>NC_060068.1:94071654-104071654 GCF_922984935.1 Meles meles
AGCTGAGGTCAAAGAGGTTGCTGCCTATGTTTTCCTCTAGGATTTTAATGGATTTGTATCCCACATTTAGGTCTTTCATCCATTTTGAATTTATTTTTGTGTATGGTGTAAGAAAATCACAGGAAGTAATGACGTTTGTGAGACATGCTGAAGATCTAAAAAGTGTTTTTTTAGGTACAATGCTTTGTAAATGTTAGATTTGTTCCAAATGTCCTTTGATATTTTCTTTTTCAAATTCCTTGGCTGCTTTCTAGGTTTAGAAAAAGCATAATATTGTTATTGTTTTAGAAACTATTGGATATTTACCTCTTGAAAACACATTTATTTATTTTCAGAATTCATTTTTATTTGCAATTTTGAGTTGTAGCATAACATGCTGCAATACAATAGTTGCAATACAATAGCCTACATGCAGAAAATTATACATAACTGAAGAATACAGCAACATGAACTTGCATGCTGATGTAACCAGATCCCAGATGAAGAAACCAAACCTTGTAAGTCCCCACTCCTCATCCCCCGCCTCTCTCATCTTCCCCTCCAGTTACCACTCCCTCCCTTCAAGGCTGCTCACTATCCTCACTTCCCACAGCATAGAATCATTTGGCTTCTTTTGGTACTTTTTATAGATGGAATCATGCAATATTTACTTTGTTTTATAATTGCTGCTTTTCCTTCAACATTAGTTAGTGCAGTCATTCATACTGTATTGTGGGAATAGACTTCATTTTATTTATTTATTCTACTGTTGATGAACATTTGGCTAGTTTATAGGTTAAGGGCTATTACAAATACTGCTGCTATAAACATTCTAGTCCATGCCCTTTGGGTAAAATATGTACACATTTCTGTTTGAGTTGTTAGTTTACAGGGTATGGATAGTTCAGCTTCAATAAATCCTGCCAGTTTTCCAAAGAAGTTATATCGATACATATGGAGATTCATTTTCATTTGAAAAATTCAAGACCAAAAAATGTTCATAAAAATGCAACTCACCTCGTATTTCCCCTTTCAGATGTGTAACCTCTTTTCTCAATGAGAACCTTCTCCCAAGGGCATGTAGACATTCTCCAAATGTGATGAGAACAACTAACTAATGATAGTTAAGTTAATTCTGCTTTCTAGGTACTCTATTTTATGGGTAGCCTTGAAATAAAAATAATTTTGTGTCAGTGATTTTACTGTATTTGCTTTGCACTACACTGCCATAACCTCAAATAATGATCTGGCTTGTGCTTCTTTTCCCTCAATTTCATCAACATTATGATAATGATCTGAAAATGCATTAATTAACATTTGATGCCATTTCTCCTTCCTAGATCTTTCATTATGCTTTTCTGTTTTGTGCAGATTTATTTTTTTAAGGCCTTTGCAAGGCCATTATTAATGGAATAGTGACTCCCTTTTTCTGAAGAATGGTTCCTTTTGTACTTTTTCTTTTAAAATTTCATCTATGCAGTGTAATATATCTATAAAATTTCAAATGTTCAAATACTCTTCATTTCACTCTGATTGAATAGCTAGAATTATATAGCAAAGACGAAAGATTCAAATGGTAGACTTCCCTCTGAAGAACATGAGATAAATAAAGATGGACTGATACTATTTTTTTAAAAGATTTTATTTATTTATTTGGCAGAGAGAGGGAGAGAGACTACAAGCAAAGGGAGTGGCAGGCAGAGGGAGAGGGAGAAACAGGCTCCTTGCTGAGCAGGGAGCCCACTGGGGGGCGTGATCACAAGACCCTGGGACCATGACATGAGCCGAAGGCAGATATTAACTACTGAGCCACCCAGGTGCCCCATGATACTAGGTTGTCTAAATTCACCTTCATATGGGGGTGCCTGAGTGGCTCAGTGGGTTAAAGCCTCTCCCTTCGGCTCAGGTCATGATCCTGGGGTCCTGGGATCGAGCACCTCATCGGGATCTCTGCTCAACAGGGAGCCTGCTTCCCCTTCCTCTCTCTCTGCCAGCCTCTGCCTACTTGTGATCTCTGTCAAATAAATAAATAAAATATTAAAAAGAAATAAATTCACCTTCATATGTATTTTCCCAGTTTAAGAATAATTAAAATATACTTAGAGGGAAAAAATGTTTAAGTCATTGTATTATTGATTCTACTGGTAAATATGTGTGTTATAGAACAGTGATTTCTGGTGTTGGTGTTTTTAAACACTGATTTTTAAAAACGTGGTAGCTTATATTAGGTTGCCTACTTCTGCTTTGCCAAGTGAGGTAATTTTTTTTAAAGATCCTAAGGTAATTTTTTAAAAGATCCTACACTGTATTCTTACCATTTCATGAAATCACAGGTATTTAAAAAAATTTTTTTAATTTTAGATTTTTTAATTTTCTTTTTTTTTTTTTTAGATTTTATTTATTTATTTGACAGAGAGAGATCACAAGTAGACAGAGATGCAGGCAGAGAGAGAGAGAGGGAAGCAGGCTCGCTGCCAAGCAGAGAGCCCAATGCGGGACTCGATCCCAGGACCCTGATATCATGACCCAAGCTGAAGGCAGCGGCTTAACCCACTGAGCCACCCAGGTGCCCCTAGATTTTTTAATTTTCTAAGTAATCCTTACTCCCAGTGTGGGGCTCAAACTCAAAACCCTGAGATCAAGAGCCACTGACTGAGCCAGACCAGAGCCTCACAGATATTTCAAATTTAGAAAGTAGTAGGAGTGTCTGGGTGGTGCAGTCTGTTGAGTGAACAACTCTTGGTTTTGGCTTAGGTCTGGTCTCAGGGTCATGAGCTCAAGCTGCATGGCGGACTACACACTCACCACGGTGTCTGCTTCAGATTTTCTCTCCCTCTCCCCCTCTAGCCCGTGCACACTCTCTTGCACGCTTTCTCTCTGTCTCAGATAAATAAATAAATAAATAAAATCTTTAAAAATAAGTAAATAAAGTGTGATAAAAATTCTATCAGAGTAAAAAAAATTTTTTTAACATATTCTTTGAGCTGGGTAAATTTAGCTTAATGACAAATGTATGAAACTATTTCTATTTTTCTCTTCCCTGTATGGACTGGCAGAAGATTTCTCAAGGAAAAACTTCAATTTTTAGGAACTGCTAGAGTAGATGTTATATTGAAGGCTTTAAATTAAAACTGCCTCTTTAAGCTTTAAATTTTTGGAAAGCTAAATGTAATTGACAATGTTAGCATGAATTGGAAATGTCTCTTTATAAAAAACTACCCAGTATAGGAAGCTTATGCTTCAGGCGAAGGTGCTTACAGGATTAACCCGTTCACAATGATCCTTCTCTCTTGTTCTTTCATTTAAGAAATGAAATGGGTCAACAATTTCTTCATAAATGTACAGTGATAAAAGGTATCATTTGTGAAACTAATACCAATATTTTGGGTTGTATTATCTCATTACTCAGAATTAATAGCTATTCCCAGGATTCCATCCTGGTGTCTTTTCCTTTTTGTTTGTTTGTCTATGTTCAAAGCAGTAATTTGAACTAAGTTCTCAGACTTGAGCAGACCCTGGAATCTTTGTTTCTGAGGAAAAAAAATAATTGTACTTCTTTCATTACAGTCTTTTTTTCCCCTTCAGAAATGTAATCAAACATCAGCTGTAAACATTGTTTAATATATGTGAATTAAACCAGCCCACACATTTTGTTTTCCTTGAGACATATTGCTGGGAAAGTCGATTTTCAATTTTAAGAAATCAACATATGCTGAACCAACTGTCTGTTTTCATTTAAACTGATGGGGGCTGAGACTTGTAAATTATTTTTCATTTTCACTTCTAACATTGTTAATGTATTTGACCTGAAGGTAGAAAATCTTGTTCTGCCGTAGACCCTCCTAAATAAATCTCTCTAAGTGAAAATATGAGGGGACAATTTTTTTGATTAAGGTAGATAAAGTCAGTAAAGATAGTTTCAGGAAAGAACAGTTCTGAAGTATTAGAACTGCTTTTAATATTATATTAGTTATAATCTTGAACCCCCTATCATGGTATTTATCATGTTTTACTTGACGTATGCCTTGTCTTTCTCTTTCATTGGGTGATTGGTTCTTTCTAGAAGAATGTGTCTTGTTCATCTTATTTGCCAATTCTTAGCTCATTTCCTGGCACAAAGCAGGCAGTCAATAAATCTATTGAATTAATTGATTAATGAGTTGGAATTATATGGTGGTATAAATGGTCTCCTATGTTCAAAATGTATTTTACACAGTTGTATGCAGTATGTATATGTATTTGTGAGTAAAGAGAGTTGTATCTTCGTATTGTTGAAAAGTTATATTACTTCTCATGCAAATGTAAATCCTTTAACTAATTTTATATCAAAATTGAATTTATGACCAAAATTATGCTCTTTTGGTACATGCATACCTTAAGTGCTTATGACAATATAGTTCTAAGATACATTGGCATACACAAATTGGATAAAAATATTTTCTGTCATTAATCTGTTCAAGTGTCATGTAATGCCTGAAACTCATTTTAAAAATTAAAGCATTGGAAAAATATTACTTTCCCAAAAAGTGATTAATAATATGATAGCGTTTAACTTGTAAAATGTTTATTGAGAAAACATTAATTTTAGAGAAAATATATGTGTTAGAGGAAACGTGGGTGGGAGGAAAAAAGAAATGGCAGGTACAGTGCTAGATGCTTGTTAATGAATTGTTTCATTTAATGCTTGTAACACACCTTAGGATGGTTTTATCATCCATTTTATGGGGAAATTGAGATTCAGAGAGGTTTACTAACTTGGCCAGGATCACATAATGGGTTGGGGATGGACTTAGATCAAAATCTTTCTGTTTCCAAATACAGTGGTATGTTAGGGACCTGATCTATTATTTATGTGAAAAAACAACTAACCTTGATGTTTATGGAAACTTTATTTAAATAAAGCCCTCACGATTTCTAATTGTTTCCTAAGTCTGAAAGATTCCAGTAAAGAGCAGTGCAGTCTAACCCTGAACAACGTAAACACCTTAGATTTATTTATATTTATTTATTTATTTTTTAAACACCTTAGATTTAAATGCTAATTTATTTTTCAAATAACGTTTAGAATTTGAGTTACTATGAATTTCTACAGAGGATCAGGGCTATGAATCAAATTTACATGTACTGTATCCCACTGATCATATTTGCAAATTAAGTACAATAGATTTACCTCTTTCTCCCAAGTGACTTATCTCCTTTTTTGGGCAATGAATGTAACTCCTTCAGAAAGTCTTCTTATTGCTTGCTCTTGTCTCTTAACATTTCAAGAATTTTTGTTATTTTTGAAAAATATCTAACCCGCACTCCTTGAGCATCTACAAATGTGATGATGTGTTTACCTAGGTAAATAGGAAGATGCACCACAATATGGACCAGTCCTTCTAGTCCAGTAGTGAATGAAACTCAGGGGAACAAGATACTGTTATAATGTATAGCAAATGTAAAACCCCAAAGCTGTATCAGATGTGACATTGGAGCATAAGGGGCTGGCTGAGCAGCTCTCTCTGAAGAGGTGATGTGTATGTGGGTATTTATTCCCCCATGAAACCAAAAGAAAGGAGACCTCAGGACTAATGTATGCAAAGGTCACGAGAAATGAAGGACAGCAGGGAAAGTATTTCGGAGAGGTCGTCAGAGGTAGTCATTCTCAAAGTCCCATTAATATACTTCATTACGTGGGTGAGGAAACAAGGCGCAAAAATATTAACTAACTTGTTCAGTATGACAAAATTAGTAAGAAGCAGAGCCAGGGTTTGATGAAAGTCTGTTTGACTCAGATTTTTATTTTTATTTATTTATTTATTTTTTTAAAAGATTTTGTTTATTTATTTGACAGAGAGAGAGATTACAAGTAGGCAGAGAGGCAGGCAGAGAGAGAGAGAGAGGGAAGCAGGCTCCCTGCCGAGCAGAGAGCCGGATGCGGTACTCGATCCGAGGACCCTGAGATCATGACCTGAGCCGAAGGCAGCGGCTCAAACCACTGAGCCACCCAGGCGCCCGACTCAGATTTTTAAACCCTACTTCCCAAGAGGTATTTTATTGTAATTTCATTATATATTTTAATTTCTGTCACACTTAAGGAAAACCAAAAACAAAGCCTTAAGTCACCTAAGGTTCCAGGAATTTGGCCGTGTTTGTGCAGTTACTTCCAGCCGACCTTGGCATTCAGACAAAATTCTCCCCAAGTAGAAAAATGTGATCATGTTTCTGGCGCTTCACTTTATCACCACTTGGGGGCGCTCTCAAATTCACTGCAAGAGAAACAGGGTTAGAGAACAGAGGACATTTGCCCGGGAGTCAATGAGAGCACTTACTGGCATCATGACTTCATAATTTGTACTTTTAATTATGCATAACCAAATGCAAATTCAAAAAAAAAATGTACTGATTAACGAATCCCCGTCCTGATCCAGTCTTGTTTATAACATCCTTCCTTGCCCTATCAGAATAATTTGAAATCTTGAGGAAGTGATCATGATATTTTACACTCTTTAGATTGGATTGAAGTATCTAAATGGTCCCTGAAGGAATCAGTGATGTTTCGGCTCTTCTGTATGTAGAAACTTCCATACCTGGAGGATTTTAACAACCCAGACTCCTTCCACGCTTCCAGTGATTAATTAACCACGAACCTCAGACAATACCTTTCTCTGGAACAGTCCTCAAGTACATCTTAGAAGGCTCAAGGATAAGCAAGTGTTGTTTCCTGTTATCCCCAGGCCTTGATTTTCCTTTTTCCAAGCAAGGAACAAAAGGAGTTTGAAAAGCCTAGTCAAGTTGCCTCTTCTTAGAGCCCATGATTTTTTTCCTACATGAGGGGAAGGGGGGAAAAACCTGACAGAATGCCCTATGACCTGGATTTTAGCTTCTGTCTCCCTACTCTGTATAAAATTATTTAATGTAACCAACTGCAAGGAGAAAAGTTAATCAGTGACTGCTGCTTTTCCAGAAAGCACTTTTCCAAACCCAGTTGTCATGTCACATGCATGCAGTATTATTTTGAACAGTTATTTGGGTGGGTCACAAAAATGCATCTCTAAACAAAGGATTCAAATGTTTTCCACTACAAAGACCTGTAGGAGTATTTGGGTTACAGGGTATCTTCTGTGGTTCAAACATGTAGTACATTGTCCAAATAGACTTGCGCCATTCCTGCAAAGGATGGTGCATTTATATCCATTTGTTCCCATTCCTATTAATATATGAATGATAAGTCTCATACATCACAACTTCCAGTTTCCTTTTAATGGGATTCCCATGTTTATATTTACCCAAAGGAATAAAGAAGTCCCCTGAGAATACAACAATAGTCCATATTTATTGAGCATCTAGTCTGTGCTGAGCTCTGTGTGAAATACTGTTTGCAATATCTCATTCAGTCTTCACAACATCCTATGAAGGAATTTCTCTTCTTTCTTGTAAGGCTAAGAAACCACGTTTAATTATGTAAGTAATTTGCCTACATCGACACAGCCGGTCATGAGAAAACTGGGGGGTTCAGGAGATTTAAGACTATGTTTCATTATTACCTCACAATTTAGATTTTAACTGCCCTAGGAAACTCCTTGTATGCTTGTGTTTTTAAGATTCCCTTTCTATCATCCAAGGGTATTAAAGGGATATGCAGCTCCTCTTTTCCTGTTCTCCTTCTCATCCAGGCCTTGATCTGTGGGATAGAAAATTGCTTGGCTTTATGTGACCTCAGTGCCCTTCATATCTGTTATAGTGTTAGGTCATATCTTGATCAGTTTTGAAAACATATTGTAAAGACTGTTAGTTTTTAACAAGAGTCCAAACTATGACTAAATAGCAGTGCACCAATTGTGAAAACTAAAAACAATATTCCCTTTCATTTCCTGAACTTCCAGAGGCATAAAGTAACAGTAGAAGGGTAAGTGCATTCATTCCAGACACACATACTGATTGCTTCTGTGTGCTTTCAAGAGCAAGAGCTCTGAGTACACAGGTATGTATGAGCTCCATGAGCCCCAATGAAGCTTGCTTAATATATCCTAAAGCAGATTATTTTGTTTTCCTTAGGTTTCTGCCAGATAATATCCAGCACCCAAAACAATCATTAGAGAAGCAAGAAGTCCAGAATAAATAGAACTATCATGGAAACATGTACAGGGATAGATTTAAGGAAACAGTAAGAGCTAGAAAAAACTGAAGACAAGAGGAGATTTGTGTAATAGTGCATTTTTTAAAGGCTCTAGAATATATAAAATCACGTTAAAAAAGATTAGATTTTTAGTTGCAATGTGTTTTGCCTTTTTTAAGCTTAAATTATTCTTTTAAATTCAAGTTATTCATCTCCCAAGATGAATATAATTTAACTAAATCTTTTATTAGAGACTTAGGCATTACTCA
Source organism: Meles meles (assembly GCF_922984935.1). NCBI lineage: Eukaryota > Metazoa > Chordata > Mammalia > Carnivora > Mustelidae > Meles > Meles meles. The sequence goes on from NC_060068.1 coordinate 94,080,004, forward strand.
CTCATTGATATGATCAAAAGCATCTTATTTCTCTCAAAAGAAGAGAAACGAAGGCTATTTTTCTAGCATTGTCCTAGAATCACGTTCTCTTGCCTTATTAGCATTTTATTTCAACCAATAGATTAAACAAATGCTTGTGATTGAGTGAAGATTAATTATAGGGTATGGGAATATTAGAACCTATTTTATTTTCCTGAATAGTGTCTTTGGCTGTTATCCAAAAGGGAGTCAGTGGGGAACAAAGATTGTGACACATTTAGTAATATTCAAGATGCACACTCCCTCACTAGACTGTCCAAGGGCTGGGCTCATCACAGATTTTGTGGCTATGATGGGTTATTGTTGCTTTTGCTGCTGCACCCACGGGTGCCCCTCTCTGGACGTGTGACTTGGCTTTGGGAATGTGAGGGCTCACAGGAGGCTGTTAATCCGGGGTCTGTGAACGAGTCAGTGATGCATAGCTGGCAGATGCAGATTTCAGCCTGAGAGGTTTTACAGTATTTCTGACTGCCTTAGCTTGTATAGTAGTATCTTTTAAGGAGGATTTTTACTAATTACTTAAACAATGAGTGCTGACTATAATTTCATCACTGCTTTTTTGTATGCATTCTGTGTTTAAATAGCATTTTTAGTGGGGCATAGTAGGGAGAAGCAGTATGGCTTGGTAACAAAGTGCATGGGATTTGAAGCCAATCTACCTTGGAAAATTACTAAGCCTCGATTTTCCCATCTGTCAAATGGAGATGATAACAGTATCTATCTCAAAAGATTGTTGAGTGAGTTAAAGGAGTGAATACATATTAAAGTATTTCTAGAAATGTCCAGTACCTAATAAACATTCATTAATTGCTTGCTTTCATTATTATATTCCTAATTGATGTGCTCAAGAAACAGGATTAGATACCAAGAACCAACTAATTTATAGGTATTTATTATGTATCTGGGTGCCTTTGGCAACATTAGGTTGAGGAATACAGCAAAATGAACCACTGAAACTCCTAGGAGCTGGCAAGAGAAGGAAATAAAATGAATAATGGTATAATTCAAATTCCAAGTTCAATGATGGATGAAAGGAAAAAGAGTCTGTTTTGAGTTATAATAATCAGAGAAGATTCACTGTGTGCTAAACTTGAACTAACCCAAGACGATTTAGAAATTTTAGTTTAAAATTTAAATTTGAAAGTGATACCACCCTTATAAGACCTTTCTGTGCTCCTTGCTCCTATAGTAAGTTCTCGAAGGTTAAAACTGCTGATTTTCCAGTAATTCCCATCCTATTCCATCAGAATCTCTAAAAGTAGATTACGGTACTTAGGAATTTGCATATGTGTGGAGTCCAAGTAATTTTTATCAAACAATGAAAATTCTGTCTCTGAGAACTGTGAACTTATTATTAAGGCCTTTGCTTTGGCTCTATGCACTTCATTTCAGCCAGTCCTGTCCTTGAACTTTGAGAAGCACCAAAATGGAATAGCTTTCATCAGAATCTGGCTTGGCCCTTACTTCTTTTGTGAAGAAGCCACCCTTTACTGATCAGCATTCCTCATTCTCTGTCTTTTACCAAGACTTCTAGGATCCTTTTGAGCAAGTTTTAGGTTCACCACAAAATTGAGAGGAAGATAAAGAGATTTCCCATATAAGGCCCTATGCCTCCATACATGCATGGCCTCCCCCATTATCAATAACCCCCACTAGTGTGGTTCATTTGTGATAGTGGATGAACCAGGATTCCAACATCATTATCACCCGAAGTCTATAGTTTCCTTAGAACTCATTCTTGATGTTGTGTTCTATGGGTTTAGGTACTTGTATGACCTGTATCCACCACTTATCCTATTGAGTGTTTTCACTGCCCTAAAAATCTTCTGTGTTCTGTCTATTCTGTCCCCTAAACTCCTGGCAACTGCTAATTTTTTTTACTGTCTCCATAGTTTTGCCTTTGTCAAATACTGTATACTTGTGTTTCATAATCATACAGTCTGTACCCTTTTCATATTGGTGTCTCTCACTTAGTCATATGCCTTTAAGGATCTTCCATATCTATTCATGGCTGGAGAGCTAAGTTATTTTTTAACACTGAATAATACTCCATCATCTGGAGGTACTACAGTTTATCCATTTACCTACTGAAGGATGTCTTTTTTACTTCCAATTTTGGCAATTATGAATATAGCTTCTAAAAACATTTTTGTGTAGGTTTTTGTGTGGACATAGCTTTCAGCTCTGTTGGGTAAATATTAAGGAGTGTGACTGTTGAGTCATTTGGTAAGGGTATATTTAGTTCTGTAAGAAACCACCAAACTGTCTTCAGTGTGGCCATACCAGTTGTATTCCCATTACCAATGAATCAGAGCTCCTGTTGGTCCACATTCTCACTAGTGTTTGATGTTGTCAGTATTTTAGATTTTGGCCCATTTTTAAAAACAGGTAGCTTGTTTTCTTATTGTTGCATTTTAAGATTTCTTCGTATATATTGAACAACAGTCCCTTATCAGATATGTCTTTTTCCAAGTGTTTTTCCCATCCACTCTGTGGCTTGTCTCATCATTCTCTTATTTTAATGCTGACCTTGAACACTATTCCACTGTAACAGTTATCATGCTGAGTTATGATTGTTCACAGTTTTACGTCACCAAACTATTAAATTTCACATTGAGTGTCCTCTTAGTCTCACCTTCACATTTAGTTAGTACTCGATAAATCAGTTGATCTTGACACATTAGACATCTTATGATCATCTGAGCTCCTTGTTTTGAGCATAATTCTAGACTCCATGGCTCAGATACTCTGTAGTTGAAATGAGCATTTGTAAGGATCGTGCAAATAGTTCACCATTCTCTTAAAAAAACAACAACCAAACCTGGAAAAGGCAGGTGAATGAAGAAACCGTTTGAGGAGGGAAAATAAATAAGCATAGCATGTACAAGATAAGGCGATTCGCTGTGCTCGATGCAGTAGCTATGCGAAAAATGGTTAGCAGGGTAAAATTATGGATGTCCTTGAGGCGTCATCAGAGGCGTTTTGAAATGAATGTGACTCTTTGAATGAAGTGGTAAGTTTGAAATAGGAGAATGAGTAAGGATGGCGCCCCCAGTAGTTTTCATAAGTCTTTGAGGCGATTGGATTACATGACCTCTCGAGTGTCTCTTAACACTGGAATCATATAGTGCTATCATTCATGAAATTGTAGATATTGAGCTGTATCAGTTGAAGAGTTTATGTTCATGGGATAATGCTTTCTACTTAAATAAATTTTTGTTAAATACTTGAATAAATTTTATATAAATGAGAAATTTTGCCCATAAATGGCTGTGTGTAGTAACAAATCAGTATGTGGAAGGTGTGCTTAAGTTTTAAAATAATAGGCTGAAATCAGGTAGTATCAGCTCATGAGAACCAACTGTTACATTTTCAGAGATTCTGAGAGCCTACTGTTAAGCCATAGACATTAGGGAATTATATAAACCTGCAATTAAATTATGTGTAAAGCAAGAGTAATCTATACTCAAAACTCTTATTCTCTAATTATTTTACTGTTACCTATGCTTTTGGGGTTAAGTCAGTGTATCTGAGTGATAGAAATACCACGTAAGGAACTGATACTGCACATCTCTTCCCAACTCCACATTTAGTGGCGTTACACTGAGAGTTTGAAATCAGACAAGGTCGTGGTATTTAGACCATGAAAATTGCCAAACCCTATAAATTAGGCCTTATTTACCCTGGAGAGCCAACTAATAATCATAACTGTTTACTCATACACCAGGGATGACACGTACAGAAAAATCTCATTGTTTTGAGGGAGAGATTTGCTTTGGTCCATGACATAATTTAAAAGGTAGTCCATTTAGTAATGCCCCCTTCCAGCATGAACCTCCTTCCTCTGTGTCCCCATGTAATAAACAGGGATATTTTTAAGTTCCACAAGTGAACTGCTTTAGTTCTAAGAACAGAGAGCATGTGCCTGGTGTGTACTTCAGTGTAGGCTCCTTTCAAAAATATCTCAGAACATTTAGAAAAAAAAAATTTACCTTCAAAGTCTCATACATATGCCTCTATTCTATCATCTTTTACAGCTTTTTAAATTACTAGAATTTGAAGACCTTTGCGATCTGTCTTGAAAAGCAAGGAGAATATAGGCATGGATGAAGTAAACTGGTTTAATTTTCCTTTCACTGTATAAAATCATTCTTCATCTTTTTGGATATAAGAAAATGAAATGTTTTGTTCAATTAAGAACGATCACAAGATCTTTCTAACAACCTCTCTTTTTACCATGTGGGGGCTTCTTCTAAGCTTATAGTTCTTCTGTAAAAATCAAAGAATCTTCTTCCTGTGAGGGTCCCCAAAGAAGCAAACTGTGTTCATGAATGTTATTTTATGTGCTTTTGAATGATGATGTGGCTGAGCATTCTTCAGAGATTTCTGAATTTCGCAGGTATATGCCTTTGAGAGTCGTAATCCTTACTTAGGCAGACATCTATTTAAGGAAGGATTCTGGACAATTTTCCTTTCAGGGTATTTTAAAAATTAAGAAAGGTATTCATCAGCCTGGGCCAAATTTGTTGTGAGACTTGTGGCTTCTGGAGGGCAGTGCTATAGCCTGTTTTGATTCAAGCTGACTTAAAGTGTAAGCTTACCCATTAGTTTGTTTTCATTGGATTTCAATGCAGGTAGAATGATCAGATTCATTGAGATCAAATAAATATTCTTACTTTGAAATGAATGGCAAGGGAATGTCCAGAAACATAAAAACAAAGACCCAAAACATCACCAGAGAAGCATTGATGGTCAATAGGAAGATCCTTGGGAACAGCATCTTTTATAGTGTTTCCAAGCTCCATTGTCAGACCACATGAGAATTGAGTTTCTAGCACTAAAATTTTGGCTGTCTAAACAATTGTAACAAATTGGACTAGGTTAGTCAGAAAATTGACATTTTTTCAGAGTCCTCAGAAGATTTTTATGTACACTGAAGTTTTAACTTGCTGATTTAAAGAAACTGTAACTGAAAATTTCCCTCAATTTCTTCAACTGCAGAGTGGAGAGAGTAGAAGCACTGTTGTTGGAGGATTAAATGAGTTTATATACGTAAGGTGGTTAGAACAATGTGCTGTTTTCTAGTAAGTACAATAGTATTGGCTGTTACCACTACTGTTGTTCTTGTTTTTTGTCTTGTCAAGAGATTGTACTACCTGGAATGGAAATGAAGGAGCACGCTTCTAGAGATCTCAACTATCAGATACCTTGAACACCTTGCTGAAGCCAACACAGAGCTGAAGAGCTCTCCTCAATTTAACATAATCTTGGGTATTGAATATCCCTCCTAATAATATTCGTAGTTTCCTATTGTAATGCAGATTTGGTTTAAAAACTTTTTTTTTCTTGTAAAGATTCATTTACTAGAGAGAGAGAGAGAGACAGTGAGCCTGTGCACAAGCATGAAAGTGGGGGTTGGAGGGGGAGAGGAAGAGGCGGAGAGAAACATAAGCAGACTCTGAACTGAGGACAGAGCCTGACACCTGACCCAGGGCTCCATCTCACAATCCTGAGATCGTAACCTGAGCCAAAACAAAGAGTGAGATGCTTAACCAACTATGCCACCCAGATGCCCCTTAAACACCATTTTTTAAAAATATATTTTATTTATTTGACAGAGAGAAATCACAACTAGGCAGAGAGGCAGGCAGAGAGAGAGGAGGAAGCAGGCTCCCTGTGGAGCAGAGAGCCTGATGCGGCGCTCGATCCCAGGATCCTGGGATCGTGACCTGAGCTGAAGGCAGAGGCTTTAACCCACTGAGCCACCCAGGCGCCCCAAACACTAATTTTTTTATAAGGGTTATATTTACTTTCATCTCTTCAGAAATGTTATGTGTCGTTCTAGAGTCACAGCTATCTTGCATGTGGAATTCAATTTTTCTATTCTTTACAAACAAATGTTATTGATAAAAAATAATGATGGGGTCACAGTGAGTCATAATATGAGATGGTCATTTACATGAATTCCTTTAGTGACTTAGCTCTTCCCTGGATTACAAGTCCCTGAGGCAGGAAGAATGTGTGCACTGCTGAGTGCACTGCTCTGTGAGGGAGAGTTTGTTCATATCGTCCGCTGGACAGTGGGCACGTCTTCCAGGGGAAGGTCATGCTGATAGAGGTGGACTGCAGGGCACAAAGTGAATGAAGGCTAGATGCAGGGAGGGCACAAACTGACAGAATCTCCTGGGATAATTTAACATGATTCAGCTGGGAAAGAATGAAGGTGGGGAGTATTTTCCTCTAGTTCTCCAGAGATGGCACACACATCATTTGTGCGTGGTAATTAGCTTAATAAGAACAAAGATGAAAAGATTTTATCCCTAAGAAAGAAATGCTCTCCCCACACCCTCCTCTTATGCTAAATTTTTGTCAGTGCCTAATGATAGTATGCTTAACTCCATGACAATCTTTCCAAAAAATGATGAAAAATGATCCTATAATGGGACTGCCGAGCTGGTGATGATTTTATGTAGCTTCTGACACGTGCTTAGTAGGCACACAGTTTGAAGTTATATTATGTTTAAAGAAATGACCTTGTGTTTATCATTGGAGTTTTGTATTTTGCATGAAGGGTGATGAATTGGAATCACCAAATCAAATAAATTTTCCAAATCAAAGCATTCTAATGACATGTTGAAGACATTGAGACATTTGTATTTTAAATAATTACTCCTCATATCTGTTCTGAGATACATAAAAATTTGCATGTGAGTTGATTCTGATGTGCTTCACATGACACAGAGTATGTTGCAATGAAATTTCAGATTTTTATAAAAGCATATTAGTTGGAAGTTATTAAAAGATGTGTGGGGACAAATAAAATGTACCTCAATATGTAATATTGTACCTCAATATGTAATAAATATACCACAAAATGGTTTCTGGATCAGCTTGCTTAGTTATTTAACAAACAACTCTAATTTGTGTCAGTATATGGCACATAAAACATATCTAAATTCTTGAAACAGCAAGTAACATGAAACCCTTTTAGATAGTTATTATTAATATCTACATTTTACAGATGAAGAATTTGAGGCACAGAAAGGTTAGTTACCTTTTCCAAGGTCACATAGCCTATTAAGTATGAGCCATGGAAGTCTTCTATAGAAGTTTGTTAAAATCTGGGTAGATAGATTTTTAGCTCTGGTAAACAAATTATCTAATTGTGGCCCACTAGGTTAATTCAACAAACTTATAGGCAGGAGTAAGGGTGAACACTAAAACATATTCTTCTATTTTCATGGCTTAAAGGGCTAAGTGAAGCAGGGATGCCTGGTAGACACCTACGGGGTCTTTTTCCATGTGTTGTTTTTAGCAACTCCTTTCATACCCTGTAGGTTCTTTTTTTTTTTTCCTCCAATCAATGCATTAGGACTCACCATGTAATGGTGATCTCCTCTGTGTTATAACTTTTTTTTTTATTCGTTTATTTGTTTATTTACAGCATAACAGTGTTCATTGTTTTGGCATCACACCCAGTGCTCCATGCAGTACGTGCCCTCCCTATTACCCACCATCTGGTTCCTCAACCTCCCCCCCCACCGCCCCTTCAAAACCCTCTGGTTGTTTTTCAGAGTCCATAGTCTCTCATGGTTCACCTCCCTTTCCATTTTTCCTCAACTCCCTCTCCTCTCCATCTCCCCATGTCCTCCATGTTATTTGTTATGCTCCACAAATAAGTGAGACCATATGATACTTGACTCTCTCTGCTTGACTTATTTTGCTCAGCATAATTTCTTCCAGTCCCGTCCATGTTGCTACAAAAGTTGGGTATTCATCCTTTCTGATGAAGGCATAATACTCCATTGTGTATATGTACCACATCTTCCTTATCCATTCATCCGTTGAAGGGCATCTTGGTTCTTTCCACAGTTTGGCGACCGTAGCCATTACTGCAATAAACATTGGGGTACAGATGGCCCTTCTTTTCACTACATCTGTATCTTTGGGGTAAATACCCAGCAGTGCAATTGCAGGGTCATAGGGAAGCTCTATTCTTAATTTCTTCAGGAGTCTCCACACTGTTCTCCAAAGTGGCTGCACTAACTTGCATTCCCACCAACAGTGGAAGAGGGTTCCCCTTTCTCCACATCCTCTCCAACACACGTTGTTTCCTGTCTTGCTAATTTTGGCCATTCTAACTGGTGTCAGGTGGTATCTCAATGTGGTTTTAATTTGAATCTCCCTGATGGCTAGTGATGATGAACATGTTTTCATGTGTCTGATAGCCATTTGTATGTCTTCATTGGAGAAGTGTCTGTTCATATCTTCTGCCCATTTTTCGATATGATTATCTGTTTTGTGTGTGTTGAGTTTGAGAAGTTTTTTATAGATCCTGGATATCAACCTTTTGTCTGTACTGTCATTTGCAAATATCTTCTCCCATTCCGTGGTTTGCCTTTTTGTTTTGTTGACGGTTTCCTTTGCTGTGCAGAAACTTTTGATCTTGATGAAGTCCCAAAAGTTCATTTTCGCTTTTGTTTCCTTGGCCTTTGGAGACATATCTTGAAAGAAGTTGCTGTGGCTGATATCGAAGAGGTTACTGACTATGTTCTCCTCTAGGATTCTGATAGATTCCTGTCTCACGTTGAGGTCTTTTATCCATTTCGAGTTTATCTTTGTGTACGGTGTAAGAGAATGGTCCAGTTTCATTCTTCTACATATTGCTGTCCAGTTTTCCCAGCACCATTTATTGAAGAGACTGTCTTTTTTCCATTGAATATTTTTTCCTGTTTTGTCGAAGATTATTTCACCATAGAGTTGAGGGTCCATATCTGGGCTCTCCACTCTATTCCACTGGTCTATGTGTCTGTTTTTATGCCAGTACCACGCTGTCTTGGTGATCACAGCTTTGTAGTAAAGCTTGAAATCGGGTAACGTGATGCCGCCAATTTTGTTTTTGTTTTTCAACATTTCCTTAGCAATTCGGGGTCTCTTCTGATTCCATACAAATTTTAGGATTATTTGCTCCAGCTCTTTGAAAAATACTGGTGGAATTTTGATCGGAATGGCATTAAAAGTATAGATTGCTCGAGGCAGTATAGACATTTTAACAATGTTTATTCTTCCAATCCAAGAGCATGGAACAGTCTTCCATCTTTTTGTGTGTTCTTCAATTTCTTTCATGAGTGTTCTGTAGTTCCTCGAGTACAGGTCCTTTACCTCTTTGGTTAGGTTTATTCCCAGGTATCTTAATGGTTCTTGGTGCTATAGTAAATGGAATCGATTCTCTAATTTCCCTTTCTGTATTTTCATTGTTAGTGTATAAGAAAGCCACTGATTTCTGTACATTGACTTTGTATCCTGCCACGTTACTGAATTGCTGTATGAGTTCTAGTAGTTTGGGGGTGGAGTCTTTGGGGTTTTCCATATAAAGAATCATGTCATCTGCGAAGAGAGAGAGTTTGACTTCTTCCTTGCCAATTTGGATACCTTTTATTTCTCTTTGTTGTCTGATTGCCGTTGCTAGAACTTCTAATACTATGTTGAACAAGAGTGGTGAGAGTGGGCATCCTTGTCGTGTTCCTGATCTCAACGGGAAGGCTGCAAGCTTTTTCCCATTGAGGATGATATTTGCTGTGGGTCTTTCATAGATAGATTTTATGAAGTTCAGGAATGTTCCCTCTATCCCTATACTTTGAAGCGTTTTCACCAGGAACGGATGCTGGATTTTGTCAAATGCTTTTTCTGCATCATTGAGAGGACCATGTGGTTCTTCTCTCTTCTCTTATTGATGTGTTCTATCACACTGATTGATTTGCGAATGTTGAACCAACCTTGCAACCCAGGGATGAATCCCACCTGGTCATGGTGGATAATCTTTTGAATGTGCTGCTGGATCCTGTTTGCTAGGATCTTGTTGAGAATCTTTGCATCCATATTCATCAGTGATATTGGTCTGAAATTCTCCTTTTTGGTAGGGTCTTTGCCTGGTTTGGGGATCAGGGTAATGCTGGCTTCATAAAAAGAGTCTGGAAGTTTTCCATCTGCTTCAATTTTTTGGAACAGCTTCAGGAGAATTTGTGTTATTTCTTCTTTGAAAGTTTGGTAGAATTCCCCAGGGAATCCGTCAGGTCCTGGGCTCTTGTTTTTTGGGAGGTTTTTGATCACTGCTTCAATCTCGTTACTAGATATCGGTCTATTCAGGTTGTCAATTTCTTCCTGGTTCAATTTTGGGAGTTTGTAGTTTTCCAGGAATGCATCCATTTCATCTAGGTTGCTTAGCTTATTGGCATATAACTGTTGGTAATAATTTCTGATGATTGTTTCTATTTCCTTGGTGTTAGTTGTGATCTCTCCCTTTTCATTCATAATTTTATTAATTTGGGCTTTCTCTCTTTTCTTTTGGATTAGTGTGACCAATGGTTTATCGATCTTATTGATTCTTTCAAAAAACCAGCTTCTAGTTTCATTGATATGTTCTACTGTATCTCTCGTTTCTACCTCATTGATCTCTGCTCTAATCTTGATTAGTTCCCTTCTTGCATGTGGAGTTGGTTTGATTTGTTGTTGATTCTCCAGTTCTTTAAGGTGTAGAGACAGCTGGTGTATTCTGGATTTTTCAATGTTTTTGAGGGAGGCTTGGATGGCTATGTATTTCCCCCTTAGAACCGCCTTTGCTGTATCCCATAGGTTTTGGACCGAAGTGTCTTCATTCTCATTGGTTTCCATGAATTGTTTAAGTTCATCTTTGATCTCCTGGTTGATCCAAGCATTCTTAAGCAAGGTGGTCTTTAGCTTCCAGGTGTTTGAGTTCCTTCCAAACTTTTCCTTGTGATTGAGTTCCAGTTTCAAAGCATTGTGATCTGAGAATATGCAGGGAATAATGTCAGTCTTTTGGTATCGGTTGAGTCCTGCTTTGTGACCCAGTATGTGGTCTATTCTGGAGAAGGTTCCATGTGCACTTGAGAAGAATGAGTATTCTGTTCTTTTAGGGTGGAATGTTCTGTATACGCTGTAGGTTCTTTTTTAAAAAGAGAGAGAAGTAAAACAAAAAACAAATAAAACATAAAACAACTACTACATATTTTTATTTCTTTTACTGGATTTGATTGTGTAATGATTATTTAGCTGTTATAAACTCATCTTATTTGGCTCATTATGCTCTCTGTTTATGCTCTAAGCTTTCAGTCACCCTGTGATAAACTAATTAGGTTATATTATTTGTGGAACCAGTGTTTTTACAAGTTTCCCTTAGAGACACTTATAAAATTGTGGTTATGTATGATTATGCAAAAATAATTTTATGGATACAATAGGTAGTTTTAAAATTATTAAAAATACAAAAAATTCAAAGGGTATAATAAAAACATGTAGACCATTTAAAATAAAATTTTTATTATTTTGTCATACTTATTTTTAAAAATTATACGTAATGTTGTAATTCTTTTTTTCTGCATCCTGATCTGATAACCCTTATGCAGTCAGCTGCTAACATGAAGTTAGTATGTATACTACCTATTCAGTTTTATGTTGCTTTTACACACACATACATACATTATTATATAATATCTTATATGGTTTTAAATTTTACACAAATTACATACCATGCAAGTATCTTCAACATGCTTCTTTTACTCAAAAGAATTTTTCTTTTTCTCCAGTCCCTGACTATACACTCTTTCTCTTTTGCCTTATTGGTGGTTATTTAGATCGTCTTAAACTTTTTATTATCAAAAAGAGTGTTCTGGAACATACCAATGAAGGTGAGGAGAATTGTCTGTTTTAGTCTCCGAGATATCCCAAGCAAACAGGACTGTGCCGTCAATGAATGTGTGTGAAATGAATACATGAATGACTATCGCCAGAATTGCCAGTGTCGCAGGTGTTGTGTTTGCTCATGCACCGGTGGGAAGTTGCTCTTGGGGACCCGACCAGAAGGGGAATTGTAGGGTCTTAGAGTCAGTAGGATTACTGATTACCCTATGTAATGTTCAGTTACACTCTGAAATAGCTAAGTCCACCCCCTCATCGTCAGCCTGTGGTAGTTATCTGTCACATTGTCACAGTACCCTTCCATCAGATTTTTTAAAATAACCTATTTGTTAGATGAGAGTTTGGCCATTATTGTTTTAATTATTTAATTATTTTTAATTGTTTTAATTATTTAAAACAATACAATTTTAAAAAATTACTTAATTATTTACCTTTTTTCTTGTTAGCACAGTGGTATATCTTTTCATTAATCATTTTTGTCCTGTGAGCTCTCGCATCTGATTTAAGCAGCACTGTTAGAACTTTGTTATATTTCCTTAAAATATATTATGTCACAGAAGGACTAAATGCAGATTGACAATATCCATGCCAAACTATTTGCAGTTTAAATTCTGAGATGATAAACAGCTTTAATTACTAAAATGTCTCACAGTGTACAGTAAAATATTAATATTGAACTAGTCACTCAAAAACTCTTTAAACAATTATCATCCTTATTTCTTTATCTATAATAACTTCAAATATAGTTTATGAGTACTATATCTCCAAAAATAAGTCTTGTCCACTAATTTTACTATATCTGGATCATAAATCTTGGGTCCTTGCTCAGAACCTCAGTCTCCTAAATTCAGTAATTGTGAAATTAATTTTATGTGCAGTTCTTTACCCAAAAGGATACAAAAATACTGATTCAAAGGGGCACAAGCTTACCTTGATATTTATGGCAGCATTACCAACAATAGCCAAATTATGGAAAGAGCCCAGATGTCCGTCAACTGATGAATGGATAAAGATGATGTGGTGGATATATGTGCCACATCTTCTTTATCCATATATATGTGTGTGTGTGTTTACATAAAGACATATTTTTTAAGTATATATATATATAATGGAATATTAGTCAGCCATCAAAAGAATAAAATTTTACCATTTATAATGACAGAATGGAGCGAGAGAATATTATGCTAAGGGGAATAAGCCAGTCAGAGAAAGACAAACATTATTTGGTGTTTCACTCATGCGGATTTTTTATTTTTATTTTTTTATTTTTATTTTTTTTTAAATATTTTATTTATTTAACAGAGAGAAATCACAACTAGGCAGAGAGGAAGGCAGAGAGGCAGGCAGAGAGAGAGGAGGAAGCAGACTCCCCGCGGAGCAGAGAGCCCGATTCGGGGCTCGATCCCAGGACCCTGAGATCATGACCTGAGCCGAAGGCAGAGGCTTTAACCCACTGAGCCACCCAGGCGCCCCTCATGCGGATTTTTTAAAAATTTATTTATTTTTTTTTTCAGCATAACAGTATTCATTGTTTTTGCGGATTTTTTTTAAAGATTTTATTTATTTATTTGAAATAGAGGAAGAGTGAGAGAGAGCATGTGTGTGAGAGAGCACAAGCAGGGGTGGGGGGAGGGGCAGAGGCAAAGGGAGAAGCCGACTCCCGACTGAGCAGGAGCCTGATGTGGGGCTGGATCCCAGGACCCTGGGATTATGACCTGAGCTGAAGGCAGATATTTAACCAACTGATCCACCCAGGCACCTCTCATATGTGGAATTTAGGAAACAAAGGAGATGAACATAGGGGAATGGGGAAAAAAAAAAAAAAAAGTGAGCAAGGCAAACCATAAAGAGACTCTTAACCATAGAGAACAAATGAGGGTTGCTAGAGGGGAGGTAGGTGGGAGAAGGGGTAGATGGGTGATGGATGTTAAGGAGGACACTTGTTTTGTTGAGCACTGGGTGTTGTAGGTAAGTGATAAATCAATAAATTCTACTCCTGAAACTGGTATTACACTATATATTAACTAACTAGTATTTAATTAAAAACTTAAACTTATGTGTACTTCTTTGACGGTTAAACTTACTCTCTTAACAGCCATGGAGCAAATACATTCTGATGCTATTATATTTTTAAAATTAGGGGTTTCTGGGTACTTCAGTCTGTTAAGCATCTGTCTTTGGTTCAGATTATGATCCCAGCGTCCTGGAATCAAGCCCTACATCATGGGGAGTCTGTTTATCCCTCTCCCTCTGCTCCTCCCCCAACATGTGCTCTTTCTCAAATAGATAAGCAAAATCTTTAAAAAATAAAATTAGCTAAAGATAATTGGAAAGAAAGAGAAATCATTGGAAAATGCATCAGGCTTCATCAGTACTTTTTGGGCAGGATAAATTCAATAGATTAACATCCTAGTATAATCTGTAGCACTACTAGAAAGTTTCAAATGAGCAATATATAAACTTTGAATTTTCTTTGAAAAACTTAGATAACTTTACTAGTTATTTGTATATTTGTATCAACGCAGTTCTCTGACATGTAAATGTTGAGAGGGAAGGGGAGGAAGGGTTGAGAGAGATGGACAGATAAAGAGACAGACAAAATGAGATCATTGAGACTGTAAAGACAGAAAGAGATTACAAGACTATGGAAAGAGAATGAATACAGTGGAAATAGATGGACTTGGAAACAATGAGGAATTTATCGTTCATTACTTCATGTTCTGCCCAGGAGGACTTAGTTTGTTGTGACTTTTGGCTCCTGGTAAGAGTTTATACCCTAAAAGCAGTAGGAAAAAATTTATTTATTTATTTATTTATTTTTTTAAGATTTTTATTTATTTATTTGACAGACAGAGATCACAAGTAGGCAAAGAGGCAGGCAGAGAGAGAGGAGGAAGCAGGCTCCCTGCTGAGCAGAGAGCCGGATGCGGGGCTCGATCCCAGGACCCTGAGATCATGACCTGAGCTGAAGACAGAGGCTTTAACCCACTGAGCCACCCAGGCGCCCCGAAAAAATTTATTTTTATAGTGACCGTTAAAGTGGGTCCAAGTAACAAAAGTCAAATTCAGAGTCACTGAAGAAAACTTTGAAAAACACCTGATGAGAATGTACTTGACTTTGATGATATAACTGATGAGGAATAGTGTAGCCAAATATAAGTACTCATGAAAGATTCCACAAACAATCATACGTGTCACTTCTCTGTTTCTTCTTCTTTACCCAAGATAATTTCACGAGGAGTGCTAATGAATGAAACTTCAACATTATGTCAGCTTTATAGCAGTTCTCTAAACTATTCTCCATGGTTGAGATACCACATAATTAATATATCCATAATATGCAAAAGAAGGAAGATGTATAGTGTTTAAATAATATGTTATGAATTAAAAATCTCTGGCATAATTCTGCATTGACAGTGATGAAGACATGAGAACAGAGCTTGTATTAGGTAAAGAAACAAACAAACTAGAAAATAGGGGTAGGTAATAGCAAGTGGTTCACGGTCCATTCTGATTGTGATTCCCAGCCAGCTTTTAGGTAGAGCCTCAACCACAGCAATTTCATCCAAGTGGGGGAAAAATGCAGACAATTTAAAAGGAGTGGAGAAAGCATAAGAAAGTATGATGAAAGAATCAAAAGGTTATGCAACAGAAGGGTATTTACGGCCTGGCCAAATAAATGAATGAACATATTAATATTAGTTACTTTATTTTTTAAAAGATGATAAATACTTCAAGGGAAAGAGAATTAAGGGGTGATACTAAGAGCAATTATGAGAATTACTAGGACAAAATAAAGATTTCTTATCAAGAAGAATTTCCTGGGAGTACAATCTGTCAGAATTCAGAAAAACTTTCCATATGTAGTTAAGAAGACTTTTCATAAAAAAAAACAAAACAGATTTCCTTAAGACATATGAAAATTGGTAAGACACTCACAGGAAAGAGTCAGCTTGAGAGACATTCTATGTACTGCAGAGGAAAAGTAGAGGGCAGCTACTGTATATTCTCATCTGTAACTCCTATTAGAGAACATACTATAGAACCCTCTGAGAGGCAGTACATCTAAGTGTTAATACATTCTGACTTGGAGTTTCTGCCCATAATTAGCTGTGAGCAAGGACAAATTACATCAGCTTTCTACATCTTAGTTTCCTGGTTTGGAAAATATGGTACCTTATTAGGCTATTGTTATTATCAATTATAAACTCTGTAAAAATCTTAGTTGAAGCCTGGGGCTGTCAGTGCTCCAATGTGGGTAGCTGTTGGTTAACCAGTTGCTTTAGGAGGTAATTGAAAGTAGGAGTTGCAACTTTAAAATATACAAATAATCAGAATAGAACTATTGATGAGAAATTACTTTCTTTCAAAAACAGCATTAGAACTACACAGGTGGACTATTTTCCCCCACAAAAGTTAATCAGAAAATGGCATTTATAGAATTTACTATAACAGGGCTGATAACTGTAAAGTGCATCATTAGACTGGGTCTTATGACTTTAAAGAATGACATTAATTTAAATATTAACTTTTGTTACTTTAGATTAACCTTTTTCTCTCCTGTTATAAGGAAATGTAGAATTGGGGCACCAGGGTGGCTCAGTCCATTGAGTATTTGCCTTCTGGTCTGGTCGTGATCCCAGTGTCCTGGGATCAAGTATCACATCAGGCTCCCTGCACCTCAGGGAGCCTGCTTCTCCCTTTGCCTCTGCCTCTCTGTCTCTCAAGAATAAACAAATAAAATCTTTAAAAAAAATAAGAAAATGTAGAATTGTGTTACTGAGACTCAGAAATTGGGGTGTAACAGACATCCTTGTTGAAATACTATGTGCTGAATTTAAAGTTCTGTCCTTTGCAAGAATCCCCACATTTTATTTAGGATAAAGAGTAAGTTCTCTCTAGCAATAGAGGTTTCAGAAGTCTTTGTTGGTTCTTCTATCATATTTAAATGAAGGTTTTCTTACTTTCCTGCCTCTCCTATTACATATAAGCCCCTCTTACACTTTTTTTTTTTTTTTTTTTCCTCCTACACTTTTAAGCTAAACTGACAAAGTCCCCTCTCGGTGGTAAAACTCAACTGACTTCTCCACAAAATCGCTCTCGCCTCATCCCTGTCTCAAGCCCCCACTTGAATTCTTCCCACTTCTGTTAGTACTGAGCCAGTGCAGCTCTGCTCAGTTGTGTAATTGTTTATATGCTTGTGATGTGTTCACATGCCCGTATTTACCCTATCCCATGCAGATTCAGAAGCTCTCAAGCAGATAAAGCACATCCTTTCTTTCTGTAGTAATCCCCAAAGCACTCAGTGCCATGCTGTGCTCACAGAAGGGAATGGGTAAGCCTACTACAGTTGACTGGAGCCTCCTTTCCCCCCACAATTCCCAGAGGTAGTCTCCAGCAGAAATCTCTCTAAAGTAATTGAAGCTTGGGATGTGTATTACCATTATGCTGATGGTTATTACTTCCTTTGTTTTTGAAGAAATGGTTGTTGGTTTCCAAGCTAACTGTGTGATTTTCTGCATTCCACTGAGCAACTTTCAATTAGAAACTGCCACACAGAGGCGCCTGGGTGGCTCAGTGGGTTAGAACCTCTGTCTTCAGCTCAGGTCATGATCCTAGGGTCCTGGGATCAAGTCCCGCATCAGGCTCTCTGCTCAGCAGGGAGACTGCTCCCCACCCCTCCCCCCACCCGACCCGCCTGCCTCTCTCTGCCTACTTGTGATCTCTGTCTGTCAAATAAATAAATAAAATCTTAAGAAAAAGAAAGAAAGAAACTGCCACTCAGTCTTCTGCTTTCCTAGATTACCCTCCTCTCCTCTGTGGAAGGATGAGAGGAAGTTGCAGTATTTATACTGAGATGGAGAGCCTTGAGGAGTTGAGCCCTGGGGCTCTTCTGGACTAATGTTTCTGTTCAGCTTCTCCCAGATTTTTCAACAAAAGCTGTCAGAAACCAAGTGTGTATCTGAAGAGCAACTTTTGTCTCTGATTTCCATTTCTTTCTACTCCCTGCTGGGTTTCTTGATATCTGGAAACTTCTCAGCCAAGTAGCAGACCCTGGCGCCAATAGTTATTTTCCTCTCTCAAATTCTATATTCTTCCTTGGCATGTTAGTTTGTTTCTCAGAAAACTCTATTTTCATAAAACTACGCAGGAATCAGTGTTAGGCTTTCTGACGTGGAATAACTTCAAAGCAAAAGAGGAGCTTTTTTTTTTTTTTTAAGTGTTCAGATTTTCTGTTTCTGGAGAAGAGTTCCTAGGAATTTTGTGCTTAGCTGGAAGTATTAAGCACATTTACTTATTTCCTCAATATTAATTTTTCTTCCTCAGTCTGCAGGTGTAAAAGTTAGAAGTTAAGGGCTCTGATCCTGCTTCAGTCTCTAACTTCACCATTTTAGGAAGTTCTTTTTCTTCCATGGATTTCCTTTTCCTCCTGTATAGAATGATGAGTAGAGTTGGCAGATGAAAGTATTGCTCTTTAAAGCCCTTTGGAGACTAAAATGCTGTGATTCTATCATTGAATTCACAGCTTTCCAATACCAGACAAGACCTAGCATTAGTGTTGATGAATACGTATTTGGGGACATTCTTGATTAAAAAAAAGAGAGAGAGGGAGTCCAGTGAAAAAATCAAGAATTTTGAGCCAATGCTATTGGTAGCCAATGTTATGGTCAGGGTGACTTTCATGTCCTAAGCAGACATAAGTGGAGCCTTCATTAATTGAGCCTTAGGTAATACTTCTTATATCAAGATTAATCACTTATTTTTAAATTAGTCATTGTGAATTGACGTAGCCAACAGGACCCTTTATAGCTCTGAGGTTCTTTTTGGTGATAATACAGTCTGCACTAATGATAAGAGAATAATGTGCATGGGTCTCCTCTCGACAGCCAAGTTATCAGGAATAATGTAATAACCGAAAGCAAATTTCAAATGGGATTATGATTGATGGGCAAGCTGTTGCTATCAAGGAGGTACAAACTGTCATACAGCCTAATTTCATAAGCTCCATACACTCCCAGTTCTCTGTCCTTTAGACATTATGATAAGTGTCTTGCATGGAATATTCATGCCAGCCTGGTGTGACAGTGTTCTTGAGGCAGGATTAGCTGCCTCTCTGGTCAGAATTAGGTGACAGATTCCACTTGAGGCGAGCACACAAGACCCAATTAGAGGCTGGCTTAGGACACCATTTAGATCTCTATATCCCTGTTCATCAGCAGTAAAGGTGTGCATTTTTGATTCAACCCTCAATATGAACATCACTCAATATGAAATGCTTTTTTAAAAGATTTTTATTTATTTATTTTAGAGGGAAATAGAGAAAGTGTGAGGGGCAAAGAGAGAGAGAGAGAATCCCAAACAGTCTTCACGCTGAGCACGGAGCCCGACACAGGGTTATGACCTGAACCTGAAATCAAGAGCCCGATGCTTAAGCAACTGAACCACTCAGGTGCCCCTGAAAATGACTTTTAAAGTCCATTATGTGAATTAACAAATCTTTTAGTTATAGCTCAGATAGTTCCTGTTTTTGTGAATAGCTATATTTGGAGTATGGAGATCGCATTTAGATTTTTCAGATGTCAAAGAATGCCCCTACCATGAAAAATGAAACCATCTCTGTCTTTCTCTGTTTCACACCCACACATACCACTACATGTGAAATATTTTTAGATACATTGTTTCAGGTTGTATAACAATATGATAAAAATTTCTTGTAGTACCAAGGATGGTGTCTCGTTTAGAAATAAAACTTAACTAACTGTACATAACTTGAAGAAATAGTCAATGAATATAGAAACATGTACATGTAGGTAAACACTTAACTAACTGTACTTAACTTGAAATAGTCAATGAATATAGAAACATGTACTTGTAGGTAAACACCTCCTTTTATTTTACATAAATAAGAACATGCTATAAATACTATATGTACTTTGGGGTTTTTTTTTTTTAATATTTTATTTATTTGACAGAGAGAGATCACAAGTAGGCAGAGAGGCAGGCAGAGAGAGAGGAGGAAGCAGGCTCCCTGCGGAGCAGAGAGCCCAATGTGGGGCTCGATCCCAGGACACTGGGATCATGACCTGAGCCGCAGGCAGAGGCTTTAACACACTGAGCCACCCAGGTACCCCGGGTTTTTTTTTTTTTTTTTTTTTTTTTACATATAAATTCTTCTAAATATCTTCCTATAGCAGCATAAATAAAGCAACTCTTTTCTTCAAATATTTATCATGAGAATACATTTTGTAATTAATTCATTATATTTTATCATTTATAAAACACTCCATGTTTGTTATAAAATCTTGTCCAACCTAGCTAGTATATTTTTCACTATAGTCACAGATTGATCATAATCATGTCATTACTCCATTTTTTATAACATTAGGTCTAATTTAAACTGATAATTTCTGGGCGCCTGGGTGGCTCAGTGGGTTAAGCCGCTGCCTTCGGCTCAGGTCATGATCTCAGGGTCCTGGGATCGAGTCCCCCATCGGGCTCTCTGCTCAGCAGCGAGCCTGCTTCCCTCTCTCTCTCTGCCTGCCTCTCTGCCGACTTGTGATCTCTCTCTGTCAAATAAATAAATAAAATTAAAAAAAAAAACATTTAAACTGATAATTTTTATTATTCATGAGACCATAGGTTGGCAAGCTTTTTTTTTTTTTTTTTTTTTTTTTTTTAAATGGCCAAATTAGTAAACATTTTAGGATTTGGGGGCCATAAGGATTCTGCCACAACCACTTATATCACCATAGCATGAAAGCAGCCCAAGGCAATGTGTAAACTAATGAGTGTGGCTGTGTTTCAATGAAATCTTATATCAGAAACAAGCTATAGGCTTGATTTGGCCTGAGGACCAGAGTTTACTGAGCCTTACAACAAGACCAACATCTGGAAGTGACCAGCTTGTGAACGAGTTCCCACAAAATTGGAAGTTTCTTTCTTTTTTTTTTTTTTTTAAAGATTTTATTTATTTATTTGACAGAGAGATCATAAGTAGACAGAGAGGCAGACAGAGAGAGAGAGAGGGAAGCAGGCTCCCTGCTGAGCAGAGAGCCCGATGTGGGACTCGATCCCAGGACCCCGAGATCATGACCTGAGCCGAAGGCAGCGGCTTAACCCACTGAGCCACCCAGGTGCCCAAAATTGGGAGTTTCTTAAAGGCATCTCCAATTCTCCTCAGTACCTAGATGAACAGTAATTCAACAAATGGCTTGAATTAAAGAATTCATTCCTGGAAGAGATGTAAAATCAACCCATTGTTTTACCATTTGCTCTCCCTAAACATGAGTTATGTTGTTTGTAACTGAAGACAGTTCTTTTGTAGTCTCTGGCTATGTCTTACCCTCCTCATATGTAGCTAAGGAGTTGTACAGGCTCTAAAAATATGTTCCTGATCATAACAAAACTGTTTTATCAAGAAATAGAAAGTATTTTCTAACAAAGCTGACGTGCCTGCTTCATGCAGTTAGTTTCTGCTGTCTTGCCAATGTTCTGCTATAAAGCTTTACTGGGTACTGTGTTCATATTACTGTTACCATTTGAAGTTTCTCATTATGACTGATCCAATTTGTCTTTTGTTATCCATAATCAGAAATAATTGAGAATCACTGTTATCCGTACTGTCTTCTTTAGGTTTTGAGAAATCTACTCTGTAATATTTATCTAGAGCCATTAGTTTATCAAATAAATGTATGTATTAAGGAGAAAGAGCTGGAACTGGAACAAGGACCTATATCTATATCTCTATATAGTACAGTTTTGTGCTTTGCCTACCACCATCCCTAGCTGTACCTCACTGAAAATATCTACAAATAAATGTGAATTATGTCTTCTAAGCATATGATTTATTCTAGAGCTCATTGCTTCCTGAACCATAAAACACCATTCATAAATAAGTTGGTAAGCTCCCTGAAACCTTGGTACAATCACCTTGTTTCTGATATACTAGCCTTTAATTATTTGAATTCCTATTTTTGCTCGAGAAGGTGGGCCTGTGCCAGGTTAGTTAGCCTTAAGCTACTGGCTGAAAGGATTGTCACTGATCCCTGTATCCAACCCAGTCAACTTCCTGATCTAAAGCACTCAAACCAACTGGAGCACAAACAACCATGAAATCCTCACTGGCCGCACCTTTCCCTGGCTCCAAGCGAAGCTTCAGAAAAAAGAACAGAAATGAACTTTTATAAAGGGATTAGCTTGGGTGAGGAACATTCTTCATAGCCAAGTAAATAGAACTTGAGAACCTGCTTGGCTGGCCTTCAAGGCACTGGTACCTTTGGGGATTTCAGAGTCTGTATTTCATTTCTGCAGGATTACAGACATGGACCACCTTTGCAAAGGACCCAGGGGTCCAGTACAGGTCTAGAGATCCATCAACCAAACATGTATCAGATTTAGTGTCCAGAATTATAGTAGGAGGTTTGTAGCACTGTTATCTTCATTTTGCCACTTGCTCAACTTCTTGCAGCTGAGAGTCAAATACAGACTGTTTCACTCCTAGCAGTGACTTTTTAACATTGTCCTACAATTCCCCATTTTGAAGAGCTGACCCCTCAAAAGATAAGTAGAGATCCCTAGATTGCTAGGCCAAGCGTTGGCCTGTCAAACTGCTGGGAACATTAACTACCATAATGGATGTAGACTGCTGTGTACAGTTTCTGGCACAAAATTAAGCGGTAGATAAAATGTTAATTGTTCATATTAATAATCTAGATATGCTTTGGGCAAATTCGAATGAAAAGTCTTGTTAATTTTATTTAAATTATGTGCACAAAGTATCAGTATTGTTGTTAAGCCAAAGCTCAGCATGCAAGAAGATACATGTACCATAGTTTGGGAAAACTGTCTTGGTTTTCTTTCTATAGCCTTGAATTCGGTGAGAAGCAGCTTTCAGTGGTTGAAAAGTAAGAAGTGTAGACAGTAAGAGACTCTTTCTTGTGTTTAAATTTGAGTTTTGCCTTCCTGCCTTCAACTTTATCTTCAGAACACTCTTCTGGCTGGGTCTGAGTCTTCCTCAGTTTATGGAATGTGGCAGAAAAAAAGTCCTCAAATGTTCTGTTTGTTTGTAATCAACATGACAAATGATGAACTTTTACCTGGGAGACTCTGGATGAGTCTGGCTACTATAGCAGGAGAGAACCTGTGGGAGCTATTATTTCTGGTCTCCCTTATCAAGCTCAGAACAATCTTTCCTTTACTATTCTCATGTCACATGAACACAGTCAATATTAAATTCCAAAAAAAGAAAAAAAAATCTCTTACAGAAACAGCTGTGTTCAATATACAGCCAGTTTACTCTGGCAAATTGCTAGAAATGGAAAAGTTTCCATTTCTTTTTATGTTTATTCTTGATAGTTGTCTTGTAAAAACTGCCTTTGTAAATAAGGGAAGCCTGGTTTTAAACAGCTCTGACTAATATCTGTAGTTGGAGTATTAAGTTCTACAAAGTTTTAGAAAATTAAGGTATATCTGATGGAGAGACATATATGTAACAAAGAAAATATTTTGAAGTATCTACCTCCATGGTTCCATTTTTTTCCATCTTGCATGTAAACTGAATTTTGATCCTTTTATGTGTACATTGTCACTTCGTCTAAAACCTGAGAGACACCTTTTAAGCCCAGAGTTGGATCTCACTGAATACCTTGCTCACGGACACCATGCTATCTTTGTGTAAATGTTCATTGCTGATGCATAACTAGAATGGGGAAAAATTAGTTTTTCGAATAGCAGAAAATACCCCACAGTTAATCACACTGGGTTTGTGAGTGTAGCAAAGCAATCCAAAAGTGGATTAGTTGATTCTCTGAATAGGAACTTAACTCTGCTCTTTCTGGTTTTTACCCAATTCCGTGCACATTTCTGGAAGCTCTTGAGGTTCTCAGCCCATGCTGAAGAATTGAAGAAGAATCTACAAAATTTGAATGACAAAATTAGCTAGGTGTGCCCTGATGCAGAAGTCTGTCCCATGGCAAAAATATAGATGATTAGGGAATGGAATAACAACTATAGACAGCCAGGATCTCATTAAGTATGGCACATTAATTACAATAAATGAACATTTGGTGCTGAAAGAATGCGTTTTGCAAAGTATCCAAATTAATGTCAGGGAGTAGCCTAGGCCTTCGGGAGATGAGAGTCCTCTGCTTTCAGATTAATGAAGCAGGGCTTCTGTTTTTTTCCTGTTTGTGTTTTAAATAAAACTTGTTAACTTGTCACCTACATAATACTGTGTGAGTTTGACTAAATAAAGGCAAAATCTCAGATATGTTTCATAGTGTTGACAATGACTGAATGTTTATTTGTAAATTGTAATTTATGGGAGGGGTATGTTTTTCGTTTCTCCTTGAAATATTTTTCTTCATCCAAATTTTTCTAGATAGAGGCTAAGTGTTAAATTTCTTGTTGTGTGATATAATCTGTCTCTTTCACTCCCCATATTGGCATTGGGGACATATAAATGAAGTTTTCTCAGTACCCTCAGTTCCTGTCACTATAGCAGATACTGAAACAATGTTTAATGAATTTCTCCTGAAAATACGTATCTCGCTTCAAGTCATTCATGCAAACACTGAAGAGGACAGACAAAGCTCTGCTGATCATCACTAGCAAACCTCTCTCTAGTACACCTCAACACTTCAATCTGTACTCTTTGGTTACAGTTGTTCAACCAGTTACTAATCTAGCTAATTGTAACCAGTTGAACAACTGAACCCAAAGGGTGCAAAGTGGTAACATTTCATTGAGAAGTCGTCTGGGGACAAAGAAAACACTGCCAGATTCCCTTTCAGTATGCCAAGGGAAAATTCCTTCTCAAGTAGAATCTACATGGTACTTCTTTGATTATCATTAATTTGTAATGCTGTATAAGCCCATACATACCATCTGTTCTTGTGATCAGGCTTATTTGAAGTGTAATATGCTGCCTCTACAGAAGGAGATACTAACCATGTGTTAATTCTTGTCTGAAAATAACCAAGGATATGAACAATAAAGTTTTTTTTAAAATATGGAATGCTTCTCTTATTGATAGTTGTGTCTCCAGACTAAAATGAGATATGTGATGTGAGATAAAAATCCTGATGTGAGGGGCGCCTGGGTGGCTCAGTGGGTTAAGCCTCTGCCTTCGGCTCAGGTCATGATCTCAGGGTCCTGGGATCGAGTCCCACATCCGGCTCTCTGCTCTGCAGGGAGCCTGCTTCCTCCTCTCTCTCTCTGCCTGCCTCTCTGCCTACTTGTGATCTCTGTCTGTCAAATAAATAAATAATAAAAAAAAAATCCTGATGTGAAATAGATAATCATTTGCAGTTTATGGAAGGGAATATCTCCATGTACATTTGTGGTCAAGAGCAAGAAGCTTTTAGATGATTATTCTATTTTGGAATAAACATCGAAAATAAATTTCTTACCCTTGATGCCACACCATATTGGCAAAATATTATGGTAAAGCTATTGTTCATTGTCTCAGAATGTTTTCTCTACGAGGACCCAGGGAACATTTCTACCTTAGGGTTCAGTATCAAGCTGAGCTCCACGTATTTTGAATAATTTCAAATCGTGTAAAAGTTTCTGTTCTCTTTTCATATAGACTGCTAAGCAGCTCACTTTTCACATGTAGAGCCTGTGGGATACATTTTGAACAACAATTTTGTTTTCATATTCTCCCTCAATACCATCAAATCTTTTCTTTAGGCATGATATAATTAACAAATGAATAACATACCAAAAACTGTTTCCAGATGAAATTGCTGTTGAGGTATGAATGTATCTGTCCTCCAACTTTCCTCTTTATTTTCTTTTGTCATATTTCTATTGAGGGGGCCTCCCTTGTTCCGTGAGATTTCATTCTCTGTTGCCGTGTTCCCCAAGCCAGGACCACGCTTTATATCTTCGTGCTTCTCTCTGCCTTCAGACCTCTGGGCCCACTGGTATGTACTCTTTCTCCTACAGGTCCTCAAACATGGACACAAAGCTGTACAAGAGTTAGGCTGTTTTTCACCAGAAATCCATGAATCTATAGCACAGGTGGATTTGACTGCTTTACTAAAACCTTGAGGTATTGTGAGGAATATTCACCTTGATCATGCACCATGCAGACTTTTGTTATCCTGTAGGTTCTTCGTTCTCGCCTAGGTGCACCTCAGGAGTCTTAGCTTTCCGGTATCAGCACTTTACTATGAACATGTGACTCCCCCAGTTGTGAAGCTCCCTGGGGATGTGTCCCAGGGTCTAACACCCCCCCCAACCTCCCCAATCCATGAATTCCAAGGAATAGTATTTTCTCCACCTTGTTTACTTTTCAGTATTAATTGTTCTGGAGAAGTGGAAGTGCCTTCACTCACTCATTTAACAAACATCTTATATGTATCCACTATGTTGTAGATGTAGGAGACACTAACATAAATAACAGATAAAACCCATTTCCAAAGGAGTTCAAATTAAAGGAGTTTTAGTATAGGAGGGTGTAGAGATTTAAATAGGTTATCAAGACAAATATATAGTGAGTGCCATGATTAGCAATATGTTTAGGGCTTTATGGGAGTGGATAGGAGCATGATCTAACATAGCCTGGGGTGAAAGGCATGACCCCAGGTGAATCTTTTTTTTTTTTTTTTTTTTTTTTTTTAAAGATTTATTTACTTGACAGAGATTACAAGTGGGCAGAGAGGCAGGCAGAGAGAGAGGAGGAAGCAGGCTCCCAGCTAAGCAAAGAGCCCGATGCGGGGCTCGATCCCAGCACCCCAGGATCATGACCTGAGCTGAAGGCAGAGGCCCTAACCCGCTGAGCCACCCAGGCGCCCCACCCCAGGTGAATCTTAAAGAGTGAGTGTGGGAGGCGCCTGGGTGGCTCAGTGGGTTAAAGCCTCTGACTTCAGCTCAGGTCATGATCCCAGGGTCCTGGATCGAGCCCCACATCAGGCTTACTGCTTAGCAGGGAGCCTGCTTCCTCCTCTCTCTCTCTGCCTGCCTCTCTGCCTACTTGTGATCTCTGTCTGTCAAATAAATAAATAAATAAATCTTAAAAAAAATAAAAGAGTGTGTGCGGGGTTGAGGGGAAAAATAGAGGTCCAAGGAGGAGAGAAATAACAGAAGCAGAGATATTCAGGGAAGAAACACATGGTTTGTGTGACAAAGAGACATTATGACACTAGAAGTAAACAAAAACCAGGATAAGCATAAGGACTTTGTGCCAGCATAAGGACTTTGAATTTGCCCCAGAACCATGAAGTATCCAAACACTGGTGGGACAATATCATATCATGGAGGCTAAATGCAGAACAAACATGCAAGGGGCTGGCTTGGAGGCTAGGAGTACAAAAGGTGGACGCTGCCATGGCTCAGGCAAAACATCACCTGGGCTTGAGCTAGGTTAGTAGTTCCAGAGATTGAGAACAGGATGCTACTTCCGTAATGTTTAGTATGTATAATAGGCATATTGAATGAGTGTAGTGGGGAGAAGGGGGTGGGTTCTTTGATGAGTAGTAATTGATAAATGGTAATTGATAAATAAAACATGGAAGAAGAAGGTGAAGTTCGGGGACAGGGGGAGCAAGTTTTGAAGGTAGTAAGGGGATTGAAGTTCTGTTGTGAACAGGAGGGTAGGGAAATGCAGCAGACAAATAAGTGTAAGTATTGTATCCAAACACCTCGTGTGGACATTTATATAATTCATGCTATAAATTTATTTTCCTTTGTTCATTTATTGGGTATTTTATATAAATATAGTTGTGTTATCTAGTGATTCTTTTCTCCCATATCATTTTTTGGTATGTGATAAATGTGAATCATAAAGAGATGACCATTTCTATTTAATCTTTGCAAAGTCACATTCTTATGTCATTTTGATTGCTAATAAAGTACCGAAGTGTTGGGCCTTTTTTTTTTTTTTTAACCTTGGTGGCATGATTTATAGAAGGAAAATAAAAATGCGAAGATATGTTTGCCCAAGTTTGGGATGTTGGTAAAATGATATAATATCAGAAAAAGATTTTCTAAGTTAGTCAACTACTGCAAAGTTATATTAGTAATGTTCTCACTTAATTGATGATTTCACTCTAGCTCAGAACCAATAGAGATTGTGATCACTCATCCCTGCAGTTCTAAATGTTTTGTTTTCTCCTTATTAATTCTCTAGATATTCCCAGTTGGCAACTGGATGTAGTTCAGTAATGGTTATGAAACTTCCTCATGCAGGGTATTGAAATTTCTGACCAGGGATTCCTTCAGAGCTGCTGTTGGAATTTCTGCCCTCTATCAGATTAAATCTGCCTGTACAAGCTCAGGGGAATCCGCCTGAGACTGTCTGGTCAAAACTCTATAGCCTCCATGAAGAAGCAGCAGCTCTTAAGATTCTCTCAGGCGGGGGGCGCCTGGGTGGCTCAGTGGATTGGGCCGCTGCCTTCGGCTCGGGTCATGATCTCAGGGTCCTGGGATCGAGCCCCGCATCGGGCTCTCTGCTCTGCGGGGAGCCTGCTTCCTCCTCTCTCTCTGCCTGCCTCTCTGCCTACTTGTGATCTCTCTCTGTCAAGTAAATAAATAAAATCTTTAAAAAAAAAAAAAAAAAGATTCTCTCAGGCGGTAAACTGTCTAAATTGGGTCTAACTAGTAGATGGTGATTTAAATAAGGGATATACTGACACTTAATTGACATCAATCTAGCCTTAGGAAGATTTTGGAAAAAACAAAACAAAACAAATTTCTTTCTTTTTTTTTTTTTTTTTATCCAAATTCTGCCCCACTACTTGGCCCTTGCTTTTTTTTTTTTTTTTTTTTTTGCCAGAGAGAAATCACAACTAGGCAGAGAGGCAGGCAGAGAGAGAGGAGGAAGCAGGCTCCCTGCGGAGCAGAGAGCCCCATGCGGGGCTCGATCCCAGGACCCCAGGATCATGACCTGAGCCGAAGGCAGAGGCTTTAACCCACTGAGCCACCCAGGTGTCCCACAAATTTCTTTTTGATTCAGCTTGGAAGGGATGGAGATGTAAAATATCTCTTGTTCTGTGTATTAGTTCTTCAGTATTTATCAAGAAAGTGGCACAAGTCAGTCCACAGGCAGGCTTCATTGACCTTTAACCATAAATCATCTTCCCCATCTTCCACTTTTTGTTGAAGTCATTACAGTCATTACCACTAGCTGCCACTTTTTGGGTGCTCAGGTTTGTCTGTGTTTGAACCAGGCATTCTGTGTCCAAAGCCCATGATCTTAACTTCCATTCCATGATCACCTTTCTGATAGCTCAGACTCTCACAAGGGGAGAAGGAAGAGTTGGTGTTGTGCTTTTAAAATGGATTTGAGATCCCGGGCACCTGGTTGACTCTGTCAGTTAAACATCTGACTTTTGATGTTGGCTCATGTTGTGATCTCAGGGTCCTAAGATGGAGACCCACGTTGGGCTCCAAGCTCAGTGTGGAGTCTGCTTGAGATATTCTCTCCCCCCCTGACCTTCCCCCATGCTCTAGCTGTCTCTCAAATAAGTAAATAAATAAAGACTTTAAAATGGATTTGAGATCCAGTAAGTTTCGTTTCTCTTGGTTCTCTTTTATAGAATTGTCAGAGGTGATAATCAGAAGAGTAAATATTTTATATTTAAAAAAAATTGAGATACTTATAACCACCATCTAGATAACTATAATTTATTGCTGTGTTTAGTGTATTAAATTGTGACAGGTATTTCTCATTCTTTTTCCTCCCTTCTCCCTCTAAAAAAAAAAAAAAATCTATTTGTTATTTAGCATATCTCCTTCTCTCTATTCCATGAAACTATAATTTCTTTAGAGACTAATGAGAATCATACATTTTCTCAGCTACCGAGAAATACTAGAAATGAATGGGTTAAGAAAATCTGCTTCAAGGTCTCAAATGGTAAAACCATTGATGTTGGGGTGCCTGGGTGGCTCAGTGGGTTAAGCCGCTGCCTTCAGCTCAGGTCATGATCTCAGTGTCCTGGGATCGAGTCCCACATCGGGCTCTCTGCTCAGCGGAGAGCCTGCTTCCCTTCCTCTCTCTCTGCCTGCCTCTCTTGTGATTTCTCTCTGTCAAATAAATAAATAAATCTTTAAAAAAAAAAAAAAAAAAACCATTGATGTTGAAAGCTCTTCTGTTCTGCTTGAGCCTGATGGAGGACGTGGTCATTGAGAGGTAGAAAGTGCATTGCGTATCCAACAAGCTAATTGCCCACTTTGAGAACTCTCTCAGGCCCAAGTGCCAAGTGAAACCTGTACTCTCAGGGAAAGTAGGCAACTGCCATTGGTGGTTTGCAGTTTTTAGAGGCACAGAGATTGAGTTTCTTATCTGAATGTGTTCTGAGCTAGTGATAGTCTGTGCTAATGAAGATGGTTCTTTGAGTCGAATACTTGTTGATGTGGATCTTCACAAGTAGAATAATGTGTGATGCTGTTGCCCTGTTATAAGAGCTGTATGTGTAATTATGGTTTTGCTCTAAATAGATTGCTTCCAGGCTGTAAAGCAATTCCTGTTATTTCATGTTCTTGCTATTTCCCAGCCTCAAAAAACAAATCAGTAAATCCAAAATGTCTCTAATGACCAACCATATGTAGGCTGGCATTCTTTTCGCTTTTAATGTTATGACGTTTTCAGACAACAGAGCGGTTCACAGGTAAGGTTCCTTGTGATGGGATTTGAGTGTGCATATATGTGGTACTTCTGGTCTTCTACCTTACCCTTCATGTTGGTAATGGTTTAAGGGGGTATGTGGAAGAGTAAACCACAGGACTATCAACTGTTCAAATATCTGTACAATATAGAAAATCAGATGCAAAGCTAATTACTTTGTGATCTGCCTCAAGGGGGACGGGGCCATTTCTCTCCCATCTAACACATACACAGATACCCTTCTGCTAACCACTCATGGTTTGGAAAATATGCAGGCTCTCTCTGGTCCCTATAGAGAATGCCCTCTTCCTCCTTCTTTTCCCTAGCGTCCTGCTGCCCCTCTCCAATCTTCAGGTCAAAGGGCAGTTCCTCTCAGAAGCTGTCAGGCAAAATGAGGAGCCTCTTCCACTGGACCCCAGTTCTTTAGTGTTTTTGTAACAGTACCATAGCATTTGCCATATTACACTCCTTTTATCTATTTATGGGTCTAAATCCTCATTAGACTGAGCTCCTTGAGAGAAACACTGTTCATTGCAATAAATCTGATGTGTGTAATTTCAGTATTAGTTTGTTGCATAAAATAAGTAAATAAGGAGAGGAGAGTTAGGAAAATTTGTTATGGCAAGTGGAACCAAAGGCTGGATGCCAGTGAGATGGATCAGCTGAGTTAATTCCTGGCCATTCCAGCCCACATCAGCCTGCCCTGTGTCAGTTAGTACTAACACCTGAGCCCCTTCCCTGACTGTTGTTCTTCAGTAAATCTATAATCTCAACTCATAATAATAACAGAGATCTTTGTAACAGGTTGCCTGACTCCTGACTGATACGGGGAAATTCTGAACAGGCCTGGATTGGAATCCTGTCTCACAACCTGTGTGATCTTGACCTAGAGATTTTATCTCCCTTAGCTTCAGTTCTCTCATCTCTTAAATGAGCATAAAAACCTGTAATTAACAAGTTTGTTGTGAAGATTGAATGAGATGGTATGTGTAGAATTCACAGTACAGGAATATAGTAACACTTGATAAGTACTCATTGAATGAATATATACATTACCCCAAATAGAGAAGTATTTCCATTTTGATGAGAAGCATTTCTCATCCACCCTCCATATGCCCTTCAGGTTTGCCTTGGTGATATCCCCAAGGAGATTTAGTCCCCGTATTATCTATTCTCTTCGGCCTCTATATGCCTCCTTTATAGCACTTAACATAAATGATGATTAATTACTCAATACAACTTTTTGCTGAACAGGTATCTCCTCTTTTAGAATATAAGTCCATAAATTTAGACACTGTTGTATAAAATGATATATCTCCAGTACCTAGTACAGTGTATGTATGAATGGATAAGCAAACTTCATTTGACTTTCTAAATATGACCTCTAATTTAGATTCACCCCAAATTATTCCCAGTTCAGGAAAGCTTTTCTCAACTCCCTCAGCCCCAAGATGAACAAAACTACTCTAATTATACCTTAAAACATATTATGTCAGCAAGTGCCATCATCATAAACAACTTTTCCTTAAGTTTTCTTCCATACTAGGTATATTTCTGGTTTGCTTACTGATGATTGTTAACTATTGATTTGATCACTCCCCCTGCCCCCGATTTCTTAATTTTCATATATTTAACTCTTTTCCTTAGATATGTATTCCTTCAACAGATCTTTGTTGTGACAGTCACTCTTCTAAGCACTGTTGAGGGATGTAAAGGTGTGTGGAGCACAGTTATTCTAGTCAAGGAACTTACAGAGTAATAGAAGAAGTAATACATAAGCAGGCTTAGCTGAAGTATAAGACTATGGGACAAAAGTCCCCAACTTTTTAGGACTTAAACTCGTGACCCTGAGATCAAGACCTGAGCTGAGATCAGGAGTCAGAGGCTGAATCAACTGAGCCACTCAGGAGCCCCTGGACAAATAGCTTTAAAAAATGCAAACCTTGGGGTGCCTGGGTGGCTCAGTGGGTTGAAGCCTTTGCCTTCGGCTCAGGTCATGATCTCAGGGTCCTGGGATCGAGCCCCGCATCCGGCTCTCTGCTCAGCG
The DNA here is from genome assembly GCF_922984935.1 of Meles meles. Taxonomy (NCBI): domain Eukaryota; kingdom Metazoa; phylum Chordata; class Mammalia; order Carnivora; family Mustelidae; genus Meles; species Meles meles. Next base: position 94,112,415 of record NC_060068.1, read on the forward strand.
GGGAGCCTGCTTCCCTTCCTCTGTCTCTGCCTGCCTCTCTGCCTACCTGTGATCTTTGTCTGTCAAATAAATAAATAAACTATTTTTTAAAAATGCAAACCTCTAGCATTTTAATAATTTCCTGTCTCACTTTTAGGTCTTTAATCCATTTTGAACTTATTTTTGTATATGGTGTAAGAAAGTGGTTCAGTTTCATTTTTTTGCATGTCCAATTTTCCCAACACCATTTGTTGAAGAAACTGTCTTTTTTCCATTGGATATTCCTTCCTGCTTTGTCAATGATTAGTTGGCCATGTAGTTGTGGATCCATTTCTGGGTTTTCTGTTCTGTTCCATTGATCTATATATTAAGACTACTCTCGATCAGTACAGTTTTGTAATATAACTTGAAGTCTGGAATTGTGATGCCTACAGCTTTGTTTTTCTTTTTCAAGATTGCGTTCACTATTCTGGTGTCTTTTGTGGTTCCATATAAATTTTAGGATCATTTGTTCTAGCTCTGTGAAAAACGGTTTTGGTATTTTGATAGAGATTGCATGAAATGTATAGACTGCTTTTTGTAATTTAGACATTTTAATAATATTTGCAGCCACTCTGGAAAATAATATGGCAGTTCCTCAAAAAGTTAAAAATAGAACTACCATATGATCTATTAATTGTACTACTAGGTATTTATCCACATGATACAAAAATACTAATTTGAAGGTATACATGCTCCCTGATGTTTATAGCAGGATTATCAACATAACCAAATAGTGGAGAGAGCCAAAATGTTCATCTTTTTTGATCAGTGGATAAAGAGGATGTGGGGTGTTTGTGTGTGTGTGTCTGTCTGTCTGTATTGATTGGAATATTATCAAGCCATCAAAAAGAACAAAATCCTGCAGTTCACAATAATGAGGATAGAGCTAGAGAGTATTTGTTAAGCTAAATAAAAGTCTGTCAGAGAAAGACAAATACCACATGATTTCACTCATATATGTAATTTAAGAAACAAAACAAATGAACATGGTGGGGGAAGAAAAAGAGAGGCAAACCAAGAAACAGACTTAACAAATGGATAGTTACCGGAGGAGAAGCTGATGGGGGGGAATGGGTGAAACAGGTGATGGGATTAAGACGTGCACTTGCTGTCATGAACACCAGGTGTTTTATGTAATGAATTGTACACCTAAAACTAGTATTGCACTATATGTTAACTAACTAGAATTCAAATAAAAACTTGGAAGAAAAAAAAAGATACAAAACAAGAGTTTAAGTATTTTCTAGTTCTGTTATTTTGTACTGCATATTCTATTTCTCCTGGTTCCTCACCAAGTAATTGTGCTCATGTACAACTCCTTTAAGTCCTTGCTCTTACATTCCTTTCCAGTGACATATACCTTGACTCTCTTATTTACTATTGGAGGACACTCCCCTACCCTACCACCGTTCTCTACCTCTGCTTCCCACTCAACTTACTCCATAGCACTCACTACCTTCTTTAATACTGTATAATGCACTTATATATTCTACATTTGCTTACTATCTGTCTTCTTCCACTAGAATGTGAGCTCCCTGTAGGTCAGGATTTGTTAGTCATTTCTGCATCCCTAGAACCAGCATCTGATATATAGTAGGCATTAAATGGATATTTGTTGAGTGAATATATTAAATGAAGTAGGGATTAGCAGTTATGCACTGAGACTGGACAAATGACCTGACTCTACCACTTTCAGCTGTATGATATCAGATGATTTATTTCAAGCTTCTCCTTTCCAGATATACCTACTGTAGGATAAAGAGAATTTTACCTCTACACTTTAGGGTCTCTTCTGGGCCTGAAAATTAAATTGATATAAGACAGATTAACAGGAGAAAGACATATACATTTATTTAATTTCAGTTTTATGTAACGTGAGAGCCCTCATAAAGGAGTAAAACCCAAAGAAGTAGCAGAACCTAAATGCTATGATAGTTGAACAAAGAGAGGCCGCTGTGGAAGAATAACTAAAATGTATTGGGAGACTAAAGCAGCTAAAGATCTTAGCAAGGTCTGTTTGTATACAACCATCTTGGTCTCTACTCTGTCTCTGGTAGTAAGAATATTTCTCTCCTCCTGGTATAGGGAGGGCAACTTTCACATGGGTATTTCATCTCCTGCCTTCTGGAAGGAAATGGAGGTGGGGTAAGTGTGTTCTTCTTGCACCTGCTGTTTTTTTAGGTACCTTTAGCTTAAAATAATCCTTGTGCCAATGTGGCATATTTGCGGGTGGTATATTCTGCCCCAAATCCTGTCTCCTGGGGTTGGTGGGAAGATAAAATGAATCATGTGTGTCAAGCACTAGCCCATTGTAACAAATATTGGCTATTTGTAAAGTTAATTCACTCTTCTTTCCTATGTACACATAAGCCATACTTGATTTTCCCATTTTTAAAGACAGTAACTAAATGTGTTAACATTACTACATAATTGTTCCCAGCATGATTCTACACTTTGACTTGAATGACATTGAGAAATACAAACAGTGTGAGTTGAAACCAGTTTAACAAGAATAAAATCAAATATACACCATTCTCAAGTATATCCCAGCCCATGTAAGTAATCTAAAAGGTCTTTAAGATCCTATATGTATTATTCTGAGAGTCATGAGAACACAAACAAAAGTGGGACTGTTATTGGCATGAATAGTTAATCTGTGGGGTAATGGAGGAAACAGTTCCATCACTGAGGAAACAATTGTAATATACTGTAAAGACCAGAGAGTAGGTGCCCTACAGCTGAGAGGCAGTTAGGTAGGGTAGCAGTGAGTAACAGACTCATTAGAGAAGGAAACCCTTGAGTCTTTTCTGTTTTTTGTTTTTGGTTTTGTTTATTTCTCAAAAATGGAGTGATATCATGGATGTTTAGGCTCCATAATAAATCTGAGATAGGGATTTGAGCTGTTCATTGAATTTGGAATGAAAAGATGATCCTAGAAGGCTAGAGATCACAGAGATTTCAGGTGGCTGGCGTTGGGTTAGATATAAATCAACATAATTCAGATGTGCGTCAATAGGGTCCTAACTTGAGACAATCTCAACGGAATGTGACTGGTAGCATTTCTGTGTGTTTCCATGAGACAGAGCTGATTGATATTGAATGATAAGTGAACATCCTTCAGTAAAATATACTAATAGTAATGTGTGATCATGTTTCTTTAAAAGTAGTCTGTTAACTACGTGACTTGTTACTTGTCATAGCCAATCATCAGTCTGTGATTTGTAGGAACAAAACCTCACAGGAGGCAGAGTGCTCTTTGGTTCTGCTTCCCTAAAATCCCTGTAGGCACATGGTCTCTTGCAAGTCTTTGACTTTGGTCCTTAATCAGTCCCCATACTGATCCTGAAATCTCTATATGAAATCTTTTACTCTAGACTCTGGCATGAAGAGCATGGACTGGTTGTGTATTCAGATCAGAAGTCCAAAAACTCTCTTGATGGTTTTCCATGCAGTTACAGCATAATTGCTATAATCCCACACAATAGCTGAAACGTCCTTTTCTCATTTCTTAAATTCCTGTAGCATTTAATGTCTCTGCTGTGTAATTTACATTTAACTATAAGTTGTTTTGCATCATTTGATAGTTTTTTCAAGTATGAATGTGTTGCCTTCCTATTAAGATTTTTTAAAAAAAATTTCAAGAACATGGGCTTACTGCGCAGTGTCAGGTACAGATATGGAATAAACTATGAATAATGACTTCACCTCAAATTTACTTAACCATCTTCCCAGCACAGTAGGCCACTGTGGCATAATCTCATTCTTCTGACTTGCACTTACTTAATGTAGGAACAGATACACTGAGTTAATAGGAGTTCATGAACGAAGTGATAAGACTTCCAATAAAATAATGCAGATTTAAAAAAAATTTTTTTTTTTTTAATTTTAAAGAAACTGCTGAGGTACCTGAGTGGCTCAGTCAGTTAAGTGGCTGCATTCAGCTCAGGTCCCACGGTCCTGTAATCAAGCCCTGCAATGGGGTCCTGGCTCAGCAAGGAGCCTGTTTCTCCCTCTTTCTCTCTCTGCCTGCCTCTCTGCCTGCTCATGCTCTCTCTCTCTGTCAAATAAATAAAATCTTAAAAAAAAAATAAAGAAACTGCTGATTGACCAACACATTTGGAAATGGAGAGTGGGATTGGTTAGGGATGAAGAACAACAGCGCTGGGAGAATTTCTGCCTTATTCTGATGAATAAATGTCCCTGTCATTTGAAGGTTTCCACCCCTCTTCCTAGAACAAATTCAAATGCTATCCATATTTTAGTTCCCCTGACTTCCCTCAACACTTAATACAACAGACTTTGATGGCTTATTTTCATATCCATTTATGTCTTAGAACTGGTCCAAATATTCAGTAGAATGGTGGTATAAATCCTAATCCATAGAATATTTCAGGCTTATTGAAATGGAATCTTATTTCGTCTCTTCTTTTATTGCTCACTGAACAAATAGTATATTGCCTAAAGCCTTAGTATCATCACACAAAAGTGGATAAAGAAAAACTGCTGTTCAGTCATTCTTATTCAACAAGTGCATCCCATCAGATCCTGCCTAACATACAGGCCACTAACTATGCTGTGAGTACTCTCTCCAGTCTTTTTTTTTTTTTTTAAGATTTTATTTATTTATTTGCCAGAGAGAGAGATCACAAGTAGGCAGAGAGGCAGGTAGAGAGAGAGGAGGAAGCAGGCTCCCTGCGGAGCAGAGAGCCCGATGTGGGGCTTGATCCCACGACCCTGAGATCATGACCTGAGCCAAAGGCAGCGGCTTAATCCACTGAGCCACCCAGGCGCCCCCCTCTCTCCAGTCTTTATCAAAATGAAACCAAATGCATTTTTTAAACTGCCTTGTAACTAAAGTTTCCTACATTGAGTCCAGTTATCTTTATGGGTGAACAGTGAGCCTCAAATAAAATTACACTTATTTCACTAAAATTTGCAAATACTTGTGACTTCTGTTTTTATTTGAGTCTAATTTGGAGCTTGAAACAAATCAGCAAAACTATTTAATACATTCTTTTTTATGACTTGTCACCTTTTTGTTAAGTTTGAGGGGGAAACTTAACTTTTTTAACCATTATATAAATCTATATATGATGCTGAGAAAAACAGTGAAAAAATTCATAGATATGAAGATTTTTCCAATGTAACATATTAAGATTGAGTTATTTGGTAAAGCTCCTGGGTATTTGTACTAAGTGCCTCCTGTTTCATTAGTTTATTTCACTTGTTCCCAGATTATGGAAACAGAGACTTGCATTTCTTTCTTTTCTTTCTTTTTTTTCAAGATTTTATTTATTTTTTTGTCAGAGAAAGAGAGGGAGAGAGAGTGCATGTGCACAAACAGGTGGAGGGGCAGAGGGAGAGAGAGAAGCAGACTTCTTGTTGAGCAGGGAGCCCGATGCAGGGCTGGATCCCAGGACCCTGGGATCATGACCTGAGCCGAAGGCAGCCTCTCAATGAGCTGAGCCACCCAGGCTCCCTGAGACTTGCATTTCTAAAGGACAGTTTGCACTTGGTATTAATTATTTTTAAAATCGTGTTTTTGGATATGTTATGAATATGAAAACATGAGATTGGTGGTTACTTCTTCTTGAATTTGAGGCACCAGGCATTTCTTACATCTGTTTTTCAGTTTACTGTATTCTCTCAAATAACTGGCTGCCTTGTTTCTGTTCCTTCCTCGGCTACTTCTTTCTTTAACATATTGCCGCTAATCAGAATCTCTACAAGACTGACCAAAAACCTGAAGAAAATCCAGCTGTTAAATGGTGTTTGCAAATTGTTTCTTGAGCAGCTGGAGGATTTTATATTTAGGCTAACATGCCATTTGAGAATTTGAGGATTCCATCCTTTTCTTATAGCTCCCTGGCTCTTTGTTCCATATCGATCCCTCATCTTTCTTCTTAAGAGCATTCAGTTCTCATCTTAGGTAATCAGTGTAATAAAGCCCTGGTACAGGGCCAGCTGCAGGAAGAAAGAAATCACTTACACATGAGAGTGCTTTGTTCTGCAAATATTTGTTGTGTTTGGTTAAAACTTGAGTGCATTTATTAAATATTAGTAAAACCATTTGGTTATTATTTGTTCATTCAGCAAATATTATTGAGCAGCTGCCATGTACCAGGAATTATTCATCCTTCCAAGTTTTAATATTGTATCTGTTCTATTTTTATAATTTCCTATTTAACAAAGTACCAGTAGTGCTGAGTATCTTTTCTATTGGGTTTTAGCAGTAGAGTATAGATTGTAAGAATGGGCTCTAGAATCAGAGAACCTATGAAAATCTGAGCTCCTGCATTTTCTAGCTGTGTGTGACTTTGAGCAAGTTAATGAACTTCTCTCAGCCTCATTTACATTATCTTTGCAGTAGGGATAATAAGAGTATTTACCTCACCTCCATTTTCTGAAGAGTAAATAAGAAATGCACATAAAGCATATTGCACTGGGTTTGGCAGGCAAGTAAAAATTCAATAGATGCCATTAAGTGTTACTGTTATTAAATAAGTCGCAGTGCTTGGCTAATTGATTGTTATCATCTTTCAACATTTATTGAGCAGATACTTATGAAGTGTACTCAGAGTAAACTTGGATAGTGAGAGAGACACCACCATCTGGCCTGTTGTGTTATGAACAAAAGCCCTAAAACTGGGTCTGGCAGTGGTGAGGGGAACAGATGTTCTGCATGCCTGCTAGAATGTGTTTTTCACTATATGTCTAAGCTGTGATGAATGTCACTAATGTCATCTCTCCTTCTGTTTTAGGTAAGTACATCACCATTTTTGAAGCTTTTGCAGATGGGTAAGTCTTGCCGCTGGAGCTTTTCATATTGATTTACATACTTGGAGAATTTGGACCAGACAATGTGATTATCACAGTCAAAGAAAGGCCTTTATTTTATTCAAGCAGAGATCTGGAAAGATAACAGCATTTCCCATACGCATTCCATCTCTGTTTCAAATCTTGGGCAGAAAAACATATATATCCGTTGTTTTAAATTGGATAAAATGCTATGTTTAAATAAAGAATTGAACATTGAGGGTTTTTTGTTTGTTTGTTTACGGCCAGTAGAAGGCAGAGAGTATTTGAAAGAATTTTAAACAGAAAAAATGATTTCCTTTCTAATAGCAATTGTAAAAAATCTCTGTGAAGTAAACATACAAATCTTTTTATTTTTCTCCTTGCAAATGAGGAATCTTTTTTCTTTCAGTGCATACAAAGCAGGTATTCCACAATTACATTAGATTAATGAGACATAATTTTTTACCAAATAGAAAAGAGAGCCAGTGGCCCTGAAAGACCATGTGTACAGAATATTGTGGAGTAATTCCATTTAGGAGTGACAGTTAACATAGTTAATTTTGTATTTCTATGTTTGGCTGTAATCTATCCCCATAGACACCTGTACTGGAAGAAATGACCTTAAATCATGGTAAGGGATTTAGTGTAGACCAGCATCGAATATGAATGATGATTAAGCTATGAAACAATTCATAAAAGGAAGTTAGACATTTTCATCACCAGTGAATTTTACAAACTACATAGTTTTATTTGTATGAGGATAATTAAGATTTATCTTACTGTGAGGGAAAGTATCGAATTGACTCGTTGTCCTCAATAAGGTTCCATTTTGCTTCTCTACTTTTAATTTCTACTAATCAGCCAAATATACCCTCTATTCTGTGTGTTAGTCTTGGTATCCCAAGAAGCCAATGCTAAAATGGGATTTAAAATGCAAGGTTTTTAAGGAAATGTCCATGTAAGAGAAAATATGAAGAGAGCAAGATAAGGTTGAGTGAAACCTCAGATTCTGATGCACGTGTGATCCTAGGTGAAGAAGGGAGAAAAGTTGAGTGGAAGCATCCTAGATTGGCTTAGGTAAAGCTGTCGGGGAATTTGAAAGCAAAATCAGCTGACAAAGGAGTCTTGTGTTTCTTGTAAATGGATCTATCTGCTTCAGTATCTCTATGGTGCTCAGTCATTGCCTGGGAGTAGAATGTGGGAAGTATGGCCCCACAGCTCAAATTCTGCAGTGGATTTCAGAGGCAGCAGCTGGGAGCTCTTGGACTATTTAGGGTCCTTATAGTTGGAGATCTACAGCACATCATTGTGGCCACCACCCTTAGGCTTCTAGGTCTTGGTTCTTTCAGTTTCTTGTCCTCTGTTACAATCTCCATCCCACCACTATTTTTTATCCATATTGTACTTGTTCTTCATGCCTGAATAGGTTATCACTTCCTTTGTGACCTGGACAAGCAAGTGGCTAAAAATTATCACTGTCTTTGGAAATTTGATAGTTCTTTGTATTTTCCTGTGGTATATGTTGCTTTTTGTCATCCACTTTTGTTCAAAAATTATTTAGAGTTGTGCTTCTGTCTAGATGTCTTTGTATACCCTGGGAGATCAGATATAGTGAATGGGTGGAGAACATTTTGAAACGCTCATGATGGTCTAATAGAGATAATATTGTAAAATATGTTAATTAAAATAAAGCATTAAAAAAAAGTAGGATTTTTTTTTACCCTTTTATGATTTTTATTTTTATTTTATCATTTGACTTTTTTTACTTTAATTTATTTATTTTTTCAGCATAACAGTATTCATTGTTTTTGCACAACACCCAGTGCTCCGTGCAAAACGTGTCCTCCCTATTACCCACCACCTGTTCCCCCAACCTCCCACCCCTGACCCTTCAAAACCCTCAGGTTGTTTTTCAGAGTCCAAAGTCTCTTATGGTTAGCCTCCCCTTCCAATTTTTTTTTTTTTATAAACATGTAATGTATTTTTATCCCCAGGTGTATAGGTCTGTGAATCGCCAGGTTTACACACTTCACAGCACTCACCATAGCACATACCCTCCCCAATGTCCATAACCCCCTCCCCCTCTCCCAACCCCACCTCCCCCCAACAACCCCCAGTTTGTTTTGTGAGATTAAGAGTCATTTATGGTTTGTCTCCCTCCCAGTACATCTTAAATGTTTGAGTTGTATTGCATATGAATTTTATCTGTGAATATCTGTTTTTACATAAAAGCCAACAAGTGTAGTTTCTTAATGGTTAGATGCAATGTAGAATCTAAAAAAAAATGTCAATAAACATTTCTTTTTAACATAAAAAAAAAAAAAAAGGAGCAAAGAGGCATGGGGAGACAGAAGAAGGAAGAATTATCTTCCGAAGACAAGGCAGGAGAGAGAGGGGAAATTTAATGAAATTTGTCTTGAAGGATGATCAGATAGTTAGGGGTTAATGGTTGAGTAGGCACCATGTTCAAAGGGATGGTGGTATGGAAGAGCAAAGGGAAGGCTGAAAGTACAATGAACCTTAAATGACATAGTATATTTATGGGATTATGTATTCATCTAAAACCAGATTTTATAAGGCTTCTTATTCTGGTAAGTGGTTTGGACTTCATTCTCTGAGTTTCACTCTGGTTCAGAACATCTGAAAGTCAGCCTGGCTGCATCACAAAAAGGTTGATGTATGTAATCCTATTATGTCATATCAAAAAAAGATAACTATGCATTTTTTAGTTTTTTAATAAATTTTATTTTCCATAGTTCTATATATTCTATAGTTTCCTATATTTAAGAACTACTAATAAATAAATTACAATAAAGAAATTACATCTTGATAAAATAAGGTAAAAACTATAGGGCTCAGGGCCCAAATATAATGGGAGGACTTAGAGGACTTTTAATCACCTGTGTGAGATCTGTCACGAAAAACCATTTTCCTCTCTCCATACATACATTTTCTTTTTGTACTGTATGTTTATAAAGACACAGTTGGAAAATCTGGTTATATTTCAAATAGATAATGTATTAGAAAGCGTGATTTTATGGTAAGGATGCTTTGTAATATTTGGGAAACTAGGTGTAGAAATTCGTTAGAATGTTACCTGACAATTCTAACTTTATATATCCATAATCCCTGATGTTGATATATTATTTCATTTTATAAAAACTATAGTTATTCTCATAATTTTTATTTTAAAGAAGGTGATTTGAAGTGGAGTATTTATAACATTCTTCACTAAATTACCAGCATAGAGATTATAACTTAAGGGAAAGTTATTCAGGGTGCGAGAGAAATAAAATTGACTTTTTGATTATGGCAAGAACAGAAAAGGCTAGAATATGATTGCCTGAAAACTCAGGTTAGAGACATTTATCTAAATACATATATTTTTTACAGAAGCATATGCTTACAAAGTAATTTGAAGCTGTTGAAACTAATCCCATTTGGTGTTCTTGAATATTTTTGTGTGTGTTTGCTTAATGTTAGCTTATTATTTTGCACATTTTTCTAGCACATGCCCAGAGTCAAGCTATGAAAGACATTGATGCTTTTAAACACAATTTTTGGATAAATAACTTAAAAATGAGAAAATTGTATTACCAGGATAAATGCTGTAGAATCATATCTTTCTTCAGAATGAATATTTTGTAATTTGTCATATGGATTCACTCTATTGCTGGGTACTTTAAAGATGTATTAGCTTTTACTAAGTCAGAAGGCAAGATTGTCTCTGAGAGAGAGAAGGATACCAGAAGAGATGACAAGTTTTGGAAGAGTAGCCATCATCAGTATGGTACCCGAGAAATATAAGGTATTCAATAAATATAAGATTATTAAAGGAATTCACTGTATAGTAAATTGAATGTGTATATGCATACAGATGAAGGTATACTTCTAGGAATTAAAAAAAAAAAGAGTATTCCAAGTCTTTCCATTTGTTTTTTTTGTTCTTTTTTTTTTTAAAGATTTTATTTATTTATTTGACAGAGAGAGAGATCACAAGTAGGCAGAGAGGCAGGCAGAGAGAGAGAGAGGGAAGGAGGCTCCCTGCTGAGCAGAGAGCCCCATGCGGGACTCGATCCCAGGACCCTGAGATCATGACCTGAGCCGAAGGCAGCGGCTTAACCCACTGAGCCACCCAGGTGCCCTCCATTTGTTTTTTGATAGTGGATTGTAAGTGAGAAAAACATTTTACATTAAGACCCAGGGCACACAAACATATACATACAGTTCTATGCAATTGTAATAGAAGGGTCAAAGACAAATACTTAGTGCTACAAAGTATGATTTATTTTGATAGTCTGTCTTTTATTCTAGCTCGCTCAAAAATGCTGGTTGTATTTAGTGAAATAGATTTTGTAACCTACTAACAGATTACAGTTCACAGTTGGAAAAATGCTTACATGGGGAAAAATATACATGTGCATTGTTTTTCAGAAATAAATCTATTAGAGACACTTATTATAATTAGGCCTGAAAAACAGAAGCAAGATAGAGTCTATGTACTTTTTCACTAACAAAGGTATTTATTCTAATTTTTTATTTGACATAATTTCAGATTTACTCTAAATGAAAGAGTACCAAAAGAATTCCTGGGTACCCTTGACTGAGTGTACTCTAAAATTCTCATTCTCTCTCTCCTTTCTTCTGCTTCTGCACCTGTCTGTCTCCCTCCCTCCATCCATCCTTCCATCTATATATCTATCAATCTCTCTATCACGTCTATCATCTATCCAAATATACACATACATATTCCCAAATATATATGTTTATTTGTAGATTTTTTCCTTCTGAATGACTTTACAGTAAGCTGTACACATAATACACTTTTACCTCTGAATACTTAGGTATTTCCTAAAAACATGGAATTATCTTACATAGTTACAGTTCAACTGCCAAAATTAACAAATTAACACTCTTCCAATTCTCTTATATAATCTATGGACCTTATTTCAAGTTTTAATAATTGTCCCAGTAATGTTCTTTATGACAGAAGAAAATATAAAATAATGCTTTGCAACTGGTTGTCATGTCTTTTTAATATCCTTTAAACTGAAACAGTTTCTCTGACTTTCATTGTGTTTTATGGCATTGATGTTTCTGAAGAATATGGGCTAATTGTGTGTAGACTATCTTCCAGTATGAGTTTTATGTTTCCTTGTGATGAGACTCAGGTCATGCAGTCTGGGCAGGAATTCTACGGGAGTGATGAATACTTGTATTCAGAGGCACAGGCTGTTGTTTAGTTCCATTACTATAACTTAACTTTGATCATTTGGTTTGAGTGATGTCTGCCTTTTCTCCACTGTAAAATTACTGTTTTTCCTCTTTGTAATTAGAAAGTAACCTGTAGAGTAATACTTTGAGACCAATGTCCTCAAATTATTCCTCAAATTTTTTATTTTACCCAATAAAATTAAGAGTAGCAAAAGAATTCCTGGATACACTTGACTGAGAATATTGACTACTCTAATTACCCAATAATTAGAATTCATCAGTAATTTTTGCCTGAATAAGTGATTATGATGGTTTGCTAACAGTGATCATTTCTTCTTCATTTATTAGTTGGGATTTTATTTATTTATTTTTATTTTTTAAAAAGATTTTGTTTTATTTATTTGACAGAGAGAGAGATCACAAGTAGGCAGAGAGGGAGGAGGAAGCAGGCTCCCTGCGGAGCAGAGAGCCCGACGGAGGTCTCGATCCAAGGACCCCGAGATCATGACCTGAGCCGAAGGCAGCGGCTTAATCCACTGAGCCACCCAGGCACCCCAGTTGGGATTTTATTTTATGGAAGAATAGCCCCTTCCTGTTTGCTTATTTCTCTATGAACTCATGGATTCTTCATTTAGTGGATTATAATCCTTTAACATTGTTGATTAAGGACATTTATTTTGATGCTCATACTGTCCTAGATTTGAACAGGAGGAGCTCCCTCTACTCGATTTATTGTCATTTTGACATGTCTCTATAGTTCTTTGAGCACTTTCTTTTTGGCAGAAGATATGCAAGAGTCTTGTATTTTTCCCCGCCCTGGCTTTGGAATCAGCTGCTTTTCTAAGGATTATTGGTTCCTTTTAATAGGAAATGTAATTTAGAAGCAAAAATCTGGGGGAGAATAAGTGTGCTCATTGTGACTAGGGAATTTTTGCTTCCAGGTCCTGTGAGCAGACAGAGCTGGGAAAAAGTATATGCAGATATGTACTCGTATACAGATGTGAGCATCACAAACATACTTACACACATCTGTATCTGTGTGTTTATCCAGGTATCCTTATATTATGTCTGTGATTTCACACTGGTACTTCCAATTTCAGTCCAATATGACAACGTTACTTCTGTCTGTCTCCATTTTCATCTGTGTAACTTCCTTACAACAGTGAGTAGCCTGACTCCCTGATTTATGGTGTATTACATATTTGTTCAATCCTACAATGGAGTCATAGACATTAGTTTCAGAATTGCTAACCCATGCTTGTATATAAAATAAGAAAATAATGCAAGCCTTTTATTTAGATTTTTAGAATCTTTTTGTTTTACATGCCTAATCCTGTATTCAAGTCACTTGATTAGTTCTTCCCTAAACCCTATTCTCACTGACCTTCAGTGTGGTTGTGATGCTCATTTGAATTGTGGTTCAGATCATTTATTTCAGTTTGTAAGTGTGTTTTCACCTAATGCTGAATCAAGCAATATGGGGGTTGGCATCTTTTATATGTAAAATATGTGCTAATAAATTCATTCCCACCATAATAATAATAATTGCCTAGCACCACTGAATATCTAAGTCAGGTAGATATCCATTTTTTTTTTTTCCTGGAGTAGTTAACTGTGATTTAAGTCAGAATGTCTGCTGAGCTTTGTCTTGGAACAAACTTCAGGATCATCTGAAAAAACAAAAAAACAAAAAAACAAGGACAAATGCTGGTGCATGAGTATTTTTGAGCATGTTTCTAAGTAAATTCCAAATGCATGTGGGGTTTCTGGGTTTTGACATATGGTTACTTGTACCTTTTGTCGTTTTCATCGGTGTGGATGATCAAGATTAGGACATAAAAGCAATTTCATTATTTATATGTTCATTTTTCATGTTTTCAGTTTCAAAAAATGTTTTAAACTATCCTAATTTTAAAAAATGTATAAAAGGTGCTGGGGGTTGGGAGGGGAGGGCTAGTGTGGCTGGGTTATGGACATTGGGGAAGGTATGTGCTATGGTGAGTGCTGTGAATTGTATAAGACTGATAATTCACAGACCGTACCCCTGAATTATATGTTAATTTAAAAAATACATATATATAAAAGGTCTGTGGAAATCTGTCAGAACACAAATGTGAAAGTGCATTGTGTATTTGGAGTTAAATTTAGATCTGAGCTTCCTTCCAAACGTAATAAAATAAAGAAACCTGATAATATTTATGTCTTCAGGAGAGAAAACTTTCTTCCCATAACTAATTCTAAAACTTTTCATAAGTATCTCTGTACAAAGTAGAGCAACAGTGTCATTAGCAGCAATTTTATGTGAGTTCATAAAAGCAGATTATTGATTATAGGTGAGTATGTTTTCTTATATTTGGCCTTGATAAAAGGCCAGCTATGAAACCATTATCTTACATAAGGATTTCTGTAGGAATTTCAGTCATTATAGGTCTGAATACCTGATATTGGTAGAGTTTAGTATACATTGTGGAATGGCCTTTCAGCTTTTTTGGATTATCTTTCTCATATATCACTTTTCTTAAACTTGGCAAGAACTTCATTACAGAAGCTAGATGGGTGTCAATTTGACACTTAGCTCTTTGTCTAGAGTGGGAATAATCTTGGATTTCTACTGGAGTAAAATTCATAGGGTTTCTATTACAGGATTATAGTTAGCAAAAACACCAGGAAATGTTTATGGAGGCAAGATAACCACAGATGTATCTGATTACCTATTTAGAGCACTTGCGGTGGAATTTCTTACTGTTTTGATGTGTTCAAAAGTAACAAAATAAGCTAGAAAGTATTTTCTCTTCCTCCTCCTCCTCTCCCTCTCCTTCCTCCTCCTCCTCTCCCTCCCTTTCCTCCTCCTCCTCCTTCTTCATCTCCTTCTCCAGACTTCTTTTTTCCAATGAAAAAATAATCACTGTATTGGGAAAATTAGTTTTATTTCAATGGGTATGGAAAACATCCTTCCTTTAAGTTATTGTTACTATGACACTTATGTACTCCAGAAAATGTTTCCAGGAATTAGAATTTAGTGTACTTTCCCTATGATATAGTTGTACAAATAGGAATTGTTATCATTATAAGGGAGACTGATCATGTAACATGTAACATGGGTTAAAAATAAATATTGAACTCTTCTACTGTTGTTGACTTTTGCCAAATTAGAGAACAGAAATTGAGGGAATATGCTTGGCTCTGATCTTCTTCGACATTAATTTGAAAACTTGCTGGAAATATACTGTAAAATGTTAGCAAGATTTGTAACAACCAGGTCAAGCGAGGGGTAAGGAAATGGGCATACAGTTTTTGAGAGACTATAAATTGAATATACTGACAAAAGTAATTTTAGTACTCCATGTCAAAAGTCTTAAAAATATGCATACTCTTTAGATGTAGCAATTTCTGTGCTAGACATTTATCCTCAGGTAGTAATTGGAGAAGTGGGCAAAGCTAATTGTGTAAGGATGCTCATAAATGAGCTGATAATAGTCAAGTGTTTGGGGGTGAATATACATCAGTAGCACTCTATTTTTTTTTTTTAAGATTTTATTTATTTATTTGACAGACAGAGATCACAAGTAGGCAGAGAGGCGGGCAGAGAGAGAGGAGGAAGCAGGCTCCCTGCCGGGCAGAGAGCCCAATATGGGGCTTGATTCCAGGCCCCTGGGATCATGACCTGAGCTGAAGGCAGAGGCTTTAACCCACTGAGCCACCCAGGCGCCCCTCAGTAGCACTCTATTAAAAATTGCAGTGCTTCCACATATTTACAAAAAAGGATAGTACATATATTTACTTCAAAATTTGTCACAAAGCTATATGTAATGCAATTCTTTACACATTTGAAGTTTTTTTCTTTACGCATTTTAAAATATTTATACTTAAATATAAAACAAAGTCTATCTGATAGGATTATAGAAAATTTTTACTTCCTATATTAAATTTATACTTAAATTTTGAAAAAAAATTCCATTACTTTTCCAACACAAAGTTTTTAAAAGAATATTGCAAGAAACAATCTAAAAAGTATTTTCTTTTACATCATGTACTTCTTGAAAGCATCATGACAAATATTTTCATTACTTTGATGATAAGTTATAGTATTTGAACAGTTCTTGGGGGACTAAGTCATCATTTTAAGTCTTGGTGACTTGTGTGTGCACCTCAGTTTTAGTATATGTGCTGCCGAAGCGAGCACCGCACCTCAGTTTTAACCAGTCTCAGTTTTTGAGATCATTTACTTACTAAATTCCTCATTTATTGGGTGCTTATTTTAATGTTTAATAGGGCCTGAGATTACAAAAGTAAGTGAAGGTTTTGCCCCCAAGAACTAAAAATTTACTGGAGAGATGATCATAAATGTACAAAAATACATACGAGGCTGTGCTAAAATGTGAACAAATGTGACTCAAAAACAAAGTTGGTCACAAATGACTCCCTGAATGAGTCACACCCCAAAAGGGGCCAGAGAGGACAAATGGCTGTGTGGTGGGGTGACCTGGTTTTTTGGATGGCTTGTTTAATTTAGGGCTGATTCAGAAAACCTTTCCATTTCTAATTCTTGTATTAAATGCCATTATAATTCTCTCTGTGTACATTCTGCTGTTAGTACATTAGTATTGATCAATACTAGTCTTGCGGTCATGTAGAAATATCACTCCATGTGTCAGCTATGTCTGTGTATATCAAAAAGCATCTGGCTGAACTCTATAATCCATAGTTCAGAGAAATCCACAATGGACATTGTTCTTTCTCAGAAGAACAGTGAGAAAGAACAATGGGACCAAATTACTGCCAGTGTCACATGACATTCCGTGCCTCTGCATTGCTCATTCATCCCAGATAGTTCATGTTGATTGCTGTCTCTCTCTCTTAGTGTGGTAAGAGTCAGTAAGATGATTAATTCAAAAACGTTAAGCTTCTACTTAGAAGAGCCTAGATAAATGCTAAGTAGTGTGCTGTTTAGGTAGATCAAGAGAGGCCAGATCACTGGAATATATAGATAGCTTAGAAATTAAATCATTGAGGTAAGACTGCTGAACAGTGAATAAACATTTTAAATTATTCCATCCAGCATTTGCCTTTGTGCATATGTGGCAGAATGATAATGTCTGTTTTAATTAAGACTTTCTGTGGACATATATACAGATAACTACTGACTTTAAAAAAACACTTTAGATAATTTTTCCTTCAGTTCACAAGATTGGGGTATAAGGAATTTGGGCTATTCTTTTCTTCCTTTTTCTCCCCCTTTTAAAGCCATTCCTATTTTCTTTCTTCCTGCTTTCTTACCCATTAAAATATATACTTTAGTGTATATTTTATATATACTTTGTATAATTTTCTTATGAAACACAGAGTCATTTAATAATTAAAGTAGATGAAATGCTTCTCTGGACTCTATGAAACTGTGAGATCCCTCATTTTTTAGTATTTTTTTTTTGCTGGTTTATTATAAATTTAATACTGTCTCTTAGTTAAATCTGCATTATAAAATACAAGTAGACCTTTTCCAAATCTATGCTTGTCACAGAGAAGACCTTGAAAAATACCTGTTGACTCAATGGAAATATAAGTGAATGAATGTTTTTACTTTTTTGAAATACATGAAAAGTGTCTGAAAAGTATTAGCTATCTCAAAGGCAATGCAAAACATAAAACTCATTCCTGAGAAAATTCTTCCATGTGTAAACCATATGGATTTATTTATTAAAACTAGTCATTAAAAACCTCTTGTAACTGATTTTATTTTCCTTATTTTGAAAGATAAATGCAGTTTGCACTGTCATTGCTTAAAAAGCCTGTGTTCTGTTTAACAAAACGGAAGTATGTGCTTGAATTGAATATACAGCTTTATTCCTAATCTCAGCAACCAGACCCTTCCTAAATTTAAAATCTTTAAGGTCACGCTGTGATCTCTTTGACTTGTATTTGTCACAAGCATGTTTCTTAACATTTTAGTTACTTTGAAAATGACTACTGTCTTTAAACTTTGGCCTGTGCCAAAATTAGAACTTTGGGTCATCGGGATTAGCAGAGAGGCTCTCCATATGCACACAGGAAACTTGGACTTAAAGGGAGCAGTAACTGCTCAGACTGTAAAGTAAAAGATGCAGATCTGAATCCAGGTCACAGGGCTCTCTAAGGGCCTTTCAGTTTCCATTACAAACACTGTTTAAATTGTTGCCATGTGTATCATGACATTTTATTTGTCCACAGTCATTTCATATCCTCCAAACACCTATAAATCAGGAGGTAATGATAACTCTGTAAACTCTTGGGCTGTAGTCCACAGAGACACTTAATTACCTTAGGGACAAACAGTTGTGACTTCATGAATGGGAGTTGTATGGGTGAGCATTAGGTACTCCTGGAAATGTTGGTGAAAAATAATTTCTTTTTACCTTGTGACAACCTGTACTTGGGGAGCAGTGTCATGAGAAATCTACTGTTAAAGGAGGAGTTACTGACTTCAAGTTACTGAGTTGAATCCCAATTCAGCAATTTCAGATAAAGCTAAGTCTACCTTTTTTGAATTTTATTCTACAGAGAAATTAGATGTTTTTGGATCACTGAAGTTCATTATACTCCACAGTGAAAACTTAGTTATAGTGAGTTGGAGTGTGAGTAGAGATATTATATAGTTGAGATTGACACATATATGCTGTGATTTACTGAGAAGTTACTGGATAGTAAGTATGATTAAGGAGTTTTCCCATGCTGTATTTGAAAATAAAATATACTTGTGTGTGTGTGTGTGTGTGTGTGTGTGTGTGTGTGTGTGCGCCACACAATAGTATGCAATGCATTGTCCGGTTTCATTATTCCAAAAACTCTGGTTTTAAACCATAAATGAAACTGCATGTGTTACAGGACTGAAATCTCCTTGTAATAGAATATTAATACTACCATTGAAAATACTAAAAATTTAGAGTTCCTCCTTCCCATTGCTGTATATCTAATTCACCAAATGGTGCATTACCAGCCTGTTAAAGGAAGGGAGGCCATTTGGACACAGATACTTAGGATTATAAAGACTTCAACAACCAACAGGGTGCATATCAAACAAGTCCAAGTGCAACTTGTAGAAAGAGCACCTCAGAAGAAAAGCAGTAAAGCACAGATAAGAGAGAACATTCTTTTCCATCGTGAATAAGAACCTCCGAAACCATGATTGAAGAGCTATAAATGAGTCCCTATGACATACCAGGTGTTGTGCTGACAGATGGGGGAGGGAGATAGGTAGGTGGAGATGAAGAGGTGCATCACATAATGTTCCTTGTATTTGTAGAACTTTCCAGAGGAGGAAAAATGGACATAATCTGCCAGGATACTGTGGACATCTAGCCTGGTGCAGACAAGCATATCTTATCCTTGATACTTGCCATAATACCATGATAAAACTGGGAATACAATCAGGTTCTTTTTCCTGACAAGGGGAACAATTTTTGGTTCTGTTTTGAGGAAACTTTTACTCTTTCAATAGCAAACCGTTTATTTCATCTAAAATTTTACTGTATTTTTAAATCTTCGACAATTTAATAGCATCTTAGCTGGCGATTAAAGTCAATAAAATGATGCAATTTTAAGTACACGTATTTTACAGTGCAGTATCTGGAATTATGTTTTAAAAATCCCATTAACTTTTAATGAACAAAGATCTGATTTATTGATATTAAATGTTCCAAGTAGAGACGTTTATTTTGCAAACTGTGACTGTAACAATGGTAGGCTGAAGTTTGAAAGTAACCCCGAGAGTGAGAATGGCATGTTCATATTGTTATCATATTTTTAGTAATGACGATGCGGAATGATGTACATAGCAAATGATTAGGTAAATTTCCTGCCTGAGCAGTTTCTATTCTGTTTCTCTTTCAGTTCTAATGTGTAGTCCCACCCAATTCCTCCTTGTACTAGTTCGTCCAGAGAAAAGAACAGATGGGATTTCCTATCTGATCACTAGATGGCATCATGCTTCCCCATAGAATGAAGCTGCTCAGGAATTTACCAGTACACGTCACACAGAAACCAGGAAGAGGATGAGACAAATGCACTTCCCATTGTTTTTTTTTTTTTTTCCGTTTATTTGTTTATTTACAGCATAACAGTGTTCATTGTTTTGGCATCACACCCAGTGCTCCATGCAGTAAGTGCCATTGGTTTTTGATATATTAAAGTCATCCAGTCTAGTTCGCACATGCTACTCTGCATTCAAAAAAGGGATTAATGATTGGGTTTGCAAAATGTCAAGGAAACAATTGTTACTTAAGACAGACCTGAAGTATGCCTTTAAGAGGTAATTCAGAAGCTTTGTTTTACTTTGCAAAAACTCAGAAACAAGGAAACATATTGTCCCCCTGCTTGCAAAACTAGATCCTAGTCAGTGAGCCATGTATTAAAGAATGGGAGTACTGGTGAAGGTTGTAAAGTCTGAAGAGTCATTTTCAACAAGCCAAGTAAAAGAAATTACATTCTGCCCAGTCATAGGCAAACAGTCATGGTCCATTTACTGTCCCACCCAAAAAGCCTCGCCATTTCCCTACAGCACAGGGAAGTAGCTAGAGTGTCCATTTAACTCTGAGAATGTCTTTTTAATGTCCTTATTTCAAAGATGTAGGAAATACGAATGCAGATATTTCATGTACTTAAGATGTTAGTGGACAGAAGTGCAGTATGTTTGTGGCACATTTTCATGTTATGATTTCAAAGTTATTTGTCAATAAATGTATAGGCTTAGTGATTACACTCTGGGAAGTGAGGTATTAGTAGCTCAGAGAGCAAGCATCATTCTTGCTCTCCTGCCCCTTGAAAAAATACCTATTTCATGCGACTTTAGAACTGGAAAGGATTTTAAACATCACATGTCACACTTTGTTTTATATACATAGTGATTATATCCTAGAGAGATTAATTTGTGGATGCATCGTGGACTTTTTGTGTCACATCATGTTGAACAATTTGCTTGTGGACTTAGAGGCAAAAATTTCCAATAATAAAAATTAAAGTAGATTTTGCAAAAAGAATTCCTGATGACGGTGTTTCTTAGTGCGGTGATTATTTAAAAAAATATTTTATTTATTTATTTGACAGAGAGAGGGGTCACAAGTAGGCAGAGAGGCAGGCAGAGAGAGAGAAACAGGTTCCCCACTGAGCAGAGAGCCCTACGCGGGGCTCGATCCCAGGACCCTGAAATCATGACCTGAGCCGAAGGCAGAGACTTAAACCACTGAGCCACCCAGGCGCCCCTAGTGTGGTGATTTTAATTTGGTGTTGGTATTTTAAGGATACATGCATAAAACCAATTATATATTTGGATACATTATAACACACAGTGTGGTCAACTGTTCAGAAATTTGAAGGGAGTAGTACTATGTTATTATAAAATTTCAGAACTGGATTTTTCTTCTTTGGTTCATTGACTGCATTGAATCTTTGTGTTGTGGGTGGTGTAAACTTTTCTTTTTCATTCCTTCTTCTAGGAGTGGCTCTGGGGAATCATTAGGTAAATGCTTGTTGGTTTTTCATAATAATTATTTCTGAGCCTTAATGGTTTCTGGTTTTGGCCCCTCTTCACTTTCTCCAACTTTAGGCAAGTGTTCAGAATGGCTTCCAGTTGCAGAAAGAATTATAACTCTAGCTTACCATCTAGTCCGTCTGTGTGGTCTTGGCAAACCTGTTCGGCCTGGCCAGGCATGATATTGTTGGCAGAAACCAGGCTCTGCCTCAACTTGGGCTACAGCTTTGCCGTTTCGCCTGAAGACTTTCCAAGATTCATAGGAGAGTCCATGAATATGTGAAACATCTTATCTCCAAGAATGTTCTATAGAGATAATGAACAACTCTGATCTCTTAAAGATCCTGAGTTTAAGAATAATATACTTGGGGTGCCTGGGTGGCTCAGTGGGTTAAAGCCTCTACCTTCAGCTCCGGTCATGATCTCAGGGTTCTGGGATTGAGCCCCCCATCAGGCTCTCTGCTCGACAGGGGGTCTGCTTCCTCCTCTCTCTCTCTCTGCCTACTTGTGATCTCTGTCTGTCAAATATAAAAAATAAAATCTTGAAAAAAAAAGAATAATATACTTAAATGCAAGTTCTCTTAGAAATGAAGGTTTTAATCATTTAAAAGTATCTGGGGACAATGAATTCTATGATTTGTCAAGTATTCCATGGCTAGTGTTTTTAATGTGAAATATGTATTTTTAATAGAAAAAGAATAAATCAATACTAGGTTTCTCTTTGTTGTTTGGAAAGATAACTAATTATCATGGTTCTTGTCTTTGTCAACCCCTTTATGTGATTCTATATTTTTCTAGCCTATCATTCACTGCAAAGTCATCTCCATAACTGGAAAATATCACACTGGCCTAACAGGAGTTATCCTTTCTTGAAATAGAGGCATTACTGCTCTTTGACATGGTGCTCCAATGGCCTGATTGCCATTCAAATCTTTGATAATTTCTTCTTCTGATCCTGCAACTCAAAGGAGGGTGGTCATGGTCATGCTGATAGTTTTAACCAGGATGGAAACCTGCTCACTGCATGTATTGAAATAATGGAATCTTGTACTAATAAGAAAACAAACCCAACAGATGTAATAATAGCTGATACTTACAGAGTACTTATATGTCAAGTACTACTCGGAGCATTTTGCATATATTAACCCAGTTAATCTTCACAACTTGTGTTAAATGCATGCTTGTTATTCCCCATTTTTAGATGAGAAAACTGAGCAGGTAATTGAATCTGTCCTCTTTACCATAACACTATGTTCTTTTATTTCTTATTTTTTCTATAAACATATAATGTATTTTTATCCCCAGGGATATAGGTCTGTGAATCACCAGGTTTACACACTGCACAGCACTCACCATAGCACATACCCTCCCCAATGTCCATAACCTCCCTCCCCCTCTCCCAACCCCACCTCCCCCCAGCAACCCCCGGTTTGTTTTGTGAGATTAAGAGTCACTTATGGTTTGTCTCCCTCCCAATCCCATCTTGTTTCATTGATTCTTCTCCTATCCCCCTAACCCCCCAAGTTGCATCTCTACATCCTCATATCAGGGAGATCATATGATAGTTGTCTTTCTCCGATTGACTTATTTTAACACTATGTTCTTTTAATTGAACCTGCCACGGCCTTTTCTGTTTTTGGTTGGTGGGTATGCACAGTGGAATTGACAGAGTTGAACACTACTTAATTTTGCATAATGTGAAAATGAAACTTAAGGGACATTTAAGGAATAGACAGTGTTTTTGTTTATGAATCCACATATATAAAATTAAGGGTCAAACTAGATAGCCCCCCAAATTTTGTGTTTTAAATGGTGACACAGACTGACAGAGTATAGACTTGAATTTGTTTAATCTTTTAACATTATTGACTAAAGAAAGGATGAAAATTGATAGAATATTCTTAGGCTATGGGAGGGGTCTTCAGGATTGCAGAAAAAAAGAAGAAAGAAAAAAAGAAAAAAGAAAAAAAATTGATGGTCCATATTGTAAATCAAATATGGAATGAATACCATGATTTTAGAAATTTCCCTTGAAGTATTTTAAATTCTAAGAAGCAGTCTCCTTGACCAGGACTCCCAGCAGGCTCATGGCATCCTATCATGCCTAGCATGTCACTGCAACTCTCCAGAAATCGTTGAATCTTAAACATTTTATGGCATACATTAGTGTCAAACCAGCTTTTCAAGGGTTAGCCAGGTAACTTCAGCATGAGTAAAAGATCAATTCCTTAATCAATATTTATATAAATATTTATTTCAAATTATGGACTTACATGGGGGTATTAAATCAATTACTTATATTTCAATAAAGGGAATCTCCATATGATCATGATATTACAACTAATGTCTTCTATTTCTTTCATAACTTCAATAAGTATGTCATGCAGTTTCTGAAGCTATTATGTCTTCTAAATGTGAATCTACATTCCTAAAGAGTCAATGAACCTCGGGAGGCCTGTTTTTTAAGTGGCTAAACTCATACTAGGAGAGAAATCATCATCAACACCATAAGTGTGATGACCATAAGTAGAATCCCAGGAGGATGCCTTATAAACATTGTGAATACATACATTAAAGAAGATGCTGGTAATAACACTTTGCATTAGCATGTTAACTTTTACACTTGCTTTTACATATTCATCTCATTTAAAATTTCTATTAATTTCAATTATCCTATTACAAGTCATTTACGGAGGAGTACGCGAATCTCATAGAATTGAAGTATTCGCTCAATATCAGTTAATAAATGCAACAGATACTTGAACCACTGTAGTCATCATATATCATATTAAGACACATTTCCTCTCAACCCCATAAGGTTTACGATGGGTAGGATTTCCATGGAAGCAGGGACAGCAAAATTACCAAGAGGAAAGAACACTGGAGGAAGGCATAGAAGTAAGAATTGTGGTGCAATTTGGGGAAAGAGCCAGTGTGCCAGTGAATTCAAGTACAGGATGGAGCGAATTAGCAGGCAGATACTGATGCAGTGCCATAGAAAGGTTCATCTGGAATGGCTTCAGGGGAACACAGACTGTGTGTGTGTTCTAAGAAGCGTTAAGACCGGTGGATTTGACGGGGTAAGAGGTAATGTGGAGTTAGGTTTGGTGATAGAGGAAAGGCTCAGGGACAGATATTAGAGCTATCTCAAATTATACCATATTATCCAAATTTATATGGAAGTTGAGAAAGAGTGAGTCACCCAAGATGATTCTCAGGTTCAGGCCTGAATGACTTAGGGGAATGCTGAGGCGGGAAGAGAAACGGGGAAATCAGTAGAAGATGCTAACTTGGAGGATAAGCAGGAATGGTTTGTTGAGTTGGAGTGCACACAGGTGATACAAGAAGTTATCCTCAGTTGGAAGAGAGGCGAGAGTGGTGGTATGAATTAGAAAAAGATTCATATAGTTGTACTGCCTGAATCATTGGAGTGGTTGAGAGAAATTTTAGAAAGAAAAGAAGGCTTGTGGCTGAATCTTCAAAAAAGGGAGCAGGAAGCAGATGTGAAGCCAGTGAATTGAGACAGACCTGAGGAGACAAAGCAGTAGGAGGAGAATCAAAAGAGTACGACATTCTGCAAACTCTAGGAAAGTTTCATGGAAGAGAATACGCCAGAGTGATCCAGTCGTTAAGTCAACCTGATAAATTGCAGCACTGTTTGGAATTCAAAGAAAGAAGGATTTTAGTGACTCCTACCATCTAGGACACTTTTTATTAAACACACACAGATAGGGACTTGATTTCAAATCACATCCAGTACTGTATTGTTAGAAGATAGAAAAGAACCAGTCAAGTATCCTCCAAGTGGGCAGGTGGCATATTTATGGAATGTGAGGTCTGGGGTAGGTTTGCTGGAAGGTTTCTTAAAGGCACTCAGGAAGAGCATCGACTCTGTTTTTCATGTGTGCAAGCTTTCTCAGTGCCATCCTATGCATCTTGGGGCCACTAGAGGAGATAGTCAGAGGGGTCCTGACACAGAGGACATGGAGCAGAAAGATGGAAAGAATGTACTTCCTTGATGTCACTGCCTTGCAGCTTTAACCACACCTGCAGTCACTTGTCTCTGCACTTTGTGGCAGCTGAAATTTGATATTTTTTCATTTTTAACCCCAGCAGAGTCATAGTCTTCTATTACTCGAAGCCAAAAGCATGCCAACTGATACAAGATATGAAGTTCTTATTTTAACTTGATTTTTATCATGGCGAAATTGCCAAAGCCTCTGGGTGAAGAAGCCCCCAGAGGAGAGTTGAATCAAAGAAATATTGTCTTCAGATCTATAATAACTGTTTCTGACAGGGAAGCTGAGCAAGCCTAGTGTAGATTCTGAGGCTGAATGACAATGTGTGTGTTCTGCTAAAGAAGCTTTGGTTGGCAAATTAAATTTTTGAATTGGACAGGAAGTTACAATGGCATGTAATAGTCCCTCACAATGTCTGTTTCATGGAATCACTCTGCTTTTGTTGTCCATTTTGGCATTTCCTATGCTGTGGCCTGTCCAGATAAGCACATGATTCATCTGCATAACACCTAGGCCCTTCCTTATATCTTCAGACATTAAGCGAAATCATGTGCCTACGGTCTGGAGAGGATGCTGCAGCCCATCACGGGGAAGAGGTCTTGATAGTAACAGGGAAGACAAAGATTTTACTCTGACAGCAAGCTTGGCCAATAGCATTTGTCATGCCCCTCACACAGTTATAAGCCACCACTTCCATTCTTCCTGGAATCCAAAAATCAGGAGGTTTGAAGGGGCACATTCTTAAGAGATTGTGAAATCTATTCTATTACTGCTAGGACCTTTTACAATTCAGTTACTTACTTTAAAAAAAAACCATAAGAGACTATGGACTCTGAAAAACAACCTGAGGGTTTTGAAGGGTCAGGGGTGGTAGGTTCGGGGAACAGGTGGTGGGTGATGGGGAGGGCACGTTTTGCATGGAGCACTGGGTGTTGTGCAAAAAGAATGAATACTGTTACGCTGAAAAAAAAATAAATAAATAAAAAGGGAAAAAAAAAAAAAAAAAAAAAAAAAAGAAAAAAAAATGCCTTTCAGCAGTCTTCTTCAGCAGCAGTAAGCCACGCTATGCATTCCTATGAATAAAATGCACGACAGCTGCATCCAGATACAGTGTCTGAGCTGTTTGGCTACTCCTTGGAACATTTTTTTTTTTTTTTAACTTGCTTGGGCAGAGTCCCTTTGTTGCCTACTGAAATATTCCAAAAGATCTGGGACTGTGTTTAGCAAATAGCGAGTAAGTTTATAGGATTCCATAGGCCTTTTTCTTTTTCTTTTTTTTTTTTAAGATTTTATTTATTTATCTGACAGAGAGAGAGAGATCACAAGTAGGCAGAGAGGCAGGCAGAGAGAGAGGAAGCAGGCTCCCTGCGGAGCAGAGAGCCCGATGCGGGGCTCGACCCCAGGACCCTGAGATCATGACCTGAGCCGAAGGCAGCGGCTTAATCCACTGAGCCATCCAGGCGCCCCCATAAGCCTTTTTCTTAACCAACTGAGCCACCCAGACGCCCCATAGGCCTTTTTCTAAAATAATGTTTTTGGAGATATTGTTGTTACTATTATTTTTAAGGAAAGGCCCATTGAACTGTTTCTGATTGCGGGAAAGAGTGAGGGAATTAGTCCTTTTGAC
This sequence comes from Meles meles, assembly GCF_922984935.1. Classification (NCBI taxonomy): domain Eukaryota; kingdom Metazoa; phylum Chordata; class Mammalia; order Carnivora; family Mustelidae; genus Meles; species Meles meles. The sequence goes on from NC_060068.1 coordinate 94,139,593, forward strand.
AGTGGTAGTAAATTAGGTTATTTTAGATAATCTTCACATTAAATTTTGCTGTAATAATTGTGCTTCTGCTCATAGGCAATATGTTTACTCTCCAAGCATAGCACTTGAGGAACTCAGAATGGGTTTTTCTGAATGTAATCTATTATAGTCTTTGTCTTCAGTTGTATTAGATTTCTGTTTGCATAGAGGTTTTATGTTGGAAAAAAATAAAAGGTTCAGGGACCTGAGGCAGAAAAAGTACATTCACAGAAAAATAAGATAATTATTCCATTGACTTGGAGTTCTGTTTGAAATGTTAGTATCAGTAACAGTCCTTGGAGCATTGTAACATTGCTCTAGCAACTAAACTAGCATAAAGCACAGAAATCTGTCCATTAATATTGATTACAAGGTCATGGTTCCTTTTAAACCTTGCTTGCCAGAATAACCTGGAGGGAGATCAAGGTACATATTCAAGTTTCTACCATGGCAAATTTACTATTACCACAATACAAAGACTCTAGGAAGACAACCAGTTGATCCACTCCTTTGGGGACATTTCAGCTTGTTATTTATATGGACCATTTTGGAGCATTTTGTCTAATTCTGGAAGAATTTGTAACTGTACAAGAGTGAGAGGTCATGATAATAAAAAGAGTAGTAACCTTATATTGGTGATTAGGTGTATGACCTCACAAATTTGATTTCTTTTAGGCATTAGCAGTATCCATTTTAGATGTGGGATGGCATTCCAAAAAGCTCTGTCCACAGAAAATTGACATTATGTAAAGATAATGGGCTCATATACATGTTCATCTTAATCTGATGGACAGAACTTTCTTTGCTATTTAAAAATTGTTTTTTTTTAAAGCATAAATATGTTAGCTCCATGATTTTTATTTATAGACATTTTTCTCTTTTGTATATTTTCCCCTGTGCTTAAATGTTGCTTTCTCAGATTTAGGTACTGAACCTAATAGCAGTAATTTTCTGATTGTACTTTATTTAAAAGCTAGGAAACCTCTTTTTACAAACAAAATATTGCACAAAACTCCCAATACATAAAGCAGATAAAACTGCATCATTATTATTGAGGTAGACAGGGATGAGTCTGGAGATTTACCTATTTATTTTTCTCTTTGTATCTCTCCTCTATCTATTATAGTTTCCCTCAAACTTTTTACCCCCCCCAAAATCATATTTATTTCTAATTTCCAATTCTAGGACGCCCATTTGATGAGTCTCTCCTCATGTTTGAGCTCCATTAAGCCATTTGGATGTGCACCCCAGATTCATTCTCCTTTATCCTCTCTCTTCACATTTAATCAGGCTTTATCATTTCTTTCTCATAAGAATATGCACGCATCTCCTTTCTCTTCTCAATTCCTGATTTCTTCATTCAGGCTCTCTTTATTTTATTCCTATTTGGATTATTTTCATAGGCCCCTCACTAATTTTCTACTTTCAATTCATTTGTTAATAGTTTCTAAATATTTTGATCTCATATGTCATCAGAAAAGGAAAACAAAGATTGAACATGAATTAATATGTTTGTTTAACTAGACATGATTTTTAAAATATTATATACATGTAATAATATGTAAAATTTAAAACAAATATCAAAACTAAGTAGGGGTCGCCTGGGTGGTTCAGTGGGTTAAACCGCTGCCGTCAGCTCAGGTCATGATCTCACGGTCCTGGGATTGAGCCCCACATCGGGCTCTCTGTTCGGCAGCGAGCCTGCTTCCCCCACTCTCTCTCTCTCCCTGCCTCTCTGCCTACTTGTGGTCTTTCTCTCTCTCTGTCAAATAAATACATAAAATCTTAAAAAAAAAAAAAAAAGTAGTATACACACACAAACATATATATTTGCATACACACACACACGCACACTTCTGTGTTTTCTTCTCATACAAAGGGGATGGCCTTGACTCTACTCTAGCATGTACATATCTCACTTTGGACATTATTGCCCTATGCATGTTAGAGAAATCTTTCCGAAATGAAACTGAGTGCTTTAAATCCTTCAATAGCTCTCACTGACTACTAGATAAAATCTAAATTCTTAACACAGAAGACAGGCCTGTTGATGAACCAGCTTTTGCCAACTCCCAAGAACTAAACTAAAGCAATATATATATGAAAGCTCTTATGAAATGATGTACACTTGTCAAAATACTAAATGATTTGTGCTGTCAAAATCAATTAATTAATACATAGCACCTTGGTCACTTACAGATTTAGTTCTGTCGTGAGCTCAGCTGGGCTGACACAACAGCCACACTCTATGGCATGAAATGTCTACATCACTCTCACTCCAGAAATATCAATAAACAAGAACTATTCATTTTTTTGGATGCAATGAGGGCTAAAATCCATGTGTGGCATCCTGTAGCAGTTATGTACATCAGTCGTTGGGGACTCAATGAGAGAGTAACAAGGAAGATAACGTTGGTATTGGCGTCAGAACTTTCATTGACTCTACAAAGTTCTTTTCAACATTGTGACTAAAGTACATCAGAATGAAGGAAATGCTTTTAAAAACAGGGAAACATTGGTTACTTTGGCTTCAATTTTAAAACAAAGCCGTACATCCTTTTTAGAATACGAAGGAGGGGGCAAAAGGAGACATTTCCTGCATGTGTGTTAAGATGAGGCAAACGTCAGAAAAGAAGCAGGCCTGAATGTTACGTTATCCTGGTAACCTTTGTCAGGCCACTGGCTTGATGTGGTTCAAATTTCCGCTGTATATTTTGATACTTTCTGTCTCCATAGCAGTTGTTCAAGAATATGTTGCCAGTAATGATACTGGAAATGCAATTCATTTATAAATAAATCATTCTGCTTCATAGATGCCATTATTTAGGAGACCATGTAAGATTCTGTGAGAGACTAAACATATGGTGAAATTAGTTCATTTGCTCAGAAAAATAGTAATAGTTAGAAATATCAAAATATAACCAAGCAAACATCAGACAGATTAAATGACTTTCAGTATTTCTTTCAAGTGGCTAAAAAAACCTTTAAATTTGATTTTCCATTTGAAAAATAGCAGTGCAAATAAGAAGATGGGTAATTTCTAAAACTTATTTTCTATGTAACTGATTAAGAAATAAATAAGTTTGTTCTAGAAGTACTGGGGGGACAAACCACAAAGTTTAATATAAAACACTGGCTTGTAATAAATACTTTCTTTAAGCCTAGGGCACATTCAGCTAGGGTTAACGTTTTACAACTGAAATTAATCATTTATAGAGAATCCTAGATGTCTATTTGTTTGCACATACAATGCCTTCTTTATCAATAGATTTCAGTAGAACTGGAAATATCTGCAGCTATAAACCCTATTTTGAAAGGAAGAAAAATAATAACGAATAGCAGAACTAAAAGTTTTCTTTCTGGAATTTAGGTCTCTCTCTGCTCTACCTCTGCGTCTGCCTGTCTTTCACGTATACTCCATCGACGTATGAAATTTTATAAAACTATAATATAAAATAATGAGTATCTGATTAAGTTCTCTTCATTGAGGCTGATTTGCTCAGTGTTTCACATGCAATTAGAGAAAGTAAATGTGGTTTCCTTAAAAGTACTTTTTTTCTATTGAATTTTAAAATTATTTTAGGAATAGCAACCTCAATGCACCAAAGGTGTTTAGTTCTCATGCTTTTCCTTTTTAAATCTTTGCAAAGGTAAACTCTGTGAATAATGTGATCATATGTGTGGGAAACCAAAACCAAAAGCATTCAAACTGTTTTGACAAACAGATATTCAGGGTCAGTGCAAATAAGGCTACAGCTAATCACTCCATCTGCTCCATTGTTGGCAAAAAATAAGGTCCAGATATTGCATATACCTGTTCTTCCTCCCATACCTTGCCCATTGACAGATAAGATTTTCAAAGAGAAATTTGGACTGCCCAGGATTTTCCCTGAGATGATGTAGAATAGTTTCTATCCACGTAAAGAATTTTTTTCTTTTCACAGTCAATTCAGTGAGTTGGACCATTAGATTCACTGGAAGAAAGTGGCGGAGTGGGTTAGTGAAACCTTCTACAGGGAACAGCTAGCTGGTAGGGTTGATGATCATTAAATTGTTACTGTTGCTGTCACCAGGCCACCAAACCAATACTAACAGACTCTCCACCTGATGCTCAAAGAAAATAAGATTTAGTGGGGAGAAGAAGCAGGCCCCCTAAGCTGGTGCTGTTCTTTTCTTAATCTTTCTTACAGTTAGATCAAGAATTATATACCAATCTGCTTTGCTATAGTGACAAAAAGCAACAATCTCAGTGGCTTAAAATTCCAAACTTGTACCTCTTGCTTTGTTACATGTTGGAAGGCTAGTAGGCAATTCTGCTCTATGTGTCTTCCCATTCTGGGATCCACGCTAAAGGAACAACTCCTGCATGGAGTTGTTGGAAAAGAGTGGGAAGCTGGTACAAGCACATGCTGCTTCTTAGAATTTTGCCTCTGAAATGATATATTGTCCCTTCCAGTCACTTTTCAACTGGAAAATTGGACAAAGCAGTGTATCTCTCCTCCACCAGAAGGCCTCTAAGTTCACTCGGCAAATGTTCATATAGACAAAGGAGTGAATTTTGGGGAACAAGAATGTAATCTACCACAGTGTATAATATTCATAAAATATAGCAACCACAAGCCGGCAGAAAAGCCAAAATGCCTATCCCAGGCCAGCTTTCTTCTGTATTACAGTGCTCCTTTGCATCTTCTTTATCTAAAAGGAACTTCCCTCAGTTCATTTTAATCTGATTTTCACAGATGTAAAACCAAGGCAAGAGAGATACGGTGGGCTGGGCTTCTTCACTGGAAGAAGTGACAAGAATATCACCTTACATAAGATTTATTCCATACTATGGGTTCTGCTGCATTCCTGGGTATCTTGATATGGAAGATTAATAGGCTTGCATGGCAAATTCCTTATGCATAAGTTTATTTACCTAACTTTATCTCAGAAGTATAAGTCAGTTACTTTCATTGACTCTACAAAGTTCTTTTCAACATTGTGACATAAGTACAATTACTGACATCCAGAACCTGCCATAAAGAGGGGCATTTGCATGTTGTTAATGCAAAAACCCAGAGTTGGATATGCCACTTTGCAAGTAGACAAAATGTAGGGTGTGTGAGCTAGATATGTCCAGATGTTGCTCACTTTACCTCTCCTTCATTTTTGTCATCTCAGCTAGCATTGTGCTTGCCCACCCTCACTCTTCATTCTTTGCTCTGTCATGCCCCTTAATTTAGAGCCTGTATGAAAGTTTTCAAATACCACTGGAAAATCTTACCTCTTCAGAAAGTAATATTTAGGAAAGGCTATTTCATGTGGGTAAAATTAGTTTTATCTGTTGATTTATAAATGTTATTTATATTGCCAAGAATTTCAAAATTTTAATGTGTTTCTTAAAACTTGGCTTCATGAAAGTGAAACGGGCTAAGATCTTAAGGAAGTTCACCGTAGAAGCTAGATGACCAAAAAGGAAAACAAGGTAACAATAATGCAGCCAAATGCAGTGTTGGAAAATTCAGTGTTCTACTCCTGTGGTTACAACTGTGTCTCATCCTTTCTCCTGTATTAGCCAGAAAGTAGACTGACCAGTAGGGGTTACTCTAGGCATTATGATCTTAGAGTGGTGGACTAAAGCTTGAAGAAAGAATATGTGATATTTTAAAAATACATATTTTCCATGTGAATGTAGTAATACTAAGAATTTGTGAGAACTTGCTTCAAGCACTGTTTTGGCAGGTTTTAACCCATTCATATGACTATGAGACATATTTCAATAATTCATTTATTCAACCTTGCTGATTGTCTAGCCTTCATTAAGTTGAATCTACAGGTCAAAATTGTCAAGTAGATTACGCTGAAAAAATAAATAAAATGAGAAAAAAAAAAAAGAAAAAAAAATTGTCAAGTAGAACCTTACAGTTCAATTTAGCATCTTTTTTTCCTGGGTAGTAGTCTTAATGCTTGAGGTTGAATTCCAGATGCCCTAGAACACAAAGCCTGATATGAATGAAGTCATAACTTTAATTTTTTTTAAAAGATTTTATTTATTTATTTGACAGAGAGAGAGATCACAAGTAGGCAGAGAGGCAGGCAGAGAGAGAGGAGGAAGCAGGCTCCCTGCGGAGCAGAGAGCCTGATGTGGGGCTCCATCCCAGGACCCTGAGATCATGACCTGAGCCGAAGGCAGCGGCTTAATCCACTGAGCCACCCAGGCGCCCCTCATAACTTTAATTTTTAAAAAGGCAGATATACACCCACTTTCAGTTACTCTAAAACATTACCTGCTCTCTAGTGGGTGGCTGTTTAATTTTAGAGAATAAGTTGCTTTTGGAAAGAAGAAATTAGAAAAAGGAAAAAAAGATAACACATGGTCATTTGTCCTTCAAGGACAGAAGATAAATAAAAGTAAGTAGTTTTAGGGGTGCCTGTGTGGCCCAGTCGGTGAAGCTTCTGCCTTCCACTCAGGTCATGATTATGGGATCCTGGGATTGAACCTCGGGTTGGGTTCCCTGCTCGGTGGGGAGTTTGCTTTTCTCTTTTTTCCTCTCCCTGCTGGTACTCTATCTCTCTCTTTGTCTCACCCACTCTCTCTTAAAAACTTAAATAAATAATCATAAATGAATGAATGAATGAATAAATAAAAGTAGTTTTAAATATAGGTTCCATAAACAAAAAAGAAAAGTCTAAAGAGATAAAAAATTTTGCCTGAAGCCCAAAGGAAAAATAAGTTCTGCTTACTAAACGTTGGACAGAAAGACTTCATTAGGATAAAACAATATCACCTCCAAAGATAGAGAGAGATAGATAATCTCGTGTATGTGTGTGTGTGTGTGTGTGTGTGTAGGTATAGATATAGATATAGATATAGATATATAGATATAGATATATAATCAGGGGTTGAAATGCAAACATCATTGATTCAACTTTTTTTTTTCCTGCTTTTTATTCAGAGTTTACTGACATGATTAAAAGTTTGTTTTTTTTTAAATGTCCAGTTGTTATGAGACACTTGCAAGAGACTGGGAGTCTTCTCATTGCTCATCCCTTGATCCTTATGGAGCCCAAGTGTGCACAGTGTCCTTCAGACCATGTTGTATGCACTGGAACAGAAGGCTTGCCCTTTGGTAGGGGAGAAAGGGGTTATAATATAGAAGTTATTCGAATATGGTCAAAGCTCTTTAGGCAGTTCTGTATAGATGTTAATGTAGTTGAATACTGTCAGAGATAGGACACAGTTGAAATAAAGTACTAAGTAAAATCAGTATTTTTGAATAGACTGTCCTTCAGATTCTTACCTGCGAAGACTTCTAAACTTTTCTCTTGTAGCCTTATTACTAGGGGACCTAGATGCTATACTTGGAGAGGAAAAGCATTTCTCACTTGTGGATTTGGTTTTCTTCTTAGTTTTCCCCTACTCAGCTACTTTGCTTAAGAAATCAAAATGCATTAGTATTTCTCTTTACTAATACTCTGACCCTACCTGCCTAGCTATAGAGGTCTTTACTGCCTGTTTCTTTCCACCTTCATGTGATGTAGTCATTTATTTTTAGGGCTTCATTTCTCTTCTGTTAAAAATTCCCTTCTAGTTCTCAAAAAGAAAGATTAAGACGCCATATACCTTATGTTTGCCAATGAGGAACAAGTAAGTTTGTTCATCCACCTAAGTGATTCATTCTAAGCAATGTCTCCCATTAGACAATACTTGAAATTTGCAAAAGTTGCTTTTATTTGCTGGTTAAACATATCCTTTCCTAGCATACAGCTCTTCCTTGAAGTTTGTAGTTTTTGATTATACATTGAGGACTTGGCCTGAAATATTTAAGTAGCATTAAAATATTCTAAAATATTATGAAGATAGTTTTAAAACTATGCAATAAAAGCAAATCTTTGGCTTTGGCATTGATTTACAAACCACTGTAATCATTCAGGCAGCATCCACCAAGTGGCTTGGTTGAAAATCTAACTATCCAGTTTGGGCTATTAGGTAAGTGCTATAGAGATTCACAAAGCCTGGGGTTTGAATTCGTCAGATCTGAGAATTCTAGCACCCAGGATCAACACTGGCCAGGCATGAGACTTTAGTAAGTCATATATGCCTGAGTTCCAGGTCTGTATTTTATTATTCTATAAGGTACAGATAATGATCTCTTTCAAACAGTTTTTTTTTAAGGATTAAATAAGATGATGTATTTAAAAACTGATCTCTACTATACATGGCATAGGGTAAACAAACAGGAATTGGTATTTTTTATTTTTTAATTGTTTTTATTTTTAATAAGTGGTATTCATATATTTTTTTCTTTTAGGAAGATTCTAACTGAACAAACAGTTATTAAGTTTCACCCTAAGGATAGTATGACAAAGAATACTTTAAAATTTCCCCTAAACCCATTGTTAGGGGGGCTAAAGCCAATGTTCATTTTTAGGTTATAAGGAAAGTCAAATATTTCTATATTTGTGATTATAAGGGCTGTGTTAATTTGCAAAAAGGAATAACACAAACACATTAAATTTAGATTGCTCAATGTTAAAAAGTGATTATATAATGCAAGTATGATTCAGAAAAAGCCTTGTTCTAACATATACAATGTTTTAGCGTTTTTTGGGATGAAGAAGATTTATCTTTGTATTTATTTTATAAATCTGCTGTTAAGAGCTAATGACATGTGTGTAAACCAGTTTGAAGAAGGAAGATGATTGAACTAAGTAACATTTTGAAGGACTCCAAATACCAATAGATCAGCACACAAATTTCAATCTTCCTCACTGAGTTGAAGTAATTAGAGGGTATACAACACATGAATTATGCTGTCTATATACTCCATCTAATATATATAATAGAGAAAAAATTCAGAGCTACAATTTTTTTTCAAGATATTGTTTATTTATTTGAGAGAGACAGAGTGAGAGAGCATGCAAAAGCATAAGCAGGGGGCAAGGCAAAGGAAGAAACCAAATCCCCGGTGAGCAGGAGCCTGATGTGGGGCTCCATCCTGGGAGGCTGAGATCATGACCTAAGTGGAAGGCAGAAGCTTAACCCACTGAACCACCCAGGAGCCCCAAGCTGCAATTACTTTTTAAGAACAAAAGGATGACATTATTTTTCAATAGAAATTTAATTTAAAACATTTACCTGTTCAGTTGGTGTAGATTCATTTGAGGGGTAGATTCATTTGAGCTTCAGAGATTTGGAGAATAAGACAGGCACATCCTTAAATTGCTGGTGATTAAAAGGTCCACTTACTGGTAAGACAAGGAAATAAAAACAGAAAACTTATGTTGCAACTACAATTCTAAGTACATATTTTTGTGGGGATAAAAATAATCGTAATAGTAGCAATAGCCACCATTTATTCAGTTCTTACTCTGTGCTTGTATTTTATGTGGAGTCTTTGGTCCTTCATCTTACAATAGTTGTAGGAGGTAGATTCTATTATTATCATAATAAAGACACTGAGATTTAGAAGTCTAAGAAACATCTAACCTCAAGTTCTCACAACAAGCAATGAAAATATAGCTGAGGACTTAGAAATGTCTGAATCCTCTCCTACATACACTTTAGATGCGAGGCAGGGATGCCTATTGTCCCCAAACCCAGATCCACATCTTTGGCTCTGATTGTTTTCTTGTCACCTACATGCCACATGGACTTGGGAGGTGATTTCTAGCAAGAGAGATGGCAAAACCTGACCCCGTTTACCTGGCCAGCACTGGAAGAAGGAAGGTTAAGAGGAAGTATAACAGGTCCCCCTTATCCCATTCTGTCCTTTTCCGACAGAACTTGGCCTAATGCCTTGTAATCTGATGCATCAAATTCACAACTTTTCTTGTCTTGTGTGTTAATGTGAGAGTTGTTGGCATGTATGTGTGAGATGTGAATGTGTGTGAGGTCTGTGTGTAGTGTGTATATATATGAATGCCATATGCATGAAATATTTACATGTGCAGCACTGTAGTACATGTATATAGCAGTGTAGTAGTAGTGTAGTACATGTGTAGTAGTGTGGTACCTGTGTAGTAGTGTAGTACGTGTATGTTGGAGTGTCTTCGGTCGTGGTACGTGTGTTGCACATATGTGTGTATGTGTGTTGTGTATGCATGTACATGAATGAAGTGTGTGGTTTGTGTATTGTGTGTGGGAGGTGGGGGATATAGAAGAGAAAGGCAAAAGAAGAGATTGGGCAAGTGCTCACAGTTCTCCTTTTACTAGAATAGTTATAACTGAAAGTGTTCTATACTTGAACTTTGAGTATACTTTATCTTGGGATAAGAATATAGTGTCTTCGGATCAAGTCTTACACAGCTCTGTAACTAGCTCTTTAATGTTTGAAGCTGCTTAGCCTGCTTGAATTGTGGTTCTCTCATCTCTCTGCAAGATGAGAATTTTTAACTTAAATGCTGTGAGGGTTAGATGAATAATGTTCAGGCTGAAGTTACTGATAAACTTGAGAATACTGCATAAATGTTAAGATATTGCCTGTTTTTATTAGTGGTAGCATTTTTCCAGTGTGTCTTATACTGAAAGTCTAAAACAACAACATAACATGCAGAGTATTGTTATAGGACACCTGTCATTATATGCTTCATTTTTTAAACTTAATTTTAATTTTTATATTTTTAAAGATTTTCTTTATTTATTTGACACAGAGAGAGGGCTCACAAGTAGGCAGAGAGGCAGGCAGAGAGAGAGGGGGAATCAGGCTCCCTGCTGAGCGGAGAGCCCGATGCAGGGCTCGATCCCAGGGCCCTGAGATCATGACCTGAGCTGAAGGCAGAGGCTTAACCCACTGAGCCACCCAGGTGCCCCAAACTTAATTTTTATTGATAATATATGGTATATTGTATCAATGAGACTTATGCTATATAATTACATGTCTAGTTGTTATCTGGGATATTGTGCACTTGCTGTGTTAATCCATGGAACAACCAAGGCCATTTTAACTAGGGGCTTTGGTCTAAGATGTGGGGGCAGTAAGCTGTATCATATTAGAAGAAATTGGCACTGATTTTTTTTTTTGGATACTTATTTTTTAGACATATAAGAATGGGAGAAAATTATATAGAACGCAGCCATTCCTTAAATGGTTAAACATGGAGTTACCATATGACCTGGCAGTTATGCTCCTAGGTATATGCCCTGAAGAACTGAAAACTTATGTTCTCACAAAAAGTTGTCAATGAATGTTCGTAGCAGTGTTATTCATAATAGCCAAAAAGCAGAAACAGTCCAAATGTCCATTAACTGATAAATGGATAAACAAAAGTGTTATCCATACAATGGAGTATTACTTGACAATAAAATTTATTCTGAACTAATACATGCTATTGTATGGATGAACTTTGAGAAAACATACAAAGTGAAAGAAGCCAGAGTGGTGTATTACATGATTTCATTCATGTGAAAGGTCTATAGTAGAGAAGCTTACAGAGATAACAAGTATATTAGTGGTTATATAGGGCTAGAGGAGGCATGGGGGGGATGGAGATTGATGGTTAAGAGGTGAAAGATTTCTTTTTGGGAATCAGGAAAGTGTTCTAAATTTATGGTGATGGGTGTACAATTCTGTGAGTAAACTAAAATACACTTAAAATCATATAATTTAAGTGGGTGGATTGTGTGGTGTTTGAATTACATCTTTTTATTTTTTAGAGTTTTTTAAAAAGATTTTTTATTTATTTGACAGACAGAGATCACAAGTAGGCAGAGAGGCAGGCAGAGAGAGAGGAGGAAGCAGGCTCCCCGCTGAGCAGAGAGCCCAATGCGGGACTCAATCCCAGGACCCTGGGATCATGACCTGAGCTGAAGGCAGAGGCTTAAACCACTGAGCCACCCAGGCACCCCTAGTGTTTGAATTACATCTTGATAAAACTGTTAAAAAATACAATTTTCCTACATAGTGAACCCTCCCCAACTACTCTACCAATAGTTGTAGGAGGAGTCAGTAATGACTGTACGGGATACAAATCAGCAAAAAGAGACAGAATAGGAGGCGATTGTATTAACAAAGCATTCCAAACCACAAAGCCTGCCTGGAAACCGATGCTTTTTTCAAGGGCAGAATGACCAGCGGTGGTGAATAGAGGAGCAACCCTCGACTTTTTAATACATGACAATATATTCTGGAACCAGCAGGCTCTGAAAAATATTATGTGAAGAGAGTCATTTTCTTTTTTTCCCCTCTCCATTCCTCTTGAAGTTTTCTCCCTATACACTGCTATTGTGATGAAATAATTTAGAAGAATTATAGTTGAGTGTACATTTGAAGGAACTTTTCTTTGTGTCCATGATTTTGAAGCATTTTCTTAGACAAGATTGGGGCAAGTGCAGAGTTGAAGTAAACCCTAATTGCTAATAGAATTTTTATGTATGAACGCCCTCCCCATTCTCTCCTATTTCTGTGGCTTCTAATTCCATCTCTAATCCTATAAAGTAGTATGTTCTGCCATGTTCTATGCATAGTCTTCACCATTTCCACACTGCTCCACTTCTAGACACAAATAGTACATTCACCATAGTTTCAGATGATGTCTCAGGAACAGAATGTATGCTCCCATCATGTCCTCACATATAATCACTGCCTTTGAACACCCCCTTCCACCCCTTTACCCCTTTCTTTTGCTTAACATTAATTAAAGAATAGTCGGCTCAATAGGCAGTCATGGGAAACCTAAACAATAGATATATTTTACTAGCTTCAGTTTTGAAATGTGGGATAATATCTTTCAGTTTTTAAAAATTGATATTTCTATAAAGTACCTTTTTTCAGTGAAATGTTTCTAGAATGTGACACTTCAATTCTAATTACTATTATTAAATATCCATGATTTTGGTTTGAATAAGCAGAGTCAGATAAGTGGTATTTATGTATCATGGAATACTATCTAAGTTAGCTTCCTGGGCATGAGCGCATCACTGGCTTACCGAATAAGAGAATTCGGCATCTCTTGTTTGTCAATCAACTGCATTTGTATTTCTGACAGTTTCCATGATGGAATCTTTTTTAAGTGAACATAAAATCAGACCTGAATTGCTGCATTTAAATGAGTATTTCCTGATCTCTAATTAGTGGAACTCTAGAGATTTGAAGAGTGGTTGAAGGGTTAAAGTCTTATGATTGTTCTTCTGGGGGAAAAAAATGAGTGGCAATAAAGCCCGAGAGTTCTATTATCAAACAAATGCACAATCATAAGGAAGTTAAAAAGGCCACAGTCCATTGCGTGCCTCTTCATTATATTGTTGTTGATATTTATTTTAAATAAATATCAATATTAGTTATAAGAGTTTTACGTTTTGCAGGGGGAAAGTTCTCTTAGCATACTCTACGTGCTTATCATTACTTACCCTGAGGTTGCAACACAAACCTATTGTGCAAGCAGAGAATCTGTGCTTGTATGTGTGAACACTTGGGGGCGTATCAATGAAGGTCTACCTAGGAGGCCATTTGGAGAACTGGACTGGAAACGTCTAGGGTTCATTTTTTCAGGGACTCTATTTCAATATTAAACTCTTACAAAGAATGAATGGTCAGAAGCAGGGACTTCCTGGGTACTCTTAATGTGATTGGTTTATAGACTGGGCTTCCTGAGAAGCAGACTGAGAAGGAGATTCTTGGTACCATAACCTGTGGAAGGGGAGGGAAGAAAGGAGAATCAGGAGAGGAAGGAGAAGAGAAGTGGTCTTCAATACAGTTTCTAAGCAGACCTCAGAGACCCAATAGAGAGTTCTGAAGCTCGGGTGGCTCTTCAGAGTTATCTTAAACAACTCTGGAGCTGGGCCTTTAAATCCTCTTGTTGACTCAGTATTAGATGCTTGGACAAGGTAGCCCTCACTAGCTTAGGCAGTTCACAAAGGCAGCTGATAGCTGAGAGCACTTCCCGAACCTAGGAAGATGAGTCATTCATTCCTGAAGAGGTTATCATCACAGCAGCCACACAAAATGGTGAGATATTTTGGAACTAGCAAGCATTGAGAAATGCCATGTGGATGGATTCCTTGCTTCTTCCATTCTTCTTTCTCTCCCCCAGTCTAATGGTTTTTTTTTCCAAAAATACTTTAAAGGACTAGGTTCTCAGTTATCATAAATGCACCTATTCTTTTCACCAAAGACAGGAATTAATTCAACAACCACAATTGTTTTCTGTGGAAAAGTTAGTTCTGTATATCTGATGACCCAAATACTTCTTGTGACAGTCCCTATCTAGGTGATATTAGCATTCTGACAGCCAGACGTCAGAAGGAAAGCCCAGATAAAATTAGGGTTTTTTTCTTTTGTATTAAAGAAAAAAAATAAAGCACATTTATTGAGTGCCAACTAAATGTAACATCAAAGATCATTCTTATCTATAATAGAAGTTGATAAGAAATGAAACAGTACATTGATTTGACATGTTTTGTTCTCATTTAACCATTATTTTTAATGAAATAAAAATGTTATTTTTTTATTCCAAATACTTGCTTTTTCTATTAACATATACTGTATTATTAGTTTCAGAGGTAGAATTTAGTGATTCATCAGTCACAAACAGCACCCAGTGCTCATTACTTCAAGTGCCTTCCTTAATGTCCATCACTCAATTACCCTATCCTCCCTACCTCCACCTCCCCTCCAGCAACCCACAGCTTGTTTACTGGAGTTGAGTCTCTTATGATAATACAATGTATAAACATAACACTTGGGGCGCCTGGGTGGCTCAATGGTTTAGGCCGCTGCCTTCGGCTCAGGTCATGATCTCGGGGTCCTGGGATCGAGTCCCGCATCGGGCTCTCTGCTCAGCAGGGAGCCTGCTTCCCTCTCACTCTCTCTGCCTGCCTCTCTGCCTACTTGTGATCTCTCTCTGTCAAATTAAAAAAAAAAAAAAAATCTTTAAAAAAAAAACAAAAACATAACACTTTATTAAAAAGAACATATTCATTTGGGCTGAATTTTTTTGGTTGACTATTCACTTTTGAGGGATCTCTATTTAGCTATTGCATGGCTTTTGAAGTATCCGAAAAATAGCAAATGGTCAAGAAAGCTAGTAAGTGATAAGAAATCAAGACATTGAATTGGTAACAAAACAACCTTGCTTATTAAATACTGATTTTTAATTAAGACCTTATAATAAAACAACTCTACCATTAAACACAGTATAGAAACTACTGACCAGAAAACTTCTTAGCTTTTTCTAGATGTTTTTAATTATATATTTTTAAGAGATTTGGAAGGGTCACTTAACTGACCATTAAGAACAGATACTGGCTAATGTCTGTGGAGTGTTTTAAGATTTCTATGGACTGTTCTTTTGCTTCCCGCTCAGGATAGCTTTTGTGGTTGTTGACTCTGCAGCAAGCACAGAGTCAGCCCTGGAGGACACACAGAGATAACTCAAGGCACTGGTTTCCCCATCTTCAGCCACCGTATTCCATTAACTGTTGGAATTATTTCCCTCTAGATATAATTTGCATCTACCAAAAGAATAGGAGAATCAGAATGGCTTTTGAAGCTTTCTGTGACTAAAAGAATAATTGTCTTATCGACAACTGTTAGATTTACTAAAAAGGGAAAAGGTGTTTTGAATGGAATCATTCTTCTAATTCATTCACATTGGTTCTAAACCATGTAAGTAAAAATTAATCAGGTTGCTGAATCTATTTTGAAAAGATCTGGGAGAAGTACTGGATTTTTTTTTCCTCTTTGAAGTTACATGTTATTTGCAGTTTTTAGCTTGCCCGTATTTTTCTCATCAGCCCCTAGTACACTGAGAACAAATTCAATGACATTTTCAGATTGAGACCTTAAGAATTAATGCTCTTTAATTTGTAGATAAAAGTCTAAGCAATTCTTTAAAGGAAAGTGTAAGCGTAAACTATCAAGGGTTTCTCATTTAATGGTCGACGTTTGTTTCTCAAAGTGATGATTTCAAATTTTTGTTGTATATTAGAACTATGTTTTTCTTCATTTATGTAACAAACATTTCCTGACAGTTCTCTATGAAGTGGCACTTATATATGCCAGTTTTGGGACCAAAGCTATAGAACACCCAAGTTTCAGTAAAGGCCTCAGTTCTGCTTTTTACAAATTGCCTTTCTAGATCCTAATGAAGGTATTTTTCCCGTCTCAGGAATAGGTCTCTCCATCCTTGTCTTTTGGTTTCCTATCTCAATTCTACAATCTCTTCTCTGGCCATTATACTCTAAGCATTTCAAAATCCTGCCTTCCAAAGTAATCTGTCTCCCTTTTCTAATCTTCTAACTTTCCTTTACTCATCATTTCAATTCCTTCTACTGGCTCCCTATTGCTTTCCTAACCAATTTCAAATTACTTATCCTTATCTTGAAGGCCATTCACCACTCTGGCCCTGCTTACGCCTTCCTCCTTATCATCTCCCGATTTCTCCCTTTGCTCACACTTTTACATGTAAGCACATTTCCAATGTAGGAGAATGCTTTGGGTTTATATAATGCTTTTGCCCTGAAGAGCTTTAATCTTTTTCTCATATCTTCTCACAGAAAAAAAGTAATTGAGCTGTGGTTCGGAATTCAGTAATGTAACTGGCAGTAGGATCCTGGGCTTTGTGCACAGCTTTACTCGGTATTGACTGACCTCTCCGTTCCTTTGGTCTGTTAGGTTTCACCTGGAGCTGTCAGAGGGTTTTCCTTAAGCAGATGCCTTATTTCCAAGCCTTGTTCTCCATAGCTGCAAACAGTGTTTTTAAAAAAGATTTTATTTATTTGTCAGAGAGAGCCCAAGCAGGGGGAATGGCAGGCAGAGGGAGAAGCAAGCTCCCCACTGAGCAGGGATCCCAGTGTGGGGCTCCATCCCAGGACCTTCTGAGCTGAAGGCAGACGCTTAACTGACCGGGCCAACCAGGTGCCTCATTTTTTAAATAAATCATAGAACCACAGAATTTAAGTACAGACAGTTATTCCCCACATATAAGACTCTACCTTCCCATTATAGAAATCTATCTCAGAACATTCCTGATTCCTAAATCGCTTTGTCATGAGAGGAAGTCAGGTAACAAAGATAAGCTCTTTCCTTGTTGCACTGGACTTATTTTGAAACAAGTCTTCTTTGTGCTGAAGTCTGGCTGCCTACCAACCCCTACTCTTGACATGAGGCATGTCACTGGAAAGATACAAAATGATTCTAATAATCTCTCCTAACTTTGAAAACACAACTGAACATGGCCATAATCTCTTCCAAGAAACCTGTTCTGTTTGGGGGTAGGTGGCCAAGTTGCTTCAATAATTCCTCTAATGGCAGAATTTTTGAAAAATTTCACTCTTTTCTTATTGGACCTCTGATATAAGTTGGTCCGCAAACTTCATAGGGAGGCTTGCTGTCAGCATGTTGCTGTCACATATTGAAGGTAGTTTTTATAATCTTACTACAAATTAATGACCATCTTTTTTTTTTCATTTAATGAATGCAAAGGCTCATATTCATAGCCTTAATATTCATAGACTCAAAGAGTATTTAATATTGTTCAATGATTCTAAAAAAATAGGGGTAACATAATCTTATTTGAGACTGACTTGGGAAAAAAAATGCTGTCTTTTAGTCTAACATTTCAAAGAACTTTTGAGATGCCACTTAACAGTACTTTTAGGATTTTCACATTGTCACACATGAGCACTTTGGGAATTGTTCAGTGAATACGTCTCTTGAGTACTTTGTTCCTTGAAATTACCAAATCTTTCTTGGATTTGTTTTCCTCCCTGTTTTTCGATGCGTGGGTGGGATTGGCCCATCACTATCGTAATGAGAACTATTTATTTTCCTTGTTTTTCCCAGTGAAAATGCTCTATTCCAGTTGGAAAATAGAATAAGTTATGTGTAATTTTTATTTATTTATTTTTTTACTCTTTTAGGGGTTCTGGAATCCTCTAAGAATCTAATGAGATCTGGCAGTACTCTCTTGGAAACAATACATGTTGTTTATGACCACACAGAGAGCTGGCATTTTATTTTAGGAGTTCAAGTGCCCCTGGAATCCTATCCCTGTTTCTATTAGAGGGTACTTATTCCAGGTTGAAAATCACTGATTTGGTTGCGCTTCAGTTACATAGATCTCTTCCCTTCCTTTAAGGAGACATAAAAATATAATTATGTTACTAAGTTAATGTGTTTCTTAACTCCATTCAGTAATCTTTAAGGCAAAATTATTTCCTAAACCAATTTTAATTCAAATCTTCACTTATAGAATATTGGGTTTCTTAATGTGAACACAATCATATAATTTTTTGATACAGACTTTTTCTTCTGAATACTTTTTTTGAAGTATTTTCATAATTAAAAATATTTAAAAATATTTTTCTCTGTAAATCTTCAAACTTCAAACTTCTGGAGTCGTATTTACAGTTATCTCCCACACATGAAAGATGATCCATCTTAGGACAACTTTTAATTCTTTAAAGGGTTTTGCTAGCATATGGTGAGTGCTATGAGATGTGTAAGCCTGATGAGTCACAGACCTGTACCCCTGGGACAAATAATACATTATATGTTAGTAAAAATGATTAATAAAAAAAATAAAGTGTGTCACTAGCTTTATAAATATACCTGTAAAATATGCAGATATATATACACACATGCACACACACACACACGAAGTTGTAGGTATATTTGAAATCAGTATTTTCCTTATCTTTTAAAAAAGCTTTGAAAATCCCCAACTTTAGGGGCACCTGGATGGCTCAGTTGATTAAGCATCCAGCTCTTGGTTTGGGCTTAGGTCATTATCTCAGGGTCCTGGGATGGAGACTTTTGTCTGGCTCCATGCTAAGTGGGGAATCTGATATTCTTTCCCTCTCCCTTTGTCTCTCCCCCTACCCCCCTACCACTTGAGCTCACAGCTCTTTCTCTTTCAAATCATAAAAAAAAAGAAAAAGAAAGAATAACTTCAAAAATAAATTTAAAAAATGTGCATGTGCAAATAATGTACAAGATAGGACATAATAGCATGAATCATACAGAGCTATTCAGCATATCATGTATATTCATAGTTTTAAAAATAGTGATTCTATTATTAGCTAAAGACAAAACCTTTATTAGTGTTTTTAAAAAATATTAACCTTGTTTACCAATGTATTTTCTTATTTTTTAATATTTAATAATTTATTTTTATTTGAATTTTTGAATTTATTTTAATTTTTATTGACTATAGTTGACATAGAGTGTTATATTAGTTTCAGGTGTACAGCATAGTGATTTGACAATCCTGTACACTCACCAAACTACAACTAACTGTGCTTTTCATTCAACTTCTAATTAGCTAGCTCCCAGAAAGGCCCTAGTCAATCCAATACCACCCCACCTAAGGGAAAGCATCAGTGAGAAAATGAGTGAGTAGACATTAGTCTTAAACAACTGTGGTGGAAATATCTTATTTTTGTAAAATTCCCAGGTCATCTGAGCCTGTCACCCCAGGGTTAGAGCCATCTCCAGTGGCTTGGAAAGAAACTGTAAAGTTTCCTAGATTCATGATAAACCTGCTTCTATTGCATTGTAAAATTTGTAGACCACAGCAAAGTGTCTTGCCTTAGGAAATGGAGAAGTTGAATTTACAATGACACAGAAATAGTTATAATTTTCCTGGAGTTTAGCCACCATTTCTCAGATATTTTGTAGTTCTTTTTATGCATTCTCCTTTAGAAGTTTTTTTGATAACCAATATTCCGTAAATTATACTACTTTTTCAAGTCACCCTAGTCACTTAATAGTATAATCTTTTGAGAGGGAAAACAGTTGGGCTGAAGTAAGCTTTAAACATTCATTTGTTTCCCAGTAGGGGGATCTGCATAGTAAGAAGTAATACCTTTTATGTGAAATGTTCCCCTTGGTTTATTTTAAAGCACAATTGGTATTGTGTGATAATGGGATGGAAATCCAATTCAGTGAGTAGAATATGCTATTTACGATCTGGATTGTCCTTTATGTTTTCCAGTTTAGTTCTCAAGAAGCTGAAAATCCACGATTGTCTGGTTAAAACACGCAAACACACATCCATATACATAAGAAATAAAAATTCTCTGTGAACTCCCATATTAATTGGCAGCATTGTTCATCTAAAAAACCTGAAATAAATGGTGATGAGAACCTAAGGCTAAGTTCCAATGTAAACAAATGAACTATTTAAATTCTCTCTCAGTTATAGAAATTTCAAGTGAACAATGCAGCATGACTCTAGGGCCATAATTTGGGAACAATCTGTAAGGCAAAATATAGAGGCGCTAATTTTGTTGCATTTACAACCCACATACTGCAACACTGGGTTTGTTCCTGTTATTCTGGCTAAAGATGAGTCAGGAACCTCTAATGTAGCCTTTCCTAAAAGACAACAATTGATTCAGATTGTGAGACTCCGAGAAATCCTAGAAGTCTGACCTTCAGATCAATTTAACTATAGATCAATAATACATTACTTAGACCAGTGCAATACCCCAAATCCCTACAATCGGCTGCCAAGATACTATTTTATCTCACATAATTTGGTTAAGAACAGTCAATAGAGATAAATTTGTCCCACTAATAATTTGCTGATTCAGGGAACATACATTGTTCACCCACAATGGAGATACAGCTCAGTTCAGTTCCATATAATATAGTCATCTAGCTTTCCTGCTCTCCTACAAATGTCCTAATCAAAGAATGGTTCTCAATGTTCAGTTAAACCAAGGCTTATTCTCATTCCTGAGACTCTACCCCATGTATGATTGTACCTGTTTTGGCCTAGAATTCTTTCCCTTTTGGAGGTAATAACCTTGGCATGTCTTCTAAAGATACTAGATATAATCAGTATTATGGAGGGGGGCGGCAGGCAAACTCTGGTTTACAGCCTTGTGTGTTATGAGTGAATTATGGTTTCTTAGCATGATAAGTCATGATTAAATATCCACATGTCAGGAAAACTGTGGTCTATTGGGGAAAGCCACCAAGATTTTCCAAAGTAATTTGCTACTTCTGGATGCAAGTAAATAAGTATTTTGGTGACATCCTTACTTGCTTTCTTGCTGTATCATTGGATAACATGAAGGAATATGAATTGATGCTAGGTTGCATTGTGCATACGAAAGAGTTAATTTTAGCAATTCCTATTCCATTTTTCACTATGTATTTTTTCATTACAAAATTATTTTAAGAACTCTCCTGAGATAAAAACCATATACAAATACTGCACATATTTAAAGTATACAATTGGCAAACTTTGATAGATGTGTACGCACCTGTGAAAAAATGACCAAAATTAAGATGAAAAACATAGCCTATCACCTCCTTAAAATTTTTCTCTTTCTTTTTTGCTATTCTTATATCTAGCCCTCCTCTAGAAACCCCACTTTCCTGAAGCTGATCAGTGCTCATGTGAAGACTCAAAGGAAGCCAGTGCTGTTGTCCAACGTTCTCTGCATGTGCCACTGCTTCTCTCCTATGTCATTCTGCTCAAACTATCTGCCTTGACCTCCCCAAACTCCTGATTACTGGTGGGCTCCAACTGGGTTCCCCTTCCCTATTCTGAGGCTTAGAAACTCTTTGCAGGTAGAAAGCTGAGACAGTTACGGGACTCACCTGCTGTTTTACTTTTCACTGCTCACTGCCCTATGCAACCTGTTGACTAATGTCTAAAAATGGTTGTTTCATATATTCTGTTTTGTTTTGCAATTCTTTCATGAGGAGGTATAAATCTGGTTCCTTTTGCTCCATTTTGGCAGGAAACAAAAGTCTCCCCAGTGAGCATATGTATTTGATTTTTATGGTCAGCATTTGAAAAGCAATTTTAGGCATTGATTATTTCATATTAAATGATTTTGTTACATAGATTTTACTTAAACAGAGGAAGTTTATTAGAAGCATTTTGTTATGCAAGTTATAAAAGATCATTATAAAAAAAGACAAAAGTCTAGATTAACAAAATTGTTAAAAATGTTCCCTGTAATTAGAAATGATGGTCAACATTTTGTAGTTTTTTTTTTAGAATTTTTTTAGCTAGATGTTTTTAGAATATTGAAAAATATAGGAACATATTATACATACTGACTCTTAAATAAAAATATTTTAAACTATAAAAGTAGTAAATACTTCTCAATAAACTTATATACATAAACTTATATATATAAATTTATATAAATGTACATATAAATTTATATATGTATATATGGCAAAAATTGTAATTTTACTCCCACTCTCAGAGAGAACTTCTGTTAAATGTCATATAGTTTGTTTTCATAGTTGTTTCTATGCATGCACAACACACTATGAGCATTTTTCCATACAAAATAAATCATTCTGTACATATTTACTTCTCTTTTATTCTTTTTCTTTCCACTTACTCTATACAGATAAACTAAGTCATTTAAATAGCTTCTATTCCTTTATATGGGTGAACCAAGTAAATTTCACCAATTTGCTAATGACAGAATTTATGTTTTTCCTAACTTGTTGACATTGTTCAATTGCTTATTTTCTTAGTATTAATTTTCAGACAAAAGTCTTGACCAACAACTATATGCATTTAATTTAGTATAGCCATGTTACTATATATATATATGTGGTATAGTCATAAAACAGTTATAGCCAAATTACACTCCAAAAATCTGCAATTTTTTCTAGCAATATATTAGTGTCTGCTTTCAAAAACATATCCAACATTTAGAATTACTTTATCTTTTAAATCTTTTTTAAAAAAAGATTTTTATTTATTTATTTGACAGACAGAGACCACAAGTAGACAGAGAGGCAAGCAGAGAGAGGGAGAAGGAGGCTCACCGCCGAGCAGAGAGCCCGATGCGGGGCTTGATCCCAGGACCCTGGGATTATGACCTGAGCCGAAGGCAAAGGCTTTAACCCACTGAGCCACCCAGGTGCCCCTAGTTTTTCTCTTATCGTGGTTAAATTTCTCCTGTCACAGTTATGATGGCTTTCCAAAATAAACTGGGAACCCAAAGAAACTACCTTTCACCTTTAAGATTAAAGAAACCAAACCAGTAAAACAAAAACTTCCAGATTAAAGTCTGTCTATAAAAACTGAAACATAAATATGACTTCTAAGTAGCATTATGTGGGAATTATAGTCTATAAATCTCTGGAACTGATGTAGCGAACACAAGGGAGAAAGATACAGGATTGCTTTAAACTTGAACCATGTAACTAAAGAATGATCCTGATGTTACAAGAGTTTTAGAGATTGCAGTAGGGAGAAAGAGACACACTTAAAAATCTTTCTGTTTAGTGCCAGAGGTGACAATTTAAAGACTCCAAAAAGCAGTATAAGCTTGAGTTGCAGCCACAGTGGCCAGGCAGGCTCTATGGGGGGGGGGGGGGGGGGGGAGATGTCTGAAGAATACACCAGAAGAGCGGGTAGTTCAACAGCAGGTCCGCCAGGGCTCAAACCCTAGCCCAGGGGCGCAGCAAGCTGTAGCTTCCGAGTGGGAAGTGCCCGAGAGTTTGGTTCTCTGCCCCTGCTCTGTAGTGCACTTTCATAAATGTTCAGGAGGTGACTTGAAAACTTTTGCCTTGAGAATGACATAAACTTTGAATTCCCAACAACATTAAAGTACGTCGATTAGGAGGAGGAGGAGAGGGGAAAGAGAAAGAAGAGGCAGTGAAGAAAAGTATTTTTGATGCACTTGACAGATAGTAGGAAGAAATTGGGTGTTGGAGTCTTAAGTGCAGGGTTCAAGTGTGAACTTCAACATCTACTCACTATGAAAAACAAACGGAATAAATTGTTTAGCTTTTTAGAACCTCAGGTTCCTCAGTTCTGTAAATTGGTAATAAAAACATAAATGCTTTCTAAGGTTATGGTAAAAATCAGATGTCTTAATACGTGTATTAGTATTTTTCAGAATATAACACTACTTTTGTTACTTTCCAGTAATATTTTCTTTGTTACATGCACTCTGGTTTTAAATCTACAATTATTTTTTCCTTCTTCAATCAGTATACCCCATAGTAAAACTGAAGATGTTCTTTAAGATTAAGGTATTAATGCTAAAAAAAAATTTTTTTTAAAAGCTGTTAAATCAAAATCGGTGACTTTGGATAACAACCATGGGAATTTACTGTGTAATCCCTACATTATCACACACACATTCTGTCTTTAAAATTTGAGGGGTGAAAGAAGAGGGTAATATGAGCAAGCAGTTAGACTTGTGGTAATAGGACAACTGTTGTGAAATAAACGTAGTTTTTACTGTGTCTGTCTTATTTGTGTAGATTTGAGCAGGTCTCTGCCCTGAGATTCTATCTCAGTTCTCCCTGTGCCTGCCCATTGACTGTTTCTACCAAGATGCCTTGAAGGCATCTCATGCTCAGCATGATCCATTTGGAACTCATTATCTACTCCCCTGTGGTGGTTCAAGCTGCAAGCCTTCAGGTCACCCTTGACCCCTCTCTCTCCTGAAATCTCTCTTCCACCCATATGGATCAGTCTCCACATCCTGTTGATTTTACCTTCCAAATATCTTTCTTGCGCTCATCTGTGCTTCTGGTGCTACTGCCTGAATTTAATTTACAGGCTTCTCAGTCAATAGTCTTTCCCCCCACGGGCCCATCTCCAATGGCTACCACCAAGAACTGCCATTCTGTGGCACCAGTTATCTTCCCCAAACACAAGGCTTTCTCTCCTCTGTAATAATTTAACTTTAGAATGTATTCAGATAAATTCACCAAGATGTATGCTGCAAATATGTTTGCCACAGTGCTGTTTAGGAAAGAAAACTAAGAAAAGGATCCTAAAAGTCCCAAAAGACAGGATTAATTATACCAATAATTTATAACATAGCATTAAAAATGTATTTAAATGTATTTAATCTGTATTTAATGAAAAATAATTGATAATATTGTAAAAATCAAATTACTGAATAATGTTCATAGAAAAAGCTATGGAGAATAAATTATACTTTATAAAGAGAGATTTCTAGGTGGTAGAAATCAGCAGGAATTTTTCTGGCCCTACGTCCCAAAAAAGTCAAAAGCAAAATGAAACTAAAACAGAACAAAAACCCTACAAGGTGGCTCTTTACCAAAAGTAGCACTTCTGGCAAGGATTTCAAGAACTGCCCAAATCCTGAAAGCTAACACAGCAAATGTGAAATGACCCTCAAAAGATCCACTAATGCCTTAAAAGTTATGAAAACCAAGGGCTTCGGGGCATCCCATATCTGCCCCATTTTTTTTTTTTTTTTTCAAGAAAAATTTTTGTAGAACACGACGTACTGTCCTCAGGTCCACTCTGGTTCACTCTGTCTGTGCTCTACATTTCTTTCACACAAAACAAAACAAACAAACAGAATTATGTTCAAACATATATGTAAAGGCAAAGAAAAGTAATGGTGAAAAGATTGGGGAAGAGGGCAAGTGGCAGGCAAAGCTCTGTTCCCTAAATTTTTTAGTTCTGTGTCTGTGTCTCAGTTTAGGATCCTAATAGGAGTTAGCTATTCTTACATGCTTCCATTGGCTCATTCCTGCCTCTTAAATAGCATTTATTATTAGGCTTCATATTGGTGGTGGAATCTGGTGTTGTATGTTAGCCTTGCTCAGTCAGAAGGTTTGAAGGACCAAGCAAGGCTCAGTATTTGTGGGCACATGCACATGTACACACACACACACACACACACACACACACATCTAATAGCTTTGCAGTTTGCATACATTTTGACACCAGTGGGACTATTCATTCTTTGTACAGAGAAGCTTTTATTAAATTTTATGTAATGTGGTATGTTAGGAGTTTGTGTTTTATTTTACAACAACCAGTTGCCTCATAGAAAGTATCTTAATCTTTGTCAGGCAAAAAAAATAAAACTGATAACACATTAATCTTTTCTCAAAACAGTTTACTTTGTTTCCCTCTGCCCCTCTCTGTATCTCCTTTATACTATAAAATATAATTGGCATGAGTAACAATATTAAGCCAGATAGTATAAACTATTGATTTAAATATCTATACACAAAAAAATAGTGGAGACCTGAAAAAGACAGCTAAAAACAGTGAATAGTGGCACTTCTGGTATTTTCATAATGACTTGTTACATCTGAAAGGTAGGTCTTTCAAATGTATAGCAGGATAGTCTTTTAAAAGACACCATCCTAGAGGTTTTCAATATATGTATTGATTTTTCTATTATAGAAAGACATCCATGTATATATTAAGCAAATTTTATTGGTTTTACTTTAGAATTTGAAAAATTAATCACCTTTTCTCCAAAAACAGAAGCAAAGTAATTATCTCAGTAATAAAGTTAAAACAAACAAGCAAAAAAGCTTTCTCTCTCTCTCTCTCTCTTTTTTTAGGGGTACAGGGTAGGGAGAGAAAATAGGCTCCGGGGTGAGATCAGCCTGGGCTCAAATACACTTTCTGGAATTTGTTAGCTGGATAACTTTAGGCAACTCACTTGAGCTGTTCAAACTAGTTTCTTCTGCAAAATGGCAATAGTAGTAGTACATAATTGTGTCATTTTGAGATAAAACGAGATAATGCCATCCATATAAAGTGATGGACAGTTTGCTTGGTACTCAGATTTTTAAAATTAATTTTAACTTTTCTTTGCAGTCAGTACACATTATGCCTTTTGCTTACATTTCACTTTATAGTGCACAAAGTACCTTCACAAACATGACCTCATTTTATTTTATTCTTACCACAAATGTGGTCCAGAGACATTATAAGTGAGCCTCAGGAAAGTTCAGTGACTTAGCAAAGATGCCAAGGCTTGTCAGTAGCAGCACAAAGTATCAAAGTATCTCCAGTAAAGGTCATACCAGACACTAATGGTTATATCTGTGTTTGTGTCTGTATCTGTCTGTGTCTGTGTCTATATCTGTGTCTACTCCTGTATCTGCATCTATTTCTATATCTCTATAGCTCCTAGGATATAAGTAGGCATATTTAGTATAGGCAGCAGTTGTATTTCTGTATGTTCATTTCTGGCACTGGATGCTATTCCTATTATAAAAGTTGCAACCTTGCCACTCACTGAACAGATGGCACTGCTTGATTAAAGTAAGGCCATATTTGGAACATTTCTAAAAAGCCTTTCTCGTTTGGATAAATGTTTCTGCCCACTGGAATGGTTTCTTCTCACCAGTTGAACAAACCAAATCAGGGACCATCTCCTTATAAGGGCTCCCTGCCACCCCGTTCCCGGGAAGGCTAGTGTTGAACTGATATTTTCAGAAGTGACCTTTGAACACTGTCCAGAAGAGAACGTCACAGTCTCTTTGACAAAGGCAAGGGTCTGTAAAGGGGTACACTCATTCATCTGTCTGTGTGGAAATATGATTTACAACAATTTGATATCTTCTGAAGCAAGATAGTGTAAGAGTGTCGACCGGTCCACATGCAAGACAAGAGAAGAGAATTACAGAATTTACATAGCATGTTTAATTTACCTAAAATTTAAAATACGTGTATGTATATCATGGTACATAGATTGATAGATAGACATCTATAAGCACTCCAAAGGCCAAGATTTACAGATGGTTGAGACAATTAAATATAGAGTTAGCTTTTTTTTTTCTTAAAGACTTTATTTATTTATTTGACAGACAGAGATCACAAGTAGGTAGAGAGAGAGGAGGAAGCAGGCTCCCCACTGAGCAGAGAGCCTAATGGGGGACTCCATCCCAGGACCCTGCATCATGACCTGAGCCAAAGGCAGAGGCTTTAACCCACTGAGCCACCCAGGCGCCCCATGATATAGAATTAGTTTTAAACAAAAAAGTCAAATAAGATATTTCAGCTAGATTTTTAAGTGTTTATGTTAAGTGAAACCCTACATTACAGCCATTATTATGTAGCTTAGTTTTTTTTACATACAGAATCATTTTCACTGAATCAGATATAGGTGGTATCAGGGAAAGATTAAGTCAAAGCAGTCAAAGTGAATAGTATTAAAAGACTTTCAGGCACAGGAGTCAGGCTAACTTGTATTTCTGCTACTTAACAGCAAAATTTCCTCAGGCAAATTAGTTAATCTCTTTAAATTCCATATTTTCATCTGATGAATGGGGACACCAGTGCCTAACTCATAGGACAACTTTGAGGATTAAATGATATGAACGTTTCACAGGGCTTGCCCATCCAAGGCTACTTGTATTATTTGCTAGGAAGTGCCATAACAAAGTACCACAAACTGGGTGGTTTAAACAAGAGAAATTTATCGTCTCACAGGTGTGGAAGCTAGAAGTCTGATATCCAGATATTAGTATGGTTGTTTTTTTCTGAGGCTTATGAGGGAAGGTTCTGTTCCAGGTCCCCTTCTTGGCTGGTAGATGACCCTTTCCCTGTAGTTTTGTCTTTACATCTGCAATGACCCTAATTCTAAATAAGGTCATATCCTCAGGTACCACAGGGTCAGGACTACCAACATAGGAATTTCAACCCATAGCACCATTCGAAGTCTCACAGAAATTTTGTTTGACAACATTTTTTGAGACTGCTCTGAGCCCTCCCCAACACACTTGGTCCCTTGCCTACATAATATGTATAACTAAAGAAAATTAAATCAAATTATTATTTATTTTCTTATTCCTTTTCTATTGCCTACACTAGTCTGAAATCCCAGTGGAGTTTAGATCTTACCTGTCTTGAAATCATTCTGTACTGGGACATAGAACAGTGCCTGGCACAAAATAGATTTCAGTAAACATTTGTGGAAAACAAAAGACGAGTGGGTGGCTCAAGATCAGGGTCTAATCCATTGTAGGTGCTATAACTATCTTAAACAGAGTGCCATTTTTATTCAAAATGATAGTCCTTAGCCCCATGAGAAAGAAAATGATTTTCTATTTTTGTTTTAATAAATTTAAATTAAATAATGACCTGCATCCAGGGGCCATTGTACAGGACAGTGCAGATATAGAACAATTTTTTTTATTGAAGAATAACAATAACAATAACAGTGTCCCATGGGACACCACTGGACACACAGAATCATGGAAGCCTCATGAAGGTATTGGGGATAATGCAGGCTTGGGCCAGTGCTGCCTGATGGAACACCACGACCCTGCACTTCTGGTCCCTTATGTCCCTGACCAAGGTCTCCTTTCTTCCTTATGGCACAGCTTTATCGCAGACATTCTTTTCTTCAGTTATTAAGTTAAAACTATAACTTGAAGTTTTAGAAGGCTGTAAAGGGGTTGTCATGAGAATCACATTAACATAATTGCTGTGGATTCTGCAGCAGCAATTTTTAATTTTAATTTCTTTCCTCTTTGCTATTCAGATAAGTAAGAGGTAGGTGTAGATGATTAATCTACAGAGTCTGTTTTGCAAAACTTACAAATGGCTCTTTGAGAAACAAAGTCTTTAAGGACACAGTACTGAGCTATTTCTTGCTTAAGGATAAAATATGGATGCAGGTGCAGGTGTGGCTAGCTGGGAGTCAGCAGGTGTCTATATATGAGCTCATTTCTTCCCTTAACCCTGGGAAATACACGGATTTTCACCACCCTTCTTCAGCCTCTGCCATAGGTACAGGCAAATGCTATGATGATTTCATGCTCAGAAAACAACCCAAAGGCCAACGAACATCTCTCGTGGTTGGCGGTGAGAACCACTGCTATGAATAACAATCTACACAAAAAGGAGTTTATGACAACTCTTTTGGCTTCATATAAAAAAAATGTGTCTGATGTTTCAGAGCAATAGCATATGTTCAGATATGTTATTGACTCCTGAATTGTACTTCTTAATGATAGATTCAGTGACATCACCTGCAAATGAAAGGGTGTAGGGAAGGAGGGCATAATTAATGCAAAGGCAGTTAGTAATCGGATACATATTGTTTACATATGGGGTCCCTGAGTGGCTTTGTTGGTTAAGCCTCTGACTCTGGATTTCAGCTCAGGTTATGATCTCAGGGTAGTGAAATCAAGATTCTCTTTCTCCCTCTCCTTCTGCCCCTCCTCCCAAACCCCCTCTGCTGGCTCTCACTCTATCTAAAAAGAAAAAAAATTGCATATTGTTTACATAAAATTCAACATCTAGATAAGAATAAGATATTAAATGTATATGACCCTTAGAATATGCTTCTATGTTGAAAAAATTCTTAGAATTCAGTACATTTTTAATAAGCTCTATTTTTATTATTTTATCCTATTTGAGCAGCAGCAAAAATATCCATGCCACCTGCTTAGTGACTTTTCTGAAAATAATAGGTGATCTCAGGGTATTTCCAAATGTAATACCAAGGAAATCATCAAACTCATCATCATCCAGCTTAATTAATTAATGACTTAATTAATAAGAAATATTAATTGATTGCCTCCAGTGAGCTAGGCATATTTACCCTAAAGAACAAAATATAGTATTGGAGGGCTTAGACTGTAGGTTGGTACATAACTGGATTTTTGTGACCTAAATGTGGTTGTAGTGCATACTCTTCTCTAGCAACTGGATAGAATAATTGTGAAAAAATAAATGTGTGCAAAATACAAAATGTGTGCTCGCTTCGGCAGCACATATACTAAAATTGGAACAAAATACAAAATGTTATGGTAAGTCCATCAGGGCATTTTTAAAAAGATGAATAAGCCTTATCATTTAAGGATTGTGGAATCTTAAAAAAAGCATGATTAGGAAATATTTTTAATAAATAATTCTTAAGATGTAGACTAAAGATCTCGTTTAGGTTTTTGGAGCAGGAAGCAATAAAAGCATATGCATTCATAGGCTCTCAAAATGCATCTATTCCTGACTTCATTTTGGTATTTTAGCTCACTGCTCATTAAAGTTATTACCTTAATTTATTCAATCAAAATATTGATTCTATTCTCATGCTGCAAATAACTTGTGACATGATTTGGATCTTAATATGTTTTTACTACTGAAAGTTAAACAAAATAATGTTCGTTCTTTCACCTTTCAAATTGTAATGTTTGTATCATGTTTTTAGTTTAGAGAGTTTTTATAAAATTGTTTGTTTCTGTTTTTGCAAACTGCTATCTTGAAGTTTGTTTAACCAAAATTTATACAATAGACTCTCCAAATGAAGAAGTTAATTAAGTCACCCATTTGTTCCGTAAAGTAATAAAGTAATGTTCTGTAAAATAAGTTCCCAGTTCCATGTTACCATTTTGTTTTGACCTCCTGAGTGTTTGAGATAAGGGAAGCTCACCTCAGTGAATGCTTCAGAATCCAGCCGTGACTTTATTCAACAAGTATTATTTTAATACATTAGCAGACCAAAATAAAGTCACTAGCCTTTAGTTAAACAAATTACCTTATTTTGGAATGCCATAAGGAATCCATGACTAAGAAAGTAATCTAACTGATTTTGTAGAGACTATTGCTGGAAACCTTGTTTTCCAACTAACCCTGAAGTTAGACTTCATTTTATTTTTTATTTTTTTTTAGACTTCATTTTAAAAGAAAATTCACAAGTTTATGTTTCAAAGCTATGAGATGCAATTCTATGTAAAGATACAGAGGATGTGACAACAGACTACCCAGATGCTTTTGGCTGTATTTGTTTTCTATTGCTGATGACAAATTACCACAAAATTAGCAGCTTAAAACAGTCCCTTTTTTTCTTTTTCTCTTTCTTTCTTTTCCTTTTCTTTCTTTCTTTTTTCTTTTCTTTTCCTTCCTTCCTTCCTTCCCCCTTCCTTCCTTTCTCCATCTCACAGTTTTTAGGTACAAAATCTAGGTTGCCTAGGCTGGTCTGTGCTCAGCATCTCATAGGGCTGAAACTAAGGTCTTGGCCAGCTGTGTCTTGTCTGCTCCTCAAGGTCATCTTCCAGACTTATTCCCGTCATTGGAAGAATTCAGTTCTTGTAGTCATAGGACTGTAGTCCCTATTTCCTTGCTGGCTGTTGGCTGAGGTACCCTCTGATGTAGGGGGCACTCAAGTGCTTGCTCGAGTGGTCATCTCCAAGTCAGCATTGAAAAACCACCCTCATGCCAGATCTCTTATACATATCTAATCACTCTGACTTCCTCTTCTGCTTTCAGCCAAAGAAAAATGTCTCCTTTCAAGGAGCTCAGGTGCTTAGGCTAGACATACCCCCCAAAATCTACTGTAATAATCAATGATTGGTAACCTTAATCACAGCTATGAACATTCCCTTTTTCATTTACTTTAATTATGCCATGTAACCAGGTCCGAAGGTAATGGGGCCATCTTAGGATTCTGCATCAGCCAACATAATTTTTGTGGAGAAATTTAAACAATGCAAAGAACATAAAAGGAGGAATGACTAACCCTTCGCATGTAAATGCTAAGACATATAATAATAATAGCCATAAAATTTGGCTAAATGATGATCTTTTAAGATTACAATGTAGGGATCAGAACTGATACAACAATCCAACAATAAGGACTTAAAGGAATACTGAGGGTTTTATTATTTTAGAAATGAAGAACTACCAAGTAAAATGAAGAAATGACTGGGTAATTGAAATAATTCTTAACTATAAGATACAAACTAAATGTCCTGATGATAGGATCAGGTGGCAGAGACCATATAACAGTTCTGTGCAGCAATCTACTTGGGCACTTTAGGTTATTGCTATTAAAGCTGAATGCCACTGCTTGGGTGCCACCACTTACCCAGGACCTTTTATTTGCCTAGGGTCATGCTTGCACATTGCTGTACCGCTCCTACGCTCTGTAAGGACGTTAGAAGAGGGAAGAAAGGAAAGAAAAGAGAATGGAGGTGGGGGGACAGGTGGCTTTGAAAGAGAATTCGGGGGTTTGGTTTTCTCAGTGAGAATTTGTAGATGGAACAGAATCCTTGTGGGCAGGAATAGGTGCGTGTGAGAGAAGGGAGAAATAGACTGACAATGCCAAGGAAGGAGGAAGAGAAGGTTCCAAAGCATGAGTGTGGATGGAAGCAAGAGAAAGGTCTTGAAAGATAAAAAGGGGAGTCTTCATGGATCAATTTGCTTTGGAAAAAGAGGCGTTATTTTTCTGAAATGCAGGAAAAGGAAAGAGGATGAGTGGTAGTTTCAGATGAGAGATGTCAAGTCAGTTCATGTAAGGTTGGTTTTATCCTTTCATTGTAATGAGAAAATTTTCACATATTTTCTTTTCTCTAAAGTGACAAAAAATGGTAGGGCAAACAGAACAAGTCAAATAATGTTTATGAGTATTAAACGATGTAATACATGTTACATGCTTGGAATAGGGCATGTCACATTATTAATGTTCAGAAATGTTATCTATTTTTAGTATTATTGTCATTATTTCCTATGACTAAAGAAAAAAATGAGGTAAAGTTGTGACTTAAAAATAGTAAAAAGATATTTAGTAACTTGTTGAATAATAGTATTGCTCTAAAACATTGAGTCCCTGGCAAACATAATTAGCATTGTTCATGGAGCATCCAGTCACTGTGGTTAGTCTTTTTTCTAACAATGCTTAACATTCTGGAAGGTATAGAGAAAGCAATGGGCATCAAGGTTTTTAAAAAGTCAGAGGTAGGATATCTGGGATTGGGTTGTTTCATGAGGGTGAATCTGAAGTTCAGAGTGAACTAAGAGATTTAAAATAATACATTGAGAAGAGATGGAAATCCTGGCAGTATTTCAAATCTTAAAATTTCAAAGTATTTAATTTTTTTTAAAAGATTTATTTATTTATTTGACAGACAGAGATCACAAGTAGGCAGAGAGGCAGGCAGAGAGAGGGGGGGAAGCAGGCTCCCTGCCAAGCGGTGAGTCCAATGTGGGGCTCGATCCCAGGACCCCGGGATCATGACCTAAGCTGAAGGCAGAAGCTTTAAACCACTGAGCCACCCAGGTGTCCCCAAAAGTATTTTAAAATACCCAAAATACCTGAAGGAAAAGAGGGCTAAGTATAGAGTTTAAAGTATTAGAAAGCAGAGTTCAAGATGACCATCTCCATGACTTTGGCTCTCCAAAGTGAAGTGGAGCTGAATATGAAAAAAAAAAAATACTACCATGATAAAGATTGTGATTGAGGGTGACATTACAAGCAGGGACAAAAGGAAAAATTGTGACTCATGGATAAGATTCTTATGCAGCTGGTAGAAGGAGGTTCTGGATATCAGAAAATAACATGGTGTGGACCTCAAAGCAGGCAGTGGTAGTTGGAAGAAGGTGGTAGGTCAAAAGCACAGTGGAGAAATACTAACACAAAAGAGGCAAATAATTATATTTTTGAGAACTGCAGGAGAATTAGTGCCCACTTAATAGACCCCAAGGACGCTGAATCTGGAATTCCAGAACTGTGCTAACCAGTATATGTAATGATTAGCCACATGTGACCTTTTAAAGTTCAAATAAAGTAAAATATTTCATTTCTCAGTTCAAACTCTCAACAGCCTTTATAGTTCAATATATTGGATAGTACCTATTTTAGAACATTTCTATCACCATAAAAAATGATAATGGAAAAAAAATTTTAGTGGTTAGTGCCATACTGGAGGTACAGAGTAAGTTAGAGTGCAGGGCCTTACAGAACATATTGGAGCAGAAGAAAACTATACCTAATGAGGATATAAACAAGGACATTCTGTCTGTATTCAACAATTTTGAAATATTCTTTTATTATTTTAGCACTTCCAAAATTAGTATGACTCATATAGTAGATGTGCTCATTTTAAAAAGTAGGGATTTTTTTCTTCCGAAAAACTTAACAAATTTATGATGCATTTCACAATCAGTGGTGTCTTAATATCAGTGAAACATGGTAACAACAAAACTAAGGGATTTTCATCTTGGGTAGTGATTGCAGAGATAGAGTCAGAAGTGTTGGCAAGAGGACTGGAGAGATATGTGGTAATGGAAATTGAGCTAAATTTAGAAATTACTAGCCCTAAGGCACCAGTTGGAACTTTGTAGTAATGGTGTATTGGTGACAGTTTAAAGTATATTCTCAGGTTCCTAGTATCTTATTCAAGATTCTTAGTACTCCTATTGATGGAAAATTGGGTTGATGGAGTCTCAGGGTAATGATTTCATTCATTATAAAGAATTCTCTTGATGATGTTGAGCTAACTTTGACAACTAACTATAGCATGACTTCCTTAAGATTGGACGTGAGAGATTGGGAGAGAGAAGGGCTGAAGGGAAACCCCTTTTCTTTGGGTGGAGAAAACCTGTAGAAAGGTAGAGAAACAGAAGTATGTCCAAAACAAATGAAAAGCCATTGTCATACTTAAGATCGATAGCTATACATCAGGATTTAGACTTGAGATCTAAACTTGAATAGAAATGAGCTACACAGTCCCAGTCTCAGCAGAGAGTCAGATTGGAACTGAATGTTTTTGTTTACTTCCTCTGTTTGTTGGTTTGTTGATGCTATAATAAGTCTACCATGACTTTTTATAGAAAATTAGGATTCCAACATTTTAAATTTATCCATATGGTTATTGACACTACTATAATACTTTTTCTCCCCTAGAATGTTTGTTTTCTCTTGAAACATTTATGTATATGTATAACTATATCCATATATGTTTGTGTATATACATATACATATATATATATAAACAGTATAACAGAAGGAATTCTGTTTGCTGAGTGAAAATATCCAATTTTGAACTTAGACTCCAGGATACTAATTAATTTCAGATTTAAGTTCAAGCATGTTTCATCTTTGAAGTTATAGGTCATTTTCTTTCACTTTTTGTTCCCTAAGAGGCAGACAGAGAGAGAGGAAGGGAAGCAGGCTCCCTGCTGAGCAGAGAGCCCGATGTAATGCAGGGCTCAATCCCAGGACCCTGGGATCATGACCTGAGCCGAAGGCAGAGGCTTTAACCCACTGAGCCACCCAGGCGCCCTAGTCTTTATGTTTTTAGATCAGTTTTAGGTTTGTAACAAATTGAGAGGAAGGTACAGCGATTTCCTCCTATTTCCTACCCTCACACACGAACAGTCTCTTTCCTTATCAGTGTTATTCAGCAGGATGATACATTGTTCACCAAGGACAAACCTACATTCACACTAGTTTACCTTAGGGTTCACTCCTGGTGTTGTACGTTCGTTGGGTTTATACAAATGTATATTGGTATATAGTCATTATTCTCATATTATACACAGTATTTTTACTGCCCTAAGAATCCTTTGTTTGGCTTCCACTTTTATACAGCTTAATTTAACAACACATCCTATGATTTATTAGGTAGGAAAAAAATCAAATAAAATAATTTAGATACCTGAGTCTAAGGAACTCTTCAAAGCCTGACTAGATAGGGAAAAAAGGTCACTAGGATTATGATTGTTTTGTTTATAACAAGATCTTTTACCACCCAAGACCCCTCAGAGTAAAGGTTTCCGCCTCTGTCACTGCAGGCAGAAAAATAAGAAGAAAAATCTCTCTCTGAGACTGCTGTGATTTACCTACTGTGATAAAGGATACCCAGTTATTCTTTTGCTGCATTGGTGAACTGAAGCGTCATACATGGGTCTAGCCGATTTATTTGTGATCATATTTAAAGCCTTAAAACCTG
Organism: Meles meles; assembly: GCF_922984935.1. Classification (NCBI taxonomy): domain Eukaryota; kingdom Metazoa; phylum Chordata; class Mammalia; order Carnivora; family Mustelidae; genus Meles; species Meles meles. The sequence continues at coordinate 94,175,997 of NC_060068.1, forward strand.
GGTGAGCGGGGCGCCTGGGTGGCTCAGTGGGTTAAAGCCTCTGCCTTCGGCTCAGGTCATGATCCCAGGGTCCTGGGATCGAGCCCCACATCGGGCTCTCTGCTCCACAGGGAGCCTGCTTCCTCCTCTCTCTCTGCCTGCCTTGTTGCCTAGTTGTGATTTCTCTCTGTCAAATAAATAAAATATTAAAAACAAAACAAAACAAAACAAAACAAAACAAAAAAAACCCTGGGTGAGCTCCTATGAAAACCTTTAATTCCAGGATACTGAGGTCACCATGGTGACAAAAGGAACTCAGCCAGTTTCCTATTCAGTGCATCCTGGATGAAGGTGCTCTCTCCAAGAAACATTAAGAACTTCTGATAGTTTATTTGTGAAGCAAAGGGTTATGCTAATTCGAAACCTCTGGAAGGGTTCTGAGCAAATCTCTCTCTCTAGGAGTGAATGGTGTTTGAAGCACTAACCAGGGCAGGACCCAGTCTAAGAAGTTTAATGAGACAACTCTGAAGTCCAGGATGGGGATTGCAGAGTTGAGTCTGGTCATGTTTTGCAAGGCCAGTGGTTCTAACATGACTGATTGAACTTTTAAAAAGAGAGAAAGTGGAGATATGTTTGAAATCCAAGTCTAGGGAGAAAAAAGGGAGAAAGAGGTTATAGAAGGTTTCTCTAGGTTCCTATAAGAAAGAAGTCTAACAAGGTGCTTGGGTGGCTCAGTTGATTAAGCAACTGCCTTCAGCTCAGGTCATGATCCTGGAGTCCTGGGATTGAGTCCTACATCAGGCTCCCAGCTCCATGGGGAGGCTGCTTCTCCCTCTGACCTTCTCCCGTCTCATGCTCTCTCTCTCTCTCTCTCAAATAAATAAATAAAATCTTAAAAAAATAAAAGAACTATAACAATACTATCCGAGTTTGCATTTATCTTCTAATATAAACCACAAAATATTAAAGAGCTCTTGGAACTCTTTGTTACTTCTCCATGCTGGCTATTTTGCCATTTCCTTCATTTCCTTAATGTTTTCCTAAGTAAGAGTTTTAAAACCAAAAGGATCCATCTTGCGTGCATTTCATCATTTTGAGTGACTTTGGAACCCAGTTAGACAGGAGGTAAGAGCACCTCTCCTGCGGTTCTCATCCTTTGTACTTTTAAAAAATATTCAGGTTTTGTCCTGTCCACAGTGATCCTGATTTCACCAGAGCCTGTGTACTGAGGGATTTGGTAGCTCCCAAGTGATTCTAATGCACAGTCTAGGGTGAAAACCAAAGCTGTACTCTCTCATCTTCACCTTCCTCAAATCTTTTGACTTTGGCTTTAGATCTACTCTGACTACCCACCCCCCCAACATGTCCACTTTCAAACCCTGTGACCAACCAGAAGTGCTCTAGCCAGCCTTGAGATCTTAAACTCAAATATCCCATACGCCCACCCTGCCCTTCTTTCCTTCTAGCTCTGCTTATTTTTTTAAATTTATTTTTTTCTCACCATAGTACATACCCTCCCCAGTGTCCATCCATCCCACCCCCCTCCTCTCCTAGCTCTGCTTATTTTGTTAAAGACCCAGTAGTCTATTTCAACTGTTGTTGCTAAACCCTTCATTGTTATCCTGCTGTCCCCAAATAGGAAAATTAAAGGCCAGGATTATAATACCTATATGATCTTTCCATTTTTACCCTTATGATTTCCAGAGAGAATCATAGCCACAAACACTGGTGCCACAGCAAGTTCATGGACTCTGGTCCCAACCAGAAGGTGTTTCAACACTGCTCAGATCTCCACATGTTTCTGTGGTCATCCTTGTTTCCATTTCTCCTACACTATGACCCTATTCCATCTGTCGCTTGGAAGCTTCCCTCTCTTTTATCTGGGAAAGAACCCTATACCTGTGCCTTGAATCCTACCCCCTTCTGCCTCCTTAGTGGACTTCCTCCTATACCTGTCACTTCACTTGTATCTCTCATATCACTAGATGTATTGATCATTAACCTCAGCATTTCCACAACACAGATGAGCTTGGAGGACATCACACTAAGTGAAATCAACCACACACAGAAAAACAAAGACTGTACAATCTCACTTTAATGTGGAATATTAAAAAAAAAGCTGAACTCATAGTAACAATAGAATGGTGGTTATCAGAGGCTGTGCAGTAGGGAAAAGGGAGAAAGACACTGATTAAAGAGTACAGATTTTCACTTAAATTTAAGTTCTGGAGACCTAATGCACATCATGGTCACTATAGTTAATAATAATGTATATTTGAAATTTGTTAAGTGTAGATCTTGAGTATTCTCACCACACACACAAAAAATGGTAACTCTGGAGTGCCTGGGTGGCTCAGTGGGTTAAAGCCTCTCTCTTTGGCTCAGGTAATGATATCAGGGTCCTGGGATCAAGCCCCGCATTAGGCTCTCTGCTCAGTAGGGAGCCTGCTTCCCCACCTCTCTCTCTGCCTGCCTCTCTGCCTATTTGTGATCTCTGTCATATAAATAAATAAAAATCTTTAAAAAAAAAAAAGGTAACTCTGTGAGGTGATGGATATGCTAATTAGCTTGATTGTGGTAATCATTTAACTAAACCTCAAAACCTCACATTTATACTTTATATATAATTTTTATTTGTCAGTCATACTTCAGTAAAGCTGGAAAAAAATTTTAAAGATTTTATTTATTTATTTGACACAGACAGAGAGAGATCACAAGTAGGCAGGGAGGCAGGCAGAGAGAGAGAGGAGGAAGCAGGCTCCCTACTGAGCAGAGAGCCCGAGGCAGGACTCCATCCCTGGACCCTGAGATCATGACCTGAGCTGAAGGCAGAGGCTTAACCCACTGAGCCACCCAGGTGCCCTAGTCTTCCACTTTCATCTGGCTCTCTCCCCTGAATATGAAATTCATTTTCTAGATTTGTCTCCATAGCATCTCCAAACTCAGCATGTCCAAGACTGCCCTCCTGCTCCAGCCCCTTCTTGTTATATCCACCTCTGCTCCTTGCCCTGTGTTTCTAGCTTAGTGAATGAGATCAATCTTAACGAAATCTTACAAGCCAGAAATTTGGTCATTACTTTTGAATATTTTCCCCCCTTTATCCCCTATGTCTGATCAGTTTTCAGGTCATAATCTGTTCCATCTCTAGTATTCTCCAGGGTGATCCTTTGCTTTCCATACACACGGGTACTACTTCAGGCTGAGCCATCATCATCTCTCTTCTGAAATACTACAACTAACTGGGTCCTCTGTTTTCAGTCCTGTTTACTTCTGTCCTCTATTCTATTCCTCACACAACACTCAGTATATTTATTTCTAAAAGGTAAAATATGTATTTTCTGCTTAAATTTTCTCATGACTATCTCTTGACTCATGATAGTCTCATGACTGTCTCTTGAATTAGGTCCAAGCTTTGTAAATGACGTGTGTACCCCGTAAGGATCTGACACCCGCTCTCTTCTCTGGCCAGGCCTTTCCTTGCACACTGTATGCAGTGCTGGTCACAGTTCTCACAGTTCAGCGAACCCTCGTCTTGTGTGTTCATTGTGCCCTCTTGTCACTGGGAAGTGCAGGCTTTTCTTGTTCCTTGTGCCTGGAGCACCTCTTTCCCTTGGCCCAACTGTCTCACTTTCTACTCTGGCCTCAGCCTCAGTAACCTGTCTTTATAGTCTAGCTTATATGCCATTTTCCAAAAAGATTGTTGCCTAAACCTGCAGGTTGGACTCAGGAATACTGCTTGCATATTCTTCTATCACAAGACTTCTTACAGTAAAGGACTGTACTCTACTTAATGATTTACTTCTCTCTCCCACCAGACTTAATGTTCCTTAAGTGCGGAGACTTTTATTTATTGCACAGTATTTTTTTTTTTTTGCATGACACAGAAAACTCCCAATGACTACTGAAGAAAGGAGATGAGAAGGTGCGTTTAGAAATTCTAGCAGAACAAACAAACAAAAAATAAAATAAGAAGTGATGGTAAAGAGAGGTTTAAAGAGGGTCAGAAGCTACAGTGGGATGAGCTGCGCAGCTTGAATAGAGGTTATTGCTTGGTGGAGAGCATTTCATCAGCACAGTAAGAATTGAAGCCAGAATGCAGGAAATTGGGGTTCGATGGCTTGTTTGTTTGCTAGGGCTGCTGGAGCAAGGTGCCACAAACTGAACGATATAAGAGCAGAAGTGTATTGCTTCACAGATCCAAGTTCTAGGTGTCGGCAGGGTCTGCTCTCTCTGAAGGTGCTAGAAAAGGATTCTTCTCTAGCTTCTGGCAGCATAACTTCAGTCTTCACATGGCTTTCTCCCTGTTCACATGCCTGTCTCTTCACATGCTGTTCGTTTGGTAAGAACTGCAGGTGTACTGGATAGAGGCCCACCCTAATCTCCTCCAGGGTGGCTTCATTTTAACTCCTTGCACATGCAGTAACCCTATTTCCAAGGAAGGTCATGTTCTTAGATACTGAGAATTAGAACTTCAGTGCATAAATTTTGAGGAGACACAACTAAATCCATAACAAGTGAGAATTGAAGAATGATTTCCAGACTCTTTGGTTTATTCATAGCTCTGTGATCAAATATTCAGAGATCAATACCAGCTTTTAATCTCCTATTTAAGAATCTGCATTATAGCATAATGTCTGTTGTGGTGGCCATGGAAGAGAAGTACGTAAATGACTTTTGCTGCACAAGGCTGCAACACTGATTTCCAAGTTGTGCTCCCCACAGTTGGACACAGGGGACAAGGAAGTCCTCAGCTAGGGCGACTCTTGAGCTAATTCACCCACATGCAAAGAAGGTTTGAAATCTACCTATCTAAAATACAGCTTCTAGGCATGTTCCAGGGTATATTTTTAGTCATTCTTTGATAGAAAATCAGAAGACAATCTATACCCTCAGCAGTGGAAGAAAAGAAAACTGAGAGATGATTTTTTGAAAGAAAGTGAAAAATAAAAGGAAAAAGAGAAAACTTAAAATGTTATGTCTCTGTATTATCTAGTACTTTAAAATCTTGGATATATATATCATTATAACATTCAAGTCATACATTTGTAATTTATAGAGTATATATATAGAAGAAGAGTTTCCTACCCAAATTTTAGCTCTTGAAAATCATAGAATAGGAAAAATAAAAAATTATAATCCCCATGGGAGCAACATTATACCAAAACCACAGAAGTAGTTCTGTTTGGAATCTGTTGGAAAACTAAATGTTAGATTAACTTCAACAGTTTACTTTTCATTTTCACAGATAAGATTTGAAAAGACAAGGGCCATTGTCTTTCCATTGATTGGAAACATTGCAAGGGAGCGTCTCCCTATTGCAGAGACAGGCATCTTGTGACTTGGAAATAGTTTTTTTGTAGGTAGTTCTTATTCTTAAATTCAACATGATTTGCCAGTATAGAAAATTGCTACATTATATTTATCTCATGGTTATAATTCCTAATGGCTTGAGGAGTCCTAGAGCTGACCACATCAATACTTGGCACATTTTCAAAATGCAGAGAAAGTGCTGAGACTCCAAAATACTGTGCTGAATTCTTTAGAACTGAAAAACAACTGGTTTGTATAAAGTAAAATAAGAATCAAATGGGTGGAAATGACTGCATTTTTGAAATTCTGTTGTAAATTATTGTCTAAAATATTGTTTAAAAAAAAAACAGCATGTTTGCAAATACATTTGACTTGCCTTGGAAGTTAGCAAGACTTACTGCTTGGTTTAATATTAAGACAGATTGTGGATGCTTACAGAAGATATAATTACTTTTTTTAAGCCCCAGCAGGCCATTTTGAGGACTTCTGTGGTAACTTACCAAATATATTGGAAACTTCCCTGGACTCAATTAGATTGGCATAAACTAGATCCTTCCTAAAGTCTTTCAAGAACTGTTTATCTATCCATCCATCCATCCATCTATCTATCTATTTTTAAGGATTTTATCTTTTTATTTGAGAGAGCACACTAGAGAGGATGAGTGGGGGGAGGGATGGAGGGAGAAGGAGAAGCAGATTTCCCACTGAGCAGAGAGCCTGATGAGGGGTTCAATCCCAGGACCCCAGGATCATGACCTGAGTAGGAGGCAGATGCTAAACCTACTAAACCACCCAGGTGCCCCCCACTATTTATCTCTTTATAAGGCCATTTCACCCATAAGATGTTTTACAGTATCTCAACCACTGAAACGATTCTGAATGGATCAAATATAAATAACTTTTTTAACTGACTATTGATTTAAAGAATTGGGGGAGGGGAGAACTTCATAAAAAGTTGGGGATACTTTACAAAATCTTAAGTATTTCAAGGATAGAATCCAGTTTAATTCACAAGATAGTCCTTTTTGGGTCTTAGCTAACTAGCAAGTTGAGATTTTAGAGTGGGCAGTCTGAAGGATTTTAAACTTGCTAAGGTGGCCGGCAGACTAAACCAACAGCAAAACTAGGAGGTCAGGTTGCCCCCAGTTCACAGGGACTGTACTGTTAAAGAGCTCCCTTTTCTGACAACTGAAGGTCACACGAAGACTGGTGACATCCAGACAAACAGGGGCACTTCTGGTCACTTTTATCCTGTTTAGAATATGCTGACTGAGTCTGAAAGTGAGTATCTTGAAAATATTGAGGGGTCAGCAAAGCATATTTGACTCTTTGCCAAAATGCTTTCACTAAGGTGTGTTGTAGCCAAGAGTAGTAGTTCATGGGGAATTTAATCCATGAGCTTTTGATTCATTTACACTAGACTCATCAAAATGTCATAGGAGATTATTGAATGTCCAAGAAATTCTAAAGTTTATGAGGCCATTTAAGGTTTTCATCTCTGAACCAGAAAATCACAGTGTACCAGGAATACTAAGAATTTAAACATACTGGGGGTCAATTTCATTTTGACTAATAGATCCTAGGAAACCCTGGAGTCGACTCATAATTTCTGAAGTCTAAATGCTATTCTAACATTCATACGTACTAATGATATCCAGACAAGGAGTGCAGGGATAGAACAAGAATGTTCAACATTAAAAATATCCCAAACCCACTTTTAAATAACTCAGTTTAATTGAGTATCTGCACCATGGCCCGAGGATGTGTGGATTTAAAGATAAATTCCTTCCAAGTGACTGGAAAACAACTGGGGCTTTTAAAATTTTCATCCATCAAAAGAAAGTCACACTGAATTAATCCTTTGACGTTCTGTAATATTCTGGAGTGTTTGGTGGTTTTGGATTTTTTTTGTAAATGCTTTAAAATACATAACCTCATCTGATTAAGTTAATGGGACTGGTATTATGATCCCTATTTGTAAAAGGAGGAAATGGAATTATGTGTAACTTTGAATGTTGTTGCTTTATTTGCATATTATACTTGATTTTATAGCTCTGAGCTGTAATGTATGCAGTAAGTCCTCTATCCCACCTACCTCTACTTTATCTTAATCTGTCTTTCCCACACTTGCAAAAAATCTGTGGGGTTTTAGTAAAAAAAACAAACAAAAACGTAATTCCTGTTAAAACACAAAACTTGGGTATGATAATTGGCATAACATTCCATTCTGATTTTTCTTCAAAAATAAGATGCACACTGCTGCATGATTGCCTTCCTCCCTAATTGAACATATTTGCATTTTAAAATTGCCTTTTCTTATGGAATAGTGTAAGTGCAGAGTAGTCTTTGGGGTACCTGGGTGGTTCAGTCCTTGGGTGTCTGCCTTCGGCTTGGGTCATGATCACAGGGCCTTGGGATCCAGTCCTGTGTCAGGCTCCCCCCTCAGCAGGGAGTCTGCCTCTCCCTTTCCCTCTGCTGCTCCCCGCTGCTCCTGCACACACACACTCTCTCTCAGTCTTAAATAAATTAATGAAATCTTTTTTAAAAAAATGTGTAGAGTAGTCTTTGAACTATGTACTCCATGGTCAGGTCAGTCCCATCAGGACCGAGTCTAAGAAATGGGCCAACACCTGTTTAAATTATGTAGTTGCCTGAAAGTAAGTTTAAGTTGTGCAAGTATGTTGCAAAATGTAAATGGAGAACTTTTTTCTCCCTTAATAAACTATAACTCAAATCATTCATGTTTTAAAAAATTGAGCCAAGGATTAAGATAACTTCTGCTGTATGACATTATTAACATAAATTGATAGCTCCTTAATACAGTTTCATTTTGATAATTTATAATCAGTTAAGCTTATAGATTGCATAATTTCTGGCATTTCTTCCTTACTCTTTTGTTTCTTTTTAAGAGGTTACCTGAATCTCCAAAATTTGCAACTCCAGTTAATGTTAATTCAGATGAAATTTTATTGGAAACTATATCGAATCCTGTGATCAAATAAAACTTGCAAAGCAGGTGTCTTTATGCTGATGCTCAGGAACATTCAGAGAATATTCTCTTCATTAGGGTTTCAGGGCAGCTTGTTCTCCCGATTTTCCTCCTGCCTTGGCCTCTCCTCATTCTCTTTGTTGCTTCCTCCTCAGCTCTTCAAAATCTTAGCATTAGTATGTCTCCACCTTAGTCTGTGAACTCTTCAATACTCTTTCTGCGTATCTCCTGTATGACCTCATCTGATCGCCCAGTCTGAAGATTTATATGCCATTGGCAAATTTCTACCACCCATCCTGAACTCTCTCCTGAAATCAGACTTTAATATTCTACTGCCTACCTGCCATTTCCACCTGGTTGTCTATTGTCTACCTGATACCTAACGTGGCCAAAAACAAAGTCTTGTTCTCCCCTGCCAAAGCACTCCTTCAGCGGATTCCCCATCTCAGACCAAACTCTGCCATTACCTTTGGCTCTTCCCACTTTCCACCCCCACCTTCCCCATCCAATCCAGTGAGCGACTCCAGCCAGCTCTCTTTTCAAATAGAACTCAGATTCTGGCCGTTTCTGACCCCTTTCACAGCTGCCAGCTTGCTCCTGGCCACCGTTCTTTCTCACCTGGATTACAAGACAACTGTCCCTGACCAGCATCCCTGCTACCCGGCTTTAGTCACTTCATTTTGTTCTCCACACATCTGCAGAGTGGCACTTCCACCTCCTGGGTCATGGTAGGTCACTCCTCTGCCCAGAACCCTTTAATAACCTCCGATCTTCATAAAAATTAAAGTCATCATGGGGCATCCATGTGACACAGTCAGTTAAGCGCCCGACTCTTGGTGTGGGGTCAGGTTGTGATCTGAAGATCAAGCCTTACACGAGGCTCCCTGCTGGGAGACTCTGTCTCTGTCTTCCTCTGCTCCTTCCCTCTCCCAGCCCCCCATGTCAAAGAAATAAATCTTAAAAATCAATTAATATTCTCACAATAGCCTACCACCTGTGGGTTTCTGCTGCCTCTAATTCAGCTCCTACTACTGCTTTGGAACACGGACTTCCTTCTATTTTACCAGCTCTCAAAGCATAGTCCTGTTTCAGAGGCTCTATTTTTTTTTTATGTTACTTTGGGCCAGAACCTGCATCTCCCCAAGACCCCTTTGTTTGACTTCCGCACATCTCTCGTTCCTTATTCAAGTATCTTCTTGGTGAGGCCTTCCCTGTCCATCCTTTTTGATATTTATATCCACATAATCCCTATTCCTGGAGTTCTCCATCTCTCTTTTTTTAAAATTTTCTCCCTAGACCTTATTACTATATTAGTGTCTATAGATTTTAGTCATTTTGTTGATTTTCTGACCCTCCTCCAGCTAGAATGAAAGCCCCCAGTCTATTTTATAGGTCACTGCTATATCCCCAACCTCTCGACTAGTTCCTGGAACATGGTGGTAGTCAATAAATATTTGTTGGATGAATAAATAAATGATTGCTTCCCATCTTCCTCTCCTTAATTAGAAGCAGGAACTATAAAAATATGAAAATATAATCTAAATTATTAGATCATCATACTTGCTCATATTCATGTGTAAATATAATAATCCAACATGGTTGTTGGGATAGGTAAAAAAGCTGTAAGACCATGCATTTTTAAAAGCTTGATCAAATACTGTTTTTTCCAAATCTTTAAAAAAACAAAAACAAAAACAAAAACCTGGCAATCAAGAAATCAGAATTATATTGAATTAGTTGTTTCTGGGTCATTAAGGAACTTGACTGTGCCGTTGCTCCCAAGGCACTAAATATAGCTGATATCGAACCAAAGGTCCTTCATGATCCTTGAAACTTCTTTGAATTTCTAAAGAAATATTCAGGCTTATGGGAAGAAGTTTTAATGAGACATTGTACTGTTCAGGAGAGAAGAAATCATAGTTTCTGACCTCAGGGGCATTGATGAAATAATAGAGCGAAAGCTCTAGGGAAATTAGTTTTTAGGAAGTAGAATCGGGTGGCTCACTGCACATTCTAAATAGCATCAGAGTGAAAATGACAGTCTGGCTGATTGGGTTTAGTGATGTGGATAGATTTGGCTGCTATGTCATCCAAAGTAGAGTGAAAATCCCCACATAGCAACAAGATCTTGAAAAGGTACAAAGACTACTGGGCAACAGTTGATTCTAGGACTTCATTTAAGTAAGAAGAGCTCATAGGCCGAAGAGGGACCAGGACAGTTCCAGTACTAGAATTTTCATCAATGAAGATAGACAATTTTAAATTTATTCTTGTACCTATCTTGATTTGTTCGGTCCACAAATATTTATGGAGCATCTGCTGTGTACCAGGTCCTGTGCCAGGGAGGGTGACCGTGGTAGAAAGGATCCCTGCCCTCATGCAGCGTCTATCCTAGTTGAGGTAAAAGGCATGCAGCAGACAGATAAATATATAAGTGCAAATTGTGGTGAGAGCTGGAAGGGACTAGTAGAAGGGAAGGGTGCCAGTGAAGAGGACAACAACTGTGCATGTGAAAACGGGTTGTCACTGAAGGCTCAGTACATGGAATATTTGGTGTACTATGTATGAAAATCCTCTATAAGGATGTGCAGATTAATGGTCTAGTTCCCACTTTTTCACACTTTCTGAGACATGGTATACCCCTAGCCCCCATTTCCCTCTACTGATACTTTCTGTTTTTCTCCACTGACTCCCCACCCTCTGCTATTATCAAGCCTCTCTTGTTCTGAAACAAAACATCACATTTGAATTCTTTTCCCCAGCCTTCCTAACCTCATTTCCTCACAACAAAAAGCCTCCCTTAGTTCCCTCCTTCCCACTTGTTGACTTTTTGCTTTACCCTGGTGTGTTAAATGAGGTCTGAGGGGCACCTGGGTGGCTCAGTCAGTTGAGTATCTGATTCTTGGTTTTGGCTCAGGTCATGATCTCAGGCTCCTGAGATCAAGCCTCGCTTCAGGCTCTGGGCTCAGTGCTGAGTCTGCTTGTCCCTATCCCTCTGGTCCTCCCTGCTGTGCCTCTCTCTTGAATAAATAAATAAGATCTTTAAATGAGTTTCTGAGACATAGATCTAGCAAGAAAGCTAATGCACGTATACTTAAGGTTTTGGTTCATCTGAACTACTTATATCTTTGCTTCAAGTATCCATGTCTTTTTATACTAAGCTACTGCATCTTAAAATAATGACTAAGTTATTGTGTTATTTATATACTGTCTCACCAGAGATGGTAGTGGAGAACAGATTAAATTGTTCTAAACTATAATGAGGCTTTTGCCAAAAAGTTTTAAATTTTTAGGTTTTGAGACCTGATCAAGGTAGAACCATGTATTGACTTATGACACAGGTTAGATGTGGAATGGATTATTGTAATGTGTAAATAATAAATTAATAACCACATTAATAATATATGAAAAAGAATAGGTTTTTAGATGTTTATTCTCCAAGTCAGTGGGCATACAATAGGTCATATTCAAACAAATGTTCCATTTGCAGAAGGAGGATGTCTGCTCACTCGTTTTATATCCCAGAGACTCACCCAGTCTCTCATGCATGCTTTTCCAAGACTCTCAGGGGCACCTAGCAATCACTTCTGCATTGATCTGCCTGGGATACCACTTTGTACTGGCCTTTGCTCTACCTTTGGCCTCAACCCATGTTCATTGGTGTTCAGACTTCCTGGCAGCATTCAGCAACAAGTTTGTACCAGTTATTAATGCTCCTCTTTTCTTCTAGGATAGTGGTGGGACATTGTTCCCTTGCATGGTGGAAAGGAGAACACCTTCTTCCTTCTTGTTCTCTCAGGCTTGACTCACAGCAATATTTTTTTTGTTGTTGTCTTATTTTGTTTTTGATTTGTTTTGTTTTGTTTTTGTATCTCAAGCCTTGGTTATTTAGTGGAAAATGTCTTCCAGTTCTCATACTCAACCCTTTGTCCTTCCAGGAAATGACTGGAAGAGTTCATATTCTTATCACCATGGTCTACCCCAAATTGCTACACCTTTGGGAAACTTTAGGCTTTGAGGCTGGGTCTGATTATTCATGGTCGATTTCTTCTTTGCTTAGAGTGAATTCTTACCCAGAGACTTCGGTTCTGTTACAGTGAGGATGGTCTAGATCATGCTACAACCAGCAACTCCAGAGTCTCAGCTCCTTCACACAGAGCAGGTTTATTCCTCACTCATGCTGTATGTTCATCATAGGTTGGGAGTGGAAAGAGGAAAGTTCTGTTTTTTACTTAGGACTGGCTAGGGGGAGACCATACCATTTGGAAAGTGTCAGTCAGTGTGGCAGAGGATAGAGGAGATCATACACCAGTTTGTAACGATTTTCCCCTAGAAGAGACACCTATTACTTTTGCTCAGATTTCATTGGGCAGAGTAAGTCAAGTGATCACGCATAATTTCAAAAGACAAGAAAGTAATTCTGCGTGTTGTACATGTAGGTATGATTATACCTCCTTCCTTGAATTTTGTTTCTATGATCTTCCTCCCTCTCCTTATCCACCCCTGCCCCTAATGGCATAGCTCAATATGTATAAACTTCAGGCATGTAAATGGTTCATGGTTCCCCCATAATAATTACTGGCTCTGGCTAACGGTCTTTCTTGAGTTGCTGACTTGTGTTTCAATCATCTCAGGGCTCAACTTTCTTTAAGGTCGCTCAGAAAGTTGTCAGGCCTCAGTTTCTAGTCTTGTTGGCTTCTCCATAGTTCCTGCTCATAGTATGACAGCTTGCATCCCCCTACAGGGCGAGATCAAAAAGAAAGAGATAATCTCAAAATAGAAGCCAGTCTTCTATAATCTCATTTTGAAAGGAACATATCATTACCTTCTGCCAGATCACCACTGGTACAATGTGGGAGGAGAGACTCCACAAAGATGTGACTATCAAGAAGAGGGTGATTGGGAGCCATCATGGAATCATTACTACTCTCCTTTAAAAAGGATACTCACCTCCCAAGTAAACCATAGCATCAAATAAATGCTTTCGGAATCTCAGCTTTTGCCAAGCAGCATACCCAATACAAAGCAAATATAATTTAGAACTTCTCTTTAGGGGGGTCACTTCATTTAGACTATTGTTGGTAGTCTTCTCTGCAATTAAATGCTTCTTGTATCTTATCATTTTCTATGTCCTCTATCCAAGGAAGTACATTCACTCTGCCACAGAACATTTGCTTTATTTATAATGTTTTAAATGCTATTTTTAAGTCATTTTTGTTTAGGTGGTTGTGCTTTAAATGTAAGCAGACTTAATATATAGCAAATAAGTACTTGATAGTTTTTCCTGCCCCTATCTATAGAAGCACGAGCTATGTGAGCTAAGCATGACTTTAAATAGTATGCAGGGAGGAATTAGAAAGAGTGGAATGGTCGCCCAAACCCCACATTAAAATTTATCCTTGTCAGCACTCTGTGATTCCACATTCCACATTCCTTCTGGGTTAATCAAGAAATCACTGAAAGATATTAGAGAGAAAACACAATTTTGTAAGGGGAAGGAAATTCATATATGGAGGAAGGGAATATGTATGGCCAATATGATAACAAATAAGGAAATGAATATATGAACTTCCACACATTCATGGTTTTACTGAACAAAAGTAGAAAGATTTCTTTGTTAATTGTTCCTACAGAAATAATCTCTGCTGGTGCTCGCTTCAACAGCACATATACTAAAAAAAAGAAATAGTCTCTGCTGTACAGGAAACTAGGTGCTACTCCCTGCCTTCTCCTGATATTCAAACAGTTTGACTTACTGAATTCTTCAAATCAGCATCTGATCATTGCACCAGTGAAGTCTCTTGGATTAATTCGGTCAAACAGTGCAGTGTGACCAATGCAGACAGTCCGTGAGAAGCACATGGATAGCTTGCTCCAAAGATTCCTTCTGCCTCTATTGTTCCTGCATTTTGGTTGCTTTTATCCTACTATCTTGAATCTCTTATACCCCAAATTATAGTATGCTCACTGTACGCAGAGTATCTCCTCCTACCCGCCTCCTCCTCCTCCCTCCCCCAGTGACATCTCATTTCATTCCCAAGAAAAAAACATCACCCTCTCATCTAAGCTGGCCGTGTTTACGTTTCTCTGCTCTTTTCCTCTCTCCCCCTGGCATGCTGGTTTAATCAATTTTACCAAATGACTTTCCTGGCAGCTGTAAAAAGAAAACCCAGAGCAAGCTAATAGCAATCTAATACTGTACTTTTTGTCATTTCTCTAAAATGTACAGGAATGTTTGGTCATTGGATTGATTTTTAATGATCTAAATGATCAGATGTCTCAACGCTGCACTGCAGCAGCCTGATAATAAATAGGAAAGGGGAGGGGTTTGGGTACTGGATGCTCACTCAGTGCTAGATGAATAATCCCCAAACACCAGCCAAGGAGGTAATATAAAGTATCAGCCTTTGCCAGATCACGTATTAACATTTTTAAACAAAGACACCTAGCTGTTTTAGTTTTGTGTATGGAGGAACTAATATACGTTGTGTTTGATGAGGGTTTAGAAAGTCAGTGATAGGGTTAGGAATCAAACTGCAGCCTAATTCTGTGCGTATCTGTTGACATAAGCAGGACGTCAGTGAATTACCTCCCAATATCCCCAAATAGCATCTTGGCATCTCAAGGATGGAGAAAACATTATTTTTTATCCAAAAGGCAGAACTCCCAAATATATATGAAATCAGTAAATTGTAAAATAAGTCATTTGTCTTTTTCCTCTGTGAGAAATAAATGTGAAAAAATAAGTATAGGGAAAAATTATATATTACGATCTCACCATAAGATTTATTAACTAGCTGCATAAACTATGGATGACTTGCTTAATTATTCTGTGCTTTGATTTCCTCACTGAACAATGGACAACTGGTAGTACTGTTTTGGAAGATCACATGTGGAGAAACAAGCCAAGTGTTTAGCATCTCGTCTGGCACTTGCCAAATACGAAGCTCATGATCATTACCCCAACTACTGTCTCTAGAATGGTACCCCTACCCTCCAGCCAGTCCTTACCAGCCATAGCTCAACATCACAGGGCAAGGCTGTGGTGGGTAGAGTGGGGTTTGGAGTCCACTTGCAATTCAGTCACTTACTTTCTGGGTCTGAACAATAAATAATCCCTGTAGTTTCTTCAGGTTCTTCATCTATAAAGTGGGGAGTGTTAATACTCAACTTTGTAGAGTTATTGCAAGTGTTAAAACAAATAAGTTGTGTAAAACTCAGTGCACAGGACCTTCTCCAGAAAGGAAAGTCAAAAAAAAAAAAAGAAAGAAAAGAAAAGAAAGAAAAAAAGAAAAAAATGTTAGGGGCACCTGGGTGGCTCAATCAATTAAACTTCCGACCCTTAATTTTGGCTTAGGTCATTGTCATGCTCTAAGTGTTGTGAGATCAAGACCTGTCTCTGGCTCGAAGTTTAGTGCAGAGTCCATCTGGGGCTCTCTCTCTCTCTCTCTCCCCCTCTGCTCCACCCCCTGCTTGCAAGCAAGCAATAAATAAATAAATAAATCTTTTTAAAAAAATGTTAGCTTTATTTTACCTTTCTCCCCTCATTTGCAATGCATTATTGCAATGCAATTTTGCACTATTGTTTCTATATGATATATGGAAAGAAGCTAATTAGTTTCTTATTTTAATGTACTTAATAATGCTCTTTTGAGAAGCTCAACTCAATTAATACAGCTAAGATATACAGATACATGGTTTACACCAGCCTGATCTGGGGTTGTCACTGATAAAGGGAGTTTTATATATATTTCCTGTCTTATATAGTATAGTTCTCCTTGAAAAATAAGTAGTATTTCATTTATAATATTGGATCTTAGTTATCTATAGTAGTGAAGTTGGACTGACCACTGGTCTAATGGATCTCTGCTGGATTAGTTCCATTAAGTCTGTTTCATGGCCTAGCCCAGACAGCTTATTAATGGATTCTCTCTTAACCGTGCCAGTTTGGTCCAGAAGGTATAACTGAAGAGGTTCAGTCCCACTGTTGTAAGTGATCCAGAGGCACTCTTTACTGATGATATCACAAGCATGGTCTTTGTATTTGAAAGACACCATCTTCCCTCTCCCCATCCCATGTTGCAAGAAAACTAGATTCTAATTGAAAGAACAAGGCCTAGGAGTTGTAATAACAAGAGTTTCAACCCTCATTTGAGAAATTTTGTATTCTTGAGGTAAATGAGATCAATTTTGGCCTGTTAGGACAATGTTCCCAATGTTTTCCAAATATTGGAGAAAGTGTGGCAACATAGCAAAGTTTTATGTGTATTCCATGGGGGCAAGGGTAGAGAATAAAACAAGAAAGACAGACATAAAACCAGAATAGAGTTTTATGGGATGTTTTAATTTTTTTAAATATGTGAAGTCTTTAAAAATAAATCTATTATCAGAAATATAAATAAGTTTTACATAGTATTGGAAAGCTGGATATCAATTATATTATACAATGTTCCCAAATTTTTAAATGGTTAGAAAAAAAGGAATAAACCTCTGAATTGCCATTTATTAAATACTTATTTTTCATCTCTGGAAATAGCAAATATCCTACAAGTTTCATAAATCTATATTATTGTCTTTATGAAGAATAAAAGTATTTTGATCATGTGTTATTATTTCATATTTGTTAGCGTGCATTCTTAAACATCTTTAACCTTGTTATACGTTTGGAGACTTGAAAGTTACTAAGGAGGGAGGAAGGAAAAAAAGTATGCCTTCTTCTAGAACTCAGCATCTGACCAGAAAAACAGAAACAGTATTCTAATGTTCTTATAAATGATGATGAAATGAATATCTTTGTGTGTGTGTTGGCACGTGTGTGTGTGCATGTGCACCCTTGCACTTGAGCACTCACTCTTGTAGAATAGACTTTTGCCAGTAAAACGTATTTGTGTTCTCTATTTTTAAAAGTCTACTAGGGGCACCCCGGTGGTGCAGTTGGTTGAGAGACTGGATCTTGGTTTCTGCTCAGGTCAGAATTTTACGTAGTAAGGTAGAGCCCTGAGCCCATGCTCAGCACAGAGTCGGGTTAAGACTTCCCTTCTTGGGGCGCCTGGGTGGCTCAGTGGATTAAGCCGCTGCCTTTGGCTCAGGTCATGATCTCAGGGTCCTGGGATCGAGCCCCACATCGGGTTCTCTGCTCCGCAGGGAGCCTGCTTCCTCCTCTCTCTCTGCCTGCCTCTCTGCCTACTTGTGATCTCTCTCTCTGTCAAATAAATAAATAAAAAAAATCTTTAAAAAAAAAAAAAAAAGACTTCCCTTCTTCCTCTCCTTCTGCCCTTCTATCACCCCAGGTATGCGTGCATGCATGTGCCCTCTCCCTTTGTCTCTCTCCCTCTCTCTCTCAAAAATAAATAAATAAGTGAATAAATAAATAAAAAGAAAGAAAGAAAGAAAGAAAAAAATTCTACAAAATTGTACTCCAACTAAGTCTTTCCCAATCCATGTTTCCACCAGTTGTGTATGGCTGTACCTATTTCCCACCCCCTCACCATTTCTGGATATTTTTAGTCTTTAATTTTTACCAATGTGTAGGCAAAATACCTCATTCCAGTTTTATTTCTTTGGTTCCCAGTGAGATTGAACATCTTTTTTTTTTTTTTAAGATTTTATTTATTCAGTTGAGAGAGAGCACAAGAAGGGGACAAGCAGAGGGAGAGGGAGAAGCAGAGTCCCCGCTGAGCAGGGGGCTGGACTCTG
Organism: Meles meles; assembly: GCF_922984935.1. Classification (NCBI taxonomy): domain Eukaryota; kingdom Metazoa; phylum Chordata; class Mammalia; order Carnivora; family Mustelidae; genus Meles; species Meles meles. The sequence goes on from NC_060068.1 coordinate 94,193,971, forward strand.
GGTTTGATTCCAGGACCCAGAAATTGTGACCTGACCTGAAGTTAGATGCTTAACTCTCTGATCCACCCAGGTGCCCCTGAACATCTTTTCAAATAGCTATTGGCTATTTGTAGTTCTCCTTCTGGGATGCTTGCCCACATCCATTTCCCATTTATCTTTTAGGTTATTGGTCTTCTCTAATTAATTTATAGGCTTTCCTTAAGGCAGTGATATGAAAGCCACACCACAGCTATGTTTATAGCCCACCCTACTAACTCACTTTGCATTAGTAATTGCTTGAGATCCCTGGGTCATTTGGCCTCTTCACATTCCGACTTTGTTGTCATCCTTCTTTCCTGATTCAGCCCTCCCACCCCTGCGGTTATCAGCTTAGATGGCAAACGCTTGAGGGTGGCAAGGGAACAAATATGTACCCATTTCGTCTATGTACAATGTGGTTAACCTATACCTGTCAAAGTAATCCCAACATATCAAAGAAATCTATCATCTATCTGTTACTTTCCAGAAGCAAACATTAAGATTCAGTGGGGAAATGAGCCCAAGGCAAATGAAGTGATAAGAGACCTCAGGTCTGTCTCATGATACCAGAAACCTGTATTCCTTCCAGCAGCCCCTGCTTTCTTCAGTAGACGTTCTCTTAACTGAGTAGCACACCTTAACTACTTTATAGTACTCTTGGGGCTTTAAGGAGATGTGATGCAGACAGAGCCAAAAGCGAGGCTTAGTCTGATCAGTCTCAAGTTTTGGCTGGGGATGAAAGGAGGGAGGGTGAGTCTTATTTTAAGAGGGATAAAGCCATCCCTTGATTGACTTGAGGAAGGGAAAGAAAAATGAAAACGGCTATCTTAAAAGTACTGAGACCACAGTGCCTTTGTCAGTGAGCTGGAGCCTGCAAATTACAAATGGATAGGAAAATGAGACAGTCCATGTATAAATGGGAACGCACCTAAGTGTGAAACATCACCAAAATGACAACAGCAACAACATGGACTGGAGAACAGCTAAGACCAGTGGTCCATCACTATGGAATGCCATTCAGACAGTGGAGCTGAACAAAGCAGAACCACACACACTCCCTGCCACCATCTTCTCCTGGCAGCAAGTACACTCAAAAATCAGAGACCTACGTTGGTGGGAGGAAGATTAGTTATACCGTGACCTATTTATCTAAAAGCAAAAATATGGGTAGAGGATTGCTAGAAGACAGTATAAAGGACAATTATGATAGCTTGGGCCACCAGCTTTCAGTAAATTCCATCTGGTACTTTACAAATTAGCTCATTATTCTGCTGTTCTTATGAATGTGTTAGCCTGCAAACATATCATTGTCACAAATTAGTCACCTAGTGTTTCTCTTAAAGTGATTTAATATAAGCACACCCACATCATAATATGGATAGTAAAATAGGTTCTTGCTTGATCTTCTAAATGGAATTCAGCATTAGGTATGATTTGATTTCCAAGGGGTTTTTGGCACACACACCATCTTCTGATGTGCTAAGATGAGGAAGTGATTGTTGCCCTGAATACTGACGGTATCATGTAATATTTGAGATCTCTTTGGTTCCCCATGAACTGCAAGAGAGAGCCAAGCCTCCTGATGGATTTGCAAGTTGAACATAGCTTTTGTTTTTGTTTACATTTGTCATCGCAGGTGTCATCACAATGGTTGTCTCAATTCAAGGATAGCATTTGCAATTTAGAAAATTATCTTGAACATCTGATTTTAAAGTGCTCTTTGTGGCAGATGAGTTCACCCTCCACAATTTAGAAAGAAAAAGTGAGAAAACATAAGTTTCCCTCTACTGTCTAACTTGATTAGCTATTAGGAAGTGCCCTTGTTTGGATTACAATAAATATTTCGTGGTGTGAAATTTCTCACTGAAGATACCTTTTACTGAAGATGGCATAAGTTTGGGACTGCTAACTCAATGATTGAATGTGCACATTAAAATAACTTACCGTTTTATAGCATAAAGTCTCACGGGATGGTTATTAAGAGGCCTGGGAATATCAGGTAGGTTCTGCTTTGCCATGTTTGTATGTTGTCCTTTTGCTCAGATCGACCCTCCCCATTATCACAAGATGATGGCCCTGGCCAGGCACAAGGTCCAAAGGTAGAAAATGAAACTGTTGTTTTTTGTGCTTCTCTTTTTAGAAAACACTTCACCCAGAAGTCATCTCAGCTAACTTTATATCTCTTTGGCAGGTTTGGTCTTGGGATATAAATGAATTACTGCCCATTAAATGGAATTAGACTGTTTAGGACTTATCCCTGAGTTGAGTATGAAGCCTCTTTCTTTGATTACTTGGCTGCTTCAAAAAATAGATTCCCACAAAAAAATAATGGGGTCTCTGCCAATAAGGAAGAAGGGAGAGTGGATATTGAGTAGCTTATCAGGAATACTAAAGGAACCATGATGTTAATCACATGGTTCCAAATGTTAAAACTGACGTTTCAGCAAAGACAGTGTGATGCAATAGAAGCTGCATCTCAAGGTTTGATCCCAATCCTAAATTCCAATTTCCAAAATAGGTGGTCAGGAATCAATTTCATGACATTTGGACCCCTGATACAAATGCCCTTAGCTCAGATTGAGATTGTAAAAGAGTTCAGAGAGGGAAAAGGTAGAGTAATTAACAAAAAGGTGCTTATTTGTTTTTCTGTTTTAGAAAGAGAGAACTGGGCATTGCTGTGAGTACTATCTTGCCCTCCCTCAAAGAGGGTCGCTGTCCTTTCATTCAAATCAAGCCCAGAGAAAGGATTCGGTGGTGGGACTCTTTCCCATGTACCAGATGTACAACACACTAGAGAGACAGCTGCCAGTAAGCTATTTTATGTCTTTCCCAAGAGAACTATCTGGAAGAAACACTTGGACTCTGACACCAAGTGTTAGTAGGGACTGGACCACTAGAAAACCAGAGGCTTCGTGGGGGGCTGATGAATAAGCAGCACTTTGGAAGCAAATCTCTGCCTGACTCATGGCAGTTGCAACCAGGGAGCCCAGCAGGGAAGTGGCTGATGAACCCACAAAAGTGCCCACGAGACAAGGAGGCAGCTCTCAATATCCGCGAGGCCTCTGATGCAAGATGCCAGTTCAAGGAGAACAACCTTGTCCTTTCTTGCGTCATGTCTTCCCGTGCTCTTCAACCCCAGTGTTCACTACCAAGAGGGGGCAAGTCAGGAGAGCCGACTTGGCCCATGCACTCACCTCATCACCCCAGCTATGAGCAGGAAGGAAATGCGAGTTGAATCACATTCAGAGTTTTGGATTACAAGTTGGAATGGCTATTCTAATTTCCGAATAGTATCTGAGCTGATAGTTTAAAGTGAATATAAAGCTCTGCATTAGCTAAGAGTGCCCTGAAAAGTCACAAGGCTAAGGAACCAAAATAAAATGTGTCACGTGTCCGTATTTTCAATGATTATGTTACAATATTAATACTGTTTCATAAATTTTTTTTAAAAATATCCTGACAATACCACAATACATTTGTATCTCTACTTGGATATTTATCCTGTCTAATATTTGAGAGGAGAATTAAGGAAAGTTATTTATACCGTCTAGCTAATGTTCTGATCTTTAAAACACCTATATTGCAGTAGCAAGCTCTCAGTATAGGTCTGCTTGAAAGTGTGAGAAGCTGTAAGTCATCTGGAAAGTAAGGTAAATGGGAAGGTTAGTACAGGGTAATAGTGACCGCCTGATCCCACTCAACCATCTGTCACTTACCCTTGTCCTTCTGCAACCCTCCTACCTTCAGAGGCCTTTGGACTAGGAGTTTAGGACTGTCATTTGTTCATTATAGCTCCAGTCAATGAGGAGAGGCACCAGGGATTCGGGGCTACAACAGTCCCTTGATCTTTCTCCTTATGGAACAAAAATATTCAATCCTGACACACAGTGTCAGCCTCATCCCAAATGGCTTGTACCTGTTGTCAGTGGGTAATAACAGGGAAGAGGGAGAAAAGTGAGTTTTTATTTTCATTAACTTTGTTCCTGCTTCCTGTATAACTTCCATTCTTTTAAAAAATAAGGCAGGAATTTCAAAAACCAAGAAAGCTTGTTGAGGTGTCCTGACAACGAAGCACCTGATGCCCACCTGTCCCCTTTCTGCTTTTTACTTTTGCTCCGCCTCCTTTTTACTTTCGCTCCTATCATCAACATAAAGGGGAAGAGTCAAGGGGAAAAGAGGAGAAGTCCTCACAGTAAATTTACTATTTGATCAGTTTTGCTGCTTTGTTTTTTGGAAAAATTTAAGGTTTTTTGTGTCTTCATCCTTTTTCCAGTCTCTTTATTTTTGTGACTAAGAACAACAGATGAAATCAGGTTCTATTATACTTTGAGTTTGTTCCCACTCTTTATGTGCTTCCTGTAGAGAAAAATATAAGATATATAGTTAGGCAATTGGATTTCATATTAATAGCTTTCTGTCTCATTCACTGTGGGACCTGTGTTATGTTTTGCCCATTTGTATCTATTAAGTGATTTGTATGCTCTATAGTTATGTTTTAAGGAATGGAATATGGCAATTATGGAGGAAGATACTGAGCCTTACGAATTCATCCCCAAGTCAGAATTAAAAACAAGACAGTACACCGTATAAAATGGTAGGTGAAAGAGAGGGGATCTATCTAAAATAGGCAGCTAGTATTTAATAACTGGCCTTGAATTTGTTTGCTGCTCAAATGCACAGAATGTTTTACTTAGTTATATCAAGATGACTTTACAACTGTTGCTCCAAAATACTGAGTTCTGAGTTCTGGTTTTAACACATTTTAATATTTTAAATCTTTTAAATTATTGTGTTAAAATAACCTATATATATATATATATATATATATATATATATATATATGCCCTTTCTTCCCATAAACAGGAAATATACTTTCCAAGTACTAAATTTTCTTATTCCATAAAGCTAATGAAACTCATAGTATATTCTCCCTTCCTTACTCTTTTTCTCTGTCTTTTGCCTCCTTATCTGAAACAGATTAACATTCAGTGAAGAAACTGGTGAAAGGGGTTTGAGAAAAAGAAGGTAATATTTTGACTGGGAGTGTACTGGACATCAGTCATAGCAAAATAATGCTCTCTCCAGAACCTCTGGATGTGGGTATAGATGAAGATACACCAATTTTTAGTTCCTCTCTGTGTGTTTTCATTTAAGGCTCTCGATCGAGTAACTGTTAATTCAATGTCAAGCTAATTCACTGTGGCTGTTTAATAGTACAATAGACTATTAACTTTAAATTGGTTTATTTAGGTGGGAAGGAAAGAATTTATGAACAGCAAAATAATGTTTCTTATATGGTGACCCGTTGGGTTCAGATTTTGATTGCAAGTAAAAGAAACCAACTCAGACCAGCTTCTGTAAAAAAGGAGGGACTACAGTTACTGTAAAGACATTGAAATTCGCAGGAAAAACGTTTAAATGGGCCTTGTTGGACTTGTAAAACTTGGGAATAGAAGCAACTCCTTTTTTTGTAGTGATGTCCTGTTCCATTCCTGTTTGTCTCAGTGTTTCTGCTCTTTGGAACTTCTCTCCGTGATTGCCACAATTTCCTTAGTCATCAGTTTGCACTTGATCCAAAATGGCTGTTTCAGCCCCAGGTCCACATGATATTTTTGTTCAAGCCAAACTGGAACTGATGAGAGTCTCTCTTTTTCTTATGACCACCCATGTTCCAAAGATAGAATATTAATATTTGCTACCCAGTGAATGAATCACGTGGCAATGGGTCAAGTTTTCATACATATTCCAATCAGGTTTTATAAGGGTAGGGTGTAGGGGAGGCAAGCTCTTTAGAATGAGTTTAAGGCAGAGAAATAATCATGTTTGGTTTATTTATTTATTTATGATAATCATTGACTCAATAACTTAGCGTTTTATAGCATGAAGTCTCATGGGATGGTTATTAAGAGGCCATCTTTTAAACATTTAACTGACCACTTATTACTGTAAAACACTATTCAAAGTACTGGGGATATAGCAAGGACAAAACAGACCAAAAAATCTCATGGCCGCTGTGGAGTTTACATTTTTTTTTTTTAACTTTCATTTATTTATTTGAGAGAGAAGAAGAGTTGGGGGGGAAGCGCAGAGGGAGAGAATCCTCAGGCAGACTCCCTTGATGCAGGGCTCAGTGTCACGACCCATGAGATCATGACCTGAGCCAAATCCAACAGCTGGATGCTTAACCGAGTCACCCAGGTACCGCTGGAGTTTACATTTTAATGATAATCTTTAACCATCTATTTTAAAGATAACTGGATAAAAAATAGAGCATTAATGTCTCCATACAGGAAATACAAGGTGTTGGGAAAAAAAAATACACATGTGTCTGTATGTATATAATATCTATACTATAAATAAAGATAATTTGTAAATATCATAGTCGTATTTGTTTTTAGGTAATCCTCTTAACTGTCAGTGGTGTGTGTGTGCATATATATGTGTATGTGCACTGAGAGCAGCAGTTGAGGTCATTGCCTTTTAAATGGCATCTGATTTTCACACTGATACAACCTCTGAATTCCTATTAAAATGACTATGAAAATATACCCTTCAAAAAATTCCAATTAAAAAGTCACTAAGGGGCGCCTGGGTGGCTCAGTGGGTTAAGCCTCTGCCTTTCGCTCAGGTCATGATCCCAGCGTCCTGGGATCGAGCCCCGCATCGGGCTCTCTGCTTGGCGGGGAGCCTGCTTCCTCCTCTCTCTCTCTCTCTCTCTGCCTGCCTCTCTCCCTACTTGTGATCTCTGTCTGTCAAAGAAATAAATAAAATCTTAAAAAAAAAAAAAAAGTCACTAAAACCCGGAATTGATGGCAATTCATTGCTGGAAAATTAACCAATAAATTAGGTTGGAAATATATATATATATAGTATTACTATTTTTATATGTAGTAATATTATGATGTGATATATATTAGTATATGTAACTAAAATAGGAGATAGACCAGCAGACACAAAGATAGATCACAATTAAGAAGTTAGAGTTTGCAGGTACTCACATATTTGAGCTAGAGTAAAATAAATACATACTGTTATCAAGATGTGTGATCAGAAGCTTCACTATGCAGGTAGACATAACTTTATAGTGTTGATACTTCCAACTGTGAAATGAGTATTGCTTCTGGGCCCAGCTGTGGTGTTCATGTGGACCTGGAAAAAGAATGAATCAGTTATTCATCTCTCTTGTATTTAACGCTTGATATTGATTCAGCTAATAGCATTGGTAGTATGTTTTTAGCTCTTAAATATATATTTTGAATTTGGCTGTTTAGCTTTGAGGTTTGAGATTGGATTTTTCAAGTCTATCAGAGATTTTCTCTGATAAATATTAAAAACTTAGGTTTTAGGGGCACCTGGGTGGCTCAATGGGTTAAAGCCTCTGCCCTCGGCTTGGGTCATGATCCTAGGGTCCTGGGATCAAGCCCCACATCCGGCTCTCTGCTCAGCGGGGAGCCTGCTTCCTCCTCTCTCTCTCTGCCTACCTGTGATCTCTGTCTGTCAAATAAATAAATAAATAAAATCTTAAAAAAAAAAAATTGGGGTTTTATATTCCAATGCATAGATATTAACTAAGAATGACTATTCTTCCTTAATTAATAGTAATATGAAATATAATACTGAATATGTTTTATCCTCATTGGTGTTTTAATTATGCAAATAATATATGGAAATATTCTCATTGAGAAGATTAATCAATTCAGAAATAAGTAAAGTAAAAAGTAAAATTATTTTTTAATGAGGCCCACTTTTAGTTCCCTATCTCAGAGGTAATTAGTTTGTCAGTAGTTTGGTATATAGAAGTTTGGTTCTTTTCTTCTGCAATGGCATCAATATATTTATATACACCTGCACATTTAAAATCCTAATAACTGTATCAAATAATCCAAACTAAGATATTATTCTGAAAACTTGAGTTGTTTTTCTTTTTTTTCTCACCTACCAATATTTCAGATATTTTTCCAAGTTATTTTTAGGAATCTGTAATATCTCATAAATAGGGATAAATTCAGAGCTGAACCTTATCACATGAGAAATATTTTTATTCCTTTGAATTCTGAAACAAATATGATACAAAGCCTTTAGAAAAGTTAAAGGTAGAAATAAAATATAATTCCCTTTCAGAAGAGACTTCAAAGATTATCTCATTGGTCTTTTTCTCCTATTTTTTTTTTTCCATTTCAATTTAAGGAAACTGAATATCCATTAAAGAGTATATATTTTATTACATTTTCTATGATTGAATTTAAAGTATATGTGAATAGCATTTAAAAATTTCTCTTTTTTTTTTAATATTTTATTTATTTATTTGACAGAGAGAGAGGTCACAAGTAGGCAGAGAGGCAGGCAGAGAGAGAGGGAGAAACAGACTCCCCACTGAGCAGAGAGCCCCATGCAGGGCTCGATCCTAGGACCCTGAGATCATGACCTGAGCCGAAGGCAGAGACTTAAACCACTGAGCCACCCAGGCACCCCTAAAAATTTCTCTTCTTATTACATATTATTTTTCTGTAATTTACTGAGTAAACTAAAAATTAAAATAGCCTATGAATTTGCTATTATTTCTCTGTTACAGATAAAGAAATGAAGTCTCACAGAGGTTTAGTGAGTTGTTCAAAATTACACAAAAGTAAAAGCCAAAACCTAAAATTAAGGGCTCATGTTTTGAGACTCTAAGACAGAATACAAATTCAACTTTTTCTTTTCAAAGTTGCTGTGGATTCTTTCCACATTTGATTTTTGGATAATAAATATTAAGTACTTTCTTTGTATTCTAGTGTTAGGTATTCTACCACTTCTACTTTGGAAAATATTAAAAGTGGAATTTAGCTAGCATTCTAAATATCCCAGTCATAAAATATATTGTGTTTGATGATATGAGAAATTTTTATTCCTGCAAATATATTGATTATCATTTAAACTGAGAAGGTGATGATTCAAAATCACTTGTATTAGTTAAATCATGAAAATCTCTACCAAAGCAACTGTTGCTTTTAGGTGATCAAAACAGATGATTAGTGATTTTTTTTTCTCACTTTTCAGTTAGTGGTTGTATCCTTGATTATAGAACATGTAGAAAGTGAATGTACTAAAAACTTGCTGAAACATGACACAGTTCCCTTTGACTCTTAGCAGTCAAAACCATGGCTTCATGAAGAGCTCCTCTTCTTTTGGTTATAAATTGCACTGAAGTCATAAGAGCCTTCAGACTTTGCTAGAACTTGCCCAAAGTGGGAAGTCATCTCTATCAACACGGCAATTAGTTAACATTTATTGAGTGCCAACAATGTTTTTGGCGTTATAAATATATGGAGGAAGATGCTGTTTCTTTCCAGAGGCACTGGTTTTCTGTTAGAGTGAGAGAGAAAATTTGTTCTTGAATGTCTGCTGTACTGGGAGATAGGGGTGGGGAATGTGCAGTCATCTTGCATCTCATTCTCCGGATTAGAATGCCACTCTCACCTCTTTATTAACTGGCGACATAGAACAAATACAAATAGTCTCATTAACTATTTGTCAATGATGTATATATATATGTTAAGTGATATATATATATGTTAAGCGAACAAATACATATCTGCATTATATATTATATATATTATATATATTAACTATGTAATAGTTAATATATATAATATATATAATATATTAACTATGTAATAGTTAATATATATACACATTTATGTATATACACATATAATAAATAATAAATATAAAATGTTTATATTTTATTAACTATGTAATATATATATTAACTATGTTAATATTAACTATATTATATTAACTATGTAATATATATATATTAACTATGTAATAGTTAATATATATACACATTTATGTATATACACATATAATAAATAATAAATATAAAATGTTTATATTATAAATAAATTTATATAAAATAGATATTATATATTTATTATATACTATATACATGTATATACATATATATGTGTACACACATATACCTATTTAAGAAGTACACATAAATTTCATTTTATTGGAAATTTTAAAAAATATATTATTTTTCTGACCTTAGGTAAAAATTCACATCCCCCAAGATAGCCAATGACTGTAGCTTCTGTTTCCTAAAATATAACATATTTATGCTACAAACATAGAGAATGTGTTTTAAAAAGTTCATACTTGTATTTGCACATGTACATATTTTTATACAAAATCAATATGTAGAATAGAGGGATTAGTTTTTTCATTTGACAACTATGAGATAAAAGTTATACAACCTTTTGAAAATATGGAACACTTCCCTAAAATACCCAAACTAATAATTAGTATTCATAAAAGATTAATAAAAGATCATCTTTTGGATCCTTGTCATTTCATATGTAAATCTAGAGGAGCTTTTATTATGTAAGTTAATTAAAGGAAGTCATTGATTTTAGCTATGGGTTATAGCAGAATGTGACAGTGCCAGAAAGATATACCTAACAAGTGGAAATACCATTCCATTCTGAAAGTGAAACTCAGGGAGATCAGTGAGGTAAGTCATTGCTCCCTCCCTATCAAATAAGTGACTGAAGAGTTTAAGAAACACCCAAGTTCAGAAACTAGGGTGTGTCTGTATTAACTGTGCTTGTATTGGCATAAAGGTTGAACTTCAACCTCTGTATGACACTCATTGTGAGGAGGCCTATCAATTGAAGGGGTTTGAAGAACCCTCAATGGAATCTTGAAACTGACAATATAGAGATTTTGCCTAGAAAGTGTTAATTTTGTGTTCCTACTGTTAGGCTTCTGTAAACATTTTTAAGAACCAGACTCCCTTTTTCAAACCAAACTTTGAAATAAACAGGTAGAAGCAAAGGGGCGCTGGTCGAAACCTGCCCATCCCTTGCCCTGCCCAAAACCATCCCCCTTGTAAGCCTCATTCCTTAGCCGGGGCCGGAGAGGATTTTGGTTATTGAAAAAGGATAGGGTGACGCTAGCTAGTTAATACCACTCTGCTTCTGAGCACACTAACCAGTCTTTCATGAAAATGCTGGTTAGAGTATTATAGTTTACACCTTATTAATAAATCAACATTTTAAAAAATTTGTTCTTGCATCAGCCTCATATGATGATGGTTAATGTGAGTCTGTCCCTGGAAGGCTGATGACTCTTATGTTTGCTGTGGGATTAAGATTTTTAAAAAGAGAGACAGCAACTAGCCTTTATGCCAGTAGAGCTAAGGCTATGTGATGGCTGTAAGGATCTCTGCAAGTTTGTGCCAATCTCTGATGCTCAGCTAATAATTAGCACTCCTTAAGTGGGGCTGGGATTGGCAATAACAGTAATCTCTTATGTATGCTCCTGGCATTTCTTAGAAGTTCCATGAAAGGATGACTGCCTTTTTTTTTTTCTTTTCTTTTTTTTTTAAAGATTTATTTATTTGACAGAGAGAGAGAGACCACAAGTAGGCAGAGAGGCAGGCAAAGACAGAGAGAGAGGGAAGCAGGCTCCCTGCTGAGCAGAGAGCCCGATGTGGGACTCGATCCCAGGACCCTGAGATCATGACCTGAGCCGAAGGCAGCGGCTTAACCCACTGAGCCACCCAGGTGCCCCGGATGACTGCCTTTTAGTAGAAAAAAACATATCTGTATTACTCTAGTCTGTCAGTGTTATTCATCTTTGAGAATTTGTTTTTAAATTACAAACCTGTTAGTTCTGCTCAAATGTTATTTCTTGAGCACTACACATTTGTAAAATACTAAGTCTTGTGAAGTACCAGTTTGTAAAATACTAGTCCTATCTCTGAAGACCCTGTTTCCAATATACATGGAATAAAAATGTTGGAAATAAGCTATTAATATCCTCTAAGCAAGCCCATTCTTTTATATATATTGCCTTGAGTTTTCAAAATACTCAATTTAGGATTGTTTATTAATGTATAGTCTTGGTTCTCTGAACTGTGAAATAAATTACATTTTTTTTCTTTGTTATCCGTCAAGCAGAAATTTGGCTTTTCTGCTATTTATCATAGCTTCTCAGTTGTGTGTCCTTTCATCCTAATTTGTTATACTTTATTCTAGAGAGTTGCATATATAAAAATAGAAATAAAAAGCCAAGAAAAGTCCACTTAAAAAATATTCACTTGAGATCTCCTTACAGTTTAAATATATTTTAGTTTTACATCTCCTTTAGTAATTGGCTGGGCAAATCGTTTTTGTTTTTTTTTTTTGTTTTTTAACTTCTAAAATGCTTTGCATATACAATTGCCCACCTATGGGAGCAGGTATACAATGCTGAACTGTGTGGTAATTGAGAAATATTCAGAGATGTTTGGGGTATCCTATGGCCCATAGGCATTACTCTGGCATATGAACAAAGTAGAGTAGAATGGACTGAAAAAATCAAGAAATTGCAAATAAATAATACTTATTATAAAGAAAAATCAAATTCCACATCATTTTGCAAGTATTTGTACTTGCCCCTTTCCATGGAGACCCACATTTTACATAGTGTGAGGATTAAGTGTTGGTTTTGAAATAAGTTAATGTTCATCATCATATCAGCATCATCAGCAAACGAAACACTAACCTATCAATCTGAATTCTCTTCCAGATCTACTCCTACTCCTGTAATAATAAAGAAATACTACTCTTTTGGAGACTCATCTCCAAAATTGGCACAATAAATGTCATACTCTCCTCAGCATGATTCTGAAAATTGTTTTTTTTTTAAACCGTTAACACTAATGCAAAGTGGTATTATTCTTATTATAGAGACCTTAATAATATAATGGTAACTCATGGCCCTGGAGCCATACTTTCTTGGTTCACGTCAGTCATCATGACTCTTATTGGCCATTTGACCCTGGGCATGCTACCTAATATCAGAGTGTCTCAATTTCCTCATTTGTAGAATGGGACAAATAATGGTCCTTACCTAATAGTGTTGTGAGGATTAAATGAGATAATAGTGTAACATTCTTGGTACAGGGCCCTGAGGCATGGTGGGCATGAGGGGAAAGGCAATTTTTCCTTGCTCTTAAATAGGAATATTTAAATATGTCATATAATATCACATATTGAATTACTCTGTGATGCTTGATTCCCAGCATTCAAAGCTTGTCAAAAATAATTCAGATGGGAGTTTTCTGGTTCAGATCACAATGACCTAATGGAAGAGTTTTATTCCCTCTGGGAAAAGGAGGTCATGAAGACACTGCATAAGCTATATAAAATCCCCAAATATATTCTCAAGTTTCTTTCAGGCTGTGGTACCATCTGAACCTACAAGTTCGAATGGCTTTTAAGGGAATCATTCAGTTCTTCCTCATCGCAGGAATACTTCCATTAAGATCATCATTTGAGGGGCATCTGCGAGCTTTAGCTCAGGTCATGATATCAGGGTCCTGGGATGGAGCCCTGCATAGGGCTCTCTGCTCAGCCGGGAGCCTGCTTCCCCCCTCTCTCTCTGCCTGCCTCTCTGCCTACTTGTGATTTCTCTCTCTGTCAAATAAATAAATAAGAACTTAAAAAAAATCATCATTTGATCAAGATGAAAATTTCCCAAATCATGGAAGATTTCAAGACTAAATTTATACCTGGTTTTGAGTTTGTGGGAAATATCCCTACCTCCCCCAATTCTGGGTAGTATTTTCTGTGATGACAGGGCCTCACCAGAGGAATCTTAACTAAAGATAATGGCATGATACATTAAATGTTGCCAATATTCCATTTAATATTAAGCAATTACATAACAGCTTTTTAAATGCCTGTTAAAACTGATACATTCATATTGAGTACACTGCTACTTGTAAGGTCCAGTCTTCGATGAACACCATTTAAGTGCCAACCTACTATTAGAAGAGTTTACTATTTTATTCTTGCTCCAAAATGGCATCAACAGTGATGGGGGGCTTTCAGGGGATTGTTGAACAGCATTGTTGGAACAAAGGGTAAGCTTGAGGAAATACAAAATATCAACTATAGGCATCGCAATGCTTTATCTCAGCACTCCACAAATCTACACACCCCCTAATCAAACAAGCAGCTTTATGGCATGCGCAATTGCAACTGAAGTATAACCGACTTCCGCAGAACTGGCTTCCACAGGATTTCCTGTCCAAAAATTACCGTGTGGTCATCTGTAGCTAAATGGTTATAAATCTTTAAAGTTAGCAAGACACTCCTGGCCTTTTTTTTTTTTTTAAAGAGACAGAGTGACCAAACCCTGTCATATGCAAATTTTCTCCGGAGTTCTTCCATTCCCATTCTTTGCCCTGGCTAGGAAGGGAAAAACAAAAACAAGCAAACAAAACCCTCCCTTCGCAATATCTGTTTGTTCAAGGTGTCATTTCCCTGGGAGGTTATTTACAGATTTCTTACTGCTTCGCTCATCTTGCCTGGTAATTACTTACTGAAAGAAATCTGCTCTTTAGGGTGAGCTGTTCCTTTAACCCCTTTGGCTCACTCTTCCTTGGAGGCGAGCAAGGGCGTGCTGCAGTGTCTGGGAACCCACCTAGAGGGCCCCCTTGACGCCAGCACATCCCCTGTCAGGCAGCAGTCTCTGCAGCCGGAGCGGGCTGCTGCAGAGTTCATGTACAGTACCACGGAGCCTGCAAGTGTCCTGAGCTGCTCACAGCCGGGCGGCACAGCCCAGGGCAGACAAGGCGGCTGCGAGGATTCCAAAGGTTCTGCTGGAAATTCGGAGCTGGGAGACCCCAGCAGGAGCCTGTTGCCTTTGTGTTTTAAAAGCATACAAGGTCTGTATAGCTCGGGCATGAGAATCTTTCAGAAGATGTCAGCGCCTCAGAGTAAATGACACCTATTGGGGAATTGAATTTGGGGTAAAAGAGACAGAGAGAGAGAGAGGATAAAAGAAAGACAGCGGGAGAAGAAATTCTTAGACAACGTCTGACTTGCAGCCGTGAAATTCATTTTCTTTCCAAGGCAACATATGAAAAGCCCGCACATGGTTTTAATAACAAATTAAAGGGGATTCTGCAGTGAAAGGATCGATAGCTTAGTCATTTTACTTAAGGAGAGCGGACAGACTTATTATGGGGTTAGGCAGCAGAAATGAATCTCCTCATGACAGCACCTTCTGAAGTCATGACGGTAGCTAATGGTAATCCTGTCCTGCAAAGCAGAAATTGCTCCTTGCCTTCCTACTTTTACCATTGAAAACCGACAATTCAGAGATTTGGGAAAGAAGTTGGCTTTGATTATCCATGGTTTCTAGCCCCTCTGCCCTGGTCTTTGTCCGACGTGTCTCAGAAGGCAGCACTGCGTTAAAGTGACCACACATGAATATGTGCCTAAGAAAGAAGAAAAAGCAATATTCGTTTCTAAAGGACAGCATGGCAAAGCGACCTGAAGTTTTCCATTGCCCTTCTAACACTTCTTTAACAAGGATAACAAGAAACTGTCTTTTGACTCTTTTTTTCCCACATTCCAAAGTCCTTCCTGAGAGGATGCATTAATTTACACTTTAGGCAGTTGGATTGTACCAGGACAATATTTGCCACCATTTAGGATTAGCGACTGAACTGGTTATTTTAGTGTGTTGACTAACGAGTGGAACCTAAATGGATGGACCCATACCTGCAGTGCTCTGTGATATTTCTTTTTCCAAATCCTGGAAGGTCTTTTGTTGTTGCTGTTTGTTTTTTGGGGGGGATTTTTTTGGAATTCAGTACTTGTTGCAATAATTGCCCATGATAGCTGCTCAAACAGGAGAGTTGGGATTCATCTATGAAACTCACTACATGTAACATATGAGACAAGGAAAATATTAATGACAGAAGATCTGCAAACATGATGCATGTGAATAATTTCCCCTTTAGAAGGCATTCTTGGATATGGTGAGTAATCAATATCCCCCTTTAGTTTGTAAAGCTCAGAATTATAAAATTCCATGACAGGTGCCAGAGGTGAATTTTTCTTGAACAAGAATATTGGTATCAAATGAGGATGAAGCGTGAAACATGTTTAAAACCTAATGTCTGAGAAAGTAATGGTTATGCAATAACAAATTACTTGTTAATATAAAAGCATCCCAAAATAAGAATTCCAATATGAGGACATTTACAATTGCTAACATTTCATAGAGGAAAAAAACAAATAATTTTGTCAATGACAGGTATTTAACTAACAAATAAAAGAAAAAGGGAGGTTTGGGTTGGTTGGTTGGTTGGTTGGTTGGTTTGTTTTTCTTTTCACTTTCATTTGAAAATTCCCTGGGGAAGGACATACATGCATTTCCGACATCTAATGTCTAATGTCAACTTGCTTGCCCTTAGGTCTTTTTGAATTTCCAAAAGAAGGGAAAACTTAGAATGTCGACTCAGTTTTAAAATAATACTAAGTAAGATGTGTCAGTGTCTCACATATAAGGAATTTAACTGCTTCGAAGTTAAGTAACTATATATATATATATATATATATAATATAATTTAACTATGTACAACTCTTTCCACCAGAATGAACCAATCTAATAGAATTCTAAAACATGAATCTAGGATGAAGTGTTCAGACTCTTAAAGAATTTGCTTAGTGCATTGATATTATATTGTGTATTAAGGCTCAATGCAATTTATTAAGGTCCCAGGACATGTGACATCATGTACCATTTCTTATTAGAGTTTATGACTAAATGTGTATAGGAAATAATTGCTGAGGGTATTATAAGGACAGAGCTCATTATTTTAAAATTGCTTGTTTTCACCACACCTTTAGGGCTGACTGGATTTCAGTCTCATAGCAAAAACTTTGTCAGTGTTTGATAAAGGCACATTTTAAGGTTTTGTGGCTACTAACATGGTTTGTTTTGGATACTGCAATGTGTCTGATTTTGAAAATATATTTTCCTGGTAAATTTTTTTGGCTGGTCTTAGGAGAAGTCATAAATATCAAAATAGAGGATTCTGAGGGTTTTTCTAACTACTTTTATGACAGTGTCTCAAATGAAATCTTCCTGGTATCTTAAGGCTCTGCCAAAATCATCTGCTGGTTTGTTATAAACGTTTGAGCTTGTTAGCTGAAAGTCAGTTGTAGAGAAGGGTGGGTGACATCCTCAGTCACTCTGGGGAGGTACTCATTTTCTCTCACTACCAGAGACATCCAGAACTGACGTTGTGGCGTATCTTCCTTCTCTGCCTTCCAGAGCCACGGTCCCCAATCTCTACTGTGTTTGGGAGGGAGTCTGGGTGACATGCCTGCAAACCTTAATGGCCCCCTTCCAAGTGCATCACCAGAGTTCCCAACTCAGTGGGAGCTTTGGGTCTATGGCCTTACTGGGCCTGCTGGTGAGGTTCTGGCATCAGCAGTAAGGTCCTTGTCATTCTTACAGAATTCAATCACATAAATAGTCTTTAACCCTAAGGTAAGAAGATCTTATAAACAGTCCCTGGCACATAGTAGACATTTGTCAAATGTATTTTTTTCTTCTATTCCTCTGCCTTTCTTCAAGGTTAATTTTGAAGCTATTACAATTTGTTTACGGTGGAAATCACCATTCTCATTTCTAAAAAGTGTACCTTGCTATAAAGCAACAGTTTTTGTTCTGCCTGAACCAGGTTGTTTGAGTCCATTTGTTTATGTTGCGATAGGTAGAATGCATGTACTAGGGGCACCTGGGTGGCTCAGTGGATTAAGCCACTCCCTTCGGCTCAGGTCATGATCTCAGGGTCCTGGGATCGAGCCCCACATCGGGCTCTCTGCTCAGCGGGGAGCCTGCTTCCTCCTCTCTCTCTGCCTGCCTCTCTGCCTACTTGTGATCTCTCTCTCTGTCAAATAAATAAATAAAATCTTTAAAAAAAAAAAAAAGAATGCAGAATGCATGTACTACTCTTTGAATACCTAACATTATGACCACCTCATATTTTGCTACAGTTACCTCACTTGTACTTTTAACAGAGAGCTATTCAACTCTGTAGTTTTTGAAAGAATGCAAATGTGCTTATTCATGCTCCTCTAGGTCTGTAATATATATATGTTTGAAAGCTGTATAGAGAAGTTGAGAGTCCTGGTGGTTTTCCTTTGTGCCTGAAGCTCGATAACCCTTCATACACTTCACGGCATCATGTGTCGATTTGTTGTTGTTGTTGTGGCCAAATGTAGCCAGTGTGGAGTGTGAGTGTTCTGTAGATCTCTTCTTGCCTGGGCCCTTTAGAAGGAGTCATTAATAAGACATTGACCTCAAAGGGAGAAGGTGGTGTTTTTTTCCAGGTGACCCAGTTAATGTCGTGCTTGGTTCTCAACTTGCCTGATTGTTGTTTTCCTCTGATTTATAACCTCACCTTTCAGTACTGCGGTAAGAGATTCTAGGTATTTGTTGACAGAAAACCTCCCTTCTCTTTGTCCTACTGTAAGAGTCCCTAAAGGATTGGATTCCATGGTCATGAATTACTGTGCTGAGAAGGAAGGATTTCCTTTTCATCTCCATGGGCTCACGTTCCTCATTTCCATGTGTAGGTCTGATCTCGTCTTTTCTTTCTTTCGTCTTCTTCTTCTCCTCCTCCCCCTCCTCCTCTTACTCCTCTTTTCCTCCTCCTTCATTTTCTTCTTTCACAAAGGGGCAGATCAGAACTTGGCCCCAGATCAATGCCAGGTACTAATAAACATTTTAAAGGAGATGTGTGCTTTGGTTTGGTTTGCCCTGGCTCATCTCTAAGAAGGCTCTAACTCCTTTGGATAGGCAGGACAAAGAGCTGTGTGCTCTTTTTCTCTCTGCTTCTGAGGAGCAAGAAGGAGGGAAAATTGAGATCCAGAGTAGTCTTCCAACATTTATCAGAGGTAATGATTCAAGTAGAAGCCTGTGTATACTGCTCATACTTGGACTCTCATCCTCTTGCCCTAGGGCTAGTGTGTTGAGAATTGAGCAATAGTAATACAAATTCATTGTTTATTGGTTACAAGTTAAAGTTAATAAGTGGTCTTTTTACTTGTCTTAATAGAACACTAACCCATAAGTGCTAAGAGAGTGGTATGAAGAATGTGCTTTTCTTGTTTAAAGCTACATTAGAAATATTTGCTGGAGAGTTTTATTACGAAGCCTTCTTTCCATTACACTTGTTGACCTTTTTACTTCCAAGCCAAACAAAGATTAGGGTTTGCCTCACTAGGTAAATAAGTACTATATAGCTCTTCTTATTTTTCATTCTGGCTGGTTGTGAGCATATAGTGATAGTCTGGCAGTTCAGAGATGGGTCTTCTTGCATGAAAGTTCGCTCTCTAGGAATTTAAATTCCATTTAGTAGCAAGTAAAATGAATCTGCAGAAGCATCATGGCCTAGAGTCATATCCAGGGGTCAATCAAGAATGGCATAACATAGTGTGCCTATGTATAGATGTATGTCTGTGGATTTTTGCCTAACGTAAGAATAGAACACCTCCATGCAATCTGATTTATGAAGATGGTATAATTTTATGCCAGAAACACCAGGGCTGTCTTGAATGCAACTGAATTGTACACGTTTAAGATTTAGGAGGGTGCTTTATTTTTATGATGGACTCAAGTGACTCTGAGAGAAGACAGTGGGAAACAGAAGCCAAAGACCACTGCTACAGGAGGCTGCCCAGGGCTGATATTAGCCTGAGGCCAATTAGCCTCAGGAAACATGAGGAAGAGTTGGGATTAGTGACTGTAGATGGTGATTAACTGTTTTACTTATTTGGTGCTTAGGACTTAATTTTTTAAAGGCTACACATTTAAATTATTTTATCAAGCGTTCTTTATGGTCCTGAGAGATGACTCTAGTCCAGAGGCAAAATAGGGTGATTATGGTAACTTGATTCCACACTGAGGCTTCTTTTCCCTTTTTCTAGGCTGGCACATCCCTTTATTGATCTTGTCCTTCCCAGGTCCTGATAAGGTTTACTCCAGCAATTCATGGTTTCTTGTTCTCTGGTAAACCAAGAGTTAAACTCGTGTACTGATTTGTTTTCTTTTCTCTAAATCCTTCACAGAATGAAAGAAGATATAAATCAACATATCAACAATATCTTATGCATATATGTATGCATATAATATAAATATATACGTGTATATATACACATACACACACACATTTATATATATAAACACAATGAATAAATTCAATCAGAGAAAGGCAAGCTGGCCTGATTCCTAATGCAAGGATCATCCTTCTCATCTGGCCTCTTTAAGTCTCATCTTTTAAGTTTTTCTTTGCTTCATTTATTGAAACTATAGAAACTCAACCCAAATTGTATTTTCTAGGGTTTGTTTTGGCCAATGTAATAATCTCGCTTGTCTTATGCGAATTTTAGAGAGTGGGAGAAACACTGAGTTTGATGACCATATGCAGTGAAGGACAGAATGCACAAAGTCTCATAAAAGATAATGGAGCTCTGCTCATTTTAGTCAATCTAAAATTCCTGCCAATGTTTGTCTGTCTTCTGATGAGATTTCAGATCAGTGCTGATCTTGTTTCAGGACCATCTCTTCCCCTGAGTGACAAAAGTGTCCATAAGTTCTGGAATACTAATGCCAAATTCTCAGATTGATCCTGAATTTCTGTTACGGCCAAATACAATTTATAGGTAATAGAATTTAGGTAGAGATCATAATTATACAAACTCATCTTGTTCACAAATACCCTGGGTTAGATAGAGAAGCAGCTATTGTTTAAGGCAGAAAGTCAGGTTTAGATTTAATGCAACAAAGATTTTTCATTAGATGAAATATTAATCCTATTAAATGTATGACTTTTCCTTAGGTTTTCTATTTTATTATCTTTTATTGCTTCTATCTGTATTCTCCTTAGTTTCTGTTAGCAATATCTTACACTTTTAAGAGAAAAATAAGAAGTTTTTTTTTTTAAGTTGATTATGGAATGGTATGATAGAGGAGTAAAGCGGGCACCAGTCATATTAACATGCCCACAACTTACGGAAATTAAATGTAATTTTTAGTCTAAGCAGACTTAGTAAAATAGTGCTCTTTAAACTGCTGACTGGTTACATCCTCAATGGGCTAAGTGGGTGGTCTGTGTCACGAAGGTTTTAGATAATCCCTACAAAAAAAGGAAGGAAGAAAATATTCTCCATCATGTGAAAATAATTAACTATGAATTTGGGGTGTTTTGTTTCTGTTAAATTCTTCACTCCCCACCCTCCCATTTCTGTATCCCTTTTAGCTATTACTGAGTTACTTCCACTAATGTTTAGGTATCTGGGCTCAGAGAAAAATAGGCAAGTAAAGGAAAAGGAAAATATTTCAGAATTCTGAGAGGAAGAATATCCCAACCTGACAACCAGTTTCTGACTTGCTGCAGTTTAGAACTAACCTTCTTCCCATCATCCCATTCTCCTTCCCTCCCTCCCTCCCTCCCTCCCTTCCTTTCTTCCTTCCACAGTATCCATATTTTGCCTCTTCCTCTTCTCCTTTGATCATACCCCACAAACATGAACACTCATCAATGCCCATCTAGCTATAGCATCATTGCCAACATTTACAATAGCTCCAAAGACCTCCAAGCTGTAAATTAACTGCTGACCCTGTTTACCACTCAGTGGACTCTTGGCCAGTGTTTCCAGTTGTTAGAGAAACCAGCCTGTAAACATACTTTAGAGGAGATATTTCAACTAGAGATTCTGTCGTGTGCAGTTGTGGGATATATATTTGGTTTCAAGGATGGATAATCGAGATTCTGTACCATCAGGTTATTGGCTGGGGAAAAACAAAACAAACCAAAAAAAGCCTTGGCTTTCTAACTCTAACTTCTGGTGTTAATATTGTCTGTGACCTTGTGAAGGCTCCCTGAGCTCTTCACCACCTGTTGAAAATGAGCGCGGCAGGTATTTCCCTGCTTCCTGTTGAAGAGTAGACTATTAAAGAACCTCTCGTAGCAAGTGAGGGAATAATAATTTATTAGACTGCTAGACCACGGCATGCTAAAACCTCTTGAGAGAATTTCTTAAAAATATAAGTACCAAATGTAACCACTGACTACTTAATAGAAGAGGTGAACACTGAACACCATTCCCCAGTCCTCCATCCCTGCACCTGTTCCCTGGTTTAACAAAAATAATGATTTAATGGCAACAGTAACTTTTAGAGGTGGGTCTGATTTGAATCCCTGTTTGCAGATGAGGAAAGGAATGCTCAAAGGAGGTAAATAACTTGCCCAAGGTCCCAATGTATATGACTTAGGGTTGCTGACCCACCCATTACCAGGTCCGGCCTCATTTTGAAACCCAGTGTGTATATATCACCTTATGTTGTTCTGTGGCAGATGCCTTAGCACTCTGTCTGTGAACCTTCTGGAAAATAGACTAACAGGAAGAGCAGAGAAAAGAATCAGTTTCACTGTGTTAGTTAGCAAGTTGGGTAAGTGAATGGGATGCCTAATGAATGTCGGTGACCTTTCCCTGAGAAACCCTTCCTGGTCATGTTAGTCCCTGACCTGCACTTCCACCATGTCAGTGGCTCTTTTTGTGTTTTCTCAGAATGAGAACTTTTTTAAGGAATTTGAGGTGAAACATGTTCCCAGGAGCACTCTGTCTGGTCAACGGGGTCCTTTCTGTGGATTAGGGAAAGGTGCTTCTCTAGGCAGATATTTTAGGAAAGACATCCCACTTCAGGCAGATGAATTAGAAATGCAGAGTATGGTGTTTCATGAATGGATAGAGCTTCTGTGCAAAGCAAAAGGCATCGCTTGCTCTGGGCACATACTCAGCCAGGGGAGCAGGCATGAGTTAAACTTTGCTCACTGAGCTGTTGGGCGATGATCAAACGGCACAGCCCTGACCCTGTCTGGACATGATCTCTACCTCCACCTCAAAGGGCAGTTCTGATGGTCAGATAAAATTCATGTCTTCGAGAGTGCTTTGCTGACAATAAAGGGTCATCGAAGTTTTGGGTTTTGCTACCATTGTTATTATTTTCTTCAAGATGTTCTAATCACAGGTCTTGGAAATTATTATTATTATTTTTTGCACAGATAAAGAATATTCACATTTTCTGAAATCAGAGCCAGTACCAAACTGCCAAAGAAACATTTTAATCATGAAATCGCCAATATCTTAGCTGCTGAAAAATGTCATTCTTACTCGATTGCGTTAGAACCTGTGGAACATACTGATTCATCTAAGCATAGGGCATGCCCAGATACGTATGATAACATCTCCGCCTTGAAGACACTCAGAGACTCTTGAGGAGAACAGCCACAGAAATACATAATTAAAGAACAGTAGGGAATGTATTAGTATAGGTATATATGAAGTGTTACAGGAATTTAAAGGGAGAAATGATTGGCTGGTCCCAATACATTAAAGAAGTCTAGAAATGAGGAACTAAAAATATACCTGATGGACTTGACAATTAGAGGTTATTGGCAACACTTTGGAGAGTGGTTTAAGGGAACGTCTGGGGGTAAGTTCTATCTCCAGGGTTATAAAAGAAGAGAAAATTAGTGCACACTACTTTCAAAATTGTGGACAAGGACAGAAAGGGGAACAGAGAGTAGGGGGCAGAAGGAAGAAGAGGAGTAGAATCAGTAGTTAATGAGGAATACCAAGTACTTCTAAGGATCAGGGGACATACTGCAAAAGAATTGTCCAGTGAGAGGATCAGGTCAGTGAAGAACATGACTTCCTTCCAGATAGGAGGAAGAAAGGGAAGGACGGATGCAAATAATGTAGAGTTTAGGTAGGTGGAAGGAGAGGCCGAGGGAGTTTTGGTTTCATGCCCTCTGTTTTATTTGTGGGGCGGGGGAGTGGAACTCAAGATTGTTTCTCAGAAGGAGGACCATGGGGAGGCAAGTGAAAGATCTTGGCCAGGTTGTGGAACGGTATTAGTGGGGAGGAAATCAGTGATAACAGATAGATAAAGTCAATAAAGGACATTTCATTTATACAAAATTACCTTCACACAATACCATGTCAAGAAAAGGGGCAGAGATGTGACAGAAATCTACAATTCTTCATCACTAAAGTAGGAAGCTGTTTTGTCATCAGAATTTCTCTTGTTGATTATATTTTTGGGGATTTCAAAGAGTACAGAATTGATATTACCGTTGGGGTTCTCTATTTTTTGTAGTGGTGGAGGCCGTTTTACGAACATACTAAGTAGATTGCTGGGCCAGTGTCATGACCTAATTTTGGAAATGTGAGATTTCCTAGGCTTCCTGGAAATAACTCTTGGGTGACAAACAGAAGCTCTAAGATGTTTGCTTTGAATTTTATCTTCAAATGAATAAAAAATCACAGTGGGAAGAGAAGGCAAAATGATTCAGCTTTGTTCACTTTTTTAATAGGAACCTTTCTGTGGTTTATGTTGGGATGTCACAAATCCATATATATATATATATATATATATATATATATATATATATATATATATATAACCTGCTTTTACAAAGATTCCAAAACCCTTCTGAAGTTGGCTTGCAAGTGTCACCCATCTCTGAGAAACTTACTGAAAATGACAAAGCCTACTATGACTTCAACCAGAACTGGCATAACCTACTTTAAATATTTATAAATTTACATTATGTTTTATGTTTCCATGATATCTCAGGAGGAAGAATGTCAAATATAAGATGCAAATTAAAGGAACTTCTAAAATGTCTTATAGGTTAATTATAAACCCTATAGTGCATAGTGAATTGAGATATTATGAATTCCTTTCATCTTTTCTGGTCATCAGCACTTTCTCTGAGGTCAGCAGAGCTTCCCCCTTAATATTCTTAGTGTTCAGTGCTCATAATTACTTGGTCTGGGCGGCTTTCTTTGTGGGATTTCTGCAGAAGCTCTAATTGGCTAAATAGGGTCCCAAGCAGTCCTAGTCACTTAGAAGCGAACTTCGTGATTCCCTTCCTTGGAGTTGTCATGTTTTCCTTTTTAAATCTGAAGGTGAGGAGGTTGAACTAAATGATCATTAACGGTGCTCTAAGAACCCAAGAATCTATATCTTACCTTATTAATTTACTCATTTCTATATTGTTAAGGCTTACTCTCCCTTGACTGAAGGGAATGCTGAGAAATGCATTGCTCAACAAACCCCTCAGAGACCTAACCCTGACGCCCTTCAGAAGTGTAGGGTCCCTCTGTGAAAAACCTGAATTCTCTCAGCCTTAGGTATTTGGCTTACTTCTTTCTTCACAAAACTATACTTTAAAGATCAACCTGTTCATGGGTCAGAAGGCAACCTGATGCCCATTCATGCTGATAGTCACTGAGACTATCTGAGAAAATATATCTCACATACTGTGTATGTGTCCCTTATGTCTTCCCCACTCTTCTCTTGGCCTGAGATCTCTGGCTCTTCCCTTGGCTAGTTCTCATTGAGTCTAAAAAAAATAACAGGGAATGAAGGTCTCAGTATCAGAAACCTTGTCGTTGCCTTGTATGTGTATGCATCTTTGTTCAGAAAATTTAAAACAAATCATTTACATAATTATGGAGAGTCTCTTGATGTTTTAGAGAGACAGGGCAGGTGACAGTGGAGAGTGGGCACATTGAAACCCTTGTCATTGAGGGTAGTGGAGGAGACCTCTCACATCATAAGCAGACGTGGAATCCTGGGAATTCGAGTTTTGTGGAAGAGAATACTTACTGAAGAATCCCATCATCTAGTAATCCAGGCAAGGTTGATTCTTGAGAGAGACTGAATGTTAAGGTAGATCAGGCTGTCAGCATGTTAAAGGATGACCATGTTCTACGAAGCCTTCCCTGCACATCTTTTTGCTTCAAGGAGCTTTCTGTGACCAGACTAAGCTTTTAGACTTTGTAGTAACCAATCATAGTGCATTCTGTTCATGAGCAGCCTCCTCAGCTACATAGCCCCGCACTTGGCCACTTCATAGCCCCAGCACTTGGCCCAGTGTCATACCCAGTAGGTGCTCTGTAAAGTTTCCTCAATAAATGAATCTGTGCAAAGAAAAGGATGAGTAATAAAAATTATGTCGTTGGAGTATTAGGTACTTAATATTTTGCACTATTCAAATAGCATGATTGTGCCACCTTTTGAGATGAAACAAGCAAACTTCTGCTACACATATAATAAAGATAATAATAAATATCACATTTAAGAGGTCCTATAGGACACATGCGTGGCTCAGTCATTAAAGCTCAGGTCATGGTCCCAGGGTCCTGGGATGGAGCCCTGCATCGGGCTCCCTGCTCAGCAGGAAGCCTGCTTCTCCCTCTTCCACACCCCTGCTTGTGTTCCCTCTCTCCTTGTCTGTCTCTCTCTCTGTCAAATAAATAAATAAAATCTTTTAAAAAAATTTTTAAAAAGATGAAGGTTGCATAATGCCAGGTGTGGACTACACTTTTCATATAATTATCTGGTTTTGGAAAGATGTTCCCAAAATTCATGCCTGAGGGTGTGCTATCTATTTACCAAGGGTAAGTTATCTAACCTCTCTGTGCTTCAGTTTCACCTCCTGTCAAGTGGGGGCAATAAATAGTTCTCACTTCATGGGGTTGCTGTGAAGATTAGATGACAAAACCTTTCACGTGCTTGGAAGAGCACCTGCCGCTCAGTACGTAGCCAATTAATGGCTACTACTGTTACAGGTCAGATCAGGAGACAAGGCTCTGAGAGGGTAGCCGGGAGGCCAAGGGTAATCTGGTTGCTCAGGTACAGGCTCCTCCAGCCTAGGACTGCCCACAGCTCTAGACTGCTTGGAGGACACAACTGCTTCTTCAGTGTGTCACGTTCTAGGAACTTTCTGGCATATATCAGAGACAATGCCTTGGGTTGAGTTTGAATTGTAGGGAAATAACATATTCCTCCTCCTCTCTCTAATCTCAGCAAGAATCAGCTACCCTTGGAAAGCTACTGTATTCTCCTGTTTGGAATCAGCTCCTGCTTCAGGCAGGATGAATTTTCCCTTTAGGGCTTGTCTTACTCATGTCCTTCATCATTAGATTCTCAGTTCCTAGCACATGCCTGGCATATAGTAGGTGCTCAGTCAGTGCTTTAGAGTGTAAAACTACATTTCCAAATTGTGTGCCTGGAATTTTGTGCTCTCAAGATTAATTTTTATTTTTCAGCAAATAGTCCATGTGTTTGCGTAAGTAAAATTTTGATCAAAATTGTCATCTTGCGCATTGAATAATTCCCACACATTTTAATTTCTCAAGCCTGGGAGAATTTAACTGCGTTTGCAAAGACAGCCATCCTGCTGAATTGTGTTGACCCGCAAAATCCACATGCTATTCCTCCAAATCACCTCCTTATCTAAGACACAAATCATTTCTTTAAAACTAATAACCAGTTCTTTCACTTTTATTTACAGCAGTCTCTCTTTTCTTGACGAGATCTATGTTTTATCTTTCTGGCCAGGCAAAATTGTGTAAATTAACTCTGCAGCTGGTCCCTTTCTTCATTTATAGCATATTCTGTTTCATTTATAACATTTATGTTACATTTTAATTTTTTTTTTTTCTAAACACAGGATACAGTTCTCAGATATAGACCAGCCTCCCTTTGTGGCTCTTCTCTTTTCATCCATCTTGCACTATCAAATCATACTCTAAAAGAATCATCTCCTTTGTATCTCTTCTCTTGCCTAGAAAATGTGTTGGCTTTGTGTTGCATACAGGGCAGCAAGAATAAGGTCTTGTCTCCTCTGGCCTCTACCTTTCTAACTTCATGTATAAATGGTAGACACTATTAGTGTTAGGGCTAGTCCCTTCATTATTCCATAGTACATATCCTATAGGTGAATTTTTAAGTATATACATTCTTTAGCATAGAGCTTACAAACAAGTATTTTTTAAGTCACAGAACCCTTCCATCAAATAAGAGCCCTGGCAGTGACCTACTAGAGATCTGACAGATCTACATCAATGCTGCGCTTTTGTAGAAGGGCTGGGGAAGCTGGAGCCTGGCTAGTCAATAGCCCCTGACCTTGACTTCCTCCACCCCTTGCTCTAGCACCCTTGGTGGGGCTCCGTGGTGTCAGAAGACATTGCCCTGCTGTGTGATGGACCTTGTGTTGGAAGGCACTCCCACCCTCTTGCCTTCTGCAATGGCAAACCCTCTAATCCATCAGAATTTGGTTTGCTTGGCCTTCCCTGAATTCTAGGTAGAGTGAAGCTGCCCTTCTGTTCTTTTGGAGAGTCTTGTACTTCCCATAGCATAATGTGTGCTGCTGAACAGCTGTTTATATCCACTTACAGAGAGGTAGCCAACTTAGTGGCTAAGAGCACTGACTCTAGATTCACAGTGCCTTGTTCAAACCTGGATCCAAGCTTCTTAGCTGTGTGACCCCTGGCAGGTTAGTCAACCTCCTTCCGCCTCAGTTTCCTTATCTGTAAAATAGAAGCAGTAATAGTGTGTACCTTGGAGGCTGTTGGTGAGATGAGATGTTGTATCATATGTTAAGTGCTTAGAAGTGTATCTGGCCTACTGGTGCTCTTCCATGCTTGGTTGTTACTAGAGCTATTGTGTATCGGTACTGGGTTGGGTTGCCTCAGAAGCAAGCCCCAAGAGCAGAATTCAAGTGCAAATCATTTATTCAGGAGGTGATCCAAGGAAAAACTAGTAGGGGAGTGGAAACAGGAAAGGGTGGGGGGGAAGGCTTATGCAGGGCACATTAATGCTCAGGTAACTGAGAAAGGCTACTGGACTCAATCCTGTTAGGATCTCTGGGAGATGATGTAGAACTCGCTTCAGAAGTCCTGCCTAAGAAATAGGACACTGGAGAATTTATCATCCAACATCCATCTTCACTGGGCCTATGGTTACCTCTAGGAATTAATTCCTAGGATTTCCAGCCTGGCCTGCATATAGGCAAAACCTTACATGGGATATTGCCCATGCTTAGCCTAGGATTCCATCGAGATGGGTTTGCCAGAGGGATATGGGCAGGCAGACTTCTGATAATGATTGCTGTAGGACTACAAACAGAGCTCTTAGGGGCTTTCTGTGTTATTATGTTCTCTTTATTTTCCCTGGCCCGTGTACTAGATCTGTGTGGAATGAGTGAATGATCTAACACATGGATTTTTTTTTTTTAACTTATTCTTCAAAGTTCTTTGTAATTGTGTCTCACCCAACCTATCTTTAATTCTCATGATTCTGGAAACAAATTCCTCTTCTTTAATTATGTCAGTCTCCTCACTGTTCCCAAAGAAACCCATCTGATTGCCTTATATGGTATGCTCTGCCCTTCGCCCTGCCTATCAAAACTCGACCTATATCTTTCTAAGTCTTCCTCTTTCCCCCAGTTCATCTCTTCCATGAAACCTGCTTTGACCTCAGATAGGTCACTTCTTCAAAGTGCCATCAACATAAAGAATGCTGCACAATTTATTGTTCTACTATCTACTGACTGGTAAGGTTCCATAATTGATACAGGTTTTAGGGCTAAACAAAAATATTTGGGTCTTATATACCTCTTGTCTTTTTCGCCGACTTGGCCACATCATACATACTAAGCATATTAAATACCAAGAGGTATTGATGTTTGAACTTTGGAGCTAGACAACCATGGCTGCATCCTTGTTCTTCCACTGGGGAGGTTTCTGATCTTGAGCAATTTATGATCTTGTATAGCTTATTGTATCTCTTCTTTCCTCATCTAGAAAATATGGCTAATAACCCTACTTTATCATATTGCTGTAAGGATTAAAAGAGGTACTATACTTTAAATGCTTAACACAGTTCTCCTCAAGAAGTAGGTGATCAATTAACAGGATCAACAGATTCTTGACTCTGAAGTACTCAATATCATCTTTCTGTTGCTCTTTAGTTTCTGATGTTGCTTTTGTTTTGCTTTTAGTTCTTGTCAAAAGGAGACATTAAAAGACATCTCAAGAAAAATATTGATATTTGAAATATTGGAAATATTGGCATCATATATGAAAAATGATTTATCAGTTGAGCTTTTGAAATGGGTAGAATATGACATTTTTCATATTTTACTTAAAACATCAAACATGTCTACTAGATAAATGATAATTAAATACTTGAAATCCCTTTGCACATTAGAATAAGGATTTATTCATGTTTTGTGAAAGAATACCAAGAATCATTTTATATATTTATATGTTTTTCAGTAAGATCATATCCTGGAAAGTTAATTTAAACTTCAAAATTTTAAGGATCTAGACCCGTGGTTCTCAAAGTGATGGGCATGGTAAGGGTTGGAAAAAGTGTTTTAGAGGGAGGTAGTTGTATAGTACCAGAAATGCTTGCAAGAGTTTGTGCAAAAAACCATCCAACCCTCATCTTCCCATCCTAGTAACAAGGAGTATCAGAATCTGGGAGTGGAGAGGTGGGGAGGAAGAAGGGAGATAGCACTTGTATTATGACAAAGTGTTTAAGAGGTCTTATACCTATCTCTCTCAGCAGATAGTTGTATGATGCAAGGAAGGAGCCCATGCTTTAGAACTATACTGAGCTAAGTTCAGATTGAAGTTGAATGTTGACTGGTTGATTTTGAGTAAATAACCCAACTTTCATGAGCATCACTCTCCTCATTCATAAAAGAAAAATACAACAGTACCGGTCACCCAGATTTGTTGTCAAGATTCAGTGAGATAAGTTATTATTTATTTGTTTTTTTAAACCTTGCCTTGTTCCAGGCAGCATTTAGGGCAGCCAGCAGAGATAGATAACTATGACTTACAGGGGAGAGTGATGAGGGAAGGGGCAAAGTAAACAAGGCATAGTGTTAATACTTACATGCATTTGTAATGAGGTGAAGACACTTCTATCTCCTGAACAAAGGGCATCAAAATCTTGGGAAAGAGAAATGCCTGCATTGGAAGAGGTACTTTGAAGATGCCCTTCGGGTAGGAAGAGAGTCCCCTGAGAATTTGGCTGTAGGTAGGTGCTCAGGTGAATTGAGAGTGCAAGCCAGTCTGTGTAAGAAAGGGGTAATTTGGACCTACAGAGCCAAGTAGGATGGTGGAGATGAGGAAGGGAGATAAGAAGACAGGTGAGGGAAGAGGGGAATCCTAAGGAAGGCTGAGAACTATGTATACTCTGTCCATAAACAACCCTCCCCAGCAACAAGAGAGAGAGAAGGGGGAAAAAAAAAAAAACAAACCAGAAAAAAGAAACCCCACAAATGTATATATGTGTCACTTCAAGCCTTCCTGAGTAAGCTGGTGCTTTTGGAGATGTTCATGGTTTGTAAATCTAAAGAGAATCATTTTAGGTTAGCAAGAGATGTCATTAAGCTCTGCCCTGGGAGGTTATCACAGATCAAGGGCTGAGTTCTGGGACTCTTACTGATCATGAAATTGGGAAGTCCAAACTGATATTGTCTGAATCTCAAGGGAGACAGAGAACCCTCCAGCTTCTAAGACTTTAGCATACCATGGAATTTAAAGGTATACCAGATGAAATATAAACTTCTCTCTAAAAAATAAAAGTTTTCATTAAGCTTCCTAGAAGCTAGTATAAATCAGGAAGCTTACATACAAATCTCAGTGTCCCTAGATATAAGCAACTCCGTGGCTCAGGTGAAGCACACCTACTTCTGATACCGATTGGAGGGAAATTTGTTCTATGGAAGCACACAGAGAAGAATGATTTTTAAAAATCATTTTTAAAAAGATTTTTAAAAATCTTAGCACCTGATATACATAAGGTGTTTGATGTATTTAACTTCCTCTCCCATCCTTTTCCTTCCCCACAAGTTTCTGTGAAGGTTGTAGTATATTTGAAAGCTGTTTGAAAATTACAGAAGCTATTGTCAGTTAATGATTGAAAGAAATTCCATACATAGACTTTAAAATTTCATTAAATACCATTGAAAATATTGAGATATTCATAAAAGGACAATCTGAATAAAAATATTTGCATTATTTTAAGAAAGTTCTGTCTTTCCAAGTTACTATCTTGAAGTTAGAAACACTCCCACATTTTGCTTCTCACCTGTCATAGCTGGGTTTTGGAATTCTGACTCCTTCTCCACTTGTAATGGCAATAGTAGTATACAGTGACTTTTAAGGAGATCTGCATCTGAGAGGCAAATGTCCTGGAGTCTGTATGTGGACTTTTGTTGTGTAAGAATGTTGAAGTCAAACTTCTGAGTGAGGCTGCACCCAGTGGGATCTGTCTGTTCTTGTTCATTCACAAGATTGCTTCCCTGTGCTTCAAATGTCTCAAGCATAAAGTCATATGATAAGCATAGTGGAAATCATGAAAATGATTACAAAATGACAGGCAGTCTGGAAAAGAGTACATAGGCAAAGGCCAAGGCTTCTGGAAATTTTGAAGTCCTTTACTTTTATTAGGCCAGTTTAAGTAAATTTTTTTGTTTGTTTGTTTAAGAATGTGTGATAGGACTATTATCCATATTCCCTCCAAAACAATTCCTTGCATAGTTTTAAAAAAATACTACATAAACCAAAAAGAATAGAATTCTGGAAATTCTGGAATATAGCATATAAAGGCCCCATGCATTTTTCTGTTTTCCTATCATTTCTTCATTTACGTCACCCAGTTAGGTGAATTGGCTGTTCCATATTGACTGTAAGAATTTGATTCTAATGCTAGAATAGTCAAGTATTTGACTTGACGATGAGTAAAGGATCTTTGATTGACAGATGAGTTCATTTGTATCAAACAGTTTTACCTTGAGAAAATCCACTGCTTTGAAAGCAATAACATATCAGAAGAATTTTGAAGATTATGGTGACTCCCTCCCTGCCTTTCTTCAGAATCTATTTTCATTTAGACGTGTCATGAGTGTCTCCTTTGGGTAATCTGAGTTGCATGCTTTTCCCACACCTTCTGTAGCGTTGGTTTCTTCAGAGCTTCAGTCAAGACAGGCAAAAGATAAAAGTGGGGGGGAAGATTTCATTTCCAAAGAAATGGCCTTTCAGAACCTGATTCTTCATACCTGTTTATCACTAAGCTCCCTAGAGCTGCTGAGTACAGTGTTCAAGAAGTAACCAGCACATCAGCCTTGTGCCTGTTGTTCTTTCTTTGCTTAAGATTTACTTATTTATTTTAGAGAGAAAGAGAGAGCACTCGGCCAGGAGGAGGGGCAGAGGGAGAGGAAGAGAATCTTAAGCAGGCTCCCCGCTCAACAAGGAGCCTGACATGGGGCTCAATCTCACAACTCTGAGATCATGACGTGAACCAAAATAGAGTCGGGTGCTTACCTGACCACCCAGGAGCCCCTCTCATGTCTGTTGTTCTTAAATTAAGATTACTAGTGCCTTCTGCATTGTGCTTTGCATCAGCAAAACAATGTGTGTAGGAACCTTATGCCCAGCATGGAAGAGCCTCTCCATCATTCCCACATAACCTTAAAAAAAAATCTCAAGTCAAAATTCTTTAGGGAGGAGCAAACTGTTGTTTCATATATGCTACAGTGTGTATGAAGAGTAGAACTGAGTATTTATTTCTTGGACATTTGTGTGAATTAGTCTGCAAAACAGACCATTTTCTTGTAAGGAACCTAAAACTAGATATTTTTACGGATATATTTTTCCTCTGCTAATTTATTCAAATGCAATCCTGGCTAATCTCTTATTTTGTTAACATGTCTACTTGATTAATATGTTTTTCTTCTCCTCAGATACTGATCTACAAATTCTATAGCTGTTATTTGTATTAGTTAATCTAAGTCCACTATAAATAAACTTCTAAGACTAATGTGATTCATCTTCCTAGATTAAAGATACCCATAATATCACTGAGTAGTTTACTTATTTCAGTTGGAAATTTAACTGGCACTCATTAGTTTTTTCTTGGATATTTTTCATTTTTGGCATATTTATTAGTGTTGTATAATTAAAAGCATTAATGTTTAAAATATCTGTATCTTGGTCAGTAGAAGTGATGGAACTGAATCAGATGGATCAATAACAGGACTTTAAGTGCATTTCAGAGAAATCTATCATCTGCTTTAAATCATTTTGTTCCAACACAGTTTTCACAATTTATAAATGAAATTTGTATTATTTTGCATACTTTCTATAAAAACTAGAAAACTATATTCTTTGGCACTTGAATTTTAAAGTGTCCTGAAATTATTAATGTTGTATGACATCAGTATGAGACAGGCAGTGATATTTCTTATGGGAATACATATATTTGAAGATGTTCAGAAAATACCAATAAATTAAGCATTCAGGTTAAGAGTGCTCACTTTTCACCATTATGCACCATTACATTCGGTTCTAATATTGTATCTGTATAGCTAGAACAAAGAAAGAATAAGGTGGAGTTTTGGTTTTGGGGTGGTTTTTTGGGGGAGGGTTAGAATAAGGGAAGGATGAACAGTGTGTGTCATCTGAGAGTGCCTCTGATGGTGTCATCATAGGACGGCTGTGATACCTGAATAACTGACACCTCCAGGAAGCCAAGTATGATATTTACAACCAAAGAATAATGTGCTAACCTCATTCACAGTAATTACAGATGGTGTAGTATTTGTATCTACCATCCAGTTTTGAAGGCAAAGTATAGACCTGATATGAGAAATTTCACGTAATAATTGGCCTCCCTTCATAGAACTCAGATGAGCCAAAATAAAGAACTAATGAGTGCACATGACCCTGAATCATTCAGATATCAGCTGGAGGATAGTGCTCAGTTCGGGACTGCACACCTATTGGAGATGACTCCAAGGAGTGACAAGGATGGAAGCAAACTCACACCTTGTCACATATTAAGTAGTTGAAGGACTGTAGTTGAAGAAAGAAGACAATGCAGCAATTGAAGGACTGGTACTTGGATGAGGCTGGTTCTTTGTGGCCCCAAATCTGAAATGTAACTAGTGAGTGCTCCTGTGGTAACAGAGGTTTAACCCCAGAATGGGTGTGGATTGCTTTCATGGGCAGAAGCAGCATTTTATGAGACAAATTTATGAGGCATGGGTCTAGGTGAGGATGTAGGAAAGGGCAAATGTGCATTGTTTGCTAGGATCAAAAGTCAAGAATAGATGATAATGTCGTAAGAGTCTGATGAAATTTATCTTTTTTCCTGATTGGTTTAAAACTTTGTATTTCTTCCCTGGTTTGTGCTGTGTTTTTTTGTGGCTTAGATATCAAACCATTCTTGACTCTTCTTTGCCCCTTAGAAAGATATTTTCATACAGATAATACGTCCCTCATGTAAATATTTCCTGCCTTTTAATACACTTTTCTTTAAATGGGTCATATGTTCAGCAGTTCCCTAACATTCTAACCTCGCTTGAATTGGTGAGGTGTAACTTGAGCTAATATTTTCTTTTCTTTTTTTTTTTTTAAGATTTTATTTAGTTATTTGACAGAGATCACAAGCAGGCAGAGAGGCAGGCAGAGAGAGAGAGGAGGAAGCAGGCTCCCCGCTGAGCAGAGAGCCCGATGCGGGACTCGATCCCAGGACCCGGGATCATGACCTGAGCCGAAGGCAGAGGCTTTAACCCCACTGAGCCACCCAGGCGTCCCTCAGCTAATATTTTCTAAAGAAATGTGGACAAAGTAATTGGTCATAAAAGTTAATGCATGAAGAATACTATGGCTTTTTGTTTAAGAAAATTAAATATCAGCTTATATCAGTAAAGTTAGAACTTACTATGTGATTCTACTAGCTTAAATTAAATGTATAGCCTTTTAGGTTTTCTTCCTGTTTTAAAAGCTTTAGATTTATAGAAAAATTGCAATGAGAATACATGGACACCATACCCACTTTCCTTTGTTGTTGTAAATACCTTTACATGAGTATGATACTTTTTGTTATGATTGATGAATCAGTATTAACATAGTATTATTAACCAAAGTCCACACTTGAGTCATATTTCCTTAGTTTTACCCAACATCCTTTCTCTACTCTAAGAAAAGAATGCACATTATATTTAGTTATCATGTTTCCTTAGAGTCCTCTTGGCTGACATTTTCTCAGATTTTCTTTGTTTTTGATCACCTTGACAGTTTTGAGGAGTACTGGTGAAGTATTTTGTAGAATTTCCTTCAGCTGGGATTTTCTGATGTTTTTCTTTCTTGTGATTGACTGGGGTTTTATATTTTGAGGAGGAAGACCACAGAAGGTAAAGAACTGTCTCCATTACACTATCAAAATGACTTGCTGCTATTGATGGTAACCTTGGTCACCTAGTTGAGGTGGTATTTTGTCATGTTTTTCCAATGTAGACTTATTCTTTTTGTTTTCATACTGTACTCTTTAAAAAAAGGTCATTACAAGTTGTCTAC
This sequence comes from Meles meles, assembly GCF_922984935.1. Classification (NCBI taxonomy): domain Eukaryota; kingdom Metazoa; phylum Chordata; class Mammalia; order Carnivora; family Mustelidae; genus Meles; species Meles meles. Next base: position 94,230,066 of record NC_060068.1, read on the forward strand.
ACTTTAAGGAAGAGAGAGTTATTATGCTCAATCTCTTTGAAGGCAGAATATCTACATAAAATATTTAGAATTCTTCTCCCTAGATTTGTCTCTTGTCCTCCATGTATGTATTTATCCTGATCTTTTGTATTAGATTAGGCCCATTGATACTGATTTTCTACTTAAGGTTATAATTCAGTAATTTACTATTGTGTACATTGTTCCACCTTTAGCCACTGAGTTCTTTCAGTTGGCTCTGGGGTCCCTTTGACATATTTCCATCATTGTTTGATTTTTTTTTTAAGCCCATTTTTTACTTTCTGGCATTATAAGATACAGGCTCATCTTGTACATTTTCTTCCCTAGTCCTAGATTTAGTCATTTCTCCAAGGATCTCTGGTTTCCTTCATTGGAAAATGATATTAAAAGCCAACATTTGGGTGCTAGTATGTTCGTTGCTAATGCATGTCATTGCCTCTCGGCCATCTTGTCTGGCAGAACCATGAATATATGTGTGTATACCAACCTGAATATATGCATGTATCTATAAATATGTTTGTACATAACTACCTTCATATATGGTTAGATAGATTGGTAGACTGATAAAAAAACATGGGTTTATTCTAATTTTTCCAACTTTCAGGCATTACTACATGGATTATTATAGCTTCTTGCACTTGCTTATCTGTAACCTTCCACCCCAACAGTGAGAAACCTGGCTCCCACCATCCACCATTGTTCAGTGGATGTCCAATGGAGCTGTTCCATTTATCCTGACTGAAGTTGAAATACATAAACAAAAGCTAAATTTTTCTCAAAGCCTTAAAGGAATTAGATTTTTTTTCCCCAAAAAAATAAAAATTTTTTTTACTCCACAAACTCTAGTGACTTTTCTGGGTCCCAGAAGCTTTTCTGTAGAGGTTGATATAGCCAAGCTGTTCATGGTAAGTTGAGTTATATAGAGATAAGGTAAGTTCTCAGACAATTTCACAATTTAAGTTTATCTCTTGCTTTAACCTTCTTTTTTTAACAAGTATGCTCGCTACATGATAACTCTACTATAATAAGAAAATTGACTAATTTGAATCTTATTTTCTGTACCTATAAATCTCATTTCCTAGAGAGATGTCCAAGAACTTCATACTGGCCTTTTCCTGTAGGTAGCTTGAGAAGAGTAACTTGTAAAACCCACATTTAGCAATTGGACATCAGCCATACTCTGATTTACTGAGAGTTTTTATCATGCTAAAAGAAAACAGGAATTTGACTTCAGACATTAAATCAAGGCTTTTTGTGGTAGTTAGACAGAAAGACACAGAGGAATGGACTTTCAATAATGAGCCATACTTTCAATGATTGTCCTAAAGGAAATAATGTTAAGATTTTGCATAAAATAGTTAATATGCCTCCAATATGTACTTAATTTTGTGTTAGGTTGAAAACTAATATAGAAAATCTGTAATGTAGCAATTATAGAACTCATGAACACCCACGTGCCTTTGGAGTCTAACAAAAGTATACTACCCAACAGTGCCTTTTTGTATAGTCTAAAATTTTAGGAAACAAAAAAACAAAAAAAAAATTTAAGTAAAACTTAAAATAGCCATATTTTCTCACTCAGTCAGAAAAAAGAAATATAGTATGAACATGGGATAAGTAAAATGGTCACTAGATTAAGTTGCTCTTTGACACCAATTTTCAGCTTCGGCTCCCTCAGCCTCTTACCCGATCCTGATATTATCTCCCCATGCCCCCACATAGTTATTTCCATTTAGCACTCACTTGAGACATTAAGGGCAAAATGGTGTGCAAAATCCAATATGGTTCCTGCCCACATGGAATTACAATCAAATGGGGCAGAGAAGCATTAATCAAATCATCTCTCTCACATGCACACATATACTCTCTCTCTTTCAGGGACACTCATACTCACACTCACATAAAACTAGACCTGGGCAGATGCTTTGCAAGAGAAGCAGGCAGGGTTCAGAGAATCCATTAGGGAGTATTTGCCCTGAACACAGAATCCGGACTGGACTCCCTGAGGAAGCGTTGTTTAAACTGTCATTTGAAGGATCAATAAGAATTAACCAAGGGAAGAAGGATAAGAGAGAGGGCCTGGTATGGTAAATGAACAAGGAGTGAGTGGTGAATTTGAAGGAAGTCAAAGAACCTGGGTGGAGGTAGGTATGGAAGTGGGAGATAAAGCTAAGCAGGTGAGCAGGGCCCGCTCATTGGCCCTACAAAACTCCCTTACATCATCTGAGAGTGATGGGCAACCCGTACATTTCCAAGATCAAGAAGGCATTCTCACCTGTGTTACTCTAAAAATCAAAATATGACCCATCTTTCAAAGGGGACCAAATGCAGCCCATCCAAGCCTCTGATAATTCCATTTCTCAGTCTGTTAGGAAAGACCATGCTGGTTGAGGGGATATCATTGCTAAATTGGCACACACAGGTATATGTTTGTGTTTATAGATAAAATCTATTTTCATGGTTTCATTTTCTTAGTGACATTAGCAAAGGACTGCCCATCTCCTCAAGTCTCTTTTTGTTTACCTCCTCTCTATTGCCCTTTGCTGTTTTGATTATCTCTCTCGTGCTCATGCATTCAACCTTATTTCTCAATTATGCAATGAGGAGAGGTATCCCAGAGGGCAGAAAAGGACAATGTGGAAGGGTATAGGAGAGAACACTAGAGAGGGATAGCTATACTGAGTCTTCTGAGGGTGTAATCGATCATCCTGAGCATCTGTCTAAGGTCTTCCTCTCACTCATCACTTTGCCATCTTGAGCTAAGTGACTTTACTCTGACTTTACTCATTAGGCTGTGTCACAGTTCATCAACTGAGTCCTTCCCTTGGTCACCCAATGACACTAGAACTATATCTCACCAGCATTCCATGCAATGACTTTCAAAACAGTGTGCAGAACTTTAGTCTCACCACCTACCCCATTCTCTTTCCATAGGGACCTCTCTAAAGGAAAGGCAATCCCATTCCTCTCCTATATATTCCTTTGTCTGTCTCCAGAGTCTTTAGAATATGATTTCTCAACCTTGTGTGTTGTACCCCAACTGTATCCGGTCCATGGGAAGTGTTTACAGCTCCTTAAATATGTCCTCTTACTTCATATCACCTCTGTCCATGCTGTTCTTTGCAATCACAATGTCTCGCTCCCCACCCCCACCCCCAAGCTGCTTGGTGAGACCTGCCCCTTCCTGTGAGACTCAGCAGCAGGCTATCTCTTCTTCGAAGTCTTTTTTCAGTCAACACAACTAAAAGGCAACCTATAGAATGGAAGAAGATATTTGCAAATGACATATCAGATAAAGAGCTAGTATCCAAAATCTATAAAGAACTTCCCAAATTCAACACCCAAAGAACAAAAAAATCCAGTCAAGAAATGGGCAGAAAACATGAACAGACATTTCTCCAAAGAAGATATACAGATATCCAAGAGACACATGAACAAAAACTCAACATCACTCATCATCTGGGAAATACAAATCAAAACCACAATGAGATATCACCTCACAGCAATCAGAATGGCTAAAATTAACAACCCAGGAAACAACAGATGTTGGAGAGAATGCGGAGACAGGGGAACACTCTTACACTGTTGGTGGGAGTGAAAACTGGTACAGGCACTCTGGAAAACAGTATGGAGGTTCCTCAGAAACTGAGAAATAGAGCTACTCTACCACCCAGCAGTCGCATTTCTAGATATTTATCCAGAGGATACAAACATAGTGTTTCGAAGGGGTATATGCACCTCACTGTTTATAGCAGCAATGTCCACAATTGCCAAACTATGGAAGAGCCCAAATGTCCATCGACTGATGAATGGATAAAGAAGTTGGGGGGACATATATCTATATCTATATGTGTATGTGTGTATATGGATATGTGTGTGTGTGTGTCTGGGTAACACACACACACACATATATATATACACACACACATATGTGGGTTATTCATATACATCATAGAATGGAATATTACTGACCATCAAAAAATGAAATCCTGCCATTTAAGCAACATGGATAGAACTAGATTGTATAATGCTCAGTGAAATAAGTCAGAGAAAGACAGATATATGATTTCACTCATATATTGAATTTAAGAAACAAAACAGATGAACTTAGGGGATGGGAAGGAACAATAAAATAAGATAAAAACAGGGAGGCAAACCATAAAAGATGCTTAACTATAGGGAGCAAACTGAGTGTTGCTGGAGGGGAGGAGGGTGAAGGGATGGAGTACCTGGGTGATGGGTCTTAAGAAGGGCTCGTGATGTGGTGAGCACTGGGTGTTAGATACAACTATGAATCACTAAATACTAACCCTGAAATTAATAATATGCTATATGTTAACTACCTTGAATTTTAAAAAAAAAAAAATGTTACCTGAAAAGACGAAGTCTTTTCCACCCCACCCTATGTTGTAGCCCAAGTTTCTGTATGCTCACCACCACCGCTCCCTTGCAGCTTGTGATTGCTTCCTGTTTGGGTTCTTAAGTAGAACTGTACTTGTTGTTTTCTTATCTTCCTCCCAAGAGTGGGTTTCCTGAGGGCTCCTAGCCTTCTCTACTCCATTCATTGCACACCCTAAGAGCCTGCTAGAGATGGTACCTGCTTTGTATCGGACAAATGTTTTTTTGATTAATGACTGAATCCCTATTTTTCTACTATTCTGTAGAGTAGAAACCATTCTGTTTTCTCCAGACTCCAGACTATATCACCACAAGTAGAATTGGTTTCCCTTGTTTAGGTGTCTCTACGTCTTTTCTTACACTTATAGTATTGCACAAAATGCATAATGCTTATTGGTAAAAAAAAAAAAAAAAAAAGTATATATATATATAATTCTTTCCAGCCTTGGTATCACCTAGTGAATGTCCAAGGCTGTTTTTCCCTCAGTTCTAAGCTCAAGTCAGACACATAACCCATTGAGGAGCTGGAACTGAGCTAATGGAAGTTGTATTTCTGGCTTTTACAGGTTTATTTCACATGCTTTCCCCCTCATCTGAAATCCTCTTCCCATCAACCCTCAACTGGATAAAAATAAATATATTAAATGGTCACCCTGTACCAAGCACTATGTTGAGACCTATAGTTAACAAATATCGCTTAATCTTCCTGAAGATCATTTGAAATAGGTTTTATTATCCTTGCAGACAGGAAAACTAAAGCACAGAGTATCAAGTAATTTACCTAAGCACACACCGCTTGCACATGGCAGAGCTGGGATCTGAACTAAAGCCCTTCTCTCCATATCACGTGGTTCTCCTCACCCACATCCAATTCAAGGATCCACTGCTCAGGATCTTTGTTATTGTTGTTGTTGCTGTTTGCTTCTTCTTACCTCCTTTTTTATGGCCATATTTCAGTAACTAGATATTTCTTGGCACTCAATGGGTCTCTGTCATTTTCTATAATCTCATGATTGTTATCTTTTCATGTACATAACTTGTGTCTCCTCTTGGAAGCAAAAAGTGGCGATTTTCTGCTTTGTAATTTCCTCGCTGACAGCTGGTACAGTTTGTTGGTTCAGAGTGGGGGTTCTAGAGGCAGGCTTCTTAGGTTTAGATTGTGGCTCTCCTCTGTAGGAGGTGTACCACCTTGGGTAAATTCTTTCACTTTTCTCTGCCTCTCTTTTTGCATCTGCACAGTGGGGCAAGTTATAATACTTCCCTCAGAGCGTGGCTGTGAAGACAGAATACGCTAATGTCCAAAAAGCATTAACAACCATGCCTGGTACATAATGACTGCGCTGTTGACGTCACCTCTTGTTAATTCCTTCACAGCTAGAGGTCCTTTGCACCTAAGCGATATCCCTAAATCTCTGTTGAGTGACTGTTGCCTAGGATCTTCCAATTGGCTGCTGGGGCTGCTAGGGATCACATTTTTATTGGAGAGTTATGTTAACTAACTGGGCTCTTATTTGTTTCTTTATAAGTAAGTCGTGCTCCGAGCCTGGGGAAGTGAACTGTTGTAAAAGCTTTTTCTCCTCAAATTTCTTTGACTGCGAGATTCCTCTGGGGTCTCAGCTAAACACTGCATGTGGCGGTCTTTCTCTCTTGTCCTCAGTCATGCTGAGATCCTCTGCTCAGTGGCATGTCTGACACCTACTGCCACCCGACCCGGCCGCTCCCTTGGTGACCTGGCAATGCCCAGAGGGACCATGCCAGCTTGGAGCCCTCTGGCAATGCAGTTTGGAATCGGCAAACTGGCAGCTCCTTCCTCTGAATTCGGCAACCAAATCACACACTTTAATATTTATCAATAGCTAAGCGCCACTGAAAAGGAAATGAGAAAGAGCCTCTGGGTTAATCACTATCTGTGATTTTACAAAATGGCTAAGACAGGTGTAAAATATCTCACAATAATATGCCCTATTGTTCTGAGGACTTAGCTCTCCGGAGATAGAGTTACCATGTGTGTCAGTGAGAAATGGATTTTCTTTGCCTTCCTAGTACACAAAAAATACAAAATAAAATGCTTTCCTTGGCCACTAACGTCAGTTTCATGTTAAGGTTCTTTGTTTAAAGTAGTAGTATCTTTTAAAAACAAAACAAAGCCACTCTAAGAGATTTTCCTAAATGAGGACTCTAACTTAACTAGGTAAGTATATTTTATGCTTTATGTGAAGTGCACATGTCTGAGATAATCATGATTGAGAGAGAGAAATAAAAACAGTTTAAAGTAACAGCTCTCATTCTAATGATTTCCATCCAGTGATTTATTTGGAAATGAATTTCCATACATGACATCTTCATTTGTCTTCTAATTTTCATGCAATTCGGAAGGGTCAAATTCCTTACCCAAGGGATCATCCTGACCAAATCCCAATGGATTAGCTAAGGCATTCTGATTTTACAGGCAAATTTATATCTTGTCATTTCAGGAAGTGTTTCCTGAACTACCATCTTTTCACAAATATCTTATTTGTATAGTGCATGGACATTGTATATTCCTCTCCTGAGACCTAGTTCATGTCACATTTTAAATGGGATAAATTATCTGATTCCATAAGCATAAGAATGAGCAATTTTCCCCTTTGTCATACTAAATAATAAATCCCTGCTGGTACAAAAGATTTAAAAGCATGTCTAAAGAATGGCTTCTTGGGTGAATTTTCCCATTTTAAAGAAAATGTTTAGATGCATCCTTGAGAAAGAAGACTTCTGGCTTCCTCGGCATCCTTCAACATTTCTAAACATTTTTTGACATATGAGGTAGAGACAATATCAGTGCTGGGAACTAGGCAGTAAGCAAACAGCAGTCAGAAAGCGCAAAGAGTAAGATGCATACAAACATGTACAATATTCACTTTTAGGAGCAAACTCACTCTTCTAAAATATTTTAACACCGATACCATATTACCAATGTGCTGCTTCTTTTTAAAAGTTACCAAAATAAAATGCACACTCTCTTCTCTGTACTTTGCATTTTTAAAATAAAACCTAATTGTAAGTAAATAAATAAATAAAAGCTCTATTAACTGTCACTTCCAAAATCTGGCAGGAGTGATTTGGTGTAGCAGTATGGAAACTTATTCTTGACAGATGAACCATTCTAAAAAGGAACATGTTTAACTTGTTTGCACTGAACAGATTACAAAATAGGGCAAAGAGCTTGATGATTGTAAGAATACCCCCATTCCTTGGGCCAGTGTGTTAGTCACGGCAGGCAAAGTTATACTCCCATCACAAACAATCCTGCTGTGAATCTGGGTGACTTGTCAGGCCAGCAGGCTTCATGTGATCCCTTTGAGCGACACTTCCATATCAAACACAGGCATCTGCAGTCCTCACAACAGAAGAAAGGGTTAGAGATTCAAGCAGTTGCAATTAAATACTCCCCTCCAGGAAAATAGGAATCATATTTTATTTTTCAGGGCAGTACGACTTTGTTAACTTCAAGGACACAGGGAAGCAGGAGTCTCCAGTGGGGTCAGAGGAAGAGGAAAAACTGGAGATTGGTCAAGTTGAAAATGTCTGCCTCCGTTTATAAATGAGGATCATAGTATAATCTTACACTGTCATGTTTTTCTTTGCTTAAAATCTTTCATCGTCTTCCCAGGGCACGGAAGATAGAAGCCAGACTCTAGCTGGGCCTTTCAGCTGCCAGTAACTCAGCGCCAGCATCTGTCACCCATGTCTTCTCTCTCTCTGTTTGCCATGTCCCATAAGACTCCCTCTAGGAACAAGGACCTCATTGTTCTCTGTTTCCTGCTTATTTCTGCTACCTCTGTACAATCGGCTTCCTCTGTTGGGATCACCCTTCTCTAATCAGCCTCACATCAATCTCTTTTGGGAATTCCTTCAAAATGCTACGCATCTCCTTCAGGCTCTAGACCTGAGGATTGGATTATTGTTGTGGCTCCTCCTCTGAGCTTCATTAGCAAATTTTAACATAATTTTACTGGGTTATAACGAGCTGTTTACTTGTCTCTCCTCCCTACTAACCATGAAAAGCACTAGAGAACAAGAACCAGAGGCACATGTGTGGCTCAGTTCAGCTTCTGCTTTCAGTTCAGGTCAAGATCCCGGAGTCCCCAGATCCAGCCTCACATCCAGCTCTCTGCTGAGCAGGAGAGTCTGCCTCTCCCTCTGCCCCTCCCCCTGCTTGTGCTTGCTCTCTCTCTCTCTCTCTGTCCCTCCCTCCCTCCCTCTCAGATAAATGAATAAACTCCTAAAAAAAAAAAAAAAAAAAAGAACAAGAATCAAATCTCACTTATCTTGATTTCACCCAAAAAGTATCCAACTCAGAGTAGGGGCTCAATGTATTCTTGTTAAATGAATGAATACATAGACAGTGAATGGTTTTTACCTGCCTTACTCTACCTGACTATTCAGGTACTTTAGGGCAGTGTGTTTTGCTTCTTGGTACAACCTACAGGACATAAGTGAGCATTTCATAGAGTAGTAGTACACAAAAGTGTTTAAATTAATTGACTTTACCTCATCCTATCACTAGGAATAGATTTCTGCTCTCTATTATATTTAGACTTGATATACTAGATATGTTTAAAAACAGGGAGTCAGTCATAAGCCACATCTGGGACTCATTTTCATGGATTTATTAAACTTTACATTTCTACAGAGTATCCACTGCCAAAGCCTCTGGTGTCATATCCTAAACCAAATATTTAAGAAACATTGTCTGCAAAACAAGGCAACCCTTGTGCTTTGGAAACTCTTTCTTAAATAACATGCCATTTCTTTAACCTTGAATCCATTAAAACCTTGAAATTGCCGCAGTTCATTGGACTATATGTCAAGAAAATGACATTTTAAAAGGGTGGCATGTTTCTTCATTTATATGTAAATTATTCTCATGTGCATTGGATAGAAAAAGATGGAAATTGTGAAAATATACTTAGCCCTTAAAGAATGTGATTGATCCATGAGGACATCATTCCAGAAAACAAGAACAAAGATGCAGAAATTCTTTGTGGGTGCTATAAGCAGCTTTCAAAATATCCAGTATATTCCTAGGAAATGTTTAAATTTTAAATTTTAGCTTTCCTAACCAGAAGGCCTGAAAAGTGTATTTGAACAATGAATTGTGGGAATATGCTTAAGAGCTATCAGCTATAGCTGATCTTTGACATTACAGGTGAACTTTGAGAATGCCTTCATGAAATGTTTCCACACCAGAACAATCAGCGTCATTCACACTCATATCTGCAGCTGAGGTCCAGGAGGGTCATGGAGGCTTAGGTGCTTTGAAGTTAATAGCATGAAACCTCTCCAAAACAAACACTTACATTTTTTTCTATTAATTGCCTCAAACAGCATTCATATAATAAATGGAATCATCTCTTTCGAGCAACATTGTAATGAGCCACACATATCAATGGGTCAGAATTACTGGAAATCATAACATGGCTCATCTGAACTAAGAATTGTATTATTTTTATTTTTACTGTTTATTTTGCAACCATAATAATAAATTATAAAATCATTACCTGTATTCAGGCCTTTCTTCACTGAATTATCTCTCTTTAAAAGATATTAAACCATTAGTCTCAAAAGATGAAAGGAGGAAAGGTACCATATTATGAGTTTGCATGTATTATTGGTTCATAACTCATTTAATGAATGAAATATCTGAAATTGGGCAGTTTTCTCATGACCACAGAGGACAGAGCCTTGATTTTATTTGAATATGGATCATTTTGCTCATGGGCTTTTTCTTTCCTCCATTGCCATCAGTCAAGCCTACCCTAGTTTAAAAAAAAAAAAAAAAATTGCCTGGCCTGTAGTTCTAGTTCTGAGGATCACAACCTTCCCACTCCATTCACTGATGTCCCCACCTATTTTTGTGTAGCTTAGATCTGTGTGAAATCCACACAGATCACTTGTGAGATGAGGGGCAGCCCACATGCTATGTAGCCCCAATGTCTTGCACATGGGCTGAACCCAAATGAACATTAATGATCTTGAATTCCCGTGAACCCAGTCATCACCCTAACAGGACTTTCACAGCAGTGAGATGAGGATTTGTCTGACTCTTACATGAGAACTTTTCATGCCAGAAGAAACTGAACATGTGCACCTGGTGTCCGGGGGAGTAGCCGGGAATTATGGTGTCAAATATAATTTTTTTAACGCCTCCAGTTTTATCTTAAAAATCTATGTGTTCTGATCCTTTACTTTTCTCTTTTTTTTTTTTCAACATAAAAATATGTTCTTTTTCTTCAAATTGTTGGCTTTGATTCCCCTTCTACTATTCTGTCATCTGCATGCTGCTGCTTGAGATGCACAGTCCAGGAGTATAGAAAATGCTTTTCTCCCCACCCTCGCACATTTATATCCAAAGGAGGAAGCAGTTTGCTTTCCACCTGATATTTGCATGGCTCTCTCCCTTTGAGTCTTTGCTCAAAAGTCACCTTAGTGGGGGCATTTTTTAACCAACAGATTGAGAACTGCAGTCTCCATTGCTAACTCCTACCCCTGTAGACTCCTCTGCTATATTTTTCTCTACCATACTTATCTCTTTCTAACATACCTTTTAATTTACCTGCTTATTTTAATCTTCATATTCCTCCAACCACAATATGAACTCCATAAACAAAAGGCATTTGATCTGTTTTGTTTCCTGTTATATCCCTGAGCCTAGAACAGCACTTAGCATATGGTAGATGCTCACTGAAGATTTGTAGGGGAAAGGTGCCCGGCTAGCTCAGTTGGTTAGCATCTGCCTTCGGCTCAGTTCATGATCCCAGAGTTCTGGGATCGAGTCCCATATCGTGCTTCTTGTTCAGCAGGGAGCCTGCTTCTCCCTCTGCCTGTGTTCCCCCAGCTTGTGCACGTACTCACTCTCTCTCTCTCTCTAAAAAATAAAGAAATAAAAATCTTAGAAAAAGATTGGTAGGGGGAAAAAATGGATAAATTTCTTTTGCTGTCAATCTACAAACATTCATTGTCTAGTGGTATCTCTAGTATTTATGGTTTCTGCACAACCAAGTATATGCCCTCTGTAGCTACCAATGATGTTGCATATTAAATGCACATCATTTTAAAGGGAGGTGGAGTGTTAATGACCTATCACCCTGTTGCCAATCCTTTCCAACTGGAAGACCTGAAGGAAGGTACTGCTGGGTTTTTCCTTCCACAGGTTCTCATTTTCCCCAGTGCATGCATTGCCTTGTAAGTTTATACTTTTCTTCCTTTAGCTGATTTCATCGGCAAATATAGCATCGCTGATCCATGTTTAGCATTGTGCGGCTTCAATGTTTATTTTCCTTATTCTCACATTGCTATTTTAGTTCATTCTTTAATTAAATGAAATGCCTTGTTCTCTCAGGATGTCTGCAACTAAAAGAAGGGTATGCCAGCTACGATGGTTAGTGTAAAATGCTTCTGGTAACTCACAGGACATACATTAATGGACATGACCTATTGACAAAAATTATTTCTAAAGTATGTTCTACAAACCATGGTTGTACTTTTAGCATTTGACAAAGTGAGAAAGGCCAGCCAGAATCTTGAGGTTGGCTCAGTGTCTCTGTGGCTTTTAGACATGGAGCCAGTTATCAAGATGGCAGGTGAAGATGCTCAATCCCAAGATGCTGTTGTGGCCAGTAAATAACACACACTGTGTGTTACAGTTGCCACAATTATCTGCCAGTGCAGAGGGTGAGGAGGGCTAACATGACTTGCAAATTGGTGTAAAATCAGAGCGTGCAGTATTTTCAGTCGTTATTAAAACATTGCTTAGACTAGTCTAAGGGATCGTCATGGTGAAAGTATAAATCATCATCATACAACATTTGATTTTATAATAGTGCATACCATAAGACTGGATTTAGCAAAAATCCTCACATGGTTCAGATTTACTCTTGGGGAACCTTTAGGTATAGCCAACAGGGAATAGTAGATCAAAGATTCCTCTGCTTACCGAAAGTTCATCTGTTTTAGCTTCCTACTCTTACTTCTTCTCTTATTTGACGAAGCTTTACATAAAAGATTCCTAGAGATAGTGGTTCTGCATAGCATTTCATTAAGGTTTTAGTTATTAGGAAACCATCTTCCCATCATCTAAAAGATATAAATGGCACTCAGTATACATGTCTACCTCCTTGACTGCTTGCTTGCTTTCTCCCTCCCTCCCTTTCTTCTTTCATCTAGGCCCTGCCTGTTTACAAAAAGGACTGGCATGATCTTAGAAAAAGTACAAAGGCAATAAAGTCTTCTCTTTTTATTCAGAAATTGAAAAGGAAAATTAGATGAAAGGAAAGCGAATATTCCAATAATACAGGTCATTGTGTTTCCTCCGAAGGAGCCCAGGAATCTATCTCACTGCTACAGAGTGTCCAAACTTTGTAGTAAAACAAGAGAAATGCTAGATGAGAAGAACACAATATCCATTTCTTAGGGAAGACAAAGTTTTCCTTGTCTCCAACCCTGAAATGTATTTTCTCGTGGCATACTATGTGGATAAGGAACAATGAGTGTTGTAATAGCCACTGTCTTTAGCATGGCCTCCTGGCAAAGCAGAATTCTCATCATGGCCATGGCCGTATGCAAGTCACTTAACTTTTCTCCACCTCCCATCTCCCAGCTCTGATATTTGGAAACCAGAAGTGTCTTTCTTACAGGATTGTTGTGCTGGTTAAACGAGAAGCACTTAGCACAGTGGACACCTAGTATAAAATGAATATATAGAGAATGAGAGATAGCTTGACTAAATTGTAAGAATCAGACCATTATGACACAAGCTAGAAATTCAATTGCAGTTCTGCCCAGTGCTCAAGAGGTCCTCTATCTCAGGTGTGTAGGCTTCTTGTAATGTAGTGTGACACTCACTGCCCCTCAAGAGGACTCAGCAGAGTGAGAAGAGGGAAGAAGTACTTATATTCTCTAGAAAGCTTTTTGCTAAGAAAAAGAAAATATCAAGGATAGGGTTCATAAATTCTGGAAACCAAGAAGAAAGCACATAAAACAGAACCAGTTCAGAAGAATTATGGAAACCTGTGCTGTATATTTATTCACCTGAACTAAGACCATTACACCTCCCCCAGCAAATAACTTTCAGTGACCAGGGTTTCACAGAGCACAGACACACACGTGCTAATGAAGCTCTTGCTCATCCCAGCACCAGCTGGAAAAAAAGGTCATGGTGCGTCATCTTTTTACATGAGGAATGGGGATTCTGAGATATCCTCATTTGCCTTGGAATACTCTCATTACAGCTGAGATAGAAAAGGCAGTGATTAATTAGCATACCCACCCCTCATCTGAAAATGTCCCTGGTGCCAGGGACTGCTTTTGCTTCAGTCCCCAGAGGGCCGAATGGAAGGAGAGTTCAGAGGGTCAGGAATCTTAAGGTTGTGTAACAAGTTTGGGATGAGAGGAGATGAGCAGGAAGACCTTAAGAAAGGAGTTAGACTTCTTGTCCAGGGACCAGTGTTTCCTTTTGCTCTTTCCCCCAAAGTCTTCCACAAGTAAACTTACCTTCACCCTGTATGTTTCGTCTTCACCCACCCCAACCCCGTCAGAAGTTTAGAATGGAAACACATTTACTCAGATACTTATCTATGTTTTGTTTTTCTTATCTTTACTGCGTCATTCTAAATTACTGTGTTGAAGGCAGAAACAGGATCCTAAAATCTTTGTAGTGAGGCGTAACATAACCGACCTCTTTTGAAAAAGTGAGATCTGCTTCTGACTCAGGTGCCTTCAGTTGTTTTCTCGTTCACCTTCCTGTCACCATTTCAGTGGTGTTTCATTGTGTTCCTTCCTCAGTGGAGACTCAGAATAGTTGCCATCTAAGGAAAACTGCCCATCAGTGACTTAGAAATCATAAACTTCTCTTCCAAATGCTAATTTATGTTCACTAAGATTTTATAAATAGTATTCCCCAAATTCAGCCATCTTGCATGGTGAGCATTTCTCAAAGTAGAGTGATTAAAAGCTTTCAGTCTGGAAGTAGGTAGCATAGCCTGGCCCTGGCTCGCCACTTGTGCAACCTTGGGCAGGTCAACCTAAGTCTCAGGTTTCCTTCTCTATTAAATTGGGATACGGGGTCCTTCCCAAGCCCTGTTTTTTTAATGTTGCTCTGAGGATTTAAGAAGGGCATGCATATAAAGCCCTTCTTACTGTGCTCTAAGTGGCTAACAATTTTGCCATTGTTCTCAGAAACAAGTTGAATCAAACTTGAAACAGTGATACAATGTAAATAGTGTGCACTTTTGTCTTATTAATTGTCACTTACTAACTCTGTGACTTTGGGACCTGAGACTCAGTTTTCTCATCTCCAAAATGGGGACAATAATAGTTGTTCTGCAAGATGGCTGTGGAGATGTAATGAGATGGTTCTTGCAAAGAACTCATTGGTTCAGGTGTCTAGCAGTTAGGAGGCATAGGCAATGTCCACTCTCCTCTGCCAGGCCTCCTTGTGGTTGTCTTGAGAGTAGAGCCAATGCATACAACACTCAGCATTATGCCGATACGTGGCACGTGCTCAAAACAGTGCCGCTATTATTATGTTCCATACTTTGCTCCATTTGTTACCAATTCAGTAATAACAGAGAGCTCCTGAGGATCTGCCACCAGGGAAGGTTTAATTATTTTAAAAGCTTTTTTTTTTTTTTTAAGGTTTCACTTTGTAATGTTACCTTGACTTTTATTTTTTAAAGAGCAGTTTACTACATTGGTTCCTGAAATATTAAGTATGCTTTTTTTTGCTCTGTGAATGTTTCTTAGTTAGTAGCATGAAAATATTTTTAATTTCTATTTGAAAAAATTTCACTGAACATTCATTTAAATGCTGCTGAAAATGTTATATAATAGGGGGAAAAGTACATGTTCTTTCCGAAATTAGGCTGAAAGAACTCCCTGTATCCAGAGCCAGGATGTGAGAATGGAGACAGTTGAGAAGCATTTCAGTTATAAAACTTACTACTGCTTTTGAATTTTATGAAACATCTATTAAACCACTTAACAGCTAGGTGATGAGGAGGGGGATCCCTGCTCACCCTTTTGAAGTGCAAAGTGGAAAATTACTCCCAGGTTATTAGGGGAAATGATCACAGAGCTATGCACTATTGGCACGGAGACCCATCTATGAGACAATAATGTTTCTCTTGGGAGATGGTGAAAGTTGAGAGAGGATGCTTTGTTTCTCACCTCCTAAATGTCTTTCCCAGTTGTCTATGGTGAGAGAAAATGAGACACAGTAATACCTAACAGTTGGTAAAAGTTACATATATAATCTGTGTATATACGTACATATATACATAAAACTATTTATATACAATGCACATATAGACAGAAAGACAAAGAGAAAATTGTATTAATTATACATAATAGAATAATCTTTACCAGAAAGTCTTGATTAAATGATACCTTTCTCCTTTAAGAAACCTGTATTTGTGCATATTTACACATATATTTCTTTCTTTTTTTTTTTTTTAAAGATTTTATTTATTTATTTGACAGAGAGAGAGATCACAAGTAGGCAGAGAGGCAGGCAGAGAGAGAGGAGGAAGCAGGCTCCCCGCAGAGCAGAGAGCCCGATGCGGGGCTCGATCCCAGGACCCCGAGATCATGACCTGAGCCGAAGGCAGCGGCTTAATCCACTGAGCCATCCAGGCGCCCCTACACATATATTTCTAAAATTGAAGTGCATAACCTTGCTAAAGCAATATCTGTTAGAAAAAAAAATTGGAAAAGTTGCTTTTGGAAAACAGCCCTGCAAAGGACATTCGGGCTGAGAGAATTTCTTTGAAAGTATTTATAGTCTTTGAAGAATGAAAAGGTTGTAAGTTATTTAAAATTTTCTAGAGCATATGAAAAGAAACTCAGTTTTACAATTCGTTGTATGAGCTAGACCTAAGTATAATAAGAAAGATCTCGGGGTGCCTGGGTGGCTCAGTGGGTTAAAGCCTCTGCCTTCAGCTCAGGTCATGATCCCAGGGTCCTGGGATCGAGCCCCGCATCGGACTCTCTGCTCAGCGGGGAGCCTGCTTCCTCCTCTCTCTCTGCCTGCCTCTCTGTCTACTTGTGATTTCTGTCAAATGAATAAATAAAATCTTAAAAAAAAAAAAGAAAGCTCTCAACCCATCTTACTATTACTAATTATTTATAATTAACTAATTAATTAGTCACTATTACTACTTACTAATGAAGAGATAAACTTCTAGGTACAATAATAGTAAATTGAATCCTATATTTTGTTTAAAAATAATGCGTATGTCAAATAAGGTTGATTTGTAAGTGCACACCTGGTTCATTGTGAGGGAATCTGCTCACAGAATCTATCATATTAATAGTTATTAAAAGAGAAAGTAATCGGCTTATAATGACTGATGTCAAAATGGCATTTGATAAGAATTCAATATCCATTTATTGTTAAAAAAAGAACACAAGTGAAATAACAGTGGGATACATTGCCTATCTCAATAGTTGAAAAGATTTTTTTTTTTAAGATTTTATTTATTTATTTGACAGACACAGATCACTAGTAGGTAGAGAGGCAGGCAGAGAGAGAGGAGGAATCAGGCTCCCCGCTGAGCAGAGAGCCCGATGAGGGGCTCAATCCCAGCCCCCCCGAGATCATGACCTGAGCTGAAGGAAGAGGCTTTAACCCACTGAGCCTCCCAGGTGCCCCAGTTGAAAAGATTTTTTTTTCCCCCATTTTATTTATTTTTTTCAGCATAACAGTATTCATTGTTTTTGCACAACACCCAGTGCTCCATGCAAAACGTGCCCTCCCTATTACCCACCACCTGTTCCCCCAACCTCCCACCCCTGACCCTTCAAAACCCTCAGGTTGTTTTTCAGAGTCCATAGTCTCTTATGGTTCGCCTCCCCTCCCCAATGTCCATAGCCCCCTCCCCCTCTCCCAATCCCACCTCCTCCCAGCAACCCCCAGTTTGTTTTGTGAGATTAAGAGTCATTTATGGTTTGTCTCCCTCCCAATCCCATCTTGTTTCATTTATTCTTCTCCTATCCCCCTAACCCCCCATGTTGCTTCTCCATGTCCTCATATCAGGGAGATCATATGATAGTTGTCTTTCTCCGAATGACTTATTTCACTACGCATGATACGCTCTAGTTCCATCCACGTCGTCGCAAATGGCAAGATTTCATTTCTTTTGATGGCTGCATAGTATTCCATTGTGTATATATACCACATCTTCTTTATCCATTCATCTGTTGATGGACATCTAGGTTCTTTCCATAGTTTGGCTATTGTAGACATTGCTGCTATAAACATTCGGGTACACGTGCCTCTTCGGATCACTACGTCTGTATCTTTAGGGTAAATACCCAGTAGTGCAATGGCTGGGTCATAGGGTAGTTCAATTTTCAACATTTTGAGGAACCTCCATGCTGTTTTCCAGAGTGGTTGCACCAGCTTGCATTCCCACCAACAGTGGAGGAGGGTTCCCCTTTCGCCGCATCCTCGCCAGCATCTGTCATTTCCTGACTTGTTAATTTTAGCCATTCTGACTGGTGTGAGGTGATATCTCATTGTGGTTTTGATTTGTATTTCCCTGATGCCGAGTGACGTGGAGCACTTTTTCATGTGTCTGTTGGTCACAGTTGAAAAGATTTTTAAGAGTGAGTCCATTCTATTAAAATCAGTTCACTTATAGGTACTGTAATGTAATATTAAAATACTTCTATGTAATATTGTTCTAATTAGTTCACTAATTAGTGAAGTTCTAATTAGTACAGTGATTTGAAACAAAATATAAAATTAAAAGTGATTTTATAACTATCTAGATATTTATGTGGAAGAGCCAAAGAATTAGTTGAAATATTGTTAAATAATGCTGAGATTCAATGAGGTTGCCAAATAAAAATACTTACAAGGAAATTATTATTAGTTTTCTATAAAGGAGTATATTAATTAGTTAGAAACTATAATGGGAAAATATCTTTTTTAAAAAAAATTTTGTTTATTTATTTGACAGAGATAGATCACAAGTAGGCAGAGAGGCAGACCCGCGGGGGTGGGGGGAAGCAGGCTCCCAGCCGAGCAGAGAGCCCCGATGAGGGGCTCGATCCCAGGACCCCAAGATCATGACCTAAGCCGAAGGCAGAGGCTCAATCCACTGAGCCACCCAGCTGCCCCTGAGAAAATATCTTTTAAATAACCTAAATTCAAGTCACAAAACACACTGTACTTATGAATGAAAATAATAAGAAATTAGAAGGATTTTTTTAATAAAGAAAACAATTGTAACTAAAGAAAACTTAAAGGCATCATAATCATACTAATTAAGGATTTAAAAGTGCCTTGCACAGTGCATATTAAATCTATTAATTTTATGTAATCTTATGAAGGGGCTAGTGTTATTATCCCAATGTTACAAATGTTGGTTACTAGGATTCAGAAAAATTAAGACCCTTGCCCAGAATCACAGAGCTGGTAAAAGCTAAAGCTATGATTCTAATCTATGAAGGGTATTTCTAAACTTCACTCTTAACTATGCCGTGCAAAGTTCTATTAAGAAGGGTAAAAATTGATTGGGAAGGAGACAAACCATAAGTGACTCTTGATCGCACAAAACAAACTGGGGCTTGCTGGGGGGAGGTGGGGTTGGGAGAGGGGGAGGGGGTTATGGACATTGGGGAGGGTATGTGCTATGGTGAGCACTGTGAAGTGTGTAAACCTGGCGATTCACAGACCTGTACCCCTGGGGATAAAAATACATTATATGTTTATAAAAAATAAGAGATTAAAAAAAATAAAAAATAAAAAAAAAGAAGGGTAAAAATGGGGCAACTGGGTGGCACAGTCATTTAAGCAATGCACTCTTGCTGTAGGCTCAGGTGGTTATCTCAGAGTCCCGAGGTCACGCTCCATGTAGAGCTCCACTGCCAGTGCGGTCTTTCTCTCGTTCTTCCCCTTCACTCCCCCACCCCTACCAGCTCATGCTCTGTCTGTCTCTCTCTATCTCAAATAAATAAATAAATCTTTAAAAAAGAAAAAACAAACAAAAAAAAAAAAACAAAAAAAGAAAGGAGCCAAAAATGCTAGTTCTGGGCGGTTACTCTACCCAGTTTATTCAGTTACCCTCAATACCAATGAGATATGATTTCTTACTTTGATGAAATGTTTCAAAAATTCTTCTAAAGGAGTGAATACATGAGGACGCCAAGAACAACTTGAAAAGAAGCAAAGTCTTTGAGGGTTGGAGAGAAGGACAACTCATCAATCCAGAAATTATAACATAGTATAAAAACTGTAAGAATTAGGACACTGGTCCAGGTGAAGAACCAGATAAAGATCATTGACAAGACTCTAGATTCCTAATTAGACTTTGTGTTTGTGTGTGTGTGTGTACTCATACATATAGATAGGCATATGCACTTAACTGTGATTAAAGTAGCATTTTATTCGATGAGAAGAGGGATGGTTATTCAACAAGTGGTATTGAGGAAATAGCTAATCATTAGGGATAATAATATAAATGAATATTTCTCCTTATACCTTCCATAAAATATATATTAAGTAAGGTTTTAATTAAAATGAAATAAAATAACAAAATAAAAATTAAATTAAAATAACATAAAATAAAAATTAAAGTAATAAATAAATAAAATTTGCGCTGTTGGTGAAAATATAAATTGGTGCAACCAGGTTGGAAAATAATATAGAGGTTTCTCACAAAATCATAAAAGGAAATACGATAAGACACAGTGATTCCACTTTTAGGTATTTACCTGAAGAAAACAAAAACACTAATTTTTTTTTTTTACATTTTTTAAAGATTTTTTGTTTATTCATTTGAGAGAGAGAGCTCAAGAGCATGAGCAGCAGAGGAGGGGCAGGGGCTGAGGCAGAAGCAGATTCCTGATGCGTAGGAAGCCAGTGCAGGCTTGACCCCAGGATGTGGGGATCATGACCTAGACCAAAGGCAAATGCTTAACTGACTGAGCTCACCCAGGCACCCCTCAGTTGGTACATTAATAAAATCATGTATTATGTATTATTAAATATTATGATTTCACTTTATTTTTTTAATTTTTATTTTTACTGAAATATAATGACATACAGTATTATATTAGTTTTAGATGTACAACATAGTGATTCAGCAATTATATTCATTACTAAATGCTCACTGTGGTAAGTGTAGTTATCCTCTGTTACCATACAAAGTCATTACAATATTATTGACTATATTTCCTATGCTATACTTTTCATCCTGCAGATTATTCATTTTATAACTTGAAGTTTATATCTCTTTATCGCCCCCCTCACTTATTTTATCCACCCCCCCACCGCTCCCCTCCCACCTCTGGCAATTACCAGTTTGTTCTCTGTATTGATGAGTATACTTCTACGGTTTGTTTTGTTTTATTAATATCCATGTATAAGTGAAATCATGTGATATTTGTCTTTTTTCTCTCTGATTTATTTCATTTAACATAATACCCTCTAGGTATATTTATGTTGTTGTGAATGACAAGATTTTATTTTCTTTTATGGCTGAGTTATATTACATTGTGTATTTATATACCACATCTTCTTCACCCATTCATCCATTGGTGGACACTTGGGCTGAGTCTGAGTTTTGGCTGAGGTCAGGATCCCAGGGTCTTAGAATTGAGACCCATGTCAAGCTCCCTGATCAGTGGGGAGGCTATTTCTCCCTCTCTGTCTGGCCCTCCCCTTTCACTTGTGCTCTATCTCTTGCTTTCCTTCTCTCAAATAAATAAAATCTTAAAAAAAGAAATCAACACACAATCAATTCATAAGAAAGAAACCTAATTTGCCAGTAAAGTAAGTAGAAGCCCAAACCTAAAGATAAATGCAAATTAAACAATGGGCCAGAAGCTGGGCAGGGGCAGCGCCTGCTGGCTCAGTAGGTTAAGCCTCAGACTCTTGATTTAGGCTCAGGCCGTGATCTCAGGTTCTTAAGCTCAAGTGCTTCATGTGAGCTCTGAGCTGAGCACGGAGTCTGCTTGTCCCTCTCCCTCTGTTCCGCCCCCCACACTTACGCACACTTTTTCTCAAATAAATACAATCTTAAAACAACAACAGGGGCAGCATTATTTTGTCTAAAGAAAGTGTTAAAAATTTAAAAAATCCAGATAAAACCAAATATTGATTCGAGTTGGGACATTCTTATTCACTAGCAGTTGAAAGTAAAAATTTGATTACTTTTTATAAAAGGCAATTTGATAATAATTGCCAAAAACCTAAAAAAAAAAAAAAATCCATACTCCATGAAAGAGAGTTTTCTGTTTTAAGAATTTATCCTAAGGAAATCATTAAGAATTTATAAAAATGGTTTAGCTACATCTTTGCATGTTATAGTTGAAAATTGTAAATTAGTCTAATATCTGTCCGGCAATCAGAGTTAGTTTATCAAAGTACATGCACATGATGGAATACTGATGTGCAAGGAGTATTTTTAGCATGGTAGATATTCATGGTATGTTAAATGAAACCAATATAAAAACAATATATAAAATGAGAGACTGCCTTTTTTTTAAAAAAAGGACTGTATATAGAAATTCACCAGAAAACATCTAAAAGGACATCTCAAAATACTAATAGCTATGGCTCAAGGTATGATAATCAATTTTTATATTCCTAGAGAAGTGACCCTTCTGCGATTTAGTCTGTTCATCTGTGAAATAAAAGTCATACTAGATTAATCCTAAAGTCCTTCAGAAAAATGTCTCATAATTCTAAGAGCAATGATAGTTTAATAACTTTGAGAAAATGATTGGGTTTTTTTTTTCCCATTGAACTTCAGAGTTAAAATAAAATCAGGTTTTTCTGAACTGTCCCTTGTTAAGTTAAAATTTAAATTCTGATTGTTTATAAGTTATATATGTCCTTTCTCATTTATGCATGCCTATTTTTATGTGGAATGGGGTAGAGTGTGTAAAGAATTGTACTGAAATTAGGTATGTTTCCCTATAGAATTCTTAGAAACACAAAGACATCTTGTTGATGTTTTATATACATTTTTAGAGTTTCAGCTATCATTTAGAACACTGCCAGCTGTTCTTCTTTTTGGAAATTTTCTTTAATCAAAATTCATAATGAGGAATTATAAGAGATGCAATCCTCTAAAAAGTGCTTTTGCTAAACAGATTTGTATGTGCTCTAAAAATGGGTAGAAAATGATTCTGCTTTTATCTAATGAATATTGCTCTACTCTTATTTCTGACTAATAGTGAAATTGTGTAGAAAACGAAAAGGCCTAACATTTCAAGTGGGTATTCAGTACCTTATTGTGATAGTGACATAAAAAACATACTCAGTTTTAATTTGCTATTAAATACTCAACATTTCACAGCACTTGGTTTGAGGCCATACACAATGGTAGTAAAAGAGGCTCTCTAAAAATCCTTTGCCTCTTTTTTTTTGCTTAATCCAGGTTGCCCAGTGGTAAACCTGGCAGACGTCATGAACTTCTAAGAGGGAACATATTTTATTTGCCTTACACCACTGGAGGATTTGGCCAATTATTGCTATTTGTTTAATGTTGGTATTGACATAGTGCATTTGCCCTGAGGAGCCCCAGGTGCTTTATAAAATTAGTCAGCAATTCACATTACAGCCTTTACGCCTGAGAGTGCACACTGAAAATAACAATGATTCATGGAACCTACAGTCATCCCTAACTCATACTTGTGTTTGCCCAGTGAAATAAAACAAATATGCTGGTTCCCTTAGAGAGCTCGCAGCAAAGGTTCTAGTGGGGCGTCAATGGGAGTCTCTCCCTTGTGTAAATAGGTCAACTCCTGAAAGGAAAATTTGCCATCCACCCTACTGAGTTGAAACTTATTATATTCTGTTCCAGGAGCCATAGCTTTCTGAGTAAAGAACTAACTACTTTTCTTTAGATCTCTGCTCAAATGTCAGTTGCTTAAAGAGATCTTCCCTGACTATCTTTTTAAAAAAACAACAAAACAAAACCCATCATCAGCGGGGCACCTGGGTGGCTCAGTGGATTAAAGCCTCTGCCCTCGGCTCAGGTCATGATCCCAGGGTCCTGGGATCCAGCCCCGCATTGGGCTCTCTGCTCAGCAAGGAGCCTGCTTCCTCCTCTCTCTCTGCCTGCTTCTCTGCCTACTTGTGATCTCTGTCTGTCAAATAAATACGTAAAATCTTTAAACAACAACAACAAAAACCCATCATCAAACCCAGGCACTCTGTTCTCTTTCCTGTATTACTTTTCTCTATTTCTCTATTACCACATTTAGATGTCCATCATCTATACATGGTCTCTCTCTTTGTTAAGTGTTGACCCCTTTCCATAAGATTGTAAATTTTATGAAAGGAGACTATTTGTGTGTTTTGTTAAATTATGAGCCTTCACTGGTTCCCTGACACATAATAGGTGTGCAGTGAGCATCTGTTGAATTTATGAATGAAATAATGAATTTGCCCCAAGGGTGCAACAACAAACAATTGTATTCCCTTACTGTCAAACAAATACAAAGGCAGCAAAGAGAGGGGTAAGCCAAGTAGATTTCCATCGCGTCAAGATTTCTATTATATTCCTTAATACTGAAAAAAGATCCATGTGGTGAAATAGTATATTAGTTAGAGTTTTCTCCCCCATTATTTGCAAGAAATAGAAACTAAATTTAAACTGATTTAGGCAAATAGAAAGGCAGTGTATGGGCTCTTGAAGCTGGGAAATCCAAGGAGTACAGCTTGTTTTCATGGGTTCAGGGCTTGTTCTAGGTACTCTTGAGATGTGACGAGGACATCAGTCTCTATCTTTCTCTGTCCTCCTCAACATTATGGTCTTTCTCAGGCTTTCCCCATGTGGTAGTAAAGAGAGCTAAGGTGATACCAGGTGTAATTCTGCCTGAAGAAATTTCATTGGCATGAAAGCATACATTTTGCAGTGAGTCCATGGTAGACTCAGTGCTGACTTGGAATGGATTAAGTGCCAGACTTGAATCAGTGATGTGACTGACCAGGCATCTGTGCATCTCACCACGGAGGTTTGTCCCATCATCTGAAGTGTGGTTCTCCAACAGAATATAAGAAAGGGAGGATGCATGACAAATATGCAGAGATGCATTGTTAAAACCACAAGAAATAAGATACAGTGTTCTAGCAATTCATCTTTATTTATTCCTCTAAAGTTGGGACTATTTCTAAATTTTTGCCTTCCAGGGAAAAAATATGAGATAGGAAAAGGGAAGAGTTTCTTAGGAAATCCTAAGAAATCTTTCATGGCCCAGTTGAATTGAATTTGTGACTGATAGCCATTAAAATCCTGTCCATATCCAATCCAGTTAATAAGAACTTTCAATGTTTTTTGAGGAGTTGCTTTTTATGGCGGAGAGAAGAAATAAATGGCTGAAATAATCCCAACAAATAATAATGCCATAACAAATTAATTATGATCAAAAATACCCTAGCTGGGGAATATACTCTGGCTTCTGTGGGCTCTATTCACTTGGGCTTTGTGGGCCTCTTCTTCCTATGAAAAAATACTAAAAATTATACTTTACAACTACATAGGTATAAAACAAATATAACCTGGATTGTGTTCAATTTTTTTTTATTTTAAAAGAAATGAAAACATTTTCATAAGTTTCTAATAGTATTATGGGCCCTGGGCAAGGTATCTACTGTGTTTACTGCAGAAGTGAAACTAGCAAACTGGCCTTCTCCTAGTAACACTGTTACATTTTAAGCCAAACAACTGTTTTCTACCTATTCATCTTTTTAGCTTAAATGTGTTTCTATTATGAACTTTAGTTACAAGTCAGGCGGGAGGTAGGGGAACCAGAGTTTGGAGAGGAAGCTGATATGAGCTGATATTATCCTCCATCAGCGAAGATACCTCTGAAAATTTCTCTCAGGTTTTGTACCTGTAGTTTTTTTTTTTTTAAGCTTTATTTTATTATTTAGTAGTTTAGTATTATTTAGTATTAATATTATTTAGTAGTTTATTTTTTAAGATTTTATTTATTTATTTGACAGAGAGAGATCACAAGTAGGCAGAAAGGCAGGCAGAGAGAGAGAGGGGGAAAGCAGGCTCCAAGCTGAGCAGAGAGCCAGATGAGGGGCTCGATCCCAGGACCCTGGGATCATGACCTGAGCTGAAGGCAGAGGCTTAACCCACTGAGCCACCCAGGTGCCCCTTAGTAGTTTATTTAAAGCTGTTTTACTTAGTTGGTCAAAATCCTTGTTCTTCAGAGGTTTGTGTTTTTAAATGATGCTGGGAAAGGGAATGCCATTGTGATTATATTTATGTTGTGTATTTGTATAATAAGGAAAAACTAGAATTTTTCATGCAGAGAACACTTAGGGTTTTACTCAATATAGTTCTCCAAAGTAAAATGGATGTTGGAGTATTTTTCCTATAATCCAGGAGAAAAGCTAACCTACAGTTTAACAGATTAAGTACTCTTGAACATGTTTAATGAAGACTCCTGTTCCTTGAAGCTGGCTCTCACCTGAATCTTTAGTTTCCAGTTATCTGTGGTTTTGGCAAACAGAGCTAAGCTGGTCACACGAATTCTGTCAGCATTTAGGCTTTGAGAACTTCTTGGTTGTGAACTATCCAGAATGAAACTGGATAAACTCTTCTCAATACCTATTCTTCTGCCAAATATTACTGATAAACTCCAATGGTTTTTACTTGGTATCTGTTGGAATCAGACATTCATAGATTGAAAACTCAGTGCTGTTGCCTACAGGCTGCATGGTTTCCACTTACTGCTGGTGTATATGATGGTCTGCCAGGGGCCAGTCACTGTTAAGGGCACTGTGGGTGAAAAAGTGAGGAAGAGGCAGTCACAGGCAATCACAGTCTTAAAAGGAAGAGAAGTACATGGAGAGCTTAAAAGAATGCAGGCTAAAACAAAGTATCTGAGCATCTCTTAAATCAGGTTATTCCATCAAGTAAGCCTTGGAGGAAATGATGTTTTGGTGCATCTCTCTGCCACTGCACTTCTCTTGTTCTCCATGTTAAGTGGATATTATCAGGAGGTTGTTAGGTTTAAAGACAAAATGTATAAATAATATCTAGCATCAAACCAGGGACATGCTTTCTGCAATTTCCATTTCTTTCATTTCTTTTTTTGATAAAGAGAATATCAAAGGGGAAAAATGGAGAAGATGATGAATCACTGATTAGATAATCATGCCCTGAATGAAAGCAATAATGAACTATATATGTTTGTGTTTCAGTCAGAGAGTCTGTTAATGCATCCATATGTATCATTTATCCCAGGTATAGGTATTATCCCAGAAGAAGAGTCTCTGCTCTATATGAAGATTACAGAAACAAAACAAAGTTCTTTAATAGGAATGATGAGAATTTTCTGTTTCCAGTTATACATTTGGTTGTGAGGTAGAGGGAGCTAGAAAATAAACTAAAGTGTTTCCCATTACAAGAAAGAAGTAAGCTAATACTTGGGAAACAACGTCATGCAATACTCATGCTTAGAAATTTCACCTATATTCTGGCTAAAAATCGCTGGCTTGGAAGGGAATTACACTTAGAGCACCCATTACCACTACATATGGCAGCTGAAAAGGGAGTTGTTAAAAAAAAAAAAAAAAGTTGTTAATTTAGCTTGCTAACAGCTCACCTCCCCCTAGAGTCACTGTGAAGATAGTTTTCAGTTAATGGCTTAGAGACTCCCAGACTAACCAACTGCTAATGGAACAGGGTACCAGGTGGTTGTAGGCACCGCTCTCCATTGCTCTGAATGTACCTAACAGTGATGGTTTTCTTGTTTTACCCTTTCCGTTCTGTGTTGCCAGTAACAAAGACTGTTTCTCATCCGTCGCACATGGCCAAATTAGGTTTTTCTCTCCACTGACAGAGTTAGAGTCAAACCCTGGGCGGGTTGTCCCCAAGTCCTTCTCTAAACCCTGTGTCAGAATGGGAGTGCTCATGACCACACTGGAGACCAGGCAATTCTGCCGAAATCCAAAGCCACTATGGCCTTTGGCAGTCTTCTAACTCTTGCCTCCTGGCACGGGTAGAACCAGCGTCAGCTGGGTAATTCAATCCTTGGGATCCTTCTTCAATGGATAAGAAAATCCAGGAGTGGGCTGCCAGTGGCCTCTTGCTTCTGCCCAGTTTTCTTTGGTGAGGGGTGCTGAACAGTGACAGGCCATTTCTGGACCTCCCCTCTTGCTACCACAGAATTTATGGTCTGCACGCCCCAGTTGTGAAGCTGGCCTGTGGCATTTTGCTGCCGCAGGCCTGGGAATGTTTAGAATTGTGTGTTTATATTTCCAGGGCTACAGTTTGAAAACTGAGGGAGCAGACAGCAAAGAATTCCGAGGTCAATCTGCTACTGCTTCCTCATTTGGAGGGCTTCTTTTAAGTCTGTATATTCCATACCTAGATTCCCATGGAGCTTCTGTTTTTCTGACCTTCATTTCTTTGGTTAGACATTTTCAAGTGGGTTTTTCTGTAAGAAATCTCCATAGAAGAGGTGTTTATATGAAGTGATGGGTAAGCAAAGTTTGCCTGACACATGGAACCTCGGAAACTTTCCCGTAATGAAAAGGTCTGGCTTGTGGGTGGGCACCCTTCCATCCAGACAGACGGGAATGTGGCAAGGCAGCCAGAAGACACATGGACTTGTGACCACCAGGACAGGCACCTCGCTCAAAAAGTACCAGCAGCTAGGCCTGTTAATCTCTTCTGAATGCACCAGCAGATGTTTGATTCCTTTAAACCTTATACTGGATTTCTTTACGTCACTGGAGTCGTCACTTTTTCCCTCCTCAGGAATTTCCCCATATCGATATCCCTTAATAAAACCCTTTTGCCTTTTTCCCGCCTTTGACCATGTGACTTGAATGTGAGTATGGATTTCACTAATGGTGAAAGAGATCAACATGACCTTCACCAGGCCACTTCTGTCCTTTTTGGTCCATCCCTTTGAAGAATCTGTTCATCCAAAAATGTATTTGAGCCTAAATGGATCTATTTAGACACTTTAATAATTTACATGAACTCAATATTTTTAAAACACTTGCCAAAATATGCTCCTAAAATTCAGGTAGCATCACCACTGCCTCTCTTCCTCCTCCAGCTTTGGATGGATGAATTAACTACATCGCAGTCAGCACCTGAGTAGGGAATAGTTTATTTTTCTGTCACTTCGTGACAAAAGCCCAGCTGGCATTAGCTCAAGTTATGCAGCTGGCAATTAATTGAAGAAAACTCCTCTGTCACTCCTCAGTCAAACATGATCTGATTCAGCAGGTCCTGTTCACTCTCATTCCTCCTATTATACCAGAGGAACGAACGTAAATAACTCTGACTTGGCTCTTGCTTGTCATGGATTGTAAATTAGCTGGCAGCGTACATTCTGATTGCATTAATGCTTTCTGGGCTGCTCCTCTCAATTGATTTTCATTTCTAGAAGAGGTTTGGACATTTCATTTCTGAGGCTTTCATGTACAGAAGAAGGAAATATTCTAGCCTGCCTTTGTTCTTTTACAGTGCACAGCTGATTTTCAAAGTATTTCAGCAAAACTTCGAAGTGTTGTACCTATGGGGCAGGTGCTAGTCTTCTGTGAGTCTTCCTGCGTTTCTATCAGACTTTGCTGTGCTGGTGTTTTTAGTTTAAACAGAACCTCACAGGAGATTTGTTCAGGATTTTAAAAATATATAAACATGTAATACACAGCACATGGTGTGCCAAAATTTTTGATGAGTACATTTTATAATTCTTAAAATGCGAAACTACTTGGCATGAGGAGATGATATAGTATGTTAAAAAGCATGGAACTTTTCCATAAAATAAAACTCTGTGCAGCAATGACGTAGGAGAGTTCTTATGGGAGTGCTAAAATAGTACATCGATTTGGTCCTTGCTGGATGTGAGAATTCACCAATTATATTATTCTGGAAATATGTTTGAGCACCTAGAGCCTTATCTCTGGCCTCTCTCCACCCCAATTTCTGTCCTGTCTGTCCAGTGTGCTTGTTGGATGCTGACTAGTCATTGCTATGCCTTTAGCCCTGAAAATGAACTTAAGTCAGCAACACTGTACCTTGCCAGGATTTGGGGTGCCCACGAGGGGTTCAGTGGTATTTCAGTAATAGGAACTGGGAAAGAAATGAGAACCCAGGGGGAAAAAATCGAATTTAGGTGCTAGAAGGGACTTGGGAGAATTGGTTTATGAGGAAGAGTATCCAAAGGGCCTAAGAGAGTCTGCCTTGGATTAGGAGGTATTGGGTTACAGGAGATCCAAAGCTAGTAAGGGCAATAAAGCCTTGCAGCACAAGGCTCTCCTACTTTGAGCATTTGATGCAGGGTCTAGTGTCTGTGAAGCAGACCTTAGAGGTTGAGTAATCTGGGTAGAAGAGATTACTGAGGGGTCAGCAGTCAAAGCTGACCTGTAGGGACATATCTGAATAGCCTGACTCAGTTGCACCTAAAGTTCGTGTAATGGATTCCTCCCTGGCTAGATTCTTTCATGAACACAGAGAGGCTGAGTCTAGGGAGTAGCTAGCTGCAACAGAAGGGGCTGTAAAGATGGATAAACTGATATAACTATAAAATGGAGAAGAAGCCTTGAGGAAACTATTGGTGTTAAACAGAAGTGGCCTTCACATCTGTCTACCTAGTAAATCTATGCTCTTCCTACACAACTGAAAAGGATTTAGCCAAAACTGTGTCCCCTATGTAAAGGGTGTGGGGGGGTGGGGTGGGTGGGTGGAGGGAGTGTTTGCCATGGGGCAGTTTTTTTTATAAAGTGACAATTTAAAGTTGGAAGAAAAAAAAAGTGTTACTAATTTGGGTAATTCCCAAATACAGAACTGAAATGTAAATGCTTATTTATATTGAATATTTGCCCCTGAGTCTAGCGATAGGTATATTTGTACACTGGAGAGTAGAGGAGGTTATATTCTAATAAGGTATCTTTGGGTCACCTGGGTGGCCAAGTTGGTTAAGCGTATAACTCCTGATTTTGGCTCAGGTCATGATCTCAGGGTTGTGAGATGAAGCCAGGTGCCAGGCTCTGTGCTGGGCATGGAGCCTGCTTAAGATCCTCTCTCTCCTTCTCCCCTTCCCTCTCCCATCCCCATCTCTCTCTACTTCTCTAAACAAGCAAATAAAACACTACCTATCTTCTGGTTCTTTTTTTTTTTTTTTTTTTTTTTTTTTTTTTTTCCATTTGTAGGAGCAATCTCAGTTTTGGTAACATTTAATTCATGAATTTCAGTGTAATGCTACGTTTCCTTAATTTTTATTGTGTGCCACCTGTAAAGCTTATAGTGAGAGCCAGTCAGGCAAAATATTATGTATTGAGTCCTTTATATTTGGGGGGCATTTTAAAACACAGGCATATAGCAGTGAACAAGGCAAAGATCCCCAGTCTGAAAGAACCTTTGAGAAGAATGGAAACTTACATAGTGCCTTGTAATAGTCACAGCATGATGTGCCTGATTTCTTCAGGACTCCGTTCTAAGGGCATCACTTTCTTTAAATTCTGAGACCCTTGATTTGATTCAGCTTATGCCCAGAACTGATGAGCATTAAAACTTCATAAGAAATTCTAAGAAGATTAAAATACAAAATCTGTAAGACAAAAATAACCCTCCTAACAAGCTCATCTCAAGATAGGGATTTCAACTTGCTCTTCTCATCACAGTGATTCTGCAGAGGAACACAGAGGTAATGGAAAGTCTTTGCAGCAAAGAGATTCCAAAATTCCACTTTGTTGGTGGACCTTACCATTAGTTCTATGGTTTAAAGAGGATTAAGATTGCTCCTATAAAGTAAGGCTGTAAAATGGTTTAAGTGGGGGAGGATGTGACAGGATGGAAAGAAAATCTTCCCCTTCCTTTGTGGCTCTGAGAACTCAGAATGAGCAGCAGCATCTAGGTAGCAAGAGAAGGAACTAGAACTTCCTGCAGATAAGCTTATGTGTGGACTCTCCTTGTTCCGGGGCTTACAAGGGCTACACTAGCATCCTATTAAACACATGGCTCCTATTCCTTGTGCCAACTTAATTGCCAACTTGGCTCCTGAACAAAGAACTCATAACCAAGGCAAAACATGTTTGTGGTTGAAGGTAAAACCTCCCTACTTCAGGTTGTTTTTCCATTTCATTTTTTAAGCTTGCAAAAAGAAGCTTCTTTTTAAGAAAGTGATGTGCCCTTGTGCAGTTAAGTTTCAGCACTGAGTACATCTTTCATGTTTTCAGGCAGCAAAACCTGTTTGGACACTGATGACCATAAGTTTAAAAAAGGAAGGGAGAGTTGCTTGTGTAAGTTACATCTCCAAGTGTGGTCTCCAGATCAGCTGCATAGGTATCACGTGGGAACTTGTTAGAAAGGGGGAGCGGGCTATGGACATTGGGGAGGGGAGGCGAACCATAAGAGACTATGGACTCTGAAAAACAACCTGAGGGTTTTGAAGGGTCAGGGGTGGGAGGTTGGGGCAACCTGAGGGTTTTGAAGGGTCAGGGGTGGGAGGTTGGGGGAACAGGTGGTGGGTAATGGGGAGGGCACGTTTTGCATGGAGCACTGGGTGTTGTGCAAAAAGAATGAATACTGTTACGCTGAAAAAATAAATAAAATGGGAAAAAAAATGCAAATTTTCAGGTTCTGTCTCAGGTCTAAGGCATCAGAAACTCTGGGGTTGAACCCAGAAACCTGCATTTTAAAAAACTCTCCAGGAGATTCTGAGGTGTGCTAAAGTCTGACAACTGTTACTACAAAGAATACCACAAGGCAAACTTGTTCAGCACCTCTCAAGATGAATTAAGACAACATTTAGAAATTTGGAGAAATGTATACACATCCAAAGTGGGGTGTTTGTTGTTGTTGTTGTTTAAGCAGAATTCTATATTTGGAAACAGGAGTTAGAATATCTTTCACTTTTTGTTTTTTTAAATTAAGAGGCCAAAAGGTACAGTGAGCTATTTAATGTCATTGCGTAGGAATAATGGAGTTTGTTCTAGTGGAAAGGGTATCTCATGAAAAAACTTCACTAATATTATGTCTAGACACATATTCTTTTTTCTGAGGCAGGAAACACAATAGAAAATTGGCTTCTTCATCAAGTTCAAGGAAATGGTGTTTTAATTCTGTAGAGAAGTAATTTCATTTTCTTGGAGAAATGGGTAGACCGATATTAGTAATTTAATTTTCTTAAATATAACAATGGTTGCTACAGTTCTTACTAAGCCTGAAAGAAGGCAGATAGATTTAAATCTAGCCAGTTACTGGATTTGGGAGGGCATTGGGGGGGTTGGGAGGGGGGCAGAGAGCAGGTTGGTGAAACTTTGTAGCAGGGAGGTAACTTTTTAAAAGTGGACAGCTAATTATCATGTACTTTCCTGTAGTACTTTGACCAGATAGCTAAGGACATCAACAGAAATGTGAACTCCCAGGCCTTTGTACATAACTCCATTCAGAAACATTCATTTCACAAATATTTGTGGAATATCTACCACAAACTTCTCACTCTAATGCACGGCGCTGGACAAATGTGCAAGACAGACACAAGGCAGAGGTCCAGTGGTAAAGCTACACAAATAAACAAGCAATAACTGAAGTCTAGTACTTTCAGACAAGGCGGATGCTATGAGAGCAGCTCTCCTAGACTTGATGGCATGGGCCAGGGGTGGTTAGGAAGAGTTCATGGAAGAGATACTAGAATTCCCAGGGTGAGTAGAAACTAGCCAGATGATGCAAGGGCAAACTGGGAAGAGCATATGCAAAGTACTAAGGCAGTTAAGGCAGTGAGTTCTTAGAGCTCTCAAGTGACTGACCATAGCCCCATCTGCTGGAAATGGGGTCAGGTGGTGACTACAGAGGTTCTGGAGAGAGATAAAGATGAAGCTGCCAAAGAAGACATGGAAGAGGAGCGCCTGGGTGGCTCAGTGGGTTAAAGCCTCTGCCTTCGGCTCAGGTCATGATCCCAGGGTCCTGGGATCGAGCCCCATGTCCAGCTTTCTGCTCTGCAGGGAGCCTGCTTCCTCCTCTCTCTCTGCCTGCCTCTCTGCCTACTTGTGATTTCTCTCTGTCAAATAAATAAAATATTTAAAAAAAAAAAAAAAGGAGATATGGAAGAGGGGGAAAAGAGTTTGGGTTGGGGGGAGGAGGCCATGGTAGCCATAATAAGGATTCAGGACTTTATTCCAACAAAATGGGAAAGGCTTTGAGGTTGTAGGTTTGGGTTGCCCTTTATAGAGACTGAATGCAGAAGCATGGTCCTGGAGGAGAGACCAGTAGAGACACTGTTGTCATAAGTCAGACAAGTATTCATCACTTGGATGAGCAGCAAGGTGACGATGCAGACAAGTAAAAAGATTGAGAAATTAGCTGGTCAGCAAGCAGATTCACTGGACCTGGAGATTTATTCGGTGTGAATGTGAGGGTGAAGCAGATACCTTGATCAACTAGTAGGCTAGTCATTGAGCTAAGGGC
Organism: Meles meles; assembly: GCF_922984935.1. Classification (NCBI taxonomy): domain Eukaryota; kingdom Metazoa; phylum Chordata; class Mammalia; order Carnivora; family Mustelidae; genus Meles; species Meles meles. The sequence goes on from NC_060068.1 coordinate 94,263,923, forward strand.
ACAGGAGACTTTGCAGGTTCTAGAGTTTAACGACATTTCCATATGGACATGCTAAAGCTGAGTGTTCTGTGGGTGTCCATGACAAATAAACTGTTGGAAATGTAATGTAGGCCTGGAACACAGGCTGACTTTGAGGGCTCCTCTCTTAGGCCACTGGGTCCTCATAAATGCTTTCCACGCTTCATCATGGTGAAGCTTAAACCAAAAAACTTTCTTTACTTCTGTGATTGCTGCCACAGTAATTTGGCACTACTTTAGCTGCCAGTTTTAAGTGCTAAGTGAATTTTAGAGTGAGGAATTTTTCTGCAAGACATCCTAGGAAGCTGTTTGGTTTACTCAGTGAAACACGCTTACCAACCAACCACATATATTACTTTTCAGTTTTTTTTTTAAGGTTTTATTTATTTATTTGACAGAGAGAGATCACAAGTAGGCAGAGAGGCAGGCAGAGAAAGAGGAGGAAGTAGGCTCCCCGCCAAGCAGAGAGCCTGATGCAGGACTCGATCCCCGGACCCTGAGCTGAAGGCAGAGGTTTAACCCACTGAACCACTCAGGTGCCCTTTCAGTTGATATTTTATTTCAACAATGGAAAATAGGAGAGAACTGGAGTGTCTAACCCCAATTTAAATATGCTTATCCTCATTTGCATCACAGATCATTTCCCTGTAACAGTAAAATGTAAATACATCTGCTATAGATTTGTTGTTTGGTGCAAACAACACTAGAAAATGAACAGGTGAATATAACAATTAAAGAGCAAAACAAGTATTCTTATTTTGAGAAAGAGGAGTTACAGTTATCACACAATAGTCCTTAGTTTTATAATGATGTTGTAGCAGTGCATTTTCACATAAAATATTTAAATTTAAATGTTAGAAGTTTTGTCATGTCAAAAAAGACATTGTGGGCTTCTTATTTACTGAGTAATTGCAATTTTACAAGTGATGGCTGTCAGAAACAAACAAAAAATCCTCATATAAATTATTTATTACTCTAATTTTTAACCCAAAAGTTTCTCCATAATGATGAAATTTTTGAAGTTATTTTATTTTCGAGAAACGACAAGTTGTCACACAAATTAAGACAAAAACACATAAATTTCAGCTAGCCTTCAGAATCATGAGAGCAAATGTCCTCAACAAAATTTAGAATACTAAAATATTACTGTTTGCAAGTAACCAAATTAGAAAAAGTAGGGACACACATAGAAAATTTTTCTGACGATAAATTCTTTTTTTTTTTTTAAGACTTTATTTATTGATTTATTTGACAGAGAGATAAAGAGCACAAGTAGGCAGAGTGGCAGGCAGAGCAAGAGGGAGAAGCAGGCTCTCCACTGAGCAGGGAACCCAATGTGGGTCTCGATCCCAGGACCCTGGGATCATGACCTGAGCCGAAGGCAGATGCTCAACTGACTGAGCGACCCAGGCGCCCCTGATAAATTCTTTTTAATACCTGCATTATTTTAGTCTATAAAGTAGACAATTAGGACTACTCTCATGATATACTACATGTAAACCTCTTCTGATTCATAATTAATTTTCTGATTAATAATTTTATTTGAAATACAAAATTCCTGCTCGTACATAATGTAGATTAAAGCTAGACCAGCTGAGAGCTGGTCAAAACTATTAAAGCATATCTTCTGCAGTCCCATTTTCTTTTCCTGAGCTCTTTGTCATCATTCAGGTCATTCTAACCCTTATTCTCGCTAACAAATGCTTTATTGCAGTCAGGACAATGTTCCTCCTCATGTTCTGTCCTGACTTTGCCTTAGCCATTTAGTGGAATAGGTATATGTTGGTGTGAGTACATACACTTACACACACATATATATATTCTTAACTATTCAATAAACTATGTTAAAGCTTCTGCAAATTCAGAATAAGCCTGTTTCAATTGGGGGTGGATATTTATTGCAGCTTAATAGTGGTTCATATACTAACTGTATGTTGAACATCATATACGGAACAGTATTATATTTAGAACTGAGATCCTACTTCATATAGGATGTCCCAGATTTGTAGCAGTAAACAAATTAGATGAGCTAATTCACAGAAAAATATAGAACTACAAAATGATGTGTCTTTTTTCATGTCATTCACTGCAGTAGGTACACAGTAAACCTCATATTAAAAAGAAAAGAAAGTTCATTTCTAAAACCCTACAAGTGGAATAAGTGGAATAAAATCTTTAGAAATAAGCCATATAAGCTGAAACCTAAGAGATCTGAAAAATGGGGAAGTTAAAATTATAAATATAATAATATAAATTATATATTTATAATAATATAAATTATATATAAAATATAAATCATATATAAATTTATAATACACAGAGTTGAGAGATCTGAATTGGATCCTGACCTGGGAAGTTCTAATACTCATGTTGAAAAGCTTTAGGAGAAAGTAAGAGCTATCCTTTCTAATCATAGATTATAGATGAAAACTTTAAATGTACTTGCTGTTACTCTAATTTCTGCCTCCAGAATTACCATAATCTATTCTTTTCTTTTGTATCCTTATTATTTTTAAAATATAATCTTCTATAATGAGCCCTATATTTTGAAATTGCCTCTTTTTATTTCTTTTCTTTTCTTTTTTTGAACTTCTAGCATTGCTTTCTGCCTTTTCTCTATGGCTTCTTTCTTGTAATAATTTTTAAAATCATATTTACCTCAGTGCCCTAAGGAAATATGTTCATTCCTTGTTTTAGGCATTTTAATTATTTTTTTAGAACTTACCTATTTTTTTTATTATGTTAGTCACAACATAGTACATCATTAGTTTTTGATGTAGTGTTCCAAGTTTCATTATTTACATATAACATCCCATGCTCAATGCAATACGTACCCTCCTTCATACCCATCCATCCTCCACCCCCCTCCCCTCTAAAACCCTCAGTTTGTTTCCTGGAGTCCCTAGTCTTTCATTGTACGTCTTCCCTTCTGGTTTCCCCTATTTCATTCTTCCCTTCCTTCTTCTAATGTCCTCCATGCTATTCCTTATGTTCTACAAGGAAGTGAAACCACATGATAATTAACTTTCTCTGCTTGACTTATTTCATTCAGCATAATCTCCTCCAGTCCCATTCATGTTGATGCAAAAGTTGGGTATTCCTTTCTGACGGCTGAGTAATATTCCATTGTGTATATGGGCATCTTCTTCATCCATTCATCTGTTGAAGAACATCTTGGCTCTTTCCACAGTTTGGCTATTGTGGACATTGGTTCTATGAAAATTGGAGTTCATATGGCCCTTCTTTTCACTACATCTGTATCTTTGGGGTAATACCAAGGATATTGCTTTGTGCAATTGCTGGGTCACAGGGTAGCTCTATTTTTAATTTTTTGAGGAGTCTCCACACTGTTTTCCAAAGTGGTTGCACCAACTTGCATTCCCACCAACAGTGTAAGAGGGTTCCTCTTTCTCCACATCCTCTCCAACATTTGTTGTTTCTTGCCTTGTTAGTTTTTTAGGCATTTTAATTATTTAAGAGCATTGTAGTTACATCTTTGCCCAGATTTTCATGTTGATATGTTTTGGTCACTGTTCTTTAAGTCTTGTAAGAGATGAATTTCTTCGGCACAACCCAGCCCCAAAAAATGCAAGGCTAGGATAATATATTGACACTACATGTGCCTTAGTTTTTCAGGCATTTACAGAATCTTTTTGAGTATCAAATATGTGCAAAGCAAAGTCAGCTAAGGGAGACTTTAGGATCTGTGGGATCTGTCATTTAGAAGATTTTATAAAGAAAAGTGAAACCCACCCCAGAGATGAGTGTTAATATTCAGTTTGCATTTATAGCCTCTCTGATGCCTTTTAGAAATATAGCAACTATTGTTAATAAAAAATGACACATTTATTATAAGTTGTGGCATATAGAGTTTTTGTGAAAAGTTTACAGCCTATGTGTTAAAGATAAATGTGAAGAAAGTATGCTCTTTTGTTGTGTTTCTCCCAATGCTTTATAAGTATTTACCCCCATAAGAAATTTTTGAAATGCTCATGCTGATAAGAGGTCCTAAACAAATAACAGAACAATATACTTTTTTTCTTTAAGATTTTTATTTATTTGACAAAAAGAGAGAGAGAGAGAGAGCAAGCACAAGCAGGGGGAATGGCAGGCAGGGGATAAGCAGGTTCCCTGCTCAGCAAGGAGCCTGATGTGGGCTTCGATTCCAGGACCCTGAGATCATGACCTGAGCAGAAGGCAGAGGCTTAATCAACTGAGCCACCCAGGCGCCCGACCAAAGTACTTTCACACATATTATCCTATTTGCCTTTGCATCATCCCTAGAAGGTCACTATATGACACTCTTGTTTCATTAGCATTACAACAGATTATTAAACAAATCAACAGAATGAAGATTTAAAGTGACGTTATCTAACTGAGAAAGCCTTCACTTATATTTTCAAACAATATTTCTCACCTACCTCAACTCATCAGGGAAGTTTTAAAAATCTCGTGCCCAGGCCAGATACTTGGGCCAATGACAAGAAAATTTCAGGGGAAAGGCCCCAGGAGGCAGCACATTTAACTCCCCCAGTGACTCTACTCACCCCTTCAAAAACTCACTAACCTCCACTCACAGAAGTGCTGATTAAGTAATGCTTCCGCCACACCTGCTCTGCCTCCCAGTGTTACTACTTTCCACCTGTTCCTGTCATTTTGGAAGAGTGATCATTTGAACCAGCTGGATACATGAGAGGATACATGCTCTGCCTGGCCCCCCCAAGTTGCAATGTAAGCATAAAAGTCTTTTTTAGCTTCCAACAATTTGCGTGGAAAACAAATGCAAAAATAAGCATCACACCTAGTATTAAGAAATACTCAATAAGAAGTTTAAAATCCCAGCTTGTTTCTTTTTTCTACCTCACCCCCACCCTCCCACTCTCGGCCATCACATTCACATCCAGCTCAAATGCCTCTCAACGTCTTGCTTTTATCTCCATCAGTCCTGCAGTGGTCTGGTCTTCTGTCAGTTTAGAAGTTGCCAGGATTCTCTGACAACATTCTGTGTGAGATTCAGTCCAGAGCTCAGAACCCATCTTCCTGACAAGAGATTGTGTTACATAAATTCACTGCCTAGAAACTCTCATTGTGGGGCGCCTGGGTGGCTCAGTGGGTTAAGCCTCTGCTTTCAGCTCAGGTCATGATCTCAGGGTCCTGGGATCGAGTCCTGCATCAGGCTCTCTGCTCAGCAGGGAGTCTGCTTCCCCCTCTCTCTGCCTGCCTCTCTGCCTACTCATGATCTCTCTCTGTCAAATAAATAAATAAAATGTTAAAAAAAAAAAAAAACCTCTCATTGGCTCTCATCTTGCTACCTTCAAGACAACACAAATTAAAACAAACAAACAAAACAAAACAAAATCTTAACTCGCAGGAAGTCCTGCATGGCGAAACTCCACCCCTGGCAGATTCACCCACTACTTCATGACAGGATGTTCTTGTGCATGCAAGTTTTGTGGAGAATGTCTTCAGTCCCATTCTGTCCCCGGGAAGCTCGACATCCAGCAGATCGATTGTGCCTCTTCCGGGTCGCTGTCCCTGGCTCTCCGGGAAGAATGAATTGCTCCGTTATCTGGGTTCTCTCAGCATGTTGGCTCCACCTTGATTATAGCAAATGTTATGTAACTAAAATATTTTTAGTTTCTCAAATAGAACACTAGATAATACAGTATATGTGGTTTGTGGGATCCCTGGGTAGCTCAGTGAGCTAAGTGACGCACTCTTGATTTGTTTGGCTCAGGTCATTTATCTCAAGCATGGTGGGATCAAGCCCTGAGTGGGACTCCATACGTGGGGCAGAGAATCTGCTTGGGATTCTCTCTTTCTGTCTCCCTCTGCCCCTCCCTCCGCTCACACTCTCTAAATTAATTAATTAATGAGTTAGTTGATCTTTAAAAAACAACCAAAAAACCCTCACATAATATGTTTTGTGCTTACTTAACTCACAAAGGAAAAATACGCATATTTTTAAAGACTGCGGAGACTTTAAAATAGGATTGTGTATAATAGAATTTTATTTGGTTTTGCTTTTTCATGTTTCACCCCCAATATTCTTGTTAAGAGAAAAAATCAATCTGGAAAATATGTCTAAAGAACGAGAAAAGAATTCTAATAAAATATGCCAGATTTCTGTTAATAGTCAAAAAGAATTTAATACAATATATAGTGCTTTTTTGCATGAGTGATTTTTGTTACCTGTTGAAGAGCAAATGAGACTTTTAGATTCGGACTATGAGAAGGTCCTATCATATTTTCAGTGGATTCAAATGTTCAGCTTTCAAAATAACCGCCCATACGATGTAGATATAATTTAACCCAAACAGCTAATCGTTGACTTCAGTTTTCACCTGTTGACAAGCAGTTGTGCTTTTCTGTACATACCGTGAAATAAGACTACTGTGTCAAACAATAAGACACAACATTTTGGAATAAAATAAAAAGGCATTCAATTATGACTTTTGCCAAGGGTTTCTCCTACCTTAACATCAAAATCACACACGGTGGACCCCCTCCATAAAAGTTTCTGATTCTGTGTCTGTGGTGAGCCCAAAGTTGTGTTCATCCAACAAGTCCCGGGTGGCTCCAGTGTTGCTAGTGTAGAGACCCCATTTCAAGAAAGACTGGATTATTTTAACAATTTAGCAGTTGAGTTTACACTACAATGCATATACCTGTTGACTAACAGTGATTGGCTTGGTTGTCACCAAATATCCTAATGTTTCCAGATATCTCTATGTAGTCATAGACCCATAAAAGCAAACCATATTTATATTAAGATTTTTTTTGCTGTTGGGGGCACCTGGGTGGCTCAGTCAGTTAAGCACCCCGGTCATAGTTTTGGCTCAGGTCATGGTCTCTGGACCTTCAGATCAAGCCCCCATGTCAGGCTCACTGGGGAGTCTTTCTCTCTCTCCCTCTCCCTTTGCCCTTCCTCCTGCTTTCACTCGTGCTCTTTCTCTCTAAAATAAATAAATCTTAAAAAAAAAAAAAGACTGTTTTGCTGTTGTTGCTGTTTTTGCCTACTTTAGTATGTTTAATTACATCAATCCTGGAGAAAAATAAATGTTCTCTAATCTTAGCATCACAGGATTTTTTGGGAAACAACAGAAGATTCTATCTTAAACATTTTGATTTTCACTCTCCTAGTAAATATAAGCATGTGAGTTCAGGCAACCTCTATTTTTTAAAGGCATATTGGATTTATTTTTAAACTTAATAAAATTGGCAAATTTTCTCAATAAAGTTGGAAAGACATTTCTTTGGATGGAAAACTCAGCAAAAAAATTCGCCTGGTGTTTGCTGAGATGTTATTATCTTTACTCTGTTATTGGTTGTATACTGGTGTTAACTGAAGCCAGTGTGTTGGACAAATCCCTTCCTGGTTCTGTCTGAAGAAAATAAAACATAAGGTTGGTAGTGTACCTTTGTACTATTTGCCAGCATCTCTTAGTAAGATGTGACTGAGAATGATAGATTGTAGGGAATAGGAGCCTTGGAGAAATTCACTGATATGCTCAAATTGGTCAAAAGCCTGGAGTAGACTGAGGTTTGGAGATACTCTATAACCTCCTGCTCTCCCACCCCTCTTAAGATGGTCCAGGTACACTGCACTTGGTCTGGGGGTGTGGCTCTCAGGATTGCTTGTCTAGCAGGAAGAGAGATCAAGGAAGGTTACCCTCTCACTGTAGAGTCTTCCCAAGTATCTATTCTAGCCTTTTGGATGGGGTTTCCTAAAGCTGGAGAGAGAACCTCTGACCAAGATTGCTGATATTTAGAGGTCAAGAAATTTATATTCTTTAGGTAAGGACACTAAGACCCATTTAAAAAGTATAGTGGTAATCCTTTATATCTCTTTAAGAATATTCACATTATTTCAGTGTAAATCATATTGATTCTGTGAATTGGACAAAGTGGTCACCTTGTTTTTCAAATGAGGGCTAATAAGTTCTATTTAATTCAAGGGATAGCCTCTTCAGATGCAGCTAGTGGAGGCCTGTGTTCTAGCAGCACACTTCAAATAGGTGCTCATTATCAACTAAATCTGGATTTCAGTCACGCATTCATTGAAAAAATATTTATTGAGCACATACCTTGTGCAAGATGCTGTTCTAAGTGCTTAGGATACAACAAGGCAAACAAAATGTCATGACCTCATGGAGCTTGCATTGTAGTGAAGGGTACAGTAAGCAGAATAATGGCCCCCACAAAGATTTCACTGCCTAATGGACAGATCCTATGGATGTGTTGTCTTACATGGGAAAGGGGATTCTGCAGATGTGACTGAGACCTTGAGACATAGATTGTTGGGATGCCTGGGTGGCTCAGTTGGTTAAACGTCTGCCTTCAGCTCAGGTCATGATCCCAGGGTCCTGGGATCAAGTCCCGTGTGGGGCTCTTCGCCCAGCCCGGGGTGGGGGGGGCTGCTTTTCCTTCTGCCTGCTACTCTCCCTGCTTGTGCTCTTTCTCCCTTTCTCTGACAAATAAATAAATAAAATCCTAAAAAAGAAAAAAAAAAAGAGAGAGAGAGAGAGATGAGAGAGATGTAGATTGCTCTGGGTTATCCTGGGGGACCCAATCCAATCACGTGAGTCCTTAAAAGCACAGACTCTTGTAACAGTGGGGGGGGGGCATAAGATGACACCAGAAGGGTCAGAAGGATGCAGCGTTGCCAGCTTTGTGAATGGAAGAAGGAGTCCATGAGCCACGGAGTGTGGGTGACCTCTAGAATCTGGCAAAAGAAAAGAAACAGATTTCTTCCCTAGAGCCTTCAGGAAGGAATGCAGCCCTGCCAACATCTTGACTTTAGGCAAGTGAGGGTTAGACTTTCAACCTATAGAACTATAAAATAATACATTTTTATTGTTAAACCACTATGTTTGTGGTCATTTGTCATACCAGCAATGAAAGCTAATGGGAAGGAAGACAGGATATGCAAGAAAAATAAGTAAAGTGTATTGTATTTTGGTTAGTGATAAGTGCTAAGGAGAAAAATAGGTCAGGGGTATATCAGAAGGGAATGCAATGTTTGAAAGAGTAGCCTTCCATGCTGACATTGTATAAAGACTTGAAGGTAGTGAGGGAGGGGAAAGAATGCTTCAGACGCAGAATAGGAGGCCAAACTCTGTCAGTCTGAAACAATGAAGCTGCATAAGTAGATCCTGAATATCCAACTCTAGAAAACAATTACCATTCCAGAATATTATATTCCAGCTTACCCCAGTGACCATGTATTTAAGACAAAGCTTAAAACTCAAAAGATGATATTCTGATTTTTCTGGAGGGCAGTAAACATTCTGGCTTAAATAACATGGTCACTTTTTCATGTTTTCTGGAGAATACATGAAAAAATTCAGTAGTATTTGATTTGTACAGCATTAAAAGATATCTTAAAATGTGGCCTAAAGCAAACAACTTGGGGACCATCAGACCTGAGCCTCTTGGGACTATTTATTAAACATGATGATCAATCGTTTGTAGCACTACGAAGGCATTTCAGACAATATCTGACTCTGAATTGTTGCTACAATAAACTGAGTGCCTGGGGGAAAAAACTGTTGTAATTATTTTATTATCATAGGCTGTCTCTCACATACTAAATAAATAAAAATAAAATCAGTCTGCTACAGTGCAACAATTGGTCATAAATCTTGATGGAATTGTCTCTTGGTACTTTGAAGTAATCTGATTGTAGAGATTAAGTCATCTTCTTAAGTACCAGGCAAAAGAGAAGAAATAGGTGTCTAATTCTTATTGTTTCATGATAGCGTTCATTTTAATTTTCAAAGGAAGGAGAATAGAAATTCTATGATCTGTGTCAGTAGAAATATTAATGTATTCAGCAAATAAATGTCGAGGTAATTACTGGTATAATAATAGACATTTGCAATGATACTTCCCAGAAAATGTGCTTTACCTTGCTCCTCAAAGTGTGGCCCATGAACCAGAAGCCTGAGCAGCAGAAATGTTCATCCTTGGACCCCACCCCAGACCTACCAGGTTGCAGTTTGCAGTTTAACAAGATCCCAGGTGGTCCATATACACATTAAGTATAAAAAGGGCCACTCCGAGGCAGTACCTGGAACTCTAATTATGAATCTTGCCACTCTCTATTTTGTATTGTTTAGATCTTGGCAAGTGCACGTGACCTCACATTATTGTGAAGTCAGTGCTCTAGCATATCATATTTTGAGAAACTTTTCATCAAGGGGAGCTTAGTGTCTTACAGCTCTGAAGATAGGTACACAGAAGTCGGTAGTGTTAGGCTGAGACATTAGCAGAACTTCTGGATACTTACTGTTTAAATTTCAAAACCTTAAATAGGCTATCATATTTTTAAAGATATAACAGCTTAAGTTGAAGGGTGTAGGCATTTAACTGGTTTAGAGGAAGGTCAATTGGAAACTCAGAGGTTAAGAGAGAAGAGTACAAACTTCTTGCAGAATCAGAATTTTCAGGTTGCAGGAAGCAGCCAGTGCCATCTGGCTCAGAGCGAATGCAAGCTATTCCTTGATCTTTCAAAGGCCAGTGCTCGATCCTCCCCTCTGAGCTCACACGGGAAACTCACCTTTCTCCCAGGCAGTTTGTATGTGTTGTCGGCCAGCTGTGTTGTCGCCTTGCCCTTGCTATCCTTGAATCTACTTCCACCTCCATGAAGCTTCCAAGTTCCCATGGTCCTGTGTCTGAAGCTTGGAGAAACACAAGACAAATGAAATATAGCTTTCACCTGACACTTTTATATCTTTAATCGTAAGGTCTTTTCCCACTGTGTTCTGTTCCTTAAGTTAAAAACCCTTTCCTTGGGGCACCTGGGTGGCTCAGTGGGTTAAAGCCTCTGCCTTCGGCTTGGGTCATGATCCCAGAGTCCTGGGATGGAGCCCCACACTGGGCTCTCTGCTCAGCTGGGAACCTGCTTCCCTCCCCCTTGTCTCTCTGCCTGCCTCTCTGCCTGCTAGTGATCTCTGTCTGTCAAATCAATAATAAAATCTTAAAAAAAAATACAAAAATTTTTACTATCCTTCCCATATTCTAGTGACTCCCCTTTAGATCATCTCCTATCTTACAGCACTTTTTTTCCATTTGTGGACCACAAATGAGCAAATTATTTCAAATGTAACCCAAGTATCTCAGAGCATCAGAAAGACTATCTTTTATTACCTACTCCTGGACATTATCAATGAATGTGACTTTAAATCATGTCAGCTCCTTGGCTACCACATCCTATTATTGTCCCATGTGGCATACATTTCACTGAACAGACTCAGCTTAGCAACCAGCTCCTTCCCCATTAGTAGCTGCTCAATTATATGACTTTGTTCTAACTAAAGGGCAGGACTTCAAATGTGTCCCAATTTAACTCCGTATTGTTACTTTGGGCCCATTAAGCTCTTTTTATATCCTGATTCTATCATACATTCTATTAGCTTTTCTTCCCAGCTTGAAGTCATCAAATTCGTTCCCCAAACCAGACCCTTCTCCTTAATATAACTGCTCCCTTAATCCGCTTTAAATAGGCTTTAATCATATGTCTGTTAGGATCTTTGTAAGTGATGTTACTAAGTGGGAATTTATTTCCTGGCACATGTGTGTGTGTTCTTAGATATGTCAGTTAATCACAATTCTTCTATTAGATTACAAACTCCTGTTTGCAAGGGTCTTCTGTTTCTCTTCACAATTTTGCTTACCTTTAAGTACACAGTTAATATTATTGACTCTGACTGAATGGAGGTTGATGGTTAACTAATAACAAAGGATGAGTTGAGGACTTGGTGTTTCAGTATACCAGAAGGATGCTTACTTAGGAAATGCCTTTTAATGAATAAAATTCTGACTTTTGTTAGCAAAATAGAAGGTTCAAATGAAGTTAGGGGTCCATCAAAGAAGGCTATAATTGGTTTATTCTTTTCAGTTTTTCTTTTCAGTTCCTAGCCCATGGTGATTGATCTCACATTTGATTTTAAAACAAATCAGGAGTTGACGATTCAGAAATGGGTGACTCAATCAAATTATAGACAAACCCCTTGCTGCAGTGACTCTTACTAATTAAATGTCGGTGACAGCAGAATCAAAACAGGAGGAATTATATAAAATTTAGAAGCAAGGCCATAATATGATTCCTTTCAGCTGGAGACACCTTAAGTCATTAACCATGTAACATTTTTGAAGGAATAAGAACAGGTTGGATTCTCCTTTGTGAAAAATACTTGAATATTTCAAGTTAGATTTCACTTTAACTCATTTAAATTAAGTACATCAAGCCTCATCTATGCAAGTTCTCTCAAATGTTAGGAGGATGACTCTCAAGTTACCTTTTTTTTGCCTACCGTAATATACTTTCCTTTGGTGGTTAAAAAATGCAAACTCTGTAAATATATTGCTAGAAAGAGGATACGATTTCAGAGACTTCAGAAGCCTCACAGGATTAAAAATCAATACTTTATGGAAGGTATGTTTAGTACCATCTAAATTTTATAAGTTGATGCATTTGTTTATTTATATACATATATGCTTGTGCTCAGAAAGTGAAGGATCCTGTATGAACATACCCTTACAAACACACACCACCAACCTATTTAGTAATTATTTCAGAGTAAGTAAGATTGTAGACACTTCTAAATATCTTCACATTTTTACTTTTCTGTATTTTCTCTTATAAGCTTTCATCTTGGCATAAGAAGAAAAATAGAAAGTGTTAGTTAAAAATTTCCCTGGGGTGGGGGCGGCTGTACCTGGGTGGCTCAGTCGTTAAGCGTCTGCCTTCAGCTCAGGTCATGATCTCAGGGTCCTGGGATCGAGCCCCACATCGGGCTCTCTGCTCAGCGGGGAGCCTGCTTCCCCCTCTCTCTCTGACTGCTTCCCCCTCTCTCTCTGCCTGCCTCCCCCTCTCTCTCTGCCTGCCTCTCTGCCTACTTGTGATCTCTCTCTCAAAAAAATCTCAAATAAATAAATAAAATCTTTAAAAAAAAAAAAATTTCCCCAGGGGTGCCTGGGTGGCTCAGTCGGTTAAGTAGCTGCCTTCGGCTCAGGTCATGATCCAGGGTCCTAGGATGAAGTCCCGCATCAGGCTCCTTGCTTGGCGGGAAGTCTGCTTCTCCCTCTTCCTGCCTTTCCCCCTGCTTGTGCTCTCTCTCTCTGACAAATAAATAAATAAAATCTTTTAAAAAAATAATAAAATAAAAAATTCCTCAAAGCATACTTTGTAATAGTGAAAATAGAAATGAATAAAATATGTATCAATAGGGGAAAGGCCTTGTAAACAGAAAAGGAAAACTAAGAAATAAAATTCAGCAATGGAAAAAGATTCTTTTGATCATTTTAAAAACTGATCAACATGCAGATTTCCTGTGGCATTTGGCGACAAGATAAGCTCACTTCCTGAAATAGTAACTGTTACAAAGAATAAGAACAGATAAATGTTTAACTTTTCCTGACTTTAAAATAAAAGTGGAGAGAAAAAATGCATTGAAGCAAACATACACATTTTTTTTTGTTTGTTTTAAACAATTGCTCTCAGTTTCAATGTTCTCTTGCCAAACCATCACGGGAGTGGTGAGTAGATATCATTCTGTGTTTTTCCATGCCTGGTCCTTAGAAGTCATCAAGGCGTGTCTGCAAAGAACAAGATAGAGATTTGAGAGCTTAAGAGAAACATTCTTTGATATTGACAGCGGTAGGAAGTTTCTCCTTATTGCCTCATTGTGGTTTGTACATCAGGCTGCAGCATGTCCTTTTCTGAAGCTGTGCAGCCAGTTTCTGTAAGACTGTTGGCCCTGTGACGTTACTGGAACACATTTATCTGGAGATGAGTACCTCAGTGCCTCACTCAGCAAGCTCAACAGGCTCTACTATGTAGCAAAGGGCACTGGAAGCAGTAATAGAGAATTTTTGCAGTACGTCTCTTTTTCATAGTGCTTCAAAATGAAAATGTCTCTGAGTGCAAGAGTAGTTTGTTTTTAGTCAAGAGAAGTGTATCCCCCCCCCCCCTTTTTGGTTGTTGTTGTTAAAGCAACTTATAAAAGTCAGTGAGTTTTCTTAAGGGCCCACATTTTTCCACTTTCTGTATTAGTGATCCTCTCTAATCATAATACAACTGGTAATATGGCTGAGGCCTTTCAAGAGAGAATATAGCATAAAACAAGGTATATCCTCTAATCATGTAAGAAATCTTGTGCAAGGAACCAAGACAGATATGGAGCACTCTCAGAAACTGAATTGGAAGTCCAGATGTGTCACAGTCAAATGGAAACAGACGGAAAACTCTATGTAGACATCAGTTTGTTTAAATAGCCTAGGAATGTTTTCATGGTTCAAAACTTATACTCGAAAACTGTATAAATATGTGTTAGATCATCGTGAAATATTCAAACCTGTTCTTAATCTTCAGGTAGAACAGTCTTACAGATTTTAAAGTTTTGTGTTGACCACAGATTTGTGCTTTTAAAGGTAAACCTTGATATTTTTACATCTTTTCAGTGAGAAAAAAAAATGAGGGAGGGGTGTATATGAGTGAGCAAAATGTATGAAAAAGGGAAAAAGAAGAGAGAAAGAGCCAAAAGATAGACAGCCACTGACAATGGTATTGGTTGGCATCAATTTCAGAGCCAACTACCCCAATTTAGAGGATTTGCATTTATGACTCATCAAATTATAAGCTGATTGGACAGGAACTGTGTTAAGCCTACTGATGGTGCTTCATAAATATTCATATTAACAGCGATAGAAGAGAATCTCTTTCAAAACTAAATACTTATAAACCGTATGCCTTGTTGGAAAGTCAGTGTTGTTCTGCTCCAGACCTTTTCTATCCCCTTTAAGGATAATTCTTACTCAGGTTAACAGAAATACATCCGGTTAACAGAAATACAGCTGTAGAGTCCCTCTGTGAGTTGAGAAAGCTCTTCAAGTGCAACTCTCTGAAAATGGCAGACATATTAAGATCACATCCTGTAGGGGCACCTGGGTGGCTCAGTCATTAAAACGTCTGCCTCAGCTCAGGGTCCTGGGATTGAACCCCATATTGGGCTTCCTGGTCCACAGGAAGCCTGCTTCTCCCTCACCCACTTGTTCTGCTTGTGTTCCCTCCCTTGCTCTGTCTCATTCTGTCAAATAAATAAATAAAATCTTTAAAAAAAAAAAAGATCATATCCTATAGGTTGTTAATGTCAAATGGTATTAGCAACTTCACTGGACCACAAAGTTCTTTGCCCAGATTTACATTTTAATAAGAGCAAGTGCTAAAAGTTTTTGCCCATTTCTCCAGCTCTCTTGAAGATACAATGGTCTTCTTATACTATAGCTTCAGTGCATGAGCAGTTACCCTGGTAGCCTACATAAATTAGTGAATGTGCGGATTAAACACATGATACACATGGGGAAGTAACTTAGCACTGGGGAATCACCCCCTCTTGCTACTTGATTGCTCTTTGTGTATAACAGTGATTAGGGAAGCTGTTAATGTGTGGCTAGCAACTGTATCTAAGACTTGGGTTTATGGGAGAATAAAGTGCACTCCAGGCCAATGAGCACACATATATGAGTATTGACCTTGACTCATAAGACTTGCTTTAAAACTACTCCAAATAAATACCTTTTTAAATTTAATTTTTCTCACATTTCTACATACTTAGTCCTAGTTCAAGAACAAATACTTAAATGATAGCCATTCAGTGACTATTCCAGGTAAATTTTAATGTTTTTTTTCCTTTTCAAACATACTTTACATGAACTTTATTTTGGTTAAGTAATACTGTAGTTTCTTTTTTTTTTTTAATTTGTGGGAGATTATACAATGTTCTATAATAATTCTAAACCTGGATTTCCTTTTCTTTTCATTTTAGGGAAAGATTATTCCTATTCTTTCAGCACTCTTTTTAATGTACCTGAGAGCCAGCTGCGCGTTATCTGAAATGTAAATTAATGTAAAAACCTTTTACCTTCTCAATAAAGGATCAGCGGCTGTCTTCATATCTTCATGTTCATCAACAGTCAATATTCAAGCTTCAGTGGTTAACAAATATTTAAGTGCTTATTTTTCTACCTTCTGGGGAAGACAGATGTGGAATTACAAGTGAATCAAATATTATAACAGAGAAGTGAGGAAGGGGTGCCTCCGGAGGAGATAACTGGAGAACATAAATGTAGTGGTTGAGGTGGGTGGGAAAGAGGCAGGGTCTGGTGTTAGAACAGTAACTTTTCTTTCTTTTTTTTTTTTTAAAGATTTATTTATTTGACAGAGAGAAATCACAAGAGAGGCAGGCAGAGAGAGAGGAAGGGAAGCAGGCTCTCCGCTGAGCAGAGAGCCCAATGTGGGACTCGATCCCAGGACCCCGAGATCATGACCTGAGCTGAAGGCAGCGGCTTAACCCACTGAGCCACCCAGGCGCCCCTAGAACAGTAACTTTTCTAAAATTCATCAGGAAGTTATGTAAATGGGGCTGGTGGGAGTGGGAAAAGGTGGAACTGTTAGGAAATGAGGTAGAACCAGATTTTATAGGACTTGATGGTTGATCAAGGAGCGCTGAAGTGCCATTGTGGTTCGCTGGTGAAGAATGGAGTACAGTGGGGCAAGTGTAGAAGGGCAAGGCTGCTTAGGAAGCCATGTCTGTAACAAAGGCAAGGGATGAGAATGACCTGGATTTGGAAACAGAAACCATTGTCTTTTACCTGTGAAATGATCATTGGCTGTCTCTCCTCCATACCAGGCTCAGGTTTTCCATGCTGCAGTCAAGAGGGCACTCATGCATGTATTCTTCATTTTATTCTGACTGGGTTGGTTTATGTAATATTGACTAAATCTCCTTAATTCAACGTCAGGAATGCATTTATGTAAAGTCAAGGCACCTTCTGCTCCCTCCAGCCACCTTTCCTTCTGATTCCCATGCCTCTGCTCCTCTTTTTTCCTGGCAGCTGCGTATCATTCACTGTTGCTGACCCTGTCTTACTTAGTTCCCATTAGTCTTATTTGGCAGAAGAGATTTTTATAGGTGTGATTCTCTGTTGTTCCCTTGGATCCCTTGAAAAACACTTAGTTAACTTTGGTGACCCCTCGTGATGCTGGCATATCTGTAAACCTCACAAATGGAAGGTTCCTTGTATATCTAAAGGAATAATTCTGTGCCAGTCTTTGAAATTGAGGAATTCCACATATGTACATATGTATGTGTATGCGTATGTATATATATAAAACATATATATATATATCATTGGTTATGAACTGTTCTTTTTTTCTCTGAAAAGCAACATAATAATAAAAAAATATTGACATTATTTAGTGAATTACTAGTTAAAGCCTTAGGATATCAGAGGGTTTTACTGGTTTAAAAGTAAAAGCTATGTAGTAAATCCTGAACCCATTTATGCCTCTTTACCCATATTACATTTTTCTTTGAATGAAAGTTCCCCTGAAACTGTTCCTCTTTTCCATCATTTTAAATCTCCTTTTCTCTTTTGCTCCTCTTAGTTCTCCTCTTAGTTCTCCTTCACATGAGAATGTGTTTTACACATTCTCATGTGAGCCTCAGTTTCTCTGCAATGCACTTGTCCCCAGTGCTCATGCTGTCTTTCCTCTTCTCACATGGGTATTGTCCCAAATACCTACTGTTACCTTTCTTTGTGTTACCCTTCTCTGTGCCTTTCGTTATGCCACTCATTTGGAATTCAGTTCTACAAACCTTTGAAGCAACTTTGACAGGCACTCTGGTCAGGACTAAGGGTTACAGATGAATAAGGCAAGATTGCTAGTCACTGGCAATAGCCGTGGGGCAGGGAAAATAAACCTATGAATCCATGAGTACTGAAATAGGTTTTTTTTTTTTTTTTCTTAATATAGTGGGGGGAGGAGAGAGAGAGTGGGTTCATTTTGCCAATATTTCTATTTCGGATGCTTCCCCCAGGACTCCATATTCTGTCATCTCTCCCTTACATTATTGCAATAACCCCCTAACCAGTTTCCTTACTCAGACTCTTGTGCTTTCCAATCCAGTCTCTACGCAGTGGAATTCTTCCACAAAACCAGTAATTAGTTTATATTTCATTGCTTGCTGCTCAAAGCAATCCAGTGGCTTCCCATATAATTTAAAGTCAATGTTCTCATGGTGACTTTGAAAGGTCGGTTACCATCCACTTGCCAGTGATCCAAACTCTTCTCAAAGCCGCTCTCCCATCACCCCTCACTTCCACTACTCTCTGTTGCTGTTCCTTGAACATACCAGGAATGTTCTGGATCACAGCCTTGGCACTTGCTGTTCCCACTCTTGGGTAATCTCTTCCTTTAAGTACCTGCATGGCTGGGGCACTTGGGTGGCTCAGTGGGTTAAGCCTCTGCTTTCAGCTCGGGTCATGATCTCAGGGTCCTGGGATGGAGTCCCATATTGGGCTCTCTGCTCGGCAGGGAGCCTGCTTCCCCTCTCTCTGCCTGTCTCTTTGCCTAATTGTGATCTCTCTCTCTCTCTGTCAAATAAATAAAAATCTTCAAAAATAAAAAACAATAAAAAGTTAAAAAAAAATAGAAGAAGTACCTGCATGGCTGATCCCATCTTGCCCTTCAAATCACAGCTCCTTTGTCCCTTTAACAATGAATACTTCCCCGTCCATATTATCCCTGTACCCCTCAAACTCCCTGCTCTACTTTTCTTCAAAGCACCTATGATCTACTGTACCTTGTCTTGTTTATTTATTTATTGACTATCTTCCACCAATGAAAATATAACCTCAGTGAGGGGAAGGACTTCTGCTGTTTGTTCACCATTGCCTCTCTTGTGCCCGGAATGGTACCTGGCACAGAATATGTGCTCAGTAAATGTGAAAGAAAAGGAGGGATACAGAGAAGGAGGGAGGGAGGGTGGGAGGAAGGAAGGGAGAGTAAGGGAGGACTGAAAGGGAAGAAGAGAAGGAGGAATTTTGCAAAAGAAGAGAGGCAAGGAAGAAGGATGGCAGGGAGGAAGGAAAGATTGGAAAAGTCTCATGTCATGTCATTAAATCTCTAACACTTCTTAATAGCCACTTATTTTAAACAAAGACAAAACTGCCCTCTAGCCCAGAGCCTTTGGAAAGCAGCATTCTCTGTATAAAAACTAATAAGGTTGTTCTGTTTAAATTGTACTTATTTTCAAATACCTTCTTCTTTTTATGGCAAGAGATATGGACTTTCCATTTATGACAGTACTATAAAGTTATCCTGCAGGTAACAGTATTTAGGGTTTTCAAAATATTTTCTGTTTCAGAATTTTAAAAATAAATAATGGCATAGAGAAACTCAGATGCAACAAAAATCATGAAATAGAGATGTGAATATGGCAAAATACGAAGCTAGTGGTCTAATGCCTGAAGTCTGGGGTAACTGACCTATAGAAATTCTATTTTTCTTTAAGGGCCATTGCAATTCCCACTTCATCCATGAAACCTTCCTTGACTACTGCCCTCCTCACCTCTTTCTCTCTCTAATTTTTATTAGACCCCTGTACACTATCATAGGTTGACCTGAAACTATTTGGTATGGCTTTTAGATCTGTCTCCTTAAACGGATACAGGATCATTGACGTGAGTAATTATGTCCTGCTCTCCCTCTTTCGAAGCAACTGCCAAATTACACATCCTAGCACTGATGGAATTAATAATCATCATTTGTTATTTTCATCCTGACTCACATATACAATGAGGAATGGGGTTGGAGTGTTCAGATAGCAAAAGCACCTAAGCATGCTTTATGACTGCATATTTTTTTAAACTAAAGAGTGATTATAGAGAGCAACCATTTTGTCTTATAAAACTAAAATCACTATGTTGTCACTAGTAAAAATAATATGCATGTTTATTTAATCTGGCAAGAGACATTAATCTCTCAAGAGCAAAATCTTGAGGTAATTGGGGCCAAATTCCAGCACATCTAATTTGTTTTTTTTTTTTTTTTTTTTTTTTTTTAAAACAGTTTTTTTTTTTTTAATATTTTATTTATCTGACAGAAATCACAACTAGGCAGAGAAGCAGGCAGAGAGAGAGGAGGAAGCAGGCTCCCTGCGGAGCAGAGAGCCCGATGCGGGGCTCGATCCCAGGACCCCGAGATCATGACCTGAGCCGAAGGCAGAGGCTTTAACCCACTGAGCCACCCAGGCGCCCCCAGCACATCTAATTTGAATATTTGAGAACATCAGCTAAAAATACTGACCAGAATGGGATGATGCCATTCATGGAAATACTTCTTACAGAAGTAAGAAACAAAAAATAATTAATTTATTTAACATATTTAGATATTCTGATTGTCAGGGCGGTACTTGCTGCACTGTTTTGCTATTATAAATGTGGTTAGCGTTATACTTTTACTGGAACCTTTTTTTTTTTAATATTTTATTTATTTATTTGAGTGAGAGAGACAGTGAGAGATAGCATGAGCGAGGAGAAGGTCAGAGGGAGAAGCAGACTCCCAGTGAGCTGGGAGCCCAATGCGGGACTCGATCCCGGGACTCCAGGATCATGACCTGAGCTGAAGGCAGTCGTTCAACCAACTGAGCCACCCAGGCACCCTTACTGGAACCTTTTAAACAGAAAATACTATCAAGAGCAAAATCAACTTAGATTGTCTGACATGCCAATTGCTTTGCTGGCATTTTCTGCAGCCTGATCTATTATTAAAGGTGAATTATGTGAATAACTAGCTAACACTCATAGATCACTTGGTGTGTACCAGGCAAACGCTTTGTGGTTTTACCTCATATAAATGGCACAACCCCTTGAGGCAGGTACTCCTATAAGCCTCATTTAACTCACAAGAAATCAAAACTAAGCAAGACACAGTTACTTACCCAAGGTCATACAGCTAATCAGTATCTGAATGATGCTCGGTCCCTCGGGAAACTGTGGTCCAAGTAGATAAAAGTGCAGCAAATGAGTCCCAGAGCCTAAAACACAATTTGAAAGGTGGCATAAAAGTAAGTATTTGATCCTCAAAAATTAGTGAAGTTGATCTGCCTTTCTTAATGGCATTTACAAGGAGAATATTTATTGTGGTTTACGTTAAAATCCTGGTATTATTCTTCTACTATTATTTGAAAATGAGATTTTCAAAGAGTTATGAATGCATTTTATACAAGGTTAAATAACTCTTTAAGGATGGACTGCTAAATTGGAGGTGAGATGCATTTTCTCTAGTATACTGTTAATTGATATAACATTGAAATAAAGTCTCATCACCTACAATTTTTTCCCTTTATAAATAATATTAAGTTTTTTATCTTTCTCAGTAACAATTAAGTTCGAACATTGAAAAGGACTTGAACATTTTTAAATTTTTTTTAAAGATTTTATTTATTTATTTGACAGACAGATCACAAGCAGGCAGAGAGGCAGGTGGGGCGGGGAGGGGGAGCAGGAGCAGGCTCCCCACTGAGCAGAGAGCCCCACACGGGGCTCGATCCCAGAACCCTGGAATCATGACCCGAGCCGAAGGCAGAGGTTTTAACCCACTGAGCCACCCAGGCACCCTGAGGACTTGAACATTTTAGATGAAAAAATCAATGTAATAATTTTTTTTTCTTAAAGATTTTATTTACTCATTTGACAGACAGGATCACAAGTAGGCAGGGAAGCAGGCAGAGAGAGAGGAGGAAGCAGGCTCCCTGCTGAGCAGAGAGCCCGATGCGGGGATCCATCCAAGGACCCTGGGATCATGACCTGAGCCGAAAGCAGAGGCTTTAACCCACTGAGCCACCCAGGCGCCCCCAATGTAATAATTTTTAAGTGATTTAGGAAATGTTACCATAATTTAACCTTAAAGGGCTGTGTGTGAGTGAGTGTGTGTGTGTGTGTGTGTGTTTAACATTTAGTGATTCTCTATGAATGTTAGAGCAAGTGAGATGTGTGGTCATATGAAACTAATTGTGGTATTAATTTTAGTTTCTCAGATAACTAATAAACTTGAGCATTTAAAAGTATGGTTATTGAGGCACTTGGGTAGCTCAGTTATTAAGCGTCTGCTTTCAGCTCAGGTCATGATCCCAGGGTCCTGAGATTGAGCCCCACATCAGGCTTCTTGCTCAGCAGGAAGTCTGCTTCTCCCTTTTCCACTCTCCCTGCTTGTTTTTCCTCTCTCTATGTCTCTCTCTCTCTGTCAAATAAAGAAATAAAATCTTTTTAAAAAAAAAGTATGATCATTAGTCATTCATGTTTCCTCTTCCATAAAAATCCTACCCAAGTCTTTTGCCCACTTTTCTTCTGAGCTGTCTTTTTTCTGATCAATTTTTAGTATCTTTATATAGTCTGCAATCCCTTGTTGATGGTAAGTGCTGGTAATATCTTCTCTCAATGAGTTAGTATTGGAGGCTTTTGAGAAGTAGGAGTTTTCTCTTTTGTTTTGGCACAAATTTCTCAAAAAGTTTTCAAGTTCTCCCTTTCACAATGAAGTCACCAGATATATTGAATGGAATTTTGCATATGGCATGAGAAGGAATCTAATTTTATATGCATTTTCCACACGGTTAACCACTATTGACTATTCTGTCATTTCCCACTGGCTGGTAGTACTACCTTTGACATGTATCTCATTTCTTAACACTGCTGGGTTCTCTCTGGGGCTTCTATTCGCTTTCATTTGCCTATTTTTTTTCTTTCCTATCCCAGATCCCCTTGGCCCTAGTTTCTACAACATTACAATAATGAATATCAAGGAAAGAATTCCCCCTGCCTAATTTTTTTTCTTCAGTTGTGTTGGCTGTTCTTTACCTTTATCACCTCTGTGAAACATTTTTGGATTAGTTTATTAAATCCCCTGAAGTCAACTATTACAGTACTGTTGGAATTCATTGAATTTCTAGATCAATTTAAGAAAAAGTGGTGTATTCAAGATATTCTATTTTTATCTACAATTTCGGGGTATTTCCCAATGGTTCTTTTTTAGAGTTTTCAGTAAGTTTTATAAATTTTGCTCGAAAGATCTTGTGTACCTTGTATTCATTTGCACTGTATACTTCTGTTGTCATTGCAAAATGGCAATAATTTTCAAAATACATTTTCTAAATGCTTGCTGCAATGGTATACAAATCTGGTCACTTTTTTTGTGTGTGTTTTCCAGATACCCAGAGAATTTTTTAAATTTTGTTATACTTTTAATAATTTTCCTTCTGATTCTTTTAGGTAAACAATCATATCATCTGTGAATAATAAAAAAAAATTGTTTCTTCCATTCCAATTTTTATACTCTATATTTTATGCATTTGTAAAAAGATTTATTGTCTTGCTACCCCACTTAAGCCAGTGCTTCTCGTACTTTAAAAATATGTGTAAGTCGTCTGGAGATCATTTTAAAATGAAGATCTGGTTTAGTAGTGGGTTAGGGCCCAAGAGTCTGCATTTCTAACATGCTCCCTGGTGATGGGAGTGAGGTTAGTTGGAGATAGCTAGACTTTCAGTAAACTGTTAAACAGAAATAGAGATTGCAAGCATTGTTTTCTTGTTTCTAAGTTTAAAAGTCATGCTTCTACATTTCTCTAGTTTTAGTAAGTTCCAAATTTTAGTTAACAAATTTGTTATAATGTTTTATCATGAATGGTTGTTGAATTTTGCCAAAGGATTTTCAGCTCTTATTGAGATACGTTGACGGTTTTTCTCCTTTAAAGTATCAGTGTCATAAATCATTAGAACCTGTAATGTTTATAGTTGTCCGTATTATTCACACATACATGTATATACACATAAGTGTTTACACACACAGATGTGTTTATTGCTGCTTTATTTGCTAATACTTGGTTTATAATTTTTAACCTGTGTCTGTTATTTTGGCTGACTATATGCAATTCTTGATGATTTCTAATTTTAAAAAGATCATTATAAAGTGAATGAGGTACCCTCTTATTCTAAGCTCTTTAAATTTAACTCATTTCTTATAATAATGTTTGGATACATTTTATTTTATTTTAAAGATTAATTTATTTATTTGACAGGCAGAGATCACAAGTAAGCAGAGAGGCAGGAAGAGAGAGAGGAGGAAGCAGGCTCCCTGCCAAGCAGAGAGCCCAACGCGGGACTCGATCCCAGGACTCTGAGATCATTACCTGGGCTGAAGGCAGAGGCTTTAACCCACTGAGCCACCCAGGCGCTCTGTTTGGATACATTTTATTATCATCAGCATCTTACTGATGTAGAAACTGGGATATGTTCAGGTTCCACAGCTTGCTCAAAATCACACAGCTAGTTAAATGATGAAGCTACAGTTCATTAATTTGTGTCTATTGAGCAATGAATGTAATGATAAAGAAAAAAAAGTTGGTTTTAGTCACTGATTCATTCAGTCAGTCTTGAGTTGAATTCATTAATTCAGTTCGAAACACAGGTGGCAAAGCTACTAAAAGCAGACCTAGATCCTTGTGGGATCTTCTTTTCCCTTGTGGGAAAAGAGAAACAGCAACACACTTTTTTCAGGTAACCAGCAAAAATGGGTTCCTTGGTAATTTGTAACAGCTTCCCAACCCCTACCAAGCAGTGGTACTAGACTCTGGATTCTAAACTGAAGAATATGCTTTCCTTGACTTTGTGACTCAATGGCCTATCCTAAAAGCTAATGACATTGTTTAGTATATAGACCTTTCTCTAAATTCAGCAGCGATTTAGCATAATTAAATAATACATAGGTGTCTATTCCTTTTTATAACCTCTCTTCATCCTAACATACTAACTTCAAGAAGTTTTCCTTTGTAAATGGATCTCTCTTTATGACATTAAACCTGTCTTATCACAACTAACTTCGGAGTGATGCAAGAATCTGTCATAATCCTTCTTGAAGTCCTATTGTACACATTAATATGCATTTACTTTGTTACCAGTCAATGTTTGATTCTTTAGGTTTTCTTAGCAAATGATTTTTTTGGTAACTTATTATTTACTTGTTGCCACATTGTTACAAATGGAAGGGTTTTTTTTTCTTTTTGCTGTACAGATATGATACAGAGGAAAATACAAGAGACATTATCCTGCCCATGAAATTTATGACCTGCACAAATTATTTAATCTCTGAAAAATTCAGTTTCCTCATCTGAGAAAGGCATTTGAGCTAGACAGTCTCTCTCACTTGTCTACCAGCTCTACTGTTAAGGATTTTGTTCATCCTTAAACAGTATTTTCTCACTGAAACACAAACATGCATAATTAATACCATGTATCATTTTCCTAGAAGGTTCAGAAACCCATTATCTAGATGATATGGTAGACTGATTTTTGTCAATATCATTGTTGACTCCACTTTTTAAAAATCTTGTTAATTTTATTAATATGATGTAGAGTTGCTGAATACTTCCAAGCCTGGATCATTGCTTTAGTCATATCCCCACTGACAATTTTGAGATGCTAGATTTAGTGGCCTGAGTACAAAAATAATATTAACTTATTCTAATAAAATGTAAGCTGATATAGACATGAGAAACCTCTATATTTTTATCATATTTTAAGGTGAATACTTTACCTTTCATATTCATCACTGATATTTTAAAATCACATTTAGTCTTTGAAAGTTACTGGTAATACGTTTGTGTAATAATGAGAAAGACAACCTAAACTGTATGGCCAAATAAGATGATTGAACTTTATACTTAGAGATGTTTTCCTTTTTACACTAGGCATTACTTAACTTCTTTTCAAAAACAGAAGTAACTTTCCCTTTGTCCTTGGTACGGTGTCATACTTGTTTGTTTGGTGATACTGCTTTTCTGTGAAACAAAACTTTATTAGCAAAAATGTACCTATCTGTATTTGAACCTTAAACTAATTTATTTTTATAAATGTCCCTTGATTTGACTGACATCAAGGGCTCTCTAAATGAATACTATTTTCTTGATTTCTTTCCTTTGAAATGGAAACTCTGATGTTAAACCATTTAATAATGATGAAGTCTACACCCAAGTATCTACAATTTTTTTTTTTACCAGTTCAATGGTGTTGAGTGTTCCTAGAGTGAAATTGGAGAGTCATTCCAAAACATTCACCTCATGTTCATTCATTTTGTCTTCTCTTTAATTCAATCTGGTTGAAATTGTTTTCATTGATTGATAGTGGCTTCCTGGAATATGTCTTTATAAAGATTATGAGCCATATGGGGTTCTGAAACTCAGGAGAAAAGGGTGTTTTGATAGACGAGTGATTTTGCAATAGACATGCACACACTGCGATTGGTATTACTGACTCAGACAGAAATGTAACCTTAATGGAAACAAAGGCAGGAAAAACGTTTTTAGGTCATTTGACCTACCCTGCTCCTTCCAGGAGATAAGTAACCACATCAACCAAAAGGGAGTTGTCTATGACCATTTTTAAGATCTCTAAAAATGAATATTTTACAATTTAAATAGCTGAGCTTAATTTTTTCTCTTTCCACCCTGAACACCGAATCATTAAAATTATAGACATTTTATGTACCCGTAAAGCAGTTGAGCATACAAACCAGATGTTAAGATTGGATATATTCAAAAGTTTAGACATCCACAAAAGTTTTAGACATCCACAACATTATGTTTTGCTTGTATCCTGGAACACCAAACTGTCTTGCATCTTTGAGTTTAATTTAGACCTCAAATTGCCACATTTTTAAGGAAGACTTATTAGGAATATCTCACGGGGTGCTGAGTCCATGGAACAGAAATCCAGTGTTTCTGTGTTTTTACTGAGAATATCATGTGGGAAATTTCCCAAAGTCACATTATCCAACTGGCTGTAAGTTGGCCTGTTATTATATCGTCTAAGAACATTGAATTCATTGGATACTATTTTGTTCACGATAAGCCTGCGTCAGGTATAGCCTTGTAACTTGTGCTTTTCCATGTACTTGAAAATTAGGATTTACGTTTATATTTAGTCAAGCAGAATTGGAAACAACACAGTGATGGCACTTTTGGATCTAATGTTAAAGAGAATCTAACGTTAAAGAATTTTATGGGTTTTTTTTCTAGTTTTGTGAATTTCCTGTGAATTTATAAAAATACTAACAAATGGTCTGTCTGTCCCTACTACAATTGTTCATTTTAGTCAATAGGCAGACATAAAATTACAAAAATATATATTCGTCTCCAAATATATATAAAATATAGATTTTTAAAATTAGCCATAAGCCTACCACTGAAATACAACAATTTTCTTTTCTATTGCCCCTTCCAAATGTTCTTTGGTGGTACACAAATTTTATGTAGCTATAATCATATATGAGTTTTTATCCCACTTTCAAAACCTGACATCATTCCTTAAACAATTATCTGTCATCTGCCAATCTTCAAACATATCATTTTGATTGCCACATAATATTCTGACTTGAGGTTTTCTATGTGTATGTTTGTTTTTAGGGTTTTTGTCTGGTTTTGCCTCATTTACTCTTGTTTCAAATAATGTTTCTGGAAACATCTTCTGAATTTTTTTTCATCTTTTAAATTAGCTGTCTAGGATAAATTCTGAGTGGTAGAATCGCTAGGTCAGATTCTACAGTCGTAGTCACATCTCTTGCCATTTTGTAACCAAAAACATGCTGTTGACTAAGACCAGGTTGTTAACTTGCTTTTCATTTTTGTTTTTGATCATAACTAATTCAAACTCTACCTTTCTCGAATTAAATCTTAGTATAACTTGGACTTAAATTTTTTATAGTAAAACAGAAAGGGCTCTAGAAAACGGGGAAAAAAAGGAGACGAGTGATAGGCAGTATAGTTTTTTTTTTTTTAAGATTTTATTTGTTCATTTGACAGACAGAGATCACAAGTAGGCAGAGAGGCAGGCAGAGGAAGAGGGAGAAGCAGGCTCCCTGCTGAGCAGAGAACCCGATGCGGGGCTTGATCCCAGGACCCTGGGATCATGACCTGAGCCAAAGGCAGAGGCTTTAACCCACTGAGCCACCCAGGCGCCCCTAGACAGTATAGTTTTATGATTAGGCCCCCTCCCACCTGTTGGGATCCCTGGTGCAGCCACTTTTCATTGTGTTCCTTTTGCTCAGCAGTTTTCACTGAGAATTTTACCCAGACGCATGCATTTTCTTGCTTTATCCACATAAATGCAAGCTGGTTCTTTTATCTACACTTCCTGTTCTATATTTTTCTGGGTAAGTTACACCTCCATTAAGTTCTTACTATAATTTGTATGGATGTCTATTTGTCTCTCTCTATCCATCTGTGTGCATACCCTGTCATCTACCTATTTCTGTCTCTCATATTTTGCCATTCTTTTCCTTCCCAAATTTCCTTTACAAAATTAAAGAAATAGATACTGTTTTCTCTCTTCCTCTATTCTTTTTGTCAGTTTGTCAGACTACATTGTTGGTTTATCCAAAGGGCTTTTGGTTTTTAAATTTGTATTACTGTATTTTTTCCTCCATTATGAATGTTTTTTCCTTACCATTATTATTTTTTTACTTCTGCTTTCTTTGAGTTTATTTTTCTATTTTTGCTGTATTTTTAAGCAAGTTGCCTTGTGCATTGATTTTTAGCTTTCATTTATTTCTAATATTTCCATTTAATTCTACTGTCTTACTTGCAACCCACACATTTGATTCACAGTATATTTATTATTCAGTTTTAAATATTTCCTAAATTATGTCATGATATCGCATCTGACCCAAGTATTATTTAGAAATGCTTCTAACTTTTTCCCGAAGGAAAGTTTTTTTTTATATATATAGTTACTAATTCCTAACTTTGTTTCATTGTTATCAAAGAAGATATTTGCATAATACTTATTCTCTGACATGTGTAGAAACTTGATTTAACTGGAAATATTAGTGGGTTCATGAACATTTGATTACTTATAGTCATAATATGCAAATATATTATTTGAGGCTTCCTATTTATCCTATTTTATATTTGCTTTCTCTTTACTTCCTTCTTTGCTTGTATCATTTTGCATCAAAGTGACCTCCATCCTTTTCTCATTGTATTTTTCCTTCTAATTTTAAGCTTTTTTCCTCAATTTTAATAGTAGCTCTAGAAAACTTTCCTTATATATTATATTTTTAAAGGCTAAAATTAAACAGCTTCTTTACCCTCCCCTTTAACAATACAAGAAAAATGGATTTTAATTCTCTTCATGCTTACTTTGCATTATGGACATTATTTTTATAATTTTGATAAGTCTTTTTTCTGAATATTTACTAATGTCTATTCTATTTTATTTATTTTTGTTCATCATTGTTCTTGGCATCTCAGCCCTTCCTTATTCTTCAAATATATCTTCTTAGAAGTTCCACTAGTGCCCCATAGTAGACAATTCTCTTAATGTTTGATTTTCTTAAGATCTTTATTTTGCACTTGTACTTAAAAGATGGTTTTGCTGAATGTGTATTTCTAGGTTGACAACTTTTCCTCTCAGCACTTTATTGAAGATAATACTAAATTGTCTTTTAAGAAATCACCTTCTGGGGTGCTTGTGTGGCTCAGTTGTTAAATGTCTGCGTTCAGCTCCGGTCATAATCCCAGGGTCCTAGGATCAAGGCCACGGTGGGAGGCCTACTTCTTCCTCTTCCACTCCCCCTGCTTGTGTTCCCTCTCTTGCTGTGTTTCTCTCTGTCATTAGTCAAATAAATAAATAAAAAATCTTAAAAAAAAAAAAAGAAAGAAAGAAAGAAAAAAAGAAATCACCTTCCAGTCTGGTTGCTGTTCTTTTGCTCTATCTCTTCTCTGAGGGTGCTTTTAAATTGTTCTTTTTAAAAAACAAGCAAACAAAAAATTGTTCTTTTTATCTTTGTTGAACAATTTCAACTAATGTGTCCAGACATTGATTTTATTAAAATTTGCCCTATGTAAGATTTACCAACCTTCCTATATAAGCATAGGTGTCTTTGGACAACTCGTAACCATTACACTTTCAAATATTAACTCACTAACATTCCTTTTATTCCTCCCTCTGAAACTACAGTAAAACATATGTTGACCTTCTCACTCTATCATCCACTTCTCTTAACCTTTCATATTTTTCATCTCTTTTTTCTCTGTATTGCTTTCTGACAGCTTCATTCATTTATGTTTTCTGGCCTACTACTCCAACCTTCATCTTTCTAATCTGTTGCCTATTCTGTTTATTGAGTTTCTAATTTCAGTTATTAGATGTTCAATTTTAATTTTTTTAAGATTTTATTTATTTATTTGACAGAGAAAGAGAGTACAAGCAGAGGGAGCAAGAGAGGGAGAAACAGGCTCCCACTAGTAGGGAGTCTGATGTGGATCTCAATATCAAGACCCTAGGATCATGACCTGAGGTAAAGGCAGATGCTGAAGTGACTGAGCCACCCACGGTACCCATAGATGTTAAATTTTAAAGATTCTATTTGTTTCTATTTTAAATATGCCTAACGGTTTTTTATTTTTAAGATTTTATTTATTTATTTGACAGAGAGAGAGATCACAAGTAGGCGGAGAGGCAGGCAGAGAGAGAGAGAGGAGGAAGCAGGCTCCCCGCTGAGCAAAGAGCCTGATGTGGGGCTCAATCCCAGAACCCTGGGATCATGACCCAAGCTGAAGGTAGAGGCTTTAACCCACTGAGCCACCCAGGTGCCCCTGCCTAATGATTTTTAATGGTTTCCTGCTCATCAGCTATTCTGTCATTTCTTATATTCTTTAAATAGATTAAATATTTTATTATAGTTGTTTTCTGTTTCCATTATCTGTAATCCTTGTGGTCTGTTTCTATAGATTATTATTTCTGTTGATTATTTTTCATGGGAGTTTACTTCTTATGCATTCAGTTATTTTTCTGTGATGCTCCATAGTATTTTATCTGTGGGAATTATTTGTGTTTAAAGTGTATTTTTCCAGAGGTAAATTTGCTTACAAAAAGTAAATGTGTGATATACTAACCATAGGCCTACTTTAAACTAAGTGTTGAACTTTCAGGCCAGACAAGTATCCAATCCCATATGAGTACATACTTGTGATTAGAAATTTTTAGAAGAAACGGTTTTGTTTTTTAATAGGCTGCCTGGAACCAAGATACATCTTGTTCTGCATGGAAGTTTATCTGGTACACTCACTCTGGGTATTGACTTTCAGTTATGAGATTTCATATGGAGTCTGAATGTGACTTTCTTCTCCATGTAGACCCCAGGTTTGATTCTTTCCCTGGCACACAAAGGGCTGGCAGATGCTTTCAAGGTAAACATCAATTCTAGTGCTTATCTCTGTAAAACTATTCTTTCTTAATTTCTTATAACTCAAATTATAACTTTGAAGTTAATGCTTTCAAGCAAACATCCAGTATAATATTTAGAGCAGATCTTGATGACTTCTATCATTATAGAGAAAAGCACACAAACCTGAATGTACAGCACGATGAATGTTCATGAAATGAACTTGCTCATTAACTAGCAACTGGTTCAAGAAGCAGAAGGTTACCAAATTGCAGAAGCCCCCTTTGTGCCCTTGTCCAGATATGATCTTCCAGGAGTAATTGCTAACCTGACTTCTAACACCATCGATGACATTGTTCACTAAAGAGAATATACCCTTTAAGTGTCTAGCTTCTCATCTGTTACTAGTGTCTGGCTTTCCCCACCCCCCCACTTTTGTATTTGGAAAATTCATCTTCTTTATATATACTGTTGTATTTCATTTTCATCCTCATAAGAATATGCCATATATTATTCATCTATTTTATCGTTGATAAGCCTTTATTTTGTTTTCATTTGAAGTTATTACAAATCATGCTACTATGAACATTATTATACATCTCTTTTTTGTGTGCATAAGTTTACATTTCTGTTAGGTGTGTAACCAGAATTGAAATTGCTTAGTCGTGAGTCATGATTTTTTTAGTTTTAGAAGATACTGGCAACAGCTTTCCCAAGTAGGTTTTCAAATTTAGATTTCAAGCAATGTTGTCTCCGTTTCTAATTTTCCACACTCTTGCCAACGTTTGCTATTATGTGTCTTTTTTTTTTTTTTCATTTTACTGGGTATATAAGCATTATGTCATTGTAGTTTTAATTTGCATTTTCCTGATGTCTAGTGATTTTGTGCCTGTTTAAAAATTTTTTTTTCTTAGCCATTTTTACCCAGCCTTTTGAAGTGTTCCCTGTTAGAAAGTGTTCCTCTGTGTACCTAGTTCATTATTTTGCTAGGAATTACTTCAGCCTGTATAAAATGTCATCTAATAATTTTGCTGTGCATTTCTATTCTTATTTCTTTTTCTTCTCTTCAAAACTGCCTTAAAATAATAGTTTCTGTACTCTTAAAGTACAAAGGTACAGCCCTTAATTTGTCCAACCTGTCTTTGAGCTCCCCCTGCTGTTTTCCACTTAAATTATATACCTGTTGATGATGCATAAGTCAGTTTAAAACAATGAATTCTTAAATAAGCTATTTTAAACAGAAACGTTTCCTTTTTCCAAAAGAAGAGGGTATCAATCAATTTAGATACTGACTTAGTACAAAAGAAATTCAAAAGTAACACTTAAAAACTGGTACATTTTTAAAAAAAATGTACTTGTCATGTAAAACTAGTATTAACGTAATGAATTAACACTTTGAATTATTAAAAACTAGACAAACTACAGAGTCATATGTGATCTCAGGTATACTGTAAACGTGTTGGAGTCAACAACATGACTTGTATCTTTCTCTACTTCCTCACGGTTTCCAGGATATTTACTTTGACATAATTCAGTAATTAACCATTGAAAAACATCTAAAGGCATTTATTCAACTGTTCTTGCTACATCCAAATTCATGGTGTACATTTCTTTAGGGCATTGTAGCTGAAATGAATACAGCATATTGTGCAGTGTTTATGTTTCATCAATCAACTGTGACAGATAATGTCTCCCTATATTATTTTATAAAAAAGGCACCCCTTTCTCAAGCTTGGCTGCTGTTTAGCTTCATAAAGACCTATTATACTATTGTCAAGAGACAAGAAAATTCATAGACTTACCATTGTAGATTTGAAGCCATATAATGAGTCCATGAGATAATGGACCTTGAATATGGATCTCAGTAATGATAACATCCAGTCTATAGGGGTTTTATCATGATAAAAGCAATCATGTGTATAAAATGCTTAGCACAGTACTTGGCACATGTAAATTCTAAGCTGTACTTTAAACAGTTATTGTCTTATGAATAAGCCATAAGTGAGCATTTTTCCACTTTGAGAATGTGCTATTTAAATGTTGAAAATCAGCTTTTCTTCTATCCGTGATAATTTCCTTAACATTAGTTTTGGAAATGGTGCCACATATCCTTATATTAATGCACTGCAAGAGGCCAATCAAATGTAGGTGTAAAAAAGAGTAATTTTCTGCTCTTCTCAGCACCCTCTGCTAATAATGCTGGTTGAACATATTCTAGAAAGACTGTTGATGCCAGAGCCAATTGAGAATTAGGCAGGTGGATGTTTTTAAGTTCTGCTAATAATAATATCACTTCCGCACTTCCCCCTGAGTTCTTGCTGTATTAAAGCTGCAGTTCCCTTTGGCTAGCTTCTGAGTATAACCTGGAGACACATATTATTTCAGCTTTTTGCTGTTCTCCTAAGAGGAGAAGCAGAGGCGGATAACCAAATTACCAAAATCTAGATTAGACTGTGGGAGCCATGGCATAGATTTACATTGAACCCCAACCCAAAATTTGGTTTGAATGTTGAGACTAATGATGCCCACACACACACATACATGCATGCATACACACACACACACACACACACACACACACACACACAGTGGCTATGAAAACACTTATTGCCTGTATAATTGAGATTTTTCTGGAGAAAGCAGAGCAAGTTGACTGCCTTGGGGATTTTATGGTTTGTAAGGGTGGAGCCCAAGCTGAGAGTGTTGCTTGTTAGAGGCTCGTGTGGTTTGAATATCTCACCAACACCTAAGGAGAGAGCAACTGGGCTTTCTTAACAGCTTGCTCAGATGTGGGACAGGGATGAAGAGGGCTCTTACAGAGATGTAAGAGCCATCAGCCAACATCAAAAAATGGAGTCAGACTCCTTTTACAGAGACTAAGATGTATGAGAGCAAAGAAATGGACCACAATGATACACAACCAGTGTTTTCAAGGACTGAGAACTAGGGTAGGTTTTTAGAAGCATGTGTTTCTGTTAATGGCACACATTATTTAGCCAAACTGTATTATATAGGGATAGTGAGTTTTTCCCTCTAAACTTTGGTCATACAAATAAGAATAATTCTGTTTGTTTTGAATTACTTAAAATAATGTATTTCTTCTACTGATAAATGCAAAATGTGTTGTTACTAAATAACATAAGCATATATCTTGTACTTGGTGCAATTATGCTATGAAATGATATAGCATGTAACTTTCTTTAAAAATAGGATGACAAGCAGTATTGGGATTCAAAGGGGCTCAGTATAACTCTTCTCTCTCATGGCATGAAGCCAAGTCTAGTATATGCATTGTATCTGTCACATGCCAATATATATATATTGGTTGCTTATTTTCTGTTCATTATATCTTTTGTTCATTCGCTAAGTATTTTAATGTTCCCCCAACATGCTTCAGATCCAGTATTTTAAAAATTAATATCTTATGCTTGTCTTAAGAAGTTCATAGTCTTTTGGAATAATAAGAATACAGAATAATATACAGAATAATAACAGATATGCAATATTGTAAGGTCTCTGGTAGAGAAGTATACTGATTATCCTGGATATGTTTTTTGAGAATTCCAGAACCTTTATAAATAAATGTATTTTAGGGCACCTTAATGGCACAGTTGATTAAGCATCCGATGCTTGATTTCATCTCAGGGTAATGAGATAGAGCCCTACATAGGTCTTCATGCTCAGCAGGGAGCCTGCTTAAGACTTTCTCTCCTTCTCCCTCCTATCCCCCTCTAAAATAACAGTAAATAAATCTTAAATATACTTTTTAACAGGACAGATGCATTATTAATAGTGAGAAAAGCCATCAATTCCTTGTTTCTTGTTTTATCTTCTATCACATACTATTTGTAGACTCCTGACTCAAAGAAAGTGCTCAATCAAGAGAGTAAATCACATTCTGCTTTGGATGGGCTGACCCATAGCACTCAGAGACATATTTCTGCTTTGGCTCACTGAAAGGTCATAATCCAGGATGAAACCAAGCTTGAAAATCACAGCAAAACACAGTGAAACAATTCTGAGAACATACTATCTAAAATTTTTAGAAAGTGAGGAAGTAAAACCTCCAGTCCATCGAATTTGAAATAAATCCTGCTCTGTGCATTCCATTCTACTAGCTAGTTATCATTTATGGACGGCCATGGACCACATTACCTAAGTACTTTAGCCCACATGTCTTTATCTAGTTATATTGCTGGCAGAATATCACTAGATATACAGCATTACCACTATATTGTAGTCTTGATTTTTATGGGATAAGAGTGAGAGCACTTCCAACAAGATGAACCTGCCCCCCCAGACGACCATCACTGCATTGAGTAGCCTTATTTTAAAATTTTCCCTTCAATAGAACGCACACGTTTCTGAGAATCTAAGTATAGTTTCTTTTCTAATTTTCCAGTAGTGGTCATAGATGATGGACCTATTTCACTTTCATCACTTTGGACAGAATTACCTGAGCATTCTAGAATGTGAAATTAATGCTCAGGGGTATCGTAATCTAACCTTTTTTCCTACCCTGAAGGATACTGAGATGGGAGCTCTCCACAACAGAACCCTCTTTATATTATACTTTCTAATGCTATGCACTTGTCTTTGGATCCTTCTGAAATTTTTTTCTCCAAATATAGAAATTACATTGATATAAATAACAATTAAAAGACTAAGACCAGGGGCGCCTGGGTGGCTCAGTGGGTTAAAGCCTCTGCCTTTGGCTCAGGTCATGATCCCAGGGTCCTGGGATGGAGCCCCACGTCGGGCTCTCTGCTCAGCAGGGAGCCTGCTTCCTCCTCTCTTTCTGCTGGCTTCTTTGCCTACTTGTGATCTCTGTCTGTCAAATAAATAAATAAAATCTTAAAAAAAAAAAAAGACTAAAACCAACCTCTTAAAAATAATCAAAGCAATCTCAGTTTAAAAAAAAAAAAGTAAATAAATAAATAAAACAAGAACTTTTAACCTCCTATAAAATACCTCCATCCCATTAAGATACAGTGATTTAGGATTAGAAATAGTGTGGTATCAGATATTAATTTTTTTCTTTCCACTAGAATTTTCCCATTTTTATTTTCTATATCAATGGGAAGGAAAATAAGACTTGTGGTATTCCCTAAGGAGTGTCTGCCAAGATAACACAAAACAAAATACCAGCCAAAAAAACCCAAAAACCAAAACAAAACAACAAAGCCAAAAACACCTTTATGGATAAAGAAGTTATCTAAGTGGAAAATAATGATTTTCCTAATTTAATTTAAATAATTATGCAGGTCTAATTTGTCTTTTTCCCAAAGTGAATAGAATGTTTCTATTTTTTCGATATTCACTCTAGGTTTTAAATGGGTGGGAGTATACTGAGGAAACTCCTATTGCTCATAGGCCAAGTTGACTGTTTTTCTGAATCTGAGCCAAATTGCTTGAGACAGACCTGACTCCTACAGGTTAGAAGTGATTGAATAAATGTCTATTCTTTTAGGCAACTATGCAGGTGGGTGTTTTACCTTTGAAAGTCCTGTCGTGGAAGTCTGACCTCTTTCTCTTTGCTTTGGGTTATAGTCTCAGATGGAGTTATCTCTTCATGGAACAGATGCATGTAGGCATTTTGCTGTCCTCTGCTATCCCACATAAATTTAATCCAATCATTAGTTATATGTCCTCCATAGACTAAAATGGTATTTTACTCTATTAAGGATCTTTTAATTTAATAAACATTTACTGAATGATTTTTCTCTTCTAAGAGATATAAGGCATATAGAGATGGAGTGAGCATAGCTCAAATCCTCAGGAGAATATAACACTGAGATAGATAGATAGATAGATAGATAGATAACACCAATGCAGGGAGAGAGGACTTAGAAGAACAAGCCAGCTTTTCCAGGGTTCCAAAGGCAGTTTTAAATTTCCTGGGCCAGCGTCAGGTAATTTCCAAATTTTAGTCATTGTTGCCTCTTCAGGCCTTATCTCCATCCCAAAACTCTCTGTTAAAATGTAGACTCTCTGCTGCCTATTCCACTTGACATTCCAATTAGAGGCTTACCCTCTACCTGTCAGTATATGAAATGATAGCACTCCCCTGGTCTCTTGCTGCAGAAGTATTTCCCCAGTATACTTAGCTTTTATATCCAATCACTCAATTACATACTGATTTTATATGCTAAGTATTTCTCAGGTCCCACCCTTCTTATCAGTTCTATCAGGACTACACCCATTGAGATCTTCCTCAGTCCTCACCCAACCCTTGTAACGGCTAACTAGGTTCCATTTCTCTAATCTATTCAGTTAACTGCATCACTCATGTAGGCATGGGAGAAACCTATCAAAAATATAAATCTAACCAGGCGACATTTTCAAGTGTTTATGACCCTTCGGGGATTTCAAAAACTATAGGATAGGGTTCTCAAACTATAGGACATTTGGAATAACTTCTCCAAATGCATTTCTTCTACTTTGCCCTTTGAATACTCATCATGATTTAGTTTATTGTTGAAACAGAGAACTTTTGAGACTAAATGAGGAAGCTATTAATTCTTATATTGGGGATGCAGATTCAGAAAGTGACTGGATATATGGCCAACCTACTCTTTGTTCCTATCTACATGCTTTCGTGGTCTTGCACGTAGCCTGCTCTTTCTAGAATATCTACCCCTCTTTCTTCCCTAGTTATCTCTTTTTGACTTTCTGAGATTCACCTCGAATTCCATCCTCCTCTGGATACATTCTCACATTCCTGCCTTCCAAGAGGCATTTGATACTTCCTTTGTACTCCTATATGCTTAATATTCATCTCTCATTGTACTTGCTAAGTAATATGGGTATTTGCTTCTGTGTTTATTTGTCTGCAAAGATTGCAAGCTCCTTACAACTAGGAGCTATTCTTCTACTTATCCATTGTATTTAGTGTATTTGTATCTAATAAACGCTCATTGAAGTGACCAAATTTGAACCTCCTGTTCATCAATGTACTCTCCATGTCCCAGCATAGGTAAAGGATATGCCACTGATTTTTTTTTTAATATTTATTTATTTATTTTAGAGAAAGAGAGAAAGAGAGACAGCTAGAGCATGAGGAGGGGGAGGAGCAGAGGATGAGGAAGAAAATCTCAAGCAGACTCCTTGCTGAGCTTAGAGCCCACTGCAGGGCTTGATTTCACAAGGCAGAGATCATGACCTGAGCCGAAATCAAGAGTCAGGCACTTAACTGACTGAGCCACCCAGGTGCCTCACCATTGATTCTTTTTTTTTTTTTTTTTTTTTTTTTTTTTTTGAGAAATAAAAAGCTGACAGTTTAGGCTGCCCAATATAAAAAAAAATCAACAGCAACAACTATATGAACAAGCATAATCCAAATTAAAAGGCAAACAGACTGAGGGAAATATGTGTAAAAAGTCTTCAAGAGAAGACTTTATTATAATTGGGAAGAATGCTATAATGAGCGAGGCAGTGGGTTTCACAAGGTGGAACTTCTGGAGACCAAGGATATGATTCAGGAGTGCAAGTGTGCATATGGTTCGTAAGTTGAATTCTGGAGTTTAAGCTAAATGAGGAAGAAAGTAAGTTGGTCTAGCATGTGAGACTCTAATATGGAACAATAGGACAGAAACACAGTACTGGAAGTGACATTGGGGAAGGAGAGAAGATGAGAAGGGATGAGCAAGAGGAGAAATGGAACAATTAAAATCTATTAACTTTTTCCTCAGAAGTGACACAATGAGCAGTCAGATCAGGGTAGGAGAGGCATCTACACTTCTGAAGGATGGAAATGGAATGGAGATATGGAAGTGAGAATTTGTGATGAGGCCATTGGAAGTTTGATGATAAATTTTACCATGCAAACGAAAGATTCAAAGGCTGATACATGATAATATGATAAGCACAGAGAGAGGGGCATACAAAGACATAATGTGCTTGTCAAGGGGAAGCCTTCTTGAGGTATGGAGGTAGACTAATGGACTCCAAGAAGCATAACCAACAAGGAAACCCCTTCTGATAGGAAAAAATTAGGAAGTTAGTACCATCAGGCGAAGCTTGATTTCAGTGTGGTAAAGGGCCTGAACACGTTATCTTCAGAACTGATCAGGCATGCATGTACATTTGCTTGCAGTATCACCAAAGCTAGAGAAGACCCACAGGAGGCTCATTGAGAGGTGATTATTGGTGGAGAAGGTAAGCCTAAAATGGGGTAGATATGGCAAAGTGAACATACTGACAAAAGTAGCAGCCGGAGAGATTTCTGCCTTGGTTGGTAATTGCAGAGTTGCCTGCATAGGTTTTAAACACAAGATTCTGTGTTAGAGACTAGCTTTTTGTTACAAAAACGTGTAGCTCAAATTATGTAAGACTGGTGATTCACAGACCTGTACCGCTGAAGAAAATAATACATTATATGCTAATCAATCAATCAGTCAATCAAACTATATAGAACAAATTCATTCCTTCCAAGGGAGACACCAAGTGAGGAATAAGATTTGGGCACATCTCAAAGTCTCTATCACTGAGTGAGATTTTTCTGGACTTGTTGGGACACTGAGGCTGCTAGTGGGGCTGCTTCAAAGTCCCAGTGCAGGTGCAAGGGATCTGTTAGATGTTGAGAGATTTTTCTGGTGCTTTGGAAGACAGATTAGGGATAGTTAATAACAGTTAAAAAGATTATTGTGCAATCTGGTCACTTTTTTTTTTTTTGCAGTAATTAATGAAAATCACACACAAAAAAATGTCACCGCTTAAGCATAGAAGAATTTAAAACATCATAATGAAGTGAAAACTATGACCAACATTTCAACTTTCTCCTGATGTCTCACTTTCTGTAAGAATTAACGTGGACCAGGAAAGAGGTTTCCAGGCTTTTTGCTTGGGTTCATAGGTCTGATATCCTTATCAAATTAGGACACTGACTTTCACTAACAAGTGTTCAGGAGCTGAATTTCTATCTTAATTCTAGCTAGTATTTATTTCTTTGTTCTATAATCCACCAGTCTTCTAACATGGCAATACCTTGGAAGTTTTTAATGGCTATGCAAATTCTTGAAAACTCCTTCATTACAAGTCTGGCGCGTTGTGATGTTCACAAATGGAGCACAAACAATGCTTGCAGCTTGGATGATATTTTCCCTGTTGTTATTGGTCTGAACTCACCAGGTAGCGACTCTCAGGGCGCCACATTGTCTGTTTCACTAGTTTGCATCGCATTTTCAGTATCACTCCAGGTAGTGACACTCAGAGCATTACATTGTCTTACTGGGTTACGTTGCCTTTTTGATAGCACACCTGCAGACTGTTAAAGGAAATATTTCTCTAATCCTAATTGGGGTTACTAGGGTCAAAGCCAAGTTTGCAAAGCTCATGTTGTTTCTAATCCTATTTCCATGACTGTGTATTAAGCCATTAACTTTTGAAGTAGTCTTTATATAAACTGAGAAAAAAGACCTGTTTTGTAACATGGTCAAATGTGATCAGATCTCTGTCTCATGTGCAGACACATGTGACCCACCTTCTTCCAAAATGCTCCCATATTTCTGGTTTGCTGCATGTCCTTTCAGAATTGTGTGGCTTCATGAATCTAACTTAAACAGCCATGTATTTTCACAAATAAATAGATTTAGTCCTCCCATTACTGTGGATCCTAAAATACGCTGCCACATCAATCAATAGTTAATCATGTAGTTTCTGTCCTAGTAATTTATCTACACATTCAAACACTGCAATTATATATTTAAACACTAGGACACCTATCATTTGGACTCTATAACTTGAGTTGCTGTTTATTAGAGAAAAAAATTATTTAATTTCTATTTATAACTGGATGGGACATTTAATAGGCCATTTGAGAATGAGAGAAGATGAGGAAAAATGAGACCGTATCATGTTTCGACAGCTTCATCCTAATCTCTGAATCTTTACAAAGAATTTTAGCTTCCTGCAAAAGAAATAGTTTTTTTCAGAATAGTCTTTTTTGTTTATGTGCCTAATGCATGGTTTGGATTTTTGCCAAAATGCCTAAAATCAGTTATTGAAGGAAAAAAACAAAATTTTGGAACTGATTTGATGGTTAATTTTTGTATGTCTTGTTTATTATGTTTAACTATAGAATTTATTTTAATAAGATAAAGTAAGACGTAAGGTATCTGAGTTCCTTTTTGGATCTGTTTGGATGTATATACATTTCAGTGGTGATACTGAAAGTGCTTTGAGTTTTTATTTCATCTTTTCAGAGAAACACTGAGAAGAATATTGAATTTTACATAACTAGTTATCAGTTACTATTCAAAATAAGATTACAGAGGTTTTTCTAAAGATTTTAAATAAAATTTGCTTTCAGTGTTACTTGATTTTCCTATGTAGTAGATGCTTGATTAGTGTTTTATCAGTCACTACTGACATTAGTACTGACTTGCTTTACTGGAAACTCTGTGATAGGGTTTGTGGTTGAAATTGGTGATGGAGAAGGTAATGGTGTATTGCAAGAAAATAAATGCACATGGAAAGGGAGACAAATATTTGAGAAGTACCTACTATGTGTTATCCACTTTATATATGAGATCTGACTTAAATTCCACTTCAGCCCTCCACCTAGAAGTAGATATTATCAGTTGTCATGTTATTGATACATTTATTTTACTCTTTTTAAACAACTGAGATATTTCAAACATATGGAAAAGTTGCAGAAAGCAACATACACATAGCAATTGCCTAGAAGTAATTGATTTAAACCATCTCATCAAAAAGCCTATTTGTTGCAGATGACTTTTAGAAATATGTAAAATATTATTGTTACTCCTCTACATATTCGAATTGTGGAAAAATAAGCTGAGAAAGAGATAAAATAACTTGCACAAATTCACTCCGCTAATAGAGCCAAGATTAGATCCGCTACAAATGGGCTCAGGAGCTCATGTTCCTTCCCTCCATCTTGCAGTCTTTCTCTGTCCTCCCTTATTAGATTCACAGACCCACTAATAACATACTTTGTAGAGCCACTTTATGGTGGGGGAGGTGATTAAGCCTTTTACTTTTGTGGTGACATATCAGTTTCCAATTAATTTTGGCACTTAATAAAGTATTGTATGTTCACCTGTTCAATTATTTTCTGTATCACATCAAGAGAACAAGATAATTTGGTTATATTAGCTTCATTTACTTCAACTTACTATAATTGGTTATTATAGTACGCAAATGCAGGTACTTACAGGAGTGCAACAGACAGGAGTATTACGTAGTGTAACAAAAACGTATTGCTGCATTTCTTAGTGGTTTAAATTCTGGGCTTGGGCATATATTCTTTGACTGGAAAACAATCTTAATTGGTTTTATTTCTTTTCCACAGTTGTTATTTAGGTTCCTAGAATCATCTGTAAAGTGGGATCATCATATGTATTTCATGGTACTCGTTTCAAGAATTAAGTTGATGCCTATGAAGGCATTTGACAGAGTGATTAG
This sequence comes from Meles meles, assembly GCF_922984935.1. Taxonomy (NCBI): domain Eukaryota; kingdom Metazoa; phylum Chordata; class Mammalia; order Carnivora; family Mustelidae; genus Meles; species Meles meles. The sequence continues at coordinate 94,306,431 of NC_060068.1, forward strand.
CATGAAGGAGCTACTCCGTATTTATTCACTCTGGTCACTTGGAAAACAAAAAGCTCTTTTGCATGTGGTGGTGGGGGAAGCGGTTGGGAAATAGCCAGTATATGAAATATTTCTTTTATTTTTTTAATTAAAGATTGTTTATTTGACAGAGTTAGCGAGAGAGGGAATACAAGCAGGGGGAGTGGGAGAAGGAAAAGCAGGCTTCCCGCTGAGCAAGGAGCCCAATGTGGGTCTTGATCCTAGGACCCTGGGATCATGACCCGAGCCGAAGGCAGATGCTTAATGATTGAGCTACCAAGGCAACCCTGAAATATTTCTAAAATAATTTTATTTGATTTGGCTCTACTAGCTGCTATTTAAAAAGTCATTTGGCACATGAAAACCTATCTTAAGAGGGTACTGACTCCGTAGTTGATTTAGAGAAGAGAAGAGAAAAAAAAAATCAATTGACTTTACTTAAAAAGGTGTCTCATTTTTGTGGGCATGTGAGAGACCAAAGAGATAAACAAATATTTGAAAAATGATCTTCTTGCTACACAGGCAGTACTAACCAATTAAGATGTTATTGTTATTTTATTAAAGCAATGCTGTTTTACAGTTTCATTATCTCTAGAGAAATACCAGAGACTTTATTAAACACATACTTTTAAAAAGTGGAAATCTTGGATGCTATTATCACCACTACGTGTTAGAAAACAACTGCATGGGGGAAAGAAGAGTTGGTGGGTTATTAAAATATAAAGAAATAAGGAGAAAACAAAATTCTATGATATTGTCAAGTTTCCCTTGAGACCCAACCATGACACAATTATTTCCTTTTAAGATTTCTTTCCTACTAATGAATCATTTTGACCCCTTTTTTATGTAGGTACATAGAAATGAATAAAAATTTATTCCACTGCTAAGGCACCCCAAATCTTATTAATGTAATTGTTTAAAGTCTTGAAGCAATGAAGGAAAAAAAGAGTACTGAAACTCTACATACTTGCTTTCATTATTATAGCAAACGTATCCGACTCTTCTACCAAACAACTCCATAGTTTCCAGGCAAGGTTCCTTAAGATGGGAACTTTAAACGTTATATGTGATTCTCCCTAGAAGTATGGTGGTCTGAAAAATAAAGTAATTCCATTTACTAACTAAAATTGCATTTAATTAAAGAATAGTTCTGACATATCAAGAAGAAACTAATTAATATTTCTAGAGGCATGTGCTTTTGTAAGAAACAAAAGAGCCTAAGTAAGTAGAAGCCCCAGGAGAAGAACAGTATTGCAGAGTGAGCAGCAGCAATAGTTCTTATTAATATTAAAATAAAGGAATGGACTTGGATTGGAAAACAGCCCCTAGCTTATTTACCAGAGGACTTTGTCATTTTTCTCCTTTTTTGACTCATCTCAGTTGGAAAGCACAGATGTTCTCTACATCTGTCTCTCTCCCACTCACCCTTAAATTTTACTTACCAGCTGAACCATCAGTCCTAATACATCCAAAAATATTTTATCATGGTGATAATTCAACTGTTGTATTTGAATGCATACAAATTTCCTGAAACCGTGCATGGCTATCCCGGTCCTATTTTGAAAGCTCTCTGAAGACTCCTTGAGGGGAAAAAAAAAAGATTATCCCAGTGATTACATTTCTTTAAAAAGTTTATTGTTCTGCTAAATATGTATCTAGTTATTTGTTGTAAAATGAGTCCATATCTTGGCATTAAGTAACTGTTTGCTAAGCAGTGTGGACAGCTATGCACACGCTAATGCCACCATTATACATTTTATTAAAAAACTACAAAATGAAGCAAAGAGAAGAGATGTCCCTGGTAATGGTATTTCAAATGAATATTTAAACAGCTTATCTACTCTAGATTCATTTCTGATAAATGAAATAGTTGCATTCCAAATCTTGCAAGATGCACATCTCTTCACTATTTCCTCCCCCAACCAACACCTCCCCCCACCGGCCCAGCTTGCATCAGCAGAATAGCGCGAATTATTTGGTATTGGTACAGCATGAAAATGTGAGATTAAAAAAAGGAAATGAAAGTTATAGACTCAGTGGCCTCCAGAACTTAAAAATTGTAGCGCTTTTGATTCTATTTTATTTTACCTTGCTTCAACTGTTAAATATTATTACTTTTTTTGCTCTTACTGGTATCATAAGATCTGTGTGAGATGTCTAAAACATGAGAGAACTGGGGGCACTCAGAGGCAGGTCTAAGTAATTAGCTCAAGAATCCTTGCCACAGTAGGGCAAGGGCAGTGTGGATAGAAGAGTGAATGCCCCCTATGTGTCCCCAAGTGGGTGTCAGAGGCAGAGAGCAGGGCAGGAAGGACCTTGCAGTAGTTCTCTAAAGGGCCTGTCTTTGGCAGGCTTCCTTTCTTAGCAGCTCCTGTACCACCTGCCATCCCAACTCAGCAAGTTTCATTTGTTCAATGATTGCTTTGTTTGGTTTTTGTTGTTGTTGTTGTTGTTGTTGTTATTGTTGTTGTTAAGATTTTATTTATTTATTTAAGAGAGAGAGTGAGAGAGGGGTCGCAAGTTGGGAAGGGGCAGAGGCAGAGGCTGAAGCAGGCTCCCAGCTAAGCAGGGAGCCTGACGTGGGGCTCCGTCGCAGGATCCTGGGTCAGACCTGAGTGAAGTGAGATGCTTAACCAACTTACTGAGTCTCGCAGGTGCCCCTCAAAGACTTAGAGTCAAGTTCATAGCCAGGGTCTAATTCTTCAAGACATGCCTTTTCTGTATTAGCCTCACTTTTGGCACTTTTTCGTGGCACCTCCCCTTCCTGTCTTCTTTTAAAAAATCTTTTAGCTTATGGATCCTTAAAAACTGCTTTAAACCCTTTCTATGGAATAAGAATGTGTATAATTAAATAGACAAATAATGGGAAAGGGTCGTAGGTGATAGGATCACTTTAGCCATAAGGAAGTGAAATTTAAGCAGCTTGCCCAACGTCAGACAGTGAATTTCTTGTGCGAGAGGCATGCAAGACTGGTTCCTGACCCTCTCTATATCTTGCCATCATATTTACTCATTTTCTCCTGGTCCCAGCTTAACTGTGTAAGCATGAGAATAAATGAAACAAGATGGGATTGGGAGGGAGACAAACCATAAATGACTCTTAATCTCACAAAACAAACTGGGGGTTGCTGGGGGGAGGTGGGATTGGGAGAGGGGGAGCGGGCTATGGACATTGGGGAGGGGAGGCGAACCATAAGAGACTATGGACTCTGAAAAACAACCTGAGGGTTTTGAAGGGTCAGGGGTGGGAGGTTGGGGGAACAGGTGGTGGGTGATGGGGAGGGCACGTTTTGCATGGAGCACTGGGTGTTGTGCAAAAAGAATGAATACTGTTACGCTGAAAAAATTAATAAAAAAGAAAAAAAAAAAAAGAAAATTTTAAATAACAGTTATGGGCATATGGTTCTCCAGCTATAAAATGGGGATTTTAATAATCTCTGTCTCCTAAGGGGATATAAGAGTTAACTGCAATAAGACATCTCTATAAAGCATATGTAATATTTCATTGTTAGTTATTATTCTGTAAATAATTAAAGACTAAGGTGTTCTAAGGAAAATGTCTGTGGTAACTATGATGAAAATTTACAGCTGTTAGTGCACAAATAATTATGATGATCATTCAAATATCTGAAAGTCCTTTTTAGTCTCTGAAAAGCAACCATGAAAAGTCTATTCTGACATTATATGGGGACCGAGAAAAAGACTGAAGAAGTTAACGATGGGAAATGAGAGGGGAGGAGGAAATGAATCAAATAATTCCTATTTGTTCCAGTGTTCCTAGGTAACACTGGTTTCAGAATCCCAAAGGTGGCATGTGCATTACAGAGCCCTCAACCAAATCATATCCATGAAACCATACAAGGTAAATTGTAACAGGGTACCAATTGTCTCTACTCCAAATCAAATAGTGGACTTCAGAAAAAAATACATCATAATTGTGATCATAATTGAAAGGAATAGGAAAGAGTTGATTATCTTTTTTTTCAGGCTTGCTTTTGTGGATTGGTGAAAGGCATTTGAAAAAGTTTAAACTCTTTTGCCAGTATTTCAAGGTAGATTTGATGGTACTTAGAAGGCAACCTCCTTTTAAAGAGAACGATATTCTCACAGAACCCAGGAGAATCAAGCAGTTGGCATAGCAGGTTATCTAAATTTGATCTGCATTGACAAGGGGGTGGGGCTGGGGATGCCCAAGGCAATCCTGCATTCTGCTGCATTGTGGACTCCTTCTACAACAGTGAGAATGTCTGAGTGTTACTCATTTTCTGAGTGTTAGCTCTGATCTTGTGCAAAAATAAAAGCACTTAGAAATTTTACCTTTTTGGTCTTTAGTCAGGACATTTCTTCTAGAACATTTGTTCTGTAGTAAGATTGTATATAGCTATACAATAAATATATGTACCTATATAACAAATCCAAAAATATATGCCTACAAAATTTGGTAGAAGTCTTGCGTCAAGGCACCATTTTTGGAAAGAGAGGTTGTTTTGTAAAGCCTTACTGGTAGGTGTTAGGTGTTAGGAGCAAGACTGACACAAAGCGAAGGTAAGCAAAACTTTATTTCCCACCAACACCAAGAATCAAACCGACAGGTGGGGCCCGCCTCTTACAGAGAGGGTGACCCCTCCCTGCCTTACAGCCTAACGTTTAAAGGGCAAAGGCCATGTGGTTGAGCCTGGCCACACACAGGTGGCCAATGAGATTGTAACACACAGAGAAAGCTGCAAGGTCATGCTAGGTCATACACGGGTGGCCAATTGAATCCAACAATTCACCCCATAGTAGCTATTTGAACTAGCCTCTCACCTTGGTTAGAATTGGCCCCCAAAAGGCGCCCAAAAGGTGGGGCCCACACTCCTTGGTAGCTAGGGAGACAGTATGTGCACTCCACTGATTGGATGTCTCCACCTGGCCTGACCCGCCCTTGTATTTGGGCTCTGTTACCTGGGACTGGTCGACCATATTTTACTAGTTTCCCGGGACTTGCTTTTAAGTAAATCCGCTGGGGAGGGGGGAGGGGAAGGGTCAGTTTAAGTTTTACTGCATAAACAACAAAATGGCTGTTCAAGGGAGATGGAGCCACTCTGGCTAAATAGGCCCTTAAAGTAGGGACTTAAAAAATTAAGCTAGCCTTTTATGTGCAAATAGAAATGTTAGTTTCCTGTGTATATCTTTTTAAAAAAACTTTCAGTGTGGATAGATAGGCAGGGCCAGATGTCTCTGTCTTAATTATTCATACTCTTTAATAAATAACAATGACATACAGTGAAAATAAAGCCCAGATGGGTGACACATTGCACAAATCATTGGAGGTACTATATAGTCATTCCTGAGTTTCCTGAATACTAATAGATAATACAGGTCATCTTTTTATCTGTTCATCAATCAAATGACAAGTATCTACTGTGTCTTCTGTGAACAAAGCACTGTGCTACTGACCTGATGGATTATAAAAACACACTGCCATAACATCGTTTGTTTTTATTTCTGTTATCCTCAGACTCTAGGCTTCCCTAGGTTTCTAGCAGTTATTTTCAAGAGTGATCCAAAAGCAGAGCTGAGTTTGCTGTGGTGGCTACTGAGCTAACCTGTTTACTAGCTTTAGTCTCATGCATTATGGTGGATATTACTGGTTCTCAAGCAGTGGTTGGTGAATCATGGAACCAAGGAATTTCAGAACTCAGAGAAATTCAGAGCTGACTCAAGTTATATTTTACTGAAAATAAAATGGGAAATAAATGATTAAGTGATTTCACCAAGGCAAGGCAAATAGTTAGTGTCAAAACTGAGGCTTCAACTATAGGCTGCTAATAGATCTGATGTTTTTTCCAGTGCTACTGCATCACAGAAATGTGTGGGATCAAAAGTGCCATCATGGGAATGGGGGCACAGTATCTTGGGTTTGCTGTTGATGAAGGATGGGAAAGAAATAGGAAGGGGCACAAATAGTCACCAGTGTACCTAGTTCATTTATTCATTCTAAAATGATGACAGGAATGTGGAAAATAAGAAAATAAGATCTGGCTCCAGAAATCTCAGTGGGTTTTCTGACTGGCATAGGATTACCTAGACTCTCTCTCAAAGTACAGAATCCCACAGCCATAGAGTCTTGAATTACAGGGATATTGTTTTCCTAGATATAATATGTATAGGACCATTCTGGGGAAATAAAGATATGCTAATTGGTTGGCTTTAGACAAACACAGTGTATTACATGTGGGGCATGAAAATGAAAACATTATTTATCAGCTACTTAATCACTAGTTAGTACTAGTATTAAGATAAATATATTTTGCTTGGTGTATACAGATGTGAAACCCGAAGAACTGTAGCTTTGACTTGCCTTCTAAGAATTTTCCAGTCATGGGGAAGCCTGGGTACCAGTGGCATTATCCAGAGATGTTTGACTTAGTTGGAATTCTTTATAGTTGGTGCTACTGGGAAGAAGGGCACAGCCAGGGGAGAGAGCAGAGCTGTGTCAAGGGTGCCCCATAATGGAAAGAGGCCAAGTGAAAACCAGGATGTGCTTATCCCTAACCCCCAGTAATCTGTGTCCTTCCTGTTGAAATGCAGCTATATTGCCCCTGGAACAGAAATGATAATACTCTTTGCCACTTTAGTTTAATTACAGTGTTTATATTGTGAATGTTTGCCCACCTAGTTAATGATCATTAATGTTAGCCTTAATAAGGAAGAAGAGAGCATGGTCCTTTCTAGTAAATATGAGTCAGTCTTAGAGACAAAGGGAGGTGCAGGTGTGTTACTAAACACGAATTTGCATCCTGAGTCCAGTGTGGGGAGACAGTTGTCACTGTTGCCAGGCAACCAGCCCTAACAGAACATACATGCTGGTGAACTTTATGCGTGGTCATTTTGACACCAACTGAAATGCACTTTTCACTACCTCTTTTGGTCCCTGGCTGCTATCAGTCACTTAAACAAAAGCAACCAGGAAGGGTACCACTTTGGCAACTCTGCTGCCTTAGGCAGGACCTTAAGAATGGTAAAAGACTTTAAAGATTATTGATGTTTTTATCTATTGACTTTCAAGAAGGGAATGGACTCAAGGTAAAATATGTGAGATGCTCACATAATTTTCTTATTTAAAAGATTTTTAAAATACTTCCAAGTATATATATTTCTGTGTAAATAATGATTGAATTCCTATGAGATATAACAAAATATGGGGTTTTATTAACGAAGAGCATAAGATGGTAATTGCCATTAGAAAGATGTCTCTGCTGATGATCATTAAGCAAGAGTCAAAAAGGTTTGCACTGTTATGATAATGATTTATGCACACTTTCAAAACCTGGTTTTCTTACCTAGTATACCACAATACCTTACTTAGGTCTGTTTCAATAAAAATAAATAAATAAATAAATAAATAAATAAATGGGTTTTTTTTTAAAAAAAAAGCAAAAGAAAAATTACTTAATTTTTTTCTTTTGTTTTGATATTTTAAAAATTTATTTTGAATAGTTTATGAAAAATCTTGCATTTTCAGGAGTATATTCCCCAATTACTTTATAAAGATGATCTTTGTCTCAGTGTATTTGAAATGACAAAATCACTCTTTATAGAGCTCATCATTGTAGCAGGGCTCATTTTAAAGAGTGTTTTAAAGAACAATGCCAAAATAAATGGTCCCTCTCTTTTCCTTTAAATCATTCCCTAGACAGTAGACAGTATAGACCATAGTTGAACCAGCATGTTTCTTTTTTTTTTTTTAAGATTTTATTTATTTATCAGAGAGAGAGGGAGAGAGAGCGAGCGTGCACAGGCAGGCAGAGTAGCAGCAGAGGCAGAGAGAGAAGCAGGCTCCCTCCAAGCAAGGAGCCGGATGGGGCACTGGATCCCAGGATGCTGGGGTCATGACCTGAGCCGAAGGCAGCCGCTTAACCAACTAAGCCACCCGGGCATCCCGAACCAGCATGTTTCAATAAGCACTTGATTACTGAAGCAATTTTCCAAAATTATTTTTTAAGGAGTTAAAGTATGTAATGAAAATAGAAGAAGCCTCAAATAAATCCAGCTATGTAGAAAAGTCTGTCATTTGTTTATTAGCAACCCGGAGAGAGTCTGAACAGTGAGGGGATATTAGAGACTAAAAGTTTGCTGTTCTGAGTCTGATGCATGGACTGAAAACACGAGAGCTGCAGTCTTTTTCGGTGTATTGTTGTTTTTCCTGTGAAGTATATCTCATATGCACAAAGAGTATAAAAAGAATCATGTTCACAAAGTAAGGAATAGTTTTGACGAAGAGGTCGTATGAATGGTGATAGTGATGGGAACCCCACAGTGACCAAGGGCTTTACTTCCAAAAAAAGTCAAATCCTAGAATCTTAATGTTGGGAAATACCATAGTATTCTGGCCAGGGAGTCTGGTACTGCTTGGGACACCCTTTCTCCACCATTCACCGAGAGGTACTTACAGAGCAGAGAAGAGGGGCCAGAGATTTTAGGGAGATTTACATATGCAGCATTTGCAGGCCTAATTCAGTCCCATTTTAGAGATGAAGCAGGTGTGGCTCAGCATATCTAATAATGTATGTAGAAACACAGAGCTAGATGGTGCCAAACCCATACTAGAATTCCTGATTCATACTTTTTTGTTTTTGTTTTTGTTTTTTTTTGCGGGGGGTAATGGGTTGCTGACATTATATTACTTCCCAATTTATCAGAAAGTACAACTATCCAGTTGAACAAGTAGGACTCGTGAAACACAGTCAGAAAATATTTGTCTTTTCCTCCACTGCCTTAAAAACCCAATGGAGAAGTGAGACTCAAAATGCCTACAACTTTCTCAAGAGAAGTTCTGTCTTAAATTTCTTGTTTCTTCTTTATTGGTCCTTTGGGCCTCTTTTAGAAGTTGGGTGTGGGATGTCAGCTAAGAATCAGAAAAGCTGCACCTTCACAAGTCCTAGAAGATCATCTAGCAACTCCAGGGTGTAGGATTATTTGCCTTATATTGCTTTGTCTTTAGCTTTAAAAAAGAAAAAAAAAAGATTTTATGTATTTATTTGACAGAGAGTATGTGAATATGAGTTGGGGGAGGGGGAGAGGGAGAGGCAGTCTCCCCGGTGAGCAGAGAGCCTGATGTAGGGCTCAATCCCAGGACCCTGAGATCATAACCTGAGCCAAAATCAAGAGTCAGACGCTTAACCTGCTGAACCACCAAGGTGCCCCATGTCTTTCACTTTTATTTAGGACCTCTGGAGAAATGGGAGAGAAAGAACTCCCACAATCACCTTGGTACACAGTCATTGAGTTCAGGCGTACAACCATGTGCATGGTGCTGCCTGGTCATTGCTGTCTTGGTTACTCTGCAAACACTAAAGCATGTAAGATTTGACTTTAAGTTCATTTCAAGAGAGGAGAATGATATAAACTATTTTAGTAGGGGCAATTTGCTTATAAAGAAGTGGATTCCCTAAAGGCAGGGACCACTTTGCCGTGTTAAATAATATTATCTCTCTGACTCACTGTAGGGTCTCAAAAAGTGAAGGAATGAACAGAGATAAAATTAGGTCAAGTAAAAAGATTTTTTGGAAGGATACAAAATTATTTGAATGAAATCACATGTATGTCCAGCTCTGTAAGGTGCCCCATCCTAGCATGTTGGTTCCACGGACTTCACTGCTGGTGAATCTCCGTGACCCAACAGGGCTCGGCACCATGACAGTGCATCTAGAGTGCCCATCATGAATGAAAAAAATAGAAAAGTTCTTGAATAACCCAGATGGGACCAGAACCTGGGTGTTGGGTGAAAGTGGGAAATAAAATAAGGGAAGTCATCTGTGACACTGACAATGTTTATCTCAGGCCATTCAGAGCACATAGGGAAGCATTATCTCCTTGTTAACACTTTACATGCTGAAAGGACAGTTTTTTCAAAGAGGTATACATACTTTCCATGTCCCTGAACAATAATGTTGTCAAAAGCAGCATCATTTTCTCTTATGTAAATTATCACACTCTTCTTGATAACTTTGCAAAGTTAAAAACATCACTGAACAGTTAACTCAAAGTGTCATAGACACATGGACAAGTATCTTGGAAATTTTCCCCTTTAATGAAGTTATGAAAGTGTTCACACTTCTAAAAATCTTCACTGTTGAAAAAACAGAATTAAAAACACAGCTTCCAAAAATGTCCCCTGTGAGTAGGAGGACTATTTTGTTTGCTGCAAGATATTAGTGAAATATTTAGAGAAAAAGACAAAATAATCCGTAACAGTGGAAATTAGAAATTAATTAGCATACCCTCCCTACCCCAATCTGCATTTACAGGATCTATGCCATAGTTATTCTGTTAGAGAGTATTTTTATGGGTGCCTGGGTGGCTCAGTTGGTTAAGCAACTGCTTTCGGCTCAGATCAACCCGGAATCCTGGGATTGAGTCCCAGGATTGAGTCCCGCATCCGGCTCCCAGCTCCATGGAGAGTCTGCTTCTCCCCCTGACCTTCTCCCCTCTCATGCTCTCTCTCTCTCTCAAATAAATAAATAAAATCTTTAAAAAAAAAAAAAAAAAAAGAAAGTGTCTTTATGAGTTCACCACTGCTTTCATTAAAATTATGGCTGGATAAACTACTACTCTTCATAGGTTATAGAATTGCATCAATTTTTTGACTGTGAGAAAAGGAGAAGCAGCTAGAAGTGCCAGAGAGCCCAACAACCTGATGCAGAAATACTTTTATTTTCCCACCCAGCATAATACATTCACATACAGATATGTAAATTTAACGGAGAAAAAAGTTTCACCAAGTTGTACATATTCTTATTACAGGTAGGTCAGTCGAGTCTATTAGTGTTAAATCTGTCACAGGCCATGCCACTTGTTCAACAAGTTTCCTGTTGGCCCGGAGCCTACACTACAATATGCTGATCCAAGGTAAAACACAATCAAGGGTGGAAGAGTTAATAAACAGGAAGTTGTATTACTTCATCTCTCTTTCTTCTGAGGACAGATCAAAGAAAAAGAGTCAAAAACGTACTTAAGTATTGATCTGGAATCGTTTAGACTTAACTGTAGTGGATGAGGGCAGACTATGTTCTTATTAGCACAGTATCTGCGTAAAAGTTGTTGTGGAGTGGGTCTTCCAGCCCTAGCAGTGCTTTGGAATCCCCTGGGGAATGTTGGAAGATGAAGAAATCTAGGCACGTTGAATCAGAATCTCTCAACAGCAGGCCTGGGCATCCATATTTTCAGGAAGCTCCCCAGATTAACTCTAAAAGGTACTTAGGGTTCAAACCATCACTGGTTATTCTGAGCCCATGATTTTGTCTTGTGTGTTGAATATTTTTGTCATTCTATCAATTCTTTTTTACGTGGTATTTTTTGAGATGTGTCATCTCAAGAGCAAGAAGTATTTAAAAATTACTGAGGTTAGATAGAGTAAATAATTATGCATTGTTAAAGATATTTTAAGATACTTGTTACTAGAGTATTATAGCTGTAGTTTATTTAAAATCTTATAAAAATTCATTGAGCAAGGTTACATGTTAAGTACTGTTTTTCTAGCTGAATATGGCTCAGGAGAAAACTAATTAACTGATTACATAGAATGGATAGTTTGGAATGGTTTTATTTATTCAAATAATACACTTAAATAATCCTTGGATATGTTATTGATTATCTTTCAAAATAAAAAATGAATTCTGTAACTTTGCCATAGATTTTAGTTAAAATTGTTATACAAACATACATATTTTAGCTTTTAATGTCTTTGGTATGTAATGACTGAACTGTATTCCACAGTATCTTGAACATTGAGTAAACTAATTTAGAACTTTAAACTATTAACAAATAGAAGATCTTTCTGTACCCAATTTATTAAGATAAAATGATTTATAGTTAGCATAGCCATTTTTCACATATAAATAGACACTTAAGTTCTTAAAAACAGGTTGTTCTTTTAGGTAATTTCAATACTGCTTCTGCAGTCTTTTCCCCAAATTTAGTTTAGATGTTTTTTAATCTATCTGAGAAAAACTAGTCTGGTTATAAACCTCAGCTCTGTGGTTACACAGATTGTTTCCATTTCTCATTAGATACCACTCTGGCAAATATTTACTAATGCCTAAAAGAAAATAAGATATGGATATTCCCATATGGTAATTATTAATGTCCTCAACTAAATCCAGTATTTTATATTTGAGTGGTGAGCATACATTTTCCTTAATATTTTTATAACATCAATAATCTGTCTCTTTGTTTTAGCTTTTAAAGAATAAAATATACTGTCATGTAAATTCTATTCATATAATTATTTTGAGAGTAAAATCAATTTAGTAGCCACTGTTGTTCAGGGAAACAAGCAAGTTATAGGAAAGTTTAACTTAATATTACTATCAAGTTCTTTTTTTCTCAAGCAGAATTAATATTCTCAATTTAACTATCTGTAGGTGGTTTTTACAGCTGCCTTAGAATATTCCCTGTCAACTGTGAATAGAAATTCAAATTACTGAATTCAATAGTGAAATGTTTGTGTTCCCTGGATTGTTTTTATAGACTGATGGTCCTATTATTTTTTTTCATGTGTTACTCTTACTTCTGAATATTTCTCTATAGGCCAGTGAAACTTATTGTGATATTTAATTCAATTACCTTTTAAAATGATCTATTGTTACATGTTGTAATGTCATTAAGAAGTGTAGTTTGCAAGCAATATTTCAAAGTTTTGTCTGTTTAAAATGTAGTACAGGGTATTTGTTTTGTAGTTTTAGGCTATATAATTTCTATATAAAATATCCTCCTTTTCCAACATGAAACTGATGTTGAGTTGAAGTTGAGTTTAGTTATGGGAGTGAGGGGACATGGACATTTGACCACATGCAATGTGTTTTTCCAAAGTGTGTAACACAAAACTATATTTGAGACAAATGCAATGCCAAATGGGGAATGCTGTGTAAAAGATTGTGTTATACATGAATTTGCCAACCCAAGATAATCCCATCTCATCTCGGACTTACATAAAGTTCCAGAAGAGAATAACTCCAATGGAGGTAAATTTGAACACATTTGGCAAAATGGCCAAAATTTAAGGCCCTGAGAGACAATATACATATGCTTGCATTTTGCTAATGATGTGTTTCTAGGCATTCATCAGGCCTATTATAATCAGTTAACATTTTTATTTTGTTTTATTTATTATTTATTTATTTTTTTTTAGAGAGAGAGAGGGCAGAGAGAGGGGTGGAGGGAGAGAGAGAATCTCAAGCAGGCTCCATGCTGGGTGTGGAGTTCAATGCAGGGCTCTGTCTCGTGATAGATAATCCTATGAGATCATGACCTGAGCAGAAAACAAGAGTTGAATGCTTAGCTGACTAGGCCACCACGCACCTCCAGTTAACATTTTAAAAAAAAGGTACTGAAATAAAATCTACATAAAAGCATCCAGCTTGATGAATGTCCACAAAATTAACATATTTATGTAACCATCTTCCAGATCAGAAAATAGAATATTATCATGTCTTCCAGAGATCCCTGGTACCATACTCCAATAACCAGCCCTCCCAACCTGGCCCACAAGGGTAACCAAAATCCTGGCTTCTATCACATTAGATTGTTTTGTTTCGTTTCATTTTTTTAAAATAATTATGTGTGCTTGAATCAAGTGTTGCTTTTTTTCTAAGATATTTTATCCTAGCCAGAAATAGAACTCAGAGTTTAATTTCACCATAAAATGGAGGGAAAAGAGGTTGGATCGATTGCTAGAGAGAAACTCCTACTTCTCATTCATTCCCTACACGATGACATACATAATCAAGGCTTTAAGAGCCTAAGAGCCTTGGTTTGTTTCTTTTAGTGAGGTGCTTGGTGAAGTAGAAAACATCCACTTTAGGTTACTTACACATTTGTTGTAGAACTTTATTTTGTATGGTTTTAATGTTAAAATGGAAGCAGACGGAAATATAAGGCGGAGAAGAGAGTTTTTAAAGGACCCGTCCTATAATTTCCTTTTGGGCTTGGGTGGCCGGTGGGAACACCCTAGAAGCCTGGGTACATTGAGGCATATGGCATTCAAAAAGCTCAGCCTCACAGTAGTTGTGTCTGCAAATGTTAGCTTCTGACAATTTAAAAAAAAAAAAAAAAAAAAAAGCATTGTGTGGGAGGCTAAGCCAACCTTTGTTTGTTTCTTCAAAAAGAGACATGAGTAGACCTTAGATACAAGATAGAAAACTGAGAATTCTTAACCCCTCTACGACATCCTCTGCAAATTCCTTGAACTTAATTCTAATTAACATCTTGGTTAGAATTCAAGTTAGGGTTCCTACTTTGCAAGACTAATTTTCAGTTTAAGATGGCAGAAGTAAAAATTCTTGGGGTGATCCACACTGATTTGAGGATGAAAGTAAGGCTAAAGATTTGCCATACCCAACAGTGTTATGGAATAAAACTAGATTATGCTTTATAATTTCCTACTTAAAGTAGGGCCAGTATCTAGCCATAGTTTTGGGCCTTGTTTTGGATTAGAGATGCCTTTGAGAATCTGATTAAATCTATAGGCCTTCTCTGAAAGTCAGAACTGTACACACCTTAGCTATTGGCTTAGTCAAGGTCATAGACCCTCTTAAACTGATCCATGAACCCCTATGAGGATCCCTAAACCAACCTTCTAGTTCTTATTCTGAATTCCAAAATTCAGAAGTCCACCAGTGGGAACAATCTGGTAGTAATGGAGATTTGTGTCTTCTTATAGTTCTCTATGGCAGGAGCCTTCATTGTTTATCCCTTGCTCAGTTTCATTCTCTTCCTTCATGACCTTAAGATTATTTTATTTTTTTTCTTGTTACCAAACCCAAATTATCCTGCTTCAAGTTAGTTTCTTTTTTGTTGAATAGAAGTAAATTTCTTGGGGGAAAAAATAATTAACACCTTTCTAGTAGAAAGAAAAAGGAAATACACCCCGTTGCTATACTTGATAGCAGGAATTAAATCAATCTTCTGTTGCTTCTCAATTTCGAACTTAAATACCGGACATCAATAACCCCCTTTTTTACCATGAAACTCTCTATGGCTGCAGTTATTATTACTTTGGTTACTCATTGGACATGACAGGATAGGCTAGATTATTCTGCAGTAACCCAAAATGTCAGTAGTTCAATGCAAAAATAGTTTGTTTCTTACCCTTTCTACATATTCAAGATAGATTGTCAAGGTGTCTCTGCTTTGTAGCCAATCTGGGACCCAGGGTGGCTGATGCTACTTCTCAATACAGACTTCCACATTTACCCTAACAGGGAAGAAAAACATAGTGTATCAGGCATATGATCTTAAAACCTTCACCCAGAAGTGACACATACTAATTTTGGTTAAAACTATTGGTCATACTACTTTTGCTTAAATCCATTTATGTCACATGATCATGCCTGACATAAAAGAGGAGGAGAGGGTAAAGTCAATCCCATCATGTGCCCTGAAAAAAAAGAACTAAGGATATTTGGTAGACACATTTAGCATGATTTTGCTCTTTCAGGACTCCCTCCAATTTTTCCTAAACTTTTGGTGATTGGGTTGCAGTTAAGTAGGGAAAAGGGGCTTAACTCTTATTTTTGGTGAAAAAAATACTCCAGGGGAACTATGTTTTATAATGAACCTGAACTTAAATAGGTACACGTTACCCTATAATAAACTCAAAAGAAATAAAATATAAGGAGGAATTTTAAAACAAAACTGATCAGAACACCAATTCATTCTTATTAGCATTATTTCACTTGGGGTGACAGTCTAGCCCTTATCACATCACATGCACTGTGACTTAAATTATGTAAGAACATGCCCCCTCTGCTTGCCTTTAAAATTCTCAGTCAAGACCAACTTTAATGGAAAAATTAAATTAAGAATGATGCAATGCCCAGAATACTTTCCTCGTTTATCTATAAATTCTAAGCTAAGCTCAGCTCTATATAGAAACAGTCAAAGGAACAATTACAGGGTTGCTCTATTTTTTTATTCAGCAGAACTGACTCCTGTTGGCCCACTTGGAGTGACGTTGAGTGATGAGAAACTTGGCAAATCTTCTTGGTCATTTTCCTCTCACAGCTCACTTTAGGGTGTCCTCAGTGGTCTGCACTATTCTTTCAGCCTGACCATTTGCTTGAGGGTGATGAGGAGTGATAGTGACAGGCTGAATGAGCTCTAGCTTCACAGGTTTCTTAAACATATATGAAATCAATGCCAATCCCTTGCCAGGAATAATAAATCTGGAAATTTGGACATTGAAAAGCCCTAGCACAGAGCTCTTTTTGTGAAAGCAGAGGTATTTTAAGAAGGTACCCACAAGAAGCATGAAATTCTTGTCCTTGCAAAATAAATAGGAATTCTGACCAAGTCTTCCTGACCATTTTCCAGAGAAAGGAAATGTCTCATTGGCAGGTTTGATGGAGTGGTTTGGCATTGGCTACAATCTACGTAGTACAAATAATTATAGGTCTCAGATAAAATAGTGTGTATCGCTTCATCAAAAATTCCTGGGTAGAGTGGGATTATCATTGTAATACTGTGATAGATTATGTGATATTTCTTTTCTGGCCACTGGAAATGAAGGAGTAGAACTTTGATTAGAAATTGGGATTTGGGGGCGCCTGGGTGGCTCAGTGGATTAAGCCGCTGCCTTCGGCTCAGGTCATGATCTCAGGGTCCTGGGATCGAGCCCCGCATTGGGCTCTCTGCTCCTTGGGGAGCCTGCTTCCTCCTCTCTCTCTGCCTGCCTCTCTGCCTACTTGTGATCTCTCTCTGTGTCAAATAAATAAATAAAATCTTTAAAAAAAAAAAAAAAGGAAAAGAAATTGGGGTTTGATGGGCGCCTGGGTGGCTCAGCAGTTTAAGCCTCTGCCTTCGGCTCAGGTCATGATCTCAGGGTCCTGGGATCGAGCCCCACATCGGGCTTTCTGCTCAGTGGGGAGCCTGTTTCTCCCTCTCTCTCTCTGCCTGCCTCTCTGCCTACTTGTGACTTCTCTCTCTGTCAAATAAATAAATAAAATTTAAAAAAAGAAAAAAGAAAAAAGAAATTGGGGTTTGAACTACACATTTGGAAGGCATTCTATAATTAAAAGTAAGAGAGTAAATTAGTTCGCTGAGTAAGTACGCATGATAAAACAAGAGATCTAGAATAGTCTTGGGAATATCTGCAATGAGGAAATTAAAGAAAAAAAAGAGAGAAAAAAGACAAGGAAAAGAATTCAATGTGAACTTTCCACAAATGGTGGAACCAAACCACATGTCCCATCACTGCCATGCATGGGTTGTGGGGAATTACTCTCACCCTGTGACAACTAGCAGCAAAATGAGGAATGGTCTCAAGAAATAAATTCCAAATTATTGGTAAGTAATCATTTGTCAGGAAAGAGGTTTAGCGTGGGGTCTGGCCTTGAAAGAGTACTTGCAAGTTATGTCGATGTGTCTGTGTTTCATAGCTTTCTTGTATCAGAATCTAGTTTTAAACACAGCAGGGTTGACCGGGCTCTTTGCAGAATTTTGTCCTTACTTTAAAAAGACTAAAGTCTTTGCCCTTTGGACTATTTTTAGTCCAATTTTAGACTCATTTTTGTAATTTAAACTACTTTTGCTCCTAATCACTGTAACCATTTAATCTATACATACCATATTTTAGGCTTTCTTCAAAGTCATTCTTTATTTCTTTGCTTCTACATTCTCCCCTCTTTTTTTTTTCCATGAAAAAAATAGAGTAGTTCAAACCAGATATGACTAGATTAAGGGTCATGAATGTATCTGTCTCTGAGAAGACGACCTATGCTCTTGTTCCTAGACTAAATGGACTCCGCTTCACAGTGCTTGGTGGGGTTGAGAGGCAACCGGAGAGGAAGCTGCATGTGAGCATGAATATAATTCTTCTCCTACAATCTGATTTTAGTCTTCCTCGTCCATGCCAGTTGACTGCATTTCTAGTCAGGGTTCTTTCTGTTTCTTTTAAGCTGTTAACAAGCAAAAGTACTCAGCCTCCGCTAATTTTTTAATCAGTTTGTGAATTATTAGCCCTTTAATTAGGCCAGTATGGCCAGCCTGCAGTCTTTTTTTTTTTTTTTAAGATTATTTATTTATTTATTTATTTATTTATTTATTTATTTATTTGACAGAGATCACAAGTAGGCAGAGAGGCAGGCAGAGAGAGAGGAGGAAGCAGGCTCCCCGCTGAGCAGAGAGCCCGATACAGGACTCGATCCCAGGACCCTGAGGTCATGACCTGAGCCGAAGGCAGAGGCTTTAACCCCCTGAGCCACCCAGGTGCCCCATCCTGCAGTCTTAAGCATAAGTTTCAGGAGGGCTTAGTATGAAAATATGGAACCGGTTTACAATCTTTATTATTTTTTAAAGATTTTATTTATTTATTTGACACAGAGAGACACAGCGAGAGAGGGAATATAAGCAGGGGGAGTAGGAGAGGGAGAAGCAGGCATCCTGCCAAGCAGGGAGCCCAATGGGGAGCTGGATCCCAGAACCCTGGGATCATTGCCTGGGGTAAAGACAGATGCTTAACGACTGAGCCACCATAGGCGCCCCTACAATCTTAACTTTAAAGCATATGAAATGACAAGTTTTATGAATTGTGTTGAGAGACATATATGACCTGTCAAAACAATTCAGAAGATTCCTATTCTGAAGGGGAAATTAAAAGTCAAGGTGACAGAAAGGTTATATTGATGCATTTTCAGAAGATGAAGGGCACAGATAAGATGTATTTGAAAGCTAGTGAGAAAGCTATTTGTCAGGCAAGCTGTTCAGGAGCAAAGTCAGCAAGTGAAATGGGTTGTTGCCTTTGAGGAAATGATTTACAGTGTATGAAAACCATCTTGGTTTCTGAGCCAGGTTGACTGTGGCAGATCTCTCTTCCAGCTTTTTGGCTCTCTCTCCTTTCCTGTTTCCAGCACAGAAGCAGCCTTTCTATATGACAAAACACTGTCCAGATTGAGCTTTCAGTCATATGTGTTCTTCCTATGATTTTCAGTAACAGCCCAATCTCACTGGATGCTTCAGTAAAAAGGCATATTTACTTTAGGTTTGTATTTACTTACTCTTTGTAGTTTAACTGGCTAAACTTGAACAAAGTCTGCTTAATTTGAGCCTTAAAAAAGTGTTGGGCTTTCAATGAGAGTACGCAGAATAAAAGAATACGTGATTCCTCTTTTTTTTTTTTTAATCATTTGTTTTTTATTTATTTATTTGATGGGGAAGGAGGGGAGGGGCAGAGCGAAAAGGAAAAGCAGGCTCCCAGCTGAGCAGGGAGCCTGACCAGGGGCTCGATCCCAGGACCCTGAGATCATGACCTGAGCTGAAATGAAGAATCATTTAACTGACTGAGCCACTCAGGTGCCCCTAAACTAGGGGGATAAAGAATAAAGAAAGTTATAGTTTTTTAACATTTTTTTCATAAATACAAAGATTAAATCTGTGCTATAAACAAATTGTTTTGAACACAGAGTAGCCACCTCAGGAAGCTTGGCTACTTGGTGATGGGCTTAGGCCTATACCATGTTATACTATCACCGTAAAATTGAGGAAGGGGAGACAACACTCTGTGTGCTACTGGACAAAGGTCACAGTCAGAGCCAAACCACATGTCACTTTATATTTTTCAGGCCATTCTAACCATTTGCCTTTGGATGATGCATTTGTAGCTGTTGCTGCTTGGGTGGTTGGGAAGGGAAAAGGAAATGAATAACATGAGTTGGAGGAGTGTGGAGGGATGTGAGTCTAAGGATGATCTTGGGCTTTACAGAGGTTCTCAAAGCTATTTGTGCTGCCTTGTGGTCCTTTGAGCCCTGTGCCAGTTAACAATATTTCATCTTTCCTCCATTTTTATGTTCTAAAATATAGGAGATGTTTTAAAAATTATTCCACTGACCTCCACCCCCAAATCTTTAACTCTGGCCAACCCTGTAGCCTTCTTTGAATCTTCATCGTCTTTTCCCCTTTGTAGGGAACACCAAATGAAAGCTTATATGCCAAGATAGACATGTAGAAAATCTTTTAAAATTGCCATACAGGTTCACCTGCAAATATGAAACATAAAGGCATTTCCATTTAGACTCTGATGAATATAGCTTTTAATATTGAGGTCAGTTCACAGTTTGCTAGTATCATGACTAGGTTTTTTGGGTTGTTGGGTTTTTTTTGTTTTTTGTTTTTTTTTTTCCTTAGCAATAGAGTACCTTAGTCTAAAAGAAAGGCTCTTTGGATAGAATCTGAAATTTGATACACTCCTGTGACGCACTGTTTCATTCTTTTAAATATGGAAGTTCACCCTGAAAGTGAGATCAACATTTCTAAATGTCAAAAGCAAAGAAATATTTAGAATGTAATCAGAACATTTTCTGGGGGAAAAAAAAAAGGAAAGAAAGAAAAAGAAAGAAACAAACTTCTCATTTTGCATTAGTAGATAAAAAAAAGCTCAAGGACTAGCATGTGAAAATGGAGGTATACTAAGTCAAGAGACTTGGATAAAGGATGTGGTCTGCTCAGGCTCGTGGGAATTTGCACTAAAGAGATTTTCGCTGTGCATTCTGCAACATTCAGAACTAGTTCTTGGATCAAATTCCTGATGAGACTGTGGAAGGGTTTTGTTTGTTTTGTTTGTTATTGTTACCAACTGTCTACAACAGAATGAACAAACAGGAAAATAGTGCCCTCTATGAATGGGAGTGCAGAATGCATCTTTTTTAAAAATTTTATTTTAGTTTGAGAGAGTGTGCAGTTTTGAGAGCGGACAGAGGGAGAGAGAGAATCTTAAGCAGGCCCCATGTCCAGGGCGGTGCCAAATGTAGGGCCCCACCTCATGATCCTTGAGATCATGACCTGAGCCAAAATCAAGAGTTGGACGATTAACCAACTGAGCCACCCAGGCGCCCCCAGAATGCATCTTATTAGCAAGAATTGTTATATTGTAGGAATGGAGAAGAGCATCTTTAGTGGCACAGGCCACTATTAGCTAAAATAATAAGCTATGCTAGTTTTTTTTTTTCTTCTTCTTATCAGCAGTTTGTTGGGGGAAAAATGAGATAAAGAAGAGACATATTCCCTCTCTCTGTAACTGATATTTCATGAAATCATGGTGTTTTACTAATTCTGACAGTGATATAGCTCATTCATTTCAGAGAATGATCTCTGACAAGTAGCGCTTAAAAAGGAGACAGCCCAAATCTTCTAGTATATGGTTCCTGCGTGTGTTGATTTGCACCAGGCTGGCTAGATAAAGTCCGCCTGGGGAGTTTATTTAAAATGGCAAGTCCAGGGGCGCCTGGGTGGCTCAGTGGGCTAAAGCCTCTGCCTTTGGCTCAGGTCATGATCCCAGGGTCCTGGGATCGAGCCCCGCATTGGGCTCTCTGCTTGGCAGGGAGCCTGCTTCCTCCTCCTCTCTCTCTCTCTCTCTCTCTCTCTATGCCCGCCTCTCTCCCTACTTGTGATCTCTATCTGTCAAATAAATAAATAAAATAAAAAAAAAATGGCAAGTCCAAGATCTCACCTCCAGAGACACAGATTTAATAGGTCCAGGTAGGTCTTAGGAGTATCGGGCTTTTACCATGTGGCACAGCCATCTGTGACACATTGTGGGCTTGGGAAGCCACGCCTTTGTGTGCCTCTGCCCGTTGTGTTGGTTCACCAGCCAGCACCTGAGCTGGCAGCTCTAGCTGGGCACCGTGTCCTCATTCTAAATGGGGCCTCGTCCACTCCTCTCTCAAAAGTCCCATTTTCTCTTGGGATTCTTTCTTTTGCTTGGCTCTTATCTGTCAAGAAAAGAATGGGAAAATCATTACTTCTGAAGGAACTGTTTCTTTGGCTTTTGGTAACTGACAGAGTGAACAAATTTCTTCACTTGGTATGTCCTGTGCCTTCTACCAACTATTCTAGAACTGTCACTCACTAAAGCTCTGGCAAGCACATTTCCTGCTTTCCCATTGTGGAGGGCTCTCTGTGATCAGCATAGTGTCAAAGACATCATACCTATACAAAGCAATTTATGATTTAAATGTAACTTTTCCTAAATCTATATAAAACATTCTCTTTTTCGTTGTATGCTGTACCTGATTTTGTATGTTAGCTTGGATGCCATCTATGTTGATCCTGCACCAAAATCTCAGAAAAGGACACTTCTACCAATATTACAGTGGCTCGGGGTGCCTGGGTGGCTCAGTGGATTAAGCCGCTGCCTTCGGCTCAGGTCATGATCTCAGGGTCCTGGGATCGAGCCCCACATCCGGCTCTCTGCTCCGCAGGGAGCCTGCTTCCTCCTCTCTCTCTGCCTACTTGTGATCTCTCTCACTGTCAAATAAATGAATAAAATCTTTAAAAAAAAAAATTACAGTGGCTCCCTTCAATAGTCGTCAAGATAACTGTTAGCAAAGCCTTTGTTTCTCTCATAACTTTCAATGTCAAGCATGTCCCTGTCCTCTCTAACTGATGCTGTTGGGAAACACTGCATTGAAACTCCAGACCCTAGACCTCTGTCTAAAAAAGCCTTATTATCGGCTGTCAACAAAACCTGTTAAAGTACAAAGAGAGATGATCAACACAGGGTGGGGTTTGTGATAATCTAAGTTGTTTAGAAAATTGAAAAGAATATCAAGTGAAAACTTTGCCTTACTATTCATTTTTCTTAAGTAAGAGGGAATACACCTTTGCTTTGTTCACTTTCACAATAGTGAGCGCCTTCTCTGTGCATTCCTCAGCTGCTTCCGGCCACTTCGTGTGCTGGAGCACGTGTTTGCTGGAGGGCTTAGCTCTGTCAGGGGCCTTAGAGGTCTTTACCCCCACCTCAGTGCTTTGTCCAGCCATCAGGTGTTTCCCTGAATTAATTTTAACCCTTCGCTCTCTCTGTTTTGTTTTTTAGGTAAGTACTTTTCGTTTTCCTCTTCCTTTATGCTGAAAGAAAATGCACCTGCCTGACGTAGAACAAATGACTCCTAAACATCAAAACTAAAAGATAAAAAATAATGTGAATAGTGAAGTATGACATCCTACCTGCTACCGGTAAGAATGTTCAGTGGCATTCAAACACACTTCTCTTTTCTAAGGAAGGGGGGCTGTGATGGTACAGAAAGATGGGGGACGGGGTTGTTGCTGTTGAGAGTAAGAAGATATAAGGAATGTTCATGAAATACGTATTCTCACCTGCTTTTTGGGCAAATGAACAGCTATGGTTTTGTGCTGGCTTGCCATTTTTCGGATTGGAAATTATTCACCTCAGTGCTGCTTTTAAACATGTTCTGAAAATCGCAAGTATAAACAGATGTGGGCAATGCCTACAAGTTTTTGTCTGTCTCTCTGTCTGTCAGTTCGTTTTAAAAGGGAGTCAGGAATAGAAAAGAAGTATTTTAACATTTATTTTTTTATTTGCACTGCCATGAGACTATCTACTTAAATGCTTCAGTAACATATGATCATGAATATATGTATAAATTTCAGAAAAAAATACTTGAAGCTTTGGATGATAAATGTGTATAATGTGGATGATGGGAGACAAATATCAGTCTACTCATAGTCTTTTTTTTTCCTTTTCTTTTTAATGTCATCAATTGCAGGGATCCTGTCTCTTTTTTTTACATGTATAGCTTCTGGGTACATAGGAAATAACATAAAAATACAGTTGGATTTATAATGCTTCAATAGTATTTTGCCTGCACAGTCATTTTTTATTGGGTTATCTATTTCAAGACTTAAAAATGTATGATAATGTATATGTTTCTCTCCATGTCAGTGTACCCTTTTAATTACATATTATGATTAAAGTAAATTGAAATTTTCTATTTAATGTAAACAAATAAATACATTAATAGAAAGACAGTAATAATACGAAGAAATAGCAAAGGTTCAAAGACTTTAGAGGCTGCTGCCAATGACTAAATTATTTCCTCTACAAGTTATTACGCTTACTGCTTTGAGCTGCTACTCTTCCAGAATATCATCTCTCTGCCTCTCTTTCACCTGATTTTTGTCTGTGTTCAATGCTGACCCCATGTCCCGCACAAAACTTTCCAACACATCCTGGCTCATCCCTGCCCTAAATTATTCTTCAAGAGAGTCTGTATATGTTTGCTCATGCTGCTATAACAAATTATCACAGACTGGTGCCTTAAACAGTAGGAATTTATTTCTTCATTATTCTGGAGGCAGGAAGTCTGAGATCAAGATTTCAGCTTCTGAAGCCCGTCTTTAGCTTTGTAGATGGTTGTTTTCTCCCAATATCATTATGGTCTTCCCCTCTGTATGTCCTGATCTCCTCTTTTTTTTTTTTTTTTTTAAGATTTTATTTATTTATTTGAAAGACAGAAATTACAAGTAGGCAGAGAGGCAGGCAGAGAGAGAGAGAAGGAAGCAGGCTCCCTGCTGAGCAGAGAGCCCAATGTGGGGCTCGATCCCAGGACCCTGGGATCATGACCAGAGCCAAAGGCAGAGGCTTTAACCCACTGAGCCACCCAGGCGCCCCCCCAGGACCCTGAGATCTTACCTGAGCCGAAGGAAGCGGCTTAATCCACTGAGCCACACAGGCGCCCCCTGATCTCCTCTTTTTAATGGACACTAGTCCTAGGGGTGCCTGGGTGGCTCAGTGGGTTAAAGCCTCTGCCTTCAGCTCAGGTCATGGTCCCAGGGTCCTGGGATCGAGCCCCACATAGGGCTCTCTGCTCAGCGAGGGGCCTGCTTCCCCACCCCACCTCCCTGGCCTGGATCTCTGCCTGTTTGTGATCTCTGTCTGTCAAATAAACAAATAAAATCTTTTAAAAAATAAAATAAAGTAAAATAAATAAAAATTAAAAAAATAAAGGACATTAGTCCTATTTGAGTAGGGTTTATGCTAAAAACTTAATTTTAACTTAATACCACCTGAAAGATGCTACCTACAAATGCAATCACATTCCAAGATACAATTTCAATTGTACAATACAAGCTTACAATTTCAACATAGTGATTTTCTTGTGGGAGTGAGGACACAGTTCATAACAATTCGTATTACAGTTTCTCACTTAA
Organism: Meles meles; assembly: GCF_922984935.1. Lineage (NCBI taxonomy): Eukaryota > Metazoa > Chordata > Mammalia > Carnivora > Mustelidae > Meles > Meles meles. The sequence continues at coordinate 94,331,433 of NC_060068.1, forward strand.
GTTTTCTAATGATTCCATGTAAATTAGTTCTGTCTTCCCTACTTAGAACAAAAGTCTTAAAGATAAGTAAGAACAAATAAGTAAGAACTAACAAATTAGTTCTGTCTTCCCTAATTAGAACAAAAGTCTCCAAGATAAGATTTTAAAAATCTTTTTTTAAATCTTTCTTACTCCATTCATAGTACCTCAAGGGCCATGCACATAATATTAAATAGTAAATATTTGATGTTTGGAAATGTTGGAAAGAACAGAGTCAGAGGACCAAGTGAGAGTCTTTTTGTCAGTTTGTGATGACTTTCACTCCCTGGTCTTGATAGAATGAAACCATACCATCTCAGGGTCAGGCAGTGGCCAAATGCATGGTGTCTGTTTTATTCCTGGGAGCCCCATCAGCATTCTGGTCAGTAGTGGCAATCCCTGGAATGGAAATGCTGACTTCTGCAAATGGGTGAAAGTGTAAAGGGTGTTGAACCTGCACACACACCACAGATGACCATTTGGGCTCATAGAAAATGATTACCTAATTAATTAGAGCCTTTGGAACTAGAGGCAGGTTTCTGGAGGGTAGAACTGTGAACACATTAGTGGTTCCAAGGTAGTAAATTGATTGTTCTGGAATTAAAATAAGGTTTAGTTCTTGAAATCATACGTAAGTTCTGAAATCCTGCTTAACGCTTCAAAAATTATTCTAACGTATGTATTCTAATTTCTATGTCATGTGATTACCTCCTTAAATTCCCAACACCGAAAACATTGGCTCCACTTGGATACTTTAGTTTTTGTTATATTCCATAATTTTTAGAGCTGACATTCAAAAGTATTTTCAGTGTTTTAAAATAGAATCACCCTAAATTCAAATTATACACATGCTCTTTTAATGTAGTTATCATGACTCCTCGTTTTATAGAAAATCCTAAAAAAACTACAAAACCCACCAAATTTCAGCATAACCATGTTGCTTTCTCTTACTAGATGTGTTTCTTCGGACAAGTTACTAAGCTCAAGTGAGTTTAAGATTCTCCATCTGTAAAATGAGAATCAGAATACCTACTTTACTGGGAAGTTGCTGGTATTAAAGATTGGCAAAGTACTTGGCCTGGTGCTTACCAAAGAGTTGAGCTCAACAAATGTCCCCCTTTTAAAATCACTCCTTCAGACTGAATTTTGCCCAGTGGATTAGAATCCATCATGGAAAAGGGTTACAGATTTGATTGGTTTATTGATTCATTCATTCTCTCATTTCAGTAGTATTTAGGTGTTAGTATCCACTCTGTCTTGATTTCATGTTAGATGTTGGGTAAATAATAATAGAAGAAACAGTGTCCCAATTCCCATGGAGAGGTGGACATTAAAAGGTCCAAAGATATATGTAAAATTAAAGCAATGATAGGTGTTTTGCAGTGCTAGAAGATTTTGTAACAGGGAGACCAGGTTTTTTGTTTTGTTTTGGCTTGGGTTTAGGGTTTGTTTGTTTTTTTTTTTTTTTTTTTTTTTTTTTTTTTTTGAGAGCATGTGGGAGACATTGGGAACTATTTATTAGAATATAAAACGTGAATTAAGTTAGAAGGGGTGTGTTTGGGGTGTGTGTGTATTCTAGTAGTAATTGTGGTTAGGGTATTGGTGGCAGTACCAGTGGTGGTAGAAAGGAGAACCAAGAGGATAAAATAAGTAGAAGATAAGTATTCAGAAAGCAGCATGTATAGGGTTGTGATGTGGAAGCAGGATGCAGAGTATAATTTGCCAAAAGAAGGCCAGTGAGGCCAAGATGCAGGAACACAAAGTAACATAGTAGCTAGAGAAGAGGGTAGGGACCCACTGAGGCACAGCCATGCAGACTACATTAAGGAATTTATCCTTATATCCTAAGAATTATAGGAAACTGCTAACGGTGTCAGTAGGTGAGAAGGTGAGTTCCATAACATAGTTGCATTTTTTAAAAAGGTTGTTTCATCCTCCAATGCTTTTGCAAGAAGATGGAAATTCAAAGTATGTGCACTTACAGAAAACATACAGAAGATTTCCACTTACAGTTGTGTTTTTATTGCACTAACTTTGCACATATGATTCATGAATGGCCAGAGATCTTTTAAGAGCCCAGCATATTCTATTTTCTGGATCAGTGACACTTACAAAAGAATATTGATTTCAACTTACAAGTGTAGCTGCTTATTTGACCCAATTATCAGAAAAGCATTCTGATAAAAGTCTCTTTGCTAATTTCACTGAGCAGTTGTATTGTTCAGCAATGGGAAAGTCAAACAATAGAACTATCATAATTCCCTTGCAACACCTTTGTTATCATAGGTGAACCCTGGGCACCTAATTTTAGTAGAAAACTTGAGTGTGTGATTCCAAGAGGAGACATGCACCCCTCCTGCTCCTCAAACCATCCTGTGAACCATGTTGGCACCAGTCATGGATTTTAATAAGCAGAGATTTTAGTTTGTTTCACCAGCAAGAAATTTTACTTAAAGCTCTTACTTATGTGAATTTAACTTCCTTTTCCATTTCTTCTTAAAATGTTCTCTGTTAATGATCTGAAACAATGGTTACTGTAATCAGTAAAGATGTATTTCAGAAGTGTAGGGAATCAGGATTTCCTTATGGTAATTCATTTTCACAACAAAGGTCATGTTTCAATATCATGTGAATGCATCTCCATCCTACCATTTCAACAGTGTCCTTCTCATCTACCCCCAATTTAAGTAGTCCAGTTAATAAACAAAACATTTTATCCAGTTCCAAATGAGAGGCCTGCCTGTTAAGGTTGAACCATGACAGTGTCTCCTGAACATGCAATAAATTTGAGTTTAATGATTAACCAAAGAGACTTTAGTCACTTCAACTACTTAACCAATTACATGTAAAACATATGGGAGTGAAGAATACAGGTATCACCAAATATGACATTTAAATAAATAATTAGTGATGAAAGTAGAACATATCTGCATATTGCTTACGATTGCCTTATTACAAGGGATTTCTCCCCTTTCACTCATCCTGCCTATTTGTTTTGTTTTGTTTTTTTAAGATTTTATTGTTTATTTGAGAGAGAGAGCATGAGCGAGAGAGAGAGAGAGAGCAGGAGTGGTGTGGCGGCAGAGGGAGAGGGAGAAGCAGACTTCCCACCAAGCAGGGAACCTGATGCGGGGCTTGATACCAGGTCTTTGATATCATGACCTGAGCCGAAGGCAGATGCTTAACTGACTGAGCCACCGAGGTGCCCCATGCCTAGTTTGATTTTAAATAATAGTATGACAAACTGTTAGCAATGATGGAATGTCAGAAAATAGAAAGTTAATTCCACTTGTTAAAGATGCATCTGTTTTACTGTTAAATGTAGCATCACTGTACATCTCATATCCAAAGATGTACCTTTGATGTGTACCAGTCCAGGTTCCTCTTCCTTTTTTTTTTTTTATTGGTAGATTTCATGCAAGATGTTGATTTCATGCAAGACAAACATATGCAAGTGAATTCCATTCACGGGTAAAGAAAAGTGTTGCTGGCTATACATGTTTGATGTTTAGGAAGAAAAATGCATCTGTTTGACAGACTGACTTTTGCATATGTGAAAGAAAAAACGGATAAGATAATATACATTTATACTCCTCTGACTTTCACAAAATCCCAGGATGCTCAGAACTGTTCTGACTTGCTGGAGCTGCTGGTTAGAAAGTTAGAGGTGCACCATGCCCATCGTTTGGCTGAGGTATTCCAGACAGCTGGGATATCTTGGTACCATCTACAGATACTAGCTAATCTTGCCAGACTAAACTGTAGAATCCAAGAAAACTGTTTTGTCAAATGACAGAATTAGTCAAATGATACAATATAATAATGAAGGCTAAAATAATTTGGGAAAGAGATACGGAGATAATTTAGGTTAAATTGTTCTATTTGTTCTCAGAAATATTTTTTCAGCTTTAGAAAAAGAACAATGGGGGCGCCTGGGTGGCACAGTGGGTTAAGCCTCTGCTCTCGTCTCAGGTCATGATTTCAGGGTCCTGGAATCGAGCCCCACATCAGGCTCTGCTCAGCAGGGAGCCTGCTTCCTTTCCTCTCTCTCTGCCTGCTTCTCTGCCTACTTGTGATCTCTGTCTATCAAATAAATAAATAAATAAAAATCTTTAAAAAAAAATGTTAGAGGGGCGCCTGAGTGCCTCAGCGGGTTAAGCCTCTGCCTTCAGCTCAGGTCATGATCTCAGGATCCTGGGATTGAGCCTCGAATCGGGCTCTCTGCTCAGCAGGGAGCCTGCTTCCCTCTCTCTCTCTGCTTCCTTCTCTGCCTCCTTGTGATCTCTGCCTGTCAAATAAATAAATAAAATCTTTAAAAAAATAATTAAAATAAAATAAGAATTTGTTCTTTTTAAAAAAAAATGTTAGAAAAAGAACAATGGACTATTAAATAATTGCCCTTACTGATGTGCTAATTTACTCACTCAAAACAATTTTATGAATGCTATCTTATGTTATTTGCTTCTGTTACTTAACCTGACCATCTTAGCATAGCTAAGCTCTTAACAATGCAAGCTCATGGGACACCTGGGTGACTTAGTCCTAAGCTTGATTTCTGCTCAGGTCATGATCTCATGGTCCTGGAATCTAGCCCAGAGTAGTGCCCCATGCTCAATGTGGAGTCTGCTTAATCTCCTTCTCCCTCTGCCCCTCCCTGCCTTCCCGGCTAGTGTACTCACTCTGTCTCTGAAAATAAAGAATATCTTAAAAAAAAAAAAAAAAAAAAAGGAGAGTTTGCAACCAACCACATAGCCCATTATCTTGATTAACAATTTTTACATGAAATCATGAACAGTCTATTTTTCCATTAAGAACTTTTTTTGGTGGGGGAGGGGCAGGGGTGGCACCTGGGTGGCTCAGTCAATTAAGCGGCTACCTTTGGCTCAGGTCTTGATCTCAGGGTCCTAGGATCAAGCCCCACATCAGGCTCCCAGCTCAGTGGGGAGCCTGCTTCTCCCTCTCCCTCTCTTCCCACTTCTCATGCTGTCTTTCTCTCTCTCACTGTCTCTCTGAAGTAAATAAATAAAATCCTCAAAAAAAAACCCCACTTTTTAAAAAATGATTTTATTTATTTGACAGTGAGAGAGAGAGAGAACACAGGCAGGGGGAGCAGGAGAGGGATGCTGAGCAGGCACCTTCCCCTCATGTGGGGCTCCATCCCCGGAGCCAAAAGCAGACACTTAACTAACTGAGCCACCCAAACACCCTTTCCATTGAGAACTTCTAAAATGGACAAGAAATAGCGACCAGATATGACCATGAGTGGGAGTTTTTATTGAGAGTCTGTGGAAAGGATCACCAGATTCCAGAGATACCTGTCCAATTTACAAGGTGGTAGATTAGGAGAAACAAATTAGGGACCTAAAGAACAATCCTTTGGAAAATGCCCAGTTCTATCTAAGGAGATGATGAATTCAGGTCTATGCAAATATACTAGTTAAAACCTTTGGACTGAGTTGATAAAATCAAGCAAATGGCCAACTTTGTGGAAAAAATTACCAAGTTCAATCGAAGTATTTTTAGGTTCTGATCACTTTGCATTGTTTATAGCAGAACTGAATGCTGGCAAAAGGGCCAAAACATTTAGGCCTAGTAGGCATCCAGAGTGATCTAGAGAGTAATTTCTTAATTACAAACTGACTCAATTCTACATTTTCTTATAGGAAATGTAAGTTTCAGAACTCTGTCTAAAATAAAACTAAGAAGCTTGGATTTTTGATGTTTATTTTGTCTTGATTATATATGTATTACAATCTTTTTGTAAAAAATCCAAACACTACAGAAGTGTAAGACTTAGATAAAAATGCATGTCTGCCATCTTCCTTCCCCTCCTTTTAGATATATTTCTAAAAGTTTTTGTATGTGTACTTGGATTTTTTTTTTTTGGTATATGTTAAAAATATATATATACATATATACACATTTTTACAGAAATGGAAATTTACTACGTGCTTTTCTTTTTTTTTAAGATTTTATTTATTTATTTGACAGAGAGAGAGTAAGCACAAGTAAGGAGAGCAGCAGGCAGAGGAAGAGGGAGAAGCAGGCTCCCTGCTGAGCAGGGAGCTGATGCAGGGCTCAATCCCAGGACCCTGGGATCATGACCTGAGCGGAAGGCAGCCGCTTAACTGACTGAGCCACCCTGGTGCCCCTACTGCTTGCTTTTCAACAAACTTTTTAAAATGTAAAGTTTGTTAGACCAGTGTGTATTGCTGTAGATAAATAGCTATCTATGAAGAACAAAGCAGTATACTCCCCAAGAGAAACCCTGGATATCTGAGAGTAGTCCATAAAGTTTGGGCCAACTTATATTGGTCTTTGCCTGAGAAAGCTACTGCCCTCCCCATCCCACCTTGCTCAACCCACCAGGCATGTGGGTTCCTTCATAGTTGTCATGTGTCTTGGAGAGCTCATGTGCCCCAGCAGTAGGTAGCATGAGTTAAGGAATAGACTTTGAATACCTTACTATTCAAGGGTTTGTAGGAAGAGAAGGGGTTGTGATCCATTCTCCCCTCATCGCCCCATCAGCTGACTCATTTTTAGGACACCTGTAGAGAAGAACTTCGTTGGTCAGATACAGACAAACTTTCTGGTTGCTGAATTGTTTTTGTGTAGATGTCAGCTCTTTTTGGAGGAGTTGTGTGGGAAGACTAGCTGCCTAGCCCTAGAAACCTTAGAGTAGGATGGGAAGTTGCAGCCCCTGCAGCCAAGATGGCTGCCAGTCTCATGGGAAGCTGAGTGTGGATGAAACCTCTAGATGAGAGAATGGGGAAGCTGCCAACAGCTAGTTCATTGTCCAAACAACCGAGAGTGAGCTATCAAGGTCGTTTTTGGACAGTGCCATACATGGTGTTCTCCTGGTTAAATCATTATTCCTAGACAGGCTTGAATAATAACAAAATTGACATCTTGGCACCACTTCCTGGTTTGGTGACCCTCTGTTTAATTTTCTTTCTTTCCTTTTTTTTTTTTTTTTTTTGGACCCCTATTTAATTTTCTAACACAGTTGGTTTCTGCATTACCTTCTTCCAAGTAATTTGGTGTTGTTTAATCCCGCCATGTCTTCCATGAAGGCAAAACAATAAAAATCATCCTCTTAAATAGCACAATACTTGTTTGTTGTAATTTTTATGGCAAATATATATTATTTAAAGACATTTACAATAAAATGTTAATTCACTTCCGGTTTTTGTTATTTATATTTTTTTCCAATTTGTATCTGTATAACATGCACATTTAAGCAAAGTATATATATATATATTGACCAATACTTTTTTCACTTTTTTTTGTAAATACTTTTCTATATTATTTTCACATGATCATTTTCCTTACTTAATGCCTTCACAGTATTATATTATAAGGAAGCTCTAACTGTTAGAAACTCTATTTTGTACTGACTTGAAGTTTGCCTGATTTTAAGTCAGTTATGTTCTCAGCTTTGTGCCTAAGAGAGAGAGATGGCTGGTTTCACACATCTGGGATAATTGAATATTGTACATAAAATTTTGTATAGACATGCAGTATTCTGGAGAATGTATACTTAGCCTCATCAGATGGTCAGAGATCTATGATAAATTAAGAATCACACGGGACTGATTCAACTTTCCTTCCATAGCTAAAAGACCAAAATAGATTGAATAAATTAAGTGAATGCCTAATTAGGGCCCTAAAATTAATTCAATTTTTGAACTGCTAGAATTTGGTAGCCAACTTCAGTGTGATTTCAGTATCATGCGATCATCCGATCAATTAAGCTGTCTCAAATTTATTAGATTGAAACATTAGCTGTACATTATGTTTCACCTGCATAATGTTAAAAATACTGGTACCTAGTCCTCTGCCTGGTTTATTTTGATTCTATTAAATGGTCAGGGTAGGGGTCAAGTCAAGGTGCAGCCAGTGTTGAGAACCACTGAATTGGAAGCCTGAATGAATAGAATGCAAAATAGCTAAATGCTGCTGGAACAATCAAGACTGAAAAAAAAAAAAAATCTGGGCACTCACCCCTATCTTAACCTGTAGAAAAATATCAGAAGGTGCCCCACCCCCCAACAAACGGATACTTTTAAAAATTAACTTGGTCTTTTGAAATACCATTGTTTAAACTTTAACATAATTTTCCCTTCAAATTGCTTAGGGATGAAGTAAGCAATCTTTCTGCTTTGATAACAGCGAAACTAAAGAAAGTCCAGCTAATATGGTCCCTGAAAATATTTTTTATTCTAAAAGAACAAATTAAGTGTTGACTGGTGATTCATTACAAATGCAATCAAGAAGGAAAAATATACATCAATTATTTATATTAAGATAAATATAAACTATTATAAATGAACAATTTTGTAGTTAATTTTTCTGATTTTCTACCTTCTGTCATGTAAATTATGTCTTCTCTCATTACCAGTAAAATATAAGTTTAACAAGGGGCAGTTATCTCAATGGCAAGTTTCGTGTAAGTGAAATCAGATTTCATTGCAGATCTAGCCTATTAAAACAGACAGAACGATGCCAGCTGAACTTTCTGCATTCTTTTTATGCATGCCATTTTATTCTGGCAAAGGAGAGATTAAGGATTTACTATGTCTAAAAACAGTTATAGATTAACAAGGTACCTGTGTGACTTTTTTCTTTCCATTGCTTAGTTAACTGTCCCTATTTGACTGCTATTCCACTTTTTTTTTTCTTTTAAAGCAAATCCCTATTCCTCAGTTTCAAGGAACATGTTCAGTCTTATTTTCCCAGTTAGGAAAAGGGATTCCTTAGGTTGAGTGACAAGGTGCTCTAGTTGACTCTTATTATTTTATAAATCTATTTTTAATTTTCATGAAATTGTTTTTGAAATTAAATTGATAATTATCTTTAAGCCTACAAAGCTATTGATACAATGATACAACAATCACAAAGTGGACATTTCCAGCCAAAATATTTTAGTGGCCATAGAAACACCAAAAGAATATTATAGTTACATCTGACTTTTTTTTTTTACCCGTTAGATATATATTTCTTTTTTTTCTTTTTTTATTAAAGATTTTATTTATTTGTTTATTTGTCAGAGAGAATGTACAAGTAGCAGGAAGGGCAGAGGGAGAAGAAGCCTCCCCACTGAGAAGGGATCCCAATGGGGGACTAGATCCCAGTACCCTGAGATCATGACCTGAGCCCAAGGCAGACATTCAACCAACTGAGCCACCAAGGCATCTCTAGATTTATATTTCTTTGTTTAGAGTCAGCCCGTCTATCTCTTGGGACCTCTGTCATATAGTTAGACCTCCATAATGGTTTAAAATCACTCATTCATCAATTGTGTAATTATTTTCCAGAATGTATTTATTTAATGTAACTTATTTATTTATTTGAGAGAGAGAGCACACATATGCATGGGGGACAGAGGGGAGTGGGACAAGCAGACTCCACACTGAGGAAGCCCAACATGGGGCTTAATCTCGCAACCCTGAGATCATGACCTAAACAGAAATCAAGAGTCTGTCATTAGCTGTCTGAGCCATGAGGCACCCCTTTTCTTTTCTTTTCTTAAAGATTTTATTTATTTATTTATGATACTAAATTCAGTCCTTTTGAAATATGTAGAGTGTTTTTCTTTTCTTAATTGGGTGCTATTTGATAAAGCTTTGATGAGAGTGACAGAGAAAGACCCTACATTAGAAGTAGTCAATAAAGATTTACCTGAGAGAATACAATTTATGCCAAAGCTTCAAGTATGCATAGGAATCTATCAGTGGAGAAGAGGAAACATATTTTAGATCTTATGGTGAAGGGAGAGAAAATGAGGTACGTTTTGAGAACCAAAAACATATGGATAACTAGAGTGTGGTGTAATAGAGAAAGGGAGGAAGGGCAGGAATCTTAGGAGGCTTTCAAGCTTTAAGGATTTTTAATTTAAACCAATTAGGAGCCATTATAGTAGAGTGATATGGGCATTGTTGTTTTATAAAGTCAGTGACCACAGTGAATAGAACTGGTTAGAAAGGAGGCCAAGAACCATTTTGGACAGTTGCAGATGGTGACAGTCAAGTGGAGGAGAATGAGGGCATTGCAACAGAGAATAGTGAACAAATTTGAGGGATAGAGGTAAAGATAGAGTGGGCATGTCTTGGTAATTGACAGGCTCTAGGAGGTAAGGCTTAGTATGGAGTTAGAATTGTTCTCAGGGTTCAAAATAGGACAACTAGATAAATATATGAGGTGTTATTTACAGCAAAAGGGAATACTTACTGGAGGAGAGTCATGGTTAATGATACCAACAAAAGAGTATTAAAGGGGCGCCTGGGTGACTCAGTGGGTTAAAACCTCTGCCTTCGGCTCGGGTCATGATCCCAGGGTCCTGGGATCGAGCCCCGCATCGGGCTCTCCATCAGCGGGGAGCCTGCTTCTTCCTCTCTCTCTGCCTGCCTCTCTGCCTACTTGAGATCTCTGTCTGTCAAATAAATAAATAAAATCTTAAAAAAAAAGAAGAGTATGCAAAATTAGGAGAATGAGAGGGCCTTGTCTCAGTCCTGAACAGCACCAACATTGGAACAGGAGAGTAAAGAAGAGGCTGAAAAATAAACTGAGACATGAATAGAAAGTTAAGAAAATAAAGAGAGATGTGTATTGTGGAAACTAAGAGAACTGAGTGTTTCAGAAAGGAAGAAGTGGCAGCAGGTTTGGAAATGTTCATTGACCAATAGAACATACATCACTTGGTGACCTGTGAGAGAAAAGTCCATAGTCATGGGAGCAGAAACCAGATGATGGTTGGTTGAGGTTTAAGTATGAAGGAAGAGTCACAACAATGGATATAAAGGGAAGTGTTTCAAGATTTGGCTTTGAGATTTGAGAAGGAGGTATAAAGGTAGCTGTACAAAGAAGTAGGAATTGAACAAGATTTTATCAAAGATGGGAAGTAATTGATTCTGTTTGAATCCATACAGAAAGGATTTGATGAAGAGGAAGATAATAGTTGAGGATGATTGATGAAGCCGGGCTTTTGAGGATGTGAGAGGGACTGAGACCCATAGCCCAGTTGGAAGGAGGGTAAAATGGAAATTGTGAATGTGGGTGCAGATGAGTTTGTCAGTTTGGTGGCTGGACATGGAGAACTTTCCTTTTTGAGGAGAAAAATCATCGGCTCTGTGTGGAAAGTAGGGAGCAAGTGTTTGAGAAAAGGGAGAAAGGGTATTTGCTATTGTCTTTAAAGAAAATGGGAGAGAGAGATGATTGATAGTTGTTAGACTTTTAAAATATATGTAAACTGCTTGGATTATAAGCAGCCTTGCCTTTTTTGCATTTTATTTCTCATGCTGCTAAACCTCTCAAAGTTCAGTCACCCTTTTGACTACTAGGTGGAAATGACGCACTCTCTGCTAAAAGGCTGACCTGCCGTGTTCCTTTTGTTACCAACCAGTACTGACAGATAAAATGGTAAATTGACTTTTCAACTCCTTGATGTGAACTAAGATTTTTTTTTTAAAAAAGATTTTATTTATTTATTTGGCAGACAGAGATCACAAATAGGCAGAGAAGCAGGCAGAGAGAGAGGAGGAAGCAGGCTCCCTGCTGAGCAGAGAGCCCGATGCGGGGCTCGATCCCAGAACCCTGGGATCATGCCCTGAGCTGAAGGCAGAGGCTCCAACCCACTGAGCCACCCAGGCGCCCCTAAGATTTTTTTTTAAAAGATAAATCTTAAATAATGCATCCCTCAATTTGGCCTACAGTTGATGGAGCAGAGAAAGACTGCAGTACCACAACAACCTTAAGACACACACAAATTGCTTTCACACCAAGTATAACATGCCTCACATACCATCTCACCCAAATTATTTGCCTCAAAAATGCTCACCATTTGGCACTCGGAGGCTATTTGCATAGTTGGACTAGAACTTTGGTTTCACTTTTTTTTTTTTTTTTAAATCAGCAATTGCATTGCTCTGGATGTCAGTATGGTACATATAGCCAGAATATGGCTATATTGTACCAGCCAGATATATGGCTATATCCCAGTTATACTGGGACTATAACTTCCAAATGGCAAACACCATATAGAAACAGAATTCCATCAGTAGGCTCCCATTTGATAAACATATGTATGCTCTTGGGTAACTGAAATGTCAGATATTCATCCAAATCTTTGCTTTTGCAAAAGTCCGGCAAATGGTATCATTTAAGTTGAAGTGACTCACGGAAATCAAGTCACTCTAGGGAGTTTCCTTTCTGTTTCACAGAGCAGTTTGTGAATGGGGGACTTGACTGGTGGCCTTTTCCTGCCTCTATCAATTACTTGTGTTCCCACCATGCCCCAAAGTGAGATGTTAGACTGAGAAAACCAACACACGTAACCGTGTTAAAAATAAAGACATTTGTAAAGTGTGGAAAAGAAAGTTGTTCTTTTGACTCCCCAACTCCAGTGATTCGATAGAGGCATTTATGACATGTTAGAAAAAGGAGTTCATTATGAATAATTAATATAAAGTTTCCCAGGTGAAGTAAAGAATACTTTTGTACACTTAGGTCCAGATTTTGTTAGATAGGATATTTTTTTTTAAAGATTTTATTATTTATTTATTTATTTGACAGAGAGAGAGATCACAAGTAGACAGGCAGGCAGAGAGAGAGAGAGGGAAGCAGGCTTCATGCCGAGCAGAGAGCCCGATGTGGGACTCGATCCCAGGACCCTGAGATCATGACCTGAGCCGAAGGCAGTGGCCCAACCCACTGAGCCACCCAGGCGCCCGGGTAGGATATTTTAAGAGGTTTCTTTTTTAGCATTTTTTGAAGGGGTAGATCTGGGAAGTAAGCTATATAATAAGCCTGGTCTGAGAGAGCATTTTGGAAAATTCCTGGCACAAGCTTTCCAGTACCTTAACACTATTTGGTACTGAGCCTTGATTCAGAGCACCCAAATTAATTCACTGTCCAGGCATAAAAGGGGGGCTATTAATAATTTCACAGGAAAACAGGAGCAAACCCAGAAACAAGTAAAAGCAGGGGTATTTCAGGCAGAGCAGGGAGATCATGGGCAGCATGGAGCACTCTTGGGGAAGGGGCATTGGAGCCATTCACATTTGAGCCTTTGTCTGCAAATGGTGGTATTTGTATCTTTTGGTACATCACACCCGTTGTTATATGATCAGTAATCTTTCAGATCTCCTATGAAGAAGGTCCTGTCGACCTCCCAACCTGAATTAGAGTCACCAGACAACATGTAGGTGGGAAGGTGGAGGATTGGAACAGATTTATGTGAGATAAACCTTTTTTATTTTTTATTTCAAAACTTTTATTCCCAAACTGCAATATCCCTGCCTTCACTCTCTGTGTTGGCACAGGAAAAAAACAAAAACAAAAAAACAAAAACTAGAATTTAGAATACCAACATAAAGATTGTTTTCTGAATTATGGCTGCTATTACTTTGGCTATAGATATACTACATGGATTGTTTTAATGATCTTGGGAATGATAACTCCAGTGTGTTAAAAATTCAAGGAACTTCATTGCCATCTCAACCAGCACTCCAACAGCCCAAGGAGAGAAATGCCTGAGGCACCTGGCAGGACAGAACCCAGAGCCCAGAGGAGGGAATTGAGAGAAGGGAAATAGGAAAAACCTTTCCTTCAGGGCAGCTGTGAGGGAATGCTGTAGCATGGAACTTTTGCTTCAAACAGCTGCCAGAGGATTTTCTTCGAGTTCCTTACCAAAAACATCATGAAAAATAGGAGAAGGTACCATTTTACAAAATGCCATAATCTTTACCAACTGAAGCTCTCTTTGTCAACCTTCTTTGTGTAAAGAAAATTAAGATCTCCCCACCACCTGTTCAGACAACTATGAATTTTTCTTTGTTTCAGCCAGTCTAGACTAGTTATGCTGAGGTAACAAACCACCCTGATGTTTGGGGGGCTGCCACCACGGTTTTATTTCTTGCCCTTGGTACATGTCCTTAGCTGCCCTATGTTGTTCTCTTCCTTACCCTTTTCATTAAGGATCAGCCCATCCTGGGAAGGCACAGAAGTGGGAGATGGCAGGGCCACACAATGGCTTTTAAAGCTGCTGCTCTGAAATGCCACAGATCTCTACCACTCTCATGTCCCTGACCAAAGTCAGTTGCATGGCCACGCTCAAAAACAATGAAGCAGGAAATATGACCCTTGAAGAGGGATGGCTTCAAAAATCCATAAATATTTTATAAATAACCTAATCTGTCACAGTCTTCCAAGTTAATTACAAAATGATTTAAATCTTTAACATATTCTGGATACTGCCCTCATGCTGTCCCTAATGTTACTTTCTCATTCTGATAAATTACTGTTGTTTTTCTTCTTAGCTAGACTTACAGACTCACACATTACCCAGGAGCTCTGTTGTGCAGGTTTACTTGTCTGTCTCCTTAACTCGACGGTAGGCCCTTGAGAGCAGGAGCAATGCGACATTCTTCTTTGAGTCCTCAGCATGTGGTTGGCATGTAACAGACACCCTTCTAAGCAGCTATTGACTGTTAATGAACTCATAGATCTATGAGGGAATGTTTGCATTGCCTTCTCCACCTTGACACCCCACTCTGCTCCAACAAGTGATCTTGTAAAAGAAATAGAAATCACAGTGGAATCTTAAAGCATGGCTTGGTGTTTGCTAGGTGGAAAAGCATGGAGAAGCAAACCCAAGGAAAGAAATATTGATGGATTCCCTTGTAGTATTGTTCAGTGAAGGCAAAATTCTTCTTGAATTTTGCATCCTGAACACGAGTCCCTGTAATTCCAAACTTAGTCCCTGCCAAGTCTGGCCCATCCCAGAGCACTAAGGAACTGGGACAATAAACTGCCAATGCTGTCCTCAATCTAACAAGTCTAACCCTTATTAGATTCTCGAGAAAACAAATCTTGAATCATCTTCACAGATGACATGAAGTCACTAAAGGAATACTTAAATTAGTAACTATTTTTCAAGATTTCTGATATGATATTTTATTGTTTATTCATTGATGAAAATCTGTCCTATCAAAAAGTCAGCATTAACAGCATTAACATCTGACATCAACTCTGGAAATTAAATTTTGTTTTACTATTTTTAAAATAAGTATGAAGAGAAAAGAGGGAGAGAGACTGACTAGAACACACCGGATTTTATACATTTAAATATTGATCAATGCAGATTGAGCCCTCTGAAATGGCATCTGTAGGAAGCTATCCCCTTCTTCTAGGGATTTGCCATTGTGTACATGTTTGGGGGCTTCCCCTTTTGAACTTCCCTTCAGAGCCTGTGCTACACATTTTCTTTTTAATTCACTGATGACATGTCTACATCTGCTAAGGGGGATCTGATTCTGTGACGCTGCCAAAAGTTCTTTGGCATTAAAGTCCAATGATTAAGCGGATGATCCAGTTAGCTAATGTTGTCTGGGTCAAGGGGAAATGACCTTAAAATCAAGAAACTCTTTCCTTCTGCACACTGGAAATGGCCTGTAATGATAATTCCTAAGGAGTTAGCCAGAAGTGTCATCAGCCCTGGTAGTATTCACCCAGCAGGCAAGCTCTATTTATCCAACAAAAAGTCATTCTCATTGTTTTATAAGCAGTTTACTTAGTAATTTCTTGAAATTAATATTAATAAAATGGTAGGTTATTTATAATATTTATATAATATTTGAATACATAAAACATTACAAACACTTGTGTATATATATGTATACATGTATGCACACACACAGCCCAATTAGCCAATTAACTTCTTCTTTTATAGCTGTTTTCAATTTCTAAAAAAAAATCCATATTATGTACTTAAGCAATTACTCTATTACATCAGAAACCCCTTAATGACAGATATAATGGATAAATTATTTCAGTATTGGATATTGTATCCGTAGACCAATGGATCTTCCTTTATACTATTCAAATTCAGCTATATATTACCATGTGGAATAGTCAGTGACAAAAGACTACTTTAAACTATCCGTATTGTGCTATGTGTCACACTTTCTGTTCTGTACCATTTCTAGCTATTAAAAATATATTATTCTATAAGACAGAAAGAGATGCATTTTTTCTAAAGTGTTGTGTCTTTGCGTAAATGTATACATATGTATATTAGTCACATAAAATAACGTAATTCCCAAGCTGAAATTTTCTGCTAATGAGTCTGAGCATTTAATTAAGACTAGCTTTAAGATGTGTCTACATGTCTGAAAGTATTTGAAAAGTACAATTTTGACTAAATCATTTGCTATTATCGAGGTCATATAGACAGTCTTCTTAACTTCTCATTAAATAATTGACTGCCTTACAATTGCAATAAGATCTATATATTTGGGCAGCTTAATCTGCATTTTCAATATATATATATATTATATATATATGTATATATATATATATTATATATATATGTATATATATATATTATATATATATGTATATATATATATATTATATATATATGTATATATATATATATATATATAAATGTTGAAAACAGAATTTTCAGTTCAGACATGATAAATCAGACCCAACAGTATATGTCAATCCCTCTGGAAAAGTATTTCTTGGCATCAACTCAGTATGTTTCCTTTTTTTTCTTTTTCTTTCTTTCCTTTTTTTTTTTTTTAGATTTGTTTATTTTATTTGAAAGAGAAAGGAAAAGAGAGGAATGCATGCACAGAAGGGGCAGAGGGAGACACTCCCAAGCCAACTCCTGACTGAGCATAGAAGCCTACCCTGGGCTCCATCTCAAAATCCATGAGATCACAACCTGAGCCAAAGCAAAGAGTTGAACTCTTAACCAACTGAGCCATCCAGGCGCCCCTGTATGATTCTTGAGTATGTAAAAATGTTCTACCAAAGGATTCCTTCCTTCACAAAAAGTGATTATATTTATTGATCTTGGTTTAAATACAGGTCTGTATTGGTAAATTAAAACATTTTATTTAATTGTATAGTGGAGAGTTGCAGAAACACACAAATCAGGTCATGCCAGGACTATGGGAAAGCTCTGTACAACTCTGTAAAGAGCTCTTTGTTGAGAAGTGAAAATAGCTTCTGGTAATGGTAAGACGTGGTTGGAGGGCCAGGACGTACCCCAGCTGAGTGCTAATGTTTGGATTAGAATTTGACCAGGTGATAGTAGATATGCTTCTTTCTCACCTCCGAATTTCACTTGAAATGTTGTCAAGGTAAACACTTAAAGAAGCCTGGAGGAAATGCATCAGAGTTGTGTAGCTTGGGTGGGAGTTACATCACACTGAAGAACACCTGCCTTGTTCAAAGAAGACAGTGAATACTGAGCTCTGGTTTCAGTTCACCA
The DNA here is from genome assembly GCF_922984935.1 of Meles meles. Taxonomy (NCBI): domain Eukaryota; kingdom Metazoa; phylum Chordata; class Mammalia; order Carnivora; family Mustelidae; genus Meles; species Meles meles. Next base: position 94,348,732 of record NC_060068.1, read on the forward strand.
TATAGGAATGGATTAGAGGAAAGAGGGCCCCACATTTTAGACCTTATAAATTTTCAAAAGAGGTCAAAATCTCAACTTTTTGTGGCATTTCCTGTGTGCTTTAAATATTGGACTAAAAGGGAAAAAAAAGAAGAGAAGAGAAAAAAGACAGTGTGCCAGTCAAATTCAGATCTGCTAGCCCTTTATGGCTCAAGGACAGCCAGTTCACCTGCTCCATCCTAGACCTCTATCATTGGTGGTGGAGTGATTCCCTGTGTTTCCCTTGTGTGGAAGTACTCTAATTTATCTTTAGCCTGCGTAAGGCCAAAGGTCTATAGCCAAGCCCTAGATTTACTTCTGTTATCTTCAGAAAATGCCCAGAAGGGTTCTCCAGTTTTTTTCACCATGCTCTAAGGATAAATAGCCAAAAACAAAAAGACAAAGTACCTTGGCTATTGTGAGTCTTGAAATGTTCAGGTCAGTTGCTAAAATTAGGGTATATTTCATGTGAATGGGGTGTCCCTAAAGAAAGGCACTAAAGAATGGAATTAGGTACTTTCCTACTTGATCTCAACCAGGTTAGTTCTTATCAATTTGCTAAAGAATGATTGCTTCTCATGGTAAAACCCCACTGTACCACCCAAGAAAAATTATACATTTTTTTCTTGTTTTTCTTTCCTCTTTTCCCATCCCCAAACAAAATTTTGTGATTTTCCCCCCCTTATTATATGTTTTCTGTTACTTTTGTATCCAAGAAGTCAGGAAAAAGAAAAGGATACTTCTCAGTTGACTAAGGTTATCTCTTCAAATGTAAGAGGGCAAAAGTATAAGCAAGGATTAAATGCTAAATAAATCCACTCTGCCAATACACATTTGTGGTTTAAAAAACATCTTTCATTGAATAATTTAAAATGTGCTTATACCATCTGTTCTCTTGGGTATTAACATTATCCATTATAGCAAAATAATCACATGTTAAATAAATTCCAGATACTCCTATTGATGATAGCAATGGCATTGGTAAATCAGATGACCTAGACTTTTTCTTTCTCCATATAATTATATCATTGATTTTTTTCCCCATACTGGAAAGGAGAACAACTAAGTACATGCTTCTTCCTAAATAGACTATCAGTTCAGAAATTCTAACATTTCTTTTACGGAAATAAAAAATCAAGTGCAAACATATGCCATCTTTGAAGGTAACATTATGTAAGCATTTGGGCATAATATTTGCTGTCTTTATCTACTTCTTTATGTAAATTTATAAGAGAAATGATCAGATTGTCTTATGCATATTTTAGAGCTATGCAATCAATTATCTTCTGGGATTCTTTTATCTGTCTGGAAAGATCTAGAGCAAAAGTCTCTGTGCAAACTGAATGAGTTTACTTCAGGGTAGATATTTATTTTGCTCTCCCTGAGCTCTTACAACATTTTGTGCTTGAGCCACACACTACGTACTCTCTCACAATGACAGCAAATGTATTCATGTTTTTGAGTCTTCTAAAGAATATTGTAAGCTTTGTGAGATCAGGGACCATTTGCTTCTCCTTTTGTGTCTCTCATTCTGGTGGACTTTTCTAAGGACCAAATAAATAATGAGTAAATGATTTTTAATGCTGTAAAATAGGGGAAAGTGTTTTCAAAAGTTGTTGCTTAAGTTAGCACATGTAGATGGTGAAGATCAATGACTTCTTTTATCCACACCTAATTCAGGTATATAAACTGCCTATTCTTAGCCAGGGCTCTTCTGTGTGAAACTCTGTGGCATTAGGGTGTGGATGAAAGGGACCTTGAGGACATTTTGAAAGCCTTTCCAACAAATGCCTGATGCTCAATAGGCCTTTCCTACCAGGTAATCTTCCTATATTGCCATATTCCATTTCTCTGCTTTCCTCAAAATCCTATCTTATATCTTCTTTTTTTAATTTTACTTATTTATTTGAAAGAGACAGAGAGAGAGCATAGCAGGGAGGAGGCGTAGAAGCAGGCTCCCCAATGAGCTGGGAGACCAATGCAGGGCTCAATCCCAGGACCCTGGGATCATGAGCTGAGCTGAAGGCAGACACCCAACCAAATGAGTCACCCAGTTACGCCAATCCCACCTTATTTCTTAAGAGAGGGTAGAATTTGGTAGGCATCTTTGCCAAATGTCTCTAAACCATGCATTAAATCAGCTGTGTCTTCTGATCTGGCAAAATGATACCAATTCATGCAAACATTCTCAGTCACAGTATCCTCTCTGAACGTTCTGTGAGTGCCCCTCTTCAAACTGAGAGAGGTCTCTGGTTTAGTCAGGGAGTCTATAAACGGAGAGTGAGCTCAAAGACCCTCATGCCTTGATCCTTTTCATCACCCATTAGACCCTCTTGATTTTGTATTGAGTTATTTACTTGCTGATTTATCAATGTTATATCTGTGATACAACACTTGTTGACTAAGCACATTTTTATTCCCTTTTTGTATTCACTGTGTGATGTTCCCTACAAGTTACACTGCCTTGGTTCAGCTAAATTGGTTTTTTCATATTACAGCAGATTCATACTCAATTTAATATTTGAATGATTGTCCAAGATGCTACCTAACATTTCTTTGACTTCTCTCTTACAAAGCATTCAGTCTTGTTAATAAAAACGTCTTGTTCCAAACCCCATTTTTATCATTTGCATTTCCCAGTCCACACAGAATTAATTATATCTCCATATTGTCTAGTAAATCAGGTAAGTGTCATACAAATAGCATGATTTTGGGGGGTTTCTTTTTTTTTTTTTTTTGGTAAAGTATTTGAAAAAATCTCTTGTGGTATAGTTGCAGATATAGTGGATATGTGAGTTAGTTGAAAATGCATTTAAATGGACTTATTACCAGTTGAAAAACATAGATGAGAAATAATGAATAAGGAGTAACTGTTTGCCTGGATAGAAGATTATTCATCCAATCAAATATACAGAAAAATGAGCTTGAAACTGATGTGAGTACCCTGGAATGCAAGGTCAGGATCAACAATTACAAATGTTTACTAATAAAAATGACTGTAGTTCCAAGTTCAGAATTAATGTGAATTGGATAGTGGGATAATCCTAAGGGAAATGGTACATGAATTAAGAGTATGAGGAAAACTGTCTTAAACCTCATTCACAGATTTACATGAACAGAGAAATGGAGATGATTGTCTCTTTCTGCCCCCAGAAGAACCCTATCACACCTAGAATGTTGATTTAATTTCAGATATAACACTTTAAGAGGAATCAGCAAACAGGGATAAGTCCAGAAGTGTGATAGGAACAATTGAAAGAACTTTGATCAAGTGACATGGAAAGGAGAAACCGGAACCTTTCTTAGATGATCACCAGGCTGTCATATTAAAAAAGAATTGGGCCTGTGTTTCAGTGATTCCAACTCTACAGTTAAGAGACAATACTTCTAAAAAGGTGAAAATTAATTTGGTGCAAATGACTTTACAATATTTGGATCTTCTCCAAGTAAGCCTGCTGCCCCATGAAGCAGGGTGGTCCTCATACCAAGATGTACTCACCTGGGAGCCGATACTTGCTTCTCCCCGGAGAGTGTTCATGCATTAGGAGAAGACTACATTTCCAGTTATTAGAAAGATTTCTAATAAATCTTTCAATTATGAGAATTGATTATATGAAAAGTTCCTAGCATATTGCCTGATGTCATCAATTAAATGCTCAGTAGATATTAGCTATAATTGTTATTGGTAGACATCAATTTAGAATTTGTAACTGACTATTTGTCTAAGGGGAGTAAGTAAAGAGAAGGCAACTCTTTAAAATTTTAGCACAGCTTCTGTTGCTAAATAATTAAGGTAATTAATAAAGGCCTGGGGTACATGTAACTGATTTGTTCTTCATTTGTTACCACTTTATGTTTTCTATAATTGCCTTTATATTCTATTTTGCCTAGATTGGGGATTTGTTTATCTAACTTAACAGTAAAATTCTAAGCACTTGCTAAATCATAGTTGCTTATATTAAATTTTCTAGTAACAACCATAGCAATAGTCCATCAACAAAGGAATGAATCATGTCAGAAAAAAATGTATCTTTTCCATTAATTAAGAGGACTGTTTTAGTTTAGGGGTTTGTAGAATCTTAGTAATATTCTAGGTTGTGTTAGCTTCCTTGAATTTTTTCTCAGGTGATGGATTTGTTTATCTCTCAAGATTGTACCTGATATCTGTCGAAGGCATTCACTCGTTCACTCACTTATTCAATCAACAAATAATGTACCAGTACTGTCTGGGCCTTACCTGTCTCCTCATCTTTCCATAGGCTTCTTTTCCTTTTCTTTCCTTTGAAGTCAGTCACTTTAGGAAGAGCAGCCCCTCAGACACCTCAGAGCCCCAGAACCTGACCCAGAAGCCCCTTCCCTGAATTCCTTATGTCCCTTCCCTGCTGCATTTTTCTTCCTTTCATTTATCTCTCTCTTACATATTTTGCTTACCTGTATGTCCATCTACTTGCCTCCACTGGAATATCCATCCCATGAAGGCAGGACTATTTGTCTGTGTTATTTGCTGCCAGATTCCGAACACCTAGAATAGTGATGCGGTAAATATTTGTTGAATGAATGAACAAAGCTGAAGTGTCATGGAAACCAATACTAGAAAGGTCTCATGTATCTCCCAGGGTTACCTAACCCATTTTTGGCATTGCAGGGTTATGAACCAAAGTCACTTGACTTCAAAATCAGCATCCTCCTTTTGGTCTCTCCCTCAATTACAAATAACTCCAGAATTACTCTACCCTATGGATTTGAATACAAGGGGATAACTTTGGCTATAATCAAATTTAAGAGACTATTCAGGTCAGTATTTACCTACCTAATATACATCTATGCAGATCACTCCTTTACATTTTGTTTTCCCCTGGATTTGTTCAATCTGGTTAAAACTAGCATGACTTTCCCTATTATTACTGTTATTGTTTCTTGAGTCATTAATGCAGATCCTAGAAACAGTGCATGCAGTGATGGATTTAGAGAAGTAATAACGAGGAAGACTCATTGTTTGTCTTTGAGCTGTTTTCAGTCTTGTGGCTGAGGCAGCCTTGTACAGGTGCAGTCTCAGACCCAGATGATAACCAGATAATTTATAACCCAAACAGTGATACTTTTGAGAATCAAAGGAAGCACTATTTAATAAGTCACACTGGGACAACAGCTTGTACTCTTCAAGTAAATGAAGAATATCATCCCCTAGTTTTAAAAAGTTAACTGTAGGACATGGGGTGCAAGTTCTTTTTGTAACAAATAGTTACTGAGCATCTACTGTATGGAGAGCAATGTACCAGGCACTGTGGAGAATTCAAAGATGAGTAAGTTATGGATCTGACCATCTTGTGTTTATAATCCACTTGAGAAGAGAGAAGATTAACAACACAATGTAAAGAAATAAATGACGGCTTAGGCTAAATGTAAGCTTGATGTGATATTAGCCAACCACAAGGTTTCAAATAGGATCACTGATACTGTCTTTCTTTTCGTTTCTCCCTCATAAGTGGTCATTTGAAGTGCATCTTGTCATGATGCTTGAATTAGGCATTGAATGGATTATATGACTTTTTCTGGTTAAGAATCAAACCAAAAAAAAAAAAAAAAAGAGAGAGAGAGAATCACACCATTTGCTTCTGTGTGTATGTAGAGTAGATGTTCAACTCATGCTGGCTGGCTGGGCAACTTACTGAGGTAGAAGAATGAATTGATGCATTTTAAAAAAATCATCTAGCAACCAGATACAGAACATCCTTTCCCAAAGATACCTCCTCTTTGCTTGACCAACTAGTCTCTTTGCTTGGCCAACTAAAGAAAGAACTTACAGCATGATTACTTTTCATCTTCAGATTTTATAGTCATATAAGACATTTGGTTACTTGGAAATAAGCTTAAAAGTGCTTTAATTCTTTCCACTGGTTCCTACTGTTGGAAGTTCTTTCACAGCCGAATTTTGGCAACAGTGTGTATCTTGGCAAGTAGACTGTGCTTTTTAAGGATGAAAGTGTGGGAAGTAGTATAGGACATCTGTTGAAGAAGTCATGTTGTCAAAGCCCATTATGTATATTAAACTCATTTGTTTCCGTTTCCATACCTCTTAAAGCAAAATGTCATTCCATTTAACGTTTGAACAGTTTACTAAAAAACTTGGAGATATGAATTGTGTGGGCTCACCTGAAATTTCAATGAATGAGCATCATTTTATTCAGTTGATTTTATTGCTACTTTAACTCAGCCTAAACTTTGGATATCTAATGGGCTTGTTAAGATAAGATTATCAGCCATCATGGGCAATTATTGGGAGTGAAATTGAAACAAACAGAATTCCCTGTCCTTGGATTAAACAGAACTAAGAACAAGCAGAAATAACCTAAGTTCTTTCATTCCTGGTTTCTTCTTCTAAGGTATTAACAATGCCTGGTCCAAGTGTTCTTCTCCCTTATTGCAGTCAGTTTAATAAATTTAACTTTATATGATCAATAGGTTGCTGCTGGGCTTTTGAAGAATTGACAGTTAACAAATAAAATAAGAATTTGAGAGAAATTGCTCCTGATGAGGAATCCACTAGATGAATAAAACCTTTTTTAAGAAGCTGAGAACCTGGTTCATTCATTCCCCAAATTGCCTTCTTTGGAAATGAAGCAGCTTATTCATTTAAATAAAAGTTATCCATGGGGCACCTGGGTGGCTCAGTTGGTTGAGCTGCTGACTTCAGCTCACGTCATGATCCCAGGGTCTTGGATGGAGCCCTACATCGAGCTCTCTACTCAGTGGGGAGCCTGCTTCCCCTCTCTCTCTGCCTGCCTCTCTGCCTATTTGTGATCTCTGTCAAATAAATTTAAAAAATCTTTAAAAATAAATAAATAAATAAATAAATAAATAAATAAATGTTATCCTTGCTATAAAGTTCAGTTAGGCCTGCTGACTTTCTGATTTATGGTGCTTTATGTTCTCTAAGTTCTAAAAGGTATAGTTGAGTCTCATTGGTTTTCTCAATCTGAGGAACTGAGTCATGCTAATAAAATTTCCAAGAGAATAATAATTTGTACATCATAATGTTAGCACTGTCCTTTATAACTGAAGATACAACTGGTTTAAGAAAAACACCATTTCCATGTGACACCCATTTTCTTGATAACTCTACTTAAGAAGGCAAATCGTAGATCAGGAAGTTGCTTCCAAATTTCAGTCAGATCAGGGGGACTTGTATCTTCTTAAGGAGGTATTAAGCTTTTTTTTCACTTTTCATTATATTTCACTTTATGATTATTTTTAAAGAATTTTTCCATGGGGTGTCTGGGTGGCTCAGACTGTTGAACTTCTTACTCTTGATTTTGGCGTAGGTCATGATCTCAAGGTCATGGGATCGAGCTCTGCATCAGGCTCCATAGTCAACAGGGAGTCTGCTTGGGATTCTCTCCCTCTCCCTTTGTCCCTCCCTCTACTCACAGGCTCTAAATAAATGAATAAATAAATAAAATCTTTTTAAAATTCCATATAAATAACTAAATTAAGTTAGTTGTTTCTGGAATACTCAACACTGTTGTTACTATAAATGAATTTTTCCTAATGCCAGCAAGACCACTACCCCTTCTATTTGTATTTACAGGTATCCTATTGTCCTCCATTATTTTAGTACATTTTCAAAATATTCTCATTGTCAAGGTTTGCAGATTTATTTTCAGTGAAATATGTTTCCTAATAAATAAAGGAATACCTTAATAAACCTTAATGGCATAGGTTTTTTAAAACAGTTCTTGGTCTGTGAATCTCATCCATACTGTGATTTCTTATTAGCTTTAGCCCCAAAGGATACCCAAATTTCAGGGCCTCCCTTATTGGTAAGAACCGTATTCTCTTTTAGTTCACTAATCAAATTAGAGTAATTCTTTGCTACTTCTACAGATGTAGAAGTATGAAGTATGAGGACACGCAAAAATGCCACACACTAAACACAAAAAGTCATCACTATTTCTCTTAATCTGTGGTGTTTAATTTGCTAATAATCAATAACACTAATAATATAATATCAAATAATAATCAATAATTTTAAAAATAATTAATAATAAATACATTGATATTAATATATTAATATTAATAAATATTTTAAAGATTTTATTTATTTATTTAATAGACAGAGATCACAAGTAGGCAGAGAGGCAGGCAGAGAGAGGGGTGGGGGAAACAGGCTCCCTGCCGAGCAGAGACCCAAGGTGGACTTGATCCCAGAACCCCAGGATCATGACCTGAGCCGCAGGCAGAGGCTTTAACCCACTGAGCCACCCAGGTGCCCTACAATCAATAATTTTTATTTTTAGTTGATAGAATCCAAATTTTGAAATTTCAATAACGACCCCATTTTTGTTATTAAAATAGTAACACCAGACAGATCTAGCATATTTAAATAACATAGATGGGGAGAAGAAGAAAATTAAAATCATACATTTTTTTCCTATCCAGGTATTTTTTATATTCAATGTATACTTTATTATTTTCTTATTTTTAAATTTATAAATATATTTTCCTTGTTTAAAAATGATCTCATTCTATTATACTGTCTTATAAGTTAATTTTTTTCCTAGGTTGATGTTTATGAATATTTCTCCATATCCTTAAGTATTATTTTTAAAAAATAATTCCTAGAGTGTCACGTGAGATGTTTTGTCTTCATAAGTTCCCATGGAGAATGCCATATACTCTATCCATACTTTATTGACAATTCAGAGCAGATGTTAGCTTAATAAAAACTCTGAGAACTACCGCTTCCTTATAAAATCTGTCTATCTTTGTTTAACCTAGAATTTCCCCAGTGTATGTGGCTTTGGAATTCATGTGTATATTTCTCCGTGCTTATGTGTTTAAGTTACTTATTAGCATATCTTAGTATTATTTCAACACAGTCCTTTTAAGGTGTTTATGAGATTCACATTAAGTGGATATTCCACATTTTAATTAGGCATTTGGGCATTAAGGATATTTCACTATTTTGGAAAACACTGTGGACTTTTGAAATTCCCTTCTGATTGCAGCCATTTTGTACAAGCTGTGTGAAATGTTACCTGTTCAGTATTTAAGAAATGGGTTATCAGATGGGGCACCTGGGTGTCTCAGTCAGTTAAGCATCTGCCTTCAACTTAAGTCATGATCCCAGGATCCTGGGATCGAGCCCCACATCTAAGGGAGCTTCTCTCTCTCCCCCACTTCCTTGTGCTCTCCTCTGGCTATCTCTCTCTCTCTCTATCAAATAAATAAGTAAAATATTAAAAAACAAAAAAAAGAAGAAATGGGTTATCAGAAAAGTCAAATGTATTGAATCACGTAGCTAACCCTTAATAGGGCAAAATGGATTAATTAATTAATTTTGAATTTGTCTATTCTCAAAGCATAGAACATGATTAAATGAAGCCATAATTGCAAGCTTATTCAAGTGCTAGAATTCCTACTTTTCAATTAGCAATAATCGCGCCTCAGATAAACCTCATTGGCTACGATACTGCCACTGCGCAAAGCTAGAATTCCTACTTTTGATAATTTTTATTTGTTGAACTAAAATTGTCAGCCCAAACAGACACATCTCCATCACCTGCAGATCAAATCCATATGTGTCCCTCACTCTCTGAGAAGAGGTGTTGCTCTCATATTACAGTGGGTGCTGTTTGTGAAATACTTCTGTTTGCTAACATATAATGAATAGTGCCTCTACTTCCAATGTGTGGAAGATTGGAAAGATGGCAGATACTTTTATTATTTTTCTGGAGGAGTAGCTAAAATGAGAGAATTAAGGAGAGAGTTAAGCAGGTCTTTGGAATATCCAGCATCTTGTAATTTCAGCTGCTTTATTTTTAACAAACAAGTGTTGTTCTGGTCGCTGGTAATGCAAGGTACAAATAAAGCAGAATATCTGCCTTCCAGAAACTATAGTTCCACAGTGAGGAGTTACGAATGTATCAACAGCCATGAAACGATATGCTCTAGTTATAAGTAGATGAGGAAAAGAGGTAAGAGGCATCTAAAAAAACTGAGGAATGAAGAATAAGTTTCGGGGAAGAGACGACACATAGAAACAGCCACTCATAGGAGGAGGCAGAAATGTTCTGGTCAAGGGATCTTGTCGTCTTTGAGGGGCCAGTGGAGTGAATGAGCAGGCTGTGTGCAGGACATTACCAGGGTTACTTGTGATGGACACAGGAGAAGAAGTCAGAGCATGACCATAGGGAATTCCTGTGCTAAGCTCTGGAATTTAAATTTTGAACTTCATTGCTAAAGAAATGAGTAGCCATTGAATGATTCCAAGCAAAGAGAATCACATATTCAGATTTCCATTTTGTAATGATCTACATGGCATTCAAGTGAAGGATAGAATTAAGGAGGAGAAGGCTGAGAGTATTAGCTCAAAGCAAATTATGAGATAAATTAGAGAGATAATAAGGAAATCACAATCTGTAGAGAGGGATAATTTGGTCTGGTCTTTGGAGCCAGATTAACTGGTTCCTAAATCTGACTCCACCACTTAACATGCTGTGTGACCTGGGGCACGTGTCTCATTTTTCCTTTGCCTTGTTTTGCTCTTCTACAAAATGAGCCTAACAACAGTGTCAAAGTCGTACAATTTTATAAAGATTAAAGGAACAACTTACTATCATTTACAATATCCAGGACCATAAAAATTATCTTATCAATATTAGCTATTATTTATCATTACCATCAATACTATTGCTAATACAATGTTGTTGTAATAATATAACATTATTATAGTTTTATAATAATGCAATATATTATTTTTAATATAATATTTTTTAACATTCATGTCTCTAGGATTTGTGGCCTGATTAGAAGTGATTGTCTTATAGTTGGCTGAATGGGATAGTGTCAGAGAATATAGAAAGAAAAGCATTTTGATGTAGAGAAAGAATGGATGTGAATTACATTCTAAATTCTAGAAGGAGGTACCTGTGGGACTTCCAAATGGAATTTTCTCATGAGCATACGATTATAACAGCAGAAAGGTATAGAATATGGAAAAAAAATATGCAAGGTTTTGACCCCAGGGTTATTGCTGTCTGGTGTCGGTGTGACAGAGAGGACGAAGTGTGGGGAGGAGAGGACTCTTTCCCGGCCATAAGCAAAGGGAAATGATTCAGTCAGTTCTTATTCTCTGACATGGTCATGAACAGATGACATCCTCATGTCCTGAAAGAACTCCTCCAGCTTTTAAAATTGCCAAAGTCAGCCTAGGTTAGAGCTAACAGCTGAAAGAATCATCTTTAATAAATATTAGAATTATTAGAAAAGTCCTGTGGCCTCAAAATGTTGCTTCCTAGCAATTGCTTTTAATTGCTTTTAAGGATATTACTAACATCACAACCTCTAGTACCATGAAAAATATTGATGCTCTAGATAGTCTAGTGTGATACCTGCCCTTGTTTGCGTGTTCTCAAGAGCTTCAAACCATGAGAGTGCTAATTGAGTTTGGATGCTATGCCCATCCCACCACTGAAATCCTAGTATGTACAAGCAAACAAAATGTCAGTGGGTAGGCCTCGTGATTCTTTGGTATGATTGGAGTCTTATTTTGCTGTAAACTCGTTACAGACTGTGCTTCTAATCTGTACATGAATTTAGGTTCCCCAGTGTGTTTTTATTTTCTCAAAGGAAAAGTCTTCAACTACCTCCACCCAGCCTCAGAGAAAGGGAATTGTGGAAGACAGGATGTTCTGAGTTTCCCTCAGAGGTTGCTCCCTGCTAATTGGCCAGTATTCTCACAAATTCTAGATTCTTGGCTGGGTGGATTTTAGCAGTAGTCTCTTCTCATCCCAATTTAAGTACAAGTAATCCCAATGAGATCCTGCCAGGCTCACAGCCAATCGCTGACCAGGTACAAGCAAAAATGTCCCTGCTAAGAAAACCAAGAAATTTTACCCATCCCAGGGCACATATTTCCCTCCCAATTAAGTTTATGTCTCCAATTTTTTATTTTTCTCCTTTTTAGGAAATTCTTCTGTGAAGCAGGTCTTATTCTCTAATATTGGGCAAAGACCCCTATATTAGTTTACAGATAAAAATACTGTACATTTGTTCTTAGGACTTGAAGATGAGGCAGAAGGCCCAAAGGGCCTCATAAATTCAAAAACTATAAATTATACTCAGTTGTGCATCACAATCAAGTGATGGTAATTAAACACTGCCTCCCCATTGTAAAATTATGTGACTTGCCCCAAATTATAATCTATAATCCTCATTAAGAAAGAATAGAAACTTAGCAGGGATTCCCTCCCTATTTTATCTTCTTTAATTATGCAAATTAAGCAGCAAATTCTCTGTTTTGCTTAAACTTTTTTCATTTTGAGGTAGAGTCTAGACTTTCAGCTGGTAGATTTTAGTTTAGATAGGCTGCTCTTACTTTTGTAGGCATCTTTATAACAGTTTCCTATTAGCCAGGAACTGTGTGCAATCTCTGGGCATTTTGGAGAGCTGACTTTGAACATCAATAGTGTTGTCAAGAGTGTGTGGGGAAATGGACATCTTTCTGCATGACTTGTAAGAGGGTGAACTGCTGGAGCCTATTAAAGGGAAGTGTATACAGTTTGTGATCTTGCAACCTAGTTACTGAAATAAAAGCTCCCAACCAGTGAGAAAATACATTAACAAATATGTTCATTGTTTGTAGAAGTTCAGAATTATATGTCTGCCAGTAAAGGATTGACTGCAGAAATAACGCACCTATTCTGTGGAATCTTACATAACTATTAAAAAGAACACACTGTATCTCTATGCATTTACAGAAAAATCGTCTATGATTTTTTTAAGTACAAAAATACTTAGGATTCTGTATGGTATAAGCGTAGTTTGTACAAAAAGAAAGGAGATAGGTGTCGGGGGGTGTGTGTGTCTGTGTATATATAATATGTCTACATATACATTGATATGATTCACATAAAGAAAAGGTAGGATTAATAGGAAGGAAGAGATAAGCATTATTTATTTGTATATCTTGGTGTCATTTGGAATGTTAAAATAAGCATGCGTCATTTCATAATAAAAATAATATAAAAATAAAATCATTGAACAGAAATGCTTATTATGAACTGGAAAGCCATCTTCCCTTTTGAACTTAAAAAAAATTCTGAATTTAAATGATGTCTCTTATTTAACAGTGTTCAACAGTGTCTGAACTTGGCCACTACACAATAGAATATGGCTTTCTCTCAACAACTTTGTGTTTGCTCAGGTTCCGGACTCCTGAATAAATAGGTTGTGTTTATTCAAATCCTAGATAAGAAATCATTTTCAAATATCAAAATTACCATCCACAGTACTCTGAACTCCTCCTATCTGGAGGCTCCACACAAGGGCCTCAGTGGTTTTGTTGCTAGAACCTTAGGAAATGGGAAAAGGGCTAGTGAGAACTGTGGGCGGATTAAAGGTAGAACTTGGCTCTGACTCTGCTGCCTTGTGTGGACTTACTTGGGGTCATTTGCAGTTTCTCCGGTTTGTCTCTCGTTGTTATGAAAAACTGATTTACAAACAATTGTTAAAGAATATCCTATCAATTTGTCAGTAGATCTTAATCCAGGGAGCAGATCGAGGTTGTATTTCTTAGAGAATGTTTCTAATAAGAAAAAAAAAATCAGTTTCAGAGTCAAAATGTTAGTGTATAAAGGCTATAGTTTTCAATTTTTATGTCCCTGAGAGGCTGAGTTCAGTTCTATTGTGAACAGTAATTTATGAATAAGAACCCACAATTTTTTGACCAGAAAATTGGAAAAGCACCCGTAATCATTTCCATCTCATTTTCTACGTATCTTTCATCAATTTTGCAAACAATTTCCCCCTTTTGAAAATATACCAAATAGTTGATTATTTCCTCCCAATCAGATGCATGCAGGGTGTATAGGTAAATAACTGATTTCCCAACCACTATTACATTAGGTTGATGTTCTTTTAGACATTAGACACGAATGGATTAAACCACGCTGCCTACTCCGAGATTTTGGTGGAGTGGAAATAGGGTTTTGTGGAGCTACAGAATTTCTACTTCATCTGCTCAGCCAATAATTGGTCAGAGCATGACTCTGATTAGAAATAAGCAACAAGCTTCCTGTGTCCATGAACAGAAAACAAGGTAGCGCGTGTAACCCGGGAGAAACACGCGTTTACTTTTGAAGAAAAGCAGAACCCAGCAACCAGTGAGCAGCATATGCCTGAAATCCATTATCTGACATGTTCGTTCCAGCGTCCCCAGGAATGCTGGTCTGACTGCTAAGATTTGTTTTTACTTCCTGTCTTTCGGATAAAATGAGTTTGCCAACAGGCTGTGAGTACCTAACGCTGGGGAAGGTAGCTAGATTCCGAAGCCCTTATGTTCATGGATCGCCTTATGCAATCAACAAGCCAATTGATATTAAGCCACAGAGGAGACGGTAACTGCTTTCCTTTCTTCTAGCTTGTTTGTCAGTGAAATTGTGTTTTGTTACCCTTTGGTAGCTAGCTGCTTTGGAGGTCTGCTGAGGTGGGAGGGTGATGGTGAGAGATTACTTTGAAAATTCAGCCTATTGAACAGTTAGGAAAAAAATTAACCAAAGAGAGAAAGCTGAAAAATATTCTTAGCTGTTCAGCATAAGCTGATCTGGTTTCAGGGTTTGTAGATTTTAAAATTTTGAAGCATGGTTAGTGTTTGTACTGACATCAGAATCATCCATAATGAATATTTGAAGGAGGACCTAGCCAAATAATGGGTATATTAATGGCTCTTATTACCCAGTGCCCATTATCTCATGATCTGCCCATAACATTCCTCAAGGCCAATGTGCAATAAATATGCTAAGATTCTACTAAAAGCATTAATTTTCATGTGGTCACTAGGGAGGCAAGAATAGGGATAGATATTTTTCCTCTAAAGAAAATGTCATTTGTACATCAGTGTTCCGGGATTCTGTTAACTCCACACACTCCCACACCACACACATGTGTGTACACACACACACACACACACTCTCTCTCTCTCTCTCCACAGGCAAACTCAGGCTGTATAATTAGGAATCTCAGAGTCAAGCTCAATGTTTTCATTAGAAGGGAAGAGGGTGTGCAATAACTAAACCTGTTCTGTCTTCCAGCATTTTTATGCAGTGTCAGAACAGGGATGAGATGTTTGACTCATGGGTCCAAAAATCATTCCTCAGTTTTGGTTTTAAACAAAGTCATTTTATTCAGCATTTCACAGTGAACATCAGAAGTGTTTTATAAGGATGTTCCATTCTATCTGTGAAAATGCCAGTTCTCCCTAAGTTGATGAAGTCTTGGAAGAAAAATATAAAATTCTAAAAGTAACATATTTTGCTTGAAGATTATCATTATCATCTTACTCTTCTGTTTTTCTTTTTCTAATAACACACACACACAGAATCACAGAGAGCATACATTTTTGCCAGGTTTGACCTGGTTATAAACATGAAGTAACATTCAGATATTTGATTGATTTAAAAAAAATTTCCAAACCTTCAGAAATGCCATGGGATTAGTTTTTCAATGAAAGGGGGAAAAAAGAAAGGCGGGGGTAGGGGGTAGTTATGATTTGATGGGACTGAACTTTTAAATGTTTTTGAGGGGAAATATTTTATTCTTTTCCCCAGGGTGTCAAGGTTTTTTCTGTCCAGTTCTACACCATCTGAATTTATAACAGGCTAACAGTAACTAACAACGATATTAAGATACTTCCTGAGACACATGACCTGTCTCAGTTGCTGCCTCCTCACTTCCTTCTGTAATTAGTGGTGTGATATAACAAAGCCTATTAAGTTGCCAAGTCCATATGTAGATGTTATATCCCTATTCATGCTACCTTATTTCTTTCTGCTTAAAAGTAATCAGCTTCCTATGTAAGTCAGGGGAATCATATGTTGATGTAAATTCATGTATATGTGCATAGAAGGTGGACTCTTAGCATACTGTATTATAACCAGGCAATTTCAGACTCACCCCCAATCAGTTTTGATATTGAGCACCACACTGTTTTTTGCAAGCAAATATTCTTGCAAAGCATTTGGCAATAACCAGCCTTTTATAACATAGACCTTGAATTGTAAAAATTCAGGTCTGACTTTTCTTTTAGCATAATACATTGCTTATATATAGAGAGAGTAATCAAATAGATGGCTTTCTATGAAAAGATATGTAATCTTTATATCTAGAGCTTTTAGCCCATGGAGGTGTGACAACAAACACGTATGGAAACAATAGTTGGAGGAGGTGGATGAATGAATGAAGTTCCAAATCATAGAGAATGCCTTTTTATTGTATAACTCATTTTTGTAAGTTGTACGTTTTAAAGCCGTTATTTGAACTTCCTTCTAGTCTGCTAAGAAAGTTGTACACCTGGAATGGTGATAGATTTATCATCCTAGATCCACTAAAATCTACCCCAAATTAAACAGTTAAGTTTTCAGGAATGCTTGCTAGGACTCATCCAAGATTTGTCTAAAACAACATAGTTAAGTTTACTGTCATGTAGTCACAGTTGTGCTATTTGGCTGAAAAAGACATTGCTTTCTTAATTACTGAAAGGAAAGAAGGACAGAAGGAAAGAGAATAGGAAAGAAATCTAAAGAAGAGGGACTGTATGTTGAGGTTGCAACCTACTCACTGAAGCATAAAATTGAGGTCATAAAAAGAAATTTAACTTTTTACTAAATTGGGAGGCTACAGCAGGAAATCTAATCATAAATGCAAAATACAGCTCAATGTATTTTTTTTTTTAGGAATTTATTTATTTATTTGAGAGAGAGCGATCACAAGCAGGGGGAACGGCAGAGGGAAATGGAGAAGCAGGTTCCCCATTGAGCTGGGAGCCTGATATGGGGTTCAACCCCAGGACCTGGGGATCATGACCTGAGCTGAAGGCAGACAGCTAACCAACTGAGCCACCCAGGCGCCCCAAAATATAGCTCGATTTAAATACAAATATGTCCTTCTTTATACTGCCTTTTTGAAAGAACTGCATGTTTTCTTGGAACACAGGGAAATAATTTCCAAGATAAAAATTAGCTATATTAGACGTGTGACCATGTGGTCATTTAATAGTTATTAATTTTTATTTCAAGTGTCAATGAAGAAATTAACAAAGCAGTTAACACTCTTCAATGTTGAAGAGAATGGCCATCCTACCATCTGTAATCCTAGTGATTTTCCATATTCTTTTTTTTTTTAAGATTTTTATTTATTTATTTGATATAGAAAGAGACAGCAAGAGAGGGAACACAAGCAGGGGAAGTGGGAGAAACAGGCCTTTCCAGCAGAGCAGGGAGTCCGATGTGGGGCTCGATCCCAAGATCCTGGGACCGTGACCCGAGCCGAAGGCAGACGCCCAACAACTAGCCACCCAGGTGCCCCTGATTTTCCATATTCTTGAGTTTAATTTTATCCTTTAATCATTTGTAGTTTCCACAAACTCTAAAGCTCTATTTTTACTCCTGAAAGAAACATAATTTCCTTTTAATTTTATAAAACTTTGATGTCTTAATTTAATACACAGAAATTGAGTAATCAGATTTAATCTGGCTTTTCCACTCTCTTCTCACCCAATTAGGCTGTAGGGTTTTTGATTGCGTAGATCATGTCTCATTTGTTGTTATATTTTTAGTGCCCAGCAAAGAGCCCAGCACTCATGAGAGGATAAATGCTTGTTTAATAAATAAATGATGAGAAAATGCATGTTATCCATCTTGGCACAGGCATGTGTATCACTCCCCTGGGGGCTACCATATTGAGTCTTTGGCAAGATTTTGCCTCTGCTATTCTTCTCGATCAGTTGTGTTCTCCTTCCTTATTTACCTATAGAAGCTACAAGCAGCAGTGACTATAGACTAGGAACTCAAGTGACTGGGGATCACAGCTTCTGTTATTACCAGTTCGGCAAAGCAGAACCTGGAAGTTATTTTTATATTCATAAGTATATATATAAAGCTCCATGTGGTAGAAAGGAGGAGGAAAAGTCAATGTGGGAGGAGGCAGAGGGGAGTTCAGGAGGGGGGAAAAGCCTTCCAACTATAAAAAGTAAGATATAAGCACATAAATTCATAATATAAGTTACCAAAATTATGAAACGTAAGCCCTGGTTCTCTGTTTGTCCTGCTGTAATGTAAAACTCACAGAAATGTTTATCAAAATAGAAAACAAAATAAGGGAGGCTGAAGGGAGGAGACAGATCCCACTAGCACCCCAACGTTGTGGAAAGCATCTGTGCTCTAGCGCACCGCCTTTCACAGCCAAGTGCATCGCTGGGTCTCTGCCAGCCCTCTGCCCAGACGTTCAGTGCCTCTACCCTGTGTCTCTGGCTCCTTTTTGGTTCCCATCTGCTTCCCTCATATACACTCAGGCCTCTCTTGCTCTAAATCCTGGAGGTGGGCTTATGCTATCTATTCTCTCTGGGATTAGGAAAAAGCAAGATACAAAAAAAAAAAAAAAAAAAGACAGGAATAAAAATAACAAGTTTGAGGGTATGTTAATCAGCCCATTTCTCTTCAGAGAAGAATTACAAAGTTGCAAATTCGGATGTCTGATCAATTGGCAAGCTGTTCATGACTCAAATGGTGTATTATTGTACTAGGATTGCTATAACAAAATATGACAGGCAGAGTGGCTTAAGCAATAGAAATTTATTTTCTCACAGCTCTGGAGGCTGGCAGTTCAAGATCAGTGTGTCAACCTGGTTGGTTTCTCCCAAGGCCTCTTCTTGGCCTGCAGCTGGCCACCTTCTCCCTTTGTCCTCATGTGGCCATTCCTCTGTGTGTACGTTCCTGGTGTCTGTGTGTGCCCAAATTTATTCTTCTGATAAGAACACCAGGCTGGATTAAAGCTCACCCGGATGGCCTCATTGATTATCTCTTTAAAGACCCTGTCTTGGGGGCGCCTGGATGGCTCAGTGGGTTAAAGCTTCTGCCTTTGGCTCAGGTCATGATCCCTGCGATCATGGTCCTGGGATCGAGTACCGCATCGGGCTCTCTGCTCAGCAGGGAGCCTGCTTCCTCCTCTCTCTCTGCCTGCTTCTCTGCCTACTTGTGATCTATGTCTGTCAAATAGAGACCCTATCTCAGATACAGTCCCATTCTGAGGTACTAGGGATTAGGGATGCAGCATATGAAATTTGGGGAGACCTAATTCAGTACATAGCAAATTGTATCCATAGAAATTATTTGCTAGTAATGACTGTAGAGGAAGATAGGAATTGCACTATGATTCCTGCATAATCAGTGACCTTGTATACATAAAAATAGTATTTTATCAGTGAGTCTGAACCTGCAGGAGTAAGGCATTACCAAGTATAAAAAAATACTTCCTACATTTTGTATCAGAGGAAATAGTTACACACTAGGAACAACCAGTCTTCATCAAATAGAACCTCTTTCATTTGGAATCTATAATCTTTCAAAAGAGCCTAGATAGGCATTTGCTTTTCTATAGTCTTTTTTTTTTTTTAAGATTTTATTTATGTATTTGAGAGAGAGAGGGGGAGAGAGAGAGAGAGAAGCAGATTTACTGATGAGCAGGAGCCTGACATGGGGCTCAATCCTAGCACCTGGAGAGATCATGACCTGAGCCAAAGGCAGACACTTAACCAACTAAACCACCCAAGCATCTCTATGGTCTTTTATTTCATATGAGTATTAAATTATCAGTGTAGCCAGCAGTTCTCAACTAGGGCAGTTTTACTCCTAGGGACATTTAGCAATGTGTAGGGATATTTCTGATGTCCATACGTTGGGAAGTGGCTAATGGTATCAAGAAAGGGACAGGGATGTAGTTAAATAGCATAGAACACATAGGACAGCCTCTACAACAAAGTGTTATTTGACCCCCCAGATCTCATAGTCCTGAGATTGAGAAACCCTTATGTAAACAGATTGGATTGGGGAGTATTTCAAAGCTCTCCGAAAGTCTTTGTTTATATCTAGACTCTTGATATTTTTTTATGTATTCATAAAAACACCTTCTTTCCTCTTTCTCATGGTAACCAATAGATAATACTCTCTTAGCCTGGTTAAAAAAAGACACTCGCCACACTTTTAAAATGGTCTAAAACATTCTGTGATTCACACTGTCCGGCTTTCTGATTTGTCTGAATTAGTGGCTTTATTGCATTGTCAGGGCCTATTATTCTTTCAGTAGAGGTGCTACTGAGATTTCATTACAGGAAGCAGAATAAATGATCTAATACATTCTTAGAGCTCCAGGCTAGGTGCTAAACATTGACCTGCTTTTCAAAGTGAACTGAAAAATACAAGGTGAAATTACACAGAAGATAACAAATATTAAATGATCATGCTATTGGCCTGGTATAATGAAGCTCTGTGGACCCCTTGTCCCCAACCCCCACACCAACAAGCCCGGGCACACTGACTGTGGACGTGTGGGCTGCATGTATGTGTTCCTTGTAACCAGCTCATCCTGATAGCAAAGAGCATGTTTTCATAAAGGGAAAACTCTGAGGGAGAGGGAGGGCTTTCTTTGATGGAAAGTCCTTCTTTCCACTAAATAAAATTTCAAATTATCATTGGGTTGCTTTTAACCCTCCTCAAATCTAGATAAAAATTGTTGGCAGTAACAGTTCAAACTAGAACTAATTTACAGCTTCCTCATTCTCTCCTTAGTTCCAAAGCAGTACATCCAGTGGCCTATGATCCAAAGAAATCCTCCAGAGAACTTGAGTTCAATATATTTAAACTAAAATGACCCAAGAAGTCTCACCATCTTCCATTTCCTCAGGGATCTATGGCGAAACCAAGAAGTCCTCCTCCATGCTTCTTCCTTTCAGCCTAACTGCTCTACCACTAGCTGGGGGCAGGTGTATTTCTTCCCTCTTCCCTCCATTGTCAGCCCCACTATGCGCTTCTAAACAAAGTTCTAGTGGTCTTTTGCCTGAAAGACTGCTAAACCTCGTAACTGGCATCTATCTTTATTCTGCTGTCATCCTTGTTCTGAATCATCATCCACAGATTAATTTTCTAAAATTTCCTCGTGATACCCCCATGCCTATAGCAGTAGTTTGGCGTTGTCTACAAAAACAATCTAAATTTCAATTGATGATGATCTAGTCCTTTCTGAACTCTCTCCCCTTGTAAATTTTGCTCATTACCCATTGTACTCTGCATTTTGGATGTAAGAAGTACTGATTATACCTCTGATTTTGCCTACAATTCCCCTTTCCCTGCATTTTGTTAACCCCAAATGTTCCTGAGGTCTTTTTCATTAAGCTTTTTTTTTTCTTTTCTTTTTTTAAAGATTTTCTTTATTTATTTATTTGACAGAGAGATCACAAGTAGGCAGAGAGGCAGGCAGAGAGAGAGGAGGAAGCAGGCTCTCCCCCAAGAGAGAGCCTGATGTGGGGCTCCATCCCAGGACCCTGAGACCATGACCTGAGCCGAAGGTAGAGGCTTAACCCACTGAGCCACCCAAGCACCCCTCATTAAGCCTTTTCTAATTCCCTGTTTCCAAATGGGAGTTGCTCCTTCAACTAGCAGCTCTTCCTTTTCTAACACATCTATCACAGATTTTCTCAAATGAACCTCAGTCATTTCTGTATTTTGCATCTTTCCTCCTCCTCAAGAATGGTGGGAGGGAAACAGCTGTTTTAGGGAGAGTAGTTTGGGTGTGGCACGTGACATAAATTCAAATGGGAAGGACTTAAGCCCTATCCTAGCAGAAGCAAGTTGTATAAAATCTTGACACGGACAGTTTCATTACAATTACAAAATACATAAATATGTGATTACAGTTGTGAGAACTACTCAAAAGGAGGCAAGGGCCCACTAGGAGTATATGAATAGGTACCTAATATAGTCTGCACATTTGAAAAATCTTCCCTTTGGGATGATGAGGCCTGAAGATGAGCAACACATTCTGTGGGGAATCAAGCCCTGATGTGAGCATTAAAGGAACTAAAAAGATGAGGTGTCTGAAATGTAGTGAGACAGGGAGGAGAGTGGCAGAAACAAACTAGAGAAGATAGGGAGGGAGACGGATCTTTTTAAAAGGTGAATCTACTAAATAATTCTTCATTTCATTTTTGTGAGAAACAATAAATAATTTTTTAAATTTATTCACTGGAAATGTGATCTAAGAATATTATGAGTGTCTTATTTATGATTTAGGATTTTAAAACCTTGAAATAAGCAATAGATAATATCTTCTAACTGAAGTTTAAAAAAAAATGTCAATTTTCCAATCCATTGCCAACTGCAGGGGATAAATAAAAGCAGTCATAAACATTAGCCTTTGTCCTTCTGCATTCACCCATCACCTAACTGTACCTGTGCCAAAAGGAATAGAATGGGACCATTGAGCGTACTTAGAATGTTTACTGCCAACGAAGTACAGGAGACTCTCTGTAATCACAGTGACCTTCATGTGTGAGTCATATTTCTACATCTAATTAGAGACGTTAAATTACTTAACATTTTGAACTTTTTTCATGGTTGTTGTTGTTGTTTTGTTGCTGTTATTTTCTAGTTTTCCATAGCTTAGCTCTTACACTGAACACAATTATTTACACAGGTAATCTGGTGCAGAAAAAGGAAAGCTTCTATTACCAATTTTAATTTTACTTTGGAAACTGTGATAAATGAAGTAGTGAATTCTGACAAAGCATTCTAGGTTTAGGACAGGGTCTGGTTATCAAACAGTTTATAGATGAGTATAGAGTATCAGAAAGAAGCAAAAGCAAAAAAGAGTGGTGGTCAGTTAATCTACAGAAAGCCTTTGAAACAAGAGTGATGACCTTGGACTGGATCCATGATGTTCTGCTTTCTATGGCCCTAAGAGGAAGGTTCCCCAAAGAAGAAGATAGTTCTGCTAGTCATGAAAAAGAGAGATACCTTGGAGAAACATTTGATGAGAAGGAAGTTGCAGGTGTCCAAGGGAAGGATAATCAGCTTCCCAAAGTGGAATGTACTCTGAATTTTAAAAGGTGGTCAGCGCTCCATTCATGTGGTTCTTGGAGGCACACGTGTTACTCACTCTTCAGGCCTTAACATCCCCAGGGAAATATTCCCTAAATGGCCAGTCAATGTTAGGCATCTGTTTATATACTTCTATTGCACCTTTATCTTCTTTCTAGCTGTTCTCACAGTTGTAATCATGTATTTATATATTTTCTTGGCCTAACAACCTCCTTCCACATTCAATTAGGGGACCATGAGAACAAGATCTAAGCCTGTGCTTTAAATCACAGTGTGTCAAGTGCTTTGTACAGGGCCTGACATATAATAGGCATTCAAGCAGTTCTTATGAAATTCTTTTTTCCAAGCAGGAATAAGAAAGTAATCAGAGACAGTTAAATAAATGTGTAAATTTTCAGAAACATATTGAATCCATTTTGGCAACTTCTAAACCTGCAATAAAGCACTGACCACTCTTCTCATTTA
This sequence comes from Meles meles, assembly GCF_922984935.1. NCBI lineage: Eukaryota > Metazoa > Chordata > Mammalia > Carnivora > Mustelidae > Meles > Meles meles. The sequence goes on from NC_060068.1 coordinate 94,372,143, forward strand.
AAAGTGTGTGATACCTACTGCCTGAAATCAAGGTCTTTTCGTGGCCAAAATTGGACTTACTGTCTTACTCTTAGAATAGATTTTAAGAGGGTCACTGGGTGACTCGGTCATTTGAGCATCTGACTCTGGGTTTCCATTCAGGTCATGATCTCAGGTTCCTGAGATTGAGCCCCTCATCTGGCCCTGTGCTCTGCCAGCAGTCTGCTTGACCCAATCAATCTCTCTCTTTTTCTCCCCCTTTGCCCCTCCTCCCACACGGTTTCTTTCTCTCTAAAAATCAATCAGTCAACAATCTATCTATCTATCTTTTATGTATCTATCTTTTTTTAAAAAAAATCTATTTCTTTTCTTCTGTTACTTGGTTGGAAAACTTAATTGATTACTATGCACCTATCCAAACCAGAAACACAGGAATCACCTTAACTTGCCTGCCTTTATCTCAACTCCCTCCATCATCACTGAATTCCCTTTATCTGCTACTAAATTTTTCTGTCAGTCAGTTCTACTCTGCTTAACTAATACTTCTTATGAATGTGATCTACTATTAGAGCTTCTTAAGTGATCTTTAGGTCACTGGTTCCATAGACTCTACCCAGAATTGCTCTGTGTGTGTGTGTGTGTGTGTGTGTGTGTGTGTTGGTTTCTTTTCTTTACTACAGTGGCATTCACTTTTCTCCAATACCAGTAAATCATAAGACCATTTGGGTAGTAGATACCCAATTCCAAAGTTTTAGAATTGACCCCAAGTATAAAAATACAGATTCCACCTCTGTGGTGTTTCTTTCTGAGCAATGACTAAGTTAGAAAACAATGAATTTGCCTAATATGCATGAGGAAAACATTTAAAATTCCCCTAAGATTTCTGAAGTCTGATCTTATGATTTTATGAGAATTCACAAACATGTAGACTTCAGTTTATCATAATACATGAGAGATTACTATAAGAATGTGGTATTTAGTCATTGATTTTTAATCCAGGCAAAAGTCAGAAAAATTATATATATACACATTATATATACACATATATATAATTTTATATGTAATTTTTATATATAAAATTTTTATACACACACACATATACATGCATACATACAGCTACAGAGTCCTCAAAGTCTGTTGAACAGTCACAAATTATTCAATTTGCTCTTAGGTGGGAATACAATTTTCCTAAATTTATAATTTCCCTCTGGCCCCTGCCACTTTAATTCAAAATATGTACTTTTGTTTGTACTGTTATTTCTTTATTTTTTAAGATTTTTAAAAATTTAGACCTCACAACCATGAGATCATGACCTGAGCTTAAACCAAGAGTCAGATGCTCCAATGACTGTGTCACCCAGGCTCCCTTGTGCTGTTATTTCTGAACAATATATACTGGTATCCGATGTAAGATGAGTTATGTGATACTGGTGTTTCCATGGTAATTCCTCTTGTATATAACAAGAAAGTCAAGAATACCAGCAGTTTTCCATTCTCTTAGAGTTCCTCTTTTTGTTCCTTCCCTTCTCTTCCTTTTCTCTCTTTCTTTCTCTTTCACCCTCTCCTCTCTCTCTTTTAGGAATCCAGTAGCTATGACACCAAGAATAACACAATTCCATTTTCCCTTTCTCTTGCTTGTGGTTGGAGTCATACTCTGCTAACAAGGGAGTTCTGAGTTACTTTGAGTTGCAAGAGATTTTGTTTCTCTCTGATATATATTTATATATATTTATATATCTTTCTCTCTCTCTCTCTCTCTCTACACACACACACACACACACACACACACACTATTTGTTGTTGTTGTTGTTGTTAGTAAAGTTTTCTTCCTTCTGGGGAAAAATAATTTGAATCCTAAGGCTGAAGGAGTCAGAAATTGAGTATACTGAGTTCTGTAGAATCAGGACCTTCCAGCCCTGGGGTTACCTTTGTCTCTGACTCCAGGATAGCTTTAAAATCACCTAAAAACAGAGTAAGAGGGGCGCCTGGGTGGCTCAGTGGGTTAATATTTTCTGAGCCTTAGGCTCAGGTCATGATCTCAGGGTCCTGGGAACAAGCCCCACATCTGGCTCTCTGCTCAGCAGGGAGCCTGCTTCCCTTCCTCTCTCTCTCTGCTTGCCTCTCTGCCTACTTGTGATCTCTGTCAAATAAATAAATAAATAAATAAATAAATAAATAAAACAAAAAAACAAAAAACAACAGAGTAAGAGAATGAAAGTGAGCCTTCAGGGGCGCCTGGGTGGCTCAGTGGGTTAAGCTGCTGCCTTCTGCTCCGGTCATGATCTCGGAGTCCTGGTATCGAGTCCCGCATCGGGCTCTCTGCTCAGCAGCGAGCCTGCTTCCCTCTCTCTCTGCCTGCCTCTCTGTCTGCTTGTGATCTCTCTCTGTCAAATAAATAAATAAATAAATAAGAAAGTGAGCCTTCACATAACTGGCAGCTTTTAGCGCTAAATTACTATTTTGACTACACCCTCACTATACTCTCCATGCCAGATCTGGATTTAAGTTAGCTCAGGGATGATTGGGGTTAAGTTACTCAAGGACTAATGAGATTTAGACAGACCCATTCATCTTTCCAGAATCTTGTGACTAAGGACATGCTATAAAAGAACAATTCAATAGAGTTACACTGTCTGAGCACTTAACAATGCAAATTCAAATATACATACTATGCAGAAGGGAAGAAACAGATGAGAGAGTAATAGCAGTGTGAATAGGGCAGTTTCACTTTCTTCATGTGCCACCACGGTGCATGGATCTATGTCCACTAGTGTGGGATGGTATATGCTCTTTCCCCATCTCAGTTCCCATAGACCTGCCACAGTGTGAACAGCTTGCCTTACCTTTGAGTTATTTAAGGGATTCTCTGTGGTTATATTAACTATACTAGATTTTTGCCACTAAGGTTGGTGTTAGAACTTGAACTAAGTAAGGTATGACCCATACTGAAGTTTATATCTCTGCACCATTTTTAAAAAAAATTTTTTTAAGATTTTATTTATTTATTTGACAAATGGAGATCACAAGTAGGCAGAGAGGCAGGCCGGGGAGGCCTGGGGGCGGGGGACAGTCCCCTGCTTAGCAGAGAGCCTGATGTGGGGCTTGATCCCAGAACCCTGGGATCATGACCTGAGCTGAAGGTAGAGGTTTTAACCCACTGAGCCACCCAGGTGCCCCAATATTTCTGCACCATTAAAAGAGGTATCTATGTTTATAAACATCCTTATATTCAATTTGAGAATTTAATGATGCTGATGGTAAGTATAATAGCTTCTTTCGCAAAGTTAAAATGATATTAAGATTACATGCACACCAGGAAAAAAAAAAACCTGTCATATAGGGAAAGTTTACATGCATGAGCATCCTAGTTCATCATCCAGCTTAGCTACATTTTTCTGTTCCACTTTCTATAAATATTTATTTCATATCATATACATGGAGCTATAGAGATACAAAAATGGTTCCCACAAAGAGCCTGCCCTAATGGAGCTTAGAGTCTAAAGACAGATGAAAAATACTACACATAAATAAATGTTCCATAAGATTGACATGTCATCCGTTCATGTAATCAATGGCTGATGTGTTCATTCATTCAACAAATACTTGCTGAACAGATCCTGAGTTCAAAGCTCTCTGCGGGATTACAAAACTGGATAAGACAAATTACCAGTCTTCAAACAGATTAAGTCTATTTGCTCAAAGCAAAACTTCAAGGAAGAATTAAATTATACCATGTAAGGACCTTCATATTCCTCTGGGAGCACACAGGACCAAACACTAGGAGCAACTGGTCAGTTCAGAGAAGATCTTACAAATGAGGTGCTGAAAGAGGACGAAGCGTTCTCCTGAAAGGCAGTAGCTGAAAAGGGAATGGTCAACAGAGAAAGAACTTCTATGATATAGCAGCACTCTGTAGTTTAGAAAGGAGTTTTTCCTATATCATTTTCTTTGAAATCCTATCAACTGAGACCCTAAGAGCTTAAGGGTTTTATTAATGGCCATAAAGTTGCTTAACTGCTAGAATCAGTACCCAAGCCCCAGTCATCTGTACTCCGGGTTCTATTAAGCACCTTAGGGAGAGTGGAAGTAAAATGCTGTGAGGGCTCTGAAGGGGGAGACTTGACTTCTAATGAGAAGTGTGCCTTGTGCGTAAATGGCATGGGTGCAACAGTTTGTCTTTCCTTATGTGGAGTTGAGAATCTTGCAAAGATATGGCTGTAGGAAAATAAGGGAACATTTCTAGGGAAAATAGACAAGTGTGGCTAAAACTTAGTATGGCTGAGAAGCAATCATGGGGAATGAAATTGGGAAGAGACCATGAGATTGTGTTTTTAGGGTCATGAAAACCAAGCTAAGAAATAATTTCTAGACCAAGGTGAGCTATTGAAGATTTTTGAATAGAGGAATCCTGTCGTCTTAGTTTTGCTTAAGAAAGATGAAAATGACATTAATGAAGACATAACTTGGAGCAGTGGAAGACTAAAGAACTAGTAGAGGAGTTAGAAGAGGAATGTACTTCGGAGGTAAAAAGGTGCTAGTTAAGACAAGATGGTGGATCACAGTATTAACTTTGGTTATTTTTTTTATATCTTCTATATTTTCTGCAGCAGTGACTATATAAAAATGTATGAGGAAAGTAATTTTTTTTAAAGAGAGCAGGTAATTAGGGCCTAAAACAGAGTGATGCATGAAGTAATAAATTTGGATAGTATGGAGACATATGGAAGAAGGATTGGCAAAACTTGAAAATGTGTGTAAGAAAGGAAAAGAGAATGTATTTTCCATGATGATACCTGGAAACCACAGTGAGTCCTGGATTTCTAGCAGAATTGTACAATGACCAGTAATAGGACTAGGAAGAGGAGGATCAGGTTTGAGAGGAAAGATAATGATTTATTGATGGATAAACTGAACTTGAGAATTTGTCAGGACAAATAGATGAAGATGCGCCAACAATTTTAAACCAAGAGTAAGAAGTGAGAACTGGAGATGAAAACTGAAGAGGGCCAAGGAATGATCCTTTAGGAATATCTACATTTGGGAGTTAGATTTAATTTAACAGAGCTTCCTCCCCTGCCCCCAAAGTCTCAGTTTATTTGTTTATTTGTTTGCAATTCAGAGCTTTGTAATATATCATGCAGACCTCTAAATGCAGTTTGAATAGAAGAGAAACAATTTACAGAAACATCCAAAATAAATCAGACTTTGTTCCTAAATATTTTATTGCTGAGATCACTCAGATGCTGGCGAAATTGTAAAATACATAAATTGCAAATGCTTTGTGAAATGGCATTCATTTTTAAACTGACCATTAGTTTCAAGTCAAATCGTCCTATTAGATCCTGAAATGTTTTGGAATCAACATATGCTTGCAAAAAGTAAATATTTATAAGACACAACTGACCCCCAACAGTATTATTACGTACTCAGCAATAAATATTAAATGAGAATTTGTTTGAGTGACACAATTTCCAGATATCAACCCAAATTGGCCTGATAGATAGGGATTTATTGATTATGGGGAGAATTACCTTATTTTGGGATCATAGAAGAGAACACAGAAGAGAATCATAGAGATCAACAAAAAATAGTGTGCAATTCCCCAGTCACCAGAAAGAAGTTTGTAGTCGCACAGTGAGAATTAGCTATGAGGTTGTGTTCTATCATTTGTACTGTGTTTCTTGTTTTTTTTTTTTAAAAAAAAGAAAGAAAAGTTAAAACAGGCTTTTCTTTTTAACCAAACATTTCTTCCTGGAAATTCAATAGGCTAGATGTGGGTATTTGTGTTATTCCTGTTTAGTAGTTCTGAAAGCACTTTTATCAGCAGTTAGATACATTATTTTCCCAGGAGCTTACCTATTTTATTGAGGCCATTTCAAATGCATTTAATGTCCTCTCTAATGGATTTGTTTATCTTTTTCCTGAAGGTCCCTTTTCATTTGCCCAGGCAAGTTAATGTTTCATTGGCCTTATAATGTGAGGACCTCACTGCTGTAACCCATAGATTATGGCATTTTGGCATTCCATTCATACTTGTAATATGATATGTATTGTATATAACTTACAATTAAAATTTGTGAAGAGTTTATGCTTAAGATCTCTTTTGTAGAGATTGTCACAAAGGATGCTTAGTCAGTACTTTAAAATAATAACTAGACTTCAGAAAGGAGTGAAGTAGATCAGTTTATGTGTCTCACTGAGACTTAATATATAATATTTTCAAAAATTGGAAGATCTTATGGAGGATGAAATATTCCATACATGTATGTGTAAATATGAAAATACAATTTTCTGAGAGTTTCCTATAATGGCGTTTGGCTCCAGATCCACTGACCTGAATTACTCTGTGAGGTAGATGCTAAGTATGTCAAGGCAGCTGGCAAAGAGAATGCAAAAAGCACCACTCCACTTGGCTTGCCATGAGATGCGATTTTCTACTTCTGACTTTGGTGAATCTGTGATGAATCAAATGTTTACTCTGACCAATTTAAAACATCTGGGTGATTCTAACTTTGGGGACGTATTGCTTTATATACACTGAATGCCTGAAAATTGGTAGAATTTTAGATTTCTTTTCTTGATAAATGATGCTGCCTTAATTTTTGCAATACCCAAAGATTCACAAGTGCTTAGCTATCATCCCCTTTTTTTCCCATTTAGTTAAAATCTTCTACCTTTTATCTATCACACATATAACTCTTAGAAGAGCAAACATCTGAATTATTATCAACAGTTCTCAAACACGCCATTTATGTGTGTACACACTATCAGGCTATAATCCCCCCTCTGAAAAAATCCAGCATAAAAGACCGTCTATTGATATTGAGTAACTCCTTGTTTTCTAGTTATTATTTTCTCAGAACAGCTCCAAGAGACTCTAGTTGGGCTCTCTCTGGGATTCTAGATTGAGACTGATGTGAAAATTGAGCTTGTGATTGGAAGATAGAAAATTGCTGCGGGCAAAATAATTCACCTTTATGAAGTAAAGCAATACAAGACGCACACATAACAGAAGGTAGTTACAGTTGTTTTCCCTACAAAGCATGGAAGGATTGACATAGACAAAAGAGTGGGGAGTGCTATCAGATCTAGGACTCACCATTCCACTGAACTAAGACTGTTCTGTACTCTTTACAGACATCCTCAAAAAATAGGAACCCAGAACAGGAAAAGGAATAACCTGTATTCCATTAACCATATCAGTTGTTTTGTCATGAAGTTGGCCTCATATTTATTTATTTCTCAGTATTTAGGCCTGTAGTAGAAATATGAGGGGAGCCACACCTGTAACTTCAAATTTTTTAGTACCATATTTAAGAAATTTTCTAAAAGGCAGGACTAATTTCAACTATGAATTTTATTTGAGACACTATACAAAAATACCATTTCAATTTGCAATCAATATATAATAAGCTATCATTGAGGTAATTAAAATTCTTTCCCCATCCTAAAGTCTTGGAAATACCAGACATGTTTTATATGCATATCGATTTGGATGCTAACTTTTCATTAATTGTACTTGATCTGTATTTAGATAAAGCTTACAATTGGAAATGGTAGATTCATTTACTCAGGTTGTTCCAAATGCACTTAAATGTTCTCCAGTGACTGAATCAATGATAGATTTTAACATTTAGGTATGAATTAGTAAAAGCTAAATAAGACTTAAAATTCAGTTCTTTAATTGCCCTAGCCTCTTTTCAAATCTCCATAGCCTTGTGTGGCTGATGGCTGCCATATTAGAAAGTCCAGGTGTACACTGTCTGGTTTTGACCTCAGACTCTGCCACTCATTGACTGCATTATCTTGCGCATGTTGGTATCTCTTTTTCTTGACTTAATCTCCTCATCTGTAAAATGGAGATAATAATAGTACCTGCATCAGAAGGTTAATATGAGGATTAAGTGAAATAATACCAATAATACAGCTAAACACTTAATGGAGTACCTGATACATAATGAGGCCTCAACAAATATTAGCATTATTATTATTATTATTATTGTTTGTGCTGTCATCATGTATTTGCTTTCATAATTTATAACATTATCAACTTTGAGTGTCTGCCAGAAGTTCAAGTTCTCATTCTTTTGGGTTTGTGAAGCGGATAGATGCTGGACCACATGCAGGAATGTAAGCCTCTCCTCTTTCCGATCTCTGTCTCCAGCTGCCTAAATATCCTGATGTCAGAGTGTCAGCCTGGCTAAACTCAACTCCCCTTTCTGCTTACATCAGCTCTCCTGAGTGGAACTTACATATCTCTCTCTGGGACAATGCTATTTTTCCATTTATCTAAACCCAGGACTTTAGAAGCCTCACTGAATCCTCCTCTCTCCTCACCCTTATCAGCAGTCTTCAGGTACCCCCAGATTTTCAGCATAGAACCTCATGCTCTCCTGCCTTTTCATATCCATTGCCACCCCCCCCCCCCTTCTCTTGCCTGGACAGCTGCAATGGTCCCCTAGTTACTGAGCTTCAGCTTCCAATCTCTAACCATCACGTTGTGGCTGTCATATGCTGCTGTTGGATTACTCTTCTGAAAATGGTATTTTTATCATATAATTCTGCTGTTTAAATCCTTTCTTCAATGCCCGTGACTTCTAGAATAAAGCCATCTCCTCTATAAAGACTTTCTTTATACAAACTGACAAATTTTGTGCCCATGATAGGGTGTCCAAGTGATAACCCTCTTGCATGTGTCATTGCATCTTCCACTCAGACAATCTACCAAAGCCCTAGAGCTTGATTCCATATAGTGGGGTCACTGTGGGCCCTTAGCCTCACAAAGACATAGGCTGTTGTGTTGCTGGTTTTGCTTTATGGGTATTTGTTTTTTTTTTTTTTTTTTCTCATTTTATTTATTTTTTCAGCGTAACAGTATTCATTCTTTTTGCACAACACCCAGTGCTCCATGCAAAACGTGCCCTCTCCATTACCCACCACCTGTTCCCCCAACCTCCCACCCCTGACCCATCAAAACCCTCAGGTTGCCCCAACCTCCCACCCCTGACCCTTGAAAACCCTCAGGTTGTTTTTCAGAGTCCGTAGTCTCTTATGGTTCGCTTCCCCTCCCCAATGTCCATAGCCCGCTCCCCCTCCCCACGACATATCAGATAAAGGGCTAGTATCCAAAATCTATAAGGAACTTAGCAAACTCAACACCCAAAGAACAAACAATCCAATCAAGAAATGGGCAGAGGACATGAACAGACATTTCTGCAAAGAAGACATCCAGATGGCCAACAGACACATGAAAAAGTGCTCCACGTCACTCGGCATCAGGGAAATACAAATCAAAACCACAATGAGATATCACCTCACACCAGTCAGAATGGCTAAAATGAACAAGTCAGGAAATGACAGATGCTGGAGAGGATGTGGAGAAAGGGGAACCCTCCTCCACTGTTGGTGGGAATGCAAGCTGGTGCAACCACTCTGGAAAACAGCATGGAGGTTCCTCAAAATGTTGAAAATAGAACTACCCTATGACCCAGCAATTGCACTACTGGGTATTTACCCTAAAGATACAAACATAGTGATCCGAAGGGGCACGTGTACCCGAATGTTTATAGCAGCAATGTCTACAATAGCCAGACTATGGAAAGAACCTAGATGTCCATCAACAGATGAATGGATAAAGAAGATGTGGTATATATACACAATGGAATACTATGCAGCCATCAAAAGAAATGAAATCTTGCCATTTGCGACGACGTGGATGGAACTAGAGCGTATCATGCTTAGTGAAATAAGTCAATCGGAGAAAGACAACTATCATATGATCTCCCTGATATGAGGACATGGAGAAGCAACATGGGGGGGTAGGAGATAGGAGAAGAATAAATGAAACAAGATGGGATTGGGAGGGAGACAAACCATATGGGTATTTGTTTGTTTGTTTCTTTTATGTCTTGATCTCTCTACAGTGCAGCAAAGTAGTTCCTCCCTAGATTCTCATTTTTTTTTAAAGATTTTATTTATTTATTTGACAGACAAAACACAAGGAGGCAGAGAGGCAGGCAGAGAGAGAGAGGGAAGCAGGCTCCCTGCTGAGCAGAGAGCCCGATACAGGGCTCGATCTCAGGACCCTGGGATTATGGCCTGAGCTGAAGGCAGAGGCATTAACCCACTGAGCCACCCAAGCGCTCATAGATTCTCATTTTTTTTTGTATGAACTAGCTAATGACACTCTTTGTCTGGCATTCAAAGCCTCCAAAATTAGCCCCAATCTACTTTCCTGGTCTTATTTCTGCTTCTCTTCCACACAGTTGATCTCTAGTCAGACTAGTCTGTAGTAGTCTTAAAAATGCTTTCCATGTTTCCCACTCCATGGCTTGGCTCACTTTCCCCTCTCCTGAAGTATCCTCTCTTTCCTCTTGGCCTGCCCAAATTCTACCCTTTTGTAAAGGTCTAGTTCATCTTTCTGCCATGATGACATCCCCAGGGCATCATACACTGCACTGTGCTGTGAAATAAGAATAGCATAGCCTACTGGTAGGAAGCCAAACTTGGGGGGCGCCTGGGTGGCTCAGTGGTTTAAGCTGCTGCCTTCAGCTCAGGTCATGATCTCGGGGTCTTGGGATCGAGTCCCGCGTCGGGCTCTCTGCTTGGCGGGGAGCCTGCTTCCTCCTCTCTCTCTCTCTCTCTCTCTCTCTCTGTCTGCCTCTCTCCCTACTTGTGATCTCTATCTGTCAAATAAATAAATAAAATCTTTAAAAAAAAAAAAAAAAAAAGGAAGCCAAACTTGGGGGCCAAGTGGATCTTTCTGTTCAGCTCACCAAGTTGCCTACCCTCTCTGAGCCTCACATTCATACTCTATGTATTAGATTAACAAAACCTAAATTTCAAGGTTATCTTGAATATTAAGGATAATGTATATATTGGTATTCAGTGAGGGTTTGCAGAGTATATGAGCTCTGCTGTTTTCAGTATGATCATAGGACATCTAATCATGTAGCTTCAAAAATATCTTTTAGTATAAGTTTTCATTGTCATTTGTATCATTCTACAATATATGCTTTCTTTCAACTAGACTACAAGCTTCTGGGGCTACAACTAGCACCTTGTTGAGTGGCAGGCACACATCCACAAGCAGATACATATGTGGATACTTATAGATATCAAAGGAGGGGTGTCTGGGAGGCTCAGTGGGTTAAGCCTCCGCCTTCTGCTCAGGTCATGATCCCAGGGTCCTGGGATGGAGTCCCACATCGGGCTCCCTGCTCAATGGGAAGCCTGCTTCTCCTTCTCCCACTCACCCTGCTTGTATTCCCTCTCTTGCTGTGTCTCTCTCTGTCAAATAAATAAATAACATCTTAAAAGAGAGAGAGAGAGGGAGAGGTGTTTTCATGTGTATTGACTCATTTAATCCCCACCGTTCTATGAATGGCACCATTCTAAGAAGGCACCATTCTATGTGGAAGTTGATAATGTTTCTGTTTTATCTACAAAGAACTGGGACTTGAAGAATTTCAGTTCTTCCCAGTCAATCCAGATCTTAAAGTGATAGAGGCAGGAAATTCCAACAGCATTTACACATTTTTGTCCGAATCTGTTCAATTCTATTTTTTTCCCACTACCACATGCAACCTTTTAAAATTGCTACCTTTAAAAATCCTCTCCTAAAATGATGGTAAGGGAATAATAGAGTATAAATCCCCAGTGCTCAGCATTGCTCTCAGGAATGATCAATGACACTTGAATTTCTTTTTCCTGGAAAAGAATAAGCACAGTCTATTGGTAAATACAATTAATACTTAAACATAATACGTTAAAAGTCTTTGCTGCAGAGAATACTCTTTTGATTGGAAAATCCTAAAATTTAGATTATTTTTTACCCAAATGCTCTCTAGGATCAGCAATGTTTAAGGTGACTGAATTTTATATCTGGACCATTATATGGCTATAGTCATGCCAAAATATAGAAAATTGTCTGTAAGAGGCACAGAGTAAAGAAACCCTGGCATAAATTATTGATTTTAAACTTAAATTTACACACACAGGAAAACCTTATGAACCAATGGCAAACCCAAGAGATATATGCACAGAATATTCCAGGGATGGCAATTAGGACTTCTCATTAGGAGTCTCAAGTTAGACTAAAGCTAATCCTTCTATTTTGGTAAAGGACCGGGATAACTTACCCATAAAAAATGATCATTTACTTATTGCTTTATACTAATTCTGCAGGCAGTTTATATAGAAGGATCAAGGCAAAGAATTGCCGGGACAAAGTAACAACCTCTCATTGCTTAAGTTTAGGTTAATCATTGATATTTTTCTGTGGATCAGTACCCCCTTAGAGCAAAAGATGCAGCCACACTCTTCAACCCCATATATTTGCCAAGTGAGAAAAGCCATGTGTCAAACTTGTTAGAGCTTTGTCATGTGCTAAAACTCTTGGCTGTTATCATTCTCAGTGAAACTTTCTTATATTAAGAGATTGGGCCTAACTTACTTTTGTATCCCTTGTGCTGCTAAATTAAAAACCTTGCAAAAATAAATGTCCAATAATTGTTGTTTAATAAGTGAATGGATTAATGAAGGGTGTGCTATTTCACAGAGAACACTATTAATTTGAATAGGCGAGTCTAATGTCATTTTAATAAAAAGATACAGGAGGGGCACCTGGGTGGCTCAGTGGGTTAAGCCGCTGCCTTTGGCTCAGGTCATGATCTCAGGGTCCTGGGATCGAGCCCCGCATCGGGCTCTCTGCTCCGCGGGGAGCCTGCTTCCTCCTCTCTCTCTCTCTCTCTGCCTGCCCCTCTGCCTACTTGTGATCTCTCTCTGTCAAATAAATAAATAAAATCTTAAAAAAAAAAAGATACAGGATATTTGAATGCTTGGAGTACTATAAGAATTTTTTAAATTACTTAAAGACATGACCTTTGTTATAGGTTGAATTATGTCTTCCCCAAATTCATATGTTGAACTCCTATTACCCAGTACCTCAAAATGTAGCTGGTTTTGGAGGTAAGGTCTTTAAAGATGATTAGGTTAAAATGAGGTCTTTCCAGGAGGTCTTAATCGAGTATGATTTATGTTCTTATAAGAAGAGAAAAACTGGAAACACAAAAAGAGATACCAGACATGTATCTCTTGCCATGTGAACACATAGCAAGAGGGCTGCAGAAGGAAAGCCAAAGAAAGAGGCATCAGGGGAAAAAAACAGACCTGCAGCCACTTTGATCTTGGATGTCCAGGCCTCCAGAATTAAGAAAACAAGTCTCTGTTGTTTAAACCACACAGTCTGTGGTATTTGCTGTGGCAGCTTAAGCAAATTCACAACCTTTCATAAATTTTTACCTTCGAAAATCCTCTCTTAAGATGATGGTAAGCATAGGGGCACCTGAGTGGCTCAGTGGGTTGGGCCTCTGCCTTCGGCTCGGGTCATGATCTCAGGGTCTTGAGATCGAGTCCCACATCAGGCTCTCTGCTCAGCAGGGAGCCTGCTTCCTCCTCTCTCTCTCTCTGCCTGCCTCCCTGCCTACTTATGATCTCTCTCTCTCTGTCAAATAAATAAATAAATTTTTTTTTAAAATGATGGTAAGCATATAGGAGAGTATTCATCCCCAAGAGCAGAGGGATGAGGAAGGAGACAACTGGAGATGAGAAAGGAAATTTTAGAAATGGAAAATAGAGAATAGAAATTAACCAGTTGGGAATGCTAATTATAAAGTGCTCAAAGAGAAGGGTGTCAGGAGAAGGAAACAATGCCCTTTGTGGATATCTGGGAAGACTTGGGAATTGAGGAACTGAGTATAATTAAATATAGGCAGGAATTGATGGGAAGTCTGCGCATAAAGTGAGTTCTTCCATGGATCTTCCTCTTAACATGCACAGCTAAAGACGAATCCCACTCCTTCCTTATCAGAATACTGAAAATTTATTTGATAAGAGGGGTTCCAACTTGGAGATACCAGTGGAAGGTGATGACTAAATAAAAGTCTATCAGTTGAATAGCGAAGCCCTGACTTATCTAGTAGCACAGGAACTGTGTCAGTTAGGCTTATAATGCTTAGTCAGGAGATTGAAGAATTCTTCTCTAGAAAATTGGAATCACCACCCACGGAAAAGACCTACAGCTACGGGATACAGGCACTACATGGCTATCTAGTGAAAAAGGCAAGGTTCTTTATTCCCTATGTCCCTTGCTGTGAATGGCAAGACTCTACAAGCACACTTAAGTCATGCAGAGCTCCCAGTGAGCATTTTAGTGTCTTTCTCTTTAATAAAATGAATGGACAGCCAAGGCCCCACAAACCTTAAAGAAACTTTCCAACTTAAAGTCTAAAACAAATGAAAATGATAATAATAATACAATAATATAATAATAATAAAAGATATAAAAACAATTTATGGAACAAAAAGAAATTTTAAACAAAATATAATAAGCTTATTATATCCATAAAAGGAAATGATACCATACAAAATTAGTAAAAACAAAAAAGTTATTAAAATTTAAAAGAATGGCAGATAAAATTAAATAATGAGAAAGCTGAAAGATATAGTTTTAGAAATCTTCCACCAAGTAAAACAAAGAGACAAAGAGATGGACAATAGAAGTTACCAAAATTGGAAAAACAATTCTGTGACTAAAAGGTAGCTACTAGGAGTTTGAGAAAGAAAAACAAAACAGAAAATAGATGGAATAAGGCCATCAAATAAAGAATACAAAAATTTCCTGAAATTGAGGGGCATATTTCTCTTTAGTAAAATGGCCTATGAGTACCATCACAACAAAGGAAACAGACCCATGTGAAAAACTTATCTGGACATTTCAGATGACAGCTACAAATAGAAGGTCCTAAAAGCTTTGAGAAGAGAAGGAAAAAACCCACAGACTACAATTCTCATAGAGGTTCATGTGGTATCAATTTATTCTCTCAAAAGCACATTAGATGCCTTCAAGACAATGGAGAAAGGTATTCAAATTCTAAATGAAAATGGTTTGCAGCCCAGAACTCTAAACCCAGCTAAATCATCAATCAAATGTGAGCAACTGATAAAATAATTTCTGTGATTGATCCAGGCAGAAAATATTTTTCAAAAGGCTTTCTAAAGTCATACTGGGAAGTTCTGGAAGAAACAGTGATAATGCCACATAAAATTAAGCAAATTTTTTAAAAAGGCAATTTACAACTTCAGGAAAAAGAAAAACTTGTTCAGTAAGTGAAACATAATCATGGCATACTATGTAGCTTACTAATAAGCTTTACTTCCCAGGGGTAATAAGATAAAACCTGAATTTTTATTAGCCATCAATTGTTACATAACTGTAGTAGGAGGATAAAAGGTAGGAAGGGGGGAAGTGAAACGGTGAAGGAATGTGAGATCATCATCATCCATAATGGGAAGTTAATAAACATGTGGAGTTAAAATACCAGAAGAGTGGACAAAAAGTTTCAGAGACCCATAGTGAGAGGAGTGGCACACAGGACCCCTGTTTCTTATTCTAAACTTGTGTAGTACACCTGGGAGGAGTATAGATAATTATTTTGTTAATTTGATAGGAACCAAAGCAATCAGATTTCCCAATTTGACATGATAAATGTCCTGTGTTCATTAGCACTATCATAGTTAAATGTCTTGGATTGGGATTGTTCTATATTTGAGTGGAATATTCTCTTTCCCCTTTAATACTTGATAGATTTCACATTGCTGCTTCCTGTAGAGCAGGAACAGGCAGTCCTGTCTATTGGCAGGGGAAAGGCTGGCTTCCCCTGACCTCTCAGGAGAAAGGGGACACGAACACATGGTCAACCACACCAGCAGATTGAGTGCTGGTGATGAGGTTGTAGACATTAAAGGCAACTCCAGGTATTAGATTATCCTGTGCAGTTCTCACTCTGTAGATGACTTATCACTAATACTCTCCACCTCTAGTCTTCTCACTAGTAAGCAAGATAATCATGTAAAATAATCAAGATAAAAAGAAGTCACTGTGTCACTATGAGTTGTTGAATTCACAACAAAACCCATGATTTTTTGTGCCATTGTTTGACCCTACTTGAGTGAAACAGCAGCATAACGAAGTTGGTTTTCTGTGCAGGGCTTTGCAGAATACATCTGGCTCCTTTCCAGTCACATCTCCTCTGTCAGAATTACCATGACCCAGGCTGTTCCTTGCAGGTTTCCAATTCCCTTTGCCTCAAAAGCATCCCGACAGTTTTTGTGACCTTCAGCATGGTTGGCAGAACACACACCGTGAGAGTTCCTTTATTTAACAGAAAAGTCCATTGCTTTGCCCAAACGAAGGGCTTTCCTGCACAGGTTCATCGCGCATATCTGCTGCCAGGCTTCCTGAAAGCCAGGTGTGTCAGCAGTGCAGTAAACAAACAGAACCTCACAACACTTAGACTTCTCCCTCTGGAGCAGCAAGCAGCACAGTTCCCTGGCTGAGCAGCAACAGCCAATGGCCTCATGCTGTTCCCTCTCTTTTCTGTTAATTGAGAAAACCAGGGCCTGCAAGAGCAACATCAGCAGAGCTAAATGTAAATGGAGTCAATAGAGAGAGACAAATAGCCCAGTGAGAAACTTGAATATTTTAGTCTAATACCCTAGCGTTCAGCATCATAAGCCCCTCATTCCAGCACAGGGGTTCATCTCTCACTTCCCTTCCCAATTCTGCCCCCTTCAGTCACTCTCTTGTGTTATTCACCTGCATATCTCTGTCCCCTATAGGAAGTTCCTACAAAGGTGGGGTCCATGTGTTATTTTCATCTTGCATTTCTCCCATGGCCTAGCCCTTAGTTTTGCACACAGTGGGGCTTCAAAAAACAGATGTTAAGTTGCATTTTCCAATTGATATAATATATTGTAAAACACCCTTCACTCTGTATTAACTCCCTGTGTCTTACTCACTCCTGTGTTTCCAGAATGGATTGCCTATGGTCTAGCATACTGGTGAAGGAGTCAACTTCGGACTCTACCTAATATAAAAACCCAGCCTCCACTTATTTGTTATTTGTCCTTGAATTCTTAAAGATTCATCATCTTTAGAACCAGGATGTAACATTGACCTCTCTGAAGACAAATGGCATACTATCTGCATTGCAGATGTTAATATACTGATACATAGCTATTACTATTATTATTAGCATTATTAATAGTGTTATTACTATTGTTAGTTTCCTCATTTCTAAATGAAAACAATGCCAAACTCACAGTGCGATTGTGAGAACTAAGAGTTTGTGTGTGTTTGTGTTTATATAAATATATATGTACACACACACAGTCTATCTACATGCATATACATATGTATATATGCAAATGAATATATGCCTATACTTACATATATACACGTGTATATAGCATGCGTTAATACTAGAATCTAACACATAGTAAACACTCAGCCATCATTATCACTAGGGTTAGTATAAGTAATAACTATTATTATAGTTCTCTCTCACATCTAAGAGAATGGCAAAACTAAGCTTATAAAGTTGTTGTAAGGATTTTAAAAGTTAGTATTTATGAAAGCCTTGGAACCGTGCCTTGTTTAGGATAAGCACTATAAAAGTGTTTGCTTTTGTTATTTCTACCAGTAGTAATAAAAAAGGTGATTGTATAGTGTGGTAAGCTTATAATATAGTATATGCCCAATAAGCTGTAATTAACAACTTTTGTGTTGGTTTCCTAATACAATGACAGCACTAATGGAATATTAATGGCAACACACACTTTCATGATAATATTAGTTATCTTTCTACACACCGGGCAAAAGAGGTTCTAGGATGGCAAAACACCTTGGCCCAGAAGCCTGCCCTCGGCAAAAAGACAAGTTGTGAGTGAGGAAAACGGGCCTACAGGAATTGTGAGGGTGGCGGTTTGCCTACTATGTACAGTGATTTGCCAATTTCCCTTTCACCAGCTATGACAGTGGCACTGATGCTAGTCGAACAACCTGCATAATGTTTCAGGGACACATCCCTTTTTCGAAGTTTGCAAGCTTGCCAAGGAGACAGGATGCATGCTTGATTCCATCTGCTGTCATTTATCTGCCAATACAAATAGCAGGCCTCTGCGGGTCTGTTTGGCAGCCAAAATGACAGACTATATTTTAGCAACTCAAAGGAAGCCACTTCTGAGCATTAAAGTTGGAAAATACCTCATGATACCTTCAATCCAAAGAAATGAGTATCCCAAATCTGAAACATTAGGCCCTACAAGGCAATGTCCCTTAATAACAGAGTACAAATAATATTTCCAACCTATGTAGCTTGAACTTGCTTGAAACAGCAAGAGGAAAACTTTTCATTGCTTTTGTCTTCCCCTTTAAATTACATAGTTTCTGGAATGATACAACATTAACTTTATTCAAGTTTCAGAGGAAAGGAAAGGAAACCAGACCACCTGTCAGACTCGTGAGGCTGAACCTGATATATGCCCTTTGTTGAACAAGAATTTCACATGGCATTTAAGTTAAAAATAACCTGTCTCTTTTTAAATAACTTAAAAGCCAGAACATAGAACTATCTCCTCTTTCTTCAGAGATTTCTACAGAGCATATAGGGCTCAGAAATACAAAGTCAGGAAAAGAAGAAAGTGGAAAACTTTTCAGATATCCACGGTGTCATTCATAATGTGTCTTCACTACGGTGAGATTATCCAGGATATGGAGTGGGGAAAGGTAGGCGCACCTGGAGGGCGAAAGCGTCAGCCTTGAACACACTCAGTCGTTGACACTTCTGTTTGTGTAGGTCTGTGCATTTGGGGGGTTGTGTGAAAGAAGAGGAGTTTTGCCTTTAAATCACATTCTAACCACTTGACCTGTAATTGGCAATCTTCTCTTTTGTCCCCTATTTTTTCTTTCTCTTCTTCTAGATATTCTATTTTTGAGGTGATCTTTACAATAGTGTGCCTCCTCATAGGCAATATATAAACAGTATGTAAAATCGAATCCTGAATCCTCATCTCTGACATTGATCTCAAAGTCCATTTTTGTTATCAAGTACCTTTGAATCTGTAGCATCAAACTCAAGTTATAGTCATTGAGATCAGTATATTTTCTTGCATTTGTAAGCCTTCTGATCTCCTGGATTGCTTCTTTACCAAATTCTCTTTTAACATCAGGGGTTGCCGTTCCACCAGGTTAAAAATTTCAGTCATCATTACTCACTTTTCTTTTATTTCCAAATGCAGTCCATCCACAAGTTTGATTCATTTTTCCTTCAAACTCCAATTCCTCTGTCCTTCCTTCTGCAGCCTGTGACTCTCACACAATTCCTCACACATTCCGCCTGGACTTGGACAACAGACACCTCTAACATGTCTGTAGCAGGCTCACTACCTCAATTCCATCCACCCCTCCCAACTGATAGACCTCACTAGATCCTGTCACTCTCTATCAGAGCTTTCCCAATGGTCACACAGGTAGTGATCCTGGCCAAAGGGAAAATACATCCTTATTTGCCCGTGCAGCTTTGTACGTCTGCCTAAACCCCTAACAGTTCTTACCGCATGAAAACACAGGCCAGTGTTGGCAGATTTTCTCATTTTTCAGAGAACAGAAATGAAGACTTAAAGAAAAAATTTACTCAAAATATCTATTGAAGGCATACTATTACTGAAATTTATTCTCAATGCTAGAGGAAATACAACAGGGAACAAAACTGTCAAAAATTCTACCTTCATGATGCTTCTTGTTAGAGGAAAAAAAAATAAGATAGAGATTAAGACTGATTTTGTGCTAAATGCTTAGAAAAAAAGATATATCAGGAAGGAGATTCTTGTGTATGTGTACATGTGGTAAAATTTAAGTAGGGTGGTTAGGAAAGATGTCACTGAAAAAGTGGCATTTCAGTAAATATACGAAAGATACAGATCTATGAGGAAAGAGTGTCCTAGGCAGAAGAAAAATAGGGAGTATTGCTGCCATGATGAGGAACAGAAAGGAGACCCCACGGCTGAGGGGAAGTAGCAAAGTAGAAAACAAGAGCAGACAAAGTCGGAGATGAAACATAGTGGGTTTATGGGGCCGGGCTGGGGGCAGATTAGTGGGAAATCCTGTGGGGCTTTGTGTCTCTTAGTAGTGACTTTGTACTTAATTCCGAGCAAAACAATAAGCCAAAAAGGAGATTTGAACAGGTTTTAACAAGATCACTCTGACTAATTTGGAATTAGACTTCAGGGGGAAAAGGGAAGGAGTAGAATTCAAGGAAGACTCTTCGTAAGAAATGGTGGTAGCTGACTACAAAGTTTTGGACTGAGCTACTGGAAGAATGGAGTTGCCAAAAACTGAGATGGGACAAGGCATTAGAAAAAGAGGCTTGGAAAGGAAGATTAGAAGCTCTGTTATGAACATATTAAATTAAGATGTTTATAAGGGGTGTTGAGTAGAACATTTGACACCTAAATTTGAAGTTCAAGGTTGTAATGGAGGAAAAATCTCGATTTGGAGTGAGGTAGCTAGACCACATATCTCAACTCTCTTTCCCTCAGGATGAACTCTTTTTCCTGGGGGCTTTCTAATTTTTGTTTTCATTATTGTTGTCCTTTGGAGAGACAGAGATTTCTCCTTCTAACCCAATTTGATCCAAATATGGATTAAAAACAACAAAACAAATTTGAGCTATTGAGCTAAGACAAAGCAGAAATTTTTAAGCAAGACTTTGCTGACAAAAGGAAATATGTGAAATCAAAACAACATGAAACTAGAGAATTTGAGTTCTTATAAGGTATATTTTCCTCAAATTTAGTCACTTAGGAAAGTTTTCCTTCTGGCTCCTGCTCCTCCCTGGGCACCTTACTGCAAGGGAGAGTTCTAAAAGATACATCTGCACATGAGACATTGAGAATCAATGAGATTGATTTTTATCTCTTTATTGAGAATCAGTAAAGGCTTAGTCTCCTCCTCTGCTTACCTACAGCCCACCTCCTTAATTCTGGGTTTTCTTCTGAGGATCTTCCTTTTGCTCTGGCAATTGATTGTATATTGTGATTTACTACAATTCAGAAAGAACCACCTAGCCTCAAAATTTCTAAATATAACACCACAATTCCAATATTTAATAAAAGGCACATGTATATTATTATGGTAGAGGGATCATTTAATCACAACATGAATCACAATATGTTCTCAATGAATATTAATTGCCTTTCTTTCCCCTTGTTATGACTTTTAACACTCTCTAACTCACCTAGACTTAATTACAGAGAGGCCATTTTCTTATGTGTCATGACCACATAATTCTAAGCTTTTTCTTGTTCTCTTTGCCCTTCTGGAAATATTTCTCTATTTCTTTCTTCTCACGCAAACCTTGTGGTTCTTTATATGCCAAACTAACCTCTTAATGTCTTTCATCTCATTGAACCCCTCATTGATGTCTCTGCTTCTTTGTATTTCTATAATTTGTCTATACCAATCATTTTTCTTTTTTTTCCCCTAAAGATTTTATTTATTTATTTGTCAAAGAGAGAGAGAGCACAGGCAGAGGCAGAAGCAGGCTCCCTGCCGAGCAAGGAGCCCTATGCGGGACTCGATCCCAGGACCCTGGGATCATGACCTGAGCCGAAGGCAGCCGCTTAACCAACTGAGCCACCCAGGCGTCCCTATACCAATCATTTTTCATCTAAATATTCTCTGACATGCTTTGGTATGAAAATCTTACCTTCCCTGAAATATGAGAACCATGATTTGCTTTTAAAACTTTAATTCTTCTTGCTTGATTTAAATTGACCCACTGAGCATTGTACCAGGCTGTGTATGTAGCAGATAAATAATAATGTTATAATAATACAGTGACTGATTTGTAAATGTCTGAAACATCTGTATAATTAATCTGTTCACTCAAAAAAATATTAGGAAATGCTTTGTTAGGCATTGCTAAATTCTCAAGCTTAAGAATAAAAGACAGAATGACTTATGGCAAATATAAGATTTTTTTTTAAGGGAAGAAAAGATGTTAGAAATCACTCTTTGAGAAACTGGTTTGGGAAATTCATATATCTAAGATTATGGAGAGCCATCTTGTGGGCAATTTAGTTTCTCACTCAAGTAAGATATTTAGATAAAGTGATTTTCTCTGCCCTAGCAGCAAACTGAAAATTTTAAAAATTATATTAAAATTTTATATAACTAGGCATATTTTAACCAATTCCCATAAACTAACTCTATTCTTTAAAGTGTTTTTAAAATTTTTTAATATCTAAAAATGAGGATCCCAGCAAAGAAAGTACTAAATATCAAAACATGACTCATGCATCATTCATAAAAAATTTTATAACATAAAGATCAAAAAAGAAAAAGGGTCCTTAGGGATTGTCTCTTCAAATCAACTATCCCTTTTTGGAAATTTAGAGGTGCTTTGAAAATCTGATTAAATCTATTATTCCAGTCCCTTGAGAAATGCAAATATACACCCAATTTTGCCTATTGTGCTTGTGGTTTACTCATGAACCTGCTCCTAGACTTCATACTTTAAATTCCTACAATACATAATACACTAGGGAGATCTGGAAGGTTTGGGGTTGAAAACTAAATTTTTATTCCATTATCTCTTCATCCCCAAAGCCCCATACTCACACAATTTCATAATATGGACAAATAAAATCATGATGAAATACTTTTTGCTATATTGTTTGAGTTTAAGCTAAATCTTAGTATTTATAGTTCTTAGTAACAATATACCTGATATCAACAAAGAGAAACATTTGATATTAAGCTCATGATATGTCAAAAATCCTTGGTGTTCCTTGTATCCAAAATAAAAGTTGTATTTTGAAATTACAGTTTAGCCTTGAACCCACAATCTTAGGTAAATTAAGTCAGAATAGTATGAGGTTGCTACATTTGAGTAAAGTGTCCTGAGCCATATGGTAAGCTAAGTACATAAATACAGCCAAACTGCTAATTCTCTAATCCCTCATCCTTTTTCACTAAGAAATCAAGGATATTCACAAAAATCACCTCGTGTAGTCAGGACCACTGGAGCTCTTTATTTTTGTTCCTTTAACATTTATAGTAGTTTATGTTTCATCTCTTGGGATAAAAAACCCTAGTAATCTAGTATATCCTAGTATATCCTAAAGTAGATTCTATGGAATGCTAGTTCCATGTCATGTTAACAGGGGCAGTGCACAAAATGGTTCTATGGTCAAATAAACTGAGATTCACAAAATTAAGCTGATATATTACTGGAAGTTTCCCAAACTCTTTAACAGACTGCATAAATATTTTAAGTCTCCAGAAAAGAGAAAACTATCTAAATAACTCAAACTTCATTAAGGATGGAACTTTTTGTTTGTTTTCAGAATATCTAATGGAGTTGGTGCTTCATAGAAAACATTTTGTCGGGGCGCCTGGGTGGCTCAGTGGGTTAAAGCCTCTGCCTTTGGCTCGGGTCGTGATGCCAGGGTCCTGGGATCGAGCCCCGCATCAGGTCCTCTGTCAGCAGGGAGCCTGCTTCCTCCTCTCCCTCTGCCTGCCTCTCTGCCTACTTGTGATCTCTGTCTGTCATATAAATAAATAAAATGTTTAAAAAAAAAAAAAACATTTTGTCATGAGCTGAACTAGAGATAGAAAGTAGATAGATTTTATGTTTCTTTTTTTTTTTCTTAATGAGTGGTATGCCTTTAATATTAACTTGATTTAGTGGGTTTCTTTAAAATGGACACAAAACAATAAAAAACTTAAAAAAGAGGCAGTGACATCATACACTGACTCCTGGAAAGAGCACAGTAACAATGTTTTCCAGCAGGGAGAACAGATAGAGCAGCAAACCAGGAACAGGTGAGCAGCCCCGAATTATAGTGTCCATCGCATTTATGAACAGTTGAAAGCAGAGTTGATTTCTTAGTAAGTTTGAGTAAAGGTAACAGAATCCTCAGTGCTCATCACAGTGCCTAAAACACAGCAGGTACCCCAGATCAATTCCTGAATTGATCTGGATGAAGATACTTTAAAATCAGTAGAGTGCTGGATAGTGTAAAGTTCATGGAAAAGCTCCATTTTTTTCATTTTATTTCCTTCCATATGTGAGTAACTACTGATCTAATATTTCGAAAGTGGATTATGTAAACACTTTGTGGACTGTGGTAAATGGAATTAAATAAACACAGCACTGGCCATCAATGCCAGAGTCTTTGAATATCAGGTCCTAAATATAACCAACTGCGGTTGTAAGATAGATTTTAAAAGATTGCTTGAACAAATCTCAGGATGGTCAGAAATTGGCTTCTATTATGTAGTATCTTGTAAGATTACAAGAACTAGAAAGCATTATTTACAGAGAATGATTCACAGTGATAATTAAGAATTAACTGTGTTTAAGATGACAATTTTGCCTAATTAGAGAATAAGGAATTAAAGTGCACTCCGATTTGAGATTTATTGCTTTTTTCTTTTCTTTTGCAGGTAAGTTCGGAAATAATTTATTTTGCTTATGGAATAGAGGTATGATGTCACTTTTTCTTGCATTTTATTTTAATTGCTTTTAACAGGGCATATGAGAGATGATATTTTACCCCGCATTTTGTTCTTGTTCTTGTCTCTGTCGTTGTTTTTGCAAATTTTTGAAGGTGACTTTATGGGTTTAAGGTATTTGATTCAGGTGTTTTTGGCATGTGATTCCATAAAGTAAGCCTGTGCAGGGTATGTATTTGGGTTTCTGTGTCAGATACAAGGAGGGGGATTGTATCAGGGAAAGGGAAATAGGGATAAAGGAAAGAGCGGAAGAATATGCATGCAATGAGAGTCTGTAAAGCTGAGAACATCAGCAACCTTCAGCTCCAGGCATATAATGTACAATGGCTGTGAATGTGCGTCCCAAAAATAAGATGCCTGTTCCTGAGCACAGGCAGTCAAGCACAGGCTGTTTTCGTTCATTCTTCTAAGCCCTAGGTTTTGTGTTTTCTTCTATTATCATGCAAAACTTCTGGCCAGGATATTGCTGATAAGTATCTTTGAAAAAGGAATAGCTGTACCATTTTGAACCAAAGTCAAATTTTAAGTTAGAAAGCAACAAAATAGATCCACTACTGGAAACCATGTGAAAAAGGAAAAAAGGAAAAAAAAACAAAAAACAAAAAACAAACCTCTAATGAACTATTTATTAACCATTTCAGAAAAGAGGAAGCAAATTTCCGTAAAGCTTCTAAATACACGAAATGCAAGATAAAATACCATAGGCACTTCAGAAGATGTGGGATTTGTACTAGGAAGGAAGGCGGCCTGTTAAATTGCCCCCGTAGGTCTATGGTCTTATTATTGTGCCCTGTGCTTTCATTCATATATGAAGGATGGGATTGTGTGAGATTTGAACCAAACCCATAACTGAAGTAAACTCCATGTTAGTTATAAATGGCATGTTTATTGTAGAAAGACTTGTTTAAAAACACAACAGAGTAAATTTGAAGATATTTTATTGAGTGATTCATGAATTGGGCAGCAGTCCACCTAGCAAGCAGAGGCGTGCTCCGAGGAGTTGTACAAAATGGAAGGCTCTATGGAAGGATGAGGCAAGAAAGATACTAGCAAAAGAAAAGGATTGTTCCAGGCAAGGTCGCTTTCCCTTTGGGAGAAGAGCAGAGGGTTTTATCATGCAGTTTTACTTCATCTTCCCTTGGGGGACGGAAAAGCTCCCAGTGGTGGACTCTTTGGTCCCATCAGAATTTTCCTGACTGAGTGGTCAAGACCATATTTCTGGAGCAGGTTGAAACTGTCACTGGATTTTGTATGAAGCCCTGGTTTGGGGACTCTGCCCAAGTGACTTCAGTGGAACAGACTTTTAAAAGTCCTGATTTTGTGCTCCGTTCCTCCGCAGCTTGCCGGGAGCCGGCCCCTCCCCCCGCGGTCTATCTTCCCGTTGTTTTAGATTCACTTCTCCGCCAGTCCTACTTTTCAGAAAGTGGTTGATTTTCTGTTTCTAGAGTTGCTGTTCTTCTTCTCTTCGCTCTCCCGTTGGATTTGTAGGTGTTTGCAATGTTTAGATAAGCTATCGAGATGATCTCCTGCTACCTGATGTAGTCTCAGCCTGCTACTTCTCCGCCATCTTGACTCCTCCCCCCTGCCCAAGTGACTTCATTTGGGGCCTTGTGGTTTTCTTTTTAACAGACTGTATGCTCTTTAAAAGTTATTGTGAGCTTTATTATTAAAGGTATAAAAATAAACAGAGGTGGGAAGACTAAATCTATTCTTAGTCTAAGTTCCACCTAATCAGTACGAGTTAATATAGGTCAGGAGTTAAAAATGTTCTTGGGCCCCTGGTCGTGATGGGTAAAGAACTTTGATCTCATTATCTTTTCACCAATATAATTGTATCAGTGTCAAAGTCATGATGGAGTCAATATTATCACCCTGAGTAGATCTTACAAAAAGCCGGGACTATTAATGTTTTCACTGAGAAAATATCAATTTGGCACTTGAACTACAAAACTAATTTGCCTGCAGCTTTCTTTGTTATAACTAGTATTTCAGTAGTTGATGGAAAAAAATAGAATTCAAGGACATGTGAAATGCTGTGACACCTTTAGGAAAATATATGTTTGTTTGTTTGTTTGTTTTTCCTGTCTCTCTAGTAATCTAAGTATCAGAGAAATTCTGTAGCCCATGGATTGGCAAACTTTTTCTGGGCAAGACAGTAAGTATTTTAGACTTTGCAGAACAGAAGTTTTCTCGAGTAGAGTAAATGCAGGGATCCTCAGACAATGTGTGATAAATGAGCATGGCTTGTTTGTCCCAGGAAAACTTTAGTTACAGAAAGAGAGGTGGGCAGGATTTGCCCTGTGTCAGGTGTCCAGCCTCTGCTCTAACTCCCCTTGAAATGAAATATTTTAAGCAAACTAAAAAAAAATTTTTGGAAAGATATATCTTTTGACCACCTCCTAATATAGGTAAACTCTTTGTATAAATAGGAACGAAACAGTGTGCAACCATAGTTTAGAAATAAGAAATGTATTTCTCAGAAGCTCTGATGAATTTAAACACTAGAGGGCACAAAAGGGTATTTTTAAGTAAGGGTATTTTTGTAAACAGAACTCTACCAATAGAGCAGTGTGACCTCAGTGTGCATAATTTGTCAGAAATGTCTGCCTGTAGCTCCAGTGATCTCACTGACTGCAAGAACTTGAAGCAGTTGACCAACTCTGTGTTGCTATAATAACAGCCATATGGGTTTTTGTTGTTGTTGTTGTTGTTTTTGTTTTGTTTTATGCTTGCTTTTGACCTCTTCATGCAATGTGGCCAAACTTATGGATATATATAGTGGAATTTTTTTCCCATCTGATAAGAGAAGAATCATTTTTCAAATTGGTCTAGGTTCTGATTTTCATGTGGCATGGATCTTCTTGGTGGTAAAAAAAGTTATCTTCAATTACCTTATTTTTTCTAATCCTAAAAAAAAGTCATAATAAAATAATGTATACAAATAGAGTGTGTTCCTTTGATTTTTGAACTAGCTGGAGGGCTTTATTTCACAAAAATGATTACAACTCCTCAGGACCTCAAACCTCAAAAATGCTTATACCCATTCCTCTAGTAATTCTGCTTATAGGCATTTGGGTTAGCGAAGCAATCTGAAGTATTAAAAAGATTTACATTGAAATTATTGCCACAAAAGTCCTTATATTATTGAAAACCTTAATAGATTCTAAGTTTTCCAGATAAGCTAACATTTAAATAGATTTTAATGGTCGACTCAGCCAGTAGAATCTTACCAACCATTGAAAAGATGTTCAAACAACTTTAAATGATATGGGAAATTATTTATACTATAAAATGAAATGCAAAGCAGAATTCCAAATCATATACACTAAAATCTCAATCAAATGTTAAATTTAGATGGATAAATTTATGTATATATACATAAAAATAAGGAAGAAAATGAGCCAGGAGATTTATAACAATTACCTCTGGATGTAGATGATTCTTCTTTTCTTCTTTCACTTCTGCATTTTCCAAATTTTCTGTAATAAGCTTTCATCATTTATATAGTTGTAAAAAATGTTATTCAAACTGAAAATGGTTTCAGCATCTCAAAGCCTATTTTTGGGTCTGATTCTTAGGTCAGTTCTGGTAAAACGTCAGGCAGTTATAAGAAAAATATGTTATTTTATGCATCAGAAAATGCATTTAAATGAATTATTGATTGTTAGGCTGGCACATCAGTAGTCACCTTTTCAACCCTGTGGGATAAGCTAATTTGTTTCGTGTCTGTGTTGTGGCTAAGCTGCCCTGCCCTGAGCAGGAAGAGGGGAATGAAGCCAGGGAAGCAGACCAGGGAAACAAAAGCCTTCTGCAAAGGTCAGTGGTGCTGAGACTGAGCACAAAACTTCCCCAGAAGCTCCCTGGGCTGTGGTAAAGCCAGCCGCATGCAAAACAACCATGAGCATACACACACATGCACATCGCCCTCACCCCTTTCTCCTTTGACCTCTGCTTTCTGCCCTTGCTTTTCCTTACAAATGGGCCTCAGGGAAATGTGTATGGCGAGGGCTGGAGCTAGAAACAGGAGTCTAGAGAGTGCCACATTGGACTTAGCTCTGAACACAGGATTCCATGGAATGGCTTTGCATAAAATATTGGAAGGAGTCCCATAAATAATATTGACAAAAGATACCACAATCATGTGACAAAGCAAAAGCTCGTCACTAGTTTCAATTCAGCTTTTCCTTCTGACTCTCTGAGTAGCAGGAATAATATGCTAAAAATTCAGCTTTTCCTTTTTTTTGTAAAAAGTTATCTGAAAGGGTGAACATGGCATAAGCAAAGGCATAACGTTTGAGCTACATGGAATAACTGTTTTTCTTAATACACTATGAACTGTTTAACATTTTCCTCAGAGCTTTTAATCCCTAGTACCTAGGAGATTGAGAACTGTATGTTGAGATGGAATTGAGACTAGCTAATTCCATCTGTTTTAAATATAAATATATAAATTTATATAATTTAATAAATACAAATATATTTATGTTTATATATTTAAGTATAAATATAAATATGTAAGTATTAGCTATTGTCCATTGAGTAGGTAGAGAAATGGCTCATATGGCTATTCTAAACTAATTACCAAAGGAAATATAGAAGCTTTTAATCCTTTCTGGAACAAAACAGAATTAAATATTCATTAGAAGAAGGAATAGCAGAATTTAGAGGTAAATAATGAAATTCTCCTGGAATCTGTCTTGTAAAGAGTTGGAGGGATTCATTTAACATATGTTTATTTAGCTCCTACCATGCTGGGCCATCCCAGGGATACATGGCCCCAGAAGTTCACAGCCCAGTAGAACACTGAGCATGTTGCTCTCATTTTATTCATAGCACTCCTTCAGAGAGAAAGGGAGACTACAGTGTGTGTTATGTCTTAAATAAGAAACAAATTAAAGAAATAAAGAATACTTGCCATTCACCATAGATGTTTTTGACATGTTTATTTCCATTTACTCACATCCATATCTCACTAGATGACCCACAGCATGTTCGTGTCCAGCCTTATCTTTTTTCACTGCCTTATTTATTAGTTCTAGTTCTCAGATAACCTGAAGGGGAATGGATCTGAGCTTTTTTCATACCTGTAATAGGTTCATGTTAAATTCCAGGGAAATTATGGATAGATCCTTTTTCAGCTAAAGTTAACATTCCCAGTAAGGACAAAAAGTTTCCTGACTGAATATGAAAAGTTTGGAATGATACAGCAGTCTAAAAACTATGTTGAAAGGATGAGTAAGTTGTAGAGATATGCTGAGCAATATTGTGCCTATAGTTAACAATATCGTGTTGGTGTACTTTAAAATTTAAGATGGTAGAGCTCATGTTATATCTTATTACCCCCACCCCCACCCCCCCACACACACACATCCAAAAACAGCAAGACCCTAGGAGAGTTGGAGATGATGGATATATCTGTTACCTTGATCGTGGTGATAGGATCACCACGGATGTATGCATATATCTAAACTCATCAAATTTTATACATCAAATATGTGCTTATTTTGTATACCAATTATACCACTATACAGCTAGGTTTTTGTAATATATGTCCATGTCTTGGTTATTGAGAAAAAGGAGGACTTGAAACGGAAAAATTCATGACACTGTCTCCCTGGCTTCAGAGTTTCCTGCTCAAATCCTTGTGGGAATAGAATATCAGTTGTTCTAAAATTCTTCTTTCCTTATTTCACTCCCTTGCTCAGAAACTTTTGATACTGTTTCACTTCTAAATGGAAAAAAGTTCCCCACTCCTAACATAGCACTCAAAGTTTTTCACAGTCTAGTTTCAGCCTTTCTTTCCTACCTTCTCCTAGCGATGACCATCTCTAATAACCTCCCTTCTGAACACCATTGATTTTGCCATGCCCTGGATGTGTCTTGTGTCCTCATGCACTGATGTATTTTGCTTCTGGAGAGCAGCAGCAGCTGTTTCTACTTGTTATAGGACAATAGCAGTCATGTGTATGATAAATATTTGATTAATACATATCAATATTTATCTCCTATGACTGTCAGATCAGTGAGTTCATCCACTAAGCAAATGTATATTGGACCCCTACCCTTAACAGTCACTCTTCCAGTTGCTGGCATGCAGCAGTGAAAAAAGCAGAGTCTCTTCTTCGTATATGTATGTGTGTGAGAGAGAGAGAGAGTGAGAGAAGAGAGAGAGAGAAAGAGAGAAACTTTATTTTTTGTGGGGGAGATAAGCAATATAAAATACACAAACATATACAAAATAACTATGTCATGATGATAAGTTCTATCAAGATAAATCATGCAAAGGAAAGAGAGTGATAGCAGTGCTATCTCTGATCAAATAGAATATGGTATCCCTCTGTATTAAACTGACATCTGGATCTCAATAAAATGAAGGATCTATGCAGATATCTGAAGGAAGAACTCTTCAAGAAGGGAAATAGCAAGTGCAAAGATCCTGAGGTAGGAGCAGCTACCTTGTGTTCAATGATAAGGAAAAAGACCAATTTAAAAAGCAAACAAACAAAACAGTTTGGGTGGAATCAAGCAAGCAAGTGGGAAAGGAGAAGGAAAACAGGTCAGAGAGATAGGAAAGGGCTTCCGTAAGCCATGGTAGAGTTGGGATTTTATCCCAAGTGAAATGGGAAACTAGTACAGGGTTTTGAGAGAAGTGATATGCCTTTTCAAAGGGTCACTCGGAGTATTCTGATATTCTGTAAAGAATGGACTTGGAGCAAAGGCAGAAGCAGGGGAAATGGTTAAGAATTAATTTGGGCAGGAGACAACCAACCTGGGCCAGGATAGTGGCAGTGGAAATGGTAAGAAGTGACCAGATTCTGAGTATAATTTGAAAACTGAGCTGACAGCATTCGATGATTGAATTTCACATGGGGTAAGAGAAAGGTAAATAAGCCAAAGATGATTCAAGGATTTTAGCCTGAAAAAATTAAAAACTTGTGCTTTCATTTGCTGAGTTGGGGAAAGAACAAGGAAGTGATGGGGTGATGGAGACATGAACTAGAAATTCAGTTTGGGGGGTGCCTGGGTGGCTCAGTTGTTAAGCGTCTGCCTTCGGCTCAGGTCATGATCCCAGGGTCCTGGGATTGAGCCCCACATCCCTTGGTGGGAAGCCTGCTTCTCCCTCTCCCACTCCCCCTGCTTATGTTCCCTCTCTCACTATGTCTCTCTCTGTCAAATAAATAAATAAAATCTTAAAAACAAGTAAAATAAAAAGTTTGAAAAATTTTTAAAAAAGGGGGCGCCTGGGTGGCTCAGTGGATTAAGCCGCTGCCTTCGGCTCAGGTCATGATCTCAGGGTCCTGGGATCGAGCCCCGCATCGGGCTCTCTGCTCCGCAGGGAGCCTGCTTCCTCCTCTCTCTCTGCCTGCCTCTCTGCCTACTTGTGATCTCTCTCTGTCAAATAAATAAATAAAATCTTTTTAAAAAAATTTTAAAAAAAAGGGAAATTAAGTTTGGGAATCTTAAGTTTGAGCATCCTCTTTGTGGTAGAAGCTTAGAGCCCCACCCCATCTCTTACTGGCCCACCCCAGAATTCCCCTGCACGTGTGATGGCCACTTCCTGTGTGCCAGGTCGGCTTCTCATCTGAGCCACCTGAACACCTTCTCCAGTACAAAGGAGCTTGCTAGACTGTGTGTGAATCGCCTAGAAGAGCTTGTAACCACGGACTCCCAGGGGTAACTTGCATGCATTGAGCGACTAGGGAATATTTATACACACCAAGTTCCACATTCTGCAGAGGGGCAGTGCCAAGGCATGTCAGTATCCCTTGGAAGGTCCCCAAGAAGACTGAGTTCCATTTACCCACAGCTTATTAACGCACACTTTATTGACTTTCTTCTCTTCCCTCTCCCTAACTTTATATAATTAGCTCGCCACCTCCTCTCTAAAATAAGCACACATGCCAAGACTTTGCAGGGTCTGCCTGGGAGAAATTTACCCTAACACTACCAGAGATTGAAAAAGGAGGCAGAAATACTCTTTAGGACATCAGAGAAAATGTCAGGGATGGAGATATAACTGGGAAGGATTAGTCTTTTACAAGCTTGTTTGAAAGGCCATTGCCCAAGATCTGAATATGGGTAGGTTCCTACACATACTTGCTCCTTCCCTGGGGCCTCATTTCTCTTTTCCACGTGGACATAATGATGCTCTCAATGAACAGTCTGAGCTTTTAGCAGAAGCTACAGCAGAATTTCTAGATAGTATAGTTTGAATAGTGATAATAATTTGATCGCACCTAAGGGGTTCTTGAGGACTCATATTTAATCTGCAATTGCATAGGGAGCACATTGTTTTTACTTTCCCTATATATTTATTTGGGGTGGTTTTGGAAAAACTGTTGGAGATTATGGAGGGCTACCTAATGCCATCATTTGGTTGCTTTTTAAATGTGGTTTGTGCTAACTCATACTTGTTCACTACCTTGGCTCAGGTTTCAGAAGCATGACTCGTATGGCACAGTGTAGCCAGCAATAGACGATGTGAAGACTGCACTCACTTCCAATCAATTGTTAAACTGAATGTGAAGACAAATCATTCTCTCCCCTGTTTTGACTCAGACAAGGCACGACTCATATACATTGTATCACATTTCAGAGTAATTTCCCCCATTGCAGGAACATCCTCCAGAATTTGGTTTTTCCTGATGAGCAGTTACAGATACTTTTATTTTTATTTTATTTTTTAAAGGAGTTTATTGATTTATTTGACACAGAGAGATCACAAGTAGGCAGAGAGGCAGGCAGAGAGAGAGAGGGGGGAAAGCAGGCTCCCTGCTGAACAGAGAGCCTGATGGGGGGCTTGATCCCAGGACCC
Source organism: Meles meles (assembly GCF_922984935.1). Classification (NCBI taxonomy): domain Eukaryota; kingdom Metazoa; phylum Chordata; class Mammalia; order Carnivora; family Mustelidae; genus Meles; species Meles meles. The sequence continues at coordinate 94,405,358 of NC_060068.1, forward strand.
TGGGATCATGACCTGAGCTGAAGGCAGAAGCTTTAACCCTCTGAGCCATCCAGGCGCCCCCCCCCCCCCCACCGATGCTTTTAAATCAGAGAAATCATTTATATGAATGGGATTTTTAAATTCTAACTGAAGAGTTAATTCCAACACCTAAAAATACCCCCACTTTCACATTTCTAAAATGGTAATATTCTTTTTTTTTTAATATTTTATTTATTTGACAGAGAGAGATCACAAGTAGATAGGCAGGCAGAGAGAGAGAGAGGGAAGCAGGCTCCCTGCTGAGCAGAGAGCCCGATGCGGGACTCGATCCCAGGACCCTGAGATCATGACCTGAGCCAAAGGCAGTGGCATAACCCACTGAGCCACCCAGGCGCCCCAAATGGTAATATTCTTATCAGTGGCTCTCACATGAAGTTTTAGGTGACTGATACATTTCCAAATGGTACTCATACTTATACAAACATTATATAAAATAGATGGTTCTATATATTATTTATTTATTTATTTGACAGAGAGAGAGATCACAAGTAGGCAGAGAGGCAGGCAGAGAGAGAGGGGGAAGCAGGCTCCCCACCGAGGAGAGAGCCCAATGTGTGGTTTGATCCCATGAGATCATGACCTGAGCTGAAGGCAGAAGCTTAACCCACTGAGCCACCCAGGTGCCCTATAAATAGATGGTTCTATATTTTTAAGATAAACAGGAAATATTTGATTTTTGAAAGTATTCCCCAATTTTCTGTACTCGATTTTCTTTTGTCAAATTGAGAAACAGAGCAAAAGAACAAGTTTCTGAAGTGATGGGGGCAAGTAATGTTGATTTCCTATTTTAAGAAGTTCTTTCTAAAGCTTTCCCATTAAAAAACACAACCGGGGCGCCTGGGTGGCTCAGTGGTTTAAGCTGCTGCCTTCTGCTCAGGTCATGATCTCAGGGTCCTGGGATCGAGCCCCACATCAGGCTCTCTGCTCAGCAGGGAGCCTGCTTCCACCCCTCTCTCTCTGCCTGCCTCTCTGCCTACTTGTGATCTTTGCCTGTCAAATAAATAAATAAAATCTTTAAAAAAAAATAAAAAATAAAAAAATAAAAAACACAACCGTGTGAAATATTTATGTACGCCTTTAATAACAGTGCAATACCGTGTCTGTGCATCACCTGTGCACACATATCTGTCTTCTGTAAGGTTTATTTTTTTTTTTTAAAGATTTTATTTATTTATTTGACAGAGAGAGATCACAAGTAGGCAGAGACGCAGGCAGAGAGAGAGGCAGAGAGACAGGAGGAAGCAGGCTCCCCGCGGAGCAGAGAGCCCGATGCGGGGCTCGATCCCAGGACCTTGAGATCATGACCTGAGCCGAAGGCAGCGGCCCAATCCACTGAGCCACCCAGGCGCCCCTTCTGTAAGGTTTAGAAGTCAGTCAGCAGATGATGAAGGCTAAGCAGATTTTTTTTTAAAATATTTTATTTATTTGACAGAGAGAAATCACAACTAGGCAGAGAGGCAGGCAGAGAGAGAGGAGGAAGCAGGCTCCCCGCGGAGCAGAAAGCCCGATGTGGGGCTTGATCCCAGGACCCTGAGACGAAGGCAGAGGCTTAACCCACTGAGCCACCCAGGCGCCCCAAGCAGATGTTTTTATGGCTGGTTGAAGCTCATGGCTTTCTTTGGGTGAAGGCACAGTCATGAGAACCTCTGTTCACAAGGGGGCGCTGTGCAAACAGCCAGCTCTTTTCACTGAAGAGCATTTTCTCACGGATGGGCTTGAAGAGCCTCTTTGAATCTGTAACAAGTTCTGCAATGTTTTTGGTTTTTTCTGGCCCTAGTTCTTCTACCTCTAGGGGGCAGACTTCTCTGTCCTCTCTAGTGAAAAGTCTGCAGACCCCATCATGCTGTTTTTCGTTGGATTTTAAATCCAAAAAGCTTACCTGGCTTTCCAGCACTTCTCTCTCTGACCCTTTACCACCTTGGCAACCTGGAAATTTTAAGACATACTTAAGTTAATGTAAATTCAAAATTTTTATTCATGGACCCTTGGTTGAAATCTAATCAAACTCCTAGGAAAAAAGAAATTTGACTATCTGAGTTTCAAGTAGCCTGTATTTAGTTTTATATTATTGAAAAAGTAATTTCTATTTGTTGTAGAAAATTTGAACACTATAGAAAAGAAAGTTTAAAAATGCCTACAATCCTAATACCCAGCCATAACTCTATCAACACTTTGTATATATTTTAATTAATTGGATTTAACTCTAAAATGCTTGTCATGAGTGATTAGATTCTATTTAGTATTAGCAGTTTCATAATGCATTTATCTTTCATTGAAATATTATTGATATATAACATTGTATATAAATTTACAGTGGCCCACATGTTGATTTGATATATTTATATATTATAAATATGATTGCATTATAGCGTTGGCTAAAACTGCTATCCTTTCATATAATTATCAGTTCCTTTTTTTGTCTTGGGACTAATTAAGATCCAGCCAATTAGCTAGTTTGATGGTCATAATACAATACTTTTATCTATAACCACTGGGCTATGCACTAGATTTCCAGGATTTATTAACTAGTAGTTACAAGTTTACACCCTTCAACCACACCTTCCCTAAATCCCCATCCCCAGCCTCTGATATCCCCCATTTTACTCTCTGTTTTGATGAGTTTGACTTCTTTAGATTCCACATGTAAGTGATAACATACAGTACTTGTCTTTCTCTGACTTATCCCACTTAGCATAATACCCACAAGGCCTGTCCATATTGTCACAAATGGTGGTATTTCCTTCTTTCCCATGGCTGAATAATATCCCATGATGTGTACATACCACTTCATCCTGTACTTGTTAACAAAGTATTAACACTAGCATCTTAAAAAAGCCACTGCATGCTTTTTATAGCTATATTTGCTATTCTCACTGGGCTGCCGTAATAAGGTGGTATTAGAGTTGAAAATACACATCCTTAAATGTACCTGAAGAGTTGATCGCCTGAATCTGAGATGCTCCACAGTCCGTGGAACACCTGAGAGCCTCAGCTTTGGGCAAAACTCTGCAGTACCTGCTTCTTGATTGGATTCCTTTTCAAGTATCAACTCTAAACGTGAGCTGAGAGTATTCAATACTTATTTGTGTCAGTTTTCAGTATTATGGAGACAAAAATTAGGTTTCCTCAGTTGCTCTTGTGATCATTTGAACTTGACTTGCATGGCAAATTGTTGAGAAGGTAGCAAGCTGACATTTCCATAGGCACATCAAAAATAGTAGGTGAAAAATGGTTTCATTGAGGTTGGGATTTTTCTATTTCATTTATTACTGAAGTAGAGTCTCTTTCTTGTCCTTAATGAACTAGACTTCGTACTTATATTCATGAACAGAATATAACAAGGGATGCCTGGGTGGCTCAGTCAGTTAAGTGTCCAACTCTTGATTTTTGGCTTCAGACATGACCTCAGGGCCATGGGATGGACCCCCCACTGTGGGTCTTCCTGTTCAGCACAGAGTCTGCTTGGATATTCTGTCTCTCTCCCTCTCCTTTTTCCTCTCCTCCCACAAAGCACCTCACTTACACATTTTGTAGGATATTATGTGTCATATCAATAACTAGGATATTCCCAATTATCTCATTCCTAACTACCTGACTGAACTCATAATTTACTAAGAATTATGGTGCATAAAACATTCCAAAAACATATTACCTAAGACTAATCTGGAGAAGAACTTCATGGTTGACCATTTTATCACTTTAAAGGATATTGATTTTGATAATTCATAATTTTTTATCATATCTAACTTTTTTTTTTAAAGATTTTATTTATTTATTTGACAGAGAGAGATCACAAGTAGGCAGAGAGGCAGGCAGAGAGAGAGGAGGAAGCAGGCTCCCTGCGGAGCAGAGAGCCCGATGCGGGACTCGATCCCAGGACCCTGAGATCATGACCTGAGCCGAAGGCAGCGGCTTAACCCACTGAGCCACCCAGGTGCCCCATATCTTTAACTTTTACTTTTTATCATTAACTTATTTTTTAGCAAGGTTTAAGAATTCAAGTTTGCTATGTTCTTTATATTACATAGAAAAGAAAACCCACATTGTCTGCCTGTACAAAATCCACCCTTTAAAATAGAATGAATATTAGAGCACAGAGACTTATAATTTAGGTTTACAATAATCTATAAATATCATTCAGATGAATAGTATTATAACAGTATAGTTCTCTTTGTTCAAGTCCAATATGATAATTTCCTATTAAGAAACAGTCTCTCTCTTTTTTTAAAAAATATTTTATTTATTTGACAGAGTTCACAAGTAGGCAGAGAGGCAGGCAGAGAGAGGGGGAAGCAGGCTCCCTGCTGAGCAGAGAGCCCGATGTGGGGCTCTGTGGGGCTCGATCTCAGGACCCTGAGATCACAACCTGAGCCGAAGGCAGCGGCTTAACCCACTAAGCCACACAGGCGCCCCAAGAAACAGTCTCTTAAGAGGCACTGGATGGCTCAGTTGGTCAAGTATCTGCTTTTGGCTCTGGTCATGATCCTGGGGTCCTGGGGTAGACCTCTCCCTCTGGCTGCTGCTCCCCCTGCTTGTGCTCTCTCTCTCTCTCACTCTGTCAATAAATAAACTCTTAAAAAGAAAGAAAGAAAGAAGAAAGGAAGGAAGGAAAAAAAGAAAGAAAGTCTCTTACATGTTACCAGCATAATATAAGTGGTAGATGCCCAGGTGTTCATTTAAAAATTTTTTCAACTTCTATGTTTTTGAAATTTTTCATAATTCTATTTTGGGAAAAAAAATCTCGTTTTGTTGCAGCAAGAATCATATTCTGCATTTTTTTTCCTGAAACAAGTTTTATTTGCCCCGTCAGGTTTGTGTTTTAAACATCTGCAGTTTGGCTTGTTCTGGATTAAGGCTGGGCTCTTGCCCTATTTACAGCCTGCTTATTTTTCTTTTGATTTGTAAAAGATGCCCAGGGACAGTTTGCCAGTTTTAATGTTGTGAGCCCCACTGATAACACTTTCTTGAGAAAACGTTAACCACCATAGGTTACAGAAATGTTTTTATGAGGTGAGATTTTTCCCGGTTGCAAATCTCTCCAAAGAGGGACTGGCTTTCATTTTCCTTTGTATTCCCAAGCACCTAGCACTGATTTACACCCACGGTTAGCCCTAGTCATGAGACGAGAGCTTCTTTATAAATGTGTCTCTCCCGCCACCCTCCCAGTTTCATATGATACTATGAATTGACTATCAGAGAAAGTGTTTCCCCTGGGCCAGCTGCTGAGGAAAGCATTTTACCAAAAATATCTCATTTGATCTGTTTTTAATGTCGATCACCTAAAGAATCACCTTCTCCTTAATTGTATTAATTTTTTTCATCAACAAGACCCCAAGACATTTCTATAAATTCTATAAATATTTTACAACCCTTTTGTAAATATTTGATATCCCTTCTCTTCCTACTTCCCTGACACTTTTGAAAAATGTAAAACCGAGTCCAGTTTCTTATAAGGCTGAAGTTTCATCTTTGGTTCAATCAGTTCTAAGTCTGTTTGGGCATGATTGTCTTCACTATAACTTATTGGCATGCATATAGCATAGCACTTGGCATATAATAGATGCCTAATATGTATTTATGAGTGGATAGGAGGGAGAAAGGAAGGGGAGGAAGGAAGAAAGAGAGGAAGAGTTACCTGTTGAATAAAATTTCCTATGGTCACTACTATAGGCCATATCTTTAAGGATTTTGTGATTTAGTTAAGCTCACTCTTAGAAATATCAAGAAAAATACTGCTCCAAAATATTTCATTATACTGCTATGGTTGGTTTTGTTTATTTGATGGCAATTTATTTTGTTTTCAAATGTAAATTCAATCCTTTAATACTTAAGTATAATATATATCAAACTAATACAGGTATAATTTAAATCAGCATTTGAATCAGAGTTTGCTATAAATAAGTTTACTTGATATCACCTGACCAATGAAAAACAACCGTACCTTCTCCAATTTACTTCTACATTTTAAAGGCAGTGAATTTAATAGAGGAAGTCCTTAATTTAGAAATAACTTATTTTCCAAAATTTAGAGGTAAGCTGAAGTTTCAGTCAAGGCTCATTATTTACCATTTACCAAACTTGGGCAAGTCAGTTAACTCTGCTGAACCAATAGAAGTAAAATTAGTGATGGCAGTGGAAGAAAGGGCCAGAATGTGCCCTATTACCTTATTAATGCCCTAATTGTATAAATGTTTATTATAAATTACTCAGGTGGTTTTGAGGGTTAGCTAGAAAATGGCTACATCCTATTACAAAATAAAAACCAATAACACAAACATACTTTGCTTTCTTTCACTGTTTCTGAAATACCCAGATTTCTATTTTAGCCCCTAGTGAATGGCTGCCATTGGTTAGACAGACTAAAAAGTGTTTCAGTGTCTCTTGATGTAAACTATACAGAGGGAAAAGGCAGAGCAGTACACAGGGCATTCAAAAACACTGACAATACCACTTTTTCTCAAGCATTGCCGTCCTCTGCCAGGCCTCCTCTCTCTCTGCCTCCATAACACTCTGGTTATCACAGCTGAGCTCACGTGATGGTGTCCTCAGCCTCAGTCCCCAGGCTCTGAAATTAGGAACTTAAAGAACTTGAGGAAGTCAGCTATGGTGGAGACAAGATTTGAGATAGGCAGAACTGACTGGGACACACATCTCCAATGTATATTAGTTTTGTGGCATCAGCCAAGCTATTTACCCTCTGCAAACCTCAGGGTTCTCCTCTATAAAATGGCCACAGTAGGGGCACCTGGGTGGCTCAGTCAGCTGAGCATCTGACTCATGTTTTGGCTCAGTTCATGACCTTGTAGGTCATGAGATCCAGACCTGCCTGGGGCTCTGCACTCAGCTGGGAGTCTGTTTGGGATACTCTTTCTCCCTTGCTGAACTCTCTCTGTAGAATGAATAAATAAATAAATCTTTTACAAAAATAAAATAAAATTGCAAAAATAATGTCTGTCTGAGAGGGTGGGTTAAGATTAAACAAGATTATGTAACTATTGTACATACTGCCTGTTACTTCTGTGAAAATCCAAAACTTCCGCCATGACTTATCTCTCTGGAAAAGGGACCCACGCTCATTCACTCCTCCCTCAGTTATATTCTAGGCCTCTGTTGGCTAAGAGCATAGGTTTTCTCATTGGAAGATCCCCAATCTTAGTATCATATCTACCATTCCTTGGCTGCATGATCAGAGGGGCAAGTTACCTCAATTTTCTAAGCCTTTTTCTCTTGTCATAAAACAGAATAAAAATAAACTAAATTCATAGATACAGTATTTTAGGTATGATATAAGGTATGTTACGCCCTTATCAAAATAAATACCAAATTAGTCATTGATACCATCTTAGTAAAACAAGGAATTACAAAAGGATACCCTGACCTTGTGGTAACATTTGCCTCACAGACTCCATCAACACACAGGAGTGTCAAGGTGAGGAATGGGGCCTGGGGATAGCAGGGGTGACAGCAAGTACCCAGGAATGGAAAGTTCATGAATGTTAGCTCCAATAAATGGATATCCAGATTTAGCAAGATATTGAACACTGTCATGGGAAAAAGTCACAGTGCCAAAGTTGAACACATGAGATTGTTGTTATTTAAAAGATTCTTGTTATTTGGGGTCTTTTTCTTTCTCCCCAGAGAGTGATTTTATTTCTCAACCTGTTAATTCCATCACTGCTTTCACTTGTTTGTTAACATAGTTTTAAAAAGCTGAAAAGAGGCCATTTCTGTCCTTATTTGGTGTGTGGTCAACAATGAGAGCAGCATGAGTTGGAGTCAGTGTTTCAAATGCTTTTGCAGTTAAACGACCTGTCTGCAGCATCCCTTAAGTTTCAAAAAAATAAATAGAAATGTTTCTATATTTAGGTGAAGCTGAGGATTTTGAACACTTGTGAAAAATTCCATTGGCCAGTTTTAGTAGAATTCCTTGTCCCCCCGCCTCCTTTTTTTTTTTTACTTCTAGTACATAGAACCAGGAGAGGGGTTTCATTCTGCAAATAAAACATTAAGATTTTGTTAAAGGACTAACTTGTAAAATATAACGGCTTGATATTCTGTCCTTTTATATTTAGGATAAAAAGATTTCAAATAGAAAAAAAAAATTACCCATCAAAATTGAAGATTGATACCCCTTTTGCGCTGGTAAAATTGTATTGCTACTTACCATGTTTATGAGGTGACCCATTCTACAGAACAATTTTGAACACTGGAAATGTTTTTAACAGTTAAAAAAAAAAAATTTCTTGGGGCGCCTGGGTGGCTCAGTGGTTTAAGCCTCTGCCTTCGGCTCAGGTCATGATCTCGGGGTCCTGGGATCGAGCCCCGCATCGGGCTCTCTGCTCAGTGGGGAGCCTGTTTCTCCCTCTCTCTCTGCCTGCCTCTCTGCCTACTTGTGACCTCTCTCTGTCAAATAAATAAATAAAATATTAAAAAAAAAATTTTCCTAGCTGACCAAAAAGCTTGACATTGTCAGTAGTAGTGCTTAAAATTTTGTATGGTCTCCTCAAAACACTTTTGATAAATTACCCTATTGATTCCTCTCCAAATCTCTTTGCAGTAGTTCTCATTTGGATAAGTGAGGCATTGAAAATTTAGCAAGGTCAGGTAACAGTGCTCAAGGTCATGTAGCAAGTTTATGGCATGACTGTTGCTCTAGTACCCTCTATGTAATGCCGTGCATATTTGCCCAATGATGCTTCATCAAAAACCAAACCAAACCAAACCAACAAACAAACAGCAACAAAAACAATAAGAAAATCCTAATCTGAGGATAGGCCTATAATTCACTTGGTCATAACAGTGACAATATTTTTTTCTGGTTTTATTATTTTATTTATCTGTTGCTACATTTATGGCTTTGTCAGAGGGAACATGTAAGGAAAGAAAAAATAAGTAAGTTCTACCATGGCAAAATGTTTTGCCCCTATCTGGGAACACAAAAGAATATAATAAAGGTGATGCATCTTCTTGTCGGAGGCCCTGAGGTTATTGGTTTGTTCATTCATTAAACGTTATTGTGACTTATTTTCCTGGGTTAATTGCTGGGCCCTGGGCATCCAGTGGGGACACAAACATGGTCTATATCCTTTAGATGGCTAGGTCTGTCAGGGAAGACTGATGTTGAGTAAGTAGTGATTACAAATGTGCTGACAGAGACGAAGAGGAGGTGCAGAGTGCTGTGGAGACTTCCCTTGATCTGGTAAGCAGGGAAGGCTTCTTGGAGGAAGTAGCTTTCAAAATGAAATTCTATAATCCATCCTCTCACTTACTAGCCAATATCTAAGGAGAGATGTTTTGTTTTTACAGTCTGCATGCATGAATACAATATTGGAAAAGAAAAAGGTTTTCTGACTTTTAAAAATTTTATGCTCAAAAAATTGGACAATCTGGGGCGCCTGGGTGGCTCAGTGGATTAAGCCACTGCCTTCGGCTCCGGTCATGATCTCAGGGTCCTGGGATCAAGCCCCGCATCAGGCTCTCTGCTCCGCAGGGAGCCTGCTTCCTCCTCTCTTTGCCTGCCTCTCTGCCTACTTGTGATCTCTCTCTCTGTCAAATGAATAAATAAAATCTTTAAAAAAAAAAAAAAAAATTGGACAATCTGACAATTATTGACCCCAGAATATTTTACACACATTAAAAACATCATGTTTACTTCTTTATTTCAGGTGATTAGCATATGTTAATTTGAAAATTTTTAAAGAATTTGACTCTATAATATTTCCGTTGACTACTTAAAAAAATCTCTTCAGACTTTATTGGTCATCTAATAGATGCTTAATAAACATAAAATATATTTCCCTTCCTGTTAGTTTTTCCTCCTTAATTTCTTTCCTTCAGCCCCCATTTACCCACATATTTAGAACAAACTCAATGCTTTTTTGGTTAGAAATGGTTTGACTTAATTATCTTCTGAATTGCTAAAAAGAATCCTAAAATAATGTAGATGGAAACTTTAAATGTATAGTAAAACATTTGGATTCACAATCCAGTTTTATTTATCTTCTATTCTGTTATTTAATCATACCTCTTGTCAGTTGTTTTATTTTATGTCTTAATAATGTTAACTCTTTAATCATATTTTATTTCTGTTTGGGTCCTCAGACATAAAGTTTGGTTTGCAGCCACTTAAAACACAGAGCATGTTTTCTTAATGCTCTTAAGACTATGGGTACTATCAATTCTTTATTTAGCATTCTGTTAGTGTGACAACTTATAATTGTCCTCCATTTTAGAACAAAAAAGAATTGACCTCTAAATCAAGTAGGCACATGTAAGGTTTAGAATGCCTATTTGAAAGCAGATCAAGAAAAAGCTAGTGTTATTTTGCGACATTTCCATTTGGAGTAATGGTAAAGTAATCAGTAAAGCTGAGGGGTGCCTGAGTGGCTCAGTGAGTTAAGCATCTGACTCTTGATTTCATGATCTTGCTATTGTGAGATAGAGCGCTGAGTTGGGCTCCATGCTCAGCAGGGAATCTGCTAGGAATTTTTATCTCCTTGTCCCTCTGCCCCTCCCCCCTCCCTCTCTCTCTCTCACTAAAATAAATAAATACATCTTTTAAAAATAGTTGATAGTTGATTTTGGTAATACATGAATGTAATAAAAACCACAGTTACAGATACCATATGAATACTAGTTTAGAGAAGTGCGCAAGTCCGGTTGTTAAATTTCCTTTTGGCATGCTCTTTTGCAATTGGTCACCATGAAAATAGAATTCTCACAGTGAAACTCCTGTCAGAGGTAGCTGATAAATGAACATGAAATGAGGTTGTTTGCTCCCAAGTTAACTTCTGCCACCTTCGAATCTGTGACCAGCCACGATTTCAAAATACAGCATTATCCTGGACCCTATCTCTGCCTGGTCTGGCTTCCTGAGGCAATGTATTTCAACATAATGCAACCCCACTAATGTAACTCTTTGTTTCTCTGAAGTTCAGCTCACCAACCCCCACCTGTCAAAATAGCGGCTTGGAGTAAGCAAATGTCTATGTGGGTTGTGTTTAAAGTTTTCCACTTTTAAATTTGGGACTTACAATTTGATTCATATTAGCTATCTCCTATAAAGGAAATGCTGAGTTTCTGTGTCAGACACCAAACCCCAAAGTTGCCACTTGTAACATCTGGAATCTTGGAACCAAAATCCCAGAAATATTCAAGAGGCAAAGAAGATGCCTTATATAGAGCTGCAGAGCATAAGGTCTACATTATTGGGAGGAGGTGGGCAAGTTGTTGAGCTTTTAGGGATGTTAGGAATTATTGGATAGCGATTTGGTGGAGGCAAAATTTAGATTTCAGAGTCTGGTTTTCCTGGAGTTGTAAGCTGAGTTTCCAAATTGTAGAAGAAGAGTTTGTCTCAGGGTTGGAACTTCTCTGCCTCCAAATCCTGTTTCTACTAATATTCTTATGGGTAAAGGAGTGTTTAATAGTGACATGTTAAATATTCAAAATATTACCTTATTTCTTTTTCTACCCTTTAATACATGTGCAGTGAAAGTTATAAACAACTGTTTAAAATGTGAATGACAGCAAAATTTCATCCTAGCAAATACCTTATTTAATTTTAATTTTTTTCCAGTTGTCTAAATTCATGTCTATGAAGTACTAGCCAGTCCTTCCAAAGGATATTGGTATTTATACTTGAAATCAAGCTTAATTTTACTCATGATTAATGTCAGAAATAAGTAGCTTATTTCTGTGACCTTGTTGAGGCCTAGGAACCTACAGGGGGATTATATATAACTGTACAGAAGAAATGAAAAGGAGGCAGTGAGTAATTATTTAAGGAAAAAATAGCATTAACATTGGAAGATACTTCTTGTATCCATATCCGATTTCACATTAGGAAAAAGGACCACATTTTCCATTTCCCTGGTCATCATTTTACATTTACATTTTTTAAAAGATTTTATTTATTTATTTGAGAGGAAGAGAGCATAAGCAGAAGGGCAGAGGGAGAGAGACAAGCAGACTCCCCACTGAATTAGGAGCCCAATGCAGGGCTCGATTCCAGGACCCTGAGATCAGGTCCAGAGCCACAGGTAGATGCTCAACTGACTGAGGCACCCATGCACCACTTACATTTACACTTACATTGTTTTTATTCTGTTTAAAGATTCCAGTTGTCCAATGTCAAAAATCAGGGGAGAAAAGAAGGAAGAAATACTTTGGCAGTAATGAAACAGACAACTTCGCGTCTCTTTTGTTGTACATTTCTTTTAGAAAAAGTTGGACATTCCACAGTATCTTCCTTCTGCATTATAATTATGCCCTGATATTTTATCAGTCAGATATCAGTTAATAGAACATTCTTCTAAAAAGGTAAATTGGAATGGAGACAAAGACAGATGTTAGCCTAAATACCTTTGACTGGCTCCAGTCTGCGCAGTCCATCCTACCATGACCAGTATAATTGGGATAACAAAGCAAGTCGTGTTTTTTTGCTCCCAGAGTTGTTTATGTGGACTGCAGCTTTTATTTTCAGGACACACTGAGGCTCTTTCACCTGTAAAATGTAAAATGCCACCAGTGAGGAGAGTTCTGTCCTTTGTGGAAACGGAGAGGTAGCTAGTACCACCCGTCCTGTTCTCATGCCTGTCTGTGTGTTGCGTCTCTCCCCACTCTCTCCCTGGACCTGCTCTCAGGGGCTCCTCCTCACTCCCCATTCCCCTGCGCTTTCTAACTTCAGTTTCAGATAAAGCCATGCTACCAAACACCAAGTTGTTCAGCAGTTTCCTAACTCTGCCAGGAGTGTTTGCATTTTCTCCGAGCTGTCCACTGTGGGAATCAAATAGTATAAAAGAATGAAATGATAATAGTGGTATTTCATCCACCAAGAAGGGCAGACTCGTGTAGGTATAGACACAGGTACTTTCTTGATCTTTCTCAAAGAATACCTGAAAGGTGGCCTCGGATTTTGCTCTTGTGGGATGTGGATCCATGTACAAAAGCAGCAAGGTGGGATTTGTGAAGCATGTGAATACTGATGGTTGATTCAGAGAGAACATATTTGTGTATGAACTCTTGGCTCCTCCGAATTTGCTCTTGTTTAGTCAGCTCTCTCCTACTCACTCTTGGAGCCCATCTGCCAGATAACAAAGAGGAGAAACTATGAAAATGTTTTCTATTGTTTCTTCACAAAGCCAATGTGGAACCTGTTCCGCTCTCAAGAACCCCTGGTGTGCCAGATGCTGTTGGGAAAATAAGTGTCCTATTTACTTACTTGAGCTTTCATAAAAAGTACATGAATGTTTGGGACCCCTTGGCTATGTCAGAGATAGACGGGGTGATATGGGTCTCCAAATTTGGCACATGTGATGACGATCAGTAAGTTCAACTGCCAGCCCATTTTGTCCAGCTCAGAGCAGGTTAAATTCACTCTCGGGCACTCCAAGCCTCTCTAATCTTATCTGAGAGAAGTGGAGTTCTGCCTTGGTTTACAGATGAGGTCACCCGTGGGGCATTGTTTGGACAGGGACTGATGGAATTATGCTTGCACTGTTAACATTAAATACCACTCCGTGGTGAGGAGTGATGACGGCATCGGGGTCCTTTGACTCCTTGCGTACAACATCTTGAAATATATGCCTCCCTGAAATGGGCTGGACTCATAAAGCATGTGAAGGGCTCTGTTTGGCTTTCATCATTTATTTAATCTGAAAGAAAGGGTTTTAAGGGATTTATCAGGGAGTTAAGAAATGTTTCTAAGGACTAGGAAATGAACAAGGAAAATTGATCTTTGTTGTCAGAGTCATGCATTATAATTCCCTCTCCAAGGTGACGTGCCATCTCCTTGAGGGAAAAGCTGCCAAAAGCTTTGAAAGTGATCTGCCTGTTTTCTTCTCACACCGACTTGCAGGGAAGTGCTGGTATTTCAGGACGATTAAATCCTTGTGGAAGTTTTGCAACTAATGATGTCCATTCCTGTTTCTAAAAGAAGTTGGAATAAGGAAGATTCTATTTGGCACCTAATTGTGTGAAATGTAGTAATCTTTGTTGAATTTCCCCATTGTAGATATGTAATTACTTTTTTTTTTTAACAAAGGGCCCTCTGTTAACCTCTTTTTTTTTAAACTTTGCACTTGATATAAAGGTTCACCCACATTCAGTCATACTTTTCATTGTGTGTGTGTATGTGTGTTTCGTGCTTTTCAGGAGTGGCATGTGACTATGCTGTTTAATCAGGAGTATATTTAAAAACAAATTTGTGAGAGTGTGTTGCTCATATTATTAATGAGATAAGGTCTGAGTGAAGCAAGCTCTGTCGCAAAGGGCAAGTGTCATGCAGCAGGAAGTCCTGGCCATCCCTCCCACCCCTGCTTCAGCCAGCCTGCCACCTCCTTGTCAGCGCATACCTCCACACAGAGGAAATGCCCTCACTCAGCCACAAGTGCCTCCTGCTCGGCGTGGGGCCCTTAGGCCCCCGGGCCCTGCACCAACTCTGACTTTCTGCGGTTTCCAGCGATCCTGGCACCTTCCTTACAAATGGCTTTTCTTTGGGATCCTCAGGGAGTCACAGTGCCAGGACCACCTCCCAGAGCCAAAACAAGATTGCGTTTCTCAAAGTCCTACAGGTATCACTCTTTACTTTTTGTAGCCGGGAAGAATTTTTTAAATCAGTCTCTGTAGCTTTAGCCCTTACCTCCCCACCCCACCCTCTGAAATATGCTTTTGCCCTCTGTTGATCTGTTTAACTCCTAACATGCCTTGTTAGCCGTATACGAAATATGAGTGACCAAGAGATGAACCTTAAAATAGTCGGGGGTATGTGGGAACCTGAGAAGTAGCAGGAAATTAACTAACTCTAAAAGCTAATTTTGAGTGTTAAATGGTGAACTTAAAAAACAGCAGCATTCTATTACTGGCATCTGGAAAACAAGAGTATTAGCATCCCTGATGGAGTTAAAAGAGTCAACATTGGTGGTGCTTTCAGTTAACCCTTTAAATGTTAGGAAAGGTATCTTGCTTGATTAAACAGGCAATCAAGCAATAAGAAGGAAATACTACTATCTTGTTTATAAGGGTTTCCCGGCACGTTTACCTGGAAAAGTTGCAACTATCTCTGGAATCTAGATGGCAATTTAGTGTTTTAATCTTGTTCAGGAGAATTAGATACCATAAAATCAAAATCGATGTTCTGTTAATCGTTTATTTCTGAAGATTTCTATAGAAATCATATGAAAGATCTTGACTTTATGATCTCAATAAATTGTCAATGACAACTTTGTTTTATGTCCAAGTTAGCTTATTTTAACCAAATAACTAGAAAAAAGAAAGAAGACAGTGAGAGGGGAAAAAAATCTTTGATTTCCCCCTGCTGAGTATTCTAGCTATTTACAAGGAAAAGATTGATTCTTCACACTTCGGTTTGTTTGCTTCTGATTGGTTAGTCTGTAAGCAGTGAAAGCTATTTCAGGAAAAGCAAATACAGCTGAAACTGTTTGCAAAGTTTTGAGAATGTCTTTCTTATTTAGACCAAATGCAACATATCTGGGGAACTACTTGGCCTACATAGAAGTATGCATTAAATTTGGGTTATAACGTCTTCTAATTTACTTGCATAAAAAACATTTGAATTTTGGGGCGCCTGGGTGGCTCAGTGGATTAAGCCGCTGCCTTCGGCTCAGGTCATGATCTCAGGGTCCTGGGATCGAGCCCCGCATCGGGCTCTCTGCTCCACAGGGAGCCTGCTTCCTCCTCTCTCTCTGCCTGCCTCTCTGCCTGCTTGTGATCTCTCTCTCCGTCAAATAAATAAATAAAATCTTTAAAAAAAAAAAAATTTGAATTTTGGTTTAAAATAATTCATGAGAGTAAATTCATGGGAGACAGTATGGAAAATAGTGCCCTCGGAACTTATTTGGGAACTGTAAAATCAGGAAAGCAAATTCTATAATTCACTTATAGGAACAATGCATAAGGAAATTTTGACCGCAATAAATAAAAATTGGCAGCTAAAAGTGTAGGTAGCAATTCCATTTATTTCTAGTTCAAAACAAAAGAAATACCATTTATTTTTATAAATTATATTAATTTATTAGTTATAAATACAGTAAAACAGTAGAAATGATGCACCCTACTATGCATTCTACTGAATCACATCTCATGCTTATTATTTGCATCTCATGCCTTAAATACGAAGTTGTATGCTCATCAAAGGTTTGTAAACATTACAGTGCTTATTCACAATAGATGGTGACCTCTCGACTCTCCTCATCACTGAGACCTGATAACAAGTCCCAGGATATCATACATGTCTAGCTACTGGAGAGTGTGAAAGGACTAGCATGTGGCTCTAGTGTTTCAGAAATCTCCAAAAAAAACCCTCAATTTCAGCTCTACTGTATGATTTGCAGATACATTATGAAACTTGCCTTCATCTGGCAAAGTTATTTCATTGTCCTTCAGTCAAATTTCAGTCCTTTCCAAAATAAAACAAGCACTGAGATGTGTAAGGATGAGTTTTGCATGGATTTAAGTGCCCTTGTTGGTAGTTCTAACACACCTTTTTCCTAGCAAGAGGTTAGAGTGATATCCTGAATCACCATCGTGGGCCTGTCTCTTTTGGAGCTTGACCTTTCCCTCATCAGTTTGCTTTTAATTTGTATGTGAACTGCACATGTAATAAACAGTTTTACATTCTGTCTTCACTATTTTTTGAGTCCTCTTTTTCTCTCCATTTGGACTATAAATCCTGTGATGCCATAGGCTCCCTTATATGTGACAGGAGTGCCATTAATGCATATTTGATGAGACATCTTGCTATGCTGTCTTAGTTGCTACCACCGTTTTATTTTGGAAGTCAACTTGTTGAATAATCAGGGCCTATCACAGGCCAAGAGTCCAGTGGAAGGTTAGGGAACTAGGAGGGCAGATGGCCACTCTGGTCTCACATTTTCAGAGGTCTGTCACTGTTCAAAAAGATTATGCATTCAGTACAGCAGTATACTGACAATAATGAAAAAATATGTTTATCGTACAACTATAAACTTTTAACAGACCACACCATCTCAAATGAACCACAAATCAATATATGCATGTATGTGCACCCACACACAGACACACACACTTAAATTCTATAGTTATCTTGTGAATAGCACATTTTTGTTGCATAGCTTTCCTAGAGTTAAAGGTATTAAACTGATTGATGTAAACATATAAATTTTCCCACAACTTTGCAATTCTATTTTTGCATTTTTTAAATATATGAGATCCTTAAAACATGGACATAGCTTAAGCTTACCTTGACCTTTGAGAGGCTTTGGATATGATTTTACTATTGAAACAACTGAAATAACTGGTCATTAGCCAATAGTTCTTTTTTTTTTTTTAAGATTTTATTTATTTATTTGACAGAGAGAGATCACAAATAGGCAGAGAGGCAGACGGAGAGAGAGGGGAAGCAGGCTCCCTGCTGAGCAGAGAACCTGATGAGGGGCTTGATCCCAGGACCCCGAGACCATGACCTGAGCTGAAGGCAGCGACTTAACCCACTGAGCCACCCAGGTGCCCCTAGTCAATAGTTCTTCGTTGAATTTCTCCTTTATAAGACTGTTGGTTTAAATAAAATATTTTATATTCTTTAAGTTCTCAAATGTGTCTAGTATAATTATAATAGTATAATTTTTTTTCTTTGGATATTGAATGGATGTGAATGCTTGATATTGGTGGTATGCTTGACTTTAAACTGGAGTAGTTTTCTTTGGTGTTGTTTCCCCTTTCTTGTAACATTCAGGGTTACCAAGTCTATAACGTTCAGGAAAACCAAGTCTATAATATGTGAAATTCAGTTAAAGAGTCTGCTTTGTTAAAGTAATAGCAAATCATATGCATTGAATGAATATTCATCCCTAAGAAATACGATTATGGACAGTTATTCAATGTTTAAAATAGGTTTGAAAGTGGTTTTTCAGCAGTGACAAATTTTTGTCTTTTGTCGGTAAAATGTGTTATTATAAAAAGCCAAATATGATTAATATATGGTTTATTAAGCCAAATTTGATTTGATTCAGAGAGAGAAACAGAGGATTACATACTTAGGAGGCTTATTTTCCTCTATGGATCTGGAATGAGTGCCAGTCCTTATTTAGAGCCATACCTCTCCTATCTTTTAGAGAGAGAAGGGAATGGTGTATTCATCACATTAGGTTTGAGGAGATAATGTAAATGAATGAATTTACGTTGGAGTTTTAAATATAGTACCTAAAAAAAAGGTGGGAGAAAATGCTCTGGGAAGGAAAGAAAGAATGAGGAGTAAGACTTAGCAGGTTGGTGGATTCTGCCATCTCCTCAAGGGAACTTTGCTGGGACATTTTGTTTTTCTAAATGTTACTGTTTAAAAGTATAGTAACATTTAAGGAAACTTTAAATAGAAAGCTACTCTTCAAGAGATGGTCTTGTCTTCCAACCAGAGCAAATCACAAAACTGTCTGCTTTCTCTCTTCTCAGAAAGGGACCTTAAAAAAAAAAGAAAAAAAAATGGGGTGACTCTAGGTTGGGTGGTATGCAAATAGAAGAGAAAGTCATCCAAGGTACATTTAGGACAGAGATGATTCCACTAGCATCCCATAGGCCAGAAGCAGAAAACAGTTCTTGTTTTCCCATCTCTTATACTAATAGGGGTCGTGGGATATACTAAATAATTGAGTCTCCAAAACTCTCCAAATCTCTTTTTTGCCAGTAGTTTCAACATCACCATCCCTCCCCGAGCATTTTAACAGAGCTGCCAAATAGGTGATTAATTAAATTCATGTAAGCATACTTGTACCTGTTGTAGAAGGGCTAACGAGTACATTTTTTAATGGGAAACAGACCAGTCAGTGAAAAGGAGAATTAACAAGCAATCAGATGGAGAAACAAGAAGTACAAGTGCTTTTGAGCCATGGAAAGATAGAGCCATATTTACTAAAACAAAAAGCCCTCAATGACTTTAAATCATCCCTGTACTCTTAAAAACTTACGTTCAGACCTGCAACTTGGATCTGGACATTTGATAATAGCAAATATGAACAAGAACAAGAGGAGAGTGTGGTTTCAACGACTCTGTTACCACGAAAACCTGAGCAGTAGCACGGTCAGTTGTTGATCTAGTACCCACTAGAAATGCAGGCGGAGCCAAGGCCTTAGGAGGGGAGATGGCGGCCACCAACAGATCAGTACGCTGAGTTGTAACTTCCCAGATTTAACATTCATCCCTCCCATGGCATAGCATTTTTTAAAGCTTTTCAGATATAAATGGTGTGATGACTTCTGTCTTTAATGCCCCATGGCTCATTTCATTTGATTCTATAGGGAGGAGAATGCGACACTTACCACTGAATAGGAGAGAAAGAATGGAAGGTTCAGAGATCAGAGGCCACAAAGACACAGGAAGGCAGTGAAATCTGGAATAATACGAAGTAATAACTGAATAATAAGATCTAATTTCTAATGGGCACTTACTGTGTGCCATGGCATGTTCTCGGTAATGTATACATTATCTCATTTCATCTCACAAAACAACCCGATGAGGTAGATCTAGTATCGTCTTTATTTTAACAGCTGAGGTTATTTTAACAGCAGAGTTTAAGAAAGGTGCCCAAGTTTGATTCCCGGCAGTTTGTCCTAGAGCCTAGACTTCTAATAGTCCCTCTGCTCCCTCCAGTTTCCTTACCACATCTTCCCATGACCACACAAGGAGTTCCATCATGAGAGGTGCTATTCTAATAGATTCCTGTCCTCCTCAGATCAACTCAGAATCTTTCTCTGGGGAAAGAGGACCTTGCAATTTGATGTAGAACATGGCTTAGTAGCCAATTAAAATATAAATTTTCTAAATAATATCTGAACTATCAGCTAACGTAATTGATACTGGTTTAAAGCGGTGTTAAACAAGAGCCTCAAAATTTAAGTATTTCTTGGGGCACCTGGGTGATTTAGTCGGTTAAGTGGCAGACTTTGATTTCTACTCAGGTTATGATCTTGGGGCTGTGATTTGAGCCCTTCCTCCAGCTCTGCACTGGGCATGAAGCCTGCCTGCGTTCTCTCTCCCTCTCTCTCTCTCTTTCCCTCTGCCCTGTCCCCTGCTCTTTCTCTCTTTTTTAAAAAAAAAAAAAAAAAAAAAAAAAAAAAAAGGTTTTCTTAAGAAAAGAACAAACAGGGGCACCTGGGTGGCTCAGTGGGTTAAAGCCTCTGCCTTCGGCTCAGGTCATGATCCCAGGGTCCTGGGATCGAGTCCTGCATCAGGCTCCCTGCTCAGTGGGGAGCCTGCTTCTCCCTCTCCCTCTGCCTGCTGCTCTGCCTACTTGTGCTCTCTCTCTCTCTCTAATAAATAAATAAAATCTTAAAAAAAAAAAAAGAAAAACAGTGATTAAAGCGATCTGGCTTCATCCTCTCCCTAGATTTTGCTCCATGGGCTTCCATCTGGCTCATCTCATCTGGCCAGAAACATTGGTCATGTGGTTGTATTTCACTGCCAAAATGTTGCTCCTTGGCCAGCTGTTCAGTGGAACCTGAAGATTCTCTGAGCAAAAGAGGTCAACTTCATCCTATTTCATGCCACTGGCATTGTTTTGAATATTAAATGGGTCTTCTTAACAATATTCCAAATTGGGAGTAATATTAACATATTTGAAAATGGGGAAAAAATAGTTACCATAAAGGCAACATAACAATCATTATAGGAACAGCAAGAAGATTAACAATCTTAACAAACATGGGGTAAAGTAGCATGGTATAAGGGGAAGACTTTGTCTTTAGAGCTGAACAGATGAAGTTTGAATTGGTCTTTGCTGCTTTCTTGCCTGGGCAATTTCCCTAATCTTTATTAATAGATTCCATGTCTGTAAATGAAAAGTATTAATGCCTCCTTCAAAAGGCCATTGCACCCCTCAATGAGAATATGTTCAGAAAATTGGGTTGCCTACCCCCTCTTTATAGCATTTTCCAATGTCCTCTTATCATCTCATCAATTTTGTGATGGATGCTTCCTTTTTAAACTAGGTTTATAGGTTAGTCATTATCACTGGGGCCGCATTTGGTTACAGAATAGTACAATCCAGCTCACAGCTTGCATATATAAACAGCTGGATCTTTGCAAGGTGCTGTGGACTAATGGATGGGAGCTGGCCGGCTTCAGAGCCACGCTGCTGATGTTAAGATTTCCATACTTGTGTTCAGAGCTATTAGACACTGGAAAGTTATTGAAATTGATTGCCACAGTTTCCTTATCTGTTAAATGGAATGTTAGGAGGATTAAGTCTTTTGACCATATATAATTCCTGGCACATTAAAACACTAAAATAAATATGAGGTATTATTAATGCTAGAATGTAAACTCCATGTGAGAGTAATTTTTGCCTTCTTTTTTCTAACTCTTTATTTTTAATACCTGTGAGGGTGTGTGACATGGTGTAGGTGGTTGATTAATATGCCTTGAATGAATGAAACTATCAGCAAATCTTTTTAGACCCCTGACAAGAATGGGGACACTGTACTTAGCAGGCAAAAGCTGAAGAGACCCAAGAGTTCATCTGCTCAAACCGATCATCTTACATTGCAAAACCTAAAGACCAGGGCACCTGAATGGCTCAGTCTGTTGAACGTCAGACTCTTGACTTTGGCTCAGGTCACATTCTCAGAGTTGTGAGATCAAGCCCTGCCTAGGGTTTTGTGCTGGACCTGGAGCCTGCTTGGGATTTTCTCTCCTCTGCCTGCACGGTGTGACACCGCCCCCCCCCCACGCCCACCCAATCTAAGAGAAGAAGAAGAAGAAGAAGAAGAAGAAGAAGAAGAAGAAGAAGAAGAAGAAGAAGAAGAAGAAGAAGAAAGAAAAAGAAAAAAGAAAACCCTCAAGACCTAAAGAAAGCCCAGGTCATCAAATTTGATAGTGTCACAGCCAGAGAGTGAAACCACGGCTCTGTGTGCTTATGCACAAAATTTTCCTCCAGTGTCCCACCACCTCACTTCAGCGTAGATCCCATCTAAATCAATGTCTTTGGTAAGGGAGCAAGCACAATGGTTTAGCACATATTTTCTGCAACTAGGGAGGAGTGCAGGAGTCAGAATTAGGCAGCCACCACAAAAAGATGGGTTTCTTTTTTTTTTTTTTTTTAATTTTTTATTTCTTTGACAGAGAGAAATCACAACTAGGCAGAGAGGCAGGCAGAGAGAGAGGAGGAAGCAGGCTCCCTGCCAAGCAGAGAGCCCGATGCGGGGCTCGATCCCAGGACCCTGGGACCATGACCTGAGCTGAAGGCAGAGGCTTTAACCCACTGAGCCACCCAGGCGCCCCAAAAGATGGGTTTCTAAATACTAGAAAGACTCCTTCAAGTAAAACTAAGACACTTAACTTACAAGTCTAAAAATCCCTTCCTACAACAGCTGCAATAGGGTTTGTGTAGGGACATTTTTGTAAATAAAATTTTTGTGAAAGCACTAGCTGAAACCTCCTAAATTGAAAGAAAGTCCTATCTGGAGCATTCAAAAGGATCTGTGCAATTAGCAAGGCAATGCCAACCAGAAACAGAGATGAGGAGGGAAAATAAGGCTTGAGAGTTCTCTGTACTATCAAGACAGCACACGGAGCAACCACAGACAGAAACACATAAAACTGTGCGATTATTACAAAAGTCCTGATTAAGAGGTGGCTGTGGGCTACCAACCATCATGGAGCACTGTCAAATGTGGACAGGCAGGAGAGGCAGAAATCAAGGTGGCTGAAAAAGCAAAGATACTCCTCAGTGCTGAGAACTTGTAATTATGCTTGTGAATAGTTCTGATGGCCCACGTGAGAGGCATACTATACTTCTAAACTATACCATTTCTCAATATGTAATGGAAGTCAGCCTCTGTGTTTAAGTTGTGGCTAATAAAATTTATATTATTGTCATTATGCTGATTTTATGATTTTCAGTAGTAGAATTTTGACTGGAAGTCATGCAGCTGGAGAATTCCCAACACATAATTTTAAGGGATAGTACCTTCAGTGAGTGGTCCGGAGAAGACTTGTTTAGTCTGAGCAGAGCAAATAATGAACACTTTACAAGACAGCGAGAATTTGCTTCTGTGCCCATTCCTTTGCTCCTTCTCATTGTGGAGGTCCCAGCCCCGAAGTATCCCAGCCCCAGCCAGATACCCACCTCCTGCTTTCACTGTGCCCTCTCCTAACTTCCATTTTGTTTTTCACTTTCAAACCATAATTGGAGAGCTTTCCTAATTTTCTTTTTTTTAAACTGTGTTTTCTTTTTTTGAATTTCTTAAGAGATTTTATTCATTTTTTTGACAGGGAGAGACAGCGAGAGAGAAAACACAAGCACCAAGCACGGGGAGTGGGGAGGATAAAGCAGACTTCCTGCTGAGCAGGGAGCCAGATGTAGGGCTTGATCCCAGGACACTGGGATCATGACCTGAGCTGAAGGCAGACGCTTAACGACTGAGCCACTCAGATGCCCCCAATTTTCTTGACAAGAGGCTGAAGAAAGCCTCTGACTTCCTATAAGGCTGAGTTAGACAAGTATGCAGAGTTATTGTGATCAGAGCAAAAGAAAATCCCAGTGGCAAGGGAAAGGACAATATGGAACTAAAAAGTTGTCAAATTGTTTGATTTAATACTGAAGGTAATGTGAATTTGGAAGGGAACAACTCAAATGTTAAAGAGAAAAGATGAATTTGTGGGGCACCTGGGTGGCTCAGTGGGTTAAAGCCTCTGCCTTCGGCTCAGGTCATGATCTCAGGGTCCTGGGATCGAGCCCCGCATCGGGCTCTCTGCTTGGCGGGGAGCCTGCTTCCTTCTCTCTCTCTCTGCCTGCCTCTCTGCCTACTTGTGATCTCTGTCAAATAAATAAAATCTTTAAAAAAAAAAAAAAAGAAAAGATGAATTTGTGAACAGAGTAGATATTCCCTACTTTAAATATGTGAAGTCAATCAAATGCAAAAGATAGACATTTCGAGAGTAACAAGTATGTACACCCTATTCCGAAAAGAAAGCTTGAGAGTGAACCTGAAAAAAGAAGCTTTGTGGTGGGCTAAAGGAATAAGCCAAGAACTAATGTGACCATGAACAAATCACTCAAAGTAATCAGAATTCA
Organism: Meles meles; assembly: GCF_922984935.1. NCBI lineage: Eukaryota > Metazoa > Chordata > Mammalia > Carnivora > Mustelidae > Meles > Meles meles. The sequence goes on from NC_060068.1 coordinate 94,429,456, forward strand.
TATAAAAGATGAATATATTCATTCAGAAACTATTTTTGAATGCTCCTGATAAGCCTTTTCATTAGTGGACTGGTGAATGTTAACAGTCAGCTTTCTGTGAACACACACATACACACACACACACTCACATAAAGCCCATTTGTAGTACTTGCTGATTTCCATGGCAAAAATCTTCCCCGTGGCCCATTTCAAGTTGTAGAGGGCACTAAATGGAGAGCTAGCAGGCAATATAGCACTTACAGATATGTAGATGTAAATGACCTCTAGAACATACATGATATTACAGTGTAGGCAAACTATAAGTGAGTTTTGAATATTTATTAGGTCATTATAATTTAATTATTTAATTAAATTAATTTTTTAAACTATAAGTTTATATAATTTAACTTTCTATAGTTGCTGCGTATAACAACAATCTGTCCATACTCCTGAAAATTTAAGAGTCTGCTTTTGTCAGCTGGTATGGACAACTCCCTCATCCCACCATGCCTCCTGCTTTCCTAGCCACCTATCCCTTATGGTAGGGACAGAATGATGAGTAAAATGAGTTAGATCTTTGCTCTCATAAAGCTTTCACTGTAGTAGAAGAAGGCAGAAAACAAACCAAGTTAACAACAAAATAAAATAACATAGGTACTGAGATAAGAGATTCTGCTTGGAAAACTCAAGGAAGCCTTGATAAAGAAAACAACATTTTTTTTTACTTAGAAGCTGAAGTATATCCATTCCATATATCCATAAGTACATGGCAGTCCTAGGCAGATGACATAACTCAGAACTGCACCAATTTAATGGAAACATATGAATATTGACCTCATCACTGACTGTTCTTGGGCAAATCAGAGTCCAGTCTCCTCACTGAATTTGCCTTTGTCTCTCCTTTATTATAGACACGTAAGGAGGAGGAGGAAAAGGGGTTGGATATTTTACTTTCTGTTGCATTATTTCGTGTAATCCTCAAAAAGTTTCAAAGGTAGGAACTGTTAAAGTTTTAAAAGATGAAAGTTAAAAATCAATAGCAGTAGCTTATCCTATAGTAGTACATTTTGTGGGGGTGGGGGGGCTTGGTTTATCTGTCCATGTCAGCCCCAAGACATAGATATCATAAGCTAAGAGTAATGATGTGATGAATTTTTTATTTTCAAAAGCAACCATACAAATTTAAAATGTTGGATTAGAAGGAAAACTAGTCAGATCAACTTTTCTCTAACACATAAATTTTTGGGATGGTGCTTGTAAATATTATGTTTCTAATGCTTGTTCCTTGATCCCTCTTGGCAATTAACTTGCCTTTAATTGATTTGTAGATTATCCACTTGAAGTTGGTATGGGTAAAGGAATGCAATGGCAGAATTTGTTTATATAGGATAATAAAATGGATTGGCTGGGAAGAGAGGTCTAACTCCATAAAGTAGCTTTGGGATTTTTCTTTCTGCGTAATGACAGTGTTTAGATAGATGGAAAATGAAAAACTAGCTGAATCTGATTAGTGTTCTCATCTAAAGACAAGGTTTATGTCCTGTTTAAGAATCGCATTAATTTGATGATGTAAGTACATTCTTTAGTGGAAGAGGGGTCACCGTAAGGGAGAGAAACATGACCAAAAAATTCTTTTGCTATTTTGGGGTCATACTTGATAAAAAGTTCTCATTTGTGGGTACCACAAAGTATCACTGCCCTGATCTCAGATGAACGAAAGACATATATCTCATATGCTCATATACTCACATAATTGTTTTATTTCTGTATCTTACCATTGCCTAGAAAATGACTAGGTATTTTCCCACCATAACCTTCTCTAGCCATTTGTTACAAAGTTCACAATGTCTTAAGCAAAAGCAGTTGCCTATTGCCAACGGTGTTGGTGCTGCTGGTGGGAATGTTTTTATTTAGTCTCCCCGGTAGAGGAAGAGGATTGCTACAACTTCTATTGTGTGCTCTGCTCCCCTGACCCTTGGCTGAGATACTTAGGGACCAAAACAAACAAACAAAACCTCAGGTATCTCTTCCTTAAGAAAATTCATTTAGACTGAGGCAACAGAATCAGCAGAGAAATCTCACTTGCAGAAATGGCAGGAAAGGGAAAGAAGACATTTCTGGTGAGGGAAACAATTATCTTGTATTTTGAAATGAATTTAAAAGGCTTAATGTTTGTGTTAGCCCTATAGGACTTAAAAAATAAGTACCTTGCCTAGCCAGTATTGGTGAAAATGGAAGGGACTTTCTTTCCTAGTTAAATTATTTATTAACCTTAACCCTCTAAGAGAATCTAATCGGTAGGAGACGATAAGTGCGAATGCACAATGGGGTGAGGAAAAAAAAATGCTTTGTCACATTCATATAACCAGCACCCAGATCCAGAAGTAAAACATGACCAAAGATACCCTTTTATCTTCCATTCAGTCACTATGCTTCCAAAGATAACCACCATCCTGACTTCCAAGAGCATAGATTTGTTTTGCCTGTTTCTGAACTTTTTTATGAATGAAATTATCCAGTTAAATCTCTTCTGTTTTGGCTTCTTCCTATCGATATTGTGATAGTACTATTCATCTCTATTGTTTTGTGTGTTTGTAGATTGTTCATTGTCGTGATTATATTTCATCAAGTGAATATATTGCAAATTACTTGTTAATTTGTTGATGGTTAGTTGGGTATTTTAGTTTGAGGCTATTATGAATAGAGATGCTATGAACATGCTAGGATATGTCATTTGATAAACAAGTGTACATGGAGTATGTGTAAGTTTGTGTGCATACACATATGGTGGGTGTATCCTGAAGAGTAGAATTTCTGGGTTGCCACTTATGCATGTTTTTAAATATCACCAAATAAGTTCCTAAAGTGATTGTACAATTTACATAATTCCCAGAGCAGTGTTCTTGTTCTCCACCTCTTTGGCAAAGGGCAGGCCATTCATTTTCAATGACAGCATCTTAATAAATAATTACCTAGGAGATGGATATTCTGATTTACTGGACCACTTTTTCCAGGAATAGTGAAGCATTTACATTGTACTTCTCCTCATGATAAATAATACACACCTATGAAATGAGTGTCCCTAGTAGAAAACTTGACTTGCTGTGCAGAAAGAGAATTGACCCTGTCTTTGATCCATAATCAATTTAAGTCTGTAATCTTATTCTTACATTTTATTCAGATTCACTTGTCAACCCAACAACCATTGTGAGCAAAACCAATTAATAATCTTTTTATTCTATTTTAAAATGACTATCTCCTGCTTTTAGTTCTAACTGTATATCCTATGCTCATATTAACGGTTTATCCATCCCATAAATTATTTCTTGGAAAAGTTGTTTTTTACTTTTCCTGAGCCAAATTAACCTCTGTAAACACACTAGTGAATATACAGGCAATGAAAGTCATGATACAGTATATTCCTTCTATTCCCTTTCTTCTTTCTTTGTCTTTACTTATTTTTAATGTCAAAATTTATTTATTTACTTATCTATTTATTTAATGTCAAGATTCTGGTGACATATAATCCTCTTTTGTATGTCATCCCCTCCAAAGCTCATCATAAGCTGATTTATGATACCAGTCTGACTTCTGGTACATCAAGTAAGTAAGCTGACCCAGGTTCAGTTTGTACCATGTCAAAATGTGATCATTAATTTTAGATGATGACTGGAGAAATTTAGCATGTGTAATAACTGTGGGTCCTATTTCTTGAAGCTTTCAAAATCCAATCCTAAATCTAATTGATGGCATATTCTGTAGAATAAAAAGGAAAGTTAAAGCAGTATAAATACATCCTGGGGGGTTCATGATATGAAACAATGTTTACTTTGTTACCAGACAGATAGTTTAAATCATGAACTTTGAAAATAAGACTTTCTACATAAGGTCACCTGACTTGAAAGTTGGGAAAGACATTAAGGATTTATAATCTTATCTTTTCAAATTTTAATCTCTACCTTAGTGGGTTCCTGAAGTTGTTCTATTTGAGCTTCACTCTTAGATTCCTCAGAAATGAGGTTCTACTAAAAATATAATCCTAAGAACCAACATTTCTCAGTGCCTAAAACTCCCTAGGTCTCACTGGAACTCTTAATGAATTCTTCCAGGTCACTAAAATGTAGTTACCAATATATATCAGATAGCAGCTTAGCATAGCTAATCATTTTATCAGTGATAAATAAAAATGTATTATTGAGCCTTGGTAAATAGCCCACAGAATTCATTTTAACCTACCAAATATTTCAAACTATCAAATCTTTTAGCAAAACTGCTAAGGAAAAACTATTTCAGTTCCCTGTTGTCCTACCTCTTGCCAGGGGTGACCATAAGATATGAAATCCAAATTCAAACAGAAAGGGGAGTGCTAAGAATAAGGATCATCTTTTAAGTAGAAGATCACCCTAACAGTCATCAAATACAGTTGGGTCCAGCAAGGCATGATAGCATTCAGCCTCTACTGGGAAACTTATTCTGAGAGAGTGATTTATAGAAGAATCTGACAGGGAAAATACTGCTTTGGAAAATAAAATAAACAAAGGACATGATTGTTTAGCCTCTATTTTTATCTTAGATTTTTTCCTTTCTTCTTTAAAGATTTTATGTATTTATTTATTTATTTATTTGTCAGTGAGAGAGAGAGAAAGAAAGAGAGCACAAGTAGAGGGAGAGACAGGCAGAGGAAGAAGCAGGCTCCGCACTGATCAAGGAGCCCAATGTGAGACTTGATCCCAGGACGCTGGATCATGACCTGAGCCTAAGGCAGAGGCTTAACAAACTGAGCCACCCAGGCATCCCTTGCTTTACTATATTTAAATGAATATATAGCTTATGCTCAGTATCAGAACCTGAAGAACTGACACTTCTTCTGAAAAGAAGAGGGCAGTTTGTTATTAAATACTAAATACCATGCCTTAGGCTGTGCCTCTAAAAACCGGATGCACACATATCTTTTGGGGATCTTGTTAAACTGCAGACTCTGAGTAGGTCAAGAGTAAGGCCTGAGATTCTGCATCTCCACCAAGCTCCAAGATGGTGTTAAATGCTGCCGTTCTTCGATGCCGGTATGATTAGAAAGGATTTAGTAGATAAGAACAAAGGATACATCCCCCACTGAGAGTCCTTCCGGGAAGGATTAATACTGTCACCATCTTGGTGAAAAACAAGAAGACTCAGCTGGTAGTGAATGCGCATGATGCGGATCCCATCAAGCTGGTAGTCTTCCCACCCACCCTGTGTCATTAGATGAGGGTTCCCTCTGCATTATCAAGAGTAAGGTCCGACTGGGGCATCTGGTCCACAGAAAGATCTGTACCACTGTTGCCTTCACACAGGTTAACTCGGGAGACAAAGGAGCTCTGGCTAAGGGGGTGGAAGCCATCGGGACCAATTATAACGACAGATATGATGAGATCTGCCGTCACTAGGGAAACAGCATCCTGGGTGCAAAATCAGAGGCTCACAGTACCAAGTTGGAAAAGGCAAAGACTGAGGAAGTAGCCGAAAAACTAGGTTAAAGTGGATGCTGTTGAGTTTTCTGTACATAAAATAATAAAGATCCGCCTACCAAAAAAAAATAAAAGGTAAATTTTTAAGATAGAGTAGATCTTGCAAGTAAAATAAAAATGTCTACTTCCATGTGTAATCAGTCAAAATTTAATTATGATCCCTCATAGAATCCAGAAGTAATCCTCATTGTTGTTAGTATAGTAGACTTGATGACATAATGCACTGATACACAATCAAATTATGTAGACACTGAAAATGAATCATGGGAACTTTTGTAAATGCTTAAAATAAATACATGTCTGCAGCTTTTAATGGTGTACTCTAGGTTCAATCGATTAAAATAATCTTCAGATGACACCACTGACAGGGAAGATGAGACAGAAAGATTGAAAATTTAAGCTGTTTTGTTTTTCGAGATGTTCAGAAATGAGGTTGCCAAAACATTTTCTTTCCCTTGAATGATTTAAACCACTGAAAAAGAGCCTTGAGACATAGCCGAAGTAAGAGTTTAAGAGACCAAGTCTGGAGGCTGGCCCCATCCACCCATATTATTTCCATCCTCAGAGAAGAACTTGTAATGCTTCTGAGAAAGCTGACGAGTATCCTGTACCACCAGAAATATCAGGAAGTTTGTGTTAAAAACTTAGTGACCACTTTTCAAGCACTTTTACACATCTTTTACTATCAATGACAGTGAGTTATGGGGAGACGAGATGGCATGAGCCAAGACCTTTTTCAGTTTCCCTTGGCTCATAATGCAAAGTAAGGGATGAGTAAATAGCTGGAAGGGATCTTTATTATAACACCTGTAGAAAAATCCTTCCCATAGATTATTTTGTATATCGTATGAAGACCTAATCTTAGTTTTCATATTTAAATCCAGTATCAGACTTGCTCTACTTACTATTTATTGTGTAACTCACCACACAAACTATACTTTCCCATTTTTGATATAAATATTTTTTATTATCCTAGTGATGATGTCCCAGCACACAATATTTATTGAGGTTATTTTTTATGGTAATCATAATATGAACTATTCCAGTTTTTGCTTGGGATGGCAGCAGTCAGCACTACTAGATTTTCATTCTTATCTTGGCTCATGATACAATTATCAGGCAAGTAACTTAACTTCCATAGACCTCAGCCTCCACATGTGAAATTGAATGTATAAACCATACAATCACTGTATCTTTTTAAGTTTATAGAAATAGCATTATGGAATTATAAAAAACTATAAGTGACCCAAGGTATTTGCCTAAATATTTCTTCATAACCAAGCAAGTATTCATGATATTTACACCAAGCTCAGAAAGGATAAGAGAATTATCAATAAATAGTTCAATATCCTTATGAGCTTATATGCAATTCATTCATTCATTCAACCAATGTATGAGGATGTATAATCTGCTAGGCATATGAAGCCCCACATCTTATGTGTTCAATTCTGATATATTGCTTAAATCAGGGGTTGACAGACTTTCAAAAGTGGCCCTATTGATAACATTGTTCTTCTGAACAATAGTAATTATTCTTTTGAATGCTGATAAGTGCAAACAAGAGGACAGATGTGAAAATGAAAACTAGTTTCTTACCTTATATTGTATATTCTTGTGTTGTAAGAAAGAAACCTCCCTGATTTCTGTGGTTCCTGTGAAATCAGCTGGCTATTTACTTGTCTAGTTGATTCAACCAGTTTATGTGCAACTACTGGTAAGTTAAACTCTGTAACATTACAAAAACAAAAATTTAGATACTACCAGGATAAATTTGATCATTTTAATGTTTCAGTTTAACAAATGAGAGAAACAAAAAGGACTAGTAAAAAGCATATGAAGAAAATCCAAATATGGTAATTCACAGTTCAAAGGAGAAGGTGTCTGTCATCTCTCAAGAAGTAGCAGACCACAAAATAATCACATTAAAGACGAATGCAAGCGCTGGAAGAAATGATGCTAGTAAAAGGCACCATATGGTATAGATTCAGGGATTTGTCAGAGATGAGGAACTAAGCTGAGCCTTTTCCTGGTTGGGTCTTCTAATAAAATAAAATGAGAGGTTATGCTAAGTATAAACCTAGTTATTTACAAAGTTTTTTTCCCATTAAGATTTATTTGACAGAGAGAGAGAGATCACAAGTAGGCAGAGAGGCAGGCAGAGAGAGAGGAGGAAGCAGGTTCCCTGCTGAGCAGAGAGCATGATGTGGGGCTCGATCCCAGGACCCTCGATCCCAGGACCCTGGGATCATGACCTGAGCCAAAGGCAGAGGCTTTAACCCACTGAGCCACCCAGGCGCCCCATTTGTGAAGCTTCTTGAAGGGACTCTGTTCAGTTGACTCTGCACTGACATCATTGTCTGCTGTGAGTATTAAGTGAGATGATGCACGCATCACCCTTAAATCACTGTAACACTTAGAAGCAGTCTGTTTATGTCAGTTATCACTGCTTGCAAGAATAAGCTACATATTTCTTTCCACTGAAGGCAAGTGTGAATAGCAAGCTTGTCTATGGAACAAGAATGATTCTCTGCCTTCTGTTCTGCAGTGCCCATTATTTAAAAAAAGAGAAATAACAATCACCAACCTCCAACCCTTTAAAAAGTGGGATTTAGGGGCGTCTGGGTGGCTCAGTCCAGTAAGCGGCTGCCTTTGTCCCAGGTCTTGATCCCAGGGTCCAGGCTCCATGCTCAGCGGAGACTCTGCTTCTCCCTCTGCCCTCCCTCTCCCTGCTTGTTCTCACTTGTACTCTCTCTGCCAAATAAATAAATAAATCTTTTTTTTCAAGTGAGATTTATACCATACATTCTTATGTGCATTTGTGTGTATGTTTGGATATGTGTGTGTGTGTGTGTGTGTGTGCTGTGTACGTACATTCACACATACATACACATATACCACTGCCTGGGAAATTGGATTTCTTGTATCTATTAACTATTCTGAAATGTCAGGACCTAGTCAGGTGTTATGTATGCCAATGGTATTTATTTACAGAATTCATTATTTTTTTTTTACATTTCAAATTACTGTCATTGCTTTTTCTACTTGCAAATCAATTACAATAACTTGTTGGCTTCAGCGAATTGAGTTATTATAAAGGACTCTGGGGCTTCATGTCAAGTAGTAATAGGAGCCCATGTACAACTAGGCTCTTTAGTGGATTTAAGGTACTTAACTCTCATTGAATGAGCCTATACATTACCCAGTATCCACATCGCAATATGGTATTCTCTTTCTCCATTCTGCCTTGAAAATGCAATAGATCTGTGTATCAGTGTATCTTGTATCTCTGTAGGAAAACGACCTCCAAAGAAAGTTTATTGCTAATCTAGACGTGGGCTGTTCAACAAGATAGCCCCTAGCCCCAGAGCACTTGAACTGTGGCTAATCCATCTGAGATGTGCTGTAGGTGTAAAATGCAGAGATTTCAAATATGAACAAAAGTGAAAAATACATTAGTAATTTTTATTAAGATTGCATGTATGTAATAATATTTTGTGCATATTGGGTTAAATAGCATATATTATTAAAATTAATTTTGTGGGGGGCACCTGGCTGACTCAGTCAGTAGAATGTGTGACTTAATCTAGGGATTGTGGGTTTGAGCCCCACATTGGGTATAGAGATTATTTAAAAATGAAATCTTAAAAAAATTAATTACAAAAAAGTTAATTTCACCTGGTCTTTAAAAAACTGTAATATGACTTTTAGAACATTTAAAATTATGTATATGGTCCCCATTCATGGTTCCCATTATATTTCTGTTGAATAGCACTGATCTAGGCAGAATTGACGAGAGAAAACAGCTAAGAAAATAATTCTTAGAAAATGATTAAAAGTATAAAATTTAAAGTGATAAAAACAATAAATTCTACGAACAAGTCCACCATAGTCAACAATATGCAGGCCCCCCCCCCCCGCAAAAAAAAGATTTTTTATGATAATTTTGGAATACTTCATGTAGTGTTCCAGTCGGTGCAAAATTGTTGACCAAGTGAGAATGGAAACATTAGCAAACTGGAGCTGTTCATGGAAGTCAGATTCTAGGAAAGGCAAGAAAACTGAAAACATTTCTATAAAGTGATGGGGTGAAAGCAGCAATGAGAGTATTTATTTTAATAAATTTTCTAAGAGAAAACTGTATCTTATGGTGATATTTGTGAATTTGGGGATTTGTGAAGATGTCAAGGATATAATGTGGTTTTTCCCCAGCATTTTTAAATTTTATAACCTTTTTTTTAACCTCAAGACATCAAAGCTTAGAATACACTAGTCCCCTCCTATCTGTGGGGGATATGTTCCTAGACTCCCAGTGGATGGCTGAAACCACAGATAGTACAATGCCCTAAACATACGGTTTTTTTCCTATAAATACATATCTGTGATGAAGTTTAATTTATAAATTAGGCACAGTAAGAGATGAACAACAATAAAAATAGAATAGAGAAATTATGACAATAAACAGTAATGAAAATAATTCAAAAGTTTATTTTTATATGTACTCATCCTTCTTGGGATGATGTGAGGTGATAGAATGCCTATGTGATGAGATAAAGTGAGGTGAATGATGTGGGCATTGTGATGTAGAGTTAGGGTTAGGCTACCATTGACCTTCTGAAGAAATGTCAGAAGAAGGGTCATCTGCTTCTGACTGTAGTTGGCCAGAGGTAGCAGAAACTGCAGAAGGAGAAATCCGAATAAGGGAGGGGCTACGGTACTGCGTTAACTCTGAACGTTGCACAGCAATGTTGAGCTATAATAGGAACCCATACCTGTGGGATTCCCAGGCTCCTCTGACAAAATGTATCCCTGAGACCTTGGTCCCGGAACTACTCTGCAAAGTAATGCTTTTATGCTCAAATAGTTTTCAGAAAAGCTGCATATTCTCTTTCCCCGTGGAATATTATCCATTCCTTGGCATATTAAAGGCACTGGGAAGTCCTGAAAATCTATTGAACTTTGTTACATTTTTTTCCTCAAACTTATTTTATCACAGGACCCCCTTTCCCTTCACATGCATCTATATATCACATATCTATCTGTACATGCCAGAACTCATCTAGAGAACACAACTTGGAAATACTAAAATATATTCAACTGCTTCCTATTATCTGTCATTGTTAATTTTTATTATTAATTACAAGTGAAGGTGACTTTGAGAAAATATAAAATGTTCAGGAAGATATATCATGTGATATTCAGATGGTTCACTTCTAGCTTGATCACAGAATCAAACCTGATATTTAAAAATACACTTGGGTGCATTTCTTAGTTATTATAATTCACAGTGTGTGATCCAGAGAGATTCAGAGAAAGCTATGTTTAGACTCATCACTGTCTCAGAGTCTGTTTTCAGTGGACATAGGGTAGGGTTTGCTTCTAATAAAATTACACTTCTGAGAACGAACTTGGGATGTGGAGAAGCATTGGCAACATAACAAATATATCATTGCCATCAGAAATGTAATGGTCCCACAGTTGTGATTGTACTTGAAGAGAGTAACTTTGATTCTAAGGGTCCTAAATCTCTTATATTTTCTTTTTACTCAAAGAATAGTAGTCCACCATAACTTCTGAAGTTCTCAATACATACCAACAAACAAATGAAATTCATACTTTTCCGTTTATTTTTTCAGAATATTAAAATTAATTTTCTTAATGATTAGAAGTGCACTTTTAAAAAATTTTATTTTTTCAGTGTTCCAAAATTCATTGTTTATGCACCACACCCAGTGCTCCATGCAATACATGCCCTCCTTAATACCCACCACCAGGCTTGCCCAACCCCCACCGCCCTGCCCTCCAATACCCTCAGTTTGTTTCTCAGAGTCCACAGTCTCTCATGGTTTGTCTTCCCCTCTGATTTCCCCCAACTCACTTCTCCTCTCCTTCTCCCAATGTCCTCCATGTTGTTCCTTATGCTCCACAAGTAAGTGAAACCATATGATAATTGACTCTATTTGACTTATTTCACTCAGCATAATCTCCTCCAGTCCTGTCCATGTTGATACAAAAGTTGGGTATTCATCCTTTCTGATGGAGGCATAATACTTCGTTGTATATATGGACCATATCTTCTTTATCCATTCATCTGTTGAAGGGCATCTTGGCTCTTTCTACTGTTTGGCAACTGTGGCCATTGCTGCTATGAAGTGTGCTTTTAACAGCATTTTAGAATTTTAAAAATTTTCTTTAGTAACAGTATTGCTTGAATATGTAATTTTAACAAAATACCTATCAAATGTATTCAGTATAATCAGCAAGTACCAGGAAAATATTTAGCATAAATAATGCAAAACTTAAAAAAGATTACATGCCTGCTTCAAATATATAATAAAGATGAGTTCATCTTAACGATGGAGAAAATTAGGCTCCTAAAACCTATGAACCCTTTATAAATCCAGTCATTCATGTGCTTGCCTCATATAGGTGCAACTTATTCTAAAAATAATTGGAAGATAACTTTCAACTTTTATTACAATAAAAGGGAAGACATTTCACTCTAATGATATTTTTCTGGGTGATATCTCAAGGTAGGACATGCTAGATTCCCACTCCAACTTTCGATAGGCTGCTAGATTTTTAAAGATAAGATTCTTATTTTTTAGATCCATATTTTTAAAATACAATTTATTGTCTCCCCTTTTGTTTTTTATTTTTAAATTGTAATATAGCTACCCACAGAACTAATACAATTTTTTAAAGATTTTATTTATTTGTTTGTCAGAGAGCGAGAGCCCATGTGTGGAAGTTCGCACATGCACACGCAGGGGAAGTGCAGAGGCAGAGGGAGAACCAGGTTCCGTGATAGGGGTCCAGGGATCATGACCTGAAACAAAGGCAGAGGTTTAACTGACATACGCATCCAGGGGTCCCAGGACTGACACAATGTTGATGTACCAATCTCTGAAATAACGTTTTAAAGAATCCTACTTAGAAGAGCTTTCAGGAATGGATCAGATTACTGGAACAGGCAGGATTGATGATTAGTTTTTGATTTCAGTCTGTAAAATATCCCCTGTGAAAATGGAACACTGCCATTCACAAATATTACACCTAGCTATATTGGCTGTTAAAACATGAAAACTAATAGTAGCTAGTTTAAAAAGTATGCCCATTTGATTTACCCAGGATTTGGGTGGGGGTGGTGTGTGGGCTCAACAGAGCAACTGAGGCAGGCAGCTTGCTTTTGACATCCTCTTCTCCCTTATCCCTTTCATGCCTCCTGCCCACCTCCATGTCCTCAAAGCTGAAGCCATTCTTCTTCCTGTATAGTCACTAGCAGAATCTGCTGACCGTAAATTGTAAAAAAAAATGAAGACTAAAATGTGTAAATAAATCATTAGATGCGAATTAGTGCTTTTTTTTCCCTCTCAGGAGCATTTGCATGCTCACATGAACTGAGCCCTGAGTAAACAGACTACATCCCTAATGGAGCTGCGGCCTGGGTCAGGCACACAGAACATCTCTGTGGGCAGCAGCCTTGGCGGGCATGCCAGATAATCATCTAGGACTAGGCCGATACGCTGAAGATGGAAAAAAACAGGAAGGAGAGAAGGCCAAAACAATTAAAGACAACGTGATTTTAGTGTATTAAGTCCATTCTATAGACCTGGCCTTGTGCTGGGCATTTTCAGTGGTAATTTGACTAATCCTCACAACAGTTCTGAGAAGTGGGCACTATTATTACACACATACCTTTTGTTAACGGCTCTGAAAACAGAAGTCATGTGGGTAAGGGGCCTGCTGAAGGTCATGGCTCATGAGGAGCAAGGTAGCTGAGATTTGAACCTTGGGATACCTCTCTCTGCAATTAAACTCTTATGGTTTATACCTGCTTCTGACAACCACCACCAAAAATACATTTCCAAAAATATGATAATAGTCATAAATAGGGATAAAGAGAAATAATCCAAAAATAGCTCTGTTGAGGTTACTGATGGAGAGGCAAAAAGAAATGTTAAGTTTCTCCCCCCTCCCCCCGCTCCCCCCCCTCCCAGAAAGGTTCCCTCTGAGGATCACTTTCCCTGGCTGTCTGGCTTTGTGAAATTATACCTTCCCTGGTGACTGGCAGCTGAGTGTGCCCTTCTTTCTGTCAAGGGCAGCTTAAAGTTCATGGCAGAGTTTATTTGAAGCTTGTGGGTACCAATTCCAGGCAGCAAGATACTACTTTCAGAAACCAAATTAGCTTTCTTCAGAGTCACAGCAAAAAGCAATACAACAAAATTGATTACCTTAAGGTGCCTTCCCAGTTATTTTATTGCCTCTGGAGCCCATTTGTTCTCCCAGTGGTGTCACTGTTACAGAAGCTGGTCTCTTCTGTGTTCTCATTTTATGAACTGGGATCATCTGAATATAGTCATAGACATCTAGTCTAGACCATTTTTCTCAGAATTACAGAGATGGAGAACATTCCAAACCATTCTTGTTCCAAACAGCAGGGAATGGCTTCAGTATTTATTTTTGGAATCTTTTGAACTATTTCTATTGTTTGTGTGAATACCGCATTGATTGTAAGCCTGCTTCTATCTATTCATTAATAAGGGTATGGGAAGCTTATGATAAGACCAAGGCAGTCTGCTACCATCTAGTTTTTCCTGTTTCCACTTTCAGGCATTTCCCCCATCACAGAAAGGTAGGTGTTAAAGAAGCAATTCTTCTTTTAGCCCTGCGAGGGAGACACTTGGAATGGTACCACAGAATCTTTAAAAAAAAAAAAAAAAAAGCCCTCATTATTATTCTACTTGTGTCTTTCTTTTTTTAAGTTGATCTTCAGGTGAAAATGATGAATGCATCTTTTATGATTCAACTCCATTTACAGTCACTGAGCACTGACCTCCCCTCCCTGCCTTATGGGGGCAGAAAGTATGTTTCTTGAGTAACAAAGATTGTTAGCCACCACAATGACCCTGAGCAAGACTGTGAAAAAGATGCAGTTCTTCCTTGCCTTCCTCCTTTGTTCCAAGGTCTGAACACTTTGAAATCTTCACAGGTTTCTTCTCTGCAAAATGCACGTTGTAGTGTCTGAAGACTCCTACTATTATCTGATTCCCACGCTCTCAGTCCAGGAAGACAATCTGAGCCCTTTACTGCTGATAAACATATAGAGCACTTATATTATATTATCCTGGCCTGGGCTGGGCTCTCAGAAAACATTGGTGAATGAAGCAGTCATGGTTTCTGCCCTCACAAGCCTGACAAATGAGTAGGGAGGACAAACATTAAACTTGTCATACCAAAATTAAATGCATAATCAGATAAAGCACATCAAAGGAGAAGTAAAAAGCCCAAAAGATTTTATAAAGGGGAGAACCATTTAATATGGGGTCAGAAAATCAATGCTTATGGGAGGAAATAATATAAAAGCTAAGAAATGAAGGGTGAATAGGAACTAGCCAAGTGAAAAACAGAAGACAGAGAGTTTTAGAAAAGGGAAAAAATACCTGCCAGTAACATTTCAAGAAGAGGTGGGAAGTGCAGGGTGATTTCCATTATTCTTACTAATGAGGGACTGACTCACCAGTTTATCTCTTCTGTAGATGATATGCATACAATGTAATTAATAGAATATAAGAAGGGATTTGTTTCAAGGAATAAGGAGGTGAGGAGAGAACCTCATTAATGTTATATACCCCTGTTAATAGCGTCCTGCTCTCCTCCCTGTAAACCTCAGTTAAACCAATGGTGGTGTCAAGGAGTTGCTGGAAGGTACTGGTTTTCCCAGGGTGCTGACAACTAATAAAAATGTAAATGCAGGGGCGCCTGGGTGGCTCAGTGGGTTAAAACCTCTGCCTTCAGCTCAGGTCATGATCCAGGGTCCTGGGATGGAGCCCCACATCAGGCTCTCTGTTCCGCAAGGGGCCTGCTTCCTCCTCTCTCTCTGCCTGCCTCTCTGCCTAGTTGTGATTTCTCTCTGTCAAATAAATAAGATATATATTTTTTTTAAATGTAAATGCAAAAAAAAAAAAAAAGTAAATGCCTTGCAGCCAAGGTGCTTACTATGCAAACACAACTTCAAGAAAAGTCCTCTAGGTCAGCTCTTCCCTCTTTTTTCCTCTAATTCCTCACATTGAACTGCTTTTGTCAGACAAGTTACCAGCCTTTTTTTTTTTTTAAAGATTTTATCTATTCATTTGAGATAAAGAGAGCAAAAGCAGTGCGAGAGGCAGGAGGAGAAGGAGAAGCCTCCCCACTGAGCAGGGAGGCTGACGTGAGGCTGGATCCCAGGACCTGGAGATCATGACCTGAGCGGAAGGCAGGGGCTCAACCATATGAACCACACACAGGACCCCTGCCAAGTTACCAGTCTTACAAGGCTATCAGACCTATGGAGAAAGGACACTATTCAGTTTGAAACTGCTCGGAGACATAATGATTCTGTGCATTTTATGTGTAAATTTTGTCCCTGAAAGAGCCCTAAAATTAGCATTAGACATGTGAGAGTATCTATTATTCAGATAAGCAGCAATATTACTTTTCAGTTTTGGTTCAGCATAAATAAGACCTGCAGGTTTAACAATTTGCATTATATCCTTAATGTATTGTTTTCATTTTCATATATTATAAATACAATTTTGTATTTCTTAATGAGATTACTGTCCTGGGATTTCAGGATGTGTAAAAAACAAGGCATTAAAATTAAAGATAAATTATCCCTACCAGAAATAATCTTAGCAGGTTATTAGTATAAAAACTGGAATCAAGCAGATCAAGGAAAAACTCCCCAAGGAGTCTTTAATTAGAACTCTTTAGGACTTGGCAGAAATGGATCCAGAATCTCTCCCTAAAAATGAACAATCCTTGGGCCACAAAAAATTAGAAAATCGGAACCCTAAAACAGCATCATAACAGCTGTTTTAATTGTTCTACTAATGAGCTCAAGAGAGGCACACTCAGCTTCCTGAATTTCTTTTATAAATGAATGATATTCTTGTTAGCTGTAGATCAGTTTTCAGGTTGTTTTTTTTTTTTTAAAGTAGGCACCAAGCCCAGAATTGAGCACGACATGGGTCTTGAACTCAAGACCTTGAGATCAAGACTTGAGCTGAAATTAAGAGTCAGATCCTTAATTGACTGAGCCACTGTGGCCCTCCCACATTGTGAGGTATTCTGGACAGGGAACGTAAAAATAAACAAAACAGAAACAAACAGATGGACAACAAAATTCTATACCATTCTATGCCCCCTCCACTAATGAGAAGCAGATGATAATAATCCTTAGGTGAAGGCTATCAATGAATAATTCACAAAGTTCCTTCCTTCCATCTAATTTTTTTTTTAAGATTTTATTTATTTATTTGACAGAGAGATCACAAGTAGGCAGAGAGGCAGGTAGAGAGAGAGGGGGAAGCAGGCTTCCCTCTGAGCAGAGAGTCCGATGCGGGACTCGATCCCAGAACCCTGAGATCATGACCTGAGCCGAAGGCAGCGGCTTAACCCACTGAGCCACCCAGGCGCCCCTTTCCATCTAATTTTTAATTTAACTTTTTCTTTGTCTTCAGATATGTAAAAAAATAGTAATAATCCCTGAGGGAAAAGGAAGAGTATAACAAAGATTGCCTTACTGAGGAGGGATTTATGTGAAAACAGCCAGCTCACTTTCCCTTGCTTCTTTTTGACCTTGGGAACTGAATTTGTGGGTTTGTAACTGGATTTTGACTAGGAAGCACATTCTGTGGCCAAAGAAGAAAAACTCGAACTGCCAACTTTGTTGTATTCATTTTAAATATTTTTGGCTGTAAATAATGAGATACCAGGACCTGTAGTGGCTTGAACAGATAGGGGTTGCTTTTGACGAAGTGGCCACTGGAGGCATTTCAGCTGTTTATGATGTTAGCACTAAGCCCAGAGGGCCATCCCTGAAGTTTTCTTGGTTGTTCTTCAGGGCAGCAAGATGCTAGTGTGGCTACAGACACCATGTTGGTGTCACATGCGGTGATGAGGAGAAGGAAAAGGACTGGGGAGGAAGGGCGGCTCTAGTTATGTCTATTCCATTTATCAGAAACACAAAAGCCTTCCTCAAAGCCCTTGAAAGATTTCAGCTTATAGCCCACTAGCTGGAACCATACCATATGGCCATCTCTAATGGTAAGGAAATTGGAAAGTTAACATTTACTCTCTAGTCTCTGTAATAAGTACAGCAAAGATGATTGGGGGATGAAAAAGGTTATATGAACAAGACTATCAGAGGTGGCCACATTTGCTCTATATTCATATATTTCTTTCAAAGCCTTAAGTTAATTTGTTAAGGTTTCTCAAAAACAAGACAATAGAGAAGAACTAAAACCTTTATGACAAATGCAAAGTAAACCTTGGAAAGTAGACTTTGGAACACTGAAGTGCAATGGAAGATCAACTAGAAATGATCAAAAAGTGCCTTGACACCAGCTCTTAGAAAACTTTAGGTAAGCTGGTCAGTAATGGACCCTAAGGATCTCTAACCCATGATGTAGATAATAAGAATATTTCTTAGAACTAGTATTTCTTAGAATGAAATACTAATTACTATTAAGTTTATTTTTTAAATTAAATTAAATACTAAACTAAACTAAATACTTAGAATATTTCTTAGAACTAAAGAATAGAGAGGTGAAGTGGTGTGTTCCAAATCACACAGTCAGTTTTCACAAATGACACCAAAAAAATTGTGGTAAAAGATATACATTTATAAAAATACAGATAGATACAAAATTAACAATCTGTAATTATTTAAAAATTATTTATTGTAATTACAACCTGTAATTATATAAATTAGTTAATTTTTATTTAGGGGCGCCTGGGTGGCTCAGTGGGTTAAAGCCTCTGCCTTCGGCTCAGGTCATGATCCCAGGGTTCTGGGATCGAGCCCCACATCGGGCTCTCTGCTCTGCGGACAGCATGCTTCCTCCTCTCTCTCTCTGCCTGCCTCTCTGCCTACTGATCTCTGTCCGTCACATAAATAAATAAAAATCTTTAATAAATAAATAAATAAATATTTAAAAATTTGTTATTTCCAGGAGAAAAATAATCAACCAAAATAACCATTGCTGTCTTTTAGTCATTAAGCCATGATTTATGCGCTGTCTATAGGATGGACACAAGAACAAATAATAATTATTTGGGATATTTTAATCATATTATCCCCTGAAACAAATGATGGTGAATAAACCATTGGCTTTACTCAGTTCAATCAATGGGTTATTCAGTATCCACGATGCAACAAGTCTTCTCTAAAGGCGTACTTAGGATTTGGGGGGGTGAAGAAACTGGCAGAGAATGATAAATGAAATAGGAGAAGGCTGAATAGATAGGCTGTGGTTCAAGGAACTGGGAACAATTGTTGTTTGGAAGGGTGTGTATAAGTTTGAGAAAGGTTATGCTGAAGCATACTAGCATTCATTTTAGAGTCTTGCAGAATGACTTCTAGAGTCTTGGAGAAAAATGGAAGTGGAATAGTAATCCATAGTGACTGTGTTTTCCTGGAGTCATAGGAAAGAAAGCTTGAAAATGGACATTTGAATTTAAAAAGGCCTTCAGTAAGGAAATGGGGAAATTAACATGGGGCATTCTGAAGAGTGGTGCTTTGTTTAAAAGATGTGTCTGTGGCTGCGGAACATGGTTCTCCTAAAAACTATCAAAATGGTTCTGTGAAAAAAAATTGGTGTAGTTCTCCCTAATCCATGGTTGCCATTACCACAGTTAACCACAGTCCAGAAGCAGATGATCCTCTTTCTGACATATCTTCTGAAGGTCAGTAGTAGCCTAATGCTACGTCACAATGCCTATGTCATTCACCTCACTGCATCTCCTCACATGAGCATTTTATCATCTCGCATGATCATGAGAGAAAGAATAGTATAGTACAATAAGTGAGTACAGTACAATAAGATGTTTTGAGAGAAATCAAGGCCACATTCACATAAGTTTTATTATAGTATAATTCCTCTATTTTATTATTAAATTGTTATTTAATAATTGTTAATAACAACAAGTTATTGTTGTTCATCTCTTACTGTGCCTAATTTATAAATTAAATTTTATCATAGGTAGACATGTGGCATTCAGTACTCTCTGAAGTTTCACATATCCACTGGGAGTCTTGAAATGTATCTCCCATGGATAAGGGGGAACTACAACATTCTGGGATGAGGGCATGTGCCATAGAAACATATAAGTGTTACAGATTGAACTGTGTTCTCCTAAAATTCATGTTGAGGTTCTAACTCCAGTACCTCAGAATGTGATTATATTTAGAGACAGGGCCTTTAAAGACATGATTATGGTTAAAAAAAAAAAAAAAAATTAAGGTCATCTTGGTGGACCCTAACCCCATACAACTGGTGTTCTTCTAAGAAGGGATTAGAGTCAGACAGGCATAGAGACTTTGTGAAGACAAAGGGAGATGACCATCTACAAGACAAGGAGAGACTCTTCTAGAAGAAACTAGTCCTGTCCATAATTTGATCTTGGACTTCTAGCCTCCAGAACTGGAAGAAAATAAATTTCTGTTGTGTAAGCCACAGAATCTGTGACATTTGTTATGGCAGCCCTAGAAAACTAATATAATGAGGAAATATTATTTTTGTTTAAGGAAAAGAGTAGTGAGGTAATAAACTAAATTCATGGAAGCAGAACAAAGGAAGTTTCTGGACATATTGTCTAGGTAGAACATCACTGCAATTTACAACTAATGCAGTGGAGCATGGAGATAAATATCAGTCATGACTGAGCAGTAAAGACTGGGGAATGGGCAAGTCTAAAAGGCTAGTGCCTTGGTAGAAGAAAAAGATGGATATGGTTTCAGCTGTGTTTCTGTTCTGATGGTGCTGAATCCTTACAGTAGAGAATGACTTCCATCAAGAAGTCAGAAACTTGTGTCAGACATAAAGAAACTGATGAGATGGCCAAGTAGCCAATATTGAGTATAAGCAAAGTGCCAGAGCCTGAACCACCAAAATAATGAACTGTATATAGTTCCTTTTAAATAGCTGAAACAGTATGACTAAATTTCTTTATATGTTATTTCAGTGACAGACAAAGCTCTTTGATTTTAAAGCCAAATAAACCAACTAAGAGACCTTATCTTTCTGATATCTAATGCTTAAAATTCATTTTGAAAAGAAACAAAACAAAACAAAAAACCTAAAGCTTTTGTGTTTTGGTATTTCTGCACAGAGGTAAGACCAAAGAGGCAAATGCTTCCTAGAAAGCTCAAATGATGATTTGAATTCATGCAAGTATGAATATGTGAGATTAGATTCTTTCTCGAGAACATACTTTTTTTTTTTTTTAAAGATTTTATTTATTTGACAGAGAGAGAGATCACAAGTAGGCAGAGAGGCAGGCAGAGAGAGAGGAGGAAGCAGTCTCCCTGCAGAGCAGAGAGCCCGATGCGGGGCTCGATCCCAGGACCCTGAGATCATGACCTGAGCCGAAGGCAGCGGCTTAATCCACTGAGCCACCCAGGTGTCCCGAGAACATACTTTAATTGGCATTAGGGGGGTAGTGGGAAAGCACTGAGACATGTTCCCCCTCCTTCTGCAAGACAGTATATGGGGCAAGAGCCAGGGTCATGAGTACCACACAGAAGAGGTTGCCTGGGGCCAGATTGGAGACAACATCCAAATCGTCTCAAAATAGTGAAAGGATCATATTTCCCCTACTAAGGGAAAGTTGGCTTTGATTATATATTTCACTTCTGTGCCATATTTTGTTTAAACCCTACCCATTGGGGAAAATCAAGAATTTAGAATTAACTTTCCAAGTCAAGAGAGTGTTCCCTGCTTTTATCTCTTGTTACTGAAATGTCCTGCTAGTTCCCAAGAGTAAAGCTTAGCTGACGTGCTTGCATGAATTGTTTATATTGTTGATTAATTAATGTGACGAACATATTAAAAATAGGACTCCTAGTTTTCATCCTGAGGGCTCGCACATAATAGCAACAACCTTTAGCAAAGTACTGCATTATTTATTTATAGAATGGTTTTGACTCATTTAATAATGCTCTGTAATTAATTTGTAGATTACTTTTTGGCTTTGTGCAGTTTAGCATTATGTTCCTGCAAACGGAAACATTTTCGTTGCTGTTATTTAATAGTGAGTGTTACTGGAGTGGAGGGGGGTGGGAGGGATGGGGTGGCTGGGTGATGGACATTGGGAAGGGTATGTGCTATGGTGAGTGCTGTGAAATGTGTAAGACTGATGATTCACAGACCTGTACCTCTGAAACAAATAATACGTTATATGTTAATTTTAAAAAATAGTGAACAATTCCCTTTACTGTGTTTAACACTATTATGTCTGTAGATAAATAAAAATGTTAGTGTGGTTAGAATGACCCAAACTTCTGAGATAGCTATTTTATAATTTTTAAAATAACTACTACATGTCAGGCAATGCTCTTGGTCTTGGGGGAAGGATTCCAAATAAGCAGAAAGTGTGTAATTGCCTTTAGGTGTTTTACATTCTTTTATGTTCTTCTTTAACCCTTAAAGTTTAAAAGGTTTAAATCATAGGAGAAAGGACCAATATCAAAGAACACATGATGATGAAAGAATTTTTAGAACCACCTTGTTTTGTTCCAGGGTGAATACAAATGTGCTCAATTTTATATATTCGATACCTAAAGTCTTATGATTGATAATCCAAATCTTGGACCTTCAGACATTACACTGTGTTCCATGATAAAAGATTAACCTGCATTTAGTACATTTCATTGTCAAGCTATATGTAAGGATTTCAATAAGTATTTAGATAAAAGAAAATCATGGGGCGCCTGGGTGGCTCAGTGGGTTAAGCTGCTGCCTTCGGCTCAGGTCATGATCTCAGGGTCCTGGGATCAAGTCCCGCATCGGGCTCTCTGCTCAGCAGGGAGCCTGCTTCCCTCTCTCTCTCTCTGCCTGCCTCTCTATCTACTTGTGATCTCTCTCTGTCAAATAAATAAATAAAATATTAAAAAAAAAAAAGAAAATCAGGCAGCGTAATTTCTCAGAACAATTTATTTATGAAGCAAGTGTTCTGATTAGATTTAACCTGGGCCTTACAAAATAGTTTATGTCAATGCTTTTCTGGGGAGGTTTCTTAAGGTATGACTCCATGAAAACATTTGCATGGAACTCTGCCATATTTGCCTCATCTTGGAGCTCATATTTGTAACAGTTGTCAAATGAGATAGGCAACAGCCCAAGACTTCCCTTTCCAATAGGTATAGTCTCATGGAAAATTACCTTTGAATCCAACAGATGGCATGACGCCACTAGGTGTAGCCAATGGGAAAATCCTAAAGGAAGTCCCCAACCAGTCTTCTCTGCTTCACACTCTTGAACTTCGTGAAGCATACAGAATGTCTTTCCTTTAGAGGAAGATGCAGTCAATGATTCACCTATTGACAGAGAGCTGCTTGTGGAAAGTGTGGCCCAGCCACAGTACAGGGGCAACAAGATCTGCTGAGCAGATGAGCTGCCCCTTTGCATACTTCCAGACGTATAGTTGGCTCAGATGAATAGCTCAGACTTAGGAGGTGCCAGAAAGTGTCCGGCAAAGAGCCCACCTTTTTTCTCCAGTGCAAGTATTCAATTGACTCGATTCCTTAAAGAGCTATGTGCAGGTGGAAGTGAGTTCATTGTTAACCTTTAATAGCCCTGAAGTTCTAATGAGCTAATGGATGTGAAGGTGATTTTTGAAATCACAATGCAAATACAAGACACTTTTTGTTGTTATTTCAGTACCTGAGGAGAATGTAAAATTAAAGAGCCACAAATTTTACCAAGGTCCCATATGAGATAGCTTTGTTTTCCCATCTATTGCAGGCATCTAGAACACGTAGCTCACCTAGGCTGTCCATTTGTGAACTAGGTACTGAAGTTGCTTTCTTTATTCTACAACATGACTTTGCGATACTTCCACCATCTCCTGTGCATGTGGGAAATCTATGCTCTTTTTCAAACAGTGTAAGACAAAGGCTAGTTTGCTTAGCCTAGTGATTAAAGCATCATAGAATGAACTCCTAAAAAGGAGCTACACATATATAATACCTACTATACGCCGACACCATTCTAATGTTTTATATATATTAAGTACTTTATTCTTAACAATAAACCTATGAGGTATGTACTATTATTACCCCCATTTTACAGATGTGAAAACTAAAGAATAGAGAGATGAAGTGGTGTGTTCCAAATCACACAGCTAGTAAACGGCAGTCAAACCTCAGATCTTACTGGTCTGTCTCCAGAGTCTATACAATTAACTGCTGCACCAAATGCTTTTAAATATTGGTTTATGACTATTGTGCTATTTCTAATAGTAGATATAATGTTATCTATGTTTCCTCTTTGTCTTCTCCTTTGTTGGTCCTTTGGATCTAGGACCATATTAATAGTACCAGATTTTAGCTCATAAGAGACTTCTCTGATGATCCTACATAAAATAGCTTACATTTGTAGAACATTTATGTATTGTTAAATGTTTCATCTCAAGATTATCTCATTTGATCCCCTCATTAGTCTTTAGAATGTATAGGGCTTTATCCTCATTTTGCAAACGAAGAAACATCAGAAAGATTAAACATGGGGTGCCTAGGTGGCTCAGTCAGTTAAGTGGCTGCCTTCAGCTCAGGTCATGATCCCAGGGTCCTGGGATTGAGCCCTGCATTGGGCTCCCTGCTCAGTGAAGAGCCTGCTTCTCCCTCTCCCTCTGCCTGCTGCTCTGCCTACTCGTGCTCTCTCTCTGTGTCAAATAAATAAAATCTTTCAAAAAATTAAAAAAAAAAAAGATTAAACTTTGTGTTCAGCTTCACATTACAAGTTTGTAGGAGTTCTAAGACCAGAAATCAGATTTCCTGGCTCTCACTCTACAGCATTTTTTCCAGAATGTCATACTGTTCCCTCACTTCTTTGTCTTATAGTTTGAAAAAGAAGTGAGTTTAAGAGTCCTCACAAAACTGGCAAACCATTTTGTGAGAAACATTTAGAATAATTTTAGATAATTTTAGTTCTCACTCACTAAAGTAGAAGGTGAAAACACATTATGGTAACTGCGGACTCGTCAAGTGAGTGCATATAGCTCGGTTCCAGTTTATTAATTTTCATTTTTTGACCAGCTAATGTGAACACCTTGAGAGGACAAGTCTCAAGTGCTCTCTTGCTTTATGCTATTGCTTTTTTTTTTTTTTTTAGGATTTTATTTATTTATTTGACAGAGATCACAAGTGTGGGGGGGTGTTGCGCAGGGGGAAGCAGACTCCCTGCTGAGCAGAGGATCCTGGGATCACGACCTGAGCAGAAGGCAGAGGCTTTAACCCACTGAGCCACCCAGACACCCCTATGCTATTGCTTTTTTTTTTTTTTTTTACTGTCTGAATATCAGCTCTTTTTTTTTTAATTTCTTTTCAGCATAACAATTCATTGTTTTTGCTTTTTGAAGGTAACTCATTTGCACTTGTTTATCATCCCCTTCCTTCACTCAGCCCCAGAAGCTTTGTTGCTAATTACTGACCCAGGCAAGCCTCCAAGAGGACAAAGGCAGATAAAATTGGAGTGCTCTTTTTGTACAATCAAAATGCATTTCCATTTTTCAGAAAGAGCAAGGCATTTTTAGCTGTGAAGTTCAGAAACCATTCACTTGTATGAGCACTTGAGTTTTTGCTAAGAATCGCAGCTCAGTTTTTTAAACAAAATTTTTTTTGGTATTTATTTATAGCCAGTTTCTTGGAGTACGAGGGTGTGTGTGTGTAAATTTTTTCTTTCTGTATTAACATGTAAGACAGAGTAGCACAATAATGTATTTATTTATTCCATAAATATTTCTCGAAAAGTTACCAAAAGTGAAGAATAGTGCTAAATATAGTGAGAAATGTTTAGTGTAAAATTACCTTATCACAGGACCTGACACATGATAGATGCTTCAGAAATACTTGTTAAACTGAATTGGGCTATCTTGTGAATTGTATGTTCCTGCCTTGGTATCTTTCAAGAAATATGAATTCATGAGATATATGAAAATCATAAAGGAATTTAAGAATCATCTTATATAGACCTTTGATTTTAAGAGGTGACACGGTGGAGAAGGCAGGCAATTGTACGAATTTTCCAAGAACACACATCTATTTGGGAGGATACTGTTTTCATCATCATGCTGTGTTTTAGAGATTACACCTATGTCTGTCTATGGTACAGAGCATCGTGGGAGAGGGGAGAGGGACTGATGAATGTCCTAGAACAGTATTACCCAATGAAAATATAATGTATACTGCAATTTTAATTTTTCAGTAGCCACTTTTAAAGGGTTCAAAAAAGTGCAATTAATTTAGAATATATTTTATTTAACTCAATATATCCAGAATATAATTTCAAGATACAATCAGTATAAAAATTGTTAATGGGTTATCTTAAAATTTTTTGTACTAAGTTCTCAAAATACAGAGTATATATTATACTTTTGACAATCCCAATCTGGACTAGCCATATTTTAAGTACTTCATAGGTAGTTTCATGTGGCCTGGGGCTACCCTATGAGACAATACTGTTCTGGTATCACAAAGATAAAATTACTATGCTTTTTAAAAGCTACAGTATTTTTATTATTGCTTATTTTTAAAGTTTGATTTTATGTAAGGGGCACAAGAGTGAAACTCTAACTAACTGACTAAACGAGATTTAAAAAAAAAAAAAAATTGAAATGACCTGTAACCATTAGAGAAATTGAATCAGTACCATTTTAAATAACCCCCACCCCGCAATGAGTAAATAAACAAGTCATCAGGGCGCCTGGGTGGCTCAGTGGGTTGGGCCACTGCCTTCGGCTCCTGTCATGATCTCAGGGTCTTGGGATCGAGTCCCGCATCGGCCTCTCTGCTCGGCGGCGAGCCTGCTTCCCTCTCTCTCTCTGCCTGCCTCTCTGTCTGCTTGTGATCTCTCTGTCAAATAAATAAATAAAATCTTTAAAAAAAAAAAATCTAAAAATAAACAAGTCATCAAAGTACTGGCTCAGATGGTTCTACCTACAACTTCTACCAAACTTTCAAGGAAGAGGGAACTTGTACCTTTTACAAATTGTCTCATTTTACAAGTGACTGTCCTCAAGTATACAGTTCCCTTTGCAGCACTAGTAGAAGCTTAAATTGTTAACAATTTTTTTTAATGTGACCAGACAATAATCTCAGTTATCCATTCTATCTATCGTTATTTTTCACTTCCTTCTGAAAATGGACAATTAATTTTATTATTGATAAATAGGATTCAACTATTTAATAGACTGCTCTATGGACCCTCCATGCTAAGTGCTTAATATTCAATTTAAAAAAAGAAGAAGAAAGGGGCTCCTGGGTGGCTCAGTGGGTTAAAGCCTCTGCCTTCGGCTCAGGTCGTGATCCCAGGGTCCTGGGATTGAGCCCCGCATCGGGCTCTCTGCTCAGCGGGGAGCCTGCTTCCTCCTCTCTCTCTGCCTGCCTCTCCGCCTGCTTGTAATTTCTGTCTTTCAAATAAATAAATAAAATCTTAAAAAAAAAAAAGAAAAAGTAGGAAGAAGTTATCTGTCAGAGGAATCTAAGCTTGCCAATTATTTTTAGAGATTTATAGACCAAAAATAGAGGTTTTCTCTTTATTACTATTCGTCAAATTCCTATTTCTAATAAAAAAAATTCTGCAGATGGGGCGCCTGGGTGGCTCAGTGGGTTGGGCCTCTGCCTTTGGCTCAGGTCATGGTCCCAGGGTCCTGGGATCGAGTCCCGCGTCGGGCTCTCTGCTCGGCAGGGAGCCTGCTTCCTCCTCTCTCTCT
This sequence comes from Meles meles, assembly GCF_922984935.1. Classification (NCBI taxonomy): domain Eukaryota; kingdom Metazoa; phylum Chordata; class Mammalia; order Carnivora; family Mustelidae; genus Meles; species Meles meles. The sequence continues at coordinate 94,456,692 of NC_060068.1, forward strand.
CTCTGCCTGCCTCTCTGCCTACTTGTGATCTCTGTCAAATAAATAAATAAAATGTTAAAAAAAAATTCTGCAGAAACAGTCTACTGCATTATTCGATATTGAGTCCACAAAAAGCTAATGTAATTGCAGATTTGGCTCTCACCTTGACCTTTTCTTGGATCTTTGCTCAAAGCTTAGGTGAATATGTTAGTGATGCTTTCCTCTTAAGTTCGTCAGCTTTTGAAGTAAAACCTGAGCTGGCATGAGAAAGAAAGGGAAAGGCAAGCAAGAAGCAGAACAGAAAAGCCAGGTGACATTTCTCAAGACTTCTGAATTTACTACAGTATGATCCCTGTGATCATTTCATACTCAGCTTTTCAAAGGGTTATCACAGTTTCATTTTATTTTCTTGCCTAGGGGATAAATCAGTAGAATTCTACAGCCTTTTCCTCAAATGCTGACTCTGATTCTCTACATGGTGCCACATTAATAATGTCTTCCTTTTCAGCTGTCATCAGGCTATACAGCCTTCTAAGATGTTGTTGTTTAATTCTTAGTTCTTTTACAGCTTCTATATACAAACATGAATTGTTATTCATATCAGTGCAGTGAGGAAGATAGACAAGTGTGTTAGCTAGAATCCTTGTAGCTGTAACAGGAAACTGTAACTCAAATGACTTAAAACATAAGCAACCCCAAAGTGGGAAACTCAAGTCACTATAAGTAGTTCAATGACATTATCAAAGGCCTGTCCTTTGTTAATTTTTGCCACTGTCAAGTATTGGTGAGATATATATATATTTTTTGTTTTTGTTTTTGTTTTTTTGTTTTTTTGTTTTCCCCCCCATGACCTCAAGGTGTTTGTCACAGTTGCAGCTCTCAAATTCAGGTAACTATCAGAGGGGTTTTTTGTTTTGTTTTGTTTTTGTTTTTGTTCTTTAAGTCTTCTTTTAAGATGGAAAAACATGTTTCCCAAACAGACTTCTTGTGTCTGATTTCTGTTCTACATCTAATTTTCAGAATTGTATCACATGTCCTAACGAACTACTACCACAGAAATAATACCTCCGTGATTAGTTGGAACAGTTGGGTTTCCCTCATGGGAGCTGGGTCTGAGACTCGTCTCCCCATAAGTACATGCGGTGGTGTGTGGATATTTGAATTGTATTAAGAGTCTAGTTGGAAGGACCTGATTAGGCCCCTGCTAGAGTCAGCCACAACATAATCAGAACAGTATAGGATAATAAGTGCTAGGGGAAACATCTAAGTCCAAGACACTATAGAAACACTCAAAAAGGACAACTAGCTAGGGTTACAAGAACAAGAAAGAGAGAGTCAGAATGGTCTCCTAAAATAAGTTACCTGACCAGAGGCTTAAAGGGCACAAGAAGATAACAAGGGAAGGGTGATGGAAGGAGAAAGAGGATATCAGAGAATGTCACATGCAAGAGACTGTGGATAAAAAAGAACATAGTAGGTTTGGGAAATGTAAAAAATTCAGTTTGCCTAAGGTATAGAACGCAAGGAGGGCATCAATCTGAAATCAGACTGGAGAAGGATACTGAGCTAAATAGTAATAGGTCTAATAAGTCATATAGAAATTTTACTTCATTTTGCTGCAGTGGGAAGCCAGTGAAAGATTTTAGGTAGCAAATGACATAATTAGATTTACACACACTCCCTTCAAAAAAAAAATCTCTGGCTGCTGTGGGAAATTGGATTTTGTATATGCTTAAGAGTGGAGGGATGCCTGGGTGGCTCAGTGGGTTAAGCCGCTGCCTTTGGCTTGGGTCATGGTCCTAGATCCTGGCATCGAGTCCCGCATCGGGCTGCTTGGTTGGCGGGGAGCCTGCTTCTCTCTCTGCCTCTGCCTGCCACTCTACCTGCTTGTGCGCTCTCTCTCTCTTTCTGACAAATAAATAAATAAAATCTTTTTTAAAAAAACAAAAATAAATAAATAAAAAATAAGAGTGGATGGGGCGCCTGGGTGGCTCAGTGTGTTAAATCTCTGCCTTCGGCTCAGGTCATGATCTCAGGGTCCTGGGTTCAAGCCCCACATCGGGCTCTCTGCTCAGCAGGGAGCCTGCTTCCCCCTGTCTCTCTGCTTGCATCTCTGCCTACTTGTGATCTCTGTCTGCCAAACAAATAAATAAAAATTTTTTAAAAATCATTTTTAAAAAAAGAGTGGAGATGGGAACAAGCGAGAATCAATTACAGTAATCTCAGGGGGAAAAGTGGTGATGGGGCTGCAGAGAGGTAGATAGAGTTAACGGATATTTAGGAGTTTCAACTAAACAAGACTTGGTTAATAGGAGATTAGAGAAGTGGAGATCCATAATTAGATTTTTGGCAAGACACCTAAGAGGATAGAGATGATGTTTATTTAGGATAACAGAGGAGAGGCCAATTTAGAGGGGAGATGGACAAATTTACATTATGCTTAATTAGTTTGAGGGGTCTATTCTGTCTGAAATTCAAGAGAGTTATTCCTGTTCTTAGAGTACTTTCAAGTGTTAAGGGATATATTCTCATAAGTGATGTGGCCCATACTAGAGGTACTGTATAATTTGTTGCTGAAGATGCTAAGTAAAAAAAGGGTCAGATATGGTTTAGAGAAGGAAATGCTTCTTCCTGAGGGATAAAAGAATGGGAGAATATATGAAATTAGACAAATGGGAATTGTAGAGGGATGGGAACACTGCACTCTCTGAGGCATGGAAATTCACTGGGTTGCTAGGACAAGTTCAAATGGGTACAGTAAAATGCGCTTCATATTGGTTAGAACACCTGGGATCCTAAGAAAAAAAAATTATACATATTACCTCTAATGATCTTTATTGCAAGGTGTGTTAGTTAGCTATAGATACAGTAATGCTACATAACAACCAACCATAAAATATCAGTAGCATGAATAATAAAGTATTTGTTCCTTGCTCATGGGTCTGCTAGTGAACTGGGGTGGCTCTGTTTTAGGCTGCAGGGTTATCTTCATGTTTGTCCCTCATGTTTCTTCTTCTTGAATCAGCAGTTTCCCAGGGCCTCTTTCTTCACTGCAGAGTTGAGAACTCCCAGAGTGGCAAATGGAAAAATTTTATGATTTGTAAGGCTTCATTTTGAAATAGGCAGTATCATTCATGCCCCATTCTATTGGTCAAAACATACAGTATGGTCAAGCTCAATATTATTCAGGGAGTTGGTGGGGGAGGAGGAGGACAGGGAAGGCAGAGATTAATTTGCTGAATAATAATTTGCTGAATAGGGGCACCTGGGTGGCTCAGTGGGTTAAGCCTCTGCCTTCAGCTCAGGTCATGGTCTCAGGGTCCTGGGATCAAGCCCTGCATCGAGCTCTCTGCTCAGCAGGGAGCCTGCTTCCTCCTCTCTCTCTCTGCCTGCCTCTCTGCCTACTTGTGATCTCTGTCGAATAAATAAATAAAATCTTTTAAAAAAATAACAATTTGCTGAATAACAATCTAATCTGTGATACAAGGATAGAAACTTGAGTTGTCATGGGATTTGACCATCCACCACACAGTTCCTGAAACATCAGGGTTCTCAGCTGGGGAGTATCCATTTGAATTCTTAGACAAAATCAGGAAAGCAGCCAAATTTGAGTGGCTCCCTTTTTTTTGTCCTGTACTTGTGCTTTCCAAAGGAATGACAGGGACTCATAAACTGTTCATGGAGCTGATTAATTATTGGCCAAAATCACAACCAGATGCTTCATGACCATCTCATGGTCACAATTAGTTTCCTTTAGTTTCATGAACCAGTATCAGTCTATTCCTCAAGGACTAGTTAGAGGTTAATAGTGCCTCCCTCACCATTACATGTGAGTGATAAGAATTAAAACAATAAAAAGAATGATTTCACTATTTTCCTTAATATGTAGTTTCTGGACTTCTACCAAAAGTGAACATTTGTGAAAGTGACACTAAGCCCTCGTGCTGGTTATTATACTAATGATGTGTCTTAATTATCTCTGAGAAAATATGTGACCCGTGGAAATGACATAATTTTCCCATCATGGCCTAGCTAAGTCACATACATTAGACCTATAGATAACCTCCAACTATGCTATCTCTAAATCTCTCCTTATTTGCTGCATAAGCAAGAGGTTTTAGCCATTTTTGAGTTCCTAAGTTGAAAATATATGACCATAATTGCATTAATTGACCCATAAATTCTCAAGCCCCAATAGTCTCATAGTGCTTGAGTAGAATCCTGTGTGTGCGCACGCGTCCCATTTTTAGAAGATCATCTTTAAATATGGATACTGGTGACATAGTTATAAAATGAGCTAGGGGAGCTCACTTCTTGTCTCTCTCCACTCTCCAAATTCTGCTTAGCACTTTTCTCAGTTCGTTCTATGGGTTTTGTACTGCTAGCAATGACCAGTGACTCAAGAAGACCACACACGGTGAAAAAAAGTGGTTTCTTTCTTAGGTGTAGTTCTGTCCTGAGGTTGCTTTTCACATCACTGAGAAGAAAACATGTGACTGCTTTGTTCTCTTCATCCCATAGACATTTCAGAGCAAAGCTCTGGCTTTTCTTATATGATTAATCTTCCACTGCAGAATTTTTTTGATGTTGGAGGACTTCAAGAGAGAAGAATGAACAGGGGAATCACGAAAACAAGAAGATGAACAAGAGGCCATATTTTAAAAATATATTAATGTTTAATCTTTCACGAATTGAATCTTCCTGAGAGCCTTAAATATTAGCTGTTCCAGGGATTGTGCTTAAAAAAAAAAAAAAAAATCAGATTCCAGCCCTGAGCATAAGTATCTTGTACATCTGAGGATTTAACACTGTACCTGTCCCAGGAGGGGGTCTTAGTCAAAACCAGTTCCCCAGAGTGCTCTCCCACGGAGCGGGAGAGAAGACATAGTCTAGGTAACATAGCAGATGTGCTTTGAGAACCCATGAAGATGCCATGAGTTGGAGGAATAAGAGTAGAAGAGGAGTCAGAAGAGGATATGAAAGCACAATAGACAAAATAAATGGTAACTGAACAAGGTACAGAGTCAGATCACGTTTAATATGAACACTGTGAGACTCTGTGTTCCGTCCCTGGGTTAAAGACTTTTTCTGCTGCAGTGAGTTCTTAAAGCAGCAGACTTTGGAAATCAAAGAACTTTATTCTATTCGCTACAGATAAATTTATCAGTTGAAAAATTGGTAGGGGCGCCTAGGTGGCTCAGTGGGTTAAGCCTCTGCCTTTGGCTCAGGTCATGATTCCAGGGTCCTGGGCTCGAGCCCCGCATCGGGCTCTCTGCTCAGCAGGGAGCCTGCCTCCCCCACTCTCTCTGCCTGCCTCTCTGCCTACTTGTGATTTCTGTCTGTCAAATAAATAAAGAAAATCTTAAAAAAAAAAAAAGAAAAAGAAAAATTGGTAGACTACTTACTTGGTTTGTCTTAATGAAAAATTAACAAATTCAACAAATTATTGCTGCTAGGTTGGTGGATTGTGTGGGGAGTGAATAAACAAAAAGGAAAGAAGAAGGGAAGGGGAAGATGGAAAGAAATGAAGGAGAAAGGAAGCAAGGGAGGGGGATCAGAAAGGAAAATATAGGTTCTAATTTTAATGTTTTTGAAAGCCAATGTTTATCATTAATAAATTATACCCTCTAATCAAATGTACCACTTTCTTCAATCTTCACGATTTAGAGTCATCACATCTCAGTGGTTTTTGGATTTTAAATATGTGATTAACAATGTTAGCAGCTTAAAGTTTTTTTCATAAGTTGCTGAAGATAAAATATGGATAACAAATTATATCAAATAAGTATAATTAAAAGTAAATGCTTTTAAGCTAAAATTCAGTAAGTTGTTATGATTAAAAGTAATTCACCCTACTTTCCCCTTGTTTAAAGGCTTCTCCTAAATAATATCTTATAGAATGTCTGTAAAGTCTGGAAACACAGATAAGTTTATATTTTCACAGACTAAAGATGTCTAAATAGATGTTTGGATATTATGTGTGTCACGTGTGTTTCCAGACTAAGTGTCAAGAATTGTTCTAAGTGCTTTATATGTGTGAATTCATTTAGGCTGCTTGGTTAGTATTTCTCTAGGTTATCAACACTTTACCCCTAACAAGTGAGTTTGCTTACACACACACACACACACACACACTTGCAGTTGGAATTCTGGCTACTGTGGAATTCTAAAACATAAGAGCACAGATTGGCCACAAAGATTCCGAAAGATGTGTCTGGGAATGTCATCAGGACTATCCTGGCGTTTATGCGGGGGGGAGGAAGGCAGTGGCTCCTTACCCATCCTTTGCAGTAGTTTTACTTCATTGCTTTGTAATTGGGTGTAGATTTTTGTTTGATTTTATTCTTTGATGTTCCTTTTCACACCTGCAGAAATGGCTCAGGGTTTAGAAGGTATCCTCCCACTTCTGCATTTGGAAAAATACCTTTCAAAAACTGTCCGATGTGGAAAATTCAAAGTCATTGAAAATTTTTCTGTATCGTTTATAAAACAATTTCAAAACAGTACTTTTTGCTTTCCCAACAGAATTTTAACTGTGCTTGTGTAAGTATTGCAAGTGTATCAACTATATCAGCTGTAAATCTAGAGACAAAACCGTATCACATACTGTAAGTACAGGTCACCTCAAAAATATTAGTGACATCGTTGTACTAGCACATCTAGTAATAGGCTTGGCTGATGTTTTACCCACACAAAAGAAAAACATGGTATCGTGGCTGAAGTTTATATAGGACCAGCCTAAGCCTAGCCATAGCTCTGTCAGTCCCATGATTTCTCCCCATCAATGGAAAATTACTCTCCACTGAGCTGGAGTCTACACACTGTGAGCAAATGTCTGTTTCCTTTCCACAACTGAGTGTTTGAAACTCTTTTCAATGGTAAAATGACCATTAAAGGTCAGAGATTTTTCATGCATGATGGATTCCATTTGCTTTGAAAGTATTATACCAGGAGGGGAGACTTTTTTTCCTGAGTTTAAAGCCAAATTAGAATTCAAATATTCACAGTTTGAGTCAACTCCAAACCATTTCATTTCTTTTCTTTTCCCTTGGTAAAATGATATTTTTTTTTAATGGGAAGGAAGGGCTTCTTGGGGGGGGGAAAAAAAGTATACATATTCTCCCGTACTTGAAATTAGCATGCAGTCAAAGGACACTGAACACCAGTTCCGCAATTGAGTTTAACTTGTCTTTCACTAGATTCTAAGCGTTTTGAAAGCGGGACTTTGTTTTTGTTTGTTTGTTTGTTTTGTTTTTGTTTTTGTTTTTAAGTAAAATACCCTTCATAGTTGATAACTTGTTGACTTTTTTCTGTGTGTTGTCTTAATTAACAACTGCCCAAAATGCATAAAAAGACTATGTTCTTCTGTATTCTTAAAGGAAGAATTTCCCAACTTCATGACTGGTGATAAAAAGTCGTAAAAAGGGGCGCCTGGGTGGCTCAGTGGTTTAAGCCGCTGCCTTCGGCTCGGGTCATGATCTCAGGGTCCTGGGATCGAGTCCCGCATCGGGCTCTCTGCTCAGCAGGGAGCCTGCTTCTCACTCTCTCTGCCTGCCTCTCTGCCTACTTGTGCACTCTCTGTCAAATAAATTAAAAAAAAAAAAATCTTAAAAAAAAAAAAAAGTCGTGGGGCACCTGGGTGGCTCAGTGGATTGAGCCGCTGCCTTCGGCTCGGGTCATGATCTTAGGGTCCTGGGATCGGGCCCCGCATCGGGCTCTCTGTTCTGCAGGGAGCCTGCTTCCTCCTCTCTCTCTGCCTGCTTCTCTGCCTGCTTGTGATCTCTGTCTGTCAAATAAATAAATAAAATCTTTAAAAAAAAAAAAGTCGTAAAAAATAATCTATATGTAGATTGAGCTAAAATACCATAACATCCACAGCCATTTTGTGCAGAAAGAGGCTAGGCTTACATAGTTTATTTCTTTTTTTTTTTTTTTAAAGATTTTATTTATTTATTTGACAGAGAGAAATCACAAGTAGGCAGAGAGGCAGGCAGAGAGAGAGAGAGGAGGAAGCAGGCTGTCCCCAGAGCAGAGAGCCCCATGCGGGGCTCGATCCCAGAACCCTGGGATCATGACCTGAGCCGAAGGCAGAGGCTTTAACCCACTGAGCCACCCAGGCGCCCCATATAGTTTATTTCTTAAACACACTGTTGTTAGTTACAAACATACACACACACACACATTCAGAAATGGTAGAACAAGAAGTTAAAAAAAAAAAATCTTGCCTATCATTCTAATACAAGTATACAATAATTACAGTTAGCATGCTTTTTTTTTTAATATTTATTTATTTGAGGGAGACAGAGAGAGAGAGCATGAGTGGAGAGAGGGAGAAGCAGACTCCCACTGAGCAGGGAGCCTGACACAGAACTGGATCCCAAGACCTTGAGATCACAGCCTGAGCTGAAGGCAGATGCTTAACTGACTGAGCCACCCAGGTGCCCCTAGTTAACACTTTTTAAAAACATTTCTTTATTTGTTTTCTTTTTCGATGAATTATAATCAATCTACAAATATACTTTCTGGCTCTGCTTCATTGACTACAAGAGAATTAGCTTCCTTGAGAATCTTTTTCATATTTTAATGACTTCTTTGGTATATTTCAGTTAAACAATTTCAGTTTAACTCTACTGTGGGTATTCTATAAGTTGCTGCCTCTCAGGGAACAGACAGATTTTTCTTTCAAAAATGAAGGACAATATAGAGAATTTTATGATTTTAGCTAATTCATGGCTGCATGTCATAAAATTCAATCTCATTTCCTTGCCAGTTTATAAGTATTTGTCTCTAGTTATGTGATGTAAGAAAGTTACCCAACTATACTATACCTCACCTTTCTCATCTGTAAAATGTGGATAATATAGAGCCAGCAATGGCTAAATGTTGTGTTGTAATTGTTGGTATTATTTTTAGTCTAAAATTTTCTCTGATCTGACAGAAAAAACCAATCTGGGACAATGCACTAGATTTGTTGGTAAACCATGTGATTTTTTTTTTTTTTAAGATTTTATTTATTTATTTGACAGAGAGCTAAAAAGGGAACACAAGCAGGGGGAGTGAAAAGGGAGAAGCAGGCTTCCCACTGCGCAGAGAACCCAGTGCGGGCTTGATCCCAGGTCTCTGGTATCATGACCTGAGCCAAAGGTGGATGCCTAACAACTGAGCCACCCAGGCAACCTGCCCCCCCAATGTCACATTTTTTTTGAAATGTCTTCATATGTCCTAGACAAGAAGAAACTGTGACTTATACTGAAATGTTAACTACGTAATCCTTCTCAAGGTCTATGTCATTAGTTAACTTAGAAATTCTTCCTTTTCTCATTTGTCAAACCTCTGTTATTCCAGGCTTAGTTTACATAAACAGGAGAATTGTCTTTAAAGGAAGAAGTAAGGTCAGTGGCAACCAAAATTCCATTATGTTCTTTCATCTGCTGCCTTCCAAGACACTAGGATCGGACACCTTAGATGCACATCTGCTTCAGTTTGAGGAATAACTGAGTGCTGAGTCAATCATCATAACAGAGGACCTGGAAATATCAGAAGGTAGAATGAATAGTTTATAATAAGCTAGTCTGCTCTCTGCTCTGAGAATATTCAGCTGCATAACCTCAAGGGAACTACATGGAAAAAATGAAAGGAAATGCTTTGGGCTTTAGAGCTTTTCATTTCCTGTGAGCAGCACATCCCCTGCCCTTCTCTACCCATGGCCCCTTGTCCTCACATTGTGTCTTCCTGCTGATTCTCTGCCTGTGCCTGAGCCAGTCTTCAGTTGTTGATGACGGTAAAAAACAGGTTAAGTCAGACTTAAGTTGACTCTGTTGCCTAAAGGGGCTGTGGCACTTTGTGAGACCAACAGGCCTGTGATTTGAGGTGTCATATTATGCCAGAGAGATGTAGGATACAATGGACCTAAAAGGTATCTCCTTAATGAAAAGGCTGGTGGGGAAGCCTGGTGGTCCCCTGCGTAGGTGCCACTATCTAAGTGTAGCAATACGTTAATTGATTTTGATAAAGAGTTGAAAAAAGTCATTAACTGGCCTCCCACTGACTGAAGAAGGCAGAGATCGCATGCACAGTGGCTCTGTGCGGCTCCTCTAGTGAATGGTATGAATGCAGCTACTTCTAAGAGGCCAGAATAGGGCCTTCTCAAAACCCTCCTTGGCTAGGAGTTTCCCTTCTTGCCAGTTGCTGTCTACCAAGCCAGTGGGTGCTTTCAATGTCTAGACTAGCACCAGAAACATCTCCTTTGGCTGAGATGTGCACTGACCTAGTAGAGGCAGCTGGCATGTGAAGAGGGAGTATTACCAGCTACCAGGTCTCAAATTATCAACATGGCTTGACACTTGAGGGGATGGTACCTACTGGTCCTGTAGCACTGAAGCCATGACTAGTGTTTCTTGAGGGATCCCTAAATAGACTAGACTTGGAAATACTCTGGTGAGACAGCACTTGAAGTTGGCATCAGGTTTTGACTTTAGTGTCTAAGGATGTGCTTTATCATTTCTCTACCTCTATCCATGTATAAGGTAGCAGATATTTTCATAGAGCCAGGAAAGACAGGTGTCCAGTGGTTATCCTGGCATGTGTTCTCCTCAGTCCAGTCTCTGTGCCAGCTTTCACAGTCATCATCAGTTAAGTTTGCTGACGACCGCTTCCTCCATCCACAGCTGAAACTGACACTACCCACATTCTAGAGTTCATTATGCAAAGCTGTGTGTGTGGATAAGTTAAAAAGGAGTTTTGAAAAAATTAACTGGACGTAGCCCTTTCCTCTTCCATGTAAGCCAGATGATCTCCCCACTTCTCGCTCTACCTGTGTGGAGTTTGTATGCAAATTGGCAGCAAGATGGAAATTTACTCTGAGCTTTATGGTGTTTTTAACATGCTGTGGTACCTAATTCTTTATACATTTCCTTCTTCCCATTTCTAACCCGAAAGATACTTTCTGTCACTTGCTCTAAAACATGATCATCTATACTGAGATATAATTGACAAACAAAAGTTGTGTGCATTTAAGGTGTATAATGAATTCACTTTTTTTTTTTTAAAGATTTTATTTATTTATTTGACAGAGAGAGATCACAAGTAGGCAGAGAGGCAAGCAGAGAGAGAGAGAGAGAGAGAGAGGAGGAAGCAGGCTCCCCGCCAAGCAGAGAGCCCGATGCAGGACTCGATCCCAGGATCCTGGGATCATGACCTGAGCCGAAGGCAGAGGCTTAAACCACTGAGCCACCCAGGTGCCCCATGAATTCACTTTATATAAATATGTGTTCTAAAAAAATTACCACAGTGAGGGAGCACATCCATCACCCTGGAGTCCTCCCTTTTTTGTGTGTGGTAGGATCATTTAAGATCTACTCTCTCAGCAGATTTCATGTATACAGAACAATATGCACCATAGTCACCATGCTGCATGTTCCATCTCCAGAATTCATTCATCCTGGAAGTGAAAGTTGCTACACTTTGACTGGCATATCTCCATTTTCCCCATCCCCTAGCCCTTAGTAACTGCTGTTCTACTTCCAGCTTCTATGAGTTCAACTGTTTTCTCTTCCACATATAAAGGAGGTTTTACACTATTTGTCTTCTCTGTCAAGCTTATTCCACTTAATGTCTTCAAGCTTCATCAATATTGTCTCTAATGGCAGCATTTCCTTCTTTCATACAGCCGAATAATATGCCATTGTGTTATGTACTTTCTTTATCCAGTCATGTGTCAAGGGAAATAGGTCGTTTCCTTGTCTCAGCTATTGTGAATAATGCTGCAATGGACATGGGAGTACAGTTAACTCTTCAATACAGTGTTTATGTATATCCTTTGGCTATATATCCTGTACCGTAGTGGGATTCCTAGATCATGCGGTGGTTCTATGTTTTGAGGAACCCGGTACTGTTTTCCACGTGGCTTCACCAATTTACATTCCCACCCACAGTTCATAAGTGTTCCCTTTCCCCACACCCTGGCCAATACTTATCTCTTGACTCTTCAATAAAAACCTTTCTAACAGGTGTAAGGTGATAGCTCACTGAAGTTTTGATTTGCTTTTCCTGATGACCAGTGTTGTGGAACTCCCCTTCATGTCCCTGTTGGATATTTGTATGTCTTCTTTGAAAATGTCTATTCAGATTCTCTGCCTACTTTTTAACCAGATTACTTAGGGTTTTTTTTCTATTGAATTGTATGAGTTCCTTATATATTTTGGATATTCACCCATTTCATATATGTGGTTTGCAAATATTTTTTTTTCCATTCCATAGGTTGCCTTTTCATTTTGTTGATGGCTTCCTTTGATGTGCAGAAGCTTTTTAGCTTGATGTAGTCCCATTACTTTTTTAAATTTTAAATTTTTAAATTAATTTTAATTGAATCTAATTTTTAAGGTTTTTGGGGTTTTTTTGTTTTGTTTTTTTGTTTTTTTATTTGACAGAGAGAGATCACAAGTAGACAGAGAGGTAGGCAGAGAGAGAGGGAAGCAGGCTCGCTGCTGAGCAGAGAGCCCGATGCAGGACTCGATCCCAGGACTCTGAGATCATGACCTGAGCCGAAGGCAGCGGCTTAACCCACTGAGCCACCCAGGCGCCCTGAATCTAATTTTTAATTTTTATTTTTATTTATTTTTTATTTTTGCTTTATTTTGCTCTTTTGCCTGTGCTTTGAGGGCCACATTAAAAAAATCATTACCAGGACCAAAGTTGCTGTGACTATTTAAGCTACTTCTATAACATAGAAAACACATTCAGTATTCAGAAAAGGAGCTCAAATAATATTTTTTAAAAGGGCTAGCTTTAGTGATCATGAATATGTAAGAAAAAGTCATTTTCAGCATTTCATAAACTTAAGGTTATGATTATACTGATTCCAAATCCAAATACAGAACCCCAATATGCTGTTGTGACAGCAAAGCCCTGTATATCTGAAGCTACAAGCATTTATAATGTGGGGGTTTGAGCCGTTATCTTTATTTACCTTTTGGTCAAATATTTAAGTGCTTACGAAAAGTTTGGAAATTTCTTACCTTTATTTGTTCTCTCATCTCTTTTCTTTCTCTTTCTTACATTCAAACCGCCGCAAAACTTTCTATTTTGGGGGGCGCCTGGGTGGCTCAGTCAGATAAACATCTGCTTTAGGCTCAGTTCATGGTCCTGGGGTTCCAAAATCCTGGAGTCCTGATTGTCAGCTCCCTGTTCATCAGGGAATGTTCTTCTCCCTCTGCCCCCACCCCCACCCCCACTGGTGCTCCCTCTCTCCCTCTCTCTCTCTCAAATAAATAAATAAAATCTTAAAAAAAACCCAACCAAACAAAAAAACCCAGGGGCGCCTTGGTGGCTCAGTGGGTTGAAGCCTCTGCTTTCAGCTCAGATCATGATCTCAGGGTCCTGGGATCTAGCCCTGCATCTGGCTCTCTGCTCAGCAGGGAGCCTGCTTCCCCACCTCTCTCTGCCTGCCTCTCTGCCTACCTGTGATCTCTCTGTCAAATAAATAAATAAATAAATCTTTTAAACAAAACAACAAAAAAACCTCCTTTCTATTTCTACTTAGCAAAATGGAGATTCAAATCATACCAAAATGTCTACTTACTCCCCTCTCCCCACTTAACATTTCAGATGGGCTTTTTCCTTCCTAAGGATTTAGGGAGGAAGAGAGTCAAAAAGGTCCTTTGCTGGCCTCCGACATCTGAAAGAAAATCTGTCCTTTTTCTCCCTTCAAGTAAGAATACTTGCTTTAAGTAATTGGAGATCAGAAGCCATTCTGATACAGCTGGCTTTTAAATAATATTCACTAATGACCAATATAATATGAGTCTATGGTGGCTCCAGCTCTAGGTTTGGTGTTTGTTTGTTTTTTTAATTTTTAATTTTAATTTTTTTTTTTAAAGATTTTATTTATTTACTTGACAGAGAGAGATCACAAGCAGACAGAGAGGCAGGCAGAGAAAGAGAGAGAGGGAAGCAGACTCGCTGCTGAGCAGAGAGCCCGATGTGGGACTCGATCCCAGGACCCTGAGATCATGACCTGAGCCGAAGGCAGCAGCTTAACCCACTGAGCCAACCAGGTGCCCCTAATTTTAATTTTTAATTTTAGACAGACCTTGCTAGAAAAGGGACATGATTTAGGCAATGACTCTGAATTTAAGATTTATTGTTGATTTGATTGACAGTATCTTTAGTGTGTTCATTTTATTAAGGAATCTATGGCAAGCAAGTCCACATGCATGTAGAAGTGTATGTGCATGCGCGCGCGCGCGCGCGTGTGTGTGTGTATGTGTGTTTCTATTCATGTGTTTTGGTGTCACATGTAAGAAAACATACTCATTTAACCCAAGCAAATAAATTGGTGTTTCTATTTCTTCTAAAAATAACACATTCAGGGCGCCTGGGTGGCTCAGTGGGTTAAGCCGCTGCCTTCGGCTCAGGTCATGATCTCGGGGTCCTGGGATCGAGTCCCGCATTGGGCTCTCTGCTCAGCAGGGAGCCTGCTTCCCTCTCTCTCTCTGCCTGCCTCTCTATCTACTTGTGATCTCTCTCTGTCAAATAAATAAATAAATAAATCTTTAAATAAATAAATAAATAAATAAATAAAAATAAAAATAACACATTCACTTACTAATATATGATCTATCTGTATGATAGATCCTCCTAACACATGTGCAAAACTAGTAAAGTGTATTTTCTCTTCATGTTGTAAACATTGTGAGGCTGTAATTTTTTTTTTTTTTAAATTTCACTGCTTCTCATTAACCTTCCCCCTTAGGGTCCTAGTTCATATGTGTGTGCCAGAGATTGAAAAGGCCAAATGACAAAGAAGAGAGGGCATATAGAGAAGAAAGGAGGGGCTTGAGAAAACTCAATAGTTTATTAAATTAAAATGATAGCAGTTTCAGTGTTTGACAAAGAAAAAAATGTAACAATCTCACTTTAATCAACTTTCTTCTTCTTTTTGTAAATGTATTTGACAGAGAAAGAGAGACAGGGAGAGAGAGGGAACACAAGCAGGGGGAGTGGGAGAGGAAGAAGCAGGCTTCTCGCGAGCAGGAAGCCCTATGGGGGGCCCCTCACTTTAATCAACTTTTATTTATAGTTCCCAAATCTCAAAACTGTTCTTTGGTGTCACAAAATAGTGGAACAACATGTTCTAGTCTAAGTTCTCCCAGAAATAAGCCCCAAAGAGTACAAGCAGTTTATTTAGAAAGTTCATATGAAAGAAATAAACAAGGGGCCCCTGGGTGGCTCAGTCAGTTAAGTGTCTGCCTTCGGCTCAGGTCATGACCCCAGAGTCCTGGGATCTAGCCCTACATTGGGATCCCTGCTCAGTGGGGAGCCTTCTTCTCCCTCCCCCACTGCTGCTCCCCCTGCTTGTGCTCTCTCACTCTGTCAATAAATAAATAAAATCTTAAAAAAAAAGAAGAAGTAAAGGAGTGTAGGGAAGTGAGGCATGCATCATCAGGCTGGTTACCACAATGAGAAAGCAATTCCCAGTCTTTCTGCAAGCCTCCGCAAGGCGGTGTGTGCAACTCCTCAGAGTTATCCTATCCAAGGGGTGAGGAAGCTGGAGTACTTATCTGCCAACTCCCCCATCCATCAACTGTCCCTGGGGATCATTAACAACCCACTGCTCTGTTTTATTTATCAATGGACTAAGCATGTAACTATGGCCAAAAAATAGCCCTTAAGCAGAGACTCAAGGTATTTAAAAAAAAAAAAAAAAAAAAAGGAAGAAAGAAAGAAAAAACCCTAATGCAGGGAGTTGCAGGTACTTGGAGTAACTGGTTTTGAGACGTAACCAGTTTTAAGGGTCACAGACACTGAGTTATAATTTTATCTGCCTGTGTGTGTGAGTATTATGAACCAAAGCTTTTCTTCATTCTGTGTGTCTGAAAAAACCTATAAAGAACTATTACTGTTTTTGTATTGGTATTTTGGCATTTGAATCTGTAACACCAAAGATGATCTTAATATAGAGCAAATTTGTTTTATTTATCACAAAATCAGATGTACAGTCATGGGTTTATTTAAGTTCTCTGTAGACCACCTTTTGAATTTTGAAATAAGAGCTTCCATAGGGTAAGATTTAAAGGTATTTTTCTGTAAGCTGTTTAATTATAAGGGGCTTTAAAAATAATTTATCAGGGGCGCCTGGGTGGCTCAGTGGATTGGGCCGCTGCCTTCGGCTCGGGTCATGATCTCAGGGTCCTGGGATGGAGCCCCGCATGGGGCTCTCTGCTCCGCAGGGAGCCTGCTTCCTCCTCTCTCTCTGCCTGCCTCTCTGCCTACTTGTGATCTCTCTCTCTGTCAAATGAATAAAAAAAAAAAAAAAAAAATCTTTAAAAATAATTTATCATATCATAAACCTTCAAAACAAAATTATTAATAATCTTGTGAAATCTGTAGGAAGTGTTTCTTAAATGTCACTCTCAATTACCACTTCTAGAGCCAAGTGGTAAAACAACTGTTTCTCTACTGGCTGAAATGTGGTTTTACCAGATACAAGATAAAATAACTCTGTGGTTAATTGAGCTTTCTGTCAATTTAGGAAGGAAAATGCAAGGCTCTACTTATGACTAGTTCAAGGATTTTAAGTTCTCTCCTAAGTCATTTCAGCAAAAGGCAAAAACAGAGGCCTGGAATGCCAAGGTTGAAGGCAATGCCAAGGTTGAAAAGTTCCACCCACTGCTTAGGGCCAGACTATGTTCTACCACAGATTCGTTGTGGTCTTCCACCCAAATCTCCAGCACCTCTCCTCTCATAAATTGTCCCTCCCACCAACCATAAAGAGCCCGTTCCAGTTTTATTAACCAACCATAAAGAGCCCGTTCCAGTTTTATTAAAAAGTTCTTGGTAACCCCAGTCTCTTCATCCACTTTTACCAGTGGGGTAGCATTTGATATTTTGCCGGCGCCTCTTCCACCTTGTGTGCTCTTGGTCTCTGCCATGATTCACAAATCAATCGTGTCTAAGAGGATCTTCTCTCTTTCAAATCTTCTGACTGTCCATTTCACGAGGCATTTTCCTTCTCCAATTTCTTATCATAATATGCATGATCTGTGTCATTAATTCATTCGTCCACTTGCCCCATTCTTCCTGAGGGATTCCCATGTGCCAGGCACTGCTATAGCTGCTGGAGACTTAGGAAGAGACAACACAGGCAATCCCTGTGCTCACAGAACTTCTGCCCTAGAAGGTGGGAACTACGATGGGGAATAAAAACCTTTCAGATATGATAAGACCTACAAAGTGTATAAAACATGGTAATATTGTGTTTTTCATGGGCATATGTCTTTTACTGTCCATCTCTGTTTTATTAGAAACTCCCTGAAGCAATACTGTTTTTATTTATTCATTTTTACCACGGTGACCTATAAATATCTACCGATCCATCTTCGTAAGTGTGTGATACTCTTCTAAATAGATCCTATATGATCATTTGGGATTTATGTGAAGTTGGATAAAGTTGATAATGTCATACTACAATAGCTATTGCAAGGAGGGACACATTTTTCACTTGTGGGAGCCTTAGCCAATGTCACAGTTGGTGGATTTTCTTATTAGATTGTCACGGAGGTGTATACTTAGTTTTACTTTCAACTCTCTACCCTTTGCTTCCTTTGAAATCCTCTGTGATCCCTTAATCCCTTAATCTGGATTGACCCCTCCCACTGCAACAGATCAGGCCCCCATCTCTCCTTTAGAAAGATCTGAAAGCTTAAATCACCTAATTAACATTTAATTTCACCTTCAACCCTGTGTTGATCTTTTGTGATGGATATAAGGAAATCTGAGTTCGCAGTTAATGAATGCTCTGAATACAGTGCCCAACAATGACACATGATGACTCCAATTAGGTGAAAAAGCTTCTATTTATCAGCACAGAATTCTTCCCTTTGAATTGTATGGCAGCTGACCCTGTTTTACCTAGTCAATTTAACCTTTTCTTAACTGCTGGTATGTGCATGTATGTGCGTGCGTGCGCATACTTTACTGATTGGGTAGTTAACCGGTTTCTAAATTCATGTTTGGCAACGTCAACATCAATTGTATAAAGGAATAGAAGGGTCCAAAGAAGTTAGGCTTCTCCAGACATCAATTTACAGCCACAAAATAAACAATAATTTTAACTACTTTAGAGGGTTGTTCTGAATATGGGAAGAGCAAATGTCCAAAAAGAACCAAGTAGATAGTAGCTAGTTTTATTCCACCTTCTCTGGTTTCTGTAACCAAATACTCATTCAATTTATCACTCAGATTTTGACTAATGATTAGCTAATGAGTAACAATACAGTTTTGTCTTGTTTTTTTAATTAAGTCACTAGGATTGGTTGGTTTTATGCATGGATGGAATAGGCATTTGACATTTTGTCACAATTCTCTAATTCAAACATTTCCTCACTAAAGGCCTGGAATGTTAAAAAAAAAAAATTAAAGAAATAAAAATTAGAAAAGAAAAGGCCTGGAATGTTTATCATTGGAAATTCTGCTGTGTTAGGTTATTGTTATTTACTATGTGTACTATTAAAATATAAATAGCTGATAGCCTGCTGATGCATTTGCTACTTCACATAAAGGAGTTTCTCAGAGATTAATAAAACAATAAGTCAGTGAGTAGTCCTGAACAGCGTTGTAAAGAAAATCTGGTAGCACTGATGAAGTTCTAGAACCTAGGTGAGGTTCGGTGGGCTGAGGTCTGGAGCCGATGACCAAGAAAGAATTCTTGAGACATCTTTGGTGCAGAATGGTGGTTTATTAAAGCACGGGGACAGGACCTGTGGGCAGAAAGAGCTGCTGCCCCGGGTTGTGAGGGATGGCAGGTTATGTACCCTGCGGTTGGGGGAAGGTGAGGGCAAGGGAGGTTTCAATGGAGTTTTCATATGCTAAAGAGGGCCTACAACGTGCGGGAGTATCCCGGAGGTCTTCGGGATACCCGGAGGTCTTCCAGCTTGATCAATGTCGTCTTTTGGCAAGCCATTAACACCAAGATAGTTGGGATTCCTGGTGGGATGTCACAATCCTGCTATCAAGCATCTTTGTTAGTGAGATTTAGGTTCAGAAGAGATTTAACTTTATTTACATTTCCTTCTACCTCAGCATCCTTCAGTTTTGTGTATGGAGGGGAGGACTTGAGGAACTGAGTTATTGGCTCTGGAAATTATCAGTAGCACAAGGTAACTTCTTTGTTTGTAGATCTCTAGGACATTTGTAAACCAAGGGGATCTATTTGTTTCTCGTTTCTGGTGGTCAGGGGTGCCTGAGGAAGGCTACACATATTACCAAGGGGAGCTGATGGAGAGGGGGTGCAAGGTGCCAGCTTTTGCTTTGTCCTCTGCCAGCCTCCTGCTCCCTCATCAGCACCACCACCACCCGCGCCCCAGACTTATTCTGTTTGGCTTTACACTATTGGCCAGACAGATTTTTTCAGAGTTTCAGTTAGCACCAATATTTAAAATGGGAAGATGTCTCATATAATTTCAAATTTCTCTTTACAAATGAGAAAAATTGGTCACATTGGGCTCTCATTCCTGAGGGATTATCCTACTATCTGAAACTCCTCAAATTGCTCAGTGATCCTTGGCCTTGCTTTCAGTGCCTTCTGAGAGAGGGGAAGGAAAAAAAAAAGTCAGGGAAGGATAATACTGTTTTTATAGTTTCTGCTCCAATATTCATTTTTTGGGAATGCCTATCATTTTCTATCAACATCTGATTTTTTCTGGATTTCTATTAGCCTTTTGTGGTAACTACATGAAAATATCCAACAGACAAAAAACCTACAACAAACTTTTTAACATTCTTTTTTTTTTAAGTTTTTTTTTTTAAGATTTTTATTTATTTATTTGACAGACAGAGATCACAAGTAGGTAGAGAGGCAGGCAGAGAGAGAGAGGAAGGGAAGCAGGCTCTCTGCTGAGCAGAGAGCCCGATGCGGGGCTCGATCCCAGAATCCTGGGATCATGACCTGAGCCGAAGGCAGAGGCTTTAACCCACTGAGCCACCCAGGCGCCCCACTTTTTAACATTCTTAATGACAGTCACAAAATGCTATTTTTCATTTTATCCAAAAGTGTCCTATTAAGCTGTTCCTAGTTTTTATCCTTAAAAGACACAGACAGTGTTTCCCCCTCTAGAGCCATAAACACACTTGAAACACAAGAATCATAATAATACAGCAGTGATCACTTTTATTCATTCCAGAATCCTAATAATGGAACAAAAGGGGGACACCATCTTCTTTAATGGTAAACGTTAACATTTATTGAGGCCTTGACTAGTTGCTGGGCACTGTTTTAAGTATTTTACCTGTAACCTCTAATATAATTCTCCCAACAACCCTGATTATACCCATTTTACAACTGAAAAGACTGAGGCATAGAAAAGTTAATTAACGTGACTGGGGTAGGGGACCAGGAGTGTGAGTGTTCCTAACCACTACTCCGTTGATACTGCTTTCTCTGTGCTCCAGCGTAGGCTTTTGGGATTTATATAAAGATGAAAAATATCATTGTATCATCTCATCATTTGAGAAACAGGGGTAAGATCACCAGTTGGGGTGATACCAAAGGTATAGCTCACACTGTGGCTTGTGTCAGTGGTAGCTTCCAGAGCTTGCAATGTATATCCCGCACGCACATGCGGTAGCCTTGCTCAAATCACCCCTCACACCAAGGACTTTTCCTCTTCATTCCTTTAAATGATTCTTTTTTTTTTTTTAAGATTTTATTTATTTATTTGACAGAGAGAGATCACAAGTAGGCAGAGAGGCAAGCAGAGAGAGTGAGAGGGAAGCAGGCTCCCCGCCGAGCAGAGAGCCAGATGCGGGACTCGATCCCAGGACCCCAAGATCATGACCTGAGCCAAAGGCAGTGGCCTAAACCACTGAGCCACCCAGGCGCCCCCCTTTAAATGATTCTTAGTGAGAGCCGCCTGGGTGGCTCAGTCATTGAGCATCTGCCTCATGATCCAAGGGTCCTGGGATGGAGCCCCGAATCCTGGCTCCCTGCTCTGCTGGAAGCCTGCTTCTCTTTCTCCCACTCCCCTTGCTTGTGTTCTCTTTCTCTCTCTCTCTCAAATAAATAAATAAAATCTTAAAAAAAAAAAATGATACTAGCTGTCCCTGAAAAATAGCTTCTACTTAGGTGTCTCCTCATGCTAGGAATCCAAGAGCAACATTAAGTTTCTTTTTTTTTTAAATTTTATTTATTTATTTGACAGAGAGAGATACAAGTAGGCAGAGAGGCAGGCAGAGAGAGTGAGAGGGAAGCAGGCTCCCTGCCGAGCAGAGAGCCCGATGCCGGACTCGATCCCAGGACCCTGAGATCATGACCTGAGCCGAAGGCAGCGGCTTAAACCACTGAGCCACCCAGGCGCCCCCAACATTAAGTTTCTACAGTTAGTTTTACATCATCTCAAGACTGCTGGGCAGTTCCTCAGGAGGAACTGAAATCCTCTATAGCTATTTCTTCTGCTTCCAGTCATGTCAAGAAATAGTTGAAGAGTTCTCAGAAACCATCTCTGAGGAGTTGGAAGCAGGTGGCTTACAGGTTCTTTTCTCTGAGATGGACAAGTGGGGCAGTAACTTTTCCATGCCCTTGTAGAACTTAGTATAAAATGGTGATTCACCATCCTCCGGCAGAATGCATGGTGACCCAGTGTGTGCCCAGGCTGTGTGACTCCCACTGAAGGAGGAGAGTCGCTCAAGCACTAAAATTTGACCCAGTGGCCTCTGTTCACATGCACTGACCCAGTTACAAAAGGGCAAGAACTCCTCAGCATTTCTGAAGCCATATTATTTCCATTATAGGACTCTTTAAGACAACAACAACAATGGAGATAAAGAATTTGGTAATTGAAGCCTCTGTTGAATATCTCATGCTGTTTCAAAACACTTCATCCCAGTCATCCCTAGAAAATGAAGTCTACCTCAGAGGAAAAATATTGACCATCCTCACTGAGCCATCAAGCAGAGTGGGAGTCAGAAAGTTTAAACTTAGATACACCTATTTCACTTTGTGCAAAAATCTGTTCTTCATGTTTTGATTTTCTCTAATTGAGTAGAAATACAACCCCGGTTGTATTTCTGGGACTGAGTGAAAATAAAATTGGCCCTCATGGGGGCTCTAATACTTCCTCCTCAGTTATGGGGACACTGCTGGGCCCAAGCAACTATCTTGGTTCACAGTCACTAATCAGGTATTTTAAAGGATAATTTAACACATTATTTTGCCACAACCATGCAGCGATACTATTGTTTTAGTTTGGTCTTTCAAGTACCCAAACACTGGGTTTATTATCTTGCCATTTCATGTGTTCAGTTATTATGGAGAAAACCTTAAGGAGAGTAATATTTTTTCTTCCCAGTTTAACTAGGAGGTTCTCAATAGTAGCAACCGTATCTTGTGCTTTTTCATCACCTCTGATATCTAGTATGAGCTAAATCATGAGTAAGTCCCTGTGGGGAGTGCTCGATGCTTTCCTTGGCTTTACTAGCAGGAAATAGTATACTACCTGGAAATATTCCACATGCCACCTTGCATGAATCACTTCTTAGGAGAATTCCTTTTCCTCTCAGACCCCATTCTCTGGGGCCCTGTTTTCCATGGCACATATTATGGTCCTCGGTGTTTAGAGCACTGGGCTTTTTTATGGGCCTAAGAAGATATGTGAGAATTGAAAAATGAAGCAATTGACTCCAAAATTAAAAAATGAAGCAATTGACTCCAAAATGTAACTGACTCCAAAATGCAAAATTAAGATTAGAGTTTAATGATATAGTCAAAGTATAATCTGTCAGCTTCAATAATTGTCAAACAAGTTATTAAGAAAAACCTTTAATATATTTGAGGAAAACTTGTTGGTTGACTTTTTGTCATCTTGCAGGTATTCTTGAGTACGCTGCATGATTGCAGAGAAATTAGGGCTAATCATTAATTAAATGAATTTAATATTAACCAAGTAGTGTTACCACTATTATTATTATTTTAACCAAGTAACTTTAAAATCAAAATTATAAAGATCCTTTCCAGATTTTTATAGCGAACATATTGTAGAATGTGAGAAGTGAGTCCATTTTAATTTGTTGGCTGTGATGGGAGGGGCTACAAAGGTCTTATATAACAGCCTTGCCTAAGCTACTACCTATTTGCACAATTGTTAATTTTAAAATAACTTTTTAAATTTTTATTGTTATTTTTAAATGACTACTTTTTTTTTTAAGATTTTATTTATTTATTCGACAGACAGAGATCACAGGTTGGCAGAGAGGCAGCCAGAGAGAGAGGAAGGGAAGCAGGCTCCCTGCTGAGCAGAGAGCCCGACCTGGGGCTCGAACCCAGGACCCTGAGATCACGACCCGAGCCGAACGCAGAGGCCTTAACCCACTGAGCCACCCAGGCGCCTCTAAATGACTACATTTTAAATCAATTATAATTTAGAGTTACTGTGAGGTAACTCTTAAGGAAAAGATTAACGATCAGTAGAGAAATCTTTGAGTCAACCAGAGAATAACTTAGGTCTTGGGGAATCTTACAGAATTGTCAGCTGAGGGGGCACCTGGATGGCAGTCTTTTAAGTATCTGCCTTCATCTCAGATCATGATCCCCGGGTCCTGGGATCGAGCCCCACATTCTGGGTGTGTGTTGAGGCGGGTGGGGGGTCCCTGCTCAGCTGGGATCCTCCTTCTCCCTCTGCCCCTCCCCCCAATACTCCTGCTCTTTCTCTAAAATGAATAAATAAAATCTTAAAAAAAATAAAAATTTTTAAAAATTAAAGAAAGAATTATCAGTTGAATGAAGTCCAGCTTAAATTTCATGGACTTGGATGAGGAAAATTTCGTATTCTCTACCCATATGGAATAACAATCTGCCCCAAAAGTACAAAGCATTTTGGCATTATCTCTTCCAGCTCATTTGCTTTTAGCTTTCCATAAAGCAGTACCTGACAGTTGTTATCCTTAAGACTCAACTATTTTGCAAAAAGATCAAACAAAGCACTCTCTTTAAGAACACAGGGAACACACTAGAGTAGTTCCTCTGAAAATCCCAGTACTGTGCTGTTTGCAAGTATTTTTTTTAGAGTTCACTGCATGCCTGGAATGAACAGCCTGTCTTTCTTCCTAGAATATTACAGATTGATACACAAGGTCCAGTTAAATAGTGTCTAAGTTGCTTTCCTATCCCTTCTACAGGAGCTATGTGTCCTAAAAACAAAATTTAACTTTAAATATACCTATTTAAATATAATATACCTCACCTTCTTGGGCAAGGAAGGAAAAAGTAGTCTTAATTTTGAAAAAGGAATCAACATAGTAAAATAATGTATTTCTTTTTTTTTAAGTTTTTTTTTTTTAATATTTTATTTATTTGACAGAGAGAAATCACAACTAGGCAGAGAGGCAGGCAGAGAGAGAGGAGGAAGCAGGCTCCCTGCGGAGTAGAGAGCTGGACGTGGGGCTCGATCCCAAGACCCTGGGATCATGACCTGAGCCGAAGGCAGAGGCTTTAACCCACTGAGCCACCCAGGCACCCCTTTTTTTTTTAAAGAGAAGTCACTAGTAGGCAGAGAGGCAGGCAGACAGAGGGGGAAGAAGGCTCCCTGCTGAACAGCGAGCCCGATGCGGGGCTCGATCCCAGAACCCTGGGATCACGACCTGAGCTGAAGGCAGAGGCTTAACCCACTGAGCCACCCAGGTGTCCCTGAATTTCTTTTTCTAAAGTTACTGTTGAATACCACATTTATTTATACACATACTATCGGGCATGTGAATACTTGAAATATTTGTAAGTTTTGTACCTAGAATGAAAATAATGATTAATTTCTAAGGATTTCAGTGTCATGTCCACAAAAACAAAACCGTGGTCAGGGGTGGTAAGTGTATCCATCCTGTCAAATATGTCTAACAGTTGCTTAAGCAAGTTAAAAAATAATTCTCCTTTTGAGATGCTTTTTACTTCTTGACATCCTCGTTTTCCCCAAATGATGTTTGGCTTTTATAAAAGACAAATCTAAGTCCCAGCATAAAGCCCTGAGCATGTTACTTAACTTCTTAGGAACTTTAGCTTCCTCAACTGAGGAAATTATAGAACCTATCTTATGAGTCTATTTTAAATATTAAATGACATGACATGTGTGCAGAGCCTCTTACCTTGTGCCTGGAATGTGATGAGGCTATTGTTTTTAGATTCCTTCCTCTGGAGCCAGAAGGCCTGAGCTCTCTCGTCTGGTTCTCCCACTCCACTAGCTGGGCAAGCACTCTCTCTGTACTTAAGTTCCATCATCTGACAAATGAGTAGATAAAAGCTTCATGTGATTAGCATACAAGTGAATGCGGTAACACGTGTAAAACACTCAGTGACTCTAAACAGGTTTTCAGAGCATTGCCCAGAATTGTCCCCTTCAGAGGCACAGACATCTCATTCATAGGCTGGCAAGTCTCCTGAATTGGGCAGATTTTATAAGATGCCATAAGCACTCTATTTCCCTGCCAAATGTGGGGAAACTCTTCCTGGAAAAGTTATTCCTTTGAACTGAGCTTCCAAAAGGTCCCTAGGAGAATTCAAATACTCTCTCTGGGTTGAACAGTACATTACCTAATATTTTCTCCAGATTAAGGCTGTTTTTCCTAAATATTTGGGAAAGATCCTCCTCTCTCTCCTTAACAGTAATGCTCAGGTCTGGTCAGAGCTTGCCAATGACTTTTCCCAGTGTATTTCTTCCCTGCTCCTTTTTCTTTGGGAGATCATTTTTATTGTAAGGATCTGGGAGCTCTGTTTTGGCAAAGAAGGTGTCAAGAGTAGCTCTCAGGGATAGAGGCTTATGAAAAAGAAAACAGACAAGACTCAATTTTTGAAATTCCAGCCATGAAGCAAATGCCACAAAAGGACACAGGAAGAAAATCTGTAAAAGGCTTATCTACCACTGTTGACCAAAGATTTATTCTGTTGTTAAGCAAACACCCTGTGAGGCAGATATTGTGCTAGGTACTGTGAATACAAAGGTGAATAATTCCCTGTTTTCAGGGAACTCACATATCATGGAGGCCCAAGTGTCTCTTTGGAGCCTGGCAACTGGGAACACGTGGATGGGAAGCCATGATCCTGTCCCCTTAGCCAAATGAGAGGCTCACACTTGAGCATTCACCAGCACCCTGCTTGGAATTAGCAACAGCATCTAGATATTTGCTTAGCCCAGGACACCTCATCAAACTGCAAAGCAGTGAGACTAGGGGAGTTGACCCCTGAGTTAATCGCTGACCAAAAAAAGAGAGGAAAATGGAAAAAGAATAATGCTGCCAGAGAAACATGTGTAAAGATCTGAAAGTGATAGCATGGGAGTGCAGATAAAGCAATGTTTTCTCATTCATCCTAAAACAACCCTGGGAGGAAGGGAGGCACATGTATTGTCCCATTTTAAATTTTATTTATTTATTTAAAGAAGGTTTTATTTATTTATTTGACAGAGATCACAAGTAGGCAGAGAGGCAGGTGGGGGGGGGTGGGAAGCAGACTCCCCACTGAGTAGAGAGCCCAATGTGGGGCTTGATCCTAGGACATTGGGATCATGACCTGAGCCGAAGGCAGAGGCTTTAACCCACTGAGCCACCCAGGCCCCCTGTCACATTTTTTAGAAGACAGTGTTGAGCCTTGATGAGATTAAGTTCTTTTCGAAGGTAAGACAGCAAAAATCAGTGGCCTGGTCAGTGACTAAGGAACTGCGATGTCCCTATGATTTCCAGTGTGTCCTACCATACATTGTGGATACATCACACCCAAGTGAATCACCATCATCATCAGAATTAACCCAAGATGTTCATAGATTGAATGAAGCCAAGGAGAGAGAACTTCCAAGTTTGCCTTGGACTTACATGGCCTTTGCTGCTACTTGTGTTAGATCTTGAAGGAGGAGGAGAACATTTACTTGCAGAGAAGGGAGAAGAAGATGCAACACTCCCCAGTCAGGAGAAAGAGCGCAGGCAGATTCGGCGCAAGGCAAGCGCTGTTACATGGCTGCCATACTAGGTTATGAAAAATTAGTTATTAAGGGCCAGGCTGAGTGATAAATTGCATCCAAATGGTAGAAGTTTTCATTTACCACAAAGAGAAGGTGGCCCTGGATTCTATAAGGAATGGGAATCTCCTGAAGGTTTTTAAGCAGGGAGTTTAACATTTGAAGGCTTGTGTCTTTGAAAAATAACCCAGAGACAATGCAGACACTAAATCTTCAAAGTCTGAGTGGGGGGTGGGGAACTATTTACAATCCATTGTGTAAATGAAGTCAGTGGATTGGCGGCAAAACTAAGATGAAAACACAAAATAATTTTTTTTAAATCAAAGTATTGTTGTATCACATAATTTTCAGTTTTAAAACTGCTTTTCTCCATATTCACTGAACTTTCTTTTAAAATTTATCTTTAATAATATGTATTATTTATTGAGCCCTTAATATATGCCAAACACTCGGCCAAGGTTTTTGGTGTCTCATTTAATCTTCACGAAGCCCCCCCCCCTTTTTTTTAAGATTTTATTTATTTATTTGACAGACAGAGATCACAAGTAGGCAGAGAGGCAGGCAGAGAGAGGAGGAAGCAGGCTCCCTGCTGAGCAGAGAGCCAGATGCGGGGCTTGATCCCAGGACTCTGGGATCATAACCTGAGCTGAAAGCAGAGGCTTTAACCCACTAGCCACCCAGGCGCCCCAACAAAGCCCTTTTTTATCTCTGTTTTATAGTGGAGGAAACTAGGGCCTGGATAAGCTAAGTAACTTGTTCAAGGTCAAAAAACTGGTCATTAGTGTAACTTGGATTTGAATGCAGGCAGCCTGACACCAAAGGCCACTTTTTAACCTGATCCTGTATGCTCTCCATAATTAATATACATTATCTCAAAGAGCAGATCTTTTATATTAAGTAGAACTTATTTGTCATGTGGTCAAGGAGAAATTGCTTGTATTGCCTAGATTATTTTACCATTACTTTTAAGACGGGCAGGAGAAAATGTTATCACATAAACGTAAATTAAATGGGCCCAATGATAGTTTGCTTTCTAATAAATCAGTTTTCGGCATTGTCTATTGCATCAGGCATTAAATTATCATCAGAGCACATTCTGGCAGACTATTTTCCAAATCCTACTTTAATGAACACCTCCATTCGCTTCACAATATTACAAAATGGTAATGTGGCAGTGTGATTTTTCCAGTTATCCTGTCTCTTTCAAAAAATCTAAAAATGGGGGCGCCTGGGTGGCTCAGTGGGTTAAAGCCTCTGCCTTCAGCTCAGGTCATGATTCCAGGGTCCTGGGATCAAGCCCTGTATTGGGCTCTCTGCTCAGCGGGGAGCCTACTTCCTCCTCTCTCTGTCTCTGCCTGCCTCTCTGCCTACTTGTCTGTCAAATTAAAAAAAAAAAATCTAACAATGATTTTTATAAATACAATTTAATTTTAGAATATTTATCTCTTCGGTTAGGTATAGTTAGGAACCACTTGATTTCACATTGGGGTTATTATAAATTTGAAATCGGAACTGAAGTTTTTGCTTTTAAAAATTTTTTTTTTTTATTTATTCATTTGCGAGAGACAGAGCAAGAGCACAGCTGCAGGAGGGGCAAAGGGAGAAGCAACTGGGGACTCAATCCCAGGATCCTGGGATCATGACCCAAGCTGAAGGCAGTCTGTTAACTGACTGAGCCACCTAGGAGCCCCTTAGAACTAAAGTTCTGACATGGCTAGTGTGGATATGCACTGATAACGTTTGTATATACTGAAACAAAATAACAGATAAAGGGATGATTTAAAAGGAAACACACCAGATGTTGGTCAAGGCCGGTATTTTTGTTCTTGGTTTTGTCTGTGTCTATGTAATTAATAGCAAGCAATACTTTATAAAAGAATCAGTGCTGAATAAACAAGTACATTGATTTCTTGAGGTGAGAATTGTTGTCTTAAACTTTTTTTCTAATGCGTTTTCTCTTTAAGAATGAGACATCTAGAATAAGACTTGCTATCAGACTTTAAATCTACCATTAAAATTTAATCTTCCTGATTCCTCTTATGTGAGGTATCTAGAGTCATCAAATTTAAAGAAACAGAAAGTAGAATAGTGGCTATTAGATGCTGGGGCAAGTGGGGAGTAGAGAGTTAATTGTTTAATGGGTACAGAGTTTCAGTTTGGTAAAATGAGAAAGTTCTGGAAATGGATGGTGGTTATGGTACACAACAAATGTGAATGTATTTAATGCTATTGAACCATACCTAAAAAGGATTAAAATGTTAAATTTTATGTTACATATATTTTACTACAACAAAAAATAATCTTGACCCATGACTTATAGAGAACCAAAATATATTTAGTCATTTGATAAAAAGAATTTTTAATATTTGGGCCTTGATAGACATAACCAGTTCCTTTATTTTAGAGTAAAACATATAGATTTTTAACTTGTAAATGGTGGATAAAAGACTTTCGTGCTCCATTTTTTGCTAAAAACATCACCTAAATCAATAATTAGTTCAAGAAACAAGAAAGTAGAGCCCATATTTGCGGAAACTAGGAACTATGTGTAACTTCAAGCCATGATGAATAAAGATAGAAGTGGATGGAGAAGTGGCCAATGAGTTAACCAAATAAGGGTAAAATACTGAAGACAAGTAAGCTGAGCTGCCCCCAGACCCCAGGAAGTACTTCGGGAGATGAGCAAGCTCTGAAAGTAGGGAATATATAAAGGTATGTATAACATATAATTATCTGCCAGCCCTCACTCTTTCTCAATATAGTCACTATACCTCACATCCCTCCTAACAAAAGACAGATCGTCTGTAATAATTGGCAGAGGGCAGAAAGAGGGATGACTATGCAAACAGAAGGATTAAATGAACATCTGCAAACTGATTAGCAAGCTCTCAGTTCCCTTCTCTGCCCACACCAAAATGTGAACAGGCAGATCTACATCCATCTTTAAAAAAACAAGCCACCCCAGAGGAAGGAATGTTCCAGTGATATCTTGGATGCCCAGGTAGAATGCTTCCTCCCAGGGCACAAGCCCCACCTCTGCACCCAGAGCTTACCATCACCTTTCTAGGGCCCACCTCCATTTATGAACTGGGGTCAGGGATCAATGCAGGAATTTGAGGATCCTGCTCTTATCACTATTTGCATTTCTTGAATAGCATTCAAATATTTAGTTAAAAGTGAGGTTAAATTTGCACAGATGCATTTGAGAATCAAAAAGAACCTGGGTGGCTCAGTGGGTCAAAGCCTCTGCCTTCGGCTCAGGTAATGATCTCAGGATCTTGGGATGGAGCCCTGCATCAGGCTCTCTGCTTGGCAGGGAGCCTGCTTCTCTTCCTCTCTGCCTGCCTCTCTGCCTGCTTATGATCTCTGTCTGTCAAATAAATAAATAAAATCTTAAAAAAAAAAAAAAAAAAAAAAAACGAACCTGAAGGGTAACAGGGGAGGAACAGAAGAGATAGAATACAAAGGAAATACTACGTCACTTATGAAATTTTGGGTTAGATCATTTATTTGATCCCTGCAGTGGTTTCTTCATCCAATATTTTGAATTAGTGCAAAGTCCCAAAAGTCAATTGCAAAATGCATTTTGTGTCTACATTACTGATTCCATGGAGAAAAGTTGGATTCAGTTTTAAAAAGGGGTTTTCTGGCCCCTCCCGCAATGCTTGATCCTGGGATCCTTCCGGCTTGCCTGCCCGCCATGGCCGACAAGGAGGCAGCCTCTTATGAAGCAGTAGAAGAACATGTGATCAATGAAGAGTACAGAATATGGAAAAAGAACACCCCTTTTCTTTACAATTTGGTGATGACCCTTGCTCTGAGCGGCCTAGCCTAACTGCTTAGTGGATTCCAGATGTAACCAGACCAGAAGGGAAAGACTTCAGCATTCATCAACTTGTCCTGGGAACACATACATCGGATGAACAAAACCATCCTATAACAGCCAGTGTGCAATCCTTAATGATGATGCTGTTTGATGTTTCACACTACGACAGTGAGAAAGGAGAATTTGGAGGTTTTGGCTCAGTTAGTGGGAAAATTGAAATAGAAATCAAGATCAACCATGAAGGAGACGTAAACCAGGCTCATTATATGCCCCCAGAACACTTGCATCTTTGCAACAAAAACTCCATCCAGTGATGCCCTTCTTTTTAACTATACAAAACGTCCTTCCAAACCAGACCCTTCTGGAGAGTGCAACCCAGACTTGCATCGCCATGGACGCATCAGAAGGATGCGTCAGAAGGAAGGCTATGGACTTTATTGGAACCCAAATCTCAGTGGGCACTTAACTTAGTGCTTCAGATGACCACACCATCTGCCTCTGGGACATCAGTGCTGTTCCAAAGGAAGGAAAAGTTGTGGACGTGAAGACCATCTTTTACAGGGCATACAGCAGTAGTAGAAGATGTTTTCTGGCATCTGCTCCGTGAGTCTCTGTTTGGGTCAGTTGCTGATGATCAGAAACTTATGATCTGGGATACTTGTTCAAACAATACTTCCAAACCAAGCCACTCAGCTGATGCTCACACTGCTCAAGTGAACTGCCTATCTTTCAATCCTTATAGTGAGTTCATTCTAGCCACAGGATCAGCCAACAAGATTGTTGCCTTGTGATATCTGAGAAATCTGAAACTTAAGTTGCATTCCTTTGAATCACATAAGGATGAAATATTCCAGGTTCAGTGGTCGTCTCACAGTGAGACCATTTTGGCTTCCAGTGGTACTGATTGCAGACTGAATGTTTGGGTTTTAAGTAAAATTGGAAAGGAACAATCCTGGAAGTTGCAGAAGATGGGCCACCAGAATTGTTTATTCATGGTGGTCACACTGCCGAGATAACTTATTTCTCCTGGAATCCCAATGAACCTTGGGTGATTTGTTCTGTATCAGAAGACAGTATCATGCAAGTGTGGCAAATGGTAGAGAACATTTATAATGATGAAGATCCTGAGGGAAGCGTGGATCCAGAAGGACAAGGGTCCTAGATATGTTTGCACTTCTTGTGATTTTAGACTCCCCTTTTTTACCCTCTCAACGCTGAGATTGATTTAACACTGGTTTTGAGACACAGACCTTGTTTGGCTATCCCTCTATGCTACGTACATCAACAATCTTACTAGCCCAAACAGAGGGATTTTTTTAAATATTAACTGGGGGACTTGATTCAGTAAAGGCACAGACTTATATTTAAATTTTCTTCAGGAATTTTCTAGAAACAAAGGTCTAATGTAGCCACAGAAAGGGGAATATTGTGTGTGGTTATTTTTCTTCTTCGGCTATATCCCCAAGTTTTTCAGACTCCTTTAAGTAAAGGCTAAAGTGAGGAAGGAGTAGAGACAGGTGAGGGAGGTGTCTGAGCCATGAAGTATAAATAGCAAAAGATGTCATTTTTAATCAGGAAATGGGGGAGATTCAAGTCATATAAATTCCTAATCTAACATTTTCACACCTGACTTTCCAGTATGCACATTTTCCTATGTAAACCAGTCTCCTCTGTTTCTTCAGTTAAGTCAAAACTATGTGTTCCTCTTTCCCCATATATTTTTGCTTGTTAGTGTATTTCTTGAGCTGTTTTCATATTTCTTTCCTTTCTGTGAAATGGTTTTTTTAAAAAAAACTTGGGACCACCAATTTGTAAAGATGTATGTTTTTACCTGACAGTTATACCACGGGTAGACCATCCAGTTGAGTTGAGAAGAGTGAATTGATAGCTTGTATTTGTTTTTAAAATTAAATTAATCCTGGATTTAAAAAAAAAAGGTAGTTTTCTGCCCTTTTAGTAGAAAATGTGATTTGTTGACAAAGGTTTAAATCCATACATTATCAGAGGTCTCACATATTGTTACCTTTTAAAGTGATCATTTGTTAGTCAGTATTACCTAATGAGGCATCCAAATGCCATCTGCTGTGTAGGTAACAGCAGAACACCACTACCCATGTAATGAGTATGGCTGAAGTCCTTATCACATTTTATGGCTAATGGACTTGAGAAAATGTTATATATACCTTCGTTATAGTCTTTATGAACCTAAAAACTAGAAACAAGGACTGTGATCTAGATTATTTAATCCTGGATATCTTTAAAACTCTAAAATTGTATTAAATATTAAATATGTCTATTGTTATACCTGTAACATACACACTATTTTTAATGGATCATTACTCATTGCCACAGTCAAACAACAGAGTAGCTATTTTTAATCTCCTACCTTCTTCCTCCCATCATGCAGGGGCACACACCCACCCACACACACCCACCCCCAACACATCAACCTCCCTCCTCCTCAACACACCAGATACTGTATCTGGATACAAATACTTTTTCTGCCTCCAATGATGGGACTGTGAACAAATCACTGGTTATATTTGTTCATAAAAATAGTATTATAACACCTAACTTGTAGAGTTGTTGTTATAAATAAATAATAAAGTATGTCTTATATATTTAGCAGGTGATTAATAAATAACAGTGATTATTATTATTTTTGTATGTAAAAGCTTCACTGTTCTTTTCTTTGTATTTTATTTTATTTTATTTATTTGACAGAGAGAAATTACAACTAGGCAGAGAGGCAGACAGAGAGAGAGAGGAGGAAGCAGGCTCCCTGCAGAGCAGAGAGCCCAATGTGGGCTCAATCCCAGGACCCTGGGACTATGACCTAAGCGGAAGGCAGAGGCTTTAACCCACTGAGCCACCCAGGCACCCCATTCACTGTTCTTTTCTTAAATTTATTTTGTTTCCCTTACCTCAGGAGGAAAGCTTTATTGTTTTTAATTAATTTTTAAATACAGATTTAATATCTAATCCGTGTAGAATGATTTAGTTTTCCCATGTCTTTTTTTTTTTTTAATTTTATTTAAATTCAATTTAGTTAACCTGTACTGTATTACTAGTTTCAGGAGTAGAGTTTAGTGATTCATCAGTTGCATATAGCACCCAGTACTCATTACATCACGTGCCCTCCTTAATGCCCATCACCCAATTATCCCTTCCCCCAACCCACCTCCCCACCAGCAACCCTCAGTTTGTTCCCTAGAGTTCAGTGCTTCTTAGAGTTTGTCTCCCTATTTTCATCTTATTTTATTTTTCCTTCCCTTCCCCTTTGTTCATCTGTTTTGTTTATTTTTTCAATTTTTAAGAGATTTGCCCATGTTGTTTAAATTTCCAAATTTATTGGGATAATCGTGTTCATAATCTATTTTCATTATTTTTTATGTCCATAGGCATCAATACTGATAATTTGTGTTTTCTCAATTTAGTTATTGATCAGAATTGCTAGGTGTGTGTCAGTTTATTATTCTTTATAAGGAACCAGGTTTGGCTATGATGATTCTCTCTTTTATATGCATTTTTTGTGTGTCACTGTTTTGTACTCTGTTTACTTTTTACATTATTCTGTTAGAGTTTAATTTCTTGATATTATATCAAGTAAAATGTCAGTCTTTCTCCTTTTTACCCCAGCTGTATTGAAGTATAAATGATGAATGAAATTACATATGTTTATTTATTTTAAAAATTATGTTTATTTATTTGACAGACAGAGATCACAAGTAAGCAGAGAGGCAGGCAGAGAGAGAGGGGGAAGCAGGCTTCCTGATGAGAAGAGAGCCCAATGCGGGGCTCCATCCCAGGACCCCGGGATCATGACCTGAGCCCAAGGCAGAGGCTTTAACCCACGGAGCCACCCAGGCGCTCCCTGAAATTACATATATTTAAATTGAAGTGTACAATGCAATTATTTTTGATATACAAATACATTATGAAGTGATTATCACAATCAGGGTATTTAATATACCTGTCACCTCACATAGCTAACCAATTTTGGGGAGAAGGGGCTTAAAATGCCTAAGATTGGGGCCCCTGGTGGCTCAGTGGGTTAAGCCTCTACCTTCTGCTCAGGTTGTGATCTCATGGTCCTGGGATCCAGCCCTGCATTGGGGGAGGGGTTGTGGGTGGGGTGGGGGGGGTGGCTCTGCTCAGCAGGGAGCCTGCTTCCCCTTCTCTCTGTCTGCCTCTCTGCCTACTTGTGACCTCTCTCTCTCTGTCAAATAAACAAATAAAATCTTAAAAAATTTTAAAAATTAAAATGCCCAAGATCTACTGTGTTAGCAAACTGCAAATATCCGGTACAGTATTAACTGTAGTTACCATATTGTATATTAGATGTGTAGAACACTGAAGTCTTGTATGCTTTGACCAGCACCCCCCACCCTGTTTCCCACACACCCCCAGTTCCTGGTACCACCATTCAACTTTTCATTTCTAACAGTTTTTGACTTTTCCTTTTTTCTTTTAGATTATACATATATGTTGTCACAAATGACATGGTTTCCTTCTTTCTCATGGCCAAGTAATATTCCATTATATATAAACACACCTACACATACATATATAGACATAAATGTATATACATATATATGTAATAGAATAGGATTATATATTTTTTTAAATATGATACCTATATAAATATAGTACATTGTCTTTATCCACTCATCCATCCACTAATACCAGGGTTGTTTTAATATCTTGGGTATTGTGAATATTGCTGCAGTGAACATAGGAGTGCAGACATCTCTTTGAGATACTGATTTTATTTATTTATTTATTTATTTATTTTCAGATGTTGAATCAGTAGTGGGATTGCTGAATCATATGTTAGCTCTATTTTTAATTTTTTAAGGAACCTCCATACTGTTTTCCATGTGGTTGCACCAATTTACATTCACTCCACCAGTGTACAAGGGTTCCCTTTTCTCCACACCCTAGCAAGCACTAGTCTCCAGTCTTTTCGAGAAAAGATATGCTAATATATGTGAGCTGGTACTTATTGTCATTTTGATTTGCATTACTATGATTAATGATGTTGAACACCTTTTCATATACCTATCTGCCGTTTGTACATCTTGGAAAAATGTGTACCCAGGTCTTTGCTTATGTTTTAATTGTATTATTTGGATTTTTTTTTTTTTTTTTTTTTTTTTTTGCAATTACGTTGTCTGGATTCTTTGTACACTTTGGATATTTACCCCTTCACAGATATGTGGTTTGCAAAAAAATGTCTTTTCTTATTCCATAGCTTGCCCTTTGATGTTTGTGATATTGTGATTTATGAGAAATATATATATTTTTCATATATACTTAGTCTTAATCCACTGGTTCCTAGTTCTCAGATTCTGCAGTCCTTGAATTCCCTGTGATAATAATGATGAAAGTATCCTATGTTATGCTAATACAGTGACTTTGGGAAAGCACTAGGTAACCCAAGGATGGGGACTGGTTGCCAGGGGAACCAGCCTGGATTAGAGGGTTAGAATTTTCAGTCCCACCTAACCCCTCCCCACCTCTGGGGAGGGGAGAGGAGCTGAAGATTGAATCAGTGGTCAATGATCTGTGACCCCTCCATAAAAACCCAAAAGGATTGGGTTCAGAAAGCTTCTAGGCTGGTGAACATGTGGAGAAGGGGCAGAGTGACTAAAGGGAAGAGAACCAGAAAGCTCTGCTCCTTTTCCCACACTTTGCCCTGTGCACCTCTTCCAACTGACTGGCTATTCCTGAATTATGCTTTTATAATAAATGGAAAACTTAGTCAATAAATAAGTTTCAAATGTTCTGGGAGACATTCTAGTAAATAGCAAATTAATTGAACACAAGGAGGGTATCAAAGAGGGGGTAATTTCTGATTTATAGCTGCTTCAGGTAATAGCTGATTCTGAGGAAAGGGTTGTGGGAACTGCCAATCTATAGCTGGTTGTTCAGAAAAACATATTAACAACTCAGGCTTGTAACTAGCATCTGAAGGGGAAGGAATGCATTTTTTTTAAAGATTTTTAAATTTATTTATTTGACAGAGAGAAAGGAAGAGAGGGAGCACAAGCAGGGGGAGTGGAAAAGGGAGAAGCAGACTTCCTGCAGAGCAGGGAGCCTGATGCAGGGCTCTATCTCAGAACCCTGGGATCATGACCTGAGCAGATGCTTAAGGACCAAGCCACCCAGGTGCCCAGAGGTAATGCATTCTTATGAGAGTGCCCTTAACCTCTGGAATCTGATGCCTTGGGTAGATGGTGGTCAGAACTGATTTGAATTCTGAGACAGTATACTGGTGTCAAAAGAATTGCTTGTTGGTAGGGGGAAGCCCACTTCCCCTGAAGACACACATACATGTTAGAATTGGGTACAAAACCAAAAATGATTTTGATGTCTTCCTTTATGAAGAAACTTTTTAGTTTGATGTAAAGATTCATTGCAATTCCTATCAAAATCCCAATGGCATTTTTCACAAAAATAGAAAAAAAATCTTAAAATTCATACGACCATGAAAGACCATAAACAGCCAAAGCAATCTTGAGAAAGGGTAAAGCTGGAGGCATCATACTAATGATTTCAAACCATATTACAAAGCTCTAGTAACCCAAACAGTATGGTACTAACATAAAAAAAGATTTATAGATCAATGCAACAGAATAAAAAGTCCAGAAGTAAAGCTGTGCATCTATGGGTCAGTTAATTTCCAACAAAGGAGCCAAGAACATACAATGGGGCAAGGATGATCTCGTCAATAAATGGTGTTGGGAAAACTGTATATCCATATGAAAAAGAATGAAAGTGGATCCCCATCTTATATCACTCACAAAATTTAACCCTAAATGAATTAAAGACTTAAATATGAGCCTTGAAACTGTAAGAAACTCCTAGAAAAAAACGTGGGAAACTCCTTAATGTTGGTCTTGGCGATGATTTTTTTGTATATGACAACAAAAGCAAAATTAATATGTGTGGGACATAAAAATCATGATGATTATGATTCTAACCTAATGTTTTACAAAAGATGTAGAAAATCCAAAGGTCAGAAGCTTTAAAATACAATACTCTGGGTTTTTCCTCAGGAATGAGGGAATTTAACTCCAAGGAGGTTCACACATATAGGAAGATCCTTGACTCCAACTGTTTACTTAGTGAGTGTAATTAAGATGAGAAACTGCTTGAATCTGCCTGAAATTCCCCTCCAGATAAGAAAAATACCACATTATTTCTCAATTATGAGGAAATGATACAAGACTTCAAAGTGACTTGTTCTTAGGAATGTTAAGATTCAGTATAGAATACCAGGAAACTTTTTAAAAACTGCAGCTCTGTTGTTACTTTTCCCAGTATGTTATTTGACATAATCTGCCATGCTGAATTTAAGGGCATTTGACAGACATGAATGTTCTGTTCGCTCATAATGTGATTCTCTAAGATTTGCCCATGACAGATTGGAAAGTGTAGAGTATCTAACTGTAATCTGAAATTAAGAGTTGACTCAGAGACGATTTCAAAATGGGCAGAGTATTTCAAAGTAATAAAATCTGAGAGAAGTTGCATTGCATGGTAAAATCATTCCTTAACACCTCATTTAATTGGTTCTGCTTAAAGCTTCATATTTGGTTCTTAGCACTTGGTAAATATCGTTAGTCCCATGTCCCATGCTCAGCATTAAATGATAAGAGAAAGGGAAATCATATTTTAAGGTGCAGCTAATTTACTTATATGCAATTGGTGTTTTCCACATGAGTGTTACCCATATTGCATTATGGGCATTATTAGTGGTATGGGAGAGATTTTAGGTGGTACTTGGACTCTTTTTTTTCAATTAATACTTGCGTGGCAGGGGTGGGAATAAACAACATATCTAACACATTTACCAAATAAGTATAAGTTATCTTTTAAATCTAAATTATTTGAGTTAAAAATTGCATCAGTGAAGAAAAGTATCAAGTAAGTAATGGTATAGATTGTGTGCCAATACGGTAAAACTTGTGGAAATCATGTACAAATGACTGAAACTCAGGAAACATCACATTACACAGTGGTTTAATTCAACAGAAATACATACAGATAGATGACTCAAAGGAACTTGTACATCTGAGGTCCATTGAAATGTTGTGGTGACAATAGTCAAATAGAAATCTAAATAACATTATATAATTGAATATACCGTGTGAAAGCTAGAAAGAATAGCAGCTTCTGGATCAAATACATATTCTCCAGACCTCTTTAGACAAGAGCCATATGGTTCCTAATGTTCAGTCATCCTAGGTTCCAACATTTTTGTTAGTTTGTATAATATATACTTGTTTACCAACAAGAATTTGGGGGCAGCGCCCTATCTGCTTCATTCTGAGAAGCATTTCGGAGGAAAACAGTCACAACAGTCAGATTACAAAACATTATTTTAGAAATGGATGTGTGAAAAACTGACTTAGAGTGGAGAAGACACTGCAATATTGAATGAGTACTGTTAGTTTTTTAATCTGTCACTACCTTAAATATTACAAGTAGAAGTAAAATAAAAATTCAAGTCTCAGTAGCCTGATGGTACTGTGCATCTTTCTTTCTCTGTGAGCAACCTTGTCACCTGTCCAAGAAGCTTTGAGTGTTCTGGTTAGTTGAGTACCTTGTGAGATACCCCACTTCATCTTGTCTTCTTTGGGGACAAGGATGATATATTTGTCATTATAGGACTATTATATACAGTGTTTAGGAGCTACCCAATAAGTGGGTTAGGATTTTCAGAGATAGACACTTAGAATAAATATACAGAACACTGAGCAAGTACGTAAGGAAAAGCTTGTGGGGCAGCACTAATCTCTTATGTGTATGTGACTTGAAGGGAATAACAGTGAGCTAAGAAATCTCAATGGGACAGAGAGCCTTCTGGGGGATGGTAAAATACAGGGCTGATTATTTCAGGAAAGTTTAACACACAACATTCAGACATTACATTCTGTGACCATTGACATTTTCTTGCTGAAATGGCAACCAGAGGCTATTTGATAGACCTTACACAGAAGAGAACGGTGCTTCATGTAAATAATAGTAATTGCTTACTTGTACTCTGTTCTTTTATTTCCCATGTTAAAATTCTGAGGAGATAGAAGATATATCTCCTCCTGGAACCACCCCCCCATGAGTAATCTCACACACTTTCTTTTGAATTTCTAAAAATACGTGATTTGTTACCCTGCCTTCCAGTACCAGAAATACAGTAAGCATGAAACAGAACTGGGAATGTGACTCTCCTTGAGCAGTCATAGGAAAGTAATTTATTAGCATTTACCTTAAGAGCCTGAGTGTCACTGAGAGGAGACAAAAATCACAACTATACCTTGAAGTGTGACCAGGGGAGGAGCTGAAGATTTCGTTGCAGTAAGCAGCCCGAGCCCCTGGCGGGATGCCTTACGACATTAATTTTCCAAATCCTTTGGGTGGGTCACAATTGCACTCCAACATCCTGCCTGCAAATGCTAAATAAATACCAAGTTCACGTCAGACTAGAGAACCAACGTACTAACTAATGTCGTTTAAAGAATCAGAATCCTTAAATTATTTTCAGTCGATAATTCACATGCAAAATAACTGAAGTTGGCACACACTGAAGAATATATATCCTCTGTGCTTATGTTTGGTGGGAAATAGCCAGGTGGTCAAATGTTCCTTCTCCTAGGAATAATTCAAATCAGTGTAGTTTATGTCTATTATAATAGAACAGTTTTCATTTCAGCCGTCGGAGTGGGGGCAGGGATTGGACTTCACAATAGTAAGAGATGTTAAGATGATAGGGTAAGAGCTTCATTCCTTACTGAGAGTGGTTAAGACTTAACAAATGCAGAACCTTCAGTGTATAGAGATCAATAAAATTTGCATATGATTTTCAAAAAGAAATAAGGTTTATGGGGTGCCTGGGTGGCTCAGTGGGTTAAGCCTCTGCCTTCAGCTCGGGTCATGATCTCAGGGTCCTGGGATCGCGTCCTGCATTGGGCTCTCTGTTCGGCAGGGAGCCTGCTTCCTCCTCTCTCTTTGCTTGCCTCTCTGCCTACTTGTGATCTCTCTCTGTCAAATAAATAAATAAAATCTTAAAAAGAAAAAAAAAAGAAATAAGGTTTAGAAAACATTGTGCAAGGAAACAGCCTTAGTACATGTAGCCACTTATCCAGCGGTAATATATTAGATATTTCAGTTTAAACATTCCAGCGTGATCTGATGCAGCGATGCCTGCTACACTCTGTTTAATTTCCAAGAGGCAGTTTGCGTATCTACAACCTAATTCAAAGCGTGACATTTCATTAAATAGGCTCAGAATAACAACTATTAAGCCCTCAAGTCTCTTACCTACGCTTCTAATGAGAAATTTTAGTGTCCGTGTGGAACTTTGAGAAAATCACCTTTTTGTTGAAGGGGAGAGAAACACGTCAGTTGCCAAGGGGCGTGTTCCTCATAAAGGCGGTCAGGGAATCTTACCCTGAATAACACAGACACCTCATTTCCCAGAGGAGGAAATAGTTTTATAAGTTTGGAGAGGTCTGTCTGCTTGGCTGGTTTACAATCCTGGTCCCTGGCGCTGGTCTGTCTGCCCCTTTGCTTTGTAAGTTTCAGCAATTGACGCTGCCCTGCTGGTTGCTGCTTTTTTTTTTTTTTTTTTTTTTTTTGCCTCTCTCACTTCCCTGCGATGTTTTGAACTGCCTTCCTACAGACGTCACACAGCCCTTGAGGAATAGTTTCTGCCTGGCGATATTGAATGATAGTTCTCATTCACAAAGGCTTGGAGTCAGATTCTAAGCAGGGGACACAGCGGAAATTGCATTCACAGGTAAAGCACAGGGCCCCGCTGAAGTGTGGAGGGCTCTGTTCTCTCACTGACTTCTTGGCTCTCCAGAGAAGAGTGTTTTCTTGTGGTCGCCCTGAAATGGAACTTCCCTGACAGCTCTCTGGTGTTCAGTAACTTGCAGTCATTTTCTTTCCCTTTCACTCTACCTGAGTACTTTGAGAGTGTTGGAAACCTTTAAGAGAGATTTGCAGAAAAGACAAGATCAAGTGGCTCTTTCACTGTGTTGGTTTTCCTTGTGACCAGATGAAGAATAGATTCAAAATTCAGTTCCTCCCTTGGCAATGCAAAACATAAAAGAAACTGTTCACTTCTGAACAGCCTGGTACTGGAGTAAATTCAGCATGAAAGAGGAAAGAGCTCCTGTGTCTTAGAAGCTTCCTTATGTTCTGGACTGGGGGCCTGAGCTGGACTCCGGGAAATTTGGATTTCTTCAAGCAGCCTCCCTTGGAAATGGAATATATTTAAAATCATCTTTGTAGAAAGCCAGCTGAAATGTATTAATCAAAATACTTGAAGACATTTTTCTTTTTCTTTGTTTTTCTTCTTTTTTGTTTCTTTTTCCTTTTTTTCCCAAAATGAGCATTATTATGAAGCCAAGATCCCGGTCTACAAGTTCCTTAAGGACTACAGAGGCAGCTTGGTAATGTGCTTTTCTCTTGTGCTTCTCCCCTTCTTTCCTTTTAAGATTGATGTAATACTAGAGTCTTTAGTAATTGCTGATGAAGTTCTAGAGTTACGTGGGATGTTAAGGCTTTGTAGGAAAGCACAGTATTGGGAACACTTTCATTGTCTATTTTGTGTTCATTTTTGTCTGTTCTAAAAATAGGGGTGCCCACATTTCTTTAACTCCATGTGGACTACAGCGATTCATTTGATGATAATTTTTAGGAAGGAAAGAAACTTGCATATATGTTGGGAGTTTAGAAGAAAACTTGTCATTTTTCACTGTCTGATTTGGTCTTGTTTTCTCATGTTTCTTGCCTGCTACAAGCAGACTGGTAGTTGGCAGTCTTTATCATTGTGTCCAGAAAATATCTTGGATTTTAGCACAGATACAGATATGTTAGAGAAATTAATAATGTTATGTATCTTTAATCATATAACTAACCTGAATTTAACTATGTGGCTGATATATATCAGGTTGCCAATCATTCATTCATCTTAGATGTTTTATTCTATTAATAATGTTCCCGGGTCATGTTGGTTTGGTAACTTTAGTGTTTTCAGTCTAATGAAAAATATGTGTTCAAGATTATAAAAATTATTAATTCAGCCTAAAAACAAGTGTATAGGTAAAGATACAGTAAAAATAAATTGCTTGATATTCAATACTTTATGAAACACAGCAATAAAACAAGTGTTTAATTTCTTAAAAAGTATCTTAATTTAGATTTATTTTAATATTTTAATCTATTATTTCCCCTGATTTGATATGCTCATAAGCAAATAGCCCTTAAGGAATAGTTCCCAATAAAGTGACTTCTGTGTCTAGATTAGTTATTGACAGAATACTTTTCAGAGGTTAATCTTACTTTGTTTATCTTACTGCTTGATTATATAAAGAATAAGCTCAGCTCTTTGAAATGGAAATAACTATGCTTCACATGGGGAAATAAAAGCAATAATCATGGACGGGTGGTTGGG
This sequence comes from Meles meles, assembly GCF_922984935.1. NCBI lineage: Eukaryota > Metazoa > Chordata > Mammalia > Carnivora > Mustelidae > Meles > Meles meles. Next base: position 94,499,950 of record NC_060068.1, read on the forward strand.
GATAGGATAGAAGTAGGCAGGCAAAATCTCCTATGTATTAATATATCAGCAGTCAAACACACATGCAAATATTCATATTTGTGTAAGGAAGTCAGCCCACTTTTATGTGATTGGGTTATCAGTTGCTGTTATTGTCCTACTGTTTCACAGGGGCCTAGAATTAAGAACTGTCCCTTCAGTAGTATTACTTGTTTTAAAACTATAGATGCAGGTTCTCTCTTATGTCACTTGTGATTCCTCTTTAAAGAATATATGTAAACAAAAATTGTTTTAAAGAATATATGCAATAAGTTCCTCCTTGAGCTTATTTAAAGAAAAGTTCACATCTGCAAATTAATTTGTACAGTTCTTTTATGCCAAATAATGAATGCTGGGAAATACTTATAGTCCTTATTAATTACCATAGCTAATATAAATCGCTGGCCAAAATAAATGGGTAATCAGAATTTATTAAATACATGCTTTTTATTCATCTGTGATTTCTATCTTATCTATGTGAAAACTAATCTGATACTTGAATAAATAGTATTTAACTAACCCATTCCCCTTTCTGCCTAAACTTCAGGAGACTTAATTTTAAATTGCGATTTCAATGGGTTATGATTGGTTCATTCGAGGTATCTAGTAACATTGACATTCTTTACTCCTCTGAGGTTGACAGTGTATTTTTTTCCACCACTACTCTATTATTCTAAATACTGTAAGTTATTTTTCATAAATAAATAAGGAGATAGTTCAAAATATATTTTTAAAAATATTAACTTGCGGATGTGTGTATTGTTCCATTTAAGTTTAAAAATTTTGCATGGTGTTGGGGTTAGAATGGTTTTTATGTAAGAAATAAATGTCTCTTTATACTAAATGATTGCTAGATATAACAGCACACTAGGGATGCCTTCCCGGTTATTAATCTTACATCTCACTTATTGATATCATAACTGCTTAAGTACACCAGTGCTGCCTCAATCATTTGGCCTGAGGTTGTAAGGGCTATAATTACAGTGTTAACATTTTATTATCCCTTTTATCAATTCAAATACTATATATATATATATATATATATATATATACCTTTGTTTATAGTTATATATAGTGAAATTTATATAGATTATAGATTAAATATAGAGAGGAAATATGTATGTATAGAGATGCATCTATATATTTACTTAACTAAAAAAAAATAGCAGCATCTTTCTCTTGGTACCTCTGCACATACAGGCCCCAGAGAGCTCTGTGGGGCAATATCTTCTCCTTACCAACTTTTCTGTTGTAATTTCTAAATCACACCAGCTCCCACACTACACCTCCTTTCCTTTTCAAATGCCGTGACGACTTCATGCTCTTAACACTAGACTTCCCACAAGAGAGACCTCCTGATTTGCCATTAATCCATATTTCAGATGATTTTATTTCATTCTGGACATCTGAGTACTTTGTTCTTGGGGACCCATCTTTTGGCATTATCATCTCCATTTTGCTTTTTTAAATCTATTTTATTCTATTCATAGATTTATTCTAAATCTATTTTCTGTTCCATTGGCCTGCTTTCTCCAAAACGGGAACTACTTTCCCCTCAGACACCTCCAAGCCAAATGCTACCTTTGGAAGTTTGCTAACTGCCTTCTGCAAGAATCCAGTGTTTCAGACTATTTTTCCTTTATTTTTTCCTCTTTATTTCTCTCCAACCAATACCAGAAAAAGCAATCCATACCAGCTTGTGGTTTATAGCCCTGATTAAATCCCTGTGAGACAGTCACATTTTTAAAAGGGATTTCATATGAACTCCTAATGATAGCATATACCTTTCCTTTTAATCCATATACTTAGGAGAAAAGCCTCACAGTTAAAATTTTATGAATTTTGAGAAAGTAAAATTAATCCTGAAATCAATTTGTTTCCTTGTACTTACAGGTGTCAGAAATATAGAATATTATATAGAGACGGCTGTGTGGCTCAGTTGGTTGGGCGACTGACTGCCTTCAGCTCCAGTCGTGGTCCTGGAGTCCCCAGAGCGAGTCCTGTATTAGGCTCCCTGGTTAGTGGGGAGTGTGCTTCTCCCTCTGACCCTCCCTCTTCTCATGCTCCCTTTCTCTCTTTCTCATTCTCTCTCAAATAAATAAATAAAATCTTTAAAAAAAAAGAAATATAGAATATTATATAATAAGGATAAATACTAGGTTGTTTCTATTTATTCAGCTGGTAGTTATTGAGTACTTAGTATGCACCAGTACTTAGTATGCACCAGTAGAATATAATTATGATATTTATCCTTTAGCATTCCTTTAAAAATTTGCATGCATGAATGAAGTTGAAAAAACTTAATATATGTATTTTTTATACTCATAAAGTTAATAAAATTAGCAAGTTCATCGATTGGGGGCATTGTTTGCCTTTCTGGTTATTGCAATAATAATAATCTGCCTTTAAATTCTATATAAGAAAGAAGTGACTGAGTTAAATTTCCATAAATATTCTAATTGTTCAGGTCTTAAATTCAATTTTAATCAGCAACTAAATATTATAATAATACTATAATATCATAGCATTTTATCATTCACAAACCTATCCCAGAGATACTTTTCATTTTTTTTTTAAAGACTTTATTTATTTATTTGACAGAGAGAGATCACAAGTAGGCAGAGAGAGAGAGAGAGAGAGAGGGAAGCAGGCTCCCTGCTGAGCAGAGAGCCTGATGGGAGACTCCATCCCAGGACCCTGAGATCATGACCTGAGCCGAAGGCAGTGGCCCAACCCACTGAACCACCTAGGTGCCCCGAGATACTTTTCATTAATTAAGACTTAAGTAATTCAGTTTAAATAAAAAAATGATTAACCTTCCAAATATAAATATAAAGAGAATTTTGGCTTTTAAAACTGGATTTTGTTCTTTTCTGCTATCGGGTGTCCATTATTTGGCATATACGTGCTATGTTTAAGATTGTTCATTATGTACACTGGGGAGAAAAGAGATGCTGCTGTCTAAAATGTAACAGTGGGGTTTTTTTATAAAGCAAATTTTGAAACAGATTATTGAATATATAAAAGTTATGCTTAGGACTGTAGACATACAAACAGTCTTGAAGGCTCTTCCAAAGCCTTTTGTAGTAGTTGCTTAACTGTGAGGGTAAAAATGATAGGACGGGAGTTAAGAGAGAATTTCTGTTCTTGTCACTGTACTTCAATATTGTATGAGTGTTTTCGTCAAGCAAGTATTATACCTTGAAGGTTAAATAGATTCAAAATAGAACTACCATGTGCAATAGTGAGCTCATCTTTTTGTGTGTAGATGCCTACACATCTGGTAAACAACAGTGTGCTCTATGTCCAAAATACAGGGAATAAGTGTTCAATATCTATCAGATTCAATTTTCTTACAGTGTTGCTGCTCAGATCAGCAAGTGATCAATAAATTGCTTTTTTTCCTATCAACTTTCTTCTCCTAAGGTAAAAATTCAGGCTGACTGAGAACTCTTATATTGACCTCATGATCCCAGTAAAAAGCACTGACTGGACTTATAATTGAGAATAAAAAGATGTGACAATATTGAATAGTATTTTGGAGGAAAATTACTCAAAATCGCCAGTATCCCAGCCTCATCTTTTTTCTTTTTTTTCTTTCTTTTTTTTTTTTTTAACTTAACTTGCATATTTTAATCAGTGGTTGTGAATACCGTTTCTGTGCTCTGTTTTACTTAACATAGTGACATTTTTTTCTACTTTTTCTACTTTTCTATGAAGCTTTGGTTTTATTGAGTGTGTTTTGAATGAAAACTCTGGGCAGAATTTTACATACAGTGTCTTATTTTGTCTTTATAACAACATGGAAAGAGTTGTCGATCCACATTTTGGAGAAGAGGAAATGAGCCTATATAGTGAAATAACTTGGTCAAGGCCATTCAATTGCCAGGGAAGGCTGGGATCAGAACTCCACTGGGCCTGCTCCAAAGACTGCTCTTTTTACCTCATCATGTTGCCTCCCTCTACTGTTTACGTAATTATCGTTTTTAATGACTGTATAAAAGTGTCCCTCTTGTGAATACATCTAAACACAGTAAAATGTTTTGTTAGATATTGAGAAAATAAATTGGAAGTTGTCTTTTTAGATTTATGATAGCCTATTAAGTTTAGGGCTGATGATGGGTATTGAAAACAGCTGTTTGAAAGATGCTGCAATTATAGCCTACAGGCTAGTGTATTCTCTTTTGGTAGCAAATAAGGTCATCTGTTCCCTATTACAGGGAAATAAAGAGCAAAAGTTCAATGCCTTCCAGTTTTGAATAGATCGTCTTTCTTTCTTCTCTGAAAGCTGTGTAAGGCTTCAGTTTAGAAATAAATACTATATCTCAGACTCTGTAATAAGTTTTTTATTGATTTAAGTCAGCTTTGAAAAAGGTACAGAATCTCCCTTCCTACACCTTTTATCTTAGAAATGTTTGTAAAGGGGAAAACAAATGGAATTTGCATACTTTCTACCTGTGCAGTATATTCTGTGACATGGCTTAGGTTGGTTCAGAGTTTTGCGCATGTGATAAACTTTTCTTATCCTCTTACTCAAGCTTGTATCGCCTCTGTTATATAAGACTTAAAGATACACAGCTTTTAGGAAAAGTGATTAAGATCCTTTGAGTATCATTTAAAACCTAACTAGGGAAGCACAAAGTAGATTTTATTTTATTTTATTTTTTTTTAAATATTTTATTTATTTATGTGACAGACAGAGATCACAAGTAGGCAGAGAAGCAGGCAGAGAGAGAGAGAGAGGAGGAAGCAGGCTCCCCGCGGAGCAGAGAGCCCGATGTGGGGCTCGATCCCAGGACCCTGGGATCATGACCTGAGCCGAAGGCAGAGGCTTTAACCCACTGAGCCACCCAGGCGCCCCACAAAGTAGATTTTAGATTACGGATAGGTATAGTCTTTAAAGTCGTAAGTTATGAGATTCCTTGAAAAAGCCCTTTGTCCTTTGTCTAGCCTACTTTTAACTTGCTGTGTCCCTGGAGAAGCCACCTAGTCCCTCGATAGAAACGTTCACTCACTGTAAAATAAAGAGGGTGAGCTAGATCCATGAATTTCAAATATGCTCTTCTCAATGGAACACTTTTTATAAATGAAATGGTAATATAAATAAGTGAGTATATATGGAAGATTTAAAATTATATGTATATTTGATATATAGAGGTAAAGTTGCTAAAACATACATATGTATGAAATAGGTACATAAGAATACATAAACATACATATAAGAAAATCACCCCTGAATTTGTACCTTTCTCCCCACATCTCAAATCCAATTTCTGCCCTTGAAATTCTGACAAAGAGCTCTAGGGTACCAAGGAATATTGTTTGGAAGCCAATAAACACTAAGATCTTTTTAGTTCTACTTTCTGTAGTGTTACCCTGCTACTGGAGAATCATTTCTGTTTTCTGTACTCCAGCGTGGACTAGGATAAACTTGCTGGTAATAAAACTTTCCGGGAAGTTCAAATAACAACAGTTCACATACTTCTATCTTGGAAAACTGTAAAGTTATGGGACGATTATCATTTCTGAGAAATCACAGAAGAGTTATATAGACTTGCTTCAGATGGGAAAATCATCACTAATTAAATATATGCATAGCTGGCATGTCAGAAATTCCCATAGTGATTGGTAAGGAAATGCTGAATTAGTATTGAATGCTTTGGGAGAAAAGCATTTCTTTAGTTTGGGCATTTCATAATGGGACACTTTTTCTGTCATGTCACTGGGGAATAAAGTTCATAGGTAATGTTGCCCCATGCAACACTCTCTTCAGGGCTCCACATTAATGGAGCTCGTTGTGGTTATCTGTGCAGCTGCACTTGTTCCTATCTCTGGCTCTCCTCTTTCCTACCTGTTGATCTGGAGCATGCCATGCTTCTGTCCCTACTGAAATTTGCCTTTTAGGAGAGGTAAAGTTTAGATCACTTGTTAGTCCCTTTGTCAGTCATTCCAATCATAGTAAATTTTATTAAATCAGAAGAAATTAGGACATGAATGGAATCATAGATATAGGAGTGGTTGGGTGTGTGTCCACCCAATTGTCATTAGCAAGATGAGAAAGGTAGATTCTAAGATGAAACTAAAAAGGAAGGAATTTAATGAGGTCTTCAAGGAAATTTTTCTTAGGAAAAGATGCCTGAGAGCTTTTTATGAGTTTTCTGAATAAAACTAATATTAGGGGTGCCTGGGTGGCTCAGTGGGTTAAGCCTCTGCCTTCAGGTCATGATCCCAGGGTCCTGGGATTGAGCCCCGCCTCAGGCTTTCTGCTCAGTAGGGAGCCTGTTTCCCCCTCTTCCTCTGCCTGCCGCTCTGCCTACTTGTGATCTCTCTCTCTCTGTGTCAAATAAATAAATAAAATCTTAAAAAAAAAAAAACCCTAATATTAAACATATAGAATTGTTAAAGCCTGGTTGAAGATACCAAGAATGGGACCTGGGGGCTATTAACTAGATCGGTGAGGAATGTAGTCAGAAAGAAAGCACAATCTTAGTTAAAAGCCAACATAGGTTTTCTTAGGAGCCCTTCCAGAGATTATCCAGCTTCTTAAGAGATGAAACCGAGGCCTAAGATTTATTAGAAAACGGATAGTGGAAGTAAGGTAGATTCTAGCCCCAAGCACCAAATCTCTCCAGGGATCAGGGCCTACAGAAAGGCCTGGGATATCACAGCGGCAGAAGACAGTGAGCCTGGGTAAGGTACTATTAAGTGTAACCACGTGAAGATAACTAAAGGCCCGCTGTGCCAGTGCCTCTCAAAATGCTTTGCTCTGTGGTCAAGTTTAGCACAAAATAACATAATAATAGGGAGAAGCCAGAACCTTCAGACACAGTCTCTTAGTTCAGTTTCTCTTAACAGGGAAACAGCAACTATATGTATTTATTATTCACTCTCAGCCTTTGAAGGGAATTTTCTCTCCTAGGAGCATTCTGCGGGATGGGTGAATATGTGAATTGGGGAAGCTAAGCTAAACCGCTCTTCAGAATACAAGTTAGAAAAAAACATAAAGGAAACATTGTGGATAAGAGCTGAGGAAGTGTGGCTAGAGAAGTTGGAAGGAAGATCAGAAAGGAGGCCAATATGGAAGAACTCCAGCCAGTCCTGCACCAGACCTGTACCACGTAGCGCTCTACCCCATTTATAATCACACTGCCACCTTCCGGGCAAAAGCTGTCAGTAATGGATTTGAAAGTTGAAGACATTTTATCTCTTCATATCTCAGTCTTAAAGATTTCTGCCAGAGGATGAAGGGAGTCAACTGCACATCTTATTTCTCTACTACACATGAGGGAGAACAAGAAATTAGAAAAGTAGAAACTAGGTGGAGAATACACACACATCGGGACTGCAGCTTCTGAAACTTCCTTAGAGCAAACGGCCCTGTGTGCATTTTTACAATGCACACAGTTAGGATGTTTTATTTATATCTGATTCGAACCCTCCCTTGCTTAAAATTTAACCCATTTCTTCCTAGTTGTTGGTGGGTAGAGGGATAGTGAATCAAATGATAAGTAGATTCTTCTGTACCACATGTGAAAACTGCTTTGTGGTCTTTTCTGGTTTCATACTGCATAATGTTCATTTTGAATTATAAAGTAGATGGCACCAGTGTGGCCTGTTAACAAAATGCTTTGTAAAACGTAGTTTCAATATATAATTGTTTGCAGGCTTCACGTAGAAGAGTGTTCCCATTGTACTTGATTCTACTTCCTTTTTGCGATACATCTACAATGAGAAATTCAACTCCTTTTGATTAACATGCGTGAAATATTCATTTATACCTGGAATAGAGAAAATAATACCTCCTAACATCCATGATTTCATTCTGTTGCAGTGGCGCACCGAATTCTCTTTGGGTCAAGGAATTTGTATGACTGATACTGTTTTAATTAGGATAAATAACTGCAAAATATGTCAACCTTAAACCTGTGGCATACTAGCTTATAAATGAACGTTGCCGTAATGCTTCCTCTGATCCTAGTTTTGTGGGAGAACAGCAGGTAACAGATTAACACCTGGGTTGCCAGCCAGCTAAAACAACAGTCTGAGGCCTCCAATCATAGTCTGAGTAGTAGCTGTTGTAATGTTGGTCGCCGCAATATATTGAGTATCCGCTGTCAGACATTGGACATGGTGCTTTACACAACTTAGCTCATTTTGCCCTCAAAAGAACCATATGAAATACGACTGAAATCACTCAGCTTAAAAATCACGGAGCTAAAGAAAACATGTGGCCTAATTGTGAATGCCAACTGTTGTCATCCTTGTTTTATTGGCTTCTCTCCACTTTCTGAACTGTCTTGGTGACACAGCGTTCTGCCTCGTAGTGTTCCAAAAAGTAGTCAGTTGGTGGGTTGCACATACCTTTCCTTCCTGCCCTAGGTTTGTCATTTCTCCTTTTAACCTTGTGCATCTCAAGAACATCTGTATATTTTGGCTGCCTTCTTCCTCAAGATTTGCATACAAGCCTTTAATCATGGACCATAGACATGTATCAAGAAATAGAAAATGGACTTTGACACACCTCCCTACTTTGGAAATCTAGCTAGTTCCTGATGCGTTCGGTTTATTGACTCTCCCTCAGTCAGACTGTAAACTGCACTGCCTTCTTCCTCTCTGGCATTCGATCAGTCCGTAGAACCATAAACCCTTTGAAATGAAAGGGACCACAGAGAGTAACCTATAATCTGATTCTCCCCATCCCTGACCCCATTTTGGAAGCAGAAAAGTTTTGCTAGTCTTTAGCATTTCTAGTCAAAAAGGGTCAAGCAAAACTGTTAGAAACAATGTCAGTGCTTAGGTGGCAAAGATTTATACTGGAGAAATACCTTTTTAAAAACTCAAAAATGAAGTATGAGGTCAAGTAAGAGTCTGTCAGGGAAGTGTGTAAAGGCAGTGCTATTATAATTTGTATGGGACTTTAATTCTAAGCTGAGCCTGTGAAGTTAACTAATACTGTGATAAATATATCATCACTTCTCAAAAACTGGATTGGAGGATTATGCATAGAGGGGAATGGAGTTTGATGTCCCAGCAGTCCCCTGAAGGAAACGCAAGACATTGTTTTGACCAAAGACCTCACAAGACAACTGAACCTGATCATTAAACTTCTTGGAACCCATATAGTTAATTAAGTAGCTAAAATTCATTTCTTGAAATTCTAACTTCACCCCTTTCTGCTCCCCCAATATAGTACTCACTGTAATAAAAAAAGTGGTAATTACTATTTACTGAATACTTACTATTATGTGGCAGGCGCATTGCTGCGCATTTGACAGGAATGATCCCATTAGGTCCTCATCTTAAATCCTGTGAGGTTTCTATTACTATTCCTCGTTTTATAAATGAGAGCACTGAGGCCTTGTGAAGTAGACTGACTTACCCACAATTGCATGGCAAATAAGAGAATTTCATGGATTCAATTTATAATTGAAAAATTATAAAAGATTACTTTAAGGATGATACTTATATTCGTCTGTCAATTGTGTTACTAAACCTACTGTCCTTAGCACAGTGGCTGACTCCTTTGAGTACCTAGGAAATGTTAGCTCTTACGAAGCATTTGTCAAGCTTGTATGTTTGTGTGACTTTGTAAAAAATCTGCATATGGGGGCGCCTGGGTGGCTCAGTGGTTTAAGCCTCTGCCTTCGGCTCAGGTCATGATCTCAGGGTCCTGGGATCGAGCCCCGCATCGGGCTCTCTGCTCAGTGGGGAGCCTGTTTCTCCCTCTCTCTCTGCCTGCCTCTCTGCCTACTTGTGACCTCTCTCTCTGTCAAATAAAATAAATAAAAAATATTAAAAAAAAAAAAATCTGCATATGAACTCTGCATATGAAAACTGATTTAATCTGTAAGGGCCCTTTCTCCATAAAGCAGCCTTCTTGGGCATATCTCAGAACTGAGCACTTACACAAAGCTTGGTCTTGTGAATCAATCACACCAGCACTGTGATTCAAAGAAGACATCCTTCTATTCAGATGGGTTAAAGAAACGAAAGTACACAGAGAAGGTGGGAGTGTAAGTAGTGGCCCACTGAAAGCTAAAACTTCTCTGATTTTGTCATTTAAAAATTGTTCAAAATCCGCGGTGCTTGGGTGGCTTAGTTGTTAAGCATCTGCCTTCGGCCTACATCATGATCCTGGGGTCCTGGAATTGAGCCCCACGTGCGGGAAGCCTGTTCTCCCTCTCCCACTCCTCCTGCTTGTGTTCCCTTTCTCACTGTGTATCTCTGTCAAAAAAATGAATAAAAACTTAATTTTTTTTTTTTTTTTTTTTTTTTTTTTTTTTTTTTTTTTTGGTCAGAACCTCTAGGGAAGCAGTTCCAGCAGGGTTTTAATCTGAAAGGAAGGACTGGTGCCTGGGCATTATTCTGGGATGCATTTGTGGAGGCTTTTTCAGGGTAACCTTCTTACTCAGGGCTGCCTAGTGGTTCAGTCTTACCATAGTCTCACTGCCAGGCCTTCCCTACCTGATCTAGTCCCTTCCCTAGTCCGTTCCACTGCTCTGCCCCTCCTATTCCTGGTTGTGTCACTTCCAGTTGTTCTCTCCACAGCCTCCTTAGCAGGCGCCAAGCTGGACAGAACGCTTGTTTAGTCTACCCTTTCCTCCTAGCTCAGCAAAACGGGCTTCAACCTCTTTCTCCGTTTCTGGAAAGACAACAGGCAAAAAATGAGATCTGATTAGAAGATCAGTTCCAGGGGCCTGGAGTGTTACTTCAGGATGGGCTCTGAAGCAGAGGGCTAGAAATGCGGAGAATGCAATGGCCTAGTCAGAGCTGGCAATTAGCATTCCGTGGTCTCTGGTGTCTACTTATTTTTTCATGAATAGCTACCAATAAGAATGTGTAAAAGCATTACTTTGTAATAATTAACCACTGTACATTGGGTTAAAAGGTGTGATGGATGGTGGAGCAAATCACCCTGGGGGAAAAAATTGGCCCACTAAAGATTCCCTGAGTCTCTTGCTTGGAAAATTTAGTCCCAATTATTTATCTGCATCTTCTTATTAAAACCGAGTCTAATTGTATATGAATCAGTAAGTGTTTCTATGGTAATATGAAACTCAAAAGACAAGCCTGCTTTTAGCAAACATGACTTTCTTAAGATGTTATTGTAATTGGGAAAATCATTTTACATACATAGGTCTGAAATTATACCCTTCCCTAGAAATGCACCTGAAATTTCTCCGTAATTGTGAAGCATTTCTGTTGTATTCTCACGTACGTGATCAAAGTATTAGTCTCCATTATTTAAAGCCAAGATGGCTAACCTTTTTCATCTCTGTCAATTAGTAATAGCCACATGCGTAAAGTACTAGATGCTGCTTTGGGGTTTGGAGACAAAAATTGCTGCCATCAGTTGGTAAAATCTGTAATGTGGCTGCTTGCCATCTAAGTGGCCCTGGTGACCTCGTAATAATGCTTTATGTGTAAACTCTGCCATTAAATTTACATGCAAGTAAAGCCATTGTAGCAAAAGCAGGGTTTATATAGGCATACAAATGTGTAATTTTTAGAAATTTCTGGCACGTTTTTAGTGATCTGTCACCTATGAAAAGAAGAACGCAGTACTTATGAATACCAGAAAGCATGACAACTCTTTCTGGATATTGTAAAAAAAAAAAAAAAAAAAAGTGATTTTAATTATCAGTGGCCTCCCCTGTCATCACCACCTAGATTAAAAATTCTATTACCAGTAGTCCTGAAGCCGTCTTTGTGCCCCTCTCGGCCACTGCCCACCCCCTCCTGATGTAACAACTGCCCTGATTTCAAAGATCACACATTATTATTTTCTGCTTTTGGATTTTATGTAAAAGTAATAATACAGTATATACTATTTTGTGTCTGTTTTTTTCCCTACCAAATGATGTTTGAGAGTTTATCCCATGTTGATGTGTATGTAGTTCATGCATTGTTGCATACTTTGGTTTGAAATGTAAATTTAGGGTGAAAATTAGATATGCTAATTGTTATTTATTTATTTAGACAGAGCATGGGGGGGTGGGGAGAGAAAGAGGAGAGAGAATCTCCAACAAACTCCAAGCTGAGTACAGAGCCCAATGGGGGGGTGCTTAATCTCATGACCCTGAAACCATGAAATCATAAGTCAGATGCTTAACCAACTGAGCCACCCAGGGCCCTGATGTGCTAATTGTTTCAATCATAATTAGGTATGTAAGATTATATGCACTAAAGCTGTTGTCTGTTTACAGTAATTGTTTGAATACAATTTCATGTCCAAACTCCATTGCTGAGATTTGCCCCCAGTGGGACATTTCTTCTGGGAAGCCTTCCTAGACCTCCACGTTCAGAATTAGAGCTGCCTTCCTTCTCCATGTGCTCCTGAAACCTGGAGCGCCATATGAGCGCCCCTGTGGCATGGCAGCAGGGGTCCGCCGCCCCCTCTCTCCGCTTGGACTGTGAGCATGCTGTAGGGGAAGCTGGGCTCAGCGAGGTGCCTCTGCCACCATGGGCATTTAGTATCTGCCTGTTGCATGCGGGGAGAAGAGCAGTGAGCTGTTCTGTATTACAAAGGAAATGTTAACAATCTGTTCCATTTTAATTTTGTTTTTAACAGATGCCACTCTGCTAGCCATTGTCCAGAGTGAGTTGTGAGACAGAGTTTGCGCTCTGTGCAAGCAGTTGTAAAGTATCTGAGAGGATTTTTTCTGTCCCCTGGCTTTCCCCCATGGTTTACCATCCCCACCGGTAATTCCAGTCTCGGCGCTTCTCTCCATTCCCTCACACGTCTCGTCTCTCACTTTAGAGTCTGCATTCCAGTTTTCCTGAACGTTTTTCTCCTTGCCTGAGTGACTCCTCTCAGCACCGTCAAATAGTAAAGAACAGTGCAAACAGAAAATGCTAGTATGTGTTGCCATGTTAATCACTCAGGGAACATGGCTGACTTCTACTCTGTCTGTGGAGTGGTTTTTATGGGCAGCTGAGAGACTGACTGGAAATCAATGTTACGACCACCCCACCCCCAGGCTCACTTCAGCGTCACTGGGAACATTTTGAAGCTCATCACAGCTGTCAACAGCTGGCAGATTTCACAGCCCAGATGCTGAGTCAAAGGGTCAGGCTTGTTCTAGAGCCCTCACAGGGTTAGCATTCTTACTTATACTGTGAACTTTCCCCATTATTAAATTAGCCTTTAGCTTTACCACACTTCTAGACTTAAATAATTTGGAATGTTAAGAAATTCAGGCCTAATCCTTAATGAAAAAGGAAGTGATTTGCTTTTATTGTTGTACAAAAAAATTTTCTAGCCACGGGACCGTTTGATTCTATAGCTTAAAATGTACAGTCATTAAAGAAGAGTTTTATCTCTGTAGCTTTTCCATTAGTGGCAAAAGTAAAGGAACCTTTTTCATTGCTTCATTTAACAATGTTTATTAACACGGTTTTGCTCCAGGCATCCTGCTGGCTGTTAGTGAGACATTGATAAAATATATAGCCCTCACCTTCATAAAATTTCCAGTCTAGTGACTTTCTAAAATATTCCTGCAGGCTAGAGGGTTTTTAGTTTTACCTACTACTGTATCTCTGGCATACTTTTCAGTTTCATTATAAGGAAGAACATTTAGGGTTTAAAAGTGTTTCACTTGCTTTCCAAAATCCAGTGGTGAACAGAATAATTTAAAAAATTATTCTCACTGCTTGAAATTGTGTGTGTGTGGGGGGGTTAATTTGAAATAAATCTGCAATATTTGATTTTTTAGGTCAAAATATTTTCCCTGGGTTAGAGGGATATTTTCATTCTAAATAAATTGTTTATTTAATCATCTCCTAACAGGACTGTGCTAGCCAAGTTAAATATTTAAATTTATTTTATTTAAATAAACCTTAAAACCAACAAATTTCTTTTTTATTTAGATGAATTTATCCTTTAATTTTTCAAACTTAAAATATATAAACTAGGACATTTTAATGTATATATAAGAAGGGAACATGATAAAGGAACATCAGGAAAAATAGCTAGAAAGAAGTGAATTTTAAACAAAAAGGACTCATAAAATTAATATTTGACATAATTTAAATTACTGTCAAACATCTGTTTTTACAGATAATCTCCAGGAGACTTTTATTTTTATAGATCCTAGTTAAATGTTGTAAAATGTTTGAGGACCTTGTTTCACTACTAAGGGAAATTAATTTTCCTTTCTACAAATAACTGCTACTAGCTAGTTTGCCTGTTCTCTAAATAAACTCATTTTACTATTACCATGGTTGGGTTATAGTTATATTTCCAATTATATTCCTTTATAACATCATGCATAAGCCATGCTTTAACTGAATTAATCTAAGTCAGGCCATTTTATCCAACAGGTATTTAATAGGAGCTTTTGAGAGAATTGTCAAAGACAGATTCCATGTCAAAAATCAGAAGAAAATGTCATTCATGTCCCACTGCAGTTCTCTGTAAAGTATTCGCCCTTAAGGATTATGATTGCCATATAAGAGAACAATGGAAAACCTGTTTGCCAACAGAATATCAAATTATTATTGGGCTTTCACAATGAGCCACATTATTTCATGATTCTCAGTCCACATCTAGACTACTGGCATTTCTGTGCAGTTGTAACAGTTCTGGCACTACTGCTAGTCGGGAACTCAGTCTGCCTTCAGAACCCACCCCATTTAGTATACCCTGTCTTCAGTACCTATTGTGGGCAATTCCCTAAACAACTGTTAGGAACTTTAGCCAGTAGTCAGAAACACTATGTGATTTTGTTCATGAACTTTATTTATAAGACTTTAGCAAATTTATAAGTGATGTCATACTTGAATTTCTCCCTTCTCCCAACTTCATACTCTTGGTCATTGCTTCTTATGTAACTAACTTTTGAAGGTTTTCTTTGTTTTTTGTTTTTTCCACTTTTGGTTTTGTGCTATTGGTGAGTTTACTTTCTTTATAAAAAGTGCTGGTAATTTCATGTTTAATTCTTTTAAAATCCACACGTGTGTAATTTTGTAGTCAAAAATTCTTGAATTTCTGATACACAAAGAAGTTTTAGATAATTTACTATAATAAACTAGATAATTTGTTCAAAGCACAAAACAAATACATCTGCTTCCATAATTCATGCCATTTGTGTGTTAGTGAATAAATACATACGAGATGCAGAAAGAGTACAGAATATAGACCTATACTTGCAATCTAGGGCTTCCCAAAATATTTTAAAGTTGGTACCAGTCACTCTGGGTGTTTCGTGTTCACCCATTTGTTTCCTAAATATTTCATAGGTGTAACCTCCTTTGTAAGTTTCAGTTTACATAAAGAAGTTCTAGCATTCAAGGTAAGATTTAATTAAATACCAAATGAATACCTTAGTGTCTTCTCAAATATATCTGAATAAAAACTTGCTTTAAAGTGTTCCTGACTTTCTATATTCATTAGTGCTCTGATTTAGAATGTGAATCTACTTGAAGAGAAAAAAAGAAAAAAATACGCTGAGGACAGTCTTTTTTAAATGGGTCAAAGTCTGCTCTGGCTAAGATAGAATAGATTCAGGGAGTCAGAAGGAAAGGTAGCATCTTGGGTATCAAGTCATTTTGGAACTTATGAAAACGTTTGGTGGGAAAGGAAGTTAAATCCATGAAAACTTCTATAGAGTTTGGTCTCAATCCTAGCCATTTCTGATTTCATTATAACATCCTGAGTAAATTAATTCCTACTGCTGGAGAGAAGGAGATACCCTTTGTAATGTGAGTTCTGACTAAGGTGAGTAATACTTGCAAAACAAGGGCTAGTTCCTCAGAATAATTTTGGTGACTTCAAGGAGTTTTGGGGAACGACTCTGAGTAGGTCTGAGTTGAATTTACTGTCAGGTGAAGGGGGAAATTCTGCTGCATATAAAGATATTTAATCAGGAATCTTTAAGAGAAAGTGAGATCTTTATTTTTCTCAGTTATCTGAGAAACCGCTAACTCTTTTGAAAGCAGAAATAAAAAGCACTTAGAAAGTTTCGTGTCACGTGTTTAAGTTTCCTCTCCTAGGAATAGGCCAGAAGGCCATGTTCTATATGTTCTATGTAGATACTCCTTTTGTTCCATGTTTAAGTTAAGGGTAGTATTAATCTTTGACATCATTTTGGTACCAGACTTCGTCTGCTTCACTGCATTCAAAATATCTCTGTCCCTTTAGGTCCTGGGAAAGCAGTGTATGAGCTCCTCGAGCTGAGCTAATGAAATTCAAAGGCAGTTTGAATTTGCTGGCATTATGTACTGAAGAGATGGGGCGGCTCCTGAAGCCAGTGGAGTTCAAAAGTAGGGTCCTCCACTCACAAACTGGGTGATTTTGGATGAGGGGAGAAGCTACCCATTGGGTTCCCATGAAGGTTCAATAGAAAAATACATGGAGAGCACTTGCCTGGCACAAAGCCGGGCACCCAGCAAATCACATAAATATTCACCAGATTATTATTATCAGAAGGGAAAAAAACTCCCATTAACGTTTTCTTGTTTATTGTCTCATATGGTCTCATAACATAAAGTTGTTAGTTTTGACAGAAGTTATGCTTTGATACAAGTTACTATTCAAGGATGTAAGGGTTTTAGCCCTTTCCAAAATGATATGTGATATGACCTATATATGATTTTCACATGTAGAAAGATATAAGATATAAGATCTTTCTCAAGAGAAATGACAGTGGGGGGGGGGCGCCTGGGTGGCTCAGTGGGTTAAAGCCTCTGCCTTTCGCTCAAGTCATGATCCCAGGGTCCTGGGATCAAGCCCCACATCAGGCTCGCTGCTTGGCGGGGAGCCTGCTTCCTCCTCTCTCTCTCTCTATGCCTGCCTCTCTCCCTACTTGTGATCTCTATCTGTCAAATAAAAAAATAAAATCTTAAAAAAAAAAAAAAGAAATGACAGTGGAAATTTTGCTGAGAAAATGTCATGACAGCTGTAGGTAAAACCTAGTTATCATTTAAGTTGAAGGTTAATATGTGTAAATCTTGACTTAAACTTATCATTCTATTAAATCAATTTACATGAATATGGAAGGAATTCACTTCACTTCTGGCTAAATCTAGACTGGAAACTTCTTTGAGATAGCCTTCTTAAAAATATATATTATTTTTAAGTATGTATTACTTAGGATTATGTTACTTTGTGTTTCATTGATTAATATACATGAATGATCCTATCTCAATCAATAGTAGCTTACAACAATGTCACAAAAAGATAGAGATGTAGTTTTCTTTTTAAAATTCAACAAGACATTTTATTTAAGATAGTTTTCTACAGTTTTGTACTGGGTAACTTCTGTATATTTCTATAAAGAAAATATATACATTTAGTCCCTTCTCTGTGCTTGGCACTAGAGATATGATAGTGCCTCCTTCCCTTCATGGAGCTTACTGAGCAAAAATAATTAAACAAATAAAATGATTTCCAATATTGTTAAATGCAGTGAAGATAATACAAAGAGGACTGAGTTAATGAGGGGTGTGTGTGTGTGTGTGTGTGTGTGTGTGTGTGTGCACGCGTGCATGTGTTGGAGATGTACTTTTTTTAAGGTAGTCAGAGAAGCTTAGAACTAAAGTAACCAGTTGAGCAAAAATCAGAAGAGGATTATAGTACAAAACCCTTGAACCCTTGAATATCTATCCTGTAGATATGAGGAACAATCATTTAAAAAAAAAAAAAAAGAAATGAGAGAATGCTCTCCAAAGACTGTGCATTTATATGCTCCTCACATTCACATTTAAGGGAAAAGTTGGAAATCCCAAAATGATGGGTTTCCCATTGTCAATCCTCGATGTCCATCTTAGTCTGGATTGTTTCTGTCTATATCTGACCCTGACCTCTGGTGCTAGAATGTGTTCCTGCAAGCCCCAGTGGGCCAAAGTCAGAGAAAGTGAACTTGATTTAGGGATGGAAAGAAAGCCTCCTAGAGTAAAAGTGCCCTCAGGATGCTTTACTGTTGTAAATCTCTCCTCTTTAGGCAAAGTTTAAGAGCCTCCTGGGATTTGACTTCCTAGATTTGAAGGGCATTTTTCATTAGGCTTAAGATCTCTGCTTTCCAGTGCCTCTCCCAGCCAAGGAAAAGAAAGAACTTCCTGAAATCGGTAAGAACTACTTAGTCCTGTGATCACTCTTAAAAAGCAACGGTAACATCTGTGTTTTTTTCATGGGTAATTTTCTTTAGCTCAAGGTAGCAAGTTGTCCATGAGACAACCCACATTGAATTGTCTCTTGCTATGAGTACATAGATTTCAATGTCCTAATGCCACTATGGGTTAATTTAATTAAGATTTGAGTTTTCAGTATGTAATTGGTTAGTAGGTATATGTGTATAAAAAAATGGTTGTCCAAACTGGCTGGAATAATCTTCCTGAAGCATATATAATATTGACCTTCAGCTGATAATAGGGTTTCCCATTGTGAAAAGATGAATGGTGCAAAAAACAGAACTTCTAATGGCAAGACTGCTCTCATTGTATGTAGTGTTCTTTTCCCTGGCCACCCTTAAGTAATGCATGAATAAGTTGTATTTGCTTCAAATAGCAAATACACTATTGGCCCGTATTAGCCAAAATCCATCACTAATTATCACCACAGCCATAATTCTCTGCTCATCCTCCAAGATCTCAAGTACTTTCTGCATCATAAAACAATATAATAATGGTAAAAGGAAAATTAACAACCAAAAGTTAAGTAAATTAAGGTTTTAGTGTGAAATAGATTACATTTGAATTTTTCTGGCATTCTAATATTCACTATAGATAGAACATTAGATAGATAGCGAGAGATATATATGTATATATACATATGCACTGTGTGTGTGTGTGTGTGTGTGTGTGTGTGTGTGTATTCTGTCAACCTTACCCATTTTCTTTTTTTTTTTTTTTTTACCCATTTTCTTAGTTAATGCCTAACATTCATTGACCATGGTGAATAACAGAGTTTACTCTGCCCAGATATGTCTGTTTAAGCAGAGATAATGCAGCTAAATAGAACCCTTCAGAAACAACTTCATTGTGAGCCAGAGACAGTGGAAGGAAGAGATGAATGCATTCAAACATAGCCCTGTGTTCCATGAACACTCATCAATATCATTTTGTACCATCAAAGCTTCACATTTTTAAATTTTATCAAGTTTACTGTTGCCTTGATGCTTTTTATTTCTTTTGATGACAGTTTTGCCTTCTTGGACTCTGTATAGTCTACTTGGGACTTATAGTTGTTTATCTTAATTGAAACTGATTTTCTTCCCTTTTGCTTTAAGCCTCCTACTTTGAGGCTGAAAGGTCACTTTAAATGTGCACATTATTTGGAAAACCACATAATGAATTCAAATAAATTCATGCCTATTAAAAGGAGGCTTCTCCGTCTCAAGTTCTAGAGCTTGTGTTGAATAAACCATTTGGTTTTGACTGAATATTTTTATAAGGAACTTATTGTGCTATTTCTTTAATGTGCTTACAACAGAAAATGAGAATATCCTCAATTTTCATTTAATCTTATGTATTTTGCTCAGTAATTATAATTAAACTTGGTTGGTGTTTAACAGCTGCTATAGCTGTAGCGCATTTAAGGGGTATTTTTTTGGTTGTATTTCTTTAAGGATTACTTAGATGGTCTATCTTTAATCTAGCAATTCTACTTTTTTACATTTACCTGCATGCTAGTGTATAGTTGAAAAAAATAGCCGCACAAAGATTTGCTACAGCAGTTTTTGTAGTAGAAGTGTAGAAACAGCCTAAATGCCAGTCAGAATGGGGTTGATTGAATAGTTATGGGAAGTAATAATGGAATATTGTGTAGCTCTGAGGATGATCTCTTATGTTCTGGTACAGAGCTCTCTCAAGGTGATGTTTACTATTATTGTCATAATTTGAAAAGATTATACTTGTACTCACAGGTACCCCTTTCATTAGTTTTGTGTATCTCTCAGAGTTTATGTAACTGCAGACAATGAGAATATGAATTCTATTCATTCCTGCTTTTTTACACAAAAAGGAGAACATTTTACACTTTGTTCTGCAGCTTGTGTTTTTCACTTGACAACATGCTTGTACATGAAGAGCCTTCCTGTTCTTTGAAGGAGCTTTATTGAGATGTAATTCACATACCATACTATTCACCTATTGAAAATGTACAATTCATTGATTTTTAGTATATTTACACGGTTGTGCAGCCATCATCACATTTTAGAACATTGTGTCACCTCAAAGAAAGCCAGTATAATCTAGCTCTCACCCTTCATTTTCCCCTTCACTGGCCCCACTCTCAGCCCTACACAACTAGTAATCTGTTTTTTAGTTCTCTAGTTGTGTCTGTTCAGAATGTTTTATATAAATAGAGTCAAATAATACATAATCTTTCATCACTGGCTTCTTTCCTTCAGTCTAATGTTTTCAGGGTTCATCTGTGTTGTAGCATGTAACATTAGTTCACTCCTTTTTGTGAATGAACAAATAGCATTCTATTGTATCGCTATATGACATTTTATTCATTCATTAATTAGTTGATAGACATTTAGGTTGTGATCAGCTTTTGGCTATTATGAACGGTGCTGCTGTGAATATTTATGTAAAAGTTTTCCTGTGGCTATATGCTTTTATTTCTCTTGGTGTCTATATCCAGTAGTGGAACTACTAGTTCAAATGGTACCTTTGTGTTTAATTTTCTGTTTTCCCAAGTGTCTGTATTCTCACTCTTTTTTAACTGCAGAAAATTATTCCATTGAATAACTGCACCATTACTAATTTAGGTATATTTTTAAATGAAAAAATTATGGCTCCACATTTCCATTTATGTAACTATGCAAAGACAATCAGTATACATGAAAATGTTTTTACCTGTAAGTGTTTTTCTGCATGTACTCTCAAGACAATAGTAATACTTGCTAGCTTTGGAGAGAACATGGCCACAGGCTTGGGAATCTGAAGTGGAAAAGGATTGGATATTCACTATTTTTAATTTAGAAGATATTGGTAGTGCAATGATTAGTTTTTCAATTGAAAATATGAATCCTTAATGTAAAAAAAAAAAAAAAACCAGATTTTTTTTTTTTTTTTTTTTTTTGTACTCGTGTGACAAATGGTAGATAGGGCAGGAGCTCCTTGACCTGTGCTTTATATCCGTCATTCTGCACTGTGAGGTGGTCATTGCTACACAACCTGTGTGCTTGTTTACTATCTAGTTTGATGTCATTTTAATTGTTAGGGCAAAAATTTAATGTCTGCTTTTCCATCTTTAAGAGTCATGATATCATTTCAAAGAAAGACATAGCGAGTTTTTACTCTCCATAGTGTTTCCCTACTGTCTTATACAAACCTAGCCACATAAAAGACAAACAAAGAAAAAAGAAAAAAAAAAAAAAGATTAGTGTGAACATCTGGGTGAACCTTGGGATTGAGAAACAAAAGAAGGGTGGGTGAACAGAGCATGAAAGATGCTATGTTAATGATGGGACTGGTTGGAGTCCTTCACAGTTCCCTCTAGTCTTATGCAACTGAAAGAGGGAACACCTCTTATCTCCTGAACCTCATCCATCACGTAGCTCTGAAATGGCCTTATGCTGCTTTCATCTATGCTTAAAAATCAGCTATTGTAGTATGAGCTTTTCTCTTTTTGAAGCCAAAACCTATAGTGATTATATCTTTTCTTTCTTTTTTTTTTTTTTTAAATTTATTTGACAGCCAGAGATCACAAGCAGGCAGAGAGAGAGAGAGGAGGAAGCAGGCTCCCTGCCGAGCAGAGAGCCCGATACGGGACTTGATCCCAGGACCCCGAGATCATGACCTGAGCTGAAGGCATAGGCTTTAACCCACTGAGCCACCCAGGTGCCCCTCTAGTGATTATATCTTAAACACAATTAGATTCTGACTTCTGCCCTTGGTTACATTAGCTTGCCTTATTAAGTGAAAGAAAAGTGCTCACATTAATTTGCCCATTGATTTATCCATCTTTGTAGTCACTCATTTATTCACTGAACGTGTATTCTTTCAACACCACTATGACACCACCCCTCAGTGATTCCTCCTCTGGTACCTTGGAGGGCATGATTTCCAGCTGGACGTAGAATAATTTAGCATCCCTTACTGGTCAAAATCCTTAAAGGGCTTTTTTTTTTTTTTTTAAAGATTTTATTCATTTATTTGAAAGACAGAAATCACAAGTAGGCAGAGAGAGAGAGGAGGAAGCAGGCTCCCTGCTGAGCAGAAAAGGGCTTTTTAAGATACATAAACCACACCTGACTTGGAAAATTATATGAGTTTGGCTCACTTAATTCTTCTATAAAATGAAAAAGGTAAAATCAGCAATCAATATGCTATTGATCAATAAGCTATTAATCAATAGCTTAAAAATACATCAAGATATACAGAAAAGATTCTATAAGCATTAAATATTAAAGAAGGATATATAATAATTTGGTTTTATCAGAAATTTATAAAACTTTTTATAGATACATAAACCACACCTGACTTGGAAAATTATATGAGTTTGGCTCACTTAATTCTTCTATAAAATGAAAAAGGTAAAATCAGCAATCAATATGCTATTGATCAAAAAGCTATTAATCAATAGCTTAAAAATACATCAAGATATACAGAAAAGATTCTATAAGCATTAAATATTAAAGAAGGATATATAATAATTTGGTTTTATCAGAAATTTATAAAACAGACATTCCTGTTTGGGGATGGAGAGGGGGTGAATGAGGGAATTAAGAAAGACGCTACCAGAACAAGTGCTACATCCAGTTAACCTGCCTATTAACATCTTGTTCCTGAAGAATTCATTTATGAAGAGAATTATAACTAAAGAGAAGTTCTTATTACATGTCATTGTATTTAAATATGGAGATATTTTATATCGTAAAATTTATTCCTTTTAATTCATGATATTTTTCCCTTTGGCAGGACTGTTGTTTGCTTTTAAAAATGACACTGAATAATCAGAGAATTTTTTTTAGATTTAGCAATTTTGCCACCATGAGGTAACCAGTAATTTATTAGTTTATTTGCCAAACGTCAAAAGAATCAACAAAGAATTTTTTGTTGTAAAAACCTTTCAGTAGATTGCTTTTATCCCTCAACAACAACAACAACAACAACAAAATCCTTGATATTTTTGTATATAATGTGACAAGAGAATGTGACTGTACTGTTACTCCGGATCTAGATGCAAGTGCTAGGGACCCTGGCTGTGTTATGCATTATTGTTATGCTCAGAGCATGGGTGTCCAGTGAAGAAAACAATGGCAAGACTATTACTAGGGCATTTGTTCATTTCTGAATCTCATCCTGTCCATTCCATACTATCACTTCTCCGTTTATAATCTGGATGACAGGAATTACTGTATTTGCTCATTATTCAGTTATAAGAATATAGGGTTGATAAGTCATCTCTGCAGGGAGAACAGTGATGTCTGGTCAGTTGGGCTGAGGCTGGCAGAGGTGAAGGCACCTGCGCGCCATCATGGCTCTGTGTGGTGGAACGTGAACTGCAGCCCAGACTGCTGGACACCAGAGCCTGTACCCTTCACGCTCTGCTGTCCTGAGTCTTAGACAGCTTCCCTTGGGAAACTGCCTTAATACAATATTTTAAACAAACTATATAGCACAGTAATGGCTTGCCCATAAGTAAAATATAAAATACAGTATTTCATTGGTTCTAACTTCATTCTGTTGTTGAGGACTCCTTTGTATTTTATTCAAGTAGGAAAACAGTACTAATTTTAACCTCTTGCCACATAATCTGCAAAATATTTACAGTCGAGCCATCCTAACCCCTATGTGTTTTCTTATTAAAATAGTTTTTATTCTAAAAAGCAATTTATGTGCCTTTTATAGACAAATCTATTGATTTTTTAAAAAAAGAATTTATTTATTTGACACAGAGAGAGGGAATTAAGCAGGGGGAGTGGGAGAGACAGAGACGGGCTATCCCAGGACCCTGAGATCGTGACCTAAGCCTGACCTGAGCTGAGGGCAGATGCTTAAAGACTGAGCCACCCAGGCCCCCTAATTTTTTTCTTTTGTAATTTCTTTCTTTGCTTTAACAATACAAGGGGTTTCTTTTTTTTCTATGCTAAGAGTGGATAAGTATTTAGCTGCATTTTCTCTATTTGTGAATTAATTTTTTACCTAATTCTTAAATATGTTTAGAATTTATTTTAGCATAAGGATCCAAGTTTATTCTATTCCCAAATAGTTAACCATATATTCCAGGACCATTTGTTAAACACTCCCTACCTTAGGGCACCTGGCTGACTCAGTGGAGCTTGTGACTCTTAATCTCAGAGCTGTGAGTTTGAGCCCACTTTGGGTATAGAGATTCCTTAAATAAGTAAATCTTTAAAAATAAGTAAATAAATAAATACTCTTTATTCCTTTGTATTACATATAAAATTTCATATATCATCTTCATACAGATACTTGTTAGGTATAAAATTACTTTTTTCAATTAGTGTCATAATAGAAACCAGTAAAAACAAACAAACCAAAAAACCCTGTGCAGCCCATTGATCAAAGCATACTTTATTAAAGCTATTACAATTGTTTATTTTTATATTTGCCTTTGAAAACTTTTTATTGGTGTACCCATTTGTTAGCCCCTGTAGTATCTTTTCTTATCTGAGATATTTGATTAGTTAATTACATTGGGGTAAGGCAAAATGAGAAAGATTGGAACCTGGATGAGTGAGCCCTTTCACTAAGATAAAGCAGAGATGGATGGGACCTGGTGGGAGATGGGTGGAGGTGGTAAATGGAAGCCATTTCCCTAATGGGCACGAGGAGAAGTTCCCTCTGGCCAGACATGATGGTAATATAATCTACTAACTGATACTTAGGGAGAAAACATGATAGTGTTCTAACAAGTGGATCAGAGCAGGTGATTCTTAGAAATCTATGCCCAGGGTGTAGCAAGACAATTTATTGGCATGTGGAAAGAAAATATTTTTTTTTTCTCAACCTTTCAAAATTTATCTCTTAAAGTAGAATATTTCGGTATCATAATACAAGAATATAACCTGACTCATTAATAATAAATACATGATATAGTGCTTGCATTTAGAAATATTCTCTCTTCTAAGATTTGAGATCATGGGTCTAGATCATGAGACCTCAGGAAGGCTTATACATATCAGCTTGTGATTCAGAGATGAAACAGGAACACAAGCCCACATCTGAAGGTCATGTGAACTGGATTCTTAGAAATCAAAGAGAGGCTCAAGGAACAAGGCAGAAGCCAGTAATCAGAGATGGGACATGTGTTCAAGGTGACTGCCGCAAGGGTGGTGTGATGCCATCTTCCAAACTGCTGTTAAGAAGGTACTTAAATTTGCTCTTGCTTAAAATCCAAATTATTTCTCAAGACCAAGGAGGAGGGAGAGCATCAGGTCAAGGGTCAAGCATCAACAATGGAGAGAAGAACGGGTTGCAAAAACTGTGGTCCAGTCCACCTGTTTATCAAATTTCCATTTTTCTTTTTTTCCCATCAATATTTAAAAATTTTTGAATGGGTTTTCAGATTTTTATTTAAATTCAATTAATTAACATATAAAGTATTATTAGTTTCAGAGGTAGAGTTCAGTGATTCATCAGTTGTATATAACACCCAGTGCTCATTGCATCACTTGCCTTCCTAATGCCCGTCACCTAGTTATCCCATCCTGCCCCCTTCCTCCAGCAACCCTCAGTTTGTTTCCTATGGTTAAGAGTCTCTTAAGGTTTGTCTCCCTCTCTGGTTTCATCTTGTTTTATTTTTCCCCTCCCTTCCTCTATGCTTCTTTGTTTTGTTTCTTAAATTCCACAAATGAGTTAAATCATGATAATTGTCTTTCTCTGATTGACTTATTTTGCTTTTTTCAAGATCGTTTCTAATATATAGTAGAGGGAATCATTGATCAATGATGGCTACGGCTACATTCCATTTCTGTAAAAAGAAGTCCTTCAATAAAAATTGACAACAAATTATATCAATGTAAAAAGCTGTTGTATTCAATCCAGTCTAACCATCTTGATCACACCCTTTCTGAAGAGCCCATTGCTGAAGCTCTGGGAAGCTGAAATTGCCCTCAGCCTTGGAAAAATGTGGGCAGGGCCCCTTTTTTTTCTGTTTTACTCAGTGAACCTAGTCTTCTTCTGCATTAAATGGTGCCCACAAACATGTTTTTGACAATACTAGCCCACCTCCTGCTTTACTCTATTTTCACAAAAATCATGCCCAATATTTGTCTGAGTTTAAGATAACCATCACAGAGTATACACTCTAGAGTGCTTATTTAGACATTGGTTGAGAGACTTCAATTTTTTAAAATAATAATTTATTTTAGAGAGAGAGAGAGAACAAGCATGATCAGGGATGGAACAGAGGGAGAGGGAGAGAGAGAATCCACAAGCAAAGACAAGAGACTCAATGTGAGGCTCTGTTCCAGGACACTGAGAACATGACCTCAGGTGAACCAAGAAACCAGGAGTCATCCGCTTAACCAACTGAGCCAACCAGGCACCCCAAAGGGACTTCATTGTTTTTCTCATTTGACCTTGTATTGATTAAGTGTAGACTTTGAGTTATATAAGAAGATGTTGTAGGAAAAATCAAGCATGAATTCATCTTTAACATACTGAGTCACATTTTCTACTTCCGAGTTTCACTTCTAAAATATTTGATCTTTATTATAGATTGCTAATCAGAAGTAGATTAAAACTTCAGCCTTCATTCTAAAGGCTTCTAATTTCACTGTTGAAGTAGCCAGTGATCCAAACTAGAGTCACTACAATGTACATGTATGAATAAACATACGTATGCAATAATCATGAGAATAGCTCTTTAATATGACTCTGTGACAAAGTATGAAACCCATAATCTTCACATTTGAGATTTCCTTATGTCTCCCATAACCTCAGAAGTTTTAATTAAATCTTTTAATTAAAATTGTCAGTAAATGAACATTATTTATTTTTTGGCTGTTGCTGGGTTACTGCCTGCCCATTTTATTTTAGATTTTAGCTAAATAAATATTTTGCTATAAGAAGGAAAAGTACTTATACTTTTATTTCTTTATTCATTAAAACTATTGAACAAGTGCTGTGTGCTAATACACTAGAACCCTCAAAATGTATGCAAATAACAAAGAATAAACTCATATGATATGTTTTCTGTATAAAAGTAAGGGAGATGATCTATTTGTTCATACTTTTTATCTGAGTGAAGTGTTTAAACTGTGCTTTAAAGGGGTTGTTTATTTACTGTGTGCCTTTTAATGGGTGAGCGTTCACTAATTTAATGAGCATTGCATAACACATGTCATTAATTTGCTCAGTTAGCATGGCAGTAGAATGGACAGCCCTATAAATCAACCGCTTTTATAGTCACTAATTAACTGACTTAATTTCATGGCAGAGGCATTTATTTCAATTAGATTGTGGTTCCCGTTATGATCAAATGAAGTCAAGTACGTGAAATAGCTTAAAAAGCCATATTATAATAGTGTGTGGGTGTAGGAGGTTTTTACCAACAAAATGTGTCATACAGGCATTATGGCTTATAACTAAAATAATGTTACCCAATTGAACTGGATTCTCATAACGTAAGCAAACGTGTGTGCACATATACACACATTTACACTGTGATAAAGTATTGTTTATGTATTTGAGCGATAGAAATACTTAATTTTTAGTGTTTTGAAAAAGAAATAAAATAGTTTCACTTTATCTAGATAAAGATCAGCATCTGCAACTGTAAGAATGACCTTGATTCCATATTGTTGACTAATTTCATTGTGTGTTTACTTTTATTAGTATGCTGACATGTATGTCAACGTGGCCTTCCTTTCAAGGAGGAAGTATACCTCCATAAATGGTTACTCTTCTCTCAGTGAGGGCATCCATATACAAATTAAGAACTAGTC
This sequence comes from Meles meles, assembly GCF_922984935.1. Taxonomy (NCBI): domain Eukaryota; kingdom Metazoa; phylum Chordata; class Mammalia; order Carnivora; family Mustelidae; genus Meles; species Meles meles. Next base: position 94,527,834 of record NC_060068.1, read on the forward strand.
ATCATGGTAGGAAATAATACATAAGTTTAACATAGTCTCCATCTGGCGATACATTCTTTTTTTTTTTTTTTTAAAGATTTTATTTATTTATTTGACAGAGAGAGATCACAAGTAGGCAGAGAGGCAGGCAGAGAGAGTGAGAGGGAAGCAGGCTCCCCGCCAAGCAGAGAGCCCGATGCGGGACTCGATCCCAGGACCCTGAGATCATGACCTGAGCTGAAGGCAGCAGCTTAAACCACTGAGCCACCCAGGCGCCCCAGGCGATACATTCTTATATCAGATTTATTCAGTTCAGGGTTGATTTTATCTGGAACTGTGATGTTAACCACTATTATTTAATAAGAGATGGAAGGCCTAATGGGTAATTGTGTATTTCTTTTTGGACATTTATGTGTTTTTATTAGGATAATGAGTACAGAATTATCAACATCATTCTGTATATGTTTTTTTTTTTCATTTTAAAACAACATGTGTAATGTCAAACTCATTTTTATTTCATAACCTAACCACACACAAAGTCCACAGTGAAGCAAAACAGAGGTTGAAATATGTTTATTGCCATTGGCTTTAAAGAAACCTCAGAAAGGTTTAAAAATAAATATTTAAAGAGAAATAAGATGGGTACCTTTCTGAATAGACGCCACTGTGTTTTTTAAACAAAGCTGACTTTGAAGAAGAGAAATGCTTTCTTTCTTTCTTTTTTTTTTTTTTATCTTTGACTAGTGAGCATTGTCACCTGAATAGAATTCACTAGAAACAATAAAGGATTTTCAAAGGTTTAGTTGTTTAAGCAGATGCTAGGAGGGGAATGGGATGAAGTTGACTTTTATTCAGTACTTACAATGTGCCTGGCTTTGTGCTCTGTACTTTATTCTCATTTGCTCACCCGACCTCACAGAATGCTGTGCAGCGTACATTTACAGATGACCAAACCAAGATGTAGAGAGGCTACAAAATCTTCCCCAAAGGCACAAAGGTACTGGCAGAGCCAGAATTTGAGACCAAGTCTCAAGATTGCAACTCACACACACATACATACATATATGCATCCAACCACTCAAGCATGCACACATACATACATACTCAAACTCAATGGAAAATAAAATTTTGATGAGGATAGGTTTGATAACTACATGATAAGTAGAAGTTCGGGTTTGTTAAAATTTTTCAAAAACTCAGAGGGTTTATTGTCAATTTTATTTTTCTCTTAAAGAAACGTTTTCTCCCATTGCTGGCATGGACGGTTATAAAAATAAATTAGAAGTAAACAGATAACAGTTTCCTGGCTGCCTTCATGTCTGTGAGCCTGACACGGATCCCAGAAGGAAAAATATGCTGCAAGGAGGCTTATGTGATGTTGCTTATTTAGGGATCCTTTGACCACTTATTTACAATATCCAGTTAACAGCCCCATTACTTTCCTTTTTGGGCAAAAGCACAGAGTCACTTGACCGTTATTTTGGCGGAATCTGACATTGCCTGCCACTTCCAATATGTCTTTGTGTGCCCAAGCTCATAATTGCAGTGTTTGAGTGTGGAGCTCCCCTGACAGCACAATTAGCACCAAGTTTACCATCGGCGGGCACCTTGGGGAGGCCTGCTTCAGAGACCTCTTTGTTACTGAGGAGTACAAGGCAGACATGCTTCATTTTGCAACACAAGTGTATTTCCAAAAGTAGTTTCTCCCTGAATTGTGTCGAAATAACACATTTTTATAAGTACAAAATAAATGCATGTTCATTGTGGAAAAATTGAGAACTACAGAAAATGTATGTTATAAAATATGGATAACCTGTAAATGCAGCATCAGGGATGGCCATTATTAAAACATGTTGGTTTATTTCCTCCATCAGTTCTTAAAGCACATAGTCATACACAACTGTGTTCAAACACACACACACACATACACATATATACAATATATGTAGTTATAAATAAAGAATGAACAAAATTGGTCCTGGAGGTTGAACACATGAAACAAAATTACTGCCATATGTATCTTATTGTGTGTCAGGTGACTCTCTGTATTTTTTCTTAATATATGTATTTGACATTTTTTATTTAACCTTTTTAATGGACGTTTTCCCATATCATTGGAAAACCTGCTACGCTGATGGTAGTATAGATTTCTTTTTACCTCTAGTAAAATGATTAATTTAGCCTTTCTTTTAACTGTTGTACATTGATGTTTTCCCCTTTTTTCTCTGTTCTGAGTATGGTTCATTGAACATATTTGTGATAGAAATCTTAATCTGTGCCTACGACTAATTACTTAGGCAAAATTCTTGGAAATGCCATTACTGGGTCAAAGAGTTTAAATGTTCATAAATCTCTCAATATACCATATTGGCAGATATTTATTGAAATAGATTTGAATCTTAAAGATATTTGCTCTTTAAAGAAATATTACAGCAAATTATTTTTTTAAAGCAAAAATTTGTCATTGGTATATAATAATATCTTATTTTTTTTTAACATGTCATCCAGTCAGATATTTTTGTTTTGTAGATGGGAAATTCAGGCCCAAAGTCCATAAAAAAGACAGAATAGCACAAAAATCTATCTTTGAAACCTGGCCCAAAGCAGTTACATTTACTGAATTTATCAATTCAGTAGAGAAATAGTTTGGGACATTTTTTGGTGGAGAATATTTCAATATTTCATTTTAAATGTGGTAATATTTTTTTGACTCTTACAAGTAGTGCCTCTACAGTAAAAATAAGAGTCATTGTATTCTGTCTGGCTCAGGTAGCAAAAGCATGCAATGAAATTCATACTATCTGGACAGTGGTTCTCAAACAATGGTATACAGAAAAAATGCTGTGTGTTCATGTTTTAAATGTAGATCCTGGGCTTCATCCTTAAGACTGATTCAGTAGCTCGTGTAAGACTGAGAACTACTCATTTTAACGAGCACCCCAGTTAATTCTGAAGCTGGTGGTCCAAGGGCGACCCTCCTAGAAATACCGGGTATGATAATAAAGAATTCTGACTTTGGTGTTTTGACAGCAGCTTTGCATTTATTCTGTAACTTATTGAACTATTCTCTGCCTCAATTTCCTTATCTATGAAGAGGGTTGGGACACTTTAGTTTTCTCTGCCTGGGATTGTTGTGAGGATTAAGAAAACTAGCTCTGCAGAAGATTTAGCACAGTCTTAAGCGCATAATAGATATTCAGTAAATGCTATTTTTTTTTTTCTTTAAGTGGATAATGAAGACCCTACATAGCGAATTCACACCATAAATAGCTATTAAGTTCCTGTACATAGTGTCAGAACTGTATTAGGTGCTGGGGATACAGAAATGAATATATTAGAGTAATTTAATTCATCTGTTTTATGTAATAAGTTTTCTGAACAAAAAAATCTGATACAGAAACTTCAAGCACTATTCAACTTGTGGCTACTTCTAGTGAAGATGACTGTATCTGAAATTGCTGGCTCCTGATATGCCAAACATTTTAAGTTGTACTAATTTGGCTAAAGACTCTACTTTGACTAAAATAGGATACCTTAGAGCAAATGTCAAATGTCTTAAGAGAAAATATCAATATAGCAGCAAAATCTTTATATAATCCCCAAGGAAAAGCTCTCTCAAAGGCCTACTTACTTCAAGTCATATTTAGTTAAACTGCATAACTTAGACATTCCCCTGAGTGTCAGTGGAATTTCTCCCAGAGCTGTGACTTTGTCAAGCCAAGTTACTCTCCCTCCTGAACCATGGAAAGAGACAGCTTTTCTTGAGACATTGTGGAATGTCAGTCATTAAACTGGTGACTTAAACATTCCCTCATTAAACCCTTCTAAAGGCCTTTCTTATACCAAGGACCTTGTAAACAGTATGTTGGGAACAGAACAATAGCCTTATGGGGTTCAGGCAGCCAAAAGGCTGTTTTGCTCGAGTGCAGAAAGAAGCCATTGCTGCCAAGTTTTTGTGGCTGGTACAGGCTGGTGCTCTAGAGGAAGAACAGGGGACAGGGCTGGACCAATTGTCCTGCTTGCTCCGGGCTAGGCAGGGTAGCCCTTGTTTCATGCCCTTTTATCAACAGTTGTTTTACTTCAGTAGGATCTAGTTGCTTTTATGGTAGCTAGATTGTCCTTAATTGGTTTGAACTTTGTCCCCGTTTCATAGCAGAAATTCTTACCATGGAGTTCACAAATGGGTATTAAGGATCTGTAACTCCCTTAAAAGAATGACAATAAAAATTTACAAAGCACTTAGTGTCCCACAGCGTGCTACGCAGTTTGCATGCTTTATCTCATTTTAAACCTCATAATGGTCCTGTCAGATAGGTTTTGTGCTTATTTCCATTTTGAAGATGAGGAAAATGAAATTTAAGGAGGTTAAATAACCTGCAGAAGTTTATACCGACATAGCATCAGAGCGAGTGTGTTTACCAAGGCTATCTGACTCTATGATCTTTTGGCTTAATTACTAGGCCGTACTGCACTTTCTGGAATTATGTCCAAAGGTATGTGTGTGTGTTTATGATTTTTTCTGAAGCCTCAATTTATGAAGATTTTCAAGTCATTTTGATTCTTAGGTGTCTCTGATCTCCAAAATTTGAAACTGCCTGCACAGGTTGGCTGTATGTATGAACTTCTATTAGAACGGCCAGAGCAGAAAGTCTGTTTTGTAGTCTACACTTGGGCTGTCTGTTTAACCACTTGTATAGTGGAAGATCTGTAGATCTGGAGCTGAGAGCTAAGTGCTTCATAGACATGTGCGGCTCCCTACCCTACCATTTGACCACACCTCTCCTTAGGCCACAACACCAGGTTTAATACTAGCTTTCAAAATGAAACTTAGGCCACACATCAAATATCAGAGAACTAGAAAGATGCAGGAAAATAAGAGGTGAGCTCAGGGACAAAGAAATCATAAATTTGGAGCATATCATTTAGCTTGATCTAATCTTGCTAAAACTGGTCTGTTACCCTATGCATAGATTGGAATATGCTAGTCAATTATAAAGAATTTTCAACTACTTGATAGCAGTGAGATTCCTCTTTAAAAAAAAAACAACAAAAAACGAGAAGAAAAAACAAAAACAGTATCAAAGTCATATCCTCTCTCTGCTCTAACGAAGGCATGGACAGTGTAAAAGAAAAGTCTTAGAGTCAAAGTAATCACAGAATTTTTTAATGATAGAAACTATAAATATACGAACATTTCCATTAAATATAGAAGGGGAGTGTCTGAACTGAGGAGGTTGTGTGTTAGACATTAGTTTCAGTGGCTGGAAGGCTTTCAAATGACCATTTCTTTAGTATTTTGCTGACGTTGCGGTGCGTGAAGTGAGCCAAATTAAGACCATCTTGGGACACCTGGGTGGCTCAGTTGGCTGAGCATCGGACTTTGGCTCAGGTCATGATCCCCAGGTCCTGGGATCGAGCCCCACATCAGGCTCCCTGCTCAGCGGAAGACTGCTTTTCCCTCTGCCTGCTGCTTCTGCTGCTTGTGATCTCTCTCTCTGACAAATAAATTTTTAAAAATCTTTTAAAAAAAAAAGACCATCTTATCAAGCTATCAAAGAAATAGATGGGATATTCAGATGTAGTTAAAGGGGAAAGAATAAAAAGAATTAACATTTACTGATGTATCACTTTGAAAACACTGTGTTGGTGCTTTTACATTCATTAACCTCTTTTCTAAATTGTGAGTGTTTTATACTCCATTTCAACTAGTGTGGAATCTCCAGCTCAGAGAGCCTAAGTACCATTGCTTAAGGTCCCAGGACTGGCAAGGAACAGAGCTCATTCAAATCCAGATATGATTCCAAAGCCCATGTGGTTTATGTTAAGATAGGATACTTTAGGGGAGCTAAATAGCATCTGGGGACTAGTTTCAATTAGCTGTATCAGTTTTTCGAGTAAGGGATCTAGAGAAGGGGCCCTAGGGAAGCACTAAAGTGTAATGGATAAAAACATGAACTTCAGGCCGGTTACTTAACCCCTATGAGCACAGTTTCTTTATCCAACATAGTAATAAGAATCAAATGAGACGATGGATATGAAATGCCAAGAATAGTATGTTCTGTCTTATAATTATCTACTGTTATTACAGTGTCATCCTTAAAGTCCCAGAGTATAAGAGCAGTAAGGGTTACCTTGGGCAGTGAATCGCCCACATGAGGACTGTGTGGGAGGGCTAGCTGCTAGGCTATCAGCCCTCATTCTGTCGGGGAAGGCAGCAACCAAGAGTAAGGTTAAGGAGAGTTTGACAGATAGGTCTCCACTGAGGAGACCTTCCAGCAAAGTGATCGCTGTTACCAAAGCTAAGAAAGATGTTAAAGACCACTGTTTCTCCCAGGGCCACCAGCTGAAGTTTGAAGCCTTCAGAAGAAAGCGTGGGTATATCCATATGCAACAGCTATAGCTCTGGTACTTAGACCCCATGCAGGAGATTTGAATGCTGGGCTCCCAAAATTGTTGGCGTCTTTTACCAAACGCAACTCCAGCAAAGACATGGGAAAAACCCTTCTTCTGTGGTTCCTTTTCCCTGTTTGCCATTACTTAAACAGTATTTATTTTGGTAACAGGAATACCTGGCTTTACAGAAGCAACTTAATCTCCACCATTCCAAAGATAACTTCTCTGAGGTAATCTCAACATCAGTAGAAGACACAAAACATTATCTCTATGCAATAAATAGCTCAGGCTTCTAGTTACTCTCAAGGACACAAATCTCACATTACTGACCATCTTAGGGTCAAGAATACCTTTGCTATTACCTCACACTATATGCAAGAGTGGAAAATAAGTGAGATCATGGCATTTTGCTTGATATTATTTTGGCAGTTTTACAGTTTTTAACTATTTTGAAACATGTATCAGACTTCTCGGGTGAAGTAGAGCTTTTGCTATAGTATTCAAAAGGGATAACTCTGATTCAGAGGAATCATTTCCAAAGTACGGCACCCCTTTCTCCTAGTTTTTTCTCTTGGGTAGTGGAGCTGGGGCAAGGTAGAGGCAGATTTTGTTACTTCAGATGACAGACTCAACGGCAGTAACAACAATGGTCAAATGACTTATTTTTCCTACTTCATTCATAAATCCTTGAGAACTGATACTCCATTGTGTTTAAGTACAAAACACACACTCACTCCCATTTCTTTTTTCTATAGATTTGTGAGTTCAAACCTATTATTTAGTCATCCAACTGGACACGACAAGTCTTTAGTGTTACTTCTGTTCCGAGTTTACAGAAGTTATCGGTCTATTTGGCTGAGAAACACAAAGAACAAATAGTCTCTCCTTACGCTAAGCAAGCCTTTTATTAGCTAAGTGACTTTCTGTGATACAGGAAGTAGTCAATGTTTACAGAATACTGGTCACATGCCAGGACTATAAATCTGTTTTCTAAATACTGTTTTCCCTATTTTGTGGAAGAAGAAACTGAGGCATGGAGAATAACTTGGCCAAACTCACAGAGCTAATAAGGAAAGAGAGTCAAATCTGGAACCCAGACAGCCCAGCCCAGCCCATCTATTCTTAACCCTCAGGATATAGTGCCTTGCACTGTTCTCTGAAGAGGAGAGGTTAAATTCTCAGAAACTGGTTACCCCCATCCACAGGTAGGCATATGCATACGACTCAAACACAACTGATAGTCGAATGACTGCCTCTCATACGAAGTAAACAATCTGGCACATAATGAGTACTTACTCTGCACATGGCCTGGAGAAAATGCATTTCAGATGTTATATTACTGAGTTCACACACCCACATGCACGTGCACACACACACGCATGCACAAGCTCAGCTTTATTGTATGCAGTTCTATTTCCACATGCCATAGATGAGAAACAGAAGCTCAGGCATATTAAGTAAGTTGTCCAACATTTTCCAATTAACAAGTGACAGGTTCAAGCTGCAAAGAATTTCTCTGTCGCCGAAGTCTATTATTTTCCCACTGCACCATGATGCTCTTCTCCCCTTTCGTTCAACTTCATCTTTTAATATGCATTTTTGGAGCATCTGCTGTCTGCTAGTGTCTTGTTAGGTGGTATAGGGAAAGCACAAGATTTAAATTCATAGCATCAAGTTTCAAATCCCAGCTCCATTATTAACTAGCAAGTCATTCGATTCTCTGGGTTGCAATTTCATCATCCATAAAATAGGGGGTGACAATAAAATGCCTCCATAGATATCTTATTGTGAGCAAATAAAATAATGGATGCAAAAGTATTTGGTAAATCGTAAAGCATTACATAAATGTTATTTCTATTATGATGATTAAAGTAAGTGGTATGTAGCTTCCCAACCTGAAATAGCTGGCCTAGGGCAGTTGATAAGGGGAGAAAGGTTTCTGAAGCTAGTTGCAGTATCCCAAGATAAGGCTTTATTGAGAATTAAGAAAGATGTTTAGAATTGCAGGAGCAGGAACTAGATACATGTTCGCATCAGTTTAGACATCTGGAGCTTTGAAGAATAGGCAATATTTCACAGGTAGAAATGGTGGGAATCAGATGAAACTTCATCCTGTGTAAAATGTACTTCAGATCTGGGAAGAGCATGAGCAAAAGAGAGACTGGAGCTGAGATTCGAAGGAGGCTGGGCTCAGATTTTTTTTTTTTTTTTTTAAAGATTTTATTTATTTATTTGACAGAGAGAGATACAAGTAGGCAGAGAGGCAGGCAGAGAGAGTGAGAGGGAAGCAGGCTCCCTGCCGAGCAGAGAGCCCGATGCGGGACTCGATCCCAGGACCCTGAGATCATGACCTGAGCCGAAGGCAGCGGCCTAAACCACTGAGCCACCCAGGCGCCCCTGGGCTCAGATTTTAAAGTAATTTAAATATTGTGATAAAGAATTTTTATCTTAAAAAAATTGTAATCTTCTTTTGTAGTTTGATTAGCTACAAGAGTAGTTATTCAAGGAATCAACATAACACATTTTCTCACCACTTCAACTTATCTATCTTCTCCTTCATTCCCTCCCTCCCTTCCTTTTTCCTTTCCCTTCTTTTTCTTACTTCCATTGAACTACAGTAGTGCCCCCCCCCGCGCCATTTTCCATGGGGGAAATATTCCAAGCCTTCCAGTGGATGCCTGAAACTGCAGAAGATACCAAACCCTACATACACTTTTTTTCCCCCTATACATACAAACTTATGACAAAGTTTAAATTTATAAATTAGGCATAGTAAGGGACTAGCAAGATAATAAAATAGAACAATTATAATAATATCATTGTTATGTGAATAAGTTATGTGAATGTGGTCTCTCTCAAAATATCTTATTACACTGTACTCACCCTTATTCTTCTGTGATAATGTGAGATAATAAATTGCCTATGTGACAGGATGAAGTAAGGTGAATGACATTGTGACATAGCATTAGGCTACTGTTAACCTTCTGATGATATGTCCAATGGGGGATCATCTGCTTCCAGACTTCGGTTGACCCTGGGTAACTGAAACTATAGATAGAGAAACCATGGATAAGTAGGGCCAATGGACATAAAAAATCCTGAGAGCAGTGTGGAGAAAGGTATAGAGCAATAGGACATGTGAGCAGGGTCCCTGCCTAGGAAGTCGGCTTGATATTTTGGTTAAGAACAGCTTTGGATCTGAATTCTTTGTCCCAAGTGAGCACAGGGTACAGGAATAGGAGTTCAGCGCTGTGCAGTTGAAAACAAGAATGATAAAGCTGGAAGGGGCCTTTGGACAAACCTGGTGTTCCTAATTTGACAACGCATTGAATCATTTGTACAGCTTTCTAAAAATACGGAGTCCTAGGTCCAACTCCAGATATGCTGACTCAAGAGTATTCAAGAGGAGGCCTCAGAATCTTTATTTTTTTAAGAATGTTATTATTAGTAAATTAATTTATTTAGCGTGTGTGCTTGCAGGTGCATGTAAGTGGAAGGTGGGCCAGATGGAGAAGGAGAGAGAGAACCTCAAGCAGGCTCCCCTGCTGTGTACAGACTTGTTGCTGTGGGGTTCAATCTCAGGACCCTGAGATCAGGACTTGAGCCACAATTAAGAGTGAGGTGTGTTATTAACCAACTAAGCCACCCAGGTGCCCTAGAATCTGTATTTTTAAGTCTTTCTTGAGTAGTGTGCAGATCAGTAATTGAGAATGACTGGTCGTCATTCTCTTTATGTTATTTGAAATTACTGAAAACCACAAAACTCAAGAGTTGTCAAAAGTCAGGTTGCGCCAAAGTCGCAACTAGTTGATACCAGGAGTTAAAACTCAAACTCAGGGCTCTCCATTCCTAGCTCAGTGTTATGGCCCAGGGTCAGTTCTTACCCCTCTGTTATAAAGAAATACATTCCTTTTTTTTCCCCTCAAAAATTCCGTAGAGTAAGAAATAGGAACATCTTTGTTTGGCAAAGCTCATCTGTGATGTATTTTTTTTTTTTTTAAGATTTTATTTATTTATTTGACAGAGAGAGGTCACAAGTAGGCAGAGAGGCAAGCAGAGAGAGAGAGAGAGGAGGAAGCAGGCTCCACGCCAAGCAAAGAGCCCGATGCGGGACTCGATCCCAGGACCCTGGAATCATGACCTGAGCCGAAGGCAGAGGCTTAAACCACTGAGCCACCCAGGCACCCCTCATCTGGGATGTATTTAAATAAGTTTAACCACATTGTTGTTTGTACGTCCTCCCCTGAATATTATTAAACATTAACCAAAGGGGTAAGGCATCACAATGTTGTTAAGATGATTAACAAGGTAACCAAAGTGGAGGACCCTTACTATAAACCCTCTTAAGATTTTGTCACACTATTATTTAGAGACCTGTAAACACAACCATTCATTTCAGCAAAATGTCACATTCTACGCAAAGGTTTTGAACATTGTGCTCAAGGCAGCTAGATAATATCTCACACTGAGTTCTAATAGGGGACATTAGAATAAGAATTTGTCTTTGTTTCAAGCTTTATGAAATTAAAACTAATCATTGTTCAATCTTCTGTTGAAATCTTTAATGCAAAGATCAGAAGATTTTGGGTTGAATTATAACACAGTCACTTAAATCAGTGAGACTCTGGGCAAACCATTGCCCTCCTTCCTGAGTCTCAATTTCCTCTTTGCAAAGGAGGATAAGAATCCACATCCCATCCCAACCACCCCCCCCCCCCCCCCCCCCCCCGCCCAGTCCCACTGCCAAGTGCCCAGGGTCACTGCGTGAACGCCACTGAACAATGGCTATGAAAGGGCTTTAGAAACACTGGAAACACTGTGGGACTATGCCAGAAGCACAGGAGGGAAAGGCCTTCAGGAGGAATTCCTTTGTTTCCCCCAGGACAGGACATCATAGCCCAGCTTGTAATTAGAGGCACAGCTGGAGCTCAGGTACAAGGGAAATGGCTAAGGCACCCACAGTTCCCTGAGAGATGATTTTCCTGCTGCCTGAAGGACCAACTACATTAGCGGCAAACATGATATCCAAACTAATTACACTCCAAGTTAAAGGCATGGGGGAGGAAAACTTTTCCCTTCTTCCCTTCTAGGTTTTTTGGCTGACCTAATAATAATAAATTGATTTAAGGGGCGCCTGGATGGCTCAGTGGGTTAAGCTGCTGCCTTCGGCTCAGGTCATGATCTCAGGGTCCTGGGATCGAGTCCCACATCGGGCTCTCTGCTCGGCGGGGAGCCTGCTTCCCTCTCTCTCTCTGCCTGCCTCTCTGCCTACTTGTGATCTCTCTCTCTCTCTCTCTCTCTCTCGCTGTCAAATAAATAAAAAACAAAAAACAAAAAAAAAAAAAAATAAATAAATTGATTTAAGACAGATTAACAGGAAAAATACAAATTTAATTTTGCTCATAAAGGAGCCTCCCATAGTCACGGGAGGGTCAAAGAGGGACAGTTGAGGCTTATATGCCATCCTGACCTCAGAAGGAGGCTGTAGGAATTTGGGGCTTCAAAGGGAACAAAGACAATCCACAGGAAGATGAGAAGAACAAATGTTTGCTCTGCCATGCAGGTGTCTTTCCGATGTAGAAAACTGTCTTTGGTTATAGCTCTCTTCTTGGTACAGACTCCCAATCTACATTTTTTTTTTTTTTTTTAAGATGCTTAAGGGGGAGGTTAAAAGTTCCTCTTGAGTCTGGTAGGCCTTAATTGCTAAAATAATCCACATGCCAAAGTGGCACTTTCTGGGGCAACCCACTCTGAACCCCACCAAAGGACAGAAGTGTTTGAAGAAGCCAAGAGCAGAAGAATCATAAACATGGCTCAGGTTTTTTTTCCCCCTCTTGTCAAATTTAATTTCCAGTTCTAAATTTTATAGGAAAAGATAATGAAGGGTAAAAAAAAAAAAAAAAAGACAAAAAAGACATTTTAAGGTTTTGTTTTAAAGTTCTAAAGATAGAAAAAAAAGCAAGGAAGATATACACACTGAATAAATGCTTATACTCCGATTTGGATTTCGTGGCGTACAGGCATCTCTAGACCTATTTTCAACATGTGGTCAAAATTAAAATTTCAAAGTTAGCAAAGTATATAGTCATGTTTGGGTTTTTTTTCTTTTAAACTAAGTTTAAAAAACTGACATCTATTCTTTTTTAGACCTCTTAGTAGTTTAATATGTGAAAAAGAACATTTATTTTATAAAATTTATTTTCTATAAACATAAATTTCAAATCAAATTATCTAGCAGTGTGCTTATTTATATAGGCAGGCTGGAGATAGCAGTTCTATTCACATATTTCACTATGGTGGTACAATGTAGTACTAAATATTTTACAGGCCAGGAATCAAAACATTTATAGTTCCTATTAGGAAATACTATATTTAAAATTCTGGAATAACCATTTATAGCCAGTTAGAGAAATCTTTGCTAGATTGAAAGACTGCCCCATTATTACAGATGGCCCTGTTTATACTGTCCTTAGAGCTCTGCGTACCATTTTGGACTCCTTGTTTAAAAAAGTATAAGTCTTGGGACACCTGGGTATCTGTTAAGCATCTGACTCTTGGTTTCTGCATAGGTTATGATCTTGGGTTGTGAGAAGGAGCCCCATGTGGGGCTCTAGGCTCAGCACTCAGCATGGAGTCTACTTAAGATTGTCTCTTCCTTTCCTTCTATCAATCCCTCCCCAAAAAGTTCATGCTCACTCTACTCACTCTCTCTCCCCCCCCAAAAAAAAAAAAAAAAAGCATATCCTTTTTTTCTTTTTAATAGAGGTATAATTGATGTATAACATTAAATTAGTTTCAGGCATACAACATGATTCAATATTTACATATACTGCACAGTGATCACCACAATACGTCTCATTACCATCCATCAACACACAAAATTAAAAAAAAAAATTTTTTTCTTGTGATGAGAAATGTTAAGATTTATTCTTTTGGTAACTTTCAAGTATGGGCTATAATGTTATTGATTATAGTCACCATGTTGTACATTACATTCCCATGATTTATTTGTAATTGTTGACTTCTTTCAGTTGACCCCTTTCACTCATTTCACCTATCCCAGAAATACATTGAAGCTTAGTGAAGGAAACCAAAAACTGAACTCCACTCCATTATTTCAGAAGCTCTGTAGCCAAGAGAATGCCTCAGGTAATTTCCTTTCCTTCCTCTGGAGAAGTACATCTGACTCTCTAGTTAGTCTAAGAGTTCAGAACAGGAAGGCCTTTAGGCATCTGATTCAACTCACTATATTCCCATCCTGAAGAACTAACTCAGCCCTTATTCCTTACAAATGAGCTAGACAGTAGTACAAAGTAGTTCTGTTTTAGATTTGGGTAAGCTATGACATATTCCTAGAATTTTTTTCCCACAGACTCTGGCCCATACTCCTAGAAATGTACACATTCAGAATGGCATTTTGGTCCAGAATCCCATTCTAAATAACACACGTCTAGCTGGATCTGGTACTTGAGAGACCTCATTGACTCAAGTGGAGCATGGCTCCAAATCCTGAGGGAAACAGATTCCTTTCTTCCAGTATCTCTTCTGATTCAGGCACACATTCATGTGTCACCTTATGCTTGAATTGATTCTTTCCAGCTTTTCTGATTGGCATCAAGACAGAACAGAAATGGATTGGCTTTTGCTCTTTACAGAACAAAGAACTGTGTGTAATAATTATAAACTTATTCTCTAACACTTAAACAACAGATGATAAGAAATGTCATGAAATCATGCAAATATGTATAACCAAAGGAGGTCAAGGGGAGTGGGGAACCTAACAAAGTTTGAAAAATGGTAGAATTAGAGCTAGTAGGTTTCACTTTGGCCTATGTGAGGAACTTTTTTTAGTCCAGCGGTAGATGAAATGTGGAATGTTGGACAGTTTTACTTCCAGAACTGCTAATTTAGTTTGGTGCAATGTAGTTTCTTAGATGTTACTATGCTAACATATGAAACCCCCAAATCAAGTGTCTTAAAAAAATAAGTCTGATTTTCAAATCACTGTCTAGGATGGGGCTTTGGGGGGCAGGGCAGCTCTTCTTGCTTTCATTCAGGTGCCAGGATCCTCCAGTCCTGTGTTTCTTATGGTTCTTCACGGCTTCAGCACTCCTGGCATTCAGCTGGCTGGAGAAAGAGCCCATCGACAAGTGTGTGGGAGGAGTAGTGAGTCCTGAAAGTGGCATACAGTATTTCTGTTCACGTTCATGTGGCCAAATCTAATTGCAAAAGAAGCATGGAAAGGACGACTTCTTGTATGCCCAGGAACAAGCAGAGAATGAAATCTGGCAGATAGCAAGCAGAATTTGCCACATTCACAGTCCTGATGATTGAATTCTATGCTTTTCCAAGATTGTTTTAACTTTAATCAGGATTATATACAAAACCATTTCAAGGAAATATAAAAAATACCTTCACTCTTTAAAATCATTGTTGAAGTGGATCCCACAGCTTTTTGGCTGTGCACCCCAATGTCTTTAAATCTTTGAAGGATAATTTATCAGCGTGTACAATTCACCCAGTTTAAGAATTCACAAAGGAAAGCTAATTTCAGTGTGCCCGTAAAGCAATGAGCTGTTTGCTATTAGGTGTGAGCATTTTATTCTCTGTTATACATTTTTAAAGAATTCTAGAAGAGAGTGCTTGTTTATGACCATCATAGGGTAGTATTCTTATAATTACTTTACCCTGGTAGAATAGAAGAAATGATGTCAAATTCAGGTCCCACAGCTCTCTGAATCCCTTCTCTGTTCTCTTCTACCCCCATCAAAGTGGAAAAACCCATCTGTTTGGATCATTGAGGTTGGAAACGGAGTAATATCACTTCTCCAAAATAGATTTAATAGTATGGCTGGTAAATTGTTTCCTGACCTGTTTGAGGGAGAGTCCAGACCCAGAGAAAAACATGGTGTCTGAGTTTTCGTACCCATTAGTGGAAAAAAATCAGATTTAGGTTGTGTTTTTAAAGGCAATTCTAGTAGAACTATTACAGTTTTTGTTTTCAGTTATAATCTTGCCTAGACTTGATCTACTTCACTTATTTTATTTTCAATGATAAGTATTTTCACAAAGGATTCATATTTGCAAATTAATTTTTGATAAGTCTAAATATATGAATAGCTAGGAAGGAGACTGAACTCCATTTTATAAGCCCACCCCTCAAAAAGATAATCATACTGTCTGTGAGACAGCTATGGTTTAAAGAACATCCCTCTTCAAACCTTCAAAGTGATTCTCATACCCTGCCTGGAGGAATCACTCCCGACTCCCCCAGGACAGCTGATAATCACTCATCTGGGACAATGCACATGTGCAAGTAGCAAGAAAGATTCTGAAAAATAGGAGTAAGCTTTGAAAATTTGAGCAATAAATACATCAATAAATAAATAGGAAAAGAGGATGAAGAAAAAATAACCTCTAGAATAACTCATCTTTTATGAAAAAAATATGGTACTACATTTCCCATTTTAGTCATTCTGTTGTTTTTCCTGTCCTCTCCTGCTCTATCATTGCCTCGATTGAATATCAACTGGGAAATTAATGGACATTAAGCTCAGAGCTGCTCACTGGCTGGGCCCTTTCTCGGTTTTGGGAGGGAGGGGTATTGGAGTTTTACATAGTAATAGGTTCTGTAAAATTTGCAAAAGGAAGATTTTTTTTTTCTATATTATTTTTCTCAAGGCAGACTCTCAAAACGTTGTAACTTTCATGTACCACAAAACCTGGATTCTGCTCCTGACTCTATGGCTGGATTGGTGGTCAGACAAAAAGATATTTGATATAACTCATATTAAAATGTCTTTTGGGGGTACATGGTTGGCTCAGTTGGTTAAGCGTCTGTCTTCGGCTCAGGTCTTGATCCTGGGATCCTGGGATCAAACCCCATGTCAGGCTCCCTGCTCAGCAGGGAATCTGTTTCTTCTCCCTCTCCCTCTGCCGCCCACCACCACTCCCTCCAGGCTCTTGCTCTCTCTCTCTCTCTCATATAAATAAAATCTTAAAAAAATAAAATAAAATTCTTTCTAACACCCTAGCCTTTTTTTTTTAATTTTTTTTTTATTTTTTCCAGACCCTAGCCTTTTAAATGCCTTTACAGATAATTTCTTCAAGAGAACTAATCAATCACATTGATTAGCAGGATTCTTTCTTTTATTTTTTTTTAAAGATTTAAAAAAAAATCTACAGAGAGATCACCTGTAGGCAGAGAGGCAGGCAGAGGGGGAGGGGAAGCAGGCTCCCTGCTGATCAGAGAGCCTGATGCGGGCTTGATCCCAGGACCCTGAGATCATGACCTGAGCTGAAGGCAGAGGCTTAACCCATGAGCCACCTAGGTGCCCGGATTCTTTCTTTTAAAAAGTGACTGATTCCTGGCCAAAGATAAAAACAAAAATAAAGTCCATTTGAAGAGAGCCACACAGGTAACTATGATAAATAATGAGGACATGATGAATAGTGTTGGATCTAAAGATATTAATGCATTCATAATACAGATATTTCTTGAGCAACTACTATGTGCCAGACATTATTTTAGGTACTGGAGATACATTAATGACCTAAGTAGATAAAAATCTTTGCCTTTATAGAGGTTACATTCTAATGGGGAGAATAAGATAAACAAGCAAAGTAAATAAAGCTTATCAGAGCCTGATAAATGCTATAGAGAAAAAAAAATAAGAGAAAGAAGCTAGAAAAGGCTAGCAGATTAGAGTAGGAACTTATTTTTTTTTCTGGCAATTAAATTTTTTTCCAGCATTACTGAGCTATAATTCACATAAAACATTGTGTAAGTTTAAGGTGTACAGTACAATGATTTTATATATAAAATGATTACCAACATAAGGTTAGTTAGCACATTCATTACTTCACATTAGTGACAATTTATTGTGTGTGCGTGTGTGTATGGTGAGAGCTTCTAAAATTTACTCTTAGCAATCTTCTAATATTTAATACAGTATTAACATTTATAGTCACTATGTTGCACATTATATTCCTGTACTTTCTCATCTTATAACTGGAAGTTTGTAGCTTTTGACTGCCTTCACTATTTCCCCTACCTTCCCTCTGCCCTTGGCAACTACCATTGTGTTCTCTATATCTGTGACGTGTTTTTTTGTTCTCTTTGTTTTGTTTTGTTTTGTTTTTTAAAGATTTTATTTATTTATTTGACAGAGAGAGAGATCACAAGTAGGCAGAGAGGCAGGCAGAGAGAGAGGAGGAAGCAGGCTCCCTGCAGAGCAGAGAGCCCGATGCGGGGCTCGATCCCAGGACCCTGAGATCATGACCTGAGCCGAAGGCAGCGGCTTAATCCACTGAGCCACCCAGGTGCCCCTGTTTTGTTTTGTTTTTTAAGAGTTCACGTATGTGATCATACAGTATTTGACTCTTTCTGATTTATTTCACTTAACATTATGCTTTCAAATTTCATCCATATTGTTGTAAAGGGCAGGATTTCCTCCTTTTTTATAGCTGAATATTATTCCATTGTTTTATCCATTCATGGTTGATAGACACTTTGGTTGTTTACATAATTTGATAATTATAAATAATGCTTCAGTGAACATGCGGGCACAGGGATCTCTTCAAAATAGTGATTTCATTTCCTTTGGATCTATACCCAGAAGTGGGAATGCTGGATCACATATGGTAGTTCAATTTTTAATTTCTTCAGGAACCTCCAAGCTGTTTTCCATCATGACTACACCAGTTGATATTCCCACCAACAGTGCACCATGGTTCCTCCCACTAGGAGGCTAGAAAAGGCTGGGAGATTAGGGTGACAATTGTAAATAGAGTAGCCCAGGAATATCTCTTCATGAAGGTGACATTGAGCAGGTATCTGGGTAGAGAATATTGGAGGCAGAGGGAACTCCAAGTGCAAAGGCCCCGAGGTCTGGCTGCTCAAATGTGTTCAAAGGAGCAAGCAAGGGGAAAGAGATACAGGATAAGATTAGAGAGGCCTCAGGGAGCTAGATCTCTCCTATAGAATGCCATGAGCTACTGTGAGGACACAGTAGTTACTATTAATAAAATAGGAAGCCGCTAGAGGATGGCAAGCTGGGGTTGCAAGGATCTGAGGATATGTTAGCAGTACCCCTCTGTCTGCTGCACAGAGAGTAAGTGTGTGTGTGGCAGAAGTAAAGGGCACATTATTTAAAATAGTGTTGCGCTGTGGGCTTATCAGAGTGGTCTTGGTTGCTCTGAATCACAGAAAAATAAATACAGAAACCCCCTCACTTCCACCTGGTTAACACGACACTGTTCCTCTTTGGGCTTGCGCTTGCCGAAGCCAAGTTTGAGGAAAACTGCATTTTGGAAATACCACGGCTTAGAAGTGGTCTCAGAGAGCTGCAGGTTGACAGGGACCCATTAAGGGGAACGCAAGGAAGTAAAACCCGAGCGAAACTTGGCGGGACTGCCTCTGATGCTCAGGTCTTCGCTACTTTCCCCGTCCCCTCCATACTCTCCGTGTGAGATCAGCAAATGAAAACGGGTGGCAGGGGAAACGCGTGCACGCTTGCTTGTTTTATTCACAATCACAGAGAAGCCTGAATAACTTTTTCAATATAAATTTAGAGCCACTAACAACAATGAAAGTGAACGTGTCCCGTTATCACCCGTCTATCAGGTTAAATCTGTATTTATGACCTGGACTGTTTGTTATTTGTAGAGAATTGCTGCCAACAGGGGCCTCAGCCCATGCCTGCAAGTTTTGCTGCTGACTCACACCCCCCGCTGCTTCCATGCCAGGACCCATTCGAGATCCTTGGCTAAGCAGAATCTCATTTAAGAAGAGATTCCTTTAAAATGATCATTGAAAAATCTCCTATAAACCTCAAGTAAAACAATTCTTGGTTTGGACTTTTGAAAAATGTTAGAAGCAACAAACATTTTCCAGAAAACTTGGCCTTTTGCCATCCCATTCAGCAAAAATCTACTGTCCAAATCCAGCTTGTCCCTTCTGGCCTCCAGTCCAAACATTAAATGTATGCTGTCATTTTCATCTGGAATCTTTTTTATTGTCCTGTGTCACTTGAGAGTGTCATTGACAAGTCATAAACAAATGATGTGTATTTCCAGAGATCACTTGATATTTTTACTCATAAATAACCATACACCTTTTACCTTTGTGCCAAGCTTTTGTTTATAAAAAATCATCTGTGAAAGCAAAGGGTGAAATGTTCCTTTCTTAAATGCTAATCCTCGGCACAAATATAAGTGTGAGGCAAACTAGCAATGCATCCCATCCTTTATCTGTATAATCCACCACCGTGGCCAAATATTATGTCCTGTCAGGGTGTCCTATTTATATTTGAGATGTGGTGTTTGATTGATTGGAAAAGAGGGCTTTTTGCTACAGACTCATTTCCGTAGATAATCTGAGCTAATAAGTAAATATTACAATGGGGAAATTTCAGAAGGGGGATTTCTTTACTCCAAAGAAGCTCTTTGACCTGTAGGGAGATCTCAAATGGGAAATACCTCTGGCATTAATTGGAAACAGGTTTCATAGTCTTTTGGTATTGATAATAATGGATAACATATTTATCATAAAGAGAAAAAAATATTTTAAACTGATTATCCAGCTCCGGTTACAGTGACATTAAGCTTGAAGATGAACCAACCCCGGCGGCCCCCCTCCCCACCCTCCCCCTGCCCCCTGCAAGTGGATTGGATTCCGGTGTAGAGCCAACAGCATGGGCTGCAGTATACATGGGAGAGTCTGGCACAGGAAGAAAACAGTAACGTCTGTGTGATTTGAGGTCCCCCAAGTACACCCAGTGACTGGAGGCCTGAGGTCTGAAGGACTGTTTCTGCTCATTACAGTCTCATTATATTCGGCTGGAACCCCACCCAGGTTGTTGGAACCTCCTGCCCTCCACGGTTCCTAGCAGGAAATGGTGCTTTCTCCTCAGTGAGGAATATCTTGAGAAAAATCAGCCGTCTCCACCCTCTCCCCAGATATTATCACACTGGAATCATGGAGTTGGGTGGAGACAACAGCAGCTAAAGCTGGAAGGGGGATCTGGCTGCTGTGTTTCTCACCTCACTGCTTCCCTGTGTTTGATTCAGGTGGTTTGGCTGCCCCACCCTCCCGGTTCCCTTCCTCTCTCATCTCTCCCTTTAGGTTCTTCCCAAAGCAGCGTGTTCAGGCACAGAGAATGACCTAGAAGGAAAGTCCCCCTCAACGATAAAGGGCAATAACAATAAAAATGACAATAGCTGCTAAATACTGGGAAGGTCCTGCCACCAGAAAGTGGTAGAACCAAGATTTGAAATTTAACCCACTTTTTCTATCTCCCAAGTGAATGTTTTAACAGGAACATTTTGGGTCTCTCCCTACCCCCAGCAGGGAGCAGGAAGATCTTTATCATCAACACACCAGTGTTCTTAATACACAGTGACAGAGACAGCTCTCAGATGCTCCCAGCAATAATGGGGACTTCCAGGGTTCCCACCAGCATACAGCTTTCAGCAGCTGCTAGTTCTCTCTGGGTTCTTCCCATGGGAGCTCTTCACAGATGCTTTGATAATGGGACATCTGTTGATTGGGGCTTCCAGCAGTTTCTCCCCTGGAGTCTCCATGTTTCTCAACCTCCTTCAGGCTCCAGCCTAGAGATGCAAGGTCCTGAGGGTCAGGCTACATGAGGTGAGCTGCTCACCCAGCACAATAGCAGAACCATGGCTCAGAGGAGAGCCCAAATCATGGCCAAGAAGAGAGGCAAAATGTCTCAACCAGAAGCAGGGTTGAACATCAGGCCAAAAGGTGGGAAATGACTCCAAGCAAATAATTGCAAGATCAAGAGACCCAAACTGTGGGAGCAGTGGAGGAAGCTGAAGGGAAGGTGGGTCAGGATAAGTCATTCCACCCACAGGGGACAGTGTGGAGAGATAGGGAACAGTTGGGTTGATTGGTTGGTTTGTCTGTTATCTGTTTGGTTTTTGTGTGGAATGGGGTCCACAGAAAAGGACGGGCCTGTGGAGGAAGTGGTCTGAGTAGTGCTAGTACACAGAGTTCGATAGTGGGAGGCCATCTGATCATCACTCTTCCTCCCCCTTCATGGGGCGCCATCCACAACTGCATCGGTGTTTCTCCACAGATGCCTTCTGGGTGAAAGCCAGCTCCATTAGGGAATGCATGCATCCTTGAACTGCATGAAGGACAGCAAACATGTAGAATAATAGAGCATCTCACTTAGTTCCATTTGCTAAGACCTTCCGCAGACCCACCGACTGTCCTTATTCCAAATGAACTCTTGAGCTCTATGAAGAAGTCCATCAGATGGGTTACAGCAGACATTCTTTTACACCTTACTGCTGTCTTCATAACTGGAAAAATAGGAAAGGTAGCAAATTCCAAAATGTGGGGACTCATAAAGGCAGAGTCTCAGAATTAGGCTTGACATGCAAGATCTATAAGTTAATGATACTTATATATGAATGATCCTTTCAAAGAGTTAACATTTGAAGTTCCATCGAGGGGAGGAAGCTAAAAGATATTCTTGTATTTTTCTGATGGTTAGTAGGTGGCTTTGCAGTAGAGACAGACACACAGTGATCATTCTCCCAGACTCTGGAATCAAGACAGCTTGAGTTTAAAACCCACCTGCAAACTGCATAGCCTTGAACACATTACTTAACATGGAGCCACTGCTCCGTGACTCTGATTATTCACTTGTCAAGTGGAAAATATAACGCCTACTTCAGAGGGTTATTGTGGGGATTCAATGAGATAATGTATGTAAGGCACAGAGCACAAGATCTGGCTCATGGAAAGTGTTCCAGAAGTTTTACTGTCATTATTATCATTATGATTACTGTTACCACCATCATCGTTATTACTCTCTCCAATTCTTCAATTGCTTTCCCAAGCTTCTGCTAATCTTTTACTTGGACTCTATCTCTTCGGCCGTGAGTCACGAGAAGATTCGTTACATGAAAATGTTTGCCAAAGAGTGTGCTTAAGAAGTTCAGTGTTGGTCTCTTTGGTTCAAGTATCTAAGGTTAGGATTAAACTTCACTGCCTTCTTGTTTTATTAATAACGACTTGACCTGGACTGTTTATAAAGTTGTGTTTCAAAAATAAGTATTTTATGTGAACCCTCCTATATTTTCAGCCTAAATTAACTCCCAGTTAATTTACTATTCACTGAGAGAAGCAGTACTGCCTTGATTTGTCCCAAACCTGACTTCTTCAAGGAAGCTCCTTAGTTCTAATTTTTGAACACAAGAGCATCTCAAGTTTTTTTGTTTTTGGTTTTGTTTTGTTTTAAATAAAAATAAATGATAAAACAGCAGGGACCATTTTTTTTTTTAATCATTCTCAATCTGTAAAGCTAATACTAATACTTACTGGTTAATATAATTGTACCAAACTTTGGTAATCACTTCCTACAGATTGTGAGGTTTTATTTTGGGTATAATCGTTATGGGGTTATTTTCATGAGTTTAAAAAATAGTTTTGGCCTTTATTTACCGCAGATTTTCCTTAAGGTGGTGGTCTCCATCTAGTGGACAAAATATTATATTACACCCTGCATAGAAAAAGAACAAAGCAGGACGCCTGGGTGGCTCAGTTGGTTAAGCAGCTGCCTTCGGCTCAGGTCAGGATCCCAGCGTCCTGGGATCCAGTCGTTGCTCAGCGGGGAGCCTGCTTCTCCCTCTGCCTTTGCCTGCCACTCTGGCTGTGCTCACTCTCTCTGACAAATAAATAAATAAAATCTTTAAAAAAAAAAAAAAAGAACAAAGCCCCCACAATATCCCATACCAAGCATTTTATTGACTTATTAATAAATTTTTGGTTTTAATAAGTAGCACTATTATAAAGACCATTAAATATTTTAAGATACTTAGTACTATTTTTTCCCAAAACTTCCAGTGAAAAGTTTGAGAAGTTGCTTAACTTAATTGGAAAAATTGTAATAACAAAAGAATTTACTGATTTGGGGGACGGTATTGGTATTATTCAGTTGAACTGAGAAAAACTAAACCAAGAGTTACTCCTGTATCTCTTATATTTCTACTTATTCATAGCAGTGAAATATATTTTACCTTTAAAACAGTAAAAGAAAAAAAAACAACAGTAAAAGCATCTGAAGGGAAATAGACATAAACTTTTTCTTATGCGTTCACATTAGGTCCTCTGCATACTGAAAAGCTGCAATGACTGTGTCCCAGAGAAGAAATCTCCCCTTTTTCTCTTCCTATTTAAAAGACGTTAGTGTCTTTCAGTTGAATACGAAATGCCTTCAAAAGCCCTCTTAAAATACTACCATTATATGAAAACTTCTTAGAAGTCTGGATTAAACCCAGCTTGGATTAATCTCATCACCTTTATTTTTGTATCTCAGTGTGCTCATTAGAGGTGCTTAACAAGTGCTTATTTAGTTAAGCATATCCAAGAAGAGCTTGCCTGAGGTCCTGAATAAATCTCTCATGACTGGAGATCCTTTCCCCCTCTGGCCTTCCTCAAGAATGCCCAAAGTCCCACATGCATGAAATTCCTTGTCCAGGGAAACAGATGTCACCTGCTTCCGTGTCACAGTTGCTAACATACATTAATAGTTTACTAATTATTCGTTAGAGCTGGAAGAGCTTCAGGAACAGTAGATGATTAAATCTTGTTAGCTCAGTAACTTTGGCCAATTAACCTTTTCTTTTTTTTTTCGCATTTTATTTATTTTTTTGTTTGAGAGAGAAACAGATAGTGAGAGAAGGCACAAGCAGGGAAGAGAAGGGAGAAGCAGGCTCCCTGCTGAGAGTGGCACTGGATCCCAGGACCCTGAGATCATGACCTGAGCCCAAGGCAGACCCTTGACTGACTGAGCCACCCAGGTATCCCTAGTTAACTTTTCTAGGAGCTGGTATCCTGTCTATAAAACGAGTCTGTTCAACTCGAAAACTTCTCATTGTCTTTGGTGACCAAATAAATACATCCATAAAGTGGTGCAATCCTTCAAAAAATTTAAATTGGAAAATTTGTTTATGAATGGCCAAGTTAGAATATGAGTTTTTCTTTCTTTTTTTTTTATTAGATGGATTAATTTGGAATTAGAGTATGAATTTTTTTTTTTAACTAGATGGATTAATTTGGAGTCAGTGTTTCTTATGTAGTTGTAGACTCACAGGTGATTTATGAAACCTCAAACCCTTCACTTCTACATTGGTCTCCAATCTTGGAGTCATAATACTATTTATTAATAACTCCAATGGAGAAAATAAAAGAATGTTTTTAAATTAATTAATAGTTTACATAAAGTCTGTAATGGGAAAAACATTGATAACAACTAAACTTGAATTCATTTATTTATTTGTTCAACAAATTTTTAAACCACATACTTACTGGGCTATCTGAGCTTTTATAGTCCTCTCATAAGAACACATGAGACTTGACATTAATACTGGTTGATATATGACTAGGAAAGCTCTTTGTAGAAAGTTTATCTAATTATAAGGACTATGACATTAAGAACTGTGCATTTGTGATTTTGTCTTTTCCCACCTCTAAAGTCTGTATTGCCCAGCACAGTGTCTTCTAGTTATTCAGTCACCTATGCAAACTGCTTAGTAAAGGTTTCTGAGTTGCCATGTGAAGTGCTAAGAACACCCCGAGTCTCCATTCTAAGAGAACTCACAGTCGAGGAATAGAAACCAAGTGGCAAATATTTTCAGTTCGTTGAAAATGCTACCAATGAGGAGTGGGAAGTTGCCTTGGGAGCACAGAGAAAGGCATCTCATAAAGGTGAGGGGCATCAGGGCAGCATTTCAGGTACAGTCTTCAAGGATGAGCAACAATGAGGACATTGTTAGGTAGTGATAGCTTGATTGAGACGAGAAGGTGGCCGTTGATTAAGTGGAACATAAAGTGGCTGATGGAAAAAGGTTGCAAGTTGAGGTTAGGAATATGGTTATTACAACTGAAAATGGATACTTCGGACTCTGTCAGTCTAGCCAAGAAATTCGGACTTTATCCTGAGGACAACAGTGAACTACTGAAGTTTTGAGCTGACAAAGATCATGGTCAGATTTAAACTTTAGGAAGACTCTTCACGAGGTACAGACTGGAAAATGGATTCAAGAGACTAACTTAAAGGCTCTTATAATAATGTAGGTAGGAGTTGATGAAATCCTGAACCTAATATATTGGATTTGGGGATGGAGGGAAATGGATCCAGCAGAAATTCATGTTTGGATGGGTGTAGGTGGGAAGGGGAGAGAGCCCAGGTTTCGGGAAGTGATGATGTTAGGTGTATAATGGGAACTTGTTGAATTGAACCCAAATCATTTCAGGATTACTATGTATTTGTTCTTTTCCTAAAAGAAATTCGGTAGAACTATTCTTAGTAGAATGGTTCCTTAGTAGAATTTGCTTAGTAGAACTATTCTTTGCACAATGGTTCCTTTTAAACTCAAGTTTAGAGAGACACATTTCTTATATCTAGCTGATAAACAAAAAGTACCCTAACCTTAAGGAAGACAAGAATATGAAGTCATGGGTCTTTTTTTTTTTTTTTACTTTTGTGTGTTTTAATATTATCATTTCTTAATAGTGGATATCAGCTGTCAACGTTCCCACTCTGACTTCCTGAACTGAAATCTCCCTTTACTAAAATATCTGCAAGCAAGCTTTCATAGCAATGTTATTCCTTCTCCTTCTTTTGCAGTTTTGATGTGGACAATGGCACATCTGCGGGACGGAGTCCCTTGGATCCCATGACCAGCCCAGGATCCGGGCTAATTCTCCAAGCAAACTTTGTTCACAGTCAACGTCGCGAGTCCTTTCTGTATCGATCCGACAGCGATTATGACCTGTCTCCAAAGTCTATGTCCCGGAACTCGTCCATTGCCAGTGATATGTAAGTATAATGATGAGCAAAAGGAAGACGGAACGTCTATAGAAAATCAGGTACATTTATCTGGTCAGTTGGTGACATAATAAAACCAATGATATTTTTTTAACTGCATCATTCTCTATGTTTGAAAGAACAGTGAGTAAAATTACGTAAGCTGAAGATAAATGGTAGATTTAACTTGAGTATCTTTTCCCTCTTGAAAAGAAACATTTATTTTCCCAGAGAATACATTATCTGAGAAAAGTGAGAATTAAATTTTTAATGGAAACATTTATACTTAAAATATTCACTTATATTCAGGACCTGAATTGTAGCTACCTAGCCACATGAACATTTCCTGATATTTCAAAATGCTTCAAACTCAGTTTGAAAACCTTGTGATAATAGACTGAATAGCAGTTTGAATATAGCTCAGTGATGTACAATATAGATGTTTGCACTGGTTTGCCATATCACTTGAGAGATATTGGGAGGGTTTTGCTAAAATTTAACCATTTTTGGAATATTAATCACTAGAGGCAAGCATGGAAACATTGGGCAGATTTGAATGTCATTGAAGACATGGCACAGCTTGGAGAATACTTAAAACTGATAAGCAAGTTTGCAGATCCTATACCGCTGTTAATTAATTTTCTCAGAACACTCAGTTTTTGTGTTTATTGTAGTGTTCATCAGTTTTCTGATTTCTGGAGGCTCCTAACTAGGAACTTACTCTTACTCAGTAGCTGTGCTATTATTTGTAACTCTGCTCCTGTATAGTCTCTGTCTCCACTTTCCTCCTCTTGCATCTGGATGTTTGTTCAATAACACTCACTGTCTTTCATGACACTGTCTCAAAAACTTAGTACAAGTTGCAATTCATCATATAGAAATTAGATGGTCTGGGGTCCCTGAGGGTCCAGAGTTATTCTTGGTTTGCCAGTAGATGATCAACGTACGCCCAATAGGTATAAATGAGGCTCTAGAAATGAAATTGTGTTTTACCCATTTCTCACAAGCTGTGGTTCTGGTTGTCATTTTATTAATAGCTGTAAGATGATGATAGTTTTGGTTTTGTTTTTTTTTTTCAGGAATGAACAACTAAACTTCAGGCATTTTCATTCAAATATTGAGTTACTAAACTCCAATTTTGTAGCTATCTCTATTTGAGGCCCTGCAGGTGATACAAGAAAGCTACAAGACAGTGTTCTTCATCTCAGTTAACTAGTCATCTCATGGAATGATGGGTCTCAGTTCTAGTCATTCTGGGAAGGATGACATGTAAGCCCTAATGTGTGTCCCTGTGAGCTACAGGTACAAGCGTCTCACCACCTGCAGTTCATGAAGCACAGATCTAGACCATCTTTCCATAAATGTTCAATCTACTTTTGCTTTCCTCTGCCTTTTTGACAGTGAGACTTCTTCAGTCAGTGCTGGGTCTCCCCATCCCCTTGCCTCTATCCCACAGATCTACATCTGTTGTCTCTGGTTCCTTACCATGTTGTATTGCCTTGATATTCTGAAATCTATCTTCCATTCCTATTTACCTCAGAAGATCCATTAATTTAAGTAATGTTTCTCAGTCACCCATTGGGTGGAAGGAATGGTGCTTGTCATTAGAGGAAATACAAGGTACATCTCATTTCCTGCCCTTCATCACTGTTTGGTCTCTCTACCTTCCTGCTCACAAACCTCCCCTTCACCAGCATCTTTTGTTACCCTGCAACATATTTCCCCAAAGTACAGCCCCTTACCTCTAGTCTGTGTTTTGGAAAACTCTACTCTGTATGGGTTCAACTATCGGCTTTCACTAGATGACATACTCTTCAGTATCTCTGGTCCTGCAACCTGAGTTGAGCTCCAGATCTGTAGCACTTAAATGCTTTCTGGGAATTTATACTTTCTAGTCAACTATTATGCTCATTATTAGTATATATCCATCATTAATTCAGTGTATAATGTGGACAATGATATCCATTCTTCTTCACCCCAAAACAACTTTCTTTTCCCAATGGCCCTGTCCTATGTTATTTTTGTCCCGTATTCTCACCTTTGAAATTTGAGATACTCATTTACTCATTCACACAAAATGTGAACTTCATGCGCAAATATGTTATATTCAAAGCTGCTAATCTGCAGATAGGAGGAGGGCTGACGTTTTAGACCATTATAATAAAAAATGGTGAGCACCGTCCTTGAGGCACACTCAAAATTATGGGAGCAGAGGGAGAAGGACAGTTTGCCAGGCAGGAAAAGGCAACTAAGAGGGACAACATTTGCATGATATGAGGCCTAGAAAATCATGGCTCACTTAAACAGTGACAGTCTGGTTGATGTCAGTAGTGAAATGTGGCAGGATAGAAAGAAGATTTGAATACAGTCTATGGGACCTGAGAGTCTCAGAGGTTTTTAGCAGGGATTTGTCATGCTCATATTCTTATTTTTGTGGCTTCTGATTATTCTGTTGTTAAATAATTATCGAGATTGAGATCGAGAGTGAAGGATTCTATTCTGTTGTGAAATGATTATCGAGAGTGAAGGATTATCCAGAGTTAAATGATTATCGAGAGTGAAGGATCTATAGGCAAGTAGATCATTTTGAAATTTGTAGAAAGAAAGTTGGCTAAACATAATACAGGCCCAGGTGAAGGAAATGAAGGTGGGATGAAGTTGGTCTAGTGGTCTAGTGGCAGGAGGCTTAGAAAATGGCGTATGCTTGTGTGTGTGTGTGTGTGTGTTGGGGGACAGACGGCCATGGGGTAGGAGAATCAAAAAGAATGCTGAAGTTTTCACCTTGAACATGTAAGTGAGTGGTGACATTGACAAGAGGAACACAGGATAGAGAGTGGACAACATGATGGCCGATAATGGATAATGAATTTGGGTTTTACATGATGAGGATAGAACTCTATGGAAAATGAGACTACAGTTAAAGGACAAGAACAGAGAGCAGAAATGACTGTCCAGAGGATGAGGAGAAATTAGAAGAACCAGTTACCTTCTGTAATTGCTAGGTTTGGGCTGACAGCCAAGTGAAGATAATAGAACTAGAAGCCCACTGGGTTGAGGGATGAATTCAAAGCAGAGATATCAGCAGATGCAAGCTTCTTTTTCAAAGTTGACAAGTTAAAGGGGGAGAGAGGACTAATGCTGCTTCAGGGAGAATTAAGTTCAAGGAAAAATTTCTTTGAATTCAGGACACTTGAACTGAGGCAAGAAGGGGACATTAAATATGGAGCTGTAGCTGCTGACAAGAATAGACATCATGAGCTCAAGTAAAGGGATTAATTTCGGGAAAGTCATAGACAAGAGATGTCATCTATTTTCTAAACTTTTAGTAAATTGATTTTTGGATACCAGTGTATAGATTATTTCTCTTATACCCTCTACTAAAGATTAAGTATTCCATGCATTTTATGAAAAGTCTGTATTTCACATTTAAGTGGTATTTTCTTTCCAAAGCAAACTTACAAGGGTGAGCTCATTTTTTCCCTATACCTATTGAAGAGTTTCTTTATCTGATTAGATTCATATAAGAATGACAAATTTAATCAGGCCTTGATGCAACTCCATAAATTTTTGAAAAATAGTGTCTTGATATGTTCAGGTTTCTCATTCCCCCTGGATATTTACATTGGATCAGTAAGATTATAGTTTCTTGGAAAGCATACTTTCTGCCAGGAAGATCAAGTTTCTCTGAGAAGCAAGGTGAATAGAATAAATAATTGCCATGTTAGTCTTTAATCTGATAGTACACATATCTTCTGTACATAAAGGATTATGCCTTCTCTTCATTTGACTCCACACGTGGCCACATGTAAACCTCTATTTTGTTATCTCACCTAGTTCCTGATAATGCTAGGAAGATTATTCAGTGTCTGTAATTCAACTGTCCTTTACAGGGAATGACATCATCATATATCTTAATCACTTTCAACGATTTTATATTTATTTTTCCAGTTAACATTTTCATTGAGAAAACCCCTTAGAAACCTCAAGTACAAATAAGAGCAGTGAAGGTCAGTGATTATCTATGTGAATAAAATGTTTTGGAGAACTTTTAAATGCTCTTTAAGTTGAAATATAATTGTTTAATTTATTGAGAAAGTGAGATGGAAAATCATTGCTTCCTAATAGACAGGATGTCATCATCCTCTCTTCTATAAATAGATACTGGTTAAACCGTGGAGACGTCAGGAGAAAATAAGGCTAACAATGGACATAATAACCATCATTGGCTGTGTATGTCACCCTTCATTTGGCAAGTATTTCCACATCTGCAATCTGATACTTTGATACTTTGCATAGTCCTTTGGATAGGAACTTCATTCTATTTTATAATTAAGAGATCCAAGGTCCTTAGAGCTTAAACTTTTTGAAAAGCACGGCAAACATTTTGATCATTTCTAGAACATTATCTTGGTAATGCCATTATAAACAAAGTGCTGGGAACTGTTGTAGCACAAACAGCTAAGAAATAGAAGTCTTCGGGCACCTGGGTGGCTCAGTGGGTTAAAGTCTCTGCCTTTGGTTCAGGTCATGATCCCAGGTCCAGGGATCGAGCCCCGCATCTCTGCTGAGCAGAGAGCCTACTTCCTCCTCTCTCTCTGCCTGCCTCTCTGCCTACTTGTGATCTCTGTCTGTTGAATAAATAAATTTAAAAATCTTAAAAAAAAAAAAAGTAATAGAAGTCTCAGTTGACCAAATGCTTTTGACCAAATGGATTATTTGGCATTTTGAAAATTTGGCTTTTAATTATTTTAAGAATAAAATTAGGGGCGCCTGGGTGGCTTAGTGGGTTAAAACCTCTGCCGCCTTTGGCTCAGGTCATGTCCCAGGGTCCTGGGATCGAGCCCTGCATGGGGCTCTCTGCTCAGTGGGGAGCCTGCTTCCTCCTTTCTCTCTGCCTGCTTCTCTGCCTACTTGTGATCTCTGTCAAATAAATAAATAAAATCTTAAAAAAAAAAGAATAAAATTAAATAAAAGCTCAAATGTGTCAAAGAAGCAATAAAAATATGTGACTGACTCTTGGAAAATATATACAAGTCTATAGGATGAGGCAAAACTTAGCATCTAAAAAATTGGCTTAAATAAGGCGAAAGAGAAATTTCTGGAACTTCTGCTCAGAAGACTGCCACCTAGTTTGTTCAGTGTGTCCCCCATAGCAAGAATAATAAGAAAGAGGAAAATTTTAAGTATTAGCATAAATACAGTGGAGATATAAATGCATGAAAAGTGAATTTAAACTACCACTATTATTAAGAAGTATTTTATAACTATAGAAATGACTGCGTAGCAGAAGGTTGCCCAAATGCTGTCATGAAGAAACACGAAGAAAATCACAGAGTAAATGAATAATTACATAAAATATATGCAGCTGTTTCCCTCCTAAATTTCCTCAGAATGCATTTAAAATTGTTTTAACTTCTGAATAACACTTATTTCTCTTGTTGCACTCCCTCCAGTAAGTAATGTTGTTTGTATTTGCAAATACATAGATACCCGGGAAAATTTAACAGAAGAATTATCAGAGACAAGACAAATAGAATTTAGTCAAAAAAAACTATGAGTTTATTGAAGACAAGCTGCCTGGCAAACCACTTTAGTTAAAAAGTTTTTCAGTTCACCAGGATAACAGGCCCTCTATTCCCTTGCTTCTGCTGAATAAACATTAACATAGAAAATCCAGAGGCGAGGAATGTAGCTCTTTATGCATACTTAGATACTTATATATGTAGAAGATGGGAGGAGAGGTGCAGAACGGGCAAGGAGAAGGAGGTGAGTAGACTCGACACACCATAGAAAATGGGGCCCACCTGGAAGTCTAGCTCATTAGTCCCAAGCATCCTACAGAAGTTCAAGACTGCATTGATCAGGCCACTGATTAGCCACATGTGTACATTCTCTCAGGTAATGGGCATTCTCCCTCATCCACTTCTCAAATTACTACCCTTTCTTTAGCAGTTAGCAACTCCCTCACCACCTCTTGAGTCCCTCATGTGAGTTTTTCAGTCCTAGCCATTCTTCCTCACTTCTTGAGTAGAAGGATGCTCTACCACCTCTAGTCCTGAGTTTGAAAAAGGAAGGATGATTGTTTCTGTGTCTATTCATCTCTTCAGTTACAGATTACATTATTCCTGCTTGGCCTTACTGGGGATCTCTAGAAAGAAAAATAAGGGGCACCTGGGTGGCTTAGTAGGTTAACTTCTGCCTTTGGCTCAGGTCATGATCTCAGATCCTGGGATCGAGCCCCACATGGGGATCCTTGCTCAGCTGGGAGTCTGCTTCTCCCTGTGCCCCTCCCACTGCCTGTGCTCTCTCTCCCTCTCTCTCTCAAATAAATAAGCAAAATCATAAAGAAAGAAAGAGAAATGAAAGGAAGAAAGAGAGAGAGAAAGAAAAGAAAAAGATATGTTGTGTTACAAAAGTTCTGGTCCTCCCAGGATCTGCATGAAAAGTTTATAGTCCTGCCTAGCTAGAGTTTAGATCTTATTACACCAGTTAGTCCATTTCCTTTCTTAACCTTAATTTACCATTTGAGAATCCTCTAAAACGATCTCAGTATGGAAACGTGTCATGGCCACATAATCTCTGCCCTTACTCCTTAATTTTCTCAACTAAGGAGTTCTCATCCCATCACCCATGGGGTGAGAGTAACAAGACCATAGCCAAGGTTCTCAAAACATGTGCTGAGGTCCCTGGGGCACCACAAGAACTCACATGGCTGCCTGGGATATATTAAAGGAGACATCAAAAATCTGTCAGTCACCTGGGGAACCAATAGCTAGACATAGTTCCCAGTTTCAACTTTAGGTCATTACTTTTCTACTTTTCTTTCTGTGATACCATCACTTTGCCAAACTGAGTTTTTGATGATTGATGTGATCAAAAGCAGGTGCTGCACAAAAATCATCATGGAATAGGATAGAGGGGAGTCAGTGTCCGATCTTGTTCCAAAGTGAGAAGTTGTGTGTCCTCAGCAGGCGCTGAACTGTTGTGACAAAACCGTATTCAACAGTTTGTTCTTAACTACTTAATATTTGGAACTATTCAGTATTTCTTTTGGCCAATGACGTGCCATAAACAATTGCTGAGAAACGAAGAGTGTTGTGAACTGAGAAAGTCTGAGAACCTCTCTGTTAGGGTGTTTATACATGTCCTTAGGATTGGAGCTAGACCAAATGTCTGTGTGGAGAGATTGTGTTAAGAGAAAGAAAAAAACAACTTGACAGATTCAAAGCCATGAACTTCTTGATGAGCTCTAGAGTAGAGAATTTGTTCCATTTCTAATTCTGTTGGGACCTAAGTCAACAAAATCTTTTATTATTGTCAAAAGTCAGTATAATTTTGATAATGAGCCAGAGAAACCAGGCTTTTCTTTTTTTTCCCCATTCCCAGTGGGTTGACCACTATTACTATTATTACTATAGAGAATTGAGACAGATACTAACACTAACCATTAAATACCAAGAACTCTATTGGCCAAGTATTCTTGGGTCATTAGCTACTATAATACCTTCTTTGCTACTTTTTTCTTCTCTTTTTAAAAAATTCCACTTCTTTGTCCAGTCACTGAGGTCATTTTATTTCTGTCTCAAGAAACCAAAACAACAACAAGAAAAAAAATTACACAAAAAACAGGGGTCCCATAAATACTAAAAAAAAATACCTATAAAGTCGTTAAACATGTTTCTTCAATCTTTGAATTAAGGAATTAAAAATACTAGTCAAGTACACATATGTTTTTAATCTCATGCTTTTAAAAAAATCATAAAAATAAAATGTTAATGTTCTGACATTTTGAATGATCATGTCTGTTGATGCCATGGGGTAAAACTAAGGAGTTGAATTTAATGTATTATTCCAATCAGAAGGTGGCAGTGTGTTTGGGTGTCACTATACTGTGTTCCAGTCTTTTATTTATTTATTTATTAAAGATTTTATTTATTTGATAGAAATCACAAGTAGGCAGAGAGGCAGGCCGGGGGCAGGGGGGGAAGCAGGCTCCCTGCTGAGGAGAGAGCCTGATGTGGGGCTCGATCCCAGGACCCTGAGATCGTGATCTGAGCCAAAGGCAGAGGCTTAACCTACTGAGCCACCCAGGTGCCCCTTTTATTTATTTTTAAAAAGATTTTATTCATTTATTTGAGAGAGAGAGATAGAGCACAAGTGGGGACGAGGGTCAGAGGAAGAGGGAGAAACAGACTCCTGCTGAGCAGGGAGCCCAACATGGGGCCTATCCCAGGACCCCAGGATCATGACCCAAGCTGAAGGCAGAAACTGGCTGAGGCACCCAGGAGCCCCTGTTCCAGTCTTTTAAATAACTAATTAAGTTATGTGTTCTAATCCCCCTTGATTATTGCTGTCAAAGTAATAGATACATCTTGAGGTTTTAGGGGACATGGGGAGGTAAATATTAGTTTTGAAAAGTTCTTAAAGCAGGGGGAAAAAAGAAAAAGAGAATGGCCAAACATTAAAAATTCATTATTTCTGGGGTACCTGGGTGGCTGAGTCTGGTAAGTATCTGACTCCTGATTTCGGCTCAGATCATGATCTCAGGGTTGTGAAATCAAGCCCCAGATTGGGCTCTGCTCTGGACGTGGAGCATGCTTAAGATTCTCTTTCTCTCCCTTTGCCCTTCCCCCTCCATCACACTCTGTCTCTCAAAAAAAATTCATTATTTCTGTGATAAGATTACTCTTTTACATCTTCAGGGGACTTTGCCTAATATTTAGCATGCAATTTTCCTTTTGAATTTCCTTCTTATCCTGTATGTTCCTTGGTATTTGGACTCTAGTTGTAATTGTGGAGGAAAAAAAAGAAACAGAAAAATTGTCATCTGAGTGTTCCTCAATTCCCATACCTAAGAGAAAAAGGCACTGTGAAGACGAGCTATTTAAACTTCTAAATGTTTGATTATGCAGCTATACTTTTACCTTAGACTTCGTACTTAACAAAGGGTAACATCCACTTTTAAAAAAATTGAGACGAAAGTGTAACTTAAAAAAAAAGTGATCACCCCACAATTCTGTGAATCATCAGACCTCTGCCGGAGAGCAAATTTAGATCAACCTCGGTCAAAGAGGAACTGACTTATTTTTCAGTGTGTGCGAAGAACACAACCCCTCAGAGCAATTTGTAAGTAAAATAAACTCACTAAAATTAGGAAATTTTGAACACCATCTTCAATAAGAAAACCTAGCACAGTAGCCTGTCCAGTGTTGTGAGTGTGGAGTGGCCCTTGGTGAGTGACTCAGGTTGAAATTATTGGCTCCCCTGTCTCTTGACTTGTGTTGCTTGTGGACCCCAGACTTGGTGGCTCTCATTTGTTTCCTGAACCCTATGCTCTTTTTCCTGTGTATTCAGGAGGACTAAAATGAAACCACACAGCAGTATATTAGAAAATGAAAATTATCTAAATATTAAATTTTGATGATGGATGGTAGGAATGGGCAGTTCGTGACAGGCTTGGAGAAAGAAGATAGTCCATTCCTGAGAGAGGTGCCCAATCTGGGTCTTCCAACACATTCCAAAAAATGAGTGTATTACTTAGTGTGTTTTTAAATGAGAGTGTATGCTCTTCCTCATTCAGCAAATATTGACAGTGCCCATTCCATGCCAGGGTACTGTCTGAAGAAGCTATGGGCCCGTGAAAACAAGAGAAAACTTTTGTTAGTATCATGCATTCCTGTCATTTTTTTTTTAAAGTTCTAGATAGAAAAGGAGACTTACCCAGTCAATATTAAGATTCTTATGTGTATATACCCCTGTTTTCACTACCATATCAGTGACTTTAAGTATTTATTTTGCTTGTCAGTCTTATTCCTTGGTGAATTGTTCTCAATGTCTTCTGTACTGTTGTCTGAGACTTACAAGAAAAAGTAAATGTTTATGGGATATGTTTCTTCAGATAAGATGTACTAAGGGATATGCGTAACTCATTCTCACTAAACCCATGCAGTATGAGACATTTAAAGATATACTATTACAAAAACAAACAAAGAAAGCCTTCAACCAGACCCATATTTTTTCTTCAGAAAAACCAAATAAAGAATATCGAACACTGGGCTTTTCTATCAGATTCTTGGCACTTCATTGGGTAGCTCAGGTGAGATTTGCTAAAGAAATTGTGCAATTATTCCACCTGTCTGTTGCAGTTTCTCTCTGGTTTTGTGTCAGCTTTCCATTAATTGTCTTGGGATTTCAGGGGTTTTCTTAACCTTGGTGCAGAAAAACATGTTGTCATTGATGAGTGGACAGTTTTGTCTAGACATCTGTAAGATGTCAGTTCCTACAACTTCTCACTGGAAGCAGGCAAGTGAAAAGCAGAAGAGAGAGTAGCTGTGTGCACTCTGGCAAATGTGGGAGTTGCCCTGCGATAGAGAATCACTGAAGCAGTTAAGTCTATGAGGTTGTCTTCTTGTAAATGGTTATGAATGGTCCCCAAACCAAGACCTTTCAGCTCATTGTTTCACTTCGAGGGAGAACAAGGCTATACGCAGATCTCGTGTTTTCCTGTCTCAATGTCCAGTCCTTCTTTGCAACTTAGACAACTTCAAGCTGAATTCGTTCTCTGCACCAGGGACAGTTGTGTTTGTTTGGCTGGTCATTTTTTCTCTGTTTGATTTTTGTTTT
This sequence comes from Meles meles, assembly GCF_922984935.1. Lineage (NCBI taxonomy): Eukaryota > Metazoa > Chordata > Mammalia > Carnivora > Mustelidae > Meles > Meles meles. Next base: position 94,564,670 of record NC_060068.1, read on the forward strand.
TTGTTTTGTTTGTTTTACCAAAAAAGTCAGAAAACAAGTATTACAATTTATGTGTTATCTATAGGTCCCTATGGCAACTTTTTTAAGTGCGGTAGAACAAAACTGTCATCCAATCATTATTATTTTCAATTATGAATACATTTCTACAGAAACTAAACAGAAGGCAGTTGACAAAAAGAAATATTTCACATTAAATCATAGAGTTAATTGCATGTGTTGACACACGTCTTTTTGTATGTAATCTTTATGTTTAATACACTGAGTTTCTATTCATTTATTCCACCTACTATAGAGATAAGGTAAAATTTCTAACACGTGTCACTATTTCTTGGGGTCTCTTTTGTTTGTTTTGCATTGTTGACAGGTAACCCGATTTGTACTGTTTATCGAGGAAAGGGATTTGTCGCTTACCAGGCAGATAGCCTGTCTAAAATCCAATTCCTCAAACACAGGAGCAAAGTGACAAACCACTGTTTCAAAGATTCCGGAACAAACCTTGCATTCATCAGTTCAAGTTTTGTTTAATGAGGTCTACCATGTTCCTTCCTTTGTGGCTAGATTTCAGTAATTCTTTGTGGAGTGGAGTATATACCATTAGTTCTTGACAAGTAATGGTACATGCTTAAAAGGATACAGAGTAGGAATGTGTTCTTCAAATTGTCTGGCACCCGTAGAATCTTTATAGTGATGGAGAATTCTCCCAGGAAATGTAAGGCTTGGTCCTCGAAACGATCGTATTAGGAAAACTAATGAAACTATCATAAGCTCAATTTTATTTTATTTTTTTAAATTTTATTTATTTATTTGACAGACAGAGATCACAAGTAGGCAGAGAGGCAGGCAGAGAGAGAGGAAGAGAAGCAGCCTCCCTGCTGAGCAGAGCCCGATATGGGTGGGGCTCAATCCCAGGACCCTGGGATCATGACCCGAGCCGAAGGCAGAGGCTTTAACCCACTAAGCCACCCAGGTGCCCCCATAAGCTCAATTTTAGAAATCATAAAATTCTGCTCAAAACTATTGTGCCTTGCATGTGATTGAGGACATGCTTGCACACACACGCACACCCAATGAATTAGAATTCAGGTGTCTTGACCCTGAACATAATGATTTTGATCAACGATTTGGCATTTGCTGGCAGGTCCAACAGCCTTTTGATGAGAATGTAATAAATAAGTAAAACAATTAAGCTGAAATCTCTATTTATGAGATAAAGAATAAGATAAGATAATTTAGATAATTATTATATATTCATATTGTATTATATATTATATATAATATAATTATATATAATTATATTATATATTAGTATATAAATATATATATTTATTAGATTAATAAGATAAAGAATAAGATTAAGAGATAGAGAATCTTGATGGGCTTCTGAGCAAATCTTTTAACTTAGAGCTTTTGCCAAGCAATCAGGAATTTTTGTTATGTTAATACATCATTTGTTTGCCTCCACACTTAGATACATTTTTTTTTCAGTTATGTTAAAGATTGTCTTCCCTCAGAAGACTTGCAACTGACGTTCTCTAAAGATCACTCAAGAGTTGCAGTGGTTAACGTGATAGCCATTAGCCACATGTGACCTTCACATAATTTGAATTAACTAAAATTAAATAAAAGCAAAATTCAATTTCCCAGTCGCACTAGGCACATTTCAAGTCCTAAGTAACCACATGTGACTAGTGGATACTGGTTTGGACAGCATGGATAGAGAATATTTAATATTTCCATCTTTGCTGAAATTTCTTTGGACAGTTGCTGTTTCCGAGTCTGGGACTTGTGCTACTCTGAACTGCTGACTAGTCTGAATTCAGTAAGCATGCAGAAAGCAACACGGTGTGGTAGAATCGAAATACTTATTTTAAAAGCCTGCATTTAAATCCAGCTACACTACATATTGCTGTGCCTTGGGATTTCATGACCCAGTAAGATTTCCAAAAACTACCCGGGAGACTGACCAGGGGTTACAGAACACATACTTTGCCACGTCAAGGACATTAATAAGAAAATCCTTGTCAATATGCCCAATCACTTTATTTTTAAAGGGCATTTTCATTTCAATAAAAAAGAAAGGGCATGATCTCAGAATGAAGGAGAGTTTTTCAAAAAGCAATCTGTTTACCTTGTTTGAAACCTCACCACATGGTCCATGTTTGTTTTTATTTTGACAAGTTCTGTTGGGCGAGCACCAGCTCTCGGCTTGGCATTTGGAAACCATTGAACTGCCAAGAGCATGACTGCAACTGACTTACTTAGGTTCCCTGAGCCTTGTTCCTTATCTTAGAATGGGAATATGAGCATCCTTTTAATGCGCAGTCATCAGAATTAAATACTTTGTGCCAGTAGGACACAGTGTCTGGCACATAGTAGGCATAAAACAGTTCGGCTCTCACTCTTCTCTATTTGATCATGCCCTTCTTTTTAATCTCCCGAATCCTTTTACCACATGAAGATCTTTAAAAATTGTTGCATTAGCTCCCATAAATCTTTCTTCCTAAAACCCATCCTGGAGAAAAAAAACAAGAGGGCAGGGTCATTGACCTTAAGAACGGGACAGTTGGATGAGATACATTTCTGTGAAAGAAGAACCTGTTCCTAGAACACAAAGTGAAGGTACTGGTAAAAGCTTGCTGAGTCCTCAGCCCTCCCTTCACTCCCCCCCCTCCACAAAGTCCTCACTCAGGTAATTTGTTACATCCACACTCCTGGGAGAATCCCTCCATTTTAGTGGCTTTTATTAAGCAAAATAATTAATATGTTTAGTGACTGTATATATACATGCTTTTTAACTTACTAAATTTGGAAAAGGTTTTGATACATAATTTTAAAAAAGAGATTGTCTTTTTTTTTGGTACCATCATCTAACTAGCAAATTTGAGGGGATTGATTGATATCATGTACCTTCTCTAATGATGCCTAAATTTTTGTTTTATGACAAATGAACACTTTAGACTAGAGAATTTTTACTCAGGCTGCATTAACTCCACTTCCATTTGCTTTATCATCAGTGCATGTGAGAAAAGCACATGTGGGTAAAATATTGAGGAGTTTTAAGAATTTGGGGGGTCAAGTACCAGTCTTGGCTATAATTCTTAAAACGTGAGTAAGAAGTTAGCAAATGGTTTAAATTTCAGAAGACTAAGTAACTTTGAGGTCACATCCATTTCTAAAGTTATATGTATATACAATATATTAATTTTAGAAATGTATTTTTTAGAGCAGTTTCAATTTCACAGCAAAATTAAGAGGAAGGCACAGAAATTTCCTATATGTCCTACCACACTCCAGAATGCAGGGTCTGTATGGACACATTAGTCGATGTTCTAATCATATGAAATAGTCCTTAAAATGTGATGTTTGCTAAACAGTGTTCTTTAAAGAGTTTTTTTCCATTGAGTCATATAGGAAAATAATAAAGTAAATTCTCTTTATGCTAATGAGGATGGTAGTAGGTTTTCTCTCTCACAATACATTTTTTCCCTTTTATTTGAAGTACAGAGGTAGAGAACCAACATACCTATGTCAAGGGGAAGAGAGCCCAGAAAATTTCCCTAAGGATTACACACGCACATGTGATGCATGTGTGCGCGCACACACACACACACACACATTTACATATGTTTATATATATAAATGTATAGGAACATAAATGCCATCTTCAGAGGACTTCATTACATACAGCATGCATACAGTCTTGCTACACTCTGCATATGGACATATGGTCTTCAACTATCAGCCCGAACTATCACCTGGTTAGAAACCAAAGATTATTTCATTTCATTGCATTTATTATTTTATTTTTGGGTGGAAGGACATGCAAATCAGTAGGTAGGTGAAGCTTGTTATGTTTTGTAAGTCGGTGGTTTTGTTTGGTTGGTTGGTTTTTTAATTTTTTTTTATTTTTTGCACTTTTATGTAATTTCTCTTTGTTATCTTTATCAGACGTATCACCTTCATGAAATGGAAAATGTACTAGAGGTTAGGCATTGTTTCAAATTTGCTTTTGGCAATGATAAATATATAATAGGTACAGATTTGCGGTATTTAAGTACAGACCCACCAAAGTCGTGCTGCTCAAATTTGAATCCTGGCCTTATCACTCCACAGGCATGCGACTTCTTGTCCTTGGGTTTTCCTTTCCTCACCTACAAAAAGACTTTAATACGAGATACTCAATGTAAAGTGCTTTGCACAGTGCCTGGCACACAGCAATCAATAAATGTTATCATTATTGTTTTATAATCATTATTCATTCCTTCTGATTTTTACCATTATTATTTACAATTTTGTTGGATATTTGTACTCTGATTTTTTAAAATAATTATACTGAAAGCCCAGTTTAAGAAATTAAAAAAAAAATAATAATGGTAACATATTATACAAGGCCTCCAGTGCTAAAACCAGTAAGACATTGAGTTATTCTACAGGGCCTCAGTGAAAAAGACTTAAGAACAATTTATCACTCAAATATATTATGAAATTACAATTCAAGGGCAAAGAAGGGGTTAAAAGTAGTAAGACTGTTTCCTCTGTAAACTTAAGAACTTAGATGGCCTCACTGACCTGTTTATTTTTTTAAGATTTATTTATTATAGAGAGAGGGGGCAGGATGGAGCAGAGGAAGAGAGAGAGTCCCAAGCAGACTCACCAGTGATCTCATAGCCCAGCTCTGGGCTTGATTCCAAGACTGAGTGACCATGACCTAAGCCAACATCAAGAGTCCACTGATCAACTGACTAGGTCACCCAGTTCCCCTTATCTTATTTATGTTAGCTTATTTGTTAAAATTGAGAAAAGAGCTGTAAGTTTTTGTGTTTTGTTTTTTTTTTCCTTTTTGTGCTGGTATGGAATATAAATACAAAGGTGCTATTCAATTAGGGTAAACATTCCAACTTGATGACTGATAATTATAGTTAGCATTGTCAAAATACTGTAAAATTATATATACAAATATACATAAACATGGCTTGAAATTTGACACTGAAAAAAATTCTAATTGGAAGATACTACCTTATACAATACTGAACAGCTTTAATTTTGCCTTTATACTAATTTACATTATTTTGGGTTCTCAGTAAAATGTTGAGCATTCCTGCCAAAATGCAAGTTTTAGTAGTTGTGACTTTGACCACAGGATCAAGTTTTGTGGTAATGGACTACCTGAATTCTATAGGGCAGTAGCTTCAAAGAGGAAAATCAGATTCAGGTCTGGCAGAGGTTGGTTTTGTTACAAAGGAACTTCATTCTTTGGGTTTCCATAAATTGGGTACTACTTACTTTTTTTTTTAATTTGGCTTAGAATGGAGCCAGTTCTAAATTAAAAGGCCAAGTGATACAGAGGAGCAATATCATCAGCTGAATCTGATACAAATGAAGCACATTTTTTTTCTTTCTTTTTTTCTTTTTTTGTTTGTTTGTTTTAGTGGTATAATGCCCACTGGGAGTTTACCAAAATCATAATGTCTTCTTCATAAGTAATTTAAAAGGGATCATTATATCCTTTTTTAAAAAAGATTTTATTTATTTGGGGTGCCTCAGTGGCTCAGTGGGTTAAAGCCTCTGCCTTCGGCTCAGGTCGTCATCCTAGGGTCCTGGTCTCGAGCCCCATATCGGGCCCTCTGCTCAGCAGGGACCCTGCTTCCCCCCTCTCTCTGCCTGCCTCTCTGCCTACTCGTGATCTCTGTCTGTCAAATAAATAAATAAAATCTTTAAAAAACTATATTTTATTTATTTATCTGAGTGAGAGAGAGAGCACGAGGAGACGTAGAGCAGAGGGAAAGGGAAAAACAGGCTTCCCCTCTTCTCCCACTGAGCAGGGAGTCTGATGGGGGACTGGATCCCAGGACCCTGTGATCATGACCTGAGCCAAAGGCAGATGCTTAAGGGCCTGAGCCACCCAGGTGTCCCAAGGAGTCATTATATTCTTAAATGTGACATTTGTAGTTTCTCAAGCCTAACATTACTTTTTTTTGAAAAAAACAGATCACCTTTTAAAAAATGGTATCTATGGGGGCGCCTGGGTGGCTCAGTGGGTTGGACCCTCTGCCTTCTGCTCGGGTCATAATCTGACGGTCCTGGGATGGAGTCCTGCCTCGGGCTCTCTGCTCAGCAGGGAGCCTGCTTCCCTCCGTCTCTCTGCCTGCCTCTCTGCCCACTTGTGATCTCTGTCTGTCAAATAAATAAATAAACTCTTAAAAAAAAAAAAACAAAAAGCAAAAAAAAATGATATCTATGGAAAAATATAATTTAGTTTCACAAAATGTACTTAGGAACTATATTTTCTATAATACCTTCATTGTCTGAAACCATAGTTTTGTGATTTTAATTTAAAAGAGTAACAACATATTCAACATCCCTATGAATCTGTACTCAGTGAACAGTGAACCCAATTCTTCATGTACTATTTTAATATTTAGCTTTAACTTATGAATTTTTTATCAAAATAAACACATTTTTCTTTAGTGAGTTGTTTTTAAAGGAATGAAGAACTGAAATGAGTTTGAGCATTCATACATTATTTAAAATTGTTTTAATTTTAAAATAGAATCAGCACTTAGATTTTAATAAATTTGGATTGATATCTACTTGAAAAATTTAGAGATTATTAAAAATAGACTGGAATCATTACAAATGTTTTAAAAGTATGAAGGCTTATACAGTTTTCAGGACTCAGTATGTTTAATGTTAAAAGCAAGATATAAAATGCAATACACAGTATGATTCTAATTGTGTAAGAAATCCTGCTTTCCATAAAAAACAGATCTAACACACATGTGCTTACATGCATCCGGAAGAAGAATGTTATTGACAGTTATTTTTGAGTAGTTCTGCAAGGATTTTTTTTTGTATTTTCCAAAGTTTCTTCAGTTAATATGTGATTTACATCCAAATTATACATATTGATTTTTTAAAAGGTCAAGTATAGAAATCTGTTTCCATATTTGTTTGTGTATTTTATATGTCTGTACTTCCGTGAACATGGGAGTGAGTGGTGAGTAGATGCATCCCTCCTGCGGCTAATTCTCGGGGGTTGTCAGATAGCCTAGGTGTCCCGAAACATTTTTAAGTACACTCTAGAAATGAGAACATACTTGTTTATCATTCCAGAAGAGGTGGATCAAGGGTGAGTTGGGGAATGGGTGATAGTTTTGAGTCAAAGGGAAGAAAGACACCAGGATTTCAGAACACCCAGTCATGTGTAAGTTTATCCATTCCCTAATCCTCTCTGACAAACTTCAGGGGAGAATTTCTTTCTAGTTTTAGAGCCAGACCGAGTGAAGCACGGAAGACCTGCAAGTCTGCATGAGATTCAGTTCAGAAAGTAAGCCGTCAGCTTCACGTCAGACGTGCTTATTCTTTTTTTTTTTTTTTTTTTAATATTTTTTATTTATTTGACAGAGAGAAATCACAACTAGGCAGAGAGGCAGGCAGAGAGAGAGGAGGAAGCAGGCTCCCTGCAGAGCAGAGAGCCTGATGTGGGGCTCGATCCCAGGACTCTGGGATCATGACCTGAGCTGAAGGCAGAGGCTTTAACCCACTGAGCCACCCAGGCGCCCCCAGACGTGCTTATTCTTAAAACTGCTTGTCCTGCTGGCTGTCACTTCGGTGGCAGTGGGGACTTTGTGGCCCTTAGTGCTTTTGGTATCAGAGGATTAGGGGGTCTTTGATTAATAAAGTAAAACTTTCTTCTGATTAACGTCATCTGCTTTTCCTTCTGCTTTGGCCATCATGAAATGTGGAAAGGTAGCGGCCTCGTGTGCTTCAACACAATTTTGAAATGAGCTAGTTTACTGATGCTGCTGTTGGTTGGATTCATTTTGTTAGATGACCAGGGGCTTTGCCACAATTAAGGACTCGAATAGTTTCTGGATCCCTGTGAAATCTCTGTGAGGGTTTGCTTTTGGGTTTTTTCCCTTCAGCTTTTTGCTAATGTTTCTGGCTTCTTATTGTAGGAAGAATGAAGGCAGAAAATAAAGTAATAAGTGATACAGAAGTAGGGGAAGGATGGCCACAGGCCCAGAAAGTAGTTCTTGACTCTCATTGTCATTACTTTTTCGGGGAGAAAATTCAGCAGTGTACACTGAGCAAGTTCTTGGGAGAGGGGACAGCCAGCCCTCCCTACCTAGATTGGGTGATTCTGTTTCGATCTGTGGTAGCCAGGGTGGGCTACTGAGAACCTCCTTCCACATCATGAGGCTGGAGGTGACTGGCACTGACTGCCTGTTACCTGGGTACAAATGGCCTCATTGCCCACATGCATGCATGCATACCACACACACACACACACACACACACTCGCATGTGCGCACACATATACACATGCATACATACATACAATGTCCAAAATGGAGCCTCTTTTCTGATCTTACCCCCCATTCCAGATGACTCCCTTCCCACCTGTCCCTATGAATATACCAATCCCCTTCCAAAAGCTATTTTCTTTCCTTAAAGAAGTTCCTCTTCCTTTTTTGTTAAAGATTGTTGTTATTTTTTACAAACAAAATAAAGACATATGTATTATAAAATTTAAAAAAAGATTGTTGTTGCCAAATTTGTTTGATTTTACTTAAATGAGAGACAATACTATATAATCCTCTCCATATATACATATATATATATATTTGTTGTATATTCAAAGATTACTTAAGCATTATATCATTTTGAAAAGAGAAGGATAGGATATAACCTGCCCTTGACTGACGACATATGCCCATTGGAAGAGTAGAAATAATTTTACTGTTACTGAAATGAGACAATCGAGATACTTGGCAAAAACAATTTCTGAGGAATGAAGTATCTCCATCATTAAAAATATAATGGTCTGTCTCTCTGCTTTGACAGGGAAGGGAAGCAAGACTGGTAAATCATCCTAAATATTTTATGTTCTAGATATATCTTTTACAGAACTTAGGAGCAAAATACAATAAAAGAAAATTCATATTTTAATAAGCATTCACGCCTTTTTTAGTTTAGAGCGTCCAATGTAATTCATGTAAAAAATGAAACTTATTTCCAGGGATCAGTTTCAGATTAGTAGTGTGCCTTGGTCAGCATAACTTAATTCTTAGAAAATAAACTTTGTAAGCAGGCAATTGTAAAGAATAAAATGGAAGAAAAGACTGTCCCTTGGGAAAACATCTAGATTTCATATTACTTTAATTTTGACCATTTGAATAATCTACAGAAAAATCAGGTACCATACACCCCCCCCGCCCCCCGCCAAATGTAATCCTGGAGCGAAGGAGTGCAAAATAGCACATTTCCTTTAAAGTGTGCTCCGACATTTCCTGCTTTTTATTTTCCCACACTTTGAATTTCAAGATCTCTGTGTAATTTGATGATGGCCGTAACGAATGGTCTAATCATTGGTAACGATCCGTGTACTGACGTCACCCATATGCTGGTTGTGCTAAAACATATTTCATGGATGGTGTTTGAGGTCGTTCAGTCCTTTCCAGAATTGTTCATGACTGAGTGCACAGTTCAGTTGCAATGCTCTCAGTCATATCCAGGAATCTTTCTGTGTAGAATAATGACATTCATTTTTGATGAAAGAGCTTCAGCTAGCCAGATCACGAAATACCCCATGGAGATTTTGGAAATGTTTCTCACGAGTCACCCATGCTAAGAAATACCACGAAAGAACTCTGGGCCCCAGTTCCTCACTTTCCCCCGCGTAGAATGTTGCGCAACCTTCCTTGCCTTTCCCGGTTTCTCTGAGACACGTCACGCTGACACCTTGCCCCTGTATCCCAGGCTTGGTGTGGCCAACGTTGCTGCAGCAACAGCACACACCGGGTAACATGGCCCCATTAGCTACAGCAGCGGGACGTGAGTCAGTTGAAAAGTTTCTCCGGGTTTTTATTAGTGTATGATGCAGTCCCGTGTCCTCTACAGTTGCTAGTCTGTCCAAACTCACACACTGTGATGCGGAACACTCGATGCTCATCACCTTCAAATGTTAGATGGTCCAGGGGCCTCTCACTGAGGCCCCTGCAGTTGCTAGCTCCTTCCACAGCATCTCTTACTAATCCTACGATAAGAAGTCACGAGTAAAACTCAGGACATGCAGCTGGGACTCTGTTTCTACTGTTGTATATCCTGGGCACGTAATAAGTAACAGTGACCTTGCCTGATGATCAAGAAGCCCCTTTTAGCCCAGGCAGATGGACAATGGTTAACATCCCTGAAGACAGTTTTTCAACCCACTGGCTGGGAATAACATGTGTTGAAGAATAAGGATGGAATTATTGTAATTCTCTATGGAAATTTATGATAGTGCAATTTATTATTTAGTACTGATCAAAAGTGGTTATAGAGTTATCATAATTTCTAACACGAGATTTGGTTTGTCTTTCAGACATGGAGATGACTTGATTGTGACTCCATTTGCTCAGGTAAGCACAGTTTGGTGAATGGGCAGGTTTCTCACAGATGGGAAAATTTAATTTAGGGGATTAGTTCTGGTTCTTAATTTCATTTTAAGTCAGATGCAAATGCAAATAAAAATTCTGTGGTTCATTTAAGTAATTCAAAGGCAATGCTAGAGAATGTGACCTTAACCATATTGGACTGTTTCCTATAAACCCATAGGCCCAAAGAATGTCTTTGCTTCAGATTACAAATTACCTAAGTGATACATTTAAATGGGACCATATTTCCTTAACTAATGTAAACACTGGAAGCAGAGGGCTATATTGTGGGTTAAATTACATTTAGTATAATTAAATACATGATCAGGGCTTGAAATCTAATATTTCAGTTCAACTTGATGCTTTATTTACTCCTTTTTTACGTGTCATTTGTACAGATTTTAATTTATCTTAATTTGTTCCTTTTAGGCACACAAATCAGGAAAATACCTTAACCACATAACATAAGTTAGAAGGTGATAAAACAATCGAAAGCATTTAGAGTATGTTGATGGCAGATAGTCTTTGGATAGGCCAGTGCTTTGGCACCCTAGCAGCACGTTAGAATCACCTAGAAGGCTGTTATCCCAGGCCATATCCCTGATCAATGGAATTCAAACATTTGGGGGTTGGATCCAAGCACCTGTACTTTTTAAAGGACCAGTATTTTTCCAGGAAAAGTTGAGAGACATTGGTATAGGTAGATGGGAACAGGACGGGATATTACTGATTTAGCTGGGGTATAAAACAGGCTGAAAGCCAATACTAACTCTAAAAAGAAAAGTTGAATATTAGGTTGCAAGTGATCCAGACAGATTATAAAAATGGTAATCAAGGCTAACCATAATCATAATCAAAACTAGTTCTAGTGCCTCCGGTAGCTCATTTAACTTCTCTACGACTTCTTTTTTCAACTGGTAAAATTAGACGACTTGGCCTGGATAAAGGTAGATGTCAGTTCAAACCCTATCTCTTCCTCTTGCTCAGTGAATGGCCTTGGGCAAGTCACTGTTCTTTTTCAAGCCTGCTTTACTCCTCTCCTAAATGAAAGTCCCAAGAGAACCTACTTCATAAGGTTTATAAGATCTTAAAATAATACTAAGCTTGTGAAATACTTGGCACAATTTCTAGAAAACAAGATGAATTTTAAGTGTTGTAATTAGTAAGAGCTGGTTCATCTCAAAAATGTTATAATACGTTGTTTTTTAGATACATACTGGCAATGTTTGGATAATAGGATTGTGTGTAATTCTTTGCCTTTTTCAAATTTCTTGAAATTTTGTGATTGCTATAATTCAGACCAAAAGCTTAATGAATCCATAAATAACACACCATATAAGAGTGATTTTTTCATTACTATAGGCAATTAGAGATAGAATATGACCACCATATCTTTTAGAAGTTAATGTTTTGTTTGCTTAAAGATTTTGCTGGAAATCATAAATTCTTTCTAGTACCTATATTTCTATGTTCAGAAACATTTGCAACTCTTCAAAGTTCTAATCACATTTTAGGATAACAAGATCACACAAATTTAGAGATTTTTTTAATTGATTATTATTGAGGATCCATAATTTTATTTCTAAGAACTGAGAGCTGGGTAAACAGTTAAAATCAGGAAAAATAACATAAGTAACCATCACCAAAAATAGAAATAATCATTCCAACTACAGTTTATTCAGGTAGTTATTTTTACTTCTAAGTAAAATCTCTAGATATTGTTATAAGAAAAAAAAATATGTACACATATCTAAATATATAGTAAAAAATCTGCATGATACTTATCTCTTCAGGTATTATTTCTTAAGTAATAATAAATACTTTTATTTTATAGATTTTTTCTCTAATAAATAGATTAATAAATTTGATTTTGTCCTTACCATCAATGGTCTTAAATTTGTAGGAAATCTAGTCTTTTATATTATATTTTTATCTGCCTCTGCCTCTACTTCCATTCTATCTTTCTCTAAAATAAATTTTAAAATGTATTTTTTAAATTTATTTTTTAAATTTTATTTATTTGACAGACAGATCACAAGCAGGGAGAGAGGCAGGCAGAGAGAGAGGAGGAAGCAGGCTCACTGCTGAGCAGAGAGCCCGATGCGGGGCTTGATCCCAGGACTCCGGGATCATGACCTGAGCCGAAGGCAGAGGCCCAACCCACTGAGCCACCAAAAGACAAACTTCTTTCAGAATAGAATTTTTTTCCATATAAAAGTTTAGAAAAAATAAAAGGAAAAGGAAGAAAATGAAATTTTTTCATAATTGCACTCCCCAAATGACTAGTATTGACATTTTGAATCCCTCAATTGTTTTTTGTTTTTTGTTTTTTTACTTAGTCACAGTTTCCTGTAAAGCTAAGAGAACAGAATCTTGTTATAAGAGAATTTAGAAAGACATCCAATATGATGGACAGGGCTGAGCCCTAACCCATCCAGGATAGATGTCATCTTCAGAAAGGTTCTTATGACCCTGCTTCTGGTCGTGCTCCCATGTCTCCGACACTGTCAGGGTAAGAAATTCTCGCTGGTGTTTAACCCACACCATTTGCCACTTCCAACTTCATATGTTTCCCCCATAAGCTCAGAATCCTTTTGGTCCTCAAAAAAGTGACATTTTTGTAGATGTGATTTAGTTCCATTTTGAAATAGTGTGCTTTTGTTGAAATCTTTTGGTGTGGGGATTTCCTTAGGTACCAAGGCTAGGTGTGGAGAGGAATCCCAGTGCCATGCCAGGTCATGCTGCTGCACAATTGGCCTTTTCCTCCTAAAAATATAGTAAGTTTGGCCAGAGCTTATTAGGGGATTCAGGAATACCAACAGGTCTCAACACTGATGAAATGCTGGAGACTCTGCTTTGTAATTAGTTGCTTCTGGCCACACCCACCCAAATATGTGGTATGACTACCTTGTGAAACTATAAGTCACTTAAAATTTCATCTTGAAGTATTGACTGTTAAAAGAAGTGGAATATCTGACTGAGGAAGAGACAGAAAATACCCAACTATTTTCTTGGATCCCTGGAGAAACCTCATGTTATTCAAACTAAGGAGATAGGCCTGATTTAAGTCTATAAGGTAGGAACATATGAGTCATTTTAACGTTAATCAAAATACAGCGTCTGCGATGATTTTGTAAAAAATGTACTAGTCTTTAACACTATAGAACACTATTATTCCATTTGGTAATAGAACATTGCCAGCCAGTATTTTTAAAAATATCTGCCCCATTTCACCTAGCAGCAGCCACCTTGTGGCTGCATCTCAATCTCCAGGTTGATGCAGCCACCAGGCGCCCCCTGCTGGAAGCTGATCATCACATTTCAGTTGCTTCTGTTCGTTTCTCCTTGGATCTTTCATTAAAATAAATGACAGATAGCATCTTCTGTTAATCAAAGTACTTTTTAGATTGAGCTATATGAAATAATCAGTATTCAACCTTTGTTTACATACAAGAAGAACAATTTCATGCAGTTTAACCAAAATGTAACTTGGAAAGGTTTCTATCAAAATAACCTTTCTATCTTTTAAGTAATCATAATTTGACTCCATTTTTTGGTTATTGTTGTTGTTTGCTTGTTTTGCTTTTGTTTTTCTGGGAGAGACTAGGAATTCTTCCTCTTTCTTCTTTACCCCAGCGCCAGTGGCAATTCTTGGTCTGTGTTTTAGCACCATCTAGTGACCTGAAGTGTATTTGTAATGAAAAACAATTCTCAAAATTCTTTGTTTACTCTTTAAGTAGGGGTTTTTAAAGAGAATGTTGTTGCCACATCTTTTTTGTTTGTTGACAGCAGTCTCCTCTTTAAATCTTTTCGAGTAATGGTTACTATAGAAGCATACATTGAGTTTAGGCTCTATGTTCAGTTGTTTAACTTCTCAATGAAGCCGACTTTGTTCTGTTATTTTCGGTGAATCTTATTGGCTAATAAATGTTTAAAGTATTTAAGAAAATCTGAGGTGTGTGTGTGTAAAGAACATTTAATCCTTGTCCCGAGCCAGTACATGACCCATCTCTGCCACAGTTTTCCATAGCACCATCATGATTTCTTTCTTAAAGTGTGTATATTTCTCATCATTTCAAGCGCATTTTTTACCTTGACTGATTACACTTTTGCTTGGAGTGGCCAAAGAGAAAGAAATAGCCTTAATTTTCTAATCATTGAGTTGTATAAGGGAAAGCCTCAAGGTTCTTTTTGGCTAGCAAGCATATAGGAGCGGAGAAAAGTATAGGAATTTTAAAGCCCTGACTACAGTTCTTAAGAGGTTGAATTCAAGGGGAGTGAGAACTGCCCTAGAGCAAAAGAAAAGAATAATTAAATCCTGACTCAAGGGCTTGAGTAAAACTGCTTCCAGTTCTCTCCCACAGCATATAGAACCAGATGCCTTACTCTGTAGTCTGCAAGACAAGTGAGAGCGTGAAGGACAAAATCAGTGCTTTGGTGATCTAGCCACCTAGAATCAATCAACTAAATTTGGGGTAATGTTTTCTGTAACATTTGTCTGGAACTTAAAAAAAAAATTATATTTACTTATTTATTTGAGAGAGAGAATGACCATGTCCGAACCAGGGTGGGCATGGGGGCCGAGGTGATGGTGGCAGGCAGAGGGAGAGGATCTCAAGCTGGCTCTGTGCTGAGCTCAGAGTGCTCGGAGGGACTGCATCCCTCCATCTTGAGATCAGGACCTGAGCAGAAACCAAGAGTCCGATGCCTAACCAACTGAGCCACCCAGGTGCCTCTGTCTGGAACTTTTTTTTTTTTTTTAAGATTTTATTTATTTATTTGACAGAGAGATGACAAGTAGGCAGAGAGGCAGGCAGAGTGAGAGGAATGAAGCAGGCTCGCTGCTGAGCAGAGAGCCCGATGCCAGGCTCGATACCGGAACCCCGGGATCATGACCTGTGCCAAAGGTAGAGGCTTTAACCCACTGAGCCACCCACGGGCCCCGTTGTCTGGAACTTTAATTTACACTTCTGCCATTATCATGTGTGTGCCATAGTGCAGGATCTAATCATCCTTAATATAAAACTTAGAGTATTAATTGACTTTCACAAAAACAGTGGTCTAATACTTGCACACGTAAGGGATGATGGATTTACAAAATTATTTATTGCAGCGTTGCTTGTAAAGGAAACTTTGGGAGACAACTTAAAAGTCAGTTGGTAGAGGGGACAGGCAATTGAATGCCTGGAGGAAGGGGCTGGGGAGGAAATTTCTTTTTTCACTTTTTACTTGGAAATTTCTTCATAAATGTAAGAGAATATATCTAGTGTCTATCTAAAATATAAAGAACACTAAAATCAACAGTTAAAGAAATAGAACAGTACCAATATTTTTAATACCCCGGAGCATACTTCCCTGATTTCGTCTATCTGCTTCCTCTCACAAATAACTATATTTTGGGTTTTTGTCTTTTTTTAATGAGGGGTACATGTTCTACATTCTACCTTTTTATTGTTTAAATTCTGTACCACGTGAAAATATAGTTTATGCAAAAGAAATACATTAAATCTAAATTAAAACTGAAATAAAATAATCTGATTTAATATTTTTATTATAACTGAGTCAGAAAACAATTACAGTATAACTTTCATGAACTAATGTTTCCTTTCAAATGAGCATAGAACTTGAATTACCTGCAGCACTATTTCTATTTACTTAGGTACCAAGTGCAGTGCACTTAGTATAATTCATTAGAACCTAGTTCTCAGAATTCTGAGGTTTAATTTTGCCTAGAAAAAGGAGCACTTAAAGGGTGCAGTAATCTTATTTAAAATGTTTTACTAGTGTATTCGGTATTCAAGTCTTAAAGCATAAATTAGGCTTGCATGATTTAATGACAGTGATCATTTATCAGATTTATTTCTGCATCATTCAAGATTTCATACTTTATGAAAGACAGCGTGCTCTGATGTCAACAGTTGGCTATTTGAATACTCCGTCACAGGCAGCATGACCTTTCAGAGCTGTGAGTTGTTTATATGTGATAATGAGCCAGGTTTTTCCAGTGCCTGAGTTAATCATGGTTGGGCACCTCAGGAAGCACCTATTAACTCCTTCAGGGGATAATGATGGAGGTCACCATCCTAGGGCGCAAACAGCATCCCAGTGACGTATAAGAAATAAGGTCAGTTTCAGAAATGTCTGAGACATTTTTGTCTTAGAAAAACATTTAGGCTGCCTTTAGTCTAAGTCAGTGCCAGATGAAAACATTCTGGGTATAATTCTGGAACACTTGGAGCAATTATAAATTTGCATTCCTCACCCCCCCCTTTTTTTTTAACCAATGATAGGCATTAAGTAAACACCCGATGCATGCTCCAGATCATTAATCAGATGGTATGTTGCCATAATGGGCTAATGTTCATTGAGTGCTTTCTGTTTGCCAGGCATTGTCTTGGCACTTATCATTTCATATCATCTTCACAACAACCCTCAGAGATAGCTATCCCTATTTCGGGTTATAGAAAAGGAAACTGAGGCACACAGAGATTATGTAACTTGTGTAAGTTCACACAGCGAATACATAGCAAAGTCAGGTAGCCTGGGTTGTTATGTAGTACCTAATGGGACATTTGAAATCTATGTTTTAGTGCAACTTCAACATTATCGTTGTCGCCCAGATTAATTATAGCCTCACTTAATATAGACTCCACCCTGGGGGGAACTTGCCCATTCTAGTGGAAAGGGAGGCAAGAAAAGCCTTTGTAAATTTTCTCTCCTAGTCTTACTTCCAGTTCTTTTGCCACCTTCTATTTGCACTAGAATTAGAAAAAGGACCTTCAGAAGTAGGGGAACATATTGGTCCTGCCTTATGTGTATGGGTGTGTTGTGTCTATGTATTCACTTATTCAGCACATTGTTTTTAGTATCTTCTACGGGCTCACCTCTGTGCACATCAGAGTGGTCCTGTTTTATGTGAAAGTGTATCCCTAAGAATCTTATAGTTTATGATTCAAATAACCTTAACAAAGAAAATAATTTCTCTTTATTAGATAGATAGGCATGTAGTAAAGGTGAAAAAAAATTTTAAATTCACCTAGCTTTCTGTTTTGGGAAGTCTGACATTCTTGGTGAATGTTTGAGGAGAATTTGGTGATTTATATATTTACAATTTTAACCCTTAAAGTAAGAGTTTATTATTATTTTATATTATACTATTTAAAATTTACACAAAATGTAACAATACTCTATGTATATTGCCTGGGAATATTGTGAAAACTGTTGCTTCTGTCACCACAGTCATAGACAATGAGGAGAAATATCTGGAAAATCTTTGCAGTCAGGCCTTCCTAGATTTCAAATAGATAGATGTAAACTTCACTAAGGGCTAGAAGATTCTTCAGTGGTATATGAAACTAGGTTGAAAGTAATATCAGGTTTTTGCTTAACAGACTGTTTTTTAGATCACCAAGCCATTTTAAATTGCACTAAAAATGGCTGTACTCCAAGTAGCTTAAAGGATCCCTTTTTGTTGTAGGTCTTGGCCAGCCTGCGAACTGTACGAAACAACTTTGCTGCATTAACTAATTTGCAAGATCGAGCACCTAGCAAGTAAGTTATCCTTTCCCCAGGCCTTCTTGCTGAACTTTTAAACAGGGTTTTCTCAGTTTGATTGAACTCAGGGCAATATATTAGATTTCTCTGAATTGTTGCCATGTTGTCTAACCATTTACACTAAGTCATAAGATGTCCTGTTAATTTTCTATAAATACTTTGCAGTGAAGGTTCTAATATCAGAAATGAAGTAGTAAGAGAAATAAATATGGTGATTGCATCTGTCAGAAATCATCTGGCATTATCAGTCCTCCACCCAGTTATTTACACTCAGGGTAACTTTATAGTTTTGGCTTACTTCATAAATTAACCAAGGACAAAGAATCTTATCAAGACTTAAAGTCAATCCAAAGTCATCTTCTTAATTCTAAGACAATTACTCGGAGAAACATCCTCATACCAAAGATCTTTAATTTTCCGTCTATTACCGAATCTTAGATCAAGAGTGTCATGGAGTAATTAATAAAATTGTGATTTTTAAGATAACAGAGGAAGCAGTTGAAAGAAGGAAAGCTGAGATGGAAACTGAGTATTATTTGGAAATGCTAATAAAAGCAGAAAATCTAAAAAGAGAAAATAATTTCCTATGATTAAGTGGAAAACTAATTATTTAAATGCTCCTTATTTTGGCAATCTATTGTTAATAATAAACAAAAAGTTATCAAAACATCAACTCCACAAAGAATTTCCAAAAGAAAATTTTAAAAATTTTAAAAATTAAAAAAAAATTTTTAATCAATAGTAAGAGGACAGTGAATAGAAATTTATTTGGAATTATAACTTACCTAAGTGTGTAAAAGAATATGAAAAATCTGAACCTTCCATCCCATAATAATGTAACTGACCTCCCCAATTCACATTTTCCATGATTAAAAAAAGCTTTGACCATTATGCATGCTTTTCCTGTGATAGAAAACATTTCTAAAAAATCAATATAAAAACTACTGTGCAAATAATTCAAATGGGACCCAGAAGCTTCAGTCACTTGTCATTTTTTCCAGGTAATGAACTTTTGCAGTCCCGTTTCCTCAGTTTCAACATTTCTCACCTTCTTCTCTCCACCCCAACCCCACTCATTGGAGTAACTATAATTCATTCTTTAAGTCGCATATTAAATATAATTTATTTGGGACCATCATCCCTGACTGACATCCAACATACACTCATTTGCACAGGTCCCAAACTTGACGGTATGCCTTTACGTCTCTGTCCGATAACATCCTTCACCCAGCTCCTATGTTAACATAGATCCCTCTGTGCTCCGCCTGCCTACTTACTTGTCCAAGTGCACCTTAAGAACGTCCGTCTGCAGCAAGCCTCACACGTGTAGCCCGGGTGCCTAGCATAATACCCAGCACAGAGAAATCACTCTGCACGTGCTTGTTGGCTGGAAGAGCGAACTGATAATGTAGCACGTGGAATTGGAGGGTGCACTTGAGGTACTTGTTCATTAATAAACATGTCTTCTGTGCTCCATGGCCATAAAATACCACCCTGACCTCAACAGCCTTGTGGGGCTTTTGGCATTTGGTAACTTGTAGGTAAGGTCACTTCCTCTTTAGAAAGTCTCAGCCTCACAGGAGGCATGAGATTACTGGTGTCACTCCCAAACTTTTCAGTCCCAAATATCCAGGAAATTCAGTCAAGACCTTTAAGAGGCAAACAAGAAACTGTATAATGTCTTTACACTTCTTTCAGACATGGTCACGTGGGTGTCAGCATCTAAACCTGTGGCAGGCAAGCAGTTGACCAGACAGGTATGAAGGCAGCACCCTGGCCTTTTGTCTCTAAAGAGATGACTTACAGTCCATTCCTTGTAAAACAACAGTTTTCAACTGATTTACAAGGACAAGACAGATTTTAGAGGGAAAAGACCAGCTAGAGAAGGTTTCTAGGTTTATGCCTAAATTTGACTTACTGGATGCCCAGTGACATCTAACCAAATAATAATAGCTGATAGACTCTACGTAAAGGCCTTTGTGGTCTCTGTTTGTGTTAATGAAGATTTGTACCTCCTTTACTGATTCAAATCAAACCAACCTCTTCACGTATCGGAATAGTAGGATTCAGTCTACACACAGTTAAACTCTGCTGTGCTCAGTGACAGTGAAATGGTCATAACTCTGGCCCGTCACATGATGACCATGAGGGGATCAGAATTTTCCCTGCTGGATACTTACAGCGCCACTAAAACATTTCCAAGCTGACCCATGGATTTTATGGAAGGCATGTGCTACCTTACACAATCCACCCTTTTAGTTTGCTCCAGGGAAGGAGCCCATTCAGAAAGAATGCAAGCAAAGCCTAGCACCTGTGCATACTGGAATGTGCGTTGCTGACTTTGCTAGCGCACTATTGGATCCTGTCACTTTCCTCTTTCCTGCTTTTGAGATTTTCAATTCCAGAATGAGTTTTGGCTTGTTCTTCATAAAATCATTTATCAAATGATTAAGATTTTCTGCTTGTCGTTGCATGTTGAAATATCAAGTCCCCAGGTTGTAGGATTGACATTAAGAGGAGATAAACAACAAGTCAATAATTTGGTTTTCCAAGATAGTAGAAAAGTTTAGGGCTGTTCATTTGATACTGTTTTCAGATAAAATATTTCCTAAATTTTCACAGAGCAAGAACTAAATTAAGCTATAAACTATTTAAATAATACACTCTCAGCAAGATAACTATATTATATAGAGATCAGATTTATTTCAGAGTAGCAGTTTAAAGCATTAACCTTCCTGTTTTATGACGTGTTAATCAAGTTTCAAATTTCCTTATCTCATTCACTAATAAAAACTAAAATAATTTCATAATCGACTTTGATGCATTTCCTGTCAAACACAAAAACTTCAATCCCAAAGTGACATCAATAAACTTAAGAGCAGTAAGACAGAGCTAGATACTGACTGGAACCAAGGCAGTGAGAATTTACAAAATACTAGATTGCATTTCCCAGTCAAGAGCTTTGTCATCTCAGAAGAGTAGGTGTGAATACGGTTTTGCAGGGGCCTGCCATTTGCACAGATGTGTGGCTGTTAGTCTAGTTTCCCCCAAAACATCCTAAAAGTAAGAGTATAACAGAGTGCTGGCCCTGGAATCCCACTGCTTTAGTTCACATCTCAGTTCTCTTGCTCTGAACAAGTGATTCAACTTCCCAAGCTTTATTTTCCTCACTGGCAAAATTGAAACAGTGAGTTTACTTGCCTTAAGCTTTCTTTTGAGGATCAAAGTAGAATATCCATCTTAAGTGTTCACTTAGTACACTGTCTGACACACAGTAAGTGTTTAGTAAGTGCTGGGTAAGTGTAAAAGATCACTGTGCAATATTTTTAAAGCTTCCAATTTTAAGGAACGACTTTCTAAAGTTGCATTTCATAAATTATATTCTTTTCAATATAACTTATTAAGCATTGATTGAATACTGGATACATTGCTCTGGGCTCTGTAGAGAATACGTTAGTTTTATAGCAGGGGCTTTTTAGGTCAAGGGGTTTATAATCACCTTGTGAAACTTGGGAAACATCTGAAAACTTAGAGAACACAAGATAGAATCTTTTAAGTACCTTTAGTTTATAGTATTTCTAAAGCCTCTGTAGCATCTATTTGGACAAAGCATTAATATACCTCTCTAACAAATGCATCAGAGATGGTTCTCAGTGTGAGGAAAGAGAAAGGAAAGGGTTTCAATGACTTCTCTACTTGTAATAGAGTTTACAAGGAGTCATTCACTTCTGAGAATCTGTGCCAAAAATAAAAGTTTCTCATCACCATAATTGGGAAATGACTTGTAGATTGACTGTTACTTGGATTCACCGAGCCTGTGTTTGCTCTGTAAGCCCTGGTTTAAGGGAACCCAGTCAGTCAGTAGGAACATCCTCCTCTGTCATGTCCCTTTGACACTGACTTCAGCTTTATTTCCCTAGAGGTCTATCACTGTGAGATTTAACTGTTTTCTTCTTTGACATGTATGATCTGAACTATAGAGCAAAGGGTGCCTGGGAACTTCAGTGGCTAGTCTGAAAGAAGTCTTCATTTGGATGTCCTAGCTTAAAAACAATTCTTAAAATTAAAATGGCATATGTGAAATGACTCAGAGAGTCCTCCAGTTAACACGCACCACGTATTTACTGCTTTGTGCTTTTCTCTCTCTGTCAGAAGATCACCCATGTGCAACCAACCATCCATCAACAAAGCCACCATAACAGGTAAGGAAGATCTAGTAGCTTACTCTTATTACATCTAGAAAGAAACCCTACCTTCCAAGGTTCAGCGCAAGACTAGCACCAATTTTATATTGCAATTCTATAATTTTAAAGAAATTGATCCTTTTTCTCTCTATTATCATTTTTTTCATTGAGCCCAAAAGTTGTCCATTTAAAGCTATTACTTTGGAAATCTTTACTGATGTGCCATTTTTTAAAATCATTTAAATCTGCGCTTGTGCTAAGTTTAACATTGCTCTGGGCATTTGTATTTTAAGGAGATTGTACCTTCCAAATGTTGACTGTGTTGTTTCCAGGCTTATGCTACCAACATGATATTAATGTGTGGTAGTTTGGTTTAATGAAAGTGAAAGCATAAGTAAAAGGGACCTTCCTGGTTAACTGATATCCCAGTTGTGTGTAAGAAGGAACCCCATTCCAATAGTTCTGATTGGGACTCAGAATTGAGAAGAAATTTACTTTGAGAGGGGAGAGAAGAAGTAATTATACAACATAGCAAAGTTCAGTGAAATCAAAAGAACAGATGTTTGGAGAAGAGGAGGGGAAGGGAGGATGATGGACATAAAGAGAAAAAAAAATTGTGTCCGATTCCTATTTTGGACAAAGGACTTGGCCTCAACAGAACCAAAAACAGAACAAATGATCTCATTTTGCTGAACCTGAAACCAAATTGAACTCATTTAATCATTTCTTGAAACCCCAATTGATTCATTAAAATAATTGCCTGGAAAAGCAAACCTATGTTTTCTAGAATTAATATCAGAAGAAAATTAACATAGTCTCCAAATTAGACCAACACTTCATTTGATTCAAGTGCCTTCCTTGGACTCCAACTCACAGTATTCTGAGAGCTCCTCATTAAGTTATTCATGAGAGAACTTTGCTTGAAAGTTAACTTCACTGTTCAGGTCAGCACTTTTCCTCTGGTTTCCTTTGTGGTCACTACCTCAGAGTTGCTTCTGGAATAGTTGGTAATGTAGTTCTTTTTGTAGTGTCTCCTGAGTGGAATTTGTATTTCAATGAATATTAAATTGTTGATTCTCTTTCCCATGGTTATCTTTCAAGACCTTATTGGTAATGATTTTCCACTGTCATTTCATAGTGTATGCCTGGTCCACCAGTTTTCTTCTTTGTCGTTGGTTGAGAGATGGACAATAACTGAATTTCCTATATATCAGAATACGTTCTTTGACTAACAAATTTCTATTCTTTTTTTTTTTTTTTTAAAGATTTTATTTATTTATTTGACAGAGAGAGAGATCACAAGTAGGCAGAGAGGCAGGCAGAGAGAGAGGAGGAAGCAGGCTCCCCGCGGAGCAGAGAGCCCGATGTGGGGCTCGATCCCAGGACCCTGAGATCATGACCCGAGCCGAAGGCAGCGGCTTAATCCACTGAGCCACCCAGGCGCCCCATTGACTAACAAATTTCTTTGCAGTAAGCAAAATTCAGTGTCAATGAGCCTAGCCTACACTGAGATAGTACTGTAGAAGTGAATGGCTTTGTCTCCATACACTTGACTTTTATGTTGAGGGACAAACAGGCCAATCTTTGTGGGCAGACAGCTGGGTACTCTAGTGTGAGAGACTGCATGCAAGCTCGTCCCCAGCCCTGCTCTGGGTCCTGGATCTGACCCCTGATGAGGAGGGGCCATCCTCCCACCCCTGCTATTTTTTCCATAGGCAGGACTCTGACATTGTGGTTTGAGCAGAATGTGGTGCTATTTTGGTTCCTGAAAGCTTTGTAGCTTGAGGTCACATAGGAGCCAGCCCCCCAAGGAGCATCCTCCCCGAAGAGCAGCTGCAGGTCCCAGTGGAGATGGTTGTGTCCATCAAGAAGTGGTGGGTGGTCAGCGGTCCAGGCAGCTGTCCAGCCACCCTGGCAGATGCCTGGAAGTGATTAAATGGAGAGTAATTGCACTCCAAGGGCACAGACTTTGTCTTAAACACATGTGAGAGACCCTCTAGAAGCTCCCAGAAATGTTCACATAGTATGGAGGCCCAGGAGCGATATCAGAGGGAACTGAAATCTGGGAATTAAGGTTAACATGGCCTCATTTGTACCCACAAGTTTCTGACCTGGGGCCTGGGACAATGGGGCTACAGAAATATCTTACCTAGGAAGGGAAGCTAATTAAGTGTCATTAACTGCTACGTGCAGCTGTGTTCATCACAAAGCACACCAGGACGTTAGCTAGAAAATGGAAGTCTTTTTCCTTGCCCCGGCCTAGCGAACCAAGGTGGAAAAGTGGAATGGAGGGTACAGTGATGAAGGCAATAAGAAGGAAATATTCCTTTCTCTGAGCGCATTCTGGGAAAGTGGGCCCTTAAAGACATAAACTTCGACAGAAGTAAAAGGTGAGACACACAGAAAAGTGAATTCCCTCCCTCAGCACCTGACTGTTCAGGTCCTACCTGCCATGTTCACTCCCCCTGTTGTTGGTACCCCGCTACACCTCTATGGCAGCCCTGGGAAGGGTAGGGAAGAGTGTTAAAAAGAGTCAGTGGGGCATCCCATACAATGAACTTGACCTTCTTCAATGTTTTGTTGAGGATCTAGAGGAAAAGTATAGCACATGGCAAAGTCCATGAGGGGATCCAAAAGGCTGCCGTGGAGACAGCTCCAAGGGTCCCTAGGGGGCAACCCTGTAGAACATCACTGACAGAAGTCCCTGGAATTGTGCAGCGTGGGTGTTCTACCTATCTAGAATTCAAATTGTGCTCTACCATGATGGCTGATTGGCCGTGGGCAGGCCACATACCTTTCTCTGCCTCAGTTTCCCCATTTATAAATTGGTTATCATATGTCATACAGTTATTGCCAAATTAAATGAGTTCACATGTGGATTCTCTTAGCATAGTGCTTCACAGAGTAGGCACTCAGTGCATCATTTTCTCTTTCACTTTGCCCTTGTCTTTATTCTCTTGATGTAGAACTAGGGGTGATGGAAAGAATAGGGCAGAGAGATGAAAAAAGGAAAGAATGAGAGGAAGGTTGCAGGGGAGCTGCATATCTGGAGCTCCCCACAAATGGTCAAAAGGGACATACTTCCTTGGTGCCTGTCAAAAATGGGCCCTCCCATTGCTCCCAGTGGTCTCTCTCTTCCTCTCCTCACTGCCACAGATATCCACGCTTTTGTGATCTGGGCAGGAAAGTGTGGTTCATAATCATTTTCAAAATTAAAGAACTTAGATTGGAGTCATAGCTCTTTGAAGGAAAATAGTAAATTCTCTATAACTTTTCCATAAATCAACTGATTTTTTTTTTAAAAAGAAGAGGTAAAAACTTTGACGGTCTACATATGTCATGCTATGTTTTCTAAAGTTTTCTTCCATAGAACTTAGAAAACCCTTTTCCCTTTTGGGGTTATTCCAATTGATATGTTTTAAAGCTAGGAGAGTTTGATTTTGTATCATTAGAGTTAACGCATGTAAATCACTTGGCAGGTTTTTTTCCATACCTAATAGGTAAATACATAGTTCTAAAATGATCTCACCATTTTTTTTTTCAAAAAAAGTTTCCAAATGTACATTTATGAGAGAGTCTTAATACTAAATAGCTGTTTTGTTGTTTATTATGATGTAACAGAAACAGGGTGTGTAGCATTTGGAGCTGGAGTGCAAAACCTATCTCCCTCATTTGAAGAATGGGGCCATGATTATCTAGCTCTCAGTGCTGTGGAAGAAACTCAGGGAGATAAGTTAGACAAACACCAGAAGTCAGCAGGTTATGAGTAACTCACCAAGTGCTTCTTCCTACAACACTGATCCATGCTTGGCATTTTTGATGTTGTTCTTAAAGCTAATTTGAAAACAGAGGGTAGAGGAGGAAGACCGTGATGCCGTGTCAGCTTTTCTGGAACATTTCATTTATGATTGTTTTTAAATAGTAACAACAGAACATTTTTAGGAATCCTTCTGTTACTTAGAGGAAGGCTCACCTGCATAGATCCTTGAGGGGCAATAAAGAATAGAACTCAAGAGTGTGTTGAAACATGTGGGGGAAGCAAAGTGTCAGGGATCCCCAAGCCATCACCAGATCGTGCTGTTCTGTATTGGGTCAGGAGTACAGCCATGTCTCTTTGGACATAGTTAGTCCCTTTGAGCATTTCGTTTTCAAACAGTGTTAACTCAGGAAAAGTCATTTCGCAAAACCTTGTCATGTCTTTACAATATCAATTTTTACTATGTTTCTAATTTCCATATTTTCAATTGTTTTATTTAATCATTTTCAAGTTAAGGATTTTCAAATGCGAATGTAACTCAGGGAAATATTATTTAAGCTGCTCTGTTGTAAAGATAAGAAAACTGAGGGGCGCCTGGGTGGCTCAATTGGTTATGCATCTGATTCTTGATTTTGGCTCAGATCATGAGCTCAGGGTCATGAGATCCAGCCCTGCAACTGTGCTCTGTGCTCAGCATGGAGTCTGCTTTGGGTTCTCTCTCCCTCTCCCTCTGCCCCTTCCACTCATTCTCTCTCTCTCTCTTAAATAAAGATGAGAAAACTGCAAACTTGTAAGAGCAAATGATACTTAGACATAGATCCAAGAATTATCTGTAAAACTATCCATCTTAGTAGGATAGCCTTCAGACCCACCACAGAAGTGTATATCTGGGAAAAGTAAAAGAAGAATTAAAGGATATTATTGTGATGATGATATTATTCTGAGCGATAGAGCATTGTATTTCTTGTATATAAACTTGAAAATTAGAAAATATCATGTTCCATCTTCTCACTAGAGAAGTCTTTATATTTATAGCTGTTTTGGTTATATTTACTGACTAGAACTTATAGGCCATCAGGTAAGTAGAGCTAGGGTGGTCTAAGGCAAAAGACTTGAGATTTTAGAAAATACAAGCTTTTCTCTCCAAGCAATAAATATATGTGCTTGCCTTTTACCTGTAAGGGTGACGCAGTGACAAGCATAAAACAAAATGGGTTTTAGTCCAAAAAATTTTTGGTGAAAGTCTCCACTCTGCTTCATATTTTCTTGTCTTGAATATTCACAGCTCCTGAAAAAAAAATGAGTGTGTTCTGGATAGAATTTAGACAGTTGGTAAGTAGAGGATTTAAAAAGTAAATTATCCAAATAGTACTAACCAGTCAAAACACAATGAGAAGAAACTTATCCTTGTACATTTATTGTTCTTCTAAAGCACAAAGCTGTTGCTAAAGTCCCAACAACCGGGGGAAAGGAACAAAGATATTTAACTGGAACAATTATTGTGCTATTATCTGGACCAGTCACTTAATGTTCTGAGCTTATTAAAGAAAAAAAACCAAGAAACTATTTTATAGTAACAATGATGATACCAAGTACTTAGATCCTTTTAAGTCTGTGTGTGTGTGTGAGAAAGAGAGAGAGAGAGAGAGAGAGAGACACAGTAGTGTTTATAATACAAAAAGAAATATATGCAATATAACAGATAATAACTGAAAGCAAGATCTGCATGAAGAAAGTAAAGGGGTATAGGGGAGCAAGGCCCAAGGAGACATTGAGCTAAAATGTGTGACAGGGCAGTGTGTTTGGAGGAACAGGAGGACCGAGCTGGTCCATAGAAGTCCTCATCAACGAGTATCAGCCACTGCTTCATCATGTAGTTCCTTTTTCCCCCTTTCTTTTAATAAAAGCAGATTGTAACAAGACTCTAATAATAGCAGAAAATGAGAGCTCAGTTAGCTTTTTTAGGAATGTGATTGAAAAATGCCGAGTATATGTGGTTTAGTAGCTTGAATGAAAAATTGATGAAGATTGTGTATGTGAGTGTTTGTATATTGACTATTTAGGAAGTTTTTTGCTTATTTTACTTTTACACTTAATACATCTAATGACTACTGAGTGTTTAAAATTTTTTTAAGTCAGGGGTGCCTGAGGGGCTCAGTCAGTTAAGCATTTGACTCTTGATTTCAATTCAGGTCATGATCTTGGGGTTGTGAGACTGAGCCCTATGTCAGGCTCTGTACTTGGTGCAGAGTCTGCTTGTCCCTCTCCCTCTGCTCCTACTCCTGCTCACACTCTCTCTCTCTTGCAAATAAATAAATAAAGACTTTTAAAAAATAAGTAAATAATTTGTTTTAAGCCAAAGAAGTTTACTTTTCAAAAATTAAAAGACTTTACTGCAAAAAGCATCAAACTAAAAGATTTGCTTAAATGCGTGGAATATGACTATATGACTGTTAAAATATTTTAGAGGTGTAAAAGTCTGCTTTCTTTCTTTTTCTTTAAATATTTATTTATTTGATAGACAGAAATCACAAGTAGGCAGAGAGGCAGGCAGAGAGAGAAAGGAAGAGAAGCAGGCTCCCTGCTGAGCAGAGAGTCCGATGCAGGACTCCATCCCAGGACCGCGAGATTATGACCCGAGCCGAAGGCAGAGGCTTTAACCCACTGAGCCACCCAGGCACCCCTGCTTTCTTTCTTATAAGCTAACTTACTTTGCCTTTCTTTAGCCTTGTATACATTAGTAGAATATATATATATCTACATATAGATATATATATCTATGTATATGTGTATATATGTATATATATGTATATGTGTATATATGTATATGTATCTATCTATCTATACACACATACATACACACAGAAAAACGTCTGACACAGTGCCTTTTCAACCAGGAATTAATTGACATCATACTTGTTTTTTTAAACAATGAAAACAAATGCATAATCATGGGAAAAATAATTAATTGAATCTCTATTGCCTGAATATCTGCTCTGAGTATTTTGTTATAACTTTAAATGGCATAATTAAATGAGATTGCATATTCATTTAGTCAGCACAATAAAGATATTATGAGTCAAACCATATAGGTCAAAACTCTAGCTTTACTTATATTAGCTGCGTAATGTGGCCAATTTACTTAAGTTCTCTAAGCATTTCTTTTCTCATCAGTAAATCCTAAGTCAGTGATTGGTTCACAGAATGTATTCAACAAGTGGTAGATACTGTAAATGCTGTAATTTTATTATTATTACTATTAGCCAGTTAGTGAACAAATATTTTCTGTGCACCTTCTATATGACCTGCAATAAGATAGGGGTTGGAGATCAAGAGATGAGTAAAATGTGACTGCTGGCATCAGGGAATTCACAGTCAAGGGGAGAGAAGAAATCATGAATAATTATGTGCAAGTGAAGGTCCATGATTGAAGCAACTTCGAATACATGTGCTATACATGTACTACCTGTGGAAAGCTTCCTGCTGAGCTTTGAAGAACATAGAGTTATGCCTATAGTTAGGGGATGGTCACTTGAGCCCAGGGGACCAGCAGGAGTAAGGCATGGAAACATGGAATGCCTGTCAGATCAGGGGATTGCAGACAGTAAAGGACAAAGAGTCGAAAGTGTATAGATCAACCAAATAAGAGGCTGCAGGAGCAGATTAGGGCAGTGGTATGAAGATTATTAGAAGCCAGTGTTCGTGGTGGACTTTATTCTATAGGACAAGGGAAAATCATCAATCATGTCTATGCAGAGAAGCAAGTATGTAACTTAGAAGGACAGGGTTGGGAGCAGTATAGAGAACAGACTGAAAAAGGGACACCTGGATGACCCAGTCTGTTAAGCATCCGATTCTTGATTTTGGCTCAGGTCTTGATCTCAGGATTGTGAGATCAGGCCCCATATTTGCCCCATGCAGAACCTGCTTAAAATTCTCTTCCTCTTCCTCTCCCTCTAGACTTCCCCTTAACCCCCACCAAAAAAAAAAAAAAAAAAATGAAATGAAATGAAATGAAATGGAAACAGACGGAAAAACAGAAAGGAGAGGCAGCACCATACTAATAGGAGGCTGTTATCCATCAAGTAAAGATGATGCATGCTAAAGATAATGCAGCTCTGAACTCAGGTTGTTGCTGTGGCCAGTGAAGATGAGGGGATGGAGCCACAGCTCTTTCCAGAGACCAACTTGAGAAGAATTGGCAGTTGATTAACTTGAGGAGTGATGAGAAAAGACGGGAAAGCTTTAGTCATATATACAGATGTTCATCATAGCACATGTATATATCCATCAAAGATGGAAAAAACCCCAGATGCTAAGTAATAAATGAATTCTATTTAGGTGTAAAAAATCCTATAATAAAAAGGTTTTTAAATGATTTCTTAGAAAAGTTTGGTCATGTAAAAATACTTCTACTTTAAAGAATACATGATAAAGTGCTAAATGGGCATTAAGCACACATTTAACAAATTTTAATCACATACAACAGATTAATTTAAGACATTTCTCAGCTGTTGACTAGTAAGAAGCAAAGGCAGGTGGCTTTACTATATTACATAGAAGCGAGTAACAAACATGCAAGTATTTCTCAGGTCTTAGTTGTCTGTTTGCCTCTCCCCACCTGAAAAGGTACCAATGAGAGGCTGCGTAATGATATTTCGTATTAGGGAGCCACAGTGAAGAATTAACTGTATTTTCTTTTTTTTTAAAGATTTTATTTATTTATTTGTGTGACAGAGAGATCACAAGTAGGCAGAGAGGCAGGCAGAGAGAGAGGAAGGGAAGCAGGCTCCTGGCTGAGCAGAGAGCCCGATGTGGGGCTCGATCCCAGGACCCTGGGATCATGACCTGAGCCGAAGGCAGAGGCTTTAGCCCACTGAGCTACTCAGGCACCCCAGAATTAACTGTATTTTCAAATAACAATATCCCTGGATAGGACAGTATTGTGTCTGTTGATACTGAGCTTGTGACACCTGTGGCAGGACTGTTCCATTATCTTCCCAGTGATCAGCAAAACGACCACCAAAGATAGGATCTGAATGTCACCCAAGTTCCCTGCAGCCAGTATCCCTTCCTCACTGCCCTGAGTTTGAAAAGGACAGTATTTCCCAAAGCCACCTGACCACATCACTAGGGGATGGTGGAAAACAAACGTCAAAGCACGAATTTCCAGACAGTCCACAACAGAGTCTTTGGGATAAGGTTCATGACCTTTATTATTAATGAGTGCTCCCAGGTGGACCATTGGAACAGCCACATTTGGGGTCATAATGGAATACTGACTGATGTGGGTAAGAGTGCCCATGTACAGCATTGTCATGGGGTTGCCCATAATTTGCTGTAAAATCACTGTCTTTCTGGAAAGTGTGTTAGTGACACCCACACCCCCATGTAACAATGCAGCCTGGGATAAATAAGATACTTTGTGTGAAGTCCTGTGTGATTAGGAAGGAAAGACAAGGTGATACTATTATCAGCGCAAACCACGTCATCACGGTCGTCATCACTGGGCTGTCATCTCTGTTATCTCTCGAAATGTATACAAGATTTTAATAATTCAGCTTGCTCTTCTAGAAGAAAATGAAGGATCAAGTCCATGTTTGTGTATGCGGGTGGGAGCGGGTTTGGGAAATGTTATGTTTAGTAACTGTATCCTTTTTTGTCTTCTTAGACACAGTACCAAGTTTCCTTTAAAAAAAAAAAAAAGGAAAGAAAGAACAAAAGCTACATTCTTAAGTTGCTCCCTTTACCCACAAAGTGCTTCCCACCCATGTATGCCTTAGAGAATATTTTAGGCCTACTCAGAAACGCATTACTGTGGTGGGGCAAAGTAATGAAAATTCCTTTGAGTCTAACTTCCCAAATTTTACTGGTTAAACACTGAATTGTTTGCGTCCATGAATCAATGGGGAGCTCGCTTCTAGCAGCCTTCTTTCACCACCTCGGGAAATGTTTTTTTAAAATCCATTGGATAGATCATGATTACTAATATTAATAAAAGGTAACATTTTCTGACATTTAATATGTACTAAAGACTCTACATGCATAATCTCCTTTAAATCTTATGAGAATCCGATAAACAGCTACAAATGACAAAGTATAGGTTATAGCTGACTCAAAGCATGTCCTTAAGGTTTCTCTTCTTAAGATTTATTGACACGTGCACAAAAAACCCCACACAATCTATTGTCATTTGCCTCTCCCCTAGGAGAATTATTTGCTGGGAATTTCTTTTCTTCTTCTTCTTTTTTTATTTTTTAAGGGAGAGCAGAAAATGAATTTATATGGTCCTTTTACTGAATGGGTATGAGTGGAGAGTAGGGCAAGAGGATGGCTAAGGTCTATGGATACAGAGAAACCTTTGGGAAACATGAAGAACTCAGTGTCATAAGCTAACGGAAAGATTCCTGCCGGGGATATAGAATTCCTCGAGCATTCCTTAATTCCCACAGTCCTCTTCCTGACTCCTCTGAAGTTCCTATTTTGGTGAGAGTACCCAGGGCAGGAATTTTCATAGGGAAAATGCTGCATGGGCTATGAGAGAAGTGCCTCAGATGGAGTATGCCAGAAGTTTGGGGGCAGGGGCGCCTGGGTGGCATAGTGAATGAAGCATCTGATTGTTGGCTTCAACTCAGGTCAGGATCTCAGGGTTTTGGGATTGAACCCCACATCATGATCCATGCACTGGGCATGGGGTCTGCTTGGGGTTCTCTCTCCCCTGTCCTCTACCTCTCCCACTCTCTGTCTCTCTAAGATAAACAAATAAATCTCTAAAAAATTTTAAAAAGAATGTTGGGAGCAAGACAGTGCTTGGAAGTCAGCACTCCCCTTTCTTCTAGGACCACTCACTATTAACCCCTGAAACAGCAGTTTCTACCATGATGAGATTCATGATCTCTTTATTTTAGATTCGCTGTAGGCTCTTCATACCCATTATCATTTTCTTGGCTTCTTTTTCTAGCCATGAAATTCCTTAGCTGCCTCTTCCCCCAGATGCTCTTCCTTTAGATATTTCTAATGCTTAAATAGCCAGTGCTTTTTAGTGTATTATCTCTCCTTTTTGTGTGGTTCTTACCCAGCACAGTGGGCACTCTGGAAGTACTTGTAGTTCTCTGTATTTTCATGCCTGATAACACAAATGGGTGCTTATTCTTTCTTCTTTCTGATATGTTTCCGATATTTGCATGCTGCACACTGAGTTGTCCACGTGGAGAACCTCATTTCTGTGTGCCCTCCTGGCTTTGCTCTTTCCCTCTCTGTTTCTGAGATGTGAAAGACTGTGTAGGCTCTGAGGACCCAGTCAGGCATAAAATACCTCCACTGAGCTTTAGAATCACCCTCCTAGAGGTTCTCAGAACTGAAAAAGATAAAATGTGCCCTGTTGATTGATAAAGAGCATTCAGTTAAAAGAAAACAGAGGGCTTATAAATGAGTCAGTAGCTAAATAAGGGAGGAAGAAATGAGTCAGGATGAGAAGTCTTTTCTCTAGAGAACCAGGAATCTGTCTATGTTGTTATTTAGCTCAGACTAGAAAGTGTCTGGGGGCTCAGTTCATGAACTTCGGGAAACCTTTGCAGCATGAGAAAGTAGAAGACAGAGCAGTAAAAGAAGAAATGTTGCCCATGTCAGTAGGGAAGGGAACAGAAAAAGGCCCTGGAACTGAGAGCTGGAAGGTGAGGGGTAGATGTGGGCTTCTGAGATGCCTCACGTCCGTGACTATGCACCTGGGCTCTTTTTTTTTTTTTTTAATATTTTATTTATTTATTTGACAGAGAGAGAGGTCACAAGTAGGCAGAGAGGCAGGCAAAGAGAGAGAGAAACAGGCTCCCTACTGAGCAGAGAGCCTGATGCGGGGCTCGATCCTAGGACCCTGAGATCATGACCTGAGCCGAAGGCAGAGGCTTAAACCACTGAGCCACCCAGGCGCCCCGCACCTGGGCTCTTGAACTAGAATTGTTCACCTAGAAATAGACCTAGGTTTTCTCTTCCAACCAGTTTTTATTTCGGAAAAAAATCCAAACTATTTTAAGTTTTGTTTGCTCATTTGATATACAAGTCAGAACCTGGAGGAGAAAAAGCGGGAGGTTGGGGTTTCATGGCTGGCTCTCCTGCTCACCCACTTTGTGATCTTAGACAACTTACTCTACACCCTGAGTCTTTTCTGTTAAAATGTAGTGAATAACTATAATAATACCTTCCTGATTTTGAGGATTACAAAAGGTAATGTGTGTAGAAAATTTGGCACAGTGTCTGGCAATAATGAATGTTAGCTTCTATTGAAAAGGTAGGCAGAAAATGCCTTACGTATTGAAAAGCACTATAAGACTATCCATAGACACCATTACGCTATTCACGTTGATCCTCAAAGTCGTTATCTTTGTAAGCTGTACCTTTTTTAGCCCAGCTGCCCCTGCTGAGAGCGTTTAGAAATGGTTTTAGAAGGGCACCTCTGTGGCTCAGTTGGTTAAGCATCTGCGTTCGGCTCGGGTCATGATCCCAGTGTCCTGGGAAGAAGTCTCGCTTCTTGGCTCCCTGCTCAGCAGGTAGCCTGCTTCTCCCTCTCCCTCTGTCTGCTGCTCCCTCTGTTTGTGTTTCTCTCTTTCTCTCAAATAAATTGATAAAATCTTTAAAAAAAAGAGAGAGAGAGAGAGAGAAGAAATGGTTTTACAGATAATTCATTTCATAGACTGTATTAGGAAAAAGCCACCTGATTGGTTTGCTGTCATGCTTCACTTTTGACCAGAAATATTATTTCTAATATGACTACCAACCCTAGTCAGTAAACAGGATGTCAGAATAGCCTGGACCAGGATAATTCTAGAAATGAATCCATTCCAAGGGATAAGACATTTTTGAGGCATTTGAAAGAAATACAGCATGGACTCCGAAGGGAGGCATTCCCAAGACAATGTCCTAGAATTGTAGAGTGACGGCAACGTAGAGAATAAGCATATAGGTAGGTTTTTCCAGGGGACACTTTGAAAGAGTTAGCTTCATCTGAAATCTTGTCCGTTTGTGACGGGAAAGCAATGATCTTTAGAAGTCTTGCCTCTTCAGTCCTACCTTGCAGTCTGTCTTTCTACAGATCTTCCCAAGCCTGTTCCATTCACTGGAAACTGCTCAAAGTCCTGGAGACAAAGGAGAGGCTGGCATGTCACAGCCCACTGACTTAGAGAGGGAACCAAGCCCTCATCATTTCAACAGAAAGGGCAGCAGAGAAAATCAACATGACATTTTGGCACACAGTATTCCTGAGTCTATCACATTATCACTGGGAACTTAACCATGCTTCAGTTTCCTCTTCTTTGAGGATTCATACAATTCTCTCCTAGGCTGGCTTCTCCCTCCCCTTAGATGATGGTGTATCAACAGTGATCCTTTGGTTGCAGGGTAAAAACCAACTCTGCTAACTTTCGTAAAATAAAAACTAGTAAAATGAAATTCAGTCTACTTAAGTAAAATAGAATATTGGAATAATTTCCAATTCCTGGAGTATTAGTGGGGAGGCTGGTGGATCAGGGTTAAAGGAAACAATTCATCTTCAGAGTGCTAGAGAGGCACGAATAGAGGGAAATTCTCATGGCCGGAGCAACGCGGTGAGCCTCCTGCAACTGTTTTTAGTTTCTTTGTTCATCTGTGTCATGTAAAATGCCAGGAGGGGGTCTCCTTGGTTGAGTTTGGGTCTCCGGTCTTGGCTACAGGAGTGCAGGGCATCTGGCTGTTCTTCCAGACTATGTATTATACTGTAGTACTAAGAGTGTAAATTACGAGGCCAGATTATGTGGATTTATATCTCAGCTGTGCTGCTTACAGATGTTTCTCCTCAAACACTTCATTTAACCCACCAGAGCCTCAAGTACCTCGTTTTTGAAGTGGGCATAGTAATAGTAATTATCTCATAAGGAGCTCATGAAAATTGAGATGATATTTATAAAAACCCCAGCACAATGCATGGCACATAGGAAACACTTGGTCATTATGGGCTATGCTGCTATTAAAATTATCAGTGGAGACACCAAATAATTTCCTGAAGTGAAGTAAGGTACCATTAAAAAAGGGAAATAAATGTTGGTGGGTCAAAAATTATTATTGATTATAGATAAGAAGGTGGGCCCAACACACTTTACTCTGCTAATAGATTTTTCAGCAACTGCTTTTTATGATACTAAGGTTCTAGAAATGTGGTTGGCACCTGTTTATTAGCGTATCCCTGAGAAAAGTGATTTGACTGCCTGATCATTTGATCGACACACATTGATTGATACTTCCTTTGTGCTTAGTTCTGCATAGGGTCACATAATCTGTGGCTCCTGGTTTGCTTACCAGGAATGAAAGTAAGGAATAATTTGCATTAGTATAATCTTTGTTTAATAGTAATCTAAATGGACTGTGGTCTAATAAGTCAGCACCTAGTTAAGTTTACTTTAAGGGATACAGAATAATAGAGAGAGTTTGTTATTAAGCCTCTCAACTTTCTAAGAAAAACATGTAAGTAGAGCCCCAGTACACGGATGAGTTGGGTCTCCGAGTTTATTTGAAGGTTCATTGTTTGAACTTTAATTATGGATAATCACACAGTGACATTCATCAGAGTCCCTCTTAGAAACAACCTATACCCCCAGGAAAGTGAAGGTTTCCAAGGAGAAAAAAAATCTGAAGGAGAACTTGAATTCCACTGGAAAAGGCATTTCAGTCCATTAGAGGCATGAAATGGACTTAAATCTCTGAAGACAAACGGAAGCTCACTGTAGAGCACTACACAGAGCACTCATTTGGAATGTCAGTGTTATGGCGAGGAGGAGAGCACAGCACCAGACCATGGGGAGCTAGACTGAGGGCCACACATTGTGACAGAACCGGTCAGATAGAACCTTACTGCCCTCACAAGTACTGCCTACACAGCCACTAAGGCATGAGTCTCTTGACTAGATGCTTCCACATGACCCCCACACTCTGACAGCGCTTCTGAAGCCAACCCACTCTGGCCTCTGTGTCTAAACCTACCATCTTCTGTCCTAACCCCCGACTCCAGACCTGACTAACTTTGGCCTAAAACCCAACCTCACCATGCCATATACTCAACACAAGGAAGGCATTTTGACTAGATACTGAAAGTAGAAGACCTTTAGGGTTACTTTTTTTTGAAAGGTATGTATCTTTTTCTGGGGGAAGAGCTAGGCACGGTGGAGGCTGGGGTGGAGGAAAGGGACAGCGCGTGGTTCTGGATTTATTCCGTCAATACAAAGAAGCCTGGCTATGCCACTTGTTAGCCATTTCGCTTTAAGCAACTTACTTGTCATCTATACCATGTGGATCAATAACCAACCTATCTCAGAGAATTATTGTTAGGATTAAATGAAATGAATAAGCACCAAGCCTAGTGTCTGGTACAGAGTGGGACTAAAAAAGAAATTCTAATTCTTGAATAAAACCTTTTTTTTTCTTGAGTGTACAGTGAGTTTCAGAGGTAAATGAATCATCTTTACAATTGGAAGCTTGACATAAAGAAGAAGGAAGTAAACAACCAAATTTTTCTTGAAATTATTTTCCTTTACTAACTTGTCTTCTTTTGTCTATGTTCATACAAACTAGCTATGCCTGCAAAAATGTTTCCATGGCCAGTTCTTTTCTACATGTTTAAATTCCTAATTGTGCACACAGTCTTAGTCACTATATTTTCATGTGCAAGCAATTAAGACTCATTTAACAGCCCTCCCTCTGGAAGGTTTTGTTCTCCATCTGCCATAAATCAGATTCCTTAGGAACATGTTTGATTTTGAAACAATGTGAAAGTACTGTTCATTTTGTTCAAATTTCATTTATGTACCATTTTTTAAAGTGATGTAAATGGACAGCCACAAAAAGCTCAGCAGCTGGTCAAAACAAGACATCAAAGAAACCATTGAAATGGGGCAAAAAATTAAAAAAAAACTAATATGCTGGGACAAAGCAAAATAAAAACCATAGTCTGATAAAACATTCCTCAGACACATTTTGCTCATGTTTACTTTACAGCAGATTTAAAATATGGGAAAATAGGAAAGTACCGCTCTTCCCAGTCTAGAGCTCACAGGATTGTATGTGAGGAAAAACAGTGAAAGAAGCCAGAAGGAGGAAGACAGAAAAAGATTAGATTTGTAAGTGTTTGTGGAGAGACTTGGTACTCAGCTACACATTTAAATAATAATAAGACTCAAACTAATTTGTACCACGCTTTTGTTCATTCAAAAACCATTAGTAAGTATTGTTCTCCCTCACCACAGGTGAAGTCTGTTTTAGTGTGTTCAGAGTGTCTTTGGATTATCCAAAAAAAAAGCTAATGCTTGGTCAAATTAAGAGGGAAAAATAAGTACCCCTGGGGATAATAATATATTATATGTTAATAAAAAATAAAAAAAATTTTTTAAAAGAGGGAAAATAATTATTAGGTTCTATGCTCTGATTTCAGCAGTACATATCCTAAAATTGGAATGATACAGAGAAGATTAGCATGGTCCCTGCCTGAGAATGACATGCAAATTTGTGAAGCATTCCATATTTTTTTAAAGAAAAAAGGATTATTAAGTTCTCAACATAAATGCCTGTGAACTGGCAACTAAAATTCAACAAAAAAAAATTTTTAAGTTGTTTTTTTTTTTCTTAAACGTTTTTGAAATTAACTGTCACAATTTGGAGAAGTCACCCACAGAAAATCGTTTCCTCTGCCTAAATGAACGTCCCATTGTTTGGGGACTTGAAACAAATCACCCACATAGCTAATGCAGTAAGTCTCCATTTATATATCAATAGAAAATTTTGCCTACCAGCTTCCTAAGGCTTTATAAGCTGAATTGTTTTGATATCATTTGATGAAAGGTTCTATAAAAGTTCAAAGTATTGTTTTTCATTTGGACAGTCACACCTGCACATTTAAAATGCCTTTGTGCAAAGCGTAGCCCAATCTGCTTTCACATCAAACCTTCAAAGAAGGGTAGATTCATAAGTGTGACAGATCCCCTTAGGTGTTTCCCTACAAAGAAAAAGTAAAACGAAGAGAACCACTCCCACCCCACCATCTTTGTGTCTTTGAGCCAGAGTGTCAAATGGCACCTCTAAAAAGAGAAGCAGAGAAAACTAGTACTTCTCTGCTAGAGATATAACGCAAGATACAGAAGGTCTTCTGGAAGAAGTGGCACCTAAGAATTATCAAATAGTTAAGTAAACAGAAGGGGGAATTGGAAATGGAGGGAGACACACTTGAAGGGCAGCTAAGCTCAGAAATCAATGACGTATGATGTCTGCCGCCAAAGGAGTTTTTGTTCCATTTTAGGATGTAATTAAGAGTCACATGAATGTTGCGCTAGGCATTTAGGGTAGTGGTTCACAGACTTGTAGGTTCATTAGAATCACCTAGGAATCTTTTTAAAATTCCAAAGAATGAAAGAAGAAGATATAAAAGTTTCAGAGACCAGTTAGAGCACAATAGCCATGTCCAAGAATAAAGTCAAATAAAGTCTCTGTCCTAGCAAAATAGCTAGATTGCAGAAATATGGAGCAGGAGATTGTTGTAAACGATAAAAGAACAGATGTGTGGAATTTAGTAACTGGTAATCATGATTTTGAGTGGATGTAGAATGGCTCTGACAATATATGAATCATTATGATCCTTGCTATTATATATAGCATATATAGGATGATGTATTGGATCAATATAGTTTGATACTTGAATTCCAATTTGGAATTTAAGGCTGATTTATCTCAGTGCATGGATTACCTCTATTTCATTTTTAAAAAATTATCCATGTGTTAAATATTCTAGGAAACCAAAGTTCATAATCTTAATCATTTGGAATGAAAATCTTTGAAAGGTATTATGCTCGTTTGTAACCTCTTAAAGGCATGCACAGATGTAAGGAAATTATTTTTAGTGGCTCTGGCCATGACTATATATATACATCTACTTCTATACTTCCTTGACATTCACAGAGGCATTTTAGAGCTAATGATCTATGGACTTTACCCACAACATTTAGGAGCCCCAAATGTTGCTGCGTTTTAACTTCTCATTTCCTGCACCCAATGATTACCTCTTAACATTCATAGTGAACCTGGCATTAGTGGCCTCTTCTGATCTGCTGCTTCTTTCACCTTGGCAAACCAGAGTCCTACATTGCATTGAGTCTCAACGATAACAAATGAACTCAAAATAAAAGCAGGGTTGGGGGGCGCCTGGGTGGCTCAGTGGGTTAAGCCTCTGCCTTCGGCTCGGGTCATGATCTCAGGGTCCTGGGATCGAGCCCCACATCAGGTTCTCCACTCAGTGGGGAGCCTGCTTCCCTGCCTCTCTCTCTGCTTGCGTCTCTGCCTGCTTGTGATTTCTCTCTGTCAAATAAATAAATAAAATCTTTAAAAAAAAAAAAAGCAGGGTTGGGACCAATCCATCTCTAAAGTAGAGCTTTAGAATATTTAATGCATATAACAAATAAGGTGTTTTTTGTTTGTTTTTTTTCAATTTTACTATAGTTTAAACACAATGTTACATTAGTTTCAGGTGTACAACATAGTGATTCGACTTCTCTATGCTATGCTCACCATGAGTGTAGCTTCCATCTGCTACCATACAATGCTATTATAATACCGTTGACTATATTCCCTATACTGTGCCTTTCATCCCTGTGACCTGTTCATCCCATAACTGAAAGCCTGTGCCTCCCACTCTTCACCGATTTCACCCATCCCCTCAACACTGTTCCATCTGGTAGCCATCAGAATCAGCCACCTGATTCTGCTTTTTAACAAATAAGCTTTTAAATGCATTTGTTGACTGCTCTGGGGCTCTTTGCGCCTGGTACTGAACTGTAGCAGTATGTGAACAATTAATTTCTGGGTAAATAGATTATTATTAAACTACAAGAGCTAATAAAATTAATATTGACTTATCATCAAACAATCAACAAAAAAAAGTTTAATTCTGTGCTCTGGGTTTCAGGGAAATGGGAATGAATAAGATGCAGTCCTACTTCCAAGAAATTAGCAACATATAATCTTAGATACTCTCCAGGATTGTGTCACAGACAACAAGTGTCTTAAGAATTCAGGAAGCAAAGATCACATTCAGATAAGCAATGATACACCTTGAATGCTTTTCAAATATGTTAGAGTAGTTAAATGTCCCTCCTGGCCAGACTTTTGTAATGGGTGTGTTAATGAATGATCACTACCTAGCCACAGAGTTTTAGGATTACTTCCAGCAAACTAGCCCTTTACAGGAATATTTGCTATTATGAAAGAAAGATAATCACTTGTGATTTATTTATTTTTTGAGAGCGAAAGAGCGCAGGTGGCAGGGAGGAGCAGAGGGAGGAGAGAGAGAGAATCTCAAGCAGACGCCCCACTGAGCACAGAGCCCAATGCAAGACTCAGTTCTACAACCCCAAGATCATGACCTGCACCCAAATCAAGAGGTGGATGCCTAACCAACTGAGCCACGTAGGTGCCCCTCACTTGTGATTTATTAACTTTCCTTCATCCTACATGGGGCCCTGAACTTGTGAAAGTTGTAGAAAGAGCAATAACCCTGGGGTGTGGGGACCAGAGCTATAATCCCTCCTCTGTCACTAGCTCCCTGTTGAAACTTGAGTCAGTAATTTAAGCTGGTTTTCCATCTATAAAATGAGGATATTAGATTAGATGATGTGTAAATATCCAACCAGCTGTTTTCTTGTTTTCTTTTTTAAAAGTGCATACTTCTGATGAATTGCCTTTCTATAATTGTATTTTCTATATAATTACATTTCCCTAAGAAGCGAATAAAAGAAACACTAAGTCAGAGTCTGAATTCCACTTTTCCCAATATAGATCCTGTAGAGAATATCCGGGATACCCACCATTTACTATTTTGAATTTTCAACAAAGAGTTAAAAGAAAATTCTGGCTTCCCTGGCTAGTCATCCTCTCCAGTTGGCAGAAGTCTTCATGTGGACTTGATGGTTGCCTAGAGCAACAAAATATTAGGGACAGAAACATGTTCAGGGACTTGATTGTGTAAGTGACTCGGAGCTGAGAGACCTTTCCCAGCTTGAATGGCGCCCATACTTAGCTAGAATGGGTATTTGTCTATGCCTGTCTGTGCCACTCCACTGACTGGGAGGTGCCTGTTATTTTGCTTACAAAATACAGAAGCCAACCTTGAAACCTGCAGAGAGGAGTTAACTGGTCAGAAGGCAACCTTCATTCAGCACGTCTTACACATGAGAGATCATTAGGACTAGTAAATATAAACACGATGAAAAGGCCGATTGTGGGCTTTGAAGAGCACATACCAAGAACATTATGAGAACTCAATAAAAACTCAATGTAAGAGCTGCTCTTCAAAGCCAATTATCCCTTTCGAGTTAGGACAACCCACCGGAAGAGCTTTTCACAAAAATCAATACCCTTGTCCTTCTCTTTGTTGAAGCCAGACATCTCTAAATATGCTCTGAGTTAAAATGTGAAGTTAAAAGAAAAAAAAGTTTTTCTATTCCTAAATTCCTTAAATCCTCAGGTCATCCCCTGCCTGTGCCATGAGTCTGGCTCTGTAATACCGATTAGTCCAGCTTGTTAAGGAAGTTATTAGCACCCGGGAGTCATGTCTGTAGGTTCTAGTCAGTGTTGCCTGCAGCATGAAGTGGAGAGATAAGTATTAGCCAAGGCTCATTACCTGAAGTCGACCAGGTTTCATCTTCTTCTGTGTTTGCTTGTGTTATTTTTATACCCAGTACACATTCTTCCCACTTGCACATGAACAAGACCGTTATGATAATAACAGCAATCATATACTTTCACTTTTTATCCTGGTGGAATATTTATTGTGTGTCTTCATGATCAGAAACAGGCCCTCTCAGTTTCGACATTATGGATTGTAATGACTATTCTTTTGGAGTGATTGGAAACATAGTCCTCAACTTACACAGTTTACATAGTAACTCTTATCCGCATAACCATAGCAGCTGTTTGGAAACATGGCTTCAGATCACTTGTTTGCAAATGTCTTTTTCCGTACAATCCTGGATGGAGTGGAACCCATATACGTTACTTGACATGTGAAACACATGTGACCCTGGCAGATGATTCCTCTGACCTTGAAACTCCAGCTGCTTAGTCACTTTAAAAACAAGCCAATGCAAGTGACTTACTGGGCTTGGACTAAGACCATTTTATGCCTACCGATGGGAATTCGGAGCCTTCAGGGAAGGAAAAAAAAATATGTAAGACAGTGGAAATGTGTCATGCTGGGTGTTAATATGGTCATTAATTT
Organism: Meles meles; assembly: GCF_922984935.1. Classification (NCBI taxonomy): domain Eukaryota; kingdom Metazoa; phylum Chordata; class Mammalia; order Carnivora; family Mustelidae; genus Meles; species Meles meles. The sequence goes on from NC_060068.1 coordinate 94,607,861, forward strand.
TAGTACATTTCTTTACAAAAAGTGCAGAGACGACTGCTTGCCGTCACAGGAAAAAAAGGCAATAACGTCCCTGAGGCTTTCTTTTATTTTTAAAAAATTTCATGAAGAAATCCAAGTTTTAGCTTTTGTTTTCTCTCCTTTCAAATCAAGAGCAGTCTGTAATCTCCTAGAAAGACCAAAGCTTCTTTGCTTATTGTAAAATTCTCTGCTTGGCGTTAGGTGGGAGAGAGTTCACATTCTCTTCCAAGGCAGCCTTCCAAGTGTTCCCGTCACTGTGTGTGCACATTGTTGTAGCTGGACTTTGGTTCAGCTGGAATGAAAGAGACCTGAAAAGTAACGCTTTACTCAAGATAGAAGTTTATTTCTCTTTCCTGTAAAAGAGACATACAAGTGGGCCATCCAGGGCTGGTGCGGCTGCTCCAATGTTGTTAGGACCTATGATTTTTTTTCCAGATAATTCCTCCACCATATAGGCTTTGCCTCAATGATCCAAGGTAACATCGAGAGAGCTCTAGCCATCACATCTAAATTGCCAGCAGTAGGACAGAGGAAGAGAGGAAGAATAGCACATCCCCTCCTTTGGAAGAGAATTCCCAGAAACCCCACATCATGCTTCTATTTATATCTCCTTTGGCTCACTTAGACACCTGCCACATCTAGATGCAAAGGATGCTGGGAAATAGGATATGTCGTCTGGCAATCCCCTAATTAGGAGACTTCAGTCTCCTTTCCTCTCCTTCTTGCCTACCCAGGCTCTTTCTCAAATTCCATGCCATCCTGATCTCCTTCACCTCGCAGGAAAGACCCAGCACTGTCAGTTTCAGGATCTGCCTGTTCCGTTTCCTTATCTAAACTTGGCGGGAAAATATCCCTCATGACTTGAAGCTGAAATTCAAGTAAAGTCAAGGTTCTCCCCTCTGCTGGACCATCAGTGCCACTTGACACTTTATTTTTGCTCTGTGCCCTCTCTCACTTCCCTTGGTGCTTATGCTGAACTTCCTTCCCTTTGTCAACCTTCCTGACCCTGCAGCTGCTCACCCCCTTGCAGCAAGTGGCTTTACTTGTGCCTAATGAAGAAACTACTGTGAGGATATGAACTTCCTCAGGTCTGCGTCCTCTCATTGACACCCATACCCATCCTCCTCTCCCTTCTGGCCTCAGCAGGTGATGTGTCCCTTCCCTTTCCCTCCCTTCCCTTCCTAAGTCAGTTTCTACATCTGTGCCCTTGGCGCTCTTTTCTCAGTCCTTCCAGGACCTTGCTCCGGCTTTTTCCTTTCTTTTTCTCACACTTTCATCTCTCCTTTTCTCCTTCCTCTTTCCCTATTCATGTGTCTTAGTCTTAAAAACAACACAATACAAAACAAAACAAAATAGCAAAGGCCAGTGACAGACCCCCTGTTGATCCCTTAACTCATTCTTTTTTCCCTTCTTGGCCAAGCTGCTCCCCCTCCTCACCTCCCAGGCACCACCCAAGTGTCAGCAGGCAGACTTTCTCACACACCTCTGCTCCCACCGCCTTCACCACGGTGTCCAGGGAACTCCTTTTTGCCTTCTCTGCCTTGATCTGAGAGACCTTCCTCTGAAACCCTCCCCTTATTCAATTACTCAGTAAGCCTTTATTCAACACATATTTATTAGGAACCATTCTCTCCCAAATGGTTTTACTCTCTTCTTGCTGCTCCAAATATTCTTTCTCACACTTTCTCTTTTTCATCATTTGTCTTCCTCCCCTCCTCAAACAGGAGTATTCCAATTCTGGCTGATTGCTTTTCTCATTCTGTGTGCTCTCTAGATGCTTTCATGTACCTCTGTAGCTTTACTTCCCAAACTCTGGTGACTCCCCAAACTCTGTCTCTGCTCAGGCCTCCTCCCTGATTTCAGACTCAGGCACAAGCCCAGTGCCTGATGACATTCCACTGCTTACATACAGCATGTTTGGGGCACCTGGGTTGCTCAGTCTAGTGAAGCATCTTGTTTTTGGCTCCGGTCATGGTCTCAGAGTCCTGGGATTGAGCCCTGTGTTGAGCTTGGTGCTCAGTGAGTAGTCTGCCTGAGATTCTCCCCCTCTTCCTCTACTCCTCTTCTTGCTCGTGCTCTTTCTCTCTCTCAAGTAAATAAATCTTTAAGATAAATAAATAAATCAATAAATAAATACAACGTGTTTCCAAACTGAATTCATAGTTCTTTTCAAATCTGTTCTTCCTGTCTCAATTAGAAGCACTTTTAGCCAAACTGGAAACGTGGACATCATACACCTCTCCATCAAATAAATAATTATTGTTTTATTTTACTTTCTAAATATTTGTCATGGGACACCTGGGTGGCTCAGTGGGTTAAAGCCTCTGCCTTAGACTCAGGTCATGATCTCCGGGTCCTGAGTTCTAGCCCCGCGTCCTGCTCTCTGCTCAGCCGGGAGCCTGCTTCCCCCTCCTCTCTCTCTGCCTGCCTCTCTACCTACCTGTGATCTCTGCCAAATAAATAAATAAATAAATAAATAAATAAATAAATGTCAAATAAATAAATATTTGTCAAATCTGTACTCTTCCTCTCTACCCCTCTGATCCTTCTCTAGTTCAGGTGCTCCTCAGCTATCCCCAGATTACTGTAGTAATCTACAGTAACCTGGGGATTACTGAGGAGGGCACAGAAATAGTGCTTTGAAACTGTCAGTTGCATTTAGCATTTTATAAAAAAATAGAATAGAATAGATATTGATTAGAGAGAATTAAATAGATAGTAATAGAATATAAAGTGGCATCTATAGTATCAAGGATAAATATCATTTTATGATATTGTTAATACACACATACACACCAACATTCATAGCCATTTTACCATGAAAATGTATATCTTACTATGTATCAAAAATTTGGAGAACCACTTTCTTAAATAGTTTCTCTTCAATGTACTCCTTTGGCTGTGCCTTCTGCAGTGAAACCAAATTGATATAGTTGAAAAATTAGTCTGAAAATGGCACTGCCCTGCTTAAAACCCTTCTGGACCTCCCATCAGCCACCAGATAAAATCTCATCTCCTCAGCGGTGGTACATAGGACCCACCTGACTCTTCCAGCAACAAATTTTTTCCACCCATAGATGCCATGTGTCAAAGCTCTCTGCATTTGCTTGTTTTCTTCTCTCCATCTAGAACTCACTTTCCTCTCTTAATTGTCTGACTCACTTCACCTCATTCTTTGGGTAAGGTGACACCAGAATCCAAGTACTGTCCTCTTCCCCAGGCTGGGTCAGGACCTTCTTTGTGTTACCAGAGCCTGTATACCTACCTCTGGCATAACTCTAGTGAATTTTTTTTAAAGCTTTATTTATTTATTGGGGGGGGGGGGGCCGAGGGGCCATGGGAAAGGGAGAGAATCTCAAGCAGACTCCCTGCCGAGCATGGGGAGTGCTCGATCTCATGACTGTGAGATCATGACCTGAGCTGAAATCAAGAGTCAGACATTTAACCAACTGAGCCACCCAGGTGTCCCTCTAGTAAAATTGTTCTAAAAATTAGTTTATGTCTCTTTATTCCCAAACACCCTGCCCTATAATATGTCAGTTCTTTTGTTGTGCCTTCACGGTGCAGGGTATGGTGCTAGAACACCATCATGATCGACCTGTGTGTCCCATAGTCCTGGAGTCAGGAGGTCCTTATACTTCTCTTCTTGGAATGTCTTAAATGGCTACTAAGTAAAATAGGGCAGTAGAAGCCAATGTTGCAAAATGTGTCTCTGACTCAAGAAGGAAAGTGGAATCAAACTGCCTCTTAAGCCCTTTGACAGAAGGGAATAACTTGAAAGAAAGAAAGGATGGATGATGTCCATATTGTCATACCTCTGCATCAGAATGAGGAAAATGTGAGAAGCAGTACCAGTACTGACCAATATTTCATGTAAGTCCCCTGGTCCTCCAAAAGGGCATGTTTCTATGAAGAAGATAAAACTCCTTTTGGTTTATTCTGAATGGCATTTAAGAGAAGCCTTACTCATGGTCAGTCTCCCTACTCAGCTCCATGCCAAGTGCACTTTGGAGCATTTGTGCGATGAGTATATAGAGTTTCTCTATTCTATTATAAGAATAGATCTCTGATACCTTTATCATACTTTACTTACAGCTCCACTTTTCTTCTTCATTTCCTTGAGAGGGTAAGAACAACTCCACAGTGCATCCCTTTTATGCTTTGGGTATTGTGTTGTTTTATGGTCTTGTGCTTAGAGCTCCCTCAGTACTCAACACTGGCCCTGGACCATGAGACTAATGAGAAAAGCAAAATGACTTCAAGTAAAAGGAAGTGGTTCATGTTGTGGAGAGAAACTTGGGAAGATACACCGCCAAGAACACTAGGTGCTCTATTCTCCCTACAGGCTACAGCTGGGTTCGCACATTTCAAAATAACCAGTCAATTCATTCAGTTCCGTCAAACAGCTAGTCAATACAGTAAGGAGGAAGGGAAAATAAATGGGTTTTTTGGATAACTGGTTTAACATCATGTAACCTTGATCTTACTCATTTCCGAGGAATAATTTCAACTCTCTCTCTTTTTTAAAAAAATGTATTTATGTGATGGGGGAGAGAACACAAGCAGGGATAGTGGCAGGCAGGGGGAGAGGGAGAAGAAGGCTCCCTGCTGAGCAGGGAGCCCGATGCAGGACTCGATCCCAGGACCCCAGGATCATGATCTGAGCCAAAGGCAGATGCTTAAAGGACTGAGCCACCCAGGTGCCCCTGAATAATTTCAACTCTTAAAGAAATACAACCTACTGCAGGTTAGTTTAATACAAAAATACATTTAAATAGGTATTCATATTCACCATGTGCCTGTTTTTCCCAAGTGTCATGAAAACAGGTAAAAATGATAGAGTGGGCATAGAAACTTGGAACATAATATGGAAAAAGAAAGGTTAAAATTATTAGGAGAAATTCACTTCTTTCTTTTTTTGTTCTTCTGTCCAAATCTCTCTCCTTCCGGCTTCCTCCATTTTGTTCTTTCCTTCACCTTTCTGTTCCCCTCTCTTTTAACCTCACTCACAGTAGCACCACTTAGCACTTAGGAAAGCCCTGTGCTAAGACAGCGCACGTGATCATACTGGATTCTCACAACCTTGTGAAGTAGGATTATTACACCATTTACAGAAGAACAAGTTGAAGCTCATAGTCGTTATTTCCCATAGTTTTTATTCCAAAGTTATACAGCTGGGATTCCAACCCTGGCAGTTATGGTTTAGATTCTACACCAAGAGCACAACCCTCTGTTGCATCACTCTCATTTCATGGCTGTTCACTTTTGTTTCTTCCATATTCTCCCTATTTTCATGTTCTCCCCTGCAGTCTCCTGCACTTCTTTCATTATATTCTCTGCCTTGTTTTTTCCTACTCTCTCCTCTGCCTCCTTCCCTTATTTCTCTATGCTCTCCTGTGTCTTATCTAATATTGGTTTCCTTACCCTCCATACCCTGTTAATTCCAAGCTCCCAGAACCCATCCCCTACTCCCCTCATGATACCTCCTTGTTTCTCACGGCAGAATCTCCCAACCTGAGACTCTGCCCCTCTGTCATTCTTGACAGCTGCCTTCCCAACATCTATGTGTGAGATAGGAGTGGTGTATGGTTTGATGCTCAAGACAGAGCAAGCGTATATTCAAGAAGAGCTTGGGCCACTCTGCTCTTATATGCAAGGAGTGCCATTCGTGATCCTAAGGTGATTATGGAAGGGAATTTCATTGCTGCCAGAGATGTCCCAAGTTAGGTTTCTGTTGAGCTCCAGATGGTCTCTAGTGACTCGAAAAAGAAGATGCATCTTGCTATGATCCCTACCAGGAAGTGAGCACCAAGAAGCAAGTAGAAACCAACTCAAGGACTATGAGATCCAAGATGAGTAGAATTCCTTTGTATAGTTGTAGTTAATGTGAGGGGTACAGCATGATGTACTTTGGAAAAAATTATATCTTGCTTGAGTGACCATATTTTCAAACAGCCAGTAAAAGGCAGAAGAGTTTCATTTCCTTGAATCAAACCTACTAGGTTACTTTTCCTGGAACCACTCTTAAGAGTTCCAAGAAAGAACTCCAGGTTACCAGGCTATTTGCAAAAAGTGGGTGTCTTGACACAGTACTTCACGAAGGTCCCACATTAGCATACAGTAGCATTCCTATCAGATTGGCTTAGTTATCAGAAACAACTGGATCGCAATAAATGTCATTCTTACAAGGATTAGGGTGTAACAGTTTGGAGGAATCGTTACAGTTCTAGAGAGTTACGATCTCTTTTGCTGGTAGGACATAGGGTATCTTTCTTGAGACTTTTCTGTTTGTTTGTTTGCCTATCTGATGTTTTCTTTTTCTGGACCCACTTCTTCTGTTCTTCATGTTCTCTGGGTGTTCATCGTCCCCACCTTCATACGGCTTGCCATAGCTTTTCTAACTCTGACTTGGCTTCAGACCACCTATAGATGGATTTGTTTCCTACTTTTCCTGACACCAGTTACCTTGTTTGCAATGTCTCATTGGCAGTTACAGGTAAATAGAAACTACAGATTTGTAAGTAAATTAGACAAGTTTTTATTCTAGGCATATATGAAATAAACCATTGTTACTGTTGAGCCCATGAATTGCTTGCTTTGGGGTTAGATCTCCAGACCTGGTATATTTAACATTATAGAAAATATTCTCTCAACAAGTAATTTTTTTTATTAACATATAATGTGTTATTTGTTTCAGGGGTACACGTCTGTCAGTCATCAGTCTTACACAATTCACAACACTCACCATAGCACATACCCTCCCCAATGTCCATCCCCCAGCCACCCCACCCCTCCCACCTCCTCTCTGCTCTAGCAATACTCAGTTTGTTCCTGAGATTAAGAGACTCTTATGCTTTGTCTTCCTTTCTGGTTTCATCTCGTTTCATTTTTTCCTCCCTTCCCCTATGATCCTCTGTCTTGTTTCTCGAATTCCTCGTATCAGTGAGATCATATGATAATTGTCTTTCTCTGATTTACTTCTTGTGCTTAGCATAATACCCTTTAATTCCATCCATGTCATTGTAAATGGCAAGATTTCATTTTTTTAAATTTTTTATTTATTTCTTATTTTTTTATAAACATATAATGTATTTTTATCCCCAGGGGTACAGGTCTGTGAATCGCTAGGTTTACACACTTCACAGCACTCTCCATAGCACATACCCTCCCCAATGTCCATAACCCCCCCTCCCAACCCCCCTCCCCCCAGCAACCCCCAGTTTGTTTTATGAGATTGAGTCACTTATGGTTTATCTCCCTCCCAATCCCATCTTGTTTCATTTATTCTTCTCCTATCCCCCTAACCCCCCATGTTGCATCTCCACGTCCTCATATCAGGGAGATCATATGATAGTTGTCTTTCTCTGATTGACTTATTTCACTAAGCATGATACCCTCTAGTTCCATCCACGTCATCGCAAAGGATTTCATTTTTTTGATGGTTGCATAATAGTCCATTGTGTATCTATATCTACCACATCTTCTTTATCCATTAATCTGACATCTAGGCTCTTTCCATAGTTTGGCTATTGTGGACATTGCTGCTATAAACATCAGGGTGCATGTGCCCCTTCGGATCACTACATTTGAATCTTTAGGGTAAATACCAGTAGTGCAATTGCTGGGTCGTAGGGTAGCTCTATTTTCAACTTTTTGAGGAAACTCCGTGCTGTTTTCCAGAGTGGCTGTACCAGCTTGCATTCCCACCAACAGTGTAGGAGGGTTCCCCTTTCTCTCTCTGCATCCTCGCCAACACCTGTCATTTCCTGACTTGTCAATTTTAGCCATTCTGACTGTGTAAGGTGGTATCTCACTGTGGTTTTGATTTGTATTTCCCTGATGCTGAGTGATGTGGAGCGATTTTGGATACTAGCCTTTCATCTGACAGCCGTCTTTTGGTTTTGAGTGTTTCCTTTCCTATGCAAAAGTTTTTTATCTTGATGAAGTCCCAATAGTTCATTTTTCCCCTTGCTTCCCTTGCCTTTGGCGATGTGTCTAGGAAGAAGCTGCTGCTGCGGCTAAGGTCGAAGAGGTTTCTGCCTGTGTTCTTCTCAAGGATTTTGATGGATTCCTGTCTCATATTTAAGTCTTTTATCCATTTTGAGTCTATTTTTGTATGTGGTGTAAGAAAATGATCCAGTTTCGTTCTTCTGCATGTGGCTGTCCAATTTCCCAACACCATTTGTTGAAGAAACTTTTTCCCATTGGACATTCTTTCCTGCTTTGTCAAAGATTAGTTGACCATATAGTTGAGGATCCATTTCTGGGCTCTCTATTCTAAAAGATTTTTGAGAGTCTCCAGTTTCCAGACCTAAGCAGGGATCTTGAGATACAAAGATGACTGAAAGCAGCATTATCCCTGTCCTGAGTCCCTCTAATCTGGGAGCCAGGAGAAGGGAGATACACATTAATCAGATAATCATAGTACAGAGTATAAAATCCCAAACTGAAGCATGTGATATGAAGGAAAAACTCTGAGAGGGGCAGACCAGAAGAAACCCAGCCTGCCCATACTGCTGCAGTCTCCTGCAAAAATAAATAATCATGTCTAGCTGACTGGATCTTCCGAGAAGAATCCAGAGCCAATCAACCAGAATAAGCAAGTTTATGCCAAAGCCTTTTCTTCCGTTGTCGTACTCAGTTTGCCATGACTCTGTGGCAGAACTTGATAGGCAGGATCAGTTTCTTTGCTGTTCTCCCACCCAGAATATGTGTCTTTCTTGGAAAGACCAACCCTGGCTCTTCTTCCTCCTCTTCCTTCACCAGCACAACTGTAGCATCTTCCGCCCAGATCTAAGGCCCTGAATTTGGACCTCCCAAGTGGCGGGACTCTAGACTAATCCATTAAGTCTGCTAGATTTTCAAAACACTCATTCACATTTGGATGCCTGGGGCCTCTCATGCAGCCCTGGCTGAGCTCATTTCTGTGCCTGCATTTTAAACCCTTAGAGTCAGGATTTCACCAGAATACTTTCAAGTAATTGCTTAGATGGCACAATAGAGATATCCAGGTTGAAACAGAAATGATGTACTAATGAGTCTGCTGTTTTTTGCAAGGCCCAGCAATGGGGAACCTCCCTTTCGGACAACTTTGCCAAGCCACGTGAGTTGTGGTTACACTTGGTCACAGATCTATTGACAAGAAAAATTTAAGGGAGGTAGGAAGAGAGGCATTTTATTCTTGTTTTTAAATAAACCTGCACAACCACAGAGAATCATCCCTAGGAACCTAACACAAGAATTTTAAGGATCATTTTCTTTCAGACTCTGAAATTCTGCTAAATCTCTCTCCCAGTATATCTCAAAGTCTTCACAGCCTCTCTTTGTCCCTAGGCTGTAGCTTGTGCCTGGAATTCCTATTCCAAGGTTCTCCTGTGGTATTTTTAATAGTGTTGTTTGAAGCTGCAGCCAGCTTCCCTGTGGTTTGGGAGTTAAATGGAATACAGTGATGTGGTGTGCTATAATAGTTCTTGGAGGAATATCAGGACAAATTAAAATCCAAATAAGATAGCACCTGAAAGAACCTGGCCCTTAGTGAAAGAACTTAACATTATGGAAGGATGTTGACCTCTAATTCTTGTTGTTTCTGTTGACCCCTATATGCTTGAAAGGAAGTGTTTACTATTGACCAAACTGAGTTTGACACCAGTTTTGGAATCGAATGCAAAGTGTGCACTTGGATTCACTGTTGTTTGCCCATCTACTTTGCCCATGTTTGTTTTTGTGTCTAGTTAAGCATGAGTATGTGTGTTAGTTTAAGAGAAAAGGGTACTCTTGAAGAAAGGGGGGAGGGGAATAAATAACACCTTTGCTCAAAGCACCAAATTCTATGAGCTGATGATTGCCAAGTTTGGGCAATGATTAGTACCATTGCTACCAGAATGGGTCTGGCATCTCTTACACATAATCCCGATGCCCAGGCCCACACTGCTGGTCAGCTTTTCCTTGGAACAATAAACATCATCGGTGTATTTGAACCACATGAGGATTAGAGCAATGGAAATATTTTTCCTGCTATTTAAAACAAATCCAAATTTTTTAAAATTGTACATATATCATACTATATATATTTATATATATTTGGTTACAGATCTTATATATATATATATGATCTGTATTTGGTTTTAGTAAATAGCTTTATTTCCAGTGAATCTTTATTTAGAGGCCCACTGAGTAACCTATCATCTGTGGAGTTCCTTTTAAAAGTCTTCATTGGTGATAGATTTATTCTGGGGAGAATAGGTTAAATATAAAATATGATTAATACCAATTAAAGTAATAACACACAACTTGTATTGAGTGCTTATTATGCCAGGAGCTGGGCTAAGGTTTCTGCTTGCTTTGTTATTTCTCCTCCCCATACTCTGTGAGGAACAGGTCTGTCTTTGTCATTTCCATGGGAAAGAGGAGACCACAGGAGCTTAGAGCAGAGGAGTGAATTGAGGGCTTAGATAATATTTAAGAGTTATGGTGAGAAGAAAAAGCCTCCTTCAGTTCAACTGAAAAATTTTAGTGTTTCTTTTCTTTTTTTTTTTTTTTTAGTAAGATTTTATTTATTTACTTGACAGAGAGATCACAAGTAGGCAGAGAGTAGGAGGGGAAGCAGGCTCCCTGCTGAGCAGAGCAGAGAGGCCGATGTGGGGCTCGATCCCAGGACTCTGAGACCATGACCTGAGCCGAAGGCAGAAGCTTAACCCACTGATCCACCCAGGCACCCAATCTTCGTGTTTCTTTCCCACTTTTAAAATATATATTTTTTTCTTCTGCTCTCAACTGAAATAAGGTCACCCAGCCTATATGTTATAGAAGCAGGACTCTGAAGTCACTGCCACCAAAATCCCAACAAAGTAAGTCAGCAATTCGGGAAAAGGCGTATTTTTTTCTAATCGAGGTTACTTCCAATAATGACATGACTAAATCACCAAGATTACTGGCCTGAGTACCAAATCATTCCTGTACTGAGAAAAACAGGAAATAACTCAGATATAAATGATGAAAGTGGCTGCTGACTTAGGAAGACATTTGAAAATCCCCTCATACTGATAAATCACACCCTGGAGCCTACTACAACTTAGTGTGGGTGATATTCATAACTGGTCCTCTAACTTGAAGGATTTTAGAGACAGTCAAATGGGAAGGTCAGGAAAACACTATTCAAATGATAGAATTTTATGGGGAAAAATAATTACCTATCTCTTTGAACATGGTTGGAAAGAAGCAGAAATTTTGGCAAAAGAACCAATGATGTGACATATAGTTATTAAGTTAAAACCCTTTTGAGTTTACCATGGAAATGTCTTAAAATCTGATTTAGGATTTTGGAGACAAAAACAAGACCTTAAGAAATTCTAAATGTCATTTATTTAGACAAGTGTTAAAAGAGTAGAGATTTAAACAGTTTCACAACTTGTGGTTTTCAGGGGTCAAAGTCAAGATGATTCTGTAGATGACTCACACTGCCCAACTCACTGAAAAATATAGGCAGAAGCGGTGAATTTTATCAATTTTATCCCAAACGACCCATCTTAAGAATGACTTGAGAGTTCAGGCAATATTTTAAAAAAGTTTCTTTCTGTTCAGCTGAAAGCTCTTAATAGGTATTTCTTTTCTACTTTTCAAAGTACCACTCTCTCCTCTCGACTGTACTATAAGAATGTATTTTTTGTTGTTGTATGGTAAGGAATATTCAAGGGGCTCCTGGGTCGCTCAGTTGTTAAGGGTCTGCCTTCGACTCAGGTAATGATTCCAGGCCCTGAATGGGACCCCTGCTCAGCAGGAAGCCTGTTTCTCCCTCTCCCACTCCCCCTGCTTGTGTTCCCTCTCTTGCTGTGTCTCTCTCGATCAAATAATAAAATCTTAAAAAAAAAAAAAGGAATATTTGAAATAGGAGTTGCAGAGGCACCCCATTTTTCAAATTGGCCTAGTAATGCTGTGTACCCTTTAACTGTTAATGTTATGGCCAGAGGTATGAATGAGTTGTTCAAGGGGAGTATAAGTCTAACTTATATAGATTCTTTTCAATATTTCTATTTATTTTATCAAGGTATATTTTTTACTGAGGAAATAAGTCCTAGGCAATTGTTTTCTGCAGTGTTTCTGTAGAGATCCTTATCCAGTTAGCAAGCTCGGTCTTGCTGCTCTGCTGCTGCCCGAGACAGAGTCTGAATAAGAAGAAACTCTTCAAATCCAATTTGGAAATAAAAGAAAAGTCTTTCAACAATTTGCACTGGACCACGTTATGGGATTTGGAAGAGAGTGAGTCAGACTGTTTCCATTTCTTGATGAAATAACTATCTCATTTACCGACTTTAAGGAAATGACCCTCTTCAGTGGCTTTGAAAGTGTTACATTTCTATCCTAAGCTACTATTAATGAGTACCGCTTATATGTAGGACTTTATTTACAACTGAGAATATTTTTATTTTTATTTTTAATTTTTTTTTAAAAGATTTATTTTTTTTTAAGATTTTATTTATTTGACAGAGATCACAAGTAGGCAGAGAAGCAGGCAGGGGGTGGGGGGGAAGCATGCTCTCTGCCGAGCAGAGAGACCAATGTGGGGCTTGATCTCAGGACCCTGGGATCATGACCTGAGCCGAAGGCAGAGGTTTTAACCCACTGAGGCACCAAGGCACCCCGAGAATATTTTTAATAAATAGTAGATTCTCATGCTCAAATTCAAAAGGGTTCCAAAAATCAAAATGTGAACAGTTTCTATTGTGTTAGGTAAGCACATTTCATGCATATACAATACATATGAATTTTCTAGCCACCTTTTAAAAATATAATAGGAAATGTTTAATCTTATTAGGTTAATATTTTGAAAGGTATCAATAGGTAAAGAAAGCTTCCTGTGGTTTCTTTAGTATTTTTTTTTTTTATTTTTTTTTACCCTTTTTTTTTTTTTCAGCGTAACAGTATTCATTCTTTTTGCACAACACCCAGTGCTCCATGCAAAACGTGCCCTCCCCATCACCCACCACCTGTTCCCCCAACCTCCCACCCCTGACCCTTCAAAACCCTCAGGTTGTTTTTCAGAGTCCATAGTCTCTTATGGTTCGCCTCCCCTCCCCAATGTCCATAGCCCGCTCCCCCTCTCCCAATCCCACCTCCCCCCAGCAACCCCCAGTTTGTTTTGTGAGATTAAGAGTCATTTATGGTTTGTCTCCCTCCCAATCCCATCTTGTTTCATTTATTCTTCTCCTATCCCCCTACCCCCCCCCCCATGTTGCTTCTCCATGTCCTCATATCAGGGAGATCTTTAGTATTTTTTAAAATAAGAACAGGATTTTATTTTTCAAAACCTATTAATCTTGTCTTTAAAGACATTTAAAATTTTTCTTTTGTGTTTGTAAATATATTTATGCCCATTGGAAACAATGCATAATTTGCCTGAGCATGGAATTATATGAATGAAATCAGCAGTTTTTATTTAGGACCTGATAATATTAGATATAGGATATCTTTTATGGCAATCAGGCATGCTTTGACCCTTTGACTCTGGTATAGTGTTTTTCTCGATTTCAGTAGATTTCTTATATCTCTAGGAAGGACCTGTCCATTCTTGGTAGGTGAATGGAAAATTGCATCTAAAATTCATTCATTGAAAATCTGGTTTTTTATAAAATCCTACAGGGAAGCTAGACATACATTTTTCGTAAACCAAGCTGGTCAGTAAATCTCAGGATTCTTTTTCAACATCTCTGTTGAGCAGAGGTGAAAGTAGCTTCCCCATGACTTCTGTCTGTATGCACCCAATTCCAGAGAAGCACGAAGAATGAGAAGAAGCATGAGAAAGTAGAAAGAACGTGAGATTTGGAGTCTCTCACACCTCCCTAATTTATTTGCCTGGTGAATTCAGGAAAATCACTGGGACTCCATGAGTCTCATTTCTATCATCTGTCACACAGAATGGTGGTAATACCATGTGTTATTACATAGATTAAATGAGACTATATGGAGTGTACGCAACACACAAAAAGAATGCAACAAATATACCCTTGCACTTGAAAATGGACTTTCCATTCTATATGCCCTTTATTCTCTTTAGTGTTTTAAAAAAAAAATCTCTTCTGTATTTTCTAATGTAGTATCTTTAATGGGTATATCTTCAATATGTAATATATATATTATATAATATATAAAATACAATATATAATATATAGTATATATTTAATGGGTATATATTCTGTAATAAAACAACACATTACTTTAAAATCTCTTTAAAAGTGGAAGAGCATCTATAAAATAACAAAGTTGCTCCTGGGTAAGAATTTTTAAATTGTTCAAGGGAGAAAGGATCTCTAGAAGGGGAATCCAAAGACATGTGTTGAACATGTAAGCCATTTAACTCATCACCCCAAGGTAGTCAACTTAACTGGGATGATACTTGGTTTGGACATGACTCGTCTGTCACCCATGAAGCAATTTATTTTAAATCTTCATTTTTCCTGCCTGACCACTTGATTGCAAGCTGCTGCAGGAGAGACTTCCTTACACACGAACTTGATCAGACTCCCTGGCGACGAAATATAAACTGTGTATACTGTCAGTGCTCAACAAATGCTTGCTTAAGACTTATAAAGCCCTGTTGTGTGCCGTCCATTCATGATAAAGCTAATTTTAACAGCTGAAATATCATGAAAATCAGTATTCAGAACAGCACTCGTCTTGCTGCTCATCAACATCTAATGAATAGCATCCATTGATTTTTTTTTCCTTTGCTTTCCAAGGACACACATACACACACCCTATTTTTCACTCTGTCCCCTGTTGTCTTCTCTGAATATACCATTTACAGCCTTCTGGTCCATCTGGGAAAGTAACTGTGTGTGAAATAATGGGCTGTTAGAGCTGAAAAGGATCTCACTGATCATCAGTGCAGAGTCCGTTTGAGAGACAAGACTTGCCTCAGTACTCAGTGGTCACAGCTGGTCCATGGCCAGAACTCACATCTCCTAACTCACAGCACACTTGGTTTTCTTAAGAAGGCAAAGAACAAAGACAAGATTTTTTTTTCTCTTTACCAATAATAGAAAATCAGACTAATAAAGTCATAAAAGATGTTTCCCTTTTATAAACTATAGAGCAATTCCTGATGGTTCTTTTTTTTCTTTTTTCTTTTGGATCTGTGATCTTTAAAACATGTGGCTAATAGCTATAATTGGATTAAAGTGAAAACATGTGATTATGAAAGAGTTGAAGTACTTTTGCCCTATTCTGCATTGCTAGCTAGCTTCAGAGTAGAGGTACACATTGGACGAGCAGTGAACCACATCAACCCTGTGGAATTCCAAAGACTCCATTGAGCTTTCCCAAGTTCAAAGCCTGTCAATTCACTATTGGTTGTAAAATCCGAGTCAACTGGAGGATCAAATGGTTTTTACAAGATGTCATTTGAATGAGGTAATAGTAAACAACACTGGAAGCACATGAATTGAATTATTGCTTAATTAGGCAGAATATTAGAATGTTTCTGCTTTATCATTTCACAATGCGATGGCTAGTATAAGATGTATTTTGTAATGCTGTATTAATTATCATATTTATTGAGTACTCACTATATGCCAGGCACGTCTAAGATTTTCACGTACACATTATCATCTAATCTTTACAATTACACTTGGAATTTGTGTTATCTCCATTTTTCATAGGAAGATGTGTGATTTACTTTAATTAACTCACTCAAGGACATGCACAATAAATGATAGAGGTAGTGTGCAGACTGGATTCTGGCTGAGTCAATAACCTCTTAATCCGTATGCTAAATCGATTTCTACGCTCATGCTATAAATCTTCTTGATCCTT
The DNA here is from genome assembly GCF_922984935.1 of Meles meles. Lineage (NCBI taxonomy): Eukaryota > Metazoa > Chordata > Mammalia > Carnivora > Mustelidae > Meles > Meles meles. Next base: position 94,623,686 of record NC_060068.1, read on the forward strand.
TAGTTGATTTATTGATGGTGACATTTCATTTTAGTTTTCTTCAAAATGGAACTGTCACTGTAAAACCCAATCAAACTGGAGTTTGTATTTGAATAAAAGTGAACATTTGAGGATTCTAAGAAGGATGGAAGGGAGGAAGAATAGGGAGGGAGAGAAGGGAAAGAGTAAAAGTAGGGAGGAGGGAGGGAAGGGAAAGAAAGGAAGGGGGGTGATGAGGGGAAAGGGAAAGAGAAAGGAACTTAGTGCCTCCCTAGAACCTCTATTACTATGTTGTTTTTATGAATATAAATTTTAGAACATACTTCCCAATGCTACTTTGTATTCCCACTAAAGCCAAATCATATATTACTTAGAGATCATTTTCTGTCACCATTATCTTTTCTCCCCTAAAATGGGAGAAAAGATTCTTCAGGCTTCCCCAAGAAAGTACCTTCAGGGAAGAATTCCAAAGATGTTATCGGTAGGAAAGGATGAGATGCTTCTCAAGAATAAAGTGGTAGGGGCATCTGGGTGGCTCAGTTGGTTAAGTGACTGCCTTTGACTCAGGTCATCATCTTGGAGTCCCAGGATCAGAGCTCCCTACTCAGTGGGGATCTGCTTCTCCCTCTGACCCTCGCTCCTCTCATGCATGCTCTCTCTCTCTCAAATAAATACAAACAATCTTAAAATTAAAAAAAAAAAAGAATAAAATAGTAAACAAAAGAGGAGAGCACATGAAGCAGGGGAGGAAGGTTCTTGTCTCGTGGAGTCGAAGAATGAATCTTGCAAAGGGAAGAGAGTAAAGAGATAGTTTTTTTTAAGTGAGATTACAGAGAAAGCTCTTAGGAGTGAGAGGGGTCCCGACAGGGTTTCGCCAAAGGGCTTTTAGGGTTAATCTTTTATTGACAGCTAAGTGGGGGAACTTGTGGCCTTATCATTCTTGTGATGTCTTCCTTTGAGTAAGGACTGGTGATGACATCTTTAATAGCTTACTTCCTCTTTAGAGTCTGGTAATTGTTCTTCAGGAGTGACCATTACAATAAAACCCCACCTCTGACACCTAAGGCAGAAAGGTCTGGTTTGTTCCCTTATCTCTGGTTTCTTCACACCTCTGCATTTTGGGGATTTTTGTGAGTCTGATCCTATAGCTCCTTTCCTATCTCTCCCTCCCTAGCCTTGCCTGTCCCTTACTCAAAGGCAGTCATCAAAATTTCTGAGAAGACCAGTGGAAAGCTAGATTGAACTCATTTGTTGTTGTTACCTCTTATCTCTTTCCCTGCAGTTATAATCAACCTAATAGTTATTCATTCATTCATGCATTCACATGTGTTTCAAGGATTGTGCAGAGAGAAAGAATGGGTCCCACCTGGGATACTGTATCACCAACTCTAAAATATGTATGTCAAGAAAAGGTCAGGGCTGGCCTTTAGAGATGCAAGGTAACTGCATCCCATGGGTACGTGGAAGAAAACAAGGAGATAATGAGAGCACTATATGAGGTCAGAAGGAAACCCCTAGAGGTGTAACTACAAGAGGTATAACCTCCAGACCCTAGCCTTTAGGCCTTGAGACACCAATTTCCATTCTGGGAAAAAATCCAGGTTGAGTAGGATATAGCTCTGGCCTTCTAGAATATGCAGAGTGCCCACCACAGCTTCTCTTCCACACACCCAGCATATTAGTGTGGTTCAGCGTGCACTCATTTAAAAAATTTCATTTAGCAGAAGAGGTCTTTATTTAAATAAATGTTATTCAGAAAGAAGCCTAGCATATAACTCAACCTAACACAGCAGACCCGCTTTAGATGAAGTCAGGTATGGGGTCATGAGCACCACCTTGTTTCCTCCTTATTTTATTTACTTTTCAGGACAGGCCTCTCAGGAAACTTTCCAGGACCAGCAAAACCAACCAACCCCCCCCCCAAAAAAAAACACAAAAAACCAAGATCCTGCAATTGTCATTATCTTGATTTTGTCAATAATAGACTACAGATACATACATGACCTCGAAAAAATTATTTTACCTATCTGGACCTCATCAGTGAACTATGGGTGTCGCTTAAACTACTTTTTAAAGATAGTTTTAGCTGTGAACTAAACTATTTTTAACAGCTATCACGACATCCTAGGGCAAGCACGTTGGCTACAAAAACGGAACTGAAAGATTATTAAACTGTGGTACAATATACATATACACTTTGGGATGTCTTTGTTTTGTAAGTGCAAATAAAGTATTACCTAATTGCACATCTTCAAGTAACAGCATCTGTAGGAATTTTCAGTTTTGGAATAATTTTTATTCCAAAACCAAAATTTTTTATTATTTTTATTTTATTTAGTTTTAAAATCACCAAAGGAGTTGCCATTTGTCAGCCAGTTACATTACATTTTCTTTCCTCCTGTGGATCCTCAAACCTCTAGAACTTTCCCTCTGCCATAAAAGTAAAGTATCCATTTATAGTATATATAAGCCATTTACAGTTTATAGATGGAGGATTCTTTCCAGTTTTACAAATGGAACATGTATTCATAGATATAAATTTTGCCTTCAAAGGAACAGAGTTGGCTTTCAGTGTCACACTCTAGTGATTCCTGAATCTAGCCAGGTCTTTTCAACCTTCAAAGAAAAATTTTCTCTTGACCCTAAGATGTAAACCTAGTAGAGGTTTTAACCTTTTATGACAAGATCTTGTCAAGGAATATTACTACTTTCTAAGTTAATTCCTACAACCATGGTAAGAATGTTTGCTTCCCGTCCCCAAACCTTGACCCTCTGGAGCAAACATTTGAATCTACAATAGATTATAGACATCTGCAATCTATTTCTGAAAAAGATCAGGCCAAAATTTTCCCAATTCTACCAGAAATAGTCTCTAGCCTTGTTTACTAGAGCTTATGATAAGGTAGTCCTTAGTCTAAGAATTTTAACACTCCCTGATTTTTGTTTTACTTCCTTCATGTGTGGGAAGTGAATGTATTTTAAGGACCTACTTTTTAAAACCAGAGAGGATTAAAATGGTTATCAGATTTTCAATCTGAAAAGCAAATTAACTCCCCAGCCCTGAGTCTATATCCCAATCCACACCCCAATTCCAGCATCCCTGACTGTCACCCTTAAGAAGAAGAGGTATCTTCTGGGCAGCCTGGCCAACCATACAGGACTGCATCTGCACATGTTTTTATTATGCTTCTCTATTTTAGAAACCCATTTATTGTTTTGCCCTCATGTCCCTTCTCCAGTCCCACTCCCCTCTAAGATGGGTCATAGTTCCTGGGATCCATTTTCAGATTCATAACTTGTATTTCACACTTGCCTGTTTCGAAGCATGATGCACGTATGACTAAAGTCAAGGCCTAAGGAAAACTTGACTTTTCCATGTATGCCACTAGAGTCTGATCTTTGTTGCACAAAAATGAGAAAACTGTTTCTCTCTCTTCCTAGGAAAAGCCCCTTCCGTGTTATTGCTGCCTCTACTTCCCCTCCTGCACATGACTTCAGAGTAATTTTTTTTTTTTTTTCTAAAATGCAGTTGTGATCATGTCTCTCTCCTACTGATTCCCGCTAGCGAGTACTCCGAGCCTTCAGGGTAAAGTTTAAACTCTACCTTTCACCTAGAAACTGTGCCCTGTGGTAAACTGACCAGGGGCTTTGGCATTAGATACACTTGGCCTCAAATCGTGGGTCAGCTCAGGTGTAACCTTTCTCATCTTCTGTTTCCTCATTGGCATAATGGAGTAATGAACCATGTCGAAGTCCTTATGTGAGATACTAAATGGAAGAAGGCTGGGACAAAATAAGTGCTCAATAAGTATGAGCACCCTTGCATCCACTTTCCTCTTTGTCTGGCTCCTTCCTCCCACATGCGTGTCCTTCCATCCTGTGCTCCCCCTGGATTCCCACCTATGGTTGGCAATTCCCTGGGGGAAGCCATGCTCTCCCAAACCTGTGTAGCTTTTGCATAAGTTGTTCTGCTACCCTTCAAGACCTTTTCCACCCTTATCTCTTACAAAAGCTGAAGGTTTCTTGCCCCCGAATACCTTTTGAGTTTAATCTTCCCATAAAATCTTTCTCACACGTCCTCCATCTTACATTGTCATATTAGTTCGTCTTACATTCACTAACATGCCATTACCTCCTGAGAATGGAAGCTGTGTCTTACTCATATATGAAGCCCCAGGCCCCCACTCATTTCCTCGCAAATGTTAAATGATTGAATGAATGGTTCAGGGTGCAGAATAAATCTGGTTTTGAAAAAGTGGTGTAGCTACCAATCTGTCAACACAAAAAGCAACACACCCATCCTTAGATGTGCAAAAATGTGGAAGGCAACAGACTTAATGGCTTGTAAGTAAGAATGAGGATTTCTTTCTGTGGGAAGTCTTAGAAAATGCAACCAGGCTGAAAAGGCTTCAGCTTTCCTTCAGTAAATGGTTACTGTGGGGACACATGTGAAAGGAATACCAATATCATGTTGAGAAACACAAGCACTGAATAGCTGTCCTTCTGATGCCATTCTCAAATCTGAAACATCGCCCGCTTCCTGAAGAAAACCATAGTAACACGTGTCCCCAGTGTTTGGGTTCCCTTTTGCCATAGACACTGAGAACTATGAGATTCTCCGGGGGTTTCCCCTTTAACCTTGTGGGGTGACCCGTGTGCACACAGCACAGCACCTTCCAGCAGGATAATTACAGCCTTCTGCCTGCCTTAGTCAGCTAGTCCTTCCACGGCATCCTGGATCATACAGAAAGGGCCAGAAGCATATTAATTGTTGATTACATAGTCCCTAAGGGTTGGTGTGTTTTGTTTTGAAAATTCTCCCCTAAAATATCCCCATTTTTTTAAAGATCTATTTATTTGAGAGAGAGGAAGAGAGAGAGATAGAGTGAGCCTGTGCATAAGTGAGAGGAGGAGCAAAGGGAGAAGGAGAGAATCTCAAGCAGACTCTCTGCTGGGCAGGGAGCCCCACATGAGGCATGATCCCAGGACCCTGAGATCATGATCTGAGCTAAAGGCAGACGCTTAACCCACTGTGAGCCACCCAGGCGCACCCCTACCCCCCCACAGAATGTCCCCATTTTTATCTGACTAAATTTTATAAATACTATCTCAATTTTACTAATGAATATTGCTTTACCCCTTCCCATCTATATCATCAAGATTTAATTGCCTTGAAACCTCTGGATTTATTATTCCCAGCCACAAATAACTTTTTTTCCTCATATCCAAATTCCTTCCCTCCTAATGCTTTTACAATAGCTTCTTTTCTCCTATAAACTCTATACAAGCTCCAGAAAACCCTAGCTTTAGAAATCGTAATCCGGAAAGTCACATCACCAAAACAAGTGTCAAAATCTTTGCACCCAAGGACAGCGGTGAAACTTCTAGCTAGGGAAAATAGCAGGAGCCCTTTGGCACTAGAAAGAGGTAAAAGGAAACACAACATAAGCAGGAGAGGAAGTGCCTTATCTCTGCCTCTCCTGTGCGTATGGTTAATGCACAAGTCTCTGTAATAACTCCACGGCAGGCCAGGGTGACCAGCTGTTCCAGTCCAGACCCAGCTGTTTGCCTGGTGTTGAAGAGTTTCCCAGCACATGGGACACTCAATAGTCAAACCAAGAAAGTTCTTGGCGAGTTGGAATAAGCTGATTCTTCTACCTATCCCTTGCTGCTTATGTCTCTCTCTCTCTCTTTCTGACCTCCCTAAGCCCAAATTTCTTTGAAAACATGCTTCATTTCTTCCTGATTCTAGCTCTATGCAAATATCTGAGGATCTTAGACCAACAGAGCTCAGAGAGAACCCCGCTTAGAGTAAAGGGTAGCACATGGGACAGCAGGAGAGCAAACAGTTGTCACTTGTGCCAACTCAAATTGCTTGCTTATGGCTGTGTGCAGTAAAGCGTTTGGAGTTTCAAGCATATCCTTCCAGAGAGTATTATAAATAATCATTCTGAACCATGCTATTTTTAATTTAACAGCGTATCTTGAGGCTCTTTTGTGTGTGTTTATCTAGATAATGATCTACCCCTTATTCTTTTTACCTGACATATAAGTATGCCCTTATGTGCAATAATCTATTTAACTCTATTGATAAGACTTCCAGATCACTTCTGTATTTTTTCTTATCACTACAAATAACATTGTGAGCTTCCTTGTACCTGAACATTTTTCTGTCCTTTTGTGAGTATATTTGTTGGGCAAATTCCTAGCAGTGAAATTGCATTTTAAATCTTCAGAGGTATTGCCAGGCTGTTTTCCAAAGACTACATCAAGTAGTAGTCCCACTGTCAGCATAAGAAATGCATATATACATATACCGACTGACCCTGGGATTCACAAACAAAATATTTTGTCCATTAATTTAATTAAAATTACGTTATATCGCCTTTTCATATGTTCACCATTTCTCCCTGAAAAAGATTCATTAAATCAGTTATCTATTTGGGGGTTTGTTTAATATGTTAATGTTCTATGTGTATTAATAAAAATGAGGCTTTTCCCCAAATTTTTCATTTTCTTTGTTTAGGGTGTTTTAACATTTAGGCTTTTAAAATATTTTTGTTTTCAGTTTCATCTTTTTCTTATGGTTTGTAGACACTCCTTATCTTTTATCCTTGCTTTGCTGGCATTTGGTACAGCACTTACCACATAATAGATATTCAGTATTTTTTTTTTACTGAATGGATAATGAATGTGTGAATAAGCGAATGATATTATTTGCTCCTTATAATTCTTGGAGATTTGGAAAAAGAACACCAAAACCTGTATTTCTACAGAACCTTCTGACACATCATCTTAGGGCAGGGATCTTGCTCAACATGTTAATCCCTGTCACCTTGCACAGTGCTGGAACACAGAAGATACCGTATGTGTGGAATGAATGAATGAACTATGAGAATAATGAGATAAAGAGAACTGGAGTGGACTTTATCCTCCTGTACAAATGACAAGCATTTCTGGAAAGTGAGCTTAGATTAGAGACCATTATATGTACAGGCCCAGAGTTCAATTTATTGTCATATCACTGGGGCATCACACTTACTTCTAAGTAAGTTAACCAAGATGGGCAAGAGAAATAAAAAGGGTTATGACTCCCAACCTGGGCCAGGGACTACATTTAATTGAATTCATAATGTCTATCACATCTCTACTGTGTTGAGAGGTTAAAACTTTCCTAGAGAAAACAACTATTACTCCTGCTTGCCAAAGTACTCATAAAACAGCCTGATTGCTAAGAACAGAAAACAAACCAAACCAGAGTAAAATGAACCAGATAGCAACAGAAATATATGTGACTTAGTCTAGTTGGATGATGACCAGATCTTCTCAAGACCACCAGCCCTCAAAGTAAGAGCCTGGCCTTCAGAGAAAGCACATCCATGTCAGAGGACATTCAGTAAGATATGGTCCTTTCCATGTGTCAGTTTCCCAGGTCATTTGGGGTCTTAGGAAAATCGTCATGTTAGTGCACTGAATTGCACATGCATTATGTAATTCACTGCAACCCAATAGCTGAACCCATGGTTTCATAGCTATTAAAATATGCCACAAACCAAACCACCTGTGAGGCACAAACTCAGCAAATGTGCCTATGCAAAAAGCAGTCATTAAACAATACAGAAAATGAGGATAAAAGGAGCCTGAATAACAACCTAAAGCTCATATGTTTGACGTCATAAGGCACGGGAGGAGAAGTGGTCTATGTAGATGGCAGCCAGGGTCCCTGGAATTGAAGATCATTATCACCATGTGAGAGGATCATAGAATGCGGAATGAATCACAGTGACTACTCTGCGTCCCCTGTTGGAAAAACTGCAATTATGGATAATTATGTGCAAGCACTAGGAGAAATGCCAGACGTTAGGATCTATGTTTAATGTGAAAATTGCATTTCTTTTTTTATGGAACCTCAGTATATGGCTTTGTCTATAAAATGTGGGCATATTTCTGAAGGAAAGAAAAAAATGCCAGGGTTGCATTTTGACATCCTGTACATTTTAGTTAAATACAAAGGAACATGACCTTTCAAAGAGAAAAATCTTTTTCTCATTCATTCTCTCTCTCCCTTTCTGTGTGTCTCTGTCTCTCTCTCCTGCAAGCCAGGATTAAGTGGTTCCAAATATGTTATCTTCTGTTATTGAAATTCAATTCTGTGGAAGGAAAGGAATAGTGTGTTGTCCTCAAAGGCCTCTTGTTCTACTGGTTTGATCAGTTATGCTTTGTTAATAAGGCGATAATCTTACATGGAATAATAGACAAAGTTATCCATATTTAAAAATAAAGATGCAAATTAAAAAAATAATAATAAGGTGGTAATGTGGCCTTAAAGAGCTTCCACTATTGAGAGAATCCAAGGAATTATATAGATAAGTAGATTGATGTCTAATACAATGAATTTTCTCTTACTCTTATACTCTCGTTGCCTCATTTTTTCCCTGTCACAGTTTTAGCCCAAACCTCTTTAAAGGTAACCGATGACCTGATAGCATTTTATAGGGGACCGGGAATCATGCAATCCAGAGAAAGCAGAAGAGGAGTGGGGGTAGGGGTGAAAGCAATAGCAGTAGAGGAGAAGAAAGTAAATACAAGGTCATGCATTACCAAGCTTGCCATGTCTTTACCAGAAACAGAGCTAGTCACTAAGTTACCAAAGATATCACCTGTGAGATTGTATAGAACCACTGTGTCTTGGAACATTCCCCTTAGGGGAGCAATTTTTCTGCTCACAAGTCTTTTGTCTCTCATTGATCACTTTGCTCTACAGAACCTTAACTCCTTTGACTCCACATGAAATCCCTGGGGAAGCCAGAGGCTGCCCATCTTACCTGTACCTGGATGGTTCCTGTCAACTCAGAGGCTGTTGCCCAGGCCAGGGTGGTGAGGCAGAAACAAAAACAAAGGTCAGGCAATTTCAGTAATGGCCAATTCTTTGTTGGGGGCTGTTCTGGCCAGGAAGCTGGGAAAGCAGCCTCTGCCCCAGGGGTAGATTGGGCAGAGTTGACCTGAGAAGGGACACAGTGTACTACTCACTGACAGCTTACTGATGGAATCAAGGGATGAGAACAAAGATTTATTAAATTACAGTTCTCTGATGTCCTGTTAGAGTGCAGTTCAGTGCTGTATCCCCTATCATTTGAGTGCCTAATTTGTACAAGGTGTTCTGCTAAATGCTTCAAGTAAATGATCTTGTGTAATCCTCAAAGCTTTATGGACTCCATTTTATAGATGAGAAAACTGAGGCTTAAAGAGGTAAGTACTTATTTGTGCTCACAGAGGTAGGAAATGGCAGAGCTTGAATCTGAACCCTGGGCTTTCTACTTCTAAAGCCATTAACCTATGCTATAGAATAGCATCTATTCTACTGTTCCCACTAGAAAAGTATGATTTCTAGGTCTGAGTAGCAGTGAGAAGGGGAGTTGTCTTCTGCTTCATGCTTACAACAAAATTTCTACCTTTTTTTCTTTTTGTGTTTTATTCACACGGCAAGATTTTCATATGTTGTCGTGGTGGGAGGACAGAGAGACAGAGATAGACAAGTGTGGATTTTTGTGGTGAATTTTCCAATTCTACAAATTGTAAGAGAATGGGGAAAAAAAAAACCAGTGGATAAAATGATGCGAGCATTTTCTTTGACATACACGGATCCCAGTACTAATTTTCACAAAAGGAATAAAGACATTCCTACTCCAAAAGGAAGATCCCTCTTCGTTGGAACAGTCTTGACTTGCTACCCTTGTGAAATTAGGCCGAACTTGTTAAACAACATGGTCATTTCTACAGCCCATGGGGTTTGACATACAAGGATGTTTCTAATACATTATCTTGAAATCAGGTTAATAGTATTCAAAAACAGAGCTAAAAATGAATGCGACTTCCCACAATCAAGTGAAAATGTTAATAATGTCTACATGCCAAAAACGTCACAAAGTCTCAAGCCTATATACGTAACAGGAATACTGACAGGAAATTTTCTTAAGGGGAGGATGAGGGTAGTGTTATTTTCTTTTTTCATTTTTTTGGTAGTGTTATTTTCATGTGTTCATTATTGTGTGCTTCTCTATACTGACCATTGTAAAAAATTATACTTGAGAACGTTCTGTAATGGAATTTAAAATTTGAAATGTTGTTCTCCCATAGAATGTGGTCTTCTGAATAGCTTTGCTATTTAGCATTGGCACTTTCAACTTGCATGTGTATTGTCTCATGCAAATCATTTGGGTCAGTGCTTCTCAAATGGCACACATAGATAATTGTATTTCTAGTGGATGCTAGAGTAAGTAAACAATGTGGCTTGTGTTCATTCTCCCACTCATTTGCTCCAAGGACTGAGGGAAATCATTGTCTGGCTTAACTGTGATCCCTACCCCTAGCAACCCCTTAGGAAGTTTAACGTATGTAAAGAAAACTTAGTTTACTTTCACATATAAAGTTTATACCTTTAGTTATCCCAGTCACCTGCCGGTGGATATATCAGACCCATTATTCTAATATATGTAATTAGAATTTTAAAATCTTAACCTATCTCTCTTGAAGTGAAATATACTATGTAAAAGATTTGGAGGCCCTAAGTGGCTCTAAGGGGGGACAAGAACTATACAGAATTGCTTGTTGAAAATGAAAAGTCGGGAAATTACCTAGTCCTGAGGAGTATCAGAAAAGGCAAAATATAAAGATGGAGAAGTAAATGAAGGAAGGAAACTCAGACATGCATCACAAAAATCCTCAGTCCGTGTTTTTATGGGAAAAACAGGCTCAGTCAATGATTCCCAGACCTTGGAATTTCAAAATCTTAAAAAAAACAAAAACAAAAACCGAGAGGCCCAACACAGGATTACCAACTCATCAGCTCTTATTAACTTTTTTTTTTAAAGATTTTATTTATTTGACAGACAGAGATCACAAGTAGGCAGAGAGAGAGAGAGGAAGCAGCTCCTCTTTGAGCAGAGAGCCCGATGTGGGGCTCGATTCCAGGACCCTGGGATCATGACCCGAGGTGAAGGCAGAGGCTCCAACCCACTGAGCCACCCAGGCGCCCCAACTCTTATTAACTTTTGCTAAATAAAGCCACTTTCAGGAGAACAACTGCCATTTACTAGAGTCATGATTTCATATTAGGATCTTTATGTCCTACATCCCACATACATTTAATATTGCGAGATAGGAAAAGACTTAAAGACCAGTCATCCCCAAAAGGGAGCTGTTGAAATCTTGCATAAATTTGTGTGTGTTTAACTGTGTTCGGTCTTATCATCATTATTATTATTATTTCACCAAGGGCCAATAAGACTGTATTTTGGAAAGCACATGCCCTTAGTGTTTGGAAATAACTATGATAAAGCCATTCATGAGGATAGAGACTTATTTCATATCCTTTCAAAAATAAGTTCTAGTGAGAATCAGATCAACTATTGAGTTGATTTTTTGACCAACTACTTGTGTAGCAAGCACTATATTAGGAGCTGGAGATATATAGATGAACTATGTGGTCGTAATTTCTGCTTTACCATCGGTAGGGCGAAGAAAAATTAAAAATACATGACTGAAATGTCTTAAATACCACGAAGGCAAAATACAAGTTGCTGTGGGAACATACGATTAGCACAAAGCTAATTCTGAAAGGACAGCCTTTGTGCCTGTCTTTGTGAATATTTAAGACAACTTTTGTATATTTTTAAAAGATGCCATCTCAAGGCAGATAGTTACAAAAGAGCAGTCCCCTTGGCTAGATAATTAGAAGGTGATTCTTAACCTGCCCACCAAGGCCAGGGCTGAGTGAATAGAGCATTGTTGAAGAAAGGTTTTAAGAAAGGAAGAAAGGTTTTAACTTTACTTACTGACTTGAAATAGTTAGATATGACTAAACACTTTCTTACCATTTGCTTGAGGTGAAGCAGAAGAGGACATCAAATGTTTAAAGTTGACTAAGCTGTTGATGATGTGCAAAACTTGTATTGAATGGGTAAGACATGAAAATTCATTAGAAAGGAGAGCTTCTTCCCCCCCCCACCCCGGCAGTGCCCCAGGTAGAATTGATTGGTTGCGGGGCTAAATCAACCAAGAACACCTTTTTCTGAATCTCACACTCTTCTTTTCATTGGTTCATGTTATGAAATTTGGGTGAGCCACCTTAAACAGACATGACTGTAGTTTGTTTCTGAGTTAAATGCTGTTGTTAGCTTGTATTAAATTATTGCCTTCTGCAAAGGGGAAGGCATTTATATTTTGATAAATTTTGTTATTAATGAAATGAACTCAATTTTGTAGTAATGTGGTATTCAGTGGAAACGTGTTGTGGGACGCTGTGGCTTATCTCACTAATAGACAGCTAGGCTTTCCAACCTTAATGTGGGTCTGTCTTTAAGTTTAAGGAATTAATTTGGCTTCTTATCTCAGTGTACACAAAGCTACTTATCACCTAGCAAGTATTGGCAGTTTGTCTCAGGGAGAGAAGAACCAGAAACTGACTCGGCCCAGAATCGCTTACCTTCAAAGTAGCTCTCACAGACCAGTTTCAAGATAATCCCAGAAGGTTTTTTAAGAGCACAATTAGGTTTTATAGCTACTTGACATCTAATTGCAATCAAACACCTAATGCAAAATACATTCCACTAACATCTTATAGAAATTCATCATGCAGGCTTATGCTCATGTGTTTGGTTCAGATCATTCATTTTTCAATAGAAAAAATTCTTTAAAGAAATACTGCTCTTTCAGTTGTAGTGGCAGTCCTTAGATCTAACTGGGGTTACCAGGAGAAAAATTCTTTCTGTCCTTCCTTTGTGTGTTCCATTTTATTGGTCCTTACTAATTTTATGATTCTCCCCAGTTATTATTTTTATCACCCTTGTCATCATTATCCTTTCTTGAGTTTTTACTATGTGCCAGGTATTGTGATAAGAGATCAGTAAACATCATCGCTAACCCTTTCAATAATCCTCTAGGTTAGGGATCATTCTTCCTAGTATAAAGAAAAGGAAACTGAGTCTCAGAAAAGTTAAGAAAGGCTGTAAAATTATATAGTAGCAAGGCTGGTTTCCAACACTAAAGCCAGCATTCCTCAACTCCATCCCATCTCTTCTCCATTCCGGAAGAGAATGGAGAAAAGAAATGATACTTAATTTGTCAAAAAGAGAGAGTCATAAGGTAACTTATGTAAGCAGTTATTGTGCTCTGAGGAGAGGGCAAAATTATATGGGTGCAAGGAAGAGGGTAGAAGGTAGATGTAAATATCATATGTACAAGTGATCAAACATTAAACCAATGGCTTCCATTAGAGAGGGAATAAATTACATGAGTATTACCATGCTACAGTCAGGCAGCTAGAAGCTAGGTATTAAATAAGATGGAATGATGGCCAGAATTCAGGGGGCTCAGGTATGTGGAATGTCCAGATAAATCTTTTATGTCTCTTCTCAGGCTCCATCTTATTTTTAAAAAGCCACCTGAATTTCATGCATTCCAGTATTATTTTGTTCCATTCAATTTAATAATCTTTTCACTAGTTGTGGAACTCCCTGAAAACAAGAAATTTATAAGGATTCTGTTCATTTAAAAACTCCTGACAATTTATTCCAATCAAGACATTCAGAATTATTATTCATATTTGTATGAAAAATGAATTGTATGAAAAATGAAAACTTCTAGGCAAACGAGTTTGGGCTGTAAATAATCAGCAGCAGAAGTAAAAAGAACGTATGAATAGAGCGAGACAGCTTGAGTTTGTCAGTCATGCTGCTTCATTGTTGCATGACCCTGAATCATGAAACTGCCTCTGGGCCTCGGTTTCCCCACATGAAAATGGAAGGGTTAAACCAGATGTAAGCTCATATCTCCTTAATGTTATGACTCGAACTAGTTCTAGAGTGAACTAATAATTATACATTTCATAGGTTGTTAAATGGCCCCTTTCTAGAATGGTTGCTCCCAAAAAGTTTGTTAACGGTGGCTCAGTAATCTTCAAGAGGAACCATTATTATTTGCTTGGTAGATTTGTCTATAGCATTTTGATTTGTTTATAGCAAAGACTAGGCAGAGGAAACATACCTAGATGTGTCCCATTCTGTCATCATACTAAATGGCCATGACTCTAGATTTCAACAGTAGACATATCTGAAATGTTTTGGGGTGGATTGGACTATAATAAACTGCACTGCAAAAGAAAGTTTCGCCATCAGCGTAACAGCTGCTCTCAAACTGCTGGGTGGAGAGTGAATGGTGGATTTTAGCATCAAGTGGCTACCCTTTGAGATCAGACTTCTGAAAAGACTCATTTGCATATTTAGAGGAAAATGTTAAATTCTCAGTGATACTGTATTTAGCTATTACTATCACTCTTATTATTCAGCTGTAATTATTTCCCCTCTTCTCCCAACCTCCTATTTATTTTCTTCAATTAAAAAAAAAAAAAAGGAGAGGAGAGGAGCATTTACTGCAATATGAAAGTAACAATGGGCTTGATTTTTGGACGTGAGCTCCAGTTCTGACCCAGAGAGTAAGCCAGGAGTACTTAAATGAATGGGTCTGGTCCGCTGTTTAGGGGGAACTACTCTATCAAAGGCTTTTAGCAAAACTGAAAGAATAATCAGGTCACACAGTCTTGACTTGGTGGAGGGAACAGGTGTACACACACAGACACATGCACGCACACACACAGGTCTCTGAAAGATCGGACACAGAGGTAGCACTTGTGTTCCATTTAGTCTTCTCCTTCAGGAGGTCTTAGCTGGAAAGAACGCTAAGGAGCAAAGTCTTGGCTGGCAAGCTGCCATACAGAAGAAGGGTATCTGGCTGAGAGCAGGGCTTGCTAGAATGGGAGAGCGAGTCCCTTCATTTGAGAAATCCAGTCCACGTTTTACTGAGATCCCAGACAGCCTGAATTAGAGGAGCCTCTGAGGGCTGGTTTCTGATGTCGCACTAGGCATGATAAGAATGCTATTGACGTCAGCAGAGTCATCATCAGGGAGAATGGCACCCCAGCTCTTGAAACCACACCAAGCAATTTCAGTGCTTTTGAAAATTAAAAGCCGGTGCTTGGAGAGGGGGAGGGGGAAGCAAGGACGAGGGGAAAGGAGCAAAGCCGAGCAGCAGTGGCTCCAGCTGAACTCTTCTTTCTTTTATGCATTTCCTGTATTTTACAAAGACGGCTCATAGTGCTCCTGTGCACACAGGCACGGGCTCGCTCGCTCACACTCCGCCTCAGTGGCACCTTAGCCTGAATTGACCAGAGGAAAGGACGAGAGAGAAAGAATTTAATTTTGTTAACATTTCTGAATTCAGATCAAACCCAACTGTGCCTCAGATGCTGGACAGAGGCCCTGAGCCACAGGAGAAAATAAGCCCCTGAGAATGCAATTGTTGAGCTAAAACTGATATGCTTGCAATGAGTGTTGATGAACAGATTACAAAGGAGGAATTAAACACTTCAAAAGAGCTACTACAAAGCAACCAACCCTCTCTCCCCTGCTGAAACAGGACTGTGGGCTCTTGAGTGTTTGTGTGTCTGCTTGAGAAAATGACAAAAGTTGTGGGTTTGGAAAGGGAACACTGCAGTCATGTTGTGATTGCAGCTTTCAGAGGTGGCTCCAAGAACATCACCTCCAGCTGTGTTTCAAAGGTTACCTAGACTGGAAAATGTCTTGGAGGATAGGGAGTCTTTGAAAACAATTCTTTAATGTAAATTGCCTCCCACTTTCAAATTCCGCAATTAATCCTTTCATTCTCTTGCCCACTCCCCATTGTTCTGCCAACTCCACCCTCGCTCCAGCCCCTCCTCCCGCAATATTAAAACTACAGCGAAGAGACTGGATGATATCAGCTGCACAACACGCTTTAATTTACAGCATTGATTGGCAGCCTCCCAAGTCCGTACAATCTTTTGCTGATCTGATTTTAATATCCATATCCTTCAGCTATACCAGAAAGAATGGTTTCTGAGCCGTGGAAATGTGAGAAGGGAAACAAAAGAACATATGCACATTAAGCAGAATCTGGCAGAAAGCGTGGATTTAATAAACTGCATTATTTGAAACTCCTATTTTAAATGGCCGATCCTAGAGGAGCAGCTGCAGGAGAGAGAAGCATAGGGACGGTTCTTCCATTGTTTTCCAAGACCTGTTTCTTTTTGAAAAGGAAGAAGCACCAGGCAGCCCTCCTCTCCAACACACAATTAGTACTTGGGATAGAGCCCACCCCTCTCTCAAATTTGTTCTTAAAAAAAAAAAAGATTACATTAAAAGGGGCTTATTCCATTTAACGCAACAGAGTAACGGTGGAAGGACTTTAGCAAAGCATGTTTACTACGGACACTTAACCTGTCTCACTCAGTGTCATCACGGAAAGATGGCTAATTACCCATGCAAGGCTTTGGGTTGCGCCCTCTGGAAGGACACAAACGAATCTGTACCTTGGCTCATTATCGGCTATTGTTGTTTTGGTTTTAGTTTTGTCTGAGGCTTATAAATGAAATCTTTCCTTCCTCTTTCCCTTCCTCCCTCTCTTCCTTCCTTTCTTCTTTCTCCTCCTTTTTTCCCCCTCATACTACATTCTTTTTTTATAACCAAAAAAGAAAGGATTCTGCAGCTGCATTCCCAGGATCTTATGGGGTCCTGGATCAGGTCTCAGAGGATCAGAGCCCTCCCTCCAACTGCAGGAACCTGAATATGGGATAGTACCCTGGGTGAGGAGGTAAGCATGGGGTGGAGATGATTCTTCTCACAAGGTTCTTGTCCCCAGAGAGGTTAAAAAGCTTTGATGTTAATTCTGTCAACACAGTAGAAACCAACTGTTAGATCCTCCGGAACTTTTCTACCGTGTTGCCTTGGTTATAAGTGTTCTGACCTGTCACTCCAAATTGCTCCTGTTCCTGTCCTTGTGTCTGTCATCTTTCCATCTTCCCCAACTTCTCCTTTGGTTCTCCATTATTCTCAGCCCAGATAATTTCCTCCACTGGAAAATAATGAAAACCCTCTCCTTTCTTCCCACCTACAGATTCCTTTTGTCTCTCACCATTCCTTCCTCACACTAGGAACACTCCCAGGCCACAGTTGATTGACCAGCCCTGGCAATGTTTGGGTGCTCTTTGCACCAGATACCCCAGCAGGATGCCCAGAAGCCCCACACCCGAAGTCCTGGTGTGTTTGGGAGATGTCAGGCTCAGATTCACGGAACACTAACTGGCAAGAGGAAGTGCT
This sequence comes from Meles meles, assembly GCF_922984935.1. Classification (NCBI taxonomy): domain Eukaryota; kingdom Metazoa; phylum Chordata; class Mammalia; order Carnivora; family Mustelidae; genus Meles; species Meles meles. The sequence goes on from NC_060068.1 coordinate 94,640,854, forward strand.
AGTGAGACTGATGAGGGCTGGGAATTAGCAAATAGGGTTGGCAGTCCACTGACTGAAGGAAGCTTAAGGAAAGGGATCATTTAGAAAAGGAAAAAGAATTTAATCCGTTTCAGGTGTGTTAATTTCCTTTATGGGCAGAATTACCATGGATTTGGGATGTGTTTTACTCTTTCTTTTCCCTAAGGTCTGGCCTCATTTCATAGGGAGGAGGCAGGGATAAATGCAGTGAATTTGATTATGGACACCAGTCTAACCCTAGCTTAATGAGCCATGGAAACAAAATAGCCCAATCTCCTCTAACTGCTGAAATCCAAAACTAGAAGTCTTGGGAGCGTTGTGGCTTTGGTTACACAAAGTTGTAGTACAGACTTCGCCCCAGCCTGTTCGGTGAGAGAGCTAAGATGTCTCCTTCTTCGAGTAGCACCTTTAACTCTTTTAGAATTAATTGGTTAAAAGGAAATTACCAGGAATTATGAGATCTAAGAAAATGTACCACAAATTAGGATTAACAAAGGTGGATAACATATTATCCACAAATTAGTATTTGCTATAGGTATCTCAGGTTTTTTCTTTTTTTAAAAAGAAGAATAAAACTTTAGAGATGAATTTTGAAAACCCCAAGCTACCCCCGCACCGCGGCCCCCTCCACCACTACCACCATCACCACCAAACCCATTTCCCTGCTTCCTTCTCCAGAACAGTCTCTGCTGTAAATTTAGGAAATAGTCATCCTGTCCATATTTTCTTTTTTTTTTTTGCTGTATATATTTTACTCATAAATAATATATTGTGTTTTTTAAAACTCATCAGTATTTTTGAGCTTAAAATTTGTAATCCAACATTGTGTGTGTTTGATTTTTTTGTCTCTTATCCTGTTTTACCTTACAGCTCCTATTGATTTTGACTGATTGCAACAGATCAGTAAAGTAAGGGATACGGGGAGGTTAATAGAACAACCACCTTAAGTGAGAAAAACTCTCAGAGAGGTGGGTTAGACTGCAGTGTTATTAAGGTAAAATTCAGGGAGGTAGAAGTACAAGTAGCTTAGAGGCAGACTGAGCTATGATAAAGGAGAAGAAAGAAATAAGAGAGTATAGATAGCAAAAGTGGAAAACAAACTTGCTGGGGACCGGGTGTAGGCTGAGCCGGTTTGCATCAGACCTCTCTGGGAGGCCTGGAGCAAGCCACTGCCGGCGGCGGCCTCTCTCTAGTCCTCAGTGGTTCTCCCGTGTAAAATCAAATACCAGAGCTGCAGAGGGAGAAGGCAAGGAATACAAGTCCTCGCTCAACCTCCCTTAGTTCATAGCTAGGGAGCTGAAGATGAGAAAGGGATTATGATTTACAGACACCTCTCAGGGCAGAATCTGCAGCTGGGCTTGCAGTAGGAAATGTTCTTTTCTGAGTACATTTTCCAACAGTTAAACTTTTCAACGGTTTCCGTGGTAAAACACTGAACTGACGGTTGTATACACATTATAGGTGGTGTCAAGACAAGATCTGCCCATTAAACAATACTGCCTTTTTACATTCCACAGGTGAGAAAGCTGATGCTCAGAGAATTGAAACAACATGGGCAAAGTTGTAGTTTTTCAGTAGTAAAGTCAAGATGTGGACCCTGTCTAGCTTTTACAACACGTTATTTAACCACTGTGCAGCATTCCACTGCCTCTGGACAGGTTCCTTCTAGAACGTACTTACTTCTGACCTGTCTGCCCCTCAGAGCTTCACATCCACAAATTGTGAGATTTACAAGGGCTTATGTATTTTCTCTCTGTAATTATTAGGGTCAGGGTGTCTGGAATGGAGTAGAATGGGCGTAAAACATTTGGCTTGATGCTTCTATTAAGAACTCCAATGTGAAGAGGAAGAAACTTGGCATCTAATATTTTCCATGAACTAGAGAGGGTGCCTGGGGGACTCAGTGGGTTAAGTGGCTGCCTTTGGCTCAGGTCATAATTCTGGGGTTCTAGGATCCAGTCCCACATCGGGCTCCCTGCTCCTCGGAGAGCCTGCTTCTCCTTCTCCTTCTGCCTCTCTCTCTCTCATAAATAAATAAATGAAATCACTAAAAAAAAAAAAAAAAAAAAAAAACCTAGAGAAGTCAGAAGTCATAGGTTTTGGAATCAAATATTCTGAAGGTAAAGCAACAGTTGTAGGAACAAACAATCGAAGGTGTTTAGCAAAATTAAGAAGTAAGATTTATAAACAGCAGATTATGAAAGGGAAACAAAGATTACCTGGAGACAGTTTTGGTTTTTTAATCAACTAAGGTACTTGAATTGGCAGAGAACGTAAATCTCAAAGAAGAGTTTACTGATAGAAAATTAAACAAAGATGCCATGGAGACATTTTCAAAATCAGCTGTTTTGTTTACGGTGAAGAGAGAAAAGGAGGCTCTGGACTTTAGATGTAGTCCTAAGGCATAGAGAATAAACAAACACACAGATCTGAAAATTCTTCTTACCAATTGATCTTTAGAAATTAGATGTGTCCAAGGGGCGCCTGGGTGGCTCAGTGGGTTAAGCCGCTGCCTTCGGCTCAGGTCATGATCTCAGGGTCCTGGGATCGAGTCCTGCATCGGGCTCTCTGCTCAGCAGGGATCCTGCTTCCCTCTCTCTCTCTCTGCCTGCCTCTCTATCTACTTGTGATCTCTCTCTGTCAAATAAATAAATAAAATATTTAAAAAAAAAAAAAAAAAAAAAGAAATTAGATGTGTCCTAATATTATCAGTACAACAATGCCTTAGCCACTGGACAAAAGGAAACATCTGCAGACATTGGGAAATGAGAATCTGGAAGATTGTCCATGCCTAAAAGGCAAAACAGAAACCCCAAACAAAATGAAGAATGCCATTTTTAAAATCCTAAGATTGGCGCTTTGATTTTTTTTAAAAAAAGCTTTTATTTATTTACTATTTATTTACTTTTGGGAGAGAGATCACAAGTAGGCAGAGTGACGGGCAGGGAGAGAAAGAAGCTCCAGCTGAGCTGGGAGGCCAATGTGGGGCTCATCCCAGGATTGTGGGAACATGACCTAAGCTGAAGGCAGATGCGTAACTGACTGAACCACCCAGGCACCCCTAGAATTCTGATTTTGAAAGGCTCTTTGACCTCAATATCTTTTCTCAATTCCATTATTTAAATTAGAGTCATTATGGGTATAGATGAGTTTTTTTCAAAGCCTGCTTTTAGATGAAAACTTCCTACTTCCTACATGTTGATATTTATGGTGGTCTTGGAGGAAGAAGCTATTTAATGGGTCAGGGATGTTAATGGGATGATGGGAATGTTTGGAAGAAGAGTGAGGTGGTAGTTGCACAAACAGGGTGCATGTGCTAAATGCCACTGAATTGTTCACATTAGCGTTTTAATTTTATATGATGTGAATGTCAGCTCAATGAATAACTGTTAGATAAAAAGAAAGAATCTAATACTAACAATATCAGAGTATAGTTTTATGAATTTAAAAGAAATGTGACCTTGGCTAACCATAAGCCTGTGATGTTCTTTAGAGTTTATACTGGGTCTTATTGGAATTCAAAGTATTCAAAGTGCCCAGCACGTAAATGGTATTCATATGTGCCTGATCATTGAACAGACGGTTCTGCCCAGGTCCTGGTCAGTGAAGTGCATTTCACACAGCAACCACTATATGTTGTGGGATATAGTAAAGGAAAGGAGGACATAACCATGAACAGATGAAAGTTATCTTCAGCTTTGTTTTTTTAGTGGCTTGGTGGAGGAATAATTAAGATTTTTGGATTTTAGAGAGTTGTTGGTTTGATTTCATATTGCATCCCCCCCCCCCCCCCCGCAGCTGTAGATTACAAGTAGGATTTTCTTTTGTACTGCGTTTCTGTCTTGGGAACTTTGTATCTCTTTCTCTGAATATGAACAGTTGGGAAGGTAGTTTGGAATTGAAATGAATCACAGGATGTTTCCACCAATCCTTTTCAGAGCATGACTGAATGGCAAATACTAAGATACACAGGAGAGCTCAGTGACTAAAAAATAGTGTTATGAAATAACAGTCACTATATGCTAAAGTCTCTTAATTGTAGCCTTCTGTTATTTTCTTTGTCATGTAAGCACTTTGAAAACACACAAGTTAGAGATGGGATGGAAAACATAATAACAATCTGGTGTTCTATAAACAGAAAGAAAATCAATCTTCATAAAATTAATCTATATCCTCTGCTCTGGTGTTAAATCTTTTGCCTGGACTGTCAATCCCCAAATAATATACTTCTGTAGACAGAGCTCATACATTATTATTATATATATTATATATATTATTATACAAATTATTATTTATATAAAATAAAATTATTTCATACTAATTTGGGTTTTTCTAAAAGCATTTATTTTTATTTTACTCGCCCATTGTCAGAAGGATTCTTGGATTTTTAAATGAAACAATAAGAATTTGGCGATTTAGAAAGAAACTCTCTTTTATTAATATGATACCAATTATGTTTCTTAGAGGAGGGGGTAGGCAGTAAGTTTGAATTAAGAGTTTTGGAAAACTAGTACATTTTGCTCTCAAAATGTTTTTTTATTTCATCCTCCCCACCCCAGTTTATATAATTCTCTCTTGCTCTCCTTCACTCTCATATCTTTTTTCCTCTCTTTCTTAGTTTCTTTACTCCCCCAAGTCCTATGGGCTAATTTTCATTTGGAAGGCAGTAAGCATAGAACACCAGAACCACTGTGAAGATTCCCCAAGGTAAACAAGATTTCACTTGAATTGTAGTACAGCTGCTATCGGTGCTGATAAAGGAGAGACAGAGGACAGATGCATGCAAGAAAAGCATCTAAACTGGAAGAACAGACCATTGTCCCAAAGAGTCTGGAGAATGAGGTCAAGCACCTGGGACGATGCCTAGGAAGAAAGCAATAAAGTACTCATAGCCCTGTGAATGTACTCTTTTCTCTTTGAAATTTATTCCCTCATGGTTGATTTGTAGAAAAAAGTTGTAGCGAAGTCACTGAGACCTACTCCACAATCAATGCTGTGGACAAGAGCCAAAGTGGACCCACCTTATATAAATAGCTTTATGTATTTATCTGAGTTGCTGTATTCACTATCAACAAATATTGATTGGAGCACTTTCTACATGCCAGGCATCTCAGACCAGGGATACACAGGTGGAAAACAGAGGATTTAACATTTAAGCAGCTTACTATATAGTGGAGAGACAGATAAATCAATAGACAATTAAAATACAGTATGTTTAAGGTGGAGCGTTGTTAAAGTCACAGAGGCCACTTAGTGAAGTAGAGGGCTTCAGCTGGGTAGGCAGCCAAAGTGTGGAAGTGGCTTCTGGAAAACTACAAAGGTAAGAAATACCTGATATGTTTAGGGAAAAGCTCTAAGGTTTGATGAGGCCAGAAGTTATAAAGGGCAGTGAGGAGACCTGGCAAGTGAAGCGGAATGGTAGAAGGATCCTGTTTTGCACTGTGTATTGTGCTGGGTGCCATGAAGAATACAAAATATGAAGGAGATTTAGCCAGCTATTACAGAACCTACGGACTTTACATGTATCTGTGTATACAGATGGATACACATGATGGAATTCTTTATGAGGTCGTGATATGTGGAATCCTGAAAGTATTAAATTTATACTGGCCAGCTATAATAGGGAATCAGTAAATTATTTTAACGGTATTAAGAATAGTCCTATTAGGGGCACCTGGGTGGCTCAGTGGGTTAAGCCTCTGCCTTGGGCTCAGGTCATGATTTCAGGGTCCTGGGATCAAGCCCCGCATCAGGCTCTCTGCTCAGCAGGGAGCCTGCTTCCCCCCACCCCACCTCCGCCCCCCGCCCCCACCTGCCTCTCTGCCTACTTGTGATCTCTGTCTGTCAAATAAATAAATAAAATCTTAAAAAAAAAAAAAAAAGAATAGTCCTACTAGCAGGTCCTTTGCAGTGGTGTGCCGGTAAACCATTTCTCTTCTTTTCCCCCTTTCCTACCAAAAAAACAAGCAAACAAACATGATCTGCAGCATTTGCCTATTGCCAGAGTGTAAGTGCTCCCATTATGGCTCATTTTAAATGACACTGGCTTAACAGTGCTTTTGCAAAATACTTGAATATTTCACAGTTGATGCAGCCAGCTCCAGGATACTACTGCAAAGGTAATTCTCTAATTCTTGACATCAGATAAATAATAGAACCAATAAATCACATGGATATGAAGACAAAGAAACAGAAGAGGAAGAGGAGATGTTTGAGAGCTAGATTCGTCAGGAAGAAGTCAGGCTCCACAGAGGAAGTAAGTTGGGTCTTACAGAGTAAGTGTTTAAATAGAGAGGAACAGGCACCCCACATGAGAGGCACAGTTGTTGAATCAAAGATGTGTGTGACAAGTGTGACAGTCCTGTAGTAAGAGGGACCAGATGAGTGAGATTAGAAGGGAAAGACTTGGCCAAACTCAGATGTTTCAGATGTTAACCTAAAGTTAGTAGACAGTCGTTAATGGTTTTTGAACACAGAGGGGGCATAACAATATTTTGACAAAAACAGTATTTTAAGCTGATTAATGTGACAATTAGATGAATTGGTAGTAGTGAGACCCCAGAATAGAATAACATGCCAATGAGACCTACTTCATGTAGGTGAGAGCAATTCAACTCAGCAGCAATCTTGACATTTTGTAATGACTCCTACGTGGAGAAATGGTAGCCTGGAGTGTTGGGTAAAGCCACTGTGAAGCCAGAACAATAATAGTGGAAGTGTAGAGAACCTGAGTTCAGATAAAGGAGTTGGCACCTGGATCCACCATATACTGTGAAGTATTTCTATTGGTATTTAGTCTTGCCATTGTTGTTGCTAATGGTTATGTTAAATAATTGCCAACCACTAATTATTTAAAACGAGGTCCCTAAAGCAACTTACAGAAAGTTGTCTTTCTTTGAGCTTCTTAAAAACTTGCTTGAAATATGGGAACTTAGAATAGGAGGTCGGCTTTAGCAGTGTATCTGCACCTCTTCTCAGTCTTCTCTGCCCTCGGTCTTCCACTCCCACCCTGCCCACCCCTCCTGCCTGCCACTCAGCTTCCCAAGCTTCCTGGTCATTCCCCCACCTCTGGCCCACTGCACAGCCATCATTCAAACAGCTCTGGATTGGTATCTCCTTTCACCAGAATTCCTGCAGCCGTGGAGTACGTGCAGGGCATCTTCCTTTTGACTCTCTTAAAACTCCAGAGGGGTGTTTCCCACACACATTGCTTTGTAACTCAATAATGGGGCCCTTGTGGTTTCTTTTTATTGCGGTTATGTTGATTTTTAAAAGCACTCAGAGTGAAAAAGAAAGGAAAGGTAGTAAAATACATGTGCATAGATGTCTTGGAGCATACTTGCACATGTTCTTGGCAAATATGATTTTTGAAACCTGTCTTAGCAGGTCTGAGCTGTGTAAAATTGGTAAGTTAGGGTCAGAGGGCAAATGTTTTGGTTATTATCCTCATCATAGAAAGTAAATTTCCTGTAGTGTATATATTAAAAAGAAGTCCAAGGGATGAGCTTTCTGAAAATAATTTTTCTTGTTTATTCTGATTAGACAATGGGGACTTGTATGCTTTATGCCATTTTAATTTCTTGAATATATTTCCTCAAGAAAAGTACATTATAATGCAGCTTAGCACAATACATGCTGAAAAGAGGTTGATAATGAATTTGGACAAAGATTTCCATTTCATTTCCTGAGCTTTTACACATTTTTTGGCTATATATTTATCAGTTAGGTCTACAGGAAGCATTAATTCACCAACTGTCTGAGATAAGAAATGTATTTTCCAGTAGTAATTATAAACCTTCCAAACTACTGTGGGAGTTACATTGTTGGGGATCTAAACAGAACCAAAATTATTGTGAAGGTATTTTAAAACTATTGTTAATTATTTATGTAATCCTAGATTATGGCTTGCAGACAACTCTGATGAAGTCATTCAGCAAACTATGGAGGTTTTTTGGAGGAGCAATAACTCTTGATAAGTAAGCTGTGTTCTGTCAGCCTTTTCTCTATATAAACATTATGTTTTAGGAAACATAATATATATGTAAATCTCAATTTACAGTAATATGTATCCCAGCTATAAGAATAAAACCCTCAGCCCCCATAGTAGTGTCCCCTTCTTCCTGTAATAAAGATGAGCACCAGGAAGGAAGCAAATGAGGTCTCTAAGCACCCAAAATAGATGTTCAAAGCTTTGCCTACCAAAGATAATGCTCTTCGTTAGCAAGAGAAATGTGTACTGATATATGAGCCGTGACTTATACAAGCTGAGTCATGTGGTTCCAAGTCTTCCAAAATCAGACCTGCAAAGTAGAAAAGGGTGAATAAGAAATTCCAGAGAAAATCACAACTGAGAGTAGCCAGGTGACCGCTGATGACATGAAAACAAAAGAAGAAAGAGAATCTGTCAACATTACCCCCACCCCAACAAAACACACACACACACACACACACAAAAGCACAGCTGTTTGGGGGCCTTTTGGAAGGTGCACTAAGTTCAGCCTGTCTTAGGAAACCCTAACAACATCTCTGTCTGGATAGTGACATATAGTAATTGACATTCAAACTGATGACATGGAGTTATCCAAGAAAAGCTAAATTAAAAATTGCTCAACCTCTACTGATTTCTTATGTCACATTAAAGATATCTATTTTGTGCACTTAAAAATAAGGGGACAAAATAACCTCCAACTTAACCTCTGGTTCTTTCACCTCTTGGATATTTTTCCAAACATCTTCTCTTCTTCCTCTTCTGTCTTTGACCTACTCCCTGGTGGCTTCTCTCCCTCAGAATGGTTGGGTTCCTCCCTTCTTTAATCCTGTGTCCCGCTCCATTTATCACTACTGATTTTCTTGCCCAAATTTCTGGAAAGGAGAGTGTACCCTTACTCCTTCCCTTTTCTTTTCTCAGCCCACTTGCTCCTGCTGTGGTTCCTCCCACATCCTAATTGTCAAATCAAATCAATACTTTTCAGCTCATTTCTTACTAGGCTTCAGTAAGACAGTTGTCCTCCTTGAAACTCTCTTCTTCCTTCTGCCTTGAGGCCATACACTCTTTCTATTACCCTCCCTAATATACAAATCCTCCAGCCTTCCTTTGACGCCGGTCACTCTGCATGTTCTCCAGAATTCATTCATGCATTCTTGTTATTTTAACCGCCGTCTCTATGCTGATACCCTAAAGTCATATCCAAGTCCATCTTAGATACTTTCGTGAAGTTTTGAAAACTGGTCTCTTTATTGAAATTTTTCATTTGCATATCTCACAAGTTTATCGAATTTTTCGTATCCAAAATCAAATTGAGCTTTTCCCCTAAATTTGTTCCTCTTGTTGTACCTTAGTTGGTGACACTACTGAGTCATCTGAGCACTTCATACACATTCAGGAAATAAAACAAAAATGGGTCACAAAAGGCAATAAAACTTCACAAATCTAGTCATGCAGAGATAACCGCTATTAATATTTGCTTTATATCCTTATAAATGTTTGTATATTTAAAGTATATTTTATTGAGATCGTATCAAATGACCATTTACCAGTGCAACATTTTTTTTTTTAATTTTAGCGAAAAATCTTGGGCATTCTTCTGCCTCAAAAGATATTTTTTTCAGTTAGTTTTGGAGTTGTTGATGTTCTAACCAATGGTGTTATTGAACCCAGAGTGTTAAGAATTTATATTGTCATTGCCTATTTTCTTTCTCTCCTTGATTTTTCCTTAGGAAAGAAATGGTTATTGAATAAAAAAGAGTTATCAAATATAAAAATATCTCCTGGTAAGAGTAGTGAGAACTTCTAGGTATATGGCAGTAACAGTAATATTTGCCTAAGTATACTCAATAGCTCAATTAAAAAATGCCATTTACTGAGCACTTTTTGTGTGCCCCACGCTTCTAAGGACGTTGTTTCATCCTCATCATAAATCTGTGAGGTTGGATATGTTATTATTCTTATTTTATAGTTGTGGAAACTAAGGTGCAGAGAGATTAAATAATTAGGTCAGGGTCATGGATGTAATAAGAAATAGAGTTAGCAGCCATATTTGGGCAGTCTGTTCCAAAGATCAGCCTCCTAAGAATGGTGCTGATCTGCCTTTTGTTGTACCTGAGGGCATCCTTTCTACTAGAGTGTACCACTTAGCATTCAATTTCTTAGAATAAAACTGATAAATAATATAGTTAGTTGAATTGTCAAAACCTTTAATGGACAGAGAAACAAAAGACACCATTTCTATGAGATAGTGATGGATGTTTCATTCATATCAGTGGTTATTCTGGTTTGTTTGTTTTTGGTAATATGGTGGGCAAGAAAACATTCCAGCAGTTTGACAATGGAACCCTAATTTCTGGTTTAACATAATTTTTTAAAGAGAATTGATGTGAAAGTATTGATACATTTTCTAAATTATGGCTTTAAAATCATGAATTATTTAAAGCCAGTAATATCATGAGTTAAATTTTTAAGCAGTAGTAGAATGTAAGTTGTCCTCTACCATTAATTCCACCTGTCTACCTCATTCTATCTTTCATACTCTGTTTGCTGGGAAGGATGCTTTGTGGCTATGGTATCTTTAGGTATAATATCTGGCATTTGTAGATGTGCATGGAAGGAAGGAAATAAGAAAGTGAGAGGAGGTGGGAGGAAGAAAAGAAGGAGGAAGGGAAGGGAGGGAGGGAGGAAAGGTGGAAAGAGGAAAGGGAAATAAGCAGGAAAGAAGGATGGAAGGAAGGAAGAAGGAAAGAACTGAACTCCAGAATTTCCCCAACCTCCTCCCACACAATTTGCTTTAATCATAGACTCCCCATCTCTCTTGCTCAGGCCAAAGTTTGGAGATATTGTCATGTCACTTCTATCACATCTCATATTCAATCTATCAGGAAGCCCTGAAGCCCTTACTGTCAAAATATACCCAGAGCCCAGCTCCTTCCCATCACCTCCATGGTTATATCCCCCTTGCAAGCCACCATCTTGTCGGGCCTGGATGATTGCAGTAGCCTCTTAACAGGTCACGCCGCTTCTGTCTTGGCTGCACTACGGTCTGTTCTAAAGACAGGAACCAATGCAGATCATGTCATTCCTCTGCTCACAGCCTTGCAGTGGCTACGATTTCCTTCAGAGTTAAAGTGGTTATCGCACCCTACAGTGGCTAATCTGATCTGGAAACTGTTTCCTCTCTGGCCTTCTTTTGTACCCTTCTGTCCCTTGTTCATACAGCTTCAGCCACACTAGACTCCTTGCTAATCTTCAAGCACATCACATACGCTTCCATTTTGAGACCATGGTACTGCATGGATTGCTCTTCTCCCCAGTAACTTCGGGCCAGTTGCCTAATTTTCCTCAAGATTTTGCTCACTTAATTTTCCACATGAAACCAGCCATGACCATTATATCTTTTTTTTTTTTAAAGATTTTTATTCATTGGGGCGCCTGGGTGGCTCAGTGGATTAAGCCTCTGCCTTCGGCTCAGGTCATGATCTCAGGGTCCTGGGATCGAGCCCCACATCGGGCTCTCTGCTCCGCAGGGAGCCTGCTTCCTCCTCTCTCTCTGCCTGCCTCTCTGCCTACTTATGATCTCTCTCTCTCACTGTCAAATAAATAAAATAAAATCTTTAAAAAAAAAAAAGATTTTTATTCATTTATTTGACAGAGAGAGATCGAGATCGAGATCACAAGTAGGCAGAGAGGCAGGCAGAGAGAGAGGGGGAAGCAGGCTCCCCGATGAGCAGAGAGCCTGATGTGGGGCTCGATCCCAGCACCCTGAGATCATGACCTGAGCTGAAGCAGAGGCCTTAACTCACTGAGCTGCCCAGGCGCCCCTATATCTTTTAACTGCATCCTGGATCACCCTCATTCCCAGTCCCTGCTCTACTATGTGTATGTGTGTGTCTATATACCATGTCTTTCCTTTTAACACACAATTTACTATATCTTCACCTATTCTGATCACTGACACAACATATATATAGAGAGAATATTGCTTTAGTCATGGTAGGTGTTCAGGATATTCTTGAATAAATGAATAATCACCCTACTCAATGTTACTTACAGAAGTGATTTGGCTTCATTGGTTTCCCATTAAGAACATTGTTCATTCTCATGGCTAAGCCCACCTCCCCAGTCAAGAGTTTCAGCTAGGAGAACAGACACATCAAGGACATCAGTCTTGGGGCGCCTGGGTGGCTCAGTGGGTTAAAGCCTCTGTCTTCAGCTCAGGTCATGATCCCAGGTCCTGGGATCGAGCCCCGCATCGGGCTCTCTGCTCCGCAGTGAGCCTGCTTCCTCCTCACTCTTTGCCTGCTTCTCTGTCTACTTGTGATCTCTGTCTGTCAAAAAAAAAAAAAATAAATAAAAAAAAAAAGGACATCAGTCTTTGGGTCCCTGAAAGCTGTTGTCTTGATTTCTGGCTGCCTAATCCTCTCTGGATTTAGGGTAGAAAAAATGTGGGTTCAAACACCCCATACATCAGAAATATTTTTAAAGAAAGATGACATCTTTTGAAAAACAGTGTCTTAGTTAGTGATCAAAGTTTATGTAAATGCCCAATCCTACATTAAGTCACTTGCAAAGTAGGAGATATCTGGGGGGACGGTCGTAACCCCAAGAACCTATCCAAAAGTGAGATCCTAAGTAGCTTTCTATTATCACTTTAAGAAATTCCAGAGAGTTCCCTGGAGGATAAGTCCACATTTTCTAGTTCCAGGCTCATGCTTGCATAGTCCTAGATTGGAAAGAGGCAAATTGAAACAAATTGGAAGTATGTAGGAACTGTACCCTGTGAGACCACAGAAAAGCCAGGATAGAAGATGAGATTGCAGGTAGGAACCCAAGTTACTTCTCTCTGATTTAAATGGAGCACTGGACAACCCAGAGGAGGAAATATTGAAGGCCTGTTTGACACCAGGCAACGTGGTAGATCATCAAAATACACAGGTACAGCTCCTTTGTTCTCCTCCCTTTAAAGAGTGCCAACTAAGCAAGCCACATTTTGGAAACACATGGACTTTTTGATATAGCTCAAATCCTTGAAACATAGGCATTATATATGGGTTCAAGGTGGAACCATACTCTGGAACCACACTCCTCTGAATCCCAGCTCTGACATTACTGCTTGTGAGACCTTGTGCCTAACCTCAGTGTTCATAGTGGTTAAAGAGGGATAGTAATAGGACCTCCCTTAGTGTGAGGATTAAATGAGGTAATCCACATTGTGCTTGGCACAATGCCAAGCATGCAGGCAGCAATGGACAGAAGTCAGCTGCTGGGTGCTGTATAGCTGCTGTGGTTAGTTACTATCCTTGAAGCAATTTTAAACCAAAAAAATGGTATTTGGCAGAGGGGATGGGAAAGGGAATTACCTATGAATATTGCCTGGGCAAGGACTGTTGGCCATCCGGACAGGTCCTTACAGAGTAGTATTTTCCTTAGTAAATTAACTGTACTCCAGAATCTGCCCATCAGCCATGCAGTCTTAGAATGATGATCTTCTCCCTGTACTTGGCTATGTTGACTCCCACACTCAAAGGGCAAAGCTCACAAGAGCCTTAAAGTTCATTGCCTTTTTTTTTTTTTTTTTAAAGATTGTATTTATTTATTTGACAGACAGAGATGACAAGTAGGCAGAGAGGCAGGCAGAGAGAGAGGGGGAAGCAAGCTCCCTGCTGAGCAGAGAGCCTGATGCGGGGCTCCACCCAAGGACCCTGGGATCATGACCTGAGCCGAAGGCAGAGGCTTAACCCACTGAGGCACCCAGGTGCCCCAAGTTCATTGCTTTAAAGCTACAAAATGTTTTGGCTTTGCCAGTGCACACACACTCACTCTCTGTAGGTAAGTTCAGAAAGCCAGGTGATGACATAGCATGGATTTAGAATAGGCAGAGTTACAGGCAATCACAATGTTTACTGTCTCCAGCTTTGGAGGACCTAGAATGTTGGCCTGAGCAGTAGGGCTAGGCTTTGCAGTAGGGCAGGCCCCCTCCCTGGGCCCACACAATCACTTCCTTTCCTCATGGGCAGCACATGCCTCCTTTTTCTCAGACTGACTTGCTGCCCACCCTCCCTATGATGGGCACATCCTTTCTCTGGATAGATTAACACTCTCACCCAGTACTGCCAGCATCCACCTTGGGAGTCTCTTGGACATGATTTTTGCATAACTTGGGATCAGCCTCTTAATTTGATCCTGAGATGTGGTAGACAATTTTGCTTTGCTCATTTCTGGGCTCCAAGAGGAATGTTTCAATGTTCTATGCTTGACTCTTCTCTCCCAAGAAGACCCAAGAAATGAAGAATTGTTGGAAAGTGTTAAGTACAAGCTGGGCCCAACAGGCTAAAGTCATGTTCCAGCCCCTGCAACCACCTTTTGGATTGGATGGAGCAGGAGCCCAGCCTGGGCCCCGCTTACTTAGTGTTTTCAGCAGCCTCCTGCTGTCCTCCTCTGCCACCTTGGCAGGCCGGAAAGTCGGGAAATGCTCTGCCTGAAGACTGACCTCTATTGCTTCCAACTTGCCCTAACTTGGAGTCCATAAGTAGATCCACCTCAATGCTCCAAATTCAGTGAAGTCTCTTTATCATAGTTTCTCAGCATGTACTAAAAATGAAATTAAATCATACTTTGGATATATTTTGTTGTTTTTACTTTTTTGGGGGGGGGGATTTTAAATTTATTTATTTTTTCAGCGTAACAGTATTCATTGTTTTTGCACAACACCCAGTGCTCCATGCAAAACGTGCCCTCCCTATTACCCACCACCTGTTCCCCCAACCTCCCACCCCTGACCCTTCAAAACCCTCAGGTTGTTTTTCAGAGTCCATAGTCTCTTATGGTTCGCCTCCCCTTCCAATTTTTTTTTTTTTATAAACATATAATGTATTTTTATCCCCAGGGGTACAGGTCTGTGAATCGCCAGGTTTACACACTTCACAGCACTCACGATAGCACATACCCTCCCCAATGTCCATAGCCCCCTCCCCCTCTCCCAATCCCACCTCCCCCCAGCAACCCCCAGTTTGTTTTGTGAGATTAAGAGTCATTTATGGTTTGTCTCCCTCCCAATCCCATCTTGTTTCATTTATTCTTCTCCTATCCCCCTAACCCCCCATGTTGCTTCTCCATGTCCTCATATCAGGGAGATCATATGATAGTTGTCTTTCTCCGATTGACTTATTTCACTAAGCATGATACCCTCTAGTTCCATCCACGTCGACGCAAATGTCAAGATTTCATTTCTTTTGATGGCTGCATAGTATTCCATTGTGTATATATATCACATCTTCTTTATCCATTCATCATGAATGAGGGAGTTGTGTTTGTTTTTTCATTATTTTACCCAAGAGATTAAAATGTCACATATAGGGGTTTAATGAATAATCACTGGATGTTAATGTCCCTTAGGACAGTGTTTTCAGTTGTTTAAATTTTTATTTATTTTACTTATTTTTTATTGGAGTATAGTTGACAAACAATGGTACATTATTTCAGGTATAGAACATTAGTGTTTTGACAAGTTTGTATGTTATGCTGTGTTCACCACAAGTGTAACTGCCATCCATCCCCATACATCCCTTTTACATGTCATTGACTAAATTCCTTATGTTGTACACTTCATTCCCATGACTTACTCATTCTCTAATTGGAAGCCAGTACCTCCCACTTCCCTTCACCCATTTTTGCGCAAAGCTCTCCCTCTTTTCCGTCTGGTAGCCATCAGTTCATTCTCTGTATTTATAGATCTGATTCTTCTTTTTATTTGTTTTTTCATGCTATTTGAGACAACATGGACAGACCTAGAGATTACTATGCTAAGTGAGGTAAGTCAGACTGAAAAAGACAAATACTATATGGTTTTACTCAAAAGTGGAATCTAAAGAAAAAACCAAAACAAAAAAACCCAAATGAAAAAAAACAAATAAAAAGAAGAATCCCTTTTCTGTAGAGTAGTTTTTATATCTAGAACTTTGTTTTGTGTTTTTTCCCCCAGTTTATATTTAACTTCTTTATATGGTGATTTCCTAACATGAAGAAGCTTAATGTCTTATCTTAGAAAAATAGACATTTCAACCAACTTATATTTTATGAAAATGTTTGAGGAACCAATGGCCTTATTACAATAGTATCACCAGTTAAATACGAAGGCAGGTCTGAAGTTGCCCTATCACTCTCAGAACTCTGGGTTGCCCCTTGCAACCATTTTGTACATTGGTAGCCTTCAGGTGTGATCTGTGGCCCCGAGGTGGTGCATGCTTTTCAGAAGAAAGTTCAGTGAGCCTTCAGAAATTTAAAAGCAGAAATGTTTGTCCATGTTCACATCCACATTTTTTCTGGGGAGATAGTCCAGGAATCTCATCTGATTTTTAAAGTTTAAGAACCCCAATTTTATTGACTTTACGTCTGCCTGCCCTCTTAGAATCCCTCTCTTGATTCATCAAAGATGATGTTTCATCTTTGCATTTTACTGCTAAGCAACTCTCTAACACTATGCTCTAACCCTTTGCTGGAGATTTCTTACCATGCCCCTGGGAACATGACCAGCGTGAGCTTTCTTAAATTGGTGGACTTGCTACTCCCACTGGGATCCCTAGACCAACAACAGGAACATCACCTGAGCACTTGTTAGAGCCGCAGAACCTCAGCACTCAGAAATGCAGCCCTCCATCAGAATCTGCATTTTAATGAGGTTACTTGGAGGTTGCTCAGTACATTAAAAGTATGAGAAGCCTAGTGCATCTAATAGCTCACGTCCTGTTTCTTCACTCTTTCAGGATCTGTGTTTTTAAATCCTCTATAATAACACTAACAATTATGACTGGATTTCTATTATAACACCTACCAGTTTTGATGAAATCTATTAACTTCAAGATTTGCAAGAGGTAGGGCAACTAATCGGGCTGATTATTTTTTTTTTTAAGATTTTATTTATTTATTTGACAGAGAGAGATCACAAGCAGGCAGAGAGGCGGGCAGAGAGAGAGGAGGAAGCAGGCTCCCTGCTGAGCAGAGAGGCCGATGTGGGGCTGGATTCCAGGACTCTGGGATCGTGACCTGAGTCGAAGGCAGAGGCTTTAACCCACTGAGCCTGCCAGGCGCCCCAATCGGTCTGATTATTAAATAACACTACTACCATTCAAGACATAGGTGTGGTTTCTGTGACACCCAGCAAAATCCTTGAGTACCTACAGCTCAACTCTGGGTTTTAGTGTCTTTGTTTTTCTACTGGGTTTAAAAACATTTGGAGAAAGAGGCTGGAAAGTCAGTTATTTTAAGAAGAATACTATAAATGATGTGGCTTTACCAAGTATTGAAAATGCAATGATTATGCTGAATTACATTGAAAAAATTCAGTTTACACTCTGAAAAAATTCTGAAAGCAGAATTTTGCTGCCCATTCTCTCATAATTCAGCAGTGCTAAAAAAAAAAAAAAAAAAAGGCAGTGCTTTTCTGCTACACGGTGTGTGTACCAAACTGTCTTTTTCTCCAATATTTGACTTTCATCCCTAAGAGTTTAAGGAATTTATGGCTTGGTGCATTTGATGTGGCACACTTCCACATGTGAGGGATGGTGATTTGGATAGCACGATAGAAGTACGTGCCAAGAATAACTGGCTTCTGTCTTGCGGAACAGCTCAAATACACTGTGTATCACAGCATATAATTTGGGTGTACGAGATGCCTGTAGTTCAAAGTGCTTTCCTGCTCTGCAGTGGCAAGCTGAGCTTCCTGTTGGCTGGCTTCTTGTGTTTGCATTAAACAGCCTGGGTGCAGTTAAAAAGAAAGCACCCATGTAGTAAGTGCATTCTCATAATCCTTCAGAAGGCATAAGCATTCGCTCCAGGATTCTTTTTGTCCCTATGTCCCTTCCTGTTCTCCTTCCTTCTTCCCTTCCTTCCTTCCATCTACTGAGCATAATGCAAATCAGTTCTACTTCTGCTTACTTTGACTCTTTGTCAGTTTTTTAAAGGAGTGTTAACTTGCTATGGGTAAGAATTACCTAAGGCTTTGCTACAACATACAGAGTCCCAGACTGTTCGCTTTAAAATCTGATTCGGTTAGCTTGGAAAGGACTAGAGAAGCTGTGTTTTTAACTAACTAGGAGCCCAAGTGATTCTTTTAATTAGGCTACATTGAGAATTGCTACAGCTCTCACAAGTAAAGGCTGTGGAGTGACATGCACCCTGCTTATCAACAGTAGCTGGGTGACTTGGTGTAAATTACCTAAACTTCTGAAGCTCTGAGTTTCAATGTGTAGAAGAGGGATAATACTAGCCATGGTATTGCTGTAGGGGACGATGTATGTAAAGCATCCAGGATAGGGCATGGTTCATAGTTTATAGTCAGTAAATAGCAGTTCCTTTATCTCATTGAAGTGTAGGGATTTTCAAGCGTCCATTTTGCATGTTTTTCCAAACATTTATCTGTGTTATGTATAATTTCTAAAGTAATATGCAGGTAACAAAACATCCAAATTTTTTAAAAAGATTTTATTTTTTTATTTGACAGAGGGACACAGTGAAAGAGGGAACACAAGTAGGTGGAATGGGAGAGGGAGAAGCAGGCTTCCCGTTGAGCAGAAAGCCCGATGAAGGGCTTGATCCCTGGACTCTGGGATCATGACCTGAGCCGAAGGCAGATGCTTAACTGACTGAGCGACCCAGGTGCCCCCAAACACATCCAATTTTAATTAAACTTTTGAGAGTCAATGGTATGTCAGGAAGTTGAACATACATTATCTATGTAAATACTGCAGTAAATTCTATATGGGGTGGGTGTAATCATTCCCATATAACATACATAAACTGAGGCTCAGAGATGATTCCACATTTAGTAAAGTGGCAGATCCAAATCGAGGCATTAGAAGCCCAGTCCAGTACCACAGCAGTCTTTGCCCTCATCATTGTGCCTATTTTTAAGAATGACTAACGTGTAGGGGCGCCTGGGTGACTCATTCGGTTGAGCGGCTGACTTGGTTTTGGATCAGGTCATGATCTCAGGGTTGTGAGATTGAGCCCTGCTTCAGGCACTGTGCTCAGTGGGTAGTCTGCTTGAGATTCTCTCTCCCCCTCTCTGCCTCTGCGTCCTCTCTCTCTCTCTCTCTGTAAAATAAATAAATCTTTAAAGACAATAAAAAGAATAACCTGTATACCCTGCCCCTATGTATATACCAATAGCTCTTTTAAAGGTACAAAATCAAGTAGAGTTAGTTTTCTGAGTGTTTTATTCAAATAATCTCAATTATCTATTCCATAAAAAATATTTATATACATCAGTTGCCGTCAAACTCAAATGCATCAGGGTCAGGAAGGTGATAGAAAAGGACAAGCTAGCCAGCTATAAGGCAATAAGGAGGTATCGGGGCAATGGCAAACTGAAGGAAACACCCATCTGAAGAAAGCAGTTTCTGCTTAGTTCCAGGCTCTTGTGGAAGTGCCAGGATGTGGGTTCCCTGTTGTCAAATCTTTAGCTTTTTTAAGACAGGAAGAAATCCAAGATTTTATGTGAAATTTCCCAATTTTTAAACAATGTGTGTGGGCCAAGCCACATCCGTGGACCACATCTGGCCAGAAGACTGCCAGCCAGTTTGCAACCTTGACCTAACTGTCCTTAACTCTGTGCTTCTCTTGACCTAGTTTAAAAAAAAAAAAATCCATTTAGATGGCTTGTATATTTAGTGGACCCATCTGGGCAGTGTCTTCACAATATATGCAAATTCAGGCATGGACCTTTCTTTTTCCAGGTGCAGAAACTTGATTTTCTCAGAACTTAGTTAGACTTGGTACTGTGACTGATACTCAGAACTCAAGAATTTAATGTGACAGCAAGAACACTAATTAAGTAATTTATAGTGACAAATGCATTGTCAAGTAGACAGGATACCATACTGGCCTGATCACTTCATTCTCTCCTAGTAATTCAGCCCCCCGGAAGCAAACTCCTAATGAGAAGCTGCTTTCATGAATACTGAGTGAGAACCCGGGAACTGAGGGACTTCAAAGAAGGGTGTCACTGTGTCAGGTCCTAGACTCTTCCTCTCCTTATGGTAGCCTTGCCGCTGGGTTGAAATATTAGGACCCAGATATGCCAAATAATGCTTGCCTGGTGTCTTTGCTACTGGAGGTGTGGTTCTCAAACTCATGGTGAGATTTTGTTAGAGCTTTGATGGCAGGGCCCTCTACCCCAGGGATTCTGATTCAGTACCTGCGGGGTGGGATCTGAGAATTTTGCGTTTCTAACAACAACTTCCCATTTGTGTTCACTTGCCACTGTTATCTGTGTCTCTGCTTTAATAGGCTAATGTAGGGTCAGGAACTGGAACCTGGGTGTTTGGACAATTTTTTGGTTGTCGGTGTTTACATTTTTAAAACATTTTATTTAATTAAAAATATTTGACTATTTACTTCATTTTGTTGAATTCAAGATGCCATTGATTGTAAGAAACCTGAATTGTAGAGACACTACAAATGAGGGAAAAGAATGTCCTTTTTTTAAAGTCACTGCTATTTGGTAAAGTAAGTTTGGGGTGATCTCTAGATTATGTTACATAAAGCTGACCTGGGTGAAAGGGTTGCTATTTATCTTCTTTACACAAACACAAGCTGATGGTAAGCCTCCCTTTTCCAGTTCTTAATGAAAAAGACACAGAGATCTATGCCTGACTTTGTCATCTAATTGAAATTTATTGTTATTGTATCTGTCCTCTCCTACTGAAACATGACCCTGCACTGCCAGATCTTCACTATGGAATGAATCTCTTTTTGTCTTATTGGATTGTTAAAGTTATGCACCTTTTTTTTTCCCATTGTTGATCATCTGACTCAGTTTTCTTGGCCTCTCGGAAAAGGACAATTATAGGACAAAGATTGTTCTACTCTCCTAAGCCTACCTTGCCTTTATGGTCATAAATTACTGTTCCTAAGATAAAAGGTCTTGAAAGAAATGACTCTGTTGAATTTCACTAAACATCTTCAGGGGATGACTGGAGAGGCAGACATTCTAAATCTATGCTCACCATTTCTCAGTCTATTGTTGGAAAGTTCCTAGGGATTCATTTATTTATGATTTTTGGAAAAAATCACTGAAGGGAGTCCCTTGGTTTACATAACCAAGGGTTATATATGTAAAGGGTTTATATGTAAACCAAGGGACTCCCTTGGTTTCTCCCTAGAGAAAGAGTATGACAAGATCTCTCCCTTTTCATTAGAAGCTGCCCCTCCCCTTGGTAAGTTTTAAGAGACTAGACCTAATTACCTAAGAATATCAGGAGTCTGCTAGGAGAAGAGAGACATGGAACCTCTCTCTGCTATTAACACGTAAGGGAAGCCCATGAGAATATATCAGGTGGGGCCAGGTAGCTATTGACTGGAGAGAATGCTGAACAACAGGCCCTGGAGGGGTTAAGGCATCTGGAGGCAAGGAGTGCCTGCTCAAGGCTGTGACCCAAGCTTGTTGATTGAGGGCTGATTTTTGTCTAAATAAACGAGGTGAAATCAAAGAGCTACAGTCTTGGGAGTCCAGGGTTGCACTCTCCTAAAAGCCTGGGGAGACCTGAACCAGGAGGAGCCAGGACTTCACAGGACCAGCATTCAACTGTGATACCATATAACAACAGCAGAAGTCTCCATGCGAATTGGCAATTCTCTCTCCACCTGAAGTCTAGAAACAAGACCTTATTTTAGTCCAGATAACTTCTGAGGTTCCTGGGCAATTTTGAAGACGGGGAGTTTTCAAGAAGGATGACTAGATTTCCCACTGGAAGGGTAGCTCTTGGATCCAGTGATTAACTGGAGAAACAAAAGAGATGTGACAATATTTACATGTAAGCACTCTGCTATCCTCTGTGGTTATAGAATCAAATGAGACAAGATCCATAATGACAAGCAGCAAGAGTCTCAAGAAAATTACTCATATCTAGTTAGGGAAACTGACAATCATACATTTAACACACTGTTGAGTATCTCTTGTGTGCCAGAACATGGGATCCACAATGAACTAAGATAAACATAATTCTCACCTCATGGAATTTTCCAAATCCAATAGAATAGGTATGATCATGAAAGTACTTGTAAAGATAAGTTTAAGCTTCCCTGTCTTTTAGAGCATGCGAGATATATGTAACACAGAGTTTCACAGATAGTAAGTAATTCACTTACACCTTGAAGGCCTTTTGGAATGTCTTCATAAGTGAAAGAAAAAAAGAGGCATTTCAAATAGAGGGGACGGCACATGTAAAGTCACAGACACCTAAAGAAAGAGGTGACTGTTTCTGAGTAGCTTATAGTATGTAGGGTGCCAACAGACGGAATGGCAAGGAATAAGACTAGAAGTAAATGCAGGTTGGGGCTACCTTCTAAAAAATCGTATTTATACTTATAAACAGTGGTATACCACCAAATATGGATAAGTGAGGCTTGCCACATTCTGCAGTTTAGGTGACGTAGGTGGGACAGGTTGTGAGTGTGGCAAAGTGGAGAAGATCCATGGAACTGCTGGAAACAGTGACAGAGACTAGTTTGGGAGAATACTGAAATGTCCTAGGGGTGCCTGGGTGGCTCAGTCAGTTGGACATCTACCTTCAGCTCAGGTCATGATCTCTGGGTCCTAGGATCAAGTCTCACATTGGGCTCCCTGCTCAGCAGAGAGTCTCCTTCTCCCTCTCCCTCTCTTCCCCTGCTCCTGATCTCTGTATCTCTCTTTCAAATAAATAAATAAATAAAATCTTTAAAGAAAAAGTTCTAAGCATGACATTGTGGAAGAAAATTGAGTTCTTTATCTTAGGCTGTGTGTTGGGGAGAATAAAGAATATGTAGACCCTGCTTTCAACAAGCTTGAGACATAAGACAGGTGAAACCTGAGAGCAGGTGCCCCATCACGTAGTTGGAAGTGCTGAAGAAAGCATACAGTACCTGGATTATCATTGTGCACTGTGGTTGGTAAAGCAGGCTACTGGGAGGGGGTGAAGAAGTGAGGACTACAATCGAAGATGAGATAAGAGGAGACGAGCAATGTCTTAAAAAAATAAAATAAAAGGTTCAAAGCATCCAATCCTCTTTTGTGTGATGGCAGATGTTATTTTGAGAACGTCAATTTCAGGAGACACCATAATGATGTGTTTGTGTGTGTGTGCTTCAAAAGCCACCACCATAAAAGACCTCGAGTTCACTCTTGGGATTCAAGTACCAGTTTTCATTCTTGAGTGTGGAACATTCTGCTCCTCTGCAAACTAGAGCTCATACTGTCACATTATCTGGCATCTCTCTCATTTTCTTGGTAATTTAGTGGCCATAAAAACCTGTATATGACTTGTGGTAAATATGGTGATTCTCACTTTATAACCATGATTCTCACTTTATAACCAAAGAGGGTAGATTTTACAGTTTGTGAGCACTTATGACCATAAACCCTGAAGTATGAGTCACGGGGTCTTACCCAGGTAGTCAGATCTGTTACTGTTCAGTTGGTTAGCTGAATATCCTGGGCTAACCTCATTGAAGTTTGCCTTGTTAGCAAAAACCTGGATCTTTACTGATAGATTAAGGTTCTGAATTTTACTTCTGTTTCTTGGCTGATTCTGTAGTTTAGGGGGAAAAAATTGTAATCTTTCTGCTCTCAGTTTCTCTGTCTGCAAATGAAGGATTAGACCAAATCCCATCCACTATTGAGAAATCAATGATTATAGGGTATGGCAAAGATTGGAAGGGCTAAATATCCTCAACAGGTTTGTTCAGTTAGTAACCAATATGATTAAGGCTACTAAGTGAATCCTAGTTATATTAGGTGGTATTTGCCCAGACAAGAGACTGCTTTCTTAACCTCCCATAGGGGTAGGGGTAACCACTGAAATGTAAGCAGAGGGAGCTGCTGCCTGGAAATGTTCCCTTATACTCTTGCCACTCTTTCTATAGCCTGGACTTGTGAATGTTCATGTGCTGGCTGGAGCATCTGCAGCCATCCAGCAACCTGCTTGGCCTTGAGAATGAAAGGCATGTGGAAAGGACAATGGAGCAGAAAGGTCTCTGGTGAAAATGGTATCATCATTCCAGCCTTGGCCTATCACTGAATTATCTTAACATGAAACAAAAGAGGCACCTGGGTGGCTCAGTAAGTTAAGTGTCCGACTCTTGGTTTCAGACCCCCGTCGTGATTTCTTGGGTCTTGAGATAGAGCCCTGAGTTGGGTTCCCTGTTCAACAGGGAGTCAGCTTGAGTATTTTTCTCCCTCTGTCACCCCCCTACATGAGAGAGAGTGTGTGCTTTCTCCCTCACAAATAAATAAATCTTGAAAAACAAAACAAAACAAAACACGATACAAAAAGAAATTGCTCTCTTACTGAAGCCGCTACTCGCTGACTAATTCAGTTTCCAACTAATATATTAATCGCATTTATCTTTACATAATTTTCCATCATTAGGTTCTGTCTTTGCGATACTGGAGGCAATACCTCACTAACAAAACTTGGGCTCTTCTTGGCCCAATTAGAGTTTCAACATAATTCACCAGATTTCTAAAATTAATTAATTATTAGATTTATGAAAAAAACACATGATATGTGAACAACTGCCAATGTTTGTAGAAATTGGGAGGAGGAAAATCAAGGGAAGTTTATGAATCAAGGAAACCACAGAATTTTTAAAATATTGGAAGTTGTTGGGGCAGCTAAAAGCACGTTTGATCTTAATCTGTAGCAAGTCCACATTTTATAGTAGGATGGAAACCTCTATTTCTCAGTACACCTGTGCTTTGATCTCCTTGTCTGTTATTGCAATGTGATTATGAGGATTACTGGGTCATTCTCAGCCAAAGCTGTTTTTTGTGATTTAATTTTCTGGGAGAGGAAGGGGATCATTAAAGGATATCATTAAAAGGAGAGCCACGAGGCTTGTAATTGACCTTCCTTGAAAGTAGTCCCATCTGGAAGATTTTATCGGTAAACATTTATCAGTGTATTTGGCTTTTAAGCAGATTCTTCTCGTCTTGTCTTTAAAGCAAATGGGCAAAGGCTAAAAAGGAACCACATGAATGCTCACGGGTGGCTTTTGTGCATGGTAAATGGGAAGACAAATTATATTTAAGGAAAAAACTTCTCTTCTAAGATAATTATATGATTGTTTTTTCCGTTTTGCTTCAGTGATTCTCTTTTTCAGATTGCAATTTGCAGGTTATGGTGTTCTTCAGTGATTATGCTTTGTTGTGATTTGCTTGCACGTATTTTTCAAGTGGAACTGGTAGGAGAGATGGGATGTTGGTGAAATCCAGTGAGCAGGGGCCTCGATAATTTCTAACAGCTCTGTGGGTGTGTTGAGTGCAGCACTACTCTGAAACTTCATATTGTACTTTTCTAAAGTGCAGGAACTATTTTTAGGAAGACAAATGTTGTTGTGGTTTAAATAAAAGTACTACCGTGACGCATTACCAGTCAAAATACATAACTCAAGTGGTCTTGTAAAGTTGTGTTTTTTGGCTCTCAGAAGAACTGCTTCATTTTTCACATATCGGGATGTTTTCCTGTTTGGTTGGTGTTGCTTGTTGACTTACAAGTGTCAGTTATTGCAGTGCTGTCATGTGCCCGTTCCATAGTTATTTTCTGAAAGAGAAACTTCCTTTTTTAAAAACTTGTTTTTAAGCTCTACCTGACATTTTCGCAACTATTTCTCCAAATTGACAGGCAACTTTGTTTCCTTTCATTCCCTTGAAAATATTCCCCAGTCAACTTACAGGGCAAAATTTGCCCTTGTGAGGTATAATAGGAAAGAGTATCACACACCCAGGAGCGGTTGTTACACACTTGTTTTGATCCTCAGCAGAATGTCCTCCTGGATGCATTTCTCCTACAGGTAGCAGGTGGATGGCTTCATATCATCATTGACAGGGTTCCCTCGGGTTTTCAGTAGATGGTGGGTACCATTTGCATTAGAACTCTTTGGGAATACTCTCTCTTTCCATGGTGGGCTTTATTCTCAGTTTCCATACACATAGGCAGAGCCCCGATGTCAGAATTCTTAGAGCTCTATCTTTCCAGATTTTATATCCGACAGAAAAAAAGATCGTCCCTCTCCAGTATCTTCCATATAATTAAAGGTGGTAGATCGTAGCCTGAACCAATCACAGTGGTCCCGCTTAACAGTAAGGAGTTTTCTCAAAGGAAATCAGGATATTGTTTTCAAAAGAAAGGAGAACCAAATGCTGGTCCTAGCAACTAGCTCTTCACTAGAGATGCAGTCCCAGTTCTCCATGCGATGGCAACTTCTCGTGTATATCAGCTCATCCCAGATCAATCCGAGTTAACAAGTGGACTCCAAAATCTTATTGCCCATTTTAACTCAATGCCAGTACTGTCTATTCACAGCTCAAGAGGACTGCCCAGGAAAGCAGAGCTAAACAGAAACCACATTTCACTAATGGTCGGATTAACTGTCACTAGGGCCCGCCTTTATTCACAGCTTTGTTCCTGGTCCTGACTTTCTCCAATCCTTCCCGTTCATCAGTTTCCTCCTCAGATGCCCCTGCCACTAAGTCCCATCTCCATCTTGAAGGAAAACACTCGATTTTTTCCCCCTTGGTTTCCTCCACAGTAACCTCCACAGTGCTTGATGAGTGGTACACAGTGGTACACAGTTAAGTAGTATTTCTGACATAATTAAAGGACATTTGAGGGAAATATGAAAATCTACCCTTAGCAGGAATGAGTTGAGAACCCCAGAAATAGCATGTTCAACTGCTTAGTTTGAATTCTCATTCAGTTTCAGCTTCTGGAAACTCCTCTTATTTTAAGGAGGAGTCTTATTTATCATTATTTCAGACTTAATAATCTAGTACCATCAGTCTCAGCCAATTATAAAATTGTCTTGGGGAATGAGAAAGAGAGAAACTCAGAATGTTATAACAGTTCAGCTTATTGTTTAAGTAGGGAAGAAAATGCTGTTTTCATTTTTTTTTTTTTTTTAATGGTAGTCAGCATGAGGCCTGGAGAACTCAAGAGCAGACTAGAAGTGCTATCAACAGAAAGCAGTCACCCAAGTCTACTGCTGATCAGGTAGTCAGAAATAATGAGAGGGTGCAATAGAAATGTTCAAAGAAAGGTTTCTTGGTACACAGAGCTATTTAATTATCTTATTTCTGGAAGAACTATAGCTCCACTGTTACCTACGTTTATCCTTTAGCCATTTAATATAGTAATATCGTCAGTGTAAGGAGGAGAGGGACTCAATTACTGTGATAAGCTGGATCCTTTGTAAAAGAATACTAGAGTACCAAGAAAGATTTTTGGGTTTTGTCTTAGTGTATTTTGTTGTTGTAGCTCCATTTCTTTGAGGTAAGAAATTAGCATCTAAAAACCCTGACTCATGGGATTGTTAATAAAATTGTTCCATGGTAATTTAATAAGCATAAAAATGAAAAAAAAATTTCTGCTTTGTCATACAAGATGGTTGAATGTTGGATCATTAATTAAAGGCAAAATGTCATTCTTAGTTATTTTCTTAGTAACTCTCCAGATTTGGTGGCAATGTACAAAGTGGAAGCAAAGCTGACTTCCAAATTCATATTTGGCTTTCATTTCTTGCTGCATACTGTCTGCTGACCCATCTATTCAGAACTATCAGCTGTATGAAAACGAAATACACTTTTTCCAAAGCACCAAGACTGGCACGCTTTGTAAATTTGCTTGACCTTTTTTTTTTTTTTTTTTAAAGATTTTATTTATTTATTTGACAGAGAGAGAGATCACAAGTAGGCAGAGAGTCAGGCAGAGAGAGAGGAGGAAGCAGGCTCCCCGCGGAGCAGAGAGCCCGATGCGAGGCTCGATCCCAGGACCCTGAGATCATGACCCGAGCCGAAGGCAGCGGCTTAATCCACTGAGCCACCCAGGTGCCCCTGCTTGACCTTTTGATACCCTGACTCAGTGGTATTAACAAAAAGGCAAGGGGTTCAGAGGGTCTGGGTAGTGCTGACAGTGCTCCTTTTCCTTTCCTGTGTCTCTAACATTGAGTTTCAAATTTGAGGACAAAACCGAACTTGTGAGGTCTCCTTTTCAGGGACCAACCCTGTGCACTACTTAGAGTCCACCTGCCCTGCATTTAAACCCTCAGTCATCTCAGGCATAGATGAGCTGCATTGAATTCTAGATTACAAATGTATTTTCTCATATTTTGCAGGGATCATGCCATTGTTTTCTAACATGGATGACATCCTGATACCTGTTCAAAACCTATTTTTCTTGGCAAAAGTTTTTATGAGCTTTTCTTTGTCACCATTGTTCCTGTGTTTTATGGTCAGTTGTCTTCGTCTGGGTCTTCATGCATTGTCCTGGACACAACACTAGATGTTTTCACTCTAGACATGTGAGTCCTTTAATTGCGGAACTTTTGCTTTTTTTAGTTCACTGATAATTTTACTTTCTCCATTTTCTCTGTTCTTTCTTCCTGGGGTTCCTGATCATTGAATGTCAGATCTCCTAGATCTGATCCCTTAATTTCCTCATTTTTTTCTTCCCATTTTTTAC
Source organism: Meles meles (assembly GCF_922984935.1). NCBI lineage: Eukaryota > Metazoa > Chordata > Mammalia > Carnivora > Mustelidae > Meles > Meles meles. The sequence continues at coordinate 94,669,354 of NC_060068.1, forward strand.
CTCTTTGGTATTTTGTTCTGGCTTCTGGAAGAGTTCTTCAAATTTATCTTCCAGCCTTTTTGTTAAAATTTTATTTTGGCTTTTTTTTTTTTTTCAATACTCTCTTGTTCTTTGACAACCCTTTTTAAGAGCATCTATTCTTACGTCAGAACACATTATCTTCCCAGTGGCACAAATGATAGCTCTTCAGAGGTTTTTCACTATCTCTCTGTTTCCTGTGGATTTCTTTATTCCGTTGATGTGGTATGCTTATTTTCGTCTCCTTTCTTCATTCTGGAGAATTTCCTCATGGTTGTCCATTTTTATTTAAAAGTGACACAGGGGCACCTGGGTGGCTCAGTAGGTTAAGCCTCCAGACTCCTAACTTCAGCTGGGGTCATGATCTTGGGGTCCTGGGACTGAGCCCCACATGGGCTCTGTGCTCAGTGGGGAGTCTGCTTCCCTCCCCTATCCCTCCCTCCGCTTGTGCTATTTCTCTCTCTTTCAAATAAATAAATAAAATCTTTAAAAATAAATAAATAAAAGTGACACACAAACATACACACAAAGATAATAAAACAACAACAGTTATGACAACACCAACACTGCCGAAGTTTGGCCAACATGGATGGGGCTCATCAGCTGTAGGGCTTCACTCACAATATGGTCGTTCAACTTGCTTATTCTCTGGGAAGTTTTCCAATGTCATTATGAAGAGATTCTCTAAATCTTTTTCTGGAAAACATCTGCCTAGGGCCATTTACCTGATCTCCAGTGTTTGGGGAGTCTCCATATAAGGAGGTTGGGCATCTTACTGGGAACTCCTCAGTTTAGTGTCTGTTTTTCAGTTTGTTTTTTTTTTTAAGATTTTATTTATTTATTTGACAGACAGAGATCACAAGTAGGCAGAGAAGCAGGCAGAGAGAGAGGAAGGGAAGCAGGCTCCCTGCTGAGTAGAGAGCCCGATGCGGGGCTCGATCCCAGGACCCTGAGATCATGACCTGAGCCGAAGGCAGAGGCTTTAACCCACTGTGCCACCCAGGTGCCCTATTTTTCAGTTTTGAGCCTCACCTCAGTGCGATGTGAACATCAGCCACCTTGCCTGATGTTCTCAGTTTGAAGTCCCTCTAGTTTATTTTCTTCAGAAAAAAAAGATTCAGTGTCCAGGAGGACAGAGAAGTAGCTGGGATCTAAAGTCTCCATATAATTTTAATATACTTTCAGCCTCTCACTAAACTCCTGCCTTCCTTAGTGTGTGCTGTCTCTAAGCACTAATTCTTTCTGGGGTTAGCAGAACACATTAGTTCACTTTCTCTTCAAATTTCTGTTTTCCTGCATTGTGCTAAGGCAGTTTCTACTCTTCTAGCCACTCTCTGATTTGAAAAATCAGTTGAAATCTCTCCTTTGCTGATCTCTCCTCCCCACCATAACCTATGCCTTTGTGGATTTGTGTGTTTTGACCCCTTTACTTTCATTTTACTGAAGTGTCAGCAAAAGAAAGAGAAGAAAAGCATATATAATTTCACTGCATTTTGCTAGAAATCCAGGGGAACCGTAACTGGGAAGGAAGGGGACCTGGAAGAGCACTTCACAGTAGAAAAAAAAAAGTGGGATAAAACCATTTGGATGCAATATCAGGAAGATTCTAGAAGATGCTGCTGTTGCTGCTGCTGCTGATAGCTAACATTTGTTGAGTTGCTCACTGTGTGCTTGGACTGCAAAGTGCTTTACCTTGGATACTTATTTTCATCCTTGTAAGAATAGGGGATACATAACACAAAGTAGGTTCTGAGGACTAAAGAGGCAATACGGCTTGTCTAAGTTAGTAAATGGTAGAGCTGGGATTTAAATCCAGATCTGACTTCAGATTACCCTCCGAACCACCAAACTATCTTCCCTTCTATAAATTGCTTCAGTAGGGGTTTTAAATGAAAGTATATATATCAGGGGCGCCTGGGTGGCTCAGTGGATTAAGCCACTGCCTTCGGCTCAGGTCATGATCTCAGGGTCCTGGGATCGAGCCCCGCATCGAGCTCTCTGCTCCGCAGGGAGCCTGCTTCCTCCTCTCTCTCTGCCTGCCTCTCTGCCTAGTTGTGATTTCTCTCTGTTAAATAAATATTTTTTTAAAAAGTATATATATCAAAAAAATCATTTTCCATGTATGATTTGGAAGGCTTCTTTTTTTTTTTTTTTTTACCAAAATTGTGAATTGGTCAGTTTAATAATGTCTTAGAAATATAAAGTGCTTTTGGGTTTGAAAGTAATAAGAGGTCTTTCCTCAGATGAAGAGATGCTATCTGTAGGACTTTACGAGATGTAACTACTCATCATTATATAAACCTATAGACAATTCATTTGAATCTTACCAGTTTGTAAAATAAATATATTCTTTATAAGTTTGTCTTAAATTATATGCAGAGAGATGGAAGTTGGGTCTATACAACACCCAGCATCTGGAAGAAAATAATTTCCAGCCAAAGCTTGTTAAAAAGAGATTCATAAGCAAAGTATGCTTTTGAATTATGAAAACAGATTCATGCCCAACATCTTGAAGAACTCTCACATGTATGTTTATGTTTCAAGCATGGCTTAGAGATCATTAAGATTAAAATTCAATTAAATGTGCTCTCTTGTCTTTGCCATCAATTTCAATTAAACCAGACTCACTTGGCAGTTTTGAAGAGACAAGTCTTCCCTTCTTTCCCCTGCTAACAGTTTGCAGTTTGGACTTTGTGTTCTTCCCCAATAAGTATATGTTATATTTAAGGAGACTTTTCAGATTAAATCTCTGAATTATCCACCAGGTGATCTTCATCAACATAGTTGATTTAGGGGTAAAAGTTTCCAAATAATTAATCTTTTTTTTAATCTCTTTAGGCTTTGTGAAATTTTTGTAAACTTCCAGGAATCAACAAGTACTCAGGCTTTTGTTTTTTTGGTTTGGGTCTTTTTTTTCTTTTTTTTTTTTTTTAATAGACCTTATTTTTTAGAGCAGTTTTAGTTTGACAGAAGAATTGAGCAGAATGTACAAATTCCTCCTATAGTCTCAACCCGGACACATGCACAGCCTCCCCAAGTATCAACATTCCCCACCAGGGCGATAGATTTTTTATAATTGATGAACCTGTGTTGGTGTATCATTATCATCCCAAATCTGTAGTTTATACTGGGTCTCCCTCTTGAGAGTGAGACAATATTTTTTTCATTGCTCTAAAAATCCTCTTGAGTTCCACGTACTTATTTATTATCCCTTACCTCCTCGGCAACCAGTGATCTCTTTACCTCCAAAGTTTTGCCTTCTCCAGAATGTCATCGAATCATACAGCTGTATGTTGGAATCATAGAGTATGTAGCCCTTTCAGATTGGCTTCTTTCATTTAGTAATGTGCATTTTATGTTCCTCTACATCTTTTCATGCTTGATAGCTCGTTTCTTTTTAGTGATGAATAATATTCCATAGTCTAGAAATACCACAGTTTATCCATTCACCTACTAAAGGACAGCTTAGTACTTCCAAGTTCTGGCAATTATGAATAAGGCTGGTATAAATATACCCTTGCAGGTTTTGTGTGGATATAAATTTTCACTTTTTTGGGCAAATTCCAAGTAGTCCAATCACCAGATCGTTTGGTAAGCATATGTTTAGTTTAGTAGGAAATTGACACACTGTCCTCTAAAGTGCCTGAACCATTTGCATCAGCAATGAAAGAGAGTTCTTGTCAGTGTTAACATATTTGGGCCATTCTGAGATGTGTAGTGGGATCTCATTGTTTTAACTGGCATTTTTCTGATGACTAATGTGAAGAATCTTTTCATGTGCTTATTTGTGTATCTTCTTTGGCGAGGTATCTCTTAAGAAATTGGCTGGCTTTTTAATCTAGTTGCTTATTTTCTTATTGTTGAGTTTTAAGATTTTTTGGTATATTTTGAATAACAGTCCTTGATCCAGATATATCATTGCAAATATTTTCTCACAGTCTGTAGATTGTCTTCTCATTTTTGTGACATTGTCTTTCACAAAACAGAAATTTTCAGTTTTAATGAAGTCTAGCTTATCAATTATTTCTCTTGCAGATTATATCTATCTGGTGTTATATCTAAAAAGTCATGACCAATCTCAAAGTTACCTAGATTTTCACCTAAGTTATAATCTAAGAGTTCTGTAGTTTTGTATTTTACATCTAGGTCTGTGATCCATTTTGAGTTAACTTTTGTGAAGAGTGAAGTGTCTCTGTCTAGATCTCCCCCCTCCTTTTTTTTTGCATGTGGATATCCAGTTGTTCTAACATCATTTGTCAAAATATCTTTTTTCCATTTTATTGCCTTTGCTTCTTTGTGAAAGAAACCCTCTATTTGGTTTCATTGATTGATTTGTCTCTTCTCCAATACCACACTGCTTTGATTACTATAGCTTCATGGTGTCCTCATACATTTTTAAATTGTGAAATATAACAAACATTTAGAAAAGTACATAAGACATAGGTGTTAAGTTTAACATAGTTCTAAAATAAATACCTATTTTAACCATCCTTCAGAACCAACCTATGTTTTTTTTTCCATTTCTTCCTCGCCAAAGGGATAACCACTGTCCTAAACTTTCTTTTCCTGCTTCTCTTTGTAATAGGATTTACCACCTGCGTGTGCATCTCAAAACAATGGAGTTCAGCTTAAGTTGTTTTTGTATTTTATCTAAATGGACCACTGTCATGTATACTTCTATGATTTCCTTCTTTAACACTATATCATACTTGTACAATATATCAGTATTGCATGTAGCTGCAGATTATATATCTTCATGACTATATAGTATTCTGTTGTACAAAGGAACAACAAATTATTTGTCCAATCTTATCTTGCTATGAAGTTGAGCAGTTTCTAGATTGGGAATATTATGAGTAAGGATATTATGAACATTTTTTTGGTGCAAATAACATGCATTTCTATAGGGGAATATACCAAAGAATGGAATCCTAGGTCATGCATATCTTTAAGTTTACTAGATAAAAGGAAACTGTTTGATGAAGTGTATGAAAAGTGTCTGAGGATTCCCGTCACTCCACATCCTAATCAGAAACACATGATATTGTCAGACTTTTAGGCTTTTTCCAAATATGGAGATTCTATAATAAGATCATTGCATTTCCCTGAGTAGTAGTAGGGGTGAGTACTCTTTCGTAAGATTAGTAGATATTTGAATTGAAAGTACAACCTCGGGGTTATACTTCTTCATAAAGAGTATTTCTCAAAGGAATTTTTGAGCACCTTTTAAGGAGCCAAAGGTATAAGTTAAAATATTTGCTACAACATGTCAGTGAAAAAGGATGATAATACCCTGGAGCCCTCAGTGAAGGACTCTTCTGAGAATCTGTAGAATATACACTAGTTTGGATTCAGTGTTATTGTTTTCTATCCTCTCACTTTTTGCATCCCTACCCGGTATTTTTATAATTTGGGACTGCCTTTGAGATACCTTTTTTCCTTCTTGTTGCTCTAATGTATGAAAGAGTTAGTGGCTGTGCTTCTCATGCTGGTATGTCTTTGAATGTTCTACCTTGTGAAGAGTTGAAAAAACTTCATAGACACTGTCTTACCAATCTTCAGAACTTCCCTTGGAGATGGAGAGGAGGCAGGTGCATCAATACGCTCCTTACTTCTGGAGGAGACACATATTCCTGGAGGAAGATGGCCACTTCTTTATTGACCTGGAGCCAAATGGGCACAAAACTGAGGTTTTCTAACTTCTTGGCTAATGTCAAGTGCACTAGACATGGTGTCAACTGTTCTATGCCTAAAACATGAGGAGTGTTCATCCCCTGATTTCTCATACTAACAAGCTAGAGCATATGTCTTTTGAAAGATATGATTAAACTATATGTACTTTTCACAAACGGTTCTGATAATTTTTAACAATTTGACTGTATTTTTTTTATAATTTTACTCCTTCCTGAGACCCCCTTTAACTATGCTTATCTTAGAACAATTGTTAATGCTCTGAAACTAATCAAGAAAATAGTTTCTACTATTCTCTAAAAAGCCAGGCTTCATACCTTGTTACTTTCCACTCTCCTCCCCTTTAATCCCTCCCTTAGGTTTAGCAATAAAATGTACAGCTTAACATGGCTAGTAGAAGTCTGGACATTCAGTGCTGGTGTCTCCTCTTGTCTCTGCCTTCACAGAGACTTTCTGGAAGACTCTCTCCCAGGCTCTTAAAGAAAATTTTAATGTAAAAAAAAAATTCTTGCATTTTTAACACTTTTCAGTGTAGAAAAGATTATGTAACTCCTCCTCACAAGCTGTAAGGGGTACAAAGACAATGAAACTTAGAAGGTAAAATGAAATGACATCCTTAAATTCACTCCACTATTGTATTGTGAGTTCAAGATTTGAATCCTGGTTTTGTAATAACCGGTCCTGTGCTTCTTTTATAGGCAGTATGAATCACTTGTAAAAAGTGAAGACTGCCTGTGTTTGAATTCCATCTCCACGCTAAGTAGCCAAGTTACCTTGGGCAAGTTACTGAGGTTGTCTATGATTCAATTTCCCTACCAATAAAAAAAGAGTTGTTGTAAAACTCCAATGTATTAATAGATGTAAAAGTTCTTAAAACTGAGTTTATCCAATATAAATGCTCAATAAATGTTAGCTCTGTTATCTTTCCTTATTACCTAGTATTAGAGAGCAATAACGTGTTCACCCAGAAAAAATGAGATAGGACCAGCAGAACTAAAAGTAATTTGTTGTCCCTATCAGACCAGGTCAAACGTTTTGTTTTCTTAATCTGTAAATATAGAAATATATATTGTAAAACTAATGTATAATGTTGACTGAAATTCAAAAGAAATTAGTCTATTTATCTTAATGAAATCGATATTACCCTCAGAGATTGGCTAAAGATCTGGAATCACATACAACATTCTCTTTCTTTTCTGAACTCATAATTCCGCCTGCTAGCCCACTTAGCACATTTATGCCAGAAAAACCATAAACTGCCTCAATTGCTTTGAAGTGCAGCCCTTGGGGTTTCCACTACCTCCTCTACCAGATCTACGTTATGCATTAATAGGCATTCCCTAAAGGCAAAATAGGGCTATTCAACAAACCCATATTGAACTTCCACAGTAGTCTAAGAAAGAGGAGCAGAGAAGATATTATGAGTCCCTACTCTTCTTTTGAAGAAAAGACTAATACAACTAAATGATTAGAGGGGGAAAAAAGGAGATAATACAGTACAATAATAAAGTGCTCTGTAGGGGCCAGGGCTATGTCTTATTCATCTTTATATTCTCCAATACTAGCAGATAATGGACTAGTGAATGAATGAATGAGTGAATGAATGAATTGCAATTTTAAAAAGATAAGTATAGAGGAAAGGCCACTGATCTATTTAACAAAGATGTGTCCACTGCCTCATAATTGTGGTAGGCTTGGAGACTGGAAAGTGGATTAAGACATTCCCACATTTCAAGGACCCAACAGCCAAGAGCATTAAACGGAAAGATAAATGGTTGATTATTTCATGGCATGCCGTAAGTACACATATACCATTCCAAGACTGGAAAAGAGAAGAGAAGATCAGAAATTTTCTCCCAGATATCAAAATCACTGAGCTAGGGCTTTGAGGATGAGAAATGGGCTAGACCAGGAAAGATGTATGGTGATTAGCTGTCAATAGTCCAAGTAAATACCACAGTGCGAAGGCACCAGCCAGCCCCAAGTGGGTTGCAGTATGTGGCACAATGGGTGATGGGGAAGGATGAGAGAGATGATTAAAGAGAAGCAACCTGTCATGAACTCCAAGTCTTGAAAGTCATGCCAAGGAGCTTGGATATTTTTTTTTCTTTAAGCATTGGGGTGACTTTATTCAAAGGGAGAAAAATCAGCCTAAAATTTTATCACGAAAACATTCTGACACAATTTAGAGTTGAATGTGTAAAAGAGTCTGTAATTTTTTTTATTTTTTTGTTTTCATTTTTAATGTTTTTTTTTATTTTAATTCCAGTATCATTAACATATAGTATGATACAGGACGATATAGTGACTCAACAGTTCTGTACATTACTCAGTGCTCATCATGATGAGAGAACTCTTAATCCCCATCACCTGTTTCACCCATCCCCCAACCACCTGTCCTCTGTCACCATCAATTGATACTCTATAGTTAAGAGGCTGTTTCTTAGTTTGTCCCTTCTTTGTTTTGTTTCTTAAATTCCACATATGAGTGAAATCATATGGCATTTGTCTTTCTCTGACTGACTAATTTCACTTAGTATTATTTTCTCTAGATCTATCCATGTTCTTACAAATGGCAAGATTTCCTTATTTATGGCTGGGTAATATTTCATTGCATATATATGACACATCTTTATCTACTCATCTATTGATGGACATTTTCACAATTTGGCTATTATCACCAATGCTGTGATAAACATAGGGGTCCATATATCTTTTCAAATTGGTGTTTTCATAATCTCTGGGTAAATACCTAGTAGTAGAATTACTAGGTCATAGAGTAATTCTATTTTTAACTTTAGGAGGAGCCTCCATCCTGTCTTCCACAGTGGCTGCACCAGTTTTCATTCCCACCAACAGTGTAAGAGGGTTCCTTTGTCTCCACACCCTTGCCAACACTTGTTATTTCTTGTGTTGTTGATTTTAACCATTCTGGCAGGTGTGAGGTGATATTTCATTGTGGTTTTGATTTGCATTTCCCAATGATGAGTGATGTTGAACATCTTTTCATGTGTGTTTTGGCCATCTGTGTGTCTTCTTTGGAGAGAGGTTTGTGTATGTCTTCTGCCCACTTTTAATTGTATTATTTGCTTTTTTGTGTGTTGAGATATATAATTTCTTTATGTATTTTGGATGCTAACCCTTTATCAGATATGTCATTTGCAAATATCTTCTGCATTTAGTATGTTTTTTGGTTTTGTTGATTCTTTCCTTCAGTGTGCAGAAACTTGATGTAGTCCCAATAGTTTGTTTTTGTTTTTCTTTCCCTTACCTCAGGAGACATATTTAGTAAAATATTGCTATGACTTGTGTCAGAGAAATTACTGCCTGTTCTGTGTTCTCAGATTTTTATGGTTTTAGGTCTCACATTTATATCTTTAATTCATTTTGAGTTTATTTTTGTGTACAGTGTAATAAAGTGGTCCAGTTTTATTCTTTTGCATGTAGTTTCCCCAGACCATCTGTTGAAGAGATTGCCTTTTCCCCACTGCTTATTCTCGCCTCCTTGGTCAAAGGTTAATTGACCATATAATTGTGGGTTTATTTCTGAACTCTGTTCTGTTCTATTAATCTATGTATGTGTCCATGTTTGTGCCATTACCATAGTGTTTTGATTACTACAACTTTGTAGTGTATCTTAAAATCTGGGATTTCAAAAATTTCTAAAATACCGATATTTTTGTTCTTCTTTTTAAGGTTGCTCTGTCTATTCAGTTTTTTGTGGTTTCATACAAATTTTAGGATTATTTGTTCTAGTTCTGTGAAAAATCCTGTTGGTATTTTGATAGAGATTGCATTAAATCTCTAGATTGCTTCAGATAGTATAGACATTTTAACAATATTTGTTCTTTCAATCTATGATCACGGATTATCTTTCCATTTCTGTTGTCTTCAGTTTCTTTCATTAATGTTTTATAATTTTCAGGGTTGATGTTTCACTTTTAATACACTTTTTAAAAAAAAATCAAATGCCACTATTTTCTGGATCATGTGCCTGAATTTTTCCTTTGTATCTGCTAATGCATGAATTACTGCATTAACCATACTTAGTCACCTATGAAAAGTATGTAACTCTTTGCTGCAAAGTTTGTCATATGGAAACTGTATGCCTCTGAGAGTTATAGAAGTGTCTTTGGAAATCTGTGACCTCTCAAATTTGAGAAATTCTGATGCAGAGATTAAACTGGAATGAACAGGGAAAAAATAGGCACCAGGAACCAACTCAGAGCCTATTACAATGATCACATGAGAAATAAAGGGGGCTTGAATTCAGAAGAGAGGGGGAAAACTTAGTAGTTATTTACAGAGTATAATGGACAGAATGTCATGACATCCAGAAGATACGAGAGGGAAGTGTCACGGATTGTGCTCAGATCTCTAGCTTCAGTAGCTGAGTGAATTTTGGTGACATCTCAGTAAGATCGCAAAAATAGCAAACAAATAAATACTAGTGTTGCAAATATGGAGTTTGAGATGTCTGAACATTCAGGTGGAGATCTATGGAATGCAGAAGATCAATCTAAGCTGGTGTTTTCAGAACATAACTAGGTAGACACTGTTGTTTTGGGGAGAAGTGTACTCCCAGGGGTATTGAGTAGGGTGAGAAAAGAAATGTGTAGAGAAAGAAGAATCCAACAAAGAGATTGACAAAGAGTGACTGAGTTGTAGGCAGAGAACCAAGAGAGTGCTCTCAAATCCAAGAGAGGAGGGAATTCCAGGAAGGGCTGGAATTGTTGAAAAAACTTCATGGAGAAATTTTTAATGGAATTGGGTGTGGATATACAAGGGGAACTGGTAGGGCAGGAAAGAGGAGGTGTGTATTCTGGGTCGGGAAGTCTCACAGAGGGATGTGTAAAATTTAGACCAGAGAGTTGGCTGGAATAGACAGTACAACTTGGGGCTGACAGCCGGGCTCTAAAATCAGACTCCTTAGATTAAAATCCCAGCTCCACACTCTTAGTTACATGATCCTCAGCAAGTTCTGTCACCTTCCAAGTCTCAGTTTTCTCATGTGTAAAATGGGGGCAATGATAGTGATTTACCACCAGATTGTTTATTTTTTTATTCTGCTGTATAGACATCTTGGAAATGTCAGGGTGATTTTACATACACAACAGGGTTTTTAGCTATTTCTGAATATTTTGTCATTTGCCCCTCTACCATTCCAACCATCATCTAGAATTTTACATTTATGGACATTTTCCTTTAATAAACAGGAGTTTTTAACTATTTATATAGCTTATATGTAAGTGTTTCTAAAATATAAATATGTTTTATAAGTCCTCAGCAAGACTTTTCCCACCGTATAGTTTATGTTAGTCCTTTGTGGATTTGCTTTACATGTTTAAATCTTTAATAATTGTGAATAAATTTTATGGTAAGTCAAGACACTAATATTCTTAAACTAAATTTAAAGAACATTATTTATTAAATAATCCAGTTTTGGTTTTGGCTTGAGATCTTCTATATTTTACTAAATTTAATAATAGTCAGCTCTGTTTTTTAACCTTTATAAACTATTCCCACACCAAAAATGCTATGTTATAATTATTATGGATTTAAAAAATACAGTTCAGGGGCGCCTGGGTGGCTCAGTGGCTTAAGCCTCTGCCTTTGGCTCGTGTCATGATCACGGGGTCATCGAGCCCGGCATCAGGCTCTCTGCTCAGCAGGGAGCCTGCTTCCTCCTCTCTCTGCCTGCCTCTCTGTCTACTTGTGGTCTCTCTCTCTGTCAAATAAATAAATAAAATCTTAAAAAAATATACAGTTCACTATGGAGAGAACATGCACCTTCCTAACTAATCTTATTTTTCAGAATTTTCTCAGTTACCCTCATTTGATTTTGCTGATTTATAAATAATAATTTTTAAATTATAAAAATTAATTTTATAATCTCTTTCTAAAGTCCTCCCAAGAAATCCCATTAGATTTGTGATTGAAATTGCATTAGATTGCTAATTAATCCATTTACAAGTACTACACAACTACTTATGAAACCCCTGCCAACCGTCTAAGAAACTCCTAGTTCTTAAATCATAAATATTCACAGTCAAGAAGGGGTCACCAGATATTTGAAGAAAACTAATGAAAAGAAATGAATTAATGGACTAAACAAGTGCATTTTTCTGAAGAAAATTTGTCTTCTGTTTCCAGAAGAAACAGAGTTAAGAAAAAGTATAGAAAAAAAGCTGAAAATACTAAATTTTCAGAGAGGTTAAGGGGAAAAAAAGTTTGTTAAGTATGATCAAGTTTTTGTGAAATAGGAGCAGGATGCTGGAAAAAAAAAGGAAGATTGGATGAACTACTGAGCATGCTTAAATATTGAATTAATCAAGCAAATCTTCCAGAATATGAAGCAAAAAGACAAGAATATAAAATATAATGAGAAAAAGAGAGAGAGAAATAATCAAGAGTATGAGGGGTAGGGGAAAAATTATTGGGGGGGGGGGGGGAATCTTGACCTGAAGAGTGATTAAAACCTTCAGATTGAAAAGGGTTATCCAGTGCCCAACAGAGATAGAAAAAAAAAAATGCATACCAAGACACATGATGAAATTTCCAAATCCCAAGGATAAGAAATTAATCCTAAAAGCTTCTATAGAACAAAAAAGGATCTTTCAAAGTTATCAGACTTCTCATCAGCAAAGCTAGAAGCTGGGACAGATGAGGCTATGTTTCATAGTTCTGAGAAGGGTTAATTAGAACCTTGAATTGATAGCTAATCTATGGAGTGTTAGGACAAACTAAGACATGGTTAAACATACATAAGGGCTCAGGTTTATAAGTTTACCACCTAATTAAAAAATATTTTTTGAAGATATATTTCAGCAAAACAAAACAAAGATCCTATACAGACGATAACCCAGGATACAAAGAGCACTGGACCTAGCTCAGGTGTCTTATGAAAATAAATTCCAGGATGACAACACTATACTAGGCCTAGAAAGCAGGGAGGCTAAATCAGAAAGCGCCATCACAGGGTTCCAAGAAGAATAAGAATATCTTCAAGAAGAAAGTAGATACTATAAATCAAATTGCATATTGAAGAAACATTAGCATTTTGGGGCCAAACTAAGTACATTGAAGTTATAAATTAATCTGTCCTTATAATACTGAGTCTTCCTATCCAGGAAATTAGATGTTTTTACATATTTTTTTTAGTTTTTTAAAATATCCTTCAGTGAAGTTTTACAGTACTATTTATATAAGACTTTTATGTTTTTATTGAGTTTATCTGGATATTTTATATGTTTTGTGACTTGTAAATGAGATACTTTCTCCATTTCCTGACTATTGCTGTTATATGGAATGCCTATTGTGCATATGCATTTTCTAACATTCTGCCTTTCATATAAACCATATTGTTTTTCCTTCTTACACATTTTAGTTGATTCTCCTGAACTGTAGTTATAGAATTGTCATCCAAAAATATAATTTTGCCCCCTTCTTTCAAACACTTGAACCTCATATTTGGTTTTCTTGTTTGACTTCTTGGGTTAGAATTTATTGGATACAGTGAGCTGCCTTGTTTTGTTTCTGATTTGCTTCAGTGTTAATTGTAGATGTTGAATGAAAGTTATATTAGCACGATAAGGAACACCCTTCTATTCTTACTGTACTAGTAGTCCTATTTTACTATCAACTCTTTTTGATAATTGTGATGGGCTACCTGATGGACATTGTTGAATGCTAGGAAAAAGATTGTGGATTCAGTTTTCTCCTGTAGGGGACCATTATAGAATAAATATGACTTTGAGAAAAATATGTAGACAACTGTTTAAGTAATTCAGCCATCTGTTGATATTTGTGTAATCATGGGGACAAAGGAAGAGGAAATACATTCCGGAGGACAGAACTTAAGAGATGGGTCAGAAAACAAATCGACTTTCCTAATCTGATTTCTTCTTGTCCATAAGATGCAGAATATTTGATAGCAAAGGAGTTTAACATACATACTGATCCTGAATGGATTTTAATACATAACTGCTAAAAACAAAACTATTTGTGGTGAGGGGTGAGGCAATATAGGTGAAGGAGATTAAGAGGTACAAATTCCAGTTATAAAACAAATGTTATCGGTATATAAGATACCACATGGGAAATACAGCCAATAATATTGTAAAACTTTATATGGTGACAGATGGTAACTAAATTTATTGTGGGGATCATTTTATAATGTGCAAAAAATTGAATAACTGTGATGAACACCTGAAGCTAAGAGAATAGTATACATCAATTACATTTTAATTAAAAATGTGAAAAAAGACTTATTTTACTGCTGCTTTTTATATACACTTATAAAACTCAAACCTGAGTAGTAGGAACTTATTACTTCTTAGATATAGGATAGTAGTCACCTTTCTCTTCTGAGACACTGAACACTAGTAATTGATACTGTAGTCACTCTTCTCAACAATTTGGTGGTTTCTGTAAAATATTGCTTAAATGATATTTGGCTCCCACACCATCCATTTTGATGATTTTTAAGCTTTTTCAAATAAAAAAATTCTCCTGTCTTGGATGGCTTGGCATCATTAAAAGCATGACACACAAAAAAAAAAAAAAAAAAAAAAAAAAAAAGCATGACACCCCCTTGAAGATAGTAAGTAGGACTACTTTTTCTCTCATTGTTCTATGAACAACAAATTTCCAAACAAAATAATCAACAATTTGAATACGAATGTATCCTTGAAGTTAATCTATCCCTATGTTATTAAAAATGTCTAACATATGGTCGGCCTGGGTGGCTCAGTCAATTAAGCATCTGCCTTTAGCTCAAATCATCTCAGTGTCTCAGGGTCCTGGAATAGGCCTGCTTCTCCCCCTCTCTCTGCCCTCCACTCCTGCCTTCTCCTGTGCACCTGCACACAGGCTCTCTCTTTCAAATAAAAAAAATAAAATATTTTTTTAAAAAGTGCCTAACATAAATAAACTTCTTGAGATGTCGATGAAAACTTTTGTTAATCTTCTCCCTCACAGTGGCTGATAGTATCACACCATGATTTTAGTTTAAGATTTTATCTAATTATATTTGGAGTAAGATTATATATTTATGTACTATCCCCTTCATAGTAATAATACAGATCTTGAATTATAATGACTTTCATGATTGTATTATAAGATTAAATAGAATATTGGGAGGGCTTCACATTTCCTATTTGTGCTTCTTACTCCCATGCCTGTCAAGATTGGTACAGATTCAAGTTTGTTTTTAATAGACTTCCTAGAAGATCAAAACCAGGGATCATCTGTATCATCACACGATAGCTGTTTGGGGCCCCTGTTTTGCCCTGCAGATACTTCCTAAAGAGAAAGCCACATTTTGCAGCTGGGTACCTGCTTCCACAGGTTTGTTTTGTTGTTATTGTTGTTTTGTTTTTGTTTTTACAACTTTTCAGTAGTGAGTGGCAAGAAACGCTATGAAAGTGTTGCTACATGGAGAGAGACACTCCTTCACCATCTGGTGAGCATTCTGGAGAATGGAGACAAATACCTCACAGTATAGCAGTGAAGTCATTTTGTAGGAAGTTTGGCTTTGGGATTAATTTGAGAACTCTGAGAGTAGCATATTGCGGTGGTCCGTTCAGCACAATTCCTTGTGGTGTTTAGTAAATTACAGACTGTTTATATTAGAAAGGGCTATAGAGATCAGTGCAGAGATAAGGAACCTGAGGCCCACAGAGCTCCAGTGGCATGTCCATAACATTTATTTGAGCCACATCAGAATCCACATTCCACAATGTGCAAATGCTGTGTATTATGGAATTCGCAGTGACACATTCTGAGGTCATGCAGGAAATGGACCAGAGTGAAGTGCTACGAATTAGGTCAGTAGCTTAAGACAGTACAGGCCCCCAGGCAATTTTCAGCTTCCCTGACCCCACTGGCATTGGGAACATGGAAAACACGCGCGCGCATGCGCGTGTGTGTGTGTGTGTGTGTGTGTGTGTGAGTGTGAATGTAGCATCCTTGTTCTTATGTATCGTGTTTTCATTTGGACTTTAAGCTGTACATCGAGAAGCCACAGCCTATTTGCCCTGTTATTCCTAGTATTATTTCTTGTTAAAAATTCACCTGTTATATTTCAAACTTTCTTATTAAAAATTCACCTTTGTTATATTTCAAACTTTGTTATATTTCAAAATGACCTCATTTCAGGTCAATGAAATGAGACCCATTAATGCTTAAAAAAATTTAACATGGGCATACATGTATCGAAATGTATTGGGAAAAATATAAAAATTTTTATACAGTAATGAACATGAAGTTGTAGAATTACATGTACTTTTTCCTCATTATTTCTACTACTTTCCCTGTATTTTCTAAGATTCCTACCATGAGATTTTCTTTAAATGTGTATAATTTTATTATATAAAATTCATATTATATAAAATTTATATTAATAAATATTTATATAATTATTAATAAATATTTATATATTTATTATATAAAATTTATATTTTATCTATTAATAGATAATATTTTTATATTAGAAAGTATTTTTAAGTCACAGAATACTCTCAAAATGTTACAGAATATGAAGAAAAATTACATAATATGAGAAAGTCCCTCCTCATGCTCCTTTAGATTTGCTCTCGTGGAAGTATCCACTCAACAATGGATTCAATTTGGTGTATATCTTTTTAAATGAATATTCCTATATTAGAATTATGGAAATTATTTTTGTTGGAAGTGCATATTACATGTTATTCTGTGACTGCCTTTTGTATTTAATATATTTTGGGGTCATCTGGCTGACCCACTTGATAGAGCATGCGACTCTTTTTTTTTTTTTTAAGATTTTATTTATTTATTTGACAGACAGAGATCTCAAGTAGGCAGAGAGAGAGGAGGAAGCAGGCTCCCCGCTGAGCAGAGAGCCCAATGCGGGGCTCGATCCCAGGACCCTGGGATCATGACCAGAGCTGAAGGCAGAGGCTTAACCCACTGAGCCACCCAGGCACCCTGAGATGTTTCTGGAAGACAGAATATTCACTGTCTGTGTCTCATCAGAGTCTGATGAGACACAGACAGTGAATATTCTGTCTTCCAGTAAGATTCAGATGCTCACTCAAGTAATAGCAATTCCACTGTAGCATGGATATTTGGGGGAATTCAGGGGCTCCTAAGAAGTTTGGGTAAAAACCCACACTGCTGAGATGGTTTTTGCCTTTGTTGTTCTTGTTCAAGAAAGAGTTACTCCTCTGATCTACAGCCAGAAGTTTACTGTCTTGGGGTAGGGCAGGGATGGAGCAGGAGCCGGAGGGTGGGGAGGACAGAGACTTGGCTAGTCCTATTCCTAAGAGTCCTGTCCTGTCCTATCCCTCAGCAGCCTCCCATAGCAGCTGACTGATCACTTGTGTATGATAGCCTTCAGGTGTGTTTGAGAAAAACTGTTGGGAATTCTTGTCAAATCTCAAAAATCAGCTGTCCGTCTTATGCATGTATGATATGTTGTACCTGCTTCAGCTGCCTACAGATCTCTTTTACAATTCAAAACAAACTTCAAAAAAATGGGGGGGTTCTCCCTCAAAAATCAAATTGATAAAAAAGAATTTTTAAAAATCATGCATGCTTTGAATGCACCTTAGGGGCAACTCAAACATTTCAATTCTCTGATAACAAATATTAGTAACCATTTTGTTAAATATTTACTTTGTGCACAATTATGCTAAAACCTTTATATACAAATGCCTTTTTAACATTCAGAAGAGCCCTATATTCACAACTTTATAGATAAGAAAGCTATGAGATTGGGCACCTGGGTGGCTCAGTTGGTTGAGCGACTGCCTTCGGCTCAGGTCGTGATCCCGGGGTCCCAGGCTCCCGGCTCCATAGGAGTCTGCTTCTCCCTCTGACCTTCTCCCCTCTCATGCTCTCTCTCTCTTCCTCTCTCTCAAATAAATAAATAAAATCTTAAAAAAAAAATTTTTTAAAAATTTTAAATTTAAAAAAAGAAAGCTGTGAGGTCAAAGAGGTTAAGTCCCTTGACCAGTTGTCACACAGCTTATAAATGACAGTTAGGATTCAAACCCAATTTTTTTATATATTTAAAACTCTACCTCTTAATACCAGACTGGAAATCAACTCTTGTTTAGTAGGCAATCAAATGTTTCTTCCTGGTGGCAATTCCCACAAGAGTAAAAAATTTTCAACATACCATATGTATATGTGTGTGTGTGTGTGTGTGTGTGTGTGTGTAGATTTATATGTGTATATATGTATATAAGTGGATTAGTACTTGAGGTATATTATTGCTTTGAGTTATGGTATCTTTTATAAGACATTGAAATGATGCATTATAGATAAGACCATGTAGCAGTAAGTAAGATAAGATTTTTGCTTTTATTTGTGTCAATCAGACTATCTTGTTTGAGCTCTTGAAGAGGAGAGTGACAGGGTAGAGATAAGCAAAGCAGATTAGGTGTGTACTATCCTGAAATCTGAATTATTTGACATTTTTAAGGCTAAGCATTTATTGAGTTTTATGAATATAAATTGGCATGAAAAAATAATACCATCTGCTCAATAATAATCCTCTGCTCTTAGCAAAGAGTATTTGTTTCAGCTTGAGAGTAATGATCCTATTTATCAAACTTGCTAATTGCATGAACTATATATAAATTGTTAGGCTCATAAAGGTGTATATTTATGGTCACCAGATACTCCTCAGGTTCTGTATTTTCACAGTTGTAGAGTTAGCTTTTTTTTTTTTTTTCCTCTGTTTCTCTTACTGTCAGTGAAGACAGCCTCGTTGGTATTTTCTGGATTGCATAGCAATATTCTCCATCTAATTGCTTACATAGAGTACAAAGCAAGGACGTTTTCTATTAGTTTTTTAAAATACTTGTTCTCTAGGGGTGCCTAGGTGGTCAGTGGTTTAAAGCCTCTGCCTTCGGCTCAGGTCATGATCCCAGGGTCCTGAGATCGAGCCCCGCATCGGGCTCTCTGCTCCGCAGGGAGCCTGCTTCCTCCTCTCTCTCTGTCTGCTTCTCTGCCTAGTTGTGATTTCTCTCTGTCAAATAAATAAAATATTAAAAAAAATAAAATAAATAAAATAAAATACTTGTTCTCTAGATTTAAATTCCCATGTTTTATTAAGGGAATAAGTTTTTATTTGCCAAAAGTCTCCACTTATAGCTGCAGTAATATGTTGTTTTCTTATTTATAAACATCAGCATAAAGTATGCACTGAATAAAATATAAGTTACTAATGTGAAAATGGCCATTTTAGTTTGCACTGATTGTTAAAGTGGGTCAGAAGAGTCTGTTTCATTAACTTTAAGGGAGCTATGGTATTCTTTTGTCTCTTTAGCCTTCCTTCTGGTGTATTCCAAGAATTCTCAACAGGTTACTGAAGAGCTCCAAAATAAAGCACAATTCTCAAAAAGTGTTTTCTAGAAGGATCTGCAATGACATTCAGGATTGGCAAGCATCAGAAAGTAGAAAAATGAATAAAGAAATTATCTCATACACAGAGAATGTCATTTTATGTGAAATCAAATAGAGAAAAATAGTGTAGGTCTTTTAAAAATATTGGTGTATAAACAATGAATCTTGGAACACTGGGAAAAAAGTAAAATTAAGATGATAAAGGGGTGCCTGGGTGGCTCAGTGGGTTAAAGCCTCTGCCTTCGGCTCAGGTTATGATCTCAGGGTCCTGGGATTGAGCCCTGCATCGGGCTCTCTGCTCAGCAAGGAGTCTGCTTCCCCCTCTCTCTGCCTGCCTCTTTGCCTGCTTGTGATCTCTCTCTGTCAAATAAATAAATAAAATCTTAAAAAAAAAAGATGGTAAAAAATATTAGTAGATATTTATAACTGAAAATACAGATAAAATAAATAGGTGGTAGAAAAATTTAGAAAAAATTAACATAGTATGCTAAAACACTTGCATCTACCTAATGTTAATCTTAGAAAAATGATGAGAATCTTATGTATGATTCACATTTGTAAGTAGTAATAATAGATTTTGAAATAATATTATATTATAGTAAGTCTTTTTCTTCTTATGTACCTGATTCCAAATAAGTACATGTTTGAACACAGTGTGGTTTTTTTCGTTTCTAAGAAATGCTTATCTTAATAAATACCTTATTTACTTGAGTGAGAAACTAAAATCTGGCAGAATGTGATTTTTTGCATTAAATGTGCATACCAGTAATTTGAAAGATTGAAAAAAAAACAAACTTTCTATTCCAAAGGAATCATGGTGATTGAAGAATAGTTTTGTGTAATCTTAAATACTGAATAGTAAGCATATTCACTATCCAAAGGAGCAAACTAAAACAAGAAAAGAAATCGAATTTGAAAAGGGAGAGGCTTCAGATGATCTAATCCAAAATTTAATGACTTTTTCAAAAGAATAAATTTAAAATGTAAGCCAAAATGAGATTAGTCATAAATTACATATGGTATACTCTTTTTCTTATTCTCCACTTCTCATTCCCCATTAGGTGGCTCATGTCAATGGAAAATAATTACATGGCACTTTTCCCATCCTATCCCCCATGATAGATACACCGAATTAAGAAATTGTGCTTTTTTCTGTAGGTTTTAGAATCCTTCTTGACAAAGAACATCAAAGGAGTCACTAGCAATAGCTTAGAATTGGATTCCAGTTTGTCTCCCAAATCTTCTGATCAGTTCTTTTTATACTTGCTTTTAGGAAAATAATCTGCATCTATAGTGAGAAGCAAATAGCTATGCGATACAATAAATGCTCCAAAAGAAGTCAGAAATTTATGTCTCAGTATCTCAATAATGGTTCCAGCATTGAGTGTGGAATCTTTGACAACTTGTAACTTCTCTAGCACTCAATTCCAATCTGTAAAATTAAGGAGATTGGGCTAGACTTTCTTTTTAAAATCCTGTCTATGGGGTGCCTGGGTTGCTCAGTCATTAAGCATCTGCCTTCCACTCAGGCCATGATCTTGGGACCCTGGGATCAAGCCCCACATCAGGCTCCCTGCTGAGCCAGAAACCTGCTTCTCCCTCTCCCACTCCTCTTCTTGTGTTCCCTCTCTCACTGTCTGTCTTTCTGTCTGTCTGTCTCTCTCTCTCTCTCTCTCTGTCAAATAAATAAATTAATCTTTTCCAAAAAAAAAAAAAAAATCCTGTCCAGTTTCAACTTTTTATTTTCCATACCTTCAGTAACCCTTTAAGACTTTTCACTGTTCCCTAAATACACATTTTTTAAAATATTTGCAACATTTTGCACATTCCCTTTTTTTCATTCTGGGATGCCCTTTGTCACTTGTGCAACCTAGCAAACCTGCATTCACCTTTCAAGGTCCACTCACATATCAACTGTTTAGCTCCAAAACTTACCCTGTTCTCAGTTCTCAGGTCAAATGAGTTGTCCTCAGATTTGTGCTTCTGATATACATCAGCCCTCATTGTTCTATAATTATTTATTGATCTGTTTTCTCCTGAAAATCCTGTAAAGAAGGGACTCAGACCCTTGGTATTTATACTCTTGGGGATATGGGGCTTCACACATATCAACTGTTCAATGGAAGTTTCTTGAGTTAATAGTTAAAGGTCACGATCTGCCTTTTAAAAAAGCTTAAAATCTAGTGATTGAAGATTGTTGTCTATGTGATTTTAAATACATGTATTTTGGTGAAATACTCAGAGTAAGTTTTATTACATCTTTTTCGTCTAAGTAATTCATAAGCTGCATACATTCTAAACCACTAGAACTGCAGATAACTCAGTGGGCTTTGAAATCCTCAAGGTATTTCAGGTCAGTGGTTAATACACTAACAAAGAAAGAGCTCATGCAAATAAGTAAGGTAAACATGAAGGCTTCAATGTTAAATCATCAAAGACAGGTTCAGACAATTCACAAAAGATAGTTAATGACAAGTTAGAATATTAAAAGCATTGGACCTCTGGCTGAGATAGAGCAATTAGCACATTCATTGAACGCTTCTACCTCTGAAATCCATAAAAAGACTTAAAATTTTTCTTTCCTTTTCTATTGAAGACTAATTGACATACAATATTATGTTAATTCCAGGTGTACAATGTGGTAATTTAATATTTATATACCTTACAAAATGGTCACCACAAGAAGTCTCCATAGCGCTGTCACCATACAGAATTATTACAATATTATTGACTATATTCCCTGTGCTATACATTACATCCTCTTGTTTTATTTATTTTATAACTGGAAGATTGTACCTCTTAATCTCTTTACCTGATTTGCCCTTCCAACCCCCTCCTCTCCTTTGGCAACTACCAGTTTGTTCTCTGTATCTATGAGTCTGTTTCTGTTTTGCTTTGCTTGTTTTGTTTTTTTTAGATTCCACACATAAGTTCATAAGTTTAATGATTTGGTTATTTATCTTTCTCTGACTTATTTCACTTAGCATAAGGCCCTCTAGGTCCATCCATGTTATTGCAAATGGCAAGATTTTATTCCTTTTTTATGGCCAAGTGGGGTGTGTGTGTGTGTGTGTGTGTGTGTGTGTGTGTATCATATACATTTTCTTTATTCATACATATATCAGTGAACATTTAGATTTAGATTGTTCCCATGTCTTGGCTATTGTAAATAACACTGCAAGGTGCCTGGGTGGCTAATACTGTTAAGCGTCTGCCTTTGATTCAAGTCATGATCCCAGGATTTTGGGATTGAGCCCAGCATCTGGGTTCCTGCTCAGCAGGGAGTCTGCTTCCCCTTTCCCCGCTTCCCCTCCCTGTGGCTCATGCTCTCTGTCTCTCTCTCTCTGAAATGAATAAACAAAATCTAATAAATAAATAACACTGCAATGAACATAGGGTGAATATGTCTTTTCTTTGGATAAATAACTAGAAGAATTGCTGGATTGTACGATAGTTCTATTTTTAATTTTTGGAGGAGCCTTCATTCTGTTTTCCACATTTGCTGCATGAATTTACATTTCTACCAACAGTACCCAAGGGTTCCCTTTTCTCTACATCCTCGCCCACACTCCTTATCTCTTGTCTTTTTCATATTAGCTTAGCCATTCTGAGTGGTGTAAAGTGTTACCTCATTGTGGTTTTGATCTGTATTTCCCTGATGATGAGTGATATTAAACATCTTTCCATGTGTCTCTTGGCCATCTGCACGTCTTCTTTGGAAAAATGTCTGTTTAGGTCCTCCCTATTTTTTAATCAGACTGTTTTTTAAATATTGAGTTGTATGAGTTATTTTATGTATTTTATAGGTTAACCCCTTTTCATATATATATCATTTGCAGATATCTTCGCTCAATCAGTAGGTTGGCTTTTTCATTTTCACCATGTAAAAACTTTTTAGTTCGATATAGTCTCATTTGGTTATTTTTGTTTCTTTTGTCCTTGCATCAGGAGATAGATCCAAAAACAAAACTGAAAAATGTCACTAAGATTGATATGAAAGAATTTACTGATTGTGTTTTCTTCAGAGGTTATAATAGAGGCTGGAAACTATAGATACTCACTTACTTGTTGAATGAGCTTTAAAGATTGAGAGTTCCAGTCTTTTTACTCCACTCATTTTCCAATTATGCATAAGCCTTCTGAACAGGAGATTGAGGCATCCTGTAGAGAATTCACCAGCCCCAGAGGAAAAAAACAAACAAACAAAGACACAGCCACCCAGATCACTCTGTGGTAAAGATTATAATTGACCAGTCTTACCATGCAAACAGAGTCTTCAATCCAATTTTTAGTGCTCTAATCTAAATATGAGTAGCCAGATAAGATTTACCAAACATTTGGGGAAAGGATTTAAATGAAGGATGGAAACCAAAATAAATTTTTAAAAGACCAGCTTATAAGAAGTACAGATGCTGGAGGAAGAAGAAAACTTAGGAAATACAGGGAGGTAAGAGGACTTATAGTGTATCAGTATTATTAGCATTGCTTCCATGAAACAAGAACAGGATGCTATAAAAAGAGAATTCTTGACCAGTAAAAATATGATAGCAGAAGTGGGAAAAAAAAGCCTCAGTAGAATAGAAAGATAAATTTTAGAGTATCTCCAGGAAAATAGACCAAAAGACAAAGAAATAGAAAATACAGAATAAAAATATGAGAAAATTAGAGGGCCAGACCAAGAAATCTAAGATCCAAATAATATAAATTCTAGAAAGAAGAGAAAACTACAGGAGGCATAATTGAATAAAAATTTCCAGAACTAATTAATAGGAGCATCCAACACAATATGTATATATAAAACTTATTCTTAGGCTCATTATCATGTCATATACAAATGATCAGAAATCAAAAGGTCATCAAGATGCACATTGAAACCTAGAAAACAATGGGACCCTGCCTTTTAAATTTTGAAGGAAAATGATCCAACCAAGAATTCTATACTTATCCAAATCATTAACCAGGAGTGAGCATAGAGTAAAGATAATTTCAAAGATGGTGTCCTTGAAAAATTTGCCTTAGATACATACTTTCTCAGGAAGCTGCTGGAAATGTACTTACCAAAACAAGGGGGTAAACTTAAAGAACATTATCATCAGGATAATGATGAAGTAACATCCCAAAGTCACAGCTGTGCAACAGACATAGGAAATAATCATCCCATTTTAGAAGAGGCTTTTGGGAGGTATTTCTTCAAGAAAATGTTCTTGGTAAAATTACTGATGCATTTGAACCACACTTAAGAGGAGAGGTTTGCAGTTGGGGCAAAATTTGGGATTGAATTTTAATTACAAATTTATAGACACTTAAGGAAACAAACAAGACAAGAATCTTCAACTACAAAGAAAGCAAAAACTTGTGAAGAAAACAAAATAGTTTAAGCTACTTACAGTGTTTCCTTAGTCCTGCTAATATAAACACAATAACTCAATCTAACCAAAATTACTATTAATAGTAGAAGGATTGAAGATAAGAAGTATGAATAGATGAGAAGCTAAATTCTCATCTTCTAATTGAATATCAATAACTGATGTCTAAAATTGAAGTATTAAGAAGTAGCAATATAGGTATGTTATTTAGAGATACAAACTATAACAAATAAATCAGCTATGAAATTTGAAAGTGACTACCTTTGGGGAATGGAAGGTACCTGTATGGGGGAGTCAGTGCAGGGGATTTTTTTTTTTTTTTTTGTCTTGGTGTAATACTTTTAAATTCTTTATGTGCCTATATAACTTTGCTAAAAATAAAATATAAATTTAAAAACTGATCTTTCTTCAAATGATACCTCCACTTGTGGTGGACATAACATAGCACAGATGATATAGACATACTTGTTGAATCATCTGAAAGTAATGTAACTGACATGATGAGCACTGGGTGTTATATGCAACTGATGAACACTATATCTGAAACTAATGATGTACTATATGTTGGCTAATTGGATTTTTTTTTAAAAAGTAGCATAACACTGTATCTCAACTACAAAGAAAAGAAAGGAAAGCAATATAAATAAAATAAAATTTAATCTTTCTTACTTATAATGAGAAGTACAAATTTAAAGCAAAACATATTTGCCAAATTTTTACATATTTATTATACAATAATTAGAATATCATGTGACATTCTCACTACCTGTAAAAGCAGAAATTGCTTTTCTAAATATTTCTAATATTTCTGAAAAAAATTGACAGTATATATAGGAGACTTAAAAAGGTTTATTCCCGGGACGCCTGGGTGGCTCAGTGGGTTAAAGCCTCTGCCTTCAGCTCAGGTCATGGTCTCAGGGTCCTGGGATCGAGCCCTGAATCAGGCTCTCTGCTCAGCAGGGAGCCTGGTTCCTCCTCTCTCTCTGCCTGCTTCTCTGCCTACTTGTGATCTCTGTCAAATAAATAAATAATCTTTAAAAAAAAAAAAAAAGGTTTATTCCCTTTGTCCTAGTAATTCCCCTGTTGGAAATCTCTTAAGGATCTACTTAGGAAAAGAAAGAAGAAAGATAAGACAGAAATATATCAAAATGTTCACAGGGGTTGTCTCTGAATGGTAGAATTAATGGGTGATATAATTATGATTTTTTTTTCAATTTTCTTCTCTTGTACCCTTCTGTACTTTTTTCCATAATCTATCCTGAAGAAAGATACTTTCATATTCAGAAATCAGAGCAGAAACCAGTTTTAACTTTTAAAAACACTGGTCCTTACAACAGAGAAAAGCTATGTATTGAAATAGTCCCAGGTCAGGTTAATATTGCCAGGAGTGGAGTCTGGGTGAAGGCTAACAGGGCCATCTGAAAGTGTGAGTCATTCAGGGGCCAGGCACAAGAGGACCCACGCAACCACTGCTGGTGGTTGCTCAGGAATCTCCCAGGGAAAAAGGAGAGGGCTTTCCCATTGCCTAAAAAAGGAACCTCCTTCCTGGAAAAGAATTCACAAGTAGTCTAAGCGATTAGAAATGGCTTTTTATTAGGTAGAAAAAAGTATTTGGGATGATGGTTGGAACTCCATTAAATATCTCTGGACCAGTTTTTAACACTTTAATTGTGTCTTCTAAACCTGCTGGAGCACTCAAGCTCTCCCAAGAAACGTGTCTGCTGTCAAGTTGTCTTTCTCTTTTTTGTCCAATGCTCTGAAATCTGATTTTGATGTACCAAGTCTCTTAACACTGAGTTACTCTAAAAGACATATGTATTTCATTGGTATGGAGTATGGAGAAGGGAGAAAGAGAAGGAAGAATTTAAACTGATTTTTAGAATGCTTTCCTATGTTTATCAGTTGAAAGAAAAGGTAGAAAAACCAGTTATTTGGATACCATTATGCTCCACCTGCGCTCATCCATTTGCTGTTCTCCCAAGGAACAATTTTAATTCAGGTCGGATGAATTCACACACTTTGTTCTTTTTCTCTGAAACACCCTAACAAGCTTTTTCTGCCTGATGAACTCTACTTGTCTTCCAGAAGAAGTTGAAATGTTCCCTCCAACGTGAAAAATTCCAGGACTGCAGGAAATAAGTTATGATAACTACAATTTAATGAGCTGCCTGTACCTTTAGCCAATTCTTATACTATCCAATGAGCAAGGTAATTTTATCCTCACTTTACAGAGGAGAAGACTGAAATTTAAAGGACTTGAATAACTGGCTCAAGGGCACATGGCTAGACTTGAAACCCAAATCCAGCCAGGACTTCCTGTCTAAAATCCTTTATTTATTTTTTTTTCTTTTGAAATGTCCATCACATACCGATCATTCAGATTTATATTTGTTTATATGTTTATCTTCCTCAATGGACTGACTCTTCATTCTTTATTGCAAGATAAGTTGTCTTTTTCTTGGGGAGGGTGGCATTTTTATATGTAACATTAATCAGATATAAAATTTCTATTTTTTGTTAACTTTGACTCTGCGCTCCATAGGCAAGATGCTCAAGCATGGAAACCAGATGTGTTTCAGTCGTCATTGGATTGAGAACCTGTCACTGGGTCTGCCACAGATATTGTTCAATATATATTTTTCAGGGGCGCCTGGGTGGCTCAGTGGGTTAAAGCCGCTGCATTCAGCTCAGGTCATGATCCCGGGGTCCTGGGATCGATACCCACATAGGGCTCTCTGCTAGGCGGTGAGCCTGCTTCCCCCTCTCTCTGCCTGCCTCTCTGCCTACTTGTGATCTCTGTCAAATAAGTAAATAAAATCTTTTAAAAAATATGTATTTTTTTTTCAGTGAGTAAACTAACAAATGAGGGCACAAATGAACAAAGAATGAAGCAGAAAGCCTGAGATTCAGCTCCTAGCCAAACAATATTTTGTTTTTTTGTTTTCTCCGTCTTCATTGTCTGAATAGACAGTAATAGCTTAAGCACATGTGAAGTATACTACACTATCAATAACCATGTTCACTCAAATGAAATCTGTATCCTAAGGGAACCTCAGCATGTTGGCAGTATAGGTGAGAGACAAGTTTTACCTTCTTATAAACAAAGATACTGAGACTTCAAAATACTCTGTAGAGATACCAGATCCTGTATTTCATACACATAGGTATTTTCTCACTAAAGCATGAGTATGCAGTGTTAACCTCTGGGCCTCAAGCCAGTGTGGTTCATGTTTTGTCACTGTAGAATCTACAATACAACTTCATTTTGGTGTCTTATGAAGTTTTCATAACTTTTGAGCTATTAAAAATTGACCACATGGGGCACCTGGGTGGCTCAGTGGGTTAATTAAGCCTCTTCCTTCAGCTCGGGTCATGATCCCAGGGTCCTGGGATCGAGCCCCACATCGGCTCTCTGCTCAGCGGGGAACCTGCTACCTCCTCTCTCTCTGCCTGCCTCTCCGCCTACTTGTGATCTCTCTCTGTCAAATAAATAAAATCTTAAAAGAAAAAAAACTGACCACATAAGGGTAATATAAAAGATTGCACATATTACAAAATACTTAGCCTGTAAGGAATTATACTGCAGTTAGGATAAATTAATAAATGTTTTTATTTGATTACTTAAAAAGTTCTGGAAGTCTAGTAATAGTGGGGTTTTTGTGAAGAAAGGAAAGTCCATGTTCTGTTTTTCTTTTTAAAATTAAAACCACTGAGAAAAAAGGAATAATAGGTAGCAGAAGGTATTAAATTATTTCTTCTGTAAAAGCACAATCCCACATCAAATTTAAATACAAAAGAATAGGCAAAGGGATAATAACACTGTAGTTTTAACCCACATAAGGCAGGAAATTGAGTGAAATAAGTTTTTCCTCTAATTTTATGTGGAAAAAAATGTGTCATATGGCCAACCCATATGAATCCAATCTGTTTGGTTTATCCATCCCTTTAGTGACATTCAGACTCCAGAATATCAGAAACCTAGTCAATATTTCAGTATGATCATAGAGACCAGAAATGTGGTAAAGATTGTGATGACTTGTGCATTAAAAAAAAAAAAAAAAATTCCTCATTGGGACAGGCTGTTGATCATATATCTTTCTCTCTTTTCAGAAACCCCTGACTATTTTCTACCTTTCAATTCACTCTCTGTAAAGGCATATTGTCCCTTCTATCCTCCATAGAATGAGAAAGAAAAAGAAGAAGAATCAGTGAATTACTAATAAAAATCTCTCCATGCTCCCCCAGCACTTGGGGACATGACCAGCTCCCTTCACTGGTCATTCATCTTTCCTGACCCTCTTCTGCCTATCTCTCCTGTCTCATTTCACACTGTTCTCCTGCACACGCATCCTCTACTATAACCTATGCACTGTATTCCTATGAGTCTGTACCTCTGTCCATGTGATCTGTCTGTCTGGGACTCCTCCCCATCTCTTCATTCCTTCCCTGCACTCCACCCTTGCTCCTTCTTCTCTGCACTTAATTCTTTCTGCTTTTGGAATATATCAAGAATATCCTCCCATAGGGAACCTTCCAACCCCAAGACCATGTTAGATGTCTCTGCATTCTGTATGTGCTGTTGGAGTCCTTATCATATGGGTGCACTAGGATTATTTGTGTCCAGCGTTTTACCCATTGTTAATCAACACATCAATGGTTTTTCCATTAGCTGAGTGAATGAGGTGTATTTCTTAGAACAGAATTCAAAAAACACACAGGAAAACTTGGGACAACTTTATTCGAGGAATAAGTGCTTGGGCAGAGACCGCCTTTGAAATCACATGCTTAGGTCTCTCTTATGTTCTTTATGAAATAGGAATTTAATTCTCAGATCCTATCAAAGCAGGTTTGGGGCACCTGGGTGGCTCAGTGAGTTAAGCCTCTGCCTTCAGCTCAGGGTCCTGGGATCGAGTCCTGCATTGGGCTCTCTGCTCAGTAGGGAGCCTGCTTTGCCCCCCACCCCACCCCAACTCTCTATCTGCCTCCTTGTAATCTCTCTCTGTCAAATAAATAAATAAAATTTTCAAAAAAAAAAAAAGCAGGTTTGGTTGCCAAGGAACAGAACAAATTGGTATAAAACGGGCTTTTGGGTTTTTTAAAGATTTTATTTATTCAGTTATTTTTATTATATTTTTTGTGAGAGAGAGTGTGAGCAGGATTGGATGAAGGAAAGGGCAAAGGGAGATGCCGACTCCCTGCTGAGTAGGGACCGTGACTCAGTCCCAGAACCCTGGGATCATGACGTGAGCCAAAGGAAGAGCTTAACTGGCTGAGCCACCCAAGGGACCCTAAAATGGACTTTCTTATAAGAGAATCCCAAATCATAGATTCTAGGACAATATTATGTTGAAATGTCCCAATAGTCAATAGCATTCAAATACTGATATGCATGATGTCATATGATTAAAACAATATGACTCAAAGGAAGAAATAGGATTTCTAGGTTATCGGTTACTTGATATTCTTTGACAGAATATTTTATTGAGGTACACTTTCCTGACAATTATTTCCTGATCTTATTTTCCAAGGAAATGTTAGCTTTAAGTGTTTATTCTGTAAAGAAACACTTGTGATATATTATTTGCATTACAAATGTGACAAGCAGACCACATTTATCTTTTGTGGCCCAGGAATGAAAGGAACCCCATGTGCAGAAAGAAGCAAAACTCCAAAAATATGAAAATTAAGCATGAGTGAACTTGAATTCAGTGTATAAGGCAAGCATAGAATATTGTCATTTTTTTTCTTTAGTAAAACTTAATTATTT
Source organism: Meles meles (assembly GCF_922984935.1). Lineage (NCBI taxonomy): Eukaryota > Metazoa > Chordata > Mammalia > Carnivora > Mustelidae > Meles > Meles meles. Next base: position 94,699,588 of record NC_060068.1, read on the forward strand.
GCTTCCTGTTATGAAAGTAGGGCACCCTGTGGACATTTCTGCAACTGAAATGCTCCTTACTCTTGGAAGTCAGGCTGTATGTTGGAAGGATACGAAACAAGGACAGTGCCTTAAAAAAAAAAAAAAAAAAAAAAAAAAAAAAAAACTAAGCAAGGAGAGGGGATTATCACTAATGGATGAATTGATTCACGGGTTACTTATTCTTTGATTTAAAATTTTTTTTAAAAAGTTATTTGGTAAACAAGTAAAAGCAGATGGTTTATTGATATTTTCAAGGGGAGTAAAAAACTAGTTTAAAAGAAACCAAATCAACAAATTACCACATTGTGCAAGATATTGAATATTCATTGCCAGGAGATTTATGGCCTGTTCCCAGGTAGTTCATTCCCAGCTGGTTCATTGTGATAAAATACTGGAGCATAAGTAGCTTATAGGACCTGACAGCAAACTCCACTTTCATAGGGTCTTCATCGGACTATGTGGTTTTTTTCTTTCTTCCTTTTTTTTAAAAAATTGTTCTTTTTTTTTTTACCTTAAGATTTTATTTATTTATTTGACACAGAGTGAGAGAGAGATCACAAGTAGGCAGGCAGAGAAGGGGGAAGCTGGCTCCCTGCTGAGCAGAGAGCCCGATGTGGGGCTCGATCCCAGGACCCTGAGATCATGACCTGAGCCAAACGCAGAGGCTTCACCCACTGAGCCACCCAGGTGCCCCTGTGTGGTTTTTTCCTAAGAGGCTAGGTTTTTTCCTAAGAGGCTATGTAGTGTACCCAGGACCTCACACAAAGTGGACCAATGAGAGCTCGGCCAGGGCTTTCTGGGGGGAGCCCACGAAGCTCACTTGAGAGAGAGAGAGAGAGAGAGTTGGGGGGAGAAGCAGGGGAAGGGAGAAAATTTAAACAGCCTTCATGCCCAGCACCAAACCTGAGCACCAAGCTCGATCTCACAACCATAAGATCATGATCTGAGCTGAAATCAAGAGTCAGCTGCACCACCCAGCCTCCCTTATTACTTTTTATCAAAGTATAATTGATATATAATATTATATCAGTTTCAGGTGCACAACAGTGATTTGATATTTATATGCATTACGAAATGATCACCATGGTAATTTCTTTTATTTTTTTAAAGATTTTATTTATTTATTTATTTGACAGAGAGAGATCACAAGTAGATAGAGAGTCAGGCAGAGAGAGAGAGAGAGAGAGAGAGAGGGAAGCAGGCCCCCTGCTGAGCAGAGAGCCCGATGTGGGACTTGATCCCAGGACCCTGAGATCATGACCTGAGCCGAAGGCAGCGGCTTAACCCACTGAGCCACCCAGGTGCCCTCACCATGGTAATTTCATATGAGATTTTGTCTCTTTGTCAGCCTCTCTCGCTCTCTCTCTTTCTTCCTCCCCCCCTTCTGTCTTCCCTCCCTTTTTCCTTCTTTCTGAAGGTACCAAGAGAAACGTATATTTTCTCGTGTTTCTTTATTAATGACAACTACAAAACACTTCAGTTTGGGACATAATCCAGGTCAGATTTTAATTTAAATAACCTCTTCTCTGGAAGTTATTTAATTTAAATAACTTCCAGAGAAGAGGTTATTTAAACTGCTCACTGCTCTTTTTGTACTTCTGAGTGATCTTCAGTTTAAAAAATAAGGATTTTGGTTTTGTACTAAAGAACTAGTTCTATCCTACTCTTCCTTATTTTTAACTTCTTTTTCATTCCGCACATCTCTGCCACTGCCATCTTTTATCTTTTCTTTTCTATTTGTAAGGGAATAACTGAAGCTGACTTGCTCAGAGCTTGCTCTGGGTGTCAGAATAACTTGAGACATAGAAAGGTTTGAGTCAATTATGAGTGGTTTTGATCACATATATCCATTTTATAACCTGCCATTCATAATAGATCACTTCCTAACCTGACCCTGGCCCTGACCCATCTCAGAAAAAGTACTGGCATAATTACTGGTTGAAACCTAGACTCACTTCTTGAAGTTTAGTAGTCTGAAGAAAAATTTCCAGAGGCATTATAATAAGGAAATTTAATTAAGAGCTCATGTTGACTCAGGAATATTATGTACAGCATTGATCCACAGTGTAGCTAATAAATTCATTATGCTGCAAATTATATGTGATTTGTTAGTACATTGGCCAATAAGAATGAAATCTGTCTCAACAGGAATGTTGAAATGCAGGGAAACTTTCATCTCCACTGGGAGTGAACTCACTTGCCAAATCGGGACTATCAATCATAGTAAATGTGTGCAAAACAAATCATACATCTTCCACAGTTCATTGTATTCATCAGCACTTTTGAAGTCAGCAGTCCAAACTAGTCACTTTCAGCCAAGTTCTCAATAGCCTGTGGTTTAGGCAATATGCCTCAGCAGTCTTTTTCCAGGGTGTGTTCTCAGGTAGGTAGTTGGTTGCCATGAGCCAGTGTCAGCCAAATCTCAAAGGACAAAAGGGTGGCCTTATGTATTTTTTTTTCAAGTTTTTATTTATATTCCAGTTAGTTAACATACAGTGTAGTATTAGTTCCAGGTATAGAATTTAGTGATTTATCATTTACATATAACAGCCAAGACTCATCATGGCAAGTGCTCCCTTTAATCCCCATCATTCATTTAACCCACTTCGCTCCAGGAGCCCTCACTTTGTTCTCTGTAGTTAAGAGTGTGTTTCCTGGTTTGCCTCCCTCTCTTTTTCTTCCTTGCTATGTCATCTTTTTTGTTTCTTAAATTCCACATATAAGTGAAATCACACAAGTGTTTGTCTTTCACTGACTGACTTTGCTTAGCTTTATACTCTCTAGCTCCAACCACATCATTGCAAATGGCAAGATTTCATTCTTTTTGATGGCTGAGCAATATTCCATTGTCTATATATATAAATCTTCTTGAGTCATTCATCTGTTGCTGGACATCTGGGCTCTTTTCATAGTTTGGCTATAGTTGATAATGCTGCTATAAATATCGGGCTGCTTGCATCCCTTCGAATCAGTATTTTTATATCCTTTGGGTCAATCTCTAGTAATACAATCGCTGGATCATAGGGTAGTTCTATTTTTAAATTTTGAGGACCCTCCATACTGTTTTCCAAAGTAGCTGCACCAGTTTGCATTTCCACCCACAGTGTTAGAGGGTTCCACTTTTCCACATCCTTGCCAACACCTGTTGTTTCCTGTGTTGTTAATTTCAGCCATTCTCACCGGTGTGAGGTAGTATCTTGTTGTGGTTTTGATTTGTATTTCCCTGATAATGTATGATTTTGAACAATTTTTTTCATGTCTATTAGCCAGCTGTATGTCTTTGTTGAGAAAATGTCTATTCATGTCTTCTGTGCATTTCTTAACTAGATTATTTGTTTTTTGGGTGTCAGTTTTATAAGTTCTTTATATATTTTGGATACTGACTCTTTATCCAATATGACATTTGCAAATGTCTTCTCCCATTCCATAGCTTGTCTTTTAGTTTTGTTCCTGGTCACCTTTGCTGTGCAGAAGCATTTTATATCGATCAAGTCCTAGTAGCTGCTTTTTGCTTTTGTTTCCCATGCCTCAGGAGACATCTAGTAAGAAGTTGCTATGGCCAATGTCAAAGAGGTTATTGCCTGTGTTCTCCTCTAGGATTTTGATTATTCCCTGTTCTACATTAAGGTCTTCCTTTCATTTTGAAATTACTTTTAGGTATGGTTTAAGAGAGTAGTCCAGTTTCCTTCTTCTGCATGTGGCTGTCCAATTACCCCAACACCATTTGCTGAAGAGACTGTATTTTTTCCATTTAATATTCTTTCCTGATTTGTCAAAGATTAGTTGACCATTAAGTTGTGGGTCCATTTCTGAGTTTTCTGTTCTCTTCTGTTGATTTATGTGTCTGTTTTTGTGCCAGTAACATCGTGTCTTGATAACTACAGTTTTGTAATAGAACTTTGATGTCTGGAACTGTGATACCTCCAGTTTTGTTCTCTTTTTCAAGATTGCGTTGGCTATTTGGGGTCTTTTGTAGTTTTGTACAAATTTTAAGATTGTTTGTTCTAGCTCCATGAAAAATGCCGGTAGTCTTTGATAGGGATTGCATTAAATGTGTAGATAGCTTTGAGTAGTATAGACATTTTAACAATATTGTTCTTCCAATCTGTAAGTATGGAATGTCTTTGCATTTCTTTCTGTCATCTTCAGTTTCCTTCATCAGTGTTTTATAATTTTTAGAGTACACATCTTTTACTCTTTTGGTTAGGTGTATTCCTAGGAATCTTATGGTTTTGGTGCAATTATAAATGGGATCAACTACTTGATTGCTCTTTCTGCTGCTTCATTATTGGTGTAAAGAAACACAACAAATTTCTGTACCTTGATTTTGTGTTGTGCAACTGTATTAAATTTGTGTATCATTTCTAACAATTTTTTGGTGCAGTCTTTGGGTTTTCAATATAGAGTACTGTGTCACCTGTAAATAATGAAAGTTTGACTTCTGTGTTGCCAGTTTTGATGCCTTTTTATTTATTTTTGTTGCCTGATTGATGAAGCTAGGACTTTCAGTACTATGTTAAATAACAGTGGTGAGAGTGGACATTTTTCATGGTTCTTGAGGTAAGCCTGTATCGCTATATATTCCCTTCTTAGGACCACTTTTGCTGCATCCCAGAGGTGTTGGACCATTGCTTCCATGTATTTATTTTTAATTTCTTCTTGATTTCCTGATTGACCCATTCATTCTTTAGTAGGATGTTGTTTAACCTTTGTGTATTTGTGGTCTTTCCAATTTTTTTCATGTGGTTGACTTCAACTTTCATAGCTTTGTAGTTAGAAAATATGCATGCTATGGTCTCAGTCTTTTTGTGCTTATTTAGGCCTGATTTGTGACCCAGTGTGTGATCTATTCTGGAGAATGTCCCATGTGCACTTGAAAAAAATGTGTATTCTGCTGCTTTAGCATGAAATGTTCCAAATATATCTGTAAAGTCTATCTGGTCCAGTGTGTCATTCAAAGCCATTTTTTTCCTTGTTGATTTTCTGTTTGGATGCTACGTCCATTACTGTAAGTGGGGTGTTAAAGTCCCCTACTATTATTGTATTATTATCAATGAGTTCCTTTATATTTGTTAGTAATTGTTTTATATATTTGGGTGCTCCCATGTTGGGGGCATAAATATTTATAATTGTTGAATCTTCTTGTTGGATTGTCCCTTGTATTATGATATAGTGCCTTTCTTCATCTCTTGTACAGTCTTTGGTTTAAAATCTTGCTTCTCTGGGGGAACCTGGTTGGCTCAGTCAGTTAAGCATCTAACTCTTGATCTTGCTCAGGTCTTGATTTCAGGGTTGTGAGTTCAAATCCCATGTTGGACTTGTGTTGGGCATGTAGTCTACTCCATGTAGTAGTTTAATTACATAAAATCTAGTTTGTCTGATGGTAAGTATTGCTACTCCAGCTTTCTTTTGACTTCCATTTCCATGATAATTATTTCTCCATCCCCTCATTTTCAATCTACAGGTGTCTTTAGGTCTAAAATGAGTCTCTTGTAGGCAACATATAGAAAGGTCTTTATTTTTTTTTTTTTTTAAGATTTTATTTATTTATTTGTCAGAGAGAGAGAGACACAGAGCGAAAGATCACAAGTCGGCAGAGAGGCAGGCAGAAGCAGAGGAAAGGTCTTTATTTTTTTTTTTTAATCCATTCTGACACCCTGTGTCTTTTGATTGGAGTGTTTAGTCCATTTACATTCAGAGCAGTTATTGATAGATGTATATTTATTGCCATTTTATTGCTTGTTTTGTCATTGTTTCTAGAGATTTTCTCTTTCCTTTCTAGTCTTTGTCATGCTTGGTCTTTCTTTCCCACCACAGAGTCCTCTTTAATATTTCTTTGAGGGCTGGTTTAGTGGTCATAAACTCCTTTAGTTTTTGTTTGGGAAATTCTTTATCTCTTCTTCTATTCATAATGATAGCTGTGTTGGATAGAATATTCTTGGCTGCAGATTTTTCCCATTGAGCACCTTAAAGATATCATGAAGGGTGACCTCATTTACAAGGAAGGACATTACATCTTCAAAAATCATTGTCTTAAAAATAAGATCATTATCTAGGATGTCTCTTAGAATCACTTAGAGCTTAAATTCATGAATAGATTTCAAGATGAGTTTCCCAATATGTACTGTACTAATACTCATTAGATAGGCAAGAAAGTACAGTGAGTGTCACATATATCTGTGTGTGCATGAGGTGTGTATGCATAATAGGGACAGGAAAGAATGCTCAAATATGAAATAATATAATTATTTAATGTCACTGTTACAATCACTTTTTAAAAAATACTTTATTTGAAAACAACTCCAAACTTAATGGACAGCTTTATGAATAGTACAAAGAATACATGCATACTCCTCACCATTGGTGATATCCTCCTTCATGTGCTTTGTCACTCTCTCTTTGTTCACACACACACACACACACACACACTATTTTTCTTCTCTGGCACACCCTAGAGAGAGCTATATACATCACGACCCTCCATCCTCAAACTCTCCAGTGTATACCTTCTAAAAATAAGGACAATTTTCCTTATAACTACAGTCTCAAACATCTGGTTGTCTTTGGATGTTTCAGGATGAGTTATTTATACCTTATACCTCAAATTCTAACCCAGATATTGATAGTGTAACTGGTAGAAGGAGCAGCTGAATTTTCTTGGGGGGGAAAAAGGTCATATCATTAATATTTTAAATTTTGCAGACAAACATTATATGTCAATATGTGTGAAATAACTTGTTTTGGGAGATTCAGTAAGTTGATAAAAATAGAGTCGCCTTAACAAATCTTTTCTGTTTAGTGAACTTATCAATGGCATTACCATTAGCTGGCATTCACTTAGAACATTTGTCTTTCTGAAATTTTTATTCTGTTTTTCTTTTTGTGATCAGACCACTCTAGGTTGTGGAAGACAGAAGCAGTTTCTGTTTAGATGATGCCCTTGCCTAGCTGTGTGTCAGGGAGCAGTAGAGAAGTGGAGAGGGTATTGGCGATTCTGAATGGGTTCTAGAGAACAGGGGTCCTATGGGGAACCATCCTAATACACACTCCAGCTGTCCCTTCACTGAGACAGATAATGGACAGTCCCTCCCAAAATGGTCCTTACAGCTATTTTTATTTCCTAACTAAATTTTTACACTGCTATGAACAAATAGAACTGAGATTTATGTCTTATAATCTATGGAGCTAATTTTGATAACTCACCCATTTCTGACAGTTGCAATTTCTTTTCAGGGGAAGCTTGAGTGTGCATATTCCTCTCCACCCAAGTATGTCCTACAATATGCTTATGTATTGGGAGATCTAAGTGAAAATGACAGTGCTTTAGGGATTTAGAATGGGCAGCAATAGTCTCTGTAGGAGAAGAGTGTGTGCTGGAGACATTTATGAAAAACAGGTCCCTTGGTAACTGTTGTGGACAATACAGATGCACAGTACTGCAAAATCACCCAGGAAGCTATGTGTACACCCCGTGCACACACAGAGATGGGCCTCAGATGTGTGCAAATCACAATTTTACTGCACCACGCAGATTCTTCATTTATTCATTCAACAGATTTATGTTGTGGGGCACTGTTCCAGGAGCTGGGGATTTGGTAATAAATAAGTGGCCCATGGCCTATAACCTCATGGAGCATACACACAAACTGTTTTGCCTTAAAATATTTACAATCAAAGGTGTTTGTGCACTGACCATATGACCACAGTATGTCATTCTTTCAGACATGACTTGGATCTGCAAGAATTTAGTTTTAAAGCTCTTGGATTCACAGGAGGAGAGAACATTGGCTTTAAATGATAAATCACAGAAAGAATTTTGAAAAGACCCTCCAGCTTTTAATGATTTAACAAGAGCAATGTGCTCAGAGACTATTGAGTCAGAAAAAAATATGTAAACATGCATGTATTCAAGTGTATAAATGAGTGGGAGAGGGGACCAAAGGAGAACCTCCCTCCTCGAAATGACAGTGCTCTTTTTCATGCCAGGGAAACCAAGTTTTGGTCCATTGCAATGACTTCCAGGCTAGAGTAACTTTCAATCTGGCTGGAAAGACAGATATCTGAACCCTAGGAGAAACTTCAGCATGGTTCTTGTAGGATTTTGTTTGCCAAATTTTCTAGAAATCATTTTGAGATAGTCCTGGAGCAAGCTCTTAACTAGAAATGTGTTGCTACACAATATCTTTGAATTATAGTAAGCTGGCAACCAGCTGTCCAGTATCTAAATTTTTGGCTGGTCTAGGTGAACGCCCTTTGTTAATAAGACTAAATTATAGTCTTAGATCATAGGTTAATGAGAGTTTTGTTATTGGTGTTTGTATTAGTTGGAAAAGTGTTTTTCGCAAATACAGATTTAAAATTGAAGTGACTTAAAGAAGATAGATGTTCATTTCTGTATCATGTTAAAATCTGAAACTAGGCAATCTAGATGTGGCAACACTGTTCCACAAAGACTTCAAGGACACATTCTCCTTTCCTTTGATGCTTTAGATGTGGCCTTTCTGCCTAAATTCAACTCATGATCCAATTTGGCGACTCTAGCCAGGAAGAAAGAGAAATGAGTAAAAAAGGACAGATAAAAGATGTCTTTTGACAACAGTTCTGAAACCTCCACATAACACTTCCAACCCATTTATCAGAACTTAGCTTATGTAGTAACACCTTGCTACACAGGAGTCTGGGAATGTTTTCTATTTTAAGTAGTCATATGCTTAGGTAAATGAGTATTCTAATATAACTGAGGAAGAAAAGCATCAGTGTTAGGGGACGGTTGGCAGTCTCTGCCACAATGTTGCCAATTAATGTTGCATGCATATTAAACAATGTCAGTCTGGAGTACTGTATTTGCAATGTCTTTTGTATTATGATCTTTCCCAGTTTGAGCTTAGTACTACCTACAATGTCAGGAAACTTGTGTTAAGTTCTGCTAGAATATTTTACCTGCTCTGGGTAAGGGCCTAAAGATTAAATGTGCTAGACTAATGACTAATTTTCATAGTACGTGGCAGTAGACTCCCTATCTCAAAACTTGTATGTCCACCTAGAATTGGGGAAAGGAGAAGCGGTAGCACAAAATAAAAGTTTAAGTTCTTAAAACTTTTGATGCTCTTCATGGTTTTACCAACTCATAGACCTCATCTAAATTTGAATTATAGGTGCATTTAGAACTTACAGTACAGAGAATCCTAAAGTCTCACATGAGAATTACTTTGCTTGTTCAAATAAGATTGTGCCCCCAGAATGCATCCCAAAATTTGATAGCTACAAATAGGGCAATCTGAAAGGAGAAGGGGACGGGAGGTAATTTCTTTTAAATCTGCAGTATCTCGGATTAGCATAGACAATGGTTACCATTTTGCTGAAACGAGGCAGACATGTCACTAAATAGGGGAAATGAGCAATCACAGAGCTGATTTAATTTCCACTGGGGTTTATGGAAGCACCGAAACATGATGTAGCCAAATGTCCCTAAAAGTATGAGGTAATCAAATTTGTTCCATCATTACAAGAAATTAAAGCCAAGCACAATTACATCCTATTAGTGAAAAGAACCTGTTAAAGTGCCATTGTTATTCACTGAATGAGTTGAGCTTTTGGATTACCTTGACCTGCCACATTTTAATTTTATCTGTCCATTTCTTCCAAATCACATTAGAGGCCTTAACTGATTTTGACATAAGATACCTTATTAAGGTCCAGCATAACCTGGGAAGCTTAAGTTTAATTACTAGATTAGAACTTTCAAATAGGTGTGTATTCTAGATTTCAGCAAATTTGGGGTTGTAATTATTAGACATGCTTTGTTTCTTAGCGTTTGCAAGGGGCCTGAGATGAAAGGAGAGAATTGAATTTAGTGAATTGATTTTTTTTGCTGTTGTTCCACCGAGTTCTCTCTCTCTCCAGAGAGAATGTCCTTTCAGGAGCGGGCCCAAAGCTTCTGAATGCAGTCATTGAGCAATCCGCCTCCATAGAGGAAAACCCTGGGCAGGAGTAGTGCCCAGACTTCCAGAAGAAGCAGGCCTGGGCTGCTAAATGATGTGTGATGTACTCTCCCAGAAGTACAGCGCCCATATGATTTAGCACTCAAAGCCGGACACTTTTTAGAGTGAAAGGCAATGCTATTCATAATTACCCTTGGGTAACAGGCATAAACCTGGTTAAATTCTGGGCCAGTTGGGTTGTATGGACCCTCTACCTGGAAGGAACACATATGTAAACAAATAAATGTATGAGTATTCTTAGGTACCTGAAGAATAAAGGGTTCTGTAGGACACTAGAAGAGGAGAAAATGGAGATTTGGGTCACTCTACCAGGGATTTCTTTCCCCAGGACAAAAGTTGCTGTAATCTTGTAAGACACGGTGAGGCTTCCAAGCCCCTAAACCACATTAATATTCCTCTAACAATGGAGTTATTGATTCTCAGATGTGTTGGAAGCTCTGAAAACATTACAAAAAAAGGTAGTCTTAATAAAGGGAATGTTCCAGGCTTTCTCAGTTCAATTCAAAAACCATTTATTGGATACCTGGTATGTGACAGCCAACGTCTAGCACCAAAGATTGAAGAATGAATTTGATTTGGTTCCAACCCTGTAGAAAATCTGTCTACTAGTAAACAAATCATTGTGATAGACTGGTTAGTGATTTTAATTACTTGAAGAGTGAACTGCTGATTTGGTTCTCACCCATCAAGTATGATATTTGCCAATCGCTATCTTCAGCGGGAGCTCCTGCTGGGTGGTAACCTGGATTTTCCCAGTCCCAACTAATGTGAGACACCATGGTAAAGTAAACAGGCTGTTTCAGTGAGGCTTTTTTTTTAACTCAGAGGTCCTTGTTTTCCAGACAGCTAATTTATTTTTTTTCCACCCGGAAAGCCCTTCCCTTCCATCTGAACTGTTCTGACCAAATCAGCAGAGACGAGCTACAGAGATTTAGGGTGTCTGGGTTAAAAAGGTTTGCTTGTTTAATTAGATAAATAACTTGAGAGTACTTTCCAGAATTGCTGTTCCTAATCACATTGATAAATGCTCGGAAGACCCTGCCAGTCAACCAGCAGATAACAGAATCTGGAAAAAGAGTGAAACCTTAGGGTGAGCTGGAAATAATTCAGAAAATCCTTACATTCTCTGTATGTCTGCATAAAATATACATCGGCATCATTATTTGTGGGGCACTTAGTATTTCTCCAGTACTGCTTTACATGCATAATCCTATTTAATCTTCAAAATCATCATATGACATAGGTGCTACTTTCTTCTTTTTACAAATTAGAGAACAAGCTTAGGTAAGCCAATGAGCTTATATGAGGCTCTCCGGTTAGTCAGTGGCAAAACTTAGGTTTGGAAACAAGGCCTACATTACTCCAAAAGCTATTCTCTTGAATCTTCAGTCTTCGTAAGGTCCCACTCTTTCCCAGAATAAGCCAGCATATTGTCCATTCAGGGATTAAAAGAGCAAGGAGCCACTGGCCTTGTTTCTAAATAAAGGAATGAAAGAGGTCAGAGCTGGAGTAGGGACTTTCTGTGGGCAGAATAGGCACCTTCCTCTAGGATCCAGCTGAACAGCTTAAATTCAAATGCCAGTCTCACTCACCCTGAAGGAAAATTACTTATCAATGGTTGCTTGACCAGATGAATTAATTTCTAAATGGTCATTCCACACAAAAAGAGCATGACTCGGGGGCCACAGAGCCCAGCTCCTGCTGGCAGAGGGAGCAGCAAGTAGGAAATTCTGGCTACAAAATACAATCAGATTCTTGGGGTGCTGGGTTTTCTTCACCCACTTCTCAGGCAGCCCCAGTTTTTCTCCTCTGCCTCCCACAGTTGCCTCTTTGATTATCCTTTTTGAATAAACATTATCTTCCTGACGTTCCAGCTTACAGTTGGCTGAGTTTCTACACTTTTACTTAAAGACTCAGGCCTACACTTTCCTTCTTGTCTACAGTGGTTGTAGCTCCCTGTCTCCTTTTCTCCCGCATTTCTAGGCTTCCACTCGAGAATTTGGAGGTTTGCAGAAGGAAAAGACTCTTTTGTGCATTGTGTGCCTGAGGTCGTATGCCGTGAGCTCGTTCTCACTCCACCTGAGTCACCAGACCCACTATTCCTGTTGCTCACACGCTGTTCTCTAAAGTCCCACCCAAGCTTGCAAACTCTGATCATGATTTAGCCAGTGGAGGAGGGCTTGGACAGCCTCTCTGGGAAGCCTAGTTGGATCCTCTAAACTTCCCTACTTTCTACATGCTTCTGTTGTCACACGCATGTATTTCTTTTGAAATCACTGCAGTTGTTTATTTGTTGTTCACTACTAGATACCCCTGGCAGGTGTTTAACAAGTATTTGCTGACTTGTTGAATCAAACCAAAATTTAAGTAGAGAAGGATGTATCATGTAACAATGTCTTATTTCTCAACTTTGTCGGTGGAAAGTACTCACCTCCAGGTAAAACCAAAACAGACGAAGCATGTGGTTTCTCTCCAACTTGGGAATGGATTACTCTTAATCTTGTCTTGAGTGCGGCCCAGTCCTAAGTAATCTCAAGACTCATTCCCTCTACCCCAGGCCTTCCTGCCTTTACTGTGGAGAGCCTGTCATCTGCTTCTATGCAGAGCTTCCTCTGAAGGAACCTTTGCATAAAGGACGTAGCTTGTGAAAGGCAGCAACTGAATGGGTGGAAGGAAAGTGGGAGGGAAGGACTTGACCAGGAAGCCACAAATATGACCAAATATGAGGACATGGGACTCTGAGGGAACTTGCTGACAAAAGGTGGCATCAGCCACAAGGGATGGTGAGGACAGATGAGTCCAGTGAGATGGATTTTAGAGGGGCTCTCAAGAGTTGAACAAATTTGGATGCAAACCAACAGGGATTAAAAATCCAGAATTTAGTCTTGTGTAAGGACAGATACTATTATACAAGAGGTACTTTGGGAACATAAAATTATGTAGGAGGGGTTGACAAAGGAAAAGACATGGAGGAAACAGGTAGGTGTTCCAGGAATTTATTTATAAGATTTTAAGAACTAGAAAGGAAATGAAGGCTAAGTGGAAAGATTTATTTTTCCTATTAATTTGCCAATGAAAATGTTAGAATGTGTGGTGGTCTTTGGGAAACAGAGCTCCATGACTGGGTAGGCCATTAGCAGTATTTTTTAAGTCATTGGAGTCACATGATTTTGGTCAGGACTGATTCCTCATAGCACATCTCATAAGGGTCCAGTTGGTGCATGGACAGCTGAGATTATTTGGCCCAGACCAGTCCTGAGTAACCTGGAATAGAATGTCTTTTGACTTCAAATGGTCTTTTAACAACGCCACATTAGCATGCTAGATTCCAGAAACACTTCTTAATTTCTCTACCTTGATATTTATAACTAGGTCCTTATGGGCCTGTCTAAAACACTGCTCTCAGAAAGTTTTCTGTCACGTGTGCTAAGCACTGTTGATGTTAGAGGTTGCAAATTGGCTACAAAGGTCCATAGACTCTTGTTTGGTCCTGAAAACTTGTTTTGAATGAGTTACCAAAAGTTTCAACAACATAGATTTTCCATTTAAAAATTCAAATGCGGGGATTCTTTTGAAAAATCTAACGAGCTGGCAGCAGTTGGCCAGCATTCCACGTATGCTCTCTGAGGTCCCCAACCACTACATCATTCCTTCTGGTAGGCACTTTAGGAAGGGATCCCTGCTTTATGTGTTCAACTGGTAAACCTCTTACTGCCTGAGGAAACTCACACATATAGGGAAGAGTGATTTACGAAGTATCTGCATATTAGACAGCCTGTCCCTTAGAAATCTCTGTCTTCTACTTCTCCCTTGCAGGAGACTACAAGAATTTTTATTATAAAGTGGAAGGAAGTGAACAAAGGGAGAGAAAACTAACATTCATTAAACTGAGTGATTCCTTTCCTCAGTGTTTATAAACTTATTGGTAGATTGGAAATTCAGATTAGTAGGGTCACAATCAATTTATTTTAATTAAATAGATTAGAATAGGAAACATCAGAGCAAATCATACATGGTAAGGCTAGACATCACTTCATGTAAGTTCTGTTTGAATTCTTTATACAGTAGATCAAATATATATATGTGTATGCATGTATGCATATATATACTGTTTCAATTATATAGAGATTTCCTTTATATTGTAATATATATGATTTTTTTTGTTGCTTTCACTTAAATATGTGGTTTCTTAAACAAAGACCATGAGCAAATTTTGTCATGAACTATTATATATAACTCACAGAAGTTGCTTTTAATAAGAGTTCGCTCCTCTCTACCTTTTTTAAAACAAATAGAGGTATCAAAACATTACATATTTTTATGCTAAGAGTCAGCCCTCAACACTTCTTTAAAAAAAAACCACAATACTATTCATTGCAGCTCCTACTTTAAACAAGTTAAGGCTATTCATAGTATAAAATATATTTCTTACTGTGGTACACTGTCAAGAAAGTTTGAAGGTCACTGCCTCATCTCACTTAGTCTTCCCCTAAAACTCTGTATGGGTGGAGTCTGGGCCTTCAGAAGAAAATGGCAGTTCTCCACAGGACCTGAAGTTCCCCATAATTTCTACTAATCAAGATCTCAAAAGAATGGTGAAGGGAATAATCGGGTGACCCACATTGAAGCTGATGAATAAAGGATACTATCAAGGTGGGCAGGCATGAGTGTTAGGGCACCAAGGGCAAAGTATGAAAACAAAATTTACAGACTGAAATTAGAATGTGGATCAAAATATCCAGAAGCTTCTCCATTGCTTTGATTTGCAACAAAAATTTGTATGAATGAAATAAATAATCCCAGTGAAATTGGATGCCCTGAGCATAGTCGTGTCAGCAAAATGGCAAAACTCCTAAAACCTTAAAGTTGTACTTCCAGAGGTATGTAATGTGGTTTAAAAAATTTATGTAATATTACCAGATTTTACAATAATTACTTTTAGTGGATCTCAAACTTGTCTTAAATCAAAAATCTTCCCCTCATGTTAATACCTTAATGATCTCAATGCAAAATGCCCACACATTAAATAAAATAATTCTAGCTAGTAAATGTGCCCTGGAGATTTATGAATACATACATAAATAAATATGTGTGTATGTGTGTGTGTATAGCCATTTGGTTTTTAAATGAAGAAGAAAATGCCAAACAATTTTTTTTCTCTTATGAAGGATATATCATTTAAGCATAAACCTGGAATACTCAAAATAAAATTTGGGTTTACAAGATCAGGGCATGGCAAGAAGTGTCTAGATTGCCATGGAATAATATATATTTTCCAAATCTAATTTTAGGAATAAAATAAAATATGGACATCATGCTTTATTCATATTGCTTAATAAAACAACTACATTTTAAATTGCTAAAGTAGCAGGTGTAATGAATACTAACTGGGTTAATTTTCAGAGCGATGCCGGCGCTGACTACTACTAGTATCACAAATATGTACAGAATTGTTTTGATAACTTTGTATTTTAAGAAGAGATGGGGAGGAGATGTGTTGCTGTTAAAAGCAGCTGTCATGTATTACATGTAATTGACTTGATAAACATTTATTATTTTTTATTTATTCTTTTGAAGATTTTATTTATTTGAGAGAGAGAGAGAGAGAATAGGAGCATGGGGAGAGAGAGGGAGGGGAAGAAGCAGACTCCCTGCTGAGCAAAAGAGAAAAACGAAGGTAAAGAAGTTAAATAATTTGCTTAAATTTGCCACGTGGTTGCCAAGTTGCAGAGCCAGCTTTTGAACCTAGATCCCTATCCCCAATGTCATGCTCTTTCTGTTGCTTATATCTGTCAAAATAAACCATTAAAATGGATACTTATAGAACTCCTTGTTTACCACTGTACATCTGAACTACTGCAATTGATTCATAACCTCCTTCCTTCTCGCTTCTTTATTTCATCCTTCTGGTCTACCAGTGGCCTTATCCAATCACCACAAAATCCATTAGCTCAAAACCATGCATTTAAATATCCAACCCGATTTCACTTCTCTCTTTAAGGAGTCTACTCCATCCAGGCTATTTACCACTGACACACATGACCCTTATTCAGGCTCCAGACGTTTCTTCCACCTGAAAAGAATGCAAGCTAATACCCTCCTCCAACAGGCATTCAAACCACAGACTTTGTCAAAGACCTACATCCAGGTTCACCTTCTTCCTGGAGGCCTGTGCACTTAGTTACAGTCCATCTCTCCCCCTCCCTGCTCTGCACTGCAGTAGCACTTCCAAGCTGAGTGATCTCTGCGCCACATTGCAATTTCTCTAGGCAGAAGCTGGTCACGTGTCAGTTTCTTAGTGGGACATTCTAAGTTCCTTCCCAGGTCCAGGCCACTGAGTCTTTCATGTTCTTGTATTTCATAGCAACCAGTACATCAGAGAGACTCAATAAATATGTAAGGATTTTTTAACTGTTCTCTTGCTGGGGAAAAGTAAAAGAGGAAGGAAGGAAGGTAGGTAGGTAGATAGATAGATTACTCTCTGACCATTTCTCAACAGTACACAAAACCTTGAGGAGGAAAAATCAGATGTCCAAAACATAACAGATTTCAAATACGTGGGGACCTACAAAGTAGGCATTGTGTTTGTTTGGGGACTCACCATATTTGGTAAAGGACAAAGTTTTCCAAAGTATGGTTCAAAAGATGATAATGGTTGCATGAAAAAAAATGTTTCAAGACAAAGTAAGTTTACATAATATGTGTTAATGATGTTAGACAGGTTTCTCTGCTGTGGAACTTCTAGCTTTTGGTAGGTGTGTGTCATTACAAATTACAGCGAAGAGGCTACAAATAAATTTCCCAAACTTATTTGACTACAGAATCCTTACCAAAGGAGAATCTTGTAGGAGTAATTATCAATTGAATGTTCTTTGGGAAATATTAGAATGAACCTCACTGAAGTGATGCTGTTTTATTAACCAATGACATATCTCTTATATATATTTTATATATAGTGACTTGGCATGATTGGTGTGGTCTTATAAAGGCTATTCTAGATCTTCCATTCTTCACTAATATGCATCCCAGAACTGGTTAATGGTTGAGTGTCAATGGTGATAATAGGAAAATTATAACTGATTAAGAATTGAGAACCCATGAGTGAGGAAGAAACCCTTTACGCATTACATGCCTCCTTGCAGATTAACTTATTTACACAACCTTGTAAGGTGAGTCAAAATAATAGTTACTATTGATCGAGTACCCACTGTAAGTCACATGTGACCCTTGGGGGGTTTGCATGCATTTTTAATATGCATTTCTCATAAAAATTAATTCTCAACTTACATATAAAGGTTTGGATATTTAAATGACTAATTTAAGGTAATACAACTAGAACAATAGCCAAAGATGAATTCAAATTCTGGGTGACTCAAAAAGCCATGCCCTTTCTGATCCGTCATACCACCTCCCATGGAGAACTCTATGGGATATAGATTCTTGTACATGTGTAAGAGCTTCCTTATCCAAATCTGAATACCCTAGAATTCAGGTCTTGTATAGAAGACCTTGTGTAGAATTCAAGTCTTGTATAGAAGACCTTGTGTAGAATTCAGTCTTGTATACCTAGAAGATTAATTTCTTTTAATTATATTTGTGTACGGAGCCAGCTCACAATCAAGTAGACAAGCTAAGTATTACCAACACGATCCTGAGTTCTGAAATTTGCTTTATAATGTGCACACATTTAACAAATGCAAGCTTACCAGTAGGCCAATAAGGCGTCTCACTCATATATTCTGCTTATAGCACAAGTAGTGAGAATAAAAATTGGACATAGTAAATTACCCCACAGAGAGTCTGTTTATAGACTGTTTAAATAGCCTAGTCTATTTTGTACACCTTTTGTATGTTTTATTCTTAGCTCTGGGCTCAATTCCTTTAAATGGAATGGATGTCTCTTTGGCATTACTTCTCTTTTGGTATCTCACAGTGAGGGGAGTGAGGAAACAAAGAAGGCAGCAGAGGTACTGCTTCTGAATAAAAGATTCTGGAGCAGTATTAAACAAAGATTAAAACAAAGATAAAAACAAATATTTTCTCTTCCTTATTCCGGTGGGAATTCTCAACATGGAGTCCCCAGTGACTTCAGGGAGGTCAATGAATACTTTCAAAATAAAAAAGTTGATCGTATCAACTTATGTCCATTTTTCTGGGGAGGTTTGCATCTGATTCTCAGAAGGTTTATTAGACTTCCAAAAAGGTTAAGCGCTGTGACTTTCGAAGTGCAAGAAACCAAAAGTATACCTACTCTAGTGTCTCCTCTATGGGCAATCATTTAAGGAAGTTCTCTTTTCTTGTGAAAAGTCAGAACAAAGATCAGGAGATGAGGATGATGGAATGTCCAAGATAGGGTAGTAAGCAATGAATCAAGTAAAATGTATAGAGAAAACAAATACATCATAAATGTAGCTAGTCATTATAATACAAAGATTAAGAAGTGGTTCTTAAGACAGGAAAGCCATAGTCAAATAAAAGCTAAAAGAAACCAGCAGAGTATGTATGTGTGTGTGGCACAGTGGATGGGGAAGCAGATGGGATTGTGATGGTAGAGATGAAGCAGTGAAAACACAGAATAATTTCATGGAGAGGGGATAGACAGGATTTAATTTTGTTTTATTGAGATAGAAATATATATTTAAATGTCTGCTAGAAAGTAACATGAGCACTACAGATCGGCTAAACTTAGAAGAGCAAGAGTAAGTAGGAGAGTCAGTAATTCTCCCAGTTTTAATCTACGTTCTCCTAATCTTGGCAGGATAGCACATGACCTTTAGTTCATTTACCTATTATCCCCAAATTTCATATCTGTGTATTGATGGATTCTTTCAAAATTTCATTTGGCTTGTAAAGATCATTCTACATATGTATTATAATATCTATCACTTTAGGTCTAAGATTAGTATTTCACTCCAGAAAGACACCATGGTGTGCTTAATCAAAGTTCTGGCAATGTTTGTTCCTGACAAGTAGGAGAGGTTGAAAACAGTGGACGGAGCATAAGAGATAGATGAAGATGAATAATACATCTAGAGAACCATACTCCGGACAGTATTACTGCTCTAATAGTACTTGTAAAGAAATATTCTGACTTGTTATAATATATGAGTACTTATTGGTTATTTACTGAAAAATATTTGTTGCATGCCTATAAATGTTAGAACTGGTCTAGACACTTACAGAAAGGCCTAGAAACAAATATAAAGAGGATATAAACCAAGTCAGAGAGACAGTGGTCAGCAAATTGTATCTAGGTGGAAGGTTGGACCCAGAAGGGCAGCCTTAGATGGGATAGTGTAAAAGAGAGCTGAGAGTTTTATTGAAAACCCTACTGAAGAAAGGCCTTATGTGAAGACAGGAGTATGGCATTGATATATTAAGGTATTTGAGCAAAGGACTGACACAGTAAAAACAGAGTTTAAGTGGGTGCCTGGGGACTCAGTGGGTTAAGCATCTCACTCTTGGTTTTGGCTCAAGTCATGATTTCAGGGTCATGAGACTGAGCCCTGTATCAGGCTCTGTGCTGAGCATGGAGCATGCTTGGGATTCTGTCTCTCCCTCTGTACCCCGCACCCCACCCTGCAGCACTTTCTCTATCTCTCTCTCTCTAAAAAAGAAAAAAAAGAGTTTAGGAAGATTATTTTGACTTTCTAAACAGTGCTATAGTGGAAAAAAGAAAAATTGAACCCAAGGAGATCCAGTACTAGCTTTTACACAAATCTAGAAATACATAGATGAGAATTTAACTGAAAGTGGCAGTTACAGAAATTAAGAAATTAGCTGGGGGGCCTGTGTGGCTCAGTGGGTTAGGCCTCTGCCTTCGGCTCAGGTCATGATCTCAGGGTCCTGGGATCGAGCCCCGCATCGGGCTCTTTGCTCAGCAGGAAGCCTGCTTCCTCCTCTCTCTCTGCCTGCCTCTCTTCTTACTTGTGATCTCTGTCTGTCAAATAAATAAAAATCTTAAAAAAAAAGAAATTAAGAAATTAGTAAATCAAATGGGAAAGTATTAGATGGGAGTATGTTTGGGGCAGAGTTGGAGGTAGATGTAAATATACAGCAGAGATGGGTGCAAATATATTCCAATGCTTTCTATTTATCAATAACTTTCTTTGTCAGAGATTTCAAGGGAAAAAACATCGATGCCTAATAAGCAGTCGAGGTAACCTCATAGTGTTAGAGCATTCTGGAACTGAATGGTGTCTTTGAAGGCATCTGCCCATTCAAGAATTCCCTCTATAGCAATCCCTGACCCCACAACTGTCTAATTTTAGTGGGTGACTTACCTACATAATCTTCTATACAGTTGACCCTTGAACAACATAGGTTTGAACTGTGTGGGTCCGCTTCTATGTGGATTTTTTTTTTTTTTTTGTAAATATAGTACAGAACTATAAATGTATTTTCTCTTTCTTATGATTTTCTTAATAATGCTTTCTTTTCTCTCCCTTACTTTATTGTAAGAAAACAGTCTATAATACATTTAACATACAAAATATATGCTAGTCCACTGTTTATGTTATCAGTAAGCTTTCAGGTCAACAATAGGCTAGTAGTAGTTAAATCTGGGGGAAGTCATTAGTTATACATGGATTTTGGACCATAGAAGGGGTTGGTGTCCCTAAACCCCACGTTCAAAGGTCAACTGTAATTGTCTTCCTCACAGGACTATGAGCTTCTTGAAACCCAAAGTTACTTCCTTCTCTTTGGTGTACTCAGCACCTGGCCCATAGCAGGTGTTCAATATATATTTATTAAAATGAAAAGAACAGCATCATAACCAGTAGAATATAAACGCCATGAGAGTGGGCAGGAATCTTTCACTTTGCTCATTGCTAAATCTCCATCATTTGTTGCAGTGTCTAGAAAAGAATCTATTAGGTGAACAATGCAAGGTTGCTTAACCCAGGGTCTCTCGCTTCACTAAAACAATCTACAAGATTTCATTATTTCCAATATACAGGTAAGGAAATTGAGGCCCAAGAAGGATTAAGTGATGTTCCATGAATTATGGTTTGTTTGAGGTAGAGTGGAGATCAGAACCTCTTTCTACTTCTTCAGTTTCAATCAAGGAAAAATATTACTTATAGTCTGGAGTCATGTAGAGTCATGTGGAGTCCCCAACCCACTTGTCTGATGAAACTTAAACTCCAATATCTCGGACGAAAGCTTCCCTCATCTTAATGAGTTCCAAATCTTTTGTCTCTTCCTCTGCCTCTTCTCTCCAGTGTCCGCTCAGGCTGTTCATGTGAATCTGTCCTCCAAGCTCAGTCCCTTCACTGTATTAAAACAAAACAGAACTCTTGCCACATCTAGTGCCTTTAGCAACTTTATTACAGACTGGGGGAGGGGGATATTTATAGGGTGGAATTATTCTTATACTGTAGACAGAGCTTACTCCTTTGTGTTACTTAACACAAGCTCACATGCGTACCACACACACACACACACACACACACACACACACACTGTGGAGCAAGCAGCATATTCTTCCCCTTTCCTATATTTTAAAAAGATCACAGGTGAGTTCCACCCAAATCAGGACTCCTTGAAGTCTCACCTTCTGTAGTAAGTAAATGCTTTTTTTCCAGACAGTTTCTCCCTGCAAGAAATTCTGGTCAATACAGTACGATTAAAATCCCAGTGACTAGAAGATCCTAGTTTTCAGGGCAAGAAGCCTATCCCACTGGACAGTCTTTCATGCCTGACATATGGCTATGTAGAATTTTAACACTGAGATTGTCTTAGGTAAGAATAATCATCAGAAAGCAAATGTTCTATAAATTATTAATTTTATCCTACCAATAATATGGCCAAAGATAATGGTCTCACTGATGTCAGCTTGGCTTTCCTTAGCCCCATTTATTCAGAGCCGTAGAATTTTCCATCTAAATAAAATCCAATCCCATAATACACAGTACTCTGAATCACTCAATGGCTTCTACTCTTAAAGATTCAGTCCACAGTCTCTATTGCAGATGCCTGACAACATTTTCATGGCCAGTGTCCGCAGATTTCTCCAGCCTCTTTCCCTCAAGCAAGGCCCTACTCATGGTAGTTCCTTTCTCTGCATACTCATACACACACATCTCACTGAACAAAGTCCCATGTCCTTGCCCATATGTTCTCTCTTAGCCTCCTCCCCCCATGCTTCACTTACTTCCCGTTTCATTCTTTAGGACACGATCCTCCCATTCTGCCTCTGTCCCAGTCTGATTTAAATAGCCTTCTTTCATTCTGCAATAGCTTACATGCTATCTTCTTTCAGGAGGCTTTCTACAATAAAGTGTGCTGAAATCATCTCCAGTATCAAAGTCTAGGTTTTCCTTGGATAAGAGACAGTCTTTTAAAGACACCTTGTTTTTGCAGACTCTAATAAAATGCATGACACATTGTTGGTGCTAAACAAATATTTGTTGAATTACTGATGGTCTTAGAAGTCAATGAAACCTAATCTTGTGTTTATTTCACTTTAAAAATTCTACTAGAGCCTTCGATGGCACTAGAAAAAAAGCCTAGATTGTGGGAAGATAAAAGTAAAAAGAAACCTCACAAAATTTTGTACATCTTCCCTTTGGAGATTTTTCGAAGTACTAAGTGAAATTTTATATATTTCATAAGATTTTTAAATACTTCAAAACAAGAAGTTGGTGCCAGTAATACACTTGGAAATGAGACCAGCTTGCCACTGGCAAGCTCTGCTTAAACCTGTTACATGTACGCATTGAAAATGAATCCAACTCCTTTATGTATTTCCCATCAGATAAAATGTATAGAGGGGGAAAAATAAGCAAAAGTTAGAACTAACCTGGACAAATCTACTGTAGCAAACTCAGGAAGTAACTAGCTCGAAGCAATACATGGTGAAATAGGAATCATTTTTCTCCAGTCCTATCTACTTTAGACTTTATTAACTCCATCCTTAGGAAGAAAGAGGGAATTTTGGTGGGGATTAGGACGGGAAAAGCTGGAATCGTTTAGGAAGATATATATTTAAGTATTTGCTCTTTGAAGGCATTTAATGAATTGTTTTTTTTTCTTTTTCTCTTTTTTAATTTTAAGAAAAACCTGAATCAACTCTTTTAATATTTATGTATTTTTTAAGTAAATGTAAGCAAATGGTGCCCAAAGTAAGTGATTTTGTACCTGTTCTCTTCATTTATACCAGTTGGCCTGTCTAGAAATTATGACTAAGTTATACCAACCTTTAATCATTCAAATACTGGCAAAAAAAAGAAAGAAAGAAAGAAAGAAAAGAAAAGAAAAAGATAGAGAGAGAGAGAGAGAGAGAAACCAATATCCACACAATTACACATGCATCCTTTTATCTCAATGGTCAGTGTTGCTGTAAATGGTGGATAAGAGTAATTGGCTGAACATTTCCCAAGAAAATGACCTCAACCTCTAACTAACCGCTGTGGCTCGAGGAGATTACTTTTTTCCTTTTCAAAGGGAAGCTGCTGCTTCAGCATCTTCTCCGGGAGCCCCTGGCAGCAGTTCAGGCCATGTGTCAGGGGAATCCTTGATCGCATCACAATGACGGAAGCCAAGTGCTGGCCTGCAAGAATTGAGGACTGTTTGTTCACAGAAGATCCTGAGCAGAAACAGGGGTGTTACATAGTTCAAGGGTGCCTTGACAAAACCCAACACTGCTATAGGAGGGGACTTCCAAAGGCTCAAGTTATTTCTCATTTGCTCTTCCACAGCCCTCTCCTAGATTTTATGGGATTTAGTAACAGTTGTTGCTTGGGGATTTTTCTCCCTTGTAGTTCCTTGACTTAGCAAGATTTTGGACAGTTGGAAAAAAAAAAAAAAAGAGTTTTTGTATACTATTTTCAAGTAGTGCCACAGTGAATCCTCTCTGGGGAGAAAGCATTTTATTAATGACTGCAGTACGTGTTCTTGGTAAAATCCAAAATTAAACTAGGTCACTGTTTTTGTCCTGCTAGCCATCAATGACATTTAGGTGTGCTGTTTGGTGTAGTGACTCAATTTCCTGTAGGAAAGCTGGCAAGTCCACACTGAGGTTTTTTTAGTGGGGATGAAAAGGTCAGTTACTCGATGTCTTAGAGCATCTAGGGTTAAAATTCCTAAAAGTTAAACTTTAATAATGATCCTAAAAAACTGTGACCAGCCATATTGCCTATAAACCTCAGAATTTGGGAAAAATAGTATTCTCAGTTCTATACTAATATCAGCAATAATTCTTTATCTGAACAACAGTTTTATAGAACAAATTTTTTTACTCTGTCAGTAAATATTTTCTTGCTTATTGGTATGTAGATGTGTTCGGTCACTGTTTTTCCATTCTCCAGATTTGTACAATGCATGTAGAAGTAGTTTGAACTTAAAATATATGTGCGTACCACATTATTATTGTAGGCAAATGCTGATTGTTAAAATAGGTAATCTATGATTTGGATACAAAGTAGATCTTCTGAAATAAGTTGTCCTTCTTGTTGCTATACTGCCTTCTTAAAGGCAAGTCCTGTATTTAAATATATAATGTCTTAAAGCATTGAAACGTTCCTGAATTACTCTACCCCTTTTACAATTAAGAAGTAAATACTGGAATATAATATGTAGTGTCACATCCAGATAAGTCCAAGGCCTGTATTTCTGAAAAGTTTGAGAAGTTGGTGAAGATGGGGAGATTATTTTACTGGGGAGCTCCCTTTGGGGCTGAGACTTTAAAGGCTTGGAATGGAAGGAACATGGAAAGCCAAGCCTTAGAGGTATGGAGAAGGGATTCCGAGCTTCTGTATGTAACCAGTGACTGGAAAGATGGCAGTGAACACATCCTAGGCACAATGGTTTTGCATCTATAACCTACTAGATGTGCTTGCTACTGACAACTCAAATAACCCAAAACAAGTTAATTTCCTCTTAAAGTGTCCTGCATACTTATTTTATACAGTAGAGGGAAAAAAGGCAAAAAGAAAATAAAACCATACTGTAAATGTACTATCATTTCAACCAGGTTACTTTATACTTACATATGGAAGGTATTGGGTAAAATGAAAATGTGTTATGATCATAGGCTTAATTATTGTTTGTAATCCTTAGGGTATTGGATTACAAGGGACTTTCTACATTACATCATTGTGTAATGTTTCCATTTTTAAAAGAATCATACTATATTTTTATATTCTTATAATCAGGGAAAGGCTATGCAGATAAAACATTTTATACTTATTATCTTAAATTATCTTTAAGGTTGTTACTTTTTGGGGGGGGAGGCCCAATCTTACTCTTTAATTTACTTGGCAAGGTTTGACAGCTGTTGGTTCACCTAGAGTATATATTTACAGAGATTGCTGCAGAAAAGAAAAAGGAATAAAAGTGGCAGATTTAAACATAGAGTCCCACAAATGAATACCAAACAGTTCAAGAATCCTTGATAACAATGAGTCATGGGGCTCATGTAACAAATACTTTGAGAGTTATTCTAACTTTCACAAATTTTATGTAAAAACCTATCTGGTAAATCCCTGGGAACCTGAGATTCAGTCTGTGAAATTCTTTGTTGTGCCACTGATCAATCATCTATGGAGTCTAAATTTCAAGGGTAGTGTTTCTTCTCCTCCAATACCTGTAGATTTGAAGACAAAAGGGATTTCTCAACTTCATGTAAGCTTTTCAGTGTATTCTTTTTAAATGACAATAACCAAGTTTCATAAGATGGGACTCTTCAGAGTTTGGATTATTTTCCTCTCTGAAAGTTTTGTTCATCCACTTGCTAATGTAGTGAAGTTATTGCAATTGATCCTTTTATGTAGCGTGCCGGTGGTCCCCAGGGTCAGCTTTTGTAAATGGAACCAGCTTCCATACCATGCCTTTGGATATTGTCTTTTCCTTTTCTCACGTTTGTAGTTTATTCTGCATATGGTGGGCAGAAACACCCTTCCAGACTTTTTCCTTTGGCATCACAGGACCATCGTGGTCTCTGATTTGCAGTTCCACAGACGAAGGAAGCACGTATGCAGGACATGTGTCAAGTGCCTATCCTACGTGGTGTATTCACATTGCTGCTCCTTTAAGAGAACTCTTAGACAATCCCGAATGTGAAAATACAGCATATTGTCAAATCTGTAAATTCAAAAGCCTTCAATGTTGTTTTTGTTTGCTTGTTTATGTCCACCCCAACATTTAGAAATCTGGTACTTAGCAGAGTCCGGGTTGGGTACTACTGAAAGAGTCTGGTTTTAATAGAAATAATTCTATTCCCACAACCGCCCTGTCCCCTCGAAGTAGGTAAATCCTAAGCCCTCAGAAACGAAGCCTCAAAAGCCCTAACAACGGAACCCACAGAAACGGTTGCTCAGGTCCTGAATAAACGTGTTTGCGTCGCCCGTCGGGCTCTCCCGCGAAACCCCGCGGGGAGCAACGGACGGTGAAGACGCTGAGACTTAGGCAGTCGGGGCGACCGGGAGGGGCTCGCTGGGTCCCCGCGGGGCAGGTGCGCGGCCGCGCGCGCGCGCGTGCGCGCCAGGTCCCGCCTGAGCCCCACGGCGGGCGTGACCCGGGGTGGCGGGCGCTCCACGCCGGGTTTTGGGCGGCTCTCCTCGTGCAGTCCCACGGCAGCCCCACAGATACACGCGCTCGCGCCCGCGCCTCCCGGGCTCGGCTTCAAAGCGAGCTGCACGGGGCAGCGCGGGGTGATGCCCCGGCGAGGCGGTGGGGCGGTCGGGGCTGGGGCTTCGGGGAAGGCGGCGGCGGGGGGCGCCGGGGGCGCGGGCGGGCCTTGGCAGTTGGCAGGCGCCTGGTAAAGGAGCTGAGGAGGGGCCAGGCAGCGGCGAGGGGCGTGAGGGGGAGTGTTCCCGGAAAGCCGCGGCGATGGAGCGGCGCTGCGCCGGGCGCCGGAGGAGTTGAGAAAGAAAACAGGAAACGTGGTGGCCGCGCACCCGGCCGCGGCTGATTCATTCGCGTCCTGAGAAGGCTCGGCAGGCGGCAAGCGGAGCGGACGCGGGGACGCGGCTCGGCCCGGCCGGCGACAAAATTAGGCCGTGGACCAGGCGCTCCGTCCGCGGGGTTGGCCCCGAGGCGCGCGCTGCTCTCTTCGCTCCCCTCCCGGGCTGGCCCTGAAGACCGCCGCACCGTCGAAAAGTCGCACCGTGGCGTTTTTGTCTGTGTCTCCGTATAAAAGTTGGCTTGCCGCACTTTGTGCGCCCTCCCTGGACGCGGAATTGAGACGCCAAGCTGGAGAAACCGTGTTGCCCCGAGGCCGGCCGCCCCGCTAGCTGAGCCCCCAGCGCCGTGCCGGGCTCGGCACTATGAAGGAGCAGCCCTCATGTGCAGGCACCGGGCATCCGAGCATGGCGGGGTACGGCAGGATGGCCCCATTTGAAATCGTTGGCGGCACCGTGAAGCGCTTGAGAACTGAGTCCCCCTTTCCCTATCTCTTCGCAGAGGAGGCCTACCAGAAACTGGCCAGCGAGACCCTGGAGGAGCTGGACTGGTGTCTGGACCAGCTAGAGACCCTGCAGACCAGGCACTCCGTCAGTGAGATGGCCTCCAACAAGGTAAGCCCTGGCTCTGCCTGTCACCAACGCCCCTAGACTGCTGATTCCCACGCTGGTGAAGCTGCCAGCCCCTGTGGCCCTGAGAAACACATACAGATTGTGTCACACTGCATGTTGGCTCTTTTACTCCCTTGGAGAGAGGTTCCTGACTCTGTGCTTTCCCTGTCTCTTACATTCACTCCAGATAAATTAGACATTTTGCAAAAGCAACTTTGACATAGTTTGATTACAGCACCCCCCAAGCCACAGTGAGTGGGGATTTTTTTTTTTTTTTTTTTTTTTTTTTTAATGGAGGAGTGGGCTTGTCAGTGACACTTTGCCCTTGAGCAGAAACCCAGGCGGGGCCCTGGGCATTGCATGCTTAAGGGTATTCTTGGGATTCCCAGTTGGAAATAAGAGTTGGTGGAGGTCAATGCAATCTCTTGGATGTCACCACGTACAGCACTCATGCTCAGTAGAGCTCACTGAACTTGGAACCTTAACTCTTATTTATCTAGATGTTAAGGTACATTGTAAGAACTGAACCTTTTTATGTTCACTTAGCCTTACGTGTCCACAGGAAATATCAAGAAAGAAAGTTCATTATGATAATACCTTTCTTTTCATGAATCTTGGAGAGAAGTCCAGTTTTCCGAGGTCATTTAGTATATTTCAGTTGGTCATTTGTGCCATATATGCTGAAGTGCTGGCCTTGGTGGTCAGTGGAGTTTTGGGGGACTGAGAAGTAACCTTCAGCCTCAAATAGCCTTAAAGCAAGGTATAGTGTTGTTTGTTGTCTATAGTGTTGTCTGTAGTGTTACTGTATTTTTTGGAATTTCTGTTCTTTTTGTCTTTAGTTATGTAAGGAAATAATTGGGATTATGTATGTTTTTAATGAATATTGGGCTTGAGGATAGGGAAAGAGGCACATTCATGTTAGATGCAGATCACTGGGGGATTCAACCAGTAAAAACTGGTAACTGTGTGGCAGTTCCTAACAGTTGCCTCTTAAAGATATTTAAATATTGTGGCCACCTATTTACAAGGTCAGGAAGGTTATACCATTTTACAGTTTATCTGTGTGCACATATTTTTAAAATGTGTGATGCTTTTTCTTGGCTTATTATAGTTTTTATCCCACCCGGTTTCCCCCCACCTTCAACAGTCAGTTTTCTAAAATACCATAGCATATCAGCCACTTGATTGTCTTATCTGCTGACAGTGCTTACATAGATTGCATTGTTTTTGAAGTGAGAAGTTAGCCTCAAATAGAATAAAAGGGACTCCTCACACAGTGTCTACAGGCACTAACTTACCATAAGTACACCGACCTAACCCAAATGCACACTTGGGATCAGATCTGTGTTTTTGTTTGTTTTGTTTTTCTGGTTTTTGTCATTTCGGCCTCATTTTGAAATTTGGTATGGCTCCTTATCAAAATAATTCATCATTGGGCTCTCACTTCCTACTGTGCCATCAGGTGCAATTGTTTTCATCTGGCTAGCGAAGTCTTAGTTCATTGATTAATTTCATAAAATAGTAATTTTTAAAAATAGTTTGATTGATAATAGCAGTAGGCTGTGCTGAGTTTCTTCAATGTACTACATGCTGAATGGGACCATTCTACAGTGGGATTGTGTTCTTAATTCTCTTGTCTGGTTAATACTGTGTAAAAAAGAAGAGCAGAATCAGAAGGCACCTAAAGGGATATGTACACATTTCAAGAAGATCTGACAGTAGTTTTTCAGAGAAAGGAACCTAAGCAACTATAATTACTTTCTCCAGAAATCCATACTCTTAATGATGAGACCTATGTTTGAATTTAAAAATTACCATGAAATCTAATAATGTATCCTAAATGATGTCAACTGTCAAGCAATTGGTTTATCTATACTTTAAGATTTTTAAAAAATTAAGCTTTAGATCACAGTAATTGATCAAGATGATTTCTTTCTTTAATGGCACCAAATAAGACGGGATTTTTAAAAAATCTCCATTGTGAAGGCACCCAATTAAACTTTGAGTTAATTTACAGAATTAGTAGAGAAGGTGCATTTATTTGGTTGAAGAGAAATGTAGGTTAAGTGAGAAAAGACTTTTTAAAAAGATAGTGACTCTAGCTGTTTGTGTCTTATGGGTGAAAGATTATTGACAGGACACTTATTTTTAACATTAAAAAAACCCAACTTGGCTGAAGCTGTTGCTTAAACTTCTAATTTCTAAGCTACCCATTTCAATCTTTTTTTAACCCATTCATTTGTACAAGAATGCTAAACTCCTGTAACTTTTTATAGGTGAAATTTTAGGATTAGCATAGAAGAAAAAGAAAGCTCTTAGTAAATGTTGTAGTTACCCTTCTGCTTTCATAACGAGGGCACATAAGCTGTAAACTGAGTGGGAGCAGCTGATCTGAAGGTCCCCGTGAGTGATGCCCAACCTAAGTCTGAACTAGAAATATGACGGCTTGCAACACATCTTTCAGGATGAATGAGTACCTCTGAAACATTGCTTTCTGGTTATGTTTTATTGCTGTCCATTATTTTTACATGTACTTGTTTGAACCAGCCAATATTTTCAGGTTATTCTCTTTCTACCTTTGAAAAATCATAACATCTTTATGTGTTCCTCTCACTTGAGTTTTTTTTTTTTTAATTTAATAGTATAATGTAACATAATAAAAATACTAGTAAGGTCATGATTTTTAAGTGATTATGGAGAGGAAATAATTATTAGGGATATAGATTTGGGTATTAGGAAGAGGGAAATTGATTCCTTCAACCCATTTAACCATTTGAGTTAATAGATTATCTGTGTTTTTGAAAATCTTAATTAAAGAAATCCAAATTATTAGCAGTTGTAAAATGATGCTTTAGAAGTAACTACCTATATTTCCTGGCTGACACTATAATGTGCATAATACTTATCGATGCTACTAAGGCAGAAAAATTATAGAATTCTTGGACAAAGCCAAAATGGACTGTAATATATGTAGGATGCTTGTACCAAGTAGGGTAAGAGACTCCAGATGGCATTTAATTTGAGTGATTAAATCTACAGCACTTACCCTCATAAGCACATTAATCTCCCTGAGATTTGTACAGATTTCCTTTAGAACCTTATTGTTACAGTTGAAGGAAGTTTTGGTAAGGTCTCAAAACTTTGCAAGTAGGAAGTTAAATCTTGGTTTTGTTCCTTGATTGCTGAGTTACATTAGAAAAATGAATTCAGGAGTGCCTGGGTGGCTCAGTGTGTTAAAGCCTCTGCCTTCAGCTCAGGTCATGGTCCCAGGGTCCTGGGATCTAGCGCCTCATAGGGCTCTCTGCTCGGCGGGGAGCCTGCTTCCCCCTCTCTCTCTGCCTGCCTCTCTGCCTACTTGTGATCTCTGTCAAATAAATAAATAAAATCTTTAAAAAAAAAGAAAGAAAAGGAAGAATGAATTCAACTTTTTAAGCTTTAGTTTCCTTACCATAAGTTGAGCACAATGATACCCATTTTGAAAGATCAATGTAAGAGTTTGAAAGAATATATAAAAAGAGGTATCTAATAAAAACTTGTGGTAGTAAGCATTATACCTGGTGTTACTGATATAATTGAGATTTAGGTCAAACTTCATTGATGGTCTTCTTGGCTAACATACTTTTTGTTTTTTTTTTTAGCCATTCAGTTGTAATTTTTGCTTGATTTTTTTATGTTTCATCGGTTGTTAACAATGCATTCCTTAGATAACGGTCTTTAGTATACATCTCTATATTATGAAAAAAAGCTTATATTTACACAATTTTTGGTATAGTACAGATAGAAACATTTTGAACTTCCAATTAGTTTAGACTTTTCTTAAATTCCAGTGACAGAATTCCAGACAGAGGTGCTACATACTTTCTGTGTTTTATTCTAAAAGTGAAAACACAGCACTTATTAATTCTTGGAATATGCTCAACATAGTGTGGGATTGGTTAGGACATCTTCATTCTTTTGTACAGGATTTGCAAAGCTAAAATACCTTTTTAAACTGTTTTTTTTTTTTTAAAGATTTATTTATTTGACAGAGATTACAAGTAGGCAGAGAGGCAGGCAGAGAGAGAGAGAAAGAGAGAGAGCAGGAAGCAGGGTCCCTGCTAAGCAGAGAGCCCGATGCGGGGCTAGAACCCAGGACCCTGGGATCATGACCTGAGCTGAAGGCAGAGGCTTTAACCCGCTGAGCCACCCAGGCGCCCCAAACTGTTTTTAATGTAAAATAGTTTCACAGTGTTTTTGGTTACCTTCTCTCAAAGAAAGTAAGTTGAGGATGTGAGGTGGGCAGGCCAGGAGTCTAAGCCTCGGGACTTTAAAAAATTATGCCTTGGAGAGGTGCCTGCATAGCTTAGTCAGTTGGCTCAGGATTTTGGCTCAGGTCATGATGTCATGATTGTGAGATCAAGACCTGCACTGGGCTCCACAATCAGCAGAGAGTCTGCTTAAGGTTCTTTCTCTCCCTCTGCCCCTCCCTGCCTCTAAAATAAATAAATAAATCTTTAAAAAGGCAAAAAAAAAAAAAAAAGATTCTGCTGTGGAGCCCTGTCACTTTATCCTCTTGTGACCTATTAACACATATTTCACCAGGCCTTCAGAGTGAGTGCAGTGATTTTTAAAGAGAAAACAAAATCATTTTGACTTTTTCCTAAAATATATCACTATAAAAATATGTTTTGTTTCTCTCTAATCTGGGGGCACTTTCAAGGCTTGGCATTGGTGGAAACTGCCATGCTTCAAGTGGCAACTCTCTTGAAGTTAGGATTCAAGCATCCTTCCAAGAGACTTCACTCTTTTCTTTAGTTAATGCTAGCTACACATCAGCCAACCCAACAGATGTGGTCGTGACTTTTTTACAGAATTTATTTTGTCTATTTACTTATTAACCAACATCTCTGTCATGTTTTTGTTGCCTATGAATTAATTGCTCTTCTGGGTGGTTGTTCTTCATTCTTCTCCCTCTGCTCCCCCTAGTGCTCTTGAATAGTCAGTGCATCCATAAAGTAACACTAGAGCTTTCTGTGACTGCTCATACTGTTTCTTCTGGGCAAGACAGGTGCTGGAATTAATAGAGAATGTTCATAGGAGTGATTAAATCATAAAATAGTTCAGCATTACAAGGCTGTAACTCTCAGAACAGAAATAACTGTTTAACAAAGAAAGCTAAGAAAGAAACTGTAGTTGGAAAAGCATTTTAATTTTATGGAAAACAAATTGCAAATAACTCTTATTTTCTGCATTAAAATGTTAAAAGGATTTTTAAGAGTTAACATGACGAAAACAAAATATCTTCTCTAACCATAGAAACTCGACTTACTGATGTTTTGAGTTTGTGGTTTGCTTTTTCATCCACTTAATAAAAGCAGATTTGGCAAGGATTTAGGTGGTTTACGTATAGTGCCTTAAAGTTAATATGGAGAGTTGAGAATATGCTTGTTTTTATGATCACCATTAGAAAAAAAAATACTTTTTTTTGCTTTTATTTTAAATAATAACAGAAAATAGGAAATACTTTTTGAAAATTTTCATTTTTCATTGAAGAGTAAAGCCTTGACTTTAACTTAATAAAACACTAAGCATTAAAACAAATCTTAATTTGTCTCTCTTGTCATCAGCACAGTTGTCATGTCAGTATTTAGTGGCAGTAAGCTTCAATATGCCTAACATTTAATTATCCAAAACTTCTAATTTTTGTGATTCAATGAATTAGTCATTACTAGAGAAGTCACTTTTGGTTATTACATTTTTATTTCATTATAGGGTAGTGTGACTATGGCCTGAGAGCATAATGAACTATGTCCTTTTTTTAAAATTTCAAAAGAAGCAGCTTGGGAAGCTTGGCCAAGATAAAATAGTATTTTTCTAAATGCTATGAACAGATTAAACAAACTTTTTTCACAAATAACAAAGGTAATAGATAATGCTATTGTTCAATTTAAAAAGATTTCCATGATAGTCACATAAATTATAGCTATTACTAAAGATACACATATATGACCGATGTGAAATGTTGATAATGTCATGATTTTCAGATTATTCCTCAAGTATGTAGAAGCTGATTTTCTCATTTTTAGAAATAGCCCAACCCTTTTAAACTGCAAATAACTAGGGTTTATTTTATGATGGTCTCATCCTTTTGGGGCTTTCGCATTGTACCTGCTGCTTGTGATGGTTTAATTGGCCCAACTAGTCTGAGATCTTTCTAGGAGATAGAGAGATGGGTAGCCCTTTATTTTAATATTCACACTGGTCCTAAAAGACATTTTAAGAATGTGTTTCCTTTTATTCACTCTGACTGGGAATGGGGAGGGGATATTTGCTTAACCAACAAACAATTCTGCTGTGTTCATTAGGAAATCAGTTACATTGGATTCCCAACTGTAGTAGTAATGGGTATATGACTCTTTAAAGAAAATTAGCTCTTTAATGAAGTATTTTTAATTATTATTGTTTACTATTCTGACCTTTTGGTTATTGTTTGGCCATACTTGGTATATGAGGAGGATGTGTGATATTTACTCCTTGGCTTGAATGTGTATATCAGCAAAGCTTCTGGTGGCTTTGTAGAATGGAAAGAGTAGAGCTTGCTTGCTTGCTCGCTCTTTCTTTCTTTTTAAAGGAAACTTGGTTTCAAATTTTAGCTCTGCTGCTTCCCACCTAGTATTTGGGGCAACAGGCATCACCTCTCTAATTCTCAATTTCCTCATTATAAAGGGAGAGAATAAAAGAAAATAAAATTGAAAGGTTGTTGAGAACATTAGATACACTGTATGCAAAGCTCCATCTGGTGTGTAGCACACACTTACTGCTCAATAAATTACATGTAATTTATTCTATGCCTAAGATATACTGAAAAAGAGAGATAAAGAAAAACTCTGTGT
This sequence comes from Meles meles, assembly GCF_922984935.1. Lineage (NCBI taxonomy): Eukaryota > Metazoa > Chordata > Mammalia > Carnivora > Mustelidae > Meles > Meles meles. Next base: position 94,733,998 of record NC_060068.1, read on the forward strand.
CATATACTCCTTGCAATATAAGAACATAATATTTCTTAGAAGAAAAACATGACCTTAAGTGTTGCTCAAACTTTTTTGTTTCTGTGTATATTGTATATGGTACATGTTGAGAGTTTTTATTTAGAGTATTTTTTTAAGATTATTTATTTATTTTTTTGACAGACAGAGATTGCCACTAGTCAGAGAGGCAGGCAGGGAGAGAGAGGAGGAAGCAGGCTCCCCGCTGAGCAGAGACTTCGATGTGGGGGCCCGATCCCAGGACCCTGGGATCATGACCCAAGCTGAAGGCAGAGGCTTTAACCCACTGAGCCATCCAGGCGCCCCTAGAGTATTTTTTAAATGCAAATACCTATCTGAGTGCTTCATCTTCTGTAAGGGTATTTAAGAAATCATAGATTTGGGGCACCTGGGTGGCTCAGTTAGTTAAACGACTGCCTTTGGCTCAGGTCATGATCCTAGAGTCCTGGGATCGAGTCCCACATCGGGCTCCCTGCTCAGCAGGGAGTCTGCTGCTCCTGCTGACCTTTCTCCTCTCATGCTCGTGCTCTCTCTCTCTCTCTCTCTCTCTCAAATAAATGAATAAAATCTTTAAAAAAATATATTTAAAAAAAATAAATCATAGATTTGGTGTCCTACTTTTATTTTTTTCTAATATACATTTTAAAAATACACATTAAAATTAATATGTAACAAGGTGAAAAAATGTTCATCCATATAACACCTTGAGCATTTTGCTTACCACTGGTAGATACTGAGTATACTTATGGATATAGTAAAGCAGTAGCAAGAATAACTTCAGGAGTCATTTTTAGTCAGAAAAATGTGTTTGTTTTAAACAACCTATGGTTTTCTTTCTCACTCCTAATGGGACCTCTGCACTGGAGGAGAAAATACCAAATTTCCCCAGCAGAAATCTCCCATTCATTAGACATTCATTCCTCAGGCAGAATGGTGTATGGATTTGCAGCACGCTTCTGTAACAAGACTGCTGGAGTTGGAATCTCTTTCTGCTCCTTGCTAGATGTAAATTAGAGAGCTTACCATCTGAGCCTAAGTTTCTTCATCTGTTAAATATGTTAAATCGTTAAATCATTAAATATGATGATTTCATTAATTAAAAGACAGTCATTGTCTAGACAGAGTCAGGAACATAGATGTTCAGTAATATTAAGTCCTTTATTTCCATCCATAAAGGAATAGCATTTTTCTTTTCTTATTTTCTGAAGTGAGGGCCAGAGAAGGTGTTTGCCCATCCTGATAGCCATACTTCTGAAGATATTTTAAGAGGGAACTGTGGCGTAGTGATGTTGAAATAAACCAAAGAATACTGTTGGAATGTTTCATTGGCTCTTCTCCCACTCAGGGACATTTCAAGGAGTTTAACTGTTTTCTTTGTGTAACTTTACACTAAAATTAATCAAACTGACCTAAAGTTTCATCAGGATATCTAAAACTCCCTAAACTGTTTCTAGAAAAAACATAGAACAGTAGACAATAGTCTAACCTGTTTTTATCATAAATAAATATATCCCGGGCATCTGGGTGGCTCAGTAGGTCAAGCAAGCATCTGCCTTCAGCTCAGGGTTCTGGGATTGAGCCCTGCCCCTGCTTTGCAGGGAGCCTGCTTCTCCTCCTATCCCCGCTTGTGCTCTCTAGCTCTCTTTCTCTGTCTCTCCAATAAATAAATAAAATCTTTAAAAAAATTAAATTAAAAATAAATGACTATATCCTGATTATTCCTGTGAATGAGACTGAAAATAACCTAGGCACACAATCTTTCATTAATTTTTTTTCTGTCCGTCATATGTATTATTTGTTAGAAATGTGAAGCCTATTTGAGAATTTGTAAGCTTAGCATTAATATTTAATGTTAAGAAAATCCTGTTAAGGACACAGCCTCCCATTGCACCTCTCAACATCTTAGCCATCTAGTATGTGCATAAATATTTCCTTGCTCTATCAACTGTGAAAGCCTAAAGAAACAATACCCCTGTAGCAATGAACACAACCCAGCACCTTCATCTTTGTTTCTAATGCCATTCTCCAAAGGACAGGATTCCTTGGAAAATATCTGATTTTAGAAGTGGAGCAGGAGATGGGGAAGGAGCAGGTTGTAGTGCCAGAAAGTAAGGAAGTGCTCAAACCAAACCCCACCGTTGAAGGGAACATATCAGTGGGACACAAGAGCAAACTGAAGGAGCTTCCATTTACTGAAGCTGAAACTGTTTGATCCAGAAAGTAAACGAGGGGTGCCTGGGTTGGTTAAACTGGGGCTCAGCTGGTTGAGCAACTGCCTTCGGCTTAGGTCATGATCCTGGACTCCCAGGATCGAGTCCCGCATCATCGCGGGGAGCCTGCTTCTCCCTCTCACTTTGTCCCCTCTCATGGTCTCTCTCACTTTCTCTCTCTCTCATATAAATAAGTAAAATCTTAAAAAAAAAAAAAAGTAAATGAGCATTGGATTATAACCCAAAATAAAAAAATACTCTTGTGTTAATACTGATATAATTTATTGAATGAATAATTAAGTAAATGGGGGAGATTAAACAAATCTCTTGTGTACTGAATTTCATATAATTTATGTATATACTCTGCTATCAAGGAAGGAGAGCAAAACTTTCTCCTCCTGAAGTGTGGGCTGTACATATTGACTTCCTTCCCAAAAGCCAATATGGAAAGAGGGGGGAAAAATGACTCTATAGTAGAGAAACCTAACACACACACACTACCTCTGCCAGGTCACTGAAGTCAACAGTAATAGTATATACATCATGCTCTGATGAAAATGGTTCTTTACATCTGTGGTTTTCTTACCAAAAACATACAACCCTACTAAGAAAAACTTCAGATAATTCCTAGGTAAGGAACATTTTACAAAATATCTAACTAGGTCTCTTCAGAACCATCAAAGTTAACAAAAAATAAGAAAATTGGAGAAACTGTCAGAGCAAGGAGGAACCTAAGTTACTAAATGTAACACAAGATCATGGATAGCCTCCTGGACCAGAAAAAGAATATTAGGTGAAAACTAAGGGAATCTGAATAAAGTGTGGATTGCAGTTAATAATGATGTGTCAGTGTTGATTCTGCAATTGTGACAAATGTATCATACTAATGTAGTGTTACTAATGGGGAAACTGGTTATGGGGCATATGGGAACCCTCTGTACTTCACAATTTTTCTGTAAAGCTAAGGCTTTTCTAAAATAAAAAAATATATATATTAAATCTTAACCATCCTTTAAGGCCTATTTGAAATGCTGTCTCCTCCATGAAGTTTTTTCTGTCCTCTCCTCTCCCATGTTTCCTACGCCCTCCTCCCCTGATTAGGTGTCATGTCTTTCTCCTTTGACCTTCCACAGGACTTTATTTGTAGATCTCTTAACTCTAAATACTGTATTTTTTTCTTTGTTTTACTGGTATTTTGTTGTAGACAGGATTGTTAGTCTTACTCATTTTCCCAGCACCCATAGCATTGGACACAAAGCCTTGTTAAGTAGGCACTCAATAAATATTGGGTGAATTGTATGAATAGTATTATGGTCCTTGCAATGCAGCTTTAAGTGTTTTTGCCTTCAGTATTATAGGAACCATTACTGATAAATCTCAGGGACGGGGCACCTGGGTGGCTCAGTGGGTTAAAGCCTCTGCCTTCGGCTCAGGTCATGATCCCAGGGTCCTGGGATCGAGCCCCACATTGGGCTCTCTGCTCCGTGGGGAGCCTGCTTCCTCATCTCTCTCTGCCTGCCTCTCTGCCTACTTGTGAATTCTCTCTCTGTCAAATAAATAAAATATAAAAAAAAAAAAAATCTCAGGGACTAAGAGTAATTTTACTCTTTTAAGCTCTAAAAGCCCTCAAAGTTCTTCTTTTATGGGTAATAGCTTCAGTTTTACTGTTTGTCACACCCTTTGCAAAGAAGTTACTGAACATTTGGTCAAAGAACTGAAGACATTTTCCAGACTCATGTTGTTTGAGCCCAAATGTAAATTAATAAAATGAAAATATAATCTGTCCCTGCCTACCATGCAGTTTTTGGTAGTTTTGGTGGTATTTAACATGGTCAGTATTTGAAAGCATTGGTACTGTCATCCTGAAGCTTTGTTTTAGAACTAAAAAAGTTAAAAGTGATCAGTTGTCGAACTTACCTAGTTTGAGTTGAAAGATGAAGCCCAAAACTTGTCCAGGTCCTCCTGGGCAGCTAGAAATCTCCTGACTTATGTGGTTCACTTTTTGGAGGGTCTCAGCATCGTTTGGGTTCATGTATGGAGACTTTCTTTTAAATAATTCATAATTGTGGGAGGGTGATTATATTTTTTAAGAAATTCGAATATATTAACAGATTATAGGCCATATTTCTGATAAGCATATGAGTTTAATAACTTCAAATTTAAAAGAAGTGAGTTTTTTACCCAGCCATTAGGAGTATTGATGAGATCCCCTATGTGGCTTGTAGCTCAAACCTAGTGTGTATCAATATATTATTTTGTATTTGGTCACATGAATTAATACCTGATGCATGATGTTGGTTAATGTAAATGCCATTTCTCATCTTGGATTGATTGACTCGGAGTCTGTATGTTAGGGATGATGCCTTGCAAGAAAGGTGGTGTTTTGTTTTGTTTTTTCCTTGCTAAGAATCCTGATCATTTCCACTTAAGAGTCTTAGCAGAGAGTTCTGCTTATCCAATTATGTCTGAAAATTATAGCATTTTTGAGTTTATGACTCAGACTAGTCTCATCTCATTTAAATTAAGAGTTTATAGTGCACAAAGGCCATAAACTGTTCTCTCTCCTCTGTACCTATTTTAGCAATAACATTCTTCTATAAGTTGGTTCCAACTAAAAAATGATATTTCTGACTAATTTCTCTGCTAGCCTGGGAAGAAAGGATGTGTTTGTTGGCTTTTGCCTGTTAGGGAGTATTCTGTGCAGTTTTACCCAGGGCGTGCTTGGGTTTCCATCAGCATCTCTAGTCTGCTGTGCTGTAATCCCGTAGCAACAGACTCTGGCTTTTATTACTGGCAAGCAGTGTGCTGTGCAGACATAGGCACCATAATAGGAAACACCTCGGCCTGTCATAAACAGGCCTAGAGAGTAGAAGGCACAGGCCTGACAGGGATGTGTCCATAGCAACCGGGCAAAGATGAGCGAGGCTGCCACCATGGAGTAAATGTGGGCTGATAGTTGCCTTCCTCATTTCAGAAAAGAACCAGCTGATTTTAAGGCTGCTCGCCACTTTTGGTATAGCATGTTTCTGTTACTTGGTTTTGTGTTAGACCTAAATATGAATAAAGGCATCTTAAAAAATACTTTCTGAAATACTTTGAGAGAATATATCAAAGTGTTTTCCATTTGTTTTTCTCCTTTAATTTCGCCTGACATTCGGTGCAAACCCACTAGAGAGAAAGAACAGACATTTCATTGCAATGGGAAATTATTAAAAAACATAGGCAAGAATCAAATAATCAGGTGTCTATTTAAAGAATCATGAATTATACTAATATTCAGAATTACAAAGAAAAGAGTATTTCTCAGTAAATTGACTTTCCATTTGTTTATGTTTCTTACATAGAGTTGAGGTTTTAGAAAAGGAGTACATTCTTTGACCAAAAAAGTTTCTATTTTATGTTTGCTGGGGTTTTTTTTCAAGCTTCAGAAAAATAACGAACTACAACTTTAACAATGATGGGCTTTGTCAACAAGAACTTAGGAAGATAAATTTCAGAATTGGCAGGGCTTTACCCATTTTTAACAAAGAGATAAAATGCTGTCATGGGTGCTTTAAATATTTATGGGTGTCATTTCTTTATTTGTAAGGCAACCCTATTTCACAAAAGAGGTCAAAGACTTCAAAGAATGAAAAAAATCTGTAATTCTGTTAAAAGACCATGCAGAAATTAGGTTTAGGAGACCTGAAGTTTGAATTTTTTTTTTCATTTTTGAGAGATTTGCTCAAATGTTTTCCTAAATTAGGTATCCAGTGGATATTTTGCTGATTTGTTCCTACCCCTTTTAAAATACTGATCCTCTTGTGTTCTTTTTTTAAATTTTGAATACTTTGAGTCTGTTTCAACAATATGCTCTGATAAGAATGAAACTAACATTATCTTTGGCATAAACTTTGATTTTGTTCTTTGTTTTCTTAATCATATATTCTCAGCATAGTCTTTGAGATCTCCATAAGGGTAAGTGATAATTAGGTTTCAAGAAATCCTTGGAATGTTTTACTAGAAATATCCTAATTTCTTTACTATACATTAGGAAAAGATTAGTTTTTCCCCTGGAAGATACTGTTTAGGCCTAAATCTTAATTTTTCCTCTACAGTGTTAATGAGCAGTAGAATGATGAAAGGGTACATAGCAGAAGAAACAAAACAGAGAGCTTACATCATTACAGACTGAGAGCAGTTTGTTCTCTGAAAAGTAAAACTCAGTGGAAAGATTAATAACTTTTTGCCCCTTGGCTTTACTGTCAATGTAACATTTTAATATCCCTTTGGTATGTATGAGCAGTCTTTGGCTACAAGTGGTCAGGAAACTCTGGTATATAACTTAATTTCTTTTTTTTTTTTTTTTTAAGATTTTATTTATTTATTTGACAGACAGAGATCACAGGTAGGCAGAGAGGCAGCCAGAGAGAGAGGAAGGGAAGCAGGCTCCCTGCTGAGCAGAGAGCCCGATGCGGGGCTCGATCCCAGGACCCTGGGATCATGACCTGAGCCGAAGGCAGAGGCTTTAACCCACTGAGCCACCCAGGCGCCCCATATAATAATTTCTGATAAAAGGCCTGATTCTGGTGTTCTCTCCACTTAATACCTTAAATCTCTAACTTAGTCCCAGAAACAGCAGACTGCATGCTAAAGCAGTACATCTCATTTTTTTTTTTTTAAGATTTTATTTATTTATTTGACAGAGATCACAAGTAGGCAGAGAGGCAGGCAGGGGTGGGGGGGGAGGGCGAGGGAACGTGGGAAGCAGACTCCCCGCTGAGCAGAGAGCCGCGATGTGGGACTCGATCCCAGGACCCCGAGATCATAACCTGAGCCGAAGGCAGAGGCTTAACCCACTGAGCCACCCAGGTGCCCCAATAGTACTTCTCATATTTAAAGATGAAAAACTGAGGCTCAGTTAGATTTGTACAAGATCAATGTGCCTCTTAGTAGATGTAAAGACAATTGTTCTTCTGAATGTGACATCTGGACGGGATGGGGAAATAGACAAACAAGTGTTTTTTCTGAGGCTGCATTTTCAAAATATGTCCTAATATAATTTTTTAATAAGTACTAAATTCCAAAATAGTAAGAACAGTTTCAGCAAAATAGGATTCCTAGAGGGGACTCCTAGTGAAGCTTATTCTGCTTGCCTTGTTCTCTATCATGTCAGGATGGGCAGACAGGACCTAGCTTCCTTCTCCCAGGAAGAGTGTGTTGGTGAGACAGACAGCATTTTAGGTTGGGAGTGAACCCAGCATTCAGGTAGTTAATAGAGCACAGATATGAAAGGAAGGGTAACAGAGTTAGTGGGATGAGAAGACCAATTGGCAAAAGCAGATCTGAGACCCTGAGCTGGCAAAGGATTTGGAGAGGATGTGGTACAATGGGATGGGATGAAGCTGGAGTGATGGTGGGGAATGTGGCAGCAGAAGGTATGGGATAAATTCAGGGAAGGGGTAAGCAGGTGTCAGGATTTTTAAAATGATCTGTTACTGTGAGGTTGCCTTGGAGGTCTGTTTTCTTAGTGGGGGCAAATGGAGAAAAGGCAGAAAGCACTCATGGATAGAGTGAGGAATGAAGATTGAAGGAAGGAAAGATAGACATAACTTTTCGGATAGTGAGAAGAGGAAGGAGAGATATGGAAGAAAGATCAATCTCAGACTGGGCTGCCCCAGATAAGGGCTTTCCTTGGCCAGTGGCAAACTGATGAGTTCATGTTCCTGACCTCTTTCCACCACAGGGTGAAATTTGGTTGGAATGAACCTTTTGGACAGACTTGAAGAAAAAAAGAAATCCCTGTGTGTTGGGGTGAGGGTGTGAATGTTTAAGGGAGGACAGTCAGCTGTGGAGAGAGGGATTGGGGCAAATGACTGGAGAGGGCAGATTTACAGATGAAGTGTACTACATGAGGCTAGAGTCTTTTTTAGCATCAGTAGCTGGCATCCTTTCCTTCACCTGTTGCCTCCTTGAGTCATAGCCCAGTAGCAGCATGGGTGGATTGTCACATCCAATGTTGGGCCATCCCCTAAGGAACCAGCTGCCTGGAAATGAGGACGTGGGACAACAAAGTACAAGCTGGAACCGGGTGAAGAAAGACTGTCAAAATAAGTATAGATTAGTTCAGTCTTGTAAGCTGTAGGTTACTAGATGCCAAAAGAGTAAAGTGGAACAGAATAGCAGGTGACAGTGTGAACCTTTATTTTAAAATTCAGCTGTAAATCTCTTAAATTCCAGTGAGCTTAGCAATTCTTCTTCTGTATTACCCCTCACTAGAGTTGGAACCTTGGATACTTGCTCTGTGAACCTATTTTCTCTGTAAATCGGGACTAAAATAATCTATCTCAGAGACTTTTTTGTATGAATTAGATGAAAACATATCTACAGTGCGTGGAGTGGTACGCACACTTAATAGGCACATAAAATGGCCTATCTTTAGTAGGGATGGGGATTGGAACTATTTATAAACTTAAAAGGTGAACTTTATATGCTGCCATATAGGTAACCCAATGCAACTGGAGCTTGAATCATCAAGCTGGGCAAAAGAACTCACAGAGTGTGCCTTTGAAATCCTGATACCCAGTCATGGTGATTTATGGGACCTCCCTAGCTTGCATATGTGATGGCCCACTGAGTTTGTTTGCTTTCGTTTTAGCTCAGTTACCTAGCACTCTGTGATAGCATATTTTTATTTACACACTCACTGACCACTTAATTATGATTACCTTGAAAGAATATGCATGAAAATAGCCATGAAAGAAACTTTTATAAGAGTTGTGAAGGTCTCATGTAGATCTTCATTCCACTAGGTCTAAAAATTGGGACAGCCCCTATGCTTCACTTCTCCCCCACCTTGGACAACCTTCAGGACCCCACCAGATGATTTTTGTGATTCTGTGAAAGACTGAGATTATGATTATTAAAAGAATGTCAGATATCAGTCATATCAGGTAACTAGATATCTCTTCTTGGGGAAAATAGAAATTAGAACCAAAAATAGACTCTTTAATCATGGCACGGATTTAAAATGACAATCTAGCTATGAAACTGAGAAGTGGATGAAATTACCTTGAACCTAGTTTCAGCCCTTGATGCGATCTTAGTCATAGATCTGACACTAGCCATAGCAGAGGAAGAACAAATTCCCCAGCCATGTAGTTATTCTAAGAGTTGAAAGTGAGTCAATGAATAGGTGATTGATCCCTTTCCATTGTCTTCTTACTCTCAGCTGTTTTGCAGAAAAATCATACTTTGGTATGCTTAGTGAAAGTTGTGGGTTTTATTTTTATTTATTTATTTATTTATTTTTTACTTTTTTAATTCCAAACATCCCTAGAGGTGAAAGAGATTTGCGAGATCAGCTTGTTTGCCTCCTTCACTTTAAGATGAGGTAATAAGGTACAGAAGAGTTGAAGTGACCTGGAACAAAATAATACTGTGTTTCTTTTGTTAAGGCCTTTCTTTTGTGGCGAATACAAATTTTTTGTTGCTAGACATAAGACCCAAGTTTGGGTCTTTATTGACATAATCACTTCTGAATGAAATTTTTAGTTTTTTTTTTTTTTTTTTAATTTGTGTTTGATCCTTAACCACTTTCTAGACCAGATAACATTTTCATGTGGCAAATACATCAGTAGGAAGTTTTTTGGCTTTTTTTGTACCATTTGTTTCAGATCGCAATCCAGTATTTAAGCTTTCACTAAGGGATTTTTGTTTTTGCCTAGTTACTATAGGACATATATCTGCTTCAAAGGTTTTTAGAGACAAAATAAGATTTTTGCATGTGTGTTTGTATTCAAATAGACAGCAAATAGGTAAATAGATAGATAAGAAAGGCATATATATATTGAAAATATAACTAGTCACATAAGCAAACTTATTCTGTGTTAATGAAATAAGAGTAGTGCATGGTATTCGGGTCCTCTAGAGAAGTTTAGAATGCATTCATCACTGAGGACCAGAATGAATGGGAAACATCCCAGAAAAAAAGTGTTACTTAAGCTAGATCTTGAACATGGAGGATTCACATGGGTTGTTAACAAAGGAAGAGGAGGCATTCTGGGACTTAGATGAAGCAGGGTAGGATGGGGCACTATTGTGGATTTAGTTTTATTGTGTGTTTGTGGGAGGGGGCATGTAGTGGGTGTTTTGTAAGAATGAGCCTGCCTGGAACAGGAAATCTAATGTTGGGAACTAAGGCAGGTCTGAGAAATGTGAACTTGGGGCCACAGTAAAGAGTGCCTTTAGTGCCAGACTAAGCCATTTTCACATTATCTTCTAAGTCCTGAAGAACCCTTGCGTTTTATTTTAAAGAAAACTTAAAAAATAATAATTCTATAAAGATAAGTCTTGTAATTGGTCTAGATCTATAGAGGGGAAATAGTGAAAGCCAGAAGGGTCTGTTAGAAAATTAGGCAAATAAGTGATGAGGGACTATTACAGCATGGATGAAAGGAGAGTAATTGGTGAGAGGAGGACTGTGTGGGGTGACAGGATATGCCGATTTGGTGGAGCAGGACTGCAGCGAATAAGAAGAAAGTACAAACTTCTAAGCACAAACAGTAGAAAAGATGGTAGTTGGAAAATTAGAAAGAGAAGCCAATTTGAACGTGGAGTGAAAGATAACAGTAAAATTTTTAGACATGAAATTGAGGTAAGATCTGTATCACAGGAAAAATGCCTTGTAGGCCTTCAGTTGTCAGGACTGGATTTCTGGTAGTAGGACCGGACCCTATCTGGGAGTTGCCTGTGCAGAGTTGGTAGTTAAGACTTTAGGGCTTCTCTGTAAAATGGGAATAATACTGTTCCTCATAGGGTTGTTACTAGAAATAAATGAAATAATGCCAGAAAAGTATTCAGCACTATCCTTGGCACATTGTAGACCCTCAACAAATGTTAGCTTTTAGTTTTTACTGTGGGTTTTAGGGAAGACAGTTTTGTGAATTATTACAACTGGTCTTCTGGAAGCTGTATAAAACCATTTGTGTGGTGTGTTTCTTCAGTATCCCAAGTGGGCGTTCTTATGTCCTAATTCACATCCTTGCTTTTCTGCCTGTTGGGGGAAAGTGAGAGCCCAAGCTATAATTACTCATGTTTAGCTGTTGATCACTGTTTGTATGACCTAGTTTTTTTTTTTTTTTTCTTTTTTTACACGAAAGGTTGAGAATATTTATTGCTCTTCTGTTTACTGCAACTTCTGTAAGGTCCCTGAGCCATATTTTGTTTTCCTTTGCTGGGTCCAGAATCAAATCAGTTTTAAGGGGTTTATAAAGACCTTTTGTTAAATGGTATTAGCTTAATGCAAGCCAGTGGTCATTACTCAGTATTAGCTCAGCATTTTAAAACTACTTTCACTCAAAGAGGAACAGACTTACACAGCAATAGAAGAAATACAGAAGTGGATTATTATTTATGAAGACTCATAGGTCTCCTGCCTGTGTAGGTTGGACTAAATGTCTTCAGTGGAGATTTCCAACTTGGATATATTTCATAGAATCACAGAATTATGGTGTGTTTGATGATCCTATTTCAACCAACATGTGATTGACTCATTATCTGCTAGGGCATTAGATTCACGAGTAGAAGGTTAAGTACAGCAGAGTTTTTGATTTGTGGGGGGTAGGGTTTCCTCAACAGAAAAATAAACTTCATGTATTTAAATTTTCTTGCACTTGACTCCTATAACTCTTCTGTTGCTCTGCTTACATCTTCTAAATCTGTGCTTCCCCCAGTCTTCTCCATCTCAGCAAATGGCACAAACATCCATCCAAGTCACATGCTGATCATACCAGAAGTCTAGGGGCTGATTCTTCCCTTCTCTTCACTTGCGGGGTTCAGTTCATCAAGTCTGGTCAGCTCTCCTCTCCTCTTCTGTCTGCTCTGCCCCTCTATAAACTATTCTCCACAAAGATAATCTTTTAAAATGTAAATCACACCACAGAACTCAGAATAACCATTCTAAAACAATACATTATCAGGTATTTTGAAGTCTTTTGCTTTCCACAAGAATTATTGATATTATTTTCTATTTTTATTTTCTTGAAACCCTGGTATTTTTGTTTGTTTGGTTTTACTTGTTAATAAATGGGAAGAAAGCAAAGAGGTAGTAGAATAAGTTTGGAAAAGATTAGATTAAACAAAATAAAACAGGGTTATATTTTACGGTCCTTGGCAAAACTTTTAATATGCTAATGTACACAGTCTCCAAGAAGGTTAGCACTATGTCAAAAGTTTATTTGACACTGGATGTCTTCTTTGAGAATTATCACATCAGACTGCTGTTTTTTATAACACATTCTGAAAACTGCTGCCTTAGACAAAAACCCATCATAATAGATAGGGGGAAAGAGACTATATTGAGTACAGGGAGGCAGATTTATACTGACTATAAGGAGGACAGGCTATCAACCAAGGATGCAGGAAAAAAATAATAAAACTATGAAAAGTGATGGAAGGATTCAAAAAGAATACAACAGCTGGGACTATTGAGTTTTCTGTGAACAGCTCCTCCTGCTTTATTGGATATTTCTATCTCCAGCAGCTGGCACAGTGCTTGGCCTAGAGTGAACATATAATAAGTATCTCTTGACTCCTCATCAATGAGTGAATAAAGGTGGCCCAGGATCACCATTAAATGATTAAGTTAATTAAGGTCAGTTTGGTTTGTTTAAGAAAACAGGAAAATATCTAAAGTATTTTAGGAAATGTTTCATTCAAAAGAATTAAAAGTAAAATATGAATACTTATGGAATACTTCAGCTATTATTATATTGCCTAAATGCTTTGTAGAACTGGGAATTTACCATATATTGCATTATTCAAAGCTCACTTGGACCTTATAAACAAACATATGCCTATTTGAGATATAATGGTGGAGCTCTTAGAGTAAAAATGTTATTTTACTGTATATAATTATGCTTGAGGTTGTTTTCTGTTTGTTTTTTGTCTGTCTGTCTTTAGAGAGAGGGTGAGGAGGGAGGGGCAGAGAAACTGGGAGAGAGAGAATCCCAAGCAGGATCCACCACCAGAAGCACAGAGCCCAACACAGGGCTCAGTCCCACCACCCGGAGATCAGGACCTGAGCAGAAATCAAGAGTCAGATACTTAACTGACTGAGCCACTCAGGCACTTGAGATTTTTGTTTCATTTCTCCTTATTTAAAGTTAAGCAAATTTGGAATTACAGTAATTGGGTAACATTACCCGACATTTTTTAAAAAAGATTTTATTCGTTTATTTGAGACAGAGTGCATGACGGTGCAGGAGCAGGGTGAGAGTTGGGGTGAGGGGCAGAGGGAGAAGGAGACTCCCCACCTAGCAGGGAGCCTGATGCGGGGCTCCATCCCAGGACTCTGGGATCATGACATGAATCAAAGGAAGATGCTTCCTTTGAAGATGCTTAACTAGTTGAGCCACGCAGGCACCCCAACCTAATATTTTTTAAAGTCAAGTTTTGAGGTAAAATTTACATATGCCTAAGTCCACTTTTTAGATCTAGTGGAGAGCATTTTGGCAAATGTATACAATTGGATAACTACCACCATAATCTATAGAATAGTTTCATCACTCAAAAAGAGTTTTCATGCTCCTTTTGTACTCATTCTCCTTCCCCTACTACCAATCACTGGCAATCAGTGATCTTATTTCCCTGTAGTTTTGCCTTTTCCAAAAATATCTTATGAATAAAATCATACAGTTATAAAAAGCCTTTTGTTAGTGGCTTCTTTCACTTTGCATAATACTTTTGAGATTCATCCACTAATAACACTATGCATGTATTAGTAATTTATTTTTATTGCTTTCTAGGGTTTTATTTTATGGATATACCACAATTTGTGTTCATTCATGACTTGATTGCAGGCTATTTGCAGGCTTCAGCTGTTATAAATAGAATTGCTGTAAACATTTGCATATAGACCTTTCTATGGACTTATGTTTTCATTTGTCTTGGGTAAATAGGATTGCTGGAACATGTAGTCAATATAATTGTTAACTTTATGAGAAGGTACCAAACTGTTTTCCAAAGTTGCTATCCCATTTTGCAGTCCTACCAACAGTGTATGAGGGTTCCATTTGCTCTGCATCCTGGGCAGCATTTTGTATTGCGCGTATCTAGCATCTAGTAGCATTACATTTTGGTCTTAAATTTTTTTCTTAATGACTAATGACATTACACATCTTTACATGTGCTTATTGATCTTTTTAAGTGGTAAAAAATTTTATAGTTCCTGATTTAAATCTTTATCAGACATATATTTTACATACATATTCTATAAGTCTGTGGCTGATTGTTCTATTTTCTTATCAGTTACTTTCAAAGAGGAGCTTTGATGAAGTCTAGTTTATCACTTTTTGTCTTTTACGCGTCATGCTTTTTTGTGTTCTAAGAAATCTTTGCCTAACCCATGATCACAAATATTTTCTCCTTTTTTTTTTCTACTAGAAGTTGTGTAATTTCAGGTTTTACATTAGTTATAAGATCCATTTTGAATAGATGTATACTGATATGGTACAACATTAAGGTGGAAGTTCATTTTTTTGTGAATGGACGTCAATGTGTTTAAGTGCTATTTGTTGAAAGGAATATATAGCTGAAGTTTTGTAACTTAAAATTACTTTAGGATCCACAATAAAAGTGATGTACATAAGGGATTAAATATGTATTTCCAGAAATCTGCCTGTCTGCTTTTTTTATTATTGCTTTAGGAGACAGGTATTCTCTGTTTAAATTAGTTTCATAAAACACACCAGGAAATACAGAGGCAATATTGGTAAGTATTTTATGGTGATTACCATGGCCATGATAAGCACAGACAATTGGTATTAACATAGAACAGTTTAAATGAATTGGGAGTCCTAACTTTTGCTGTAAGTAGAAAGTCTATATTTATACAAGGTTGTTGTTGGTGTGTGTGTGTGTGTGTGTGTGTGTGTGTGTGTGTGTGTGTGTGTGTGTAGGCTTCATTTATGTGAAGTTTGTGCATGCATTCATTGCCTTAATTATTCTTTATTGAAACAAATTCTTGGTGGATGTGATAATGTTGGTGGCTGGTGGTGGTAGTAGTGGTTTCAGCTAGATTTACTCAGTTGTGAACATAGAAAATTTTCTATCAAGTGCATATGATTAAACTGTATCAGCAATTACAGAATACCATGCTAAAGAGACCATGTAGAAGCAAAATTAAAGTTCAGTTATCATCAGATCAGTTTGATGTTATTTCAGCCTCAGAGTACCTCTCAACAAAAATAAAGTTTCTTATATTAGACCTTCCTTTTTTAGTAAATGTTAGAGGTGTTTCTTAATTTAAATAAAACTTATTTGGTGAAAATTCTCTTACTAGGTTTTTTTGTTTTTGTTTTTGTTTTTCTCAATTTATTTGACAGAGAGAGACCACAAGTAGGCAGAGAGCCAGGCAGAGAGAGGGGGAAGCAGGCTTCCCGCCAAGCAGAGAGCCGATGTGGGGCTTGATCCCAAGACCCTGAAATCATGACCTGAGTGGAAGGCAGAGGCTTACCCACTGAGCCACCCAGGCACCCCTCTCAAACTAGGTTAATTGAAGAATGATCTTTCTGTTTTTAAAAATCAGTCTGTAGTTCCTGTTAATCTCAAGCTTCTATAATATTTGTAAGGTAGGTTCTTGTTTTCTGAAATGTGACGACTCTTCAGAAGAGTTCCTTAAATTGTGTTTGGCTCCATCATCACTAGAGGGCAGTAAACACAAACAGATTTAGTGGATTTACCTGAGTTAAGGTTGTTTTTGTAATATTAGCATTAATCAAAGAAAGTATAACTTTTACAGTGTAAAAATGGGTTTAAAATTCTGCTACTTAAAACATAGGTTATAGATTAATTCTGGATTATTGCCTGCCTCTATAACGATTTTTGTAGAGAGAGCAAAAGAACACTGAGTGATTCTTAAAACATTGGTGTGTTGTAGTTATTGGATTTAATATTTGATGCTTCCTCTTGCCTCAGAATTCTTCAGGTAGCATTTAGTAAAGAGATTTGCATATGTTAAGCACAAGTGTATTGGATGTGTGACAGCCCACTTTATACAGATTAGCTTCTTGATTAATAACAATTCCCAGAATTTTGATCCTAAGTAGAAATATGTAAAATAAATATAGATTGATTATAAAATAAAATATTTTCCCAACAGTATTAGTCCTACTGAAAACAGTGCTATGGCCAGGAAGAACCCTTAGGTTGTAGAAATCTAAGACTCCTCAATATACTTATTTTAAATAATATTTCTTCAGTATTTCAAAATGTAATCTCATATACAGCTTCGAATTTATTGTGTTAGTAGACATATTATTTATAGGCCCTAGGGTAACTATAGATTAATGCCTGAAATATTTTTTGGCAGTTTAGAGTATTCTGTAGCTGGATAGTATGGGTTTAAATCCTGGCTCTGCAATGTGGCTTTGTGACCTTGGGTAATAATTTGACTTCTGAGACTCAGTTTCCTCATAGTTTGGTTTGTCTGTTTTTTTCTTTTTCCCTAATCAAAAATGTGTCTTAATGTGTCTTAACATCTGTTGCAAAGTCACTTATTCCAGCACTGGTTAAACTATCAAAGCCTCAACTCCAACAAGCAGAATTTTAAGTATCCTGAAATATCCTAAAATACTTCAGAAAGTTTGATTGCGTGGTGTCTCATTTAAGGACTGAGAAAATGAAAAATGAAAGAGGAGTGGTATCTAGAGATTTTGAGGAGTATTATTAGGAGAAGACAGAAAAACGAAATGACTTTTTTTTTTAAGATTTTTTAATTTATTTATTTGACAGAGAGAGAGAGATCACAAGTAGGCAGAGAGGCAGGCAGAGAGAGAGGAGGAAGCAGGCTCCCTGCAGAGCAGAGAGCCCGATGTGGGGCTCGATCCCAGGACCCTGAGATCATGACCCGAGCGGAAGGCAGCGGCTCAATCCACTGAGCCACCCAAGTGCCCCTGATTTTTTTTTTTTTTTAATTTCAGTACATGCACACATACATTTGTGTATACATCATTTGGGTGTTTGAGCACAGCAGACCACCAGTCAGGAAATATGTCTCGATGTGTACAAGAGCATGCATGTCTTGTTCATGGAACACTCCCACACTAAGTGTTCACTGCCCCACATGTCAAGAGCTCTCCTTATCAGGCGACGCTGCCTGTCTTTGGGCACAAGCTTCCTGACTTCACTAGCTAGTAGGATCCATGCTGTCTGGAACAATAATAATAGATATACAATCTGACAACAATAATAGGATCAGTGTTTCTTTGATTCAAGACATTATAAATCAGCACAAAGACTAAGGCTAAATTGGGAAGCCTGGTTGGCTCAGTTAGAAGAGCATGCATTTCTTCATCTCAGGGTCATGAGTCTGAGCCCCACATTAGGTACAGAGATTGCTAAAATAAGTAAATAAATAAATAAACTTAAAAAAAAAAAAGAATTAAGGATGAATGAGTCCACTCCTAAACTCATACCATTTATCAAGGAGTTTGCAAACACCTAATTCTATGATGACCAACTCATACGCCTAAAGAGCAAAGACTAAAAGAGAGACTCTGGCCTGGCCTGTCAGTTCTGTCATATACTGGGCAGGTTAGTGAATTTTTAAGAGTTTCTATCTGTGTTTTCACCTTAAAGTGAGGATAATAGCTATCTTACCAATATGTTGCAAAGATTAGCATTAAGATATATAAAGCTCTTGGTCCATAGTAGGTCTTAACAGATGCTTTAACAGATTCCGGCTTCCCCATTAAAACTGTCAGAAGCTTAGTCTGATTCTAAGAATTCTATTTCTCTGGCCCCTTCCTTATTTCTTCTCTGGGTTGGCCAGATTCTTTCCGCCGTCTCTCCTACATGGCAAAGGGAAGGAACATCTAGTTAGGCTCTGATAATGAGACAAATGAAATGAATTTTGATTTACCTCAGAACTTAAGAAAAGAAAGATTTCAGGGACACCTGGGTGGCTCAGTCAGTTAAGTGTTTGCCTTCTGCCAAGGTCATAATCCCAGGATCCTAGGATTGAGCCCCCACTATGGGCTCCCTGGTCAGGAGAGTCTACTTCTCCCTTTGCCCCTCCTCTGCTCATCCTCGCTCTCTCTTTCAAATAAATAAAAAATAAAATCTTTAAAAAAAAAAAGACTTCTTATTACCTAGAAATAGGGAAAACTGTCTTTAGTGCTTTTTATTTAACTTTATTGTAATTATTGCTACTACTGTTATCATTACTATTATCTCCTCTACTACAGCAGATTAGGGGTTTACAGTTGAATCTTTTGTGCCTGTGGTCCATTAATTATTTTGGAAAAGATAAAGAAAGAATAAGGTATCTTTCTTGCCCAAAGGATCCTCTACCCTGGTTGAGGAGGCAAAGTTCAAGGCAGTTGATGTAACTGGAATGGTGATTCTTAACACTGACGAACATTTTAGGAAATTTCAGGATGCACTGACTGGGGATTCCTGCTGGCATTTCATGGGCAGAAGCCAGGGAGTCTAGGTGTCCTGAAATACATGGGATAGTCCTTGACCAAGGAGGAATTGTTCTGTGTCCCAGTAAACCATTCAAGCGGTGAAATATTCACTTAGAATTATCTGAGCCTAGAACACAACTACTTTTTTATATATAAAAACAAAATATTTTTACATGATTGTAATCCACTCTAATTTTTTCGGTAATGTAACCACAGTGTATACTGAAGGAGAATTGTTCTTTGTTAAATCTGAAACCTTTCAAGAATCATTCACCATTTTGGGAAAAGATTGTCTTTCTAATACAGTATTCCTGTATTCATCATTTTCATGTTGCTGTCATATTCATGGCAATTCTCCATAGGAAGCAGAGCAAACACTTGCAAAGCACTTACTGTTCTAAGTACTTTATGTCTATGTACCAGCTAATTCTTACAACAAATTATAAGGTAGATGCTAATTATTATTCTCATTTTATAGATGAGTAAACTGAAGATAAACTAAGCTCAGAAAGTTTAGATAACTTTGTCAAGGTCACACAGTGATAGTAAGATCTCAACTTTAGACTACCTTTTTTTTTTTTCTAATATACTTATGTACAAGCATTTATATTTTGCAGTATGTAATATAATTACTTTTTTTTAAGTGTCTAGGGTTATTTAGTATGTATGGATGTATTTAGTGAAGTGCATATATTGGAAAAGTAGGAATTTTTTATCAGGATAAAAATATTTGTTATAAAAAGAAAGATGTAACTTAGTTTGAAATTCGTGAAAGAATAAAATAGATTGATGGGTAGATAGAAAGGGTAATTTGGATGTAAATGACATTGTATGGCACACTCGGCTCTTTGGAAGCACACCAAGAATGCTCCTATCTCAGGGCTTTTGATGTTGGTGTTCCCTTTACTTGACTCCCCTTTCTCCACTGCTCTAGATGTTCACGTGCCTTGCTCCCTCTCTTTCTTCAGGTCTCCGAGCATATATCATCTCATCAGAGAGGCTCTCCTTGATCATTTTATACTATAGGAACCTCTATCACTAACATGCCATAGCCTTCTTATCCTTTCTTTTTCCCACTGAATTTAGCACCACGTGACGTAGTATGTATTTGTTGACTCAGTTGTTGAATGTAAACTCCAGGTGAAAAACCTTCATTTTGTTCATTGCTGTGTCCTCATTATCCAGGACAGTGCCTGGCACACAGTAGGAGCTTAGTAAGTATTTATTAAATAAAAGAGTGAGTGCAAAATACAGTTTGGAGAGGGGCTGAGATAATTTGGTCTTGAGATGTATTTTGAATGATTTGAATCTGATTTTTTCTGAAAAATCATCCTGAAGGAGATGGAGTAGAAGAAAGAGGGTATTCTAGTCAGTGAATTCAGTGAAAGTAAAAACAGGACTATCTGCTGAATTATAGAGCTGGGTAGAATACTAGACTTTCAGTAATGGAGCATGAATGTAAAGAGCGGCTGGAGATGGGCTTGGAGTTGGGGATTAGGGTTGGAGGTTGTCGTTCTGGAACTCACAGAGAAATATGGATGTGATGAGGCAGGTGATGCCAGGTTGTTAGGTAATAGCTTTGGAGTGGCAGGCTGAGGCTGGGTTTGACAAAAATTGGTCTGGCGGCAGAGATAAGTATGGGATTAGAAGGGAAAAGCCAAAGAAGATGAGCTAAGAAGCAAGTATTGTGTTTTGGGTCTGAGATGCACAATGATATGATCCAGTTAAAATAAAACATGATTTAAAAAGACATAATAAATTACACACACACACGATATGCCTGAGAGTTAAAAAATCTGGTCACCATGCTGTGAAGTGTGTAAGCCTGGCGATTCACAGACCTGTACCCCTGGGGCTAATAATACATTATAAGTTAAAAAAATTTAAAAATTTAAAAATCTATTCACCATAATGGGGTGGTTATCATAATCCACATAATTGTTTTCATCATCATCATCATCATCATCATCATCATCTAATACCTGTTTGTCACTATGTACTAGATGTTGTTTTAAGTGCTTTGCATATATAATTTAATCCTCATAATAACTGTTCTAATTATTTATTGCTCTAAAACAAATCACTTAAAGCCTCTGCCTTCGGCTCAGGTTGTGATCTCAGGGTCCTGGGATCGAGTCCTGCATCGGGCTCTCTGCTGGGCAGGGAGCCTGCTTCCTCCTCTCTCCCTCTCTGCCTGCCTCCCTGCCTACTTGTGATCTCTGTCTGTCAAATAAATAAATAAAATCTTTAAAAAAATATCAATTTGCTTTTTTTAGAAAATTGTTTTATGGGCTAACTGGGCTTGCTTAGACATTCTCACTTCAAGTCCCTCATGTGGTTTTAGTCAGATGGCAGCTGAGCCTGGAATCATCTAAAGGCTCCACTGTCAGGATGACTAAGATGGTCTCTTCACTGTCAATTCTGCTCCGGGCTAGGATGGCTGGCATAGGTAGAGATTGTCTGGGCACATATTTGCTTTCCTTGTCTCTCTAATCCACCGCCTCCCACACTCTCTGCAGCCTCTCCATAATGTTAGCCTGGGCTTTCTCATAGCATGGCAGTATTAGAATACTCAGACTTGCTAACAGGGTGGCTCTGGGATCCTAATGGTCCATTCAAGTCATTCAAGGCGAAAGCTTCAAGACTTCTTCTGACAGCCTCCATTTCTTGTGACAGCACTACTTGTTGGTTATACAAGTCAGCTTAGATTCAATGTAGGGTCAAGTGACTCATTAGGCATCTTTGGAGACTAGGTACCCTAATAACCCAATTTTACAGATGAAGAAACTGGAACACTAAAAGGTGAAATTAGGGGCGCCTGGGTGGCTCAGTGGGTTAGAGCCTCTGCCTTCGGCTCAGGTCATGATCCCAGGGTCCTGGGATTGAACCCCACATCAGGCTCTCTGCTTAGCAGGGAGCCTGCTTCCCCCTCTCTCTCTGCCTGCCTCTCTGCCTACTTGTGATCTCTCTCTCTCTCTCTCAAGTAAATAAACATTTTTTTAAAATAAATAAATAAATAACTTAGATTTCTTAACCTTCCTTGTGAAAGCCCTGATTACTGGAGTTTAATGTTATATTCCTTTAAGAGCTGCTGTTAATACCATTCTTCACTTTGTGCACAATATTCTCTTTTGGTCAAAATACAGATTTTAAAATCTGTACTGGGAATTTTGCATTCTTCAACCATACACAGTGCTTTAGCTTTCAGTCCACCAACACCCCCACCTCCTGCAATCAGAATTATTATAAATCTTCCCACCCTTAGATTTCTAAGGTTGTGGAGCTCAGCCACATGTAACAATAGAAACAAAAGGACCTGAGAACAGCCAAGCCACACAGGTGAGGAAATGTATTCTTCCCATTTGTCAGTTCTGGACATTGATTATATTTTATAATCACACTATGCTTTTATGTTGGGCGGAGGAAAAAGTTCCGTTATATCTGTGTCACCAGGGAAGCCACTTGCTTTGGATTTGCGAGAGGGAGGCAGTTAAAATGCCTAATGACCTTTTTCAAAGCAGCTTTTATTTTGAAGGAAGAGAAGTCAGAGAATATTAAAACTCATAGGAAGGATTCCAAAAAGATAGGCAATCCTTATTTTAGAATGAACTGTGAATTTTGAAGAGTTTTATGGTCATTATTCATCATCTGCGGGCGGGAAACCCCATTCATCTTTTTATTCGGCAGCCTCAGCTGTAGGGATACCATTATTAAATGGCGTTTACCAGAGGTGAGGAGGAAAACCTCCTCCCCAGAGGTTCGCCCCTGCCAACCAATCACGACACAGCCTGCTCTGAGTCCACACCGCCCTCCCTCCCCCGCCCTGATAGACCCAGTGACGGAGTGTGATTGGTGCATAGTTGGGCTTTTATGGGCGGGGTTTCTTGTCTCTTTCTGGCTTCCCTGCAGTTCCTTTTTTGGTAGCTTTTGACAGAACTAGTCTTTCTTGCAGCTAAGCATCTTGACATACATTATTCATTAAGCCCTGGAGCTCAGGGAGAAAAAGATGCAGACCCTTAGATCGTTAGATATTTCTTTACCACATGAATTTTCTTTATTCAGAATAGCTGTAGAATTCTGTTCCATTCTGGAGTTTTACAAATGGCATGTGTTCAATGGAAAGACGACTGGATGGGATCTAATGCAAGGACTTCTTGTGTATACTTAATTACCAAAAATCTTTAAAAACCCACCCTCTGGCTTGCGGATATTGTTAAAAGTATCAAGGTTTTGAAGATATACATATTTTAGAACTTACTGTTTCTTTATATAATCAATCAAAAATGCCTGAAGCAAACTATTTACTGTCAGTGTCTTGGGGCTACATAAAGGTAAGATTTATTTAGCACCTAATTGCTCTGATTACATAACATAGTTTTAATAAAGTATAATGGAGTTCAGCTTTGTAAGCAGTGTTATTTTTTTCCTTAGATGTGAACTACAGAAGAAATATGTGTTTTTAGTGGTCAAGATAACAGAAAATGTATGACTTTTATTAGTTATAGTTTGCATGTTAAAATAGCTTTTTAATGTGCACTGATTCTTTTTGTCATAGGGTATAGATTTGAGTTGTGCTTTTAAATATCAAGGTAATCAAACAAAATCATTAGAAATATATTATTGGGTCCAATTACTTACACACTGATGTAAGTAATTGGGTTCCAGTTCATTCGTAGCACTTAAAGTTCATGAAAATTAATTTGTGGCTCTTTCTAAAAATCTATACCACTTTAAGCTGATGAGTATAATTTTTTTTCATCTTTGGATATAAAGCTCTAGATGACCTTAAAAAGTGACATTACTTAACTATTTAAGTGATATATTATTAAAATGAAAACTCGATTAACTTTGTAAAATTGGAAGAAATATATAAGTTCATCTGATGCTGCTATTTTTGTTAATCTCAGAAAATGAAATAAGACACTGAATTTACTAAGATTCTGCTCTGCTTGGCAAGCCTTTTGCATGTCTCATGGTAATGCTAGCCTGGCGATCTGATCTCTGTAATAGAAGCAGGAAGTAGAGAAACCTTTTTCAGCCCTAAATGAAGCATCACTTCAGAACTTGAAATCTCTGCTTGAACATTTGAGCCAATCAAAATACATAATTTTTAAGAATTCTTTTCCATTTCTTTAAGGACTCTTAGACTGAAATATTTTTCATTTTCTTTGTTTCTTTTCAGAGGAACATCTTCCCTTTGCTGTGAAATTTTCTCACATTCTAAAATAACTTATTTCAGTTTTAGTTGTCCAAGGAGTCATGATTCCCCACTTCCTTTTAAGTGGATGGCCCAGATTTTTTTAATTGTTTTGAAATATACAGACTTCCTATTATTTGAATTTTGTTAGCCATTTTTGGCTTAAAAATTTTTTTAGAACAGAAAAGTATAGAAAGTAATAAAGGAAAATTCATAATCTCCCTAGAACTCATCTCTTAGCTTTCAGACAGCTCATTTTTTATATGCTTTGAAGGGCTTCATATTTGTATTATGATTATGAACAACACTTCCAAGAATCTAAATAGTTTTAGAGCTTGTATTTTTGAGGAAAATTGTTGCTGGCCAGCCTTGTTTATGTTTATGTTAGTATGCTGCTAAAAACACATAAGAAGGGCGAATATAAATATATTTAGTCGTATGCATTTTGACAGATTTATTTTTATACAGCCAATGCAGTATTTGTTTTAGCTTTTAATGCTGATATCTACCGAACTTGTAATATATCACAGCGCAGCATATTCAAATGATTTTTAGCAGAATATTTGCCGGGGCCAGGGGTGGGGCAGGATAAGCATTTTCTTAATGTTTGACATTTACCCCCTTCTTAATTATATACTAGGAGACTATAAAATGTACCCACGACATTGGCATACAAGGATAATTATTTAAGAATACTCTAATTTTATTTTATTATTTAATTTTTCTTCCTCAACAGTTTTAAGTGTAGAACATAAATTGGAAAATGGGAGTTTAAAAAGCAAAATATAAAATTGATTTCAACTGTATTTTCATTTTTTGTTTATGCTTTACGTGCTGCACGCAGACATTCTCATGCATAATGAGAACAAAGGATTTGAAAAAGCATTCACTTAAATCTTCCTCTTTTTTTTCATTTTTGGAACAGTAATTCTATTTATTATTTTATACTGTTTAGACTAAAAGCAATCAGAATAACTCATCAACAAAATATTTAGAGATCACTTTTTAAAATATCTAAATGCTCAATTAAATTGTTCTGCAACTTGCAACCAGTTTTTTGCTTTGTTTGTTTGTTTTTGTTTTTTTTGAAAATCAGTTCTGTATTGTATCTCTCCTAAATCTCTAAATTGAGGAGTGTAGCAATGTTCTAGGAAAAACATTTTATTACCTTTTCTAATCATTTTCCTTTCATGATATTTTTGTGCAGTCATACTAATAAATGGTATATAGTTATCTTAAATGAGAGAAATTCCACTTACATTTTAAAATGATTGTTGAATTGTTTCATGTCTTGTTCTTTAGTACAGCCAACTCCACACTCCAAAATCATACTGTAAGTTATTAATTTAGCTTCCCTGAAAGTTTTAAATCAACAGCAAAAAAAAAAAAAAAAAAAAAGGAAGCCATTTTAACTCCTTTTAGGAAATGCTCTATGTTATAACTGAATTGACTCTGAAAATTGTCTTTAAGAAATCTCCCATACCCTTTCCCTTGGGATGAAAGAGGACTGCTAAAAATACTGTCTATTTTAAGCATGTTAAAAGGAAATACTGCCTTCCTTAAAGCACCTGACAAACCTTGGCAGGGATATAGGTGTGCACTGAGGGGTTTCTCCACCCCACACTTCTGGGTTTTGAACAACAGCATAAAGGTAGTCTGGGAATAGATGTATATGTGCAGATATAATCAGTGCGTGTGCAACCTATAATTTATCAGTCTGTAGAATAGATTTCCTTGCACTGGCATTCTTTCCCTTAGTTATCTGTATTGACTGGCTATTATGAGGGATTATATAAACAAACTGCCAGGAAAATTACAATTCATTATTTATATTATTCCAGAGAATCCAATAATTTGTACTATGTATCTGCAGGTACCATGTAATTTTTTCTGCTGGGCATATGGCAACATAGTCCTCATACTAGGTTGCTTCCAAGTTAGAAGGTAGTTTTATGGAAAAACTGGGTCCCTATCTAACTTTTCCAACTGCATCCTCCCCTACCGTCAGGCTTACATCAGTTTTTAGTTACACGGAGAGAAATGCATGGAGGGCAGGTAGACAGCAGTGGCTGAATAGACTGAAGAGGGCCTAGGAGTGGCTGAGAGCCCTGCCTAACATTCCCCCCCCCCAACCCCTTCCGGAAACACACTTTGTCAGGACCAGGCAGTTCTTACTGGCAACTTTTAAGTCATATCACAGACAATTTCAGGTCAAAGAGATACTTTACTCATTATATGTTTTAAATATTTAGCAGAGTCTCTTTTGATTTTGTTTGCCTAAAGAGTAGATTTTTCCTAGAGTAAATTTCATTTGTTGAGAAAGGATTTACGTACCTTCAGGCCTTGCTAATTGTATTTTTGTTATAATTTTGAAGCTTAGTTATCATCTCCTATGTGAATAATATCCAAAATTACTTCCTGGAATGGGTAGGGGAACTAAATGTTTATATGTGTATTTTGTGTGTGTGTGTGTGTGTGGGCATAACTAGTCAGATCTTCCATCTGTTTGTCCTGCAATGATAAAAATCAGCTATCACTATAAAAGGCCCAGGGAACTGGGAGATAGAAGGAACTCTGTTAAGCACCTGCCATGTGCCAGGCAAAAAACAAGATAGTTTCTGTTAGCTCATTTAATTGGTTACTAGCTTATAGCTTAACTCATATAACTTTATGAAAAATGGACAGAAAATATTTTGAACGCTATTATAAATGTCTTCATGAATATTCTTAGGAGACCCAGATTTTTCCCAGCAGATAATAATGTATAATGCTGAGTGAAAACAGGCAGCAGCCTATGTTTTGTACACTGCATGATGCCAATTTAAAATATATGCAAATAAATGTTGGGAAAAAAGACATAGATGGAAATATAGGTAATTATCTATGGTTATCTCTGAGCAATGGCAATATAAATTATTTCTGATTTTTTCTATATAGCTTTCTAGATTTTCTCTATCTTGTATGCACTTTATAATCAGAAAAATGTTATTGAAAAAAATACGTGAACAAAAAATGAACTTTAGGTTTCTGAGTTCGAGAGTAAGCTCCCTAAGCCTATAAATTAACAACCAGAAAAATTAATATTGGTTATGGCCAGTTCTTCAGTTTTGGCTACAGGAGAAGGCTAATATACATTTCTTACATACTGCAGTTTGTTGGAATGTTTTTATTGATCTCCCTCAGTACTTTTGTGATAAATTGCTGTACCTAATCTAAATGGTCAATAAGACTGACTTTGGAAATGATTTGCCAAATTGTCTTGAGTTAGGACACCTGGGCATGAATTATCCTGAGAAGCAAGATTTTTTCATAAATTCTAATAAACTAAATACTGAGTTAGAATTACATTTCAAACATTATTAAATGGTGAATTTACTACTCTCTTTTCCCAAGACTTAAATGAGAATTTATGGTGAAATATAAAATTCTAAAGGCTACTGAACATTAGAGCAAAATGCGTTTGACTTTTTTGATCAAATACCTAATAGTAATCTATGTAATAGAAAAAAGTATTGTTTCTGTATGTTAAGAGAAATATTAAGACATACTCAAATTAAAGGGCCATCTGGGCTATTTTGGGACTCAAAAGAAAACATAATAACAAACAGCTGATAGATGGAAAAGCATAAAGTCTTGGAAAATCTTGGATTTGGGTAATGCTATGCAATGGTTATAAGTTAATTCCAGTGTTTCTTAGGATAAAGTAGGCACGATGGCATCAGTAAAATAAATTGTGAAGTAATGAAGTTGAGTATTGAAAATTGACCAGTTTTGTATTTATGTGACTTTAGAGAAATGGATTGGTAAATCCCATGGATGTTGAGAAACAAAAGATCTTTTTCCTTCTACTTGGAAATACTTTAAAAGGAAAAAGTATATAGTATCCACATATTTTACTTCTCTAAAGTTCTGAAAGATTACTCAAATCTATTCACTTTTGCTTTGGGGTAAAAGACAACATTTTAACCTCTAACCAGTATACATATTAATTTCTGCAAATGACAAATTAATTGATAAATCATCTTCTGTTGTGTGGCAGCACATATGTGTACCAATAAATTAGTTGTTTTCCTTCTCTAAATGCTAATGATGCATCTGATTTTTTTATTCCTTCCCCCCCTTAATTAATGTCCTTGAGTATCTAAATCTGTGCTGCATGTGGCTATTTAAATTTAAATTTAAATGAAATAAAATTCAAAATTCAGCTCCTCATTTTCATCTAGCCACATTTCAAGTGCTTGATAGCCACATGTGACTAGTGGCTACAGTAACTGACAGCTCAAATTCTAGAACTTTACAACATTATAGAAAGTTCTATTGGATTTCACTGATCTAAATTTGTCAGGACAATTTAAAAATTCTTGGGCATGTTTTCTGTATCTTACAGTATGCTCATGTTACCACAATTACATGTTCCTCTTAGGTTGCTTCATTTTATTTTTCTGTTTTTCAGTTTAAAAGGATGCTTAATCGGGAGCTCACCCATCTCTCTGAAATGAGTCGGTCTGGAAATCAAGTGTCAGAGTATATATCAAACACATTCTTAGGTGAGAATAATAATTTAAATACAATTTTAAAGTTTTCTTTCATTTTTGGAGGTGGATTGGGACACCAAATCATTTTGGAAACCAAACAAGTGTTGGGAATTCAGTTCATTTGTTTTCATTTATCCTATTAATAATTTGAGTGTCTAAGCCTCTAAGGTTTGGAATCTAAGGTGACAAAGTACATTTTTTATCTTTTAATTTTATTCAGGACTTTGGTGATTCTCTGGATTAAAGTTGTAGGTTCCTAGTTTTTCCAAAGCACTAAACCATAAAATGTGTTTTACAGAGAGATCTACACATGCACTCAACAAATTCTTGTTAAATTCCAGACACCGCTGGGCATTTGGTAATGATAAATTAGAAATAGTCCCTGCCATAATGAGTTATAGTTTAATGAACACCAAGCCTGGTAGACTGATGAGGCAGATATAATACAACCCCTAAAGAAAAGCTTGCTGATAAGAATAGTTGACAGTGTAGTGGACTGAGACACCACCCCACCCCCCCATCCACAAAGAGAAAATTCATTTAGTGAAAGTCATCAATGTGAACACATCCTTGATTTGAATTTACTTTCAAAACAAAATTGCTGTGATATCTAATTAGCACTTTCACTAAAGAGACATTTATTGAACACATGCTACATGCAAGGATGAGTTAGAGGAGCTCACTGCCTTGAAATAGTTAATGAAAATATTGAGGCATCTAATGTCTTTTATTTGAAAACAACAATTAAATCTGACAGTTCCTTATCAGATGATACTGGAAATTTCCTGTGTTCCACTTGTTACATCATAAGCATTATCTCACTTTAGTATAGAAAATATAAAATAGCAGAAATATAAGTCATTCAAATATACTGTTTGTATTCTTATATTATGACCCATTTCAATAAGCCATTAGGTTCACCCAGTGCTGCTTTTATAGTGTGTATGAAATTCCTTCCTATTCAAAATAGGTATTAAAACTAGAATTCTTGGTTGGAAAGAGCAGTTTCCAAGTCACTAAGTGAATTTCAAACAAGGAAAGAGTTGATGAACAGTGGAAATGACCAGTATGTTTTGCTTTTTCCAAGTCTGCTGTCATAAGTCTTGCAAAAAAATAAAAAAAATGTATATATATATAGCATTCCATCCAATTAGCAACCATTGAATACATTTGATGTTAATTATTTTGCAGTGGGCTTTATTTGCTCAGTTTTGTGTTGGAGGGTATCACAGTAAGTCCACATCAGATTATAAATACTCAACTTCTCTAAAAGAAGTGTTTCTTGGAAACATTTTCTGGAACATGTCATGATTAATGAAAACCTGTCCAGTTATGGACATTATGATTAAAAAGTAACAACTCAGGTAGACTTCACAATAAATGTAGAACCTTTTCTAAATTTCTTCAGATAAGCAACATGAAGTGGAAATTCCTTCTCCAACTCAGAAGGAAAAGGAGAAAAAGAAAAGGCCAATGTCTCAGATCAGTGGGGTCAAGAAGTTGATGCACAGCTCCAGTTTGACGAATTCAAGCATCCCGAGATTTGGGGTTAAAACTGAACAAGAGGATGTCCTTGCCAAGGTAAGATGATTTTAAGGATTGTGGTAATAATATGTTGGGATGCCTTTTAATGAGTTTTAATTCTTTTTCTTTTAAATAGGTAAACTAGTTCATTAATTTGTGGGGTCCTTTTTCTTTGAAAGTGGCAAAGTATAAAGCTCTTTACAAATTATTTGAAGGTTATTAATATGTGGATTTAGGTGGTTTGGAGTATGTGTTTGTTGCTTTTTTACATCTCTATTTGATTGTTTGAACTTAAAGAATTAGAAATATTTTATATATTTTGGGTTTCAGGAGAATAGTAAAGGTTTTGTAAATAGATTTCATATATTGAAAAAATGCTTTACAATTGATAGTCAATTTATCTAACTACATTGTATTGTCAAAGGCGTAAGGTTAAGCCATACTATTCAGTTTTCAGTACATTTAAGTGGGTTTACCTGAAAGTTTGCCTGTACTTACCAGGTGCATCCGTTACATTTAAAATGAATCTTTTTTTTTTTTAAACTTAACACTTTCTTTATTAAAAGTTTTTATTGAAGGGTCAGGGGTGGGAGGTTGGGGGAACAGGTGGTGGGTAATGGGGAGGGCACGTTTTGCATGGAGCACTGGGTGTTGTGCAAAAAGAATGAATACTGTTACGCTGAAAAATAAATAAAATGGGAAAAAAAAAGTTTTTATTAACACTCTTTTTATTAAAATGTTAAAGTCAGTAATATTTAAATGAATTTGTTTGATTTATATTCTTCTTCTGCTTCCTAATTTTCTCAATCTTTCTGTAACCCCAGGAACTAGAAGATGTGAACAAATGGGGTCTTCATGTTTTCAGAATAGCAGAGCTGTCTGGTAACCGGCCTTTGACTGTTATCATGCATACTATTTTTCAGGTAACTTGGTTAAGTTCTAACACCTTTCCTTTATTGGGTGACATAATGTCTAACCTGTGAAATGTGCTTGTGTCTTCTCTTCTTTACTATTCACCCTTTTTTGTTTATTTGACTTTTTTTTTCTTATTTGCGCCTTTACCAAGGGACAAATAGTAAGGTATGGAGTATGGGTCAAACATAACTAAAACAGTTTTGTTATTTTTTCTATTCCAAGAAGTCATGTGGGAAAATTGAGGCAATTCATTAAAGCAAGAGTTTAAAAATCATCTACATGATCCTGATTTGCATAGAGTGGAGTACAAACTAAAAAATGAATAAGCCCCTTGTTGACTAACCTTAGCATATAATTTCTTGAATTGCTGTTTCTTGTATTGCTTTCTTTTCCATATCAGTTTCCCCTTCTTGTTGAGCTTTTGCCCCAGCTCAGGATTAAGATATAAATGAGGACTTGAGACTGTAGACACCCTGGGACTGGCATGGCATGTTCCTACCCTAGAGAAAATGCTGAGTTTTGGTTAGTGTGATCCATTAGCTAAATCAGTGATATTGGGTTAAAGTTGCCTTCATGATTATCAGACACAGACACTTTGACAGTTGGCAGCTCATTCCTGAAACTGTACCTCCTGAGGAAAGCAATGTGGGCCCCCAGAAGGACAACTCTACCCTGGCTTTGTCCCCAGAGGCCCTGGATATTCTCAAAACGTCTCCATTTCCCTCGCTAGACACTACACGGGGTGCTATTTCTATTTCTGGGTTACCCATAGGTGACACTGGTGTGATTTTTCTGTTAACACATCTATGGAAAATGTTTTTATGTGAAAATAAGATGTTAAGAGGATTTCCTTTCCTACAGGAACGGGATTTATTAAAAACATTTAAAATTCCAGTAGACACTTTAATTACATACCTTATGACTCTGGAAGACCATTACCACGCTGACGTGGCCTACCACAACAATATTCATGCTGCG
The DNA here is from genome assembly GCF_922984935.1 of Meles meles. Classification (NCBI taxonomy): domain Eukaryota; kingdom Metazoa; phylum Chordata; class Mammalia; order Carnivora; family Mustelidae; genus Meles; species Meles meles. The sequence goes on from NC_060068.1 coordinate 94,765,823, forward strand.
GATGTTGTCCAGTCGACACACGTGCTATTATCTACACCTGCTTTGGAGGTAGATCTGTTTTCTAAAACTTTGAGACCACTAACCTGCCACTCATAAACATCTCTTAAACTTTTATACTGGAGGGTGGGTAGGGGAGAAAATTAATGGCTTCATTGGAAGTATGTTGATTTATAGGGGAAAATGTTGTGATTAATAAACAGTTCAGTCTTTGATGAATTTTTCAAAGATTGATCAAAGTTTTGGGGATTCATCTGTTCACGATACTGCTTCTTTGAAATGACCTAGTAGACATTCCATAAAGTATATCTAGCTTACTCAGTTTTAGTTAGTTTCTTTGAAATTTAGCCTGATGCCTTCTACATTTATATTTCAAAGGATGATATTATTTATAAAGTAGAGACAATGTTTTGATATTTTTCATGGAATTTTTCAGAAGGAAACACATCTTTAATGCTATCAGATTTTAAGAAGTTCCAGTGAATGTTTATTAAGATAATTTGATTTCCTAATCATTTGGGGGAAAGATTCTCTTTTGCTAATATATTTTATAGTTCAGATTGTTCTCATCTTAAAATTGTGTTACTATTTCATCATCTGAGTGAGTGGTTTTCTACTGAGGGTGGTTCCTCCCTATTCCTCCTGCTCTGACCCCCACCCGCCAGGGACATTTGATAATATGTAGAGACATTGTCTGATTCAAGTTGGAGATAGATGCTTCTGACATCTCGTGCTCCAGGCCAGGGGTCCTGATACTACAGTGCACAGGATAGCCTACCACAACAAAGAATAATCTGGCCCCAAATATCAATTCTGCTGAGATGGAGAGTCTCTGGTTTGAATGAAAGAAAATAATTGCTCATTTCATTAATTTTATGTACATTTTCAGGACATCCTTAAACATCTTAAATACTTTTAAAATAAGCTATTAAATATTTTGAACCTTCATTCTGTTTTCCAACATGTTCTAGGAAGTAATTTGCAATTTGTATATACCTTTCATTGTATTATTACAGAATGATAATGTTATCTGTCCTGTCTGATTTTACAGGCTGTGTTTACAGATTTGGAGATTCTTGCAGCAATTTTTGCCAGTGCAATACATGATGTAGATCATCCCGGGGTGTCGAATCAGTTTCTCATCAATACAAGTGAGTAAAGTTTGTTTATTTTTGCAGGAAAAAATATTTTTCCTTTATATGTCTTAGAATGACCGAGCTGGTTTATAAACTTGGGATGTTTCCAGACCTGTAATGTTCCTTTGGGGTGTGTAAATGTGCATTTTATTGATCGTGTATGTTAATGTAACCTAGCTCTGAAAATTATCGTTTTCTATTCTATGAGGCTTATGTTGTTTGAAAAACATGCATTTCAGTACTTCTCTAGAAATAATGTATTGGTAGACAAGGGTAACCAAAAGTGAAAGTTTGCAGAAAGATTTAGAGTTAAATTGTCCCTAAAGTTTCAAATAAAAACAGGAAAAGTTGGACCTTCCTCACTTTACGTAGGTTGCCATTTCATCCTCTCCAGAGGCTATGATTACTCTTTCCTCATACACCACCATGCCCAGCTCTGCTCTTTCCTTTTTACATCTTCTGTTGAGGACAGTAGGAACATCTCTTTGACTTATTATCTCTTTTGACTTCTCTTTTATTTAAATATTTTTAACCATTAAATTTTTTCTCACCCATGACATTTCATCAGATAAGAAGTCAACACTTGGGATGCCTGGGTGGCTCAGTTGGTTAAGCGTCTGCCTTCAGCTTGGGTCATGATCTCAGGGTCCTGGGATTGAGCCCCGCATCAGGCTCTCTGCTCAGCAGGGAGCCTGCTTCCCCCTCTCTCTGCCTGCCTCTCTGCCTACTTGTGATATCTCTCTCTCTCTCTCTCTCTCTCTCTCTCTGTCAAATAAATAAAATCTTAAAAAAAAAAAAAAGAAAAGAAAAAAAGGCATCACTGAATTAGGATATATGAGGAGTGGTAGAGACTGTTTAATATGAGGCATCTCTGACACACAGCTTCCTGGAAAACCTCTGTAGGGAATGTTTAGGTAGACTTGCTTGAGCTAAGCCTTTGCAAAGAGGTTTCAGTTTTACAAAATTTCTACTCTTTTAATATTTGAAGTGAATTTGTAAATGATTTAAATGTAGTATTATCTTATTTCCTCCTATTGTGGTAGATTAATGTTATAAATTCACATTTATATACGAAAAGCAAAGTTGTTAGGAAATTTGTATCTATTAAAAATCTGCCCTTTTTTGCTATGCCATTGTGGATAGCAGCCTTCTTGTGACTAAAGATGTTGAACTCTGGTGTCTTTTCATTCCCCTTTTATTCCCTCTACTTTGCTGTAGCCAGATTTAAAGAGGCAATTTAAATTAGCCTCACTTTGAGAGATTTAACTCAGATCTTTAAAATTATTTACATCTATTTTTTATATCTCAATTGCCTTTGGACTACTCTATAACAAAATGCACCTCTGTGACTCATTTTCTATGTAGGAGCATTGGGAAAGTCATGGATTTCCTAAGAGGTGTGGATACCCAAGTACATTTTAGAAGTTTGGTTTATAAACTTATTAACCCAGGATTGGAGAGGCTAACATCTCATGTTCAGCTATGAGAACCTATAATGGGGTGCTTTCAAGAGTCATCAAGGCATTATTAAGTATTAACACGTAAATATTTATACACATCGGATGCAACTATGTGAGTTTAAAGCATTAGTGCTTAGGGTTGACTATCCTTGTGAGAAGGGCAGGGAGGTCATATGGTACAGTGTGCTCTGTGCTGGCACTTTTCCGTAGCCTGACGGGATTTATTATTTTGATTTTTAAGCATGTCTTGATACGTTCCTAATTTTACAAGCACATAAAAATTTTGTTCTAATGTCAGCCCTTTAAAAAAAGGCATGCAAAATATAGACTGGTGTGTTACTTTTGCATTCTACTCTATGCAATATTTTTGTTCTCTTATTGTAACATTCATTACTAAGAAGAGATTAGATTAAGAAGAGATTATTATCAGTTAAAACAACTGATAATTAAGTCAGTTTCCAAGTAATCTGATCATTTTTTAAAGAAAAATGAGAACCTGCTCTGTTATTCTCTCCTGTACACCCCCTAATCAAATGAGCTTTGTCTGGTACTGGAGAACTCTGGCAGGTATTAAGGGACCCATGGAGTATGAAATTTAAGCTAGCAAGGCCTCAGTCCACAGATGAATCTGATGCCCTCCAAAATTTAGACTCTCTCAGATAGGTGAGATGAACAAATTTAGGGGACAATTATAAATACAGTGACAATGGCCAGCGGTGTCTGTTTAAGGTCATTTTGCTGATGACCTGCCTGAGGTGGAAGGGTAACTAATCCTGCTTCTGGAAGTACTTTGTTATTCAGTGACGGTGTGATGATCTCCTTTCTCTGAGACCTCAGCAACACTGGGAGGTTAACAGTTCCCAGAGCAGCTTTGGATTGCTCTGAGAAGTGTTATTCCTGAGAGAGTGAATCAGCATCATCACCTGGTACATGAAAGTATCCTGGAGTGGATCAGGGCCCCAGGTCTGTATGGGAATCACTGTCTTAATTAGCTTTTGACTAGGGATCATGCTAGCAAGCATTTTATTTCAGGACACAGAAGAGGTTAATATGACCAGTAACACAAGTAACTTTGAACTTCACAGCATTCTATAAAGCAGTCTCTCCCATAACTTGTAAACTTGCAATAAATAGCTTTGTAAATAGTCTTATCAAAATTATGTGATTATTTTTAGTTTGCAGGAAATTCTTTTTATGTAGATATAGATATAGATAATAATTATATAATAACATATTACAGATACACAGATAGACATTAAGTGTATGTTTTCTGTTTTTTTCATGGATTGATTGATTGATTGGTTCATGGTTCAGATTAGCACACTCTCAACTCTTACCTTGGAGCTGGTGCTGCCAACGTGTCCAAAGCCAAGGGTTGAATCTGTTTCTTATAATAGAGAATTCTAAAGACTTCTAATCATCACATTTACAAACCCCTAGTTGGGAGGTCGCTTTTCCTATTTTAAGGAGGCTACAGAGGCGCAGTGAGGTTGTATGACATCCTCTCTTGGAAGGCTCTGGAGCTCACCAGGCTGCTTCCCATTCCTGGTACTCCTCTGCTTCTTAGTTGTAACAACAGTTCCCATAATTTGTTCCACTTGTAAGCGCCAAATGATTTGATACTAATGATACGTACATTCATGGTAAATTCATGGAGGTTTTGAAAACAGAGACATCAATTCTACAGGCAGAATTGGTTAAGTTTTGTAAGTGATTTGGGGAATGGGGAAATCTGAGTAGGAATTTAAGAAGTTGAAATTCCAGGGTAGGAATCTGTATCAGTCTTTTTCAAAGATAGTACATGTAAATAAACCCATAAAATGTAATAGCATCATAAAGTTTTGTTGAAATATGCTGGAGAGTATTTATCATAACAAAAGCATTTGACTTCACAGAACTATTTTCTGAAACAATGCAGCACTGTCAAAAGTAAAGAATATATATAGTATTGAATTTTACTTGGAAAACAAGTAATTTTTGTTTATAGAAAAGATGCCTAAATTTTAGGGGAAAAGATTTACTCACATTGGTCATGTGTTCGAAGCATACGGCTTTGATTTCCAAGAGTAGAGACATTTCACCACATTAAAGTGGAGCTGGATTTAGCTACCAATATACACACAGTTTTATTCTTCTAGTCTCATTTTAAAATGAGCTTTCCATAGCTGTGTCGTAGATTATATATAGAATGCTATTTTTCTGCATAAACCTAACACTTTCAAAATAAGGATAAATTCATTTTTATCAAATGTGATTATATAGAAATACTACAGAGATTGATACCTTATTCAACAAAAAATACTGAGAGCTTTCTCTGTGCCAAACAACATTCTAGGCATAAGGAATATATGGGTGAACAAGATAATGGCTTGTCTCTGAAGAGCTTGCCTTCCACTGGAAGAGACTAAATTGTAACACATGAATATCAGATGGGACTAGTCCGGTGGAGAAAAATAAGGCAAGTTACTGGCACAGGGTAATGAATTGAGGGAGTGAGCCAGTTTTAATCCTTTGTCCTTGGCAACTAGATCTTAAAACTACCACTTCCCTTCCCCCTTTCAAGGAGAAATATCTTGTTCAGAAGTGCCAGGGAAACCAGACAACCATGCACATCACATGAATAACTTTCTGTTTTATATAGGATCTTAAGTCTCTAAGCAGATTGGGTAGAAACTGTTTTATATAGGGTCTTAAGTCTCTAAGTAGTCTTTGGCAGAGACTGTTAAGACTGTTAATACTTGAACAGAGGGGAGGCTGTTGGTTAAGCGACTGCCTTCGGCTCAAGTCATGATCCCCGAGTCCTGGGATCAAGTCCTACATTGGGCTTCCAGCTCTGTGGGGAGTCTGCTTCTCCCTCTGATCTTCTCCCCTTTCATGCTTGCTCACTCTCTCTCAAATAAATAAAAATAAAATCTTAAAAAAAAGACTTGAACAGAGATAATGACAAGTCAGATAGAATGTGATCAGGGCCAAATCAGTGATACAAAGTATTAAGCAGAAAGTGAGTGGTTCTGCCAGTAGTAACCAGGAAGGGCTTCATGCAAGAGGTTACTTGTATTGGGCCTTAAGGACAAACAGGTTTCAACAGGAATGTTCTATAAACTAGTTTCTTACCCTCCACCCTACCTTCCTGTACCTTAGCGCAAACTTTGAAGGCAGCTTCCTGGTAATTCCTGAATTTTCAAGGACTCTATGTAGGAGTGCTGTGGTAGCATCTTTGGAGAAAAACTTCTCAGGAGATGCAGAGTCTTACCTCCTTTATATGTGTCTACGTGCCTTCAGCCCTAAAGAAGAGTAGAAACTTAAATAACTACCCCAAGATTCAGTTGCTTAAATGGTAACATGTGTTCATTTAAAAATTTGTGGCCTTCACCACCTTCTTGTTAATATCCCCAAAACTGGAGGAAAAGGGGATACCCAATTGTAAGCAGTCTTTCATCACCTTTCTGGCCAGTCTGGATTCTTAGTAAATCTCAGGAGCCAACAGCTTTCCAAAGCAGGCTTGGTCAGGACTCTTGGACCACCCTCTGTGTGCAAGCGCATCTTTACATTGATTAGAATTGAGACTCATTGTTAGAGAATCCATACCACAGATCACCCTCTTCCTTAAGGTAATAACTCATCACCTTTTTCTTCTGCAGGATCCACAGCCTTGTTTTCTTTCTTCTGTTTTCATGAGATACATAAACTAGCCCAGGTTTTTGCAAGCCTGAGCCAGTTCATGCATTAATGCCCCTTATTGCTATGCATACTTATTCCCTTACAAGAACCCTAAAAGTTGAATTAGGCATTCTTTGTCCAGTCAGAAAACATTTGCTTTCCTTTCAGTTTGTATCTTTTAATAGGAATCTACTGTAGAAACCATAATAGAAGAGAAGACTCACCAGGTTCTGAAGTATTCTGTGAACAAACATCAGGTGTTAAGATCCTATGGAGAATGAATTTTTATATCTATGTTTATCATCTGTAGATAAATGTTTACAGTTTGAAGCTTTCAGAGACTATTTAAAAGTCAGACTTGACCAGATACTATCTGAATTAATTGAATGAATGAACACTATTGTTTTATCCCCCCAAAAGAGACCATACACACTTACTCCTTGGTACTCTACACATTTCAGTTCCTGTGGTTTGGGAGCAAAAATTTAGATGTGTAAACTCCTATTTCTGTAATACTGGTACATTCGTGGGACTTCACAAAAGAAATATGTCTACCTCTCTTCTCCTTCCTGGTTCCTTTAAAATAGTCATTAAGTAACATTGGATATTTCTTTCTTAGAAATATATGTATTTCCCATGCATTAGTCAGAAAAAAAGACCAAATACATGTGCTTTCGGTCGTTATAGTGACCTAAGTGGAAACAGAATAAATCACAAATTGTTTTTAATGACTATCTTATGGAGTCTTGTCTACTATTTATAGGAACCAGGAAAGAAACAGGATCTTACTGCCTAAAACACACAGGTCCAGGGAAGTCATAAGGGAGAAGCAAAATCTTCATCACGGAGTTATGTAGGCAACTGACCACCTGTCTCTGTGAAGTCATGAGCATTCAGGTGGGAAGGGCAGTGTATCTGTATGTAGTGACTACCATGATACTCAGAAAAGAACACGGAAAAAATGAGTAAAACTTTGACTTCCAAAGCTATGCTATGGGAAAAAATGAGTAAGAGCAGCATGAACAAATCTAGTATTGTTCGTTTTTTCCAGACTGTTCTTGAGTATAATCCTGAACCATATGATCCTTACATTTTATGAAATGTTGGGAAGGTGGTCCACACTTAGCAGGAACATGACAATTTATGCTGTTGATGTGTTCCAGCTGTTAAAAATGATGTCATGTTCTGCTGTACATGGAGCCACCTGTGGCAGATCTGGAGGGGAGGTTCAAGAACATTCGGCCCAGCTCCTTTTCCACTTTAGAAAAATGGCAGTGGAGATTGATACAATGAAATGACTTGTCACATATCAGTGGCATTAGAACTCATTCCTAAGATTCAAGTGCCCCTTTCCACTGTTACATTAACTAGTGTATTCTGTCCAGGGCAGAGTCATATAATGGTAAAGCTAACAGAGATGTTGAGGGGGAAATTGCTTCTTAAACCCAAACTATGTCAGAATATGAAAAATAAGATAAACTCAGAAAAAAATGGCTTTGTTTATGAAAAATAAGATAAACTCAGAAAAAAATGGCTTTGTTTATCTCCTCTCTCCTTTCTTTCTTTCAAGACTCTGAACTTGCCTTGATGTACAATGATTCTTCTGTCTTGGAGAACCATCATTTGGCTGTGGGCTTTAAGTTGCTTCAGGAAGAAAACTGTGATATTTTCCAGAATTTGACCAAAAAGCAAAGACAATCATTAAGGAAGATGGTCATTGACATTGTAAGTAGCTGATAAACACAAAAAAGAGAGTTATAATGCAAGTGGTTTTCTAAAAGTCTAAGAATGAGATGAGTATCAGGTAAATGGAATCATGTGTTTCCAAACATCACACAGCTGCTTATATTCAAGAAGCCACTGTGCTACCTGTAGTGCTGTTCCCTACTAGGTTTGCTCCTTCCAGCAGTTTGGAGTTCAGAATAGGGACAACTTGCCCTTAACATTCTAGTTTTGTTTTCTAAATTTCTCTAGTCTTGCGGCAGGCAGGGAAAATGACTAACAAAAGCAGTTAATTCAAATGGATTTTTTTCCACTTGTGAAATCGAAAATAAATTTATGTCAGTAGATCGTACTATTTATGGACATCCATGACTTGTATTTATGCACAGTATTCACAGTGATTACAAGATGCAGGAAAATCTCTGGTTATCAGAAACTCTCTGCATTAAGCTTTGTGCCTACACAGGTAGGAGTTATGGAGTTTTCTGCTGTCTTGGAACAACAGAAGACTCACCAGGTTCTGAAGTATTCTGTGAACAATGTTGAGTTCCTTGGTCAGAGTCCAGGTACCACTTTCTAGTCCAAGGAATGGAAAAAACTTTGGAGCATGTGCTGATTTCTTATCCACGGATCTCATCTTTTTCATTGTGAAAAAGTGGTTTTTCACTGTGAAAGTGGTTGCTGCTGCTAACCTTTTGTATATTGCACATACTCATCTGGGCTTTCAGAAAACATTCAGCAAAACAGAAGAGGATGCCCAAAGGAGTAGTAGTACAGAATTCCCACTCACTGCTGTTAGATGCCATAGTGTGCTTCTCTGTTTCCTTCACATTCTGCGTTAATGTTTTCATATGCAAATTCTGACTTATCCTTGGGACATCGTTACTTATGAAAATACTCTTTTAAGGTACTTGCAACAGACATGTCAAAACACATGAATCTACTGGCTGATTTGAAAACTATGGTTGAAACTAAGAAAGTGACAAGTTCTGGAGTTCTTCTTCTTGATAATTATTCTGATAGGATTCAGGTAAAACATCATTTGAATTCGTTCTCTGTTTGTGTGCACATGTGTCTGTTTCTAACTTTGATAAGATTTCTGCTTCCCTTCTTGCATCTTACAATTTTAGTAATTTTAAGCAGAATTTTTTAACCAAATTCTTAATCTTGAGAATTAACCAGATAAAGCTACTGGCTTTTCTTAATTTGCATTTTCGTTAAAAAAAAACAAAACTGATATCTCACAAAACCGAGCACTTAAGCATCTCTGAACTTAATCAGCCATGCACACATAAATAGTTTCTTATGATATTTTGGTACGGTGGAAGGGACATCATTGGGGGCTGTTCATACAAGTGTGAACAATACATAGACACATCATAGTTAAGCTGTTTGGAAGGAATCTTAAACTACATGTATTTTTAAGTGTCACATTCATCCACTGTGAATTTCTAGTTAAAAAAAAAAAAAAGAGCAAGAAGAAGCAGGTGCTGAATAAAGCGTTTGTCTCTTTTACTAGGTCCTTCAGAATATGGTGCACTGTGCAGACCTGAGCAACCCCACGAAGCCGCTCCAGCTGTACCGCCAGTGGACGGACCGCATCATGGAGGAGTTCTTCCGCCAAGGAGACAGAGAGAGGGAGCGGGGCATGGAGATCAGTCCCATGTGTGACAAGCACAATGCGTCCGTGGAAAAGTCACAGGTGATGCATTAAGCATAAAGTTTGCAGAGAGAACACAACTCCAACCTGAACATTTGATTGCTTTTTATGCACGTCATATGGTATTTCATTGGGTCTTCAAAATTACTTTGTTTTTGACAGGCCAGAAAACTCTCATTCTTATGACTTTTATTCATATGGACATATATTCATTTCTCACGACATTATGTCCATCCATTATGGCTGTATTCATCTAGTATATATAGAGAGAATTTGGTCTATCCAAACTCGTAAGTGAATTCAGTTATATGAAGCCATATAGAGTATCTGGTCTGACTTCAGTTATCTAGATTCACCTATAAATTGGCCATTCTAAAATAAAGTCCAGGTCTAATGCCTAAGCTTAACTCTGTAAACAAATGGAAATTGTTTACATCATAAACACACTCTTTTTTTTTTTTTTTTTTAAAGAATTTTATTTATTTATTTGACAGATAGAGATCACAAGTAGGGAGAGAGGCAGGCAGAGAGAGAGAGAGAGGAGGAAGCAGGCTCCCTGCCAAGCAGAGAGCCCGATGCGGGACTCGATCCCAGGACCCTGAGATCATGACCCGAGCTGAAGGCAGCAGCTTAAACCACTGAGCCACCCAGGCGCCCCCATAAACACACTCTTGAACTAAGAGTTCTTGCTAATTTTCACCAGCTAGTAACAACACTTTTATATGTACTATTGCCTCAAGTAGTGACTATTTTACCACACTCAGGCTAGAAGTCTTCTGTTCAGTGTTATGTTTGTGAGCCATGTTATATATTTTATACTTTAATGTAAACTATATATATATGTATATAAATTGATATCATTAGATACATAATCAGGTATTTGTGGGATCTAGTTCACCTTTTCCATTGTTTCTTAGTCCCAAGTCTTATGCTCAAACTGGAATTTTTTTTAACTAGGTGGGCTTCATAGATTATATTGTTCATCCTCTCTGGGAGACATGGGCCGACCTCGTGCATCCTGATGCCCAGGACATTCTGGATACTTTGGAGGACAATCGTGAATGGTACCAGAGCACAATTCCTCAGAGCCCCTCCCCAGCACCTGATGACCAGGAGGAAGGCAGGCAGGGTCAAACCGAGAAGTTCCAGTTTGAACTAACTTTAGAGGAAGATGGCGAGTCTGACACTGAAAAGGACAGTGGAAGTCAGGTGGAAGAAGACACTAGCTGCAGTGACTCCAAGACTCTCTGTACTCAAGACTCGGAGTCTACTGAAATTCCCCTTGATGAGCAGGTGGAAGAAGAAACAGTGGGGGAGGAAGAAGACAGCCAGCCCGAACCCTGTGGAATAGAAGATCATTCTCCTGACACGTAACAGTGCAAAGAATGTCACACCTTTTTTTTCCATTTTTTTTCTTTTCTTTTCTTTTTTTTTATTTAAGTAGAAAAATTGTTTCCAAAGTGCATGTCACATGCCACAACCATGGTCACACCTCACTGTCATCTGCCAGGATGTTTGTTGAACAAAACTGACCTTGACTACTCAGTCTGGCGCTCAGGAATATTGTAACAAGTTTTTTCACCTCCATGTCATCAGAGCAAGGGGGACATCTTCACGAACAGCATTTTAACAAGATTTCAGCTTGGTAAGAGCTAACAGGGAGTGTGGCTCATCGGGCAGCCCAAAAATCGATAGGCTTTGGGGTTTCTTTTTTATTTGTTTGCAATATTTTCAGCAGAAAGAAGGCATTACACAGACAGAGTGAACCCATGGATGAAGCAACATACGTGTCAGGAATAGGACATAGCATGAATCTGTTACCAGGAGGAAGATGAGCCACAGAAATTGTATAATTTTCTAATTTCAAGTCTTCCTGATACATGACTGAACAGTGCAGTTCAGTGAGCTGCACTGACCTCTACATTTTGTATGATATGTAAAACAGATTTTTTGTAGAGCTTACTTTTATTATTAAATGTATTGAGGTATTATATTTAAAAAACTATGTTCAAAACTTCATCTGCCACTGGTTATTTTTTTCTAAGGAGTAACTTGCAAGTTTTCAGTACAAATCTGTGCTACACTGGATAAATCTAATTTACGAATTTTACTTGCACCTTAGAGTTCATAGCAATTAACTAATTTGTAGTGATTCATTGTTTTATATACCAATGACTTCCATATTTTAAAACAAAACCCAACTTTATGTTGCAGGAAACCCTTTTTGTAGGTCTTCATTTACTTTGCTTTCATTTCAGTCTTTTCCAATAAGCAGAGTTGCTCTCACTGACATTTTTTTTTCAGTGTACAAAGTGAGTATTTGTTCTGTAATACTTTGATGTTCATTCTGTCTAATGTGTCTTAAGCCTCATAAACAATCATCAGTTGGTGTTGTCTGAAGCAAGTAAGAGATATATAAATACCCCGTAGCTAAAATGGTCAGTCTTTTTTAGATATTTTCCTACTTAGTGTCTTCTGGTAACTTTTTGCTGTGTCAGTAGACCCTCATTTCACAAGTGCATGTCTTTGTAATAACCCACACGTTTTATGCTCATTTTTATTGTTTTCACAGTCAGTTGTAGTAAGAAACCCTTTTTCCCCTTGTGCTGGTTTATTCTTTAGTGTGTGTTTGAAACTCTGTCCATGTTCACTAGATGGGGTCTTATCAAATATATCACCACCATTCTGATTGATGAAGAGAAGCAGGTAGTCTGGCTAGAGTCACCATTCTTTTTGACCACAGGCCATATATAATGACTAACTTTTATTCTTGATTCATAGAGAAGAGTTAACAGCTAGCTAGGTGATTTTTAACAATATTAGCAGAATATATTAACAAACACCACTACAACTAATGTTCTTTTGTTTCCATGATTTCACCATAAGATTAAGAACTATATGAGGAGTATTCTTGAAAAGTGGTTTTAAGTGTAGCAACTACTCTTCCTTAATGGACACCATGTAATGTAGAAATTGCTTTCTCAGTTATCATTGGTCCATAAGTATGTCTTATAGAGAAGAACTTTAAATGCACTGAGGGAAAGAAGTTGATGATGCCAATGGCACCAGAGGTTTGGTAATGTAATGCCACCCTAAAATATTAGGTTGGGTAAGAAGATTCTACGTAAGTAACAGAGATGGTTCTTGGCTGCATTTAGCACCAAGAAATGTATTACAATTTTTGAGATTACTTCCCAGTATTTACCTTCAGTTGGCATCCTGGGGTACTTATTTAGTTTGGACTGTTCCCATTTCAGCTCTTAATAAAGTATTTGCTTTCTCTTTGAAGAATTTGGAGCCCAAATAATCATTTTTCACATTCATATCCAAGAATTGAAATAGAGACCAAAAAGATTATCTGACCAAATGGACAATAAATAGTCAAGAAAAGTTGTAACTCTGGAAAACATTTATATTTGGAATTTCTCAAGGAGTCTACTGGACTAATAACTAAGTCATCAGCCAGGGAAATGATCCAAAGCTGAAGATAGTCCCTATTTTAATACCCTGACATCCACAGGGGAAACTTTGGTAGAAGAATTATGTAGCTCAGATCTGTTCTTAGAGCAGAAGAGGAATCAACTAATTAGTTATCAGATTTCCACTCTCCTCTCCCTGAAAAAAATCAGTATCTTTCAAATAATGTCCTGTGTTTAGCCAGTGGTTTCACAAGAACATTTGGAAACTTGTTTAATTTTATTTGCCCTTGATGGAGGTATAGAAGAAAAGGCAAACAATCTAGAACTTATTCCTTTATCCAAAATATTGTCATTCCTTTCTCTCACTAATGCTTGGTATTTCCCCCACAGAGTGCCTAAAATTTTAATAATGATAGAAAAAAAATTAAAGTAGCAATATATCACAAACTAATCCAGACCTGAAAGGATTTGTAACTGGATTGAAAAACAAGGGTTATTTTTTTGTTTGTTTGTTTTCCAGTTTGTTGGTTTATAATGGTCACATGTTGTGAAGATACTCACCGATGGACAATCAAATTGTAGAAAGGCATACATAATATCCAAGAGACAGGGACTAATGCACTGTACAATCTGCTTATCCTCTCCCTTCTTTCTCTTTCCTTCTCTCTCGCCAAAGTGTGCTTCAGAATTATACACTGCTTTAAAAAGAACATCCTTATACAAGTGGCTTTATATTTCATAAAATGCCATAAGAAAATGCAATATCTGGGTACTGTATGGGGAAAAAATGTCCAAGTTTGCATAAAACCAGTACATTTCAGCTTGCAAGTTACTAAATACAATAATGCTGTTTTAATTTTATTTTCTTTTACATCACTTAAAATTCACAAGAAAATAATGTAGATAGAACAAATTGCAGACAAGGAAAAAAAACTTGAATGAAATGGATTTTATAGAAAGCTTTATGATAATTCTTGAATGCATTATTTATTTTTTTGTGCCATGCATTTTTTTCTCACCAAATGACCTTACCTGTAATACAGTCTTGTTTGTCTGTTTACAACCATGTATTTATTGTAATGTACATACTGTAATGTTAATTGTAAATTATCAGTTCTTATTAAAACATCATCCCATGATGGGATGGTGTTGATATATTTGGAAACTCTTGGTGAGAGAATGAATGGTGTGTATACATACTCCTTGTACATTTTCTTTTCTCCTGTAATATAGTCTTGTCACCTTAGAGCTTGTTTATGGAAGATTCAAGAAATGTATAAAATACATAAAGATATATAAATTTAAAAAACATAGCTGCAGGTCTTTGGTCCCAGGGCTGTGCCTTAACTTTAACCAATATTTTCTTCTGTTTTGCTGCATTTGAAAGTAAGCTAATGCGGTGGTGGGGGGCTAGGGCTGGGCATTTTTATATCCAAGCTTTTAACCTATTGGATTTCTGACAATAGCTGGGAGATTCTGAGACCCTTCTGAGATACAAGCTTTTAAGCTTTTAGCTCTTGCCATGAAGCAGCACTGCTTATATAATGGTTCTTCTTCCCATCTCTTGATCAGGAGCTACTTCAGGTAGTTACATCTGATTGTTGGCTCCCCGCCCACACACACTTTCAAACACTAATGGGAAAATACATTCTTGCCCAGTAATAACAAAGTCTTTTTGGCTTCTTCAGCACATAGGCAGATGAACTTGATTTGAAACTAGAGCCTCAGGTCACATGTGTTGGTCAGTCATTTATTCGTCAGCTTCCTGTCATGTTAAGAGAATATGTAATAGGAAAAGTTCATTTTTTAACCCTGGAATTTTTCAACTAAGATCAATGAAATTTCCATTATATATGTAAATCCATAGATAAAACACAGTTTTTATATGATGCTAATTCACACAAAAATGATTCACCATTCTCTAGAATTTGTTTCTGCAAAACTACTATGGCTTTCGCATTTTAAAAATTAGCCTTAGCATAATGGCCAGCTCCCAAAAGTTATGAAAAATTCCCACTGGGTGGTATGGAGACTGCCTCCCACTCTTGCCCAGCCCTTGGAGCATTTGATTTAGCGAGAGATCCTTTTTCTAGGAAAAATGAGCCTCCTGTTATTTTATTTTATTTTTTTGACACAAACTGTAGATTTTAGCAGCCCTGGCCCAAAGGAATTTGATTACTTTTGTTTTAAACAGTACAAAGGGGACACTATAATTATGAAAAACATCCTTACTGATTTTGGTTGTTTTTAATTTTATTTCTTAGGATATGTTTTCAGAGTGGTTAATTGTGTGTGAGCATTACAAATGATGATGATTCTTTTAGTGATTTCTTAGCCTCTCCTACAGCCCATGAGGATAGTACTGTACATCAATACCTTCATATGAAATTTTTATATGCAACGAAAATAAAAGCATGGGTTGATTCTGCCTATTTATGACTCCATCTTTTCCAAATAAAAGATTATTCATTTTAAATGTGAACCAGCCCAGGTTTTCCAGAGTGATGAAGAGGATGAAGTGAAATAAAAGGAGGATAGCGGCCTAAGTTAGTATTGATATGCTATAGATGAAACCAAGTTATGTTGATTCACCTTGCTATAGAAGAAATTGCCCAAACTATTTAGATGACCCCTAAGATTAAGTAGTGTTTTCTAAACAGTGTTGGGAAGGGGACATCTCCACCTAATGAAGGATTCTGGTATCCCAAGTGACACAGACATTCAACAGTTATTTGCAGGTACATACTCAGCCAATGACAAGGTTCTAAGGATTTAGCAGAGAACAAGACAGTCATTGCTTTCTGGAGCTCAGACTCTGGAAGGCACACAGGCATTAAACACTTCCAAACACATGTCATCCTAGGTGCTCAGTACAAACGAAGGAACTCCAATGCTGTGATTAAGCGGGAACCTGATCTTGATCTCTTTTGGAGGACCAAAGAAATCTTCTTTAAGAAAGCGATTTGGGGCTGAGCACTGAAGGGGAGTGAGAGGTAACCAGGCAAAAAGGGAGAATTGATAGGAAGAGGAAGGGGGTCCAGATGAGAAAAGCCACTTGCAGAAGTCCTGAGGTACCAAAGAACTTGAAAGCTCTGGAGAAACGGAAGGAAAGCAACCCTCCCCCATCACTCTTTATCCCTTACTCTGCTTTAATTTCCTTTATAATGCTTATTACAGACATATGTATCTGTGTATTTGTCCATTGCCTGTCTCTCCCATGAGAACATAGCTCCATGAGAGCAAAGTCTGCTTACTCCTAAAACCAGCCTTGTGGACAGTAAGTATTTAATATTCGTTGAATAGAGCCACCAGACTGATACTGGATATAATTCGATCTGATAAGACATTTGGGGGTCTTAGAGAATTTGTTGATATCATAAAGATGTTCTGGTGGTGGTTTTGAGCTTGCTAAGACGCCAGGTAAATAAAGTTTAGAATTTTTTTTTTTTTAATCTTATTGCTAACCAAAAACTCTGCTTGCTTCTTCCTCACAATTTTTTTTTGTCTGCGTGACAAAAATAAAAATCCATTTTTTGTGATGAGTAAACATTTAGACAAAAACTTAATCCCCAGAACCCCCCAAATTTAAATAGAATAACTGAATAGAATGATGTGCCTAGCCCCTGAAGGCTGTACCTTAACTTTAACCAATATTTTCTTCTGTTTCGCTGCTACGACCGTAAGATGCCCAGGTGACACCTTTAGGGAATTCTTGATCTAAACCCAAGGTCCATTCCTCAGAAGTCTATGTCCCAAGGTTAGACGATGGGACCAAAAAACCAACTGCCTTCTTTCCCACTTATTCCCCCAAACTGATTTAGGTCAATCTGGGTATGTACAGCCCATCTGAGTTTCT
Organism: Meles meles; assembly: GCF_922984935.1. Lineage (NCBI taxonomy): Eukaryota > Metazoa > Chordata > Mammalia > Carnivora > Mustelidae > Meles > Meles meles. Next base: position 94,782,733 of record NC_060068.1, read on the forward strand.
TCACCTGGGGATATTTCCTCAGATACACAGCTATGAACATAAAACAGCAACACTACACTTGGTGGCCGCCCGCGGCGGCAAGGGTGGGGGGGGCGGGGGAGAGCGACGACTTCCGGTTGCCAGAGCGTTCCCCCGGCCGCGGACGCACGCTTACCCACAGAGCCTTGTTTCAAATGAATTCCACCCGTGTTTTCCCTGCCTCCTGATTTGGGCGCCGTTTCCCCCACAGCTGCTCACCTGTCTCCAAATACTCAATGTCGAACTGAGTGGAGTGGGTTTGCGTCTTAGTCCATGGACTTGGGTAAGCAAGAAATATTACTTTATTTCATTTCAGCTAATTAATTGGGGCCCTGTGTCTTCGCAGGATGTTGGGAATTTCCATTTCTGTCATTATTAGCACATCCCCCTCCCCCTCAAAGTAAAGCTCCTCTTATCTCCAGCTGAGCCTAAGCACCTGACCTCTGTGTTGTCCAGTCAGTGATTCCTTACAGTCTGTCGGCCCTTTGCCGCCCTCCTTGTTAGGCATGTGATACACCAGGAATACAAGCTGAGTTGGGGAACCCTGGCTTGGGGCTCTACTTCCTTAAACTCACTATGTAGCGTTTGTGTCTAAAAAGATCCTATTCTTCAAATTTCTCATTATTACTTACTCAAGTGGCTACAAACAGAAAGTACTCTCCTTTTCCTGATCCCGGGGACTCTCACTCCACTGGCCTCTAGAGACTTCTCTCTTCTTCCTTTTTTTGTTCTTCACTGGATTTGAACTTAAATAAAAAAGAGAGAGAGAGAGAGACTAGAGGTGATTATGACTACTGTGCGTTCCTCCTCTCCACTCTACAAGAATCCTGCCTATTACTGGAGATAGGGAGAAGGAAACATACTAGGAATAGCGTATGTTAAATAACAGTTCAGCCAAGCTAAGTTCTCAGGACACAAAACAAAACAAAACAAAACAAAAAACGAGGTGGCAGTGGTGTTCCTGGGAGAACAATGGCCAACCACTGAGTTGGGATCTGGAAGGGAAGAGAGAACTAGAAATTTTACTTTCCTCCTCCACCTGGGACTGGGCGCTGCAGAGATCTGGGACAGCTGACTGAGGTAAGAATTCATAACCTTGGCTGCCTTCTGTCAGGTTTGCCAAGATCCCATCTGCAGACTCCAGAGTGAGTGGGGTTTCAAGCAGAGAGTGTAGCCCTGGTAGCTACTAGAATTTGGAAAGGTTTTCCATTTTAGTTACCCCTTTGCTGTTTAAGGGACTGGTAGCCATTTACCAGAGAATCTGTGGGAGCCCAGTCAACCCTGAGTGGGGCTGTACTTCACGGATAGATATGGGAGCTTTCGATTTGGTGAGGAATTATTTGACAAAACCTTCCCAAACAATCCATTTTCCATTGCCCTGTCTGAATGCAAGTTCAACTGTGATTTTTGGCCACCGTCTCAATGATGGAGCCCTAGCAGGGAACCAAGGCAGACACCCAGGTGTTTTAGGTGTTGGCTTTGGAGTGGTTACAGCTATAAGGTAACTAATTTAGTAGACTTTTGTTTATGGTCTTCTTGTCTCTTTCCTCAACCCGGACAGCCTTCGGGAGAAACAGAGGGTTCTCCAAGGGCATTTGTAATTCTTCCTCTCATTTTGCTCAGGTTCTTAGCACCATGGCCTCATATAGACTCTTTTTCTTTTGTAAGAGAAACAAAAGTGCTTCTTCTATCAATGCAGACCTCCAGAGAACTATTGAATTCGGGTCTAGGTACAAGGGCCAACCAACCTTTCTGCCAGAATCACTCCCAGGCCTGCCCTTGAGCTGGTCAGTGGCATTTAAAGGGTATGCTGATGAGCAAAGAGACCTCTAAGCTGAGGTTTTTGTTGTTCAACTCCCACCCACAGAACTGCTGAGCTGATCGTAGCTGGGGCCTGGTGGCTGGCTGGGGCCTGCAGGAAACCATGCATATCATTTTCCCAAGGGCAGTCCATGATACTGGTCTAAGTATCCAGAGCTAGTGCTTCAACTAGTCTAAGCTGTTTTTGTTTTTTGTTTTTTCCATGTAAGAACTGCTTCACCTATTAGTTGTTCTTTGGTTTGGGGTTTTTTTAAACTTTTTTTTTCTAATTTTGTAGAATACAAGTAATACAGGTACATTGTTTAAAAATTCTGACCTCATCCATTGTGATGTATTAGGCGCTTGGGCTGCCCTGAAAAAAAAACAAAAAAACAAAACAAAACAAAAAACCCACAGATGGAGTGGTTTCAACAACTGAAATTTATTTTCTCACAGTTCTAGGGTCTGGCAGTTCTTGAACTTCAGTGTCTGTTGACGCCTCTCTTCTTGGCTTGTAGATGGCCTTCACATAATCTTTTCTCGATGTGTTCCTATCCCTGGTGTCTGTGTGTAACTAGTCCTAGTAACTAGGATACTGATTAAATCGGATTAGTACTACATACATGACCTTATCTCATCAACGCCCTATCCCCAAATAGAGTCACATTCTGAGGTATTGGGGGTTAGGGCTTCAACAGACAGGTTTGGCGGGGGACATGGTTCAACCAATAGAGCCAACAAAAGGAAATCCTTTACGTGTCTGTACTGATTAAGACCTAGACCCCCTTTTAATTTTTCTCTCTGCTTTTACTGCCATATTTGTAAATTACTTGTTTGCACCACTACTTCTTGCTTTTCTGATTTTAGGTATAATCTTCTGACTGGCATATCACGATTTCCCCTTAGATCCTGTCCTCACATGCTCTCTTAAAGTCTTCTACTAGAATTCTGTCACGTGTTCTGATGGCATTATTATTAAACGTTTGCATTGTCATGGTCCTACAAAAATAATTTACAGCCAATCCATGTCATTTATTGTAATTACATTTCCATTTTTCTGTAGCTTCTTTTCTGGAGATAATAATTATTTCCTTTTTTTATTACCTTGGTTTGCAACATCCTTACTATTCTTTGCCCCATGCACTCCATTGAAACAAGCCTGCTTTTATTGTGGTTGAACACGTCAAGAGGTGTTGGCTTTCAAGTCTCTCATGCCTGCTCTGTGTAGGATGGTGTTCTCTAGGCATATGGCTGTGAGAGCTTGTCCTGACCACTGTCTTTGAATCTTTGTTCAACAGCATTCTCCTGGACAGTCTCTTTCCTCCTGACTCTACACGATCTTCCATTTCCTGGATGCTAATGTTTTTAGTTGGCTTAGTTTATCTCTTACTTTGCTTAGTTTGGAATAGCTCATGTACTAGTAGCTTCCTGAGAAAGGGTACATAGCAGGTAAATTTATAAAACTTTTAATATGAAAAGTTTTATTTTTATTTTACCCCATTTGGATGATAGTTCAGTAGAGAATTATGAGTTTCTTAACTGTTTGGACCAGCAGATTACTTTGGGGGAAAGCCCCAGATATGTGCAAATTGGAGGGTCACTTTGGAAAATGATGGGATCATTGTAAGCTTCCTGGAAGGCTTGGAATGACTTTGAATTTACATGCCAATGTGGATTGCCCATTTGGAGACTGCGTATTTACCTGATAATTTCCCCTAGATTTTGGAACCTTCCCTGTCCCCCTCCCAACTCATTTGTCCATCAGCTCGAGTTCCTCTGAAACACCAGCTGAAAAGATTTTTCTCCTTCACCCATACCCTGTCATTTGCAGTTTGGTTTGCTTCTGTTTAGTATTAGTAAACCTTGGTGATTGTTTCCTCGTTGGGATCTGTCTGAAGCGTTTTATATTGCTGTTTTGGGAAGGCCAGAGCATGTTGTCAGAACTCAGTAGCCTTTGAATCTAGTTTAGTGCCAAAGCACTGGTGGATTCTCGGGCCACTCAGGGACTGTGGGAGTATTTCATTTCTACACACAAGAACATCCTAAGAGATCCGCCCCTCATGCCCCATTCACAATAGGCTTGCCTCTTAAATAGCTTTCCATGTGATTTGAAAGAACGTATTCCCACACGGTTTTTCAAATGCATGGAAAATCCCTATCATTTTCCTGTCTGTGCCCTCTTCACAGGCGGCCCACATAGTTCTTTGCAGCATACGAAAGAAAGACAAAGGGATGGGTGAGGGGAGTAGCAGATGACATTTGGATGCTGTGGTGGCCTTTTCTGCTTAACTGCTCTGTATAACGTATACTCCTTCCCCTAGGAGGGCGGGAAGGAATAAGGAGTGAGCGCAAACTGTGTTCCACACTGCTGTCACCACCCCCACCACCCAATTCATGCATTATGCAAGGACTTCCTTTTGTGTCTATGAAACACTTTTAAAAAGGAATAAGTGCTCATTGTTGAACATTTGGATAGAACCAAAAAGCGCTAAAAAGGTAGAAGAAGGAAAAAAGACTCTGTATACCACACCCAGGACCAACCACCATTCATACTTTGTCAGGTTACCATTGAAAGATTTATTTAATAATTCATCAAATATTTATTGAGCACTTACAGAATACTGGGCCTTATTCTAGTTGCTGCAAATAAAGTTGTAAAGAGACAGGTCCTTGCTCTTGTGGAAATGTGTTCCTTGCCCAGCATGTCAACCTCTGTCCACACTAGCAGTTCTTCCATAGTTAGTTAGGCCTTGGCTGTAGTTGACTGTTAAAGAAGTCCTGTTGGTGATGTCCCTAGGCGTTCTTTCCCCTCTAGTCCCGAATGGAAAGACATTAGGGTTCAAAGCCTATGCCAAGAAAGAAAGAATTCTCGAGACATCTTTGGAGCAAAAAGGTGATTGTATGAAAACACAGGGACAGGACCCCTGGACAGAAAGAGCTGCCCTGGGGTCATGAGGAGTGGCTGATTACATATTTTCAAATCAGGAGGGGGTTTGGGGTAGTGTGAGTCCCTAAGGAGTTTTGGAAGCAAGGTTTCCAGGACCTTGCGGGGTGGGGTGGGGGCTAGCTATTGTTAGGAAAATGTCATTTATTACCATCTAATAACACCTTCATTGTGAAACCCTTCAGATGTTTATCAGTGGGCCATATACTTGGGGGACGATTGCCAACACGTATCTGGGGGGGGGGGGGGGGGATGGATGGAGTTAGAGATAAGAAAGTTTCCAGAAGAATTTTTATATGTTAAAGTAGACTTACAGGAGGAGGGGCTCAGGCTAGGCTGGCCTTTTGCCCTTAACGAAGTATTAACATCGAGACAGGGTTGAGTCCCTAGAGGAATGTCACTCTGCCTGTGTCAAGGACTTGTCAGTGGGCTGTAGGTAGTAAGAAAATTTAATAATTTCTCTTCTGCCTTTGTTTCCTGCCTCACAGTCCCTCTCCTAGTGGCTCTCTAGGCTAAGTTAGTGGATGTTTCTCCTGTCCTGAGACAAGCTTCTTCTTGCCTGACCATGCAAAGCGATAGCGCCCTGCTTTGAAGTAGAAGTAGTCCCCCCATGGCATTGGTTTGAACATTTGACCAGCCATTACATCCTCTAAGGTCTGACAGCGGTTTAGGGTGAGTCCATCACTGACAGAGGGATTTTTGTGTGGTGGTGTGGTTTCTTTCGAATAAACTTCTGGACTAGTCCTTGGGTTACTGTAAGCATGCCCTCAGTTACCTCTGCTGGTGTAGACATGAACTCCTGTTCTGTGTGTTTACTGATTGATCTCACAGCTTTTATTTAGTACCAGTCACTTCGCTAGAGCCTGGGATGGCAGAGATGAGAGCAGAGCAGCTCCCTCTCTGACAGAGACCAGACGCCCGGTACACAATTGCAGCGCAGCAGGCTAGGCGTCCGGACAGAGGCAGAGAACTGCCACCCGACCTGGCTGCAGGCTGGGGACAGGTAGAAGGCTTTCTGGAGGAGAGGATGCCTGAGCTGTATCTTGAAGCTGGAAGATGGGGCCACAATCCAAGAACGAACAGTGTGCATTAATGTGAAGGAGGAGTGGAGACCCTGGTGCGGGGAGGGACAGCCAGTCACGGGTCTGGCTAGTGAGTCTGCAGGGCATTCGTGGCAAGCGATGAAGCTGGGCAGTGGGATTGGTGCCAGGCTTTGACAGGCTCATCTCTACTCTGCTTAGAAGGTTGGAGTTTGTCCTGAAATTGTCCGATAGCTGTTGAAAACATTTTCCAAGGCAGTGGTGGGATCAGTGTATGATGGGGAGTGGTCAGGGAAGAGAACGTTTTTATGCTAGTCCACTTGAGAGAGAGAGGCCTGGGAGAGATGGAGAAAGGAGAAAAGATCGAAGAGATACTATGATCGAAAACTGACATCTGGGCCCCGGAGCTGAAATACAACACAAAGATAGAACTTGTCGATAAGGAGGGACACTAGTTTTAATACTTTGCCAGACAAGGAGGCCACAGCAGGGTCATGCCCTTAGAACTGTAGACCCACCCAGGGTAAAAGGCTGAGGGGGTTCATAGGAAAATACACGATCTGTATTATCCAGTAGGAGTCTGGTACGTGCTGCCAGCTGCGTCCGGGATGTCTTCATTGTGGGCTCCTGACCTGCGCTGGCACTGGCTGTCCTAGTCTCATTACTAAGTAGACACTGAGGCCTGCGAGCTGTCAATATCGATACCAAGTTCCTGGAATGAAGGAGTGTAGAAAAACAACTGAAGGGAAGGGGGAGGCTCTAGGAACAAAGAAGAGAAAAAAAATCAGTCAGCTTCAAGTCAAGCCTTGCTGAAGCATTAGAGTGCCCATCTTAGTTTCCATCCACCTCTAGGTTTCAGTAGCAGTTTCAATGTTAAGAAAGGAGAAAGAACAGAATTTCATGGCTGGCCCAGTGTTGGGATCCGAGGGTCGGGTGGACCCCCTGGTTTCTGATTGCACAGTGGTGACGTGATGGCCTCCAGCTGGATCCGTGACGTTGGCGAGATGAGACTGATGGAGGGGCTCACTTAAGAGATGGCTTGTCCAGGAAAATCAAGGTGGACACATGACAGCCAACAGCCCCTCAGAAACCAGGAAGGAAGAATTCCCATGTCATCCAGACAAGACCAATTCCTTTGGTGTAGAAGGGCCACAGAGCTCCCAGTGGGTCGGGGTCTGGGCTGCCGTGCTGGTGAGCTGGGACAGTGGGGAGAATGTGTGCTCACCAGAGGACGACCTAGTGTTGTGGGGGAGAAAGTCGCTCTTTTGTTTTTACTTCATTATGAGATAGAATTGAGGAAAAACAAGTAGAGAAGGTAAAGGTGAAGGTTGGATGGAAAGGGTAAGAATGAGACAGGGTCCCTGTGGAGAAATCAAGGACACAGACCAGAAGTTCTCCACTCAGGATTGTGGCTTTCCCGAGAGCCACTTTGGAAATGTGTGGGGCTGTATGGGTCGCAATGATTTGTGGGGGGACTAAGGCATTGAGTGGGCAGTGCCCTGGGAGGTCATGTTCTGTGACGGGCAACAGAGGGGAGGACGTTTCTATATTCTGGGCAGCTTTCAAATGACACGCCAAACGAGAAGGTGAAAAACCTGTTCAGAATCACCTGAGCCTGGCACCAAATTCTGGGTTTCACAAAAACAAAAAAGAATTTTAATGCAACAGTAATATAATTTTCCCAGAGATTCAACTGCTGTGTAAATTGAGGGGAAATTATACTGTATTTTATTGAGAGTTTTAGCAAGTGTTGACCATTGGGGGATGGTGTTTTTTCCCTTCCCGTTTGAGTCCCAGTATCAAATATGTGTATCAGTCTGCACATGCCTAACGACCATATGTTGACCCTATAGCTAGGTGCAAGCTTTTGTGTACCTAACTGTGTATTCAGTATTAGTAGGGCTGGAACTTTTACGTATTGAGATGTTCATTACTATCTTTTATTTCCCTTATATTTTGTACAGCGTAAGTATGTGTCTTAGGTTGGATTCATTTCTCAGTAGTAAAGAGCAAGAGGTTTGCAAAATATTTTTTATGAAATGAGGCCGTTGGATCTGATTGAGCTGCGAGTCATCAGCACAGATAAAGCAGGTAGCAGGAGAAGCCAGTGGACACTGCCTGCACAAGGCTGAAGAAGGGGATGAGATACACCTGAGGAGCAGTAGGGAGGACATGGAGTTGAACGAGTTATCCTGGGTTTTATCCTCTGTCAAGTTAGAGGTTAGGATGTGTTTAGAGTGAAGAACGAAGTGAACTTAATGAAAGCAACATAAAAGAGAGAGGGAAGTTTCTAAGAATCTCTTGGCAGGGAATGGCGCAGCAGATCACGGAAACATGGCCAGGCAGTGTGAAAGCCCAGATGTGTCTGGAAACCACGGATTTGTCCAGAGCCTCTGTCGACACCACAGTGTGACCTTTGCCAGAGGTGCTGGGTAAGAGAGCTTCTCTGTGGGAGCGCAAAGGGAGCATGACTGAGTTCATTCCGGGTTGGAGTTTTCCCAAGCAGGAATGACAGAAAAATAAAAGGTGAAAGATACTATGTGCATTAACTAGTAGACTGAGTGGCGTAGCAGTGAACCATGATTAGAGCCAAGAGCAACAGCTAAGAAACTATTATGACCAAAAGGCCGCTGGTTAACACCAGGGGCCCCAGCACTGGTACATCCTTCCTCTTTCTATTCCAACAGCGAAATCAGCTTTATTCCCTACTTAGTATGTTACTTGGGGGGGGGGGGGTGTCAGGGGGGTCTCTTTTAAAATATTTTTCTCTGTGGGGTGCCTGGGTGGCTCAGTGGGTTAAGCCTCTGCCTTCGGCTCAGGTCACGATCTCAAGGTCCTGGGATCGAGCCCCGCATCAGGCTCAGTAGGGAGACTGCTTCGCCCCCCCTCTCTCTGCCTGCCTCTCTGCCTACTTGTGATCTCTGTCAAATAAATAAAATCTTAAAAAAAAAAAAAAAAAAAGAACAAGGACGACACATTTAAAAAATATTTTTTTTCTCTGTTTGGCACTGGCTTTTGTGGGCTACCATTCTCCCAGGTTGCCATAAAGAAAAAATCCCACGTGGACAACTACCGTGGCCTCCTATTACAAATGGCGGTAAGCTTCACTAAGCCAAAGGCAAGTGTTAACAAATCCAGAGGTAGAATAGCCCTTCAGTGAGAAGATCCGTGAAAACTAAGCTGCAAATACAAAGTAGAGCTAATGGAAACCTTGTGGTTTGAAAATTCTGTAAATTCCCCCCATGTACTCTGAAGAGTTGCACTCTTTAGAATCAGGGGGACCTCATAGGTTCTCATTTAAATTTCATCCAAATTTCCATTTCCAAATGTTGAGATCTTGTTTTTTGTTTTTTTTTTCCTCAGACTCCCAAATCTCTTTTATTGGGGGAGGGGAGTCTGGGTATGGGCCAGGGCCCACCTACTGCGCGGCTGTTCCTCTGCTCTGCTCCCTCAGTCCTATGGTGTCATTGCACAGGCAGCACGTGTGGGCTGGGGTAGGGCTCCAGGCACAAGGCCTGACAAATTCATCCCCCTGGAAGGGCAGCGTTACAGTAGCTGGGCCCTGCGGCCACCCAGTCTCACTGGTGAAACCACACTGTCCCAGGACCATGCTGCCATCCAGAAGCTGGTGATCCTTATAGAGTGTCTGCGTGTCCGGGCACGCTGAAGCATGCCCTCGACAACGTGCTTCGGCTCCAGCACTGTGCTCCACTCCTTGGCCTCTGTGATGATGGTGGTCTTGTGGCACCAACAGGATCAGGAGAAGCACATTCAGGGGCGGCGGCGGGGCGGCTTGAGGGGAGAGCCCTAGACCCCAACTTGCAGGGCCTACCACCCTCCCCCCATCCCCCTATACCTTCCATCCCTCTATCCCCCGCCCCAGCCAGACTGCAAATGTTGGTCTTATGTGTTAGCCTCTAGCTGCACAGTCCAAATCCCAGGCTGTTCCCCTCTGCTACTTAACTGCAGAGAAAGCAGAAGAGTAGAGGAAAGGAAGAGGGTTGTATTTTGGTTTGGGGATTAAAATCTAGAGTGATGGGGAGTGTGAGGAGGGTTGGCTCACCAGCTGAGTTACTGGAAGTTGAGGACAGTTGGCAGGTAGCTCAGTGACATTGGGAATGCCAGGGGCCCCGGGATGGTGGGGGTTGGGGGGAGGCACAAACTTGTGGGTTGATAGGGGTTGCAGACAGATGTGGAAATTGATACTAAATAGCTCTAGGGTCTCAATGAATACAGTGCTAAGGATTCCTGCCTTGAAGGATGATGACTAGAAGTGACTCAAACCAACATGAATTAATGTCAAGAGTATGTCACAAAGTGGGAAAAGGGTATGAAGAGGAAATTCACAGAAGGAAAATCCCCAAAAGTCTAACAAGTATATGAACAGTTACATAAACACTAATAATCATAGAAAGGTGAATGAAAATAAGTCACTTGAGACTGGCAAAAATGAGACCCTGAAATAAAGCATTGGCAAGGATGTGGAGGAGTAGGAGCCCCCAGACATTGCTAATGGACGTGCAGACTGGAAAAGCCATTCTGGAAAGCGATTTGGCAGAACTTAATGTAACAAATGTGAGACTGCTCTGTGACCAGGGGTGGTTCTCTCAACACAGACCAAGAGAAAGTCCTTTAAAGTTTCTAGGGAATATCACCAAGGAGATCATCATGGTGTCATTCGTGGTAGGAAGAATGTGTCTGTCCCTGGTGGAGTGTATGGGGAAGATGGCAGAGGCCCACGGTGGTCTACTCTTTGGCACTTAGAAGCAGGAACTAGATGTGCTCATGGTGGAAGGATAGATTTTTTTTAAAATAGTGCTGAGTGAAAAACCAAAGCCAGAGAAAGAGAATAATACCATCCACAATGTGAAACACATGCAGACACAGTAAACGGCCCTGAATACTTCACAAAGATGCTCTATTTATTTAGGAAATTAGATCAATGGCTGTAACAGAAACATTCCAAATGATCATAGATTAAACTAAATAGATTTGTCTTCTCCTATAAAAATTCAGATGGGCAGCCCACTGGAGTACCCTGGGTCAAAATGACCAAGGAGTCAACTCCTTCAACCCTTGCACTTTCCCACCTCCACTCGTGGCTTTTAGGTCTGGGTCCTCTGAGGCTGCTTCATCTCCTCAGGCAGCCTCACAATCGGGGCTGTGGGGAGGAAGAAGAGGAATGAGAAGTACTTATTTCTGCCTGTAGGGCAACCTAGAAGTTGGCACATCACTTTTGCTGTTGTCCAATTGCCAAAATTAAGTGGTGTCGTCCTAAGACCCCACTACAAATTCTGTTAGTGTGTAAGGGGGACAAGAAGCAGGGTCTGCCACAAACATGTACAAAAGTAATGCAAACCAGGCACATGAGCGCGGGGACCTGAGGAGGAAGGAATGGAGATCAGGAGGAAAGAGGGAGAAGGATATTTATACGAAACAAGAAAGAGTGTTTGTGTGGTTTCATGAGGACAGTGTATCATAAACTGAGACTTATGATTAAGGCATTCCTCTGCACCTGAGGTTCATTAAAAAAAAAAAAAAGGAAGAGACAAGGAATAGAAATGGAAGAGAAAGGAAGAATAGGGAAGAAAGAAGGACGGTAGAGGTTCCAGTCCTGTGGAAAGTTCTCGGGGGGAGCGGACTGATCATTTGTACAGTGAGTTGCAGCCATTCCGGGAGTAGAGGGCAGTTTTACTAATAATCTCATGAAACCACTAAAGAGAAGCAGTGTTGGCCTCTAATGTCCTAGGTCAGCTCGTCTATATTTTTAATCTATGTTTCCTGCTACTCCCTGAGAAATGCCAATTGCTTGAGTGTGCGGAGAGCTGGTTAACTGCAAGGTTGGGGGTGGGATTTTCCAAGGCTGAGGATTCTGTAGGTCAGTGAGCTGGCTGTTCTCATTTGCAAAACTCAGGAAGACCAGAGAGATGGCCAGCGGGTCTGAACTCTGTTGCTGCTGTGTTCTGGGGAGGAAAAAAAGAAGAGGAAGAAGCAGGCTCACCTCGCTGCAGAGCATTTTGGTGGGAAAACACTGACTTGGGCTGGGAGTTTAGCAAGTCTCACTGGACTTTTGCCCAGGAGAAGAGAAGCCTCAGTGATTATGTTGTAGTTAATTCAGAAGTGGTTATAGTGAACATCGTTAACATATACATGCATTATGGAAGTCTTTTATTTTGTATTTAGATGTCTCCTTTCAGTATGCCTTGGTAGAATAGAAAGAGAGTAAGAATAGCCTAGGAACAATACAGATGCAAGGTCACATTCTTGCTTTAATACTTGTAGAACAGTCTTGGGCAGTCACCTAACCTTCTAAAGCCTCCCTTTCCTCACTGGCACAAGGAACCCAATAATAGTCACCTAGCAGCGTCAGTTAGGACACTGTAGATAAAGGCCACAAAGTGTCAGCAATGTTTGGCTTACAGAAGTGTCCGACAATTATTAACATTATCCACTAAATATTAGATTAGGTCTTTTCCCATATAAACGTTTAGTCGGTCATTTGGTTAAGTCTTCGGTCCACAATATTTCTTTGCTAATAAGTCTGTGTGCATGTGTGGAGAGTGAGAGACCGCATTAACGTTCCACCCTTTGTGTGTGTATAAACTGTGCATCTTGAATTCTGTTAATCCTGTTGAACCTGCAAGCCAATCCTTTTGTCCGTCGTTGAAACAGTTGGTTCTGGAAAACATGACGTATGAGCCACAAAGAACAAGTGGTGGGGGGAGTGGCGGGTGACACATGAAGTCCGGTGACGTGGCGAGAAGGCTTGTTTTGGTCAGGTACTTGGGCAGCATTCCAGTCTTTGGTTATGCTGTTACAGAAGAAACACCACAGAACCTTTGAAACCGCTGATGGAAAAAACAGACAATGGAACACACTCTTGAACTTGAAGGAATCTCAGCTGTCCACAAGAAGAGTCCTACTGTTTTCTGGGAACACACGCAAAAGTAGAATAAGGGGCAACAGGCCAGTTCATTGAGAACAACACTCGGTACTCAGGGAGAGCCAAAGCGAGGCCTCACCTAGCTCAAGGACCGCATTAATCATTGCAGAGCTCAGATTTCAAGCACATGATAGAGAAACCAGTCGTTTTCAGTGAATGACTTTCAGTGCATACTTCCATCCCAAAATGAAAGAAATCTAGTAATAGCAGGGAAACTTCTGCACTCCTGGGATTTTCAGGAGATAATTACATTTAATCCCTGAAGGATTAAAGGTATCCTCTTAGTTTCTTGCTGTGTCAAGACTGATTGTCTTTCAGTCACCACCCATAGCTCTGTCTATGGCTCTAAGACCTGACAGTAGTAAGGGAGAATGTATTTATTATAAAATCAGGTATATTTTTAGTGGGGCTCCTTAGCACAAACTTACTTCTTAAGGATAGGATAATAATCCTAGAAATTAGGGAACCCACTTGCAAACTTTAAACTGAGACTCATTTCAGCCCAGTAAGTTTTGAAGAAATGGCACACCGACACACCTAGAAAAGGAAGTATGTAATGATCATTTCTTCATAAAAAGAATATAGATTAGTGGTATAAAAATGTTCTCGCTCACTTCTAGGAAATGTCTGTAGATGAGTTTGTATGTTGTACACAAGGAGAACTATTTTGATAATTTCTTTTTGCCTTGGCATTCAGTTGGAATGCTCACTTTTATGCACGTACTTGTAACATCTATCCCTTTGTCTCTTTTATATAATCTCTGTTCTTTAATTCTTAATCATCCTATTTTATATAATATTTGATTTTATGAGATGCCTGGGATATTCTTGCAAATCAAAGTGGTTTTTTTTTTTTAAGATTTATTTATTTGACAGATAGAGATTACAAGTAGGCAGAGAAGCAGGCAGAGAGAGAAAAAGAGAGGAGGAAGCAGGCTCCCAGCTAAGCAGAGAGCCCGATGCGGGGCTCGATCCCAGGACCCTGGGATCATGACCTGAGCTGAAGGCAGAGGCTTTAACCCGCTGAGCCACCCAGGCGCCCCGCAAATCAAAGTGTTTTAAAATCAGTCGAATAAACCCTTTCTTCTCTGGGTGAAATGAGGTGAATTCCCTTCATAGTCCATTCCCACATGCAGACATTCGCCACAGTCTTTAGAAACTTTCTTGTTTTTCTCATGTTCAAGTTGCTTCTTTCCCTGAAAGCTACCCTGTCCCCTTAACCTTCACCACCCTGTTTTGGCTCAAGTAGTGGCTTTATCATGCCTGGATTACACCATCCGCTCAGCTACCCTCTCCAGCCAAATTTCCCTTCCGTTTAATCCCCAAACTGGTGCCAAATCAACTTTCTTTATAGACAGCTCCAGGTCTCCTAGGTCACACTCTGCCATGGCTGAAAGCTAAGGTTATATTCATTTAGCCCCAGACGCTAATCAGAAGCAAGTGGCTAAAAGCCCAAGGATGGTGTGACCAGCCTCCCAGGCTGTTAGGCCCAACCAGGTGACTAGGGTATTTTCTTCTAGAATGATTCAGATTTTCCTTACTGAGACCAAATAGACATGGCTGAACTTTTATTCCTAAGGACTGTTGTCTTATCTGACAAGTCTCAATCACAGGCAAAGGCTCTAGGAGTTAGCACATTTATTATTGGACAAGGTGACCACCAGGGACACTTTGGTCTGTTTGATGTGAAAGAGGACTTCCAGATCCTTCCAAGGACCATGAAAGAGAAGCATTTTCAGAGAGAAAACAACAAAAATAGTTTGCTGTAGTATATGCTTCTTCCCTGGTGCTTGTAACAGGGCATTTGCTTGTGATCTCCGTTAGCCAACCTCTGAAGGCTGGCCCCCTCAAGGTAACACCAAGCCAACCTTGTGTGGTCTACTCATTTTCTAGGGCTGCTATAACCAAGTACCAAAACTGAGTGGCTTCCCACAACAGAAATTTATTTCTCGGAGTTCTTGAAGTCTGGAGGCCTGAAATCGGGGTGTCAGCAGGTCCACGCTCTCTCTGCGGCTTTGGAGGAGAATCATTACTTGCCTCTTCCTACTCTTGGTGATTTGCAGCAGTCCTTGGCCTTCACTGGCTTGCAGCTTCATTCCTCCACAGTGTGCCTCTGCCCAACCCAGAGCCATCCCCTCCCTTGGGTCTCTGTGTCTCCACAGGGCTGTCTCTGGAAGCACACCGTCCCTTTAGATTGAGAGCCTGTCCTACTCCAGTACGACTCCGTCTTAACTAATTATATCTGCAAAGATGCATTTCCAAATATGAGGTCAGGTTCTGAGGTACTGGGGTTAGGACTTTAGTATATCCCTTTGGGAAGTACATGATTCAACCCATAACATCTGGGATAAATGTAGGTTCATGTCTCCCAGGTGCCCTTAGATACTCTGGGCAGGAGGAACTACTTTACCCTTAAGGTGGAGATGACAATGTTAGGGTGGCATCAGGGTGTTGGAAACGGGCTGTCCTCACCTCTCCAGTGCTCAGAAATCACCCTTTGCTCTTTGAGCCTTGCCATGTTAGTCAGCCAGCTGGCACCCACCCCAGCCAGTGTCCTGACAGAGTTTCTGTCTGTGTTTGTAGAGTGAGCAGTCAGAGCTTCATCTGTGCCCTTAAAACACCGGCACCTCTGCCAGGAACATAAATGACAGGCATTTTCCACAAAAGTTTCTCTTCCTCAGTCAAGCCAGGAACTGTTTCTAAAAGCACCACAGAGGCATTAAAATTCACCAGTGATCTGTCTCTTTGTAGGGAGCCAGATTTGCCATCAAGTGCCAGCTTCCTCCACCCAAGTTTCCAGGGCCCATCCCTCACAGGCTGAGTCTGGAGAGCATTTGGCCAGAGGCTCGTGTCAAAAGAGAAGTGGGCAATGAGCCTCTGCGTGTGAATCGTGCCACAAGGTCATCCTTGGGGTGTTGATGGGATTGGGAGACAAGTGGAGGGGACTGAGGAGGGCTCAGGTTTGCCCTTGATGCCCTAATGAGGAGCAAGTGTGTGGAGAGGGTAGGCAGACCCAGAGTGCTGGCAGCCAGAAGCTACTGGACTCCCGCCCAGCCTCCCAGCTGCCACCGCTCCACTCCCTGGTGGCAGCTGCCTGGATCCTCCTTTGGTGCAGCAAGGGCATGCGGAAGGCCAAGAAGAGGAGCTCTGTAGGGCTAGCCCGAGGCCCAACTGAGGAGAAGCAATGTGTCAGAGGTGCCTTGCCACACACCCTCCCTCTGGCACCCTTGCTCCCTTTGCACGTGCCTCAGCCCATCTCAGCAAAACCTTGCTCTGATGTGGCTTGGCTCTCGCCATCTGTGCTATGATGTGGATCGACACGAGGTAAATCTGGGCTCTGACCTTAACATTTATCTAAAACAAAAATCCAACAAGAAAGCCATGGAAAAACGCTGTCTGTCCAGAAATCTTAAATAAGGTGGCAAAGACGGGTAGCAGCAAACAACACAATGTCTAAAAACAGGTCTTAAGGATTTTCTCCCCAGCTGATTCCCCCACATTCTCTTTTCTCCTCTCCTCCTTCAAGAACTTTTAAATCCAGAGCTTTTGCAGATCTGCCCTATCACATGAAAAGTGATCTTGACTCTACCTTATCATAATTCTGCTTCTGCACCCCCCTTTTTTTTCTTTATTTCTTTCTTTTTTTTTTAAATAGTGCAAGCAAAGGCAGCAGAGCAATGTGAACAGAGGTCTTCCCATAGAAGACTAGGAAGGGAAATACTTAACCAGTAATGATTTGGGTCCATAGTGCTGTCCCAAAGAACCCTGAAAATCTTTCCTTCCTCAGTATACCAAAAAGTGAATCTCTCATAGCTGAATTCCAGGCTATATAATTCCAACTGTAATAGATTGGGGGAGGGGAAGGGTTGGTGGGGTGAGGAGCTGGAGCAGGTGGAGAGTTTGGTGAATGGATTATCCATGACCTCCCAGCATAGCTGTAGTGCCTGGTGATGGTGCTGCCTTTCATCGAAGTTTCTGGTTGAGGAAACTTGCTGCTCTCCCACACTCTGGGCACAGGTCTGACTCAAAGCATCCAGCTTCAGGCTGAGGTCCCTGCCTCTAGAATTCCAGATTAGTGCTAACTCTAGTTGCAGATACGACGCTACTAGGCTAGGCTGCAATCATCATCCTCTCCCTCAAATGTCCTAGTTTACTTGTATCTAATTTCATCTGCAGGCAATACAGGTAAATCACTGAAGCATTAATGTTTTAGCTTCTTCTTAAAGCCCAAAGAAGGTAAATCCACTAAAGGGAATATTTTCTTCCATTCTCACTTAGAAGCCAACTCTACCTCAGAGTTCCAGACTGTTCCATTCCTACACATTCTGCCATGAGTTTGTAAACCCTCACATTGCTAAAGAGACACACAGTATCTCTAGTTCTAGTGGACTGCTTTGAGACGATGGAGTAGGCTGGAGCTGGGGGTGGGGCGTGCTGAGTGGGTGGGGGGACAAAAGAGAAGGTTCTAGTCATGAGCACACAGTGTCACCAGCCCCAGAACTCACCTTGGCATTGTGAAGTTCTGAGGCAAAACTGAAAGCATTCATACCCGAGAAACAAAGACTTCCTTGGAAACGTTTCCGAGTTCACACTTGGCTGGCAATGTTGGGAAGCCCGGTGCTCCGGTTGGGGGGAGACAAGGATCATATACTAGGACAAAGAATGCAGTTTGCTCTTTGTGGTCCTTCCTATCTGTAGTAGCTATTTTTAGTTTTTACACTTTTCCTTTCCTCTTAAGTCATTGTAGCTGGCAAAGCTTTTTGCTCCCATCTCAGTGACAAGGTATCTAAGGAGAATATTATCCTCAATTATTGACTGGTCCTACCATCCAGAACTTCTAGTCTCCTTCATTTGTCTAAGACAGACTTTCCTGAAAGAAGGTGCTGATAATGAGGTGAACTGGCCAGTGACTAATTCAGAGACCTTTTATATCCCCGTTGGCTGGTAAGCAAGGGAAGGGCAGGTGAGCAAGTAAAAGGCCAGATGGGGAGTCCCTGGAGAATGGAAGTAGCTCTAGCTCCAGATCATCTCCTCCTGCTGGAACCACAGCCAAGGTTACTACTCTCTAAACATACAACCAAAGCTACCCTTGTTCTCCTGCATGGCTTCCAGGTGGTCCATGCAGTGCACCCATGCACACTGTTGCTTTGCTCAGAGTACCGTGCCTGGGCCCCCACCCTTCAGTTGGATTCATGCAGATTTAATCCTGGGATGTGACCAGACCATCACTAGGAAGACCACCAGTGCCATGAAGATGCAGAACAAACAGAATTTGAAAAGAATTTTTGCCGCAAATGCACCTTTCTTGTATTCTATTTTATAACCAATAAAACTGCCCAAGTGTTTCCTTTTACAGCGTATGTAAAATATTATTTTTCTAGAGAGATTTATGGGAATACAGACAATACCACTTAGATTATGATCCCTGAAATTATACTGTCGTGGTCCCCAAATAATCTAGCCGGTCAATGTTAGATAGTATCAAAACAGAGAAGAAGAAGCATAGTCTTTGCATGGCCAGCTCTGAAAGAATGGGATGACCCTATGTGGAACGAGGTTAAGTCTCTGCCTCAGTTAAACCATTGGGGCTAATTATGTCAAGCTTGTGAATAAGCACCTCCTTTAGACTCTCAACTTCACTCAGAGGAAAACTCTATTCTACAGCTAGATTCTAACTCGGTATCCGCAGGCCATCCCAATAACTGCTGGTCAGCAGTTAAGAACAGCAGAATGGGGGAAGCTCAACCAATGTGTCCTCATCCTGGTTAGTCAAGACCTACTGGGGAGGGACTGGAGTAATCCTCTCTGAATAGAGATGCCATGTCTGGAACAATTATCTGTGCACATAAATTATGTGTTCATGTCTTATATATATGTCAGGCTCCAATTTTAGCTCATGCTACTGTATCACAAGCCAGTTGAAGAGTCATCACTAGATTTCCTTTTATGGGCTTAGGATTTCACACACCGTTCATTTAATATTACACTTTTTAAATTAATTTGAAAAAGAAAACCAACCTTTTCTGCTATCTGACTCAGAGAAAAAGAATGGAAAGCTAAAAACAAGACGTCAGCTGAAATAAACTTGAATGCCCACCATGCTTTCTATTCTCAACCCTCCTGCAGAAAGATCTCAGTTCAATGAACCGATTAATGCCAATGACTGTAATTGTCATTCGAATGACGTGAGTTCACAGGATAAAGATAAACAGTTTAATTCAGTGTTCCAGGAAAATAGAAGTGCTCATCAGGTTGAGAGGAGGAAGACAGTAACAATTATATCCCGGAAAAGTCTACCTCTGTGTGCATGTGTCTGTGGTTCTTGACTGGGAATTCTGCCTCGGAAAATGTTCGGTGAGCTGCCATCCTTCCGCGTCAGGCTTGGCCCTGCGCCCCTGCCTGTGCCCACAGCAAGCCCACACCTCGGTGGCCGGCCAGATGCTCACACCCTGAGCTGCCTCCTGTGGAAGGTGTCTGCTCTGAGCCTGAGAGACCGAGATGGTTTACCACATTTACCCTTGGTGCTTCCTGGATCGAAACTTCAGGCTCTTTTTTGACTTCATTAATAATGAAGAGGGAAAGAGAAGCTCTTTTGCTGTGAAGTTGGATGATGCTGATGAGTTTTATTTTTGTACCTCAGGATTTCTTTTTTACTCTGTCATTCAGGAAAGCTATTAGATAGCCCCAGAAGATGTCTTTGGAAACCTCCTCCCTATCTTCTGATACTAGATAGGATACTAGATAGACAGGAAAGCTATTAGATAACCCCAGAAGATGTCTTTGGAAACCTCCTCCCTATCTTCTGATATTAGATAGGAGCAGTTTGAAATCACTGTCCAAGGGGTGGGAGGGAGGGGAGAGGTGGGGGCGGAGCCAAGTTTCCCCCTTGTAACCACGTGGTGGCCAAGTGACAGCACAGGGAAGGCAGGCCAGCAGTGTGTCTGGAGGCGGGAGGGGTGCTTGGAGTGGAGGCTCCAAGCTCCCAATTCAGCTCTAGCTTCATTGCTCCCCAGTTTAAGAATCTGTGACATGAAAGCCCAAAATCCTATCTGGGAAGTAATTGTAGACCTCCTAATCAAGCCGGTTCAACACGGTCTAGATTCTGAGGCTCAAAGATTCTTGTGGTTTGTGGACCAAATGTCCCCTAAAACCATTATGGGAAATAGCAGGTTGGGAAGCTGATGGAAAGCAGGTGATAGAAGCTTCTGGAATTTAAAATGCTTTGATAAGATTGATTGAAATAACCCAGGGACCAAAACAGGCTATTTGAACACCCTGCACCTTATCAGCAGACAAGGGACACGCTCTTTAATCTGGGGGATTTTCACATTCACTTTCTGAAGACAGTTGCAGTGACCTCTTTTCAGTGCTGTTGAGCTGTGTTTTGTGACAGTGGCCCACATTTAGTGTAGCCAGAATCACAAATGTTTGTTAGTGACATTTAGCTGATATATAAAGTCACATGCAACAACAATGTCTTCTACTGTGGTTTTTATTTTTCCATCTAGTACCACTAAAGGTCCTTCTCTGCCATCATACCTGGCTGACAGAATCTGAACCCCAGACCGCCATGCTTGATCTTAATCCAGTGACCTCCTGTTTCACACTCAGCCATCCAGGTTTTCACAGGCAGAACACTGTGTTTCACTATCTCTCAGTGGGAGCTCCACGGGCATTTGGGGAAAGGAGGAAGAAGAGCACGAGAGGGGGTGGGATTCAGGCAGTTCATTGTGTAGGGACATCCCAGGCAATGAGGAACAAGTATTGTGTCTCCCCCTCCAGCACCACCCTCCCCCATCACCCACATTAAATCCCTCTGCCAATGCGTATTTCCAGATGTCCCTTTGGGAAAGAGAAATGCAGTTAAGAAACTATATAAAAAGAAGTTACTGAGTAATAAAACCTCAAGTGTCTTGCAGAGCTGAACATGAAGAACCAAAAAATTAGGACACCCAGTGGCCAGAGCGCATGGAGGTGTCATTCTGAATCCAGGCATATTGCGCTCCATGGTTTCCCAGAAATTATGTTATTTGTAGTCTTGGATAAAAAGAAGACTTAAATAGATGAGCAGAGAGAAATGGAAATGAAAGGGATTAGACCACCGACTGGTGCATATCGTCCTGGTTCCCAGTGCTGTCCCAGTCCTTGGATCCACAAGCAGCTCTCTGCTGTCAGATTCCATGGGATTGCCAGGCACTTAAAATAAATCTCCTCCTCCTTTGTTTTTTGGCTCCAGCTAGTTTAAGGTGTCTCAGCTATTTTCAACCAGGAAAACATGATTCAGAACCTAGACTTGAAAGAATAATTAATAATGCATGATGCTGATAAAACAAGTCATTAACACCGCAAGGTCATTAAGGAAATGTCATCTAGAGGGTGACTAGGTTTGCCTGGAATCTCGGTATATGCCTGTTGTCCCACTTTTACATCCAATGTCCCTGTTTGACAATAAATTATATGGTCACCCTAGCCACAAAATGGACAATGAAGTCTTCATGAGGAGAGTTGACCTTAATACAGGGGAAGGATTTCAGGGAAAAGGAAGAGGAAACATTTTACCCAGGAGTCCCCTTTAGTTATGGATGCACCTGGGCTTGGTTCAAGATGAAACGCAGCTGGCTTCCACACTGTCAGGCTGTGGATAAATTAAGAAGGGAGAAGGTAATATTACCTTATTATGTTTTCTTCCCTGGCAAATCGTATATTAAAATCTGTTACTGTAACACATTAGAGTAACTAATTCTGGTTTGGCAGACAGAATGACAAACGTTTTAGGTTTTATGATCCAGGAAGAGGAATATTGTCTAATAACGGTACTTAGATGACCCCATCCAATGAGCATCCTCTCCTTTTGCAAGAGGAGCAATGCAGCCATGGGATTCTTTCCTGTATAAGATCAGTGGTGATTCCCATGGTTGAGGGACATAGGAAGAGAAGGTCTGTGTAAGCGGCCAGGAATCACACAAGCAGCTCTTGGCAGAAGCCACCGTGTCTCTGATACCAGCCAGTCAGGTTGTTTCCTGTTTTGAGTTTTCTGTTGCTGGTATAATGGCCTCACCGTTTGGAGTCCAAAGTCCAAACTTGCTTTATTTCTTCTTTTGCTTTTTCATTTTATTTCATTAATTTGGGACATGTAGGTAGTACTTTGGACACTTCATGTCTGCTCCTTTATCTTGCAGTAATTCATTTCATTAGTGAGAGCTTATCTAGTTACTCCCATCACTGTGCCCCCCCACCCCAGGCCAGTGTGCTCTGAACAAAGAGGTCCTCTGATCCTCCCCTCCCTTAACGCAAAGGACATCTCTATCCTTATGCATGGGTGCACGTGCGTGTGTGACTTTTTTGTTTGGCATTTACTTGTCTATAAAGAGGAGGCAGAAAGTTAGGATTGGACTGCCTTCTTCCATTTTAATCTTTGGAGGAAAGACACTATGTAAATAAATAGCAAGAATAAGGTTAACATAACTTTGGTTGTAAACTTCTTGCTCTGACTTTCTGAGTAGCCCTGTGTTGGTTAATTTTATGTGTCCACTTGGTTAAGAGATGCCCACACACCTGGTAAAGTGTTATTTCTGGGTGTGTCTGTGAGGGTATTCTGTAAGACATTAGCATTTGACTTGGTGAGCTGAGTGGAGCAGGAAAGGGGACGACCCTCCCTAATGTGGGTGGGCAGCATCCAGTTGGCTGAGGGCCTGAAGCAGAGACTAAAACGGTGGCAGAGGGACCAGCTGGCTGTTTCTCTGCTAGAGCTGAGACATCTGTCTTCTGCTGCCCTGGACGTCGTTGCTCCTGGTTCAAGGACTTAGACTGAATGACACTACTGATTTCCCACTTCTCCAACTTGCAGACAGCAGATGATGAGACTTTCTGGCCTCCATAAGCCCTTGAGCCAATTTCTAGAATAAATCACCTTGGAGATATATGTCTCTATACATCCTGTTGGTTCTGTTTCTCTGGAGGACCCTGGCTAATACGGTCCCTCAAGAAGCCTTCACTCACTTTTTTTTCCTGTAAGATTTTACTTTGTTCCTATTGTGGATGCTTTCTGTTATTTGTGGATTTTAATTGCTTGTGTCTCTGGAGCTTAGACATCAAACATGCCCCTGCTGGGTGCACCTCCAGGCTCTCTCTTGTTCTTTGCTCTTGGCAATCCAGACTTGAGTAGCATTTCTTCTGCGACCTCTCATTGTCACCCTGACTGTGCCTCTAGTGTTCCCCTTCCTTGTGGCTTCCCTTCTACTCTGGGAGGGTTCACTTGATCCCTGACAGCTGACTGTTTCTCAAGCTGCTCCCCTTCTTCCTCAGATTGTTTGCTGGAATTAAGAGCCTGCCTTCTTTTCACATTTTCTTTGCCTTCTAGTCCAGACATTGTTTTTCTTTTCCTTTTTCTTTTTTTTTTCTTAAATATTTAATTTATTTATTTGACACAGAGAAACAGCGAGAGAGGGAACACAAGCAGGGGAGTGGGAGAGGGAGAAGCAGGCTTCCTGCCGAGCAGGGAGCCAGACACGGGACTCTGGCACCATGACCCAAGCCGAAGGCAGACGTTCAACGACTGAGCCACCCAGGCACCCCTAGACATTTGTTTTCAATCACACTCCTCTGGATCTTGTGTTGTGGCCTATCCAGCAATGAAAAATAGCACATCAATACATTCTGGGTCTGTCAAAAACATCCCTTATTTTACATAAATCTTGTTTAACTTCTCCTGTGTGAGTTGGGTAATCCCTTCTGGGAGATACTCTCCCATGAGAACAGAATTTAGCTCAGGCCTGGTCTCAGTCCATGCATGTCCTTTCTGGCTCTCCTCCCATCTTTGTGATGGTTTCTCTTAGAATCTCAGTGTTGCACATTTCTTGGTCAGGCTGCTTAGAGATGCAGGCAATGCTCCAATGACTGAATCCTCTTAATTCATCGCATTGTGTTATGAGTATTTACATGGCTCTTTCTGCCTTTTCCTCTCAAATTTGTCCAGATCTACTAAATAGAGTTTTTTAATATCTTTAAGGAGTTCTTTTACCATGGATTTCCATTCAAAAATGTCCTCATAGAAACACCCAGAATAGGAAGGAAGAAAGAAAGAACGAATGAACAAACTGAACCCAAAATAATGTTCATTTGAGTAACTGTCTTGGTACCCATGATCCAGTCAATATGACACATAAAATTAATTATCATCACTGTTTAATATTCTGGAATCAGATAGTGGTGATACTTGCACAACATTATGAACATACTAGAAACCACTGAAATGTATACATTTAAATGGTGGAAATTGTTAATTTTATGTTACATGAATTTTAATTTAAAAAAGTTAAAAACCACAGAAAATATCACTACATATTTACAGAAAATATCACTACATATTTACTAAAATGTCTTTCTCCCTCTTTGTGTTCTGTTTCTGTGTATGTGAGATAGTCAATATATATTGAAACTATATTTATGAGAGATATATACATATGTATACATATAAGATATATACAGGAGAGATACAAATGTATATAAACATATATATGCATAAGAATTGACAGTACCAAGTGCTAGCAGAGACACAGAGCATCTATAACTCTCATATGTCACTGTTGGGAATGAAAAATTATAGTCATTTTGGAAAATAGTTTGGTAGTTTCTTATAAAATTAAATATACCCTTACTTTCAGACTTAAATACCCCATTCTTAGGTATTCACCCAAGAGAAATAAAACTTAGATTCACACAAAAATAATATTTGAGTGTTTACAGTAGTTTTATTTTAGTCTTTCCTCCTGAAAGAAAATAGCCCAACCATGCCTTGATTGATGAGCAAAGGGTATCAGACGGGGCAGTAACAAGGAAGGGATTGCTGATATGTACAACAGAAGAATGTCGGTTGTCGGTTGTCGTATGCTAAGTTCGAGAGAACAGACTCAAAAGGCTGTCTACTTTATGACTCTGTCCATATGGAAATCTGGAGAATTGTTATATGGACATTCTGGAAAGGACAGAACTTGGCGGGGGGGGGGGGGGGACCGGAAAACAGATCAGTGGTTTCCAGGGGTTGGCGCTGAGGTTAAGGGTTGACTACAAAGGAGAGATTTTTGGAGCGAAGGAAACTGTTCTATATCTTCATTGTGGTGACAGTGACACAACATATATATCAGTCTAATGCCTAGTCGCTGTAAAAAAAAAAGTCTAAATTTTATTATATATAAATAATATGTGAATGATTACATATAGGGAAAGTGCATATATGTATCCTTCTGTCTTGGTGCAGCATCTGCCATAGAGTCAGGCACTCAGGAAATGTTAACGTCATCTTTATTTTTTAAAGTGTTAAATAATAACATGGGATAAAAGAGCTAAACTTTAATTTGTTGTGGGTTGTCGGAACTGTTTCTGGCAGCCCTACTGAGATCAGGAGAAATTCCCTAGGCTAGTAAACAAAACTAGATCAGGAGTTGTTGGTTGAAGAGTTTCCAGGACCTCGCACATCCTTTACTTGGGGCAGGTATTCCATTTGTCTTTCATTTGTGTGGCGCTGGAAGGAGACCAGCTCTTATCAATGTGTATGGGAGGGAGGGAGTCTACATGGGCTGATGTCTCAAATCCTGGCTGGCAGAACACTTCAATTACTGATTTGAGGTAATAGGAAAAAAAGTAAGCATAAGGTAATAAGTTTTTTCTAAAACGAAATCTCTTCAACTTAAAGGACTGCCTGTTATTCTGACATCATTTGCTCTCTATCCATCTGTCTATTTAAATGGCTTTCATTTATGAAATAGTAGTTTGGTAGATGACATTTGGTATTTTGCTGTTTTGAAATATCATAAAAAGTCTACAGGGCTGTTTCATTCTCTGTGTCTCTCTCCATCTCTCTGTTCCTTTTCTCTCTTTCTCTCTCATCTGTTTTGCCCAGGCATGAGATCCAAGCATGGGACTGGAAAATGCTGGTTGAGGACAGAGCTGAGGGTGTGGGGTGGGTGTCGGGGGAGGGGTCCCTATGGCTGTGGCTCTCCTCCTTCCCTGCCCCCATCTCTGTCTGGGCTCTTACTTTTTCACCCAGCTGACTCCGGCAGTGTGGCAGTCTAGCATGTCTCAGAAATGCTTTGAAAATTCACAAGGCGTTCTCTGAGTTTCGAGGACCCATTCAGGAGTGTTGGATTTAAATGATCAAAAGCAAGGCTTTGCAGGTCACACATTTCCCCACTTGAAAGGTAGGATTCACACCTCTTTGGATACTTTGCTGTTTCGCCCCGCCTGCCTGAAGAACCAACAGGATGGCTCTGGTTCCATCTAGTCCGTGTTTGGATCATGCTTTTCATCCTGGGTTCAAGCAGGGATCCCAGCGTGATCCCAAATGCCTAGAGTTCGTAGATGTCACCTGCTATGAAGAGGTCCTTCCACTGGCCTGTAAGAACATGTTGCCACCTTGATGTAATGCCTCGGAAAGGTTCTTTCTGAACTGAGTGTCATCACAACTTTCCTCGACTGAAGGTCAGGTTTGTTTCTGCAGCCTGACTGAGATTTACTAGGCTGCCTCCCTGGGCCACAGGCTAAGGGATCCCAGAGTTCAGACTCAGAGCTAGTAAATAATACCCATTGACTGCCTTTGTGCCAGCACTTTAGGACCAGTCTATATTTGTCGTAATAATATCTTATCATGCATACACTCATTAACTGTTGACATAATGCTTTGTTTATGTGACTTTATTTACAGATATTTTTATAAATGATTCCTTGTAACAAGCCCATAGAACGATTGATTTGTTCTGTGCCTGGGAGGTCCTAATCTCTCCTCCCATCTTCCCATCTCTCAATCCTTGAGTGACAGGGTGGAGATACAAAGTCTGGCCGCCTTGCCTCAAGGCGGAACCAACTTTTTGGTGCAGTGACTTTACATAGGATCAGACTGAAACTCGTCTCTGGCTGAGACCACATCTGTTTTGCCCCACCTGCTCTGCCTCTCTTATTCTGCTTATCCTGACAGCATCCGCAGCCGATTATTAGAATGAGAATGTCTGTCTTAGCCTCTGCTTCCAGGTAACCTGATCACAACTGGCATGATCTCAGAGTTACCACACATGGTATGGATAGGTGGAAGTCCAGTTGCCTTCAAGATAATTTGTCAAGAGCACTGCCTACTAGAGATACTCCATACTTAGTGGCACCAATCACCCCAGCCTAATCTTCTCCTTAGGAAGAAAGTTGGCCACTGCCTTTTAGGTTATTTTCCTGAAAATTCCAGAATAAATAGGAATGTTTCCTGAAGAAACATTATTGAGAGTAGTAAAGCCTGCTACACATCATAATACTGGATATGCTGGGGACAGAGGTCAGAATTGTATGGCGTTTGTAGACTTCTGGGTGCTACTGTAACAAATTACCACAAATGAGATGGCATTAAATAACATATTTATTCTCTCTCAGTTTTAGAATACAAGTGTTCAAAACCAGTACCACTAGGTCAAAAGCAAGGTATTGGTACTAGGCCTATGCTCCCTGTGGAGGCTCTAGGGGAGAATTTGTTTCTTCTTCTGAATTCTGGTGCCTGCTAGCATTTTTTGGTTTGGACCTGCATTACTCCAATCTCTGTCTCTCAGGTCACATTGATTTTCTCTTTATCTGTATTGTAAGTCCCTGTGCCTCCCAGGTATAAGAATATATATGATTGCATTTAAGACTCACTCATAAAATAGGATAATCTCCTCATCTCAAGATCCTTAAGTTAATCTCATATGGAAAGATCTTATTTCCCTAAAAAGTAACATTTCCGGGATTCAGGGATTAGAATTTGGATCCCTTTGTGGTTGGCACTCCTTATATAAGGAGATAATCACGGTGCTATTCTGCATTCCTGTGCTCTTACATAATAAACCTCCATCATCAAAGGTGATCCAAAAACCTCTTCTTCACACACTTTACACTTGACACAGTATATACTATGGAGGATACAGAGAAATGAAATCACAGCCCTTGCTCTCAAGAATTGTGCCATTATTTCGGGAGAAATACCCCATGCTCAACAATAAATAACAACTCAGATTAATCTAACTTAATGCCATTGGCACCAGATTGTCAACTCTAATTAATACAACTTATTGCCAATCACACCAGATTCTTGTAAGTTTTACATTCTAAGGAGTGGAGAAAGCCACTGGGCTAGAGTAGTGACAGAAGGCTCTAGAGAGGGGGAAGGAATACTTGAGCCAAGGCTTAACATTTCGTTGAATTTGGCCAGGTGGAGGGGAAGAGACTTTTCTTAATCCGTTTGGGTAGCTATAACAAAATGCCACAGACTAGATGGCTTATAAATAAGAAAAAATTGTGTTTCTCACACAGTTCTAGAAGCTAGAGTTTTGGCACCAGGATGTTTGGGTGAAGATGCTCATCCTGGTCACAGACCTCTCATTGTATCCTCACATGGTAGAAGGGACCAGGGAGCTCTGGTTGTTGGTGGTGGGAGAGGTAGGAATCTCTTAGAGATTCAGATCTCAGAGCAGCAATCCCATTCATGAGGGCTCCATCCATGTGATTCTCTGATACCACATTGCATTAGGATTCCACCTTGCAAATTTCAGGAAGGCACAAACATTCAGACCACAGCAAGAGTTCAATTTATTTTCTCATCTGATTTCTACAACTGCCCTTTAGGACCGTGTATTTCAAATAGTTTTGGCTCAATTCATATTAACAAATATATTTTACACCATGACCTAATGTATAAAATGTATTTAGGAAATAACAGTTTCATAAGACACTATTTATCTTTAACACTTATGAGTTCTGATATATTTTCTTTTATATTCCATTCAATTTCATTTCATTCTGTTTCATTAAAAAATGCCGGTTGAGGCTCAATACCTCACTAAATTGAGTTATAACCATTAGAGTGGATTGAGATACAAACATTTTAAAACAATCATTTCATCGAAAATATTGTATCATGATTTTGGACCATATTGTTTATTAGCTATCTATTTTGCACTTGACAATTATCCCCAAAATTAGTGGCTTAAAACAATACCCCTTTATAAGCTCAGAGTTTCTGTGGGTCAGGAATATAAGCATTGCTTAGCTAGGGGCATCAGCCTCACAGTCTCATTGTCTGTAACAAGGCTGCACTCAAAATGTTGGCCAGAGCAGTGGTCTCATCTGAAGACTCAACTGGAAAGCAGAAGGTTTCACTTCCAAGCTCACTCATATGTTTGTTGGCAGGACTCAGTTCCTTAGAGGCTTTGAAGGCCTTAATTCTTTTCTGACTGTTGGCTGTGGGCCAGCCTCCATTCATTTCACTGTGGACTTCTCTAGCTAGCTTCATCAGAGTGAGTAAAGTAGAGAGCAAGAGGGAATAAGCAAGGTATAATCAGTTTTGTTTTGGGTTTTTTTTTGCCCTGTTGTCTCAGAAGTGATATTTCACAACTTTTACTATATTCTGTTTGTTAGAAGAGAGTCACTTGGTCCAGCCCACACCTAAGGGGAGAGAATTGTGCAATGGTGTGAACACCAGGAGGCTGGGAGTTACTGGGGCCATCTTAGAGGCTGCCTATCACCCTGGTAAATCTGGTAAGCAAGAGAAAGAGTTAGTGGCACTTGGGGGGAGGCACTGAGCATAAGCTGCAATCTAACCTGCTCAGCCTTTTCATGAGCCATCTTGACTTGTAGCAGTGCATCCAGGGTGTGGCTGTTGTCTACAGTTATATCCCTAAAGAACAAAATGCTGAGGAGCATGGCCTGAAGGTAAATAGGAAAGCAAGCATGTAACCTTCAGTTGATATTTAGGGGGCCAGGGCGGAAATGAGGTGTGATGATTGATTTGCTCATAGTCATACTGTGAGTTATTGATAATACTGTAGTTATAGGACAGCTCTCCTGTCTGGAGAGATGAGTAACTTGAGTGCCATTACTCAGTTCTCCTAAGTAAGTAGTTCAGCTGACCATGGCTGCACAGCTTGATGTTTAACACGGTGCACACTGTGTCATACCAAGCCAGCAGTTTGAATGAAAAGAACTAATTATCTCTTTTCAGTGAAATTTGCCAATTTAGGAATTTTTACTTTCTCTGAGGCAGAGAGTATAACTTTTATAAAGGAAGCCAACTGTGCTGTTCTTTTTCAGATTTCCTAAAAAATGTGGGCACTGTTCTCTTCTGCCTAACCACAGTCCATTCTTTATAGTAACAACAACAACAACAACAACAAAACAAAACCCTCTAGTGGTCTTTAGGATTTTTATAATAAATAAAGAAAAATACTGAGAAGTTTTAAGTACAGAATGCTATGCCACACAAAATCTGGAGTCTTTCTACCTTCTATTTATTTATTTATCTGAAGGAATGGAAGATTGGCATTTAGGAAAATGATTTCAAATCCTTAGTCTCCTTCTTTCCACTAGGGTTCGGTGTTAGGCCTATATAGTATTGTAGCACTGCTCTGATGAGTAGCCAGTGACTGACTGATGTGTGTATTTTATATATAGTATTTTCTGGTGTGTTGAATGTAGTCTGGACCCTAGGTGTGCGAGGGTGACTTCCTGCAGTAAGAGATGGAGAGCGGCCTAACGGATGTTGGAGATGATGAGTTTTGGGAACTCAAGGCCCTTTCTGTAACCTCACTCCATTAGGGAAAAATAACATTGCTCTTTACCTGCTTATGTTGCTATGGTGATCTCTGTACTCACAGTAGCCAGAGACAATTGTGCTGAGGCTCTGCAGAATTTTCTGCCCTCGACAACCCACTAAAGAGATTTCATTGACAGTGCTCACCAGTGATGCAGCCTGCATTCAAATGATGGCATTAGAGGTTCTGAATAGCAGGGGGAGCTGTTGGGGCATGGAAAAAAAAAAGAAAGAAAGAAAAAAGGGGAGAAAGAAAGAATGAAAGAGAAAAAAAGAAAGAATGAACTTCCTTAGTCTTGGGGTCTAGCTGGTGACATTAGCATTTGATCTCTTTCAATAATGGAGATTGGAGGGTTGGAGACTCAAGTGTTGCCACTGGGAATGTCAGCTGATAACTGTGTCTTATGGAAACTCATAAAGAGTTGAATCAGTAAGCTCCATAAAGAGAGGAGAGAGGCTTGTGAGGTGGGTCTTACAAAGCCTGGGAGAGATCAGACGGCTGTTTGGGACCACCATCCCTCCAGTCTCTAAGCACCCCAGCAGCAGGATACAGTGTCTCTTCCTTCCGAGTTCTGCCTTTACTGTGGGTGTGCCCCTCCAGGCTTCTCCTTACCTTTGTGTCTTTTTGCTTTCTTCCTCACTCTCCACACTTTCTCCAGCTTCACTTGTGAGGAAGATGTGACTGACTTCCTAATTATCTTTTCTCTTTCTACGGAACTTTTTGTGTGAGACAGGTCCCAGAAAAATCTGGGATTGGTAGTTTTCACCCCAAAGTGGGTCTCTTGGCCCGAACCTCGCTGATCCTACTGGAATTACTGCTCAGGGCTCCTTTCCTTGGTGGGACAGTGTTTCTCAGAAGGACTGGGGGTCTCTCACACAGCATCTGCCACAAACCAGTTTCAGTAAAAACGCCCATGGCTTCGAAAGTGTCTTGTCCTGCATGTTTGCATCTGACATAGGAATGATGGCTCTTTCCCTTGGTGGTATTTCCTTTTTGTGACAACCATTAAGTTCCTTTGAAGGAAATATTCAAGTGGGATAGGCAGAGTTTTCTTTCTTTACTCACCAGGGAATGCCATCACAAGAGAACGCCTGTAGGATTTTAGGAAGCCTTGGCGATACCTCCTCTAATCTTGCTTTAGACTGCCGGCTGCAGGGTGTGAGTGGAAGTGGGTCGAGAAACTGACTTATGCATGAACACTGCCCCCATCTGTTCGGTCAAATAACCATCTAAAACGCATTAAATTATAGTGATCTCAGACTGTCAACTGATCTGTGTCCTTACTGGGTATTTCTCATCCCAAGGTCAGGCTTCCGCCTCCCTTGCTACCTGTGGCCAGGAGGCAGCGTAACACCCACAAGGTGGGGACAGAAGTTTGGCAATGCATGGCTGGCGTGGATTTTTGGTTCTCTATCTCTGCAGGTGTGCTTATTTATCTTGTTTTGGGCTCAGGAAGGATACCATCTGGGAAAGCACGTTTTCCTTTTGAAAATGACTGATAGGAATAAATAAAATGTTGGAAACGTCAGCCGTCTTGAGAGGTTTACCAGAGGTTCCTCCTTGACCTAGTTTCAAATCCTCTGCTGCATTTCCTCTTTCAGCCATTAAGATTTAGGTTGCTATTAAATGTCTTCAGTTTAATTTGCTCCAGAGGACAACGCCCCAGCATCTGGTCCACAGCAAGTGCCAGAAAGACCTAAATTCCTCCAGTTGTCCTCGGCGTAACCAGTATCCCACTTCTCATGAAGGCAACCAGCTTTGAGCCTGCGTTCTAAATGTGAGCTCATCCTTATACAGTGAGAGAATAAATTTCTGTGAACTTGTGTTCTACACCTCTATTTATACATCCACATGTTTTCTGCTTCCCTTTTACAATAACACAAAGCTTTAGCTGAAACCACAAATTGCTTAAGTGACCTCATTTCTTCTGCTTACTTTTTCCTTTTCTTCAAGGTGGTATTTAAAGAGTTAAAAAAAATGCAAGGACAGGAGAAGATGCAGGTGGAAATTTCAGCTGTTCAGTTGAAAATGCAAAACAATGAAGAAGTACTCAGGCAGAGAACCGAGTGGGAGTAACAGTGAAGGCAAATGCCCATGGATGTCTTCCATGTCATTTTGTAGAGACTGAAGTTTCTGAGAGCTGGTTTCAAAGGAAGACGTGTGGACCTCATGGGAGAGCTTGGTACAAATGCACAACCTCAGGTTCACTGTCCTGGAGACTGAATGCAAATCTGTATTTTAACAAGCCCCCTGGTGATTCTTAGGAACTTTAAAGTTTGAGGAGCACTGGTCTAAATGTTGGCGTTGCCATAACCTGATCCCATCCATTCCGATTGCCTGTTTACTGTATCTGTCCTGACTGCTCTCTACTCACTAGTCTGTAGGTCTTCCCCAGCGCCTGGCACACCCAGTCCAGTGTTTCGGCTTGGCCAAGAGACCAAATCAGACGCTGCAATCCCTGCTTTAGCTTTGCCTGCCGTTCCTCCCCAAGCACACATTTATCTCCCCTCAGACAAGAGTGTTCCATTCACCATGCGAGTGTGTGTGCCTGACTGCACACTCACACCATTGCTGGCCTTTTCTCATGCTGTTCTTTCTGTCGGATGCACCCTCTTTTCCTTTCCTCTGTGCATGGTGACTTCTTGTCAGATCTGCAAGGGGTCCTGAGTAGACTGGGGAGACCTCGGGGCCCTGAGGCCTCGGACCACCTTGTACCCCATTTAGGGAGTGGGGCGAACGTCGCGGAAGGGTCTTAGTCTGTCTCGAGAAAAGAACTCAGGGATGGACCAGACTGTGTTTGAGTGGCTCAAGTGAAGGGTTGATTAAAGTCAGTGAGAGTATAGTATAATCTCACCTGTGAGAGCAGGTGAACTCAAGGGAGAACTGTGCCCACAGTTTGGGTCTCTGTCTTGTACTGAAAGTTGAGGGGTGGGAGATTTATTATTTGGAGAGGATTTCTTTGGGAGCACGGTTTTATGCCTTTTCTTCCTTATTTGGTCAGCGTCTCTGACCTTCTTTGTCTTGGGTCTGTCCGGTTTGATCTGGTTTCTTGTATCCTCTTTGTGGCCTTGTTTATGGCATGCTGCCAGGGCAGGTCTCTAACCTTCCTGGTAAGGGGACTTGATTCCCCTTTTGCTGGACTCCAGGCATCCTGTTAAAGGCTAACTGTCTAGTCTAACACAAATGGTATATCCTTAGTGAAGCCTTTCCACAAATGGATGGCATTCCTCTCTGTCTTTGAACCCTTGTAACACTTGACCTATTATAGCTCCTTTATGGTGTTCTAACAATGGCTTGTTTTCTTGTAGACGGTCCTTCTGAGCTTCCTTGTCTTCTCTCTACCTCTCCGTATTGTAAGCTCTCAGAAACAGCCGCTGCCCTTTAACTCCTAAGGGTTTGCCCACTGAAGTTATAGGCTCAGTATCTTGCACAGAGTGTGCAGTCGGTATGTTAAATTATCCATCCGTAGACTTTGGTGAATATAAAATAAGCATATGCTAGGTTCCACATTTAAGGAAGGTGATAAGGGTTATCATCCGTACACATCATGAGTTGGACTTTTAGTAGCTAAAGAACATTCGTTTGCTCAGCTCCCTCTTGGAGGAATCATTTCAGTGACAAAGGACAAGAATGAACTCTCTGATCTTAGAACATTGTAAGGCTCCCTGGTCCCAGTGTACATTTAATCTCTGGTTTGTCTCCATTAACGTGGGGTGCTAACTGGGATGACTGGCCTCATGTGTGAATCTTGATTCTGTTCCTCCCTAGATTTGTCCCCTGGCTCAAGGAATTTGAACCCCAGTTTTCCTCCACACCTCAGTGTTTCATATAATAAATGGGACACGAGAAGTGTTTTGGCATGGTGCCTGGCACACAGCAAGCTCTTAATAAACAGTAACTGTTTTCAGGATTTGAAGATGATGATACTTGTGATTGAACTAATAGGATCATTGTTTGTTGTAGCATCTTAAAAAAAAAAAAAAAAAAGTAAACCACCAGATCTTAAGAGGATGTATGCACCTGCAGCGTTCAGTTGCTCCATGGAGGACCAAGGCCGCTGAGTGCTCTGTGGAGGGCTGAGCCCACAGTACTCCAGCCCACTGAGTGCTCCCTCGAGGACTGAGCCCACTGAGATTCTTTTCACATGCAGGTGGATAGTATTATCCCCAAATGATAAAGTGTGATTAGCTCCATTATGGACAAAGTATTTTTTTCCTCTACGACCTACAAATTTCTCGAAATAACTTAATACCTTTGAATTGACTGCTAATATAGAAGAGCACCTCCAGTTGCCACCAAAGTAAGGAAAATCTGCATGGAATAAAGTGAACAAAGGCATTTTATGGACATCATCGTAAACACTGAAAAACAGAGGTGGAAGAGAAAAATAATTAGATTATGACATTATCAGCATCACTATTTTCTTTTTTTTTTAATATTTTATTTATTTGACAGAGAGAAATCACAACTAGGCAGAGAGGCAGGCAGAGAGAGAAGAGGAAGCAGGCTCCCTGCGGAGCAGAGAGCCCGATGCAGGGCTCGATTCCAGGACCCTGGGATCATGACCTGAGCCGAAGGCAGAGGCCTCAACCCTCTGAGCCACCCAGGCGCCCCATCACTATTTTCTACTTGCAGTGTTGTTATGGTAATGGAGGAACCAGTTTGCTCTGCAAAATCTCCTTGCTTGCTTGGCTTGTTCTTTAACCTGTCCTCTTGAGAACAGCAGCATACCTGACAGCTCAGCATTTTTCACGTAGACATCTTGATTAAGTTGATGGATTTCTGCTTTCTTGAAACAGCCAACCAATCTTGACTAGTTCTTCCTTATCTGATACCTCAATTTGCAAAATAATTTTCCTTTTCTTCCTGTATTCCAGCTTTGCTCATTCTTTCTGGTCTCAGAACTTTATGAAACAAAATCATTTTCTCATCTTTCCTGTTTTTTATTTTCTTACTAAATTTCCAACTACTTAAGTATGGCTTTTGGTATTTCCATGAAATCAAGGACTCCACTTTTGACTTTTCCCAGTGTGTTTCTTATGTTAAAGTACGTGAAACCAAAGGGAGTTGGTTTTTATTTCTTCTTTTTCTTTTTTTAAGATTTTTATTTATTTATTTTTTATTTGACAGAAATCACAAGTAGGCAGAGAGGCAGGCAGAGAGAGATGGGGAAGCAAGCTCCCTGTGGAGCAGAGAGCCCGGTGCGAGGCTCGATCCCAGGACCCTGAGATCATGACCCAAGCCGAAGGCGGAGGCTTAACCCACTGAGCCACCCAGGCACCCCTTTGCTGGTCATTCTTATTAAGGAGTTATTTCAAATTATCACTGCCTAGATAGTGAGGAGAGGCCTAGAAGTTTGTGGAAAAAGTGAAACCACTGTGATTCTATTGGGTCTAAATCACAGGGATTAGAAAATTCTTTGGGGTTCTCGAAATCCATTTCCCCATCAGTTCTATCAAGTTCTTCCTTTGATAAGAGCATTTCATTTTCCTTTAGGGGTGCTCTACTCCCACCTTTAGACCATGTGGTTAAGTGGGGCCGACCACGTCTGCTCTCTCGAGGCTGGCAAATGGCCCAGACCTGACCAGTGAGGTCCCTGGTCAGCACTTTTTCAGGATCCACTGTAAAAGACATTTTTCCAGCTGAAGTGTCTAAGCAGGTGAGACATAAGCTGGAGTGGGTCTTGTCTGTTTTTGTTGTCACCAAGGGAGAGCCTCCTCCGGATGAAGCCACCCAGAAAGAAGCAAAGCTGAGATGCAGTGAGGGTGACCGAGGTCTTGGGATCCACTGAGCTCAGAATCAGGTTTTTTAGTTCTGAAAACTATTCAGATACCTGGTTTAGGCCATTGGGTTGTGTTCTGTCACCGTGAGCTACGCTAGTCCTGTCCGATTCGAAGAGCTTGGATTCATTCTTAGCTTTGTGTGGTGTGGAAGGTTGAAGAGGAAGTGGAGTTTTTCTGAATTTCCTATACTGGTTTTATCATACGGGGACCCTAGGAGAGTCTGGCTTTACCCTGCTCACCTAGACCTGGAGGCTGTTGAGTATAGTGGCAGGGAGCAAGAGCTTGGAACAAAAACTCGTTGCCTTCAACTTCTGTTTTTGCACCTGTGTGGCCTTGGACACATAACTTACCTCTCTGACCTTCAGTTTCTTTGTGTGTAAATATAGTTGTAAGGACTAAGTGTCATGCTGGGTGGACGTTAGCCTGTGGACAAGGGAGGGTGGGGTCAGGGTGACATTCTCATTCTGAGTGTGTGAGAGGAAACTCATTGTCCCAATGGCAGAAAAGAATCTGCCGCCTCATCGGACAGGAGGAGCCACAGGGGCGACCTCACCACGGAATCCTCTTTACGACTTCTGTGCTCATAGTAAGCGTGCTCTGTAGAAATTTCTGACCTTCTCAGCCAGAGTGATCCTTCAAACCCCTAAATCCAACCGTGTTACTCCACCAGCTACCCATTGTCCGAGCTTGCTAACTTACAAATACAGCTCCTCCAGATCTGACTCAGGGCCACTGATAGATCCCTGACAGCCCCCGAGAGACAAATGGTCTCTCCAGGCAAATTGCTGAGAGGTATGTGGGAGAGGGGTTGAGTTACAAAACGGCCCTTGCCTGAGTGGATGTATGTGGTGCACAAACACCACATTCTTCTCCGGGAAGTCCTCAGTCACCTCCACCTGGCACTTCGGCCTCCCCCTTAGGGAGGGGCTCAACCATACTGTTTTCTGGCCATGGTGGATTTTTTCCACTTCTTCAAAGACCTAACAGTTCTCTGCCCTTTGGCCTTGTGATCCAACTCTGCTCGTTCTGGAAGCTTTCTTACTCTCTTGATTGCTTAGCTGGCACCTACCTTTGAGGCAGGGGTGAGCCATCCCCCGAGGAAACCTTCCCTTACGACATCTAAGCTAAGTGTTCCCTTAATATCCTGTACTTGCCCTTATGATATGCTTCTCACATGGTATTTTCATTATGATTGCTTTTGGAATTGTCGTCAGAGTTCATCTCCAGGTCACTGATTATCAGTGCTTACAAGCATCACTACTACTTAGGGATCTGATTGAAAAATGTAAAATTTGGGGGATTCAGTCCCAAAGATTCTGTTTCAGTTACTCTGGGCCCAGGCAATCTATCATTTTTTTGTTTGTTTGTTTGTTTTTTGGTGGCGGGGGGGGGATCCATCATTTTAATGTAGGTTTAGGACACGGCTACTGAGGCCAGACTTCCAAGTTTTACTCATGGCTTTGCGGTTTCCAAATGGTATGACCTTGGGCAAGGTATTTAGCTTTATTGGTCTCAGTTTTCTAGTCTGTAAAATGGAAATGTAAGAACAGGTCAAATATAGTGTTGGTCTGAGAATGAAATTATAATGCGTGTAAAGCACTTAGTTCAGTGGCTGGCACGTAGCATGCCCTTGAAACTTGGTAGCTTTCATTACTCATCATGATTCTGATGCAGTCATCACAGCGCACCTTGAGAGGGACTGTGCTCAGCATGAGCACTCCGAGGTCAATAATCAGGCCTTTCTTGCTCCCTAGAGTCCCCAGAATCTATCTAGTATTGTGCATGGCACACACTGAGTACCACTCAATCAGCTCTCCTACTTTTTTGAGTATTTGGTACCTACACTGGTTACTTGGTACCTCTCCATATGTTCTTGTCTATTGTATTTATATGCTCTGTACCTTGCCTGTCACCCAAGTCTCAAGTATGACAAGGGCATATACTCAAGTCTCTACCCAGTGGAACTTACCCCAGTAATTCCTCACAGAGTCAGAGCTGAGTTCATCACTCTGCTTGGAGTCATCAGATATCTGATCCTTCTAGAGAACAGAGGCCTTCCAGCACCCACATACTATAGAACACTGAATTCTCTCTTTCCATTCCCAAACAACAGGAGGCAGATATAATATGTTATCCTTACTAACAGGAACATTTACTGCCGTGATTCTTTAAAAATGTGTGGCAGCAGTGTGTTGATAAATGTTGAAAAAGCCACTGTCTGAGCAGGCGTGGGGGAGCCCTGGTTTATTTTTATTTTTATTTTTTTTTAAGATTTTATTTATTTGACAGACGGAAATCACAAGTAGGCAGAGAGGCAGGCACAGAGAGAGAGGGAGGCAGGTTCCCTGCCAAGCAGAGAGACCGATGTGGGGCTCGATCCCAGGACCCTGGGATCATGACCTGAGCCGAAGGCAGAGGCCTTAACCCACTGAGCCACCCAGGCACACTGGAGCCCTGGTTTATAGTGATAGCCATTTTCCATTTAAATATTCCCACCATGTTGTTTTCAAGCTACCAATGGGATGCCACCAGGCACAGAGTTGGAAGAAGAAATGCACATCTGGTCTTGTGAGCTTGTAGGAGCTACCTCCCACACCCCAGCACATCATTAGCAAGTAGATAAGTGGGTATTACAGTCTCTGGGGGGACTTAGGTAGTGGAGATGAAAAGCTCCCCAGATAATTCTGAAAATTCCTCTAAGGGAATCTGAGGCAACCCTCATTCCTTACCATTGGGAATTACCTTTGTAGATAATTAACAAATGGAGCATGCTCCTGGCATTTGGGGTCAAGGGGGAAGATTATAAGGAATATGAGTGTAATTTTTCAAAGTTTTGTCCAGACAGTTTGGGTCCCAACATGACATTGGAAGCACATTGGGTATTACAGGCACCTTGGGTGTTAGAGCGTGGGTGTGTTGATCCTGGTCCTGATAGGTCCTGATAAATGCAATTATCATGGCAGGGATTCCTGCTGCCATTGCTAGTGCTGAGAATGGGCTTCTCAAATGAGTTTTGAACAATTGGAGAGTTTCCCTGTTAGATGTTTCACATTTTATCAGTGTGTATTGATGAGTGCACTGAACTGAACTATCCAAGTTTATTTTCTACTTCTATTTTCGTGGGTCTGGGCTTTTCATTGTTTTCCAAAGCTAAACTCACTCTTCTGGACTTTTGCATCTTGCTATTGTCCTTGTTGTCCTTGTTGGCACTGTGTTTCCCACAGTGGAGCCTGGGATATGGAAGGTGATGGAACCAGGCATAAATCTATTCTTTGTCCTTTGTCACATCAGAATCAGGAAGAGCTATGTATATGTTTATAGATTAGGGGTGAGGGTTCATTTTGTGTTTATAGTCTGTATTACAATAATAGGCAAGAATCCTTGAGTCTTTAGTATCTATCAGGTATTATGGATATGCATCAGCTCATTTAATCCTCCAAACAACCCTGTGAGGCAGGTACCGTCACTATCTCTTTTATAGATGAGAACATGGAGGCATACGGAGGAGAAGAAATTGTTCAAGATCACATAGGTGGTCGATGAGAGAACTGGGATTTGAAACTGGACCTTTGTTAGATGACATTGGTCTGAAGGGCTCCATGAGGGTCTCACCCCAGGTGGTGGTTTGGGGCAGAGGGCCGGTGGGTGGAGTATGGGTTACATTGTTTAGGGTTACATTGCATTCTCTTGCATACCTTTACCTAACCCCCTCAGTAAGTACAACGTTTTCTAATAAGGCATTGGCTTTCGGTTGGCTTACGTTCCCTCCAGGGAAGACCACCTTGATCAACCTCAGTAAGCAAGACAGTAGCAATCTTTCCGTGAGAACTGCTCCCGCACCCTAGTCATAACATAGTCCACAGAGTGCTGGCTCTGTCCCAGTATTCATTCTTTCCTTCTTAAATAGAAACAGAAGTCCTAGCTATGCACAGGGCTGGTGAAATCCATACTTCCCAGCTTCCCTTGCAGCTTGGTGTGTCCAAGTGACTACTTTCTGGTCAACTGGATATGAGAGGAAGTGAAGCATGCGATACCTGGGTCATCTCTCTAAAGGAAAGAGCATGCCCTCTCTTACCTTTTCCTTCTGTTTAGACGAAATGATGGCCGCTGGTAGTGGAAACCAGGAACTGAAGCCTGAACTCCTGGCACTTGGAGGAGCTTTGATTTTTATGAGAAAGAAAAATAAACTTGGAGCTATTTAAACCACTTTTGTTTTGGTCGCTATGTTGTATCACCTCAGTGTAACTAAGGCTCTAAGGGATGTTCAGGTTTTGGTAAATCACAGCATTCATCCTACTATCCTTATAAAAATCCTCTTTTCTGCCTGCTTGGGCCCTTCCACGCTCCCCTTATTTGTTGCTCTCCCTTCCCTCCAGACCAGCCAAAGAGCACCTCTGCTCTCAGTTGTCCCCACAGAGAATGTCCTTCTTCCAGCTCTCCATATCACTCAGTTCTCAGAGCCCCACTCCCTCAGGACCTCTAGCTGATGCTGAGCCAACACATGAGAGATGAGGCATAAGCTGGGATTCAGGCAGTCTGGAGATGAAGCTAATAGCAAGACAAGGGTAAGATAAAAGCCAAATGTGGGGTGCCTGGGTGGCTCAGTGGGTTAAAGCCTCTGCCTACGGCTCAGGTCATGATCCCAGGATCCTGGGATCGAGCCCCGCATCGGGCTCTCTGCTCCGCGGGGAGCCTGCTTCCTCCTCTCTCTCTGCCTGCCTCTCTGCCTAGTTGTGATTTCTCTCTGTCAAATAAA
This sequence comes from Meles meles, assembly GCF_922984935.1. NCBI lineage: Eukaryota > Metazoa > Chordata > Mammalia > Carnivora > Mustelidae > Meles > Meles meles. The sequence goes on from NC_060068.1 coordinate 94,823,614, forward strand.
AAAAAAAAAAAAAAGCCAAATGCCAGGTGAAGCAGTGAATCAAATATCTGTTTGCAGGGAGGAGCCAGGGAACAGGAAGAAATGGAAGTCAGTACAGAATTGAGCTCAGAGGTCTGGCAGTTCAGTAAGAACAGAGGAGAATGGAGACATTGGAAATTAAAATGAAGCAGTGGGTGAAAGTCAATTGTAGACCTGGGGGAGTTAAAATAGACACACCGGAACATATGCAAGGAACCTTTGGAACTTAGGTAGAAGTGTCTCAGATAGGCAGTTGCTTATTGGGGCAGGAACTCATGGCAGTCGGAGGCTGAGATCCACCTAGAGGCTGCCTTAAATGTCCACAGGTCTTGACTAGCCACCCGGCATTGTTCATGCGAGAGCTCAAGGCATTGTTCATGCGAGAGCTCAAGGCACGTGTCGGCCTCTTTCCTCAAGCTGACTCTTGTAATGTGGCAGATCCTGTGGACCAGCTCAGTCAATATTCATTCCAGCCTCTCGTTGCTTTCTCCACATTAGCGTCAGGAGAGGCCAAGACGTCCTTGAAGGCTGGTTCCAGATACCGCCTGAGTTCATCTGAGCCGATGCCGCCCCATGCTACTGGGAAAGAAGACATGCTGCCTGCAGTGAGCTCAGCTGTCCTTGCAAGAATGGGGGCTCAGGTAAGATTCCCTGGTCTCACTAGCAGTTTGCAGGCTCTGATCCCTGGTGTCCCTGATGCCGAGCGACAGACAATTGTACCACCAATTCCCACCGTGACAGCCCTGGAGTGGTTGGTTATTTTGCCTGGCTGTGGCTTAGCATCCAGTCCTGGCTTACTTATTGGTCCTCTATGAGATTCTGTAAGCCACCTGATAAATTTCTTTTTGTTTGAAGTAGTAAGAGTGGTTGATACTGTTTGTAGGTAAAATGTTTTGAGTGCCACATGCACTGTGTTTTACATTGTCTTTAAGGCTTTTGTAACTACTGCTGGAGCTTGCCTCCGCAGCTGTGACATCAGAATCTTGCAGAAAGAGAAAACATTTTATTCTTTTTTTGAATCACTTTTTGTCCCTTCCACAGTGCCAAGTACACAGTAGGAGCTCAAAAGTACTTGTTTAATTGAAATGTCCGTTTGGAGAAATGAAATAGGAGGCGGACCATTGATCCCTCTGGAAGGTATATAAAGTGATCAGTTGTAGTGCAGGAAGAAAATATTACAAAGTTTATATAAGTAGACACTCTAATTTTCATCTGAACATAATTTTTATGAAGTTGTACTGGTATTTAATACAGCTTGATAGTACATAAATATTGAGGAATAAATCCATGTGGGTCTGCATGATTAGAAAGTTACTACATATATAGGTGAGAAATTTAAAAAAATATCTGGAGGCCACTGGGCTTAGTGATGTCTCATGGTGCTTTCCAGCGATTTTTTTTTTTCTCAACCAGTCAGAAATTTCTCATCAGTTACATCAGCAGAGAGCTCTGTAGAGTGCCATCTGGTGGTGATTCCTTCAACTGCAGCTTTGAGACTGTTAGTACGCCCACAAGTCCCAGCCTCCTCTGGGGTGTAGTGGTCTTCCCTTCAGACTGAGGGTGAATTTCTGGGGAGACAAAACTAAGGTCCTGTGCAGCAGTGACTGAAAGAGAGACTGAAATCTGTCAGGCCAAAGGAAACAAAGGCATGGAGGCGGCAGAGAAGCACAGATGAGACAACAGGGGAGTAACACAGGTGGAAACAGAGGGGGTTATACTAAAAATCTATGCTTAAAGGGCCACTGCAACTAAGATGGGGGAACCTATAGCAAAAGGGATCGTGTCCCCTGGGTTCCACAGTATCCACGTTCATCACCAAACACCAGAAGGCCAGGATGGAGGGTGTCCTGAGTGCTCTTTTCTCTCCCTGAAGCCGGGTGTCGAGTGTCGTCACAGAACAATGATTCCTTGAGGCTAAACTTGCCCTCCCTGAGAAAGAAATTAACTTTCAAAAACTAAAACTTGGTCCCTGACCAGAGAGCACGGAGCCTGAAATTGCTCTCTCAGATGAGTGGCATGCTTCTGCTTCTTGCTGCTCTCCCTCCTATTCCTCCTTGACCAGCTGCTCCTGGGGGAGTTCTGGTGGTGGGTGTTAGTACAGATGCAGCATTTTTCTGGAGCTCAAGGTCCCTCACTGCTCCTTGGGAGAATGGAACTGAACAATGACAATTATGCCTCCCCACAGATGCATGCGTCCTTAATCTGCCCGCTGCAGAGTGAAACAGCAAAGAAGATATTTCAGTAGTCCGAGGATAAGGTGTCAGGACTGTCCCTAGTTGATCATTTTTGCCCTGACGAACAGGGAGCTGATCACTGTCACTAGCCTTCTCCCCCTTCCCTTTAAAACCCAGCAGGATAAAATAAGTCAAGATGTACAGGCAAAGAAAAGCAGGCAGGGAAAGGGAAGTGATGTCTGAGAGATGGTGGTGGGGAATGGGGTAAGAGGAGAGAGAGAAAAGGGGTGGGGGGAACCACACAGCAGGAGTTCCAGTTCTCTGAGAATTTCATCAGAATAGTAAGTAGGGGTGGGGAGGGCTGGAAGGAGGGCCTTGCAGAAATAGCCACCTTCAGAACAAAGGGAGAACAAAGCTCTCTGAATCCTCATCCTTCGGTGACAGCCCCTTGGGAGTCTGTAGGAAAGCAGAGGCAGAGGGTTGGCAATTCGGTTTAAAAAATGAGAAGGAGCTAGGGATGTGAGCTGGGGATGAGCAGAGGCTTCGTGTGTCCTCCCCGGAGTGTCCCCGGGAAGACTTCCCAGACATTCCCTATGGGAGTGGCTGAGGGAGCTGGGTTAAATTTGCAACAGAGCCGGCAGTATGCCAGGGGAAGGAGGGTCCCCGGCTGTGCTTAGTGTGGGTAGGAGGCAGCACAAGGTCGAGGTGACCTGAGATGGGCGCTTGCTGAGCTTTGCCATGGGCGGCATCAGTGGGAGACTGAGGTGTGGTTCGGGGACCGCTTCACCTTGCATCAGGTTTATAACCCTGTATGGGTCTTATAACTTCTCTAAGCCTCCTTTCTTTCTCTGCAAGGTTGGGATCCTAGTCCTTGTTTAATTATTCACGCACTCCTCATCTGTTTATTGCACCACAGCCAAATGCTAGGCACTCTGATCCACGCCTGGACTGCAAAATGAATCCCCCCTGCCCTGTATCCAGAGCTCACCTAGCATCCCGCACTTTAAATACAACTCCCTTCCACAGCCCTCAGAGCTCCCCGGTCTCATTAGCTCCATTTAACAAGCGGAGAAGCCGAGCACAGACTCATTATGTACTACGTCAAGGTCACCCACAGCAGCTAGTAATTGGAGAGTTTGAATTCGAACCCAGGCAGTCCGGCACCGGAGTCCAAGCTCCCACCTTCCCCTCTGCTTCCAGAATCATAGGCTTGTCATTTTGTCTGGAAAATGAAGATGCTTGGCCAGAGAGTCTCTGAGATTGCTTCCATGCCTAAGTTTGGCTGCCTCCGTTATGCGGTAGCATAGGGTTAGGGAGATCTCGGGGTTTACTCTACACGCCAGGGTCCACGCTATATCTGGGCACGCTGAATGTGGGAGCAGAGACATTTTCCCTAATTTCTTACAATTCCCCATTCTCTCAGCCTCTGTTCTCTTCTGTCAGTGGCCAGAAGTGGGTTGTTGGAGCTCTTCTGAGAGGGAAGGCAAGAACACTAGGTTTGGGGGCTGCCAAGGAGAAATCTAGCATACTATTTTTTTAATTGTTTCACTTATTTTACCTCATTTATTAAAACTGTGAATAAAGGGTTAACAAAATTATCTATTCTGGGTGCCCTGAAATCAATGACAAGAGATAACCACTTGAGGCACAAACAATAAGGTCCAGACTGCCCAGTGTTTGTTTTTCTTTTTTTCAGAGCTAAACATGCCTTTAAAAGAAGACTGTTTTTCTTCTATCCTAACACCCTGGGTCTCCTGGCCTTGGTGTGTGTATCCCAGAGTGGCCAGGAATGAGGTCAGAATTTAGGGTGGGTGATGAAGGAGTTTTCAGACAAAAAAACCAAGACAGTGGGGCCTAAGTGGTACTAGTTTACCCTCAAATAAGAGTTTTGAAGGAGGGAAAAGTTTGTGTGGTGGAAAACAAACAGCCAGTGGTGTCCCACCTCCAGAGCAACTGTAGACTTCAGTATTTTTAAAGCATTAAGGAGAGATCATCAGGACTTCTGAGGGGAAGAGGATGGCTGCCTTTCATATGCATATCGGCCTACATACATTTCCACATTTTTACTACAAATTCCCTCAGAGGGATGTGAGGGGGAGGCGGTATGAGCACCCTAATCAGGGAAACTAGTGACTTGGGAGGCAATCTTGACAGGGTGTCAATGGCACATTTAAAAAACGGATTTTTCTTAGGCAGGGAGAGGCTGAATGGATTTATGGGTCCAGCAAGAGGAGCAGGGACCACCCAGTGTCAGAGGTTAGGGTGACAACAGCAAGGACACACCCTAGCAAATGCAGACAGACTGCCCTTGGGCACAGCCCAGAGGACAGCCGCCAAGTTGAGAAAGCCAGTGGCTGCTCTGACAGCATTTGGACCCAAAAGTCAAAGAACTTGGATATGAGGCCAGCAGAGAAATGGTTCCCCTACTCCAGGGAACAACAGTCTGCCCTGACGGGATGGAAAATCAAAGCTGACCTGTTGGGTGACTGTTCAGCCCCTGGCGAGACCTGTATTATGCTCACAGAGAGAAATGACCACACACAGCATCTGCCCTCAGCTGCTTAAGTCTCTGAACGCGGACCTGGGAGTGGGCTTGGTTTCTCCATCTGCCCCCACCAGAATCCCAGTACCCCACAAGTGTAAATACCACCACCAGGATTAAACCAGCCCAGGACAAGAGCTCAGTGATGGGATATGCTAGAGAACAAGTGTGGGGCTGGTGGGAGGGAGATAGTTAGTCTTCAGTAAAGAAACTTCCCCTATTTTTGCCCTCAAAAATCCAGAGAAGCAAAGAGCAAGACCCTGTCTGGGAAACACCTTCAGCCAGGGTTGTTCTGGGCTTGGGGTGAGGCTTGAAATCACTTTAAGATTCTAAAATTTGGAAGTCAAAGGACAGGATCCAGAAAACCTTTAAGTCAAACACTACAGCTAAGTTATCGCAGAGATGCTTCTGAAAATGCTAATGATGTCCTGAAATCAAGCTGAGGAAAGACTCCGTCAACATTTTGGATTGGGGAAAGGGAAGAGAGGGATTCTCACACCAGAGGCTGTGTCTGGGAAGGGCTTGGGGGTGGGTGACCGCAGAGTGGGGCAGAGAACACAGGGCCAACACAAGGGTGAGTGCTGCTTTGAATCTTGGCCACAGGCACCTCTATTTCCTCACCCGAGAATATACCCCTTGTGTCTGAATGGAGCCTGAGCAGGCCGCAGACAGTGCCTTTCCGAGATGCTGTGCCATTGGGAGATGAGTGTTGCTCTCCCTGCCCAGGCCTTGGTCCTAAACTTCTAGATTTGTCTTCCCAAACACACATGGGTCAAGTTCCCATGAGTTTGCACACTCCTAACAACACCCTCCTCTTTGCCACTCAGGAATGCAGAACTGTGGCAGCACTGATGAAGTGACTGTGACTCTCAATCTCTCTCTCTCCATCTCTCTCTCTGAGAGACTGCACATGCACACACAATCCCCCTCTGGTCCTGTGTCTCACCCGATCTTCAGTCACACTCTTCATGACTGAGTCCTGACAGCAGTGAGGAACTGCAATTTTAGGAACTTGAAAGCAGGGAATTCAGGGACATATCCCAAAAACCTTCCCACAGAACCCTCAGCTCAAGGTGGACATCCGATTTACAAATCCCGCGGGCCTCAGCCTAATGTGGGTTTTCTCTAAGGCCCTGTGTTTTGCGGTTTTGCGGATGCCTGGGCGGCCAGCCTCCGCCTCTCCAGGCTGACCGGACGGCTCCCTCTAGTGGCTGTTCCGAGTACGCTCCTTAAATTTCCAGCCCACCAAGATGCAGGAAGATGTAATTCCGGAGAAAACCCCTCTGTGAGCTCATAGATCTCTTTTACTTCCTTTTGTTGATAAAGATAATCGTAAACATTCTTGAACACTTAATGCCTACAGGATCCTAGATGAATTTACCCTCCCAGTTGTGTCCCATTTGGCAAATGAGGAAACGCAAGCAGAGAAGTGTGTGGAGATCACATGAGTCTGGGAGCAGGGCTACTCCGAACAGCCATATTCTAGAGCCCAGGCCCCAGCATTGGCCTTTCCCCCCAACCAAGCCATGTACAGAGTCTGGATGCCAGTGTCGCCACATCAGTCGCAAGGCCTTCAACAGAGGGACCGACAGATTCCATAATTAGTGCTTGCATTTCTTTGTGAGTCACTACATTAGACTAGCTTGCAGCCATGCTAACGGCCATGAGTGGTAGCCCACTTTACAAGATCAGCTCCCTGCACCAGGTTTGCTCCTATAGAAAAAGACATTTTAAAGTATTCTTTTTCTTTAATTTTCTCATATTGAAAATGTGGATAGCACTTTATTTCTAATTTTCCCACATACATAATAAGTTCGGTACAGAAAAATTTAATGAATCTTTGGGTTATGGAAATACCTTCTATTCAATAAAGACCCAAAGCTACCCCCCCCCCCCCCCGCCATTCGTTGGGAAGTTAGATTCCTGAGGTTTGAAATTACATGGGTTTGGTAGCCAGAAAGAATCAGACTTGCGTCTGACTCTGGCTCTTAGCAGCTGTCTGACCTGGGCAGACACTTAACACTTCTGGATTCCAGTTCCCTTATCTATAAAGCAAAGGAATTTAGCTAGATGAATTTTAAGACCCCTGCTACCTGGATTATTAGGTGTTGGTGGGTTGTGAGAGCAGACATAAAAAATAGCATAATGATGGGAAGAGGTCATTAATATCAGTCATGTGCTTCTGTACCACATGTTCTACCTTTTAGATTGGACAAATTAAGCTCATTATTATCTACATCCCTATGTGAAATAGATTGGTGGCTTGGGATCCTTAGTAAGGGGCCTCAGGGTAAGAGTTAAATCCTCTCTCCTTAGTCTCTGAGCAGTTCATATGAACCCAGTGAAATTGGGACACATTTTCCAGTTCCTTGGACTGAAATACTGAGGCACATGTGGCCACATGTGCTCTTCTATTGTACACAGTAGAAACCTACAGTGGATAATACAGGTGACACATGTTACTTTCAAAGGAGTTTTCTCCTTTTTCCTAATTGAGTCACTTGAAAAGCAGCAGAGCCCAGGGTCAGAAACATGTGGCTAATCATGATTAATGTTCATAGAATGCTAACGTGAGAAGTCAGGACCAGTTTTTCCCATGACCATTGATGAACAGGGTCAGGCCAGGTTGAAGTGAAGAACAGGAGGGTATTTGGGCCTCCTGTAGCCATGTAATAAACAACTCTATTTTCCTGATTCTCATGTGATTAGCTTTTATAAGGAGTTTTTAAAAATTATTTTTTTATTAACATATAATGTAGTATTTGCCCCAGGGATACAGGTCTGTGAATCATCAGTCTGACACATTACACAGCACTCAACGTAGCACATACCCTCCCCAGTGTCCATCACCCAGCCACCTATCCCTAATCCCCGTCCCCCCAGCAACCCTCAGTTTGTTTTGTGAGATTAAAAGTCTCTTATGGTTTGTCTCCCCCCATCCCATCTTGTTTCATTATTTCCTTCCCTGCCCCCCAAACCCCCACTTTGCCTCTCAAATTCCTCATATCAGGAAGATCATATGATAATTGTCTTTCTCTGATGACTTATTTTGCTAAGCATAATACCCTCTAGTTCCATCCATGTCATTGCAAATGGCAAGATTTCATTTCATTTGATGGATGCGTAGTATTCCATTGTACATATATACCATGTCTTCTTTATCCATTCACCTGTGGATGGACATCTAGGTTCTTTCCATACTTTGGCTATTGCAGACATTGCTACTATAAATATTCAGGTGCACATGCCCCTTCAGATCACTACGTTTGTATCTTAAAATACCCAGTAGTGCAATTGCTGGGTTGTAGGGTAGCTCTATTTTCAAATTTGTGTGGAACCTCCATGCTGTTTTCCAGAGTGGCTGCACCAGCTTGCATTCCCACCAACAGTGTAGGAGAGCTCCCCTTTCTCCGCATCCTCTCCAACACCTGTCATATCCTGACTTGTTAGTTTTAGCCATTCTGACTAGTGTGAGGTGGTATCTCACTGTGGTTTTGATTTGTATTTCCCTGATGCCCTCTGATGTGGAGCACTTTTTCATGTGTCTTTTGGCCATCTGGATGTCTTCTTTGCAGATATGTCTGTTCATGTCCTCTACCCATTTCTTAATTGGATTATTTGTTCTTTGGGTATTGAGTTTGATAAGTTCTTTATAGATTTTGGATACTAACCCTTTATCTGTTATGTCGTTTCCAAATATCTTCTCCCATTCTGTCAGTTGTCTTTTGGTTTTGTTGACTGTTTGCTGTGCAAAAGGTTTTGATCTTGATGAAATCCCAATAGTTCATTTTTGCCCTTGCTTCTCTTGCCTTTGGCAATGTTTCTAGGAAGAAGTTGCTGAGACTGAGGTCACAGAGGTTGCTGCCTGTGTTCTCCTCAAGGATTTTGATAGATTCCTTTCTCACATTGAGGTCTTTTATCCATTTTGAGTCTATTTTTGTATGTGATGTAAGGAAATGGTCCAGTTTCATTTTTCAGCATGTGGCTGTCCAATTTTCCCAACACCATTTGTTGAAGAGACTGTCTTTTTTCCATTGGACATTCTTTCCTGCTTGGTCAAAGATTGGTTGACCATAGAGTTGAGGGTCTATTTCTGGGCTCTCTGTTCTGTTCCAGTGATCTATGTGTCTGTTTTTGTGCCAGTACCATACTGTCTTGATGATCACAGCTTTGTAATAGAGCTTGAAGTCTGGAATTGTGATGCCACCAGTTTTGGTTTTCTTTTTCAATATTCCTCTGGCTATTCTGGTTTTTTTCTGGTACCATATGAATTTTAGGATTATTTGTTCCATTTCTTTGAAAAAAACTGGATGGTATTTTGATAGGGATTGCATTAAATGTGTACATTGCTTTAGGTAGCACAGACATTTTCACAATCTTTGTTCTTCCAATCCATGAGCATGGAACGTTTTTCCATTTCTTTGTGTCTTCCTCAATTTCTTTCATAAGCACTTTACAGTTTTTTGAGAACAGATCTTTCCCTCTTTGGTTAGATTGATTTCTAGGTATCATGTGGTTTTGGGTGCAATTGTTAATGGGACTGACTCCTTAATTTCTCTTTCTTCTGTCCTGTTGTTGGTGTATAGGAATGCAACTGATTTCTGTGTATTGATTTTTTATTCTTATATTTTACTGAATTCTGTATGAGTTTTAGCAGTATTGGAGTGGAATCTTTTGGGTTTTCCACATGAAGTATCATTATCTACAAAGAGTAAGAGGTTGATGACTTCTTTGCCGATCCAGATGCCTTTAATTACTTTTTGTTGTCTGATTGCTGAGGCTGACTTCTAGTACTATGTTGAATAGCAGTGGTGACAGCCCTGCTGTGTTCCTGATCTTAGGGGGAAAGCTCTCAGTTTTTATTTGCTATGGGTTTTTCATAGATGGCTTTGATGATATTGAGGTTTATACCCTGTATCCCTACACTGTGAAGAGTTTTGATCAAGAGATGATGCTGTACTTTGTCAAATGCTTTTAATGTGTCTATTGAGAGTGTCATACAATTTTTGTTCTTTCTTTCATTGCTGTTTTGTATCACATGGATGGATTTGCCAATTTTTTTAAAATAATTTTTTTAAGATTTTATTTATTTATTTATTTGACAGACAGAGATCATAAGTAGGCAGAGAAGCAGGCAGAGAGAGAGGAGGAAGCAGGCTCCCCGCTGAGCAGAGAGCCCGATGCCGGGCTCGATCCCAGGACCCTGGGATCATGACCTGAGCTGAAGGCAGAGGCTTTAACCCACTGAGCCACCCAGGCGCCCCCAATTTTTTTTTTAAAGATTTTGTTTATTCATTTGTTTGACAGACAGAGAGCACAAGTAGGCAGAGAGGCAGGCAGAGAGAAAGAGGGAAGCAGGCTCCCTGCTGAGCAAAGAGCCCGACACGGGGCTCGAGCCCAGGACCCTGGGATCATGACCCGAGCCGAAGGCAGAGGCTTCAACCCACTGAGCCACCCAGGCGCCCCTGGATTTGCCAATATTGAACCAACCTTGCAGGCCAGGAATAAATCCCACTTAGTTATGATGAATAATCCTTTTAATGTACTTTTGGAGCCTACTGATAGTATTTTGGTGAGAATTTTTGCATCCATGTTCATCAGGGATACTGGTCTGTAATTCTCTTTTTTGATGGGGTCTTTGTCTAGTTTTGGAATGAAGGTAATCTGGTCTCATAAAATGATACTGAAAGTTTTCCTTCCATTTCAATTTTTTGGCACAGTTTCAAGAGAATATGTATTATTCTTTAAATGTTTTGTAGATTTCCCCTGGGAAGCTGTCTGGCCCTGGGCTCTTGTTTTTTGGGAGATTTTTGATGACTGCTTCAATCTCCTTACTGGATATGGGTCTGTTCAGGTTTTCTATTTCTTCCTGGTTCAGTTTTGATAGTTTATACATCTCTGGGAATGCATCCTTTTCTTCCAGATTGTCAGATTTACTGGTGTATAGTTGCTCCTAATATGTATAGTTGTTTGTATTTTTTTGGTATTGGTTGTGATCTCTCCTCTTTCATTCATGATTTTATTTATTTGGGTCCTTTCTCTTTTCTTTTTGATAAGTTTGGCCAGGGGTTTATCAATCTTATTAGTTCTTTCAAAGAACCAGCTCCTACTTTCATTGATTTGTTCTACTGTTCTTTTGGTTTCTATTTGATTTCTGCTCTGATCTTTATGATTTCTCTTTTCCTGCTGGGTTTAGGCTTTATTTGCTGTTATTTTCCCAGCTCTTTTAGGTATAGGGTTAGGACCTTTCTTTTCTCTTGAGGAAGGCTGTTTTGCCATATACTTTCTTCTCAGGACTGCCTTTGCTGTGTCCTACAGATTTTAAACAGTTGTGTTTTCATTTTCATTTGTTTCCATGAATTTTCTCAATTCTTCTTCAATTTCCTGGTTGACCCATTCATTCTTTAGTAGGATGCTCTTTAGCCTCCATATATTTGAGTTCTTTCCAATTTTCCTCTTGTGACTGAGTTCTAGCTTCAGAGCATTGTGATCTGAAAATATGCAAGGAATGATCCCAATCTTTTGATACTTGTTGAGACCTGATTTGTGACCCAGGATGTGATCTGTTCTGGAGAATGTTCCATGTGCACTAGAGAAGAATGTGTATTCTGTTGTTTTGGGATGGAATGTTCTGAATATATCTGTGATGTCCATCTGGTCCAGTGTGTCATTTAAGGCCTTTATTTCCTTGTTGATCTTTTGCTTGGATGATCTGTCCATTTCAGTGAGGGGGGTGTCAAAGTCCCCTGCTATTATTGTATTATTGTCAATGTTAAAAGAGAAAAGAGGAAAAGTTAAAGAAATAGAATAAGAAAAAAATAAAATTAAAAAAAAATTAACTTTGCAAGACTAAAGGATCATCGGGAAAAGCCATGAATTCCATGCATTGCTTTCCCCTAGCTCTGGAGTTGCGCTGTTCTCCTTGATTGCTGAGCTTGGTCTTAGTGGATGTTCTTGCTGATTTTCTGGGGGAGGGACCTGTTGCAGTGAGTCTCAAATGTCTTTGCCCGAGGCGGAATTGCACTGCCTCTTCCAGGGGCCAGGCCAAGAAATCTGCTCGGGTTCGCTTTCAGGAGCTTTTGTTCCATGAATGCTTTACGTACCGCTCTGGAGGATGGGAATATAAATGGTGTCCTCCCAGTTCCAGTCTGGAGGAGCCAGGGCCCCACTCCTCAGAGAAAAGAAGTCAATCCCTCCCGTCTCCCTGGTCTTTGGCTGTACTCTAAGCGCACCTGGCCTGTGAACAAGCATTTCTGTCTCTGGCACACAGCCCCATTTGGAGTCTCCAATCCCAGAAGATTCCTGCCTCCAGAGGAGGAAGGTGAGCCTTCCCAGATCTGCCACTTGTGGGGTCCCTGCTCAAAGAGCAGTGGCCCAACTGTGCCTTGGATCATGGTTTAATGTAACCCTGAGCTGAAAGCTCACTCCTCGGCTATGTCTCTGTAGCTGGCTTCCCTGCTCTGATACCCGGATCATGGTTTAATGTAACCCCGAGCTGAAAGCTCACTCCTCGGCTCTGTCTCTGTAGCTGGCTTCCCTGCTCTGATACCCGGGAGCTCTGCCACACTCGCACCCCCCACCCCGATCTTTCTGTGACTCCATGGGCGTTGAGACTACACTTTCCCTGTGAGGGCTCCACCCCCGCTTAACCTCTGGAGTGATGTCCCTCAGTGAAGCAGACTTCTAAAGTTCTGATTTTGTGCTCCACTGCTCCACCGCTTGCCAGGAGCTGACCCCTTCTCCTGTGGTTTATCTTTCTGTTGCTTTGGATTCACTTCTCTGTAGGTCCTACCTTCCAGAAAGTGGTCAATTTTCTGTTCCTAGAATTGCTACTCCTCTTCTATCTCCTGTTGAGTTCGCAGGTGTTTTGAATGGTTTGATAACTATCTATCTGAACTCCTTGGACCTGATGAGATTTCAGTCTGCTACTCTTCCACCATCTTGCCTCTATCTCTATAAGGATTATTTTTAAAAAGTCAAGTCTGGGCTCCTGGGTCGCTCAGTGGGCTAAGCCTCTGCCTTTGGATCAGGTCATGATCTCAGGGTCCTGGGATCAAGCCCTGCATCGGGCTCTCTGCTTGGCGGGGAGCCTGCTTCCCTCTCTCTCTCTCTCTCTGCCTGCCTCTCTGCCTACTTGTGATCTCTCTGTCAAATAAATAAAATCTTTTTAAAAAAAATAAATAAAAAGTCAAGTCTTCTCAACTTTGGTGATTGGAAGCCAAGAATATATCTTTTTTCTCCCACTGGAGGGATAGAGGTATTATAATCAAACAGGAGGTATTATAATCAAACCTGTGGCTGGAAGATGGGAAAATAAGTCAAGAAAATCCACCAGGCATCTAGTATAAATGGGTCCAGAAGAGGGAGTTATCAACAACAGGGAGTTATTGATCAACAGTAGAATCCAACTCGGTCTTGATTAAGCAGAGGATTCTTAGAATTGTTTTAAGGGTTTAAAAAATCAGGCTTTGTGTCATTGCTGCTAGGAGTTGGCCATGTCTGCTCACCAGCCTGGATTACTTCTGCTTTCCACCTTCAGATTCAGATTCTGTCTAACCAACAAAAGAAAAGAAAATAAGAAAGAGAAGAGGAAAGAAAGGAAAGGGAAGGAAAGGAAAAAAGAGAAGAGAAAAGGAAAGGAAGAGAGAAAAAAAAGAAAAGGAAAACAAAGAAAATGAAAGAAAAGAAAAGGAAAGAAGGAAAGGGAAGGAAAAAGAAAAGAAAAGGAGAAGAAAGGAAAGGAAGGAAAAGGAGAGGAAAAGAAAGAGAGGGGAGGGGAGGAGACGAAAGGAGAGGAAAGGAAAGGAACCCAGTGGTGGGAAAGGGACACAAACAGAAACACACCCAGTGCTGCTGTGGGCCATCTCCTCCTGGAGGCTCCCACACAAGTTGCCCCTTCTGCTGGCACATCCTTCCTTTCCTTTTCTTCTTTTATACTGGGTTCACAAAAATTGTTTTAACAGTTTTGCCTGTTTTTGTCTTAGTAATTTTTTTCCCTCTTATACATTTGCCCTGTGTATTTCCCCAATTCACTCACATTGTCTTCTCCATTTCAATTTTATTAAAATGAAAAGTGCCGTGGAAAGGGAATCATGTGTCCCATGTTCTCATCCTGGCCCAGCCTCCCTATGCTACCTCATGTTACGGGAAGAGGATAATAGCTTCTCCTCTCTGCGCTCTGGACTACTGTTTCCTCTTTTGTCTAGCAAGGGCCTTCACTGCATTTCTTTATTCAGTTATTCAGGAAATTTTCTGAGGACCCACTCTTGTGCCTCACAAGGTACTTCATGTTGGTGATGTAAGGTAAAGAAGGACACAATGACCCAGGCTTCAAGAATCTTTCAGCTTACTGAGGAAGATAGACATCATGATATGATTAAATCTGTAAGTGTGCGTAGTAGTGGTACATACTGCTAAGAAGTCATACTGCTGTGACAGCACATGATGGGGTAAACAGACTTGTGTGTGTATGTTGCGGGGAAATCAAGAAAGACCTCCTGGAGGAAGCATATGAGCCCCATGGAGACAGGGATCTTGGTGTGCTTTGTTTCCTGCTCTATCCCCAGGGCCTAGAAGACTTCCTGGCACATAGTAGGCACCTAACGAATACTGTAGAAGGAACAAGCGAATGCAGTGAAATGCGGGCTAAGACCTGAGGGATGGATAATGAGCTGTTTAGCAAAGCAGTAGGGAAGGAACACGCAGCAGGATGAAAGTTCTGAGGCAAGAGAGGCAAGGCTGGAGTGGGACAGGGAGGGTACAGTGTGGCCCAGCATGATGCCAGGGAGGAGGCAGGTCTTAGGCTATATTGAGAATTTGATGGTATTCTTAGAGAATGGGGAGCCATTGAAACATTTAAGGAAGAGAGAGGCAGAGTAATAATAATAGGAGTTGGTTTGGATAATCATTAAAACATAGTCTCTGTCCTTTATAAACTAATGAGGATTTATGGAGGTCTACAGTTGGCACAAGGCTAGGACCAATAACCTGCATGCCATGTTGGGAATCACAAGTTAGAATCGGTGAGAAGACAGCCTGACATGGTGGCGATGGGAAGGTGGTGAACATAGGAAGACATGAACATAGGAACATAGGAAGGGAAAAGGAAGGGATTTCTTCTTTTTTTACAAGTGATGTTTACAAAGATCTTAAGAAAAGGGAAATTTCAACAGGGGCAAAGGAGAGCCTTCCAGATAAACACATGAATAAAGCCCTGAATACAGAACAGCAGTAAGACATACTTGGAGGAGGTGGAATCGCATAGTCGTGGAGGGCTGGGACAAAGGGGAGAACAGTAAGTGAGTTCAGGCTCTGACTGATATTTTTTTTCCTTTTCCAAGTTTATTGAGGAATAATTGAGAAATATCATTGTATATATTTACAGCGTACCAATCCAATGATTTGATAGACATATAACATTGTAGAATGATGGCCAAGATCAAGATAATAAACACACCTGTCACCTCACAGAGTTAACTGTGTGTATGTGGGGGGCGGGTGATAAGACGCTTAAGATGGACTCTCAGCAGCTGTCAAGAATACAGTATTGTCTTATCGTTAATTATAGTCACTGCCGTGTTGTACCTAAGACCCTCAGAACTTACTCATCTTATAACGGAAAGTTTGTACCTTTTGATCCACATCTTCCCATTTCCCTACCCTTGGCAACCATTCTATTCTTTCTTCTCTGTTTCTATGAGCTTGACTTTCAATTTTTAAAAAATTCTACATATAAGTGATACCATTCAGTATTTGTCTTTCTCTATGTGGCTTATTTCACTTAGCATGCTGCCCCCCTTTTTTTTTTAATGACTGAATAATATTTCATTGTGTGTTTCCATTCATCTGTCTAAGGGCATTTCCATTGTTTCCATATCTTAGCTGCTGGGAATAATGCTGCAATGAATGCAGGAAGGCAGATATCTCTTAGAGATACTGATTTCATTTCCTTTGGATATATTGCCAGAAGTGAGATGACCAGACCATACAATCACTGTTGGAGCAGTGGAGTGGAATTAATGGGCTTAATCTTTGGGCTGTCTGCAATTGTGCGGGGCGCTGGAGGATTCAGGAGTCGCCTCAGTGAGGAGGAAGATGCAGAGGTACAGGTGTGTACCAATAAGTCTCTACACTTAAAAAGCAGCAAACACTGTCCACTCTTCTAGTGCTCTGTGTTATCTCATTTAATCCTGTTGCAACGAACTGCTGGGGTGAGGATGATTATTACCAACTTTCTTTTGTAGATGAGGAAAATGAGCCACAGAACAGTTAAATAACTTCCATATGGTTGTAAATCTGGGAGCTGGGGTCTCCAGACAGGCAGGCAGCCAGGCTCACTGCAGCTGGCATGCCCCTCATATTCTTGTTCCCTTCTGGTCCGAGGCTGATAGCAGCAGAGGAAATGGTGAGAACCAAGCATGAGGGGTAAGGCAGAAGTGGGCCTCAGGCAATGAATGGCTTCAAGCCTGGGTGACCAGAAGATAGTGTTACCACGGAGAGAAATTTCATAAATCAGCTGGAATTGCTGGCCAGAAGAGCTGGCTAAGAAAAGCTGGCTTGAGGAGCTGAGAAGAGGTGAACAGGCCCTTGTCAACTCGGCATTGACTGCCTTCCAGCAGGGGAGAGAGAGCCATGGGAGTGAGCCATCAGCTGTTCGCTTTATGGAGGAAAGCGAGAGAGAACAGCAAAAGGCAGGAAGCAATCAGAACTGTAAAGATAGAAACAGTTTTATAATCTTGGTTCATTAAATATTTAGTAGGCTTTTTACTTAAGTATGCTCTTTCCTCCCACCTTGGTTTGGGCAAGCTTGAGGAGAGTTAGTCTGCCCTTGACTTTTACAGCTCCATCCGCTCCAGGAAGGGGTTCTCGGCTTGCCGTGGTTTCTAGAAGGACAAACTAGCCTTCTTTTGCCTCAATGTATGTCCTTATTATTTACATTCTTCTTCCTAACTTGACCCAGGACCTTTTGTTTCAATTTAAAGAGAATATTTTTTTTCAACATCTTTAGTTTATGCACTCTGTACCTATTATGAGAGGAGATACCAAAAGGAGTTGAAATAAATGGTTTTAAAATGTAGTATGTTATGCACAGACTGTAACTGACTTGATTTTTTAAAAATCCACCTTTGATTTCAAAGCGAAATTAAGATTTCATATGCTTATTTCTTTTGTCCCCATAAGGAGACATGAGGGGAGGGACTAATCTTCTTTCTTTGTCTTACAGTGGTTCAAAGCTGAGTCCTCACAAGATCCACTCACTCCATACTGATGGAGTGAGTATCTTTTAAATGATTGACTAGAAACTGGGGAATCTATGGATGTCATCGTATGTCAGAGTATTGTGAAACGTGCACTTTCTATTGAACTATATCCAACAGATGCATTTACTGTAAAGCTACATAGGGGGCTATCAAATTCAAGTCAGATTCAGGTAGGAGTCTTTTTCTCCCCAATTATTTCTGAAGAAATCTGAAAAGAAGAAAAGTTGGAGAAAAGTACTAATACGAAGCTTGATCTTTGTTATTGTTCTCATGGGAATGAAGGTTTATAGGATGTCAGTTATTAGCCAAATCATTTTAACATATATTGAATTACATAAGGCAAGAGAGTAGAAGCCAGTAGCTAAAAGAACACTGAACCGGGAGTCGGGAGACTTGGTTCCTTCCCTAACTTTGTGCAATCCTGGTCAAACCAGGATCATCTGTTCTCACCATCAAAGATGCCATTATCATTGATCTGGGGTTTAGACTTGATAGGTAGCCAGTAGAACCACCCAGGTGGTTCTATTGAACATCCAGTGTTGAGATCCATTGCACAGAACACCAGTTTGGTATCACCTATCCACTGCTGCTTGATGGTAGAGGAAGGTGGGGAAGCCAGTGCTTATGATGGGAGAGATTGAGGCAGAGTCAGAGGGGGAATGTAGGGGACATTACAATTGACAATCAACATCTCTTTCCTTCTAGATATTTAGTCTAAACTAACTATGAGACCTCTTGCTTCTGGCATCATGGGTTCAGGGTAGAGCATATGATGTAAGGAGTCTGCTGCTGCTGGTTGGAGGTTGAGGTGTCATTCTGGGAAGGGTCTTTCTTACCTGAGAGGAGGTGTCAGAAGGAGATATTGTTTTTTTTCTTTGTGTTTTCTTTTTCATGATATTTGGTGTGGGGCTACCTGGTTTCCTGCCTGTGGTCGAAATAAACATCAAAGCTCAGAAAGTCTTGGGTGTTGATGACATTGTTAAGCCACTATATAGTAACTGCTCTGAAGCAGTCCTAACTCTGAGATTTCTATGTGGGAATTTTACAAAATTGACATTTAAAGCCATTTTGAGTTAAATTTTTATTTTCAGCCAAAAATACCCTAGATAATCTCAGTGGGAGATATTTCATTCCTGGCATAAAGTCAAAGGAAAGTTTTCTAATGTGGTCTTCTCTGGGACAATGCCAGAGTCTTCTTGTGGCTTTGGCGAGGGCCAAGTCTGGAGCCTGGAATCCCCGAGTTCATAGAAAAGCTTACTAGAGAGCCATGTGATTCAAACTCCCTATTATTCTTTTAGTGAGTTATAATTGACATACAACATTGTATTAATTTCATATGTCCAACATACTGATTTGATATTTTGTATACATTAGTGAAATGATGACTGAAGTAGGTCTACAAACTCCCTATTGTTGATGAGTAGGTAAGAACCAGAGAAGTAACAGGACCTTCCTAAGATCACACAGCAAATTGGTGACATGGCTATGTGCAGAGAACCCAAGAGATGTAATCTAATACAACTCAATTACAAAGGGCCATATTTTTAATATATAGCAGATTCTTTTCTATCTTCCTTCCATGTGTACAGTGATGCCATGTCTCCAGTATACCAAGAATGTTTCTTACCAAACTTAGCCTAAAATACAGTGTTCGAGTTTTTAAGCTACTATTGGGTCTTGCTGTATCCGAAGGACTTCATTCTGAATAATTCAGACTTTCCAATCAAGAGAAATGAGATAAGCTCTCCAAATTCCTTTTGGTTCATATTAGAAGCCACCAGGGCTTGGCTGAACATGTGCTTCTCCCTGGAGCAAAGTGGAGGTCAGCATCCTTCCTATGATTTTACAGAAATTCCCCTGCCCTTCAGGATGCCTTCCCATCATTGATATTGTACCCTTCAGTTAGATTTATTCTAAGCCTCAGTTTGTTATTAAAACTTGAATAGCTCTGGAGGAGGTAGTATGCAAGTCCATGCTTCTTATAGTGAGGTAATTGTACCCCTGGGTAATCTCCTAAGGAAAAACATGGCATAATTTCCTAGAGAACAGACTTAACATGTTGCAAAAAAAGAAAATGGTATAGGAGAAAATCCGATTTCATGTTGGGAGCCTCAGTTCATCTCCTTATGGGCTAACCTGGGCTTCCTGTGTCCACACAAGTGTCCCTGGAAGATGGACCCATCAGAAGCAATATTCTTTTTGGATGACACAGCCTTGGTAATCAGTTAGCATCACTTCTGCCATATTCTATTGAGTGGAACAGTCAAAAGCCTGCCTAAGACCAAGGAGAGGAGACATAGAAGCCACCTCTTGGGTAAATGTCAAAGTCCCAGAGAAGCAAGCAGTGCTGGAAAGACTACTGTGGTCATTTTCAGAAAATAAAGTCTGCTGCAGTTAGCTTCATATGGTCAAAGAGATCTCATGTTTTGTTTTTTTTTTCCCCTCGAGTCTGCTGTGTCTACCAAGAAATCATCCCTCAGTATGACTCTCTCTCATTCAGATGAAATGTCTTAACAAAAACCTTGGAAGAATATGGATGGGTCAGTCTAAAATTATTTCCACTGCTTGAAAAGGAATTCCACCTGCTGGTGTTCCAGTAACATCTTTTTTTTTTTTTTTTCAAAGATTTATTTATTTGACAGAGAGAGATCACGAGTAACCAGAGAGGCAGGCAGAGAGAGAGGAGGAGGCAGGCTCCCCGCTGAGCAGAGAGCCTGATGTGGGGCTCGATCCCAGGACTCTGAGATCATGACCTGAGCTGAAGGCAGAGGCTTAACCCACTGAGCCACCCAGGTGCCCCTCCAGTAACATCTTTAAAAATAATTTAAAAATACTTTAAATCTGCCTCCAAAAATATTATTGTCAAGGCAATTAACCATTAGGTATTTGGAAATGAGCTAGATGCTAATGTTGTTGTCCCAGACCTTCTGGGTCTAAATTTCCTCACCTGAAGGGTAAGGCCTGCCCCTGTCTACCTGAGAAGTTATCAAGATAGTGTTATATGGTAGAAAGATTGGGAGTTAAAGAATCTGGAATCAGGCCTTTACTCACTTCTGAATCTGATCTTGAACAACCACATCATTTTTTTAAGCCACATTATTTTGTAAAGCCTTTGTTCCTCACCAGAGTTCAGAATAAGAATCCTATGTAACAGAACCTATCTTCTAGAGGATACAAGAGCATAACTATAAGCAAGTGATGCAAGGAGGTTCCTAGAAGAAGTTACGAGGCCAGTTGTGATGGTCAATGGGAAAATGCAGGTTAGGTCATTTTGTACCCTATAAACTCAGTGGAGAATTTGGTATTGTTGTTATCATTATATCCAGTTGGCTAGCTCTCCCCTAGTTCAGCAGTTCTGAAATCTAGTGTTCATGGAGATTCTAATAAAATCGTTAAAAATATAGATTCTTGATTCCAGTTTAGAAGATTCTAGTCAGTAGGTCTGAGATTGGGTCTGGGAATGTATAATTGTAATATCCCTACCCATGATTGTGGACACATTCACAAGTGGGCATTTGGGATCCACTGAAAAGATCCCTAAAAGATCTGACCCCTTAGGCAGTAAGTCAGTGAAATGTAGTTCTGCTTTATAACCAGCCGTTAGGGTAGTTCCCCCTGCAAAGTCTGCAGGCACCAGAGGGTGTCGGAATGTTGGCACACTTGGGAGAGGTCTTAGCAAGATCCAGACTACCTATTGGAAGGTCTATCTTCATGGCCACTTCTTAGACTCTATCAGTGCCCTTAGCTGAGAAAGTGTGAGGACTTGTCTAAGGTATTAACAACGGAAGGTCTTTAGCTCAGCCAATAATGCAGAAGGATTACCAGGATTTAGTTTTTGTTTGAAAGATCAAGTAATTAAGGAACAAAACATACTTTATGTAGGACCAATTTACATGTCAACCATCATTAGAATGAGCCTCTTTAGTGATGGGTTTTGTATTTCTGAACTACAGCTGTGGCAGTAAGCTGGCTTCTGATACATGTACACCATAGTGCTCTCTGCCTTTCTAGAGGACATGTACATAGTAAGTCGAGTGGTTGCCACTGAGCGAGACACCAACAAGTGGGGAGTGATTTATTTTCTTTGGCAGGCATATTCCCTGGGCGGGTTGGATAACTCAGGAATGGTTATATTTAAGGAGTTGTTTTCACTCTGACATAGTTTTGCCTCCCTCCCTTCCTTGAGTATAGTCTTACTTCTGTGATTTAAAAAATCTTAACTTTTTTTTCTGGGAAGCATTTTGCCACTTGTCTTGTTTAACATAAAGAACTGCATCAGGGGCACCTGGGTGGCTCAGTGGGTTAAGCCGCTGCCTTCGGCTCGGGTCATGATCTCAGGATCCTGGGATCGGGTCCCGCATCGGGCTCTCTGCTCAGCGGAGAGCCTGCTTCCCTTCCTCTCTCTCTGTCTGCCTCTTTTGTGATTTCTCTCTGTCAAATAAATAAAAATCTTTAAAAAAAAAAAAAACTGCATCAGTTGTATAACTTTTATTTTCTGTCTCTTCTATTTATCCCTATATCATATTCTAGAATAAGTTTAAGGATATTGGTTTTAGTTTTTGAGTTTTAAAAATCCTTATATAGACTTTATATTTTTCTCGTATAATTTATAGAATGTAAAATAATACTCAGTTTATTTTCGTCCATGTATTTCGTTTTTATGGTTTTTTTTTCTCATTTTAAGTGTGTTATAGGCTCTCAAGATTTAAAGATTTGTAAATGGTATTTAAATTATGCAGTCATGGGGCACCTGGGTGGCTCAGTGGGTTAAAGCCTCTGCCTTTGGCTCAGGTCATGATCTCAGGGTCCTGGGATCGAGCCCCACATCGGGCTCTCTGCTCAGCCGGGAGCCTGCTTCCCCCCTGCCCCCCGCCTGCCTCTCTGCCTACTTGTGATCTGTCAAATTAATTAATTAATTAATTTTAAAAAAAAGAAAAGAAAAATGACACAGGAGAAGACATAGTAATTTTTACTCTGCCCCCTGGTGGAGGTAATTGAGTGCGACTGTTTCCTTTCTACTCTTGTCTACTTTGTAGCATATACATAATAATCTGTAACACATACTGAGCATCAAAGAGCCCTGTCATAGATGTTATATCATTTAAGTCCTACAACAATTGGAACAGTTATTTTAAGGAAACTGAAGGCCATAGAAGTCAGAACCTAGTATCCAGAGGCAAGATTCAAATCTAACAATGTCCAAATGCAAAGCCTCTGTTCATTCTATTATGTCATGCTGCCTCCAATCCAAAATCTTGGACAAAAAGCAGTCGAACAAAACTATGCGTTGGATCTCTATACAGGGAAGAATACAGAATTTAGTGCCGGAAAGATGTGGCTGTAAAGCCTATCTCTGCCACTTGTCTCTGTCCCCCTGGACAAGTTCATTAAGGTCGCAAAGCTTCTCATCTGCTATCTGTGAGGATAGTAGTGGCCATATTTCAGAAATCTTCAGTAAGAAATGAATGAGATAATTCATGAAAACACAAGATAAGCAACCATTGTGTGGTCAGTCTAATGACCATAATCTGTTGAAAAATATTGTACATGCCTCAAACTCAAGTTTATTAGGAACACTTTTTTGTTTTTGTTGTGCTTGTCTTTTATATAAGTTCCCCTTAAATTTTAAATGCAATTTGCCTGGTAGAAAGGTACATACAGTCCTTTGGCATGGCATAGAGTTGACTCTGGGAGCTGAATTTTTTCCTCAGTGGGTCTAGTTTATGAGAGAGTTGCCTTTGTTTTATTAGATAGCAAAGGGCAGATACTTAGCCTCAAATAAGAACCTGCTCTTTGGACTTTAATTGCTTTTATATTTTTCTATTCAAAGTCATTTAGAAATTTAGCTCTTAATTTAAAAAATTACGAATTTGCAAATTCAGTGGTTTATTGGAGATTTGATCACTACATTCTACTTGGTGCTAAAACTTGCCAACCAAAAGACTTTACCATGCTTGAAAAACGGAGTTATCGTCAAATGAACATGTTTTCAGTGAAGGAAACAAAATGGTATGGACCAGTTGTGGGGATGATAGAACTCTTAAAATTCCTCAGAAACTCATGAAAAATATATGGCACAACTTAAACAAATTCCACAATGCTTATAAGAATGTGGTGAGACAGGGGGCACCTGGGTGGCTCAGTGGGTTAAAGCATCTGCCTTCGGCTCAGGTCGTGATCCCAGGTTCCTGGGATCGAGCCCCACATCAGGTTCTCTGCCTAGCAGGGAGCCTGCTTCCTCCCACCCCGCTCTGCCTGCCTCTCTGCCTACTTGTGATCTCTCTCTGTCAAATAAATAAATAAAATCTAAAAAAAAAAAAAAAGAATACAGTGAGACAGGAATTCTTGTAGCATGTAAATGAATCTATAAATTGGCCTGGTGTTTTTGGAAAGCCAATTGGTAATTTGCAATATAAGCTTTAACAACATTCAGAAATGTTGAACTTTCACTTTGAAAAAATCTGCCCAGAAGAGAGAAACAAATAAAGCTTTAGCTAAAGGGATGCTCATCACAGAATTACTGATAACCAAAAAGTTTGAAATGAGCAAAGTATCAATAACAGAGAATTGTTTATACAAATTATAGTATTCATATGAAAATGAACTATAAATAAGCATTAAAAATATTGTATGAGAGATAACCTGGGAAAATACAGTTTAATAAACTTTCATTCATCTATCTCAAAACTATGTACATAAGCATTGCATTATAAATACATAATTTCCTTCCAGTGTTGGTTTCCTTCTTCAAGATCTGCCAGAGTGTTCTGTGTCACTCCAGAACTCTGTCTTCCTTCCAGTTGTTGTTTTAATCTGGACTGGATTGTAGTTAATCAAACAATTTCTGTGCCTGTTAGAAAGAAATCGTTTTGTTCATATTTTCTTTTTAGTATATCAGGAGACTTGGGCTGAATAAGGAAAAGAGCTCGACAACCAATAGGGATAGGAATCCGGGACCCATGGCTAGCTCTTTATTTTGAATATGGAGTTGATATAGTAATACCATTATTTCTTGGAATTCTTTTTGGTGTTGTGGGTGTGTTTGACCATAAATCCAGTTCTACACTGGCTTTAATCTGCATATTGGTCGTTTTAAAAGAGCCAGATTTCCATTCAATAATAAATCATAGCATTTTAGTTCTATTTTGCATCTTTTACTTTTTTGGATTTATTGAGTTATAACTGAGAAATAATAAACTGCACATATTTAAAGTGTATAATGTGATAAATTTGACATATGTGTATACCTGTTGCATTAGTTATCTACTGTTATCTACTGTTATGTAACAAATAACCCTCACATTAGTGGCTTAAAACAGCAAGCATTGGTCACTGTACAGTGTCTGTGGATCAGGAATTCAGGAGCAGCTTACCTGGGTGGCTGAGGTTTAGGACCCAGGCAGTATGTTGAAAGAACTGCAGACACCTCGGGGCGCCTGGGTGGCTCAGCGGATTGAGCCGCTGCCTTCAGCTCAGGTCATGATCTCAGGGTCCTGGGATCGAGCCCCGCATCGGGCTCTCTGCTCCGCGGGGAGCCTGCTTCCTCCTCTCTCTCTGCCTGCCTCTCTGCCTACTTGTGATCTCTCTCTGTCAAATAAATAAATAAAATCTTTAAAAAAAAAAAAAAAAAAAAAGAACTGCAGACACCTGATAGTTTGACTGAGGCCAGAACATGTTTCCAAGATGGCTGACTCTCATGGCTGTTGACAGGATGCCTTACGTTACTTCAGTGTCCTTGCAATAGCAAATGACTTCCCCCAGAGTATATGATCCAAGAGAGAGCAAGCAAGAGGAAACTGCAGTGTGTTATGACCTAGACCCTGAAGCCTGTCATCACTTCCTCTTTTTCCTGTTTGTTAGAAGCAGATCTCTAAGTGAGGGAAAGGGAATTAGGTTCCATTCTTTAAAAGGAAGAGTGTCAGAGAAACTGTGAGCTCATCCTAAAATCCCTGCAGCCACGAAATCAGCAACATGATCAAGATCAAGATCAAGATAAAGAATATATCCCATATTAATAAAATTCTAAGCCAAATTAAATATCGCTGTCTGAAATATTTCAATTCTGGTGAAGTGATTACATCACACAAAGTATTTTTCCAAATTCCACTGCTACCTTGTACTCATAGAGCACCTTTCAGTCTGAATTATTTTTAAAGTGTTTTCAAAATTTTACCAAGAGCAATTGTCACGGCTTTTATGCCTGAGGCAAATGAACATCCAGTGATATCGGACCAGAAATATCAAAATTCCTATTTGGGGGGAGAAAAAAAGAAGAAAGGATCCAGTGGAGGATAAATAAGAATGTGCACATAATTTATATTTCTTTATGTCAGGACTTTGACGCCTCCACCCCCCCGCCCCCGCCCCAGCATCACTGGAAAAGATTACTTGGACCTTCTAAAGAATGTTTTTTCTAATCAACACTGAAAATGTGTCCTTACACCTAGCATGCTCACCTAGCATCTCTTCAATGAGCACAGAGAACACATTTTCTAGCTCTTGAGTTTTTCTGAGAGCAAAGGGTTTTCTCTGTCATTGTTGCTGTCGCAAGTGCTTCTGTGAGGACAATAGAAACGCAAGTGCCATTACCGCCTTGATGCAGTGGACGCTTTGCATGGCTACCAGGCTCCATGCACGCTATTGCACACATATTAGCTCATTTAATTCTCACAATAGCCCTATAAAATAGGGGTTACCATCCTTGTTTTCATTTTTTTTCTAATAAGAAAATCAGTGAAATTAAGACAATTGTTCTTGGTCATCTATTCAGTCATTTGTTCACTCTTCTATTTTTTTATAGATCATATGTGTCTTTTAATTTTTTTTTTAGTTTAGTGTCATTTTTTATTTAAATTTTGGGTAGTTAACATACAGTGCAATTTTTTTAAAGATATTTATTTATTTGACAGCGAGAGAGAGAGATCACAAGTAGGCAGAGAGGCAGGCAGAGAGAGAGAGGGAAGCAGGCTCCCTGCCGAGTAGAGAGCCCGATGTGGGACTCAATCCCAGGACCCCTGAGATCATGACCTGAGCCGAAGGCAGCGGCTTAACCCACTGAGCCACCCAGGTGCCCCATACAGTGCAATATTGATTTCTGGAGTAGAATTCAGTGATTCATCACTTACATACAACAAACACCCAGTGCTCATCACAAGTGCCTGCCTTAATACTCTTCACCCATCTAGCCCGTCCCTTCCATCAACCCTGTTTTTAAGAAACATTTTTTGACCAGCAACTACATGCCAGGTGCTGTTGAGGTGCTAGGGATCCCGAAGGAACGAAATAGTTTAAACTTTCAAAAGAGTTGAGGTTTAAACACAGATTGTTCAAAGTCTGCATTCTTAACCACCATATCAGTGGTTCTCAAACTGTTAAGAGAATAAACACTATTTCAGAAGCTTATTAAAGGATGGCACATTTATTCCCCAGAGATTCTAATTTAGATGGCCCAGAAAACTGCGATTTAATCAATCAACCATCATATGTGATTCCAGTATGAGTGGTCATGGACCACACTTGGGGGAAACACTGCTCCAGCTACCAAAGAGAAGGCCAACTCTTCTTTTCCCTGTTGTGGCCAATCATATTGTATACTCAATATTTTCTCCCCCTATTTACATGGACCAGTCTCCTTGAATCCAAGGCTAACACATCCCAAGTTCATAACAAATAAATCCAGAATTTAGCAGCTTAAAGCAACAGGCACTATTTTAGCTTCTGTACATCAGGAATCTGGGAGTGGCTTAGCTGAGTATGTCAGGAACAGGTTCTCAACAAAGATGCAGTCAAGAAGTTGGCTCCCCCTGCAGATCTTTCAAGCCTTAACTCAGGTAGATGCACTTCCAAAGTCATTCATTTGGCTGTTACCAGTCCTAAAAAGATTGGCTTCTGCTTCCAAGAAGCAAATCCCATGGATCTCTTCATTGTATATTTGCCTCGCAACATGGCAAGTGGCATGCCCAGAGCAAGGGATGGAGAGAGTGCCCCAAAATGGAATTTGCGTTCTTTTTGTAATTGGTCCTAGAAGTAACATCTCATGACCTCTGTTGCATTTCACTTGCTGAATCTGTTCCATAATTAAGGGGAGGGAGTTTGGTAAAGGCATGTATTAGGCATCATAATGGATCCTTCTAAAGATGTTGACTCCTTAATCCCTGGGACCTGTGGATATATTACATTGCATGGCAGACGGGAGTTTGCAAATGTAATCAAGGTTATGGATTTTAAGGTGTGGTGATTATTCTGGAATCTCCAGGTGGGTCCAATGAAATCACATGAGCCTTTAAAAGCAGAAGAGGCAGTCTGAAGAGGAAAGTGCAGAGAAATGGCAGAAGGAAAGTCAGGGAGATTTTAACGGTGAAAGGTATTTGGCATGCTGTTGCCAGCTCTCAGACATGAAGTACAATGACTGGAGAACCTTCTAGGACTTTTTTTTTTTTTTTTAAAGCATAAGGATGTACACAGACTGGCTGTAGGAGTAAAGATTGGTTCTTGAGTGATAGTGAAGAACTGAAGATCTCAATCCTACAACCACAGGAAATTGAATTTGTCCGAGAACCTGAAAGCACTTGGAAACAGATTCCTACCCAGAGCCTCTGGTAAGGAATGCGTCCCTGTCAACACATTAATTTTAGGCTGGTCATACCAGTAGGGCTTCTGCCTACTGAATCCCAAGATAATATGTGGGTGGCATTTTAAGCTAGGCCTGTTGTAATTTTTTCTGGTTGTACTATGAAGTGAATAGAAGCATGAAAACCAGCATATGGGATCCTTGGGGGGCTCTTGACTACACTGAGTCTGTGCCGAGTGAATGAGTGTCTCCTAGAGCGTAGAGCGCCTTCTGCTGCTCTTGGGTTTGCCTGTAAATGAAAAGCTGTCTCTGCTGGTACCACGAATGGGAAAGTTAATGTAACATCCCTGCACTGTTCCAAGTGGAATGGGCAAATTCATTTTCATGGGCCACCATCAGAAATTAGAAATTGCCTGAAAAGGAGACAAGGGGGAAGTCTTTAAGGGATCATTCACTGTTTTTGCATTTTTTGGGGGGTTTGTTTATTCTACAATGTTGCCATGGCTTAAGTTGCTCTGCCCAGAGCTGAATTTTCACGCTCAGTTGTTGAATCTAATGGAAGTAAGGCAGCTGTTACTCTTTGACTTGGAAAGTCCTGTTTGGTGAAGAATAGGGAACAGGTGGAAGAGCAAGTGTAATGACTCTTGACTGGGTGTAGAATCTTTGAGGGCAAAGAAAACTCCAATTTGCTGTGTATTGGGGAAAGCTGTACCAAATTGTGCTATTGTCAACCCCCTAAGGGGGGTGTGTGTGTGTGTTTTCCTTCAGAAAACAGGATCACATGAAAAGCACATGAGAAACTTAAAAAAAAAAATTATCCTGGGCTTCATCACCATACGCTCTGATTAGTCAAGGTGGAGAGAGTGAACTTGGGAGACCGGTCTCTCTGGGATCTTTCCTCCAGAATTTGTTTTGGCTGGGTCATTTTTGTCACTATGAGGATCAGGCTGATAGCTGGCTAACTGGCTGTTTTCATAGAAAAGAACCTCAGAGTGTCATAAAGAACTCCACTTATGTGCCTGACAGATAAAGGCTTTAAAATAAAAGAATGAGTATATGAATAAAATAATGCAGCTTGAGGCCCCAAAAGAAAAGACTGGGGATACCATAAACCTGTACTTGTTTTTGTTTTTTAAAGATTTTATGTATTTGAAAGAGAGTGGGAGCACAAGCAAGAGCAGGGGAAGGGGCAGGGCAGAAGGAGAGGGAGAAGCAGACTCCCTCCTAAGGAGGGAGCCTGACATGGGGCTGGATTCCAGGACCCTGGGATCATGACCAGAGCCAAAAGCAGATACTCAACTGGCTGAGCCACCCAGGCACCCCCTGTGCTTGGTTTTAATGATGAGATCATGGAATGAATTTTTTTTTTTAAGGTGGTCTTAATACTAAATGACATTTAAAATTCAGGGATTGATTCTTTGAGACCGAAATCATTGTGTTGACTGGAAAGGCTTGGGGATCAAATGATTAAAGATTCCAGAAAGTTACTTGGTTTTTTAAACATTATAATGCACTTTGAAGAGTTTGCTCTTTTCTACTGATAGTACAAAGAAAATGTTGTAGATCTTACCATCTAAAGGGAGACTGGTATGTAAGGGAAATAATGAAATATGTTTGGGTTTTTTCCTTTTTGTTTCTTTTTTTTTTTTTTTTTGAGTGTTTGAATGATCTTTGCAGACGTAAGCACCAGCCAATGTGTAGTATGCTCTAAGAGTGACTGACAAGGCAAAAGATGTATTTCCTAGAGGTCTTCAGGTTTCATTCAGTGTTTGATAATCCATACAAGAATCTTGTTGATAGGGCGCCTGGGTGGCTCATTGGGTTAAAGCCTCTGCCTTCGGCTCAGGTCATGATCTCAGGGTCCTGGGATCGAGCCCCACATCGGGCTCTCTGTGCAGCGGGGAGCCTGCTTCCTCCTCTCTCTCTGCCTGCCTCTGCCTACTTGTAATCTCTGTCTGTCGAATAAATAAATAAAATCTTAAAAAAAAAAAAAAAGAATCTTGTTGATAAAATATTGTTTTCAGCTCAAGGATTGGAATTCTCGGCACCTGAGAATGTTTTAAGACCCCTTTTTTAAACCAGATACTGATTGCTTGCTCATGCCATCAGATCTCTAAGAAATCCCCCCCCACACACACACACTTCCCCTCACAAAACCTGACTTCCCCTTTAGATCAAGTGTCAACACATGCTCTTTTGTGAAAGCCATTTTCTTCCTTGCTAAGCCTGTGGTTATGTGTCAGTTTCCAGGATTTCCATTAGCAATACCACTCCTCCCTCTCAAGTTCTATTTTTAAATGTCCTTTGAATTTTGTCTTGATCCCCATTAGCTGACCCCTGTCTTTTGACTTCTCTGTTCTATGAATAGAGGCATGGGCAGAAAGATGCCAAGAGATAGGCTAATTTACAGTTGGTCTGGAGTGATGTTGACCACAGGAAATGGATTACACCAGGTGCATACCAATGGGGGGAAAAAGGGTAA
This sequence comes from Meles meles, assembly GCF_922984935.1. Lineage (NCBI taxonomy): Eukaryota > Metazoa > Chordata > Mammalia > Carnivora > Mustelidae > Meles > Meles meles. The sequence continues at coordinate 94,853,660 of NC_060068.1, forward strand.
AGGAGCAGCTGCCAACTTTTCAGAAACACGATAGCCTTTATTTGTCTGGGGAATGGTTTTGTGATTTGGTGAAAACAACACTTTAAAACCCTCGCTCAGTTAGGCTTGTCACCCACTTGTTGGCTGACTTCTGACCTCAATCACATTAACTATGTATTCAACACTGTTATAATGAGGTGGTGCATTTCTTAGTTAGATGGAAAATGTTAAGAAAATAATTGAAATGTAGTGTAGTGTGGACATCAGAAATAGCATCGTTGATTTCATCACAAATAATTGTCAGAAGGTCTACGTCCTAGAAATGAGTAACATTTAGGAAAGGACAAAATGAATTAATTTGAGATGGTCATATTGAAAGCAAAGTGTGTAGGGTGGGAGTTGAGGATATAGGAACATGAATAGAAGTGGGAAAATATTCCTTAGATGGAGAGGATATCCATTTTTGCGTTTATCTTCACACTCTATGGGTGTTCTCCTTAATACTGATGATAAATAAGCCTCTAATTTTAGTGGGGGGGAAGCCCTCCTTGGACTGTCATCATTCAATTACTCTCTCTTGGGTTTTCTTTCAAAGTACCCACCAGCATGGAATCTTGTGTTCACCACTATCATTCACATTCCATTCAGGGCTGCCTGTCTGTCCACTGTTACTCAAACTGCTCTTGTCAAAGTGATTGTAAATCTTTTTTTCTTCACATCATTCGACAGTGTGTGCTGCACTAGTAACAACTCGCTCCTTTCTTGGTTCTTAGTACCTCACTCTTGCCCCATTCTCTGTCCATCTCTTCAGCCACCCCTTTTCAAGTCTCCTTCGCGAGTCTGCCTTCCTCAGTTGTCTGTAGATGTGCTGCGTCCTAGTTCCCATTCACTCCTGGTTTGTCTAGAAGACTTTTGTTTCCTCTGTTCCCAGAGTTTTGATGAGCCTCTGTTTTATGTCAAATACATTCAATAAAAATACAGTGTATGAATTTCAGATGTGTACCACTTGGCTTTGATCCATTGATGTATTGTAATATGAACACGGTTGTAGCAATATTTATCACCTTACCTAACTGCAGTACAATATTGATGATAGTCCACTGTATGTTAGTTCTTTAACACTTTTTTTGCACATTTGTACCTCTACACAGCATGAATTGTATTCCTCCAACTCACCCATTCCCTAGTAACTACCATTTTACTCTGTGGGCTTTTTCTATTGTTGTTTTGTTGTTGTTGTTATTGTTTTTGTTTGTTTTGTTTTCACAAGTTGGATTCTTTGAAATTTCACATATAAGGGATATTTAGCAGTACTTGACTTTGTCTTTCTGACTTGTCTCACTTAGTATAATGTGCTCAAGGTCCAACCATTTTGTCAAAAAAAGAGGGGGCTGTGGGGACAGTATAACGAGCTTTATCCTGGCTAAAGAAGAATTCATTTTGTATAAATGCCACATCTTTTTTTTCCTCCATTCATTTGTTGATGGACACTTCAGTGCCCCTAACTTGACAACCATGAAAAATGCTGCAATAAACATGTGCATGGCTATCTCTCTGGGAAATCCTCTTTTCATTTCCTCTTGCCTGTGTAGGGGAAAACACACTTTCTGAGTTCCTTGCCTGTCAGTGTCCTTTACTGTGCACAGTAAAGACTTCTGGTTACCAAATGTGTGGAGGATTTTTCCCATACTAAACATTTTGCTATGACTATAGTTGATCCTGTAATTCAACTCCGTTCTAACATTGTCTACTTGCATAGTATTAGATCCCCAGGTTAAGGACTCAGTCCCACAAAACTCCTATAGCACCACACCATTTGCAAGGTATAGATCAGAGCTTCCAGTAATCCATTCCTCGGGTTCTAATTAATTGACTAGAGTGGCTGACAGAACTTGAATGTTTTATTTACTTCTATTGGTCAGTTATTAAAAAAACAAAACAACAACAACAAAACACAAACCATGCTAAAGGATACAGTTGGACATCCACATGGAAGAAATTAGTAAGGCAAGGAAGAAATGTAGAATTTCTGTGTTCTCTAGAAGTGTTATACTCCTTGGATCTCAATCTGTTTACCAACCTGGAAGCTCTCCAGACCTCTTCCTGTAAGATTTTCATAGAGGCTCCTTCACACAGACATGACAAAATAATTCCTTTCCAGTTCCTCTCCTCTCTGAAGGATGAAGGGGAGTGCTGAAAATTCCAAGTTCTAATCATGGCTTGGTCTTTCTGTTTACCGGCCCCCATCCAGGAGCCATCCAAGAACCCACTCATTCACTTCAATAGAGCAAAAGATGGACATCCTGCTCTTAACACTTAGAGAACTAGAAGAGTTTTAGGAGTTTGGTGCCAAGAACTGGACAGAGTCTCCCTCTCTCTCTCTCTCTCTTTTTTTTTTTTACATTTAGGTGACAGTCCACCCCTTGATCTCTGCCCACATGCTTCTTAAAGCACAACGATAGAGAAGTCAAATGCCTAGACTACTGGCATGTTAGTGGAATCCCATGCAGCGATGAATAATCTTTCTAGCCCATCATTACCATGTGAAAAGTGAACAGAGAAAAAGATTTTTTAAAAGCCTTAATTAGAGAGAACAAATTGGTGGTTACTAGGGGGAAGGAGGGGTGGGAGGATGGGTGAAATAGATGAGGGGGGATTAAGACTACTCTTGATGAGCACTGAGTAATGTATAGAATGATGACTAGGTTGTACATCTGAAACCTGCAACTATTATATTAGAATTTAAAAAATAAAAACTAAAAATTAAACTAAAATTATGTCCATCATATGAATGGGTAAAACTTAACTAAAATTAACTAAAAATCCCCAACGCAAGGTCACTCAGGTTAGTAAGCTTCTATTCAGTATTTCGAGTACCAAAAGCAGGAGTGGTGTCCACCAACATTTGGTTTTCCCCTTTGAAAAGTATAAAGCTGAGCTAAGACACAACATTCTCTTGCCCTGATGCTGTTTTGAGGTTTTAAAGTAATACTGGATTTCCTTATGTACCTCACTTATTCATTACTCTACCATCAAGCTATTGGTCCTCCTCTTATCTGTTTATATCCAGAGTATCCTTTGGAAGGGACATTGGTTTTGGCTACCATTACTGATCTGGGTTACAGGCAGCAATACTGGTCTAGCAAGTGCCTCCCTCTTACTTTCTTCACGTAGGGTAAGGTTACATATAGAATGAATGAGCTCTTTTGACCATCAGCAATACAGCTTTACTGTATAACAGCTTTACTGTTGGTCCCGATTTTGTCAGTTAAGGTAAAGGCACATATTTCCCCATCAGGCCCTAAGGAATTCTGACCCAGGGATTTAAAATACAGTTAGTTGCTTTGAAATCATCCCAGCTTCCAGCCTTTGTCGTTAGACCCCTGGTCATATGACCCCTGCATTAGGTAAGGAAAGGTGGGAAATGAGGTTATTTAAGAAAGACCATACCAACGTCCTTATCTAGCCCCTCTTTTCCAGATCCACTGGAAAAATAAAGGAATCCATCCAGTGAGGAAACTCCTTTAATCCCACTCATGTGGCGTGTTAGCACACTCACAAATACGTATACACAAGCCCTACATGTCTTTATTTCCCTCCATTTTCGGCAACCAATGTTTTAAGTGTCACTTTTATTTTCTGTCACAGTGCTACTGAGGAGAATCACTCTCAGCTTATTGTTGGCCATTTGGGGCTGTAAAGGGTGTATTCCTTGGTATAAAGAAATGATGATTAGCTGTCCAACTTCACATGTCTTGTGTTTGGGTTCTTTCACAGTAGTTGAAGCCTTTGTATCACCATGTAAGCAAAGCCAGTCCAGGGTCAGTGTCTCTTCCTGGAAATACCCTTTTGTAGCTTCTTAGGGCTAGCAGTGTCAGCCTGACTTGGCAGCTGTGATGAGGGCCTTCCCATCAGGGAATCTGCCACATGGCTCTCTGTAGTCTGACAGACACTACATTCTTATTGGCACTTTATAGCTATGGAGGGCTCAAGAGGGTGGTGTCTAGGTTCAACCAATACCTACATTGTTGCAGTACCCCTGTATTGATTCATTTCCTCAACCCAGCTGGCCATCTCAGTGGAGCACATGGGGATATTTGCTTGTTGATTCCAGTCACTTTTTGAACCCTGAAAAAGCTTCTTTTGATAGATGTTGACAATTCCTCTTTTGTTGTACCCCTAAGTTTCAGTAGGGTTGTGTCCCCCACATGGGTGTTCTTTAGTAGGCCAAGCTTCCATTGCCCTTCTATCTGACAAATGTCCAGGCCATTGGTCACTGTCCAGGAGTCTGTAAAAACCCCAATACAGGGGCTTTCCCCACTGAGCTGATCTTCCTCAATCTGTCTTTCCATTGTTGGTCTTAATGCAGGAGCTTTCCAAACAGGATGGCGTCCATTCATCATGGAACTGCCATGCCTAATCTAGGTCTCTTTGGTTACTTAAGAGTTGTTGATAGGACACTGTCCAAGTAGTAATGGAATCCAGTAGCTCCTCACACAGTTCAAGTCAGTTCTAGGGAAAAGAGGATCCCTGCTTGGGAGTATCTCTTCCTCAGATTCCCCAGGAGATCTCATGATCCTGAATAAACCATTTCTATTTTATCATGGAACTCTTCTGGACACTGCCACACCTGCACTAGAGCATCCCTCAGATAACATTCTAGACCTTTTGGATATTCTAGGTTTAAAGATCACTTCGTGTTTTGTCGTCATAAGGTGAGCATCAATTAGACAGTAGAATAGTGACTACCCTGGAAATAGGGATTCTCTAGTGAAAAGTCCTGCTAGTCCTTGCTGTGAAGTTCCCACAGGCTTTTGCCATAACCCCAGTTTAGGCTGCACATAGGGTACCGCACAGAGAATTTGTCCCTACTGTCATTCTTCCTTCTGTTTGACATTATGTGAGTTCTCTCACTCTTACTGGTTTCCATTTAACATATGCTATAACATGGCTTGGAAAGCAGATTTAAATGACGTCTACAATACTGGGGTTGTGAAACACTGTCAAGTCACATACACTGTTCATCCCCATATTATGGTCAGCTAATGGAGGCACAACCATTTCTTGTGGGTCCTGTTGAAAGAAATCCTTTCCCCTACACACTTGTACCTTAATTCCATAAACCCTTCTGCTTTTAACGATAGCCTCTATTAAGAATTTTGTCAACAGATTTTGATTTATAACACCAGGTAGGAACTGTTAGCCAGATACACTGTTTATTCTCATGAAACATGCAGGTAAAGCAGACATAACTTCTTTACTTGAAGCCTGTTTGAACATGGTGACTTTCATAATCTTAGCAGCTCTCACATTTTTATATTCTTTCAATTTAATCACAGTCCCTTCAGGGCCTCATGAATGGGTTTGGTGTACAGTTTGGGGGCCTCATTTATCAAGGAGTCCTGGAAACATGTGTTTTCAGCCCTCCTGATTATTTTACCCACTCCCATACAGAAGGCTTTGCATCCCCGGTGAGGAGTTCAACCAAGGGACCGTGGCCCTTTTGTCAATCTTTAACTTGGTCAGTGTCCCTAACTATTGTTAAGAGATTGCCAGTCAGATTTCTTAGAGTAATCTCTACATTCCTTCTTCAGAATTTTTCCAAACTGGGGTTAATGGAGTGTGCTTGTTTGGGGCCTTCTTCTGTTGAGAGATAAGCAGGGGTTTCTTTGGCCTACCCAACCTTTGTCCATACTGCATTTAAACCTTTGATTTAACCCTATCAATATGCATTTTATTTAACCCACTTTTTAAAAAATTCATGTATATATATTTATATGTTTGTATTTATAATATATAAATTTTAGTATAATTAACATACCCTGTTAGATTAATTTCAGGTGCACAAGATAGTGATTCAACAACTCTTCATTACTCAGTGCTCATCATAAGTGTAATTTTTTTATTTAAAATCACTTAGCATATAGTATATTATTAGTTTCAGATATAGAGTTTGATGATTCATCATTTGAATATAATACCCAGTTCTCATTACATCAAATGCCTCCTTAATGCCCATCAGCCTGTTACTCTATCCACTCACTCCCTTCCTCTCCATCAAACCTCACTTTGTTTCCTGTAGATAGGATTTTCTTATGGCTTGTCTCCCTCTCTGTTTCCATCTTATTTTTCCTTCCCTTCCCCTATGTTCATCTGTTTTGTTTCTTAAATTCCCCACATGAGTGAAATCATGATATTTGTCTTTCTCTGGTTAGGTTTATTCCTAATTTGTTTTTATAATTGTAAATGGGATGGATTCCTTGATTTCTCATGCTGCTGCTTGGTGTATAGAAATGCAACAGATTTCTCTACCTTGATTTTTGTATCCTCTGACTTTACTAGAATGCATTAATCAGTTGTAGCAGTTTTTTAGTGGAATTTTGGGTTATCTATATAGAATATCATGTCATGTGGAAATAGTAAAAGTTTTACTTATTTCCCAATTTGAATGGCTTTTATTTCTTTTTTTTTTTTTTTGAATGGCTTTTATTTCTTTTTGTTGTCTGATTGCTATGGTTAAGACTTCCAGTTATTATGTAGAATAAAAATGGTCAGAGTGTATATCCCTGTCTTGTTCCTGAACAGGAGAAGTTCTCCATTTTTCCCCATTGGAGATGATAATACCTGAGGATTTTTCATAGATGGCCTTATTATGTTGAGGTATGTTCCCTGTAAATCCAGTTTGTTGCGAGTTTTTATCATGAATGATATACCTCATCAGATGGTATTTCTGCATCTATTGAAATGATGATATGGTTCTTATCTTTTATTAATGGGATATATCACATTTATTGATTTGCAAATATTGGACCACCCTTGCAACCAGGAATAAATCCCACTTGTTTTTAGGGAATAATTTTTTTAATGTCTTGTTGAATTTGGTTTGCTTGTATTTAGTTGAAAACTTTTATATCTATATTCATCAGAGATATTGCTCTATAGTTCTTTTTTTTAGTGATGTCTTCACCTGGTTTTCGTATGAGGGTAATGGTGACCTCCTACAATGAATTTGGAAGTTTTCCTTTTTTTTTTTTTTTTTTTTGAAACAGTTTGAGAAGAATAGGTATTAATTCTTTTTTATCACATACATATATGTGTGTGTGTATATATATATATATATATATATATATATATATATATATTTAAAGATTTATTTATTTTGGAGAGAGAGCATGAGCAGGAGGGGCAGAGGGAGAGGAGTGAGAATCCCTAGCAGACTCAGCACTGAGCATGGAGTCCAATGTGGGGCTTGATCTCATGACCTTGAGATCCTAACCTGAGCCAAAATCAAGCATTGGACCCTCCACCAACTGCTCCATTCAGGTACCCCATTAACTCTGCTTTATATATTTGGTAGAATTTACCTGTGAAGCCATCTGTTCCTGGACTTTTGTTTGTTGGGTGTTTTTGATTACTGATTCAGTTCTCTTGCTAGTTATTGGTCTGTTCAAGTGTTCTATTTCTTCTTATTTTAGTTTTGATAGTGTATATGTTTCTAGGAATTTATCCATTTCTTCTAGGTTGTCCGATTTGTTGGCATATAGTTTTTCATAATATTCTCTTATAGTTTGTTTTTTGCTAGAGTTATTTCTCTGTCATTTGTGATTTTGCTTTCTCTTCTCTTTTTGGTAAATTTGGCCATAGATAAATCAATTTTATTAATTTTTCAAAGAATCAGCTCCTAGTTTCATTGATCTGTTTTCTTTCATTTTCTTTTCTTTCTTTCTTTCTTTTTTTTTTTTTTTTCTTTTTTCTTTTTGGTTTCTGTATCATTTATTTTTGCTCTAGTCTTTATTCCTTCTTGCTGCTGGCTTTAGGCTTCATCTTTAGGCTTCATCTGTTGGTCTTTTTCCTAGCTCCTTTAGGTGTCCAGGTGAGATTTCCTTGCATTTTGAGGTAGGCCTGTATTGCTATATATGTCAGTCTAATGACTGCTTTTGATGAATCCCAAAGGTTTTAGACCATGGTGTTTTTGTTTCATTTCTTGCCACCATTTTTTTTTCTCTTTTTTTTTTTTTTTTTTTAATTTCTTCTTTGATTTTCTGGTTGACCTATTCATTGCTTAGAGGCATGTTATAACCTCCATGTATTTGTTGTCTTACCAGAGTTTTTCTTATGATTAACTTCCAGTTTTGTAGCATTGTGGTCTGAAAAGAATGGTATGACTACAGTCCTTTTGTATTTGTTGAGGCCTGTTTTGTGGTCTAATATGTGACTTATTTGGGAGAATGTTTCACGTGCACTTGAATATGTGTTCTACTGTTTTAGTATAGAATGTTGGAAGTGTATCTGTTAAAGTCCAAGCAGTCCAGTATGTCATTCAAACCCATTGTCTCCTTGTTCATTTTCTGTTTTGATGATCTCTCCATTGATGTAATTGGAGTGGTTTTTTTGTTTGTTTTTTGTTTTAAATCATTTCTTTTTTTTTATATTTTATTTATTTATTTGAGAGAGAGAGACAGTGAGAGAGAAGGTCAGAGGGAGAAGCAGAATCCCAGTGAGCTGGGAGCCCGATGCGGCACTCGATCCTGGGACTCCAGGATCATGACCTGAGCTGAAGGCAGTCGTTCAACCAACTGAGCTACCCAGCCGCCCGATGTAAGTGGAGTGTTAAAGTGCCCTACTATTACTGTATTATTATCATTTAGTTCCTGTATGTTCATTATTGTTTTATATATTTGGGTACTTCGACGTTGGGTGCTAAATATTTATAATTGTTACATCTTCTTGTAAGATTGTCCTCTTTATTATTACAGAGTGCCTTTTATTTGTTGTTTTGTTTTAAAGTCTGGTCTGTCCAATACAAGTTTTGCTAGTCTAACTTTCTGTTGACATCTATTTGCATGACAAATGTTTCTCCATCCCTTCACTTGCAACCTGCAGTTGTCTTTAGGTCTAAAATGAGTCCCTTGTAGGCAGCATTTAGATGGGTCTTGTTTTTTAATCCATTTTGACATTCTGTCTTTTGATTGGACTGTTTAGTCCATTTACATTCAGAGTAACTATTGATAGATATATGTTTACTGCCAATTCATTACTTGTTTGTCATTGTTTCTGGAGAATTTTGCTGATCTTTTTTTTTCATGTTTTGCTGATTTTCTTTATTGATATATATGTATTCTTTCTCTTTATTCTTGGCATGTTTATTAATGGTTTTTGACACCTGGTCACTCTTAGGTGACTTCTTCTGCAAATAGTCTATGTTAATTGTCTTTCAAGTTTCAACCTATTCTTCCCTCTTTTCTTCACATTTTTGGTAGGTATTTTTTGCATGAGCTCCTTGAGTGATTTTTATAGAACTCTTAATTTTTACTGCTTCTGTGTTTTCTACCCTCATATTGTCATTTTTGGTCTTTCCTTTGCACTCAAAGAAGTCCCCTTTAATATTTTTTGCAATGCTGCTTTAGTGGTCACAAACTCCTTTATTTTTTGTTTGTCTGAGAAACTCTTGCTCTCTCCTTCTATTCTGAATGTTAACCTTGCTGAATAGAGTATTCTTGGCTGCAGATTTTTTTCCCTTCAGCACTTAGAGTATATCATGGCACTCCCTTCTGGCTTGCCAAGTTTCTGTTGAAAAATCTCCAGCTAGTCTTATGGGTCTTCCCTTGTAAATTCATGACTTATTTTTGTCTTGCTGCTTTTAGGGTTTTTTCTTTATCACTGCATTTTGCAAATTTGATTACAATATATCTTGGTATTGACCTGCTTTTGTTCATTTTGATTAGAGTTCTCTGTGCCTTCTGGATCTAGATGTCTATTTCCTTCCCCAGATTAGGGAAGTTTTCAGCTATTCTTTCTTTAAATAAATTTTCTTCCCACTTTTCTCTCTCTTCTTCTTCTGGGACTCTTATGATATGAAAGTTACTACATTTTTTGGAGTCACTGAGTTCCCTGTCTATTCTCATGTTCCATAATTCCCCTTTTTCTCTTCTGTTCAACTTCATTATCTTTGTCTTCTAGGTCACTAAGTCATTCTTCTGTTTCCTCTGTTTCTTTCAGCCTGTATATTGCATTAAGACTATACACTTCTTGTTTATTGCATTCTTCATCTCTCATTCTTTAACTTGTTTATGTCTGTGACAAGGGTCTCCCTGATATCTTCTTTTCTCAAGCCCAGGGAATATCCTTATGATTGTTGCATGAAATTCTCCACCAGGCCTGTTACTTCTATCTGTTTGGCTTAGATTTCTGGCCATGGCCTTATCTTGTTCTTTCATTTGGGATAAATTCCTTTGCCTTGGTATTTTGTCTAAGTCTCTGCCTTCTCTGTGTTAGAAAAGTCAGTTATGTTTCCTGTTTCTGAAAATAATTGCAGCATGAAGAAAAGGTCATGTAGTGCACAGAGCCTGACACTTTAGGGAGTGTTTCTGGTTTGTGCTGTGTGTACTCTGCTCTATCCCTCAGACCAGTCACCTGCAGAGGCTCTCCTTGCCAACTGTGGGCAGTATTTGGTCCTTGGCCTGAATGTACCTAGTTTTAACTAGATGTGCTCTGATTTGCTTGTGAACTAAGGCCCTGCAGAACTCTCTGGTAGGCAGAGGTGGTGTGAGCAGTGGGTTTTGCTGTTTTTCTTGTGGGAGGGACCCAACCTGCTGAGACTGAGGCAAACTGAGAGGGACAGTCCTGCCAGAAAACAGCGGGTGGGTCTTGGTATAAACAAGTTAGGCAGCCAGTTCCTGCTCTGTGCTGCTTCTTGCAGGTGGCTCTGTGTTTACGCTAAAAGGTGAGGGAGAGAAATGGCAACTGCCAGCTCCTTTGTTCCTAGAGAGGTATCTCCATGAATGCTGCCCCTCAGGGAGGGGCTCCAAGAAGAGTGAATAACCTCCCCACTGTGTGACCCAGGTCATCTTCAGAGAGTTATTTCTACTCTATCCCTGGGTTATTGGCCTACCTTCTGTTCAGGAACAGCACAGCACCCTCAAGGCCAAGCCCACTGACCTTTATCCTAGCCAAGCCCACTGACCTTTAAAACTCTAGGCTTTAAGCCCTATTGGTTGCAAGAACTCACAAAATTCAACTGTTCTTATTTCCTAAGCTAGGAGATCTGGGCTGTTCAATGCAAAGGATGCCATGGCAAGTTGTCCAGAGCTGAAACTGTGTGGACCTAGAATATGCCAGAGGGCTTTGTGCTTGCATCACCTTGGTGAGATGTCTGGAGCTATAGCAAGCACAAACCTGTGGTGTCCCAATGGGCATTGCACTGAGATTGCCTTGATGGAGCACTTGGGTTGGTGTGGTCTAGAGGTCCAGGCAGGGCTCACTGAGGCCATAAGTCACCTAGTGCCCAGACCCTGCTCTTGTGTGCATTGTCTAGGTGGAAGAGGAATATAAACAGTGGTGCTCACCAGGCCCTCCAATCCAGAATGTTCTAGTAGTCTCCCACCATTTGGCAACATTCTAGGACAGGATCTTTGATATCCTAGTTGCTCTTGTAAACACAGGTTTTTTCCCATGTCTCAGGGCAGTTGTATCTGCTCACAGTCCCTCAGTGCTATTTTTCCCCACTGCAGTTCACAGCACTGGGGGTGGGTGTTCCTTGGTTACTATCTTGCTGTTCCGTATGTGGTCTTTCTTTTGTTGGGAAGAAGCTATTAAGTAAGTCTTCAGTTTGCCTTCAGGAGGAATTGCTTTATTTATAGATGTAGATTTGGTGTGTCCTTGGAGGATATGATTTCATGTTCTTCCTCCATATTCATCTTGAACTAGAAGTTCCTGTAGTATATTTTTAATTTCAGTTAGTGTATTCTTGAGCTGACTCAATCATATATATATGTATTTGTATATATAAATTTTATCCCTTTGTTGATGTTCTCCATGAGTTCATGAGTTCATGATCTCTTCTCTAGAGTCTTGTAGGTATTTTATTATCATTACTTTGAACTCCTTATCAGGTAAATTGCTCATGTCCATTTCCTTTGGTTTTTCTTTTTCTGGGGTTTTGTCTTATTTCTTCATTTGGATCATATTCCTCTGTCTAGTTTTGTCTGATTCCTGTGTATGTTACTATGTATTAGGTTGGTCGTCTGGCCTTGAAAGTAGTGGCTTCTGTAGAAGGTGTCCAGTAGCGCAGTCCCTCCCCAACTCTATTACCAGAAACAGCTGCTCCAGATGTGTTCCCTGTGTGGGCTTTGTATATCTTCCTGTTGTGGTGAGGCCTTAGTGTTACAGGTGCTCCTGTGGATGGTGCCAATCCTCAGCCTGGCTATATGCACTGACTGGCTTTGAGTGCTGTGGAGGGCCCTAATGGACATCACTGACTGAGGCCTGGCTGCAGCTGCTGCTGGCAGGTGGGGCCAGATTACCCTGTTCCTTAGGATGGAGTCACTCTGGAAGGGCACTTGTCAAGTCAGGATTGCTAGCTGGTATGGCAGGGCAGAAATCAGTCTAGAGGGGGTGCTCGTTCCTACTGAGGCTGCCTACAATGTGGGAGCTGCTCTGAGGGTACACTTTTTGTACCCTCAGCTGGTGGGTTTGAGGGGACAGGTCCCTCAGGAACACCTGGGTGGGGCAGGCAGTGCTACAAAGGCTGATGAAGAGTATCAGAAATGGTTCCACAAGGGTTGGGCTAGCTAAGCTGAAGGTATTTTAGAAAATGGTGCCTACTGGCACCTCTGTTCCCAGGAAGGGCTCCTGCAGATACCTGTCTCTCTGGCATGTGTCTTAAAATTAATAAATATCCTTCTCGTATATGTCAGGGACTTCCTAAACTCCTGATTCTGTGCTGGGTCTTCTGCAAAGTGCTCTAGCATGCTGGCCCTTTGAGAGGAGAGACTTGGTTTCCTGAAGCCCTCCACCTCTCTCTGAGGGAAGCCCTGCCAATTTCCAAAACTCCCAGAGTTAAATCCTGTAGATTTTCAAGGACAGATATTATGAAGGCTCATCTTTCCAGTACAAGTCTTCATGATCAGGTATAGGTTTATCCCCTGGTCCTCAAGGCATGCCTCCATGTCTGTGATATTCTTCCCCTTTGTGGGTCACTGCTGAACCAGTGGTTTTCCCTCCTACCTTTCTTCCTATAGACTTCTCTGTCTGCTTTTTCTGTGGAAGCCTGCCAGTCACGGGTTATTTTCAGAGTGAGTTGTATTGCATGTAGTTGTTGCCTAGGTGTGTTCATGGGAGGAAGTGAGCCCAGGATCCTCCCACTCTACCATCTTCCTCTCTCTGGTAATCTAATGGATTTTTTGGTATCTCTAAAACACATAGGGGAAGCTGAGACAGCAAATTCAATAAGGTTTTCTGAAATGGCTTTTGGTTTTTGCTACAGTGTTATATAAGGTGTCCATTTGAAAGGGCCCCCCTTAACCACAGCACTTACCATGAATAACTAGTGGGCCTAGTGGGAGAATATCCTGATCATTGTAAAATGAGTCCCACATGGCTTGCATGTGAAACATGTCTGCTCTTTCCTCTAGGGTCTTCATTTTGGCATTTGTGGGTTGGAGGTGGACAATCCTGCTTCTCAGTGTAAACAGACCTTAACCGTAATTCTTATTCAGTGCACCAAGTGGGCTGTCCCCTCAGGGGTAACTTCCTCTGTGTCTAGATCACATCTGTGATTGTTCTGAAATGAGCCGAGACTTGTTTCAACTCCAACATGCTCTACCATTCTGCAACATTCAAAGCCATAGACCTACCCCTTAAATTAGACAGGCTCACTATCCATTTCAGTAAAAGTTCTTCAGGAACTAATACCAGTGTGTAAGAGGAAACAATGCTTTCATACAATATCCTCTGGTTTCAGTGATTTCTTGGTTTTGCCCTTTCTATTTGTTGACTACATTCTTGATAACCAGAGGTCTTATAGGTTGTCCTTACACAATTTTTCCCTTGTGATCTGGCTTTGAGGCTATTGGCTAAAGGTCAGGCTGATTGAAATCTGAGTTTGACAGAGTATCAGTGCCCAAGTCAGCATTCTTTTTTACTTGCAGATTAGCTATTAGAATTGCGTTACTGTATTATTATACAATAATCAATGGACTACACATTTTGTCTTTTTCTTATTTGCATTTCCTTATACATTGAGCGAACCAGTTCCCTGGAGTTGAATCCAATTCTGAATTCCACTGGTAACTTTTATCTTTACTAACTGATTACATCCCAGTTGCTGCTCTATACCATGGGTAATCATGTGACCACCCAGGAATCAAAAGTTCACCATTCTTGACTCTAGAGATCCTTTCTTTACTCAAACCATATTTCCATGAGCTAGCTCTTTTTGCAAAGTTCCACTGCACTGACAACAACAGTAATACAGGAAAAAAATCAGCTTTTTCCTTCCTCTGTATGAAAAACTCAATTCTTCTCTATTATGACTTTATTCTCTGTGAGTCCCCTTAACATCTTTTTTTCTTTTTAAGATTTTATTTATTCATTTGAGAGAGAGAGAACAAGCAGGGGTGAGAGGCAGAGGGAGAAGGAGAAGCAGACTCCCTGCTGAGCAGGAAGTCTGATGTGGAACTCGATGCCAGGACCTGGAGACTGTGACCTTAGCTGAAAGCACATGCTTAACCATTTGAGCTACCCAAGCTTCCCTGAGTCTCCTTAATATCTTAGGCAAAACTCTTCACTCTGGTATGTTTGATCACTAAATGTGTGGAGGTTTTTATGATGCCAGCTATGTATCCTATAATTGAACTTAATTGTAACATTGTCTTCCTGAATAGGATCAGATCCTACATTTACAGGCTCAATCCCACCTACTCTTGACTTCAGACACCTGTTTCAAGATCAAGTTTTCCCATAGGCTTTTGACCAACCAACTTTAGATGAGATATTCCAACAATCTCTTCCTCAGTTTTGATTAACTTGCTACAGCAGCTCACAGAACTCAGAGAAACATTTCATTTATTTCACTGTTTTGTTATAAAAGCATATGCCAATGGGGTACAGTTTAACATCCAGATGGAAGAGATGAACAGAGTGATGCATGTGGAAAAAATACAGAGCTTCCATACCCTAGCAATTCACATTCCCAGCACCTCTACAAGTTCACCAACTTGGAAGCTTTCTCAATTCCATACCTCTGGGATATTATGGAGCCTTCCCCATTTAGGCATGATCATGTATTCACTCCATTTCTAGCCCTGATTCTCTCTCTGGAAGATAAAGTGTAAAACTGAAAATTCCAGCTCCTTATGATGTCTTGGTCTTTCTGATCACCAGCCTCCATCTAGGAGCCAACTCAGAGTTGCTTTAAAAGACAAAATATTCTCCTAATGTTTTTATCACTTAGGGAATTAAAAGCATTTTAGGAACTCTGTGTCAGGTACCAAGGTGAGATATATCTGTATCTAGATATACATTTCTTATATTACACAGTACATATCCAAAAGTGGAATTGCTGGAGCATTTGGTAGTTCTTTTTTAGATTTAGTTTCATTTATTTATTGGAGAGAGAGCACACAAGCACATGAATGAATGGGGGGAGGGGCAGAGGGAGAGAGAGAAGCAGACTCCCGGCTGAGCAGGGAGCCTGAAATGGGACTCCATCCCAGTACCCTGGGACCATGACCTGAGCCAAAGGCAGACAACTGAGTGACTTAGCCACCCAGGCACTCCTTTTTAAAAAGTTTTGAAAAACCTCCATACTGTGTTCTTAGTAGTTAGATCAATCCACATTCTCACCAGCAGTGTATGAAGGTTCCATTTTCATCATATCCTTGCCAGTATCTATTGTCTCTCTTTTTCTTGATAATAGACATTGTTATAGATGTAAGATGTATCTCATTGTTTTGGTTTGCATTTCCCTGATGATCAGCATCTTTTCATGTGCTTGTTGGTCATTTTGATGTGTTCTTTGGTAAAAGGTCTATTTAGTTCCTCCCACTTTTAAACTGGATTTTTAGTTGTGATATTTAGTTGTATAATATTTTAGATATTAGTCACTTATACAATATATGGTATGTCACAGTGTTCTCCCATTCTGTAGGTTCTCTTTGCATTTTCTTTCCTTTTTGGTGCAGAAGCTTTTGAATTTGTAGCCCCATTTGTTGATTTTTACTTTTGCAGTTAGTGCTTTTGGCATCAGGTCAAAAAAAGTAATTGCTTGGACCAGTGTCAAGGAAGTTGTTCCCTGTTTTCTTCTTGAGGCTTTGTATTATCTGATCTTATATTTAAGTCTTTGATCCATTTTGAGTTATTTTTTTGTGAGTGGTGTGAAATAGTGGTTCAATTTCACTGTTCTGCATATGTTTCTCCACTTTTCCCAGCCCCATTTTTAAACAGACCATCCTTTCTCCATTGGGTGGTGTTGGCTTCCTGCACAACACTAGTTAATCATATATACCAGAAAGCAGTTCTGGACCTTCTATTCTGTTCCATTTCTGTTTTTGTGACAGTACTATTCTGTTGCTATTACTATGATTTTGTAGTATGGTTTGAAATCAGAAAAGGTGATACTTAAAACTTTGCTTCCCACCGTGCCCGCCCCCCCCCCCCCGCCCCAGGAATGTTTTGCCTATTTAGCTCTTATGTGGTTCCACACAAATTTTAAGATTGTTTCTTCTCTTTCCTGTGAAGAATGCCTATAGTATTTTAATGGGGACTGCTTTGAATCTGTAAATGGTTTTGGGAAGTAGGGATATTTTAACAATATCAATTCTTCTGTGAACATGGGATGTGTTTTTGTTTGTGTCTTCTTAGATTACTTTCAGGAAAGTCTTGTAGTTTTTTGGTATAGATTTTTCACATTCCTGGTTAAATTTATTCTTCAGTATTTTATTGTTCTTGATGCTACCGTAAGTTTTAATTCTTTTTCAAATATTTCATCATTTTAAAGGGATGCAAGTGATTTCTGTATGTTAATTTTGCATCCTGAAATTTCACTGAAATTATTGATTAGTTCAACAGATTTGGTTGACTCTGGGTGTTTCTGTATACCAAATCATATCCTCAGCAAAAAGCAAAATTATAGTTGTACCTTTTTAATTTTAATTGTCTTATCTAATTGCTCCTACCTTGAAATTTCAGTACTCTCTTAAATAGGGGTAGCAGTAGTGGGGATCCTTGTCTTGTTCCTCATCTTCGAGGAAATGTTTTCAATTTTTCTCCATTGAGTATAACATTAGTTTTGGGTTTGTCACATATAGCCTTTATTATAGTTACTACTATACCCGGTTTGTTAAAAAATTTTTAAATCATGAATGGATGTTGAATTTTATCAAAGTATTGAATTTCATCAAATGCTTTTTCTGCATGTATTGAGATCATTGATTTTTAGCCTTCTTTTAGTTTATACATGTATCATGTTGATTTTTTTGTGCATATTGCATTATCCTTGTATTTCTGAAATAAATCCCCCTTGATCCTAGTGTATAATTCTTTTACTCTACTTTTTAATTTGGTTTGCTAATTTTTTTTTTAAGATTTTATTTATTTATTGTGACAGTGGTCACAAGTAGGCAGAGAAGCAGGCAGAGAGAGGAGGAAGCAGGCTCCCCGCTGAGCAGAGAGCCTGATATGGGGCTCTATCCCAGGACCCTGGGATCATGATCTGAGCCGAAGGCAGAGGCTTTAACCCACTGAGCCACCCAGGCATCCGTTGGTTTGCTAATATTTTGTAGAGGATTTAAAAATCGGTATTCTTCAGGGATATTGGGCTGCAGTTGTGTGTGTGTGTCGTCTTTGGTTTTGGTACCAAGGTAATGTTGGCATTGTGGAATAAATTTGGAAGCATTTCTTCCTTTTTTGAATTTTTGGAATACTTTGTAAAGCCTAGGTGTTAAGTCTTTTTAGGTGTTTGGTAGAATTCACCCATGAAGCCACCTGGTCCTAGACTTTCACTCATTGGGGGAGTTTTTTGGTTATTAATTCAGTTACCTTACTAGTAAATGGTCCATTGAGATTTTCTGTTTCTTCTTAATTCAGTCTCAGATGATTGTGTATTTCTAGATATTGTATTTTAGATATTGTATTTTAGATATTGTATTTTAGATATTGTATTTTAGATATTGTATTTTAGATATTGTATTTTAGATATTGTATTTTAGATATTGTATTTTAGATATTGTATTTTAGATATTGTATTCTAGATATTGTATTCTAGATATTGTATTCTAGATATTGTATTCTAGATATTGTATTCTAGATATTGTATTCTAGATATTGTATTCTAGATATTGTATTCTAGATATTGTATTCTAGATATTGTAGATATGTGTATTTCTAGATAGAAAAGGTTCTTCTAGGTTGTCCCATTTTTGCCATGTAAGTGTCTGTGGTTGTCTTTTATAATCCTTTGTATTTCTGTTCAACTCTAACTTTTCATTTTTCATTATACATGGTCCACATATGTCTTTTTTTCTTGATGAGACTAGCTCAAGTGTTATCAGTTTTATTTTTTCAAAGATCCAGTGTTTCATTTCTTGGATCTCTTTAAGTTTATATTTTGGGTTCTATTTATTTCTGCTCTGATCTTTATTGCCTTTTGTTACTTTGAACTTTGAGGTTTTCTTAGTTCCTTTAGGTGTAAGTGTAGATTTAGAGATTTTTTTGTTTGTTTGTTTCCTGAATTAGGCTTGCATTGCTGTAAATGTCCCTTGTAGAACTGTTTTAGGCTCTTCCCACCAATTTTGAAATATTTCTACTTTTATTCTCAAAGTATTTTGATTTCCTCTTTGATTCTTTTCATTGAGTCTTTGGTTAAGTAGCATGGTGTTGCACCTTCCCATGTGTTTATTTTTGCCAGTTTTCTTCTTGTAACTGATTACTAGTTTCATGGTGTGGCTGAAAAATTTGCTTGATGTGATTTTAATCTTCTTTTTTTTTTTTTTTTTAAGATTTCGTTTATTTATTTGACAGAGAGAGATCACAAGCTGGCAGAGAGGCAGGCAGAGAGGCAGGCAGAGAGAGAGGGGAACGCAGACTTCCCGCAGGACAGAAAGCCCGATGTGGGGCTCGATCCCAGGACCCTGAGATCATGACCTGAGCCACCCAGGTGCCCCGATTTTAATCTCCTTAACTTGATTAAGACTTGTTCTGTAGCCTAATGTGATCTATCCTGGAAAATGTTCCATATATACTTGAAAAGAATGTGTATTATGCTGCTTTTGGATGGTATGTTTTGTATATATCTGTAAACCATCAGATCTGATATGTTTTTTATTTTTTATTTTTAAAGATTTTATTTATTTGACAGACAGAGATCACAAGTAGGCAGAGAGGCAGGCAGAGACAGAGAGAGGAGGAAGCAGGCTCCCTGCTGAGCAGAGAGCCTGATGCAGGGCTCCATCCTAGGACCCTAGGATCATGACTTGAGCCGAAGGCAGAGGCTTTAACCCACTGAGCCACCCAGGCACCCCCTAATGTGTTTTTTAAAACCAAAATTTTCTCATTGATTGTCTGTCTGAATGATCTAGCCATTGATACAATGGGTGTGGTGTTTAAGTCCTCTATTACTACCACATTCTTCCTTTATTGGTTTTTACTTGCTTAATGTAGTTAGGTGCTCCTGTGTTGGGTGTATATATATTTACAAATGGTACATACTCTTGGTGGATTGGTTCCTTTACTGTTATGTGATGACCTACTTTGTTCCTTGTTATAGCCTTTGTTTTAAAGTCTATTTTAGCTGATATAAACATTGCTATGCTAGTGTCTTTTTGTGTTTTGTTTCATTTTGTTTTTGCCTTCATTTATAGGGAACAGTTTTTTGCATCACTCGTCTTTCAGTCTCTGTGTCTTTAGATCTGAAGTCAGTCTCTTCTGGTAGCATTTATGTTGGTCATTTTTATCCATGCAGCTACCCTACGTCTTTTGATTGGAGCACTTAGTCCACTTACGTATAAAGTAATGATCGATATGTACTTAGTTCTAGTTTGCTGATTTCTTTCTTTCTAGTTCTCTTTCATTTGTTTCCTTTTCCCTTTTTATTTCATTCTCTTTCCTTGTGACTAGGTAATCCTGTTTAGTATTAGGCTTCTTTTTCTTTTTCCTTTATTTTTTGGGTATCTATTATAAGTTTTTGGTTTATGTTTACCTTAAGGATCATACATATCATTCTATGTGTATAACAGTCTATTCTAAGTTGATTGTTGCTTAAGTTCAAGCACATTTTGAAGGCACTACATATTTATTCCCCTCCCCTAACTTTTATGTTTTTGATAACCCATTTTACATTCCATTTTGTATATTATTGACTAATTATTGTAGGTCTATGTGATTTTACTACTTTTATCTTTTAACTTTCTTATTAGCTACATAATGGTTTATCTAGTACTTTTTTTTTTAATATTTTATTTATTTGACAGAGAGAAATCACAACTAGGCAGAGAGGCAGGCAGAGAGAGAGGAGGAAGCAGGCTCCCCCAGAGCAGAGAGTCTGATGTGGGGCTCGATCCTAGGACCCTGGGATCATGACCTGAGCCGAAGGCAGAGGCTTTAACCCAGTGAGCCACCCAGGCGCCCCTATCTAGTACTTTTATTGTATCTTTACCAGTAAGATTTTCTTGTTTCCAGTTATGGCCTTTTATTTTCTGTGTGAAGTTTCTTTAATATTTCTTGTAATGCCGGTTTCCTGGTGATGAACACTTTCTATGTTTGCTTGTCTGGGAAACTCATTATTTCTCCTTCAGTGCTGAGTGGTAATCTTGCAGGTGGAGCATTCCTGGTTGCATTTTTTTTTTCCTTAGAACATTTTGAATATATCATACCATTCTCTTCTGGCATAGGAAGTTTCTGCTGAAAAATCAGTTGACAGTTCTAACAGGGTTCTTCTGTACATAACTAGTTGTTTATCTTTTGATGCTTTTAAGATTTTCTTTTAATCTTTAACTGTTCACCCATTGATTATAATGTGTCTTGGTGTGGGTTCCATTTTACTTGTAACTCTCCTTGATTCCTGGAATTAAGTGTATGTTTCCTTCACCAGATTAAGAAAGTTGTTGGCCATTATTTCCTTTAATGGGTTTTCTGTCTTTTTCTCTCTCTCCCTTTTCTTGAACCCCTATAACGTGACTGCTATTATGCTTAATGTTATCCCAAAGGTTTCTCAACATTGTACTCATTTTTCTTGATTCTTACTGCTTTTGCTATTCTGGTTGGGCAACTCCACTATCCTGCATCCTGGTCACTGATCCATCCTTCAGCAGCATCTAATTTGCTCTTGTTTCCTTCTAGTGTATTTTTTATTTCTGTTATTATTCTCTTCAGCATTGATTTTCTTTTTTATATTTTCTAGATCTTTGGAGTTCTGTGTTCATCTCTTTTTCTACTGCGGTCTCCCAAAGAACATCTTTTTGACCTTTCTTTAAAATTTTTATGTGATGGATTGCTTATTTCCATTTCATTTTCTTCTTTTTCTGAGGCTTTATCTTGTATTCATTTGCAAGGTGTTCCACTGTCTCCTCCCATTTTTGTAATTACCTGTGTTTTTTTTTTTCTTTCTATGTATTGTGTATATTACGTACATCTCCTAGTCTTGAAGGGGTAATTTTATGAGGTGTCCTCTGGGCCCCAAAAGTACAAAGCTCATTGATAAACCAGTGAATTTTGGTCAACCCGGTGCCAAAAGAGTAGGCTCTGTGTGGGCTCTTGGAGCATTTTACAACCCATCTTCTGGAGGAAGTCCATCTGCAGCTGGTACAGTGTGAGGGTTTATAGGGTCTACTCTGGCATGGCTGGCTGTGTGGCCTGGATATGACTGTTGCAGACACTTTAGTGTGGAGCTCCCTCCCCTCTCTGAAATGAGAACTTCTTGGGGGCAGCACTGGTACTGGCCAAGGACATCACCTTGGTGTGGCAAAGTGGAAGGTCACTTGGGAGGGGCACCTGTGTTGACAGGTTTAGGGGGAGAGTTGTCAGAGAAATGCCAAGGTGGGGGTGAGCAGTGCTAGCCCAGTAGGTGGGGGAGTGTCAGAAATAGCTAGCCTGGTGCTGGCAGAAGCTTGGGAGAATGAAATTGATAAAAAGAAACTGTTCATCAGCACTTTTGCCACTGTAGAATGTTCCAAGAGATCCTTGCCCCTCAGGCATATACCCTAAATAAAACAAGTCAGTGAGTCTTATTCACTTGTTACCCAGGCACTTTTCAAATTGCTGTCACTGTGCTGGGACTTATATGAGAGTCTTGGTTTTCTAATACTCTGGCTAAACTGGACATAAGTCCTGCTGATTTTCAAAGCCAGATATGGGCATTCATCTTCCAGCAGAGTAGCGCAGCGGAAGCGTGCTGGGCCCATGGGCGTTCATCTTCCTGGTACAAGTCCTCTGGGCTGGGGAGCCTGGTACAAGTCCTCTGGGAGTGAGGAGCCTATACTCCTTGTTCCTCGGGGAGGGGCTCTATGGGAATATCCCTTCTGCTTGAGGGTGTGGATCCTGACTAGACCGTGTGCCCGTTCCTCCTACCCCTCTTTATGTGGCTTTTTCTTTAAATCCTTTGTTGTAGTAAAATTTCTTCAGCTAATCTTCAGTTAGTTTTCAGCAGTAGTTGTTTTATATGTAGTTAGAGATTTGTTTTGTCCTTGGGTAGAAGTGAGCTCAGGGTTTTCCTACTCTGCAATCTTAATCCCCCCAAGAAGAATGTATATTGTGCTGTTTATGGAAGGAATGTTCTGTATATGTCTGATAAGCCCATTCATTCTGAAGTGTGGTTCATTACCAGTATGTCCGATAATTTTCTGTCTGGATGATCCATCCATTGCTAATAGTGGGACACTGAAATCTCCTACTCGTACTATATTGTTGTTTCTTTCTTCCTTAAATCTGGTAGTATTTGCTTAATGCATTTTTGGTGCTTTGGTGTTGGGAGCATACATATTTATGATAGATACATCTTCTTGATGTATTGACCCCTGTTTTTTTTTTTTTTTAAAGATTTTAGTTATTTTATTTAACAGACAGAGATTACAAGTAGGCAGAGAGGCAGGCAGAGAGAGAGAGCGGAGGAAGCAGGCTCCCCGCTGAGCAGAGAGCCCGATGTGGGGCTCCATCCCAGGACCCTGGGATCATGACCTGAGCCAAAGGCAGAGGCTTTAACCCACTGAGCCACCCAGGCACCCCATTGACCCCTGTTTTTTAACATAATAACCTTTGTCTCTTGTTACCATTTTTGGCTTGAAGTCTATTTGGTTTAAGTTAAGCTATACCCACTTTATTTTGGTTTCTCTGTGCCTGGAATATCTTCCACCACTTCATTTTGAGTCTCTGAGTGTCTTTAGGGGCAAAATGAAACCTCCTTTATGCACCATATAGTTGGGTCTCATTCTTTACCTATTCAGCCACTCCATGCTTTTTGATTACTGAATTGAAACGACTTGGATTTAGGGAGATGATGGACATGAAAGGACTTGCTCCTGCCATTTTATCATTGGCTTTCTGCTTATTTTGTGTTTCT
Organism: Meles meles; assembly: GCF_922984935.1. Classification (NCBI taxonomy): domain Eukaryota; kingdom Metazoa; phylum Chordata; class Mammalia; order Carnivora; family Mustelidae; genus Meles; species Meles meles. Next base: position 94,876,968 of record NC_060068.1, read on the forward strand.
GTTGTTTCCATTACCTTCTGGTTCTGTCTGCATTTGTAACTTGATGATTTTCTATGGTAATTGGCTTAGTCTCCTCTTTTTTGCTTTGTGGTTACCTTGAGGTGTATGTACAACATCTCTTTACTCCTACACTTTTATATTTTTGGTGTCTCATTTTACTTCTTTTTATGTTATGAATTGGTTACAGAATTGTTGTAGCTACAATTTTAGTACTTTTTCCCTTAAATGTTTAATTATAGCATAATGATTAAATGCTCTCTTCTAAAATAGAGTTAGAGTTTTCTAATTCTAATTTTTTCACCTTAAAGCTTTTTTGTGCTTTCTTTTTTTTTAATCTTGAAAAGCTGATTTTAGTTGGTTTTGTTTGTTTGTTTGTTTGTTTCTTTGACAGCCAGCTCTAGAGTTGGTAAACTCCCTCAGCTTTTGTGTGTCTGGGAAAAGCCTTTATTTCACCATCTTATCCAAAGGATAACTTTACTGTATGGAGTATGTTTGGTTAGCAGTTTTTCTTTCAACACTTTGGAAATGTCATGCCACTCTATCTGGCCTAACAATTTCTTCTGAGAAATCTGATACCCTAATGGGGTTTCTTTTGTAGGTTACTGCCTCTTTTTACTTGTCTTTACAATTCTTTATTGTAGATTTTGACCATTTCATTATAATGTATCTTGGAAAAGGTCTTCTTGAGATGATTAGGTGTTCTATCAGCTTCTTAAGTCCAGTTTCTCCCTCAAATTTTGTGAAGTTTTTACACATTGTTGCCAATTGCCTTTTTACACATTATTGCCAATTTCCCACTCTTCCCCTTCTGGTTTATCATTATTCCTGTTGTTTTTCAAATGGAATCTGTTAACTCTCAGAGGGTTTCTTGACTTTCAAAAACAAAACCTTAGTTCTCTCTCCTCTGACCTGAGTAACTTCTAAGTTCTTATCTTCCAGATTTCTTATTCTCCCTTCCCCCTGATCGTCTGTATTTCTAGTGCTTTCTAAAGTATTCCTCATATTCAACTCACTGATTTCTTCAGCTCTAGAATTTCTGTTGGGTACTTTCTTTAGAATTTTAATTTCTTTAGTAAAGAATTTGTTTTGTTCATTAACTTTATTCCTGAGTTCATTAAGTAGCCTTCTTGAATTTTCTTGTAGCTTGTTGAATTTCTGCATAACAGCTATACTGAAATCTGTATCAATTAGATTACAGTATTCCATATCTTTAAGTTCACTTGCTGGAGAATGTTGTTTTCTTTTTGCGGTACCATTTTACCATAATTTTTCAGAGTACTTGATGAAATGTGTCTGTGCTGCCACACTGGAAGAAGGAACACCTTTTTTAGATAAAATTTTGTTTACTTGGTTCTAACAGTTGTCCAGCTTGGCAATTAGAAGTCTTTCTTCCATTTCCCAGAAGGTGGCGATATAACACAAATTTTTGTTTCTTTTACTGGTTCTGATTCATTGTTAAAGTTGAGAGTATTAAAAAAAAAAAATTGGGAACAGAATTGGAGGAGTTGTGGGACTTTCAATGTGCCTATGGCCCAGTAGGGGGATTCTTGAATGGGGAAGTTCCAGTCTATGGACCTCTTGCTAAAACCCTGGGACCAGGGGTCCCTGGATGCCTCAGCTGGTTAAACATCTTGCTTCAGCTTAGGTCATGATCTCAGGGTCCCTGGGGTTGAGCCTCGGGTTGGGGCCTCCCCTCTGCCTCTCCCCCAACCCCCCACTCATGCACAAACACTCTCTCTCTGTCAAATAAGTAAATAAAAACTTAAAAACAAAAAAACAAAAAACAAAAAACACCCTGGGGCCAGTTAAAAAAACCTGTTCTCCCTGTTCTTCTTGTCTGCCTTCTCCTTATTTTCCCTCCTCCAACTCATGAAGGTCTTTCTGAGAGATGTGAGTGTCCCTAAAGAGTAACAGGACTCTGGAACTGCAGTCTGTGTCACCTTTAAGAATTTTGCTTGCTACTTTTCTTTTTACCTCCTCTGCTAAAGGCATAACTAGTACCACTGCCATCTGTGCCACAACCACCGAAGATCAAGTCTCTGGCTCTAACTTATTTTACTTAACGTAATGTCCTCAAGGTCTGTCCATGTTGTTGCAAATGGCAATGGCAGGGTTTGCTTTTTTTTAATGGCTGAATAATTTTCCTTCACACACATACCACATCTTTTTTCCCATCCATCCATTGGTGAACACTTACGAGTTTTTTGATTTCTTGGCTATTTTAAATAATGTTGCAGTAAATGTGAGTGTGCACATATCTTTTCAAATTAGTGTTTTGTCTTTGGATAAATATCCAGAAGTGAAATTGCTGGATTATATGGTAGTAGTTCTAATTTTGGGGGAAGAGCCCGTACTGTTTCCCACAGTACCTGCACCGATTTATATTCCCACCGACAGTGCACAAGGGTTCCCTTTCCTCCATATCCTCCCCAACATTTATTATTTTTTATCTTTTTAAAGTAGCCTGTCTCACAGTTGTGAGGTGATATCTCATTGTAGTTTGGGTTCATATTTTTTTTTTTTTTAAGCTAGTAACGCTGAACATGTTTTTTTCATATGCCCCTTGGTCATCTGTATGTCTTCTTTGGCAAAAGTCTACTTCGATTCTCTGCCCATTATTTAATGAGAATTTTTTTAGGGTAGGGTCCTGAGTTGAATAAGTTTTTTTAATGTATTTTGCAGAGTAACCTCCTCAAATACATGATTTGCACATATTTTCTCCCATTCAGTAGGTTGCTTTTCTATTTTATTGATTTCCTTTGCTGTGTAGAATTTTTTTATTTTAATGTAATGCTGTTTGTTTTTGCTTTTGGGGTCAGATTACAGAAATCCTCACCACGCCAATGTCAAGAGTGCCTATGTTTCTTCTAGGAATTTTATGGGTTCAGATCTTATGTTCATTTCTTTAATCAATTTTTTATTTTGGTGTAAGAAAATAGTCCAGTTCCATTCTTTTAGCATGTGTCTGTCCTATTTTCCCACCACTGTTTATTGGGGAGTCCTTTTTGCATTGTATATTCTTGGTTCTTCTGTCATAAATTGAAAATTTGCATAGGGTTTATTTCAGAATTTTAAAATCTGTTCCTATGATCCATGTGTTTGTTTTTATGTCAATACCATATTATTTTGATCATATAGTGTTATACTACAGTTTGAAATCAGGAAGTGTGATGACTCCAGTTATGATCTTTTTCGAGATTCTTTTGACTAGTTGGGGTCTTTAGTGATTCCATTCAAATTGTGGGACTGTTCAATTTCTGTGAAAAAAGCCACTGAGATTTTGATAAGTATTGAGCTAAATTTGTGGATTGTGCTTGATTAGTATGGACATTTTAACAATATTCTTTCAATTTGTGAGCATGGACTATCTTACTTGTATTTTCTTCAGTTTATTTAATCAGTATTTTCTAGTTTTCAGGATACAGGTCTTTCACCTCCTTAGTCACGCTTATTCTTAGGTATTCTTTTTTTATTAACATATAATGTGTTACTTTTGAGGGGTACAGGTTGGTGAATCATCAGACTTACACAATTCACAGCACTCACCATAGCACATACCCTCACCAGTGTCCATCACTAAGCTGCCACATCCCTCCCACCCCCTTCCCTCCAGGCAACCCTCAGTTTCTTTCCTGAGATTAAGAGTCTTTTATGTTTTGTCTCCTGCTCTGGTGTCCTCTTGTTTCATTTTGCCCTCCCTTCCCCTATGAAAACTATGGAAAAAACTTAGATGTCTACCAACAGAAGAATGGATATCTCACCTCTTCTTTATCCATTCATCTGTTGGTGGACATCTGGTTCCTTTCCATAGTTTGGCTATTGTGGACATTGCTGCTATAAACACTCGGGTGCACGTGCCCCTTCGGATCACTACATTTTTTTCTTTAGGGTAAATATCCAGTAGTGTAATTGCTTGGTCATAGAGTAGCTCTGTTTTCAACATTTTGAGGAACTTCCATGTTGTTTTCCAGAGTGGCTGCACCAGCTTGCATTCCCACCAACAGTGTAGGAGGGTTCCCCTTTTTTTGCATTCTTGTCAACACCTGTTGTTCCTGATTGGTTAATTTTAGTCATTCTCACTGGTGTAAGGTGGTATCTCACTGTGGTTTTGATTTGTGTTTCCCTGAAGCCAAGTGGTGTGAAGTACTTTTTCATGTGTCTGTTGGCCATGTGAAGGTCTTCTTTGCAGAAATGTCTGTTCATGTCTTCTGTGCATTTCTTGTTTGGATTATTTGTTCTTTGGGTGTCGAGTTTGTTAAGTTCTGTATAGATTTGGGATACTAACCCTTTATCTAATATGTCATTTACAAATATCTTTTCCCATTCTGTCAGTTGTGTTTGGTTTTGTTGACTGTTTCCTTTGCTGTGCAAAAGCTTTTGATCTTGATGAAGTCCCAATAGCTCATTTTTGCCCTTGCTTCCCTTGCCTTTGGCGATGTGTCTAGGAAGAATTTGCTGCAGCTGAGGTCAAGAGGTTGCTGCCTGTGTTCTCCTCAAGGATTTTGATGGATTCCTATTTCACATTGAGTCTTTCATCCATTTTGAGTCTATTTTTGTGTGTGGTGTAAGGAAATGGTCCAGTTTCATTCTTCTGCATGTGGCTGTCCAAGTTTCTGTACACATTTGTTGAAGAAACTGTGTTTTTTCCATTGGACATTCTTTCTTGCTTTGTTGTTGATTAGTTGACCATAGAGTTGAGGGTCTATTTCTGGGCTCTCTATTCTATTCCATTGATCTGTGTGCCAGTACCATACTGTCTTAATGATTACAGCTTTGTAATAGAGCTTGAAGTCCTGAATTGTGATGCTGCCAGCTTTGGTTTTCCTTTTCAACATTCCTCTGGCTATTTGGGGTCTTTTCTGGTTCCATATAAATTTTAGGATGATTTGTTCCATTTCTTTGAAAAAACTGGATGGTATTCTGATAAGGATTGTCTTAAATGTGTACATTGCTTTAGGTAGCATAGACGTTTTCACAATCTTTGTTCTTCTAATCCATGAGCATGGAACGTTTTTCCATTTCTTTGTGTCTTCCTCAGTTTCTTTCATGAGAACTCTTTAGTTTTTGGTTTCTTTCATGAATACAGATTCTTTTCCTCCTTGGTTAGATTTATTCCTAGGTATCTTAGGGTTTTGGATGCAATTTTAAATGGGATTGACTCCTTAATTTCTCTTTCTTCTGTCTTGTTGTTGGTGTATAAGAATGCAACTGATTTCTGTGCTTTGATTTTATATCCTGACACTTTACTGAATTCTGTATGAGTTTTAGCAGTATTGGAGTGGAATCTTTTGGGTTTTCCACATGAAGTATCATTATCTACACAGAGTAAGAGTTTTATGACTTCTTTGCCGATTCAGATGCCTTTAATTACTTTTTGTTGTCTGATTGCTGAGGCTAGGACTTCTAGTTCTATGTTGAATAGCAGTGGTGACTGCCCTGCTGTGTTCCTGACCTTAGGGGGAAAAGCTTTCAGTTTTTATTTGCTGTGGGTTTTTCATAGATGGCTTTGATGATATTGAGGTATGTACCCTGTATCCCTACACTGTGAAGAGTTTTGATCAAAAGATGATGCTGTACTTTGTCAAATGCCTTTTCTGTGTCTATTGAGAGTATTATATGATTTTTGTTCTTTCTTTCATTACTGTTTTGTATCACGTGGATTGATTTGCCAATGTTGAACCAACCTTGCATCCCTGGAAAAAATCTACTTGGTCATGGTGAATAATTCTTTTAATGTACTTTTGGAGCCTATTGATAGTATTTCGGTGAGAATTTTTGCGTCCATGTTCATCAGGGATATTGGTTTGTAATTTTCCTTTTTGAGAGGGTCTTTGTCTGGTCTTGGGATTGAGGTAATGCTGGCCCCAAAAATGACTTTGGAAGTTTTCTTTCCATTACTATTTTTTGAAACAGTTTCAGGAGAATAGGTATTAATTCTTCTTTAAATATTTTGTAGATTGCCCCTGGGAAGCCGTCTGGCCCTGGGCTCTTCTTTGTTGGGAGATTTTTGATGACTGTTTCAATAGCCTTACTGGTTATGGGTCTGTTCATGTTTTCTATTTCTTCCTGGTTCAGTTTTGGTAGTTTGTACATCTCTAAGAATGCATCCATTTGTTCCAGATTGTCTAATTTGCTGCTATATATTTGCTCAAAATATGTTCTTATAATTTGTTTGTATTTCTTTGATGTTGGTTATAATCTCTCCTCTTTCATTCATGATTTTATTAATTTGGGTCCTTCCTTTCTTTTTGATAAGTCTGGCCAGGGGTTTATCAATCTTACTAGTTCTTTCAAAGAACCAGCTCCTGGTTTCTTTGATCTGTTGTACTATTCTTTTGGTTTCCATTTCATTGATTTCTGCTCTGATCTTTGATTTCTCTTCTGCTGAGTTTGGGCTTTATTTGCTCTTATTTTCCCAGCTCTTTTAGATATATGTGGGAGGCCATGATAAGGCTCGAGATGAGAACCAAACCAGGCCCTGACTTGTGTCTCCTCTATTGTCTAACTGGCTGATTAAAGACAGAAGATAATGGAGTTGAGTTGCACTGAGAAAGGGTCTGTGCTATGTGTTGTGCTCTCGCCCACGTGACTTCCCACATGCAGTTAGCTTTGAATACAATTCAGATGGGGTTGTAAATCCTTACCTGGCCCTTGCTGTCCCAGCACAAACTTGTAGATTACTCTCGGGATTGTTGTTACTTCTTGAATCAATATTGAAACAATGTCTTAGCTCCAGCCTTTTGGAGTCGTGAAGTCTGTGGGTAATCATTTACAAGATTGATTAGGGGAACTGATTACAGGAATTTGTGGTTGTTTAACTAGACACGGGTTTATTGCTTCTCTTATTGTAAAACTACTATATATATGGCCATAATGCCCCTAATAAACTCGGCACTGTTGGACATCCTCCTCAGTGTTTCTCCTGCCCCCATCTCTTTGTCTCTTTAACTTCTTTTCACCATCCTCTTACCCTCACGTTTCCTGGTCGATTTGTCACGCTGGCTGCGTTAGGTTGTGTTTTTGAGACCTTTCTTGTTTTTTGAGAAAGGCTTGTATCACTATATACTTTTCTCTCAGCACTGCCTTTGCTGTGTCCCACAGGTATTGAACAGTTGCGTTTTCATTTTCATTTGTTTCCATGCTTTTTTCAATTCTTCTTTAATTTCCTGGTTGACCCAGTCATTCTTTGTAGGATGCTCTTTAGCCTCCACGTATTTGAGTTCTTTCCAATTTTCCTCTTGTGATTGAGTTCTAGCTTCAGAGCATTGTGATCTGAAAATATGCAGGGAATGATCCCAGTCTTTCAGTACTGGCTGAGACCTGATTTGTGACCCAGGATATGATCTGTTCTGGAGAATGTTCCATGTGCACTAGAGAAGAATGTGTATTCTGTTTCTTTGAGATGGAATGTTCTGAATATATCTGTGATGTCCATCTGGTCCAATGTGTCCTTAAAGCCCTTATTTCCTTTTTGGTCTTTTGTTTGGATGATCTGTCCATTTCAGTGAGGGGGGTGTTAAAGTCCCCTACTATTATTGTATTATTGTCGATGTGGTTCTTTGATTTTTTTTTTTTAAGATTTTATTTATTTATTTGACAGAGAGAGATCACAAGTAGATAGAGAGGCAGCCAGAGAGAGAGAGGGAAGCAGGCTCCCTGCTGAGCAGAGAGCCCGATGCGGGACTCAATCCCAGGACCCCGAGATCATGACCTGAGCTAAAGGCAGCGGCTTAACCCACTAAGCAACCCAGGCACCCTGATTTTGTTATTAATTGGCTTATATAGTTGGCTGCTCCCATGTTCAGGGCATAGTTTAAAATTATTAGATCTTCTTGTTGGACAGACCCTTTCAGTATGATATAGTATCCTTCCTCATCTCTTATTATAGTCTTTGGCTTAAACTCTAATTGATCTGATATAAGGATTGCCATCCCAGCTTTCATTTGATGTCCATTAGCATGTAAATCTGGAGATGTCTTTGGGTCTAAAATGAATTTCTTGCAGACAGCATATCAATGGGTCTTGTTTTTTTAAATCCATTCTGATACCCTGTGTCTTTTGATTGGGGCATTTAGCCCATTTACATTCAGGTTAACTATTGAAAGATAGGAATTTAGTGCCATTGTATTGCCTATAAGATGACAGTTACTATATATTGTCTCTGTTCCTTTTTGGTCTTTGTTACTTTTAGGCTCTCTTTGCCTAGAGGACCCCTTTCAATATTTCCTGTAGGTCTGGTTTGGTGTTTGCAAATTCTTTTAGTTTTTGTTTGTCCTGGAAGATTTTTATTTCTCCTTCTAATTTCAGTGATAGTTTAGCTGGATATAGTATTCTTGGCTGCATATTTTTCTCAGTTAGTGCTCTGAATATATCATGTGAGTCATTTCTGGCCTGCCAGGTCTCTGTGGATAGGTCTGCTGCCAATCTAATGTTTATACCATTGTCTGTTACAGATTTCTTGTCCCGAGCTTCTTTCAGGATTTTCTTTTTGTCTCTAAGATCTGTAAATTTTATTATTAGATGATGGGGTATTGACCTATTTTTATTGATTTTTGAGGGGAATTCTCTGTGCCTCCTGGATTTTGATGCTTGTTTCCTTCCCCAAATTGGGAAATTTCTCCACTATAATTTGTTCCAATATACCTTCTGTCCCTCTCTTTCTTCTTCCTCTGGGATCCCAATTATTCTAATATTGTTTTGTCTTATGTTATCACTCATCTCTATAATTCTTCCCTCATGATCCAGTAGTTGTTTATCTCTTTTTTTCAGCATCTTCGTTCTCCATCATTTGGTCTTCTATATCACTAATTCTCTCTTGTGCTTCATTCCTCCTAGCAGTAAGAACCTCCATTTTTTATTGTACCTCATTAATAGCTTTTTTAAATTTCAACTTGGTTAGATTTTAGTTCTTTTATTTCTCCAGAAAGGGATTCTCTAGTATCTTCCATGCTTTTTTCAAGCCCAAGTAGTGTCCTTATAATCATCATTATGAACTCCAATTCTGACATCTCACTAATGTCTCTATTGATTAGGTCCCTAGCAGTCAGTACTGCTTCTTGTTCTTTTTTGGGGTGTGAGTTTTTCTCCCTTTCATTTTGTTCAGAGAAGAATAGATGAATGAGAGAACAAAATGCTAAAAGAGTAACAATGATCCCAGAAAAGTATACACTAAACCAATCAGTTGAGACACAAAAGCAGGGCAGGGGAGAGCAGGGGGAGAAAGGAAAAAAAAAAAAAAGAATAAATATGATCAGGCTGGTGAATAGAACAGAGCCACATACTCGATTTTGAGTGTATTTTTGGTCTATTAGAAGAAACTGCTTCCCAAAATTTTAAAGAAAAACCTATATATAGAAAGATGAGGGTAAATACAATGAAGGGATGGAATATGATTGGAAAGATAAAAATTAAAAAGGAATTGATAAGCTGGTTGAAAAAAACAAAAAAAAAAAAGAGAGTATGATCAGGTGGGTGACTAGAACAAAGCCATGCTCTAGATTTATGGTACAGTTTGGTCTGTTAGAAGAAACTGTATCCCAAAATTTTAAAGAAGGAAAAACTTATATGTATACAAAAGGTATTGACAAAATAAAATGGGATAGGTTAAACTAGGAAAGAGGAATAATTCAAAAAATAGAATAAGAAAAAATAAAAATCTAAAAATAACTTTGATAGACTAAAGAACCATGGGGGAAAAGCCATGAATTCTATGTGCTGTATTCCCCTAACACTGGAGTTCTGCAGGTCTTGCTGATTGGTGAACTTGGTCTTGGCTAGATGTTCTTGCTGATATTCTAGGGGAGGGGCCTTTTGCAGTGATTCTCAAATGTCTTTGCCCAAGGTGGAATTGTACCACCCTTGCCAGGGGCCAGGCCAAGTTATCTGCTCCGGTTTGCTCTCGGGAACTTTTGTTCTCTGCAGGCTTTCTATACAGCTTCGGAAGAAGGGAATGAAAATGGTGGCCTCCCAATCTCTGAGTTGCTGAGAGCTCGGGGCCGCACTGCTCAGTGTGCCTTCAGAGGAGAGCAGTCAATTCCTCCTGTCTCCCTGGTCTCCGGCAGTGCTCCCTGCTCACCCGGCCTGTGACCACGTTTTTCAATATCTGGCACATGACCCCATTTGTAGTCTCCAAACCCAGCAGATTCCTGCAGCATGCTCCTGTGCCACACCCTCCAGAGGAGGAAGGAGGCATCTCCCTGGTTCTGCCACTTGTGCTGTCCTTGGTCAAAGAGTAGTGGCCTTTCTGTGCCTCAGATCATGATTTAAGGTAACCCTGAGCTGAGAACCCCTTCCTCAGCTCCATTTCTGCAGCCAGCTTCCCACTCTGATACTTGGGAGCTCTGCCACATTCAGACACCCCTGGTCTTTTCGTGTCCCCTGAGGAACCTGAGACACCATTGACCCAGCAAGGATTCCACCCTCTGCTTAGCCTCTGGAGTGCTGTCTCTCCATGGAGCAGACTTCTAAAAGTTCTGATTTTGTGCTCCACTGCTCTACCGCTTGCCAGGAGCTGCCCTCCACACCACGGTCTCTCTTCCTGTGATCACCTCGGATTCACTTCTCAGCACGACCTACCTTCCAGAAAGTAGTTTCTTTTTTGTTCCTAGAATTGCTGTCTTCTCTTCAATCTCCTGTTGAGTTTGTAGGTGTTCAGAATGGTTTGATAACTATCTTAGCTGAGTTCCTGGGACCAGACGATATTTAGGTCTCTTACTCTTTCATCATCTTGCTCCTCCCCCCCTTAGGTATTTTATTCTTTTTGATGCAGTGGTAAATGAGATCATTTTGATAATCTGTTTTTGAAAGTTGTCACTGGTTAGAAACACAATGGATTTTTTGTATACTGATAGTTGTATCCTGCAACTTAACTGAATTTGTTATTAGACCTAGCAGGTTTCTTTTGTTCTGTTTTTGTTTTTTGGGAATCCTTAGGGTGTTCTATATATAGTATCGTGTCACCTGAAAATTGTGATAGTTCTACTTCTTCCTTCCCAATTAGTATATCTGGGTTGGTTTTTTTTTGGTTGTTGTTGTTGGTTTTTTTTGTTTGTTGTTTGTTGTTTGTTTTTTGTTTTTTGCCTGAACACTCTGGCTAGGACCTGCTCTCTGTTGGTTAGACGGTTCAGAGTAGTCATCATTCTCTTATTCCTGATGTTAAAGTAAAGCTTTCAGCTTTTCACCATTGCATGTGTTGTTAACTATAGGCTTCTTATATATGGCTTTTTATTATGTTGTGTTACATTTCCTTTATACCCACCTTATTGAGAATTTTTATCACAAAAGGATGTTGAATTTAGGCAAAAGTTTCTTTTTGTTTGTATGGGGGTTTTTTTTGCATGTATTGAACAGATTATATGACTTTTACTCTTCATTTTGTTACTGTGACACATGACATTGATTTGTAGATGTTGAACCATCCTTCATCTCTGGAGTAAATCCCATTTGATCTTGGTGTAGGATCCTTTTAATATATTGTTGAATTTTGTTTGGTAATATTTTGTTGAGAATTTTGTATCTATGTCTATCAAGAATATTGGTCCATAACTTGTGTGTGTGGATGTGGTGTCTCTGGTTTTGGTATTAATGTTACACTGGCCACATAATACGAGTTTGGAAGGGTTTTTGAGTTTATTTTGGGGGGGAAGAGTTGGAGAATAATTGGAGAAGAATTGGTATTACTTATTCTTTAAGTATTTGTAGAGTTCACCAGAGAGGCTGGTGAATATGTTCGTGGATTTTGGTTTGTTGGAGGTTTTTGATTAGTGATTCAATCTCCTTACTAGTAATCAGTCTGTTCATATTTTCTATTTCTTTATGAATCACAGTTGATAGGTTGTATATTTTGAGGAATTCATCTATTTCTTGCAGCTTGTCCAATTTTAGGGCTTAGAGTTCTTCATATTAACCTTTTAAATCCCTTATATTTTTTGTGATGTCAGTTGTAATGTCTCCTCTTTCATTTCTGATTTTATTTGAGATTCCCCTTTTTTTATTGACAAGTTTACCTAAATGGTTGTCAGTTTTATATTTTCAAAGAACTAGCTCTTAGTTTCATCAGTCTTTTCTGTTGCCTCTACTGTCTCTATTTCATTTATTTCCTCTCAGAGCATTGTTGTTTCCTTCCTGTTCCTTCCTTCCTCATTGGTCCTTCTTTTTTCTAGTTTCTTGAGGAGTAAAGTTGTTTATTTGAGATATTTTAACACTCTTATTGCAGGCATTTATTTATTTATTTATTTGACACACACACGGTGGTGGGGGGGACACAAGCAGGGGGAGTGGAGAGGGAGAAGCAGGTGCTTCGCTGAGCAGGCAGCCCGATACGGGGCTTGATCCCTGGACCCTGGGATCTTGACCTGAGCCGAAGGCAGATGCTTAATGACTGAGCCACCCAGGTGCCCTGAAGGCATTTTTGACTATAAACTTCCTCCTACACCTTCTTTAGCTGCTACCTGAAAGTTTTGGTTTGTTATATTAACATTAGACTCACTCTATTTTTTTAAAAAAGGTTTTATTTATTTATTTGAGAGAGAGAGAGAGAGAGAGTGTGTGTGTGTGTGTGTCTGTGTGTGTGTGTCTGTCTGTGTGTGTGTGTGTGTGTGTGTGAGAGAGAGAGAGAGAGAGAGAGAGCGCGAGCGAGCGAGCATACAAGCCAGGGAGAGGCAGAGGGAGAGAAGCAGGCTCTCTGGGAGCCCGATGCTGGGCTCCATCCTAGGATGATGCTCACCTGGAAGATGATTCTGAATCACTGCAAGTTTCCACTGTGCCCAACAAATGAAATAAAGTCATGCCTCTTGAGACCTGATGTCTTCGTTTCTTTCCATTCCCCATGCTTAGCGTGGTTATACAAATCTATATGTGTTAACACTCACAGAACTGGACATTAAATAAGTCAAAATACAAAAATTAAAAACTTTTTTAGCCTGAAAAAAAAAATAACCCTGGGATCATGAGCTGAGCCGAAGGCAGACACTGAATTGACTGAGCCATCCAGGTGCCCTAGACGCACTCTATTTTTAAATTTCTCTTTTGATATCTCTTTTGACTCATTATTTGTGCAGTAGCATGTTTTTTAATTTCCACATATTTGTGATTTGCTAGTTTTCTTTTGGGATTGATTGCTAATTTCACCCCACTGTGGTTGGAAAAGATGGTTGGTATGATTTCTGTCTTCTTAAATTTATTAAGACTTATTTTGTGTCCTAACATGATCTATCCTATAGAATGTTCCATATGCATTTGAAAGGAACAAATAATCCTTTGTTCTGTATATATCCGTTTCGGTCACCTGGTCTAATCTGTCATTTATAGCTCATGTTTCTTAACTGATTTTCTAACTGGGATGATCTATCCATTGGTACAAGTTGGGTATTAGGGCACCTACTGTTGCTTTGTGGTCTCTGTCTCCCTTTAGGTCTGTAAATGTTTGCTCTCTGTGTTTAGGTGCTTCTGTTATGTGATGAGGCTTAACAAATGTTATATTCTCTTGTTGGATTGACCCCTTTATCCTTGTGTAATACATTTCTTTGTCTTTTATTTCAGCCTTTATTTTAAAGTTTATTTTGCATGATAAGAATACAGCTAACCAACTTTCCTTTGGTTTCTATTTGAATGGAGTATATTTTTTCCCTTTCTTCACTTTCAGTCTATGGGTTTCTTTACATTTCAGCTGGATCTCTTAAAGGCAGCATATGGATTGGTCTTGGATTTTTTTTAATTCCATGCAGCCTTTATATGTCTTTAAAATGTTTTCATTGAGGTATAGCTGATATATAATGTTAAGTTAATCTCATGTGTGCAACATGGTGATTCATACCTCTATCACATTTTGTGCTCTCATCACAAGTGTAGCTAACATCTCTCACCACAGAAACTATTACAATATCATTGACAATATTCCCTATGCTGTAAATTTCATCCTGATAACTTAATCATTCCATAACTGGAAGCCTGTACCTCCCACTTACCTTTACCCATTTTTCTGCCTCCTCCTACACTTTGGCAACCATCAGTTCTCTTTATTTATGTGTTTGTTTCTCCTTTTGTAGTTTTCCTTTTTAGATTCCAAATATAAGTGAAATCACACAGTATTTGTCTTTATCTGTTTCACTTCTTTTTCTTAGCATAAGAACATCTAAATCCATCCATATTGTTGAAAATGGCAAGATCTCATTTTTTATATGGTTGAATAGTGTGTGTGCGTGTGTGTGTGTGTGTGTATTTACATTTTCTTGACCTGTTTATGTATCTGTGGACACTTGGGTTGCTTCTTATCTTGGCTATTGTAAATAATGCTGCAATGAACATAGGGTTGCATATATCATTTTTAATTACTCTTTTCATTTTCTTTGAGTAAATACTAAGTAGTAGAATTAGGGGATTGTATAGCATTTCTATTTTCAATTTGTTGAGGAATCTCCATATTGTTGTGCACAGGGCCTGTACCCATTAACATCCCCACTAACGGTGCACGAGGGTTCCTTTTTCTCTGCATCCACGTCAACAGTTGTTTGTTTTTTTTTTTTTTTTTTTTTTTAAACACTAGCCATTCTGGCTTGTGTGAGGTGATATCTCATTGTGGTTTTGATTTGTATTTCCCTCTTGAGTGATGTTGAGCAGCTTTTTGTTGTATGACTCTTTGGGGAAAATGTCTATTCAGGTTTTCTGCCATTTTAAAAATCGGATTATTTGTATTTTTGTGTTGAGTTGTAATCCTTTATATACTTTGATTATTCACCCTTTATCAGATATGTCATTGGCAAGTATCTTCTCTTATTGAGGAAACAAACCCTTTTGTTCTCTTGGTGGTTCACAGCAAAATAGTGTGCAAAAGCTTTTTGTTTTGGTGTAGTCCCAATAATTTATTTTTTATTTTGCATCCCATGCCTGAGGAGACATACCCATAAATAAGTTGATAAGGTTGATAAGAAGTGGGATGCCTGGGTGGCTCAGTTGGTTAAGCGGCTGCCTTGGGCTCAGGTCATGATCCCAGCATCCTGGGATCGAGTCCCACAACGGGCTCCTTGCTCGGCAGAGAGCCTGCTTCTCCCTCTGACTGCCACTCTGTCTGCCTGTGCTTGCTCTCTCCCTCTCTCTCTGACAAATGAATAAATAAAATCTTTTTTTTAAAAAAAAAAGGTTGATAAGAAGTTATTGCCTATGTTCTCTGCTAGGAGGTAGTGTTTCAGGTCTAACACTAAATCAATTAAATCAATTTAAATCAAATTTAAATTGATTTAATTTAAATCAATTTAAATTGATTTAATTTAAATTGATTTAAATTAAATCAATTTAAATCGATTTAAATTAAATCAATTTAAATTGATTTGGGTTTAAATCAATTTAAATCAAATTTGAGTTTATATTTGTATATGGTTTAAGATATTTGTCTAATTTCATTTCTGTGTGTGTGGCTGTCCAGTTTTCCTGGCACCATTTATTGAAGAGACAGTCTTTTTCTCCCTATTGTATATCCTCGCCTCCTTTTTCATAGAAGAGCTGATCATATGAGCTTGGGTTTATTTCTGGGCTGTCTGTTCTGTTCCATTGTATGTCTGTTTTTGTACTAGTATCATACTGTTCTGCTTATTATAGCTTTGTAATTCAGTTTGAAATCTCCCATTTTGGCACATCCAGCTTCATTTCTTTTTTTTTTTTTTTCTTCAAGATAGTTTTAGCTATTCAGTGTCTTTTGTGATTCCATACAAATTTTAGAGTTATTTGTTATGGTTCAAGGGAAAATCCTATTTGTGTTTTAATAGGAATACCTCTGAATCTGTGGGTTGCTTTGAGTAGTATGGATAGTCAAACAATATTGCTAGTTGTAACCTATGAGCATGATTTATTTTTCCATTTGTGTCATCTTCTGTTTTTTCCATGAGCATTTTGTTGTTGTTTTGTTTAGTTTTAGTTTTGGGAGTATGGGTCTTTTACCTCTTTGGCATTAAGACTTTTTTTAGGGATGGAAGTTGAAGTTTGTCAAATGCTTTTTAGATGTCTTTTGAGATAGTAGGATTTTTTAATCCTTTAGTTTCTTAATGAGGTATTTCACAATGATTGGTTTGTGAACATTGAACTATGGTTGCATTACAGAATGAATCACACTTGATCTTGGTTGGGGAATGATCTTTTAAATGTAATGCTGAATGCTGTTTGCTAATAATTTCTCAAGAATTTTGGCACATGTGTTTGTTACGAATTTTGGGCTGTAGTTTTTTTTTTTTTTTTTTATTGTACAGTCTTTGGTTTTGGCATTAGGATAATGCAGGACATGTAGAATGTATGTGGTGCTTTCCTTCCTCTTACATTTTGGAATAGTTTGAGAAGGATGTTTTAAGTCTTCTTTACATGTTTGATAGAAATCGCCTGTAAAGTCATCTGCTTTGGGGTTTTGGTTTGTTGAGAGTTTTTTGTTATTTTTGTTTTGTTTTATTCAATTTCTTTACTAGTATTTGGTCTGGTAAGATGTTTTATTTCTCCTGATTGAGTTTTGGAAGGTTGTTTGTATCTAGGAATTTATCCATTTCTTTCTAGGTTGTTCTATTTGTTGGCATACATTTTTTCATTGCCGTCTTTTACAATCCTTTGTTGTTTTTTTGGGGGGGTGGTAGATATTTCTTTTCTGATAATATTTATTTGGGTTTTTCTTCCTTCCTTCCATCCTCCCTTCCTTCCCTCCCTCCCTCCCTTCCTTCCTTCGGTGAATATAGCTAAAGGTTTATCAGTTTTTTTCGCAGAACCAACTCTTGATTTCATTGATCTTATCTATTGATTTTTTTAGTCTCTAATCATTTATTTCAGAAATTTGTTATTGCCTTCTTCCTGCTAGCTTTGGGCTTGGTTTGTTCTTAGTTCTTTTAGTGTAGGGTTAGATTATTTATTTGATATTTTTCTTATTTCTTGAGATAGCCCTGTAGTACTTTAAATTTCCCCCTTAGACCTGTTTTTGCTGTGTCCCAAATATTTTGGACTGTTGGGTTTTCATTTTCATTTGACTCCATGTATTTATTTCCTCTTTTTTTTTTTTTTAAAGATTTTATTCATTTATTTGACAGAGAGAGAGATCACAAGTAGGCAGAGAGGCAGGCAGAGAGAGAGGAGGAAGCAGTCTCCCTGCAGAGCAGAGAGCCCGATGCGGGGCTCGATCCCAGGACCCTGAGATCATGACCTGAGCCGAAGGCAGCGGCTTAATCCACTGAGCCACCCAGGCACCCCTTATTTCCTCTTTAATTTCTTTATTAACCTATTAGTTTTTCAGTAGCACATGGTTTAGCAATGTTTGTTGTTTTTTTTTTTTCCATGTTTTTTTCCCCCTTACAGTTGATTTTATTTTCATACAGATGTGGGCTAAAAACATGTTTGATAGGATTTAACCTCCTTAAATTTACTGAGACTTGTTATGTGGCATAACATAGGTACTCTAGACAGTGTTCATATGCACTTGAAAAGAATGTGTATTCTTTTGTTCTTGGTTAAAATGTTTTGTATTCATCTAAATCTATCTGCTCTAATGTGTTATTCAAAGTCACTGTTGCCTTATTGATTCTCCGCCTCAGTGACCTATCTATTGATATAAATTGGGTATTAAAGACCTGTACTAGCATTGTATACTGTCAGTCTCTTCCATTATGTCTGTTATCATTGCTTTATGTATCTGGGTGCTCCAGTGTTGAGAACATAGATAACATTATTTTATCCTCTTGTTGGATTGATGACTTTATCATTTTTTTAAAGCTTTTTGTCTTTTGTTTTAAACTCATTTTTTGATAAAAATATTGTTAGCTTCCCCCCCCCTTTCTTTTATTTGACGGGAGTATCTTTTTCTATTCCTCCACTTTGTTTGTATGTGTCATTATGTCTGAAGTCAGTCTCTCGTAGGTAGTGTATACATGGTCTTTTTTTTTTCTTTTAAAATTCATTCTGTCAGTTTGACTTTTTTTTTTTAATATTTTATTTATTTGACAGAGAGAAATCACAACTAGGTAGAGAAGCAGGCAGAGAGAGAGGAGGAAGCAGGCTCCCTGCGGAGCAGAGAGCCCGATCCGGGGCTCGATCCTAGGAACCTGGGATCATGACCTGAGCCGAAGGCAGAGGCTTTAACCCACTGAGCCACCCAGGCGCCCCTGACTTTTTTTTTTTTTTTTTTTTGTCAGTTTGACTTTTGATTGGAGCATTTAGATTATATACACTTAAAGTAATTGTGATAGGCATCTAGTTACTGCCATTTTGTTAATTTTCTTCTAGTTGTTCTAGAAGTTCTAGAAGGGAAGTTGTTCTCTGTTCCTTACTCTTTCCTTGTGGTTAATGATTTTGCTTGGTTTCATGCTGGATTTTTTCATTTTTAATTTTTGTGTATCCCTTACAGGCTTTTCATTTACAGTTAAATGGTGGTTTACATATAACATTCTGTCTTTATAGCTGTCTATGTTAGGTTGATAGTAGCTTAAGTTTGGACACGTTCTTATAAAAACTTAATTTTTACTCCTCATAACTAATTTTTTAGATATAATTTATTTTAGTAGTTTTAGGGTTTTTTTTCCTTAACCTTCATGCTAGTTCTATAAGTGATTCCTCTACTACATTTACTATGTATTTGCTTTTACTCATAAATTTCTTTCCTTTCATTATTTTATGTATAATTATGACCTTTGCTTTTCCACTTAAATAGATTGCTTTCTTTCTTTTAGGCCAGTTTAATGCTAATAAGCTCCTTTACCATTTTCTGGGAACCTTTATTTCTCTTTAAATTCTGAATGATAATCTTGCCAGATAGAGTACTATTGGTTGTAGGTTTCTTCCTTTCATCACTTTGAATATAACCAGTCACTCACTTCTAGCCTGCAAAGTTTCTGCTGAAAATCAGCAGATAGCTTTACAGATACCCCATTTTAAAAAAATTATTTAAATTCCAGTTAATTAATATAGACTGTGTAATATTAGTTTAAGGTGCTCAATACAGTGATTCAGCACTTGCATACATCACCCAGTTTTCATCATAACAAGTTCTCTCTTTTTTGTTTTCTTTTTTTAAAGGGAGGGAGAGGGTGAGGGAGGGGCAAAGGGAGAGGGAAAAAAATAGAATTTTAGGCAGGCTCTATGCCCAGAGCAGAGCCCAGCTTAGTGCTCGATCCCACAACCCTGAGATCATGACCTCAGCTGAAAACCAGTCAGATCTTTAATCAGATGAGCCACAAGAAGTGCAGTCCTTTCTATCACCTATTTAACCCATCTCCCTATCCACCTACTCTCTGGTAACCACCAGTTTGTTTTCTACAGTCAAGATTCTGTTCCTTGGTTTTCCTTTCTACTTTCCCCCCTTTGCTCATTTGTTTTTTCTTAAATTCCGTGTATGAGTGAAATCCTATTGTATTTGTCTTTCTCTGATTTATTTTACTTAGCAAAATACTCTCTAGCTCATTCAGGTCAGTGCAAATGGCAAAATTTCTCTCTCTCTCTCGTGTTTTTTTTTTTTTTTTTTTGGTCAAATAATAATCATATATATCACATCTTCTTTATCCATTCAGCAGGCAATGGACACTTACACTATTTTGATAATTTGGCTATTGTCTATAGTGCTGCTATAAACAGTGGGGTGCATGTATCTTTTTTATTTAGTATTTTTTTATTCTTTGGATAAATACCTAGTATCGTACTTGCTGGATCACAGGGGAGCTCTATTTTTAAATTTCTGAGGGATATCCATATTGTTTTCCATACTGTTTGCCTTCTCCATTGATCTATAATCATTGACATTTTAATTATGTGCTCTGGTGTGGACATTCTTAGTTTCATCTTGATTGGAATTCTCTGTGCTTCCTATACATAAATATTTCTTTCCTTCCCCAGGTAACGTTTTCAGCTATTATATCTTCAGATAATGTTTCTGTATTTTTCTGTCTTCTCCTTCCAGGACTCCTATGTTGTTTGCTGGTTTGATGTTTGTCCAAGATCTCCCTTAACCTGTCCACATTTTTGCAATTCTTTTTTCTTTTTGCTGTTTCACTTGAATGCTTTCCATTACCCTGTCTTCCAGATTGCTGATCTGTCCTTCTGCATCTGCTACTCTACTGTTGACTGCCTGCAGTGTACTTTTCATTTTAGGTATTGTATTATTCAACTCTGATTTGTTCTTTTTATATTTTCTCTGTTAAAGTTCTCATCCTGATTTCATTCATTTCTCTCTTCAGTCAGATTAACTTCTTTATGACCATTACTTTGAACTGTTTATCAGGTAGATTGGTTATTTCCATTTCCTTTCATTTTTTTTTCTGAGGTTTTGTCTTATTTTTTCATTGGGACATATTCCTGCCTACTCATTTTACTCAACATTCTGTGTTTGTTTCTGTGGATAAGGGGAAGAGTTACTTTCCCAAACCTGAAAGAATGGCTTTGTGTATGATCATTCTCTATGGAGACTGTGTGTGTCTTGTAACTTTGGCTTACTGGCTGGTGCTGTGGCTGGTGGAGAGGGGTTCTGTGGCTGTTCACACATGTGAGATGGCTGAAGATGGAGTGGGTGTGGGTCAGGGTGACCCTGGGATTCTCCAAGGAATGTGCCCTGGCAGGAACGCTGATGTTGAAGTGGGTGCCAGCTGGGGTGACTTGGGGCATACTGTATACAGTTGGTCTGGTAAATGACTGGAGCTGATGCAGGCACAGGCCAGGGATTTTCAGGTGACTGTGTTGGGTAGGGGGGGCATCCTGATGTGGTAGGTGGACCTGAAGCTATTGCCAGCCAGGCTTTCCCAGCTGTTTTGGGGGGGGGGCTGGGAAATTGAGGTGGTGTGGTCTTGGGATATTCTGGGGTCATTTGCACTTGTGTCACCTTTCCCAGACGGCTGGAGTTATAGTGAGTCCTGACCAGTATTGTCCCATGTACAGTGCACTAGGTCCACCTTGGTTGGACAGCATGTCCTGGTGTGCACTAGGGTCCTGGGGCTTACGTAAGTGGTAAGCTGGGTGGGGCGCTTAGACTCTGCTCCTATTCATGCTATCAAGTTAGAGTGGGGAATGCAATTGTGACATTCACCTGTCCCTCTGACCCAGAGAAAGTTTCAGTAGGTCCCTCACTGATTGTTTAGAGTTCTGAGGCTGGATCCTTTTTATTCTTATTGCTCTTTTAAACCACAGTTTTTCTTCCCTGTGCTCCACATCATCTGGAGCTGGTGTGTAATAGAGTTCAGGCCTTGCAGAGGTTGCAGGCCAGCTAGGATGCCTGTACCCTGCTCCTATTTCCATGAACAACGTAGAGGACAACATGAACCGTGGTTACTCACCAGTCCCTCCCATAAGGGGAGCTGCAGCAACTCCCCCATTGTTGAGCAGAGTTCTAAGCCTGGTTCCTGTGTACTTTAGTTGCCCTTCTTAACTGTGACTTTTTTTTCCTTGCCCTAAAGCAGATGAATATCCTTATGGTCCCTCAGTGATATCTCTCCCCACTGTAACTGCAGCATCAGGGGTAGGGATTTTGTTCACTACCATGCCTTTGTCTCTCTTGCCATTCTCTGTCTGGTCTCTGTCTTTAGTTGTGCAGAAGCTCATTAGACAGCTCTCAGTTCTTTAGGAGGAATTGCTCTATTTCCTGCACCAAATAGGTGAAGATTTGGTATATCCATGGAAGAGGTTAGGTTGGTCTTCCTATGTCACCATCATGGACCAGATTCTACCATATGTCTTTTAATTGAGGAATTGAGTCCATTCATTTTAAAGTAATTATTACTGATTGGTACGTTCTGACTGCTATTCGACTAACTGCTGATTATAGTTCATCTATTGCTGCCTTCTTTCTAGCTCTCTTCTATTGTAATTTGATGGTTTTCTGTAGTGATGTGCTTAGATTCCTTTATTTTTTTGTGTGGTTACTGTAGGTTTTCGCTTCATGATTACCATGAAGCTTTAATAAACTGACCTATATTTATCATTGTCTATTTTAAGTGATAACTTAAGTTTGAATGCACCGAATGTTTGACATTGTTAATTTCACCTTCCATATTTTGTTTTTATGCCACATTTTACATTTTTTAAATGTTGTATATCTCTTACTTATTCTTATACAGTTACTTTTTGTTTTATAGCCTTCATACTAACCTTATAAATGATTAATCTACCAACTTTATAAAATTAGAATATTCTAATTTTACTACAGACTTATATTTACCAGTAAGATTTATACTTTAATATGTTCTCCTGTTATTAATTAGCACTCTATTTTCAGCTTGAGGAAGTGTCTTTAATGTTTCTTGTAAGAAGGGTTTAGTGGTAGTCTACTTCAGATTTTGCTTGTTTGGAAAACTCTCTGTCATTCCATTCTGAATGATAACTGCTGTGTAGAGTTTATATTGTTTGGCTTCAGCACTTTGGATATATCATGCCTCGCTCTTGTGGCCCTAAGAGATTTTGCTGAAAAATCTGCTGCTTATGGGGGAGACTGTGGGAAGCCGCGATAAGGCTTGAGACGAGGACTAAACCAGACCCTGACTTGTGTCTCCTTTAAAGTCCGAATAGCCTAACAAAAGGTTTAGGAAGGAAAAGTTGAGTAGCACTGAGAAAGGGTCTGTGCTATGTGTTGTGTGCTCGCCAACATGACTTCCCACGTGTTTACTAGTTAGATGAGAGCAATTGGTTGGGGTCATAAACACTTAACTGGTCCTTGCTGTTCCAGCACAGTTCATAAATCACTTTTAGGTTTGCTGTTACTTCTTGTATCAATACAGAACAATTGTACTGACATCAGCCATTGCCTACAGGTGCACCTTGTTCGTTTCACTAGTTCTCACAAGAAACCAGAGGGTCTTCAATTAGACCTTGAGAAGTAGGTAATGGGGAAGTCCGAGGTTTTTTGTGCATGTAGCAAATTCTTTTGTAACCAGCTGAAAATAGTTACTGTTGGCTATATAATGCCTCACTGCCCTGAATAAAGTCGACACTGTTGGACATCCTCCTCGGTTTCCTCCTGCCCCCATCTCTTTGTCTCTTTAACTTCTTTTCACCATCCTCTTACCCTCACGTTTCCTGGCCGATTTGTTGCGCCAGCTGGGACAGGAGACCTTATACGTAAGAATTGGCTTTTTCTCTTTGTGCTTTTAAGATGCTCCTTTTGTCTTTAACTTTGGCCATTTTAATTATATGTCTTGCTGTGGTTTTCTTTGGGTTCATTTTATTTGGAACTCTTGGGGATTTTGGATCTGGATGTCTGTCTTCTTCTTGAGGTTAGGTGAATTTTTACTTTTTTTTTTTAATTTTATTTATTTATTTGACACAGAGAGAGATCACAAGTAGGCAGAGAGGCAGACAGAGAGAGAGGAGGAAGCAGGTTCCCTGTGGAGCAGAGAGCCCAATGTGGGGCTTGATCCCAGGACCCTGAGATCATGACCTGAGCCGAAGGCAGCGGCTTAATCCACTGAGCCACCCAGGCGCCCCGAATTTTTACTTTTTAAATATGCTTCCTGTCCCTTTCTTCTTCTAGGATCCCCATAATGGGGAAAAAATATATATATATACACACACATATACATATATATACACACATATACATATATATATACACACATATACATATATATACACACACATATACATATATACACACACATATACATATATATATGTATATAAAATGGTCTGTATCATGTTGTTCTGTAAGTGCCTTAAGCTAGCTTTCTTTTCTTCCTTTCTCTCCTCCCTCCCTCTCTCTTTCTCTCTTCCTTTATCTCTTTCTCTCTCTCTTTAAACCCTGTCTCCCTCTTTGTTGTCTCTTAAACCTTTGTGATTTCCAAACAGCCAGTCTTATTCTTAGTGGCTTCCAATACTTCCTGGTGTTAGTGCCTAAATGGGAATACCTCAGTTAGCATTTAGGTTTGGGTTGATTGGAGCCAGACCCTCAGGCAGCAGCTTTAAGTATGCAAATGTTTACAGTTTTATGTGATGGCAATCATAAGTCTCACTCCTATTATCTAGAGGTGTCCCTTGGGTGACAGTCACAAAAATCAGCATGCCAGAAGAGCATAGAAGATCCTTTCCAGGAGACACCAGTGGCCTGGAGAGAGGCAGAGGGAGAGCATAAGGCTGACCTCCAGAGGCTTCATTCCTTCAGTGCATCTCAGTTGGCCCCTCAGTGTGTGTCATGAGAAGCCTGTTCCTCAGGCTGAAGTTCCAGGAGTAGCAAATAAGTCTCTTTCATAGAAAAACTGGGGTGTCTTTTATTCTGCTGTCTGCACAATGTTTTGGGAGGTACCTGCCAAGAAACGTCAGTCCATTCATTAAGGTCCTTGGGGATCCAGGAATGCATCTCTTGGTGGCCACCACAGTTATGTAATTAAGGGGCATCTTGTAGGTGGCAGCCACAAACACCGAAGCACAAGACCTAAAAAGCAGACCAAACACATAGTCTGGGGCTCTTAGGTGTGTCTGGAGCACCAGTGTTGAAGAGATACTGCCACTGTCAAATGTAGTAGAGGGAGAATACAAATGCAGCACACATTCCTTGAGGTTTCTGGAGAGGATTACAGTGGGCTCTTTGATGTGTGTTTGATTATAATCTTGGCCCTCAGGCCACAGTTACCAAGAGAGGCTAATAGACCTCTTTAATAGAAAGACCTGGTTCCTCATTTTCTTGCCTTTTGGTGGGCTCTTGGCTTGCTAGCCAAGATGTAAGCCAAAATGTAACTGTGAGTTACAGCCTATGGGATGCTTACGCATGCATAATCTCAGGGAGATTGCAGTGAGGTGGAGTAGTAGAGGGGAGAGTGCCAAGATGGCCCCCACTGGCTTAAGTCCCCTGAGAAGAACCAGCAGGCCTCTAGATGTTGCTAAATAAGATGCCTGCCCTTCAGCATGATGTTTTAATAATCCTCTTTCCACAAAGTCTGGGCCCCTCTCAGTTGATTGCCTTTGTGCTGGTGCCTGAAGTAAGCCAGCCCACAAGCCCTTTAAGAGCAGTTTGTTAGTTTGCTATAAACTTGTAAGTCTGGCGAACTAGAGTACCTTTGGTTTTTGAAGCTAGATAGTTTGTGGGCTCATCTTCCAGGTGCAGGCCTTAAAGGTGGGGGTGACTGATAGGGGGTCAAGCCCTTCGCTCCATCGGGAAAAGCTCTTGGTTTTGAGTCCCTCCTGATTAGGGGTTCACCTTGCCCAGGGTGGGGTTTATGGCAAGATCGTCCTCTCCTGTACACTTTGATGTGTGTCTGTGCCCCCCCCCCCCCATCCGATGTTTAGATGTTGTTCTACTAGGTTTTAGGGGCTTTTTTCAGAGGACGATGTTCCTATATAGCTGTAGGTTTAGTGTGTCTGTGAGACAAGGTGAGTTCCAGATCTTGCTATATCTCTTTCTTGCACAAGAGCCCGTACTCTCTCTTTTAGTTAATGACACTAACACGTCCCTAATGAGCTGAGCCAGAAACCACAGGGTCACCCTTGATTTCTAGTTGTCACTCCATTGGAACTTGACCAGTTACCATTACCTACCTACCTTCTAAACAGAACAGTCATGTGTCTCCCACTCTTCCCCAGTATGAAGCCATATTTAATTGAGACATGTAAGTGTAGATAATTATAATGGCTTTCTAGAACTTGTTCTATTTCCACTATTGTCTCCTAGTAGTCCATTTCCCATATTGCCATTTGAAGGATTCTTCAAAACTCAAATCTGATGGAACTAATTTCTTCTTTTGAGACTTTCATAGCTGGAGGATGAAGTCCAGACTTGGAAAGCATTTCAGACAGGGTCAATGATCTCAGCCTTGACTCCTTCGCCTTTTCTTCCACCCTGTGATCACCTCTGTGAATGGCTTTGGTGTATGTGTACACTATGCTTTGAGATACCTCCCTGGTTTGTATTTGCTGCTCCCTCTGTTAGGAACAATCTTCCCCTCTGCCCCTCCCTAACTCCTGTATATTTTAGCTCTGGACTCATTTCATTTAGTAGGCATTCTTAGAACATTCCAGTTACCTTGCCTCCATTCTGGGTTAAATGTCTTCCTTTTGTGCTTTCACTGTGTAACCCATATTGGCACTTAACAAATTGTTCTCTAGTTGTTGCCTAAGGTATCATTTTGAAACATTAATTCAGATTTTTTTCCCCAATACCTGCCTTATATTGTCTTCACCCGCTGAGGAGAAGAAAGGTAATCAGTAGAATTGTTTTAAGGGATAAACAAAACATGAAAAAATGGAGAATACAGTTTTTAGTTGAAACTATCTGAAGCTTAGAATTCATAAACAAGAAAGTCCAGTGTTAAAGGACTGTGGACATAAATAGATCAGGAAGAAAAGCTGGGAAGCCAGACTACCTCTCCACTAGACTAATGAGTCTTTGGACATGGTGGTTGTGGGGTGAAGTAAGATAACCAAGGAGTGACTGTTGCAAAGGAAGTATCCAATGACCAGAGCCTATCATGAGCCCTTTTCTTTAGAATATGTCTTTTCCAAGTCCTAAAGGAAGCCAAGCACCTTCCAAGGGTAACAGGTATATTTTTCTCATGTCTACCTTGTTAATGCCATTGAGAAAGAGTCACACAGAAGCTTCATTTTTTAAATTAATTGAAACTCAGCAGTTATTACTAAGGTAGTAAGGTAAAAGTAGAGGGAATTTCTGCTAAAACCTTTTGGAACTGGTTTGTCCCCATTAACCTCAGAATCGCCAGGAAACATGTATAATCCTCTTGAAGTCTTGCAGTGGCAATAATTTTACCTCTGTATCTGAGGAGTAGAGGACTATTATTTAAAACATGTATTTCAAACATTTCAAGGAAGACGGTTTTTGATGAGACCTCTTAAAATGATTTTTTTTTTTTTTTTTTTTAGAGATTCTGTTTATTTTACAGAATGTGCATCAGCAGGGGTGGGGAGGAGCAGAGGGAGAAGGAAAGAATCTCAGGGAGACTCCACGTTGACACAGAGCCCAACAGAGGTTCAGTCTTATGATGCTGAGATCATGAGCTGAGCCAAAACCAAGAGTCAGATGTTCAACTGACTGAGCCACGCAGGTGCCCCCAAATGAAACAGATTCCTAATGTTCAGTTGTTGGATGCACATATTAGGGAATATTATATTTATAACTGTTGCTAATTCATATTAACTTATAAATTTCCCTTTATTACAACTCTATGAGTTCACTGAGCATCAGAAAATGCACAGTGTTATATTTTCATGTATGGCAAGAAACTAGAGAATGTGTCTTACATATGAATGTTGACAATAACTGGAAACCCTCAGTTTTCTTTTTCCTTGATTGTATGCTGTCAGTTTTGTGTACCTAGGTAGGTGAGATTCCTATCACTGAGTTTGGTTTAGGAAGGTATTTTGACCCATGTGGACCCATGTGAGTATTTCTGTGACTTTACTTGGCTTCTACTTAGCCCAGAGTCTGGAAATGGCCCCGGGAACACATTTAGAAGAAAATATCCAGAAATGGAGTTCATAGCACAATTAGATCACTAAGAGATCTTGAAATTACCAGATCTGCTGTGCTGCAGATAGATTGATGGCAGGATGATTCAGCATGCCCCAAGGTCCAAGACCAAGGCAAGCCTGCACAGCATCTGAAGCATTACTATACCACGTGCCACACAGTAAACGGACCCACACTATTTACACATCCCATACACATGTTGTTCCTAGACTGTGCTGGTAGGATACCCATATGATCACTGGACCCTAAACTCCAGATGCAGGGTAAATAGTGACCATGTAGAAAAGGTGACTTTTGAATATGCTGATAGCTACTCTTAGTTCTACAACCAAGAGTTTTATGACTCTGGAATGCAGTCAGTCATGTACTGACAGTACTTACCTTCAAAGATTACATATATTAGAATTAACTCCAATGCCTAAATCCAAATCCACATTAGAAAACGAGAGGCTAAAATAAAAATGTGTTGGCATTCTTCAGTTGAAGCTCATCGTTGTCCCTAGCATTACAGGAGAGGAAGGTAACGAGAAATGGAAACAGGCATCCTAAGACCAAAAATAATAACAATTGAAAGGAAATGAAAAAATTCATCAGACTAAGGCTGAGAAATTCATGAATATAGTCTCTTAGATATTTATTGTAATCTCCAAAAAATAAAACCAGAGTAACCCAAAGAACAAAAACCACTTTCTATATAGAATTCACATACAAACTTAATACCTAATAGAGCACATACTGTTTTTACACAATAAATTTCAATAAAGAAAACTTCACAATGTGAATACTTTGTAGCTTTAAACCCAGACAAGAGCTCCTGTGGACACATAAAGAGTCACAATATTTGCTGTGCAGCTGTTAGTTTTCAACTACATGTCACAATCACTATAGGAAAACACTAAGCTGTTACTCAAGAGTTTCTGAAGAAGAGCTCCACAGTACAGTCACTGAGGAGCCAGAAAGTGCCCGGTTACAAAGGCAGGTCTTCACCTGTGCATTTCCCAAGACCCTTGATGGGAAACATGGAACTCCAAGAAAATTTCTGGGCATACATCTTTCCAGCTGACATTGGATTACACAATGTTTCGTGGTTTGGTGCATGGGCAAGATGTCTAAATCAGCTGTTCTAATGTGACTTTAAAGCCAGTTGTGTTCTGTTGTGCAGTTTGGGGCTGCTCAGCACAGAGGACTGTGTCAATGTTGCAGCTTGTCTTCTTCACGGGGACAAAAGCCAGAGAGCCCAGGGGGTAATCTGTTGGGTTTGATAGGGCCAGCTGGGCTCTCTACAGAAAAACAAGGATCTTTATCTGCCCCCACTGTCACCTTTTCATTCACAGGGAACATAATGTGACCTTTCCCATTTATTGTCTGGCAAAATCTCATTATCAAATATTTGCTGGGATCACATTCTTGAGTGTTCCAGTTGTTAGAGGTCCCTCATTTTCTATGCTCCTATATCCGGACATAATTTAGCATTTACATAATATCGTGGTATTCTCCCCCCCACCCCATTCTTCAGTTTATTAGGGGTAGGAACCATAACTCTTCCCTGTTTGATTCCCACAGCACTGAGCTCTTGGTATTCAGTAATGGTGATGACTGACTAAACATTTAAACACGCTCTTAAATTATTATTCTAATGTTGGCTACATGCTTATGTTTATCTTTTTTTTTTTTTAATTTGGCACAAAGTCATCCGTAATCTCTCTGCTTCTCCCACATTCACATGACTTTTTCAGTCATTTTGAGAGCTGAGTACAAATTTCATGCTATCATATTTAAGATAGGGCCACACATTACTGATGGTAGCCCAGAGCCATTTAATATGATTGGCACAGCCTCACCTGTCAGTTTCAGGCCACTGCTGTAGAAAGAGTGGAAGGCTTCTTATGACGTACAGATGGCCAAAGTTATCTAAAACCAAGTGAGCAAGTCATAACTTTTCTTCCTAATGGTATCATGATTTACTCTGCTAACTGAATGAAAAGGCAAAGCACAGTATTAAAATGAGTGCTTTACTTTTAAAGTTAAAATGGCGGATAGGAATTTAAGGTAGGTGACCCACTTCAAATTTCATATAAATAAATACTTAAGAGTTTTTAGTAATCCAGCACCCAGGCCTATTTTTTTTTTTTTAATTTTGCATCTCACTTACGTCCTAGGCCACCAATTACAAGATTAACCAAGGGGGTTTGAGGACGAGTTTAGGAGTTTCTGTCGAAATACCAAAGCAACTTAAGAATTCTGACTTTGGTTTCTCCTATATCACCAGTGTGGACAATTGAGAATTGAAAGTGAATATAACATTAACTATAACTTAAAAAGACATCAATATTTTAGAATCACCAGGGTTGACAATGTTCACTTCACAAACAAAATACAAGGCTGAACAACAAAATAAACACAGAAATTCAAGAAGAAAAATTCTTAGAACATGTGATCAGCATTTCTGAGAAGAATAAATAGGACTTTACCTTATGTGCATATTTTTTCTTAGGTATCTAAATTAGCTTTTTTTAAGAGATTTCTGGATTTAAGAAAGGAATGCCTATATAAAATAAATGAACATCCATTCTGTCTTAAAAATAAAATCCACAATTCTAAAGCGCAAAATTGACATATATTTGCAGATACTAAATGTTTGGTTTTATAGGAAAAAAATTACTTTGAAATAGGCACGGAGGAGTTTCACATGACACCAATAAGGTATTTACTGTATAAATTGCACCACTAGACAAATACAGCTACAAGAAATAATTTGAATAAGTTACACAGCCATCAAAGCATCTCACACATTCATTATAATTCACTCTTTCACGCTAGTTTATATACACTGAGTAAGTCATTAAATATTGCACTTATTGGCCCATGAACCCTCAATTATGAGGTGTTGAAAAATAGAAAACAAATCTATTTTTATAACATATTTTCATGCAACATTTAAGACATTTCAGTTCCACAAACACCATTAAATAGTTGTACATTTGGACAGTCCAACGGTATCACATCACGTCTGACATCAACAATATATTAACAGGAATTACAGGAAGTTTTCATTTAGCATACATCCTAGGGCTGATGAAACAATGCAGGGAAAACCATCCTACTGACACAGCAAACAATCCCCAGTTTCACTTGTATGAGGAGCATGGAACCACTAGACAGGAGTATGTCACGCTCACGTCCCTGAAAGGATGGGTGCCTGTGTGGCTCATGTTCTATCTGTGCCCTTAAGAACAGCATTCGTGAACCTAAGCAATCCCTAGCCCCAAACGGGAATATGGAAATATGGCCAATAATAAAATAATAAAAAAACCCACAGCCAACTCTCAGTTGTCCACTATGAAGGAAAGTACAAACACAGGTGAATGAAAATACACAGGTAAACCCCCAACCTTACTTCAGCAGATAATGACTGGTGGAAACTCCACCAACAATGGTACTGATGGCAGGTAAATGGTGAGAATTTGAGTCTCATCTCCTGTTCTTAGTCCTGTCATTCAGTGAGAGGAAACTGCTTTAAAACTATAATGAAAAATAGTATCAGGAAGTGGAAAAGAGAACCACAACTGGAAAGTTGAGTTTGTCTCCCAGCTAGGTGTTCTGAGAGAGGTTTTGAACTTTTTTGTTTTTTTTTTTAGTCTAGAACATTAGCAAAATGCATTTTTTTCTATTTTTGATGAAAATTATGTGTGCAACATAAAAATCAGTGTCAAGTATCTATTTTGTAGATCTTTTGAAACAAAATGGGAGTTAAAGTTGGCACACAGCAAAAGCTCCTTTTTCCCTGGCGCTGATTAAGCACCATATATGAAAATTTCCCTTCATAAAGAGGATGTGTGTGTATGTGTATGTGTAGAGGGACAACACCATGTAAGTGGCCCAAGTGTAAATATTTAAGTCTACCAAAAGGAATTATTTGTTAGCTGGAGTGTCAAGCATTTCTGTAAAGGTCTTTCAAACAAACTACATTTATTCATGAAATAGCAATAACAATAGGTACATATATTTTAGATAAATTCCCTGGACCTTGTTGCTGCCCTCTTAGGGGATACTGTATTTCCTGTATTTCTGGAATCTGGAGCCCTGTAGGTACATTATAGGGAGAACTGGTTTTGTTTTGTTTTTGGTCATCATAAACTTTGTCTTTGATCCAATTTGTCCCAATTCCTTCCTGAATAAGAAACAGGTTTATATCTTTAAGGGGCTTTGGTCAAAAAATGACTTTAAATACAAAGCAGTCCAGAAAGCTGACCCTACTGGTTCAGCTCAGCAGAAGGACTTCCCCAACTTACTAGGAAACCACGCATGTGCAGGTAGTCGACACAAATGGGCAAAGTGAAACTGTGCCGTGGAGGTGGCATCTTCTGGGGCGGGGGGGGGGGGGGGGGTGATGAGAAAGGCCACGAGGGTCAAGCGGCTCACATGCTACCCTGACCTAGCACACTGGGTGAGCATACACACAAAGGAAAAGAAGGTTTGAGTTACCAGTCATGCAATGTCCCTAAGTTACAGAGAGAGGAACCTTCAGATAAAAAAAAGGCCACCTCCTAAGTATTCCTCACAAACAACATCTGGTTGAGCATTCCAACAGTAGATGCAAATGTTTAACACTTTTTGGTCTGGAAGGGGTTTTAGTCCTGACCACATGGTCAGATTTAGCTCACAGTTTTTCACCTGCAGCGGTTACCTCAGCCTTGAGAGAGCTTGGTAGAGCCTGGAGACATTTTAAATACAGTCTGACAAATGCTACCTGGTCAGCCTCAGGAGGCAGAGAACATCTTCCCTGTGCACCAAGATTCACAGCAACCCGAGCCCATCATGATGAGCCTCTGGGAACACACTACCACACTTGGAAACTCAGGTCGCTTTATGGAAGTTCAGTTGATAATGGAATATTTTACTTTTAAAAAATACGTGAAAGTCTGCGTTCAGCATAGACATAGAATTAGTTTGAATTGGTCCCTGGAAAAGGAGTTGTGTGCTCAACAAAAGGACTGGAACTCATCTGGATAAGAGTGAAGTAGGTGGCGGTGTCCATACTCACTATGTGTTTGGGTAGATAGGGGTTTTGGAGAAGTTTGGTTATAATTTTTAGAATTTATGCTTCACATTTATCATAACCATGCTGCAGTTTTCTGCTATGACTGAAGGCATCACTGAAGGCATCATTGCTCACCTGACAGATAACAATCTTAGCACTCAGTTACCAGGCAGCAAAGGGTTACTGGCTTGAAGTGAACCTCAACGGGAACTCTTAGAATCTACTGACAGGTTCACCAAGGCAGTAGAAGTTGTTCTGGGGAGGGGAGAAGGAGGAGGAGAGGGCGGCAGCAATGAACTGAGCTACCATTCAGAAGCAATTGTTCTTGGGTTCCCGAACCATGGGATGTGGCACTTAAACTGCCACCTTAGGACTTCAGAGAGGTCATGCACCTTCTATATCCATTCACATTCCCCAACACCAAATGCCCATCCACTTTGGTGGTCTCTGTATACATGCAGAATTTTCCAGTCTAGGTTTTCAATTGCATTAAGAATGGAAAGGAAGGTACCAACACCAAAGCTCTTGGAAGTATTTGCTCAACAATTGGGGTTTGTCTCTAAAAAATTGCAGAGGTGAGGGTGGTGAGGTGGGCAGCAGAGAAATTCATTCTTGAAAAATAATTGAATTGAATCATACAATAGAAGATGGGTGTTAAAAGTGTACACATTTACACAAGCATGTACTTTAAGGTATCTTCTTTAAAATGCAAATGTAGTTAGGCTGTTGGTAAAAATGACTTGTGGTTATTTAGGCTGTAGTGGGAGTTGGAGATAATGTAGGAGGTTAAGTGTGTGTATGTGTTGGTGCAAAAAGGCTAAAAAACCTTGCAGTTACATAGCTACAAGTTTTAATAGTTTGATGACAAGAAAACCACACTATGGCTTTACCTCTTACAACAAAAATTTAATTTTAAAACTAAAATCTCTTCATGAAATGAGGAATAGAGTTTTCTCTTCCCACAAGCTTTATAGCAGGACTGTAGGTGTGCATTTACCTGAGCTCTGTGACAATCCATTCTGGAAACTTCTCAGTGAAATTCACACCAGCATGGGAGCTTTGGAACAGAACTAGGAAGTTTCATCCTCTTCCACGGAGGGATGGAAAATGGAAAGTATCCAAAGTTCTTTGGCTTTGACACTTGCCCTCATGCTTCCCTGACTGGGATTAAAGTAGTTTAGTGTAGGCATGCCTGACACCTACATGTGACAAAGGCTTCTGACTTCGTTTTTTGGTTGTGGGGCCAATTAATGTCATTTGCAATGATGTTTCCAGGGAAGGGGTTTACACAAAAGTAAAACACACCTCTGGACCTTCCGCTCTTCTCACCTTGATTTTGCTTGCCCCTATCCAATACTCCATAGAGGAAGGGGCTTATAAGATCCCTCTGAACATCATACTTAGGTCCTTGACATCTGCATGTATACATGGGAATGGGACTCCGAGGCCAGGAAAGTTTTCTTGGCTTCACTGTTTCATACAAGATTACACAAGTGAGTTTTAACAACTTTGACCTTGACCCTGCCCACATTCTGAGGTGGTTATAGAAATAACTGTTTTGTCATGCAAATAGGCTTCGGTTGCAAACCGGTCTGCTTTGTTTGCCACCCTTGCTTGTCTTGCCCTTCACTGAGAGTTCTGCAATTTTTGAAGTTCATTGGTCTATTAAAATGTAAAACATTCTCGGGCCTGCCTTGCAGGGTGCCAAAGTGGAGACTGATTACAAATGCATGGATCTTAAGCTCAAGGTGAGAAATGACCTGGGTTTATTGAAAACATCCCCCATGTATTCTTTAAGTTTCATCTTTAAGTTTCATCTAACTTAGTAATAATATACAATATAATAATATAATAATATACAACCTAGTTCCTTGACCTGGAGATGGTTATTATCCAACAACACACTTACCTATCAGTAACCTTGCTCAAGAGACTTACACCCAAAACTTTCCTAGGAACTGTGTCTAGTTATGGAAAGAGGGAAAAAAATCTTGAACATAACCACCAATGCAGGGCAACAAGAAAATCACCCTAATGAAACCGACCTTCTAAATCCACCAGTCTGTGCCTGCTGCCTTCCTTCCTCAAGTCTAGTATACTGCACCATTAAGGATGCCAGTTTCCTTTGGCGGCTCAATTAGAACAGCTGGTGAGATTTGGGGGCTTGTTATTCTCAGGTGGTCTTAGAAAATCTGGGAGAAAAAAATGAGGGTATTTGAATGGTTTTCTCCCCCTGCCCCCACTCAGTTGCTTCTGGTGTCCTAAAGTGTTGGTTCAACTTTTCGTAACTCTAAAGAGTGTTCTCTCAGTAAGGTAATCACCTGTAAAACTTACAGAATGCAGACAGAATATGCTTTATAATTGGGAACAATGGGATTGAAAAAGACTACAGATAAAAATTCTTATCCTCAACTTTAGAGCCATTGGGATTTTAAAAAACTAATTTATTGAGTAAAAGAAGTAAGGTGAGGGGTGAACAGAAGGCACTGGTTGTGGAAGCAAGTGTCTATCCCACAGGAAGAGGGGCTTCAACAAACTTCAAATTCATCTCTATTCCATGCTTGAGTGATGGTTCCAGAAAGTGGGTGGGGATGGTGTGTGTATAGTGGGAGGCAGTTATTAAGGAATGGGGAAAGTGAGTCCTTTGAGAAGTCTGCAGCCATTCCTACTCTTCTTGGTTTAAAGACTTCTTACGTAATGCCTTGAGCTGATGCCTGTCAGTCTGTCTGTGTCTTCAAATATTCCAAACACTGGGCAGAAGTAGTGGCACCAAGAGCCCTGCATTAGGGTCATTGTTTATGTACATAACTAAATTAAGAAAGTGGATTAAACCGGAACTAGATTTAATCTCTAAGAAAATTTGCAAGGGTTTCAAACACAGTATTCCTATTTCGTTATAGTCAGTGGTCTCCTCAGTTATTAGTAAGACTGAAAACCAGACACATTTCCTGAACAGTTAAACTGACCAGACCCATGATGGTCTCCTGAGATCTCCTCTTACCCCCACCCCCGCAACCCCACACAAGCAATTCCTTGGTTATCATCCTTACAAGTGAATCGCAAATTTGAACCCGAGGCACGAAATTCAGTGGTAGTGAAATTACAGTCTGAGGTCCCAGCAGTAGCTTAATTTTGAGAAGAAATCTGAAATAAAAAGAGCCTACAAAGACAAGTAACAAATTACATGCAAATATCAGATGTTTCTAGATGGATAGTCCTTACAAATTCGAGATCACATATTTGCCACATGTTAACACGGGAAATCTTCCACAAATTGAATGCGTGTATGAGCCATTGACATCAAAGATTTCCCTCAAGTAATTACTAGGCAGTAGAAATGAAGGTTAATCGACCATTTATAAACGCTGTTGGTTGGTGATGTGCCCCCTCCAGCTGCCTGTGTGTGTGTGTGTTGGGGGGGGGACATTAACAGCCACAGTTGGGCTGTGGCGGGGGAGGGCTTTCCTTGAGTCTTGTGTTCTGCTTGGCGGCAGTGATGGCCGGATCCGTCTCCAAACTCTCGGACATTTTGTCGCAGATGATATCCACAAGACGCTCAAACGTCTGCTTGACATTAATGTTATCCTTGGCACTTGTTTCAAAAAATTCAAACCCTGGAAGAAACAGGGAGAAAGACAGCTCGGTGATTTTACACTTCTGCTGAAAGTAAATGGGACTTGATGATGGTTTTTCCCTGGGGGCTGGGGCAGACAGAAGATGTGGACCTAAGATGCAAGTTGAACAAATGCTGTCATCTTGCTACCCAGTCTTTTGTTCACAGCTACAGTGACGTTTGATTTTTCCCTGTCAATTTGTTTATGAATTGAATGAACCACCACCACCAAATCTCTTCACAAAAGCTTATTAGTAAAATCCTCCACTCTGAGTCTGTCTTTGCCCTCCTTTCCTCCAGCTCTGAGCCACCAGGAAGCTTCTTGGAATCTTTTTTAAGATGTGTAATTGGGCATATTTTCCTTATCCCTTTTCGGATTCATCATAATTGTCCATGGGCATGTTTCCATTAACTTGAGGCTTAGAAGACTTTATCTGTATGTTCCGCTGTAAAAGGGACTACGGACTGCCTCACCGCACTCCCCGGTGACGACTCCTGAGCCTGAGGCCGCACCGCGGATCCATGGTGAGCTTTTGGGAAAGTTTCCATACCGAACTGGACACAAGGTGGCACTAAAGAGTCAGTGGATTAACCTTAAATGTGCTTCAACCTCTGTTTGGGGAAAATTGTGTGTCCCGTTAGGTGAACAGCTCTCCGTGGCTTTGGTGCAGATTTTTCTGGGGCTTCTATTTTCTATTCTGTGCTCTATCAGCAGCAGTGTTTTACTGGCATCTGGAATAAGACGCCTGATATATATCAAAGGCGCTGCCAGAATTGCAAGAAGGTACAAAAGAGGCGGTCACAGTTGCACACTTCTCCCCATCCCTGTACCTGGGCAGAAGCAGACTCCAGCTGCTGTTCTGTACACAGCCTTATCACTATTGTTTGCCTTCACATTCCACGGGCTCAGCTTGCCAGTTAGTTGCCATGACAACCTCCCCAGTCCATTCAGGGGACTTTGATTTAGAATGTACTGGGCAGGACACAAAAACCCTTTCTTAATCCATTCTCAATTTTACGCCCTATAAATCCTTCTGGTTACATCTGGCCCTATCTCAGAGGAGCCACATGGATTCAGAATGATTAAATCATGTGATTTCATCTCAACTCTTGGGATCCAAGGGGGGAAAAATATAGACTCATATTTTACATTCATGTCTAAACCCTCTGATAACCCAGAAATACTTTGTTGGTCATCCTCAGTATTTAAAATTAGTGTTTCTCCGGAGTTAAAATTTCTAATTTAGTAATGATCGACGAGTAGTTAGAGGACTATATTTGAGCTTGAATTCCATTAGCTAGTGTGTATTCTATTATTCCCTTGTGTTTTAACAATTGTAGGGTTGGAGTTAAAGGAGCATGAGTGGGACTGTAAAATTCCACTGGATAATTCAGAACCCCCTTTGGCTTTTAGTTTGCTGTCATTACAGCTCTGAAAAATTCTGGATTTCTTAGCAGACAACACAAATATAACTCTCTTTCCTAATGTTTTTACAGCCTACAGAGCTCTGTCATTTGTCTTACAACAATTTGATCCAGATTTTGGAGAACTCAGCTGTGGATCTAAACAATATCCTTATTGCAAAGATGTTAGAACTACTTGCATTTTATTGGGGTTTTTCCCAGTGCTAAGTGAAGGATTCTTTAAGTCCCAAGATACTAAGACCCTACTGCGTTAGTTAAGATCCCTGAATAAGACTTATGAGAAAAAACATCTGCTAATTGGGCACAAAGGTTTCATTCCAGATTCAGTTCTCTCATCTCTTCTGCTAACACTTAGTTTTCTTCTTAGTGCTGAACTTGAAGGTATCATAAAAGATTTGGCCATCGTGATGAAACCGTAACCCAGGTAAGCTTTTGTCAGATGGGATTCCTTAAACCTGGGCTTTTGGACACACTTTGCTGCTGGTGTACAACTTCAGGTCAGTAAAATGATCTATATCCCAAGAGCCAGAGTGCTCTCAGGGGCTTATAAGAATTTCGAATAGAAGAGGGTACCATGGGATGGAAGAAAGATGGATTATCAGTCGGAAGATAGGAAATCTAAGTCTACTAACAAGTCATCTTTTTAGTGTCCCGTTATTTATGACATGTGCCTTACTTCGTTTACAGAGAGCGCTATCACGCAGCTCAAATAAGAAAATGTATGTACCGGTTCCCAGCAAACCAGATGCTGCTCTGATAGTAATCGTAAACACACAGTTGAATGGTTAAGGTGTAACAGGTACTCTTCAAAGCCCTTAATATACTGTAACTCGTTTTATCCAGGAGGTGGTGCTATTACTGAACAAATTCGCTGGTTAGGCAATGGAGGCACAAGATTGTCAAGTAGTTTGCTCAAACATCTTTTTTGCTCAGCCTGTAATGGTAAAGCTGGCTTTGAGCTACTAAACTGGTCACTCCCTTGCTCCTCCAGATACCTATAGAAGTAAGCAGTCATTGGATTCCAGCTGAATTGTAAGTTCTATGCTAATTAAAACTGCACTATATATCATAAACTTTTAAATAGATTTAATAATGACTGAGAAAAACACCTTTTCTTAATGATATCAAGGTGGCCATCGGGCCAGCTGCACTGGCAGACTGCCTCACCAAAGTGAATTTTTGGGTTTCCCTAGTCTATCTTAGTCTCCAAAAAAAGCACATAACTAAATTAAGAAACACTGTATTGCTTAAAATTGTTAACCATCTGAACTTACAGTGAGTATTAATCTTTTTGCAATGTTGATGGATGCTAAGAAGTGGGGTGGCTGACAGTTTAAGACAACAATGAGGTCTGCATTATTAGTGGACTCTTCCGTTCCGGAACAATTTCTCTATAGCATGAGATGCTGTTAGAGAGCATTTACCTGTAGCACTTTTTTTCACAACTGGAATCCACGCTCTCAAGCCCTGTCACAGCTTTGTAAACACAGTTGGTTGAAATGACAACAATGGGCTTACAATGTAACAATCTTAACAGTATCCTCAGTAGGAACAGATTTCATTTCAAACCCCTTTCTTTGCTCATCCCTAAGAAGCAACTCCTCTTCGAGTTTGACCACGAGATTGCAAAATTCAGTCATATCTTCAGGCTCCTCTTCTAATCGTTGTTCTTTTGCTATTATACAAATCTCCATGGTTACTTCCCACCTAAGTCCTGAGCCCAAAGTCCTCCATGAGGAGTGTAATAAACTTTTTACAAACCCCTGTTAAGGTTGATACTCTAGTCTGATCTCTTCCCCTGAATCACCAATGTTTTTAGTGGTATCTAAAATGCTGTATCCTTTTCAGAATGTTGTCAATTCCTGTGCCCAGAACCATTGGAGGAATCACTATCTATGAAGGGGTAACCTTCCAATGTAGAAGGCTTGAAAATATCAGTGACTCCTTGATGGTTAGGAGACATGAAAACAACATTCATTTTGTGGCACATCTTCAGAGTTCTTGGATGACCAGGTACATTGTCATAAGCAATAATGTCCTGAAATTTTTTTTTCTGAGAAGTAGCTCTCAACAGGGCCTTAAAATACTCCCTACACCATTTTGTAAGCAGACCTGCCATCATCGAGGTGGTGCTGTTCCTAGAGCATAGGCAGACTATACATAGTATAACTTTTAAGGCCCCTCAGACTTTTGAAATGGTAAATGAGCATTTTTCCATTATAGAGATGGCTTCTTCCCTTAAAGCCAGAAGCTAGCTGAGGTTGGTTTTTGACTTTTGCTTCTGCAGCTTCACTCTCAATTATGCTTTGGCCTAAAGGAATGCTGTGGCTGGTTTGATCTTCCCTCCAGGCCACTAAAACTTTTTCCCTGTCAGCAATAAGCTCTTTGAATTTTCTTATCATCCGTGTATTCACTGGAGTAGCACTTTGAACTTCTGTCAAGATTTTGCATTTACAACTTGACTGTTTCATGCAAGAAGTCTAGCTTTTGGCCTGTATTAGCATAGGAAAGAAGACCTATTGCATGATTTCATTTGAGAGAAGGCCCTAAATGAGCTGGTTATTTACACCAAAGATCACGTTCACAGACAACTGTAACAAATAGAATGAACAAATTTTAATGTTACACCAAGATATGAGGTGATCAAATAGTATTGGAAAAATGGTGCTCTGAGACATGCTTGATACAGCATTGTAATAAAACTAGCTTTGCCTCCATCTCTACACTGTATTATAGATATAAAAGTTTCTGGAAATGATAATTGCAGCATCTAGTTGTTTGGATTCAGGGCAGATCCAGGTTTACGGTGCCATAAATGATCTGCTGTCCAGTTGACTCATAATCAAGTCTTTGTGAAGCCACTCACACCCTACACCTCATGGATGTATAAAGCCCATGGCCTAAATCTTAACAACAGATTCCAACACCTCACCCTTTGTTCTTCTTTGTTGGATTTTCAGGGCCATCCCCTCCCAGTATTTTAATTTCAACTGCAGCAAGGGGACCTTATTCTTAGAAATCTTGAACCTCTTATCTACATACACAGACAGGAGGGAGCCACCTGTGCTTCACTC
This sequence comes from Meles meles, assembly GCF_922984935.1. Classification (NCBI taxonomy): domain Eukaryota; kingdom Metazoa; phylum Chordata; class Mammalia; order Carnivora; family Mustelidae; genus Meles; species Meles meles. The sequence continues at coordinate 94,917,524 of NC_060068.1, forward strand.
TGGAACCAGTTTTTCTTACTAACATGTAAGACCGTTTTTAATTTACTAGGTAGGATAGTGTGGTTCTGGAGTTTAAATAAGTAGCCCAAGGTTACATAGCAAGATGACCGTGAAGGCTCACAGAAATCTGATAAATAGGTTACTGATTTAGCTTCCAGGCTTTGACACCTGTCCCTTAAACTGCATCAGCCAATTTCATAATGAATTCACATCCTCTGACCGTCATTTCTCTTTCTTCCCTCATCAGAACCTTTCTAATTCCTCTTGGACACCACCCAAATGTTCCCAACTTGGATGAGTCTTTCGCTACACTCCAGTACATCTCTGGTTCATGTCTTTTCATGCCTGATTCCAAACGGTTATTCCTGCCCTTTCCAAAGGTTATTATAGGCACCATGGACTTCACGTGTGACCTTATGCTTCGGTTCCACTTGACCCTGAGGGACTCCGCAGAAACTGGGAAATATTTTGTAAAGAAAAATGTGCTGAAGAAAGCCAAAATCAAACTTGTGTTCTCCCTACTATATATATTGTTAAAGGGGGCAGTAGAGCATGGTGGTGCAAATCAGATTACACTCAAGCACCCAAGAGTTGTAATCCTATAGCCTGACATTACGACATTGGACGGTTACTTGTATCTGCATACTTCTAAACTCCACCCCAGAAATACTAAACTGGAATCACAAGCAGGGGCAGGGTCTAAATAGGCATTTCAGAGCTCCTTGGAAGGTACTTTATGCACATGAAGGGTTAAGGTTCAATATTCTCTGTACACCCATGTTTGTAGCCTCATCATTCATGAGATAGAATGCAATGCAAATAGCCACTGACTGATGAGTAGATTAACAATGTGGTATAGACATAGTAAAATGCATTACTCAGGTATAAAAGGAAATTGATACATCTGCCAAATGGATAAACCTCGACATTATCTCCTAGGATATAAACCAGTCCCAAAAAGACAAATACTGTATGATTTCACTTGTGAAGTACATAGGATAGTCAATTTCACAGATACAGAAAGTGGAATGGTGGGAGCCAAAGGCTGTCAGGGAGGGGAAAAGAGAGAGGTAACAGTTTCCATTTTGCAAAATAAAAGGAATTCTTGAGACTGGTTGCTTAGCAAAGTGAATATACTTGTTCACCTATATGCTTAAACATGGTAAACATTATGTGTATCTCTTTAACCCAAATTAAAAATTTTTCCATATTGATAAATACCTACATGAAGAAACAAAACCTTTAACAGATTTACTCCTCAGGGAACAAGAAAAAGAAAAACTGAAGACCAATGTGAGCAGAAATAAATGAAATAGAGACTAAAAGCTGTTGATTTGAAGATAGAAAACAAAACTGACATGTAGCTAAAGAAATAGAGCAAATACTAGAAACATAGACCCTACAAAACTAGAATGGTGAAGACATAAGAACAAACCAATTAGTAGTACGGAGAATGTATCAGTAATCAAAACTTCCCCAAAAAAGAATGCCCCAAAGGCGAGGGCTTCACTGGTGGATTCTATCAAATTTTTAAAGAAGAATTCATGTCAGTCCTCCTTTAAACTCTTCCAGAAAATTCAAGAGGAGAAAATACTTCCAAGCTAACTTTGAGGCCAGCATTACTCTGCTATCACAACAAGGACACCAGAAGAAAAGAAAATTGCAGGCCCATATCCTCAATGAACATAAATCCCAAGCCCCTCAAGACAATGTCAGCAAACCAAGTAACAATGCATAAAAAGAATTCTACACCAAAATCAAGTGCTTTATTCCAAGGAGGCAAGAATGGTTCACCATCCATTAATCAGTGTGCTACACCACATGAACAAAAAGCATACAATCATTCTGTAAAGATGCAAATGCAGCACTGGACAAAATTCAGTATCCATTTATGATAAAACCTCTCAACAAGGTAGGTATTGAGGGAATGTACTTTAGCATCATAAAGGCCATATGTGACAAATCCACAAGTAAGATCACACTCAGTGGTGAAAAGCTGAAAGCTTTGCCTCTAAAATCAGGAATAAAGATGTTTTCTCCCACCACTTTTATTCAACATAGTATTAGAAGTCCTTGCCAGGCCAAAAAGGCAAGAAAAAGAAAAGGCATCCATAGATGAAAGAAAAAATAAAACTATTTGCAGAAGACAGTGTAAAACATGTAGAAAATCCTAAGGACTCCATCAAAAATCTCTTAGGACTAATCAGTGAATTCAGTAAAGTTGCATGATAATCTGTTAAATTTTAATATACAAATAACAAAATATGGCAATTCAGGAAACATGGACAACAGAATAAAATACCTAAGAATAACTTTAATCAAGGAGGTGAAAACTACAAAACATTGTCTTCATCGATGTGTTTGAACAGTAAATGAGAAGATACTCTTTGGTCACATAATTGGAAGAATATTCTTAAAATGTCCATACTTCTCAAATGCAATCTCTACCAAAATCCTAATGCCACTTTTAACAGAAAAGTAACCAAGAGTCCTCACATCTACATGGACCTACAAAAGACCCTAAATACACAAAGCAATCTTGAGAAGAACAAAGCCTGAGGCATCATGCTACCTGATTTCAAACCATATTACAAAGCTATGGTCATCAAAACAGTATGGTATAGGAATAAAAATAGGCAGGTAGGTCAGTGGAACGGGAGAGCTCAGAAATCACACATATATGATCAATTGTATATTCTTGGCTCATTTGTCATCAGTCGGAAGGGATTTCTCTGCAATAAATGGTGCTGGGGAAATTGGCCAACTTCCTGTGAATGATTACAACTGGCCCACTAAATTGCATCATATACAAAAATAAACTCAAAATGGGTTAAAGACTTGACTGTAAGATCTGAAACCATAAAACTTCCAGAAGAAAACAGGTGATCAATTCTTTGATGCCAGTCTTGGTGACTTTTTTTTTTTTTTAAATCTGACTTCAAAAGCAACTAAAAAATAAACTAGAGGGACTATTTCAAACTAAAACAACCTCTTCATAGTGAAGGAAATCACCAACAAAATTAAACAATGCCCTACCAAATGGGAGAAAATATGCCTGAATCATAGATTTGACAAGGGGTTAATATATAAAAAATATCAAGAATTCCTACAATTCAATAGCAAAAAAGGAAACAATCTTATTTAAGAATGGGAAGAGAATCTAAATAGACAATTTCCTGAAGAAAACAAATAAATGGTAAACATTAATATAAAGGGGATCAGCATCTGTAGTCATTAGAAAAATGCAAATAAAACCCACAATAATATCACTTCTCACTTAGCATAACAGCTAATATCAGAAAAGTTTTTTTGAGGGAATCCAGAAAAGGGAATGCTTATGCACCATTGGTGTAAACTGGTACAGTCACTATGGAAAACAGTATGGAAGTTCCTCAAAAATTTAAAGATACAGCAATTGTACTTTCTAAGAAAAATGAAAACTCTAATGGACCCCCATGTTTAGTGCAAACTTATTTATAATAGTTAAGTGCCTATGGATAAATAAATGGAAAAGGAAGATGTGTATTGTGGAAGAAAAAGGAAATGTGGAATGTTCTTCAACAATATGAATGAAATCTTTGCCATTTGTGCCAACACATGGATAGACTTCAAGGGCATTATGCTACGTGAATTAAATCTGATGGAGAAAGACAAATACCATATGACTTCACTTGTAGGTAGAATCTAAAACAACAACAGAAAACCAAACTCTCAAATACAAAGAACAGATTGATGGTTGCCAGACACACAGGGGGACTGGTGGACTGGGGAGGAGGGAAGGGGGCTCAAAAGATCGCATTATAAAATTAAGAAGTGAAGGATTCACTATCTTCAAACACCACTGATGGGAATGGAAAATGACCCAGCTCTTTGGAAAACAATGTATTCCTATATAGCAGTGGCTACTCTAGGTTCTGAGATGCCATTTGTTTTCAAAAGATATTCTGGGAAATTGAGTCTCTTTCTCCACCCCCAGGAAAATCATAAATGGCATCTGGGACACTTGGACCATCTTCAACTTCACTTTGAAAGAATGGTAAGAAGTGCTATTGTTTCTCTAAAGGGGAGGCAGCTCCTAAAATCATACTTTTCATTTAATTATTTAAGAAGTCTATAATTTGGGCGTAGGTTTCTATTCTCAAACTCCTAAATAAGACCTTTTGCTTCCAGATTTTAATTGCAATTCTGTGGAACTGGATGAACCAGAGTGGCAAAAAGGTCATTCTGCCAGCTGGGTGAAATTTGGGCCCAGCGTCCAGATTGCTGTGTAGCAGGATTAGCTGGTGGTTAGCTTTCCAGATAGAGTTCAGGAAGAGCAATCAATAAGGATTTGGATATACTGCCTCAAGAAGGGCCCCAGAAAGCCTTCTAAAGTTGGACAAAAGAAGAGGAACTCAGCCAAAGGTTCATGTTGCTTACAATAAGTATTCAAATATTCTAGTCTTTTGAGTCCTGTCATTAGCCAGGCCTGACCAGATGGTACCTTTCTTCTGCTTTATCAGGATTCTGAATCTATGCAACGGTTTTGTATGATCTTGACAAATCACAGTGGGTATAGAGAAGGTTTTGTCTTTGGCCTTTCTCACTCCAGACATGAGTTTAACATTCTCCATAGGTGAGAGAAGTTTAGCTTCAGCAGTACAAAGGACTATAATGCAAAGGACAGCAGTACAATGACAGTAGCCTGTGTTATGACTGATCCTTTTCTGTGAAGGAAGTCTATCTTATCGACTCCCTTTGGTGCCATCCCTTCCTAGATGTATATCCTCCCCCCACACATATGCACTCAAATCATCCCCTGTGCACTCCTCCTCTATTGTAGACACTTGATCCAAGGTCCTTGCAAATTTCCTCTTGAGATTGCTATGTATTCTGTTTGGCCCCCAAACTGGTAAACCTTTTAACATTTTGACCTAACCTTTAAAATAGTGATGTCACTCTAGAAATAACAAAGATGACAACATAGATCATTCTGAACTTTGCTCCCCTTGCATAAGGAGAACAACTAACAAACAATTACGGATGGAACAGACGCCTTTGGAGAATTCTAAAAGAAAGGGAAGAGGTTGAAGAGAGTCGCATTAGAGAGCTAAGAGGAGCAGCTTCACATTATGGTCACAGGACTGCATTGCCCCTCCCTCAGGCTGATGCAGTACCATGCTCGAGGTCTCCTTGAACCTACAGTGTTTTGAGTGGGGAAAGAGAGGCCAGAATAGACATGGTAGATTGCTTCTGGGAAGCCTCTGCTCCTGTCTTGCTCCATAGGAATTTTGGGAATTTAGTCACTGGGTGCGTCAGTCACTGGGATTTTTACTGTGACAGAGAAGGGAAGAGGAGCTTCAGTAACTGACACCCACATCTTGTTAGACTGAGTTTCCACCTTAAGCATGCAAGTAGCAGTCCCCACCAGGAGCTTTGCTCATCTACATCTAGTAGCATAGTCTGATCAAGCCTGATCCAGGTTATCAAAGAGTTTTGAGGGTCTTGCAACTTGGCCTGCCCCTATCTAAGCAGGGGAGCTTAGAAAGCTTAGAAGCTGGTTTGCTCCATTATGCTTAAGCAAAGAGTAAAATAGGCTGAGGTAATCCTGTGCTGAGTAAAGCTGGAGGCCCTGTCTAGCTTGGAAGACCTGAACATGAAGCCTTGGGGGCTTTGGAGCCAGTTCTCTCATAATGGGCCTTCTACCCCTATGCATTGCAACCTTCAGCTCACCTGACTGAGAAATGTAACCAGAGCACAAGAAAACTACATAGACCATCCAACGGTGTGCCTATGGTGGACCATGAACAGAGACCACAGCCCATGGCTTCCCCTGTGGGCAGAGCAAATGAGTGGCCACATCTGGCCAAAGAATTCAGTGCACAGCCTTGACTGATTCAGACTTCCAAACAATATGCTGTGCAGCCAAGTAGGCCCACCCTGCCAAGGCAGAAAAATTAATTCATTGTGCTGTCTACCCTGAATATAGTACTCCTGTCTTGCAAGCCTGACCAAAGAACCCACGTCAATGTGTAGTTCATCATACAGCTTCACAGGCATGGGGAACCAAGGCAGCAGTCCTATCTAACTTTACTTAGAAGCGCACATCCTGACCTCAGAGCTGGGGCAGTGAACTTGCCCCCAAATAGACCCTAATAGCAAGCCCCATCAACCCAGGGTTATTATAAGTGTACAAGTCCAAAACCACAACTGATCTGACTGGTGAAGAATGGTCTCTGTGAAAGTGAACATGTACTATCTGGAAGAAGAAACTGCTTACTCAGATTCACAGGTGAAAAGCTCCAATAATCAATCCTAAAGAAATGGAGATCTATAAACTGCCATACAAAGAATTCAGAATAGTTGTCCAGAGAAGTTTTTGAACTGGAAAAAAAAGCACACACATACATACAAGTAAAATTGAACAACCCAATAATGCATTAACAGAATACCTTCAAAGATATAAAAGCACTTACAAAATCCACAGAAATCTTAAAGTTGAAAAACACTCTGACCACATCTAAGAATTCAACAAAGAACTTCAAAAGCATAATTGTATTGAATCAATTCAAGAAGATAACATATTTGAAATTACCAAGTCAGAGGAATAAAAGGAAAAAAGAATACCTACAGGACTTAATTGACACAATCAAAAGAAATAGTATCTGCATTATAAGAATTCCAGGAGAAGAAAAAGAGAAAGGGACAGATAATATAAGAAATGGACATCCAGATCCAGGAGGCCCAAAGACCCCCAAATAGATTAAGCCTGCTAGGGCTACACTGAGACACCTCTTCATTACTACAAGTACAGGAGAAAAGAGAGAAGTTACGGACAAGGGAACAAAGATTATCATTTCTCAACAGAAACTTTTCAGGCTAAGAGGGAAGAAGATGATATATTTAAAATATTCAAAGGAAAAACATTATCAACCAAGAATTCTATATCCAGCAAAGGTATCCCTCACTAATGGCTAAAGACATGACTGAAGAAACAAAAACAGATTTAATCAACACTAAACCTATCTTAAATGCCAAATGGAGTTTCTTGAGCTGCAAAGGATGCGAATTAACATCATAAAAACATAAGAAAGTAGCTTAAAACTCACTGGTAGTGGCAAATACACATTCAAAGTTAGATTCTATAATATGATAATGGTGCATAATTTACTTACAGGTCCCATTGCAAAGTTAAAAAATAAACATAAAACTAGGCACAACCACAGTAATCTCCTAGTTAAACAATGTTAAAATATGTAAATTGTAACATTAATAACCGAAGTTGTGAGGGGGAGGACAAGCAATATAAAGTTTAGGAATGCTATTGACATTATTTCCAGCTTATAGTATCTTAAAACTCTAATACTTCATGTAAGCATTATGTTAATCAAAAGGAAAGAAACCTGCATTAATTATACAAAGGAACATGGTAAAGAAGCCCAGGTATACTAATACTGAAACACAGTAGGATAACAAAGAATATTGATCTATACCACAGCCAGAAACCGAAAAACAAAATGGCCATAGCAAGTCTTTACTTACCATTAACTACTTCAAATTTAAATGGCTTAAATTCTTTAAAAGACATAAAATGGCTGAATGGATAAAAATCCAAACCCAAGAACACGTTGCTTCTAAGAGACTCACTTTAGTCTTAAAGGCACACATAGAGAGTGAAGGGCTGGAAAAAGTTATTTCAAGCAAATGGTAACCAAAAAAAGCAGGCTGGGGTATCTATATACCTCACCAGAAATTAAACCCACGGAACAGAACTGTAGAAGCTATCTAAAACCCAAGTATATAGTCAACTAATACCTGACAAGGGAGCCAATACTCTACAGAGAAAAGACAGTCTCTCCAAAAGATGCTGCTAGCAAACTTTCATGTCTACATGAAAACCAGTAAAGTAGACCTATATCCTACACCACTCACAAAAATTTGAAATGGATGTATGACTTAAATCTAAGATCTGAAATCATAAAGCTCCTTCACATGGGTCTTCGCAATAACTTTTTGGACAGGACACCTCTGGTACAAGTAACCTAAGCAAAAATAAACAAGACATCAAACTATAAAGTTTCTGGGCGCCTGGGTGGCTCAGTGGGTTAGGCCACTGCCTTCGGCTCAGGTCATGATCTCAGGGTCCTGGGATCGAGCCCCGCATCGGGCTCTCTGCTCTGCGGGGAGCCTGCTTCCTCCTCTCTCTCTGCCTGCCTCTCTGCCTACTTGTGATCTCTCTCTGTCAAATAAAATCTTAAAAAAAAAAAAACTATAAAGTTTCTGCACAGCTCAGAATTAACAAAAAGAAAATAACCTATGGAACAAGAAAAATGCTTATGAAGAAGACATTTGTCTGAGGAAGATAGATGAGTGGCCAACTGGTACAGGAAAAGATGCTCAACATTATCAATCACGAGGGAAATGCAGGTGAATTCCACAATGAGATATCACCTCACACTTGTTAGAATAGGGACATAAAAAAGAAATAACAAATGCTGGTTAGAATGTGGAGAAAAGGGAACCCTTGTACACTGTTACTGGTGGTAAGAATGCAAATTAGTGCAGCCATATGGAAAACATTATGGAAGTTCCTCAAAGAATTAAAAATAATTCCCATGTGATCCAGCCATTTAAGTTCTGAATCTTTATTTGAAGAAAACAAAAACACTAACTTGAAAAAAATAATGTGTAGTTCCATGTTCATCGCAGCATTATTTACAATAGCCAACATGTGGAAACAACCTAATTATCCATCTGTGGATCACTGATAAAAATATATGTGTGTGTATGTATGTGTGTGTGTATATATATATATGTATGTGTATATATATGTACATATATATAAAATATATGTATACACACATATATATATACATATATTTTATATATATATGTAAAATGTTAGAGCATGCATATATATGTTGTGTTTATATATATGCACACAAACACAATGGAATTATCCAACCATAAACAATGAAGAAATCCTGCCATTTGAGACAACATCAATGGACCTTGAGGACATGATGCTAAGTGAAAAAAAATCAGAGAAAAATTCTGTATGATCTCACTTGTGGAATTTGAACAAAAATAAACTCATTGAAAAAGTGATCAGGTTTCTGTTTATTAGGAGTGGGTCGGGGGGCTTAAGGAGGAATTGGATGGAAGTGTTCAAAACATATAAACTATAAGATAAGTACTCAGGATGTAATGCTTAACATGATGACTACAGTTAACTATGATCACATATCCTACAACTCTTATGAGAGTATATCCAAAGAGTTCTCATCACAAGGATGATGTATGACATAGTAAATGTTAACTAAACTTTTTGTGGTAGTCATTTCATATATGTAACTCAAATGCTGTACACTTTTTATTTTTTTAAAGATTTTATTTGTCAGAGAGAGGGAGAGAGCACAAGCAGTGGGAGGGACAGAGGGAGAAGCAGGCTCCCCGCTGAGCAAGAAGCCTGATGGGAGACTTGATTCCAGGACCCTGGGATCATGACCTGAGAAGAAGGCAGACACTTAACCAACTAAGCCACCCAGGAATCCCTAAATACTGTACGCTTTAACATGGTGCTGCATATCAATGTCTCAAAACTGGAAAATTATTTCTAATTTTTGGCTTATCTTTAACCATTGTAAACATAAAGAGTGATAATGGCGTTATAGGGGCATAAGTCTTTCCTTTTGCCCCCCCCCCGCCATGATTTACAACTAATTGGATATCCATGACCAGGCAAAAGCTCACCAGGACCCTGGAAGATCCATCCATCTGTACACCTGAAAGTGGGTGGAGTACATCTCAAGGGAGCCTAGAGAGCTAGGGGAGGAGAAGTACTCCCCTAGATACTTCTTTGGCAGAAGAAGTATATGGAGAAGGCACCGAGTGGGAGTATGTCCATCTGTGCCTGCTCTAAGGAAACCTACTGTTCTCTCTCAGGAGAGCCTACAGTGACTGGTGGGCAGGCAAAGGAAAACAAAGACAGAGTGGAAGGAAAGCTTTTCCTAGTGTTTGCCCTAGGATTCTGGCACAAGGTCTACCCATGGACCTCTAGGAATAGCTAACAACACTACCCCTTGTTTCATTTCTCTACCAGCATTATTTATTTCATTTTTGGGGGCATGCAGTCCCAATCTTAGCAACCAGTAGTTCTGGCCAGAGAAACTCAACCTGTGCGATAGTGCCACCTTCTGGAAAACATAAAAAAACAAAGGTGATGGTTTTTGACGTAAAGTGCTGCTGCTGTTTTCAAAGTAGTAAACACCTTATGTAGTTAGGCAGAAATATGGTACCACAAAATGACAATTTTCAAGCATCCCACACCAAAGATATGAACTATTGAGGTATAACTGATAAATATTTAAAATTAGCTATTATGAATAATTCAACTACAAGAAAACAAAAAAAGCCACAGGATGATCTCATGAATAAGATTATAGAAAAGAAGGGAGTACTTTACCAAAGAAATTTAAAGTCTACAAGCAATCTAACAGAAAATGTGGAGCTGAAGAACTGGATAAATGAACTAAAGAAAGCATTAGAAAGGGTTGGAAAGAGAGTAGATCAGATGGAGAATAAAAGCTCAAAAACAGGAATTAGAAATGACTCACGGGAAAGAGGAAAGAGACTTGAGATTTAAAAAAGGAATAAACACTGTGACAACTTTGAGACGCCATCAGAAAAGCCAACTTAATGGCAAGGATATACAGAAAGAGGAACCTTATATTGTTGGTGAGAATGCAACCTGGTGCAGCCACTCTGGAGCACTGTATGGAAGTTCCTCAAAAAGTTAAAAATAGAATTACCCCATCGCTCAGCAACTGTACTACTAGGTATTTACCCAAAGGATGCAAACATAGTGATTTGAAGGGGTACATGCTCCCCAATGTTTATAGCAACAATGTCTACAATAGCCAAACTACGGAAAGGGCCCAGATGTCCAACAACAGATGAATGGATAAAGAAGATGTAGTTTGTATATATATACAATGGAATATTCCTCAGCCACCCAAAAATGAAATCTTGCCATTTGCCATGACATTAATGGAACTAGAGTGTATTATGCTAAGCAAAATCAGTCAGAAAAAAAGTCAAATACCATACAATTTCACTCACATGTGGAACCAAAGAAACAAAACAGATGAACACAGGGGAAGAGAAGGAAAAATAAGATAAAAACACAGGGAGAGGAAAACCATAAGAGACTTAACTATAGGGAACAAACGGGGGCTGCTGGAGTAGAGGTGCGTTGGGGGTTGGGGTGACTGGATGATGTTCACTAAGACCACTTGATGTAAGGAGCACTGGGTGTTCTATGCAACTGATGAGCACTAAACTCTACCATGAAACTAGTAATATACTGTAGGTTAACTAACTTGAATTTAAATTTTTTTTAAAAAAGGGGGCAATTTAATAATAGGTATACCAGAACAGAAGAGAGGGAGACGAAGTTTTATAAAGAAGTTCCCAAACTCGGGGAAGGAACTGGGTAAGAAGCCAATATAACACTTTAGTATCTCAAGACAAAAATATCTTCTCCAAAACACAATATATTAAAACTGTCAAGTCAGTTATAAAGAATTTCAAAGGCATCCAGGGAAAGAAAGCAACCTACAAAGGGACCCCCATTAAGCTAACAACAGATACCACAGCAGAAACTCTACAGGCCAGGACACAGTGGAATGACATATTCAAACCATTGAAAGATAAAAATTGCCAGCTAACAGTACTCTATCTAGCAAAGTTATCTTTCAGATTAAAGGAGAAATAAATGCTTCCACCTACAAATGGAAGCTAAGGGAGTTCAATACCATTAGAACAGTTTTATAAGAAATATTTAAAGAAGCTCTTCAAGCTGAAACACACACAAAAACTATGCAAAGCTCTGGTTAAGTATAAGTGGTCAGAATTAGAAAACTTTTAGGAAAGTGTACTATGTAACTATAGCATAAAGTTAAAAGAAAAGAACATTAATAATACCTACAGCTATTACAACTTGATAACAAACTATTAAAAGGGATAATTTGTGACATGAAATATATAGAGGGGAAGACTAAAAGGATTGAACCTTTATAGGTGCAAGAATATAAGCTGTTCTCAGCAGAAAAGGAGTATTTAATCTATGATATGTTACATATGAACCTCCTGATAACCACACAGGCATATCTGCCAAATATGTCTGCTCTAGCAGACACACAAACATAATAAAAATGGGAAACTGAATAAATAACTATGGAAAACTGCCAAGTTGCTCAAGGTATACAAGAACAAGAAGAGGGGTGCCTGGGTGGCTCAGTGGGTTAAGCCTCTGCCTTCGGCTCAGGTCATGATCTCAGGGTCCTGGAATCGAGTCCCGCATCGGGCTCTCTGCTCGGCGGAGAGCCTGCTTCCTCCTCTCTCTCTGCCTGCCTCTCTGCCTACTTGTAATCTCTGTCCGTCAAATAAATGAATAAAATCTTAAAAAAAAAAAATACGGAAAAATAACAAGGCATAAGATATAAATAATGTCAACAGTAACTCTTGACACATCAGTCACTACTCTAAATGCAAAGGGATTTAACTCACCAATCAAAAGGCACAAGGTGGCAAGATGGAGAAAAGATAAGACCCAAATTATGCTGCAGGAGACTCATTTCAGCTCTAAAGAGACTCTTAGACTAAATGGAAATGATGGAAATTGATATTCTACGTAAATAGAAACTTTAAAAAAAAAAAGACATAGGCACACTTCACATCGGACTAAATAAACTTGAAGCCAAAATGAAACAAAGGAGGTCATTATATAATTATGGGGTCAGTATATCAAGAAGATGTTAACAATCATAAATATGTATGCTCCCAACACCTGAGCACCAAAAATGTATTAACCAAATATCAACAGGTCTTAAGGGGAAACATATAGCAATACAATAGTACTAGGGGATTTTAATACCACACTGTCAGCAATGGATAGATCACTCAGAAAATCAACATGAAAATATTAGAAGTGGATCACACATTACAATAGACTTAACAGACACAAAATATCTCATCCAAAAAAAGAATACATACATGATTCTTAGGCCATCAAACAATTCTGAGTAAATTTAAGACTGAAGTACTAACTACTATCTTTTCTGATGACAACGTGAAGAAATCAGCAGAGTGATAAGAGCTATAGATGTATGTGCAAACTAACACACTTAAAAAAAAGGCATGGGTCAAAGAAGAAAACAAAAGGAAATTATCTTCCAATGAAAATGAAAGTAACATATCAAATCTTATGAGATGCCACCAACGCAGATCTGAGGGGAAAGTTTATACCAATAAACCCAGATTAAGAAATGGGGTGGGGGGGGCGCGCCTGGGTGGCTCAGTGGGTTAAGCCTCTGCCTTTGGCTCAGGTCAAGATCTCAGAGTCCTGGGACCTAGCCCTGCATCGGGCTCTCTGCTCAGCAGGGAGCCTGCTTCCTCCTCTCTCTTTGCCTGCATCTGCCTACTTGTGATCTCTGTCAAATAAATAAAATCTTAAAAAATTCTCCAATATACAAGCTAGATTTACACCTCAAGGAACTAGAAAAACTTACAAATTGATGCCAAATTTAGCAGAAGGAAGGAAATGATAAATATCATTATGGAAAAAAAGACATCAGAGACCGGGAAGACAATAGAAAGGATCAATAAAACTAAGAGAACAGTTTCTTCACAAAATGTAACTGACAAACTTTTAGCTAGGCTAAGAAAAAAGATGACTCAAAATCTGAAATAAAAGCCATTACAACTAATACTAGAGAAATGTGAAGAGTTTCAAGAGACTACTAAAAAAATTATTTTTTCTTGGTTATGTAATATGTTGGCATATAAATATATTTCTAAAACACACAACCTACAAAAACTGAATCAGGAAGAAATAGTCTGAACTAATAGTAAGTACAAAATCATATCATTAATTAAAAACTTTTGAACACAGACAACTCCAGGACTAAATGGCTTCACTGGAGAATTCCACCAAATGTTTCAAGAAGAATTAACACCAGTCTTTCTCAAACTCTTCCAAAATCATTATGGAGGGGTCACTTCCAAACTCTTCCATTGAAGCCAACACTGAAGCCAACCAAAACTAGATAAAGATACCTAAAGAAAACTATATCCTGATCAATACCACTAATGAATTCAGTTAATATTTTTTGAGAATTTTTGCAAGTATATTCAAGAGTAAGTTAGAAGAATTAGACCCCAGGACCAAGTGGGATTATCCCTGAGATGCAAAAATGATTCAACATATGCAAATCAATGAATGTAGTGCATCACAATAAAATGAAAGATAAAAATCCCCAAATAATCTAGTAGATGTAGAAAAAAGTTTGACAGAATACAACATCCTTTCATGACAGAAAGAAAAAATAAAACCCACATTGGGTTAAGAAGCCATCTACCTCAATAATAATAAAGGTCATATATGACAAACCCATAAGTAACATTACACTGCAAGGAGAAAAACCGAAGCACTTCCTCTAAAATAAGGAACAAGACAAGGATGCCCACTTTGACCATTCCTCCTAAACATAGTACTGGAAGGAAGAAGTACTTGGAACTTTTTTTTTTTTTTTTCATCTATGAAGGGTATCTCTTATCTTGATGGGGATTGCATTGAATCTGTAGGTGACTTTGAGAATTATGACCATTTTAACAATATTCATTCTTCTGAACCATGAAAGATGCCTTTCCATTTATGTCTTAAATTTCTTTCAGCAAACTTGTCATTTTTAATGTATAGATGTGTCACTTCCTTGCTTAAATTTATTCCTAAGTAATTTACTGGTTTTGATGCGAATAAAAACCATCATAGCATAGGAACACCCAGAAGTCAGCTCCTCTCACAGACTCAGAGTCCATACCTACATATAGAGCAATTCCTCCTAAAGATCTAAAAGGTGATTGAGTAGCTTCTGCAAAGTGAAGAATAAAGGAATCACGTATAAAATGGCATGAGAGGGCGCCTGGGTGGCTCAGTGGGTTAAGCCTTTGCCTTCAGCTCAGGTCATTATCTCAGGGTCCTGGGATCGAGCCCCACATGGGCTCTCTGCTCACTCAGCGGGGAGCCTGCTTCCCCCTCTCTCTGCCTGCCTTTCTGCCTACTTGTGGTCTCTCTGTCTCTCTCTGTCAAATAAATAAATAATAATAAAAATCTTTAAAACAAAACAAAAAACCAAAATGGCATGAGAGACAGAGACATGGTGATGACAGGAACTCTACTTCTGATGCTAGGAACAGCAGCAAGGAGGGATATCACTGAGAGGCCTGCATGTAGATTTGTAACTTGGGGCTCAGCCAAGGGGGGAAAAAAATGGTTTAAAGAGCAACTAACATTAAGCAAAAGAAACCCTTTACTAACCTTAGAGCATCCACCAAATGGTGGACCAACTGCTGGAATGCTCTCTGGGTCAGAGGTGGTGTCTGTGTTCCCCCTTCAACTTGACAGCCGAGGAAGAGGCAGGGTCCAGTTACCCTAGGCAGCCTGCCATCTCAGTGAGCCCTGGACCCCTAGCCCACACTAAGTATTGCTATCCCCCAAACAGACCCTTTCCCACACCACAACAATGGCCCTAGATCATAGCATGCCAGAATCAGAAGCCCATAGATGCTTCAGCTCCAGCCATCCCACCAGGGTGGCCCCAGCATGCATCCACTCCATCTATCTATCCAGGTCTTCCTGTTGGAAAGCACCTGGTGTATGTCCATTTCATCCCCTGCTGTCCCGCAAGAGTGGCCCAGGTACATACTGCTGGAGGAACCCAACCCTATGCGGCCAGGCGCCTAGTCTACACAGGAACATTCCTACACAAGGGTACTCCTTCAAGATTGGGAAAGGTAGCAGTTACCTCTAATACACAGAAAGTCACACAAAATGAGGAGGAAAGCAAATATATTCAATGAAAAAGCAAGGTAAAATTTTACAAGAAGAACTAAACGAAACAAAGATGTGATAAAGTACAGCACAGGAAATATAGCCATTCATCTTATAATAATTTTGTCTGGTGACAGATGATTACTAGACTTATGGTCGTGAGCACTGAGTCCTGTATGGAATTCTCTAATCACTGTGCTTTATGCCTAAAATTAATAATAGTGTATGTCAACTATACTCACAAAAACAATAAAATATATAGTACTGGAAGTTCTAGCTAGAGTACTTACTCAAGACAAAGAAGTAAAATGCATCCAAATGGGAAAGAAAGACAAAATTGCTGTTTCCTGATGATAGGATCTTCTATATTGAGAATCCCAGAATCCATCAAAAATATAAATTAACAGGGGGAGGGGGTTATGGACATTGGGGAGGGTATGTGCTATCGTGAGTGCTGTGAAGTGTGTAAACCTGGCGATTCACAGACCTGTACCCCTGGGGATAAAAATACATTATATGTTTATATAAAAAAAAAAATTGGAAGGGGAGGCAAACCATAAGAGACTATGGACTCTGAAAAACAACCTGAGGGTTTTGAAGGGTCAGGGGTGGGAGGTTGGGGGAATAGGTGGTGGGTAATAGGGCACGTTTTGCATGGAGCACTGGGTGTTGTGCAAAAACAATGAATACTGTTACGCTGAAAAAAAAATTAAAAAAAATAGATATATAAATTAACAATTTTAGTAATATGGCATGTTATAAAATCAACAAATTAGTTGCTCCTTTTTTTTTATACTAGTTATAAAGTCTCTGAAAAAGAAATAAAGCTATCCCATGCACAATAGCATCCAAACCAGTAAATTACTTAGGAATAAATTTAAGCAAGGAAGTGACACATCTATACATTAAAAATGACAAATTTGCTGAAAGAAATTTAAGACATAAATGGAAAGGCATCTTTCATGGTTCAGAAGAATGAATATTGTTAAAATGGTCATAATTCTCAAAGTCACCTACAGATTCAATGCAATCCCCATCAAGATAAGAGATACCCTTCATAGATGAAAAAAAAAAAAAGTTCCGGGGCGCCTGGGTGGCTCAGCGGGTTAAAGCCTCTGCCTTCGGCTCAGGTCATGATCCCAGCGTCCTGGGATCGAGCCCCGCATCGGGCTCTCTGCTTGGCTGGGAGCCTGCTTACTCCTCTCTCTCTCTCTCTGCCTGCCTCTCTGCCTACCTGTAATCTCTATCTGTCAAAAAAATAAATCTTAAAAAAAAAAAGAATCTGTTTCTTGGTTTGCTTCCCCTTTAAAAAAAAAAAAAAGTTCCAGACTTGTGTGGAATAACAAAAGACCTCAAATAGTCAAAGCAATCCTGAGGAAAAAGAATAAAGCTGGAGAGATCATGCTTCCAGATTTTGAAATATACTACAAAGACAGGATAAAAACAGTATGTAATGGGCACAAGAATAGACAAACAGACCAAAAGGACAGAACAGAGAGCCTAGAATTAAACTCCTATCCCATGTCACTCACTAAAATTAACTCAAAACAGATTAAGGGCATATAAACATAACACCTAGAAGAATATGCCAAAACCACACACACACACACACACGAGCAAAAATCAACAAATCAGACTACCTCAAACTGTAAAGTGTTTGCAGAGCAAAACGGTTATCAAAATGAAAAAGATAACCTGTAGAATAGAAGAATATTTTTACAAAACATAAATAAAATAAAGGGTTAATTTCCATAATTTATAAGGAACTCATGAGGCTTAATAACAAAAAGACAATCTGATTTTTAAAAATGGCCAGAAAAGGGTGCCTGGGTGGCTGTCAGTTAGGTGTCTGCCTTCAGGGTCCTGGGATCAAGTCCTCCATTGGGCTCCCTGCTCACTAGGGACTCTGCTTCTCTCTCTGCTGCTCCCCCTGATTGTGTGCTTCATCTCTCTCAAATAAATAAAATCTTTGGGGAAAAAAAGACCAGAAAAATTATTTTTCCAAAGAGGACAGCAAAATGGTCAAAAGGCATATGAAAACATGCTCATTACTAATCCCTGAGGAAATGCAAAAACCACAGTAAGATATCCTTTCTTACCTGTTACAATGGCTAGTGTCAAGAAGACAAGACACTCAGTGCTGGGGAGAATGTGGTGTCAAGGGAAGCTTTATACAATGTAGATGGAAATGTAAACTGGTCCATTCAGTGTGGAAAACAACATGGAAGTTCCTCAAAATATTAAAAATACATCTACCATACAATCCAGCACTTTCACTTCTGGGTATATACCCAAAGGAAATGGAAACAAGATTTTGACTAGATATGTACACTCACATGGTTATTACAGTATTATTCACAGTAGTCAAAATATGTAAACAATTAAATGCCCACGGACAGATGAATGGATATAAAGATGAGGTATGTAAACCATGGAATATTGTATAGCTATGACAAAGGAGGCTGTCCCGCCATTTGCAACAACATGGTGAACCATGATCACTTTATGCTAAGTGAGGTAAGTCAGAGAAAGATAAGTACTGTATGCTATCACATATGTATAATCTAAAAAAAAAAATCAAACTTGGAAAAAAATGGTATTTACCAGGGAATGAAGGGGTGAGTGGGCTAAGATTTATAGTGTTTAGGAATACAAGCTTATAATGAGTAGTAAATAAGCCTTTAGAGATCTAATGCCTAATAATAAGGATATAGATAATACTCTATTATAATTATGTAATGTGATGAATATTGCTACAACTGCAATCATATTAAAACACATAAACATATCAAAGTAACACATTGTACGCCCTGAATTTACACTATGTTACATTTCAAATGTATTCAACTGAAATAAAATTTACATGAAAAGATTGAAAAACAATTGTAATGCTAGGGGCTTTGTGGCAGCGTATCTTGGGTAGCTGCAACTGGCCCACCTCAGGCAGGCATTCTCTCCAGACCCCCCTGCTCTGCCACTTCTCTCTCTCTGACATGAAATGCATGTTTTAGTCATTCTTTTCTTTAAAATCTGAGTATACTCAATCCGCAATGTTACATTACTTTCAGGTCTACAGCATAGTGATTCAACAATTAAGTTATGTTTACCACAGATGTAACTGCCATCTGTCACCATACAACACTATTCCAGCACCATTAACTATCCTTCCTATGCTGTGCCTTTTATTCCCAGGACTTATTTATTCCAAAAATGGAAGTGTCTATCTCTGCCTCCCTTGCATCTGTTTTGCTCATTCCCCAACCTCCTCCCTTTTGGCAACTACCAGTTTGTTCTCTGTATTTATAAGTCTGATCATGCATTTTGTTTATTCATCTATTTTTTATATTCCATATATAAATTAAATCATATGGCATCTCTTGTTCTAATTTCACTTAGCATTTAGGTCCATCCATGTTGTCACAAATGGCAAGATCTCATTCTTTTTGGTGGCTAAGTAATACTCCATTGTGTGTATATATACAAATGTATATATCCATAATATTCCATTGGGTGTGTATGCCACAGCTTTTTTTATCCATTCCTTTATCAGTAAGACACTTGGGTTACTTCAGGATCTTGGTTTTTGTAAATAAAGCTGCAATAAACATAGGGGTACATATATCTTTTCAAATTCGTGTTTCAGCTTTCTCTGGGTAAATATCCAGTAGTGGAATTATTGTATCATAGGGTATTGCCATTTTTAATTTTTTGAGGCAACTCTGTACTGTTTTCCACAGTACTTTCACCAATTTACATTCCTATCAATAGTGTAGGAGGTTTCCTTCTTCCCCACTTGAACTCCTATTTCATGACACCCACATCTCTGTTCACAGTGAAAAAGAGACACAGAGAAGGCCTTCTTGACCCAAGAAAAAGCAGGATGTAGGCCTTGACTTTTGTTAAACAATTGTGTTTGAATCTCTTACTTGGCAGCTTTACTCATTTAATTATTTATATCATATGCCTGTCCCTTATACATTTTTGAGTTTATGAACTTCAAGATTTGGCTGGGTTCTCACTCATCTGTAAGGTCTTGCTTGAATGACTCTAGCCAAACTGGACAATCACTGCTCCTTACCAATTCTAATTATACCAGGTATTTGGGACTTATTAGATACTGTTTTCTATAAGGTATAAAATTTGCCTCACATACCAGTCACCGTCGTAGCCGTTTTCAAGTGTACAGTTTAGTGGCTGTTAGTACCTTCACAATGTTGTGTAACTAGCACCAATTATTCTGGAACACTCATTACCAAAAGAAACTATATCCATTAAGTAGTCATTTCCCATTCCCTGGCTCCCTCCACATCATATTAGGGGCATTTTGCTCCCCAATTAGCTGTACATCCCATCAGGTCTGCTCTGTATCCCACATAGTATTTAACACAGTGTCAGGCAGGAGCAGGTGTCCAGCAGATGTTGGCTAATTAAAGGATTGATTGCTGTTAATTGGTTGAGAGAAGGGGTAGAATGGGAATGGAAAAATGAAAGAGAATCAATTTTTCCTTTTTTTTTTTTTTTTTATAGTTAGGAAGTAACCGAACATGTGAGCAATTTTCTCAGCCAAATTATTGCTGGGGAATATGTGTGTTTTGGGGGGTGATTATCAAGCACAGACTTCGAGGTTGTATCATTTTGTTTCTGTCCTGTAGAAAATTATGTCACAAAACAATTTAAAGCACCTCTATTTAACTGTGAGGAAAAACACATTTCTGGAGAAGAAATGCAGGGTTGTTAAACTCCAACACCTCATGCTGAGAAGTGAAGGTTTTAGTGAAGAGATAAGTATCACTTATGATCACCTATAATGGGCAGACTGTTTAGATGCAAATAGGTGCTAGGTGCTTAAGAAGTTTGTTTTGGGGGCATCTGGGTGGCTCAGATGGTTAAGACTCTGTCTTCAGCATGGGACAGATCTTCAGGTCCTGGATTGAGCCCCAGGGCAAACTCCCAGCTCAGCGGAAAGTCTGCTTCTCCCTCTCCCTTTGCCTCTTCCCCTGCTCATTCATGCTCTCGCTCTTTCTCTGTATCTTTGTTTCAGATGAATAAATAAAATCTTTAAAAACACCTTTGTTTTCTTTTTTTTATGTTATGTTAGTCACCATACAATACATCATTAATTTTTGATGTAGTGTTCCATGATTCATTGTTTTTTTTAAGATTTTATTTATTTATTTGACAGACTGAGATCACAAGTAGGCAGAGAAGCAGGCAGAGAAAGAGGAGGAAGCAGGCTCCCTGCTGAGCAGATAGCCTGATGTGGGGCTCAATCCCAGGACCCTGGGGCCATGACCTGAGTCAAAGGCAGAGGCCTTGACCCACTGAGCCACCCAGGCGCCCCAACTGTTTGTTTTCTTAAATCAGTTTAATATCCCCTTTCTACCTTAACATTTTAATAGGCTTTCAATGATAAAGGAGACAAGTTCCAGATAATTTTATGAATTGTCAACAAATTTTTCACAAAAATTATTTTAAAAATTGTCATTAACTTCCTATAATAGGATTTCAATTTACAATAACATTTTTATGCATTGTCAATGAAGGGGTTATTTTCACTATGAAGGATGCATATGAGAGAGCAAATAATCATTTAGCAGGGCCCAAGCTAATTAGATTTCCTTGTGCTATCCAAGGTTGTAGAATCTTCAATATAACTTATTGAGCATATACTATATACAACTACTGTACTAGGCATTTTGCACTTATTTCCTAATCCTGGGACAAGCCCCATGAAGTACTTTTACACTTCTGCAGCTAAAAAAAAAAAAAAAAAAAAAAGTTGACTTGGTCTTTCGTTGGTAAAACAGAATAGGACCTGAAGTCTGATTGTAAAACCTACATTCTTAACCTCTTTACAAGCCTAATGCTCACCTTCATACATTCTGGCAGTTCCCCACCCCATTATAGAATGATAGTTGTCAACTTCATAAAAATGTTCTTGGGGATTTTTACCTGCTCTGAGTAATATGTTTTAATGTTTTCCAATTCTCACAGTCAGGAAATTCTCCTCAAATTTTAAATCTAGCTCTTTTGTATGGTAAAGCAGCCCAGGTGTCCTGTCCAGAGTAGATACAAAAAGCTTTATACAAATTATTTTCCACATAGTGGAAAACCCAACCACATACTGATGGGTTCTGAAAGGTGTAATTAAGCCATCCTAATAAATCTATCTGGAAAAGGAACCATGTCTCAAATAGCCAGCAGCTGGCTTGTTCATTGAGTTCTCAAAGTAAAGGATGAGATGATGAATCCTCGATCTTTAAACTATTTTCTTAGGCCATTTCTTTGTCAAATAAAGCCAATCCAATTTAATGTCAGTTAATTAAAACTTAAAGCAAAAGAGACAGCATAAACGTATTGTATCTAGACTTACTATGGAAAACTTCTATTCTGAAGACTTTCCTGGATAAAATATCATGGTTTATTCTGTACATGGTTGGGAAAGAGATTCCTACAGGCACCAAAGAGAATGCATCCTTGGAATCTGGCATGGATACAAGATAAAGTCACCCACTCAGAATCAAGTTACTAGGAGGGAACCACAAGGAGCATGAGATTAATCACCTGCTCAAATAATTCATTTCAAGGTAGGACTAACTAGTGGCCTTCTGGTAAGAACATGTCATTTCCCAAAATTCTTTAAGGGACTAGGGTGTCTTCCCAAATTTTTAACATGGAGGGCTGGATCTCTTTTTTAGCTGTGGGCTAATGAATGATAAAATTTCTAAGATGCAACCATCAAAAGAGAATGGAATTGGTCTACATGGAGTCAGGAAAAAGACAAGTCTGGGATGGAGAGTACTTACTGTCCAAGGTGATCAAAGGAGATGGGAGAATGCCTCTATCAAACAGTGTGGGGATTCAGGTTTGCCTCCCTGCTCATCGCCATGGGGGCGGGCGGGTAAGGGAGCATTGTTTCTCACTGGTATCCCTTTAATGTCACAGGCCTGCCACATAATAAGCACT
Organism: Meles meles; assembly: GCF_922984935.1. Lineage (NCBI taxonomy): Eukaryota > Metazoa > Chordata > Mammalia > Carnivora > Mustelidae > Meles > Meles meles. Next base: position 94,940,361 of record NC_060068.1, read on the forward strand.
CAACAGAATAAGGAATAATGAGTGAACATTGTTGGACTCCCTTTTCTTTGATCTAGGGCCACTGAGAAGCCATATGAAATTGAATGCCTTTCCTAAGGGTATTTTTACTATTGGTAGAAGGATGCGCTGATTACCTGACAGGAATATTATCAACTACATGACATTTACATTTCTCAGTACAAATAATAAAAGGCATTTTTAATTAGAAATCAGTCCCTTATGAGTTTGGTTAGAGTGATTTGTTCCCCTGTTAATCCCAACTCTGATCATTTTGGCCTGAGAAAAAGGAAAGAACATTGGCAAATGTGCAAGGCTGATGAACAGACCTGACCTTCTGCTAACCTTACCCCTGAACTGGGTGTTTCACAATTCAGCATGAAAAAAACAATCCTTCTTAGTTTTAGCTCTTTTAACTCTTAAAACTTAAATTCTATGTAGATGCTGTAGTTTGAATTTCTTATACCTGACTTTAATTTTATTCTTAAATAACATGAATAATAGCAACTTCTGTTTTTAAAAACAAAATAAAAAACAAAACCAGTTTACACAGATCTCTGTTACATGGAACTGTGTGTGTTTTTAAACATTTCACATAATAGGTTTGCAAGTTCATATGAATGGGTAAAGAGTCCAGCTTGAAGGATTCTAAGAAAAGGAGAAGAGTCCTGGTTCTGAGCTGAATTCAGGTAAGAAAAATGACAAATAGACCATTTTGTTAGATGGGACCTGAGACATGCAAACTTGAGACTGGTCAGAGGAGAAGTTTTGATCTGCAAATGGTAGAAAGCAGTGGGAGTTTGGAGGCTGCTAATCAAGAACATGTCTAGCATTCTGGCAACCCTTGAAGGATCTAGATTCATAGGTAATGGGAATATCCCAGAGATCAAATAAATGTTGGCAGAGATCTGTAGGAGTATGGAGGGTAAGAAAGATCACCTAAGTGAATGGGGTTGACTAAAGGGAGCAATAAGCAATAAGGGAATTGCCAAAGTCTAGAGGATTCATGAACTGAGGAATGTGAAAAGGTGAAGTAGAGAGGAAGTCTAGAAGAGAATCAGCATGCAAACCCCAATGTCAGTGAGAAACAGGGCGTTTTACTCAAAGCTGTTTCATGGGTGGCCCATCATGAGTTGGAAGAAAATCAAATTGATCATTCAAACTGAGCCATTTTTTGAAATTGAAACTTATTAATTAAGGTGTCATTAATCCTTACACTGGGAAACAAACATGAATTGAGACTCTCCCAAGCAAACTGCAGGGTAGCTTCATTTATAAGGAACAGACACTTGCTGGGGAGTATATTGCACCTGCCAGGAGAGAGTGGATGTCCATAGGTTATGAAATAATGGGAAGTCAGAGGTTACTAAGATTGGGAGAGCTCCAATGAGACAAGGGCCAGTAGAGGCAGGTGTCCCTTCCTGTACCACCCCATGAGTAAGACCATACCTAAACCAATCCAAACCCATCAAAATGTCCCTGTTGGCTTATTTTATACCTCTTGGCACATTTAGCTAAAAAGAATGTGAGCCAGCAGAAATAATAGTCATATGGCAGTGCTCCTCTGCAGAGAGCTGTGAGCAGACCAGTACTTAGAGCCTTTAAATAGCATTGTTGGGGCTCCCTACTGAATCTAAAAGTTGGCACTTTCCATTATTTCATAAACACTACACTTAAGATTTAAATTAATCTTTAAAAGCTGCTGAAGAAAAGAATCAAAACTGTTTGGAACAGGTGGTCTGCGTTTTAAAAACAGACTTCAGGGCAAGACTCTCCTCATTATAGTTTCTGTCTCCCTCAACCTGGGTTAATTACAGTATTATTTTCATAGGGACAAGGGTGAGGATTATAAAATTGAAGGAAAAATGCATCATTATTTATTAAGGTGGGGTGGCTGGAGACAACATTGCAGGTCTGAACCCAAAAAGAAAGCTTTAAAATGTCCAAGGTGGGAGATCTACCAGCAGGACTGCTCATACTTCTCCGGCATGGGTGCCCCAGATAATAAGTGGCTCCTAGCAAGCTAACTAGACACTCTTAGGTCAGAATGAAACCCATGAGTTGAAATCAGCTATAAATGCGGGTGCCTGGGTGGCTCAGTGCGTTAAGCCTCTGCCTTCAGTTCTGCTCACGATCTCAGAGTCCTGGGATCAAGCCCCACATCAGGCTCTCTGCTCAGCAGGGAGCCTACTTCCTGCCCCCTCCACCTATCTCTTTCTGTCAAATAAATAAATAAAATCTTTAAAGAAGAAAAAAACAAAAGAAATCAGCTATAATGAACAATTCTGATCTAGCCACGATAGCCAAATCTTAGATTTGCTTTACTTTTTCATAGCAGTTTCTTATGTTATATAAAAATGCATTTAATGGAGAAAATTCTTAACCTCCTCCCCTGTTTAATTTCATAGAAAAGGGTGGCTATTTGCACTTGACCAGTAATTTCTTATTACCTTTAAAAGTTTGCATTTCAGGATTCCAGTGCAAGACTTATTCTTTTGGTTTGCTTACTAGACTTGTCCCATTCACCCTTTTGTTTGTTCTCTACCAAGTATCTCTATTCTTTCTGCCTCCTCCTTCCATGTTTCTCCCCTTCTGCAGGTTAACATGCTGAGTGATTTTACTCCCATGTTCTCCCTACATGAGGACTTCAACTCATTATTCAAGCCCAACAGTTAAGATCATCTTTGACTTTTCTATATCCTCAGCCTCCAGGATCTAGACATTCACTAAGTGCTATTATTTCTATTGCCTAAATATTAAAAAATCTCTCTTTGCTTTTGTAGCCCCACTTTCACTGCTCAGTTTAGATCTATCCTTCTCAACCTTCAACAGAATCAGGTGATACATACGGAGGATCTACTTCAGGGATTCTCTGCTGTATATTAAAATCATCTTGAATAGCTAAGACACTCACATTTGCACCCCAGCTTCAGACATTTTAAGGGACCACTGTGTGCATGTGCTTCCTGTTTTCCTTCAACAATCCATCCTCTAGCCAACAATCCATCCTCAATCCAAACATTTTAAGTAGTATATTTCTTCCAGTTAAAAACATGTTCAGAAAGACTGATGTCAGCTTCATGACATCAGCATTGTGAACCATTTTTTTTCTCTCCCCTCTTATTTACTATGAATTTGACCATTCACAACTAAATAAAAGTGTCTCTGACATTACACCAGGACACCCAGGGGATTTCTACCCACTCATACATCAGAGAGTAGAGGCGTCTGAGAATCCAAAGCATTTGGTGAATTTGGCTCACCCCCACTAGCCACAATGGGGGTGGGGAAGGAGTGAAACTACAGAGTGTAAAGCTGGACACACACTCATTGGAGGTGACGAATTTGTAGAAGTCCAGCTGGGATTCTTTGAGAAGATAAACGAAATCACAAGCCTTTAGCTAGACTAAGAAAAAAAGGATAGAAGACTCATAACTTGAGAAATAAAAAATGAGACATTACAACTGATAACTACAGAACTACAAAAGATTGTAAGAGACCATTATGAATAAATATATGACAACAAATTACATAACCCAGAAGAAATGAATCAATTTCTAGAAACAAAACCTACCAAGACTAAACTAGGAATAGAAAATCTGAACAGACTAATAATGTAGTAAGGAGAGTAACTGATATCCCTGATGAATATAAATGTGAAAAATCTCCACAAAATAACAGCAAACTGAATTCAGGAACACATAAAATGGATTATAAGCTGTGACCACGTGGGATTTATCCTTGGGAAGCAAGACGGTTCAACTTACGGAAATTAACAAATGTAATAGGTAACAATAAGATGAGAGAAAAATGACATGACCATTTCAATAGATGCAGAAAAAGCATTTGACAAAATACAGCATTCTTCCATGTAAAAACATTGGCATCTTTGGTATACAAAGAACAGAACATAATAAAGACCATATATGACAAATCCACAGCTAACATTATACTCAATGGAGGAAAAGTAAAAGCTTTCCTCTAAGATCAGATACAGACAAGGATACCCACTCTCACTCAGTATACTCTTACTCTTACTCAGTATAGTTCTCAAAATGCTACCTAGAGCAATCAGGCAACACAGAAAATTTTAACTTATAAAATTATAATTTATAAATTATAAGATCTATAAGACAAAACTGTAAGACATAAGAAAATATAAGAAGAAGTAAAGGTGATGCCATTGGCAGAGAATAGGATTCTACTTATAAAAAAATCTCAAAGACTCACCCAAAAAACTGTCTGAAATAACAATTTCAGTAAAGTTGGAGGATACAAAAATCAACAAACAAGATCATTTGTAGTTTTATACACTAATGATGAAACATCTGAAAAATATATAAAATCATCCTATTCACAATAGTGTGAAAAACAATAAAATTCTTAAGAATAAAATTAACCCAGAAAGTGGAGGGTCTGTAGAATAAAAATGTAAAGAGGTTGCTAAAAGAAATAAAAGCAGATACAAACAAACAGAAAGACATCCTGTATTAATAGATCAATAAAATTTATATTGTCAAAATGGCCATAATATCCAAAGCTATCTACAAACCCAGGGCAATTCGAATCAAAATAACAGAAGCATTTTTCACAGAAAAAAATCTAAAATTTGTATTAAACTACAAAAGACCATAAATAGCTATAGCTATTCTGAGGAAAAAAAGAACAAAGCTTAGAGTTACCACAAGTCTAGATTTCAAACTACACTATAAAGCTACAGTAATAAAAACAGTATGGTACTGACACAAAAAGAGAATATAGACCAGTAGGACAGAATAAAGAGCCAAGAATAAATTCCTGGTTACATAATCAGCTAATATTCAACCAGGTAGCTAAGAACACTCAGTGGAAAAGGGATAGTCTCTTCAACAGATTGGTACTTCTGTCTTAGATCACTCATAAAAATTAACTCAAAATAATCGAAAGCCTAAACATTATATTCCTACTCTAAAACTCCTAAAAGAAATCATAAGGAAGAACTGTCTCAACATTAGGTTAGGTAAGGATTTTTTGAATATGACAACCAAAGTACAATCAACAAAACCAAGATTCAACAAATGGGACTATATCAAACTTAAAAGCTTTTGCACAGCAGGAGAAACAGTTTGAAAAGGCACCCTACAGAAAGAGAGAAGTATTTTGCAAACCATCTATCAGATAAGGAGCTAATATCTAAAATAAAGAACCTGAACACCTCACAATAAAAAAATCTGATTAAGAAATGGGCAAAAGAACTATATGGACATTTATCCAAAGAAGTCATTCAAATGGCCAGAAGGTATATGAAAAGATCTCAACATCTGTTACAATGGCTATACTCAAGAAGACATGAGATAACAAGAGCTGGCAATGATGTGGGAAAAAGAAAATCCTCACATACTGTTGGTGGGAATGTAAACTGGTCCCACCACTATGAAAAATATCAAGTTTCCTCAAAAATAATAGATCTGTCATATGATCCAGCAATTCCACTTCTGGGTATATACCCAAAGGAAATGAAAACAGAATTTTAAAGAAATATATGCACTTCCATGTTTAGTGCAGCATTATTCACAACTGTCAAGATATGGAAACAAACCTAGTGTCCATCAGTGGATGAAAGGATATGGAAATTGTGGTACATACACCTAATGGATATTATTCAGCCACGAGAAAATAGGTTATCCTGCCTTTTGCAACAATGTGGATGGTTGCTGTGCATATTAACCCAGGTCCGAGAATTCAGACAAATTTAAGTGCTGTACGCTAGCACTTAGATGTGGAAATCTAAAAGCTAAACTTGTAAAAACACAGTAAAATGGTGGTTACCAGGGGATGGGGGTCAGAGAACAGGAAAGATGTTGTTGAAGGGTACAGTCTTACAACAGGGAATAAATGAGCCCCAGAAATCTAATGCACAGCACAGTAAATATAGATAACAATACTGTACTATAATCATCAAACTTGATAAGATACAGAATTTCATTATTCTGAGTATTAAAAAGACTAGTAAGGTGATAGAGGTATTAATTATCATTACAATGGCATTCATATTATATGAAATTAACTTATATACCTTAAATTTACACAATGTTATATGTCAAATATATTTCAATAAAAAACAAAAAAGCAGAACAAAAATAAATTTGACACTACTCTAACATACAAATATTTGTAAATTATACTATTGGAGTAATACATTATAAAGTCCAACAACTAAAAAAATGTTTGAGTATTTCTATACAAATAAATGTAGGGGTTAACATTTTCTTTCTGCACCCCAGCTGAACTTAAATACCTTAATGTGATAAATACTGCCAGGGTAAATGGTCTAAAATGAAATGTGATCTTGTCCCCCAACTGTTAAAAGCATAGCACTGGTTCTGCGGCACTTATGAAATAAAGACCAGTTCTTCAGTGCTACAAACAAGACCCTTCGTGATGTGCCAGCTTTCCCAGCCTTAGATCTCTCCAGATCTCTTTCTTCTGCCTAGAAGGATAATCATCTGTTTGTCCACCTAATGAATCCTATTTATGCTTCAGGACTTGGTTCAAACACCATCTCCTCAATGTCAGCATTCCCAGAGTCTTCAGAGAGGGGATATTTATCTAATAAGATCTTCTAACACTGAGTCCACATCTCTATTATGGCAGTATATATGGTCTTTTAAAAGCCTTTAAGTGTTCCTCACTGGACTAGAATCTGCTTGGGGGGTGGGTGGTGGCAGGAAGTTGGTCATACTGTTGCTTTGCTCACAGGGCGTGGCCAACAGTTAGTGATAAATAATCCTGAATGACTGAATGAGTGAATTAATAAAATACTGTAATAAATTCCCAAATTACTCAGAAAAGCATTTATCTCCAATCCCATCAAAGAAATAAATTCTTAAGGTGACCACGTTGCAGTTTGGGATGAGAACACATGGCACATTTATTTTATTTTATTTTTTAAAAGATTTTATTTATTTATTTGACAGACAGAGATCACAAGTAGGCAGAGAGGCAGGCAGGGAGAGAGGAGGAAGCAGGCTCCTCACGGAGCAGAGAGCCCGACGCGGGGCCCGATCCCAGGACCCCGAGACCATGACCCGAGCCGAAGGCAGAGGCCCCAACCCACCGAGCCACCCAGGCGCCCCGGCACATTTATTTTAACTTAATGACTCATTATACTACAATTCCAAGCAGACTTTGCTAAATTCTCTCTGGACCCACTAATTATATACTGTTCTAAAACTTCATACTACTCTTACAACCACCAAAAGCCTTCTTAAAAATGCTTTAACTACCAGCCACAAGGGTCGAGACTAGGGTAGTGCATAAGGTGGTCAGAAGGAAGCCAACTATGGGGACCAGGTCCCTGAGGCAGAGCAGTATGGTTCCCAACTGTGAAAAGCATCACATTGCACAATTTCCTTCTGCTAGCCCTTTAGTAATCTGCCTCTTGGTTTTTTGTTTTTGTTTTATTTTGTTTTTCCCTGTACATCAGTGGTTCTCAGTCATGACTATGTGCTGGAATAACCTGAGACTTTAAAGAAATACAGTTGGGTTTTTATTCAAGAAGGTGACATAGAATATTGAACTCACTTCCTACAGACACAATGAATTTGCAGCTACATATGGAAGAATCCCCTGGGGGAAAAATCTAAAATGGCTGAGCAACTCCTACCCATTGGGCGAACAAAGAATGGCCACGTCAAAGTGGGTAGGAGAGGCTGGAACACATCTTGCTATAAACTTCATTCTTGGCTTAACCATATACAGTGAGTACAGAATTCAAAACCCAAAGATTCTGGTTGAGGGTCAAAGGGTTTTAACCCCACATAATGTATTCAGATTTTATGATTTGCACCATAAAGTCAAGTCCCCCAAGGTATCTATCTTTGCAAATGAATAGGGCTTATATCTATGATGCCCACAACATTGTAGTAAACTGAGAAAAAGCTCTTAAAGGGCTGGTACACAGACTTAATCCCCAGGGCCTAATGCAGACAGCCAGTTGAAAGACACCCAGACTTTATGTAGAAGTGGCTCATTTGCTACAATTGAAGGATCAGCCAGAGGGGCTCTCATCTAATTTAATACACGTCTAGGGGCTTTTTCCAAAACATGTGGATAGTCAACAGACCCATGAAAAGATGCACATCCCTCATTATCAGGGAAATGCAAATCAAAACCACACTGAGATATCACTTTACAGCCATCAGAATAGCATAAAAAAAGACAAGAAAGAGTAAGTGTGGGCTAGGATGGGGAGAAAAGGGAACCTCAGTGCACTGTTGGTGGAAATGTAAATTGGTGGGGCTCCTATAGAATCTCTGACTTTTTATCCAAAGAAAACAAAAGCACTAATTTGTGAAGATGTATGCACCCTCATGTTTACTGCATTATTTATAGTAGCCAAGATATGAAAGCAGCCTAAACGTCCATTGATAGATGAATGGATACGGAAGAAGTGGTATAAATACACCATAAAATATTACTCAGCCATAAAAAAATGAAATCTTGCCATTTATGATAATATGACTGGACTTAGAGGTTATTATGCTAAGTGAGGTAAATCAGAGAAAGACATGATTTAACTTTTATATGGAGCATAAAAAATAAGCAACAGCAACAACAGCAAAATAGAAACAGACTCATAAGCAGAATGAAAAAAATTGGTGGCTGTCAGAGAAGGGGGCATGGGGAGAGATGAAACAGGTTAAGGGGATTAAACAGTACAAAATTCCAGTTATAAAACAAATTAGTGATTGAATGAAAAGTACAGCATAGGGAATATAATCAATAATATTCTTGAACTTCATATGATGACAGACATCATCAGGAGGTTGGTCATACCGTTGTTTTGTTCACAAGGCATGGCCAATAGGTGGTGTTCAGTAATAGTGAATGACTGGTGAAAAATGAAAATGGTGAGCATTTTGGTGAGCATTTTGTAGTGTATGCAATACTGGAATCACTATGTTGTATACCTGAAGGTTACTAAAGGCCAGGAGTGATGGGTGGACAAAATGGTGAAGGGAGACAAAATACATAAATTTTCAATAATACTATAAATCAATTATGAAAATATAACATATAGCATAATGACTTTAGTTACTGATACTGTATTTTTATTTAAAAGGGTTTTTTTAGTTTTTTAAAAAATATTTTATTTTTTAAAAGTTCTCATCATAAGAAACAATTTTTCTATGTATGTTAACAGAGGTTAATGAAAATTTTTGTGGTGATTATGCTGCAATATATACAAATATTAAGTTCATTAATATTTAATGAATCATTAAGTTGTACTCCTGAAACTAATATGATGTTATATGTAAATTATTACTGCAATATAGGTTTTTTTTTTAAAAAAAATGCTTTGGGTGCCATTCTCGAGATTCCAATTAATTGACCTGGATATGGCTTGAGCATTGAGATTTTTTTCAGAATATCTACTCTAGATCCAATCTTCCTTCTAGATTTATTTCCTTCTCCTTGCTTTGGTCTTGCCTGATTTGAATTTTCTGAGAGGAAAAAGGAAGACCCCATCAGTGTTCTGAGGCCTCTCTGTGACTTCTGAGTTAATTCACCTCTGTTATTCCTGGTCTCAGAGCACTCTGATGTGGCTCTCTCAGTGTGACAATAACACACCCCATAATACAAATTTTTCATTATTTGGAAGAGAACCTAAGTGGTTTTGATTACAGATTCTGTAAATTGGTGTTTCATTAAAAGATTTATTAATTTTAGAGAGAGAAAAGGCAGAAGAAAGAATTAGTGATATAGAAGACCAAATGACAGAGAATAAAGAAGCTGAGCAAAAGAGGGACAAACAGCTACTGGACCATGAGGGGAGAATACGAGAGATAAGTGACACCATAAGACGAAACAACATTAGAATAATTGGGATTCCACAAGAAGAAGAAAGAGAGAGGGGAGCAGAAGGTATATTGGAGAGAATTATTGGAGAGAATTTCCCTAATATGGCAAAGGGAACAAGCATCAAAATCCAGGAGGTGCAGAGAACCCCCTCAAAATCAACAAGAATAGGTCCACACCCCATCACCTAATAGTAAAATTGACAAGTCTTAGTGACAAAGAGAAAATCCTGAAAGCAGCCTGGGAAAAGAAGTCTGTAACATACAATGGTAAGAATACTAGACTGGCAGCAGACCGATCCACAGAGACCTGGCATGATATATTCAGAGCACTAAATGAGAAAAACATGCAGCCAAGAATACTATATCCAGCTAGGATATCATTGAAAATAGAAGGAGAGATAAAAAGCTTCCAGGACAAACAAAAACTGAAAGAATTTGCAAACACCAAACCAGCTCTACAGGAAATATTGAAAGGGGTCCTCTAAGCAAAGAGAGAGCCTAAAAGTAGTAGATCAGAAAGGTACAGAGACAATATACAGTAACAGTCACCTTACAGGCAAACAGTGGCACTAAATTCATATCTCTTAATAGTTACCTTGCATGTTAAAGGGCTAAATGCCCCAATCAAAAGACACAGGGTATCAGAATGGATAAAAAAACAAAACTCATCTATATGTTGCCTACAAGAAATTCATTTTAGACGTGAAGACATCTCCAGATTTAAAGTGAGGGGATGGAAAACAATTTACCATGCTAATGGACATCAGAAGAAAGCTGAGGAGGCAATCCTTATATCAGATGAATTAGATTTTAAGCCAAAGACTATAATAAGAGATGAGGAAGGACACTCTATCATACTCAAAGGGTCTGTCCAACAAGAAGATCTAACAATTTTAAATATCTATGCCCCTAACGTGGGAGCAGCCAACTATATAAACCAATTAATAACAAAATCAAAGAAACACATCAACAATAATACAATAATAGTAGGGGACTTTAACACTCCCCTCACTGAAATGGACAGATCATCCAAGCAAAAAATCAACAAGGAAATAAAGGCCTTAAATGACACACTGGACCAGATGGACATCACAGATATATTCAGAACATTTCATCCCAAAGCAACAGAATACGCATTCTTCCCTAGTGCATATGGAACATTCTCCAGAATAGATCACATCCTGGGTCACAAATCAGGTCTCAACTGGTATCAAAAGATTGGGATCATTCCCTGCAGATTTTCAGACCACAATGCTCTGAAGCTAGAACTCAATCACAAGAGGAAATTTGGAAAGAACCCAAATACATGGAAACTAAACAGCATCCTTCTTTTTTTTTTTCCATTTTATTTATTTTTTCAGCGTAACAGTATTCATTCTTTTTGCACAACACCCAGTGCTCCATGCAAAACGTGCCCTCCCCATTACCCACCACCTGTTCCCCCAACCTCCCACCCCTGACCCTTCAAAACCCTCAGGTTGTTTTTCAGAGTCCATAGTCTCTTATGGTTCACCTCCCCTCCCCAATGTCCATAGCCCGCTCCCCCTCTCCCAATCCCACCTCCCCCCAGCAACCCCCAGTTTGTTTTGTGAGATTAAGAATCATTTATGGTTTGTCTCCCTCCCAATCCCATCTTGTTTCATTTATTCTTCTCCTATCCCCCTACCCCCCCATGTTGCTTCTCCATGTCCTCATATCAGGGAGATCATATGATAGTTGTCTTTCTCCGATTGACTTATTTCACTAAGCATGATACGCTCTAGTTCCATCCACGTCGTTGCAAATGGCAAGATTTCATTTCTTTTGATGGCTGCATAGTATTCCATTGTGTATATATACCACATCTTCTTTATCCATTCATCTGTTGATGGACATCTAGGTTCTTTCCATAGTCTGGCTATTGTAGACATTGCTGCTATAAACATTCGGGTACACGTGCCCCTTCGGATTACTATGTTTGTATCTTTAGGGTAAATACCCAGTAGTGCAATTGCTGGGTCATAGGATAGTTCTATTTTCAACATTTTGAGGAACCTCCATGCTGTTTTCCAGAGTGGTTGCACCAGCTTGCATTCCCACCAACAGTGGAGGAGGGTTCCCCTTTCTCCACATCCTCTCCAGCATCTGTCATTTCCTGACTTGTTAATTTTAGCCATTCTGACTGGTGTGAGGTGATATCTCATTGTGGTTTTGATTTGTATTTCCCTGATGCCGAGTGACGTGGAGCACTTTTTCATGTGTCTGTTGGCCATCTGGATGTCTTCTTTGCAGAAATGTCTGTTCATGTCCTCTGCCCATTTCTTGATTGGATTGTTTGTTCTTTGGGTGTTGAGTTTGCTAAGTTCCTTATAGATTTTGGATACTAGCCCTTTATCTGATATGTCGTTTGCAAATATCTTCTCCCATTCTGTCAGTTGTCTTTTGGTTTTGTTAACTGTTTCCTTTGCTGTGCAAAAGCTTTTGATCTTGATGAAATCCCAATAGTTCATTTTTGCCCTTGCTTCCCTTGCCTTTGCCGTTGTTCCTAGGAAGATGTTGCTACAGCTGAGGTCGAAGAGGTTGCTGCCTGCATTCTCCTCAAGGATTTGGATGGATTCCTTTCTCACATTGAGGTCCTTCATCCATTTGGAGTCTATTTTCGTGTGTGGTGTAAGGAAGTGGTCCAATTTCATTTTTCTGCATGTGGCTGTCCAATTTTCCCAGCACCATTTATTGAAGAGGCTGTCTTTTTTCCATTGGACATTCTTTCCTGAACAGCATCCTTCTAAAGAATGAATGGGTCAACCAGGAAATTAAAGAAGAATTGAAAAAAATCATGGAAACAACTGATAATGAAAACACAATGGTTCAAAATCTGTGGGACGCAGCAAAGGCAGTCCTGAGAGGAAAATATATAGCGGTACAAGCCTTTCTCAAGAAACAAGAAAGGTCTCAAGTACACAACCTAACCCTACACCTAAAGGAGCTGGAGAAAGAACAAGAAAGAAACCCTAAACCCAGCAGGAGAAGAGAAATCATAAAGATCAGAGCAGAAATCAATGAAATAGAAACCAAAAAAACAATAGAACAAATCAATGAAACTAGGAGCTGGTTCTTTGAAAGAATTAATAAGATTGATAAACCCCTGGCCAGACTTATCAAAAAGAAAAGAGAAAGGACCCAAATAAATAAATGCATGAGTGAAAGAGGAGAGATCACAACTAACACCAAAGAAATACAGACAATTATAAGAACATACTATGAGCAACACTATGCCAACAAATTTGACAATCTGGAAGAAATGGGTGCGTTCCTAGAGACATATAAACTACCACAACTGAACCAGGAAGAAATAGAAAACCTGAACAGGCCCATAGCCAGTAAAGAGCTTGAAACAGTCATCAAAAATCTCCAAACAAACAAAAGCTCAGGGCCAGATGGCTACCCAGGGGCATTCTACCAAACATTTAAAGAAGAACTAATTCCTATTCTCCTGAAACTGTTCCAAAAAATAGAAATGGAAGGAAAACTTCCAAACTCATTTTATGAGGCAAGAATCACCTTGATCCCCAAACCAGACAAGGATCCCACCAAAAAAGAGTACTACAGACCAGTATCCTTGATGAACACAGATGCAAAAATTCTCACCAAAATACTAGCCAATAGGATTCAACAGTACATTAAAAGGATTATTCACCACGACCAAGTGGGATTTATTCCAGGGCTGCAAGGTTGGTTCAACATCCGCAAATCAATCAATGTGATACAACACAGTACTAAAAGAAAGAACAAGAACCATATGATACTCTCAATAGATGCTGAAAAAGCATTTGACAAAGTACAGCATCCCTTCCTGATCAAAACTCTTCAAAGTGTAGGGATAGAGGGCACATACCTCAATATTATCAAAGCCATCTATGAAAAACCCACCGCAAATATCATTCTCAATGGAGAAAAACTGAAAGCTTTTCCGTTAAGGTCAGGAACACGGCAGGGATGTCCATTATCACCACTGCTATTCAACCTAGTACTAGAAGTCCTCACCTCAGCAATCAGACAACAAAAGGAAATTAAAGGCATCCAAATCGGCAAAGAAGAAGTCAAACTATCACTCTTGGCAGATGATATGATACTATTTGTGGAAAACCCAAAAGACTCCACTCCAACTTGTACAGGAATTCAGTAAAGTGTCAGGATATAAAATCAATGCACAGAAACCAGTTGCATTTCTGTACACCAACAAGACAGAAGAAAGAGAAATTAAGGAGTCAATCCCATTTACAATTGCACCCAAAACTATAAGATACCTAGGAATAAACCTAACCAAAGAGGGAAAGAATCTTTACTCAGAAAACTATAAAGTACTCATGAAAGAAATTGAGGAAGACACAAAGAAATGGAAAAATGTTCCATGCTCCTGGATTGGAAGAATAAATATTGTGAAAATGTCTATGCTACCTAAAACAATCTACACATTTAATTCAATCCCTATCAAATACCATCCTTTTTTTTTTCAAAGAAATGGAACAAATAATCCTAAAATTTATATGGAACAAGAAAAGACCTCGAATAGCCAAAGGAATATTGAAAAAGAATGCCAAAGTTGGTGGCATCAGAATTCCGGACTTCAAGCTCTATTACAAAGCTGTCATCATCAAGACAGCATGGTACTGGCACAAAAAAAGACACATAGATAATGGAACAGAATAGAGAGCCCAGAAATAGACCCTCAACTCTATGGTCAACTCATCTTCGACAAAGCAGGGAAGAATGTCCAATGGAAAAAAGAAAGCCTCTTTAATAAATGGTGCTGGGAAAATTGGACAGCCACATGCAGAAAAATGAAATGGGACTACTTCCTTACACCACACATGAAAATAGACTCAAAACGGATGAAGGACCTCAATGTGAGAAAGGAATCCATCAAAATCCTTGAGGAGAATGCAGGCAGCAACCTCTTCGACCTCAGCCGTAGCAACATCTTCCTAGGAACATCGGCAAAGGCAAGGGAAGCAAGGGCAAAAATGAACTATTGGGATTTCATCAAGATCAAAAGCTTTTGCACAGCAAAGGAAACAGTTAACAAAACCAAAAGACAACTGACAGAATGGAAGAAGATATTTGCAAACAACATATCAGATAAAGGGCTAGTGTCCAAAATCTATAAGGAACTCAGCAAACTCAACACCCAAAGAACAAATAATCCAATCAAGAAATGGCAGAGGACATGAACAGACATTTCTGCAAGGAAGACATCCAGATGGCCAACAGACACATGAAAAAGTGCTCCACATCACTCGGCATCAGGGAAATACAAATCAAAACCACAGTGAGATACCACCTCACACCAGTCAGAATGGCTAAAATTAACAAGTCAGGAATTCACAGATGCTGGTGAGGATGCAGAGAAAGGGGAACCCTCCTCCACTGTTGGTGGGAATGCAAGCTGGTGCAACCACTCTGGAAAACAGCATGGAGGTTCCTCAAAATGTTGAAAATAGAGCTACGCTATGACCCAGCAATTGCACTACTGGGTATTTACCCTAAAGATACAAACGTAGTGATCCGAAGGGGCATGTGCACCCAAATGTTTATAGCAGCAATGTCCACAATAGCCAAACTATGGAAAGAACCTAGATGTCCATCAACAGATGAATGGATAAAGAAGATGTGGTATATATACACAATGGAATACTATGCACTCATCAAAAGAAATGAAATCTTGACATTTGCGACGATGTGGATGGAACTAGAGGGTATCATGCTTAGTGAAATAAGTCAATCGGAGAAAGACAATTATCATATGATCTCCCTGATATGAGGACGTGGAGATGCAACATGAGGGGTTGGGGGATAGGAGAAGAATAAATGAAACAAGATGGGATTGGGAGGGAGACAAAACATAAGTGACTCTTAATCTCACATAACAAACTGAGGGTTGCTGGGGGTTGGGAGAGGAGGAAGGGGGTTATGGACATTGGGGAAGGTATGTGCTATGGTGAGTGCTATGAAGTGTGTAAATCTGGCGATTCACAGACCTGTACCCCTGGGGATAAAAATACATTATATGTTTATAAAAAATAACAAATAAATATTTAAAAAAAAAAGAATTTCCAGAGGTTATAAAGCACAAAATCGGTAAAGAATTTTCCAGTTTTAATAAATGAATAAACTAATGTTGGAAAAGACTCCAGAAAGATGGACATTTTTTGAAAGCATAAATTATGTATTTGGGTGAGACTGTATTTAAGCATATTTATCCTTAACAAGGTTGCAATCACTTTATGGCATCATCACTGGAAGACTGGCAATTAATAAAAGAGTTTAAATAGACTTACTATTATACAGGACTCAATTCCCTCCCATACTGTAAAACAGAAAACCAAATTCATTTAAGACTTATTCTGCACCTCAAGCTACAAAAGTAAACTTCAAGGTACTAAGGATACAATGACTCATGAGTGAGCTTAGGGGTCGTGAATGGTATGATGTTACAATTATAATTGTCTTCAATAAAAAACATATGAAGACAATCTGGCTGCTTAGGATCAGACTAGGTAGATCCAAAAGTTCATGGTTACCATGACAACATGATTTCTTATTATAGTGACTGCCTTGCTTTCTCTTTCCTGGGTTGGGGGTGGAAGACAAGGGTGGTTGCCCTTAAAAGAGTCATACGAGCAGAGCAGATTAGAGAATCCCAGATTCAGAATTCTCAAGTTAGGCCACTCTGGGTTGTGCAGACTTAGTAGGAATCCAAAGCATAGCCTCTATAATCCAAGGAGGTAGACTCCCTGGATGAAACTCCCCTGATGGTCCATTCACCTCAGTTAACTCGTCTCTACCAGTGACATCAAGGCATCTGGGGTGGTACGATCAATGTGCCTAAATTCTTATCCTTGATTCAACAGAAATGTTTACAGGGAGTCCAAACTCTTTCAGCCATGGTGGATCTACCTTGCTTGATCTATTTAGATCTTTTAGGAAATAATTATATATCCTGCTTACATCCAGTCAGTTCCTTTAGTATAGTCTCTGTGATGTAAACGAGTGTCCTTTTCCATTTATTTGTCTTTAATTTACTTCTTTCTACTTCAGCAGATTATTCCCTTGAAGGGACTGGTTAAGCCAGTCTTTATCGATCGGTATGCCTCAAAGTATAGACAGAAAGTGTTTTGTCAGTCTTCATATTCCTAATACAGAGGCAACTGTCTACTCCTACAACTCCGTGCCCTTCTTCCACTCTTCAAATTGCGCTTGTTTTGATGTTTTCCAGCTGTTTGATTTATATGTTCATGATATTTGATTATGTTTCTGATATACAGACCACATGTTAAGCTTCACAACAGAGAAGATACATATTTTATGACTCCCTGATGTTACTGTGGGTGTTTAATAAGTATTTGTCAGATGGATAATCAAAACAAAATAAGTCACTACAATGGCAAAATGAGAGACAAATTTTACAGATTGGAAAAGTGGGCAAGTGTTAACATATTTTAGAGTTGTCAGAAATCCTCATGGAGTCTCTGTGCTGGACAAGGGGGAAAGACGGGTCTGGAATTTAGTAATACATGCACATAATATGACAGCTGTTTGAAGAGTAAAAGGGAATAAGTATTATTTGATTTAGGAAGAAATGTTAATACAAATTAGACACATTTCAAAACTGGATCCTTACCAATTATTCATAAAAAATAATCACTTCTCAATTTTTTCTATCTGTAGTCTTGTTTCTCTGACTACATTTTTGGCAAACCAGAAATTCTGTACTTTCTCCCCTTTCAGAACTTACAAAAATAGTTCAAATCTCCTTTCATCTATAATTCTAGGTGCTACAAACCCCTTCCCCTCCATAAATTTATTTGTTCTTATTTACACTTGAGTGACAACTATTTTAGGAAAACTTTAATTATTCCTATTTTTTCTCATTTGGTATTAAACAGTTTTGTCTATAAAGCTTAAGTTATAATATTATACATATATTTAGATTATTACCACAGTATAAATTTGTTCCTTAGATAAAATACAAATGTAAAACATTCTTATATATTGTTACATGCATCAGGTTCATGCATCTGTAGTGAATGTTAACAACTTGCATTGAAAGAATACTATCAGCTATAGGACAATCTTCAGCTCCAGGGGTAATTCTCTACCTTCTCCAAGTACTTGCCACCACCTAAGCCAGCATACTAAAACTAGTGTTGTGTAAAAGTCAGAGAGTGTTTCTTAAAAATGGATATTCCTGGGCTTCAGCTTCAGAACTCTAAAGCAACAGGACTGTGTTGAGGTGATGAATGTGCACTTGAGCAAGAACCTCAGCTGATTTAGCTGCAGATGATTAAAGAACCACTTTACAACAGACACTCGGACTAGGCAGAGCTGTGGGGGGTGGGGGACAGAGGAGCCTGCAGCTCCAGGGAGAGGGCAGGACTAGAACAAGATTTGGTTGCCACTGTTAGTGGGAATGCAAACTGGCCCAGCCACTGTGGAAAAAGTGTGGAGGTCTCTCAAAAAGTTAAATTGGAACCACCCTACCAACCACTAATTGCACTACTGAGTGTTTACCCCCCCAAAATACAAAAACACCAAATCAAAGGGATATATGCACCCTTACATTTATAGTAGTATTTACAATAGCCGAATTATAGAGGTATCCAAGTGTCCACTGACAGATGAATGGGTAAAGAAGATGTGTTGTGTTATTGGAATATTATTCAGCCATAAAGAGAATGAAATCTTGTCATTAGTAATGACATGGACGGAGCTACACAGTATAAATGCTAAGTGAAATAAGTCCATCATCACAGATAAATACTGTGTAACTTCGCTCATATGCGGAATTTAAGAACGAAACAAAGGAGCAAAGGAAAAGAGAGATAAGCCAAGAAACAGTTATAACTATAGAAAACAGACTAATACCAGAGGGAAGGCGGGGAGTTGGTGGGGGAAGGATGATACAGGTTATGGGGATTAAAGAATGCACTTGCCATGGTGAGCCTGGGCGATGTGCGGAAGTGTTGAATGACTCCATGGTACACCTAAAACTAATATAACACTGTAGGTTAATATACTGGAATTAGAATTTAAAAAATGATTTGGTTGTCATGGTGTATGGCAGCAGTTCTAAGCATGAAAGTGAATGGGAGAGAATGAAGAGTTGTGGGCCCAGGAAAGAATGCCAAAGTGCAAGAAGCAGAAAGAGGAGGAATTTTCCAAGCAAACGGAAGTTATGGCTGGAGAGGGAGGAGGAGAACAGAGGGCATCATAGGGTGGAAGCCAAAAGGCCAAATTTTACATGGAGGGCATTACCACGGGCCAAATAAAACAGACAATAAAGTAAGAGAAATTCTCACTGTCTCTATAGTCTATCTCAGCTACTACATTTGTTCCTAGACGGTAGGGGATGGTCTTACCAGCAGCTGACATATTGTGAACGCTTAGTAAATGCTTGGTGAACTAAAGAAGACTGACCGACAAGGGTGACTGCCAAACAAGGATTTTTAAAGAGTTCACCTACGACTCAGTTCCTTCAAGTGTCCTCACTAGGATTTGCAATTGTAACCAGACTGACAGAAGAGTTATTTTCAACCATTTACTAAAATGTGGAAATGATGTTTTTAAACAGTGCCCAATCTCTGTGTGTATGTAAGGGAATTCTGGACAATGGAGTTTTGCTAGATATATATATATATATATAAAAGCAAAGACCTTTAAAATCTTTACATTGAGGTTGTGAGAGTGGGTTATTTCCATACGAATGATCTCTCATGATCATTTGTAGAAGTGTGTGCAGTCACGAGAAGAACAAACCACATTAAAAGAAGTAAATGACTCTCTAAGAATGCACAAGTGTTGGTTGCTATGACAACTACCGGGTTATATTAAATAGAGCGCAAAAAAAAAAAAAATCAATTAGAAACCACTGGGAGAACTTGCACAGGAGCATCAGCTAGTTCTGCCTCACAATTTCAGGAACTTTCTACAGCCGGCATTGCATGAACAGGGTTCCCGTTGATGTAGTCACAGTATTAGTTCTAAGAAAGGTCACCTTCTTGACGCATTCCCATCATTCTAGTGTTTCCTTCCATAACCTGCTCTTCTGAACATCCAAGTAATTTATCAAAGTAGTGAAGAATTTATGCGGTTATCTGGCTCTTCTCTACTGGTGACACTTAACAGTGTTTGCCTTCAATCCATTTTTGTTTGAACCAAACAGTTTTCAGGTTTATACAGAGAGAGACAATTCCGATCTGTGGAGCAGTTCCCCCACCAACCCCAATGTGGCACATGTCTGACTAGTGAAGAAAATATAGGGAAACTAGAGATGGTTTCAGGAAGCCACCATGCCAACTCACTCCTAGGTTTCTTTTCTCTTTTGGAGGGTCTACTATTTTCCAATCCTAACTTTCTGACATGCTAAGAGAAATAAGGAAAATTTGTCAAGTTTTTCAGAATTTTCAATGAAAATGTTGTTAAAGTGATAAAATTGGACAACCCCTATGAATGAAATGATGAAGGTTCAAAAGCAACCACAGAGAGACCAGACATGAGCTATGTGACCTTCTCATGGGAAGCTCCACAAACATTTGTGGAAGGGTTCTTGTGGTCATCAGGTGGCCCTTAGTCTAATGAGCACACTGATCTCACGAAGCAGTGTTTAAGCTCTCAGAATGGACTGTGCATAGTTCCTTTAGGAGATTACCACATGACAGAGTAACCCAAATGGGACCCACTGAGAGGGTCTCTGCTCTCCAATATGCGCTGCCCACTACCAGGAGATTGATTTCAAAGAAGCCCTTCATAGCAGCGCTTTTCAAAGTGTAGGTTGAGACCCATAACTAAGTCATAAAATCATCAGTGGGTCAGACCATTAATAAAAGACAGAGGGAGAAAGAGAATCAAATACAAAAATACAAGAATGAATCTCATCCAATAAGGGTAAATATACTTTGTGAAACTTCTGTTTCTTTCTCCCTCTGTACATATGTATGCACTGGATTGCAGGATTGAACATATTTCTTACTGTAGGTACTAGCCAAAAAGGCTGAAGAGCCAGACTCTGCCCTGCTAAGAATACCTTGATATGTTCTGCTGTGTACGGAGGAGGGAAATGGGGAGGAGGAGGGAAGGAAGGGGAGCAGGAATAAAAAGAACAGAATTCCACCTCTTTTGCTCTAGAGTTTCAATTATTCCTCCAATCTGCTCTCTACTTCAATAATATTACACTAGGTTCCAACTTTTGTACTCACTCTCCTCTCACTGTCCTTGGTCCATTGCACCCTTGATTCATAAAGCTTCCTCTTCTCTTTGTGGTTCTAATGAATTCTATTCTATTCTAATATGAATTCTATTCTCCTTTAGGGTCCATTCAGGCTCTATCTTGGCATTTAACCCATATGATTTCTATGTCCTCTCATTACTCACCTCTTTCCAGCTGTTCTGCTCAATTCCACACAATTTCTCTCCAGGTGTCTCATCTTCTGCTTCTTCTTTTTTTTTAAGATTTTATTTATTTGACAGACAGAGATCACAAGTAGGCAGAGAGACAGGCAGAGAGAGAGAGGAGGAAGCAGGCTCCCCGCTGAGCAGAGAGCTCGATGTGGGGCTCGATTCCAGGACCATGGGATCATGACCTGAGCCGAAGGCAGGGGCTTTAACCCACTGAGCCACCCAGGCACCCCGGTGTCTCATCTTCTTTGAGCTTTACCAGCTTCCTGTCCCACTCTGCTCCCACAACTCCTGGTACCTCTCTTCCAGTCTGCCTCCTTCCACTTGTTGCTTTTCTCTTGGCATCTACCTCCTGGCTACCTATCCTGTTTTTGTTGTCTGGCTGTTTCTGCTTTTTTCCTTGGATCTCTAGGTTTCCCACTTGACTAAAAGCTACTTGAGCCCAGGGACAGTGAGTCATACATTTTTGTACGCCCCGTGATATCTGGCATAGTACAGGGCATATCAGAGGTGCTTAGTGTAAATGTCTTGAACTAATAAATCAATCATGATTCCCTCCTGTGCACCAAACTCTACCCTACTCCCTCCAGTATTTTTCTCTCAAGATACAATGTTTTGTATTTAAAAGGGCTTTGTGACTTCTAAAGCTCTCTAATACCTATTTCTTATCTCAGTTTTATCTATGAAAACTTGGTAAAGAAGGCATGGGTCATGATACTTATTTTTGAGAGATGAGGAGAATGAGTCTCAAAAACATTTTTTTAAAAGATTTTTATTTATTTGACAGACAGAGATCACAAGTTGGCAGAGAGGCAGGCAGAGAGAGAGGAAAGGAAGCAGGCTCACCACTGAGCAGAGAGCCCGATGCAGGGCTCGATCCCAGGACCCCGGGATCATGACCTGAACTGAGGGCAGAGGCTTTAACACACTGAGCCACCCAGGTGCCCCTCAAAAACATTTTTAACAGCAGCAAGCCTTGTCAGTGATGTTCCCAGAACCAGAATCTATAATGTGACCTATTCTGTGCTACTAAACTCTTCCAGTAGAAACCTGACAACAACAATCACACAGGATAATAAAATGCTCAGTCAATGCAAAATGTTGTATATGGAGAAAAACAATGCAATGACAAAATAGCAGGCAGGGCTTAGCCTGTGTTTCTCATGAAATGAGAATTTGAATACCTTGTACTAGATTAACATTTTGGCTATTTTGCTTTCGTAGTTATGCTTGAATTCTCATGGTGCCACAAAAAGTGGGAGGAAATCCACTTACTACTTACCGAGGATATGCAATACTATAAGGTTGAAAGTCCTTTCATTAAGCCCATCATAGCAATTAGCCGTGACTCTGTGCACTGTTACAAATAATGACCAAGCTCTGTTTTGTTAGCTTATCACTTACCAAGCTGTTCTCCTAAATGTTGGCCTCTCTCTGTTGAAATGACCCGCTCATCTTCCATGTCACATTTGTTCCCAACCAGGATAACCTGGGCATTATCCCAAGAGTATGTTTTGATTTGAGTTGACCTAAAAGAAAAACAGGCAAGAAACAATCAGCAGAGAACACAACATAAAACGAAGGAGAAGGAGTATGTCCCACAGATGATGGTAATAGCAAAAAATGAAGCCCAAATGCCTGACATTTAGAATTAATTAGTTCAGTGCAATTTCATCCTTCAGATACTCAGAATATTTGTACTAGGAATTCTTTTTTATCGGGTGATATTAATATGACTACTGTTTTTTCCTTTCTCGCTTTTACCTACACCTTATGTAGTACCTTTATAGCTGGAGTGACCAATGATCATTGTTCATTCATGACATTTCCAGTTTTTGCAGTAAAAACCCCATGTTCCTAGAAACTCCTCAGTTTTAGGAAACCCAGTTGTTCACCTTATAACACACCACACACACACACACACACACACACACAGGCATGATTTTCCCTTGTTATAATAACAACTTAAAGAGCTAGGACAACCGGGGCCTAGGAGATATGGCGATAACGTTAATTTTCAAGAATGAATCATAAGGAGAAGAGGAGGAAGATGGTGGAGGAATGGGAGACCTAAATTTTGCCTGGTCTCAGAAATTCAGCTGGATAGTTATCAAACAATTATAAACACCTACAAACTCAACAAGAGATCGAAGAAAAGAATAGCAGCAATTCTATGAACAGAAAATCAACCACTTTCTGGAAGGTAGGACATGCAGAGAAGTGAATCTGAGATGATATACAGGAAGACATACTGTGGGTGGGGGAGGGGCCAGCTCCCAGCAAGTGGTAGAGCAGTGGAGCATGCAGTCAGGACTTTTAGAAGTCGGTTCCACTGAGGGACGTTTCTCCGGTGGCTATGCAGGGGGTTGAGACCTCACTGGGACAGCGTGGTCTTCTCAGGACCCTCGGGGGTCACAGAACCAGGGATGCCTGAGTGTAGCAGAGCTCCCAGGTATCAGAGTGGGGAAGCCAGATGTAGAGATGGAGCTGAGGAGCGGGCTCTCAGATTGAGGTTACCTTAAACCATGATCTGAGGCACAGTCAACCACTGCTCTTAAGCAGGGACCACACAAGTGGCAGAAATGGGGAGACACCCTCCCTTCCTCCACAGGGAGGAGCAGCACGGGAGCGTGCTGCAGGAATCTGCTGGGTTTGAAGACTACAAACGGGGCCATGTGCCAGAGAAAGAAACACTTGGTCACAGGCCAGGTGAGCATGGAGTGAGGCTGGAGACCAGGAAGATGGGAGGTATGGACTGCTTTTCTCTGAGGGTGTGCTGAGGAGTGAGGCCCCGAGCTCTCATCTCCTCCAGGCAGAGACTAGGAGGCTGCCATTTTCATTCCCATCCTCCAAAGCTATGGAAAGCATACAGGGAATAAAAGCTACCAAGAGTGAACCTGAGCAGATTACTTAGCTGGGCCCCTGGCAAGGGTGGAGCAATTCCACCTCGGGCAAAAACATTTGAGAATCACTACAACAGACCCCTCCCCAGAAGATAAGCAAGAATATCCAGGCAAGACCAAGTTCACCAATCAATGAGAACTGCAAAACTACAGCACTAGGGGAATACAGCACATAGAATTCATGGCTTTTTCCATGATTCTTTAGTCTTTCAAAGATAAATTCTAAAAATTTTCTTTGTTTTTTTCTTTAAAAATTTCCCCTTTCCTTTTTTTTTTCTGAAGGTTTTTTTTTTTTTAAATTATTTATTTGACAGACAAAAAGTGAGAGAGGAAACAAAAGCAGGGGGAGGGGTAGAGGGAGAAGCCGGCTCCCTATGGAGCAGGAGCCCAGTGCTGGGCTCAATCCCAGGACCCTGGGATCATGACCTGAGCTGAAGGCAGACGCTTAACTGACTGAGCCACCCAGGCACCCCAACCTCTTTCCTATTTTAACCAACATCTTATGAATACCTTTATAAAAATCTTTCTTAACTTTCATTTTTATAGTCATAATCTATCCCTTCATTGTATTTAATCTTATTTTTAGTATATATATATTTTAGTATACATATAAGTTTTTCTTTCTATAAAATTTTGGGATACAGTTTATTCTAATGACCAAAATATACCCTAAATCTAGTGTATGGCTTTCTTCTAGTCTCCTGCTGGCCTGATCACATTCTCACTTTTTTTTTTTAATTTTTTCTTTCTTTTTTCAAAAAACTTATTTAAAATTTTTTTAGATTTTCATCTTTACAGTCATATTTCATCCCTTCATTTTTATATATTTTTATATATTTTATATATTTTATATATTATTTTATATATTTATATATATTATAAATATATATATATTTATATATATAATATATATTTTTTATATATTTATATATATATAAAAATATATATATATTTATATGTATATATAAATTTTTATATATATATATATATATATATATATATATATATATATATATAAAGACAGGGAAAAAACCCAACATATATATGTTGTTTTTTTCCCCCTGTCTTTTTTATTATTTATATTTATTAATATATATTATTTATATTATTTATATTTATTTATATTTTTAATATATATTTAAATATATATTTATTATATATTTAAATATTTATATTATTTATATATATAAATATAATAATATATTTATTAATATACATTATATATTATATATATTTATATAATTATATAATATATAATATATTATATATAAATTATATTATATATTATATATATGTATATATATATAAATTATATATATAAATTATATAATATATTATATATAATATATATTTTATATATTATATATATATAATAGTTTTATATATTATATATATATAATATATATTTATATATATATAAAGACAGGGAAAAAAACCCAACATATATATGTTGTTTTTTTTCCCCCTGTCTTTAAAACTGGGGAGGCAGTTTCTTCTAACAGACAAAAACTCACCCAAAATCAAGTGTGCGGCTGTTCTTTTCACCATCCTGATGATATATATTTGTATATATTTTCCTTTTTTTTCTCCCCAGTTTCAATTCTCTTCTGATTTGTTTATTGTATATTTTTCTGGGGTTGTTGTTCCGCTTTTAGCATTGTGTGCTCTCATTCATCTATTCTTCTCTGGACAAAATTATAAGGTAGAAAAACTTACCTCAAAAAAAAAAAAAAAGAACAAGAGGCAGTACTGACTGCTAGGGACCTGATCAATACAGACATTAATTAGATATTGGAACTAGAGTCCAAAATAGTGATTATGAAAATGCTAGCTGGCCTTGAAAAAAGCATAGAAGATACTCGGGAATCCCTTTCTGGAGAAATAAAAGAATTAAAATCTAACCAAGTTGAAATAAAAAAAAAGCTATTAATGAGGTGCAATAAAAAGTGGAGGCTTTTAATTCTAGGATAAACGAGGGAGAAAGGAGAATTAGTCATATAGAAGACCAAATGATGGAGAATAAGAAAGCGAGAAAAAGAGAGATAAACAACTACTGGATCATGAGGGAAGAATTGGAGAGATAAGTGATACCATAAGACAAAACAATATTAGAATAATTGGGAATCCCAGAGGAAGAAGAAAGAGAGGGGCAGAAGGTATATTGGAACAAATTATGGTGGAGAACTTCCATAATTTGAGGAAGGAAACAGGCATCAAAATCCAGGAGGCACAGAGGAACCCCCCCACTCAATAAAAATAGGCCAATACTTCATCATCAAATACTAAAAGTTACAAGTCTCAGAGATAAAGAGAAAATCCTGAAAGCAGCTGGGGACAAGAAGTCTGTAACATACAGTGGTAGAAATATTAGACTGGCAGCAGACTTATCCACAGAGACCTGGCAGGCCAAAAAGGACTCGTATGATATATTCAGAGAAATAAATGAGAAAAATGTGCAGCCATAAGTACTATATCCAGCTGAGTGGTTGTTGAAAATAGAAGGAGAGGGAAAAAGCTTCCAGGATAAACAAAAATTAAAAGAATTTCAAAACACCAAACCAGCCCTATAGGAAATATTGAAAGGGGTCCTCTAAGCAAAGAGAGAGCCTAAAAGTAGTAAATCAGAAAGGAACAGAGACAATATACAGTAACAGTCACCTTACAGGCAATACAATGGCACTAAATTCCTATCCTTCAATAGTTAACCTGAATGTAAATGGGTTAAATGGCCCAATCAAAAGACACAGGGTATCAGAATGGATAAAAAAACAAGATCCATCGATATGCTGTCTGCAAGAAACTCATTTTAGACCCAAAGATACCTCTAGATTTAAAATGAGGGGGTGGAAAACAATTTACATGCTAAGGACATCAAACAAAAGTTGAAATGGCAATCCTTACATCAGAGAAATTAATTTTTAAGCCAAAGACTATAATAAGAGATGAGGAAGGACATCATATCATGCTTAAAGGGTCTGACCAAGAAGAAGATCTAATAATTTTAAATATCTATGCCCCTAACATGGGATCAGCCAATTATATAAACCAATTAATAACAAAATCAAATAAACACATCGACAATAATACAATAATAGTAGAGGATTTTAACACCCCCCTCGCTGAAATGGACAGATGATCTAAACAAAAGATCAACAGGGAAATAAAGGCATTAAAGGACACATTGGGCCACATGGACATAACAAATATATTCAGAACATTCCATCCCAAAGCAATAGAATACACGTTCTTCTCTTGTGCACATGGGGCATTCTCCAGAATAGATCATATCGTGGGTCACAAATCAGGTCTCAGCCAGTATGAAAAGATTAGGATCATTCCATGCATATTTTCAGATGACAAAGCTTTGAAACTAGAACTCAACACAAGAGGAAAATTGGAAAGAACACAAATACGTAGAGGCTAAAAAGCATCCTACTAAAGAATGAATGGGTCAACCAGGAAATTAAAGAAAGATTGAAAAAAGCATGGAAACAAATGAAAATGAAAACACAACTGTTCAAAATCTGTGGGACACAGCAAAGGTGGTCCTGAGAGGAAAGTATATAGCCATACAAGCTTTTCCCAAGAAATAAGAAAGTTCTCAAGTACACAATCTAACCCTACACCTAAAGGAGCTGGAGAAAGAACAGCAAAGAAAGCCTAAACCCAGCAGGAGAAAAGAAATGATAAAAATCAGAGCAGAAATCAATGAAATAGAAACCAAGAGTAGAACAAATCAATGAAACTAGGATCTGGTTCTTTGAAAGAACTAGTGAGATTGATAAACCCCTGGCCAGACTTATCAAAAAGAAAAGAGAAAGGACCCAAATAAATAAAATCATGAATTAAAGAGGAAAGATCACAACCAATACCCAAGAAATACAAATAATTATAAGAACATATTATGAGCAATTATATGGCAGCAAATTAGACAATCTGGAACAAATGGATGGAGTTTTAGAGAGTATAAACTACCAAAACTGAGCCAGGAAGAAACAAAAAACCTGAACAGACCCATAACCAGTAAGGAAACTGAAGCAGTAATTAAAAATCTCTCAACAAACAAGAGCCCAGGGCCAGATGGTTTCCCAGGGGAATTCTACCAAACATTTAAAGAATTAATACCTATTCTCTTGAAACTGATCCAAAAAATAGAAATGGAAAGAAACTTCTGAACACATTTTTTTAGGCCAGTGTTACCTTTATCCCAAAACCAAAGACCCCACCAAAAAGGATAATTATAGACCAATATCCCTGATGAACACAGATGCAAAAATTCTCACCAAAATACTAGCCAATAGGATCCAACAGTACATTAAAAGGATTATTCACCATGACCAAGTGGAATATATTCCTGGCCTGCAAGGTTGGTACAACATCTGCAAATCAATCCCTGTGATACAATACATTAATAAAAGAAAGAACAAGAACCACATGATCCTCTTAATAGATGTTAAAAAAGCATTTGACAAAAGTACAGCATCCTTTCTTGATCAAAACTCTTCACAGTGTAGAGGTAGAGAGTACACACCTCAATATCATCAAAGCCATCTATGAAAACCTACAGTGAATATTATTCTCAATGGAGAAAAACTGAGAGCTTTTCCGCTAAGGTCAAGAACATGGCAGGGATGTCCCTTATCACCACTGCTATTCAACATAGTACTAGAAGTCCTAGCCTCACTAATCAAACAACAAAAAGAAATTAAAGGCATCCACATCAGCAAAGAAGTAGTCAAACTATCACTCTTTGCAGATGATATGATACTTTATGTGGAAAACCCAAAAGACTCCACTCCAATACTGCTCGAACTTGTATAGCAATTCAGTGAAGTGTCAGGATATAAAATCAATGCACAGAAATCAGTTGCATTTCTCTACACCAACAACAAGACAGAAGAAAGAGAAATTAAGGAGTCAGTCCCATTTAAAATTGCACCCAAAGCCATATGATACCTAGAAATAAATCTAACCAAAGAGGGAAAGAATCTGCACTCAGAGAACTATAAAGTACTCATGAAAGAAATTGAGGAAGACACAAAGAAATGGAAAAATGTTCCATGCTCATGGATTGGAAGAATAAAGATTGTGAAAATGTCTATGCTACCTAAAGCAATGTACACATTTAATTCAATCCCTATCAAAATACCATCCAGTTTTTTCAAAGAAATGGAACAAATAATCCTAAAATTTATATGGAACCAGAAAAGACCTCAAATAGCCAGAGGAATGTTGAAAAGGAAAACCAAAGCTGGCGGCATCGCAATTCCAGACTTCAAGTTCTATTACAAAGCTGTAATCATCAAGACAGTATGGTACTGGCACAAAAACAGACACGTAGATCAATGGAACAGAATAGAGAGCCCAGAAATAGACCCTCAACTCTATGGTCAACCAATCTTTGACCAAGCAGGAAAGAATGTCCAATGGAAAAAAGACAGTCTCTTCAACAAATGGTGTTGGGAAAATTGGACAGCCACATGCTGAAAAATGAAACTGGACCATTTCCTTACACCACACACAAAAATAGACTCAAAATGGATAAAAGACCTCAATGTGAGAAAGGAATCTATCAAAATCCTTGAGGAGAACACAGGCAGCAACCTCTGTGACCTCAGTCACAGCAACTTCTCCCTAGAAACATCGCCAAAGGCAAGAGAAGCAAGGGCAAAAATGAACTACTGGGACTTCATCAAGATCAAAACCTTTTGCACAGCAAACAGTCAACAAAACCAAAAGACAACTGACAGAATGGGAGAAGATATTTGCAAACGACATATCAGATAAAGGGCTAGTATCCAAAATCTATAAAGAACTTATTAAACTCAACACCCAAAGAACAAATAATCTAATCAAGAAATGAGCAGAGGACATGAAGAGACATTTCTGCAAAGAAGACATCCAGATGGCCAACAGACACATGAAAAAGTACTCCACATCACTCGGCATCAGGGAAATACAAATCAAAACCACAATGAGATATCACCTCGCACCAGTCAGAATGGCTAAAATTAACAAGTCAGGAAATGACAGATGATGGCAAGGATGCAGAGAAAGGGGAACCCTCCTATACTGTTGGTGGGAATGCAAGCTGGTGCAGCCACTCTGGAAAACAGCATGGAGGTTCCTCAAAAAGTTGAAAATAGAGCTACCCTATGACCCAGCAATTGCACTACTGGGTATTTACCCTAAAGATACAAACGTAGTGATCCGAAGAGGCACGTGCACCCTAATGTTTATAGCAGCAATGTCCACAATAGCCAAACTATGGAAAGAACCTAGTTGTCTATCAACAGATGAATGGATAAAGAAGAGGTGGTGTATATATATACAGTGGAATACTATGCAGCCTTCAAAAGAAATGAAATCTTGTCATTTGCAATGATGTGGATGGAACTAGAGGATATTATGCTGAGCAAAATAAGTCAATCAGAGAAAGACAATTATCATATGATCTCCCTGATATGAGGAATTTGAGAGGCAGAGTAGGGGGTTTGGGGGGCAGGGAAGGAAAAAATGAAACAAGATATGATCAGGAGGAAAACAAACCATAACAGACTCTTAATCTCACAAAACAGACTGAGGGTTGCTGGCAGGTGGGAGGGTATGGAGAGGGTGGCTGGGTTATGGACATTGAGGAGGGTATGTGCTATGATGAGTGCTGTGAAGTGTGCAAGCCTGACGATTCATAGACCTGTACCCCTGGGTCAAATAATACATTATATGTTAATAAAAAAAATATCTGGAGAAATATACTTTATGACCCGTGTGAACATCTCAGATACATGGTATATTTTTTCAGAAAAATCCAGAGACACAACCTTTCTAATTCTGATACCAAAGTTGATAATATATTTCTCTAGCAACAGTCAGCATGTATCATAAATTAGGAAAATAAAAGCAAACACTGAAAACTGTATTTTTCTCTCACCTTATCTTATGTGTGTGATGTATGAAAAATGATACGTTCATAGTGAATTAAGGTGTAAAATGCATGCTACACACGAATACACCTTAAATTTCAAGTGCTGGCATAGTTTTACAAAGAAATTCCAAAGGTTCTTTCAAAGGAACTCAAATCTAATTGGATTTCTTTAGGTAATTTTTAAATTATCTCCCTGTTCCTAAGAGGTCTTATTAACCAAGGCCTGGCCTATTCCTGGAAAGGCTCTAAGTATAGAGTCCTTATGTTAACAGGCAAAGCTACCCTGGCACACAGCTAGAAATGAAATCACCAGAAAAATGTTGGGGGTAGTCATAGGAGAGTGTCATTGTGTAAGGAAGCGGTTGAGGCTACAGTATCAAGGACATGGCCTTCTGAGTTTACAGAGGACAACTACTTGCTTGAAGCAATTTAGCACTCCTTGGACCTAGGCAAACTCACCCTCTGCAACCCTATTTATATAAACTTAACTAGGATACACCTTTGTGGAGATGAAGAAGGAACAACTTGGTGAGTTTATTTGTATTCTTGAGCCAAGTTGATGGAATGTTTGCTTCTACTATTCAACATGTACAAGTGTCTCATTTCTGATCTATTTTTTTAAAGAGTTACTTATTTGCGGGGGGAGGGACAGGGAGAGACAGAATTTCAAGCAGACTCCCTGGTGAGCATGGAGTCCGATTTAGGGCTTGATCCCATGACTCCAAACCAGGACCTGAGCAGAAGCCAAGAGTCAGGGGTGCCTGGGTGGCTCAGTGGGTTAAAGCCTCTGCCTTCGGCTCAGGTCATGATCCCAGGGTCCTGGGATCGAGCCCCACATTGGGCTCTCTGCTTGGCAGGGAGCCTGCTTCCTCCTCTCTCTGCCTGCCTCTCTGCCTACTTGTGATCTCTGTCAAATAAATAAATAAAATCTTTAAAAAAAAAAAAAAGAAGCCAAGAGTCAGATGCTCAAGCAACTGTGTTACCCAGGTGCCCTTGATTTCTGATTTAATAACCCATGGGGCTTTAGGCTACTGTGACGAGTTGCACATTTATGCATACACAGTATTCCCCATTCCCTAACAATTTGTAAAAATATATAAATATATAGCCATGACTATATCAAAACCATTTCCCTTCCATTTGTTTTTAAGAAATATTTTAATGTGACCTCCTCAATCTCCTAAATTGCCAAGGAAAGGTTTTATTTTTATAATTACTAGG
This sequence comes from Meles meles, assembly GCF_922984935.1. Classification (NCBI taxonomy): domain Eukaryota; kingdom Metazoa; phylum Chordata; class Mammalia; order Carnivora; family Mustelidae; genus Meles; species Meles meles. The sequence continues at coordinate 94,972,682 of NC_060068.1, forward strand.
GAATTGTTAAAAAACCCTTACTTTAAAAGATTGAATAGTTAATGGAGACCACTTTCTTTTTTCTGTTGATTAAAATTGTGGTCTGGGGCATTTGTGCTGAGGTGAACAGAAGATTAATTTGCCATCAAATTTGGTTAATCTCATTTTTGAAATCAGGGGTGCAAATGCTCAATGTTTGACTTTGATTGGACTACTAAAGACTTGCCAATGATGTCTACCACCAACAAAGTAGCTTTAGGCAAAGTCCAACCACCAGCCAGAAGGGATCAGAATCATGCTGGTTGATTTATGAATTACTATGTATCATAGAGTCTACGATGCTATGAATTAGGAGATGAAAATTATTTTATGAATGGCCAAGAACAAAAATAAGCAGCAATGAAACTGACACAGTACTTTCACATTAGTCCTACTAACAATCAGTCTTGCAGCTTCTTATTGTTTTGAAATTTCTTTCATGTACTGTGAAGGGTTCAGTAATTTTTTCCTATCTGAAAACAGTACATGAACATCATTCTATGACTATCTCAGTAATAAAAGTTAGCATACCCAACTGCTTGTGGGTATCTTTCCTTCTTAAATCTTATAGGTTGTCGCTTTGCAAGAAAATATGAAATGATGGTTATTATTCCAAAAGGAGCAATCATGTTAAATTTATAATCCTTCCTGCTACTCAAATGGTCCAGAGTTTTGCTTATATCATCTGGACATAATATGAATGAAGGTCAGAAAAAAGTTGGGTTGTTAATCCAATTCTCTTCTCCTCCAACTCAGAATCTTAGCAATTTATTCAACCAGTTAAAAAGAAAGCTCTGATACTAAGCATGGGGAAGTCATTTTGCATTCTTTAGAGGTATCCTCATCTATAAAATGAGGCTACTACGTTTTGTACAGACTCTCTGGGTTGTTGCAGGACAAAGGTGGTTTTACATGGGGTGGGGTCACACTCTATGTTCAAAGTTATAAAAAATTTTTACAAACATAATACATTATTAGTCCCAGTTTAGGCAATCAGCTATTCCTCTTCCCAAGTCCGGCTTAACTCATCCTTTTTAATTCCTATATTCTAAATAATAATTGGAAGTTTTTTCATTAAAGAATATCAAATTTTGTCTCCAGTTCCTATCTTGAGGTTGAGGTCCTACACAGGCAAATTTCTAACTGGAATAGAATGGTCTACTCTGTTATGTCTGTTAGGAAAAGGACACATATTTGTTAAATTAATCCTTCTTAATATGGAATTTCTACCTATTTAACTTTTTGGTCATTTGCTGTATTTTGTAAAAAATTTTTTAAATTTGGGGAACAGGGGAACACCTCATTCGGGGCCATCTTATCTCTTTGCTGGTTAGAGACACATTTAAAGAAAGTGGCTGTCACCAAATAATATACATGTGAAAAGATTATTTCTGAATCACTGCTAGAGATCCTTTGGGATTTACAGTTAATCTCCACAGGATTAATGGAATCAGAAGCAATATGTTGGTCACCATGGTTACTCTACAAATGTCAATTAACTCAGATCTTACCAGTATCAAATCATGGTTATTAAAGAATCTGTTATTAGCTAAAACCAAAATCAAAAAATACAACCCACATTTATGTTTTTATTTTCATAAATGCATAGAGAGAAGGCTTTTGTTTTCTGTTTTTGTTTTATATTACAATGAAGAAAATGAATTTTTCATGTTTTACGTGTATATGACTGAACTCTGCACAGAATCATTTGATTGGAGAGCTATAAACAAAACAATCGAATTTCTGTACCATTGCTCCTTCTACCCGGTTTTGGGTATATAAGTAATTTCCTATTATTTCAACCTGCTCTCACAGAGACTGGATTTTAGCTAGACATAGCGTTCTGGAAAACAGTATATAAAATATTTATCAGTGACCTCAAAAAGCAATGGTCTCCTAGGGTCTGATTTGGGCTGTATGTGGGGAGATTGGGGTGTCAGAGAGTATAAGACTAAAACTTGCTTTTTCTCACTCAGTACAGCTCAAACAGATCTTAACAGCTGTCCCGTTCTTAATTCTGGAAGCTCCTATGCCTCTACTGGCATCCATTTCCCTTGTTCTCTTCAAAGTTTAGGAGTCACATAGCTCTACAGCTTCTCAGCCAACTTACAATTTATAAGGAAATTTCCCAGCCTGCTACTGCTCATCACATAGGAATGCCTTTCTGTTACTTTCTCACTAATTTAATCATGTATTTATTCAATTTTTCACAACCCTTAGAGAGTTTTAAAAATTATTCCAGAGCAGAACAATTAGATCATAACCTCTAGGGACTTCATCAAAGGAATTAACAAAATCTCTCCAGGGGACTGGTATGTGGAACAGAGGCTCAATATTACTGGGATAACTCTTTCCCTAGACCTTTCCTTTTTAGGTTTTAAATAATTTCAAGTAAATAAATAAATAAATAAACAAATAAATAAATAAAGTAAGTTTCCTTATTTTCAATCTAACACCCAAAGTATTTGCAAGTGTTTTACAAAGATACATATGAAATACATTTTATTTATTTATTTATTTATTTATTTTTAAAAGATTTTATTTATTTACTTGACAGAGATCACAAGCAGACAGAGAGGCAGGCAGAGAGAGAGAGAGAGGGAAGCAGGCTCGCTGCTGAGCAGAGAGCCCGATGCGGGACTTGATCCCAGGACCCTGAGATCATGACCTGAGCCGAAGGCAGCGGCTTAACCCACTGAGCCACCCAGGCACCCTGAAATACATTTTAAAACAAGAGAGTAATGGTGAGGAAAGAGAGACAGGGACATAATAAAATGTAATGATTTATATATGCTATAGAGGCTAATAGGTGGTCTCAAATCAGTAAGGTAAGAAACTACAATCCACCTACAGGGGAAAAGGGTGGTAACTTAGTGAGGTAATACAACAATCCACTATAGGATTTCTACCAAAATGTTACAAGTGATTATCTACAGATAGTGATATTTCTGGTAATTTTTATTGTTACAGCTTTTTGTATCATTAGAACCTTTAATGGGAAGCCAGTAATTTTAACAAAGAAGGTAAGCCTCTATCTTATAAAATATATCACATAATGGGGAGCATTTATATGAGGATACTTTTTCAAAGTCTTTTTTTTTAAACTCCTTTAATAAATGAGTTATGTACATAGAAAAAGCTTTTTTCTATGTACATAACTCATTACCTTACTAGCTTTGGATGGGCCAAGTGAGTTGCCTTAGCCAATGGAATGTGAGGAGATGTGAGATGAGTCACTCGTGAACAATAGCCAACAGAGGCATTGTGAAGTTCTGTTAGTCCTCTCCTATTTTTTTAAAATAGTTTATTTATTTATTTGAGAGAGAGAGAGAATGAGAGATAGAGCATGAGGCGGGGAGGGCTGGAGGAAGAAGCAGACTCCCCACAGAGCAGGGAGCCCGATGCGAGACTCAATCCCGGGACTTCAGGATCATGATCTGAGCTGAAGGCAGTTGCTTAACCAACTGAGCCCCTCAGGCGCCCCAGTCCTCTTGTATACTTGCCCTTCATCATGGACAGAGCCATCCCAGAGTGGGCTGCTCTGTCAGCTGGTCCCAGAAATGACAAGCCAGGAACCTAGCTGAGTTCTGCAGAGACCCGCAAATCCCAGCCAAACCTACATGAGCTATGTTTGACTTAATGCCCTTACTGTGGCGTGGCTTACCATTTTCACCTGGTTCCTTTCTATCTTGCTTTCTCCCAGTTCTTGCGTACTCTTATTAATTTCTTTAAATTTCCCATATATACTATCTTTTCCAATGAAAAGGAGCTATTACTATGGGGATCAAGGTTTTTTAAGGCCTAAAACTAATAAAAATTTGAGGTCCCAATTTCAAACATGCAAAATATAAATACAGAGTTAAGTACAGGCAACATGTAGCAGATGCCGCAGGGCTCTGCCCATAGCGCGCTACTTGTGTGCTTGCTAGCTGACTTCCCACAGCCAAAATCTACAGCTCTTTGCTTTAAAGTCTTCTCCAAAGCAATGCAAGGACACTGTGCCCATCATTGAAGATCAAAGGTAACAGGGCAATAGCACATCCTAGAAGCGGACCTCTGCCAGGAACTAGAATTAGTTGCCCTACTGAGTCCCCCCACGCCTTATTGACTTCTCTCCCTTTTCTGGCTTGCTTCTCCACTCTCTGTGGCTGTTTCTTGCATTTCTGGGATAAACTACTTGTATATAAATTCTTGTCTCAGATACCAGTACCAGAAGAACCCCTACTAAGACACTGTGAAGACGCTTGTCCAAGAAAAGGGCACCAAGCTTACCAGGCATTGTTTGGGGCTGATACTACTCATTCAAAAGCTCTATTGTTAAATATTAATGGCTCTTGGGGGTTGGTGGTTAAACTGTACCCTGACATCAACCCTGGTGATGTATTTACATCATGGAAATTAGCAAATGCTTTAACTCAGATTTTTCTTCCCCTGACCCCTTTTTAAATATCTCATTAACTGGTATACCAGGAAGCTTAAGCTTCACTAATTTTGTGAGAAACCCACATGTAGGCATCACAGGTGCCCCCTGCCTAAATCACATTTATTGCCTCTGTGTCAATCTGTCATTTTCTTTCCTCCAGGCTCAGTACACATATTTCTCTTGATTAGGTGTCCCTTAAATGGGCCCACAGACACCTGTACTTCACTATGATCTTCACCGTGGTCTATATCCTGCCCCAGACTATAGGTCCTAGGAGGGCAGGGACCCCAACTGCTTTGTTCAACATTGTATCTCCTGGCTTCAAGATAAAGTCTGGTACTGAGAACATTCTCAAGCAACTTTGAATTAGTGACCAAATAAATGAACAAGTAATAGGTTGAAAATGGCAAAAATGCCTAAGGAGTTAACTCAGAATAGAAGCAAGCATTTAAGAAGGCACAGGAGGAGAATCACCATTGTATGTAGTGCCTATACCCTGCTGTACCCCTTTAGGGACTCAGATGTGTTCCTGGGAGAGTTTAACAAGGTCTTTTATATCCTGACAGGATCCACGGCAGGCGAAAGCAAGAGGTGGCCCCTGCACAGCCTGCAAAGGCCATCTGTGTGACGGGCTATTCATCCCGGCCTGGAGGGCTCACGTTTGCCTTTTGGCCCCAACCTCAAGCAGTAACATGGCGGAAGAGTTGCTTTAGAGAGCCGTACTCCAACTCCTTTATTTTGGAGATGAAAAAGTGGAGACTCAAGATATGGCCTGACTTGAGGGAAACAACCCAATTACCTAATGGCTAATGTGGACTTACACTTCAAGGTTCCCCAGGCCTGCTTTTCTAGAACATGCTATTGCTTCCACTGGGAAGAGAAGTAACTACATTTTACTTAAGACATGACAAGAAATTCATATGGTGATTACTGAGCTTTTAAAAAAATATTATGTCTCCTGGGGAAAGCAAAAATGCCCTAAATCTTCATGTGTACAGTGTCATTAGGCTGCAAGTGGCAATGAGCAGAAATGGATGTTCTGAAGGATCTCTTTCATGTCCCTCTCTGCAGTAAGTCTGTTTGTTGCTGAGAGCCAAGACCGAGCATTTATTTGAAAAGGTCAAGAAGCAGTTGTCTTGATCAAAAGGGTCCTGGAACTACCTTGGAGCGCATCAGATTCTGAGTCATTTATCTAAATCTAACCTTGGGCCGATCCCCATCATTCCTCTCCTATTACTTATGATCCCAGTTTTATTTTTCAAAATCTCAAATTCTGATTTTTTTTTTTAATATTTTACTTATTTGACAGAGAGAAATCACAGTAGGCAGAGAGGCAGGCACAGAGAGGAGGAAGCGGGCTCCCTGCGGAGCAGAGCCCGATGTGGGGCTCGATCCCAGGACCCTGGGACCATGACCTGAGCCGAAGGCAGAGGCCTCAACCCACTGAGCCACCCAGGCGCCCCTCAAATTCTGATTTTTTAACCCTTATGTGAGGTAGTAACCATTGGACAGCTCTTTTCCTCTATACAAGAAAGAAAAACACCTAAGTGGAGCAAGCATTTTCCTCTGCACAACAAAGAGACGGCCCCCTTCACTTGGTCCTCTGCTCACAAACGCCTGGGTTACTCTTCCACAGGAGGCAAGGCCAAAGTCATGTTAACAGCAGTATCCTTTCCTCAGATTAGACAAGACTTAGTTCCCCCGGGGTAATTCAGGTTCTTTTTACAAGGTGGCTTGCCTCTTTTTTTTTTTTTTTTTTAATAAAAATTCCATTTATTTATTTGAAGGAGAGTGAGTAAGGAGGAGCATGAGTTAAGGAAGGGGCAGAGGGAGAGGGAGAAGCAGGCTCCCCACTGAGCAGAGAGCCCAGCTTGGGGCTTGATCCCAGAACCCCGAGATCATGACCCGAGCCCAAGGCAGATGCTTAACTGACTGAGCCACCCAGGTGCACCATTCTCCCTATTTCTCTTTTTTTTTTTTCCCTTTTTATTAATTTTTTCAGCGTAACAGTATTCATTCTTTTTGCACAACACCCAGTGCTCCATGCAAAACGTGCCCTCCCCATCACCCACCACCTGTTCCCCCAACCTCCCACCCCTGACCCTTCAAAACCCTCAGGTTGTTTTTCAGAGTCCATAGTCTCTTATGGTTCGCCTCCCCTCCCCAATGTCCATAGCCCGCTCCCCCTCTCCCAATCCCACCTCCCCCCAGCAACCCCCAGTTTGTTTTGTGAGATTAAGAGTCATTTATGGTTTGTCTCCCTCCCAATCCCATCTTGTTTCATTTATTCTTCTCCTATCCCCCTACCCCCCCATGTTGCTTCTCCATGTCCTCATATCAGGGAGATCATAGCTTTTGCACAGCAAAGGAAACAGTTAACAAAACCAAAAGACAGCTGACAGAATGGGAGAAGATATTTGCAAACGACATATCAGATAAAGGGCTAGTATCCAAAATCTATAAGGAACTTAGCAAACTCAACACCCAAAGAACAAACAATCCAATCAAGAAATGGGCAGAGGACATGAACAGACATTTCTGCAAAGAAGACATCCAGATGGCCAACAGACACATGAAAAAGTGCTCCACGTCACTCGGCATCAGGGAAATACAAATCAAAACCACAATGAGATATCACCTCACACCAGTCAGAATGGCTAAAATTAACAAGTCAGGAAATGACAGATGCTGGCGAGGATGTGGAGAAAGGGGAACCCTCCTCCACTGTTGGTGGGAATGCAAGCTGGTGCAACCACTCTGGAAAACAGCATGGAGGTTCCTCAAAATGCTGAAAATAGAACTATCCTATGACCCAGCAATTGCACTACTGGGTATTTACCCTAAAGATACAAACATAGTGATCTGAAGGGGCACGTGTACCCGAATGTTTATAGCAGCAATGTCTACAATAGCCAGACTATGGAAAGAACCTAGATGTCCATCAACAGATGAATGGATAAAGAAGATGTGGTATATATACACAATGGAATACTATGCAGCCATCAAAAGAAATGAAATCTTGCCATTTGCGACGACATGGATGGAACTAGAGCGTATCATGCTTAGTGAAATAAGTCAATTGGCTTGCCTCTTAATGTTAAGCAATCCCACCTGCTGAAGGGAAAGCTGAACTAAGAATCCAGTATCTGCTCTGCCCTCCCTCAGATACCAGAACCCTCTACTTCCCCTTGGAGGACAACCTGGATACACATTCAAATAACGAGTGATCACTGAGGTTTGCAAGACATTGAGATAGAACCGGGATCGGTTTTTAGAGTTTCTAAAGAGGAGTAGAAACTTACAAGTCTGTGGGACTTCTGAAGTAGGAGCTGCAAGAAAAGGGTAAGTGGGTATGAAGATGAGCTAAGGAGACGGAGAAATGTCCATGTAGCCCCTTTGAGACAAACACGGTGAAGCCTCCTTTTCAAGCAGGGAAAATGAGAAAACTGGATATAGTTATATGCTCTCTTCCTTCCTCTAACACTAGCCTACTCTTTTGAGATCCTGGTCAGAGAAGAACTAAGACTTTGAAGTCAGCAGAAAAGATGACTGGGGGTCCTGCCTAGTCTGGTCATCCCTGCTTTTCATGGTCTTCGGGCTGTTTTACAGCTCTGTAGATAAAAACAGAATGAATTCTTGCTGGGAGGGAAAAGAAATGCAAATAAACCACGCCTGGATTTTAACTGATTATTGTTCCATGGATATTAACCTATTTGGCAATGACTGGTACATCAGCTTCAGCATTCCTGATGGCCTCAATGTGTGTCCACTGAACACTCTTTTAAACTCATGGCAACATCTTACGGGTTCCATTATTCATTGGGGAGTGAAATAAAATTTTGACGTGTGTTTATTTTATATTTGGTTAACAGCTGGGATTTTACCTCACTTTTTTCAAAGAGCTTAACCCTAACAACATAGCAAGTGAGGCAACGGAGGCACGTGTTTGGAATGAGTAGGCAGTGTGAAATTGAGACAGAGAAGTGAGCACTATGACCACAGTAGATACCCCAGCTTCCTGATGGGCTATAAGATTTAATGAGCAAAGAATTAGCATGAGTAAGACCCAGGGAAGGGCAACACTCAGAAGCACTCCCAGCCACAAGGATCAGACTGCATGAAACGAACGGCCCCTGGAGTTAGTCAGAAACACCTTCCCAGAGAGAGGCGACCCTGGCCTGTGCTGACCTACATATGGAGCACTGTCAATCAGGTGGGCAACAGCATAGTGTCCTAACAAACGTAATAACGTCAGATGTAACCAAAAAACCGTAATAATCAATGCTAATATAGCAGTAGCTTCATTTTTTAAACCCTTATTTTATCTAGGCAATGTACTAAGTGCTTTGCATTTATTATTATCTCATTTAATGAGATAAATTAATTTATATGAGATAGAGTATAATTATAGCTCATAATTAATGAGATAATAATGTCTCATTTCTATGAGACTATAATGTAGATACTATCATTTTCCCCATTTTACAGATGAAGAAATTAAATCGGAGACTTACTGAGGTAAGTTACCAGAAACACTCAGACACTGTATAATGCCAATAGAATGCAAACCATTCCATGAGTAGGAACACAAAATCCTGGGTTCTCATTTTTAAAAAAATTTTTATTAACATATAATGTATTATTAGCTCCAGGGGTACAGGTCTGAGAATCATCAGGCTTCCACACTTCACAGAACTCACCATAGCATATACCCTCCCCAATCTGGGTTCTCATTTTTATACTTACTTCAGAGACCTAGAACTATTCTCTTGGCTTCCTTGAATCTCTGCTACTTCTTAAGAGAGGAAAACAAATTTTTTTTTAAAGATTTTTAAAATTTATTTACTTGACAGAGATCACGAGTAGGCAGAGAGGCAGGCAGAGAGAGAGGGGGAAGCAGGTTCCCTGCGGAGCAGAGAGCCTGATGTGGGGCTTGATCCCAGGACCCTGAGATCATTACCTGAGCTGAAGGCAGAGGCTTTAACTCATTGAGCCACCCAGGCACCCTAAGAGGAAAACAAATTCTACCAAATTTTCATAAAGATCAATGAGAAAAATGTTCATCAGAGAGTTTGGAGAACCAGATTGTTATAAGAATAGAAGGTATTACTACTGGCAAATGGAGGTCATTAATGATTCACATGGCACTGGTGTTTTTTTAACCAATTTATTTTAATCAAGATAAGTGTACTCTTCAGTCCCCGTCCCCTTCTTCTCCCATGCCTCCACTGTCATGGCATTGATGCATTATCTCAAAATTTTGAGATTATTCTTTAAACAATTCCCATTGTGATTTTCTTTGCTGTTTTGTAGACTCTAATTAGAAAAGGTTAAGGTGGGAGAGAAACCAAAACCAAAGCAAGATTCTATCCAGTTTTATTTTAACTCAACAAATGCAGTGTATCCACCCTGTGAGGAGCTGGGAACACAGCAGTAAAGGAGACAGGCTCTCTGCTCTCAGGGAGCTAGGGTTTGGCTCTCTACTGTGATCTAGCACATACATTCAAATCAAGTGGTGTTTATTAAACAACTACTGTGCACAAGACACTGGTGTCTATACCTCAGGGTAATGCTTTTCAGACTTTGGCAAGTGCCAGAATCTCCTGGAAGTTTTGCTCTTACAGATTCCTACACTCTACCCCAGATATTCTGATTTGGGAGGTCTCTGATAAGGCCCGACGTTCTGTATTTCCAACAAGCACCCGCCTGAGGCCGATGCTGGGTTTTAGACCATTTTTTGAGTGGCACCATATATGAGGGGATAGAAATAAATGGGACTTAGACCCTGTCCTCAGGCTGCTACACTCACTAGAGAGAGTGGCTTGAAAAGAACGTTAAAATGGAAAGGTAAGTGAGGGCCTATCACGTTGGAAGCTACCGCTCAGTGTCCCAGCAGCACAGGGGATGGATGGAGGGGACTGGGGAGCAGAGGCTGGACCTCTGAGAAGCACAGGAGGTGGGGCTGGACATGGGTATGGGGCTGGTGGGGGATGCTGGACATGGAGCAGTGCTTTGTGCCTTCCTAAGGGTGAGGCACTGGGGTGGGGGTTCAGTTTGTACAATTCTTTCCTCTCATTTTATGACCTCGGGCTGTGTCCTGGGTCATCTCTCTAACCTCCCTCTCTTTTCTTTTTTTCTGAACATACAGTCATATCCAGGTTTTCCAATAAGTTCTTCTTTTTTTTGCTCTTTGTCAGAAAGGTTAAACGGAAAGAAGCTCTACAAAGCTTTCTCTCAATAATCCTTCTCACGACTACTTGTCGATGGGCCCAGGCAGTAACTTAAAACATAATGATGCATCTTGAAAGTAGGACTTAAGCTCCACATCAGAGAAACACACAGACTGAAGGAGAGGACCATCGGTGCTAGAACGGGGTCGGCATTTCCAGGCTGAAGAACTGAAGGCGATGGGCGGAAGGGGTCAAGGAGCTATGTGGGGGCCCCATGCCCGGAAATGGTCGGGGTGGGAGGTGCTGGGGCAGGGGAGAGAGGGTGGTCTGAGAATCTGCTCTTGAGGTTCCCATCCGTGTTTCCCCATTGTGAGGTTAGCTCAGCCTGCCTTCCTCTATGATGTGAAAAAACGTTGGGGCTTTAGGAAAGCAGCTGTTCCGAAGAGTTTTGTAGCTTGCTGGGGAGGGGAATGGAAAGGAAAGAAAATGCTAAGCAGGGAGGCAAAGAAAAATTATATTCAGGGCCAAGTCATGGATTTGACTGGGGGCTGCTGTCCCTTCCCTAGATCTTGGGTTCTGCACGACAGGTCTGCAGAAACCAGGAACTGTCTGCTCTCCGTCAACGTCTCATTTCCTCTCCCAAACTCTCCCCCTCAATGTGTCGAAGCATTGTTCTGTTAATTTCCATAAAAATCATCCAGCTTCAGTGCACGCACGTGCACATGCACACAGACACATGCACGTACACCACACCCCTTTAAGACAACGGGTTTTTCCAAATGAATGAGAGCAAAGAGGTTTCTTCACTGGAGAGCACTCTGGCCTCAGGAAACTAGAAAAGATGAGAAGGCCATGCTCCACAGCGGCTGCTCACCCCTGTTGCAAAGGATAGTTGCTTGCCAGTCTTTCAGAACCCATGTCAAACACCAGGTCTAAGGGGTCCAGCTGCCCACTGTGCACGTGAACCAGAGCACTCCTCCAGACACACACTGTCAGGCAGTAGAGAAGTGGTTCACTGAACCCGCACTCAGCTCTGCTACTTAGAGTTAGTCCTGGTCTCCTCATGCCTATGATCAGAATGAACCATATCCATCCTACATCCCTTGTAGGCAGACAAAGCCATGGTGGCAGCATTTCGGTGGAAGCAAATTTGAGAAGTCCACCACTCAAATAACTGAGCGAAACAAGCTACAAATGACTTGTAGAGCAACACATCATTGAAAAGAAGAGCCATCTCCTGTGTATATTAACACCCATTCTTCCAAGTGCACACTGCCCTTCTATTTCCTGTTTCTGCAAACTACCTCCTATTATGGTGCTTGAGAAGATCTTACTAACCAGTAATCATCACATCTTAGACTGGAACAGAACAAAACAACACCTTAGCTCTCAGGAGATAAATATGCACAAAGCACTCAGAGGATGACTGTACCAACAGAAACACTTCTGTTTCATGACCAGTACTTTCTAGACAGGTCAGTCATTTGCCCATTTGTTACCCTATATTTTTTCTTGCAGTTTCCATGCTGTTCTCTGTATGGCAGGAGGCTGCTCCTTGCACTGCCTGTTTCCCAGGCTGCCTTGCCAGCTGGTTTCCACTGGGAGACTGGAGAGGGAAGAGGGGAGAAGCTCAGTGTTTCTCCTTCTCCTCTGCTTCTGGTGGCTTCTCTAAGAGGGGCAGCGGTTTTCTTGTTCCAACTGCTGGTAGGTGGCTGCCCTAGCTCCTGACCTTTAGTAACATCACCTGAAACCCGAGGGGGGTCATCTGTGGTTGTCTCATTGCCTCTGGTTATATAGGATTAGAGGTCTCAGTGGAATAAGCTATCCCAGGTCTACTTTCTCAACTGGATCCTCACTGACACACGAGGTCGATGCTTAAACAGTTATTCATTCAGGAAACAAAACCAGATGCTATTCTGTAGCTCAAAAGTATAGGCTGTTTTAGCTATTCAGCTATGTGAAGGCTTCAACTGCCACATACAATTTGAATGGATAAACGGTAAATAATAAACTCAATGCACGTAGAGATTCTCCCATCCTAATCTGTCAACTCTATGAAGATCAAGTTTGGTTAAATGGATGTATTTTGTCAGCTGTGCAAATGCTGAAGGCTATATACTAGGTTTAGTTACAATGCAGTGGCCACTATTTAATAAATGAAAAGGAAGAGGGAAATACTATTATCTTTGAGGAGAAATAAGCAGTAAATGTAGAAAAATACAGGCTATGTTAGGCAAAAGCAATTTAGTCAAAATTCTAAAACCCTAGTGTTTACTGAGCTATTTGAAATAACCATAGGTAGCTTCGGGCAAAACAAATAAATTGTAAAATGACAAAACATGATACATTTCTTGAGATTTTGACATCCTGGTGCAGAAAAGGAAGCTGAAGAATAAATGTTCTTGCTCGACTCAAAAGGAGAGAACCAAAATCCCAGAGATGAAATTAAAGACAGAAAAATTGGATCTTTGTCTCAAGAAATGAAGTAACACTTTTGATCAGACTATTGAAGTATTTTCCTGCTCTCCTCATCATTTTAGGTTGATCTGGTAAGTAAACCCATAAGGCAAATCTTACACTCACAGGCAGCTAAATTAGTAGAACTTTGGTAGCCCAAAGTTCTTTTAAATTCTTAATTGCTTTGACTTGTAACAATTTATAAGGTGAATGATGGAATTACTTTGAATTACTGCTATTTTATTTGTATTTGATTCACACTTAAACCTATTACGAAAAGCTTTTTTAAGGATTTGTTTTCTGATACATGGTGGACAGTCTATTTGTCCACTGAGCCATGCTTTTATTCCAACTATTAGATTTTTAAAAAATGTCTAACCTTAGCCACAAAGGGGATTATCACTTTCGTTAGTCTTAGAAACATAATGAATTCTCCTGCTTTCTGGACTAGCATGTCAGCTATCCGGTTCTGAAAAATTCTTAATTGCAGAGCAAACATCTGCAATACCAAGTATTCTTATTTGGCGGTCATGGGCTTCCTCTATCCACCATGCATTTACTTCACTCTGACAAGATAATGTCACTCGTTTCTCCAGCAAAAGGTATTCTAAAGAGTGAGGGCAATAGCCCAGCCAAATTGAAGGATGTGATGTGCCCAGGGAATGCTAATGCTCAGGCACACTGTGTACAGATGGAAGACAATATTAAATTCTGCAGAGTAGAATCAGTTCCTTTGGGTTTGCAATATTTAATTTTAACCAAAAATTGCTTCTTCTCAGATAAGATTAAAAGGACAGTCCTTGAGAACTATGGCTCCCCCGGAAAAGGCAGTTTTGACTTCCAAATACCATTGTGGAATTTGTCCCTGAAGCCTCCTTGGAGGCAAACTTTGGATGGAAGAACAAGTTTCTAGTATGAAAGCTCTTTTTCCAAGGGTGAAAAAAGATAGTAGAAACACACATTTGGGGCTCCTGGGTGGCTCAGTGGGTTAAAGCCTCTGCCTTCGGCTCAGGTCATGATCCCAGGGTCCTGGGATCGAGCCTCGCATCGGGCTCTCTGCTTAGCAGGGAGCCTGCTTCCCCCTCTCTCTCTGCCTGCCTCTCTGCCTGCTTGTGCTGTCTGTCAAATAAATAAAATCTTAAAAAAAAGAAAGAAAGAAAGAAAGAAAGAAACACATATTTAAAAATGATAGGCTCTGGTCCCAGAGGGAGACAGAGGAAGACCCTGAACTCCCCTCCTCCATGGACACAGCAGACCTACACCTTTTTATAGAGTAAATCCTCCTGAAGAAGAGCAAAGTGCTGACTGAACAGCTTCCGAATAACAAAAGATAGAGTCCACAAAGAGAACACCATGAGACATAGAGGCACTATAAGGAAGGGAATTGTCATGCCTGAAGCTGCCAACTGCAGTGGGAAGGGACAGTCCTGAGAGACCTGGTGGGGATTCATCTGTCCCGAGGCACAGAAAAATAGTCATGCTTTCAGAGAGGAAATAGAATATAGAGAAAACAGCCAAATGGCTCAGGAGCTGCTCATGCTGTCTGGGTTGGAGCTAGTCACTGCCATTGTTTATGCTCCTCCTTCACCATAATAATGCAACAGGAGCAGGATCCAGAGGCTGTGGTGGGCCTGTCTCCTCAGCAAGCACCAAGGTCACTAGCCCAAACCAGTCCCAGATGCCCTGGATCACAGAAAAAAGCTGCAGTTTAAAAGAGTCATTAGACTAAAAAAGAACAAGCCCAGAACCCACCCAAAATGAGGGAGCTGCTAGGACTCTCTGCATCAGAGGGGTCGGTGAATAGCTGGGTTTTACATCATTCCTCCACCTTGACAGCATGGGTGGGAGCATGGGTCTGGGTGTTGTAGCCTTCCTGCCACCTCAGCAAGCCCTGCGCCTTAGCCCACACCAACCCCTACCACCCCACCAAGTGCCAAAGTGCTGTGCCTGTCGGCAAAGCCCAAGTCAGTGTTCACTAAGCTCCAACCAACCTGCCAAGATGCCACAGGTGAAAAGCACCCTAGAACACTGAAGGGAGACAACACTTTAGCTCTAGATGGCTTGCTAATATACTCTGAGTAAAGAATGTTCTAGAACCTTCTGGCTCATGCTGGCTTTGGATCCAGGAACCCTGCCAAGGTGCTTCCTTGGCCTGTGCCTCAGTTCTAGCCAGTCCACCAGGGAATCCCTTGTGGGGTGGAACACATGATTTCCTGGCCCATACCCCATCTCACTTCTAGTCATCCCACCACAGTGCTCTCTGCACAGAGTGCTTGAGGACATACTGGCTTACACTGGCTTGCACCAGCCTCATCACCCTGCCAGATCACCCTCCATGCTGAGGACCCCACAACTTGCCACCTTGCACTTACTTCAGCTTCAGCTGCTCTGCCAGGCAGCTCTCTGTGTGGAGAACCCAGAGACCATTCAAGCCTGTACCCACTTCAGCTCCAGGTGTCCTGCCAGAACACTCTGTTTGTGAAGTACCCTGGGACACCCCCAATCCATACCTCACTTCAGCAACAAAAGCCTTGCTAGGGTGCCCCCTGTGTGAAACACCCTCAGGACACCCCAGCCCAAGCCCTAGCTTGGCTCCAGCCACTCTACCAGGGAAAATTCTATATGCAGAGCTCCATGAAATCTCAGCTGACACTCTCTTCAGCTACAGCTACCCTGCAGGGCTCCCTCTCCGCAAAAAGACCAGGGACTGCCCTGGCCCATATACACTTCAGCTGTAGTTATCCAAATGGGGCACCTCTGTTTGAGAGCCCCAGAACCTTCTGGCTTGCACCCACTTTAATTTCAGCTGTCCTGCCAGCTTTCCATGTGGAGAGTCCCAGGGCCACTCTGGCCCAGCTCATGCCCAATTCAACTCCAGCCATTCCATCATGGCACCCTCAGCATGGAGTGCTCCAAGACCCCTAACTCACCCCAGACACAGCTCCAGCCATTTAGCTGATGTCACCCAGAGTCTACACAGGGCATAACCATACACAAAACCAGTCCTCCAAATTTAGGACAAGTACCTGTTCTATCTAATTCACAGAAACAAAGACAGTCAATCAAAATGAGGAGACAGGAATATGCTCCAAAGAAAAGAATAAGACAAAAACTCAGAAAAAGGACTAAATGAAACAGATGTAAGCATTACCTAACAGACACTTTCAAGTAGTGATAATAAAGATGCTCATGAGACTGTTCTTTCAGAATTCAAGATGTCACCAAAGAGATATGAAAAATAAGAAAGAACCAAACAGAGTTGAAGAATACAATAACTGAAAAGGAAATATACCAGAAGGAATCAGGAGATTAGTGGATGCAGAAGAAGGGATCAGTGATCTGGAAGACCAGGCAATGGGAAGCACCCAGACTTAACAATAAAAAGAAAAAGGAATTTTAAAAATGAGGATAGGTGAGGGGTGCCTAGGTGGTTCAGTGGGTTAAGACTTTGCCTTTGGCTCAGGTCATGATCCCAGCATCCTGGGATTGAGCCCCACATCAGGCTCTTCTCTCTCTGCCTATCTCTCTGCCTACTTGTGATCTCTCCACTCTGTCAAATCAATAAATAAAATCTTTAAAAAAATGAGGATAGGTGAAGGGATCTCATGGAAGCATCAAACAAATGCTCTCATTATAGGAGTCCCAGAAGAAGATAGCAGCAGAGAACACTTTTGAAAAAAAAAAAAAATAGCTCACAACTTCCCTAACTTGGGGAAGCAAACAGACATCCAGGTTCAGGAAGTAAAGAAATCTCCAAAAAAGATGAACCCAAGAAGGTCCACACCATGAAACATGACAAAATATAGAAGATTTAAAAGGAGCCTGGCTGGCTGAGTTGGTAGACCATGTGACTCTTGATCTTGGAGTTGTGAGTTCCAGCCCCATGATGGGTATAGAAATTACTTAAAAATTTAAAACAAAACAAAACAAAGTAAAAGATTAAAGATATAGAAAAAACTTTAAAAAGCAGCAAAAGGGAAGAAAATAGTAACATAAAAGGAAATCCCTGTAATGCCATCAGCTGGTTTTTCAGCAGAAACTCTACAGGCCAGAAAGGAGAGATAAGATATATACAAAATGCTGAGAGGAAACAAACCAAAAAAAGTGTAGAGCCAAGAATACTCTACCCTGCAAGGTTATCATTCAGAACTGAAAGAGGGATAAAATGTTTTCCAAATAAACATTAAAGGAGTTCATTGCTGCTAAACTAGCCTTAGAAGAAACAATAAAGGGAATTCTTTAGTTGGAATAGAAAGGTACATAATTACAAGAAAATTATGAATAAAAACATGTTAAAGATGACAACATACACACAAAATGTAGAGGCAGGAGTTAAAACAATTTTTCTTTCAGAATGTGTTCAAACTTAAGTGACCAACAAGTGAATAAAGACTGCCAAGTATTTATGATGCTATGTATAAACCTCTTAATAACCACAAACCAAAAACCTCTAACAGACAAAAAATAACGAGCAATAAAGCCAAGTATAACACTACAAAAAGTCATTAATCACAAGGAGACAAAAAGAACAGAGAAGAACTATCAGAAAACAATGAACAAAATGGCATGAAGTATATACATATCAGTAATTGTTTCATATGTAAATGGCCTAAATGCTCCACAAATGACAGAATGGATTAGAAAAACAAGAACCATCTATGTGCTGCTTACATGAGACTCACCTCAGATTAAAGACCTAAGTTGAAATTTAAAGAATGGAAAAAGATTTTCCATGCATATAGCAGTGGAAAAAAAGCTGGGCTACCAATACTTTCATCAGACAAAATAGACTTTAAAACAAAGACTGTAACAAGAGACAAAAAGGAGCAGCACATATGATAAAGGAGTCAATCCAACAAGAAGATAAAGTTGTAAATATCTATACCCAAGAGTGAGCCACCTAAATACATAAAGCAAATATTAAAAAACAACAAAGGAAAAGTTGACAGTAATATAATAATAGTAGGGGACTTTAACATATCATGTACATCAATGGACACATCAGATCACCCAGGCAGAAAACCAGTAAGAAAAGTGTCTTGAATGACATATTAAACCCAAAATGACTGAATACACATTCTTTTCAAGTATACATGGGACATTCTCTTGAATATATCATATTTAGGCCCCAAGGTAAGTCTCAAATTTAAAAAGACTGAAATCGTATCACACATCCCTTCTGAGCACAGTGATATTAAACTAGAAGTTAATCTCGAGGGAAAAAACTAGGAAAAAAAAAACAATATATGGCACAACATGCTACTAACAGCTGATGGGTCCATGAAGAAAAATGAAAGCGAAAACACAATATTACAAAATCTTTGCTATGCAGTGAAAGCAGTTCTAAAGGGGAAATCTATAGCAACACAGGTCTCTGTCAAAAAATAAGAAAAATCTCCAATAAGCAACTAATTTTGTACCTAAAGAAACTTGAGAAAGAAGAAGACATCCAAAGTACAGAAGAAAAGAAACAGTAAAGATCAGAGCAGAAATAAAGGAAATGAAGACCAAAAAAAAAAAAAAAAAAAAAAAAAAAAAAAGTCAAGAGCTTGTTTTTTGAAAAGAAGCAAAATGGATAAACATTTAGTCAGATTCAAAATCAGAAACAAAGGAAGAGAAGTAACAACTGGTACTAGAGAAATATAAAGAACTCTAAGAGAACATTATGAAAAATTTTATGTGAACAAAATAGACAACCTAGAAGAAATGGATAAATTCTTAGAGAAACATAATCCTCTGAAACTGAATTGGGAAGAAACAGAAAATCTGAAGAGACCAATTACTAGTAATGAAATTGAATTGGTAATCAAAAAAATCCCAACAAACAAGAAGTTCAGGATCAGATGGATGTGCAGGCAAATTCTACCAAAGATTTAAAGAAGAGATAATCCCTATTGTTACTCCAACTATTCCAAAAAGGAAAAGAGGATAGAGAACTTCCTAGCACATTCCATTAGGCCAGCATTACACTGATACTAAAACCAGACAAAAACATTATGAAAAAAAGAAAACTATACACTGATATCCATGATGAAATAGATATGAAAATCCTCAAGAAATATTAGCAAACTACATTCAATGATACATTAAAAGAGATACCCGTCATGATTAAGTAGAATTTATTCTGGGTAAGCAAGCACAGTTCAATATTTGCAAGCCAATCTATGTAATACACCCCATCAACCAAACAATAAAAATTGTTCATCTCAATAAATGCAGAAAGCAATTGACAAATTTAACATCTGCTCGTGGTAAAAACTCACAACAAAGTGGACTTAGAGGGAATATGGTTCAAATTAATAAAGGCCATATATGAGAAACTCACACTCGACATTATATTCAATGGGGAAAAACAGAAAGGTTTTCTTCTAAGATAAAGAAGACGACCATGATACCCAGCGTTACCACTTTTATTCAATACTATACTGGAAATTATAACTACAACAATCAGATAAGAAGAAGAAATAAGAGGCATCCAGATTGGTAAAGAAGAAGTACAACTATCACTGTTTGCAGATGACATAATACTATGCATAGAAAACTCTAAAGACTTTGTCAAAAACCTATCAGAATAAATTAGGTCAGTAAATTGAAGGATAGAAAATTAATATGCAGACATCAACCATGTTTCTATATACTAACAAAAAGAAGCAGAAAGAGAAATGAAGAAAACAATTCCATTTACAATTACACCAAAAATAAAATACCTAGGAGTAAATTTAACCACAGAGGTCAAAAACCTGTATTCTGAAAAGGTTAAAGTTGATAAAAGAAGTTGGAGATGACAGAAATGCAAAGCAATTCCATGCTTACGGATTTAAAGGATTTTTTTTAATATGTCCACATTACCAAAACAATCTACAAATTCACTGCAATCCCAATCATAATACCAACATTTTTCACAGACCCAGAGCAAATAATCCTAAAACTTGTATGCAATCACAAAGACCACAAACTGCAAAAGCAATCTTGAGAAAGACAAATAAAGCAGGAGGTATTATCACAATCCCAGATTTCAGATTATACTACAACACTGTATTTAATCAAAATAGTATGGTACTGGCAGAAAAAGAGACACATAGATCAACAGAACATAATAGAGAGCTCAGCAATAAACCCATGCGTGTATGGTGAATTAATCTATGATAGAGGAGGAAAGAATATACAATGAGGAAAAGACTGTCTTTAACAAATGGTTTTCAGAAAACTGGATAGCTACACACAAAAGAATGAAACTGGTCCACTTTCTTATGCAATACACCAGAAGAAACTTAAAATGGACTAAAGAAGTAAGTGTCAGACATGAAATCATAGAAGTCCTAGAAGCAAACATAGGCAGCAATTTCTTTAACATTGGACTAGGCACTATTTTTTCACTATCTGTCCTCAGGCAAATGAAACAGAAGCAAATGTGTGTATATATATATATAGGCACTACACCATAATAAAAAGCTTGCACAATGAAGGAAATCATCAAAAAAAAAAAAAAAAAAAGTACAAGCAACTTACTGAGTGGGAGAAGATATCCACAAATGATATAACTCAATCAAGGTTTAATATCCCAAACAGGTAAAGAACTTAAGAAACTCAAAACCAGAAAAAAAAAAAGTTGTTTTCTTTTTAATTTAAAAAGGGACAGAAAACCTGAAAAGACATTTCCCAAAGACATAGAGATGGCCAACAGATATATGAAAAGATGATCAATATTCATCATCATCAGAGAGATACAAATTAAAAGCACAATGGGGTAGCCACTTTGTACTTCTCAGAATAGCTAGAATCAAAAAGATAAGAAATAACAAGTGTTGGCAAGGTTGTGGAGATAAAGGAACCCTTGTGCACTATTGGTGGGAATGTAAATTGGTATAGCCATTGTGGAAAATAGTACATGGGTTCCCCATAAAATTCAAAATAGAAATACTATATGATCCAGTAATTTCACTACTGGGTAACTACCCACGAAAAACAAAAACGCTTATTCAAAAAAATATATGCATCCCCATGTTTACTGAAACACTATTTACAATAGCCAAGATACGAAGTAACTCAGGTGGCCATCTGTAGATGAAGAAACAAGGAAGATGTGGCATATACATACAATCGAGTATTGCTCAGCCATATAGAAAGATGAAATCTTCCAATTTGCAACAACATGGGTGGACCTAGAAGAGGTCTTTGATTTATAACAAATAAGTCAGACAGAGAAAGACAAGTACTACATGACTTCACTTATAAATGGAATCTAAAAACAAAACAATGAGTAAACAAATGAGCAAATAGCACAGACCCATAAACACAAAGAACAAACTGACTATTGCTGGAGAGGGATGGGCAAAATGGGTGAACAGGAATGGGAAATATAGTCTTCTAGTTAAGAAGTGAGTAAGTCATGGGGATAGAATGTACAGCACAGGGAAGATGGTCAGTGGTATTGTAATAGCATTGTATGGTGACAGACGGTAGCTACAGTTGGGGTTAGCATAGCCTAACAGAGATATCTTGAATCACTATATTGCAACCCAAAGCTAATGTACCACTACACATCAACTATATGTCAAAACAAATATACCTATGATCCATGATCCTTGAATCTTATCATTTTTCAAGGTGGGTGATAGTTACAAATAAGCAATGTTAAGAATTGCAGACAATATAGGAAATTCCCAAAATTCACATTTGCCTCAAACTAAATGTGAAACTTGAAAATGAGTGTTAGTTTGTAGCTATGCGCTCTCTTAACGGGAGACAGATCACCAATACTTAGAAAGGTCCTGCTTCCCAACTGCAGTGACCATCCAAATGACACTGTTTTGGCCTGACACGCGGCCTTAAAAAAAAAAAGCATGATTTTTCAGAGAAAGTCAAAAGTAGAAATTAACTAGTGGATTCATGTTCCTATTACCCAGAAAAATTTGAGCTACAAATCCAAACAGTAATGTCCAAAACAAACAAACAAACAAACAAAATACAACGAACCAAACTGGCTACTCTGACTGCCTAGCACTTACTGTGTTTTATCATCCTGAAGAGAAAGACAGAAGACGACGACATCACTAGGTTATGGAAGGTTGGGTTGGGTGGAAGATGCCACTATTCAAATCTTGCAAAGTCTTCATTGCATCTCCAGTTCCTCCTCTCCATTGGTGACTTTCCACCCCACCCTCCACCTGCCATGGATACTGGCATGGCATGAGGTAGCTGATTTCTACCCGTGAATCCACTGAGATGAATGTTTTGGTTTATTTGAGTGGTTATAGGGCCAAAGGTACCAGTACCCATTGTGGCCATGCTCTTCTGTTTGAAAAACAAAAGCAATGGGTTTCTTCCAATGGTTCTAATAGTGATTGTTAACTGGAGATGATTTGGTCTCCTAGGTGATTTGGGATTATCTGGAGACATTTTTGATTGTCATGGCTTTGGGAAGGAGGTGCTACCACCATCTACTGAATAAGGACCAGAGGTGCTACTAAATAATCTTCAGTGTACATAATACCAGCCCCCCCTTCCCCAACAAAGAATTCCCTAGCCCAAACTGTCAATAGTTCCATGGCTGAGGGGCTCTGTTTTAACATACCAAGGGATTTACTTTCTTAAATAATCATTTATCCAAGGAGCTTGAGCTTTACCTTGGTATAAAGTCAGAGTAGCAGCATCTAACTAGTTCAAATAAACTCAAAATAGCTACTTGGGTTGCTTTCAAGAAGCACAAAGCAACAACAAACACCTAAACACTTTTAGCTATTGCTTTAATGACAAAGTGAAAAAACATACTGAAAATGCCATGGACAATAGATATTTTTTGTTTTTAAGTAGAATTCTTTTTGAGGGAGTGGTATTTTTCAGATTCAGTAACATCATGCTGGCCATTTTCCTAGGAGGCCACAAGGTCTAGGACTAGGTGGAAAAGATTTAAACTTTCCAATTTTCTTTCTATGGTATACCAGAAGTTTCAATATCCTTTCATCACTAAATGTACCCCAGATGATCTGATTTTTACTTAGTCCCTTTTTCCTCCTCATAACCTAAAACTGAAAAATTGGCTGCTTGAATTGGCTGAAGAATTCTTGAATTCTTCTTAGGGTAATTATGATAGTTAGCATTTACTGAGCACTTTGTGTTAGGAGCTTATAAAGGGACTTTTCACATTTGATCTCATTTAATACTCAAAACAATGCTGTACATGGGACGCATGTTATCCCCACTTCACAGCTGAGTAAAATGAGGCAGAGGAAGTTTAATCATCTCTGCACAGCTAGTCAGGGGAGGTGTAGGAGTACAAGCTGATGGGATTTAGCTCAAGAGCCAACAGCTTTCATGTCTATGCTGTTTAGTCTAGAAGACCAGATATTCCTTCTCTTTCCTTTTTTTTTTTTTTAAGATTTTATTCATTTATTTGACAGAGAGAGAGATCACAAGTATGCAGAGAGGCAGGCAGAGAGAGAGGGAAGCAGGCTCCCCACTGAGCAGAGAGGCCGATGTGGGGCTCGATCCCAGGACCCTGAGATCTTGACCTGAGCTGAAGGCAGAGGCGCAACCCACTGAACCACCCAGGTGCCCCTTCCCTCTCTTTCCTAATACATTTTCCCTCCTTCCCTTACAATAATTCTGCTGGATGGAAATCCATCTATGGTCACGTTTCTTAAAGTGACAGGAAAAAATAACAAGGCAGCCCAACAACCTTTTCTTTTTTTTTTTTAATTTTATTTATTTATTTTTATTTGTTTATTTACAGCATAACAGTGTTCACTGTTTTGGCATCCCACCCAGTGCTCCATGCAGTATGTGCCCTCCCTATTACCCACCACCAGGTTCCTCAACCTCCCCCCCCACCCCGCCCCTTCATAACCCTCTGGTTGTTTTTCAGAGTCCATAGTCTCTCATGGTTCATCTCCCCTTCCAGTTTCCCTCAACTCCCTCTCCTCTCCATCTCCCCATGTCCTCCATGTTATTTGTTATGCTCCACAAATAAGTGAGACCATATGATACTTGACTCTCTCTGCTTGACTTATTTCGCTCAGCATAATTTCTTCCAGTCCTGTCCATGTTGCTACAAAAGTTGGGTATTCGTCCTTTCTGATGGAGGCATAATACTCCATTGTGTATATGGACCACATCTTCCTTATCCATTCATCCGTTGAAGGGCATCTTGGTTCTTTCCACAGTTTGGCGACCGTAGCCATTGCTGCAATAAACATTGGGGTACAAATGGCCCTTCTTTTCACTACATCTGTATCTTTGGGGTAAATACCCAGCAGTGCAATTGCAGGGTCATAGGGAAGCTCTATTCTTAATTTCTTCAGGAATCTCCACACTGTTCTCCAAAGTGGCTGCACTAACTTGCATTCCCACCAACAGTGTAAGAGGGTTCCCCTTTCTCCACATCCTCTCCAACACACGTTGTTTCCTGTCTTGCTAATTTTGGCCATTCTAACTGGTGTTAGGTGGTATCTCAATGTTGTTTTAATTTGAATCTCCCTGATGGCTAGTGATGATGAACATTTTTTCATGTGTCTGATAGCCATTTGTATGTCTTCGTTGGAGAAGTGTCTGTTCATATCTTCTGCCCATTTTTTGATATGATTATCTGTTTTGTGTGTGTTGAGTTTGAGAAGTTCTTTATAGATCCTGGATATCAACCTTTTTTTTTTTTTTTAAAGATTTTATTTATTTATTTGATAGAGAGAAATCACAAGAGAGGCAGGCAGAGAGAGAGGAAGGGAAGCAGGCTCTCCGCTGAGCAGAGAGCCCGATGCGGGACTCGATCCCAGGACCCCGAGATCATGACCTGAGCCAAAGGCAGCGGCTTAACCCACTGAGCCACCCAGGCGCCCTGGATATCAACCTTTTGTCTGTACTGTCATTTGCAAATATCTTCTCCCATTCCGTGGGTTGCCTCTTTGTTTTGTTGACTGTTTCCTTTGCTGTGCAGAAGCTTTTGATCTTGATGAAGTCCCAAAAGTTCATTTTTGCTTTTGTTTCCTTGGCCTTTGGAGACATATCTTGAAAGAAATTGCTGTGGCTGATATCGAAGAGGTTACTGCCTATGTTCTCCTCTAGGATTCTGATAGATTCCTGTCTCACGTTGAGGTCTTTTATCCATTTCGAGTTTATCTTTGTGTACAGTGTAAGAGAATGGTCGAGTTTCATTCTTCTACATATCGCTGTCCAGTTTTCCCAGCACCATTTATTGAAGAGACTGTCTTTTTTCCATTGAATATTTTTTCCTGTTTTGTCGAAGATTATTTGACCATAGAGTTGAGGGTCCATATCTGGGCTCTCCACTCTGTTCCACTGGTCTATGTGTCTGTTTTTATGCCAGTACCACGCTGTCTTGGTGATCACAGCTTTGTAGTAAAGCTTGAAATCGGGTAACGTGATGCCGCCAGTTTTGTCTTTGTTTTTCAACATTTCCTTAGCAATTCGGGGTCTCTTCTGACTCCATACAAATTTTAGGATTATTTGCTCCAGCTCTTTGAAAAATATCGGTGGAATTTTGATCGGAATGGCATTAAAAGTATAGATTGCTCTAGGCAGTATAGACATTTTAACAATGTTTATTCTTCCAATCCAAGAGCATGGAACAGTCTTCCATCTTTTTGTGTCTTCTTCAATTTCTTTCATGAGTGTTCTGTAGTTCCTCGAGTACAGGTCCTTTACTTCTTTGGTTAGGTTTATGCCCAGGTATCTTATGGTTCTTGGTGCTATAGTAAATGGAATCGATTCTCTAATTTCCCTTTCTGTATTTTCATTGTTAGTGTATAAGAAAGCCACTGATTTCTGTACATTGACTTTGTATCCTGCCACGTTACTGAATTGCTGTATGAGTTCTAGTAGTTTGGGGGTGGAGTCTTTGGGGTTTTCCATATAAAGAATCATGTCATCTGCGAAGAGAGAGAGTTTGACTTCTTCCTTGCCAGTTTGGATACCTTTTATTTCTCTTTGTTGTCTGATTGCCGTTGCTAGAACTTCTAATACTATGTTGAACAAGAGTGGTGAGAGTGGGCATCCTTGTCGTGTTCCTGATCTCAACGGGATCTCAACGGGAAGGCTGCAAGCTTTTTCCCATTGAGGATGATATTTGCTGTGGATCTTTCATAGATAGATTTTATGAAGTTCAGGAATGTTCCCTCTATCCCTATACTTTGAAGCGTTTTCATCAGGAACGGATGCTGGATTTTGTCAAATGCTTTTTCTGCATCAATTGAGAAGACCATGTGGTTCTTCTCTCTTCTCTTATTGATGTGTTCTATCACACTGATTGATTTGCAAATGTTGAACCAACCTTGCAACCCAGGGATGAATCCCACCTGGTCATGGTGGATAATCTTTTTAATGTGCTGCTGGATCCTGTTTGCTAGGATCTTGTTGAGAATCTTTGCATCCATATTCATCAGTGATATTGGTCTGAAATTCTCCTTTTTGGTAGGGTCTTTGCCTGGTTTGGGGATCAGGGTAATGCTGGCTTCATAAAAAGAGTCTGGAAGTTTTCCTTCTGCTTCAATTTTTTGGAACAGCTTCAGGAGAATTGGTGTTATTTCTTCTTTGAAAGTTTGGTAAAATTCCCCAGGGAATCCGTCAGGTCCTGGGTTCTTGTTTTTTGGGAGGTTTTTGATCACTGCTTCAATCTCATTACTAGATATCGGTCTATTCAGTTGTCAATTTCTTCCTGGTTCAATTTTGGGAGTTTGTAGCTTTCCAGGAATGCATCCATTTCATCTAGGTTGCTTAGCTTATTGGCATATAACTGTTGGTAATAATTTCTGATGATTGTTTCTATTTCCTTGGTGTTAGTTGTGATCTCTCCCTTTTCATTCATAATTTTATTAATTTGGGCTTTCTCTCTTTTCTTTTGGATTAGTGTGGCCAATGGTTTATCGATCTTATTGATTCTTTCAAAAAACCAGCTTCTAGTTTCATTGATACGTTCTACTGTATCTCTCGTTTCTACCTCATTGATCTCTGCTCTAATCTTGATTATTTCCCTTCTTGCATGTGGAGTTGGTTTGATTTGTTGTTGATTCTCCAGTTCTTTAAGGTGTAGAGACAGCTGGTGTATTCTGGATTTTTCAGTGTTTTTGAGGGAGGCTTGGATGGCTATGTATTTCCCCCTTAGAACCGCTTTGCTGTATCCCATAGGTTTTGGACCGAGGTGTCTTCATTCTCATTGGTTTCCATGAATTGTTTAAGTTCGTCTTTGATCTCCTGGTTGATCCAAGCATTCTTAAGCAAGGTGGTCTTTAGCTTCCAGGTGTTTGAGTTCCTTCTGAACTTTTCCTTGTGATTGAGCTCCAGTTTCAAAGCATTGTGATCGGAGAATATGCAGGGAATAATGTCAGTCTTTTGGTATCGGTTGAGTCCTGCTTTGTGACCCAGTATGTGGTCTATTCTGGAGAAGGTTCCATGTGCACTTGAGAAGAAGGAGTATTCTGTTGTTTTAGGGTGGAATGTTCTGTATATGTCTATGAGGTCCATCTGGCCCAATGTTTCATTCAATGCTCTTATTTCTTTATTAATTTCTGCTTTGATGATCTGTCTATTTCTGAGAGAGGCGTATTAAGATCTCCTACTATTATTGTATTCATATCAATATGACTCTTTATCTTGATTAATAGTTTTCTTATGTAATTGGGTGCTCCCATATTGGGGGCATAGATATTTACAATTGTTAGATCATCTTGGCGGATAGTCCCTTTAAGAATTATGTAGTGTCCTTCTGTATCTCTGACTACAGTCTTTAGTTTAAAATCTAATTTATCTGATATGAGAATCGCTACCCTGGCCTTCTTTTGAGGCCCATTGGCATGAAAGATGCTTCTCCATCCCTTCACTTTCAGTCTGGGTGTATCCTTAGGTTCAAAATGGGTCTCTTGTAGACAACATATGGATGGGTCCTGTCGTTTTATCCAATCTGCAACCCTGTGTCGTTTTATGGGCGCATTTAGGCCATTCACATTGAGAGTGATTATTGAGAGATAGGTTTTTATTGACATCGTGTTGCCTTTGAAGTCTTTCTGTCTGTAGATTGTTTCTATATTTCTGTTCAATGATATTCTTAGGATTTTTTCTCTTTTATAGGACCCCCTTAATATTTCCTGCAGTGTCGGCTTGGTGGTTGCATAGTCTTTTAAGCCTTGCCGGTCTTGGAAACTCTTTATCTCTCCATCCATTTTAAATGTCAGTCTTGCTGGATAGAGTATTCTTGGTTGCATGTTCTTCTCATTTAGTACTCTGAATATATTTTGCCAGCCCTTCCTGGCTTTCCAGGTCTCTGTGGAAAGGTCTGACGTTATTCTAATGGGCTTTCCTCTGTATGTAAGAAGCTTCTTTGTCCTAGCTGCTTTTAAGAGGGTCTCTCTTGAAACATAATTCCCCATTCTAACTATAAGGTGCCGTGAGGACTTTCGAGAATCTAAAATCTTGGGAGGAAATCTTTCTGCCTCTAGTACATGAATGTTGTTTCCATTCGTGAGATTGGGAAAATTTTCATAGACAACTTCTTCCACTATATCTTCTAGACTTCTTTTTCTTCCCCTTCAGGGATTCCAATAATTCTGACGTTGGAACGTTTCATGGCATCGTTTATTTCCCTGATTCTGTTTTTGTGGCTTCTGAGCTGTTTGTTCCAGGTTTCCTCCTGATCCTTTCTATCTGTTTGTCCTCTAGATCACTAATTCTATCTTCTGTCTCAGTTACCCTAGCTTTTAGAGAATTTAGATTGGATTGGAACTCATTGAGAGCATTTTGAACATCATCCCTGGTGGCTTTCAGTTCTGCCCTAACATTGTGAACATCATCCCTGGTGGCTTTCAGTTCTGCCCTAATCAATTCTGTTTGGTCATCCATGGCTTTCTCCAACCTAGCTATTGCCTGGATAATTGTTAGTCTGAATTCCTTTTCTGACATATTGTCTATGTCGATAGCCATTAGCTCTGTTGCAGAAGGCCCATCCTCTGTATTTTTCTTCTGTTGGGTATTCCTCCTCCTAGTCATTTTGGTAAGAGATGACTAAACAGATGCAGCTGGACTTATCGATTGTGGTGCAGTCAATGTGCACCCTGGAACGCTTCTGTGCATTCAGGATTCCCCACCCAAATGAGAGAAAAAAGAAAAGAAAAAGAAATAGAGAAGAAGAAAGAAAAAAAAGGGGAAACAAAAAAGAAAAAAAAAAGAGAGAGAGAGATAGGAAAAAAAGGGAAGATAAAAGAGAAGGCTCAGCCCAAATGGGCCACAAGGTAAGATTTGTGGAGTATACAAACAAAAACAGACAAACAAAAAGAGTGATAAAAGTATATGACAAGAGAAAAAAATATGTATACATAAGCAAAAAAAAGGGAAGAACCTCATCAGAAAGAACCCCAAGTATAAGATTTATATATTATCAGGACAAACGCAAATTCACAGAAACACTGACAGAAGGAAAAATTGGGAGAATGGTTATAGATTCTCAGTGTGGGTGAGGAAGGTTATTTTGATTGTTCCTGAAGGTATCTTGATGTTTTTGTTAAGGGACTCAACTTTCCTAAGTTACAGGGGGATTAGAAACTGGTTTGCCTATAGGGGTAGCATTGATTGGGAAAGGGGATTACCTTGAAGTTTAACTCTATATGTATAGTAGAAAATAAAAATTAAAAAAGAATAAACTAGACTAAACTAAGTTAAAATTAAAAAAGAATTAAAAAAATAGAAAAACAAAAGAAAAACACGGGTGTATGTATCAAAAAGTTCAGGTTAGAAGGTTATTAAAGAATTTGATGTACTGGACATCTCAGTGTGATGGTAAATAGGTTAAAAAATTATCTGTATGTATAAAAAAAAAGAACCAGAATATTGGTAAAGAGTTAAAAATAAAAGTTGTATTTATGAAGTAGTGGTGGTTGTTCTCTTGTAGTCTTTTTTTTTTTTTTTTCTTCCTTCCTGGTTGGTTTTCTGGGGGAGGGGCCTGCCACGTGGGTTTTCAGACAATGATGTTCCCTGAGTTAGGTCCTCCCACGCCCCTCAAGGGGGTGAGCTCCCTTTTTTTCAGGAAACTGTTTTTTTCAGGCTTTTGTTCTCTGGGGGTTTTTATGTTCTTTCATCTGCTTTCTCTCGCCTTGACAGCTTTTGATGGTTTTTGGAGGTTTAGAGGAGAGCAAACAGCACCCCAACCTCCCTCTCAGAGAGAAGCCTCAGACTGTTTTGCAAAAGCTGCTGGCAGAGTCGGTTCTGAGTCACAGTCCCTGGGGATGCAGGAGCTCCTTGTACGCAAAACCAGGGCAGCGGTGGCTGTCTAGCAGCTCCAGACCGCCAGAGAGGTTCTGAGCAGAGATCGCACACTGAGATTTTCCCGCTGTCCCGGGCTGGGAATGTCTGGTTTTTCCAGCTGCCAGCGCTCCAGGCTAGCGCCTATGAGCACCTATCCCAAGGGAGGGTGTGGAACGCGCGCGTTTCAGGATTGCCGTCTGGCCAGGCTCCCAGCCCCTCACGAGAGCCAGACCCCACTCGTTCTCGGGCGCGCTGGCATTCAGGTGCACTGGCGGCTCAGGGACAGAGACCTGATTTCTCCGCGGCACTCTCTCTGGCTCCACGCCAGGGGAGGCTGTCCTGGGTCTGGGGACTTAGGTCCCTGACCCTAACCGCCCAGGTTCCCACTATTACCCCCCGCGATCCTTTGCTCTTTGTTTTTTGAGTGCTTTCAACCAGACTCCAAGTTAATGCTGGTCCCCAGACGCAGAGCACTCTCGTGTTGGGTTGTTACTTTCCAATTGGTCACCTCTGGTGGCTCCCTCCCCCTTTTGTTTATCTTCCGATATCAGTCCGATGCTCCCAGTCTGCTTTACCTGCCACTGGCGTCTTCTGCTCCAGTAGAGATCCAGACGTGTATAATTCTGATCTCAGGCTGATTTCATGGGTGGTCGGAGTTCTTTGGTAGGTAATCAGCTCACTTTAGGGTACAGGTTGAAATGGTGCCTCCTCCTACTTCCCCGCCATCTTTACTCCCCCCCCCCCAACAACCTTTTTAATAGAAATTCAAAGACTTGTATTGAAAAACCAGGACCCTGGTCACGTTTGGACCTCATATTTATAAACACAGTCTCCTTGTACCTTCTGGCCACTGTCCTTTCCACACTCTGTCATGATGGTGGGGGTTGTCTTTGTTCAGGGTGGTGGACTCTGCACTGCTCCCCATCTGCCATTCTTGCCTTTGCTTACCTAGGCTGAGCACTTACATTACCTTTCCAGGAATATCTCTTGCTATTCCTCTGCTCTCGAGTTATTCACACTTTCTTAAACAAGCCCAACCTTGCATTGGGGTACCCTTTCCTAGGTTCTGTGCCTAGAATACCATCTCTTTCTTTGCATATGCCAAGTCTGTCTGTCTTTCAATTCCCAGATCAAGTTCCAACTTCAAGTGATACTTCCTTTTTTCTTGGTTCTTACAGCACTGGCTAGCTCCAGTTGTTCATTTGGCTCCTAATTCTATGGGATGTTATTTTGTAGTGTTATAAAAGCATTATACAGGAGGATTTCTGTTCTGAGTTATGGAGCTGCATTCTAGAAAATATAAGGAGTGTCTTAGACTTCCTTGTGTTCTCCCAAGTATTTAACAGTAACCAGCAAGGATTTAGCAAATGACTGAATAGGGGAAGGGAGGGAGAGCTGAATGGGAAGTCATCACAGAGGGAGACAAAGACTCTTGACTATAAGAAACAAACTGAGGGTTCCTGGAGGGGAGGGAGGTAGGAGGGTGGGGGAAATTGGGTGATGGACACTAAAGAGGGCACGTGACATGATGAGCCCTGGGTGTTATATGCAACTGATAAATTACTGAACTCTACATCTGAAACTAATGATGTACTGAATGTTGGCTAGTTGATTAAAAAAAAAAAAAGAATACATGACAAAATAATGAGTAGAGTTTGGTGAAAACATCCTCTACCACTGCAATCTCTACTATTCACAAGAGACAGGGAACACCCCCTGTAGGGAATGGATGTTGTGGTGAAAAGCTGGGGAATGACCAAACAAAAACATTATCTTAAGGTCTGTCAGCACCCAAATAGGATACAAATATTTTAATTTCAACCCTTTTGCTAAAGAAGTCACAGTTTATCTATTGTAGGTGTCCTTTTCAGTAGAAGGGAATGTTATTTTGAGAACTCACGTAAGAATTCAGGCTCTGAACAAACACTGTGAAGCAAACACACACTCACGCACACCCACCACTGTGTACAGCTCATTTTTTTTTTCTCCTGTGCCATTTAGGCCAAACCAGCTTTAAATTAACATTCTTCCCCAAATTACTCTTTGTTGTTAATAAGGTGCTAAAGATCTGTCAGCAAGGGTGGCTGAGTAACACAAAAGTCTCTTTGGGGATAAGAGGGTACCTGGGAAGTCAGGGGATTTCTGTGCAGCCTTGTGTCTTGTTCCTAAACCTTCCCTAGTTGGGAATTTGCCTGAGAAGGAAGAAATGCAGATGGAGCATTAGCAGTTCCTATGGATTCTAGAAGATCGGAAGCCTGGGGGAGGTAAGAGGAGAGTGAAGCATGCAAGAAAAAGGAAAATTTTAATTGAAAACCCTGATTAAAATCATCATGGCTCCTGGCACTTGAATCCAGAGGAAGACAAGAAAAATGACTGGCCAATTGCTTTTTGCCAGCTATCCTGGAAACAAAAGGAAAAAAAAAGAAAACCACACTGGTCATATGAAGATATGTCACCAGTAATTTCTGTCAAAGAAATCGACTGTAAGATAACTAGATTTAGAAAAAGAACAATCAGCTAAAGAGCCCCACAGTTGATAAGAATTTCGTTATTTTTTTCCAAACCCAGAGAACAGGCTGAATTCCTTTAAAGCTCACAGTTGTGGACACTTTATTTTTCTGGTCCCCTAAGCTATGTTTTATTGAGAATTTACGCTTTCCAACCTCACTGGACAATGAGTCACCTCACCGGAGACCATGTAGCAGATAGGGCACTAATAAAGTTCCGGATCGTTTGTGGAAGGCAAACTGGTGCTGAGAAAACGGGCTGGCGGACATCATCAGAGTCCGCTTGGAGCTCTGCAGAGTGGGATTTGTTCTTTTCCTTAATTTTATTTATTTGACAGTGAGAGATAGAAAGAGGGAGAGTGAGAGCACAAGCAGGGGGAGCAGCAGGCAGAGGGAGAAGCAGGCTTCCCGCTGAGCCACCGAGGTGCCCCAGAGGTTTTTGTTTTTGTTTTTAAGATTTTATTTATTTATTTGACAGAGAGACACAGCAAGAGAGGGAACACAAGCAGGGGGAGTGGGAGAAGGAAAGCAGGCCTCCCACTGAGCAGGGAGCCTGATGTGGGGCTCAATCCCAGGACTCCAGGATTATGACCTGAGCCTACGGCAGACGCTTAATGATTGAGCCACCCAGGTGCCCCCTCCACCCCAGAGTTGGCTTTTAATAAAATTAATTCACTCCTAATAGTGAACAGCAACGGTTTATCTGGCAAGTCTTGCACACTTCAGTGGCTGCTCAGTGATATGGATACCAAAAGCCACATTTTACTTTTGACAGTCTCTGATAGAAAAACGACAAGGCATTAATAATATCATCAGAAAACCCCCAAACATAAACCTTTTGCCTAATGCAGTGAGCTTGTTTCACATTAACCATATTTCCCCAAAATGGAGCTTGCCTGCCTAAGCTTCTAGCACAATCAAAGAGGCTGGAGAAGACAAAGGTGCCACCTAGAAGCTAGCCCACTCTGATGAGAGTTAAAACAAGAAAACTTGATTACAGAGTTGACACTTCAGTGTTGCTTAACCAACACCTTCTTGTGACAGCTCTTTACTAAATGGACAGAAAAGTCTATTTTATTTTTTTCTGGGAGAGCTCAATTATGTATTATCATGATTCTCTTAAAACCAGATCTTGGATATAGAGACTCCCTTAATTGTGAGAACGGCAAGTCTGGCAGTAGATGGCTACTGGCTGCTTCCCAATTGGGTTTCCTCTCCCCAAGACAGGGCCGCCAGCTAGAGACACCATTTCCCAGCCTCCTCACAACCAGACATGGCTAACCACCTGTGATGGCTCGTTTTCTGTGGTAACTTGACTGGGCCAAAGAAAGCCCAGATAGCAGTTAAGTATTACTTCTGGGCATTTCCAAAAGAGATTCACATTTGAACTGGTGCACCGAGTAAGGCAGATGGTCCTCCCCAGTTGAGGGCCTTCATAGAACCGAAGGATGGAGAAAGGTTGAGTTTTTTTGGTCTGCCTTGGAGGATGACTAGGAACACAGATTTTCTCCTACCTTGGCACACCTGGTTCTCAGGCCTGCAGACCAGGGTGAAGCCCTATACTACCCATTCTATAGGTTTCAGCCTCTCCAACTCTACCACTGGCTATCCTGGGTCTCCCACTTGCAGAGAGCACAACATAGGACTTCTCAGTCTCCATCATCATGTGAGCAGACTCTTTGTAATCAATCTCTCTAGGTGTATCTGTATAGTATACATATCCTACTTGTTCTGTTTCTCTGGAGAACATTATTACAGCGACTAAGCTCTGGTCAATAGAATGAGAGAACGGGTAAGGACAGCTTCTGCTTGCTCTTTGGAAGGCAAGTATTTACCCTGGACCATCTCACATGCCCCATCTTGTAGTAACGTGGCTCAGGCTAAGACCTGGCTTCCACCATGCAGAGCAGGTTAATGTCCCAGTGAAGACCTTGGCAAACATGGCTGTCCTTCCAGCTCAGTCTGGTCAGGTTATTAAAGGAGACTGAAAGTGGCATCTTACCTATTTTAGATTTGGATCTTAGGGTCTTTTTGTTACAGCAGCTTAGCCTTTAGATGACTTAACAGCCCATTTTTGTTTCAACTTGTGTAAATTATGTGAACCCACCTATTGTGGTATCCCTCTCTTGAAAAGACTCTGAGTCCTTTGTGCAGTTTCTAAGCCCAGTGCAGAGAGCTAGAAAATACTTTTCAAGTCCTATTTTTCAACTGCTGATGGAATCAAGTCATTCACTTTAAGAGCTGCAATTTCTGAGATGTACCAGTCCAGTTCTACGCTTTCCTACATCAGCAGCCATGGGCATTAGGTATAAACTAACATTTCTTCCTGTGAACTTGGCATGTGAAGTTTCTGCATGATTTTCTTGTCCTTTGGAAGTGAGCACACAAAACTATTGTGCTATACATGCATTCTCTCTTATGCACAAACGCTAAAGAAACCCAACTGAGTGCTTTTTTGTCTTCCCATTGAAACTGGAATTAATGTGTGCTAGTCCATTAGTAAGGAATATGGGTTCTGTTACAAATGGGGGGGAAACTGTCATTCTAAATGTAGTTTCTAGATTTATGGAGGTAAGATGACAATTAAAAATTGTAAACATTTAAGGTATATGATTTGAGGTTCGATACACACTTGACACTTGAACCACGAGTTTGCATTGCACAGGTCCGCTTAGACAAAGGTTCTTTCTTTCTCCTTCCTTCCTTCCTAAACACACTGGAGTACTATAAATGTATTTTCTGTTCCTTATGATTTTCTTACTAATATTTTCTCTTCTTTAGTTTACTTTATTCTAAGATTACAGTATGTACTACGACATATAGAATGTGTTAATTGACAGTTTCTGGTATGGTTTCCAGCCAAAAGCAGGCTACTGGTAAATTTGGGGGGACTCAAAAGTTATACGTAGATTTTCACCTGTGTGGTAAGGTTGGTGCCCTTAACTCTGGCATCATTCAAGAGTCAGCTATACATATACCTTGTGGAATATTCATCACAAACAAGCTATTAAGTCCATCATCTCCTACACTTACCATTTGCATTTTTTTTTCTTACTGAGCACTTACAATCTTGCCTCATAGCAAATTTCAATTACACAATGTTGTTAACTATAGTCACATTTTTGTCCAGGCGTACCTCATTTTATTGTGTTTCAGTTTATTGTGCTTCAGAGATACTGCATTTTCACAAACCAAGTCTATCAGCGCCATTTTACTAACAACATTTGGTCACTTCAAGTCTGTGTCATGTGTTGGTAATTCTCAGAATATTTCAAACTTTTTCATTATAATATTTTTATAGTGATCTGTGATCAGCAATCATTGATGTTATTATTTTAATTGTTTTAAGACATCAGGAATCACACCCATATAAGACAGCTAATTTAATAGGTAAACATTGTGTATGTTCTGAATGGTCCACAGACCAGAGGTTCCCCTGTCTCTCTTCTTCTCCTCAGGCCTCCCTATTCCTTGAGACACAATATTGAAATCAGGCCAAGTAATAACCTTATAATGGCCTGTGAGTATTCAAGTGAAAGGAAGAGTCACATGTCTCTCACTTACGGTATAAGTTAGAAATGATTAGAGTTAGTAAGGAAACAATGTCAAAAGCTAAGAGAGGCCTAACATCATGCCGAGCAGTTAGCCAAGTTGTGACTGTGAAGGAAGAGTTTTTGAGGGCGATTAAAAGTGCTACTCCAGGGGCGCCTGGGTGGCTCAGTGGGTTAAAGCCTCTGCCTTCGGCTCAGGTCATGATCCCAGCGTCCTGGGATCGAGCCCCACATCGGGCTCTCTGCTCAGCGGGAGCCTGCCTCCTCCTCTCTCTCTCTCTCTCTCTGCCTGCCTCTCCGCCTGCTTGTAATCGCTCTCTCTGTGTCAAATAAATAAATAAAATAAAAAGTCTTAAAAAAAAAAAAAAAAGCTGTTTAAATAAAAAAAAAAAAAAATAAAAATAAAAGTGCTACTCCAGTCAGCATTTGGGGCTGAAGAAAGGATAAGTGTCTCGCTGCTGAGATGAAGAAAGTTTTAGTGGTTTGGGTAGTAGATCAAACCAGCCATGACTTTCCCTTAAGCCAAAGCCTACTCCACATCGAAGGCCTAATTCTCCTCAATTCTGTGATGGCTGAGGGAGGTGAGGAAGCTGCAGAAGAAAAGTTGGTTTGGGCGGTCCAAGGAAGCAGTTCAAGGAAGAAAGCGGTCTCCATAAAAGCACAGGGTGAAGCAGCAAGTACCAATGAAATAGCGGTGACCAGTAAGCTGGAAGATACAGTTGTGATCATTCATGAAGGTAGCTACACTAAACAAGAGATTCTCAACATAGATAAAATAGCCTTATATTGGAAGGTGCCATCTAGGGCCTTAATAGCTTTACAGAAATCAATGCTTGGTTTCAAAGGACAGGCTGACTCTTTTGTTAGGGGCTACTGCCGCTGGTGACTTCCAGTTGAAGCCAATGCTCATTTACCATGCTGAAGGTTTTTTTTTTTTTTTTTTAAGATTTTATTTATTTATTTATTTGACAGAGACACAGTGAGAGAGGGAACACAAGCAGGGGGAGTGGGAGAGGGAGAAGCAGGCCTTCCGCTGAGCAGGAAGCCCGATATGGGGCTTGATTACAGGACCCTGGGATCACGACCTGATCCGAAGGCAGACGCCCAACCACTGAGCCACCCAGATGCCCCACCATGCTGAAGATCTTAAGGTCCTTAAGAATCATGCTACATCTATTCTGCCTGTACTTTACATGTGGAACAAAGCTTGGATGATGGCACGTATGTTTACAATACGGTTTACTGAATATTTTAAGCCCACTATTAAGGTTTACTCAGAAAGACAGATCTCTTTCAATAAATGTTGCTTACTGACAATGCATCCAGTCACCCAAGAGCTCTGATGGAGATGCACAACAAGATTAATATTTTCATGGCTAACACAGCATCCATTCTGCAGCCCATGGATCAAGGAGAAATTATGATTTCCAAATTCTTATTTAAGAAATATATTTTGTAAGGTTACAGTTGCCATAGATAGTGGTTTTTCTGATGAATTTGGGCAAAGTAAGTTTAAAACTTCTGGAAAGGAGGGGCGCCTGGGTGGCTCAGTGGGTTAAGCCTCTGCCTTCAGCTCAGGTCATGATCTCAGGGTCCTGGGATCGAGCCCCGTATCGGGCTCTCTGCTTGGCAGGGAGCCTGCTTCCTCCCCTCTCTGGCTGCTGCTCTGCCTACTTGTAATCTCTCTCTCAATCTGTAAAAAAGAAAAAAAAAATTAAAAAAAAAAAAAAACCTTCTGGAAAGGATCCACCATTGTAGATATCACTAAGTATATTTGTGATACATAAGAAAAAGTCAAAATATCAACATTAACAGGAGTTTGAAAGAAGTTGATCCCGGCACTCATGGAGGACTTCGAAGTGTTTAGGATGTCAGTGAAGGAAGTAAGTAGAGAAGTGATGCCAAGAGCAGGGGAATTATAATTAGAAGTGGAGCCTGAATGTGTGACTGGATTGCTGCAACCTCATGATAAAACTTGAAAGGATGAGGAGTTTTTTCTTATGAATGAGCAAAGAAAGTGGTTTCTTGACACGGAATCTACTCCTGGCGAAGATGCTCTGAAGAATGTTGAATGACAACAAAGGATTAAGAATATTAAATCATCTTAGTTGATAAAGCCATGGCAGGGTTTGAGAGGACTGACTTCAATGTCAAAAGCTCTATTGTGGGTAAAATGTTATTGAACAGGCTACATCAAGAGCACATGCTTCATGTGAATAGACATTTGAGAAATAACAATAGACAAATGAGAAATAGACATTTCTCAAGATACACAAATAACAAAGAGCACATGCTACAATCAAGAGCCCATCAATGCAGCAAACTTTACTGTTGCCTTAAGGAAAGGCAACAGTCACCCCAACCTTCAGCATCCACAACCCTGATGAGACAACAGCCATCAATGACAAGGCAAGCTCCACAGGCAAGAAGACTTCAAACTTGCTGAAAGCTCAGATGATGGTCAGCATTTTTTAGAAATATTTAATTAAGGTATGTACCTCGTTGTTTTTTTTTTTTTTAGACAATGCTATTGAGCGGTTCATGAATCACAGAGCAGCCAAAAACATAACTTTTTTTATGCACTGGGAAAGTCAGACCCATTTAATTTCAATTTTCTCCCTATTGAGATGATTTGGAATTGAAACTGCAATATCTCATTTTATCTCCAGAACCTCTTCATCTTGTTTATTTGAAACTTCTCCAACATCTTCCCATTTCCCTCTCCACCCAGTAACCAGTCTACTTTATGTTTCTAGGAGTTTGACTGTTTTAGATTCTACATGTAGGTGAGATCATTGAGTATTTGGCTTTCTGCATCTGGCTTAACTCCCTTAGGAGAATATTCTTCAAGGTTCATCCATGTTATAGCAGGATTTCCTTCTTTTTTTAAGGCCAAATAATATTTTAGGATGTGTGAGTGACATAGATCTCTATCACATTGTTTTTATCCTTTCATCCATGGATGCATATTTAGGTTGTTTCCATGTATTTTGGCTATTGTAATGCTGTAATGAACATGGGAGTGTAGATAGCTCTTTATGATACTGATTTCCTTTGGATATAGAACAAGAAGGGGGGGGGATTGCTGAAGCATAATACAGGTTTAAAAAAAAAATTTTAAAGGAAGTCCACACTCTGCCACAATGGCCATACCAACTTATATTCCCCACCAACAGTACATAAATGTATCTGTTATCTTTCATCTTCCTGATAATTCACCTTCTAACAGGTGTGAGGACATATCTCACTGTTTTGATTTGCATTTCTATTATGATTAATGAATTTGAGTGCCTTTGCATTTACCTTGAGGTTATTTGTGTATCTTGAGAAATGTCTATTCACATCCTTTGCCCATTTTTAAAATTGGGCACACTGTAAAGTGATTTTTGGGTGTGGATAAAAGTTTGATTGATTTATTATAATGAAGTGCTGGAGTTTTTTTGTTTGTTTTCTACTTTTAAATACAGCATATTTTTTCATGCCTTCATTTTAAAAAATCTCCTAAATTCCTATTTCTCTTAGTTATATAATTCCAAGGATTCATAGAAAAATACTATCTAATATACCTCTCAAAATGTAAAATTTTCACCCATTTCCTATTATGGTTTGAACGCTGGTTTTATGGAGAATAAAGAGAATGTGGTTCTGTATTTTCTTTCCTGTAGGGTTGTATCAGTAGCATTTGCTAAGGGGAAGAAACTAAAAAAGCTGAGTGCTTGGACGCCATTCAGCTTTTCAGGACTGACTGTAGCAGATTCTCCCCAGCCACTATTTGCTAACTCCCAGCAAAGGTACCTTGGTTTTACAAGTTGTTACACTGCCACATTGAAAGAGTCAACTTTGGGCACTGCAACCTAAGTACCATGGTCATCTGGTCTTATTACATCTCCAAAAGGTTGATCTCTGACCAGAAAACTGAAGAGCCCACTTCTAAGACTGAGATATTAATCTCATTTATTTTTATTATTTTTAAAAAGAAACCTCTACGTCCAACATGGGCCTTGAACTCATGACCTTGAGATCAAGAGGTACACGCTCTACTGGCTAAGCCAGCCGGAACCAGAATATTTCTTCCAAATTCCATAATTTTCATAATTATCCGTGATCATAAGATGATGCCATGGTGTGGCCCAGTGGGAAAAACAAAAAACAAAATGAACAAACAAACAAACCAAAAGCTTCAGATGAAAAAGATCAGAATTTTAGAATTCCAGTATCCTTTCAGGAATCCAATCTTTAGTGATTAGCTGGATTTGAATTTTAACCTGGTCTCAGAGGTTCGCAGACACTCAGTACACCGGAACGGCATCCCTTGCTGTATCCTACCCTACCCTGTAACATGTCACCAGTTTCACAGATGACACAGTGACGAAGTTCTGCATATTGCTCCAATTCCTCATCCCAAATGGTCATCATGTCTTTTAATGATGGCCTTGCCCAGATTTGTGCAGCTAATCCTTGGAACTCTAAGCGAGACCTCTGTTTGTACCAAAGCTTGTTTCAAGCCCGGGCTTGTGTCTTACTTTGCTCCAAACCCTCTATAGTCCAAGGGAGAGAAACCCAAAGAGTAGGAAAGGGGCTGTTCATAAGACATACAGACCAATTCCTCATGGGGGCGCCATAGACCCAGCCCTCTGCCAGAGGCTTTTGCAGCCCTGTCGATAATCCCTTGTCTGTCTGGACCCTCAGGAATGTATGCAGGGCAAATGCATTTATGCTGCTAAATACACTGATGGTGAGAAACAGAACAATCATTCCAGGTGGATAGGAAGTCACTCTGAATTCCTATGGTAAAGCCATATTTTCACTAGGAATGACTGGACAGAGTGTGCATCATTATTTTATATTTGGTTACAGAAGAGAATAAAAAGGATTTATCAATGCTCTCTCAGAACTAAACTAGGACTAAGAATTCAGTCTCCCACCTCTTCTACTTTCTCCTTTTCCTAAAACTTAGTAAAGAATTCCATTCGGAAAAAAAATATGGCAAGTCCCCTACAAAATGTGATTTCCCCTGTCCTTACCCCTCCACGTGTGGCAGCTGGAGCAGGGCACAAAGCTGCACCCTGATGCATTCTCCACGGGAAGCATTCAAGGGCAGCTCTTTCATTAGACAAAGACGCGGCAGGGATTTACTTAAACATTAAAAAACACCCACCTTCAGGGGTAGAGAAAATAAGCATTTCCTAGTAGGAGGGAAGGACCCGCCTATAGAATTAATAGCTTAAAACCTCCTATTATATTTTACCCCACTCTATAAAGAACAAAATTGCTAATGACACCACTACCCTACTGTGAGCTTTTCTCTCCCATCCACACAAAGCACTTGCCAAAAAAAGATCTGGCTCCTGTCAGCAATTCACAAAATCCAAACACTGAATGTAAGGTTAAAAGCAGAGGACGTCTAGGTCAGGCGGACGTGGGGCCGCTGTCCACAAAGCACCACCAAGTGGCCTTTGTACCTGGTCACACTGACTGAAGACATCCAGGGAGGATTTGCTCAGAGGTCCTAAGAATGTGTTATAATACAGCGACCTAAGATGGTGAGAGAGAATTCAAACTTCCATACACTGTTTACTGAGAGTCTGAACCTATTTATCTAAATTTAGGGACATGGAAGAGGCATTACCGAAGCCAGATACTTTCAAATTCAATTGAATACATTATTACATGATTAATTACTTCACACACACTGGGCAGATCACTGTTCTCATAAATAGTTGATAGACTCCTTGAAGAAAGGGGGCCAAAGGGTTTGAATAAATACCCTTTCTTGTGCCCTTTTGTTCAGGTGTTAGCATTGCAAAATTCAACCACAGTATCTCTGATCATGTTGGCTTTTATTAAAGCTTTTTTCAAAGTTGTCTCCTATTGTTAGCAAGGACTTGTGTCATCAGTTGATGCAAAGTCAGGATTAATTTGGATCCCGGCATTCCATGAGATTTGTATTGGGCCTTAATAACTGAAATGGAATGAATTCAAAGCCACTGTCTGTAATATTCAAAGGAGAAGGAAATGTGTTCCTCCATAACAGGGGGCTGGGGAAAAGGGCAGCCTATTGTAATCCAAACTTAAGTCCTCATCTCTCAAGGAGGGACTCTTATCTGTATGGGATATAAGGAATTTAGGGAAATAAAGGACATTCTTTTTCAAGACCAGTTCACAGCGACTGTGTCCATACTGCCTATACCAGGGTCAAAATATATCGAAGGGGTTAGTAGAGTTAGAGAGATCTAGCTTTGAATGTTAACTCTAGCACATACTAGCTGGGGGACCTTAACTTTTGTTTCCACTTTTGAAAACATGGGGTCAATAATATATTGGGGTTTTTTTTTCTCCCATTAAAAAATGCTTTGAGGGGCACCTGGGTGGCTCAGTGGTTAAAGCCTCTGCCTTCAGCTCAGGTCATGATCCCAGGGTCTTGGGATCTAGCCCCGCATCGTGCCCTCTGCTCAGCAGGGCATCTACTTCCTCCTCTCTCTCTGCCTGCCTCTCTGCCTACTTGTGATCTCTGTCTGTCAAATAAATAAATAAATAAATAAATAAATAAAATCTTTAAAAAAAATGCTTTGAGCCTACAGACAATTAGAAGTTGACAAACATCACGCAGTGTCCATCGGTAAATGAATGTATAAAGAAAATGGGTACATATATACAACGAAATATTAGGCAGCCCCCCCAAAAAAAACCAAGAAAGAAATATTGCCATTTGCAACAATCTAGATGGATTAGAAAGTGTAATGCTAAGTGAAGTCAGTCAGAGAAAGACAAATTCCACACATAAGTGGAATTTAAGAAATAAAACCAACCAACAAAGAAAAAAGAGACAAACCAAGAATCAGACCCTCAGGTATAAAGAACAAGCTGATGGTTACCAGAGGGGAGAGGGGAATGGGTGAAATAGGTGATGGGAAGAAGAGTACATGTATTATGATAAGCCCTGAGTAATGTATAGAATTGTTGAATCACTATTTGTATAGCCAAAACTATATGTTAACTATATTGGAATTTAAAAAATAAAAAGTTGGGGCGCCTGGGTGGCTCAGTGGATTAAGCCGCTGCCTTCGGCTCAGGTCATGATCTCGGGGTCCTGGGATCGAGCCCCGCATCGGGCTCTCTGCTCTGCGGGGAGCCTGCTTCCTCCTCTCTCTCTGCCTGCCTCTCTGCCTACTTGTGATCTCTCTCTGTCAAATAAATAAAATCTTTAAAAAAAAATAAAAAAATAAAAATAAAAAAATAAAAAGTTGCCATGCATCTAGTTTTCACCTAAGTTCATCAATTGTTGACATTTTGCCAGATTTGCTGTATCTATTTAACATTTTGTGGTTGTTGAGCTTTGTGAAAGTGAAGTTACAGACTTGGTGACATTTAAATACTTCACAGATTTCTAAGATGAGAAGACAGCCTCTTCCATATGCACAGTTCCACTAAAACCACCAAGAAACTGGGCCCCAAACTATCTAACTACCTAGTATATAGACCACTTCAAAATTCCCACATGGTCCCAGTAATATCTGTGCACCTGATTTTTTCCCCTTTTATCTAGGATCCAAATGATCACACAGTAAAATCAGCTGTCATCTTTACCATCTGTTTTAGTTTAGATCACTTTCCCCAATAGTTTTGTCTCTCCTACCTTCGACATTTTTCAAGAGTCCAGGCCATTTGTGGCCAGTTGTAGAATGTCTTTAACTCTGACTTGGTGTGCTTCTTTACGACTAGATTCAGGTTAAACATTTCCATGAGACCACCACGTGGACGGTGTTGACTAATAGGCACCACATTCCCCCACCGCATGTAAGGTCAGTTGCTTCCTTCCTGGTGATGTCAGCTTTGCTCATTTCACTGATGTATGGTCAGCCAGATTTTTCTATTGTGAAGCTATTTTTTATCCTTTTTGTCATTAGTAACCAACCCGTGGCATGATGCTTTGAGACTGTGTGAATATTCTGTCCTCTGTACACTTTACCCACTACATTTAAAGCACCCATTGATGATACTTGCTTGAATCAGTTACTACATTCATGGTCAAATAATTCTGAGTTTCCAATTCCATTTTTCCTTTCCCTTTATTAACTGACATTCTTCCATAAAGAAAGTACTCTCTTTTGAGTATCATTATGGATTATTGCTTTTTTAAATTCAGTGTGTCATCCATTAAGAGGTGTGAGGATTAGAACAAAGGTATCTAAACCTCTTGATACACAACTGGACCATAGTGGGCATTTGACAAGTGATACGTATTATTTATAATTACTATATTCCTTGGGCAAAAGCTAATGCCAATTTAACATCCTAGTAGAGTACAGCTTAGTCGCCAAATCTCATCTTGTCCATGGGAGAAAAATGACGGGGCTACCTAACCAAGACATTTCCATGAGTCGTCTAGGACTGTGGTTAAAAGATTTTCCTCTTCTTATCAATCTAGATGGCTCCTGCAGATGGGCCAAATGATTGACAGTTGCTCGTGGTCCAGTCACACTGATGCTTCCATCTCAAGACTCATCACATGGATATTTTTTTCTGTTTCTAACAGGCCGAGCAATCTCCATCAACCTGACTATGCTCTACCTCTATGGAGGGAGAGGGAGGC
Source organism: Meles meles (assembly GCF_922984935.1). Lineage (NCBI taxonomy): Eukaryota > Metazoa > Chordata > Mammalia > Carnivora > Mustelidae > Meles > Meles meles. Next base: position 95,017,642 of record NC_060068.1, read on the forward strand.
TCTCCGTCTTTCAAATGAATGACAGCTCCAGTTTGCCATTATCTAGAGAAGCAGTCTTGGTGAAGAATGGGACTGAGAATTGGAAGCAACAGAGATTTAGTGAGCTACTCTCTCCTTTTCTTGTTCTAGGTGGTCTCATACCCTCAGTGCCAAACTCACTCACTGGAAGTAAGTAAGCGTCTTTGACGGAAGCACATTAAGTCTCTCAGTGAGTTAAAGGATGTTTATGTATCTTAGAGACAGGGTTCAGGTCCAAAAATTACATCTTTCCAGGTGCATAACCACTAGTGCTCCTCAGTTTTGGGGAAATGAAGAGTCATGTTTAACTTTGTTCCTGAACTTGACAGATATTCATTAATGGGATAATAAGCTAAATAAAAACTGCTTCTCTTAAGTGTATAAACCTGGCGATTCACAGACCTGTACCCCTGGGGATAAAAATACATTATATGTTTATAAAAAAATAAAAAATCAATAAAAAATTAAAAAAAATTGCTTCTCTTAACCTTACATATGCAAGTTTTATTTGGAAATGTAAGGATGTGTGTGCCTATGTGATTAGTTAGGGTTGAGAGGTAGAAAGCACTTTATTGAAAAACTCCTGAGGATCTCCTCTTTCCCCATCCATCCATCCTACGCCATCTCTGCCATAAGCTGTGCACAGGGAGGCCACCCCTTGCAACCCTTATCATCAGGGCTTCCTCGTCCTATGGCTTCCAACTGGGTCTGGCAATGGGTGGGGGGGTGCAGGAGGAGGAGCTCTGATGGCAGGAGGAGGAAGAGACCACTCCTACCCCACTTCTCTGGCAGTAGCTGGGTCCCTCCAAACTACAACATTCACAGGGTTCCCTTCCATGGCTCCTTCTCTCACGGGAGGGTGGCTCCTCATCTCTTGTGCCTTCAGGTCTATCCTGCAGGGACAGTCTCCACATGCCTTGCCCACACCCTTGGAAATGATCTCTTCACCGAAGTCTTTTTCTTTGACCCATCTGGATTAGATTCTGTTTCCTGGAAGGACTCTGCTACAGTTGCTATGCCCCAGGTCCTGTACTAAATGACTATACACTTCCCCATTTAAGCAGCCCAGGCAGTAAGTTTACAACCACCATGTTTTAGCTGGACAAATGGGCACTCACAGAAATTCCATGACATGTGGAACCTCATACCTCTACCAGGATCCAAGCCTGAGGTAGCCTTTCTCCAATACTACAGTGTTTCTATACCCTGCTTAGCACCTTCCTCAAGGAACTTATGCTACATGGGGCAAACATGGAAGACAGCTTTGGAGTTCCTGGAACAGGTTAGATTTGTGTCTGTCTCCTTTCAAACACTTTACTTTAAATTCCCATTATAAATTGGTCACCTACTGAGCATACCCATTACATAAGTGAACCTGACTGGTAGAGATGCTTAACCGAGAGGATTAATTTTACTGAAAGTAGTAATTTACAGTTCTTCTAAGGATTGTAAAGAGAAGGCAGTCATACATCTGGTAGATGAAAATGATGCACCTTTCAGCTGATCCACCGTTTGCGCTCGTTCTAAGATTCCTCGCACCATATCTATTGTCTTGACTCTTCCTTCCTGCTCTTGTTTCTCTGTCTTCTGCCCACACTTCCACCCTAACTCCATTCTTTCTACCACTACTGTAGAGCTGAGCTTCTTGTCCTAAAGCTGCCCCGGTTCCAGATGAGCATGCTGTCCCATCACAGTAACCGCCATCAGCAAGGGATGTAAGATCCAATCAGACCGGAAAAGCCACATCCATTGCCTCCTCCTGAGCCTTCTTTCTCAACACACCCTTCCTTCATTTCCAGAAGGCTCTTTGGGGCCTTTATTCTAAATGATATTCAAAGTACATTTTCAGTTTTCTCTCTCCTTTTCTTTTTCTTTTTTTTTTTTAGATTTTATTTATTTATTTGACAGACAGAGATCACAAGCAGTCATAGAGGCAGGCAGAGAGGTGGGGGGTGTGTGGGGAGCAGGCTCCCTGCTGAGCAGAGAGCCCTACGCAGGGCTTGATCCCAAGACTCTGGGATTATGACCCAAGTGGAAGGCAGAGGCTTTAAACACACTGAGCCACCCAGGCGCCCCTCAGTACTCTCTTTAAGTTTAGAAATGATAGTTTGAAATTTTTCTGGGTGAAAAATACCCAGCAAACCAGGGTTGGCCGTAGCTTCCTCTCACCTCAGTTCTAAAGGGACAAAACCCAGGTAATATAAATAACACAGGATTGGGGAGTTCCTTTGTGTTCCTAATCTGAACCATCCCTCAGAGTAGGGCACCCACACTGCAAGCCTTTCCTGAGTGTGTTCAGGCTTACACAAATGCTTGTTAAAATACAGATTCCTGGGATGCCTGGGTGGCTCAACTGGGTGAGCATTTGCCTTTGGCTCAGGTCATAATCCCGGGGTCGTGGGATCTAGTCCCACATTGGGCTCCCTGCTCACTGAGGAGCCTGCTTCTCTCTCTCTTCCTCTGTGTGTGCCCTCTCTCTCTCTAGCTCTTACTCTCAAATAGATAAATAAAATCTTAAAAAAATACAGATTCCTGGGCTCTCAAGACTACCAAGAGAAATAAAAATTTTCAGCAGCTTCTTAGAGATTACATATGCCAAAGTACACGAACTACTGGCATTAGGGGTACAGACCTAGGCTTTTCAGGCTGCACATCTGGATTTTAATTTCAGCTCTGCAGTTTATCACCTAAATAATTTTAGAAAATATTTAACTTCTTGGAGCCTCCCTTCCCTCATCTGAGGAGAACACTGCTTTCCTAAGGATATTAAAAAGTTAAAGCATTATTTAATCCTTTGTCTAGAAAACATTAACCCTCACAGGGTCACTTTAATCAGTAATTAAAACTGGTGTTCTTCTATGAAAAATCTGAATGGTTAATATTCACATTGTATCTTTACTGAATATCCAATGCCAGTCAGACAACACAACAATATTTTTGAAAGCATAACCAAGGAGACAAACTGAACTACGAGAAGTTGGTTTACTGTTAGAGAAGCCATTAGCAGTGTACTATACTGCTTTGTTCTGTCTCCAACAATCTTAGCAACGAGATAAACCAAATAGTAAGTTATCTATGCTTCCCAGAAGCTTCTATATTTATTTTGCCTGCTTCTCTTTCTTTGCAATTGTAAATTTTGTCCGGGGGGGGGGGGGGGGGGTGTAAAAAAAGGGAGGGATTATTTAAATAGAAAGAACAATTTTTTCTTTTCTGAGGGAGATTCTTATAATATATTGTGTATGAGGATATGAAAAGCACTGATTTTCACTGCATTTGATGGCACAGAACAAGCTTTAGTGATATGCTGGAACAACAGAAGGTCATACATTTTAAAATACACCCTGCTGAGAAACTTGCAGCTGATTTATGACCTTTCAAACCTACGACTTTGCATTCTGCTTGCACAATACTGAGAATCCGGGCTTTCTGGAAAAGTGAAAGTGAAGAGAGGATTTTTTTTCTCCCTTTTAAGAATTATCTCCAATTCTATATTGAGTGATCTCCAAGATGAAATAAGAACATAGACAATAAAATGACAGAACAGAAATGTAAAACCAGGACCACAGTCATTCAATACCATGAGGATAGAATTAGAAAAATACAGATCGTCACCTGTGAATGATTCCTCTGGCTGAATGACCATTAGGAACACATAGATGCTTTTTTAATTTTAGGTTTCTGGGTTTCATCCCAGAGATTTTGGTTCAGCTTATCTGGAGGTTGGACTTTTAAGTGCTTCCCACATTGGAGAATAATTTAGGTCAGCTATAGCATTTGCTATGTATGTGTATGTATGGAGGAAGGACAGAGAAGACATATTCCCTCAAAACAAACATTACTAATAGTTTTTTATTCAGCCTGAAGGATCTCTCATTACTCCACAACTTTAAATTTTTATTTTCCCACTCAATAAAAAGTTCTTGAACAGCTAAAACAATTTGTTTGCCCCCACTAAATTCAAATTAAAATTACATTTTGGTATTTGCCAAGTTCTATAAAGGGTACATTATAGGCATTTAAAAAGTAATTTGAAAGCCAGATTTTAAAAAATATATTGCTGAAAAATGTCCCTTTCATGGTAGGAGAATTAACCATTTTTCAAAAATTAAAGACAGAGACAGAGAGAGAAGGACACAGAAGAGACAGAGACAAGAGACACACTGGTGGTGAGGGACGAGACAATGAGGGTGGGCTGTGTGAGGCTGCTGGGGGTTTGCGTATGTGCTTGGGAAGGATATATGAATGGGCGTACACATACCTATTCTACATTCTGTTGGACCCAGCAAATGAGGACAAAGAGGTAGTCTTTTTATTAGCAATTCCTACTTCAGGAGACCCAAGAGAACCAAGACTTTCCTACAACTTAATTTGCAAATAAATCCTTTTTGGTATTGCACATGTAGGACTCAGATCAAAATGCTACCAGTTGTGAATGCTCATTTTTATCTGACATCATAATCTAGGAAAAGCCCTCAAGTTCCATGAACATGCTTGCCTTTTCTGTGTCCTTCTCTACACACTGTTGCAAATGTTTTCCTTTTTAGGCCGTGGCTCTCCCATAGTGGTGGGACAGATCTCTCTCAAATGCAAGCAATAAAACTGTGCATTTGGTAGAGCTCTTCGAAAAAACGGAATGTTTTCTTTTTATTGTCACAAAACCACATCAATGATACAGTACTCTTCCGCCCAAACATGGTCTCAAATTCTCAGCAGTGACTGTTGAGTTTTCACACTAAGTGTAGGTATGCTTTTTAGCTTCCAATAAGTCTTTTCTTGCTCGCCTTTAATACAAGTCTGTTCTCCACAGAGGCGAATCTGGAGAATTACTTTGACAGCTGGCCCCAGACACAGGTGGATTCCCTTATGCGTTTTCAGGTTCAGAATGTGAGTTACTGCAGTCTGTCTTAATTGGCCCTCAAAGGATAGAACTTATATTTTTAACAGTGAAACCGTAACAAATCAAACACCTTGTGGTTGACAAGTGTCAATTTTAGTTTAGACAAACTATTTTGCACAATTTCAAACCCATCTTTTAAAAAAAGAAAAAAGGTTTTTTTTCCTCTTTAATACTAAATAAATTTTTCAGAAATACAATTGTTATTTCCTGTACAATTCAATAGCTATCACAATGATTTCACTTGGAGATATTTCACTTATTGATTTGCACCAGCTTTATGGTTTACGTTAAGTTCAGTAGAAGACATTATATTGAGTTCCTCTTTTTTTTTTTTCTTTTCATTTCACAACCTCCTTATGAATGGGTATGTGAGACAGGGATTGATAAGCCATAAATCTGCTCTGGTATCAGATCCACTAGGTACATGGCTGTTTCCCTCCACTTCCTCTCCCCCCAAAATCAGGGCTCCTGTGGTTCACAGCTTAGCTTCTGGGTCTGGTTTCCACCCTCCTGCTACAGCCCCTCGACTTAGTGTTGCTCTTTGTACTTTGTTCCCATTCGCCATTTCCTAGAATTTCTTGCTTTCTTCTCTGCCAGATGCTCCGTTTTGACCACCACTGTAGAACTGAGACTGCCCTTTGACCTCTGCTTGGAGCACCTGTCTCCCACATGAGGAAGAATCTTTGCCCCTTATGGTTAGAGGGCTGTTGTCAGTTACTTGGAAGCTGTTCCTTCTCACCCTTTCCTTAGTTCTTGGCCTTATTCCAGATATAGAAGTCACAAGGCTTAAAAGTCAACAGTTAACAGAATTCTGCTCCTCATGTTAAATTCTAACAAGCTCTGGTGGCAAAGTGAATGAACATAAAGCAAAAGTGGGTTATATTAAGATGGAATTTTTTTTTTTTTTTTTAGGAATACCTCATTTCCTCATGGGTATTTCCTTTAAGAATGTACAATACCATCTCCTACTTTGATAGTCCTTGCATTTACAAAGCTATTTCATTCATATTATTCCATTTGATTTTTACAATATCATTATCAGACATTGTTATACCATCCAGTATGTTCTCCATTTCAGAGGAGGGCCTACCTAAAATTCATCAAACTCCTATGGCAGGAAGAGAAAAGTTCTCCCAAAACAAATTGCTTCTAAGTATAACTGCAAGTCTTGTTTTCTATTATAGCAAGATAGGCCTGGCTCTCGGCGAAGAGAAATGGAGTGAATATTCATTTCATTCTGATTGGTTGGAAAAAGATACAAAGGAACTCACAGGACAGAGCAGAGATATGGTGTCTCCATGCTGGTGAACTTTAAGGGGTTAGCTCCCAAAACATGATGGTTTTCCGAGTCCCTGAATGAAAGAAGCCTCAGGCTTCAGCGAAAAAAGGAAATTTTTTGAACATTTGGAATCTGAGATGCCTGTGCAGTAGAAGGTCATCTAAGAATTAGTTATATTAGTAGGTCTAGACTCTAGAAAAAGTCTAAAAGGAAATATTTATTTGGTTAAGTATCAGAATCACTTATGAAGCTTTTAAAACCATGATGCCCAGGGTTCATCACAAATCAACTAAATTGGAATCTCCACCAACGAAAACCAGGCATTACCATTTATAGACCTCCCTAGGTTAGGCCAATATTGAGAAAACAATATTCCAGTGTGTCTGGCTAATATTTCAATATATTTTCAACTATGGGGAAATTCAGGCAACAGAACACTTGGAGATTGAACTGTTGACTTAGGTATGGTTACAGTTTCCCCAAGAAAATCCTTGTATTTTGTCCTTTTATTATGGACTTCTCTAGGTCAGTAGATCAGAGTTCAAATCCTGCCTGCTCCACTTGCTAGACATGGACCTAGGCTGAGGCACTTCCTTGTGACTTTTTTTTAGATGGGAAAATGAGGTTAGCACTAACTGGAAGAAAACTATGGGTAGTCAACAATGTCATTCAAGTAAGCCTCCAAAGAGAGGAGCAAATACTTTGTAGCAGTTCCATACAGTGGAAATAGTAATAGCTGAGATAAGCTACATAGTTCGCTTAGAAGAAGAGGAGCCAATTTCTGTTGTTCTGCTCCTAGTGGTCTTAAGTGCATCGGGTTTGAGGTCTGCAGCCATCCCAGGGAGCATAAACACACTGTACCTCAAGCTTCTGCCACTCACTGTCAAGGTTTTGTAATATGTTCACCTTGGTTAACGGTGTGAGGAGGACGGATTGTAAATGAGGCAGCCAGTAGGTATGGCAGGGCCACAGTGATAAGGCATAACCAAACACACAGCCGTTTTCTGTCTTCTCTCCCAACCCCCAGGGGTCTGGCTTAGCATCTAAATTTCATTTTCCTTCTTGCCACTTTTCTCTTTTCAATGCATCTCCTTCTCTCATGCCTTCAGATACTCTCTTTTCCCTAGGCTGCTCTGGTTCACGCCTCACCCCCTCGATGCGTGAGCCCCTGGTCCTTAGTAAAGATTCCTCAAGCTACCCTCTAATTTTCATCTCCTTCCTCTTCCCTTCGCTATGGTGGCATCATCTGGTTTTTGAGATATTTCACAAAACCTTGACAGGCATTAAGCCATAGAAACCACTTAGGGAAATGGGAATTGGATTCATTTACATGCCATTACCCCAAATCCAAACGTTGCTCATTTGCGATAATACCAAAATGCAAACATCTATCTAATCTCCTGGCACGTTTCAATAAAAGTGTGATTATACACAGATTGGTATCATTTATTGAGAACAGAATACATGAGGAAGCATCCTTCCTTTGCCTACCATACCATTCATTCCTATGAGCCTTATTAATGCCTTTGGAATGCAGATGTCACCAATAGAGTGCCTAAGCCTTTCATCCCATCTGCCTTCACATCTAGTACAGCAGAGTCCAGCAACATTCACAAACACAATTACATATACGGCATGCATTTCTTCCAGAGATCATCTGACAGACAAGCAAAATTAGAACCGGTTTTCTTTCCCCTCGTTCCCATCAGAAAGACCAAAATACTTGAACTCAGCACGTTCTCCCAGAGGGAGCACGGGGCCAGCAGAGCATGCAGGACTTACCTGGAGCGGAGGAGGGGGTGGGGTGAGGGCTGGGCTGCAGGGTTTCCGGCCTACAGCACATGCATTAAGCACAAAGCCATCTTTGGCTGATTTTCAAGACAGAGGCAGGGGTGATGCAGAAAGACACTGTGAACGCCTTATATGGAAAGAAGCCAGCCTGGAGCAGCATGCAGAGCAGGCTGAATTAAGCGTGCAGATTAAATGAACAGCTTGCTTTATGTACATCAGTTAAGTTCAAAGCTTTCTGGCCTACTGCTAATAGCAGGCTTGACAGTGAAATCAACAGGGATGGGAGCGGCAAGGGGGGTTCAGCAAGAAGGCAGGCGGGAGCCACTCTCAGGGCTGAGTCTCTCCTCCCCTTCTTCATCTCCATTGCCTTGCTCCTCCTCACGGGACAACTTATCTATAGTACCTGTACTTGGGATGATGAGGTTCCACCCCCCCCCCCAGCCTCAAGTCAACAGCATTAGAGAGGAGGGCCAGCACTCTTTAAAGGGGGCGTGGATAACCAGACCTTACTAGCACAGGTTCTAACACTCTAACCTGCAGAACAAGGGAGTAAGCCCTGCCGGCCCAGGCACAGAGCTCACCACAGACCCTAAATGACAATGTCTTCAAGTATGCCACATGACATGCAATGGTCCTGTACCATTAGAATTACTAATATTGTAGTTACAATCCACAAGGTTTAACAGCGCTTCTAGTATCAGCCCAGTGAGGTTGGCAGGTGTACCCCTGGAGGTCTAGATGTAGGGGCTAATAGGCTCTCCCCTAGCTGCCAGCCCCTGCTCTCCACCACACTTTGCTTCCTGAGAGAGCAGGGCTGCTCCTGGGATTGCCACGTTATTGAAGGGTGCTGGCTCACTCAGTCACAGTACAGGCAGACTCCACTCTCCCTGCTCCCAAGTCAGCCCTGTCCTCATGACAAAGGCTTTATTTATACCATTTCTAAAGAGGCAGGCAGGAAGGCCTGGGGGTTGCTTCTTGGTAGAGAGGATGCAGGGGAACTAGCAGTACAAGGAACCAGTAGTCCCTGTGAGTCTGACTTTCCTTACGGTTGGGGCTGGGAGAATGGCCCCTGAAATTCCTCTCAAGGCTTTTCTCCACCCACCACCACATGAGAGTGTGAAAGGACAGAAGTGGTCGTCCACAAGGCCCCTTCTCTCTGTCCCAGTGTCCTCCTCCCCACCACTGTAGGGTCTCAGAGGAATGGGGGAGTAACTCAAGTCAGGAAAAGGACCCACATTCCTGTCTGTCCTCACCTGCTGGAAACCATTCTTCCCTACCCTCTCGAGGGACCCCATCAGCACCCTAACCTTTTCCTCACTTAGTCAAATCTAAATCCCAAGCTTCAAGGAAGAGGAAGCATTTTCTGTCCCTTCTTAGTTCAAAGGGAAATATATCAAAATGAAACACTAGACTCTGCCTTAAGGCCTCTGTTTGCAATTTGTATCAACTAGAACATGGTGATTTTTTTTTATTTTTTAAAGATCTCATTTACTAGACAAAGAGAGACATCACGAACAGAAGGAAGGGGCAGAAGGAGCAGCAAATTCCCTGCTGAACAGGGAGCCCAAGGTGAGGCTCAATCCCAGGCCCCTGGGATCATGACCTCAAGCTGAAGGCAGAGGTTTAACCCACTGAGCCACCCAGGCGCCCCAAAGATGGCAATTTCTAGACAGAGACAAGCCCAATGTCAGGATGATCACAACCAAGGGTTTTGAAGACACTAGCTACTCTTTCTTTTGGGGGGGGGGAACAGGGGGGGCAGTACATTCAAGAATGGAAGGCAAGAGGACCACGTGGTTTCAGGCTTTCACAGCAGAGCTCTCGCAAGACTGCTGCTGTCCATGCACAGACCCTGGCTCCAGAGCCGGAGGACAGAGTAAGGAACCCCATGTGTAGCTGAAGGTGAGTGGCTCTTTCTGTTTCTAAACACTGAACAAGGCACTCAACAGCATTCTAAACAAGGAACCCCTTGGTCAGCTAAGGAACTTGAACTCTCTACAACACTTCATTTAAAAAGAACCAAACAAACAAACAAAAGGCTTACTTTAGAAGTTACATAAAACATTCTTCTAGGAAGTACAGATAAACATGAAGACAAAACCATTCCCTACAATTCTACTCCCCAATTAATCACCATTAACTTATTTATAAACTTCTCGAGGAACTTTTTATGTACTGTGCCTGAGTCTCGGCTCCTTCTAATAAAACTGGATTTTATAACCTCAGTTGTCCGCTACAAAGACCTGTAACTTTAATTTGTACAGATTACAAATTACAATTCCCACAGATTACAATCCCCACAGAGGGTATTCCTTGGCTGTAGTAACTGGGAGGAATCCTGACTTTTAAGGCTCGGGAGGATGCCAGAGTCAGCATAGCTGCCGGACGAGGGGAAGTGTTTTTACCTCTGAGCTCGGAGGAGGTCCCAGAGGCAGGTAGGGCCTACACCCCATGCAGGCTGCACGAGCAGCTGGCAGGACTGGTCACTCGCTTCACCCCGGAGGGCCTAGAAGGAATTGAGTATCGGGACCTTCCCATCCTGAAACAACTCAGCGAAATTTCTGGCCCTTGCTGCCGCCTTAGCTTTCCCCAGACCTCCTGCCTCTTGGGTTTCTTCATCTCCTTTCAGCTCTGCCTCTAAAATCCTCATAAAGTCTCCATACTTCTCCACCTCCATCCGTGCCAGGCAGACGTGACAGCGGCAAGGATCCTTATTGGTTATGGAGGGAGGAGAGGGAAATAAAACAGAAGACTAACACTGAATGCTTCTCACACACAAGGAAATGGTTCCTATTTTGAAAAATGGACTCCTGTCTGTTTCTTCCTGGGGGAGCCTGGGAGATGCAGCTCCTGTGCGGGACACACAGTCCCATGAACTTGTAGGTGGGCTGGCTGTCCTGCCAAAACTCTACCTACAAACGGGGGAAAGGTTGACTGGCCAGCCCACTTCTTCCCGTGCATCTCTCTCTGACCGGTGAACTCCAGAAACGCAGTGTGCATGGCAGGGGGTGGGGTGGGGGGGAGACGCTCAAAACCACAGGGAGAGCTGAGGTTCGGGCCTTGGAGAAAGAGGACTGAGAATGATCTACTGACTTCCTGAAAAATGGAACGGTGTTAACTGCCCACCCAAGCTGCGGACTGCTGTCATACTTGTATTATTTTCCTATCATTGCCTCCCCAAATTCCAGCAAGGCTTAAAGAACACAAGCTTATTTTCTTACCGTTCAGTAGGTCAGAATTCTGTCACAAGTCCCGTGTGCGTAAGATCAACGTGGTTGGGCCCAGTCCTGAGTTATTTTCTGGAGGCTTGGGGGAGAGTCTGTTTTTCCACCAGTGTCTAGAATCCACAATTTCTGGCTCATGGCTGCCCTCACTCTTTGAGGCCAGCAAGGGATGGTTTCTTCTCTAACAGGGTCCCAATACTGACGTCTGCCTCCTTCTTCCACCTTTAAGGGCCCTTGTGATTGATTATATGGGGTCCACCTGGGTAATTAAGAGTCACCTTCCTGTTTTGAAGTCAACTGATAAGGGATCTTAATTCCATCTGCAAACTTTGCCACAGAGCCTAACACATTCACAGGTTCCAGGGATTAGGATGTAGACAAGTTGAAACTGGGGGCTGTATACCTGAGCTTCTACTCATGGTAGCCACCTTTATAGCCCTTCCTGTTTCCCATAATAACAAACCCTTCAGTGACTTCCACTACTCTTCAAAAGAGAGAAGGTTATTTTCAGTGATCCTTCTCACCCTTTGATGTTCTATATCCTACTACTCAAAGTATGGTCTGTGGACCAGAGGCATCAGCAACACCTGGGAGCTTGTTAAAATGCAAATGCCCTAGCATCTTGCCAGCCCCACAGAATCAGAATCCACGCTTGGACAAGATCTCCAGGTGACTGCTATACACTGTTTTCAAACATTCCAAATTCTAGAAGCTTGAGTATTCTTGAAGAAGTAATATGCAAAAAAACAACCAAGCCCCTCCCACCCCCAAAACAGGGCAAGTTTTTACCAAAAGAACAACTAAGGCTTAGAGAGGTTAAACAATTGGGGGTTCCCAAACTTCCCTAATACATTAGAATCCCCCTGGGGACCTGGAGGAGTTTTTAGAAATCCTCCAGGCCGGGCTGCCAAACCAAGGAACTCAACTGCTTCTAAAACTCCCTAGATGTCTGGAGTGTGCAGCCAGTTTAGAAAGTCTGGGGTTTAGAAGACATTCAATGGTGAAGAGAGACTAAATTATGAGTTTTCAGAATATCCATCTGTCCCAGTTTGCCCTGGACTCTTCTGGTTTTATTTTATTTTATTTTATTTTTTTAAGATTTTTTATTTTATTTATTTGACAGAGAGAGATCACAAGTAGGCAGAGAGGCAGGCAGAGAGAGAGGAGGAAGCAGGCTCCCTGTGGAGCAGAGAGCCCGATGCGGGGCTCCATCTCAGGACCCTGAGATCATGACCTGAGCTGAAGGCAGCGGCTCAATCCACTGAGCCACCCAGGCGCCCCTGGACTCTTCTGGTTTTAAAAGTGAAAGTCTCACATTTCAAGAACTCCTTAGTCTTAGGCAAACTGGGGAAAGGTGGTCATCCCTGTTTTCAGATACAAAATCCAGACCATCTCCAGGTGCCACAGAAAAAGAGTCTAGTTTTTCACCGCTTCATTTTCTTTTGGTTTCTTACGGGATGCACGATGGTCATGGATTAGCCAGTGTTGGGGGTGGGGTACTCCCAGAATGTGTGAGTGAGAAGGGTAACCCCATGCTCTCCTTTAGACCTGAGATACATTCTTAGGTGTGTTGATCTGTATTCCTCAGAGCTTAGGAAAGCACACTAACTGCCCTTAAAACCCACTGGTTCTCTTCAAGCATGACAATGAATTGATGGGGAAGAAGGGCAAAAGTGGGTGATCTCTTTTTCCTCCCATTCACCCTTATATTTTTTTAATTTCCTCCCCCCATTTCTAACATTCCTTACCTGAGGAGCATATTTAGAATCTCAGGTCGTAAGAGGAAGGCATGTATTAGTTGCTTGTAACATTTTTTTCTTTAATGGAAAGCAGCCATACAAGTAAATCCAGCATCTCTAAAGTGAAAATATAAACAATTACATATGGTATTCCTCACAATTGAGGTGAGTGAGCCTTTCTATCCGTTTATTTTTAAGAAATGTTTTCAAACAAGAAGGGGGAGGTTTGACCTTCACCCAGTCACGGCTGGCTGGACAAAAGTCCACCTCCAGATCCAGCATATCCCTCAGCTTGGAATGGAAACCAGACACACCTCAGGTAGTGAATAGAAGTACCTTCTCTTACCTTCACCCACAGACTCCCCACAATTGTCAGGTCTCTTAGTGGACTTTTATTTAAAGTGACACAAAAAAATGCTCTGATTACCAAGAAGGGGTTGAACTCACTCAAAATTTAAGTCAGAAACAGTAACTTCTCAAGGTTCCTGCTTCGCTCTACACACCTAAAGGAAACTCTTATTAGAGGATCAAGAGAAAGGAGAGAAGAGAGGAGAATGTTGCTGTGTTTAATCCCCCTTTTGACTCCAGGCTGTGCCTGGCCACGTGCCCAAACACACCTACAGGATCGCCATGGACTTAATAATGCATTTGCTTTAAAGGGATTTCATCTAAAGCAAATGCCATATGGAAAACACTTTGCCCCTTTACTCCTTAGTGCTTTGGGGGAGAACTACTTGCAAAGTCATTTTTTTTTTTTTTTCCTTTTTGGATTCTCACATCAGCTTCAGGAGAAACACAAATTACTTATCTGGAATATATCCTAATAAAAAGATTATGCTTCTTGGAAGAAACTACAGATTTATTTTTGGTGTACCAGGCACGGGAGAAAATCTTTTTGCTCTAAATGGTTTCTACATGTTGTCTTCATTCTTGCACTTCAGCTACTCATAATTCTTAATGATTGAAGCGTCAATTTGAATTTTATCACCATCAAAATAATGTACTTTTTACTCTGTGGAGCTAGGTGAAGATTTTTTTTTTAATCCATTCATCTGAGAAAAGTTCTCTTGAGCATATCATATAACAATTTCTTAGAAATTGTATCTCTGTTATAGATAGGATGTGGGGGCTGTTTATGCTGTATAAACATATATGCATGTGTTAGGCTCTTACTAAATTCATTTCTAACAAACACAAGGTGGAATAATTGTAGGAATATATATTCTGACAATGCCATCACTATCTGGATGACAAAAAACATCTGATGCCAGAAGGAATCACTCTGAATATGTAGTGTTACAGAAATCAAGAAGGATTATGTGGTAGTCTCCTACCAGGAAAGCACTGGAGCAATGGAAATAAATAACATGATCGGACATAACACAATTGAAGGCTATTACAAAGAAAAAAACCTTCACTTTTTAAATTTGAAAGGCAAATGTGGTCCCAGAGCCTGGCTCTGGAGGAATCGTTCTGATCCTTCTATGTTTTGTTCAGGTGCCGAAGGCTATGAGTGTTTTCTGGGTATAAAGCTGATATTCCTAGCAAAGTGCTCACTGATTCATACTGCGGCATGATTTATATTCCAGAGAGGTACTTTCAGCATGATCAGATGCAACGCACTTGAGAAATGCAAAGTTTTAAAAATTATTACTGTTGGGGCACCTGGGTGGTTCAGTTGGTTAAGCGTCTGCCTTGAGCTCAGGTCATGATCTTGAGGTCCCGGGATCAAGCCCCGCATCGGGCTCCCTGCTCAGTGGGGAGCCTGCTTCTCCCTCTCCTTCTGTCTGCTGCTCCCCTTGCTTGTGCTCTCTCCCGCTGACAAATAAATAAATAAAATCCTTAAAAAACTGTTATTGTTGGGGCACCTGGGTGGCTCAGTGGGTTAAGCCTCTGCCTTCGGCTCAGGTCATGATCCCAGGGCCCTGGGATCGAGCCCCACACCGGGCTCTCTGCTCCGCGGAGAGCCTGCTTCCTCCTCTCTCTCTGCCTGCTTCTCTGCCTGCTTGTGATCTCTGTCAAAAAAATAAATAAAATCTTTAAAAAAAAAACCTGTTATTGTTGATATGGATTTCTGAGCGGATACGGGGGTGGGGGCTGTTTGTTTTCCCCTTTGAGCTGATGTAACAGTCACTTCGAAGGAATATATCACATTTAAGCACAGGAGTAAATACGTGCTTTGACAGTGACTGTCAAAGACTAGCAACTGTACCTATAATAACAAGTGGACACGAGGGTTCACCTTTGGAATTGTTATTTACATACAGCGTGCGAGGTGTTCAAGTGTGTACTGGGAAACCTGGGGACAACCCAAGATAGGAGATTTGAGTAAGGGCTATTAAAGGAAGCAGGGGGCTTGGAGCTTTGGATAGAAGTTGAGGGTACCAATGCCATTTCATGCTGCATGCATATAGGCAGAGAGTGGAGGCTCCCCCCTCCCAAGGTGCTCTTCTCTAAGCCTTCTGTTTAACCAGCTGACATTTAACCCAGTACTGCCCGAGGCCACAGGTGGCAAGGCAGTCTGTCTCCCATTCATTCATCCACTCTTTCATTGATTCTTTCACCAAAGCTTTGTTGACATCACCTTTCTTAATCATGGGGTTAAGGCGTGAAAGAAGACAGTCTTCCTCCCTCAGGGCGCTTTTAGGTCAACAGGGTTTCACGAGAAAAGTAGACCTTCCTAAGTGCCACAAAATTGAAAAAGTATAATCTGGGAGCGATTAGCCAGAAGTGAGAGTCTCGGAGAGGATCCATGGAGAATGTAACATCTGACCTTGGCTTTGAAAAATGAGTAAACAGAGACACACAGAGACCAGCCTCAGGGACTGAGGTGGTGGGTGGGAGCGTGCTTTCTACTTTAGCTTATCTTGGAGACAAGCCCAGCGACACGGCTGGAGCCAGAGAAGAGATATGGCTTCAGATTGCATGTAGACTATAGAAGGTTCCACAGCTAAAGGATTTAAACCTCATCCTTAGATTCAGGGAGTCACTGAAAGATTATGAGAAGGGTGGTGACAGGGACAAAAGAGTGGCTGAAGCTTGATCTAGCCAACTGTTCCACTCCCTGCTTTGTCAACTCAGCATTAAGTTTCACTGCCTCAAAAGTGTATACATTCCGTAGTATGTTAACGTGTCTCCCGCACAGGTAAAATAGCGCTAGTTAAGGACCCTGCTTGGGAGAACTGAGAAAGTAGTTTCTAAATCATACTCAGATGACAGACCCCGGCTGAGAAAGGAGGTGATAGGAAAGGACACTCTTTTACAAGTCCACGTGAAAGAAATAAACGAAGATGATGCCAAAGGGGGAAATAGGCCTTGATTTTAATCACATCATATCTACCTAGTAGAGACCATTCTCCTGGCCAGAAGGACACAGGTTAACAGGAAATTCTGGAGGGTCACACTGTGCAGTTGAATGTCACACTGATGAACACCTGTGAGTACTCTTGGCTGCGGGTTTGAAATTTTTTTGTTTGCTATCTTTATTTTCAGAAGGTTTTCTCCTTCCTGGAGAAAAGGTGCAGTTTCAGTTACCACTCAAAGATAAGCCTGGAGTGTAAGTCAGAAAAAAGCCACATTTGGAATCCCAGAGAGAAATGAAGATCTGAATGACGTTACAGCCAGGGCACAGGTAAAGACTATGAGGTCGGTCATTAATAATAAAATAGATATATCACGTTAGTCGCATTTCTTTGCAATGGCGTGCCCATTTTCAGCCCAGTCATGAAACAACAAGCAACTCTGTCTTTCAAAAGAGGGTTTTCAAAGCTCTACCTAAGGTCCGCAGAGATCCTAGAACACTGATTATACCAGGCAGACTGGCCTGCAAAATAATCTGAAACAGATTCTGCCTCACTCTGGCTAGGAGGACAGGGAGTTGCAGCTTCCCACGGCCACTGTCTGCATGCTGCTGAATATATTAGAAAGACGTTGATTTCAGTAAAAATCAATGGACAAGCACTCAGTTCATAAAGGTAATAGTCTGAGCAAGTACATAAGCAAAGAGCAAAATCTACTTACTAAGGACACTAGTTACTAGTGACCCAGACTGAAATAGTCTGGAGACAGAGATTACACATAAATTACAAAAGAAAGATCCAGACCAGACTGCATTATTTCTTTAGACAAGAGGACTTGGAAAGATATTGGTAACCAACCAAGGACTACTCTTAATGATGTGTTATACTTAAATACATAAGCTGTTAAGCCCCAGTCCCTCATATCAGTGAGTACAAATGTGTTATTTTTTCAGAACTCTTCCAAATGTCAATACTTTGATCCCGAGGAAACCATATTTGGAAGCCCCATCCAAATTAATCATTCCAGAAATCCATTCCCCCCTCTAGAAGAGGGGCCTGTCTCCTACCTCTGCAGTCCCCTCTATGTGGAGTCCACAGACCTTACCATCATCTTGCTATCTGACCACGGTTGCTCTACAGCCCCCATTTGCTGTCAATAGCATACCCATGACATTAACCTTCTCTGTTTCTCTGCCCTTGTATGCTCTTCAGCGAAGGCCAATAGGAAATAGCTTTCTGAGATTCATGATCACTTATCTGACAGAAGGTTTTCACAGCAGAGTGTTGGGATCCCTGTGTTACCGCCCTTTCTTTTATCCTGCAGTAGCTTCCCTCCTCTCTGCAAAGTGCCACCAGACAAGTCTCTCTATCTGATTCCAACTTGGGGTTAGGTTCAAGTTATATTCCACATGGCTAGTTGGTATTTCTCACCTTAAGAGATGTGGCTAAGCACCTGTTTAGGGTTTCCCCAACATTCCATACCCTTAAATTCTCCCAAACACACTATGATAATCAGGAAACTGGAAGGCCTGGCACACATAAACCATCTACTAGTGATTCAGTTCTGGCTCCTCTAAGATACCCCTTTGTTCATCATCTATCTATCTTTCCAACTATCATCCATGGGTGTGTTTCTAGTTGCTCACTTCAAAAAATCCCGAGTTAAAGAGCTCCTTCCAGGTTTTGTTATGTAAATACTTAGAGCTGATGGTCAAGACAGTCAAGGTCAAGAGTGAGAACCTGGATAAGGTCAGCTTGTCTTTGTGACTCTGCTTTGCTAGCACTGGACTGCACTCTCCTTTATGAGACTGACATTGTGAATGTTCAGCTCTGGGCTGCCTGTAATGGAAAACAGAAAGAATAGAATGAGGTCATACCATAATGCTTTAGCAGGGGCAGAGCAAAGGTGGCTTAATAAAGGGCTGTTAATGGAATGCACAAGCCTTCAAAGATGGCCCCAACTTCTCTATCCTGTCTGACGCAGAGGATGATGGTCTTATTAACTTATTAACAAGAGAAGATAGGAGCTGCAGTAGGTTTGGGAGTGAGGGTGATTCATTCAGTTTTTGACACGCTTAGTTAGGGATTCTCGTGCGTGATCTGAGTGGAAATGCCCCGAGTCCATCGGACTTAGGGAACTTGGAAGAGAAATCCAAACTCGGGACTTGTGTTTGTGAGTTGTTCACACTGACATGATAGATAGAGGCCATGGGTATAAATAATTTCAGTTTACTACTTTGACATTCAGGCTGGGTAGGAGAAGCAGGGCAGTGGGCAGGCAAGTTAGTACTCTTGACATGTCTCACTTCATAATGACCTATTCGTAACTGCTCATGATAGGTAGGACAAGAAAACCAAGTGAGTCTAGAATGACAGAGCCATGTCAAAGCCCATTCTAGCCTTTATCTGGACTCCAAACTCAGGTAGCAGTGGCTTAATTGAGATTCACAGCTTTGCCCTGCCTGTATTTCCTTTCCTTACTGGAAATGCATCTAAGTTAGTGGAAGTGGAAGAGATAACCAGCTCCTGGGTAACTGACAATGCCTGCTCTCCTCTAGTGACTCATTAGTGATTCTAAGATTCACAATTTGTAAAACCGATTAGACCAAGAGGGTAAAATCCTGGAAAGCCCTACGTCTTGTTGAGCTGCAGCCAAGAACGCATTGCAAGATTCTATACAATCTTCAAAAAAATCTGCTAACTTGGCTAGTGAGGGATGCTGCTTTTAATATTTTTGCCTCCTAAATCCTATGTGACTCACATAGCTATTAGTTCCTAGAGCGTATATAATAAAACTCTAAGGTGCAGAAAAAATGATAGGCAGGGTTTTTCCAAGTATAGAGAGTAGTAGTTTGAATTACAGTATGATCACAAAGATTCATTTCTTCGTCAAGTATCAAGTAAGCACCGACAGTATGGCAGCCGTGAACAAGATTCAGGGCTTACAGATCTGGCAAACAGAATTATATAAAGAACACAGTCCTTCTCCCTCAAAAAATTCCCAGTATTATGGGAGACAGCAACACATAGAAATAGTTATAATTAAATGTGCCAAAATGCTACAGTGTTATACGAAGTGCTACAGACAGACAAATTAATTTTGACTGGAGGATTTGGGAAGGCTTCTAAGTGTTACTTGAGATGGGTCTTGAGACTCAGAGCAAATGGTGAAGGCAGGCTGGGCACTGTGGAATGAGAGAGAATACTCCTCACATACACACAGAGCCTTGGCAGTTAATTGAAGAAAGGAGTAAGGAATTTGGGTGCAGGGCATGGAGTGAGTTGCAGAAGGGATTGAAGAAGAGGGCTGAAAAGGTAGGTGAGAGCCAACTTGGGCAAGACGGGCCCTCACACTGAAGCAGGCAGTAGTAAGCCGGCGAAAAGCAGAAGCGTCAAAGATATCAGTGAAATGTGATGAAGGAAAAAAGGTTGTAAAGAGAAGGAGATGTGAGACTGTTTTGAAATCGGAGAATGAATCAACATATGGAATGGAGGTGTTCTCCGGTTTCTATCTTGTAAGAACGGTATGGCTGAGAATCCTGGCAACGTCCAGTATTCTTATTTTTCCTCCTCTTCTTGGGCACACAGCTAAGTTCCATTTCCCAGAACTTTCGTGGTGAGTTGGGGTCATGTATCTGAGGTTTGTCCGATGGCATGTACACAGAAGGGATATACAGAGCACTTCAACACCTATGCCTTCTCTCCCTTCTCTGTCCGCAGTAAACTTCTGGCTAAGCTGTTGAAGAAGCCATATCATGGCATGGAAACTTAGCTGTAACAAGTCCTGGGAGCCGAATTTCCCCAGCACCCCGCCCTTGCAGGACTGCAGTGGACTATGACCTCCAATGGATGCAGAATAAGCAGACAAGTTTTGTTGTGGTAAGCCATTAGAATTTCATGGTTTCTCTCTTTCAGCAGTTTGTGTTACTACCTTCAGGAATATAAAGGACAGAAAGGAGTGGTGTGAACAAGATAGGAAATGAAAAAAAGTAAGGGCTTAGTATCAACGATGTTGAATTTGAGCTAAGTGCAGAGGCACCCAAGTGTTCAAGAAGTCACTAGAAAAATGGGTTTGAAGCTTAACAAAGAAGCTAAAGCTAGCTTTGTTACATTTGGAAGTCACTGACATACAGCTATTCTTCGAAGTCTAAGAAGTATAGAGGATCACTCTCGATGCATAGAGGTTGAGATGAGAACACAAAGGCAGAACTCTGGGGGCAACACCAATGGTGTGAGAAGGAGAGGACACATCACCAAAAGAGTTTGAGAGAAGAATGGTATGGAAAGAAAGTGAGAGAAATTTTTTGAGTTGTTTTAGTTACTTGTGGTACAGCCCACTAGTTATTTTTTTAAAAGATTATTTATTTATTCATCAGAGAGAGAGATAGCGTAAGTGGGAGGATCGGCAGGCAGAAGGAGGAGGGTAGAAGCAGGATCCCCACCGAGCAAGGAGCCTGAAGCAGGACTCAATCCCAGGATCCTTGTATCAGGACCGGAGCCAAAAACAGCAGCTTAACAGAGTGAGCCGCCAGGCAACTGGTTTGTTTTGTTTTGTTTTAAATATAATGTGATAGGTGCATTCCCCAAACACACAGCAAGATGGACACTTCTCAACCTGTGAATTACAAAATGGAGGCAGAGAGAAGTTACATGGCATCCTTAAGCTTCCGTAGCTCAAAAGCTAGCGAGTGGGGATTTGAATCTACACCCATCTATTCCGGAAAAGTACAACAGACCTACATGGTGGCAGAGGGAGGGAGTCGCTGCGGAGAGAACCAGGAGAGAATCTGCTATGTCTCATGGCAGGTGGGGTGGGCGGAACAGAAATGGGGTGCAGCCACAGCCAGGGAGCAATGAGCAGAAGCGGGGCGGTGTGTGGTGCAAGATGTGATGTTGTCATGTTGTCGGGCAGGCAAGGGGGAGCTGGGGACTGAAAGAGAAAACGATATTTGAATAAGGGAAGTGCCCCAAACCCTCTCTGGCCCTCAGCGGTTAAGGCTGGTGACTGGGAAAACCATGAGTAATACTCGGAGTCGGCACTTACTCAGCACGTACGGGGCCCAGGCCTGGGTGCTTTGTCACGACTCGGAGCCATTCCTCTCAGACGTGAAAGCAGTGCCCTGCTGCTCACATAGGATGTACACACAGGTTTTGTTTGGCACCTTGAGGTGCTTTTAAATATTTAAGTTAGTAACCAACATTTAAAAATGGGAACACTTGACATAAAACTTCAGACTTCAAGATTCTTTTTAAAAATTAGAAAGTCTGGGGGCAGCTGGGTGCACAGTTGGTAAAGTGTCTGACTCTTGGTTTCAGCTCAGGTCCTGATCTTGGGGACATGAGAAAGAGCCCTGCCTCAGGCTCCGAGCTCAATGTGGAGTCTCCTTGAGGTTCTATACCTCCCTCCGTCTCCCCCTCCCACTCATAATATCCCCCCCCATAAATATATAAATATTTAAAAAATGAGAAGGTCTGGCAGCTCTGAGCCACCTTTCCACATGGCACCCATTGCATGGAGTGACAAGTCTGCCACCTCAGAGGGGTCATATCATTTCTGGCCACATTCACTTTTCCATAGCCTATCAGACCTTGTAGAGTTTCAGCTTGCAAACAGTGCTCTAAGGAAACAGGAGAGGGAAACTGAGGCCTCAGTGGCTGTCACGATGCCACTGAACGGGCCTGGTGGGAGCTTGTGCCTCAACATGGCTTTTAATAGGTCAAGACAAAGGTGGGCTTCCTTCAGCCCTGAAGTTTCTTAAGGAGCCCAGACACTTAACAGAAGCTCTGGAATTTGGCATTTGGTATTTAGGTCATGGGAGATGCTAGCCAAGAGTATTTTCAGAAAAGCGGTGGGGGCATTAAACAGATGGGACTGAATGTAGACCGAGAGAGCTGCAATCATGAGTGAAGCTGCCCTTTTGACAAATGTGGTGGCAAATGGAAGGCCACGGTGGTGGTCCTGCCTCTCCCCCGGGGGGCTGCAGTCACTGTCCAGCCATGCTTCCTGCTCCTTCCTCTGCCGCCTTAATTCACAACAGAGTAGCTAGTGGGAGCCTCTGAATTCTGAAATATGTCAAATTGTGTTATTCCTCTGCTCAAAACCCTTCCATGACCTTCCGAATTCAGCTGGAGTCAAACCCAAAGTCCTGCTTTACAGTGTCCTGAAGGCCCCCCAGGACCCAGTCCCCCTGGCTTTGTACCCCACTGCAGCCCCCTCTGCACTCTGTTCCAGGCACGGTCTTCTCCGTGCCTCCTCAGTTTGCACTAAGAACACTCCTGCCCTGCCACAGGACCTTCACCCTGGCCATGCCCTCTCCTTCAGAGACACGTTTCCCTCCAGACGTTGGCTCAGCGTCACCCATTCCTGACTGCTTTTTTTTTTTTTAAGATTTTATTTATTCATTTGACAGACAGAAATCACAAGTAGACAGAAAGGCAGATAGAGAGAGAGACAGCGAAGCAGACTCCCCGCTGAGCAGAGAGTCCAATGGGGGCTCGACCCCAGGACCCTGAGATCATAACCTGAGCCAAAGGCAGAGGCTCAACCCACTGAGCACCCAGGCACCCCCTGACTGCTCCTTTTAAAGAAGCATCTGGGGGCGCCTGGGTGGCTCAGTGGGTTAAGCCGCTGCCTTCAGCTCAGGTCATGATCTCGGGGTCCTGGGATCGAGTCCCACATTGGGCTCTCTGCTCAGCGGAGAGCCTGCTTCCCTTCCTCTCTCTCTGCCTGCCTCTCTTGTGATTTCTCTCTGTCAAATAAATAAATCTTTAAAAAAAAAAAAAAAAGAAGCATCTGCAGTCCCTCTCTAATACTCTCTGTCCCCTTTTCTGATTTTTTTTGTCCTAAGGCATTAGTAGACATCTATCTTTAATTTACTTGTTCTTCTCATTGAGATATTATCTCTCTCCCCTCCACTACAGGGCAGAAGGTTTTGTTTTATTCCCACTATTATGTCTCCTACACTGAGGGTAGTACCTCACCTGTTACTATTGTCCCGCTGGTACTAGCTGGATTGGGCTGAGACAGAGAGCCAGAGACTTAAGAATGCATGTTGGCGGGGCACCTGGGTGGCTCAGTGGGTTAAAGCCTCTGCCTTCGGCTCAGGTCATGATCCCAGGGTCCTGGGATCTAGCCCCACAACGGGCTCTCTGCCCAGCAGGGAACCTGCTTCCCCCTCTCTCTCTGCCTGCCTCTCTGCCTACTTGTGATCCCTGTCTGTCACATAAATAAATAAAATCTTTAAAAAAAATCTAAATTAGCTTGTGGTCAGTTCAAAATTTAAAAAAAAAAAAAAAAAAAAGTAAAAAGAATGCATGTTGGCTGAAGTGGCCAGCATGGAAAAAGGCACATAAGGTAGGACATAATTGGTAGAGCCTGACCCTGGGAGACAGGGGAGGTAGATCAAATCAAGAGCCTTGCTAGAGGGGCTGGCCTTGAAAAGTCAGAAGGAGAACTTTCCCTCTAAGGTCAGTGTGAAGGAAGCAAGGGTAGGTCCAGATACCATGTTAGGAAGGAAGAGAAACTGATTAAGAAGTCACTAATGAATTAGTTATTCATTCACTGATTTACTGCTCCCCTACCTTGTTTGCGGAGTTATGCCAGGGACTAAGGGTGCAGAGGTAACTTCCTCTTGGGTAGAAGCAAGGTCAGCAGCTGAGAATGAAAAGATGGGAGAGCTATGGGAAGCTTGCAGGAAGAGCAAAGGTTTGGGAACAGCTGTTTGGGGCGCTGTAAGTGGAAGGTAGTTAGGACACGTGAAAGGACTGCCGAGTAGTACAGAGGGCCCAGCTGAGACTGTCCCAGAGCCAGTTGGCACAGGTATCTGATTTTTTCCAGTAACATTTGCAGCCTGGGAGCAGAATCCGAGAAAAGCAGATGGTTGGAATAAATTGTCCTGGGGATTGTTGGGGGTGAATGTTGGGGGAGGAGCAGGGAGTGAGGGCAAACCAAGGGATCAGCCTGTAAACCTCACCAGCCACCGCCTCTTCAGTCACCCTGGTGTGGCTCACCTGATTTGGAAGAAAGACGCTGACTGACAGCTGCGCCTCTGTCCCCCCAGGAATCAGTCCTGGCCTTAACCAAGTGTACCCAGTATGAATTGCTCCGCAAACTTGGAATAATGGAAATGTTGAAATGTACTCTTTGGGGCCTCATGAATTATCCAGAAGGGGTACCCATCTGACTTCCACAGAATGATGCTTTCAGAGCTGATCCTCAGTACACAACAAACATTTGTGGCCCATTCTGGGGTGAATCCTTGTTACTGAGCTCTGGAACAGGCAGCTGCAGTCCTTTGAGGGAGGACGACCCTCATCCGATTTCAGGTTCATTTAGGAGAATCCCTTTAGTGAGTTCCCAAGGACATGCTTCTACTAATGGGGGAGTCTTTCTCACACATTTTCCTTTATACAAATCCCCATTTGCCGTAACTTTTGGATACTAATTAGGACCGGTATGTACTCTCTTCTGAGCCAAACATACAGCTGATTAGTCCCTTGGTCTTAGGCTTACCTCGCCTTCACCTCTCCACTTTGATTGCTTGACAATATGCTGTTAAACCTGAGCCACGCTGGCTCATTCCACTCTTGGTCTGTCCTTAGGACTTTATCGGAAATATTTACAACTACTCCCCCCAATACAAAGTATGAGTCTGCTACTCTCTTGGGAGAATCTCTTATGTAAAATTCCAAGTCAGGATTGATCAAACGACGCATGCAATTATTAAATGCCTGCTTTTGTTGGCCACCTCTCCTTCCTACCTGGAACTTGACACTCTCATCCTTGGGTTCATGGTCCTGTGAAGCCATCATTATTTTTCTTTGTCAATGAAAAACATTTTACTTCTGCACTCTGTCTTTTTATAGCTTTCTATACAATTCAGCTATGATCCTCTTATGTTATATGTAACATTTGAACAATTTCAGATTTTTTGATCTATGAATTCTGGAAATCAGAAGAATATGAAGATCATTGTATTGAAAATGAGCCATCTGGAATAGCTGGAAATGTCTAGACACCAATGCAATGAGTCAATGATAAAACTAAAAGACAAAAAACACAAGCTTGCCCTCTTGTCTACTTTGTTCTCATGACAAGGAAAGGACTTATTGCTAGGGAAAGAAGGTTCTCCTGGGACTTGGCTAGAGCTGTCCACACCTGCCCCCAGTGGTTGGAGAGATCCACTGTATCACTGTCATATTTGAGTCCCTTCCTGTGATCCAATAAATGGACTGTCTCCAGTGTTGATCCTTCGCTCTTCTGTTCTATTGGAGAAGTCGAGTTAGATAATGGTAACCTGTCAGATGTCCTACCTTGATCTCCAACCACTGTTCTCCATGTGACTCTATTTTACATTCTATAATCAAGTTCACATTCTTTTTTTTTTTAAGATTTTAAAAATTTTTTTATTTATTTGACAGAGATCACAAGTAGGCAGAGAGGCAGGCAGAGAGAGAGGGGGAAGCAGTCTCCCTGCTGAGCAGAGAGCCTGATGCGGGGCTCCATCCCAGGACCCTGAGATCATGACCTGAGCATAAGGTAGAGGCCCTAACCCACCGAGCCACCCAGGTGCCCCTCGAGTTCACATTCTTGAAGTACTACTTTGCCCTGTTAGTCCTTTGCTTAAAAACTTTCACTAGTTCCCTACTGTCAACCAAAGACAGTGAATTCTCCTGATCCTGCCCCTCGAGGCTGCACTTAACAGGCCTCTGCTTGCATCCTGCTAATGTTCCATTACCTGGTGTGTTTGATACAGCCACACCTCTTAGGAGGGAGGAGACCATATAAGGGTGTGATCCCCAGGGGGCACTGTGTATCCAGCAACCACTGCAACAACTGTGCTCTACTCGGCACGATTCCATTATTGCTCGGTCCCGTTTCCACATTAAAGTTTGAGTTTCACACCTTGTCTTTTCTCCCAGTGCTGACCAATGCGACTGCAGTGCTTAGCCTTGAGATACTGACCCTTCCCTTTCAGTAAAATGAATCTCGGGAAAAAAAAAACCAAAAAGATGTTTCCACTTCCCCTATAGTCACAGATAATCAGTTATACTTTGGTTCATAAAAAAGAATCCTGAACTTGAGAACTTTCTCAAGAGTATTAATGTCAGTCGCTGTTCCATTGTGAAGACTTGTGTAACCGTCACCATCTTTTTCTGATCTCTGCTACTTGAAAACATGTCCTTGAAAGGGTTATTTGGGGGGTAAAAAAGAGTTACTGAGGACAGCTGGCCCTCTAGAAATCCTCGCTGTCTCTACAGAATTCTAATCTTGAGCTTCTAAAACTCTGAGTACCTAATTGTTTCCACTGAAGATGACTTTGCTGTGAGATAATATTTAAAAGCATAAATATTTGTAATATTTTAAGCAACCAAGAGGAGCTTTTTGAGTTTTTTGCTTCTTACATGGACTAAGGCATAGTAAGCCCCTGGTTCTGATGGATTCTTTCATCAAATGGAGAGTTTGGAGATTTTTTTCGGTCTCATTTAAATCATTAGTATTTAGTTAAATATTTATCTCTCCCTTGACAAGTTGGAATCTTTTAAAGAAGAACTGATTACATATGTATATCTATATTTATGTAAGTTATTAAATATATATGCATATTTCATCTTCATTACTTTTCCAACATCTGGCATTATCCTTTTTCTCCCAGCAAGCAATTGCTGAGTAATTCTTTTTAGCAGCTTACTCATGATTTCAGTCCTTATGAAGACATATGCATGCTGTCTAATTGATCTTGTCAGGGCAGGAGCACTTGGCACCAAAGTTGAGAGTTTGGCCCCAGTAAGGTCAGATCATAGAACAAGAAACATTTTCATGGCTCTGTGGGCCAGATTACATGTGCAGTGGAACATTTTTACTCTTCTATAAAATGCTTTGAGCACTCATTAAATAATTTAGCATCATACTTTAACTAAACAATGTAGATTTATTAATTATTCTGTGACATGTGTACTTTGGTGTATCAATGTATTTGTTTCGACCTATTCCAATTTACTCTTAAACAATCTAGTTTTAGCTCTAACTGCTACTTACAAATTTTATATAAATAATAAGGAAGTATAAAATGGAAAAAGAGGAGGTACAAAATGACAGATGTAAGGCAAAAAAGAATTACTACGATTAATGATAATTAATATTATTTATGGACCACATTTGAGCCACACGGTGAGTATGGTAAAATTTGGAGTAGCTTTTAAAATGTTACTTCTTCCTGCTGAAGATCTGACAAGATTCGTGCTCTCTAAAGAAGGCAAACTATAGCAAAAATGCCAATTATTAAAGACCTTTCCTTACAATAGTTTCAAGGAATGTTACGTTTTAGAAACCCTCAAAAATAAGAAACATCTGAGGGAAAGAAGTAGGCCATTTCCAAGAAAACCTGAACTGGATTCAGCCTCGCCTCGAAGCCCTGAAGAACTATATTTCCTCTTTGTGTTCTGTCAGTCGTGCAGAACGAACGCTATTCCAAGCTGTTCCACTGATTATGCAGCTTCCTTGCCAATATCATTTCTGGGTTATAGACAGTGACTTCTTTCCACTCTGGTTGTGGAAATGATTTGAATAACCCATTAGCTGGAAAGAATACCTAACAGCCTGCTGTACTGCACACATCTTATCAATGAGTCATCGTAAGGTAAGAGAGAGGGTGGTTCATTAATTAAACATCCTACTCACCTCAGGGCAGAACATATTAATAATTACCATCTTTATGCTTCAATAATATTATTCTGTGTTGAAGTGAATAATTAAATTACACAGAAACAACCTAGAAAAGATAATTATCATTATCATTATGAAATGGAGAGCAGCACCATTGTCCATACATTATGCTTTTCTGAATAGATGTGCCTAAGTTTATTTTCATGGAATGTGATTTTAAGGTAGAAGACCATTTTGCATGGGGTCAGCTAGTTTTTCATTAACACCCTTTAGAGCTTCATATTTTATCAGAAATAATCTGACCAAAATACTGCATATTGTTAATATTCCCTAGTGGAGAATATTAAATGTAAATTCATAGCGTGAAGACTCTTTGCAGATGGTTGGATTTCTTTTAAAGAAACATGCATAAACCATCTCACTTCTCTCCAGAAGGTATATATGAGGATGCGGCCAAAGAGGTGCTTGGTAAAAGGGGTACAAAGTCCAAATCTAATAAAATTATGCACTGAAAGATCAACTCAGAATTTCAGGCACTCCCTCAAATCAAGTCAAACTCTGAAAAAGCTGTTTTCCTTTTTTCGTTAAAGATCTGGTTGTCTGGACTCTCTTTATATTTTCAAGCAGATGTAGTTTCCTTATATGGTCTAGTCTCCAGGGAAGAGAAGAGCAGGCATTCAGCACCCCTTCCCTAGTCTACTCCAGCCAGGAAGTACAGGGCGCATGTTCCTTAACATTTGAATGCTGATGACTTGCTTTACCTCTGGATCCCCGACCTCCTTCCTGAATCAGGCTCTGGTATCTAACAGCCAATCATGGTCTCTGCTCAGATGTCCAACAGAACTTGCAAATATGCACTACCCAAGATGCACCTGCTGCGTCCCCCCTCACCCCGATCCCCACTGCCCACCAACACCGACACTGTCTTCCCTACCAGTTCTTGCTGCCATTAGCTATGCAGGAGCACAGGACCCAAAGTGGGGTGGGGTGGGGGTGGCATCTCTCCTGCCATCATCAAGCCCTGCTTGGCTTCCTTTCTGAGCGCTTTCCGAGCCACTCTCCAGGGCTGCTGCTCCGCTCACGCGAACATCACATCTGGCACAGACTGTGCTCCCAGCCTCTTCATGGGTCCCTGCATTTCCTATCCTGGGTTCCCTTGCCATCATCTCTACACAGCCCCAGAAGTGATCTTCCCCAAATGCACGTTAAAACACTCACTCGGCTAGCTATCACACACCGAAAAGCCACGGCCCAAGGTGCCCTCCGGGCCAGTTCTTGCTACCTCTGACCCTCCCTTGCTCTCTGTGCTCCAGCCACACTGGCCTTCCCACGTGCTCTGTAACTCAGCAGGCCCCCACCCCCATGCCCCGCCGCAGTGCTGACACATGCTGGTCATTCACACCGCCACTCCACTGCCTCTCTTCATACACCGGATCTAAAAGGCCCCCGCCATGTCCCCTAACTCAGCTTTGTTTTTTCACAACGCACATCACCCCCTGATGTTGTGTTATTTCTTTGTTTTTTATTTCTATTTTTAATTCATTTGTCATCCACCTGCCCAGCTAGACCTCTCCGCAGCTGGCACACTGTAGGCACTCCACGGTTCTTAGTGAAATGAATGACTAGCCGATCGACCCTCCTGTATAGAAACACAGCGAATGCATTTATGCAATCAGGTCCAGACAAAGCAGCCTGGAAACTTTTCTCAGTGGTGCCATTGTGATTAGTACAGAAAAGGTAGTGCCGGACTCAACAGCCTTCCTATTTTGTTCTGAGGACGTAGGTGACAGGAAGGGCCACCGGCTCTGACTGCAGTTTTGCACTGGCTGTACTATGGGCTTCAAAGTCAGCATAGTCATGTCAGGGCCCTCCCTCCACGCGGCCCTCTCCCCTCCTGCCCCATGCCTTGCCCCCTCCACTCCCACGACACCCTCTTCTTGCTGCTCGCTTGGAGGCCTTGCACTAACTGTGTGCTCAAGTCCTCTGTCCCAGAGGCTGGCTCCTTCTTACCATTCAGAGATCACCTTCAATGTCAGCTCCTCAAAGAATCCATCTGTGATCACTGAATCTAAAGCAGCTTCTCAGTCACACTAACCGTCATTATAATGGACTTTTCATCAAACCCCTATCACTAGTTTATTTTCCCTCCTTACCAAGAGGCTCTTAAGTTTTAATGTCTCTCTTGTTCCCTACTGTATCCCCAGGGCTTGGAACAATGCCTGGCATACAGTAGATGATTAATAAATATTTGGTGAGCGTGAATATGACCTTTGTCTAGCTTGGTGCCTTGAATCCACTCAATACATAAGCAGCACTCGTTGAAATATTAGCAGAATGCTGATCTCCACACCCCTAAGTTTCCTATGGACTTGTAAAACGATGTTAGTCTTATTTTGCAAAAAGGAAAGTTTCTCTTTTAACCCGTGTCTCTGGAGACTTTTTCTTGCAGTCATGCTGCAGAATAGTTTCTCTTGTTTGAAATGAGCAAGAACTGTGTTTTATTTATCTGTTTGCAGCACAGAGCTGAGTGTCTGACACGTAGCAGGTGCTCAGTAAATATTTATTGAAGAAATGAATGAATGAAACAAATGTCTAGAATAAAGCTAAGGATCTGCTGGCTGGGTGCCTGCCAAAAGTATATAATGGAGCGAAGCTAGACTGCCTGGCAGCGTGTTAGCCCACCTTTCAGAGCTGAGAATTACCCAGTGAATTATCTTGGCCCAATTTCGGAGGTTTGGCTGGCTGCATGCCTCCAATTCACTAGAGAACCGCATACTCTCTTTACAAATGATGGCCTATCGTGAGGTCTGTGAAGACTCCACAGATAACTCTGCTTTCTCCTCAGTGAGCAGCACCAGGAGACTCCAGCCTTTCCTGAGAGCCAGAGCACATGCACCAGCCCCTTTACCCCTTGTAGGGTGGTGATTTCTAGGGCAGAGCTAGGAAAGTCCATCCTAGGTTCCCCCCTCCTGGGCTGTATGGATTTTGGCCTGCATTCACGCTTTGGATTCAGAGACATGGTCCTCCTTGGCCTGAAGCCTATTCCCTACCTCTTCCTCAGACCTCGTAATACATAGACCCCTCACCTTCTGGATGTTTGGAATCAGCTCCTGCCCATGTCTCCCATGGCCTTTGGTCCATTGGCTTGTGCATCCTGACCTCTGCTACTGCCTCTTCCCTAACAGCTACATCGTGCCCATCCACATTGAGCTTCTGACGACACCTTTAGCTGAACTACATCTACTTCCTGGATTCTAAACCCCACCAGAAACATCTAATTCACACTGCACATTCATGACAATATACTCCTTCTCCCAGAAATGTTGGAACTCCTGAACATTCCGCCTTCTCAGCTGCCCTGGATGGAGCGTTAATTGCCTCATATTTCCAACTGGTGCTACATGGCAGCTTTGTCTCTGGGCTCTTGCCTTGGTCCTACAGTTTTATTTCTAGACTTTCAGTTTTATCTCTTGATAACGTGTTCATCAATAAATGGCTGAAGAGATAAATGTTAGATAAGGTACCCACACAGTGAAAGAGCTTATGGCCCTTAAAAGGATGATGAATGCCTATATTAGAATGAAAGCAACTCCACAATACATTTTTGAATAAAAAGATATGGTTGCAAAACAATATGTCTACTATCAAATTATATATCTGGATGTAAAGAGAAGTATAAAGTTTGTTTAAGGAATATGGATGGTAGTGAGTTCACACATACCTGGCCTTTTTTCTTTGTATGTGATGCATTACTGACATTTTCTAAAATGAGTGAGTGCTATCTTTGCAAAGGGGCCACACAATTAAAAAGAGAAAAGAAATATAAGCCTTAGGGTAGAGACCTCTTACATGACCATTTCTTCTCAGGTCTGTGGGAAAGGAAGTCAGAAGAAAATGTTGGCTGAGGGAGAGGTTAATAGGTCCGAGCCTCCATAGGCATGCGGGGCCTCAGAGCCTGTCCCCAGCTCAGGAGCAGAAGGGACTGGCTGTAAATCCAGCCATTGCAGGTAAAAGTTAGAAGTCTGTTTACTATTAATCCTATTTTTTCCAAATAGTGCATGACTCTTAGACTTTACATCAGATTCTCTCTTCTTCGTCCTTCTCCTCCTTCTCTGTTTTCCAAAAATCTTCCTTCTTTTTAGTTGGTTTTGTTGGCAGTTTTAAAGAAAATCAGTTGAATTTGAAAATACAATACATCAAGAATATTTTTTTCCAAAAAGTAAGTACTTGAAAATAATAACTATGATGTAATGGCAAATGGAATTACTTTTTTATTTTATTTTTATGTTCAGTTAGAAAAATGGAATTCTTACGGCCAATATTCTTCTAAACACTTCCTTGTGTTAGGATAAATATCATAACACATAAAAGAAAGTAGTATTATTGGAATGAGAACTGGTTGATACAACCATTCCATGGAAGTATTTTACCTCGAAAGCCTCCAACAGATAGTCCCAGATCGAAGACATTTATTTACTCCAGAGATGGTGGAAAGACAGTACAGATGTACCAGAATATTGGTTGCAGGTTTTCTTAAAACCAGGGGAATAGTCTGATAGGATGAAACCAGTACTAGGTCTGATAGTCTGGTAGGATGACCAGCAGGGACAAACTAAGTTGTATATTCACTTAAAGACTGGAAGTTTATGCCCCTTTAGCTTTGAGGATTCCTAATACAAGTGACTCTTTAACATGGAAAGATAAAGACTTTTCTAGATATGATTTTAAAAATTGGTTTAACTGAAAATGGCTCTCTGCTAGGCCTGGGGAGATAGCAATGAACAATTAAGACTCCGGGAAGAGAAAAGGCCCTGAGCTGGCAGTGATGTCTCTCAGTGAGTGAGAACTAGCACTCCAGAGAAAACAAGTCCTGGGGTAACCCCCCGCAGGGTCATCTCCTACAGGGAAGGCCAGGGATTACACAGGGGACCCTGCCAGGCTCCTTGCCCCCAGCACAAGGCTCCCCCTACACAGAGTAGCTGTGTTCTAAACACCATGGTCCAGCTGAGCAGACCATCCTGCGTTACAAACTCCAGGCCTGGATCCTGACCATGTGGGATGGAAGTTAGGGTCAGAACCATTTGAAGGGTGTGAGTCCTTTTAAACTTATTTGGAGCGGAGATTCCTAGTCCCTGGGTTGAAAGAGTACCGAAAGACAATTGTCCTCCTCTCTAATGTTCGACACCTTTTTCTGTATCCTTAAAGAAAAGAACTATGGGTTAAGCTCTA
Source organism: Meles meles (assembly GCF_922984935.1). Lineage (NCBI taxonomy): Eukaryota > Metazoa > Chordata > Mammalia > Carnivora > Mustelidae > Meles > Meles meles. The sequence continues at coordinate 95,050,783 of NC_060068.1, forward strand.
CAAAGGCATCCTGAAGTCTGATATAGGCCCCCCAAACCTGGCTTATTCTAATGTTGCCCCATAGTTTCTTTTCTTACTTTTGAAGGAAATAATTAAGAATAAAACCTTATCCAATTAAATGGATGACCCCATTTGGGGCAACCATAGAGAGGCTTCTCAAGGATGATCTAGAGTAACAGCTGAACTGGGTGCTGACCCTGATGCTCCCAGCTCGCCACGCATTGCTCTTCCACTGTGCCACCCTGTCCCTACAGGGGAATTCCTGTCACTCCCAGGCAGCCTATTAGGGTGCCATCAGCCATTTCCCCCTGCTGTCTCCTCTGTTGGTTAAAGCAAAGCCAAATGGCTTTCTTCTCTACACCATTGTCCTCTTCTTTTCTAAGTTGTAGGGAAGGCACACTTTTATTAAATGTCTATCTTGCAAACCAGGGAGGTGGCAAGTTCCTCTTTGGTGGAAGTGGAAACAGAGTGGTGAGCCCCCAGAATGTGTGAGAAGCTTGGTCATCTGGGCCTTTGTGACAACCTGCAAATTCTTATAATATTCTTGGATAACATCACCGGCAGGGCAGAAAGACTGCTGGGACAGAACCTAATGTACTTATTTAGTATAGGAAGACAGGTTTCTGGGTGGAACGTGCTAAAGTTTTCCACTGTTTCAGCTCCTATGGGGCAGGGGTTGAGGGAGGTGGGAGGTGTTCCGGTGAAGATGTAACTTCTGGAGGTCTTTCTTCCAAAGACTCATATTGCTGGAAAGAGGTTTAGCAAACATCTAATGCCATTTCTTGGTTTATCAATGAGCAAAATGAAGTATAATCTCTCTGGCTTGCTTAAGGTTACTCTAAAATTTTGGGGCAGAGCTGGGACTTGATGCTTACACGGCTTTAAATGGATTATCAGATCTGAAGGCATGAATATAGGTACTTTTTAGTTCCAATATTTTATAACATGGGTTCCCTGGGTTTATAATTTTGTCTTTCTCCTTGTTACCCACTGCTCCCCTTTACTCAAGATGTTCCATAGATGAAGTTAATCCCAACTTACTTAAAATAGCAAATTTTTATCCGCTAAAATGAAATGTTCTTTAAAAGCAATTACTAAATCTAAAGACAAAAAATGAGGTAATCGGTAAATTTAATTTTTAAACGTTATCCCAGTTTCCCATCGCAATGGAAAATCAGATGTAGATACTCATATTTTTAATGTACTTAGAACTTCAAATAAAAATAATTCAATAAAACGCTAGTTTAATAGATGTATAAATTGACCTAAAATGTAATAAATGCTGACAGGTTCTAGTCATTAGAGATATATATTCTGTATATTCATAATATGTTATATCCGTAGCTCAACAACAGAGAAGCAATAAAAGTAAGATATCAAGATTTATTACTTTGATATGTAAAAAACCTTCTGTGTTTCTATAGATAACTATGCATCATTTATAGCTTACCCTTTCGGGTTATCAGGTTCTAGCTGTACTCACCGTCTTTGAGCTACTCTATAACTCTTTATAAATTATAGGCAACTGATAAATATTTTGATTCTGTCCTACCTGGGAGTGAGTTAACTGACTTCTTCCTACTTTTGGAAAAGGCAGTTTTGTCCCATTTGCAACTCGTCTCAACATGACTTTACTGCATGTAAATCTGTAGTTTTGACTTTGCCTTTGAAACCATTATAACATCTGCCTGGTTCTGTCATACCATATCAACAAAATAGAGTTTTCAATATGTGTTCATTTTCTAACTGTATAAGAGACATGACACTTTTTTTCTGAAAATTATCTTTGAATAGAAACTAAGGAAGAAATATTTATATTGTGATTTTCTCAGAAGGTGAGTTATTGGTGGGGAAAATCCACCTATAGGGTAAATACTCATGAAAAGGGGAAATAAAATATTCCCCATTAAATAAGGTAGGTGGGTATGTTGTTCCTGAACTAAATTTCAGGAAGGTAAGAAAATCCTACAAGATATGGATATAGAATATATAGGAATAGAACTGTAATAACAGTTTCAAGGAAGTAACAACCAGCATTTAGGTCTCTGCTATCGAACATGGTAACCTTCAGCCACATATGATATTGAGAATTCACTCTGTGGCTACTCCAAATTGAGGGGTGCTATCCATATAAAATGAACACCAGATTAGAAAAGAGATAGTATAAAAACATGGAAAATACCCCATTAATAATATTTTATGTTGGTTACATGGTGAAATAGTAATTTTTAAAAAAGATTTTATTTATTTATTTGACAGAGATCACAAGTAGGCAGAGACAGGCGGCGGGGGGGGCGGGGGAGCAGGCTCCCTGCTGAGCAGAGAGCCCAATGCAGGGCTCGATCCCAGGACCGAGATCATGACCTGAGCCAAAGGCAGAGGCTTAACCCACTGAGCCACCCAGGTGCCCCCGAAATAGTAATATTTTAGATGAATTTGATTAAAAAGTACTTTCTAAAATTAATTTTACCCATTTTCTTTTGCAGCTTAAATGTGGCTACTAGGGAATTACAAGTTACATCTGTGGCTAACATCTTTCTCTTGGATGATGTTGTTACAGAGAATTAAACAAAAATATAGTATTATTTTACTAAACATTATTGGCATATTCTTGTTTTGGTACCTATGTTGAAGAAAAACAAAGCAAGAAAGATCAAAGGCTGAGGGGCAGTTACCTGGGAATTCACACAAAGTTCATGCGCTTTCCTATAAATGTTCCCATAATACTTGGCTGCCATCACATACAGTTTACAGTATAAAGGCAAAAAAAAAAAAAAAAAAATGAAACAGCTGCATTAAACAACTTAAAGATCAATAAGCATGCATTGTTGTTGTCCCTTTTGCCCTTGGTGGAAAGTATTGTCAGCTGTGTTTGTGTGTGTGTGTGTGTGTGTGTGTGTGTGTGTGTGTGTGTGTGGAAGTTCAAGGTTTCCACGAGGCAATGAAAAGAGCCAAGAACTCAAAAAGAAGAAAGAGGTAGAAGCTTGGCTAAGCTTTCCATAGATATGATTGGTTACCTTGGAAACTGTTTAAATTCTTACATCAAGAAGATCCTGAAGTTAACTTATTTTTTTTTTAGAGCAAGTAATATATGGATTTAATGTGTTTATCACTCCAAAATGAAGTTTAAAATATTTATAGGTAGTGCAAATGCATACATTAATTAATGCATAATATTCACTTATACTGAAAAAGTAAATTATATAACTATCAGGTTAAAAGTCACTAATGTGAGAGATAAATTGAGTGTTTTCAGGAGTAAGGAATAGTACCCTCCACTCCCAGCCCTAGTCCCTTTGTCACAGATATCCACAGTCAGTAGTTTGGGACATGTCCTAAGAAATAGATTCTTACTCTGTGTGTGTGTTTGTGTATGTGTGTGTGTACGTTTATGAAAAAGAGAGACAGAGGCAGAACGAGAGGGAGAGAGAGAGAGAGAGAGAGAGAAAGCGGGGGTGGCTGTGGACTCTGAGAAACAAACTGAGGGTTTTGGAGGGGAGAGGGGTAGGGGGTTGGGTGAGGCTGGTGGTGGGCATTAAGGAGGGCAGGTATTGCATGGAGCACTGGGTGTGGTACATAAACAATGAATTTTGGAACATACACACACAAAATTAAATTAAATTTAATTTAAAAAAACTAATGATATATGGTGGCTAACACCATACATCATTATTTAAATAAATAAATAAATAAATAAGACGACACAAAAACTTTGACATTGTCATCAGTTTTCTCAAAGAGTCTTCCAGTTTTTTGGCACTCAAGCTGCTTTCTTTTGAAAGCGTATTTGGCTTTAACCCTTACTGATTTTCTGTGCTTCAGTTGCTAACCAGTTTAATTGCAAATGTGTTATGTAATATTTGAATGTTTCCCCAGTATCATGTTCAATGGTTTCATTAAACTTGTCTTTTGACAAAAATAAAAAAGAAAGAAAGAAAGAAAGGAAGGAAGGAAGGAAGGTGGGTGGTAAGAGATGGGATCATATAATTTATGTTGCTATATAAACTACATTTTTAAAAAAGATTTTATTTATTTGACTGAGAGAGAGAGAGAGCAAGCACAAGCAGGGTGAGCAGCAGGCAGAGGGAGAGGGAGAAGCCGGCTCCTTGCTGAGTAATGGGGCTCGATCCCAGAACCCCGGGATCATGACCTGAGATGAAGTTTGCTGCCTAAGTGACTGAGCCACCCAGGCACCCCTATAAACTACATTTTTAATGCATGAATATTGTCTTTGGAAAGTTAAGATGTGTAAGCAATACTCATATCTAACTAACTGGGGGTCTTTTCACTGACAACCTCTACTGTCTATAGTGCCAATTATTTGACTTGCTGAACTGATGTTTTTGGACATGTACCCATAGCCATGTCTCCATTAACTAGGCTGGGAGCTCCCTGGGGGCAGAAATCAAATTTATTTAAGGGCACCAAGCATCTAGCACACAGATATGTCCATGGTGGGCTCTCAAAAATACTTTCTCAAAAATAGATATTTCTTGTTTTTATCAGTGAATACTTGCTGATTATATAAGATATCCTACCTTAGTCCTGAACACCAGATAAGGTAATAGACAAAATGCTTGGTTATTAATAACTGCTCACATCCTAGCAGGCAGGATATTCTGTTCAGTCTAGGTTTTTTGGTGATCCCATTCTTGAGAACCATAATGCTCAAAGCAGGCTTAAAGAACATCCTTAGAGTAAATCACCACAATAAGTGCTTTATATACTTTGGTTCATTGAATCCTCACGACGACTCTGTACAATGAGGAGTCGGATGCACACAAAGTATTAGGCAGCGGCACTGGAAACTGAGCCCAGGCTCTGGCTTCAGAACTCACACTCTCAATCATTTTTGGTTGAATTAAACCAGAAGTTTACATTCCAAAACTTCCATGACTTTTCCATAGTCATAGTAGACAACAAGGAACTGGTTAAACTTTTCAAACAAATAAGCACCAAAATTCTAGTGACAATAAATTCATTGCACATTTGTCTTTTCCATTATGCCCCCATTCACTGGCTCCCACTCATTCCATTTGAGAGAATGACCATGTGGCTAAGTGGGGGGGTCTCAGAGAAGGACTGAACAGGGCTGAGAGTTAGGCTAGGATAAGGTCTCTTATCTAGGTCAGAGAGACAGAAGAGTAAGGAAGGAGCACTTTAAGGATTCCCTTTCCTGCCTCTGCTAGTTCCCCACTGGTAGTGACATTTCTAATAACAAAGAGGAGACCGGCATGCATTGCTACTCTGTGGCCTAATTTTCATCTTCTAAATTTGCCATCGTGTACTTTATGCTCTTATAAGGTAAATGACTCATCACTAATTAATCAGTGCCATGATGCTAAATTTTGACCAGAAGACTGAACCAAAGCCAAGTCAACCTGGCTTTCAGTTAATTGGAAAAATTAAATGAGTGAGAGAAGCCAGTTCTTCCAGGTGTAAATAATCTGCTCTATTTAAAGGCATCAGCGAAAAATATTTTAATACCAACAGACTCTAATAAAACTGTCCAGCTCTCCTCTTCAGCATGTAATTAAAGTTCTGTATGGACGTAAAATTGATAGTAAAGAAGGTAGGATCTTATACACTAAGTATGATGAAGAATTTGTGTTGAATTTTATCAAGGTTCTCTTGTCTTCTGAGGACAAAATATCCCTTATGGTTAGACCCACATGCTCTTTGCAAAATTGCTCCTACTGGGTGTCAACTGTGTGCCACACACTGCGGGGGTCATGGGGAGCTGACCACTTCCTTTGTGACTTTGCACATGCTGTTTCCGCCACCTGGATGTTGGAAACAGGTTGGAGTCTCTGGCTAATGAGTACCATTCTTGAAGTTTCTGCTTCACTTCCTCTAGAAAGCCTTTTCTGTACACTTGCCTCACCTCCACCAAGTCTGGGTTAGAATCCCCTTGTCTGACCTCCCTCAGTACCTTTGTACTTACTAATGGGCTTACCCTTGTCACAGTGCCAGCCTATGTGGTTGTCTCCTTCACTGAAATCTATACGCCAACGAGAGGAGGCACAGTCTGTCTTGGCCACCATTGTTTTCCATGTCCTGACTTAGACTGCTTTCTTTTTAAATGTTGTTGATTGTTTGAGGGAGGTGGTATTTAGTGCAATCTGTTGTGGTGTGGCTGTTTTATCATTTGTGTCCTGGTGTAGAAGTTACTGGCATGTATGTACTCACTAATTTATAAAGACCAATCTAAAGGCTGGACCCATGTTATTGGCAACAGCAGGGGGTTGCTCTGTTCCTACTTGGGAAGCTGTTGTAAACAAGCTGAAAGATCATGGAAAAGTAACCCTCCCCCAATTTTTTTTTTCACTAAACACCTGCTCAGAGAAGCACCACTTGAACATTCACAAGACATCATGATGAAGCTGTCTTTCTAGATTTTTTTTAATAATGGCTGGCCGTTATGTTACCCTGGTAATCATCCTCTGACTTAGCTCCTGTTTTATTCTATTACAGCACTTTTTGAAACCTGAGATTCTTGTGACAACTTACTTATCTAAACCTTGTTTCTTGACTTCTTCCCCCACGTGAATGTAAACTCCTTGAGGGCAGTGACCCAGGCTGTACCCTCAGTTCCTAGGACAGTTCTCAATATATAGGTGTTGGATAAAAACGTTCTTCTAGATTATAGCTGTCCTCAGACCTTTGATCATAAATGCAGAAATGATGGGTCTGCATAGAGGGGAAAGGATAGGTTGTGTTTCTGTTTTGCTCAAAGTTGTTTCCCCAGAATGGATTATGGTGCCTGGCATACTACAGGCACTTAATAAGTATTCACTGAATAAATGAGTGAATATACCATTCAATTAAAATTTTATTTCAAGTTATAAACCAACATTGACATTCATAGGCCCATGCTAATGGTAAACAGGTAAGTATATAAATAAATGGAAGAGCTTTGCTTGAAGTGGAATGCCAGGAGCTGCTGGCAGATGGGGAGGGAGAGGTGAAACAGGAAAATCATAATTTTGTAGCCATTTTATTAAAAACTGGATCAGGCAAGAGTCACCAATGGATGTGAAATCTAGAGGGAAATCTTGATGAGGAACTAGCTATTAGCAGGCTTTAAAGTGTCTCCCCACAGACCGCATATTAGTTATAGGGGAGAAAATTAAACCTTAATTACCTAGTAGAGAAATCAGAAAACACTTGACTGGATGATTAAAGTTAACATCATCAATGAGGGACAGATGGACCTTGTGTGCCTCCAGATACAATACCCCGAGGACACAGTATCACCTAGGCAATATTCCCACTGAGAAGGCATAACCTGATGGGGACTGCAAAGAACCCCAGTGAGAAAGTTTCTATCTTAAAAGATGCGGGGGTTAGGGGGAGGTAATACTCTGCACTTCCAAAATGTCAATGTTGGAAAAGACCAAAAAAAAAAGGTCATAAAATACTCCCCTGTCAAAAGAGGCTAAAGAGACATGCCAACCATATGCCATGCCTGACCCTAGGCTGGGTCCTGCACAAGAGGTGAGCAATGCTATAAAGCACATTATCACACTGGTTGATAAAACTGAAATATGAAAGGCAGATTAGAAGAGTCTATTATCATTAAACATACTGAAATTGTTAGCACCACCCGTGCTAGATAAAAGAATATCCACATTCCCAGGAATGTGCACTACAGTCTGGGGTAAAGAGGTATGACATATGTGACTTAACCATCAATTCCTTCAGAAAAAAAAATTTCATAGATTTATATGGATATCTATAAGGAGAGAAAGAGCCAGAGAGAGAGAGTGCCGGTAATCACAAAGCCCATTGTGTAAAATCTTAACAAATGAGTAATTCTGGTTAAAGGATATATGGGTATTCTTTGTACTGCTTTTATATTTGCAACTTATCTGTAAGATTGAATTATTTCCAAATGTAAAGCAAAAAAGGAAAGGGGGGCTAGAAATATGTCAAAATGTATCAGTAATCGGGGCGCCTGTGTGGCTCAGTGGGTTAAGCCTCTGCCATTGGCTCAGGTCATGCTCTCAGGGTCCTGGGATTGAGCCCTGCCTCCCACTCTCTGCTCAGCGGGAGTCGGCTTCCCCCTCTCTCTCTGCCTGCCTCTCTGCCTACTTGTGGTCTCTGTCAAATAAATAAATAAAATCTTTTAAAAAAATCAGTAATCACAATAAATTAAAAAAATCACATCATTAAATACTACTCGCCTGAGTTTTAATACTTTGTCCATTTCCGGACGCCAGAGGTTTTTAGCTTATGCATTCTGCAAACTAAAACCTGGTTTAAATTCAAAAAGCGAAAGTCGAATAGTGTCAGTGACTATGAGGAAGTGTGTAAATTATTGCCGAGGACTCAGTGGTCCCCACACTTAGTGGTTCTTTGAGCTCCAAAATGCTGCTCAGTGAGAATTTTTGGAATGAGAGACCCCTGCCTGGACTACAGCATCCCCAAGGAGCAGCAGGTTCCTTCCAGCAGCCCAGACTCTGCTTAGGAATTCCCCTTGCCAGAGCTGCCGTCATCCCCACGCCACCAATGACCACTGCCCCATCCTGCCAGCTCCCCGTCCTGATGTCAGGTCCCCTCCGCCTGACTTCTCTTAAACTTGCCTACAGAGATAGAGCCAATATTCAGACCCACAGTGATAAGCAGCAACTTACAGTTTCTCAAGGTACCCCAAACACAAACACCATTTCACAATTCACTATGCACAGTACACAGAGTACCTCCTGCCCTGAGGAACAGCAATCTGTGTCCGATGAAAACAAATAGTCAGGTTAAAGGGAAATGTTAATTGGAAATAGCCAATTAAGCTTGTATTACGTCAGATTAGTTCAGGCTTACAACCACATTAAATCAGGACATCAAAAGGCATTGCCCTAGAATGAGAAGTCAGAAAACAGCAGTTTCTTCTGGAAATGGTCTACCTGGGCCCTTCTGTTACCCTCCTCAGGAACACAGCCCTCTTTGTCACAGCCCTGTGTGGCTGCCATTCTTCTGGGGTTGGTGGGTAAGTGATCAGAGAATGATTTCCAGTTGATAATGTGTCAGCTGTCGGCTCCAACTGCATGTCTTAAGTTCAGCGTATTAAAGCCAGTCTGATTTTTTTTTTCTCACCTACTTTTGGTTTCCTTGTCTATGTTGCTCGGAATTTCACTTGGGCTGACATAAAAGGTTTTATTGATTTGTGCAGGAACCAGGAAAAAAAAAGGCCAAGAAAACTCATAAGCTTTCTGGATGATGCTGGGTGACCCAGGAGGGAGGGGGTCACAGGCAATACTCAGTGTAACAAATACTAGCTAGGACAATGCACTGGGCCATTTCCTTTCTGGTTTTCGTGCTTCAGTGTCCTGTCTTTCAGGAAGGAACACACAGTTAATATATTGAACGTGAAATGAACATTTCTGGTTCCTATTGCTCTTCATGGCTAGTCCAGCTGTATGAAAGTTTGTCCTGTTTAGTCTTGGCCTGTGGTAATTATCACTGTTGGGTGTGTTGGGGAGTGTATGTTACCTCTCTCCCCCAAAGGCAAAGATGACCTCTCCTTACTGTCTTCCCTACCAAGTTGGCTCTGAGCTACACACATATTCATGCTGAGGGTAATGTCGACCCTGACCTCTTTTCATCTGGTTAAGCATTTTTCTCACATCTAATACGGGTAATGTAACTGTAGAAATCACAGTAAGGCCTAAACCTCAGCCGCACAATAAAGTGCTTGCCCTCTGACAATGTTATCTGGCACAATCGTTAAACTGCTTTGCTTACATAAATTATTTGTGAGTTTCACACAGGACCTTTGTTAACAACATGGACCGTGTAATGACCGTGTTTGAAAGTGGGAGGTTCAACGAAGGAGAAATAGAGTATATTACACTAGTTCACGCCACGTAACACAGAGACGAGGATTAACCCTGTGAGTGCCAGAATTTAAATCTTTTGTGATAGAAAGCATTTGAAAAATATCTTGTATAATTTGCTCCTCTCTTGGAACTGAAGAATCTACCTGTCCCACCTCTACCTTTTCCCACCCCTCAACTTCCAGCTCTCCCTTACCCGTGCCCAAGTTGAAATCCAGCATCTGACAAATCTTGCTCTGCCATTGACAAGATAGTCTTCTTCCCTGTCCTCAGCAGAGAAAATAAAACCTTTCAAAGCTGAAATATTTAAAGGGCTATGGTTTGGTCATGTAGAGAGCTGACGGTTCTGCCCTGGAGCTGAGGGGTCAACCCCTCCCTCCCTGTCCGGTCACAGCTGTCCATCAGCCCCATGATGCCCATTTCATCCCTGACACCACCAACACTACACAGTTGCTTCTCTGCCTCTCCTTTTGTTCTAGTTCTTCAATTCTTGCTTCTTACCACGTCTCCCATGTTTCTCGCTTTTGTGCCTTTTCTGGACAGGATCCATCAACAAGAGTGCTCCTTTCCCTGCCAGCCTTCCTTCCTCTTCTATTTCTGGGCAGACCAGATACTGAACCAACTTCTGAGCATCTCTTTGTTTGGCCTCAGCTCTCCTTAACGCTGACTTTTCCAGATTCTCAGGAGTCTCTTTTTGTCCTAAAATCCTCTTGGAGGAATAGTTTGTGGTACAAATTACTAGATCTGAACAATTTCAGGGAAACTGGAGGTTCTGGAAAACTGGATTCTGACTATTTGAGGGTTTACTCTCTAAATCGATGGCAATTTACTAGGCATTTCTTCTTCTTCTTCTTTGAAGATTTTATTTATTGATTTGACTGAGAGAGACAGCAAGAGATGGAGCACAAGCAGGGGGAGCAGCAGGCAGAAGGAGAAGCAGGCTCTCCACTGAGCAGGGAACCCAATGTGGGGGTGGGGGGGCCCTATCCCTGGACCCTGGAATTATGACCTCAGCCGAAGTCAGACACTTAATGACTGAGCCATCCAGGCACCCTTTAAAATTTTTTTAAAGAAATGACTGCTTCTTAAAAATCTATGATTCAGGAATCAGAAAAAGGCATGTGAGATCTCTGTCTTTTTTTTTTTTTTTTTAATCCTTGTTTCTTTTAGGTAAGAAGTTAATTCTGTAGTTCAGTTAAAAGATGCCTCCACATAGAGAAAGATCAAAATGATAATCTCTACTGGTTTCCTTCACACATTTCAAAATAAATGCAGGCTCCAGAAAGGACACCCACCTTAGCAGATAATTATTTTCGTTCTGCAGGAGAACATCAAGCTTCAAATAACTAATTGATTCAATGAATATTTATGAATCCTGGAGGATGTTTAAACAGGCTAAAAACATCCTATTAACTACTTTTTCAACAGGAATGTAATTTTTTTTTTAAATGATTTCTTTTCACTCTCTAAGGTCCAGGTGAACACTGACCTTGCCTGGAATCCTAAAATGATGGCTTGCTGCCATAAAGCATGTAGGCTAATTCCTTACATGTGCTTAAATCATCAACAACTATTTTCAGATTGAGAGTGAATTTCCATAATATAATATTTTGGCAAGCTGGTATATGATTATATTATTCAAGTAACATGCTGTATTTTAAACTGATAAGTGAATATGCATTATAGGTAGTAGTTAGAGAGTAATAAAACTGAGAAAAGCAGAGTAACGGGCTTTCAGAGCTCTATAATTTCCCCTAAAGCTGTAATACTTCTGTCTTGTTTGCTCCTTCACATCACAGCTGGAGAAAGTCCATCAGGAATCAGGTCCCATTTGTAGTCAAGCAAAAGGGATGACTATTGAGAATTCTCATTGACTAGGAATGCTGCTATACTACAAAACCTTAAAGATGAACAGTTTAAGATGAACACATGCTAATGTTCAGCTCTGGATATATGTCATTCCCTTTGCAAACATCTTTTTTTGCCGTAGAGTCAGTGAGTTTTCTGCACTGTGATACTTGACCTTTTCTATCTGAAGCAACCATAAAGAAGATGTCACACACACACACACACACTGAATGGTATGTAGGCATTAAAAAAAAAAACAAAAAAATGAAAACCAAAAAGCACAATGAGATCTTGCCATTTGTGACATGTGGATGGACCTGGAGGGTATTATGCTAAGTGAAATAAGTCAGATTGGGGAAGATAAATACCATACAATTTCACTCATAGGTAGAATCTAAAATAAATAAATAAATAAATAAATAAATAAATAAACAAAGAAAAAACAGAGTCAGACTTCTAAGTACAGAGAACAAACTGATGATTGCCAGAACTTCTCTTTTCAAGGGTATTCCTTTGGGACACAATCCTGTTGGGAATTTCCATTGTTGGCTGAATTCCTAAATCCCTTACAGCTTATTAGGGGCTGATATCTTGGTCTTTGTCCAGCACTGAGATGCAGCCTCTTATTAAGTTATAGCAGTAGTAACTTGTGAACCAAGCTGTTACTTCTGGTATTTCTTCTGGAAGGGGATCCTGCTTAGCTGACAGATTTGTGCCTTCATATTTAGAGTCCAGGTAATTGAAAGTGACTAAGTAAGTTCAAGAAGTGATTTCAGTATGAATTTCACTTACATGCCATAGTCTGAATTTCCTTTTTAAAAAATCTCTGGAATAATTTTATTACTAATTTAAGAAAAGTATAGAGTTCTAAATACATTTAACATCTGCCTGAGTCAGAAGGTAATCACAATAAGCACACTGAGCCTGAAAGCTGATTTCCATATATACGTTCACATTTTTTGCACTTGATTTTGCTACTTTATTCTGATGTATAGCTGAAAAGACAATGTTTGAGAGGCTTCAGGTTAAGGAAAATCAATAAGAACAATTCTGACCTACATTTAAATCGGTAATTCAGAACCTTGTTTAAACTTACTGAAATGGCACGTTTACTTCCATGTTCTGGAAAACAATTAAGGATTTCATAAACACAAGGTCAAGTGAGTCCTGTAAACTCATCATTCATAAACTATCACTGATTCTAGGAGGCCTGTCTCCCTCTCCCCCCGAATATCACCGTGCACGCCGTCTGTCCAAACCTCTCACTTTAACATACCTGCGTTCTGCCTCCCGACCTAGTCTCCAACGCCCTGACTTAGATCGATGATTATTGCTTCAATGAGCTGCTTTGCTGGCTGCAACTCATGCTTGACACCACTTCAGTCAGTCAACAAATTTGACTGAGTGCCCACTACGGGTCTTCTGGTGCTCCTCTAGTAATGGAGATCGGCCGGGAGCAAACAGGTCCTCCTAAGGTCTGCCTCAGGCTTCCCCTCTCAACTAGGATCTGGAACTTTCCACAGAACCGCAAACACGGCAATGGTCAAGACCTATCTATGATGGCACAACTTTTTAGTTTTATAAAGACAGCACCTCTTTCAAAGCTCACCTAGTTTTAAATCTTGTTTCTAGATGAAGGTGTGGATTACGATGAGCTCCATAAGGTAAAATGGGAACGTTTGGCAATGTGATTAAAATGACTCCACTGGCTGAGGAAAAACTTTCCATATGTATTAACAGAAACCAGTTATTTGCTTCGGAGAGTCAGAGACCTAATTTCTTCTTCTTTCTCAAAGCCCTTTTAACCTAAGAGTTTCAATGTTCTCTAATAAATATTTCCTAGAATTTCTATGACAAACAGCTGCTGAATGCAAGTCTTTGTCAGCTGATCCTTGAATAGAGTTCCTGGCATACAAAGAAATGAGTCAAGGCCAGGTAATGATTCATTTCAACACATATAGCATGCCTCCATTTTCCAGGGCCTTAATCTGAGTTATAAACAATATCAAGATCTCTTTCTTTGAAATACTTACAACAGCAAGAAATAGAAAGCATCAACTATACAGCTTATTATTTTCTTTTTTCCCCCTATGCCTCTCAATTCCTTCTCTTTCATTTTATCAGTTTTTAAACTTCCGGGCTTTGGAAATTGGTCCCTGGCCAGAGGGAACACTGTATAAAGCTGAGAGCGGGGAGAGGAGAGACTGACATTGAGAAACTCACCTATTACATATAAGAATATATTATAAAGCACTAGGGGTGAAAATTGCATGGTACTGGTTAAAAATACAAGACTAGAATGATAATACAGAACAGAAGTCCTTGGAATGGAGCCACGCCTATGAGCTTAAAAATTACCATACTGTGTAAAAAAATAATGGACAAATAGGTAATGATTAACAGACATAAATTAATAAGGGATCAAAGAATCTATTGGTTATCATAGAAATGATAAATTCCAGGTGGACAATAGAATTTGATGTAAAAAAATTCTTCAAGCTTAAAAAAATTATAAATGAGATTTGTAGGGACTGAGGCAAAGGAAAAATTATTAATGATAAAATTAATAACTGAAAACTTTGTTCAGCAAAAGGTTCCAAATAAATAATACATCGTTACTCCTGATGAATATGACCAGCTTTAATATGACAAAATAATATCATTTTATAAAAAGCAATATCCTCTCTTCATTGTATAAATGGTTAAAAGGTACAACAGTGACTCATCCTTTGGCAGACCTCATCTTCATCCTCCAAGATCTAACTCAAGGTCACCTTCTCTGTGATACTTCTACTCCAAGTAGAGACAACATGTTCCACTGGCTCCTAGAGACTCCATAAGGCAGTAACACTTTTTATTCCATTTCATTGTAATTTACCCTTCTTAAGTTTGTTTCTTTTGATAATTTCACCAGCTAATTATCTTTTTACTCTCAAGGCCTTGCAAGATGCACGCTCTACATAATGAGTGCTAATGTTTCCTAAGTGAAAAGAAAATTCACATAGAACCAATCACTTTGAACTTGTATAAGAATCATCATTTCTCTGTACTGGGATTCTCTAAGCACTATGAAGGAAAGATGGGGAAGGGCAAACTATAAGAAATAATAGTCTGAACAACTGCTTCTAGCAAGGATAGAAAAGGAAAAAAAATAGAGTGAATAGGTGCTAAAAAAATTCTACCAGTAAATTGTATTAGTTAGGAGTGAGGCTATTTTCTGAAGCAAATAAGCCTATGGCTCAAACACAATGTAAGTTTATGCCTTGTACACATCAGGTCCCAAATGAATGTGGCTGACTGAGGGGTTGGGGAAGATCTCTTTCTAGAACTGATTTCTAGAAACCCAGGCTCCTTCCATTTCCTGGTTGTACCATCTTTACCCTATGGCATCCAAGATTCTGCATCTAGCCCTTTAAAAGATGAAAATAGGGGGTTGCCTGGGTGGCTCAGTCAGTTAAGCATCTGCCTTCAGCTCAGGTCATGATCTCAGGGTCCTGGGATCCAGCCCCACATCAGACTCCCTGCCTGCTCTGTGGGAAGTCTGCTTCTCCCTCTCCCATTCCCTCTGCTTGTGTTCCCTCTCTCACTGTCTCTCTCTCTCTCTGTCAAGTGAATAAATAAAATCCTTAAAAATAAAAAAAAAGAGGAAAATAGGGATGAAGAAAAAAAATTCACTTCTTTTTTTTTTTTTTTTAAAGAACAAAGGGAGCTGGAACTCTTTTTTTTTTTTTTAAGATTTTATTTATTTGTTTGACAGAGAGAGAGATCAAAGTAGGCCGCAGAGGGAGAGGTGGAAGCAGGCTCCCTGCTGAGCAGAGAGCCAGATAAGGGGCTCGATCCCAGGACCCTGAGACCATGACCTGAGCCGAAGGCAGAGGCTTAACCCACTGAGCCACCCAGGCACCCCAACAAATTCACTTCTTTACCACCATGGCCTGGAAGTAGTATACATGACTTTGGTTGGCATTCTGTTGGTGTGCACTAATCACACAGCCCACCTAAGTGTAAGAGAAGCTAGGAAATATAGTCCTTAACTGTACCTACCTTCCAGTAACTATGCAATGGAAGAGCATGAATAAATTTGATGGAGAGTTAGCTACATCTGCTTCTTAAGGATTCCCTACACCATCTTTGGAATTCTTTGTAAATAGATATCTACACACACACACACACACATACATACACACATATACAGGTCTTATAGATCTTTGAGAAATGCAAGGTTGGGACTACAAGCAAGCCAACAGAGGTTGATTATTCCTCAAATTAAAATGTTGAGTGGTTGTCCCTAACTGTCTCAATTCAATCAGATTCTACTTTAGAGTAACAGTCCCTAGACCTTTTGAAATAATTACTCTTCATACTATGAACCAGGCACTACCAAACAATGACAACACTAATAAAATGTGGCAGGGTTCATACTACCTCAAGGGAATTACCAGTTTAGGGGAGAGGAAAGACACAAAAGCAGTAATTGTAATGTCAAGGATAAACTCAATGACAAAATATGCGTAGATTAAAATGCCTAAAAGGGTTAATTATCTTTCTTATTAGTGTTTTCCCAGTATTCTCTCTGGATGGACAGATAAATTCACTTGAGATTCCTTCCAGATCACGTGGACGAGCCTACATGCCTTTTTAAAGAATCTCCTAATCTCTGTTATATTAAGAAGTGTGAGAGCTGGGATGGGGTAAAGTTCTCTACTTTTCTAACATGTGTTCCGTTGTTCTATCCTGTCATTCACTGATATGGTGTCGTATGATGGACACAAACAGTCACAGTAAAAGCTCTTTTTTGTTGTCGGTCAAAGATGACTCTAAGTGTAGTATTTAAATCTCTGAAAGAATGAGTCCAAATCTCATTTGGAGCCCTTTAAGCCCTAGGGATTTTTTTTAAGGTCTCGACAGTAATGCTTGTCATAATTTAAAATAAATATTTAGTGAGTATTTACAAAGTAAATTACTCAGAGCTGAATATTGTTAGATCTAAAGACATTTACTTTATGTAGTCCCAAACTAAAATTTTCCTAATTCTATTGATAGCAAAAGGGATATTTAAACAAGATGACACACACATATATATATTTATTATATATTAGATGTTATTCGTAATAACAACACAGAATTGGGATGGGTGGGTGCTGTGAAATTCATACCGATGAACCCACATTATGCTGTTTTCCTTATGAAAGTTTCCCACCTCAGCCTTCAGATGCTCACATGCTTTTGCCAGAAATAATAAATATTTTGACTAAATAATAGCATGCTTTTGGTTACCAGCTGTGACCTCCAGAAAAATGAGAGAGGCAGATGGCAGAAACCAGTGACACATTAGAATGTGAGTATTTTGAAATATTTTCCACTGTACTCAGGTTGTCTATATATTTCTAAAGAATAGGGTGTCCAGTTTATTTGTTCAGATAGATAGTAAATAATTTCTGAGCATAAATATGTCCCAAATACAGCATGGGGCGGGGGGGGGGAAACACTTATACTAAAAATGTGATCATTAATTATCTGTAATTCAAATTTGCCTGGATGGTTTAGACTTTTCTTTGCTACCTCGGGCAACCCTGCTGAAAGTTCCAGTCCAGATCTTTTAAATGTCAGCATAATACGTGTCTATTGTTGCCTCACAATCTCGTTCAAAGCAAATTTGATCAGAACAATGTTAAAAAAAAATGGAGAGTTTCGATTGTAGGTGCTGGATCAAAGAGAGCTGTACCTCCTCACAGTAGGGTTTAATTTCTGAGAGGAGAGAGAGTCCTTGATATTTCTGTCAGAATAATGGCGGATGTCAAGTCCACTGCTTTAGTTTTCCCTTCTGCCCTCCCCTTGCAAGCTTTTGTATGCATTGTCGGAAGGAGGAGTTAACTACCAAGCTCGAGGAGCCAGCCAAGCCGTTTTCTTTTTCCTTTCTTTTTTTTTAAGATTTTATTTATTTATTTGACAGACGGAGATCACAAGTAGGCAGAGAGGCAGGCAGAGAGAGAGGGGGAAGCAGGCTCCCTGCTGAGCAGAGAGCTGGATACGGGCTCCATCCCAGGACTCTGGGATCAATACCTGAGCCACACGCAGAGGCATTAACACACTGAAACACCCAGGCGCCCCACCAAGCCGTTTTTCTAATCTAGAAACAAGAACCCATGAAATAATTAACAATGCTAATTATTTAAACATAAATATCTTGGTATAGGGGCATCTGGGTGGCTCAGTTGTTTAAGCATCTGGTTCTTGGTTTTCAGCTCAGGTTGGGATCTCAGGTTCCTGGGACTGAACCCTGCTTCAGGCTCCATGCTCATTGGGGAGTCTCCTTGCCCCTCTCCTTCTCCCTTTGTCCTTCCCCCCACTCGTGCTCCTGCTCTCTCTCAAATAAATAAATAAGTCTTCAAATAAATAAATAAATAAATATCTTTGTATATGCAGAGCGTTGCAGATTTGGATTCTTTTCAGAAATGCAAGCACACTGAATTTGCAAACCAACTTTGTGAAACCTTCTATTTGAGATTCCAGTGACAACAAAGACTCAGGACAGTGAGACTCACAGGGAAGGTGATGAAGATGATGATTTGACAGATGAGTGCAGACTCTCACCAGCAAGCCCAGTAGAAGGGTCCGGAAACCTGAACCCTGGGCTGAGAGTGACAAAGATGTCTGACCTTCCTGCTAAGGGACCCAGGCAGTTTTAAACCCTCAAATTTGTAGGTAGATTAGAAATTAAAATTTAGGAAGGAAACGTATTTGTGGACTAAGTCAGCTGGACTCCCTGTTAATGAAGCAGTATCTATTCCTCCTTTAACCTCCTAGGTATTATTCTGCAAAGCTTAAAAAAATCAAAGCAAGCCCTCCTGCCCCCTAAAAAAGATATACGTGAGATTTCTGACTTCAGAAAAATTGTGTGAATTCCCTCTGCAGCTGCAGAAGTGGCATGAAACAAATATTGCTTTCCATTCTTGCTATCAACCACGCACTATATGGATGACTTAATTATTATGCAAGATGGTACTGAATCACAATGATGTGTAGTGGCTGCTAATGAGAAGTCATAAATCAAAGTCCTTAATGTTGAGCTCAGGCTACAAGATGTAGTTCTTTTGAAATATCATAAGGATGGCTACGTGTACATGCATATATGTGCAATCACGTGCTCTCAGAGATTTGGCTGCTTTCTGATACCCAGTTAAAATATTCAGCATGTAACCCATCTTCCCTGTCCTTTGTCATGTCTTTGTTTCCTGTAAGTGCCACATAGAGCAGAGCTCTTTGCAAAGGTGATGAGAAAGGGTGGGCAGGAAAGTGCCTGAAATGCCACAGAATGATTCTGGCTCCATGAGTTTCTTCCCTGACAGACCCATTACAGGAAGCATAGTGACTTGCCTAGAACGAGAGGCTGTTTTTTGTTGGTTTGTATCCCCAGCTTCAGACAGTAAGAAAAAGACCCTCATTGTTATATTTATTATAAATCCTTTAAAAACTGGAGGCCAATTTGGGAAGCTAAAGCTGTCCTTCTAAAGTACAATGTTTCCAGCTACCCTAGCAAATCAATGATGGACTTACATATTCTGTGAACTATTTTAATCTGACTAGTCCCTGGAAAGAATCAAAGCAATTGGCTAACAAGATTTGTTTAGATAGGAAGCAAACCCTATAGAAGGGGGAGTTATGTGGGCAAAGATCGGGCATGGTCATGGGTATTTATTTTCCCATCCACTCATTCATTCATCATCAATTGTGTATTGATTATCTACTAAGTATAAGGTTCTCTGAGAGATCCTCGGGTCATAGAAGGATAAATCTGATTCATTTTCAAAGGTCAAGAACTTTATAGCATAGTCGAGTAAATGAACAGGTAAATAATGATAATACAAGGCAAGAGGAAGTCAGTTCTTACAAGATCGAGAAAAGGCAGTGCAGGAGAAGCCCCTGGGAAGTCAGTGACACTGATGCGAAGGGCTGGAGGCAGGAATGATAACTAACATTTAATGCATACTCGCCTCCGGGCTGGCTTCATTCAGTTAGGACATTCTCTGCATAATCGAGAAGGAGGATTAGGTGAGGTGAGTTTTGGAAGAAGAGGAGAACATACAGATCTACAATGGGGATAGGAGCCCGTCATTCTGATGGAACAGTAGAGGTAGCAAGGAGCACTGCACATCTGGGTAATGGCCTGTGGTTTGGAATGGCTGGAGTTGGAGTGAAGACAGGTGCATGAGGTCATCACACCCCATCTATTTTTCAAACAGTAGACCTGGTAGAATAGGGCCTTTGAGTCTCAGAGGGTGGCTAGCAGAAATGCCCTGGTCACATGGGAGGCACAGAGGGAGCCAGGGCTAAGAGAGTGGCCAAAGAGGAAATTCCAGGAAAAAGGCTGTTTCCATTATAGTGGCCCGGTGACCAGGCAACTGCATGTCTTATTTCCCCTAAGAGACTCCGAAGTTTGTGAGGGTGGGATGTAATTCATTTAGAAGTTTTCGAAGTCATGCAAAAACCCCCAAATGCAAACAAAAACCAAGCAAACAAAAAATGATCCTTCTTGGTTGGCTGGAATCTCATATACTATACTCAGCATACTGTGTGCCTCATATCCAACTTAAAAAAAAATATATATATATGGTTTGGATAACCACACGTGTGACCATACCCCCTGTTCTGTCTAGTTAGAAGGCTCTAAAAGTTCAGAGTCTAGCCTCACCTCTTCTCTGTGTGAGCATATCATCAAAGAGAATGAAGAAACCATGAAAAGGCACAAAATGCACTTGTCACCTCCTCCCAAATCAGCAACCAGGTGGTGTTGCTGCTGCTCATGAGAATCTGATCCAGACCGAGTTCACCGGAAATGCCCCACAGGGCTGCTACATCATTTGAGGTGGTGTTTACCTCAGGCCTGCAGAAGCCCTTTCCCTACCAGTCCTTTGGCCATTAATAAAACAGTAGTGAATCCTGGGGACTTTCACAGCAATTGCCAGACAATAAATCTTTGATAGGAAGTACTTATTACTCGTCACTGAATCTCTTTACCCCTCCCTGGGGAAATTCCGTGCATCAACCCATGGGTTCAAGCTTATATTTCTCACACTGGGAGGGAGTATAGAAGGAGCCCCCGCCTCAGAACGTGGCTCTTGGTTGGCTAGAGGTCCTGAGCTTGTTGATGGGACCAGGACTTTTGATCTGAATCCCTCAGGTTTGAATGACTGATCCACAACTAGACTCAATGCTGTGCTTCTACCAGAACTACAGAATTTCTGATAAAGAAAAAAAAAAAGCTGGCAAGCAATGTAGCATGAAGGTCCAGTCCAAAGTAGAGGGATGTGGGAAACAGCCATCATTTTTCATGGATTGCTTGTAGAGGTAGGGGCATAAAAACTCATTCTAAAAAATCTAAAGATACAAAAGGTTAAGAAGCTTTATAAGATATATTTATGTATTTCCCCAGAATGTTATTATTAATACAAGGGTGTCCAATTCCAATAATATGTGACAACAGTTGCCTTGGGTAAAGCTGTCTCTCATCTTTCAACGTAACTTCATATTACAATCAATTGGGGATTTTTAAAAAAAAATCTTGATGCTGGGGTAACAATAGCAGAAATTCTGATTGAGTTATTGCATGGGACAATATGCCTTGAAAAGATGTCCAAGTGATTCTAGTGTGCAATCTGGATCAGGAACTACAACCTAATACAGACTGAGGGCAAGAGAAAGTTCTTCAGTCTACAACACACCAGGGTCCCCTCTACTCCTCATAGGCAATTTTTAAGCTAGGAATCCTTTACCTCCTTTAAATATAGCTAAGGGAGTTTGAGGAATGGTAAGCACTGTGAAAGTTCCCCAGTTATACAGTATTTTGGTTTGTTGGATTTGTTTAACTTTGAGGCAAGGGGCTTCCATGAAGGGTCTGTGAAGCCTTCCAGGCTCTCCTCACCAACCCGAGTCCTCAGCTTGGTGCCTCCAAGCCCTTCTCAAAACAGAGATTTAACCAATAATTCCCTCCCCTTCTTTTGGCCTTTCTTATTTCCTCCCCAGATCCCTGTCTGTTAGTTTTAAATTGAAGGCATTAAAAAAAAAAAAGAAAAAAAAAAAGAAAATTTTCCTCCTGGCTTAAGGAAATTTCTATTAAAATAAGCAGTTTTATCAAGTCACATAAATTAAGTCCTTTTTGGTCCTTTTCAAAATATATGATAAGGTCATAGGACATAAAATACTGTACTCCAGCAATTCAGAAAGGACTCATCTCCAGAATACAAACTCTGAAGGCAAAGATTTGCATAAATTACCATATTAATATACATATTCAAAGTTCACAGTTTATCAAAACCAGAAAGAAAATAACCTCATTTATAGCAGAGCATCTACTTCTTTCCATTCCTTAAGTGCTTGATATGTAATTAGGAAGTGCTAGGTTGGGGAGTGGGCACAGCTAGCTGTTACCATACTTAACTCCTTGAATGTCAGGGTAACAAATCTATCAAAAATGTATGTTTACAGAGGAACTCAGCAAAGGTGTGAGGCTGAGGGAAGGGGTTTGATAAGAAATGGGGTTAGGGATGAAGTAGGAGGTAAAAATGATTGTTGTTCCACCATTTTCTCAGAAAAAGAATGTTCTGACACTCTGATATGGGCATTGTGAGGAGGGCTATTTCCACAGGACCCTGTCATGTTGGCCTTCTCACTAGGAATTGCTTCAGTAGAAATGAAACTGATGTGAATAGCAAAATTTGGAGAGCCAACAAGGGAACAGAAAAAAGGATGCCAAAGGGAAAGTGAGATGCAAGTCAGAGTAGTGGAAGACCCAGGAAGGCCATCTGGTATTGGCGTAGCGGGTGTGCCCATGTTAGTCTGTTAGTCAGCCTTGCATGCTCCTTGGTGGGCTTTCTCAGTGCAGTTTTCCACAAAGTGGTCTTCCACAGGAGTGCAGAAATTTTAGGTATAATTCTTTCCTGAACTGTCAGCCACTTTAGTGACTTCTCAAACCTAACAGTAGTCATGGGAAACCCTGAATGTGTAGCCAGCTAGTCAGATGAGCCCTGGGGAGACCCAAACGGAAGTGAGGTCAACCTTATGGAGGACTCTGCCCTTAATCTTGAGTTTGGCCAACTCTAGGAAGACAGAGATCAGGCTGACTACTCAAAAACTACTCAAAAAAATTGCTGTGAGTGTTTGGTTTAAAAAAAAAAAAAAAGACCTGGAAGCCACTTAGACCTTATGACATTTCTCCTCTCATCTGCCTTCCACTGGTTATTGCTTTCAATATGCTATGGGAAGGAAGAAAAGAGAAAAAGCGGAATTCATTTGATATTTATACATTAAAATTAGGTTATAGGATATAATTGACCTTAAATGAGAACTGTCTAAAAGAATATCATATGAGCAAAGAACATGAGACTGATGGCATGGAGACTGTGGTGTATGGTTGGGTTGCCTGTACATCCTTTTAGTTACACTGTGATTCTTATCGTCCTTTGGAAATCGATGGTACAGAAAAGGAAAGGTACAGACAAAACTGAAGAAGGGCTCTGCATAAATTTAATGGAATCAGACATTATATATGATAACCTATTTTCTGGTGATAAAATGGAATCCTCCCATGACGAATATTGTGCTGTTTTTCTAATTATCTGAATAGTTAGCTTTGATGTTACTTTCCTTTCCTTTCCTTCCCCTTCCCTCCCTTTCCTACTCCTTCCCACCCCTTCCCTTCCCCTTTTCTTTCTTTCCCTTCCCTCCTCTTCCTTTCTCCTCCCCTCCCCTCCCCTTCCCCTCTGCTCCCCACCTCTCCTCTCTCTCTCTCTTTCTTTCTTCTTTTCTATTTGTTTTTGAGAAGTGTGTGTGTAGGGGGTTGGTTTACAAGTGACAATTAAGAAAACTATATTAATGAACTGAACTGCAGAGATAAACAACCAAACCCAGGCCAATTGTAATTGGACAGAAAGGGCTCCAGAATCCTCCCCCTAGTCAGGAGCCCTGCATTAGGCAAACAATGTCAACAATTTAGAAATAAGTAGAGGTTGGACTGGAGTCATACCAGTTCAGACCTTGAAGACTTAGCCTTTCTACACATGTCACGATGCTGTAGCTGAGTACGTATATATTTCCTGATTGGATAATTAGAAAATGAGATACCTACTACCAGTAGTAGGTATCAAGAAGTATCCAACATATTCACTATGGTCAGAAAGCAGACTTGGAGATTACATTCACCGCAGACCTGAAAACACTGGTAAGGTTCAAAAAAGGCTTAACTATTCCTTTTTAAAGCCTAGAAATTTGTTTTCTTAATACTATCACCAACAATCCTAAAGATTTGTTTTTATACAACAATCATCAACCATACCACCCAGAAACCAAGACGGACATCTCAGAAAATAAGCTCTTACCGCAATCTCCTTTCCTGAGGAGTTATGTGACAAGTATAATTACTGTCCTTCAAGACAGATCTATTCCCCAAAGACAGGCAACTAATTTCAAAGAAAAGAAGGTATATTAAAATAGGTGGAAACCAAGGAAATCCTGTGAGAAAACACTGGCATCTGCAATAAGCATAGTCGTACAAAACCGCACAAAAGGAGCTGCCAAGAAGTATATTTTCAGAGGGCAAGTGAAGCAGAACAAATAGCAATCATATTTATATAATATCTTTTGCCTAAGAGTCCAAGTTTTTTATTTAATCTTATATTCCCTATATAGCCTGACTGGGGTAAGGCTTCAGAAACTAGAATTTAGCTTCTAGCCTTTGGTTTAGTGTTAATATTTATAGAATAGTAATTACCACCTCTGAGTACAGTTAAGGTTAGTTAAGTAACAAAACACCAAGTCATACAGAACAAGTTTCAGTCTTCAAAATTTTGCTATTTCCAGGTTAAAGAAAGAAAGAAAGAAAGAAAAAAGAGAAAGTAAAGAAAATAAAATAAAATAAGAGAGAAGAAAAGAAAAGAAAAAAAAGAAAAAGATTCTCTCTGACCAAAATATGAGCCAATGTTTGCCTTACAGGTCTGGGCAGATAGTGGGTAAAATGAAATGCTTAATTAAGATCTTTAATTCAAGGCTTTACATTTTGTACCATACCTGTATTCTTCATGCAGCTAATTTTTATCTCAATTTCCAGTCGGGGGAATTCATTGAGACAAGCCAGAATTGACTACAGTAAATGAAAGAGTAAGTGGAAAAAACAAAGAAACAAGAAAACCCAGAGGCAGACAGTTGGTTAATTGGAAACAGAAACAGTAAGAAAAACTTTGAACTGAGGCCATGAGAGGTGAGCAAATATTTCCCATTGGGTTAGATGACACTTCTAATTCTCTTTAGGTACTCTGAAATACATGTATTTGTTGTACTAACCCAAGCCCCAAATATACTCTCTTTTCCAAAAACAAACACAACTCCAAACCAAACCATTTTAGAGACAGAACGTACTACAAAAGTAACCAGGTAACTTCAAGTCACTTCGTACCATATGTAAACTAAAACATTTTAATTTCTCTTTATCAATTCTACCCATATATCCCCTCCATTCTACTGAGAAGCTGGGGAATTTTATAATATAGACAAAATTTTGATAAAATGGGCATTACCTCCTTACTACTATGTTTAAATTGAAAGTATTGATTATTTTCATCATAATGGCCTGATACTACCTGGCCCTCGCCACCAATATTTTGTTGGACATAACTGATATACGCCATGAACTGTGTGGAATATAAAGACAGAAAATGAAGAAAATCCAGTCCCATATACTTTTGTCTCTGTTATTCATCTATTCATTTGCTCAGTAAATACGTGTTAAATACCTAGTATGTGGTAGGGATTGACCTGGATATATGAGACATAATGCTGCATAAAAAGGACAGAAATTACTGTTCTGAAGCTAGCATTCTTATTGTAGAGACAGAGGTGATAAGTAAGTTATAAAACAAAAATGGTTGCAATATAAAATAGGGTGGGCTATATATAAAAGGTCTTGTTGAGAAGGTGACATTATAGTGAAGACCATTTGGTGAGGGGAGACCCATAAGGATATCTGGGAAAGAAACTTCTAAGCAGAGAGCAAAGGAGGTCCAATGCCCTGAGGAAGAAGAAGCATGTCTGGCATGTCCAAGGAATAGCAAACAGGCTGTTGTGGCTAGGCCAGGGTGCAAGAGAGGAAGAACAGGAGAAGGTGAGATCAGAGAGGTGGTGAGTCAGTTGCACAGGATCTCGTAGCCTCTTGTAAGGACTTTGGCTTTATTCCAGGAGGGGTGTAATGCTGTGAAAGTTTGGGTAAAAAAAGTGACACAATCTGATTTACAGTCCCTCTCTGTGCTGGGAAGATTCTAGGAGCAGGGACAGTGGTAGAAGCAGGATGACCGGTAAGGCCATAGCAACAATCCAGACAGGACAGGATGGTGGCACGATCAAGCTGATATCAGTATGTTATGGGCTGAATTGTATTCCTCCAGAAATACTGAAGCTCTAATCCTAAGTACCTGTGAATGTGGCCATATTAGAATTAGGCATTTACAGACGATCAAGTTAAGACAAGGTCTTTAAGGCGGGTCCAGATCTAATATTACTGTATCTTTATAGAAAGGATAATTTTGGGGGCAACTGCATGGATTTGTCGGTTAAGTGTCTGCCTGTGGCTCAGGTCATGATCCCAGGGTCCTGGGTTTGAGCCCCGAGATGGGCTCCCTGTTCAATGGGAGCCTGCTTCTCCCTCTCCCTCTGCCACACTCCCTGCTTGTGCTCTCTTGCTCTCTCTTGTTCGCTTTCTCTCTTTCTCAAATAAATAAAAATCTTAGGGGGGGAAAAAAAAGGATAACGTTGGTCACAGAGGGAGACATATACAAAAGAAAGATGATATGAAAAGACAGGAAGCAGATAGCCATCTATAAGCCATGGTATGCCTGAGGCTACTAGAAGCTGGAAGAAAGGTCTGAAACAGATCCATTCCTGTGTTCTCAGGAACCAGCCCCACCAATAATCTGATCTGGGACTTAGAGCCCCAGAACTGTGAGACAATAAATTTCTCTTATTTAGCTACCCAGTCGTGGACCTTGCTACGGCAGCCTGAGCAAACTAAAACACAGTAGAAATGGTGGGCAGTGATGGGATTCTGGATATGAAACTGGTTCTCATTATTCATGGATTCCGTATTTGCAAATTTGCCTACTTGCTAAAATTTATTTGTAATCCCCAAATAAATACTCACAGCGCTCTCACAGACATTTGCAGACATAAGCAAAGTGATGAAAAATCAGAGTGGTCCGATGCATATATTCCCAGCAGAGACTGAAAAAGACCATGCTCTGCCTTGTTTCAGTCTTCTTCTGTAAATAGTGCCATACTTTTCACCTTTTTTTTTTTCGCAGTATGCTTAGTGCCACACTTTTCACCTTTGTGCTTTGTGTTGGTGATTGTGCTCTTTAAAATGACCTCCAAACATAAAGCCTAGGTGCTGTCTGGTGTTCCCAAAGTGCTAAAAGACTGAGATACGGCCGTGAAGGAATACGTGTGTCAGACACACTTCATTTAGGCACGAGCTTCCTGCTGCTGGCCATGACTTCAATGTTCACGAATCAACAAAATACATTAAAGTGTCTTTAAGTAGAAACACACCTAAAACCAAGCACATACTGATCCGCTGGCAAAAATGTGACCAGAGACCCAAGGAAACTGACTCTCTACTTTCGCTATGGAACAACAATTCAGTATTCACCAACTGAACATTTTGGGTGACTTCATGGAGTGTAACAACTTTGAACAACAAGAGCGGACTGTACTTTGAGGTTAGAGCCAAGATACAATAGTATTTTTTGAAGTAGTGGATGTGGGGTGTCAGAAAATAAGGAGTTAAGATTAACCCCAATGTTTTCGCCCTGGTAAACCAAAAAGGAGATGCAAAGGACAGTTGAGGGGACAGGTTGTTTGTTTATTTCAGGTTTGTTGGAAGGAGTTGTGGATTAGGAGCTATCTATCCTTTAAATAGAACTTGAGGGTAAGCTGGGTTATCCATACAGGAAAATGGTTT
The DNA here is from genome assembly GCF_922984935.1 of Meles meles. Taxonomy (NCBI): domain Eukaryota; kingdom Metazoa; phylum Chordata; class Mammalia; order Carnivora; family Mustelidae; genus Meles; species Meles meles. The sequence goes on from NC_060068.1 coordinate 95,078,467, forward strand.
AAGGCTGGGTCACAGCAACAATGAAAGAGTGAGAAGTGAGAAATGAGAGAGAGAGAGAGTGAGAGATAGAGAGAGAGAGGAGAAGAAAGACCCTTGGTGCCCAGTGTGGGGCGGGGGTGACCTTGGCATCACATATCTATGTTCTAATCCTACCACTGCTCACTCTGAGCTGTGACAGAACCAACTTTGCAGTTTATAGGACCCTGGAACAAGGTTAGGAAGCCATGAACAAAGGCTCAGCAATTATTCATCTTATCTTAGTTGTTATTACCAGTTAAAAGTCCTTTCATATTGAACATGATGTCACCTTCATTTAAGACCATTATACATTTTTGGATAACAAAAGATTGCAGAGGAAAAGAATATTTGAAGGTGAAATTTCATTCCTGTTCTAGCACAACTGCAATGGTACCCTGAACGTCATAGAAATGAATTATTTAAAACTGGTGGGTAGATGGTGTTAGACTTTTATCCTCCGTCTGGTGGTTTTTAAAAAATATCAATCTGCTCACCAGATTTCCTGCCTCCAAAAAAAAAAAAAAAAAAACCCCACAAAAAACATAAAAACAAACTTATATTTAGAGTTCCTCATTGTGTCATAAAAAAGCCAAATGTAAATAAATAAGGTGGGGGAAGAGAAGTCAGTGACATTCTCCTACAGGAATATAGCAGCCTGTGGCCATGCCATACTTAGAACAGAAATGCATTTAAATAAAGGAAAGGGAAGATTTCAAGTCAAGTTGAAAGGCACTGCAGTAGGCATAGGCAGTTGAGTCTTGGTGTTGGATGTTTAGGAAAAGCCTGGACAAGGGATCCACATTCCATACACCTGGAGCCATGCTCCAATTGAGACCTAGGGAACTCTCTGGCCACCACTCATCTGAGAAACATTCCAAAGGCAGTGACATTTTCAGTGGTGATTTTGTGTTTCTAGAACTATTTAAGTCTATTTGGGACTTGTCTCTCTAACCATTTATTTAATTTGTTTCTTAAGCCAAAGCCTATAGGAGAAGTCAAAGCCAGAACACTATTATTATTATTATTTTTTTAAAATAAGAGGTAACTTCTCTTTTCTCATCTAATGGAGCCACTAAATTCCTACCTTTGACTTTACAACTGCACACAGTTTGCTCCCTAACAAACTACAGGTTTAAGCAAATGGGGATCTGGCAAATTCTACTCACTGACCATGATTTACACATAATTTCACCATGTGGACAAATCCGAAGAATGTTGTAAGCCTCGTTGGAGTTCCTAATATGAATGTTTACAGCCACCTTACTTTCCCACATTTTTTACAAAACATTCCAGTCAATTCCAATAGCTTCAGGAGATGCACATTCTCCATGCAAGTTTCACTCACTCGTTCAATAAATATTTCTTAAGTGGCCACTTGGTGCCATTCCCTAGAGTAGACACTGGGATACAAAGGTGAAGGAGACAAGCATAGTCCTTTTTTCAAGAAACTTGGTATTCAGCAGGAAAACAGAGCACTAAATGAACACTTAAAATATGTTACAAGATACATGGGTGATAGTGTTTGAGAGTATACTACAGAAGCAACTAAAAGAATATGGTATTTGAAAAAATATCAGAGAAAATGACAGACAACCTGAGATCTGAAGGATGAGAAGAAACTGTCTTGATCTTGGGTTGGAGGAATGTGGATTATGATAGCAAGCAGAGCATGTACAAAGGTCCCGAGGAAGAGAAAGCCAGAGGTATGAGAAGTTCAAGAGACTGAAAAAAGTTCAAACACTAGACTTGTTAACAATTCTAATACAAGGTCAGTATTTGTGTTACAAAATACTGGATGCAATATTAGCATCTGAGGCCTTCTTCAGAGTGTATAACCTCACACTTTCTTCCACCTAATGTATAGGATAGAAAATAATATTTAGGGATGATAGACTAGGTAGCATGGAATCCAAGCATTCCCTTGAGTGGTTACCATTCAATTCTTAGACAGCTAAAGACCAAAAAAAGTTAATGTATTCAGGATACAGTATTTGCCTAGCTTCTCATGTGGGCCTTCATTGAAGATGCTCTAATGTTTGCCTCCTGGGTTTTGAGGGCACCGTTAAGAAAGGTTTCTCCTGAGGTCTTTTCAGTACTAGTTGTAAAAGCCATTGTTGACATAAACCAATGTGCCCCCAATAAAAGACATTTCCATCAGAATTTAATTCAAAGAAAACTATTTTCACCCTGGGGGATTGGTGTGGTATTTTCTCCTCTTCCTATAATGAGAGCTATAGAATATACCGAATATACCATTTACTTTTCCCCCCAGCTTTGATTTTCACCTTGATTTCCAAGAGTCTCAGAATTAAATTTCATTCCATTTTATCCTTCAGATTTCCATAAGCTTTTAAATTGTCTCTGACACCTTTTATGTGGCCCCTCAGACCTTCTTGCCTCATCCATCTTAGGTGGCTCTTGCCCACTTGCTATATGGCTCCCATGACACACTCTGTAAGGGCTCTGCTCAACTACCACCTCTCTTATCCAATATGACAAGGGCATCACCCAAAGCAGGTTACCTCAGGCCAATGCCACAGTTTCTTGCCTCCTACACAGAAACTTCCGTACTGCTACTACAGTGAGTCATCCATGTACATGGAATGTGGACTCCTCACTATTGCTGCCCTGAGACCTTACACTTCACAATCAAGAATTAGCATGTAAGTTTTTTTTTCCACTCCATTTCTAGGGCATGAGGGCTAAAACAATTATTTGCTCCTGATTCTTGGGAGTTACTCTCTAATCCTATTTTATTAAGCATATTGTATGTATCTTTGGTGTTTTTTTCCTCACATTCTTTTTGAATATTTGTAGACTCTGGATAAATTTATAAGTAAGCTTACAGTGAGCTTCATTTTATATTAATTTTATAGAATTGTGGAATTTGGCCAAATGAAGGAGGATATTTTTAATTCCCCAAGTAAAATTTCACTGGAAAACTGAAACCACAGTCTAACGTGTTTTCAAAAAAAGGATAGCCACACATGACCTGCTAGCTTGTTGCTATTCTCTCTAAATCTCTACGCCTGGCTTCTTAACACATTAGAATTTATGTGTAATGAAATTCTAAGAAATTTAACACTTAATCTGAATGTCCCTATAGTTGGTTTAAGAATTTTGCTGAGATCACAGCCAAAAATCATTTTCTTTCCTTCTGGTGCAATTGAAGTGCACTTCGTCAGAGTATTTGAAATGTTAGGTGTAAATCAGTCTCAATTAATTTTTTATTTTTTGCTATATATGTTTTCCTAGGTTTTTTTCTTTTTGGCCACCTAAAGATCAGTACTTGGAGCTAGTAATTTAGAGAATATGTCCCTTTGTGCTTGTTTTTTTTTTTTTTTTTTTTTGAGAAGGCTTCATTTCCTACTATAGAAAGTACTGTATGAAGCTTCCTCCTTTCTCGAGTACTACTTACTAATGTCATATATGTAAAACAAGTAGGAAATGCTGAACTAGATTTTTTTTTTCCTAAACAGGTTTTTTTTTTCCTTACTATGCAATTCTGTTTTTATCTCTTTTTTTTTTTACAAGATTTTATTTATTTGATAGAGAGATCACAAGTAGGCAGAGAGGTAGGCAGAGAGAGGGGGAAGCAGGTTCCCCGCTGAGCAGAGAGGCCGATGCAAGACTCGATCCCAGGACCCTGAGATCATGACCTGAGCTGAAGGCAGAGGCTTAACACTGAGCCACCCAGGTGCCTCTCTGTTTTTATTTCTTAAATATTTTTCAAGGTTTTTGACAGGTCAGTTTTTTCAGGTGAGAATAATTTTTAAAGTATCTGTTTTGTGATGCTACCTATGTTAAGTAGGGAACACAAATAAGTGAGACATTTTTGCTCTGCAAATAATTTGCAATCTATTAAGAACTTCAGAAAATTATACACTTCAGAACAACACAAAGTTGAAAATAATTAGTGCCATAGCAGCAATGGGCATAACAATATTAAATCTTCTGTTGGGAGGAAGAATAGAACCCTTAAATCCCGACTATGTCAGTCTGAAATAATTTTACATTTTCTGTTGGGCTATCAACAACAGATGAGAACCTCTATAGTTCCTTAGATCATCCATCCAAAATAAACATTGCACAGTAAGAGATTACTTTATGATTCAACTTTTATGAGGTAAGTACCTCATCTGACCACAGAATAGTCAACTTCATAGAGATAGAAAGCAGAATGGTGGTTGCCAGAGGCCGAGGAGAGGAAAGAAGGGGGAAGTATCATTTAAAAAATGTAGAATCTCAGTTCTACAAGATGAAGGGTTTTGGAGACGGATGGTAATGAAGGTTGTGACAACACTAAAAATGCATTTAATACCACTAACTGTACATTGAAAAAAATGATGAGGGTTGTAAATTTTGGTACATATATTTTACAATAAAAATTCAGAAAATAAGTATAGGATTGTTTTGTATTCAGTACTAGAGAAACAAGATTAATAACCTCACAGTCTAATACAGAAGAAAAGATGTAATCAAATAACAGCAGGGTCTACAAGGTTCTGTATGCAGTCTGTAGAAAGTGCTACGGTAGCACGCACGCAGACATAAGGGTTTGACTAGCACTGTCCACTAGGATTGGAAACTGGGATGGGTAGGAAGGGGGGTAGTAGTATCTTCAAAAGTTGTAGACAAGAGTTGATATTCGAGCTGTCTTTAAAAAGTGAATAAGAGTTGGAAAGATAACAGAGAAGGTGTTCTAAGCAGAAGCACGGAGGTATTAGAGGTATCAAACATCTGTAAATTGAGCAAAGCTGTCTGGCTGACATACAGGACCAGGGGAGGACAGTGGTAGGAGATGATGTTAGTGAATCACGTGGGTTTTAAAAATACATATGGCCAGATTTATTACTGAAGATTTATTATTTTTTTAAAGATTTTATTTATTTATTTGACAGAGAGAGATCACAAGTAGATAGAGAGGCAGGCAGAGAGAGAGAGGGAAGCAGGCTCCCTGCTGAGCAGAGAGCCCGATGTGGGACTCGATCCCAGGACCCTGAGATCATGACCTGAGCCAAAGGCAGCGGCTTAACCCACTGAGCCACCCAGGCGCCCTGAAGATTTATTTTTAAGACATGTTAACATTCGGGGCTTCCTGGGTAGCTCAGTCAGTTGAACATCTGACTCTTGGTTTTGGCTTAGGTCATGAACTCAGGGTCATGGGATGGAGCCCCATGTAAGGCTCCATGTTCAGCAGGGAGTATGCTTGAGATTCTCTCCCCCTTTCTTTGTCCTTCCCCTCCATGCGCATGTTCTCTGTCTCTCTCTTTCTGTCTTTCCAAAATAAATAAATAAATAAATCTCTAAAAAAAAAAAAAAGACATGTTAAAGTTAACTAGCTCTGATGGCAGTATGATATAGGATATGGAGTGGGTTGGGCCTAAAAGTAAAAAGACAAGATAGCTAATGACAGTCCAGATGAAGACAGTGACAATAAAGGATAAGGATAGATCTGAGAGGCATTCAGAAAGTCAAAATTACTGGGCTTGGTAGTCAATGAGATATAATGTGTAAAAGAGGGAAATCAAAAACACTGCTCAGATTTCTATATCAGAAAATGGGAAGAGGGTGGATCCCTAAACTGGGATAGTAAATGCTGGCATAAATACAATGTTTGGCAGATTGTCTGAGGATGGGGAAAAAAAGAGTGCGTAAGGTTGATTCTGTTGGTTTTTGACAGATCTAGATGTGCTGGGAAATGGAAGGGGTAAGCTCTGAAGAAGATAGGCAAAGCAGGGGGTGATATCAAAGCAAAACCCCACAAAGTTTAGGAGTTAAGGCTGGGCTCTGGAAACCGTGGCTAGATCAGGTTGCCTCTATGATAGTGAGAAGAATAAAAGTATAGTGGCTCTATGATGTGGTATATCTGAAAGTCAGGCTAAAGAAGTTTTAACTAATTCTGTAGTGATGGTAAGTCATGGCTTTGGGGCAGGGGTTTTGCCACGTTCTTTAGGATTATGCTCTTCTGGAAGACTTACAGCAGCAGTGGGATAGGGTGTCTTGAGACAAGGGAGAAAGATCAGTTAGAAGGCTACTATGAGGGGAGAAGCAAACAATAAGAAGAAAAGGAGCAATGACGGTCAGAGCAGGAATGAAGAGGCAGGAGCAGAATCAAAAGATATTCGGAAAAAAATTAATACGCAAGATCAAGTTCCGGATTGGGATGGCTGGAGGTTAGAATTGGATTCAGGGTGGACCCAGGGTGACAGAGTATTGCGGTGTCAATGAGAAGAAATAATGATGTCAGGAAGGGGAGCAATTTTATGCAGAGATAATTGATTCTGAGGCACCAGCAGGATATCCAGGTGAAGAAATATTTTGGGCAGTTGGAAATGCAACACTGCAGTTTCGAACACAGACTGGAGCCAGGAATGTAAACTTGGGCGCTATCTCGTGTACGTGATAAATGATGTGTGAGAAAGGATAGGATAGCCAAGGAAAGGAAAAATGAACCCAATAGAAAAAAATCATGGGGGTATGCTTACCCTTGGCTGGGTGAGGGAAGTCTTGGAAGTAGAAAGAGAAGCAGTCCTAGGAAGAGACAAGAATAATCTGGAAAACACACCTTTCAAAAAAAGGTGGGGGGACAGAGCCTCAAAAAAGGAAAGTGGTAAAGAGTCAAATAGGGAATTTGAGGCAGAGGAAGACTGGTAAGGGCAGGTCATCTGTGCACAGGGATAAAGCGTTGATGGGGATGAAGCTGTGCTGGCCAGGGTGAGCGAGGGAAGGTGTGGTATAGGGCATGCGGAAGCTGAACTTCTCCACAGCATTTATGATGCTAGAGCCAGAAGTATAGAGAGCTTGGTTCCTGGTCATGTTGCCATTTGGTTTAAATAAACTCAATTCTCGGTATTCTCAGTAGTCCCATAACTTTCACTGAAACAACGGGGCAAGAACCATGGGTGCACACAGCATTTGCGACCGTGAAGTTTGGAACATGATTCATGAACACCTCCTGTCTGGGAGCACTGGGTGTCAACATTTCCTGAGAAGAAAGAATTGAGTTTAAAATGGCCATTTTGCAAAGCAGTGTGTATGCCTGAGCTCTGTGTGATAATTTACCAGATATCACCACATGATTAATTGAACAAACCTTTCTGTCAGTAATTTGAAATGGTACTTTCATCATAAACTAAACCCCCAGACGGATTTGCAGCAATGTTTGGACTCTGTGTTTCATTCCATTTTGTACCAGACCTGTCGTTATTTAATTGGGGTTGCCTTGAATCTATGAATTAATTTGAGAAGAACTGGCATTTTTACAATATCAGTCTACTAAAAAGAAGAGGACTTAAGCCTTCTTTTATAATTACTTTTTCAAGCTCACCCTTTTTAGTTTATAGCTATATATTTCCTTTTTGAGGGGCTCTTGTAAATGCATTATTTCTTATACTGTAAGTGTGTGCACATCTGTGTGTGTAAGTAGGAGAAAGGTAGGTGTTTTCTCAGAAGAACAATTAAAAATTAAAAGAAATAATCTAAAGCAAATTAAAGTTTTTAAAAGCATCTGACATTCATTGAGCTGATAACACATGTAAAAAAAATCACTTTGGATAATATTATGATGCAAAACAGAAAAAAAAAAAAGAACGCAGTTTATTTCCCTTTTATATGACTACTCTTCCCTTACATAAGCCGAGCTGTGATTGCTGGCAGTTAAAACGTGATGGCTGTTCAGGCCTGGTACCAGCAGCAAGAGTGCCATTTTCCTCCTCCTACCACACAGAGCTCTAGCTAGACTCTGGCTCTTGCCACAGGAAAGCAACTCTGCTCAGCCCTGCTGCTTGAATCCCCAACCACGCCCATCAGCTCTTCCACCCGCCCTCCCAAGGTGCTGGGAGGGTAGGTTGCAGGAAGCCACACAAGCTCTCCACTGTCAGTCATATTCCCCACAGACAGAGGGGTTTTCGCACAGCTGTTACAGCCACGAGTCAGAACACGCTTGTATTTTATCTCTGTCTTTATCTCAGTCCTTTGAAACATTTCAATTTGAAGAAAAACGGAAAACTATTTAATGAATCTGGACAAGGGGTCAGCAGGCTTTTACTGTCAACAGCTAGGCAGAAAACGTTATCAGGCTTTGTGGGCCATATGGTTTCTGTTACAACAACTTACCTCTGCTGTTGTGTGTGAAAGCAGTCACGCACCATAAGGAAATGAGCCTGGCTACATTCTAAGAACTGGTTCAGTTTCCAAATCCTTATTTCCAAACCATTCATTATTTATATTAAAAAAAAAAATTGAAAGTCTCGTGGAACCAAGCATGACAGGTTGCAAAGCACTGGAAGGTACAGAATGTAGAAAAATCACCAGGAGGATTTCTTACCAATTAAACAATGACTCTGAGCATAGTTGGTATTTGTCTGCTTTCTGAAGCACAATAAACACACATATATGACACTGCAGTGTGGTCACTGCTTTGAGGAAGAAGAGGAAGTCGAATGAAAACGCTATTATTATTAGTGATGGGAGTATTTGTTCTTACTTACCAATCTTGCACTGCATTGAAGGATTCTTCATTTGTGATGTCATACATTAAAATAAAGCCCATGGCCCCACGGTAATAGGCTGTGGTGATAGTCCTGTATCTTTCCTGGCCAGCTGTGTCCTAAAAAACAACAATTTAAGAAATATTTTTATTATGTTATACGATTTTAATTATATGTATTTTTATTATAAACGCTAAAAAAATAAGGCAATACATATTTTGGGAAGTGATTAATTATTCCAGAAATAGTCATAATAGAGATTCTACATTGTACTTGCAATGCCTCACTATATATCTCTTTAGTCTTGTTTTCTCTCATGATTTTCATATGGCAGCTCTGCGAGATTATGAAAAATTCTTTTTTTGGTCAAGATCTAGCTCAAAATACGTTCTACATATGTTCATTCCTGTTAGGCAGCAGATAACTGTAGATAATAAAATAAAAAGATCATACATATGAAAATCCATAGATTTTTGTTTAGTTCAAAACCAGAAGAGTTCATTAACTCCAGTATTATGTGTTTATAATCTAAGTACAAGCCACTGTGGGGGAAAAGAAGAATTTTATGAACAGCTCCCTGCTTTCAAAAGGATGCAGTTTAATCTTACTTTATTCAGCTATAAAATGAGAATAAAAATACCTGCTTTGTGTGGCTATTTGAGGCAACAGACCTGGAGTTCCTGCTCTATTACATAGCTGGGGAACATGGACAAGCCCCCAAACCTCGGCAAATAAACCTCTCTAAAGTCCAGCATGTTTGCTAGGACTACGTGAAATGGTGAATTTGCAGTGCTTCATGCAGAGCCTGGCATACAAACAGTGGTTGATAAATGCTGAGGACCGGCTGCTGTTCCTAGAGGCTGGGGAGGCAAGGCGAGCATACGATGGGAGAAAGCAGCTTACAAACACAGAGGCTCAGGTCCACTGAAGAGATGACACGCAATAGTGAAATCTGGGAATACAGCAGACATATCGCTAAAGTCACCTGCATACATGTCACATATACTGTTTAGTATAGCTCAAGAATTATTCCTCTGTTCACCTGACCCTTGCCCCTTTGTCTTCACTGGATCTGGGCTATGGTTTACGACACAATGCTCCTTGGTTTTCCCCTTCACCACTTTCGCTAGAGATCCGGCTCTGATTTCTCTTTCCTAGTACTCTAGGTGCTGAGCACTATTACAGAATAATATTATTACAATAATATTACATTTTTATTAGATATTACAATAATATTACAATATTATTACAGTAATATTACAGAAATATTTTCTTCTTTTAGACTTTATTCTGGATCCTCTTTCTGCTCTTCTCCCAGAGATACCTCCTTTGCACATGGAGTACATTCTAGCTCCCCCTAAGATTTAATAGCCCTTGAAGGGGAAGCTAATGTGTTGGATGACACAAGAGCAGGTTCCTTACCATCAAAATGAAACTAATATCTTCTGGGTCTCACTCTTGGGATGGGCTCGTGTTAGATATGCTAACGCTCACCCACAGGTGTTCTCCACCTTGGATGCTCACACTCCACCATAGACTAGCCCATGAGAAACTTGAGATTGCTCACAATTTTCTCCTAATCTGTGTGGTATATTTTATGCAGCCCCGTGGGTGATCAAAGCAAATGATTCTAGAAGAACAGGGGGGCATGAAGAGGAAGTTGAGAATTAGCCGACTTTTCATGAAACCAACAACAGGGCCAGGGATGAGACTGGCCTGACTAGAAGAAGATATTTATGTAGTGATATTAGGGATATAGGTTCCAAAGATAGGATGGAAATCAATGATGGTACCCCAAATAGCAAAAACAGAGCAAAATCTGTGGGAAAGATCTTTCAGAACATAAACATATCACCATTGGCAGAAAACAAAAAGGAAAGTAGATTTTACCACATGAAAATTTAACAATTCCTTGAATATATAAAAAAGATATAAATAAAATTAAAATGATACATAATCAAATAGTCAGAAATATATTTGCATCGTACCAGAGAGACCAAAGGTTACTATCTTTAGTATGTCAAGTGGTGCAAGAAATCCTTAAGAAAAATGTTAAACAATCTAATTTTAAAATTATTTATATAGAGGCACATAAATAACTAATTAATCTGTAAAAAGAGTTGAATCCCAAGGATAATAATGCTGCAAAGTTAAATGCCTACCTAATAGAAGTTTCCTGGATATTACTTGAATGTTTTATTGTATTTTGCTTAGTATTTTATATATATGAAAATGTAGATGTTTGACATAAACATGAATATCAAAAACTGCATGTAATTAGGAAGAATAAAAAATAAAAATAAAAAAGTTTATTAGGCAGAAAGAAGCCAGTCTTGAGCTTATGTGGATATTCTTACATATTTTTTGGATTTAATTCAATTAACAGCACATCCAATTGTGAAATAAAGAAGAAATTTAGAGAACCAAATTCCCAGACTATGTACACAAAGCATGGTATACTCAGAGATTGTGTATTGTATTTCAGCTTTCTGGGGAACAAAACATCTCAAAACTAGTCATTTTATTTCAAAACATCTATTTTTGTCTTAAATGCCTATTTTCCAGAATACATTATCCATAGAGTTACCTTTTCTTTTTCTTATTGTGAAGTAACTTTAAATGGCTATCTTGTCCACCATACAGTAATAGCGCGGTGTGGTGACAGAAAGTAGCTCCACTTGCAGTGAGCATAGCATCGCACATAGACTTGTTCAATCACTATGTGGTACACCTGAAACTAACAGTGTGCATCAACTATGAACCAATAAAGATTTTTTTAAGTCATAAAAATATTTAAAAAGTAAAAAAGATAAAAATCTGGAAAACAAAAAGCTTTTTAACATTTGACCGAGTAGCTGTCTCACAGGTTGAGGACCCCATTCTTGTTGCCTTCTCTATATAACAGATAGCTTTCCCCTGAATTTTCTCCAGCAGAAAACAGCCAATACAGCTGAGGCACTGCTGAAATGTGACCCAGACCCTTCCTGTCAGGCATGTCCTTGGCACAGACACTGAATAATGGTGTGTTGGAAAAGTATGACATCTCTTTCTTCTTGACCTCTTTTGGTGATGGCTTTCCTTTTCATAAGATGTTAATTTTATTTTGACAGTAAAGAAACTAGTTCTAGTATTATAAAACATTCATTCCAGTCTATGAGGGTATTTAATCTTTAAGAGAGCAGAAATCAAGGCCCCATTATATAATGACTGATATGTTACAGGAAACCGCACGGTTGGACAGCCATTATCAAAATTTAAAAGTAGACAGAGTGGGACAAAAACTGGCTTTTAAGGAAAAAAAAAAAGAAGCTTTCAGAAAGCACTTAAGTCACAGCAAGGATCAGAATCTTCTATACCATTCTGATACGAACCCAGAAACACAATCTAATTGGAGATAGTTGTCACCTAAAAGCTCTCAGGGAGAATAAGAAGTCGTAACAAATAGGGGTATTGTATTAGGAAAAACAGAGAGTAGTTTCCCTTCCCAAATGCAAAGACAATAAAAAAGAGTAAAACTAAGCTAATAAACCAGGCACCAAGTTGGTTTTGAGTACAGAAAACAATCTCAGAATTACAAACTCATTAGCATGTTCTCTCCTATGGTTCCAGGAAGAAAAAAGAAGTCAGAAAAACACTTCATTATATTTGACATTTACTAATGATGATAGAAGGTTCTATCTGAAAGAAAGGAACATTTTATAATGTCAAGTGCCACTAATGTAATTAAATGTGAACAGTCTCAGAAGGTAACTGGCTAAAATGGTACCTCTTCTCAATTTGCTCAGAAAAATGGCTCCAAAGCTTGGTTTGGCACGGTTCCTCTGTTCAGTTAATTCTGAGAGCTGGGGATACCTGCTGATTTTCTATAAATGTAGGCTTCCTAGAATTGAAAAACACAACTGGAAATCTCTTACAGAGAAAATGAGGGATGAAAATATGATTAAAGATGAAAACTTTCTTCCATGAAAGTCAGCTGTCATTTTCTTCTAAAAAAAAAATCATTTTAGTTAGTTTATTTTGATTTCACAGTCATGTTTTGTTTTCTTTTGTTGTGTTTTTGAGAGAGTGCCTGTGTGACTGGTGGAGGTGTGAGGGAGAGGGAGAGAGAATCCTAAAGCAGACTCCTGGCTGAACGTGGAGCCCACATGGGGTTGAGGCCCTGAGATCATGACCTACACTGAAATCCAGAGTGGGGCACTTAACCAACTGAGCCTCCCACGTGCCCCGTTTCTATTCATGTTTTTAAGAGGAATTTTTGGCTTTAATGATAGGCTTGATGAGCAAATACTTGAGTATATGCAAGAAAAGAACTATAAAATGCATAATATTAGTGGCTTGATAAGTAGTCATGACAAACATTTTCAGTTTGAATTTTGAGATTTTGTCTTTGTTTTTGCCTTAATTTTCTTCTGATAAAATATATTTTTAACTGTATGTATGGCATTCCCAAAGTCTTCTGAAGTTATGCAGAGATAACCTGCAGACTTAAGATAGGGGGACTAACCTTGGTTTGAGTTACATTGTAATAGATTTTTGCTTTGGTGGTGACTTCCCTCTGTATAGATTAAAAGGAAGATGAAAGTAAACATTAGTAAAGGAATATCGTTCAAATAATATCACTAAAATCAAAATACATTTATTGAATGTCTAGATAGAGAAAAATAGATTGAAGGATAGATAATCCTAATACATGATGAAGTAGGTAATTTTATATGTGAAGAAACTAAACCGAACACATTGATGTTACTCATCAACAAAAGTAATTTAATTAAACTAAGGGAAATAATATATGGTAACCCAAAAATATTGTCAACAGAAATGCTAAGTGAGGATCCTGGAACATAAGACATAAAACACACGTTACTGAATTTCCAGATAGATCAAAGGTATGAAATGGAATAAACACTCAGTCATTTAGTATCTATACACAGAGTAATCTTTTGTACTTTGCTACCAGTTAATTGTAGGAATTATTTTGAATCATCAAATGAAGATTAAACTCTACTTAATATTTTAATGACTGCTGATTGACTGATTCATTGATTCATTTGTTCATTCATTGAGTAAACATTTGGTGAGTATCTATTACCAGTTAGGGACTGCGATCAGTTTAGATTAAACTTATACTCTATCTATTAGAGACATATTTTTGCATATTCTAAAATACTACATATTAAAAGTATTTCATTACGCAGAATATCATATTCTCTACATGATAAAAAAATAGGTAAAATCATGAAAATATCATTTCTAAAGAACTAGGCAGCCTAGCAATTTAAAATTGTAATCGAGGCCACCTGCTCAGTGGTGAGGTTCTCTGATTTATAGCCACTGAATGGTCCATAGGAATTCCCCCCAAAAGATATGTTGAAGTCTCAATCCCAGAACTTGTGAATGTGAACTTATTTGGAAATGGGGTCTTTGTAGGTGTAATCAAGTTAATATGAGTTCAAACTGAGTTAGGGTGGGCCTCAATCCTATGACTAGTATCCTTCGAAGAAGAGAAAACAGAGACCCAGAGCACACAGGGAAGGTCACACAAAGGCAGAGGCAGAGATGGGAGCAATATATCGATGAGCAAAGGAAGCCAAGGATTGCTGGCAACCATCAGAAGTGAGGAGAGAGGGATGAAATGAATACTTTGCTAGAGCCCAAGAGGGAACATAGCCCTGTCAACACCTTTATTTAGGACTTCTGGTCTCCAGGACTGTGAGAAAATATTGTTTCAAGTCACTCAGTTTGTGGTTCTTCATTACTGCAGCACTAGGAAGCTAACAGTCACTGACCCCAACCTAGAATCTTCATGATCAGGGCAAAAGCAATATAAATTTCACAGCTACCCACACACCCATTTACTACTTCACAGAAGAGAAAATATCGAAAGTTTAAGGTAGTCTCAGAGAGAAGTCTAACATAGTCTCACTGTGTAAATTCATGAAGGATGTTATGCTAAAGTGCATTACTATATTCCATGTATGTAAAATTAATTCTGTTCACAAAAAGGTCAGTTGATATACCTTTGGCATTTTAAAAAGTAGATCTCTATGTATTTACACACAGATACATATATGGTAATCAGGAGGAAAGAACAGTGTCGCTTGAAATGACAAAAAATATATATTGCTTCATGTTGGTATTTGACCCGTAAATGATCGACATGCTATTACAGAAAGATCCCAAGTCATGATGTACACTGGAACATAACCCTCCAAAAGAACAGAAACAACAAAATGGTGATAATTACACATCATTTCTTTTGTAGGATGGTACTTTCCCTCAAGTTGTATTTCTTTTTTTTACTTTCATAAATAGGCAGACAAAACAACATTGCATACAGTCTTATGAATATAATAAGCAAAATAAGAAGCTTAAATATTTTATGTTTCCTTGCTGTATATTTATTTTTGGAATGAAGCAAGAAATTTTTTCCTAACAGCAGTTAATCTTCTATTAAGATGAAATTTACAAACCACTTTTCTTTACTGATCTTGTGCAAACAGTCTTTTTATTTCATTTATACACACTTACACAAGCATCTGTAAGTCAGACTCACATTTTAGAAGCGAGTACTAAGAAACTGGGCTCTAAATAGTTCTTCGATCAATTTGGACGTCCTTCCGACCAAGTGTCCTTTATCCATCCTTCTTAACACCAGTTTATTGATCAGATTTTCTTGTCACGATGTTTAGCTTTGAAATACCCACACCTTCATTTTATAATGGCATCCAGTTCTAAGTAAGACATAACAAAATAAGCCTGAGGCAGAGGATAAAACTTGACCTATTATTTCTTGGCACTGTTACCATGGCAATTCATCTTCCCTGGAAGAGATGAACGGTCACATACAGCTCCCTTATAGGTGGCCTTTGACTCCACGATCAGTGAGACCCTCATGTATCAACCCAGTTGTATGTTTCTGCTAACAAAAGTTGAGACACTCTTCAGTAAACACTAAAGGCTCTGGTGAGTTTGCTTCAAGACCTAAATAAAACTCACAATCAAACCTGTCTAAAAGGCATCTTCACTCATTTTATTTATGAGCTTGTTTTCTAAGAATGATTAACACAAAGACAAAGAAAGACCCCATTTTTGCTTTCTTTTTGATTAATCTCCTTGACATACTTCCCAGTGGGATTTTGATTATGTTCAATTTTGTCAAAACCTGGGACATAAATACTTAAATGTAGGCAAGCTCAGAGCTTTTAGTCAAAGATGCTGATTGTTTTTCTTCACAGGACACAATTCAAAATGCTTACAAATGATCAAAGGATAACAGGCTTTTGAGTGGGAATCTTCTTGTTGCCCTAAAATTGGCACCTAAGACTCAAACTAGACTCCTTACAAAGGGATGGAACTTTCACTCACAAAAGCCACATGCTAATAGGATCTGGGTTGGTTGGGTGTTTACATAGGCAGTGGGAATACTGATCTGCGCTTGCACGGGAGGTCTAAGACCTGGAGAGAGATGGCAGGGTGGACAGGCAGGCAGTAGAGAGGTCTGATTTCCCACTGGTTAGGGTGTCTGGGTTATGTGAGCTCCCCATGGACAAATAAACACCATAGCAGGTAGCTGCACTTGAGATATCTCGCCATTAACCCACTTGGTGAGAAGGCTGTCTCCTGGATGAGGTATGGGAGGCTTGTGGTATACTACCAGGGAAAGAAGGGAGTTGAAGTAATGCTAAAAGGGAAGGGATATGAACAAAACTTTCATGTTATTGCACTGTGCAGTGGGACAGCCCTGCAGGGCTCCCTGAACTTCCTATTTAAAGGAACCAGCATTCGGCTGTATCTCACAGAATGTGTGCACAGCAGGACAGGCCCAGCTGGAGAAGCCAAGAGAGAACTCAAATTCATGTCCATTTAGGTAAAGTCACCTGCCCTCTCCTTATCTCCCAGCTCTCCTTCCACCTCTGACACAGTTAGAGCAAGACCTAGGAAAATAGGAGGGACAAAGGGTGAAAGAGTGGATCAAACCCCTCTTCCAGTCCCTAGGAATATAGCCACATTTAGGATCAATGATACTGAGATTTTTTTTTAAATTTTTATTTATTTATTTATTTATTTATTTTTAGAGAGGGAGCGTGCACGCTGGGGGGAGAAGCAGAGGAGGAGAGAGACGGACAAGCAGACACCTCGCTGAGCACGGGGCTCAATCTCATGACCCTGAAATCAAGAGTCCCAGGCTCAACTGACTGAGCCACCCAGGTGCCCCAGGCTTTATTTTTGTTAAAGCAATTTTAGGTTCAGAGTAACACTGAGTGGAAAATGTAGAGATTTCCCATATCCCCTCTGAATAGCCTCATGTATAATCTCCCCCTTTATCAACAACCCCCACCAGAGGGGTACATGGGTTGCATCTGATGAACCTACACTGACACATCACTATCACCCAAAGCCCAGAGTTTACATGAGAGCTTGCCCTTGGTATTGTACATTCTATGGGTTTGGACAAATGTATAGTGACATGTATCCCTTATTATAGTATGATATAGAGTAGGTTCACTGCCCTAAAAACCTGTGTGCTCTGAGTTTTGTTTTCTTGTTTGTTTGTTTGTTTATTTGTTTTTAAATAAGAAACAAATGACTGGATATGGGATCTGTTCAAGTTGTGCCTTGAGAATGGACACTGGGCAGAGTATGACTGAAATGGGATTTAGATAGAAATAATACTAATGTGTGACATTTGGCACTGATGGAGTTAGGCTTTGCACCAGACTAATCACGAGTGAAGTATAACAGTGACAACGTGAAGAGTACAGATTTGAGCAGGGCTTCACACACTTCACAGTATATTCACACCTATCATTTAATTATTCTGAGGGGGTAGGCCATTTTATAGGTGACCGAATGGAGAGAGAGGGAGGTTAGGCAGCGAGCAGTTCTGAGTCATAACAGGGAGAATTGACAGGAGTCATATAAAGCCAAACTTTTGTCATACAAAGTCTAGTCCTCTTTCCAAAAACTGGGCTGAATACTGGATAATTTAGACTTTTTTCAGTCTAGCTCAATGTATGATGTTATCATTTGGCTATTCAATACCTGTTCCCGGTATGGGCTTTTGATCTTTGTGAAACTCTACTCATTCTTCCACCAAGGGCAGCTGTACCTGGTCCCAGCGCTCTACTGAAATTGTTCGTGCTCAAGTAATCAATGACATTCTGACTGCCATATCCAGTGGTTTAATTTTTGGTTCTCATCCCAGTTGTCCCAATTATTACAGATGACAAGACCTTATCTCTTTAAACCTGCTCTTCCAGGGCGTGGTTCTCCAATTTAGGGTGTAAAAAGTCAAGACAGTATTAAACATGGAACAGTGCACAACACTGTGATGTAGAGTGGGAAGGGTGGCTGAAAAATTATTCTAAGTATTGGAGTTGGGGAAATCCAGATATTAAATTTTTCTTTTAAATATAGGTTGTAGACTTTTAATGATCATATATAACAGATAAATTTTCAAACTAATAAAGGAAAGAATGAAAATGCAAAAAATAAAAGCCCTCAACCAATCCAAGAGAAAGCAGGAAATGAATACAGAAAATCATAGGATGGTCAAGCCAAAATTATAAAATAAGATGCAAATACAATGGTGATCAGGGTAAATATTAATGGGCCAATTTTCCCAGTTAAAATGGTTCTGATGTACTAGATCAAAAATCTTACAAGAGGGTAAAAGGTATTTACAAACATTCTGTGACTTTAGAGCTGAAACAGTCCTAGAAAACTTAGTTTCTTGCTTACAAATGCGGAAATGAAAGTCCAGAGAAACCAGTGAGATAATTAAGTTCACGTAGATTAAAAGTACCAGATATGCATCCAGAACCCAGATTTCCTAACTTCTAATATGTTGCTCTGTTAAATTACACTCTCTTCTTCTTTTCTTTTCTTTCTTTCTTTTTTTTTTTTAAGATTTTATTTATTTATTTGACAGACAGAGATCATAAGTAGGCAGAGAGAGAGAGAGGAAGAGAAGCAGGCTCCCTGCTGAGAACAAGGCCCAATGTGGGGCTTGATCCCGGGACCCTGGGATCATGACCTGAGCCAAAGGCAGAGGTTTTAACCCACTGAGACACCCAGAGAGCCACCTCTCTTCGTCTTTTCAACAGAAATATATTTAATCTTTATAGACTAAGTTCTGTATGCACCTTCTTTCCTTCCTGAAAATACTAGAGGCCTGCATCCCAGACTGACATTTTCTCCTAGAGGGTAGATAGAAAAAAGACCCGATTAGTAATAACAATCAAAATACGGCAACTAAAAAAGTATCCTGGGTGATTTTTTTTCTTTTGCCTTAACCTAGGCTTAGGGTAAAACAATTTCTTGTCTAATTATATTTCTTTAGAAGTATGGAAGAGAAGTAAAGAAGGGTGAGAGGGAACAGTCGGTAAGTGGGAGAGTTTGGTAAAATTTCTGAGTTTTGATGTTATCATTAAAATATGAAAAATGCTGGTGGCATATGAGAGAACTGCATTGACTTCAGTGTTTTGTACAAGTTCAGTTTGAGTTATCAGTGTGACAATGACAGGAATGTGGTTCTTGGACGCAAGAATGTGGTCAAAGTCTCCTAGGCGAGTAGAGCTATTTATAGGATGGCTTTGAAACGATGAAGAGAGATGGCAAGGGAAGATGAGAGAGGATGGAGATCAGAAGCCTGTGCAAAGCCCTTACGAGCTGAGCAGCAAAGGGGAGCTTACAAAGGCAAACTGAAGAAGAAAACTCAAAAGATTTCCAATTTTCTTTAGAAAAATTAAAGAGAATGGTTACAAATACTGTCTGCATTGCTGGATAGCCACAGAGGGATGTCCTTCCAGTCTTGTGTTTTCATGCTCAAAGGAACTTCAAAAAGAAATAAAAATATCCGATCAAATGGCTATTCCTTTCTTCTTCTTGACTCTCTTAACCAAGAACAAGACGAAATCTTAACTTAGCCCCAGCAATTTAGTGCCTGAGTAAAACTGATGTTTGGGCTCGAAATTTATATAAGGAAAAAGTCAGGTTGTTTTTAACTAATCGATATTCTGTCTGGGTTACATTCTTATTAAAAATTAAACAACAGAAATCTATATTCCTAATATTGTGCTTGGTACAGAAAAAAAATACAGAGAACACATCCATGAGGGGCAATCTCTAAATGAAATAATCTGTATTTCCCATAAACTGCCAAAATGAAGCTCGTCAAGCGATCTGAGAAGCTGGCTGTGTTTGAAGAGTTTACTGTGTGATGTGTGTGGTGTGCTGGGGGAATCAAAGAAGGGGCAGACAGAAGTGAGCTGGAAAAAGCTCCAGGAAAAGCTAAGGCAGGTTCCCTAGTGAGGGGCTGAGAGGAGGTGGTGAGCAGACACAACCACAGTCAGGATGATGGGAAATGCATGGAAATAAGGGAGGGAGCCAAGAGACTGACCTATCCTTTACAAAGGCTATCCTTTGTAAATTTCTCTTCCCTTATCCCCTGCGGGGACTAAAACAATATTTATCTTTAAGTACTGCAGAAGGTTTTTCTTCCACACCTGAAAATTCACCAGGTGTTGCAAATGGACAGAATTCCCTATCCCATTTAAACTATACTATCTGGGAAGAAAAAAACAAAACACAGAAAAGATTCTGGTTTCTTTTAGAGCAGGGTGCACAGTCCAAAATGGAAGGGAGAAAACGTAACCTCTGACCAGGTACTAGGTGAGTGGGGTAGTTTGACCCCTCTGAATTTTCACTTTCAAGCTAAAATAAAGATAATGTGATCTACCCTTTCAAGGTTGTTGTAAGGATTAGATAAATTAACATACTTAACGGCTTCTCGCACATACAAGGTGTTCAATAAATGGGACCTCTTTTTTACTTTTCTCCCAGAGCAGGAATATGTGGAGGAGAGAACAAGGGTTTTGGTGTTAGAACACCTGGGACTGCTACTCTGGTTCTGAGATATTCTAAAAATACTGTGTGTTTTTAGATATATCACCTAACCTCTCTGAGCATCACTTTCAAGATTTCCAAAATGAAATCAATACCTAATACTGAGTTGAACTGAAAGCTGCAAATGAGAAAAGTCCTATGTGAGCTATAAAATGCCATAGCTAGCATCATTATTGATTGTGTAAGGACAGCAAAGACTCGAAGCTAGCATGTCAAATCCCAAGAGAAGGTGCCTGTTAAGATGCAAATGGCCTGTTCTGTGGAATATTATTCCTTACTTATCCCACTCGCAGGGAAGGAGCGGAAATAAAGATGTGTGTCCTTCAGAATCACCCAAAATCTACATGCCCTCTTTTTCTCTCTCCGTGCCCCCATACATAAAAAGGAACAGATTTCAAAGATGAAATACACAATTAATTCTCTATCATGACTATTACTTGATTATGCTTATGAAATTCTTGAGGGTCCTCTACACATCTTATTTCTGTAATTGTTTTGACCGTCCTTGAGACAAAAGGCCTCAGGAATCACGACAGAGTTTCAAGGTTAAAGCACCGAGTCCCACATTTCAAACTATTGCTCACTGTAGTTGATAAGAACCCTTTAACAATAAGTATTATGTCTGATGAATGAAGTCTCTAAAGGACACAGGAGACAAAGGGAAATGAAAATGTAGAACCCAGATGCTATGGGAATATACGTCACTGTAGCATCTCATTCTAGCCTCCACTAGGCAGGAGACAAGCTCTCCGCAGGCTGCTGGCTGGGTAAGGGACAAGGGGGCCCAGAGAAGAAAATAATTGTCTGTCCTCAGGGGAGTGCCAGAAAGCCAGGGAGAAGAGCCATCAGGGAAAGAGTGTTTACTGTGGAAAGGCTTCTTGGCCAGAGACAGACTACTGTTAATAATGGCATACCTTTCTATTTTAGAAGTGGGGCTAATATACTTCTTTGTTTCTTTATGAATAACCTTCATCGCAAATAAGTTTTAAAAATATAATGAGATGATATGCCATCCAAATGGAATATCTAAACGTCAAAGACAATTCTGAGTTGCTGACTGTTGTTTCATAAGTCGTTGAGTCGGTGAAAAATATGAATCCCATTGTCTGGCATTTGGGAAGCAGGGACATTCAAACCCCCTGCCTTGTACAGCATGAGGTGATTTCTCACATGACCCCAAGGGACTGGCATCATGAGTCTGTATAAGATTAGGTAGCATTAAATTTTATATGGCACAAGGTAATCCAGGATAAAATCAAGTAAGGGTAATTGAACAATTACAGCTTCAAGATCAGGATCATGGGGAAGATGACAACCCTGGGCTGTTTGCCTACATTTTTCCCGTTATGTTGAAGCCATCAAAAGATGGCTTTGATTGCTATTTAAGCAATTTTCTCTTTTCTGTTCAGTTGTGTTCAGACACCAATGTAGAGCTGAGGTTGACGTTCAGTTCTGCAACTGGAGGAATGGAAATTGGAGACAGAAGTCAGAGGCTAGCTACAAAGATGACGATAGGGTTACTAAGACATGTGCCCATGGAAAAAATTCAAGGAGGCTTTATTAAGTCTCAGGAGTCTGAAAAGTGACTTTCTACAAATTAAAAGTCTTTCTGATAGAGCATGGGAAGAGGCTCTTTCTTTCTTTCTCTTTTTTTAAAATAAATCTTCAATCAAGACAGGAGTGGAGTTACTCGGGGTGGGGAGGGGGTGGAAATAGGGCCTGGACTTTGGCTGCAAGAACCGGGGAAGCTAGGAAGACAGGTGCCCAGTGCTGAGGACCAACTATGAGATGCAGACTCTCCTCCAGGAAGGGGAGAGGGGCCCACAGGCACCCAGGAACTTCTTACTATAGTTACTGGGCTCCCTGATTGTGAAAGGGATGAAATCCAACCATAGAACTGTAAGCGAACAAATTTTGAGAGGCCAAACCCATACTAAAACTTGATGCAACCTAAATATGGAATAACATCTACAGAATTTATTCAAGCTGAATTCTATTTAGGATTCTATTTAGGATTTACATCCTCTACTAAGTCAGAAAAAGCAAAATTCCAAAAGTCATTACAAATAAACCAACCATATTATGTCTCCAGATCCAATTAAAAAGAACCTGTATCAAATTGCGGCTCCATCACTCACTAGAAGAGTACTGTGTTAACCACTCATACCTCTTAAATTTAAGAATAAGGCTTAGCTAAGACGGAGAAAACCATTATTGTTCTGGGAAACAAAACCTGCGCATAAAGCAACATTTAGTTTTTATTTTTCATAGTAAAAAGATACCCAAATCACTGCATTACAAATAGACTAAATAGACCTAAATCATTTGCCAAACAATCTGGCAGCCCATAAAAGCATTTTTTTCCCACATTTAAATTTCACTGACAACACGGCTGCTGGCATGAGAAGCCTGAAAGGGGATTAGCATTCTGACGATAATTCAACGTGAAAAGTTCTTTCGGGGCTCGTGTGCCAGACAAATGTATTTTTCTTACCATGTCAACAGATTCTACTGCATGAATAGCTTGATAGCAGAGTCAGAGAGCAGATGCACTGGCATCTACAGATCCCTCTCCTACAGGAAAGACAGAAACATGTCCAGCTGGGCCCCACCCAGACTGGAGTATGCCAGGCTCGATGATCACGCTGTGCTAATAAGGTCAGGGTCTGATCCCTGTGTGTTCTTTGTTCTGCTTGACTATATGCTCAAGCTGGCCTCTCAAATGTGAGGGAAAGGTGGATGAGCAAGGGAGTAAGGCTGGATTTGCACAGATCCATCATCCTTCCCAGGAAGACAAACGAATGATTATACCCAAAGACTACTTAGAATTGCTGAAGAACATGATGACTTGGGTCAGGGTTCCTTCCCTTTGGAAGCCAATAGCGATAAATTCTGATGTAGCCCAGACTGGCTTGGGCTAACCTCATGTTCAGGAGAACTATTCTTTCAAACTGGCTTATTTATAAATTATAGTAGGCAGCTGAATGTCAGGCCATACCCTCAGAAGCTCTCCTTTAGTAGATTTTGTGGTGGATGCTGGGAATTGGCACTCTCTCCAAGCACCCTTGGCCATTCTGATCCTGAGAGTCAAACTACTACTACGGAACTGGAAAGGGCAGGGACTCTGGGGTTAAGTGGCTAGTGTTCACACTTGGGCTCCGTCACTTACTAGCTGTGTGATCTTAAAAAAATAAGTTCACCTTTCTACACCTTAGTTTTCCCAACTGTAAAATGGGGATCATGACTGATGACCTCCAAGGTTGTCATGAAGATCAAATGAATGAACACAGGCAATTGGTTAGCACAGGCCCTCAAATATAGGAAGCCAACAATACATGTCAGTTATCACTCCCAGTGATGCTTTCATTATTTTAAAATTTTCTTTCTTATATGCAATGTGTTTTATATAACAATATGTTTCATGTTTATGGTTTGGATTTTTTAAGTTGCTATAGAAATTTATAGATAGGTAGTATTTTATTGTTTTACTAGATCTAATTATTATATGCCATATATTTTCAAAGATGTGACAAGTCATTGTTAATTAAGAGTAATTAATGACCAAGAGGTAAAGATGCCTTATAAGTTATTATTCCTCAGTAAAATAGGATTTTTTTTTCTCAAATAGAAATGAGATTACTGCTACGGGCTTGCAGTTTGTTTGAAATTGACAGGCGAAAATCTCTGAGCTTCAAAATTTCTTTCTGCTAGAAGACTTACTCAAATATGAAGTGTCTAAGGCAATTTAAAAAAGAGACAAGCAAATAAAAATGGAAAATTTCCATGGAAAGGAAAGCAAACAAATAATGACTGGAATGTTCTCTGGACCGTTATCCAAACTGCTTTTTGCAAAGGAATGAAGCCCTTTGCCTCAATGGTAAATAATGATTGGAACTGTATAGATTTTGATCAAAATAGAGAAACTTACTAATAAAGAAATCAGTCGCCTCGTGAATTCGTGACTCCTTCATTGCTGGACATGTTTGAACATAGGCTGGGTGAGCAATGTCAAGGATGATTAGAAAAGTGATGTGTTCTGTAAAGGGTTAGACTATACGATGACAAGATTCCAAGAGGAAAGCTGCAGATAGTGCCTGAACTGTAAAAACTGAGCACTGGAAGCTTAATGTTTTTGATAAAGACTAAGATTCAGAGGAGTTACTAAACATCTGTAAAAAGACAAAGGGCTTAGATATGAGATATATTTTACTTTCTTAGCTCTAGATGAGAATTCCAAAGCAGAGATGTTCTAAAACCAACACTCTATAGATAGGTATAGCTTCATTGTATTACACATCTACTTTTTCTTCTTTTATTTTTAATTTTTAAAATTTTTTATTTTTAAAAATATTTTATTTATTTATTTGACAGAGATAAAGAGAGATCACAAGTAGGCAGAGAGGCAAGCTGAGAGAAAGAGGGAAGCAGGCTCCCCGCTGAGCAGAGAGCCAGACACGGGGGTCTGTCCCAGGACCCTGAGATCATGACCTGAGCTGAAGGCAGAGGCTTAACCCACTGAGCCACCCAGCTGCCCCTCTACTTTTTCTTCTAATAATTCTTTTAGATTACTAATGTTCTGCTTTTCCTATGGTACAAGTCTCAATGATTCCATAAGGGAAATTAGCCATTTGTCTGTAAATAAAGATAAAAATTTGGGCGGATGCCCAAGGCAACCGTTGACAGTATCCTCTTCCAGAGGGTGCTCAAACTCTCTTCCCCTAAGACTACTGTCCCACAATGTGTTGCTGGAACTGACCGATCTTTCTTCTTAGTTAGTAAGAGAGTAAAGCTTAACATCCAAGGTGGACACACAAGCTACTCTTTAAGCAAAAAACTATTCCTATCCTTGGTATCTCCTTTACACTTATTAGTAGATCACCTGGTGGTTGCTGGACTAAATTATGTTATTTTTTACTTCTAAAAAAATTGTCCCACATGTGCCCCAAACCATCAGGGAAACGTTATGAGTCATAAAGAGATAATTTTATATGGGAGGCTCCAAAGATGTAATGCTTAGTATCTCCTATGTTGAAATAAACTGCAAATCTGCTATGAGCAATGGGAAAGCAAGAGGAACTGGATGGGCCAACACTTGACCAAATGCAGCCTAATCCTCCCATCACAGGAAGATGGACACTTCAGGCATGAACACATTAATATATAAAATTTAATTTGCTCCATTTCCAGAAATAAGTTAAATTAGACTAGGAATCGAACGGCCCCTCTCCAAAGAGAGAGGAAGAGAGAGAGGACTGGAGGGAGGAAGGTAGAGGAAGAGCAAGTGGGTAAAAGAGGACAAAGACACTTGGGAACAAATCATTGTATTGAAGGATTCCTTCTAGCAGTAAGTTTGGGCATCATCTAATTCTGCTCCATGAACCCAGCTCCAGGAGACTTACACTCTTTCCAAAAGAAGACGTCTCTTTAGCTTTACTGATATTCATTGAAACACAAATTTATTTTATCTTGGATTCTGAATTCAAGTACCTCTTACCTCCTTTCCTAATAAATAAAATATTCAAATGACACAATCATATGCATCATCAAAATTTTTAAATAGTTCATAAAAGAAGGGATTGGTGATCCTTTGCAGATTTCTAGTGAATCTACCTAAAAGTGATACTTCTAACCATAAGACAGAACAATTTAGTTCAAGTTTGGACCAGATACTTAGCTCTAACTGCTGTAATGGAATTCACTTGTGAGAAGTTGTTTTCCTCCTAAAGGAGGAAAGTTACAGAATAAATAGAAAAATACCCTATGTGATGTATAGTTATTCCATCAGTCACTTGGTTATCTAAAAATACTTTGAGAGCAGAAATTCCCTGAATATCAATCTACCTAACATATAACCTAATGTCGTAAATAAACAGATGATTAGAAAAATGTTATGAAACAGTAAGGAAAAAAGCAGAGAATCAAACTGATTATAAAAATAATAAATTATGAGCTCCTTTTCTTTCGATAAAATTGTTTCTCAATATAATGTTTCACCATCACTCACTGTGAATGGAACAAAACTCATACCATCAGCTAACTGCTTGAAGTTCTCTATGACTTGGTAACACTGGTTTCATAGAGTGTCAATTAAGGATGAGCACGTCACCGAGTGACAAATCAGCCTTTCCGGTGTTGGGCAATGGGATCACCATTCCTAATTCAAGCTGAAGCCAACTGCCTCGTTAGAGAATGAATGAATGTTGCAGCCCTGAAAAATAGCTAACACTTCTTTAGACTTCCAAAAATATGGCAACCAAAATCATTCAGATAAAGTAAAAGTCAATTTATCAACTTATCACATCCCTTTTTTATGACTATGGTTCTGGAATGGAAGGGGGCTCCAGCACCAGATATAATCAGCAAAGTTCATTTGCACAGCATTTTTTGTTTTCTTTTGTTTTTGTTTTTTATTCAGACTCTTAGTTTGATGTCTGTAATAAGTATATTACCCATAATACTATGCACTAGATCTCTAGGACTTAATTATCTACTTTGAACTCTTAAAGATCTCTCCGATTTCCCCATCCCCAAGTGCCATTCTAATTTCTGTTCTTACAAATTCAGCATATTCAGATTCCAATAGGAGCGATACTATACAATATTTGCGTGGTATTGTTTTTGTGTATCCTTACTGCAAGATCCTCAGTGCTTTCAAGAATTCTGTGTTTGAGATTATAATATTCAGCCATTTAGATTACTTTTCACCTCACTAAATGAGTAAAATCCCCCCCCCCTTTTCTGGAAATAGAGATATCTATGCAGTTTATTCTTTCAAGGTCCTTTAATATGGAGCTCTCACTGCTTCCTCTTATCTAAGCAGACCAGCAGGCAAACTTAAGAATTATGAACCACAAATTATATGCAAACCCAAGCCGTATGCAGTTAACAAAGATTTCATGGCTCTGCAGTTTTCATAATTACATTAAAACCAGGCATGTTTCTCTTTAAACACCAAAATGTGTTTTTGTAAAGAAAATGGATTCAGGATTTGTCATTAGAAAGCAAATAAGCAAGGATTAAAATGGCATTTACTATGATGAAACAGTGGCTCTTAGTAAGTAATCCAGCACCGAGAGTACAGCCCACTCCCTCCTGGAAGAAAGGAAAGGGCTTTGCACTTGGAGTCAGAGGCTCTCTCTGGGTAATGGGATCAGTTCTTCCACAAACTCCTGCTGAGACTTGGAGAAGGTCACTTCATCTTTTGAGTATCCTTATTTGTAGAGTGACAAGATTGAATTACATAATTTTTAGGTCACTTTCTAAAGATGCCTAAATTTAAGCCTTTTTAAAGGAATTTATTTCTCAGGAGAATTTGCATTAATGTACACTGTAGAGCCTCTGCAAAGCTGTTTAGTACACTGATTTTATTTTAAAGAGTTTTAAAATTTCAAGGCAGTGATTCTCAAACTTTATTATGCGTCAGCATTTAAACTAAAAATTCCTGAGGTCCATCCTTAAAGACTGATTCAATAGGACAGGGGTGAGCATGGGAAGCTGTACTTTGTTTAATCCTCCAGGAAATTCTGATATTGGGGCTCTGTGGACTTGACTTTGAGACTGAATTAGTAGTTTTAAAGAAGTAAAGCAATTTATTCAAATCCTGGCTTAATCCCTGGAAAAACTACCACAATAGGATGTTAAGACATAGTCATTGCAAACAAAAGCTTCTCTGAAATATGATTATGAAAGAATACATTTGGTATTATTCATCAGGAGAGTTCAAATGTGGCTGCCACGTATAATTTCTGACTTATCCTTTTCATCTTTTACTGAAAGTTCTTCACAATTCTTCTCCTTGCAGACATCACCTTTCATTAAAATATCCTGAGTATTTGTTAACCCAACATATAGGTTGTCCTGGATTTGTTAAAAATTTCTGGTTCTAACCACACTCACTGTCCAGGTAAATATCAGGTCTATTTCCAACAGGTTAAAAATTCCACGGAATGATCCTAGTTTTGTTTCTGAAAGTGTACAGACTCAGATATAAACAGAGATTAACTGAAAATTAACATTAGTAGTCATCTCTGGAGGGTTACTTTAAAAAACGAGTTTTACTTTCTATTTATTCTTCTCTATTTTCAAATTTTCTACAAAGGCTACTCTATCCTTTATCCTTTATGAGGAAAGGAAAGGAAAAAAAGTAAAGGAGGGCAGGTGAGAGGGAGAGAAGAAAAGGAGAGGGACAGGAGGTGGCACAGGACTGTGGGCATGAGGGAGAGAGAAACAGAGACAGGGAAGAAGGAAGGGGGAAAGAGAGACACCAGCTGAAAAGTACTATGCTGGAGACATGATGGGTGTCTGGGACATGGGTATAGAGTGGTGAGAGCTATGGCCATCTAAGTGCTTGAAGGAAGTGAAGGAAGGCTTCCTTAAAAAGAGGTAGTGCTTTGAGCTGAGTCATCAGCAGACGATACAATGATACCTAAGTTTTGCAAGAAGAGGTATAGCCTAGGCTGCCTGGGTGGCTCAGTCAGTTAAGCATCTGCTTTTGGCTCAGGTCATGATCCCACGATCCTGGGATCAGCCCTGCACTGGGCTCCCTGCTTAGCCAGGAGTCTGCTTCTCCTTTTGCCTCTCGCTTTGCTTGTGCACGCACACACGCGTGCTCTCTCTCTCTCAAAATAAATAAATAAAATCTTTTAAAAAATTGTTTTTAAAAGAGAAAAAGAAGAGGTATAGCCTAAAGTGCACTGGGGCCTGGGAGAAAACTGCCTATCTGGGATGTACAAAGAGTATGTTTGCATGGACGGCCTGTGTGGCACTGACACTCAGTGGGTCAGAAAGTCAGTGAAGTGGGTCATGGACAGCATTTTTAAAAATTAACAAGGATATAACAGAAGTATCACTGGTAATCACACATAAACAGTGTCATTTTAGAGAGATTTTAGTCTGCATCTCTGGGTGTGTGTGCAAACTGGATTGTGATGTAAAATATATATTTTTTTGTTTGGTTGGTTTTTTATTTTTTTCTTTATTTCTTATTTTTTTATAAACATATGTATTTTTATCCCCAGGGGTACAGGGATGTGAATGTCTAGGTTTACACACTTCACAGCACTTACCATAGCACATACCCTCCCCAATGTCCATAACCCCACTCCCACTCTCCAAACCCCCCTCCCCCCAGCAACCCTCAGTTTGTTTTGTGAGATTAAGAGTCAATTATGGTTTGTCTCCCTCCCAATGCCATCTTGTTTCATTTATTCTTCTCCTATCCCCCAACCCCACCATGTTGAATCTCCACTTCCTTATATCAGGGAGATCATATGATAGTTGTCTTTCTCTGGTTGACTTATTTCACTAAGCATGATACCCTCTAGTTCCATCCACGTCATCGCAAATGGCAAGGTTTCATTTCTTTTGATGGCTGCATAGTATTTCATTGTGTATATATACCACCTCTTCTTTATCCATTCATCCGTTGATGGACATCTAGGTTCTTTCCATAGTTTGGCTATTGTAGACATTGCTGCTATAAACATTTGGGTACATGTGCCCCTTCGGATCACTACATTTGTATCTTTAGGGTAAATACCCAGTAATGCAATTGCTGGGTCATAGGGTAGTTCTATTTTCAACATTTTGAGGAACCTCCATGCTGTTTTCCAGAGTGGTTGCACCAGCTTGCATTCCCACCAACAGTGTAGGAGGGTTCCCCTTTCTCCGCATCCTCGTCAGCATCTGTCATTGCCTGACTTGTTAATTTTAGCCATTCTGACTGGAGTGAGGTGATATCTCATTGTGGTTTTGATTTGTATTTCCCTGATGACGAGTGATGTGGAGCAATTTTTCATGTGTCTATTGGCCATCTGGATGTCTTTTTTGCAGAAATGTCTGTTCATGTTCTCTGCCCATTTCTTGACTGGATTATTTGTTCTTTCGGTGTTGAGTTTGCTAAGTTCCTTATAGATTTTGGACACTAATCCTATATCTGATATGTCATTTGCAAATATCTTCTTCCATTCTGTCAGTCGTCTTTTGATTTGTTAACTGTTTCCTTTGCTGTGAAAAAGCTTTTGATCTTGATGAAATCCCAATAGTTCCTTTTTGCCCTTGCTTCCCTTGCCTTTGCCGATGTTCCTAGGAAGATGTTGCTGTGGCTGAGGTCGAAGAGGTTGCTGCCTGCGTTCTCCTCAAGGATTTTGATAGATTCCTTTCTCACATTGAGGTCCTTAATACATTTTTAGTCTATTTTCATGTGTTGTGTAAGGAAGTGGTCCAATTTCATTATTCTGCATGTGGCTGTCCAATTTTCCCAGCACCATTTATTGAAGAGGCTGTCTTTTTTCCACTGGACATTCTTTCCTACTTTGTCAAAGAGTAGTTGGTCATAGAGTTGAGGGTCTATTTCTGGGCTCTCTATTCTGTTCCATTGATCTATGTGTCTGTTTTTGTGCCAGTACCATGCTGTCTTGATGATGACAGCTTTGTAATAGAGCTTGAAGTCCGGAATTGTGATGCCACCAACTTTGGCTTTCTTTTTCAATATTCCTCTGGCTCTTCAAAGTCTTTTCTGGTTCCATATAAATTTTAGGATTATTTGTTCCATTTCTTTGAAAAAAAATGTATGGTATTTTGATAAGGATTGCATTAAATGTGTAGATTGCTTTAGGTAGCATAGACATTTTCACAATATTTATTCTTCCAATCCAGGAGCATGGAACATTTTTCCATTTCTGTGTGTCTTCCTCAATTTCTTTCATGAGTACTTTATAGTTTTCTGCATACAGATTCTTAGCCTCTTTGGTTAGGTTTATTCCTAGGTATCTTATAGTTTTGGTGCAGTTGTAAATGGGATTGACTCCTTAATTTCTCTTTCTTCTGTCTTGTTGTTGGTGTACAGAAATGCAACTGATTTCTGTGCATTGATTTTATATCCTGACACTTTACTGAATTCCTGTACAAGTTCTAGCAGTTTTGAGTGGAGTCTTTTGGGTTTTCCACATATAGTATCATATCATCTGTGAAGAGTGGTAGTTTGACTTCTTCTTTGCCAATTTGGATGTCGTTAATTTCCTGTTGTTGTCTGATTGCTGAGGCTAGAACTTCTAGTACTATGTTGAATAGCAGTGGTGATAATGGACATCCCTGCCGTGTTCCTGACCTTAACAGAAAAGCTTTCAGTTTTTCTCCATTGAGAATGATATTTGCGGTGGGGTTTTCATAGATGGCTTTGATAATATTGAGGTATGTGCCCTCTATCCCTCTACACTTTGAAGAGTTTTGATCAGGAAGGGTGCTGTACTTTGTCAAATGTTCTTTCAGCATCTATTGAGAGTATATGGTTCTTGTTCTTTCTTTTACTAATGTGTTGTATCACATTGATTGATTTGCGGATGTTGAACCAACCCTGCAGCCCTGGAATAAATCCCACTTGGTCGTGGTGAATAATCCTTTTAATGTACTGTTGAATCCTATTGGCTAGTATTTTGGTGAGAATTTTTGCATCCGTGTTCATCAAGGATATTGGTCTGTAGTTCTTTTTGGTGGGATCCTTGTCTGGTTTTGGGATCAAGGTGATGCTGGCCTCATAAAATGAGTTTGGAAGTTTTCCTTCCATTTCTATTTTTTGGAACAGTTTCAGGAGAATAGGAATGAGTTCTTCTTTAAATGTTTGGTAGAATTCCCCTGGGAAGCCGTCTGGCCCTGGGCTTTTGTTTGGAGATTTTTGAGGACTGTTTTAATCTCCTTACTGGTTATGGGACTGTTCAGGTTTTCTATTTCTTCCTGGTTCAGTTGTGGTAGTTTATATGTCTCTAGGAATGCATCCATTTATACCAGATTGTCAAGTTTGTTGGTGTAGAGTTGCTCATAGTATGTTCTTATAATTGTCTGTATTTCTTTGGTGTTAGTTGTGATCTCTCCTCTTTTATTCATGATTTTATTTATTTGGGTCATTTCTCTTTTCTTTTTGATAAGTCTGGCCAGGGGTTTATCAATCTTATTAATTCTTTCAAAGAACCACCTCCTAGTTTTGTTGATTTGTTCTATTGTTTTTTTGGTTTCTATTTCATTGATTTCTGCTCTGATCTTTATGATTTCTCTTCTCCTGCTGGGTTTAGGGTTTCTTTCTTGTTCTTTCTCCAGCTCCTTTAGGTGTGGGGTTAGGTTGCATACTTGAGACCTTTCTTGTTTCTTGAGAAAGGCTTGTACCGCTATATATTTTCCTCTCAGGACTGCCTTTGCTGCGTCCCACAGATTTTGAACCGTTGTGTTTTCATTTTCATTTGTTCCCATGAATTTTTTCAATTCTTCTTTAATTTCCTGGTTGACCCATTCATTCTTTAGAAGGATGCTGTTTAGTCTCCATGTATTTGGGTTCTTTCCAAATTTCCTCTTGTGATTGAGTTCTAGCTTCAGAGCATTGTGGTCTGAAAATATGCAGGGAAGGAGCCCAATCTTTTGATACCAGTTGAGACCTGATTTAGGACCCAGGATGTGATCTATTTTGGATAATGTTCCATGTGCACTAGAGAAGAAAGAATGTGAATTCTGTTCCTTTGGGATGGAACATTCTGAATATATTTGTGATGTCCATCTAGCCCAGTGTGTCTTTTAAGGTCTTTATTTCCTTGTTGATCTTTTACTTGGGTGATCTGACCAGTGCAGTGATGGGGATATGTTAGAGTCCCCTACTATTATTGTATTATTGTCAATGTGTTTCTTTGATTTTGTTATTATTTGGCTTATATAGTTGGCTGCTCCTATGTTAGGGGCATAGATATTTACAATTGTTAAATCTTGTTGGACAGACCCTTTCAGTATGATATAGTGTCCTTCCTCATCTCTTCTTACAATCTTTGGCTTAAAATCTAATTGATCTGATGTAAGATTGCCACCCCAGCTTTCTTTTGATGTCCATGATGTCCATCATGGTAAATTGTTTTCCACCCCCTCACTTTAAATCTGGAGGTGTCTTCGTGTCTAAAATGAGTTTCTTGTAGGCAACATATAGATGGGTTTTATTTTTTTATCCATTCTGATACCCTGTGTCTTTTGATTGGGGCATTTAGCCCATTAACATTCAGGGTAACTATTGAGAGATATGAATTTAGTGCCATTGTGTTGCCTGTAAGGTGACTATTACTGTATATTGTCTCTGTACCTTTCTGATCTACTACTTTTAGGCTCTCTCTTTGCTTAGAGGACCCCTTTCAATATTTCCTGTAGAACTGGTTTGGTGTTTGCAAATTCCTTCAGTTTTTATTTGTTGCCTGGAAGCTTTTTATCTCTCCTTCTATTTTCAATGATTGCCTACCTGGATATAGTATTCTTGGCTGCATGTTTTTCTCATTTAGTGCTCTGAATATATCATGTCAGTCCTTTCTGGCCTGCCAGGTCTCTATGGATAAGTCTGCTGCCAATCTAATATTTTTACCATTGTATGTTACAGACTCCTTTTCCCGGGCTGCTTTCAGGATTTTCTCTTTGTCACTAAGACTTGTAAATTTTACTATTAGGTGATGGGGTGTGGTCCTATTCTTGTTGATTTTGAGGGGGGTTCTCTGC
This sequence comes from Meles meles, assembly GCF_922984935.1. Classification (NCBI taxonomy): domain Eukaryota; kingdom Metazoa; phylum Chordata; class Mammalia; order Carnivora; family Mustelidae; genus Meles; species Meles meles. The sequence goes on from NC_060068.1 coordinate 95,112,396, forward strand.
ACCTCCTGGATTTTGATGCTTGTTCCCTTTGCCATATTAGGGAAATTCTCTCCAATAATTCTCTCCAATAGACCTTCTTCTCCCCTCTCTCTTTCTTCTTCTTCTAGAATCCCAATTATTCTAATGTTGTTTCATCTTATGGTGTCACTTATCTCTCGAATTCTCCCCTCGTGGTCCAGTAGCTGTTTGTCCCTCTTTTGCTCAGCTTCTTTATTCTCTGTCATTTGGTCTTCTATATCACTAATTCTTTCTTCTGCCTCATTTATCCTAGCAGTGAGAGCCTCCATTTTTTATTGCACCACAATAATAGCTTTTTTGATTTCAGCTTGGTTAGATTTTAGTTTTTTTATTTCTCCAGAAAGGGCTTTTATATATCCAGAGAGGGTTTCTCTAAAATCTTCCATGCCGTTTTTGAGCCCGGCTAGAACCTTCAGAATCATCATTCTGAACTCTAGATCTGACATATTACCAATGTCTGTGTTGATTAGGTCCCTAGCCTTTGGTACTGCCTCTTGTTCTTTTTTTTTGTGGTGAATTTTTCCACCTTGTCATTTTGTCCAGATAAGAGTATATGAAGGAGCAAGTAAAATACTATAAGGGTTGCAAAGACCCCAGAAAAATGCACTTTAACCAAATCAGAAGAGATCCCAAATCTTAGGGGGGGAGAAAGGGGATAAAAAGAGGTTCAGAAAAAAAAAGAAAAAATTAGAAAAGAAAACAAATAACGAAAAAAAAAATTACATAAACTAGTTAAAAAACGTTAAAAAAGAAAAGGGTAAAAGTTTAAAAAAATTTAGCAGAAGAAGAAAAAAAAATTGGAAAAAAAATTAAATTAACCGCAAGACTAAAGAATCATCGGGAGTAAGCCATGAGTTCCGTGCTTTGCTTTCTTCTCCTCTGGAATTCTGCTGCTGTCCTTGGTATTGAACTTGCTTTCCTTGGTACGTGAACTTCGTCCTGGCTGGATTTTTTGTTGATCTTCTGGGGGAGGGGCCTGTTGTATTGACTCTCAAGTGTCTTTGCCCGAGGCAGGATTGCACTGCCCTTACCGGGGGCCGGACTACATAATCCGCTCGGGTTCGCTTTCAGGAGCTTTTGTTCCCTGAACGCTTTTCGTAGAGTTCCAGAGGACGGGAATGAAAATGGCGGCCTCCCAGTCTCCGGCCTGGAGGAGCCAAGAGCCCGGGGCCCCACTCCTCAGTGCGCCCCCAGAGAACAGCGCCCAATCACTCCCATATCCCTGGCCTCAGGCCACGCTCCGAGCTCACCCAGCCTGCGACCGGTTCAAGGTAACCCCGAGCTGAGAGCTCACTCCTCAGCTCTGTCTCTGTACCTGTCTTCCCCGTTCTAATACCTGTGAGCTCTGTGACACTCCGACACCCCTGATCCTTCTGTGACCCTGCGGGACCTGGGACCACACTGACCCCTCGTGGGCTTCACCCCAGTTAAGCCTCTGGAGCAATGCCCCTCAGTGGAATAGACTTTTAAAAGTCCTGATTTTGTGGTCTGTTGCTCTGCCGTTTGCCAGGAGTCGGCCCCTCCCGCCACGGTCTATCTTCCCGTCGTTTTAGATTCACTTCTCCGCCAGTCCTACCTTTCAGAAAGTGGTTGATTTTCTGTTTTTAGAATTGCTGTACTTCTTTTCTTCGATCTCCCATTGGATTTGTAGGTGTTTGCAATGTTTAGATAAGCTATCTAGCTGATCTCCTGCTACCTGATGTAGTCTCAGCCTGCTACTTCTCTGCCATCTTGACTCCTCCAATTCTGTTAATTTTTAAAATATATTCATAAACCATTCTCATGTACCATACTAACTCTAGGGATTAAAAAACAAAAAAGATGAATGGATGTGTCCCTTCTTTCAAGGAGGTTCTGGTTTAGTCAGGAAGAAGGGATGTTAATCTCACTCAGAGAAATCTCCAGACTTGGTTTCTCATCAGAGAGCTCTGCTCTGTGCATCATCTACAACTGACACACCATTAGGCAAACATTTACTGAGCTTCTGTGTTCGGGTCACTGTGTTGGGCACTGCAGTCACAGGGATAAATATGATAATGTCCTGCACTCCGGGGCATGGAGTCTTACAGAGGAAAGCCTGTATGCTCTGTGGGGCTCTGTGGTAGTTTCAAGCATTCACCTCAATTTCTTAGCCCTACTGCTTAGTTGAATTAATAGCTATTTAACAAAAATAATGAATATAATATTGCAGGTTTTTGATGACTTTGGATAGAAAAAGAAAAATTTGATGGTGTATAGTAAGCAGATACATCCTCCCCTATCTCTCACAGCTTGAAACTAAAAATGTTCATTTCCAATGTATTTTAAAATTTTAAATTGATGGTCCAGGTAGATTTGCATGGTTTTAAGAAGTTATATTTGGAGTTTAAAGGGGCTATAATATAATAGGTGTTTTAAAGAGTCACACCACTATCTGAGTACTTTATTTTCTGGAAAGTAGTTGAAAAAGGAATAGAAATGGAAAAGCAATGCCAGAAAAGGTGACCCAAGGAGAGTCTCACCAAACAGCTGGTGAGACTAAGGGGAGTATTTATGGTATTTGTTTATGCTTACTTATGGAATGGGATGCCTCTTCAATGTTTACTACAATAAAAATAATACATATAAGTCAAAACTTGGAAACAAATGTAACATGCTCTGTCATAGTTCCCCACTTGAATTTAACTTACTTGTGTGGTGGCTGGCTAAACTTAATCTCACTTATTAGCAAAAGCTATCATTACCTGAGTTTACTATGTATTCATAAGCATGACATCAACACAATCTTTTTTCCAGGAAGAACACTATTTTCTTACTAGCAAGTATATATTCACATGTCTGGAAAATGGTAAATCAATTTATTGTCTTTTGAAAAATGTGTTATCTAAACATTGAAAAACATTGAATATTGTACTAGCTAAACTTTGAGTTTATGATACACTGCAATAAAAAGGCAAATGTCTATATTTGGGGATGCATTTAAATTATATATATATATATAACCCTGTTCTCTCACTACTGTATTACATACACGTTGGGTTTTTTAGTATCTAGTCACTTGGAACTATTTTCACGCCAACTGTGACACATGAATCTATTAAATGGATATTCTGCAGTAGGCCTAGTTGCCTTTGGGTGTTCTGAACTTGAAGAAAAATCACCAATTTATTGTTTTAGCTGAAGTCTAGACGATTCTCCTGGTCCAAAATATGCTTAGATCCATCAATCTTCAAGACACAACCACATTTTGTGAAGAGAAGAGTAGAATGATTCATTTATGATTAAAGAACAAGAAGACCAGTTCCACACACTAATCAAATCATGGTATAAATTGGATTTATCTGATATATTCTTCCAGTGACATCATAGGTGAGCAGAAGACAGATAAAATACAGTACAAGGGGCACCTGAGTGGCTCAGTGGGTTAAGCCTCTGCCTTCAGCTCGGGTCAATATCTCAGGATCCTGGGATCGAGCCCCGCATTGGACTCTCTGCTTAGCGGGGAGCTTGCTTCCCCCTCTCTCTGCCTGCTTCTCTGCCTACTTGTTAACTCTCTCTCTGTCAAATAAATAAATAAAATATTAAAAAAATACAGTACAAAACTACGTTACACTATATATATATATATATAGAGAGAGAGAGAGAGAGAGAGATCAAACACACACTTAGTGTTCATTGAGTGTCTATGTTCTAGGCACAATGCACAATAAACGAAGTGTAAGTCACATTCACCACCTATCAGAAGCTTTCAGTTCCCTGAAAAGACATTTTGAACCAAGATAGCTCCTCTGAATGGCAGTCAAAGTCTCTCAGACAGTCAGTTATGTCTGGTAATTATCCATATTTTCCCATTCTAGCTAGACCTTTTAATCAGTGTGTTTAAAGACTGTAATCTCTTCCCCTCTTCCTTGCTTCTTTCTTTGACTTTCCATTTCCTGTAGACTATACCAATATTCATCAAACACCACCTCATCTATATATCTCCGATACTCTCTGCTTGTTAAAGCTTTTCTCTGTTTCTCTATTAAAGCTCAGTCTATTTATGAAAACAAGCAAACAACCACGTAGAAGCAACTCAATTATACATTTACAGCAGACAATCTTCTTTTTTTAAAAAAAAAAGATTTTATTTTTATTTATTTATTTGACAGCGAGCGAGAGAGAGAGAGATCACAAGTAGGCAGAGAGGCAGGCAGAGAGAGAGAGAGGGAAGCGGGCTCCCTGTCAAGCAGAGAGCCCGATGCGGGACTCGATCCCAGGACCCCGAGATCATGACCTGAGCCGAAGGCAGCGGCTTAACCCACTGAGCCACCCAGGCGCCCCCACAGCAGACAATCTTCTAAAACTTAAAGACCTCCAGTACCTTCCCAATGAACTTAAAACACAATCCAAACTCTTTGGCATGAGCTATCAGAGCCTATATCATCTGCTTCTTAGCTATCCCTCCTATCTTCTCTTCTTTCCCTCTCTCCTTCATTCCTGCCATATTGACCTTCCTTCCTTCCTCAAACAACCCTATCACAGCCTCTACTGGAGCTGTAGTTACCATATAAAGACCTACTTAAAGTCAACAACATAGGAAGAAGAGGTGTAATGGGAAAAGGAAGAGGAAATGCCTGGGGTTATGTAACCACCCAGCTTCTGGGCTAGGGTGCGGTAAGGCTAAATTCAACTGTAAGAAGTGAAATGTGATAAAACCGTGAAAAGTAAAAGATGTAGTCCTGTAAAGACTAAAGCCTAATATATGGTTCTATTGGCTTTGAACACAATAAAAATCACAAATACTTTATTAAGATAAAAAATGAAAATCTATCACTGGCTCATCCAGGTAATCTACGCCCCCGCCAATTCATCAATTACTATGGTCACTTACCAAAGTCTCACCTGTCCACACTTTATTATCACAGCAATAAGGAATTTACCACTTCATTCTTTTCCCCTTCTATGTTTCCATAGCAGTTTGTTCATGCTATTAATGAAGTGACTTGTGTAGGTCTATTATCACTCACTCAGTAGATTCACAATATTTCCTCCAAAATACCCCTAGAAATGGCAAAGTAAGTGGTTATCTACAGCTGGCAGAGAGCTATAGCTATTTTGATGAAGCAAGTTATGCTATAGCCAGATAACTAATTCTAAAATTTGGGAACTGCATATAAAAGTTCCACACTCTTTTTATGAAGCCAGCATTACCCTGATCCCTAAACCAGGCAAAGACCCCACCAAAAAGGAGAATTTCAGACCAATATCCCTGGTGAATATGGATGCCAAGATTCTCAACAAGATCCTAGCTAATAGGATCCAATAGTACATTAAGAAGATTATCCACCATGACCAGGTGGGATTTATCCATGCGATGCGAGGGTGGTTCAACATTTGCAAATCAATCAATGTGATAGAACAAATCAATAAGAGAGAAGAACCACATGGTCCTCTTGACTGATGCAGAAAAAGCATTTGACAAGATACAGCACCCATTCCTGATTAAAACGATTCAAAGTATAGGGATAGAGGGAACATTCCTGAACTTCATAAAATCTACCTATGAAAAACCCACAGTGAGTATCATTCTCAATGGGGAAAAGCTGACAGCCTTCCTTTGAGATCAGGAACACAATAAGGATGTCCATTCTCACCACTGTTGTTCAACATAGTACTAGAGGTCCTAGCAACAGCAATCAGAAAACACAAAGAAATGAAAGGTATTCAAATTGGCAAAGAAGAAGTCAAACTCTCTCTCTTCACAGATGACATGATACTTTATATGGAAAACCCAAAAAACTCCAACCCCAAACTACTTGAACTCATACAGCAATTCAGTAATATGGCAGGATACAAAATCAATGTATAGAAATCAGTTGCTTTCTTTTTTTTTAATTTTTAATTTTTTTATTGTTTTTTTTATAAACATACAATGTATTTTTAGTCCCAGGGGTACAGGTCTGTGAATCGCCAGGTTTACACACTTCACAGCACTCACCATAGCACACAACCCCCTACAATGTCCATAACCCACCACCCTCTCCTGATCCCCCCCCAACACTCAGAACCAGTTGCTTTCTTATACACTAACACTGAAAAAATAGAAAGGGAAATTAGAGCATCGATTCCATTTACTATAGCACCAAGAACATAAGATACCTCGGAATAAACCTAACCACAGAGGTAAACGATCTGTACTCAAAGAACTACAGAACGCTCATGGAAGAAATTGAAGATGACACAAAAAGATGGAAGAGCATTCCATGCTCATGGATTGGAAGAATAAACATTATTAAAATGTCTATACTGCCCAGGGAAATCTACACTTTCAATGCCATCCTGATAAAAATTTCACTGGCATTTTTCAAAGAGCTGGAACAAACAATCCTAAAATTTGTATGGAACCAGAAGAGACCCTGAATCATTAAGGAAATGTTGAAAAAGAAAAGCAAAACTGAGGCATCTCATTGCCTGATTTCAAGCTTTACTACAAAGCTGTGATCACCAAGACAGCGTGGTACTGGCACAAAAACAAACACATAGACCAGTGGAACAGAGTAGAGAGCGCAGATATGGACCCTCAACTCTATGGTCAATAATCTCCGACAAAGCAGGAAAAAATATCCAGTGGAAAAAAGACAGTCTCTTCAGTAAATGGTGCTGGGAAAATTGAACAGCTATGTGTAGAAGAATGAAACTCGACCACTCTCTTACACCATACAGAAAGATAAACTCAAAATGGATAAAAGACTGCAACGTGAGGAAGGAATCTATCAAAATCCTAGAGGAGAAGATAGGCAGTACCCACTTCGACAGCGGCCACAGCTACCTCTTTCAAGATATATTTCCAAAGGCAAAGGAAACAAAAGCAAAAATGAACTTTTGGGACTTCATCAAGATCAAAAGCTTCTGCACAGCAAAGGAAACAGTCAACAAAACAAAGAGGTAACCCACAGAATGGGAGAAGATATTTGCAAATGACACTACAGACAAAGGGCTGATATCCAAGATCTATAAAGAACTCCTCAAACTCAACAAACACAAAACAGAAAATCATGTCAAAAAAAGGGCAGAAGACATGAACAGACACTTCTCCAAAGACATACAAATGGCTAACAGACACATGAAAAGATGTTCATCATCATTAGCCACTGGGGAGATTCAAATCAAAACCATACTGAGATACCAACTTACACAAGTTAGAATGGCCAAAATTAATAAGACAGTAAACAACGAGTGTTGGAGAAGAATGTGGAGAAAGGGGAACCTTCTTACTATTGATGGGAATGTAAGCTGGTGCAGCCACTTTGGAAAACAGTGTGGAGATTCCTTAAGAAATTAAAAATAGAGCTATCCTATAACCCTGCAATTGCACTACTGGGTATTTACCCCAAAGATACAGGTGTAGTGAAAAGAAGGGCCATCTGTACCCCGGTGTTCATAGCACCATAGGCCACAGTCAAACTGTGGAAATAGCCAAGATGCCCTTCAATAGACGAATGGATAAAGAAGATATGGTCCATATATACAATGGAATATTATGCTTCCATCAGAAAGAATACCCAACTTTTATATCAACATGGACAGGAATGGGAAGAGATTTTGCTGAGGTGAAATAAGTCAAGCAGAGAGAGTTAATTATCATATGGCTTCACTTACTTGTGGAGCATTAGGAATAACAAGGAGGACATTGGGAGATGGAGAGGACACGTAAGTTGGGGAAAATCAGAGGAGGACACAAATTATAAGAGACTGTGGACTCTGAGAAAAAGACTGAGGGTTTTGGAGGGGAGGGAGGTGGGGGGTTAGGTGAGCATGGTGGTGGGTATTATGGAGGGCACATATTGCATGGAACACTGGGTGTGGTGGATAAACAATGAATTTTCAAACACTGAAAAAAAATTAATAAAAGTACTTTGTCTTCAATGATTCCTCTGGTTTTATTCATTCTTTCATATTGCGAAGGATTTTTTTTTCCCATCTAGACCACATTTTGGATTTCCAAAGCTCATAACTCCATGGTGCCATCAAAAGTTTTTCAGTAGGTTCATAACCACCTCACACACTACTTAGCCCTCACTTTGCTCTACTACTCTTTAAATACTACTACTACTGTTAAAGTCTATTACTTTACTTGTCAAAGTAATTATCAAACTTTACCTTAATCATATAGAATATAAAAATGCCATGCCTTAAACCAGAGATTCTGGTTTTATCAAATCACACACAAAATGACATACAACAGTGCTTATTCCAAAAATTAAGCATACCACCATACAAAGTATCTTTTCTCTTTCTTTTTCTCAAACCAACTTACAGAACTTTCATGAGAATACCCAGGCAACTTTTCAAAGGTTTTGGGTTATTTATTTTTTTGAGTGGAAATGGTATGAATCATAAGTTGTGGGTTCTTTGTGACTTAAATATAGAGCTATTATTAATAAGCTAGAGCTATTATTAATAAGCCAGATCTAAAAATGGCTTAAGAGCAGCTTATTTATGGAAATCTACTTCTATAAATTATCTTCAATAATGGCCTCTTATCTCATGATCAATTGTTATCCTTTTTAAATGTGGCTACTGAGTTTCTTAGTGATTACAAATCTTATTAGTTACATCACTATTTTATAACCTAATGGAACTGTAGTAGTCAGTATCATTGGTGGTCTACAATTAATTGCGCTTCCTGGCACTTATACCTTTCTATAGCCTATGACACAGAGCTAGGCCCGTAACATGTTTAAATTACAAATGCAGCAAAATACCATAATGCCATTTTAGAGCCTGAACATTAAGCAGATCTGTCAGCTTCAACTTTTGTGCCTGGGGGAGCCTTAAGTTGCAGTATAAAGTTGTATGGGCTGCCCTGTTGTAGAGACCACATTGAGAGAGCAGGAAGAGGAGGAAAGACTCCTATAATGCATAGAGGAAATCTAAGGCCAATAGAGAAAATTGTGTCCCCACAGTTGGGACTCCAGTTGAGTTATTCCAGTGAACACCAGCTGCTCTAACCTTCTGACTGAGGTGTCAGGCATGTGAGTACAGCAGCCATTTTGGACACCCCAAACCAGCAAGCATCATACAGAGAGAGATGAACCACCCTCATCATGCACTGTCCAAGTTTCTGACCCTTGAAATCACAAGAAAGAGTAAAATATTTTAAGCTACTTAGTTTGAGTATAGTAGGATACACAATAATAGATAACTGAAACAGGAATGCACTCAGCTACTATTGTTTCATTTTTAAACAATAATTCTTTTAAAGTTAAAAATAAGTTCAGAATAACATGGAGGACATTGGGAGATGGAGAGGGGAAATGAGTTGGGGGAAATCGGAGGAGGAGACAAACCATTAGAGACTGTGGACTCTGAGAAAAAAACTGAGGGTTTTGGTGGGGAGGGGGTTGGGGGGGTTGGGTGAGCCTGGTGGTGGGTATTAAGGAAGGCATGTATTGCATGGAGCACCCGGTGTGGTGCGTAAACAACAAATTATGGATCACTGAAAAAAAATTAAATTAAATTATACTTTTAAAAAGTTCAAACAACTTAAATAAATACAGAATTACTTAAGGAGAAGTATTTATTTTTAATGCAGAGGAATGAGGCACATATAGAGCCATATAGCATTCCTTGTAGTTTCCCAATAATCTTCTTAATTCCTGTTCTAGAAAAAGGGAGGGGGTGTGCTGTGGCTCAGTTGGTTAAGCATCTGCCTTCAGCTGGGGTCAGGATCCCAGGATCCTGGGACTGAGCCCCACATTGGGCTCTCCACTCAGCGGGGAGTCTGCTTCTCTCTCTCAGTCTCCCTCTGTGCTCTCTCTCTTGCTATCTCTCTCTTAAATAAATAAATAAATCCTTAAAAAAAAAAAGAAAAATGTGTGAATTTAGAAGTCATTCAAATAGGAAGACACAATTTGGATGGATGTACATACATCTCTTTTCCTAGTGTGAATAACTCAAGGAATAGATTGTAAAGCATTTTACAGGAATATAGAGACCATACAACCTTTAGGACTTCCTACCTTAGTGTTGTTTCATAATCCTTAGCTTTTGATAAATACTGAATGCCAAGGGGGCAAATTATAGGAATTGATGGCCAAAAGCCCATCGAGTTTTAGATGTCTGTTGTAAAACATTAATTTGGCATTAGAGAAGAGGATAAGAGTTTGTATCAAATTTGTATTAAGAAAACAACATTATGTTCATATTAGAGGTACTATATAATAATGGAATTCTTCTGGAGTCAGACTTCCTGCCTAAACTTCTGGTCTCACCTCATGGAAGCCACGTTACCTTCAATTTCCCTCGGCTTCAGTTTTCTCATTTGTAAAAATGGGAATAAAAATAGCATCAAATTCATAGAGCTTCTGTGAGGATTAAGTGAGAGTAAACTACATATAATGTTTAGCATAATGTCTGGCACACAGAAAAAGGTCAATAAATGTCAAACTATCTTTATTTCCTCTTATAGAGGATATATATCTAACTCACCAAAGAGTACTAACAAATTATTAATGTAAAACTTACAAAGACAGTGAAACTAAATTAAATACATCTTGGACTTCACTGATTTATCAAGAGACTATGTCTACTGATTTTCTAAGTGGTATCAGGTTATCATAATTAATAGTTAAAGATGCAAATATGTCCATACTTAATTTCTATTCACAGAATCAAAGACAAAGAAATATCAATAAAACACCAAAATAAATTAAAGTAAATTGCAAAATGATAAAGAATATAAAGGTTTCCTGATCTTTCTATTGAATCTTTGGCTTGAGAAGACAGTAGTGAGATGTTCTTAGGAAAGGTGGGGAGCAAAACCTATTGTGTAGAATGATACACTACATTAGTTAAAGTTTTCATAATTTAGTGACATAAAAAAGTTGTCTTTTAAAAATGGAAGAGACGACATTCCCAATACAATAAAAAAAAGCCATGCTTACAGACCTGGTAAAGTCAAATACATTGCCAAATATTAAAGCATACAATTTAGAATTGTCCTTGACCTATTCTGGATCCTGGAGATATTTCTATTTCCCCTAAAAGAGTAAGGTAGGGGTGGTAGGGCTATTCCATGGTATACATAGCTACTATAAAGAATCTGCTTTGGGGGAAGAAACCTTTAGCCAGCCAGGCTCAGAGCTCTGAGGAACATGTTATGTTCAAAAGAAGGAGAAGTAAATAGGAAAAGTCAAAAAACGACGGCGGGTTGGAGGTCAGGGCCCAGGGAACGTGTGGCCGGTGGAGGACCTGTCAGAGAACAGCAGGGCGTTGGCTCTGTCATTCTCTCTTGTATCCTGTAGACTCACTTTTCTGAGTTCCGTGCATTGCCCTGAGGGTGGCCATGCTCCTGCTCTGCCCAGCTTTTTATTGGGCTGACCCCAAGTGGGTGTAGGCCAGGGGCAGCTGCTGTACAAATCAATGTTTTGTTTCTTTGAACTTGCTCTGTTTTAATGCCAAGTTGGAGAAGATTTGGTCTTCTCCCCTGACCCCTGTCCTGGTCTTCCCTGGAGTTCTTCTCAGCCGGACCTCTGACAGTCCCGCAGGCCGGGAAGGGAGGCTTGTGGGCCACACATCCCTGACACTGCATCACGACACAGGTAGTGTCTTGGCAGTCGGTGTGACTGCCTTCCTGGGCCACCCCCTTTCAATCTGAACGTTGGGCAGCTCTAGAGGAGGAAGCAGCCTTGAAGACCTGCCTTTTTCTGTGCCCCGGAGCAGTGGCCCCCTGGCAACACAGGGTACCTCTGGGGTTGGGTTACACCTGGCCCTTTGGCAATCATGGCACCGCCATTTGCCACAGCCACCTTGCTAACCCCTCCCTTCGTTTTTCTTGCCCAGTAGGAAGTACAGTCACTTTTGTTTGTCCTTTTGTGGTCACTCCATTTCCTCTGTTTTGTCAGAGGGGGAAGAGGGGAAGCTGGGCAGTAGCTCTGGGTGGGGGAGGGCACCTATGGTTGTTTTTAATGGAATTTGTCCTTTATAGGGAGATCTGGAGAGACCATGAAATGCTCAGCTCCAAGGACATAGAAAACTCCAATCTCTAGCAGACAGCGAACAAATTATTAAAAATCTATGGCTTTTAGCAAAGAAAAAGAATTCTAAGCATTTCTATAGAAATAAACATTCTGCCCTTTCTAAAGCATTTACAAAAATTAATAAAAATAGTTTGCTCAACTAAACTGTCCAAGGTGGTTGATAGGTGAGAAAAGGTGAAATAGCAGAGATTATAAGCCAAATAGAACCTTAACAAATCTATTCAGGGTCCTGGATCAGAAATGTTTTCAGTGATCAAAGTCTAAAAAACTAAATAAACTGGAGAATGCCGAATAATACATTAGTGACTACAAAGGATACCAGTACATCTAACTGCCCAGCCACGTTTTTTGTTAAGCATATATTAAACTTATTTTAAACACAGGATGAGCTGTACTAACATTTGCATCAGGCTCATTATAGTAAATGTAATCTGGGCCTTATTCTCTTTAGCTGACTTGGGGCTTTTTATTTTTTGTCTTCTACCTCAATTTATGCCACATTCATATAGACCAGCATTTATTTGGTGCAGTTTCCTAACATTAATAAAATCAGTATTTTCTAACTGCAAAAAACATGTTAACAGCCACACCAAGCATATTTTACTGTAATGTTTACAGGGTTTTATTTACTTACAATTAATTTTCATTGTTGTTATTGTTTTAGTTCAGAATTAGTTAACTCCACTTTAAGCATGATTCTAGCTAATTCATATATGAAAAGAAATAGTGTCAAGGAAGAAATCAACTTAAGTGAAACTCCAGCTGTCTGCCATGCACTAGCACTAGAAATAGCACATAGAACTTCATTTTAAAATGAGTCCTGGCATGGTTCCCTCTCCTCTAAAGCTTGGCATAAAATATGATTTGGGAAGTGAATGCACATTTTGCGAAGACAGCAGGTTATTTTGGTATTTAGTGGGTGGACAAAATGAGCTGCAATCATTTCTACAAGGGCTTCAACTCATGAAGGTGACAGGATGATCTCGTTGTTAATAAGCCACTAAAGAAAACAAAGAAGGCTATAGTGTCATTATTGTTTACTGGAGAGCTGGTGGTTGGGGTTGTTAGCAATGGAAAAAAGTTGCGGAGCTCTAGGTCAATGGTTGAAGTCTCCTAGAGATTTAAAACTAAAAGTTTTTTTTTTTTTTTAACTATTTCATGGAGTTATTGGGGTTATGTCAAAATTGGTAGTATTGTTGGAGAGATATGTTAAATAGGTGAAGGCTTCTCTTCTTCAGTTGAATATTTTAGTAATCATTGGGTTGGACAACTGCATGGGTAAAAAGATGACCCTGTTATTTATAAATTTATTTCAAGATGAAAAGTATTGACAAGAGTCTTTCCTCTCTTCTCCCTTTGAATAGAAGAGCTGGTCCTAAGAATTAAATTTGTACTTGTGTGTGTGTGCGTGTATATAGGAAAGGTAGTGGGAAAGAGAGAATGAGAATCAGAGAGAAGCATAACAAAGAGATAAAGATAATAAGAGACACTTATATAGAGATACTCTTATAAGAGATAATAATAGAACTCATAGGTTGTGAGAGAATTGTTGATATTTTTGTCAGTTGAATCTAAAAAGGAAGACAGGGGCAACTATATTGTTGTTTGAGTGTTTGACTTTGACATCATGTACACAATTCCATATGTGATTTACACAACATAAGATAGCTAAATTAGAGGATGTGGGCACCAACATTTTTTTTTCACTTAACTTGTACAGATAATTTGACTCTTTCTCACCTGTAGCTTTCATGGCTAGATTAAAGTCCTAATGAGAAATGGTTAGGATTAAGGCAGAAACAATTCGCTGTCACATCTGACTTTAAAGGGGGAAAGAAAACTGAGAAGAAAAAAAAGCATTTACTTCTCTTCAGGCAACATTCATTGATAACTTACAATCCTCCAAGCACCTAATTAAGTCCAGAGGATGCATGAGCTACATCCCTACCCTATGGAATGCAGAGATGTGGGGCTGCAGAGATGTGGGGCTACAGAGAGTTGAATGAATTCCCTGAATGAGACAGGAAGTCGAATTATCTGATGGTAAGCTGGGAGATCTTGATTCCTTCTTCCCTGTCCTTATCCTCATAAGAATTTTCTTAAACCTGTTTTAAAACAAAGTTTCACTTTGCTCAGTCTTATATTTCATTAACAAATTTTCCATTCCCCTCTTCCTACCTGCCTAAAGAGTATTAGTGTCAAGAAATGAGCATATCCATTGGATATAAGCAAATCTGATTAGGATCTTACGTATTGTTTTATGAGAAAAGTTCCATTTTATTGATTATGTCAATAAAAGCAGATGCTATTCAAGCCATTTCCCCCTACCTTTTCTTTCCACTCACTCCCTCCTTTCTCCGTTGTTTATGAAATACCTCAGATGTCTTGTTCTCTTTCTTCTTGGTCTTTTTCTCTGCAACATGCCACTTCCAGTCATCAGCTCTCCTTGCCCTCATCTCAGTTGACTATTTTCCCAGTCTAGAAGGCACTGTGATACAGCAGAGTGAGAACATGAAAGCTAGAAAATCTGACTGATTGTCTCCACACCATCAGGAACTTCTGTGCAGCCCCAGGCCTGCCCTTACTGGTCTCTCCCTGTAGTGGGCTCCTCAGAGTGTCCTGCTCCTAAGGATGGGGACTCCATTGCTCCCTGGCATTCAGCTTGCTCACTCACTTCAGTTCTTTGGTGTGGCTTTTAGTGTTGACTGTTGGCTCACTTATACACTGCGCCTAATGTACAAGACAGTAAATAACTAAAATAGATTTTGTCAACTAACTCTTCCTGAAGGGAAGCCTGTGAAGGGTAGTGTTAATAACTGCGACAAACAATCTCAATGGTGAGTCTACGCTTTCATCTACAACAGCAAATACAAGGTTGGCTCCTTTACTTTAGATATCTAAGCCAGTCTCCCACCTTCTACTCTGAGACTTGTTTTTCATCTTAGTAAATGTTAATTTTTATCATAGTCACATATACACCTTATTTTAAAAACTTACTATGAAAAACAATAGTCCAAGGCCTCACTACTGCATATGACTTCAATCTTAACCCCCATATTTCTCATTAATATGTTTTCTTGCTATTTCTGATTAGTCAGTTTTAAACATTATCTACGGGCATCTGATTTTAAGAGAGGAGGGTTGAACTCAACAATACCCTCACCCAATTTCTTTTCCCTCCAAATTCCCAAAAAAACTGCAGCGAAAGAGCACAAGCTTTTTTTCAATCTAATGTTCTACTTTACATTATTATAACTACGTAACTATCTTTCACTGCTGAGAGAAGTAGTATCTTTTTCTTGTTCCTCTTTTAGGTTTTCCTGAAGTTAATAATTTCCTCATGTCTCATTTGTATCATCATCTATGGAATCGTAGTTAATTCCTTCTCATTACGCCATCAGCATCTTAATGCTATTGTTATTTGGTCAAACATATCAGATAATCTGTCAGATTGTCTCTTTCACTT
Organism: Meles meles; assembly: GCF_922984935.1. NCBI lineage: Eukaryota > Metazoa > Chordata > Mammalia > Carnivora > Mustelidae > Meles > Meles meles. The sequence continues at coordinate 95,127,882 of NC_060068.1, forward strand.
CCACTTCTTATGGTACTGGATTTTTCCAAGTTCTGAGATTTTACAAGGTTCAGCAGAATGAATCTACCCTCACCTTGCACCTGAGACACAGGTCCTGCCACGGGAGTCAGTTACCACTCTGCCATGTGTTCTATACTGTTTGACACATTACTTTACTCAACTTCATTGTATGTGTAGTAAGGCCCCTATGTGAGAAAACTGGACAAATAATCATTTTAATCAGACAGGGGAGGTCTGATTTTAAGATTTCAAAAGATATGCCCAGGATGCACCATAACAGTAGACAAAGGACCTGGAATAGAAGGCGAAAGTCACTGGTAATATGGAAGTCAAGGAAATAAGAGCCGAGCATGTTAGAAGAACCAACATTTCTTGAGGCAAGGAAAAGCGCAGTTTGTGGAAATTTGTTACAGCAGCAATAGGAAACTAATACAGGGGATAACTCTAATATTTTCCTAATTGTTTTGCAGTCGTGTGTGTGTGTGTGTGTGTGTGCATGCGCACATGCTCACACGTGCGTGAATAACACACAAACATCAGGTCATTGTCTTCTCACAATTTAATAATGCTGGATGCAAACAGTGTGTGTGTGTGTGTGTGTGTGTGTGTGTGTGTGTGTTTAAAGATTTTTATTTATTTATTTGACAGACAGAGCTCACAAGTAGGCAGAGGGCAGACAGAGAGAGAGGAGGAAGCAGGCTCCCCGCGAAGCAGAGAGCCTGATTCGGGGCTCGATCACAGGACACTGAGATCATGACCTGAGCCAAAGGCAGAGGCTTTAACCCACTGAGCCACCCAGGCGCCCCATTTTGTACCCATTTAAGCCTAAGGACAGAAGGTTCCAGTGAGCCTGACCCTGATATTGTCTTGCACTTGGCTTGTCTTCACAGGAGGCTGCCAGGATACCTGAAGGCCCTTTTTTACTTTTTTTTTAAAGATTTTTTTATTTGACAGACAGAGATCACAAGTAGGCAGAGAGCCAGGCAGAGAGAGAGGGGGAAGCAGGCTCCCCACTGAGCAGAGAGCCTGATGTGGGGCTTGATCCCAGGACCCTGGAATCATGACCTGAGCTGAAGGCAGAGGCTTAACCCACTGAGCCACCCAGGCGCCCCAGTGTGTTCTTGATTACTCATTCTGGATCTGGTTTCTGGGCACTTTTTTTTCTTCTTGGTTAGATAGCCTGACAAAATCACTTGTTTTTTTTTAGGTTCTAGGATCTCAAAGGAAGGTTCAGTGCCTCACTTTACAAGGAGCTAAATTGCTGGTACTGTTTTAGAGTATCGCATTTTTTCCACATGGGAAACTTTTATACTTCTCATTCACAAATTATATAACTCCTTCCCTTTTTTTTATTCTTTTATTTGCTATAAATTAGTGCCACATTCTCCTGACTACCACTTGTAAATACAGTAAGTTTTCCTGTTTATTTCAGTTTATAAGGCTGTAGCCATCAGTTATCTAACATATTCAGAGGAATTTTAGATTCTGAAAGAAATAAGCAGAAATTTGAATTACACAAAAATCTGCTGACATACGGAACCTCTAAAAGACTAAGCTCAGCACACATTTCTTGTCGAAAATCAAACATTCTGTTTCCTAAAGGATATGTTTGCCATTCATGGACTCAGAAGAAAACATTGCTTCTGCTTATTTCTCTGTGCAAAGAAAAGCCTGCATGAGTTTGCTGACTAATTCACATTTGGAGTCTCTGGTTCTGATTCTGGTTTTTGAGCAAAGAAGCAGCATTCAATAGCTTAATTTGAGGTTAACATATTTAAATACAATAAAGACAATTTGAAGGCAATCTTTTCAGAGAGATGCCTATGTGAACTGGAAAAACTGCCTTTGGTCAGAGAAACAAAGGGCTATGAGACTATCACAAAACAGAATGTGTTGTTGCATGTGGAAAAACTATCAGGTGAAAGGCTCTACTAGGAGAACTAAAGTGTTGTAGATGAGAATACAAGCTTAATACATAACAGAGTTGTCTGCCTCATAAACACTGAGGTTTGCATGCACCAAAGATTGTGTCCTCATTCAGGACAAAGATTCCCTCTTTTCAACAGATACTGTTAAGGCTACAGAGAGATGAAAGGGCTAAAGAAAGCATCTAGTTCAAAGTGACAATGAGACTCAAAGCCGTCAGGGAACCTAATGAAAGCCACATAGATATTCAAGCACCTGCCAGTCCCCTTAGTCCTACCCATCCCACACTGAGTATTCTCCTTCACTCACTCCTCAAGGTCCCTCCGTGCTTACAGTGCCTGACACCTTGCTCGGCAAGGACAGTGAGGGGTAGGGAGGGGATGACAGGGGCTACAATATAGCTATCTAGGGGCCCATCAAGTTGGGAAGCACATATCTGCCAGAATCTAAAATAATAAAGGCTCACCAAACAGGAAAAAATGTTGTTTGGACACATAATAACCTCTCCCTGGTTATACAGTTTTTTTCTTATTGATATCGTCACTGAGCAAAGACAGCAAAAGATTTCTATTTTAGGGCGCCTGGGTGGCTCAGTGGTTTAGGCTGCTGCCTTCGGCTCAGGTCATGATCTCAGGGTCCTGGGATCGAGTCCCGCATCCGGCTCTCTGCTCGGCAGGGAGCCTGCTTCCCTCTCACTCTCTCTGCCTGCCTCTCTGCCTACTTGTGATCTCTCTCTGTCATAAATAAAAAAAAAAAAAAAAGATTTCTATTTTAATCAGAATAACCCTTTTGAGTTGATGATGGAGCTCAACATTATTCATGTTTTTTTCTAAGCCTTTTTTTTTTAAAGTCATGATCATATTGAAATTGGAATGACTTTCAGTTAGGTTATTGTTAAAATAGAGTTAGGTTATTGCTAGAATATTAGGTTATTGTTAAAATAGAGAATGGTTCAATTTAGATTTTCACTCACCTTAAAATAAATATCTTAGAGAGAAAAAATATTTACTAGTAATATAAGAAGTATTTGTTTCAAAAGTTAACACATTAATGTCTTTCTCTGAAACATTCAGGGAAGATTATGTTAAAATACAAAAAAAAAAAAAGCAAAAAAGAAATACTGTTTTGCTGAGAGATGAGTTCTTGACATAATTTTTTCCTAACTACTTTCCCAAAGTCTGTGACTTATCTTGTCACCTTGCACAGTGAAGCTTCTTCACTTAAAGAAGCTCATCAATTGTCTGGTTAACTCTAGGTACTACCTTTATTTACTTATTTATTTTTATTTTTTTCCATATAATCCCTTTAAAATAGTACTAACGATAACCACTTGGAGCATGAATGTACATTATACCATATGAATTGCAGCTATTTGCAGTATAATGTTCCAAGTACATATCTTTTGTTTACCAAATATCAAATCTGACCCACATAAGTTTCATAACTAGCCATCAAAATTTAGTTTTCAATAGTTTCCATAAGATGAAAAAATATTTATGAAGTACAGCAAATTAGGGTCCTGTAAGCTTTAAGATTTTAAATGGCTCAACAATGATTTTTATCATTGCTCTAAAATGTTGCTTATAAATATTTTCAAGAGCTTACATGGTTGCTTACTGCCCACGCCTAACATATATACACTGAATACACACACACACACACACACACACACACACACACACACAATCTAGCTACCAGATGGAAGAGTAGAAGATATCTGTCTTATAAATCAGTCCTCAATTCTAGCTCATTACCCTGTCCTCTAAGCTAGTGAAGAAGATGTGTCCTTTATTACCTTCAATAAACAGAAAGTGTTAGTATTTTTTTAATCCAATATCCTTTAGATTACTATGGCTTTAGGCTTTGTTATTTCTCTAGCATTTCTTCACAACCTGGCATCCAATTTTTAGATAGCTCCTTATCAGATCAAATATTTAGATAAATCATCATGTAGTCAGAAAGGTAACAACCCAGTTCACTGATAAGCGATTTGATTCTATCTAAAAGACATTTATGGAATATCTGGTTATGATTCAAGTACTTTGCTAGGTTCTGGAGAGGATAGCATAATGGGTAAGATACTGAAATCAGCATTAACTAACTCTTTGGTAAAACATCGAGGTACATCCTTACCTCTACCTTACTCTTTATATCAAAATAAATTTCAGGTTACCCACAGATGGGGAAAACACCAAAAACAAAACAAAATAAAACAAAACTATCAATTTGGCTTGCTGATCATCTGGAAAGTTCTATAAGAAAGGACAGTTTTAACAAATATTGGCGTGTGTTATGCCAACACATGGAGGGTGCCACCCTCCAATTCATATGTTGAAGTTCTAACACCCAGTACCACAGACTGTGGCTTTATTTGGAAATAGGGTCATCACAGACATAATTAGTTAAGCTAGGCTGAGATCATACTAGAATAGGATCTGCCCCTAATCCAGTATGACTGGCATCCTTGTAAGAAGGGAAAATTTGGACAAAGAATACACATAGGGAGAATGCCATGTGAAGATTAGAGTTATGCTGTCATAAGCCAAGAAACTGTCAGAAGCTAGGAGAGAGGCCTGGAAGTGATCCTTCCCTAGTGCCTTCATGGAGAGTATGACTCTGATGACTCCTTGATTTTAGACACATGACCTCCAGAACTCTGAGACAATAAATGTTTTCTGTTTCTGTTTATTTCCAGTTTGTGGAAATTTGTTACAGCAGCCCTAGTAATCAAAGAAGAGAGTGAGAAAAGCCACTCTAAGCAAACATAAAATTTAGAAGCCATAAGGCACAAAAACAGGCACACAGATCAATGGGACAGAAAAATCAACACACAATTATATGATCAATTAAACTTCAACAAAGGAGGAAAGACTATGTAATGGGAAAAAAACAGTCTCTTCAACAAATGGTGTTCAGAAAACTGGACAGCTACATGCAAAAGAATGAAACTGGACCTCTTTCCTACATCATACACAGAAACAAACTCAAATAGGTGAAGAACCTAAATGGGAGATCTGAAACCACAAAAATCCTAAAAGAGAGCACAAGTAGTAATTTTCCTGACATCAGCCATAGCAATATTTTTCTAGATATGTTTCCAGAGACGGGAAATAAAAACAAAAATAAACTACTGGGACTACATCAAAATAAAAAGCTTCTGCACAGTGAAGGAAACAATCAGCAAAACTAAAAGGCAACCTATTGAATGGGAAAAGATATTTGCAAATGACATATCTGATAAAGGGTTAGTATTCAAAATATATAAAAAACCGTTACAACTCAACATCCAAAAACCAAATAATCCAATTAAAGATAGGCAGAAGACATAAACAGACATTTCTCCAAAGAAGTCATACAGATGTGCAACAGACACATGAATAGAGGCTCATCATGGGAAATGCAAATTAAAACTACAATGAGATATCACTTCACACAGTTCTGAAAGGCTAAAATCAAAAACACAAGAAACAACAAATGTTGGTGAAGATGTGGAGAAAAAGGAACCCTTGTGCATTGTTGGTGGGAATGCAAACTAGGGCAGCCACTGTGGAAAACAGTATGGAGATTCCTCAAAAAACTAAAAATCGAACTACCCTGTGATCCAGTAGTCACACAACAAGATATTCACCCAAAAAATACACAAACAATAATTCAAAGGGATATATGCACCCCTATGTTTATAGTGGCATTACTTACAATAGCCAAATTATAGAAGCAGGCCAAGTGTCCATCAATAGATGAATGGAAAAAGTGATAGACATATATGTGTATATATATGAAATGAAATATTACTCAGCCACAAAAAAGAATGAAATCTTGCCATTTGCAATGACACAAATGGAGCTACAGAGTATTATGCTAAGTGAAGTAAATCCAAGAAAGAGAAATATCATGTAATTTTGCCCATGGGTGAATTTTACCCACTGGGCGGCTCAGTTGGTTGAGTGTCTGCCTTCGGCTCAGGTCATGATCTCTGGGTCCTGGGATCGAGCCCCACATTGGTCTCTCTGCTCAGCAGCAAGTCTGCTTCTCCCTCTTCTTCAACCTCTATGATCTTTCTCACTCTTGTGCTCTCTTAAATAAATAAATAAAACCTTTAAAAAAAATAAATTAAGAGAGAGAGAGAGAGAAACCAAGAAAGAGACTCTATTTAGCCAAAGAAACAAACTGATGGGTCCCCTGGGGGTTGGGGGAGGTGCCTGAAATAGGTGATGGGGATTAAGGAGGGCACTGGTGATGAGCACTGGGTGTTGCACAGAAATGATGAATCGCTGTATTGTAAACCTAAAACTAATAAAACACTGCATGTTAACTGTACTGGAATTAAAATTAAAAACTTAATTAAAAAATTCTAGAACCTGTGAAAATCACTGATAATTTTTTCTTTTTTTTAATTTAAATTCAATTAGCCAACAAAGAGTACACATTAATTTCTGATGTAGTGTTCAACGATTCAACAGTTGATCATTTTAAGTGCATAAAATTTTTGAAAAATGTGATTGGTGAAGGAAAACAAGACAAAAAAAACTTCCAGCTTGGGAATTTCATTTGTATGCCCCAAGTTAAGAAAAGGAGATAACAAGTGGCTCCTCATCCTCATCAGGTGCTAGGTCATCAATCCAGGGCCTACAAAAGGGGTTATCAAAACCATCACAGGAATAGCCTGTTCCTCACCAACAGTCTATACAAGCAAGGACTGAGAATCCAGTGTGGAAATGGGTTCTTCAGAGGTAGAGAGAAGGTTGTCAGAGTGCTACAGAGTTTCCTTGGTCCTTGACAGAGATGGAATGAGGCAGGTGTCAGAGAACACCTCAGAAAAGCAACCTAGGTATCTTGGGGCTTGGGGATCACATGGACATTTTCTTTGAAATGATCCTAAAAGCAAAAGGCTAATGGAAGCAAGTTTCCTGGCAGAGGCAAGAGCCAAGCTGTATCAGGACAGTAGTGAGGACACAGAGAGCAGTTTATTGGGCCAGATGGAGGCCTGCTACAAGAGTGGTGCTCGAGCAGAATGGAAAGGAGCCCAGCCTGAGAGACCTGCCCCGAGGAGAAAATTAACGCCAGCGGTGGGGCCAGAGGAAGAGGAACCCAGCCGACTAGGAAAGGATCACTAAAAGCTTAGAAGACACATTCATTTCAGATTCTCCATGAGAAATAATCTCAATAGGAATCCTAAACTTTAAATGATCAAATCCAGTAATTTGTGTAACAATGGTTGGAGGTGCTACTGACTTGGTTTCAGAATTTTTCTTTAGTCGTCATTTGCTTAAAAGGCCAAAAAAAAAAAAAAAAAAAAAAAACCCGAAAAACAAGACAGAAAAGACAAACGGTGGGAGATGCTGACAGGGTGCTGGGAAGCACATTTCCCTCTCATTTCAGGGTAACTGTGACTCCAATTCGCTATGCTTGAATGCCTGCCATGTGTGGAAATGAAGCAATGGCAAGGTTTTCTTTGGAGAAGAAGATTTAAGTAGCAGATGGGAGAAAGAAACAAAATTACGATGTACAGAAAGTTTAAAATGTATCTTTACAAAGGAATCTTAAAAGTGTTATTATGAAAAGTGTTATTACAGAGATGGGAGTTAAATAAGGGCAGAGCCAAGAAGGTATTGATAGAGATGAAGAGAATAAGGTTTGGAAGGGGAAAAAAATGTTTCTTTCTTTAAGAGATATTTAATGCCATCTGAATTGAGTCTCAAGAACCTAAATTAATGAGATATGGGATGGACACAAAGCCATTTTCATGGCAAGGTCTCACAGAAAGGTAACTGAGCCTGATACAGGTGGCTAAAGCCAAGCCCGTGGGAGTGAGCATGAGAAAGTTTCTCCACATGAGTGACATGCATGAACTGTGGTGATAGGGTTTTTAGGCTCAATTCAGAAACTTCAACATGATCCTGAGGGTGCTGGATTTGCCACTAGGTCTGAGGAACGCACTCAGGAGAATCCTCTGCTTGAGCCCCAGGAAAACAAATGAAGCTTCGTAAGGTCATCATACTTTGGTTGTTCACCACATGATTCAGAGGTGAATTGGACTTCAGATTTGTAAAGGTTGACTTTTTTATGAAGATGTTTCATCTCAATCCCTCCCAAGTTCCAAAGAGAGTTCAAATCTCTCAAGAGCAACAAAAAGGTCTTATACTTTCCATCGTTACCTTCTTTGGTGTCTTTGGTCGGCCATGGACTTTCATATCTTCTGACACATTGCAACCTAGAGGAAAGCTCTATACCCATTAAAAATACACTGCATTACTCAATATAAAACTCCTTAACATGAATGTTGAACTTCACGCTACTGGAAACTAAGTTGTATGGTCAAATCTTGAATTATGGCAGTGTATTGACTACATAGCCTACTGTATTATCTGAATTTGTAGTTCAGCAGATCTTTTTGATGGTCACGCATGAATTGTTCACCTGGAAGGAGCAGAAAAACATGACTTCTGGCATGAGGCACCTTCCCCCACCATTTTCTCTTGTGTAGGAGAAAGAAAAAGCTTTCCAAGCTTTCCAAGCAGCATCCATTCGATATTGGTGATATATTTAACCACGTTCTTTAAAGAGCTTTCAATTAAAAACCCAGGATTCACCAGATTTACTGAAAAACACATTAATATAGATTTTAAGAAGACAAGGCAACAACTCAAGTTCTAAAGTTGTTTCCTGAAGAATGAGAGAAATGATGCCTTGAGGTCTGAATCTATGTGTAATATACATGAGGATGATTCACAGAGAACATATATACTCATTGTTCTCACTACATAATATGCATCACAGCACATGAAATAATCTCAATCCTGATCCCAAGATAGTACTTTTAACTTCTCTGTTTAGATTCTCTCAAATGTTTATTGAGTAATTGCTCTGAAAAACACCAATGCCTTGCATCTTTGCAAAACTTATAATCTATTGTCTATTCTGCAACTAGTCTATACTCTCCTGACCTGTTCTCAAATCCAAGAATGTCCTTTAATAATTCATTGATTTATGTCACCTATAAAATAATTTCAATATAAGGTATATATTTCTTTGATTCTATATTTCCGGTGTGTTTGTGCCAGTGCTGGAGAAAGTATCTGCATTTTAACGACAGGTGTTAGCGAGGATGCAGAGAAAGGGGAACCCTCCTACATTGTTGGTGGGAATGCAAGCTAGGGCAGCCACTCCGGAAAATAGTATGGAGGTTCCTCAAAAAGTTGAAAATAGAGCTACCCTATGACCCAGCAATCACTACTGGGTATTTACCCTAAAGATACAAATGTAGTGATCCGACACCATCAATCAAGAGCCCACTGTTGATCAACACGAGGAAGAGGAGAAGGAGCACTGAATAGGGCTTAGAGGTAAATGGCTTAACTAGCCACTTGGTGGAAGACTATCTGGGGTCCAGAGAGACTGTCCTTGCTGAAATAAAACAAGAGTCCTGTTTTCCTCTGCCCTGTCCACTTGAAAAAATGTATGATGGCCAGAACTTTGCATGAGTTTGATTTCAAAGATTTCATTCCATATTGAATAGATAGGGCAAATGGAGTGCGCTTTGTGACTCATCAAGGTAAGGTTGGACTGAGTCAGCAGTGGAAGTAAGACCAGGATTTCTGACTTTGACCATGAAGTTGGCTAGGTTCTATAATGTAGTCAATAAAATAAAGATGTCCCTGCTATCATACAAAGCAGGCATGAGGCCTCTGCTTAACTTACTTTCATATAGTTACACATCAGGGATATAGTTTAAAAAATAAGAACTGCAATTCTGTATTATCTAGATTTTAAGGTGATAAATACAAAATTTGTCTCTGATAACATTTCCACATTTCGACCTTAACTTTTTTTCTGTTGGAAATGCATAATTACATAACTTTGCTTTGAAATTTGGCAGATCCTTAAGAGATATTTGGCTAACTTAGAATATTATCACATTTAGCATAGCCCAGGAAGTCCAAAATCACCAAAAAGGGAAAGATAGTTGAAAAGAAATGTGTCTTTGCCATAGATGTTGAGAACAAATCACTTCTGTTGTTTAGCATTTTTTTTCTCAACTTATATCTGAGCCAAGGCTTTTTAAAAAGATGTTTTTTAAGATTTATTTGAGAGACAGCAAGAACATGCTTGTGCATGAGTGGGGGGAGGGGCAGAGGGAGAGGGAGGGAGAGGATCTCAAGCATACTCTGTGCTGAGCACAGAGCCCCACAGGAGACTTGATCAAACGACTCTGAGATCATGACCTAAGCCAAAATAAAAAATCAGACACTTAAACACTGAGCCACCCAGGTGCCCCTAAGAATAATTTTAATCCGTCCTTTGGAAACATGCTTTTTTTTTTTAAGATTTTTATTTATTTGACAGAGAGAAATCACAAGAGAGGCAGACAGAGAGAGAGGAAGGGAAGCAGGCTCTCCGCTGAGCAGAGAGCCCAATGCGGGACTCGATCCCAGGACCCTGAGATCATGACCTGAGCCGAAAGCAGCGGCCCAACCCACTGAGCCACCCAGGTGCCCCGAAACGTGCTTATTTTAAAAAGGGTACACAGGCTTGGAATAGAGGGCTTTATCACTCCCAAAGAACCCTGAATAGGCATCAAGGGCTGTCTGGATGACTAAAATCATATATTAATTGTTTGGATATGCGTGTGGTGGTAGTGCTGGTGGGGGAGGGGATGCTGATAGGTACCATCAGATTCTAAAAAGGTTTCATGACTCCCTACCAGAAAGATAAACCAGTCCTGAGAATAGAGGAGAAAGATGATCCACGGACATGTGCATTAAGGGAAAATACACATACAGATGGTATAAATGGCTGTGTGTTGCCTCACCTCAAGATTTTCATAACAAAAGAGGATGAGAACAAAATAAGATTGTACTTGCCAGAAATCTCCAAATCATCCCATATAAGAAGTGTTGGTTGGATGGAAAGAAAGGTGAAAAGTTCACCTTTGATGAGAAGAGAAGGATGAGTTTTTGGTTGACTCAAGATTGGTCTTGCCCGTATGAATGTATTTAGGATTGTGACAGTCTAGTGCTAGCATCGAGCAGGGATCCCACAGGATTCATTCATTCAAACCTTTTAACTCTATGGAGTTGATATTATTAGAACCATTCTATAGATGAGAAAACCAAAGCACAGAGAGGACTAGAAACTTTCTCAAGATCGATTTTAAAACTAGTTATCAGTTGAGCTAGCCGATGACCGCAGGCATTCTGACTCCCAAGGCAACACACCTAGACATTTAGGTCTTCCTGCCTTCAGTGACACCCTGCTGACCTTGGAAACTGGATTTATACAATCAGTGTATCAATGGCTGAGGGAGCTGGCTGGGAAGCAGGTTGAGTGTAAGCTAAGCCCACCGCTTTGTCCTGACTCCCCTCCATGTTCTTGCAGCCTCTGAGTGTGGTTTACTGTGACTTGAGCTCCTTGAACATAGGGATTTACTCTATTTCTCTCGAGGGGAATTGATACCATATGTGACCGCCTGTGGGATGAGGATTTAATTTTAACAAGAAAGACACATTTGAATGCCATCAGTTTCTGGAGCCTATAGCTTAAAAAAATCCTACACATCTACTGAGACGTAGAATGTAAAAAAAAATTCTAGGGGAAGGTTTCACAGGAGACTGTGGGAGACTAGAAAGAATCTTAAATAAAGAATTAGGAGCCTCTGATTCTGGTCTTGGTTTTGATATTAGCACGGATGACTTCCACCTCTCAGTCACAGTGTTCACATTTATTAAGCCAGTTTAATACACTGGGGTCTTTAAAATTGAATGATCCTATGATTTGATCCTTACTATGCCTCGTGACTATATACTTCATGCTGACTGAGAAGATATGATTTTGTAGACTTGGATGATCTTCTCCATACAGGGGGACTAGGCTCTGGGATTCATTAAAACTATTACCTAAAGTTTAATAATGATTTTGTGGAACACTCAAGTACCAAATACATTTACAGTCATTCTGAGGTTAACTAGAATTCCAGACTGATATTAAAATCTAATTTAAAACTAGATTCTGAATTTGTCTTCCAGGCTGCTAACCTCCCACCCCATATACAAGCTGCAAATAAATTCTAGAAAGTGTGGACCGTTTCTTTGCAAGCTAATTTCTCCCTTTATCTCTGAGGTTCAGGTCAATTTGCTCCACTTAATGTTCTAATTACTTTTCTCTAAAGAGGAAAGGAAAGAACATGACTTAGCACAGACAGGCTCTTAAGGTAGGCAATTGCAATAAAAAAATTAATGAAACCGTCTGTGCCACTGGGATATAATACTCATTTCAGGATGTGCATGGGTGAGCTCTGTTATGTACTGGCAGCATCGGACAGGAGGCTATTCTACTCAAGCCAGTGTTGCTCCATAGTCTACATCCACATTACAAGGATCAAAATTGTTTCTGGTAGAAGTTTCAAATGATTTGAGCCTGGTGGGAGGTGGAGACTGATAATTAGAAATCAATATAATATACCTAGGACAATATCACTATAAAGCTGGTGTCAAAAGACTATCTTAGGAGTTAAAGCAAGTTAATATAAATAAATGTCAAATTTGCCACCAATAAATTGATACTGGCATTATTTAAGGTGGATATTCTTTTTTATGCTATTTATTCTTCTTAGAAGCTTTTGGTAAAATGGAACAATATACCTCGGGGCAGGGGCTCTACGGAGGTTAAATGATACAATACATATAAAATTCTTAGTTATTTTTAAATTCTCAGTATACGATACCCATTTCATCTGTTAGAAATTTTGTTTGGTTCCATGAAAGAGGCACACAAAAGCAACTGCTTAACCAAATGAGTATATCTTCCTTATGTAACAGAAAGCTGGGGTTGGCAGCCAAGGGCTGTTGTAGAAACTCCAGGATGCCAGGGTCCCAGATTTTTCCATCTTTTCATTTGGCTTTTGTCCCAGCGCTTCCAAAGATGGCTCTGACACCCCCAAGCTTCACAACTACATTCCAGAAAAAGAGTAAGAAGAAATGGTGAAGAACATTACGCAGCTGAGTCTGTCCTTTTATTTCTTTAAATCAGGAAAACCTCAGGACAACCAGAAGCCTGCCTGGAAGACTCCAGGTCACGCCCTTCTTGCTAGAACACAGTCACATGGATCCGCATGGCTATAAAGGAAGCTGTGAAATCAAATTTTATAACTGGGCATGCTGCTACACTCAATAAAAATCTGCTACCAGGGGCGCCTGGGTGGCTCAGTGGGTTAAAGCCTCTGCCTTCGGCTCAGGTCATGATCCCAGGGTCCTGGGATCGAGCCCCACATTGGGCTCTCTGCTCCGCAGGGAGCCTGCTTCCTCCTCTCTCTGCCTGCCTCTCTGCCTAGTTGGATTTCTCTCTGTCGAATAAATAAAATAAAAAAAAAAATCTGCTACCATTGTTCAGTTCACCATCAACCAATCCAGTTGTCCTCGGTTAATATTATACCATGACTCTGTAGGCAGCGAGGAGGTGTGAACAGATACTGGAAAGGCAACCAGGAGCATTTGACATAGCTATTTCCACCTTTTGTTTATACATGATTGATATATCACATCTCAAAAAGCATCATATAATTTTGTTTTCCAAGATGCATGGCAACTGGTTGTCTCCTTAGGACAAAATGCCCATAGATTCAGAAGTAACAAAAGAATTCTTTGGCTCTGGTCTGATGTTCCACACACATCACTACTTCAGTGATACTTCCACGTCTCCGTTCCATTCTGCTGTACCACTTTCCCTGAATCATCTCCATTATGCTATGAGTCATCTCCCACGTAATCAGCTTCACATTCATCATCTGTCTTCTGAGAAGTCATAGTTTCTTCCTGCTCCTACCTCAGCTGAGTTCTTCAGCTGATTCCCTCCCAACTGGCAGCCAAGTGGATTACTAGTAGCCCCTAACTCTAGTTCTAGGTCTATGGCCAGCTCTGGTCAATGCAGTGGGGTACGCTAAAGTCTTGGGCGTGCAGACCAGCATCATCTGGGGGGTTGTTAGAAATGCAATTTCTTGTATCTTCCTTGGATTTGTGGAATCAGAATCTCTGGGAAAAGGGCCCAGGAATCACTTTTTCCTCCCTCCAGCTTAATTGTGGTATAATTAGCTTCAATATAAGAATCTTGGGCTTTAACAACTCTTTATGATGCTGATTCATGCTTAAGTTTGAGAAACATAGTCTTTGTCTGCCAGGGGTTTTCAGCATATCTCTGGCTTAAACACAGAGCAGAAGTAGAATCACTCACACTGGGGCTACCCACGCATACAGAGTAATAGCTTATTCACCCTCTCTGTCAACTACCACTTATGAACGGAAAATGCTTTAAATATTTTTGATTTCACTGTAATCAGATAGTGCATCGCTGGCTTGGGGAAATATGAACATTCCAAACGTAATAAAATACAGTCAATTATACTGGACTGTGCTGATTTCCTGAGGGACAGTGAATGTCATCTTACACAGTCCCTAACCAAGTAAACAGAGCTGCCAACTTTTTGTTTCACACTCTCACACCGGTCTGTTGGAATGTGCCAGAAGCAATGAATTAAAATATAATACAGTCTATCATCTATTCGGAAAAATCTATTGCTGCAAACCCAGAGCAGTTTGCAATGCAAGGCAATAAAAAAGATTCTTTGTGTCCTTCAGAAATTTAGTGCAGGGATAGCCCTCAGTGGAACATGAACATTTCTTATGAACTCCTTTAAGAATTTCTAGAAGTGTAGTTTTCCATGACTTCATAGGGTTTCAGAGGACATAAACTTATCAAAGGTTCTTATTCCTAAATATGTGAAATAGAAACAAACGTCCTTTGTTTATTCATTCACTGATTTTAAGATACATTAATGGAAAGCCTATAGTATGCAGGGCACTATGATGATAGCACAAAGATAGAAAATGAATAATATGGAATTTGAATAACCTCACGGAAAAGCAATCCCAGGGCTTTTGAGAAGATGATTTTTTTCAGAATGAGAGTCCACGAAGGAATGAATCAAATAACAGCAATGAAATGAGTGCACATAGATTCAAGACATTTAATTGATCTGTTATTACACTGTTTCAATTTGAACCACTGGTACTATTCTTTGCAGTTCATAAACATGTTTTTGTTGCCTGGTAGGGCCCAGGGTTTAGTGTAATCTAATACAGACAAGCTCATAACTGCTAATTCCTCAATAGCACAGCTTAAAAGAAATAACCAGAAAAGAACTATTGCAACTGAAAGGAGTTACTAATGAATTTGTATGCATAATTTTCCTTAGATCATACTCCCATGTCTTCTGCAAAACACTAATGGCCACCAGGTATCATTTATCTCTTTTCTCACTCTTGATGTAGTATCACTCCCTCTCTCAACAGGAATATCCATTACCTGCCTTGCAGGACTAAATAGTATATAATGTTTTTTGTGTTAAATTTTACATGAAAATTCTCTCATAGAAATATATGTACTTCCCTAACTTGCTTTTGGTTCACTCACTCATTCATTTGTTAATTTAATAACTATTTATTTTAAAATATTTGCTCAGCTCCAGGGGATTCAGTGGTGAATAGGGAAGATGTGGCCTCTACCCTAATGGAACTTAATTACCAATTACTAAAGTAAATAAACAAATGAAAATAATACTATAATGGTAAATTTTATGTGATGTGTACTTTATCACAAAAAAGCAAGTGGACAAAATGATACTATAGTAAGAATAAATATCCAAAAGGGAATTAAGCAACATCAGAGAATAGAGAACAACACGGGAAAGGGAAGTGGATTATTTTATTTTATTTATTATCATTATTTTTAATATTTTATTTGTTTATTTGACAGAGATCACAAGTAGGCAGAGAAGCAGGCGGGGGCGGGAGGGGGGGCAGGCTCTCCGCTGAGCAGAGCGCCCGATGCGGGGCTCGATCCCAGGACCCTGAGATCATGACCTGAGCAGAAGGCAGAGGCTTTAACCCACTGAGCCACCCAGGTGCCCTGGGAAGTGGATTATTTTAGATACAGTGGTAAGACCAGTCCTCTTGGAAGACATGATATTTTAGCTAATGACATTACGGGAGCAAGTGAGATTAGGGAGGTGACGTGAGCAACTGTATAAAGGGAGGGTATAATCTATGCTAAAATCGAGGAAATAGAGTATTCCAAAGACTTCAGGCATCACATTCAAAAGTCTTGAGGTAGGAATGGTCTTGGAATAAATGAGAGATAGAAAGACACCAAGTGTGGCTAGACACAAAGTCAGAGAAGTAACAGTAAGAAATGAGCTGGGAGGGGATGCAAGAGGCCAGCCCCTGCAAGGGCTCTAAGGCAAGAGCAAGGGGCCGTTGGATTCTGAGTGTGAGGGAAAGCTAAGGAACATTTTGTAAGAGGAGAGTAATGTGATTTGATGGTTTTTTTTAAAATTAAATTTCTTATTTTGAAACAATTATAGATTCACATGCAGTTGTGAGAAATAATACAGGGGTGCCTGGAAGGCGTAATTGGTTAAGCGGCTGACTCTTGGTTTCAGTTCTGGTCATGATCTCAGGATGGTGAAATGAAGCTCCATGTCAGAGTCTGCTTAAGACTCTCTCTACCCCAGGGCACCTGGGTAGGTCAGTGGGTTAAAGTCTCTGCCTTCTGCTCAGGTTCTGATCCCAGAGTCCTGGGATTGAGCCCCACATCTGGCTCTCTGCTCGGCAGGGTGCCTGCTTCCCTTCCTCTCTCTCTCTGCCTGCCTCTCTGCCTACCTGTGATCTGTCTGTCAAATAAATAAATCTTAAAAAAAAAAAAAGACTTTCTCCCCCTCTTCACCCTTAATCAATCTTTAAAAAAAAGAAAATATAGAAAGATCCTGTGTACCCTTTCTCAGCATCTCCCATCTTACAAAACTGTAGTATAATATCATAACCATTGATACAGTCAAGCTAAAGAACATTTGTATCACCTCAAGGATGCTTCGTGTTGCCCTTTTATAGCCACATCTGCTTCCGACCCCCTCTTCTGTCCCTAACCCTTAGCAACAACTAATCTGTTCTCCATTTCCATAACTTTCATATTTCAAGAATATTACATAAATGGAATTGTGTACTATATGACCTTTAGAGATTGACTTTTTCACTCAGCATAAATCCCTGGAGAGTCATCTAAATTGTTGTATGTATCAATAGTACATTCCATTTTATTACTGAGTAGTATTCCATGGTATAGATGAACCACAGTTTAACTATTACCCCTGAAGGACATCAGGGTGGTTTCCAATTTGGGGCAATCAAGAATCATGGCGCTGTGAACATTTGTGTACAGTTTTCTGTGTAAATGTAAGTTTTCATTCCTTTGGGGTAAATTCTCAGGAATGGTATTGCTGGGTGATATGTTTAAATTTTTTTAAAAAGATTTTATTTATTTATTTGACAGAAGTGGGGAGAGAGAGAGAGAGCACCCAAGCAGGGGGAGTGACAGGCAGAGGGAGAAGGAAAAGCACGCTCCCCGCCCAAACAGGGAGCCTAACTCAGGGCTTGAGCCTAGGACCCTGGGATCATGACCTGAGCCAAAGGCAGATGCTGAACAGATGGAGTCACTCAGGCACTGCTGTTTAATTAGATAAGAAACTATCAAACAATTTTCCAGAATGGCTATACCATTGCACATTTCCATCACCGCAGAATGAGAGGTGTAGCTGCTCTGCAACCTTGTCAGCACTTGGCATTGTCAACTTGTTGTTGTTGTTGTTCATTTTTTAAATTCTTTTTGAATTTTGGCTTTCTCATAGATGTATAGGGGTACCCCTAATGACTGATGATGTTAAGCATCTGTTCATATCTTTATTGGTCATCTGAATATCTTCTCTGATAAAGTGCTTGTTCAGATCTCTGACCCATGTAACACTCACTTTAGCTAATACTTATGTTTGTGCTAATCTAGAATCTTCCCTTTCTATTTCACCCAAGTAAATTGGGTTATGCTTTAATATTTTAAACTTGAAGTTCTTAGGAGGAAGATGACTAATTCCTCTGAAAATTAATTTTCCAATAAATAAGAAAGAGATTTTATCTAAACCTCTTTGTAAAGTGTGCTTACAAGGCAGAATACCTGCCAAAGATAGGTCTGCTAATACTATTCCTTTGATCTAAACTAATACTAATTTTATAACCCACATTCCCTACTGAGTTCGAGCTAGGCACTAGTCAATAATACCTTATCTTCACATATACACTGTCTACAAGTGTAAAATAAATTTTAAAAAATTTAAAGCAATCATCTGAATATCCTAATTTCATAAAGTTGTGCTTTCTTTTTAACTTGAAGAAGAAAATTCAGCCAAAGAATGTCTGGATTCTGAACTCTGCAAACTTTGCATGTTTAGACATAACTTTAATAAGTGTCTATTAAGTAAATACAGTGAAACACTCCAGTGTTAACTAGAAAAATACAGAAGTACTAGTTGGATAATTCAGCAAGAACAAACATAAATAGCTCTTCCTTTAATATCGAGCAATTCTGTGCTTATTTGCTCTATCCCATTTTCCATTATGTAGACGTACACAGATTCTTTCTTTGTGGCAGTGTTCCCTCAAGGAAACATTATGCCATGCTGACTGCATCATTTTTAAATCAACCTTATTGGATTAAAATTTGCATACAGTAAAATACATCCACTTTTTGCATGTAGTCCAGTGAGTTTTGACAAACATACACTTGCGTAACCACTGCCACAATCAAGAAATAAAGCGTATTTATCCATATTTACCTTCCCCCAAAAGTTGCCTTGTGCCCCTGTGAAGTCAGTTTCCTCCTGCCCCTCACCCAGGCAACAACTGATCTGATTTCTACCACTATAAGCTTAGCTTTTGCTTGCTCTAGGATTTTGGATGAATGGATTCATACAGTATGCTCCCTTCTGTATCTGGCATTCTTTGCTCTGCATAAGGTTTCTGAGATTCATCCACTTATTGGATTTGAATCTCAGCTCCTGTTTATGAGCTCTATGACATTTAGACCAATTACTCAGACTCTGTTTTCCTGGCTGAGAAATGATCCTAGGTGCACCTCTCCGCTGCGGTTTTTCTAAGAACTAATCACAAGGTGCCGGCTTGGTGCTCAGTAATTGTATCAATATGGATATAACTAATATTTATATCACTGTATATTTTTCCTTTACCCCCTACTCCTGCTAAAGGAAGAAGAGAATAATTCTGAAGATGCTACAAGACTTAGGAAATCAACACCAAAAAAATGTTACAGTTCCACGTTTTATTATTGAATGAAGATGCTCCCTTGAATTTCTGCCTCCTTTTCTCCTGCCTCCTTTGGCCTTGAATAAACTGGCAGCAGACAGTACTGCTTTCTCTGTCCTAGACTCCATTCTGCCTCTGCCAGAGTCCAGAAACTTCCAGGAAAAAGGGCTTAATGTCCTTTTTCTCTGATCCAGATAACAAGAATATGAGAACAGGACCAAAGGCCTGTAGGGGTCTTTCTCATAAAGGGTCAATGTAAAAGACTGAACATGAAAGGCCTTTCCTTCTTCTAAAAAGGATCTCCTCATTCCTTATCTGAGTCTATCAAATGGGGGACTGGGATGTGGGAGAGGAAGAGCAGCAGGACTTCCTCATTGTTGACCTCTATAAAATCTCTACCTGCGAATACTGGAAAATGACTGACAGTGTAGCTTCTGTTTGCATGCACCACTGTTCATCCCATTTTGTATGTGTTCTCTTACTCTTCTGTCTATCCCTTCCTCTGTTGTGCATCTATGATATTATAATATGAATACCCATTCAGAGGAAGCAGGAGTGACAGGAGGTATGGTTTGGGCCTATATTTCCAACAATTAGGAACTCTTAACAATAGGGTTAGTGATGTAGTTAATTACCATTGCTTCAACATTCTAAAAGACATCTCTCTCTTACCACTGCTCCCTGCCTGCTCAAGCATGGCCACCCATGGAGGACACTCAGTTCACCAAATGAAAGATGGAGCTCATGTGTTTGATCAAAGTTAGATCTGTCTCATCTAGGGCTTTTCCAGTCAATCAACTATAGTTTCATTTGCTTATATAGATTTTTAGCACTTGAATTAATTGAGTGGCTTAGTCAGGGATATGACAAATATATTTTAAAAAGTGTGCATAAAGAATGGTTTTGAGGAGCCAGTGTTTGGCCCTAGGAAATTATAATTCTGTTGGGGTTTTTTGTCTGTTTGTTTTGGTGGGTTTTTGCTATGGATGGAAAAATACATGTCTAATTAAGATGGGTATGTGTACTATGGATATGTTTACTAGGGGGAAAAAGTAAGATACACATACAAAATTTCAGATGAGATTTTTGATACATTAATTTATGATTCTTGAACTCATTTATTGCACTGGGTATAATGATACTTGCTGTAGGTAGCAAAATTCTAATGAAAAACCCTTAAGACATGACTATAAGAAAAGTTTCTATTCTTTCACATGCTAATCAATATCCTATTGTTTATTTTATGAGACGAATGAAATATTCAAAATTAAGACTTCAGCGGGACCTTGATATGAGATGAATTGTAAAAGGATATGAACATTATCATGTTTTAATTTTGATAGTCCATGTTAATCGAGTTTCTCTGAACACTTCTTTGTGTCAGAGGTTGCTTGTGTTCCTCTACATTCCCCAATTCCATGGATCCATTCTAGATGGGTGCTATGTTTCACCCTTACCAATGGAAAGTGAGGGAAATAAGTCCTATCCATGGTAGGTAAGATTGTGTGTGCCTCCCCCACGCGCTATTTTCCTTATGGTTAAAAACAAAGGAATCTACGATGATGGACACAGTAAGATAAATGAAGCCTGGGTCTTGCGCTTCAAGGAAGGCCACACAGAAGAGCTACCCAACCTGCTTCAGACCATGATGTGAAAAAGAAATAATACAAGAAAAATGTTTTGTGTTGTCACTAAGATTTTAGGGTTTGTCTATAATATTATCATTAATTAGTCTGACTAATGTAATCTTTCTCCAATGTCAGATTCATGCAACAAAATGAGGTTGGTATTCACATATCCAATTCCAGGAAACCATAGACAGATATCTTTGTAAACCCATTTATATCCTCATTTTATTGTTGCTTCTGCATGGGATAGGGTGAGAGTGGGTAGGAGAAGGGATAAATGTAGTCTCAGGGACTGTATAATCTCTTACTTTTCAAATCCCAAGCACAGCATAATGATTAGAATTTCCATGATGGATTACCAAGATTTCACGGGTTTAGAAAACCTTATAATGTTTCACGTTTATCAACCCTACATAAATAGGGACAGAATATTACATTTTTTGTTTGTTTCCTTTTTGTATTTTTTTTTGCACCCTGAGGTAGTCATCATATTAAGACATTAAGGCAAGAGGTAATAATCATGAGGCCAGTGGCCAGTGAATTGGAACCAATTTTCAGCTACTTGAGAAATAATTAATTTTATTATTTCTTTCAAAGTCTAATATTGGCACATTTTAAAAGTACTTTTTTGTCTTTAAAAAAGCCAGCTGGAGAAATAAAGCTTGATTCTGCCAGAGGAAATAGTAGACTAATTATTCTCCACTATGAGCACCCATGGTGTAACTAAATGTTCCTGCCTACTATAGACTCTGGAGGGATAAACTATCTGTTATCTAGAAAAAAAAAAATCATGTCATCCCCCTCATTGGCAAACATAAGTGTTACAAGAATAGATAATTGCTTCTTTTTCTCTGGGACTAAAAGAAGAAAAAGATTACATAAAGCCTGCAAGGGATTATTCACCCAATGTTTCTGGGGAGTTTACTATGGGACAGGCATAAACTTTTACATGGGACCAAAGAAAATGCAGTGAAGGCATTATCTCTTCCAAAGGAAAAGACTAATTTCAATTTAGCATATATATTCATTTGAAATAAAAGTATATTATGTGGAAATATAACTTAGATAACATATATATGTACAGACATACATACGCATTTAGATGTACACAGACATACGTGTGCATGTCAAGTAGCAATACTGAGAATTATTTTCCTATAGTGATTAACTCACTCTAGAGGAAAAGGTCTTTGCCTAATGTGATAGACTGCCGAAACAGCCACAAGTTCTCAGACCTACCTGTCTGCCTGTCCCTTTTATGATGTGACTTTGCAGCTTCTCCCATCAAAAGGTGACAGCTATTTCTCTACCTCTTTGAATGTGAATCAGCCCTGTGACTTGCTTTGGCCAAGAGATATGACTGAAGGAACAATATGCCAGTTCTGGATCTAGGTCTCATGATACCTTGCTTCCTTCCTCTCTCAAAACTTTGCAGGTAACACGTAAACAAACTCAGACTAGCCTGTGGATGATGACATATGTATGACCCCGTAGCCTCATTGTCCCATTGCCCAGCCAACAGCTACACAACTCTCAGAAATAGAGCCGCACTGCATGAGAAAATCTGATCAAGACAGGAAGGGCTGCCCAGCTAAGTGCATTTCAAACTGTTGACCTACAGAATAACAGGTTAAATATACTGCTATTTTAAGACATTAGCTTTAGCATGGTTTGTTAGGCAGCATAAATAATGCAACCAATAAGGGACATTTTATTTATTTTTTTAGAGTTTATTTATTTATTTGACACAGAGAGAGAGAGATCACAAGTAGCAGAGAGGCAGGCAGAGAGAGAGGGGGAAACAGGCTCCCTACTGAGCAGAGAGCCTGATGCAGGGCTCCGATCCCAGGACCCTGAGATCATGACCTGAGCTGAAGGCAGAGGCTGAACCCACTGAGGCACCCAGGTGACCCAATAAGGGACATTTTAAACTTTACATTAACCATGGCAGAATTTTAGTAAATAATATTCTACATATTTTTAAAAGTAAAGTTCTTATTCTTAAGCCATAATGCTCCTTTTCTCCAATAATCACCTAAGTGAGTATAGAAGCAGGCTGGAGTCAAATCTCAAATTTGTACTTATTTACTAAATAGACTTTGGGGAAGTCATGGTTTCTCTGGGTTTTAGTTTGTCTTACCATGAGAGGAGGATAATGACATTCTATAGAGTTTTGTTGGAAGGATTAAATGAATTGATTTGGGTAAAATTTCCATTCCATTACTATCCCAACAACATGATGGGCACATCTAAAGCAGTTATTATTCTCTCCCAAACTTATCTATCTTTAAGTGTGCAATGATATCCGGCAACCCTCTGTCACTAGGAAGTTATAAAACTATTACTCTGAGATAGACTTTTATTGTAGTCGATTCTTCCTTACATTTAAAAAATATTCATTTTTCATGGGTATTTTCATAAACTACATTTATTAAACATATAACACCAATCTTAAAGAAACTATATAGATTATATATATTGATGTTACCTATATTATAATTATATATAACTGTAAGTCATATATTACATAGTATGTGTGTGCATGTATATATGTAATCTGTTAATCACTACCTGAAATTATATAAATATATTTCTATATTTGATTTCTTATTACTTATCTCACTCACATGAATATAAACCCTCTGTGGTATTTTTTCTTAAAGATTTTATTTATTTATTTGACAGACAGAGATCACAAGGAGGCAGAGAGGCAGGCAGAGAGAGAGGGGGAAGCAGGCTCCCTGCTGGGCAGAGAGCCCATGGGGGCTCGATCCCAGGACCCTGGGATCATGACCTGAACCGAAGGCAGAGGCTTTAACCCACTGAGCCACCCAGGCGCCCCCCTCTGTGGTATTTTTGTTTCCTATCTTCACCACCTGGGACACAGTAGGCATTCAATAAATATTTATTGAATGAGAGAATAAATGAACAAATGCCTCTGAATCATTTCTGTGAAATGAGTTGAATCATTCTTGAAAAGATACTCATAAATTCAAAGATTTTTCAAATGCAATTTGAGACATTGGAGAGAGAGAAATACATGATCTGAAGAGATTTCATTATTGGTTTACCATTGCACTAAGAATTTCCTGAAATATTTTCTCATCTAAATTTGAAGATTCCATCGAAAGTTTGGAAAATTAAATATAATTCATTATGGGAGTACTTTCTCTGTAGTATAAATTGTTCCTAAGACTTAGGACATTTAAATTATAACTATAAACAGCATAATCAGATATATAGTCTGTCATATAACCTATTTGAAAAGTGGATTTGAATCTTGTAGGGTAAAATAAAACTCTAAGTAATTTCTTCTTTTCAGTTTAAAATATGTTCCAACTCACTGAGCTCTCCGGAAAGAATCCATAAATCCTTGACCATGAAAGCCCTTTTATTATCTTCTGCTAAAAATGATTTCCTTCAGGTAAATTGCACTCTCCAAGCAATAATTCATTACCTATGTGACATATTATAGTTCAGTAGTGGATCTAAGAATGCTTTGGAAAACCCTTAAATTGCTCTAAGCTTTAAATTCAAACGCTTAAACTAATCCAGCTCATCTAACAAAAAGAGCAAGCAGAAGAAAATCAGGTCAGAAAAAGAGGGAGAAGCAAATGCAGAAAACATTAGCCAGAAAGTCAGAAAATATGAATTTTTATAGCTTTGGATTTCATTTCTGGGTCATTTAATCTAAAATGCTTCATTTATTCTTCAGTCTGCTGGCATGATATGAATAATGGGCATCCAAAATAGATTATATATAAATGGAGGATCATGGGACTTATTGAATATGTACAAAACTCTATCATAATTTTTTTTCAATTAGGATAAACATTCTCTTTCCATAGCTTCAACTATCATCTAAAGGCAAATGATGAGCAATCTTTGTCACCAGCTTCCATCTCTCAATTTCTCCAATGGGCATCACCAACTATGTGTCTTATCACCAGCTTATCACCTACCACCATGCTAACATGACCCAAACAAAACTCAACAATTTCCTGTATTATTCATCTCACCACGGTCCACGACACAGTCATCCACCAGGGTTCCCAAACACACGTAACACTTTTCCTTTCTCACTGTCTTTCTCTCTTTTAATAAGTCACCAGAGCCACCTATTCCTACCTTCAGATTCCAACTTCTGATCATCTTTCACAGACTGGTCTCAAATCACCTCCCCAAATCATGTCCCATCACTTTCCCTTCATTCCTTCAGGCTACTAAGATCATACTTCTTGGGAGGATGTTGATTTGTTATGGAGAAATATTTCCTGAACTCAGTACTCCTCCTTACATCATTAAAATTGTAAATAAATATTAGCCTTCTATATTGCTCTTTTATAATTTTATATATTATAAAACTAATTTAATTTTTAGACCAATTGCTTTTAGTTCTATACATTTGTTAGTTGAGTACATTTGTAACATGAATATATTAGAAACACTTATAATGCATAAGTAATGATCTGAAATTTTCCTTCCAGATTTACAATAAAAGCTCACCTTACCAATTTTAAACAACAAAACAAAAAGAAGACCCTTTGAAACACCAATAAAAATAACAGCTTTTCTAAAGAAACAGAAATTTAGAGAAGAAAAGTCAAGTTCCAACTCCCTCTAACAACAAAAATCTTGATTTGGTGAGGAATGTGAAGATCCTATAGAAGGGATTATTATGTAACTCTACTGAATAATGCAATGTAAAAGAACAGAATAAATGAAGAGTTTACATTTTTTCTTTACTATAAGAACTCAATATTGTGACACTATCAATTTTCTACTAAGTCAGTTTATAAATCCAATGTGATCAAAGTAAAACCCCCCCAAAATGATATTTTATGTTATATTTAGAATTTTTCTGAAGTTTGTCTGGAAAAGAGTTAAGGGAAATTTTGAAACATAAACAATAACGATAGAAATTATCCTTTCAAATATTAAAACATATTATAAAGCTGGAATAACTGAAATTAAGGTATTGGCACAGGATTAGATAGAGATCAATGGAAATAGTGTGTAGAAATACAGCCAAATATACAATGGGTAAACCTGGCAGTCCAAAACAATAGGGAAGAAATAATTATCCAATCAACAGAACTGGACAAGAAGCTAGTAATTTTGAAAGAAAGAAATCTGGATTTCTATATTCTTTTCTAGAAGAGTTTCTATATGAACCAAAGATTTCAAATCTAAAAAGCAAAAATAATATCACTAGAAGGAAACACAAATAAATTTTAAATCATAGAAGTATAGTACTTTCTAAACATTTTGCATGTTTGTAGAAAATGGAGTAATAAAGGTGATCGTGGAAAAAATTTGCAATCCATGTAATATAACACATGACAAAGAATTAAAATCCTTATATATGAAACAGATTTAATACATGTAAAATACTGAGTCAAATGGCAAATTCAAGAGTAATGTATAACATGATGCCATTCATATGATTGTGCATCGATGCTCATTAAGTCTAAATGTATAGAAAGGTCTAGAAGGATATGCTACAAAATAATAATAATAATTATATTCTCATGGGGGTATGATTTTCAAATTTTTTATATTCTTCTTTGACTGTATTTTTACTGTTTTGACTTTTTATAACAAACATTTAAAATAATTTTAAAATAATAAAACTACTTTGAGCAAAATAAATTTCTACAGAAGAATAAATAATAGAAAATAGCCAAGAGAGCACTGCAAAAGAAAAATAAACAAAAACTACTATTCCATATATTTTTTAAAAGAGCAACAAAGAATATGTATATAAAGAGAGAAACACTATAGATTGTTGTTAAGGGGAAAGTTCACTATTCATTGTTTGTTATATTTCATTCTCAATTCATCCTCTGGTTTGCCATGTAAATAGAATAATCCTTTAAGACACTATGGACTGGGGGCGCCTGGGTGGCTCAGTGGGTTAAAGCCTCTGCCTTCAGCTCAGGTCATGATCCCAGGGTCTTGGGATCGAGTCCCATGTCGGGCTCTCTGCTCAGCACGGAGCCTGCTTCCTCCTCTCTCTCTCTGCCTGCCTCTCTGCCTCCTTGTGATCTCTGTCTGTCAAATAAATAAATAAAATCTTAAAAAAAAAAAAAAGATACTATGGACGGGGGTGCCTGGGTGGTTAAGTCATTAAGTGTCTGCTTGGCTCAGGTCATGATCCCAAGGTCCTGGGATCAAGCCCTGCATCGGGCTCCCAGCTTGGTGGGAAGCCTGCTTCTCCCTCACCCACTGCCTCCCCTTATGTTTCTCTCTTGCTTTCTCTCTCTGTCAAATAAATAAAATCTTAAAAAAAAAAAGATACTATAGACTGAATTTATCTGTTTATGATTGATAGGATGAAATGTAAGGAACTATATTTTAGGCACAGTATAATGATTAATAACACTTTTACTCTAGTAATTTAAAACTAAAATACCACCTTTTTGAAGGCCATGTACTTTATTAAAATTCATTTTCATTTAAAATTTTAATTATATTTATCTAAGATGTTTAACATTCAAAAGTTCAAATATATTTCTATCAGTAAATTTATCTCATCTTTTTTCTCTGTTTTTCTTATCAAGAAAAAAAACAACTGTTCTATATAGGTAGGTATGTGTGTGTGTGTGTGTGTGTGTTTGTGCAAGAGTACCAGAGGTTTGGGAATGCTAATCAAAATATATCATTAACATCATCTCTCCTATGATTTCTCAGTAGAATGATGGAAACCTTGGCCATGCTCTAACCTTAGATATAATACTACTTCTGACTAAGTGTTCATATAATAACTATTTCACCTCTATAGTAGACAGTGGAGAAAAGAAAATATATAACACTACATTTTACGAGGAAAAAATTGCATTCCCTTTCCTAAGGAATATAAACTGATTGTAAAAGCTATACTCTTTGGGACAATTCATTAGAGAGTGCTATAAAATGTATTCCAATTTCAAAGAAAAACCACAAAAGAATAATGTTAAAGCCTTTCTTGACAACTCCTACTCCCGAACTAAGCCAGGTCCCTCTCTTACAAACTTACAGCATTCGTTACCCTAGGAAGTAGTATTCCAAGTAGGCTGTAATCTTCGAATAGAGGACTTGTGTTTATCTTAGCTGCTATTGTATTCTCAGGGTCTACCACAGTGCTGGACAAAATATATGTGCTAAAATTATTTACGGAATGCATGAATAGTTAAATAAATGCTTTGGGATTGAAATTAAAATTCTTCATCATGCATGGTTTTGTTGTTTTACACACACAAATATATAGTAGCTATGTATGTGTACTACTGTACCATTATATTATGTGTATAACGACACAATCATAAACTAGATTTTAAAAATAAACTCATTTTCTAATATTTCATGCTAATGTGTTATCTTGTATCCCTCCTGGAGTAAATACCACCTCTACCATCTCTGTTGCCTCTGCCCCTTTGAAAACAACTGATCTAAAGAATTACTTGTAGTCTCGTGTATTGACTCATTTAATAGTGACAGAAAACACACAAAATAGACAGGAAGCTAGAAAAATGGGGTCACGATGAAGAAGTGTTCAGCGGTATTGAGACCAGAGAGAGTGGAGACCAACCAACATCTGGATCTCAAAACTCTGTGATGTGACATAGTTAATGTCAGGGCACTGGGGTCGCTTCTACTGCTGCTGATCCTGCAGCAGCAGAAAACAAGCTGTTTTTTGTTGTTTTTTTTTTTCCATTTTATTTATTTTTTCAGCGTAACAGTATTCATTCTTTTTGCACAACACCCAGTGCTCCATGCAAAACGTGCCCTCCCCATTACCCACCACCTGTTCCCCCAACCTCCCACCCCTGACCCTTCAAAACCCTCAGGTTGCCCCAACCTCCCACCCCTGACCCTTCAAAACCCTCAGGTTGTTTTTCAGAGTCCATAGTCTTTTATGGTTCGCCTCCCCTCCCCAATGTGTGGTTTTAAGTAGGATCTGATTTGCCTAACTTCAACATCCCCAGGTCAGTGACATTTTATATAGACTAAGTTTTGATGCAAGCTACAAAGCAAACACATTACTCAGCTCCCATGGAACCAAAATGCCCAAATCAATTTAGACTCAGATAAAAGTGATCCCCCTAGATTGTAAATGATCCTGCTTAATCCAAACATTTCAAAGCTGTTCTGTAGTTCAGTTCTGAGTTTTCTCTTCTGTGCCTTGGAGATTAGACTTTTTCGGACTGCAGTGTACAAGGATATTTTCAAAAAGAGTCTCAGAGATTTCCTAGCCAACTCTCAATAATTCATTGGCAAAACCTGGTTGTTAATGCCTACGCTCAAACCATTTGCAGAAACACAGCTACAAGAAGTTCAGAAGTGGTAATAAACAGAAGCTTAACAAATACGACCACAATTATTTTTCCAGGAGTAGCATCCCTAGCTATCATTTGTGACTATAATTATGAAAGCTGATAAACTAAGGTATAAAAAGATTTCAATATATGTGAAGGCAGAGTTGAGAACATTTAGCGTACAGACACCAATTATTACATGTGTCAGGCAGTCTCATGGTTTCTTCTTACTCAACTAGGGTTACTCAGTTACTTGTTAAATTCATTTTTCATGACTCCTCACTCTTCATCCAAAAAAACCAGGATTTTACATTAGGTTCTCTTAATCATTCTTGACTTAACTACTCTCTTGCCTCACCATCCCAGCCCCTTGTGCCGTTCCCTCTCTTGCTCCTTCACTTAATTTCTCTCCTTGCCACTCCTATTTCATGGACTCTTGATTTCTGCTCTCTTACCTGATGTAACTAAGAATTAGCATGAAACATCCTTTCTCTAACCCACTGGCATAAGACATACCTTGCATCTTAGATCCAAATAGAGACCAGAGTTAGAAACCTTCATGACGCATTTAAGAAAACACGATGGGCATGAAGGCAGTATTTAATGTTTGCTCATTTAAAATGTTCTTGATGGGGCGCCTGGGTGGCTCAGTGGGTTAAAGCCTCTGCCTTCGGCTCAGGTCATGATGCCAGGGTCCTGGGATCAAGCCCCGCATCGGGCTCTCTGCTTGGCAGGGAGCCTGCTTCCACCCCTCTCTCTCTCTCTGCCTGCCTCTCTGCCTACTTGTGATCTCTGTCTGTCAAATAAATAAATAAAATCTTTAAATAAAATAAAATAAAATGTTCTTGGTTATGTAGTTGAGGTTTTAAATCTGAGTAATTAGGGTTCCAAGAACAAGATTATGTCATATTTGTTTTCAGTTTGGAATGGTCAGATGCTACAAATTCTTTGCATATAAAGTGTAAATCATAAAGAGAAAGACTGGAAGTCAGGAATGAAGAGAAAAAAGACTGTCAGGGCCCCTCATGAATGGGGAAGAATGGTGTAGTCTGAGGCTGTGCTAGCGCCTGGAAGAACAGCAGAGACAGCTGTTTCCTAATCTAAGGCTGTACCTTCAGCAATCTCCAGTCGTCTGGCCAATGTGTTGCCCAGGATGGGTGGACAACTAGAACATTTTATCCCAGATGTGTTTATTGCTTTAGATAATTGTGTTCAGAGTTCCCAGGAAAAGTAATATTGACCAGGCAGATTTTGAGAAGGTGGAGATGAGAAATACCTCTTTGTGAGAGGGAGCCTGAGGGGGACAGAATAGGGAAGAAAGGCCAGGCTGTGTCAGGCTTGGAGTGACAGTGAGGGACACAGAAGGCCAAGGGAGATCATGAAGTACCTTGGAATCATGTGTGCCTTGGAATGTCAGAAGCACCCCTCCACCCAACCTG
The DNA here is from genome assembly GCF_922984935.1 of Meles meles. Classification (NCBI taxonomy): domain Eukaryota; kingdom Metazoa; phylum Chordata; class Mammalia; order Carnivora; family Mustelidae; genus Meles; species Meles meles. The sequence goes on from NC_060068.1 coordinate 95,158,367, forward strand.
CGTGATTAGTACACTCAGGAGGGGAATGGTGTGGATTAAGGGAGGGATGGACCACGGCTGTTAAGTTGGCAGTTGAGAGAACATGGAGAATCCCAGGATGGTACCAGTCATCAAATGGAGAGGAGATCCCAAAGAGAAAAGAAACTCTGAAACTGGAGGTCAGTGACTATAACAAACAAGTTAGAGCCATGAGTTTAGAAAACGGTCCCTGGAAAGACTCTTGGATTGCAGGTGTGATCTTTAAAATATTTAACAACTAGCACCAAATGGGCACCAACCAATTAGAAGAGATGCCTGGGAGAATTAGTGGAATAGTGTCCTGGAGCCCACATCCATGATGAATATGAGCAACTTCTAAGTTCACTTGCCTACTTGACAGGCCATAGAACATTCTACAAAGAGTTTTAAGTAACTAAGGAAATTAGTTTCTGGATCTTGTGCTAAAATCTTTCTAAGGAATGAGAGAGTTTTTATTTTTGTTTTCTGTTTTTACATTTGGAGCATGATTTCCATTCATGTTAAAGAAAATTGGGAGGGTTTTCATTTATGTTGAAAATAACCTCTCTTAAATCCAGAAACTACAAAGTTACACTTTGAACTCTGATCTAAGGGGAGATACTAAGAGGAGAGTCTTGTTTATCTTCGTACTCAGCATGGGATCTACAGGACTCATCAAATAAAAATTTTTTTAAATGGATGAATGAATGAAATTATGGCTACCAGAGAAGGAAAAGTAAGTTAGAAGGGAATTATAGAGATGGACTTGAGATCTTCTGATAATTAATGTTATAATGTGGAATTCCCCATGAACCAGTAGTCTTTGTTTCTTTGAATGACTTTGATGATTTTTTAATTTTAGCTTCTCATTTTCAAGTGAATCCTGGGAAGTCGTGATCTATTCATACCCGTGGCACTACTTTGCCTCAAAAGTTATGAGAACTCTGATTCTCATAATCCAAGAATGCTAGTATTTTCCCTATCTTCAACACCTATTACTTTTGATTCTCAGGGTTTTTTCACCTGAAAAACATGGATAATATTCATTTAACTTCACATAGTTGCTGTAAAGAGAGCATGAGACAGTATGAAAGCACTACCGTGTACTCAATATCAAAGGAATGAGGGGTGCCTGGGTGGCTCAGTGGGTTAAAGCCTCTGCCTTCAGCTCAGGTCATGATATTCGGGTCCTGGGATTGAGCCCCACATCGGGCTCTCTGCTCAGCGGGGAGCCTGCTTTCTCCCCTCTCTCTCTGCCTCCTTCTCGGCCTACTTGTGATCTCTGTCTGTCAAATAAATAAATAAAATCTTAAAAAAAAAAAAAGGAATGAGGTGACCATCAATCACTAGACCTTTTAAATCAATTCAGGTACATGTGAGGCTATGTGCATTATTATTTTTTTTTTTTTTTGGCTATATGCATTATTAAATCTGAGGACTAACATTATCTTTAACAAGCGTGTCATTTAAAAAAAATCCTTTGGTACTTATTTATCCTAGACTCAATACAATACCATTGGTTCTCAGATATCCTTGTGAGGTTGCCTGAAGGCATAAATTGTCAGCCCAAGAAAACTCAAAATTTTAGGGCGAGGAAGCTATTATTCTACCTTATTAGCTAAAAAGCTAGGGTTTTTATCATCCTGAGTACTCACTTTTCTTTTAATTGGCTTCAGTGCCTTATTCAACAGGGGTTCAACAGAAAGGGTCTAGATTGGATTTGAAACACACCTTCTAAGGAACAATATTGAATCAACTAACACAATGCTCCCTTGATTCTGGATACTTCCTGGATGGACTCAGAGCTAAATAACCACAGTCTGCAATACCAGATGAGGAATACAGAGAGGGATCATTATGCTCCTTAGCTGATTCAGCGCTTTAAAATGATACAGCAGAAGGTGCCAAGGGGCAGCTTGAGGAGAATTATTTGTGCAGCTTCTAAATGAATGTGTCGGTCATGAGTGATCACTGGTCTCGCTATTTAATGAATGAGCTAACAGCCAAGATCGTGATGCCCAGGACCAGCTTTCCCTGCCCCCACAAACGGTTAAGAGTCCAATCAGAGAGGGATGGAGGTGAAATGAGAAGCAGACAAAATTGGTTTTGCTGCCTTTCTATTTCCATTTCATGACCTGATCTTCCCTCAAAGCCCTCCTGGCCCACCTGAATGAGCTCGGTCCCCTCCAAGAATGGTATGCTCTTTCTTCTTACTGTAATCCTGCAACAGGCCCGGAAGTCTGTCAATCACCTGTAAGAGAATGTCACCTCGGCTTTGGTGGATTGGGTACTGGTATGAAAGCTTGCCCTTGCTGACACGGTTCTCCTATGATACCTCATGCATAATAGGTTTTATTAAAACTCATCAGGAGAGCTAACTCAGGTATTCATAGGTTTATTCTTTCCATGAATCTTTACCAAGTGCTAATAGTCAGGCAGTGTGCCAGCTCTTAAGGATGCAGAGGTACTGAGTAAATACATTGCTTTATGTCCTTTGAAAAAAGGAGATGCAAGCTATTTTTAAGTATTGGTTACAACATAATAAGCTACCTGCAGTGAGAGAACATGCTATGAGAAGAGAGAGGGGTCCCCGCCCCAGCCTTGGGATACACATGGATGGTGCCCCAGAGGATTCCTACAGCTCAAAGAAAACAGTCCATATAGAAATCAAGGATATCACCATGGGGGGAAAGTCTTGTCTTCTCTTTCTTATAAAACACGTAACGAAGGATTGTTCATGAGATTCTGAACACGTGCGGCTAGAAAAGTCCCTTAGGCTCCAGAGACCAGCTCCCATCCTGCCTAAATCACAACAAAGTTAAGGTGCATGAAATTTGTTTCCAGAATCACTCTCTCGTCTTCTGGAGTAGAGTACAGAGGTCTCCCCTCCTCAGCCTCAGGCCCTGCCCGACCATTGGTGTCAACCGCACCGCTACCTGGAGCCCCAGGCATGCCTTGACCACATTCTGCTCCCTCCACCTGGAATGCCCTCCTCCCCAAACCTTTCACTCCCCAATTAATTCCTCCTTGACTTCAGGGCTCATAGAAGTTACCACTTCTTCCAAAAAACATCTCTGCACTTCTCTTATAGAAGTGAAATTCTCATTTTCTCTGCTCCCATGATACCCCCTGCTTGGCTATTTCCTGTCATTTGCAAATCGCACAAATGACACCTATCTTATATTTTGCTCTCATCTGCTTTAAGAAGACGAATCTGTGTCTTTACCTTTGTGTGTAGTGTCTGGCAAATACCAGGTGCTTGCTCATAACACATTTGTAGGCTAGATGGATGGTGGGTGGGTGGATGAATGGGAAAGTGGTGTGCTCCTATTTTCCATTGCCTTTGAAGAACCCCTAGAACTCTCTCAGTTATGTTTCTTCTCTATCTCCAGCTAGTTATATTTCATGTATCTATAAATTGGAAGCATATTTTTTCTATTAGAAGTGAGACACATGATTGGTCATGGAGATATGCACTGTGCACATTCATTTAGGAGAGCTGTAAGAGAAAATTAGAACCCAGTGATCTCTCAGTTTCTGTCCTGTGGTGTTAATAATCAGCCTGTCGCACTTGCTAAAGCATTGCGGCCTAATAAACCTTGCAGAGGGAGACCTGCTCCATCTCACTTGGGCCTGAGTGAGTCTAATATGTCTACTGACTGCCCGGTAGCCACACTCCGGGTTCATCAAGAGGCTTCATCCGAATCCCACCGTCTCCACTGCCTTTGACTCTGATTAGAAATCACATTCCCGAAGCTACAGCTATTTTTGATCATAAATCATTTTTTTAAAAATTTACATGACTTGGTTCTCGAACCACTCACTTTGGTTACTAACCAAATTGGTAATTGGTAACCAATTGGTTAACCAATTGCTAACCAAATTGGTAATTAACCAACATGTAGCACCTCAGTCCTCCGTTTGCATTGTGTGGGTGGGATGCTGAAGGAACAGACTCTCTCACCTGCAGTCCTGTTCCGCTTTCCCAGTCCTGCTGCTGTGGCCTAGTTGCAAATATGAAAAGACAGAGGGAAAAGAGCCAGCCAAAAGACCTCAGCAAGTGCTGATTATAATAATTTTTTTCTTTCCATATTGGTCAAAATATTCTAAATAATTTTAATGCCAGAAATATATGGCATGAAAATGAGGAACTAAATTATAAATTATAAACCAAAGAAACGGTTAAGATGGGAGCATTTCTTCTCCATTTCTCATCTTTCCTTCCAACTGGGTGGGCCTTTAGTGAGTGGAGCACTCCTGACCTCTCTCTCTCCCTGACTCAACTCTGCCCAGAGTGACTTATCTGATTAGCAAGTTTTGGGGGGAAATAAAAAACAAACAAATAAACAAAAAACTTTCTTGTAGAAAGCTCACTTTCTGGCAGGGAGAGGCCTAGATGGACCATTACCTTCTATGATGGGGGGATAAGTCCATATAACTCTGACGCTTTCACAAAATGCATCAGTCTCCAATATTTTGCCTTACAATTAACAAAGGTTTGGGTTTTTTTAACCTCCCTCTGTTAACTGCTTTGTCTTTTTTCTTATTTTTTTCAAAACTCAGATGGAGAAGAGAATTAGTATGTTATTCGTGTTGTAAAATTTCTGGACTATCCCTGACCAACGGCTGGCTGGCAGGAAGTGTGGTTATTCAAGACCACAGGTTTCTCAGGTTCACATATTGTCTTGCCATTGATCATCTGTGGGCTGTAAGTCCTCAGGAAATAATATCATTCCTCGGTACCTCAGTTTCCCCTCAACAAAATAGGGACAATAATACTAATGCCTACTGCTAGGGCTTTTGTGAGTATACTACACCAGGTCTAACCTAACACTCACTTTTGTGAGCTATTTCTGTTATCATTAAGCTATGCCATTTGCTTGATGGGATGCCTTTGGTTGTCAGATTAATAATTTAGTTTATAAACATGATAAACTATATAGCTTGAGCCATTATTAAGTCACAGACTACTAGAACCAAAGGAATCTGAGAAATCTTAGCTTTAGAAGCTAGTCCAGCGGAAGAAGAGAAAGAACTCACCCAACCTTTCACTTGGCCATTCCCAGGCTGGATACTCCATCTGTTTGGACTCCTAGCCCATTGATTTTCCTTCTATCTCAGCTGCCTCACCTATAACTATGATTTCTGTTAACTGCACGCCTCAGACTCACTCCACTTGCCCACATAATGTGGTTAGTAAGTCTGGCTGCCAAACACATCATGCCTATGAGAGCTCAATACCAGACCTCAGTAAAATTTGTTCCTGAGCTCCCCAGTATATTTTTCCTGTTAGAGAAAGCTGAAGTCTAACTTGCCTGGGATACTTCATGTGAAAGAAAGCTCATTAGAAAAGCAGTGTTGTTTATTTATTAGCATCCTTATATTGCTTTGTTCTTTACAACCCAGAACATTTTTAAAGCCAGATATTTACTTTTTGATTGTTCTAATTCTTCTGCTTCCCCCACTAGGGAGCTCACACTTCTGTTCACAATATCCCAGGAAGTGCTAACTAAATATAGTATTGAAGTTAAATCCCTGCAAAGCTAATGAACTACTTTATGGAGATCGAGAGGCAGGAAACCTTTTTAGGAGTGGTGGCGTAATTAATTGGTTATGGTCACACAAAGGCATGATTTCAGAAACAGGCAATTTACAACAGGGAATTTAGAAAGTCACATGTGATACGCTGAAAGGTAGAAAATCATTACTTTCAATCACCTATCAACCTGGAAGCCAAATCAGACATTTTGATATATGTTTTCAACTGAGTGCAATTTGCATACGTTTCCAAAATAAGAACGCTGCACATCTGTCAGTAGTCTGAATAGCTAATTACCAATTACATACCATTGAGAATCAGATACCTGTCATGTTGGAACCTTAATTTCCCAAGTATGGGACATGTGGTCAAATACACTAGCAGATAAAGTTATAATCCTTTAAACACCCCCCCCCATATTACTTTAATGGGGAATAATTCCATAATTTGGTAAATTTAGGAAATGTAAAGCAAGTATTATTTATCCAGATTATTTTTAGGTATGTTTAGCTATTCTATGTTTAGCTACCAGTGATACCTGTGGCTATTTTTTTTTTTTTAATTTCATTTATTTGAGAAAGAGAGAAACAGAGCATGAGCAGGGGGAGGAACAGAGGGAGAGGGAGAAACTGGCTCCTGCTGAGCAGGGAGTCTGATACGAAACTCGATCCCAGGACCATGGGATCCCGAAACCAGACCCAGGTGCCCAGCACACCCCTGCTTCTTTTTAAAGATTTTATTTAACCTGTGGCTATTTTTAAGACCCAAGTTAAAGGATACCCTTTTTCCTTTCTACATATCTTCAGGAATTGTTCTTCTATTTAATTATTTGTAGAAACTGGAATCGAAGTTAAATGATCAGCAATGTTACCAAGTCATAGAGCTAACTAGATGCAGATTATAAAACTAAGAGGATAAGCATCAATTTTCATCTATGCCAAGATGTGTTTAAGTTAAAAAAAAATGCTGTTTTTATTTTCCACAAATTATTGACCTTCTATGAAGTACTATGTATGTGTAGAATATTTAGACAACAAAAGATCCCATTAACCATTTTATGGAAAAACTGATTCAGACAGTAGCATGAGATCAACGAATGGAATTTGAATCCTAGCACTGTCACTTACTAGCTGGGTGACTGTAAGGGAATGAGTGAACTTCTCTGAGCTTCAGTCGCCCATTATGGGGATAGTGAAATGACTTCACCCAGTGCCACAGGAATTTAATAATGTAATGTCTGTAGGATGCCTCACCCATGGCTTGTATGGTAGTTGGAAAGTATTCGTTAAAGTTAGTCATCTCTATGACATCTGAGGAACAGGGAGATAGCAGTTTTTAAGAAAACTTAGTTCTGTTTTAGACTAATCAGCTTGTGGAACGGAGTCATCCAGGAGGTCTCATGCATAGTTTAAAGGTCAAGAGCAGATATTCACATTTTGGAGATATAAACAGGTCTAATGGATCACGTGGGATCCATGTTAAAAGATCAGAGGAGATGAGAGGAGCAATCCAGGGCATCCCAATACATAAGGGATGAGCAGAGAGGAACAACTAATGAAAGAGAACTAGAAGAGATGGTCAGAGCCGAAAGAAGAACCAGGGAAGGCTGATGCCATCGAACCCAAGGAAGACACAAGGAACATGTGGCTGAGTATCTGAGGATGAAGTCTGGAAATAGGTCTGTATTTGATACTGAAGAGATCATTTCCAGCCTTAGTGTGAACACATTCATTGACCTGCGGGGATAGAAGTGGAACCAAACAGAAGCGAAGAGTGACAGCAAGCCCAAGGAAAAGGGCCAGTAGGCACACCCAAGAGGATTCGTAAGAAGGAAGGTGTTCAGCTTGGGAGAGGAATGGGCCTCGAAGAAGGTAAAGGGTAGGAGTAACGCAGTCTACTAGCTGTTCTTTCTTGCAGCAGCTCCATGGCCTCATTTGATGCTGGCTTCCGGAGGGATGCCCTTGTTGGGAAATGCACAGTTTGGGCAGCTCGTTTTCAATTAGAATCAATGGTTATTTTTTTTAAATCAGAGGGCTTTTTTGGGGGGCGGGGGGGCAAGGGTCCTGGTTTCTAGGGCAATACAATTTCCTTGAAACCTAAATAGGTTTCTGATCTTTTTGTGCCCAATCAAGTCCAAAGTTCTTATCCCAAAATGGTTCTCAAGACTGCTTTATTACTATTAATTTTTGTTGCTACTTTATGAATTATATGAGCTTTGTAGCTCTACCAGGAAACTAATCTGGTTTATAGCATTTTAAAATAGGAAAGTGTATTCTAAATTACCAATGATATAAAAATTAACATCTGAAAGTCTGCACATCTTTAAGATAGAGACTTAATGTAAGTGTATGGAACTTGTTTTGAAATTCTGATATGATGAGGACATCGATTTCATCTCCCTATGGTTCCCAAAATAACATATGCAGACATTGAGGTGGTGATCAGTTAGGACACAATCACATAATCTCTCCTCTGGTTGTGCCCAGATGGATCCCTGCTTCTCTTAATGACTTTTTTCTTGGGCTTACTTGCACTACAGTTGGCAGGACTCATTCCTATTTTTCTCAGATAAGAGAATGAGGAGGTGGGAAGGTTTGATAGCTACAAAAGAGTTCAACTAGCCCTCCAAATGCCCACTCTATGGACTCCTGAGCACAGCTCTGCCCGCAGCACATTCTGCCCTTCTATTCACTTAAAAGTCAACTCATTTTCCACCCACACAGTAACCTTGCTCTGATAAAAATTTGTCAAAGCATGCTGGATTCAATTATATGAAGTTGATTATGGGTGATGACAGACAGCCTTCAGGGAAGATCAAAAGCAGCAAATGTGGTTTGTTCACGAACACGACTCCAGGATGCTTGGTCTGATGGCATAAACCGATTCAAGGAAAGATCTGATGAGAATATTTATTTCCCTGACCTTGAAACAGTGCAAAATATGAACAATGTAACTTAACTAAAATTATCTTTCTGAAGCTCCCCTATTACATTAGAATGTGAGTATAATTGTAATACTGAGCCAGATTCCTAGTTTAGAGCAGAAGAATTGCTATTCTCATTCTATAATAAGAAAATCCTGCATCCTACAGAAGAAGGCACCTTCTGGGACTCCTGGGTGGCTCAGTCAGTTAAGTGTCTGACTCTTGATTTCCGCTCAGGTCATAATCTTAGCATCATCAGATTGAGCCCCACGTCCGACTCTGTGCTGGGCATGGAAACTGCTTGAAATTCTCTTCCTCCCTCTCCACTGCCCCTGACCAACCCCGCCCTTTCTCTTAAAAAAAGGGGGGGGGGGTGGGCATCTTCTCTGACAGCACTGTCCCTGAAAGACATCTCATATTTTATTCTGTTCTTCCATTTCAGGAATTCTTAGACTCAGGCTTATGAGACTATTTTTAGAGTCACGTATTTCAGCTGCATCTTAAAAAATCACCTCAAGTGGAGCAGCCCCAAATCACAATAGCACCGAGCATCAGAGTAATTATTATTTATAATTACTTCCTCACAGTATGTTGGCTCATAAATTTTAATGAAGCTCTTTCTGCAATGGTGATTGTCAGTCTTCCCGGCATTTGTGGGATAAATGTTTACCCAAATAGAAATAATGTAGTCAAGTAGTTTCATAGCCTGACTCTTCCCTTCTCTTCCCTTCCTCACTCTGCCCTAGAGGTGATTTCAAATGCATATCCTTTGAGGGGAAAGAGAGAGGTGCGAGCTATCCTACTCTGGGAATTCTGACATCCACGCATGGCCTCCTGATACTCAGCTGCCTGGCAGTGACATGGATTGGTGCAAAATAGTTCCTGGGCAGGCAGACAAATTCACTGCCAGCAGCTGGAAACAGTCTTTCCAAGAGCCAGGAAAGAGCTTGACTCCAGCAAAGGCATCAGGAGAAGTTGCTCTCTTTCTCCTCCTCTGTTTTCACTGTTAGCTGGAAAGGACGAGAGAGAGAGAAAAACCAAGCACACGTTGCAAAGACACTCCGAATAGAGCGTGTCTTTGTAAAAAGAAGATGCAGCATGAGTGAATTTTTACATTATACATATATGTGTAGTAGATACCCTTTATGGAGCAAACTTCTCTAAGTGTCTTTAAAAATCATTGATTGGGGCACCTGGGTGGCTCAGTGGGTTAAAGCCTCTGCCTTCAGCTCAGGTCATGATCTCAGGGTCCTGGGATCGAACCCCACAACGGGCTCTCTGCTCAGCAGGGAACCTGCTTCCCTTCCTCTCTCTCTGCTGCCTCTCTGCCTACTTATGATCTCTCTCTCTGTCAAATAAATAAATAAAATCTTTAAAAAAATCATTTATTATTTGACAGAATCTGGGGACACAGAGACTGGAAAGGTCAGGAATCCCTGACAATCAAACATCACTGGGGAATGAAGAGGAAACATATCTATAATTATAAAGTAGATCTTTGAGAAAATGTGAATTGAATCTGATCTAAGGGCAATTAACATCTACATTTTTGAGAAGATACGATTTGAATGAGTTCCTCCAAAAGCAAAGCCTGAGAGGACTTGGGGGCAGGTGGTTTATTTGGGACCTAATCCTGAGAAACAGGAGGGAAGTGTTAGGGAGAATGAGACTGCAGAGGAGAAGAAGACAACATAAATGTATATTATCAAGGTCACCGAGGTTTAGTAAGGGGTTCCCAATGAAAAGCACACAGAAAGCTTTCCAAAATTATTTATCTGAAAGACAAGAGGCTGGAGGACTCATCTGGCTCTGGTCCTCTATTAACTGAGGGTTGTTGAGGGTTGGGGTCATTCGTGGCCCTGTACTTACTTCCTGGCTGTGCTTGCAAACATGGACCTAGTGAGCTGCACAGTGATAGAAAGGCCAGCGGGAGAATGCAGAAAGGCAAGTGCAATATGCTTGAGATGGAAGAGTGAGCATGCACCGATCTGCCCACAATCGGAAGCTCACACTCGGAAGTGGGCCAAGGTGATGGGCAGGGACCCAAGAGGCATCTCTACATACATCCACTGAAGAAGGAAGCACCATTTCAGAGTAATGCCAATGGCATGGAGCACTTCTAAATGTTCCATATTCTTCCTTTTTAAGGTGTAGACACATTTGATGCTCCAGGTGACATATAGTATCTGTTTTCCTATTTTTATTTTTTTAATTAAAAAAACTTTTTAAAGGTTTTATTTATTGGTTTGAGAGAGAGAGACACAGTGAGGGAACCCAAGCAGGGCAAGTGGGAGAGAGGGAAGCAGGCTCCCCTCTGAGCAAGGAGCCCGAAGCGGGGCTCGATCCCAGGACTGTGGGATCATGACCTGAGCCAAAGGCAGATACTCAATTGACTGAGCCACCCAGGTGCTCCTCCCCTGTTACTTCTAATTCTAAATTTTGTATCTGCTCTTTGCTGTGCAGTTTCCCTAGTCTTTAAAGACTTCATTACACTTAACAACTAACACATCTACTTGTGTCATAACATGGGTTATAATTTCAAAAGAATGACATATTTAGTATTTCCAAATGGCTTTGACATTAGGATGGCTTGTCCTTTGATATAGTTATTTTCAAGGAGATAACTGAAACATGTAACTCTATAAAAATAAAAGAAAAAAATATGCAAACCATGCCAGAAACAGAATGAAAGGCAGTTAGGAGAACAACTTATTTGTGGAGGAAATGGCTTATTTAAAAAAAAAAAAAAAGTGTCACAAATCAATAAGAAAAAAAATACACAGCACAAAGATCAGTAACTTATGTAGGCAAAAGTGAATATGGTAAGTAAACATTGGAAAAACACTCCAGCAGATGAAGGTGAAAATATAAGAAATTCAAAATTGCTAATTAAGAGAATGATCATGTGGAATACTTCAGGGTTCAATGAAATAGCCATCTCCTGCCCTGTTGCTGGAAGTATAAAATCATATTACTTAGGATGGCACCTTGGCAACATAATTTAAAAACCCCCAAATCCTATTTCCTAGGACTTATCAACCCACAGGAAGAGATAAATGAGGAGTCAGAGCAGTCCCATTATTTAAGATGGCAAAAAGAAAAAAATCAGGCAAAAAAGAAAACCAGCAGTAAGGGATTGGGTAAATGAATAATTCCTATATTTCTACTTAAAATCAGGCTTTCTAAGTGTATTTAAATATTTTAGAAAAGGTTCATAACATACAAGTAAAAACACAGTTGGTAATACAGTGTGTATTTTGTTTTTAAAGTATGGGATATACATACAGAGAAAACTTGGAAACTTACACATCAAACTATTAATAGCTATCTTTGGGTAGTAACATTTCTGGTGATTTCCTTTCTACTTTTCTTTATTTGCATATTTTCTACATTGCACATATGTACTTTTAAAATACTAATCAAAACGCTTTTCCTTTTCACAAAATCTATGTCAGTGTTAAAATTAATTATGACTAAGCCTTGAGCGGGTGGCTCCAACAAATTTTTCTGTCTTCCTCCTTTTCTTTTTTTCTTTTTTTTTTTTTTTAGATTTATTTATTTGACAGAGAGAGATTACAAGTAGGCAGAGAGGCAGGCCGAGAGAGAGGAGGAAGCAGGCTCCCAGCTAAGCAGAGAGCCCGATGCGGGGCTCGATCCCAGCACCCCCGGATCATGATCTGAGCTGAAGGCAGAGGCTTTAACCCGCTGAGCCACCCAGGCGCCCCTTCCTCCTTTTCTTTTAGGAATTTCTATCTTCTAAAAGAATATATTAATGATATAGCCAAAGCGTAAAGAGTTACTCTAAATTCTATGTTTGTTCTTCAGTTAAACCCTTTTATAGGAAAATTAGAGAAAGAATTTGAAGGTCTCAGGGATAGAAATCCCAGCTCTTTAATAGTCTAGCACCAGAATATACAAGGATAGTGAACAATTGTCTTCTAGAAAGAGAGTGACAGCAGGAGAGGACAAGGGAAAGCAGAAGATAGAATGTAGATGAAGACAAAGAAAAGCAGTATAGAATTACAGGAGAGAGCATAGATTTTGACATTGGTTTTTTTGTCCTAAAAATAGGAAGACTATTGAAAGAGTATTAATCCTTTCAGTCTTCCAAATATGAACTTCTATGTATAAGAAAACATCAAAAGTGGGGAACTGAAAGAGAAATATCAAAATCCACTCAAACCAGAAAGTAAAAATGGAAAAGTCATTCTTTAAATAGAAGCAACTTAATGATAATGCTTTCCCCACGTGCCCACATCCTTTCCATGGGTTCAGACCTTTAATTGGAAATGGGACCAAGAAAGTAACTTAATTTGTTCCCGGAAGTTTCTTTCCTAATCATACTTCTGATTTCCACATGCTCTTGTCAGTTTTTCCAACATATCAAAGAGAAGTACTGATTATACAAAAATTATACAAAGACATAAAATTAAAAAGAACATATATCAAAGGTTCTGACATATTAAAAAAAATGAGCAGAAGTTTGAAATTCACATAAGCCCTTTCTTTTTGGTGGTCTATCACTGCCAAATCTGTCAACTCAAATTCATTGCAACAGTGTTCCTGGGGGACTGGAAGAGGAGACAACTCCAAGGATTATGATTCACCATATTGTAAGTGATTCATTTGTCACCATGGTCTGGCACTTTTTTCTTGTGCAATCTTTCTCAATAGAGGAGCTGACATAATGATCTTAAGATAATTGAAAATAGAAGCAGAGGATAAATTTGCTGAATGTGGCGTCCAAATAACGGATGGAAACATGGAGAGTCAAATCAGGAAGCTCAAGAGCATGAGTGCAGGAAGATCAATAAAGTGAGGCAAAATAAAGGAACAAGAGTTCAAAAGCAAAGTGATGACTAATTAAGAGGCATACGTACAATGACATATGTCCAAAAATAGGACTTAAAGTTTGGGGTGTGATGGACACTTACCTCGAACCTAAATCATATATAGACATTAGCATTTAGGGGCAGGCATGCAGTTTCTTAAGGGACTGAGACACTGAAAAAAGAAATCTGGGCAGGAATCCACCTACTAAAGAGCTGGGGAGGTGGATAAAGAAACCTAGAAATTTCCAGTTTCCAGCAAATTGGGATCCCAGGAAGACCAGGTCCAAGATCCATTTGAGACTGAACAAGTGAACAAGTATGCTTGCATTTCCTATAGTCCCTTCAACCAGGGAAGCCTGGTCTCAAAGGAGGGGTGGAGTCAAAATAATAAGTAATTATTTTAGCTGTTCCAAATTCGCAGGTTTGAGAGCTATAGGAGCAATGACACAGATCATTAACATGGGCTGCATTCTCTGTGGACCTCTCTCAAACTTTCCTGGTTAGACATTTTCTTTTCCACATACTTAGAGACTTCCAGTGTCTTCTAATCCACTCCCAAAATGCAACAATAAATTAGACAAGCAAAATTAAAGAACATTAACATAATGTGCCACGTGTTTCTTGCTATTATTTCCTGCTGTTCCCATTGCTGAATGCTATGCATTGCCCCCCTACCCCCCTCCCATCTAATGAACTGTACTCTCCTGAGTTCCCTGTTAGTTATGCTGTGATCATGGACTGGCTTCTTGAACTTTAGTGGCAGGTTTATCTCCTACTCTGTTCTGTGTCAAGAAAGGAAACAGAAGCTAAGGGACGATCATTCAAGAGGTAAAGTATGCTTTAGAGGGCAGCCTCAGAGTTTAGGAGAAGTCAGGGATGATCTGGGGACGCACAAATGCTGGTCCTGACAGGTGCTTGCGCCAGCCAAGGTATGAGGAGTTTCAAGGTCCAGTCTGATCAGCAATTAGTCTGATTTTGATTCCTAGGATGACAATTGTGTGTCTGGCTAAAAAATGCCCAATTCTGTAGAAATCGTTTCCGTAAATGCAGAGATCTATTCTGCATGCCAGATGACAAAAAAGTTTTTTGTCAAGTTTACAAAAAAGTTTACAAAGCTTTTTTCGGGGGCAGGAGCAGGCTTCATAAGTCATCACTTCACCATTCTTTCTTTAAACTATTGCACCCAGATTAAGAAGCATTCATTTACAAAGCTTCTGTTAAGGATGGAAAGCAAACCCCCAAACAACAGATGCCATGTTTGACAAAACAAGACATTTTTCCTTATGCATGCAACTATAGCTTTTCATTTGGCCAGTTTAGTATCATTCTTCCTATTTTGTCCTCAGGGAAAATTGAGAAGAGTTGATCAACTTTACACACACATCAAGTATCCCAGCATTGTATTTCTAGGACAGATGGCTCAGAAGGTTTGTCTATTCAACTCATAATGGACATAATCACCTCTTGGAGTATTCTTTCATCAACTATTCGTCTTTCTTTGGGCACCCAAATTGAATTAAATTCAGTAAAATTAAATTCAAAAAGTGTTGCTCTTTTGCAAAGGTCCACCCTTCCTATCTCTATCAATAATATTTAAGCCCAACTCTAAGCCTTGATCTTAAATGACTATGCTTTCTGCAATGAGAATCAGCAACCTCCAAAGTACTTTCATTACACTGCTTGGAGTTTCTTCCCACTGCCTGTGAAATCAGGCCTTAACAGGGGTGGATCCAGGTTTTGCGAGGCCTGAGGTTTGTACAATTTGGTGGTCCCCTAGCATCTTGTAGAACTTCCAACATTTCTCACATGGGAGGTTAGAGAGGTATGTTCCTACGTGGTAATAGTGGGGAATTCTGACTTGGCAATTTTAAATTGACAGGGAAAAAAATCTTTAAATCATGGAGCACAACTTTCTGAGATTGATTGTTGAGCTTTTAACTTGATCCAAGACACAAACATTAACAAGAACGAACCTTTATGGAGTCTATCTACAAGTTACTCTGTTAAGCAATGTACATTTATCTTATTCGTACCCATATTGTGAGGTAAACATCCTAACTGTGCTCATTTTACGAATGGAGAAACGTGGACTGGGGGAAGTTAAGAAGCCGTAATGCAGGATGTGAATTCAAGCAGTCTGACATCAAGGTCTGTGGCCCAGCCAGAAACGCCACGCTGGCTCCTGGGAAGCAGAGCTCTTCCAGGCAGTCTTTTCTCCCTATATATTATTTCCTCAAATATCCCTCAACCTGGACAACTGAAATAATGGGGAGAATGGTGATGATCATGAGAACAGCAAATATGTGAACAAAATTTGGGAGTGCAACCCAAAAAACTTCACCATCAAATACCCATAAGGTAAATGAACATGCTCATAACTCCATTAGACATGAATATACTCACTCATGTAGGCAACATGTATCCACATCTCCCATGGGTCAGGCCACTCTAGGTGCAGAGACTCCTGAGTTAAATAATGGACAGTCCATGACCCATAGGCACTCATAATTTGATGGGAGAAAAGAAAGTCAAAAACTAAATGATAGATTGTTCATGTAAACATCAATTAATCTGATGACTTTTAATAGTGCATTTCTCACTGCCCTAATGAGTCTTCACCACACAAATACCTGAGTTAGAAGATTAGGGTCCTGGTAGCTTTTTGTGGGTGAGATGTCCTCAGCCTATGCTTCCCCCTCCACTTCCCTTTCCATCGCTGAGTTTTAAGAAACCCTGGGCTCTTTCTCTAAGATCTTCCATCTCCTAGGAGGCACGCCTCAAGGACAGTCAGCTAGAGACATATTCATGTGTTCCCCAGCCCCTGTTCTAAAAGGTACCATGGAACAGTGGTTTTCTAAGCTGAGCTCTCCCTGCCTTCATCCCACTAAGGGGGTGGGAAGTTGAAGGAATGAGACTCTGAGCTTCCTACCTTTCTTAAAACACATGCGTTTCCTCTAGTTATTGGAATTTTGTATAGCCTTCCTTTGAAGAAATGACTCTGTAACCTAAAAAAAAAAACATTTGAACATGACTGTGGCAAATGCTAATGAGTTTGAGGAAATGAACCTCCCTTTGTTTGAGACAAAGAGAGCACTGGAAACTTCCACCATTTTAGTTCATGAATATTCAGAGACATAGAAAACTGAGCTGCTGCGGAATGGAGAGAGAATACGTCTAAAGACCTCAATAGCTAAGAATGGATCGAATAGAAGGGAAAAGAAGGAATCGAGAGCAAAGTAAGCAACCAGGGGGAAGTCAAATTACAGTTGGACTTGAAAGAGGGAAGGACGACAGGCAAATAGGGAAAGGGGAGAAGAGAATGAAGGAACAAGTAGAATCATGGCCAGATATTGTTCAAGGTCCTGAAGCTTCAGTGCAATTCTTCTGAGCACATATATGCTCTGTTCACTGGCTACTCTAAAGGCATAGGCCTCTAGTTGGAAGCCACCTTTGGGTCAACCTAAGGCTGTTCTATGGCTTCAGAAATCAAGAGGAGTCTGAGAAGAGTATCTAAGCCCACCCCTCTCCAGATACATCCTCAATCTTAGTGGACTAAAGTAGACTTACTCTCAGCTCTGCATGAGCAGACACAAGAAGTACTTTAGGAGCAATTGGGACATATTCTGTAGAAAAGCAGTTAGCAAACCTTATTGCATCAGGCTCATCTGAGAAGGTTTTTAGAAATCCAGATTCCCCAGTTCTGTTCAAGAAAAACTCTGATTCAGCAGGCATGGGATGAGGCTCAAAATCTCAATTTTTAATAAATGCTCCAAATGATTCTGACAAGATTCTTCCTCTGGGACCAGACTTTGGGGACTCTCTCCCGGAGAGGCCATGGTTTCTGTGCTAAAATCATTAACCACACCCTCTTCTGGGAAAGAGTGGTATTAGTAAACCCCGGTGGATCAAAACCGTTCACTCAGGCCCCCGCTTTATATACAGTCTTCTGTTGTTATTTTCATACATGAATTTCTCTCATATTCTGAGACTGGACCATCTGCAAACTCCAGCACCTCCCAACTATACAATCACCTCTATACTGTTGGAATAGGTGTGACAAGGCCAGGCTAAAAGTCTCAGCACGTGCAGCTTTTCATCAGCCCTGGACTAAGCAGCCTGTCCTTTCATCTCTGCCTTTAGCCCTTGGTAGCTATGTTATTACAAAACTCAATTTAGAATTTCACTCTCCAAACCAGACTTATAGAACTTGTTAGAGCATTCACAGAAGCTAGCCATAGAGCAAAGTAAGAAAAACACTTTCAATTCTCACTCTCTTGTTTCCAATAGACTATAAATTTGTGAAGAAGTAAGTGGTAGAGATGAAACGTTATGAGCTTTGTGTTGACCCAGGGGGTAACTGCTTTGCAAAATATGAAGGAAAACAAAAACACTACTATATTTTTCTTAAAAGAGGAGGACAGATATACTGGCTAAAATAAAATGAAATTATTCCTATAAGTCCATTTTCCCCCTCAATTATCATAAAGGGTCAACAATGTGCCTTAAGCGTCTTGGTCAGCCCTTCACACAGCTGGTCTAAGTTGAAGAGTCCAGGGAAGGTGGCCCCACTAAAACACTTGCTGCTAAAAGATCCTTCACTCAAGTTTGGTTAACAAGGTATTGTTTTAAAATTCGAATACCCTTAGGATATTTGATAATCTATCAGTCATGTGTAACAGTTATGCATAACTTACTGTAAATGATATTTCAGAAAAACTTCAAAAGACTAGGATTTCCGAATCAAGGAGATTGATTTTACTAGCAAGGCTCTCTCTGAGAATATGGCCAAGAAATCAAAAGGTTTCTCCAGTTTCCCAGTCTGTAAATTAAGTAAGGGCTGGAGGAAGGTCCACCATATTTGTTACTTGCCTCCCTTTCCAAAATTAGGGGATTCTTGCTCTAGGGAGCCAGATCTGAGCAGGACATAATTTCCAGTCATGCTACTTACTGTTGTCATATAAAAGGCATACCTATGTGGGGCACCTGGGTGGCTCAGTGGGTTAAACCCTCTGCCTTCGGCTCAGGTCATGATCTCAGGGTCCTGGGATCGAGCCCCACATCGGGCTCTCTGCTCAGCGGGGGAGCCTGCTTCCTCCTCTCTCTCTGCCTGCCTCTCTGCCTACTTGTGATCTCCATCTGTCAAATAAATTAATGGAATCTTTAAAAAAAAAAAAAGGCATACCTATGAGCTTTCATTCACTCATTCTCTCATTCGGATACTGCTGAAAAATAAAAACTTCTTCCAGGTTGTCCTCCATTTGCAAGGATTGCACCCTTTGCTCTGATCCTCAAACCTGGTTTTCAGGAAAGGCATCTATTATTAGAGGATCTCCTTTCTTTTATCTGCCAGCATGTGGGAGTATAAAGCAGTACCTCTCTATAAAGATTTACCTTTCAAATATGGGTCAATAGTGCTGTGATCTTCTGCTAATATTATTAAAAATTTTTTGAGGCCTAGAGCAGTGGTACTCAAAATGTAGTCTCGGAGCCCCCAAACTTTTTCAGAAGGTCTCTGAGGTCAAAATTAATACAAAAAAAACCACTCAGTTGTTATTTGCATTTTTCAATCTCATTCTTTCACAGGTGTACAATGGCGTTTTTCAGATGTGACATGATATGAGCTATAGCAACAGAGGAATGAGCAAGCAGATACAAAAATCCAGCAGTCCTCAATTAAACCAAACATTAAAGAAATTTGCAAACATATTCAAAAATCACTTTTCTCACTATTTCTTTTATTTTTCAAAATGTTATTTTTCATTAAAAGTATATAATTTAGGCTTACATATAATACGCTTACTGTTATTTTTAAATTAACCAATAAATATTTAAATTTTTCCATTTTAATTTCTAATGTAGGAAATACCAATAGATGTAACCCACAAACATACAGGCTCTTTGGGATCCTCAATAATTTTTAAGGGTGTAAACAGGTCCAAAAATTATGAGAACCATACGAGGCACATTATATAATACTATGTTATTCCTCAGAACAACCCTACAGGCAAAGATTATTATCTTTCTTTTATAGAAAATGAAACTAAGACATAACAAAGTTAAATAATTTGCCCAGAATCAAACCATCAGAGACCAAAACCCATTATCTCTCCTTGTGCTCTCTTGTTGCCCTTACTAAAGTTGGCCTTGTCTTTGGCTTACTTATGCAACTGAACATAAAAACAGACAAGAGGCAGACCATATATAGAAAGAGAACTTAGACCCACAACCTGCAGTCTGTCCAGGAAACCAATCTCTTTACGTCCAATAAGCAACCAAGGATGCCAGTCTGCTCTAAATCAGACTTGTAGGACCAGATTTCAATCTTTAGCGACAATCCACAAAATGAAATAATTTCTGTAACAACTGCCCAAAAGGGTCAAGACTTGATTAATAACTGACAGCTTGTCCCTACTGCCAACTTAGGACTTTCATAGAAAAGCCAAACATGGATAACCAATCATAAAGGATGCCCAATTTCTAGTTAGCCCCACTACCATGCCCTCAGCTAACAGCCTTCAATCAGGACATGAAAACGTCCCTTTCCACCACTAGAAAGCTTTCCCACTCCTCTGCCAGCCTTTCACTTTCTGCCAAAATACCAGTGACTGTGGCTGACTCCTTGGCTGTATCAAACTCAGTATAAATGGCCTTTGCCTTTCTCATCAGGTTGTTCTTTTTGTATCACCATACTTGCTGTGATACCATCATCCTATAAATTGCCAGAAGATAGGAAGCAGAGAAACCTTTGGATCCCTCTCCCCCAGGGTTTAGCACTTTGCACAACACATAGCGACCATGACGCCTAGTCCTTTAGGACAAAGTCATGTTGATGATTGTGTCACTAAAACACAGTGACTATCTCATTACGTGGCATTTCTCTCCACACGGCTCAGCTCAGAAGAGCTGTACCCACACAAACCCCCATCTCTCTGATTCCCAGACATCTGGGCTTCTGAGACCAAAATAATATAAATAATAAATGAATATAAATGGGCATTTTATCTATGAGAACTGTCATATTTTTCCCCCGAACGGTTTAAGAAGAAACCTACCATCTATCAGATTACCGAAAGAGAGGGAAGGAATGAAAATAAGTAATATTACTTTAAGGTTGCAGGTCTCCTAAAATTGAATAATTTAGCTTTATGAAAAAAATACACTGCCTTGATCTTCCTTTGGAGACATGGGTGTTAGAGGTCAGGATGGGTCACAGTTGGCATGTGGAAGGGAACATGCTTATGCAGCCTCATACAGTGGAGGGCCAACTCTGAATTCTTCAACCTGTATAGCATACAGGGTTTCCTGACCTCTCTGTAACTAAACCATATGCCCCAACGGCTTTTGTGGCCCAAGTTCTCAGACCTTTTCAGAGTTTACTGAAGCAAGTCCAAGAGGATCAGACAAAGGCTCTGGGCTCACTGGTATTTTTTTTCCACACAGACACTCAGTTTTGAGTGAATATTAATGTATTTCCTTCTAAAGCAGACATTAATGGCCACATATGTGTTCTAAGTGCCAACTCATTAGAAATACCTTGTGCTCAGTAGAATTATCGAGGGAATGCCTGCTGCAACAGTTAAGGAGGACCATGTGGATAGTGAAAGCAAACAAAATATAAGTTTCAAATATACCATATTACTCAAATTATCAGGAGTATGAACATATGAAGACTATGCCATATAATATCTATGATTCAAATTCTTTAAAATGTGCATTTGGGCTCTACACCTTCTTATTTAATAAATGAATTGTTCTATACAGAAATTACTAATCCAAAACTATCTTCTTGCAATGCCTGGGTGGCTCAGTCAGTTAAGTGTCTGCCTTAGGCTTGGATCATGATCCCAGGGTCCCAGGACTGAGCCCCACATCGAGTTCTCTGCTCAGTGGTGAGTCTGCTTCTCATTCCACCTTTCCCCTTCTGAAATCTCTCTAGCTCTAACTTCCTCTCAAATAAACAAAACAAAACAAAACTGCTTCTTCATTGTGCTAAATACCCACTTTACACAGTTCTGTTTTACTCTGTGCTGTAGGAGCCTAACTTCAGTAAATTGCTAAAACAAAGCTTCTTTGCTGGCTACCCAGAAAGGGGGGAGGGGCTCAGCCAATGAGAGGTACAGTTAAGAAGTCACAGGGCAGGGGCGCCTGGGTGGCTCAGTGGATTGAGCCGCTGCCTTCGGCTCAGGTCATGATCTCGGGGTCCTGGGATCGAGTCCCGCATCGGGCTCTCTGCTCGGCGGCGAGCCTGCTTCCCTCTCTCTCTCTGCCTGCCTCTCTGTCTACTTGTGATCTCTCTCTCTGTCAAATTAATAAATAAAATCTAAAAAAAAAAAAAAAAAAAGAAGTCACAGGGCAGGAGGGATGAGAGGTCTGGGTGTTCCTTCCCTTGGCCACTTTTCTGCTAGCAGCTGACTGGCAGAGGCTGTGTTATTCAGATAGACCAAGGCTCCAATCCACAGGGCCTCTTCAGCCTCTTCTACCTCGACAGCTGTGGCTCATTCTGGTTCCCCTTCCCATCCATCCAAGAGATGGTAACAGCCCTCAGGTCTACACCATCCCTTATTGCTTCCTGAAATCCTACAGATAGCTTTGTAAAATCAATAAACTTCCAAAACTGTCCAGAGTGTTTCTCTCCCAAATACTGTTGACACACGCATCTACTTCAACTCTTTTTAATTTTAGGTCTCCTTTGTATTTTTTTAGTTTATACTCTGTAATCTTACATATGATGCTTTATAGACATTCTAAGATTGACTGAGTTGTTTTCAAAGATTGTGAACTTTTTGAAGGTGGAGACTTTGTCTTTCATTACTTTACATCCACTAGCAGTCTGAGCAAAATGGTATGGATCCCCTGGTGCTTAGGTTGCTATTACTTTTAACTTGCTCGTTGCCTTATCACAGTGATAATGCTCAGAACGGGCAAAGTTAGTGTTAGGAGAGCAAAAGTTGAAGGCAAGATCAGAGCATTCCTAACTGAAAATAAGTGTCATCCAGCTTGTGAAATATGCTTTTTCCTCAAATCTGACTTGAGTAATTAAATGTTTCACTGGTCCTCAGATTTAAGCTGTGTTTACATAATGCCAGAAAAAACGGTCATCTCAGTATCACTTTTTTTTTTAAAGATTTTATTTGTTTATTTGACAGAGAGAGAGAGAGTACAAACAGAGGGAGCATCAGGCAGAGCGAGAAGGGGGGAAGCAGACTCCCCATGGAGCAGGGAGCCCAACGTGAAGCTCGATCCCAGGACCCTGGGATCATGACCTGAGCCAAAGGCAGACTCTTAACCGACTGAGCCACCCAGGCGCCCCAGTTAGTATTACTTTAAACAAATCATCAGAAAATAACAATGACACTTGGTGACACAGACATATAACTTACGGCTTAAATCAGAAGCTGTCAGTATCACTAGGCAATATCCTGAGGAAATGATAACCCAGTGTTTTAATAACAGCTCTCCATGATTTCAATGATTTATAGTTGCTTGTGTTATAGGGAAGGATATCAGTTTCATGAGCACTTAAACAAGCTGTATGGGTTTGCCTTCCCCTCATAGTTGATGACTTTATCTCAATGTAGAGATGGCTCTAAATACCACAAACCACTTCACTTGGACATATCAAAATTTCCTCTGGGCTGGCAAGAGAAACCCAGGGGTCCTAAAGACATTCACTTTGTCCATCTGCTTGGATATTTCATTACCATGTTAGAACACCAGGATTAAGTTTGTCATATAAATGTCTACCTACACTGGAACTAGAAATTTATGGCTCAAATTCATTTCTAGTTACAGAAAGTGTGACATTAGTGGAGGTCAATATTGGTAAAATGCAGGTTGAGAGAAATAAAAATGACTTCTTTATTGAACATATACAATGTGTCAGGTAGTACTATGCTAAGAACTTTACAAACATTTTACTTGCTCTTTACAGAAAGACTATAAGAAAGTATTTTTATTTTCCCCCCAATTCACAGATAGAAACTCTAAGTCACCGAGAAGTTAATTAACTTGCCCAAGGTCACAACACCCACAGTCTTGGACTAAAATATGAACTCAGGGATGCCTGGGTGGCTCAGTCGATTAAGCCACTGCCTTCAGCTCAGGTCATGATCCCAGCATCCTGGGATCGAGTCCCTCATCATGCTCCTTGCTCAGCAGGGAGCCTGTTTCTCTCTCCACCTCTGCCTGCCGCTCTGCCTGGCTCTCTCTCTTTCTCTCTGACAAATAAATAAATAAATAAAATCTTTAAAAAAAAATATGGGGGCACCTGGGTGGCTCAGAGGGTTAAGCCTCTGCCTTCTGCTCAGGTCATGATCTCAGGATCCTGGGATCGAGCCGCGCATCAGGCTCTCTAGTCAGGGGGGAGCCTGTTTCCCCCTTTCTCTCTGCCTGCCTCTCTGCCTACTTGTGATCTCTCTCTCTCTCTCTGTTAAATAAATAAAGTATTAAAAAAAATATGAACCCAGACAACCTAGCTTCAGAATCCATTTTTAATGACAAAACCACTATATGATATTGCCATCTTCAGGGATTTTAAATAGAAGCACACCTAGACTAGGCCAAAGGTTAAAATAACACCAAAGTGAGGGGCGCCTGGGTGGCTCAGTGGGTTAAAGCCTCTGCCTTCGGCTCAGGTCATGATCTCAGGGTCCTGGGATCGAGCCCCGCATCAGGCTCTCTGCTCTGCAGGGAGCCTGTTTCCTCCTCTCTGTCTGCCTGCCTCTCTGCCTACTTGTGGTCTCTGTCTGTCAAATAAATAAATAAAATCTTAAAAAAAAAAAAATAACACCAAAGTGATCAGGCAGATTTAACATTGTGGTTGGTAAACATGTGGAGATAATAATACAGTAGCTAATAATAATAATAATAATTCAGTAGCAAAGGGAGGCTTTTGAGAGGTCCATTAGACTTTCCAGCATCCTTACCCCAAAGCTCATGCATGTCAATAGATCCTCTTATTCATACTCTGACCCACGGCGATGATCTCAAGTGACCTAGTGACAGGGAATGTAATTTATAAAATGATATTATGGAAGTAAAAAAAAAAATGGGAAAGCAACTGGAAACATGAAAAGGGAGAAGGTGATACTGAAGAAAGAAAAACTATGTGTAAAATGACCTAAGAACTTGGTGACCACTTCAGATTATACTGATAATCCTGAGAAGCCACGACAAATTGGCTTACCCTTCTTGTCCCTTTAAGTTACGTAAATGTGCAATGCAAAAAGATTTTCATTACAATGTTTAATTTGTTCCAAAGTTTTGGCAGTCTAAATATTCAATTATCTGGAACAGTGCTTATGCCAAATCCCCATTCTCTGCTACTAAAGCTGGTATTCCCATTTTTAGAAAGTTGGAGAGCAGCAGTCTTGGCTAGAAGTCCCTGTGGGAACTGGGATGACAGGAGAATCACAAAAGATAACAATCTGGATGGGATATGTGGTCACGATATATTTCTGGAAAAAATTTACTCCGTTGATTTTGGTTACTTCCTGATTTTTTTTTTTTCTAAATCTGAGAGTTAATATGTTGAAAGTTACTCTAAAAGCAGTGGGACAAGTTATGTGTCCAGCAGAGAATTATTTAATCTGTCTGAGTCCTGGTTTCCTCATGTTTAAAAAGATTTATGTTAATGTCAACAATTTGAGGTTGTCATAAGCATTAAAAATAAAATGTGCTCAGGCGCCTGGGTGGCTCAGTCAGTTAAATACCTCCCTTGAGCTCAGATCATGATCTCAGGCTCCTGGGATGGAGTCCCACATCCGGCTCCTTGGTGGGCGGGAAGTCTGCTTCCCTCCCCTTCCCCTTGCTTGTGCTCTCTCTCTCTCACTCACTCACTCACTCGCTCTCTCTCTCTCAAATAAGTGAAATCTTTAAAAAAGATAATATAAAAAATAAAAAATAAAAAATAAATGTGCTCAGTGGCGCACCCAGAGAATGACTCAAAAGCGGCACTTACAGAGAAAAGGTGTAGCAGAACGGGTTAAGAGAAAAGCCTCCAGGGCGCCTGGGTGGCTCAGTGGGTTAAGCCGCTGCCTTCGGCTCAGGTCATGATCTCAGGGTCCTGGGATCGAGTCCCACATCGGGCTCTCTGCTCAGCAGGGAGCCTGCTTCCCTCTCTCTCTCTCTGCCTGCCTCTCTGCCTACTTGTGATCTCTCTCTCTCTCAAATAAATAAATAAAAAATCTTTAAAAAAAAAAAAAGAGAAAAGCCTCCAAAGCTAGGGGGTTCCCATTGCTATCTGCTAACTACTTGTTAGCCGGGAGACCTTGGGTGAGCTAGTCACATTCTTTGTGCCTCAGTTTCCTCATCTGTAAACTGAAGATAAAAATGGCATCTGTCTCATAGGTTTCTGTGAGGACAACATGACTTAGCTCTCATAAAAATGTTCAACTATACCTGGCCCATTAGGAATCACTGAGTGTTGTTTGCCTCAGAAATCTGGTGTCCTGCCCCAGTGTCCGTTTTCTACCCCACTGCAGTGACACATGTGCCCACACAATCCCCCCGTACATTTCTCTCTTGCAGTCACAACGGCTTCTTAGCAGAGGTCTGTGTCTTTTAGTCCCTGCAGATACGCAGGTAAAATTTCTGCAAAAATAGTAGTGAACCGCCATGAAGACAACTGAAGATTAGGTTCCTTCCAAGAAGCACCAGCAACGGGTTCACACAGTCCTCTGCTCTTTGATACTTTTGCAAAAGTAATGTGTTTTTATATCTTGTTCCTTAAGGAAGACCGCCAAACTATAAATGCTATAGGTTCCAATAATTTAAACCCTCCTGCTCAGAATCTGAGCAGTCAAGATCTGATAAACAAAGAGTAAGCAAGAAATACTACATGAAGCTATGGTGCAGAAAAAAAACTCAGAAAAAAAAAAACTCTTACTTTTGAAATAGGGGCAGGGGAGGGGAAGGAAGGAGAGATGGGGAGAGAGGGAGGAGGAGGAAAAGAAGAATATTCATCCCTCTTCTTCAACATCTAGCTCCTTCTCACCCTTTGGGTCTTAGCTCAGTTAGCAAATATAAACCCTCCTTGAACATCTGACAAAAACAAGCTTCCCCTCCCCTGTTGCTGTCTTTCATTTATCAGAGGTTTCTGATTATTTATCCATAGCACCATCACAATCTAGGGTTTCTGAGTATTTACTTTCAATCTCAAATTCCTTCCCAGTGTTTGGGCCATAGTAAAAACTTAATACATGTTGATTGAGTGACCGAATGAGTGAATCAGTGAATACCTAATTCTACTTCATTCATCAATTTCATGTCTCCCATGTAGCTGCCCTTGGGAAGCCTTCCCCAAGTCCCTAAGCCTGGGTTAGGCTTCTTTTCTGTACACCCCGTGTTGATGCCTCCAGAGCAGTTATCACAGCAGGTGGAATTCTCTCTTCATTCACTACCTCCCCATCCAACGGTTGGCTCCCACAGCAGAGCCTGTGTATCCTTCACCATGATGTCCCCAACACCTAGCACAATGCCTACCATAGTAGGCACCCAACAGATACCTGGTTTGATTAAATTATTTGATGGAGCAGAGAAGTCTACAGGTTGGTATACTGTTTTTAGGAAAGAAGTTTTTAGGAAAGAAATTGTTAATTTTGTGCCTAGTATTGAACAATCGTAAGTATCTGTTATGGCCAATACTTAGTAGTTAAGAGGTGTAGGTGTTTTCTCTCATTTCATGAACAAGTCAAATGAGGCTCAGAGAAGTCAGGGCTTGAGGTCACAGCTAGTGAGATCAGAGTCAGCACAGGAACCCCAGACCAGCAGGGTCTGAAGTCCCTGCTCATGTTGCTGGACCACTCTGCTCCTTGGGGACACTCATTACATGACCGACGGGGTGCTCCTTTCTTTTGTTTGTTGTCCTGTCTTCCCACATAGCTGGCCATCTCCACTGGGCCAGGAACAAAGTCTTTACCATTCCTCCCATTTTGTCAATGTTAAGAAGGTGACTTAAACGCAGTGGGATTGCAAGAGTTGCTGATTTCAGCTTCCTGAGAGGGTAAATGTTATGCATCTTGACACTTTGCACACAAGCCTCAACTTCCTCTCAGGACTGAAACCAAACACTGCCTTTCTCAATCTTTCAGGGAAAGCAGATGCTAGGTTAGAAGACATGTGAAGTGAGAAAGAACATACAAATGACAGTACCAGAAGTGGTTTTGGCAGAAGCTGCTGGCTTCAGGGGTTCTCTTAAGGAATTTACCTGGGTAGCAAATGTTGGCTCCATATAAATGGATGAAAGGATCGGAACACCATCCTGAAATCAGTGGGCAAGGGGATTAGACTAAATGAGCACTAGATGCAAAGATTACAGGTAGAAATATTTTCCCATTCCATTTTACTCAGACTCTTCCTTCCACATACTCTTCTTTATATGTGTGTTCCCTAACAGTGGAAACAGGCATTCCAGAAGTGTACAAGGAAGAAGCAAGTTGAATGTGTTCCAATCCCTCCTGCTGTGTATATCTATGTGTTTTAAGCACAGATAATGCACAACCCATTCGTGCTGATGGATAGTAAGTAAAAAGAAAAAAAAACTTATTTCTTTCAGTAACCATAAATAATTTCTTGGAACAGGTAATGAAGAAACAAGGGAAAACATGGAGCAATTACATAGTGTGGAAAAAAGTACTTGCTAAGGATTACCAGATGTAGGATTTCAGACTGGAGAATCTAAAGATCTCAAAGAAATCACTTGGCTTTCCTGGACCTCATTTACACCATGTAGTCAAGTACATATGGGCTTTGGATAGAGTGCCCTGGTTGGAATCCTGCCTCTAACACAACCTAGCTATGACTTTGGGCAAACTACCTTATCTTTCTGATTCTCCGTTTCTTCATCTCTAAAACTGGGCTAATAATACCACCTTCCTTCATGGGGAAAAATAAATTCTAAAATGCATATAAACATAAAGTGCTCACTCTGTGGGTCAAAACTGGGTTCAAGAAATGATGGTCTGGGAGCGCCTGGGTGGCTCAGAGGGTTAAAGCCTCTGCCTTCAGCTCAGGTCATGATCCCAGGGTCCTGGGATTGAGCCCTGCATCACATCGGGCTCTCTGCTCAGCAGGGAGTTTGCTTCCCTTCCTCTCTCTCTGCCTGCCTCTCTGCCTACTTGTGATCTCTGTCTGTCAAATAAATAAATAAAATAGTAAAAAAAAAAAAGAAAAGAAATGATGGTCTGTCAGTCATATCATCAAATGAGGGGTTAAGCCAGAAAATGTGTAAGAGCATTTCCTGACCCAACTTTCTAGGTCTCCGAATACTCAGACCCAGAAATGCATGGAACCTGTGCCAAGAGTATCTGAAATCACAAGCATTTGTCAAAGTATCAGTGACAGAGAGTCAATGACAGAAGCCAACCTACGGCTCCAAGAACCCACCTTCTGTGTTAACCATGTCTTTCATTTTCTGTATTCTGATGTTGTGACACCTGGGGCCTTGTGGGCTCAGGAGGAATAGCCCCTCTCAGAGTTAGCCAATTCCTGGAGATATTAAACAACTCACTGGCAGCTCACTTTCAAATGCAAATGAATGAATTCAGAGCTCCAAACCCCCAAGCACCTCCCTTACTGGGCTCCCCACTTTGGGTCACTCTCCATCTGCCCTCATCACCCTGAGGCCAGGTACGAGACAATCAGGGACAGCCTCTATGCCCCCCAGGGTCTGCTGAAATTCTTCCAACTAGGAATAAATCTGCTGACTCTGCTGTGTCATTCCCACCACAGAGACCACAACAGAGACTCTTGTCACATACCCATACCCCTTCCTGACCCACCCTGGTGGTTCCCCTCATTACTCTTATGTTCCCCAACACCAGCCCATGCCTCCTTCTCTTATGTATGCTCCTGCATCCATGAGTATAACAAACTATCTTTTCAATGGCAATTGTCTCATGATCTGTTGGCCCTGCCATACTTAAATAGCAATAAAACCTATATTTTAAAACACCTTCTTCCTCCATGCCTCCCCTAAGGAAGCAAGGCTTGTAGCCTTCTCTGGGTTTCCATCTCTTGTACTAGATTCGAACTAGTTATGGCCTGCATACATGGTTACTATAGGGGAATCAGAATCCTCTTTACTTGCCTGTGGTCCAGCCGCACCTATTTGACAAACAGATGGCACCTTTGTGAAAAGGAAAAGGCGCCTGTCAGAGAAAGCATCAGGCTCAAGTGGCACTCCAGCTGGAGAATGACCCCACTTGACCCTGTGGCCGGTGCCCTTGACCACTGTATAACTGTGTGTGTCTTTGTGTGGCAGCTCTGGATACTGAACATGCTGAGTCAGTTTCTGAGTAACTAAGCCTGGCCAGAACTTCAGAAATGAAGAAGAGAGGAGGAGGGGGGAAAGGGAGAGAAAGGAAGCCTAAAGACAAGGAGTCATAAAGGTCAATGCAAACAGCAATGCTCTCTGTCTGCTGCCTACCTGCCCCTCTACCCATTCAAACCTATGTTACCTAACTAAGCTATGGCTTTTTCAAGTTCAGTCTTCATTCGTTAGAGTCAACACTGATTTTTGGTCTTAAATAATGTAGACCCAACTGAAAAAGGATATCCAGGTGCTTTCTTTAAGCAAGGGAAGATGCCATTTATTCAGCAGAACCACACTGTGAAGTCTGGCTACCTACACAATCTAATTTCAATAACAGCCAGTACTTCTTGCTTTGCAAATTGCTATAAGCCTCAGTGCTCTCATACTAGTAATCTAGATACTAAAAATAAATACAGGTAATATTCATCTTAGTAATTGAACCCCTATTATTTCTCAATCTTCTCATCGGGAAGACATCCATTCTACATAGGCCTTCTCAAAGCTAAACTATTTTTAAAATTAGAAGCAAAATTATACAGACCCCAGCTGTGAGATACTTTTCTCCAATTAAAGTGAAAAACCACACTAAATTTCTCTCTAATATATTCATAATAGCATTAAGCAGACACTTAAAAAAAAGAATCAGACCAAGTACTTTGAATCTTTAAAATTTTCAAAATTTTTGATTTGAGAATCATAAAAATGATAATAAAATGAAAATGCAATGAGAAACGTTAATTTGGTGAACAATAAAGGGATTTATAAATATATTAATGGAATACAAAGTTTGTAACTAAGTACAAATGAACGATGATATTTATTCCAAGGCAGTAATGAATTTCCACAGAGAGGAGGTGTAATATGACCCAGAAGAAATGTCAATGTTTTTTGGTAGCTGTTAAAATGCTTTATTTGAATGTGGACTGTCCAAAATCCAATAAGCAATCCAGTTTGTGGACGCAAAAACCCCCTATGCTGCACATGCAAAAGTAAACCATTGAGAGGAAAACAGAAGAGTCTTCCTACCCAGGTTCTTCCTCCTGACATATTAGAAATACTACTTGAAATCTTGAAATTTCAAATATTTCAAACACTTGAAATCTGGACTCAAGTTTGATGTACCAGTGCCTGGTGGATTCCACTGGCAACCAAGCAGATTCATCACAGTTGTCATCACATAGCACTTACCTTGAGTTGAGAGTGAACTTAGTATTCCAGCAATCAGACTGGCTCAACTAGTGGGAGACCTGCTGTGGCACTGATTATAAGGTAAAGCCAAATATTTATCTTCCCTATGTCCTGGTTTCTTAACCTAGAAAGTAGTCCTATTCATGGACAGTTTAAAACTAATGAAAAAATCAGAATCCTATCGACAACCTCAGCCTGTCTGGGTAAAGATATGGAACTTTCAGCCCCTGCCCCAAATCCCATCCTCTGGGAGGGGAGAGTTAATCGCCAAGAGCCAGTGATTTAATCAACAGTGCCTATGTAATGGAAGTTCCATAAATATCCTAAAAAATGAAGTTCCGTTGGTGAACACATCAAGATGCTGGGAGTATGGTATGCTCAGAGAGGGCATGAAAGCTGTGTCTACCCTCCTTCCTTGAAACTGCCTTATTCTTCTCTTCTGTTTGACTGTTACTGGGTTCTAGCCTTTATAATAAACAGGTAATAGTAAATGAGCTGCTTTCCTGAGTTCTGTGAGCTATTCTAACAAATACTTGACTCTGGAAGCTGAAGTTATGGGACCCCCAAGTTAGAGCCTGTAGGTCAGAAGCATAGGTAGCCCAGACTTGTGACTGGAGTCTGAACTGAAAGAGGCAGAATGGGGTCCTTTATCTCTGGGGTCTGTGTTAACTCCATGTAGTTAGTGTCAGAATTGAACTAAATTATATGACAACTAGTTGATGGCTACAGAGAGCTGAAGCATTAATTGATCCTCTGACACCACACATTTGGTGTCAGAGTGTGAGGAGGAATGACTGTGTAGCATAGGCTAAGACGATTGTGGGTATCCAAAAGAATCAGTTACAATATAAGTTAATATAAGTACATAAAAATACCAAAAGCTGGGGAAAATGGTTAATTGGTTATTAAAATACGATGAGATGAAAAATCATCAATGCCAAATATATTCCCAAATAAATGAGTTGAAGATGTTAAATGATAAAAACTGTACACAATTAAATATTTTCCAATATACTTATATGACAGCATAAAGCAAGGATCCCTAGAATTACTGTAGGTATACCTATACTTAGGTATACTGCCCTATTATTCTTTATCCTATCATCTTTGGCATGCCTCAATTCATTAAAATGGCCAAAATTTTTCAAATTTTTCTTCATTTAGGATTGCCATAATTTAAGATTGCCATCATCACAAAAACACCACCACTTCCAGAAGACTTCTTAATTATGGCATCTTGGTAAAGGGGAACAAGCCCAAGTATTAGTATCTGATAGACCCATCTTGGAATCGGCCACGCATCACACTTGATCTTGGGCAAGCTACTAATCTTGTCCCACCTTCAGATTTCTCAAATAAAATAAGAATAAGAACGATAAATCCAAAGTTATTATTAATAATGCAAAAGCTGTGTGTTTAAGTTAGAAAGAGGGACCCTCCGAACAAAAATGGCTTTGGGATCTAGAAGAGTAGTGAAGGGGCCTGGGACTAATTTCCAAGCTCTTAACCAGTTCTAATTAGACTTGGAAGACTACAGAGTTAAAGTAAGTAGAAGAGTAAGAGTCTATTGTAAACTGCCTAAAAGGATACCTGTCTGTGTACATACCCACATCTTTAAATTTACAAACCATCAATAAATGCTAGTTACCTATAATAGTTAATAATTGGTATTTCCTTACGTAAGTATATAATTACTCTATGAATGTTAGTTTATTTTTCCAATCAACTCTAAGTTCAATGAACATCAAATCTTTTTATAGTACTTCTTTTGAATGTTTCACAGTCTAGGAAACCAGTTGGTATACAGTAATTTACACTCTTAGAATCATAGGTGCATTAAGAATTCCTAATAACCCTAAAGAGGAAGAAATGAGACTGCCTTGATTGCAAAGATAACAGTGGCCATCATACTACTGTTGTAAGGAGAAGGCGAAGTGAAAAATTCCTGAGTGGCTGACCCCTAAAGGAATGTGGATATCCACCAAATGGGAAAATGGAATCCCCAGAATGATATCCTGCACTGAACTGGGCTGTGAAGAGAGTTGGAGGTTTTGGAAGAATAGTGGACTATGGAAGAAAAAGTTAAAGAGAGTTATGTCAGGGCTTCTTGAGTAAAGTTATGGGAGGTGAGAAGCTTGAGGACGCAGCTTACAGATCTGATTCAAGCTTAGGGTGGGTCAAAGGAGAGCAATTTTCATCCAAGAGTAAGACCTACATAGAAATAACTTATTTTAACCCCCCAGAGAGCTCAGTGAATCAGCTCTGGCCTGGTACTAGCTGAATGTTTTGAAGAAAATATTTTTTGTAAATATGAAATACTTTATAATTCTCAAAAATCTCATATTATTTCAAATGTATCTGTTTTGCATTAAGAACAGATAATTATTGTTACATTTCTGTCAAAAACCTAGACCGAGAAGTTGCTAGAGATTATTAGATAGATTTAACACACCACATTGGTGTTGTAGCTAAATGATCACATCCATATTTAGGCATCTGTAAGGTATAAAGCTGTGAGGAGAAACAAGGAGCTGTCAGCCAAAGGAGTGACTGTTATTTTAGTGGTAGAAACAACACGGTCAGAGAATTGAGAGATGTGTGGTTACAGAATTAATTTTCAATTTTCCAAAATTCCTCAGAGTTAAGGGGACTTTCTTAAACCTGAATATGAAAGTTATCTCGATATGACAGTGGGTTGCCTAGAGCTCAAAAGGAAGAGAATAAATCAGGGGCCAAACGCAAAGCAATGAACACAGCTCTTTTTGTCTCCATAGATGGGCTGTGTGTTTAAGTTCCAAAGAAGGACCCTCCCAACAAAAATGGCTTTAGGGACTGGAAGAGTAGTGAAGGAGCTGGAACTATTTTTCCAAGCTCTTACACCAGTTCTCATTAGACCTGGAAAACTCCAGAGTTAAAATAAGCAAGAGTATGAGTCCATTAGACCTGGAAAACTCCAGAGTTAAAATAAGTAAGAGTATCCTGCTTAAAAGGATACCTGTCTGTGTACATACCTACATCTTTAAATTTACTCCTAGGAGCTTTAAGATACTTAAAGGTCACTCAGCTTATACCGATATTTTAATAAAATGTTTTTATTTTTTAGAAAAGTTTAAATGTTGTGCTCTGGCATTTATTTTTCTTTCACCTCACCATATTTGAGGAAGGAGATTAATCATCAGTGCTACAGATCTACCCTGGGGCCAGCACAAAATGGTAGTAGATAGAAGAAATGTCTCAGAAGAAGATAGAAAACACCTCTTGGAAGGAAATGCCTGTTTGTAGCTCCAGTCAGTTGGAGTGTCAGAGGCACAAATAAACAGGAAAAAAGAACCAAAACTTACTGTGGAAATATTCCACACCATTACACTCATATATTACATGATGCACACACAAAAAAATGTGTACTACATAATTCTCTCTTGGTATGGTATGACTAAGTTTCACTCATTCTTATATTACTTTGAAGCTGTTATCCACATACATTTTTTTTCTGTTTTTTACTTGCTATTCTCCCAATTATTTCCGAACAATTTAGTTAAAGAAATTTTGATTTTCTGCATCAGTAGAAAGAGGTAGAAAGTTAGCCAAATGTTCTCAAAACTTACTGGGAAACCTTCTGCTTAGAGGAAAACCCTGTTATCAAGTAAATATTTTATTTCATTTGTTTTGTTTTGTTTTTTTTTTTGTCTGCATAAATGTAACTCATAGAGCTGAGAAAACAATCTGTGAAGTATGAGTAGACCATGTTCAAAGTTTTCTCTGGGGCTTTTTAAAGGGATCAAACCTAAGTTTTCTTTATACATGGTCATTTACCTTCTTCTTTATAATGCCCAGGACAGCATGCTTCCTATGACCTAAAAGGCTAGACTGACTTTGCCTATTTTGGAGATTACAAAAGTGGCAATGGGGGCTGCACAGACTTGTCCAAAGTCATACAGATGATAAAAGGGATAGCCTGGCTTCTCACTCATTGTTCCTTCTACCACCAGCACAACACATATTTGGACCCTAAGAAGGATCTGAAGACTCTAAGAAGGATCACTTGACAACAAGGCGCAATTCAGTCTCCATACCTTAGAGAGGCATCACTCTACTATCTTTGAAATAGAATAGAATGTTCTAAGCAAAGAACCTGGAAATGGGGCCTGTGGACATCATGGGGACAGAACAAGGAGAAAGCATTTCCCTTAAATACATCTATGTTCAATGCCCTCGACTGAAGAACATTGTCATTTCAAAGTCACTTACCCAAATCTGAAGCTTGATTCTCTTTTCATTTTTGAATACAGTTTTTACTTTGAAATCGATCCCAACTGTGCTGACGAATGCAGATGTAAAGGAGTCATCTGCATAACGGAACAGGAAAGATGTTTTCCCCACACTGCTGTTGCCGATGATGAGCAATTTGAACATGTAGTCAAAGTTCTGATCAGAGGAGTCTTTCTGGCCATACCGGGCATCTTGGGAAGAGGCCATCTGTGGTTTAAAAAAAAGAGAGAGCAAGAAACATGGATCAGTCTTCCATTCGATATGAAGCTAGCAGCACACTCTTATTGGCCTTGCCAGAAACAGATGTCAGACCACTCAGGAGACCAGTTGAGAATCCTCCCAGTTTGCCTCTGATGCTGGTATCCATGGCAATAATTCCCTGCTGGAAGACAGAACAGCAAATCTTACAGCTCTTTCCAGCTGTGTGAGTGTTTGTCACAGCTCAGCATTCAGAACCAATCAAAGACACCAAAGGAGACATCTATAAAGGTTACATGAAAAGCAAAGATATGAGGAACTGGCCAAAGCATGTGGGCCCTGAAACTTTATAATCCCAGTAATGGTCACACCAAAGTGGCTGAACAGCAGGGTGTTTCTTACTGAATCATCTGAATATTAGAATCTCTCTTATTTCCTAGGAAAGTATACCCAAAGCATGTATCTATTTCATCTATTAACATCACATTAAAGCAACATCCTAAAATAAATGGCAATCCCTTCAAATTAAAAATGATGATGGCAAGTATTTATGGTTCAAACACTATGTGAGAAACTTATCTAACCTTAACAACAACCCAATGAAGTAGATTCATATTTAAAGGAGAAATTTGAGGCTCAGAGTTATTGAGTAATGTGCTCAAGTTCATACCGGTGATGAGTAATAGAAGACAGACTTCAAATCAGGTAATGTCATGACAGGGCTCATGTTCTTAACCTCTATCCT
This sequence comes from Meles meles, assembly GCF_922984935.1. Lineage (NCBI taxonomy): Eukaryota > Metazoa > Chordata > Mammalia > Carnivora > Mustelidae > Meles > Meles meles. The sequence goes on from NC_060068.1 coordinate 95,194,370, forward strand.
AGTTCTCAATGATGACTAGGGAGATATGCACATCTGCTCTAAAAGACAATGTAGGAAATGTTCATTATGAAATATCACTGAAGAATCCTAGCTGGGTTCAAAGCTTGGCTCTACCATTTCCTGGCTGTGGGACTTTGGGTTGGTTTATTATTTTAAAATGGCATGCATCAGTTTTTTCTCTTACATGAAATAAAAAAAAAATATGATCTAACTTTTGGAACATTTGTAAAGAATAGATGGCATATCTGTAAAGCAGATATGTGAAGTACCTAGGATGGCATAGAGAATGATCTTCGTTATTAATTATAAATGCTTTAGATGGATGTTGATTTTTTTCCTCACTTGATCACCTTAATATCTCCAAAGCTGATGCTGCATTATTTCTAAAGGACTTTATTCATTTATTTTAGGGAGAAGGAACAAGCATAGGAAGGAGCAAAGGGGGAGGGAGAGGGAGAGAATCTTGAGCAGACTCTGGGCTGAGCACAGGGCTAAAGTGGGGCTCGATCTCACAACACTGAGATCATGACCTGACCTGATACCAAGAGTCAGATGCTCAACCAGCTGAGCCACTATGGCACCCAGTGATGCTGCATTTAAGTGCCATTTGGCTCAAAAGAAGTGTTTAGATGGTGAATCCCACTGTTTAGTGCACTTACTTACATTTTTTTATGTTATGAATTCTTTGGCAATTGCTGTGTTATCCAACATACTCCAACACAGAAGCCACTAGTCCTTTTATTTAATTAAAGTTAATTAAAGGGGCACCTGGGTGGCCAGTGAGTTAAGTCTCTCCCTTCAGCTCAGGTCATGGTCTCAGGGTCCTGAAATCAAGCCCTGCACTGGGCTTTCTGCTCGTCAGGGAGCATGCTTCCCCCTCTCTCTCTGCCTGCCTCTCTGCCTACTTGTGATCTCTTTCTCTCTGTCAAATAAATAAATAAAATCTAAAAAAAAAAAGTTAATTAAAATTACATAGAATTTAAAATTTAGTTCTTTAGTCACACTGGTCACATTTCAAGTGCACAATAACTGCATGTGGCCAGGAGCAACAGTATTGGACATGTACAGAGCATTGGCATAACTGCAGAAAGTTCTATTGGGCAGTGCTAGGCTAGGCAGATAGTCTTTTTTGCACTTCCAATAAAATCTGATTAATAATTATCTTTCTTCTGGGGAAGGTGGCCAAGGGAGAAGCCTCAGAAGATAGTAGATAGTAGAATGCTTGAAACAGTAAATAGTACTCAACCTCATCTAAGACATCAGCTGGTGAAGTCACATGCATTGTGTTTTTACACAATTAAGGGAAAGGAGAAAAAGGAGATGGTGAGATAACATATTCTCTTTCTACAAATACTTAGTGCCAGTAAGAGAACACAATTATATGTATAAGAATATAAGAATAAGGATAAACAGAAAATCTGTATATATTATTAAATTTAAGGGCAATACAAATCTTTTTTTTTTAATTTTATTAAATTTTTTGGTTTTTTTATAAACATATACTGTATTTTTATCCCCAGGGGTACAGGTCTGTGAATCGCCAGGTTTACACATTTCACAGCACTCACCATAGCATATACCCTCCCCAATGCCCATAACCCCATCCCCCTCTCCCGGCCACCCTCCCCCCAGCAACCCTCGGTTTCTTTTGTGAGATTAAGAGTCACTTATGGTTTGTCTCCCTCCCAATCCCATCTTGTTTCATTTATTCTTTTCCTTCCCCCCGAATCCCCCACATTGCATCTCCACTTCCTCATATCAGGGAGATCATATGATAGTTGTCTTTCTCCGATTGACTTATTTCGCTAAGCATAATACCCTCTAGTTCCATCCACGTTGTCGCAAATAGTAAAATTTCATTTCTTTTGATGGCTGCATAGTATTCCATTGTGTATATATACCACCTCTTCTTTATCCATTCATCTGTTGATGGACATCTAGGTTCTTTCCATAGTTTGGCTATTGTGGACATTGCTGCTATAAACATTCAGGTGCACGTGCCCCTTCGGATCACTACGTTTGTATCTTTAGGGTAAATACCCAGTAGTGCAATTGCTGGGTCATAGGGTAGCTCTATTTTCAACATTTTGAGGAACCTCCATGCTGTTTTCCAGAGTGGCTGCACCAGCTTGCATTCCCACCAACAGTGTAGGAGGGTTCCCCTTTCTCCGTATCCTTGCCAGCATCTGGCATTTCGTGACTTGTTAATTTTAGCCATTCTGACTGGTATGAGGTGGTATCTCATTGGGTTTTGATTTGTATTTCTCTGATGCCGAGTGACGTGGAGCACATTTTCATGTGTCTGTTGGCCATCTGGATATCTTCTTTGCAGAGATGTCTGTTCATGTCCTCTGCCCATTTCTTTTTTTTATTTATTTATTTATTTATTTTTTTATTTGCTTATTTACAGCATAACAGTGTTCATTGTTTTGGCATCACACCCAGTGCTCCATGCAGTACGTGCCCTCCCTATTACCCACCACCTGGTTCCTCAACCTCCCAACCCCCCCCCTTCCTGCCGCCCCTTCATAACCCTCTGGTTGTTTTTCAGAGTCCATAGTCTCTTATGGTTCATCTCCCCTTCCAGTTTCCCTCAACTCCCTCTCCTCTCCATCTCCCCATGTCCTCCATGTTATTTGTTATGCTCCACAAATAAGTGAGACCATATGATACTTGACTCTCTCTGCTTGACTTATTTCACTCAGCATAATTTCTTCCAGTCCTGTCCATGTTGCTACAAAAGTTGGGTATTCGTCCTTTCTGATGGAGGCATAATACTCCATTGTGTATATGGACCACATCTTCCTTATCCATTCATCCGTTGAAGGGCATCTTGGTTCTTTCCACAGTTTGGCGACTGTAGCCATTGCTGCAATAAACATTGGGGTACAAATGGCCCTTCTTTTCACTACATCTGTATCTTTGGGGTAAATACCCAGCAGTGCAATTGCAGGGTCATAGGGAAGCTCTATTTTTAATTTCTTCAGGAATCTCCACACTGTTCTCCAAAGTGGCTGCACTAACTTGCATTCCCACCAACAGTGTAAGAGGGTTCCCCTTTCTCCACATCCTCTCCAACACACGTTGTTTCCTGTCTTGCTAATTTTGGCCATTCTAACTGGTGTTAGGTGGTATCTCAATGTGGTTTTAATTTGAATCTCCCTGTTGGCTAGTGATGATGAACATTTTTTCATGGGTCTGATAGCCATTTGTATGTCTTCATTGGAGAAGTGTCTGTTCATATCTTCTGCCCATTTTTTGATATGATTATCTGTTTTGTGTGTGTTGAGTTTGAGAAGTTCTTTGTAGATCCTGGATATCAACCTTTTGTCTGTACTGTCATTTACAAATATCTTCTCCCATTCCGTGGGTTGCCTCTTTGTTTTGTTGACTGTTTCCTTTGCTGTGCAGAAGCTTTTGATCTTGATGAAGTCCCAAAAGTTCATTTTTGCTTTTGTTTCCTTCCTCTGCCCATTTCTTGATTGGATTATTTGTTCTTTGGGTGTTGAGTTTGCTAAGCTCTTTATAGATTTTGGATACTAGCCCTTTATCTGATATGTCGTTTGCAAATATCTTCTCCCATTCTGTCAGTTGTCTTTGGTTTTGTTAACTGTTTCCTTTGCTGTGCAAAAGCTTTTGATCTTGATGAAATCCCAATAGTTCATTTTTAAGGGCAATACAAATTTTGATTGCATTTCACACTTATTAAATATCAGCTTAAGCATTTGTTTTTTTAAGTCCATGTAACCACACCGATGTCTTCAATAATTACAACTTGGAATGAGTGTTGATGAGTGAAAATGGGCCACTACAATAGGTAGATATTGTGATTTTCCTTTCTGGCCCAGGCATCTACTGGCTAAAGTAAACCTCTCCCAACACAAGCAGCCAGCCAAAGACAAAAACAGGATTATAACTCTGGACTGTAAGTTTGAACAACTATGTCTTCCTCTGATGACTTCTGAAGCCCCAGAAAGTCAGGAAACTGTTTCATGTGACCACCCCATTCCTGCAGACATAGTCCTTTCACCAATTACTACAACCCTGCTCTCTTCTGAAAATGCTAAGTTCAGCCAGGCCTGCAAATAAGATCTTTTATATGAACCAGCCCAGATGCTAGGTCCTGGGTTAAGAATGTTCAGGTAAGCCACAGTCAGAAAATAGACACTACAACTTTTCTAGAGCTGCCCATACTCAGCCGGATAGCCTACCATACACTGTATCTTGTCACTATAAGGTGGTATCCAACTGAGTCCTGTGGCTCTCCAGGATGCATCACAAGAAAACATGTCCTACAGCTGCTATCAATTTCAAGTCCTATTCCAAAAGTAGATTCTAAAACCTGTAGCAATATCAACATCATCAATATATAGACTTTTTGAATATAATCACAGAAATTTAGATGGAGAAAACCATACTGGGGTTTTCTCTGGTATGAGAAATTGAAAACATTTAATTTCAAGGGCTGATACACTTGCGATGTTGGCAGCAAAGAAGGTGGTGGGAGCATGGAAGGTGTCTAGGATGAAGGAGGACAAAGCTGGCAAACAGGGGTATCCAGAACCTCTACAGGACTAGTTAGAAGAGTCTCCTAACATGATATTCTTGGAGATATTTTTTTATACTATTTCTTGATTTATATACCGAGTAAGATTCACAAAGAGCCAATAAAATGTGCATTGGGAATGCATAGGTCTTTCATTAAAATTCAGAATAATGAAATACAACCTGGCCCAGAGGATTGAGAAAAAAAATCCCTAATACCACTGAGAACAGAAATAAAGTGGTTTGACAGCATATGAATGTCAAAGACACTTGTCTTCACTATGTCAATTTACTGACACTTCTAAATACTAAGTCATGAGAACATTCTCATAGTTTTCATGGAGAAATACAGCTGATATTTGAAACATGAGTACACATGAAGTAACCTCCCAGAAAGTAAATCATATATCATAAAATATATATAAAAGATAACATTAAAAAAAAGATGACACTTTAAATTGCATTAATTTTGAATTAATTAAAAAAAATCAGAGAGTTGGAAAGCATTTTCAAGGAAGTCCAACTTTCTACTCATTCCAAGAGTCCCTTCTGCTGGCATCTCAGGATCTCGGGTTAGTATTCTAGCCAGACCCTTCACACAGAGTGACAAAAAGTTTACGAGGTTGTGAAGCACCATAATCCACTGCTGAACAACTGCGATTGTTATAAATTTCTTTCTTAGATTAAAGTTAAAATCTCCTTCCCTATAGCTCCTGCCCATGTGTTCTAGATTCTGCCTTATAAATCAAGACAGTTGATTCTTCTCCCATCTGAGAGAGCTTCAGGTGACTAAAGGGACAAATCACGGCCCCATACACTTTCTCTCTCTTGGATGATCCCAATTGCTTTCCCCTTTTCCCCAAGAAGTCATGTTGGAAAAATCCCCACATCCTGCTAGATTAACTGACATCTCTCCAGATGTTAAAGTCCCATATGTGGCTCCCAAAATTTGTCACAATATTCCAGATACAACAGTGCAGAATAAAATGAGACTATTATATTTTATCACAGCTCACTTAAGTCTTCTCAAATGCTCAGGACATTTTTCACATTAACTGTAATAAACATAGGTCTTCCTTATTCCCATTCCATACTTGGGTAATTGATTTTCTTTAATGGAAATGCCAACATTTATACATACCCTGTTACATTTCCTCTTGTTTGTTTTGATTTATAATTCAATTCTGATCTGATAATTTTATGTCCTTTCACCAAAACACTGGCTATCCCTTCCAGATTTAGGCCATTCCAAGTTTGATCAGTATGCATTTTTCATATTCATTTAAGGCTCTGATCAAAATGCTAATCAGTTTGTAGACAAACAACAATAAACCTTTTACCCCACTGAATATATATAAATCTATATATGAGACCTCTACAACATGTCATCAAAGAATTTGGCAAACTTAAAGCAGATCCTTAACCTCTGGGACTTGGTGCACTGAGAATCCATTGTGCTGTCCCATTAGGTGTGCTTTGGTTCAACAGCAGGTGAACAAATCCTGGATTTAATTGATGTGCCAGTTTTAATTTTAATCCTAATTTCCCCAGAAGTCCTACTAACTAGGGACCAAACAGATTACCTCTGACCAACACATGCAATCACAGATTATTTCAGAATTTTTGACATTTGTTTTTCAGAATAAACAGGAAAAGCAAATTACTTCCAGGGATTCCTCTGGGCACTTAAGAATCTAAATGACATTAAGCTATTTTGTGGATCTCATGAGAAAAACAAAAAGAAGTCATTTGAGAATGTTCTACATTCTCACCATTACTAGTGATAACAGCCTGAGGGTCAATGGGAAGATGAACAAAGATGGATAAATCATCCAGAAAAGGACGTGCGGTTCTTTGAAACTGGAAAGTGAGGATGGGATGTATGTATTGGAATGTATGTATTGGAAGTACATACATCATATTGGAAGTAGAGAAATACATCTACTGCAAATCTTAATCATTGTTGCTTGGGAAAAAAAGGACAATCATAATAAAAAGAATTATTCCTGAGAGCTCTAAAGTCAAAACTAAAATTTTAAAATCAATAAGGAGGGGCCCCTGGGTGGCTCAGTGGTTTAAAACCCCTGCCTTCAGCTCAGGTCATGATCCCAGGGTCCTGGGATCGAGCCCCCCATCGGGCTTTCTGCTCCGTGGGGAGCCTGCATCCCCACACCACCCACCTTCACCTGCCTCTCTGTCTACTTGTGATCTCTCTCTCTCTCTGTCAAATAAATAAATAATAAATAAATAAATAATCTTTAAAAAAATAAAAATAAAATCAACAAGGAAAATATGAAGCATTAGGATTCCCAAATATCCATCATCTGGCCTTCAGGTGATTTCTCCTGGAGAAATCCTGGTCTGCACAGTACGTTGCCTCCCTGTTTGTCTCTCGGAATGGACCAGAATTGTGATGCTCTTTGCAGTCTCTGGCCAGCAATTTCTGTGTGTGTGTGTGTGTGTGTCTGTCTGTCTGTCTGTCTGTCTGTCTGCTGCTCTTGGCTCTGGAATGAGCCAGTGGAGAAGCAATAAAACACTGTTCATGCCACTGTGGACACCACCGCTGAGCTGAGAAGATGCTGTCCAGGATTCAAATTCTAACCCTGGCTCTGAAGCAAAGGGCCTGGAAAAGTAGGGCAGACTTCAGCAATCACCCTTGTCTCTCTTCTTCATGTCAGCAGGGAGTGAATTACTCTTTCATGGGACTCATGGGAGAATGTATACGATGGTATGCCAAATGATAGTAATGCTTCCAAGATGGAAATCACTGCATATTTTAAAGGTGTTGCTTAGGCTATGACATTTTAAGGTACTCTTTCCAGCCCATCTCTGGATCCCCATCTCCTACACAGCTTCTCTCATAGATGAGTAGAACTTTCAGCTTATGCACAGAAAGATGGTAAAAATCACCGCAATAACATCCCTTATGGGCACTGTACTGTGTGTTTTCCATACATCATCATACTTCATCCTTTCACTGCCCCAGAATATCAATATCTAATTGTAACCCCGTATCATCGAAACAGCATGCTCTGGGTGTATTTGAAAAGGGCTCCTTCTCCCTTCGCCTGCCAAAAGCATGAGGGTATTTTCTCTAACCCTCACTGTGAGAACTTGACGGGGGTCCTGAGGGTAAAACTCACAGAAGTGTGTCCTCCCTGAAACTGTACCTCCTGGAGCTTTAACTCTTGGACTTGTCTACCCTGAGTCACCAGTGACTCCTCAATTACAGTTTAGGTTTTCTTACCCCAGTACTGGTTCCCACAGGAGTTTCTGTTCCAGGAATTTGTGATATTCTTTATCAGGTTATTGGTCTCTCCCATCTCTCATCAGTATTTTTCTCTGTGACCTCAATTCTCTGATGAATCTAAGAGTTGGTAATTTTCATTTTGTTTCGTTTTTTTCTTGTGTGAGGATGAGGGTAACAACTTCCAAGCTCTGTATGCACTGGAGTGGAAACCAAAAGTCTTCATCCCCATTTTGAAGAAGAAATTAAGGCCAGAGTATTTGAGAGGAAATTTAGGTAGAGGGTTCCTTGTTTTTCAGTAGGGTCTCTTGATTTCTCTCAGTATGTGTGCTGAGCCTTCATCATCTAGACCAAATGTGTTCTTCAAGAGTTATAGCTCTATGGGTTCAGCTTGCTCACTCTTCTCTTTACCAAACTAACAGCCTCAAGTTTCAACCACAGAGGAGAATACTGGAAGAGGTAAGACTACCTCTTCTTTTGCTTCTAGGAAAAAAAAAATCTATTCCTTTGTTGAAGAAAGGCATGATCTAATCTTAATATATTTTAAAATTCATTATAATGGTTTTTGAATCTTCTGGGAAATCTAAATGTATACAGAAAAATAAAGAGTATCAAATCATGTAAAAATTATTCCTACTAGTGTCAAAGACCACTGTTCTCCAGCCCACACTGGAGTTCACTCTTGGTGTAGTTACAGAGGGTTTCCAGAGGGAGAGAGCACCTGTATGGGGACTGTGCTGCAGCATAGTACAGGGGATGCCTAGGCCACAGAGAGAAGAGTGTAAACAAGGTTTTCTGGGAAGGGAACCACATGGCTGGCTGGAAGAGCTCTCCAGACCTGTAGGCTGTAATCCTGACAGCTGCAATGCAGCAGAGCCCTGGTCCCAGCAGTGCCTGCACATCTTCACGAATGCTGAAGCCAGAGGGTCATTAGTGCAGTCCTGTGGTGCTGACGAGTATCCTAACTACTAGTAATCTATGCCTTATAAATCACAGCATAAAGAAAGGTTGGAAAACAAGATTCCACTTCTTTTCCAGCAGTTCTGAATTTATGTACATGCAGATACATCTGTGAAAAAGAAAATTCTATATTCTTGGTGTGATGTGACTATGGTAAAGAGCACATACTCTCTGGTCAGGTTGCCTGAGAAGGAATCCCAGGTCTGCTACTTGCGTAAACTTGGTCAAGGTTTTTGATATTTTGTTATTTTTTCAACTCTGCTAAGCTATAATTTCCTCACCTATAAAACAGGAATTGTAGTAAGATCATGAAAGCAAAAATTTTGGCATGTGCTGGATCCTTGATTAAAGCCAGTCACTTGATTCTCCAACTAACATTGATGCTACTCTCTGAAAATAGAAATGGTCAATTTTATAGAATATGCTTTCTCTCATTTCCTAACCTTAGAGGCAAGAGGTTTGACGCCCAACACTTCCACTCTGTAGAGTTTCATAATTACCGAGATAAACTCCTTACTCTTTCATTACAAATATTATGACATGGAACAAAGAGCACTTATCAAAATACCACAAAAGACCGTTACCTCCCTGTGTGCAGCTAAAAGTGTTCTGTGGTCTAGAGAGGCTGTGGGAAAATGAATGTGGCCAATGGCCATATGCCCTGTGACAGGACCCATCCTGTGATATTGGGGCCACCCAGTAACTTCTAGGGAGTTACTAAACTCATGAAACTTGGGCATGAATGGGCTTTTGTAGAAACTGGGAGAGAGTCCAGTTTCAGGTATGTACTAAAAAAGGGGAAGAATCCAAGTAATACAATGGTAAGATAAGCATGAGAAAGGAAGCACCAGGAATACAAAGGAATTGTGGGAAACTCCCTTGTGTTGCCTTAGCATTGGCTTTAGGTGAAGTTCAACCTATTTCTGATAGTAAATTTGGTAAATCATCAATGTCAACAATACCATCATAACACCAATACTGTATCATACACTTCAAGGTTGCCAAGACACTAGATCTTAATTGTAACCACCACATAAAAGAAATGACAATTTTATGACCTGATAGAGGTGTTAGCTAAGTCCACAGAGGTAATCATATTACCATACATGAATATATCAAATCAATATGTTAAATACTTTAAACTTTTGCAATATTACATATCAATTGTACTTCAATAATAATAGATTTTTAAAAAAGATTTTATTTATTTATTTGATAGAGAGATATCACAAGTAGGCAGAGAGGCAGGTAGAGAGGGGGGGTGGGAGAAGCAGACTCCCTGCAGAGGGGAGAGCCTGATGTGGGGCTCCATCCCAGGACCCTGAGATCATGACCTGAGCTGAAGGCAGAGGCTTTAACCCACTGACCACCCAGATGCCCCCAATAATAATAGATTTTTAAAAGTCCACAATATCATTATTTCAAAGTGAGAACTCACTAAGAGGCTTTCATATGTATATATAAACATAGACAAATACCCATACATAAAAATAGTATCATGCAAACATTCTGGTTATCTCCATCCTTTCTCCAAAACCTTCTAAAACAATGGCAAGGGTTTTTCACTAAAGGGAAATTCCATATTAAAAAAGAAAAAAGCAAGAAAAGTTTGGGATTTGGAAGTGAATGACTGGAAAAAATGGAATTTCATGTCTGTATAGTAATTCTTAACCTACAGAACCTGAAATGGCCTTGGGATTAGAGATGCCAGATGTCTTTTTTTTTTTTTTATGGTTGATTTTTTTTTTCATTTCATTTTATTTTATTTTATTTCTTTTCAGTGTTCCAGCATTCATTGTTTATGCACCATACCCAGCGTTCCATGCAATACATACCCTCCATAATACCCACCACCAGGCTCACCCAACCCCCCACCACCCTCCCCTCCAAAACCCTCAGTTTGTTTCTCAGAGTCCATAATCTCTCATGGTTCGTCTCCCCCTCCAATTACCCCCAACTCACTTCTCCTCTCCATCTCCCAATGTCTTCCATGTTATTCTATGCTCCACAAGTAAGTAAAGCCATATGATAATTGACTCTCTCTGCTTGACCTAACTCACTCATCATAATCTCTTCCAGTCCTGTGCCAGGTGTGGTGTGGCTAGGGTGACCAACTAACCCCATTTTCCCAAGACTGAGGGATCTCATGTGACACTACAGGACTTTCAGTGCTAAAACCAGAAAGCTAAGATTGTTGGTCACACTGACTAAGGCATACAAATCGGGAGAATGGCTGAAAACCCATTTTTATTCAGGAATACAAAACTAAATTCTCATAGGATACACTAGATCTGAGAGTCCCAAAACTGGAGAACTGTACCTGAATCTGCAGAATTAAAATATCCAACGTGGGCCCAGGCATCTATAATTTTTCAGCATCCCATGTGATTCTTTTGACCATTTGGGTTTAGAATTCACTGGATTAGCAAATGTCCACATGGAAGCCAGGGCAGGTGTACATTGTCAAGGTATCAGGGATACATGTAAGAGGAGACTGAGTAATCTGACATTTCAGCTAAGAACCCCAGGATGTGGAAAATGGGATCCTAGCACTCTTCACCAGACACCCCTTCTGCCAAGAGTGACAAGAGATCTCATCACCATAATATTGACTCTGCAAAGAAGTCTATACTCTAGAATGTCCAGCCTGCTCAGATAAGCTGATTTCTGGAAAATGTGTTAATTATCTTAGCTATGGTAAGATCCAGAACCTTCTAAGGGCCAGTAATATAACTTACTGTGAGTTTCCACCAGAGTATGAGCAGGCATGGCATCGTAAGAAGCAGTAATCAGGTTCTCAGAGCATATGTGGCTCCATTCTGCTCAGCTCTGTGGGAGTTGGCCTTGACTGTCTCAATCAGTCATTTTTAAAAATAACATACATTTGGACTTTACTTCCCCTCACTCCACAAGAAAGCACCTAACAGATACAGGAGGCCAGTGTCCAAGCTAAAACAACAAAATAAAGAATATCTCTTGTAAGAATACCTCTTCTTGAGAAGAAAATAAAAACCAAACAGAATAGATAAACCCAGTACTCTGTGGTATAATGAAAAGCCTCTCTTAAAAATACTTAGTAAAATATCTAAAAACTCCCTAGAAATTTCCCTAGGAAATTTCCCTGGAAAAAGGCTTAGATCTTAATATTAATATATGCATTACCCAAGGAATTTTTGTCACTAAAATTTTTTAAAACATTAAACATTGAAAAAATATTAAATATTGAAAAACATTAAAAGTTATTTTAAAGGCTTAAGCCCTTGAAAAATACCTACAGAGATTTGCTATAAAGATTTCTTCCAAATCCTTTTTTAACGCTCATCAAAGTAGGTCACATATAGGGGCATATATAGCCTATTGTCCATGCACTTATGACACAAAGGGACTATCTGAACCATTCTTTTTTTTCCCCCATCCGAACTATTCTTGAGAAACTTGGTGGGTTATTAGTTTATGCACTTATGCTTCTATACTGTGCAGGTCCACCAACTAGAATGACTTACAGAGTGATTTTGGTAGTCACAATCATCCCAGCTTTTCTTTCAAAAGCTATTGCTACTATTCCTGTTGTCCCTTTTCATCAGTTCTACCACTCAAACAAATATTTGGTGAATTACAACATTCAAAAGAAAAACAAGAAAACCCATCTTTCATTGTAACCACCATAGATGAGTATGAGATGAGAGTCATATTGTGTTAATTGATACATAGATTCTTTCTCCAAGCCCTATAAGGCTCCTAAAGCTATGGCCATTGAAACAGAAATTATCAACATTGGCTTGAAAGTTTCTCAAGTAGATGAGACTCAGACATGCATCTGAGCCACTGAAAGACTAACAACACCCTTGATGGGTAAAGCAAACTAAAAAGCAGTCAGACTAACAGTGAGAGGCTCGATGCCTTACATCTTAAAATTACATTATGATTTGGGTTCCCACACCATAAAAGCTGACCATATAGAAGCAAAGTGAAAATGGTGCCAGGTTTTTCTCAGTCAGGGGGTCAAGTAGGCACAAAATAAGACTCTTTAAGGCTTGTTGGATCAAAATTCCTAATACTGGATCCAATTCAATCAGCTTATTGGAGAGTATTTCAGGGAACCATGACCGTATCTTCTACCATTCCCTGAACAACTGAGGATCGAGAACATTTACACTTGTGGTTTCATCATTTAGTGGACAGAAAAATATTTCATGACTCCAATAAAACTGACATAATGCTTCAAACCAATCAGAAACATGTTGGTGAAACAAAAAGGCATTTTGTTTCTACAGAGTTGAAGATGTTAAGATAAAGCAAGATAGATAAGATGATAAGATAAAGCAACTCTTGAAATGATTTTATTTTTACAATTTTACACTTTGTTCAAATTTTTGAAAGTGTCCTAAAGCCCATATTTTATTTTCAACACAAAGAAACACAAAGAAAAAGATGTAGCAAGGCAAAGGCAATAAAGAATAAAAATACAATGACAGAAATCAAAACGTAGACATAATATATTTCCCAGAAATCTACATGGAATAATCAAATCACTAATATTATTATTTACATTTCTAACTCACTGTTTCTATCAGAAGCTCACAGTGTTTTCTTGGTTTATGCACAATACCAGAAATAAATCATATTAAACACTTCCAGAACTTAAACATCTCATCCCAAGGGCTTATATGCATCTTTTCTTGACAACATGTTTCTAGTGTAAAAGAAGCCAACATTAAACCTAGGAAAAGTAAGTTAACTGAAATGAAGTGTACTTCAGTGGGCTTAACAAAAGTCACAAGTGGCAGAAGAGTCCATGACCTTGAGATAAATCAACAGGAACTACACAATTTAAGAGAAAGAAAAAAATTAATAGAGCCTCACTGATTTCTGAAGAGTTTCTGAAGTCTAATATAGGTGCAATTAGAGCCTCTGATGGAAAAAAAATCCCAATAATGGGATGGGAAAATATTTGAGGATATAATGCATAAATATTTTTCAAATTTGGTGAAAAACATGAATCTGCATCTATTAGAACCTCACTAAACCACTAAGCTGACTAAATACAAAGAAAAATACATCTAGGCACCTTACAGACAAACTGTTCAAATTCAAAGTTGAATAGAAAACAGAAAAAGGGACAAAACCAAAGAAGGATCCAACAATATGAAGAACAGGGGAGTTCACATCATGATGGAGGTCAGCAGACAATGAAATAACCTAAAATGCTGAGAGGGGGGGAAAAAAAAAAGAAAAGCAACTAAATCTTTAATATGCAGCAAAGCTATCATTCAAAAATGTAGGCAAAATAGGAGGAGGAAGCAAGATGGCAGAAGAGTAGCAGACTGAAATCTCATTAGGTCCTAGGAATTCAGCTAGAGGGTTATCAAACTGTTCCAAACACCTACAAACTCAACGGGAGATAGAAGAGCAGCAATTCTAGAAACAGAAAATCAACCATTTTCTGGAAGGTAGGACTTGCAGAGAAGTAAATTGTAAGCAATGGGAAGATAGATCGTGGGGGAGGGGCCAGCTCCCAGCAAGCAGTGGAGCAGTAGGGCACAAAATCAGAAGGTTCAGAAGTCTGCTCCCCTGAGGGACATTGCTCCAGAGGCTAAGCGGGGGTGGAGCCATCATACGGACAGTAAGGTCTTAGGTCCCATGGGGTCAAAGAAAGACTGTGCATGTCTGAATGTGGCAGAGTTGCCAGGTATCAGAGCGGAGAAGCTGGCTATAGAGACAGGGCTGAAGAGGGGCTCTCAGCTCAGAGTTACCTTAAACCATGATCCGAGGCACAATCAGGCCACTGCTCTTCCAGCTGGGACCCCCACAAGGATTAGATCGAGAGAGACCCCCTCTTTCCTCCTCAGGGATGAGCAGTGCAGGAGTAGGCAGCAGGAATCTGCTGGGTTTGGAGACTTCAAACGAGGCCAGTGCCAGAGATAGAAACACTTGACTACAGGCCAGGGAAGCACAGAGTGCAGCTGGAGACCAGGGAGACAGGAGGGATTGACTGCTTTTCTCTGAGGGTGCGCTGAAGAGTAGGGCCCTGAGCTCTCAGCTCCTCTGGGCCAGAGATTGGAAGGCCACCATTTTCATTCCTGACCTCCAAAGCTGCACAGAAAGCGTTCAGGGTACAATAGCTCCCGAAAGTGACCCCGAACAGATTACTTAGCCTGGCCCATGGCAAGGGCAGTGCAATTCTGCCTTGGGCAAAGACATTTGAGAATCACTGGAACAGGTCCCCCTCCAGAGAAGATCAGCAAGAACATCCAGCCAAGACCAACTTCAGCAATCAACAAGAACTGCAGAACTCCAGTGCTGGGGGAAGCAATGCATAGAATTCATGGCTTTTTCCCCATGATCCTGTAGTATTGCGAAGTTAATTTTTAAAAATTTTTTTCTTATTCTATTTTTTTAACTTTTCCTCTTTCCTCTTTTAACGTTTTTAACTATTTTATCTTAACAATACCTTTTTAAAAAAATCTTTTAATATTTTCATTGTTATACCCATATCTTATCCTTTTATTGTATTTAACCATTTTTTTTTTTTTGAATACATGTAGGGTTTTCTTTTTCTTTAAAACTTTGGGATACAATATCTTCTAACAGGTCAAAACATAACCTAAATCTAACACATGGCTTTGTTCTAGTCTCCAGCCTGATCACATTCTCTCCTCTTTCTTTTTTTTTTTTTTTAAACCAACTTATGTTATCAATTCCTTTTTTTGAATCGTATTAAAATTTTCATCTTTACAGTCATATTCCATCCCTTCATCATGTTTACCCATATTTTTGTATATATATATAAATTTTTCCTTCATTAAAATTTTGGAAGGTAGTTTCTTCTAAGAGACCAGAATACACCCAAAATCAAGTGGGTGGCCCCGTTCTATTCACCAGTATAATACATATATATATATATATATATATAGAGAGAGAGAGAGAGAGAGAGAGAGAGAGAAAGAGAGATAAACAGATAGATAGATTTTTCTTTTACCCCCTTTATTCTCCCCCTGGTTTCAGATCTCTTCTGATTTGGTTAGAGTATACTTTTCTGAGGTCTTTGTCACCCTTTTAGTATTTTATTCTCTCGATCATATATTGTTATCTGGATAAAATAACAAGGCAGAAAAACTCAGCACAAAAACAAAAACAAAACAAAAAAAAACACAAGAGGCAGTACTGATGGCTAGGGACCAATCAATACGGACATTGGTAATATGTCAGAATTAGAGTTCAGAATGATGATTATCAAGATGCTAGCTGGGCTTGAAAAATTCATGGAAGATATTAGAGAAACTCTGTCTGGAGAAATAAAGGCCCTTTCTAGAGGAATGAAAGAACAAAAATCTAACCAAGTTTAAATCAATAAAGCTATTATTCAGGTGCAATAAAAAATGGAGACTCTTACTGCAGGAAAAATGAGGCAGAAGAGAGAATTAGTGATATAGAAGACCAAATGATGGAAAATAAAGAAGTTGAGCAAAGGAGAGTCAAACAACTACTGGACCATGCAGGAAGAATTTGAGATATAAGTGATACCATAAGACAAAACAATATAAGAATAACTGAGATCCCAGAAAAAGGAGAAAGAGAGAGATGTAGAAGGTATACTGGAGCAAATTATAGTTGAGAATTTCCCTAATATGACAAAGGGAACAAGCATCAAAATCCAGGAGGCACAGAGAATCTCCCTCAAAAAATTAATAAAAATAGGTCCACATCCCATCATTTAATACTAAAACTTACAAGTCTTAGTGACAAAGAGAAAATCCTGAAAGCAGCTCAGGACAAGAAATCTGTAACATAGGGTAGAAATATTAGATTGGCCCAGACTTATCCATAGAGACCTGGCTGGCCAGAAAGAACTGGCATGATATATTCAGAGCACTAAATGAGAACATTATGCAGCCAAGAATACTATATCCAGCTAGGTTATCATTGAAAACAGAAGGAGAGATAAAAAGCTTCCAGCACAAACAAAAACTAAAAGAATTTGCAAACACCAAACCAGACCTATAGGAAATATTGAAAGGGGTCCTCTAAGCAAAGAGAGAGCCTAAAAGTAACATAAACCAAAAAGGAACAGAGACAATATATAGTAACAGTCACCTTACAGGCAATACAATGGCACTAAATTCCTATCTTTCAATAGTTATCCTGAATGTAAATGGGCTAAATCCCCCAATCAAAAGACACAGGCAATTAAAATGGATAAAAAAACAAGACCCATCGATAAGCTGTCTACAGAAATTCCTTTTAGACCTGAAGACACTTCCAGATTTAAAGTGAGGGGGTGGAAACAATTTACCATGATGGACATCATGGACATCAAAAGAAAGCTGGGGTGGCAATCTTACATCAGATCAATTAGATTTTAAGCCAAAGAGTATAAGAAGAGATGAGGAAGGACACTATATCATATTGAAAGGGTCTGTCCAACAAGATTTAACAATTTTAAATATCTATGCCCCTAACATAGGAGCAGCCAACTATATAAGCCAAATAATAACAAAATCAAAGAAACACATTGACAATAATACAATAATAGTAGGGGACTCTAACATATCCCCCTCACTGCAGTGGTCAGATCACCCAAGTAAAAGATCAACAAGGAAATAAAGACCTTAAAAGACACACTGGGCTAGATGGACATCACAGATATATTCAGAACATTCCATCCCAAAGGAACAGAATTCACATTCTTCTCTAGTGCACATGGAAAATTGTCCAAAATAGATCACATCCTGGGTCATGAATCAGGTCTCAACTAGTACCAAACGATTGGGCTCCTTCCCTGCATATTTTCAGACCACAATGCTCTGAAGCTAGAACTCGATCACAAGAGGAAAGTTGGAAAGAACGCAAATACATGGAGGCTAAAGAGCATCCTACTAAGGAATGAATGGGTCCCAGGAAATTAAAGAAGAATTTAAAAATTCATGGGAACAAATGAAAATGAAAACACAACTGTTCAAAATCTTTGGGACACGCAAAGGTGGTCCTGAGAGGAAAGTATATAGCAATACAAGCCTTTCTCAAGAAACAAGAAAAGTCTCAAATACACAACCTAACCCTACGCCTAAAGGAGCTGGAGGAAGAACAGCAAAGAAAGCCTAAACCAAGCAGGAGAAGAGAAATAATGAAGATCAGAGCACAAATCAATGAAATAGATTTCTTTCTAAGCCAAAAGAACAGTAGAACAAATTAACAAAACTAGGAGCTTTGAAGGAACTGATGATCAGACTTATCAAAAAGAAAACAGAAAGGACCCAAAAAGTAAAATTGTGAATGAAAGAGGCGAGATCAAAACCAATACCCAAGAAATACAATTATAAGAACACATTATGAGCAACTATATGCCAGCAAATTTGATAATCTGGAAGAAATGGATGCATTCCTAGAGACATAAACTACCAAATCTGATCCAGGAAGAAAGAGAAAACCTGAAGGGACTCATAACCAGTAAGGAGATTGAAGCAGTCATCAAAAATCTCCCAAAAAACAAGAGCACAGAGCCAGACACCTTCTCAGGGGAATTCTACAAAACATTTAAAGAAGAATTAATACCTATTCTCCTGAAACTGTTCCAAAAATAGAAATGGAAAGAAACTTCTGAACTCATTTTATTAAGCCAGCATTACCTTGATTCCAAAACCAGGCAACGACCCCATCCAAAAGGAGAATTACAGACCAATTTCCTTGATGAACATGGATGTGAAAATTCTCACCAAAATACTAGCCAATATGATCCAACAGTACATTAAAAGGATTATTCACAACAACTAAGTGGGATTTATCCCAGGCTGCAAGGTTGATTCAACATGCACAAATCAATCAATCTGATATAATACATTAATAAAAGAAAGAACAAGAACCATATGATACTCTCAATAGATGCTGAAAAAGCATTTACAACACTCTTTTATGATCAAAGCTCTTCAAAGTGTAGGGATAGAGGGTACATATCTCAATATCATCAAAACCATCTATGAAAAATCCACAGCAAATATCATTCTCAATGGGGAAAAACAGAGCTCTTTCCCCCTAAGGTCAGGAACATGGCAGGGATGTCCATTATCACCACTGCTATTTAACATAGTACTAGAAGTCCTAGCCTCAGCAATCAGACAAACAAAAAGAAATTACAGGCATCCAAATAGGCAAAGAAGAAGTCAAACTCCTTGCAGAAGATATGACACTTTATGTGGAAATCCCAAAAGACTCTACTCCAAAACTTCTAGAACTCATAAAGAAATTCAGTAAAGTGTCAGGATATCAGATCAATGCACAGAAATCAGTTGCATTTCTATACACCAACAGCAAGACAGAAGAGAAATTAAGGAGTCAATACCATTTACAATTGGACCCAAAACCATAAGATACCTAGGAATAAAACCTAACCAAAAAGGCAAAGAATCTGTACTCAGAAAACTATAAAGTACTCATGAAAGAAACTGAGAAAGACACAAGGAAATGGAAAAATGTTCCATGTTCATCGATTGGAAGGACAAATATTGTGAAATGTGTATTCTATCTAAAGCAATCTACACATTTAATGCAATCCCTATTAAAATAACATCAACTTTTTTCAACAATTAGAACACACAATCCTAAAACGTATATGGAACCAGAAAAGACCCCAAATAGCCAGAGGAATATTGAAAAAGAAAGCCAAAGTTGGTGGCATTAAAATTCTGGACTTCAAGCTCTATTACAAAGCTGCCATCATCAAGACAGTATGGATCAATGGGACAGAATAGAGAGCCCAGAAATAGACCCTCAACTCTATGGTCAACTAATCTTCAACAAAGCAAGAAAGAATGTCCAATGGGAAAAAGACAGTCTTCTTCAACAAATGATGTTGGGAAAATTGGATAGCCACAAGCAGAAGAATGAAACTGGACCATTTCCTTACACCACACACAAAAATAGACTCAAAATGGATGAAAGACCTCAATGTGAGATAAGAATCCACCGAAATCCTTGAGAAGAATACAGGCAGCAAACTCTTCGACCTCAGCCACAGAAACTTCTTCCTAGAAACATCGCCAAAGGGAAGGGAAGCAAGCGTAAAAATGAAGTATTAGGACCTCATCAAGATCAAAAGCTTTTGCACAGCAAAGGAAACAGTCAACAAAACCAAAAGACAGCTGACAGAATGGGAGAAGATATTTGCAAATGACATATCAGATAAAGGGTTAGTATCCAAAATCTAGAAAGAACTTATCAAACTCAACACCCAAAGAACAAATAATCCAATCAAGAAGTGGGCAGAAGACATGAACAGACATTTCTTCAAAGAAGACCTCCAAATAGCCAAGAGACACATAAAAAAGTGCTTCACATCACTCAGCAGCAGGGAAATACAAATCAAAACCACAGTGAGATAACACCTCATGATGTTAGAATGGCTAAAATTAACAAGTCAGGAAAGGAGAGATGTTGGCGAGGATGTGGAGAAAGGGGAACCCTCCTACACTGTTGGTGGGAATGCAAGCTGTGCAGTTACTCTGGAAAACAGCATGGAGGTTCCTCAAAAAGTTTAAAATAGAGCTACCCTATGACCAGCAATCGCAGTACATGATATTTACCCTAAAGATACAAATGTGGTGATCCTAGGGGCACATGCACCCAAATGTTCATAGCAGAGATGTTTACAACAGATGAATGTCTGTTGTCCATCAACAGATGAATGGATAAAGAAGATGTGATATATACTTATATCAATATATATATATATATGTGTGTGTATATATATATATATATATATATATATATATATATAATGCAGCCATCAAAAGAAATGAAACCTTCTATTTGCTACAATGTGGATGGAGCTAGAGGGTATTATGCTGAGCGAAATAAGTCAATCAGTGAAAGACAATTATCATATGATCTCTTTGATATGAGGAATTTGAGAGGCAGGGCAGAAGGCTTGGGGGGTAGGGATGGAAAAAATGAAACAAGGTGGGATTGGGAGGGAGAAAAACCATAAGAGACTCTTAATCTCACAAAACAAACGGTTGCTGGGGGGTGGGAAGGTAGGGAGAGGGGGATTGGGTTATGGACATTGGGGAAGGTATGTGATATTGTGAGTGCCATGAAATGTGTAAGACTGATGATTCACAGACATGTACCCCTGGGCAAATAATACATTATCTGTTAATAAAAATAATTTTTTTAAAAATAAAAAATATAGGGAAAATAAAAACTATAAGGAGATAAACAAAAAGCTGAGGGTATTTGTTGCCAGTGGATGTGTACCACAGGAAATGTTAAAGGAAGCTGTTCAAGCTGAAAGAACATGACACAGGATAGAAACTGAAATCTTTCTATAAAAATGGCAAATGCCATTTCACCAGAAATGGCAAATAGGTGCTGGACAACTGTAAAAATGGATACATATGTTTTTCTTTTCTTCTATTAAAAAACCCTTTGATTGTTTAAAGCTAAAAGTATAAAACCATATAGAGCATTTGTAACAAAAGCAGATGTTATATGACAACAGTTTCACATAGGATGAGTAAATGAAATTCTATTATTGAGAAGTTACTGTAACTTATGTGAACTAACACTGTATTACGTAGAATATATTACAAGTTGAAGACACATAATATAGTCCTTAGAATAAACACCAAAGAAAAAAGAAAACATGTATAATTAAAAACCCAACAGAAGAAATAAAATGAAATACTTAAGAATTAAGTAAGTAATTAAGCAAAATAAGACAAAAAAGAAGAAACAGAGAAACAAAAATCCACATTGAATAAATAAAAAACAAATAGCAAAAAGGTAACTTTAAATCCAACCATATCAATAACTATAACACACGAAAAAAGACACAAAATTCAATTAAAAGGCAGAGATATTCCAGACTGGCTAAAAATGGGCTCAACTCTATTCTGACCATAAGATTCATACTTTAAATATAAAGACACATAAATTAAAAGTGAAAGTATGAGTATATATATATCACACTGGTAAGAATACAAGAATACACATTAATACAAGGAACCGTTACCAGAGATATAAAGTAATATTTCACAATAACAAAAAGGAAAAATTTTTGGAAGACACAATTACAAAATGTGTATATCTCATAAGAGAAGTTCAAAAATAGAAGTAAAAATTGAAATAACTAAAAGGAGAAATAGATAAATTAACAATCATAATTGGAGTTTTTTTCTCAGTAATTGATAGAGTAATTGACCAAAAATCAGTAAGAATATGTATGATTTTAGCAACACCATACAATATCATGATTTAATTGACTTCATCAACGATTGTGTCTCACATGCCACCTGCAAAATGCACATAGAGTGTTCATAAAGTTAGACCACATGCTGGCATAAAAACAAGTCCAGAAATTTCAAAAGATTGAAATCTTAAACAGTATATTCTCTGGTAGCAAAAGACGTTACTTAGACATCAGTATCAATAAAATAGCTGGAAAATAAGCAGATATTTGGAAAATAACAACATACCTAAACCCATGGATTAAGGAAAACATCACAAAGAAAGGAGCAAAGAATTTGAAATAAAATACAATGCAAATACTACACTCAGAAATTTCTGAGTCAGCTAAAGTAGTACTTAGATGGAGATTTATTATTTTACATGGTAATGTTTATTAGAAAGAAAGAAATATTTAAACTCAGTGATCTAAATTTCTACTCTAAGGATACTGATAAAGAAAAGGTCCTACTACAGTAGAAGTAACAGAGTTATTTTTAAAAAGCTTAAATCTGGGGCACCTGGGTGACTCAGTCATTAAGCGCCTGCCTTTAGCTCAGGTCATGATTGCGGGGTCCTGGAATTGAGTCCTGAATCACGGTCCCTGCTTAGCAGGGAGCCTGCTTCATCCTTTCTCTCTGCCTCTCCCCCTGCTCATGGTCTCTTTCTCTCTCTCTCTCTCTGTATCTCTCTGTCTCAACTGAATAAACTTTTTTAAAAAATCTTTTTAAAAATTCATATAAACAAATAAATAAATAGCCCAAATCGATAAAATACAAAATAAGCAGCAAAAATGTTTACAAAGGCAACGGTTAAAAAAGGTTATTTGAGGGGGGAGTCAAGATGGTGGGGAAGTAGGAGGAGGCGCCGTTTCAGCCTGTACCCTAAAGTGAGCTGATTACCTACCAAAGAACTCCGACCACCCATGAAATCAGCCTGAGATCAGAATTATACACATCTGGATCTCTACAGGAGCAGAAGACACCAGTGGGCAGGAAAGTGGAGTGGGTACATCGGACTGATATCGGAAGATAAACAAAAGAGGGAGGGAGCCACCAGAGGTGACCAATTGGAAAGTAATAGCCTAATATGAGAGTGCCCTGTGTCTGGGGACCAGCATTAACTTGGAGTCTGGTTGAAAGTACTCAAAAAGAAAGAGTAAAGGATAGTGGGGGGAAATTGTGGGAATCGGGGCGGTTAGGGACAGGGGCTTAAGTCCCCGGACTCAGGACAGCCTCCCCTGGCGCTGAGCCAGAGAGAGTGGGCGGAGAAACCAGGTCTTGGTCCCTGAGCCGCCAGCACGCCTTAGAACCGTGGGGTCCGGCTCCTGTGAGGGGCTGGGAGCCTCGCCAGATGGCGGTCCTGAAACGTGTGCTCCCCAAACCTTCCCTGAGAGAGATGCAGGCAGGCATTAGCCTGGCACTTTTAGACCCCCACAGACGGATCAGAGCCTGAGACGCACACGTCCCACACCCACCCCTGGAGGGGTGCTCACAGGCCCTAGCCGGGAGCTCTGGGACCGGGAAAAACCAGGCACTCCCAGCCCGGGACAGCAGGAATATCTCAGTGTGCGATTGCTGCTTGGAACCTCTCTGGCGGTCTGGAGCTGCCCAGACAGCCGCCGCTGCTGTGGTTTTGGGTACAAGGAGGAGATCCTGCATCCCCAGGGACTGTGAATCGGAACCTACTCTGCAAGCAGTGCTACAGAGCATTCTGAGGCTTCTCTCTGAGAGGGAGGTTGGGGTGCAGTTTGCTCTCCTCTAAACCCCCCAAAACCGTCAAAAGCTGTCAAGGCAAGAGAAAACAGATGAACAAACATAAAAATCTCCAGAGAACAAAAGCCTGAAAAAAACGGTTTCCTCAGAGCCCACCCCCTTGAGGGGGGGGCTGGAGGACGTAACTCAGGGAACATCATTGACTGAGAACCCACGTGGCAGGACCCTCCCCCATAAAACCAACCAGAAAGGAAGAAAAAAAAAAGATGACGAGAAAAACTACCACTACTTCATAAATACAACTTTTATTTTTAACTCGTTACAACCATTCTGGTTCATTTTTTTTATACACATAGATAATTTTTTAATCTATTTACCATCACAGTGAGATATCCAGTACATCAAATTCCTTAATAACCTTCTAACCTGAACTTTTTTTTTAAATGTTTCCTTCTGTAACTTTTTTTTTAAATGATTATTTATTTATTTATTTGACAGAGAGAGAGATCACAAGTAGGCAGAGAGGCAGGCAGAGAGAGAGGGGGAAGCAGGCTCCCCGCGGAGCAGAGAGCCCGATGCGGGGCTCGATCCCAGGACCCTGAGATCATGACCTGAGCCGAAGGCAGCGGCTTAATCCACTGAGCCACCCAGGCGCCCCTAACCTGAACTTTTTGATACATACACCCGTGTTTTTCTGTTGTCATTCTATTTTTAAAATTTTTTTAAATTCTAGTTTAGTTTAGTCTCATTTATTCTTTTTTAATTTTTATTTTCTAATATACATAGAGAGTTAAACTTCAAGGTAATCTCCTTTCCCCAATCAATGCTACCCCTTTAGGCAAACCAATTTTTAATCCCCCTTTATCCTAGAAAAGTTGAGTCCCTTAACAAAGACATCAAGATACATCCAGGAAGAATCAAAATAACCTTCCTCACCCACACTGAGAATTTATAACCACTCTCCCATCTTTTCATTCCGCCAGTGTTTCTGTGTATTTGTATTTGTCCTGATAGTATATAAATCTTATACGTGGGGTTCTTTTTGACGAGCTTCTTCCTTTTTTTGCTCATATATATATATATATATATATATATATAATTTTCTCTTGTCATATACTTTTATCAGTCTTTTTGTTTGTTTTTGTTTGTATACTTCATAAATCTTATCTTGGGGCCCATTTGGGCTGAGCTTTCTCTTTTATCTTGCCTTTTTTTCCTGTCTCTCTCTCTCTCTCTCTTTTTCTCTATTTCTTTTTCTTTTCTTTATTTTCTCATTAGGGTGGGGAGTTCTGATTGCACAGAAGCATTCCAGGGTGCACCTTGACTGCACCACAGTCGATACACCCAGCTGCATCCATTCAATCATCTCTTACCAAATGACTAGGAGGAGGAATGCCCAACAGAAGAAAAATACATAGGATGGACCTTTTGCCACAGAGCTAATGGTTATTGACATAGACAATATGTCGGAAAAGGAATTCAGGCTAACAATTATCCAGGCAATAGCTAGGTTGGAGAAAGTCATGGATGACCAAATGGAATTGATTAGGGCAGAACTGAAAGCCACCAGGGATGATGTTCACAATGTTAGGGCAGAACTGAAATCCACCAGAGATGATGTTCAAAATGCTCTCAATGTATTCCAATCTAATCCAAATTCTCTAAAAGCTAGGGGAACTGAGACAGAAGACAGAATGAGTGATCTGGAGGACAAACAGATAGAGCGAAAGGAACAGGAGGAAGCCTGGAACAAACAGCTCAGAAGCCACGAAAACAGAATCAGGGAAATAAATGATGCCATGAAATGTTCCAGCGTCAGAATTATTGGAATCCCTGAAGGGGAAAAAAAGAAAGAAATCTATAAGATATAGTGGAACAAGTTGTCTATGAAAATTTTCCCAATCTCACGAATGGAAACAGCATTCATGTACTAGAGGCAGAACGGTTTCCCCCGAAGATTTTAGATTCTCGAAATTCCTCGCGACACCTGATAGTTAGAATAAAGCATTACAATTCTAGGCAGACTCTCTTGAAAGCAGCTAGGATAAAGAAGCTACTTACATACAGAGGAAAGCCCATTAGAATAACGTCAGACCTGTCCACAGAGACCTGGCAAGCCAGGAAGGGCCGGAAAATATATTCAGAGTACTAAATGAGAAGAACATGCAGCCAAGAATACTTTATCCAGCAAGACTGACATTGAAAATGGATGGAGAGATAAAGAGTTTCCAAGACCGGCAAGGCTTAAAAGACTATGCAACCACCAAGCCGACACTGCAGGAAATTTTAAGGGGGGGGGGGGTTCTATAAAAGAGAAAAAAATCCTAAGAATATCATTGAGCAGAAATATAGAGACAATCTACAGACAGAGAGACTTCAAAGGTAACATGATGTCAATAAAAACGTATCTATCAATAATCACTCTCAATGTGAATGGCCTAAATACGCCTATAAAACGACACAGGGTTGCAGATTGGATAAAACGACAGGACCCATCCATATGTTGTCTACAAGAGACCCATTTTGAACCTAAAGATACACCCAGACTGAAAGTGAATGGATGGAGAAGCATCTTTCATGCCAATGGGTCTCAAAAGAAGGTCGGGGTAGCGATTCTCATATCAGATAAATTAGATTTTAAACTAAAGACTGTAGTCAGAGATACAGAAGGACACTACATAATTCTTAAAGGGACTATCCACCAAGATGATCTAACAATTGTAAATATCTATGCCCCCAATATGGGAGCAGCTAATTACATAAGAAAACTATTAATCAAGATAAAGAGTCATATTGATATGAATACATAATAGTAGGAGATCTTAATACGCCTCTCTCAGTAATAGACAGATCACCGAAGCAGAAAATCAATAAAGAAATAAGAGCATTGAATGAAACATTGGACCAGATGGACCTCATAGACATATACAGAACATTCCACCCTAAAACAACAGAATACTCATTCTTCTCAAGTGCACATGGAACCTTCTCCAGAATAGACCACATACTCGGTCACAAAGCAGGACTCAACCAATACCAAAAGACTGACATTATTCCCTGCATATTCTCAGATCACAATGCTTTGAAACTGGAGCTCAATCAAAAGGAAAAGTTTGGAAGGAACTCAAACACCTAGAAGCTAAAGACCACCTTGTTTAAGAATGCTTGGATCAACCAGGAGATCAAAGAAGAACTTAAACAATTCATGGAAACCAATGAGAATGAAGACACTTCGGTCCAAAACTTATGGGATACAGCAAAGGCGGTTCTAAGGGGGAAACACATAGCCATCCAAGCCTCCCTCAAAAAAATTGAAAAATCCAGAATACACCAGCTGTCATCTCTACACCTTAAAGAACTGGAAAATCAACAACAAATCAAACCAACTCCACACATAAGAAGGGAAATAATCAAGATTAGAGCAGAGATCAATGAGGTAGAAACCAGAGATACAGTAGAACGTATCAATGAAACTAGAAGCTGGTTTTTTGAAAGAATCAATAAGATCGATAAACCATTGGCCACACTAATCCAAAAGAAAAGAGAGAAAGCCCAAATTAATAAAATTATGAATGAAAAGGGAGAGATCACAACTAACACCAAGGAAATAGAAACAATCATCAGAAATTATTACCAACAATTATAAGCCAATAAGCTAAGAAACCTAGATAAAATGTATGCATTCCTGGAAAGCTATAAACTCCCAAAATTGAACCAGGAAGAAACTGACAACCTGAATAGACTGATATCTAGTAACGAGATTGAAGCAGTGATCAAAAACCTCCCCCAAAACAAGAGCCCAGGACCTGACGGATTCCCTGGGGAATTCTACCAAACTTTCAAAGAAGAAATAACACCAATTCTCCTGAAGCTGTTTCAAAAAATTGAAGCAGAAGGAAAACTTCCAGACTCTTTTTATGAAGCCAGCATTACCCTGATCCCCAAACCAGGCAAAGACCCTACCAAAAAGGACAATTTCAGACCAATATCACTGATGAATATGGATGCTAAGATTCTCAAGATCCTAGCAAACAGGATCCAGCAGCACATTAAAAAGATTATCCACCATGACCAGGTGGGATTCATCCCTGGGTTACAAGGATGGTTCAACATTCGCAAATCAATCAATGTGATAGAAAAAAATCAATAAGAGAAGAAAGAACCACATGGTGCTCTCAATTGATGCAGAAAAAGCATTTGGCAAAATCCAGCAGCTGTTCCTGATGAAAACGCTTCAAAGTATAGGGATAGAGGGAACATTCCTGAACTTCATAAAATCTGTCTATGAAAGACCCACATCAAATATCATCCTCAATGGGAAAATGCCTGCAGCCTTCCCGTTGAGATCAGGAACACGACAAGGATGCTCACTCTCACCACTCTTGTTCAACATAGTATTAGAAGTCCTAGCAACAGCAATCAGACAACAAAGAGAAATAAAAGGTATGCAAATTGGCAATGAAGAAGTCAAACTCTCTCTCTCTTCGCAGATGACATGATTCTTTATATGGAAAACCCCAAAGACTCCACCCCCAAACTACTAGAACTCATACAACAATTCAGTAACGTGGGAGGATACAAAATCAATGTACAGAAATCAGTGGCTTTCTTATACACTAACAATGAAAATACAGAAAGGGAAATTAGAGAATCGATTCCATTTACTATAGCACCAAGAACCATAAGATACCTGGGAATAATCCTAACCAAAGAGGTAAAAGATCTGTACTCGGGGAACTACAGAACACTCAAGAAAGAAATTGAAGAAGACACAAAAAGATGGAAGACCATTCCATGCTCTTGGATTGGAAGGATAAACATTGTTAAAATGTCTATACTGCCTAGAGCAATCTATACTTTTAATGCCATTCCAATCAAAATTCCACTGGTATTCTTCAAAGAGCTGGAGCAAATAATCCTAAAATTTGTATAGAATCAGAAGAGACCTCGAATTGCTAAGGAAATGTTGAAAAACAAAAAACTGACGGCATCACGTTACCTGATTTCAAGCTTTACTACAAAGCTGTGATCACCAAGACAGTGTGGTACTGGCATAAAAACAGACACATAGACCAGTGGAACAGAGTAGAGAGCTCAGATATGGACCCTCAACTCTATGGTCAAATAATCTTTGACAAAACAGGAAAAAATATACAGTGGAAAAAAGACAGTCTCTTCAGTAAATGGTGCTGGGAAAACTGGACAGCTACATGTAGAAGAAGGAAACTCGACCATTCTCTTACACCGTAAACAAAGATAAACTCGAAATGGATAAGAGACCTCAATGTGAGACAGGACTCCATCAGAATTCTAGAGGAGAACATAGGCAGTAACCTCTTTGATATCAGCCACAGCAACTTCTTTCAAGATATGTCTCCAAAGGCAAAGGAAACAAAAGCGAAAATGAACTTTTGGGACTTCATCAAGATCAAAAGCTTCTGCACAGCAAAGGAAACAGTCAACAAAACAAAAAGGCAACCCACGGAATGGGAGAAGATATTTGCAAATGACAGTACAGACAAAAGGTTGATATCCAGGATCTATAAAGAATTCCTCAAACTCAACACACACAAAACAGATAATCATATCAAAAAATGGGCAGAAGATACATACAGACACTTCTCCAATGAAGTCATACAAATGGCTATCAGACACATGAAAAAATGCTCATCATCACTAGCCACCAGGGAGATTAAAATTAAAACCACATTGAGATATCACCTTACACCAGTTAGAATGGCCAAAATTAGAAAGACAGGAAACAACATGTGTTGGAGAGGATGTGGAGAAAGGGTGAACCCTCTTACACTGTTGGTGGGAATGCAAGTTGGTGCAGCCACTTTGGAAAACAGTGTGGAGATTCCTGAAGAAATTAAAAATAGAGCTTCCTTATGACCCTGCAATTGCACTACTGGGTATTTACCCCAAAGATACAGATGTAGTGAAAAGAAGAGCCATCTGTACCCCCAATGTTTATAGCAGCAATGGCCACAGTTGCCAAACTGTGGAAAGAACCACGATGCCCTTCAACGGACGAATGGACTAGGAAGATGTGGTCCATATACACAATGGAGTATTATGCCTCCATCAGAAAAGATGAATACCCAACTTTTGTAGCAACATGGACGGGACTGGAGGAGATTATGCTGAGTGAAATAAGTCAAGCAGAGGGAGTCAAATATCATATGGTTTCACTTATTTGTGGAGCATAACAAATAATATGAAGGACATGGGGAGATGGAGAGGAGGAAGGAGTTGAGGGAAATTGGAAGGGGAGATAAACCATGAGAGACTATGGACTCTGAAAAACAACCTGAGGGTTTTGAAGGGGCGGGGGGTGGGAGGTTGGGGAACCAGGTGGTGGGTAATAGGGAGGACACGTATTGCATGGAGCACTGGGTGTGGTGCAAAAACAATGTATACTGTTACACTGAAAAGAAATTAAAAACAAAAAAGGTTATTTGAGGATAATAAGGCATTGATAAACATCTAGTAACATATGGAGAAAGAGAGAGGGGGAGAACTCAAATTGTCAAAAATACAAATTAAAGAGGAGATATCATTATAGACCTAAGAAAAATTAAATAATAATAAAATATTTTGAATAACTTTGTCAGTAAATTTGAAAAATTAGACAACAAATAAAATTTAACAAAACTGACCCAAGATGAAATAGAAAACATATATGTGCATAATTAGTTTTCTACTACTGCTATAACAGATATTTAAAACAGCACCCAATAACTATATGAGTCAGAAGCCTGTACAGTGTGACTCAGCTGGGTACACCGCTCACTCTGCTAAGGACTTACAATGCCAAAATCAATGTGTTGGCTGGAGTGGTTCTTACCTGGAGGCTCTGAGGAAAATTCTGCCTCTAAGCTCATTCAGGTTGTTGGGAGAACTCACTTGCTTGTGGCTGTCGGACTGAGATTTCTATTTTCTTGATGTATTGACTTCATCTTTAAGCCAACAAGTCTCATGCTTCAAATCTTTGACTTTTCCTTCTTCCACATCTGACGGCAGCCAGAGAAACTTCTCTGCTCTTAACAACTCATGTGATTAGATTGGACCAACCTGATAATCCAAATTAATTTCCCTATTTTAAAGTGTGTAACATTCACTACATCTGCAAAGTCCCCTTTGTTATGTTAATATAATTTATTCCAGGGATTGTTTCAAGGTTTAAGCCATAGATATCCTTGGAGGAGGGAGGGAGCTATTCTGCTTACCACAGTATAATAAAGGAAGATAAATTATAGATGACAGATCGATCAACCAATGCAGAGATAGATTGATAGAAAGATAACTGAAGTTGTTTAAAATTTTTTTTCCACAAAGAAAACTCCAGGTTCCAATGGTTTCATTTATAAAGTCTATCAAATACTTTATGAACCCAAATATACCAATCTTAGACACTAAAATCATTTAGAAAACTGTAGTGAAAATTACACTTTTCAGTTTGTTTTAAAAGGCCTGCATAACTCCCATATTGTAATATCATAAAAACATTACAAGAAAATCATATACCAATATCCATCATGAGTTTAAATGCAAAAATCCTCGAAATATGATCAAATTGAATCCAATGATACATAGAAAAAATAATACATCATAGCTAACAGGGGTTTATCTAAGGAATACCAGATTAACTAAAAATAAATCAATATATTGGGATCGGGAGGGAGACAAACCATAAGCGATTCTTAATCTCACAAAACAAACTGAGGGTTGCCGGGGAAAGGGGGTTATGGAGAGGGTGGTGGGGTTATGGACATTGGGGAGGGTATGTGCTATGGTGAGTGCTGTGAAGTGTGTAAGCTTGACAGACCTGTGCCCCTGGGGCAAATAATACATTATATGTTAATTAAAAAAATTTTTTTAAAGTTAAAAAAAAAAACAAAAAAACAAAACAAAACAAAAAAAACCAGGACCCTCTAGAAATGTATTCCCAACTCCAAGGGTTTAGGTGGTAGTGGAAGGAGGTGCACAAAGAGGAAGGGTGGAAGGTCAGGGCGATAGCTGGAGATGTTAATAAACAAGATGGCCATTAAAAAAATCAATCAATCAATAAATCAATATAAGCAACAAGATACAGGACACTCATTATGCAATTACCACAACAGATGCAGGAAAAATATTTGACAAAATTCAACATGCATTGAATGCTAAAAACAAATACTCTCAGCAAATTAGCAATGAAAAGAAATTTTCTCAATATAACAAGGGTATCATACCCATCACAACAACAGCAACAACAACAAAAAAAACAACTACAGCTAAGTTCCTACGAACTGGTGAAAGATGTAAGGCTTTCCCCCTAAGACTGAGAACAAGACAAGGATGTCTACTC
Source organism: Meles meles (assembly GCF_922984935.1). Lineage (NCBI taxonomy): Eukaryota > Metazoa > Chordata > Mammalia > Carnivora > Mustelidae > Meles > Meles meles. The sequence continues at coordinate 95,226,408 of NC_060068.1, forward strand.
CTCATTTCTACTCAACACTGTACTGGACATCCTACTCTGTGGAATAAGATGGGGTGGGGGGGAAGGAGGTTACTGAAAAGGAAGAAGTAAACTGCTTTTTTTTTTTAAGATTTTATTTATTTATTTGACAGACAGAGATCACAAGTAGGCAGAGAGGCAGGCAGAGAGAGAAGAGGAAGCAGGCTCCCTGCTGAGCAGAATGCCCAACGTGGGGCTTGATCCCAGGACCCTGGGATCATGACCTGAGCCGAAGGCAGAGGCTTTAACCCACTGAGCCACCCAGGCGCCCCCTAAACTGCTTTTATTTGCAAATGATACTACTGTTTCTGTAGAAATTCTTAAGCAATCTAAAAAATCCACTAGAAATAAATAAATGTAGCAAGGTCTTAGGACACAGTCAAGACAAACAAATCAAAGGAAGTGTGTAGTCCAGATATATAGAGAGAAAGAGCCCATCTATAATGAATAACATAGATTTCGTCCAAATCTTTAAAAATTCGTCAAAAGACAGTATTAAGAATATGAGTATTCAAGCTACAGACTAACAGAAAATATTTTTAAATATATACATTTATATTAATATATTAACACATTAAATATATGTATATATATATATGTACAGACATATATATATCGGACAAAGAACTAGTTTCAAATTTATATAAAGGCCTACAAGTAAACAATAAAACAATCTTCCATAAGAACAAATGGTTAAAGAAAACTTTAACAAAGGTAGTTATATAAATGACCAGTAAACACATGAAAATGTGCCAAAATCACTGGACATCAGGAAAATGCAAATTCAAATCACAGTGATATACCACAAAACACCCATTAAAGTGACCAAAATTAAAAAGACAACTGACACCATATGCTGAGGATTGTAAAGCTACTGGAACGCTCAACATTGCTAGTAAGAAGTACTACCATTTGACTTTTTTACAGTTAAACATACACTTACCCTTTACCCCAACAATTTTACTTTTAGGTATTTATCCAGGAGAAATGAAAGCATATTACAAAAGACCAATATGATACTGCTTATAGCCTTAACAATAACAGGACCAAACTGGAAATTACCTTTTTAAATCCACCAACTGGGGAATGGATTTTACAAGTATGGAAGTATAGTAGATTAATACAAAAGTATAATATGCATCAATAAAAAGGAATGATTATTGATACATGTGACAACATAGATTAATCCCATACACATTATCCTAAGCAAAATAAGAAAGACTCAAGAGTAGATAGTGCATGTTCTACTACAAATATTGAACGTTTCACAGAACTACATAAAGTTCTAGAATAAATCAAGCTGCTTTATGATTAAAAAAGAGTCAAGACTTTAAGTCAGGGAATTAACTAGGAAAAATATGAATGAAAGAACTTCCGGGGTTGGTTGGAAATGTTTTATATCTTTATAATAGTGGGTGTTACACAGGTATATCCATGTATCAAAAATCATAAAATTGTTCACTTAAGATTTGTGTATTTCAATGTACATTAATATCTAAAAACTGTAAATAAATGAAAAAATTCTGAAATCTACCTAATTCCAAGTAAATCTAAAATATTTCATCTTCACATGTCATAGTTACCTACTAAGATTATTCTTGTAAACCTTCTGAAACCAATTAATAAATTAAAAAAGAAGAAGAAGAAAATGGTTGGATAACCCTTTACCTATACAACACTTTTGAGGTAACACAACTGTTTGTTAGGTTGGGTGTCTTTTGTGTATCCCCAGTCCTAGGAAAACCCATTCCTTTGCATAAAAAATATATTTTTTTCTTGGAATATGATGGCCAGGAAAGGAATTTTCAGTTTCACTACAAGCTTAGAGTGGCAAAGGAAAGCTGTGATTACACCATGTAATAAATCCACAACTTCTTAGACTGAAAAAGTGGAAAAGGATAATGATTTTTATATCATGAAGTTTTATTTTTACTACAATTAATGCCCCTTTCTATACTCCACTTTCCTTTACAGAAGAAAGACACTTCCATAATTTGTTTAAATAGAGTCAGAAAGTATTTATGTCAACTAGGAGTTTTCTCTGTTTCTATAAGGGGTGAAGACTAAATTTTCATTTCTTATAAAGATAAAGGGATAAAGGTTAGATTTGGTCAGAATGCCATGTCCTTTTAGAGCCAAATGAAACAGTGATATTTAGACTACAATCCTTTGTGAGTTGTTTTTGTATAAAGCATGACTGTATTTAATATCTATTATAGCTTTTACTTCACCTTCATCTTTAGCATACATCTATATTCTTTCTTCAATCCTCCTCATTTTTAGTCAAACAACCCTTTTATTTTTTCCACTCTGCTTCATGCTGTGGGTAAATGTTTCTTTGTTTTAATTTCCTTAACAGTTCAAAGGCTATACATTTATGAGATGACCCAAAAGCTTATAGATAACAACACTAAAGACCAGCATTTAATGAGAGACAATGGATCCCACTTTGGTCCTGCAAGAAAATAAGTATATCTGCAAGAAATTGAAATTCCAGAAACAGAAAGCAAACTATATCACCAGGGCCCTTGTTCTTTACATCACCTCTGTGTGTTTTCTTGAGGGACACAATAATAGAAGAAAGAACCCAACTTTCTAGACAGAAATCTGGGAGATTTTGATTCTGTCATATTGGAAAAGTTATTTAATCTTAATAAGCTCCAGTACCTTACTGTAATTAGGGTAATGGTGACCTCTAGGATTGTTTTGTGTTTTACACACACACACACACACACACACACACAATCTGTGTCTCTCTATCTCTCACACACGCACACACACAATGAGATCTGAATGTAAGGAATGGTGCTTGGCACAGACAAAGCAGTAGATAAACTAGAATTTGTTCATTTCTGGCTCTTGAATCAAATGACAATTTGTACATCAGAGTTTTGCCCTCAAGTCATGAGCACTGCTAGTCCCCATTTCATTGGGCCTTCAGAATTTATGGACTCAATGAATGAGAAAATACAAAATGACCATCTCCTACATTAAAATTCTAACCCATTATTTGGAACACTTACCAAATGCTATTCCTAGTTATTTAGTCACAAAGGAAATATAGATATCAAAGACTATCATTATGTATTATTTTAATAGTTACTATAAAAAAACAATTATTATCCCTCATTTTGCTTCAATTCAGGGAGAAATATTCTTCAGAAAATATTCATATATCAAAGACATATACCTTGAACAGACCACTAAGATATATATATATAAGCACATCAAATGCTTTTTTAAAAAAATTACCTAATTTTTAAATGTTTCCTTGAAATAAAATAAATAAAGAAGCCAGCAATTAAAGAGCTTGTTTTTGTTTCACATCAGCAAATGGCCTAAATAATATTAAATGGGGAAGAGAATTTCTTAGGATAAATGAACTATAAAATAAAATGAGGATTTGCTTGTGACTCATTTTTCAGAAACTACATAAAATATTTGGAGGCATATATCTCAAATGATGATGTGGTTCAATCTTTTAAAAAAAAAAGGAAAAAATAGAAATGTCAACTACTTATCTTGTTGCATTTTCATGTATCAAAGTCACCTGGAATAAACGATTATATTCCAGAAGTATGGGTACTGAGACATTACTTGCCACTTAAAGAAAATAAAAGCATGTTTATAGTTTTTATTCTTCCTATCATTGTATATATTTGAAACCCTGAATAATAATATATTTGAAAACCTGATAGAGAGTCATCATAGCAAAAATTTACTTGTTAAATGGAATTAGTGAATGTGTTTTAATTAAATACACCTCAGAAAAAAGTCTTTGATTTCTTAAATTATACATAGAATTCATCATATTATTTGGACATTTAATTTTTAAGTTTCAAAAATCTAGCCCAATGAATAAAATATAATACAAATATAAAAATAACTTTATCCACAAATAAACTAATTTTATTACCTATTTTTACAATAATTCATTGAAGTTCTGAATAAAATAGAGAATTATAGTGCCTACTACCTAGTTGATATGAAATGATTTAAATTCTTCCTAAGGCATTAATTTCATACAGTCTATAACATTTTAATGGCCTTGTGAACATTCTAAGCAACTCTTCTAAGAAAATAAAAATTCAGATGCAGCATAGTTTTTTTAGTAATTTATTTTGATAGACTTCAGTGCGTATATGAGGTTGACTTCAAATACTAACAATCTACTTGCAAAGTCTACTGTCAATGTTTACTTATAATCAAATATGATTAATTTAGCCAGTTGGTTCCTGGCAGTACCCCCAGTAATGGAAAATTATCATAAGCCAATATATCTTGATTACAACAGCCTGTACCTTTATTGTCTGTCCAGATTCCTTTCACATCAGGTCTGTAATGAAAAGCTAAGTCACAAACAGAGGTATTAGAAGATACACAATGGGACCACTGGTTTTTAGAACAAATCATATTTTTAATAACTCATAATGTAATTTGAGGTCTTCCGTTATATAATCCCTCAACAAACAAATTCTACAGATTTTTTTCCACTTAATATCACTGTTAAATCACATAACCTATAAAATAAATTAAAAGTAAACCAGTATATGTTTAAAGTCTTTGATTTGTGAAGAAAACAACTGGGAAGCGTTTAAGCAAGTATTAAAAACAAATATTTATATTGTTAGATTTGGCAGCAGAGGTGGGTTCTCAAGAGAGACAACATGTTCCAAATGGTGTATTCCATTCTCTTCTCAGCCCCATTCATAAAGTGCCTCTCTGTTAGGCAACAGGATCACTCTGCTAGATTAATGAACACAGGTTGATGTTTAGCATTAACTGGTTGTGCATACAAAGAAGAAAGCACCACTCATTTTTACTTAAAAACAAAATCTGCCTAAGCAACATGCTTAGGCAGAGGCATCTTTCCACGAAGTCATAGTAACCAAACCTAACTGAATGGGGAAACGGAACGCAGGACAAATGGGCACACCACTCAGGATACCTCAGAGGGGGTTCTCAGAAATGCAGAGTAAACCAGTTTTGTGGATAGAGATTAAAGGCTGCCGAGCCTCTGGCATGTGTTTATTATTCTTCCCCATACTACTAGGACCCTAATTGAAGACAAGAGACTTTGGGGGATCCTAACATTATTTAGCCTTTCTTAACGCGCCCTTAACCAAGTGGAATTCGCTCCATCCCGACTCCTATAGAGACCTCGCAATCCCAAACCTGAAATCATTGCACTTGCACCGGGATCACAAACCAGGCCAGCCAGGAGGGAAGATCAGTGGCAATACCAGATCGCCTGTTCCCCTGACTTTTGTTTGCTCGGGTTTACATTTTAGACGGACATTCACATCCTCCCTGCGGAGTCTGGGAAGATATTAAATACTCCTATCCCTCATCAAGACAACCCAATCACAGCCCCGCAGAACACAGAGTAACCCAACGGTGTCCCCAAGACCGAGTCTGAGCCTAGACCTTCCCTGAGGTCGAGCACAATTTGTGCTTGGAGAGAGAAGAAAGCATCTGTCTCAATTCCTCCTGAGGCCATACTTTCTGTATAGACCCACCTGCATGGGAGCTTCGTGTCTCATTGTTCTCAAAATGTCCTTTCTCTCTGGTTAAGACAGCGCTGGCGAGGGCGCTGGGTCAAGCATGCACAGCCCGCGCGCTCCACGTTCCACACTCTGCGCTCTTGGGGGTTCACTAACCGGCTCCAACATCAGCACCGGAGCTGTCCCCTCCTTGGCGCCGCACACGCGTACTGGCCGGGAGTCCCGCGCGCTCCTGGGACTTGTAGTTTTAACGCGCAGAGCTTTTCTCGAAAACCAGCGAGCCTTGAACTACAACTCCCGGCAAGCAAGCACCTAAAGAGGCTACTCTTCCAGTCAGACTTGGCCTCGGAGCCTCCCTTCGCCTCCCTTGGAATAGCTCCTGGTTGTGACTGCTCGGAGCCTCCCAGCCAATTTCTTTGCGAGGCTCAGGAAAAAGTGACTCCAGCTCGTATCAGCGGGGGAATTTTCCCTTTGTACTCACAGATTTCCGTGGCTAGACTGTGATTTTCTGGTTAGGAAACGCACTACCTTGTGCTAATTCCCGATACAAGAAAAACCGGAGCTGCGTTCTGGGACTTTCCGCCTTACACCTCCTTATCCCGAAACGGGAAAGTTTACACATTTCCACAAGCAGAGTGGGGTGGTTTTACGATCTCATTCAACAAACACGGGGAAGAAAGATGAATAGCACACACAGAAAGAAAGTAGTTCACTCGCACAATTGCATTGACAAGGCACGCGCGCGCGCACACGCACACACCCCAAAGTCCGTCAAAGCGACATTTCGCTCAGAGCATGCAGGAGGAACTCCATTCGGCTCACCTTTCCGTACAGCTCCATTGCAACTTGAGGTTCCGAAATTCTCAGTAACGCCTGCTCCTACAAATGAGGTTAGGGTCTTACACAGGAAGCTGAGCTAAACGCACAACACAATGGAAGGGGTGGGGGTGGCGGCTGGCGGAGGGAGAAACGAGAACGGGGAGAGTACAGCTGATTTAGATAGATGGCTTCTTTCCTCTGGAGGGAAAGCGTGGAATCTTCAAGTGCCAGCTGCGAAGAAAAGGCTGAGAATCTCTTAGCAAGTGCCAGGGGCGCGATTGCGATGGGCAGCCCCTCCCGAGGCCCTCCCCCAAGCACCTTCTACCGTCATTAGCGCGCACACACAAGCTCTGCTGGCCTCGGGCTGGAGAGCTGATAGGGCACTGGGTTATTTATCCAAAGCAAGTCACATAAAATGAACACATTCATCACCAGAGCCCAGAAGCACCGTCACAGAATGAGATAGGAGACCTCCATTAAGTTATCCTGTTCTTTCTTTAATGCATTTATTCCTTACGTTACAAAGGTACTCATCCCGGATGAGTTCAAAAGTGGTTTTGAAATCTAACCTTACTTTTGTCATACTTATTTTCGCTCTAATTTGACTCAGATGTGTGCTACCCATGTTCTCTGTACCTATCTAGGGACACCCCTCTCCCTTTAAGAGTTAATCAGTCCAGTAATGATTCCTGACTTTTGCATGAGGTCGAAATGATTATTATTGGGAGGCAGAATGGAAAAAGAATCACTTGATATTGGTTCAGAGGCATGCGAATAATAATCTGAATCGGCTTGAAACTTCTTTGCATTACACAAAACAATGGAACAGAGGTTCTGAAAATCAAAGGTGCTTTAAAATCTCTTGGGGGTAGGTATTTAAAATTCATATTCTCAAGACATGCATAGGAACTCTGATTTACTATTTGTGATGAGAAGTCCAGGAATTAGCGTTTTAAATAAATACTCCAGCAATTCCCATTCGAGAAAGACTACCTTAAAAGAATTTGTATGTAAGAAATGTTCAAAAATTTCACAGATTGACTCATAATGCAACAACGATATACTGGGAGCCTCCTGGGTTCAAAATACCTCATTAGCTTTAGTTTTATTTTGTTTTGTTTTTGTATTCTGTTTTTCTTAAGAAATCTAAGATCTGTTTTCTAATTTTGTGGTCCCTGAGAATGGAATATGATATGGACCCAGGTAAATAGTTTTTACAACTTCTCAGAAAATAAAATTTAAAATGTTCCATGCCTAGTTGAAGTTATGTGATGTTAGAGCAATTTCATTTAAATTAATTAATAACAAAAGGTAAAGGGAACCTAGTGTCACTATGTTTCATTGAAGCACTTATCAGAAGTTAAGACTTCTGTACTTTTTAAAAAAGACTAATTTAAGGGTACAGCTCTGTATATTTTTGCCAAAGAGAAGTGCCAAAAAAATAATGACACTTGTATACTTATTTGGAATTTAATAATAAAAATCTGTACAGCTACTTTCTTCAGAAGAATTTCCTGTAATATTTATGCTATCACTACTTTCTAAAATTCTCAGAATTCAGAGTCTGTTAATCATAGAACATATTTAAATGTTCCAAATGATGACATGTTAGATTTACTAGTCTTTGAGAAGTTCATGCCTTCTTAACATTTTCTAAAAATGAAATCTTTCTCAGTTTCCTAGTATGTCTTTTATTTGTGAGAGAACCCATGAAAATCGAGTTGTGAAAAAAAAAAAAACGAGAGTTGCAAAAGTTTTGAGGAACTTAATTCCATTCTGTTTCTCATATTTTAGTTGGGTGTATTTAAGTGGGTAGGGGGAATTGAAAGAAAGAAAGAAAGAACGAACGAACTATCCAGGGATTAACTAAACAAACAAAAGTGGACTGGAGCTGATTATCCCCCTAAAGTCGAAGCAAGAGCGCTTCAGCTTTGTTTAGAATCAAGCCATCATCAATGAGTTTCATTCTCAAGGTCACCAGATGACTGCTGAAGCTCCAGCTCTCACATCTACATTGTACCCAGCAAGAAGGAAGGATGACAGGCATTCCCCCATTCCATTAAATACACCAGGGCTCTTAGATCATCGTGCCTAGAACTTAATCTTGTGATCTTACCTAATTGCAAGGCAAAGGCTGAGAAATGTGACCCCCATTCTGGGTAAACATTTGCCCAGTTGAAAATCAGGAATTTGGTCACAAAAGAAAGGAAGAACAGGTATTGGGAGATAGCTGGTAGTCTTAACCACAAAGTATCAGGGGACTATAAAGTTTGCTGCTTTTTCACTTGCCATTTTACTGAAATGTGAATGTCTAATTATTTAAAATTTACCAATTCCCAGGGATGTATATAATTTAACAACAATCAAACCTTAAAACCAATCAATTACCTAAAAGTTAGAATATCCTGGCTTTTTTTTTTTAAAGCACTTTATTTATTTGAGAGAGAGAGAGAGAGAGCAGAAGCAGGGGAAAAGGGCAGAGGGAGAGGGAGAAGCAGATGTGAGACTCATTACCAAAACCCTAAAATCATGACCTGAGCCCAAGGCAGAGGCTTAACTGACTGAGCCAGGCCCCCCCCCAAAATATTCTGGCCCTTATTGGGGTAACAGTGAAAGAGGGAAGTCTTCTTCATTTACATGTGAATCTGGGATTAAGAGTTGATATTAAAAAGACTTTAAAAGGCAGAATATAGTTAAAAGAAGCCAAAAGGGCCACCAGCGAATGTCAGGGAATATGTAACATAAGCACCTCCCCATACTGAAATATAGAGGAGACTCAAAGGCCCTGAGGCCCCAAGAAGGTGATATACCCAGAGTCACATAGATCATTAAAGGAATAGGCTGGAATGATAACTCTTAAATCTCTGTCTTTGGGTCCAGTTTTTTGCTGTTGTTCCCAAACACTATTCATTATTGATTGGATTTTTATAACCCTGCATTTATTTAATATTTACCAATATTCATTCTGTTGTTTCATGTATCTAATTTACCTATCATTCACTTTGTTATCAATCCATGTCTGTGTCAGATCTATTAAATGGCAAAATTCTATCCAGTAGAGTCAAATTGAGATAATTTATTTGGATACAGAAGAGCCAAAACCAAAATAATTAAGTATTAATTAATAGTGACGATATTGGTTAAATTAAAAATAGCAACAGACATTTTGTTCCCACCACTATAACCATCTCTCCATTAGGACATTCACTAAAAATAAAATGTTAGTATAAGAGATACGAATGTCCCTGGGGATTCACTTACTGCCTCATGCAAGCTTTATTCAAATCCACAGTGCAAGGATATCTAATCCTAGTTATTTCTAGGACCATTCCCAGTCAAGCAGGAGGTTTTTCTGTCCTGAGCCATGTTACCTTTGTCTAACTCACTGTGTTAGGACTCGCTTTGATTTCAATTTCGTGCAGCATCTGTATCAAGAAATGCTATTGATTGTCTTGTGTTCACTTTGGAAGAAATTAAACATCACCATGATGTTATTGATTCCTTTTTTTTTTTAGATTTTATTTATTTATTTGACAGAGAGAGATCACAAATAGATAGAGAGGCAGGCAGAGAGAGAGAGAGGGAAGCAGGCTCCCTGCTGAGCAGAGAGCCCAACGCGGGACTCGATTCCAGGACCCCAGGATCATGACCTGAGCCAAAGGCAGCGGCTTAACCCACTGAGCCACCCAGGTGCCCCTTGATTCCTTTTTAATTAAAAGGGAAAATCATTTTTAACTAATTCTTGCTCACGATGTTTTAAACCTCACAAATAATCAATGTAAGTAAGGTGCTTTAAAAAGTAAATAAATGAATAGAGGAGCCAAGATGGCAGAGGAGTAGCAGACTGAGATGACATAGGGTCGCAGGAGTTCAGCTAGATAGTTACCAAACCATTCGGAACACCTACAAGTCCAACAGGAGATCAAAGAGAAGAAGAGCAACAATTCTAGAAACAGAAAATTGACCACTTTCTGAAAGGTAGGATGTGTGGAGAAATTAATCCAAAGCGACGGGAAGATAGACTGTGGGGGCTGCGGGGGGAGATGCCGGCTCCTGGCAAGTGGTGGAGCTGCAGAGAACAAAATTCGAACTTTTAAAAGTCTGCTGCACTGAGGGATATCACTCCAGAAGCTAAAACGGGGGTGAAGCCCTTACGGGGACAGTGTGATCTCAGGCCCCAAGGGGTGACAGAAGGATCAGGGGTGTCTGAGTGTCGCAGAGCTCCCAGGTATCAGAGCAGGGAAGCCGACTACAGAGACGGAGCTGAGGAGTAAGCTCTCAGCTTGGGGTTAAACTGTGATCTGTTGCACAGTCAGACCACTGCTCTTTGAGCAGGGACCCCACAAGTGGCAGATGTGGGGAGACTCACCTTCCTTCTCTGGAGGCAGGAAGCTGCTGGGTTTGGAGACTCCAAATAGGGCTGTGTGCTAGGGACTGAAATAATCAGTCACAGGCCGGGTGTGCCGGAGTGCAGCTGGAGACCAGGAAGAGGAGGGATTGAGCACTTTTCTCTGACGGCCCACTGAGGAGTGGGGCACTGAGCTCTCAGCTCCTCTGGGCCAGAGATTGGGAGGCCGCCATTTTCAATCCCGTCCTCCAAGCGGTATGGAAAGCAGTCAGGAAACAAAAGCTCCCTAAAGGGAACCCAAGCAGATTATTTAGCCCAGTCCCTGGCAAGGGCAGCACAATTCTGCCTCAGGCAAAGACATTTGAGAATCACTACAACAGGCCCCTCCCACAGAAGATCAGCAAGAACATCCAGCCAAAACCAAGCTCACTGATCAAGGAGAACAGCGGAATTCCAGAGGAGGGGAAAGCAAAGCATGGAATTCATGGCTTTCTCTCCATGATTCTTTAGTCTTGAAAAGTTAATTAAATTTTTTTAATTTTATTTTTTTCTTATTCTAACTTTTTCAACTTTTCCTCTTTTAACAATTTTTTTTAAGATTTTATTTATTTATTTGACAGACAGAGATCACAAGTAGGCAGAGAGGCAGTCAGAGAGAGGAGGGAAGCAGGCTCCCTGCTGAGCAGAGAGTCCGATGCAGGGCTCGATCCCAGGACCCTGGGATCATGACCCGAGCCGAAGGCAGAGGCTTTAACCCACTGAGCCACCCAGGCGCCCTGCTCTTTTAACATTTTTAAACTAGTTTATCTTAACAATAACTTTCTACAAAAAATCTTTTTAAGCCTCCATTATTATAATTACATTTTATCCTTCATTGTATCAACTTTATTTTTTATATACATATAGGGTTCTTTCTTCTAAAAAATTTTTGGGATACAATATCTTCTAATAGATCAAAATATACCCTAAATCTAGCACAGGGCTTTGTTCTAGGCTCCAGGCAGAGTAAATTCTGTCCACTTTCTTTTTTTTTTTTTCTCTTTCCACTGACTTATCAATTCCTTTTTTAGGATTTTTAAAAATTTTTCATCTTTACAGTCATATTGCATCCCTTCATTGTGTTTACTGTTATTTTTGTATAGATATAAGTTTTCCTTTCTTTAAATTTTGGGATTTGGGAGGTAGTTTCTTCTAAGAGACCAAAATACACCCAAAATCAAGAGGGTAGCTTTATTCTACTCAACAGTCTAATATAAATATATTTTTTAAAACTTAAAAAAAAATTTTTTTAAACTTCTTTTAACCACCTTTCTTCTCACCCCAATTTGGGGTCTCTTCTGATTTGGTTGGCATACATTTTTCTGGGGTCTTTGCCATGCCCTTTAGTATTTTATTCTCTAGTTCATGTATTCTTTTTTATATATAAGATTTTATTTATGTATTTGACAGAGAGAGATCACAAGTAGACAGAGAGGCAGGCAGAGAGAGAGAGAGAGAGGGAAGCAGGCTCGCTGCTGAGCAGAGAGCCCGATGTGGGACTTGATCCCAGGACCCTGAGATCATGACCTGAGCTGAAGGCAGCTTAACCCACTGAGCCACCCAGGCGCCCCTCTAGTTCATGTATTCTTATCTGGATAAAATGACAAGGTGGAAGAACTCAACACACACACATACACACACAAAAGAACAAGAGACAGTACTGAAGGCTAGGGATCTAGCCAATACAGACACTGGTAATATGTCAGATCTAGATTTCAGAATGATGATTCACAAGGTGCTATATGGGCTTAAAAAAGGCATGGAAGATATTAGAGAAACCTGTCTGGAGAAATAAAAGCTCTTTCTGGAGAAATAAAAGAACTACAATCTAACCAAGCAGAAATTAAAAAAAAAGCTATTAATGAGGTGCAATTAAAAAATGGAGGCTTTTACTGCTAGGATAAATGAGGCAGACGAGAGAATTAGTGGTATAGAAGACCAAATGTTGGAGAATAAAGAAGCTGAGCAAAAGAGAGAAAAACAACTACTGGACCACGAGGGGAGAATTAGAGGGATAAGTGATACCATAAGATGAAACAATATTAGAATAACTGGGATTCCAGAAGAAGAGGAAGGCAAAAGGTATACTGGAGCAAATTATTGTAGAGCGTTTCCCTAATATGGGAAAGGGAACAAGCATCAAAATCCAGCAGGTGCAGAGAACCCCCCAAAATCAATAAAAATAGGGGTGCCTGGGTGGCTCAGTGAGTTAAAGCCTCTGCCTTCGGCTCAGGTCATGATCCGGGGTCCTGGGATCGAGCCCCGCATCAGGCTCTCTGCTCTGCAGGGAGCCTGCTTCCTCCTCTATCTCTGCCTGCCTCTCTGCCTAGTTGTGATTTCTCTGTCAAATAAATAAAATAGAAAAAAAAATCAATAAAAATATGTAAAAAATATGTAAAATATATATATATTTTACATTTATATATATTTTATAAATATATATATGTATATATATGTGTGTGTGTATATATATATATATATATATATATATATATATGTAAAACTTAATAGAATTAGTGACAAAGAGAAAATCCTGAAAGGAGTGTGGGAGAAGTCTGTAACATACAATCGTAAAAATATTAGATTGCCAGCAGACTTGTCCACAGAAACCTGGTAGGCCAGAAAGAACTGGCATGATATATTCAGAGCACTAAATGAGAAAAACATGCAACCAAGATAACTATATCCAGCTAGGCTATCATTGAAAATAGAAAGAGAGATAAAAAGCTTCCAGGACAAACAAAAACTAAAAGAATTTGTAAACACCAAACCAGTCCTACAAGACATATGAAAGGGGTCCTCTAAGCAAAGAGAGAACCTAAAAGTAGTAGATCAGAAAGGAGCAGGGACAATATACAGGAATAGACATATTACAGGTAATACAATGGCATTAAATTCATATCTCTCAATAGTTACCATGAATGAAAATGGGCTAAATACCCCAATCAAAACACACAAGACATCAGAATGGATAAAAAAACAAAACCCATCAATAAGCTGTCCACAAGAAACTCATTTTAGACCCAAAGACATCTCCAGATTTAGAGTAAGGGGGTGGAAAACAATTTAACATGCTAATGGACATCAAAAGAAAGCTGGGGTGACAATCTTTATATCAGATCAATTAGATTTGATGCCAAAGACTATAATAATAGATGAAGAAGGACACCATATCATACTCAAAGGGTCTGTCCAACAAGAAGATCTAACAATTTTAAATATCTATGCCCCTAACGTGGGAGCAGCCATCTATATAAAACAACTAATAACAAAATCAAAGAAACACATCAATAATAATACAATAATAGTAGGGGACTTTAACACTCCCCTCACTGAAATGGACAGATCATCCAAGCAAAAGATCAACAAGGAAATAAAGGCCTTAAGTGACACACTGGACCAGATGGACATCACAGATATACTCAGAACATTTTATCCCAAAGCAACAGAATACACATTCCTCTCTAGTGCACATGGAACATTCTCCAGAATAGATCCCATCCTGGGTCACAAATCAGGTCTCAGTTGGTACCAAAAGATTGGGATCATTCCCTGCATATTTTCAGACCACAATGCTCCGAAGCTAGAACTCAATCACAAGAGGAAAGTTGGAAAGAATGCAAATACATGGAGGCTAAAGAGCATCCTACTAAGGAATGAGTGGGTCAACCAGGAAATTAAAGAAGAATTGAAAAAATTCATGGAAACAATGATAATGAAAACACAATGGTTCAAAATCTGTGGGACACAGCAAAGGCAATCCTGAGAGGAAAATATGTAGTGATACAAGCCTTTCTCAAGAAATAAGAAAGGTCTCAAATACACAACCTAACCCTACACCTAATGGAGCTAGAGAAAGAATAGCAAAAGAAAGCCTAAACCCAGCAGGAGAAGAGAAATAATGAAGGTCAGAGCAGAAATCAACGAAATAGGGGCGCCTGGGTGGCTCAGTGGGTTAAGCCTCTGCCTTCGGCTCAGGTCATGATCTCAGGGTCCTGGGATCAAGCCCCGCATCAGTCTCTCTGCTCAGCAGGGAGCCTGCTTCCCCCTCTCTCTCTACTTGCCTCTCTATCTACTTGTGATCTCTCTCTATATATCAAATAAATAAAATCTTAAAAAAAAAGAAATCAATGAAATAGAAACAAACAACAAAACAAACAAAAAAACAAAACCAAAACAACAACAAAAAACCCAGTAAAACAAATCAATGAAATTAGGAGCTAGTGCTTTGAAAGAATTAATAAGATTGATAAACTCCTGGCCAGACGTATCAAAAAGAAAAGAGAAAGGACCCAAATAAATAAAATCAGGAATGAAAGAGGCAAGATCACAACCAACATCAAAGAAATACAAACAATTATAAGAACATATTATGAGCAACTGTATGCCAGCAAATTTGACAATCTGGAAGAAATGAATGCATTCCTAGAGACATATAAACTATCAAATTGAACCAGGAAGAAATAGGAAACCTGAAGATACCCATAACCAGTAAGGAGATTGAAGCAGTCATCAAAAATCTCCTAAAAAATAAGAGCCCAGGGCCAGATGGCTTCCCATGGGAATTATACTAAACATTTAAAGAAGAATTAATACCTATTCTCCTGAAACTGTTCCAAAAAATAGAAATGGAAGGAAAACTTCCAAACTCATTTTATGAGGCTAGCATTACCTTGATTCCAAAACCAGACAAAGACCCCATCAAAAAAGAGAATTAGAGATCAATATCCTTGATGAACACAGATGCAAAAATTCTCACCAAAATACTAGCCAATAGGATCCAACAGTACATTAAAAGGATTATTCATCACGACCAAGTGGGATTTATTCCTGGCCTGCAAGTTTGGTACAACATCCCCAAATCAATCCATGTGATACAAAACAGTAATGAAAGAAAGAACAAAAATCATATGATTCTCTCAATAGATGCAGAAAACGCATTTGACAAAGTACAGCATCATCTCTTTATCAAAACTCTTCACGGTGTAGGGATACAAGGTACATACCTCAATATCATCAAAGTCATCTATGAAAAACCCACAGTGAATATCATTCTCAATGGGGAAAATCTGAGAGCTTTTCCGCTAAGGTCAGGAGCATGGCAGGGATGTCCATTATCACCACTGGTATTCAACATAGTACTAGAAGTCCTAGCTTCAGCAATCAGACAACAAAAAGAAATTAAAGGCATCCAAATCAGCAAAGAAGAAGTCAAACTATTACTCTTTGCAGATGATATGATACTTTGTGTGGAAAACCCAAAAGATTCCACTCCAAATCTGCTAGAACTTGTACAGGAATTCAATAAAGTGTCAGGATATAAAATCAATGCACTGAAGTCAGTTGCATTTCTATACACCAACAGCAAGACAGAAGAAAGAGAAATTAAGCAGTCAGTCCCATTTACAATTGCACCCAAAACCATAAGATACCTAGGAATAAACCTAGCCAAAGAGGCAAAGAATCTGTACTCAGAAAACTATAAAGTACACATGAAGAAATTGAATAAGACACAAAGAAATGGAAAAATGTTCCATGCTCATGGATTGGAAGAAAAAATATTGTGAAAATGTCTATGCTACCCAAAGCAATCTACACATTTAATGCAATCCCTGTCAAAATACCATCAAATTTTTTCAAAGAAATGGAACAAGTAATCCTAAAATTTATATGGAACCAGAAAAGACCCCAAATAGCCAGAGGAATGTTGAAAAGGAAAACCAAAGTCGGTGGCATCAAAATTCCAGACATTAAGCTCTATTACAAAGCTGTCATCATCAAGACAGTATGGTACTGGCATGAAAACAGACACATAGATCAATGGAACAGAATAAAGAGCCCAGAAATAGACCCTCAACTCTATGGTCAACTAATCTTCGACAAAGCAGGAAAGAATGTCCAATGGAAAAGACAGTCATTTCAACAAATGGTATTGGGAAAATTGGACAGCCACATGCTGAAAAATGAAACTGGACCACACACAAAAATAGACTCAAAATGGATGAAAGACCTAATGTGAGATAGGAATCCATCAAAATCCTTGAGAAGAACACAGGCAGCAACCTCTTCGACCTCTTCGACCTCAGCCACAGAAACTTCTTCCTAGAGACAAAGGCAAGGGAAGCAAGGGCAAAAATGAACTATTGGGACTTCATCAAGATCGAAAGATTTTGCACAGCAAAGGAAAGAGTCAACAAAACCAAAGACAACTGACAGAATGGGAGAAGCTTTTGGAATCGACATATCAGATAAAGTGTTAGTATCCAAAATCTAGAAAGAACTTATCAAACTCAACACCAAAGAACAAATAATCCAATCAAGAAATGGGCAGAGGACATGAACAGACACTTCTGCAAAGAGGACCTCCAGATGGCCAACAGACGCATGAAAAAGTGTTCCACATCACTCGGCCTCAGGGAAATACAAATCAAAACCACAATGCGATACCACCCCACACAAGTCAAAATGGCTAAAATTAACAAGTCACAAAATGACAGATGCTGGCAAGGATGCGGAGAAAGGGAACCCTCCTACACTGTTGGTGGGAATGCAAGCTGGTGCAGCCACTCTGGAAAACAGCATGGAGGTTCCTCAAAAAGTTGAAAGTAGAGCTACCCTATGACCCAGCAATCTCACTACTGGGTATTTACCCTAAAGATACAAATGTAATGATCTGAAGGGGCAGGTGTACCCGAATGATTATAGCAGCAATGTCCACAATAGCCAAACTATGGAAAGAACCTAGATGTCCATCAACAGATGAATGGATAAAGAAGAGGTGGTATATATATACAATGGAATACTATGCAGCCATCAAAAGAAATGAAACCTTGCCATTTGCGACAACGTGGATGGCACTAGAGGTTATTATGCTGAGCGAAATAAGTCAATCAGAAAAACACAATTATCGGGCGCCTGGGTGGCTCAGTGGTTAAAGCCTCTGCCTTCAGCTCAGGTCATGATCTCGGGGTCCTGAGATCGAGCCCCGCATCGGGCTCTCTGCTTGGCAGGGAGCCTGCTTCCCCCCTCTCTCTCTGCCTGCTTCTCTGCCTACTTGTGATCTTTGTCTGTCAAATAAATAAAAAAATCTTTAAAAAAAAAAAAAGAAAGAAAAACACAATTATCATATGATCTCCCTGATATGAGGAATTTGAGAGGCAAAGTGGGGAGTTTGGGGGGTAGGGAAGGAAAAAATGAAACAAGATGGGATTGGGAGGGAGACAAACCATAAGAGACTCTTAATCTCACAAACAAACTGAGTGTTGCTGCATGGAGAGGGGTAGGGAGAGGGTGGTTGGGTTATGGATATTGGGGAGGGTATGTTCTATGGTGAGTGCTGTGAAGTGTGTAAACCTGGCGATTCACAGACCCATACCCCTGGGGCTAATAATACATTATATGTTAATAAGAAATTTTTAAAAAGTAAATAAATGCATCCCAACTCAGTAAGAAGGAAATAATGCTTTTTTTTCCTAACATGAATATGATATTATTGATAGCTAACCTTTCTTCAAGACCCATACTACGGTAGGCCTTTTGTCTATATCATTCCATCTAATCCTCAATAATATTTCAAGGTAATATTACTAATCTTATTTTATGAAGAAAATTAATAGACAGATTAAGAATTTTGCTTAGGGACACCTAGCTAGTAAGATATTGGCCTGATTTAGAGCTCAGGGTTATCTGAGTCCAAAGCTGAGACTCCTGCCCACAGTTTTTCCTCATAAAAACTAATGTTGCTTTAAAAATAATTTCTTTCATGATATCTTACAAAGAAGTTTTACTAGGCTTTGTTGTTGTTGACTTCACCTGGGAATGAGGATACTACTTCTAGTCCACTTGTGGAATTACGGGATTACTTTGATGTTTTCATACTACACTCTAATTTGAAAACTTTTAACGTATTCAGATAAATAATGATTCATCTGGTTCACTAGAAATATTATTAAGGAAGTTCACATCTTTTGGTAAGTTGTATATATTACATTTCTAGTTTATGGCAGTTTTAGAATAAACAGATTATAATTATGCAAATTATGAGAAAAATAATAGAGTACTAAATAATGATCCTGACATTTCATACAAAGTACTTAGTAGGCTACAGGTTTCAGACTGGTAACTGAGGAAAAGATATGTGACCTACATCTTTATTAAGCTGGGTGTACTTCGAAAGTGACAGCATTATCTACTTAGAAAGATCATTACTTTTGTAAAGCTATTACAAATTTTGAAAATAATTTTATAAGCAAGACCCAGCTTAATGATGAGGGGTTTAGATTAAGTTCTACCTCTAGGCCTTTAATCTATCAAAGGAGAGGCAATTCAACATACTGACTCTGAGAGGAGAGGGTGGCCCTCAGTATCACCTCTTAGAAGACTTGAAATAGTGTGGGATAGTGTGTGTTGGGGGTGAGGGTGGGAAATTAGGGGGGCAAGATGGAAGAGCTTGCTGTTGACACCCAGCCAGACTACTTGTGACTATCAGCATGCTTTCAGGAGCTGGGTGCCTAGAGCTACCTCTTCATAACTCTAAGCTGAGCCAAGTAAAACTAACAAGAATAATGAGCTTCATGACAATCATCTATGTCCTGAAATTCCACAGCATTTAAAAACTGAGAGACTGCACACAAAGGGATCTTATTTATCACTATTATTAATCTAGTTCAATTTTCCCATACTTAAGAAATTAGGTCCTAGAAAGGTGAAATGAGTTACCTAAAGCCCTAAAGGTCACGCAGTGCTATTGAAGGGCTCTAATATTGGAAAAAAGACTATTCTGAAGGTATGTTACAATTGATTAACATAGTCAATTTTTATGTGCATCAATAATTTCCACTGAGTTATTTTTTCAAATATTTTATTTATTTATTTGAAAGAGAGAGAGACAGAGTGAAACAGCAGGTCAGAGGGAGAAGCAGACTCCCCATGGTGCTGGGACCCCGATGTGGGACTCTGTCCCAGGACTCCAGGATCATGACCTAAGCCAAAGGCAGTCGCTTCACCAGCTGAGCTCCCCAGGTGCCCTCCACTGAGTTATTTTTTGGCTTACATACTATAATTGAAAAAGGAGAGTCATAAAAGGATAACACACCATCCTCATCCTCAAGGAGGCTCCAAACTAGTTCAGGAGACCAAATATATAAACAGGTAATAGACAACCAGACATCATGTCAGTGATAACATAAAACAGTGCCTGATTAGCTGCCTGGCCAATCTTATCATTAGTAACTGTTTTAAAGATTTACAGGAGAGAGTAATCAGTTCATGGATATTTTATGGAGAAGTAAATTATGCTTCTGAATAAGAAGATTGTCTAAATGTAAACATAGAATGAGAGATGCAGACTGGGAGACCTTCAATGGAACTTAAAGATTCCCAGTTCTTTCTGAATTGGCAGATAAAGAAATCAAGGATCAAAGGCAGGTAATGACTCACCCTCATTAAGAACAGAGCCAGGATTAATAATACAATTCACATGACATCAAGACTGGAGTTCTCTATAAATATAAATATTTTAACAATCATTACTTTAGACCTGAACTTGTTAGACCTTACTTGTCTCATAACTTGACCGAACTTTTGCTCAAACATCATATTACCAACATTAACTCAGAAGTCAAAACCTTCTCCAGAAAGAAATCTGATAGTTCTATCCTCTGTGCTGGTTGAGAAACAGGGTATAAAATCTAAGGAAAGTTGAAGTATAATATGGTCTTCCTCAAACAGGGGCTTGTTCAACATTTTAAATTTCAGTATTTTTAAAATGTGACATAAGAATGAAGGTTCAGAACCAAAGTTTTATTATTTTTCTAACTAAAATTAAATTTGACCCAAGTCCCCACATATTAAGATGGTTACAAGTCCAGTATCAAAAGATTTGACAAGAATGGGGGTTGAGGGTTTTTCTTTCCTTCTTCCTCGGATTGCACAAGAACTCTGGAGGATAGACAGGGCGGTAAAATGCTACATGCCAGACGTCTTTTACAGTCACTGATGTTGCTCTTTTTCAGCTTAACATGGCCCCCATGCAGGCAAGTCACAGCATGCCAACCTCCTCATGCCAACCTAAGCCACGAGATCCTGATCAAAGTTCCAAGGTCATACGCACATAGTGTATCAGTTTGCTTTGCTGTGCAACAACCAACCTCTCAACTTAGGGATTTAAACAACAATCATTCTCAATTCACGATTCTGTTGGTTGACAACTGGGACTGGTTTTGGTTGAACAGCTCTCTCTGTCTCAGTTGGGTTCATTCATGCTTCTGCAGGCAGCTACCAGTCAGCAAAAGCCTTTGTTTCTTGGCATTATTTGGATATGTCATGAGGAATGGGGGAAAGACTAGGCCATGTGTCGTTTGTCGTCTAGTAGGCTATATTGAATCTGTATGCATGGTAGCTTTTCAGGGTACTAAGAGAAAGAGTAAAAACATACAAGGTCTCTTGAGCCCTAGATTCAGAACCAGCCTAGCATTCATAGTGGCCAGAAGTAAAAATTTAGCTCAGGTTCAAGAAATAGAGAAATAAACTCCACTTCTTGGTGAGAGATGCTGCAAAGTCACATTTCAAAGACTCAGGTACATGAGGACATGGAGCGTGTGGCCATCACTACAACCTACAAGACACGGGTCAGCATTGCATCGGGCTCCACCACTTCAAAGGCTCCACATTCCAATAAGCTCCTACCTCTGCAGCTCTTGATGCAGAACTCGCACAACCTTCCCAACTTGAGGGATCTATCAACCTCATAGGACCTCTCTTCAACACTCATTACAGTACTCCTGCTGATTAGTTTTCTCTTTAGGAAATCTGCTATTATTTACACATATCTAAGCCTTTAATGTCACAGATGTGTCTAGAAAATTACTCCTGGTGCAACCAAAACAGATGATTACTTCTTCTCGGTTAACTAACTCCAGAGGGTAAGGGCACTAGGAACGTCCTTACCTACCTAACTCACAGGTCTTCTCACTCCTAGAGCTAGGAAAGAACACCTTTCATTCTTCTATGATCATGTTATGAACAAAAAGGGAATTCAGTCAATAGCTATTCTGTCACATTTAGTTCTCAGTTAGTCTCCCTGACACAAAATTTATAGGAAACTTGAGCGAGAAAAATTATCAATCATCTTCAAAACAAATATTCGTGAGAAATATTTTGGTCATGAAGGTGTTACCGTGTCAAATAAGTCTTTTTCTTCTATCTGATCCTTTAGTTCTTCCATAGTCTGAGTATATGTGTTCCTGAAAGGAGGATTATATCATGATTAAGCACATATCTAACTCATTGAAGCAATTATAGTTGAAGTACAATTTTCTTTATATTTTTTAAATAATTTTTAAAAGATTTTATTTATTATTTATTTGATAGACAGAGATCACAAGTAGGCAGAGAGGCAGGCAGAGAGAGAGAAGAAGGGAAGCAGGCTCCCTGCTAAGCAGAGAGCCTGATGCGGGACTCGATCCCAGGACCCTGGGAATTTGACCTGAGTTGAAGACAGAGGCTTTAACCCACTGAGCCACCCAGGTGCCCCAATTTTCTTTATATTTCTACGACTTTTTGAAAGATGCATTTTCTTGATTTTATTTGCTAGTAAATCTGATGTAAACAATAGTTTTCCTGCATTGTAACAAAGATCTCTTCCAGGGGAAGTGTGTTAAGCTATTAAAAATCACATTAAGCCCAGATTGCATACCAGCATAAACTAGTGGCATGTCTTTAAGAAGGCTAGTGTGTACTACAGGAAGGGGGAGGAGGGTGAGGGGTTGCTTACCTAAGACTTACTTTATACTAGAGGCTCTGCTAGTATAAAGACATTTCACATGGTTTAATTTAATGTTTACATTAACGAGATACTGTTGTCTGTATCAACAGGAAACGATGGCACAAACTGAGTCATTTGTGGAAAATTTAATAAAGGAGTCCTCTGCAGAATTGTGGGCAAAGTTAGCGGGAAGCACTAAAGGAAAGTAGAGTACCCTGGGGCTAGAATCAACAGGGAACCAGAGAGAAGTTACAGCCAGGTGGCCACTGCCCAGGAAGAGGGCATTCACTGGAACTAGGAGAAATTGCTTTTACAGAGGGGGACTGCAGTGGAAGAAAATAACCAAGCCTCCTACCCTCTGCCTCCTGCTTGCTCCCGATTGGCTGAACCCAATCAGAAGCCAGCGTTACAGAGCCTATAAACGCAGTTCATGTACTCAGCCTCCTAAGACACAGCAGGGTGGAGAAAGGCGGAGTAGGGCAAAGAAGGAGGGCAAATAAGAGGTATCCACACATCCTATTTTAAAGATGAACAAATTGAGAATCAAAGGAAATAATAACTTCTGCAGTCACACAGGCAAAACAGAATTTATACTCGGATCTTTCTAGTTCTCTTTGCATTTTACATGCTAACTACCCTACTGAACTTGGTAGAGGGAAAAACTACTTATATTTTTCATCATAAGGAGCATTTTCCAAAATTCCAATTCTATTTCCTTCTTTTAACTTGCATATTCTAACATCCCCAGGATAACACAGTGAGAGATGGTTACTTACAGCATCACGTTTCAACTGGACCCTCGAGGAAACTCTATATACCATCTCTCTTTCATCTCCTTTGATTCTGATTCCTAATAAGGACAATTCCTCTACAGAGTGTTTTAATTACTCAAATCAACAAATCTTTATTAATTGCTTAATATGCACCACAATTGTTTTCAACACTATAGAGGACACAACAAACATATATGACATGGCCTATACCTTTCAGTCCTCGTAATCTTGTTGAGTTTTTGTTTTGTTTGTTCACTTGTATTTTAAAAAATATTTTACTTATTTATTTGACAGAGAGAGAGAGAGGGAGGGCAAGCAGGGGGAACAACACAGGGAGAGGGAGAACCAGAGTCCCTGCTGAGCAGGGAGCCCAATGTGGGGGCTTGATCCCAGGACCCTGGGACCATGACCTGAGTTGAAAGCAGATGCTCAACTGACTGAGCCACCCAAGGTGCCCCTGTCCATTTGTTTTTAAAGACATTATAAAAGCTCCAGGAGACCAGGAATTCTGTTTGACCTAGATGAATGTCTGGCATATAGTAGGTGCTTAACAAAATTTAATTAATTAGTGAATAATAAAAAGAAATAAAATAGTGGAAACCAAATATAAGGAAGCTCATAAAGGTGTGCCATGAATAGTAAGGGGTTAGGAGGCTTGGGAAGGATGACGATCAGGGAGGATTACAAAGACTGAGGAAGCTTGTTGAAAATGGAGATGTTCAGGGGAATTTGGAAAGGTGAATGGGGTTTGACACATAAGAATGGAAAAAAACATTTTGGTATTTTACTGAGGGATTTTGGACAGCTGAAAGAGGAAATGGTTCAGGGGACTAGGCTTTTCCTACAGAAATTCAGGGCAAAGAAGGTCAAAGGGAGATATTTGCCTTGATGGATCTCCCCTTCCTCCCACTAAGGAGCACCTCCCTTTCTCAACAATGTCTACTGTTTTAGGTTGGATGATAATCAGGAAAACCTGCCTTTCTAGCCTTCTTTCTTAGCATAAAACTTTGTTTAGTGACTTGTAGCAGTAAACTAAGAATTTGTTTTAAGATCTCAGCTTAGCTATCCCTGCCTCTGGGAAGTTTTCCTCAAAACTTTGAGGCTCCAAATATATTCCTCCCTGAGCTCCTATCATGTTCAGAGTTTCTGCCATCATAGCAGTGATGTGTAGTCTAGCTGGAGTGTATTAAGGTGGCTTGTAGTAAGGTTTCCTTCTGCACAGTTAGTGGCAAGAGGCCTGGGACTGTCTCCCTGCTGCCATACAATGTGTGAATGTCTGTGTTACCAATAAGCCGTAGGGAGGATTTTAAGCTATTTTATGAATATGATTCTATTTAATCTTTTCTCAAATACTGTATTTCAAGCTGAAAAGGGTCCTTTCTTTGGTGAAAGGTTTTTTTTTTTTATCCCTGAAAATTATATTGTAGATGTATCTAGGACTAGGACTAAGGTGGTTTGGGACATAGGGTGTTCAACATTGGACCTTGGTTTGCTCAGGACTAAGGGCTTCTTAGGGTATGGGATCCTTAGCGCTGAATCCCCCCAAATCCCAGGCAAACTGAGGTGAGGTGGCCCCACCCTACTTGGAAATGAAAAATAATACCATGCTTCCACTCTGCATTACGCTACGCCTATAAATCCAAGTTAAGTTTTTGTTAGTCCTGCAAAATGTAATTTCTGACCTCACTTTTTCATCCCTGAACTAATGGAACATTAGGTCTCAGTAGAAAAGCACTCACCCTGTGAATAGTAGGCAGTCAAAGCTGAGAATTCTTAGGCTCTGTCAATTCATGTTGCTTTTAGCATACCACAGTAATTGTTTCTCTCAAAGACACCTGTTAGGCCTTGTGATACAACCAACTATACAAATTTTCAAGCAGGGAGTTTGCCCTTCAGGTGTTTCATTACGGATGGATTCTTAAAGAAGTGTTTTCATGATGGTTGTTCTTAATTCCCAGAAGCTACCTGAGGGAGAATTGCATCTATCCCTCGGAGGAGATACTTGGTTGGAACAAAGCATTCATAACCTAGCACTTGAGCACTATTTGAATTGAACCCAAGGGAACTGAATTTCAGTTCAATTTACCCCATTATTTCTTTACTGGGTTCCTTGGTTTTCCTGTAGGAGAAAAAGGCGGGGCTGGTAGGTGATACAACAAAGAACAAAATCATATAAGATTTTGAAAAATTGATTTTCTTATTCAGGAAATGAGTTGGATGGAATATAAAATGTTGGAAGAACTCTCCAGTCTAATACTCAGAGCTAGAAGAGAGGCAGCTACTGAGCTTTTTCATTAGCTTGGAATCTACCAAATGATTATTAAGCTTAACGCAGGCAGCTCGAATGATTTTCTGGAACAGCAGGGATACTGATACACACACACAAAACTCCCCCTATGTTTGATATGCTTGTGAGTGATTGCAGCTTAAATGCCTAGCCCATGTGTTATCTCATTTTTATGGATCACAGGCACAAATCAGAAAAAGGCAATACTAAGTCATTCTTTTGAGGCAGAAGTCTACTAGTGTATATAATTACTGGCTTTTAAGGAGTGTACTAAGCTTTTTACATGGGCTATTTTATCATTTTCTCCTCACATAAAACTCACCAAGTAGATACATTATGATGATCTTTGTTTGTAGATGAAAAAAAAAAAAATCAAGTCATGAGTTTAGGAAGCTTGCTTCTTTTTGAAAGCAAAAATGTAAGGGTTAAAATTCAGGTGTATGACCATAGAGTCCCATGCTTATTTATCACACCATATGTCTGACATATGAGTGAATAAATAGCCCCAGAGATGGTCTGCAGGATAGCTTTTGAAATTCTTGGGTAATTCCCTGTAACATCAAAGAGGTAACTTTGGTATTTGGTTTTGTAATGACAACATTTCTGAGTTCCTTACTTTAAAAAAAAAAAAAATTACTCCCAAACTAGTACAAAACTTGCAATTGTCCTCATTAGGTGCATATTGTGAAACCAAATCCTGGGGCACCTGGGTGGCTTGGTTGGTTTAGCATACGACTCTTGGTTTCGGCTCAGGTCCTGATCTCAGAGTCATGAGATCAGGTCCCATAACAGGCTCCACACTCAGCACAGAATCTGCTTCAGATCTCTTTCCCTCTTCCTGTGCCCTACCTGCTCGCCTCTCTCTCATTCTCTCTCTTAAATAAATAAAAAAATCTAGGGGGCCTGGGTGGCTCAGTGGGTTAAATAAATAAAAAAATCTAAAAGAGAGAGAGAGAGGTAGAATTTTCCTATCCAAGAATCTCCATCCTAACTTTTACAAAATTAATTTTGACTTAAGAAAAAAAAAATCAATGGGGGAAAAAATGAAAAGAGAACATAACATGGGATATGAATTTTAAAGGATGAAACTATTTATTTTCCTTCCAAAGTCGCCCTTTTCTGAGATTCGTTAGGTTCACAGTTTTGCTTTTTACACTCTTGAGTGACTGTAGTTTTTGTTGTTGTTGTTTTGCTTTTTATTAAGTTTTTAATCTTAATTCCAGTTTGGTTAACAGTGTTGTATTAGTTGCAGTATACTAAGATAACAGTTTTTCATAGAACACATTTCTTTTTTACATTCTGTTTCTTATGTCCAAATAAAATACTTATACTTTTATAATCCTATAATATTGATTCAGTTCCTTTCAAAGCAAAATGTATGGTACCATAAAAAAAATTTTTTTAAGATGTATTTATTTGACAGAGAGAGATCACGAGTAAGCAGAGAGGCAGACAGAGAGAGAGGAGGAAACAGGCTCCCCGCCGAGCAGAGAGCCTGATGTGGGGCTCGATCCCAGGACCCTGAGATCATGACCTGAGCTGAAGGCAGAGGCTTAACCCACTGAGCCACCCAGGCGCCCCACCATAAAATTTTTGAAGAAAAAGTAAAGTAATAAAGTTATAATTCCTTACATCTTTGCAGCAACAGGGATACAATTATTATTGTTATAATTCTCACATTATAGATGAGGAAACAAAACCAAAGGCAAAGTGAATTGCCTAGAGTACCTATCAAGCAAATGGAAAACCCTACATTGGAAGCCAGTTTTGAAAGAAGCAATGATTTCTGTTGGGCCTCATAGCCATCCCAGGAAATACCGGGTCATTCCCTGGGTCATTCCTCCAGCACTTGAGTTTCTATGGGAACCAAGCAGTTAGAACCTTATAGAAATAAATGTCACCATTAAAAAGGAGCAAGCCCTGGGGCACCTGGGTTGTTCAGTTCCTTAAGGATCCAACTCTTGATTTCAGCTCAGCTCAGAGTTTCAGTGTTGTAAGATGGACCAGTGTCAGGCTCCCTCAGGCAATGCGCTGAGTGTGGAGCCTGCTTAGGATTCTCTCTTTCCCTCTTCCTCTGCCCTCTCCCAGCTGTCTTTTGCACGAGCACTCTCTCTATTTCTCTCTCTCACTGATCCCCAGGGTTGATTCAGCGGATCTGGCTGGTGAGGCGGGTGCCCCCCTTCTTCCCTCACCACTCCATGTGTGTCTCTCCTGAAACGTATGCTCCCATGAAGAAGAAGACCTTCCCTGATAGAGGAGGACCGTTCTTCAGTCAAGGGTATACAAGTAGCCGTGCTCCCCTGCTAGAACCTCCAAACAAGCTCTCAAATATAAATAAATAAATAATAAACAAACAAATAAATAAATAAAAAGGAGTCACTCTTAACTGTAAGCATTCACCAAGGCCCTGAGGCTCTTTCCCTCACAGTATCTGCCTTCTATATCCAATCCTAAATCTGTATACTGTTTTCACTGATGCTAAAACTAGTCTGGATTGACTGAATTCATCTGGATGAAAAAATATATATATATTGCTCATCAAGGATTTTTAAGCCGGGTGATTTACCATGTGGCCAGATGCCCTACCCATCTGAGAAAACCTCTGATTATCATTAATAAAAGGAGAAGGATACGAGCTTTTCACGAGATTATTTGCCATTGACAAGTCACTTCCATATTGATAAAGTTGCTGATTCTCAAGGAAATCTTTTAGGTCGAAGGATATGCTATTTTTAATAATGTTGTGTACTTCTGTGGTTGAGGGTAGTCTAAGGAAAAACAGATGAACTCTTCCTATGATTAATACATTTATATAGAAGAAATTTCAAGGGTCTTTCAATGTTGTTGCATTAGCCACAGACTTACACTGGCATTTCTTATTAATTGCCTTATAACTGATGATTGTAATCCTGGTAATAAAATTTAGTATTTATAGGAACTTAAAGTTTACAAAATAATATCCCCATATTTTAATTTTACTTTTTGGCACCAAGAGAGTCTGAAACTAAAGCAGAAAAGTAATCACTAGGAATCATATTTTTTTATTACCCTGTTTTTCTAATAAAGAACTCTATACCTTCTGGCAAAAAGTTAGTTCCTAGAAAAATCATGAAACTTGCTATGGATGGCCAGAGGCCCAATTTCATACACAGACAAAGCAATATACAAAAGCAAAGATAAATCTAAAGTCACGGACCATCAAGATTTACTAAGTCACAATTTACTAAGAGGCAGCAGATACTGAAAGCTAATTCTACAGCAACCAAAGATCTGAATGCAAGGTCAGCTACTCTGTTTTCAGAGTAAGAAACATTGATGAGCCTCTTGGCTTCTGTGAGCCTTTATTTTCCTGTCTGTAATAAGGGCCAGCCACAGACCCTAGGCTGTTTTTGATGTTATGTTCACTGTAAAGGGCTATACTGATGGGACTGATCCAGAGGCCCTGCATGAGGATACTCTTAACAGTGAGCAAATTGGCAAAATAGTCCAGGTTTACAGGGAGATATACGTCATCTACATTGAATGATTACAGCATGACAGAACCAATGGTACAGCTGTCCATGTGGGCATTGACTCTAGCAAGGTGGTTATCACTAGACTAGACCGGACAAAGACTAAGAAAAGATCCTTGGATGTAAAGCTAAATCTCATCAAGTAGGGAAAAAAAAGGGGTGGAGGGTGGTAGGGTAAATGTAAGGAAGAAACAATTGAGAAGATACAGGAATGAAGTAATCTTATATGTGGCTTTCAAAAAAGCCTGTTAAAATGAAAAAGAAAATTTTAATGTTACACAGGTTACTGAATCGAGGCTCAATGTCCTTGTTTGTAAAACAGGAAGAATGTTAATAGCTACCTTGTAGGACTTTTTTTTTTCTCCCTCAGATTAAATGAAAAGATATAGGCCTGTGAAAATGCTGTTCAAACTATAAAGCACATGCTAGCCAGACCACACTGGTAGAGAAAAGGAACACATCTATAGCTGAAAGATACTTTGATATCTTTGGGTCCTGCTTCACATTTACATATGAACTAAAGAGAAAATTAATCCTACAGAAGGTTATTATGTGAGTCATGTTTTTAACCTGATTAGAAAACCAGTGTCTGCTATTCTGAAGTCTCTCCTCTTTTCCCACATTGGGTATGTGAGGGTTGCTCCAGGTTATATCTTGGTCTCTTTCCTACCCCCTCTACTATCCCAGGCCATCTCATCCACACCTATAACTTTAGTCTCCATTGATCTAACCATGCCTCCTATTCTATTTTCTAGACATGTGCCTCCATATTCTATTTTCAGTCCAGTTCTTTTTGGGCCCTTTAGATTGGTATAGCCAACTGCCTACTGGATATCTCCATCTTTTTTTTTTTAATATTTTATTTATTTGACAGAGAGAAATCACAACTAGGCAGAGAGGCAGGCAGAGAGAGAGAGGAGGAAGCAGGCTCCCTGCCAAGCAGAGAGCCCGATGCGGGGCTCGATCTCAGGACCCTGGGATCATGACCTGAGTGAAAGGCAGAGGCTTTAACCCACTGAGCCACCCAGGCACCCCGGATATCTCCATTTTAATGTCCAAAGATACCTCAAACATAGCTGGACGAAACAGCCCTTCCCTCTCCCACCCTTGCTCCTTCCTCTGTGTTCTCCATCTTTTTTTTTTTTTAAAGATTTTATTTATTTATTTGACAGATAGAGATCACAAGTAGGGAGAGAGGCAGGCAGAGAGAGAGAGGAGGAGGAAGCAGGCTCCCCGCCAAGCAGAGAGCCCGATGCGGGGCTCGATCCCAGGACCCTGGGATCATGACCTGAGTGAAAGGCAGAGGCTTTAACCCACTGAGCCACCCAGGCGCCCTCTCCATCTTTTTGAATGGTTTCACCATCCACTGAGTTTCTCGGGGCAGAAATTTTGGCTTGACACTGACTTTTCAATCTCCACGGTTCCTCAAATCCAATCAATCACCAAATATTGTCCTTTCTGCTATCTAATTAAATCCTATGCATTTATATTGTCTTCTACCCAGGCTATGTCACCATCAACAGTCTTCTGAATTGTTTCTAGTCCTCAACCTCCATTTTCTCCCAATCCATTCTCCATATTGTATCCTGAATGATATTCCCGAAATCCAAAGTTAATCAAGTATTCCCTATGCTTTAAAACCTCTGATGGCTTCCTCATACCCAACAACTTAACATGGCTCACAAGGGCTTCATGATCTAGTTTCTACTTATTCTCAAACCCTCCTCTATTACCTTCAAGAGAGGAGGGCTATACACATCAGCTTTACTGAGTCTCTTTCATTATGCCATATTTCCTTTTGTCTCTATACTTTAGTATATGCTAGATCTTCTGCTTAAAACACTCACTCATTCTTCCTGCAAAACATACACACACACATACACACATACTCACTGTACTCTCTTAATTCATAGTTAATTTTTTAACTCTTACATTAAACTTTCCATCGTCTAGGACACTTTCTTTATCCATCCCATTCTGAAGTCTGGGCAAGGTATTTCCCAATACATTCCTGGTACTTTCACCATCATAAAATTATATTGTAATCACCAGATTACTCCCATGTCATCTCCTTGAAACCATACAAGTGGTAAGGATCAGATCTGTGTTTTTTATATCCCTCTCTCCTTGGGTAGTAGCTAGGATTCAACCAGAATCGCAGAACCATCATGATTTTTCACAAGGAATTGGCCTGTGTGGTTGTGGGGGCTAGTTAGATGAATATGAAATCTGTAGGGCTGGTATGAAAAAGGAGGCAGGAACTAATGGACATGAGTTGAAGCAGTTGTTCATGGGCCAAATTTCGCCTTCATAGAAGCCTACCTCTGATCTTAAGACCTTTCAGCGGACAGACTCAGACCCAACTCACCTGGATTATCTAAGATAATATCCTTTACTTACAGTTAATTATGGACTTTAATCACATCTTCAAAATACCTTTGAATGGCAACACCTGGATAAGTGTTTGAATGAACAACTGGGGACTACAACCTAGCCAAGTTGAGAAATAAAGCTAAAGACCACACCTTAGCACTTACTATATGGTGGGCCCTCAATAAAGATTTTGAAATGAATGGCTGCATGAACTATTTTATTCAGTAAGGGCACCTCTGGTGTACATGTGAAGCACCCCACTTTGTACTATACACATAGGCACTATCATATTATTTACACTTCATACCTATTAAAATCTGTGAGTCTTGCAAGGGTACACTTGAAAGGAAAAAGTTACATCTTTTGTGCCATTCATGGTCCTTCTGGTTTCTTCAGAGGGAATCAAATCACATCATTAAATGGAGCAGGCTTGGAGCTTCCTGAGGATAGGGGCATCTGTGTTATTCGTGTTCTTGTTGTTCTGGTGCTCTCTCAGCCCTCCCACCCTGTACGTGTACAGTAACTGCTCAGTGGAGATCTGTTAAAAAGGACAAAAGTAACCTGCTAAGACCTTTTTTTTAAACGAGAGATTTTGAAGTGGTACTGGCTGCTGTGGGTCTCGTATCTTTTAAAAATAAAGATATAATTTAGATATGGTAAAATTCGCCCTTCTGAGTGTATCCTTCTGAGAGTTCTGACAAAGGCATATAGGAGTTCATTACTCAGAAACCCTCCGATGCACCTTAGAGTCAACCCCGCCCCCCCATTCCTGGCAATCAGTGTGACCTGTTTCAAGGTACTGCCCTTTCCAGAATGTGAATCATACAGCATGTCATATCAATTGAAAAGATTCCAGAATCATTTGGGTATGGCATAATGCACTTTAGATTCCTCCATGTTATCCTATTTCAGGTTCAATAATTTGTTGCTTTTTCTTGCTGAATACTATTCCATCACACGGATGTATTGTGGTTTGCTTATCCACTATGGGCCTTGCTGTTAATTACTCAAGATCTGTCTCTCTTCATTCTTCCTCAGTCCTTTTCTTTATCTCTGCCCTCAAAGAGGTGAAGCACTGTTCTATTTGGTCAGGTTGAAGAACACTTATTAGATTCTATTTTGGGGTTGGATCCTTGTGAGTTGCACTGAGCAACTAGGTCATTTTTTTTTTCTCTCAAAATACAGTTGTGTGGCTAAAAGAGAAGGTTTTGTTTGTACTTCACCTCTGTCACACACTAACTGTGCAATCTTGATCAAGTTACCTAATCTGTGTGCCTATTTTTCTTTATATGGGCAATGCAGAGTATAACAGTCCTTACTGACTGAGGTTATGAACATCAAACCAGTTAATAATTACAAATGGTATACAGCAGTGCCTGGCGTATCGTAAACTCTTAGTAAGTGTTGGCTGTTATTATTTAGAGCCATTTTGACACATGAAAGGGGCTTTACTGTGAATAAAGATAGGATGTATAAAACTTAAAGAAAAGTCTGCTCTTGCTCCATTGTCTTGGGAAGGTGGTTTGGGCAGAGAGACAGGAGCTGGAGGCTCTGTGTGGCCATAAGTTATGACGTCACCCTGTAGGTGGTAGTGTGGAGTTGTATATTTCTTTACCTTTTGCCAGTGGAAAGCTACTTAATATGTCTTCGTGCACTCTTCCCATTGCCCCTATTCTGAGATAATTGGATTGACCTAGCTAGCGGAAGAGCTGTGTCTGGGTGAATTACGAGTTTGGCATTTATCTGATTCACACAGTTCTCTTAGCAATAGAAGCAGAGACTTGCTGGAAAATATTGCTTCCTCAATCCTTGTGTGGGCTCCTAGGTCATGTCACTCCTGTGGATGGCTTGCCACCACCCGTGGCATTATTCTGTACACATTTTCAATCTTTGCTGGGTTGTCCCTGGAAAAGGGCAACAGGAGAACTACAGGAAAAAATAATTTTATTTTCGCTTTAGTTTGACCACTTTGAACTTGAAATATTGATAAAATGAGTTCCTCCAACCAAGCTTGTAGTTCCCATGCCTCAATAAAATTGTTGCAACTTTCACCCACTGTATCCACTTTGCTGGAAGACAATTCTTTTGTTCATTTTATTCTCTAAGCCCAGTATTTACTTCATTTATACAATCGTACACTGAGATTTTATAGACCCATTTTTTTTCAGATGTGACTCTATATCTCTATATTCCTTGAGCTTCTATTTTTTTTTTAGATTTTATTTATTTATTTGACAGAGAGAGATCACAAGTAGATAGAGAGGCAGGCAGAGAGAGAGAGAGAGGGAAGCAGGCTCCCTGCTGAGCAGAGAGCCCGATGCGGGACTCGATCCCAGGACCCCGAGATCATGACCTGAGCCGAAGGCAGCGGCTTAACCCACTGAGCCACCCAGGTGCCCAAGCTTCTATTTTTTACGAGTGGTCTAAGCTCCTGAAAATCCTGAGTCATTATAAAATGGTATCAAAATAAATGATCTCTGGCTCTTAATCTTTCTGATATAAAAAGAAACCTTTTCAGTTTTTGCCTTTTTTAAATGATAAAGCATTCTTATACAAGTTACAGGAGTATAGCTTAGGTTTTAAAAATTCAGATAAACAAAAAGGGAAAATTTAAATTAGCTAAAGTACTACCACACAGAGATAACCTCTTGTTTTATTGGGTTTTCCCAGAATTATCAATCAATCTGATCTATGCATAAAACAGGAGCCTCATGCTTTAACTTTGTATGCAAATAATGCATTTCTAGCTTACTTTATTTAATGTACACTATTATTTTGATGGCTTTGTGATTTTATGCTATATTTATATCTTTATGACTAAATAGTATTTATATATACACACACATATATATATACATTATGTGTGTACGCCTGTTTACTGACCTTCTCTCCATTCATCTCTCTATGTATTCCAATGTTATTCTCATGACACATAGTTTTTGTAACTTTATAGCACTTTTTCATATTTAATTGGACAAGTTCTCCCTCATTGCTCAGTTTCAAAATTTGAACATTGCTCAGTTTCAAAATTTGCTATGTAAATGACAACTGTCTAATCTTAGAAGACTGTTGTAATTTTAAATATTTCCCCCACTCTATTATGCATATTTCACAAGTGTGCAAACACACACACACACCTTAAAGTAGAACTATTAAGGGAAAATGGTGAAGTAACATCCTTCCCTTTTATCAATTCCCCATCAAATCTCCCTTGGACTTAATGGTCAAATTAGAAAGGAAAAGCAATCCCATATCAGAATTTCCTCTTGTAGATATGTGCATTTTAGTATGATTCCTTTTTGTTGTCCTCCCTCCCTCCCCCAAATAAAATCTTGTTTCTGGAATTTCAGTTTTCTAGACACGATCCACCAAGCAAGAAATTTTTCATCCCTATGGGTAACCATATATTTTACAAACTACAGACCTTGTTCTGACCAGGTTCTGACCCTGAAAATCCAGACAAATATATCATGCTCCGTGTCAGTATTTTCAAGTTTAAAATAATTCTCTGGCATTAAAATTAATACTAACTGCTAACTATTATGTATAATGAACCCTCTCCCATTTATAGAAGTTACAGTGATGGGGAACAAGGAGAAACTGAAACAGAGGAATGATGTGATAAAACAGTGTTTGAGGCATTGAGAGGAATTAGTATGCAGGATGACCTGCCAGAGAAAGGAGCTAGAGAAAAAGGAATCATCTGGGTCAAAGGCTGGTAACCTGGAGGCAAATCGGAATCAGCTGTAGAGTGTTGATAGCTACCTATGCCTTGCTTGCAGGAGCAATTACACCCCAATATCTTGGGTGGAGTTGGGGCATTGGTTTACCCTTGGTTTGCTTTAAAGCTCTGAAGGTAATTTTAAAAATGATTTACTTATTATTACGTTAAAATACGGATAACACAAAATTATGATTTTAACCATTTTTAACTGTATGATTTCTGGTGATTTTAATCTTGACTCTAAAAGCATTCTGGTTAAGGGGATGGAGAAAGGTATATACGTATGGGTCAGGTAGAAAGCTTTTAAAACCATGCTCAACTTGGAGCACCTGGGTGGCTCAGTCGTTTAAGCAGCTGCCATCAGCTCCGGTCAGAATCCCAGCGTCCTAGGATGGAGGCCGGCGGCGGTTGGGCCCCTTGCTCAGCAGGGAGCCTGCTTCTCCCTCTCCCTGCCTCTCTCCTCTTTGTACTTCCTCTCTCTGACAAATAAATAAATAAAATCTTAAAAAGAAATAATGTTTAAAAAACGCAGCTTATCCTTATGTGTAAATTGATCTATGACATCTGTGATTTTCAGCCAATCACTTGGTAAATTCATGGTGATGCTCACTAAATAGTAACAAATTCGAGTTACCAAGACCAAAGAAGTAGTGAATTAGAGCAATCACTTATGTAGTCAAAAGCAAAATTTTTATATAAATTATTGTCCACCTCAGGGCTTCTTTTGATTTATAAGTGCATCCCAGATTTAGTAATGAGGCCTTTTCATGCTAGATAGCCAATGTTTGAAACTCCCATTTTACTGATTTATAGCCCTGCTTTCTGGCAAATGCTACACATTTTAGCTATTGCACTCGGGCTCTGTGTGTGTGTGTGTACGTGCTTTCCCAGTACAGATCTTTAAATAATTCCTTAGATTATCAGCTCCAAATATAAATCATCACCTAAAACATCACTAAATGTTGCTACAATTATTAAACGTGCAGATACCTTGTCTCACAATCAATTAAATTAAATCTAGCTACAGAGAATCAAACCCCGGAAACAACTCTTACCTCCACACAGGGTAAGTCTGCAAAAGTAAAAGCTTTGCTTTTCTCTAGTTTTCTTCCACTTAGTTTCCCAGCAACCACATCTACCACTCCACAGAAGCAGCAGCCAGTGTTAATCATTATAAATTTCATCCTCAGGTTCTTTTCAGTGGTCATTAAATGTTGCACAGGAGGAGAAAGAATTTTCCCTTTACCCTACTAAGTTCTTGGCTGAGACCCCCCCTATGATAAAGGACAGATTAAGGAGAGAAAAACAAAGCGAAGTTTATTAACATGCATACCTCATGTACACATGAAATGGTCCAAGCCACCAACTTAAATACCAGTTCAGGTAAAGACAAAACATACGTATTGGGAGGTGCTGGGGTAGCAATTCACAGGAAGAAAAGAGAAGGCAATGTTTAATCAACAGAGATGGTCCCGCAGATGCAGATGAGTCTCTCAAGTGAAAAAGATCTCTTGGAATAGCTCTCTTGCTGGCATGGGCTCCTTTCTAATGCAAATTTCCATTATAAATACGGATTTCTCTTACAAAGGCGTACTCACTACTTTGTTTTCAGAGCTTCTCCTGTGTGTGCAGTTCGGGGTGGGGGTGGGGTGGGGGTAGTGCTTATACCAGGGAAGCATATTTTGGGGGCTTTTATCCTGTGGCTCTTCAAAGTGCAGCAGGAAGGGCTGTGACAATAGAAATGACCAGGCCCTATGGAAATCAGCATGTCTGAATGTGGTAGAGAATAGCTCATTTCAACCCTTGACTTCTGGAATAAAAATAGAGACATCCTCAGAAAGTAAGTAATCAATGGTCCACTGTATCAAGGTACAAGGAATCAATTACAGGGAGCAGTGTGTCAAAGTTAATGTACAAGATCTTTTTCTTTAAGTTTTGGAAGTTGACTCTATACAAATTCAGGTTAAAATCCTGAAAAACAATTGCTTCCCTTTGAACTTAGCATCGGATTTGAAGTAGAAGGTTTAAGAAAAGAAGCCGATCCAAGAACTTCCAAAATTTTTCCTTTGGATAAGTAAAAGGATCATTTGGTTAAGATCAGAAACTTGATATTTGGCTATTTTGTTATGAACCAACCAAAAAATAGTTTTTTTGAAAATCTACAACCCTCTTGAAGAGCTCTGAATGGATTATTCTTTCAAGCGACTTCGACAGTTGGGCAAATCCAAAACACAAAATGAACAATGTGTTAAATCAGAGAATCAATATTTCTAATTAATGGCAAAGGAGCGGTTATCTATCATAGTCTCCTTTCTTGGGATACAACTGTGTGCCATTTTAGGGAAGCTAAAGGAAACGGCTAATAATGGAACTTCTTAACATTAACATTTGTGTGCTATACTGTTCAGTCCCATCATGATAAAACAAGGTGAAATGTTTCCAGACTCACTGAAACTCTAGGCTATCTCTCAAAGGACAAAGAACCTTAACTAAATGTGTCAGCTCAAGCCGCTAGAAGGCAAGTGCGTTTGCCATGTTGTGCAACTCTTACGGCCTCACTAGGGAAATAGGTTAAGAAAGGAATCCCTCTCAACCACCAGGGGGCTCAGGTTCACTCTCACTCAAAGAGAGAATTTGATTAACACTGAACTTCCTGAAACTGACTTGAGCCCTTATTGCAGAAAACTATTAAGAGAATGTCAAGCAGGTAAGTCATCAGCAAAGATGAACTTCTGGATGAAAGGTCATGAAAAGAAAGTGGAAAAGTGTACTAGAAAAAATTTTGATTAACAATGGTGATACACTGAGGGAATAATGGGGAATTTGAATAAGGTGATTAAGAAGACTGGATTTATCCAAATGATAATGGCAAGTCACCCAAGTAAACAATAGTGAGGTCTGTAACTCTCCTTCTTACTGGCATGGAATATTTGGGTTGATGATGTTCTAGTTCACAGTTATGGCGGCACTGGTCTCTTTAGTAGGTTGCTTGGCTCCCACCCACAGAAGGATCAAGCACATGCAAAAATGTCTCTTTCTCTTATTAGAGCCTCTGTGGAGAACAAGACAGACCATTAAGTTCTGTTCTAGACTGTTATAACTATACCTCTGAGGACCCAGACAGCAGCAAGATAGAATGTGGAGGTTTCTCAATCTGTCACGCATCTGGTTCAGAGAATCAAATGCTGGGCATTACTGTTCATGGGTTAGAAGGAAGCATCTTCTGTGGAGCCTCTGCTGAATAAGAAAATAGGCTCGTCTTTGCCAGTTTGTGAACTCCCTCACAAAAGATACTAAGCATGGAGAGTCTGTTTAGAAGGCCCATGATACTAAGAGAAAAGTTCTGGAAAGGAATAAAAAGGGAACAGAAGAACCCAGAAACAACCGCTGGTTTTGCATGGTACTTTCCAGAAGAGAAACCTACACAGGCTGTGGAACAGACTGCAGGTGTTTGATATGTCAGCTGCAGACATGACTGGCAGCTCTGTGCTTTCAGAATGATTAATCACCCCACAGTTACCTCTGGGCTGGTGATGCTGCTGAGAGCTGTTTAACATTCCAGTTCCATTGTTGAGTTCTGGACTTGGAGGGCCTCTAGTGGCTGTCAGTCTCATGAAGGGGGTGGGGGGAGGGAACTGCTATGTCATCTAAAGAGTTTTATGACCAGAATCTAAAATGTGGCAGTTCTAAGGCTGCCCTCTTTTTCATAGCGAGTTTTGCAGGGACTAAAAGGCAAGTGAGATCTGTAACAGAGGAACAATAACAGTGGTACTTCTTGACTTTATTTGTGTTATTCAGTTAGTATCATAAGTGGTTCTCTGATGAAAATAAGAGAGGGGGGTTAATGTATAGTGTTCCAAGAAATGTAATTCTACTTTCTTCTCACATCCAACTTAAAATGATGAGTAGGTGTAAAAAACAAAACAAAACAAAAAACCTTTTAAATACATTTGGTTACACAGTATTCTTACCTTTCATCAACCTGCCTTCCCCCCTCACAGGCACATACCCAGAGAGCCCCTAAGAAAACAGAAGAGAGAGTGTAAGGCAGTCTTTGGGGGGAGCAGCAAAACGTATCCAAGCTTTCTCCTGTGTGGCTCTTATTGACTCCTATTTCCCTTCAGAATATTAAGTAGGATTGGAAGTACACTCTGCAGATAGATGCTCAAGTCAGAAAAGTTGGTAAGAACTAGACTGGTTTAGGCTATGAGAATCCTACAGAACTAAGGTATAAGATGAAAGGAGACACATCAATCATATTCTCCACTCTATCTCCTAGGCATCACACATAAAGAATATCCAAAGCACTTTTTCCCAATAGGAGAATTATAAAAATCATGTTTCTTAGAGCTAGCTCTGTCCTTGCGTGGAATGTGTTACTAGAAATTTCCTTGTTAGCTAGCCCACGTCACCAGGGTAAGAGACTAGATAGAGGAAGGGAGAGGAGGAATAATGTCAACCAACAGTAAAAATGTGCATATTATCAATACTCCTCACATTATATCTTTGTTGGGAATACTATGATAATCAAAAAGAGACTAAATAAGGTACACATCCAACAAGGGCGAGCCTCCTGACACATGGAAGTCATGAGCTATAGGTATCAAGAGGCAGAGAGGGGCCACTATATACCTCAGTATTTATAAACTCAGGACAAATGCCTTCATATTTAAATAGCCCTCTTCATATATCATCCTTCATATCTGACAATGATGTGGGACTAAGTCAATAAAACCAAAAAGTGTCAAAATGAGGCAGAGGCATCTCCAACAGTAGTCATTGAAGATGGCTAACTGAGCACCTGTATTTATCTCTTCTCCCTCACAGACCCATATTAAATCAGTACGGAGGAATAAAAAATGTATTTGCCTATAACAACAAACAGAATGGGAGAGAGAGACTATCAGTAGAAAAGAAATTCCAATCAGCTTCTGGAAGGCAGAAGGATAAAGAGGATGTTTACTGTTCAGGCTAAGTGGGAGGAGGAGGCCATAGCCCAGAATTCATGCTGTGTGTGCGGCTGCCAAAGAGGCAGACAACCTGCTCAGTGGAATCCTGGCAAGTCTTCACACTCAAGGCCAAATGGAGGGGTGAAGAAAGGGAAATTGATAGAAAGTCTTAACACAGAAGAGCTGAAGTCCCTCCCCCATTAGACATGATGGCGAGAAGACAGGCATTTATCCCTGAGGGTTTATCCCTGACACATAAGCGTTCTTCCCTAAAGAAAAACTGTCTGGGACAACCAGGGAAACCAGTGTGAATACTGTCACACCAAAGCAAAGCTCACCGATTCCTTGAATGTAGGAGCCATCCAACATAATGATCAACTTCTTACCTACCCACCCTATAGCAATAGGAACCATTAACTGTACCACTCCAGTTCATAAATGCCTGAGTTAGACTTTATATGATCTTGTTCTGAAATACAAAATACAGTTGACTCTTGAACAACGCAGGGGTCGGGACACTGATGCCCCATAAAGTCAGAAATACACATACGATCTCACTGATACGTAGAATTTGAGAAATAAGTGAAAGGATCATGGGCGAAGAGAGGAAAAAATAAAACAAGAGGAAATCAAAGAGACTCTTAATCTCAGGAAACAAACCGAGGGTTGCTGGAATGGAGGTGGGTGGGAGGGATGGCGTGGCTGGGGGATGGACACTGGGCAGGGTATGTGCTATGGTGAGTGCTGTGAATTGTGTAAGCCTGATGAATCACAGACCTGTACCCCTAGGGCAAATAATACATCATATGTTAATTAATTTAAAAAGAAATACATATATGCCTTTTGACTTCCCCAAACTGTTGACTGTTGAAGCCGTATTAACATCATAAACAATCAAATAACACATTTTGCACATTATGCATAACATACACAATATTTTTACAATAATCTAGAGAAAAGAAAATGTTACTTGGAAAATCCTAAGGAAGAGAAGATACATTTACAGCACTACATCGTATTTATTGAAAAGAATTCATGTATGAATAGATCCCTGTACTTCAAACCATTGTTGTTCAAGGGCCAACTGTAGCTGACTGGCCTTTTAGGAAAGACTTCTAAAAGAAAACAAAAGAAAAACATAAACACAGTTTGAAGATCAAGTGGAAAAAAATTAAGATTATTCTGAGAACCTAATATCAAATTAGCAACTTCAAAATTTGGGATGATAGTATATCCACAAACCATAAACAGAATGCTATGAAAAAGAAACTATTGGAGAACATGAAAGTGGTCTTGGAAATTAAAAACACGGTTGACAAAATAAAAGTTATTCTCACTTTGAAAGATGGAGTCAAAGACCTTTTCCAAATAGCCAGGAACTATCCTTAGCATTTTAATTAATACAAGCCTATGATGTATGTAATGGTATAATGCATTTTTCTATAGTTGAAAGATACAGAGATTAGGCATTTTGTCCAAGGTCAGTTAGCTAATGAGTCAGGATTAAACCCATTCAGTCTAGCTCTAGAGTCTAATGAATTTAACTGTTTTGCTATTTCCAAAAAGAATACCTAACATTTTACAAGTACTTACTCTGTGCAATGGCTACTGTGCTAATGAACTAAGTATTTAGTCCTCAAAACAAACTTAAAAGTAGATACCACTATTATCCAGCCTACAGGTGCTATAACCTATTACGGTATCTAAAAATAAGAAGCTAAAAATAGGAAGATAAAGATAAAATAGGACCTGCAAACAAACAGTATTTAATTTAATATCTGCTTTAGTTTCACAAAGAAAGAGCAGAGAAAATGGAGGTGAAAAAATCAACAAATCTATTTTAAAAGCTGAAATTTACTAGAATATCATAAAAGCTGATTTTGAGAGAACAATACGGGGCAACCATTGTGAAATATTAGAACAATAAGGAGAAAGAGAACATGTTAAAATCTCTACTGGTGGTAGAGTATGATGACAGGCAAGGCAGGGAAAAAAAAAACAGACAAGATCTGACTGAGAATCAATATCTCACCTACCCCTGGGTGCTACAAGACAGTGGGATCATGACTCAAAATTCTGAGAGGAATAGAATTCAGTCTAGAATTCTGTTCTCAGCCAAATTATCGATGAAATTTGAAGGCAGAGAGATGATCATTTAGATGTGCAAGAAATGTGACACTTTATCTCTCCTGTAGGCAGTTACATGAGGCTGTGGTCCAACCTGGTAAAACAAGACAGGAAACTAAAAGGAAAAAAGAAAGAAAGAAAAAAGACATGGTCTCCAGAAAATGATGGCTTCAACCCAAGAAAATAATTAGAAAACCCCTACATGCAGAAGATGCCAAGATTACATAGTCTAGCTTCAAGTAAGGGAAGGAATTTTCCAAATAAGGGGGAGGGAGAAACAGAGAGAGAGAAGAGAATAAAAAGGAAAACGGCAATTTCAGAAAAAGAAAAAGCAGAACGCTTGGGTGGCTCAGTCAGTTAAGCATCCAACTCTTTTTTTAAAAAATTTATTTATTTATTTGACAGAGAGAAAGAGATCACAAGTAGCAGAAAGGCAGGCAGAGAGAGAGGGGGAAGCAGGCTTCCCACTGAGCAGGGGGCTGAAAGCTCCCTGTGGGGCTCAACCCCCGGACCCTGAGATCATGTTTTGAGCCAAAGCCAAAGGCTTAACCCACTGAGCCACTCAGGTGCCCCTAAGCATCAAACTCTTGATTTCAGCTCAGTTCATGATCTCAGGATAGTGAAACTGAGGCTGGCATCAGGCTCTGTGCTTAGTGCAGGGTCTGCTTGAGATTCTCTCCCTCCCTCTGCCCTTCCCCTACTTGCACTCTCTCTAAATAATAATTTTTTTAAAAAGCTATACAATGAAAGGAAGTATAATCATAACTTCTTTTTCTACAAAGAATAATATATGGACATAGTATTCAACCTATACACAAAATACATATAATTATGTCACAAAATAGAATGTAAAGGTTGAAAGTGAAGTACATTTGATAATAGTGAGAAATGAAAACCAGACAGGAGGAAAGGAGGGACAAAGTCAGAGCTCAGTGTACGTTTGTACAGGTCGTGCACTGGACAAATGTGCCCAAATGATGGTGCAGTGGGGGCTATTTTAGGCCACCTGGGCTATATAACAGAATACCACAGACTAAGTAGTTTATAAACAACAGAAATGTTTTTCTCACAATTCTGGAAGCCAGTAAATCTAAGATCAAGACGTGAGCAGATTTTGTGTCTGGTGAGGACCTGCTTCCTGATCCAGAGACAGCCATCTCTTGTCATGTCCTCACCTGGCAGTAGGAGTGAAGGAACTCTCTGGGGCATCTTTTATAAAACACGTATCCCATTCAGGAGGGCCCTACCTTCATGC
Organism: Meles meles; assembly: GCF_922984935.1. Classification (NCBI taxonomy): domain Eukaryota; kingdom Metazoa; phylum Chordata; class Mammalia; order Carnivora; family Mustelidae; genus Meles; species Meles meles. The sequence continues at coordinate 95,269,900 of NC_060068.1, forward strand.
CTAATCTCCCCCCAAACTCCCCACTAACCATCACATCGGGGATTAGGTTTCGACATATGAATTTGGGTGTGGGATAGGGGGCTACAAATGATCAGTCCATAGTAGGCAATTAATATTAAAAATGTTAAGAGAAACCATTTATACATGACGAAACAGAAGTTTAAAGCATGTTACTTCATGTTCCAGTGGTAATCAATGGAAAATACATCTATGTGTGAAAGGCATAGAGAAGATGATATGAGTGTGAGCCCAAGTGGGTTAACACCTCACCAATCATATGAAGACCAGTGAATCGTGGTGTAAATCTCCTATGTAGAAATACAGTAGTTATCTATAAAAAGATCTAAATACCATCACAAGTGATTGCAAGAAGAGGCGGAGGTAATGGGGCTGGTAACATTTGGGGCCAATTATTTCTGTCTTTATACTATATGGTCTTCTACAGTATTTGATTTAAAAACATTGCATATATTCTTTTTGATAAACCAAGTGTTTTAAAAAATACAAAAAGGATTTTAACTCAGTCTATTTTCTCTGCCCAATGTTCTCATCTCTCGGTGGGTGTATTTTAAGCCTAGAAAATCTGGAGATTGGGGAATATAGAAATAGACGGAAGAGAATCACATACTACTCAAGAAAGAGTATATCAGAAAAGAATATGCAAAGGCAGAGGACCTTTGGTCACAGAAAGATGTGTGTAGGAAAGAATAATAGCAAGAGGAAGCACATCAAACAATCTGGAATGTTTTTTAAAAAAGCAGGAAATTCTATTTGTTTTTTTGCCATGTGATTATTTGTGCATTTGGAAAACATTTATTGAATACTTATTCTTTACCAGGCACTGTGATAACAAGGAAGTGACGTAGCTATAACCCCAGCTCTTTAGGAACTTACATTTCTGCAGGATTGGCAAGAGCAGTACCCAGTAAGCGCAAGACAGGCTATGGAATAAATATCATAAAAGAGGTATAAATATAGGTCTCTAAGAGTTTGAAGAAAGGTAATATATCTTGATGTGAAAATGGTGGATATTTAAAGCCTATGCGATATCACAAGACAAAACAGTCATAAAATGGCCAAGCATGTCTGTGAAAAAAAAAGTGTATCCCTCAATTCTTAACCATATCTGCTGAATCTTTGGGGGAGCATTTTAAAGGTGAATTATCAAAATTTTCAATCTATTTGAAAATATATGCTACAAAAATGATAGCTGGGCAAGTCCACATGCCAGAAATATCTATTGGAATTTTAAACTCTCTCCCAAGAATCACAATCAACGTAAAAGAATAATCTTCCTCTGAAGCATCAAATGAATCTGCCCGAACAAATAGGTAAATCCAGCTTCTAACCAGGCCCAAGAAAAAAGGTACTTCTGGGGCATCTTCTAATTTTAGGCCATGGTTCTTCCATATTCTATCTTCATCATGTTAAGCAAAAGTTCAAGACTCAAGCTGCCTTTGATGGGGTCAACAGAAGTCTTCAGAGAGAGGCATAATAAACAAAGAATCTAATCTATAACAAAAACTGATGGGCAGAACTGCAAAAAGTCTATCAGTCAATAGTGACTGACTTCCCAAATAAAAGCTTTCACTGGTCATTTAAGGAGGCACCCTTATACCCCACTCATACTACTCCCTTTCATGTGGGGCCTTCCTTAGCTCTTCTCTGCCACCCTCTTGCTCACTTTTCCAGGGATACTGGTGAGCCTGGAAGGAGGAACTGGGCATGGATGTCCACGGCCCTTTCCCTCCCTTTCTTCTTTTGGGATATAGTTACTCATAGAGACCCACACACTTTACTTTGCTCCAAGTCCAAAGTTATACAAGGACAACTCCAACAAGGAAAGGATGTGGATAAGCCAGTGTGCTGTGGCTAGAAGTAAATCCTCCAATTTACGGAGGCAGCATTAGCAAGTACACTTGCCTCGTACACCCAAAGCCACACTTCTAAACTGACCAATACCGGTAATAAATAATATAAATTAAATCATAAATAATACAAACAATAAATAATAAATAAATCAATGACTTTGTTTTCCATATTTCTTGCTCTTCTGACTTCCTTAATCAATACAGCACTTGGGCAAGGAAAAAAATTAATGTTTATTAATGTTTATCACCCATTTTTTTCTATTTCTCCCCTGCCTTTGTTGACAGGTAAGCACAGTCCATTTCTATCTTTCCTGTACACATACACACAGACACACGTATGTATGTGCATGTGTATCCATACATATGCATATTATATATTACATATAATGGAAAGTTTCAAATCTGTACAAGAGAAGGTAACAAATTAAAATGAACTCTATGAACCCATCGCCTAGCTTCCACACATTTCTAAAAATAATTTAAACAAATGGCCAGTCCTGTTAATTTTTTTCTTTAAAACAGTTTTTCATTATGTTCAATTAGCCAACATAGAGTACATCATTAGTTTTTGATGTAGTGTTCAATGATTCATTAGCTGTGTACAACACCCTGTGTTCATCACCATACGTGCCTTCCCTAATACCCATAACCCATTTACCCCATCCCCTCACTCCCCTCCCTTCTGTAATCTCAGTTTGGTTGCCGGAGTCCAGTGTCTCTCATGGTTTATCTCCCTCTCTGATTTCTTCCCATTCAGTCCTCCCGCCCTTATTCTGTGGTCTTCTGTGCTATTCCTTATGTTCCACATATGAGTGAAACCATCTCGTTTAAACTGACTTTTCACCCCAACCTCCTTGCCTGTCATACCTATTACTCCCCATCTCTGCTCCTTGCCTCTCTGTGACCTCCAGAATCACTGACATAAAATAGAGAACTCAGAAAGACAAGAACGAGTCCGGTGGTTTGGATGTAACTAGAAACCAGCTGAACCAGACTCCCCTCTTTGTAATAAGTTTATAGAATTGGGGCGCCTGGGTGGCTCAGTTGGTTACCAACTCTTGGTTTCTGCTCAAGTCATGATCTCAGGGTCCTGGGATGGAGTTGGGATCCCGCTCAGCTTGGATTCTCTTTCTCCCTCCCCCGCTGCCCCTTCCACCTGCCCATTCTCTTGCTCTCACATAAATAAATAAATCTTTAAAAATAATAATAAAGTTTATACCATAGTGTTAAAATAATGAAGAAAGATTTAAAGAAAACTGTAAAGAACTCAGGTTGTATTTTATCACCAAAAACAGTCTGTCCAGCAAACTCTGGGTTTTAAGGTAGATTTAGAGATTTTCCCAATGATTTGGAAGTGTCTTGACACTGTTAGGGAAGGATTACCGCACCGCTGACAACCGTTTGAGAAGATACTATTAACTCTGCTTTATGTAGATGAGAAAGCCAAGGCTTAGCAAGGTTAAATACTTAAGAAGGAGCAGGGCCAGCACTTAAATTCGGGTGTGTTTGGCTTCAAAGCTCATGCCCTTCATTAACCAGTAAAGTTGTGTTCTCTCACTATATAAAAAGAGTTTGTGTGAGATTTATTTTCTTTCTCCCCTCCCTCCCTTCCTTCCTTCCCTCCTTCCTTCCTTCCTTTCCTTCCTTTCTTTCTTTCTTTCTATCTTTTTAGTGGATGATCACCTGAAAAACCAGAGCAGGCATCTGGGAGAAGACATATGTGATTCCCTCCTAACGGAACCTTGTAGAAAATGTGGAAGAGAGAATAAGCTGCACACAGGTGGGGGAGAGAGAACCACTGAGTTATTGTTTATTTTGAAAAGTGAAAGAAATGTACAGAAACTCATCAGACTAATGGCACAGCCTCATCAACTTTAAGCAAGGAATTTTTTTTTACATTGTATCAATTGCGGGATTTCACATTAAATATTTAAATAGTGTGTTCCAGCCACATTTTCATTATAGTGATGATCTCAATCCATTTTCAATGAGTCTAGCAAAGTTTAGGCTCAGCCAAATGCACTGACACTGTAGCTAATCATCGGTACATTTCAAATGGGGCAAGAAGAAATCCCTTTCTTCACCTTTCACCTCCCCTTTACTTCTTCCTTCCCCAGTTTGCTCCTTATCAAGTTGCCAGGGATGTTCGAATCCCACAGCTGGTTGTTGGAGGTCCTCTCAAATGTAGGTTTTCTCCTCTGGTGACAAACAAACACACTAATTTATACAGAGAAGTTGGCACTGGTCTAGAAGGGAGAGATGGAAAAGATACCAAGAAAAAGGTGCCAAGACAGGGAGAGAGGGAGGGAAAAGATGAGCCATGCTTAAAGGGAATATAAAATTGCTTCCATCATTTTACAATTTGGCCCAAGATATTTGGGCATTGCAGTAAAATAGCATACTTTCACTCTTCTTTCAATTCTGAAAGCTACTGAAGGTCACTTTTTAGGTAGGAAATGAGAAATATTAATCAGAATAAGGTGGGCCAGGAGAAAGAGTAGCCAGCAAGGAGGAGGAAGACACAGCAAACATGGAGCTACAAAATTGCTAAGTATATGGTGGATAAGTGGAGACTCCTAGAGGAAGAACAGACTACTTTTTGTTTTGTTTTGTTTTTGAGAGAAGGAGAGCATGAGCAGGGGGAGGGGCAGAGGGAGGAGAGGGAAAGGAAGAGAGAGCATCTCCAGCCCACTGGGCACAGTGCAAACTCCGACACCGGACTCAAGTCTCAAGATACTGAGACGTGACCCTGAGATCACAACCCGAGTGGAAATCAAGAGTCAGACGCTTAACTGACTGAGCCACCCAGGTGCCCAGAACAGACAACTTTCATAATTAAGTGATGCCATTAGCTCAATAATGCAGAGAATTTTAAGAATCTGCCTGAAAGGAACTCTGAAAACATCTCTAGTTCCTGCAGAAGGCATAGAAAGCAAACAGATAGATAAAAGCATACTTCACATATGACTTAACAATTTTATTCTGAGAAGACGCTAATGGAGATTCTCTACTATGTGACAATTTAAAAAAATTCCTGTTATAAAATTGCCTCCCGGGCTTTGCACTATCATTTCTTACTTGGTGTCTGAGGAGTAAAAGAGAATATTCTGAGATGTGGTAGGTAAAAATCCATAGTCACTTAACATGTGAGTTCACTTTGTGACAGTCAAGTAAATGTGGAAATTATAGGTGTTAGAATTAGTGTAATTTGAAAAAATACTATTAGCAAGTTACAGCATCTGTTATGAAGAAAGCATGCTTTGAATCTGCTAATACTCTATTTCCTACTGAACACATTAAGTAATGAGTTTTTCAAGTTTAAAAGACTGAGTTGTGTGTTAAAATGTCATTCAATGATACTTTGGCTCTGGAGGAAGTATTTGACTTTTAAACAGTTTTTTGTAGCAAATTCAGATTTTTGGAACTTCAATTTTACAGCAAAGACAGCTTGTGAACATTACTGCTCACTTTTGAGTTCCTATTCCCCTAGAGAAGTAAATAAATAATACTCAGAGGTGAATAAAGGTGCTATAGACATTTGCCTACAGGTCTCCTTATGGGCATATGTATTTTACGTACCTTCAGCAAATGTCTAAGAGGGAGAGTGTTGAGTCTCAGAGTAAATAGACATCTAACTTTATAGGAAGCTGCCAACTATTTTCAAATGTAGCTGTACCATTGTGCATTCCTGCAAGGTGTGAGAGTTCTAGTTATTCCTCGGCTCCCTCAAGATTTGGGATGGAGTCCTTTGATAGTATCTATTCTGGCCGGTGACTCATGCTAATTTGCATATCTAAGTGACTATCAGTATTGAGAAATTTTTCATATGCTTATTAGTCATCCATATTATTTTCTCTAGTGAAGTGTTTCTTTACACTTTTTGCCTATCCCTTAGTGGGCTTTTCATCTTCTTTTTGAATTGTAAGGGTAGTTCATATCATCTGGATATATGCCCTACATCAGGTTTATTCCAATTATTTTCTCCGATTCCGTGGCTTATCTTCAAAGGCTCAGCTTTTCTTTCTCTATCAAAAAACTACACACTTTGCTGCCCAGAGCATCAGAATTCTGCAGAACCGTCTGGAACTACTGAGGAGGGTAAGGGACTGACAAATTCTGCTATCTATCTATTTCATGTTTTTAATATTGAGGTACTGCATTATATTTTGCTTCGGCAAAACATTTTAAATTATCACTACAACATAGCAGGTTGAGGTAATGTTTACTAGCAGTTTCAACTATAATCTGACTTTCAAAAAAAAACTTTTATTAAAGCAGGGATGTGAGCCTATAGGCAGTGTACATAATGGGGTCATCTTAAGACCTTAGGGATCTTTTGGCATTCTTAGGTTTCGTGGTGTCCCCACAGCATTCTTTTTTTTTTTAAAGGTTTTATTTATTTGACACAGAGATAGAGAGTACAAGTAGGCAGAGCAGCAGGCAGAGGGAGAGGGAGAAGCAGGCTCTCCGCAGAGCAGGAAGCCTGATGTGGGGCTCCATCCTACGACCCTGGGATCATGACTTGAGCCAAAGGCAGCTGCTTCACTGACTGAGCCACCCAGGCGCCCCTCCCCACAGTATTCTAAACATATAAAAACTACCCAGATCTCACATGAAATAAATTTAAATTTTTACATTCACATACTTATTTATGTCAGACTCACAGCTATTAATTTTATACTTTAGGTTGTAATCTAATGTTATTTATTTTATTGCTCAAATTGTCTCAGTTTTGGTCACTTGGAGTGCTTTAAGTTGACTTGTGTGTCCCTAAATATAGTTTTCCCATTAAAAAATTGAAATTGATCTTATAATTTTGTTTCTGAAATTCTTTGTGTACAGATAATCCATTTAATTAACATTTGGCTATAATTCTCAGAAATAATTAGGTATATTCAGGAATTCTTACAAAGTGAAGAATTCTTACAAATGATTTTCAAATATAATGAATTTTTGTGATGATTAATAGGAATAATTAAGTAAATATAAAATATAGTTAGCACTTACTAATTCTGAATTTGCAGTTTTATTTTCTGACTTTAGAGTGAATTCTTCCTTCTTTGGTTGTTTGTCTAAGGTCCTGGTTCCTTGAGGATCTCACTAGCCCTAGACTCTGTACCTCAAGAAAAGCGTGCAGGAGGAAATAATCCATTCCTTGTCAATGATTATGCCATGTAAGTGTCAGGATAGCACCAAGAACTTGCCAGGTGGCTACATTAAAATGGTACTTCTGCTTCTGCTTCGCTCCTGTCTTCTGTTCTCTTTTTCCCACAAAAGCAGCAAGGCCAAGCAGAAGGAAGTAACAGGTGTGATTAACATCAGATTCAGGAAAAAGAAAGGCGAATAAGTTATAATGGAAAAGCCCACATAGTTACCACAGGAAATAGACATCTGGGGTCAGGGGAAAAAACAACTAGACATAAAAAAGGACTCACTCCCCAATGTTTTTCTGGCAGTGTTAGCTGAGCATGATTAGGAGAACTAAGAGGTCTCACAGCCACAGTGGATGAGAGTAGTAACTGCTAGTTCCCTCCGCGGAGGTACCCCGCTGGTAGCACAGAAACAGACAGAAATCATATCAGGTAAATACCCAGAAGGAACTGACTTTGGTAACACAAGCCGCTCATGTCACAGATTTCGACAGCCTAATGTAACGGAGCCTCGTGTTCCATACCACTCACGGGCATAAAACAAAACAAAACAAAGTCAAGAGATTTGTAAAAGTACAGATTACTCTCTTCCATTCCAAAAGGTTTGGATTCATTTTGGGGACGTTCCAGAAATCTGTACTTTTAAGTCTCCCAGGGACTTTAAGTAACCAGTCAAATATTCAGGCTGATTTTCCTGTCGGTGATAAAGCATTTGAATCGCGTATGGGAACTGCGGAGTCTCCGGGATTTAATATGATTTGTTATTCATTGGAAGGACACATGTTAAGAACTTGCTGCTTACTTTGGATGAATAAAAGGGTAAAGGAACCAGGACCTTAAATTCTAATCTACTAGCTCATGCATTATGGGCAGGACTGGGTTATATAATTTGCAGGGTTCTGTGGCAAAGGAAAATGCAAAGACTTGTTCAAAAATGATGGTGAATCATAAGGGAGCAGTTGCAGAGCCTTAAAGCTGGTGTGCGGGCACTTCACAGCTCGCACCCCTGCATGACTGCCTGGTGGCCCTCCCATGCATCCCCTGGCTGTGGGATCACGACTCTGGTAAAATGCATTCTATAAAGGAAGTCCTCCACTTCAAAAATAGAACTGCTGGCAGGATTAAGGTAAGACTTCATCATTTAGCAGAAATAGGGTGAAATGCTGAGCATGATCATTAGCTAAGCATTTTCTTCAGTAGTAATGTAGTATCTGTCAGGGTGGGAACATCAAACTGTTGTCTCTGGGGTGCCTGGGTGGTTCAGTAGGTTAAGCATCTGCCTTCAGCTTGGGTCATGATCCCGGAGGCCTAGGATCCAGCTCCAAGTCAGGGGAGCCTGCTTCTCCCTCTGCCTCTGCCACCCCTCTACTTGTGCTCTCCCTCTTCTCTCTCTCACTCCTTCTCTCAAATCAATAAACATAGTCTTTTAAAAAAATGTCATTTCTGTGCACGTAGAGGAAATCTTAGTTGCTGATGAAACATTATATGTTTAAATTAGAAAAATCAGTGTGAATTCACTCCCTAAAAAGAAATGTGTGTACCTATGTATACACAAACACATAGACAGACACATGTATTTTAATGAAAATAGATCAAATGCAGAAAGAACATTTTTGCTCACCCCCGACACTCTTGTGTAATCCTAGCACCGAGATTTTGTATTCTCATACTCTCCTCAACTAAGAGGCAAGGGATACTGCAGAAAAGCAATGAATTCCATGTCTTAGGAGAGAGAAATATGAGAATATGTCCAATTTTTACCAAGAAGAAGGCAGTGTTGAAAGGATAAACCCACACAAAATGGTTTCATCAGTCAAGCTGTGATCATTTGAACTTTAAACAACAACAGACATAATAATTGCTATGTTAATTTGAAAAAGGTTTGCTGTAAAAGTCAGGGAGTTCCTAATATCAGTCTACAGAGAACAGTTTGTATAAATATTTTTAAAAGATACTAGCACTGCAAAAAAAGGGTGAATATAATAGGGTATATTTAAATTTACAATGACTTTTACACAAACAAAAAAGTTACTACTATTAAAAAAAAAAAAGAAAAGAAACAAAATAAATTGTACCCAAAAGGGAGCCACTGAGGCCAAGTTACCAAACAGGGGCTTAATACCTAACTTAACAGCAATTTCAATCTCCCTCCAGACGTGTAGTCTTAGCTGGTCAGCACCAATGAGATAATCTGTCACATAGACCCTAAACATTCTAAAAAAGGAAGATGAGGTGATCTTTCTAATGAGACTCCCTGCCCTTCCCCCTAAGGGAAGGTGACCTCACCTGAAACAATCCTTTCTTTTCCGTTTTTGATAATAACTTCCTTGCCCCAACCTCCTTCCTATAAAAACCTTCCATTTGGTGCCATTCCTTGGAGCTCCGCTCTACTCCGCTAGCTGGGATGGTGTCCAATTCATAAATTGCTTAATAAAGCTAATGAGATCTTCAAATTTACTCAGTTGAATTTTTGTTCTTTAACACTACTATACATAAAGGTGTTCCGTTTCCCGTATTTTTCTATAGCTGCTCTATGTCTGTTTATAAAAAATAGACATGCTCTTGCTTCCACCTGTGCATAGGGAAAAGAATAAAGAAAAGAAGCCTGGAGAAAACCAAGAAGTTCCGGGGGAAAAAATGGAATCTATACCAAAACTACAAAGGAATGAGCATTCCAGGTGTTCCAATATAAAAATCAGGTGAAAGGGAGTTCAAGAGGGTGTCTGTATCAGTAGCCACACACAAGGCCAAGCGGAGAAGGAAATCAACACTGTTCCAGGATAATAAATAATAAATCAACACTCTTTATGAAGAGAGCTAACTACCTACAGTTAACCCCTCATGGCCAGAAGGTGAAGCTCCTAGATAGTACTACTGATAATAAAATTCTAATAAGGAATACGTCTGTTTATAATAATGCCAACAGACTAGGTCATAGCATAATAACATAGTATAATGACAAGACAGCGAAGTGTGAAGTGCTAGCAAAGTGATGACCTAAAAATACATTATGTCTGGGGGAAGACACCAGAAGATAAAATAATGCCAATAATAATATCGACGCAAGAAATGAGGACTTAAGTGAAAGTAAGTGAAATAACCAATAAAATATGTCCACTTGGGGAGCCTGGGTGGCTCAGTGGGTTAAGCCTCTGCCTTCGGTTCAGGTCATGATCCCAGAGTCCTGGGATTGAGCCCCGCATCGGGCTCTCTGCTCGGCAGGGAGCCTGCTTCCCCCTCTCTCTCTGCCTGCCTTTCTGCCTACTTGTGATCTCTCTCTCTCTGTCAGATAAATAAATAAAGTCTTGGCAAAAAAATAAATAAATAAAATGTGTCCACTAAAAGAGACTCACTTTGGGGAAAGCAGTCAAATTCTTTGTCCCATCTGTTGCTAATGAAAAATCCTTGGCTGGTCTGAGAAGGTATTTTATGACTCATGTGTCTGCTAAGATTACTCTGACTGCAAGAAGTTATCAAAATAAACATTACTACAGCTCTAGTTATATATCAAAATGAACGTAGATATATCCCTGGAAAGCATTAACATCAAGTGGGAAGCAATAAAGGAATTAATTAAGCTCATGTTACCGAAACTATAGACTAGTTCTAAGTGTTGGTAGAATAATAAATCTGCTAAGTTTATGTGTAAGTTTTGCCTTTTTAGAGGGTTTGAATTATTCACAAAGATGAGTCACAGTAACTTCCTCTTTCTCATTTACATTGAGAGGAAATTTAATTATTTGTATGTTATTTATGTTTCATTTATGAAATATGTAAGTTTAATAACTGACCATTGCGATGGTTAATTTTATGTCAACTTGACCAGACCAGAGGATGCCCATTATTCTATGTGTGTCTGTGAGGTTGTTTTCCAAAAATATTAGCGTTTGAGTCAGTGAACTGAATAAAACAAACGGCCCTCCCCAATGCACATGGGTTTCACCAGATCACTGGAGGGCCTGAAGAGAACAAAAGAGTAAAGGAAGGGTGGGTTCCTGTTGTCTCTGCCTCAGTGTTTGAACTGAATAAATATCTCCTACCCTTGGCACTTCTGGTTCTCAGTTTTCACATCCAGACAAGAATCTACACCATCAGCTCTCCCGCTCTCAGGTGAGCTAACTACACACCACCTGCCTTCCTGGGTCTCCAGCTTGCAGAAGGCAGATCATGTGACTTCCCAGTCTTCATAATCAGGTGAGCCGATTCCTTACAATAAATCTGTTTACATATGTGTGTGCCTATGTATATACATATATTTTGTTTCTCTGTATAATCTTGACTAATACAACCATTAAACAAAATACAAATAGTCATGAATGTTCTTCTCTATGAGGTGATCCCCGCAGGCATTAAAGAATTGGTCACTGCTCTCCAAAGAAATAACACTCACTCTACATCACAACGTAATGTTTTGGTGCTCCAGGGATTTCTTTAAAGTAATTATCCATATGAGATAGAAAATGAAATATCACGGTCCATTAAACTGTGTAACATGTCTCAGAGGCATGTGTCCTGTAATAGTGTAAACTCTCCATATTTTTATTAACAGAGGAAGCAGCCATGGGCTCCATCCTGTGGAGTGATCCACCACTAATGTGTAGTTTATGTCCCCGGATCACACTGCCTTTGCTGGCATCAAGAAGTGAGAGTGGAAAGTGTGGGAAGGGACAAAAGGGAAAACTTCACCAATAAACTCTCTTCCTTTTTTGAATATTGAAACATGTAAATACATTACTGTTACATTTTTAAAAATTTGTGAATATTGAAACATGTAAATACATTACTGTTACATTTTTAAAAATTTGTCTATTAGAGTTGCTCTCTTTGGCTAATTGATGTCTTCAAGACATTTGCTGCCTTGGGAAAGTGTTACCTGCTATTATAAAGTGAGTGAGGCATGTCCAGTGGCCATGCTTGAGCAGAGTGAGGAAATCAGCTAAGTGGAAATCTTGGGGAAAGCATTCTAGCAAGAGGAAACAACTAGAGGAAAGGTCTGTAGGACTCCCTTATTCGATGGAATTACCTTAGAGATGAGATTATGGTAAAATCCTTCCAACCTCTTAAATGTATCTATTAGGACCCCATGCCATAAAAACTGCCTCCAGATGTCTAGTAGTTATAGGATACTTTCATAACTTTGCAAATGAATTGAAGGGTATGAATTTTGCTTGATATTCTTAAGTCCTAGCATTGCCTGATGTCTTCTTCTAAATTTCTAGTCAAGTGACACTAATTACCATTTAACATGTACCTAAAAGAATATTGTATGATTGTGGACCACTGTCATGCGGTACCTTTAAAAATTCAAGGTTACACAAAGGAAAAATGTAAAAGCAAAAGCATACATTTTTTTCCCCACTGTGTTTACTTTAGCTCCTTTTTCATTTTTACATTAATCTCTTAAAGATCAACAAATGTTAATTATTTTTCTTATTAAAAACAGAACTCTTCCATAAATTAAACTGAAAACAGAAACTTCTTTCTTTGGCTACGTATCTATTTTTGTTTCTTCTATTGAGTTTTCTAGTTGTCATTGTTCTCTAATCTTTAGCCATTTAATCTCCTTTTGAAGCAGTACATCTTATTTTTCTACCCAAATATGTACAATAGAGCATATTTGAACAACATGAATAGAAGCTTATTGGAGTTAGCTTTATCACATTTCATTATCAGAAACTGTTGGCTGTAAAAATACAACTTAATTTTTACTTACATCTGTAACAGTGAGAGTGAACAAGATACACTGACCTAAAAATATCAAGAGGAAAACATACATGTATAAGCTAAGTGGATACATTCTTTTCTTCGTGTTGGTAAAGAATGGACTGGGAATGGAGGAGCCTCTTATTTGTCTGAGATAATTACTACCAGCCTCCTCTGCTTATTTTTATTTATTTATTTAGTTAGTTAGTTTTAATTTTTTTTAAAGATTTATTTATTTATTTATTTGACAGACAGAGATCACAAGTAGGCAGAGAGGCAGGCAGAGAGAGAAAGAAGAGGAAGCAGACTCCCCGCCAAGCAGAGAGCCCGATGCAGGGCTCAATCCCAGAACCCTGGGATCATGACCTGAGCCGAAGGCAGAGGCTTAACCCACTGAGCCACCCAGGCACCCCTCCTCTGCTTGTTTTTAAAGGCTCACTCCTAAACCTGCATCTCTCCTATTCGTTCATGCTTTCTCTCATTTGCTCTATGACATACTTAGATTTCCCATTTCCTGAGAGTGGACATGACTATGTATGGGATAATGAGGAAGAAAGTAAAAACAAGTATGCATGTGTCCTCCATACTGTTCTTTGTAGCTGGAGACCTGGTGGTGGAGGAAGAAGGAATTGAGGGCAAGAGATTTCCCAAGGACATGTGATCACCAGAGAGTGTCTACTATCTCTCCACCCCCACCCCACAGTCATTCTTCTACATTCTCCTCTATACTCCTGGAGATAGGAAACTGTACACATATTTTGCAAACTTCCAGACCCCCTTGTCAATTGGCTTTTTGTTAGATGGGAAGGTGGGATAAAGTGAGAAGCTTTTAGTTCCACCCTCTGGTGGGACTCCTGCAGTAAGTGGCTGAGGAGCATCCATTCCTGGGTTCCTACTCACACAGTATGATTTCCCAGGCAGTGGCCTCAGGCACAAGGAAACTGTGGGCTCTAGGCCACCCCATTTCACTTTGGTTCTCCCTGCAGTAGGGGAGGGAACCGATTCCTGCAGTTACTGAGTAAAATTATCTGCGTAAAATTATCTCTTTTTGCAACCAACCCCCGTATTAAATATCTTGCAACACTTTTGTAACCAATCCCCCTATTAAATATCCCACAACACTTTGGTGACCAATCCCCTTATTAAATTTCCTCTGTTTGAAATGTCTATTTATACTCGCATATATATTTTCTACAAAATACTAAGAAAAAGTGTGCATGTATGTTTATGTTAGCAGCTTTCCACATCTCTTTCTTGAGGTTTTCTCTCACTTTTAATATTTTCCAAGCATCAAAACTCCCTCTGATGTCTGGTTGCCCCAGAATTTATCACGATGCTTCTTGTTTTCTCATGATGCCCTATAGGGTCCCCAGAGTGATTAGGCCCAGATTGTCTCTCATATCAAGACAGGTATATCTTGTATATCTTGTATCTAATATTTCCAGGAACTTCAACAGCCATGAAAACTTGTGCCATCCCCCAATCTTAGCTCAACATGACTTTCGTCCAGATGACACACTTCACCCCTCGAGCAGATGTAGACTTCCTCATCTCTGTTCACATAGCTATGAATGTGCACTTCTACTACAGATAGCACTTATCATGGTATACTAGAGCTGTTGGTTAACTTTTGTGGCTTTCACAATAGTCTCTGAGTTCTTTGAGATCATCTTTCTGTCACTATAGTCTGGAATGGTCCCTGGCATAGGAAAGCTCTTTTTTTTTTAAATAAAGGAATGCATGTTATACCTAGAATGATGCTGGGTTTCAAGGGTTTGCAGGCATAATAATGCAAATTAGCAAGTGGGTGGCAATATCAGTCCACGATTTGAAAGTGAGAAAAGTGGTTATAAGGTTAAGCAGAACATAAACTCCTCTGAGGCAGAGAATTGCCTTTCACATTTCTGTATCCTCAGTTAATATTGTGCTGAGCTAGTGCATGCATTTATGCCTGGAGGGCCATGAGAGACACTGTGAATTAAGTAGACATAGTGATGAAAGTCAGAGATTAGAAAGGATAATAAAGGACCAGGAGGGGAGAACATAGAAGCAAAATGAAGACAATTTGGCATTATTTTCTCAAGTTATCTTTTTACCCAAAGCTGTCTAAACTTACATGGTATCCTTCCCCCAAACCTAGCCAGTGACCCACAACCTCTACACTCAGCTACCATTTGTCTTAGAAGAAAGCAGTTCATTAGTTAGTCAAATGGGTGTGATTCTTTTCCAAATTCCTGTCACTTATGTGAAACATAAACTCATGAAAGTATTAAGCAGTGGTGAGGCGCCTGGGTAGCTCAGTGGATTAAGCCGCTGTCTTCGGCTCAGGTCATGATCCCAGGGTCCTGGGATCAAGCCCCGCATCGGGCTCTCTGCTCCTCAGGGAGCCTGCTTCCTCCTCTCTCTCTGTCAAATAAATAAATAAAATCTTAAAAAAAAAAAAGTATTAAGCAGTGGTAATGGTTGAAGATCACATCACATACTGATCTTACATATTTTTTTTGTATATCTTTAGACATCTAAAAAAGTAATTCTAGAAACTGTGGAAAAAGGGAAAACTCAGTAGTAGTGGGAGTTTTAAACTCTGTGACAGGCAGTAGGGATGTAAGAGTAGGACTTTTGACTCCCTTAAATCACCTCGACCTGGGCAACAACAGCCCTCTACCATCCTTACTCCTAGGCAAGTACACACACTCAACTCACAGCTTAAAGTGAGGCAAGTAACCCCAGACCATATCGACAACCTCGGTAATTGAA
Source organism: Meles meles (assembly GCF_922984935.1). Lineage (NCBI taxonomy): Eukaryota > Metazoa > Chordata > Mammalia > Carnivora > Mustelidae > Meles > Meles meles. Next base: position 95,285,381 of record NC_060068.1, read on the forward strand.
AAGAGGTAACTGATATCAACATGCTATGGCCAGGAGGGAGCGCATATAATTTTTATGGAGATATTACATCTGCACCTATCATAAGAATTTCTCAAGGCACTCTATAATGCTCTATGGAGGGCAGCTTGCAAAATGTAGCAGCCAAGGACAGGAAGCAAGGTGTACAAAAAGCCGACTTTAGGGCAGAAATGTAGACTTGACCGTGCTATTTTAATACCCTTTGTTTTAGAGCTCATCAAAAAATAAGTCTGCAAGTTTCAGAAGATGAGACCTCACTGTAACAACAGAATCATACCGTACATGTGAGTCAATGACTTAATGGGAGAATCAATGGAAAGCTGAAAAACAACAAAGTGTATGGTTTTGAATCTAAATACAGGTATATACACATATTTTTTTTTCATCAACACATGTTGAAATTAGGGAGTTAGATCTCCTTAGTGCATTGGGACCCTCTGGAATGTTGGGGTGGGGTGGGACACATACCTCACCTCATCTACCTCCAGTCCCACCTCCTTCAACCTTGCTCTTGGCTTGGCATTCTTGAGTGTTCCTGGGAAGGAATTTGGACCAAAGCTGCTTTGCTATTCACATGAGGGGTAGCTATTTTGAATTACAAAAATGATGATGAAAATGGTGCAAGCAACTCTGGTTTTTTTCATTTGAAAAATATATAAATTCAGTTGTAACCATGCCAATCAGAATTTCTGACTTATAGTTAAAAGATCATGATTGTTGAAAATCTCAAATGGAATTATTATAGAATCAATTAAGCTGATTTCATTGAGAAAAATATTTCAATGCACAAAGTCTTCGGAGAAAAAAAATGTAAAAGTAGTCTTTAAGAGCCCAGCAAGGATAGGTAGGTAAGGTAACTGAGATGAGTTATTCAGCAGATGAATGCTTTACACACATCTCAGAGCATTAAATAACCTTAATGTTGGAGGTGTTTTCACTTCTATTTTTAAAAGATTTTATTTATTTATTTGAGAGAGAGAGCAAGCACAAGTGAGGGAGGGACAAAGGGAGAGGGAGAAGCAGGCTTTCCACCGAGCAGAGAGCCCAATGCGGGGCTCAATCCCAGGACCATGGGACCATGACCTAATCTGAAGGCAGACGCCTAACTGACTAAGCCACCCCACATTCAGTATTCACAATAAGCTTTCAGAGTTATTATTACCACTTCTCCACTGTGGATTTTCTGGCTCAGAGAGGATAACTTTTGCTGTAGTTCTCTTAGGTTCCTGGCCATGGAGTGCTTTTCTAAGCACCAAGCACTATAACAATGCTTTGTGTGAATTATCTTCCCTAGAACTGCGATATAGCTACAGGTTTGTGGTAAGTTTTAATGCTTATTTCCTCCACTTTGTGACACTGCCAAGAAATATTTAATGCCAGACCTGTGTAAAGAATGCTAATCTCTGTGGAATTTTCCCAACCAACATTTTCATGTTTCCTTCTAATTATTTTAAATAGTAGTTACAAACCCTTCAAAGCAATTTGGGATTTTGCCCTTTCTTTTAAACAAACAAGCCAACACAAATGATAATGTTCTATAATAATGGGCCTCCTTTGCAGAAAGGCAGTCATTAATTCTTGTTTTCTTTCTAGGTAAATTCTGCTTATGTAATTAGTACATTGGTAAACTAGTGTGTAAGTTGTCTGCTCTGACTGCCTGAAGAAGTCAAGTTCAAGATCTTTTATTAGATTTAATATCACCATGTTTCTTTTTCCCTCAGAACATTTATTTATATTTCTATTTTTGCGTTTGTTTGTGTGATTTTTTTATTTTGGGCTTTCATCTAGACTGCAGGCATTGCATGCTTTTATCCAGTGTTGAGTCCTCTGTCCCTATTCTTACAATGCCTCATAACTAATAGGCTCTCACTAAATATTTGTTAGATGAATGGAAGGCTGAGTGAATAAATGGATGGGTAGATGGGTAAAGGAAGGAAGTGGACAAATGGACAGGTCATTTTGGACTTCTGGTATTCATAAATGACCTGGGATTTAACTTGGCCTTTGAAAAGGGGGTGAGAGTAAGATCTCAACCCACGTCTTAGAAATAAACAATCTTTATTGCAGCTTTTATTTTTTTGCCATTAAATGTGCAATGGGAGAGATTCTTCCACAACAAAGCCTCACAGTTTTCTTGTTCAACACATGTGGGTGAAGAAGGTATTGTTATATTAAGTAACACAGCTAATTAAAAGAGGAAATGAAAATCGTTCTTAGATGAAGAAAGTTCCACTTCCCCTCTGGTTTCCTTTAGTACTATACTATCCTTGAATTAGAAACTGTTTCATTGGTAAAATAAAGATCTGCATGAGGCATTAGAAGTGGCAGCAACAACCACTGCATCATGATGTAGAGCTAAGGGAGACATTTTGTTGGATTACTGATTGGGCAGCAGAGTGTCCTAAAAGGTAGGACAATTTGGGCAGCTGTTCTACTCACCCCACATTCAAGACTCAGCGCCCAGCTGCCCTTTAGCAGGTCTAATTAACAACTACATGTCCCTGCCTAGCCTCTACAGACGTGTGCGTTTTCAACTCTCACCAGATCTTCCCCTCTTGATTACCACGAGGCCCCTATAACTCCACAGAGGCTTCCCTTTCTTGTGCAGCTCCTCAGTTCCCCTTGGCTAAATTTTCCCTCTCTTCTTTTCCAGTCCTCTCCCAGATTCTTCCTTAGTTGATTTGGCAAATGAAAAAGTAACCATTGCTTTGCTTTTGCTTGTTCATCTCTTGCTTTAAAAGGGGATTCTCCCTTAAAATGGAATGTCAGGATTTTCCCTTGCTGGTAAGGCACAATGTTCTCCTTGAATTCTCTTGGAACAAACAGACTGAAAATAGGTTGCAGGCCCTGGCCATACCAGCCCAGAGAAGATATTTACTTTGTCATTAGCTGTTCCTTTGAACTCACTCTCCAGCCATTCTGCTGCAATGCAGTTACCACAGACATTTCCCCACTTCCTCCCCCTGCCCCTCTGCCCTGCCCCCCAGTGCTCCTCTTCCACTGCTCATGTTTTTCTCTTACCAGATAATTGACCTAAAGGTGTATATAGTCTAGACAAAATCTCCCAGATGAGACAAGGTAACGAAAGAGGACATTTTAGGAAAGAATGGCCATGAGGACCTGTGGTGCATCACTCCACTCCTGACTGATTGCCCTCCTTGCAGAGTTCTGGCTGCACAAGAGCCACATGGATTATGAAATCTGTATATTCTGCTCTTTTAGGTCTGCCTATGCTTCATGTTGGGATAAATCAGCACCACTTCTAGATGCAGAGAATAGAATGCTCAGCTAAAACAGAAGAGAGAAAAGGCAAGGTCTTAAGACTCAAGAGGTTGCTATGCGAAAGAGTTGGAAAAAAAGACAAATACAAAGTTCGTATTTCCACTTGATAAGGCAGCAAGGTATGTTGAAAAGCACAGAGTTCTGGTCTCTGTTAGTCATTAATTCCCTGGGGGAATGAATTCACTTGTGGAAGTCACAGAAACTTCCTGGGTCTCACTGTTCTTTTCAAAATGAGGAAGTCAGTTTAGACTTCCAAGTTATTCCCTAGATTTGAAATTCCATAGTAGTAAGACAGAAGATATTATAATCTACCAAAAATGCTATAATAAAAAAAAAAAATGAGGCAGTGTCTGGCGGCCCAATGATAGAATTCAAATACTGCCTGCATGTTTTTTTAATATGTAGCACTGTGGTCAAATTTTAACTTCCCTAAATCTCAATCTTCTCCTATAAAATGGGGATAACAACACTATCTGTGTAATAGGGCTGTGGGCAAACAAAGAAAGATAATTCACACAAAGCATTATTATGGTGCTTGGCGCTTAGAAGACACTCCATTGCCGGGAACCTAAAAAGGACTACAGTCTCCTCACACACACCTCAGAAGATAAAGAGAAAGCATATTTGTATGTATTTGCTTCATGGGTTTCAGATCTCCTCATTTGATTATTTAAAAAATCATACATTACTATGTAAAACCCAGTTAATGATATCCCTCCTCCCAAATTATCATAATTAATATGTCCGTCTAGTATAGCGGAGCTGGGGAGATGGGCCTGTGGCAACAGCTAAACTCTGTCCTTCGCTGAGACCCTGATAGCTTCTGGGCTTCTAGGGAGCCTGCCTCGGAACCACTGTCTCTGTCACGAAAAAGAGTGTGGAATACGTGTGGCCATGGATGATCCAACTTCGGTAATTTGCGGTCTTAACTATTCTCTAAGACTGATCTGTCCTTAAAAAAGGGAAAGTACTCCAGGACCACAGAGCTTTGGTTTCCATGGCAACAGCATAGGTCAATCGCTGCAGTCACACCTTCGCCAGCCTTGATTGCGCCTGGCAATTTACCATCTTCTGGGCTTCCTTTTGTTTGAGCCTCTCTCGTTTGCTTAATTCCCTTCTCTATTGGGAGAATCACAAAATGCAAAGCTACAGGAGCTGAATTTAAATTAAAAGCTATGAGCCTTAATAAAGCACTGGAGAGTGCTGCTAATTTTGTAACTCACTGACATGTTCTTCTTGAAATCAATTCCTCCTATATCCTGAATCTCAGCATCGTGCTTCTCATATTCTGCTGCAGCTGAGAGATTCTTGCACTACCCTATGGTTTGGGGAAAAATCAGTGTCATCTCTGCCTTCCAAGATGGTATTCTGTTATTGTGGGTATCTGCTTTGTTAAGATAAGGTCCAAACTCCTCTTATTGTCATACAAAGCCCTGTGTCATCTGACCTTTGCTCATAGGTACTAACTTCCTCTTGCCCCTCCCCATTTACACTTAGACTTAAACAGCATTTCTCTTCTTTCGGGTTTTTGAACATAACCCTATCTTCTGGGTCCTCACACATGCTGTCCCTTCTTTAAAACATTATTCCCTCAGCCTCTTTGCCTGGTTATCTCTCTCTCTCTCTTTAAGATTTATTTATTTATTTGAGAGAGAGAACGAAGAGAGAGAGCAGAGGGAGTGGCAGAGGGAGAGGGGAAAGAGAATCCCAAGCAGAATCCATGTTGAGCGCAGAACCAGGTGCAGGGCTCAATCCCATGACCCGAGATCAGGGCCCTGAGATCACGACCTGAGCTCAAACCAAGAGTCAGACAATTAACCAACACCTCTGCCTGGCTATCCCTGACTGTCTTTTAGGTCTTAATTTAGTTGTTACCTTCTGCACGGAAGCTTCCTTAAGCCCAAGCCTAGGCAGTCTTTCATTATACTTGATGGGTTTCCCTCTTGTAACATTCTCACCATTGTGCAAGCCCACTGAATGCACAGTCTGCCTCTACTTCTTCCTTCCACCAATACCACTGCTGAATTTCTAGGCTCAGTATTTGATACATCCTAGACACTTACTAAATATTTGTTATGTGTCTGAAATCACTTTATTCTACTAAGATCATTAAAGTTACTTGTTATCAATTTCATGATCTTGATGTTCTGTAACTTCCTTTCTATACAACTGTAAACATCTAACGGAAGGTGCTTTTATTCAAGATATATTGGCAATCTTCCTATCTTTCATATGAACATCAGTAGATAGTCATTCACTTGAAGTGGAAAAATTCTAAAATTCCTGGTCTGTGAGGCATTTTTTTTTTTTAATCTGGTCCATTAAACACTGATTTTTAGGTCCAGCTCAATGTAGTTATCCTTAGAAGACCTAAAAATAAATAACAAACAAAAATGTGGATGTAAATTAAATAAGTAGCACCACTGAGCCATGAAATCTGGAGTAATCAGATCAGTCCATTAGCATAAGGCCTAGTAGGTCTGGCCCCCTTCTTGCTGCTACACAGACATTGTTATGTTTCAGAGATGATCACTTAGAAGTCAGGAAAAGAGAAGGAAAGACACATTGTTTTCCAAATGTTACACCACTCAGACTTCAGTAACGGGACTGTCTGAGCCACACATTGAAGAAACAGCTATTTCAGTACATGGTACACTGATACTATGATAGTTTGAGGTTAGTGCTTTTGACATTGGGACATTTTCAACTATCAGGTTTTGAAATTGTTAGCAAGCAATGGTGCAATGGACATCCTCCCCGCACATCTGCGCCTTCTTTTACCCCATCATTAACGATGTCTCTATTTCTGAGTGAAGTCCAAACCCTGACCCTTATCCATCAGTTTGGCCCATGCCAAATTTCACATGTCTAAAAGACATGACACAGACAAGTATTAAATGGTGAGCTATGTGGGTGAAATGCTTCCAAAAGACATCAGGGCAGGAGAGTTCATATATAAGACATCTACATCACCTAGAGAAAGAGTGTTAGGAAAAGGAGCTGGGAGCCAAGGAGAGAATCATGGAGAACAAGAATGAGTACACAAGAGAAAAGGAACCTGTAAAGGAGCATTAGAAAATAAGAGTGAGCAAGAACACCATGCTGCAAAAGGGACCACACAAGGTGAGCACTGAAAAGTGGATATTGGACTTAGCATTCTCTGAATTTTACAAAAATTTTAAATTTTTTTAAAATTTTAAAATTATACAAATTTTACAAAATTTGTTTTACAAACAAATTTTACTGTGGCTTAGAATAGTGGTTTAAAATGTGGAAACAGGCAGAATCTCCCCTCCTTTCTTTTCCTTCTGCTGCATGAGGCCCAATGTTCTGATCTCCCTAGGGGCCAAAGCACCTGGTCTACTCTGTTCTCATTCTACCTGATGAGGCACCACCTCGCTCTAATGATTTGGGATCACAGAGACAAATCTTGCTTGTATTAAATGCCAAAGAAGTCTTATGACATTTAATTTACATAAAAGTGTTTCCTGATATAACCTTGCGTGTTGGTAATGCTCAAAATAATATATATAACTCTTCCCATTATGTCATTTTCCAAAGTATTTCAGTAATTTCACTACAAGTGTTAAAAAAAAACACCTTATGAATTTGATCAGCAAACATTATTAAGCATATCTTATAAGCAAAGTACTGGTGATCAAGCAGGAAATAAGACAAAAATGTTTCTTTCATGGAGTTACATTCTAGGTATAGAGAAGAGATTAAAATCGCACACTAACATTTACCAGGTAGTGGTAAGTGCTATGACGGAAACTAAGCAGGGTTAAAAAGAGTCAGAGAGTAAAGGTGCAGGTTGTTTCAGACTGGTGTGTCAGCTCTGCATCGGTGCCGTTTCATCAGGGAGCTGCAGAGATGAGAAGTTCACAAAGTGAATATCTGGGGAAGGGGAACCAAGGATGAGAGAATGTAATGTCACCAAACTGAGCGGGTTTGAGGACTGGCAAAGAGGCTAATGATTGCATAAATAACTTCCACGACGAGGTTGTGTGTGATCGCTGACCTTTTTACTAGTAGCCAATCATCTGCATATGACCAGGATATAAGGGCAGACCACTTCTGTCTACTTTTTATATCATTATAATTCAGAGTAATAAAAAATCCCTAGAGCTTCAACTACCACCTCTGTTCAGATATATCCCAAAAGTATATTTCATCCGTGATCTCTCGTCTCAGCTGTAATCCTTACTTTCTAACAATCTGCTGAACCCTCTAACCTGAATATTCTGCTCTCATTTCATTCTCAGCCTACCATAAAAGCCTAATACACGCATATGGGACTTTCTAATGGAGAGAAAGGCGGTAGGGATAGAAAAACAACTGAAATAAGCAACAAATTTACAAATTTGATGAAAATTATAAAATCATAAATCTAAGAAAGCTTTAAAAAATGCCAAACATAAAAATATGGAAAAAGACCATACCAAAGTACATTGTAATAAATTTCTGAGAAATGCTGATGAAGAGAAAAAAAATCTTAGAATCTGTCAGGGACAAAAACATATATACAGAAGATCAGTGATAAGAAAAACACTGGGGGCGCCTGGGTGGCTCAGTGGGTTAAAGCCTCTGCCTTCAGCTCAGGTCGTGATCCCAGGATCTTGGGATCGAGCCCCACATCAGACTCTCTGCTCAGTGGGAAACCTGCTTCTCTTTCTCTCTCTCTCTGCCTGCCTCCCTGCTAACTTATGATTTCTGTCTGTCAAATAAATAAATAAAATCTTTAAAAAAAATAATAACATTGAACTTATTATTAGACAAAAATACAGTCTAGAAGACAGTGGAACAGTATGTTTACCACTGAGCTAGAATTCTATACCCAGTAAAAACATATTCCAAAAATGAAATGAAATCAAATTTTTTCAGATATGTAAATGATGAAAGAACTCAGCTATAGCAGCCTTTCACTGTAAGAATTGTTAAAGAAGGAATATGATATCATATGGAAAGATTGATCTAGAAGAATGAATGAACATTAGCAATGGTAACTACAATGATAAGTAAGTGGGTAAATAGAAAAGACTCTTACCATTTGAACTTCTTTAAAAGACAACTGACTGTTTAAACAAAAATAAGACCAAAGTATCGTGAATTCATAACATGTGCAAAGGTAAAAATGTATGAGAAATATAGCAAAAAGGCTTAGAGTAGAACAATGGAAGATGACTTCTGTAAGGTTCTTATACTATACATGAAGTGATACATAATCTGAATGTGAACTAGGATCGTTAAAGATGTGTAATATAAATTCAAATGCAACCACTAAAAGCCCCACAGGGTTAGAGCTAATAAGCCAACAAGGGAATAAAATTAAATTATTTTTAAAACCCAATTATTCCAAAAGAAGGAAGAATGAGAAGAAAAAGGAAAACAAGGAACATATGGTACAAATAGAAAGTAAATGGCAAGATGTCATATTTAAAGCCAAATTAGGGGAGGAGTCAAGATGGCAGAGGAGTAGCAGGCTGAGACCACATCAGGTAGAAGGGGATCAGCTAGATAGTTTATCAAACTATTGCAAACACCTACAAAACCAACAGGAGATCAAAGAGAAGAAAAGCAGCAATTCTAGAAACAGAAAATTGACCACTTTCTGAAAGGTAGGATGTGCGGAGAAGTGAATCCAAAGCGATGGGAAGATAGTCCGCGGAGGGAGGGGCCAGCTCCTGGCAAGCGGCAAAGCAACGGAGCACAAAATCAGAACTTTTAAAAGTCTGCTTTACTGTGGGACGTCACTCCAGAGGCTAGCTGGGGTGAAGCCCCGGCGGGGACAGTGTGGTGTCAGGTCCCGCAGGGTCACAGAAGGATCGGTGGTGTCGGAGTGTCGCAGAGCTCATAGGTATTAGAGCAGGGAAGCCGGCTACAGAGACAGAGCCGAGGAGTGAGCTCTGAACCCAGGGTTATCTTAAACTGTGATCCGTGGCACAGTCAGGCCACTGCTCTTTGAACAGGGACCCCGCAAGATCCGGGGAGACTCCCCTGGAAGAGCGCAGGGATCTGCAGGGTTTGGAGACTCCAGGCAGGGCTGTGTGCCAGAGACAGAGAGACGCTTGGTCAGAGATTGGGTGAGCTTGGAGCGCGGCCAGAGGCCAGGGAGATGGGAGTGATTGAGCGCTTTTCTCTGAGGGCACAGTGAGGAGTGGGGTGCCGAACTCTCAGCTCCTGGGGGCCGGAGATTGGGAGGCCGCCATTTTCATTCCCATCCTCCAGAACTCGACAGAATAAAAGCTCCCAAAAGCGAACCTGAGCAGATTATTTAGCCCGAATCCCTGGTGAGGGTGTTGCAATTCCACCTTGGGCAAAGACACTTGAGAATCACTACAACAGGACACTTCCCCAGAAGATCAGCAAGAAATCCAACCAAGACCAAGTTCACTTACCAAGGAGAACAGCGAATTCCAGAGGAGGAGAAAGCAAAGCATGGAATTCGTGGCTTTCTCCCCATGATTCCTTAGTCTTGCAAAGTTAATTAAATTTTTTTAATTTTATTTTTTTCTTATGCTAAAATTTTATTAACTTTTTCATCTTTTAATGTTTTTTAACTTTTTCATCTTTTAATGTTTTTTAACTACTTTATCTTAACAATACCTTACATTAAAAAAATCTTCTTGAACCTTCATTAGTATAGTCATATTTTATCCTTCATTGTATCTAACTTTATCTTTTGTATACACATAGGGTTTTTTCTTCTAAAAAAATTTGGGATACAACTTCTTCTAATAGATCAAAATATATCATAAATCTAGCACAGAGCTTTGTTCTAGTCTCCAGCCTGAGCAAATTCTCTCTACCTTTTTTCTTTATTCTCCCAACAAATTTATCTTATCAACTCCTTTTTTTAGAAATTAAAAAAATTTTTTCATCTTTATAGTCATATACCATCCCTCCATCTTGTTTACCCTTATTTTGTGTGTGTATGTATGTATGTATGTATGTATATATATATATATATTTTTTTTTCTTTCTTTAAAATTTTGGGAGGTAGTTTCTTCTAAGAGATCAAAATAGTCTCAAAATTAAGTGGGTGACTCTGTTCTATTCACCAGTCTAATATATATATTTTCTTTTTTATATTTTTCTTTATTTTTTCTTTAAAAAAAATTTTTTTTCTGAACTTTTTACCCCCTTTTGTCCCCCGACGATTTGGGGTCTCTTCTGATTTGGTTAAAACACATTTTCCTAGGGTCCTTGCCACCCTTTTAGTATTTTCTTATCTGGATAAAATGACAAGGCAGAAAAACTCACCACACACACACACACACACACACACACACACACACACAAAAGAAGAGGCAGTACCAAAGGCTAGGTACCTAATCAATACAGACATTAGTAATATGTCAGATCTAGAGTTCAGAATGACAATTCCCAAGATGCTAGCTGGGCTTGAAAAAGGCATGGAAGATATTAGAGAAACCCTGTCTGGAGAAATAAAAGCCCTTTCTGGAGAAATAAAAGAACTAAAATCTAACCAAGCTGAAATCAAAAAAGTTATTAATGGCCTGCAATAAAAAATGGAGGCTCTTACTGCTAGGATAAAAGAGGCAGAAGAGAGAATTAGTGATATACAAGACAAAATGATGGAGAATAAAGAAGCTGAGCAAAAGAGAGACAAACAGCTACTGGATCATGAAGGGAGAATTCAAGAGATAAGTGATACCATAAGATGAAACAACATTAGAATAATTGGGATTCCAGAAGAAGAAGAGAGAGGGGAACAGAAGATATATCGGAGAGAATTATTGTAGAAAATATGGCAAAAGGAACAAGCATCAAAATCCAGCAGGCACAGAGAACACCCCCCCAAAATCAACAAGAATAGGTCCACACCCCATCACCTAATAGTAAAATTTACAAGTCTTAGCAACAAAGAGAAAATCCTGAAAGCCGCCAGGGACAAGAAGTCTTTAACATACAATGTAAAAATATTAGATTGGCAGCGAACTTATCACAGAGAACTGACAGGCCAGAAAGAGCTGACATGACATATTCAGAGCACTAAACTAGAAAAACATGGAGTCAAGAATACTATATCCAGCTAGGCTATCAGTGAAAATAGAAGGAGAGATAAAAAGCTTCCAGAACAAACAAAAACTAAAAGAATTTGTAAACACCAAACCAGCTCTACAGGACATATTGAAAGGGGTCCTCTAAGAAAAGAGAGAACCTAAAAGTAGTAGACCAGAAAGGAGCAGAGACAATATACAGTAATAGTCACCTTACAGGCAACACAATGGCACTAAGCTCATATCTCTCAATAGTTACCCTGAATGTAAATGGATGAAATGCCCCAATCAAAAGACACAGGGCATCAGAATGGATAAAAAAAACAAAACCCATCAACATGCTGTCTACAAGAAAGCCATTTTAGACCCAAAGACACCTCCAGATTTAAAATGAGGGTGTGGAAAACAATTTACCATGGTAATGGACATCAAAAGAAAGCTGGGGTGACAATCTTTATATCAGAGAAACTAGATTTTAAGCCAAAGACTATAATAAGAGATGAGGAAGGACACTATATCATACTGAAAGGGTCTGTCCAACAAGAAGATCTAACAATTATAAATATCTATGCCCCTAACATGGGAGCAGCCAACTGTATAAACAAATTAATAACAAAGTCAAAGAAACACATTGACAATAATACAATAATAGTAGGGGACTTTAACACTCCCCTCATTGAAATGGACAGATCATCCAAGCAAAAGATCAACAAGGAAATAAAGGCCTTAAATGACACACTGGACCAGATGGACATCACAGATATATTCAGAACATTCCATCCCAAAGCAACAGAATTCACATTCTTCTCTAGTGCACATGGAACATTCTCTACAATAGATCACATCCTGGGTCATAAATCAGGTCTCAACTAGTATCAAAAGATTGGGATCATTCCCTGCATATTTCAGACCACAATGCTCTGAAGCTAGAACTCAATCACAAGAGGAAATTTGGAAAGAACCCAAATACATGGAGGCTAAAGAGCATCCTTCTAAAGAATGAATGGGTCAACCAGGAAATTTAAAAAGAATTGAAAAAATTCATGGAAACAACTGATAATGAAAATACAGTGCTTTAAAATCTGTGGGACACAGGAAAGGCAGTCGTGAGATGAAAATATGTAGCAATACAAGCCTTTCTCAAGAAACAAGAAAGTCTCAAATACACAACCTAACCCTACACCTAAAGGAGCTGGAGAAAGAACAGCAAAGAAAGCCTAAATAAAGCAGGAGAAGAGAAATAATAAAGGTCAGAGCAGAAATCAATGAAAGAGAAACAAACAAACAAACAAAAAACAAACAAACAAAAAACCAACAGTAGAACAAATCAACAAAACTAGGAGCTGGTTCTTTGAAAGAATTAATAAGATTGATAAACCCCTAGCCAAACTGATCAAAAAGAAAAGAGAAAGGACCCAAATGAATAAAATCATGAATGAAAGAGGTGTGATCACAACCAATACCCAAGAAATACAATTATAAGAACACATTATGAGCAACTATAAGCCAGCAAATTTGACAATCTGGAAGAAATGGATGCATTCTTAGAGACATAAAAACTACCAAATCTGAACCAGGAAGAAACAGAAAACCTGAGAGACCCATAACCAGTAAGGAGATTGAAGCAGTCATCTAAAATCTCCCAATAAACAACAGTCCAGGACCAGACGGTTTTCCAGGGTAAATCTACCAAACATTTAAAGAAGAATTAATTCCTATTCTCCTGAAACTGTTCCAAAAAATAGAAATAGAAATGAAAGGAAAACTCCCAAACTCATTTTATTAGGCCAGCATTACCTTGATCCCAAAACCAAAGATCCCATCAAAAAAGAGAATTACAGACCAATATCCATGATGAACATGGATGCAAAAATTCTCACCAAAATACTAACCAATAGGATCCAGCAGTACATTAAAAGGATTGTTATTCCAGGGCTACAAGGTTGGTTCAACATCTGCAAATCAATTAATGTGATACAATACATTAATAAAAGAAAGAAAAAGAACTATATGATACTCTCAAAAGATGCTGAAAAAGCATTTGACAAAGTACAGCACCCTTTCTTGATCAAAACTCTTCAAAGTGTAGGGATAGAAGGTACATACCTCAATATCATCAATATCATCAAAGCCATCTGAAAAACCCACAGCAAATATCATTCTCAATGGAGAAAAACTGAGAACTTTTCTGCTAAGGTCAAGAACATGACAGGGATGTCCATTTTCACCACTGCTATTCAGCATAGTACTAGAAGTCCTACCCTTAGCAATCAGACAACAAAAAGAAATTAAAGGCATCCAAATTGGCAAAGAAGAAGTCAAACTATCACTTTTTGCAGATGATATGATTCTTTATGTGAAAAACCCAAAAGACTCCACTTCAAATCTGCTAGAACTTGTACAGGAATTCAGTAAAGTGTCAGGATTTAAAATCAATGCACAGAAATCAGTTGCATTTCTTTACATCAACAACAGGACAGAAGAAAGAGAAATTAAGGAGTCAATCCCATTTACAATTGCACCCAAAACCCATAAGATACCTAGGAATAAACCTAACCAAAGAGGCAAAGAATCTATACTCAGAAAACTACAAAGTACTCATGAAAGAAACTGAGAAAGACACAAAGAAATGGGAAAATGTTCCATGCTCATGGATTGGAAGAACAAATATCATGAAAATGTCTATACTATTAAAGCAATCTACACATTAATGCATCCCCTGTCAAAATCCCATCAATTTTTTTCAACAAAATGGAACAAAGAATCCTAAAATTTATATGGAACCAGAAAAGACCTCGGATAGCCAGAGGAATGTTGAAAAAGAAAGCCAAAGTTGGTGGCATCACAATTCCAGACTTCAAGCTCTATTACAAAGCTGTCATCAAGATAGTATGGTACTGGCACAAAAACAGACATATAGATCAATGGAACAGAATAGAGAGCCCAGAAATAGACCCTCAACTCTATGGTCAACTAATCTTCGACAAAGCAGGAAAGAATGTCCAATGGAAAAAAGACAGCCTCTTCCATAAATGGTGCTAGGAAAATTGGACAGCCACATGCAGAAAAATGAAATTGGACCACTTCCTTACACCACACATGAAAATAGGCACAAAATGGATGAAGGACCTAAATGTGAGAAAGGAATCCATCAAAATCCTTGAGGAAAATACAGGCAGCAACCTCTTCAACCTCAGCTGCAGCAGCTTCTTCCTAGGAACATCGCCAAAGGCAAGGGAAGCAAGTGCAAAAATGAACTACTGGGACTTCATGGAAAGAGTCAACAAAACCAAAAGACAACTGACAGAATGGGAGAAGATATTTGCAAATGACATATCAAATAAAGGTTTAGTATCCAAAATCTAGAAAGAGCTTATCAAACTCAATACCCAAAGAACAAATAATCCAATCAAGAAATGGGTAGAGGACATGAACAGACATTTCTGCAAAGAAGACATCCAAATGGCCAACAGACACATGGAAAAGTGCTCCACATCACTCAGCATCAGAGAAATACAAATCAAAACCGCAATGAGATACCACCTCACACCAGTCAGAATGGCTAAAATTAACAAGTCAGGGAATGACAGATGCTGGCAAGGATACAGAGAAAGGGGAATCCTCCTACACTGTTGGTGGGAATGCAAGCTGGTGCAGCCACTCTGGAAAACAGCATGGAGGTTCCTCAAAAAGTTGAAGGTAGAGCTACCCTATGACCCAGCAATCACATTACTGGGTATTTACCCTAAAGATACAAACGTTGTGATCTGAAGGGGCACATGCACCCGAATGTTTGTAGCAGCAATGTCCACAATAGCCAAACTATGGAAAGAACCTAGATGTCCATCAACAGATGAATGGATAAAGAAGAGGTGGTATATATATATACAATGGAATACTATGCAGCCATCAAAAGAGATAAAATCTTGCCATTTGTGACAACGTGAATGGAACTAGAGGGTATTATGCTTAGCAAAATAAGTCAATCAGAGAAAGACAATTACCATATGATCTCCCTGATATGGCGAAGTTGAGAGGCAATGTGGGGGCTTGGGGGGAGGAAAAGTATAAATAAAACAAGATGGGATCAGGAGGGAGAAAAACCATAAGAGACTCTTAATCTCACAAAACAAACTGAGGGTTGCCAGGGGGAGGGGTTAGGGAGAGGGTGGTGGGGACATTGAGGAAGGTATGTGCTATCGTGAGTGCTGTGAAGTGTGTAAACCTGGTGATTCAGACATGTACCCCTGGGGCTAATAATATGGTATATGTTAATAAAAATAAGAATTATAATTTAAAAAGCCATATTAATAATCACATTAAATGTAAGTGGTATAACTACCCCAAAGGAAAGCAGGGATTGTCAGACTGGATAAGAAAGCAAGACCTAACTACATGCTGCACACAAGAAATGCCCTATGAATGTAAAAACACAGATAGGTTAAAAGCAAATGGGTCGAAAAGATATCCCATGCCACCACTAATTAAAAGAAAGTTGAAATGGCTATACTAATAGCAGACAAAGGATATTTCAGAGTAAAGACTATTGCCAAGAATAAAGACTGTGATTTGATAAAGATAAAGGAATAACATAGTCAAGAGGACACAAAGATACTTAATATTTCTTCATCTCATAACAGAACTTTAAGATACATAAGACAAAACCTTTTTAAAAAAGGCAAAATTGTAAGGAGAAACAGGCAAAATCCATAACTATAGTCAGAATATTCAACTGTCTTCTATTAGTAATAGGACAAGTAGACAGAAAAAATCAGCAAGAACTCTAAGGAATTGACTCAAATACCCATCAGCTGAAGACTCAATACACAGAATGTAATGTATTCATACAATGTAGGATTATTCAACCATAAAAAGGGATGAAATAATGACATGTGTTAAAATGCTACGCTAAGTGAAAGAAGTCAGTCATAAAGGACACATATTATATGATTCTATTTATACGAAATATCCAGAATAGTCAAATCTATAGAGGCAGAAAGTAGAGTAGTGGTTGCCAGCTGTTAGGACAGAATATTTGTGTCCCAGCAGTTCATTCATCAAAACCTAATACCTAATGTGATGGTATTTGGAAGTGGGACTTGGGGAGGTGATTAGGTCATAAACACAATTAGTGCCCTTATAAAAGAGATCTGAGAGCTCCCTCCACCTGCCACCATGGGAGGGCACAATGAGAATATGGTGATCTAAGAACCAGAATGTTCTCTCACCAGACTCTCACCAGACACTGAATCTACTGACACATTGATCTTGGGACTTCCCAGACTCTAGACCTGGGAGAAATAAATGTGTGTTTAATCTATACTTTTTGTTAACAGCAGACTGAATGAAGACATCAGGGAATTAAAAGAATGAAATGAAATGAAAGAAAGGAAAACAGGGAGTGACTAATCAGGGAACTTCTTTTAGGGATGATGAAATGTTCTGGAATTAGTGATGATATTTGTACAACTTTGATATTATCCCAAAAACCACTAAATTATATGCTTAAAAAGTAAAATCTGTGGTATGTAAATCGTGTTTCCTTTAAAAAAATATAAAGGACTTCAACCATACTGTCAACCACCTTGAACTAATTGGAACTAAATGCCATTTATAGCATGATACATTCTTTTCAAGTTCACATGAAACAGTTACCCAGATAAACCCTATTTTAATCCACAGAATAAATTTTAAATCTAAAAGAATTCAAATCATATAAGACATGTTCTCTGACTACTGTGAATTTAAATTAGAAATCAGTAAGAAAAATACTTGTAAAATAATCAAACATTTGTAAGTTAAGTAACAAGCTCCTAAATAACCCAAAGTTCACAATAATAAGAAGGGAAGTTAAAAACTATTTTGTACTAAACAGAAATAAATACAGGTCAAAATGTATAAGACACAGTTAAAGCAGTACTTATAGAAAAAATGTATAGCCCTAAACATCTATACAAACAAAGAAGGACTCAAACAAATGACATCAGCTTCCACTTTAAGAAACTAGAAAGAAAGGAGCTAATTAAAGCTAATTAAACATATAATTAAGAGCAGCAGTAAGGAAATAGAAAACCTATGAAAATAAAAGAAAATCAGTAAAACCACTTGAAAATAGAAAACACAAATTACCAATATCAAGAACGAGGAGATGATACCATTACATACAGATATTAGAAAGATAATATGGGATGTTATAAATAATTTAATAAATTCAAAAACTTAGAAAAAAATGGACACATTTCCTGAAATATCAACTACCTGAATTCATTTAAGAATAGACAACTTAATATTCCTATCTCAATCAAAGAAATTGAATTTGTATTTTTGAATCTTCTCATAAAGAAAATTCCAGGCTCACAGAGCCTCACCAAAGAAAACTCTTAGGGAAGAAATACCAATTCTATACAAACTCTTCCAGAGAATTCTATGAGGTGAGCATCACTCTGATGCCAATACTCGATTAGATGACCATATTTCACTCACTTCTTTATACAGTAGAGCTTAGCCTCCTCAAATAATACCCTTCAAATCCAAACAACAGGCTTCTGATGTCTTTAAAGAGCCTCTTTCTACCTGGAAGCTTCTTATTCTTGACTCCAGGGCAGAGAAAGCAGATGATGATTATAATATAGTACATAATACCTTAAGTATGGTCAATGATTCTTAGACCTCCAGAAATAAAAGCAGATACCTTCATGTCTTAACAATAAAAAAGTAGCCAAGTTGATTCTCTGACATACTTTATTGTTTGCCAAGCAGCAAAAATAAAACAAAAGTCAAAATATCATTTTAATATTGTTCAATAGCTTGCCAGTCGTTGATGAAAACTCATCAACTATGTGAAGAGAAATGTTTCAAGCTGAAGGCTGCAGCAAGCTTAAGAAGCCAGGTGCTCAATGTTGGCCATGGAGTCTTACAGAGATTAGCTGTAAGTCCTAGGATGTGAAGATGTTTACATCTCCAGAGTACACAGCAAAGCTACACTCATATTTGATGTTCCTGTCTCCTTTCCTGAATCCCTGACCTCCTTCCTCTTTTAAATGTGGCACAAGTGGTCCTTTTTGCTAGTAATATAACACAAGCTGCTACTCTCAGTAGATGCAGACAGACTTTATTATCTTTACCTCTCAAGGACATTTTTGCTTTTGGGATTTTAAGAAGACAGAGAAATATTGGAATAAAGGATGCAAGGAGCAGATAAAAATTTGAAGGAGACAGAGAGAAGGAGAGAGGAGAAGGAGGGAAAGTTGGGGTGGGTGATGTGAAGAAGCGAGGGAGGAATGGGACATAAGCGAAAGAAGAGAAGAGGGAATCAAAACCGGAGGAATGACGAAGAATGGAGAGTATGCATGGTAAAAAGAGAAGGTGAATGACAACCTCTTTTATTCCCTTTTGCCCACCTCCATCAAGAACTGCTAGTAAGGAGGGGCACCTGCATGGCTCAGTGGGTTAAGCCTCTGCCTTCAGCTCAGGTCATGGTCTCAGGGTTCTGGGATCGAGCCCCACATTGAGCTCCACATCAAGCCCTGCATCGGGCTCTCTGCTCAGCAGGGAGCCTGCTTTTCCCTCTCTCTGTCTGCCTCTCTGCCCACTTGTTATCTCTCTCCTCTCTGTCAAATAAATAAATACAATCTTAAAAAAAAAAAAGAACTGCTAGTAAGGAAAGTAGGAAGAGATTTCAACTGATAAAAAACTTACAATTCATTCAAAAAAAGAAGTCAGGATGGAAACTGGGTAAAAGATCATAGACTAAATACTTCCTCTACACAGACTTTTACTAGCTTTTCTGGCCAGAGAGAATAAACAAGTATCAAATATTCATCCTATCTCTAGAAAGTGAACTATAATGTATGTGTGAATATATCATTTGTTTCACAATATCAACCACCATTCTCAGAGATCATAAGAATTCATGGCACTCCCCACTGGCCATTCCTTCTCAGGCTCCTTTCCTTTGCTAGATTCTCCTCACTGATCTACCACTGAAATATTGCAATCTGAGGGGGGACTCCTAGATTCCTCTCCTCTTCTCTTGGTTCTCTACTCTTTGCTCCATGTGATCCCATAAATCTCTGCTCCCATACATACCACCTACGTGCTTACGGTCTCAATAGTACATATTCAGCCAGGAGCTCTCCTCCAGAATCCAAATGTGTATCTACCACTGCAAACTGGATATTTCCACTTGTGTCTCAGGGCACGTCAGAATAAACATGTCCAAAATTGATTTTTCCCCTTTGGTAGTAGGTTGACTGACCTAACTTCTATTTACAACTTCCTTTTCCCTCCTCTCTTTTCCTATGAGGCCATCAAAGGTCACAATTCAATTTCCCATCCACTCCAATACCTGGTGGTTTCCATGGATCCATGTAACTCAATTCTAGCCAATGACATATAAATAGATTATCTCTTGATATTGTCTTTTCCTTTCATCCTTCTTGAGGATCAGAACACATATACAAGGCTTGCAGGTTCCCCAATTACTTGGTGAGGTAATACAAATGAGGCTGAAAGTTACAGCACTAAGGATGGCAGAGAGGAAACACAGAAAGAACATGCATCTCTGATGGTACCATTAGCCTAGTTCACTAGCCCTCCAATGCCTCACTTCAGTGTCCCCGTTATTTGAAATAAATGAAGGTGTACTTGTCTAAACCAATGTTGTCTCATTTTCTGTTACTGGCAGCCCAAGTCATTCCTCCAAAACCGTTTCATCTCTGTCTTTCTCATCTCATTGAAATGCTTTATAATTGTCCCCGATGCTCCAGCTAGAAATAAGATGGGTCTTCTAGATTTCTCTGCTTCCCACAACCCCTTAATCCTAACACTCCCCTACCGAACACACAGAGTGAATCCATCATTAAGTCCTGTGGCCGTTCCTCCAAAGACTAGGGCCACACTGTCAATGGCTTTCCTAACACTGCAGCTTCCCCAGGCCAGATCAAATGGGGAAGCTTTTCACACGCTGGTACCATCCCCGCTCATCTGAAATTTGCATGGTTAACTCCTTTCACCCTCAAGGCCCAGCTTAAGTGTGTCCTCAGAGAGGCCTTCTTTGACCATCCTATTAAAATTCTTCCCTACCCAAACTCCTTGCTCTCAAATGCTAGATTTTTTTTCTCTTCAAAGCATCTACTCCATCTTTTCTATTTGTATATTGGGATCCACCTGGGGAAATAGAATCCATACCAATGTTTTAACAGGGTGAATTTAATACAGAGAATTAACAAAAAGGTCTTATTTGACTGAGAAGATGAAAGAGGACCACAGAGAGAGTGAGAGCAGGAGATGGTCCCCGCACCTGGGGCTGGGATCTGGAGCTCTGACGGTCCCATTTGTCTCCATCTCTACCTCAGGCGCTTGGAGGAGGCTCTGCGGAGTTGCTTCTCAGATTCCAAGGAGAGGGTGTTACCTGGGTGGTGCTGGCACCTCTGACAGGGTGCAATCAAGCCATTTCTGGGAATGCTGGAAAAAACTAGGAACAGCAAACAACTGGTGATGCTGGGGTAAAATGCATGGCAATGGTACCCACTGGGGCAACACGGAGAGTGAGGAAGAGCAAGTCCTTTTGGGTTCCTCTCATCTATCCATATTTCCCACTGCTCCCTATGAATAGAGCCTAATATGGACACACTTGGCAAAGGAAAAATGGGGTTTGCAGAGCCTCAGCCTGAACGATTCGGAGCAGCATATAAAAGGCTGAGTTCAGGGTTAAGATATGATACATAGCTTAAGAAGTAGCACAGTATTTGTTTATTTATTGTTCTTTCTCCCTTGCTAGACAATACGTGTTCAGGACCTATGCCTTTCTTTTTACTGTTTTACTCCCACCATGTGCAGAGTAATAAAAGTACATAGAAGGTACTCCAGAAGTATTTCTTGAGTGGATGAATTTATTGGATTTTTCTAAAAACTAGTGAGCAAAGTGTACAATTTAATTCTTTGCCAATTGAATAAACCAAATGCCTCATATGATGGTCTAAATATGAAGATGAGGCACTTCCTTGTTATTTAGCAAGGAATTTAAGACATTCTCATATGACATTAAATCATAAAATGCCATAGAAAGCATTCACATGTTTAAATGCCCAGAGAATTAAACAGGCAGCAAAATCTACGGGAGATGAGAAACGGAAAATATAAAGGTAGGTTTGGAATAACTCAGAAGACTTGTGGAAGAAGCTGCCACCTGAGGCAGGCTTGAAAGGGGGCAGACAAGCAAAGTCAACGAAGATGGATGAGTCTGGCAGGTTTTCAGATGTTTCTGATGAAAGCAGAGAGGTGGGAAATTACTAGAAGTCACTGAAAAAGTGAGCTTGAACCAACTGTGGCAAATAGCAAGTTCTGGAGTTAGAATTATAAGCAGTATGTCTTTTGCAAAGAGGAGCCATTAAGAAGTTTTAAGCAAAGGAATGGTGTGGCACTGGGAATATTTTCTGAAGGTAAATTTGGCAGTGTCATGGGAACTGACTGAATAGGTAGAATCTGGAGCCAGAAAGACGAGTTAGAAGACTGACACAATCTTGAGCCAGAAAGAGATGGTGGAGATAGAAATAAGAGAAGAAGGACACATGTAACATTTAGAAGGAAGAATCAATATAATGTAACACAGAATTAATCTAGGGAAAAGTTAGTGAAGAGAATTTAACCTGCAGCAATTCACTGAAGGTCCAGAGGATGGAGAGAGATGAAAGATCATTGAGTTTCATCCAAAGAACATGATTAACAATGAAATCCGTAAAATAAAAGTCCCAGTGAATATCCTCTTATAACTAAACCCAGTATTTTCAAAAGTTACTATGAATCTGGAAGAATATATATGTCTTCATCTTGAGGGTCTTCAGCAGTACTAGGTTTCTGGAAGTTATAATATTGAGGTGACATCTCATTTCCATAGATATGCTCCTCAAAATTGGTCTGCCAAGTATTCTCATACAGTTCTTTATCAGTTACCTCTTTATGTTTGGGAGCACCACTTTCCACATTTTCATAGCTGCCATGCATGTTATTCCCTCTTCCAGAAGGTCTGCTGTGCTGGTTCTGAACTGAGATTTTATGCCTTGAGGTGACAGTGAGGAGACTGGAGAGTGTTTTAGTATTGTCTTTTCTCCTGCTGCTTCTCCTTTGCAAGACCCTTGGTAAGGGAAAATGCACCGGGTTACCATGTTTCCAGCGCCAAACACACCCAATTCCACAGATTAACAAGAGAAAAAGAAGGGAAATTCCTATAGAAGTGGCCACTGGTGTATTTCCACAGCTTTTTAACATTTCTGCACAAGCACTGTTGTTTCGTGGTATGGGGGAGCCCTTAATGAATTCACAGGTGCAGACAAATGTAATTCCTCTTAGGGTAGAGTTTAAGAATAATCCTGGAAGCTCTTTTTGACATTTCTTTTTCAGATGTGGAAGAACATCATTTGGCAAAGTCCTGATACAATCAGAGGAGAGATTGAATAAACGAAGCCTTGGACGATCCTTCTCGTTGTATGTGATGCTTTTTGCATTACAGTCCTTAATGTATAATTGCACTGTGCCGGGGGGGATTTTAATTGACTTCACTTCACTTTCTACCAATGAATCACAAGACAAAGCAAAAGTGAGTGGAAGATAATGGCAGAGCAGACAACTCAAGAAAGAGACGGTTGGACGATCTGCCATCCAGACACCTCCTATAAATTAAAAAACAAATTAATTGCATATTTATCACATAGCATAATAAAAATCTGTCAGTATCTGCCAATATATTAAGCACTGTCATTTAGTGAGAATATAGTACTAGCTGTTGTGAGAAAAGAAAAAGAAGAACTTCTACCTGCTCAAGCCTGAGTGGTTTTATTAATTAGATTTCAAAATGGATTTTGACAATAATGTTAATAATTTTCAAGTGAAAGACAATGATTTGAATGCAATAAGAGAAAGGGAGAGGAGTATACCTGCGTAATAATTTCCATTATTTATCACCTTCTCTGTGAGGGCTTTTCCTTAATCACTCCTTCCTCTGTATTCCCCTATAAATGAGGCCATTCTCTATTATAGCATGACAGCTTAAGTTACAGTAAATTGTGTGCCTGCCCATGGTTAAATGGTGGGCAGGGATCAGGTCTTTTCATCTGTATATTCCTAGAGAATAGCACAGTATCTAGTGCAGGAAAGAAATTCAGTTGACATTTTATTAAATAAGGGAGTCAAGAAACAAATGACTCCAAATCTCAGCATCTAATTGCTTAAGTCATTTAAAACTTAAGATACGTCTTCTAAAGTGTATAGATGTTTTGTTTTGTTTTAAGATTTTATTTATTTATTTGAGAGAGAGGGAGAGATAGTGAGAGAGACAACAAGTGGGGGTGAGGGGAAGAAGGAGAAGCAGACTCCCCACTGAGCAGGGAGCCTGATGCAAAGCTCATTCCTAGGACCCTGGGATCATGACCTGAGCTGAAGGCAGATGCTTAAGCAACTGAGCCACCTGTGCACCCCTAAAGGATATAGTTTATACTTAAAAGAAGAAAAGAGGTCTTTGACCTACCACAAAATGTCTAAAACAAATTTTGAAAGGCTTTCTATAACTAGTGTTCTCACAACGTGCAGAAAACAACTTTTCAATTAAGATATTTTGAGAATGTTTTCTGCCAAGGCTTTAAAATGGCAAAGAGATAAGAAATGAAAAGTATTCAACCAGACTGACTGTTGTATTATGATTTAATCAACAAAACATTAGTACTGTATGTTTTCAGCCTAGGCACAGAAACAGTTACATCTAATACCACTTTCACTGTTGTTGCTCTTTCTAGTTTTATTGAGATATATAATTGATACATTATATTGTATCAGTTCAAGGTATACAACATAATTTGACATATGAATACATATGTGAAATACAACATGATACATACTGTGAAATGATGGCCACACTAAATTTAGCTGATGACCATCACCTCACATAGTATAATTTTTTTCTTCTCATAATAATTTTTAAGATCTACTCTCTTAGCAACATTCAAATACACAATACAGTGTTGTTAACTATAGTCACCCGATATTGTCAACAGTGCTTGTGGGATGATTATCATCATCTATTCAATTTCACTATTGATAATATTTAGTTAAGAGCTTATTTTGGATCAGCTTCTAAACACTTTTACATGGATTATCTCATTTATCCTACAGATGCCATATGAATTAGATACTACTGTAATGCCTATTTTAGAGAAGAGTAAGGAGAGGATTAAAGAATTTAACTTCCTGAATAACTAAGACGTGACTGAATCAAGAGTCAAGTAAAATTTGCCCCCAAATACTATTCTTAACCAAAATTCTATAAATGGCTATGAAGAACATCTATTGCTAAACTTTTATAGCTTGATTTGCTCTGAGCTTCTTGAGGGATGGAGCTCTTACTTATTTTTATATTACCAAAACCAGTACTAGACAAAGAAGAGCTACTTTCTTAAATATTTGTTAGTAAATGGAGCAAACAGCATTAGGATAACAGTGGCAACAATAAACAGGGAAAAAGTAACCCTACAAAGCTGAGTCCTGATTTTAGTGAGTGTTCACACCTGAAAGTAAACTTTTCTAAATTTGTTCAAAGTTGGACTACATCAACGTGAAAATTATCAGTTTGGCATTTCACACAAAACACTGAATTACATATGAAATGCAGTTAACTTTTATAAAATTTATTTGATAAAACTGTATGGACAGACATCCTAGATCTAGACATTTTTGGAACCTTTCTAGGTTCCCTCCTTTATAAAGGCTATATACAATGCTGTTTCCAAAGACAAATATTTGGCAAATGACTTTAACCTTTAGGGCCTCATTTCCTTTCTAAAACAGTTAAGAACTGATTGTAGGAAGATAATTTATAGTATAAGTGATTACTCATTTAAGTAAAATTTGGTAGCATATTTGAACTGAATTTCAAATATAGATTAAAATTAATCACCTTTTTAAAATTCTAAGCTTGCAACAAAATGGGGGATGCTGACTATTGCTGAAGATTAGGTACTAAATTGCCTTCACCATTTCCAAGATGGGAATTTATTTTTACCATCTATGTTGTGCTATGTAGACAATCCAGAACATTCCAAATAGTAAAACTGTCAACGAAATGTTTACTGAGATAAATACAAGAAGACTTCTTAAAAGAGAAGAAATACATCCTTTTTATGCTCTAAAACAACTTAATAGGAAAAAAATCTGAGAGGCAAAATCGAAAGACCTACTAGAATGGAAACCATATGTTAAACAAGAGCCCTTCAAAGCTGGCTTAACACCCCAATTAGTCTCATTTTGCCCAATCTGCAAGAAGGCTGTTCCTGTTTTGGAAAACAGTTCCAACACACTACCTAACAATTATTCATTTGTCTTAAAATCACAAATGACTGATAGACTTCTGGAATCTTCAAAGGCAGAATACTGCCCATTTGGAAACAAGACAATAGCAAAGCCAAATCTTAATGGTAAGCGTATAAACTGGTAGAGACAGATTAACATCACCCTCAGTTTGTAAACTCATTATTGCCACTGAAGGCCATCTAAAAAATATGGTAACATAAAGTCATTATTTAAAATGAACTTGTTCCTTATAGTTTTTCATCAGCCACATGCCTTAAATCAGGTTCTCACTTACCTTGAGACTGCTGAGCCAAACTCTCCTCTACTCTTTTGGTTTTATCTGCTTTAGTGTTCCTCTTTTTAGTGTTCCTCTTCTTTACCCCTCCTTCAGATTATTTCATACTTGCAAAGTTTCCTGGTTGCAGAGGAAGTTCTTATCAGATGTACCAGAATTAAGATAAATGGCATGAGTTTTTGAAAAAGGAAGTCCAGCCCTTTTTCCTTGTCAATAATTCTCCAGCTACATCAGAGAATGATACCAGGAGCCCAGAAGCTTCTTTATTTGCATAATATTTGCAGTCCTCACTTCAGAATCAATAAAAGTCATTTCATTTGCACTTATAATTTTTTAAGAAGAAAGATTTTGAAATGTAATTACATAGAGGTCTTGTTTATTTGTTTGCTCATAGGATTGTTAAAACAGTCTTCATTTAAAATACTGTGTCTCAGTGCCACAGGTTATGTTTCCACTTGATAAGCTGGTGTCCAAATTTTGGTGCAGAAAATGTTAACATTCCTTTACGCTGGTGAAACAGTAATCTCCCAAAGTAGATTCAACTTGATGTGTGACATTTCTGTGATCTTCTAGTAGGTAGAAAGGAAAACGGTTTCACTTTGTTTAATAACAGAGGCCAGCATATTCTGGGCACTTGCTAGGTCTTCTAAATGCTTTGTGTACTACTTGGTAAATCCCGACAACAACCTGTGGGAGATGGTTGCGATTCATCCAATTTTATAGGGGAGGAAATGGAAGCAGAGGGGTAACAGTGTGGTCTGGCAGTGTGCCTCCAGCACCTGTGTGCTAAACCACTTCACTTGGTTGTCTCACTTGGGTGATTGAGAGGTTTCCAACATAGAACTCTTATTTAAAGGCATTGCTCAGAGACCAACTCCACAGAATTAAAAAAGAACAGAAAAGGCTGAGTTTAAAAAGATGAGATCATAAAGCAATGGAAAGTTTGCCTTTTAAACTGTATTGGAACTTTTCAACCCCAGGGGATTTTTCAACCCCCACGGGATTTTCTTTAAATCAAGTGAATTAAAAGACAATATTTCATTACTGAAACGCCAACCAGACATTAGAAGAACAAGACTGTCAATATGGGTTAGGCGTGGATATTCTGCCAGGCATTGTGCTGAGTAATGCGGATGCAATAATGAACAAACTCCCTTGCAGCACCTAAAGCCTACTGGAAGGCTGCTGTACACACAGATCATTTCAGATCAAGGAGGTAAGGGCTAAGAAAGACATAGTTATACACAGAGGACAGTCGGAATAAGGAAAAGAGGCATCCAGTTGAGAATGGTCAGGGAACGCAAGACCTGAGGTAATAAGCCTCATGGAATAAAAAGGAGTTAATCAAGGAAGAATAGAAGGGTTCCAGGCAAAACCCTGGAGTGAAGGAGGTTATGAAGTGCTGTGAGGAATGAACCATAAAAGACAGTACCCTACTGCTATTCCATTCTAAGCTGCAAAATCTGCCCCCTTGGAAAACGTGCCATGCCTACAGAGAAGAGCTTTGTTTACGGTTCACTGGGCAACTTCGAAAGAAATGTTAGACTATGGTCCAGGGCTTAAAAACAAACAAACAAACAAACAAACAAAAAACAAAACAAAAAAACTGATAATGAAAGAAAAACAAAAAGGCTCAAGAGTTCACTCCTAGGTATATAAAGGCCAATTCTGTTTATAACTGCTTTAATTCAGAATTTCTCAATCCTCTAGAAACACTTGAAAGTTCCCTCACAATTCAACGGTAAATAGAACATGATAAATCCATGCAGTTGGACACCACATATGGCAATAAGAAATCCGAAATACTGATACATTTCAACAACATAGACGGATCTCACAAACATAATATAGACTTTAAAAAGCTTTGGACAAAAGAGTACAAACTGTAAGGTTCCATTCTCAAATCACGGAAAGGTTACTTATGAACACGTGATGGTAGAGTTCAGAAATACGGGGATTACTACAGACTAGAAGGTGCATGAGGGAGCCTTCCTGGATGCCAGAAATGTTCTGTATCTTGATCTTTGTGGTGGTTATGTGTAACCATTCATCAAGCTCTCCCTTTAAGATTTGTGCACTATATGTAGATTGTCTTAAAATAAATTGGGAATGAATAAAAAGACAATTCTTTTAAAAGTCAGGCAAAGTTAGGGCACCTGCATGGCTCAGTTGGCTAAGCATCCAACTCTTGATTTCAGCTTGGGTCATGATCTCAGAGTCATGAGATTGAGCCCCACATCAGGCTCTGTGCTTAGCGGAGAGTCTGTTTGAGATTCTCTCTCTCCTTCTCCCTCTAATCCCCTTCTATCCCCCACACATCTGGAGGACCTCTCTCTAAAAAAATAAAAAAAATAAATCTTTAACAAAATGAAATGAAAATTATGAAAAGTTGAGATAGAGATTTTTAAAAAATTTTTTAATATGTTATTTATTTATTTGACAGAGAGAGAGAGAGATCACAAGTAGGCAGAGAGGTAGGCAGGGTGGTGGGTGGGGAAGCAGGCTCCCTGCTGAGCAGAGAGCCTGATGCGGGATTCAATCCCAGGACCCTGAGATCACCACCCGAGCCAAAGGCAGAGGCTTAACCCATTGAGCCACCCAGGAGCCCCAGGATTTTTTTTTTTTTTAATTGTTTCATATGACCACCTTCTTTGGCAAACTGGTCTCCTAATTTGGATGGAGAAACAATTTGCTCAACTGTAGGCAGACTTTGAGCTGCATGAATTCTAAGTTTATCTAGAGTTTCTTAAGTCTGGACATTGGCAAGGCTGGTGCTAAGAAAAAGGGGAGTTATTAATGAATCTTGAGCTTCAGCTCAAAGTAGGGAATTTCTACTTTCTGAGCTCATGACTATGGTCTTTCATTGGCACACTTTGTCCTTAAAGATGTGGCAGTGGGAAATCATGTTCAACCTAAAGTTATATAGGTGTAAAGCAATTTTATCTAAAAGAAATAATCCTGGCATCTTGGGCAAATAATACAACTTCTTGGTCTTGCTTTCTTCATTCATAGGACAACAATGGATTGGGTGATCCCCGACCTCTCCTCAAATCCTACAAAGTACATATGAACCATATAAATAGTTGTCGCATTCAGAAGACGGTTTTCATACGTAGTACACACTTCTCTTCTTAGTATCACGCCCTCTTTTCATCATCAGTCTTTCCTAATTGCTACACAGATCAGATAACGTGACTTGAAGTTTGCTTCAACTTGAACAACACTCCCTCCTCCCCCAGTGGTTTCCCCTTTTATTCCTCCAGATGAAAATAAATGGACACTAGGGAACTTAAGCAATCATTTAACATGAAAAAATTTGAAAATCTTTTTGCATCTTCATGAATAAAATGGAAAGTCTTACCATTTGCAAGGACATGGATGGAACTGGAGGGGATTATGCTAAGTGAAATAAGTCAATCAGAGAAAGAAAATTATCATATGATCTCACTCATACGTGGAATTTAAGAAACAAAACAGCGGATCATAGGGGAAGGGAGGGAAAAATAAAACAAGATGAAATCAGAGATAGAGACAAACCATAAGAGACTCTTAATCATAGGAAACCAACTGAGGGTTGCTAGAGTCAAGGGGTTGGGGGATGTGGCAACTGGGCAATGGACATTAAGGAAGGTACATGATGTAATGAATAATATGTGCTATATAAGACTGATGAATCACTGAACCCTACCTCTAAAACTAAGAATATACTATATGTTAATTAACTGAATTTAAATAAAAATTAAAAATAAATTACACAAGGCAATTGAAAAAAAAATCCTTTGCATTAAGACCCAGAATGATCTCCATTCTACACTGATGCTGAGTGAGAAATTAGGGGAAGCAGAGAACAGTAAATACTTTAGATTCACTCCCCCTACTTGCCCCTACTTGCCCCCCCCACAACAGGGATGCTGTCTTATATAACTCTATTCCTATGAGTAGTACTAGGAGGTGAATAAAACAACAAAACAAATACTATGGGAGTGGGTGGGGCCAGGCGCCTGTCTAAAAGGGCCCTGAGAAGCAGGTCCCCTATTTTCCCTCTGCAGGAAATAGACCTCAGATGCCAATTCAGCTTCAGATGACCACTGAACATTCACCCAGAAAGTAACAGCTGAAGGGTGTGGGGCAAAAGGGGTTGATGGCCTCAAATAAACGCAGTGATGCTCCAGCCACACCCATTTCTCTACAAAAAATTTCCCGTCCTTACTTATACACATGTTCACGAGAGGACAGGCTAAAGTCATGCTGTTCTTTTTTCTCTTAGGAAACATATCTCTCGTCACAATATATTCCTTTTATTGGTTAATTTAACAAAATTTTAAGACTATCTCCTTTTTGTCTTCACAGTCTACCCCATTGCTGACATTATGAACTAGCATGGGCCAGTCATTCTACCACAGAGAGTCTCAATTTCCTCATTTGCAAAATGGATTTGAATGGATCATCGGTTCTTATCTCTAGCCATTCGCTAAAATCTCCTCAGGAGCTTTTCAAAATACTGTTGCTGGGGCTCCAGGCCACACGAGTTAAAGCAATATATCTGAGGGTGTAACTAACCTTAGTAGTTTTTAAAAGTTCCTCAGGTATTTAAAAGTCCCCAGCAAGCCAGTATTGAGGGCAGGCCTTTCCTGAACTAATATACTAGGGCTCTGCTTTCCTGAACTAATATACTAGGGCTCTGCCTTGAGGCACCTGGGGAGGGGGAGGGGTGATCGGTAAGCCTGGTGCTGAGGGCACGTATTGCATGGAGCACTGGGTGTGGTGCATAAACAATGAATTCTAGAACACTGAAAAAAAAAATGGGGTCCGCCTTGGTGGCTCAGTGGGTTAAAGCCTCTGCCTTCGGCTCAGGTCATGATCTCAGGGTCCTGGGATCGAGCCCCACATCGGGCTCTCTGCTCCGCGGGGAGCCTGCTTCCTTCTCTCTCTCTGCCTACCTCTCTGCCTAGTTGTGATTTCTCTCTGTCAAATAAATAAAATATTAAAAAAAAAAAGGAACTCAAGAGATAATGTTGCAAGAAAAGGTAAAAAAGTCTCCAAAGTGTTCAAAGTTCATCAGAGAAAATACATGTTATTAAAAGCTCCTGAGCAATCTGGCTAAGATAGTTATGCTAACTGCATGAACTGCTAACTGAAGGTTTTCTTTTTGAATTCTCATAACAAGCATAATGATGGGTTTTACAGGGGCGCCTGGGTGGCTCAGTGGGTTAAAGCCTCTGCCTTCAGCTCAGGTTATGATCCCAGGGTCCTGGGATTGAGCCCCGCATCAGGCTCTCTGCTTAGCAGGGAGCCTGCTTCCTCCTCTTTCTCTCTCTCTGCCTGATTCTATGCCTAATTGTGATCTCTGTCTGTCAAAAAAAAAAAAAAAAAAAAAGATCGGTTTTACACACTAATTTGGAGGTGAGGAAACAGGCATTGAGGGACGAACGACCTGCCTGCCATCGTATGGCCTGTGCCAGAGTCTGTATTCAAACTCAGACTGTGTGCCTGGAATCTAGAGCTGGTGCTTTTCACCTCTGCAGGACTATGATGTGCTCTCTGACTCTTTCTTTCTTTTTTTTATTTTTTTTATTTTTTTAAAGATTTTATTTATTTGACAGAAAGAGAGAGAGAGAGAGCCCGAGTAGGCAAAGTGACAGGCAGAGGGAGAAGCAGACTTCCCACTGAACAGAGAGTCCAACGTGGGGCTTGATCTCGGGACCCTGGGACCATGACCCGAGCCGAAGGCAGACACTTAGCCGACTGAGTCACCCAGGTGCCCCTCTATTACTTTTGAATTATGTAACCAAATTCCTGAGAAGTCCCAGATTAAAATCTGCCTTATTCCAAATGGTACACAGTTGAATCCCTATCTACTTCTGAATATTTGACCTGGGCTTCAAAGATGTGTGGCCCTGCTGGTGGCAGTAAGTCTGATGGCTGGGGGAGAGATTTTGCTTTGGTTCTAGTGAAGTACAGAGGTTCTTAGAAAGTACTGGAGAAGGTATAAGAATGAGACTGAGGTGTAAGACCAGGAGGCCCATGACTAAAAATCTTTTTTCTGTACATTTCATAGGAAAGTGACATGCTCACCAAAGGGCCTGGGCATGGCGAACCTTGTTACTATTACGGAGAATGACAAAAATCATCTGATCTTTAGCTCTGATGGGATTTAGGGTTATTCTAAATAAAGTTTACCCACTGTTCTTTATATGCAAGGACATGTCTTTATTCCAGGGCTCATCATCTCTTGCCTGAGCAACTTACTGACCTTCTTCCTCCTAACCTGGTCATTCAACAGTACTACTATATCTTGAAGGCTGACAGAGTGATATTTTCCAAATATAAATCCCACAAATCAGCCTCCTGAGTGAGATCCTTCAGTGGTTCCCTATAGTCTGGGAGTTAAGCGCCAATCCTTATGGTAAGACAGTTAAGAAGGCTTTTCATAGTCCACCCCGTGGGCCTTGTTGTCCCCTCCAGCCTCCTCCCTTCCTCCCTCAATCCCAAACACAATTGCCTTCTTTCTAATCCTCCAACACTTCTAGTTCCTCCCTGCCTGTAGGCCCTGCATTAGTCCCTCCAGTTGTATTCTCCCAGATGGCCTGCACATCCCTCCTTCAAGCTTCCTCTTAAATGTCTCCTCCTCAGGGATGCCTTCTTTGACCCTCCCACTCTAAAATCAACCCCTACACAGCCTCCCACCCCCTTTCACACCGCCACTCGCTCTCAATGCCTCTCCTACTACCCTGTTTATTTTCATCAGCACCTGTAGTACTGATACGTACATACGTATAGTAGTTTATTCTTGCGTTCCCCTACCTTTCAGCGTTAATTTCGTAATGGCGTAAGGACAGAGACCATGTCTTTCTTACTCACTCTCTGTCCCCAGCAGTGCCTGTTGTGTCAGGGGAAGTAGTTCAATAAGTGTTTTCTGAGAAAATAAATGAAAGCAGTAGGGATCATTCTGAGAGAATAATCTTTGAGCTAAAACAGAGTTTTTTGGTGTTAAATATGAACATATATCAGGTTTAATAAAACATGTATATGTGTATGTGTACATATATCTGTGTACCATATTTACACATAAACATATGAATGTTTACACACACATATATATACATATGTATGTATATATAATATTTAGAGAATAACACTTTAAAAAAACACCAATGTATTAACACTCTGGTAGAGAAACTAAAAATCACCACTACTTTGGAAGCCCCAATTCGCCCTACCCTGTGACACTATTCTCTCGTTTCCAGAATAACAATGATCCACGTTTTTCTGTTAATCAGTCCTTGAGCTTTTTTTTTTAATAGTTTTGCCACTCATGTATGTATCTCTAGTTTTGGAAACTGGAGAGCAAGCACACACTCAGCGACTGGAGACATGGCAGGACCACCCCTATTAAATGAGGTTCTCAGAAGAGGCACTGCACTGAGCCACGGGACCAAAGGCTGCCCCAGCATCCCTGACTGCAGACAAAACCCCTCCTGGTGGGTGGGAGTGTCAGTGAAATAGGTCTAAAAAGTGCCATGAGAGCATAGAGACCATTGTTAGGCAGTTGGTAGGGCTTTAGCATGGACCAGACATGGATGTCCAGGGGAGAGAAGGTCAAAGCCGGGGGTGCTTCATGTTTTCTGCTTCTAAGTATGGCCTTTAAGGGTAGGTCAAACAGGAACACTTCTATGAGAGTAAAATGGGCCTTCAGGGGCAACTGGGTGGCTCAGTGGGTTAAGCCTCTGCCTTTAGCTCAGGTCATGATGTTGGGGTCCTAGGATCAAGCCTTGCATCAGGCTCTCTGCTCAGCGGGGAGCCTGCTTCCCCTTCTCTCTCTGCCTGCCTCTCTGCCTACTTGTGATCTCTGTCTGTCAAATAAAAAAATAAAATCTTAAAAAAAAAAAAAGGTAAAAAAGGGACTTCAGGTATCCTGGCAGCATCCTGTGAAGACAAGCCAAGTGCAGGAGAGTATCAGGGTCAGGCTCACTGGAACCTTCTGTCCTTTGCTTAAAAAAAGTACAAAATGGGGTGCCTGGATGGCTCAGCGAGTTAAGCCTCTGCCTTCAGCTCAGGTCATGATCTCAGGGTCCTGGGATCGAGCCCTGCATCGGGTGCTCTGCTCAGCAGGGACCCTGCTTCCCTTCTCTCTCTGCCTGTCTCTCTGCCTACTTGTGATCTCTGTCTGTCAAATAAATAAATAAAATCTTTAAAAAAAAAGAGTACAAAATCTCTTGAGTTTCTTATAAAACTAAACATACTCTTATCATATGATCCAGCAATCACGTTCCTTGGTATTTACCCAAAACAGCAAAAAACTTCTGTCCACACAAAACCTGCACAAGCAGCTTTATTCATAATTTTCAAAACTTGGACGCAACCAAGATGTCCTGCAGTAGCTCAAAGGATAAACTGTGATATCCCCAGACGACAAAATCTTACTTAGTGCTAATAAGAAATAAGCTATCAAGCCCTAGTACTAGATGAAGGAACCTAAAATGCATGCTAATTAGTGAGGAGAAGCCAGCTGAAAAGGCTACATACTATGGGATTCCAAGTATATGACATTCTAGAAAAGGCAAAACTATGAAGACAGTAAAATGATCTGAGGTTGTGGAAAGGGGGAAGCTAGGAATGGGCAGAGCATCAAAGACTTCTAGGGAAGTAAAAATACTCTGCATGATACCAAAAGGATAGATAGAGGATGTTATACATTTGTCTAAAGTCACAGAATGTACAATACCAAGAGGGAGCTGCAGCGTAGACTACAGACTTTGGGGGGACTATGATGTGTCAGTGTAGGCTCATCGAGGTGACGAGTGTCCCACTCTGGTGGGATAATGGGGGAGGACATGCATATGTGGGGTCTATGGGAAATCTCAGAACCTTCCCCTCAATTTTGCTGTGAACCTAAAACTTCTCTAAAAAACCATAATTTTAGTTAAGAAAAAAAGAGAGAAAGAAAGAAAAGATTCAATAGGATCCATCACTTGCAACTAACACTGTGACTGATCTGCTATGTATTTATTTATTTAATTTATTATTTTTATTTTTGCACTATGCTTTTAGCCGATCTCGGGACAGGCTTTATTGGATGTGTACTGGGACTCCTCTGTGGCCAGGACACAGCCATAACTCAAACTGGCTTACACAAAACAGATTTGTTGACTTATGTGACTGAGAAGCCAGGAGCTTAATTTTATTAATAATCTTTTTTTATCACAAACTGCCCAGTGAGTACATGGATACTCATTATATATTTTTCACACTTTCTTTAATATCTGCAATACTTCAAGATGAACTCAAACAAAGCAAAAGAAAACAAATGCAAAGTGATGGGATGTTGTAGCTTGAGAAATATCACTGGTGTTTTGGCCTCTCCTTGTCCTGGATGGCTTGCTCTCCTCTGTAGGCCCCGTGCCAGTGGAATTGCCCTCAGCTCTAGCCTTACTGTACTTACAGCTGGCAGGAGTCTGGCAAGAGTGAATCCTTCTCAACATTTCCACAAGTCTCAGAATTAAGCACTGGCCTGAGTCAGGTTTCAAGCCAACTCTTGGAAGAACTATTTGGCCAGAGGTGTGTGCTGTTCTGATGGGCTTGGGCTGAGGTCTCATGCTTCCCTTCTCCTAGGGCTAGGCTAACCATTTCTCTCTGCAGACTAATTCATGGTTTACCAGAGGCTATCATGGTGTTCTGACTAGAAGAAAGGAGATGGATGCTAGGCAGGAGAAACACAACTGACCATTTATGTTCTTGAAGATTATTTAGAGGAAAAAGGAAAGAAATAGGACAAACAGTTCCTTCAGGAAAGGTATTTCTCCAGTTGTCTCCGAAATTCTGTGGAGATCCTGAGGCAGCTCTAAAGTCAAATTATTGTCAGTAAGCTATCAAGAAGTACCAACATTGCCCTATTGGTAGAAGGAGGTAGTGGAATTACCTTTTCTGTTAGTAACACTCGTATTATCGTGACAAAAATTCTTTTCCTGTTCAGACTCTACAGCCAGGCTCCTCTGAGTCTTTCCCAACTAAGCCTCACACTTGGTCTATAGATACTTGAACAAATACTAACATAGTTTCAAAGAACTCAAGTCTGCCCCTCCAGGAGCTCAAGTCTGCTCAGGTCAGCCCCTCACACTCCCCTCTTCCCAACAAAGTACCTGCCTGAGAAAACTCACTGCTGACCCCCCAAATTAGTATCTGTTCCAGCCAACGCCTGAAGACAGAGCCTGTCTCCTAGTGTCTGTGAGAAGGTAAGAACCATACTTCAGTGAAGGCCAGTTAACAAAAGCAGACGGGTTTCACATAGACCAACCCCTCAAATCTCCCTGCTTTTTCTAAGTTCTCACTTTTCTGACTCTACAAGCCTGCACTTGCCACTCCCTGCCCTCCACTCCCCATTTCCCCTTAAAACACCTAGCCACCTTGTATAAATCCGAGTTGAATTCATTTCACAGTGAACTCCTTTTCCTACTCAACAGTATATGACTGACTAGAGTCTGTACTTATCACTTGACCTAGTGCCTGGCTTTGCTTCTCTTTCACACCTGTATCACAAGTAGAAAAAGAGAAACAGTCAGAGGTAAAGGGCTGATAGGCTCTAGGAGCAAAGGCTGAGGAACAAAAACCCTAGAGACAATTGATATATACTTGGTTTGGCAATATGTGTGTGTGTGTGTGTGTGTGTGTGTGTGTGTGTGTTTTGCTTTCTTGTACCCATTCTTGTATACATGTCAAGAGATTACTTTCATTGTTTTAATAAGACTTCTCTGCAACAGATCACGAGAAACCATCACACTCAGGGACAGCAAAACCTAAGCAGGTGAGATGAGTGACCATTCTAGCTGGTCTGCTCAGCTTTGGGCAGACTTCCTGAAGTATTTGTCTCCTGTGTAAGATGTCTCTATAAGCCAACCTGGACTGATAAAACAAACCCAGAAACCATTGAGCTACACCCCACATAAATACAATAAACCCATCCTTGCATTATGGTATTATATCAGCAAGAGCATTTGCTGATGACATTGTTTTCTACATTTTTGTAAGCTTTACTGAGATATAACTGACAAATTAAAGCATATTTAAAATTGAGGAACAAACCCATCACCTCAGATACTCACTCTTTTTGGAAACAACTCTTAAGATTTACTCTCCTAGCAAATTTCAGTCATACACTATTGTCAGCTATAGTCACCATACTACACGTTAGGACTTCAGACCTTATTCATCTTGTAACGGAAAGTTAGTACTGTTTCACAACTTATCTCCAATTCCCCTGCCCCATCCCTGCCCCTAAAAACAGTGATTTTACTGTTTCTATGAGTTAGACTTGTTGCTAGACGCCACCTGAGTGACACCATGCAGTACTGATTTCATTAGCATCATACCCTCTTTATCACTGTAGTCTCAAATGGGAGGACTTCCTTCCTTCTTAAGGCTGAGGAATATTCTATTGTATACACAAACCATGATTTCTTTATTCATCTGTTGAGGGGCACAGGCTGTTTTCATACCTTGGCTTTCATGAATAATACTGTAGAAAGTTGTGTTAAAAGCGCTCCTGGCGCTAATTATGGTTTACAGTCGAAGTCATCTCTCACTTCTTATTTGGAAGGGGTTATGCACAAGGCGTCCTTGAAAGGCTCAGGAAGTCACCTGGCTGCCCTGGTGCTGGGGGAGGGAATGCAAGGCCGCCTGCCCTGCGGGGGCATTGGTAGCATGAAGGATCAGAGGCCAGTGAGCTACAACATGGCTCAGTTCCCAGTCCCAAATTCTACTCTTCATCTTGGCTGGCCCAGGAACACCTTTTCATCCCGCTCAAGTGCCAACAGTGTAACATTTCTTGAGCGCTAAGGTGCAAGGCACCGTGTATAGGTTTGTGAAATGCCTGTGTCAGCCTACAATTCTGACTGGGAAATACTGCTGTTCCCACTTGACAGACGAGGAAACTGGGCTTTAGTGAACTGTTCCATGTGTATGTTAGGAGGCCATCCAAGGTATGTTACTGAGTAGACACATCTTTTTGTCACAGTTAACAAGACGTGCTGAACTCTTTTTGGATACTGAATGCCAATGCTAGTGACATTACCGGGTTAGATGAACCCCTGGGAGGTACTTACAAAAAGGGTTTCCTCCAGCCCACTACCAAGTTGAGGTATCCACGGTATGGACGACACAAGCATTTTCAGAGACATTCTGTGTCAAACGCTTCCAGCCTAAGGGAGGAAGGAGGCTTCACTGGCATTACTGAGTGGAAAGGGAAAGGCTTTTTGATTCTTTGAACAGCTGAGGGCAAGCACAGGCATGTTTCTCCTAAGTGAAAGTAGACTTCACTCCCAAGATGATCAGGGCTGATAGGAGGGTGGGGGTGGGGGTAGAAATGAAGATTTACATAATCCTCCCCTTTAATAACCCTGGGGGTGACCTTTGCTCCCCAGATGGACGCAGACCTGTTCACTACCCTGCCTCAGGCTTGCTGGTTAGAAAAGACCACCTGAACTTCCAAGAGCATTTTATACCACACCTTTCCTTTATTGGTGGCTAGTGAACTTTTTCATTTGTTTATGGCCTTCTGAGAGAAAAGGACTGTGAGGCACAGATTGTCAGGGTATTTTTCATTACTATTTCAAGTCTTTAGTTACCATATGCTCTTGTCTGTATTTTAGCCAAAGGTACTTCAGCACTCGATGGACTGTGGAATATTCCATATGAAATTCAGGTCTACCCTCCAAAACGTTCTGGTATTTACTAAATAAGGTGAACATTGAATGTGTGTTCTGAGAGCCTCTGGCCAACTGCGAAAATCAGATTTTTCGGTTTGTGGTGCCATCACGTGGACAGAACCAGAATTGCAGTCTATGCCATCCCTGCATCCGAAAAGGAAGTCCTTTCCCTTGGAGATCATTCTTTAGTTACAAAATATTATTACTCTGTAAGTCTTTGGCTTTAATGCAGATACAGTTAAAATCCCAGTGTGATTTCTAGTGACACCTGGCAAGCTGATTCTAAACTTCATAGGAAAGTGTAAGTGGTCAAAAATAGCAAAGTCCCTTTAAAGAAGAAGGTGGGAGGCCTCTCCCTATCTGCTGTCAGGCTTACAATGAAGCTGTAGCAAGTAAGAAAACATAGCCCTCTCACAGGGATAGACTGATCAGTGGGAGAAATAGAATAAAGTGTCTACAAATAGGCCCATATGATATGGCACTTTGATATAGGACCAAAGAGTCATGACAGATCAGTGAGGAAAGGAAGGACGGTTCGGTAAATAGAATTGGAACCAATGATTTTTTCACGTCAAAACAAAGTAAAATCCCCATCTCCCACTGGCTGAGTTTTCCAGGGCTGCTATAGCACACTACCATGGACCGGGTGGTTTAAAGGACAGAAATTTTTCTCACAGTTCTGGAGTCTGGAAGTCCAAGGTCAAGGTGTGGGCAGGCCTGGATTCTCTTGAGACCTCCCTCATGGGTTGCAGATGGCTGCCTTCTGGCTGTGTCTTCACGTGGTCCCCTGTGCACTCCTCAGGCATCCCTGGGGTCCCCTCATATGCCCAAATTTCCTGTAATAAGGATGGAATTAGACCGATTAGGGTTTCACCCAGATGCCCCCTTTAACCTTAGTTAACCTCTTTCATGACTGTGTCTCCAAGTACAGTCACAGTCTGAGAGACTGAGGGTTAGGGCTTCAATATAGGAATTTTGGGAGGACATAGCTCAACCATAACACACACTGTATACAAAGTCTACTCTTTTGGAGTAGACTTAAATTCAAGAACAAAACATAATAGCAGCAAGTATAAGAAATCAACTTTCTGAGTACAGGGAAGGGAAAGACCTTTTTATTGAGATATTAGTTAGAAATTTAAATTTAATATCTAGCTCTGAAAGGTAACCTAAAGCATATAAAAATTAATTTTAGGATTTAAAGTTAAACATTAAATATGTTAAGTATCTTTTATCTATACTTATATCCAATAAACAAAAAATTTTAAAAATCATTAATAATCAGGAAAATGCAAATCAAGACTTTATGTTATGTTCATTTTGACATACTGGTATTTTAAAAATGAGTAAAACTAGCAAATCCTGCCAGTAATCTTTGATGAAGGTTTAAATGTTTCCCAAAATATTTGATCAAGACCTTTATTCACTCATCAATCTATTCCTCTACCTGCCTACCTCTCCATCTACCTATTTTCTGGATTTGGTAATAATGTTTGAGAGCAACCTTCCCCACCCCACTCATTGTTACCTAAAGGGCAAGTGTTAATTTCCTGCAGTGGACTAAAGCTCCCTCTCCTGGTACAATAGGATAATGCCAATCAAGGCTGTAAAGCTTTTCCGGTTGTTTCAAATGCAGAGGTCCCTTTCTGTCATATCTACCAAGGCAGCAGGTGCAGCTAAAACCTGAGGAGTAATCTCACATTTGAATCTATCTTCAAGGGCGCAATTATTTTCTAAAGTCAATTACTTAAAAATGTAAAGGTAGCAAAATTATTAAGTAAAGGCAACACAAAGAAAAACAAGCTTCTTCGAAGTGGAAAAACCTGTGTCAGTGACATCTCCAAAATTTTTTTTTGAAGAACATTTTCCTCTCTTTCCCTTTGAATCCTTGCAGTTGGCTTATCCTCTATACATATGCTTCTGAATTTCCTTTTAAGACGATTTCTTCAAATGTATGTGTGAAAAAGGTAATAAAGAGGACATTTTTCCTTGATGGTGTACAGACCCTTTGAGTTGATGAAGCTGCTGTCTCTACCCTCCTCTGGCCAGCTTAGTAGTCCTCTAAGTTTTAGCAAGCACCTTTAACCTGTGGGAAGGATGAACTAAGCCTTTCTTTGTATATCTATAGGTCAGGCATTGTTTCCTCGATGACTTGGAGCCAAACCCTCTCGTACAACCTCGCACTGAGAACCAATCCACAACCTCTGAGCGCCATGATATAAGAGAGTCTGCAGCTGGCCCCATGGAGTCTGCATGTGATCAAGAAGTGTTACATGGAGCTCCTCTTTCACTGATTAACTTCCCTAAACTTCCATTAAAAGTCCCAGGGCCAGGGGTGTCTGGGTGGCTCAGTGGCTTAGGCCTCTGTTTTCAGCTCAGGTCATGATCTCAGGGTTGGGGGATCAAGCCCCGCATCTGGCTCTCTACTCAGCAAGGAGCCTGCTTCCCTCTCTCTCTCTGCCTATTTGTGATCTCTCTCTCTCTGTCGAATAAGTAAATAAATCTTAAAACAAACAAACAAACAAACAAAAAACTCTGGGCCAGGCAGAACCCTCAGAGTTGGTTTTTGGACAAGAGTCCTCCTTCTTCCCAGGTGGCCAGCCTCCTGAACAAAGCTCATATTCCTTCCCAATCACAACTTGTCTCTTGAGTATTGGCTTTGTTCCAGAGTGTGGCAGCTGAATTTGGGTTTTTCGGTAACACTGAGACGCTCTAAAGTTTTCATCACAGACTCCATGATGAAATCCCATTTGGGACACCTGGGTGGCTCAGTTGGTAAAGCGTCTGTCCCTATTCTCCCTCTCCCTCTGCCTGCTGCTCCTTGTGTACGTGCACTCCCTCTCCCTCCCTCTGTCAAATAAATAAAGTCTAGAAAAAATTAATGAGAAAAATCTCATTCGATTGGAATTTTATCTGTGAATCAACATAAGCCCCTTTAAGACATTTAAAAACATAAATCTTTTTAAAAACATTTTCTTGTGAGTAAAGAACCCTCTCCTGCCAGTCTGTGTTAATACTGACATTTTAGGAGATCCCATTTCACCATTTTAAAAGACCATTTGAAAAAAACTGGTTACGTAAAGCTCATAAATCTTGAAAAATTACTTTATTGGGAAATTTATGGGTATTGCAAGTGGGAAATTAAAAGCCAGGAAAAAAAAATAATAAAAGCCAGCTAAAAGAAATCTGGCTAGATTTTGTTTTAGCTTCCCACCAAAGCCATTAATGCAACACAGAAACACAAGTGAAGTTTATTAGAGCTTTTCCAAAACATGGCTCTTAAAACACAAGAAACAGTTAAAGTTATTAAGCTTTTAAATGTTTATCAAACTCAAGCTGCACAAACAAAGGGTATTTAGCACACAAGAGAGAATGCACTGGATCTTTTTCTGTGCATGGGTGTTAACTAGCTCCTTCCTAGGGACTTTGGCTGTTGATGTAACCCCAGGCACATCTTCTCCTGGGATGTTCCAGGGTCCTCACAAAGGTAGCCACACAAACAGGAGTGGAAAACTGTTTTCCCTTTCAAAAACACTACTCTTGGGCGCCTGGGTGGCTCAGTGGTTTAGGCCACTGCCTTCGGCTCAGGTCATGATCTCAGGGTCCTGGGATCGAGTCCCGCATCGGGCTCTCTGCTCGGCAGGGAGCCTGCTTCCCTCTCACTCTCTCTGCCTGCCTCTCTGCCTACTTGTGATCTCTCTCTGTCAAATAAATAAATAAAATCTTTAAAAAAAAACAAAAACAAAAACAAAACACTACTCTTGGAGACAAGATGGCGGGGAAGTAGGAGGAGGCACCTTTTCAACCTGTACACTTAAGTGAGCTGATAACCTACCAAAGAACTCCGATCACCCATGAAATCAGCCTGAGATCATAATTATACCTGTCTGGATCTCTACGGGAGCAGAAGATGCCAGTGGGCAGGTAAAGCGGAGTGGGAACATCGAACTGATATCGAAAGATAAACAAAAGGGGGAGGGAGCCACTAGAAGTGACCAATTGGAAAGTAATACCCCAATACAAGAGTGCCCTGTGATTGGGGACCAGCATTAACTTGGAGTCTGGTTGAAAGCACTCAAAAAGAGCAAAAGATTGCCAGGGGTGGGGGAATTGTGGGAATTGGGGTGGTTAGGGAAAGGGGCTTAAGTGCCCGGACCCAGGACAGCCTCCCCTGGCGCTGAGCCAGAGAGAGTGCGGTGGAGAAACCAGGTCTTGGTCCCTGAGCCGCCAGCGGGCCTGAGAACCCTTGGGGTCCGGCTCCTGTGAGGGGCTGGGAGCCTTGCCAGAGGGCAGAACCCTCCCCTGGGGAGGTGCGCGCCAGCCCGGCGCTCTTAGACCCGGTGCACTCAGACCCGGAAGGACTAGGCACAGCCGGGTGCTCTCTGACCGAAAAGACCAGGCACTCCAACCCGGCCAGTGGGAAAATGTCAGTGCAATCGCTGCTTGGAACCTCTCTGGGGGTCTGGAGCTGCCCAGACAACTGCCGCCACCTTGGTTTTGGGTACAAGGAGATCCTGCACCCCCAGGGACCACGACTCAGAACCTGCTCTGCCAGCAGCTCTGCAACACCTACAGGGAGCAATCTGAGGCTTCTCTCTGAGAGGGAGGGCGGTTTGCTTTCCTCTAAGCCTCCAAAAACCATCAAAAACTGTCAAGGTGAGAGAAAAAAAAACAAACCAAACGAACAAACAAACATAAAAACATCCAGAGAACAAAAGCCTAAAAAACCAGTTTCCTCAGAGCCCATCCCCTTGAGGGGGGCTGGAGGACTTAACTCAGGGAACCTCATTGACTGAAAACCCACGTGACAGGCCCCTCCCCCAGAAAACCAACCAGAAAAGAAGGAAAAAAAAAAAAAAAAGGACAACAAGAGAACAACCATCACTACCTCATAGATACAACTTTTATTTTTAACTCGTTCCCACTATTCTG
The DNA here is from genome assembly GCF_922984935.1 of Meles meles. Taxonomy (NCBI): domain Eukaryota; kingdom Metazoa; phylum Chordata; class Mammalia; order Carnivora; family Mustelidae; genus Meles; species Meles meles. The sequence continues at coordinate 95,328,970 of NC_060068.1, forward strand.
GTTCATTTTTTTTTATATAGATAAATTTTTTTAACCTATTCACCATCACAGTGAGATGTCCAATACATCAAATTCCATAATAACCTTCTAACCTGAACTTTTTGATACATACACCCGTGTTTTTCTTTTGCTTTTCTATTTTTTTAATTTTTTTAAAAAAAATTAGTTTAGTTTAGTTTATTCTTTTTTATATTTTTATTTTCTAATATTCATATAGAGTTAAACTTCAAGGTAACCCGCTTTCCCCAATGAATGCTACTCCTATAGGTAAACCAATTTTTAATCCCTCTTTATCTTAGGAAAGTTGAGTCCTTTAACAAGCATATCAAGATACATCCAGGAAGAATCAAAATAACCTCCCCCACCCATACTGAGAATTTATAACCACTCTCTCATCTTTTCCTTCCACCAGTGTTTCTGTGCATTTGTGTTTGTCCTGATAGTAAATAAATTTTATGCTTGGATTCTTTTTGACAAGGTTCTTCCCTTTTTTTTTGCTTATATATATATATATAGATAGATAGAGAAATAGATATATCTATATCTATATCTATATATGTTTTTTCTCTTGTCATATACTTTTATCAGTCTTTTTGTTTGTCTGTTTTTGTTTGTGTACCTCATTAAATCTTACCTTGGGGCCCATTTGGGCTGAGCCTTCTCTTTTATCTTCCCTTTTTTTCCTGTCTCTCTCTCTCTCTTTTTTTTCTTTTCTTTTTTCTCTCATTTGGGTGGGGAATCCTGATTGCACAGATGCGTTCCAGGGGGCACCTTGACTGCACCACAGTCAATACATCCAGCTACATCGGTTCAGTCATCTCTCATCAAAATGACTAGGAGGAGGAATGCCCAACAGAAGAAAAATACAGAGGATGGGCCTTCTGCAACAGAGCTAATGGCTATTGACACAGACAATATGTCGGAAAAGGAATTCAGGCTAACAATTATCCAGGCAATAGCTAGGTTGGAGAAAGCCATGGATGACCAAACGGAATTGATTAGGGCAGAACTGAAAGCCACCAGGGATGATGTTCACAATGTTAGGGCAGAACTGAAAGCCACCAGGGATGATGTTCACAAAGCTCTCAATGAGTTCCAATCTAATCTAAATTCTCTAAAAGCTAGGGTAACTGAGACAGAAGATAGAATTAGTGATCTGGAGGACAAACAGATAGAGAGAAAGGAAGAGGAGGAAGCCTGGAACAAACAGCTTAGAAGCCACGAAAACAGAATCAGGGAAATAAATGATGCCATGAAACGTTCCAACGTCAGAATTACTGGAATCCCTGAAGGGGAGGAGAAAGAAAGAAGTCTAGAAAATATAGTGGAACAAGTTCTACATGAAAATTTTCCCAATCTCACGAATGGAACCAGCATTCATGTATTAGAGGCAGAAAGGTCTCCCCCCCCCCCCCCCAAAGATTACAGATTCTAAAAAAAAACTAGGCACCTGATAGTAAAATTGAAAAATCATAATTGTAGATACAATCTCTTGAAAGCTGCTAGGACAAAGAGGCTCCTTACCTACAGAGGAAAGCCCATCAGAATAATGTCAGACCTGTCCAGAGAGACCTGGCAAGCCAGAAAGGGCTGGCAAGATACATTCAGGGTACTAAATGAGAAGAACATGCAGTCAAGAATACTTTATCCAGCAAGACTGACATTCAAAATGGATGGAGAGATAAAGAGTTTCCAAGACCGGCAAGGCTTAAAAGACTATGCAACCACCAAGCCAACACTGCAAGAAATTTTAAGGGGGGTTCCATAAAAGAGAAAAAAAATCCTAAAAATATCATTGAACAGTAATACAGAGAAATCTACAGAAAGAAAGACTTCAAAGGTAACACGATGTCAATAAAAACGTATCTCTCAATAATCACTCTCAATGTGAATGCCCTAAATGCGCCCATAAAACGACACAGAGTTGCAGATTGGATAAAACGACAGGACCCATCCATATGTTGTCTGCAAGAGACCCATTTTGAACCTTAAGATACACCCAGACTGAAAGTGAATGGATGGAGAAGCATCTTTCATGCCAGTGGGCCTCAAAAGAAGGCCGGGGTAGCAATCCTCATATCAGATAAATTAGATTTTAAGCTAAAGACTGTAGTCAGAGATACAGAAGGACACTACATAATTCTTAAAGGGACTATCCACCAAGATGATCTAACAATTGTAAATATCTATGCCCCCAATATGGGAGCAGCTAATTACATAAGAAAACTATTAATCAAGATAAAGAGTCATATTGATATGAATACATAATAGTAGGAGATCTTAATACGCCTCTCTCAGTAATAGACAGATCATCGAAGCAGAAAATCAATAAAGAAATAAGAGCATTGAATGAAACATTGGACCAGATGGACCTCATAGACATATACAGAACATTCCACCCTAAAACAACAGAATACTCATTCTTCTCAAGTGCACATGGAACCTTCTCCAGAATAGACCACATACTCGGTCACAAAGCAGGACTCAACCGATACCAAAAGACTGACATTATTCCCGGCATATTCTCAGATCACAATGCTTTGAAACTGGAGCTCAATCAAAAGGAAAAGTTTGGAAGGAACTCAAACACCTAGAAGCTAAAGATCACCTTGCTTAAGAATGCTTGGATCAACCAGGAGATCAAAGAAGAACTTAAACAATTCATGGAAACCAATGAGAATGAAGACACCTCAGTCCAAAACCTATGGGATACAGCAAAGGCGGTTCTAAGGGGGAAATACATAGCCATCCAAGCCTCCCTCAAAAACATTGAAAAATCCAGAATACACCAGCTCTCTCTACACCTTAAAGAACTGGAGAATCAACAACAAATCAAACCAACTCCACATGCAAGAAGGGAAATAATCAAGATTAGAGCAGAGATCAATGAGGTAGAAACGAGAGATACAGTAGAACGTATCAATGAAACTAGAAGCTGGTTTTTTGAAAGAATCAATAAGATCAATAAACCATTGGCCACACTAATCCAAAAGAAAAGAGAGAAAGCCCAAATTAATAAAATTATGAATGAAAAGGGAGAGATCACAACTAACACCAAGGAAATAGAAACAATCATCAGAAATTATTACCAACAGTTATATGCCAATAAGCTAAGCAACCTAGATGAAATGGATGCATTCCTGGAAAGCTACAAACTCCCAAAATTGAACCAGGAAGAAATTGACAACCTGAATAGATCTATATCTAGTAACGAGATTGAAGCAGTGATCAAAAACCTCCCAAAAAACAAGAGCCCAGGGCCTGACAGATTCCCTGGGGAATTTTACCAAACTTTCAAAGAAGAAATAACACCAATTCTCCTGAAGTTGTTCCAAAAATTGAAGCAGAAGGAAAACTTCCAGACTCTTTTTATGAAGCCAACATTACCCTGATCCCCAAACCAGGCAAAGACCCTACCAAAAAGGAGAATTTCAGACCAATATCACTGATGAATATGGATGCAAAGATTCTCAACAAGACCCTAGCAAACAGGATCCAGCAGCACATTAAAAAGATTATCCACCATGACCAGGTGGGATTCATCCCTGGGTTGCAAGGTTGGTTCAACATTCGCAAATCAATCAGTGTGATAGAACACATCAATAAGAGAAGAGAGAAGAACCACATGGTCCTCTCAATTGATGCAGAAAAAGCATTTGACAAAATCCAGCATCCGTTCCTGATGAAAACGCTTCAAAGTATAGGGATAGAGGGAACATTCCTGAACTTCATAAAATCTATCTATGAAAGACCCACAGCAAATATCATCCTCAATGGGAAAAAGCTTGCAGCCTTCCCGTTGAGATCAGGAACACGACAAGGATGCCCACCTCACCACTCTTGTTCAACATAGTATTAGAAGTTCTAGCAACGGCAATCAGACAACAAAGAGAAATAAAAGGTATCCAAACTGGCAAGGAAGAAGTCAAACTCTCTCTCTTCGCAGATGACATGATTCTTTATATGGAAAACCCCAAAGACTCCACCCCCAAACTACTAGAACTCATACAGCAATTCAGTAACGTGGCAGGATACAAAGTCAATGTACAGAAATCAGTGGCTTTCTTATACACTAACAATGAAAATACAGAAAGGGAAATTAGAGAATCGATTCCATTTACTATAGCACCAAGAACCATAAGATACCTGGGCATAAACCTAACCAAAGAAGTAAAGGACCTGTACTCGAGGAACTACAGAACACTCATGAAAGAAATTGAAGAAGACACAAAAAGATGGAAGACTGTTCCATGCTCTTGGATTGGAAGAATAAACATTGTTAAAATGTCTATACTGCCTAGAGCAATCTATACTTTTAATGCCATTCCGATCAAAATTCCACCGATATTTTTCAAAGAGCTGGAGCAAATAATCCTAAAATTTGTATGGAGTCAGAAGAGACCCCGAATTGCTAAGGAAATGTTGAAAAACAAAAACAAAACTGGCGGCATCACGTTACCCGATTTCAAGCTTTACTACAAAGCTGTGATCACCAAGACAGCGTGGTACTGGCATAAAAACAGACACATAGACCAGTGGAACAGAGTGGAGAGCCCAGATATGGACCCTCAACTCTATGGTCAAATAATCTTCGACAAAACAGGAAAAAATATTCAATGGAAAAAAGACAGTCTCTTCAATAAATGGTGCTGGGAAAACTGGACAGCAATATGTAGAAGAATGAAACTCGACCATTCTCTTACACCGTACACAAAGATAAACTCGAAATGGATAAAAGACCTCAACGTGAGACAGGAATCTATCAGAATCCTAGAGGAGAACATAGGCAGTAACCTCTTCGATATCAGCCACAGCAACTTCTTTCAAGATATGTTTCCAAAGGCCAAGGAAACAAAAGCAAAAATGAACTTTTGGGACTTCATCAAGATCAAAAGCTTCTGCACAGCAAAGGAAACAGTCAACAAAACAAAGAGGCAACCCATGGAATGGGAGAAGATATTTGCAAATGACAGTACAGACAAAAGGTTGATATCCAGGATCTATAAAGAACTTCTCAAACTCAACACACACAAAACAGATAATTATATCAAAAAATGGGCAGAAGATATGAACAGACACTTCTCCAACGAAGACATACAAATGGCTATCAGACACATGAAAAAATGTTCATCATCGCTAGCCATCAGGGAGATTCAAATTAAAACAACATTGAGATACCACCTAACACCAGTTAGAATGGCCAAAATTAGCAAGACAGGAAACAACGTGTGTTGGAGAGGATGTGGAGAAAGGGGAACCCTCTTACACTGTTGGTGGGAATGCAAGTTAGTGCAGCCACTTTGGAGAACAGTGTGGAGATTCCTGAAGAAATTAAAAATAGAGCTTCCCTATGACCCTGCAATTGCACTGCTGGGTATTTACCCCAAAGATACAGATGTAGTGAAAAGAAGGGCCATCTGTACCCCAATGTTTATTGCAGCAATGGCTACGGTCGCCAAACTGTGGAAAGAACCAAGATGCCCTTCAACGGATGAATGGATAAGGAAGATGTGGTCCATATACACAATGGAATATTATGCCTCCATCAGAAAGGACGAATACCCAACTTTTGTAGCAACATGGACAGGACTGGAAGAAATTATGCTGAGCGAAATAAGCCAAGCAGAGAGAGTCAAGTATCATATGGTCTCACTTATTTGTGGAGCATAACAAATAACATGGAAGACATGGGGAGATGGAAAGGAGAAGGGAGTTGAGGGAAAGTGGAAGGGGAGATGAACCATGAGAGACTATAGACTCTGAAAAACAACCAGAGGGTTTTGAAGGGGTAGGGGGTGGGAGGTTGGGGAACCAGGTGGTGGGTAATAGGGAGGGCACGTATTGCATGGAGCACTGAGTGTGATGCAAAAACAATGAATACTGTTACGCTGAAAAAAACAAAACAAACAAACAAACAAAAAAACCAACACTACTCTTGGGTGCTTTTCTGCCCCACTCACGAAAGCCTTTTCCACAGGAAGCAGGAAGAGTTACAACTTAAATTTGTTTCCATGCCTCAAACATAAGCCACTCTGGAACAACCAGTTAGCAGGGAGTTTCACCTAATGCTTTCCTTGCTCACCTTATACTCCACTTGCCTCCACAAAACAGAGTTGTTTCCACGAACTAGAGGCCTTCTAAAGGCATATTTATATTCAATTAATTTGCTAAGAAATTTTTGGCAAGTTATTTTGAGACTTCTCCCATCGAGAATCTGGAGATATTATGGACCAGGCAGGATTATTGCAAGAATTAAATGAAATAGTCCACATAAGATGCTTTGAAAGTCTTAGAATATATTGTGTTCAGTAAATATTAACTTCCTACAGCAATGGCTCTATCAGTTTAGCGCTTCTCCTTTGTAATCTAGCAAATCATCTGAAAGGAAAATGGGTCATAAAACCACAAACTTGGACTTCACTTTCAGTAAAATTAGGGAGAAGGACTTCAAATTATTTGTAAGATCCACCAGAAACAACCAGAGTCACTCAGAATTTGTTTTAAAATTTATCTTAAATAACAATTGGGTCACATAAAAATACAAATCTAGATTTTTGAATATAGTGAACATAGAGTGTACACAGCTAATAACAGTGGTTTTCGACTGCGACGAATTTGCCCCCAACAAGGGGACCTTGGCAATATCCAAGGATATTTCTGACTCATTGCTGGGGATGGGGATGCAAATGGCCTCCAGTAGACAGAGTTGAGGGATGCTGCTAAATAAGATGTGTGAGATAGCCCTCCTACCACAAATAAGTACCTGGCCCCAAATGTCCATAGGTCTGGGGTGGGAAACTCTGAACTAAAATACCCAGAGGCAAATTCATATTCTTAAATATGTCGATAAATGAAGAAGGAAAATAAATCTATTTAAAAACTAATAGAACAGAGTAACTGTTAACTAGCCCACACTCTCTCCTCTCCGTCAAAAACAGAGTCTAAAAGATAGAAAATCTGCTTACACAAAATAACCACAGAGAAAATTCAAAGAATAATTAGAGACTTCTTTATTCCACATAAATAAGATGAGATGGATACTCTTCTAAGGTTGACCCCAGAAAAATTCAGAAGTTTAAGTAAATCAATTTCTATACAAGTAGTGTAGGAAATTATCAAAGAACTGCCACCCTAAGAAGACATCAGTCCTAGATGGTTTCACAGGGCAAGTCTGTGAAGCTATCAAACTTAAAATAATTCCAGTGCTATTAGGCTGATTCAGATCATAGAATACAAATGGAGAATTTATTTTTATAAAGCAACCATAACATTGACATCAAGACCTGACAAAGATTATGCAAACAAACAAATTAAAAAGTACAGATAGCCTCATGAATATTTATGGAAAGTTTAAAATAAGATATTAGGAAACAAAACCTAGCAGCATAGTAACAGAATATTACATCGCGATGAAGTAAAATTTATCCCACGAATGCAAGAATGCTGCCATATTAAGAAATCAATATCACTGAGCAAGACACATAATGCAATATTAATGATATATATCGATAGACATCAAGAGAATCATCATTTTCACAAGTACCTTAAAGGCATTTCACAAAGTCAGCATCTATTTCTAATAAAAACAACCAAATTAAAAATCAATAGTTATTTACCTACAATGATAAAATACAACTCTTACTACAAAATCTAGCATTGTGTTTTATGGGGAAACACTAGAAGCTCTAGAACTCCAGATAGGAAACAGCGGGGATACTCATCTTTACCACTATTACCACTCTACCAGAAGGACTGAACTTTGTTAATTAAAGAAGAAAGATTACAGGTATTAAAGTGGAAAAGAACTAAAAAGATCATAATCTCCAAATGATGTGAGTATACTCCTGGAAAATCCTAGAAAATAAATTTAAAAAGAATCACTTATGAAGAGTAGAATTCAGTAGCAGGGTAAAGAAATTGATACACAAAAATCGACAGCAGTCAGAAAATGAGGTAGAAGAAAAGATCTTACAAAGCAACAATAACAAAAAGTTAACCCACCTGAAAACAAATAAGAAATCTGCAAGACTTGTATGAAGAACTCTCGAACAAATGGAAATTTGTACCATGTTCATGAGGAGAGGATACAATATATCTTAAATCTGTCAATTAGATTAAACTATAAATTAATCCAAATGAAGTTACAAAAAAATCTAGGCAAGAAGATTCTAAAAATTATATAAGAAATTAGCAGGATTATCAGAGAAAACCTTAAAAATAAAGACAAATTGTAGGACTGGGACAGGGGCGGGGTGGGTGAGTGGGAGGGCTATTAGCCTTACCAGATACCAAACCATACCATAAAGCTTTAGTAACTAAAACAACATGATCCTGGTACATGAATGTTAAAGTAAATCAGTGGAATATAAAGTTCCAGAAAAAGACCCAACATATATAGCATTTTAATACATCATGAAGGTGTCAAATGAAATCACTTAGAGTATTTCAAATACTAGAGTAATTCAAATGAAACACTCTACCAAAATCACTATTTTGGTAAAGTATTTACTAAATGCCACAGAGTCAACTTGCTAATGTTCGGAAAGAAAGAAAATGGATCCTTAATTTATACCTGGCTTAATTCCAAATAGATTCAAGTTTGAAATACAAAATATGAAATCCAACAACAATATGGGAGAATTCATTATAGCCTTGGGGTGTGGTAGATCTTTTCACTATTATACAAAATGCAGGATCCACAAAATAATAGATCCACTAATGCAACTCTATACAAACAAAAAGGTTTTGTTAAAAAAAATTAGGTCAAGTCTAAAGATAAATAACAAACTGGAAAAATTATCTCCAACATACCACACAAAAAGGCTTATCTTCCCATTAAATTAAGAGCTTATAGAAGTTGATGTTAAAAAGACCCATTAGGCGCCTGGGTGACTGGGTCACTGAGTATCTGCCTTCGCCTCAGGTCACAGTCCCAGGGTCCTGGGATCGAGCCCCGCCATCAGACTCCCTGCTTGGTGGGGGGTCTGCTTCTCCTTCTCTCTCTCTGCCTGCCACTCCTCCTGCTTGTGTGCTTTCTATTTCTGTCAAATAAATGAATAAAATCTTAAAAAAAAAAAAAGATTAAAAAAAGAAAAAGACCCATTGGGGGTGCCGGGGTGGCTCAGTTGTTGAGCATCTGCCTTGGGCTTGGGTCATGAACCCAGTATCCTGAGATCAAGCCCCATGTTGGGCTCCCTGCTCAGTAGGGCACCCGCTTCTCCTTCTCCAGCTTCCTCCCTCTTGTGTTCCCTCTCTCGCTCTCTCTCTCTGTCATAAATAAATAAAATCTTAAAAAAAAAAAAAAGATCCATTAGGCAATAGAAAGCAGATTGTTCTTCTATTGGCTCATCTGCATTCCTAAGAAGAGAGACTGAAATCAAAACTATACTGACATTTCCTACCTATGGAATTGGCAAAATCCTCTAGGTTTGTGTGAACATACTAAATTGGTCAAGTGTTGAAGAAACAGGTACTCTGGTATGTTGCTGGTGGGAAAGCAAATGGGTACAATCTCAGTGAAAGGTAATTTGGTAGAATCTATCACAGTTAGAAATTCATGAACATTCTTACTTCTAGGAATTTATCCTGTGGAGACAATCCATCATATAAAATGATGAATAAGAGACATTAGCAAATAAAGCAGCCCAATGGCCACATTTAGTCCAATGTCTGCTTTTGCAAATAAGGTTTTATTGTAAAACAGCCACACCTGTTTGCTTATACATTGTCTCAGGTCCCCTTTATGCTGTAACAGCAGAGTTGAATAGCTGTGACGGAGTCCATATGGCCTACACAGCCTAAAATATTTACTATCTGGCCCTTTGTAGAAACGGTGTGCTAACTACTGGTGTATAGGGTTATTTACTGCAGCATTGTTTCTAACAACTAGAGACTAGAACAAACCCAAGCACCTCCAACAGGGGGGCTGATTAAATAAACAATGGTACATTCATATTGACCAGAATGTAGGCAACTGTAAAAACAAAGTGAGGCTTTTGAAGTATGGATGTGGTAAGGTCTCCAAAACAAATATTGTGAAAAGCAAGTAGGACAGCATATGGTAGAGTAAAGTATGTTGCCTTGGAGACAAAAGGGAAGGAAAAAAAAATAATTTTACAGCCTTAAATATGCATAAAGCATCACATTTCTAGGAGGAAAAGCTGATTGCTTTTTTATAGGTTTTAACGTTTGAAGTAAGAAAACAGATTACCTATTGAAAAATACAGATAAAAATACATTTTTTAGTGACAGTGTGCAGCTCCTCAAAGAGGCCTTCCTGTCTGCCCTCCTGTTACTACCCTCTGGTCAACATTTCTGATGCATACCTTGCTTTATATATTCTAACTATTTGGTTATTGTTTTTCTTTGACAGAGGTATGAAAGCTCTGTGAAGATAGGTACCCTGCTTTCTTCAGTGCTCTATTCCGGTGTCTACAATAATACATGGCACAGAGTAGGAACTCAGTTATTTTCCGGATAAACCAATGCATAAATATAAAACTACTGAGAGTAGACAGATCTTAGATTTGATCTTGCATAAATTACTCAGCCTTGCTGTGCCTCAGTTTCCTCTTCCATGACATGTAGATTATTTTATTAGGTTGTGATTCAATCAGCCAAGGCACAGAATGTGCTAGAAGCATGTTTTTGACACACAGTAAGAGGTCAATAGTGTTAGTTACTACTTAAGATTCAGAAGAAGGGAAGGGGCAAGACAAAGCATTAGCAAAGGTGAGAGGAATGGAAAGAAATTTAAACCAAGGCTCAGTGGAGAGATCCTCTCTCCAGCATCTGGTTTACTGAAAGGAGTTGAACAAAAACGCATGAAACTACTAAGGAGGAAGAGTGAGCACAAAAGCACTGTTTTTGTGTGCCCTTTTGGTTTGTTTTTGACTTGGGAAAGTGGGAAGAGAGAGGAAGAGACAGGAGAGGCATCTAGGAGGTTATAACCACCAATCAGTGGAGAAAATGCTCAGGACTTGGAGCATGAGGGAGGGGAGCAGCAGCTTAGCAGCTGAGGGCTGGGCAGAGGCAGGGTGCTTCCCTCAGCCCCTGGCCGGGGATCTTCACACAGGAACAGGCTTCCTAGGCTCTGCTCCAGGTGTCCTGCCCTGGAAATCAGTCTGTGATTGTCTCTGTGGGTGGGAAGTGATGTGTTGCATTTGAGAAGTCCCGAACCCACTCTGCCCAACTGATCTCCCCATACTTTTCCATCCAATCCCTGCTTCCATACTCATACCTAACTCAGTATGTGGGAAGTCAGGGATGCAAAGAGCATACCTGGCTTGGAAGGCTCAATGGGGTGCCTACGACCCAGGATCTCCAGCCACCAGGGAAGCAGCAAAGCCCTGGAGAAGATAAAGGCATAGGGCTTCCAGGTCCTCAATGTGGAGCAGCAATGAAAAGTTGGAAGCTTGGAGGTGATTTTTGTTTAATATAATCGTGAAAAAAATTCAAGTATACAGAATTGTGGCAAGAAGGGTACAGTACCCATACATCCACCACCAAATCCAGCAACTGTTTACACATATTCCCTTCCTTTGCCATTTAAAAGTTTTTTAGAAACATTGTAACAAGCTATCCTTGAATATTAGTGCAGCACGTATCTCTTACAATGAGGGGATTCTCCTATACAGCTAAAATACTCAGTACTACCATGTTTTTTAAAAATAAACAATAATTCCTTAATACCTAGTTCACATTCACATTTTCCCACATTATAAAGCTCATTTGTTCAAACTAATGTCTTCAATGAGAGACAACAGAAGGCATTCTGTTAGGACTCCTAACTCAATTAAGCTGTAAGAATAACTAGTTACTCTCTTTGACTTTTTGAAGAAACCAGGCTAGATGTATTATAAATGTTCATTTTCTGAATTTATTTTACTTTTTCCTGGTGGTTTCATTTAATTTGTTCCTTTGTCCTCTGCACTTCCCTTGAACTTCAAGTTAGAAATCCAGACTAAGGTTTCCCTTGAACATTTCTTAGTTAAGAATCCATCATGGAGCGGCACCTGGGTGGCTCAGTGGGTTAAAGCCTCTGCCTTTGGCTCAGGTCATGATCCCAGGGTCCTGGGATTGAGCCCCGCATCGGGCTCTCTGCTCAGCGGGGAGCCTGTTTCCCCCTCTTTCTCTCTGCCTGCTTCTCTGCCTACTTGTGATCTCTGTCTGTCAAATAAATAAATAGTCTTAAAAAAAAAAATCCATCATGGAGAAGACTATAATTCCCTCGGCATCCCACCAGGTGCCCCATTATTCCAGATAGTTTTTCTCTGTGTTAAGGTGATGTCAGCCAGATCTCCCCATTATAAAGGTGCACCTCCCCTACCCCAAACTTGCACGTTACTGGCAGGTCATCTGTGGGGTAACCCACGGGAAAATCTGTCCAGCAGCCATTTGCCTAATGATTTCATCCACCCTGATGATTCTTAATACAGCCCGTTACTTCATATGTAGTTGCAGAATGGTGATCTCCTCATCCTAGCCATTCTTTCTGTATTTATTAGTTGGCTTTCTCCTGTAAAAATATTTCCTCAGCATCAGAGGCAGTGGGGAGGGTGTGGGAGGGAGGAGAAATTCGATGAGGATAGTCAAAGTACAGACTTCTGGTTGTTAAGATAAGTACAAGGAATGTAAGGTACAACATGATCACTACAGCTAACACTGCTGTGTGATATACTGTTGATGCACACAGTGCAGTTTAGAGGCCATGGCCCCTTTCCCATGCAGCTAAAAAATTGTGTACAACTTTTAACTTCCCCAAAACTTAACTGCTGACAGACTGCTGTTGACCAGAAGCTTTACTGATAACATAGTCAATCAGCACATATCTTGTGGGTTATATGTATTTGCAAACTATATTCTTAGAGATAAGACAATGTTATTAAGAAAATCATATAGAAGAGAAAACACATTTATAGTACTGTATTATATTTGACCCCCCAAAATCCCCTGCATATAATTGGATCTACGCATTTCAAAGCCACATTATTCAAGGGTCACCTATTAGGAAACTCAACAGAATTGACAAATTCTGAGAGTTCTCATCAGAAAAGGAACAAAGTGTTCTTTTCTCTTTCTTTTGTTTTGTATCTAAGTGAGATGATCGATGTTAATTGAACTTATTGTGGTAATAATTTTATGAAATTTGTATGTCAAATGATTATACTGTGCATCTTAAGCCTATGCACTGCTGTATATCAATTATACCTCAATAAAACTGGAAAAAATACCCTCATTAACTGGGGTTATTCTGTTACCTTGAAGTACAAGAGTAAGTTAAGATTCTCCCTATAATTACTGATTTTCAGAATTAGGATTTGGTGGACTAGTCATCTCCAATGTGGCCAAAGAAGTTTTTACTTACATATTTAATTTTTTGAAAATATCATTTTGGCCTCATGAATTTTTATGTTTCAAGTGTACTCATCAGTTATAGTCATTATCTTTTTTTAAATGCATGTTCATTCAGACAATAGAGGTAGGAGATACTTTTTTTTCCCCAAATCAAGAGTTTAGTGCTCACTTTGTCAGCACATACTCTAAAATCAAGAGTTGAAATTGACATTTGTCAATTCCTATTTGGCTTACAGGGTTTTCTTTACTTCTTTTGATTTTATACTCATTTCTTAAAATGAGAATTTTTTTAATAGTAACATAATCATTTATTTGCTTTAGCTCTGTACTATACATAAAGTGATTTCCAAATAACAAATCAATATTACTATTAACAATGACAACTCTGACTTTGAAGCTCTTTTTCTCCCAAGAATATAGTCTTCCTAGGTTTTCAGCAAGAATACCATATTCCAGACATTTAAAGTAGTTCTTTCTTCTGTAGGGGTATGTTAAATTTTTATATACACTTAATATGTTTCATTTTAAAATATTTTCAATTTTAGGGAATTTTTTTTGAATGTGTAAAACATTTACATGACTCATGATTTACATAAAAGCATACTCCAAGAAGTCTTGCTTCTACTTCTGCTCATTTAACACTGTTTATGCTTCTATCCCCATCCCTAACCAATATTTTCACTAGTGTCTGGTTTGCCTTGCAGTTTCTTACTGAAGATATCAGCAGATATGTCTGTCTTTCTATATCCAACTACCTATCTACTTATCTATCTATATACATGTATATTTGTATCCACATACTTTTTTTAAATTTATTTTTTATTATTTTTTTTAATTTCTTTTCCTCTCTCACACAAAAGGTAATGATCGCTTGGAATCTGCACCAGGCTCATTGAATCACCCGGAGGCTGGGCAGAAACAGAAGGCCCTGAAGAAGACTGGGGTTTCACCTTCACCCACTGCAAGCTCAGGTCAGAGGCAACTAGGTTGTTGGTGACAGAGCTGAATTTTATCTTAGGCCGGGGGTACCTGAAGAAAGAAACAACTTTATGGAATGTTTCACTGTCATGCTGACTACGAAGTGATCTCCAGTTGAATGTGAGATCTTCAAATAGAAACATCTGGTTGGTGCTTGTAAAGGAGAGAAGAGATTAATAGGTTTCTGAGCCATCCACCTAGAGGTGATCATTGGATTTATGAGAATGAATAAAGTCTGCAGGAGTAAAAAGAGAGAGAATATAACCAAGTAACTATTTTTTTTTTTTAAGAATAGCCAATTCAAATAAGATATGCATACACCTGAAGATGTTTCAAGGTGTAATGGGGGCATTCTGACAACTTCAAGGCAATCAACTTATAAATTCCCAGCTATTATACAAACTCTTTCCTAAAACTGATCTGCCTGACAATTTCCTGTCTGCAGGTTCTCCTTTCCCAAATTTCCTTTCACAACTGCCTGTCTCCCATTTTACAATAGGAGAGCATATCTCTCATCTGCCCATTGTCCATTCATGCATCCCGATACTCAGAATTTTACTCTTGTTCATTTCCTCCAGGTGTAAACACCTCTGGAGCACCCCCCACTCCACCATGAAAAGGGAAATATTGAGATTGCAGAGCTTCTGTAAGAAGCTTCTTCCAAGTGGCAAAGCTGAGGCAAGACCTCATGTCACATCTTTTCTTTTGCTTTTTTTTTTTCCTTTACTCTCTTTCCCCTCCTCTAAGACTTGGAATTTAGAAGGAATATGGTCATCACAAAGACAGGTATTGACACATTTATTTGAGTTAGAACACAAAGCCAGTTTTCTGACTGCTTAGTTTGAAAGTGAAAACACTATTTTCCAATTAAAATACACAGTGCACATCTTCCACAAAATGAAAATGCAACTCTCTAGTTTTTACAAAGATGTACTTAAGGCATATGTATAACAACCAGTGTTTCAGCTATCTTATTATTTATGACCCCAATCTTAATAAAAATTTACCTATCAACTTAAAAACATGTGGAGGGTACATAATTTTCAGAATTATTTTATTAGTACGTTGACCAAAAATCTGAAGTCCTGTGAATGAGAGGACCTGAAGAAAGAGAAAAGGATCAGAAAGAGTGAGGGCTTAGGGAAAGAACCAGAAGAGAAGGCAGACGGGACTAGGAGTCAAGTATGATGGCAAAGAAGAGGGACAATGAAAGTGCCAAATGTTGCAGAAAGGTCAAGGAAATAATAATTAGATAATAATCTTTGTGAATGAAGTTTCTGCAGGTGGTGTAGAGTTAAGAGTCTGTTTAGAACATTCAAAAAGTTGGGCAGTAACGATGAAAAAAAAAAAAAAAGAATACCATGTACAATATCATCTAGCCAGATCACTGGGGTTGAAATGACAGCCAAAAGAGCAGTTCAAGATATGAGACACTGAAGACTATTGAGAGCAGCCATCTGTGTGGGAAGCAGAGGGATGATGTCACTACGTGGGTGATATGCCACGAAAGCCATAAAGAGGAGTAGGGGAGTGGGCGCCTGGGTGGCTTGGTGGGTTAAGCCACTGCCTTCAGCTCAGGTCATGATCTTGGGGTTCTGGGATCGAGTCCCACATTGGGTTCTCTGCTCAGCAGGGAGCCTGCTTCCCTCTCTCTCTCTCTGCCTGCCTCTCTATCTACTACTTGTGATCTCTCTCTGTCAAATAAATAAATAAAATCTTAAAAAAAAAAGAGTAGTAGGGGAGAAGACCACTTCAGGATGGTTGCTCATTGTATCTTTTGAGTTTTTAAAGTATAATCTTACCAATACTGCCTCCTTTAAGGTTTCTATGTTTTTCAAATTTTTAACAATGAACAAGGAATAGAGAAATTTTGTTTCAAAAATAGCAGTTAAAAAAAATCAAAGAAGATACAGATAAACAATGTTATCAGCCTACAGCAAACTAAAAAGTTTCTGCACGGCAAAGAAAACTATACGGCAAAGAAAACTATCAGTAAGATGAATAGGCAACCTGTGAAATGGGAGAAAATACTTGCCAACCACTTACCTGATAAGGAGTTAATATCCAAACTATGGAAGGAACTCATAAAACAAATCACAATAAACAAACAGAACCCCCCCAAAACATGCAATTACAAATGGGCAAAGATCTTGAATAGACATTTTTCCAAAGAAGATGTACAAATGGTCAACAAGCATGTAAAAAAGGTGCTCAACATCATTACTTATAAGGAAATGCAAAACAAAACCATAATGAGGTATTACATCATACCTCTTAGGATGTCTACTTTCAGAAAGACCAAAGATACCAAATGCAGGCCAGCACATAGGGAAAAGAGAGCCTTGTACACTCTTGAGGGAAATGTAAACCGGTACAACTTACGTATAAAACAGTATGAAGGTTCCTCAAGAAATTGCAAATAGGAGTATAACATAACCCAGAAATCCCACTTCTTGGTATATATCCAAAGGAAACAAAATCACAATCACAGACATGTTGGTACTCCCATGCTCACTGCAGTATTATTCTTGACAGCCAAGATACAGAAACAACTTTAGCATCCATCAGTGGAGATGAATGGATAAACACAACATCACTGGCAAATATATACAATGGAATATTATTCAGTGATTAAAAAAAAAGGAAAAGGATATCCTGTCACTTGTGACAAGATGGATGCATCCTGAGGGCATTATACTATGTGAAAGTCAGAAAGAGAAAGTCAGAAAGAGAAAGACAAATACTGTATGTTCTTACCTATATCTGGAAACTAAAAAAAACCAAAACTCATAGCAGAGAACAGATTGGTGGTTGGCAAATGTAGGGGCCAGGAGCACAAAATGGCTGAAGGGGATCAAAAGATACAAACTTTCTGTTACAAGATAAATAGGTCCTGGGGATGTAATGTACAGCATGGTGTACAGTTACTAATACTGTTCCTAAATTTGAAATTTGCTAAGAAGGTTGATATTAAACTTTTTCATCAAAAGAAAAAAATCGAATGATTTATAGTGATGGAAACTTACTGTGTTCACCATTTCATAATATTTACATACATCAAATCAATATGTTATATACCTAAGATGAATAGTGTTACATATCAATTACATTTTTTTTTAAGATTTTATTCATTTATTTGACAGACAGAGATCACAAGTAGGCAGACAGAGAGAGAGGGGGAAGCAGGCTCCCTGCCGAGCAGAGAGCCCGATGTGGGGCTCAATCCCAGGACTCTGGGATCATGACCTGAGCCGAAGGCAGAGGCTTTAACCCACTGAGCCACCCAGGTACCCA
Organism: Meles meles; assembly: GCF_922984935.1. Taxonomy (NCBI): domain Eukaryota; kingdom Metazoa; phylum Chordata; class Mammalia; order Carnivora; family Mustelidae; genus Meles; species Meles meles. The sequence goes on from NC_060068.1 coordinate 95,346,598, forward strand.
TATTGTGATTTTCTTAAAAAAAAAAAATCTTTCCCTAACCTATACTCAGAACGTTGATTGCTTATACTTGCTACTATTATTTGGTTTTGTTCTTGATTTAAGTCTACTCTGATGAAGCAGACCTTTTGTATACAGTGTATGTTATGGCTGAGCTATGTCCTCCCAAAATTCATATATTGAAGCCCTAACCCTCAGTCTCTCAGACTGTGACTGTACTTGGAGACACGGTCAATGAAAGAGGTTAACTAAGGTTAAAGGGGGCATCTGGGTGAAATCCTAATCGGTCTAATTTCCATCTTTATTACAGAAAATTTGGGCATATGAGGGGGACCCCAGGGATGCCTGAGGAGTGCACAGGGGACCACGTGAAGACACAGCCAGAAGGCAGCCATCTGCAACCCATGAGGGAGGTCTCAAGAGAATCCAGGCCTGCCCACACCTTGACCTTGGACTTCCAGACTCCAGAACTGTGAGAAAAATTTCTGTCCTTTAAACCACCGGATCCATGGTAGTGTGCTAGAGCAGCCCTGGAAAACTCAGCCAGTGGGAGATGGGGATTTTACTTTATTTTGACGTGGAAAAATCATTGGTTCCAATGCTATTTATTGAACCGTCCTTCCTTTCCTCACTGATCTGTCATGACTCTTTGGTCCTATATCAAAGCGCCATATCATATGGGCCTATTTGTAGACACTTTATTCTATTTCTCCCACTGATCAGTCTATCCCTGTGAGAGGGCTGTGTTTTCTTACTTGCTACAGCTTCATTGTAAGCCTGACAGCAGGTAGGGAGAGGCCTCCCACCTTCTTCTTTAAAGGGACTTTGCTATTTTTGACCACTTACACTTTCCTATGAAGTTTAGAATCAGCTTGCCAGGTGTCACTAGAAATCACACTGGGGTTTTAACTGTATCTGCATTAAAGCCAAAGACCTACAGAGTAATAATATTTTGTAATTAAAGAATGATCTCCAAGGGAAAGGACTTCCTTTTCGGATGCAGGGATGGCATAGACTGCAATTCTGGTTCTGTCCACGTGATGGCACTACAAACCGAAAAATCTGATTTTCGCAGTTGGCCAGAGGCTCTCAGAACACACATTCAATGTTCACCTTATTTAGTAAATACCAGAACGTTTTGGAGGGTAGACCTGAATTTCATATGGAATATTCCACAGTCCATCGAGTGCTGAAGTACCTTTGGCTAAAATACAGACAAGAGCATATGGTAACTAAAGACTTGAAATAGTAATGAAAAATACCCTGACAATCTGTGCCTCACAGTCCTTTTCTCTCAGAAGGCCATAAACAAATGAAAAAGTTCACTAGCCACCAATAAAGGAAAGGTGTGGTGTAAAATGCTCTTGGAAGTTCAGGTGGTCTTTTCTAACCAGCAAGCCTGAGGCAGGGTAGTGAACAGGTCTGCGTCCATCTGGGGAGCAAAGGTCACCCCCAGGGTTATTAAAGGGGAGGATTATGTAAATCTTCATTTCTACCCCCACCCCCACCCTCCTATCAGCCCTGATCATCTTGGGAGTGAAGTCTACTTTCACTTAGGAGAAACATGCCTGTGCTTGCCCTCAGCTGTTCAAAGAATCAAAAAGCCTTTCCCTTTCCACTCAGTAATGCCAGTGAAGCCTCCTTCCTCCCTTAGGCTGGAAGCGTTTGACACAGAATGTCTCTGAAAATGCTTGTGTCGTCCATACCGTGGATACCTCAACTTGGTAGTGGGCTGGAGGAAACCCTTTTTGTAAGTACCTCCCAGGGGTTCATCTAACCCGGTAATGTCACTAGCATTGGCATTCAGTATCCAAAAAGAGTTCAGCACGTCTTGTTAACTGTGACAAAAAGATGTGTCTACTCAGTAACATACCTTGGATGGCCTCCTAACATACACATGGAACAGTTCACTAAAGCCCAGTTTCCTCGTCTGTCAAGTGGGAACAGCAGTATTTCCCAGTCAGAATTGTAGGCTGACACAGGCATTTCACAAACCTATACACGGTGCCTTGCACCTTAGCGCTCAAGAAATGTTACACTGGGGCGCCTGGGTGGCTCAGTGGTTTAAGCCGCTGCCTTCGGCTCAGGTCATGATCTCAGGGTCCTGGGATCGAGCCCTGCATTGGGCTCTCTGCTCGGCAGGGAGCCTGCTTCCCTCTCACTCTCTCTGCCTGCCTCTCTGCCTACTTGTGATCTCTCTCTGTCAAATAAATAAATAAAATCTTTGAAAAAAAAAAAAAAAAAAAAGAAATGTTACACTGTTGGCACTTGAGCGGGATGAAAAGGTGTTCCTGGGCCAGCCAAGATGAAGAGTAGAATTTGGGACTGGGAACTGAACCATGTTGTAGCTCACTGGCCTCTGATCCTTCATGCTACCAGTGCCCCCGCAGGGCAGGCGGCCTTGCATTCCCTCCCCCAGCACCAGGGCAGCCAGGTGACTTCCTGAGCCTTTCAAGGACGCCTTGTGCATAACCCCTTCCAAATAAGAAGTGAGAGATGACTTCGACTGTAAACCATAATTAGCGCCAGGAGCGCTTTTAACACAACTGACTGTCAAAGAAGGCCGGTGTCTTTATTAACCGCTGCCCACTCAGACCAGTGCCTGGACTTCTGGAACAGCCCGGGAGATGACGGCCTTGCTCCCCAGTCCTAGAGCAACCTGAAGGGGGAAGACTTCGCCAGGGCGCGGGCTCCCTCTCCAAGGTTAAGGGCCTGACCTACAAAGACCCGCTCTAGAGTGACGGGCAGAGGTGAAACAGGCCTAAGCGAGACTCGGCAACAGTCACACCAGGGTCTGGGACCACCTCACTTAGAAGCGGCGGGGAGCCCGAAATGCTTAGCTCTGCAGGGCTACCGCGCAGCCCCAACCAGAAGCGAGCTGGTGGGGTGAAAACGCCGGGAAGCAGCGCCGCTTGGCGGCGCGGCCGGCGGGAGGCAGCACCGAGGCCCGCGGGAGGCAGCACCGAGGCCTCCAGACGGCAGGGCGAGGCCTCACGTGCCTGGGCAGGGACTCCGGACAAAGTCACACCTGACTGGAGGCGTGAGGTTGCGGGGCGGTCGGGAAGGACCGTGCGGGGGAGGGGACCCGCGTTAGCAGAGCGCCGGGCTGGTCTCCCACACCTCACCGCGGGGACACCCGGCGAGCGGGGCGGGGCGAGGGCGGACTTGAGGGAGGAGCTAGGACCGGGTGCCAGCCTTCGGGTTTCCATCTGAAACCCAGAACCTCGGAGCACTGCCGGCCTGCCCGCGGCGGCGAGCCCTCCCCGAGGTCGGCCGCTCCCCGGCGGCCGCCAGCGAGACGCTGCCGGCCAGCTCCGACCTGGCGACGGGCGTCTCGCGCTCCGGCGGCCGGTGGGCGGGGCGTCGCCCGTGACGTCGCATCCCGTTTGTATTCTCCGCCCCTCTCTTGGCCGTATATAAGCCTTGGCCGAGCGTTCGCACTCTCACAAGTGTACGCGGACGTCGGGCGCGGGTTGTTGGGGAGGCGGGGGCTCGAGGGCAAGGGCCAGCTCGGACGTGTGTCCGCGCCTCGGAGGTGCCTGGCCGTGAGGCGACGATGGAGCTCTTGCGGACTATCACCTACCAGCCGGCCGCCAGCACCAAGATGTGCGAGCAGGCGCTGGGCAAGGCTTGTGGCGGGGACTCGAAGAAGAAGCGGCCGCAGCAGCCCCCCGAGGAGCCGCAGCCGCCGCAGCCCCAGGCGCAGGGGCAGCCGGCTGCCCCGCACCACCATCACCACCACTCGCACTCGGGGGCCGAGATCTCGCGGATTATCGTGGACCCCACGACGGGGAAGCGCTACTGCCGGGGCAAAGTGCTGGGAAAGGTGACGAGCGGCGGGCGCCCGGCTTCCTGACGGGAGGGAGGTCTGCCGGGTAGCCCCGAGCCGGCTGGATCCTGAGTCCCAGCGTCTTGGCTTCTCAGGGCCCTCCGACCCCGGCGGGACGTGGGTGTTCACCTGCCCTGCTCTGGCTTTTGTACGCTGACAACGCCGGATCGGCTTTACATCCTTAGCCACGGCTCCAAGTGCCTCCCGCGGCCCAAAGAAATTGATCGTGAGGCCAGAAGCGAGGGCTGTCTGCTCCAGCCCCTAGCTTCCTCCACCTGCTCCGCAGGGAATTTTCCTGACCGGTCTCTTCAGACATTATTTTTCATGTCCCTGCTCCCAGTTCCCTCCATAAAGCTCCTCTTTGTAAAGGGAGAAGGGGAACTGTTTCACTGTTTTCAGGAATGCTTTTCCTTTCTTAAAGGAGCTTTTAAAAAGTACAGAGCACATGTCTGTCCACCCTTACTTTCCCGTAATTTTGCTTCCCTAATTTATTTTTAAAAAATCTGCTGTCCATTTTTCTGCCACACTCAATGCTGTCTCGGCTTTGTTTCAGGGTGGCTTTGCCAAATGTTACGAGATGACAGATTTGACAAACAACAAAGTCTATGCTGCAAAAATTATTCCTCATAGCAGAGTAGCTAAACCTCATCAAAGGGAAAAGGTGTGTATGACTGTTGACTAAAGTATTTTCTTTGTGTGCAGGGAGGGCCCTTCCCTGTTAAGAAAATGTCTTCTGCATGTGTAAGCAGTTGGCTTACGGAAGGTGACAGGAGGCTCATCAGCCTTATCTTGCTTTTTCTTTCAGATTGACAAAGAAATAGAGCTTCACAGAATCCTTCATCATAAGCATGTAGTGCAGTTTTACCACTACTTTGAGGACAAAGAAAACATTTACATTCTCTTGGAATACTGCAGTAGAAGGGTAAGCTTTAACTCCTGTTTGAGTCCATTTACTTCCCCCAAACTGAAATGGGATTCAGATTGTGTTTTATCTGGGATTTTAGCTATGGTGGCAATTATTATATAGCAGTGTTAACTTTCATCACGCAACCTGCAAAAGGAAAACTACTGATTTTGATAACTTTGTTTGACAGATTCTCTTTTTCCCTTCTCCTCTTCCTAGTCCATGGCTCATATCTTGAAAGCAAGGAAGGTGTTGACAGAGCCAGAAGTCCGATACTACCTCAGGCAGATTGTGTCTGGACTAAAGTACCTTCATGAACAAGAAATCTTACACAGAGATCTCAAACTAGGTAAGCCCTTTATTCCAAACACTGACTTTTGCCTTAAAGAGAGGTGTTTTCTTCTCTGTCTCCCTTGTTATGTATTAATGTTCTAAGTGGGATCTAGCCTATGCAATCTCCTTTTTGAATCGGTGACTTTCGTAGTAAACACCTGATTGCCTGCCTCTAAAGAGAATGTGTGTGTATTTGGCTAGAACATATTTTCAAGGGGATTCAGGTTTTGTTTTGTTTATCATCCAGGGAACTTTTTTATTAATGAAGCCATGGAATTAAAAGTCGGGGACTTTGGTTTGGCAGCCAGGCTGGAACCCTTGGAACACAGAAGGAGGTAAGAGTCGGAAATACATCCTGACAGGATTTTACAAAGATCAAATATGCCCTTATTTTTTTTCCAAATGTTTTGGAGAAGGTCCATTGATACTAACATCCTTAAACCACGATAATGTTAATGCATGGAAAGAGTAAGCCCACTATGAACTAGGCAGATTACCTTACGCCTATGAGTTGATTATCAAAGAAACTTGTCTCATATTTGCCTGACATGTTACACAAATGCTATGCTGTATTTAGTCTCAGTTGGTTAAAAACACTTTGTCATATAGCTGAAGAAAACTGCGCATGTATTAAAAAAATTATTAAGTCACTGGGTCAAATGTTAATTGTTGAGATGCCAAAAATTAAAAAGTCAAATTTTTCTAAATAGGAATTAAATAGGAATACAATACTTCAGAGGTTTTTATCCAGAGAACTAAGTGTAGACAGTAAGACCATTCTTAATGAGATCTTCCTGTTTTGTTTTTCCAGAACAATATGTGGTACTCCAAATTACCTCTCTCCTGAAGTCCTCAACAAACAAGGCCATGGCTGTGAATCAGATATTTGGGCCTTAGGTTGTGTAATGTAAGTAAAGGCACCAAAATTATAAAAAAGCAAATTTGTATTTAGAATTTAACAGTCGAAGAGAATTGCTTTGTTACCATTCCTAAAGAAGTGTTCGTTTGCACACAGGTATACAATGTTACTAGGAAGACCCCCCTTTGAAACGACAAATTTGAAAGAAACTTACAGGTGCATAAGAGAAGCAAGGTATACAATGCCATCTTCGTTGCTGGCTCCTGCTAAGCACCTAATAGCTAGCATGTTGTCCAAGAATCCAGAGGATCGTCCTAGTTTGGATGACATCATTCGACATGAATTTTTTTTGCAGGTTGGCACGTTTCTTGTGTCTTTTTATTCTGTGCAATTGATCACAGTTATTCAACCAACTGGTTACTAAAAATCTTTCCTGGTACTCCGCAGGGCTTCACTCCAGACAGACTCTCTTCTAGCTGTTGTCATACAGTTCCAGATTTCCACTTGTCAAGCCCGGCTAAGAATTTCTTTAAGAAAGCAGCTGCTGCTCTTTTTGGTGGCAAAAAAGACAAAGCAAGATATATTGACACACATAGTAAGTTATAAGACTTCTGCTTTTCTGTATCCAGTATTCTATTTAAATTTGATAATTTAGTTAAAAGAATGTTTTTATGTTAGCATAACAGTTGGTATGTTTGAATACTGTTAAACTTTTTATAGCATGATAAATCTGCACTGCAAAATGGGGTGGATAGTTTTTTTTTTTTTTTTCATACACATTAAAGTGTGCTTCTTGCATAATTGCAGCTGATGGTAATGATAAAATGCCGGTTTTGCCTTGAATGCTCATAAGCTTGTTATTAGTGCAAACGGAGGAAATGTGGCTAGCTCTGTTCCTACCTTGTTAGGATAGACTAATGCTCATAATTCTTGTCTTTGATTTACAGATAGAGTGTCTAAAGAGGATGAAGAAATTTACAAGCTTAGGCATGATTTGAAAAAGACTTCAATAACTCAGCAACCCAGCAAACACAGGACAGATGAGGTATGCTGGAAAAGAATAAAATAGATATAAACACTTTCTATCATTTCTGCTCTTTGCTAATCATCACATGGGTTATGATTATCACGATTCAGAAATGTTTATATTTAAGTTTAAAACTTAAAGCTTGTCTTCCATCCATTTAAAAGGAAAAGATTTTGTTTTTCATTTCAACAATGCATGCACTTGAATCACTGAAACACCTTTTCTGCCCATTGCTTTTTAATCAGCTTTCCCAGCAATTGCCACAATCTCACCTTAACCTAGAATTCTCAATCTTAAATGAATTGTAGATGCTTGACTCATTGTCTTTTTTAGGAGCTCCAGCCACCTACCACTACAGTCGCCAGGTCTGGAACACCTGCAGTAGAAAATAAGCAGCAGATTGGAGATGCTATTCGCATGATAGTCCGAGGGACTCTTGGCAGCTGCAGCAGTAGCAGTGAATGTAAGTAGCTGTCAATGGCATTTTACATGAAACTATAAATGCCAGTGTTTAATACTAAGTAAGTGGAGTCCATTTGTTTTGTGGCCCAATTTAACATAGAAGCAGCAAAATCAGAGGATTTGGGAAAAGGCAAGGAACAGTTTTGAGACTTCTGTCCTTTGAAGTCATGGAGGGAAAGTTAGCAGCCATCAAAGCCTAAGGTCTTGTTAATTATTTTGTATTTTTCCTCTGACTTCTCAGGCCTTGAGGACAGTACTATGGGCAGTGTTGCAGACACAGTAGCAAGAGTCCTTCGAGGATGTCTAGAAAACATGCCAGAAGCTGACTGCATTCCCAAAGAGCAGCTGAGCACTTCCTTTCAGTGGGTCACCAAATGGGTCGATTACTCTAACAAATACGGCTTTGGGTACCAGCTCTCAGACCACACTGTAGGCGTCCTTTTCAACAATGGTGCTCACATGAGCTTGCTTCCAGATAAAAAGTAAGTATATCCAGTTAATGAAGTCCTGTCACTTCTTTAGTCTTGCACTAAAGAAACCTAAAAACAGTGACTAACTGCTTCTGTTTTGTTTCTCTTCTCTCCCTATGGTTCCTGTTCTTCAGAACAGTTCACTATTATGCAGAGCTTGGCCAGTGCTCTGTTTTCCCTGCAACAGATGCCCCTGAACAATTCATTAGTCAAGTGACGGTGCTCAAATACTTCTCTCATTACATGGAGGAGAACCTCATGGACGTAAGTACCTCCTGGATGTGGCTTTTGGGCAGTGATATCTGAAGTGTAGTCCACAGATGAGTAGCATCTGCACTGCTCCAAAGCTTGTTAGAAGTGCAGATGCTCATGTCCTGCCCTAGCTCTGACTCTGATTCTGAGTCAGAATCTCTGGGAGGCGGGGCCAGGAACCACAAAGCCATTCTGATGCCTACCCAAGTTGGACAGGCATATGGCTAGAAGAACTGGAAACTGCAAAATTTTTATGGGCACTTATTCTCCCAATTTCTTCTAGGGTGGAGATCTGCCTAGTGTTACTGATATTCGAAGACCTCGGCTCTACCTCCTTCAGTGGCTAAAATCTGATAAGGCCTTAATGATGCTCTTCAATGATGGCACCTTTCAGGTAAGTGAACCTTTCAGCAATGTGTGTATTTAGGTCACAAAAAGTGATTTTTATCTAGCCATTTAATTGTTGGGCACAGTTGTCTAATTCTTGAATATTTAGAGATGTCTAATGTCTATGTCTCCTTTTGAAAGGTGAATTTCTACCATGATCATACGAAAATAATCATCTGTAGCCAAAATGAAGAATATCTTCTCACTTACATCAACGAGGACAGGATATCTACAACGTTCAGACTGACAACTCTGCTGATGTCTGGCTGTTCGTTAGAATTAAAACATCGAATGGAATATGCTCTGAACATGCTCTTACAGAGATGTAATTGAAAGACTTCTTGAATGGACCCTATGGGACGCCTCTTTTCCACTGTGAGATCTACAGGGAAGCCAGTCAGATGGTCTACAGCATGTTGAAAAAGATGGACAGGTGGTGGTACGAAAACAATTCCTCTAGGGCCTGAAGGACTAGATGGAACCAGACCAGGCTGAGGCATACAGTTCTGAACTTTGGACGATCTGAGAGTGAACCAGAATGCAGTTTTCCTTGATGTACCTGTTTTAAAAGGTGTTTCAGACAATTTCGCAGAAAGGTGCATTGACTCTTCTCTCTGTTGAGAGCATTTCAGACAGAGGACTTGGAACTGTGAATATACTTCCCAAAGGGGAGGGAAAGGGAGGAAGCTCCCATGTGTTTAAAGGCTGTAATTGGAGCAGCTTTTGGCTACTCAACTGTGAACTATGGCCATATATAATTTTTTTTTTTTTGTTAATTTTTGAAGACATTTGTGGCTGGAAAAGTGCATTCCTTGTTAATAAACTTTTTATTTATTACAGCCAAAAGAGCAGTATTTATTATCAAAATGTCTTTTTTTTTTTATGTTGACCATTTTAAACTGTTGGCAATAAAGAGTATGAAAAAGCAAAAACAGCCGTCTCCTGTCTTTGGTATGGTGCATCACTGAATTGCAACATTCTTTGATCACGAATTCTTGTCACTCTTTGGCATGACATCATGTATAGAAGCATGCAAGAAAGTTAGATTTTTTAGTTGTTGTTTTGTTTTTTTATTCAGAAAGTAAATCCTTAACACCTGCAGTACAATCTAACATTTTCGGGTAGATCTAGCTTGAGACGAGAAGATTGTAACAAAAATATTACTGTTAACAACCAAAATCTAGCACTCCGGCTAAATCCACAGCCAATTTCTCTCAAGTATTTCCTTAAAGCTCATTTAGCTTGGAGCTGAAAGCCAGAGTCATCCTGTGTAAACAGACCTCTGTTATGTGTCAGTAGGTACAGGAAGCTTATCTTAATATGGGCAAAACTCTATGCTTTATAGTACTTGCACCACCTAAATGTATTACTCAGCTTAAACCTGCCTAAACATTTCCGGTGCCGCTGGCATGGCACTACTAAGCACACCATTCAGTAGTGGGAAGTACTTTGTAAATAAGTCATTTTATTTTCCTTCTGGTGGGCACATGGTGGATGAGGAATGGTAAAGGAATCAACCTACGGTTTAAGCCCATCATTTGCACATTTACACTGTCAAACTCTCTAAGAGGCCAATCTGAGAGTGTTTTTCAGTGGGATCTACTCTTGGGCAGGTATAAAAAGCTGCTCCCTCTGTTACTCTGAACTTCCAGTGATCTGTATGAGATGCAAATACGTATTTGTCCAACTGTAATCCCAGTAAGGAAAATACTGTCCTACAAAAAGCAGCACTTTGATGTATTAGGCTCTGTGGACACTGGAATCCTGTACTAGTATAGAAATGTGTCTGGTACTTTCACATTTTTCTAAAATTCTTAAAAACACTGTACCTGTTCTACCTTGTTAATAATTCAGTCACATCTGGGGAATTTGTTAGGGATAGTTAACAGGTCCTAGAACAACTTGACCTGCTGGAGTTCTCTGGCCACATACACAACTCACCGTGGTTAAAGGGCTTATACTAATAGTGAAAGAATACTAGGTAACTACACTGATAGACAGGTGTGCAAAAATAGGATCTGTTTCTATTCTTAGGAGCAGAGAAAAAAAAGAGTTTGCAAAGAGCAAGAAATGGTCTTTCCTTGTGAGTTTCACAGTGTACATTACTTCACATTTTCATAAAGTATTTACCAATTCACTCTTGAACATCTACTGTGTGCAGATCCGGGCCTGGCACTGGAGATGCAGGATGAACGCGAGCCTCTCCCTGCCCTCAAGGAAGTCCCAGCACAGTGGAGGAGACAGTGCATTTACCTACTAATCTGATAAGTGTGCCATGATACTATGATAAAAGTATGTATGCACTGGGTGTTGTGGGAACCAAGAACAGGTATCCTAAGGAAGGAGCCCCAGGCATGGGGTGGACTTGGAGAATAGATTCCAGAGAAGAAGATTGTCTCTTACTGGGTTTAGAAAAATGGATGGGGGTTAAACAGAAATGTGATATAGGGAAGGGCATTCTAAGCAGTGGAAATAACAGACGCAGATGTCAGAGAGTTTGCGGGGGTGCGTGTGTGGTTCTGAAGCATCACAGGTAAAGGCTGGAAGAAACATGTGATGTGTCCCACTGTGTCATGCCAAGGCATTTAGGCTGCACTGAAGGCTATGCATAGTTACTGAAAGATCTTAAGGAAGAAAGTGACCTTCTATTTTAGTTTTACAAAATGCGTTCTAGGGACATAGGCAAAATGGGCTGGGAAGAAGATGGAGAAGACAACCCAAACAGTAGAGAGATTAATGGTGGGACCCAGGTGAGAAAGGACAAGCTGAAAAAGAGCATACAGAATTAGGCAGGAAGTATCTCCTCTAGCCCATCTGGTTTATTTCAGTATTCCCACACCCGAATCCCAGGCCTGCCATATAGTAGTGAAATAATGAATGAATGAATGAATGAATGAAGACAGATTTGGGAGTGACTTAGCTGATCTTAACAGGATTTGGCACCTGACCGAGTGTTCAGTGTGAGGGAGTGGGTGGGGGTTGGGATGACTGGCTGAGCAGTCAAGGGGAGGTATCATGTTGTACTATGGGGCCAGTAACTGAAATAAATTACGAACATAAAAGGGAGAACCACATATTCAGGAAAATACAGTGAGTATAGAACATGTTCAATCAGACTTGTGTGAGGACATCAGAGGTCCAGAAGACAGGGGACAGAAGCAAGATTTGGAAGTAACCATATCTGAAGTAATATCATAGGAGCAGATGTGAGCACATAAGATGGTGAGTCTCTTTCATCCCCTCTACCTAGATTTTTTTCTTTCTTTCTTCCCTTTTTTTTTTTTTATTAAGTCCAGCTATATAAAATGTAACAGTGTTGATGAACCTTTGCAGTGAAGGAAGGAGAATAAATTCCCAGATAAATTATATTCTCCTATACAAAAGGCCCCTGAATTCCATAAAAACAATTCCAAAATAGCAGATGTGCTTAATGAACACCTTTGAACCTCAAGAATGTTTCTCAGTTAGCCAGTCCAAATCCTGGCAGAGTATACGCTGAGACAAAAGGCAATGTTTAACGATTAACTTGTTTTGATGCATAGTAACAGCTACCTTCAGCTAACTTCAGTGTGGCCATGACAGGAACCCAGATCCCAGGTTATCTGACATTTACTGCTTTTATATTTTAGTCCCCTCAGCCCTTCAAGAGGAATTTTTGAAAGTAACCCTACGTTTGCTAGGGAAGAAGCACACTCCAGTGGAAAAGCTTCAGAATCAGTTCTGAGTTCAAATTCCTGTTCAACCATGTATTAACAATGCGATCCCATAAATATCTGACATCTCTCAGCTTCTGCTTCCTCATCTGTGGAGATGATCATAAAGCACTTGCACACCAAGGGTGCTCAGCAAATATTTGCTCCCTTTCTTCTTCTGTTTCCCCTGCCTCCTTCCACACCCATAACAGCAGTAACCCTGGTTACCTAGGGAAGAAACACCTGACTCATTTTCCCCCTCCCGGTCTCTCTGTGTCAGTCATGTCCAGTCAGGAATACAAAAATCATTTTAGCGTTTCCAAAAAGAAGGAATTTTTTTTTTTTTTTTTTTTTTTTTGACAGAGAGAAATCACAACTAGGCAGAGAGGCAGGCAGAGAGGAGGAAGCAGGCTCCCTGCTGAGCAGAGAGCCCGATGTGGGGCTCGATCCCAGGACCCTGGGATCATGACCAGAGCCAAAGGCAGAGGCTTTAACCCACTGAGCCACCCAGGCGCCCCCCAAAAGAAGGAATTTAATGGCAGTCACTGGTTATAAAGAGGAAGCAAGAGCCTAGTGGGGGTGGGGGTGGGGGAGGGTGAGGCAGTCCAGGAAACCACTACTATTCCTGTGGCTGGGAGAACCCCAGAGGGAAAGCGGTAATAATGCACTTCAGAACTGGGGCTCTCTGGCAGAAAGCAGAGTTCCGGTTACTGCCTACCAGGGGTCTGAAATCGTGAAACAGAGGTAGTCACGACTTGAGATGACTCCCGCACAAATCTGGCTGAGAAAGAATGGGGACAAAATATCCTGGATTTTTCCTTCTTTTTGCCCTTCAGTCTTCTACTGACCAAATAAACTGGAAGCCAAGGGAAAAGGAGCCCAAGAAATGTAGTTGCAGGGGTCATTCTTATATTGTAAAGCAAAGCAGGGAAAGGGCAGGGATGCATCTGAGCTTTAACAGCCCAAGAATGACCTACCTTTCTTCTTCCTTTTGCCTTCCATTAATTTCATGCCCATATGTACATTCTCTTTTTGTCAGTCAGTCCCAAAGTGACCAAAATGCTAAGAACTGTGGTTCTCTAGGCAGAAGGCTGACAGGCAGTAGAAGCTTGGAGGAGGAAAAGAACAGGGTGAGGGGTGGGAATCATTTTGCTTTAGGTCTCTGTGATTTGCATCATCATCAGACCTTTTTCACATTACAGGGATTTTAATTTAATGAACACTGGGTGACTAAAAATGAGTAAGATGTATTTTTTCATAAGGTACACAAATCAATGTTGGTATTTTATAGCAATTCCATGTATGACGGAGTCAGTATATTTCTAAGTTTTGAAATAAATTCTTCTATAAACAGAAACCTGTAGATTTGATTTTCTTTCTTCTTGACTTGCAAGGGATTCTAGGCTGTATAAGGTAGATTCATGGTTTGTTCTAGCACTTCTTTATGCCTTATTAATTTTAGTAATGGAAAGCATCTCTGTTTGAATTACCACAATTTAGTTATATTAGAGAATTCAAATTAAAAAGTTTAACTCCCATATGCAGTGTTGGAATCTAATATCATGGTTCATCAATGTTTGGAATTCATATGGATTTTGCTCCTGGGATTAGCTTTATAATACAGTTATACATAAAATGAAATTGATTTTAATGATTGAGGTACAATAACTTCACTTCCAAATTAAGATAAAAATAACAAATTAACTCATATCTCTGCTACAAAATACTGAATTATTAGATATTTTAACCTGACCATGTGGGTTACAACAAATTTTATCTTTTAGGCCTGTAACAAATTAGTACTAGAGGAAACCAGGCAGCAGGCCTAAATGAAATAGTCAACAATGCCTGTCTTTCGTACGGCTTTGGAATCAATGGTAACAGAATAACCTTTAAAGCCAGGATCATACCAAAATAATTTAACTGGAATATCAATTTATTACCTGATTTGTGTAGTCCTACTAAACAGAAAGAATGTTAAACATTCAGGATTATGTGAATTTCAAAGAACCTTAGAAGGCCATGGAAGATGTTTAAATATTTCAAGAGCTAAGGAAATGCAAAATCATAACATGGGACACAGCTGTCTGGGAGAGCCAGGGCAGACAGAGAATTAGATAACGACGTAACTAGCAGTTACTGAGAACTGGTTAACGACCAGTTTGGGAGGTTGGGAGAGCCCAGATGTGTTGTGGCTGCCAGTTTCTGTGCTATAGGTATTTTCACCTTGGCTGACTCCAAGCTACCAGGGTGATGTCACTGAACGTGGAGTTGGGAGATGCGCAGTAGCACCTCATTAGAAAGTATTTCCACCATACAGAGACAGTAGACACAAGTAATTCAAGAAATAGATAATATTTTTAAGTAATAGAGTAAAATAATTAGTGATGCATTCTGAGTATTCATTGCTTTTGTTTTTAATATAATTTAGAAGCAAGTTTATATAATTTAATTTTAATAATGGCTGTGTTTAATAACTGGATGGCTTGGACAATTCCTAATTCCTGAAATTTTAACCATCAGTTCTCATGAGCCGGCATAGGCTCGCTCCAGCACAGCAGTGGTAATGACTCAAACATAGGGATATAGACTATATGGGCTCTGAGCGATGTTCTGAGTAATTTATAGGATTTGAAAAGTTCCCTCAGCATCTCCAGTAGTAGTGTAGCGTCTTGCTCCATAGGTATAGCAGTATGCTGTAATAGTTTAGCTAGCTTAGCTTACAAACATTGTTTAGATGACATAATAGTTTCTTTAGTTGTGAAATATCTCTTAATTATAACCCCATAGGAATTTAAGATAATAAGAATCATGGAATTAATATTTTTGTTAAAGAATCTCTACATAGTAGGCCTAACATAAGAACTATATGTTAGTACTACAAATATGTTAGTGTTATAATCCAAATTAAAAAGTGAAATTTTAGTAACATATGGATTTAGAATTTTAAGATGAAATCTTAGGACATTTATATTTACTAGCATAACGTGTGAGAACTTAAATATCTCAAACCTGTAAGTTTACTTTGTTCAATTTATTTTTATTTTATTTTTTTTATTTGGCAGACAGAAATCACAAGGAGGCAGAGAGGCAGGCAGAGAGAGACAGGGAAGCAGGCTCCCCGCCAAGCAGAGAGCCTGATGCAGGGCTTGATTGCAGGACACCAGATTCATGACCTGAGCTGAAGGCAGAGGCTTTAACCCACTGAGCCACCCAGGTGCCCCTACTTTGTTCAATTTATAAGAATGTTTACATGCTTGGGAATTCTTGATGATACATCAGACAACTGCAATATAATATTTTAAAAGGAAGTCATAAATATTATAATTGTAACATAAAAGACTTAAGGGAATTTAATTTTTAAATTGGATCATTTATTAATGTCTCTTTAAAATATTTTATTGAAGCATAAAAATAGAATCAATTTAAAAAAAATTTTTTATTTATTTGACAGAGAGAGAGATCACGAGTAGGCAGAGAGGCAGGCAGAGAGGGGTGGGGGGAAGCAGGCTCCCTGCTGAGCAGAAAACCCGATGTGGGTCTGGATCCCAGGACCCTGAGATCATGGCCTGAGCTGAAGGCAGAGGCTTAACCCGCTGAGCCATCCAGGCACCCCTAGAACTTTTTTTTTTTAAAGGTTTTATTTTATTTATTTATTGGACATACAGAGATCACAAGAAGGAAGAGAGGCAGGCAGAGAGAGAGGAGGAAGCAGGCTCCCCGCTGAGCAGAGGGCCTGATGTGGGGCTCCATCCCAGGACCCTGAGATCATGACCTGAGCCGAAGGCAGAGGCTTTAACCCACTGAGCCACCCAGGCGTGCCCCCTAGAACCAACTTTTAAAGCTAAACTTAAAAATGCAAAGAAATAGGGGCGCCTGGGTGGCTCAGTGGGTTAAAGCCTCTGCCTTCAGCTCAGGTCATGGTCCCAGGGTCCTGGGATCGAGCCCGCATCGGGCTCTCTGCTCGGCAGGGAGCCTGCTTCCTCCTCTCTCTCTGCCTGCCTCTCTGCCTAGTTGTGATTTCTCTCTGTCAAAGAAATAAAAATTAAAAAAAAAATGCAAAGAAATAGAAGTTTAAATACATACGATATCAGTGTTTTTAAAAGCACATACACTTCTGAATATAAAAGTCAACCTCGAGAAAAAAATCTCATTAGCAAACTGTTTTCCTGGGAATTTGTATTTGAGGATGAAAATCAATACTTCTAATACGAACACAGAATTCCATTCTAGAATTATGCTTTTGAGGATACGGTGTGAGTCAAGAGCTAGTAAAAATGAAAAGGGAAGGTACAATCTATATAAAGGCTAAGGAAAAACTTAAGAGCCCAGATTGGAAATTGATAGAGAGGAGACCTTTGTTTGGAGTGTAGAGGGTTTCCAAACATTTTCAAGGAGTTATCACATAATCATTGGGAGCTATAAAAACAAAGTTTTCCAACTTCTTTTGAAAAACTTCAAGATTGGGCAATACGGGATTTGCATTTCTGCATATCAACAAATATGCAACAGAGCTGACTGGAGGCAACTGGTGGAGGCAAGCCTTCTCTGTGCCCCTCACCGCCTGCCTCCTGCACCTCTTTGTTCCTGTAGACATTTGAATATGAGCCCTATTCACTGTCAGGTGAAAGTTAAAGGGGACTTACCTATTTTCAAATTCTGATGACAAAAGCTGGCTTCATTTCTACAAAGTATATTTTGGATGATGTGGGCAAAAGTATGTGTTTCACCAAAACCTGCCTTCTGAGATATTTAAGTGTTACTGGTTTTGGTGGCTGCTAAAGATTCAAGAGAGCTAAAGTGAAGTGAAGGACTAAGTTCTGACACAGACAAAGGAAGACCTACCACAGTCTTCATAAGCTAAGGGCTTCTCCATAATATGGGACTTCTTTCCCTCATGGATTCCTCCTTGATCAAGATAAGGAGATTAAAGTCCTCTTACCCATAATTCATGATGAAATTTGAGATTAAGGGGAATTTGGAAAGCTTAGTAGACTAGGAATAAGAGATCATGCCTCACTTAATTGGACTGTTGGTTCAAATGCAAATTTTAGTTGCAGTGAGGATAACCTAGTCCCACTGTCCTTCTGTAGGTTTACTGATAGACATTACTAATTCTGAAATGTCTGAACTTTGTGGGTCGGTACGGGTAATCTGTCCATTCCTTTTAGCATATTGTTAGTGGAACAGTCATTAGAGGTGAAGCAACATATATGGTGAAGCTGCAGCAAGTTCTCCCTGCCACACATGGACTTGACCTCACGTATTCTCTGATGACCTATCTCCTTGTTTCTACTCATTATCCTGTGGGTATGCCTGACAATTTTGCTGCACAGAAACTAAGGATTAAACTTCAAAGGATGTTCTCAATACAGATTAGTCACAGGGAAAGGGAAGTGATGAAAGAGGCCCAAGAAAAGCACCAGGCTTTTTGGTTTTATCTAAATAATATACTTTGAGTTGCAGCAGTTACATTTTCTTCAAATTTCACTTTCCTGCCCAGACTATTAAAGAAACAGACTAACTTGAATTTTGTGGAATCTGATATGTTCCTCTCAGGCTTTCCCTTCCCCAGGACGACTACACACACACACACACAGACACACACACACACACACACACACACACACGCCTTACAACTGCTCAAGTTAAAGCAATGTAGTCAACAGTAATCTTTTTTACTTTAATACAGTAATTCAAAAACACATGCATTCCTAAAAACAATGAAAACCAAGATGACCTGAACATAAATATGTGAATTAATATATTTTCAAAGTCTTCATATATGAAAAATTATTTAATGCCAAAGAAAATATACAAGTTACACTTTCTGCTTAAAATATAAAACTTATGGAGCACCTGGGTGGCTCAGTTGGTTGAGAGTCTGCTTTCAGCTTAGGTCATCATCCCAGGGTCTTCGGAACAAGGCCCACATCTGGCTCCCTGCTTAGTGGGGAATCTGCTTCTCCCTCTGCCCCTCCCCTGGCCTCATGCTCTAACATGATATGACATGACATGACATAATATAACATAACATAAATAAAATAAAATAAAATTAAACTTAAGACAAAAATCAGTCCTCCAAATAAGAAACATTTGTGGCTAAAATGAAAACAAAAATAAACAAATCATAAAAATATATGATAAAGCAGGCTCCACTTAGGATTTACCAAGCTTGACACAACTGGGCCAAATGCTTGCTGAATAATCATGAATAACACGGTGCTTATTTTTATCTGCCATGCAATAAAAAAATTATATTAGAATCTATTATGTTGAACAATATGATATTAAAAATATTTGACCATTTTTGATCTACAAAAGCCAGTTCTTTTTCTTTTCTTTTTTTTTTTTTTTAAGATTTTATTTATTTGACAGAGAGAGACACAGAGAGAGAGGGAACACAGCATGGGGAGTGGAAGAGGAAGAAGTAGGCCTCCTGCCAAGCAGGAAGCCCCATATGGGGGTTGGTCCCAGGATCCAGGGATCATGACCTGAGCCGAGGCAGACTCTTTTTTTTTTTTTTTTTAAGATTTTTATTTATTTATTTGACAGAAAGAGATCACAAGTAGGCAGAGAGGCAGGCAGAGAGAGTGAGAGGGAAGCAGGCTCCCTGCTGAGCAGAGAGCCCCATGTGGGACTTGATCCTAGGACCCTGAGATCATGACCTGAGCCGAAGGCAGCAGCTTAAACCACTGAGCCACCCAGGCGCCCAGAGGCAGACTCTTAATTACTGAGCCACCCAGGTACCCTACAAGAGCTATTTCTTAACACTCAGAGAAAATAACAGAGGAAAAATGAAAATATGTTTTCTCCCATATTTTAGTATTATCTTTATTAATATTTCCCTGTGCATATTATTTTTCTGGTTATCTGATTTCAAGGATAATACCCAAATGTGAGAGCAATTTATTTTCTTATGACTGACAAAGGTGAAGGCAAGTCACATAATGTTTCCCACATTTCAAGTCCTCTGTTGTTTTTGTTACAGTCCCTTCTCAACTATCTTCAAAAAAATTTCCCAATTAAAAAAAATTATTTATTTATTTGACAGAAAGAGACATAGCAAGAGAGGGAACAGAAGTAGGGGGAGTAGGAGAGGGAGAAGCAGGCTTTCCGCCCAGCAAGGAGCCCAATGCGGGGCTGGATCTCAGAACCCTGGGATCATGACCTGAGCCAAAGGCAGATGCTTAACAACTGAGCCACCCAGGTGCCAAATTTCCCAATTTTATTCTAGGGAATGCCACTTCTTCGCTATCACACAGTTCTTTTGGTATCATAAAATATTCCCTGAAAAAAATCTTCGCTGGCAAAATTGTTTGGGGAAATACTAGGTTAAATAAATTAAATAGACTTTTTTAAAGTCAAGACTTCTCTGGAACTAATATGCTATATTGACATTGTGAATCTCCAAAAGAGTAATAGCATATAAAAATTATTCCAGGAGCACCTGGGTGACTCAGTCTGTTAAAATTTGCCTTCAGCTCAGGTCATGGTCCCAGGACCCTGTAACAGAGTACTGCACTGTGCTCTCTGCTCAGTGGGGAGTCTGTTTCTCCTTCTCCTCCTCCCCAGCTCTTGCATGCAGGCACTCTGTTGTTCTCTCTCTCTCAAATAAGTAAATAAAATATTAAAAAACAAAAAAGTATTTGAATTTTCCCCCCAAACTTACTTGCTCTGGTACACTGTTTTTTGAATTAACTTTAAGATCACAAGGAATATCCTTTGGAACATAGTTTGTCAACGTATGTAGTAATTGTCCTTGATCACCCAAATTTACTTTTAAAAGATCTTGAGTCTGTTGGGACAATCTTTAAGGAAACAAGTAATTTAACACCACTCTGACATCCTAGTTCCAGAGCCCTTAGCTACCTTTTTAATGTGTTTATTCAGTAAGAAATTCTTCCTTTTAAAAAGAGAAATTTATGGCCCTGTATTCAAGTGGATAGCCAGATACCTAATTTAACCTTG
Source organism: Meles meles (assembly GCF_922984935.1). NCBI lineage: Eukaryota > Metazoa > Chordata > Mammalia > Carnivora > Mustelidae > Meles > Meles meles. Next base: position 95,366,781 of record NC_060068.1, read on the forward strand.
CAAGGCAGATAGTCCATCTCCAGATAATAAAGAGGGCCATAGGGTTGGCTTTTACATATTTCTATCTTTATGATGATAGAATTGAAATGCTTTGAAATAAATTTTAGTCCACTTCCACTGTGGTTTGCAAAAGACATTCTAGATTTGGATGAGAGCATGCTGGTGGCTGCTGCTACTGAAGAGCAGAACTGGAGGAGTTGTAAGGCCTCCTGTTCCCTCTGCCACCTCCTGTGGAGAACCTTCCCAACAAAGCATGTTGATGGTTCACAAAGAATATACTGGAGCAAGGTTTTTAATTAAACTTTACATTTTGAGACCATTATATAAAGGCAAGCTTTAGTGGATTTACCTTAAAGGCATCATCAGGAAAAAGGTTATATATTCACAAGTGACACAAAAACAATTCAGTCAAAAAAAATCAGGAAACCTGAACTGAATAACTCTTACACTTCTCCTGAAATATAATTACATAGTTCCAACTCAACTGAAGAGGGCCCTTTGGTGTTCACGACATCATTTGGAACATGTGTGAACTATTGATGAAACAGTCCAATTTGTTCCTTAATTATTGAACAGTAGCATACTGTCAAAGATATGATGTGTGTGTGTGTGGAGGGTGATTTCCCAAGTCAGTTTACCTGGCGAAGTCTTGGTCATGCCTTATCCGAGTCAAAAGCATCTGGATTCAGAAGATGAAGTATATGGTTACCCTATAAAATATCCTTTGGGATCCCACAAGAATGTAGCTAAGACACATCCAGCATGACCCAAGCCCAGGTTACTGTACCTTTGGTTTCCATTCTTTCTTCTATGAAAGGTTATGATTTTCCAATATCGTCATCTTATTGTTATGCCTCACTAAACAGAGCAGCAGAAAAATGAACTCAAGCTACACAAATTTATTTGGCCCCTTTTACACATTATATATTTTCTTTTTTTTCTTTATCTGCTCATTAAGATCACTCTAACGATGGTGGTAAAAAACATTAATGACACAGGTACCATCTGGTAAATGAGAATGAAATAAACTTATTTGGGCAGGATATGGTTTCCTAATCACCAATCTTATATAGACTCTGAGTCATAATTGATTACTTGTCATTTCAACTTGGAGGCTTATGGTTATATTAAACACTGACATGATTTCATCCTGGCTTCAAAGAGGCAGGGCCAAAAGAGAAATAAAGAGTAGTCGTTTCAAATAAAAGTGATTTCCCTCAATTTGGTTGGGTAAAACTGGAAAAATAATTTGACAGAAAAAAAATAAATAATTCGAATTGTGCTCTGAGAAGAACACATCTCAGTCATTTAAAAATACCTAAAATATTCTGTGGCATGTGATGAAACTCTTCTGAAGATAAGAGTTTAAATATAGCCACACCAGCTTCTTCGGTCAATATTAGCTGAAGTGCCAAGAGTAACTAAACATACCAAGATGCTATAATAATCTAGGAAAGGAAGTTATAAAATAATGTTCTTCTGAGTTCCTAAATACATTAAAAGAATGTCACCTTGAACTTAGTACCACTGTCAATTTATTGATGCATTTAGAACTGCAGTTTTATTGGTACATTTTATGGGCTCACTGATGAATTACAAGTGAGAATGCACTTTCTATCAGGTATGTAACAGTTGGTTTGCTTTAGTAACGTAGACATTACACTGAAATGTACTGCACAGCAATTTAAAATTATTATTAGGGCTTCCCAAATCCTAAGTGGCTTTTCTCTTTAGTGTTCATGGTGTGAAGTGACAGGTCATGGTTTCCTGAAGCTATCTTCTTATTTTAATGGAGAGAAGAACAAAAACAGGAAAACTGGGAGTCATAAGAACAAATCATAATAACAAAAATAATATTTAAAGATTTCAAAGAATTAATGTCAAAAGAAACATTTTTTAAAAAATATTTGTGTTTATCAATCTTCAAAAAAAAGTTGGGGGGGGCACCTGGGTGGCTCAGTTTGTTAATCTGCTGAGCAGAGCTTCGGCTCTGGCTCAGGTCATGATCTCAGGGTCTTGAGATCAAGCCCCAGGTCCAGCTCCACATGCCTCAGCCGGGAGTCTGCTTGGGATTCTCTCTCCATCTCTCTCAGCCCCTTGGTGCACTCTCTCTCTCAAATAAAATAAAATCTTAAAAAAAAAAGGAGCTGTATCAACATCTACTGAAAACTTAAAAGTCTGTGATTTTTTTATACAGATACTGCCCATCACATCACACTACTCCAAATTCTTACAAAGAAGGTATAGACTCTGGTTCTAGCTCTTCTGCTTTCTTAGTTTAGTACCCAAATGACCAAAGTAACTTATTTAAAAAATATGTATAATTTATTGCAGTTACATAGAGATAGCCTTAATTTCTCTGTGGGTTCCAGTGACTTTTTTTCAGGGAAGCATTCTTAGCTTTTCAGAGACGGTATTAGGCATATTTATAGTATTTCTCTAGCACTGTAGCCACAGAACCAGTCTGATGGTAAAACATACCTAGTGTTCATAGGGGAAAGTTTCTGGTCAACATGAAAGCATTTTAGGTCACTAAAGTAGGCAGATTCTCAATCTTTGGTTATATTCCAATCTCCTTCCCCTAGTGAAGTTATTGTGGGTTGTTTTCTAAAGGAAGAATGAATATTTTTGAGTACTCTGAGTTCAGATTCCCTATCTTTAAGAAAATAAGTAAATAGAAGCTTTTGAGAAATGAACTGCTTCATTGGCTTGTTTCTGTTTGTTCTCTTGGAGGTGGACCCTATTTATTAGGACTAAGTGAAGCACTTAGGTCTTTAAAAGATAAGTTTTTATTCCTTAGAGGACTTTCAGCAGTATATTAATTCATTGTCTTTCTGAAAACAAGAGAAAGATAGGAAAGCTAAGTGATACTACCTAATTTAGAAAAAAAATTACTTCCTGTGAAATAGTTAATAATGTATATTATCAATCATGAAAATCCTAATTTGCAAATTTCAGGTTCTTGCAGAAAAATGCTTTGTGTCATTTCAAGGTCGACACTGACAGACGATAGCACCTTTATGGAAAACATTCTGTTGGTGCAGGTTCTTTCTCAGACAATCCAATCCAGGGTGAAGGTCAGCCCTTCTTATCGAAAAATGGCTTCAGAGGAATAAGCACACAATATTCCAATGTGCAAGCCAGAGATGTCTCCCTGCCTTAATAGTTTCATCCCTTGTAACTGTGGCCTGTTGAAGTAGAGTCATTAATTAAGAAGACTTCAGCTGTCTGGTTGCTATACCTCAGGCTCTCTTCGGAGAGATTACACATCCTCTAGTTTCCCTGAGTGGGAGGCAAGTCAACCTGACTAATGAGGACTGTCACTGTGGGGCACCAGGCACTGGGGCCGGCCACACTGCTGTGTTGTTGCTGGGTTATGGAGCAAAGTGGCACCTTCGGTGTTGAGGCAAAGCCTGCTTCATCATCTTAGGCTCTTTTTCTGAGCCCATGGTACCTATGGACAGCAAAATAGGCAAGGTTTACATCCTCAGCTTGTACAAACCAACTGGCATGAAGTCTCAGGTGGAGAGCACAAGATAATGGCATTGTAGGCAGCAGCAGCCAGCTGGGAAATGGCAGAATCTGTAACACAGAAAACTCCATTTATTGCCTAGGCACGTCGAGGGGAAAAGAAATCATCATCATCTTCTTCTTCATCATCGTCATCATCATCTGAATAATGAAGAGTTCAGTGTGGTAAGAATCAGTGGTGAAATCGTCATTTCAGTTCAAAAATAACATTTCAGTGTATTCAGTATACATCTCACCTTTCTATTTCCAGAACTTCTTTTTGAAATCATCTTTTTCACAGTAGTTTAGGGGTATTAATTCCTTAATTCTAGCTATGTCAGTGGGTGCCAAATATTACCTCTGTGGTTTTAACGATAAAGAAACTGATTGCCAGGGAAGCTAACAATGTGTTCGTCACTGCACAGTCAGTGGTAAACAGAACCTTAAGATGAAGGATGCAAATAAAATAAAGTTCATCTCTGTTCACTTCACTCCACATTTTAAAGAGGCCAGGCTGCTCCAGGGTCCCCTGCGATAAGAAAAACTGAAAGATGCATCTTCCCAGCAGTTTGAGGGTTCATTTTTTTAGAAGCGTGGCCACAGCTCGAGGAGCAGCATGGGGGTGTGGCAGAAGTCACCTGAAGTCAGCAGGGCTGGCTCTGCCACTCACCAGCTGCTGCACAGAAACCAGGCCTTTTCCTGAGTCTGTGTTCTAACCTGCAGATCAAGACTAACGTCACCCTAACTCTACCTCACAGGTAGAGGATTGTGAGGATAACCCTGGATATAGGTTTGAAATGTTTTTGGAGAATGCAAAGTGCTCTACCCAAATGAAGTATTCTTACTAAGCATATAGGTATTGTAAGCAAAGCCACGATAGGCAGAAGCTTCCCTTATTGAGGCACTCTGGGAGGATACACTGAGAATGTCTATATGAAGCCGTGAGGAAGCCATGAGGAGTTCATGCCTCCATTAGGGAAAAGAAGGCTGGGGTCTTCACTGCCTAATCCTCATTCAAGGGAAACACGTGGGTGAGCTCTGTGTTTCCAGGGTGAATCCCAGGTCCTGACTGCCGTACCTGTGGGAGGCCTCCTGACCTTGGCAGGATTCCTGGAAACTCAGAAGACTCTCCTTTTTGATTCTTGTGTTTCAGCTTCCAGCCATGACCAGCATGTCACTCTGATAACTGCTAAAATTGAGCAAAGAAAGTTGCCTGTCCCTCTTCCAAGAGACACAACCATGCACCCATGTGTGTGTGTGCGTGCGCGCGCATACTATAACCATTCTCCTTGATAGCTCCTGTCACAATTTGCCTGCTTTTTGGCCTTAAATATAAAATCCTTCAAAACATACTCATACTTTCTTCTATTACAAATCAGTGGCAATAGTTCTAGCTGTGAAAAAGAAATAATAAAGATTTCTCATGCCAGCCCCTAAAAATGTCAGAAGTATAGAACAAAACAAACGAGAAAAGCAATGATGAGGTTTGGGTAACAATGTCTGTTCAGTTCCGTCCTGGCACCTATGTGGCTGCTGTTGTGTTGATATGTTTCCTTTGGATTACTTCCTAAACCTATGTATTAACTTTGAATATAATTACAATGTCAATTACTCTTCTGGCCAGAGACAATTATATACTGTATTAAAGAGATAAACTCAGGTCTTGATAATCACAGTGTGACATACCACTGATAATGCACTGTGAACCCACACAGAGTAAAATCGTGAAAATCAAAAACATCAACAGGGGAGAAAGAAAGTTTTGAAAACTATTTGTCAAATGGCTCCGGTACAAAGGATATCATCAGGGGACTAAATTCATACTTTGTGCTTTCTTGGACTTCCCCAGCCTTGGAGGGGAGGCGGGTGAAAATGGAGTGAGATGAACAATGATGTGGGTGTTCTGGGCTCTTGCTCTTACTTGTTATTGTAGAACCTTCAATTTCCATGGATATTATTCCCTCCCCACCTGATTATGGAGTCTTGGGGGAATCTCTCACTGGTATTCTCCTAGTTTCTTTCAGTTGCTTTAGTCACTCCAAGGTGGCCGTGCTCTTCTTTCTCTAGAAGAGAAGAGAAAGAAAGAGGTGGAAAGTCTTGCACCAGGCCCACCTAATATGGACTCCTTGGTCTCATCAGAAGCAACATCCCACTCTTGGCCTGAAACCCTCCAGAATTGTCAGCTTGGAGCTTGAAACTTCAGTGGTGGAAGCCACTTTTATAAAGCACATGGTATACTGCGTGCAGAAGGAGGAAGAAGGCCCACTCACCCCCATTTTGTGAGTATCAAATTACTGCTGTCTTATGAGTTTTCAGTGAAAACAACTATTTTAGGTTTTACTCACAGTGCCTTCTCTACCTGGGACCAAGTTGTGTGTCTATATGGGTCAAGAGTGAGGACAAATCTGAGTGATGAATATCATGCTGGGACTTTTCTTTCCCATCTGATAATACGGTAAAGAATGCAGGTTCTAAAGTCAGATCACTGAGCTCTATGAAACCTAGTGAGAATTTAGGCAAGTTTTTTTGACTTCTCTCTGTGAGGCTTTATTTTTTAATTTTATTTAAAAAAATATTTTATTTATTTATTTTTGAGAAAGAAAGAATGAGAGCAGGAGTGATAGGGAGGGGCAGAGGGAGAAGCAGACTCCCCGCTGAGCAGAGAGCCCGATTTAGGACTCAATCCCAGGATTCTGGGATCATGACCTAAGTGGAAGGCAGCTGCCCAACCTGGATGAGCCATCCAGGTGCCCCTCTCTGAGCCTTTATCACAGTCCCTCTAAAGTAGGCATAAAATCTGAGCCACAGGCCCATGAACCTTCTGAATATCAGGCAAAAATAATCTATGACAGTGACTGGCATACAGCCAAGACTTGGTACATATCAGCTATCATTTTTCTTCAAAATATTCACACTGTGGGCCAATCTAATTCTTAATGTGAAAAAGAAAAATGAGATAAACTAATTTCAAGTGAACACAGGAATACCTCTTTTAAGGAAGTGTTCTGGTATGCACGTGATGGAAATTGCTTATATCTTCAGGGGGTGGGACTGGGGGGTAGCCTTCCCATCCTCTCATCTCCATGAATTAATTCACATGCTGGGCAGGTGCTGGGTCTAAGTTTTGTAACAAATTTCTATCTGAGATGACCACAGACAATTTATTTAAGATATCTTTATAAAAGTATGTATTTATTATTTTCTTAATTGTCCCAATAGTGCCAAATGTCATGACTGGCTGCTATTTTTTCCTCCATGACTGGATTAGCTGCACTAGTGGAATGAAATGGCTATTTTTGGCACAATGTTAACCATAACCTTAGTATCTCTGTTCATGATTTTCTTTATCAAACAACAGTAATTATACAGCTGCAAGGGAAACAATGAGAAACAACTACTAAAACTCACTGAAATACTCTGAAATTCAAAGGGCTCAATAAGTAATAATGAGGCATAGTCAGTACAACACAGATTTTATTTCTATTTTATTTCTAAAAACAAACATTTCTGATAAACTAATTTGCATCACAGGAGATGAGAGACTACCTCATGCTCAAGTCAGGTTTGATAGACCTGATTTTTTTCCATACAGAGGAGGAACTATGAATTGTGGTCAGAATGAGAATCTAGATACTTCCATCATCATAAAACAGGGAGCTATTTTTTTATATTCTGAATTGCATCTGCTGCATCTTCTCAAGGGGAAATCTATGAAATAAAAAAAAAAACCCAACCTTCAAAAATTAAATTTAATCCTTTTTTCACATAGGCACTTTGAAGCATTAAGTTCAATTTCCAAAAAGTGCCTTAGTCGTGGAAGGTTTGGTTGAAAAAATAAACCCTTGTGTTATGAAAATTGCTTCAGAGGATTTCATGGCCCTGACGTTCTTTTATTCATGAATAATGAGTGCCAAAACTTATTTCAAAGTATAATGATGAATATGCTAATATAAATTTTGTTCTATCCACAAGCAATTGAATATCTTACAGACGAGGACTAGTTCATTATCACAATATGAATGCTGAACTGAGTGGGTTGTTAGGGCTCTTCTTGACCTCCTTTGCACAAACAAGACCACATGGAATCAAGCTGTTACAAATACATTTGTACAATGCCTATTTTCCCTCCATTTGGGTCAGCTGAAACCACTGGATAGTTTTTGCAAATACCAAAACTCAGTATATTTTATATTTTCTCCAGCTTTTGCTACAGTGAGGGTTTAGCTGCAAAACAACTACTGATATTCACTGGTTGGTAAGTACAGTTCCATGAGGAAGGAATGAAATCAAATTTTATTTATACTTAATCTTGTTAAGACTGAGACTATGTTTCTGAAAATAATTAAGAAGATAACATAATGGACATAATACTACCAAATCAAGAACTATACAATGAATCTAAAAATAGGTAACGTTTATAAGAATAAATAACCATGGAAATATTGTTTATATGCTACTGACAAAAATTAGACCATTGTCAAAATAACACCACACTATTAATAAAACAATGAAGGTTTACATTATTTCATTTTTTACTGTGGATTTTAGGTGCAATCCATGCTTTTAAACTATGAAGGCTTAATTCTGGGGGGCACCTGGGTGCTCAGTCATTAAGCGTCTGCCTTTGGCTCAGGGTTATGATCCCAGGGTCCTGGGATCAAGCCCCACATTGAGCCCTGCATCGAGCCCCACATCGGGCTTCTTGCTCAGCAGAAAGCCTGCTTCTCCCTCTCCCACTGTCCCTGCTTGTGTTCCCTCTCTCACTGTGTCTCTCTCTGTGAAGTAAATAAATAAAATCTTAAAAAAAAAAGACTTAATTTTTCAAATTGGCTTTTAAACACTGAGATTCAGAAATCAGCATCAATTAAATAATCAAATTCAGTGTTTAAGTATCAAGCCATGGGAAATTATGCTGATTGTATTTTATTAGAGTCAACTGGCAGTTTTACACATTTAAGGAGATCTGGGAAGTTATTATGATGGGAGCAAAGAAGATCTGTCTCTTATTTGTGGGTGGTTTTAACTAGTGATAAGGAAATGTATTTAGATTAGCTGAGTCAGGCTGTGTCTTTTGTTCTAAAACAGGTATTTATCATCTCTAAGATTAAAGACCGAAAATACCTTTTTTACACATCAACCGTTTTGTTCAGATTTTATTACCACACTATTATATATCCTAATGCACGGCCTATGAGGCTCATTGTGAAGAAGTGGCCATCCTGTTTTCCACTGATTTCAAAAACAATGCCACTATTTTCAGGAGGGAATTTTAAAGTATTAAACACAAGACAGGGATTCGAGTTTATAGCATTCATATTAGCATTTTAAAATAATTTCTTTACAATCACTAATCTTATCCACAGATGGGCTTATTTTTAGACATGATCCTCTTTGGAAGACTTAATGCTCAGTTACCTTTCTCTTTGCTCGTTGGTTTCTTGGTTAAAATACACCAGGATATCTGTGTTTGTTAGGGAAAAAAAAAATCTGACTCTGAATTAGCTCTTCTTTCTAATTGAGACAGCATTTTTGTAAATGAGACATTTTATTTAAAAAAATATATTTTATATTTAGACTTCTTTTTATAAAACCTATGTTGGGGAACTTGACAGTCACCTTTGTTCTGAATTGTTTTTGAAATAACTTTCATTTTACAAAATGGACTATGCTTTTAAAATTAGTGAGCACTTTCAAAGCCATGTGCTCCAGTCCACTTATGTATGTAGAAGAGATTTTGTTCAGAAGTTGTGATCTGGTCTAGAAAGAAATCAGACCTGTGTAATAATAATGCACAATTTAAGGTGCTACTTGATATATTTGACATGAAGAAAACTTTATTAAAAATTTTGTCTAAATGTAGAGTTGGATTTATTATGAAATTAATAAAGCCTCACTTGCAAGGGCCCCTTCCATGGCCTTGGAAGAAGCGCCATATCTTTACAAGAACATATACTGATCAAGTTTGCAAAATACTTTAGATACAAGCAGTCAGGACCACTGTCTCTTTTCACTTCTACCTCCCACACTTTCCCTCTTCTCAGGAAGCCACACTTTGGGGATGGGGCACAAAGTGATGTTGAGTTGGGAATACATTTATTATAAAATGGTTTTAAGGAGTGATATTCCCCTAGCTAAAATAAGCTTCAGATCAGGCTTTTTTTCTTTTCTCTATACTGTTTGTAAATCAGTACGTTAGATTTTAGTACATAATGTATCAAAATATTTGAAAGGTATTTAACAAAGTGCTTTACCTTATTCTCTGGTAATAGATAAAATGGGTGGGTTAGGTTAGAACATAAAAAGGAGAATTTGAAGCTGGCCAAGAAACTGATAAACTGATAAATATTAATCATCTGTGGATTTTGTCTTTATATATAACTTTGGTATTTGTTTACCCTGGAATTTTGCATTAATTTTGATTTTTAAAAGGACTGCATCAAAATATTGTTCATCTTGATTACTGAGTTTTTGGGCACAACTTTAAATTTTGTGCATGAGGTGGGTCTCTCATGTGCCCTGGCCTTGTCTCTCTGTAGCTACTGATCTCAAGACTCAGCCCTGCCTTATCCAAAATATTTAATAATAACTTGAATATATATATAAAACATTTTTTAAATTTCTATATTACACAAGACTAGGTAGACAAGAGAGGTTTATAGCATCTAAATGGCTGACCAAATGTCAAAAGACAAAATGAAGCAAGATGAAAGCAAAGACATTATTAATTACACTCAAAAAGCCATTTGCCAAATTAAAGCTAGACAAAACAAAACAAACTAGTCTATTACATTCATGTTAAAAATGACCTGTGACTGCCTTGTCCATGAGCTCAATGTGAATGAGAAGGGTGATGTGTGCCTCCCATAGCTAGGCTGCTCTCAGAACCATTCTTCACTCTTCCTCCCTCAGCTCTGGAATTCAGGAACAGCATTTCCATGGCTGCCCTGGACCCTGGCTTCTGGTTATGTTCAGCCAATGTCACGCTCTGACTAGGAACTGGAAGCAGGAAGAGAAGAGGAGCAGGGGTATTTTCCCCCATTCTTCCCCCTTTCCTGTATCTTGTGACTCTCCTTCCCACAGACAGCCCATGCTGGGTCTCAATTCCCAGCTTCCACTGTGTGGATATGGCTCCTGGGAGACATTTCAGTGTCGTAGGGGTGGTAACAGCTTCCTGTTTCTGCTATCCCCTTGGTGGTGTCTGTACCCCCTGTTTGACTTCTCAACTTTTCTTTCACATGTATAACTGATTCCTTCTATTATAGTTCCCTGTGGTTGGAAGTTGTAGACTTTCAAACTCAAGTTACAGTAATAAAAGGATGCAGATGAAGATACTGGAGAGTCCTTCAGTGTGTAACTGCAGTGTTGCACTTAAATACGGTGTTTTAAAATGGGCATGGTATGGAGGAAAGGAGCTCGGACATCTGGGTTTGAGAGGCAGCCTGTGTATAATTCCCAGTTCTATTACCTACTAGCTGTGATCATGCACGAGCCAATGATTTCTCCACGCCTGAACTGACTGACCCTTAAAATGATGATGGGAGTCATATTACACGGTGTACTGAGAGACTCACATAAGGTATATGATAGAGCTTTATAAAGTGCAAGGCACATGGAGCTGCCCTTGTTATGTCATCTGAGGAACCATCTACCAAACAGAAGAGAAGCTTGAGAGAAGGAATGGCAGCAATCCGCATACATGGAGGGACTCTGGGTAGAAGAGAAGGCATAATTTTCTATAGTGCTCTAATAGAAAGAAGAGTGTCCAATGAATGGAAATTCCAGAGAAGCATATTTTGTCTCACCATGGAGCAGAGCTTTTCAGTAAGTAGAGCTGTTCAATAATCTAAGAGGCTGTCTTAGGAAGCAATGGGCTCCTGATCTCTGATCGTATTCCAGCAGAGTCTGGTGACTCACAAATGGGGAAAAGATAATAATTCCTTATATAATAACAGTAACAACAGTAATTGCTAACATTTATTGAGGGCTTGCTGAATGCCAAGTTCTGTTCTAAGCATTTAACATGCATTATTCATTTAATTATCACAAAAACCAAATGGATGCAAATGAACTCCTTTACAGAATACACTGAGGGACAGACATCTATAATTTGTCCAACATTACACAACTAACAAGTGGAAGATCTATAGGCTGTGGTTCTAGGAATTTTAGTATAAACATAAGAGATGCTTAATAAATGTATTTTGGCTCAATGTATTTTCCAAAATTACATTATATGAATGCTTTTCATTATTACTGTAGAGGCTGCCTTAGTTTGTTTCTAATAATATTTTTATTACAAAAGTAATAGCAGTTTATTATATAGACGATTGGACAAATGCAAAGACAAAATAGAAATCACCAGCAATCACAAAAATCCAAAACTTTGTTTCAGCATGCATTTCCAGCTATTTTTCTATTCACAGTTTTTACTCTTTAACAAATATATGTTTACATGCACATTTTAAAAAGGTTTTATGTTTTATAAAATTAAGTATTTTATTTAGCCAATTGATGGAAAAGAGCTTACATTGTTTCAGCTGCTATTTCCAAAGGATGAAACCAACAGTGATGTGATTTTCTGCATAGCTCCAAACGACCCTCACTCAGGGTGAAATCTTTATTTAAGTGCCATTAAGTCTCAGCCTTTCCTAATCCCTGGCTCCTCAACTCTGGCTACTAGGTTAGTTCTACTCTCTGTTTATTCAGATCACTGTATTCCTTCTGTAGTACTCATCTCCTTGATGCTGGTATGCTTAGTATGGGTCTTTCTCTGAATAGAGGAACTATTACTCTTGTTTTCCCCTGTATCCCAAGAGCCTAGTACAGGACCTTGCACAATAACATTTGTCAAAGGAACAAATAATATGTGAATTATGTATATTTACTCATTTATTTATTTTTAAAGGTTTATTTATTCATTCTAGAAAGAGAGAGAGCTTGAGCTGGCAGAGGGGCAGAGGGAGAGAGAGAGGAATCCTCAAGCAGACTCAACATGAGACTCTATTCGAGGACCCTGAGACTGTGACCCGAGCCAAGATCAAGAGTCAGATGCTTAACTAACTTAGCCACCCAGGTGCTCTGATACATAAATATATGTATTTATACATTTATATATACATATATATGTGATATACATATATACATATACATATATATGTGATATACACATATATATGTGTACACACACACACACACACACACACACACGCAGCACATGCATTACCATTGATAGAATTCTGAAAAATGGGAGGAGGAAGAGAACAGACCTCTGCTTTACTGGGGTCTCAGGCTATGCCAAATACCTTAAGAGAGACTTTTCTGGTAATTTGTTTAGGTGTGTTCCACAGACCTTCCAAATCAGTCTCTATGAGTACTTGTTAAAAACTTAGACTTCCCAGCTTCACTTCAGATACACTAAATCAGAATTTTTAAAGAGAGACCCAGGTACATTTAAATATGTTCCCCAATACAGAGAAGGTTGAGACTCTCAACCAGGTGATTCTCAAATACACAAAATTTCTGAGAACCACTATCCTTGCCCCTTTAGCCAGTAAAAAAAAGTCCAGGAGTTCCCTTAGGAAACTTGGAATCATACTCAGAATCCACCTATCCTGGGTACTTGACCATCACTGCTCATTAGTCAGTGGATTCAGGAGAGGGATGGAAGGCAGAAGAATTTTCTCTTGAACAAATCTCAGAAGCACTCTGACCTCCCTAAAATAATTTTTTTTAAATCTTTTTTTTTTAAAGATTTTATTTATTTATTTGACAGAGAGAGAGAGATCACAAGTAGGCAGAGAGGCAGGCAGAGAGAGAGGAGGAAGCAGGCTCCCTGCGGAGCAGAGAGCCCGATGTGGGGCTCGATCCCAGGACCCTGAGATCATGACCTGAGCTGAAGGCAGCGGCTTAATCCACTGAGCCACCCAGGCGCCCCCTTAAAATAATTTTTTAATAGCTGGGCCCATGTTTATTTAATGCATACTTCTTGATTATGTGCTATTTCCTTGGCAATAACCAATGCCTTCTGATGGGAGCATTTAGCTCCGATATTTTTCCTAGGATGAAAGGGTCCAATCCGTACTCTCTGCCCAGAGCTTTGATATGGAAGTGAGATAACAGAGATGCATGGTAAAGATATATTAGCTTTCTTTTAGCCATGGCCTTTAGCTCAGCTATTCAGCAGAGGGTATGTGCTGATGCCGAGTCTATGGGATAGGATACCACTAAGGGAAAGTCAAAGTCTGTGCTCTTATTTTGGCACTAAAAAAATGTATCCACAACACTGACAGTTGTTGATGGATATCATAATTTTAATAATATTGGCTTTGATCGTGAACTACATCAAATCCTAGAAAATCAAAGAAACCTCTCATTCTAAGATAGATGTCAACTCCAGACATACATCATAACAGACCCAATTCTCCAAACAAAATAGACTAAGTCTCCTGGATCAATCTTAGTCTGCTTAGTTTTGTTCTGGTCACAACTGGGGAGATACAGAAGAAGACCTAGAACCTTCCCTCACAGAGCAGTAGTTGGGCAGAGAAGATATTCCCAATAAGACCCAAGGTATTAAGGGTAACACTATAGATCTGGAGCCTTAGTATGCATTAGCTTACCCAATGGATGGCTTGTTACAGTAAAGATTTCTGGGTCTTACCCTCAGAGCTCCTGACACAGTGAGCCTGAGATGGGGCTCAAGAATTTGTACTTCAACCAAATTTCTAGGGATTTCTGAGGCTGCTGATTCTGGATCACACTTTGATAACCACTAGGTTAAATTATGTGGGTCATTTGGTAAATGCTCTGTATATTCAAGAAAGGATTAATAAAAATCAGGGAAGTCTTTCTGACAAGAGGTCTTCCCAAATGAGAAAGGTATGGATGTTCCTGCTTCAGTGGGTACTGGGCTTAACTGAGTGTCATATGTGTAATTGAGACATGGGCTTCGATGAGCAACTTGACACCACATTCGCCTAGATCAGTTCGTGGATAAATAGTGCCTATTCTCTCCATCCTCCTCTGTATGGCAGTGACTTCAGACCCTTCTTTGTCACTCTGCAATATCCATTTGCCTCTCTCTGGAGGTCAAGTTTGTCTTGTCCCTTCTAGGGTGGGCGAGCACAACCACCAGGTGCCCAGATGGGGTCTAAGCAACTTATAGCACAACAGAGCTCTTACCACTGAGGGTCTGGGCACTGCATTTCTATTAAAACAGCCTAAGGCCATTCTCAGGGATCATGTTATATTATTTACTCACACTGAGTTCATATCAAGCAAAGCTTTTTCTTCTTGAAAATATGTTAGGGTCTATTAAGATTATGAAGTTCTTAAGCTCAAACACTGTAGTTTATTTGATCACACATACACACACACACACAAAAGCACATATAAAAACTGGTGATATCAGAATATGATCTGTAGCCTAGTTTACAGTACATACTCTTGTTAATTTCCTGCTTGATATTGTACTATAGTTATGTAAGATGTTATCACTCAGGGACAATGGGGAAAAGGTACATAGGACCTCTCTGTTGCCTTTTTCCAACCTCCTATGAGTTTATAAATATTTTTAAATAAGAAGTTTTAACAAAATTAGTAACTTACACTATTCAAGATCATCCATCAATGCTTTGGCTTAATTTCTTTGGCTATATCTTTAATTTTTTTTTTAAATATGTACCTTTTACTCTCCAAACACGATGAAATCTGGTTTCACCACTTTGTAGTTCCATGACCTTAGGCAAGTTTAATTAACCTCTCTTGACATTAATGTCTTCATTTTTACAATGGTATCAGCTAGATTAGTCATTTTAAGGATTGAGTTAATACATACTTAGAAGAGTACCTGGCCCACAGCAAGCACCCTGTAAATACTGGCAATGATGACGGTGATACCAATGACGGTGAAATGGTGAACTGGCGCTCACACCGACCTCAAGACAAGCCTGCTTACCTCCCACTCAGCCTCCCATACTCAAGCCTCCTCACTGCCACAAAGTCAGCTTGGGGACCATGTGTAGGAAGTGCATGTAGGAAAGGATTTAACACAAGGATACAGGTGCTTGAAAGGACTGTGGAAAACAAAGGTCAGGGAAGCCTATGCTAGTTCTTAGGTTTGCCGCTGACATTCACAGAATCAGAAAGTTCAAACAATTATGAGAAATTGCCATCGATGTTTACAGCTACCTCGAGCATGCAAGTAGGAAAATGCCAAAAGTCACAAAAAGCCCTCAACTATGCTGTAGCTCACACATCGGATTACTGCTGTCAAAGGAACAATAATATGGTTTTGTGTCTCTTTTGCCTCCAAGTTCTGTGTAAGACTCTCATTGACAGAATCTTTCTCAAAATGTAACTAACAAGGGTTTCATGGAAATGTTGCTCCTAGCCTTTTAGCCCCTATGATGCAGAGGAACTACGTAAGAGAACAGAGAAAGCGTTCCAATTTGACAAGAGACAAAATACATTAAGTTTTTCTTGACTGCTTTCATTTTTATGCCAGTCACTTCTCTAAACCCTCCTTATATTCCTATTTTTTTGAAACTTCTTACATAAAATTTTACATTGTAGCCATTTATGAATGTGGATTAACTCTCTTACTAGACATAAAACTCTAGAAGTCTAAAACAGCATCGGCCACATAAGAGATTCTCACCACATGTTTATTAAAAGAGTATATTAATGTATCCCATTCCTATTTTTTCATCATTTATTATTTGATATGAATAGCAATTTATAATGGAGCAAACCCTAAACTCTGAGGCACAGAGACAGAAAGAAGAGTCATTCGCACAAACAAAAATTGAGTGGTCTATTTAACCTCTTCTAAAAAGCACTTAAAATATTTCAATAAAAAGACAAGTTTTCAATAAAACTGAAACACTTAAATGTTGAATTCTCTACAGAGAATGAACAGCAACCGTGTGGTGATGGCTCTCCCACAGTTTCTGCCACTCAAAGAAAGGCAGCCTTTTGCCCAGACACGTGTAATGGCTTAGGAAGTACTTAGGTTCTGTGTGCCATCTCCACTTCCATGGGTGGGCAAAATCACAGGAAAGAAAAGGAAAGTGCCGAGTGTGGATTCACTAATAGAAGAAACCTAGCACTATTACTCTGAGAGCACTGAAGACAAGTCACTGCAGCAGGGAGCTGGCCTTGTAGTTCTACTGACTTACATGATGAGACTATTTTAAAACAACACTGAAATCACCTTAGGGATGTAATGTTCTCCTTTTGGAATGGCCATTTTGTATACAAGAAAGAACAGTCTCTTGTGGTTCAGAAGCAGTCTGACATTTGGGAAATGCAGTAGTGCAATTAACAGCTGCTTCTCTAATAAACTTTTTTTTTCCTGTGGGGCTAAAATTCTTCACTGAGGCAGCTGTTAATTTCCAAATCAAATTCTGCTGGGTAGAGGGTGACTATTTATAGAGGTACTATTTGGGAAATTCTGAGAAAGACACTAGCTAGAACTGACATTCTCTGGTCATGACCTTATTCTGCTCTTTTTATTTATTTATTTTTGTCACAACCTTGAAAAAGGTCAATGCAGTTAAGAGTTAATGGATGGAGTACTGGATCGCTCTATCTGTGCAACTGGATCTCTTTCAGAGGCAACTTATGCAGTGGTCCTCATTATTCCTGATTAAAACTATAACTACAGAAATGTAGAAAAACACTTCTGGGAGTATGTGAGGGGACAAATACATTAGTAATAACTCACTATGCTGGGTGGAAGGAATGCTCCTTCAAAAGCACGATGATCCTGCCTTCAACTGTGTTGGTTGAAGGTGATTATGAAGACATCACTGGTATCCCTGGGTCTTTCTTAACGCTCCCTTCTTCCCTTATTCCATATACCTTTCCTCTCAGATGGCCAATGAAGCTTTATCCCTCTTTTATGATATTCTCACAGGAAAAGTCCGATGTCACATATTTTTACCCAAATGCATTACTTACTTAAGTCTGACTTCGAATAGACACATATCTCTCATGTAAAAGAACTTTAGGCTTCCATAGCCAACTTCTCTACTCAAACAAGCCAAAATCTCAAAATCATAAATAAGAAAGAAAGAAATATTTCTTTGACTTCTTCTACAATACTAAGACTAGGGTCTCTGTCACATTTATTTACACATTCTCCTAAAAAAGGACAGGCTTTCCCTCCAATCTGTGGTATCTGGGATTTTCCAAAGTTGAAATTTGAAGTCATGGGACAGAATACTGGATAGCTCTAAAGATCTTTCTGGTTTCTTCTCTACAGTTCGGAAAGGGGTCTGAGAACATACATGTCTGTTTTTGGATTCGTTTATATAATCAAAAGGCTACTGAGAGAGAAGCCATTTGGGCTTGCTTGTCTAACTAGACTGCATGGCATTTCACAGAAAGTTACAGTACAAGTCTACGATGCCTTTTCTTCAATTCTGAAATTCAAAATCCTGAAAAAGTTAAAAGATTTTTGCGACTCATTTGGTGACAAAACCTCACTTGGTTTGAATTACTTAGTAGCAACAGTTGACTTCAATAGATGTGAGTCTTTTTATAGCACTTATTCTTCTTAGGGTGAATATTAATACATTTTACTGTAGTAATATGGTAATTATAAGGCAATGCCCCAGATCTCTGATGAGTTGTATGCAATATATAGTGTATGCAATGTATATCACTCGAAAATTCCACAACTTTATAAATTATAAAAATATCTGGTCTCAAAATCGTCAGACTCTTGGAATGTCAGCTGTCAGACTGCCAACCTCTGTTGATAGAAGAGTCATCTACTGAATTCTGGTTTCTTTCTCACAGAAGAATGAAAATGCTTCTAGTTTTTTTCCCCCTTAACTCCTTTAAAACTTTGCTGAACATAATAGATGATCAATGAATATTGTTGACGAAATAATTTATTGTTGAGTAATATAGCTAAAGGTAAAGAAGATGAGGTAGAAATGGATACATGGAAATATGGGGACATCAAGGTTTATTTTTAAGGTGAGAAAGGCACAACCAATTTTCCAGGTGAACAAGGTATGGAGGAGGCAGAATTTTAAAAGATAAAGCTTCCAAATATAAAGTATTAAAAATACTCTTTCATAGAAAACCAAAATAGATTTTTTTCATTCTGTGCTTAATATCAGGATACCTGTGATTCCTTAAACACTGTGTGTCTTACAGAATAGAGACCTGGGATAGCTATTAAAATTAGTTTATAAATCAGCTATCAATAATTTAAATCAGCACACCAGCTGAATGTGATACATTCATAATTTCATTTAAGGCTCATAAAAATCATGTAACGTAGAAGTACTGTGTTTCCCATTTTATAGATGAGGAAGTTTCTAGATAAGTCAAAAAACTTGTCCAAAGTCATTTAATAGTAAGGCTAACAGCCAGCGTTCAACCCCAAGCAGAGTCCAGGTTAAAAAGAAAAAGTGGACAGTCCTTGCAATAACCACATGATATTGCATAATCTTTGCTAGACTCTGTTCTCTCAGGAGGGCTTAGTTGAGAATTCTCAGAAAGTCCCTTTTGGACATCAACTACGTCATCAGAGAAGCATTTAGCAGCAGTGCAGAACAGAAAGTCCAATAATACTTAACCAATAAGGATTTATATTTCTTGCTATGTGGGAAAGCTCTTGAAGGTGGCAGCTTACTTTGACATGGACTCTTGCCCTTCTCCTGTCTCCCTTTGCCCTTTCTGCTTGGATAGAGCCATGCTGCAACCACTGAGCAAGAAGAACAAGGGTGAGAGCCATCTGCTAAAATGACTGAACTGGAAGGGAAGAAGGAGCCCATGTACTTGAGACTGTGGAGCTACAAGACCCACCGTGGGCTGTTGGACATGTTCTGCAAAGAAAATAAAACCTTTAAACTGCTTAAGCCATTGCCTGCTTGAAGTTTCTGTGGCTTGAAGCAGATGTACTCGTGGCAAATGTACAGGGGAGTTCTGTTGTGCTCAAATGAGGAAAAAGAAATGGCTCTCCTTTTCACCTAGAGGTCAGGAAGAACATGGCTCCTCATTTTCTGCTTCTGACTCTGTAGTGAGACATTCAAATCTTTTTAGTCAGGGTTAGCTTCCCACAGTTTTTAATGTTTTTTGGTTGAGGTTGGCTTTGTGTGTCCCATTAGAGAGGACATGCTGTAAGGTTTTGTCTAGGACCCTGATTTTCCACTTTGGTTCCCGCCACACCTTATTTGTTTATTAGGTCACCAATGTTTCTTCAAATCCATTCAAGTGGTTTAGAGCTACAGTGACTGCATTTCCTCAGCTCAAGCAGTTGATGTAGTCACAAGTGTCAAGCAAATACATTTACTGCCGAATTAGGAACATTTCATACTATTTCAATGGACATACAGGATAGTTACATGTTTTCTCCATTAAAAAATAATTTTCGGGGCGCCTGGGTGGCTCAGCGGGTTAAAGCCTCTGCCTTCTGCTCGGGTCAGGATCCCGGGGTTCTGGGATCGGGCCCCGCATCGGGCTCTCTGCTTGGCGGGGAGTCTGCTTCCCTCTCTCTCTCTCTGCCTGCCTCTCTGCCTACTTGTGATCTCTGTCTGTCAAATAAATAAATAAAATCTAAAAAAAAAAAATTAATTTTCACAGCGCTCATGATATGAAAAATATTTTTTAATGGAGAAAACACTATCGTGAGTGCTGTGAAATGTGTAAACCTGGTGATTCACAGACCTGTACCCCTGGGGATAAAAATGCATTATATGTTTATTAAAAAAAAAAAATGGAAGGGGAGGTGAACCATAAGAGACTATGGACTCTGAAAAACAACCTGAGGGTTTTGAAGGGGCGGGGGTGGGAGGTTGGGGGAACCAGGTGGTGGGTAATAGGGAGGGCACGTGTTGCATGGAGCACTGGGTGTTGTGCAAAAACAATGAATACTGTTACGCTGAAAAAAACAAATTAATTTAAAAAATAAAGAAAAATAAAATAAAATAAGTAAAAAAAATAATAATTTTAATTCCACCATGCAGAGCTTATCACTGTTAACTCTTAATAGCATTACCTCCTAGATACATATGGAGACAGACACAAGCATTACATCCCCACTCACCTGCTTAAAATCTTAATGTACATTCAGCTTTTAAAAAAAAATATTTTTATTTAGTTATTTCACAGACCGAGATCACAAATAAACAGAGAGAGAGGGTGAAGCAGGCTCGCTGCTGAGCAGAGAGCCCAGTGTGGCCCTTGATCCCAGGACGCTGAAATCATGACCTGGGCCAAAGGCAGACGCTTAACCCACTGAGCCACCCAGGCACCCCTACATTCAGCTTTGTATCCTGCCGAGGGTTCACATTATGAAGTGAACAAGTCTCTCTTCTTCCCATAGCATACAGTCTTTAAAGCATGATTTGTTTTAGTGACTGCATCATATTGTATTATATTACAAACTATATTTTATTTTTTACAATTCACTGCAGATGGATATTTTACTTGATTTGATATTTGGCCATTATAAACAACACAGTAACGAACAACAGTTATGTGTACATTTCACGCTTTTGTTAGTTCTGAATATTTTCTTAGGACCAATTACTAGAAATGAACCTTCTGGACTAGAGTTACAGCTATGTTTACTTACTACGAAACACCCTTTGGAGAGACAGAGTGGAATTTTAATCCTGCCAGTGGCGTGTATGCAGCTTGCTGGGCTCGCAATAGCTTCAGCACTTTTATCCAACTTTGACAGGTTTAAGAAGTCTGAAGCCTATTTCATAGAAAAATAAAGTCCTTAAATCTTACATCTCTTTAGTGAGTAAGATGGAACATCTAATTCATATGTTAATTTGTGGCTATGCTTTATTGCTCTATGAATTACGTGGATATATTTTACTGGTGGATATTTTAATTACTAACATATCATTGATATAATCTTTTTCTTCTCTGTATTTATGAAAAATACATTCCTGGTACAGGTACTGATATTTCCCAAAGTTGACCTACCTGTGGCCTTTCTGTGATGCTCCTATGGATACAGTAAATAGAAAACCTTGTGCAATTTGCAGAAAGCATTGGCATCTATTGTTCAATAACTTGGAGGAACTTATATTCTTGATATTAGTGTTTCTTTCCTGAGTTTTCTTCATAAAAGGCATGCACATAGAATGGGGGTCCATATTTTCTTAAGTTGCGTACATACTGTGAACAGTGAACTTGAAGCCTCTATCCCCTGATGCATGCTTCATCTGTACCTGACTTGCAACTCTGTAGTCAGTCCCTCAACGTTTCCCCAAATCCTTGACTCTGAAAGTGTATGTTACCCTGAATGTTTTACAGCACTTTTTGAAGATCAAATATTTGTATCTCTTTTCTTTAGCTACTCTGAAAGTGGCACCATTAACCTAGAAATGTTCACAAACAATTAGCTTTAGGCTAATTCTTTAAATCTGTTTGATACTTTAATTTCTTTGAAGTTAAAACAAAGCCTCGTGTGGGAATACAGTATTCCATATTTTTATTATAATCACCTATTATAAGTTAGAGCACACTGAATACCTTCTTTTTTTTTAAACCTACCACTTGAAGCACCCCTTTGTTCTCACAAAAAGATTCTACAGTTCCCAGAGAGTTTATTACAACTGGATACTTTTTAAAAAAGTAAT
This sequence comes from Meles meles, assembly GCF_922984935.1. Lineage (NCBI taxonomy): Eukaryota > Metazoa > Chordata > Mammalia > Carnivora > Mustelidae > Meles > Meles meles. The sequence goes on from NC_060068.1 coordinate 95,388,908, forward strand.
AGCTCTCTAGAGTTTAAAAATTTTAAATGCTAAACTCACCTTTTCTGCTACTGGTTGCATATGCTCCTCATTCTCCCCAGACCAGCTCTATAGACTAAGATTCCTCATTGTGAAACCAGAAACTGATGATGTCATGTCTGAGAATTTCATTGTACAGCATTGACAATGGGGAGAAAAGGACTCCCCCCTCCCCTTGTTTGTCTCTGAATAAAACACCATACTACCTCTCAAACTTGCCTAAAATAAATACATACTATGTCCGATTGTTACTCTACAAAGAGTCCTATAGGAATACTATGTAACGTGGTGGATAACTAAGTCAGATATATTATGTTTCAAAGTGAAAATAAGGGGTAGCCTTTCTTTTAAAGGAAGATTTCTGCTTTTAAGGTTTGCACAAGGTCAACTATACCAAGGAATTATTTCTGCTGAACAATATATATAAGAACAATATATATATGAGCAATACAAATAAGATCAACGAGAGAATGTTTAATTATATTACAATGGCTTCCTTTGGTTGCATGCTCAATGTTTCCATCAACTTACAGCCCTTCATACTTAGTATCTCATTAATTTGTTCTGAGATATTCTCTTAGGATGGTCAATATTTGGAGTCAGTAATAGTTATAGTAACAAGGATTTACTGAGCTTGTGTTAAGTCCACCCATGGCCTGCACTGGCCTATAAAGAATCTTAAAATAACTTAGAAAAATTCTCTCAGGTGGTGGGCACAGGGCTTAACAAGCAATGGTACTCTTGTACAGATTTAAAGATACTTCCCCCAAAATAAATGCAAATAGATTAAAGACCTAATGTGAGACCTAGAACCATGAAACTCCTGAAAGAAAACAAAGGCTGTAATCTCTTAGACCTTGCCCCTGGAAACATATTTATGGGTAAGTCTCCCGAGGCAAAGGAAACAAAATAAAAAATAAACTACTGGGACTATATAAAAATAAAAGCTTTTGCACAGTAAAGGAAACCACCAACAAAACAAAAAGGCAACCTACTAAATGGAAGAAGATATTTGCAAATGATATATAAGGTGTTAAAATTAAAAAAAATATAAAGAACTTATATAATTCAACATAAAAAAAAATTGCCTAAAACAATGGGCAGAGGACCTGAATAGACACTTCTTCAAAGATGATTTATAGATGGTCAGCAGACACATGAAAAGATATTCAACATCACTCATCACCAGGGAAATGCAAATCAAAACTACAATGAAATATGACCTGACACCTGTCAGAATGACTAGTACCAAAAAGAGAAGAAATGACAGCTGTTGGTGAGGATGAGGAGAAAAGGGAACTCTCCTGCACTGTGGGTAGGAATGTAAATTGATGCAACCACTGTGGAAAACAGTATGGAGATTTCTCAAATAAATTGAAAATAGAAATGTCTATGACTCAGAAATTCCCTAGTGGGTATTTTCCAAAGAAAATGAAAACACTAACTTGAAAAGATAATATGTACTCTTATGTTCATTGAACCATCACTTACTGTTGCTAAGATATGGAAGTAATCCAAGTATTCATTGATAGATGAACAGACATAGAAATGCTGTGTATAGACACGCAGACCTAGACATACACACTGGAATATTACTTAGCCATCAAAAAGAATGAGATCTTGCCATATGCAACAACATGGATGATGTAGAGAATATTGTGCTAAGTGAAATCAGTCACAGAAAGACAAAGACCACATGATTTCACTCATCTGTAGAATCTAAAAACCAAAACACATACAAATAAACAAAAAATGGAAACAGACTCATAAATATATTATGAGAACAAGCTGGTAGTTGCCAGAGAGGAAGCGTGGGGGGATGGGTAAGATAGGGGAGGGGGATTAAGCGGTAAGAACTTTCAGTTATAGAATAAATAAATCATGGAGATGAACAGAACAGCACAGGGAAAACAGTAATATTGTAATGACGTTGTATGTGTGTAAGTACATTTATAGTGAGGAGCACGGCATCACTGGACCCACTGTGTTGTGCATCTGAAACTAATATGAAATTGTATGACAATTACACTTTAAAATACATTTTAAGTTATAAATACATACATACATACATACATACATACATACATACATACATACATAAGGTCCTGTCTCATCCTCTAGGCAGACATAGTCCCATATCAAGGCTCAGGCTTAGGGAATGGCACATGGCTAGATTTTAGTCCCTTCTTGCTTCCTCAGCAAGAAATCTTTGTTCATGGTACAACGTACACATCCATGCATAGTGCGAAGTACTTTATGTGGATGAACTAGATTGTGGGGGCAAGACCTCCACGATTTGGGAGTTATTATTGAAAGTATAGTGAGCTTAAGTAACTCACAAGGGGAGAACGGGTGGCCAGGGACGTCCTAGCTTCCTGACACATCTCAGGTGGGCTGAGAACGTGGCCTGCAGGAGGAGAAAACTGCCTTCCATGAATTCAGAAACCCTGGGTATTTGTATGAGACGGTTAACAGAGCCCCTGAAAGTGCTTCCCAGCCTCCCAGCTCAGCCCTAGAGTTTACAACTGTGGGAGGGAAGGAGAAGGGTTTGTGACAAACTAGGAAAGCAAGCCTAATAAAAGTGGTGTAACAACAGTTACCAAAAGCCTCAGCAAGAGGATGATGAGACATTTACAGATTACTCAGTGTGTCACCTGGAGCCATCTTTTTCTTTAGATATATTGATGTACCTAGACCTGATAGCATGAAGATCTGAGGAGCATATGTTGTATTCTTAAGTCATCCACAGAGGCCAAAGTCACCCAGGATTAGTGTTATCAGATAGGACTGTGAGCAAGGAACACAATGGGGAAGCAGTGCTGAGGACCATGTTGGGGATCAAAGGACATCACTTGGTCAACCACAGTGTCCCAAGTGCCACACAGCACCAGTGGCTGGGATGTGACTCTGTCTTAGCACGGCAGCAAGCATGGGGGCACCAATGGAGGGGGTGACCTGGAACACTCCAGGTGAGCATGGGTTCAAAGATCCCTGCCACAAGAGAGGTCTGTTTGGGAGTTCAGAGCTGAAGAGCTTAGACGGTTTCCTATACCTCTGTTTGAACACAGCACCCCATACCCCCCGCCTTTTTTTTCTGGAAAGCAGGAATGAGAGCCAAGGAGACAGGCTATCATGAAGTTTGTACAAACAATAAGTTTGTTTGTACAAACAATAAGAAAGGAGATGAACATCTTCAGGAAGTGGGGATAACTCCAGCAAACGAGACTGTGCTCAGGAACCACACCCATTGGCTAAGGCAAAAAGCTTGTCCTATGGGACAGTGGAAGCCAAGACTGAAGGTAGGTAGGAGTCACATTGCAGACAGGTATGAATTCTAGAATGGGAATTCACATTTTTGAATATCTTTTATTTGCTGGGCAATGTAATATACATGAGGTCATTCCATTCTTATAATAACCACTATTTTTCATGGTTTTTACTTATACCTATAATTCCCACTTTACTGATGAGGAAAATGAATTTCAGGGAAGTCAAATAACTCACCTAAATTTAAGGGTAGATCAGGGATTTGAACCCAAATTTATCTGGTCCCAAAATCTAAGCACTTTTTATTATCCCATGTTGTCAGATTTTAACAAGTGGGTTCTTGAGAAACATGACGAGATTAATGTCTGAGGAAGATTAAAATAATTCTGGTGAGTACAATGGACTGGAGCAGAGAGACCAGAGACAGGGAGCGTTTTTAGGAAGTAACTGTAAGCAGAGCCTAGACTAGGTTGATCGCAAAGGAAAGATACAGAGATAAGAAGTTCCAAAAGAAGAGTCGGTAGGATTTGGTATCTGGCTGAAGAACAGATGAAGGAAAGGGAAGAGCCAGGTAGAGCAATGGAAGAAGCATTCAGTAGGGATTTAGGAAACTAAGCATTAAGGCTGGCTTTGTTGCTTGTAAAGTGAATTTGGAAAAACTGAATCCTTTTGAACTGTGTGGTCTTGCCTGGATTATATATCTTTTAAGACTTTATCCAGCTCTAAAATTCCATGTATCTTTGACTCAAGGATGACTCAAAGGTCACAAGACTGGCTGGCTGAAAGAACATTCTTTCATTAATAGAAAGAACATCATTTCACTGACGGATATATATTAATATGAAAGAGGATGGTTACGATTTTGGATGGAAAATACATGTTTCCAGTTTTGCTGTGACCTTCAGCCCAGATGCACCCTTGCTCTTCACTGGATTCCCCATGACAAAGATCCTTCCAACCGTCCTCCTTTCCCAGCCTTTCATCCTCCAGCCACAGCCCCACATTCCAATCCCTAATTCCCCCCGCCTTGTGCTGATACTGCACTGAGTAATCTCTCTTAGTTTTGCAAAGTTTCTGTAGTTACACTATAGTCTATAGATGCCAATATGCCTACTATTTCTTCCTAAGAGGAAAGACTGGAGCGCCTGGATGGCTCAGTGGGTTAAAGCCTCTGCCTTTGGCTCAGGTCATGAAACCAGGGACCTGGGATCAAGCCCCACAGCGGGCTCTCTGCTCAGTGGGGAGCCTGCTTTCCACCTCTCTCTCTCTGCCTACTTCTCTGCCTACTTGTGATCTCTGCCTGTCAAAAAAAAATCCTAAAAGGAAAGACCAAGAAAACCTTTCACATAAATTATTTGCTGAAGAAATGCTTCCAGTTTGACATAAGACACTGTGTATCTTGGAGTCATCCTCAGAGTAAAATTCAGAGTAGGTGTAGAGTCTATCCAGTGTTTATAATCTCCTTTAACCAAATCACAACACAAGGAAGTCTAAAATGGCAAAACTGATGAATTAGGGAATCCTGTACCTTCCTGAGAAAAGTTTTTCAGCAAGATTTCTCTTAAACAGTGAGATTCTCTAAAGCATTTAAAATATGACTCCAACTGTATAAAATGTTATTAGTATGATTGTTTTTAGGCCTTTACACAGGTTGTAACATGGTGTATACATGGGAATAGAAAAGTAACCACTATAATCACATTAGCAATCTCCCTGAAGTAATGCTTAGAGAAAGGAGGCTGCACCTAATGTTCCCCAGATTTTTGCTGACTCAAAAGAGGAACATGAAATACGGTAATTAGCTCTTCCCCAACCTTCTAGTTTGAACAGGATTTGCAAAACAGATGAGTGTTGGTCACCAAGATGAGTCCTTAGACACCTCTTGACAAAGACATTTTCTCCAGTGATTCAGATTTCACTACAGACAAAAGAGCTTCGATTTCCACCATAATCTTGCAAAGCAGGACTGCAAGGCAGGGTTGCACCCTTCAGTTAGACGGAGTAGCCAGCTGACTTTTTTTTTTTTTGTAGGTCTTCTGGCATTCCAGGTAAGACCTCTTCCAGTCACACCTGTCAGACCTGACATTCCACCATTAGAAACTTGGATGTTAAGGAATTTTGATTCCAAGAATACTGGGTAATATGTGATCTGGATAACAAAACCCAGATCTGGCATCAATTCCTGCCTCATAGAGTACCCTTGGAGTTCTAGGCCATTCATATGATCCTTTGTGTCCCCCTTAGCTTCACAAATTTGCCTCTGATAGGACTTTCCCATAATAAAGCCCCGTAGAATTATTTAATTTTCAAAGAGAGGAATCAATATTACTTAATTTTCATGGAATCAAAGAGTTGGTGATGAATGTTTTAAAAACTCTTTGACACTACATAAGTAACTGATCACATAGAGATAAAAGAAATGTACCCCAGGTCACATAAAAGCAAAGCAAAATCAGGTCTTCAAACTGCGATCCAACAAACGTATGAGCTCATCAGATGGGGAAGGACAGAGGTGCTCTGCAGAGTGCTCAGTCCACTGCCAACACTTAGGATGTCTTAAGTAAACACAATCAAAATAACACAAGATATGTTGAAAGGGAAATGAAGACCAGAACTTCTGATATTGAGACACAGGTTTCCATCACCTAAACTAAGCTCAGAAGAAGAGTTAACAGATGCAAACTTACAAGCTGCCATCTCACAAGATTGCTCTTCTTGGGACCCATTGTGGAAGGGGTCCTCTTGGTGGGTTTGGGTACTTTGCATATTACAGCAATTACCTTCTTTATTTAGGGATTAAAACAGGTGCTTTATTCTGAATCTTTCTGGTTGAAGGGGAAATAGCAAGGTTCCAGGACACTAGTATTGTACAACTTCTTTCTCCCTAACATATTCACACCCACAATGGCCACTCTCACCCCGGTCACAGAGTTACTTTATTCTTGCCTCACGCACATGCTTTTCTTGGCAACAGAGAAAGTAGAGAAAGGAGAAGGGAGTGGAAACAGAGGAATAAGGGAGAAAGAAAGAAGAGCTGGTTCTTTCCCTGCTGTAGGCATTATCTTATTTCCTCACTGAAGTCAGCGACTGCCTGCACAGGCAGGCAATGCTGAAGGTCCCTGGCAAGCGAGGGCCCCTGAGCTTGCCAAAGTCAATCCATGAGGATACTAACCAGTTTCCCTTTCCTTGCTTTAAAGAAACCATCCCCAGGAAATCCCATTATTTCTAAGAGATTTGAAATCTGTTCTCCCAGATTCTGTGTTTTGTAGTGTGGACGGGGCGGTGGGGGGGGGGGGGGAAGCTATATCCATAACAATCTCCCCCATTATAAATTCATTATAAGTTTCCATCCCGAATGGAATAGCCAAGTCTTTGCAAAGCTAGAAATGCCCACTTCTCTTCTCTCCCTGTTTGCCAAATGCTAGCCAGTGTCTTTGGTAGTTGCACTTGATTTAATAACCTTACCTGAGTTCTTTTAAATCTCCGGCTGTTGAAATGGTTGGACTTCTGTTCATGAGGCCATATACAATCCACACTTTAAAAAGGCTGTTCCCTGAAGTAGATAATCATCTTTCCAGTAAAACACTGTGTCAACTGCAAAGTGATGATTACCCTTGGGTGGGGCTTAGGTATTTCTAGTTGGCAGACAGTCTGTTCTCAGTCAAAATGACATTACACAAGAAACCTTATTTTCACAAGCAAATTATTTGTTCAAACCCCTTCAAGTAATTAAAAACTAAAAGAAAGTAAAATGTGGCATTTTCTATTGTGGTAATCATACTGCATTTGTACTTGTTGGGCCAAACCCAGAGAGGAACATTTTTGCAATCTGACAATAATTGCAGATACTTTCATGCAAATGGCGGCTGTCTTTGAGATGTCATTAGATAAAAGACACAAAAAAGAACATATTCTGTTAAAAACAAAACAAAAAAACCCCATATGCTACCTAGTTCTGCAGATTTGAAATTCATAACCAAATTCTCAGGTTTCAGGAAATAAGCACCTTCAATTTCTTAGGTTCACACTACTTTTAATTTTTGGTATTGAGTATCAAGTGCAATTAATGGTTTATATCAGACCAATGAAAAATTTAAAGAATGAGTACGTGTTAGATAAGAAACGTTTTGTTGGAATTAAAGCATAAACCCATACAGGTTTTTTTTTTTTTTTTTTTTTTTTGAGGGTTGTCAGATAAAGAATAAGACATACTTGTTACTATTATGCACCTACAAGGTTTCAGTCTGGGCATATGTAAATTTTTTTTTTTAACCAAACATATTGTTAAGGGCTCTAGACCTACATATTTACATATAGATTTACATATTACATATATATTACATACATATATACATACATATATACATACATACATACATATATTACATACATATATATTACATATAGATTACATATACATATACATTTACATACATATTACATTACAATAGAGTTGTATCCATGTCACATCTTTCCACCTGAAATTTCGGCACTAAGATATTTGTATCATTTTCACTGATTCATGTCCTGACCTGTCTCATTACTCAGGTACAGTTTTGCAGTGACTTCCTACTCATAACTTAACAAGGCTTTGTGATTTATAAATGTTTAAATTTCATTTGGATAGGCAAAAGCAGACAGTATCTGTCTTACTCTCTGGAGGCACAGTAATTATAATGGACTGTATTTCCTCTTAGTGCCTAAAAGATGTAGGAGAAACAGCCCTCAGGTCTCTGAATGGCCGCCTGGGTCACTAACCCAGCTGTCATCCTTCTGGCTGAGTGGGCAAGATGAACTCATTCACAATGGTGTCCTCCAGAACAAACAAATGCATAAATATACACAAAAGAATGTCCAATTTGGGGACTACTTGTCAAAGTCTTCCTCCCAGGAATTATTCTTAGAAGAGTAGAAATGTTTCTATAGTTCTTACAGAATATATTTTCTCTTCTACTGATGGCCAATGCTCATGATATAAGTCAGACTTTTAGGAAGCCAAGAGGAACCTCTAATACTAATTATCTCCTCTATCTGTACACAAGGAAAAAATAGTGTTAAGAATTTCTAGTACTAGATAATCATGTTGATGGTTTAAATGGATCATAATCCAAATGAAGAATTTCGGGAAAGGGATCTTATAAACAATTTGGGCTCCCTTCATAGGAAGTTGTACAGAACTATAAAGAAATTTATTGAATACATTTTTTAGAGACCTGGACTCTTCCAAGGACATGGCACTCTCTGCAGCTGTGCAATTTAGTGCCCTTAAATCCATCATGTTCTCTTACCCTGAATGAACAGGTCTCAAAAGGAGCCTAATGGGGTTAACTAAGTCATACCTATCACCTAAAGGCAAATGCTACTATATTATGGAAAGACAACCTCTAAAAGTAATCATTCAGTTGTATGTCTTATGTTCTTTTTTAAAATTTTTTTATTTACTTTTTATTTTTTTATAAACATATAATGTATTTTTATCCCCAGGGGTATAGGTCTGTGAATTGCCAGGTTTACACACTTCACAGCACTCACCATAGCACGTACCTTCTCTAATGTCCATAACCCCACTCCCCCTCTCCCAACCCTCCCTCCCCCCAGCAACCCAAGTTTGTTTTGTGAGATTAAGAGGCACTTATGGTTTGTCTCCCTCTCAATCCCATCTTGTTTCATTATTCTTCTCCTACCCTCCTAACCCCCCATGTTGCAATTCCACGTCCTCATATCAGGGAGATCAAATGATAGTTGTCTTTCTCTGATTGACTTATTTCACTAAGCATGATACCCTCTAGTTCCATCCATGTCGTTGCAAATGGCAAGAATTTCATTTCTTTTGATGGCTGCATAGTATTCCATTGTGTATATATACCACCTCTTCTTTATCCATTCATCTGTTGATGGACATCTAGGTTCTTTCCATAGTTTGGCTATTGTAGACATTGCTGTTATAAACATTCGGGTGCACACGCCCTTTCTCCCCTTTCTCCGCACCCTCGCCAGCATCTGTCATTTCCTGACTTGTTAATTTTAGCCATTCTGACTGGTGTGAGGTGATATCTCACTGTGGTTTTGATTTGTATTTCCCTGATGCCGAGTGATGTGGAGCACTTTTTCATGTGTCTGTTGGCCATCTGGATGTCTTCTTTGCAGAAATGTCTGTTCATGTCTTCTGCCCATTTCTTGATTGGATTATTTGTTCTTTGGGTGTTGAGTTTGCTACATTCCTTATAGATTTTGGACACTAGCCCTTTATCTGATATGTCGTTTGCAAATATCTTCTCCCATTCTGTCAGTTGTCTTTTGGTTTTGTTAACTGTTTCCTTTGCTGTGCAAAAGCTTTTGATCTTGATGAAATCCCAATAGTTCATTTTTGCCCTTGCTTCCTTTGCCTTTGGTGATGTTCCTAAGAAGATGTTGCTGCGGCTGAGGTCGAAGAGGCTGCTGCCTGCGTTCTCCTCAAGGATTTGGATGGATTCCTTTCTCACATTGAGGTCCTTCATCCATTTTGAGTCTATTTTCGTGTGTGATGTAAGGAAGTGGTCCAATTTCATTTTTCTGCATGTGGCTGTCCAATTTTCCCAGCAACATTTATTGAAGAGGCTGTCTTTTTTCCATTGGACATTCTTTTCCTGCTTTGTCAAAGATGAATTGACCATAGAGTTGAGGGTCTATTTCTGGGCTCTCTATTCTGTTCCATTGATCTATGTGTCTGTTTTTGTGCCAGTACCATGCTGTCTTGATGATGGCAGCTTTGTAATAGAGTTTGAAGTCCGGAATTGTGATGTCACCAACTTTGGCTTTCTTTTTCAATATTCCTTTGGCTAGTCGAGGTCTTTTCTGGTTCCATATAAATTTTAGGATTATTTGTTTCATTTCTTTGAAAAAATGGATGGTATTTTGATAGGGATTGCATGAAATGTGTAGATTGCTTTAGGTAGCATAGACATTTTCACAATATTTATTCTTCCAATCCAGGAGCATGGAGCATTTTTCCATTTCTTTGTGTCTTCCTCAATTTCTTTCATGAGCACTTTATAGTTTTCTGCATATATATTCTTAGCCTCTTTGGTTAGGTTTGTTCCTAGGTATCTTATAGTTTTGGGGGCAGTTATAAATGGGATTGACTCCTTAATTTCTCTTTCTTCTGTCTTGTTGTTGGTGTACAGAAATGCAACTGATTTCTGTGCATTGATTTTATATCCTGACACTACTGAATTCCTGTACAAGTTCTAGCAGTTTTGGAGTGGAGTCTTTTGGGTTTTCCACATATAGTATCACATCGTCTGCGAAGAGTGATAGTTTGACCTCTTCTTTACTGATTTGGATGCCTTTAATTTCCTTTTGTTGTCTGATTGCTGAGGCTAGGACTTCTAGTACTATGTTGAATAGCAGTGGTGATAATGGACATCCTTGCCATGTTCCTGATCTTAGCGGAAAAGCTTTCAGTTTTTCTCCATTGAGAATGATATTTGCGGTGGGTTTTTCATAGATGGCTTTGATAATATTGAGGTATGTGCCTTCTATCCCTACACTTTGAAGAGTTTTGATCAGGAAGTGATGCTGTACTTTGTCAAATGCTTTTTTTAGCATCTATTGAGAGTATCATATGGTTCTTGTTCTTTCTTTTATTAATGTGTTGTATCACATTGATTCATTTGTGGATGTTGAACCAACCTTGCAGCCCTGGAATAAATCCCACTTGGTCATGGTGAATAATCCTTTTAATGTACTGTTCAATCCTATTGGCTAGTATTCTGGTGAGAGTTTTTGCCTCTGTGTTCATCAAGGATATTAGTCTGTAGTTCTCTTTTTTAATGGGATCCTTGTCTGGTTTTGGGATTAAGGTGATGCTGGCCCCATAAAATGAGTTTGGAAGAAAGGCCTTAAATAACACACTGGACCAGATGGACATCACAGATATATTCAGAACATTTCATCCCAAAGCAACAGAACACACATTCTTCTCTAGTGCACATCACATGGAACATTCTCCGGAATAGATTACATCCTGGGTCATAAATCAGGTCTCAACCAGTATCAAAAAATAGGGATCATTCCCTGCATATTTTCAGACCACAATGCTCTGAAGCTAGAACTCAATCACAAGAGGAAATTTGGAAAGAATCCAAATACATGGAGACTAAACAGCATCCTTCTAAAGAATGAATTGGTCAACCAGGAAATTAAAGAAGAATTGAAAAAATTCATGGAAACAAATGATAATGAAAACACAACAGTTCAAAATCTGTGGGACACAGCAAAGGCAGTCCTGAGATGAAAATATGTAGCAATACAAGCCTTTCTCAAGAAACAAGAAAGGTCTCAAACACACAACCTAACCCTACACCTAAAGGAGCTGGAGAAAGAACAAGAAAGAAACCCTAAACCCAGCAGGAGAAGAGAAATCATAAAGATCAGAGCAGAAATCAATGAAATAGAATCCAAAAAAACAATAGAACAAATCAACGAAACTAGGAGCTGGTTCTTTGAAAGAATCAATAAGATTGATAAACCCCTGGCCAGACTTATCAAAAAGAAAAGAGAAAGGACCCAAATAAATAAAATCATGAATGAAAGAGGAGAGATCACAACTAACACCAAAGAAATACAAATTATAAGAACATACTATGAGCAACTCTATGCCAACAAATTTGACAATCTGGAAGAAATGGATGCATTCCTAGAGACATAAAAACTACCACAACTGAACCAGGAAGAAATAGAAAACCTGAACAGACCCATAACCAGTAAGGAGATTGAAACAGTCATCAAAAATCTCCAAACAAACAAAAGCCCAGGGCCAGAAGGCTTCCCAGGGGAATTCTACTAAACATTTTTTTTTAAAGATTTTTTATTTTATTTATTTGACAGAGAGAGAGATCACAAGTAGGCAGAGAGGCAGGCAGAGAGAGAGGAAGAAGCAGGCTCCCCGCGGAGCAGAGAGCCCGACGTGGGGCTCGATCTCAGGACCCTGAGATCATGACCTGAGCCGAAGGCAGCAGCTTAATCCACTGAGCCACCCAGGCGCCCCTCTACTAAACATTTAAAGAAGAACTAATTCCTATTCTCTTGAAACTGTTCCAAAAAATTGAAATGGAAGGAAAACTTCCAAACTCATTGTATGTCCTATGTTCTTTAAAGAAAATGTAAGTGTTAGGAATAGCCAGTAGGGTTTGTATACATTTCAAATTGCCACTTGCTTAATGACAAACATAAAATCACTTAACTTTCTACGTTTTTTTCTCTAAGACTCGAGTGCAGGGACTGGCAAAGGAGCAGTATTTGAAAATAAAACTGAAACACAATTTCATAAGACTCTTGATCCTGGGTTGGATTCAGGTTAGTGGTCTAATTAGAGTCAGGATGTTTATCTCTAACTTATAATTCCTTCCTTTTCACTCAGGGGAGCTCTGGGTAACTTCTACCACTCTGGCTAGCACAAAAGTAAAGAACCAAGAAATACTTTTAATTACCCATCATGAGTAAGTTTATTTTCTATGACTACACTACAGATAAAGTAAAACAAACAGCTTTAATAAAGAGAGTTGGCAAAATGAACTAACAAGTGATGAACAACAAAAGACAAGAGTTTGCCTTCTTTCTGCAGGTTCTTCTTCTTTTTTCCTGCAATTTCTACATCTGTATTAGTCACTCTCCTTTTGCCCTACCTCTTCACCTCTATGCCAGATTCATACATGTAACCACACCCCCAGCAGCAATAGCCATTCTGGGATCTTGCTCTCTACCAGAAACACAGTGACACCAGTTCTGGGACCACTGAGTGTAAGCCCAGAGGGGGTGAGAGAAGAGGACTTTGCAAGGGAAAAAGGGGAAATGGGACAAAACAAAATCATCATCTGCTTTCTGTTCTCTTTTTCATATACAGTCCATACAAGTGATCTGTCATAAAATTCTACAACTTGAGCACCTTAACGTAAGTATTTATTTGTTGATGTAGTTCACAATTTTTTCATAGTCATCATGTTGCATGAACAGAAACACAAAGACAAAGCACCATGCTGGCCTAGAAACTCATGAGCATTTTGATGATCAATCCTCAATCCCTATTCATAAGCCCTACGTCCATGAAATTCAAAATTTGAGGGGATCATAATGGAGAAGAAAGTCATTTTTTCCTTCTCATACTTCTTCTAAGTCAGGACTTGGGCCCAACCACTTGCTCTCTTCAGATTGTTTTCAGTGGCCTGGTAAAAGGGAAAGGGACTCACTGAGAAGTGCTTGAGGAGGGATCTGTAGTCAGAGCAGGGGACAAAGCCAGCAGAGCCACAGAAAAGGGGTGGTTCTAGTCCCTGGGAGTCATGCAAGCATGAGAGCCCTGTGGAGGCTCCAGAACCAGGAGCAGGAGGAAGTTCTTTCCCTTCTTCAGTGAGAGACACCTAAGAGTACTCCTTTCTGCCTGGGCTCTCATTCCCTGATCCTCGCCTTTGTCATCAATCTTCTCAGTCCTCTGAGCCAATCCCTAAGAATGCCACCTACTCTAAGGATCTGTGAGAGTCAGACAGCAGAGGTTCACACTCAGGGTAGACTATCGTACCATCCAGGGTAGTCATGGTTTGGCAAAGTCCAAGGTCTGGTTGCCAATCCTGGCTCTCTCTCTGAAACCCTCTGTGATCCGGGACCTATCACTTAGGCCCATTTCTGAGAAAGAACCAACTTACAAAATTTAGGATTGTTCAGGGGATCATATCAATACAACCTGTGAGAGTACCTGGCACATAAAACCTATTCAATCAATAACTCTTTGGAACTAAGGGATGACTGGACAGAATCCACACTCAGCCTGCAATTAACTGGAGGGAAGAAGCCAGCTCTGGGCTTTGAGACAAGGTCAGGTGACATGTGTCACTTTATTACATGAACTGGCTGCTGGGCAACGACTAAGGCCACCTACCAAAGGGTTAGGGAGGTAAGGGGCCACTCCAAAACTAATGGGCAAACTCTCCTTGGTGTTACAACCTCTGAATCGATGTTCCTTCTCACTACCACAAACAGTTAAATAGGATATAGTTAATTCCATTCTGTGCTTCTTCACAGTTCCCACTCCACATCAAGGAAAATGTGAGAATTCTGACATGCATGTCTTATTCATAGTACAACAGCATGTTTTCTAAGGAACTGTGGCATGACATGCCTCAGAGAAATTTATAAATTCACAAAACCTGTAGTTGAAACACGGGCAGGTCAACAGCCCAAATGGAAAAAGTAGGGGCCGTGACCTGGATGATGGCTTGTTTGTTCTCCACCATCCAGTCTAAGCACATATCAGAGAATCCATGCTCCTCTTCAGAACAAACAGTTCTGTTGGAATGATCAATTCCTGGCAGGAGTCAGAGGGCATGCAGAGACTTAACACTCTAGAAATAGTTCCTTTAATTTAATTATTGGCACAGGTAAATTTTTCCTGAAGTGGCTGAAAGTGTGTTGGTCCCTTGAATAAAACTTTGCAGTTAACATGGGATTTCAACAGTTCCTCAGTGGGTAATTATTTACACCCTTGATTTTTATGACGCCTGACATGCTACTGCATTACTAGCCCACAATAAGTGTTGACCACTCTTCTTAAAAAATAAGACTCCCTTGATGTTTTCAATCACTATAGTAGATAACATTCACCTGTCTATTCTCAAATTAGTATAAATTGCAAATATACCTATAACTGAATCAAGCAAATCAGAAAATATTTATTTAGCACTATGCATTGTCTTAAGGCTAAAAACAGGTCAATGAACAAGACCAAACAGTTCCTTGCCTCTTGGAGCCTAAAGTCTAGTGTGGAAGACAAACAGTGAGCAAGTCATAATCACTGTGCTAAAAGCCACCAGTGCAGAAGGCAGCCTACTCTGGGAATGTGTAGCAGGGATTTAACTGCTAGTATAAAGGAAAGGTTTCCCATAGGAAATCTGAGATCTGAAAGTGTTAGCCAGGCAATGAGGAGGGGGTTACAGAGCTTGTTTGTTCCTTTTTCCTTTTTTTTTTTTAAACATTTTATTTATTTATTTGACAGACAAAGATCACAGGTCGGCAGAAAGGCAGGCAGAGTGAGAGGAGGAAGCAGGCTCCCTGCCAGGTAGAGAGCCCGACGCAGGGTTTGCTCCTGGGACCCTGGGACCACGACCTGAGCCAAAGGCAGAGGCTTTAACCCACTGAGACACCCAGGCACCCCTGTTTGTTTTTTCTTAAGGTCTTTAATATATGTTAAGCACGAGGATGATATAGCCATGTTTTCCTTTATAAATATTATCCTTCTATGATATTGAAGATGAATTAGAGAGAATGCAAGAGTGATTATAGGAAGAAAAATTGGGAGAATATTACGACAGCCAAGAAGAGAGAAGACAGTGAATGTGAATAGAGATGTACACATACAGAATTAAAAGGATGTGACTTGGTGCTCAACCAGATGTAAGAAACGAAATGATCCCGTGCAGGCCCTATGAGGTCAATCAGGGATGATGGCATGTGGTCTATGCCTCCAAAATGAAGTAGCAAGTTCATGGTTATTTAGTTCTTTTATCAATGTGGTAGACAATAAAGTTCCCTAAGACAGAATTCAGAAATTCCCTTGTAATTTGGGGCAATAATGGCCTCTTTGGCTGTCTGCCTTGATAAAACTGAGTTCTGAATCTGACCCTTACTTGAGGATGAATGCACAGTTTTGATGAGTGAATAGTGTTAAACACTAGATGTGTCAAATAGTCCATTTTAAAATTTCAATGTAGGTACAAACCATATAATTTCCAAGTTGAAGGATGTTTAAGTCAAATTTACAAACATATATACATAAAGCAGGGCGTAGGAATGATTTATCTCTTTGACTTTTCTCAATTGCCACTTTCAGCAAATCCAAGAAGCAGGAGATTATAATGCAAAGTGCCAGGCTTTGCTGTCAGACTTGGATTGAAATCCCAGTGCCAAAAAACAACCTGAGGGTTTTGAAGGGGCAGGGGGTGGGTGGGAGGTTGGGGGAACCAGGTGGTGGGTAATAGGGAGGGGACGTATTGCATGGAGCACTGGGTGTGGTGCAAAAACAATGAATACTGTTCTGCTGAAAAGAAATTAAAAAAAAAAATCAGATCATAAACATCAAAAAAAAGAAAGAAAGAAACAAACAAACAAACAAAGAAATCCCAGTGCCTCCACTCACCTTGTCAACCTGGACAAGTTGACCTCTCTATGCTTCATGTTCCTTCATCAATCCAGGTCTATCAGTATTTTGAAAGTGATACTCTACAGTCACAGTAGCCCTCCCTCCCTTCTCCCAATTCACTTCCCTTCTAGCATTGTCTATGGGTAGAAGAGAGTGCCAGGGTTAGTGTTCTCCAGTTACCCACTTCCTGTGACTCAGAGTGAATTATTTCTTGCTTCTGATCTCTGGTTAGGGTTGCTTGTTAGCAAGTTTTCCCCTAAAGGTTAATATCTAAAGCAATAGGACCAGCTGCTATTGAACAGATGCTCCTGGACATATTTGTAAGGCTAATTGTTAAAGCTTGGTTTCAGGCTAAGTGTGCTTGGGGAAGTATGGAGGGGTGAAACCTGGTTTGGAGTGAGTATCACCTCATGAACTGCCGTGAGGCCCTGTACTGGGCCTGTTGGCTGACCCTGACATGCCATAGTCCAAAGACCAAAAGCTGGGAATGCCAGTAGCTTATCCCTCTTATTTTACATCAACCTTCTCTAAATGCCATCACTAGACAGGAAAAGTGGGAAGGTTTTTTATCTGAGATTCTGAAAAACATGGTAGATCAGGATTAAAGGCAAGTTTCTATTAAGGGCATACACATAATTTATGTCTTCAGTAATCCCACTTTCACTGCTTTCTTCCTACCTCCTGGTTCTCTAGATTAACATCAATCTCTTTCCAGTAAGTTACATGAGGAATAATTAGAGAACTTCAAAAATACTTGGATTTTCATGCCTTGCAAATTAATGGTAATGATAACAAAGCTTGTCTCTTTAAAGTAATCAGACATTATGCTTTATTCACGTTTTTCAAGAAGTTGATTTCAAGTTTCAGGGCGGAAATTTTATTCTTGGTCTAGAACATGCTACATTCTAGAAGACAAATGCAAAAGTTAATCACTTTATCATCCTTACCAAAGAAAGAGAACACAAGTACAAAAGAAAACAGTTCCATAATCTACTCATCTGAATGACTGAATTTATCAATGCCAGGAAAGAAATGCTCTCTGCGAAGGCCTCATCTCTTTCTCACATGCTTGCCTCCCAGTTTTGGGCTTTTATAAACTCTAGAATGTTTGTTCCAATTCATTATTGCTATACTGTTCTAAGTTTTACATTTTCACTCTGTTTATAAAAAAAAATATGTGAGTGTTTTCTCTTTGCAGCTATATTTTTTAAGGTAAAATACATAGTTCCTTTGCTCACGATTAGCTCTTCATCAACTATGTCATGTGGGAATGAGCTCTCAATTTTATTCACTTTTTAGGCTGGATTTTGGATTAGTCTTCTGGAATCTTTGCAAGTAAAGTCCTTCCATTGCTTTTGGAATGGAAGTATACCTTGAGTGGATATAAGACTTTTAGATTTTAATAATTTCTTTTCAAAACTCTGAGTATTCATCTATCGTTTGTATTGCTTGGGGTATTTGTTGTATCTGATGTTCTGTATGAGATGTCTCTATTTCATTTCCCCTTTGATGATAGGGAGAGTCCCTTCAACACAACAATTCTTTCTTCAGATTGGAAGGTATGATTATCTCAGAGTTTGTTTTTCCAAGATTTCACTTATTTATTTGACAGAGAGAGTGTGTGCACGCGCAAGCAGGGGGAATGGTGGGTGCAAAGAGAGCAAGAAGCAGAGGAAGAGCGAAAAGCCCTTCCTCAGCTGGGAGCCGGATGCAGGGTTCAATTCTAGGACCCTGGGATCATGACCAGCTCAGAAGGCATACACTTAACCAACTGAGCTATGTAGGCACCCCTCTCTCACACTTTTAAGTATTACCTTCATGCCATTTACTCTAAAATCTTTTTGAAAAATTATTTCTATATTGTACTTTTTTGTTATCTCTATCATATTCTGATGGTCTCATCTCTTTATCTTCTTCTGAAACATGACAATTTTCAAAATAGTATTTACCAACAATTCAATTTTATGCAAATAAACTATTGTTTTTAATATTAATTTAATTCTTCAGTAGCTGTACCCTTTAAACCTTTGCCTTAGCTCTGTCAGCCCTCAGTTTACCTAAAGTCCTTCCTTTATCATATTCCTTTTCATTGTACCATATTTTCTTAAAGATTTAAAAAAAAAAAAAAAAACAAGTATTTTCTACCTAAACAAATTTCTTCTGTTTCCTGGAGTGAATCTTCAGAAGTAGGCTCTTTACCTGGTCCTTCCATGCCACGTTTGTATCCTTTCATGTTGCAGAAGCTCTTCAGACCTCAATGATGGTATTTATTTATTTTTCTGCTTATCCACTCTTGAATAAGGACCAGCCTCTCTGGGCTATTTGGAAGGTGCAACAAAACAAACTCTGCCAGTGGTCTTTGGGTTTCTTCCTGGTTTTTCCGTGCTTCATCAGGGTGCTCCTTCTAGAAATTAACCTGCAATCCTGAACAAAGATTAAGGAAAAAAATTATTTTACTATTTCAAAGCTTGGTGTTGGTAGTTGGCAGGCACGTGTCAGCAGGGATAGAGGCTAGAGCTGGAGGAGGACAATTTTTCTTCATCCGGTTTTCTTTCTGGGTTAGTACTGCTGCACTGTGGACCAGCTTTCTGTCTCTTTCAATTTGGCCTCATCTCTACTTCAGATACAAAGTGTGGTTATGTCCTTGGGCACTTCCTTCATGATGCTGTAGACTTCCAGTTGAAGTCTGTTTCACTCCGTTTCATATCAGGGATGCCTCTAGCTTTAAAAGTGTTCCTTTTAAACCAGGTCAGGGGTAACTGGCCGCAGTGACAGAAAGTTCAGCCACAGGCAATCACTGGCCTCGCTCTCCTTCCAGCAGAAGCTGTTTCTGGTTGCTCTTCACCTGTAGCAGTTCTGAGTAAAATGAAACTCCTCTTTCAACAGTACAGAATCACCTCTAGCCCTTTCCTCTTTAGATCAGGGGATTCCTCTTCATTTCAAAAAATGCAGCCTCATGTTGGAGTCAGCTCCTGACTCCACTGAGAAGTTGGATTTTTTGAAAACTCATACTCCCCTCAAGGTGTCTGTTAGGTAGAGCTGCTGCTTTCTCTCAAAGTCCTGCTCCTGGACACTCAGCTTGCTCCTAAATCCATGGTGGGCAGAGGCTCCTACTACAGTGATGCCTGATTTTCCAGTGTGTTCCAGGACTCAGCCAAGTTCTCCAACTAAGGTTTTCTGGAATATTTTTCCAGGGCTCCCATTCCCAGGACTTACTTTACTTATTCTCTACAATGTTTTCCCATTCCCATAGGAAAAGGACTTGTGAATCAGTTGTCTTTGATATTGTTTTAAATCCACTATATCAAACCAAAATTCTGTGATAAGGCATTGTCCTAGTTCCTTAGTTCAAATTCTGATGAAATGTTTCACTTTTAAAATTTTTCTTTGGCAGGGCACCTGGGTGGCTCAATGGATTAAAGCCTCTGCCTTCAGCTCAGGTCATGATCTCAGGGTCCTAGGATCAAGCCCCACATTGGGCTCTCTGTTCTGCAGGGAGCCTGCTTCCCCCCACCTGCCTTTCTGCCTACTTGCGATCTTTGTCTGTCAAATAAATAAATTTTTAAAAAATCTTTCAAATTTTTCTTCGGCCTCTTTCAGCCGGAAGTTTACTTGTAGTATAATCTCATCAGGAATTATAAACATCCTTATAAATTCACATGTTCTTCCAGTAAAATGTTTTAAGAAGTTTACTTAGTCCAAAGAATTCAATGCTATAGTTATTAACTTTCTGTAATTTTATAGTTGAGAAGCCATTGCATAAGTAATACAAGTTTGAAGCAACTACTACGATTGTCTTGTTCTCTTTCATAGATGAGATATCTGTAATTTAGGGAGTAAGGTCAGGCCGCAGCGCTCTTTGGTGACCTGGCCAATACTTATGCCCAAGTGTCCTGACATATTTTCTGTTTGTTTGTCTTTCCACTATGATATGGCCTTGATTAGTACCAAATATGCATATATTCCCTCTAGATCAAAAGGAAATTACCTATTTTGGCAGTGTCTTAAATTACAAACTTACTAAATTTTTAAAAATTATAATAAATTCAAAACCATCATTATATTACTATATCTGATAACATGATGGACTAATAAAAAGAAAAGACTAAGAAGACCTAAATGGCCTTATTATGTTTATGCCTTGCTCTCTACGATGATGAACATGGATCTTCTTTACCAAAGGTGGATTTTCTGGGCAGCATTAAGGTACAGCAAATGAACCCATGCCTGAATTCTACATCTGGTGCTACTTAGCTGCCTCCCCAAAGGTTTCTTTACCAGGTGTTTCAGCATTAGAGCTGGAATCTATGGCCATGCCAAAGGCATGCTGTGCTTGCAGCTACAATATCCCATCTGCCAGTTGTCTAAATGGAGTTTTCTTTCTGCAGACATCTGCTTATCTGTCACCTGACTGTTCTTGTGTGAAATTTCTGTGCCTGCTGTTTGTCTGTGGGTTGGCTGAGGTACCACATTGTAATAAAATCTATTTGTGGAGACAATACTCTGAAATGCTATGTTTTATAATTATCTTATTCAACCTTGCAGCATTTGGCCATGATGGATACTCTTGAAATGCAATTCCTCTGATATCACTGACATCATTCAGGTCAGACAAGAGCACAGGATTCTGGAATCATATTTCCTGGGTTCATTTCTCCATCAGTTAGCTTTTCCCACAAAAACGCTGGGTAATGAACAACCATCACTCTTGATGGATTATAGTAAGTATTTGTTTCTCATTCATCAGCTGGGATGGCTCTGCTGATCTCAGATGATTTAGTCGTATGTCCGTGCCTCTGCTGGGTGGAGGGGGGGGAGGTCTGCAGATCTAGACTAGGTATGCTAGGCAAGTGTATCTCAAGCTGCTGGTCCAGCCAGCTGCAATCAGAACTCAGGTTTACTCCTGCCTAATCATTCCAGGAGGCAAGCTAAGGAGGCCTGCAGGCTGGGAGTAATGCCAGAAACACAAGAGAGCAAGTGGGAGCATGGCGAGCCTCCTAAGTCCTGGGTTGGGACAGGTACACTGTCATTTCTGCCCACATTCCTTTGACTATAAAATTCAAATAGCTGAGCCCAAAGCTGAAAGGTGGGGAGGTACATTCTGCCTCCGCAGGAAGGGCTACAGAGTCAAATAGTAATGGGCATGGATACAGGGAGTCACATACAAGGGGGGGCCAAGAGCTTAATCTGCCATGGAATTCCCACAGGACTGTTCTCACCTCTGTGGATAGGGTACATTACTTAACTCTAAATTTTGTCTATGTTTTAGAGATAATAATAATAATCTCTATCTTATAGCACTATTGTAATGATAGGGTAAAAAAATTCATGCAAAAGGATTAACTTAAGTTCTAGTATATGGAAAGTGCCAGTAAATATAGGAGACGGAGGTAGTGACATGATTCCTGTTTCTCTCCCACCTCCTCTGCAGCAGACTCTTGCCTGACCTGATCCTCACCTATGCAAATTTCCCAGGCTCCCAGCCCTGAGGCCATTTCCCTGCTCTCCCTAAATGTGCTGCCTGGGTGACCTCTTTTTTTTTTTTTTTTTAAGATTTTATTTATTTATTTGACATGGAGATAGAGATCACAAGTAGATGGAGAGGCAGGCAGAGAGAGAGAGAGAGAGGAGGAAGCAGGTTCCCCACTGAGCAGAGAGCCAGATGCGGGGCTTGATCCCAGGACCCTGGGATCATGACCTGAGGCGAAGGCAGAGGCTTTAACCTACTGAGCCACCCAGGTGCCCCCTGGGTGACCTTTTATATCTGTAGTAATCTATAGTATAAAACCATGCGGAAGGCGACTGGGTAGCTCAGGGGCTTAAGCATCTGCCTTCGGCTTGGGTCATGATCCCTGAGTCCTAGATGGAGGCCTGCATCAGGCTCCCTGCTCAGGGGGGAGTCTGCTTGTCCCTCTCCCTCTGCCCCTCTCCCCTACTCATGCTCTCTTTCTCTCAAATGAATAAAATCTTTTTCTTTTTTTTTTAAACTGATTTTCTCAAATCTCCTACCCAAACTTCTGTATAAGGCCTCTCAGCATAGATCTCCTGTCCTATCTTCCTCCTTAGTTTTACTTTTCTTATTGCTGCACTTTTCCTCAAACTCAAGTAGCACCTTGCATTCCCAGCTGTGCTTAAAGTAGATAGCACCTAATGGATGTGCCGTAAGGGGCGTAAAAGAAGTCTGAGTTAAGAGCCCCCTCATTTGCCTGCCAGTGACAGAGAGAAAAACAATCCCTCTTTCAATCCACCTAGGGCTTTGTTCTTTTCCACAAACTTGTCACATAACCTGATCTGATGTTAGCCTCCCAAAAACTCCTCTGAAGGAGATATTCTATCCTCACCATACACATTAAGGTTATTTGGATTAGGACTGATTAAAATTCCTCTTAAAATGCAAACATACTGAGGAGAAGGAGGAGGAGCTTCTGACAGAAGCTTCTGACAGAAGCCCATTCTACCCAGCGCCCCTCATCAATGCAGACTGGCATATCAGGCGGAGCCCGGTGGCCAGAAGGGAGGACTGGAGGGCTGGGCCAGGGCATGGTGACAAGAGGTGGGTGCTGAGAGCTGCACGTTGGGAGGTCTGAGGCGGTGGAAGCAGAGTGTGGGATAGGTGCTGGGGAACATGACGGGGGGAAAATGAAAAAACTATTCTCACCAAACTTGCTGAGACCTAGTTCTGGCCCTCAGTGTTTCCCAAAGAGGAGCTTGGAAGCTTCTGAATAGCTTTTAGTAATAGCCTCTGTAGCCATTGTTTCCACAACTGTCACCAGAAGTCAAGATGGGAAGAGTTAAGGGAGCTTTGTATCTCTCAGAGACCCAGGAAAGGAAGTTATTTAAGAAGAAGGCTAAAATTTGGGGTACCTAGGTGGTTCAGTTGGTTGAGCATCTGACTCCTGATTTCAGCTCAGGTCATGATCTCAGGGTCGTGAGATCCAACTCCATATCAGGCTCTGTGCCGAACACAGAAACTGCTTAAGATTCTCTCTCATCGTCTCTCTCTGCCCTTCCCCCAGCTCACACACTCTCTCTCTAAAATAAATAAAATCTTAAAAAAAAAACAAATTTGAGTCTTAGATAAATATTAAGGGATTATAAGAAAAGCACTGTTTGTGGAAACTAAGGTGAAAGCAAGTACTTGTTAAAAACTAAAATGGGAACTGGTAGAGTAAGTCCCAATTCAGGAATACTTTATGACAAAGAAAGTTCCCATGGAGAGTTGGAGGGGTATGGAAGAGCTTCTTTCAAAGCACATCTTTGTGAATCCAAGTTTCCTTGAAACTACCCAAACATATATTGGGGTACTCCGGCTCTTCTGGCACGGACTGATGTTGGCAGCCTCAACGAAGCACATGAACCTCACTCTGAACAGCTGCATTTTATTCTACTCACAAGTTCTTAAGGGGCATTTAGCAGAGAGGTCCTGTCTACATGCTCTGTAGACTTCCATCTTATAATCTAGAACGTGTGCACCAACTGTCATGAAATCACAGTTCAGACTAAAAGCAAAGAAATTCTTCTAAAAAGTTATGTAGATACTATCTTTATGGCCTCAGGGTGGCAGAGAATATATTTAAAATTATAGAAATCACAAACCATTAAGTGAAAAGAATGACAGATTTGACTGCATTAAAATCAGTAACATTTGTAAAATGAAAAACATAATACAATTCCTTGGGGATTTGATGATCAGCTTTGACAGTTTTCTGTCCATATAAAACAGAGCTCTACAAAGCCATCTAATTGTTTTGAATTTACAGACTAACTTGGAGTGAATTACTATATCAATAATATGGAATCTTTACAAAATGATATATGATATAGCTCTCCATTTATTTAGGTATTTATGTTTTAAAATTTTTTACATATTTCTCCGTAAGCTCTGCTTCTTTCATTAGATTTATAAATCAAGGTATAAAATAAATTTTGTTGCTACTGTAGATATTTTGTAAATATATTTTAAAACTGTTGCTGGTATACAGAAATTCAGGTATATCCCCCCTCCCACATACACACACACACACACACACACACACACACACACAATTTATTTATTAAGGATTTTTAGTTCTAGCAGTTTCTCTATAGGTTCTTTTGGATTTTGATCACATGAACCTATTGTCTGTGAATAAGGATAACTTTGCTAATGTCCTTCCATGGGAAATAATGAAGCTTGTTTCCATTATATCCATTTTTACTATCTTTCTGAATGATAGCCCCTAACTTTGTTCACTGAAGCCACATACCCAACTAAATCTTCTAAATTCCTTTGTAAGTACAAGTGGCAAGGTACATATTTCTGACCAACATATCATCAGTAGAAATCTTATAAGGATTTTTGAGTATTTTGAAAGGGACAGATGCATTTGGTCTCCTTTCTTTTGCCCTTTGTCCTTCCCCCTTCTTCCTGCCTGGAATGTGTACATGATGCCCAAGCAATACAGCAGCCATCTTGAGCACATGAAGACAAAAGTCTCACACTGAGAATAACTTCCTACCACTTACGACATTTCACACCTCTGTAAAAGCCTGAGTTTGCCTACTTCTAGACCACGTCTTATATAATAAAAAGAAACCCACCTTTGGTTATGTCTCTATACAAAGGTTAAAATAGGCAGCTGAACAAATGAATTTCTTGGCTTTCATTTATCTTTCATTTATCTTATTCTATTCTGGAGTTTTGTTTTACTTCATTTCCCTCTTCCTAAACTGGCTCAATCTCAATTACTTATTAAGATAAATAATAAATATCACCTTCTGAATGTAAGTTCTTTGTCAACTTTTGAAGGCAAATAGTGGGCATAATCTCTACAACCAAGTAAATGCAGAATCTATGTATGAGTTAGTTTACTGATTAAGAATTTAAGATGGCTGAGTATATTTATTCAAATATTATTAAAGAGAATCCAGCGGGATTCATTTATTTTTAAGCACAAAATCAGTAAGAAAAGAGTCACAACTCTTTATTTTCTGTAACATTTATAAACAAGTCACGGGGTGCCTGGGTGGCTCCGGTCATGATCCTGAGAATGAGCCCTGCATTAGGCTCCCTGCTCAGTAGAAAGCCTCCTTTCCTTCTCCCACTGCCCCTGCTTGTGTTCCCTCTCTCGCTGTCTCTCTCTGTCAAATAAAAAAATAAAATCTTTAAAAAATCCTTGGAGGATTTTCATAAACAAATCATGTTTGCATTTGCTCGATTATTGATTTGCATTAAAAAGTTAGTACAGTGTAGTGGTTACGAGCATGGGTTTTGTATTCTGTCAGCTCTGCTTCAAATCCCTGTATTGTCATGTTCAACTGTGTGTCCGTTGACAAGTCACTTAGCCACCACTTCCATGATGATCTCAGAATCTGGCAGGGGAGAATACCAGGGACAAACCAGTTATGGTCAAATATAATGAGTGATATGAATAAGGTAAAGTAGGACTGAAGATTATGACCCTAGGTTTGATCAGAGTGCTGGAGAGGAAATGATGTATGTTTTGGAGCCAAACCAGAACTGGAACCACTGCATTAAAATTATTTTACTGCTAACAATATTTGGCCTTGTTCTTTTTCTTATTCCTCTATTTCCTGTGTCCCAGTTTTACTATTTTTTAATATAGATTCAACTGGCCAACATATAGTACATCATTAGTTTCAGATGCAAATAATTTATCAGTTGCTTTAGTACCCAGGGCTCACCACATCACAAACTTTCCTTGATGCCCATCACTCAGTTACCCCCATCCTCCCAAACTGCTGCTCCCCTCAAGCCCCCTTGGTTTGTTTCCTAGTGTTAAGGATCTCTCATGGTTTTTCTCCCTCTCTGATGACTTCCCATTCAGTTTTCCCTCCCTTCCCCTATGGTCATTTGCACTATTTCTTGTATGCCACATATGAGTGAAACCAGTTGATAATGGTCTCTCTCTGACTGGCTTATTCTGCTCAGCATAATACCCTCCAGTTCCACCCATGTCGATGTAAATGGTGAGTATTCATTCTTTCTGATGGCTGAGTAATATTCCATTGTATATATGGACCACATCTTTATCCATTCATCTATCCGAGGACATTTCATTTCTTCCATAGTTTGGCTATTGTGGGCACTGATGCTATGAACATTGGGTGCAGATTGTATCAACACATTTGTATCTTTGGGGTAAATACCCAGTAGTGTAATTGCTGGGTCATAGGGTAGCTCTATTTTTCATGTCTAGAGGAAACTCCATACTATTTTCCAGAGTTGTGTCTCAATTTTAAATGCTAAATTAACATTTGAACTTTTTTGCTAAGGGTTAATCTTGGCTTGCTTGAGATAGAGTAGGTTCTTTAGGGAAAAGCAAAGAATATCTAATTGGAAGTCTTTATGTCACCACTTACTGACTTTGGAGTTCTGGGCAAGTTACAGGACTCTTTGAACTCCTTTTATTCATTTGTGATTGGGATTCTCTAATATTTGCTGGGATTTTCTAATATTTGCTTTAACTACTTTGCAGGAGAGTCATGAGGTCCAAATAAAATAATTCACATCAAAGGTTTTTAAAGCATCATTCAAATGTTCACATTTCACATAGCACTTGGCCCTATGATAGTTTGTAAGATATTCTCAATAAAAATAAGATTATTGCATTCTGGATCCTTTCTTGTTATGTTAGAGCTAGCTGTCAAAATAATAACTCATCTTAAAAGTGTGAAGTAGTATCCTGAAATGCCCACTAGTTTGACCCCTCTGATTTATCTGTTGCTACATTATTTTTATTCTACACTGTACTTTCATGTTGCAAGGCATGGAGCATGTAATGTTAGAATAATCCCAAATCCCAGCTCTTCAAAGAAGTGAAAATGTCTTTTCCAACTCATCTCAGATACATTTCAGTTCCTTGGGAATTATTCCTATTTCTAATGCAGGGTCAACCAACAATTAAAATATCCAGTTGGTACCTGTCTTGTCAACACCAATTAACAACCAAGATCCACTCTGTTATTCTTAGCTTGTAAAATATTCTCAGCTCTTAGTTTTGTTGTATACCGCTTTGAGGACTCCTTTAGTAAATATAATGCATCTATTAGGGATCATCATTATTACCCCACCCAAAGTTAACCAATGCTATTTATTCACAGTAATTATCTAGTCTCATGAAAGCTATAGTTTAAATACATGACAGAATTTCCTACCCATGAGAATTATTTGCATATGAAATTATCTTCAGAGAAGTATTAGTATCACTGAAGCTTCTATCCCATAAACTAGCCTGGGACTCTCTCCAGTCATTCCCTGAAGAAAATAACCTGGTATAAATCCTCAGAAAACAAGAGCAAAACACTACTCATGCATTCTTACATCTCCCATCCCTGGGAGAATTAGGAGCAGAGCATGAAAAGTTGTTGACTATGAACGACAGTTCTTCAAAGAAGAAAACATGCTAAGTAGCTAATGATAAGATTTTAAGTAGATGATTCTCCACCCTGTTTTTAAACAAGTCAGATTTAATTTAAATCACTGTATTATATAAAACATTAATTGTCCTACTGCTTCTTTCTTTATAATGTGTTATCTGTCTCTTTCTGCTTTTATTTTTCCAATCTCTTGTTCAAACACTCATCCATTCACCTATTACTGCCTACAAAATCTGCTTTCTTGCTCTGCTTTCCTTATATTAATTCCACCAATTTCTATTCTATTTGAAATACTACTACGGATGAATTTTTCTTTTAAAAAATCCATTTTATCATGTCACTTAAGTTTTAAAAATCCTCAGTGGCTGTTTCTTTCCTGGGAGGAGAGGGAATAAGGAGTCAAAGACGACTCTTTGGTTTGAGCAAGTAGGTGGGTGAGGGTGTCATTAACACAGGGGACCCAGAAGAAAGAAGACAGTTTTGGGACCAGAGGGAGATGCTGAAGACCACAGAATTTGAGGGACTTGTGAGACACAGAGAGCAAGTAAGTGAACACTCACACTTGATGTGTGAAAAGAGAGAAACATTTGAGAGTCGCCATGATATTGAGAGTTATAAAACCACACCCAGGTAAGACTGCTTCGGGAAGTGGACAGAGCGAGAAGAAAGTCTAGGACATACCTCTGGTATTAAAAGAAAACTTCTAATATTTGAGGAGCTCACATATGGAAGAAAAATCAGTTTAGCAAAACTAGGGCCAGTGGGAAAAAGTGTAAGAATCCAATTTTTTCCCATGATTCAGGAGAAATGTGCATTAACTAGATCAATGGCAATCATTTCCCCAGCCTAGGAACCCCAGGAGCCTGGGTTGAGTCACAGTTTATCACTATATTGTAGAGAGATTACCTCCACGGAGTAAGAAAGCTGATCACATAGCTTCTCAGCTTCTTTCAATTCTCAGAGTTTGTGATTCAAATATGTTTCATTTTTCTCTGCAGTCTGTAAACACCTTGAGCCTAAGGATTATTCCTTAGAGAAGTGTTGGGCCTGATGTGGATCTAAATAAGCACTATTTATCACTTAGACTTTGGAAAGCTCTGTAAAATGACATTAGCAAATACTTCTTAACCATCCCTGTTCAAAGAATGTTGAAAACAGGGCATAGAAGTAAGATGGAGGAATTTGCGGGGCTGGTGGGTAAGAGGAGGGGACACAGAGCTGAAGGAGAGAGAAGAGCCCTAATAGAGGGGAAAACCATAGTTGCATGCTTTAGAATAAGGTCTTAGTTATCGTAAAAACAGCAGTCTAATATAAGTGCTGGGAGGTAGTTTAGTTGTATATGATGCCTTTGTTGTGATAGTCTGTGTGAGTGCCTAACATACACTGCACAGACAATACACACACACACACACACACACACACACACACACACACACACGAGTTTTCCCTTTTCTGCCCTGCAATAGTCCCCCATCTAAAAGATAACAGTCATATTAAGAGAAGATATTCTACATGATGCTACTTTAAACCAAATACAAATCAAACCACACATGCACACACACACCCTAAAGCTTCAGTGAAATGCAGAAGGTAGTGACATTTTATAGTTAACTGCAAATCACTGGCTTTTAGGAGTTAAAGGCATCACAGTTGGTAAGTACTTGGGAGAAGTGGGAGCGCAGTCAACAGGCAAAAATGACATCTTCAATCAATGCCTTTACTTACATGTGTGCCAAAACAAGCAGTTGGTTCTTTGTGAAAACCTCATTATTGGAAGGTGTTCTTCTAGTTGTATTAATCGAGGCATGCATCAGCTAAGGCAATTTGCCATTGGAAAGGTGTATTCTCCTGTTTTTCCTATGTTTAAAAGTGAGCATTAGATGGAAAGTGTAATTTCCCTTGTGTTGTGGATTATAAATGCTGCAAAATGGCTGCTTTCCTTCCCCATCATTGCTTCCTTTAAGACAATTATACTCAGTAAAGCAAACACTTATGTCCTCAATCTTTCAGTACAAAAATATTCCCTTTGAATTGGGTCATTTTGCATGTGTCTGGCAGCCATTTCCAGGACTCAGCCAGTAGCTCATTTCAAAAGCAAATGATAATTTGCAGATTCCATGCCATGGAATTGAAATTAGTCTTGTATGTCCTAATATTTTGTACTCTGTCTGCAGCTGCCAAAAATGATCTCCTTTTCTTGATACTGAGCTAAATTGGGCTAAGTCCAATTCAACAAATATATGGTAATTGTATTCTGAATGACTGTTTAGAGGAATATCACACCGTCTTTTCGGAAACCTGAGGCACTTATAGACAATGCGTCCCAACCCTTCCCTGTCCTGCAGTTGCCAAATGACTGGAAAGGAAGTAGATTTCCTACAGAAGAACAGGCAGCCTTCGTTGCATCATGAACCCTACTGTGAGCAAGCTACATTCTTGGTGGATTGCCTGTCACTTCAAAATATCTGTACCTTGTGACTGGAGGTCATGGGCAAGACTGTCAGGTGACTTTGCTTATAAATCAATTCCTCAGAATGATAAAAACCTCAAAACCACTAGCGTGGTCTCAAAGAACTGGAATCTGCAACCCCCTTACTCCCAAACAATCAAAAAGTTAGAAGTACCGCCATATTCAACCAATTTCAGCTCTAAGAATATTATTAATAAAACAGTCCATATTAAATAGATCTTGCTTTGTGCCAGCTGCTGTTCTAAGCACATTATATATGCAAACACTTCATCCTCACGAAGCCTAATAATACAGGTACTCTTCCAACTGTCCCCCTATTTCATATATGGGGACACTGAGCCTCTGAGTAGGTAAGGGAGTTGCTCAAGTTCATAGAGCTATTAACTGGTAGACTCAGGATTCCAACAAAGGCAGTAGGACTCTAGGATCTCAGCTCTTGACCACTTCACTGAGGCTACTGTGTTTTAGGGTCTGATCATCATTATTTGAGAAGTGTTTCTTTAAATATTTCTTTAAGCATTCTTGTTTTTACTGAGGCTGTTTCCCTGTGGGCACAATTTCATCTTGTTACTCCGCTCTCCTTTCTCCACTCTCCTTCCTTCCATTAGGTCTACAATCAATGATCATGTATCAAGCACTACCATGCCCACAGTTCTTCAGCAGACATGAGACTATTTCACTTAAGGAAGGAGCAAACTTTACACACATGCTCTATGCTTCTTTCTTTGGCAATTCTAGTAAAAATCATATTTATAGCACCAGGAGGAAGTTACTTTAAGTTCGCCTTCTACTCCTATTTTTATGCTTTCTTATCCTTTCTTTCCCAACTTTGCCCACCTTCCCCATCTCCCATTTCAAGTTACTTTATTTTAACTCCTAGTTATTTGACTGAGTGTTCATCAAAAATCATGGATGGTTATTTGCAGGTGGAACAATTATGATAACTTCAATGTACCCTTAAGATACACACTTTCCATCTTTCCTCTTAATAATAATTTCTAAAATCTTAAAGCTCATTTAGTCACCAAGCCAACCTGCCTAAGTGTTTCTCGAAGCTATTCTGTCTAACCCCACTGCCACTTTATAAGTGCAGACTTGCCTGACCTCAGCAACTATGACAAACCATTAAGTATTTTCCTTAAATGTGGTTATATCACTTTCAAACCTATTTTCTACCTAACTACTAGTGATTTCTCTAAAATACCCATCTGGGGCGCCTGGCTGGCTCAGTTGGAAGAGCATGTGACTCTTGATCTTGGAGCTGTGAGTTCGGGCCCCATGTTGGGTGTAGAAATCGCTTAAGAATAAAATCTTAAAAAAAACCCAAACTCTGATTTTTATCATATTATGATCCAGCACATATGAGATACAGTCCACACTCGTTTTGAAGGGGCTGCCGGTCTCATTCCCAGCTCCTCATGCCTTCCTCACTTCTTGCTTCCATCCTCTGTGCTCACTGCTATCTGCTAGTTCTTGCTCTTCTCTCTGCAGGAACAACTGCCCCTCCTCGTTACCTGGCAGCTACCTGTCAACTTTGCATAGGCAGTTCCCAGAGTATTTCTTCTAGGATGCCTTGCCTCTCCCTCCTACAGATTCTCTACTGCAAACCACTCCCACTAGATTAGTTATTTCTTTCTGTTTTTCCCTCAGACATGCATTTACTACACTGACTCAAAATGATCTGTTTCTTTTTTCAGTATATCAGGTCTTCATTCACCTTACGTTCATTAGGCTGTGTTCATGATCCAATGTTAGCTCAGAGGGGATGCCATAAGCGTATGTGGATGTGAACTGGAATTTTCCCATATGCTTCAACAAAGAAGGAGACCAAAGGGAGACACCACATTCCCAGCAGACATATGATTTTTGTGGAAAGAAAAGGAAGATTGTTTCAGAATCTCATTAGACTCTAATTTATTGTGGGTTTTATTTTATTTTATTTTTTTAAGTTTTATTTATTTAGTTGACAGAGAGAGATCACAAGTAGGCATAGAGGCAGGCAGAGAGAGAGGAGGAAGCAGGCTCCCTGCTGAGCGGAGAGCCCTACGTGGGGCTCGATCCCAGGACCCTGGGATCATGACCTGAGCCAAAGGCAGAGGCTTAACCCACTGAGTCACCTGTGGGTTTTAAAACTTCATTTGCTTTAACAAAACTTTCACAGGACTAACTCACCCAAGAGAAGGTAACAAAATGATGATGCTAGAGTCCCATTCTATTTAAATTTAAATCTCCTTTTGCCAGGAAATGTCAGTGCTGATGCTATTAGAATCAGAGGCCCCACTTTTGCAGCTCTCCTGCTGGGCTTAAGTGAGCCACAAGTAGGTCAAGTGTCTCACTCCCTGAGTCAATGGCTCTGCCTGAAATAGAATGCAAATGGATAAATCTCCTCTCTCAGACTGCTCAGACAAAGCCAGCATTTTGATGTAAGACCAAGCGCAGCTAGAAATCAACATGGATGCCAATGCACCTGTTGAGAAAAAAATATTTGGAGCGCGAGGATTTATGATAGAGTGAGGATATGAACATATTCCAAGTAGTTTTCAAAGAATGCACTACCAATATTAGGAAAAAGTAATTCAACTATATGTATTTGGCCCTAACAGAATAAACTTGATCCATAAATATGACTTAATTCATCTTCTACAAAAATGCTGCTACGATTCTGCTGCCAAGATTTAAAATAATCTTTTATGTGAGGTTTTTTAAATGGCATGACTAAGGTGTGGATATGAGCTAAATTTAGTTTGCAAGGAGCAAACAGAAGAAGCTGGCCTTCCCTGGTCTGGTGCCTACCTCTCTTTCACCTTTCTCCCTCACCACAGGTAATCCTGACTTACAGATGGCCAGGCACACCAACCCTTTTCTCATACCACGCTTTCTTGCCTCTATGGCCCAGGTCATCCTATTCCCCTAGTTTGTCCTCATCTGTCTTCTGTGCTCTCACCATGCTCTATACAGCCCACAGTTACTATACATGCCGTGGTGGTATTTGGAGTCATTTCTGATAGTCACAGCTGGATGGGGAGGCCACCGTCATGGGTAGTGGTGGGGTGTGTGTGCTACTAAACAGTCTACAAGGTGCAAGTCCAATAATAATAATAATAATAATAGTAATAATAATAATAAAAACTTGATAGTGCTGATGTTGAGAAACCCTAACCTGGAATGTCTGCTACATCAAACAAGATGAGTTACTGTTTGAGGAAAGAAGCAAGTCTTATGCTAAGGAATGTGGTACATCTGGAATAATGACCCTCCGAGGAAGAATTCCTTTGCAATTTTCTCTCTTTGTTCTTGTCCCCTCTCTCTTGGAAAATAGCCCTCCAGTCTCCTGTTTAGCAGCAATACAGTGCAGAGCCTACTAGCAGATAACCGCAGCTCAAAACCTACTGAGTTCTTTGTTAACATGTGCAGAGAACATACTCAGCATGGACTGCAGCTAACCAGACACAAGGAATTTGTTTAGTTCTGCATATGCTGGCTCTGGTTTGCAAGTCTGAAATTACTTTTTAAAAAATGGATACCAGGTTTATATGGAAAGCATAGCATTATCAAAACTATCTAGCATAGGGGCACCTGGGTGGCTCAGTAGGTTAAGGCCTCTGCCTTCGGCTCAGGGCATGATCCCAGGGTCCTGGGATTGAGCCCCACATCGGACTCTCTGCTCGGTTGGGAGCCTGCTTCCTCCTCTCTCTCTGCCTGCTTCTCTGCCTACTTCTGATCTCTGTCAAATAAATAAATAAAATCTTAAAAAAAACAACAACTATCCAGCTAATCAGATGCTCAACCGAACGAAAAGTCACCAAGTAGAAAATTTATGAGTGTCAATACACCTTCAAATTGAAGTGATCTTAAGGGATTATACAGGCCTCCCTATCTTGCATGCTTATTTGAGGATCAAAGAGGAAAATGGAAAATTTACAACAATCTCGTCA
Source organism: Meles meles (assembly GCF_922984935.1). Classification (NCBI taxonomy): domain Eukaryota; kingdom Metazoa; phylum Chordata; class Mammalia; order Carnivora; family Mustelidae; genus Meles; species Meles meles. The sequence goes on from NC_060068.1 coordinate 95,423,142, forward strand.
ACTAGAATTCTGGGTTTTAAAAAGTCCTTTGAGGGTATCTAATTTTATTCTGCTGTAAAATGGCTTCTCAGTACATAAGAGAGAGGAAATGTCTCTCTAGTCCCTTCCTGGATTTCATTCTTAAGTCCTTTCAGGTCATGAGGACACCAGTGGATACCTCAGAGCTCTGCATCAGCCACGCAGGAAATGGAAAATCCCACAGACATTAAAAATGCCAAGCTGGGGTGGATGTGGAGGGTGGGGTTATCTGGGATTGGGAGTGGAGGGAGAGACCCAAAACCCTGAAGTGTCTTAGACTGACAAAACTGCCCATCTTGTCCTGTCTGTTTCTTTCCAGTTCTCCTTATAAAGAGACATATCTCGATCTGGGCAATTCATAAAAAGCATGATCTAAGGGTATATGGGAGGTTGGGACGCTCAGCCCCATTCGCAATCAGATTTTTCTCCAGAGGGAAGAGGGGGAAATCGATCTTTTTGCCTTCTTCAAACATCAGCTACCCAGTTAAACAAAATTAGTACATCTAAAATTTGCCAGGAGGATAAAAATTTCAAGTTCCAATTATCATAACTGGTAATGGGGTAAAGGTGAAAGAAAAACTCAAAAACAATTGTGCAATCTAATTAATGTTACAACAAAGCTCTAGAAAAGAAAGTAAATGTATACAAATGAAATTACCTTAGGAACAAAGAACAAAAAACGTGGTACCAAAACTTACTTTTGCATTAAAAGAAAAGGACAACCCAGTCAAGTGATGTGATCCCTAAGAGAAGTGAAACTCCTGAAGCAATGTGAAGGCTCTGCACTCTTCTTTTCCTCTCTTTCCATCAGAAAAGCCTGGATTAGTTTTCCATACTTAAGTTTTCTAGCTACTCTAGATAAGAGTTTCCATTTAGAAATGAACTATTGTACAAGATACCTTGCTGATATTACTGTTAACAGCAGAGTGTTTTAATACTTCTAAGTAGAACAAAGCATGTCATCTTTTCCAAGAATACCTGTTAGAAGTATGTGGGCCTTGCATTTCTGCACACTTAGTGTCCTTAGGCAGGAATATGCCCGATTTGCACTCTGTTGCTGCCTTTTTTCAACATGTGTCATCTGACGGAGGGAGTGAGTTGTGATTCGTGATTGCACCACGTTCAGGATGGCTGTGTGTTCTCAGGCCTATACGCACACAGTCAGGCTGAGGTTGCACCTTTGAGCTTTGTGAGGAAGGAGTACCTGCTTAATGACACATGGTAATTTTCCTTGTCCACTAACCTGAATTCCACATAGCATACAACAAGGTACATGTTCTGTCACCAAATGTTTGATCAGGATATACTAAAGCCATGTCCTGGGGATACTGCTGGATTTTATATTGATGCTCTTTGCTTTGAGAGAACGATGTGCAAGACTGATAATTGATTTTTCTCTGGGTAGCTGGTAGACTCTACACATGTGAGGAGTTTGAGTGGACTGACATCTGCTTTCTTGAGAATGTTTTTTTTTTTTCTTTAGTCTCCTTAGCATGTCATACATGAGGAGAGTGATTGTATTATTTACTATCCAATAAGGGATGCTTTTGTCTGGAAAAAGTTACAAGTAGAAGGGACACTTGGACCACAGATACACATTGAGACTGCCCCAGGCAAATTGAAACTGTAGGTCATCCTACATAAGGGCAAATGGGCTGGGAGCCATGGCACAGTACTCCAGACATGTATTTTAAATGAGAGGTGTGGCCAAATATTGCATCTTCTCCTCAACAATGGCACCGAGCATTTTTTTTTTTTTTTAATGAAATCTATGCCTATGAATTGTTCTGGCTGCTTGGACTAAGAAAGAGTGAGGCCAACAAATAAATGGAACCTGTAGTATTTGTGCTTACTTACCAAAGCATGGGACATGACTGCAAAAGTAAGACAGGTTTTCAGAGGTATTCAAGTTCAATTAGCTCCACTGAGATGAATGTAAAGACATAACAAAAGAAATATATTCTCAGTCATAGCCCAAAGAAAACATTGCCCACTCATGTTCAGTGCCAAAGTAAAAGTGAGATTATAATCTTGTCATTTTTCCCACCATCAACCATGGTATTATCAATGAATTCTCTCATTCAATTCTGTTCCTTTCCACAGGACTTGAAGATGTATCACTGATCTAAAACACCTATAAAACTTACTCTAGATCTATTATAACCTGCAATCATAAGGCTGAAATTCTTAGCAACATGAGGACTTAGTCGGAGTACCTGAAGATCCATGTGTTTTTACCTGTTTCCCCTATCTTTTAAACTTGCTAGGTGGTTAGTTGGTATTGTTTAACTGACTTCAACATTTTAGGAATCCAGCAATTTCGTTCTAACTTTAGTCAGAAGCTGTTGGCCTCAATCAATCCCCTGGTGATAATCCTAACTAGCACCTGAATGCGTCATGTCATTCCAAACCAAGCTTTGGAAAATCTGTGCTCTATTTTGAGCAATTGGTGGTTCCACTGCCTGTTTCTAAACCATCTGGCAGATGACAACCTTCTGCATTTAATAACTTCTCATTTCCCTGCTAGATCATAGTAATTTTTAAGGTATTTCATATGGCAATTAATGAATGACAATTCTGAATGAAATTCAACCACAGGTGGCACAATAATTGCAAACATCTTATTGGAGGCGGCAATACCCAGACAGCTACCTTTATACATGCTTACACTGATACATGTTCAGGCAATTACCACAAAGGACAACTTATATTTCTGGGAGCTGGCAGGTTGCTTTTCATTTAATTATGCAATGTATACCTGATTTCAAAAATATGAAAGTGTTGACAAAATACATCCATAAATCAAGAGACTATATGTATGGAGCTTGTTAGTTTTGCAAATGGAACAAAAGCCACCGAAGTGGTGAAATGGCAAGAATTTTCACCATGACAATGTACATAAGGTAACAGAACAACCCTTCACTCCTCCTACTTTTTGTACTTTTCATCCTGCTTTTTAGAAACTCAGAATAATTTCACATAGTTGCATGTGCTTATTTTTAGAAAGCTGAGCTGTGAAATGGTTCATGGTGTTTGTCTCTCCAAGGTGGCCAAGTGAGTCTTAAAACAGTATGCTAAAAAAAAAAAAAGCTAATAGCATATGAACTGCAAAAAGGGACGGTGCATGGGTCAACAGATCCTGTAAAGAATGTGGTCGGGCCTTGTGACCTGATGAATCAAGAGGATAAATCTGCTCAAGATCATCACCCTTCCCTCTCCCAAATGATTAGGTCCATCTGGTTCTCATTATTTTTCAGGGACTTCCTGCACAGTCCATTTTCATGAGTGCTGCCTGGGGCTTCCTCCCTGTTTTCAGAGCACGTGTGCTGAGTTCTGCAGACTCACCCCTGTCTTATGTATCCTTGCATGTTTTACAAACTTAGAATGGCATTTGGGCTGCCTGGCTCCAAACCTCACTTGGTGATAATGACAACAGAGTTGCTGCTGGAGAACTATTGTGAGCTTCTTGTTTGCAGTTGAGTAGGAGGCGGCACCTGCTAGGCAGGACAGCTCAGGGACAGTGAGGACAAGGAGGCACTCCCCCACATTTCTATTTCTAATGAGTCTTTCTCATGCAACAGAGTCTACCAGAGCAGAGTTTTCTGCCCCTTGTAGTGCTCACCAAGTATGACATGGATGTTTGAAGAGGAGCCAACTCAGTACTGATAAATGAGAGAGAGAGAGAAAGAGGATAGGATAGGATAGGATAGAATAGGATAGGATAGGATAGGATAGGATAAGATAGAATAGGAAGGGAAAGGAAAGGAAAGGAAAAGAAAGGGGAGGGGAGGGAAGGGAAGGGAAGGAAAAGAAAGAAAAATGTAGCAACTTATTAAAAAATCAATTATCTCTTTATGTAATCATATGACATCGATCACTCTGGAACTTAAATGCTCCCACATACCAGGAATACACTGAAATATATCAGGTCCAAATAGCCAAGAGCAGACACCTTTGAGTAAAGATGCCCTGTGACAACTGTAGTGTTCTGACCTGCCTCCTAATATCATGCCCATGTCAGCAAAGGCAGCTGGGAGACAGTGTGCAGTCTGCAGATGAGGGGGAGGTTGAAGTTGAAGACTGGGCAAACCTAAACAGGATTAAGTGAATGCAACTCTATCTTTAACTAAAAATGAAATAAAAATTAAATGAAAACGTGGAATGAAGAGGCCTCACACTGTGAGACCAGGTTGCACTAGAGAGAGAGTGCTATGCCACATGACAGACTGGATGGGGACAAGGCAAACACCAGCCTCACAAGGGAATGAAGGAAATTTAAGGTCAAGGTGAAGAGAGACCATAATGGTATAATTTAAACTCTCTGTCTGAACAAAACCTTATGAGGCTCTCAGAATTACATGGAGTAATAAAAACATGCATGCACATATCCCAGCAGCAAGCAGTCTAGTTTATCACCTCTTTTAAATTTTATACACTGAAAGTCTTCACAGTAAGAAAGTCAACCACCACATTTTCATAGGACTCACCAGAGCGATCCTTCATGGTCCTGATATGCACCCAATGGAATGTATTCTTCACATGTATGCCCCCACATGCTCTCTCCATACCTATGGAATGCACTTGCCATGTCCATTCTTACAGATGAAGAGAACTACCCCTGTACAGTGATCTGCCAATTAAAAATTAAGGAGAGAATGATAATTAGAAACCGAGACCTGACTTGCTTTCTTTTGGCCCTGTCAACTGTGTTGGGCTGTGCCATTTGCAGTACTAATGTTTCCAGGATTCAGCAAACTGTGATTTTTTTTTTTTTAAGTCTATAGGACCCTGAGGAAAGAAGAACTTTCTAGTTTATTTGTTGAGATTTATGGCAGACTGAGAACAACCAAGGCCGGGTGTGTTCTATGAGGTCACAGAACCATGGCTTTCTTGCTGCTACCTGTGCGAGGCTGCGTCTGTAGTTTAGGTCCTGTCCCTATTTTTCTGTTTCCTCCCTTCCTCGCTTTGTTCTTTTCTTATACTTAGACACTCAGGAGAACAAGAAGATGAGGAAGAGGAAACACCTTTGATGTTTTTCCTTTGAAAATTCACACTGGTGTTAAACTCTTTACTCCACTGGGATTTGCCGGTCTATGAAACAGTGAGTTTGGAAAAGGCAATCTGCAGGGAAGCATCTGCGGGATTCTCTGGTCGTCCCTTGACAGGCCACATAATTGTGCTGCAAATCAATATGTCATGCCCCAAACGTAGGGAAGCTCACAGCATGTGACAGAAGTTACTGTGAGGAGATGCTCTCTCCAGGAAATGGAGCTGAAAAGCCCACTGAGAATGAAGAGTGGGCCTGGCAGGGAAGCTGCCTGTCTGCTGTGAGCGGTGATAACTGCAGACCCAACCACGGCTTCCCCAGGGGGAGGGGTAGGACATTCGGACACTCGCCCCCCTGCTCCAGGCTCCTGCACTCAGAGCCTGCCTTTGGAGAGAAGGGCTGCGTGCTAGGTTCTACCATGAAGGACTTCTATTCCCTCTATTGCTTTCGATGGCTGTCATCTTTCATTTCCCCCAGGGTAGCTTCTATTGCTCTCTTAGTGTGAGCGTCTTAATTTCACACTGATTCTACACTGAAAATAGGAGATGCTCTGGTCTTTATTTGTTGGAAGAAAAAGTGTCTTTTTAATTCTCAACATTTATTTGTTTTCCCATGGGTGGCCACAGCACTTAGAGAAAAAAAAAGCTATAGTTGGATGGGCTAGTGGGTAGCATTGAATTAGGGGGCTAAATAATTTTAAGACACATATTCCATTACTATATTTTCTATTTTTATTTACTTATTAATATGTGGTTAATTTATTGGCTTTCCTAACTCCCAACACATGCATGACTAAAATGTGCACCGTTCTGATTAGTGTGAGAAAATTAAATGCAAATGCTCTTGCAAAGGATAATCCAACACAAGGTTATAAAATGGCTAAGAGATTAAAAAGAAGGGGCACCTGGGTGGCTCAGTTGGTTAGGTATCTGCCTTTGGCTCATGTCATGATCCTGAGGTCCTGGGATTGAGCCCCACTTCGGGCTCCCTGCTCGGTGGGGAACCTCTTCTCCCTCTCCCTCTGCTCCTGCCCCCAGCTTGTGCGCACGCTCTGTCTCCCTCTCTCTGCTGTCTCTCCCAAGTAAATAAATAAAAATTTAAGAAAAATACTAAAAAGAAGAATTAAAAAATTGTGTAATTGAAGAAACTGGGGGAAGCGGCATATTTAAAGGGCTCAGTACACTTTTCAAATTATAGCCTTTAAAATGTCAAGTGGAGTTGAACAGACTTGTCTCAGATATGCGTGTAGTACGCTTGTGCAGGGCTGGTTAGGTTTCCAGCTGGAAAAGAGTTGGTTTATGTTGCAGCTCTGAGGTGAAGTCGTTGGAAGCCAATCCCATGAGCAGATGCAGACAAGTTCTACCGGTATGGGCATTGTTGTGATAGCCTACATAAGGTGTATCATAACAGAGGAAGGAGCAAGTCACTGACAGCAACAAAACAAAGCCAGACCAATCCAAAAGATCATGTCGGTCCACAAGAACTTTTCACAGGGCTCATATGCTGGGATGTTCTGCACTGCCCAGTGGGGAGGGGTACTGGCAGTCTTCTTGATGTTAGTGTTGTTCGTATAAAACATGTGGTGTTACATGGAGGTAAAATATTGAAAAATGACCATCCTAAAGAGAAAGCATTCCTATAGTGGGAACCTGATTCAGAATAGATTATAAGGGATCAAGTATTAAAAATAAGGAGTGTCCAATCCTTATTTTCTTCTTGCCAAGGAATGGTATCAGACAGAATTGGCGTTTACATTCTGTTTCTGCCACTTACAGTGTAACCTTGAACAAAGCCCTTACCCTTCCTGAGCCTTAGTTATTCTCATCTATTAAATGAAATTAATGATGTTTCACACAATTATGAATTTAGCAGTTTTGAAGACATGATACATGCTCAATAAATAACAGTAGTTTTAAAAGAAGCTTATATTCTCAGAGTATCTGGGTGGTGCAGTCGGGTAGGTGTCAGACTCTTGGTTTCGGCTCAGGTCATGATCTCAGAGCCAGGGTTCTGTGCTCAGCACAGAGTCTGCTGCAGATTCTCTCCCTCTAATAAATAAATAAATCTTTAAAAAAACAAAAGAAGCGTATATGCTCACTTGTTTCTAAGTAAGGTCTAAGAATTTGATTCAATAGATACGACTGGTACTTGTAAGCACTGTGAGGTAGTCTCGATTCTGGAAACAAAGATGGATATGGCCCAGAGTCTGCTTTTGCGAGTCTACGCTTTAGTGCAATGGAAGAACAAGGCATAGGGAAAACTGATGAGTCCCAGAAGTGAAGTATAAACACAGATGGCCTGGAACCCTGACGAGGGAGCAATTCGTTCTGATGGTGGGATTGGAGAGGATTTCACTGAGTGATTCATGAATAATGGATGTTTTTCCCTCGTTTTGAGTTTGTCAGCTCAACTTATTCCAAATCACCTTGTCATGATAATTACGATGGCAGTGAATGGCACACCCTGGACTCAATGTCTACTTTGTGAGAGGAGACAGAAAACATATTCTTTCTCCCATGCATTTTATCTGTTTAATCATGACAAATCTTATTGATTATCTGAAAAGTAACCTAGGCTTGAATAAAGAAGATGCTCTACAAAATCATTTTTGGGAATAGGAAAGAAAAGAAAAAAATCTCTGATTCCCATCCAAGATATACTGTCATCACTGATTCTATATTTCCAGTAGCTAAACACTCAAAAGCATTAATTTCAAACACTGTTTTTTGTAGTAAACTAATAGAAAGGCAAGGTGGTAAGCAATATAGCTAACATTTATAGAGGGCCTATCATGTATTAGGTGCTCTTCTCTGAACTTTATATACGTTACTTAATTCTCAAAAGAGTTCTATGAATTATGTATCATCATGATGCCCATTTCATCGTTGAGGAAACTGAAGCATGAAAAGATTCATTAACTATTCCCAAGACCACAGAACTAAGTAGAAAGTATATTAGCTTAAAAATTGGGAGATCCTTCACTTCCAATCTGTTCTAACTAACTAGATAAGAGACCTTGGACCGGTCACATACATCTACATGGGAAAATAATTAGGGGAATTCTCTGAGTTCTAATTGTGCTAAAACTATGTATAATCTTTGTTTCACACCATTAGATGCTTTAAATATTTTCAGACTCATTCATAATATTTTAATTTAAAGTAATTTAGCTTAAAGTAGTTCTTCAACTTTCTTTGCCTTCCTGGTTTGTGTAATTAAGGACATCAACTCAAAATAGTTTTAGTTAGGAAAAATTTATAAGAACTCTAGATGGGAAATGCAAGGAGGAGGAAGTGGAGAAGGCACTTATTGCAAAGAATATAAGAGTTACACCTATTATTTTTTTCCTTACATTTCCAATTTTTTTTTCTTTCTTTCTTTTTTTTTTTTTTTTTTAGAGAGAGAAAGAGTGTGTGTGTGATTAGGGTGGGGAGGGACAGAGGGACAGAGAGAATCCTAAGCAGGCTTCACACTCAGAGCCTGACACAGGGCTCAATCTCACGACCCTGAGATCAGGACCTAAGCTGAAATCAAGAGCTGGATGCTTAACTGACTAAGGCACCCAGTTGCCCCTCTCTGCTCCATATTAGTTTGCCTACAGGTTTTCCTACTTCAGAGTGGCCCCTTGGATGAATTTTTATACTCCAATCTATTATCATTTAGACAAAGAATCTTAGTTAACATATAACACTACGGTCATTTTATGTATGTAGATATACATATATGTGCACACACCATTTTTAAAATTAGGTCGCATTTTCACTGGTTCTAAATAGACAAGTTAAAGAACTGTATTTTATACTCTGTAAGAACGAGCAATTCAGACAAAAGTCTGAAGTGGACAGCTAAAAGATATATGTATGATTAGGAAACATTAAACAAATGCCCAAATCAAAACGGTGTACCCTCTCTTCGAGCCCTTTGTGGAAGGCTTCACTTCAGCAAGCTGCAGGAAGAGCACAGGGTCACCTGAGTCTGGCGGTGGCTTTGCTCGAAGCCAGCCGTCCTACACGCTGGGCTGAGCTACACAGCCTCTGGCTTCCTTTACAAGCTGAGCTAAAAAAAAAAAAAAAAAAAAAAAAGAGCCCAGAAAATTGATGGGCCAGATTCTCACTCCGAAGGACTCCTTGGAAGTCTTTTTGACTCGCTTTGTGAGATGTCAGGCCTGAGGAGGAGGCAGGATTCTCCTCAGAAGAACTTTAGAATACAGCATTGTTTGAGAACAAAAGGCTGGATCTGGCCCTAAGCAAATATGTGAGATTTGGAGAGGAAATCTAAACTTGCCGAGGGGCAGGATTTCTGGCCAGCCTGCTCTGAAAAGCCCTAACTTTCCTTAGGTTTACAAAGTCATCTGTCCTTCACCAAGATAATAAAGTCGATACAAATTCTTGATATTATATGTTTGGACAAAGAGTCCCTTCCGTGGCCTACTCTTAAAATGTACTTCTCCCTTAAACAATCCAAAGTTAAGGGATGGAATCATAATCCTCACTTCTAATCATGTTGCTTTCTCTCTGGTTTCTTTAAGACCATTCTCCCAATTGGTATCATTCATATTTTATATTCTCTCCTACTTTCCAGCCCATTTTGAATAGGCAGGCCAACTGTCCTTTCTCTTTGAGATTCACTCCTGTTATCCTCCCTAGCCTTTCCATTCCTGGTACATGCTAAACTTCTGTGCTTCCAAATCCAGGTTATATTCCATTCCTCATCACAGTGCTGGGGAGGGATTCTGTGTTGTACACCTACTTCTAATTGGTAGCTGCTCATAAATTTGGAGTGATGATGAATGTCATCTGTGAGACATCCATAGTCAGTCACTCCATGAACTCACAAGGCACCTGGGCCCCTCTGTGGCCGGGTGTAATTTTCCACTTCAGCTGGCAGTATACTGCATGCACAATACCCGTGGGTTGTGGCCCATCTGTAATGGTCATGGAAGTGGGACCAACCCAACTGCAAGGCTATAGCAATTCGAGAGCCCTAGTCCCAATTAAATTTATCATGCTTTGATGAGGGAAGAGGGGATAGCCAAGTCCTCAAATCCCACTTAGTCTGACAACCCAGCTGTATGTTGTACCTCATGAGATGCTCTGAAACATTGGGCTGCTGCCATCACATCTGCTTCTCTTCTACTTCTGACCCCAATGCCTGAGACCTCCTACAATCACCAGCAGCAGAAATGGCAGTCAAGCTACCTAATTAGTTGTCCTCTTTCTTCCTTCCTATCTCTCCTCCCTTCCTTCCTTCCTTTTCTTTCCTTCTTTTTTCTCCTTTCCTTCTTCTCTCCTTTCCTTTCTTCCAATTAATGGAATGTAGAATACTTTTTCTTACTAATAACTCAAAGATTTATTTTAATTGATTTCAGATCAACTCATTGTAAGCTATTTTTATATTCAAAGTTGTAACATACTCTGCCTGTTTCATATTGCTTTTTAAATGAACGTTGACTGTTGCTTTCATGACTATCCTTAGCATTGCCTATTTCTGATACAAGGTCAGTTATGTGAAAATCTGTAGATTCCAGGATGAGTTGGTACACAAAAGCTTTGTAAGTACACTAAAGCTTTGTAAAATCCTAAGAAGTGTTAAAATCGCAGTTTCTGTGGGTTCTCATATCTTCCCAAATTTCAGGAACACCTTTCACATTTAAAGACCTCTTAAGAGTTCTAAATTATTTAAAATTGCAATAGTAATACCTTCCTATTGTATCTGTCAAACAATGTAGGAATCCACAAAAAAGTTAACACACTCCAATCACAAGCCCTAACTATCCATGGCCCTGAATAATCAACAGGAAAAATTTTGTTTTTTTTTTTTATAATTTTCCCTAAAGATATATATTATATTACTAATTATATTAAGTGTATATTCACAAATATAGGGGGTTTGTTTTTGTTTGAATTTTGGTTTTGTTTGTTTTTATAAACGTGGAATTATACTACGTGTGTGTGCATGTGTATAATTTAACCATTTCCCTCTTCATGGACATTAGATGGGTTTATTGTGGAGGGAGGTTATCTGCTTTTTTAACTACAGGTCATGCTACAGTAAACATCCACCTATACGTGATCAGTTTTAAAAATCTTTTCTTGCCTGGTTTCCAGATTTGGGTGGTAGACTTAAAAAACTGGCCTTTAAAAAACCCTTTTATTTTTTCCTTACATAAAAAATTAAAGAATGCCAAATTTCTGTGACTTTCTTAGGAGAAAACTGTAGCAAAGAAGAGCATGACTTCAAATCTTAAAGTTTTATTTGGATATACAACTTTTGTGTTAGGAAAAATTATTAGAGACTCCTACTTTCCACACCTCATCTTCAAAAAAAATGTTAAATCTCCTGAAAATAAAAGGAATAGATTTTGGAGATTACAGTAAATTATAGGTCCAAACCTTGAACATGAAGGCAGATGTTAACTAGAGAGGAATACACACATTAATGCAAGAGGCCTAAAACTGTCTAAAAGCAGGTATCAAAGATTTATTCAACCTGTAAATATATGCCTAATTAAATTTTGCTGTATTTAGTCTTGCTTATTGTATCCTGCATGAGAGACTGCTGTGTTTCAGAACCCTTAAGAGTCCAGGGGACCCAACAGCAGAGACAGTAAGTATTTCAGTCCTCTAAATTTAACTTGACCAAATCAACCAAATGTCTACTTCCCCCAGCTCTCCTGCAGTCAGTGATTAGGTGAACAACCTGTCATTTAATCATTAATACCTAAATTAATAGCTAATGGACAATCAGACTTACTCCTTAGATACTGAATAGCTCAGCCTAGAAAAGAAGAGTGCCTTTGACCTAAATAGCAGCATAATTATCCCTAATTACCTGTTTAGACACAGACTGGCCTAATGTGAAGTCCTTGCATACTCTAACTTAAAAACTTAGATCTATGCTAGGGGTGAACATATAAGATTTCTAATCCTAAGCACGCATCAGAGTGGTACTGAACTAATATTCACTGAGTGCCCATGAGGTACCAGGCACTATTATAAGGGATCGCATTCACATATCTAATTCTCACAACATACTGATTGAGGCAGTTGCTTAATCCCGTACATTTTACAGGTGATGAAGTTGAGGCTCAGAGAAATCAATTAACTTGCCTTAAATCACACAGTTTGGTCATTGTGGCAGAGCTAAGTATTAAGCCCCAGTTCCAGCTCTTTCTACTAAAATTACTAGGTGCAGGAGAACGACTGGTAGCTGTTGTAACAAATAAACCCACAAACATGACAGCTCAGACACAACGGCAGTTCATTTCATGGGCACCAAGAGTCCAAGGCAGATGTTTCTGGTCTGTGGGCAACTTCCTCAACAAGATCACTACAGTATCTAAGCTCCTTCCATCTGGTGGTTTTGCCAATCCCTAAGAACTCATTTTTTACCAGAAGAAGAAAAAAAGTAGCACAGGGAAGGGAAACATAAATTCTAGGAATAAGCCTAGAAGTGGCACAGACCGCCACAGTGCTCAGCTTCCCTGCAGAGAAGGCTGGGAAATGCAGTCTAGCTGTGCATCTAGATAGAAGTGAAAACAAATTTTGATGAACAACCAAGTATTCTCTGCCACAACCTCATTTTTCGTCCAGAAGGAACTGGCAAAATATCTATGCCACGGGGTGCCTGGAAACAAAGACAGAGAAAATAGAGCCATGCCCTTCAGGAATTCATAATTTAAGTTAGCAACAAGGAAATTAATCTATAATGAATAATAACAGGACAAGTTGGCATAAGAGTGGCCAACTGTGTTACAGGAATTTAGAGACAGGCAATGTGATTATGGGCAGTATTACAAAGGATCTGAGTTATGTCTTGAAGAGAAAGAGCAAGGAACTTTTGGTTCCTGAGGGAAAAAAACCAAAAAAATCTTAAAGTGAAAAAACAGTCTATATTTGGACTGGAGGTCTCAACTCTAAACTTCAACTACTTCCCAGTTTGGTCTTGGGCAGGTATCTATGTCCTGCAAGTAGACGTCATATTCTCCTGACTGACCTTAGCCATATCATATTGTATTATTCATATTCTCATGGCAGGTGAACAGATTGAGAAGGGCAACTGAACAAAATTAGGAATATGGAGGGAATTTTGTATGGATATTTTTGCTTAATGGCTTGTTTTAGATCATCTATAGGATAGTGTATCACAGATACACTCTGAATCATACTCCACTCTCCCTGATCTAGAGTCATCATGACGACTTAAACAAAACCATGCAATTTTACTGTGGACAGAAATAGTCTTACCATTTTCTAAAATTGTCTGTTTTTGCTCCAACATATAAAGCTCTTCTAAGATAACCTCTATTTGCCTCTTTTTATCCTATGAAATGAGAATGATGCAAAGGCCATCAAATGCACAAATCTCCTAAAGGCTTTTTCACTGGTGACTCAGAATCCTTATATGTGTTAGCAAGTAAGTGGTGGGGGGGAGGAATATCTTCTTCACCAAGAAAAGCCATAAAACCTTTATTCCACATAGGAGGAAGTCCACTGATATAGCACACATTGCTGTCCGATATCCCATACACAGAATAAAGAAGCTAAGGGCGGATATCTAATAGATATGCCATTGGATCAGAAGAGAAGAAAAAGATTTAAAAGATGGACAGTAGAGAACGGAATAAGTTCTGAGCAATTTGGAAGATGCTTCTGTGATTCCTGATGAGATGTAGTTAAGAGAGCCCACTTCAGTTACTGAGGTTCTACATCCGAGCTTTTGATTTGATCATGTCCTACTTCAGGGCCTGCTAAAAAAGGAGGGCCATCCCCCTAACATCAGTTCTTGAGTTCTCTCTACTCTGCTTGGCAGTTAATTACTACCAAAGCAGCAATTCCAATCCACACCCTTTATTCTAGTGGGAGCTGACTTGGGTCAGACATCAGAGGGAAGACTGAAGGCCGTATACGTGAATAAAAATGGTTGTTGAAGGAACCCACATCGTGGCTCTTTTAATTTCTGTCAGCCAGCTCTCCGCGGTTTTCTCTAAAAAGCAATGATTCACCCATGTATTTGCCCTGACCCTCTGCTTGCACCAAAACAATGACTTCGGACTGAGTGAGACTTTGAACAGAGAAGCTAGCTTCAGGGTAAGGCAAAAAGGCTATGTAAAAATGGATACCAAGCTGGGTCCTTGTGTCTCAAATCACAGCCATCTCTGATGACATTCACTCATTTAACAAATATTAACGGAGCTCCTGCTATGGGTCTATCATGGCAGTTTTAACTTGTGGCAAACAATGTGGTACAAATAGAAGTCTCAGCACTCATGGGACACAAGGTTTTGAGGCAAAAATCAGTTAACAAACAGAACACATAGTTAACTTGTGGTAAGTGCAGTGAAGAGAAACAAGAGAGTACAGGTCCTTCTGGGATTGGGCAGGTACCTACACAGAGAGGATAATAAGGAGGTGAGGAGATGGTATTTAAAGTGGGGTCCTGAAGGAGGGAAAGGAGAAAAGGTATTCACCGTCTAAAGAGCTAGGGTGGAGAGGAAGGGACAGTTTAGGGATGGATGAGATTAAATATATTGAACTAACAGTAAGGGAGACAAGGTGCTGGAACAACATCTTTGATGGCCAGTTTTATGTGTCACTAGCTAGGGCTACAATCCCTAGTCATTCAAACACTAACATCAGTAATGCTGTGAAGGTATTTTGTAGATGCAATTACTGTTCACAATTACTTGACTTTAGGTAAAGGAGATTATCCTACATCATCTTGGTGGGCCTGATTCAGTCAAGTGGAAGGCCTTAAGAACAGAACTGAGGCTTCCCAGAAGAAAAATTCTCTTTTGGAGTGCTGTGGCAGCTGGTACCTGAGACTTCCAGCCCCACGGATTTCTGACTTGCCTTGCCATCCCCCACCGCTACCTAATCTAATTCTTGGCAATAAATCTCTTAACATCTATCTCCTCTTGGCTTTGTTTCTCCAGTTGAGTCCCAACTCACGCGGGGTCCTGCAGACCTCGTAGAGGGCCAGCCAGGCATGACTCCTTTAGTTTCTGGGCAGCCTGGAAGTCCAGGGGATTCCAGGAAAGGGTACACAGATGTATGCAAGGGTGCGATGGGACATGGTAGCAGTGCTTAGAAATGAGGTGGAGACGTTATTTCACTGTTTTCACAAATTGTGTAACTGAATGGGAGCATGCTGGCTGAATATTAGCTGAAGTTCCAGAAAGCGGGCAGAGCATAGGTGAAAACCCTGAGGCCAGAAAGTATTTGGAATCTTCAAGTAAAAGGAGAACAGAGAAGCCGGAAATAGCCAGCAAGAGGGAGAGCAGGAAAAGGGGTCAGGTAGTGCAGGTATGGTTAAGTACAGCAGGTTTTATTTAAAAGCTCACTGAAGCATTTCAAATAGTTGAGAAACTGCTCAGTGGAGAACGGATTAGCCTGGGGGTATGGTGAAGCCAAACACAAGGGTGTACAGTTTACCCCTGAGCAGCCTGGGAGTTTGGTGCCCCTGAGACAACAAAATCCATGCAGTCAAAAATCTGTCTGTAAATTCTGACTCCCCCAAAACTTATACTAAAAGCCTAGTGTTCACTGGAAGCTTTACCAAGAACATAAACACTTGATTAAAACATTTTGTATGGTATATGTATTATACACTGTATTGTCATGACAGAGTAGAGAAAACAAATGTTATTAGGAAAATCAAAGATAAGAGAAAACACGTTTACAGTATTATACTGTAAAAAATCTGGGTACAGTCAGCGCACCGGGCGGCAGTGGTGCCGGTCTTTCTCTTGCTTCGATACTGTTTGGAAGGAACAGACCCCAGGGCGCCCCTTCCTCCCGCCTCCTTCACCCCTCAACCTCTATTGTTTGCAGCTTCGGAACCACGGTCGGCCTCCTGGGACAGCCAACATCGCGGGGCGAATGCAGCCCCTGCAGTGTCCCCTGCGCCTCAGAAGGAGCTCCCACCGTCGCCTGATCCCACCCCAGGGGAGGCCGCGGGGACACCGGCCCTGCACCTCCTCCCCCACACCCCCCTCCCCACACCGCCCTCCCCACCTCTCTCCGGGCGGCGGCTCGGCGGGGAGCACGTGGCTCCATAGGTGCCACTCCCGCCAGAGGGCAGAGGAGAAGCTCCCGGGGCCTCAGCATCCTGAAGACGCCAACCAAGTGGCCGGCGGCGCCCCTTCCGGGACGTGCGTGCGGAGGTCGCGCCGACGCGAGCGGTCGAACCCTGGACGTCGACGCAGCGCGCAGGTGCCGTCCGAGGTCAGCCGGCCGCCCGCCCGAGCTGGGCCTTGCGGCGCAGGTGCCGCCGGTTGAGAAGATGGCCGCTGCCTATCCGACCCCGTGGGCGGCCCCAAGGCTGGGCCGGCGGGCGTCTCCTCATGCGGCTCCCCCTCGGGCCTCACCGGGAGTCTTGCTCTGAGGAGCCCCGTGGCGCTGGCCTGAAGTCAAGGCTTCTGCCTGAGCCTCTTCCTGCCGCCACTGGGGCTCTGTTCAACCACCCTGAACACTACAGACCAAGCCATAGGCCAAATGGAATCCATAAAGCGTTTGCAGAGAAAAACATCCGTGTTTAGTTGGGCCCAGAGTTCAGAGCCCTGTTGTTCAAGGCTCAAGCATATGTATTGGCCGAGGGAAGAGATAATGATGTCTTGGACAAACGCGACAACAGTAGGGAGGCAGAGAAATGGGCGGTAAATTTTAAAAATGATGATGTGAATGCCTGCTGATCAAATAAAAGGAGGGGGACTAAGGGATGAGGCCGATGACCCCCAGTTCTACAGTAGGTGATAAAGAGATGAATATCTGTGCCCACCACGGGAGGCTTTTCCCACCACTGTTGATAATCCACCAGGCAGGGTGAGGAGTTGGGTGGTTTACTTTTGGGGGTGTGGCAAAACTGGCTCTAGGACAGTGATACCACACATCTGGGAATTATGGGGCAGAGATTTCACCCTCATTTCGTATTTCCACTGATTCTTGTCCACACCCAATCTTTGTTTCCCTAACCCATTTCCTCCTGCCTTGCATGTAAGGTGCTTGTTTCCCGCTGCGATTTCCATGTTGTTGTGAAGGAGTGTGTTGTGTATTTGATTGCTTGCATGTTTCATGCCATGGAATTTGTGAAATATTGGGCCAGGCCCAAGATATATGTTTTGTTAATCTCCATAGGGTTTGTCTTTGTGCAAAATGAGCAAGGGACTCTTTGATGTCATCCAGAAGAAAGTTGTGCTGGGGTTTTAAAGATACCTCAACTAATCCTCCAAAAGGAGTAGATATACATGGTTAACTGACTGGGACCTGCTTTAAAAAGTATCACGGAGGGGGCACCTGGGTGGCTCAGTGGGTTAAGCCGCTGCCTTCGGCTCAGGTCATGATCTCAGGGTCCTGGGATGGAGTCCCGCATCAGGCTCTCTGCTCAGCGGGGAGCCTGCTTCCCTCTCTCTCTCTCTGCCTGCCTCTCTATCTACTTGTGATCTCTCTCTGTCAAATAAATAAATAAAATCTAAAAAAAAAAAAAAAAAAAAAAGTATCACGGAGGCCAACCCGAAAGCCTCTGAAAGGGTCTTGTGGCTACTATGTCTTACACTCAAATACTAAGTATTATGAGGCGACTCCTGTCCCTCCAGAAAGAAATGTTGGAGTTACAACCCTCAGTCAGTACCTCAGAATGTGACCTTATTTGGAGGTAAGGTCTTTATGGGAGGTGATTAAGTTAAAAGAAGGTCATTAAAGAGGACCCTAATATAATGTAACTGATGTCCTTATGAAAGGTGGAAATTTGAACACAGCCACACATAGAGAGATGATGTGGAATGGCAGAGAAAAGATTGCCATCTACAAGCCAAGGAGAGAGGCCTAGAACACATCCTTCCATTGTAGCCCTCACAAGGAAACAACCCTGGGGCACCTTGATTTTGAGCTTCTGGTCTAGAGCTGTTAAGACAATAAACTTCTGTTGATTAAGCCACTCAGTTTGTAGTATTTTATTACAGCAGCCCTAGCAAGCTGATACCTTATCTATATACTGAAACTTCTAAAATATACACCAACCCTTGTGTAAACTAAATTCAGCCTCTTTAACCTAGGATATCTAGATCATGACTAGTTTGGGAAAAAAGTGAATTGGTGAAGTGCCATTTTGCTGAATGCAATGAACCTAGATAAATAACTCACTGATTCTGATAAAACATTCACTTATTCATGGCTATTTGACTTTTATTTGAGAACATGTTAAATACAGATCATGGCTATCAATCAGATCAGTGTAAGTCTTTCCTATTGTTTTGAGGATCTTGCTTAATTTAACACGAAATTATTGTATAATCATTCTTTAGGACTAAGTATATTTCTGGATTTTCTGTATTGTCATACAGATCAAATATGGTAGCAATGCTATACTGTTTTGCTGTTACCTTGCAATATATGATATTTGGCAAGATGAGTTTTTTCTCATTATTTGATACAGCATAGTGTAGTAGCTAAGAGCTCAGTCTCTGTGTATCATGATTCCTTTACTGATAAACTGTGTTATGTAGGCAAGTTCCTTAATGTCTTAGTGTCTTGGCCTACTTTCAGTGTTGCTATGAAGAAAAGGAAAGAAATGTGAAGTACTTAGAACAATGCCTCGTGCATATTAAACACCCAGTAAATGTTGTCTATCGTTGTTGCTATGAGACAGGCATTATTCTAAGGTCTTTGCAACTCTAATGGATGGTACAAATCAAAGATCCATTTACGGTGAGGTAGCTGAAGCCACAGAGACCCAGCAATAAGTAGAGGATCCAGGATTCAAACCTTGGCAGTTCCAAAGACCACTCTCCTCACTGAAATATAATAAGTTCTCTGGGTGGGAAGTCTCACAAAAGTCAGCTCTTTTTTTTTTTTAATCATATTCATGCATGTTTACTTTCCCATATTAATTGCAGATTATTTTCTAGAGTGTTAAAATGTGCTGGTTGAATTGGGATATAATTTCACATTAGATAGTAATTTTATATTTGCCTTACTATAAGTGAGGTCGAGCATATGTTTTGTGTTTTGTATGTTTGGTGTTTTGTTGGATACATGTTTTTCTTTTTCTGTGAGCTCTTTAATGTTCAATCTTGCTCATTTTGCTATTAATTTGTTAATTTTTTTTTTTTTTGGTCCCAAGCTTACCATTAGCTTTGGATACACTCCATTTAGGCTTTTGCTTCCATCATTCCACCCATCATCTTCATTTAGCTAAAATCAATGGTTATTTCCTAGGCCTTGTCTTATTTGACCCATCAGTGACACCAGACACACTCTCTCCTACTAGAAAGGCATTCTTCTCTTGATTTCTGTCTTAGTATACACTCCTGTTCAATCTGCCATCTCTCTGCTCCCTACTAGTCAGCTTTCTTTCTCCTGTCTTACACATCTCCCAACCTCTAAATGTTGTATCCTGGGACTCAGTCTGGTTATTACACAACTACGCACCCCCACCTCCCCCCACAAAGGATTCTGCCACTCTCATGGCCTTAAATAGGCTGATGACTCTCCAATGTAGACCTTCTGCCCTGAACTCCACCTCCAGGTGTCTCAGTGCCCACTGTCTCCCACGAGATGGTCAGTAGCCATCTCAAAATTAACTTGTCTAGAATCCATCCTCCCTCTCCACCTGTGTCTCCCACGTTCTGTTACATCCTTGTAATTGTGGGGTCAAAGCATTTTAGATTCATGTATGACTCACCTCTTTCTCTCACACTCTAATCTGTTGAGTCTTTCTTCAAATTCTATCCAAAATCTGATTTTTAAAAAAGATTTTATTTATTTATTTGACAGAGAAAGATCACAAGTAGGCAGAGAGGCAGGCAGAGAGAGAGAGAGAGAGAAGCAGGCTCCCCACTGAGCCAAGAGCCCGATGCAGGGTTCAATCCCAGGACCTGAGATCATGACCTCAACCGAAGGCAGCAGCTTAACCCACTGAGCCACCCAGGCGCCCCTAAAATCTGATCATTTTTGTTTATCATCTCTTTCTGGGGGTATTGTCTTATCTGGTCCCCTGGCTTCCACCATTGCTGCCTTTACAGTTTATTCCAACACAGGAACGAGGGGCATCCTTCTAAAATAGAAGTGCAGTTCTGTCACTCCTCTGCTCAGAGCACTGTGGTTGCTTCCCATCTTATTTAAAATGGAAGCCAAATTGCTTACAGTTGCTACTGCCCATAGAGGATGTCTTCCCCAGGCCGTTACCCAGGCCCCATCTCACCCCCTTGCATTATGTTCCCTTCTCTCTGGCCACAGAACCTCTGCATGGTCACTCCAATAGCCCGAGTTCAGTTTGTCTCAAGGGCATTTGGTTTGCTGTTTTTCTTCAATGTCATTATCTCTCCCCCTTTTCACACATCTCCTGGACTGTCCTTCTATCAGTAAAGCCTTCCCAGACTACCTTATTTATAATACCACATACTCACATGCCTCTACCTGCTTTGATCTGGTAATCTCTATTCCCTTTCTCTATTTCTCTCCAGAGCTCCTATCACTATCTGATGTGCTATATACTTGACACGTTGATTCATTTATTGTCCCCACGTGCCCACTGAAATACAAAGTCCATGATAGCGCGAGGGAGTTCTCATCCTGTTCATTGCTGCATTTCCAGTGCTTTAGAACAGTGATTGGCTCCAAGTAGCTACTCACGTGTTTGTTGAGTAAGCCACTGTGGGCACTAAGTTACATCCTCATTTTCAGGGAAGGAGACTGGGACTCAGAGAGCTTACATAACTTTCCTTTGTAGCTACTAACGAAGTCAGAATCTACACTCAGACGCAGCAGACTCCCAAGTGTTCCTTCTTTGTTTGGCACAGCGTTGCCTCCCAGAAAGAGAGCTTTTTATTTACATTTTAATTTTGAGGAGATAGCTGAAGTACAGGATAAATCTTCAGAGAATCTGGGTTCTGGTCCTCACTCAGCCATTAAATAATGGTGCGAACATGGGGAAACAACTTGTTTTTTTGGTTCTCAGTGATCACTTTAGTAATCTGAAGAGAAGTCGCTACAATCTTTAAAAGCTTCTAGCGGTGAGCAGTCTACAACCCATTAGCTTACACAGTCTGCCCAACACTGTGTTGGTTCTTTTGGAAAGAGCTACAGAGAGAGCATAGGTTAATTTTCTTTTCTTTTGCTTTAAGCCCTTTTGCTATGGGAGATGTTAGCATACCATAAAGGTTTGATTGTTTTTCTCTGAAGCAAGAGGAACAACTGAGATAGAACTTAAAAGAAGTAACTCGCTCCATATCCTTGCCAATGTTTGATGGATCCCCCGCCCTACCGCCTCTCTCTTTAAGTGAAACAAGACATAATTTCATATCACTGGTCTGAACAAAATTGCCATATGTTTTAGAAAATCTGAAAATAATGTATTCTGCCTTGTCAAAAGGAAGCTTTTTTAAAACTGGTTTAAAATGGAGGCATAAGCACAGTGCAATAATTATAACTTGAAGAGCTTCCCTAAAGAACGCTGTGAAAGGTCAGAGAAAAACCTGGAAGGTGGACACGTGCGGCAACAGATTAGCTGATCTCTTAGCAGTTATTTTCCTTGCTCTGTCCCTAGGTCTCCACTCAGAACTGCTCTGTTCCTAGGTCTCAGAAACAAAGAGATGTTCACAGAAAAATCTCAGGACTGACAAGCCGGTTCCTGCCACAGTTGGAGAGTGGCATTTGGAATTGGAATACATTATGTGAGTTATAAAGGAAATAAATCTCATTTGTGGTCTCTCTAGTCCTTTAATTAGAAAAAGAAAAAGAAAAAAAGCACAACAAACTGTCTGAGGGCCTAAGAACTATAGTTGGCAGGAAATAATTATTGTTCTTGGAGCCAGTGTAAATGCCCAGGGCCAGGTTCGGAGCCAGTTTTAAGATTTGACATACATAGCCTTACGTAGCATCAAAAGATCCTGCTGCAATTTTCACATTTTATCTCAGAAGAGTGGCTTCTTGTTTATCCTTTCTTGTTGCCAAGGGGACCAAATTGGCAGACCCATTCCTTGCCGTGGTTTTTGTCATGTCTTTTGCGAGATTTATTCAGGATGGGACTTCAGTTCCAGAAAAACCTCCAGATAAACCTGCAGAGAAAATCATCTCACTTGTCCACTACCATGACCAAGCGTGTTACAGGGATCCCTACCACTTCAAATTAGGCTATCATTCCTATGCATACACTGAAGTCGTGAGTGCTGTCAATGCCAGAGTCTGAGTACCAGTGAAGTAGTTTCATGGATAACTGGTTAATTACTTTTATTTGTTCTCTAGGACCTGGATGCAAACTTCGGTGTGCATTGGAATCGTTAGTGGACTTATTTATTTATCCCCCCCCTCCTGGCTTTATTGAGATGTAATTGACATAGACCATTGTGTAAGCGTAAGGTATACACTGTGATGATTTGATATACATATGTATTATGAAATCATTACCACAGTAAGCTTGGTTAACACATCCATCACCTCACATAGCTACCTTGTGTGTGTGTGTGTGTGTGGTGAAAACATTGAAGCTTTACTCTTAGCAACTTTCAGGTACACAATATTGTTAAGCATAGCAACTATGCTATACCTTAGATCCCTGGAACGTATTTATCTTATAATTAAGTCTTCTAACAACATCTCCCCAAAGGAAAATTTGCATTCCTACACATGCCTCCAGGGTGTGATTTATTGTGTTTGGTGTAGGCCAGGGGATCTGCATTTAGGCCAACAACTGAGTCACCAGTGATCAAACTAGATGCCCCATTCTCCCCCACTCTAGGTTAAGGGTAGTGGTGGGAATGACTGCAAGCAAGTAGTCCCTTTTGAGTCTTCCAGAAGTTCAGTCCAAACAGCCTCCAGAGTGGTTCTCCCTGACCTCTCTTGGGAGGTATGTCTACCCTTTGGGTCCTTCAAGTTTTCACCTCTGTCTCTTTCCCTATGCCTAACACTCCATGCAGAGTAAGGCAGACTCTCCAGATCCTCCTTCCTTGCACCATCAAGACAAGCCAACATATTCTTTTCATTATGCAACTTTTATTGAAAATCCTTATGAATAACAAACCGGACATAAATGTAGGGAAATAAAAAACATCCTGAATTTTATCAAAGTCTGTCTAGTTGTGGTTTGAGGTCTGCTTCTCATATGAAGGAATGGAAGAAACTTAGGGTTTTAAACTTTAATTCTTATTCCTGAGACTAGAAATCCCCAAGTTTCCCTTTCTTCCTGCCCCTACTTCTTGTTCCAACTTTGGTAAAGCCCCAAGATCTCCAGTGTTTCATGGATCTCTGCCAATGGATTCCAGCTTCTCTTTATTTCAACGGTTTTAGTAGTAAAACAAATACAAGCTAACCTTCGTGTACTAAAGACACCAATTTCCTCACTTTGAAGGGACTTTAAATATTGGAAAAGTGAGAACTATTAGGAAGAGGTAACTTCTCGCAGAAATTGGCCATCACTGGTCATTGGCACTTCTTTTTATGGTTCTGAGCAGAGAGCCTATGGGACCAGTCCTATATCTCCCTCACAAATTCCTATAAGTACCTCATTTTAAAAATTTAACTTTTTATTTTAAAATTCAAACACACCCAGGGTGTTTAAGCTGCCAGTGACTTATTGTGCCATATTGCAAGCACCTTCCTTCTTTTCTTCCCTTCATCCACAATTTTATTTTATTTCATTTTTTATATTCACATTGTTTAAGTTCCAGAAAAATAGCCAAACAGAATAGAAAGGGCTCCTCACTTAAGGGAAAATTAAAACAAAACAAAACAAAACAAAACATGACTTAAATAAAAAATTTAAAAATTTTAAATAAAATATAAAATAATGACATGTGATTGAAAAAACAAAACATGAGGAGTGGAGGGTGGTTGACCTAAAATATGCGGAAAGCTCCGTGTTAGTCAGGGCACTACTAGAGAAGGGGGAACCTGGGAAAAGTTAGAAAATAAAACAGGTCACCTGTGAGGTAAAATCATGGACTGAGGACTCGTGGGAGTGGGAGGGGAGGGTGGGCAGACAGGAGACAAGGTATGTAATGGAGCTCACCTTTGGTGGGGCTTGGTTGGTAATGTTGCTTGGATTCCTGGTAATAATCTTATTTCCTCTGTTGTGCCTCTGATAACGATCTCATTTGCTTTGCCGATAAGCACCAAGCCTATGAAATGATCAGTTCTTGAGTGTAGATTCTCAGTTCCATGGCCCCACCTGAGGTTGACCACCAGGCTCTGCCTGGGGTCCACTCTCCCTCAGCTGTTTTACTCTCTCCAGAGGGTTAAATGTGTCAGTTGTAGGGTTCGCCTCCATCAGGATTCACTGGCCTTTACCCACAGATGGTTAGTGTCAAAAAATGTTATTTCATATATTGTGCTTATTTAAAAATAATTTTTTTTCAGGTGGGAGAGTAAATCTGGTCCATCTTGGCCATACCTGAAAATGGATCCTCATACTCTGTATTATGAGCTGTAGACATGATTCACCAGGGCCACACACAACTGATTCCATGTGAGGTTGTCCCCGAGCCTAAGGTAGCCACCTATGGGCTGGCCAGGGAACAGTGACTAAAGTTTCCAAATTCTTTGTCCCCAGGAGAGGACAATGATGATGAAACATCACAAATGACAGAGCTAGCAGACGGATCGGCAGACACAGGTGCTGAAAGAACCGAAAAGCCAAGAGGCACAAAGAAAGTGGCAGCCAGAAACCCTGCTTAGTAGAAGCCGTAGGGAAGATGAGGGAAAAGAGTTGGCAGGACAGAAAACAAATGAGAGAAGAGTCATGAGGAAGGCAGACTAGAGCACTGTGTTCTAAATGATTTTCCCATTTACTATAAAACGTGGCTATACTGATTATGAGAGTGTCCAATACTTCCTTACTTTCTTCTGAATCTTTTTAGTAATGTTCATCGCTAGAAATAAGCTGACCCCAGTTCTTTTTCCAAAAGGGTTTAAGACTCATCTGTTGGATCTTTGGTAATGGCAGTTGGTTGAAACATGAGGCAGGGTACCAGGTATGTATACATACTGGTTACCTATTATGAAATTGTGCAGTGAGACCCATGTAATAGTAGACATAAATAAGTACTTATTTCATAACATTGCCTATATCACCTCTCCATTATTACAAATCAGAAATAACTCTCCCCAAAAAAGAAAGAATGCTATTTCAGAACAAATAAAAGGATAAAATACTTAAAGCTCATTTATTCTTCAGATGACAGATCAGGTGTCCCCTCCTTTGAAACGTGTCATTGGCGCCTACCCCTAGGTCAGAGATCCAGTTATACACTCTCAGAGCACTCTGTAGTTTACCTTCATGTGCTTGTCTCAGTTTATAATCATATCTTGTGACTATGTAATTAATACATTTCTCCCCAACTAGATTATAAGCAATAAAGGGTAGGGATTCTTTAGCATTTATTGAATTAATGAATGGTTCCTCAATGACGTGAGAAAACAGAATTCATGTGACAAAAACTTAGTTTTTACCAAAATCTGTTTTGATTTTATCCTGGAGACGCCCAACTTTATTTCTCAGGCTCCCATATAGATGTGGCCATGTGTAAGAATGCAAGTGATATGGGTTGTTTCCAGGCGTAGTCTATTCAAGCCTCCCACTTGCACTCTCTTCCAAGTATTTTCTCCTTTTGAATGATTTGGGTAGTGACCCCTGACTTACTCCACTACTCTCCTTCCCACATGATGAAGATGATGGGACCACAATATAAAAATGAGCCTGAGTATCCAAGTCACCACATGGAATGGAGTCACTACATTGTAAGAAATACCAGCTTTAGACTATTTCATAAATGAGAAACAAACTTTTATTGTGTTTGAACCAATATACATATGTGGATATATTCATTATTGTAACCTAATATACCTTATTAGAATCCATGTGTAATAAGGTATTAGGAGATATGAGGATGGAAAACGTATCAAACATGGAGAACAGGAATGCCCTTGCATTAAAAAACACTCAGGGGGTGCCTGGGTGGCTCAGTGGATTAAGCCGCTGCCTTCGGCTCAGGTCATGATCTCAGGGTCCTGGGATAGAGCCCCACATCGGGCTCTCTGCTCTGCAGGGAGCCTGCTTCCTCCTCTCTCTCTGCCTGCCTCTCTGCCTGCTTGTGATCTCTCTCTCTGTCAAAAAAAAAAAAAAAAATTTTTAAAAACACTCAGAATTAGAAATGAGAGATGCCAAGTTTCAAACAATGGCCAGAAAGCAAGTTGTAGACTCTCCATTTTCCAAGGGCTCTAAACATCATTTGGCAGGCTGCTGGTGACTGACTCTAATGATTTCTTGATCTCCTGTACAGCTCCATTGTTCTATCTCTATCCACCAGTGTTACGTACAGGAAAATAATTCATCTTTTTTGTAAAGTGATGCATTGTCATAGCATCTGAGAAATATGGCATCAGACTCTCTGGAATAATTGAGCATTTATTATCCTATTGAATGAAGTTCTAGACTCCATGCCGGCAGAGCTCTTGTGAGGCTGACTTCATAAAAATAAAAGACAGGAGATAAAAACACACACATATATGTGTATCAAATATATTTTCAACCTAGCTTGCTAAAATTTCTATGGCTGAACGACATAGGAAAGATATGTTCAATCTACTTGTACCCAAAGGATACTTCATCTTTATTTGTTGTAACTATAGAGTAAAATAAATTAGCATGCTCTGCTGTGGGAAGCAGAAGGCAGGTTCAGCCATTATTTATCCTTAGCATGTAAATGATGAAATGCCCATGTATATGGTCTTTCAAAAAAATACACAACAGCAAAAAGAGCTTTCTAACTCAAAACTCTTGGAATGTCTGTCCTTCACATTTGTTACCTTACATAAATGTAATTTAATTCACCTAACCATTTTTCAGACCATAAAAACTTTTGATAGGGGAAATAATCTTTTTAAAAAAATATGTGTTTTACATCAACAAATATCTGTAGCACAGTCAACAAATATCTCTAAGCACATCATACTATCAACCCCACTGGTAAATGTAGGACATTGCTCCTGCCTTCACATAGTTTACAATCCTGTTTCAGAAATGAGTTAAGAGTCTAAGAAGGGACAAGCAATGTTAAAGTTGCAAATCAGAATTAAGTATAACAAGAGTTATATAAGAATTCAAAGGAAGGAGAGATCATTTCTGATCCAACTGAAAAATTAGTTGGAAAGAGAATATCATAAAGGAGTTGGGATTTGAGATGGACTTTGACTTTGGATAGACTACTTTATTGGTTAATGAAGTTTCACTGCATGTAACAGAAAATCTAAACAAAGCAGCTTAAACAGGATAGTTTTCTTCTCCCTTCCCCACATGGAACATTATGGAGATAGGTAATCCAGGGCTGGTCCAGTAGTCCAAGAATGTCAGGACCAAGACTGATGTTCTTGACCTGCCCTTCATAGTCACAGTACTGCAACTCTAGCCATCTCTTCTACAGAAATGGATGGAGGGGGTCAATGGGTACAAACTTCCAGTTATAAAAAAGGAATTGGGATGTAATGTACAGCATGGTGACTATGGTTAACAATACCATATTGCGTATCTGAGAGTTGCTAAGAGAGTAGGTCTTAAGAGTTCTCATCACAGGAAAAAATATCTGTAACTACATATGGTAACAAATGTTAACTAGATCTATTGTGATCATTTCACAGTATATACAAATACTGAATTGTTGTTTCACACTTGAAACTAATATAATGCTGCTTGTCAATTAATTACACCTCATTTTTTTAAAGACAATTTGACATTTCTATTATTTGCTGTTTTCTAGATGTCTACTTATTGCCCCACTTAACTTGTTAAGGAAAGATAGGACATTTAGTAAAAAAACAAACAAACAAACAAACAAAAAACTAAAAAACCCTCTGCTATCTGAAACAGTGTACAGTTTCTCCAGTTAGAGTACCTTCTGATCTCAGCAGAAAGCAAGTATGTGTGGCTGCAATATTGAGGGAATGAATGATTACTTAATATATTTTAATGGCTCTCTGGTTGGCAACCTCACATAGATGCTTTCAAAACTAGAGCATTGGCAGGCCTGGAGTATAGGAGCTCTAGGTCATGGCAAATCAAAGTCAGAGCTGAATTTCTTTGATTCGTAGTCTTTTGACAGGTTTGGAGAAGCTATTGCAGCAACAGATTACATCACTTGAAGTTCGGAAGAGCACTGGAAGATGTCAGAGGAAATGAGTAATTCTTACCTAGGGATGTCAAGCAGGTAGCAACGCCTCTTACCAGAAAGTGACAGTGGTAACTACGTCACCTATTATTTCTGTCTTTTATTAAGAAAACATATATGGTTATAGCATTTGCTTTCAATGAACATGCATAAGGCAACCCATAAGAATCATATTTTAAGTTCTCCTATGAACTCTTTGAAAGCATACTTTAACTCAAATCTGGACATTCTTCCTATTTTAAAAAAAATGGCAACCAATCTTTTTTGGTTTTGGATCTATAGTGATTTACCTTTTCTTTTTAATTTTAAAGATTTTATTTAAAGATTTAAATATTTTATTTATTTATTCGAGAGAGAGAGAATATGGGTGAGAGGGAGAGGGGGAGAGAATCTGAAGCAGACTCCACACTGAGCAGAGAGCCTGACGTGGGGCTCGATCCCACAACCACGAGTTCACAACCTGAGCTGAAACCAAGTCTTTCATTTAACCAACTGAGCCACCCAGGTGCCCCGTGATTTACCTTTCAGAAACCAGTTTGACTACCAATACATATGCTACAAGTTTAATGTGTCAGTCAGTTATTTAAGGGATGGAAATAATTATGCAAACATTCTTAGAAAGATAAGGTGAATTAGGATAACTTTCATAAAATTACAGTCATCGATTTTCACCAAAATATATTTAAGGTAACTAAAGATATAATATTTATCAGGCTATCCTAAAAGTCTTAAATACAGAGTTACTCAAGGTGATACATATGTATGTATAACCATTATACATACATACACATTTATATACTTAACACATTTAGAAAAGAAAATTGTTTTAAAAATAGGTTGCCGTTATCTCTGTGACTGTGTTTTTCTTAAATTCACATAGGTTCAAAGCCAATGAGGCTTTTTTTAATCTCTCATTTTGTTATGCAATTGTACTTTGTTTTTAAAATTTTAAAATCCATCACTCACAGGTTGATCTCAAATGGAAAATAGAAATTCAGCTTCCTTGGAAAAGTTGGAACGCTGCAGAGAACAGGATATTTCTGGAGGCCACTAAGCAATTGCTTCATTAACACCTCAAGCAGAACATCAGTAACTCTGGTCACTAATTGCATGTTTTGTCATGCCCAATTTTCATCCCAGGGAGGAAAATTTTAAACTCCTGTATATTTTTTAAGAAACTAAGTCCCAGCTTGTCCTAGTTTCCAGGACCAGGACCATGATTTGTTATGTCTAGAGCTATTTGTAGCCCTCTGCAGTATGTCAGCATTGCCTCTGTGGAAAAATAAGGACACCTATTGAAAAATACCCTTCCAGATCTTCATTTAGGCCAACTAGTAAATACAGAAAGGGGGGGAAATAGTCTCCAGGTTCTAAGTCTATGAACAATGTGTATTATGGTTTTTTTTTTTTTTCCTCCAGCAAAGCCATTTTTCTCCACGTCCTGCTGCCAACCTGCCACCTCAAAGATGGGGTTAGGTCTCCCTTCCACATGTGTTCCACCTAACCTGTGCAGGTCTGATGTGGTCTTCTTAATCTGGGCTGGAATTGTCTGCTAACCTGCCTCTGCATATGCCTGGCACTTAGTACAAGTCAGTGATTGATCTTTCAGTTTCTATATTTCATTTGTTCTGATATGTTCATTTTTACACCACTGATATGTCTTATAATCAATGATGTCCTATCATAATTGTTGATCTGAGGACATGACTGTCATTGAAACAGTTATTTATGCTGAGCAGGGGAATATAACCTGATTTGAGGGAAGCATTTATTCATTATTTGAGGAAAACCCACAATTCTCTATGTTCTTGCAAAGCCCTCCTTTCATGGTCTCACTCCTCCCATGGTTGGTCCCCCCTTAGCAGCATGGTCATCACCTGGGCCCTTGTTAGAAATGCACACTCTCGGGCTCCATGCCTGACCTACTAAATCAGAATCTTCATTTGAAAGAGATCTGACTGCATAGGCTCCTTAAAGTTTGAAAAGCATCCCTTTATGGGACTTAAGAAAGGATGATGCTTGCAAGCAATTGGAGCTTTGTGACATTTTTGTCACGGTCATGTGCAAAAGAGAATTCTCTCTTTCACAAGCCAAGAGCTGTGGCTGAAGGCACAGATAGGACCCGAGGCCCCAGCATACCAAAAAGAAAAAGAACAAACTAGGGCTGTATGAGGGATTCATGTGGGCAACATGTCTGCTCTTAATGTAACACCAGCATGTAAGCTGGAAGTCGATTTTCTTTTTCAGTGATATTTAAATTAATGTTGTGTCTTCCAACCCCCATGACTTCATGCATTCAGGGACACATAGCATTTCTTTCCTCTGTAAGGTCAGCAGGGAACAGGGACAGGGGCCTGACCTAGCACCTGGATTTATCCTTAGAACCCAGGGCAGTCTCAGCAAACACACAAGCCTGTTTTTAGGAGGGAGAGGGATTTAAACTTCTTAACACTTTTTCTTCCTTTGAAACAAAGATGGTAAACATTCTTGAGATTTATTGTTCTGAATCATGAAGTCCTGTGAACCAGGGGAGGATGATAATTTGTAGGTGTGAAATATAAACTGGAATCAGGAGAAACAATAAACAAAATGCGATTTATACAGGGGTGCCAGAGTGGCTCAATCGGTTAAGCATCTGCCTTCTGCTCAGGTCATGATCCCAGGGTCCTGGGATCAAGACCTGCAATCAGGCTCTGAGCTCAGCATGGAGTCTCCTTTGTCCTCCCTACCACTCATGCTTGCTTTCTCTCTCTCTCTCATATAAATAAATAAAAAATGTTTGAACATATGATTTTTATAGGTTCAGCATATAACTTGAACAGAACATCAGATGGGGAGAGCAGAAACTGTTTCAATTCCAGACCCAGGATCTTTATGCAAATGCCTCTACCAGCCTGCGCTCAGCTTCCTTGTCCTTCCAAGAGCCTGGACCACATGAACTCCTTTCAGATTAAGTCCCCAGGATATTTCTTTTTTCTGGCCTTCTAAAGACTCTATGGTCCATGCTCATCTTTTTTTTTTTTTTTTAAATGTTTGCTTGTATACAAAATGTGAATTTTAAGTGAGTTAAAAAGATAACACATGCAAAAATAAGGATCATGTTTTTGTCTACAGTGTGTTCATTAACATGGACAAGCATGTCAGGCATCTAACTGAACATTTTATATATATAATTGAGTTAAAAAACTTGAAGACCTACACAGAAAATATGGCCATCTTTTGCTGTTCCTAATAGTTTTAATCCTAGCATATTATTTAGATTTAAGAATTTCTTTTTTTTTTTTAAGATTTTATTTGCTTATTTGACAGACAGATCACAAATAGGCAGAGAGGCAGGCGGAGAGAGAGGAGGAAGCACGCTCCCTGCTGAGAAGAGAGCCTGATGCGGGGCTCAATCCCAGGACCCTGGGATCACGACTGGAGCTGAAGGCAGAGGCTTAACCCACTGAGCCACCCAGGCGCCCCTAGATTTAAGAATTTCTGATTCTGACACTGAAGATGTTCTCCATCTTTACACTTTTAAGATATCTTTTTTTCCTCTCTTTTAACTCTTTACAGACTGTGGCAAATAATGACAACTTTATCTCAAGACTTTTCAAAAGATAACATAGTCCATTTATGCTCATAAAGATGAAGGATAGCTGGGAAAAGGACTGAAAAAATTAACAGACTTGAGTTTAGGTTTCAATCAGATGAACACGGTGATACTCCACAAAAGAACAGCTGTACAAGTACTGGTCAAAACTTGAATTCATAGCTCTGCTTTACTCGTTACTTAATAATGTTTTCTGATCATTTAAAGAAATGACTTAAGTTTCATCTGTTCTGAGAATTAAATGTTTTTTGGTACGTTGGCTGGGCTAGAACTTATATGAAAGGGAGTGAAAAACATCCAGCTGAAATGAAACAGACAGCAGGCAGAATCTCTTTTGATGCCCAAATTTGGCTTTGGTTCCATGCTCCCATTTCTGGTTTTGATTAGAGTCCAAAGGTGCCGCTTTATTCTTTTCCAGTTGTGATTGCCATACATGTGTTTGGAGCACTCAAATGAAGTCTGAAGTAAAGGGTGTTCCAGGATTGGGTTAAAAGCCCCAATCTTCGCTGATTTTTGTCCTCACCTTCTTAGAAATTGGTTATTGAAGCTCTGGGTTGACATTACCTATTATTCATGATTTAATATATGTAGAATACCATCTGTTTCCAAACAAATACAAATTAATATTCATTTTGGTCTTCATAAAAAGAGTAAGATTTTTGGAATAGATGAATCCTCAAAAAACACTGAAGGGGTACATAGTAATTAGAGTATTTCATCTTTTTTTTCTTTTCTTTATGCTACTTGTTCATCTGGATTTTTTTTTTCACCTTACTGTTTTATATGAAAAAAATTTTTATTGGCTTCTTACTTTAGTTTTTTTTCCTTTACTGGGTTTATATTTCTTATTTCTTTGTTGACTGGATTATCTAAATTTTTGTTGCATGGGCCTGAATGCAAAGAATCTTTGCTACGTTAGCTATCTTCTTTCCAAAAAGTCCCTTCCTGAAGCATACTTCAGATACAAACTGCTAAAATTTTTAAGAAAGACATCTGCAGAGGGGTTAGAAAGGCCAGAATAGCAACATGAGAAAGAATCTTAAAGATCAAATCATCCAGAAACTGCAAAATGGGACCCTTAGGCCCACACATTAGTTTGCTCACCAGTTTTACCGAAATATAATTCACATACCTTAAAATCCACTTGACATGTTATTTTTTTCAATGAATTTAGTTTTGACATGTATAAAAATCAAAATTTTTGCTTTATCTAGGAAAACTAAAGCACTTAGGAACACGGGATCCAAATATGCATAAGGACAAAATTGGTTGGAGTGGAGCACATTGTTTTCTTCAGATGGGTCATGAATTCTGCACTTTGACAGTTTCCTTTCTACTTTACTGTCTTATACTTAGCAGGTTTCATTTGTTGAGACACCATCAGGATCCTGTAGGCATTATGTCTGCGATATCTGGTTTAATCTAATCCCTGTTCAGTAAATCAATTCACTTAAGCCCAGAGGAGTAGAAAGAGTTGCCCATGTAAATTAAAAACAATTTATCCACCAGGCACCAACCATATGTTACTTTAGAAATATTTCGTAAAGCAGACTTCAGTTGTAATTCTTAGTGACACAAACAGAATTCATATAACAATGTTTCTATGTCACTAAACTGCTTCATGAATGACTAAAATATTTCAATCTGCAGTTTTTTTAAAAAACACTGCCTGTAATGATGTCTTGTATTTGAATTCATTGCAAGGGATCCTTAAAACATTCTGATAAACTTCAGTTTTAAGGATGAATTCAGGGTCAAAGGTAGGTGGTAAATGAGTAATAATAAGAACAATAATAAGAACAATAAAGGCCAATATTTATTTAGTATCTACTCTGTGTAAAACAGCATTATGAGGTGCACGCAAGATAAAGGACTTGAAAAGAGTGACAAGATGGGACATAAAGTCACCCTACCAACACTGAGTAATTTTATTTTAAGGTTTTGACCAAAAAGAGATTTTCATTTGTTTTGAATTAACATGAAAATTAAAGACCCTAGAACTGTGCTGTCCACTATTTTGGCCCCTTGACAGATGGAGCTATTTCAATTTCTAGTTAAAGTAATCAAAATAAAAATATTAAAAATTCATTTTCTTTGTCACAGTGGCCACATCTCAAATACAAGGCATGTGCGGCTAGTGGCTACCATATGGACAATAGAGATGTAGAACTTTTCCATTATCACAGAGAGTTCTTTTGGGCAGCACTACTTTTGAAAAATATAGTATCTTTTGAAGAATTTGAGTTCATGTTTGAACAAAAACTGAAATTGCCACATGCCAAACACATACAAATCAACACACGTATATTTTATAGTTCTTTATAAAATGTAAGAAGGAGTAGTGGTTATCAGCCAGCGAACATTCACTTCCTTTAGAGAAGTTTACAAGTTAGCTAATGTGCACTAAATGAGTTGGGCTTGGAGTTACCTTAAACTGGTTTTCGTTAAGCTGATATTTCAAACTTCAATTGTTTGAAATGATTGGCTAGCATTAATGTCAAGTGATTCTCATTTCATGAATAAACGAGGAGTAATTAGGGCAAAGGCAAGTGTAGATAACATTTATAGGATTTACCGGAAAGCTTAAGTAAATTCATAAGCTGCAAGACAATGTAAGCCTGGGTATCCGGTATCCACCAAAACAATGAATTTCTTGCAGCAGTTTGGAAAGCAAAAGAAAACGTGGCGGGTAGACACACACACCAGTCTTGATGTGATTTTCAAATCCCCCTTGGCCTGTTGGAGAACACAGCAGCTGGTGCTAAAGACAGAAACTGAATGAAGGATTTTATAACTACTAGAATTGATCTACCCAAGGCAAATGACACGAGATAACTGATCCAATCACCTGCTTGTCCCTACTGTGTTATCTCTATTTGGAGAGGATGGGCTAGAAACAATTTAATTCTGCAGAGTTTCTCTGGTTCAGACTTCAGATGCAAAGTCCTCTGTCTCTTCATCTTAATCCAAACCCAGCTGGAACCCACAAGCCCCCGAACCAATGCTTTTCTGCTTTTCTGACTATAACTCACAGTAAAAAGGACATTTTACACGGGGATCCTGCAAACACACCTGAAGTAGAAGTTTCCCAAATAATACTTCTTCTTGCTACTGGATGCCCTCTAATATTTTCTGTTTATTCTAGTCTATGTCATTGTTTTGAAATGCTGGTAGAGCCCACTAAATTGCTTTTATGACCTACTAATGGGTTGCAAGCTGCAGTTTGAAAAATATTGCTCTGGGCAATACTAGAATCATCTTTATCCATTCCTGAATATGAAACCTCCTTGAAAATTGGCTAAAATATGCATAAACATGATAGCTCATGCAGATACGTTGATCTTTCTGAAACATGGATGGAAATACTTTCCGGCTTCTGCACTTTTGACCTGAGCTTCTCTGATGATTTGTTGGGACTGATGTTTCCACTTGCCAGAAGTTCAAAAGCGCTTCTCAAATCAGGCTAGTTAATGTTTCCACTTGCCAGAAGCAAGTTCAAAGGCCTTTCTCAAACTAGCTCATTACGACTTGGAAGATAAATGAGTTCACCTTTTGTAGAGAGCTTTTACCATGAATTATTTTTCCTGCTTTTTATAATCTCTTTCAGCACAAATGTGGTAAACTTGTAAAAACAAAAGCTGACTCCCTAGAGGCAAGAAAAACATAACCATCAGAAAGATTCTATAGAATCTGATGCAAGGAAAGTGTCCTATCTGATGATTCAAGAGCTTAAAAATCTTTCTGTAACAATTTACATTCAGATCTCAGTTAAGAAAATGAGAAAACAATACATTAGGGAGAAGGTATATTGAAAAGATTATTTCATTAACCTCCACTGAATAGGGTAATGTGGTTTTCTAGTTAACCGAATTTATATCGTTTCAAAAGGTTGTCTCGGTTTGCACTCTACTGGGAATATACGGCCAAGAGAGCCAGATATAAGGATCATGGAGATATTTCATTGGAGGGCAAACTAATATGTCTATGGCTCCCCCAAATATCTAATCAATTCAGGACAAAGAATAAGAAAGGAATATCTCACTTAAAAAAATTCAAATGTGGGGCGCCTGGGTGGCTCAGTGGGTTAAAGCCTCTGCCTTCAGCTCAGGTCATGATCCCAGGGTCCTGGGATCCAGGCCCGCATCTGGCTCTCTGCTCGGCAGGGAGCCTGCTTCCCTTCCTCTCTCTCTGCCTACTTGTGATCTCTGTCCGTCAAATAAATAAAATCTTTAAAAAAAAAAATTCAAATGTAAGAATTGCCTGAGTTTTTCAGCAAATACACAATGCATACCTACTTCATTCCAAGCACATTGCTGAGTGCTTTTTATATTGATGGTGGTGACCACGCAAGTGAAGATAGATACAACTAACAGGTATTAAACTTCCCTAGGTCCTAGACCATAAACACATGTAAATATTAAATAAGTTAAGTCTTAGGAAGGGCCGCCATTACTATCCCATCTTACTGATGAGGAAATTGAAGCACAGAAAGGTTCTGTAACTTGTCAAAGTTACACAGTAGTAAATAAAGAAACTGGAATTAGACCCAAATTTCTGACTTTAGAGACCAACCTTCTCACTAGCACACTACATATTATCTACTTAATCCTTTTAGTAGTCCTCTAAGATAAAGACAATAGGCTAAAAGGCTATGCTTATCATTCTACGTGGAAAGAAACTGAGGCTTAGAGAGGAAGTGGGCCTGGAATATTGTTATAAAACTCCTAAGTGGGGCACCTGGGTGGCTCAGTGGGTTAAAGCCTCTGCCTTCGGCTCAGGTCATGATCCCAGGATCCTGGGATCGAGCCCCACATCGGGCTCTCTGCTCCGCGGCCTGCTTCCTCCTCTCTCTCTGCCTGCCTCTCTGCCTAGTTGTGATTTCTCTCTGTCAAATAAATAAAATATTTAAAAAAAAACAACTCCTAAGTAGGAGGAGCCTGTGTGCCTCAGTCTGTTAGGTCTCTGACTTTGGCACAGGTCATGATCTCAGGGTCTGGAGATTGAGCCCAAAGTTGGGCTCCGTGGTCAGCAGGGAGTCTGCTTGTCCCTCTGCCACTGCCCCTCCCCCTGCTCATGCTCTCTCTGTCTCTCTCTCAAATAAATTAATAAAATCTTTAAAAAACAAAAAACAAACAAAACAAAAACAAAACAAAGCTCCTAAGTAGGTTAGCTGGAATTTAAACCAAGGTCTTCTGACATTAATCCTCCTCATTGTCATGTAAATACACCCTGGTGTGTATGTGTATACATATGTGTGCATATATATATTTATAGTGTATATATGTAGTGTGTATATATGTATTTATTCAGTGGCAGAACACAAAGGAAACCTGAAGACACCCAAATAACTGGACAAATGTAATGTTTCCCTCTATAACTGACAAACTTGGTAATTCTGTTTTTATATCTTTTTCCTAGGGTATAGTTTCATTCTTTTATTTCTGAGGTAGGGCTTTTTAGAGTCACAAAACGAACATTTCTCTGCTTTTTATCTTAATATCTTATAACCAAAATTCTGACACACTGTTTATCATACCTAGGCTATGGAAATCAAATGCATTTTAAAATATTTTTGAGGAACAAATAAAGAACAGAGTTGTCTTTATGACGATTTTATTGAAATTCAGTTCTCAGTGAGGCTACTCTGATTTAAATGATCCTCTCTCTACAATTCAGAATAATAAAAGCAAACATTTGTCTTTCATCTTTTATACCCTGCATGTACCTGACACCCATGACATCGAATATATTGATCTGCACTTAGAACTATTTGTCCTAAGGCAGCAGCCGTGGCCAAATCCAACATACATATCTGAATGCACTCCAATCAAGTAATAAGGAACATTTTGTTTCCAGAAGTTTACTGTGAAATGGAATGAACTTGTATAAAAGGACTAAGAACATAAAGGTATAGATTTCCTTTTTCTGAAGGAAAAGTTTATCTCTAGTCAAGGCAATTTCCCTCCTTTCACTTTATCACCAATTTTTTTTCAATTTATTAACATATAATGTATTATTAGCCCCAGGGATACAGGTCTGAATTGCCAGGTTTACATACTTCACAGCACTCACCATAGCACAGACCTTCCCCAATGTCCATAACCCAATCACCATCTCCATACTCCCCCCCAACCAACCCTCAGTTTGTTTTGTGAGATTAAGAGTCTCTTATGGTTTGTCTCCCTCCCGATCCCATCTTGTTTCATTTTTTATATATGGCCAAATTTTTGTCTTTAGTCTTTGTCTTAGATTTTCCTTAAACTCCCTTGCTTCACATTGCCTTAAACTTGAACTGTAACAGCAATTGGGCTTGCAGAAATGACTGGTATACTGAAAAGAAGCCCATGAAAGTTCACACTGCTTGCCTGAGGGCCAAATGCTAACATTTTTTGCTGAGAAGTTCTTTCTACTTTTGGTGCGGATAAAGGGAAAAATAATGTGCCATGATTCGTGATTTGTTTTTCTGCTTAGGAATGTTTGGCAAAGGAAAGCTCTACTAACTCCCTGTTTACCACCTCCCCTTAAGGTCAGTGTCCTTTAGTGAGAGGCCAGAGGAAAGTCTGATTTCTTGGCCATCTTTTATCTGCCTGCAAAACCACTTTCTCTTTGCTGAAACTTCAACTCTGTAAAGTAACCACAGGTCCTTCCTCAGTTCAAAAAGATTTGAAGCAGGTCCAATTCTCCTTGTGGTGGAGCTGTGTCCAGAGCAGGAACAAGGGAAGATTGCTAACTCAGTAGCTGGCAAGTCTAGATTGCTCCCCAGTTTGAATTATACTGACTCTCTAGGTGGGAACACAGGGGTAGTTTGGATATCCCATTCAAAAAAGGAGCTGAACTCACAAGGAAGTCAAGCCATTTGTAAAACTAAATTGATTAATCTGGTATTGGTCAAAAAAAAAAAACCACCTTTCACCCTCTCTCCCTTCCTTCCTTCAAGTCAATATCAGAAACAGGGCAGAATATGACTAAGGAGAGAAACTGGTCAATATAAAGTCAAGAAGACAAGATCAATAAAATATTAGACATTCATTTTATAATAGAGCTTTGGCATTATCTTTCAGGAGTTTTGGTTAACCTTTTAGCATTTTAACTGCATAAGCACAATCATAGCAATGCTCTTCTGAGTTGAAATAACTAAGTTGTTGTCTTTCCCCAGAAATACAGCAAATAAAATACTGGAAAATTAGAAACATATGTCAATACAGCTGGTCATCTTTTAAATAATTAAATGCAAACCTGTTGAATAAACATTAAAAGTTCAGTGATGTGACACCAAGCTACCCTAGACTTAAATGAAGTTAGAGACTAGTGAACATAATAAAACGTGTCATTATTTGTCAAAACAAACAAGGGGAAAGTTAAAATACCATATAACCCCCAAAATGTATTATCCTCTAAAATAAAATAACTTTTTCTTTTACTCCGTAGCCTGTAGAGGAATGAAATATGCAAAAAAGCACTATCTAATATCAATAGTAAATGAAAAAAGTTGCACAACGGTATGCATAATGTTAGTTTATGTCTTTAAGGCAGTATATATGCTTGAAAAACTATAAACTGTGTCTAGGATTCTTCACCACACATGTCTCCCTTCACATCCTCTTGGCTTCACCCCATCTCTTGCTCTAGGAACTGCTGGAGGGATGTCCTCAGAAGCAGTTTATAAGGCTTCTTATAGGGTGATCCTGAGAGATCCAGCAATCAGCAGCATGTAGCTGCCCTCAGCTAGATAATAGCCTTGTGTTAGAAATCCCTCCTTTCCAGCTCACTCCCTTATCCTCATTCCTGTCCCATGGATTGGATTGCAGTCTTCGATAAAGTAGAAATCATGAACCTCTAAGACACATGCTTGCGCATGCGCGCGCACGCGCGCGCGCGCACACACACACACACACACACACACACACACACACACACACACACACACACACAGCTTTAACAGTGGCCCTCTAGGCATGTTGAATCAGGCTTGCATACCTGGAATAAACCCCACGTGGTTGTGGCACATAATTCTTTTTATACATTGTTAGATTTGACTTCCTAGTATGCATTGTTGAGGATTTTTGCACGTATGTTCATGAAAAATATTGGTCCGTGGTTTCCCTTTTTGTGATGTCTTTGTCTGGTTTAGGTATTAGGGTAATTGGCCTTAGAATGAAAAATATTCCCTCTACTTCTATCTTTTGGAAACATTATAAAGAACTGGTATAATTTCTTCCTTGAATTGATATAATTCACCAGTGAACAAATTTGGGCTGGTACTTTCTTTTCTTTGAAGGTCATTAATTTATTGATTCAGTTTCTTTAATGGGCATGGGCCTATTCAAATTGTCTATTTCTTCTTCTGTGAGTTTGGGTAGATTGTGTCTTTTAAGGAATCTGTCCATCTCGTCTAGCTTATCTGATTTGTGGGCATAGAGTTTTTCATAATATTCCTTTTAATCCTTTTACTGTCCATGGGATCCATAGCAATGGCCCCTCTTTCATTTCTTTTGTTAGCAATTTGTGTCCTCTTTTTTTTTTTTCCTTAGCTTGACTAGCAGCTTACCAGTTGTACCGGTCTTCTCAAAGAACCAGCTTCTGGTTTTGATTTTTCTCAATTGATTTCCTGCTTTAAATTTAATTAGAGTTGTCTGCTCTAATTTTTCTTATTCTTTTCTTTTGCTGTTTTGGGATTAATTTGCTCTTCCCTTTCTAGTTTCCAAGGATGGAAACTAGAAAGTTTTATTGGTTTATTGGTTTTAGATCTTTCTTCTTTTGTAATATGTATTCTATACATTGCTATGAATTTCCCTCCATGCACTGTTTTTGCTGTCACACAAATTTTGATAAGTGTTATGTTCATTTTAATTTAGCAAAAAATATTTTAAAATTTCTCTTGCAATTTCTCCTTTGACCTGTGTGTTATTTAAAAGTGTGTTGTTTAATTTCTAAGTATTTTGGTATTCTTCTAGCTGTCTTTCTGTTATTGATCTAGTTTAATTCTAATAGAGTCTGAAAGCAGACATTATATAATTTCCAATCTTTCAGATTTGTTAAGGCATATTTTATGACCCAAATTGTGGTCTATCTTGGCCAAAGTTTCCTGTGAGTATGAGAAGAATGTGTGTTCTGCTGTTGTAATATGAAATAATCAATAGATGTCAATTATATCTAGTCTATAGTTGGTGGTGTTGAGTTTAATTGTGTCTTCATTGATAATTCTGTCTCCTAGATCTGTTCATTGTTGATAGAGGGGTCTTAATATATCCGATTATGGTACTGGATTCATTTATTTTCTACTTCTATTAGTTTTTGCCCAACATATTTTGAGCCTGCTGATAAGTCTGTTTTTAGGTATAGACACATCAAGAATCATTATGTCTTCTTAGGGAATTAAGACAATCATCATGTATGCTCTCTTTATCCCTGATAATTTCATGCAGAGCAGACTTCAGAGCAAAGGAAGTTAACATAGCTACTCCTGGTTTATTCTGATCAGTGTTACCATGATATATTTATCTCCATCCATTTACCTTTAATCTAATGTATCCTTATATTTAAAGTGGGCTTCTTGGGGCACCTGGGTGGCTCAGTGGGTTAAGCCTCTGCCTTCAGATCAGGTCATGATCTCAGGGTCCTGGGATCGAGCCCTGCATTGGGCTCTCTGCTCAGCGGGGAGCCTGCTTCCTCCTCTCTCCCTGCCTGCCTCTCTGCTTACTCGTGATCTCTCTCTGCCAAATAAATAAATAAATAAATCTAAAAAAAAAAAAATAAAGTGGGCTTCTTGCAGTCAACATATAGGTGGGTATGGTGTTTTGATCCATTCTTACAATATCTATCTTTTAATCAGTGTAGTTAGATGTTTAAAGTAATTATTGATATAGTTGGATAAACAGCATATTTATTTCTCTTTTCTATTTGTTGCTTTTATTCTTTTTTCCTATTTTTGTTTTTTACTCTTCTGCCTTTTGTGATTTTGACTGAGTATTGTATGATTTCATTTTCTTGTCTCAGTGAAACAATTATATTTCTTTCTTTTACTTTTGCTTAGTGACCTAGAGTTTCAGAACATATTCACATCTAATTCAAGTCCACTTTCAAGTCCACTGTACCACTTCATGGATAGTGCAACTATGTTACAATAATAAAATAATCCTATTTCCTCCTTCCCCTCCCTTGTATCATTGCTGTCATTCATTTCACTTATACATAAATAAACACATATATATACAAGTAAGCATACTTAATTGAATACAGTGGTGCTCTTATTATTTAAAAATTATTAAGTCAACTAAGAATAAGAAAAATTTAAAAATATAATAAAAAGTAAGAAAAATAAAACTTTTTGTTTCAGTTTCACTTATTCTTTCTCTGATGCTCTTCCTTTCTTCATGTAGTTCTGAGTTTCTGACCCAGCTCATTTTCCTTTTCTCTGAAGAAATTCTTTTATTATTTTTTGCAAGGCAGGTCTACTAGCAACTAATTATCTCAACTTCTTAATAAAGTTTTCTTTATTTATTAGAGAGTGTGCAGGGGGGGGGGTTGGGGAGAGACAGAGGGAGAGAGAGACTCTCAGGCAGATTCCCCGCTGAGCAGAGACCAGTACTGGGCTCAATCTCATGATCCAGAGATCACAGTCAGTTTGGAAAACTTAAAAACAATAAAAGAAATCATTGTTTTCCATTCTGGAATGTAAGGAACCGGAAATCATCGTTCTCTTCAAACAAATAAAAATCTGAACAAACTGAAAAATCAACTACTCTTTTTACATCTGTCAGAGAAGAAAGGTTACAGGAGAAACAGCTGCCCACAAAATTGGAAAGTCAGATGAGTACAGATAATTACAACTTACTGGAGCAGAAACCTCCAAGCAGAAACTCCACTGGAAACCAATACCAGGATAGAAAAAACCAAACTGTAGTTCATCTGTAGATGAAAGCTCCATGTGGACAGTTCTGAGAGTTAAGAACTCCAGTAGAACCCCATTACTTACTTAAAGTGAAGCAAAGATAAAAATTAAATCTAGGGGTGCCTGGGTGGCTCAGTGGGTTAGGCCGCTGCCTTCGGCTCAGGTCATGATCTCAGGGTCCTGGGATCGAGTCCCGCGTCGGGCTCTCTGCTCAGCGGGGAGCCTGCTTCCCTCCCTCTCTCTCTCTTTCTCTCTCTCTGCCTGCCTCTCTATCTACTTGTGATCTCTCTCTGTCAAATAAATAAATTAAAAAAAAATCTTTAAAAAAAAAAATTAAATCTAACTTCTCCTCAGAAACCATGCAAGCAAGAAAGGAGTAGAATGAAAAATTGAAGGTATTGAGAAGGAAAAAGGAACACCAGTGTGGGATTCTGTACACTGTGGAATTATCGTTCAGAAGCGAAGGAGAAATACAGACTCTCTAATGAACAAAAACTGAGGTAACTAGTGGCACATGGGTGGCGCAGTTGGTTAAGTATCCAACTCTTGATTTTGGATCAGGTCATGATCTCAGGGTCCTGAGATTCAGCCCTGCCTTTGGCCCAGGGCTCAGCGGGGAGTCTGCTTGGGATTTTCTTTCTCCCTCTGTCCCTTTCCCCATTTGTGTACTCTCTCTCTCTCTGTCTCTGTCTCTCTCTAAAATAAATAAATTTTTAAAAAAGCTTGTTTCCCCTGTTCATCTCATACCTCTAGAAAAAACTCTTCTGGCTGTCTGGACTAGTACACATACAAGTGTATTGGGACCATCTCTCAGGTCAAAATGAGTCACTAAGTATCTGGTAAAAATTTCCTTCTAAGTTAAGCATCAGTAACACATGGAACAATCCTCCCTGCTATCAGCT
Source organism: Meles meles (assembly GCF_922984935.1). NCBI lineage: Eukaryota > Metazoa > Chordata > Mammalia > Carnivora > Mustelidae > Meles > Meles meles. The sequence goes on from NC_060068.1 coordinate 95,466,747, forward strand.
CAGGGGAGGGAAAGCACCCACCACCCTATGTGCTAATAAAAGAAAATAAAGGTATTTATTGTTTTGAAAGTCTCTTACAGTCCAGTCAATGACCTACAATGATTTTCCACCCAGGAGTAATCTGTCCCTTGAGTCTAGATAGCTAAATAAGTGAAAAGGCTCCATACATTCCAGAAATTGTCATCATCATCTTTGACTTGGTAAACTGCTAAATACCATTTTTAAAACCTGAAATGTGCTAACCATTAAGTGACACTCAGGTGTTAGGTCCATTTTATAAACAATACTTCTTTTTAATATAATTACTCAAGTTTCAAGTTGTCAGATTAAGCAAACAAAAACACAGGATTACCCAGTTAAATCCGAATTCCAGTGAAACAATAAACACTTTTTTAGTATATATTCTAATGTAGTATTCAGGACAAACTTATACTTAAAAAAAATAATTTTTTTTTTGCTTCTCCGAAATTCTAATTTAACCGGATGTCCTGTATTTAATCTTGCAACCCTACTTAAATTACATATATGATAGGTAAATGTTTGGGGAATTGATGCTCTTTGTTTTGTTTAGATGAAGAGTTTGATTCTATTTGTGTTAAGATTTTTGATGAAAGCGTCAGCTAAATTATGTGGAGGCCACAGAAATGAGTCAGAATTCTAGCAGGAAGAATTTTGCTTCGGTTTAAGGAAAGCCATTTTGACTCAGCACATACTCAGTTCTGGATACTTTAAAATAGACATTTTTTCTCAATATAACTTTTTCAAGCTCCAAAATCCTCTGAGATATAATTGACTATAAACTCTAAGCTACCTTAGGTATAAAGACCAAGATGTTTTGAACAATGAAGAAAAGTTGACTGAACCTTTATGAAAACTTAGACCATCGGAGCAGATAATTTACTTGTTGTATCTCAGAGGAGCAAATCATTGAAGGAACAGAAAGCACCGTCTAGTAAAAATTTTTGTTTGTAGATGTAGACTCTGAGAGAAGCGTTCGAGAGAGATGTTCTTCGTTTTTAAAAAAATACTTTTGGATTTCGGTTTTCATCTGAAAGTTCTCCATTTGAGAGCAGATCTGCTGCCAGATGGCAGGGCTTTGTCTTTGGTACCTCTGAATCGTCCCCAGCACCTTGCAAAGCAGGGGCTCAGTACATACTTTTCAACCCAGAGATTAAAAGCCAAAGTTTGTCTCTCTCTTTGCCTGCCTCTCTGTCTACTTGTGATCTCTCTCTGTCAAATAAATAAATAAAATCTTTAAAAAAAAGAAAAAGCCAAAGTTTGTATGGAAGGAAGCATTTGCTCTTGACCACAATGTCCCCCTGTGGGCCATCATAGCAGATCTTCCAGCAAAAAAGATGGAGAGTTTGCTCTCCTTCTCCTAGCGACTAAGGAGCTGTCAGATCATCTCTGTGCTGCTTCTGCTGGTGCGTCCCAAGTTTTATTTTCTTCTCAGTGATGTCACCTCAACAGTCTTGTTTTTCTGGTTGTTCTCTGAACACTTTGATATCCTCCTGCCTTCCTCTAGCTGCTTCCAGCACCCATTATGTTCCCTTTGCCTTACTGATTTATCACACCCATTTCCTGCATGTGTTTCCAGAGTGTGTTTGCTCCATGAGAGGGATTTCCTTGTAGATGGTCCTGCCCAGAATATGTGATGCAATGCGGACAACAGAGAGAGAATCTGTTCAACTGGACACATCTTTTCCCCCCCGAACCTTCAACTAAACATTTATCACTGAGCTGTGTTTCTTAACATGCTCGACACACTTTGTCAGTAACTGCACTGGTCAAAGTAGGACAGGCTTTCTTGAATCTTATGCTTACAAAAGAGTACTTTGTCAGTTCATTTTTTTTTATTTATTTATTTATTTATTTATTTATTTATTTATTTAAGAGAGAGAGAGAGGGAGTACAAGCAGGGGGAGGGGCAAAAGGGGAGGAAGAAGCAGGCTCCTGGCTGAGCAGGGAGCCCCATGCAGAGCTTGATCCCAGGACCCTGAGATCATGACCTGAGCCAAGTAGAAAACAGATGCTTAATCAACTGAGCCACACAGGTGCCCCTGTCAGTTCATTTTTTAAGAGACATTTTCTTTGTTTCTTTCTCCTACCATCTCTCTCCTTAAAGCACCAGTCTGTTATCCCACCTCCCAATTCAAAAAATTATTTACATTTTGGAATATGTAAGGCAAATGCACATTATAAAATGCAAAAGGTACAGATGATTTGGACAGAAAGTAAGTACCCCACCCTCCTTTCCAGCCACTATGCAAGTCACCTGGCAAACACTGTTAGTATGAGAATTTCTCTGTGGATGAGGTACACTTACACAAGTATATATATTAATTGGAAAAGATTGTGGACTTTATTTTTTTTTTTTTAAGAGAGAGTGTGTGTGCATGGGTGCAAGTGGAGGTGAGGGTAGGGGCAGAGGGAGAGGGAGAGAAAGAACCTTACGCAGTCTTCACATCCAGCATCAGCCCATCTTGGGGCTTGATCTCATGACCGGGAGATCACAACCTGAGCTGAAATTAAGAGTCAGACTCTTAAGCAACTGAGCTACCCAGGTGCCCCAAAAGGTGGTGGACTTTAAACACTGTTCTGCTATTTGCTTTATTTAAAAATAATATTTATTAGGCATATAATCTCCTTTGTACATATGGAGCTTTCTCTTTTTTAATGTGATTGCATAATATACTATTTTATAGTTATATAATGATTTATTTTTATCAGGCATTTATGATAGGGATTTAGAACATTTCCCCAACTTTTGCTACTACATACATCACTGCAGTAAATATCCTTAAACATACAGTATTTTACACGTACCTAATATCTATAGGCTGCATTTCCAGATGTTACATTTTTGGGTCACAATCACAAGATGGACTAGACTGCTTTAGTTATTATCATGAAAGAATATTCTCGAATACATTTTTTGTTGTTGTTGTTAATACCTGGAATACATGTTCTCTATAGTTTTCCTTTCCATCAGGTTCACCTTACTTTGGCTATTATTTACACTCTAAATACCTGTAGAATTAAATTTTAAATATTCTGAGAAAGCTTGCCATTCGAAAGAAACCTAAGGTGAATTTACATGGAAATGTCAAGAGTGACACGTACTTTCCTTTAAATTTTGATAGGCTGAAGTTTAAGAATTGAGAATTTTACGTAAAGGATTTCCTTTAAATGGAGCATGCTATGTAAACTATTCATCTTCAAATGGACCCTTCTAGAGATCACTTGGAAGATGTTTTGGACTCTGAAATACAGAGCACCTGAGATCTATAGACACATTTTGTACAAATCCATTCTAAGACTGCCTCAGATAATCTAGTCACATAAATTTTTTAAGTAATCTTAAATCTGTCCTCCTTATCCACTGAAGCCATTACCAGGAGAAATTTTCATTCCTTGTTTTTCTTTTTGCCTCAGATTAACAAATGGCCCCATCCATTGAGGCTTTTGAAATTGCTGCAGAAAATCTTCCGCATTGTTTCCAGAAGACAGCCCAGACCCTTCAGGTACAGCTCGGACTTCTGCTACTCAGATAAATTTACCCAGTGCTGACTATCAGCAATACCGCAGTACTGGCAACATTTCACATGAATGATCTTATTTAACTGGTATTGTATTAATCCAGACTGAATATTATTTCTCTCTTTTCATGCACAGGGAATGGAAATAGGCCAAGTTTTTGTACCAACCATGCTTAAGTCTTTTTTTCCCCCCTAATCTTTGATTTATAACCCTTCAATTGAGGTAGATACTGGGAGTTCAGACCTTCTTAACATTTCCTGAAGTATGGGTATCACGTAATTAAAACAGCAGCAGGCCGAAAGTGTGAGTGGCTTCACATCAAAGCTCTATTAGTTGCATCATGGGCCTTTCATGATCTTTGCTTATCACCTGCAGATAGAAGTATGATGAAACTTATAATAAGACTTCTCCTGCGTGGGAAATCCAAATTGGGTTGAGTTTGGTGTCTTCCGGAAAGTGAAAGCCTGAGAAGCACCCTGTTTTTTCTCATCCATAATGAAAGAGAATATTGAGCCATGCTCAATCATGCTGTCTTCCTATAAGAAGTTTTGAGGAAATAGGAACACAGTCTTCAAGAGACTCTGATGGAAGTGGCAATACATGCACGTGAGAAGATACAGCTGGACTTCTCAAGTGACACCCAGTCACATCCCTTTACTCCTCCACTTAGAAATCCTCAGCATCTCAATTTGCAAAATGACTGTGATTAGAACGGACACCTTCATGTGCATGCACAGTTTTAGCTGAGGGAAGATACTTTACTGACGTTACCTAGTACCTGAGTCATCATCATCATCCATCACACAGCCTTCCTCAATTTACCCACAAGCATTGGCCATAGAGTGGGCCCCTTACTCGCTGGCATAATTCCAGCTTATTTAAAATATGCTTGTGCCCAAATACAGTACTGACTTGTTAGGATGTTTTGGAAAATTAAATGGCATTGGAAGTGCTAAAACTCTTAGATTTGGAGTGCTGTCCAAGAAAAATGTAATGCTTGTCACTAGTGTAGGCTGCATAAATAATTCCGAAGTTTCTTGTAGTCCAATTTAAAAAGTATGAAGAGGGGTGCCTGGGTGGCTCAGTGGGTTAAAGCCTCTGCCTTCAGCTCAGGTCATGATCCTGGGGTCCTGGGATCGAGCCCCGCATCGGGCTCTCTGCTCCGCGGGGAGCCTGCTTCCCCCTCTCTCTGCCTGCCTCTCTGCCTACTTGTGATCTCTCTGTCAAATAAATAAATAAAATCTTAAAAAAAATTAAAAGTAAAAAGTATGAAGAAACAGTTGAAAATAACTGTCATAATATATTCTTTAATCTGATGTACCTAAAACATTGTCAATTTAACATTTGATCAATATAAAATTTATTAATGAAATATTTTACGTTCTTTTTTATCATATTCAGCCTTTGAAATCTGGTGGGCATTTTACATTTACAGTGTCTTTCAGTTTGAATGGATGAAATTTCTAGTGGTCAGTAGTCACCTGTTGTTAGGATACTGAACAGTGTAGTCTTAGAACAATGACAAAAATTCCGTAAGTATTAGCCATGTTAGCTCTTACTGATATCCTTTCTCTCTGTGATACTTTTTGACTCTACTCAGCATTTATTTACTTTTTTTTTTGTTTTATAGCTACTGTTTGTATTATCCTTCTAGAAAGAATGCTCATTGAATGGGATTTCTGTTTTCTGTAGACATTCATCTAAAGACATCCATTGAGAATCCATGTTCCAGGCATTATGACGTCTATTTTCCAGGTTTGTATTTCCCAGAATACGTGACAGTGTCTTCCCAATTGTAGGCACCCAATATGTGTCTGGCACGTGAATTGCCTAGTTTGTGTATGCACATAGGTTCCTGACTGGTGTTTCTCAAAAAAGAGTATGGTTTTCATAGATTTAGACTTCTGTTTTTATAAATAAGCAGTGGTATTGAACAGTGATGGTTATTTGCTTTGATTATGAGGATTTACTTTATTATGCAATCATAGAGTGATTACTCCACTGATGGATTCTTCTAGGATCTGCATTGCCAGAGAGAGACACAAACTTGGTACTAGTTCATAACTCTGTGTTGGAAGTAAACAAAACTCGATATCTTTATGTAGTGTTTTAAGCGAGTAACCAAAGTAACTTAATATAAGAGTTCTATTCAAACCGGGGCACCTGGGTGGCTCAGTGGATTAAGCCACTGCCTTCGGCTCAGGTCATGATCTCAGGGTCCTGGGATCGAGCCCCACGTCAGGCTCTCTGCTCCGCAGGGAGCCTGCTTCCTCCTCTCTCTCTGCCTGCCTCTCTGCCTAGTTGTGATTTCTCTCTGTTAAATAAATAAAATATTTAAAAAAAAAAATCTGGAAAGCAGCTTGTGGTTTCCTATTTTAAGAGTTCTATTCAAACCATAAAGGCTACAAAATGTAAGTTGCTGCTAATGTAGTTATTAATGATTTTTAGTAGCTTTTGCCCTCAGTTACATACACTCTTGACCCAAGACAAGCTCTTCGTGAGAAAATAAAACAAATCTGTGATCAAACAAGCATAGAAAATTCTATGTACCATACACCACAGTTGGATAGTAATAATGCACATTAGGATATCTTAAATCCTTTTAAATTCAGTAATAAAGAAATCTACTTGACTTTGCTATATAACCAAAGAAAATAATTTTTCAAGGTGACATCCATAACTTCTACAGAACTGAGATACCAGGACACCCTGGTGGTGTAACTCGGTGACGTAAAGCATCTAACTCTCGGTTTGGCCTCCGGTCATTATCTCAGGGTCCTGGGATCAAGCCCCAAGTTGGGCTCCGTGCTCAGTGCAGAATCTGCTTGGGACTCTCTCTCTCTCCATCTGGCCCTCCCCACCAACCCAAATAAATTAATCTTTAAACACACACACACACCCCTGATACACCATGGAATACAAAACTGGCAAATTCTGGACTAATATAACAGCTGTATGCAGTCAAGAGATCTGGATTTTAAGTTTGGCTCCCCACTACCTACAACTGAATTCTACTCAAGTCTTATCTCTCTGACACTCAGTTCCTTCCTTTGAAAATATATAAATAAATGATTTTCAACCTGATTACAAAGCCTTATCACATGTGGAATATTTCAGCTAGACATGGCTGAGTGCCATCCCCAAAGACTCTGACTCTGTAGGTTTGGGATGTGACCTCGGTGTCTGTTGCGTGTATGTGTGTACACAAATGTGTATGTATGCACTGGGTTCTAAAACAAAATGTATTCCTTATAATGGACTACTTGGAAGATGTTAAGGTGAAAATAGTCTGTACATCTGGGGCAGACATGGGAGGGAAAGTAAAATCATGAAAGTGGGGAAGCTAAGTTTTGTATAAATAAGAGGTGTTTGCACAGTGAATATCAAAAGGTGTTGTGGAATCAGCTGGAACTCTGTGGTAAAGGATTCAAAGTATGTCAAAGTGACCCACTGATCAATTATTATGTAGTTGGGAATGTGCTATCAATCTTAGTTTCAGGCTGTCTGTCTCAATGGGAAATAATTCTCTATAAACTGGTTAGTTTCTGATAAGACTCTACCTTATTCATGTTCTCTTAGAAATAAAGGAGAAAAATCAACCCACCATCCCTAATAAGAAATGTTAGCAACTTTCTCTATTAATCGTATAGCAGTTAATTTGTTACAGCTGTTAACAGAGAATCTTAAATTCCATAGAAAACCAATCATGATTACAGGGTTTTAGTTTTGGCATAAAGAAATAAATGGAATTCGGAAATGTGATCCATTTTTACTTTATTCCATTAACTTACCAAAATAGGTTTACTCACTTTTCCCTTGCCTTCTCTGACCCATCTCAATACATCTTAACCGAACCAATGAGTAAGTATACTCTTCCTGCATCATGGGACTTTTTGTGTCATTCTGACAAAGGTCAGGTTGAAACAATGGGTCCTGAACTACACCCATAAAGCCAATGGTTTAAACAAAGATACTATAATGAAGTGTTTTCCAAATTGTGACACCACAACCCTGCAGTCCAGCTGAACCTTCTACAGAAGTCCCCTAGGATTGGACTTGGCTCCCTCCACCTGCATTTTCTGCACTGGACACATGGAGGAAGAAAAACATTTGAGCAAAAATCCGAGGAAGATTTCAGGGTGCTTAACGAGAGGTGTTAAACAGGATTGCAGAAATCACACTTCAGCAGCAACATGCTAAATGTGTTTTCAACATCAATGACAAATAGCAATTTGGTTATTGTGCTTGTTATTTAGATTGTTTCTGACTCACCTTTTGGATAGTACAAGTCTTCATTGGCAGGATTTTAAGGTTTAAATTATTGAATGCTGGTTTTAACTGTTTGCTTCTATTCACACATCAAAGTCTGAAGGAGAAAGAAAACAAAGTTTTTTTTTTAACTCAAATATACTGACTTCTTTGTGATTTTACAACTGTGCAAAAGAACCAAAATGCTTTATACATCTTTTTTTTTTCTGTGTCTTTTTCATGGATTTTCACAATACTCAATATCTCAAAATTAGTAGGTATTTTTCAATAAGGCACAATCACTATCTAGAATTTCTTTATGTGATACTATTTTTGCATATAGGCATATGCAAGATAAAAAAGAATTTGTATGGATCATCTTCCAATCATAAAAAGAAGACAAAAATTAAAAGAAGTACTATTTCTCCTTATGATTAAGACATTTTCTCATCATAATAAAAATGCTCAAGGAATTTAATAATTCTTTCCACTTACTGTGGGGGACCTTTAATATGTCTTTTGTTTCTAAAAATAATTTATCCAAGAGACAAGATCTATAACTAAAAACTAAGATTGAAAAATGGATAACAGAAACAGTGTGCAGAAAATGTGGCTATTGGGTTTTATCAGATGTCAATATTAAAATAACTATGATTCTTAAGTTCAAAAACTAAATATAAGCCTAAAGAAATCATGCAGAGAACTGGAGTATGAGAAAGGAATCAAAAGAAAATTATAGAGCTATAGATAATAATCGATATTAAGGACTCATTAGATAATTGTGGTGAGTTGAATGGTAGTCCCCAAAAAGATAGGTCCACATTCTAACCTCCAGAAACTGTGAATGTTATCTTACTTGGGAAGATGGTGTTTACAGACATAAGTAAGTTACGGATGTCTAGAGGAGATCATCATCTAGATTTGGGTGAGCTCTAAATCCACTGACCAGTGTCCCTTAGGACACATAGAGGAGAGACGTACAAGAGAAGAGAAGGCCATGTGAAAAGGGGGCAGATATTGGACTGAAGCAGCCTAATGCCAAGGAACAGCTGGGACCACAAGAAAATGGGAGAGGCAAGGGAGAACTTCTTCATAGAGTCTTCTGAGGGAGGAACAGCTCTGCCAACACCTTAATTTCAGACTGCTTCCAGAAAAAAAATGTTGTTGTTTTAAACCATCAGGTTGTAGTATCTTGTTATGGTATCACCCAGAAACTAATCAGTGGTTTAGCATTGATTAGGCACAGGTGAAGAGAAGATTTTTTAGCTAGAATATTGGTCATTAGAAAATATCTAGATAGAAACATCAACAAAAAGAAGGTATAAAAAAGAGCTTAAAAGACATAGGGAACACTGTAAATATTACCTATATGTATATGTAGCCCCCCGGAAAAGAAAACGAGAAAAAAATAAGGCTGAAACAATATTTAAAGAGATAATGGCTGAGAGTTTTTATTTTTATTTTAAAAAAGATTTTATTTTATTTATTTGACAGAGAGAGAGAGATTACAAGTAGGCAGAGAGGCAGGCAGAGAGAGAGAGGAGCTCTCTGCTCAGCAGGGAGCCTGATGCGGGGCTTGATCCCAGGACCCTGGGATCATGACCTGAGCCAAAGGCAGAGGCTTTAACCCACTGAACCACCAAGGCACTCCTATCATCACTTTTCTAAAAAAAGATTATTTATTTATTTGACAGAGAGAGACACAGTGAGAGGGAACACAAGCAAGAGAAGTGGGAGAGGGAGAAGCAGGCTTCCCGCCAAGCAGGGAACCTGATGTGGGACTTGATCCCAGGACTCTGGGATCATGACCTGAGCCAAAGGCAGACACTTAATGACTGAGCCACCCAGGGGCCCCAGTTTAAACTTCCAAAAAAAAAAAAATGTATATGATACATTTGTATGATACAAATGTATCATATACATTTTTTTTAAAAGATTTTATTTATTTATTTGATAGAGAGAGATCACAAGTAGATAGAGAAGCAGGCAGAGAGAGAGAGAGAGAGAGGGAAGCAGGCTCCCTGCCGAGCAGAGAGCCCGATGCGGGACTCGATCCCAGGACCCTGAGATCATGACCTGAGCCGAAGGCAGCGGCTTAACCCACTGAGCCACCCAGGCGCCCAAAAAATCATATACATTTTTAAAGAGAAACACTTTAAACATAAAGATAAAAGAAAGTTAATAGAAAAAGCAGCATTAAAGATACATAATGAAAACAGAAACCAAAAGAGAGATGGTATAGTTACATTAATATTAGACAAAATAAAAGCAGTAATAGATGTAAAGGAGAGTTCATGAAGGATCAATCCACCGGGATGATACAGTATGTAATTTAAACTGTATATACTTCTGATAAAATAGTCTCAAGATATATAAAGCAGAAAATGATGGAACTAAGTGCAAAAATAAGCAAGTCTACAAATACAGTGAGATTTTTAAAAAATGCCTCTCAGTGAGTGACCGAGCAAGCAGTGGGAACATCAGTGAGCACCTAGAATATGTGAAAAATATGATAGCAGGTGAGTCAGTGGACTTACACAGAACACAGCATGCAGCATCTGCAGGACACACATTCTATTCAAGAATACATGAAGCATCTACCAAAACTGAAAACATGCTGGACTAGAAATCAAGTCTCAGTAAATTACAAAGGACTGAAGTCATACAGAGTAGGCTCTAAGGTATAATAAAGCTAGAAATAAGTCACACAATAGCTAGACTGTCTCCCAGTTTGGAGGAAAGTAAGCAGTATACTACCAAATAAGTCCTCGGTCAAAGAACAAAATCCACAGGGAAAACAGGTAAATATTTTGAGCTGAATGACAGTGAAAATGGAATATCAAAAATTCTAAGATGATGCTAAATAGTGATCCTAGAGGAAAATGTATTAAATGTATACATTGAAGTGTATACATTGAATGTATACATTGAAAATAGCCTTAAATGGGGGGAGGAGTCAAGATGGCGGAGAAGTAGCAGCCTGAGACTACATCAGGTAGCAGGAGATCAGCTCGATAGCTTATCTAAACATTGCAAACACCTACAAATCCAACGGGAGAGCGAAGAAAAGAAGAACAGCAACTCTAGAAACAGAAAATCAACCACTTTCTGAAAGGTAGGACTGGCGGAGAAGTGAATCTAAAACGACGGGAAGATAGACCGCGGGGGGAGGGCCGGCTCCCGGCAAGCGGCGGAGCAACGGAGCACAAAATCAGGACTTTTAAAAGTCTGTTCCACTGAGGGACATTGCTCCAGGGGCTAAACCGGGGTGAAGCCCACGCGGGGCCAGCGTGGCCCCAGGCCCCGCAGGGTCACAGAAGGATCGGGGGTGTCGGAGTGTCGGAGAGCTCGCAGGTATTAGAACGGAGAAGCCGGCTGGAGAGACAGAGGCGAGGACTAAACTCTCAGCTCGGGGTTACCTTGAACTGGTCGCGGGCTGGGTGAGCTCGGAGCGCGGCTAGAGGCTGGGGATACGGGAATGATTGGGTGCTGTCCTCTGGGGGCGCACTGAGGAGTGGGGCCCCAGGCTCTCGGCTCCTCCCGGCTGGAGACTGGGAGGCCACCATTTTCATTCCCGTCCTCCGGAACTCTACGGAAAGCGTTCAGGGAACAGAAGCTCCCAAAAGCGAACCCGAGCCGATTACTTAGTCCGGCCGCCGGTAAGGGCGGTGCAATCCCGCCTCGGGCAAAGACACTTGAGAGTCACTACAACAGGCCCCTCCCCCAGAAGATCAACAAAATATCCAGCCAGGACGAAGTTCATCTATCAAGGAAAGTAGGTTCATTTCCTAAGACAGCTGCGCAATTCCAGAGGAGGAGAAAGCAAAGCACGGAACTCATGGCTTTCTCCCCATGATTCTTTAGTCTTGCGGCTACTTCAATTTTTTTTTCTTTTTTCAATTTTTTTTTCTTTTTTCTTTTTTCTTCTTCTGCTAAATTTTTTTTAAACTTTTACCCTTTTCTTTTTTAACATTTTTTTACTAGTTCATCTAAATATATATATTTTTTCTTTCTTTTTTATATTTTTTATTTGTTTTATTTTTTAAATTTTTTTCTTTCCTTTTTTTTTTTCTTTTTTTTTTAGAAGCTGTTTTTATCCCCTTTCTCCCCCCCACATTTTGGGGTCTCTTCTGATTTGGTTACAGCGCATTTTTCCGGAGTCTTTGCCACCCTTTTAGTAGTTTATTTGCTCCTTCATATTCTCTTATCTGGACAAAATGACAAGGCGGAAAAAATCACCACAAACAAAAGAACAAGAGACAGTACCGAAGGCTAGGGACCTAATCAACACAGACATGGGTAATATGTCAGATCAAGAGTTCAGAATGACGATTCTGAACATTCTAGCCGGGCTCGAAAAAGGCATGGAAGATATTAGAGAAACCCTCTCTGGAGATATTAAAGCCCTTTCTGGAGAAATTAAGGAACTAAAATCTAACCAAGTTGAAATCAAAAAAGCTATTAATGAGGTGCAATCAAAAATGGAGGCTCTCACTGCTAGGATAAATGAGGCAGAAGAAAGAATTAGTGATATAGAAGACCAAATGACAGAGAATAAGGAAGCCGAGCAAAAGAGGGACAAACAGCTACTGGACCATGAGGGGAGAATTCGAGAGATAAGTGACACCATAAGACGAAACAACATTAGAATAATTGGGATTCCAGAAGAAGAAGAAACAGAGAGGGGAGCAGAAGGTCTATTGGAGAGAATCATTGGAGAGAATTTCCCTAATATGGCAAAGGGAACAAGCATCAAAATCCAGGAGATGCAGAGAACCCCCCTCAAAGTCAACAAGAATAGGTCCACACCCCGTCACCTAATAGTAAAATTTACAAGTCTTAGTGACAAAGAGAAAATCCTGAAAGCAGCCCGAGAAAAGAAGTCTGTAACATACAATGGTAAAAATATTAGATTGGCGGCAGACTTATCCACAGAGACCTGGCAGGCCAGAAAGAGCTGGCATGATATATTCAGAGCACTCAACGAGAAAAACATGCAGCCAAGAATACTCTATCCAGGGATGCCTGGGTGGCTCAGTGGTTTAAGCCTCTGCCTTTGGCTCAGGTCATGATCCCAGGGTCCTGGGATCGAGCCCCACATCGGGCTCTCTGCTTGGCGGGGAGCCTGCTTCCTCCTCTCTCTCTGCCTGTCTCTCTGCCTGCTTGGATCTCTCTCTGTCAAATAAATAAATAAAATCGTAAAAAAAAAAAAAAAAAAAAGAATACTCTATCCAGCTAGGCTATCATTGAAAATAGAAGGAGAAATCAAAAGCTTCCAGGACAAACAAAAACTGAAAGAATTTGCAAACACCAAACCAGCTCTACAGGAAATATTGAAAGGGGTCCTCTAAGCAAAGAGAGAGCCTAAAAGTAGTAGATCAGAAAGGTACAGAGACAATATACAGTAACAGTCACCTTACAGGCTAATAATGGCACTAAATTCATATCTCTCAATAGTTACCCTGAATGTTAATGGGCTAAATGCCCCAATCAAAAGACACAGGGTATCAGAATGGATAAAAAAACAAAACCCATCAGTATGTTGCCTACAAGAAACCCATTTTAGACGCGAAGACACCTCCAGATTTAAAGTGAGAGGGTGGAAAACAATTTACCATGCTAATGGGCATCAGAAGAAAGCTGGGGTGGCAATCCTTATATCAGATCAATTAGATTTTAAGCCAAAGACTATAATAAGAGATGAGGAAGGACACTATATCCTACTCAAAGGGTCTGTCCAACAAGAAGATCTAACAATTTTAAATATCTATGCCCCTAACGTGGGAGCAGCCAACTATATCAACCAATTAATAACAAAATCAAAGAAACACATCAATAATAATACAATAATAGTAGGGGACTTGAACACTCCCCTCACTGAAATGGACAGATCATCCAAGCAAAAGATCAACAAGGAAATAAAGGCCTTAAATGACACACTGGACCAGATGGACATCACAGATATATTCAGAACATTTCATCCCAAAGCAACAGAATACACATTCTTCTCTAGTGCACATGGAACCTTCTCCAGAATAGATCACATCCTGGGTCATAAATCAGGTCTCAACCAGTTTCAAAAGATTAGGATCATTCCCTGCATATTTTCAGACCACAATGCTCTGAAGCTAGAACTCAATCACAAGAGGAAAGCTGGAAAGAACCCAAATACATGGAGACTAAACAGCATCCTTCTAAAGAATGAATGGGTTAACCAGGAAATTAAAGAAGAATTGAAAAAATTCATGGAAACAAATGATAATGAAAACACAACAGTTCAAAATCTGTGGGACACAGCAAAGGCAGTCCTGAGAGGAAAATATATAGCAGTACAAGCCTTTCTCAAGAAACAAGAAAGGTCTCAAGTACACAACCTAACCCTACACGTAAAGGAGCTGGAGAAAGAACAAGAAAGAAACCCTAAACCCAGCAGGAGAAGAGAAATCATAAAGATCAGAGCAGAAATCAATGAAATAGAAACCAAAAAAACAATAGAAAAAATCAATGAAAGTAGGAGCTGGTTCTTTGAAAGAATCAATAGGATTGATAAACCCCTGGCCAGACTCATCAAAAAGAAAAGAGAAAGGACCCAAATCAATAAAATCATGAATGAAAGAGGAGAGATCACAACTAACACCAAAGAAATACAGACAATTATAAGAACATACTACGAGCAACTCTACGCCAACAAATTGGACAATCTGGAAGAAATGGATGCATTCCTAGAGACATATAAACTACCACAACTGAACCAGGAAGAAATAGAAAACCTGAACAGGCCCATAACCAGTAAGGAGATTGAAACAGTCATCAAAAATCTCCAAACAAACAAAAGCCCAGGGCCAGACGGCTTCCCAGGGGAATTCTACCAAACATTTAAAGAAGAACTAATTCCTATTCTCTTGAAACTGTTCCAAAAAATAGAAACGGAAGGAAAACTTCCAAACTCATTTTATGAGGCCAGCATCACCTTGATCCCAAAACCAGACAAGGATCCCACCAAAAAAGAGAACTACAGACCAATATCCTTGATGAACACAGATGCAAAAATTCTCGCCAAAATACTAGCCAATAGGATTCAACAGTACATTAAAAGGATTATTCACCACGATCAAGTGGGATTTATTCCAGGGCTGCAGGGTTGGTTCAACATCCGCAAATCAATCAATGTGATAGAACACATTAATAAAAGAAAGAACAAGAACCATATGATACTCTCAATAGATGCTGAAAAAGCATTTGACAAAGTACAGCATCCCTTCCTGATCAAAACTCTTCAAAGTGTGGGGATAGAGGGCACATACCTCAATATTATCAAAGCCATCTATGAAAAACCCACCGCAAATATCATTCTCAATGGAGAAAAACTGAAAGCTTTTCCGTTAAGGTGAGGAACACGGCAGGGATGTCCATTATCACCACTGCTATTCCACATAGTACTAGAAGTCCTAGCCTCAGCAATCAGACAACAAAAAGAAATTAAAGGCATCCAAATTGGTAAAGAAGAAGTCAAACTATCACTCTTCGCAGATGATATGATACTATATGTGGAAAACCCAAAAGACTCCACTCCAAAACTGCTAGAACTTGTCCAGGAATTCAGTAAAGTGTCAGGATATAAAATCAATGCACAGAAATCAGTTGCATTTCTGTACACCAACAACAAGACTGAAGAAAGAGAAATTAAGGAGTCAATCCCATTTACAATTGTACCCAAAACTATAAGATACCTAGGAATAAACCTAACCAAAGAGACTAAGAATCTATACACAGAAAATTATAAAGTACTCATGAAAGAAATTGAGGAAGACACCAAAAAATGGAAAAATGTTCCATGCTCCTGGATTGGAAGAATAAATATTGTGAAAATGTCTATGCTACCTAAAGCAATCTACACATTTAATGCAATCCCTATCAAAATACCATCCATTTTTTTCAAAGAAATGGAACAAATGATCCTAAAATTTATATGGAACCAGAAAAGACCTCGAATAGCCAAAGGAATATTGAAGAACAAAGCCAAAGTTGGTGGCATCACAATTCCGGACTTCAAGCTCTATTACAAAGCTGTCATCATTAAGACAGCATAGTACTGGCACAAAAACAGACACATAGATCAGTGGAACAGAATAGAGAGCCCAGAAATAGACCCTCAACTCTATGGTCAACTAATCTTCGACAAAGCAGGAAAGAATGTCCAATGGAAAAAAGACAGCCTCTTCAATAAATGTTGCTGGGAAAATTGGACAGCCACATGCAGAAAAATGAAATTGGACCACTTCCTTACACCACACACGAAAATAGACTCCAAATGGATGAAGGACCTCAATGTGAGAAAGGAATCCATCAAAATCCTTGAGGAGAATGCAGGCAGCAACCTCTTCGACCTCAGCCGTAGCAACATCTTCCTAGGAACAACGGCAAAGGCAAGGGAAGCAAGGGCAAAAATGAACTATTGGGAATTCATCAAGATCAAAAGCTTTTGCACAGCAAAGGAAACAGTTAACAAAACCAAAAGACAACTGACAGAATGGGAGAAGATATTTGCAAACGACATATCAGATAAAGGGCTAGTATCCAAAATCTATAAAGAACTTAGCAAACTCAACACCCAAAGAACAAACAATCCAATCAAGAAATGGGCAGAGGACATGAACAGACATTTCTGCAAAGAAGACATCCAGATGGCCAACAGACACATGAAAAAGTGCTCCACGTCACTCGGCATCAGGGAAATACAAATCAAAACCACAATGAGATATCACCTCACACCAGTCAGAATGGCTAAAATTAACAAGTCAGGAAATGACAGATGCTGGCGAGGATGTGGAGAAAGGGGAACCCTCCTCCACTGTTGGTGGGAATGCAAGCTGGTGCAACCACTCTGGAAAACAGCATGGAGGTTCCTCAAAATGTTGAAAATAGAACTACCCTATGACCCAGCAATTGCACTACTGGGTATTTACCCTAAAGATACAAACATAGTGATCCGAAGGGGCACGTGTACCCGAATGTTTATAGCAGCAATGTCTACAATAGCCAGACTATGGAAAGAACCTAGATGTCCATCAGCAGATGAATGGATAAAGAAGAGGTGGTATATATACACAATGGAATACTATGCAGCCATCAAAAGAAATGAAATCATGCCATTTGCGACGACGTGGATGGAACTAGAGCGTATCATGCTTAGTGAAATAAGTCAATCGGAGAAAGACAACTATCATATGATCTCCCTGATATGAGGACATGGAGAAGCAACATGGGGGGGTAGGGGGATAGGAGAAGAGTAAATGAAACAAGATGGGATTGGGAGGGAGACAAACCATAAATGACTCTTAATCTCACAAAACAAACTGGGGGTTGCTGGGGGGAGGTGGGATTGGGAGAGGGGGAGCGGGCTATGGACATTGGGGAGGGGAGGCGAACCATAAGAGACTATGGACTCTGAAAAACAACCTGAGGGTTTTGAAGGGTCAGGGGTGGGAGGTTGGGGGAACAGGTGGTGGGTAATGGGGAGGGCACGTTTTGCATGGAGCACTGGGTGTTGTGCAAAAAGAATGAATACTGTTACACTGAAAAAATAAATAAAATGGAAAAAAAAGAAAAAGAAAAAGAAAATAGCCTTAAATGTATACATTGAAAAATAAAAGTTAAAACACTCAAATGATCTAAATCTACAACTCAAATGGATGGAAAAAATACCATCAACTGAAACCCAGAGAAAATAGAAGGAAGTAAATAATAAGCATAAAAACAGTAATGAACAGAAAACAATAAAAAAATAGAGAAAAACAATTAAAAACAAATGTTGGTTCTTTGAAAAGATATAATCTTAAACTGGAAAGATTGTTAAGTAAATAAGAAGGAAAGGCAGAAAATATCACAGGGAATGTAGCACAGACATACAATGTTAATACAGGATGCTATGAATGGCTTTAACAAAAACTTGGAAATTAGGTGAAACTGACATATTCCTTAATAAACAGATTACAAAACTGAAAAAAAGATGATTGAAATAGTCTTATATTTATTACATATATTAATCTATACTTTAAAAGCTCTCCAAAAGAAAACTCCAGACTTGGATAGCTTTGCCAATGAATTCTTTTCAACATTAAAGGAAGAAGGAATATCTTATGCAAACTCTTTCTGAGAACATAAAGAAGGAAACTCTTCAACTTGTTTTATAACGTTTTATAACAGAAATGAAGAATTCCTAACAAAATAATAGTGACTCAAATACAATAATATATGCATGACCAAGTTTGGTTCTTCTTGATATAAGAAAATTTATTTTAAAGCTCAAAACCAATTAATATAGTTTACCATGTCAACAAAACAAGGACAAAAGTCACACGATCATCTGAATATATACCAAAAAAAAAAAAAAGTGATAAAATTCAACAGCCATCTATGTTAAAAACAAAAGAAAGCAAAACTCTTATAACCACACTCAAAATACAACAAAACTTCCTTAGCCTGGTTAAAAAAAAAAAAAAAAAAAATCAGAAATCTTGCAACAAAGAGCATCCTTGGTGTAGAATTATTAAAGTATTAAAGACTTTCACCTTGTGATAGGGGACAAGACAAGGTACAGATTATTATTACTACTATTCAGCACTGTGTTAGCAGTCCTAGCTAGTATAATAAAGTTAGAAAAATAAATAAAAAGTAGACACATGAAGAAGGACAAAAATAAAAATTGCTGCTAGTCATTCTCCATAGTTCTTTTAGAGACTCTATTAAACAATTAAAGTAAGTGAATTAAGCAATTTTGGGATATAAAATTAGTGTACAAGTATCAACTAAATTTCAATATTCCAGTAAGAAGTAGAAAATTAAAAACAAAAC
The DNA here is from genome assembly GCF_922984935.1 of Meles meles. Taxonomy (NCBI): domain Eukaryota; kingdom Metazoa; phylum Chordata; class Mammalia; order Carnivora; family Mustelidae; genus Meles; species Meles meles. The sequence continues at coordinate 95,485,389 of NC_060068.1, forward strand.
TTTATTATAACTTCAAAAATACCTAATACCTAGGAATGAATGAAAATCATGTAAGAACTTAACACTCACACACAAAACTATAAAACCTTATTAAGAGAAGTTAAAGAAGAACTAAATAAGGGAAAGGGTTGTCATGTTTATGGATTAGAAAATTTTTATTGTTAGCATGTTGATTTTTCCCAAATTGATCTATTGAATAAATGCACTCACAAAAAAAAATTAAAAATTAAAAAAAAATACATGCACTCATAAATACAAAGCCAGCAGACTTTTTGGGGGCATAGAATTTGGTAGTTGATTCTAAAACTTTATAGAAAAGCAAAAGATCAAAAAAGCCAAGACTATCTTGAAGGAAAAGAACAAAGTTGTATGACTTACACTACCAGATGTCAAAACTTATTATAAAGCTACAGTAACTGTTACAATATGGAATTGGAAGAAGATTGACAAATAAGCCAATGGGATAAAACAGAGTCTCCAAACAGATCAACATCTAAATAGAGACTTGATGCATGGCAAAGGTAGAACTGCAAAGTAGTGAGAAAACAGATGCATACTGGACCAATTGAATTACTATGTGAAAATACATATCCCTTGACCTCTATCTTACACCATATGAAAAATTAACTCTAGGCTAGTTGTAGATCTAAGTGTCAAAGATGGAACAAGAAAGTCTCTATATAGTAAAATATAGACTACCCACCCTTATGGCCTTATACTAGGCAAAGATGTTTTAAAAAGAGAATTGTAGGGGGGCGCCTGGGTGGCTCAGTGGTTTAAGCTGCTGCCTTCGGCTCGGGTCATGATCTCAGGGTCCTGGGATCGAGTCCCGCATCGGGCTCTCTGCTTGGCGGGGAGCCTGCTTCCTCCTCTCTCTCTCTCTCTGCCTGCCTCTCTCCCTACTTGTGATCTCTATCTGTCAAATAAATAAATAAAATCTTTAAAAAAAAAAAATAAAAAAAAAAAAAAAAAAGAGAATTGTAGGGGCGCCTGGGTGGCTTAGTGGGTTAGGCCGCTGCCTTCGGCTCAGGTCATGATCTCAGGGTCCTGGGATCGAGTCCCGCATCAGGCTCTGCTCAGCAGTGAGCCTGCTTCCCTCTCTCTCTCTCTCTCTCTGCCTGCCTGCCTCTCTGTCTACTTGTGATTTCTCTCTGTCAAATAAATAAATAAAATCTTAAAAAAAAAAAAAAGAGAATTGTAAACCCTATATAGATAAGTCTGAAAATTGGTGTAAGAACTTACATTTGTAAAAATACAGCACTAAGAAAGTAAAAACACAAGTTATTGAGTGTGGGCAGGTATCTGCAGTCTATAATACAAAAACAATAGGTTGAATAAAAAAGATTCAACAATATTAGTTATTTGGGAATGCGTATTAGAGCCACACTGCGATACATCTACCTAACACCAGAAATTGCTACCAGTTGACATCCACTGGTTTTGATGACATGGAATTCAGGTTTTAAAATTTACCAGCTGCTTGACTTTGGACAAAGATTTCTTCATCTGGAAATAAAGGATAACAATATATGCTCAAACTGTTTCATCTCCATACTTCAGAATTAAGTCCTATTTTTTCAGATGTTTCTAAATGAAACAAACAAACAAACAAAAAAACTCCACCCTAAATTTTAGGCAATTGACAAAACAAAGGATCTCACATTTGGAAATATATTTTAGACCTTGTGGTCAGGTTGTGACTATAACTGAACCCATACACAATACACACCCAAACAATATACATTACATTCATGGACTAATGTAAAAATATATTAAAAAAATTACCATTTTAGTGTTTGACCAACTAATCTTAGATTTGGTATATTCTTTCTTTTTTTTTTTTAAAGATTTTTCTTTATTTATTCATCATACAGAGATCGCAAGTAGGCAAAGAGGCTGGCAGGGAGAGAGAGAGGGGGAAGCAGTTTCCCCCTGTGCAGACAGCCCGATGCGGGGCTCGATCCCAGGACCCTGAGATCATGACCTGAGCCGAAGGCAGAGGCTTAACCCACGGAGCCACCCAGGCACCCCTGGTTATGTTATTCTTAAAAAAAAAACACTTGAATCAGAGGTCTTCCTATGTTGCTTTTTTTCCTTTTTTGGGATATTTTGGTTAATATCTAATACTTCTGTAATGTTTATTTACAAATGTATATATGCAAATGTCTACTGGAATACTGAGCTTATAGATATTCTTGTTTTTGATTACACAGAAATTGTATTTCTGACTCTGAAAGCCCTAACTCTACTATTATTAAAGCTTTCGTAAATTTGAAAACAATTTTTATTTTAAAATTATCAAGTCTCAAAAATCTCATTCTTCTTTCATTTTTATCATTTCATAAAACTCTGCAACTCTTGGTTTTGATTTTGATTTCTCACCTCCTGAATGCCTAGGGGCAAAATGTAATTTTCCACTATTTTCAAAAGATTGTAGAGGTCTGGGAGTAGGAGCATATGGTTATGAGGAGAAATAGCACCGATTACTGGAAAATCCTTGGAAACTGCCAAGATTCCTAATGTCCTGAGACTTCATTTTCCTTTTTCAGTGAAAGTTGTCTGGTGATATAAACAACTGGCTTCCTATCTGGAGCTGGTTTTGTTATAGAGAGAAAACAGGCTTTGACATAACTAGGTAGGCAACCTTAGTTTTGAACACAAACTTTCTATTTAGCACTTGTGTGATGTTAGGAAAGTACTTAATTTCTCTAAACATCCATTTGTTCATCAGGTGAATCAGGAAATTATATATTATTTACCTTTTTTGGAGTTAGAATAACTCATGGGAAATATACAGAGCTATACCTGATACATGTAAACACGGAGTTAAGTAGAGACTCTCCTTTACCCCTTCCTTTTCTCTTGGATAATCCTTGCAGTTCTAGAAGGTGTTTTGTACCCTCGCTCTACTCTGCCTCCTGGACAGTCACTCCTCCAGACTCTTCCTTTTTATTAGCTTGCTGTGGGAGTTGCTTTCCTATAGATTTATTTATTATTTCATTTTTGAGTGAGAGAAAGAGGGGGAGACAGAGAGAGAGAGTATGCATCTGAGTGGGGGGAGAGAAGCAGAGGGAGACAGAGAATCCCAAGCAGGCTCCATGCCCAGTGAAAGCCAAGTGGAGCCAATCCCATGACCCTAGGACCATGACCTGAGCCAAAATCAAGAGTTGGATATTTTACTGACTGAGCCTCCTATGCGCCCCTTCCTTGTAGCTTTTAAAAATTATTAACTAAGATTAAAAGAGTCAATCATCTGTTTTTTTCAACCTGCATGTACTTATGTCATGTTCCTTTAAGAAATACCTTTATATCCCTTTAATGTGTATATTCCTTTAATCCCACTTCAGTTTCCCTACTTTCTCTAATGGTTAACATGCTCTTCCCTAGGATTTGTCTGCTCAGACACCGAGGAGGTTTTTTCCACCAGGATGAGTTCTGCTGTTTCCTATGTTTCCTTCTACGAAGGACAGTGGAAAGAAATGCCAGGCCCCCAGGGGACTTTGTGAGACACTCTGGCCCCTAGGACAACACAGCCACTTGAAATAAGCCTTGATGCCTGCTGAAGGGACTGAAATCCTTAGACTCGTGGCTCTAAGTTATATTTCTCCCATATCATCTTTTTTAGCCACACAAGTTGAGGGACAGAGAAGAATGTATTGGTTGTACAATGAGACATCCAACCAAAAACATCCCAGGTGATTCAATAAATAGTATATGACAAAAAGTCTTAAGATAATTCTGCATTTTACAGCTGCTCCATGGTGTTATTAAGAGAAGAATATAGAAGAGAACATTCTATGCCTAATTACGATTTGCCTGGAGCTTGATGTTATCGCTGTGGGTGTCTGCAACAATGGGTCCACCCCTCCTTTGTTGCCAGCCCCTGGCACACTCTGCCGTGTAAGCCCAAGCTCCTTCTGAGGACACACAAATAAAGCAGGGCCTTGAGGGGCATGTGCACTGATTTACAAAATCCATGGAAATACATAGTTTCAAGTCAAAATATATTTTGCTTAAATACTTGAGGTTAGTTATTTTCAAATAAGCAAAATGGAAAAGACAATGGTTATACTTCTTTATGTCAGAAAAGAAAAACAAAAGAGCTACAAATATAAGTTTTAGGAATTGGGATTCATTTCTCAAAATTATCTGACTCTGTTTAATTGTCAAAGAAAAATTGCATTTAAGTAAAGTTGCCCAAGTCTGACAGAAATCTTTAAAAGCTGGTTTTTTTTAAAGTTTTTTTTTTAAAGATTTTATTTATTTATTTGATGGATAGAGATCACAAGTAGGCAGAGAGGCAGGCAGAGGAGAGGGGGCAGCAGGCTCCCTGCTAAGCAGAGAGCCCTATGCGGGGCTCAATTCTAGGACCCTGGAATCATGACCTGAGCCGAAGGCAGAGGCTTAACCCACTGAGCCATGCAGGCACCCCTAAAAGCTGTTTTGAGATAAACTTTAAATTGAAGAAATTTCAGAATCAATCTCATTAAACATACTCAAGGAAGTACGGAACGAGGGTTTTTTCCTTTTGGTATAAAACAGTGTTTTGCTGACTAAAGACGTATGGTACTTCCTGAAATACTGCAAAGTTATCTTGCTTTTCTCTTCACACTCAATCATGATTCCTCCATATTATACACATTATTGACATGATAATATACCTCCGTATTATCTATATTATTCTCAAATTCTTTTAGATAAATGTCTTTCTCAGCCGCCTCTGTGACTTGTAGAACTGGACTGAGCCCAAGAGCTTCTTCAAGTGAGGTGGCCACGTCTCAAGGGAAAAACTGGTCCTCCAATCTCGGGGGGAAGCATAGGAGGAGGAAGTGTGTATTCAGAAGGTAGAGCTCTATCTGGTTTGGCTGACCACTCCTCCTCCAGCTTCTGTTTAGAAAGGAATGGAGAAATGGGAGGATTACGTTCGGAAAGACAGCCAGGCACCAGGACAGGCTTTTGAGTCAGCACAAGCCCTGAATGGCCACATCTGTACGTACTCAACCCCTCAGGAAGTTCTGCTCTGCTCACTAACACATCTGTTGTGTGTGGGCAGCTGTATTGCCCAAGTTATAGTTTCTACTTGAGGTAGTATTCCACCTGAGTCACCATAGTGCTCCTCTATCCCACCAAGAAGTAATTTTTGAATTAATGCCATTAATCTTCCAGAAGGCTGCCATCCAACCATTACAAGGAAAATTTGATTATTGTTGGTTTTCTTTTTTTTCTTTAACTTGACTACCAATGGCATACTGACTCTTAACATGCAACCCAAAGTACACTCTGCATTAGTGATGAATAATTTTTCATAAGAGTAACCAGATCTCAGATCTTATTCTATTGTGCAGAGAGGTTACCGAGAATCCAGTGGAAAATGTTGGCTGGTTTAAAGATCAATACAAAGGAGGATTAATTGTTTTTAAAAACTCCCTCCCTTAAATGTATTATATTATCAGCAAACCACTGCAACAAGTTGTTAGAAAGAGATAAAGGACAAAAGAAGAAGAATATTAATTTAGAGTTGGTCTGAGTCCAAAAATCAAGGTGCAGAAGACCTTCCAGTCTTCAAGGGGTGCCATGACACATCATTGTGTCATGGAAGAATGTGAAGAATAGGGCAGCTTCCCTGTTATTTACCTTGCACCAAACTTAAACATTTCCCAGTTTGTCAGATCCTACTGTGCATTATACGTTCTTCGGATTATTTTGGTTATATCTTCCTTCCTTTCAAGAAGCCTTCATTTGAAGCAAATACTTTTGTTTATTTTGGTGGAGTGGGGAATGGTAACCCATGGTGGCTGGATTTTGTCTCCCTCTTCAAGTATTTATTTGTGAATTTATGTTGACTTCACTTGCAGCTGTATTCCTAGGATAAGCCCAGTGTCAGAAGGAGAATGAGTGGAGCTCAGTTGCTATTTCCAGAACTTGAAGTAAGTGTTTTTCTTTTAGCTATGTGCCTATTCTCCATGCAAACTGTAATGCACAAAAGGTGAAGGAGGGAGGCTTTTAAACTTTCACATCAGGTCTTAGAAAAAGCATTTTGTTAAACTGCATTTCATGACCTGACAATAATAGGGCAAATAGCATGACTCCAAATATAGCTTCCATCAAAATTCTGACCTGACAAGAAGATTCCTGTTTGTAACTGATGACCCACTTGGAGACAGAGAATCAGTCAAGAACTGAATGGAGTTGCTCCTTAGAATCTGCTGTTCAGCATTTGGCCAGTTTGTATCTTTAGCAATTATGAACCTGTCAGTATATCAGCCTTGGTGTGGAGCCTTTAAAAGTACAGAGAATAATTGCTATGTCACCACAAGTCACTGCCAATCCAATCCTGATGCTACTTCAATAGATACAGGATGGGACTCAGGAGCTTCAATTTTAAAGACATCCATAAGTGATTCCAGTGGTTTTCAACCAGTTTTAATTTTGGTTCCATTACTTGGATATGTGATTCCTGGCACATGTTTTAATTTCTATGTACTCTAATTTTTTCATCTGGTTTACCTAGACTAATAAAGATTAAATGAGAATTTTTATATTAAAATATGCACATATAATTTAAAGGTGGTTTTAAACAATCATTTGGTTCTTGATTTTATTTCTGTCCTTCACAGTGACGGTTATACTCAGGTTTACAGAAGGAGTGTGGTTAGTTATCTTCAGAACAAGAAAAATAATGAACTATTTCCCATCCACAATGCAGTGGAGTGGAAAGCTTCCCCAGGGATTTCCATCTTATTCTAACTTTCAGTGTTTCATGATGCATAAGTCTGAACAGTTCACTAGAGTACTGTGCTTAAGCACACAGACTAAACTCATGGTGTCTGGGGGATTTGTTCATAACCCACCACTCCATGCATTGACTTTCTCAAAATTATTTAGCCACTCCAAGTGATGAACAGATATTCTATATGTATCATTGTATCCATAGAAATCTCTAGGCAGTCAGGTCTACTGGTTTTGTTATAAGTCAGTATATTAAAATATCAGTTACATTTATTAAAACCCAATAAGACTTACTATTTATTGGTTGCTATGATAGATATGCTCCTTCTTAATATTTTCAATCATTTAATATGATTGCCGAGGTCCTGATAGAAGATGAGAGGTCTCTGCCTGAGCCCCATCTATCCATTCTTCAGTTTTCTGCCCTACTCTGGAGGCTAACCACTATGGATGGGATCTCCCTGGTTCCCGTGCCTTCTGCTGCCTTTTGGGTTTGGCCAGTGGGAAGTGTCAGCAGGAAATCAGAGTGTTTTCTAGAGCCAGAGCTCTTACCATGCAACTACACCATCTTCCCCTCTCCCATCCCATCTCTGACAGCATTTGGTAATCTTTCCCTCCTCTTATTGCTTTAGATCTAGGGCTTCCTATTGGTGCTAGTTACTGGGATATTCATCATGTGTCACTAGCTCCCCAAGCATACTCACAAGTCTATATATGTTCCCTTCACTGATATGTTTGGATAAATCTTTTAGAGTGTGACTTCTGAGACTGACGAACAACAAACATTGCCCTTTATTCCAAGTTCTAGCTTTGCATTCTCCTGGGCAAGAGGAGGAGGAGATGCTGAGCACGTTTCCCCTTCCTAACATTGTCTAAGCAAGCGAGTGGCAGCAATGACAATAGCTTGGAGCACTTTGCCTTAAGAGTCCCTGGAAATGGCTACTTTTAAAATGGAAGCACACAAAGAATTTGGAAGTGCCTTGGAGGGTATTTGGGTAGAATAAGTGGAGAAAGATGGTTAAACAGATGCTTTAGCTCACTTACATTTTCCATGACACTTTTGTTTCTTGTGACTTGGCCATCACCAAAAATGAAAGAAACCTCAAAGATCCGTTTAATGCCATTATGCAGGCATATGTTAACTAGGTCTTGGTTCAGGGAAATATCTAGTCTGTTTCTCTCCTAAATAGCTTTTGTGTCATCTTCTAGATATGCCTATGCTTACAATGTTATGTCAGTGTATTGCTTTAGCATCTTTAAACAATTATTTTTATATACTAATAAAGAATTTTTTTCTGCTATGGAATTTAGGAGTGAGCTGTCTTTGTCATGTAAATTCTAAAATAAGGCCAATAATTATGATTAGTCTATTTTATATGCACTTAAACACATGGAATAACGTAATCTTTATGGATGTTCGATTCCTTTCTAAGTATAAATGAGATCTTGAGCTACGTTAGTTAATCCCTATGCAAATATATGCTACAGCTCCAGGTGTGGATTTGGGGGCATATTCTATTCCAAACCCAGGGTGAACATCTGCCCAGGAAATTTGCAAGTATGAGCATTTCAGCTACAAAGAGGAATAGGAACAACCCAAATAGACAGTTGAGGGGAAAAAATGTTTTTAAGGAACTATAATATAGACAAAGAGGACATAAGATATTTGAGGGAAAGGAGGTGAATTTAAAGTTAATGAGATTAACTAGGAATACTTAGGGACAGACTTGACTGTTGTTCTCTACAGTTTCCAAATGCAGATGCAGCTCTAACAGAGACATGAGTAATGGGTGTGTAACAGTTACTACTTCTTTCTTTAGGGTACACACATAGGTGCCTCAAAGAGACAGCAACCAGCAACTCCAAGAAAATCGATATTGTATTCTTCGGGCAACAGAAAGCCATAACTGTCTTGGAGCAAGGGAGCAATATGACCTATGCTGTATTTTATTAAAAATTACTTGGCATGGCGAGGAGGATCTGCGGAATTGCAGGTGTTCTGGATGTGGAGATGGAGTAGGGAACAGCTGCAGAGATCTAGGCATGAGGTCATGAGTGCTGGGATGTGGCAGTGTGGACAGAACCAGCAGCACAGACAGGAAGGGAGGATCATGTAGGAGGAGAATTAACCAAATCTGAAGCCACATGTGGGGACTTGGGGCTGCAGAGAGAAAGAGGCCAAAATATTTCTGGGATCTTTTAGTTTCTACAGTTAGGATGATGGACACTGAGGAAAAGGGAAATTCTGACTAAGAGGTGGGGAGATTGGGGAGCTGGTAAAGATATTTCAAGTAGCTGAATAGGAGAGGGGGCAACACATGTTGAATATAAAACAGCTGGAAATCCAGCTGAGGAATTTGAAAGGGGTTTGGGGGTAGAGATGTCAACCTGAGAATCATATGCCTCGAGGTGACACTTTAAGCTCTAAGTGCTGTTGAAACCACCACAGAACAGGGCATGATGTAGGAAAAGAAACAAGGTAAGGGTAGGGGTAAAAAAAAAAAAGCTTTTGGAGAAATCTTATCATTTGAGGACTTGAGAAGGAGCTTGTGCAAAGAGCTTTCCATTTTAAGCTTTAGAAGTGTTTCCTCATGCATTTCCTAATTTGATCAACAAGATAACCTTGAGAGGGCAAATGCTATTAACCCTGAGGAAAGAATGCCAGGCGCTGGAAGTGGTGTGCCTAGTGTTGTTCAGTAAGCGGTAGGCAGAATCCAAACAAAAATCCAGGTCTCTCATCTCTTCAACCCAACAACGACCACACTGCCTTCATCTTTAAAAGCCAGCTTTTCAAATGTCATGGCCTAGAGCCCTGGAGGGGGCCTGGGAGGAATGTCCTAGAGCCCTCTGGGGAACCTGCAAACCTCCCTCAAGAAGCCCTCTCTGATTGGAGGAGGACTGCGGAGGGAGGGGAAGAGGAGACAGAGCTTAGTGCTATTTATGGAGACTAACTCTGATGACACACCAAAATTTACCCTAATATTTTACTAGTACCAGAAGTTCAACCAAAATCAGGGTCAAATAGTCCTTGATATCATTGATCTTTTTCTAAGACTTATTTCACCTTCTCAGTAAAACTGACATTATTCTGTGAAAACTTCTCTCCTGTTACCTAAGGAATGGTATTCAATGACCAATAAGAAATAGGGCTGGGTGGAGGTGGTGGATTTTCTATACCATTTGTGCCTCTTACAGCACCGTCCCATTCTGAAACAATATATGTGAGGTAGCTTTAAGTCTGAGTGACAGGATATATCATTCTAGGAGGGCATAGCGGAACCTCTTAAAAGCTGGAAAGAGTTTGTCTTTTCAGCAACTAACTTACCAAATGGCTGCTTCAATTTGAAGCAGAAAGAATTTTTGCATATAAACATCATGCATCCCCAAAAGATTTTCAGTAGAATAACTAATAACTAATAATAACTAATAGAATAACTAAACACAAACACCCATAGAATCCTTTAGGTCCCGTCCCTGGAAAGCATAAAATGCATTTTGAGTTTTGCCTGGTTTGCCATATTTTCTTTATTTTGTATCTTACATAGTCTTAGAATTTAGCTTATTCATATTTCTGTGAATAAAAGGAACCTTTTTGAACTTCTACCTTAATTTAGAAATCATCATGGAGAGCAAGTTTGATGTCCATGGAGTTGGAGACCTGAAATTATATTCTAATATGTTTAAAAATCAATAAGTCTCTTCCTGTAGTCATTGAAAACTATACAAGACTCACTCCTAGGTTGAAACAGCCAATTAATTATGTAGGAGACCCCATGAAGCAACTGCTGTGTGAATTCAGGCATCCGACAGTTTTCTAAGGCCTGCAAAGCCCTGGATGGAAACAAAGGGCAGGAACATATACCAAGAGTCACCTCCCGGCTTTGGGGCTTGAAATATAGGATTAAACTGATGATCCCATGAACATTAGAAAGCAGACTATCACCGGAATTTTACACACAGAGATACCGATATTCAGGGAAATGAAGGGACAAGTCCAAATCTAACAAGGGGGCCTGGAACTGGATCCTTGATCAAATTTACTACAGAGCCTGCTGCACCAGGTTGCCTCCAAACAAAATCTGAGACTGGTGAACTCATGCGGAAAGCATTTTGTTCTTGATTATCCTCTGGATGTGATTCTACCCTGGGTGTGTCCAAAGAAGCAGAAGAACTAGGAGGTATGTATCACAAGGGGTTTATTATAGGATTTGAGGTTGTGCAGTTGAAGGAGCTGATTTCCCAGTCTACGTGAAGCTGTGTCTTCTGCTAAAGCCTGACGACCAGAGCCGAAGCAGCAGAGGAAGGCAGATGGACTTGGAGGTGGAGAGGCAAGGTCGAGATGGAAGCTGGAAGGCTGAGCTCCAATGCACAAGGATGGTCTGGAACCTTTGTTAGACCAGCTTCACTTCCAAATGTAATGATGGGGGTGTGCTGCCAAAGCTGGCTGCCCTTTATCACAGAGCTATGTGTACCTGACTTGAAAGGAGGAAATTTGGCAGGAGCCGTAGGAGCTGTGAACCCAACTGTTGTGTCTCCTAACCAGAAAATCCAGCAAGAAGCAACACTAGAATGTCGTTCACAGACTTCTTGAGGATCAACCCACCTTGCTGCTCCTTCACCTGACCTTCCAAATATCCCTCCAAGGGCTTTCTATGGCCCATGCTGACATGCAGCAAATAGGCTTCTGGGAAATGAAAATAAACCAGGCTGGGACTTATGTGGCATGTCTTGCCCCTTCTCCGGAATGCCATCTACTTGTTTCTTATTCACAAACTCATTTTAAAATGCAAGAAAAAGTAGAAAGAGTAGAATTATTGTATATGAAGTAAATAATTTGCAACTATTTGATAATTTAGCTATTTTATTATTTTTATTGTTAAAATATACTGTTTCATAGCTGATCTAGCCTTCACACCTCTATGAATCTGCCTACTGTCATCAAACACTGAATAGGCCTGTCTTATCATTCAGTCACCCTGCCTAACAAACACATCTTTCCCCTCTCAATACCAGTGTTACGCATTTATTTTTACAGCACAATGCAAAACAATCATAGAAAAAAAAACTGGAAGTGCATAAAATATCTCAGAAATTCCAGTGGCAAAGATTTTATTCAGTTAATCTTCTTTGGATTCAGTTAACTATTATAATTATAGCACTAGCCAAATTACTGCCTTCTGTTACATCTTCTGCTATATCTTTACTCTTTAATCTACTTGTTTTTGGTGTGTGTGACCACATCTTTGACTTTTTAAAAGGAAGATGTACTGAATTAGGTTAATCAGAGGCCTTTGTTCATAAAGTGCTATCATCATTTGTCCAGACTGACTTTCTTTGATTTTACTCATTTAGTTTGTTAATTATCTAATAAAATAATTAATAGCCACCAACCCACCACTTAAACCAGAAATGAAAATATTGTCAATAATGTACTTTACCTATGTTCTTCTCTATTTCATCCTCTTGTGTTTCCATTACACATAGCCACTGCCCTGAATTTTGTAGGTGATGTTACCTTACAAAAGTTATGTGTGTATATATGTAGTCTTGCATTTAACATTAATTTCATTTTTAATGAAGAATTTTTAACTTTAATAAAATTATACCTATCAACCTTTCTTTCTATGGTTATTATTTTTTATTTATTTAAAAAAATCATTTCCTACTCCACAGACATCAATTTTCACCTAAAAAATTAATGTTCTGCATTTGAAATTCATAATGCATCAGGAAATCACTTTTATGGATTACGTTATAAAAATAAAGGTAACACGAGAGACACTCAGTTCTGGCAAGGATGAGTAGTAAAGAGTTGATAGGAATGTAATCAACACACTGCTGATGGCAATGTAAATTGGTGTAACTACTATGGGAAACAGTATAGAAGTTTCTCAAAGAATTCAAAATAGAGTTACCATATGATCCAGCAATTCTACTTCTGGGTGTATACCCAAAGGAAATGAAAACAGGATTTCAATGAAATGTATACACTTCCATGTTCCTCGAAATATCATTCACAATAGCTAAGATATGGAAACATCCCAAGTGTCCACCAGTGGATGAATGGATAAAAAGATGGGGTATAGATACACAAAGAAATATTATTCAGCTCAAAGAAAGGAAGATAGCCTCCTTTTTGAGAAAACATGGATGAAGCATGAGCACATTATGCTAAGTGAGATAAACTGTCAGACAGAGAAAAGATACGTACTATATGATATTACTTACACGTGGAATCCAAAAAAGTTAAACCAATTAAAAAAAAAAGAGATAAAATGGTGGTTACTGGGGGATGGGGATGAGGGCATGAGTGATGATTTCTAAGCATACAAACTTGAAACAAGTAGTAAACAAGTCATGGAGATCTAATGCACAGTAAAATGAATATAGACAATTATATTGTAGCAAAATTATGCAATGTGATGAACACTGCTACATCAGCAATTATACTACAACATATAAATGTATCAAAGTAAAAAAAATTTTTCAGCTTCGTTTGCTTTTACTTTACTTTTTTAAAGATTTATTTATCCATTTGAGAGAGAGAGAAGCAGACTCCCCGCTGAGCAGGGAACACTTTGCAGGGCTTGATCACATGACCCTGAGATCACAACCTAAGATGAAAACAAGAGTCCAAAACTCAACTGACTGAGTCACCCAGCTGCCCCTCAGCTTCACTGATTACATAGTTTCTCCTTTCCCTACTAATATATTATGTCACATTTTTCATTTCTGAGTTATATATATGCACGGTTCTTTGGGTACCTGTCCTATTGCACTGTTCAGTTTGTCTACACCCGTACGAGTCACAAAGTCTAATCACTAGAGTTTCATAATAAGTTTTGTAAAACTGAAATAGAAATTTGTTCCTCCTCCTCCTCCATTTTCTCCTTTAAGAGTGTTTAATTTGAGCCTTTTGTATTTCAGTACAGATGAATCAGTTTTTCAAGTTCCACTCCCCCCTAAAAAGTGATTTTTTTTTTTTTACTAGATCACATTGATTCTCATGTCAATTTGGAGATCTTTAAAATCTTGATGCACTTGAGTTTTTTTTAATCCATGAATGGGAGCTACTACTTCACTTGTTTAGGTCTTTTTAATAATGTTCAGGAAAAGAATTATCATTTTCTGCATATAGGTATTTCTTATCTTCTGTTCAACATTGAGTATTTATAATTTTAGATAGTGATACTTGTTTTATGAATCCTGCTCTTAAAATTACATGTTCAGGTTGCTTGTTACTGGTACTCAGAAATGCAACTGACCTGAGGTTTCAAAAACTCATTCTATGCCTTTTTTTCTTACTAAATTCTCATTATTTATAGAATTCATATTGTTCTACTAATTTATCTATGGATTTACACACAGAAAATTATAGCATTTACTTCTCTGGCCTTACTGGATTGGTTAGAACTTCCTGTGAGATGTTGACTGTAACTGGTAATACTTGCCATTCTCTTTTTTATTACTGATTATAAAGGAAGTGTTTCTGATGTTTTTTTATGTAGAATGAGGTTTATTCTAAGTTTTCTGCAGATACATACTATCAGATTAACAAAATTCTCTTAGCTTACTAACTTCTTTTTGAATTAAGAATAGGTATTGAACTTTTTAAAGATCCTTTTTTGCTCCATTTATTTAAAGTAACATATTTTTTCCTTTACTTTTTTAATAGCTTGAATAATATTTATAGGTTTTCTAAAAACCACCTTTTTATGCATAAAGTAATTTCAACCTAGATATTATGTATTTTCCTTTTACGTGCTGTTGAATTCCATTGTAAATATTTTGTTTAGGATTTTTGTACCTCTATGAATGAGAAACTAGGTACTATAATTTTCTCTCTCAAGAAACCTTTCTTTCTCAAGAAATCTTAACCTGTAATTTTCTTTCTCAAGAAACCGTTCTTTCTCAAGAAACCTTAACTTTTTGTACCAAGGTTAAACTGACCTTGTGCAATCAGCCAGGGATTCTTTTCTCATTCTTTGTTCTCCAGAAAATTTACTCAAACATAGAGCATGTTCTTTAAACATTTGGTGGAACTTACTTATAAAACTTTTGGAGCCTTATTTTTCTATCTGTAAGTATGTTTCATTACTGGTTCAACTTTTTAAAAGCTGTAGGAATATTTACATTTTTATTTCTTCTTTTTCCCCCTTTTTTCAGTTTTTTTTCATTATTTAAAAATTGAAATTCAATTAATTAACATATAATGTATTATTGGTTTCAGAGGTAGAGGTCAGTGACTTATCAGTCTTATATAACACACAGTGTTCAGTACATCACATTCCTGCCTTAATGTCCATCACCCAGTTACCCCATCCTCCCACCCCTCTTGCCTCCAGTAACCTTCATAACCTTCAGAATGTTTCCTATGATTAAGAGTCTCTTATAGTTTGTCTCCCTCTCTGGTTTCATCTTACTTTTTCCTCTCTTTCCCTATAGCTCTCAGTATTTTTCTTTTCTTAAATTCCACAGATTAGGGAAATCATATGATAATTGTCTTTCTCTCACTGACATATTTTGCTTAGCATTATCCCTCTAGTTCCTTCCATATTGTTGCAAATGGCAAAATTTCATTTTTTGATGGCTGCCTAGTATTCTGTTGTGTGTGTGTGTATACACACACACACACACACACACACATACATACACACACACCACATCATCTTTATCCATTCATCTGTTGATGGACATCTGGGCTCTTTCCATAGTATGGCTATTGTAGGCACTGCTGCTATAAATATTGGGGTGCAGGTGTCCCTTTGGGTCATAACTTTTTATCTTTGGGGCAAACACCCAGTAGTGCGATCGCTGGGTTGAAGAGTAACTCTATTTTCAACTTTTTGAGGAACCTCCATTCTGTTTTCCAGAGTATCTGCACCAGCTTGTATTCCCACCAACAGTGTAGGAGGGTTCCCCTTTCTCTTCATCCTTGCCAACATCTGTCATTTCCTGACTTGTTAATTTTAGCCATTTGGATGTTTTCTTTGAAGAAATGTCTATACATTTCTTTTGCCCATTTCTTTTTTTTTTTAATTCATCATGTTTTATTAATTAAAATATATTACGTTCACACACAGACTAAGGTACACATTGATTGCATTATTTGTTCTTTGGTTTCTGAGTTGGTAAGTTCTTTATAGATTTTGGATACTAGCCCTTTACCTGATATGACATTTGAGAATATCTTCTTCCATTCTGTCAGTTGCCTTTTGGTTTTGTTGATGGTTTCCTTTGCTATGCAAAAGCTTTTGATCTTGACGAAGTCCCAATAGTTCATTTTTGCCCTTGTTTCCCTTGCCTTTGACAACATTTCTAGGAAGAAGTTGCTGCAGCTGAGGTTGAAGAGGTTGCTGCCTGTGTTCTCCTCAAGGATTTTGATGGATTCCTGTCTCACATTGAGGTCTTTCATCTATTTTCAGTCTATTTTTGTGTGTGGTGTAAGGAAATGGTCCAGTTATTTCTTCTTGAAATTCTCTTGACAAGTTGTAATTTTTCCAGATTTTTTTGTCTTGGTTAAATTTTATAACTTACTGGCATGAAATTGTTGATGATCTTGTATATTTTAAATCTTGCTCCATCTTTTGTGATATCTCCTTTACTATCCAGTATGTTATATATTTATGACTTCTTTTTCTCTCCCTTCCTCCTTTCTGATCAATCTCACAGAAAGTTTACTTAGAATAAAACTTAGCTTTCTTGTTGCTTCATATTGTACCTTTATAGTCTATTTCAATGATACCTGCTCATTTCTATATCTTTCTTCTTGCTGTCCTTGGGTATATTCTGCTCTTCCTACTATAACCTTTAATGTTGGAAAAAACTCATGGCTTTTCAATCTTTTTTTCTTTTGTAATATAATCATTCAAAGCTAAAGAGATCTCAAAATGCTGCTTTTTTGGTTTCCTACAAGTCTTAACAAGTAGACGTTGGGTTGCCCTTCAGTTTTAGGCTTTTTGTGTTTTTGTTAACACCCACTAACATTCCTTCTTTGACCTGTGCATTAAATAGAAATGTGTTTTCCAACTTCTCAATATTCTTCATGTGCCTTTCTGTTATTACTTCTTAATTGCCCTTCATCAGAGAGCTGTTCTGTGGGATACCTATTCTTTGAAATGTGTTAAGACTTGCTTTATGGCCTTGTTCACAGTACAAAAAAATATTCTGTATGTCCTTGAGCAGGACAAGTATTTTCTAACTCTTGGATGCTGTTCTGCACAGAGTTATTAGATCAAGCTTGTCAGATATGTTCTATCTTTTATTTTTATTGATTTTTTTCTGCTTGCTACCAATAATAATTGAGAGAGCTGTTTTGTAATTTCTCATTATGTTGATTGAGTTGTCGAAATTTAAGTGGTTTGAACAGTTTTTACTGTCTACAATTTAAGGCTATTTTGTGAGAGCTGTCTTGTTTAGACTGGTCATATTTTCCCAGTGAATTAAGCCTTTTATCATGTATAGTCATTCTCTAGATCCCAATGAGTCTCTTCATTCTTAAAATATATTTGGTCTATGAATAATATACCTACTCCAGTTTACTTTTGTTTATTATTGTATCTTTCTTTCTTTTTTTATTTGACAGAGAGAGAGATCACAAGTAGGCAGAGAGGCAGGTTGGGGGGTTGGGGGGATTGGGCGGATGCAAGCTCCCTGCTGAGCAGAGAGCCCTATGCTGGGCTCCATCCCAGGACCCCAGGATCATGACCTGAGCTAAAGGCAGAGGCTTTAATCCACTGAGCCATCCAGGCACCCCTTAATGTATCTTTCTTATCTTTACATTTTGTCTTGGTAGTTTCCTTACTCTTTAGGAACATTTCCTATAAATACCACCTAACTGGATTAAAAATAACCCTATTTCTTTTTTTGTTTGTTTGTTTTAAGATTTTATTTACTTATTTGACAGACAGAGATCACAAGTAGGCAGAGAGGCAGGCAGAGAGAGAGGAGGAAGCAGGCTCCCTGCGGAGCAGAGAGCCCGATGCGGGGCTTGATCCCAGGACCCTGAGATCATGACCTGAGCCGAAGGGAGCGGGCTATGGACATTGGGGAGGGGAGGCGAACCATAAGAGACTATGGACTCTGAAAAACAACCTGAGGGTTTTGAAGGGTCAGGGGTGGGAGGTTGGGGTCACAGGTGGTGGGTAATGGGGAGGGCACGTTTTGCATGGAACACTGGGTGTTGTGCAAAAAGAATGAATACTGTTACGCTGAAAAAATAAATAAAATGGAAAAAAAATTAAAAAAAAATAACCCTATTTGATAATCTTTTACTTGGTGAGTTTATGTTTTTATATATGCTATGTTTATATATGTTATATTTATAGAGATGGTTATATCATTGGTCATTTTTTATTTATACTTATTGCAATTATTGGAAAACCCAGATTTTTTAATGCTATCTTACATTTCAATTTTTGTTTGTTTTGTTTTTCCTAGGTTCCTATCTCCTTTGAAGCATTCATTTTTTAAAATTAGATACTTCAGTTTCATATTTTACTTTAAAAACTTTCTTCAAATGTTGATAATTCTCATTTTACCTCTCCATTTTTAAAATGCCAACATTTCTATTTTCATTTCTTAAAGTCCATATGAGTGTGTTTTGTGTGTGTTCATTTGGAAGGTTTCCTGTTATTTGCTCATTTTTGTAACTGTATCTTTTATTTCTTCTACTGTAGGACATACAGCCATTCTATATGCTGTGTCTGACAATTGCAGTATTTGCAGTCCTTGCAGGCTGGACATAGAAGCTGTTTCTTCCTTCTGCTGACTCTCCCTCCTAGGGGCTTGCCTTCCTATGTTTCTGATAATCTTGGTCAACCTATTGATCTTATTCTGAGGTATTTCTTAAGAATACTTGATGGGGAGTTGTTTCCTTCTTTGCAGGTAGCTAGTATGTACCCCTCTAGTAAATTCCAGTTTAGATCAGGAGTGCTAGATTCTAATTCTCCAACTCCTAACTCTTCCAAAGTTCATTATCAGATAGTAGTGTTGTGATAGTGGTCCATCCCAGGGCAACACCAGACCTCTGAGTTTCCTGGTGCACCCATTACCATGGCTCCCAGCTGTTCCAACTTCCCCTTGCTGTAACTTCAGCATCCTGTGCTCCCTTTTGAGCTTTGGGTCTCCTATCTTTGGTTTTTAGATGCTCTACTTCAGATTAAATTCCTCCAAAGTCTTGGTTCCTAGCACCCAGGAGTAGGCATTAAGTACTCTGGACCCCACTCACAGTAGTTTGTTCATTCCAGGCAGAGGAGGGTTTCCTGGAGACCTCTCTTATATTGTGAGACAGCAATGATTGCTGAAAGTCTATCCTACTCACAATCTAGTTGTTGCAAGAGCAGCGTCCGTTGAAACACCTACTCACTCATGATACTGAAAGCAGAAGTGTCTGCTTCGGGAGTCTCCATTTCTGTGAGCCCTTAACCTTCACAACAGAAGCCATTGAACACAATGCCCCCCTTTTCTTGAGACAAGGAAGCAGACAAACACTAGAGTCTCATAAGCAAACAAATCCAAGCCAATCTCTGAAGAGGAAGTTAGAGGTACAAGGAATCAGAAGCCTTGTGGAATGGATAGCACACATGGTAGCAGAAATCTCCAGGACTCAGAGATGACAGTGCCAGGGACATAGAGAACATATCCAACAACTGAGGGCAATTATATCAGGGGAATAAACTGGGAGCCTCTGCTAGGATGGTTCTGTAATGTATTTTGGTCATGGTTTCTGAGTGTGTAGCTTCTAACTGGGTTCTCCTCTAGACTCTCTAAGAAATCCTTATGCAACCTAACACTCTTTCATAAATGTCATTTTTAGAGCTGGTTTTTGCATTTTACAACTAAGGCCCCTTCAGATATAATAATGTAATACCTGTTTAGACCTTCTGCTCCAGCAATGATACAATAAAATAATGGCTAAGTTCATACCGGGCATTTCCTTCACCTTGAAGCCATCTGGACCTTTTTCTTAAGATAAAGAATGAGGGAAAGGCTGGCCAAAGGAAATAGAAAGTGCATTCAGAGGGAGGAAAATCCATCGATAATGACCTTCTCTTTTCCTCCTTTATCTCAAGAATACACTATGATGATTATGATTATTTAAAAATTTTCTGTGGGGGCACCTGGATGGGTCTGTCAGGTAAGGGTCCAACTCTGGATTTCTGCTCAGGTCATGATCTCGCCTCTCACTGGCTCCGTGCTCAGTGAGGTGTCTGCTTGAAGATTCTCTCTCTCTGCTCCTCCCTGCCACTTACATGTGTACTTTCTCTCTCCCTCAAATAAATAAGTATACCTTTAAAAAAATAAGAATTTTCTATGATAATTATATTAATGGAGTGAAAGAGTAATTATACAGACTGGTAGTAGACCACATACCTAGTTGATACCAGGAAGCTGAAAATTAATTTCAATGATATGGTATAAATTTCTACCTTAATGCCTAATGACAAAACATTAACTCCTTGTAACAATCAACACTTGGGATCGGTCAAATATTAAGTTTTTAAATAACTATTTGAGAATCAGAAAACATCCAACTAGTTATTTTCAAAATTGTTTTGATTATATGTGCTTTTTCCTTTGTTTTATATTATTATATATATTATTTTATATTGTTGGTATTATTATATTATTATTTTTCTTTACAAAGTTGAAAGGGTCCTAGAAAGTATTTGATCAGCCCCATCCCTACTGTGGACTCAGAAATGTCAAATGGCTGGCTCCAATGTCAATATTCAGAGCCTCAAAGTATTATCAGCAATCCCACCTAATTTATTGTCTTCTAACTAAAAAACCCAGCATGTTTATATTTATTTTGCTTCCATTTCTCAAATGAATTGTTCCCATTTAAAAACAAATAATATAAACTAGTAATTTAAAAAATCATCCTGATATTGTTTCGGGAAACATGAGAACAAGGGAAGAGTTGTACAGAGGCCGATCAGCTCTCTTATACTTTCATTCATCTTGCCTAATAATCTTTTTAATTGTGGAAAACACTTTAAATGATTTTAATTTATATTGTTCCTCAGAGTACCACCTATTGCTTCTGCAGTCGCTCCTTTCTCAGAAGCCATTGAACATCAGGCTTGTTGGGTCACACACACAGTTAGAAAAGTGATGTTCATTTGCTCATAATACCTGTGTTCCAGCCAAACCCACAGAATTGAGACAAAGCTAAAAAAAAAATTTGTTCTCTAAAATTTCAAAAAATCCAGTGGTACCTAGTTCAGTAAACATTTCATTTGATAGTCTAAAGCACTGAAAGTGTTACTGAAGAGCTTTATAAAATTGTATGAAAGACAAGAGTTATGGGGGTACCTGGGTAGCTCAGTGGGTTAAAGCCTCTGCCTTCGGCTTAGGTCATGATCCCAGAGTCCTGGGATGGAGCAGCACATTGGGTTCTCTTCTCAGCAGGGAGCCTGCTTCCTCCTCTCTCTTTGCCTGTTTCTCTGCCTACTTGTGATCTCTCTCTGTCAAATAAATAAATTAAATAAAATAAAAAAAGACAAGAGTTATGGATTATTGAGTGACCGCTATCTGTTTTGGGTACAGTGATTACAAGTATAATATAACAAGATACTGTAATTCTGAACATTTTCTATTTTACCTGAAAGAATTAGTTAAGTAAAATAATACTGCACATAAAACTATAGCAAGACATGTTTAATTCTGTGAAGAAAATTATGTTTTAAGGCTATTTTGCTTATTAGTTGCATAAGGGTGACAATTCCAATTTTAATTGCATTTTAAATATATTTTAAAACTTCAACAAAACCACTTAATGAATTCTAATTCTTGTTGTATACCTGGAAATAATAGAATTATTTTATAAATTATTTTTTAAAATACGGACCACTTTCTCTTAGAGTTATGTATTATGCAGATGACTGTAAATAATATATTCTGAAAATTTAATTTCAAACAGAATTATGTGAATCAGGTATTATTTTCTCTTTTATAGTTCTCCTCCTTTTAAAAAATTTTTATTTTGGGATGGCCTGGGTGGCTCAGTTGGTTAAGCCACTGTCTTTGGCTCAGGTCATGATCCCAGGGTCCTGGGATAGAGCCCCGCATCCGGCTCTCTGCTCAGCAGGGAGCCTGCTTCCCTCTCTCCCTCTCTGCCTGCCTCTCTGCCTACTTGTGATCTCTCTGTCAAATAAATAAATAAAAATCTTTAAAAAATTTTTTTAAATTTTATTTTAGTTTTTTAGTTTTCCCCCCTTTTTGAGCCTCTTATTAAATTTGGACGAAAGTTTTGATTGGCTGTTAAGCTCTCTTTAAAAACTATTTCTTAAAAGATTTATTTGAGAGAGACAGAATGTGTGCATGCAGATGGGAAGTGGTGTGGGTGGTGGGAGAGATGGGAGAGGTGGGGGAGGTGAGGGAGGTGAGCAGAAAGAGAAGACTCCCTACTCAGGGTGGGGAGCCTGATGTGGGGCTTGATCACAGGACCCTGAGATCATGACCTCTGCCAAAGGCAGATGCTTAACTGTTTGAGCCACCCAGGCACCCCACCTTTAACAATTATTTTTCAGTAAGTTTACTATACTGAGAGTAAGCAGGAATTATCCAAACTCACAAACACAATATACATAACTAAACTTCTAATTTTCAAATGTCATAAGATTTCTTGTTTTCCACTCTTGGGTTTTTCATCAATATAGAATTAAATGTCTATACTGCCTAGAGTAATCTGTACTTTCAATGCCATTCTGATCAAAATTCCACCGGCATTTTTCAAAGAGCTGGAGCAAACAATCCTAAAATTTGTATGGAATCAAAAGAGAACCCGAGTTGCTAAGGAAATATTGAAAAAGAAAAACAAAACTGGGGACATCATGTTGCCCAATTTGAAGCTTTACTACAAAGTTGTGATCACCTAGACAGCACAGTCCTGGCATAAAAACAGACACGTAGACCAGTGGCACAGAGTAGAGAGCCCAGATTTATACCCTCAACTCTATGGTCAAATAATCTTCGACAAAGCAGGAAAAAAGACAGTGTCTTCAATAAATGGTGCTGGGAAAATTGGACAGCTATGTGTAGAAGAATGAAACACCATACACAAAGATAAACTCAAAATGGATAAAAGACTGCAATGTGAGGCAGGAATCCATCAGAATCCTAGAGGAGAACAGGCAGTAGTCTCTTCGACATCGGCCACAGGAACTCCTTTTGAGATATGTCTCCAAAGGCCAAGGAAACAAAAGCGAAAATGAATTTTGGGGACTTCATCAAGATCAAAAGCTTCTATACAGCAAAGGAAACAGTCAACAAAACAAAGAGACAACCCACAGAATGGAAGAAGATATTTGCAAATGATAATACAGACAAAGGGCTGATATCCAGGATCTATAAAGAATTCCTCAAACTCAACACACACAAAACAGATAATCATGTCAAAAAATAGGCAGAAGACATGAGCAGACACTTCTCCAATGAAGACATACATATTGGCTAACAGACACATGAAAAAATGTTCATCATCGCTAGCCATCAGGGAGATTCAAATTAAAACCACATTGAGATACCACTTTACACTGGTTAGAATGGCCAAAATTAACAAGACAGTAAACAACGTGTGTTGGAGAGGATGTGGAGAAAAGGGAACCCTCTTACACCGTTGGTGGGAATGCAAGTTGGTGCAGCCACTTTGGAAAACAGTGTGGAGATTCCTTAAGAAATTAAAAATAGAGCTTCCCTATGGCCCTGCAATTGCACTACTGGGTATTTACCCCATAGATACAGATGTAGTGAAAAGAAGGGCCATCTGTACCCCAATGTTCATAGCACCAATGGCCATAGTCACCAAACTGTGGAAAGAACCAAGATGCCGTTCAACGGACGAATGGATAAGGAAGATGTGGTCCATATACACTATGGAGTATTATGCCTCCATCAGAAAGGATGAATACCCAACTTTTGTAGCAACATGGACGGGATTGGAGGAGATTATGCTGAGTGAAATAAGTCAAGCAGAGAAAGTCAAATATCACATGGTTTGGCTTTTTTGTGGAGCATAAAAAATAACACGGAGGGGGCGCCTGGGTGGCTCAGTGGGTTAAGCCTCTGCCTTCAGCTCAGGTCATGATCTCAGCGTCCTGGGATTGAGCCCCACATCGGGTTCTCTGCTCAGCGGTGAGCCTGCTTCCCTTCCTCTCTCTGCTTGCCTCTCTGCCTGCTTGTGATTTCTCTCTGTCAAATAAATAAATAAAAATTAAAAAAAAAATAACACGGAGGACATGGGGAGATGGAGAGGAGAAGGGAGTTGGGGGAAATTGGAGGGGAAGACGAATCATGAGAGACTGTGGACTCTGAAGAACAATCTGAGGGTTTTGGAGGGGCAGGGGGTGGGAGGTTGGGTGAGCCTGGTGGTGGGTATTATGGAGGGCACATACTGCATGGAACACTGGGTATGGTGCATAAACAATGAATTCTGGAACACTGAAAAGAAATTAGAAAAATAAATTTTTTTAAAAAATTAGAATTATTTTCTTATGTAACAGTACCAACTTTCCTGGACTTCTTTCACAGAAATAATATTGTTTTTAAGTTTTGAGGCTTCCATTATTTTCCAGTAATTTAATAAGGAACAATGCTTCATATGAGATTGGTGGAGTTTGTTTTAAAAAGAATGAAAATATCTTTATATATAATTATAAAAAAATTTTATTGTGGGACGTTTTGGAAGAAGAAGGCAGATTTAAAGAATAATATAAAACCTCTAGTTTTGCCACTCAAAAATAAAAATAACCATAGTTCATGCTTGTTTTCTTTCCAATATTTATGTTATATATGAAAAGAATATATGTATGTTCCTATATATCCTTCAATACTATTATGGTCATATGAATATATGTAAATATACATATATACCTTTCCATCTCTACTACTAGGATTGCATATATATTTCTGAAATTTTTGCACTTAACCTATAGTTTTGGCATTCATATTATTAAATATTTTATTAAAGCAGGATTTCAGGGGTTGCAATGAATTCTGGACTATCATTATTTCACAATTTATTTGGTCATTTTCTTATTGCTGGACATTTATGTCTTTAATTTGAGACTCTTTGAAGTCATACTGTGATGGATAACTTTGCCTACTCTTAAAATTTCCCAAACAAGGAATCAGTGAAGCAAAGCGTATGAATCATTTAAAGACTATTGATATATTGCTAAATTGCTATTGAGAAAGGTTTACCTTGTAACATAGCATGTTGTTATTAGGGTAGCTCCCATGACACGCTAGGCAGGTGAGGCACTGGATCGAAACATCACAAACATGCCTCCTTACTGTTGATGAATTATTCTTTTTGGTCTTGATAAGTCCCATGAATGGGCTGGTTCATCCCCGAGTAGAGGCAAGAGCTTTCCATACCTAGCTTGCAGAAAGAATAAAAACATTTATTTAGGGAGAAAGAGATTCCATTTCAACCACAGTAAATGTTATATGAATATGTGGCATTCTAAGTCTTCCTATTTTCTTGTTGGTACTTCAGTGTGTGTTTCTCGGCAGAGTACAGACTTCACAAAACTTCATTTTCTCTATTTAGTTGTGGGAGTGACAGTAACACACAATGTTGAAGATCAACTAAAAGTATGAAATTATGTCCAGATTCCAAGTTGTGGCTTCTGAGATCTTATTTTGCGAGGCCCACAGAGAGGGTTAATTACTAATAAGTAAATATGTTGGCAATAAATAATGAGAAACACATGCAACATAGCAACAAAGGGAACATAGATTTTTTTAGTGGGCTGTTTTCAATAAAATCTTACAATCTCGTTCTGTATGTTTTCGATAAGTTTTGCCCAAGATGAAAACATGTATTCGGCACTACTGACATCAGACTTTTGAAACACAGCTGCAGGCATGGTATTGTTTATAATTTCAATGAAACCTAAAATACATTTCCTTTCTGTTAAGGAAGATGTTGAGTGACAAGGGTAGGTTGGGATTTCACTCTTCAGTTGCCCAGATTTCTCTGGGTTCTCTCAAGATTGTCAGATAAACTGCGAGTGTGTGTGAGTGTGAGTGTATGTGTGTGTGAGGAAGGGAAACAGGAATTCCTTTCGGAAGAGTGACAATCAGTCTTGGCCCAACACTAGTTCAGGGCAGATGTTCCTAGCAGAAATCTGTGGAAGAAGATTATCAACACTGTCTGGTTGCCAGAAATCAGGCTCGCATTTCTTTCTGCCTTATTTTCAAAACGCAGATCCTGTTTAAGAAGAAAAGGAACAACACCCTGGCTCCCAACTTCTCTCAACTCCTCTTCCTCCCACCCTATCGCTTAGTGAAGAGAAACATAAACCACCTTATTTTTATTATGCCTGAAGTTTTCATTTAGGTGAACTGAGTCTACTTTAAATCTACTATAATGTCTTCACAACCACAGTGCATTTTGGAAATCTAATCAAAACTCTGAAAGGTAAGGGATGCCACAAGATTCCTTCAGATTTCCATACTATGACTAGATATTTAGTCCTGATTTAACAGACATGAAAATTTCTTATAATAAAAGTTCTTTATGGTTGGCATCCTCATGGTTAATTTTGGTTTTATATTATATACATGTAGATCTTAAAATCAACAATATGCTGGTGTGGGCATGGGTTTCACTCTGTGATGAGTCCTTCTTTTTGAAAGATGTGTTTTTCTAATAAACCATCTCCCTGCCTCCACAATCCTGGAATTGAAGTTACTTCGTTGTAAGAATGGATAACTTTATGCAGACTACATACTTTGGTTTTTATGACTTTATGGAAAAAAATCATTAAAATTTATTTGCTGTTGCATGTATTTTTGATCTATGGAAGGATTTAATCTACATATCTACAGCTCCAGTAATCACATACCTCCTTTTCTACACAGGGGAGGAGCAAGGACCTTGAAATTACAGTGCAGTTTACTAAAACAAATATGCATTTTGTTTTTCTATTGTTAAATCACCTCATTGTTTGAAAATTTAGACTGTCAGTTTATATCCTACTATAAAAAGTTACAAGAAAATGTTTTGCTTCCCTTTTAAGCCATGAGGAAAATGATGGTATTCTCGGTAGAATAACAGTAGTTTTACAGAAGAGCTCAGCACAGAATTCTAATGCATCACTAACTTCTTCTTCATAGCCTTTTTTTTTTTTTTTTTTTGCAACTCTCAGTATGTTGTGAACACATTTATACTCATTTTGGCAAATACGCTTCAGCTGTATTTCTGTCCATCCTGAGGAATTAAGTCAAAGTTTCAGGATTCTCGAAGAAGGAAAAGTAGGACTTGTCTTTAGGATAATATGTGAAAAGAATTATTTATTAAAAAAGCAAAAACAAAAACAAAAAAAATCCACCCAACTTGACAGCATTCTGGCCTTAACACTATGTAGCATTTTGAGGCATTGGACTTTATCAAAGGTAGAAGCATGTTGTTTTCCGATGTTCTTAAAAGAGATGTGAGGGTATGATAGTTTCAGAAACGGAAAAGGACTGTCTCTTTCTCAGATTTTCCCTGTGTTGCTTCCACCCGTGAGCCAGCAACAATGTCTGCTGATTTCCCATTGGAGGAATAATGAGAGGTAGCACAACACGTGTGTAAGACAGTGGTGAATCTTCTACGGCTTATAAACCTTGACGCCACAGTCATATGCTTCAGAGCAAAGAAGACTTTCTCTTCTGTGCATTTGGATTATTGTGCACCATATACTGTGAATCTAAGTAAAACACCTTCCAAACCTTAGTGAGAAATAAAGCCAGACTTTCAGTAAGAAATGGTCTCTATCTGTGTTTTCCCCAGGTCTTGACTCTAGGTTGATCTTGATCTTTACTTGCATATGAATCAATGAAAGAATCAACCAATCAAATAACAATCAACCATGGCTACACTAACCACTTTCTTTTTGTTTTCTTTGGCCAGTTAGTTGATTAAAAAGGAGAAAATGCAGTATTTAGATGATGAGAAATTAGTATAAGAAAGGATGGAAAATATATGAAATATGTTTTAAGGTGATAATTACATATAGTTAAGCTACCTTTGGAAATTGCTATAAATTAATCATAGAGAAGTTATAAGTATTAAAATCACATTAAATGAAGAAAGGTGCTTAAAAGTATGAAGCAAGAGGGAACAAGAGGGGAAGATTGCTATTCTTCATGTGTTTAGGGGTTAGAATGGCCAACTGAATGCCTCACAATATTAACGTTATTTACTTCAAAAATGATTTTCTCACAGCATGTACACCTGAGCTTGTGTAAATGAAACGTGTGCATAGTTTCTTTTAAATTGTATCAGCATATCTTTCAGCACTGTTTCTCAACTCCTCCAGCTCTGAATTCAGAACCACGCATTCTGGATTGTAGCTTACCTCTAATTATTTCATTTGGTTAATTTTCTTTTTTCATCTAGATTATAAATTTCTTTTAAGAAAAGTCTGTGTTCTATGTTTCTGTATCACCCAATGTTGGGCCCTCAGTAGGTAGTTTCTGCCCCCAAAATGCTGTTTTATGGGCAGATTCACCCTCAAATATTTGGCGGCTTTCAAAAGATCTACTATTAAAGAAGGAAACAGGAGCACCTGGGTGGCTCAGTTTGTTAGGCAACTGCCTTTGGCTCGGGTCATGATTCCAGGGTCCTGGGATCGAGTTCTACATTGGTCTCCCTGCTCACGGGGGAGCCTGCTTCTCCCTCTGACCTCTCTCTCTCAAATAAATAAATAAATAAATAAATAAAATCTTTAATTTAAAAAAAAAGGGAATACATTTTATTTGTCTTTTAGATAACTTCTGCTTTATCAGGATTCCATATTCTATTATTCCCTTTTCTCTCTCTTTCCTGTCATCCCACACTCTTCAAATCCCATAATCCCAGTTTTAGAGATTCATTCACTCAACCGCTAAGTATTTTTTTTTTCTTTTTTACAGAGAGAGAGAGAGAGAGAGAGAGAGAGATTACAAGTAGGCAGAGCAGCAGCCAGAGAGGGGAGGAAGCAGGCTCCCTGCCAAGCAGAGAGCCCGATACGGGGCTCGATCCCAGGACCCTGAGATCATGACCTGAGCTGAAGGCAGAGGCTTAACCCACTGAGCCACCCAGGCGCCCCTCAACCGCTAAGTATTAAGTGGCTTCCAAGTGTTTGGAACTGTGCAAAGCAATGGATGGAGAGACACAGTTAATTATTTCTTATTCTTTCCAACGCACGTAATTGTTAAACAAAGGTCAGAGAAGTGTCTTTTTGCTTCTTATTTTAGACCTGCAGTATTCACGGAAAATGAATTAAAGCTTCTGTGGGATTCCATCGATATACACCTAAACGCCTATGGGAAAATCAGAGGTCATCATTGCACCTTTGATCACTGTGTGGGTGGGTAGAGGCAGGAGGGTGGAAGTTGTTATGAGACATCCACATCCACAAGGATGGAGAGTTGCCAAAAGCTTAACTGGGTTCCCGCAGAGGCCAAGGTGAGCAGGAAACAGGTTGCAGGAGTGACGCAGGGGAAGCCTGGTGGAGCTGCTAAACTCCCTCACTTGACACAAAGCTGCTGAATTAATGGCCAACACCATCAAGAGAGAGTTTTAATGACCTTGAGAGGCCCTCATAAGGTTAATGAGCTCCTACTTTCCAGATTGGAACTGCCCTTAATGAATACAATTGCCACCCACCCTAACAGGCTAAGGGTAGTAGAGTGTTGGTCCAGGAGAGTTTGAAGTTAAGCCAACAAAACTTCTGTTTTTTCTAATGACTGGCATTTTCTGCTATGAGGTGTGATTTTGGATATGCAAACACTTTGCAAATGAACAGATTTCACTATCAGGCTGCCCCATAAACCAATATTTTTCAATTCCATTGCTTAGAATTTTAAGGGGACATGCAATATTTATCTGTGTGTGACTCACCAGATTTGCTTTCTTTGGATTGGGAGAACCTAGAATTGAGAGGAAATGGAGAGAAAGGAGAAGGGAGGGAAGGGCAAGGGGATGGTGTGAGTAAAAAAATGGACAGGAAGGGTAGCTGGAGAGATGTAAAGAGACCAAGTGTGACAGTACAAGTGTAGTAAGAAAATCCATGTCAAGAACAATTTAATGGGATGCTGTCTGAGATCGAAGTGGCATTTTGACTTCCCTGGGCATCTGTAAAATGTGAAAGAGATGATTTTGTTATTAAGAATACTGTGATTTCAAGATTCCTTTAAAGTTAAAAGTCTTGGAGGGCACCTTGGTGGCTTAGGAGGTTAAGCATCTGCCTTTGGCTCTGGTCATGATCTCAGGGTCCTGGGATCTCTGTGGATTTCAAACCCTCATGGAAGGCCAGAGACATCGCCAAGGGAAAACATCTTCCCTGAACACAGCACCGACCAATATGCTCAGCCAAACAGCCACTGTGGTTAGCATGGTTTAATTCAAATGACACACATCTTTGCCAGATCTTGGCCAGACACCAATATTACAAGTTCCATGCTTTAATCTTTTCATTTAAAAAGCATGTAACACTAATTGACATTGATGTCTACTGAGGGTTTATTTCACTTGAGAATCTCAGATCATGGGATGTTTTTTATTACTGTTATATTTATTTTAGTGACTTCAGTAAATAAAATGAAGGATGAGAGAACTTATGGGATTGCTAAGCTTTCATTTACCTTCATTCATTCATTCACTCGTTTAGTCATTCATCAAGTATCTTAATTCACTGTATGAGACTTTGAAAACTCAGTAAGGGGCCAATCTAGGCAGACCGCATAAAGTCTGAAATGTGTAGGAGACACTGCATTTAATCAAATCATCACTAACTTTAGAAACATCTAGGGAAGAATCTTGGCCTCTATTTGGAGCATGGGTGATTCTTACATTTCTATGCCTGCACTTTATCAGAAGATGGCAAGTTTTGCTTAAGAACTATTTCATTTCTATTCTTCAGAAATTGACTCATTTGTAAATAGGCAGAAGAACCTCTCTTGGTACTTAAAATAGTACCATTTATTGATATGTATTGAATAGGAGACAGGAGCCCACCTACATCAATAACTCTGATACCATTAAACAACTTGAATAAAACTACCCAAATAAGTTCAACTTGAGGCATGAATTTTTCCCCCTTGGGACAGTCAAAGTCTGCAATTCTGTGAATATGTCAGAATATTCTGAATGTCCTAATTACCTCCTAGCAACCCATACATTGATAGGGTTTTGTCATCAGACGACTCTCCCAATTTTAGTTTTGAAACCTTGAGCTACTTATACAAAATTTCCAGGCCTGAATAGAAATATCTCTTGCTGAAATAGGTGGACTCTAAAGCAGAGAGTTCTAGATATGAGAAATTACGTTCCTTTAAAAAAAATCCTGTGATCACTTTTCCCTTTATATGACATTCTAATGTCATTTATTCTTCCATTCCCTTTTGTTCTTTCTTGGTGCTGTGTGACTAATGCAATTCAGATGGGCTTGTAGCCATGGAAACTATAGAAGGCAGAAATATAAGTCTATTCACTTGGGGGCATCTTTCCATCAGCCATACCTGTCAGCTTCTTGGTTACTGATATGCTGAAATATACTTTATTAGAAATTTAAAATGGAAATTGTGATTATTTTTTATTTTTATCAACTTCCTGCTTCATTTTTTAAAATGGAAAATAGTGGTGTTTTATGAATTATTAATGTCCCATGTTGTCTTGGGTTTCCTAAGGAGAAGGTGTCATATTCAGAGATAAATACAGGTGGTGATATTCATGAAAATATTAAAAAACTGCACAAACCATTTCCAATAGATATGCATTTGTTGAAACATTTGTTCCTGGGATACAGAGCTGACTTGGGAATATTTCATTCAATAAACACTCTGTGTAAATTAAAGCACTTTGAAAAACATTCATGTGCAGGAGATCATTATCTTTAATGGCATTTGCTAAAAAGAAATTCGCTACCGATCACTTTAAGAAAATGTTTTATCTTTCATGGAAACAAAAGGTGTACATATCAGATAGGAACTATTCTGTTCTTATTCCATTTTAATTAGTTTCTCCTCCCATCTTGGCCAATGACTTGGCTGCCTTTCTAAATGAATGTTGTTGTTCATTTCCATGAAAATTTTGTTTGGTTTTCTGGTCTTTTTTTTTTTTTCTTTCTTTTTACTTTAATCTACAATTCCTTTCATTTGCTTTGATTTCTAGTTCACAGACTTACAGAATATTGGAACTGGAAGGTTCTCATAAAGGATCCAATTCAACACATGCATTTTACAGAGGAGACAAAGAGCTCCAGCCTCAAATGTAACAGCCTCCTCTGCATTTCCTCTTTGATCACAGTCAAACGTCTTATGTCCCAAAATGAACTCTTATATTCCCGCAAACCTGCTCCTCCCACACTGTTTCCAATCAAATAAATGTCATGAATATATACTCAATTGCTCAGGCCAAAAATCCTGAGGCCATTCATGGCTCTTGTTTTTCCCTCTCAGTCTGACATCAAATCCATCAACTGGTCTAAATTCCTGTCTCAGCTCCAAACATGGATGCCATCTTTAAAGACATCATCTCTGATTCCCAACCCCCAAGCCAATCTATGCCTTCATTAGCTCTTGTTTTTCTCTGTGGAGCTCTTCACCATCTGAAATTGGCGCTAGGTATTGATTGGCTGAATCAGGATTACCACACTGTAATGTAAACTCCTTGAGGGCAGTGTCTTTGCATGCCCTGTTGATCACTGTATCCCTAACTGCAGAAAAGTACTGATGCCCAGAATATGCTCAATAAATGATACATGAAAGATCAAACAGCTGCATTAGTTGAATCACTGAGCAGCTATGTTGTATGACTATTTCGCAGCAAAGCTGGAAAGAGGACCTGAAGATTCTTTTCATTCTAGTGCTTTCCTCGCTACAATAAGCTGCCCCTCATTGTTTTGTTTTGTTCCTACTTCTTTAATATTTTGCTCACAGTACATTTTGCTCTCAAATATAAACAGTAACCATGCATTTATGGAGTTAATGACTTTACGGAACATTGCGGATTGTTCTTTTTGAATGCCACCTTATCTTCATAAGATCTAATGATACATTTTTCTCTTCATTGCAACCCTACATGACATCCCCTTTCCCTACAATATGAAAATTTTACAGTAGAAATAATTCTGCTACACTACTCAGTAAATTGAGCTTTTGTCAAAAGAAGTAATATAAAATCTGCAACAATCTTACAAGAGCTACTCTCTCTCTGGACCTGTCGTTACATAATGACAGAGGAAGAAAAGCACCCTGACAGAATTTTGGCAATATGGTTCAGTGCAGCAAGAAATCCCAGCCTCAGTGAATGGAGAGCATAGAGCTAAGGCAGGATAAAGAGCCAAGAACGGGCAGGAACTGAACTTGCCCAGGATATAGTTCCAGCTGGTTAAAGCCTGCTTCCTTTGACCACCCTGTTGAGCCAGAAAGCAGTCACTTTCTAAGCAAATTATATTAGTGCCTGCCAGGGAAAGCCAGCTAGTTCAGCATCTATAAAAGGCACATCTGATAATTTCTGCCCATTCTGATGGAGATGTGGTGTTTAAATACCAGGCTCCAAGATACAGTAATATCAAGGCATCAAGGACAATTTCATTCATATTTATTGCATTTTTTTCACATGCCTTTAAGGAGACTTAGAACCTGCCCACATCACCAGCTTCAGGAAGCCAAGGCTGAGAGATTAATATTCATGCTTTGAAAGCACCTTTCTTTCAGACATCCTTTCGTGGACTTGCACACACGTCGCCTCATTAACACGTGCTATTTCTAGAAGATGGAGAGCCCTCAGACCTCCTAATAGGCCATGATAATAAAATCACAGAAGGTATTTGAGGATGATGGACCATCATGATGAACAGAGAAAACAGAGTCCTGAATTCCATTTTCACTGTTTGCAATAATTCACTGTGTTCCCTTGAGCAAATATGCAGAACTTAATTGCAGTTGTCTTCTACTTTGAAGAAATGTGGTGAAAAAGGTGGTCTCAAGGTAATCTTGGCTAAATTGAAAAAAGAAAAAAAAATGGTGTTTGTGACCCAGTTCAAATTCATAGACATTAGGGCTCTGTGAGGTTAAAGATTATATCAGAACTGATCTCCTGTTCTCACAAAACTCGAAATCTAGGTAAAAACTAGGTAATAAGTAGAGTTATCTGGGAGAATTGAATAAACTCTTATAAAAAAGGCAGATACAGAGTGCTCTGGGGAGTTGGTGGAGTTGATATGAAGGCTTTAAATTCTAACCTCCATATCCACTTGACTGAGTAATTGACTTAATCTCAGATCAGCCTAAAGTTTTATCAATCAATAGGCTGTATTAAAATAAACATTTAGGAATGTAGTGAAGATAAACTAAAAGTAAGCTAATGAATGTGAAAAGTGCTTTGGGAAATGAGAAGCTCTTAAGTGCTGTGTATTGCTGCAATTATTGATTCTTGGACCACAAGGGGAGGGATTCTGGGATGCTTCTGAAAAGAAGGGATAACACCCCACCGATTACTCTTCCAGTTTGTCTGAAAGTCAAATGCAACTGGGTGTTCTGTGTTTTCTTTGGCAACACCACTTAG
The DNA here is from genome assembly GCF_922984935.1 of Meles meles. Taxonomy (NCBI): domain Eukaryota; kingdom Metazoa; phylum Chordata; class Mammalia; order Carnivora; family Mustelidae; genus Meles; species Meles meles. The sequence continues at coordinate 95,519,668 of NC_060068.1, forward strand.
AATTTACTTGGAATCCAGGATTGGGCAAGTCACCTAGCAAGAGTGTGAGCCAGGCTGGGTGCACTGGAGATTAGCTTGTTGTTTTTACCTTCCTACTTCTTCATACTTCTTACCCCCCAATCAGGTTAGTTTCTTTTCAAACAGCCAATATTGCTGACTCACGCTGGGCTTGCACTCCATTATTCTGATCAGATCACAGGGCCAAAGTAGGCAAGGATGTATTTCATCAGTCTCAGAGAGGAGAGCTCAAAATGCCCTTGGAAAGTAGCCAGCGCAGCTACCTGGGTCACCAAAACGTGTTACATTCCTAAGGAATTACTACAGCTCAGTATGATTTCCATGTGAACTTGGGAAAGTCCCTCTGAAGGAATCTGACATTTTAAACCAAACACAGGGTGGGTAAACTAGCTGTTACCTTATCTGTTACCTTATCTGAATTATTTGCAAGCACATTTTGTTTCCCCCTGAAGCCTGTGATTCTGTTTGCTGTTTATTTTCCCTCCCTGATTGAAAGTACCAGTTACATGGGAAGGCTGGTCTTTCTGAGTGTGTGAGTTTTGTTTTAGTTGTGTTCAATTTGACTCTCCAAAGGAGAGCATGGTGTCAGTAACTGTTGGTTTTGTGGGAAGACCATAAGAAACAGAGAGGTTACCTCCTGTCTCTGTTGGAGTGGAGAGACTTCTGTTCAGGGAGCCATCTGTGGGACTCGTGGTGCCTGGGAGGCCAGATTTGGGGGCTGATTATGAATGGCTAGGATATTGTTTTTATTTAGTTCAATTGATACAGAGCAATAAAAGTAGCACCCCTAAAAATTCTTTTATACATACTGTCAGTGTATGTATGAAATGACAATTATCGCCATGAAAAATGTTATTATGTTTTTAACCTTGAGGCAACACTGAGAGAGGTCTGGACAGAGCATAAGGATGAAAGTCTTCCACCCTTTCCCCAGAGCCAACCCTGGATGCTCCCAGAGGGAGGAAATCAAGTGACAACAATACGTTGGGCAGCCCTCCCTCACCAACGGCATTCCAAATCTCCTGACTTTGCCTCACAACACCACTTCCCCAAATATTTGCTGCAAATACCATCAGGAAAGTTCAAAAGGGAGGACCTTGCCTGGAAGAGACTTTATACGACACAGCCATAAAAATCGCTTGTGTCAGAACTCTGGGAAGTTTCTAAGGGAATTTTATTTGCTGAACACTGTAACAATGCCCTCAGAACTAAGTGCTTTCTGCCAGACATCTGCCATGGCAGGAAAAACATATTTCAAAAGTAAGCAGGGTATGTGCCTCCCCTATCAAGAACAGAAGCCTGAGTGGTGTACACTGGTTGCAACCTTGACGGTGAAAGCAGTTATAGGAAGAACAACTTTGTCTATAAAATGGCTCAGATCAAAACCTATGTAGGTCAAGAACATTGTTAATGTTTAAGTTTTGCAGTTTTCCTTTTCAGGTCATCCAGACTTAGGATTTTAAGGGCAGAGCCATGGGGTGACTTAAATAGTGAAAATCCAGGTTTCACTAACGTGCACAACACAGTGGGCTTACGACCAGATATAGCCGAGGATTTATGTGTTTTAGTTGGTAGCTTAGTTTTAAATCGCTTAATCTAATGTACTAGATCAAAGTAAAGGAAAGCCTTATTTTCCAAATTCCTTTCAGATTTTTTGTACATGTGTGAGCATATACACGTGCATGAATGCACGCATGCGCGCGCGCACACACACACACACACACACACACACAAACACACACCCTTTTCTAAAAACAAAGTGCTAATCAACAAAGGAAGCTTTGAAAATGGAAACAAGTCTCCAGGGTTCTCCATTACTAGTTTGTTTTAACTTTGTTCCCTTAATACTTCATTAAAAATAGGAACATTAAAGTCTAACAATAATAATGTAGCTTTATCACTGGAAAAAAGTAAGAATCATAATTAGTCACACCAAAGGGGGGTAGCCACCCTGCCTCAGTAAATACAGGACTGAAGAGATTCCTAAGTGTTCTCTGTCCAGAGACCCTAGAAAACTTAGTGTTTTCAGATACATGCTGTAAAGGGGTTCTCAAGCTTCCCACCTCAAGCTTCTTCCCTGGGACGGAAGATAGCATAGACAAAAATAATCAAACACAAGTCAAAGTGGCAAGGATGGGCCCAAGCGACCCATTACTCACAGGAGGTGCAGGGACACAATACATTTAGAGACTGGAGAAAATGTTTATTTTAATTAAAAAAAATCAGATCTAAAATGAAATATTATTATAGTTGATATAGAACAATGAGTCCAGTCTGGATTACATTTTTCTTTATAACAAACCAGTTATAACATGTAATTTTGGGAAAATTTTATTATGGAGAAAGAGGCTCACAAGGCAAAATCCTGAGAGCCCACAAAAGTCATTCAGCAGATCCCAGAAGGCGCTTCTGATTAGGAATCAGTGAAGGCCTACTGAGGCTGAAAGGAAGGAGACCATTTAGGGGGGAGAATCAGAAAAGACTCAAAAAAGTAAGTGATGTGTGAATCAGTTTGTGAAGGAGAGGAGACTCTTTCTTGTGAGGAGGGGGAAAAAGACATTCCTGGCAGAAGAATGGCATAGGCAAAGACTCTGAATCTACTCTTGCATGGATTAACAGTTTCTTAGAAAAGAGAGTATGTTTGTTTTAGTTCACTTTGAGTACAATCATAAAGTACACTATAAAATGGTGTGTATGTGTTGGTTTGTTTGCTTACGATGATGTTTAAAATTTTTAAATCTTTCTTGAGGCCCATGGGAGCTCAATTGGTTAAGCTTCTGACTCATGATTTCAGCTCTCGTGATCTCAGGGTCCTGGGATTGAGCCCCACCTAGGGCTTTGGGCTCCTTTCTCAGTGCAGGGTCTATTTGAGATTCTCTCTTTCTCTCTCTCTCTCTCTGCCCCTCCTCATATTTTTTTTTTTCCTCTCTCTAAATAAACAAAATCTTAAAATTTTGTTCTCGCTCATACATGTTTTGTACACACTCTCGCTCATGTTCTTTTTCTCTCTCTAAAGAAACAAAATCTTGGGGTGCCTGGGTGGCTCAGTGGGTTAAAGCTTCTGCCTTCGGCTCAGGTCATGATCCCAGGGTCCTGGGATTGAGCCCCACATGGGGCTCTCTGCTCAGCGGGGAGCCTGCTTCCTCCCCCAACTCTCTCTGCCTGCCTCTCTGCCTACTTGTAACCTCTGTCTGTCAAATAAATAAATAAAATCTTAAAAAAAAGTATAAAGAAACAAAATCTTAAAACTTTTTCCTATATCTTTCTCAGCTCTATCCTACATAATATATCATGCTTAGTGCAAAATTATTATATCAGGGTCACTGAAAAAAATTCAAACATATTAAACAACTATCTCCTTTAAAATAGCTGACTAAAAATATAAAACAAATCAATGTGTTAATAAAAGGATTCTTCCCCCACCCCTATCTTTTGTCTGTTCTTTCTATCTACCTCATTTCCACAGAACTCAAGTAGTTGATAGGACTTTGAAAGTTTTCTTTTCATAGAAGTGAAACTCAAAATTTAAGGATAATTTTTAAAAGGTGACTGGCAGGAAATGAATTGTGGGACTTTCCACTCTAAATCAGACATAAGTTGATGCTCTTCTGGAACTTGCTTAAACATTTCATTATATTTTTACAAAAATCTTAAGACTGGGCATTTAGCCAAAAATGTATTCCCTTTTATCTTTTGAATGAGGTACATCTCAGTAGAAATTTAATGTGCGTGTTTTAGGCTCATTAGCACCTATTCCTCAGCCATAACTGTTGGCTCTCTTGGATGCTGGATGATCAACAAATGGTATATCCCGCCCTATGTTTTTTTCTGATAGCTGAGATACCTCCATGCCTCAACAGAGAAGTCTTCATAAGCTGGACTTCGAAGAACTTTATCTCCCCTTGTCCACCCCCTACTCAAATTGTCAGTTCAGCTAGACACCCATATTGCGGATGAACTGCTGTGGGTCATGAGTGGAAAAGAAGAGAAATAAAGGACAGTGGCTAATAATTCTCCTAAAGGCAAACAGATCCAAAGTAGTACTCCAGTTTCTGGTCTACTCTTGAGAAGAAACAAAGAAGCAGAAGGGAGAGACACAGAATGTCTTCCAAACACCAAATAACATAAGAGTTACTTATCATGAACCTTCTCTGAGTCAATCATTGTGCTTAGTTTTACATGAATCTCATTTAAATTCTCACAACAAACCTGCAGAATAGATATTATCTCTCTTTTTTGGTATATATATATATTGTATGTATGTATTTTGAGAGAGAGAAAGAGAGAGCAAAAGAACATGCGTGAATAGTGGGGAGAGGTGGAGAGAAACGGGGAGAGGGACTCTCACAAGAGCTGCATGCTCAGTATGGAACCTGATGGAGGACTCCACCTCATGACCCTGAGATCATGACCTGAGCAGAAATCAAGAGATGGACAGACATTTAACTGATTGAGCACCCAGGCACTCCCCTCCTTTTTGACAGAAAAATCTATTTAAATTATTGCCATATAAATGTTACAGAAAAAAAAATATTACAGAAGTTCAGAAGGAAGGAAAAATCACTGGAGAAGAGTTGCCCAGGATAGTCTTATGGCAGAGCTTCAAATATGTGTATGATTTGGACTAGCAGAGGGCAAGGAAAGGGAGCTTCATAAGAGGAGTTAAAGAGATCAAAAAGAACATTCTGGCTCTGGTGACCAGGCATTTGCCTTTAAACAGAAGAAATAAAAGATAAGTGTGATAAGAAAATCTGGGGACACATTAAGAGGAGGACATAGGTCAGGTTTTTGCAAGTCAAGTCTGAAGCAGGGATTTCGGTCCATGTGTTTATTATTTATTACTACAGGCGTGCTGTCTGGAGAAAGGGAGCAAGGTCAGTAGGACTCAGCAAGGGAAGATACTTCGCATGAAAGTGGCTTTGGCTGGAATCTGGCTAAGGCTGGATGCCACACTGAGCACAGTGAGAACACGTCCTGAGTAGAACCACAAATCTGGTCCTGCCTTGAAGCAAATGGCAGCAGCCTTTGTCCCCCTGCAACCTTGTTTGTGGGATGTCCTGAGGTGTGGGGCGCTCACTTCTGGGGCTCACACTTATTTGAAAGCAATCTTCCAGAGAAGGTAGTAGGTCAGTAGTAGTAGGTCAGAAGGTCAGTAGGTGACACTCTCCACAGCCAAGGAAGTGTAGGCAGCCTCAGACAGGGGATCGGGGCGGGGGGCACTCCTCAGTGATGTCCATGCTGGAGGGACTCCACTGCCCTCCTGAGGAGTTAGGAGTTTTCCTCACTGAGCACTTGTGGGCTATTAAAGGAGGCTGAAGAAAGGATTTCTAGGTCATAACTACTCTGGGGTAAATAATATGGAATTTTGGGAAAAATGGACTCAAAGGGTGAGGGACTAAAAGGACAAAGACCCTTTGATAGACAATAATAATGGCATACACACTGATCATTTCGTGTGACACACACTGCAGTAAGTGCATTGTGTGGATTATCTCGGTTCCCAATATCGTCTCCCAAATCTCGTGTTGTTACGGATGGTTTATTAACCTGCTCAAGTCCGTGGCTGATAAGTGGTAGAGCCAGAGTGACTAGCCATCACCTCACATGGCTTCCTGGTAGGTAGAATTTGGTAACCGTGTGTGAGGAGGGAGGCTGTGAGGATGGAGTCTGTTTGTATGAGTTTCCGATTGTCACTGTGGCAAATTGCCACGGGCATGGTGTCTTAAAACAACAGAAATGCATTCTTTCATAGTTCTGAAGGCCAGAGATTGGAAGCCAGTATAACTAAGCTTAAGTCAGAGTGGAGCTGGGAGCCATTGTGCAGCCTACCATACTGTGGAGAAACGCCAAAGTTTTTGAAGCCATGTGATTAGGAGAATCGTGGCATTAACAGGAGGAAAAAAAAAATGAGGCCAGACCGGTGAGCAGATTAGAGACAGAAATGGAGGCATCCGGTTTAGCTAGTACTGAGTCTGAAGTGTTAGCAGAATACGCACATGGACAAAGCCACAGGTAGCTAGAAGGCTGGGACTGGAGCTCAGAGGAAGTCAGAGATCCAGGCTTAGCACGGTAAGAAGGAAGGATGGGTAAGGCAGTGCTAGAACTGGGCCTCCCTCTCCTTGCAGTACCCTGCTGGCCTGCGTTTCCTCACATCCAGGTGCAGGCTGGTACTGAGTCAAAGCTACATTTCAGAGGTCTCTATAATTTCGGGCAATCTCTTACTTACTCCATCTTGATTCTCAGCTTCTGCTATTCTCCCCACAAACCTATGGCTCCCCTGGCTTTTAGATTGCAATCTAATTCCGACTTTCCCTCTCCCAATCCACTGGGTGCCCTACTCTGTCTTGTCCAATCTTTTGTTGTTCTATTCTTTTTTACATAATGACTGTCTAGTTATGGGCTTTATTTTTCTTAGCTGGATGTCTTAATAGCATCTTTTTTTTTTTTTAAAGATTTCATTTATTTATTTGACAGACAGAGATCACAAGCAGGCAGAGAGGCAGACAGAAAGAGAGGAAGGGAAGCAGGCTCCCTGCTGAGCAGAGAGCCTATGTGGGGCTCGATCTCAGCACCCTGGGATCATGACCTGAGCCAAAGGCAGAGGCTTTAACTCACTGAGTCACCCAGGCACCCCATCTTAATAGCATCTTATCATTTATGTTCTATAGTTCTTCTCACTTTCTGTAACAAAGTTAGAATGTGGGTTCATCTGCTTCTCACCCCTCATTGTTCTTTCAGACCAGTGAAGTACAAGTATCACCTAAAAGCTCTTCATTTGAGATCCTTAAGCCCTATTTACAGCTTTATTACTCATCATTTCCAAAAGCCTCTTCGTTTGTATATATGTCTCCAGGATTTGCCTCCAACTTCCTCTAGGACTTCAGTTGAGAAATTCTGCTTATCTGTTCCATCCAAGCCACATGGTGACATTTCTTCTGATTTTTTTATTAACTTCACTGCTTTCCCTCTTTATTCCTTTCAAAACATTTCTCATCCATTACCTCTCTACTCCCCATTCTTTCCAGCACAGATTCTAGTCTTTTAGGTACTTCCTCTTGCCTATTCAAAACCTCTGATCGTACTTGGATCTCTAGTCAGCTGGAAAAACATGATATGAATTACATTCATTCCTTCAATGGTTCAGCTCTGTGGTCAGTACTATGGGATACAATATGAACCTGATAAAGTCCTTGAATTTAGCAAGTTCACAGTCAAGTAAAGAAGATAAGTACACATGGAACTGTCCTGTTCACAGAGTTATATTGAGTGCCAGAAGATAGGAGTAAGTGGTGAGGAATATCAAAGGGTAAAGAAATTACTTTCAAGGAGACATCAAGGAAGGCTCAAGTGAGAAGAAGGTTTTTGAGTTAGGTAGGATATCATCATGGAAAGAGAGAGAAAATGATAACCCAAACTGAGAAAGTATCATGGGGAAAATTAGAAAGGCAAGAAATGTGCAGGAAACCATTATTTTAGTTTTGCTGGAATGAATCCATGTGTATTAATCAGCTTGGGTTACCACAACTAATTATCAAAAAATGGGTGGCTTAAAACCCAGAAATTTAATTTCCCACAGTTCTGGAGGCTGGGAAGTTCAAGATCAAGGTACCAGTTGATTCAGTTCCTGATGAGGTTTCTCTTTCTGACTTGTGGAGGGATGCCTTCTCATGTCTTCACAGTGCAGGGAGAGGGAGTGCTCTCTTTCTTTCTTTTTAGGAAGTCATTGGTCCCATCAAAAAGGCCTCACCCTCATGAACTCCTCTAACCCTAATGACCTCCCAAAGGCTTCTTCTCCAAATACCACCACACTACTAGTTACAGCTTCAACACACAAGTTTTGGGTGGGGCTGGGGGGAGACAATTGAGGCCATAGCACCATGGAACAAAAAGAAAATAAATTGGGAAAGTAGGAGAGGTAGTTTGGGGTTACACTATGAAAAGTATTAAAGCTAAGGCTAAAAAATCTTTATCTCACTTGATAAAAAATGTGGAAACATGGATGATTTTTGAGCAGGAGAATGCCATTATGAAATACAAAACTAATTCAGTAAGCACTTACTGTGTACCTGCTATGTTGAAGACAATGTCCCTAATGTGTGTGGCTGTAACTCTATAACATGGTATTTGACTTTAATAAGTTCAGTTTAGTGGAAAGACAAGATCGTGTGTGTGTGTGTGTGTGTGTGTGTGTGTGTGTGTGGTCTATCTATCTGTATGTATTATATATATAATCATTATGTCAGTGTATACTATTAATGAAAAAGGTACTAATGAAGTATAGCTTCACCCTACAGAAGTCAACAATGCTGGAGAAGAGCTGTATTTGGGAGAGTAATGTGGCAACAACTGTTAGAAAGTTATGGAAGGGCCAAAGAATAGAGGTAGGGAGCACACTTGAGCTTTTATCAAACAGTAATTTAGGCAAGGAGGTAACAAGTCTTGAAATAGTGGGGGTAACTCTTGCACACAGCTGTGAGAGACAATGAAGTGGTGCAGCTCATATGATTTGCGAATTGCCTAAATTGGAGTGAACGCTGATGGAGGGGGAACGCTGATGGAGTTTATGAGATTACTCTGAGGTCTTTCCTTTGGCTGTCTAGGTAAAGAATAGTGTCACTAATAGAAATGAGAAAGGTGAAAGCTTCTGTTTAGATAACAAATTGGATTTGGATTTGAGCTTGTTGAGTCCATAGTGACACAAGAGATCTAGATGGGGGTGTTGAAATGCAGTACTGAAACTGAGGTTATGAAACGAGACTAGAGGTACAGATTTTGGAGGTATCAGCTAGAAAGGATTGCATCAGCCTTGGGAGAAGAGGTGATCGTGGAGAAATAAGAGGAGCCGAGGGCCAAGGAAAACACCTACACTTACTGACCTGAAAGAAAGCCAGAAAGAAGTTAGGTAGAAGGCAGCCAGGGAGATAATAGTAGATCCTACAGGGTAGTCAAGGAGAGGGGAGTTCTGAGAGAAGGAGCTTAACAGAGGAAGAGAGTCATGGAAGGGGTGGAACAGAGGTCACTGCCTCTGCTTACTCTGTGCTTACTGATTACCTTTGAAACAATAATTCCAGTCAGTTTTGAGATAAAGCTGCATTTTGATGAATGCCAATAGGGGGAGGAATTAAATAAGACAATTTTGAAGATTTTGACCATGGGAAGGGATGGGTGACAAGAGACTGAAGCATGGTTTACCCGAGAACAGCAACAGTAACAGTGATGATAAACTTAGGATATAGCAGACATTCTTGTAAGGGTGTTATGTGCATTTACTCACTTAAGTCTCATAATTCTATGAAGTAGATTATTTTTGTTGCCTCCACATTACTTATCATGCGGTTGAGGATCAGCAAAGTCAAGTCATTTGCCCAAGATTAACATAGCCAGTGACTGACAGAGCTGCGACTCACATCCAGATAAAAGTGACTCTACAATTCTTGCTCCTAACCCCTGGGTGAACTGTCCAGCATGTCAGTAGATTTAGGAAAAGAGAGATAAGAACTGAAAGAGAGAAGACAAGAGAGGTGATCAATTGAACTTGCTTTTCAATTCCACTTCCAGTTTTATTGAGAAACATGCAAAACATGCAGACCTAGTCCACTGCTTATTTAGTAATTAACTATTTCCCCCTCTACTACCTAGAAATCTTTCTTGTCACCTGTGGGTTAGCTCACTCACTCTCCAGGTTAAAAAAAAAAATCTTTATTTTCTAAATAAAGCCACTGAAAAGCTTTATTTTCTAAAAAGCAACAAATCCACACTTTTTACCCCATGTAATAAATACTACATACTTTTTTTTTTTTGAGAGACAGAGAGAGTGTGTGTATATGGGGGGCGTGGGGAGATGGGTAGAGAGAGGGAGAGAAAGAATCTCAAGCAGGTTTCTCCCCCAGCAGAGTCTGACACGGCTCCATCTCACTACACTGAGCTCATAACCTGGGCCAAAATGAAGACTGAGACACTTAACTGACTGAGCCAATCAGGCACCCCAGTACCACATACTACTACCATATCAATATACCTAAAGAATAATATAAACACCCTCTTTAAAAACGTGAAACGTTTCCTCATTGCCTATGATATTTCTGTTTATATCCCTCAGCATGTTATTCTAAGCTCTCTTAAGTTTGATTCAAATCTTTTATTCCTTCTCCTTACTACTTCCCCACATTCTAAACCATCCAGAATATAAATTATTTCTAAAAGATAGGCTGTTTTGTTTTTTTTTTTCTTTCTTCTTCGGGTCTCTGATCTTCTCATTCCCTTAGTTTTGGATGCCAATTTCATCACATCCATTCATTGAAATATTACCTACCCTTCCGTTCCAAAGACAAATGTAACCTCTTTCAGAAGCTTGAATATCCTGGTAAGGATAGTCTACCATTTTCCTGAACTCAAAATATCATGGGCAAAACAAAGATCTTATCCCCAGAGGCCTTTACACTTACTGAATAAGCTTGTGTCAAGGAGTCACAAAGAAAGTGACATGGAACAACTTATTCAAATGCTCTTACCTTTATATATTCCAAAGTATTTTGAGGGTATACTGTAGGCCTAATTCATTATTGAATTCCCAATAGAACTTGCCACAGTGATTTGTCCTTAGCCTATTCAGTAAGGATTCATTGAATGAACCAGTGAATGATGCTTGTAGATGTAGAGTCACGATGATAAAAATGACATGATCAATAGACAATTGATTCTCTTTTGGTGTGCAGAGAAATCCCCCACCCCAAACTTTATCAGTGTGATATTTACCTCTGCAACACCTAGTAGATTTTTCTGAGTTTTGGTACTTGCTTGCAGATAAGAAGTAATGAGTTATATTACCATTTATATGATAATAAAGACATAAGTCTTTTGGCTTAAGATTCTGATAAGAACAAGAGAAAAAGAAACTAGAGAAAATTTGAACCCAAAACTCATAAAAGGACATAATGTCTCTTTTTGTCAAGGTTTGTACATTTTGTAAATTCAGAAATAGTCATTTTTGACTTATAATTTTATGAACTGTAACATGTTGAAAATGAATCTGAAAGAAAATATGATAGTTACAATTGAATTTTTATCTTAAAGGCCTTTTATTTAGAAAAGTAATGTTGATACCTAACACAAATTAAATTGGACTTCGATAATTTCATCCTACAAAAGTATGCCAAATGATTTAATTTTGAGTCAAAATTATTATGTAATTATATTCACTGTTCAAAATGCATATGGGTGAGTTATATAAATTCCATGATGGTTAATTTGTTTCCATTAAATTATTTTTTCCATGGTCTCCTTAGAGGGAATGAATTCAAACTGTTAAACTAATTATAATCAAACATCAACTAACTGGAACCTAAAATTGAATAATATTTGCTGCAATCAGCTTTTATGAGAAAGAAGCAAATACTAAGACCATAGGTTAGAAATAATTTATCCTCCCTGCCCATGCAAATTCCATAGTGTGTCTTGGGCCCCATACCAACTCATTCTATATTGCTGTAATTCCTTCATCTTCAATTTTGTTTATTCAATAACAAATATTTATTGAAGGCACTCCAGGCCATGTACTATAAATCCATGTTGAAAAATTAATATTTGTAATAAACACTCACAGACCCTGCAAGGACTTCAAATAAACGTTGAATTATATTTAGTGTACTGTATTTAGAAAGGCAAGGATATGAATTGTAGCAACTATTAGATTGCACCACTCAGATCTCCTGCTGCATGAAGTGTAATTTTCTAATGGCCCTAGCTGCTGCCATCCCCCACCCTGTCTGTGTGAAAGCCATGCTTTCCATGTGCTGCTCCCAGCCAATGACTAGGCATGGCAAGAGTATCAGTACAGGCCCATTCCTATGGACTGTAGGACTCGGGCCGGCATCTTTGGCTCAGGTTTCCCTACTGGTCTTTCTATAGAATGATACCCTTCTAATGTACCCTTCCTTCCCTTCCTTTCTCCTATCCAGGTAAGCCATCATGGCAGTCTGCAGGCCGTCCCTTTTTCTCGCTCTCTCCTTTCTATTTTCCACAGGCTTTTCCAAAAATCTTGTTCATATCTCTACCAACTTGGTGTTCATATCACTGGAAATCTAAACTAACACATGCATTGACTCCAAAAACTTTGCCACCCAAAGTACAACAGAACTTTGACTTCACCTGAGCCCCACTGAAGGTGTCAGGTAATTCCTAGACACTGTTAAGTTTCAGAAGCACTGGTCTAAGGTAATGGGCCATGTAAATGAATCTGGTTATAATACCAACATTGCACAGGAGTAAATAAAATCAGAAAATGCATATCATCTGCTTCATTGGTGTTTGTAACGGTGGACTTAAATAATGGCAGAGAGACCACAGTGCATTTTCTTGATTCAGTGAGGGGAATCCATAACCCTCGATCTTCAGTTCTCTGAGGCCATATGCACAGCTTGTCTTGCTTCACTCTGTCTTGGTTCTATTTGCAGGCTCATCATGTAGGTAATAATCACCCCCAGGTCCACTTTCAGCTGATCTTAGGCTGCTCTCCAGTATAATATTTCTGAGATTTCTGAATTTTCTTTATATTCGGACTAAACTGTAGTAGAGACTACTGAATGCCTACATCAACATTTACTCCTCCTTCTCCTTAAGAACAAAATCTCAAATTTTGCTGCTCATACAACCACGAGATATGAAAATGCCACAAACAAACAAACAACATCTATAATCTGCCATTGTCCCAACCACTGGTGTTGAATGTAAGTGGCCAAGTCCTATGGGATTGCCAAGAAGCATTTCTAAAAGGGAGGAGCAAACACATTTTCTTGTCTTCCTTCTTCTTGCCATCTGAAATGTGGGTAAGATAGCTAAATTTCCAAAAGTCATCATGGATGATGAGGCAATGCATCAAGAAGCAACAAAATAGGAGAAACCTGAATTCTACATGACCTTGGAACTTCCTATCAGCCCTGGACTACCTCCCTAGGAGTTCTTGAATGTGAGATTTAAATTTAAAAATTCTATTGTTCTTAAACCCCTATTATTTTGTGTTTCTCTATAACATGCAGCTAATCCTAACATAAATCATACCACTACTAATGAGCACGTATAGTGATGGAATAGGCATTTTACATTTTGCATTAGGAAAATATAAATGGAAATTTTGGTGAGGGAAAACAGGAAAACAAGGGGCAGTGCTATGGAATTTAGTAGTGTTTCTCTATAATGTTTGTCTTGCTTTAAGGAAAACAAACATGTTGTAATTAATAGTTAGGGCTATAAAATGTCCAGCATTATAAACAGGAACATTCTCTTATTTAAGTGTGTGTGTGTGTGTGTGTGTGTGTGTGTGCACACGCTATATTGAAAAATAACTCATGGTAAAAGGAAAACAGTGATTTATATTCATTTGTTAATTTGTTCATTAATTTATTCATTAAAAACACTTATAAAATGCCTATTTTGTATTGGTCACTATATAAGGAATTGGAAATCCAAAGAAAAACAAGATGAAGTCTTTATGTTTAGGAGCTAATAACCTAGTGAAGACAAACACACCCAGATTACTAATATTTTGTAAAAAATGCAAAGACACTAAATGCAAGGACAGGATGCATAGCCTTAGATGGGATGTGAAGGAACACGGGAGTTATCCTGGTAGACAGAATAGGCCAAGGGGACAGCATCAGTAAGGGACAGCAGTCCTATGTGAAGGGAACTCCAATAATTTTATGTCACAGATGAAGCTGAAGGGTCAACAGAACGAAGTGCTTTAGATGTCATCTACAGAAGGTAGACTTCTAATCACAGGGAATCAGGAGCTACTGAGAGGTTTTAAAGGAGGGAACTGACACTCTCAGATGTATGTTTTATTTAAAACATTCTGTGGCCACATGGAAGTTATGGGTTTGAGGAAGATAGCACTGGAAGCAAGGAGATCAGTTAAGAGGCTGTTTGAGTAGTCTAGTCAAATACAATGATGGCCCACATCCAGACAGTGGTGAAAGGTCTGTGGGAAAAGCGAGCACAGGTCAAAGACGTACAGACCAAATGAAATCATCAGGAATCAGTAACTGATGTGTTGTGAGAGGTGAGGCATGAGGAAGAGTTAAGAATGATTCCATGAACTCTAGGTTGAGGGATGGCTGGAGGATGGGGCCATTGACTGCTGTCCTAGAAAAATGAAGCCCCAAATGTTTGTATGCAACCCAGAATTTGCACCTGAGCCCAGGCTCTGGGGCCAGATTTTTGCAGATTAAAATCCCAAGTCTACTCATTTTGACTATAGGCAAGGTATTTAAGCTTTGGGGGATTTTTTTTTTTCCATTTATAAAATGTCTGTTGTAAAATACACTGTGTATGAGGATTGAATTAATATATGTACAAGTACTTAGAATAATCCCTGGTGTAAAGTGCTTTGTAAATATTGGTCATGCTTATTATTACCACAGTAACAATCTCACGCATCCAGAGTGAACTGGTTACCCAGGAACCAAAGAGAAGTTGTTTGAGAATAAAATTCCAGGAAAAGTCAACATTTAAGTTGTTTCAAGGAAGGAGAGCCCAGGAAAGATTTGATGCTGAGAAATATTAGAGAAATAGAAGAAAAGCCAAAGGGGTTCAGTAAAAAGAACCTAAGTAAGTAGAAAGTTCTAAGAAGAAAGCAATCGACAATATCCAAGATAGCACAGAGGCCAGTGAGGTAGCAAGACAAAAAAGCTGACTGTATTGTACAAATAGGAGATACTCAATGGACTTAACGCAAGTTTGATGGAGTGGCAGGGCTAAAACTAGGGGGCAGAGAGTTGAGAATAAAAGGATTAAAAAAGGAAAGTAGCAAAACAGATTAATCTTCTGAGAAGCTAAAAGGGGTGGGAAGTAGAGTAACTGAATAAGCAGGATTTGAGGTAAAGGGAGGACAATTTTAGATACTGAAGAGAAATAGGAATCATGGGAGAGCAAATGATCAGTGGCAGGAGGGTGGGAGAAACAGAATTAGTAAAACGTGGAGAGGGATCAGCTTTGCACAAAAGATTCTTCATAGTCTTACAATTAAGGGCAGAAAAAAGGAAGAGAGTGGTCATTGATGTTTATAGGTATGAGAGAAGGGAAACAAAGTTGAAGGAGGTCATGTCTAATGGCTACAATTCTTTTGAACTGATTTAGAATATAACTTTACGGGCTGGCCATGGATATTCCCATTGCTCTAGCATTTAAGGAACCCTAACAGAGAACTTAACATATGTTAGACGCCATTGGAAATGCCAGCTTTTGCCAAGGTAATTGCTGACTCTTAAGGAAACTTCCAATCTGGTTGGTGCCAAGATCTGCCACGTGACTGGCAATGGAAGGCAGAACATGACCGCTGTCAAGTAAGTCTAGCAGGCAATAAGGACTCCTGGGATTCTGCGGTGAGGAAAATCAGTGTGGACTTCCTTCTGAAGACTTCTGTTGGGACTTTAAAAAAAAAAAAAAACAACTGGTAGTCTTCAGGTGAGCAGAAAAGAGGTGCGCTTGGGACAGAAAACAAAAACCAAGGTAAGAGGGAGATGAAGCATATTCTGAGTAGGATGTTACTAGATTAAGTGAAAACAATAGTAAAGGCACAAAACTAGAGAATTCTGCAAGACAACACCTCAGAGTGATTCAGAGGAGATGGATGTTGGGATGAATATTTCTATAAAGACAGTCTGATCAGAAAGGGGCCCTCAAAAATGGTGTTATCTGAAGTTTTGATCTAGTACTCAGTCACTTTAAAGGAAGTGACCAATCCCTGGAGAGTGACTGATGAAACAGGATATGGTCACTTGGGCTTGAGGTCCCTTTGTGTCAGAAAGTCTGGAAAAGGATTGCATTCCTGCTTCTCATCAACCCAGCCACACTGACTGAGCAAATTCCTGAATGGAGTTGGGTTCTGTACCACCAAGCAATCTAGCTCCATGTACACAGTCCTTTGTATGCCACACTGTGCCCTCCTGCCACAATCATCCACACAGATATGAATGCTCATAAGACACGTTAGCGTGCTCATGAACCATCAGGGCTCCTCAAATCAGCGGTCAGGTTTTTTGCCTATGGATGTGTGGGGTTTTGTTATTTTTTCTATCAAAGGAATTTCAAACGACTATTTCCATTTTTATTTTTTTTTAAATTTATTTATTTGACAGAGAGAGATCACAAGTAGACAGAGAGGGAGGCAGAGAGAGAGAGAGAGGGAAGCAGGCTCGCCGCTGAGCAGAGAGCCCGATGCGGGACTCGATCCCAGGACCCTGAGATCATGACCTGAGCTGAAGGCAGTGGCTTAACCCACTGAGCCACCCAGGCGCCCCACTATTTCCATTTTTAAAGCCACAGTTACAAATAATGACCAAGAGAAGAAAATCCATCTGAGCAAACAGTATACCCTCTATCCCTGTGTCAAGCCTCAGGCCAAGTGTAAAACTGTCATAAGCTCCCAGAGTGTCTGAGGCAATGTGATAGTCTGGAAGGACAGGCAGTTGGGTGAGGAGCTGAGCACTTGTGGTTTCTCTATAGAATGATGGCTTCTGAGACAGATGCTTCGGATGGGAGTGAACAAGTAGGTGGGAGAGGGGACTTATATCCTAAAAAAATTATTAATATTGCAGCAGTGAGACATCTGGGCAGAGGAGGCAGGCAGTCCCCTTATTGTCCATTATGATGTGGGTTTCAGACTTTACTCTGTGCAAACTAAATGGGCAGTATCAGGGAAAAGCTGCCAGGGCATGAGGTCTTTTAAAAGCTCTTTCTTTTGAGATAATTATTGACATTGGTTTTAAATGCAAAATGCCTGATTGGAATTCTAGTCAGAGGCAGTGTTCATAACATTAGGGCGTATGCACCCTTGTGCACATGTGGAGAGTGAGGTTACTCTGAAAAGAGATACAATTTTCCCATCCAAGATGGCGCATTTATTTTGATAGCTGCAAATGCACAAAGGAGAACGGGCCTAGCCTTCGGTTGCAGGTGTTGCTCAGCGAGTGCAGATTGGCGGGGGCTGGATGGTGGAAAACCTGTAGACTTCCTCTCCAAATAGAAGCTGGGAAATCATCCAACACGTCCCACTTTCCTGAGAGGAAGCAAGATGTGGGGACAGGAAGGCTGTGTCAATAAAGCGGTCCAGCAAAGCCCGCTGTGATTGTTTTTACATCATAAATATTCTACAGCCAAGCTTATGAAATTTTGATTCCGAACAATTGTAATTTGCTGACATTCTTCAACAAAATCGAGAGGAACTGAGTTTGGGGTCCTTTGCCGTGAAATCTTCTGTAAAACAACACAGAAAGGAAACTTCAGAACGGGAGCCACCCTTGTCCAACCAAGAGCGCTAATTAGGGCATGGAAGATGGGGCTTCCTTCTCACAACCTGCCCAGAAAGAGGAGGATGTACGCTTCTCAGGAGGGGTTTCCTGCTGGGGCCCAGAGCCTCAGCTTCCGGGATCTTACTGACCTTGACTTCAGACACAATCCCATCTACAGTTCCAGAACAGCTTTCCCAAATTCCTCCATGATGCTTCCAAAAGATTCTGAGATAGTGTCCCTTCACCCTCATCATCATCTGTTCCCCAAATGCGCAACCTCTCATTTCTGACATTCAATTCTTTCGGGGGATGACTCAGAGAATTCAACGTGGTCCTTCCTAGCTCCATCGGCCCTCTCGCTTCCTCTGATTGTAACTGCCTCAAACATCCTTCACCTCGTCACTCCTCCCTAGCAGCAGCTGCTTCTGGTGACAGCAGTCAAAGTGGGATGGGGAGAAGCATTCTGCCTCCCACTCCTCTTGCTACTTAACCATGCCTAAGTCTAGGACAGTTTCAAGAAGGCTCTTGGGTGGAGGACTCAGATCTACCACAATGTTTATGAATCACTGGAAAAACCCCTGAATCAAAACAGTTTGGTCTCGGCAGCAGGTTAGTTTCGCATTTTAAGGATCATGGATTTGTGTCATGTTGCACCATGAAGGAAACTTCAGGTCCTAGCAGAGTTATGGGAAGATGCTCTGGGAGGTCCACCATGTTACAACAAACCATTGAAGGAACATATTAGATGGAAAAGTGAGAAGACAACAGGTCAAAGGGCTCTAGGCCAGGTTCTCTCCTTGAGCAAGACCAGCAGCTTATAGAATTGCCACAGATTTTGTCCTTTCCCAGTCCTTCAACTATTCAATAAATCCTTATCACACATGGACGACACACCAGGCAAGGCTCTAAGTCACGGAGATGAAAGATATAACATTACAAGACAAAAAGTCAGAGAAGAGCTTATATCCTCAATTGAAACTTACTTATAGAGCTTTGAGGGTCCCTATTTTCCAAGGACAGCCTGCTTTTACTCCTGCCGTCTCACATAATTATTAGTATTTCGTCCTGCTGCTCAGAAATTTTTCTGTGGTCCGTAATGCATATGGTCACATTAACTTATAAGCCTGGAGCTCTGTGAGGCACTGTGTGTGCAAGGAGAACTCGTCTTTAGGAAACTCACAGTTCAGCAAGGCAAACAAGCAAAAAAATTATCATTCAGTAAGGGCTAGAGCAGAAATAAGTACAAGTTGCTTAGATCTTTAAAAAATAGTAGCAGCTGGCTGAAAGAGAAGGGGAAGAAGCTGGAGAGGTGGATGACAACAGGTGAGAATTAATCACTACTTTTTCTGACTGGAAGAGACAGGAGAAATAGTGTGTGTCTGAAACTAAAAGGCTATGAAAGAAAAGGTCTTGTATGGGAAGTGTTTACAGTACAAGGCCCAAATAACTTGATTATAACAAGAAATGAGGGTTTGCTAAAAGTATACAGCTGGTGTAAGTGTATTTTAATAAATGCTTTTCACTATTTCCTGTCATTTTTCACACTCTGGACCCTAACGACACACACAACACACCACACACATTCCCACACACATGTGAAACAGAACACCTTTATCTATATGCTCCGTATTTATCTGGATTCCACTCTTCAGCTGGGTGATCATCTAAGGTAAAGGATGCTTTGTGTAAGAGAGACCCAGAGAAGGCAAAACTCCCTGAGTGCTTTGCCAATGTTGGTATTTATTTTGATTTTCGATTTTTCCCTTCCCTTCTCCCTGATTCTGTACTTGTCTCTGTGAGAGAATTCTAGGTTCTCCTCTTTTTAGAAATAGCTAAACCACCTCCCATTGCTGATGGAGGGGGCCCTGTATTGCTTTCTGGGCAAAAGAATGTGACGAAACCCACAGGCAACACTTCCAGGCCCATCGTCTAAAACCTTTCCCCGCATAAGTCACGTGCTACTAGCTGGACATTCACTTGGAGTCGATCTCCCCACTTCTCCCTCCTTGATGTGAGAGGAAACAGCAAACTGTGTTATGCTGTTGAAGTTTAGGGGGTGCGTGCTACAGCAAACAGTATTCATTACTTTAAAAAATATACCTTCGCTTTCTCCTCACTCTTTCCACTGAAGTTCTGCCAACTCTGAAAAGGTACCTGAGGATCATTAGACAGGAATTATTCTAATTGTTCTCCCATGTGTTCTTGTCTGACTCTGGAACTGGACTAAGTCAATGAAGAAGACCTAGGTTTTTGTTTTGCTTTCTGTTTTAATTTATAACATCAGTTGTGGCTTCTTGGAATATTAAAAGCCTGGGCCTGGGAGACCTCTCAACTTACCTGATGATTCCACCACCCCAATTCTCCCTCCAACATGTATCAGAGAAATGAAACACATGGTGTGTTTATAATTTGTAACTTCAGTTGTGGCTTCTTGGAAGATTAAAAGCCTGTGTCCTCTCAAATGGGCCTGGGAGACCCCTCAACTTACTGGTGATTCCACTACCCCAGTTCTCCCTCCAACATGTATCAGAGAAACGAAACACATGGTGTGAAAATATTAACTTCCACTCCTATATTGTTTAATTTTCATGAGCACCATTAATGGAAAGAGCAATGAAGTGGGATCTGCTTCTTGGCATCTCTCACTGATTGGATGCAGGTGGGGGCTCCCTAAAGCTCTCCAGTTGGGCTCGAAGTGACTGCTCCCGCTCACTACCCACCATCCTTCTCGCAATTATGCACACTCCTACTGAAGCAGTCTCTGTTTGAGGGCATGACTAACATTTTCCAGGGTTATCAGAAAAAGCTTCATGGAACATGCGGCATTTCAGCTGGTTTCACTCGACGAGAAGGCTTTGTCGGGTGGAGGGGGAGATGAAGAGGGCATGCTAGGTACATGATAGGATAATTTGAAAGGAAAAAGTTGGAAACAAGCTTGTGGCATGCAGGGAACTATAAGAAAGGCAGAATTGTTGGAGCACGGCATCTGTGCAGATGGAGGAAGTGGGTGGGTCTGGATGGAGAAGGCTTTAGGAAGCAGCCGAAGGAATCCCAGCTTTATTTGGAGGGTAGGTAGCTGTCCTACAGGACAGCTGTCATGAGGCATGCATGATCTTGTTTATAGTCTCGTGATTCACCTCATTTTATCATTTAAACTGTGTGTGTCTAGGGCTTTCCATGGTCCCTTTGAAGCTTCCTTAGCTATGATTTCATGTTCGGTGAGTCAGAGGGAGTAAGTGGGATCAGGAAGTGTGGAACAATGGGACTGGGAATAACCATTCTCCCAGGTTGAAGGCAGCTGATAAGGTCAGAGGGTGGGGTCTCCCTCACCATCCTGCACCCGCAGGGCTGGGGGTGAGCACGGCTCTTCTAAGAAAGAGCAGCGGTTGTCGAAGGGCTCAGACACAGGCATGCCTTTGCCCTCCTTAATAGGGTAATCTGAACCTGCAGCTATTCAAATGCCATAGAGGTGTTGGGGGCTCCACCTAAGTTTGTTGTTGACAACTGCCCCGACTTACCTCAGCATCCTATGACATAAGAATTCCTATGACCTCGGAATAAGAACAAGATGTACTCTTCCAACTAGGAGTCCCCTGACTAAAATATATCACAATATGTATGCATGTGTAGCTTTTAGAGGAATAACAGGCATTTTCTAGTCAAATAATCCACTTCAGCCTACATATTTTAGAAATACATATTAATGGCTCTAGAGTAACAGACCTAGAAGGAAGCTCAGAGTTTATCTATTTTTAGATGAGTGAAACTAAGGCTCAGAGATATTTTCGAGGTACCAAAGCGCTAATAGGATTTTAATATAAATGAAGATCATTCCAGTAACTTTATATCTACTTCCGATAAAAGATTCCTATAACCAAACAGCAATGAATACACTTTTTAAAATATTATCAGCCAGGACCTCAGGGTTCTTCTTGGTCCATTATTATTTTCCTCAGTTAAGAAGTTCTCCATTGTGCTGAAGCTCGAAGGAAACAAGACATTTTGCTCTTCTGAGCAAAACAGAGCACATGGTAAGTATTCAAAAATTCTTGTTAAATGAGATTTAGCCACAACTTCTCCATTTCCTGCACAATTCTAATATGTCTATTATCTAAACATTAGAGATGTTTTTGAGGCACAAAACTGAAGGAAATAAAAAATCATGTCTACATTATCAAATACTACTTGAAAACAATCTTTTAACATTTTCTGGAAGCTAAAACCTTAGTGGATTTTCCAGATAGAAACTTCTGGTCTATGCTGACTCTTGGGTGCTTGGTCAGGCATATGGGATGGCTGGTAGTCCTCTGCACTGACAGGAAATATTAGGATGACCAGAAAAAACTGCACATGGCTTTGCTCTTTATCCTGAATATTCAGATACTTTTATACCGAAACTGAGATGGAAACTATTCTCTTAAACAAACTTGGCCTCTTGACCTTCTAGAGCATGAAAGAATCATATCCCTGAAGCCAGTCTAAAACCTCTGAGCCAGTGACTCTCTAACAGATAGGCCAGTCAATGAAGGATGCACACTACTTGGGGACTGTGTTGAATAAGGTTGAGTATACTTTGAAAAACTGTATTAAATAAAATAGAAAACATATTCGATCTATTGTTTTCCACAATACAAACTGCAGAAAAGTCAGGCTTAAAGGAATCTTGGCTGGTGGAGGAAGCAAAGGATAGTCTAGAGATGGGGGTGAGGGGGTACGAGATAGTATTTGAATCCGCTCATGTCCAAGATAGGAACCAGTTTTCGACAGAGCCCATGGGGCAGATCCAAGCTGTCAATCTTATGCTAAGTCTGAAATGTCTTCTGAGTACTATCAGCTCCTGCTAACTGCTATTTATAGCAAGTTTGGCTAGAGAATGTGATCCCTCTTTTAGGATAAGATCAGGATGGCTTGGAAACGGCTGTCACATTGTTGACTTTCTCATGACCTTCTCTCCTCTGTCACCCAGCAGGTGCTTTCAAAAGAGTTCACCTCGGGGAGGGGGAGGGCAATCCCTCCAAACAAGAGCAACAACGGTTGGAGATGATTTTCTCAGTGGATAAGCCTGGAACAGAACTTCATGGAAGGAATCGGAATAAACACCTTCTTATTCAGGAAATAATGCACATCGCATGCAGATCACAACCTTTTTCTCCATTCCTCTTCAAGAACAATGCTAACCTTTTGTGAATTTCCCAGATCCTCAGGGTTTTACTCCTGTAACTGAAGCAGAGTAGGAGCCAAGCTTTAGCTCAGCCACATCTGTCCCAATAACCTTTACAATGACACGTGCTATAGGAAGTAACTGGAAAGGTGTGCTCAGCCCTTATAGGACAGCAGAAGAGAAAGCAGAGAGCAAGGCATTTTTCTGTAACCAAACTTGAAGACCGATGTTGGGCAGAGATGGTTAGAGGTGGGGGAAGAATGACTTTTTGTTTTTAAACTTGTTTTTTGTGACTCCGATGTTTGAGTAAAGGAGATTCAAAGTGTTTCCCTTCTGATTAGTGCTCCTGCAACCCCACTGAGTCACTTCTGATAATCGTGTCCCTTTTTTTCAGGAAATAAAGTAATATCTTGACAAATTACAAAGCTGGTCGTAAACAAACACTCACTAAATAGCATAATGCTATCAGGCTCCACCTGTAGTTTACAGAATGTTCTGAATTTTACTTAGGGGTAGGGCCTACATTTCCTCTTTGGTGGAAACGGTAGTATAAGAATAACGTCAGTTATTGTTAATGCAGTTCACACTTTGAGCCAGCCACGATGTTAAGCACTTTATCTTACCTCATTAATGTCTCATAACAAATCTATGAGGAAGGAAATAGCATTCCTTCTTCACCAAGAAGGAAGAAGCTTAGAGAAGTGATAGAACTTGCTCAGTTATCACATAGCTGTCAAGTGTCTTGGGCTGATGGTGTGAAAGGTGGATTGTGGGAGAGGCAGGACTCAAAGACAAGCATACTGCACTTGATTTTCAACTGCTGACTTTCCTCCTCCATCTTTTCTTCTTTCTTTCTTTCTTTCTTTCTTTCTTTCTTTCTTTCTTTCTTTCTCTCTTTCAGACTTTATTTATTTATTCGACACAGAGAGAGAGATCTGGAGAGCCCAAGCAGGGGGAGTGGCAGCAGGAGAGGGAGAAGCAGGTTCCCCACTGAGCAGGGAGCCGGATGTGGGGCTTGATCCCAGAACCCTGAGATCATGACCTGAGCTGAAGGCAGATGCTTAACTGACTGGGCCACCCAGGAGCCCTGACTTTTCTCCTTCTTGAATCCTTGGGAGATACAAACCTTTGGGCTTTTATCAGCTCAGTGTGAATGAGTTTTAAATTCTTTCCCAAAGGCTATGAAAAGCAAAAAGGATCCCTAGGAGATCAAGAGAGCAGGTAGGACATGTGTATAGGGAAAACAAGGCCTGAGTTGAGAATTAGAGTGATGACCAAAAAACGGGTGCATGGTGTGGGGGGTTCACAAAGACAAGTTGCTAGCTTTATAACCTAGCTCAAGGCCAATTCATAGTGGATGCCTTTCTAGATTTATCTTTTGATTTATTTACCAGAACTCTAAATAAACCAAATAAATAAAATTTCCATAACATGTGTAAAGTTATATCCGATTTATATGTTCTGAGAAACAATCTGTTTTATAGTCTAAAAACAAATACCTATTTGTAGAGTACATAGTAAGCATAAATTGCTCTGTGCTAAGAACTAATTTGATTACCAGTGTTGAGAGGAACTTGTTACCAGAATTCTAGCCTGCAAATGTTGCAGTCAGTGGAATCTGATACAGCTTTAGGTAGCACAGGAACAGATACTAAAATCAATGAAATCAATCAATCATTAAGTCATATATTTTACTGCTGCTTTTAGTTTGTTACTATGGCAAGGAATCCATATTTATCAAGTTTTCTTTAAAAAAAATTATGTTCGGGACGCCTGGGTGGCTCAGTTGGTTGAGCGGCTGCCTTCGGCTCGGGTCATGATCCCGGCGTCCTGGGATCGAGTCCCGCATCGGGCTCCTTGCCCAGCGGGGAGCCTGCTTCTCCCTCTGCCTCTGCTGCCACTCTGCCTTGCCTGTGCGCTCGCTCTCTCTCTCTCTCTCTCTGGCAAATAAATAAATAAAATCTTAAAAAAAAAAAAAATTATGTTCAACTCCAAGTCAGCATTAACTGAAAATGTTAAATGAATTATAGGATAGGCTGTTTGTCCCTATGGACTTATGGCAGGTAATGGAAGGATCACACGCACAGAGCTCATAAAAAGTGCTCAGTAAATCCTGTTGAAGTAAACATGACTTATAATGACAAATGCAGAAAATTAGCTTCTGAATCCTTAAAAATTATTAATTAAGTTTTCATCTTAGGAGAACTAATCCTTATTTTAAATGAGTCAGATTTATAATATAATATATATACTACATATAGAAGAGTAGCCTTCGGAGTCCACTGGACTCCTCTTTCTTGCATATATTATGTGATCCTTCCATTCCTCAGTTTCCTATTTCTGCAAGTATTTTTTTAAATCATAGCATTGAAGAATGAATTGAAGCCAAACTACGAGAGACTGTGGACTGAGAAACAAACTGAGGGTTTTGGAGGGGAGGGGGATGGGGTTTAGGTGAGCCTGGTATTAAGAAGGGCACATATTGCATGGAGCACTGGGTGTGGTGCATGAACAATGAATTTTGGAACACACACACACACACACAAATTAAATTAAATTAAAAAAAATAATTGAAGGCTTTGACATAAATGAATAAAACTCAGAGCAAAGTGCCTCTCAAAAAGTTAGTTCTATTTTCTCTTCACCCTAGAGTATAGGTAAGAAAGGATTATTTTAAGGACTGAAAAAATGATTGAAGGGAATATAAGTGGCTTCCTGTCTCACTGGTAATTAAAAACTTACAAATGCAGGCAACTTTACAGGGATAAAATATTCCACTAAATCTTAGTGCTCTGTGCATAGGCTGAAAAATATTTTTCATAGCTATTATTATTATTATATATATAATACATTTTAAATTTTTTATATATAATATTACTTTCTATATATTTCCATAGTACTTCCTAGTCACACTTTTCTAGCATTTCACAGCCCAGGAGAAGAACTGACTGCTTCTCTGATCATAGTGAACTCAATACATGCTTCTGTCTTATCACCTCTAGTCCTAAGGAATCTGCATGCTGAATGTCTACCCTAAGAAGCTCAGAAGGTAGGGAGATGTCTGATTCCTACTTCTATCTGCAGTGAGTAGCATATTACTAAGCCCAGCATGGATACTCAGTAGGAATTCCTTGGTTAAAAAAAAAACAAACAAACAACCAAAAAACAAAAAAACATTTCCAAGGGAGCATGCCAGGATAAGCTAACTTCTTTTAACCTCTAACATATTTTATATATCAATATCAAGTTGTCTCAATGGCCTCTTTTAAAAACATATGCCCTCCTCAGTGTTGTGCTAATTCTTGATTGTCAGTAAATTCTAATATGCTCAATCTATTTCTTCAATCTTCATTCTACCAGTAAAATTTGCTCTTTAACAGGGTTCAGTTTTGACCATCATCACTGCATTTTAATACCAAATAGGACAATGTCTGTGATATTTTTGAGAGCCTATATTGTCATGTTCCCTGAAGTTAAAAAAAAAAAAATAATAAGAGCTTAGAAAGTATAGGTAGAACTAAGGTAGAAAATACTAAGAGGAAAATTAAGGCAAAAGTACAAAGAAAAAAAAAAGGACCTTCATTCCAACTTAGAAAGTATTCCTACATGATGAGGAAATGTGTTCTGTTTTGACTTACACACTTTTGTCTACATTTTCACACAAATCTGAATTTTCCTGAAGACAATTAAGCTATCGTCTATCTACCTGGACCTACTTTTAAAAATATCTATACTTAAAACAGAGACAAGCAAAAAGCTGCTCTGAAAAGAAGCAAAACAGTGGCAGATTTTTGTGCTTTGTAACTTGTGAATTTTCAAATGTATAAAATGAAGTCAAGTCTTCACTAAAACGGAAAAAAATATCATGTGGTCATCAGAAGGCAGTGTTGTTGTCCTGGAAACACTTCCTTTTTAACTTGTGAAACTGACAAGCCTAACATGCCAAAGACTAAGTCCTAAATCTGAAGATTGACAGTTTGCAAAGCCATGCGGTATATTTTTAGCCACAAGGTCATCTACTTCCCAGATGACATCAGCAAGAGGTTTGCATATTTCAGCTGAGACTGACAAAGATGAATTTATGTCACAAGAGAGAGGACAAGCACGAGGAAGTTCGAGGAAATGCATGCCTACAAACAGAATGGTTAGGAAAGGGCTGCCGAGAAGTCCCGGGGTTCAGCCCAGCAGAGATGCTCACGTGCAGCCTAGGCTGTGAACGTTCATTTATTCCCGGTAACACAGCTGATGATATACAGGAAATCATTTTAAAAATTAGCAATAAAAATTAGTCCTTCAATTGTTTCCACTGGAGTTGTGTGTTGAAAGTTCGCTGGTTTTCACAACTCAAGTGTTTGTACTTCTTTACTATGTATTGACTAACCATGAATGCCAGGAGCAAATTAAGGTAGTTTTCAGGATGTAACACAGACATGGTCAAGGGACATTTTAGAGAACTAAGAAGCCAGCTGGGAAAGCAGAAGAATTTTATCTGTATCATTGTACAATAGCTATACACATGTTCCAATAGCTTGACAGAGTTGACAGGTTTTTCTTTTGTTTCTTTACTTGTTTGCTCTTTGGTCCTCATTGATTATTTAATCCTACAAGATTATTTTTTAGTTTCATTTAAAGGGATACCTTAGATACTGGAAATTTTATTTGCCCCTCTACATATAGGAAAAGTATAAATGACAAGAATACAAATATTGCAGTGTTTTTATTTAGTTCATCTTGTCTACCTCAGTACTACTGATGTTTGGGGCTGGATAACATGCTGTGATGGGAGGCTGTGCCATGCACATAGGATGCTTAACAGCATCCCTGGCTTCCACCAACTACATGCCAGGAGGAACCCCGTTTACCTCCCCAAGTTGTGACGATCAAAAATGTCCCTAGGTGGGGAGCCTCGGTGACTTAGTTAGTTAAGTGTTGGACTATTGATTGTGGCTCAGGTCATGATCTTAGGGTCATGAGATCGAACCCTGCAACGGGCTCCCCATTCAGCAGGGAATCGGCTTATGTTCTCTCTCTCTCCTTCTCCCTCTGCTCCTCCTCACCACACTTGCTCTCTCTCTCTCTCTCCCCCTCTTTCTCACTCTCAAATAAATAAATAAATAAATAAATCTTTAAAAAAAAAAAAGTCCCCAGGTATTGTCAAATGTCCCCTGGGAGCTGAAATAGCCTCCAGATGAGAACAACTGATTTAGATCACATCATTATAGTGATCGTATTAATAGAAATTTATAAAGAGAGACATAAAATTAAAAATAAGTATCAGAGCTTCACTAAGCAAAGTAAAAAAGTCCTATGGGTTATTTCCTGTCATGGGCATTATGTTCAGCCCAATTTCTAGAATTAGACCGTAACAATGAATATTCATATGAGTGCCTCTGAAGTCCTAGCCATACCCTACATTGTCCAAGAATGAGGAAATTTTCTACTGAATTCCACATACACCAGCAGTGTCTTAGAGATCATTTAGTTCCATCTCCTAGTTGACAGACAAAAGAATGAAACATGCAGCCGTTTGATTCATTGCTTAAGTTCTCTTGGACCAGATCACAGCCCACAGCTTTAGGTTCCCAAATCATTAATCTTTCAAATATGCAATAGACTGGAATGATTTTGATCACTAAGAAATTAAAAAGATTTCTATTCAATTAGAATATTCCCTTGAAATTTTCAATTAATTATTCTTCCAGCAGTGGAACCAAACCATGGTTACTCTCAAACTGAACAGATCCTGATCTCTTCTGGGTGGTGAGAAGTACTTTGGAACCAAGCCCTTTTAGATCAGGTAGTCACGGAAGGACTTTGTGAGGAGACGCTTAAACCAACATGGTTTGACTCAGGAAGCCATCAGTGCTTGTGGAAGCGTGGCCTGTGAAAGCTAAAAGCACAGGGACCCACAGCAAAAGCCACCACCCAGATGAGGAACAAGCTTGGTCAGAGTAAGCCATTAGAGTGTGCTGGAAACTTATGCAGGATTGTGAGCAACAGCAAATACATGAGCAGATATTATGAAGTGTTTTTTGTTTTTTTTTTTAAGATTTATTTATTTATTTTAGAGACAGAGTGAGAGAGAACATGGGGAGGGACAGAGAGAGAGAGAAACTCTAGCAGTATCCCCACCAAGCACGGAGCCTGACCGTGGGGCTCGACCTTACCAGAAATCAAGAGTCGGACAC
Organism: Meles meles; assembly: GCF_922984935.1. NCBI lineage: Eukaryota > Metazoa > Chordata > Mammalia > Carnivora > Mustelidae > Meles > Meles meles. The sequence continues at coordinate 95,548,320 of NC_060068.1, forward strand.
TTAACTGACTGAGCCACTCAGCCCCTCTTAAAAAGCATTTTTTTGAGCAATATTTTGTGACTGTTATCTTTTCTCCCTAATTTCCATAAACAATTAGGCAAGGCTGGTGAAATTTTGAGGCTTGTAAAATGGCAAAGTGATTTGGCGACCTCTGATGTTTCTTCTTTTATCCACGTGACAGAAGTCCTCTTATCAGTCTTGGAGGGGCAGCTGTGTAAGGTTCTGAGGCCCAGTCCCCATGGTATCTGCTGCCCAGGGTGGCCGCAGCAAACTTCACAGGATCCCTAACCCTCACAGGCAGATTTCCTCCTGGCCATGGTGAGAGGTCTGGCACCTACCCTAGCACACTTGGGGGTTGTGGCCACTCTGAAGGACCTGAGGTCTGAGCACCTTCCCTCTGCACCAAGCAGAAGATGAGCCAAGCAACCAGGGGCTTCTCCATCATTTCTCAAGAGAAACAGAAGTTGGAGCCAATGCAGGGGGCTTCCTTGTCAAGAGTGGACCCAAGTGCTTGAGAACCGAAGTCACTTTGAACCGGGTTCTTTCCTGGACTCCAAGAAAAACCTGATGTTGGCATAATGTCAAGTGCTTTGTGAAAACCAAAACCAATAAACAACTGAAAGAGAAGATCTAGGGACTTGAAATTGAAAGCTGGTCTCCTGCCCAGTTTCTTGGATCCAGTGACATTTTTTCACACAACTTAATACATTCAGTTATCTGTGAGTCACTGTGAAATCTCATTACAGAGAGGGACAGTACAATGAGTTACAGATACAGTATCAAGTCTGTAGTTGCAGCACAGAATACACAGAGTAGAAATAAGCTTTACTGTAAAGAATGTCTGTGGATGAGCAGACTGCCAATACAGCCTAATTACTTCTTCCTATTCAGAGCCAGAACTGATGGATGGGGAGAAGGCCTGATCTACCGCTCTGTGACAGGTGGGTATGTGTGTGTCTGGGAAAAGGTGGGAGGAGGGTATTGTTCCTGCCCATGCAAGGAAGGGCTTGCGAAAGCCTCACTGCAATTTGCCTTAGGTCACACTTCCCAAGGCATGGTTCTGCTTACTCTTGTGGGCAAAATGGATGTTGTTTTGAAATGCCAACTGTTGATGTAAAATCACATTCAAATCTCTTTCCTGTAACAGGAGGTGTCACTCTGCTTTCTAGATGATACAGAAATAATCTCAATCATAGGACCAACTATGTCCCTACTCTTGCCCCCTCCTCCCAAATACTCACATTTGAGATTGAGGTTATAAAACAGACTGGATTCTCTGGGGGTTTAGAAGTGTTTAAAAATGATAGGTTATGAATACAGTGTAAAGTATATTATTGTAAACAAAAGTAATTCTGGTAGGTTATATGTCCCTTCAAAGACCCTTCTAACACAAACACTGACTTAGTCTCCCAGAAAGTTATGATTTTGCTGTTTGTTTTACCCAAACATTAGGATTTTCATGTTTTAATCCTCCATGGGTTTGGAGGTATGTGGTAAATAAAGAATGAAAAATATTATTTAATCCTAAATGATATGATGCTATACAAACACTTGCTTTATCTAAGAACATTAAGTTTTATATCTCTGAAGACAAGAAAAGCTTCCAGGTTAATTTTTTTGGAACAGATTTATTTTTTCATGAATTTACCTTCAGAAAAGAAAAAGTGAGTTAGATATTTCTAGATCGATTTTGACTTATAAAATGACTAAAATGGACTTTATGGGATGCCTCTTCAAAATGTCTTGAAAGGTAATTAATTGCTTTTATAGGAATATTACTAATTTTCCTACCTGAAGTTTGACACAGTTATCTCTGAAGCCTTGTAAGGATAAAATATATCAACATGTACTTATTTTAACCTTATATTTGATTAAGTGGCTTTGAAATAATCACTGATCTGTTATGTATACAAAGGATTTTATGCAAGAAAAATAATTAACCTGTTTTATAATCCCATATCTAACACAGACACAGGAAAAGAGTCATTATCACCTCCTTTTAGTACCAGCCCCAGCTGACACTTGTATGACCGCACTTGTATGCATATGAAATTCTGTGAGTGCGCTTGTGAGCATGTGTACCGCGAAGACCCATGGGAAGGAACTTAAGAATCTGTAAGGAAAAGCACATGCTCCTAAGGGCCTGATGGCTCATTGGTGGCCCATCCTTTCTCAGAAGCCCTCTAAGATGCCATGCATTCACCCAGAAAGCTTGCCGCCCCCATACCACCCTACACACACCAGGGACATCTGGCTCTAAGCAATAGCTTTTGGAATAGACACAAGTGCACTAACCCCTACGGGTTTTTCCACCTCCATATCCCTTGGGGCTTTTTGTTTGTGGTCTGACCATTACAATGGCTTCCCAGAGGCATCTTATGGACAGGAAGTAGCAGAACCTGATGGTCTATGTCCGTCTCAGCTGCTAGGAAAGGGATTGCTGTCATTGGGAATCAGAAAAAGTCATCACTCCTATTTTTCTCCCAGTTATTTTTCTTCCAAACAGAAATAGCTATCACCTTTCTCATCACAGAATATATTTCTGTTATAAAAGTCAAGAAAAAATAAAAATTCATAATCCCAGTACCTAATAGCAGCCATGTTCTCGCACATATAACATTTTGTTATATATAGCCTTTTAAATCCTTTTCTATGCAATTACATCACATTTATATAATTTAAAATCTCTAATGGCAACAGACTTATTTGTTTAATAATTTCTAACATTTGATGGTATATTATGAACATCTTTACATGTCAAGATAAACAGATGTGCATTGAACATTTGCTTGGCTACAAACTATCCTTTCCAGGCATTGATTTAAGAAGTTTTATTGTTGGGCATTCAGTTGACTATTTCTATTTTGTTATAAATAACCTTGGAATGAAGGTCCTGAAAGGTCCATCTTTTCAACTGTCTGATTATCTCCTTTGGATACATTCCTGGAAGGGAGACTCTCTGGTTAATATACGCTATTTTTAAGGGCTTTGGATGCATGTTACAAAATTGCCCTTGAGAAAGGATATATCTGTTTATTCTCCCACCAATGGTGAACAAGTGTAGGAGGCTTCCTTTTCAATTCAGCCTTCATCATGTCATGCATTTATTTCTGTTGGCTCATGACAGAATATAAAGTCTACGGAGTTAGGGTAGATTTGAAAAAGGAAAAAGAGTCTCAGGGAAGTTGAGACTATTCTGTGGCCCTCTGTGAATCACAAATGTAAACCTTCCTCCTTCCTGCCTCTGCCTCTGCGGGGAGCAGGCAGGATTCCAGGCCAGGAGTGGCAAGCAAATGCCACATGGCCAATGTTTACAGCATGGAAAAGGCTTCGGCTGGGGTTTGATGTGGATCCAAGAGGAAGGAGAGGGGTCCCATGGTGTTTGTGAAACTCAGCATGAAAAAATAATCCCCTCCTGCAAAGTGGGTTTCAACACTCAAAAGCTGTATGAGAGAACCAAGGGCAGAGAATCTCTTCCTCTGCCTCATGCTTTAAGGAACAGAGAGAAGCACTCTCTGATATTCTACAGAATGGGGAAATAAATAAACAGGAAATGGATTCTTTATTTTATTGACATTCCTTGTCAATACTCTTTGAAAAAATAGGTATAAATTCAAAAGGCTTAATTAAAAAAAGGATTACATGGTTGGCAAGAATACATTTCTGATAGAATGACAAAATCTGGGAGCTGTTAGTAGAAGCATTTACTTGAAAATTTTTCATTCTTTGAGAATCCTGATGACTAAGCATCAAATTGAATAGTGGGTTAGTCATTTTAATATTTTAGTTTGGATAGAGTAAGCACCATGGTTTGAACTATTCTATAATACCATGTCGCTGGGCTGGAAATCAGTTAGAAGTAAGCTTGTCAAAAGACACTGTTTCCACATTCTCTTTCTTGCCTTTCTAGAAATCCCTTTATATAAAAGGATATCTCATTTCTGACCTCGGCCAGCTAGAATGACCTGTTATATTTGGGTCTTATTCTAAGTGTGATGAGAAGCGATCAGGAGGTTGTAGGCAGGGGAGTGATGTCATGCATTTCCTCAAGTATGTCTGTACTATCTCTTTCTTCGGGGCTTGTAGAAATACTGAGTGTCTCCCACCCTTATCAACCCAGTATGCATGAGGCAGCCAAACTCTCAGAATTTCCCGTGGGAGCTTACTTGATACTAATAAAGTATACATATAGTGGCCCAAATTGATCAAATGGGTTATGGTCATTGTGTTATGTCTCCATTTACAAAAGTAATGTCCATCAAATAGACCCTCTAATTATAGACCTTTTCTGAGGTGTCCCAGTCAGGCTCTGCCAATGTGTCATTCAGTGGCCACTATCTGCCCTCCTGCGTTTTCCTATTGTTCACTTCTGTGACGTTCGTTCATTTTATTTCTTCCTGCCTTCGTGGTTTACTACCACATCCTGAAGCTCAAATTTCTATCATTTCTTGAGCTTTTCTGTATTATTTCAGATGAGTTGCTTGGCTCCATTTTTTTTGGACCCACTCTGAGACACGAGCTATACGTCATTATGGTGGAAATGTGCAATCATAAATTTTTTCTCTTGGGGACCAAATGACAGATTTATTCTTGGTAATGATTTTACCCTTTGTACTCCTCTTTATTATTTTTGGAGTGCGAGGTAAGGTGAGAGTAGTTGTGTTTGACCAGCTGAATAATGATGAAATAATTTGAGGACCAATAAAAAAAATGGGGTAAGGAATTTTAAGATCTAAAATAAATGATACTTTTTCTACAATTCATTGTTTTCTCTTTAGATATTAAACATCCCTACTTTAGTTAAGTACACAATGATGATAATAGGCTGATGGAATTTGAACAGATCCAAAAGTGAGTTGTCTTGTGTCTATCCAAATGACAAGGAGAAAGTATTAGTTAATTCTGCTAGCTCAGAACAAGTTCCTTTTATACGAACCTCTCCCAATGATACATAATGTTTCCTCACAAAAAAAAAATGACACAAAAAGCAATATGTCTGTGTCTTTGGGACCAGGTGTTTGAAGATCTAACCTACATTAGCAATAGGAAGACAGCAGATGGTCTCTTTTTTAGGTCTAGACACCATCCTCAGATAGTTAACTACAAACTTTTAAAATGGTTGAGCTCTACTAATACACACCTTCAGGAAAAGAAGGAAGAGAAAGTAGGGCTAAAGGGAGGAAGAAAACACTTGATGGATGTGTGTCTCTTACTTTTACAAAAGTCTGGAGATATGAAGTCAAACCAAGTGGTTTGAATAGAGACTGCATTTGTAAGGTTTATTCAGCAGAATTTAGAAAGAACTCTCATGGCGGACGGCACAGGCTCTGTAGTCAGAGTGCCTCAATTTAAACATGAAGTCAGCCATATACTAGCTGTGGGATCTTGGGGAAATTATTTAATATTTCCATGCTTCAGTTTTCTCTCCTGTATAATGGATATCCCAATAAGACCAACTTCTCAGGGTTGCGATAAATATGTAGTGTAGAGATGCGTGTAAAGGGCTCAGAACAGTGCAGGGCACAGACTGAATGGCCGCTGATGGCATCAACACCATCACCAGATTTGACCTGAAGAAGAATAAGACGGTTTTAACTGGGAGAGGCCCAAGATATTGAAAAGAAAAATAATTTTTGTCAGGTTCCAATAGTAAAATTCTTCCTGTGGGATTCCTGAAGAAGGAAAGGTAATGAAATCATTTTTTTAAAAAAAATCTTGTTCACAGCTTTGTATAATAAATTGTATTTTTTTAAATCACCAGAGTAAGATCGACTTTTATTCTTTTGCTGTAGAGTTTTATGAATGTTAATACACGTACAGATTTATGAGACCACCACCACAGTCACAAGAGAGGACTGTTCTATCACCACACAAATTTCTCCCCATGCTGCTCCTTTGCAACAACCCCCCAGCCCTAACTGCTGACCACCGCTCCTATGCTTTCTATCACCGTAGTTTTCACTTGAGAAAGTCGCGTAAACGGAGTCCTATTGACATGTTTTGAGATGAGCAACTTTCCTTCAGCATAATGACTCCGAGATTCATCTGTGATGTTGCAGGCAGCAGCATTTTGTTCCTTTTCATTGCTGAGTGTTTCATTTACCACAGTTTGTTTATCCACTCAGCTGTCCCAGGATATTTGTGGAGAGAGCTGTTAGAAACATTTGTGCACAAGTGTGTGTGTGAATGTCAGTTCTCATTTTCCTTGAGATAAAACTTTTTGCTTCATTTCCGTTACGTTCCTTGTTTGTGACTTATATACTTCAGTTGGAGGATAGAAGGCTCAGGAGTCAGAGAAGTGAACTAAGTCAGCAAGTGGATTTCAGCTGTATTAGTGACAACCCAGTAGAGATTCTAACAACATAAAAAAGATCTCTTAAATTCGTGGGCATTTTAATCAGGACTGTTTAATAAAAATGTTCGCTTAACTGGTATTATTTTTTCCTTAACTTCAGGAAGAGTATATGTTTATTGGCCATTTGGGGCTATTCTCTGCTTGCCTTTTCTATTTCGAGCAGAATTTTTATCTAGCATTTCCAAAGATCTAACACTGTACTGAAATTCTGATTTAGTAATGCAACTGTTCTCTAAGTTTGATAAGGCTGTTTTCCTTTCCCACTTCTGAAAGCAAGACTAAAGACTATTTTTAATGGTTTCACCAGGACCATCAAAACAAACTTGCACAAAAACAACTTTTGACTAAGGTAACTTAGTTAATCTTTGGTAATCTTTGCTGAGAGTTGAGAAATAAAGCAAAGTTGTCCACGTGTTAGGAAACTAAAATTAAATATGACAAGAAGTCCAAATATTAGTGTTTTTTCCTGTTAGGCTAAATAAAGCTTCTGCTGATTCTTCAATGTTTCCTATAACACGTTAGAACCAGAGCTAAATGGTTAAAACTCTTTCCTCTCGTAGGCTGGCAGCTGAGTTTCCATCATTTACTGTGCTATAAAAGAAAATTTATCATAAATTGTTTTGGTCTCCTGGAACATTTTCACTGGCAAATGAAGTTGACAGTTAATGGAGTCTCATGCAAAACAACAACAGCACTCTTAACCCTTGTATGTCTAAAAACACTAGGAGACATTGCTTTGCAACTGAAAATAAGAACTAGCTCGTTCTCACTAGAAGGAAGGGAGGGATCGGTCTTCTTTAGAAGAACTATGATAATCCTGTCTATGATAGGGTCTGAGCAGAATTTACCAATGTTTATTTGGGGGAAGACAGGATAAAAAAAAATCACACTATTTCACAGGTTGAAGTTCTGTCAGAACTACCATACCATCATGGAAATTTTGTTTTGCATGGCTGAATCCCATGTGGGGGTTATGGCTCAGTTGTAAGATTTGCTTCATGTAAAAGGAAGCCTTATAGAAAACTGTAAGCACAGAAGAAAAGAGGCAGAGAAAAGGGAAGATGTTTTACTAATCCTTTAAGATCTCCTTCTCTATACCAAAATCCTGGAAAAACTGGTAAAAGGAGGTTGCTTTGCAAGCAGCAAACCTCATTGTAAGAAACACTGATTGCCTTTGAGGATATTTTCATCAAGCTGTGGCACACTAGTAAGTTCTTTTTCTCCAAGTCAGAGGCATCACTCAATGGTTATCACATTGAAATTGTACAATTACAGCACCTATTTTATCTGTCTTCAGTGATTTAATTGAGTGAATTCTTTGAATACTACATTGATGACTATCATTTATAAGAACTCAAAACTTTGTATGTCTCCAAATTTAAAAATACAGAAATATACTGAGAGTCTGATGTGAAACACAAATAATCCTTAAAGACTGGAAATCTCAGTTTCTAGACTGACCTCTGCAGAGAATTAATGTTAGAAATGTGGACCTCAGATTTCTAGTAAGTGAATTTTGGACTTAGTTCAAATGTTGGTTTAAATTCTTGCATTGCTATCCAATTAGCTGTGATTCGAGGACAAGCTATTTAACTGATCCTTACATTCTGTGTCTTTAAAATGGTGAAAATCGAAAAAAAAAATGGTGAAAATTGTTCCTGGTATGTCTACCTAATAAAGTAGAGGTGAAATAAAGGTAAGGTGTGTAAGAGCACCTGGAGAACTCTCATGAATTAACATTTAAAAGCAAACCTATGCTAAAAATAAACTACTGGGACTATTTCAGAATGAAAAGGTTTTGTGTGTTGAAGGAAACCATCAACAAAATGAACAATCAATCTACATATGGAATGAGAGAAGATCTTTGCAAAGATATATCTGATGATTCAAGAGGTGAATAACCAAAACATATAAAGAACCCATACAACTCAACACCAGAAGAGCAAATAATTCCATTAAAAATGGGCAGAGGAACTGAATAGACATTTTTCCAAAGAAAACATGTGGATGGGCAGTGGACACATGAAAAGATGCTCAGCACCACAAATCATCAGGGAAATTCAAATCAAAACCACAGTGAGATATCACCTTGAACCTGTCAGAATAGCTGGTATCAAAAAGACAAGAAATAACGTGTTGGAGAGGATGTGGAGAAAAAGGAAATCCTCATACATGCAAACTGGTACAGTCACCGTGGAAAATGGTATGGAGGCTCCCTCAAAAGTTAAAAGTAGAAATATCATATGATTCAGTAACTCCACTACTGGATATTTACCTAAAGAAAATGAAAACACTAATTTAAAAAGGTATATGTACCTCTCTGCTTATTGCAGTATTATTTACAACAGCCAAGATATGGGAGGAAACTAAATGTCTATCAATGGATGAATGGAGAAACAATGGAGTATTACTCAGCCATCAAAAAGAATGAGGTCTTGCCATATGCAACAACATGGATGGACCTAGAGAGTATTATGCTAAGTGAAATAAGACAAGAGAAAGACAAATACTGTATGATTTCACTCATATGTGGAATCACAAAAAAACAAAACAAAACAAAGAGAAAGCAGTAAAAGACTCGTTAATACAGAGAACAAACGGTGGTTGCCAGAGGAGAGGAAGGTGGGGGGACTGGCAAAATGGGTATAGAGAAGTCAAAGATATGGGCTTCCAGTGATGAAATGAGTAAGTCACAGGGATGAAGGATATGCTATAGGGAATATTGTCAGTGGTATTTTAATAGTGATGTATATTAGCTACACTTGTGGTGAAAATAGCATAGTATAAAGAGTTGTCAAAGCCCTATGTTGTACGCTTGAAACTAATGTAACATTGTGGGTCAACTATACTTCAATTAAGAAAAAAACAAAAGTAAAGCTATGTTGAAAGAGAACATAGGTTTGGGCCATAGCTACCCACCCCTCCCCGCCAAGTGATAGGATCTATAGTGATATACTTGAAAAGGCCAGATTCCAGATTATTGTTTTCTGGATACTTATGCAGATAAGTCCTGCTTTTGCTGAAGACTATGTCAAGATTTAGAATTTCTTGTTCTCTATTTTTTGGACTGCCACACTTGGATTAGAGACAGCTCTGGACATAAACTCAACCTTTGGCAGATACACTCACTTTTTCATAAAAAAGTCTATGTTCCATGAAGTATCACTTACCAAGGAGAAGCATGTGTTGGCCTAATATTTCTTTTTTTTCTTTTTCTTTCTTTCTTTCTTTCTTTTTTTTTTTTTTTTACAGAGAGAGATCACAAGTAGGCAGAGAGGCAGGCAGAGAGAGAGGAAGGGAAGAAGGCTCCCCACTGAGCAGAGAGCCCCATGTGGGACTCGATCCCAGGACCCTGAGATCATGACCTGAGCCGAAGGCAGCAGCTTAACCCACTGAGTCACCCAGGAGCCCCGGCCTAATATTTCTTACACCAAAAAATCTTTACATCTTCTCTAGTCAGATCCACTCAAGGGAAAGTGTCTATGGCCTGTAACACTTTATGATGTGCTCAAGATGAGGAGACATAGGAAACTTCTCTATTCCAGTAAGGTGAGTGATCCTCTGTTTAGAATTTTGAGCATGATACCTTTTTGTGTAAGGTCCTGAAACTCCCAAATGAGTATAGAAGGACTGCCCAGGTCATTAGGTAACAAGGGGATGGTAAGCAGATACTATATGGGAGGGGTTTGATATGACCTGCTCTACTTGGGATTTATTATAGACAGAGAAATGGCTATAGGTCAGAGATTGAAAATCAGCAGTTTTGAATTCAGGCAGGACCTCAGGAGGGTTTTCATCAGGGCTAGCCAGGACTTAAGAAACGCTCTAAGGAAGCCCTGGTTCTTTTTATCTTGATCCACTTAGATATGTTCTCTTAGTTATTTCTCTGACTTCTGCTGCTGCTGGTCTTAAAAGTTGGAGAGAAGTTAATGCAGATCTGAGTTTTCTAAGAGGAATAGAGTAGTCCCATTCCCACAGGTTTTCTTGGTCTCTAAGAGGAAGATTATATTCTCTGGAAGGACTTTAGCCTTGGATTTCAGGGTTGCTAACTCCCAGGGTAAGAAGTATGGGAGGTCAAAGGAGACTTTCCTCAGCTGTGGTCTCAATCTCCAACCCCAGGTTCCCAACTACACAGCTCTGGCTCAAGTCCAGAGCATAAGGATCCTAAGCAAACACTTCCACAGCCAGGTGTAATTGTCCCACTTATTAATAAAGATGCAAGTGACTGATTCCCCTCATCAGCGTCCCTCACTTTCTATTCATATCTGCCCCACTCATTGCTGCTCGTATTTCAGTTTGAGCTGAAGAAAATTCTCTTTAATTTCCACCACAAAAACTAGAAATTAAGTATTTTCCCTATCAAAAAATATAATTCAATGTTCTTTGTTTCTGCCCCTTTTCCATCCTGCTCGCATACACCGCAGACAGTAAATTCTATATGACTAAATAATTGGTGTTGGAGATGAGGTGAAAAGATTGCCAGTTGAGAAAACTCTTCAAAATTCCTATCAGGGTTGACTGTACACAGTGAATAATTATAGCTTTTCTTTATATAGATCTGAAGTAGAAAGATTTTTCAAGGATTTCTTTTCCAGTGTATAGATTATTCAAGTGGCTTTTCTACACTCTTCCTCTTGGATATTTTTTTTTTTTTAAATAAGGTGAAAGTAATCAAGTAGCAAAGCATTCATTCATTTTTCTGCCAGCAGCACTGCATAAAGTTTTCATAGGTAACAGCAAAGCTAATAGCAAAATTCAGATCTTGTATTGCTTGGGAGATTTCTTCTTTCTGTTTATCAGTGTATTAGTTCTACCTAGAGATCAGTGGAATGCAAATATGGCGGTATAAAAATGTACATACACAGAAAAAATTTTGATGATGCTTAATTGAACAAAAGGGGAAAGAAGGGAAGATGATGACTTGTGCCTGCATGTGGATCTGAGATAAACCAGCAAGATATGTGACAAGGTAACTCTATTTAGAGCAAGAAAATTTGGGCCTAAGTCTCACCTCTTCCAATTACTAACAATTTAATCATGGGCAAAAGAAGACATTTAAGTTCTCTAAACCTAATTTTGCTCATAGTAAAATGGAGCCTCAACTCTAGCCATGTGACCAGATTATTGTGGGGGAAAATAAGATGGGATAAAATAAAAGAATGCATTATCAAAACTCAAAGGCATAAGAAAGTTAAGCAGCATAACTGTAGTACCACAGCAGAAAGTGATGTAGCTTATTCAGAAGAAACACAAAAGACAGAAAGGTGAAGAATCAACATCCCTCATCTCTTTTTATTTATTTGATTTTTTGAAGTTTTTTTTTTAATTCCAGTTAGTTAACATACAGTGTAATATTAGCTGCAGGTGTACAATGTACTGAGTGATTGAACACTTACATGCAACATCCAGTGCTCATCGCAGTGCACTCCCTAATCCCCATCACCCTAATCACTCTATCTTCCCACCCACCTCCCCTCTGGTAACCATCAGTGGTTCTCTATAGCTAAGAGTCAGTTTCTTGGTTTGTCTCTCTTTTTTTCCCCTTTGCTCATTTCTTTCTTGAATTCCACATATGAGTGAAATTATATGGTATTTGTCTTTCTCTGACTTATTTTGCTTAGCACAGTACTCCATCCACATTGTTGCAAGTGGCAAGATTTCATTCTTTTGGATGGCTGAGTGATATTCCACTGTGTGTATATACCACATCTTCTTTATCCATTCAACAGTGAATGGACATTTGAGTTGTTTCCATAATATGGCTGTGGTATAAACACTGTAATGCATGTACCTTGTCTATTTTTAAATGCTCATCAGCCCCATATTATAAGATCAGAATTCAACTACACCAAAATCAACCGATGGACCACTGGTTCTGCTTCTAACATTCCCATTAATACACTGCATAAATTTTTCCAAGTTATTTGACATTCCTGGGATTATAAGGACTGATTATTCTATAGCCTCGAGGTTTCCTAACTCCCAGCCTCACCCGTAGTCAGTGGGTAGAATGCTATCAACCATTACAGAGCTAGGTACCCATCTCAGGCTGGGTTCCCTGAGAAAGGAGATGCTACAGCAGGACCTGAGTCTAAGTTTATTTAGGAGGTGATTCCAAAAAGCACAGATAGGGGGATAGAGCAATGAGAAATGAGGGATGGGCAAGAAGTGAATATAGGGTGCATTATCTAGCAGGTTAACACTGCAGACAGCTCAGGTTCAAGCCCTTGAGGGAATCTCTGGAAGACTGTATAGGATTTATGTCAGAGTTGTCCCATCTAAGCAGACAGAAAAGTGGGTCATTTTTTCCTCCTATTCCCTTCCTTCACTGGCTGAGAAGTGTTCTTGAGACAGCAACTCCCCAGCACCTGTGACTTGCTGTGCATACCAGTCAAGCACATCAGAGAAATCTGGCAGTGACCAGTCACGAATGCCTGCACAAAGGACTCATCAACATGCATGAGAAGGGTGAGTGGTGAGGAGACACGGGTAGGGCTATGACAGCAAAGGGAGATGAGCTGTTCAGTTCTCTTTCAGAATAGGATAGCTGCTTCCTTCAGGAATGGTGAACTGAAGGACTCCTGTGCTTAGTGGCTTCTGGACCCCTTTTGAGTTTCGAGTTTTGAGGTGGAGTTTTGTGGTAACTCCACCTCATGATTGAGCCAGGTGGTGGTTCAAGGGCCTGTCCATTCTGCCCAAACTAGGACTTAGCTAGTGAGTAATCTCTGCTCCACAAGTGCTCATGGTAGAGGCTTTCTTAGGTTCATTGTAGACTGACAGCTCCTTCCAACCCTTTCCTTTCTCATATGTTACTCCCCAGTAAACCTTTCTTTCTTAACTTCATACCTAAATCTAAAGAGAGGTTTGGAAAGTATTAACCTCTGGACTGAAACCAAAGAAAAATCTACCATACATAAGTCAATAGGAAAGCTGGACTGAAAAGATCCTTTCCCTAGCTCTTGTCTAGAGCTAGACAAGAGAAAACACTCCCCCAAGCATGTCATCAGGAATCAACCAGACAAAAATACAGTCAATGGAAACAAGATAAGAAAAAAACTTGGATGCCTGAAAGAAATGAAGGATTGGTTAGACACTAAAGAAATCCTTGAGGGGGATCATGGAAATTCCTTCTCTAGGCAAGTTTTTAAAAGGACAGATTATCTATTCCATTGAAGCTCATGTCATTTTCAAAATCCTTACCACAGATATTATTTTTATTTTCTTTAAAAGTTTTATAGATGACTGTATATCTTTTTAAAAAATTTTAAATTCAATTAGCCAACGTGACTGTAGCTTTTTAAAAATAGCAGAAGCATTCAGGACTCAGTGGCAACAAATCCAATAACTTGATACACATGAAATCATCATAATAGTGAGAAAGGCTTAAACAAGAATCTGTTATTTAGACTTAGCTATTTATTCATTCACCAAATACATGTTTGAACCCTCCTGTTTTGCAGGAACAGTTCTAGGTATTAAGATTTATCGGTGAATGAAACACATCCTAATATCCTGCCATTGTGGACATGATATACTAGAGAGAAAAAAAAGATGATAAATATTATAGTAAAATAAGTGTCTGTATAGTAAAATAAGTATCTTAAAAGGTGCTACATAATTCGTAAAAATAAAAAGAACAGGGAAATCCAGAGTTCCAGGTAGGATATAGGTTCCAATTAAAATTAGGTAGATGGGGTAGGTTTTATTGAGGTGACATTTGTTCAAACTCTAGATTGAAGCGAGGCAATCAGCTTATGAACAGTTGGGAGACAGAGAATTCCAGGCCCAGGGAATAGGCAGTGACCTCAGGTTCTAATTCAAAATTTTCTACCTTTAAAACTCATCCTCTTCTCATTGGTTCTGTCTATAATATTCTAAAAACGATGCCACTTTCAATCTTCTAGAAACTATTCCTTTCTCTTATAACTCTCAACCAGAGGCAATTTGATGAGATAACTGTCTGGCTGCAAACTATACTCATATTTACATTTTCTTTGCTCTATCTGAATATTTATAAAGACAAGGTGACATATTGGAAAACAGAGCCTGAGGGGTACCACCCACATTCACACTGCATTTGTGGTATGACTTGTTGGGTGTTTATTCCTAGAACACTCATTAAATGTTAAGTGGTAAGCAGGACTTAGAAAGTCTCTAAAATCCAAACAACTTAAATGAGAGTCATTTTCTCTTCACCAATTGGAAGGTAATGCAGAGACAAATTCAACTAATTTGCTCTCAGGCCAGTCCTCTTGTGAGCATCCCAGTCCAGGCTGAACATCTGAAGTGACATATTTCATAATTGCTCACAGTGAATCAAGCTTTATTTTTTATGTAGAAACCAATTCCGGTGACTTTTACTTGAAACCGGCAACATTTCACCTTGCTTGCTAAAAATTGTTCAAAAGATACACACTATTCACGACAATTGGAAATACCCTGCTTGCACCCCCCCATAGAAAGCCACTTTCTGAATATCTTTGACCTTTTAACTATCTCTCTTCCTTCACCCCCCCTCCCATGACTAGAATGCAGTATCTCCTAAAGGACATCGGAATTAGAAATTAGACCATGACAATCAGATTGAAAGTGTCGGTAGCCCCTTGCAATAAGAATAAAGCTAACAAGCATCCAATAATGATATGTAACTTATATAATAAGGCAATAGATTTTTTAATGAGATTCTTTTTATGTGCAACGTGAAATTTTTGGAGTTCCTTAAAAGGTAGGTAGTGCATACTTTGAAATTGCATTATGTAATTTGTGAAACAAAATTAAAACATCTTGCATTTCCGGTGAATTTTTCCCAAGGATGTCCAAATGTGCTGAAGATATGAATTCACTGATTTTCCTACTGTCCTTTTAGTAGCTAAGAATCAGGTATTATTTTCCTGATTTCAGAGACAAGGACCCCGTGTGAACCTCCACCTCAACCATCATGTATGTTGCTTTCCTTGGTTTAAGTAGCCATTTGTCTCCTTCACCTTCCAGCAATGTAATTTATTTTGCCTTTACATACAACACAAACATGTACATTTTTTCCCCTGACTGCAAAACAAAGATTTGCTGTGGACGTCACTCTTGTGCTGAAACCTAAAACAGTCTTGTAAAAATGAATGGAGGCCATTATCACCCTTAGCTTTGCAAAAAAATAAAATTTGGTAATATCCAGTATTGAGAATGGTATAGGGAGATGGGTCCTCTGAGGCATTGCTGATGCTGAAATGAAGTGCTACAAAATGTCTGGAAGGTTAGCTGGAAGTTTCTATTAAGTAAATAAACTAGTATAATTTTCTTTGGGAAATCAACTTACAGAAATTAAAATCCTAGGATTCATACAAAACACACTTATTTTAGCATGCTTTATAATGGCCCAAATCAAGCAAATGAACCAAGAAAATCATAGGAAAATGCAGTTTCTCATCAATGACTGAATGACTGAAAATTTTCTAATTCATTCTTTCTGTGGAAAATCAGGTAAACATTAAAAAAACAAATTACTTTTGCAAGCATTACCTGGAAAGATGATTATATATAAACTAAATGAAAAGATCAAATGGGTGGTAAAATATATAACATGATCAATTTTTTAGGTAGGAAAAAGCAATACTCAGATGTGAGAAAAAATAGATTTGTCTACATATTTAAAAGCATGGAGAAAAATACAGCGGGATAAACCCTAAATTGTTCATAGTGAGAAGCTCTATGTATCCCTGTGTTGGTAACTAAGGACAGGAAGAGTGGAATGAAGGTGCCAGGAAGATTGGAGATTTTAGTTTGTTCAATTTCGTTGTTTCAGCATGTATTACTTATGAAGTTTGAAATAAATACACACGCCCCTCCCCCCAAAAAATTTTTTTTAAGGAAGACATGACGCAGAATGGTGAAATAGAATGAGAGGGATTTGGGAATCAGCCATATTGAATTTTCCCATGTAATGTGAGACACACCACTAACTGTTCTGATGTTGTGTTTCTTCATGTAAAACGGAGATAATACTTACCTCTCTCTGTAAAGCACAAGGCACACTACTGGAAGACAATAGGAACAGGACTGATGCTACTCCCAGGGTCACAATGTGTCTCAGAAAGCAGAGGAGAGAAAGACAGGGAAGGGGTGGAAATTCTTCATGTCAGACAACAGAAATTGTTTAGTTGGGCGAATTTCCCCATTAACCAGCTGCTGGGTAAATTATTGCTGGAAGGAATATGTTCACGCCCTCGTATGTTCTGCCTTTGTGTCTTACAGATTTAGTCTCAAAATTTATCAGCCTCAAGATAAAATCCAGGGCAATGTAAGACCAAAGTTTTAGAGAAGAAAATGCATGGTGGCCTCACCACAGAAGTGGGAGGAAGCAATCTAGTATAGTTAGCCAGTTCAGGTCAAGATTAGTAGAAGGTAATATGACAAGGATTGCCTATAACCACAGGAAGCTAGAAGAGACAAGGAAGGCCTTTGGAGAGAACCTGGCCCTCGCCAACTCTTGATTTTGAACACTTAGCCTCCAGAATGTGAAAGAATACATTTCTGTTGTTCCAAGTCACCCTGTTTTTGGTACTTTGTTAAGGAAGCCCTAGGAAACTAAGAGATTTTGCTAGGAAATCCAGGGATCCCCAAATCCTAAATATAAGGTCTTAGTCCATTTGGGCATTATAGAACACTACAGTCTGGTTGGTTTATAAACAACAAATTTATTTCTTACAATTTTGAAAGCTGGGAAGTCCAAGATCAAAGTGCTAGTATAGTCAATGTCTGGTGAGGCCTCACTTCTGGGTTCACAGAGAGCTGTTTCTGGCAGTGTCTTCACAAGACAGAAAAGGAAAGGAAGTTCCCTGGGATTTATCTTAAGAGAGCATGAATCCCATTTATGAGGGCTCTGTCCTCATCACCTAATCTCCTCCCAAAGATCCTACCTCCCAACATCATCACACTGGGATTTAGATTTAACATATGATTTCTGAAGGGACAAAAACTTTCAATCTATAACATACACCCTCTTCTTTTAGGGTAAAACTGTAGGATTCATGATGGTAGAGACTGGTTATTGGCTTAAGAAAAAGATCAAGATTTCTCTCTCTTATAGACAACATGTACATCATTATTCTAAAAAGCCCCTGCACAGAGGAGGTAGGAGAGAGGCACTATCATATATTTAAATCCCTATCTTGTCGGTGCTAAACTGTGGATTTCTGGCAGGGAATCATTTTCAGTGCATTAACTTCTACATTTATATTTTTAAATATTGGAGATAACAAGATAAGCTTTCAGTAAGGATCCGGTAATTTTCCCTAATTGAATCTGGTGTCTTGTCCAATTCTGTTAACCTTCTTCTGGGTGAGCCATGGAAGTTTCTTGTCTGATGTGGTTCTATGATGGAGTGTATCTGGCTCATTTTAAGTCCCCCTCACTATTTGAAGATAGTTTTTACTTTTTAGTTCAGCACACACCCAAAGTACTTTTTGTAGTCTTTATGGAGCCTATGCTTGTCTTCAACATATTCTGCAAAATATTGCATCCTTCCGTACTTGCTCGAGAATGACATCTTTATCCTTCCTTGAATGTCACAGTAGCATAAGTATGATGTTTTCTTGGCCTGCTGTGCTCTTACCCAATAGTTGCACTTAGAGTCTGCTCCTTGGCACACAGAATGTACTAGGTAGCATGAGGATATTTCCCGTCCAACCCCATTAAACATGTTTTATCATCCTCAGCTCAGCTTGCACCTACTGCAATTAAAGCAAAAGACAATCTGGTTTTAGTTAACCCATCTTGCCATTCTCCACTGTAACAAAGAAATAGAATAACCATTTTCATAAAATTGTCAGATATTTTGACTGGCCTTTATACTAGACAGAAGCTATTTCTGCCTAATTTTGCCATTGGGTTAATGCTTTGAATTCTCTTAATTTACTATGAAATAATTCTCCAGTTAAGATGCAAACTCTTATTTACTCCAACAGAAATACCTGCAGAAACAAGCTTACTGTGTGATCGACTGATTGTGGAGTGAAACATAACAAAAATCCTACTCTCAACATTGTTATCAGTCACACTAAATCATAGGGGAAAATGCCTTGGTATTCACATCCTAAATCTGGAAAAAATTTTCCAATGGCAAATTTCCATTTTCCCATTTACTGTATAGAACTCTGTTAGCATGCCCTTTTGCCAAGTAAAATGGAACTATTATTACAAAGTATTTGTAATAAAAGAGACTTGGTGTTTAGTTGGGGGAATAACACTAAAATGCCTCTAAAAAGCAGAGCTACCTAATAAAATAGATTTGACATCTGTTTTTAGAGTTTATAATATAACCATAATACCTTATGGTTATTATATTAATTAATTAATTAATTAATTATATTAATACCCATAATTCTTATCCTTGACCACTCTCTTATTCAACATTGCTTTGAACAAATGTTCAAACATTTGAACAAATGTTCAAATGCAATGTTGAATAAGAGAGTGGTCAAGGATAAGAATTAACTAGGAAAGACTTCCTTAAACAGACTGAATCCAAATTTGAAGGAAGTAATAAAGTAGACTGGCAGGGAAGAGATGAGATGTCTAGGAAAGAACTGACTAGGATTTTCAGCTTAAATCTAAGACATTCATAACTCTGCTCCTCAGTCAATCATAACATATCTGCACACAGCTTCTGTGCTAAAAAAAATAGATAGCCCGGAGTTTATGACCTCTATAATTTAAAACTGCTAATATTCTATGGAGATGGATAAAAAAAACAAAAGTAGCAAAAACTGATTTTGCTAGAGTTGAAATTACCATGGATTCTAAACTCTTTTTTTTAAAAGATTTTATTTATTTATTTGACAGACAGAGATCACAAGTAGGCAGAGAGAGGGGGAAGCAGGCTCCCCGCTGAGCAGAGAGCCAGATGTGGGGCTCCATCCCAGGACCCTGAGATCATGACCTGAGCTGAAGGCAGAGGCTTAACTCACTGAGCCACCCAGGTGCCCCGGATTCTAAACTCTTAAAGGTAAGGGAAGGATATACATTTTTATTGGTGGTATGAATATTGTATAAGATTTTATTTATTTATTTGACAGAGACAGAGCGCAAGCAGGGGAAGAGCAGGCAGAGGGAGAAGCAGGTTCCCCACCAAGCAGGGAGCCCCACGTGGGGCTGGATCCCAAGACCATAGTACCACGACCCAAGCCGAAGCCAAATGCTTAAATGACTAAACCACACAGGCATCCCTAAATATTGTATTTTAAAAGTATTATAACTTACTGTGTCACCTTAGCTAAGCTGTAACCACCCTGCCCATCATTTCTTCCCTTGTATAGTTCTGATTATTTTTACCTAAAAAAGAGAGGTTTACTTTTCCTTCCAACTCTATTAAAAAAAAAAAAAGACTATAAATAGGGGGTCATAGAAGATCGTCATTCTAGCCTTCTTTTACTCTTAATCCCAATGACCTCCCTCACAGAACATTCGATGGAAATAGCTCCTATGCAGAAAATGAACTTGTGATGAAAGACCTGGGTTCCTAGAGATGGTCTTTGCCACATTTATCTGTAGGATGTTAAGTATGTCATTGAAATTCTTTGACCTTCAGTTTCCTCATCAGTGAATGAATGATGATAATCCATACTCCACAGGGTAGTTGTGGGAGTTAACAAGATACCATAGATAACACAAGAAGCAGATGTTAAACTCAAAGTAGATGCTTTCTCTGTGATGACTGGATCTCTGTCCTAGAGGTCACACGCATGTGCATGCATATTCTGCTAGGAACAAATGCAGCAGAAGGTAGTATGAATTTCAGAGCAAGCAGTGCCAAGTCACTGGTATATTTCCAGTGTCTAAATAGAAATGCTAAGAGCTACCTTTAGCAGAGATTATGAGAAGTTATTTGCAAATTCTTTTGTGGAATAAGAGTTTGTCTCTATGATTTTACCATGAAGTCTCCCACTCTGCTCTCCCTAGACACAAAAATCTGAGACAGTGTTGTTCTCTGGGCCCGCTACAGGCAACTGTACCCTAACTGATTCAATGTATCAAAACATTGGCATTTGAACTCATCAATTCTCTTTTTATCTTCCCCTGACCTCAAAGGGGGACTAGATCACTGGAATGCACTGATCCTTCTCTAGAAGTACAACATGATCACAACATCTGAGGACTGCCCACGTTAGAGTTGTCAGGGCTCTAAGCTCTGTTTTCCCTGAAGTTCTCATGAAAATCCCCTGAAACCCAGGGTTTCCCACTTCCTCTGGGGGGTCTTGTTCATGACTTTCTGCACTGCCTGACTCTCCCTACTTTCTATACCCATCCACTCTGTGTTCTTGTCGCCAGGTGCTAATAACATCAGTCTATCAGGCACATTAATTATTGCTAATGAAGGAGGATAGGGAAGGGTTCATGTTCATCAGCCATGTGCTAGGAACCATATCAGATATCCAATTATGTCCTTTAATTTGATGAGTTTAGATATTCCTAGACTTTCTAGAAATATGGCGTTAAGTCTAAGAGCGACTGTAAAATATACTTCCGTATTAATGGGGTTGATTGTGGTGGAGAGAACCTGTATGCCTCTTCACATCTCATCATAGCTTGGGAAGATGCTGCTGACTCCACCCAGAAGTGAGTTAGTGTTGACTAAAATAGTGTGCCCTCAAAACATGGGTGGAATCTTAAAGTCTTTTTTTTTTTTTAAGATTTTATTTATTTTAGAGAGAGAGTGAGAGAGTAAGCAAGTGAGAGAGAGAGAGAGAGCATGAGCAGGGGGAGAAGGAGAAGTGGACTCCCTGCTGAGCAAGAAGGCCAATGTGGGGCTCAATCCCAGGCTCCTGAGATCATGACCTGAGCTGAAGGCAGACACTTATCTGACTGAGCCACCAGATGCCCCAGAATCTCAAAGTCTTTAAACCTCCCTGCCACTGAATTTATCCATAGCTCATCATGGCGGTCCCCTGACATTAAAGGTGAAAAGGAAGGGAAGACACCCGGTGGAGGCAGATAAGGGGAAAACAATGTTAAATATGGCTTTAATATTGCATTGTAATGCTTGCTCATAATTGGTTGATGTCCTACCTCAGAAAGAAGTCCCTCCATATCTGATTTCTAAATGCTGAATTGGTAAATCTAATCCTGCTATTTTTTTTTTTTTTGGTAGTCACACAAAATTGTGAATATATTTAATGCCACTGAACAGAATACTTAAAAATGGTAAAGATAGTAAATTTTACATTATATGTATTTCATCATGATGAAAAAAAAAAACTGGTTAAAAAGAAGACCACAGATTCTAGCTATTCACATAGATCACTTTTCTTTAACTTTTCAGACCCAAAGCGACCTTTTATTTAAAAGTGGCCTCTAATTACCTGTAATTCTATGAGTTTTCTTTCTTTCTTTCTTTCTTTTTTAAACATATAATGTATTTTTATCCCCAGGGGTACAAGTCTATGAATCGCCAGGTTTACACACTTCACAGCACTCACCATAGCACACACCCTCCCCAATGTCCATAAACCCACTCCCCCTCTCCCAACCCTCCCTCCCTTCAGCAACCCTCAGTTTGTTTTGTGATATTAAGAGTCACTTATGGTTTGTCTCCCTCCCAATCCCATCTTGTTTCATTTATTCTTCTCCTACCCCCCCCAACACCCCATGTTGCCTCTTCAAGTCCTCATATCAGGGCGATCATATGATAGTTGTCTTTCTCCGATTGACTTATTTCACTAAGCATGATACCCTCTAGTTCCATCCACGTCATGGCAAATGGCAAGATTTCATTTCTTTTGATGGCTGCATAGTATTCCATTGTGTATATATACCACCTATTCTTTATCCATTCATCTGTTGATGGACATCTAGGTTCTTTCCATAGTTTGGCTATTGTAGACATTGCTGCTATAAACATTCGGGTGCACACGCCCCTTTGGATCACTACGTTTGTATCTTTAGGGTAATTTGTATCAGTTTGTATCAGTAGTGCAATTGCTGGGTCATAGGGTAGTTCTATTTTCAACATTTTGAGGAACCTCCATGCTGTTTTCGAGAGTGGTTGCACTAGCTTGCATTTCCACCAACAGTGTAGGAGGGTTCCCCTTTCTTCACATCCTTGCCAGCATCTGTCATTTCCTGACTTGTTAATTTTAGCCATTCTGACTGGTGTGAGGTGATATCTCATTGTGGTTTTGATTTGTGTTTCCCTGATGCCGAGTGATATGGAGCACTTTTTCATGTGTCTGTTGGCCATCTGGATGTCTTCTTTGCAGAAATGTCTGTTCATGTCCTCTGCCCATTTCTTGATTGGATTGTTTGTTCTTTGGGTGTTGAGTTTGCTGAGTTCCTTATAGATTTTGGACACTAGCCCTTTATCTGATATGTCGTTTGCAAATATCTTCTCCCATTCTGTCAGTTGTCTTTTGGTTTTGTTAACTGTTTCCTTTGCTGTGCAAAAGCTTTTGATCTTGATGAATTCCCAATAGTTCATTTTTGCCCTTGCTTCCCTTGCCTTTGGTGATGTTCCCAGGAAGAAGTTGCTGCAGCTGAGGTTGAAGAGGTTGCTGCCTGTGTTCTCCTCAAGGATTTGGATGGATTCCTTTCTCATATTGAGGTCCTTCATCCATTTGGAGTCTATTTTCGTGTGTGATGTAAGGAAGTGGTCCAATTTCATTTTTCTGCATGTGGCTGTCCAATTTTCCCAGCACCATTTATTGAAGAGGCTGTCTTTTTTCCATTGGACATTCTTTCCTGCTTTGTCGAAGATTAGTTGACCATAGAGTTGAGGGTCTATTTCTGGGCTCTCTATTCTGTTCCATTGATCTATGTGTCTGTTTTTGTGCCAGTACCATGATGTCTTGATGATGACAGCTTTGTAATAGAGCTTGAAGTCCGGAATTGTGATGTCACCAACTTTGGCTTTCTTTTTCATTATTCCTTTGGCTAGTCGAGGTCTTTTCTGGTTCCATATAAATTTTAGGATGATTTGTTCCATTTCTTTGAAAAAAATGGATGGTATTTTGATAGGGATTGCATTAAATGTGTAGATTGCTTTAGGTAGCATAGACATTTTCACAATATTTATTCTTCCAATCCAGGAGCATGGAACATTTTTCTATTTCTTTGTGTCTTCCTCAATTTCTTTCATGAGTACTTTATAGTTTTCTGCATATAGATTCTTAGCCTCTTTGGTTAGGTGTATTCCTAGGTATCTTATAGTTTTGGGTGCAATTGTAAATGGGATTGACTCCTTAATTTCTCTTTTTTCTGTCTTGTTGTTGGTGTACAGAAATGCAACTGATCTCTTTGCATTGAGTTTATATCCTGACACGTTACTGAATTCCTGTACAAGTTCTAGCAGTTTTGGAGTGGAGTCTTTTGGGTTTTCCACATACAGTATCATATCATCTGCCAAGAGTGATAGTTTGACTTCTTCTTTGCTGATTTGGATGCCTTAATTTCCTTTTGTTGTCTGATTGCTGAGGCTAGGACTTCTAGTACTATGTTGAATAGCAGTGGTGATAATGGACATCCCTGTTGTTCCTGACCTTAGCAGAAAAGCTTTCAGTTTTTCTCCATTGAGAATGATATTTGCGGTGGGTTTTTCATAGATGGCTTTGATAATATTGAGGTATGTGCCCTCAATCCCTACACTTTGAAGAGTTTTGATCAGGAAGGGATGCTGTACTTTGTCAAATGCTTTTTTAGCATCTATTGAGAGTATCATATGGTTCTTGTTCTTTCTTTTAGTAATGTGTTGTATCACATGGATTGATTTGTGGATGTTGAATCAACCTTGCAGCCCTGGAATAAATCCCACTTGGTTGTGGTGAATAATCCTTTTAATGTACTGTTGAATCCTATTGGCTAGTATTTTGGTGAGAATTTTTGTATCCGTGTTCATCAAGGATATTGGTCTGTAGTTCTCTTTTTTGATGGGATCCTTGTCTGGTTTTGGGATCAGGTGATGCTGGCTTCATAAAATGAGCTTGGAAGTTTTCCTTCCATTTCTATTTTTTGGAACAGTTTCAGGAGAATAGGAATTAGTTCTTTTAATGTTTGGTAGAATTCCCCTGGGAAGCCGTCTGGCCCTGGGCTATTGTTTGTTTGGAGATTTTTGATGACTGTTTCAATCTCCTTACTGGTTATGGGTCTGTTCAGGTTTTCTATTTCTTCCTGGTTCAGTTGTGGTAGTTTATATGTCTCTAGGAATGCATCCATTTCTTCCAGATTGTCAAATTTGTTGGCGTAGAGTTGCTCATAGTATGTTCTTATAATTGTCTGTATTTCTTTGGTGTTAGTTGTGATCTCTCCTCTTTCATTCATGATTTTATTTATTTGGGTCCTTTCTCTTTTCTTTTTGATGAGTCTGGCCAGGGGTTTATCAATCTTATTAGTTCTTTCAAAGAATCAGCTCCTAGTTTTGTTGATTTGTTCTATTGTTTTTTTTTTTTTTTGTTTGTTTCTATTTCATTGATTTCTGTTCTGATCTTTATGATTTCTCTTCTCCTGCTGGGTTTAGGGTTTCTTTCTTATTCTTTCTCTAGCTCCTTTAGGTGTAGGGTTAGGTTGCGTACTTGAGACCTTTCTTGTTTCTTGAGAAAGGCTTGTACCGCTATATATTTTCCTCTCAGATTGCCGTTGCTGCATCCCACAGATTTTGGACCATTGTGTTTTCATTATCATTTGTTTCCATGAATTTTTTCAATTCTTCTTTAATTTCCTGGTTGACCCATTCATTCTTTAGAAGGATGCTGTTTAGTTTCCATGTATTTGGGTTCTTTCCAAATTTCCTCTTGTGATTGAGTTCTAGCTTCAGAGCATTGTAGTCTGAAAATATGCAGGGAATGAGCCCAATCTTTTGATACCAGTTGAGACCTGATTTAGGACCCAGGATGTGATCTATTCTGGAGAATGTTCCATGTGCACTAGAGAAGAATGTGTATTCTGTTGCTTTGGGATGAAATGTTCTGAATATATCTGTGATGTCCATCTGGTCCAGCATGTCATTTAAGGCCTTTATTTCCTTGTTGATCGTTTGCTTAGATGATCTGTCCATTTCAGTGAAGGGGGTGTTAAAGTCCCCTACTATTATTGTATTATTATTGATGTGTTTCTTTGATTTTGTTATTAATTGGTTTATATTGTTGGCTGCTCCCATGTTAGGGGCATAGATATTTATAATTGTTAGATCTTCTTGTTGGACAGACCCTTCGAGTATGATATAATGTCCTTCCTCATCTCTTATTATAGTCTTTGGCTTAAAATCTAATTGATCAGATATAAGGATTGCCACCCCAGCCTTTCTTCTGATGCCCATTAGCATGGTAAATTGTTTTCCACCCCTCACTTTAAATCTGGAGGTGTCTTTGGGTCTAAAATGAGTTTCTTGTAGGCAATATATAGATGGGTTTTGTTTTTTCATCCATTCAGATACCCTGTGTCTGTTGATTGGGGCATTTAGCCCATTAACATTCAGGGTAACTATTGAGAGATATGAATTTAGTGCCATTGTATTGCCTGTAAGGTGACTGTTACTGTACATCGTCTCTGTTCCTTTCTGATCTACTACTTTTAGGCTCTCTCTTTGCTTAGAGGACCCCTTTCAATATTTCCTGTAGAGCTGGTTTGGTGTTTGCAAAGTCTTTCAGCTTTTGATTGTCCCAAAAACTTTTTATCTCTCCTTCTATTGTCAGTGATAGCCCAGCTGGATATAGTATTCTTGGCTGCATGTCTTCTTGTTTAGTGCTCTGAATATATCATGCCAGCTCTTTCTGGCCTGCCAGGTCTCTGTGGATAAGTCTGCTGCCCATCTAATATTTTTACCATTGTATGTTACAGACTTCTTTTCCTGGGCTGCTTTTAGGATTTTCTCTTTGTCACTAAGACTTATAAATTTTACTATTAGGTGACGGGGTGTGGACCTTTTCTTGTTGATTTTGAGGGGGGTTCTCTGCATCTCCTGGATTTTGATGCTTGTTCCCTTTGCGATATTAGGGAAATTCTCTTCAATAATTCTCTCCAATATACCTTCTGCTCCCCACTCTCTCTCTTCTTCTTCTGGAACCCCAATTATTCTAATGTTGTTTTGTCTTATGGTGTCACTTATCTCTCGAATTCTCCCCTCGTGGTCCAGTAGCTGTTTGTCCCTCTTTTGCTCAGCTTTTTTTTTTTTTTAAGATTTTATTTATTTATTTGACAGAGAGAGATCACAAGTAGACAGAGAGGCAGGCAGAGAGAGAGTGGAGGAAGCAGGCTCCCTGCTGAGCAGAGAGCCCGATGCGGGGCTCGATCCCAGGACCCTGAGATCATGACCTGAGCCGAAGGCAGCGGCTTAACCCACTGAGCCACCCAGGTGCCCTTTTGCTCAGTTTCTTTATTCTCTGTCATTTGGTCTTCTATATCACTAATTCTTTCTTCTGCCTCATTTATCCTAGCAGTGAGAGCCTCCATTTTTTATTGCACCTCATTAATAGCTTTTTTTATTTCAACTTGGTTAGATTTTAGTTCTTTTATTTCTCCAGAAAGGGCTTTTATCTCTCCAGAGAGGGTTTCTCTAATATCTTCTATGCCTTTTTCTAGCCCGGCTAGAACCTTGAGAATCATCATTCTGAACTCTAGATATGACATATTACCAGTGTCCGTATTGATTAGGTCCCTAGCCTTTGATATTGCCTCTTGTTCTTTTTTTAGTGGTGAGTGTTTCAGCTTGTCATTTTGTCCAGATAAGAGTATATGAAGGAGCAAGTAAAATACTAAAAGGGTGGCAAAGACCCCATGAAAATGTGCTTTAACCAAATCAGAAGACACCCCAAATTTTGGGGGGGGGGAGAAAAGGGATAAACAGAGGTTCAGAAAAAAAAGAAAAAATTAAAAAAAGAAAACAAAGAAAAAATATAAAAAAGAAAAAAATATATATATATTAGATAAACTAGTTAAAAATGTTAAAAAAGAAAAGGGTAAAAGTTAAAAAAAATTTAGCAGAATAAGAAAAAAAAATTGAAAAAAAATTAAATTAACTGCAAGACTAAAGAATCATGGGGAGAAAGCCATGAGTTCTGTGCTTTGCTTTCTCCTCCTCTGGAATTCCACTGCTGTCCTTGGTATTGAACCTACTCTCCTTGGTAGGTGAACTTGGTCCTGGCTGGATTTCTTGTTGATCTTCTGGGGGAGGGGCCTGTTGTAGTGAGTCTCAAGTGTCTTTGCCTGAGGCGGAATTGCACTGCCCTTACCAGGGGCCGGGCTACGTAATCCGCTCAGGTTCGCTTTTAGGAGCTTTTGTTTCCTGAACGCTTTCCTTAGAGTTCCAGAGGATGGGAATGAAAATGATGGCCTCCCAGTCTCCTGTCCGGAGGAGTTGAGAGCCCAGGGCCCCACTCCTCAGTGCGCCCCCAGAGAACAGTGCCCAATCACTCCTGTATCCCCGGCATCCAGCCGTGCTCCAAGCTCACCCAGCCTGCGACCGGTTCAAGGTAACCCCGAGCTGAGAGCTCACTCCTCGGCTCTGTCTCTGTAGCTGGCTTCTCTGTTCTAATACCTGCGAGCTCTGCAACACTCAGACACCCCCGATCCTTCTGTGACCCTGCGGGACCTGGGGCCACACTGACCCTGCGTGGGCTTCACCCTAGTTTAGCCTCTGAAGCAATGTCCCTCAGTGGAACAGACTTTTAAAAGTCCCGATTTTGTGCTCCCTTGTTCTGCCGCTTGCTGGAGTTGCCCCCCCCCCCCCCGCCCCTGTGTTCTATCTTCCCATTGCTTTGGATTCACTTCTCTGCCAGTCTTACCTTTCAGAAAGTGGTTGATTTTCTGTTTCTAGAATATCTGTTCTTCTCTTTGATCTCCCATTGGATTTGTAGGTGTTGCAATGTTTAGATAAGCTATCGAGCTGATCTCCTGCTACCTGATGTAGTCTCTGCCTGCTACTTCTCCGCCCTCTTGACTCCTCCTCCCCAATCCTGCTATTTTTTTTGTCTTTCTGTGTAAACCCCACTGACTTCAGCTTCACTGTTGCACCAGTCCATTGGAGCACAGTAATGACTGCTAGTGGAGAAGGACTTAGGAGAGAACAACCACAAGAAAACAATCACCACCAGCTGATACATGTTTTGAGGGCTTGCACACATTCTGCCCACATCACCTCATTTATCTTTCCTGCATCCCTAGTGACTGGGAGGGAACTGCAATAATACAGTTCTATTTTTTTTTTCAATTAAAATATTTTTTCTTTTCAAATTTTTATTTAAATTCCAGTTATTTAACATATAATGCAATACTAGTTTCAGGAGTAGAATTCAGTGGCTCATCACATCACCATCACAACAAGTGCTCTTCACAAGTGCCCTCCTTAATCCCCATCACCCATCTAGCACATTCCCGACCCAACTCCCTTCATCAACCCTCAGTTTGTTCTCTATGTTTTCTTCTCTCTTTCCCCCCCTTCCCATATGTTCACCCATTTTCTGAACGAAATCATGTATTTGCTTTTCTTTGACTGACTTACTTCACTTAGCATAATATCCTCTTGTTTCATCTATGTTGTTGCAAATGTCAAGATTTCATTCTTTTCAATGGCAAGATAATATTCCAGTATATAGATACACAGATATAGATGTAGACAGACAGATAGATCGATCGATAGATAGATACAGATATAGACATATCCCACCTCTTCTTTATCCATTCATCAGGCAATAGACATTTGGACTCTTTTCATAGTTTGGCTATTGCTGATATTGCTACTATAAACATTGGGATGCATGTAGCCCTTCAATTTTTTTTTTTTTTTGATCCTTTGGGTAAATACCTAGTAGTTTAATTGCTGGATCACAGGGAAGTTCTAATTTTAACTTTCTCATGAATCTCCATACTGTTTTCCATAGTGGCTGCACCAGCTTGCATTCCCACCAACAATGCAAGAGGATTCCCCTTGGAATGCAGTCAGAATGCAGAGACTGTGACTTCTTCAAACTCTATCAACTTTAGGAATAGAATCCACAGGTTCTGCTTATTGTTGGTGTGTATTAAAGTGCCATCTGATGACTTAATGAAGACAGCAAGCACTAATATTTAAGCAGGAGGAAATCTGAGGTAACCCTGCTTCCATCCTGCTCTATGAACAGCCTTCAGTCACTTACTAACATAACAAAACCCAACTTGACCCTGGTGGCAAAGAACCTGATTATGCCGGGCTGGAAAGGATCAACCAGTGGCTGTAATCACATTGAAATAACTCAATTGGCAAAGAAGGGAAAAGCCTGTAACATTTCACAAACAAATTGCAAATGTAATTAATGATGATGACCTGAGAAGTGATCAATGATTCTCAAAGAAGGACACTGAACAGGAGCTGATCAATATATTGATGTCATGGAGACTAAAAAGAAAATACTCAAAATATTTATAGAATGCTATGATTTGATCCAAATCATTAGTCACAGGGAACTCTCAGTTTTCCCCAAGTTCTGAATTCAGGCATCCCTACTGCTCCAAAGGTTAGATTTAAAGAGTGTGGTTAAAAGTATGGAAACAGTCCAAATAATTGGAGCTTACCCCTTTAATAGCCAGATGGTTATTTACTATTTGAGAGTAAACGTTCTCCAAAATGTGCACTAGAAAGAGGACACAAAGCAGAATCTTACATTTTCTGGATGAAGTTCTGCCACTGTTACAAATGCTCATGACTCCAGCACTGATAGACACCAATGTTTGAGGGGTTACTGAGGTGTGCAGGCCACCTCCCCTCCCAATATCCCAGAATGGAATGTTTTTAAGTTATTAGGTGAACTTCTTAAATTTCTCCTGCTCCCTCCTGTGACATCATGCCATACACAGCCAGCTTATTACTATCATGACCTACACCTCTTCCATCCATTCCCCCCATGCTACCCACCACTACTTCTTGAAAAAGTCCACAAGCTTCAGAGAACAAAAAATGGGTAATGGATGAAGATGAGCTCTGACGATCAGATTGCTTAATATTGGTTAAGCACATTCCTGTTTTACTCCAAGGATGCTATTATTAAGTCAGATGTGAAACTCCCTTTTGATACATACCACTGTCCTCTGATTAGATGCACAAATCTCTTGGTGCTTCCATTTCCCCATTTGTAAAATGAGAATAAGTTTATCTGCTATGAGGATTGAGTAGAGAAACACATGTAAAGCACTGGATACTGATCCTGGCCCAAAGGATGCCTTACTAAATAAATAGTTTTCATTGATAGTGTTATTGCCTAGATTGTGTTGAATTCAAGAAGCTGTAGAAATTACAGCAGAAGAAGGCGCTGCTATTCCCTGTGGTCCAGTATTCCATCAACCACCACAGGAAGTGGTGAGATGAGGCATAACTGAAATCTAGTGTAATGAAAGAAACACTAGATGCAGTCAGAAATCTGGGTCCAAATGTTGATCTAGGTGTAGTTTTACTATGTGCCAGGCACTGGTCTAAGTATCTAGCATAAACTAATTAGCTCAAGTTGTCACAACAACCAGGAAGGCAGGTGCTGTCATTACCCCAACTTACTCATGGAGAAACTGATGCAAGAAAATTTAAGTAACAAATCACATATTGGACAAGCCACAGATCTGAACCCAGAGAGACAACTATAAGTCTGGGCTTCACAGACTCTCAGCCCTCTTAGCTTCAGTTTTCTCAAAGGTAAAATGAGAATAATAGCCCTACGCTGGAACTGGCAGAGGCTATAGCAAAGTCAAGTATGGTTGTCATTAAGCTGCTTGGCCAAAGTTTCACTGTGTAGAGTGAAAGAGGATGCCCAAAGTTACATCCCCAAAGATGGGACAGGAAGATTATTCTAGGTCCAGAGGCCAAGGACAACAAATTTTAGCAAACCTCAATATGCTTGTTGTAAAAAAAAGGGGAGGGGCGGGGACAAGTTATCATATTTTGAAAGAATTATTTGATTATTTAAAATCTTTTACTTTGTCAGTTAAGGATAATACCTTTCATGGTGTATAAAGAAGTTCTTCTCACATGAGTTAAAAAATGACTATAGAAGCATATGTTTCAGTCAGCATGTAAAAGTATGTGCTGTTGGGGCACGTGGGTGGCTCAGTGGGTTAAGCCTCTGCCTTCAGCTCGGGTCATGATCTCAGGGTTTTTGGATCGAGCCCTGCATCAGGCTCTCTGTTCAGCAGGGAGCCTGCTTTCCCCTGCCTCTCTGCTTACGTGTGATCTCTCTCCCCCTCTCTCTCTGTCAAATTAAAAAAAAAAAAAAAAAAAAGTGTGTGCTGTCCTCTAAATGGTAAACTGATGTATTGGGGTGAGTTT
The DNA here is from genome assembly GCF_922984935.1 of Meles meles. Lineage (NCBI taxonomy): Eukaryota > Metazoa > Chordata > Mammalia > Carnivora > Mustelidae > Meles > Meles meles. Next base: position 95,579,939 of record NC_060068.1, read on the forward strand.
GTTTTGCTTTCCAGGTCAGTGTAATTGCCTATTGATTCTTAGGAAGGGAGCAAAAAAAAAGTGCCATTCAGAACCTTTACTCTTTAATTCCTGAACAGAATTACAGCCTAGACTGAAAAATGACATTGTTCAACAGCACCTCTGAGAGCAAGGGCCAAGCCTTTTCCTAATTACTTGTGCATAACTGATGCTCAGTAAACATTTCTTGATTTAAAGGCTTTACCCTGTATAAATAATTCCTGCTTTGTTAGACAAATTCATGTTGCATTCCTGATCAAGCACCTGATAGAGGATAGGCAAAAATACAACAATGGTAAACCTCTGGATCGTTCAAAATTGCAAAAGTTTGTGTTCTAAGACTAATGGGCATCAGCATACCACAGTTTCTAAAATTATATAAGAAATCTCAATATACTGTGAAGTGAATACACAGAACCCTACTGAGTTTGAAATTGCTCCTATCTCAACAATGAAGATTAACTAAAGTCATGGTTTCCTTGCCTTCTTGGAATTTACAGAGGCACTGAACTTTATTTTGAACAGATAAGTTTTCTTAATAAGAGACGGAGAGAGAAAATGAGAGAGAGTTTGGAAGAAAAAAGGGAGGAAGAAACAAAGAGAAAGCAATCATCTAGGGATGTCATAAAGAAATTTTTATGCCCCAGGCAAAAGTGGCAAATGGCCTTGTATGAAGGAAAGAGTCTGACAAAACCCCTGCTAACCTCAGAACCATATGACACTTGGGATTCATGCTTCTCGAAACCTGTCTAACATCCCATGGATACCATATTAAAGATATCGGTCTTGAAAGAATTAGATAATTGTTCATTCAATTCTCTATCTCCTTCCTATTGTTTTCATTTGATTCATGTCTATTTCTATAGAATTTCCAGGAAGCACTTTACTCATAATTTTAAGGATTGTATGAAAGAAAAATGTAAACATGAACTAAACATACCCTGTGGCCAAATCACTGAACAATGTAGTTACTGTAATTCCTACAAGCATAGTATTTAAAATCAGAGTGGTCACAGAACTATATGTACTTCAGATCTCTAAACAGAAAGTTAGCTTCATTTTGGAATACAACCTCTGATGGACCATTTTTAAAAAAGAAGATTTATGCATCTCATTAGAAATTTTCAGATAGGTCTATGAGAGCTTCTTTTTTCCTGCTAACTATAAGGCACTTATGGGCGCAAGAAATGTGTTGTTACAGCTTCGGTAGGTCTTTATCATTAGATGAATTTGGCAGGCCCATAACTACTCGGTTTATTGCAAGTCTCAAATGTGGTCTCTGAACCAGTCTGTTTGGGATTCTTTGTTACTGGGCTGCAACAAGATAAACAGAAGCTTGGCCAGGATGTAAGCTAACTGTACCAGGAAGCTGGCACTTTTTCTTAAAATGGTGTAGCTTCCCCCATAAAGGAAGAGGTGCGTCAGTTTACATTGTGGGGCAAGTTCTCTTGTGCCCTTAGGGACCAGTGGCTGTTTATGGACTGGCTACTTTGAGTGGCAGTGCTCTAGCAGTTGATTCTTAAGTACAAGACACTCTAGTGTGAAGCTTGAACTCTTGGGTTTTGGAGGCAGGCAAACCGGAATTTAAATCCTGGCCTCGCAACTCAGTATCCAAGGACCCTGCGTGAACTGCTTAAGATTTGCAATCCAATTTCTGTACCTGTGAAACTGGGAGAGCTGTGTCTCATACACATTCGGGTGAAGCTTAGATGAACTAATCAAACACGCTTAGCACAAAATCTGCCTATATGAAGAGATCAGCTTAAAATACGCTTAGAGGTGTTACTTCCACGTAACTGAGGAAATGAAAACTTTGCTGTCCTCTGTACGACTGTGACTGACAACAAAAACCACCTGAAATATTTAGACCAGTTAGGATAAAAACTTCCCTCAGCAGTGAAACACAATAGTGGTTGAGTGCCTGAAAGGCTCACGTGGCATGGAAATACTCCTTGCTCCCCAAAGAAGGAAATGCATGCCTATTTCAGAGACAGCAGGCATGGGAAATAAACAGGATAGAGGAAAGGGCTTAACATTTGATGTCAGAACATCTGGGGATAAACCCTAACTTTTAGAGATTCCTTTAACTTGAGGCAAACAAGTTCTTAAATGAGAAAATAAGACATTTATATGCATGCAGATAGACACTGCATAGTTCTTGGTGCAGAGAAAGTGCTCAAGTTATTTTGTCTAGTTAGCCATTACTAAGTGCGCAATATAGTTGACTTGGTTTTGTGTAGAGATATATTTCTTATTCTGGAATCTGGTGATTCAAATATTTTAGTCAATATTTTCTTTATCTTCTTGTTCTCCACCACTGACTTACTAGGCTTACCAAGTCATTAACAAAAAAGGGAATCCTCCCCAAGTCCTGCCATATCTAAAATACTCTTACAGTCGCATCAAGATTCTGTAAATCATTGACAAGTCCAATTAATACCAAATCATGACACCACCATTTTGATAGCATTTAATTACTTGGTTGGCATGATTTCAAGCAAAGATGGTAAAAATAAAATCTGAATGGGAGAGTTAGCATTAACTTGGGGTTTCCTCATCTCTCTTTATCTGTCTACCAAGCTCATAAACCAGGTGCTGAGTAGACAAGAAGGGGGAGGCACACCCTCATTAATCTCTATTCCCCAGGCCCAGTTTTATGGAAAACTATGAAACAGCAATTAATTATCAAGCTCTGCTCACTAACACCTGGGCTGAGGAGTATGCCTGGGAAAAGACTCATGGAAATGAATCAATCATGTCTATTAGTGTAGACACATCTCCTCAAAGAGTGTAGTAAAATCATCTGTGCAAGCTCTGGCTGCCCAGTATGCACATACATTGTTCACGCCCTGAGGCCGCGTCATGTCTGTGCTGATGGTGCTCAGCTAACCCAAACTTATTCAGTTCCTTCTCATGTTTTTTCTCTACCGTAATTACCTCCTAACGACTTCGTCCTGCCTCCAAGATAATCTCTCCTCAATTTATCCTCCCTAAGGCTGTGGGAATTAATTTTCCAAACTGCCAATCTGATCATGTCTTTTCCCATTAGAATCTTTCAATGGCTGCCCATTACCCTTGGGATAAAATCCAAACTCCTTAGCCTTATCAGGTCCCTGCTGATTTCCCCCAGCCTCAGCTCATATTACTTACTCCCTCACGTAGCCTAACTACAGTATTTGCAGCTCCTTCCCTGTTCCAAACTCTCCTCAGTGCCTCAGCCATGTTCCTCGTCAGCCAAAATTATCCTCCCCTTTCTCCACATTATTATCAGACAAATCCTTACTTCACAGTTATCACATAGCAGAGGGCTTCCCTGGTGGCCTCCTCAAGCTTTCCAAGGGTTTGAGCAGTCCCAGCTCTTACCTCTCAGTTAACTTGCAAATCCAGTAACGAAATGATCAGTGTTCATCTCTGAACCTCCCAGTGAACTATAAGATCTCCAAAGGCAGGTAGGGTCTTCCTCTGTGACTCTCTATTTTCAATGTCTATTACAGACTTGGCACATAGCAGGCTTTTAATTGATTATGAATTAACTAATACTCAAAGTGCAGAGCTGAAGTTGCCCAACAGCATATCTGAAAAGTACCCAAGCAAACTATAAAATATTATCTCTGGAATTCCTCACAACCAAAGCCTAAAATAGCTAATATTTATTCATCTTCAGTTCCAAGTAGTGTTCATGCTGAGGGGGCAGGGTGGACAGTCACAGCACTCAGCATCAGTTCTGGGCAGCTTCTTTGCTAGGTTCTTACCCTGTAGCTTAAATCGTCTTCAGATCAACTTGGTTTCCTGGCTGTATTGTTTTACACAAGGAAGTAGACACACATCAAGTGTGGGCACAACCCATACATGGTCCACGCTACCACACAGCTTTTTCAAGAAAAGATTGCATTCTTTTTCAAAGGTCATAATAATAGAAATTATGTTCTAGTTTTCATGCACTTAAAGTTATCCATTTAGTAGCATTAGGTTGTTTTTCTTCGAATGACTTAGATGGGGACATGTAATTTAAACTGTTGGCTTAAGAGTGTCAGTGTTTCAGTGGTCTCAGCTCCACCTGGAGGCTAATAGCTGGCCTATGTAGTTAACTGAAGAGTGCAGTTTGCTGTCCCCACCGAAGGCATGACCACGGTCACACAGAGAGCACTTACCAAGCTGCCTCTGACAAGTCTTCACAGCCACACACAGATCTAGGCAGATCCAAAACAAATATACAGAAAGGGCAACTTAGCTGGAGTCTGGACACGGAAGGGGAAGAGGGGAGGGGCCAGTCCTTTGTGCTCAGGGCAGTCATGTGCTAGAACTCCAAAGCAGCACCGGGTTACGTGAGGGTGGAAGTCAGCGGTTGAATACACACAAGTGCTTGATCAACTGTGAGTCATTATGTGGTATTTGAATGTGTCCCTGAGATGCTGGATCTGTATTCTTGTCTAAGAATCTGTGGCCTTAATGATCAGATATTTGGAATGCAGACGATCTGGGGACTTGTGAACATTTTCCAGATGAAGAATGATGCAAATGGTGTGATTTATTCCCTCTTAACTTTCCAAATTATAGAGGACTCACATTTCCCTCCCAACTTGAGCAAGGCAAGGCTAATTTTACATTTCCTACTCTTGTGTCTCCAAGGATTAAGAGTGCAGAGTATGCATCAAAGATTAAAGCTATTTATTTTCTAGACAACATGAGGAAAAAACAAGCAAAGTTCTCAGGTTTATATCAGAGAATATTCTGCGAGTCTTTACTTCTCAAAATAAATGGCTTCTCCTCCTGAGGCAAATGTTTCTGGTTTACTTGTTTGTCTTCACCTCTCCTCCTCATCCCTGTAGCCTCTCTCCTTGGTATAAATAAGAGATATTGCTCCCTAGGAAGTTTGGTAAGAGATTACAGATAAAGAAATGCAAACAATTACATTTCTCTAAAATGGAAACTTAGGCTTCCCTGGAAAATGGTTTCAGCATTTGGTAGGTGAGCTACTTGCTGATTGCTCATTATCATTTAGTGGAAAACAACAGCTGCCATGGTAGAGCCAGGAGGAAATCTCTTTGGCTCCTTTTAATTTTCCTATTTCTGCCTCACGTTTACTGACAAGTTAGGTCTTTTAGATGATGGGTATTTCTGGGAGTCAGAAGATATTTGTCCTTTAACAAGTTTAAGGGTTAAGGACTTTTCTGGTCAAGTTCTGGAAGAGCCCTGTCTCCCACCACACCCCCTGCCAGCCCATCCTCAAAGGGGAGAGAACGGTGATGCCTGGCCAGGTGCCTTTACACCAGACCCTGGCTTCCTGAGGTAAATCAGGGAGAAAATGACCCCTTTTCTCAAGTTACAAAAGAATAGGACATGGCTCTCTAGGTTGTCAAGTATAAAACAAAACAAAACTCTGATACTAGCTCCATAGGCCACTTTTCTTTCTTTAGACCCAACGAAGCAGAGGAAGAGGGCCACACAGCCACCTATCAGGATATGGCACATAGGAATTCCAATGCTGAGAGGCCAAAGCACACCTAGGATCATCAGTAGGCACGGACATAGGAAGAGCTGCAATCTTTTTATTAATTGTTTATAACTGTGTTGTTGGAAGAAGTGTTCCTGGACCACCTGCATCAGAACCACTTGAGAAAGATTTTAAAAATATCTCTTCCTGGGGCGCCTGGGTGGCTCAGTGGGTTAAGCCTCTGCCTTTGGCTCAGGTCATGATCCCAGGGTTCTGGGATCGAGTCCCACATGGGACTCTCTGCTCAGCAGGGAGGCTGCTTCCTCCTCTCTCTCTGCCTGCCTCTCTGCCTCCTTGTGACCTCTGTCAAATAAATAAATAGAATCTTTAAATATATATATAAGTATATATATATATATCTTCCTGAATCAGAGTGTCTGGGATGAGGCCAGGGATCTGCATTTTTCATGACCACACAAGAGAGTCTGAGGAACATGCATGTTCCAAAACCCCTACTTATACACCGATACCATTACATTTTTAGTTATTATAAATTAAGCTGCTATAATTTCTCTCTGAGGGAAATATTTTTTTAGGATGTGGGTATGAAACAATGAGGGCACATTTACCTAATTCTCAAAATATCAGTTTGTAGTCTTTGAGGCATGTAGGCAGTTTTGTGTTGAAACTTTTTTTTTTTTTAAATTTTTGATAGATTCTAAGTTCATTCATTTGTTTAGGGAGAACCTGACATCACTGATTTGACCTAGAGCTAACCAACTCAGAAAATTTAAATATCAAATTTACTAGACTTGGTTATCAGCTACCAAATGAATCTTCAGGATGGTCTCTATCTATAAATGAAGCTGATCATTGGTTACTCGACTGCCTTGACTCAATAAGACTTGAATAATAGCATTTGGACTGATTATACAGATTTCTACCATAGAAAATGATGGATCAGCATTTCATTTAAATATGAGCTCTTTCTTTGATATTTGCTTTTATGTTTCACTTTTTATTTTATTTTTTTCCTGGATCTTAAGAATGGTGGGTAAGCAGACAACTCCTAGTGAATATTGGAAACTAAATATCTTGTTCCTAATTCAGGCCAACTTGTAAATTTTCATCCAAAAGGTCACATATTGCTTAAGAACTACAATTTAATCTTTTACAAATCAAGAAAATCAATTCATTTGGGGGACACAAGTCTGCAAAAGTTTTATTGGCTAACATCATCACTAAATTTTGTGTAACAGCAAGGCACATTCTGGGGCAGGCAGACTACCTAATTCCTTTGCTTAATGTTCTTTAAAAATGAACTTCTTGTTCCACAAAAAGTTCCACAAGAAGTTTTTTGATAGGAAAACATTATAAACTAAGAAGACAATGGAATAAAACCATATGACATGATCAGAACCAGCAACCTACTACTTGTTCTACAAGATACTAACAATGGGACTGGTTAGTTTTTGCTGACTTCTTCAGTTGGCATCATGTACAGTTGAAGTACAAAACACTGCAACAGTACTAATCAGATTTTAGGAAGAAGCAGAAGGTGTCAGGAGAGGCCACTCTTTTTTTTTTTTTAAGTTAATATAACACATATGTTGAAAAACTGTCCCGTGATGATAAATTATACCATATGTAAGGGCATTACATATTACAATGAATATATACCTTAGGTATACATAGCTAAAGTAAGAAAAATTCCCTTGTTAAATATGCATAAACTGTAGTTATATCAGTACAAATTGACATTGATACAGTGTAGAAGAACTTCCTCATAAGACATTAATAGAATTACCCAAATTTGATACCTGGAACATGACAACTCTGAGATTAGGACTTTGAGTGAAAAAAAAAAAAATCCTGCATCAATTTAATGTACATCTTAAAGCAATTTATTAAAATTATGATGGGTCTGATGACCACTAGGTGAGGAAGTTTCCTTCCTTAGTGAAATAATGGCCACTCCACTGTAGGTAATGACCTATGGGGGCAGAATGAATACTGACAGGGAAATAACAGGTACTTGGATTATATAGGAGTTAAAAATAAGCTATATGTCCTACAAGAATTCTCCCCTCCTTTCAGTTTTCCTACTTGAGCCCAGAAAAAAGGGGGCTTTCTCCCTTGGAGAAATAATGAGAGCATTAGCCTTTCTCTTCATACTTCTTCTATGGGAGAAATGGTCTATGTGATTGGTGACATGAAGAAAAGGAACTTAGTATATGTGGCTAAGCCCCTTCTGGAGTCTTTTTTTTAAAAGTGACCTTTCTCTCATGATCTTAGAGTCCTGGGATCAAGCCCTGAGTCAGGCTCTCTGCTAGGCAGGGAGCCTGCCTCCCCCTCTCTCTCTGCCTGCCTCTCTGCCTACTTGTGATCTCTGTCTGTCAAATGAATGGATAAAATCTTTGGGGGAAAAAAAGTGACCTTTCCTTACAATGCTCTTAATTGCCTCCTATACACACAGTGGGCAGATTTTAATGTTTTGGGGAAAGAATTAGCAGGCCTGTTTGACCAACGATCCCATAACTTGTTCTTATTCAGCAATAAATAATATTAATAGTAGAAGTGATTTTAAAAAAAAAATCTATCTGACCTTCTCTCTTACTATGATTCAGAATTTGGGAGAGACAGATGAAGATACATCCACCCTCATGCCAAAATCCAACATTACTCAGTTCTAGAAATTCTAGATACTTTCATTCAGCTACTCTAAGTCAGCTTTTTCCTATTCCATGTGTCTTGGCCTCTTGGTTCCTTAGCTGTGTTCTCTCATCTTTTTGTTTATACTCTCTTCAGAAGCTCCTATAGCTAAATTATACTTAAACTCTATTTCTCTTAAACTCCTGAAACAACTGTCCATACAAACTTTGCCTATATTGCCTATTTGAGTAACAGACTCCTGGTCTACTGAACAAAGTATTTTCTTTCTTTCTTTTTTTTTTTTTAGCTTCCTTTCCCAGGTAAGGGTTTCCTCTCATCACTGGATCCTAGAACTATTCAATCATTTCTTGAAGATAACACTTTACTTTTAAAAATTATTACTAAAAATAAATCCTTTAGGTTAAAACTTACAATTATTCCTATATTCAGTAACATAATATATTATTATTGTTATGAGGAGAACTAATCCAGAAGTAATACAAGAAAATTGGTCTTTGGGGTGCCTGCATAGCTCAGTTGGTTGAGTGCCTGACTCTTGGTTTCTGCTCAGGTCATGATCTCCTGGGTCCTGAGATAGAGCCTCAAGCTCTGAGGCAGTTCTTTTCTTTTGGTTAAGGCACCTGGTTTGTAGTACTTTGTTATGGCATCCTTAACAAGCTAATACACATGGACTTGAAATCTTAATTGGATGGTTAGTGAATAACAGTTATGTTTTTTATTATATTCCATTTAGTGAAAGAATTTATTGTTTTATAACATTAGTAAACTTTCGATAAATCATGGGATCCTAGAAACAGAAAAAACATGGGAAAAATTTCTCTTTTATCCCACATGTATACACCAATTCACTCAAATCCATAAACTGAAAATGTTGTTTACCTGCAGCTTTTTTTTTTTTTTTTTTTTTTTACAGATATAGACTGAGTGGCCAGTACCTCCCAGGTATATATATGTGTGTGTGTGTGTGTGTGTGTGTGTGTGTGTGTATACACACACACACTAGGCACTGGGGATAGAGCCAGAAACAGGACAGATACTATGTGTTTTCATGAAACATATGGTCTAATGAAGGAATCAAACCACGAATATGCAGACACAAAAATAAATATATCATCTCAACTGTGATAAATAATAAGAAAAAATATTTAGCATGTTATGATACAATATAACAGGAACATAATTAGACTTATGGGTCATGTGTAATGTCCTTGAGGTTGTGACAATGAACTTGAAAAAGTTCACTAGGAGTCGGCCAGGTAAAGGGTGTCATTCCAGGAAATGAAAAATCTTTGTAAGGTTTAAACCAATGAGAAGTTGGGGTAAGATATTTATTTATTTATTTATTTATTTATAAGAGATGTTCTGAATGTTAAAGTAAGAAAAGTTTGAAAAGGGACAAGAAGCAGGAGTAGCAAGTTAGGATGCTGCCAAGTTGTCCAAACAAAGATGAAGTCTAGGACAAGCATGGTGGTGGTGGTAACATAAAGAAATTGAAGGATTCCAGATACATTTCTGCGATAGAATCACCATGAATCTCAGTGCATGGGAGTGAGCAAGAGGAAGACATAAATGATGATATCAAAATTTTAGTAGAAGGATAGATGGAGGGCTCATTTACTGAGATGAAAGGCACCGCAGAAGGGATAAATCTCGAAAACAAAAGTTACACTTCATCTTCTACTTTATTTAATCTTCATAGCAGCTCTGAAATTTGGAAACTATTTTCACCTGGTTTCCTGATGAATAGTAATTCCATGGTTTCCCAGAATAATGTATTCTAAGGTCTCTTCTTTTTCTTGTTAAACTTCATGACTGGTTAAAGACCAAATTTATTTAACCAAAATTGAGTGAGCAATTACCTTGCATCAGGAATTCTGTAAGGACAAGGATTAATGTCCCAGCTCTAACTTTCTTTCTAATGGAGGATAAAAATATATAAACAGAAATTAAAATTTAAAGTAGTGGCTACTATATGAGCAATATTCAAGGAATACTTTGAAAACTCAGAGGAGGATACTTCCATGAATCTAGAAGTAGGAGTGAGAGCAAGAGAAGTTCCTACCAAAAGTTACATCCGAGTTGAGGCTTAAAGGGCATGCTTAGGAACTAGATGTAAAAGGTTCATGACTAGAACTAGTGGGGTAGAGATAAGAGATGATTAATAAGAATATGAAGTTTTATGGCCTGGAAAAGAAGGTAAATGCTGTATCATGAAGATCTTTGAAGAAATATGAAAGAGTGTGGAGTTAAATATAATGGATGGCAAGGAAGCACTGCTGGGTTGAAGGGAGGAAAACAAATTCAGACATATCTACAACAGTCTAGTGGAGAAATAAGAGTCCCAATTAGGTTGACTGCTGTTCATAAGGAGAGGAGCAAATGGACCAGAGAAATAATTAAAAGGTAAAACCAGCAGGGAATGTTGTTGCACAGATATAGATATGCTAAATCTGAAGGAAGGATTTAAGGATGAACCAGCTGTCTAGCTTGGGAAGCTGGGTGGCAGGTTAAAAAAAAAAATAGGGGCCAAATAGGGAAGAAGATAAAAGTTTAGGATGAGATGTTTTGAGTCTGAGGTTTCAGATGGGATAGGACTAAAAACAGATTCTAAGACTTTGAAGATTGGTGCTTCTCTTCTAAAGAGTTCCTTGAAAAGACCCACTTGCCCACTAAGATATAGTAAAGACTCATAGTGGTTAAGAAAGAAGAGTTTCTTGGGGTGTCTGGGTGGCTCAGTGGGTTAAAGCCTCTGCCTTTGGCTCAGGTCATGATCCCAGGGTCCTGAGATTGAGCCCCAGGCTCTCTGCTCAGCAGGGAACCTGCTTCCTCTCTCTCTCTCTGCCTACTTGTGATCTTTGCCTGTCAAATAAAAAAAAAAAAAAACTTAAGAAAGCAGAGTTTCTTTATCTTTTTTTTTTTCACATATTCCTTTGACATCAGATAAAATTCTAACATCTTTGGCACTTCTGTACAAGGTTGAGGGAGTTCACTGTAAATGACTCATCAACAAAGTTGATCTGTAACTTAAGCCATCCTTATTTGTGAAAGGGACGATTATAGAGGAAAATAGCATTGTTTTTCAGTATGTTCTTTTCCCAGCAAGAACATTGTTTGGGTATCCTACCATTTCATCCAGTCAGGAAACAAAGATCCTTTCTCCCTCCAGAAAATAGTTCATATCTTGAGTTTACTCCTGGGTGCATAAGAGCTTTGTTTTCATAAGACGACTCTGGAGTATAGACCACAACTCAAAGACAGATGATCTATAGACCACACAGATGTACAGAATTTTGTTTTTAGATCAAAAAAGGAGAGCTGGTACAGACCTTATGATGGGCAAACAAAATTGAAAAGCAAATAAAAAAAATGACATAATTCCAAGGATCCTTCTTTCAATGCAATTACTGACCAAAATATTCAGAATGTTTCTAGAAAAATAGATAATACAATTTTAAATTAAATACAGACTGTTTCTAGAAAAATATAGATTACAACTTAAATGGAATATTTTGTGACTTACATACAAAGCATGTGCTTTTATAAGGCTTGGAAATTTGAAAATAAACCACCCTATCCCAAATTGATTTACATATAAAAATGTTAAAATTGGGATACTCTTCAGCCATAAAAAATAATGAAATCTTGCTATTTGTGACAACATGAATGGAAATTGAGGGCATTATGCTGAGTGAAAGAAGCAAGTAGGAAAAAGACAAATACCATATGATCTCACTTATATGTGAAATCTAAAAAAAAAAAAAAATAAAAAATAAAAAAACAAAGAAAACCCCAAGCTCATAAATACAGAGATCAGATTCGTTGTTGTCAGAAAAGGAGGGAGTAGGAGGGGGTAAAATTGGTGAAAGATGTCAAAAGGTACAAAATTCCATTTATAAAATACATCACGGAAATGTGATAACTCTAGTTACTAATACTCTTGCATATCTGAAAGCTGCTAATAGAGTAAATCTTCATCACAGGGATCGAGTCCCACATCGGGCTCTCTGCTTGGCAGGGAGCCTGCTTCCCTCTCACTCTCTCTGCCTGCCTCTCTGCCTACTTATGAATACATAGAGTAAACACTTCATCACAAGAAAAAAATTCTTCGTAACTCTGTGCGGCGATGGATGTTAACTAGGTTTATTTATTGTGATGCTCATTTTACAATGTATCCAAATGTTGAATCAGTATGTTGTATACCTGAAACTAACATAACGATATATATATATAATATATATTATATATATATCAACTATACCTTAATAAAAAGTATATTGCACAATGGAAAATGAAATGCAAGACTTAAGCAAATCCAATATAATCAGTACTTCTTAGGAATAATTAAAATGCATCTCAAAGATTTATGCATGTATACTTTTTCCTTGGCAATAACCTCATATATTCATGATGTATAGATGATATAGATATTCATGATGTTATAGAATGACCTAATAAAATTCTTTGAGAACACAATTTATTTGAAAAGTAGAAGTTCTATGTTAGGGGTACAACTTCTTTCATGACGTTATCAATTTTGAGTTATATATCAAGTATTCTTGATATATTTTAGGAGCACCTGGATGGCTCGGTTGGTTAAGCATCTGACTCTTAACTTCAGATCAGGTCATGATCTCCGGGTCATGGGATTAAGCCCCACATTGAGCTACAGCTTCAGTGTAGGGTCTGTTTCAGGTTTTCTCTCTCTCCCACTACTTCTGCTCCTCTCCCTGCTTTCTTGATTAATTAATTAAAGTCAATCTTAAAAAAAAGTCAATTCTCCGTGATTTTAATTCTGAGTTTATTATTAACGGAATACTCATGTATAATGTAAATATAATACATACCATAAACACACAGTATAAGAGAAGGAAGTATGAAACTATATATTTTAGATTAAGAATACTGGATATAATTTTAGAGCCAAAATATGGATTGTTTTATGAATGAAAATATAAATATTTCATTTTATCTTGATAATAATTCTATAATACCATACCTATAAAATGCCAGGGTATTTGATCCAGGGTATCTTACAGAAAGAATAAGATTAAAGGCATAAGAAGTTTCTTTTTGAATCATAAACGAGACCCTTTTGAAGATTTCCAAAGTGCAAGAAAGGATTTGGCTTTAGTAAATTCATTAAAAATCTAAGCATTAACATCAACAGAAAGGCAGACAACTGCAAGAGTAAGTAAAGGAAAAACAATAAAATAAAATAGGGATTTGTGATTCTAGAGTCTAGAAAACAAAATACTAAGTACGTCATGGACTTACTCTGTTTTAAATCTCTGTCACATTAAATGGGTTTACATAATATAAAAGATGCCCTGGATTTGTCAAAACGGGGGGTTACTGGAATTATTATTTATTCCACCAACGTCCAAGGAGGTGAATTAAGATTCATTCTGAGTCACTACTGACCAGAACTCCTTAATGGGAAACTGCATGGTAAGAAAAATATCTACTGTCTATGTATTCCCAAGAGTAGTATTCAGACAACAGACATGAATAACGGCACTGGCCATTCTTAACTGTGGCTTTAGTGAGAAAGCCCCAGAACACCTTCACTACACTTCAGTCTTTGATAGGTGACTGCCAAGAAGAAACTTGCATTGCTTCAAAGAGACTGTTCACAAGGACATAGCACCAAGGTCATTACATGGTTGCGATACCCAAGGCCATTTTTTTTTTTTTTAAGTTTCCAGCTATACTTCTGATGAACTACATTCATCGTCAAAATGTTTCATTGTTATTATTTGATTTTCTTGTTATTGTTTTATTTTTTATGTTTATCTGCTTGTTATTTTAGGCAAGGTTGGAATGCCTTTTCCTGGAAAGGCAAAAATATTTGCAAGAACATAACATCTGGCCATTTCTTTTGGGAAGAGGGAGTTTAATACTCATTTAGGGGCTACAGGCTCACATTTAATCTAGTAATTTTCTTCTTAATACAGTAGTAATCCCCTTTCCTTACCTAATGAATGATGACTAAGTCCCCTGTTTTTGCTTCCACATTAAAATCAGCCACTGAATCAGGGATTTTCCTCAGACAGTACTTTCAGTTCATGTGGGCAACACCTTTCATACTTTCAATTGTATCAGGTTTGGTGAGTTTTTATATAATTTTTTTTAAATTTAACTAAGCTTTATACCTAGCATTTCTTTTTCTCTACCTTTCATTTGGTTTTCTTATCAGAATTAGTCTATATACAAAGACCAATCCTACCGTTTGGTCTGTTCAATAATGGTCAAGTAAAATGTTACTAAATGCTATGAATTCCTCCACTGTAAAATAATGATCCTTGTATTTGATAGTGCTAAAAGGTTACCATGGGTGTGGGGTATCCATTTTTAAAATCCAAATACCCTGGAATTTTAAAGAAGGAAAAACTAAAAGTCAATTTATCAAAATACCTGTTGGGGAACTTTCTTTAAAGCAAGAAGTTATGACATTTAAGAATAAAATCTAATCTTAAGTAAATTATTTTTTCTAATAAATAATATTTATGCATTTTATTAAATAAGAGGCCAAATGAAATGTGATATGGTTGACTGTACTGGTCTCTTTGGTGGGAAAGTACCTTGATTTTTACCTTTCTGAATTTATCTTGCATGTGAGCTCATATATATTATTTATATAATAAGATAGCTTTTATGGGGCGCCTGGGTGGCTCAGTTGGCTAAAGCCTCTGCCTTTCACTCAGGTCATGATCCCAGGGTTCTGGGATCGAGCCCCGCATCAGGCTTTCTGCTTGGCAGGGAGCCTGCTTCCTCCTCTCTCTCTCTCTTTCTCTATGCCTGCTTCTCTCCCTACTTGTGATCTCTATCTGTCAAATAAATAAACAAAATTAAAAAAAAAAAGATAGCTTTTATTCCCTTCCTTTCCTGTATAATCTTCTCTATTTTTGTGTGTATAAGGGTTAATGATAAGTCATATGCTTCTAGTAAAAATTAAAATTATTTTACAAGTACAAATTATTAAGTTGAAACTAAACTGAGAAAGGAAAATATATTTTGCATTTATTTATGAGTTGATACTGTCTGGGAAATAAACAGTAGTCCTTTACTCCTCAAGCTCCAGACACACACACACACACAGGTATGCTCACAGACACATATGTGTGATGAAGGAAAGATTAAAATGGAGTAAGCACTGCGAAGAGTGCTATTCAAAATGGAGCTGGGAGGACACGGAGGAAGTGGGGCTGATGCACTTCCTGTGTCTCAGATTCTTAGAATGTTTGCTGAACTCAGCTAAACTTACCAAGGCATCTGCTATATGCTAAAATGGTCATAAAGGGACTTTCCTCCTGACACTAGCCCTAGCAAAGAACTACATAAGGATTAGTGCTACTGGACCTACACCACCACCAATCACGTTTTAGTCCAAACAACTTAGGTAAATTGCCTCTTTCCTTTTTAAAAATTCTCACTCGTTTGTTTCTCTGGGTAAGGCTTTCAGTTTCATTCGAACCTGTGTCTCTAGGATTGTCATCCCTAAGAGCCTCAATAAATGCACCTATTTTATTTGGCACCTTCCAGTTTTGTCTTTTGTTGGTGCACATGTGTGTACACATGCACAGGGACGCATGTGCACACTGCACAGTCGCAACCACATGGCCTGAGCATCGAGGAGGGGAGCAGCACCATCGGGGAGCTTCTGAAACACTGACAATGTTGCATTTTGCCAACACCTGCCTCTTGAACTTATGGACTGAAGGTATGATTAGAAATTCCTTCTGCTAATTAAAGGGGAATTTGAATCAAAGGAGAAAGGTATAAGGGAAACTTCATATTATTATTTGGGGTGTAGGACTAGTGGTCAAGAGTACCCCAATGGTTCAGTTTGTTCAAGCAAGGAAAATCAGTGCTGTGGTAAGGTGAAAATTTGAGGCATCCAATTTTTAGAGGCATCTGTATTTTGCACTTAACTTTTATCTAAAAATAGGGAAAGAAGCAGAGGAGATGTTATCTTTGAATTGAAAAATGGTTTAACGAAACAGATTTGGTATTTCCAACCTAAATTCTTTTTCCTTGGGGTGCTGAACTCAAATATACATCACATGCTAATAAATATACCTCAGACAGAGACCCTAAAACTCCCCTTCCTCGGGCAAGTAACAGATTTTAAGAGAGAACAAACACTGTAATGCATCAGACTCCACAGATGGTAGCAGCTGATCACAGGAAGACAAAGAACTTGTTCAGAAAGGACTGCTAGAAATGGCCCTGGGCTGGAATTCTAGCACCGCTTTTTGTCTCACACACAGGATAAAAAGCAAGGAGGCACTTTGACCACTTCCCAGTATAAAGTTCTGGAAACTCCAGGTTTGCCTAGGGGTTTCCAAATTCTGCCTAAACAACGCACTGGTAATTTCATAACCTGCTCCCTTCTACATCTGTCTCTTTGTCTTGGGTTTGAAACCCTCACTCTGGAGACACCATCATTTGTTGTCTATCTTGTGAACTTCATGTGTGAACAAGAGAACTCTTGCAAGAGGGAAACAAATACTAAGACTGGTTTGGGACCTTGGATTTTCTAGCCTGACACAGGTCTTACTGTGTCAAAGCAGCCGGAAGTCAACTTTTGATAAAGTGTAGTAGTACTTTTTTAGCCCAAAAGTAGTTTTAAGGAACCAAGTGTGCTATAAACTCTTGGTGTATAACCTAGTTTTCTATGGTAAAGAGTAAAGTAAAAATTACAGTAATTAAGAGTTCAACTATTTACCCAAACACTTTCCTTGCCTCCGGAAATGCTTGGGTGATGAATGGTCTCAGGAAGGTTCTGGTTCAGGAATCCCTCTGCTGCTTTTGATAAAGGGAGATGAGATTCCTCCCCTATGTGGAACTTGTACTAAGTGAGACTTTTATCAGGAGCAGGAAGATGGGGATGACTGGCGGGGGTGGGGGGAGGGGAGTCTCCTTTACTTAGCTCCTAGAAGAGACAGACCCTGGGGAGGGGCAGGTTGTTGCTTAGTGTGAATGATTCCCTCATGGGGCACTGGCCATCCAGACAGAGAGTCCTCCAATAACCATTTAGTTTACTAACCAAACTTCAGTTTATTTCAGAATCACCTGAAGAGTTTTTAGAAGATGAAGACTTGCAGACCATTCTTTCCCAAAGAATCTAATTCTGTCATTCTGGTTGGGGACTTAGAAACCTATGTTTTAAACAAGCGTGACTTTAGCACTGACAGCAGGCAGACCACATTTTGATGTTTAAGTCGTCAGATTCCAGCCAGGAGGTAGCTTCATGATAACCCAAGGAAAACCTGAAAATGCATTGATGGGAAAACAGAGACTAACCTATGTTTAAGAAGGGTAAATAATGGAGAAATTAAATGTAAATAAAATATAATTTATTCGGGAGGTCTATTGTCATGCTTTTCTGTCCTTCAATGTCAGGGGCTGTATTAGTTTGCTGAGGTTGCCATATCAAGTAATGCAGGTTGGGTGGTTTCAATAACAGGAATTTATTGTCTCTCAGTTCTGGAGGTTAGACTTTTGAGATCAAGGTGTTGGCAGGGTTGGTTCCTTCTGAGGACACTTGGGGGGATGCTATGCCTCTCTCCTAGCTTCTGGTGGTCTCAGGCACCCTGTCTTGTAGAGGATGTCTCTCCATGTTTTCAGAGTCTACTCCCAATCAGGTCACAGTCACAGGTACTGGGAGTTAGGATTGTGACATATTTTTGGAGGATCCGGTTCAGCCCATAGCATCAGGACAGAGATTTTCATTTTACTTTATGCTAATTCAAGTGCTGAAGGTAGGAAAGAGATGCGATTCAAAAGGAAGAATGTGAACGGAAATGTCCCATCCTATATTTAAAAACTCCTAGGTAAAGGGCATGACCTCCTTACAAGAAGCTCCATGCGAAAGCAAACTCATCCAAAGTAGTAATTAGGGCTTTCTCAGTGGAAAGAGAAGCTAATGCCTGTTCCCCCCAACATAAGAGTCTTCAACCTATTTGCTTTGGCTTTGAAGTGGAGAGCCAGACACTGAGCAAGAAAAGCATTAAGAAAGAATTGATGCTATCTTTAAAAAACTACAGACTGAAAACTTAAGTTGAACCGACTTCAGTAGCTTCATGACTGAAAGGCGTGCTGCAAGTACTGGCTATGAAATTTGGAGGGCCAGTACAACATGAAAAGGAGAGGTCCATTATTAAAACTCTCTTAATAATTTCAAGACAGTGCCAAGTGCCGTGCAATTGTAAACAGGAACACTCTGCGCGAGTGCGCATGTCACAGGTCCATGGAGCCCATCCTACTTCCTGCTCTGGGGCGAGGTGTATGGGGGAGCAGGAGGGTAGGGCCCAAAAAGGCCTTAGTCCAAAACAGTATAAAGGTTTCAAGGACTGGGCCAACTTTGATGGCTCACAGTGGCTACCTGAAGCATTTTCTTTGAATGCCTAAAAAGCTGAAAAATGTACCATAATTGATTACTAGCATTTACCATCAGCATGGGATCTGGTTTACCATCCCTAGAAGTGATATCTGATGGTAGGAAATATATATTTTTTAAATCTACCCTTTTGCAGTCCATCTCTCATCCTTCCTTCTCATCCAACCCCCAAATGACCATTGACCTCTTTTCCATCACTATAGATTAATTTTGCCTGATTTGAAATTTCATTTAATGCAATCAGCAATCTGTACTACTTTATGTTTGGCTTCTTTTGCTTAACATAATGACTAACATTCATCCACATTGTGATATGAATTAGCAGTTCATTTTACCTTACTACTTAGGAGAATTTATCATAAGACTACAGCATGATTTATTTCTCATACAACAGTTGGTATTCATTTAGGTTGTTTCCATGGGGTTATGGATAAATCTGGAACAAACAGTTATGCATACATCTTTTTACCAATTTCTTTCTATTTTGTTTCCAGTTCTTCTGGGTAAATACTAAAGAGCAGAATTTCTGGGTAAGTACATATTTTAATTTGTAAGAAAGAGTGATTGCACTATTTTACACTCCCACCAGCAATGTGTACAAATTCTAGATGCTCCACATCCTTGCCAGCAATGGATATTGATGGTCTTTTTAATATTAGCCCTTCTAGTGGGTGCATACTGATATGTTAGTGTAGTTCAAATTTGTATCCCTGATGACTAATAATGTTGAGAATTTTTTTCATGTGCTTATTGACCATTTAGTACAAAGTGCCTATTCAAGTCTTTTACCCAATTTTTGAAAAATATATGCTTTTATTTTTTAGAGGAGGTTTTGGGCTCACCACAAAACAGAACAGAAAGTCCCTGTATGCCACCTCCACACAGCCTTCCCCCCCCACCCCCCGCCACCATCCCATAACAGTGTGGTACACTTGTTACAATGAAGGATTGTGATATTATACTGTGTTGTGATTGTGATATTATCAACTGAAGTCCATAGTTTTCATTAGGCTTCACTCTTAATGATCATATTAAACAATCCCACTGTCTTCAAAATGACCAGGGCTCCATCTATCCAACCTTCTCTCCACATGAACACCTGACAACCACTCATCGTTTTACTTTCTCCCTATTTTTGCCCTTGTCAGAGTGCCATATAGTTTCAATCATACAGGAAGTCTATAGCCATTTCAGACTTGTTTCTTTCACTTAATAATGTGCATTTAAGTTTCCTCCATGTCTTTTCAGGACTCGACAACTGATTTCTTTTTAAAGCTAAACAATATTCCACTGTATCGATGGAATGCAGTTTGTTTATCCATTCACCTACTGAAGAACATCTTGGTTGTTTCCACATTTTGATAATTATGAAAAAAGTTGCTATAAACAGCTGAATTTTTGTGTGTGCAGAAGTTCTCAATTCACTGGGTTTTTATCTGTTTAAAAAATTGGGTTGTCTTTTTACTCAGTTTTACCAAGAAAAAAAAAATTAACTCGAGTGTTTCTTTCTGTTTAATCTTGGTAAGAAAAACAGTGATTACTAAAAATAAACTTTAATGAATAATTTAAACCTAAAAAATGCTCTGAAGTATCAAATAATTTCTTTTTAATTTAAATTCAATTAGCCAACATACAGTACATCATTACTTTCAGATGTAGTGTTCAGTAATAATCAGTTGCATATAACACCCAGTGCTCATCCCATGCCCTCCTTAATGCCCATCACTCAATTACCCCATCCTTCCATCTACCTCCCCTCTAGCAACCCTCATTTTGTTTCCTATAGTTAATAGTCCCTCATGGTTTCTCTCCTTCTCTGATGACTTCCCATCCACTTTTCCCTCCATTCCCTTATCATCCTCTGTACTGTTTCTTATATTCCACATATGAGTGAAACCATATGAAAATTGTCTTTCTCTGATTGACTTATCATGCCCAGCATAATACCCTCCAGTTCCACTGACATCAATGTAAAGGGTAAGTATTCATCCTTTCTAATGGCTGAGTCATATTCTTTTGCATATATACATATCACATCTTCTTTAGCCATTTATCTGTCAATGGACATCTCAGCTCTTTCCACAGTTTGGCTATTGTGGACATTCCTGCTATGAACATTGGGGTGCAGGTGCCCCTTTGGATCACTATATCTGTATCTTTGGGGTAAATACCTAGCATCAAATAATTTCTAATTACAACTAAGAAATTAATGACAGATAGGTGTGTATTATAGTAAGAAGATCCTTTCAGAATCTGGTAGAATGTGATAAATCTTCTTTTCATATTGTATAACCTAAAGGATAGTTGCTACTTACTGGCTTTTGTAGCCTCAGTATAGAATTTTAAAAATGTAAAAGTTCATACTCTCCTGATGAAATTGTTGCTGCACCATTGGGACCAATGAATTGAAATAGACACTGGCCTGGGCATGGGAGATTTCTAGAGGACCTGCTATACCCTAGTTCTTACCCCTCAGATGCTGGACTTCTTGCTGGTCTATTATTTGACCATTTATTTGTAGATAATATTATAAGTTATAAGTAATCTTATAAACTTTCAATAAATTTTCCTGCATAAGAAACAATTAAGTCTACTGACTTAAAATAGCCATGACTATCTATTTAACTCATATGCCCAAGGATCAGTAATTTGGACTAGGTTCAGCTGGGTGGTTCTTCTGCTCTCATCCGGGCTTACTCCTCCATTTTTGGTCAACTGCCAGTTCAGACTGGCCAGAGACAGCCTGGCTTAGGAGAGTTCATCTCTGTTCCATTTGGTTTCTCACCCTTCACCATTATTTTGGGCTTGTTCTTATGACTTCAGAGCATGTCTCTGAGAAAGAGAGACCAGATGTGCACAAGCCCTGTTTAGGCCTAGGTATGTAATTTGCATAATATCATCTATACTGTATTTTATTGGTGAAGTCCTGTCCCAAGACCCATCCAAATTCAAGGAGTTAAAAAAAAAGAGGTTTTACCTGTTGATGTGAAAAAATAAGTCATATTGCCAAGGGGTGTGAGCATAGAGAAGAAAGTGATTGTGACCATTTCTGCCAACCATCTACTATAATGGAGAATTTCCTCAGGGGAAGATCCAGGAGAGGCCCTGACTCAGCTAAGGTTCTAGAAGGGCATTAGAGGAGCCGGAGGTAGTAACTATTTACCAATTTCAATGGAAATATTTCTGTATTTAGATAAGCAGTGCAGATACATGGGTAAGCCCAAGTCAAATGTCAGCCCTGGAAATAACATTCAATGTTATGTTTTCAAAAATAAAAAGATAATCAAATGATTACCTCAACTATTCCTACTTTCTTGATTAGTCACACCCAGAGAAATCTTAACAGTTGGTCCAGTGATGCTCCAATTATCTAACTTCATTCACAGAGCCTAGGAGAAAACCAGTAACCCTTTTAGTATTGTTAAAATGAAACTATTAACATAGCTAATATTATTTCAGGAAATGAAATATTGAATCTAGTTATTATAATCTGCCTGTAACTGGCAATATGGATCATGAGTGAGAACTATATAGTTTAGTTGCCTTTGTTTACTTATTACTTAGTGGAAATATAAATACTTAAACCACGATCCAACTCATGGTTCTGTTACCTTTAGAAAACAAAAAAGCATGTGTTCTCAGATAAAAAAAATATTCTTTAGCCTTTATCTATGCTGGAGCTTTGATTCCAAAATATTTTTCTTTCAGTAAGTAATATAGTAATTGAGTCCTTTCAAATTCCTGTTGAAATGTGACCAATCTTCTCTCCATATGATGTAGCCTAAAGTACAATTTCTACATATTGGCCTTTATAGACCCAATATAGAATTTTTAAAATGTAAAAGCTCACATTCTCCTCCAAATGACAGCATCATTAAAACAACTTCACCTCTCCCCAGGTTACCTATACTGGAGTTCTCTGTCAGTCACAATGCTAGATCTATGTATGGATTAAGAATACATCAATAATTACTTGGTAATAAAGGTCTATCAGTAAGTTTCTCCACTAGTCACTGAACCATGATTTATTCATAGGAATAAACCCCCTGAAGTAAAGAAATCATGACTCTCCAGTCTTTGAATCTTAATTTCTGTCACTGATCACTTCCCTCCTAGCACACTGTGATGCATATGGGAGTGGCAAAGCAGTAATCGACAGACTAGTCATATATATAGCAAGCACCAAAATAGAAACCTGGCCCACCTGCACAATAAAACACCCTTATTAGATTCCATTTCTCTCAGCTATTCCTTAATTGGAAATCAGCAGATGAAGACAGTCATATGGAAGAAGAGGCTGAGGGCCAAAGGCTGTTTTTACCTTTGAATTACATTCAGCAGATAAACCTAAGATAACTATTAGCTTAGGGCCAGAGAAGCAGGGTCTGAAAATGATATTCAAAAGAGTTTAAAAGAAATTAGGCTGTAGGCAAGACACCTCCACGCATGTACTTTGCCACCTGTGAACAGCAAAAGCAAGAGAAATTACAGAAATCTGCCCCACCACATGAGCATTTCATGAAGGCCTCACTGGTCAGTGATATTCCCTGTGGTAAGTACAGGAAGATGAGTGAAAATATTCTAAGGTGACTGCAGTTTTTGACCTCTCCACAGGCCACAGTGTTTCTCAGAGGAAAAACTCATGTTCAGTGAGGCTCTCATGAGAGAGAATCAAGTGGAGCCACCTGTCCTGCCCCATTGTCACGGTGACCTCACTTGCTGAGATGTGGTCAAGATGAGGCAAGCACTCAGAATGTGGCCCTGGATTCAAGTGTGAGGTCTCCATAAGTCAAGGACTTGGAAGGACTTTTCTAGTCTCTCAACTTTTTTCCCAGGTGAAAATAGCAACTGGAATATTCCACTCCCATTAAGAATACTGACTTTCTTTCTTGTTTTAATCACAGGACTGTGCAATGATCTTAAAGGAACTTGGAATACAGGGAGTGGCTATTGATCATCACATCTTACAAAAATTCCAGTAAAAATGTGTAGAGTCCCTATAGTTGGGGTGGAAATAAAATTAGTTTAGTCCCTATAGCTGGGATGGAAACAATCTTTTGAGTGCCCATTATGTGTGTCTTCAGACACTTTATCTTATTTAATATAGTCACTAGAGACTGAGGAAAATGGTACTATTGTCCCAGTCTTGAAGAAGTGAAGCTCAGGTTAAGTCATTTGTTTTGACCACATAGCTGGTAAGTAGGAGGATGAAGATAGCATCCAGGTCTGCTTGTTTCTACATCCAGTCACTATCCATGACTCCTCACTGTTTATTGCAGAACAACCTAAAGGTAAGGACAGGTGACTCTGGATTAATTCTACCCCACAAAGGTGCCTCTTTCAGATTTTCTACCCAAAGCCTACCAAAAGCCAGTTTCAAAAGATCATGTAAGCAACCAGAATTTTCATTCATTGCTTGCAGGAATGTAAAATGATACTGCCACGCTGAAGATAAATTGGCAGTTTCTTACAAAATGGAACGTACTCCTACCATATGATCCTGCAGTTGCACTTTTTGCCGTGTAGGCAAATAATTTGAAAACTTAGGTCCACGCAAGAAGCTGCACATGAACGTTTATAGCAGCTTTATTCACACTTGCCAAAATGTAGAAAACAACCAAGGTGTCCTTCAGCAGGCGAAGAAGTAAAACATGGTACATCCAAATAATGATGTGTGATTCAATAATAAAAATAAATGAGCTCTCAAGCAATGAAAAGATATGAAGGAACCTAAGTGCTGATTTCTAAGGGAAAGATGACAGTCTGAAAGGGTATGTACTGTACAATTCCAACTCTATGACGTTCTGGGAGCCAGCCACTGAGAGGATCAGTGGCTGCCCAGGTTTGGCATGTGGCAGGGTGTGGCATGGGAGGGATGAACTGGTGGAATACTAGAGCTTTCTAGGTCATTGAAGTTATTCAGTATGCTCCTGCAATGGTAAATTCATGATATTATATAGTGTCAATTTCAATAAACAGATGGCCAGAAGAGTGAACCCTAATGTAAAATATGGACTTAAGTTAATAATATTGTAACAGTATCGGTTCATCAACTGAAACAAATGTACCCCATGGATGTAAAATGTAAAATCAGAGGCGAAACTGGGAGGAGGGACTGTTGTAGCAGCAGAGTTGGGGTGGTATATGGGGTGGTATATGGAAACTATGCACTCTCCACTGAAATTTGTTGTAAACTTAAGACTGCTCAAAAAATAATTATTAAAAAAGCATCTTCAAACTACAAAATATTTCTTAAAGGACTCTTGTGTGTTAGAAATCATTTGGTCTTTAAAGATTTTATTTATTGGAGAGGGGGGAGTGAGCATGAGTGGGGGGAGGGGCAGAGGGAGACGCAGACCCCACGCTGACCAGGGAGCCCAATATGGGGCTCGATCCCAGGACCCTGAGATGATGGCCTGAGCGGAAGGCAGATGCTAAACCCACTGAGCCACCCAGGCGCCCTTAGAAACTGCTGTTAATCGCAGACTCCTGATTATGTCACTGTTGCCAAGTACTTTAGATACGATTGGGAAGATAATGTGCATCCATCAAACTGTTAAGTAACAATCCAAGGATTCACATAGTTGCACAGATGAATGTAATAGACCGAAATGCTGTGAACTTTCAGAGAATAATAAAAAAAAAATCAGCATATGTTTATGAAGGTGAATTTAAATGTTCACTTAGCATTGACTTTAGAAAAACAGGAGAACATATAATAAGTCTGGTTGTGGTGAAGATCAAGGAACAAAGGATGATCACTGTAGGAGGTAGGAGAAACCTCAAGAAATGGAGATTCCTAGAATCTGAGGCAGAGGGAATTCCAAGAGGAAATTTTAAAGGTGCCAGTGGGAAGTGGTATTTTGGGACATGGATGTCTTCCCATCACTGCATTTCGGAGCCCTACCTGACTCTCTCTGAAGCTCCTTCTCTCATTCTGGTTTGTTTCTGGACAAAGTCCCCGGGTAAGGAAATTAAAAATCAAAACCTTAATAGTCATTGTTTATAGGAACACCAAACATATTCACTAATAAGAGTGTTACAATACCACAGCTAAGGGAAGGAGGCGTGAAGGGAGCCTTGCATGCACTTGTGTTTTGGTGTGCCCCTTCCCATCATTAATTAAAAGCCAAGAGAGGCTGTCGTCCAAGTCCAAGAGAGACGAGTAAACACTTGAATGAGACTCTAGGTTGAACTGTTTACCTGCTCTCTCCAACAAAAAACAATCACAAACAGGTTCTTTTTAATTCTAGTCTAGACGAGGTTTTGCAATGTAGAAGGTTCCTAATTGCAATAATAAGTGCCTGAGAATAATTAAGCAGACACCACCAAACATTTCTATAAGGTGAATCCATTGTCCTATTAATAAACAGCCTTGAGGTTACCTCTTTCTGGAAAAACCTCTTTGGCTGGTTTCATCCTACACAAGGCTCAAGCTACATTTGTTCCCACACATCCTGGGTGCCTGAGCCACAAATGGTCCTTTCCGTCTGTGAAAGCCCACATAGGTGGGCTTTGCAGCTGGCCAATGTGGTGACGGTGTCCTATCACTAATTAAAGGCAGTAGCTGTGAATTCAGTGTGAGAGCCATAGCACCCATTACTTGTGAACAGATGACCTGGATTTGCCTTCTGGAAATCTTCTTTTCTCCCCAGTTGAGCTACTTGCAAATTGGCTCCCTAAATATCCTTTCTCAGGGGAGGCACTTTCTTTTTAATCCTTAGATCAAAGCCCAAACCTGAAAGATGCCTTAAAAAAAATCAGTAATTTCATATCCCCAACTCTCACTTCATCTACAGTGACCCACAATAGCTCTTCAGCTGCTCATTGTCTTTCGACTCTGCCTCTTACGTGGCTGGGGTGCATTTATGATCTCAGGAAGGCTTCCTTTATACCGGTCTTCTTGCACCTCTCACCCTCCCATCATCACACTTTAGAATGGCAAAACTCGCTGTCAGTCAAAGCACTCCCCGTTCCCAGGGTAGCTGAGTCAGTGCAGCCCTGAGAGGAAGCTTGAAGGAGGCTGTTAAAATCTATTCATAGATGAAAGCGGTTCCTGCCTCAGTGAGAGGTTGCTAATGACGCATGTATACACCGGCAGTGACAAAGGAAGAGGAGGAGGAAGCTTGAGCTGGAAGAAGGACAAGAGAAAGGGGATGGGACATAGGATCCGAGAAGCATAGCAAAGCTTGGTGGGGACGACATCACCCCTGGAAAGAATGGAATTCCAAGAACCCTGTTGTGGAATGCATCTTCAGAGCTAGCTTCCCTGACATATATTCCATGTCACAATTCTCATGTGGAGGAGTGACCCCCATACCTGTGGACAAACACTGCTCAGCTCCATGACCCTCACGGGACTTCTGACAAGCTACTGAGAGCCCCTGCCAGGGCATGGAGAAGAAAGGAAAGGGACTAGTACGGAAGCTGGAGAGGGGGGAGACAGTCGTTCATTCATCAGACTCTGATCCAGGTCTGAAGATCTAAAAAGTAAAGTTTTTTATAATCTCTGAAAGAGATTGTAGCATATTAAACTTCAGAGAGTTGTCCAAGATTTAAAAAAAAAAAAAAAAAAAAAAAAAAAACCTCAATAATGTTCCTGCTGGTATAGAAAATAGGAATCACGCCTGGGTGGCTCAGTTGGTTGGACGACTGCCTTCGAGTCCCACATCGGTCTCCCAGCTCCACGGGGAGTCTGCTTCTCCCTCTGACCTTCTCCTCGCTCATGCTCTCTCACTGTCTCTCTCTCAAATAAATAAATAAAATCTTTAAAAAAAAGAGAGAGAAAATAGGAATCAAAACTTGTGTTTGCCACCTAAGACTAACATATCCTGGGTGAGGCAATATGCAGTAGAAGAGTCTATGGAGCTCATAGAAATGCAGAGTCTCCATTATTCAACCCACTTTCAACGGGGAGAACCAACCATGGCCATGTTAGTTATTGGTGTGTAACAAATGCCAAGAGTCTCCTGCCCCTTATCACAATCTCTGTGACTACTAGAAGCACTGGTGAGGCCTAAGAGAGAAGTAACAGCCAAGGGGTTTGAGTTTGCTACACAGAAAAGTACTGTTTTCTCAAAAGTGAAAGATGATGAGTTTCCTTTCCTGGGATCCTTACTGCATACCAGGAAGAAATACCAAGGACACAGGAAGGCAAAGAAGCAGAAACACCAACGACCTCAATTAAGTTGGGTTTTAGTCATAGTTTTGTCATGGTTTAGAGGACTTACCATTCTCCTTATCTGGGAATAAGATTCAATAACCTAAAATATCTCTCCCCTAATTGAATGTTATGATTTTAGAATGTTAAGATTCTTAATTCCCACATTAAAAACTCTTTGATACACTTGTAAAGGTTACTTTTCAGGGATACTGACTGCCTCTCCTCTGACTCCCATCACAGTCCTGACTCCCCCTCCCATCCCATACCTATTTTCCTAACATATCAGGGTTCCTATAGGGAAAAATTCTCTCTTAACATGAGCTTTTCTACAAACTTCAAGAAGGAATATAGTGTGGAAGAGTGGGAAAAGTTATAGAGGAAGAATGGGGATTCTGTCCTTCTAACTTCTGCTGTGATTTTGAGAAAGTCAGGTCACCTCACTGGGCCTCAGTTTCCCCATTTGTGATCCCCCCCCCCCAATCCTGTACACATGTCCAACTGTCCTGGAAACCTTCCAGGTGTGGGGATTATTTGCTATAAATACCTTATCTATCTTGATAAACACATGGCTCATAAATATAGCACAGATTTTATTTAAATATTCTCAAGCCCCAAACTGATTGAATTAGAATTTCAGGGCTAGGATATAGGCGACACATTTTAAAGAAGCCCAGTCCATAAATTTGATGCACCTCAAAGACTAAAAAATGCTGCAAGTAGGTATTTACATCCATTGATCATGGGGGCAGCAATGAACAATGACTTCTGAATCTTCTCTCTCATGGCACTCACAGAAAATGGCACTTGTTATACGACTTGCTGGGGCCAACAGAGGAAGTTTCTTTTATCTAGAAACTGTATGGGGTGAAGGCGTGGAGGGTGGCTCCCATACCCAAGGCCCTGTCCATCTGCAAGACTGAGGGATGACCATTTCGAACCAGCCTTCACTCCTCTGTGGAGTGGGCAGAGGTGTCTAAGTTGGGCAGCTCTGGTGTCCGATGGGCAGTGGAGCCAGAAGACAATGCAGAGGGAATGGGACATGGGGAAACATGAAATGTTTCACCCTGACACGACTCTAAGAGACCACAGTTGGGAGGCCCAAGTGGTGGATCTACTTCCTCAAAGATTCTGCATCCAGACCCAGAGAGCTGGGTGGAAAGAATGAAAGAATGAGTGGGCTGGGCAAAGACTAGTGTTTGTTAAGAATAACTCTAAAGGTTTTGCCAACTTTATAAATCTGCTTATTTTGGCCCCAGCTATAAGCCCATTTTCTACAAGGACCCTGTGCCAGTGAGCTGAAAAACAGCTTCCTCCAACCCACAACACCTACCCTGCGCCAAGCACCGTATTCAGAAACAAAGCAGGATTTACACACGGGGCCAGGAAATATTCCCATGTGCCTCTTCATTGCCTGGGGTTTTCTACAAGACTTATGTTGGCCCAAAGGCCTGCTTTTCAGCAATGGTGCTTTCTCTCTTTCCTTCCCATGACCCCCTTGTCCAACCATAAGCTTAGCCAATTCACCTAAAGCAGTAGTATCCAAGAGACAGCCCCACACAGGAGCACAACATGCATGAATATCTGAGAAATAAGTTTGAACACATCTGTACTCCTCTGAGCAAGGCACAGACTTAGGATACCGATGCTAGAAAATGTTCTGCTCTAAGAAATGATGCTTGCTACATGGCTAATAAAAAGTATCTGTGTGCACTGAAAAGCCCTTTTAAATCCTTAATTATTATCATCAAACCAAGTGTAAGTGCTCTGGAATTTCATACTGGGGCAGGGCTCTGTGATATAGTAATTCAGTTTCCCCTAGAAGGCTGGCTGAGGGCAATAGGGAGCAGGCTCACAGAAATTTGGATGTAACCTTAGACCACTCCCTTGAGTAGCATTATTTGGAATTACTTTAGGGACAACTGGTTGATGTGGAAACTATGTAAATTCTGTGGTTACAGGCCTTGGTATTCTCTTGGCTACATTGTTTCAGCTAGATGCCTTGTTGATGAAGGTTTCCATAGTCATCTTTCCAAAACCAGTGGAGGGAATTCCCCCAAATTTCCTAACATACTCAACATCCCTTAAAGGCACCAAAAAAAAAAAAAAAAACAAACAAAACCAAACAAACAAAAAAAAAACCCCAAAAAACAAAAAAAAAAAACCTTTTGAAATAGATTCTTCAATTCACTATATAACCTCTTCACTCATGTTAATAAACCCAACCCAGGACTATTTACATTGCTTAAGACACCATTCTGCTTCAAGTTTGTGCCAAATGTGCCCATTCACTACTTGTACCAAGCTCCTGCTATATGCTTAAGTCTGTGCTAGTACTGTGAGAGTTAAAGAAAAATTGTGAGTCTCTACCATGGAAAAGCTTATGGCCAAAGAACAAAACAAGTACTGTTTGGAGTGGTAGAGAAAATGGGTCAGAATCACCAAACTCATGTCAGATTTGGGCTCAAATTCCTGTTTGCCCACTTTGGGGACCAAGTCTCCCATTTTTCTGCTGCAAACTAAGGATAACAAAAAATACTCTGAGAGGTAGGTAATGAGAGTTAAGCAAGGTAATGCTCTTAAGGCATTTAGTACAGACCTGACTCCACAGTGAGGATTCATTCAATGGAAGCGAAGCTGGTGACAATGATGAAACTATAGTAAAAAATAGACTACATATCTAATTAAAACAAAAATTACAAAATGTGGACTGTAAGTCTGATGGGATTTTGGAAAAGAAAGGACTCATTAGGGTTGAAATAATCAAAAAGGTTTTATGGTAAAGAAGGATCAAACTTTAGTCTGGAAGCATATGGGAAATTCAGATGGAGAAGGTGGAAAGAGTTGACATTCCAGCTATGGAAAATGACGATTGCTAGTAGACATCTGAGCGGTCAGCATGCCATGTTGAAGCATTCCATTCAAGGCTTCTAATTGCAGTATCTTACTTTATTGTATGATTAAAGCAAACCAAGGAGCTTGCATCAATCTGCTGCTGAAGAGGTATGCATGCTTAATTTCCTAGTGACCTCTCTTAGTTGTTTGATTCTATTAATTTCAAGAGGCAACACCCTCAGATTTTGCAAACTGTATGCTTTAAAATCAAAAGTTACAGATGAATTGGTAACTTTAAAATAGGAAGATTATTAGAATGGGGAAGATTATATGGGCAAATCCAGTGTAATTACAAGTGTTCTTAAATATGGAAGAAGGAGGCTGAAGAGAAAGTCAGAGTGATGTGACATCATGTGAGAAGGACTCAGCCCACCATGGCTGACTTCAAAGATGGAGGAAGGGAGCCATGAGTCAAGTAGTGTGAATGGCTTCTAGAAGCTAGAAAAGAGAAGAAAATGGATTCTCTGAGTCTTCGGAAGGCTGACAATGTCTTGATGTCAGCCTACTGAGATCCTATTGGACAAATAACCTTCAGAACTTTAAAATAATAGATTTGGGTTTTTTTTTTTTTTTAAAGCCATTCAAGGTTTGATAATTTGTTATAGCAGGGATAGAAAACGATCACTTCTGGAAGTTTACTGGTGCAGATAGTCCAAACCTTCATCATGTGTTTAAATTGCCAAGAGCTCCCTCTCATACTAAGAGGTTTTATGTTTTACACTATCTTATTCTTGCTTTATCAATGTAACAATAGCCAGGGAAAAGGCAATACTGTCTTTAATTTAATTTAATAGAGAAAATTACCATCTAGAATTTTCCATGCAGCTAAAAAGCCTTTCAACATTGAGGGTGATGCAAGCACATTTCTGGAAAATACTGGCAAATTCTGGCAAATACTATTCACAGACCCTCTAAAATGCTATGAGAATTACTAATAGGTATATTTTTGAAAGAAGGAAATTGAACCTCCAAACCAAAACAATAATGGTAAGTTTTTAAAAAATGGTAAGCATGTGAATAAATCAAAGTAATCATTAACTGCAAAACTCCAAAAGCAGCTACAATTAATGTGGAAGGTATAACAATAAAGTACACAACAATGGCGGATGGCAATTTTGTGTCAATTTAGAAGATGAATGGTTAGATTTAAAGCTTTCTAAAACCCATTCCATTGTTTGGAAGAAGGGTAGAAATGTTGAAAAATCTGAGACTTTAAGTCAAATACATGTATTAAAATGTGAATATGATATTTAAAGAAATAAAAATGTATGTTTCTGTCCCAAATCAGTAGAGGAGAGAAAAGGAATTAAAAACCACCTCCAATAACAAAACATGATCAAAACAATAAAGACAAAAGGAAGAGAAGAACAAAAAAAGATAAAAGGGGGGGAGGAGGGAAATATGGTAGGCCCCTCTTATACACAGTCCCACTTTTCCACAGTTTCAATTACACCCAATTCGTCAACCTTAGTCAGGAAGCAGATCTAACAGATCACCAGGAGGTCAATGGCAGCCTCTCTCTGTCACAATAGCCATGTCATTCATCTCATGTCATCTTATCATGTAGGCATTTTATCATCTCACATCATCACAAGAAGGGGGAGTAAAATCTAACAAGATATTTTGAGAGAGAGAAAGACCACATTGATTTAACTTTTATTACAGTATATATTGTGATAATTGTTCTATTTTATTAATTCTTATTAATCTCTTACTTAGATATTGTGCTCATATATAAATTAAATTTTATCATAGGTATGTATATATAGTAAAAAATATATAGGTTTGGTACTCTCCATGGTTTCAGGCATTCTCTGGGGGGGTGTCTTGGAACTTTTTCCTGCAGATAAAGGGGGGACTATGGTACAGACCAGTTGTTTGCACAGAATGTCCCTCAATTTGTGTTGCCTATTTTTTTTTTCATAATTGATTCAGGTTATACATTTTAAAAAATATTTTCAAGTGATACTGAGTCTCACTTATATCATATTAGGAAATAGGTAAGATTAATTTTTTTCCATTATTGGTGACATTGGCTGAAGTAGCAATCTTGAACTTTTTAAACAATAAATTACTAATTTTTCTCTTTGGAGTAAATAAGTAATTAAGGGATAATACTTAGTTACCATACAAATATAGTACTGATTATTATTTTTTTAATACTACTGATTATTAAGCTTTCAGTTATTACTCATCCATGGGCAGTCCTTGCCTGAACCAATTATTACTATTCATTTGCAAAGTGGTGATTTGATAATTAAATCACTTTTCCTCCATCATTAGTTGTTAATCTCTGTAATGTAGAGCTTTCCCATCTCTTCCATGGTACTCATGAAATGAGTACATGGAATGTACTCATAGAAATGAGTACATGTACTCATGGAATGAGTACATTTGTACTCATTTCATCATCTTTAGTTTTGCTCACTGATTCTTATTTTATTCAATGAGTTATATTATATTATTATCATCATTATTTATTGGTTAGTGGGACAGAAAACCTCCCATAAATCTCTTCAGCCACCATCCAGTTTGGGCAATGTGTATGCCACACACATTAAGGGGGATACCCCATTCATTTTGATGATAGAGGGAACATATTAAAAGACACAAGTGGCACCAAGCATCTCCTCCCAAACATTTCCCATTCTTTTCCCCCTAGATAAGACAACTTCCAAAATCTGGTTGCTCATCTATGGTAGATGTGGCTAGCAAAGATGTGACTTCTCTTTGGGGAATTCCTTGGCTAGGATGAGCCTTTATTTTTTTGCTTATTTCCTGCCTCGTTTTCACAGAAGTAGTCATCAGGATTGAGTTCAGTTTCAAAGCATCATTTGTGCCAGCAAAGTATGTGCCACAGTAGCCCTACACACCTCCGTTTCTGTTGGTGCCTCTTCCTCCTCACCACCTCTCACCTCCAACTCTCATTCATCAGACCAGTCATTCTAATCTGATATCCCTGAATCCCCTGGGCAACTGTGGATAGGAAAAATGTGTATCTTTATTTTCATTAAAGTCTAAGAGAAAATTAACATTACCTTTAGATATGAATGTAGTATGAATATAACATAGTTACTGTTAGTACCTGAAACTTTTCATCAATTAAAAAAAAAACCTGTAACATGATGGGAAAAAACAGATCTTTCAATTTTTTCTGGCATTCACCCCTGCTTCAAATGTGTGGTAGCTATTAGACCTACCAATAGATCTTGTTACTTTTCTTTTTTTTTAAAGATTTTATTTATTTATTTGACAGAGAGAGAGAGAGAGAGATCACAAGTAGGCAGAGAGGCAGGCAGACGGAGAGGGGGAAGCAGGCTCCCCGCTGAGCAGAGAGCCCCATGCGGTGAGCCTGATGTAGGGCTCGATCCCAGGACCCTAAGACCATGACTTAAGCCAAAGGCAGAGGCTTAACCCAGTGAGCCACCCAGGTGCCCCTAGATCTTGTTACTTTATGTGTAGAAAAGAAGTTCATGTATTACTGTATCTTATTTAGAAATTCTCTATAACTAAAGTTCTGTATAATTGGCTTCCTTTCTAATCCTGTGTATATTATGTATTTAAGAACATTACTCTGAGAGGAGGTCCAGAAGTTCCTCAGACTACAATGGATTCATGGCACAAAAAGTTTGGGAACACTTACATTAGAACCTCTCATTAGCCTCTTTTGTCCAAGCTGCTACATCAAAAACAGGAATCCTTTCTTTTCCTTATACCTTAGTAAAACACAGTCAAAGCTTCAGTGGTCTAAATCCACATCCATAGAGACTGACTAGTAAGAGAAAGAAGAAAATTGTTCTCTGATTAGGTTGGGATATCGACCATGACTTGTTCATAGTTTATTGTACATTTTATATCAAAATATGCTAATTACCTGATTCCTAAGCATAATTAGTCCAGTGCTTTCTTCTTTTCTGTCAAATGGAGAAAGTCATAACCATATCGGGTCAGAAAATTCAAAATACACAGTCTAAAACCTACTCTGTGTTCTCATCTTATTCAAGGTGGCTCAGTCAGTTAAGCAATTGACTTTTGGTTTCGGCTCAGGTCATGATCTCAGGGTCTTGAGATCCAGCCCCACATCAGGCTTCATGCTGGGCCTAGAGTCTGCTTAACGTCTTATCTCCCTCTGCCCCTCTCCTCCTCCTCCACCACTCCCACTCTCTCTCTCTCTTTCAAAACAAAAACAAACAAACAAACAAAAACAAAAACCTCAAAAAGAACCCCCCCAAAAGAATCTTACTGTCCATGCTGCAAAACACTTAGAACATGGGCTTTGGATTAGACAAATGAGGATTTGAATCTTCAAATCACTACTTATTATTTCTGGAGAGTTGGGAAAATTATTCTTCAACTGTACTAACCCTCAGTTTTCTCATCCTTAAAACAATGCTGATTAAAAACTATATGACAATATTGCTGGGTCAAATGAAGATTATGTTTGTAAAACACCCAGAGCATTTCTTGGTTCATACATTGTAACGATGTAGTGCATTCAACCAAAATGTGCATTTAAACTATGCAGACACACACCGAATGAGAAAAATACATCTGTGAGGGAATGAGCTGACAGCGGGGAAGATCATGACCAAGCAACACTGTGATGTCATCCTTCCAATTTTGTTTATTCTATTCCTCTGGTGAGATTCACGTCCTACTCATGGAATGATATGTGGGCATTTTTACATCTTTTGGGGGTTGGTTTCAATATGGTGAGTGATGAAGTTTATTTATCTAGTCAGGAGAAATAAAGTTGTAAATGTGTTTCTACTTTGCCACCTCACCAGCCTCATCACTTTGATAGAGTGCTGAAAGCTTCTGAAAGAATTTACTTGGTTTTAGGCAGATTAATAGATACCGGAAACACACTCATTTCCATTTCAAGTTCAGAGGAAATTGTGTCTCTGCTTTGATCCTTTTCAGATTTAATAGATGGAGACAGCTTGTAGGCTGGTCTTTTCACGGTGCTGACGAGGAGGCTAGGACCACGTCAAGCACAGCTTAATGAGCTTCACATCTGTTGTCAGAACCAATACATTCAGTTCAGTAAGACATGAAACCTGGTGGCCTGCCTAACGACCAAAAAAAAAAAAAAAAAGACAAAACAAAACCCTCTTTAGATCTGTGTTTCATGAAATAGACATGAAGGAGTAATTAATTTTACAAGGAGTCCCCAAGTGGACAATGCCCATTAGTTTAACAGAAATGATGTCTGCCAGGGACGGACATCAGTAACCTTAACATTTTTAAAGTGGAGGAGTCTGACATAGTTTAGAACCACTGCAAATGTTCCTCTTTTACAAAAGGAAGGGCAGGAATTATTTAATCAATAAAGAAGAAACCTAGTGATCCCCCCACTTCATACTTTTCCCCAAAGTTATTTTCCAACTGGGATCAATTGTAAACACCGTATTAAATTTCTGCTCAAGGACAATTACCAGACACTATTGTCTTTCACTGAGCTCTCAGGAATGAAAGAGCCAGACACTCTGAGCTTCTGGTCCTTTTCCAGTTGGGGTAGAAGGCAAATGCAGGTATAAGGCAAATGCAAAAAAAAAAAAAAAAAAAAAAAAAAAAAGCGGGGGGGGGGGGGTAAGAAGCCAAATACCTTCACTCTACTGAGATTTGAAATCAGTACCTGAAATAAACCTTGTAATAAATACTGCCATAGGCAAAGGGGGGGGTTGCAGAATTATTTTGAGAGAGACCACTGCTTAAGACAAAAAGACAGGCAAACAGATACTTTAAATTCCTTTTTCTTTCGAGTATCTTTGATTTAGTAAATAAAAGCCAGCCAAAAGTGGTGAGGCTTACTACATACAGCAGAGGTATTCCCACCATCTTGGTACACTTCGAGATAGCCAGCCAAGTATTGCCCGGTAGTTGCTGCAGTGAGAATAAACCACCTGCGGGGGCATTACTTTGCAGTTCCCTTCACGGGATCTGGGGCACCACAGCACCAGCTCTCCAACTTTTCTTTTCTTTCTGAATTACTTCAGTTCAGTTCCTGAAAGTCACACACGCATGCAACCTGCAGCAACGGGCCACCCTTGGCTACTGCAGCCCTGCACTGGCAGGGGAGAGACAGCCCTTGATCACCATTTTCCACATGCTCTTCAGGAGCCAGAAGGAGAGGGAAATCAAGTTGAAGAGTTAAGTGAGACCACTGACTTCCAGTGGAGAGACTGACAGGAACTCAGCAGAGTCATAAGAAGCTAGATCTGGGCACATGACAAACACACATGCTGTCTTTCATTCTTAGTGAGAGGGACTGGTGTTTGGATGAAGACTGAAGGTTGATCTACTGCAAACGACCCCAGTAAAACCTTTCTCATTTATTGAATTCCCAATGTCACTCAGAGCTGAATTCTGAAAACAAAACACTTGTTCCAAAGGATACATGCACCCCTATGTTTACTGCAACATTATTTACAACAGCCAAGATATAGAGGTAACCTAAGTGTCACAGGAAAGACAAATGGATAAAGATGTGCTTTATATATATATATATATATTCCATATATATATATACCATGGAATATTATTCAGCCACAAAAACAATGAGCTCTTGCCATTTGCAACAACATGACTGGAACTTGAGTATAATGCTAAGTGAAAACATAAGGCAGAAAATCACAAAAATAGCATAGAATTTCATTTATATGTGGAATTAAAAAAAACAAGCAAAAAAACAAACAAAAAAAGAGAAACAGAAAAATAAAGAAAACAAACAGGTGGTTGCCAAAGAGAAAGGGAGGTCAGGGCCTAGGCAAAATTGTTGAAGGGAATTAGTAGGTACTTAATTCCCCTTATAAAATAAGGAAGCCATGGAGGTGAAAAGTCCAATACAGGAAATATAGTCAATAATATTTTAATGACTTTGTCTGGTGACATGATAACTATACTTATCACGGGATCATTTTCTAATGTATGGAATTGTCAAATCACTATGTCATACACTAATACCATGCTGTATGTCACTATGTTTCAATAATAACTTTTTAAAAGAATAATATAAAATATATCAAAGTTAGAGAAGGTTATTGTTTCTAAATATAAGAACACTTCCTTCTGGACAATATCCTAACACTATTTCTTTCTAAGTACTGTGTTGGTGCACATGTCTGCACACACATGCACAGGCACACACTATTTTTCCAGTGGAGGCTAGCAAAGCTGTAGCCTGGAGCTTGACGTGCTGTCTGGAACCAGCTGATTTCTGGGGTACATTGCAAAATGAAAATACAGACCCCCTTGGGGTGCCTGGGTGGTTCAGTCAGTTAAGCATCTGACTCTTGGTTTTGGCTCGGGTCATGATCTCAGAGTCAGGAGACGGAGCCCTGCATTGGGCTCCACCCCCAGCAGGGAGTCTATTTGAGATTCTCTCTCTCCCTATGTCCCTCTTGCCCTTCATGCTCTTTCTTTAAAATAAAAAACTAAATCTTAAAAAAAAAAAGAAAAAGAAACACAAGGCCCCTTGCTTAGAAATACTTAAGAATGGTGATATCAAGACAGTAAAGCATTAAACCAAGTGCAGGTCCAAATAAATAAATAAATAAACCAAGTGCGGGTCCTTCTAAACGTGGGGTACCCGCTAAGCTTTTACAGCCCAGAGAATAATCTTCACTATGACAGATTTTTCTCTCCATTTAGTATAGATGATCTTCCAATTTAGGGATGGGCTAATTATTGGATAACTTAATAAAAGCTCTGAGGCCTAAATGCAGGGCAGGTTGTGACCTCACTTTTGTACCCTCATCAGAAGCTTACTCATGCTTCTTGTTGCCTTATTGTTATCTTTCTGTCCCTTTGGTTTCTGTCTCCTCTCTCCTTTCCACATATCTCACATGATGAGAAAGCATGGTCTCATGTGTTTGTGCCCTTGTGAAAGCATTGGTCTATATTTTGTTTTGTTTTTAAAGGAGTTGAGTCAATAAAAAAATAAGCTTTGTATAATGCTGCACAGACGGGGGTTTGGCACACATCACTCACTTTTGCTTTAGTTACTTTAAAGAATTTAGACAAAAACAACATTTTATGAATACTAAGGGTGCCTTTATAAAAGTTAAGAGGGACTTTCTACAGGGATGGAGATAGACAGTCTAATGGCTTGGATGATTGTTTGTTTAAATCTGTACTTATGTTATCAATGACATGGCATCAGGTTTCATTCAGGAATGGAGGCTGTGCCTCCAGAACTCCTGAGAAGCAGGTAAGCTGAGTGCAGCCTCTGGGGTCACTGTCAGCCAGGCTCTCACTATATCTGTTTGCTCAGGGGTCCCCTCTAAGCTGCAGTTCCTGATGGCAGCTATGTGGAGGGCTCTGGAGAAAACTGTTCTCTCCTGGGGGGTTGTACCTATTTAATAGATCCAGGATGGCCCTGTAGGGGTTTATGGAGGGCCAGGCCCACAACTCCTTCTCAGCCCCCAACCAAGAAGTATGCAGAATACAAAGATCTTTGTGTATATAAGACCATTCGGTATCAAATAGTTGTGTGGTTTAAGATCGTGAGCTCTGGTGGTTTAAGAAAATAGGCCAATATGTTTTTGTTTTTGTTTTTAATATTTCAGGGGATATAAGTAAGAATTTACTTCAAACATTTACTCTCTGGGATTGCATTACTATAACGTTTGTGTCTTGAGGCAAGCAGAGGAGAGACATACTCCCTTCCTTGCAAAAAGGGACTACTCTCTCCTTCAAGCCCTGGTGATCCCAGGTGACAGGCACGCCTTGAGGATCAAGACTTCTTGATTTCCCTGTCTGTTCGCTGCTGCAGCATCATGTCCTAATACAAAATACTCTCATTTTATTTGATTTCCTCATCCAACAAAGAAAATACTACTACTTGTCTTGCATAAATGATGGGACATATATGAAAGTAATAAGCCTTATCTATGTAATAAATACAAGATAATTGTACTTTGGTGTATACAGCTAAATATGACATTGATAACATCAGGTACATATCCTAATGAGAAGATGAATGTCAAAAAAAGTGTTCTTTGCCAAATTTGGCCTGGGACCTCTGGTATCCATGGGTCCACCAGATTGCCCAAAGAGCTGAAAAGGCTAGATGCAACACTGTTCACATGTTTAAAATTGCCATTCCTGTTATCTTCAGAATGTGAAACAGAATTAGACCATGTAAGGTTCATAGTCCAGAGGGAATGACTTCCACCTTCAGTATTCACCACAGAACACAGTATTTCATTCTCTTAAAAAAGCCTCCATTTGAAGGCAGTTTTTCTTGAATTACAAAACAATTAGTGTTGCATAAATATCAAAAGCACTGTACAAATAGACCACAAATCTAAAGCTATCCAGAAAGAGAACAGAGCTTTTATGTGATCTAGGCACTGACTTTGAAGCAACATCACAAAGCTACTTTATATATACTGAGTTGCAAATGTAACTTTGGCGTGTTCCCCGGATTTCAATTTATCACTCATGTGTCAAAACACATGCTATTCAAAGTTGCTTTGAAATTTTCAAAAGTGGCAATTATTTGAAGTAATGGTGATGGAATATTTGCACCCAAATGCTTTATGCAAATTCCTGCAGCACCCTTCTTAACGATATAGTTTAAACATTCTTTGTTGTTAATAGGGAGTCATGCATCTCTTTACATTTCCACTAATTTGATGTGTATATTTGATGTGCAATGATGTTTAAGATTTTCACTCCCTGGCCAAGCTCATGAGTGGCCTTGCCAAAAAAAAAAAAAAAAAAAAAAAAAAAATCCACTCAAGGCTGAGAAAAGAATTGAGAGAAAGGTAAAATGTCAAGCAATCATTGATTGACAATGGGTGACTGAGTGAAAACCGCTTATGATGATATGAGATGTAGAGTGAAATAAAGTGCATGTTTGGGGCTTCCTGAAACTGTGGAAGCAGATCATGGTGGTTGTGAAGCTGTCAGCTGCCTGCCTGCCTTGGGGCTCCGCTTTAGGCAGAGAAGGTTTATTTTCAATCTTCTCATTCCTGGTTTCTCCTTTGACTCTCCCAGGACTGGTACGCTGTAGGGCAATACATGTATCTCTTGTGAACAGAGAACAAGTCATATGCGTTCTTTCCAGGCATATCTGGGGAGGGTCAACACGTGCTGTTAGCAGTGTTAACCTGAAATCATCGGTTCACGGGTGTCAGTGCACACGTGTGAAAGTAGAAACAACAACCTGGAAAGAATAGTCTTTGGTGGATGAATTCCCTGGCTATTTTTTAAAA
Source organism: Meles meles (assembly GCF_922984935.1). Lineage (NCBI taxonomy): Eukaryota > Metazoa > Chordata > Mammalia > Carnivora > Mustelidae > Meles > Meles meles. Next base: position 95,620,744 of record NC_060068.1, read on the forward strand.
TGGAAGAAGGAAAAAAACAACCAGTATTTCTTATTAGTTTTCTTACTTAGGTTTTTCAAATTCCCCCATTGCCATCTCTCTCATTTATCACGCCCCAATTTAGAGTGTAAGCTGTTGGTTGCTGGGTTCAGATCTTTCATTAATGAACTTGTGAAACTGACCAGTGGAAAGTATTCACCTTGGGACAAAGTGTCCACCAGGAGTGAGGTGATCCTAAGGTAAAATGGATGAGGACAGTAGTAACGTGTGCCTGATAATGAAGACCAGAGTGCAGTTTAGGCATGTGTGTGTGGATGCATGTGTGTGCATATGTGTGGGCGTGTGTGTGTGTGCACACATGCATGTGTAGCTACAGAGAAGGAAGCGGAAGACCCTTGAGGCATCTATAGCAATGTTTTGCACCCCTGTTCCAAACCTTAGTACCAGAGCTGAACAAGAGACCCTCTGTTTCTGCATGAAACACAGGCTGGATTTAGCCCCTTGAGAACGTCCACATTCTTAGCCTGAATTGCAACCAAAGGGCTTCATGGGATCAGCAGCAGCCAAAGCTTGTGGCATAGAGAGCCAGAGGTGTTGAACATGATGGCCGGCGCAGAGTGGGATGGCACTGAAGGGGCCCAAAGCAATGGGGGACTGACAAGATGGTCCAGGCTACACAGCCACTAACAGGCCTGGTTGTCAGCCCTGTGAGAGCATTCCCAGAAATACCCAGATATCTGAATGCTTTGAGGCAGTTCGAAGTCACATGGGAATGAATGGGAATGTTTATTTGTTAGGGTCAGAGCATTTCTAACCTCCAAGCTTGTGGAAGCTGAAGAAGCATGGATTATACCCATCCTGTCATGCAGAAATGTGGATTCTTTCAGGATCCCTATGACCCTCCTTTGGTAAATGAGGCACTTGCAGGAATTACTTTTACACTTTTAGGCTCTTTAGTGGGAATTATTTAGCATAAAGAAGGACATTGTCCCATAGGTTTCTTCCCTACTTCATTTATTTTGTTTTCTCACACCAACTTCTATTGTCCTATGTGTCTAAAGAGCAACAAAAAATGACCTCAGACACCCTCACCCATTATGTGAAACTCAAGTTTCTAACAATCACTGATACGTCTTTCAACCACAAGTTTCACATTAAAATGTTCTCAGAATACAACTCTGATGAGACTCGCTTTCAGATGAAAAATTCTCAACCTGCTGAGAGGAGCTTTGAGAATGTTTTGTGATGAAAATATAGACAAAAAAAAAGTTTTATCTATATTTGGGGGGGACAATAAGGAGACATCCATTCCCAAGAATTGGGAGTAGGGGACCAAGGCTGCCTTTGAGACATTAAACTAGTAAAGCCCACCCATTCTATATGGTCAACCATTGATGAGAATCAACCAAAAACTTGTCTGTAATCAGGTATCTCTACATCTAATTGGAATGGTGAGGAAATTTCTCTGGGACCTAGGGTAATAAAAGGAATGTGGTTCAGTAAGCAATGACCTAAACAATTATATCACACCATATGTGGGAATATATAGTGAATGGCTATCTAGTTTACTGAATGCTTAGTTGGTAGTGGGTTCAGATCTCATTTAATGTTCCTGGCATCTGTGATAGGTAGGCCTTATCATACCCATCTTGCTGATTAAGAAGGAGGCTTTAAAAACTCCATCAACTTAATTTTTGTAAGTGGCAAAGCCAGAATATTTATTCAGGTCTGTCTGATTTCAAAGAACAAGAGTTCAGAGTATCAGAATCCCCTAAACAAAATTTCTGAGTCACCCCCCATTATAATTCAATTGACCTTATGGTGCAGAGGGCATGAAAGATGAAGAAATTTTTACCTCTTTCAAGTTCAGTAAGAACTTGGTGGAACAGAGAAACAGTCTAATGATCAAAGAATGTGGAGATTTAGACAAAACTGAAACTCTTTAAAACCATGAAAATGAGTCTGTGTTGCAAAGCTTCATTCAATTTGAATGAGAACTATTTCTCTGTGGAGGAAGAGGAAGATCAAAATGTTGTTCCAGAAACTTCCTCTGAAGGCCATATATTCCAAGTTCAGGATGGCACTCCTGGGACCTTTAACTTTTAGACTGCACCACTGAGGCATAAAGTTGTTTGTTGTGTGCTATGTTTGGTATAAGTTTGTCTCACTATTTCTCTACTAAGAAATTTTTTAAATGTGTTCTGATATTGTAGCACCTTTTACAAAGGAAACTATACTTGAACAGTTCCAAACTGTACAAACTCTATGAATCTTCTCCTCTCAGTGGGCTTCTTATTTCTGTTTGGAATCTCACATCTTCTATAGTCCTCCGCTCTACCAGTTGAGCTATCAAAGGGAGTGGGGAGAATCTCAGATCTTGAAGTATCCGATAAATAAAGATTAAATTCCACCCTTTTCTTGAAAAAAAAAAAAAAAAAAAAAAAAGACATTCTTTTGCTTGTTTAGGTATGGAAACCACCAACCCACAGACTGAAGAAAAATAAGCCATGCCCATTCAACTAGTAGTTACATGACCAGGGCCCTTTCTAGGCAGCGAGAATTTTACCCTTCCAATAGATGCGATCATTGATGAGATATAAAATTACGGTACCCTGATGCAACTAAATACTTGTTCTCTTATGTATTTCTTTTTTTCTGGTCCTAATTCACCAAGGCTTCTGAAAATGTGGCTCTCCATGTAGCTTGTTGTCCAAGAAAGAACATACTGACTTGCCACTCTGGACATTTTAACCCTTTCATCAAATCTTAATACAGCAGTCTCTGTGAGTGTGATTGTTGTGAATCTCCACCATCTCACACAGTGTGTGTGTGTGTGTGTGTGTGTGTGTGTGTGTGTGTGTGTGAAGATCAGCCTGCAAACTAGAGGGCCGTGCACTGGACCTCAGTGCTTCTAAGAAAGCAAATGCCATCCTGAATGGGTGTCTCAGCACAGTCTTCTCCTGGTGATGCACATCTCTGCTCTCAGACGACACAAGCCTTCTTTCCAATTTCCCAGCAACCGTTGGGGTTAGAATTTGGTAAGGAGAAAGGAATCCTGGATGGGGAGACATATGGTTATAGACAAATTCTTAGTGAATTGTCACAGACAGTCAACCACACAAAGTATGTGTATTTTGGCAGTTTAGGTCTGAAATGCTTATATTATTTTCTCTATCATTAAATTATTGGTCATTGGGTATCTCACCAATACCTCATACATAAAAAAAAAAAAAGTTTACATTAGTGATATAAGAATATCTGCCCTGACACTAAAAGATGAAATCTCACCAACCTGAGCTTTGTGGAAGTTTTAACAAAATTAAATTTTCATTTAAAGATAGGTCAGAAGGGTAAGTATTAGAAACTATAGTTATGAGTATCAGTTATAGAGAGATGATGTGGACCTTTGTTGCTTATCTTTGGTGAAGTCACATAAGTGTTTCGGCGTTGGCAACAACAAAGAAAAATCTCAAAACCACGTTAAGCATTTTTAAGGATGGAAATCATATCCTCGAAACAAGGAAAATGTTTGAAAAGCAAAGAAGAAACCAGTGACATAATATTTTCAACAGGTGGCTTCAACTACAAAGACTCAGAGTAAGCCGTGTGCACAGGCAGATTTTTCTTTTGACGCACCTGCTGGGAAGTCATTTGTCAGCTCCACACAGAGGCAGGCCAGGCTTTGGCCCATGATCTTCCCTTCTGGCTCTTTTAAGGAGCCAAAGCCCTTGATCATGAAGCTGGTGGGGATGAAGGAGCAGGATAGGAAGGTAGCGGGGAGCTGAGCCTTGACAACTGTCATCAGGAACTAGAGGGGATACCAAGCACCAAATCATCTGAGATTTTTTCCACTGGAACGAAGATTTGGAAGGATTGAAAGCATTTTTACTGTGTGCATACTTTCTGCATAATTTGTAAGGTTAAGTTCATGTAGGTGGTCAACTTTTTATTTTTTTTATTTTTTTTTTTTTTAAAGATTTTATTTATTTATTTGACAGAGAGAGATCACAAGTAGGCAGAGAGGCAGGCAGAGAGAGAGGAGGAAGCAGGCTCCCCACGGAGCAGAGAGCCCGATGCGGGGCTCGATCCCAGGACCCCGAGATCATGACCCGAGCCGAAGGCAGCGGCTCAATCCACTGAGCCACCCAGGCGCCCCGGTGGTCAACTTTTTAAAATATAGTTCCAGAAATAGAAGCTACAATGCACATTATTTACAAAGCAATCAAGTAACATATGCAGACTCACATTTCTTTCAGTACTGGAGGGTCCTTGTGTTATAAGGCTAAAGATTTAACTTTAAGCTTTCCTGATGGATTATATCCTAGTAGCATCACAAAATCCAAAAAAGCATGATATCAGCAAGAGTTGGCAAACAATGGCCGAGGAGAGCGAATCTGACCTGTGACCTATTTTTTGTAAATAAAGTTTTATTGGAACACAGCCATGCCCATTTATTCAGTATTGTCTATGGCTACTTTTGTGTTATAATGGAAGTTGCACAATATGGCAGAGACCACATGGCGCATAAATCCTTAAATGTTTATTATTTGGCGCTTCACAAAAGATGTTTGTCAAGTCCTTATTTAAGGAAACCTTCCTAAAAACTGGGGTATGAAATACTCCTTTTCCACAAAATTCCACAACTCTTTCTTACCAGCTTTACCATAAAACTGTAAATAGAGCAACAAGATATTTTTGTTGAATTCTAGGACGTTCAAACAAATGCGAGACAAATGGAAGGAACAATTTTAAAACCATAGTGACCAGTTTGGTTCTTTCAATTAATTAATTAATTTCATGGTATCTGAAAAGTTTGAAGGATTAAAAAATGCTTCTCACTCTTTTTAAAGGACACGTTTTGAACTCTCAGTTTTATATCCAGTGCCTATAATCCCCAAGAAAAGGCTGGGAAATTATTATAACAAGAGAACATTTAGGGAATAAATAGAAACTATCTGACTGAGATATCTGTACTCCTAAATCCACTGCAGCATTATTCATGACTGTCAAGATAGGGAAACAACCTGAGTGTCCATCACTGAGGATGCATGGATAAAGAAGATGTGGCCTACATATAATGGAATATTATTCAACCTTAGAAAAGAAGGAATTCTTTTCATTTCCAACATTGACGAACCACATTCATTCCAAGGGCTATATGAGTGAGATAAGCCAGATCCAAAAAATCTCACCTCACAGAAACAGAGTAGAAAAATGGAAGTGGTTGTCAGGGGCTGGGGGGTGGGGGGCAGAAATAAGGAAAGGTTGGTAAGAGGCTACAAACTTTCAGTTTTAAGATGAAGAGCCTGAGGAACTAACAAAAAGCCTGGAAACTATTGTTGATAACACTATTGTACAACTGAAATAGGCTAAGAGAGTAGAGAGTAGGTTCTCACACACACACACACACACACACACACACACACACACACACGTAAATATATCAGGTGATGGATGTGCTCATTAACTCGATGGGGGAATCCTTTTACAATGCACATATACATCGAATTATCACAGTGCACACCTCAAATATCAATTTGTCAATTACACCTCAATAAATCCTGGGGGAGGGGGAATTGTTTAAATGACTTCAGAGACATAAGATTTGAATTCCTATTCCATGCATGCAGGTACTTCATCTTCAGAAGAATTTAAAAATTAGATTTTTTTTCCCCTAAGCAATTTGGACCTTCTGTTCCTGATTTAGACTTTAAATGACATGACTGAAATAATAAGATTAAAAGATCCTTTTAGAACATGCAGAGTTATAGTCGTTCAACGAAGGTACACTGAGCACAGACAGAGGAGCAGGCCCTGAGCTGGGACCTTGAACTGTTGTATTAGAGTGGAGGGCGTTCCCCCCTCCCCGGGCCACCCGCGAGGGAGGAGTAGAAATGCACCTGCCCCATCTGAATGGGATATGGCAGGTCTCAGTCATGGTTTCCAGAGCGAAGGCCTGTCTATACGCACTCCCCTGCTTGTGAGCTCAGACAGTTACCACCCAGAACACTTTCTAAGTTTGTTAATGTTTACCAACTTCTTTATTATCCTCAGATTAAAAAGGGCACATCAGGAAGAAGTAGCCATGCTGGAATTTGGGGGCCGTTCAAAAATCCAGCCCAGCGAGTCTCCTGGTTTGTTTTCAACATTTATTTAACCTCCTTCTGCTATCAAGAAACCTGAGAGCCCTCTGAGGAAGTTTACACTGAAGGAAATGGAGAAAATGTACATTGTTTCTGAGTTGTTTTGTTAAGGCTTCTGGAGGGCAAGAGTGTGTGTTTTAGGAGTGTGAGTTTGCCCAGCTTGTAGGGATGTGGTAGGTTTAAGTTTTTGTGCCAGCCATGATTGGGTATCATGCCGTGCCTCCTTAGAAAAGCAAATATTGTTAGAGCCCTTGAAATAATCTGAAGTCTGTCCTTGAAATAGCTATAAATGAACTTGGCTTCTGTTCACATAGGCCAGTGAAGACAACGTGCCAGAGGGAAATGTTTGCGTTCACCCCGAAGTGGCCAGCTGTCCCTGTGTGCCAAAGAGTGGGGGCACAGAATTGCCGGATCTGTGGGAATAAGCAAACAGTGCTGTTTTCTCCACAGAGCAAACTCATTTCCCTGTGCTTTCTATTGACAAAGTGTGCTATATTTACAAAGGGGTTTGTATGCAAAAGAAGCATCTAAGCTAAGGTACTGGCAAATATTTACCCCAGCAAATCCCAGGAGCTACCCAACCCAGCATGCTTTTTACAGAACCAGGTGATAACACATTTCAAAGTGCCAGATTGAGAGGCAAGTGTTTACTGGCACAAAAAATGTTCTTTAATTAGTATTTATCTCAGAGTCAGGGTGACATAAGTTGCTAATTATGCTGATACAAGGACAGATTGAAATATTCTTATATGGGAGGGAGCAAAGGGCAACAGGTACGCCTTTTGAACTTGAAGTGTATGTGTTTAAATTAGCTTGATTTGACCCTAAATTATCTTGGACACAGTCTGGCCTTTTAGTTAACTAACTTGCAGCTAAAATAGCCTTCTGGGCAGTTAAGGAAATGGTGCTAGCTTTGGTCTTCAACATTAAGAATTTCAACCTGTATACAGCATAGTTAATTCAATATATCATCTCTGTGCTTCATTAAGGTTATTTTTACCCATACATTGATGAGTAGGAACTTGACACATCTCTCAGGAGCTATCTCTGTAAGTGCTAAAAATAAGAATTTGTTTAAATTAAAAAAATTTAATGGAGAAATATCTTTCATTTCCATTTAAGTTCTAATAAAATATTTCATTAGAAATCTTCCTATATTAAATGATTTAAAATATATGTACTACTTATAATAGGGTCTGGAGCATATTGAGAACTTAATTAGCTACATATGTGTATTTTTCAAATTTTTACAAAGATGATTATGATGTGTTTTTTTAAAAAAAGAAGAGTCTAGACTGCATTGTTCATTTCTCCCAAGGCCAATAATCATAGTTAATGCTTGCGTATCATTTGATATATATTAGTTCCTAAACAATGTGTAATTCATTTAATTCTCATGCAACCCTGTGAGATAAGAACTAGTAATAGACCCACTTGGTCTGTTGAGGAGAGTGAGGCACAGAGTGTTGAGTAACTTGCCTGGACTCATGGAGTGAATAAGTGTCCCAACAGAGATAGGAATCTTGAGTGTCTGGGTCTAGAGTCTGTGCCCTTGACCACTATGCCTTCCTGCCAGTCAAGAAGTCAGATTATTCAGGAGTGAGAATAAAGCAATACCCCATAAATTCTCTCTTCTCCAGGACTAACACTTCTCATGTGCTTTGTTATCCATGTTTTGGATATCCTTTGTTATCTTCATGCTTTGTTATCATTAGGCTAGGTGCTCACTGTGATGAACCCAACACAAAATCATTCCACTTGAATCAATAGGATACTGCATATTTAATGTCATATTCATATTTGACAAGATAATCAACAGAGAGCATAATAGAATTAACTTATTGAAATATTTTATGAACCAGGACTCCTTACCCTTTCCAGCATGCTAGATCGTGACCATATGATAAGAGTGTTCAGTGGCTGGGGAGACAGTTTTCAGATGATGATTTTTAACCTCACAGGAAATACATCAGAGTTGACACCCACTGAGAGGGAAACTTGCCTGCCTCAGTTTACTTTCAAATTGCTTAATTTAACCATTGACATATTTCTGGAGTCTTCTCATCAAAGTAAGAATATTTTATCTATTAATTTCTTTCCTATTAAGAGGACATTTTGGTTTTTAGCTTCTAGCAACTTGGGTACCTAAAAACCTGTAGAATGTCGATTTATGATTTTGAAATACTTAAGGATTTTTGTCTGCTATGTTTGTACTTCCTTTTTTTTTTTCCTCTGCCAACTTCAGAGCAGAGTATACGCCCCTAAAGCAAAATTCATTCAGATGATTTTTATGATACAGGAATAAAACCACTGTTGAAGACAAAGGTAAAAACTTGCATATTATTTGGATATTTCTATTCGTAGTCTAGTTCAACCGTAAGATTTACTTAGAAATCACCTCAGGCCCAAGTCTACTTGTACACAGAATGAGGTATGTGTTAGCCATACAAAATCAGGGTAAAGATTGGTGTCGTCTAATTTGTCATCTTCTATATTCTATATTATATTATATAATATATTATATTATATATCATCTTATATATTATATAGAATATATATATTATATAATCTATATTATAATATATAATATATTATATTATATAATCTATATTATATTATATATTATATATTATATTAATATAATATTATATTATATTATATTAACCTTCGAAGAAGGTTAATGAACAGTTTTGTAGGCTGTAGGAAAGGATGATTTTACATTTCTTTAAAGATTTGTTAATTTGAGAGTGTGTGTGTGCAAGTGAATGGGGGGAGGGGCAGAGGGATTGGGACAGAGAAACTTTAAGCTGGTTCCACTCTGAGTGCAGACCCTAGCCAGGGGCTCAATCTTACAACCTTGAGATCACTACCTAAACCAAAACCAAGAATCCAACATTCCACTGACTGGCATAAACAAAATGCCTCTTATTAAAATGCCTCTTATTAATATATTCTGTGTTACTTAATGGACTGGCTTCAATAAAAATCTCAGCTATTTACTATTTTTTGTTTGTTTGTTTTTAGGCATGAAACATTGTAAGAAACACAATCTTCCATTAGAAGAATGATGGTACTTTATGGCATTCAATCAGATATTTAGAAGTTTTTTTTTTTAATTAGAATGTATTTTATTCATTTGGGTTTTGATTTGTTTTATAATATTTTGTTGAGGGTTTTTTTGTTGTTTTTTTCTTTTTTGTTTGTTTTTAAAGATTTTATTTATCTGAGACAGAGAAAGTATGAGAGAGCACAAGCAGGGGGAGCAGTAGAGGGAAAGGGAGGAACAGACTCCCCTGCTAAGCAGGGAACATGAGGTGGGGCTCCATCCCAGGATCCTGGGATAATGACCTGAGCCCAAGGCAGACTCTTAACCGACTCAGCCACCTAGGCACCCCTTATTGAGTTTGGGGTTTTTTTTTTTACAATTATATTTTTTTCAATTCCAAAAGTTCTATTTGCTTTTTTTTCTTTTTTAACTTTGCCTGCTCATTTTCCGACCCAGGTTTTTTTTTAAAACTATAATTGACATATAACATTGTGTTAACTTAAGGTCTAAAACATAATGATCTATGTATATACTGTGGAATGATTACGACAGCAGGTTCCCTTAACATCCATCACCTCTCCGAGTTATACTTTTTTTTTCTTGTAATGAGAAATTTCAAGATCTACTCTCTTAGCAACATTTAAACATGTGATACAATATTTTTCTCAATATTGTTAAATATAGTAACCATGCTACATGTTACAGCTTCAGAATTTATCTTACTGTACCCAGAAGTTTGTACTTTTGACCACCTTAACCCATTTCCCCCACCCCCATCCCCTGCCTTTGGCAACCACCATATCGTTTTCACAGTACTTATGTAATGTTTTACAGCGCTGTAGTAAACAGTGGCAAAGTATTGAAAAAAGTAATAATCATAATATTATTATAAGTCAGAATATTATAGCTCAGACGACCATACAAATACGATTGAGCCTTTAACATGAACTGACTGATCATAAGCAGGGAACCAATTGCTAGTTTGTCTAAACTGAGTGATAAATTCAGCTTTACGAGACAATGTCAGAGGATGTCTTAATAGCTGTTATTTGCTGAGCACCCTTATCTTTTATCAACACCTCTTCTTGCAGCCACCAAACCACCAGCCCATCTGCCATGGACTATTACAATTGCTTCCTAACACATCACCAGCAGCCAGAGCTATCCTAATAAAACACAGTCAGCTCATGGTAATTTCCAGGGACTCCTCAGCTCCCTGAAATAAAGGACAAAGCCCTTGCTACGTCCCACGGGCCCCCTGTGATGCGCACCTCCCTCTGCGGTGTCTCTGAGATACCACTCCTCCAATGCTCCGCCCTCACAGATTCCAGACACATGGCCTGAGGTGGAACACGGCCTTTGCTGAGCTAACTACTGGGGTACCCTTTCCCCATAAATTTACATGACTCACTGTCATTCACAGGATTTTACTCAAATGTCACCTTCTCAGGAAAGCTTTTTCCAGTCATCCCATAGAACCCTAGAGACTCCCACTTTCCATTTACCTTCCATGCTTTAAATTTTTCTCTTAATACTTACCGTGATCTAATAATATGCTTTGTATTTTCAGGGACCCTCCAAAGGGTCAGGCATATTTCTCAGTATTGTTTACTGCTCTCTCCCCAACAGTAGGCACAGAGGCGGCACTCAATAACCATCTGTCCAGTGAACGACTGCCTTCTCCATGTTTGGAAATGTACCAAGCCCCTTACAGGGAATGTCTCATTTAATCTCACTACAGTCCTAAGAGGTTGGAGTTCTAGGGGGGGTAACATGAACTGACACGTCTTATGAGGATCACACTGAATACTGGTGACAAGGTGGCAGCTGTTGTAAGGATCCAGGGTGAAGGGGCTGGTGGTCTGGAGCAGCAAGGTTGCAGTAGGGTGGGGAGTCCTGGTCAGATCTCAGGAAAACTCTTAATAGATGAAGACATCGAGCTAAAGAAATCAGAGATCTTATTCAAGGTTACCTAGTCATCATGTGACTGGCACTGGGTTTAGGTAAGACAAGCTGACACTTATCCACTGGGCTCTGCTGTTGCTTACACCACAGACCCTAGAAGACGACAAGGCTTCAGGGTGAATCCTTCCTGTGGCCAACAGGTTTTTGAACACTCGGTTCTCAATGACAGGGGGTCAATATCTCTATGTCCAGAATTCAGCATCTCTCATACAGTCAGATAGTAGACACTTGATAAAATGTAGCTAACTGAGGATCAACCATTTTGTGTGATATAACCAAGGTTGTTTATGTTTTGCATCTCTGAAAAGAACTTGTTAGATGATGGTTTTATTTAACTTCGGTTGTTTTGTTTTTTGGGTTTTGTTGTTGCTGTTGTTGTTGAAAACATAAATGAGAATTTTAAGGTGTATGTCCCAGTCTCTGTCTAAGGAATATTTTTAAAAGAAAAAAAAGAGGAGGAAGGGAGAATGACAAAGGAAGAATCAGAGAAAACAGATACTATCTTGATTACAGAGTGAACTCCATAAATCATTTCCTTAAATTAAGATCTATAACATTCTCAAAAATTTGACTTTTTGGATTCAGCTTGTAATTCATTTCATAACCTGGGCCAATCCTGTGAGTTGCCCTGGCAACCAATTTTGGTAACATAAAGAAGTGCTAGCTGTTAATTTGTATTCGGCGTTAGTAGCTGGTGTCTCTGCTTCTGTCTCCATGGTAACGGACCTGTCATTTTTTTCTGTCTCTAGCATGGTGGGGAGATGTCATATGTATGTTCCTTAATGCACATGTCCATCGGCTCTGTCACAGTGTTTAACTGCATAACTATGAATGTGATCACTCTTGAGCTATTAGCACTACTGGTAAAAAGAAATAGTTGCTCCACTGAAGTAAATTTCACCCTTCCTCTCCATGCACTACATATCACAAGCTTCCATTTTGGGGTATGTGTGCATTAGTGTTTGTACGTTTGTCTGCACAGGGAAAATTCTGCATAACTTTGCACTTGTATATGGAATATGGGTGTTTTCACTATGCAAAATAGGGCAAAAATGTATAAATCAGGAGTGGATTTTCAAGAGTGTTTATCTGAGGCTTAAAGTAATATATGTTGACTTGAGGGATAAACGTTGGTTTAGAGAAATGAGGCCCAATGTTTTCTGTACTGAGAAAATATTCTCACACTTTGGTTAGATGATGCAGAAATGCCTCATATATCTGATTTCTAGCAGGCTCTGATTTAATAAAATATAGGGTTCCTCCCCATTTGTTACCTTTCCTCTCCCCACTGTTTCCTACTTAGAACTGAACTGCCATTAGATCATTTTATCTTCGATTTGCACTGTTTTTTTTTTCTTTTTAGGCCCCGAAGTAGAATTATTTTCCAATCGCAAATGGTCAGCTAATCTGTCACAGTCTGTCTCATCATTAGGAATACACCAATATCATGATGAACTCAAAGAAAACGGTTTGAGCCATGTATGGCAATTAATCCTCTTAGTGAGGTAGAAACCAAACTAAATGTTGATTCATTCAACACTGGTTGCAAAATCTCAGGTTCCCATTTATTACCCTTATGGCCCTTGGAGAAAGCAAAAATATCAGCAAAATATTAAAAACAAATATAAAACATCTCTTCTTAACTTTGCTTATCTGTAAATTAGGCTCACTCTCACCCAGTGATATGCTCATCAATATTTACCAACCAGCTTTCTAGGGCAAGGATGACTAATTCAGAGAATTTGTCAATTTCCGTGGTGTAAATGCTCCCACCGTGGCTGATTTCAAGCTTCCACCATGGTATCATTGAATATGGAATGGGAAAGAGATGCTGACAGAGATGCTAGCCAATGTCACTCACAAGCCAGTGTACACTGGCTCTAGAGCTGGGCAGTGTTTTTTTATGAGCCTTAAACGAACTGTCCTGGGGAAAAAACTGAGTACATAACAGGCTCCAAAGCCTTTCATTCTTTCTCTGCTCAACCAAGTATTTTCCCTGTTTGTTTGTTTATCGTGCTTAAAAAAAATTCAGCAGCCTCACTAACTATCCATTTCTTTTAACAGGTCTGCTGTTGGCCACCACGTGTACCTACCATTTATTTGCGGAAAGTGAATTTGCATGTGTGGTGGTTTTAACAAGTGCCCACAGATTCTTTGTCACTCCTCACTTAAAAATGTGGTGCCTAATTCACCTCCCCTTGAGTGCAGGTTGTATGTAATGACTCTAAAATGTGGTGGATGTGATGGCGTATAGCTTCCTAGACTAGGTCACAAAGGACATTGTGGTTTCCCCTTGCTCTTTCCTTTGAAACTCTTACTTTGGGAGAAGGCAGCAGTTTTGCCATGAGAACACCCCACAGCCCAATGGCTATGCTCTGTTTAGAGAGCTATGAGGCTAGAAACTGAGGCCTCCAGTCAACAGCCGTATCACAGTGAGCCATTTTGGAAGTTGATTTTGCAGTCCCAGGCAAGTCTTCAGGTAACTAAAGTTCTTACTGACATGCTGATTGTAAACTCAGTTCCAGGCCAGAATCACCTGACTAAGCTGCTTCCCAATTCCTGACCAACAGAAACTGTGAGGTAATAAAAGCTTGTTGTTTTTAAGCCACTGCATTTTGGAGTAATCTGTTACACAACAATAGATCACTAATGTGGCATAATTCATATTTGCCCAAAAGCCTAAGACTTAAGTTCATGAGCATGAGATTTTAATTATAAGGTGTAGCAAGCATGCAAGAAAACACTCCAATATTCCCAAGAGCTGACAGAGTTTATAATGCCATGGTGGAGGGATGGGCTATTTAGATTCACTATTAATGACTTATTTATTGGGTATGAGTGGCTCGTCATCTTTAGGGAGTTTATGTGATGCATGGGTGTTTAAAGTTGGTTTTCTGTTAATGAGCCACTTGATCACCTGTGATCTGGGAAGTCTGAGGGAAGAAGCACTTAGGTTTAACCTGCAGGTCAACTTGGTTAGATTCCCAGAAGTGCATGAGGTTAATTAATGGGTGAAATCAGTCCAGATTCCTGGAAGCTCAGACACCAAACTTGAGGGTTATTCCTGAGGCAGCTAGAGGGTCACTGGTATAAGAAACGAATGGCATATATTTCTTTTGAGAAAGTATCTCCTTTTATGCTTTTTGATCAATATTTAAATGTAAATATCCTTGAAGTGCTATATTTTACTGAAAGCTTTAAGTGGAATTTTATAGTAAGGCCTAGTAAAGAGGTTATAAAAATACCACTCTTTTAACAATGAGGAATATTTGACCTATTTTTTACCTTGAGTTTCATACTTTAGACAGGTTATATAATTTCCATATATTTACAGTTGACTCTTGAACAACAAGGGCTTGAAATTCATAGGTTCCCTTATACATGAAGTTTTTTGTTTGTTTGATAAATACAGTATAGTACTATAAATGTGTTTTATATTTCTGGATGATTTTCTTAACCTTTTTTACTCTTAAGCTTATTATAAGAATACAGTATACAATACATAAAACATAGAAAATATGTTGATCAACTATCTTATCACTAAGGCCTCTGGTCAAAGGTAGGCTATTAGTAGGTAAGCTTTCAGGGAGTCAAAAGTTACACAAGGATTTTTGACTACACGTAGGTCAGCACCCCTAACCCCTGCATTGCTGAAGGGTCAACTGTACTTTCTTACAGTCCACGGCGAATGGCACGTATTCACATAGCTTCTGAGTACAAAGAGTACCACTTCAGACTTTTGTATTTTAACTGAGGACTGCTGAAGTGGCAGAGAAGTGGCTCTAATGACCCAATAGAAGGACATTTTGGAGGAAAAAGTCCCAAGTGAGTCTTAATTAATTCAATGGATCACTAAGCAAAGTATGCTAAAGAAATGTTAATTGTACTTAACGAATACATCCCGTGTGAATAGAAGTGTGCAGATGCACCTGCTAGGGATTTATCTGCATTTGAGCTTAAAAGGAAAAAGAAAGAGAGGTATTTTACATTTTTTTCATAAAATCTTCTGCAAGGTGTTTGGTTCAAAGATGCTGCTCAAATTCCAACTCAAGGTAAGATGAATTCAGATGGGATAAAACTAAAAATTTACAAAGCAAATCTATTTCCAAATTGTTCGTAATGGACTTTACTCCATTTTATTCCCACTTTCTTAGGAATTTTTAATTTTTTAAATTTTTAAATTTTTTATAAACATATAATGTATTATTAGCCCCAGGGGTACAGGTCTGTGAATCGCCAGGTTTACACACTTCACAGCACTCACCATAGCTCACACCCTCCCCTATGTCCATAACCCCACTACCCTCTCCCTACCCCCCCCTCCCTCCCCCCCAGCAACCCTCAGTTTGTTTTGTGAGATTAAGAGTCTCTTATGGTTTGTCTCCCTCTCGATCCCATCTTGTTTCATTTATTCTTTTCCTACCTCCCAAGCCCCCCATGTTGCATCTCCACTTTCTTAGGAATTTTCTTAACCAGTCAAACAAACGTCAAACAAACGACTATCTGATTCTGTGACTACCTATATTTAAAGTGGACCTTTCTGAAGCCTGCAGCAAAGTATTTTCTTTTTTCATATTTTCTGCTTGTTTTAATCATTGCTACTCAAGAGAAACAGCTGATCCTGTTCTCATACACTTCTTAAATACTAAAAAGCATTTAAGCATTAATTCAAGAATTTGTTTCATCGAGGCCTAGGTAGAGGCCTGCTGAAGAATCAATGTCACTAATACAGAATTCCTTAATTCCTGTGACTGCAATTTTTCAATAAAATAGCCAGTTAGAGAAATTAGGTGATAGCCAGGAAGCCAAAAATTGCAAGGAAAAACAGTGAGATGATTTCTACTGTATTGAGCTATTGACAATGACAAGGATAGGACTAGCTAACAATCCCTAATCTGTGCCACCTGCCTTTTCCAAACAGGACACAGTTTCTATAAACAATGGAGCACCGAATAGTCAACATTCACTTGGAGATGATATTATGGCTGTGTGAAACTACACCAACGAATTGTCTTTTTCCACAAATTCACTATTGCTTTCATCTAGAACACGCTAGACACACCATTTCTTTCCTTTTTCTTTCTTTTTTTAAGATTTTATTTATTTATTTGTCAGAGAGAGAGACAGAGAGCACAAGAATGCAGAGTTGCAGGCAGAGGCAGAGAGAGAAGCAGGGTCCCCACTGAGCAAGGAGACCGACGCGGGACTCGATCCCAGGACCCTGGGATCATGACCTGAGCCGAAGGCAGTGGCTTAACGGACTGAGCCACCCAGGCATCCCTGGACACACCATTTCTGAAGTTGGCCTGACTTCTCAAGCCTGCCAGTTGCATTTGCATGGAAGTTCATCCTTCATAAGACTCTCACACTTCTAATACCCTTTGACTATCTCTATTAACTAGAAAGTCCTCCTTACATTAACATGTAAGTCCTCTTTCTTGATACTTCATCATTTCCTTATACATGCGTCTATTTTAGTGAGGTCAATCAAAAACTAGTTAAAAAGGAAGAAAAGTCTAAATAAGATGAAAAAGTTTTAAATGGTCAGTTTGTGCATAAAACTGTGATCAAATAAAGTTTGAAAACACAGTTAGTATTAAGGGAAAATAGTCATCTCTGAATCCAAGGGTGTTTTCCATGAGCCATTTTAATGTGTAGAAATAAACACTCTAATTTGAATCGTAAATTTTTTTCACATACTCATGATTAGGATACCTAAAGTCATTAAATATCATGGCTGCAAGAGCATTGACTCACCCTATGAGTATCTTTTTAAGTACCCAGATATATGTGCTAAAGTGGTCATTGTTGTGGAGATACAAAGGTTGAATGGACACAGTCCTTGACCTCAAGGAGCTCACAGGTTAACCAGCACAACTCCTGTTTGTGGGCTGACTCCCTTTTGTTGACAAATACAAAAATTTTATCTCTTAATTTTCCCTTTATAGTAATCTTTTGAAAATCATTTCCATGTTATTTTACCTCTTGCTCTGTTTATACTGTGGAGATACACAAGATATTCATATACATGTTCAGCATACATTTAATGAGTGCCCACCAAGTATGAGGCACTAGGCTCTATACTTCTTTTGTGATGTAAGATATAGTCACAGTCTTCCAGAACTGTCAGTATCAAAGGGAAGACAGGCATGGACCTAGGAAATAGTTAGGTAGTACTAATGCTGTGAAAAACAGGTGTAAACAAAGTACAGTTACAGAAAGAAAGATGAACCATTAGCATATTTATCAGGATTTGGCAGGGGTTTTCCATAGGAGTCGAATCACTATTGAGAAGTGAACCAAAGACATAGAAGGCTCCAGGGAGAGATGTTATTTGAGATGGGACTTGAAGGATGAATAACAATTTGTCAAAATGTCAACAGAAGAAAGGATATTTTAGGCAGAGGTAAAAGAAAGTACAAGTCAAATAGTTAGGAACCACTCAGTGAGTTGGAGAATAGAAGATATTCAGCATGACTGGACTGTGAAATTGTGTCTCTGGGTCATAGAGAGACTCTATAGGGGAAAGAAGATTGGTGAGATATGGGGCTCAAAAGATATGTGGAAATGAGATTATGAAGACATGTAAACCAGACTGTATAATGTCTATTCAAGATTTTCAGCAGTAGAGTGACATGATTCTATTTGTTTTTATGGGCAGATACCATTTTTGGGTGGGAGGTGAGCAGTGTGGCAGATGGCACCACACTGTAACCATGCTTTCTGGAAGACCACTTAGGTCATTACTATATTACTGATACTTTGATTCTCTAGTAGATGTGGCAGAAAGCATGGTCACCAAGTTGATAGATTATAGATATATGCAGAGAGATACTTGTCTGGATATGAATTCCTAATTAATTTAGAAGACTGCCTTGCCCAGTCTGGGTCAGTCACTTGGGGTCAGGAAGCATGGTCATGCAGTAGAGGAGTTGGTGACTAGGCTTCTACTTTTGCAGCCCAACAGTAAGACTCAGACAAGTGAGAGGAAGGAACATTATTGCAATTTAGGAAGACAACTAAGTAGGTTTTCAGTAGGGAGCACAGATAATAAATTCAGTTTGGAGCACATTGTCCAAGCTCTTTATGGTTATAGTTTAACCTGGGTTTGGCGTCAGATGCAATCAGAAAAGACAGGCACAGACTGCCTTCAAATATTTGAAGATGCCTCGGTGATAGTGCTCAGGTCTCAATCTAAAGTGAAAGATAACATCTTTTGGGAACATGGATATAGATGGTTTGCATGAAGTTTTTACTCCATGGTTTGAAAAAGTAATCAGTCTTATCTCTCTGCTTCTCCCAGAGAATAAGGGAGTATTCTGCCTTTCTAAAAAATACAACTAAAACCTACAGCTTGGAACAGCTACTGGGAGATAAATTTGCTCATTAACTGCTAGTATTTTACTACATCTTGTTAATGTCTATACAGATATGCAGAATTTATGCAGATAAGAGAAGTTTAATCAGACTGGAGTTTATTAAAACTCTATAGATCTAGATTCCTAGATCTGTGTTTCTCAGCTAGATGTATTATTTCTTTAACCCTCTTACCTTGCTGAGTAATTCCAGTAGTGAGTTCTTCACACATGGTTTATCTTATTTGTGGATTGTAGGATGTGAATTATTAATATATTTTTTAATTCTAGGTTTGTTTTCCTCATTGACTCAGAGCAGTTTTGGTTTGCATCCATCCCATCCCTTCATGGGCGTCTGGGGGATATATTTTGAAAAATAGGCTAAATAAAGACAGTTAAAAAGATGAACAGCTATTTTACCACATCCCCAAAAAAGCTATAAAACACTTTCCAAAGGAAAAAAATGTAAAAACTGTTTGTATTATTAGAGCCTTGGGAGAATCTCTTAAGCTTTCAGACCCCAGTTTCTTCATATGAAAAATCATACACAGGGTGCCTGGGTGGCTCAGTGGATTAAGCCTCTGCCTTTGGCTCAGGTCATGATCTCAGGGTCCTGGGATCGAGCCCCACATTGGGCTCTCTGCTCAGCAGGGAACCTGCTTTCCTCCTCTCTCTGCCTGCCTCTCTGCCTACTTGTGATCTCTCTGTCAAAAAATAAATAAAATCTTAAAAAAAAAAAGAAAAATCAAACACAAAATATGCAGTTCTAGGAACTCTCAACACAGATCTAATTTGGGACATTTTGGACAAGCTAGTCTTTTCGATGTATAAAAAGCATGCATGGATTATCCCCAGTGTAGAAGCTGTTAAAGGATTAAATGCTTGCATCTGAAGCTATTGGTGCTTGGTATATTCTAGGATGATGCTCAAATCTCACAAATGGAGACTCAGTTTATACCCTAAATTATAAACTCTATAGAGGCACAAGGCACAGACTAAAAAGCAAATGATGCAGTGACTGTGGGATAACACTCATATTCCAAAGAAAATACAACAGCCATAGAGAACAATATTAAAGCCTTGGAGCACCTACTGGTAAATCCAAAAAATCTAGATTCATAATTTCCTGAAAACCCTATAGGAAGACTTATGGCACTACCAACTGGCCAATACTCAGACACTTCAAGACTACATTTAGACAAAGGCATAATCCAAGTGGGAGACTGAGGAAATGAGAACCATGAGGCAGGAAGCAGGTATTTCAGTGCAGATCCCATATTCCAACTAAAACATGGGTCTTCAGTTAGCCTAGAATGAGTCAGGCAGATCAACTGTACTTTATTAGTATCATAACCCAATGTAAAACTTTATAGTTCATTGTCTGTAAGCATATAGAGTAACCTGTGTAGTGATTCCATTGGAAGATATGGGTTCACTCATTCTGCACAAGTCCACGTGCTTTCCTCAAGAATTCAGAGATTAATTCTTAAGGATTATGAAAGAGAATTGAATAAGGAGACTGACTTATCCCTTGCCTGTATTCTTGCACATAGCGTGGGCAGTAACAACAATCTTCAGTGCCTAGGAGAGTGCCTGGCATGTGTTTGGTGCTCAAGGGAACAGATATGTTCAATCCCCCTGGGCCACTTTTTTCTAAATTAAAGAATGAATTTTATGCTGTTGCCAGGCTGAGAAGGGCCCATATGAATACTCAACCAGGTGCAATGACCCGAGGGTTGATGCAGAGTGCTACTCTAGGATGGGCATTTCAACCTCTAGAGGGTCAGGGATTATTGTTTCGAAGCATGATAACGGTTAAAGAAGGGACTGGATTATCTATAGGAGCTGAAAAACAGCAGTCTCCCATGAAACCAAAGGTTAGCTTAGTTAAGCTCTGAGGGATAAATCTGGAGGTGCCTGAAAATTGGACAGTAGAGAAAAGAAAGGTCAATCTGGAGTTAATGGAAAGGTCTGGTGCTCACAGAGCCAGAAAGGGTGTGGCTTGGGCCCCATGGAAGTTGACAGGTAGCTCTTGCCGAGAATACTGTAGGCACCAGTAAGACTGAGCAAAACAGGAAAGACAGAATGAACAAAGGATCTTCTCTGATGAGAAGATATGGTAGATAGCTGGAGATGGGAGGGGGCCAAGGATCAAGGAGGGTCTGAAGAAGAGTAAGCTGTGCCTTGAAGGCCAATCAAGTTATGCTAACAATAACATAGAGGCAGTTTGCTATAAACAGTGTTCAGGAGTTAACAGTAACTCAAAATCTATAGTAGACACACAATCAGCACCTTATACATATTTATCTCATTTAATCCTTAAAACAGCTGGAAATGTACATATACTATTCCCATAACAGATGAGACAACTTGGGGGTATCAGCTCCCTAACAAGTGTCATGAAGAAAAATAACACAGAAAAAATAGACAAATTATAGCTCTTTGAATCACATTGTCAGGGTGTCAATCAGGGTTCTTCTGGGAACCAGAAGAGACCCTCAAATGGAGACAATGCAGAGAATTTAAGAAAGGGAATATTCACAGAGATATGGAGAGACCCCCAAGAAACCAACAGAGCTAGCAACAGGATGGAACATTTATAACCAGAGCATTTGTCACCTAAAGAAATGAGAGGAGGGGCGCCTGGGTGGCTCAGTGGGTTAAAGCCTCTGCCTTTCGCTCAGGTCATGATCCCAGGATCCTGGGATCGAGCCCCGCATTGGGCTCTCTGCTTGGCAGGGAGCCTGCTTTCTCCTCTCTCTCTCTCTGCCTGCCTCTCTCCCTACTTGTGATCTCTATCTGTCAAATAAATAAATAAATAAAATCTTAAAAAAAAAAAAAAAAGAAATGAGAGGAAAGTGTGGTTCTTGGCATGGAGATGTCCTTCTGGGAAGAGGGCTGCCTCACAGGTGCTGTGGCCTTTCGGAGCTCAAAGTAGCCAATCCGCAATGACTGAAGAGGAGGAAAATCTGAGGACTGAAGACCTTTTCCTAACTTTTGTCCCTCCCCTTGTCTCTTGTTAATACCTTTACCACCACTCCCATACGTGAAGGCCCCTGGAAACCAGAGGGCAAGGAAGGCTGCTGAAGGAACATAGGCGTTCTCCCTCCCAGGGCAAGGAGGGTTTGCAGGGAAAAGCCAGAGAGCCAAACGAGTGAGAAATTTTCTGCTGATAACATAGGTCATTGGTTCAAAAACTTCTCTGGGCATACAAATAATCTGAGTTTTTAAAAAATATCTGGGCCTGCTTACCACTCTTTCCAAAACTGAATCATTGGGTCTGGAGTAGGACTCATGAATCTGCTTCTTCAACAGAGCAAGATATTCAGCAAATATGATGGAATGAATATTCCATCATATTATGATGAATACCTCCTTAAATAAATAAAGAGGGTCCTGTCTTTGAGAGCCTACTTTCATGTCAAGGCATTATCTTCAGGGAATTCCTGGAAAGGAGAGTGGCATCCTGTGGCACCATGGTTAGTCTGCCTTTCTGTGTGTTTAACTATGAACAAAGGCTTTGAGGTTAGTAAAAACCGAGTCTGATCTTACTGTCACCTAAAAAAATGTGACCTTGTCCTTCCTAAGCCTGTTTTCTTACTGCAGAAGTAGAATGACAGGACCTAATTTATAGGGTTGCTGTGAGGACTATATGTAACGAAAGGAAAAACAATAAAATAATGCCTTAAGCACAAAGTAAATATATAATAAATGCTATGTTATTATTACTATAAACTGTTACCATTTTGTGGTGTTTTGTCATAATCCATGCTCTAGCATTAGATGTGGTCTACAGAGTCAAAGCTGCAAGAGGGAACAGACAAGCTAGCCCAGTAAAGACTGCAAGCACTTTACTCATGTTTAGTAATGCATATAATGATTTAGTCTTTGTACCTTGAGGCTTCAGATGTAAACATGGGAGAGAAAGCAAGGTGAACAAGAGGGAGGAGACCTAGTTTACTTTTCTTTACCTATTATCTATTCAAAGACATTGAAAAACATTCCCAGCAGGCTTCTGGTAAGTTGGGGAATGAGGAAAAGACTAATCAAGAAAAAAAAAAAAAAAAGACTTTAAATTTGTTTTTGAAATATATTTTATTACAGTTGGCTTCCTAATTTATGGGATGCTAAGAACTAGAACCTGAGTTTATGTCTGGAAAAGAATCAAAAATGTTTCTTCTTTAGTCAGTAAACAGTGAATCCTTTTGTCTTATTTGAGTTCAGGTGGCCCATATAGTGGGAATCTTTAAATCTTTCTCAACAACTCCCCAGTGCCCCCAAGTTTAGTCTTAGATACTTCTGGAATATCCTCTGCGAAGCAGTCATTGAAGCCCTTCCAGCTGTGATGCTGCAGGACACAAAAATCCTAGCTTTGAGTCGAGTCCATGTTTTTTTGCTTTTGTTTTTGATTTTTTTTTTATTTTTCTATTTTTTGTTCTTTTGCTTAAACAATTGAGAATGGTGGTTTTCTATTTTGGCTACAAATCAGAATTATCTTGGAGCTTTTAAAAACATCAATGTCCAAAGTTCATCCATAGATATTTTGAATTTATTGTTCTAGGGTGAGCCCCAGGTATTGGAATGTTTCAAGTCCATGTTCTTAGGACGATCTCCAGCCCCAAAGGCAGTAGTAGCTCATGGGTCACAACACCCAGAAGGAGGAGAGTACAGAATGAAGGGCTCCCTGATTGGAAGAGGGCTTTTTCTTCCCCTAGAAATAGAACAGCTTGAGATGGACCAGGTAGGGAGGGAATCTACCAGATTCATCCCCCAAATAAAGCCAGTGAAAACACAATTATCAAAGATTTGTCACATTTTCACAGATCAAAGGGAAAAAAACACAGTGTTCACAAGCTACTGTGAATAAACTAAAGAGGAAAAGAAAAATGGGATGTCAGGGTGAATTATTTTGTCCTGCTGCCATGATTTAAAGCAATGATTCTGAGTGGAAAGTGATTTTTGTCCCTGAGGGGACATCTGGCAATGTGTGGAGACATTTTTGGGTGTCCCAACTTGGGGCAGGGGAAGTGGCATGGCATCTAGTCAGTAAAGGTTAGGGATGCCAGTCAACATTCTGCAAGGCATGGGCCAGGGCCTTCCTCCAACAGAGAATTCCAAAATCCAACATTTCTAAAGGCTAAGGTTTAAAAATAGTGATTTAGATTATTTCACAACATTTTTTTTTTAATCTCACAACATTTTTAATTCACTATTTTAAATTTTAGTGAGCTTCAGAATTCTACACAATTCTCTGGCTCTCTAGATAAACTCTGATTAATGCAAACAGTTACATGTACTAGGAAGAGTTTTATCGTGGCTTTATGTCACCCAATGTTGAGAATTAAAGCCATTATATACTAACTGCCACATTATCTTGAGGGGAACTTGATAGCTAATGTCCAAGTGCATTCTCAGGGTAGTAAAATTTTAGGAGGAACAAACAGAAGAAGTTTCACTCACAGTGACTAAACCAATTTATTGTTTAAGATTCCTTAGATCCAAGGAGAAGGTGCCAGAACATCAACATGTGTGGGAGGAAAGAAGATCTGAATTCTGCAGCACAAAGAGGAGAAAGTATTTTTTTTATGTTAATTCTATTTTAAACACCACAAAAGGCCATTTAGAATAACTAAATAAATATTTCATCAGCTTTGCTTCTTTTTTTTTTTAATCTTCCATATAAGCTAGGGTTATTAAAGGTATCTATATTACAAATTCTCTTGTGAGGATAAGATAGGCTTCTTTTATATATTTTGGCCCCTCTGTTCCTTCTTCCCTCCCTCCTCCCTCTCCCCCTCCTCCTTCTTCCTTCCTTTTCTTTTCTTTTTTTCTTTTCTTTTTCCTTCCTTCCTTCTTTTCTTCCTTCCTTCCTTCCTTTTAGCTCCTTAGGGGAAATTTTCCACTGAAGGAAATACTTTCTGATATGAACTTAGCTAAAATTTACTTTGACCAATTCCCCTTCCTTGTGGTTTGTGACAACTTTTGAATTTTTTTTTTAAAGATTTTATTTATTTATTTGACAGAGAGAAATCACAAGAGAGGCAGGCAGAGAGAGAGGAAGGGAAGCAGGCTCTCCACTGAGCAGAGAGCCCGATGTGGGACTCGATCCCAGGACTCTGAGATCATGACCCGAGCTGAAGGCAGCGGCTTAACCCACTGAGCCACCCAGGTGCCCTCAACTTTTGAATTTTAATACTTAAACAGAACTGCCACTTCCACATCCAAGTTGGTAGAAAAGTCCTTCCCACCCTCTCTGTGCCTTTGGATGATGTTATTGTGTATTTTGCATAATGGGCTCCATCTCTCATGAAGGTATTTGGAGCAAGGAAAGAAAAAGCGCAAGAGGAAAATTAGAACTTGTTATTCTCAGAGACACTGTTGAATTAGTAAAGACCCATGAAATTAACTATGTAAGATGTAAATCCTTAGTCTCGGTTCTGTCAGTGCTGCAATGGTCCCTGACCTGTCATATTTTAGAAACGGGGAAAAGGAAAAAAGAAAGCAGAACTTCTAAACCTGTAAACAGAAGGTAAGACTTAATTATAAATGACTTCAATCAACTGGCCCTTACTTGAATGCAGTATTACAGATATTAAAATCAACTGAAAACTGTGAACCTGAAATTATTATTATTATTATTATTATTATTATTTTAAGATTTTATTTGACAGAGAGAGATCACAAGTAGGCAGAGAGAGAGAGAGAGAGGAGGAGGAAGCAGACTCCCTGCCTAGCAGAGAGCCTGATGTGGGACTCGATCCCAGGATCCTGAGATCATGACCTGAGCTGAAGGCAGAGGCTTAACCCACTGAGCCACCCAGGTGCCCCATGAACCTAAAATTATTAAAACCTTAATTTACTTGGTTAAGATTCTCTCTCAGAAAGCTCTTATCAGGTAGTGTCTCTATTTCCTGACGTAGGGGAAAAAAGAATATAAATGTCAATGTAAATAAAAAGGTAAGGATAATTATGTGTGTGTGTGTGTGTGTGTGTGTGTGTATAAAGGCAACAAATTTGCTTTGCATTATATATATATATATATCAAAAATACAAAGCAAATTTGTTGGCTGTTTTTCAGCTATCTAGAAAGGAAAGGCTGATCCTAATATCAAATGGCAAATCCTAAGGGCTAAGTTAATTTTATTTTGAGCTTTCAACTGACATCAACTTGCTCTAACTCTTGAAAAGGAAGGTCGAGACTGACAGTGAGGGGCACCTGGGTGGCTCAGTGGGTTAAAGCCTCTGTCTTCAGCTCAGGTCATGATCCCAGAGTCCTGGGATTGAGCCCCGCATCAGGCTCTCTGCTCAGCAGGGAGCCTGCTTCCTCCTCTCTCTCTGCCTGCCTCTCTGCCTACTTGTGATCTCTCTCTGTCAAATAAATAAAATCTTAAAAAAAAAAAAAAAAGACTGACAGTGACCATGTGGACTTGTGGTAGTCTCTCTGTACCTTCTGTGTGGTCAGCAGCAACTCTTTCGGGACAAGTTTCCCCTCTGTTTTCCCCTTCCTACCCATCACCTTTTATTTCAAGCTCAAAAAAACATTAAGCCTGTTTTCTTGGAGTTCAAGTCTTGCTTGCCTAGGATTTCTTTCCTGGCCAATATAATGGAAAGTTCCATTCCAAGTCTTGCTTACTGGTTTTCATTTTTTTCACTGACTTTTAAAGAATGATTATGAATGCAACATTCTCAGACTATACCATGGTTTCGTTTTGTTTTAAATGAGGATGTACAGATAGTCCACTCTTGGAAAGAAACTTAAAACCCCCTTCCAAATGCCATTTTCTGAGACTCGGAGAGTATTCCTCTCTAAGGAGCACTCAGTAGTGTCAATGTAAAAACACCTGAGAGAAAGTGACTCATGGGTCAAGCACATATGAGCCTCAGGAACTTGACTAGACTAGATTAGAAAAACTAATAAAAATTTATATTATTACTTGGTGTATTTTCACCTTTTCTAGTCTATTCACAGAAATGGATATTAGGCTTATGGGAATTGGAAAAACATGAAAAGAAATCATGAAAAGAAAATGATTTTTTATTTTTATTATTCTAAACTCAGCTTTCACAAAGTTGAATTTTCCATTCTGTGTCATGTCAATTTAAAAGACTAATTTGATTTTCTTTGGCAATGGGACAAGAAAAAACATATAGAGCTAAAATCATTCCTCAGGACCATACCTTTGTCAAATAATAGAAAAAATAGCACTATAGTGAAGACTAGAATGCACTTTTCCTTCTTTTGCTCATCCTTTTGTGGGAACGCTCCAAAGAGATGAAGGAATAAAAATCAGGCAGGTGAAAAAGAGAAGGGAAAAAGAAGGGGGGGAGGGGAAAATAAAAGGACAGATGAACTGAACTGTTTATGGTTTCTCAAGAGCCTGCTTTGTTAGAATGTAAATATACCAAAAGGGCCCTTATAAAAGACAGAGGGACAGTGTTGTTTTAAAATGCAGTAAAGCCTATATGATCTGATAAGTGTGGCCATTAAAGGGAATTATTTTAATACCTAAAAAATTGTTACCTATTAGAGAGATACTAAAACATCAGTCAAGCGACATTTCAGACTCTGAGGGAAACACGGATACTGCTATGAAGCTCCAAATCTTGACTGAATTGCAGTCAAGTCCAAGGTCAGATCAAGCTTGCAGCACCGACCAGGCCTCCAGATTCCCAATCCAACTGCCCTTCATCATGCCTTGCATCTCTAACATAGAGCTGAGATAAGGGAATAGTCACTATTTTTTTTTAATTTAATTTTATTTTTTATTTATTTGACAGAGAGAAATCACAAGCAGGCAGAGAGGCAGGCAGAGAGAGAGGAGGAAGCGGCTCCCTGCGGAGCAGAGAGTCCGATGCGGGGCTCGATCCCAGGACCCTGAGATCATGACCTGGGCCGAAGGCAGAGGATTTAACCCACTGAGCCACTATTCTTAAAGGGGTTGTGCTGATCTAACAGCATGCTCAAAAATTCATGTGTACCTGCAACTTCAGAATAGGAACTTCTTTGAAAAAAGGGTCTCTTCAGATGTAATTAGTTCAGCTATGATGAGGCCGTAGTATATTAGAATACATCCAAATAATGTGTTCTTAAAAGGCCGTGGGAAGACTGTCACTGAACTGGCATGGCAGAGAGATCACTGTGAGCTATTTGCATGCCATGGAACACCAAGGATGGCTGGTAACCACCAGAAGCTAGGCAGAGGCAGACAAAGACTCCCCCCCAGAAGCACTCATACCTTGATTTCAGACTTCTGGGCTCCAGAACTGTGATGGAACACATTTCTGTTATTTTAGGAAACTCGGTTTGTACCAGTTTGCCTGGCAGCCCTGGGAAACTAATATCTTTATTCATATCTTTTTTTTTTTTTTAAAGTAAGCTCTATGCCCAACACAGAGTTTGAATTTATAATCTCGGGATCAAGAGTTGCATGCTCTACCAACTGAGTCAGCCAGGCACCTCTCTTTGTTCAAATTTTCCTTCACATTGTTTTAAAAACCCTTCACATGCTGCTCCCATCACTGATCTGGCTACTAGTGCTGGACATAACAATGTCGTTTTGAGTCCTTCTAAGTTTTCTTCATGAGTAGTGATGCATTATGCTGGGAAAAATTCTTGAATCTACATTGACATCAACAATGCTTTGGTCACTTTTAGACAATGGACCATGTTTCCCCATGCTGTGATAGCTACTGTTGATCATGAAAGAGAATAAGGAATCCACATCATTTAAATCCAGTGAAAACTGGAGAGTAGAGAATCCATTTAAATCCAATGAAGATTTAAGAGGACGTTCCATTTAAAATACATAGCATAACAGAAGTTCGTTTTACACAAACAACAAAGAGAGCTTAGAAAATAATGGTGTTGACCTCCTGTACACTAACGTACTTTTGACTCTGGAAGATAACTCAGGTCTTACCAAGAATGAGGTGTCTGAAAATAATCACTGACAGACACCTCCCAGCAGTACCTGACTGAAATCAAGCCTTTCCCAGACCCCTGTACAGTACACAGTTACCAGCCATTATGTACTGCTCATGTTGCTAGAACGCCAGACTGACCACTGCATAAAGATACTGTTTTTATGCTGCTGGCAGGGTATTTTCAGAAATCCAGCCGCACTTAAGAAAAAGGAGTCCCACTGCACTTGCTAACCCTTCCTCACTGCCCTTAGCAGACTGTGTGCTGAAGGAGATGAGA
This sequence comes from Meles meles, assembly GCF_922984935.1. Taxonomy (NCBI): domain Eukaryota; kingdom Metazoa; phylum Chordata; class Mammalia; order Carnivora; family Mustelidae; genus Meles; species Meles meles. Next base: position 95,649,433 of record NC_060068.1, read on the forward strand.
AATTTTGAATGCCAGGTCAGTGGGAGAAGCAGCCTAGGTGTGTGGCCTGAAATAGTATTTGTAGTTCTGCCTGTTTTTATTTTTCTTAGAACTGCTTGGAAATAAATACCCTTGATTTTGTTACAAAAGGGTGACCCTGGGGCGCCTGGGTGGCATACTCTTGATTTTGTTACAAAAGGGTGACCCTCTACTACTACCTTTGGGATCTGCTCCCTAATTTTAGGCTGCACATTGCATGAGCTTCTATTTTTGGACTCCTTTCTGATTTCCTGATGTGTTTTCTGCAAATGAAATAAATCATTTTGGGCCTGGGTTTCTTCATTAGCATAATGGGAGAGAGTAACACATTGGTGAATTGGGAGGATGCGCTGAGTGTGTGTGTCCACTGGATTTTTTAGAAGCTTCTTGCAAATAGATGGCAAAAAAAAAGGAAAAAAAAAAAAGACTTGGCCTTTTGAAAGACCATCTTAACTCCTTAAGGAGGCAGTGGTTTCAGGAAGCGCCTATAAAAGAAATTGGATTTGTCTGTGTTCAAGAATAAATAAGGACTCGGGAAACTGAGACAGGACTCTCTGGAGCTGCATTGAAAGCTCAGGTGTGCACTGCTTAGTCACATAGGAAACGGGGAAAGGAAATGCAGTATGACTCACAATAGTTTCACACATACAATGCAAGCAGAACAGGGGTACAGGGCAATAAAACCAGGAGAATAGAGTGGGAAGTAGCCTTTTATGGGAAAAATATAAGAAGGGGAACACATCTAGAAAAGAAAAAAAATGGAGCAGAGGAAAAGCTGTGAAAAGAAGCCTATATAGTCACACCAAGAAGCAGGACTGTTGAGGAGCAGGCAGTGATTCCAATATGCAGTGAGGACAAATAACCTTGCGGCTGAACGACTGTCACAGGTTGGAAAATGGAGACAGCGAGAAGAAAGAAAGGATTTCTTTACGGCACACCTTAATTTAAGTCCCAAGCCCATGACTTATTAACTTTGCTATGTCAACCACGTTACTGCATTCTTCTGACCTCATCTATAAAATGTGGATGCTAACTCTCTTTTGAAGACTACTGCAAATATTTCAGATCTTGCATCTAGGTTCCAAGAAGAACACTCTAACTAACAGCTGTTAATTGTCCTAATGAGGAAAGAAGACCCAAGAGGAAAAGTTTGTTCTCTTTTAACTCTCTCCACCAAGGGACAAAATTATAGGGCAGTTCTCTGTCTGACCAAAGGCACCTGGGTCACGTAGACTTACGGGAGTTCCTTGTTGGAGCTAATCATATCCCGTAGTAATTGCTTATGTAGCAGAGCTGTCTTGACCAATACAGTAGCCACTAGCCACATATGGTTATTAAACTAGAACTGACTACAATTAAAAATACACCCCTTTGGTTTCACTAGCTACATTTTAAGTAATCAATAGCCACAAGTGGTTAGTGACTGTCATATTGGAAAGTACACCTGCATGCACACACAGATATACGTACACATGTGTGTATTTTCACCTTCACAGAAAGTTTTATTGTTTGCACATGCTTGACTATAGTGGATGATGTGGGCAAAAGTGTGTAAATGCAGAAGTCAAGGTTGTGGAACAAATGGAAGAGAGAAGTTGGAATAAGAAAGCTGCTGAGAGAAGGCCCACTCTTTAAAAAAAAAAAAAATTAAAAAAAGGTCTGGAGCAAAGACAGTGAAGAAGGGAATTTAAGATTAGTAAGGTGGGTAAACCTTGAGCCGTGATGACCAACGCCTGGGATGAAAGGATGTCGGCTGCATTTGAAACTCATTCTAGGAGTGGTACTTCAAGCTCTGATGTCAAACAAATAACTCACGCCTTAGTGACTAACATGGCTAACTATACATCGAGTGACTCAACTGGTGTCACTGAGAACTACATCAAGGTGAAACAGATGTTATCACAGCATACAGACTTTCCTGAATGGATTGTACAATTCAAGGAAGGCTAGAAAGACTATGGAATCAAGAGTGAGGTTTTTCCGTGAATCTTAAGTACATAAATCAAAGTTCTGAGAGAAGAAGGAGGAGAAGTCCCTTAGTGGATTCACCACTCGGATTCTAATACATTGTGAACAAATATATGAAGAGCTGGGGGAATGGGTCTAATGGTAGCCAGGGTCACAGCTAACATCTGTGAGCAATGAGCATATGCCAGACGCTGGACTAGGGAATGTGCCCTGTCACAGGGAATCCCCACGTTACCCAACTGTTACTATTCTCATTTTATAGATTAGAAAATTCAGTCTTCAAGAGGGCAACACATCCTTGAATTATAATACAAATGGTCAAATCAAGGTCCTTACGATTGTCTTAGTAATTAACCCCTGTCCTGGTGAGATGAAGATCAATAATGGACTGAGAATAAATAAGAAGGGAAGAGAAATTTTTTTTTTAAGATTTTATTTATTTATTTGACAGAGCGAGATCACAAGTAGAGAGGCAGGCAGAGAGAGAGAGAAGGAAGCAGGGTCCCGCTGAGCAGAGCCTGACGCGGGACTCGATCCCAGCACCCTGAGATCATGACCTGAGCCAAAAGCAGTGGCTTAACGCACTGAGCCACCCAGGCGCCCCGGGAAGAGAAATTTTTGAAAGATATTTTGTATAAATACTTTTAAATAATTTTAAATATTAAACTTTTAAAAATATTGTGTATTTCTTCTAGTATCTTTGCTTTACCCATAATGCAAAAGGGAAAAAAAACTACAAATAAAAATAAATAAATAAAAATGAAGAAGAAGAGAGCATGGGCCCTTTTGATATTTGGGCAGAGCCCCTGTTGTCAGTAGTGTCAAAGGTCATGGAGTCAGATAAGCTGGAGGCAGAGGAGTGTACCAGATGGTATCCCACAAGACAAGTAGTCCCTGAGGCCTTTCCTTTCTTAAGTGGTTTATTTGAGGATTTTATTATTTCATGATTGAGTCCTGATGACTTGACAGATGGTTTTTATTGATTATTACAGGTGAATCTTTCCTCTAAGCAAAACCTCAGTCCCCAGCTCATGTTTGTGAAACCACCATCTTCCACAGTTTGCAGAAATGAACGTATACAAATGGATCCACATGTTCTGACTCATAACCCTCTACTTTTATAATTTTCACATACAGTTATTCATGTTTATAAACAATATTTTGACAGTACTCCTAAAATGGAGATTTAGTCTTGACAAAATATTATATCTGGAAAAGCAGGTAGAAGAACAAATTGAAGATTTCATCCTAATCCCCTCTACAGGGACTTAGGTGGAACCATGAAAAGACTGTCAACAGTCACAGAGGCCATAGAGGTCAGGGGCAAAGATCTAATAAATTTTGGAGATCAGAACCTAGGTTGATCTGATCAGAACCCACTTTCTTATGCTCCTGAAATGTATGAAAAACAAACAATGAAAAGGCTCCTATAAAAGAGGAGGCCTTGACAAGTGGAGACTCTTTAAAAGAAAATTAAAAAAAAAAAACAACCATATAACTTTAAGAAAACAATCCAAATTATAACTGCACCAAAGATAATAAAATATCTAGGAATAAACTTAACAAAACAGGTCAAAGACTTGTACTCTGAAGACTATAAAACACTGATGAAAGAAACTGAAGACAACACAAACAAATGAGAAGACATTCCATGCTCATGGGTTGGAAGAACAAATATTGTTATAACATCTATGCTACCCAAAGCAACCTACACATTTAATGCAATCCCTATCAAAACAGCAATTGCATTTTTCACAGAACTAGAACAAACAATCCTAAAATGTGTGTGGAAATATAAAAGACCCCAAATAGCCAAAGCAGTCCTAACAAAGAAAAACAAAAATGGAAGTATCACCATTCCAGAGTTTGAATTATATTATAAAACTATAGTAATCAAAACAATATGGTACTGGCACAAAAATAGACACATAGATCAATGGAACAGAATAAAAAAATCCAGAAATAAACCCACAGTTATATGGTCAATTAATCTTCTATACAGGAGGAATGAACATCCAATGGGAAAAAGACAGTTTCTTCAAAAATGGTGTTCAGAAAACTGGACAGCTACGTGTGAAGGAATGAAAATGAACCACTTTATTTCACTATACACAAAAATAAACTCAAAGTGGATTAAAGACCTAAATGTGAGGCCTGAAATCATACAAATCCTAGAAGAGAGCACAGGCAATGATTTCTTCGATACTGGCCATAGCAACATTTTTCTAGATATGGCTCCTGAAGCAAAGGAGACAAAAGTAAAAGTAAACTATCAGGACTACGTCAGAATAAAAAGCTGCTGCCCAGCAAAGTAGACAATCAATAAAATGAAAAGGCAACCTGCAGAATGGGAGAATATATTTGCAAATGACATACCTGATAAAGGATTAATATCCAAAATATTGAAAGAACTGATAAAACAACAACCAAGAAACAAATAATCCAAATAAAAAACGGGCAGAAGACATGAACACAAAACACAAATTCAAAGGGATACATGCATTCCTATGTTTATAGAGCATTACTTACAACAGCCAAGAGAGGGAAACAGCCTAAGTGTCCATTGATTGATGAGTGGATTAGGAAGATGTGGTAAATACCTACAAGGGAATACTATTCAACCACAAAAGAGAATGAAATCTTACCATTTATAACAACATGGATGGAGCTAGCGAGTATCATTCTAAGTACAAGTCAGTCAAACACCATATGATTTCATTCACATGTGGGATTTAAGAATCAAATGAGCAAGATTAAAAAAAGAGAGAAAGAAACCACAGAACAGAGACTCTGAATAGAGAACTGATGGTTATCATTATATTGTACACCTGAAACTAACATAACACTGTAACTATATCGGGATTAAAATTTAAAAGGTTTTTAAAAATTTTTAATAAAAAAATAAATATAAAAAAGAAAAAAGTAAAATGCAAGGTAAATGCTGTGAAAAAAATTAACTTTATTGGACAGTTAAGGGTCACAATAGTTTCATAGAAGAGAAATAAGGAAAACTAAAAAAATAAAGTGATACATCACTTTCTTCTTCCCTCTCAGCAACATGTTTTAACTTCACCACAATTTTTCTTATGATATATTAATTTGCTAGGGCTGCCATAAAAAAGTACCATAGACTGGGTGGCTTAAACAGCAGAAATTTATATTCTTAAAATTTTAGAGACTAGAAATCCAAGATCAAGGTATCAGCAGGTTTGTTTTCTTCTGGGGTGTCTCTCATTGGCTTGCATATGGCCACCTTCTCATGGACTTTTTTCTGTGGGTATCCCTCGTGTCCCTGTCTCTCTTTTTCTAAGAATATCAGTCATTCTGAATTAGTGCCCACCCATCTGACTTCATTTAAAAAGCCTAATTACTTGGAAAACCTATGTCCAAATAAAGACATATTCTGAGGAGCACGGGATGTAAGGACTCTCACGTGGATTTTGGTGGACACGACTGAGTCTAAAGCATTAGGATTCTCTCACATTAGGATGTTCTCACATACCTTAGAAACTCTGCCTTCCTTTAACCCTTCTTCCACTTATTAATGAACAAAGTTCCCCTGAGTATATTAAGTTACATTTGAGATCTGGAAGAGATTACACCTTGACTGAAACAGCAGTGTACCTAACTAGGCTTGCACTTCATTAAAGCTCAGCAAGGTTTCCAACTAAGAATCTAGTATTGGTATCTGAACTGCAAGCAGTGGAACACCAGTCTGCCAACTCTTGGCTGAGTTTACAGTGGCATTTGTTAAGAAATCTAAAAACAGAATCATATGACAAAGGGCTAAGCCATATATTTACTGACGAGGATGGCATTTTCCCAAGCTCCCTACCTGCTCATGATAGGCTTTCTAAGAAGAGGTGACAAGTATTCATGTAAGCAGTGGGTCTGGGCATGGTTGAACTAATTGAGCTGGGTCATTATTATGGGCCCTATTAAGTCCAAGAGCTGCAGTGAAAGGGAACACAATCTGGCTAACCCAATGAGGATTTGTGTGGATGAGAATCTCAAGAATGAGATTTTTGGGACACTGTGGATGGCCTCATTGACTACTGTCATAGAGCAGTTAGTCAGCACTCCATCAGAACGCTCCAGGGTGGTGGTTGTGTTGGCAATGATGGTGGAGTTAGATTGCTTGACTACAACATGGCAACCTGAGTGTTCTTGCTTCAGCAATGAAGGAAACAACTTCAGCTTCTCATCATCATTAATATATATTCCATTGGCATGGATAGAACACCAGAACAGGCCCCTCCACCAAAGCTGTGGTGAACAAAGAAGCCTTAAGATCTGTGGTGGTCAACATGGCTTTCTGGAACCAGGCCAGTGCTTGCCTTTTCAATGATCCAGTGCACACACACCCCTAGTGGGGGTGATTGGCCAGGGTGAAAGATGTTTGTTGATGGATACTGGGGTAAAAATCATCACATTTCGTTCCAGATCTACAAACACTGATGCAAGCAGCAGGCTCCATGAGAAAGCTGTTGAAAAAGTGGTCCTCTTCTCCACTATCTTGCTCCCGGGAACTTGGGCTATGGGCCGGATATTGTATTTCAGGCAGCAGAGTTCTCAGCAGGGACTGTCAGGGTACCAGCTAGGCCAGCCTGGGTAGAGACTATTTAAATGGTGAATATTTGGAAAGATGATTTTGTTTACAGGTGGCAAGATGACTTGCAGCAGAAATAGCTCACCAACATAGCATTAAGAAGAAATTAAAGATGACATCATAGATGTCTAGTTTTCTGATCTTTTGGGAGAATTATGAGTTTATTGGGCCTGAGTTATTATTGCCACCCGCAGGTTTTGGCCTTGGGAAATTCGTGATATAATAATTCCCCACTATCTCATACATTTTCATATGGATTTCCTGACACAGAAAGTTAGCAGTTGCTCTCCTGACACAGACACACTGCTGGTCTCCTCCAAAAGACTTTGTCCTCTTTCCTCCTAACACACATTCCACCCAATTTGCGCTCCAAAATAACCTTTCACCAAATACTTTCAACTTAAATAGGAGCCCATTTACAATGATAGAAAATTATGTCCTATTTATGAAGCTGAAGTTAATTTTAAAAATCCTAACAGACCCTAATATTTTCTACTCTGAAGAGCTTCATTTGACTCATAATAATTCCTTGATTAGTCATCCATTTCCATTTACTTAAAAAGGAGTTCCATAAATACAAATCTGAGAGAAATTCAGCTATACTGATGGTACCAGGATAGTGATCTATTAAAAAATAAAACAAGATGAAACCAGAGAGGGAGAAAAACCATAAGGGACTCTTAGTCATAGGAAACAAACTGTGGGTTGCTGGAAGGGAGGTGGGGTAGGACGATGGGGGAACTGGGTGATAGACATTAAGGAGGGCATGTGATGAAATAAGCATTGGATATCATATAAAACTGATGAATCACTGACCTCGATCTCTGAAACCAATAATACATTGTGTGTTAATTAATTGAATTGGAATGAGGGAAAGGAGGAAGGGAGGAAGGGAGAAAGGAAGAAACAAACTCCTGGAACCTGAAAGTCCTTGGATCTAATGTCTGAGAATGACAAGACATCTCCAGAGTTTTGCTCTTCATACCTGTTCAGACACAAGCAGGAAAGGACAAGGAAAACAATGAAACAAGCAGGGAATGAAAAGTGTGGTTGGGTATTCGTGGAAAGTCCTTTAAAGGGCCGAGGATAAAAGTCAAGGACTGAATAACAGTGAGGAATGGCCGTAAAACTTGTAAATCTTCTGGTTCTGTGATCCCTCCATCTGCACATGCATCACCATGGATGTGAGGGTGTGGTCTGCCATGAAATCCCTGCTCTGTATCTTAGCACAGTTAGTGCTATAAGCAGGTTATTCCTAGGTGTCCCATTTTTGGCTAGAGAATTTAGTAACAATAGCATATATTTACTGTTAAATCACTACAGGCCAGACACTGTGTTCCATACTTCACTTGCACAATCTCATTTCATCATCCCAGCAATCCAGAGAGATGTATAACCTGGTTGCTCACATTTAACAGAGGAGGAGACTGAGGTCCAAAGAAGATTATTAACTTTCCCAAGATCACAAACCTGGTGGCAAAACTAGGACTTGAATCAAGACCCACTGTTCGGTCCTGTAATGACTGAAAATAAGCATTTTGTTGCAGGGATTAAAACTAAGAACATATGGACAATTCCTATTAGACTCAAACTTAGTATCTTCTTGCTATGGCAATCTTTCCATTTTCACATATGGTGACATCGGTGACTCCAACAGTGTCTCCTTAATTCAGCTGTTCATAGGTTGCATTTAGAACCTTCCAGATGAAGCCTGCTTCTGCTCATACCAATGATTTACATTAGAATAGGTATGTCTAGAATCTGTTCTAAAAATTAACCTTTATGTATTATTCCTACCCGGTGTTCCCACTTTTTGATATTTTATTTGGAGATTTAATGGGATGAGAACAGGGTTCTTAGGATTAATAATATTTCTCATAAAAGATCCTTCTGTTGGAGGCTTTCCCTGTAACACTAGGAGCTAGGCAGGCTTAAGTTCTATCTCCTGGACATCTGTACCAGGCTTCTGGGGCAGAGAGCTAAGTTGGAAGATTGTTGCCACATTTTGTCTTTAGAAAGGATGAGAAAATGGGATATTTTGAGAATGCACTGGAAACTCTGTGAGGACAGAAACCCTTTGGTACTCCAGCACAGAGGACACATAGCTCAGGGCTGCACACTTACTGTGCCAAGCCCTGTCCAGGATGCTGAGGGATCTACATGGTCTTTACCCTCGAGGGGCTCACTGAATGATGGGGACACAGATGAATCCACAGGGAGCCCTGCCAAGTTGTCACTGCAAAAGAGTGTTCATTACGTGAACACTCAGGAGGAGCTTCTGATTCAGGGAAGGCTTCTCAGAAAGTTCCATCTAGGCTGAGACCTAGAGAACAGGTGGATGTTCTCCCAAAACTATAGCAAACAACCACCAAACCTAGTGCTTCTCAAAATCGCACAGGCCTGGGGAGCTTAAAAAAAAAAAAAAAAAAAAAAAAAAGTAACTGGTTCCTGAGGCCCATGAATGCAGATTCTGATGTAAGGGTAGGGACTGGGAGTTTAAAGTTCCCCAGAGAAATTTTAATGTACAGCTAAATCTGAGAATCAGGGCTGGTGGCTGTGAATACTGGCTACACTTTAAAGTCACCTAGAAAGCTTTCACTCTGGAAAGCCCAAGATTCCCAAGCAGTCTGCCTAGGGCACAGTATCTTAGAAGGCCTTCCACAATTCAGAATCAGTGTGTTAAGCGTTAGAAGCTCTTGCAAGGGCCCAACACAGAAAGCACGGCCACTTGTGCGGACGGGGTGTAAGTGCAAGGGCCTGGATTAGAAGGAGACTGATGTTTGATGTTTGACCTTCATTTGAAGGACAACGGGTAGGGAGTGAGCAGTTTAAGGGAAGCAAGCAGTATTTTAAAATTTGCTTTCAAAAGACTGGATCCAAGTTGGAAGATAAGGAATGCTTTCAGCTGGAAGTAAGCCTTGGGCAGAAGGATGGAGGACTTGAGATGTTGGATATAGGACCCAGATATTTTTGTCTCTGATCTCTTAACTTTCAGAGGAAGATGGAAAATCAACTTCTTTTTTCTGTTTTACTCAAGTGCTCTATGGAAAAAGAAAAGCATCATTCGGGAGACTCCACAGGATCCTTACATGGGGGAAGGAGGGTGGAGTGTAAGAGAGGGGAAGGTTCCTCAAGATGGGGAACCCAGAGCTCTTCAGAAAAGTCCAGTCACCTCTTTTCAGAGAACCATCAGACTTCTCTCTTTAGACAAAGCAGGCCGAAGACTGAGATAGTTCTGGAATGAAATTAAACAACTTATTAATTATTCTCCTAGTGTGCACTCCACTCTAACGCATATACCGCTGATCTTCACCATTTACTCTTATCAACCCGGCTCCTGGCATTTCCCCTTGGGCCTGTTTTAGAAAGGATGAGGCCATGAGGAGAGGATGCTCTGGCACTTTGTCTTTCCTGGGTGACTCCCTGCTGGGAAAACGGCCCCAAGTCTTTCATGATTCCGAAGTCTGAGAAAGGACTAGGTGGCCACTCTGGGAAAATGATGACTTGTCACCACTCAGCAAACATGCCATAAGAATAGAGCATGAGGAACACCTGCACACTTCCTGCACACATCCTTCATGCGGGTGCCACCGCCCAAGGGGAGCCGGCTGAAGGCAGCATCAATCAACACAAGTGCACGGAGTCCTCTCCCTCCCTTAAGTTATGGATGAAGGATGTCAATGCAGCTTGGCTCTGAAGGAGACAGATGCTGCTGACATACACCTTTGGGCTCTAATAAAAAATAAAATCTTTAAAAAAAAAAAAAAAGCTCTTTTCTCCCGATAGTAATATTAGGGAATTAAATATTAAACTCTTTCAATAACTTTCTTCTTAAAATTGGGACTTTTTCATTAGCGTGAAAATGCTTCTGCTGATCAAAGAATTATTGTGGGCCTCAGGTGTAGGTTGCACTGTGATCTGAGGGAGGCCAGTAGAACCCAGGAAGATCCTCACAGACAGCAATTAGAAATCCAATCTGCATTTCCCAGGTGGAGTAGGATCCACTAGCTCTTTGCATTAAACTGTCAATGTGGCTTTTAGTTTTTCACACTTCCCTTCAACTCCTTTTACTAGGTCCAAAGACAAGTCGAGTTCCCTTTTTGTTTTTTTATTAAAAATAATTGATGCCATTTATTGATCTTCTGGTTGCTCTGCGCTTTGGAAACATTGCTTCCTTTAATCTTTTCAACTGTTCTGCACCGAGGTAGTATTTCCAGTCTTTTATGGGAGAGTGAGGCTTGTAGAGGTTGAGTGACATCCTCAATGGAGTATACCCAAATAGGGTCAAATCAGGGTCGTGAACCCATGCCTACCTGACTTCCTGTTATCTACTGTCTTTTATATACCTCATTATCTCTCCTCTTGAGGGAACCACATCCTGTGGAGCCCAAGGACAGAATATAATTTAGGTAATGTTCTACTGTTCACAGAATCAATCCCTAGTCCAGAACTCAGCTTTAGCTGAAATAGTTTCCCCCATTCCATCATCCCTTCCTTGATTCAGTGACTATTTATTGACCAACTATTTTGATCCAATCACTGAGAAAGAGTGATAAATCCTTTAGGGTCCCTGCTCTCATGGAGTTTGGTATGTCATGGGATAAAACAGATACTAAACAGTAAAGGAATAATATTTGAGATACATTTAGAGTGCTATGGGCTGTGAAGACAACAGAAGAAGGCAAGCTGGTAGAAGGTGATTTGGCTCGAGGAGGTAAGCCAGGTGGTCAGAGAAACCTTTTCTGATGATCCATGTTTGAGGTGGGAAGGGAGTGGTAGGAAGAAACCAGTCCTGCAAAGACCACTGAAAAGAGCATTCCAAGCAAAAGGAACAGCGGGCACAGAGGCATGGAGCCTAGATGGAGCATGATGGTTGTGCACCTACTGCTCTTTCTCCTTAAGGATACATTTGCTGAATGCTTAAGAAAGGTGGTTGTGATGTTACTTCACAATTACATAGGTGTGCGTGATTCCAAACCATTTCCTATTTCCACAAAGATTATCATACCGACAACTATGACATATGAAGGAGTTACATTCTAGAGAGATTATAGCCAGTATTTTTTTTTTGCAATTTCTCTCTTACAATGCCCCTATTATGTCTGTCTATATGTATATGTGCATGTATATATATGTGTGTGTGTATATATACATAAAATCTCATCGTTCCTCATCTTGGGCCCCTGTAACAGATTACGACAAAAAGGGTGGTTTAAAAACCAGAAACTTATTTTCCCAAATTCTGGAGTTTCCCCATTATGGTAAAGTGTCCTGGCTATCAAGGGATAAGAACTGTTTCCATGTTCCTTAGGGGATTGGGGGTATTGGGTGAGTCTTAGCTATGACAAGCAGAAAGTACAGAGACTTAACCCCTTCCACTTTCCCACACAGCTCTGTGGACCTTCCTATAAATCCAGCCCTGGCCAGATTCTGTGCTGGTCCATCAGGGTATGCCTGGTCATGCCTGGTCAGTTCTCAGAGGGAATGCATTAAGCTCTGCAAGTCTCCCTATAAACAAAAAATAACTAATTCACTCGGACTGTTCAATGAATGAAGGGCAATGCCTTACTTATGGTCTTGGATATTTTGCTGTGGCAAATACTTACAGTAAGTAGTAGGCTTTGAGTGGGGATTACATTTAAATATGAGTTGAAGTAAAAAAAATATACAGGTAGACCTACATGTTCGGACAATGGCTGCAACTGCTCTGTGACACTGCATTCATTCATATAGTATTATTCTTCAGTCTCGAAAATGCTGTCATGGGTATTACCTCTCTTGGGCACTGGGACAAGTTCTGGGCCAAGGCAAGGTGAGTGTCATCTGTTACTGATATTCTCTGCTCTCCATAGAAAGAAGGTAAGGCTCAGCTGAAGAGTGGTCTTCCAGGATGGACAGCCTGGAAGTGTGGTGGCTCAGATGAGGGCCCATGGTGTCTGCCTCCCACTCTTTCACATGGTGACTCCCAGGGTTTTCCATTCCAATGCTCATGCCTTCTCTGCTTCAGAGACACATCTCTGTCCTAAACACCTATGTTGAGCAGTTCTGAGAAGCAGCTTACACAGAAACAGACCTCTACCCTCCGCTTCTGGTCTCATTCTGAAGATCAGCTTCTTAGACAACACCCTGGGATCCTCCTCTCAAAAGCGTTCTCCCACTCCCCCACCCCACCTAGTTTCATTTTATCCTATTATCCTGTTTATTTCCTTTATGATACTTACTACATTTGTGTAATTACCCATGGGTTTGATGTTTCATTTGTTACCTTCCTCTTCCTTGACCACAGCAGGCTTCATCAAGAGAGGGAGCTGGTGGGACACCTGGGTGCCTGAGTCTGTTAAGCATCTGCCTTTGGCTCAGATCATGATCTCAGGGTCCTAGGATTGAGTCCCACATTGGACTCCTTGCTGAGTGGGAAGTCTGCTTCTCCCAATCCCCTCACCCCACTTGTGTTTTCTCTCTTACTCTGACAAATGAATGAATAAATAAATGAATGAGAGGGAATCTGGTAATTTTGCTCATGGCTCTGCCCTCAGCTCCCTCAGCATAGTCTGGTACATAGTAGGTGTTCAGTAAGGACATGAACTAGGGCAATAGGAGAAGCGCTACTATATGAAGGATGACTATCCTAAGGCTAACAAGGAATGCATGAGGAAATTCACATCCTGGCTGAACCACATGCTTTCTATGTGATGTTGAGAAAGTTATTTTAACCTCCTTTAAGGACTAAATTATGTGCCCTCCACCAACTACCCAAATTCAGATGTTGCAGCCTGAGCCAACAAAACCTCCGAATGGGACTACACTTGGAGATAGGGTCTTTAAAGAGGCAAAGGTAAAAATTAGGTGATTAGGGCAGACCCTAAACTGAGAATACAATCCTATTAAGAAAAGGAAATCTGGACATGAGCACATACAAAAGGAAGACGATGTGACGACTCAGGGAGAATATGACCGCCTATAAGCCAAGGAGAAAATCCTCAGACTAAACCAGCCCCGCTGACACCTTGTTCTCAGACTTCCAGCTTTCAGAACTTGAGAAACTAACCAACTGTTGTTTAAGCCACTCATCTGCGGTACTTACTTATGGCAGCCTGAGCAACAGATACAACCTCTCTAAGCCCAAGTCCTTCATCTCTACAACGGAGGTACTAACGGGCACTACTATCAGATGAGGATGGATGAGACAATACATGTCAAGGGACAGAACAATGATGGTAAAAGAGAAGTCACTCAAAAATACTGGCCACAAATTTTCTACCTTGTCCCCAGAATTTAACGTCATATGTCCTAGCGATCGGTAACATAATCTCAGCAGAGTTCAAATAAGATATGGTTTAGAATCATGCAGACTTATTTGATTTTAACTATGATTAAGCACTCAGTTAAGTGTCTGCTGCATCAATAAATGAATTTGTAAGTATAATAGATATGCTTATCTCTATTCTTTTGATAGACAATTCTCTTCAATTCTTAAGTCTCTATCACATAGAAGCACCTACCTAAGGCAGAGGGAAAACTCCCATTACAATAAACATAGCAAATCCACCTTTTCACCTTATATATACATTTAGTTGTGAGCCAAACCATACGTCTATTAGAAGAAAAAATTAAAAAAAAAAAAAGAAATTGTTATTTGTTTGAGAGAGACAGAAAGAGAGAGAGAACATCCATGCCAGGGGGAGGGGCAGAGGAGGAGGGAAAGGGACAAGCAGACTTTGCACTGAGTGTGGAGCCCAACAGAGAGTGATCTCACAACCCTGAGATCAGGACCTGAGCAGAAACCAAGAGTCTGACACTTAAATGACTGAGCCATCCAAGTGCCCTGAGAAGAAGGTAATTTCTAATTCCTTCCTGGTGCAATATTAAATGAGGAATCAAGAATTGCTTTGTCTAAATACTAGTTCTTTCTCCCAGGAGAAAACCCAAACCCTTACGGCTTTCAAGGACAGCCCTGTACAAACAGAGTAATACAGCAGCGGGGTGTTTCCCAGCCCCCCTCCTTCCTGGAAGAGCATCCTGCTTCCGGGAGCTTTGCTGGGTCAAATGCCACCGTCATCTCCAGACACCTACCCTCTGCATTTCCTGTTGGTATTGTCCGTAGGAATATGTGGTAATGTGGTTGAAAGAAACCACACACACACACACACACACATACACACACACACTCACAAACATGCGATCAAATACTTCTCTGTCATAGGAAGGAGACTTAGGAGTTGGAAAGGCCCCTTAATTTATGGCAGACATGCATGGTTATTATTAGCTTATCTGCATCATCATCTGAGATCACTTCCATAGTTCAGTCTCTGCCTTACGGAATACCAACACCTGAGTTTCTTCCATTGCCTTCTGAACCCACCTCTGGAGTTAGATGCTCTTTTCTAGTTCCTTGCCTATCACCCAAGTGAACCCGAGTTTTCCGGATCTCACATCAAAGAGAAGGACCTGCAGGAGAAGAGAGCCAGCTACAATCCATGTGCCCAGAGAATCCTTCCTAACCTAGTACAACCATCCCTTTTTGTTCCCTAAGGAGAGGAAGAACTGGCCAGAAGAAATGAAGTACTTTTTTTCTTGGCAGTTGACAGCATGCAGGTTTACACAGTATAACCAACCAAACTATTCTTTCCCTTCATTAAATGCTCAAGTTAGATTTAAATGTATTGTAGGAATACAGGTACCATTTGGTTATGTTTTGGAGGATTCCTTAATCATTAAGGCAGCTTTCACATACCCTCTTGCAAAGACAAGTATCTTCAGTGGGCAAGATGTGGTCAATTCTAAAGAAGCAATAAAAAGCCGGTTTCTCTTTGTTATTTTGTTTGGTTTGTTGTGTTAACCTCAGACTATTAAAGATACGTGTACTCATTTCCTTTGTTTGTATTTTATTAGAACACTAATCACTGTTATTATTCTTATTACTGCTCTTTATAATAACATCTTACCTTTAAATGTAGTCTTTTGTCCTGAAATATCCAAAACTGTTTACAACCTAGTCAAAAAATTAGACAGGAGCCTCACTTCACTCTCTCCTAAAATGTACCCCCTTCCTGCAATGAAACCCAGCAGCTGAATAACTATATGCCGAGCCCAGCCTGGGATATCATTAAGGACAGAAATGGCTGAAGGGTGATACTCAAGCCACCAGCCACTGGGCTAATAGGTCCTAAGAAAGGAGAACAAAGTTCTTTGATGAATTACAGGCCTTGATCAAAACCCTAAATAGGTAGACAGAGGATTTGTCTTCTCTTTTGGACCCAAGCCTAAATTAGAGGTACAGCTCAGAAAAAAGGTTATTTTATTCAAATGTTAAGGGGAAGGCATTTTTGACGTTTTATAAAAAACTGTCTTTAAGTTGGAGAGTTAACACTATTAAGGCATTTCACCTTTAAATGCACTTGAATGGATCCAAATTCCTGTTTTTTTCATGTTCACCTTTTACAATTGACCTTCTAGGATGAGAGTATCAAGATCTGTTTGAATTTCATCCTTTTTTTGTGTTGTTTTTGTCCCCCAGAGAGTTTATCTGACCACCATGAGCCTTTTTTTGGCTCTCAAATTCAACCACATTGCTTTTGTCTGGGAGGCCACACACATGGATCTCCTTGGACTTTGAAGAATTTTAGTAGAAGGCATGTAAACAAATAATCCCTTTCTCCAGCATTTCTATGCTCCTTTGATTTGGAGGAAAGTGTGCTTCTTTGTCACAGATATAGTTTTGAGATTCTGGGGCGACAGCAGTCGTAATCTACATGTTTTTCCATTGTCCTCACCCATATTCCAGAAGGACCCATCCCTGACTATCCTGAATACTCCTTCTCAGCAAGGCCCCAGCAACCCTGGCCCAGCCCCATCCTGTCATCACACCAGAAGGGCCACAGAAGATTGAATCTTCTAGGCTCTAAAGGACACTAACTGCTCTTCTTTTTTTTTTTTTTTTTTTTTTAAAGATTTTATTTATTTATTTGACAGAGAGAGATACAAGTAGGCAGAGAGGCAGGCAGAGAGAGTGAGAGGGAAGCAGGCTCCCTGCCGAGCAGAGAGCCCGATGCGGGACTCGATCCCAGGACCCTGAGATCATGACCCGAGCCGAAGACAGCGGCCTAAACCACTGAGCCACCCAGGCACCCCTAACTGCTCTTCTTTTACACCTAACCTCCTGCTAGTACTCGACTCTTTGTTTCATGGAACAGCTTTTCTGGGGAAGAGGACCTCAGGCAGAATTCAGTTTCCTTATCAAGTCTGGGGCAAACTTCCCTGAACTGCACTGACAGTGTAGCTTAATGATAATACCGTGAATTAGAGGCCTGAACTTCAGAAAGCAAAACAAAACATCACTCCTTTGAAATCTCATTTATCCTTCCAGTCAGGTTTGATAAATACTCTCAGTGAAGACTTAAATTCATTTAGCTATGCTTCTTAAACGTGTTACAAAACTAGAAATTACTAGTACCAGAATTTGTTTTTTGAGTTTTGTTTTTGTTTTTCAGTTGGGGGGAGGATTCTAAGGGAAAGCAGATTTATAGCTGGTTAATGTAATTTCCATTTATCTAGTTCCAGGGAACTTGGAAGGTCTCAAGTAGCCTTAATTTTTTAGATGCAAATTAAAAATCAACTGTCACAAAGGCAAGGTTACTATATAGTATCATCTACCAAAACTCAAATTATTTTTATGTCATTTACTTGTGATAAATCCTTTGTAATATGCAAAATAGTTTAAAGGATTATGTCTAGGGGTGCCTGGGTGGCTCAGTGGGTTAAATCCTCTGCCTTCGGCTCAGGTCATGATCTCAGGGTCCTGGGATCGAGCCCCACATCGGGCTCTCTGCTCTGCAGGGAGCCTGCTTCCTCCTCTCTCTCTGCCTGCCTCTCTGCCTACTTGAGATCTCTGTCTGTCAAATAAATAAATAAATAAAAATCCTTTTAAAAAAAGGGATTATGTCTACATGTAAGTCTATAGAACAATCACCGTAAATTTTTAAAGTTATGGTACTTGTGGGGCACCTGGGTGGCTCAGTGGGTTAAAGCCTCTGCTTTTGGCTCAGGTCATGATCCCAGGGTCATGGGATCGAGCCCCACATTGGGCTCTCTGCTTAGCAGGGAGCCTGCTTCTTCTTCTCTCTCTGCCTGCTTCTCTGCCTACTTGTAATCTCTGTCTGTCAAATAAATAAAACCTTTAAAAAAAATTAAAAAAATAAAGTTATGGTACTTGTGTAGTTAAATATGACTTCAACTTAATTATAGACTGCCAAGCTTTAGAGTTATCAAAATGCCTTTAGAATCCCAAACCTTAGGGCTAGCATACCATAGAATTTATACAAAGGCATGATACCTAATGATGAACAAAACTTTTGTTTTCATTCATTATCTTATTTTGCCTGAGAAAAGGAAGGCAATGAAATATTAGAAAATAATTTGCTTATTCTAAAGTCCTTCAGTTCCCTTCAGATTATTGAGCCCATGGACTGGGATCACTGCACTTT
Organism: Meles meles; assembly: GCF_922984935.1. Taxonomy (NCBI): domain Eukaryota; kingdom Metazoa; phylum Chordata; class Mammalia; order Carnivora; family Mustelidae; genus Meles; species Meles meles. The sequence goes on from NC_060068.1 coordinate 95,667,511, forward strand.
CTGTATTAAGAACTTCAGGAAACAAACTAGAAAGAAGTTTGACTCATCACTTCTTTATCCCTAACCTCAAGATACCTCTATGATTTAAGTGGAATGACCCCAGAATCTTCCCTTGGCAATGAAAAACAGTCCAGAACTTCTGTTTTTAGTCCAGATGTTGGAGAGGCTATGTGGAGTTGTTGTCTAATGAGATTAAATGAGATTAAAATGATTAAATGATTAAATGAGATTAAAGATTCGCAAATGTTCTTTATCATACAACTGCATGCCCTTGCAGTTAGAATGGCATCATCATGTCCTTTTGCACCAGAGAAAGAGTGTGTAAGCAGAAGCCAGATGGACCACATTTTGTTGACACAGTACCACAGGTATGTGTTATGTTGTATTTCATTTGGCTTTTCACCTGGCTCTTCACTTTGTTAGACCCATGAAGTCATATGTTAAGGATTTTCCCCAAGGTAAGTTTGCTCTGACAGAAATATGGCGTCCATAACATCAATTTAGAGACCTGAGGTATTAATAATAACAGAGAAAGCTTAGAAAGAACTTGAGAACACAACAGTGGGGTTTTAAACTCTCCCCAGAGTATTATGTACTCTCCTCTCATTTTTGAATTAGAAATAAACATGTACCATCAAAGATGAACAGAGGAAAAGAAGGTTAAGAGAACAGCTAGGTTTGAAGAAATCATGTATCTCTGTTCTAAATAAGGAGCAAAATGATGTAGTATGCTGCACAGAATGTAGTATTCTGCACTGAAAGATGAGGGAGGTTTTCAAAACTTCTTTTCAAAAGTATGGTTAGAGTCCCTACCTTGGGAGCCTTTATATGTGATTCAGACAAAGCAAGAACTGCTAGGGAATCTGGGAGCCACAGTGAAAATCAAACTAACTTGTGTAGCTAGAGAAACAATTCTATCAAGGTTTTCTTGTACAAACAGAATGCAGAGCTTTAAGGGAACTAAGTAATTTTCTGCTAGGAATCAAATGTTTAACTAAGGACGTGGTATTGCAATGGGGAGGATGCCAAGAATATTGGAGCACATATACTAGAAACAAAAAGGCAAGGTTAGAGAGTTAAGGCGGCCAGGATTAAAAGCCAGAATCTAGAAAAAGTATCACTGTAAGTAAGAGTCAATAGGTTGGCTTCCTGGACAGGTGGCCTCTCAGATGAGAAGCAGCATCTTGCTTCAACTACTGGTAAAAAAATGAGCCAGAGGGTGTTAATCATGCCTAAGAATCAGAGACTGAAAGAAGTAAAACTGGGTGATAGAGAAATCCAGAAACACTTCATAGGCTACCTTATCTGTATCCCCACAAATGAAATGAAGTTCTGAAATTAGATAGATTTAGATTAAGTGGTAAGGCAGCTTATGGAGCCTTTGATGGAAACATACTTGGGGTAAGACATAAATGGAATGTCCGTGTGAGGAATGTTGTCTACTGAATGAATACTATTATGAAATTCCTTTGAAAACCATTTTAAAAAATGAAAGACCCAAGGTACTCCAGTCATGATAATAAACAAAGGTATGTTCTTTTCAAGTGTATCTTCTCTATTTTTCAAAGTTATTCTCTCTAAAGGTCTTTCTCGTGGCATAGAGAATTTGCCCTGACCATTTGCATTATTTCAGTATCAGAGTCTCTCAAACCCCAATGATATTTTTTTATTTTTCAGTTTGTGCAAGGTAATTGTGTGTGAGACAGGAGACAGTGAGACAAAGGAGGACAGGTTGAATATAATGGAAAACGAAGGAGGGAGGAAAAGACAGAACATGTTCCAGTGGGCTTGAAATACCACACCTGAGAGCCATCTGTCTCTCCTCAGCAACATCAATACCCTCCCCGGAGGAATTCCTTTTTTCCTTTTCTTGAGATCCCATTTTAAGATAGGTGACAGCCAACATCCAAGGAAAATGAAAGATTAAAGAACCAAAATCTTTCATTTTAAATCTGGTATGTGAATATTCCTTATTTTTCAAAGAAGCACATTGTTTGAAATTATTAAGAATATTAATTATAATAAGAATATAATACTGGGTGGCTCAGTTGCTTTAGCATCCTACTCTTAGTTTTGGCTCATGTCATGATCTCAGGGTTGTGAGATGGAATCCATCGCTGGACTCCATGCTCAGCATGGAGTCTGATTGACTTTCCCTCTGCCCTTTCCCCGCTTTGCCCCCACACCATACGTGTAGGAGAGCTCCCTCCCTCTTTCCAAAGTAAGTTAAATAAATCTTAAAAAATAATAATTTAGTTGTGTCCCATACTCAAAAGGCATAAAGTGTGCAAACATGACTTCTATTTCTAAAAAACTCCATTTCTAATGTAGTCAAGGCCCACATACAAGTCACTATCAAAATAAGCTATTCTGAAATTGTGTCATGTGTACACCAATTGGTGCCTCACTTCCATGACTCATTCTTTCATGATCAGAAATTTCATGGGGGTGCTTGGTGGCTCAGAGGGTTAAACCTCTGTCTTTAGCTCAGGTCATGATCTCAGGGTCTTGGAATCAAGCCCCCCATCGGGCTCTCTGCTCAGCAGGGGCCTGCTTCCTCCTCTCTCTCTGCTTACTTGTGATCTCTGTTTGCCAAATAAATAAATAAAATATTTTTTAAAAAATTTCATGATCAGAATTTATAAAGCTGGTTTTGCACAATTTGTGCCTTTTATATTATATTTTGGACTATAAATGAGTGGTTCTCAAGCAAGATAGAGAGCCAGAAATATACTAGAAAAATATCCTCAGGTGGTTTTAACCCACTAGTTCCCTGGCAATCACCCACCCCCTCCAATCTTCAACAAAACCATTTCTCTGGATCACATCTGAAAGATATAATCACTAAAAACTCAGCCCCTCAGATAACATACTGTCTTCCTCTTCTGATGGTGGTAGAGCAATTATAAATGGAAGAGCAATCAAAGGAAAGTAATTTTAAATTGATTTGTTGTTTCATTTGTGGAAAATTGCCAAACAAAGATCTTGTTAGAATTGGCTTCTGAAGATTGAGAAACTGCTACTTTCAGAGAAGAATCTCTTTGTTCCAAATCAAATCGAGAACACCATTAAATAAAAGCTTTATTTATAAAAAATGTAAAATAAAGCAAATTCTTACCCATTACACTTGAGAATTTAACGAAGTGGCCATAAGCTGATACCCATATGCTGCAGAATAGTGTTAAATGTTGGATTTTATAACGAAAATTAGAATGTACTTTATTATTAAATAACACTTGCCCACAAATATGCATGTAAATTGGGCTCCAACTACTTTATAAAAAGTTTTTTTTGGATAAATCATGAAGGCTTTGGATCTCCCATTTTAATTGCTGTTTCTTGGGGGAGAAATCCTAACTGTATATTATAGATGGACACACAGAAGATTCTCATGCAAGAAAAGAATTTGTCCCTGTTAATCATCCAGAGCCAAGGCGAGATGAAATGTCATTTACCCATCTATGAGAAGGGGTAATGCAGGGTCTCTGGACTCTGAATAGGAGAACAAAGATTTCCATTTGGTCCAGGAGAGAAGGCTAATCCCAGGATCTGGTCTTCAGACAGGAACTCTGAGTCTGATAAGATGTTAACCACGCTGAAACTCGTGATTTTCAATGTCTTCAACAGCATCCTGTGGTTTAGCTGGGCATTTGGATTGTTGTAGATGAAGATAATATCTTTACTTGGAGCAAGTTGATATCAAGAAAGGAAGCATCCAGGAAATACCACTGGCCTGACCAGATAGGGTAACTTGGAAATCTCTGAGACCACAATGTTTCAGAGCCTTAACAGTAATATGGTATTGGTGGGACCACCTAGAAGTCATTTCCAATTCCCCTTCCACACCTTATCCAGATCTAATCAGTGCCACCTCACAAATATATACCCATGGGTGAACACTTTTCAAGTCCTCTTTGAGTCTCACCTCAACTACAATCAAAGTTCCTAGCTACTCGCTCTGCTTCGTCTTGAAGCTGGATCTGTTCTTCATACAGTTGAATCTCTTAAAATTATTAATCAGATTATATGACTCCCCTACCTACAAGATGCTAACAATTTTCCATCACAATGACACTAAAATCCAAACTGCCACCAGGCTCATCAGGACTGTCCCTGCTTCCTGTCTCTTTCACTCTCACTCACGTATTCCAGCCAAGAGGGCTTTCCTTCTGAAAGTGGTCATTCAGACCTCAGCTCCAGTCCCCTACTCTCAGAAAGCCCTGCCTGACTCTCCTGTCATTGCTCATCACATCACTCAAATTTAATTCTAGCATAGCCCTTAAACATTCCTTGTTATTTATTTGATGTTTGCTATTGGTCAGCCTGCTGGTTTGTCAGGTTATTCACTGCTTCTCCCAACTAGTATGCAAACTCTGTAAAAGCAGGGCATTATCTCTATCCCCAGTGTCTGGCCTGGAGTGAGAAAGAGCCCAATAAATACCAGTTGAGTTTACATGCGTAAACTTCCCTCTTGGGAAAGGAAGAGTATCAGAATCATAATTAAAATGAATGTCTCTTTGTGTATGGTGTAAGAGAATGGTTGAATTTCATTCCATACAGAGCTGTCCAATTTTCCCAGCACCATTTATTGATGAGATTGTCTTTTTTCCACTGGATATTTTTTCCTGCTTTATCAAAGATTGGTTGACCATAGAGTTGTAGGTCTGTATCTGGGCTCTCTACTCTGTTCCACTGGTCTATGTGTCTGTTTTTGTTCCAGTACCATGCTGTCTTGGTGATCACAGCTTTGCAGTAAAGCTTGAAATCAGGCAATGTGATGCCTCCAGTTTTGTTTTTCTTTTTCAACATTTCCTTAGCAATTTGGGGTCTCTTCTGGTTCCATACAGATTTTAGGATTGTTTGTTCCAGCTCTTTGAAAAATGCCGGAGGAATTTTGATTGGGATGGCATTGAAAGTATAGATTGCTCTAGGCAGAATAGACATTTTAATAATGTTTTTTCTTCTGATCCGTGAGCACGGAATGCTTTTCCATATTTTTGTATCTTCTTCAATTACTTTCATGAGTGTTCCTTAGTTCTTTGAGTACAGATCTTTTTACCTCTTTGGTTAGGTTTATTCCCAGGTATCTTATGGTTCTTGGTGCTATAGTAAATGGAATCGATTCTCTAATTTCCCTTTCTGTATTTTCAGTGTTAGTGTATAAGAAAGCAACTGATTTCTGTACATTGATTTTGTATCTTGCCACATTACTGAATTGCTGTATGAGTTCAAGTAGTTTGGGGGTGGAGTCTTTGGGTTTTTCATATAAAGTATCATGTCATCTGTGAAGAGAGTTTGACTTCTTCTTTGCCAATTTGAATACATTTTATTTCTTTGTGTTGTCTGATTGCTGTTGCTAGGACTTCTAGTACTATGTTGAACAGCAGCGGCGACAGTGGACATCCTTGTCATGTTCCTGATCTCAAATGGAAAGCTGTCAGCTTTCCCCCATTGAGAATGATATTCATCGTGGGTTTTTCATAGATAGATTTTATGAAGTTGAGGAATGTTCCCTCTATCCCTATACTTTGAAGCATTTTAATCAGGAATGGATGCTGTATCTTGTCAAATGCTTTTTCTGCATCAATCAAGAAGACCATGTGGTTCTTCTCTCTTATTGATTTGTTCTATCACATTGATTGATTGGCAAATGTTAAACCACCCTTACATCCCAGGGATAAATCCCACCTAGTCATGGTGGATAATCTTTTTAATGTACCGTTGGATCCTCTTAGTTAGGATCTTATTGAGAATTTTGGCATCCATATTCATCAAAGATATTTGTCTGAAATTCTCCTTTTTGATAGGATCTTTGTCTGGTTTGGGGATCAGGGTAATGCTGTCTTCAGAGAAAAAGTCTAGAAGTTTTCCTTCTGTTTCTACTTTTTGAAACAGCTTCAGGAGAAAAGAAGAATTTCTTCTTTGAATGTTTGGTAAAATTCTTCAAGGAATCCGTCAGGTCCTGGGCTCTTGTTTTTTAGGAGGGTTTTGATCACTTCTTCAATCTTGTTACCAGATATTGGTATATTAAGGTTGTCAGTTTCTTCTTGATTCAGTTTTGGAAGTTTATAGTTTTCCAGGAATGCATCCATTTCTTCTAGGTTGCTTAACTTTGGCATATAACTGTTAATAATAATTTCTGATGATTGTTTCTATTTCCTTGGTGTTAGTTGTGATCTCTCCCTTTTCATTCATAATTTCATTAATTTAGGCCCTCTCTCTTTTCTGTTGGATTAGTTTAGCCAGTGGTTTATTGATCTCATTGATTCTTTCAGAAAAACAGCTTCTAGTTTCATTGATGTGTTCTACTGTATCTCTAGCTTCTATCTCATTGATCTCTGCTCTAATCTTGATTATTTACCTTCTTGTGCATGGGGGAGGCTTAATTTGTTGTTGATTTTACAGTTCTTTAAGGTGTAAAGAGACCTGGTGTATTCTGAATTTTTCAATTTTTTTGAATGAGGCTCAGATGGCTATGCATTTCTCTCTTAGGACTGCCTTTGCCGTATCCCATAGGTTTTGGACCAATGTGTCTTCATTCTCATTGGTTTCCATGAATTGTTTAAGTTCTTCTTTGATTTCCTGGTTGATCTAAACATTCTTAAGCAGGGTCTTTAGCTTCCAAGTGTTTGAATTGCTTCCAAACTTTTTCCTGTGGTTGAGTTCCAGTTTCAAAGCACTTTGGCCTGAGAATATGCAGGGAATAATCTCAGTCTTTAGGTATCAGCTGAGCCCTGATTTGTGACCCAGTATGTGGTTTTTCTAGAGAAAGCTCCATGTGTGCTTGAGAAGAATGAGTATTCTGTTGTTTTAGGGCGATAAACTCAAAATGGATAAAAGGTCTCAACATGAGGCAGGAATCTATCAAAATCCTAGAGAAGAACATAGGCAGTAACCTCTTCAACATTGACCATAGCAACTTCTTTCAAGACATGTCTCCAAAGGCAAAGGAAACAAAAGCGAAAATGAACTATTGGGACTTCATCAAGAGCAAAAGCTTCTGCACAGCATAGGAAACAGTCAACAAAACAAAGAGGCAACCCATGGAATGGGAGAAGATATTTGCAAATGACAGTATAGACAAAGGACTGATATCCAAGATCTGTAAAAAACTCCTCAAACTCAACACACACAAAACAGATAATCACATCAAAAAATGGGCAGAAGACATGAACATACACTTCTCCAAAGAAGACATACAAATGCCTAATAGACACATGGAAAAGTGTTTCTCATCATTAGGCATCAGGGAGATTCAAATCAAAACCATGTTGAGATACTACCTTACACAAGTTAGAATGACCAAAATCAATAAGAGAGTAAAGAATAAGTGTTGGAGAGGATGTGGAGAAAGGGGAACTCTCTTACACTGTTGGTGGGAATGCAAGTTGGTGCAGCCATTTTGGAAAACAGTGTGGAGATTCCTTAAGAAATTAAAAATAGAGCTTCCCTATGACCCTGAAATTGCACTACTGGGTATTTACCCCAAAGATACAGATGTAGTGAAAAGAAGGGCTGTCTGTACCCCAATGTTCATGGTACCAATGGCCACAGTCCTCAAACTGTGGAAAGAGCCAAGATACCCTTCAACAGACGAATGGATAAAGAAGATATGGTCCATATATACAACGGAGTATTATGCCTCCATCAGAAAGGATGAATACCCAACTTTTGTATCAACATATATGAGGACTGGAAGAGATTATGCTGAGTGAAATAAGTCAAGCAGAGAGTCAATTATCATATCGTTTGGCTTTTTTGTGGAGCATAAGAAATAGCATGGAGGACATGGGGAGATGGAGAGGACAAGTCAGTTGGGGGAAGTCAGAGTGGAAGACAAACCATGAGAGACTGTGGACTCCGAGAAACAAACTAAGGGTTTTGGTGGGGAGGTGGGTGGGGGGTTGGGTGAGCCTGGTGGTGGGTATTAAGGAGGGCATATATTGCATGGAGCACTGGGTGTGGTACATAAATAATGAATCTTGGAACACTGAAAAAAAAATTTTAAATAAAAGTCTCTGAAAAAAAATTTTAAATAAAAGTCTCTTTATAATGTATTCTAAACTGATGAAGTACAGCATACTACACTAATCATTATACCAAAAGTTATTTTTAAATAATTAAAGTTATAACATTTTGTATTCCCTTTTCCTTGATAGATAATGTGGACCTGATCATATCAAACTGCTTTCTACTTACCATTCAAAGTGCTAGCCCACTACCATCTCCATCCATATCTCCTTCTGTTGAGTAGTCATTTCCCATTCTGAACTCCTAGAGTTATGTAGCAATGATTATAGAACTTTGTGAGTGGGTGTTTGCAGGTCTGCCCACCCTATTACCAATGAGCTGTTAGAAGGAAGGCAGCCTGTGCTATTTGCGTCTATAGTCTAGCACCCAGAATTGAACCCATTACCTGGTGGCTGTTTTACATATGATTTCAAAATAAATGGCTGATATTTATAACATAAAATATACATTTGTAGGTTTTAAATGTTCTTTTTTGTATTGAGATCTTCCAAAAAGAAGGGTATCAAGTTGAGCGAACTTTTTTGTAGTAGGTTTTACAAAGGCATTATTCAAAAAATCTATTTTATTTCATATCCTTATATTTTTAGTGTGATATTAACTAATCGGTACAAGACAGATTCTGTTTCAGTGCCCAACTATATTTAAATTGTTTCATATTCATTAGCTTAATAAATAATTTTGGTCAAGTATGAATATAAAACCTTTGAAGCAATGATTCTAAAATATTTCTAGGAAGAAAATCTGAACAGCAAAGTCCAGCTAATCCAAAAGCGTATTTCAGGGAAAAAACTTCAGTCTGGCCACAGACTTACTCATCTATTCGCTTTCTTTTTATTGTGTATGTTATTCCCAGGAGTATTACTCTCCGGAGTCAGTTCTCATTTCAACCAGGGCAGACTTGGAAGAGACTAAGGGCTAATTCCTCTGGGCTGCAGGGCAGGTCTCCAGCAGATCACAATGACAGATTGATGCCCTCTCAGCATCTTTAGAGGAGCAACTCTAGATGGTTAAAGGCCTCAAGCTCTTTGGAAATTTAACCATCCCATGTGCATTTCTTTTTCCCTTGAGCACATTGTCAGACTGATATGACACTGGGCAGTGATGAGTAAGAAGAAAACCCAGTGTCAGCCCAAAGGACTAGTTGCTTCCTTTATTCTTCATTATACCAGCTGTTTCTACTCTTCATCCCTGAGAGTGTCCCTAATGCATAGACAAACTGTGGCCCTCTCCTTGTTTATCTGCCTGTCTCTTTAATTTGATGCTGAGCTTTGTGAAGACACATACTTTTTCTTCATCACCTCTGTGTCTCTACTCCTAGCCATGCACACAGCACTCAGCAGATACCTAAAAAAAGTATTTACTGGGGTGCCTGGGTGACTCGTGGGTTAAAGCCTCTGCCTTCGGCTCAGGTCATGATCCTGAGTCCTGGGATCGAGCCCCACTTCGGGCTCTCTGCTCAGCAGGACGCCTGGTTCCTCCTCTGCCTGCCTCTCTGCCTACTTGTGATCTCTGTCTGACAAATAAATAAATAAATAAATAAATAAATAAATCTTTAACGACAACAACAAAAGTATTTATTGCACTGAACAAAAGCAGGAGCAATGATAGTCTCACAAAGTTTTCAGATGTTTATTTCTTCCCTGTCACCAAACCATCTCCTAGCAATATCTCTCATTTTTCTTCTCTGTCCCTGGCTGTTCTTGGACTTCATGCAGGATTCTGAGAGTTCCAACACCCGCTGTACATTAAGAATATTACCAGGCCATATGTGGGAAGGAAGCCCACTTGTTAAAAAGTGTCCAACTTAGATGAATAAAAAACAATTATTAAAAAAATAATGACTCAACCAAGAGGACTGGTTGTCTCTTAAATGAATACGCACTTGAGTGAGACAAACAATGCATAGACCAGTAATCCTGCTTCCTGTTCCTAGGCTTTCCTGAGATGGCAGTTTACATTTCCTAACTGCTTCAGTGCTATTCCAAGAAAGCTGAAAAGAAAGAAGATGGGGGCAATGGAGAAATGGGCTGTGGTTATTATCTGATCATCTCACAGAAACTGTCTCTGAGAAACTTAATGAGAAACAACTGGAAACAAAATGAGATCAAATAGAGCAGAGAACTTGGGCAAGAAAAGCACTTGATGACATTGTGATTACACTATTAAGATAAGGTTGACCAGTTAGGTGGTGAACAAAGCTGGTAAGAATAGAATGATCCAGATCATGGGAAGGATGGCTTTGTGGTCAAATCAAGCCAGTCCTCCAAGAATAACAAAGGAAGAATTTAAAGTAATTTAAGACACCCTGAGCTTGAGTGAAAAACAGCAAGTGTTTAGAATCAGACATACCTATCTTTGGGATTCAGTTCTATCCATTTAAGAAGTTCCTTAAGTATTCAGGGCAAGAATGTTTTATTTCTTAACTACTAAGGGTGAGTTCCTTTACCTCTCTGAGCATCTCTTTACCTCTAAAAGGGGGACAAAAATTCTATTATCAATTCTCTTTCTGAAAAAAATATATACAAAAAATATTTTTGCTTCTACTTTTAAGAATTTCATAAATATTCTATAGCCTGTTTAGTATCTTGAGAGTAAAAACATGTAACTAAACAATTTTTCAACCCTGAGATAAATTTTCTATTTTACAGAACTCTGCTAAATGTGAGATTCAGGATGATGAAAGAACTATCAAGAAATTCTGTTTATCGTTTTAAATTTTCTGATAACCAGCATTGCTAGGCTTCAACAACACTTTAATAATTACTATGATAACCCATACCCAACATTTTGCACATCACAGTCCCAAATCATGTGTGTGTGTGTTTGTGTGTGTGCGTCTCAGAATCACCTTGTTTAAAATCCGGAACCCTACCTCTGGAAATTCTGACTTAGAAGGCTTAGAGTGTATCCAGGAATCTCCACTTTTTAAAAAAGATTTTGTTTTTTACTTATTTATTAGAGAGAGAGGGACAGAGAGAGAGAAAGTGTGTGTGTGTGTGTGTGTGTGTGTGTGTGTGCATAAGTGGGGGGAGCAGCAGGAAGAGGGAGAAGCAGGATCCTCACTGAGCAGGTAGCCTGATGTGGAACCCATTCCCAGGACTCTGGGATCATGACCTGAGCTGAAGGCAGATGCTTAACCAACTGAGCCATCCAGGCAACCCCAGGAATCTTTGTTTTTAATAAAAGAACCCTGACCTTAGTTCTCATATAAGTTTTTAAAGAGATAAAATTTCAGAGGTGCCTGGATGGCTCAGTCGGTTAAACCTCCAACTCTTGATATCAGCTCAGGTATTGATCTCAGGGTCGTGAGCTCAAGCCCAGCATTGGGCTCCTTGCCTACTTAAAATTTTTTTTAAAATTAAGAAAAAGATATAATTTCAATTCTAGCCCATCTGAATTTATTATTATAGGAAATACCCATTTGATTTTCTGCATTTTATTTCTCCACTGTACTCATTTAAAGTCACATAATAAACAAATATTCATCACATCAGTCTCATAAACAAATATTCATGTCCTACCATTTGACCTCTTCATCTGAAAGATTTCTTTCAATGTCAGAGTAACACAAATCATAGCTGTATTTGGGACAGGAACTCAACTAAATCCAGCGTTTGAGGGAGAGAATAGTGAAAACATGGGTCTTCACCTCCATGACTAACTAGAATTCATGTATTTTATTAGTTGGGGGCCGTTAGGGATACCCAGAGCACATCAAGAGATGAAAGCAACCACTAAAAGCAATGACGAAAATTTACAAAAGATAGACAAAACACTGGAATTATCTAGCAGTATGGGACCAGTGATATATGAGCAAATAGCCATAAACAGCTCATTAACTTCCAAGGCCATACGTCTTATGCCATAGGAATATAATCAACATTTATGATGATTGCTTAAGTCAATAATAAGATGAAATATGCATAACTTAAGAAGTACACAATATACCTTAGAAACTTTGTATCTGAAATTTGCCAATATAAAATATTTAATTGTTCAGTTCTCAAGAGAATTACTATTTTCTTCAATTGCTCCCTTTTGAAATATATAAGTGCATGTTGTCCCTCATTATAAAGAGCTCACAAAGAATACTCAACAATTAAGCAGTCTCCCTACAAACTCTAGCCTCAGTTAAATTGCAGCAGAGGAGATATAGGAAGCTACTGAGTCCTATTCAAGCTTCCTAACAGGAGAATGCAGAACTAGGAGAGATTAATTTTCATGCTTTAGGAAAAAGTAGGTTAAATCTTTGCCAATTTTTTCTTTTTAAAAAGTGTATGTGTGTGTGTGTGTGTGTGTATATACATATATATATATACACATAGTCTACCATAAAGGAAATTTCACAGTAATTAATGGAAGAGCTTTAGACTAATCCTAATGCACGAGGAAGATCTAAGCATCAAAAAGAACACAGAACTTCAGGGAGAAAAACAGCAATGAAGATGAAAACCCTTCCATCTAAGTTTCTGTCAAGGACAGATTCTGACTCCATTGAGCGTAGGTTCAAGAGCAGTACCCTTACAGTCATTTCAGACACCTGGTGGATTCTCTCCAAGAGAAACAACCTAAACCCCAGAGATAAATACTTGATCATCTATCTAAAGAAAGTGACACCAAAGCTGCCTTCAGGGTCAGATATAATTAATACGCCGTTAAAGGCACTTGAATAAACCCTATTCAGGAGATTTTCTCTTTCCTCACTGTAGGCTGCTGGTCTGAACAGGTTCAAGCTCACCTTGCCTCTTTTCCTTTCAAAAAGCCAAGAACAATGGCAAGATGATGGGACCCATTAAGAAAGTGAGAACAGGAATTTAATATGTACCCCTCGGGTAATTCTTGAGTGCTGGTAACATTCCCAAGTGCAAAAACCAAGAATGATGGTGGGTAGTAATTCTGCTTCAGTGGAAATGATTAAAAGTTCAAACAGGCCACATAAAAAATAAATATGAGGTATCAGAAGGAGATTATTCTGTACTTGGATCGAATGACTTCCCTTTGGCACATGAACTGTGTTTTCTCGAAAACCGTTTTTGTTAAAGCAGTGAGCTGTAGCTGCCAGCTAGCCTTTCGTTAGTGAGGTGTGCTCAAAGGTTCCACAAGGAACAGGAGGGCGTTAATAGGGATTTTTATTGTTGTTGTTGTTGGTTTGTTTGATTTCTAGGCTATGGAGGCTAGTGCCTTCTCTGATGCTGGTAAGCTCCTGGGTTTGTGTGTTCTTCTAGGTAACACTGAAATATATGATTTAAATACCTTAACTGTGAGACTGGAGATCCTGGCTGATGTGGGGAAAAACAAAGGGGAACAGTCTCAGGAAGATTAATAAAACTCAAAAGGGAAATAGACTCAGTATAACGTAAGAGGGAAATAAGGATGATATGAAGTGGTTAAAAAAATAATTTTGCTATGACGCCCCCTATTCCACCCCCTAATTCAAAACTTAATTCACCCTGACTTTTCACTGCTGGGCATGATTCCATAAAGGGTCTATTCACCAGATTTTTGATAAAATGATCTGAAGATTGCCCACGCTCAAGATAGGGATATCAAAAACTTAACCTGTGCTGTTGGGCAGCCATCCAAGAGCTACTCACATACAGAAAAGCCACTACAGGCATCCCAATATCCTCATTGTTTTCTTTGAGTGGGAAGACATTAGGGGCAGACCCCCAATAATAGCACAACACAAGAGCCACAGGGAGATGCCTTCAAATGAAATGCCTGGGGCTGTACCATCCTCTCACCAGGACCCTCTGTTGTTCAAGGGATACTTCTGTTTTTGTTTTTGTTTTAAGATTTTATTTATTTATTTGACAGACAGGGATCACAAGTAGGCAGAGAGGCAGGCAGAGAGAGAGGGGCGGAAGCAGACTCCCTGCTGAGCAGAAAGCCTGATGCCTGGCTCGATCCCAGGACCCTGAGATCATGACCTGAGCTGAAGGCAGAGGCTTTAACCCACCGAGCCACCCAGGCGCCCCTCAAGGGATACTTCTTTCAGTGTCCAAACTCTGTAACAGAAAAGCTGAGCAGCGGAAATCAACCACCTTCTGTGTAAATTCCTTGGTTCTGTCCTATCACACCAGCCTGAAAACCTGCCCACCACAGGAACTCCAAGAGGATGAGGAACTGGAAAGTTGTTCTCTGATTCATGACTCTAGCTGCAGCAGTACTTATGATAATGGATCGGGGCTGGGCACCCTTGGGAAAATGTGTGTTTGGAGGAGGAAGATGCCTGGACAATATGCTGAGATTTCCTGTGCTGCCATAAGCAATTTGTGACTTAATGAGTATATTTATAGGTACGTTACAGGTCCTTTATCATTTCAGAAATCAATGAAGTAATTTCCAAAGGAAGTTAGAGTGATCTATGCCTATCAGCTGCCCCTACTGCATTTATCATAAAGAGAGAGAAAAAAAAAAAAGAATTCATGCTTTAGGGAAAAATGGAAATGGAACAGTTTTCCAGAAAGAAAACATGAATAAGATTGAACAAAAAGTTGTATAAAGATGCTACCTTAAAGAAAAAAAAGTAGAGTGTTTCTAATGGATAAAGTCTTTTTTAATAATTAAAACATTCTTTATTTCTCTATCCCAACTACCACTTAGTGACGAGAGCTACTATTTATTGAGGACTTCTTCATTGCTAGACTACTGCTAAATATTTTGCATGCTTTACTTCCTTTGATCCTTATCCCCATCCCATAATTTACAGATAAGGGCAATGAGGATCCAAGAGATGTACTTGCTGTTATCATTATATTAAGGTTAATAACTTGCCTAAGTCACACAGCTAGGGGATGTGGCAACAGGTGGTTTTGGAACCCATTTCTATCTACTTTATTCCGAGTCTGTGCTCTTGAACACTGTACCACATTGCCACCACTGGACTGCAGCTATTCAACAACTTGGGATAAATGTGTGTTTCAATCTTCTGATGAATTCATTTCACACCATCTTTGAATATAAACTCAAATATACATACACTTACCCAAATTATCTATTCACCCCTTTAACAGTTTCTTACTGGGGAGATACTTCAGGTCAAACTCCCAAGCTAAGCTCAAAAGAACTCAAGATGAAACACCAAGTCTCTCTTCTCAGTGACTTTCCTTCCGGGAGAAAAAAACACCATTTGTAACACAGTATGTGCCGTAATGAAAGAAACAACAAGGTGGTGAAAGCAGAAAATAGGCGGGGCCTTCTACTCCGAACGCCGCACTAGAAGAATTCCCACTTATGTCAAATTACCAAATATTTTCCCAAAGCTACTGATCTCAATTCAAATTTAAGATAACAGCAAAGGAGTTGAGGTTGTTTACTTGGTTTTAGGAAAACTCCCATCTGGTTCTCTGCAGACCACACCGGAAAGGGTGTATTTCTAGACAAGGGAAATCTCCTTCTCCCAAATATAGAACCTCTAGGAAACTGTGTTCTTAATTTAGAAACCAACTTCAAACTTTGGTTCTTGCAGAGTGGGTGGGTTGAGGTAAAGCATAAGCTTGGAGCTTTTACATAGATCTCATTTTCTTCTTTCCAGTTCCTTGGCAATCCTAGAATTAGATGCAAAAAGACTTGCAAACAATAATTTTTATATTGTTTGCACATAATAGACTGCATGTTTCCTTGGTTGGCAAAACATGAGTTTCTCCTCAAAATTAAACCTTTCAATATAATGAGTAATGGCTTCCATAAGCTGTAATATTCATTCTGTGAAAGCCCTGTTGAATAGTCTTTGCCCTAACTACATCCTAGTGTTCATCTCTGACTGAAAAAGGAAAACGTCTTGTAGATATAAATGTGAAAGAAAGTAATAAGGATAGACAGCATGGAAGTTGAACAATTATGTCAGCCAATACCTCTTGCTCTCAGGATTCCTACATAAATAGCAAACTGGTATCTGGAAATGCACCCTGGAATGAGTGGTACATTTTATACCAAGCATTCACGTATCTCAGTCAGTCCTCACCACAGTCTTATGAAGTGAGCCAGGTAAGTTTTCCTTCCCTGTCTTCCAGTGGAGAAAAGGGAGTCTCTAAAATTGGCTTGACCTCCCTGGAGATCGCCAGGCTAATGAAAAGCAGAAGCAGAACCTAGCTATACCTGCATCTCAGTTCACTGCTTTCCACTACGTGCTATGCAAAACTGTAACTGAAAAGACATAGCAAGCTCTCCCACAGTAAAAGGAAAAACATTTTTAATGACGTTAATGGAGGAATATGTAAGGGAAGCATTTGTATTTTATTTTATAAATATTTATTGTAAGCAAGTCATTGTGCTAAGAGTAGTAAGAGGAAGTCAGAGACGACTGAAGCTATACCTCTCTTTATCCACGACCCTCTATGTACATGGACCGATGTGTCCATAATACATCTTCTCTAAACCATCTGAGCTATAATCTGAAATCACAGGAAATAAACAAAGCTCTCTTTTTGAAATGTTTCAGGCAACTGAACATAAACAGTGATGAAAGATTTATGTAGGATCTTGATTATACTTGTCTACAACCCTATTTGTTGCTTTGAAATAAGCTTTATGTCACAACTGCCTTCAGAGTCACCAGGTCTGGTGATCAAGTTTGATGTATTAGCATTTCTGAGCTCTGCTCTGATATCACATACCAGATTCATCCAATATTGACATATCCTGACATTTGCTGTCAAGACCAAGCTCCTAATTAAGCTGCTGGATTTGGGGACTCTATAATGCAACTCTTGTTGGAACTCAGACTGGTCAGTTTGACGTTCATTTTTTGTTTGCAGACACGAGCTGTGGTATCAAAATTCCTGAGCTTTCACTGAGACCACTGCAGAATAAAATACTATTCTTACATATCAGACCCCAGAAGGTGACCAGTTAGACTTCTTCAGTTTGTGGGTAGAGACTGTCCTGACATACACATCCATCAGCCCCTGTGTTTGCACCTCTCTGTCTGTACATGTAGGTTTCATGTCCATCCTTGGCCCTAGTTAGATAATTTGTCCTTTCCTATTCCCCCAAAGCAGACAGTTTTTTGAACATCTATTTCAGCACCTTTTAAATGAAGCTCTTTCCTTCCCAAAATACCGTTTTCCCCTTGAATTCATGTTCCTTTGTGAAGTTCAGACACATCTGTCAACCCATCAGTTAGAATCTTGAATATAACATAAAATCATCCCCTTAGGTAAAAAATAATTTTGTAAAATTGCTTTCTATTATTTTCTGTTTAACAGTTCTGAATTCTCTCCTTGACTTAAAAAAAAAATTTAAAAACTCATGCATTTCTAATTCTTTAAAGTCACAGATTCTCAGATAGGTGTGAGCCATTGTTATTAATCACTTTTAATACCATCAAAATAATTATGCACAACAAAAAGATTTAAAGATTGGCGTTTTTTTTTTTTTTTGGTCTTCCTCTCTGACTTTAAAAACCTAAGTCTACCTTATTCTGAAGATTCCTTTATGAATGGACACATTCTGTCAAGCTGGATGACTTGTGTTCTTAGGATCTATGAAACATTAAGACTCTCATGAGGTCTAAAAATGATGTCATTTCCTCCACACCATTTACGAAGCTTTGTTTTTAAGAAGCCATTGTTGTATTAAGAATTCTATTATTTCACCGACAGCACTCCCCACAGTCCTGGGCACGGACTCTTTCTTTATCTGTAGTAGAGACAGACAGGAGAAACTAAGTTCTGTCATTTACTTTCCTTGTATGCATCTGGGACTCTAGAGAGAAAGGGTCACCAGCTCTTAGTTACAAATGATAAGAAACTGATTCTCTAACTAGTACACATAAAAATGTATTTTTTTCAATAGAAGAAATCTGTAAAGTTTATCCCATATCCTTTCAGACGATATAAAGATGGGATCAAGTTTTGTTTTGATACAGAAAAGTTCAAAGAAAAAATTTCTACAAAGTCACAACAAAATTATTTGTACTATCTTGGCAAACGCCTTTCAACAAGCTAGGACTTGATGCCCTGTTTCAAACTGACTATACTATATATACATATATATAGTATAGTGAGTTTCAAACTGACTATATAATATATACAATTTTTCTTTGAAATTCCAAGTGTTTGAATCATTATACCAATGGCCAGACTGAGATACCCAATATATCATAGGGATTTGTTTTTTGTTTTCTAATCTTTGGGGATTTCAGTATAGATTATTACAGATTATGTTGCAATGAACAATTTTGTATTAGTTTGGGGGGGGAGTTATTATTTTTTTAGGAAAAGCTCCTGAAGAAGTATTGACTTGACGCTGGACTTCTCTGGGCCCCCTGCGTCATGTGACTGTGTTGCTTTTCGACACATTTGTAGCTTTTTGCATTCCCAGCAACCTCCCTACCTTCATCTTGATGTTAACATAACCTTCCACCACTACTCAACACCACTCTCTTCCCCACGAAGGGCTAGTCATTGAGCATAATACATGTGTTTCTGGAACTTTCATTAAATCAGCATCTGCCTCAACCTAAGCATGTAACATTTCATGAAAAGAAAACACTCTCTCTCTCTCTCTCTATATATATATAGGTAGATATATTAGATAGATAGATAGATATAGATAGATATCTATCTATCTATATACATATAAAGATTAGAGAGCGAGTGAGAGAGCGCGCCTACATGTATGCATGAGGGGGAGGGGCAGAAAGAGAGGGAGAGAGAAAATCCCAGGCAGACCCCAGGTGCTGAGCCTGGAGCCCAACACAGGGCTTGATCTCATGAGGCCCTGAGATCAGGACCCCAGTGAAACAAAGAGCCCGTCACCCAATCAACTGCAGCACCCAGGCACCCCAAAAGGACACAAGATCTTAAGCAGCATAGAATATTTTGAAAAGAGAAATATATAGTCTCTGAAGAAAGAAAAATTACTGCAGAAAGTTTCAAACCAGTAAGGCTGGGGTCTTGGACCATGCTACATTAGCAGCTGTTTTGTTGGAGGGTTCCTTGTTCACTTTTCATTAGGTGACTGACACCTGAAAGGGGAAGGGATCACCTTCCATCATTATTACTCACATGGATATGTCACATCACGTAAATTATACTGAAGTCTACTGTGGGCATGTTCAGGCCAGGCTTAATTCCCACAAATAAGATGTGGATTTGCATTAACCCAAAATGGATGAACTGCCAGAAAAGAGATTATTTTATCTATTTAGAATGCTCTGGAAAGAACAATGAAGCCATCATATTACGAAGATGAACATTTCACTCTTGTTTTGAACATGAGATGTTTTCTTCCATACACTGAGAATTCATTGGCCAAATTTTCACCTTCCGCATACAAGAGCCATTAAAAACAAACGAACGAAACAACAACAACAACAAATGTTGATTTTCTACCTCACCAACAAATCCCCCCAGAAATCTACTTCTCCAGCTAAAACATCTCTAGCGATCTCATTTTTGCTCTCAGAAGCACAACATGCAACTGGCTTTCTACCTTTGAACTGGTTATTGCTATATTTATATTTGTTTTCTCCTAAGATGGTCACAGAGGCAGAGTGGGAGCTAAATTGGGCTCTGATAGGGTTTCCTCATCCTGAGCCATTTTCTGAGCACACTGCATTCATAAATAGCCTGCAAGGCTTTGGGCTTCTGAGGTCACTATGCTTCACACAATTGTTCTCTGCAGGGCTACGTGAAAGACAGTGGCTGAGCTGAGGCCTGGAGTTCCTGGAAGCTGGTTTTCTCAGCATTGAAGGGCTATCTCTTCTCAAACAAAAGCACAGCTAGGCTGTAAAGGGTGACCTTGATCATTGTTCGTAGGGCCTTTTTCAGAAGCGGTGGATACTCCTGAAATGATAGGACCAACCTCTAAGTCAATACCATCTTGCTCTCAGGATTCCTACAGAAATAGCAAACTGGTATCTGGAATGAGATAAATTTGTAAACTCTCTTCTGTTGAAAAGGAATGCAAATGAGAAGTATTATCTGACTACTTTTTCCTCTTACTTTCTTGACATTCCTCAGGCTTAATCCTAACAGATTTCAGGGAGAGTGAATGCACGAAATGTAGTGGGGACCAGTCATTAATCACTAAGAGGAATAGAATTGGTAGAAATGTGGAGAAGGTGTAAGAAGTGTTTAATGCCTGGGAATTGGATGAGGAGGTCTCCGAAAGTACTATGGAGGAAAACAAGAAGAGCGTTAGGACTTGGCTCATCTGTTAACATGATTACATTATGTTGCCATGCAGATAGAAGTAGTATGTAGCAGCAAGTCAGAGCATAGCTCAGTCTTCACAGTCACGTGCAAACATTTTTTTCAATGGATTTTCTTATTCTGAATGACCTGCTACAATTTGTATAGCTACAAATTTTTTTTAAATAAATACTCTTAGAATTTTCATTTATTTCCATGGAAAATGAATTACTTCACTCCTTTTCTCCAGGGCTCAGCAATTTGGAGCAACCCGCAAGCTTTTGGATAGGTCTCCCTTTGAGAAAGAGCAGGGAGGTGGGGAAACAGGATTTGATAAATAATCACTTTTAAAATGGGCTCAAATACAGTTTATCTTGGGCTTGTTTCTCCCTATACATAAGGGCATGAAGTCTCTTAGCAGGCACTGAAGCACCGAAACAATTATCATTAACCATGCTAGATATACAATGTAATGTCAGGTAATACAATGAACTACTGTGTATCCTATGTTTAGATAAGGAATAAAACATGACCATCATTACTGCTTCCCTCTGTCCCTCTCTCTGACAGCAATTCCCTCCCTCTTTACAGAGACATCCAGGATGAATTACTTTGAAATGTATTTGAAGTCAAAGCACCAAATAAGCACCATAATGTCCTTGATGGTACTAAATGTTGACAACTTTTTTTTTTTTTAATGTAGTTTCTGATGAAGGTAAGGTTGTGACTCTGTCTTGGTCACATATACAATTGAATATATTCTCACCTGCCCAACCTAAGAAACATTTGAGAACATGATGTAATTCAAAGCAATGCCTCTGGTTACAAATAGATGCTCTTAGGAATATGGGCAGAAAATTAAAATATCTATCTGGTTATTTAAATAAGAATCAGTCCTTTCATTTGAAAACAATTCTAGTGACTTTTAAACTTGAAAAAAAAAAAATAGAAACAGTTAGGTTCCATAGGATTATTTGACCTGCTGTATTGCACTGGGCCTACCTATATTTACACAAAGCCATATTCTTTCTCTTACAGTTAACGCTGTGTTTTTCCCCTGAGCCACATTCATGGGTATAGAACATAGACTCAGACATACACACATGCAGGGTAAATACTCCCAGATAATATCCTGAAGACCTCAAAACCACCTGTCAATCCATTTAAATAACTATCAACTGATTGTTTGACTAAATGGAACTATTATTGGATTAAATTTACAGGTCAGGAATAAAAATGGACCAACGAAAGAGCTTCTTGTCCCAACACGAAATTGCTAAGATTTTTGTTTGTTTTTAACATAGTCAACCCAAACTTCCTTTGGGCTTGGTGTATACTTCCAAAGCTAAGCTAAAGAGCTCCCAACTTTACATCATCTGTAAGAACTGTGCTACCATTTGGCTTTTGGTAGCATTCCTTAGTCATAAACACATCCTGAAATTTGGAACAGGCTTGGGGTTGTTCATCTGGAGGCACTAATGTAAGCCAGGAAAGTTCGAGATACATTTCGAGATGAAGAGGGCTAATGTCACCTGGCATATTGAATTTTATTTTAAATAGAGTACAACTGACTGTTCTATTTGAGTACTCAGGCACCTGGTTTTAGGTCTGGTGCAGCCTAATATATTCCTATAAATCAAGGAATTAACAACCCTCAGTTTTAAAATGATACAAAATAGGTAGAATTTATTTAAAAATTCTGGAGAGGCTCTCGAGTAGCAGTGATAGTGACAATGTCAAAACTCTATGGTGAACTTCAGGTGGTTTCACTTCGCATTTCAGAATACTGATGGAGCCATCTCCCACTTGAACACTTGCAGTCACTTGGACAGAAAGCGGAGAGGGCAACAGAGCAGCACCCAACTGACAGATTGGTGGCTCATTTGTCCATCTGGAAAGAGGAGACATCACCAAGACTGAAGATGCTTTTGTCCGTTTGGAGGTTAAGAAATTAGTCTACACCTCAACATCCCATCTTACCACAAAAACTTCCCCTATCCCTGTCCCTATTGTTCATGGGACTGTAGCAGAAATATTCCCCAAGAGTCCCTTGAGTATCTGCTAAGACACTCTGAAATCCAAATAATTTATGTTGTAATATAAGGTTGAGAAACTGATAGACAAGAACAAACACAGGGAGTCACTCAGCCTTTATTCTGCTATGTTTTACCAAAAAAGGAAAAAAAAAGAAAAGAAAAAGAAAAAGAATAAATCTTAAGCAACTTGATCTATTTCTCACCAGAGCTTACCACATCTTAGCTTATCGCAACAATTCAGAACCCCTAAGTACTTGAAATGTTATAATTCAAGCCCTGAATCTGAACTTGCTGTTTTACTTTCAATTCACTATAATTAGAATTAGGAGGAAAAAGAAAGAATAAAAAATTAAAATTGCCTACTTTTCAGTAGACTTGGGTCTATTACTCTCTGCTAAATTATGATAAAATAACTAACCAATCACAACTGGTAGAAGCACATTGGGTGTGGACTGATTTTGGTGGCAGTACAGTGACATGCTCCAAGAGGAGTCATAGTAGTCTGGAAGATTGAGGAGAAGAAGAAAGAAAAAAGCAACTGGAATCCGGGAGATTTAGGACATTCGCCACCTCTGTGACCTGGGACTGAGGCAGAAGGAGAGACCCACATGGAAGTCAACTGTAACTTGTTCATTCTTACATGGTTTCAGATTTATTTCTAAAGAGTTCTAGAAAGACACAGAGAAATGTTTCCTTATTAACAACCTCTCACTACCCTTTCTGGCTGGGACAGAGCAAGGCCCTGCTATAACGTAAATTATTCTCCAGGGAAATGGAAAAGAGCTGTCCCCATGAGCCTGTGTGCAGACAACTTTCAGGTAACTCCAGCCTCAGGTTAATGAAAAGTGCAACTCTTTCTTATGCACACTATTTGCTGGTTTCCTCAAGATGGTCATCTTGCAGTCCCACTATCATCTTCCATGACAGGATTTTAGGGAGAAATCAATTAAAGCCTTTGACTTAGAAAAATCACTGAGTCATTTTACCATTTGTCTCAGGCCATCTAGATGACCGAAGACAAACCATGAAGGAATCGGTCTCATTCTTCCCTTACTTAATTCCCTTTCCTGGGATAAAGTGGTCTCTCTCCTCATCTTTGTGGGGCCTCAGAGATGATCATTTTTCTATCCTTTGTGTTTTTGCAGCCCTATTAAATATCAGAGATAATCAAATTGACCACGCTATAACACAAGCCAGATGTTAAGCCCACTCAAACCTCTAGATGATTTTTTTAATCTTCTATTTTAGGCGTTAAAGATAGAACCCAAAACTCATTTTTATATTTCTTTTGGGGCTTTATTTTCAAAACTCAGTAAAGGATTATAATATTCTATTTGATTTTGTTATAACATGATTTTTTGCAATTACATCAATAAGGATTAATTTTATCCATCGCTTCACTTACCAGTTGCCACATTTTATAATTCCTATCATTTGGGGGGCACCTGGGTGGCTCAGTCAGTTAGGTGTCTGCCTTTAGCTCAGATCATGATCTCAGGGTCCTGGGATCGAGCCCCGCCTTGGGCTCCCTGCTCAGTGGGAGGCCTGTCTCTCCCTCCCCCTCTGCTGTTCCCCCGCTTATTTGTGTTCTTTGTCAAATAAATAAAATCTTAAGTAAATAAATAAATAAAATTCCTATCATTTTTAACCCGAGCTAATTTCTAACTATACTCAGTATTTTTTTTCCATTTTATTTATTTTTTCAGCGTAACAGTATTCATTCTTTTTGCACAACACCCAGTGCTCCATGCAAAACGTGCCCTCCCCATTACCCACCACCTGTTCCCCCAACCTCCCACCCCTGACCCTTCAAAACCCTCAGGTTGTTTTTCAGAGTCCATAGTCTCTTATGGTTCGCCTCCCCTCCCCAATGTCCATAGCCCGCTCCCCCTCTCCCAATCCCACCTCCCCCCAGCAACCCCCAGTTTGTTTTGTGAGATTAAGAGTCATTTATGGTTTGTCTCCCTCCCAATCCCATCTTGTTTCATTTATTCTTCTCCTATCCCCCTACCCCCCATGTTTAGTGAAATAAGTCAATCGGAGAAAGACAACTATCATATGATCTCCCTGATATGAGGACATGGAGAAGCAATATACTCAGTATTTAATGACACTTTAGAAATGACCCCAAATTTTGAAAATAAGAGGCATTCTACAGAACTAAATCAATACAGCTAACACATGACTGTTGAGATGAGCCCTCCACAGAAGTCACCTTAGGGTTTACATGCATAATCAACTCTATTTCCTTAAAATGTAGGTGCTCAGGCTCCAAAGCGGAGATTCTGTCTTCTCGTTTCTGGAGTGGACCCCCTGATTCTACAGTTTTTAACAAGCCCCGCAAGTAACTGTGGTGCTGCTAGTGCACGTGACACAATGTGAGCAACACCAGATCAAGGAACAGGATGTTCTGTTAGACAAAGCAGGAAGAGGGAGCTCCCAGAAATCTAACCCCAGAGCTGATAGAAGGGAAAGGAAGCACGGCCTAAACAATGACATTAACATAACTGAGGAGAAAAGTGTGAGGGTACGTGGCAGGGGCTGTGCGTGGAGCCCACACGAGGGGAAAATAAAATCCCAGGAATCTGTGACCGCACGGTGCTCAGACAGAGACTGTGGACGTGCGACACGGGCGAGGCTGACTTTGTGGCAGTTTTCCCCACTGTGGAGATGTGTGTGTCAGGTTCTCTGGGGTTCAAGGACAGTCTCCACTCAGTTATTGAGTTATTATTATTATCTTTTATAATAATAATAATATAATAATAATAATAATTATTATTATTATTATTATCTGATAATAATTTGGCAACGTGTTCTGACTCTCTACAAGGGAGAAAAGCCAACACAAACACCCTGGTCTATTTCAGTTTTTAAATAATGCATAGATATTTTTACACACTGCTGTCTTGTGAATATTGCTAGCATAGGTGGGTCCCGTTGAGTCTGATTAGCACTGAGTACATAGCAATCACGTTTTGGACCCTCAAAAATAGATCATTAAGTTACACACCAGGATGATCCCATCCATGTACTTCCTTCCTACACTGACCTGCCGGAGTGAGGTGGTATGGGAAGGGACTGTCTGGATAACAGACCCACCACCACGCAGAAGTGTTGCAGCCACTTTGAAGCCAGGGTCTCTTTCGTAAACAGACATTGCACTTCATGCAAAAGGTGGGAGAAATAATCAAATAAGCACATAAAATTCTTTTACATCGTAATTAATTTTCATTAAAATTTTTCCTCGAAATCCCCCTGCTCAGCAATTAGGTGACCTCCCTCTTTATTATTTTTATGTAATTTAATATTGTTTGAGATTACAAACAACTAATATCATATATGCACTTGTGTGCCTCTGTGTGTGTGCCTGTGTGTCTGTGTGAGACATAAACCAAGAAGACTAAAAGTGGTGATATCTGAGTGGTATACGAAAATTTCTTCTGTTTTTCTGTATTTTTCAAACTCACATATACAATTAATACTTAATTGTATTAATTAATTGATGTTTCAACATCAGCATTAAATGTCATTAATCTAAGTCAATGATCCTTAAATTTGGCTACAAACTAGAATCATCTGAGAGCTTTTAAAAATTGCTATGCTGAGCATAGGGCACCTGGGTGGCTTAGTGGGTTAAGCCTCTGCCTTCGGCTCAGGTCATGGTCTCAGGGTCCTGAGATCAAGTCCTGCATCAGGCTTTCTGCACAGCGGGGAGCCTGCTTCCCCCTCTCTCTCTGCCTGCCTCTCTGCCTACTTGTGATCTCTGTCTGTTGAATAAATAAATAAAAATCTTGAAAAAATAAAAAAAATAGCAATATCTGGGAGGTACCCTGGAATAATTAATTAGAATCTCTGATAGTAGACCCCAGGCATCAGTGTTTTTTTTAAAGCTCCCCAGGAAACTCCACCTTGCAGCCAAAGTTCAGAACCTTTGGTGTAATTCTAATGTATTTAAATTCAGTTCCTTCAAGAGTTGAGAGATGACATCTAATCAAAGTTTGTAACATCTTGAGATTTAAATATTTTTTCCCCCGATGTCTTAAAAGTAGTTTACTAAATCTTTTTTTTTAAACATTTTTTTTTTTTTTTTTTTGGCAGAGAGAGAGATCACCAGTAGGCAGAGAGACAGGCAGAGGGAGAGGGGGAAGCAGGCTCCCCACTGAGCAGAGAGCCTGCCCTGGGGCTCAATCACAGGACTCTGAGATCATGACTGGAGCTGAAGGTAGAGGCTCAACCCACTGAGCCACCCAGGTGCCTCTAGTTTACTAAATCTTGACACAGATAAAAGTGGATGATTTTTCCTGGATCAATATGTAATATAATTTCAAAATCTCAGGTTTATTTATTCTGTTTAGCCTATATATTTATTTAAAGAAATCTCAGTCCCTGAAAATACTAATTAAGGAAGGCATGTCTCAAATTGAATTTGAAGAAGCCTGGATGGCCAATTTTTTGAGGGAGTTCCCGAGGACCTCCTGAGGCATCAGTGATGGTTAATCACATCAAATTGGGGGATGAAAGACCCACTCAGACATCAGAAAGCCTTCTTGTGGGAAGATACTTGAAGACACACCAATACTGAGTCACTGGCTTGAAAAGAGAGAGGCAGATGGCATGTCATCAGGAGACGATGACAAAATTAAACACTATTATACAGTTGATTAGCAACAGCAAGAGTCAACAATAAGCTATGGGAGGCCTCCCAGAAGCAGAGTGCATGATCAAGGTGGCGACTCTATTGATCAGAAATGGATAAACATCCAGAAATACAGATGGTGGACTTAGGGAGATTAGAATTAGGGAACCAGAGCAGGACTCCAGAATAGGCACAGAGGATTACTTTGCCCTGATTCACAAGGTATTATGGAATTTAGTTTAAGTCAGGGATCTATCTGCTGATGTTTGAGAGAAAAGACAAAAGCCATGAAAAGGAATGGATACATGAAGTTCAGGTTAAACTAGCCATAACGCTGGCTCTGGAAACTTCTTACATTCTGCTCTAGAAACAAAATCCATGTCATCCTTATGGCAGAGCTCATCTTCTTGTGGAAGAAAAGCTGCACCACCTCTAGGAGTTTAAGGATACAGAGATTGCTGTTTCACAGTCTGGTGAGAATGCACACGGCTGACAAGGTGCTCAACAGGGGAGGAAGGCACTGTGCCTCTATGACATCCCAGCTGGGACCATGGGAATCATCCTGGAGGTGGCCTTCTTCTTCAGCATATCTGATCAGTTACATCCCACACCGAATCAATCACCAACTTTTGTCAATTCTAATTCAAGAGTAGCACTTAAAATATCCTATTAGCTCAATCCCTTTGTCATTGCCCTAATTGAGGCTGGCATCTCTTTCATGTTCATTACTACATCAACCTCCTAATGGGTCCCTCTGCTTCCTCAAATCCATTGTAGACAGAGGTATTTCTGAGCATGACCTGTATTTTTCTGGTTTCTCTCTTCACATGGTGTTTAAATTCCAGCTTCCTACAAATGTCTCCTCAGATTGGTTCTGGGAGTTCCAGGGATGTTCCACATGGGCTAATGAATAAGACCAATCAGTTTGTGGGTACTACTGTGTGTAGAAAGAACCATGCTGTTTTTCCGCTCTACCTAACTGATCCAAATAGCACCATGTCTCTGGATATTATGAGCCCCTTCCAGGTACTGCTGCATCTTCTGTAACCCAAAGAACACTACCAGGCCACTGTTATCATCTGTTTCCCAACAATTTGCAGTGCCCAAGTCTTCAAGGCATGATAATGTATACTCAAGAAAGTCTTAACAACTTCTTCCAGGGCCAGAGAAAAATCAACTTAGTGCTGCATAATGGTGTCATTATTCTTTCCTAGTGTGTGAAGAACCAAGTTATAGGTCCATTTCCAAGCTAGATTCCCTATTAACCTTTATGGCCACCAACTAAAACTCCCATTCAGATGCTCAGGGAAAGAAGAGAAGAAAACACTCAGCAGGGCATACGGGAAGACCTACTCCTTTTCAGAATATCTAGAATGAGATAACTACCAGGCCATGGCTGATGGATAAAGAAGAATCCACAAGCCAGTCAAGGAGTAGATAAACAACTAGAGAGTGTTCAGTCACTGAGACCTTTCTTTGCCTCACTTATTCTAATTTTATTATTATGTTTATTTTGGGAACTGGGTAGCAGGCAGTAAATGGAGAATAAAGTCTTCATTTTACAGAGCTGGCATGAGAATTTGGAATAGATACTTCAGGGTTTATCTTCTCCTTTTACAAAGTCCTTTCTCTCCCCAGAGGTAGACAAAATTAAAATAACCCAATGCTAGTGGTGACATAGGTAGAATCCAAGCAGTAAAATACATAGGACTAGACTTCAAAACTCTTATATGTGTTTCAAGGAACAAGATATTAAAGACATCATTTTTTTTTTTTTTTTTAAACTTGTGAGCAGCCTGGAGGTTAGGCAGGGAGGCACCAATCACTTCATGGACCTGAAGTTGAAAATTCAAAAAACTAGTCTTTTAATTCAGAGTGCCTGGGTTACGTCTCTTTGTTTTATTTTTTTTTTTATTTCCTTTTGGTTATACCCTGCTATTAGCAGAGTCTGGTTTGAACATTCAACCTTGTTGCAACTATACTAAGGAATATTAAGAAAAACGATATCTAGGACAGTTTGCTAAGCAAGGATCAATGACCCCTCTCCCTCGAAGTATCCTCTCTACGGGTAATACGGATCATAAGAGACAGAAATCAGGTCAGGAAGACTTTCCTTTCAGAGCACCTCAATTGTGTTTCATTACAGAAGGTTACTATTGAGCTTACAGGATTCAAGTCCTTTGGGGAATGTGGCAGACACATTGGAATCCCTCCCTGTAAAGTCTGAGAAGAACCTTGACCATTTCCAGGGCTTTTGTGGGAACTAGCTGGCTGTTATTTGAGTTCAGCAATGTAATTCCTTCAGCTGAAATCAAAGTC
Source organism: Meles meles (assembly GCF_922984935.1). NCBI lineage: Eukaryota > Metazoa > Chordata > Mammalia > Carnivora > Mustelidae > Meles > Meles meles. Next base: position 95,696,673 of record NC_060068.1, read on the forward strand.
AGACTCGATCCAGCTTCATGGGTAAAGGGAGAAAAAATGGCAATAGATGACCCAGGAGAATTTACAACTATTTCCTGACTTAAGCCACTGGTTTATGAGTTTTGGAAAGGGCTTGCCATTTTGCAATCATTAAGGAAACGTCTGATGAGCAGTTTCTAGTATCCTCAGGGATTGCCTGATACTTCAGTTTTTAGAAGAATGTCTCATTAAACCTTAGACGTGCCATGACTGTGGCTGAGCTCACTGACACAATATCTTCTGATCTCCGTACTGACAACCAGCATACTTGAGACATTCTGCATTGCTTTTCTTTTCTGTCTGGGGCCTCTACCACCACTTTGTTGCTCATCTCAACCTCATGCAAGGGTTGCCATCATGCTTTCTCAGTGGGTCAAACTGTCCCACTTTGAGCATATTTTGGAGCCCGGACTGGGGGAGAAAAGGTAAATGAGTGACCCAAGTAAGGTGACTAACTCTACCACTCACTCCTCTAAAACAGAATCAAGGGGCGCCTGGGTGGCTCAGTGGGTTAAAGCCTCTGCCTTCGGCTCAGGTCATGATTCCAGGGTCCTGGGATCGAGCCCCACATTGGGCTCTCTGCTCAGTGGGGAGCCTGCTTCCCCTTCTCTCTCTGCCTGCCTCTCTGCCTACTTGTGATCTCTGTATGTCAAATAAATAAAAAAATCTTTAAAAAAAAAAAAAAGTAAAAATAAAACAGAATCAAGAAGAAAGCCTTCCGAAGGCCATAACATACATTTACTTTAACTCACTTTTCTAAGCCTTTGAAGTATTGTTACACTCATTGTTTAAATGGCACTGCAACAATTTTCCCTCTCTTGAATCTTAACTCTTTTCTCTTTACTGGATTATCTACAGTAGCATACGAATAGATGCTTATTACTTTTATTTTTTTATTTTATTTTTTAAAAGATTCTATTTGACAGAGAGAGAGACACAGCAAGAGGGAACACAAGCAGTGGGAGTGGCAGAGGGAGAATCAGGATTCTCTGCCAAGCAAGGAGCCCAATGCAGGGTCCAATCCCTGGACCCCAGGATCATGACCCAAGCTAAAGGCAGCTATGTAATGAATGAGTCACCCAGGTGCCCTGATGGTTATTACTTTTACCTTAAAAGTAAAAGTGATCCTATCTCCCTTTAGTCTATGGGCCTATTTTTCTGCTCCGATTTACAATAATGTTTCCATTCTTTTCTGACCCAATATAGACTCCTTTCAGGCTGAGAGCAGCAAGGTCATGAATGACCTCTGTACTACTGGATCCAATAACTGTTCTCTTCATGCTACCTGGCCTATCAGCAGCATTTGCGGTTATGGATCACTAGACCCTTTTAACACTTTTTTTTTTTTAAGATTTTATTTATTTATTTGACACACAGAGAGAAATCACAAGTAGTCAGAGAGGCAGGCGGGGGGGGGGGGGGGATGGGCTCCCCACTGAGCAGAGAGCCCAATGTGGGCCTTGATCCTAGGATCCTGAGACCATGACCTGAGCCGAAGACAGAGGTTTAACCCACTGAGCCACCCAGGCGCCACTTAACCCTTCTTTTATGTAGTTTTCCAGAACATCATTCACTCTTGATTCTCCCATCAAACTGACACTACTTCTTTGTCACTTTTGCTAATTGCGTATTTCCCTGACCCCAAACGTGGGAGTAAAACAGGACACAGGCTTTACAGCTCTTCTTTGCGGTATCTAAAATCACCTCCTAAGTGATTCCATCCAGTCTCATGGCTTTAAATACCATCTATATAGTGTTGATGCCCACATTTCTTTTTCCAGCTTGAATTTACCCTCATTCCACATTTGCATATCCAGCTACTTCCTAGACATCTCTGTGTAGATGCCTAATGGGCACTTCAACCTTGTATCCAAAGCCGAAGTTTTGTTTTTAACTATCACTAATATTGTCCTCCACAACATACCCCACATGGGCAATGAAATTCCATCTTTCCAGACACCCTGACAAAAATCCATCAGCAAAATATGTGGCTCTACTTTTCAAACTATACCTGGAATCCTGCTGTGTCTGACAACCTGCTCTGTTGCTACTTTAGTCCAGATCATTTTTATTTCTTTCCAGTGCTATTGCAGTAACTTCCTAACAGACCTTCATGCTTCATCCATGCCCCCCAGCAGCCCCCACAGACCTTAAATCTTTTTTTTCAATTTAGAATTTATATTCGATTTTCACCCTTCTAAAGTATACAGTTCAGTGGTTTTTAGCATACTCACAAAGTTCTGTGACCATCAACATTATCCAGTTCCAGAACATGTTCATCACTCTAGTAAGAAACCCCTGCCCATTACAAGTCACTGCTCATACACCCCCAACCCCTGGCCTCAGCCATCAGGAATCTACTTTCTTTCTCTGTCATTTAGCCTACTCTGTTGATTTCGTATGAATGCATTCATATTATATTTGCCTTTTGTGTCTGGTTTTTCACTTTCAATAGTTTCAACATTTTTCACAATGTATCAAAAATCACTAGTTCATTTCTTCTTCTAACATTTCATTGTATAGATATCCCACCTTCTGTTTATCCATTCATTGGCTGATGGGCTTTTGGGTTGTTTCTATCATTTCACCATAGTGAACAGTGCTGATGTTTATGTTCGCAATGAATTTTTTGCAAGAAATACATTTTCACTTCTTTTGGGTATATTCTTAGGAGAATTTCTGAGTCCTACATTAACTCTAAATTTAACGTTTTTTTAGGAACTGTCAAACAATTTTCCAAGTTGACTACACCATTTTACATTCCCACCAGCAATATATGGGGCCACCGTAAATTCTGAAAACAGCAACTAGAGCTGTGGTACCCAGTAAGGGAGCCATTACGTACATATGGCACTGACTACTTGAAATATGTGCAGCCTTAACTGAGACATGCTTTGAGTGTAAAACACATGACAAATTTCCAAGACTTAGTATGAAAAAACATGTAAATTATGCCATTAGTGATAGTTTATGTTTTTTATACATTGAAAATATAGTATTTTGATATATTGGTCTAAAATATAATATTAAAGTTCATCTACAATTTTTAATTGTAGTATGACTAATAGAGAATCTCATGTTGCATAGGTAATTGACATGAAAGCATAGCAGTAAGCTAGAGTAATCTTTAAAACACTGAACTATAACTCTTCCTTTTAAAACTTTCTAATGGCTTCTCTACTCACTCAGAATGAAGCTCAAAACCTTTAGAGTGGTCTGTAAGGAAGACCTTAACACTCTGTACTACCACCGTCTCCTACTATTGTCTCCCTTGCTCATTTTCACCACACTGGCCTCAGGGCCTTTACACTTGTCATTTCTTCTATATGGTATGCTATGCCCTAAGACTGTCACCTGGCTTGCTTTCATATCATCAGGATTCAGCTAAAAGATGACTTCATCAGTGAAGGCTTCCTGACACCTATTATTTATATACCCCTATTTCACACTGCCTCTTGTCCTCTTTCCCTACGTTACTTTTCTCCATATTTCTTTAACACCACTTACAAACATAGTCATCTATTAATTGATTCTTTTTCTCCAGAATTTAAGCCACGGGGCAGGGTCTTTGGCATTTTGTATTACACAATCTTCAATGCAGAAAATAGTGCCAGGAACATGGTAGGTATTCCTGACATACCTTTTGAACAAAACCGGAGTACCAATATCTTGAACAGCTATAAGGGATTTGTTTTCATAATTATCATTTTATAGATGAAAAAATTAAAGCAATGACAAGTTAGTGACTTCTGCAAGGCTATCTAGTTTAGAGTTATGGGTTTTGAACTGGGAACTCAGGTCTTAGATTTGTACTTGGATTTGTATCAAGTCACTGGACACAATGAGTTTTCTTTCAAGAAAGCTTTTAAGTTTTTACTTTGGACCAGTACTATTTTGGAGTTATGATACAGTCTTTCTCTACTCTGAGAGGAAAAGAGCTCCACTTTAAGATAATACTTAAAAATTTTATCAGTCATACAAATGCTTTAACCAGGCATAAAAATCCTTTGTACAAATTTCATTACTGGTAAGTATACCTAATGGAGTTGTTCTTGGTTTGTGATGAGATTCCCTACCTATGTTTGAAAGACATTACAAACTGTAAAGTGCTATTCAAATGTGATGTACTGAGCCATTATGGTAATGATAGTGTGTCCTACATGTGTGTTTCTTTAACGTTTGAGCTCTATTTTGGCCAGTGTGAATTCTATTGTTCCCTTACTTTTATCTATAATAATACCTTTTCTTCACAGCTTTCACAGTCTGACTCCCTTGGCTCTTGAACATAAATTATCAACAAAAGCAGTATCATCCACTTGTGGGTTGATTTCCACATTAGACATTGCATTTTGATGCCTGCTCCTGGGCGGATTCTGAGGTGGGAGCTGTTCCTGTTCCAGGGGTTGGATGTGCCTGCCTGTCAAGGTGGACTCAGAGAAAGAGACTTACTGTCAGAGTGTGCCGAGCTCTGTCATCAAGTGAGTGACAGCTAAAATTTTCAGCTAAACTATACCTTTCCACTCATTCAAAGCAGTTATCCAAATGCAGATTTTGAAATGTCTCTGATGGCTCATCACAGAAGAGTGAGTCACTCCAAAACGTGGATTAGCTCCTACAAGCTATAGGTATGTTTCTGCAAATATATGCGCAGACAGACTACTTCACTGAAGGCAAAAAACCTTCCCAAATTCAATTGAGTAAAAGGCACATTTGCCACTACAAGTTTTTACCCACCATTTGAACCAAAGTTTGCATATTCCTACTTTATAGTTTTTCAATGCACTAGAACACAAAGCTCAGCCTAAGGAGTATAGATCAAGTTGACAAGAGAGAAATTATAATTTGGGAAAGGAAAAACAAGACTTGAAGAACAGACTGAATTAGTATTTTCTCCTATTGTTCATTGAATAGTTGACTTGACAATACTTATTGTGTGCAGTGTTTTATTGTAAGTAGGGTATTAGGAACTGGGAATGTATGTAATCTTAGAAACAATCTCACAAATGCTGGCTGGATTCCCAGGTAGTCCACCAAACCTCCTTTATTTAACTCATGATGTAACTAAGCGTGAATGAGGGAAATTAATGCTTGAGAATAAATATTTCTTTAAAATACAGTAAGTAAACATCTCCAGAACCTAAAAATCTTTAAATGTAGATTTAAAAAAACACACACACAAAACACTGGTATTCTAAATTAAAAAAAAAAAAAAATTGAGGCGCCTGGGTGGCTCAGTGGGTTAAACCGCTGCCTTCGGCTCGGGTCATGATCTCAGGATCCTGGGATCGAGTCCCGCATAGGGCTCTCTGCTCAGTGGGGAGCCTGCTTCCCCCTCTCTCTCTGCCTGCCTCTCTGTCTACTTGTGATCTCTCTCTGTCAAATAAATAAATAAAATCTTAAAAAAAAAAATTACTAACACACTGGTTGAGTTGTGGTTATAAAGAAGGTACAGGGGGAGGGGGAGGGGGCTATGGACATTGGGGAGGGTAAGTGCTATCGTGAGTGCTGTGAAGTGTGTAAACCTGGCGATTCACAGACCTGTACCCCTGGGGATAAAAATACATTATATGTTTATTAAAAAAAAAAAAAATTGGAAGGGGAGGCGAACCATAAGAGACTATGGACTCTGAAAAACAACCTGAGGGTTTTGAAGGGTCAGGGGTGGGAGGTTGGGGGAACAGGTGGTGGGTAATGGGGAGGGCACGTTTTGCATGGAGCACTGGGTGTTGTGCAAAAAGAATGAATACTGTTACGCTGAAAAAATAAATAAAATGAAAAAAAAAAAGAAGGTACAGGGGAGATTTTGTTTAGAACTTAGGCCAATTTGAAGGGCTTTAGAGGCTGAGATGCTTTGTTTTTATTGTGCCTCATTTTTGCCTCTAACTCAGCAGTTTTATTTGGATAAAAGTGTCTCAGTTACAAATAGCAATTTCTTGTCCATCAGCTATACAATGTTTTGAATTCCTAAAGGGATTTCATCTACTGTATTTTAAAATGTTTACATTTAGAAACACAATTTATTCAATTGCTAAACCAAAATTTCCTTGGATTTTTATAGTCTTGTGATTTCTTCGGGTCTACCCCAGTGGCTTTTTTTGTGGTTTTTGGGTTTTGGGGGTTATTTTTTGGACTTTGGACTTTCAGGTTTTTGCTCTGTTTTGTTTTGTTTTGCTTTCAAGTTCTCAGAACATGTTGGCCTCAGTTTAAGTCTATATTATAGCCATGTAGAGTAAGGACTCAAAAGAACCCCTCTCATGCCAAGTCCAAGTTTCCTCCTCAGGAGGGCCTTCCAGTTGATAATTGTATTCTTAAACTCTTTGGCACTCACCCCATCAAGGTCAAGGTGGATAACTGCCTAACTGGCTGAGCTTCTCTCACTGTAGCTGACCAAGAATCCAGGATGGACCTCTACTGACACAGTGGAGTCATTTTTTATTTGGACTCAGGTGGTCCTAGACTTTAATCCAACTGGTTTCTCCTTACTGGGGTAGTCTTAACAAATCACTTTCCCTTCTCTGAGCCTCAGTGGTTTTGTCTGCTAAGGAAGGATCCAAAATGCCACATAATGTTTGTAAAACACTGTGAAAAGTTACAGATACATAGATGGAAGGTGCTCAGTACATACTAGTTTTCCTCTCTCACTTCTTTCTGAACTTCTATTGTAGAAACCCCCAAAATGGAGAAGGTTGACACCCAGATGTGAAACACCGCTATAGGAAAGAGGTCCTAAGAGCCGTGTTTCCCTATGAGGGTCTGGGTGCACTTCCCTCTGCCAATAGCAGGAAAATGTGGCCCTGGGTCTGCAGAAGGACCAAGTGTTGCTTCACAGGATTGTGCAGACTAACACACATGGGGACAAAAGCCAAGGGAGAGAAATGGGGGCTGAAAACTGGCCTCAGCTCTGCTTGCCAAACCTAGTGTCTTGGCTCAGGACCGCACTCATTCTGAAGGAAGCAAAGCTTTTGTCAAAATGGTTTTCCCAGAAAGATACTTTATGGCAATTTTTCTGTCTGGAGAGGGCATCCTTTTCATGAACAGAAAGACAACGTTGCAAAGTGTAAAAAGAGGCCTTGAGGACTAAGCCTCACTCACTGTCAGTGATCTTGGAGCTATTAATTTCCCAAAGGAAAAAGGAATTTTCAGGTTAGTGTGGGAAGAAGGGTAACATCCTTCCTAATCAGCGTTGGTATGGAATGACTAGTTCCTATGATAGGTATTTGCAAATTAAAGACTAATAATTATAGAGTGTCAAATATAGGGATTGTGCATTTATCAATAGTTATATTTTAAGCAAATTTTTATAAATTAGATCCAAATTCATAAAGGAAACAGCCTATACTGTTTCTGTCTGTAGACTGCAAGTACCATGTTTCTAAGTTTTTTATTTCAAGGAAACTGTGGATTCACATACACTTGTAAGAAATCACTTGGAGAGATCCTGTATATGCTTTACAAAGTTTCCCCAGTGTTCAGCCTTTTAAAATACAGTACAATATCACCAGTTTGTTTTTTGTATGTTCAAAGATTTTAACAGTACATAAAGGGAAAAGGAGGGCTACGCCATTGTGCTGGAAAATGAAGTCCAAACAAAAGCCAAAGGTTTTATAAGTGTCCCTGTAAAGGACATCATGCTTGTTAATAACTTTATTATATTTAGAACTTGACCTTGTCATGTTATCTTTTTGGTATACACAAGAAATCTTTAAAAATATATAAATGTAAAATTAATCTTTATTTTTTAAAAATATATTTTATTTATATATACTAGAGAGAGAGAGAGAGAGCCGACAAGTCGGGGAAGGGGCAGAGGGAGAAGCATACTTCCCTCTGAGCAGAGAGCCAGATGTAGGCCTCAATGCCAGGACCCTGGGATCCCGACCTGAGCTGAAGGCAGACACCTAACTGACTGAGCCACTCAGGTGCTCAATAAATAAATCTTTAAACTGAGAAAAACGTTCACTAACTTTTTGTTAACTCTGAATATTGACTATATTTATCTGGAGAATTACAGTAAGAGAAGCTTTTGACTTTTACATTAACCTCCCCCCTTTTTTTTTACACCCAGTCAACTTTACTATGTTACCTTACAATTTTCATTATTCTCTGAGTGCAAGTGTGTATATATATATGTGTGTGTGTTTCTCTCATTCTTACTTCATCTACTCATCAGCCAGCAGATGAAAACTGTCTGGTTTCCAAAGGAATGGGAGGACTTTCTTCCATGTCAGACTCCTGCCCAGACAGTAGTTAGTGAAAAAGGGTCAGCCTGCTCAGAATGGGAGAGATTTGTGTTTATGTAGACGGTAATCAATCCTTTCACATATGTTTCAAAGGAACAGATATCTCTATGCATTCCTACACTATTTATACATTCCATTCAGGGTTACCTAAGTCTCAAAGTTGAAGTTTAATTTACAAACACTTCTTACATTGTCAAAACTCTTAGAACTTTCTAAAGAAATGGATGTTTCAAAATATCACACAAAACACTCTAAGTAGAAGTATGTTTTATGGTTACGGCACCTGGGTGGTGCAGTCAGTTGAGTGCCCCACTCCTGGTTTTGTCTCAAGTCATGAACTCAGGTCATGAGATCAAACCCCGCATTGGACTCCACACTCAGCAGGGTGTCTCCTTGAAAATTCTCTCTCTCTCCCCCACTCACACACTGTCTATAAAATAAATAAATAAAACTTTAAGGAAAAAAGAGGTATATATTATGGTGGCTTGTAACAGTTTATTAATAATGGTGATAAGATGATTGGGCTATTGGGTTTCATATGAGCTATCTTGGTGGAATAAGTTACCAATTTAAAAGTTTCTGGGAGAAGAGGTGATAGGCTTTTCTTTCACCAAACTTCAAGCCCCCATACAGTGGGGCTATGCTGCATTCTTCATGGCCTTTCCTACACTAAGCCATCAGTTTGGTTATTGAGTGAATAAATCAATGTAAAAACTTGTTTTTAGGGCACCTGGGTGACTCAGTTGGTTAAGTTGCTGCCTTCGGCTCAGGTCATGATCCCAGGTTCCTGGGATCGAGTCCCACATCAGGCTTTCTGCTCGGCAGGGAGCCTGCTTCCCCCCTCTTTCTCTGCCTGCCTCTCTGCTTACTTGTGATCTCTCTCTGTCAAATAAATAAATAAAATCTTTAAAATAAAAAAATTTAAAAAAAACCATGTTTTTACCCTACAACAGCTGATCCTTCCAGAAAGTAAACCAAGAGACCACTTCTATTTGTACAGACATTTCTTTAAGAGAATTAAAAAGTATACTCAGGACATCTCTGGGGGACTTCCTAGAAAAGAATTATTATATACCACTTCAGCTCCCACAAAAGGAATGATCCACAGATAAGGAATTATAGACCAGAACTTTCCCGGAACGTGAAAGGAATCTATTTGAAAAACATGGGTGAAGATCAAGCCAGACTCATCCTTCTTTAACCACTTTCTTTTGCTTTCTTATTGTTGATGCTGGACATTTTCCAGGCCCACGACTGTACCCTCTACAGAAATGCATTCATATTTCTCACATGCTTATGGATCTATTGATCTGCCCAGCAGAGGCTTATGCGCTGTTCGTGCTCTGCAAATGCCAAGTACATCTTTCAGACTTTACCCAGAAACCAAATACCATCAGGAGTTTTGATTGTGAGTATAACTGACCCTCAAGGGAATGGAATAAAAGGGCAGAATGGGAATTTCTAGTTGAAGTTCATCTCATACAGCTCTCCACCCTTGTCCTATGTCATCATTTCTTCTTCTGGGTTCTGTGTTGCTGGAGGTAATGACAGTGGTACCCATGTCTCTCAAAACGGGCTTACTTGAGTGGAAATAGAAACTCAGGAGTAGGCTTCAGAGACTGTGCTCCATTGAAGGACATTCTATGAGTCAGCCCTCCTGCATGAGGTGAATAGGTGAATGCCAGGCCTCATTATGTACATTATAATTTGATTGCTGTCATGAAAATTATTCCCAAGAAATAAAATGTTCTTTTTCCCGGTTAAAAAAAGGGGGGGGGGGCTTACTTTTATTTATTTATTTATTTTTTAAAAGATTTTATTTATCTATTTGACAGACAGAGATCACAAGCAGGCAGAGGCAGTCAGAGAGAGAGAGGGGAAACAGGCTCCCCGCTGAGCAGGGAGCCCGATGTGGGGCTCAATCCCAGAACCCTGAGATCATGACCTGAGCCGAAGGCAGAGGCTTTAACCCACTGAGCCACCCAGGCGCCCCTGGGCTTACTTTTATTAAGGAAATTTAGCATCTCCATGTATACCTGTAATTATTATTTTTTTAGAGTGTCTCATGGGTTTCTTCACATTTTTCAAAGACCTGTCAGGGCACCTGGGTAGCTCAGTCGGTTAAACCTCTGCCTTTGGCTCAGGTTGTGTTACCAGGGCCCTGGATCGAGCCCTGCATCAGGCTCCCTGATGCGTGGGGAGGCTGCTTCTCTCTCTCCCTCTGCCAGCCACTCTGCCTATTTGTATGCTCTCTCTCTCTGTGTCAAGTAAATAAAATACTAAAAAAATAAAAAACTTGACTATCTACATAAATGTGTTGGACAATTAAATTATTAATTAAGGCGGTGGCAGAGAGGGATGATAATACGTTGCCAACAGAGCTAAGACAAGCTAGTTCCTTTGGGAAGACATTAGAAGGCTCTGGTGTCTGGATGCTAAGGCTTTTATAGATCCTGTTGTAATCTTGCCACCAGGTGAATATTACAATTTAAAAAAAACCTCAAAAACTCTGATGCACATACAAATATTCATTAGCAAGCAGGAATTGAGAATCCTGAAAAGATTATGTTAACCCTGCCCCCCCACCCCCCAAAGCAAAGGGTAAGGGAGAAATTCTTGAGAATCTAACTGGACTGGAAATGCTTGGAGGGCTCTGTGACCATTCACAATACCTACCTACTGAGTATACGTGCCCCATCTAACACACCAAAATAAAAAAATTAAAAAATAATAAGAGGAATCCACACGTGTTAATATGACAGAAAACTCCATTCCTCTTCCCTATAATTTGACCAATATAAAATTATACACGCCAAATATTATTAAATAATGTGATTATGAAGCCCATGTAACCCCTATCTATGAGAAGATGAGAAAGTTAAAACTTGGTCAGGTGTGGCAGAGATGAAAAAGAGACTTTAAGTGACAGACACACTAAGTAGGGAGCATTTGATCAAGGGTGATAACTAGATTAGGAATTAAAATACCTGCATTTAACTTTTTCAGTAGCAGGCCAAGTATTTATCCAAAGAAAGCTAAGTGGAGGGAGGGGCAGAACAAATGAAAATGCTTTTGAGTGGATACTGTAACCAGTATGATCACTGGGGAGCATCTGCCTTCGGCTCAGGTCATGATCTCAGGGTCCTGGGATCGAGTCCCACATAGGGCTCTCTGCTCAGCAGGGAGCCTGCTTCCCTCTCTCTCTCTCTCTCTCTCTCCCTCTCTGCCAACTTGTGATCTCTCTGCCAAATAAATAAATAAACTCTTAAAAAAAAAAAAAAAGAACCATTCTCTAGTGTGGTCCTCAGTAATGTCAGGTGAAGCCCTGAGGTCCTCCTCGAGGCATGATTACTTACACATTTGAATAATTTTCCCTCTAGTCCTCTGAATTCATAGCTGAGACCCCTGTAATAAAGACAGATTAATGAAAGAGAAACAGAAGTTTCTCATGGATATACGGGGGGGTCTGGGGGAGAATGAAGGATCCCCGAGGTGCCTTAGAATTCAGACCTAAGTATCATCTTAATAGGGAATAGGGAGGGGTGTTGAGCTTAGGGGCTTCTTAAAGGACAGTAAATGATTTATAGGAAAGATGAGTGGCTCCTTAGAAGAACAGATACCAGGTATGATAGTCTGCCTTGATGTGGTGTGGACTTGACTTCTCTCCTGTGACAAAAGTTTCTCTTCCCTTGTTGATGAAACTCTGAGGGAGGAAATTTATGACAAGTGATTTCTTTTTGGAGGATCTGTCTTCAGGCAGATGACGGAGTTGAGAAAAAGCTTGTGCCTGCATTTGCTGTTTTTCAAGTGCCTACAGCACCAAATAATTCATATGTCAAAGTGGCCTTTTGGGGGATGGCATATTTGGTCATGTTCTACTTTAGTCCCGACGGATTCAGACAGCGCATGTTCCTCTGCGCATGTGTTAGTCCCACCAAACCTGAATTTCAGGGAAGGAGAGGTTACCTGAGGAAAAAGACCAGGGAAACTGGACTAAAGAGTCCAATGAGAAATAAATTCCTTCCTGATCCAGCTGACCACCCTTGGTGCTTATACCACCAGAGTGTGGACCCCCTGTCAATGTCCATGTTTGTGACAAAGCAGCGGTTCATCTCTCCCAGAACAAGAGCACAGAAACTGCAAATAGCGGAGTTTCTGTTTTCTATATTCATCTGGATTTGAGCAAGCGCAGTGGACCAGACATCTAGGTCAACTCTTCTGGTCCCCAATTTCTCAATTAGCAATGGGACGGTTGCCAAGTGTTGCCTCTTTTCATCTATGATGTTGGAAAATTGACTAGATTCTGAGCTCAGTTTTCCATAAAATATTCACAGCATTATAAATTCATTTTCCCCTGCTTCTTCCACCTATTTAAGTATGGTATCCTCTCCTTATCTTATGGATCCAATTGCAGAAAATTATGCATGCCTAGTCCCATGTAGCTTCTGTCCTTGTATAGTTTGGGTATATCAACACTTAGGTGTAGTAAAGGAGAATGTGTAGTCAGTGCTGAATGTATTGTCCACTAGAACAGAAAAGAAATTAATTGCTCTAGGAATATATATTGTCTTAGAAAACGTCACAGAAGTGTTCTGTTTTGTTTTATAATGGTGTTTTAACATTAGGGATCCTGGCACAAACTCAAACCTCAGAATTCAGTAGGAATTGATCGTTTATGTTCCACTAGAGAAGAATGTTTTGATTATAAGACAATGTAGCACAGTCATAATCAATTTATTATCTCTCACCAGATCTTTTTCCTCCAACTTTCCTAATGTTAAAATTCATAGACATTTCAAGAGCAGGGAAATACATCTGTTTCTTATTCATTTACATTTTGCTTGTTGTGATGTTTAATATGCTCTATTAGAAGTTCCAGAAGCTTTGGTTTTTAATGGAAGACATTAACTTTTCTTTTTTTAACTTTGAATAAGGCTAGAATACTTTACCAAGAATAAAAACAAACCAGATCTCCAAAGCTGTTAGCTTAATTTGAAATACAAACTCAAAGCCTCAAGTAGATGTTCAGAGTTGGCCCAATGTGTCCTCCCAGTCTTGCAGTTCAAGACCTCAAGAGGTCTTATTTTCCAGCCCAACAGTTACACTGCAATATTTATTAATTTTTAACGTGGAGAGGTTTCAATGAACCCTGTGATTTTATTGCACAGTGGCAATCTTTCTAAGAGAAAGTTTGAAAACTCAAATAGACCTCAGAGCTGTTTTAGAAAAGGACTTCCCAAACCAGTTCAGAAATAAATCAACCTTAACCTTGCAAAAAGTCTAAAGGCTACTTCTTCTCAGTGCATTCAATATTTAAAATGGATAGAAAAACTCTTAACAGAATAACCACTACAAAAATTAAAAAACAAAACATAAAACCCAAAAATAAAAAAACAAAAAAACAAAAAACAAACCCAGAGGGGTAATTTTTGTTCCTGATTCTGACCAAGGAGGATCATCTCTAGGACTGGAAAACTGAAGGCAAACATGTAATCCATCACTTTACTAATTTCTTAAGCCCGTCGCTTTATCTTTCAGTCTTTTCCCCCTGAGCCACCAATTGATTTACATTAGGTATACACATTCTCCTATTTCCTAATAGTCTTTTAAATTAGCTTACGGCTTACAAATCAGAGGCTCATGAGAAATCTGAAGAATGGAATAGACAGACAAATGACATTCATCTCTCAAAACTAAGTGGATGTGAACTCAGAGTGAAGCTGGAAGGAAGACAAGAGTGGTAACAACAAAGATATAGCAGAGTGGTGCTAATGACACAGCTGTAGATGGCTGGAGGCGATGACGATGTCCTACTCCTACATGTAGGAGCCCTCACTCAGTGCCAGGTGCTACCCCCTGCGCTTCATATACATCAACTTATATCATCCTAACAACAATCATATCAAGTTATTATTAACCCCCCCTCTTTTTTTTCAACAGATAAATGAATTGAAGCACAGAGAGGTTCAATAGTATGTCTAAGGTGACACAGCCAACTGACAGTGGAACTAGGACTAAAAGCCTAGCAGTCTGGCACAAAGCTCCATGCACATAACCACTGGGCTGTGCTGCCTCTCGTTGGTTATGGGAGAGAGATTTAACTCAAGAGGCTTTACATTTGCCAAATAGAGTTCAGTTTTCTACATGCCTGGGAAAACAAACCCAAAAGCCAACCCAGTTTCCCGTGATCCCTTTCTTTAGTATTTTCTCACCACAAGTCATCTCCCTTTTACTAATGGATAAGCTAGGAAAGAGTTTCTTTAGCCAGCCAAAAATGAAAGGACAATTGAATTCCCAACCTTGGATGTCACGTAAACAGCATAAAAAGCTTAGGAAACACCAAGTTAGATTTTACAATCCAAAGAATGCATTATTCCCCAATAGCAGCTACAAGATAATAAAGTTTTACAACCAAGGTGTCTTGAAATAAAAACTCTCAAAAAGATGCCTGTGAGAATAGTGACTGCCATTCCCCATTTGCACAACTTTGTGAGAAATCAAGTCCTTGAAACAACTGTATTTGTGCATGGGAACAGGGAAGTTGGCTTCTTGCTTTGATAGGCCTGCTTTTTTTAGTGTACTAAAGAACAATCTCAATTTGGGGGAAAGGTCTTAAGAACTTTCATGTAGGTCTTGGTGTACCTTCCACCTGAAGGGTGGAATGTAACTCTTCTTTCAGGAACAGAAATGCTTTGGTCTCATTGGTCTCCCTCCCTCTCTCCTTATGAAGAAAATGATCCAGAGCAAACCAAGTCATGCCTTGAACTGTCACCTCTTGCCTCATCCAAAGTCAACTCATCTTGAAACACTCCTAGAAATATTCTGATCATACCTGGTTTTGCTTTTTGGTTCAGTGAAAACAGCTAATACATATCTGCTTTAAAGAAATGTCCCAGTGTGGACCCTAAGATAAAAATGCAGTGCCCAGTGGAAACATTTGGTTATCCTGCACTATTATCATGCTAAATGATTTTGGCATCATGGACCCAACAGTCCACACCTCCATTTCCTATCTGCAGTTGGCATGCCAGCCCACACCACCACGCCCACTTCCCCAAGTGAGCACCTTCAAAGGCCATTATTTACATTCTTCTGACTCACACTTATTTTCCTGGAGTGAAATACACTATGAATTTCAAGGGACACAGCAGTTCACCAAGATTTTTCAAACAGTTACTGCACCCCTACCTGGATGCCCTAAGCTGCAGAATGTACTCAAGACAACATTCAATACAGTGGGCTTGGTTCCTACAATCTAAAGCTCAGGAAGCCAGCAAACTCTTGGTGACATAACAGAGAACAATTCTATCACTGTTCCCAGCTTGACAAGAATAAATTGAAATGCCTAAGATATATTCTATGAGTATTCATGCATTATGTATTGTTTTTAAGATCACTCATCCAAGTAACCATTTGGTCTATTTTGGAATATGCAGTATGATTATTTTATACAATTCCATGAAAATGTTCATTATTCTTAAGTCACCAATCTTTAAAAACATATTTTACTTAAGACTTAAGGATAGCGAAGCCAGTGGTTTGTATTCAAAGATGCCCTCTTTTTTTAAGTAGAGAAGCCATACACTATCCTTCCATAAGTTAACCTGTTTCCCTTTTTAAAAACAAGTGCATTCATGCCTTCCTCCCATTTGCAGAATTATTCGACTACATTTTGACAAGAAGAGTTGGGAAAGTTAATATTCTTTCCTTGAGATTGTAGTGGAATAACAAAAAAATTCAACAAAGACATCTGTAATCATAGGAGAGAGGAAATCGAGCATTATGGTGCATAGCAAGTACTCACTGAATGAAGGGAGGAATAGATGCACAGATGAATAAATGAAGGGGTTTTCAGTACTTTCAGTGGGATGTGGTAAAAGCCTCAGAGAGGACAGGTCCAACTTTCCTGAAAGAAACAGCCTTGAGTTAGTTGTGAAGTAGATGATAGGTCAAAGTGAGATGAAGTTCAACTGCCTTTAGCAACACAACCTCTGAGAAGGTAGAGCTAAGGTGCCTCTCTCGCTGTTCCTCATCTATATAATGGGAATAAGACCTCAGGAAGTTATCAGAGTCAAGTGAGCTCACAGGCTTAAAGCATCTAACACAGGAACCAGCACACAGAAGGTGGAGAATCAAATGAGTTCCCTCCACACTGGGCTTTTCCTTTCCTAGAAAGGAAAGTGAGGAAGGAGAGATGAATGCCAGCAGCTCATGAAGGGGAGGAGGGGAAGTCAGGAAACATTAGCTCACTTAAAAAGCCCAGCCTCCTATGGTTTCACCACAGGCAACACATTTATTTTCCTTTCAGTTTAATAGAAATTAATAACTAAACCATCGAGTTAGGTCTCCTCAAAGCCCCGGGGGGGGGGGGGGAATTACACTGATTCGATGTAACTTATAAACTAAGTTTCTGGATTTTGTTAATTTCCCGCTCCATGGCACGTCAAGAAGAATGGGGTAATTATCTCATGTTTCTTTCCTTCTTATTATGGTAATCACATGCAAGCCCAGAAAAACAATCTGGGCAGCATTCATGTGTCCTGTTAAGCACAAAAATCCTTTTCCAGTTGCCAGTACTCACAATGGTGTTTCTACTCCAGCCAAACTTTCAATGCTTAGTTCTTTAGAATGTGATCTATATACCCACAAGATGAAGAGGATGGGGGGGCTGGCTAACGTAGGGAAGAAGAGAGGGACGGGAAGCTAGGGTGCAGATTTCTGGTGCATCACAAATTTGATCCAATGAGCAGAGAAGAAGGCTCTCTCCCCATATAGTTCAGGGCACCCAAATGGTTCCTTCTCAAACACTCCTCCCTATTGTGTATCATTAAATGAACTTTTTTCTCCAAGCTTCTCTTTTAAAATGCAAAACACCTGCTTCTTAACTAAGTACAAATGTGCTTAAGTAAAATCTTTCCCGGCTCCCTCTTTTTTTTTTTCAAAGATTTTATTTATTTATTTGACAGAGATCATAAGTAGGCAGAGAGAGAGGGGGGAGAAGCAGGCTCCATGCTGTGCAAAGAGCCCGATGCGGGGCTCGATCCCAGGATCCTGGGATCATGATCCGAGCTGAAGACAGAGGCTTTAACCCACTGAGCCACCCAGGCACCCCACCAGCTCCCTCATTTTACTTGCAAGGAAAAAGAGGCCTTGAGAGGTAGAAGGATTTGCTCGTGGCCCACAGCTCATAACAAAAGAGGGCACACCAGAACCTAGGTATCCTAAGTGACAGTCCAGTGCTCTGCTCCAGCTTCCCCTCTGCATGGCTAACCTCACCCAGTTACAGGCATCATCTGACATGGTGGCACCTGAACTTATAGTTAGGTGTGCTTCAAGGAGTGTCAAGCACTTCACAAATGGCATCAAACCTCACCATCACCAACATAGGCTCTGCCCCTGTCATCTATCCCTTGGCACGGAACCATTTGATCTTCCCCATCTTCCACTCTCTTGCCCTCGTGATTTATTCTTCACACACCAAGTGATCCTTGAAAATTCAATTCTGATATAATTTCACTTATATGCTCCAAATTAAACTCTTATACTTTCCCATCACTCTTAGGGAAAACAAAAACAGAATACGATTCTTACCACAGCCTACAATGCCTCACATTATCGAAAACTTGGCTTTCTCCCTGAGCTTGTCAACTGCCAATGTTGAGATTTTGGCTGGCTTATAATTTCTCTAATGTGCCAAACATGTTCATGCCCCAACTTTGAGAAACTGCATGATTAAAAATAGAATGGTTGTTCAAATACATAGAGGGGGGTAAAAATTAAAAATCAAGAAAATAGCATTACCCTCAGAAAGAAATGTTTGAAAAAAAAATCAAAAAATCTTAAGATATCCTGTTTCAAACACAGAATAAAACTACAGTGAAAACTAATTGGCATCATTAGAGTTGGTGGTTAATTGGATGTGAGGGATAAAGCAAAGAAAGAACCAAAGGTGTCTCTTGGGTTTTTAATGTGATCACCTGCAGTGGTGGTCACATTCAAATTATTTACTTTGGACCAACTAATTTGAAAAGGAGCTAACAGCATCCCCAGTCTAAGGAATAATAGATTACCACACAGAAGTAGAAATACTGGGAGAATAGGAGTCTATTTGCAAGTAGATAAGCAATTATCAACATTATTGATTCAAGTCGCCTTAATTTGTTAGGCTATATCAACAGGATTCAAGTATCAAAAATGTTTTTATTTTGTTGAACATAATTAAGCTACACTGAACTTTAAAAAATAGTAACAAAAGCAAGAAGATTCTGTCTCAGATTTTTCCATTAATATAGCTGGGACCAAGTTATATTAGTTGATTTCTGGCCATTGAAAGAAGATTCTGAAGATATAATTAACTACTCCTAGCTTCACTATTGATAGAAGGGTAGAAATTAGCACCCAAATGAGCCACATTTGAGGTGTCATGGTTTTGATTAAGCAATGGTTGGAAAAATAAATGTTTACTAAAGCCCAAAGTTGTCATTTAGGGACATTTTGGAGGATATGCAGCTTGGGTGTGCTTTGATTTTTAACACAGTAAAAATTTGATCTTGCAACTAAGATTATTAACAAGAAGAAAATGTCACTTTCTACCATCTGGAAAAGCACCAGTCCAAAAGACTTAGCTGACAACTGGAAGGAGAAGCCATCAACTACTGTCTCAGTTCTCATCCTTCCTTGTGGGGTTGGGGTTAAAGGCAGAGATGAGTGGAAGAGTCTTACTGATCCTTTCCTCTAGACTTCCCTGTAACAACTTGATCATTTTTTGCTTTTTTCCTCCTTTGGCCACATCAACATCTAACTGACTGGGTTATCCCCAGTGTGTCTATCATCTCCCTCCTTCCTTTCCCTCACCACCCACCTCTAGCACCAGACCAGAAGGAAAAAGTCATTTAAAAAAGATAATGCTTCTGGAGGACATTGGGAGATGGAGAGGAGAAGGAAGCTGAGGGAAATTGGAGGGGGAGGTGAACCATAAGAGACTATGGACTCTGAAAAACAATCTGAGGGTTTTGAAGGGGCGGGGGGGGGGGTTGGGTTGGGGGAACCAGGTGGTGGGTAATAGGGAGGGCACGTATTGCATGGAGCACTGGGTGTTGTGCAAAAACAATGAATACTGTTACGCTGAAAAACTAAATAAATAAATATTTTTTTTAAAAAAAGATAATGTTTCAAGCTTTGAGCAAGATGGCTGAGGAGTAGAGACCTAAAAATAATCGTTCCCAGGCGTTCAGCCAGATAGTTATCAAACCATTCTGAACACCTACAAACTCAAAAGGAGATTGAAGAGAAGAAGAGCAGCAATTCTAGGAACAGAAAAGCACCACTTTCTGGAAGGTAGGACATGCAGATAAGTGAATCTGACCTGGTACATGGGAAGATAGACCGTGGCGGGAAGGGCTGGCTCCCAGCAAGCAGTAGAGCAGTGCAGCATAAAATTGGAACTTTTAGAAGTCTGCTCCACTGAGGGACATCACTCCAGATGCCAAGTCGGTGGTGGAACCCTCACAGGGAAAGTGTGGTCTCAGGTACTGTGGGGTCAAAGAAAGACTGGGGGTGTTGGAGTATAGCAGAGCTCCCAGGTATTGGAGCAGGGAAGCCAGCTACAGACAGAGCTGAGGAGGGGACTCTCACCTTCGGGTTACCTTAAACCTTGATCCACAGCACAGTTGGGCCACTGCTCTTCCAGCTGGGACCCCACAAATGGTAGATCCAGGGACACCCCCTCCTTCCTTCTCTGGGAGGTGCGGGAGTGCGCACCAGGAATCTGCTGTGTTTGGAGACTCCAAATGGGGCCATGCAGCAGAGATGGAAACACTCGGTGACAGGCTAGGTGAGCTCAGAGTGTGGCCAGAGACCAGGGAGATGGGAGGGATTGACTGCTTATCTCCGAGGGTGCACTGAGGAGTGGGGCCCTGAGCTCTTAGTTCCTCTGGGCCAGAGGGTGGGAGGCCACCATCTTCATTCCTGTCCTCTAAAGCAGTACGGAAAGCATTCAGGGAACAAAAGCTACTGAGAGTGAACCCAAGCAGATTACTTAGACTAGTCCCTGGCAAGGGTGGTGCAATTCCGCCTCAGGCAAAGAATTTGGGAATCATGGCAACAGGCCCCTCCCCAAGAAGATCAGCAAGAATATTCAGCCAAGACCAAGTTCACCAATCAATGAAAACTGAAAAACTTCAGTCACTTTACAGGCAATATAATGGCACTAAATTCATATCTTTCAGTAGTTACTCTGACTGTAAAGGGGCTAAATGCCCCAATCAAAAGACACAGGGTATAATAATGGATAAAAAAACAAGACCCATCGATATGCTGTCTATAAGAAACTCATTTTAGACCCAAAGACACCTCCAGTGTTAAAATGAGGGGTAGAAAACCATTTATCATGTTAATGGACATGAAAAGAAAGCTGGGGTGGCAATTCTTATATTAGATAAATTAGATATTAAGCCAAAGACTATAATAAGATATAAGAAAGGACACTATATCATACTTAAAGGATCTGTCCCACAAGAGTTCTAACAATTTTAAATATCAATGTCCTAACATGGGAGCAGCCAATTATATAAACCAATTAATAATAAAATCAAAGAAACACATGAACAATAATACAATAATAGTAGATGACTTTAATACTCCCCTCACTGAAATGGACAGATCATTTAAGCGAAAGATCTACCTGGAAATAAAGGCTTTAAATGACACATTAAATGACAGAACATTCCATCCCAAAGCAACAGAATATACATTCTTCTCTAATGCACATAGAACATTCTCCAGAATGGATCACATCCTGGGTCACAAATCAGGTCTCGACTGGTATCAAGAGCCTGGGATCATTCCTTGTGTATTTTCAGACCACAATACTCTGAGACTAGAACTCAACCACAAGAGGAAAGTTGGAAAAAACACAAATACATGGAGACTAAAGAGCATACTACTAAAGAATGAATGGTTCGGGGCGCCTGGGTGGCTCAGTGGGTTAAGCCGCTGCCTTCGGCTCAGGTCATGATCTCAGGGTCCTGGGATCGAGTCCCGCGTTGGGCTCTCTGCTCAGCGGGGAGCCTGCTTCCCTCTCTCTCTCTATGCCTGCCTCTCTGC
The DNA here is from genome assembly GCF_922984935.1 of Meles meles. Taxonomy (NCBI): domain Eukaryota; kingdom Metazoa; phylum Chordata; class Mammalia; order Carnivora; family Mustelidae; genus Meles; species Meles meles. The sequence continues at coordinate 95,718,035 of NC_060068.1, forward strand.
CTGCTTGTGATCTCTCTCTGTCAAATAAATAAATAAAATCTTTAAAAAAAAAAAAAAGAATGAATGGTTCAACCAGGAAATTAAAGAAGAATTGAAAAAAAATCATGGGAACAAATGAAAATGAAAACACAACTGTTCAAAATCTTTGGGACGCAGGAAAGGCAGTCCTGAGAGGAAAGTATATAGCAACACAAGCCTTTCTCAAGAAAAAAGAAAGGTCTCAAGTACACAACCTAACCCTGCACCTAAAGGAGCTGGAGAAAGTACAGCAAAGAAAGCCTAAACCCAGTAGGAGAAATCATGAAGATCTGAGCAGAAACCAATGAAATAGAAACTAAAAGAACAGCAGAACAGATCAACAAAACTAGGAGCTGGTTCTTTGAAAGAATTAATAAGATTGATAAACCCCTGGCCAGACTTATCCAAAAGAAAAGAGAAAGGACCCAAATTAATAAAATCATGAATGAAAGAGGAGAGATCACAACCAACACCAAAGAAATAAAAACAATTGTAAGAACATATTATGAGCAACTATATACCAACAAATTTGACAATCTGGAAGAAATGGATGCATTCCATTTTCATACAAACTACCAGACTGAACCAGGAAGACATAGAAAACCTGAACAGACCCATAACCAGTAAGGAGATTGAAGTAGTCATCAAAAATCTCCCAAAAAACAAGAGACCAGAGGGCCAGACACCTTCCCAGGGGAATTCTACCAAACATTGAAGGAAGAATTAATATCTATTCTTCTGAAATTGTTCCAAAAAACATAAATGGAAGGAAAACTTCCAAACTCATTTTATGAGGCCAGCATTACCTTGAACCCAAAACCAGACAAAGACCCCATCAAAAAGGAGAAATACAGACCAACATCCCTGATGAATACAGAGGCAAAAATTCTCACCAAAATACTAGCCAATAGGATCCAACAGGACATTAAAATGATTATTCACCATGACCAAGTGGGATTTATTCCAGAGATGCAAGGTTGGTCCAACATCCACAAATCAATCAGTGTGATACAATACATTAATAAAAGAAAGAACAAGACCCATATGATAATCTCAATGGATGCAGAAAAAACATTTGACAAAGTACAGCATTCTTTCTTGTTCAAAACTCTTCACAGTATAGGGATAGAGGGTACATACCTCAATATCATCAAAGCCATCTATGAAAAACCCACAGAAAATATCATTCTCAATGGGAAAAAACTGAGAGCTTTTCTGCTAAGGTCAGGAACATGGCAGGACTGTCCACTATCACCACTGCTATTCAATATAGTATTAGAAGTCCTAACCTCAGCAATCAGACAACAAAAAGAAATAAAAGGTATTCCAATTGGCAAGAAGTCAAACTCTCACTCTTTGCTGATGATATCATACTTTATGTGGAAAACCCAAAAGACTCCACTCCAAAGCTGCTAGAACTCATACAGGAATTCAGGAAAGTGGCAGGATATAAAATCAATGCAATTTGGTTGCGAATCAGTTGCAATTTGGTGCAGCCACTTTGGAAACAGTGTGGTGATTCCTTAAGAAATTAAAAATACAGCTACCCTATGACCCTGCAATTGTACTACTGGGTATTTACTGCAAAGATACAGATGTAGTGAACAGAAGGGCCATCTCTACCTCAATGTTCATAGTAGCAATGGCCACAGTCACCAAACTGTGGAAAGAGCCAAGATGTCCTTCAATACACGAATGGATAAAGAAGTTATGGTCCATATATACAATGGAGTATTATGCCTCCATCAGAAACCCAACTTTTGTGTCAACATGGAAGGGACTGGAGGATATTATGCTGAGTGAAATAAATCAAGCAGAGAGAGTCAATTATCATGTGGTTTCACTTACTTGTGGAACATAAGGAATAACACAGAGGACATTGGGTGAAGGAGACGAGAAGTGAGTTGGGGGAAATCAGAGGGGGAGACAAACCATGAGAGACTGTGGACTCTGAGAAACAAACTGAAAATTTTGGAGGGGACAAAGGTGGTGGGGGTGTGAGGGCCTGGTGGTGGGTATTAAGGAGGGCACATATTACATGAGGCAATGGGCGTGGTGCATAAACAATGAATCTTGGAACACTGAAAAAATAATATAAAATTTAAAAAAGAAATCAGTTGCATTTCTATACACCACCAACAAGACAAAAGAGAAATTAAGGAGTCAGTCCCATTAAAAATTGAACCCACAACCATAAGATACCTAGGAATAAGCCTAATTAAAGGACAAAGAATCTGTACTCAGAAAACTATAAAGTACTCATGAAAGAAATTGAGGAATGCACAAAGAAATGTAAAAATATGCTCATGGATTGGAGGAACAAATATTGTGAAAATGTCTATGCTACCTAAAGCAATCTACATATATAAGCCATCCCTAACAAAATACCATCAATTTTTTTCAAAGAAATGGAACAAATAATCCTAAAATATATGGAAACAGAAAAGACCCGGAATAGCCAGAGGAATGTTGAAAAGGAAAGCCAAAGCTGGCAGCATCACAATTCCAGACTTCAAGCTCTATTACAAAGCTGTGATCATCAAGACAGTATGGTACTGGCACAAAACAGACACACAGATCAATGGAACAGAATAGAGAGCCCAGAAATGGACCTTCAACTCTATGGTCAACTTATCTTTGACAAAGCAGGAAAGAATGTCCAATTGATAAAAGACAGTATTTTCAACAAATGGTGTTGGGAAAATTGGACAGCCACATAAAGAAGAATGAAACTGGACCATTTCCTTACACCATATGCAAAAATAATTCAAAATGGATGAAAGACCTCAGTGTGAGATAGGATCCATCAAAATCCTTGAGGAGAACACAGGCAGCAACCTCTCTGACCTCAGCCACAGCAACTTCTCCCTAGAAACATCACCAAAGGAAAGAGAAGCAAGGGGAAAAATGAACTATTAGAACTTCATCAAGATAAAAGTTTTTGCACAGCAAAGGAAACAGTCAACAAAACCAAAAGACAACTGACAGAATGGGAGAAGATATTTGCAAATGACATATCAAATAAAGCGTTAGTATCCAAAATCTATAAAGAACTTATCAAACTCAACACCCAAAGAACAAATAATCCAATCAAGAAATGGGCAGAGAACATGAACAGACATTTCTGCAAAGAAGACATCCAGATGGCCAACAGACACATGAAAAAGTGCTCCACATCACTTGGCATCTGGGAAATACAAATCAAAACCACAATGAGATATCACCTCACACCAGTCAGAATGGCTAAAATTAACAAGTCAGGGAATGACAGATGCTGGCGAGGATGCGGAGAAAGGGAATGCATGTGGGAATGCAAGCTGGTGCAGCCACTCTGGAAAACAGCATGGAGGTTCTTCAAAAAGTTGAAAATAGAGCTACTCTATGACCCAGCAATTGCACTACTGGTATTTACTCTAAAGAATCAAGCGTAGTGATCTGAAGGGGCACGTGCACCCGAATGTGTATAGCAGCAATGTCTACAATAACCAAACTACAGAAAGAACCTAGATGTCCATCAACAGAGGAGTGGATAAGGAGGAGGTGAGATACACACACACACACACACACTCACACACACAATGGAATACTGTGCAACCATAAAAAACACCCAAACTCTTGCCATTTGCAACGATGTAGATAGAACTAGAGGGCATTATGCTAAATGAAATAAGTCAGTCGGAGAAAGAGCATTATCATTATCTCTGATACAGGGAATTTGAGAGGCAGGATGGGGGGTCATAGGGGAGAGGGAGGGAAAAAAATGAAACAAGATGGGACTGGGGAGGGAGACAAACTGTAAGAGACTCTTAAACTTAGGAAACAAACTGAGGGTTGCTGGGGGTTGTGGAGGAGGGATAAGATGGTTGGGTTATGGACATTGGGGAGGGTATGTGCTATGGTGAGTGTTTTGAATTCTGTAAGACTGGTGATTCACAGACCTGTACCCCTGACGCAAATAATAAGTTATATGTTAATAAAAAATGATAATGTCGAATTTTTTTTTAAATTTGTGGGGTTTTTCTATTAAGATGAAATTTATTGGAAGTAAAATATAAGTATCTTAAATATAAGACTTTCTGAAGTTTTCTGTATGTGTCCACACCTGTAGCCAATGCCCAGGTCAAGAAGTAAAATCCATTTATTATCCCAGAATGTGTCATCTTGCTGTTCCCCTTAATAAACCCACTACCCCTGCAGTAATCCTTATTGCAACCTCTATTACCATAGATTGGTTTTGCCTCCTCCTGCAAGGCTTATGGATGAGATCACAGAGTATGCTGTCTTTTATATCTGCTTCATTTCCTCAATCTAATTTTTTAAAATGAGTCCATGTTGCTTCATACATCTGAATTTACTTCTATTGCTACTGTTTTGTAACTCAGTGTAGATTTATACCATTTGTCTCCCCATTTTTCTGTGCTAAACATTTGTGTTATTTCAGTTCTGTGAATCAAACTGCCCTGACAGTTTTTCTGTAGGTCTTTTTGAGAAGGTGTACCTTATTTTCTTCAGAACCAGAACTGACCAGGCTGACTTTTTTTCCATAGGGACATCTGCATCAGTTTCCTATTGCTCTTGTAACAATACCACAAATGTAGCAGTTGAAAAACAACACAAACTCTTCTTAGAGTTCTGGAGACCAGAACTGTGTTTTGGGCTGTGTTTTTTCTGGAGGTTCTAGGGTGAAATCCATTTCCTTACCTTTTCCAGATGCTAGAGCCTGTCCATATTCCTGTACTTAAGATATTCTTCCATCTTCATTAGCCAGCAGCACGAAACCGAAACCACGTATTCCTCAGGCTGCTACTCTCCGGTTTTGCCTCTTTTTCCGCCCTCCTCCATCTTTCAAGACGCCCGTGATTACATTGGGTCCACCTGGAAAAGCCAGGCTCATCTCCTGTGCTAGCCCTGCCAGCTGATTAGCAACTTTAATTGCATCCAGAACTGTGCTTTGCCATGTAAAGTAACATATTCTCAGTTTCCAGGGCTTAGGAAATATTACCATTTCAACATCTAGTTAACATTTTTTTTTTTTAAATGAAGTCTTCGAAATCAGTGTGTGTTCTGCACTTAGAGCACATCTCAATTTGAACTAGCCACATTTCAAGTGCTTAGAAGCTACATGTGCTTAGCGGTTATAGTATTAGTAAAAGTCTAGAAGCTTGCTGGTTTCCCTTTTAAATTAAGGTCTCTGATCCATCTCAAAATAAGTTTTGTATATGCTGTGAAAGAGGGGTCAAGGTTTTGGTTGTTCTTTTTTTTTTTTTTAACATATTTACCTAGTTGCTCAAACACGTTTTATTAAAGACTTTCTTTTTCTCATTGAATTCTATTGGCTCCTTTCTTGACAATAAGTAACTGTATATGCCGTATTCTCTATTCAGCTCCTTTGACCTATTTGTCTATCCTTATGCCGCTATAAGCTCATCTTTAATTACTGTAGATTAGAATAAATCTTAAAATCTGGTAGGGTAATTCCTCCAATTTTATTTTTCAGGTTTGCCTCACCTGGCTTATGTATTTTGTATTTTCATAGATACTTTAGAAGCTGCTTTTCAATTTTTTCTCAGTTTTTCATTATCAGGGAAGTTTGGTCTTTAAACTCTGATAATCAGCAACTTATTATTATTATTAATTAGAAATACAAATGAATTTTCTTTAACTCTAAATGTGTAAGACTAAGTACAGAGATACTTTAGAAAAAAGGGTCCAAGTTGCACCTCTCTGCTAGTCAAAAAGATATGTGGCAACAGGACTCAAAGGCTGTCTGTGACCGATCCTATGCAGCTCTACTCTTTTGACCTATAACACCATAATAGAACACATGGAGATGGTGCCAAAACCAGCAAGAATGAGGACAGAGAAGACATTCAAAGGAAGGCTTGATGTACACCAGATTACATAGAACTTTCAACATAGTCTTAAGAGACTTACATCCTTCAAAACCCTCAGGTTGTTTTTCAGGTTTTGAAGGGTCAGGGGTGGGAGGTTGGGGGAACAGGTGGTGGGTAATGGGGAGGGCACGTTTTGCATGGAGCACTGGGTGTTGTGCAAAAAGAATGAATACTGTTACGCTGAAAAAATAAATAAAATGGAAAAAAAAAAAAAAAAGAGACTTACATCCTCTCCTAATTTTTAGAAGAGCCATAAGGCCAATGTTTTATAAAAAATATTAAAGCAAAAATTTCCTCCCAAATATGTATATATTTTATATATATTGTGTACATATTTATATGTATTTTATAAATGTATATTTTATTATATTTTATATATTATATATATTTTTATAAATTTAATTCATTTTATGACCACAGACTCTAAGTTTTAAGAAGTGGGTAAAATGAAGCATAAGAGGGAAATTACATAATTTGTTGTCACAGACTATAAGAGAAAAAACTGAAAGTAGTTCCTACAGTATAATAAACTATTGCAGGAAAAACTAGTTTATTCTCTATTCTGTTAAATAACACTTTTTAATTCACTAATATCCCTATATATTTAGAGAACAATGATGATTCAGAATCATAATATTGACCTTGAGAGACTAGAGGATTTTTTCACATGTATATCCATTTACTCAACACTTAAATATCTTTTAAGGGTCAGGAAATTTGTTTGGCTGACTTTCTTCTGAAACTAGACAGCAAAGAAAGATTCTTGTTAATCCAATGTCAAACATATTTGAATTTATTTTCCTTGAAAATTGATCATCTAAATATGCTCTATATATAAACACTTTGTTCTCCAGATTCCTCTAGTAACTAACTATTTGGGTCAGATTATACACCAGAATAATCTTGCTGTGGGGAGAAGGATTTGCCAAGAATTTGTAGAGCCTTTGATTCTATATCTTCAGAAGGCAAGAGTTGAGAATGAAAGGGGAAATATCATCTCCCTCTTTTACTTTCTGGTTTTGGCTTAGTTCCAAATTCAAAGGTCAGTCTTAAATGCAATCTTGGGAGGGAATGTGATTTTCCAAGAAAATGCTTCTCAAAATTGTATATGCCTTTGAATCACCAGGGATATTTCTCTAAAAAATTCTTTTCTTGTTTCACTCCCAGAAATTCTGAGTCATAAATCTGGCATGGGGCTAGAAATATGTATTTTTTAAAGATTTTTATTTATTTATTTTAAAGAGATTTGGGGGGGGGGGCAGAGGAAGAGGGAAAGAGAGAATCTCAAGCAGGTTCCACACGAGTAGAGAGCCCAGCGTGGGACTTGATCTCATGACCCTGAGATCACAACCTGAGCTGAAACCAAGACTTGGATGCTTAACCAACTGTACCACCCAGGTGCCCCAAAATATGTATTTTTAATAAATGCTTTTTATGATTCTTTTCCTTAAATTATAAGTATTCATTCGGTAGTAACTATGAGCAGGACACTGAAGGAACTGGGCAAAGCCTGTGGGGCCACTAGAGTCTTGATCAGGTCCTTCCTGTAATGGAGCTTGTTTTTAGGAGAGGATACTGGCTAGAGGAAAAAGAGGATGGAAACGACCCTTATTGTGTTGAGATCCCATGCTGAACCTAGAACCAAGGTGCTAGGGCAGAGAGTGAGGACTGAATTCCTAGGAAGGGGACAGGATGAGCTTGGAGGGGCAGAGGAGGTAAGAAAGGATATCCTGCAAGGAATGAGTTTAGAACTGGCTCCATGCAGAGGCCAGTTCTGGGATGGAACTAATGGACCATCAAGTCAAACTTTACAGTTCCTTTCCCCTCTGCTTTCTCCATGATTTCCTTTCCTAGCCATAGAACACTCAGGAACTCACCCTGCCCATCACTTGGTGACAAGGTATGGAAGTATGCACAGTCAGTTGTGATGAGTTAGGACATCCAGGACCTAGAGGTAGACACCTGCTCACCTACACTGCAGCTGAGTCCCAGCCTTTACAGCCAGGTTGTGTGGCTTATATCTGAATAGGGATGGAAGAAAGGGCAATTTACAATTATTGAAGATTCCACAGAGATCAAAAAGATATATAATAATCCTGAAGTCCAGTTACTACCTGATTGGAGAACTGAGCAAACCAATCCATCAGTTTATTAAGCCAGAAGGGGAGAAGTTGAGGAATGGCCAGTGCAATGGAAGAAGGTATAGTATAGCTGTGTCATAATCTTAGCATAGCACTAATAATGTATGATTTGCCCAGCTCTCAGCTCTGGGCTAAGACCATGTTCTTAAAGTTGTAAAACAAACCAATTAAGGGTAGAAGCTTACAAGAAAAAAAACCTTGGTCTTACTATCACAAGGAATTTCAGTCTGGTATGCAAGATACAATTATCTAGAGCCACAGTATCTAAAACACTGCAGCTGACAGGTAGTGGTCCAGACCACCATGTATATCAAGGATTTGTAAACCAGAGGAGTTGAATTGTCCAAAACACAGCTAGTGATTGATGACAAAGACGTTAGGATCCAGCAGTGATCCGAGTTGTAGTCTATCACTACTGAAGTCATCTGTCTTGAGAGAGCAAGACCACAGACAGTGAATTTTCAGGAGCTTCAGATATAGAAGGGATTTCTGCAGCGGACACATTTTCAAAACGAATACCGAAGCATAGGAACAAGAAATGAATGTTCTTTTAAGACTTCAGATCAAGGGGGCACCTGGGTGGCTCAGTGGGTTAAAGCCTCTGCCTTCGGCTCAGGCCATGATCCCAGGGTCCTGGGATCGAGCCCCACATCGGGCTCTCTGTTCGGCAGGGAGCCTGCTTCTTCCTCTCTCGGCCTGCTTGTGATCTCTCCCTCTGTCAAATAAATAAATAAAATCTTAAAAAAAAAAAAAAAAAGAACTCAGATCAAGGGTGATGTTTAAAGCATTGTAAAAGGCCAGAATCCAGCTTGCAGAACAAGTGTTTAAGGTCAAAGGTGGGTCTCTGAGCTCCACCCTGGAACTCTGTAAATACCTCTAGCTCTAGATTTTGACCTACGACAGGGAGATGGTCAACTGGTAAGTGATCAAAATCGAAGACAAGAAACCAGGCTGGGCTTATCAACTTACCAACTTGGAACTGACTTTTTAAGATAACTTTCCAATTAGTTGACCTAAACATTAATCAATTTTTCAGAACAACGTTGTTTCATACCACTAAGGCTTTGATCTTGACAGTATTCCCAATATTGTAAGTTTCAAAAGTGGCCATCTTTCTAAGGGTGATTTTCTGATGAAAGACTTCCAAATTTATGATGAAATATTGGGTACTACAGATCATTTAGCATATAACAAGCCTGGTGATAACATTTAGTTCATCATTTTTAACTCTACTGTCTTAAGGTCCATAGAGAAGAGAGTAAAAATTAATGAGAACAAAGGGTGTGTTAATTGATCTCAGAAGCTTGTGCCCCTCTACTCCCTTATTATATTTCAGAACAACAACAACAACAATAATTTGTGATATTATTATGTCAAGCTCTCTCAAGAATGGAGTTCTTGGGTGCCTGGGTGGGCTCAGTCATTAAGCATCTGCCTTCAACTCAGGTCATGATCCCAGGGTCCTGGGATTGAGTCCCAAATCAGGCTCCCTGCTCAGTGGGGAGCCTGCTTCTTCCACTCCTACCCTTCCTGCTTGTGTTCTCTCTCTCTCTCTCTCTCTCTCTGTCAAATAAATAAATAAATAAATAAATAAATAAATAAATAAATAAAACTTAAAAAAAAAAATGGAGTTCTTTGCAAGAAGAGACGTGGTCACATTTTGTCTTCTTAGGTTCTAACAACATGACCAAATCAGTTATGCAAGAACTTTTGTCAAATGGGGAGTCTGGGTAGCTCAGTCAGTTGAGTGGCCAACTCTTTATTTTCAGCCATTACCATGATGTCTGGGTCTTGGAACTGAGCCCTGCGGTGGCGGGCTCTGTGCTCGGCAGGGAACCTGCTTGAGATTCTCTCTCGCCCTCTGCCCCCAACCACCCACCACGCTTGCATTCCCTCTCTTTCTCTCTCTCAAATAAACAAATAAATCTTGAGGATTCTCTCTCTCTCTGTTCCTCTGATCCTCCCACCGTGCAAGCTCTCTCTCTCAAATAGATAAATAAATTTTTTAAAAAATCCTCTCTCTCTCTCTGCTCCTGCCCCTCCTTGTTCATGCTCTCTCTCAAAGAAGAAAGAATTTTTTGTCAAACAAATGACTAATTATTCATTTTTCTATAATTTTTCTAAAGAACTACAGAATATTATTGAAAGAAAAAAATAGACCACTTTAGGCATTTTGTTGCCTTTGAATACTTTCCTTTACTCATTGTATCCTTTCTTATCACCAAGGACTCCAGCAGAAATATCATTGTTTGGAGAATAGCCAAGCGACAACATTATTCCTCCTCAAAGGAAGAGACTTCTTTAAATCTGCAGGAATTTTGCTCTGTACCTTTGATGTGAAAATTTTATCATCTATTTCTGGGAAAGCTTGCTATGTTATATAAGAACATAAAGAAAGAAATGAAGAGAGTCTACCAGTCTTGACTTTTGCAATCTACAGATTTCAGCTTCAAAGCAAAAGCGGCAGATTAATTTCTCAAGTCTTGAATTTTACTTGGAAGGAAAACAACATTCAGATCTGATTTGCATCTTATGGCTCAGTTTTATAAATGGCAAAGCTGTAAGCTTGTGCACAGAACTCCGTCTGGGTCTGCATCTGTGCTGAGGCACTGAACCCTAAAAGTGGGGATGAGCTTTCTACCTATATCTGCTTTTTGAAAGATGTCACTCTGAAATGTGTTACTGCCTGCTAGTGTGTGAACAACACCCCAGTCAGAACCCTGAAATTCTTTGTTGTTGGAGACAATCCCCCTCTGGTAATTACAGTCTTCGTAATGTCAGTCTCCCTCCCGCATAAGGTCATAGCTCACAATGATCCACCTCTCCCCTAACAATCCCTCATTTGTTCCTTTCCTTTGTACTAGGTAGCTATGCTGTTCTTCATCTTATCGAACTTCATTTTTGCATTCCCTTATCCTTCCCTGAGCATAAGTGTGAGCAAAGTGGTTATAAGGTAACACTGACAGGTGAGAAATCATGCTATCATCTGCCTCAAGAATTATACCATTCACAATCTGAAAGGTTAAGATTTGGGAAACCAATCATTCCAAGTGACATCTTATGTAAAAGACACATCTAATTTTATCCTGTTGTTAAATCTTTATGCAGATGATTAAGTTTGTGAATTTTTCCACTGCAGCACAGAGAGATTATAACCAGCCCCTGGCATCCAAGTCTCTTCAAATTATATATATTCTATATAGTATGTGCATTTCTCTCTCTCTCTCTCTCTCTCTCTCTCACACACACACACACACACACACACACACACACACACACACACACGTCATTACTTAGGTACTTTATTCTTTCTTAGTAGACGTTAAATCCTGTAAGTCATACTATTTCTGCTTTAGGATGGGAAAGTTGGGATTAAGTCTATCCCTAAAACAAGTCATAGACATTTTGTTTATTTCTTTTCATTGCTCTAAAAAATCCAAGGAAAGTAAATTGATTTAAGAGAAAAAGAGGAAAATTTCCTTATTAAAAATTAGATATTTTTATGGTTTTAGGTTGATAGTTCTAACCTATCTAATTCATCCTTCAAAACACTCAGTGGGGTTGGTAGGTGAACCACAGGTATAATTACACACCAATTTCCAAATTTAGAAAATACGCCACATGGGAAAACATATGGAGACTTTAAGGAAACTGTTGGGGTAGCAGATAGTTATAGAGTTGGGATAAAAATCATTTCTTTATTTTCAAGGTTGGGTCTTCTGGCTAAAAAAGTATTCTCAAATACTTACTCAGATGACTCCCTGCATCAGAATAACCTGGGAGCTTTTAAGAATCAGATTTCTAATCCTAAGAGATTTTCATTCAGAACCTCATTGTTGGGGCCAGGAAATTTGTATTTTAGAAACTTTCCAGATGATTCTAATGTACATCTAGATTTGGGAACCAGTAGGCAGAAACTTGTTTGTTCTGTTCATGAAACCTTGCAAAAGAAGACCCTACCTTGTAAATGTCAACCACAGATCAGGCATCTTGAGACTTGAGCAAAAGGCAGATGAAATAGGTTGGTGCCAGTTCTTAATGAATAGTAGAAACACCAAGGAATGGCTTTGTTAGGGAGAGGAGTTGACTTAGCTCCTAATAATCTCTACTTAGTCAAAGAAACATACCATCTAAGTAAAAATATATTCTTCTTGTACCAAAGAACCATACAGGACCAGTTTCCAGACCAGTGGCCCCTCTAACCCAGACATTTACAAAGAGTCCCATGGTTCATCAATTCATGTACTGATATTCTGAAGCTGTCACAAACATCCATTCTATTCTTTTACTTCAGCGTAAACAAATTAGAGGAATTTCAACAATTGAGAAATCTATTGGAAAGGTAGTGAAGGCTTCACTCGGAATAAAATTATTTAATGTGCGCTTGAAAATATTGATTCTTCTCCAACTGTTAAATGTGTTATGTCCATTGGATAAAGTCTTTTAACTGAATTTCTTAAATCTTCTGTAACCTTAATAATTGTCTGTTAAATCTTTTATTTCTAAGCCATATGTCTAAAATCTCCCACTAGAGATTTGTTCATTTTCCTTTGCAATAATCTCAAATTTTGCTTTATATATCTTGAGGATAGGTTGTTCAGTGTACATATATCCAAGAATATTATGCTTCCTTAGCAACTCGTTTCATTTGTGATTATGTAACAAGTCTCTCTATCTGTGACAATGTTTTTCCCTTAAAGTCTATCTTGATGATATTAGTATTTCTTAGTAATTGTCTGGTATGTCTTTTATTTATTTCTCTATTTTCAATTCTTCTTTCCCATATTTTAAATGGCATTTTATAAGCAGTTTGTGGCTGAATTTTTTAAGCCCTAATTTTTACAATCAGTTTAACTAATGATTTGGATTCACTCATGATTATTATAGTTACTGATATAATTATTTTCATGTATTTTGTGCCTTTGGTTTTCTTTGCTTTTTATCTCTTTTCCTGCCTTTGACTAAATTGACCAGGTTTTCTCTGTCATGCTTCTTTCCCTCCACCAGTTTTTCATTATACAGCCCATTCCTAATCTTTTAGTGGTTCCATACACACCTCACTTCAGAAAGTTTAAAAAGTACTATCTTTCTTAGGTCCTAGGATCAGCAAAGATTTTTTTTTTCTTTAGGAAAAGAGTCAAGTTTATCTCTGGAGAAATAAACTGAGCAAACTGTTGAATTTTCTGAAAACTAAAAATCACATTGTCTTGAACCAGATAATAGTACTTCAGAATTGAGTCATTTCTTTGCCTTTGCTTTATGGGGTTGAAGAAGAGACTGGGAAATATCTTAGGGGACCTCCTAGGGAGGGAGGAAGGCATTAAGAGCTCCAAGTTTCATCAAGTCTAGGTAAGGGACTCTCACACCCCTCTGGTTGGATCTTCCTTTCCCTTCCATATGCCAGGAAGGAGCACACACAACTCTCCAGACTTCCCACATAGTCACTGGAGCCTTGTGAGATGGGAGCAGTTGGAGGTCCTGGTTTGGACAGATGTGCTGGCCCACTTGCGATCTCTGAGGTATGGACATGCTCATTCCTTGGGAAATTAGACTGTTCTTCACAAAGCCTCCAGTAAACTCTCCCTACTGAGAGCTGGACTCACTGTTTTCTTGAGAAATTCCTGTTGGGAAATTCCAAGTCCTCTGTTTCCTGGTTCTCCTCCAACTCTTCATTAGCTTCTTGTTCAGTTTTCTGTTCTGGCTGCTCCTGCCCTACAGATGGGCCCATCAGTCTGTCCTGCCCTGGGGGCAGGAGTATATTGATATCCCTGCTGTCTCTGCAGCAGCAGATTCAGTACAGAGCTATGATGCTTTCCGGCCAGGCATTCTGTTCTCCACGGAGCACCTACCTCCAAGGATCCTAACCGGACAATGGATTCTGGCAGCTGGCTATCTCTGTGAGGTCAAGACGATGAAGAAGGAAGGAGTCAGAGTCAGGATGTGGGACCAGGTTCAGGGTAATTATACAGACTTAATCGTTTGTTAGGATGCCTTCTGTTGCAGGAATCAGAAAACCTAGCTAAAACTGGCATAAGCAAGAATGGTATTGATTGATTCGTGGGCTCAAAAAGTCTCAGATGGGGCTATTTTCAAATGATACTCAATCTAGTGCCTTAAAATATATAACAAACACTCAGGGTTCGCCCCCCCTCTTTCCCAGCTCCAATTTTCTGGTATTATTTTATTTAGACAGGACCTCACCTTATGGTCCTGAGAATGCTGCCAATAGCTCCCTGAGTTATTTCTTATTATTTGTGTCTGCAGTGGAAAAAGATGATCCTTGATTCAGCATTTCAAGGAAAAGTTCTGGGACAGTTGAGGTCACCTGCCCGGTATTGGTTCTGTCACTAAAATCTAAGAAAGAATGCTCTCATTGGTTTAGTCTATCAGATGATTCTTCTCTGGGGCAGAAGTGCAGGCAGCTTCTTAGAGCTACATGGATCCACATTTCAAGAGTCAAGAGATGCTGGACAAGAAGTTGGTGTTGGCAGGGGCAGCAAAATGTCCACTGGGCCCAGACATACTAGACTTAGCAGCGATGGGGTCTGACATTTCCTCTCCTTTTTATTTTTGATTTTTTACCTCAACAAAGGAGACCCCTTTGTGGTTTCTGTGAAAAAGTTATCAGCATGACTCCAGGCTTTCAGTGTTTTTACTCCCTAGCTCATTCCTATTCCCATTTCTTCAGAAAAAGGAGTCATATCAGAAATAATACAATATCCCATTAAATCCATAGACTTTCTCATTATCTCAGGAGACGCTAATTTGATCAAAGAGGTTTAGTGGGCAAATACATGTGCAGATATGTCACTGTCTGTAGAACATCTGGGTGGGTCAGTCAGTTAAGTGTCTGCCTTCAGCTCATGTCATGATTCCAGGGGTCCTGGGATGGAGCCCAGCGTGGGGCTCCTTGCTCAGTGGGAAGTCTGCTTCTCCCTCTGCTCCTCTTTCTCTCTCTCGGATAAATAAATAAAACCTAAAAGAAAAAATAAGTCACTATTTGGGATTTAAGGACTAAGCTGTCATCTGCTTTGTTTGGAATATTTCTCTGTTTTAGAGAAAATAACTTTATTATTATAACCATGGGTATGCTGAATAGTAACCATTAAAACAGAATGTTGTGTCAAATCAGATAATCATCTGTACTTCTCAGTTAGAGGTTTATTATTTCCTGGGGTATTCTATATCCTGGATACATGATATCCAGGAACATTCGCTCTATCGTGGTCCTATCTTTATGGAAAATAGTATACTTCTAACAGAGAAGGGGAAAGGGAAACTTGCCACTCACTCCCACATAGGTCTTCAGTCTCGGAAGAAAGAGCCACATCCCTACCTCATACCAAACTGGTGAATCTTGCTAGAGTCATTTCAGGTAGAATCAGATTAATGCAGACCATAATGCTGCCACTGGAGAAAAATACTTGCTGACCACTATTTGACTTTCCCCCCATGCACACAGTGAACTTGACTCCTTATTGCATAAAACTGCCTTATGTTAAAAAGTAGTCACCCACTGCATGTCACGGTACCGATCCCTGAGGCACAGATGTACATGGTGTGTGTGGTCAAGGAAAACACTAACACCCTGCAGTCTGGACAATGGATACTCAAAAAATCTGAGGGTCCTTTCTTCTACCCACCCATTTTCTAAACTATGTTAAAACCTATTGGAGAAGGGAGCACAGCCACGTGTATGAAGAGAGATGGATGGGTGTAAAACTGGCCAACATTCTTGGCTTGAGTTTACCAATGCCTCAAATGCTCACAATTTCCAAGCACACTTGTATCTCAGCAGAGGCTACCTGAGGAAGAGCCCAGCTCCCTAAGTACTAGTGACACAGTCTGTGTCCTCCACACAGCTCTAGTTCAGCCTTCCCACTTATAAGTCCTGTGTCCAGCTTCCTGCTACAGAAAGCCCTGGTGACCCCAGGACTCAGCAGCTCTCCGTCCTTGCTCTGGCTGTGAAGGCTGCCGGGTCTGCAGCTTGGCCTGGACTCAAAACTCTCAGTTCTTTGGACTGTCTTGGCCAAAACCTCAGCTGGAGAGGAAATGTCGCGTGACATCTTTTGTCACAGATAAGAGTTAATGAGTCCAGAGGATGTGTGATGAAAGGAAGCCCACAGGAACCTGGGCTGAAGCTTTTTGAGAACCATTTATAAGGCTTTTTACCTAGTCGTTTGAGTCAAAAACTTAAACGCATCAAAAAGGAAAGGGCGGCTATTTGATGGAGGTTGTAAAGGCAAATGCACTGAGTTTGAGGCTGGAGGGCTAGAGAAATGGAGGAAGAGAAAGGTTGACATGGGAATAAAAGTTACTTATAATTACTCCAGACCTGAATGGATCAATCCGCCTCTAAGAAGCTCACAGCAGCTATTAGGTAATGACTTGACATTGTGATGCCTGTGGCCAGAGGTACCAAATTTAAAAAGAAAACCGTGTATTTTTCGTCTTCTCTATAGACAGGAACAGGTAAGGCAGGAGATGGGAATTGAGACTTAGGGAAATAAACTGCTGAAAAAAGGTTAGTCCCTTGAAGAGACAAACCAATAAATACACCCTAGCAGGAATTGGAAAACCTGGTGTCAGAAATTTCAACACAATTCATGGGGATTTTCACGTAGACATATGTATTTGAAGATTAGAGACAATTTGATGTTTTCCTCAAATTGACGGTGTGGCCGCCAGCACCATATAAGGCCATAATTCTAAAAACAGTATTTAATGAGTGTAGACAGGTGACTCCATGTTATCAAAGGCATGGTGTGGTGGGGGAAAGAGTGAATTTAGAATCAGGACATCTGGTATCTAGGGCTGAAGATGCCATTGAGGACTTGTGAGTCCCATAAAAGCCACTCCTCATGCTTGCCCATTTCTTTGTCCACCTGTTAAATAAAGTTTGAATTAGTAGTTCTTTAAGAAATATTCTAGCCCTACATCCTAGTAACTTTAACAGATTGAACCACAACTGGTAATATGTTTCAGTTTTATTTAGTTGGTTAGTCTAGTCATGTTATCTAGTATAGAAACCAACTCTTACTAAACACCCTGAATGGGTGATACCTGGGATAGGGATTTATTGGGTAGAATGCAACTCTATCCCTTCCCACTGTTCATGCTTTTTGCCTTCTTAATTCTGTTTGTGTTGCTTTAAACACATCGCTTCCACTCACTAAGACTGCAGAGGAGACATGTTGTGTTTCAAAAGGAAAATGTAATTATTGAAATTTTCTAAGGTAAGCTTTACGACTGCCATTTTACAGATGAAATACTCGAGATGGTTACTGGTAAATGGACTAAAGTCACAATGCTAATAAAATGGGAAAGCTGAGGTGTAAATTCCAGAGTTGCTTTGAAGGTCATGTCCTCTTCCAGAGACCAGATGTCCCAGCTGAGGATCCTTAGATGATGGGCTACAAGCCAGTTTTAAAATATTGTGATCCTCTGTCTACCTGAACTCTTCTCCCCTAATCGTACCTCCGTGACAGACTGCAGGCTAACAGGGCTCAAGGGATCTTGGTTACACCATAGACACAGTTGCCACAAACCTTAGGGATTTGGGGAAGTGTTGGGTCCCACACATTCCCTTCTGTTATTTTGGGATTTGAAATACTATTCACACAACTCAATCACTTCTTCAGATATGAATATGATCTGTGCTTGGAAATGCAATTTTTGTTCTCTTATTGGTTGCTTGCTTACTTATAAATCAGTGTGCATAGTATCCAGGAAGCACCATAGGATGAAATTAATGGACAGCTGGAATCTGACTTTACTTTTCTTATATTTGTCTAACTCTAGATTTGAAAAACATCTCGGAGTAAGGATGGGGTTACTACGTGCCTTGTGAAAACTTCCTTGCTACCTTTCAATGAATCCCAACGATTTCAGTCCTCATATGGGGGGTGGGGGTGGGAAGGGAGATGAAGAACAGAGTGTTTATTAAAAGAAAGAGTTTCACTTCCTTTAGGCAGAACCACAGCGGGAAGTCTGTGTGACCTCCAGTGAAGAAAAAGTAATCTAAGAATTTGCATCACCTGTAGGTTTGTTTTCATGAATTCTCCCTCCTCCTTTCAAAAAAAAAAAAAAATACAACAAGGACATTTATGCTAACTTTTTGAAAAGAATGTGGGGGAGATGTGTAAGGTGTAAGAAAATAGTATCACCTCTCGGGAAAGATGGAGAGACAAAAAAAAAAATGGTAACCTTCACTTTGATTTGTGTCTCTGTGATAACTGAACTTAATCCTTTCCCTGCTACTATAAGGGAAAAAAGCAAAAATAAACGTGATTAGAGTAACACGTACCCAAACTAAAAAATAACTGCATTTTCCCAAAAGAAAAATGGCCTCAGTTCATTTAACAGGCTATATTTTTAAATCCAAGAAAAATTACAGCTTTAAAAATACAAATGAGTGGCACCTACATGTAAGTAAAACTAGACAAGTGTGTCCTGAGAGGAAGGCACAGTACCTGTTTTCATGTAAATTACTACAAACATTCATTGTACGAGTAGTTTTAATACTGCCCAGGATTTAAAAGCATTTATGAGAGGTGAATCTGCTAACACAGAAGTCCTTTTCCTAGCTTGGAGTCCTAAGTCCTGTCCAGTGGTTCCCTCAGCTGCAGGATGCAATGACTGCCCAGCCCAGGGCTGCTGAGGATAACCAGACTGTCTTCACCTATGGAACTGGTACACTGACAGGAAGGCATCACAAGAACAGGGGTTATTTTATAGTGAGGAGAAATCCTGGCACGAAAAAGTTGGGTCTTCAAATGATGCATTATGACTGAAAGGAATTAGGGGTGATTTTCAAAAAGACTGGCTTTCATTAAACTTGACATTCTGAACCTTAAAGCAAACACTCACAGAAGGAACTCTTCTGCCAGCCTCTCTGGCTAGACTTGTCCTCACTATGTACGCCAGGCCAAGGGATGGTTCTTGTATGGGTTCCTGCGGTTCTTTGGGCGCTGACTACACCTCAGAAACTCATCGTGGAGGCTGCCTAGGGCTTCCTACAGCTAAGCCACTGCTCTTCTAGGCAGGTTCCAGAGGACCTTTCATGGTCCTAAGCCAGGAATCCTGTGGAAATGATGCATCAGTAGCATCTGTCCTAGGCAAGTCATCCCAGCCATCATCATGGAGCACGTCTGTGGAGACCAGCATAGCTTATTGCATAAAGACATAGATCACTGCACATTCAAATTTTTTATATCAATAAAACCACACATATTCACACTAATCAGGGTTGTTTGTCGATCTATCGATCAATCATTATCCTAATGTGTTGGAATGCAACACCATCCTCTCCCTGCTTGTGCTCTATGCCTTCCTGTCTCTGCTCTCATGACTGTAAGCATGTTATGGATTCCACTGAGACTGTAGAGGAAAGATACTGATGTATTTGAACTAAGTTTCAACATCTTTTGGGAGGAAAATGATATGTCAGTTATTTTTTTTCTCCCATTCCTTGTGTGTGTGCTGTGGTGTGCATGTGTCAAGACATTTTCACAATGAGGGTACCTTCAGAAGTAGTAAGTTGCCCGTTAATCAAGGTGTTCTAGTATAAATAAGTTGGCTACTTGGCAGAGACATTCCAGAGAGAAACTGCTTAGATGAATAGTTCATTCACACATGTGTCCATGGCATTACAGACAACTTAGTATGTAGTGAGCATAACATTATATTATGGAGGTTGTTGAATCAAGTGTTAACATGTAAAAAAGCCAGTTTTCTAGGGTGGGCTTTCCTGTATGTTCTTGTCTCATCTATAATCCCATCTAGCTATAGATAGTAATGAAATAAAGAGATCATAGATGTGTATAAATTAAAAATAGAGCATGAAATTTCAATGAGATATGTACATACTGTTCTGTCATTATTTAATTTGTAAAGGTACAGAACACACTTAGGTGAAAATTCGTGATTAACCACAGAATTTGTAGTTATGGTAGATATAAATCTATACTTAAAATTATTTTTATTTTTTCTGTAATTTTGGTTATTACCTTATGAGATCTCATTAGTTGATAAATATTTCTGGGGTCATCTCCACCATTTTCTGCCTCCTTCCCCTTTCCTAAGCTTGCACTGTCAGTATCCTCTTAAATTCCCAGTTGTGTGTTTGCAATGATTAATTTAGTTAAAACTACATAATATGATCTGCTAATACTTTTAATTGGGCTCTAGTAAATTGCACTGTGTCCCAACACGCAGAACCCAAAGAAAGGGATCTCGTAGATGCCACTGCCTCCTGCAGGGAGCCATGCCCTCCCGCCTTCCTGTGGTGCGAGGGCCAAGGGGTGGCTTTGGAGCTGCAGTCACTCCAGTCACCCAGGTCCCTTGTTCAGAAGTGCCCCACTTTTGGCACAATGCTCTGCTGTCACAATCTTGAAATCATTGATAGTTTTATCTTCTAACTTGTGTTTTGTCTGATATTATGAGAGGGTTTACCTTTAAAAAGGAGTAAGAAGTAGTAGTTTAGGAATTTTGAGAAGAGGTAAAATTATGCTCTTGAGCATTTGGAGGGTGGGGGTGGGCAGCACTGTGAACTGATTAGGGCCATAGGGTAAGCCTGCCTGGCTATGTCAGGGATTACTTGGGATTTATGACCATCAGAGTGTCGTTGTCTATGTGATTTTTCTCTAGCTATGTGCACCCATGCAGGCAGAAGTAGGAAGCAGCTGAAGAGTTAAACTTCACTAGGGTTGAAAGCTATAGAGGCAAACTCAATAGAGAAAAGCAAAGAGCACATGAAAGCACACGAAAACTAAGCTGGGTGAGAAGGAAAATAATGGCCTCATGGGAGGAAAGCTACTAATGAACAGATGGATCTAGGGCCTGATGAGTCTGAAGCAATGCTCCAACTGACAAACTAGAAGTTAGCTGGGAAGACAAGAAATACTGGTTAGTTGGGGGCAGGGGGCCACTGAAATGAAGACTTTGGAAGAGGCACAGTTATTGGTAATTCCAAGTTGGGGGATGTGAGCATGGGGAGGCATCGCTGACATGGAAGATAAACGAAATGCAGGAGAAGAGGTTGGGACATAAGAGCCCAGGGGGCTGAGGAATCAATTTTTGTGAGTTTCCATCAGAACCGTGACAACAATACTGGAGGAGAGAGGGGAATCGAACTAAAATCTTACATGGGTGATGGTAACCAGGAGGAAAACAGGTGTTCTCACCTATGCCATACCTTTTAAATTTGCCGGCTGATTTGAGTGGAGAGTAACCATCACCCTAGTACCAGGCGCATATGGTGGGGGTGGTGGGGGTGGTGATGGCAGGAATTCCCTCCAGAATGAAAAGAGAAAAGTGAAAAATATTTCAAGATACCATGAGTGCAGGAAAGAATGTTATCGAGCAGTGAGAAGAGGAAAGGGATGAAAAATAATCTTTAAAAATCATTTAAAATGTCTCATTACTTCCTGCAAAGATTAGGTCTGTCACAATTCTGGTCAGAATCAGAAAATTATTGATTCATTAGGTTAGCTGATTTTGTCTCCAGAGTTTTTGGAGTTTCACATGTTACCAGGTTGAGATGCCAACAGGGTAATTAGCAACATGGGATCACTTGACACACAACAGTTTCAACCTGGTCACATTGTCCGAGTCTAACTATGGAGGAGTCGGATTCCGGATCCAGGGACCCCCCAGGAGTCTGAGACGGCCTCGGCTATTGGGACACAAGACAGTGGTACCAGCAGCCTGACATTCCACTGGGGACCATAGTGAAGTTTTGGGAGCAAAAGGAATGGAGGAAATCTGGAGACTCTCACAGAATGGATCTCATAAAGAACTGTAGCATAACATGACCATTCCCAACTGCATGCAAGAATCTGATCTTTCTGTAATTTGTGAGTGTTATTTATTTCTATCCCAAGGCTGTGTTAGCATGCATATGTTTCACTGCGTCGGTCTTTAGGACTAATATTGAAACTGAAACATGAGGCAAGAATCTACGTCTTCTGCTAAGATAACTGCAAGGACCGCATCTGCTGAGCTGTTCTAGGTCACTGGCCACATTGCTGAGATCCTCTGTATTTTCTGGCAAAAGGATTTACTCATCTACAACAGATGCCCACTTTTGGGATATGGCATAAAAACAGAACCCAGTGGACCATCATATAGGATTATTAAAATCCTGAAATGTTGCAGGTTTGGTATATTATTTTTTAACTAGCCTCTCTAATAAAATAGAATTAACCTGGATGCTTCGGGCATATGGTGCTTTAGGCTTTTAAAAGTTACTGACCGTGCACCAGAAATTGCTTTCCTTCTCTTCTCCAACCTCTTTACTAGCTGAAACTGATCATAATTCCGGGTGCTATTTTCACTGAAGAATCATAGATTTAGCAGTAGAAAGAACCTTGGAAATGATGACACTGGATGAGTGACTTATCAAAATCATGCAGTTAATTAGGGGAAGAAGCAGATTTAAAAATATAAACTGGTGAAACAGAAGCCCAAGAATACCCCCTAGATTGTTTTTCTTCACTGAGTCTCTGATAATAGAAGAAATGACCTTTTACTAGAAATTAAATACAGAAATATATTTCAGATTACTTGGGGGCTCTGATTGGTGACAGAATATGATAATTTTCCCTCCGTGGATATCTGGGGATATTTTTTGTTCATATTATTAGTCTTAATTTCAGCCAGTGTCACTATTAAAAACACAAAAAACAAAAAAGGGAAGAAAAGTTAGTTTTGGCAGCAAGCCGAAAACCAAGGTGGCTTTGAGTTATACATGGACCTCTTGATGTTTTTATCAATTTAAATAAAAGTTCTACAGCTCTTTAGATGACTTTTACAAGGTCATTGCTTATGGATGAGTCATCACACTGCTACTGGAAAATGACTTTAGGAAGAAGCCATACAGAGACTTGAAAGAGCTTTGTTTCTCACTATGACAGTTATACAAGTGGAAAGAATAGCCTTGAATCCAAAGAAAGGAATAGCATGAGCCAGGACATTTCAGGAACTGTACAGACTACTTATTTCCAGACAGTGAACCTGTTTATCTCTATTAACTATAGAGTTGTGTACTGATTCTATTTATTTGATTCCTGGGAAAGAGATTTGCCAAATTAATCTTAATTAATATGAATATGCCCACAGCTATCAGAATCTCGGCTATTTGGCCAATTGTATCCCTAATGAGGCAGATGTCAAATTTAGACAAAAATACCTATAGCACTTGGCTTTGGAAGCATGAGTTTATTACTCAGGATTAAAAGTCCCTTTCAGACCATAGGTATGCATAGATAATAGATGCGTCTCTGAGAAATTTGCTATTTTGTTTGTTTGGGAATATTCAGTATTAGAATTCGTACACATCATATTTTCATTATTGCAGTCATTATTTCTGCACCACTGAAAAGAACTGGATCTTTTAATAGAAGGACAAAAGAAAACAGATTTATTTTCATCAAAGCAGGTATTAAGATTGTAAAAGCTGTTGCTTCTCCTTAAATTCTTCTTCATTAATTTCTTAAACAATGACCCAAAATGAAATTTCAAGGGTTTTTCTTCTGGCATTTGCTATGTAAGGGATAGACTCAGATGCCATTGTCACTGTGTAATTCTAAATTTCCACTAGGTTAGAATAAGTAGTACCTGTAACATTTTCTCATATTCACCCAGAGCTTATGATGTATATGTCTTATTTGTGGATAAGACTATGAGGAAGCTAAAGCAGGGTCTTGTCACCACCATGTCACTGCTGAACAAAGGAAACCTCAGGAGTCATACAATTTGCTTTATATGCCATAACTAGTTTGTGACATTTCAGAATTAAGCTTTATAAAATTTTGACAGTTCATTAATGCATGTGAACATTTGGACGTATATCTATGGCACCCTCTTTGTACAAATCAATAAACAAAGTTCATGCTTCACTGTATCTTTAACTTCCTAATTTTGACATCATCTTGGGCACCAGGTTTAAGAGCTCTTGAATGCTACTTAATTCTGAGGAACATCATTTTACACTTCCCAGGGAAGACCTCAGGTTTCAGTGCTATTAACCTTTTCCTCCTGGAGAAGAGAATATCATGGTAACAGGTTTAACAGAGGGTTTCCCAGTGAGACAGTCAGTTTACAGGACAGTCAGTTTACAAGTTTACGGTTTACAATTTGCCTGAGACAAATCAAGATCATTCCAGGGACCAAGACTATGACCATGACCACGGTATTGTCCTTGTCATGGATGGAAGATTAATCTACGATCTATTCATAAGCTCCTTGAAATCCCTTCAGTGCTCAAGCCTGTTATTAACACAGGTCCTTACAAGGCTATTGCCAGAAAAGACCTTGAGAATCATCCAGTCTAACATGTTCATTTTATAAACAAAGAATTCTGAGACAAGTCTTGATGGGTAAGAGAAGTGAGTCAGCATCTCACAGTGAATTCAACTCAAGCTGAGGTTGATTCGAAGGCCCCTAACTTCCAGGGCTGTATTCAAGTGCTTTCATATTAATTTACAAACCCATATCAATTTTGAAGTAAGAATATCATAATTGTTATTTTATAGATGAGGAAACAGAAGCATGGATGTTAAAGAATTTACTGGAGGCCATTCAGCCAGTAAATGGTAGAGATGAGCTAGGGCACATGTTCTTTGCACATAGTGTCGTCTGTCCCACCAATTCATAGCTATTGGCTTAATCACTAAGCAATCTGAAAAAATCTTTTTATCAGGATCTTGACTGAGCACAATCATCATCATTCATTCAACAAACATTTATTATTGACCAGTTATTCGCCAGATATATTCATTAGGTATTCTTTTTTATCCAGGGTGGTCAGCACTAACTGAAGTTTTGAGTCCAAATTCAGCACAGGAAGTTATCAATAAGAATGCCAACTGTGGAAAATTTTGGAGAACCTGCTCTCATTGTTACCCCTCTTCCTTGTCACCTGGAGAGAGGAAAGAGGCACTCCATAGCTCCATCTAAAGAAGAACTTCTGCCAGAGCAAGATAGATAGATAGATGGATAGATAGATATGTATACGTATATAGATACAGATAACAGATCCAGATATGGATATAATATTGATACAGGTACACCTATCTATATACACACACGTAAAGGCTCCTGAAATGAATTCACCCTCTGTCCATACATCTCACTTGCACTCTGGAAACATCACTATTATAAATGAGGACTCTGGCCAAGTCACTCTACAGTACAAGAGGGGAAAGGATTCATTTTTTCAACTCTCAGTTAAGAGGTACTGAACTAGATTTTTGTACAAAGTGAAAGTACTAACAAAGAAAAGTAAAATCATTTCAAGGGTTTTCTAAGAAACATATCAGATCTTTATCACAGAAGCAGATGAACACATTTTACAGCTGGAATGGGCTTAAGAAACATTTTATTCCAATCCCCTCATTTTACAGAGACAGAAACTGAAGCACATTTGCTCAAGGGTATAATTACTTGTAGGATCTGGATAAAAAAGATCAATTTTAAATGACAAATTTACTTGAAAGAAGATGTATATATTTATATGTCCCAGGCTTAATAAATTTTTAGTATTTGATGAAAGTCGAATTATTAGAGTGTATGAATGGTATATGTAAATATCAACTGAATGCATTTAAAAAATTTAAATGGCTAACTGCTGGTTTGTTCCTTACTAATAAGTAATCTTGTACTTTCTATCCATACATCAGACACTAATGAGACATCTCTGGTTCAAGCAAAGATCCCTTAACTAACTTGAATGCCATAGGCTATAAAACTTAGAATTGTGCTGACATTTTCAGTATCACCTTTAAGCAGGGAGCCAAAAATGTACAATAAGATTTTAAAATTTTAATCTAAAAAATCCTCTGTCTTAACTTTTATCCTTAGTGAAGATATCTTTATTCTCTATGGAATTATTGTAGATCAAAACTGTTTAAGCCTCATTCTATAAGAGCATACTTGGGTCATTATTCTGCTTTAGCCATTACTTAGTCCAAGTGAACACACTGTACACAACTACGGACCATATAAACCTAATTATTCTGCCCCACACAGGAGTACAAGATTAAGAGGCTATTGAAGAAAGTTAATTTTTAGGGATTTTGGCCAAAACCATAAATATCAATGTAATTAAAGAAATAAGATTTGTAAGGCTTATCTCTTCCCTTTATAGGTTAGAAATTTCTTATAGAAACCTTCTCTGACTTAGGAGGAATAACAGGAAATAGACAACATGTTTCACTTTTTCTATCACATGTAATACAAAATTCATACAATTTTCAAAAATTAATTTCTCATAAACCCAGCCAACAATTTCTTTCAAAAAGTGAAGTATAATTGATGACTTTTGAGCCATACTATGTTTTTAAAGTTAATTTGCACAAATACATTCATAGCTGTTTTGTCTGATAGAGAATTTAAAATTATTTAAGGAGGAATAATTAAGCTTGGAAATTTTTAATCAAGGTGATTTCTTACATGCACACACTTGATTTTATAATTTAAAATAGTTGATGTACCTCTGTATATTTAACTTGGATTCTTAACTTTTGATTCTTATAAAAGCCTATGATGGTTTAAAAAAAAACAAAAAAACAAAAAAAACTGTTTAAGTCAAGATATAAAGACCTTAAAATGCATTAAGGATGGCATTAAATAATTAACCCCATATACAAATAAAAAGAAAAACTAGGAAAATATTTATCACATAGCTCAAATGAGTAACAGTTCCAATATAAAAATAACTTCTGGATATGGGAAAGGAGATATTTAAATTCAAAGAAAAATGGGCCAATAAAGGAATAGACAGTTCACCAAAGACAGAAGGGCAGACAAATGCCTATCAACCACATGAGAATATGGTCAACCTGACTAATAAGAGACAATTAAAACTACACTGAGAAACCATTTTTACACCTATCAGATTGGCAAAATTTGATGTGTGGGGAAATAGAAACTTTTGAAAATCACTGCTGGCAATACAAAATGATAAAACCCCTGTGGAAGGGAATTTGACACTGTCTTCCAAAACTACATCTGCATTTACCCCTGGACCAACAATATCACATCTATTTATTTATTTGTTTATTTATTTATTTATTTTTAAGATTTTATTTAAGATAGCAAGAGAGCAAGCAGGGGTAGAGGGAGTCTGAGCAGAGGTAGAGGGTAAGCAAGCAGGGGTAGAGGGAGAGGGAGAAGCAGACTCTCCTGCCGAGAAGGGAGTCCGATGTGGGGCTCAATCCCTGGATCATGACCTGAGCCAAAGGCAGACTCTTAACTGACATAGTCACCCAGGCACCCAACAATCTCATTTTAAAGAATCCTTCCAAAGTATGGCAAAAATAAAAAATGATATATTTACAAAGCTTTTCATGGTAGCCTTGTTTGTAGTAGCAAAAGACCAGCCATTTTACGCAAATGGAAGTCAGAGGGTGTCTTCATTTCCTAGGGTTGCCTCAACAAATTACCACAAAGTGGGTGGCTTACAACAACAGAAACTTACTGTGTCACGTTTCTGAAGGCCAGAAATATAAATTAAGGTGTTAGCAGGGCCATGCTCATTTTGAGATGATAGGGAGCAAGGAATCCTTCCTTGCCTCTTCTAGCTTCTGGTGTTTGCCAACAGTCCTTGGTGTTCTTTGGCTTGTAGACTCATCAATCCCATCTGTGCCTTTATCATCGCATGGCCATCTCCTCCCTGTGTGTCTCTCTCTACTTCTTATAAGATCAGCCATATTGGATTAGTGTCCATACAATATATGAATATGATGCTATTTTAACTTGATTACATCAGCCAAGAGCCTATTTCTAAAAAAGGTCACATTCAAAGGTACCAGTGGTTAAGACTTCAACACAACTTTTTTTGTGAGGACACAACTCAACTCAACATAAGTGGGTAGACTGAATAAACTATGGTACAACACCACAATGGAAATCTATGCACCTACCATAGGAATGATTAATACATCTATATATTACTATAATACATTCTCTTGAATATATTATTTTTAAAAAAGTGAAGTAAAGTATGGATAAATGTTACTATTTAACTGCCAGAATAAGCTTATGTGTTTATTTCAAATTCTAAAATAATATTCATAGTAACAATAGTAATAATGGAGTTACCTAAATAGAAAGAGAATAATATGGAAGAAACAGAAATACAACTCAAACCTCCATGGATATCTGTCATTTTGTGGATTTGATTTTGGAACCATGTAAATATTTTATGTAATTACAAAACAACATTAAAATTTAAAAAGCAAACTCTAAACATCAAAAGCAAAATGAAATAAAATGAATCTGAGTTTCCAGTTGATGAACTGAAGCAGGAACTATTCCAAATGACTATAAAATGTAGTACTTTGAAAGTACATCTCTTATCACAAAGAGAAGCATGAAGAAAAAAACAAAAACAAAACCCTGAAACCATTTTTCAGCAATCATATTGTTGGTGGCGGTATTAAGCCTGTTACCTGTACCATATATACAATAAATAAAGAAATCAAGTGATTATGTTGTTGTTAATTAAAACCAGGATTTGGGCCTGGGAGAAAGGTAATACAAAATAAGATTAAGGTTAAATAAAAATCCCACGGTTAACAATTTCAGTTGGGTATAATGTAATGATGGTATTGTGGTTATATTTAAAAGTAGTTGTCTTGCCTTTTAAAGACGAACTCTGAAATATTTATAGATGAAATAATATCTTATCTGGGATTTGTTTCAAAATACTCAGGAAGGAGGGAGGGGAAATGAATGGGGCTCTAAAAGAAACAAATTAACAATGAATAGATAATTCTTGAACTAGTTTGTGGGTGCATGGAGAATTCACTATACCATTGTATTCACTTCTGTATATGTTTGAAAATTTTCACAATATATTTTTCTATATGTATCATATTCATTACAAATGTACATAATAAATATATGTGTTATAAATATGAAACACATATATTGATTTGTTCTAAATATTTATATATATTCATATATATACCCAAGTACATATACCTAGTAAAAACCATAAAAATGTATAATTTTTAAAATTTATTTAAGTAATCTTGATACCCAACGTGGGGTTTGAACTCATGACCCTAAGATCAAGAGTCTAAGAGTCACATGTTCCAACTGACTAAGCCAGCCAGGTGCCCCCAAAATGTGTTGATTTTTATTGATCTATTTGCCCTATCACTAAACTTACTGGCATTGAATTTGCATTGCCCTGTGAACAATCACCACCGTGGCCTCTCAGCAACAAGGTCTACCACACTCATTGAATTAAACACACTCATCTTCCCTTTGGGACACTTACTTACATATATGGGAACAGAAACTCTAGTGATTCCTCGTTTTCTCTTTAATTTCTCAGACCCAACCACTCCAGATTTTCTGATTTCCGGAATGATGTAGATATGGCAGTCACAGTGGTGTGTGGATGGTGGGCACTCTCCTGCTGAATTTCTGCAGTAGGGCTGAAATATGTCACTACTGACACCTGTTTCTTTTCTAGGCAACACCAGATGCCTTGTAGGTTTGATCTAATTAAAATCTGTATCTTTCTATTCTGGGGATTTGCTCACCATATTAATTTGTTCATCATTAGTAAAGTTCAATGACTCTCAAGTGTGAGGATGAATCAGATAGATCAGATAAATCACCCCTGCTTCCCTCGGAAGGAATGAGTACGAATTTGGAGAAGGAACTCCAGGGTAGGGGGATTACTGTATTGAAAGTCTGTCCATGGGAAACACGGGGCCAAAAGAGTAGAGGCTCGACCCTCACCCTTCAGTAAACTCCTTCTCTTCTGCTCTATGGCTCCAGAGTTCAGCTACTAGTGAGTCTCCGTGTTCTCATCTTCAAGCTATACTCAGATTTTGTTTTAAATGTATGGATATGCTTGTATGTTTATGCACATTCATTCATGTTGTGGTCCAGCCACATGGTTTATGTTGATAAACATCTGTGGAATGAATATATTTATTTACCTTGACCTATTAACAGGGTCATATTCCTCTTTGTTGTTCTCTAGCTTCCACAGTATTCTCCATTCAGGTTCATTGTCCCATTGCAGGTTTCTTCCTTAACTGCTTCAGAATGGGGCTCTTGGGAGAAAAGATAAAGTTTCTATAATTAAGGCCGCCTTCCCTCAAGCTCTTTAAATTTATTTCTTTTTCCAAGGGTGTTAATATTAAACACATTTTCCTTTCCTGGTGAGTCTAGGATGCTATGTCACCCTCACCAAGAAAACCTCTGGATTCTCAGAGTTAAGAAGGCCAATGGAAGGTGCTAGAAACCAAAAGAGTGAGCTGTTCATGTCTGGAACAACCTATTAGGATTTAAAATGAAAATAAATGTTTTTATTTTACACATATCTCTAACAAGTTACATTCTTTGAAGCCAAAATTATAAAATCTTAGATGAGCTTACTGTTGACAATGATCTGAGCTTATCCTATGTCCAATTGTGCCAAATAAAGACTTGGCCAAGAAGTTCTCAAAAACTACCTGTGCTCCTGGTATCAAATGGTGAGCAGGAAGTGGTGAGTTGATCATACTCCCTCTGATGGCAGAAACCCCAGGTGGCTTTTCCTTATCTTATCATCTGTCTATGCTATGATTATTAAATGCATTAACTGCTTCCCCCAAACTATTTCTGCACAAAATTCAATGTACTTAGCAAATACCTTGGGGTCTGACTTCCCCTCTCTTGGGACTTTCTAAGAATTCTCAGAGTGAAAAGGGTATCAGAGTATCTTTGGACAAGGCTTCACCTTGGGCGGGGATGAGAACGGCAGGGAGAACCCAAGGTGATCGGACCATTAGTTACACCATCTGGCCCTTTGTAATGCTAGTATGTAATGAGAATAACTTCAGGAACAATTCAGATATTCTGCCCACTCCTCCAGAAGGGAAAAGTAGTGCTCTGGCTTCAGGCAGTGTGGTCCTGACATCAGTGGTTGGGAAAGACCATGGAATGGAATGACTCTTCTGTTCTTCTATCTGCAAATGGAATCAAGACCCCTGCTTCCCTCTAGTATCGAATAGAAGCTGGGTTTCAAAAAAGAGGAGGGTGGGTGATTCTGAGAAAACTTAAGGTAGTCACAAAACCTAATAATTGCTACTAATGTAGCACTATTTTAGCATAAAGGAAAATGTCTCTTGATACACAGGACGGTGTTTCTGACTGGAAATGGTAATAAGCCATTGTTTTATTTTTATACACAGTGGTCCTTTTTCTTCCAAGTACACAGTATACACTGGCTTGCCTATTCCAGAGAAGTGGAACCAGTGTCCTGATTGGGGTTACAACCAAATTCCTCCATTTGCATTGTCCATAGGGAAGTTGTCACTTCATCCATGAAGGAAAAAACTAGAACTACTTACAAAGAGACATTCCAAAGGAAAGGCAGTGGGAGGGCCTTCCCTTTGCAAATCTAATTATTAAAAATAGGTGATGAGGTTAGATTGAACTCCAAAATTGTGCAAGGTTTAGGTAGAATACAGGGTATCTATCTTTCTCTCTGCTACAGACCCTATAGTGCTTAAAGTTATTCTTGATTTGATTTGGGGATTGCAGTTTCTTTTTGCCCAGGATCATATACTACCCTACAGTCCAATCCCAGCCAAATTCATCATTTTTATTTCATTTATTTGACTGGTCTCTCAATTTACATGGTTTTACTTAGGCTTGGGTCTGTAGGTCAATACCAGTTAGTAATTTAGTGACAGATTTCACTTCAAGTTCTTGATTTGTATGTCCTAGCTAACATGACCTTGGGCAAATTATACCCTAAAGCTCAGTTTCTTTATCTGTGACATATGAAAAATAAAATACCGACCACACAAGGATAAGAAAAGGATTACATGAGCTTACACAGGTTTAATGTATTTAACATGAAGGACAAGCATGAAGTTAGAGTTAACGGCTGTTTGATTTAGACATGCTGAGTCTGCACTATCAGGAAGCTTCTCATTCTTTCACTTTTGAACAGGACCCTGAGCTTCCATTATTTCTAATTAAAAATTGGGAGAAAGAAATAAAATCTATATGAAGTTAAATGGTTATTAGATATATAGAACTAAACTTTCTATTAGAGCTGAAGCATGGTCCAGGTAAATTTGCTTACAAAATTATATGGAGCAAAAGAGAAATGTGAAAGCAAAGCCTTGAAGATTCTGGCTCATTTATGGCTATAAATTTTAGGACTTAATTCAAGAGAATTTCTTTTTTTTTTTTTTTTTTTACCCTCCTTAAAGCTTACTTTATTTTTTTTTTCCATTTTATTTATTTTTTCAGCGTAACAGTATTCATTCTTTTTGCACAACACCCAGTGCTCCATGCAAAACGTGCCCTCCCCATTACCCACCACCTGTTCCACCAACCTCCCACCCCTGACCCTTCAAAACCCTCAGGTTCTTTTTCAGAGTCCATAGTCTCTTATGGTTCCCCTCCCCTCCCCAATGTCCATAGCCCGCTCCCCCTCTCCCAATCCCACCTCCCCCCAGCAACCCCCAGTTTGTTTTGTGAGATTAAGAGTCATTTATGGTTTGTCTCCCTCCCAATCCCATCTTGTTTCATTTATTCTTCTCCTATCCCCCTACTCCCCCATGTTGCTTCTCCATGTCCTCATATCAGGGAGATCATATGATAGTTGAGAATTTCAATGAAGTTTCAATGCAAGCATGCTTGGAAAATAGAAAATTGGCAAGTTTTCACATCTATGTTATGTTTAAACCCAGCATTATTGTAGAAAAAAAAATGTCTTTCCTATTTATCCAAATTCATTTTGACTCTTCCCTTCACAGTTGACAAAACCAGGTATTGGCTGTTTTTAGAAGTACCTGGTTTGTGTACTCATTACAAATGGAGTCATCCTAATAAGTCATTAGCAACATGGATAGCTCCCAGCACTGTAAAAACAATTAAGGTTTTGGTTAGAGTGTGAGATAATCCATAATTTAAGTGGGTACTAATTATGGGATTTGAGGTACTTAACTACAGTACCATAGATGAAGAGCTAGACATTACATCTATTGGAAAATGGTCCATTCTCTATTTGGGTAACCATTTTTTCAGAGGGGAAAAAAGGATATGAGCTTAGGATATTTTGCCAGCTGTCTAGAAATGAAAATAAAGCTGTAGAAAATGTATTGCTAAATATAACAAATGTGGGAAAAAATTACAGGAGACCTCAAGTATGATTTTGTGTGAACTTGAGTCTCTTAAAGTCACTTTCCACATGAATATTCTACATTTCTGAGATTATTAACTCTTGATTGGGAAGAAGTAAATGCAATGAACAAAATCATCATATTTCATGCCTGACCCCTATGTGTAAGCCCTCCCATTATAGTTAATAACACACATTGTTTCAGGCTCGAAACTTTAGCGTTACTTCAACCTACCATTTCCATTATGCACACATAATATTGGGCATCAAGTTGCTACTCGTCTGCTTCACCAGGGTCATTCATTTCCACTCTATCCTTTCCAGGTTTGCAGGCAAAGCCCTAGTGCAAGCTTTCATTGCCTCTCATCAAGTCCTTTCAAGCAGCCTAATTGCTATTCGTAATTCCTACCTTATCACTTATAAACTTTTCTATACATTGCTGCTGGGTTAATATTCCTGCAAAACAGCTTTAATCCTGCCATGCTATTTGACCCAAATAATTGACCTTTGGAAAATGTCCAAACTCCAGAACCCAGCAAAAGAGATTATCTCTCTGGGATGACCACTGTCTTTGAAAACTCCCTTTCCATGTTTTCCAAACATTTTCATTTCTGGCTCATCACAGTTACTTTACAGCCAAAGAACACATACTGTATGGTCTTATGTCTGAGCCTTCCTTCTCTTGCTTTTGGTCTCCTTCAGGTAGCAAATGAAGCCCTTAAAAGCCTTTATGATATACCTTCTGAAAACCTTTCTCACTCCTTCCCCATCAATCTAACACGTGGCACTAACCAACACAAACTTCATTTTTTTTTTTTAAGATTTATTTATTTGACAGATAGAGATTACAAGTAGGCAGGCAGAGAGAGAGAGAGGAGGAAGCAGGCTCCCAGCCAAGCAGAGAGCCCGATGCGGGGCTCGATCCCAGGACCCTGGGATCATGACCTGAGCCGAAGGCAGAGGCTTTAACCCGCTGAGCCACCCAGGCGCCCCCACAAACTTCATTTTTGTTTAGAATATTTGCTGCTTAGAATCATTCTGAACCTTTGTCCAGGCAACTAACTATTCTAACCAATTGGATCTGGCATTCATGACAAAATGATCTTATCTTTTATCACTTAATACTTTACTGGAAGTTTGAACTAAAATAGGTGGTGAACATGGAATAGATTTCATTGAATTTGGGGGGAAAGGAAGAGAGAAATTAAAACTGAGAAAGTTGAAGACATTTCTCTACCTGGCACAGATCTGGATCTGGTATGAATACAGCTACATGAATCTATGTAGACACAAGGATAATCAAATATTTGCATGAAACGTTGTAGAGCAAGAGAGATGACTTGTGGCCTCCCTGGTTGATTTCAGAGGACCAAATGAAATGCAGACCCGGACTGGGCCGAAGCTTGCATCGGTACTGCACTACAGTCTGGGAAAGGGCACTATCGTTGAATCCAGAGACCAAGACTCCCATCCCAGCTGTGTAAATGAGTTACTGTGGGACCACTAGCACATCTTCTCTCTGCACTTTATCTTTTTTTCTTTTAAAGATTTTATTTATCTATTTGAGAAAGAGAGAGCAAAAATGAGAGAGAGAAGTAGACTCCTCGCTGACCATGACCTAAGCTGAAGGCAGACACTTATTTAACCAACTGAGTCACCCCAGTGACCCTGCACTTTATCTTTTTATGAAACAAATGGACCAACCCTCTCAGGATCCCTGTCACCCTGATTAATTGTATAAATCTATGAGTTCTGTAAAACTGTATCTCCTTTTTAGGCAAAACACTTTGAATACTAGGTAAGACCAAAAGAATGCTTACAGACATGTGTATTAAAATATCTTATAGGCATTTCTACTTGATCTCTCTTTTGTGACACTAAGTTTAGGTGATTATAAAATGTCTAAAAGACTTTGGAAGTGAATAGCAAATTGACATTTCTTCTCAGGCCATCCTTCCCTCCATTCCCACTCCAACCAGAATCTTTCTCCCATCCTTAGTCATGAAGGGTATGACCCTGTTAAACACCGACATATTTGACAAGGAAAGTATTTTTGAGCGTGTTATTTTCCTACCTCATTAGTTGGTTCTCAGCTCCTGTGGTCTCTAAGATCCAACACTGTTCACCTCCAATATTCCCTAGATGTTTTAGCAAATGTAAGGGAATTCAAAAAACAGATTTTTCTCAGAACAGAATTTGTACCTTAAAACCGATGGGACTGTTTATAATGCCTTTCAGTCAAAGGAAGCTTAAAACACTAGGCTCCCATCAAGCTCTTATTACTTACTCTGCTTCCCTTTTGTTCTCAATAGTCTCATAATTGGTATAGGAAGAAAATAACACAATGCTTAGGACAGAAACCATTGACTCAAGAGCAGAGGTCACTTGGTAGCTTTCACTTAGCAAACACCTTTGCAGTCACCACAGGAGCAATATACATTCTCGCTGCCGTTAACAATACCTTACAGCCTCTGAGTTCCCGGAAGGTCGTTACCACATTCTGTATACACAGCTATCTAATTTGCTTTCATGAAATGCTGTCTGTCAGTTTAACTGAACAGGCCTAGGAACAACTTTATTTCCTCCAAGCCTCTAAAATGTTGAAGGAAAAAGAATAAAATATCTATCTGTAGACATCCTAATTAGTGATTTCTAAACCACTGATAAGACATTGCTTCCCGGCTTCAATATTTGTGCTTTTGAGAAGATCTGAATCTCTTTTCTAAAGACTTTGTTGGCTTTGCCTGTAGGTATATTGTGACTCACCTACAGAAGGAGATTTGTGCTCCATTTAGAAGAAAACATCCAAGCTCCTTGATTTGCTAACCCAGTAACAGCACCGCTGCCTCACTGTGCAGAGCTAGTTTCCTCACAATTAACAATAAACCTCAAAATAGTTGCCCTTCAGTCATTCTCCAGAGAGCGCCTGTCAAAAGTGAATCTCAGATTAATGATATTCAAGAGACATCATTAAAGCTACATTTATGTCAAGTTCTCTCCTTCTAGTGAGTTCTAATAAGCAATGCACTTGGACTGCATTAGCTTGATTCCCTTCCCAGCTGCCTCTAGTGCCAACAGACCAGCTGTCTTCTCCAAAGGTTGCTCCCACTGTGTGGGAGACCACCGCCGCTTTAGGCACCACTGTCATTCTTGGCAGCTACTACTAGATTGTTCGAGGTGGTACCAGTTCCCACCGGCTACCACTGCAGATGCCACTGTTGAAAATGCTGATATTCTGAAAGTAAAATACCTAATGGGCACTCAGTTCTCTAGACTCTATGAAGTGCCAAAAAGTTTCTTAGGTCAACGTGAAAATAATATTCTAATGGGAATCTCCCACAAATTTGCCAGCAGTGCTCACAGGGTTTGCAAATTTAGCAGCGGTTTCTACGTGGGCTCAAACATCCCACAGTGGTATTTTAGATGAAAATTACCTCAACTCATTTTTGGAAGCAGGAGAACAATGTTCTTAATCCAAATACAAGTAAATGTCCACAGTTTTCTCTTTTACAAGAGAAATGCAGAAGAGACTACTCGGTCAAAATAAACAGAGTCTTGTGGGGTGGCATTTGAGAGTAATCAAACATAATTTACAGAAAGTGAAAGAAGTGACTCTCATATGAATATAAAATTTACACATGTAGGGGCACCTGGGTGGCTCAGTGGGTTGAGCCTCTGCCTTCGGCTCGGGTCATGATCTCAGGGTCCTGGGATCAGGCCCTGTGTCAGGCTTTCTGCTCATCAGGGAGCCTACTTCTCTGTCTCTCTCTCTCTGCCTGCCTCTCTGCCTACTTGTGATCTCTCTCTCTCTGTCAAATAAATAAATAAAAATCTTTAAAAAAATTTACACATGTAGAAAAAGGTTTAATTCAGTAATAAGGAAACCAGTGAGATGGCAAAGCTAGTTCCAAAAGCACCCAAGGAACTGGATTTTCCAAGCATTAATAAAGGAAAGGAGGAAAGAAAGAAAGGTAGAAGAAGGGAAGAAGGAAGAGAAAGAGAAAGAAACGGAAGTAGGAAGGAAGGAAGGAAGGAAAATGATAGATGGCTAAGTTAAATATAAATATATACATACATACATATATACATAATAAAAACACTTAACGTCCTATAGGACAAGGCACTATAAATTTTGAGGTGACCTTTCTTGGATGTAAATATACAGTTGAACGTGTTTCAGAAGGAAAAAACAAAATAAAACAATTGAACATGTTTCTGGCCCAAGTGAAAGAGTAAATAACAAGTTAAACACAAGCATATGTTCCTAGAGTTAAACAAACTGTAAGCTTGCTAAACCAGACCATAGGAAGATATGCCTTCCCTGACTTTTGACTTATACCTAGGTTTTGGATAATATTCTCCTAATAATCTCATATTTGGTCATAAATAGTTGTCAAAGAATATTCTTGATTACACTAAAAAAAAAAAAAATGGCTGATCTCATGTTTGGCTTGAATATTTGCAGATGCAGGGCAAGAGGATTAATGGCTCCTATAAGCCCCACTGAGTTTTCTCAGCAAATCTAGAGCTATTGGGTATTGAGCAAGGACTGAAGCCAAAGAATTAACATCTTCCTGGAAATTTTTGTAAGGAGTCTCTCTCAGATTTGACTTTTTAAACACTGGTAGTTATTTGCTCTTCTGCCCAAAGATGGGAAGCCAAACCCAAGGAATTTTCCTCACCTGCTACCCTTATAAATTTATGTGGATTTCTCTTTCCTTAAAGTTCCTAAAACAAGCTAGGATCCCTGGCCTTTCAGGACATGACTGCCTTACCCTGCCAGGTGTACCAAACCTGTTTTCCTCAGAGGACTTTGGAAGCACTGACTTCTTATAGAAAGCCCATTGGTGCCTCCGTAATGGTGGCCTTCTCAGAGCTGATTACATGGGTGTTCCTCTTGAATATGATACGCCAACTAAAGCACTTGTAAAATTGACTTGTCTGTATCCTGGCAAGCAGGAGAGTAGATACTTATGGGACTCATGCAAATAAATATATTGCCATAAAAAGTAATAAGATACAGTAAAAGTATTTGTTTCAGAATTCTGAGGAATTGGTGAGAATCAGATATCTTTTTTTTCAAAAAAAAAATGTTTGACTAGTTACAAAAGCATCATCTACCAAATTGAGGATTGGCAATAAAGAAGAAAGGCAAAGTGCTTCCTTACATACCAATCAGAAAATAGGACATTAAAACATGAACAGCAGGTGGCTGGGTGGCTCAGTCTGTTGAATGCCTGCCTTCAGCTCAGGTCATGGAGCTCCGCATCAGGATCCCTGCTCAGTGGGAAGTCTGCTTTTCCCTCTGCCTCTGCCGACCCATGCTCTCTGTTGAATAAATAATAAAATCTAAAAACAAACAAACAAACATTAACAGTAATGTCTAAAAAATAATCACAGTTAATTTTCCTTCATTATTTCATTCAGTTTTACATAACTAATTCCTGTTCTGCTGGATTTGGGGTCAGCAGTCTGTTTTAACAAAATCATTTCTTCTTGCTGAAAAGGCTAAGTTTACTGGTATGGTCAGAAAGCTGTCTAAAACTTCAGCTCTAAGCTCTGAAGTCTTTTTTTTTTTTTTTTTTAAAGCAAGGTCTTTTTTTTTTTAAATATTTTATTTATTTATTTGACAGAGAGAGAGATCACAAGTAGATAGAGAGGCAGGCAGAGAGAGAGAGAGAGGGAAGCAGGCTCCCTGCTGAGCAGAGAGCCCGATGCGGGGCTTGATCCCAGGACCCTGAGATCATGACCTGAGCCGAAGGCAGCGGCTTAACCCACTGAGCCACTCAGGCGCCCCAGCTCTGAAGTCTTAAAGTACAATTTTTTTTTGAAATAATAATAGTTAGGAATATCAGTTATACTCCTCTTCCCAAGACTCAGACTAGCCTAGTTTTTGTTTTTTTTTTTAAAGATTTTATTTATTTGACAGACAGAGTTCACAAGTAGGCAGAGAGGCAGGCAGAGAGAGGAGGAAGCAGACTCCCCACTGAGCAGACAGCCTGATGTGGGGCTCAATCCCAGGACCCTGAGATCATGACCTGAACTCAAGGGAGAGGCTTTAACCCACTGAGCCACCCAGGCGCTCTTAGCCTGGTTTTTTTGAAGAAACAAATTCTAACCTGAACCATCAACAGAAAGCACAATCACTTGTTGGGGACACTGAGCAGCAACAGTCATCTTATTACAATAACAAATAATAACAAAGCAGAATAAAGTCAAGTTTTCCACTGGTGTACCACTCACAGATCTCCCACCAGACCCCAATCAGTGCTTCCCCGGAGAAAGAGAACATCTCAGTGAGGGCACTGACAAAATGCCAAGGCCCTCCAACCCATTCTGTAAAGTCCACAATCTTTGAAACATTTATATTAATAATATTTTATCACTACAAAATCAACAGCAGAGAAGGCCAAGCTTCTTCTTTTTTTTTTTTTTTTTATAAGAAATGCAGACGGGCCATATGCAGTGCCTCATTTGGATGTACCTGGAGTCTTAGAAGCTTGACTACCCTATGGTCTCCTAAAAATGGACCTCCAGAGATTGTCTGGAAGTTCTAGAAGGGGAGTGCAGCTATTCCTGTGCCCTTAACAAAAGAACAGGCCTCCTCAATCAGGGAAGGCTCATAGCTTCATGAGGGACATACATGGAGTAGTGAGGGAGGAAGAGGACACCCGCCTGGCCAACCAGATCAGCCAAATCACTCTAGTGATCAGTGGGGTGACACATGTCCCAGCCAGATTACTCTTACGTCCTAAGCTTCTTTTCTGATATGCAGCTTTTCCCACCCACGTAGCTCTTATAATAGTGTGGAGCTAATTAAAAAATCCTGAGCCTACCAAACTAATGACTTTTCTCACCTTTCTTTTTACAGGCAAAAATAACAAATCTTAGCAATTTCCCAAGATCCTGCTGGGAAATCTGAAAAGTATTTTTCATTTCAGAAGATATTTGAAATTTTTTCTCTTCCAAAGTTAGGATCAGATCGCAGAAAGGCATCACTTGGTCATGACAGAAGGATGCGTACTTGACAACAATAAATAGTTACAGTTTAATTACCTGTTAAAATGACAAGACAATATTTTAAAATACACATAGAAAGAGTAACATGAAAAATAAAAAGAGTAACATGGTTGTAAATGATCCTAGCGTTTTGTTTATTTTTGAAGATTGATTGATTGATTTTCTGTGCTCTCTGATCGTTTTTCTCTTCTTTTTTTAAAATTTTTATGTTTTTTAAATTTCTTTTCAGTGTTCCAGAATTCATTGTTTATGCACCACACCCAGTGCTCCATGCAATACGTGCCCTCCATAATACTTAACACCTGGTTCCCCCAACCTCCCACCCCCACCCCCTTCAAAACCCTCAGATTGTTTTTCAGAGTCTACAGTCCCTCATGGTTCATTTCCCCCTCCAATTTCCCCCAACTCCCTTCTCCTCTCCATCTCCCCATGTCCTCTGTGTTATTCCTTATGCTCCACAAATAAATGAAACCATATGATAATTGACTCTCTCTGCTTGATTTATTTCACTCAGCATAATCTCTTCTAGTCCCATCCATGTTGATACAAAAGTTGGGTATTCATCCTTTCTGATGGAGGCATAATACTCCATTGTATATATGGACCATATCTTATCCATTAGTCCGTTGAAGGGCATCTTGGTTCTTTCCACAATTTGGTGACTGTGGCCATTGCTGCTATGAACACTGGGGTACAGATGGCCCTTCTTTTCACTACATCTGTATCTTTGGGGTAAATACCCAGTAGTGCAATTGCAAGGTCATAGGGAAGCTCAATTTTTAATTTCTTAAGGAATCTCCACACTGTTTTCCAAAGTGGCTGCACCAATTTGCATTCCCACCAACAGTGTAAGAGGGTTATTTGAGAGAGAGAGAGAGAGAGAGAAAAGGAGGGAGGGACAGAAGGGGAAGGAAAGAGAATCTCCAGTGGACTCGCCACTCAGCAAGGAGCCAGACGAAGGGCTCAATCTCAGGACCCCGAGATCAAGAGTCTGACGCCTAACTGGTTGAGCCACCCAGGCACCTCTGATCCTAGCTTCTTTTAGAAGAGAGAAACCTGCTACATTTTTTTTTTAATAATTAAGAATGTAAGCCCAACACAAACAAAAATATTTCTATTGAGAATCATCTCTGCTCTAAGGACAGATGACGTAGGTAAAGAATAGTTCTACCAACTGATTTTCTTCTCGTTTTATCAAGGTGGGGGAAAAGTCCATTTTTTCATCAATATATTATTTGATAATATAAGATTCACATACTTCTTTAAAAATTGAACACCCAAAAAATCTATCAAAAGCTAGCTTGAGGCCAGAGAACTTTCAGCTTCATTGTATGTTCAAGTGGTGCTTCGTGAACTCTGGATAAAAATGGGTTCAATAATGACAATTATCTCCTCTTCCCCCTTTTACGTGCTTTTCCCCCTGGAAAGGATCTCCTTGAAGACATAGCAGGCTTTTTGCAAGTAACTGAATCTCTCCTGGGGCCAGATATGCCCAGTCTCCAGTTCCCCAATAGATTGCTCCAAGGTCTGGAGCCTCATCACCCCTGGAAATGTAAATACATAGCTTCAGCATTGACCTTGGAGTTTATCTCACAGTAGAACCTTTGTCTCATGAGGAAATAAGTTGCAGTATTCTCTTCAAGAAGAACAGTTAACTAGGAATGCCTGTCTCAATTCCCAATGAACTCTGTATCTGCTTTGCTATATAAACTGTGTGAAACTTTTGAGTGACTTTATAGTCTCCTGAGGGCTTCCAACATGCAAGCACTCCATTATACTAACTAGTATACTAACATTATACTAAGATAATTAGGTATCTTTCCATAGTGGTTGTAGAGAGGTCTCTCTCTGTTGGCAAGATCTTCTCCAACATTTATACCCTGACTTTTATCCTTCTCCATGCTCTTACATACTCTGGATCAACTCCATTTTTAAACAAATTTTCTCTTTTTCCCTTTATAAGCAGAAACAAACCTCATTACCTTGCATACACAGTTGAAGATATTTATCATTATCATTCTTCCAATAACATCATCTCCTAAGCATATTTAATTTACATGTGTAAAATCTTAATATATAAGCACATATGTAAGTGTACTTATATAATACTGTAAAAACAGGAAGGAAATGTTTGTATGTGTGCACTGAATATATAGATATTTAATATTTTAAATTAAATTGGATCCTGAACATCATATCAAGCTGACATACTACATAATTATTATTGATATAATTACTATTGACATGAAAATGTTGGGCATTAATTTTAAGAAGCAAAGAATATAAAACAAGTTTTAAAAATAGAGAAAAAAATTAAATAGGGAAAAAGCATTTGTTAGAATCACGTATCCTTGGGTGAACCTTTAATGCCCTAGTAGTATGTTAAAAGATAATGCTTCCCTACCCTACCTCTTTGCCTTATTTCTAAATAAGGAGAATCCCTGACCCCATTCCTAGATTTCCTGATATCCTTTTGACTCTTCGGAGTTAATGAATGTAAACTGGATGCAGATGACTGTCCCATGGGTAGAAAAGAGACAATCTGGAGACAACAGAAAAAACATGAATTTCGAGTATTAAATTCATGGAAGTGAATCTTTGACTCAGCTCCGTTTTAGTTTCCTCATCTGTAAAAAGATCGTTTCAATACCTACTTGCCAGAGTTATCCTACATTTGGTATGGAAGGTGCAGAGTAATGAGAGGCTATCATTAACATTATTGCCATTCTGCTCATTAGTGATTGGAAGATATGGTTACTGTCCTTAAGAAGAAGATCACCTTGAAGTGGGAAATAAAACCACTAAACACATATCGATGATTCTTGGGATATGTCCTAAGCGCCACAGTGGAGATGCAAATAAAGGACCACCCGGGCTTCAGAGAGAAAAATCATTCTAAAGAGATAAATTTCCCCCTTTAGACAATTGCTAGTTTTCAAAACCTGTTTGTTTAATAGAACTATTAAGATTATAGAGAACTAATTAACATAGCAAAGTTTACAAGATAAACAGCGATTTATGCTTTGTTGTGAGTGAGACTTTTTTTTTTTTAAGATTTTATTTATTTATTTGACAGAGAGAGATCACAAGTAGCAGAGAAGCAGGCAGAGAGAGAGAGAGAGGGAAGCAGGCTCCCTGCTGAGCAGAGAGCCCGATGTGGGACTCGATCCCAGGACCCTGAGATCATGACCTGAGCCAAAGGCAGCAGCTTAACCCACTGAGCCACTCAGGCGCCCCATGAGTGAGACTTTTAATCACTCAAGTCTAGCAGTGCTACATAGGGAACTGAAAAAAGGGACCAGAGTGAGCTCCCCAGCCTGCGTGGAAGCATGAGGGCAGGGAGGCTGGCAATCAGGGAGATGAAACGATATCCCCTCAAGGATAGAGAGGACCCCAGAAGGGAAGGTACAAGAAAATCCTGATCATCACCCTCTTTTGCTCCGCAGGTGTATGTAGAGAGACCCCTATGCCAGGTTCTTCCGAGGGGGAAACAGCCAGGGAAGCTCTGGGGTAGCGGAGTTTCAGCCTCACTATGTGCAAAAGTTCATTAATGGACTCAGGATAAAAATGGGTCAATAAGAGTGCAGAAGGGGACATTAAAAATATTATTTATTACCTTTTATTTAGCAACTAGGTAGCCTGCACTAGGAACTGAAGAGATCTGCAGCCCCCTTACTCAGCCCCTGACATAACTATGAAAGAAAG
This sequence comes from Meles meles, assembly GCF_922984935.1. NCBI lineage: Eukaryota > Metazoa > Chordata > Mammalia > Carnivora > Mustelidae > Meles > Meles meles. The sequence goes on from NC_060068.1 coordinate 95,761,960, forward strand.
ATGGGGGCAGGTTTGTGCTGCTGAAATCCTCCCAAAGGAGAAGCATGACTGAGCTCAAGCAGGAGCTAAATTCCTGACTACTTTTGAGATCCAGTGTGGAAAGCTGATATGCAATGCAAAGTAGCAAAGCCACCTCCCAATTTCACCTTATATTCGAAAAATTCAAGCATCAATGTTGCAGGTAGGACCAACTGTTTTCACAGAGTGAGGGCTCAGAGGAATTCTCCGCCTCTAGGTAGTCAATCCATATGTGCTCGATATTTAAAAAAACACAATTAATTAAATGTAATGAAATTATAAGAATCAAAATAAAATAGCCAGTATTTATTGAACACTGTATGCCGGGCAAGTGTTAAGAATTTTACATTCATTTTTGTTATTAAATTCTTATGTAATCTTTTGAAGTGGGTATTTTATCACCAATTTTAGAGTCATCATAGTAACATAACTAAGTAAATGGCAGAGTGAAAATGCAATTGCAGATCTGCTTAACTGTGAAGTCCATGTTCTCTGTGCACTCACTGATTTTACAGTGGTTTTGCTAAATGCACTTCTCAAAGTAACTCTAGTTCTGATTTTTCCTCTGTTCAGATATTCCCAAGAAGGAAGAGAAGGTGGTAAAAGAAAGTGGTGAAGGCACCATATGGTCCAGCAATATTCCATGGAACTAAACATTTGGGGACATTCATGAGCATTCTTATGAACAAATGTACTTACATATGGCCATTTCTACACAAAAGAACAAGTGTTCATGTACACATAGGAGTGAAGCTAATTTATAGAACTCTGTTCCCATAACTCATTTTAAACTATTTACTGACTTTGTAACAATTGATTTATACTTAAATGGTAGGGTTAAAAGTCATTATGGGAACAGCTAGAGCCACAAATTCTCTTAAGGAGGTAACAGAGTGTTTTTTAGAAAGGTACACTTTAATAAGGTGTTGGGGGCAAGAGGTGGGTCAGTGGAAAACCAGATATCAAGAGGGAGACCTAAATGCTGCTGTATTGGAAATAAATCAGAATAGGTAGGGAAAGGAACAAAGAAGAGAGGGAAAAGGACAGGAGAGACAAGTGAAAGAGGATACTCTAATAACATGGTATGTTGGAGGAGTTTGGGTTATAAGAACATCTAAGATTCCGTTTTATTTCTCTCTATGAGTCTCAACATCAACCCCTGCACTTTCCTCCCAAACCTTCAGTACTCTCTGCTGCCTCAACTTAGCTGTACTTGTACATCAGTGTGCACATCTGTGTGAGTGTGTGTGTGCGTGTTAGCAAAAAACTATGGAGCTTTAGTTAGATACTCACCAACCGTATGAATTCGGAGGATTCAAGAACTCGGAACTAGAGATGATCATGACTGTGGAAATCTCTGAACAGCCACATAGTGGAATGTATTTAATCTTTAGAAGCAGGATGTCTGAAAAAGAAAAGAGAATAGAGTCAGGGAGTCAGGGTGTCCCCTGCTGATAGAGTTACAAAGAGATTCATGAAAAAGCATGTATGCCAAACCAGAAGGTAATAATTTTGAGTATTGGACTGTTGCATAATTACTAGGTATTTATCCAAAGGAAACAAAAATACTGATTCAAAGGGGGCATGTGCACTCCAGTGTTTATAGCAGCATTATGGACAGTAGACAAATTATGGGAAAAGCCCAGATGTCCATGATGAATGGATAAGGAAAATGTGGTATGTAGGTACACACACAGACACACATGCACACACAGGAATATTACTCTGCCATCAAAAAGAACGAAATCTTGACATTTGCAATGACAGAGATGGAGCTAGAGTGTATTATGCTAAGTGAATTAAGTCAGACAGAGGAACAAAGCTACTATATGATTCCACTCATGTGGAATCTAAGAAACAAAACAGATGAACACAGGGGAAGAGAAAGGAAAAGAAAATAAGATAAAAACAGGGAGACAAACCATAAGAAACTCTTAACTATAGAGAACAAACTGAAGGCTGCTGGAGGGGATGTGGAAGGGGATGACTGAATGGGTGAGGGGCATTAAGGAGGACACCTGTTGGGATGAGCACTGGGTGTTGTATGTAAGTGATGAGTCACTAAATTCTACTCCTGAAAACAATACTATACTCTATGTTAACTAATTTGAATCTTTAAAAAATCTTGGAAGAAAATAAAAGACTTTCATACATGAAAAGAGTCAGTTGGAAAGGATATAATAGGTTTTCATGAAAATAAATAAAATATCTTGAGATTTCTTCAGTATCTTTCAATATTTAACCTAAAAGTGTATTTAATTATAAAGCTTAGCAAACTTCTTTACCTGCATGGTTATATTGATGAAGACAGTCAGGCTATCAAGAACACAACATAATAAAACTATAAATTTTATGTTCTGTATCAGTATCTAATATCTTTGACGTGTAGCTGATTAACACTTTTAAAGATAATTGGGAGGCAGTAATGGTTTTAGGGACACTTGACTTTTTTCTAGAGTCACCACCTGTCCTATTTCTACCCATCCCTGGAATAAAAGCAGACTGGGCATCTCCACGAAAGCTGGCAGCACCCTGAAAACACTTCTCTCACTATTTAGAATGGTACTTCTGTTACAGATAGATGCAAGACTCTCTGGACAGCACAGGTGTGTTTCCGGAAAAGCCAGTAATACGATGCACCTTTTCAGGCCTTCAGAAGTCGTTTTGTTCAATTACCTGTAAAGGGACCACTATTCATCTGGCCCCAACTGCTGTGTCCATCATCGAACATGTCACAGTGAAGAGGGGCCTGCCTCATACAGTGATGAACTTGTCACTTACAGTTGACTTCAAGAAGGTGAAAAAGAAGTGACTTTATCAGATCGGTGTGGAACTTAACAAACTGTATGAGCCCTCATTTTTTTTTTAATATTTGGGTCTTTTAATTGCTAGAGGAATGATAGTTCATTATGTAGAAAATAACTGTTCTTCTTACACTCTGTGTGTATTTTTACTGTTCTTGTGGACACCTGGAATCATGTAAATAACTCTAGGAATGTCTTTAACTGAGGACCATCCATGATTCTTTTTCTCCATATTCTAAAAATCCTAATGTATAACTAAACGGGGACTTCAATGCCGTTGCTCTTAACTATTACTGACCTTCTAAAGCGATTCCTTTTTGTTCTTCCTCCTTTCCCCTCTTTTCTTCTGCTTTATCTCCTTTTCATCATGGAGGATCTTTTTTTTTTTTTTTAATGCAGCAACAGAGAACAAAACAGAGTCCTATTGTTCCTCTCATTTTAGAATTATAACTATTTTCAGCCCTAATCATCCAGATCTTTATTTAGAAGCTCTAGCTTATTTTAAGTGATAAAATTTTTTTCATCTACCTTTCTCACTTGTCAGAATGAAGCAAAGGATGACTGAGGCATCCTCTGATGGCTTCGTCCTCGCTGTTGTGATCTCATTTCTCAATGACACATAGGAACCAGTGCTCAAATTGTGCAGCCCACACCAACCCACCCTACCAGAACCAGGGTGTCACCTTTATTCCTGACTTCTAAAATACCACTTTTTTAAATATTGGAAACTTTCTACTGAATAAAAATCATCATTTCAGAATTAAAAGCAGCCTGACCCAGACTTGGAAGTTCTATGAGCAGAGGAGTCTCCCTCTTTGGTACTCAGTGGCTATTATCTCCAGGGACAGGCTAGGGCAGATTTAGCTACTGGCTCTCTGGTGGGGGCCAAGGGGGAAATCATCTGATTTAGAGCATCTGATGGCTTCCGGGGTGTAAATACTGCCACCATGGCTGAATTCAAACTACCAACAAAATGTCACTAAACATAGAAGTAGGACAGCTGCCCCGTAACACACTATACAGATACCAATGTAAGTAACCTCAGAAACACAGATAAAATAAATGTAGTAAAATCATTAGAAAGTGATGAGTTTGTAGCAGTTATGACCTTTGTTCTTAATAGAATTTATTTAATTGTAGGTTCATATAATTCAATTTTTAGTAACGAAAGTGTTTAAAGACCGGCTCACATCGTTCTTGAAAAGTGAAGCACTGGTCCCTGTAAGCTGGTGTGAGGCAGCTTCACCACACTTCTGGCTCTTTCCCTCTCTCTCAATGCCTGCTGCTTCCCAACACTCACAGATTAAGGGGAGGAGGAGGATAAGCAAGTAGATATTTATTGGACCTCTAATCAATATGTCCAATCATTTATAGATCTCTACAAAGTAGAATACTATTGATTGCTTACTTACAATGGGTCAGACCCAGCACTAGGCATTTTTTTCCATATTACCTCATTATGTACTTACAACAGATCTTTGAAGTGAGAGTTAATGTGCATTTTACTGATGAAGAGCTCAAGGCTCACAGAGGGAAAAACGTTCCCCAAGACTATACCTTCTAGTAAGTGAGGATCAATCAAGTAAATTAGCATCAGCATTAAGGTGTCTTAGACTTCACCTTCTCACCTTGTTACTTACCTTCATAAGTAACTTTGTGAGGCAGATTTTACTACTGACTTTTTACAGATGAGGTTTAGAAACATTAAGAGATGGTTTCAAGACCATATTTTTTATGGATGGAAGGACTGTGCCTTTTCAAATCCCACGATTTGTCTACCTCAACCTCAAAGTGCTCCATTTGTTGAAGATTTAAATTATTGGATTCACTAAGTTACATTTCAGTTTCAGAATTAAGGAGTTACCCCCTAAACAAAGCTGTTATATATTGAAATAAGCCAATGAGAGAAGACAGTATTTGAGACAAAACAAAAGATCCATAACCAGAAACGTCAAGCAACAGCTATGAGCCAGGAACTATCAGATTTTTGTTAGCCTGGACATCCTAATATTATAATAATCCAGAGTATTCTTTATTCTGCCCATCAGAAAAAGAGGTCACTACTCAATACTTGAAACAAAGAGCTTCATTTATTGCCTGTTTATGCAATTGAGTGCTGTACTTGGAAGACCTAGCTTTTCTGAGCAAAACAAAAGGTTGATGTTACATCTGTTTAGCTTCATTCTTTCTTACTCAAGACAGGCCTCTTTAATATGATAAATAGTTTGGCTCCCACAAGCCCCAACCTCATATCTGTCTAGTATATAATTAAAGAGGCAACAACATTCCTACAATTGGAAATAAGAAACTCAATAGCAAATGTGTCTTGCTAGTAAATGCCTGGGTCTTTCCTACCTCTGTGGTGGGGACTAAGTAAGACATTGGTTACTAGGAGTGGGTAGTCAGGGATAAGCAAAGTACAGTTACATTAAAAAATAATAATAACGGGAAGAACTTTTGAACAAGCCAAACACTAATTACCAGAATCTATTATAATAAAATTCATTCTCATAATGCCTTCTAAATTTTTCATGCCTGGTATCTGATTTTTGGTCAAACAGATTCCCTTAACTGAAACTGTCAAGACTTTTACTAAGAGAAAGGAGAAAGTATTAAAACTGGCATACTTCATATGAAGACCACTCTACCATTAATTCTCCTTGGATTTCCCTAATTTGAAGCTATAAATAAAGTCCACTTAATGTCCAGGGGATAGTGTTTCACCACTCTTTATCCATATATGGGAAAGGGAATAAATGCATAGAGTAGCCTCCAGCTTGTGGCATCACACTTTCCACCATGGTGCCTCTCCAAGATTAAACTGGAGACCAGGAAGAAAACCTTTTTCCCAAAATATAAATTAATGCCAAAGAGACAAATGTCTCCTAGAGATGAAAGTAGGACCATTAAGAAAATAAGTATATTCAAAGTTATATTTGTCACACAGTAATACGTAAAGTATAGGTATGTACTTAAATCTTGTTGGTGAAAGTACATAAACTCATTCCATTCCTTCAGTGAGAAGTATAACCACATCTTTCTGATGCTAAGGCAGTCCGAGTGTATGGAAGACAAAACTAGGAAGGAAATCAGAGGACAAAAGAATGGTCCTTCACAGTTAACAGGATAAAGGATAAGCCCAGATGCTTGGGACACTTCCATGGTGGAAACCGTGGCCTCCACTATCAGCACATTCTATCTCTTCATTTTGTAGGTTTCCCAGGGATTAAAGATGGCAGATGTAGGGATATTCACACTTGGAGAACCTAAAAAAGTATTACCCTCAATGTCCATCAGTTCCATTGTTATTTGCCCCTCTTCTTTTGCTTTGAATTTGGAAGAAGAACATAAGCAGAAAACTCCATGTGGACTGTATATGTAGCACCTGCAGGGGCAGTCACACCTTTCAGTGGGAGAGGTTACCGTCTCTAGATGTGAAAACCCAATGGAACCATATCTGTCAGGAAAAATGGCATCCTACACCAGGAGACCAGAGCTCCATTTTTGGTTTGGCCAATCAGATGCCTGTGCAGGAGATGTGGAAGAGGACACATTTCTGATGTTCCTGTACTTCTTGCAGTTGAGTGCAATCATGGAAGGGAGGAGATTTTGTAAAGCATTACCCTAGGTTCTAGTGACAAGTATTTAATTTCCTCAGTGTCAAGAGGAGAGTAGAGCATGAACATTTATTTTTACCTCATAAAAGCTCCTTGAAGATATAGGACAATTGAGGGGAGAGGACACAGTCCACTGAAGCCCACTTCCAGTATGAAAGATCCTAATACTAATTTCTCTTATCCCCAAAACAACCCATTTGCACACACATATGCATATCACCACACACACACACTCACACACACACAGAGGGTTGCTGGAGAACCCCTTTCCTGTTCCAGAAAGGAAAAGCTCTTTTCAAATTCCTTATTCATATAACTGACACTCAATACAAGTTCAATACTTGAAAACTTTCCCAGATAGAACTGAAATTGTAGCCAAAAGGGTAAAACTAGAGTCTCATGTCATCCTTCCATGAATTTTTTTTTCCAGAATTAAAAAGGAAGAAGGACTTCAAAAATTTAAAAAAAAAAAAAAATTCCCGGAAACATTACTCTTTCACGATTACTAGACATTCTAATGCTTTTTTTTTTACCAACAAAATTCTGGATATATAAAACAAAGTGAAACTAGATGAGATTCTGAAATCTCAATTTGGGTGGCCACCCTTTTTAAAGATATGTGTACATCTGTGTGGATTGTGTGAAAGAAGATGGGTGGGCCTCTAGTGGATTGATCTGGTGAGCTGGGGAAGTCACTCATTCTTTACCTATCCCTTGGTGCTATTTGAGCTGAGCCAGATTTCCTTGACTCACAAGGATGTTTTTAAGGAATCTACCATTCTGGTGACAGGTGTTACTATTTCTTTTCCATACAGTGAAAATTTGCATGCTTAGCCGGCACCAGAGTCTTCCTGGATTTTTCTTAGGGAGCTAGGGTAAATAAAATGGAAATACTCAGAGAAAAATTAAGAACAAAAAACACTAAAATAAATAGATTTCTATAGTACAATGCAGTGTTAATGAATTTTTATGGTAACTTTGAGAGTGATATTTTGCTGAGAAAAGAACACTTGGAGGCTTACTTTTGTTTAAAACATAAATATTTAACTTATTAAAGTTTTAGATGAAAAAAATCTAGTTATTGCTTCAGCTTTTAAATTTAGCCAAATGTTCTTATTCTGTGTCTTACAGTTTTAAAAAATGACTTTGAGGGGCGCCTGGGTGGCTCAGTGGGTTAAAGCCTCTGCCTTCAGCTCAGGTCATGATCTCAGGGTCCTGGGATCGAGCCCCACATCCGGCTCTCTGCTCAGTGGGGAGCCTGCTTCTTCCTCTCTCTCTCTGCCTGCCTCTCTGCCTACTTGTGATCTCTGTCTGTCAATAAATAAATAAATAAATAAATCTTTAAAAAAAATTACTTTGAAAGGGTTTCCATTTAAAAACTTAGTTCAAAAAATTTAAAACTGAATTTTATATTTCATTTCCTTTTCAAGTGTTTTCTTTGAAAAAAAAACACAAAATCTTCTTGATTAAATTGTTCTTACAAATCTAACCAACTTAAAGAGAAAGACTTCCTCTTAAGATCACAAGTCTTAGTAACTCAATTATGGATTTTAATTTAGATTTACAAGGCTATTGCTCTAATGGGCCAAAATTTTGTTAAACTATGTAAAAGTTACTAAATTCCAAAATATTTACTCATTTTTAAAAAATACAAAAATAGTTACTGCATAGTTTGGATTGTCATAAACACCTTTTTCCTCACTCTTAAATCTTCAGGTGGTTCACATCTGTAGAAGACAATTAATGTCCAGATTAACAGGGATAACTTTGCACCAGTGGTTTTAGCCAACATCTGGGGACATTCATGGCATCTTTCTTCCTGATCACTGAAGAAACTATGTAATATTAGGAAGTTTCTTCTCAGTAATACTTGAGGGTATTAACAACTATAGAGTTCAGCTGGTTCACTGCCTAGAATCTTGTCAACAGTCCTGAACTCGTTGATAGTTCCTATTCACAGACTTGATACTTCAAGGTGTTGTAATGGGAATGATACACAGTCCCCCTCTGTATACTTGGGTTATAAATGTCAATTAATTTTGATATCAATACAAAACACCAATCCAGGTTTACTACATGTGTTTCATTGGCTCAGATGACATGTAGATGTCTAATAATGAAGATCCCTGAGCTTGATGGGACTCTCATAAATCAGTTTCTTTAGTGGACCTCAGTCCCACATGAACACGAGTCTCTACTAATATGAACCTATTCTGATATATATCTCTGACCTTTCCTCATTTTGCCCCTCAGTGACCTAATATATAGAGGAGACATCACTACTTTTCCCCAGCCTCATGGGATTATTAGAATTAATGAAGAATGTCTCAGATAATACTTATCAAGAGAATTCCATCTAAGAATTACATGTTGTAAGCTTAGTTAGCAAGCCTCTTGAAAGAGGCTCAAGTCTGATGAGGAGGATGCTGGGCAATGTCGGAACCACTGTTCAGCCACTTACTAGCCAGTGAACTTGGAGAAATCCCTTAGCCTTTCCTATATCTTTACCTGGGGATCCCCCTACCTATTTCGTAGCGATGTTATGAGGATCAGAAGATAGAATATATATGAATGGACTTGTGAGGAATGGAGCACCATATTAATGTGTGATCTGTGTTACTGTAGGTGGTGGACTTCTGCACTCTGCTTCTCTGGAGCTGACTTCCCACACTGTTGGTCCTAGTTCTCTGAATGGGTCTGGGAAAAGGTACTCAGGACACTAGACTATAGTATCAGAAAGATAAATGTCATGATAGCATGAAGTACTATTCTGCATTTCTCAATTCACTGATGTTTCCAAAAGCTCAGTAAGAGAGAATTCTGGTACATACATAATCATGCGTCTGGTTCATATTTGTCTTCCCTGGAATGGAATACTGAGGTAACTTCACAGCTCTTAGTGAATGTCATGAACAACATTCTGTCTGAGCTAACAGCTTGTCTAAAAAACAAAAAAAAAAAAAAAAAAAAAAAAAGAAGAAGAAGAAGAAAAGAAAAGAAAGCTCATTTGTGCTTATTTTCTACCTACTCTGATTCTCATTCAAATCAAGTTACAAGAGATCAAAAGGAAAATGAGAAATACTCATTAAACTTTGATGTAAAGCCAATAGGAATTTAAAAATGTAAAGCCATTTTTAAGAAAGACTATTATGGACAAAACAAGAATGTTTAAGTTCCAAAAGACAGAAGTGAACACAAATAACAAAGACTAATGTTGAAGAATTTTTAAAATAAATTTGAGGGAGTCTATGGGCAAGAATTTGGGGTGAAGCTTGATAGTACTATTATGGTTGCATCATAAAAAAACAAATACAGAATCTATAACTGTATGAATTTATGTTTGGGTTGTGTGTGTTTCTCTGATTATACCATCACTTGAATAGTCTCCTAGCAAATATCTTTCCCCAAAACAAAATAAGATCACAATTAAAAACCTGCTGATTCATTTTTACATAAAGTGGGGGAATTTTAGGTGTCCATCTAGGCCATCATACTGGTGTGATATACAAGCTTCACTGACAGAATTGATTTTAAAGGGACAGGGTGATATAATTCTTAAATTCTAATTCCCAGCCTTACTACAATGTTTATGGGCATGAAGTCATCAATGTTCAGCAAAAAGCAAGGAAAAATGGATTTATTCTTAAAAAGAAAATGATCAAATTTTAGTTTGAATTAACAAACCAAAATCAAAGGTAACTCAGAACTTAAAATAATATACATATAAGAATATCAGAAAGTTTATGGGGTCATGTTACTAGTTTTTCAGAACTATGGCAGAAAATCAGGTATTAAGATGTACTACATGCTAACTATGATTTTCAATTTGTTATTTAAAAATAGTAAAACAGGGAGGAGAAATTATTCACTCACATAGTTAATATTCAGGACCCAGAGCACTATGTCATATAACTTACAAGAGTACCTGTGAAAACTGATTAAGGGTCCAAGAAACAAAAAGTAAAAACAACATAAGTATTAGGAGAGAAGTCCTTTAGGTCAATATTTAAGGAACTGTACTTATTTAACTTGGATGTAAAAGGACTGTCTTCATTGATTTGAGTGAAGCAGAGTGACTAGAGGGTTCCATTTCCTCCAGGCCAGAAAAGAGGAAACAAGGAAGAAATGGAGGTTAGTTATGAGAAAGAACTATCTGCCTATAAATGTTCTTAAATACCAACTAAGATTACCATGGGAAGGTGGACTAGCTTTACCAGAGACCTTTCAGGAAGGAAACCATCTATCAAGGAGTTTATCATCTAAAGCCAGGCCATATTTTTCCTGAAGTATTTTTCCAACCGCATTTATCTTTGAAAGAAAAATTGCTCTTTCACTGGAAACTTTCTTTACCATGCTTTTCCCACTCTGTAACACCACCCCCGAAGAAGCTACTTAATCGCCAAATAATCTGTGTATCAGAGTATGATTAAAGTCTCATTAGTCATTAATGGTCTTAAATGGTCCCCTTTCTCAGGAATGAATAGTCAAAGAAAAAATAACTAGGAATGAATCAGAATCAGACTGTTCTCCTTGGAAGGATATTCAGTAATTTTAATCATTTTAATGTGCATAGTGAAACTTTGATTTCCATTTCTAGAACTTATTTGCTAGTAGAAAATTGTCTTATCTCTTGAATAAGTCTTAACCAAGGTAGACACTTCAAAAGACACAGGGATAAGCTCCAGAGAAGGAAGGTTGGCAGCATAATTCTATCTGTCCTCAAGGCCACAGCCTGTTCTTGGGATTATGAGAGCCAGCTTGGGATGACAGTGTGCTCCACCTACTCTCGTCATACCAGCCTCCATGTCGATGTTGAACATATGGTCTCTTAGGGGAAACTGCCTGTTCCCATCCCCAGAGCTGCCTGTGTCACCGAAGAACATCATGTTCTTAGAGAAAAGAAGAAAGTCATTCTTAAATTCCAGTACCCCAAGCCATTTGGGCTGTGTTTACCAGCCTGACACCAGAACCATTCCTAAAGTAATCCAGAACTAACTTTGGTAGGGGTCTATTTTTATGGAGGTAAAGCTATCGCTACCCAGAATCTCTATCTTTCCAATTATACCATTGAGTCATATATGAGTCACTTATAACTGGATTGACCAAGAATCACAGTTAGTAAAGTTTTAGAAACATTCTATTGCATGCACTTTCTTTCTCTCTCCCTAAGTGTGTGTCCATGTGTGTTTTGTGTGTCTGTGTGTCTATGTGTGTACAGATATGAAGAACTCAGATAACTCTAAATGAATTATGGTGGCTGCATGACATGGCCCAGTAGGAGCTTTGTTTGAATGAGGGTTCATTTACTGAGTGGATAAGGATTTCCCTTCCAGAAATTAGGGAAACAGAGGTCAATAGCCCTCGATCTCCTAGAGACAATCCCGGAGGGAGTAGATGTACACTGTCGTTATAGAGAATCAAGGACCACAAACTTTGTCCAATACTTACTGAGGGGAAGAGGGAGGATAGTAAGGCACTGTTTGGAGAATTAGAGAGAGAAATGATTCTGAGTGCATTTAAGAAGTCAAATGATACTTCTGTCCTAGACCCTGAAAAGAGAAGTGACAGTCACCTCCTAAATAGCATAACACAGAGAAAAAGAGCTATAAAGGGGAGGAAAAATCTAAAGGTAGATGAGAAGATGTTATGAAAGATCTGTCACTGCTAATAGATCATAACCTCAGTCAAGTGATTGTCAGAGAAAAGCTGAAGAACTTTGGCTTAGAATGACAGAAGGAAGTAATATGGGGACAAGAACTGATGAGCTCAAAACTTGAAAATGAATATACAATGATAGCCTTAGTGAGTTAGTGATGACCTTTCAGAACACACAAAATACACTCCTGAGATCTCTTGCTCTGGAAAGAAGAAAATTATCTAACTTATGAAAATTTTCAAATTTATACAAGATCTGAGAAAATTACATAAGGAATTTTCCTGTACAATCATGAAGCTTCAAGAATTCTCTACCCATGACAAACTTGTCATATATATAGCTCTCATCCTTCAACCCACCCTGAGTTTTGAAGCAAATCTCAACTACTTTATCATTTCATCTGTAAGTATTTCAGCATGATCTCTAAAAAAAAAAGGCTCTTTTTTAAAATTTAAAAATATTAACATTTAATAGCACATTTTAAAGATGAGCAATAATTGAAGAAGGGAATTTTGAGGTAAGTGAAACTGGGCTTCCAGAAACTACCTGGAAGGGACTGCACCAGACAATTAAATGTGATCTCCTTTTATCCCAGATTGAGGGAACCTGGGAGGGAGAGTAAAGGAACACTTAGTAAGAGAACTTAAATGTTTGATTGAAGTACCTTCTTCTGAGAATTTTTTAGTAGTCATGACATGAAAATATTTTTAGACACAAAGAAATAACATCCCTTGTTTTTCTACACGTAAAGGGAAACCAAATTTAGTTTCTGCTTTAGTATGGATTTTTTTTTCTATTGGCCCAATGAGAAATAGAGACTGGTAGATGAACAAAGACTATATTGCTGTTACCTATAGTACACCTAATGACAGGTATAGTTGGTAATCATGTTTCTGTATATTAATGCAGCCCTTTGCAATAAGCTGAATATGAAATGAGAAGACAAAGTGGCCCCATAAGATCACTTAGCTGTGTATGTTACTGGATCCAGCTTACCTACTAAGTCTGCAGTTCCATCAGACAAGATGTAATAAACATCAGACCCACAAAAAGTCAACCTAGCTATAACAGTCTGCTTGGGGTACCACAACATAATCTCACTGATTGGGTGACTTCAACAACAATTTATTTTCTCACTCTTCCAGAGGCTAGAAGTCCAATATCAAAGTGCAGAAAGGGTTGGTTTCTCACCAGGACTCTCTCCTTGGCTTGCAGATGGCCATCTCCTAACCTTCATATCGTTTTTTCCTTTGCAGGTATATTCATGGAGGCTCTTCCTCTCCTAATGAAGAACACCATTCCTGGGGGATAGGATGACAGCCTTATGGCCTCATTTAACCTTAATGACCTCCTTAAATTCTCTGTCTCTAAATCTAGTCACTTTAGGGGTTAGGGTTTCAACACATGAATTTTGGTGGGGGAGAGGAGTCAAGATGGCGGAGAAGTAGCAGCCTGAGACTACATCAGGTAACAGGAGATCAGCTCGATAGCTTATCTAAACATAGCAAACACCTACAAATCCAACGGGAGAGCGAAGAGAAGAAGAACAGCAACTCTAGAAACAGAAAATCAACCACTTTCTGAAAGGTAGGACTGGCGGAGAAGTGAATCTAAAACGACGGGAAGATAGACCGCGGGGGGAGGGGCCGGCTCCCGGCAAGCGGCGGAGGAACGGAGCACAAAATCAGGACTTTTAAAAGTCTGTTCCACTGAGGGACATTGCTCCAGGGGCTAAACCGGGGTGAAGCCCACGCGGGGCCAGCGTGGCCCCAGGCCCCGCAAGGTCACAGAAGGATCGGGGGTGTCAGAGTGTCGGAGAGCTCGCAGGTATTAGAACGGAGAAACCGGCTGCAAAGACAGAGCCGAGGACTGAACTCTCAGCTCGGGGTTACCTTGAACTGGTCACGGGCTGGGTGAGCTCGGAGCGCGGCTAGAGGCTGGGGATACGGGAGTGATTGGGTGCTGTCCTCTGGGGGCGCACTGAGGAGTGGGGCCCCAGGCTCTCGGCTCCTCCGGGCCGGAGACTGGGAGGCCGCCATTTTCATTCTCATCCTCCGGAACTCTACGGAAAGCGTTCAGGGAACAGAAGCTCCCAAAAGCGAACCCGAGCCGATTACTTAGTCCGGCCGCCGGTAAGGGCGGTGCAATCCCGCCTCGGGCAAAGACACTTGAGAGTCACTACAACAGGCCCCTCCCCCAGAAGATCAACAAAATATCCAGCCAGGACGAAGTTCATCTATCAAGGAGAAAGCAGATTCAATTCAACACATGAATTTTGGTGGGACAGAAGTGAGTCTGTAATACTAGCTAATTCTAAGACCCTGGGGGAAATAATCTGGGTTTTTGTTTGTTTGTTTATTTTGTTTTTTGTTTTTTGTTTTTATCTACAAAGATGATCAGTCATTCACTTGAAACATGAGAACAGAGGCTTTAATTATTTTTCCTCTTGTAGTTTTAGCCTCTAAATTGTATATTTAAATACTTATATTTAAAGATTGGAGGTTATACTTAAATTACCAGTTAAATATGCATATATTTCTTCCATAATTTATACACAAAGTTTGATTGATGTTAAGAAATATTATTTGGCCAGATTGGCCCCTTTTTTCTAGGGAAGGTCATGAATTGTTCTCATTCCCTATGGGAGGAAGCACTTAGGTACACATATTTTTCACTCAGGGCTTTCACTTTTCTTTTCCCACCTACCCAACCCAAAGACAGTTGACCCATAAATTGGCTAGGAACTTACAAAGAAAATTGATAAGGAAACATGGTCCATCAGCTTCCCTATCTTAACAATGTATATCAGGAAGTGCTATAAGAACGAGGTAGTTAGCAGACAAGCTAAAGCTAGAAAGGCATGTAGAGAGAGCAGAGCCACCAGTCACCCCGGCCATAGGAAACTGTGAGAAGGCAGGCAGGAGAGAGAAGGTCAGGGGCTGCTGGAGGGAGTTAGCAATCCCAGAATGGCTTCAGCATCTAACCCTTTTCAGTCCAAGTTTTAGATCTGGTACGTTCTTAAAATAACACTCTTTTTTTCTTCTAAAAGGAACTTGAGCAGATCTCTGTTTTTACAAACAAGAGAGTTTAATAAAGAAAGAAATGGATCCTGAAACATAACATTCTTTCTCCAACTGCACACTGAAAAGCCAAACGACTCTCAGTTCTTTTGATGATCTCTCTCATGTGTTCTCCATTTTGCTAGCATAAGCATCCACACAGTCTGTCTTTATCTGTAAATATGAAAAGACTTTAATTTTTATGAAAGTCCCAAATTGTGAAGTTTCCTTTGTTGGTACCTGTTCCACACACACCCCTCTTCATAATCCTCCAAACTTTTAATTAATACTTTCTCTCTGATCCCATTCCCAATGCCTGCTTGTTGCCTCCTGCCTACCCAAGGTTTACCATCTGTGGAAAAAGATTTATTTATTTATTTTTAAGGACTTTATTTATCAGGGGCACCTGGGTAGCTCAGTTGGTTAAGCATATGCCTTCTGCTCAGGTCATGATACCAGGGTCTCTGAGATTGAGCCCTGCATCGGGCTCCCTGCTCCCCAGAGAGCCTGCTTCTCCCTCTGCCCTTCACCTTGCTCATGTTATCTCTCTCTCAAAAAAATAAATAAAATCTTTTTTAAAAAAGATTTTATTTATTTATTTATTTCAGAAAGAGAGAGAGAGAGAGTGCGCATACTCACCATGGGTGGAGAGGGGTGTGGGGGAGGAGAGAAGAGGGAAGGAGAAGCGGGGGAGGGGAGGAGGGACAAAGGGAGAAGCAGGTCTTCATCCCAGGACCCTGGGATCATGGCCTGAGCCAAAGACGCTTAATGGACTGAGCCACCCAGGAGCCCCAGACAAAGATTTAATACCAGACTTCTTCTACACTTTGTCCTCCATTTAAGGCTCTTATATATTTTGCAATAGAGGACTGTACCCTTCTTAGTTGTGACTTGAAAAACTTCTGACAGATATATGCCACCTGTAATAACTTACTAAAAGTTTAAAACTTTTTAAACTATAACTCTCCCAAGAATATTAACATTTTTAGGAATGGGCATGTGACAGTGAAATCTGGAGCACTGAAAAAAGCTTAGCCCATCCATTTTCCCAAAGACCCAAAGATGACACGCAGTGAAATAGGGAGCCCAGTTGGCAATACATCTATTTACTGAAAGTTCAAAACTTCTTTACCTGCAATGTCCTTTTAAATGTTATACTCCATAATATATATCATTTCCATAAATCAGAGTTAGAAAACTGGAGGGCAAGTTTGAGGGAATCTTCCCAGGTTAGCTCTATTCACTGTACAGATTAAGAATTTATAAGAGTTAGTATCTAGTGTCAGGCTATCAGATGTTCAGGTGTATTTGGTGCAAAAAACAATTTCCTAAATTAGATACTTATCATCAGTAGTCAGCTTCATTATTCTCATACCTGTTGTCACTGTTATCCTCACTGGGGGTTATCAGGAAAAAGGGGCAGTGGAATGTAGAGATTCATGGCTTCTCAAGCTAGATTGCCCAGAATTAACTTTGGACTCTACCACTAACTGTGACCTTGGAAAAATTTAGTCTCTCTGTTTTTAAATTATTACCTACAAAATAGAGATGATGATAACATTACCTACTTCATAGAGTTGTTTTAAGGATTAAACAAAATAATGTATATAAAGCACCTAAAACTATCCCTGGCAGATAATAAGTATGGTATGTATTATGATATCACCATCTTAATAGTCAGATACTATTTGGCAATTTTCAAAGCCTTTAATATATATTATTTGGCTTTTACAGCTTTCCTGGAAGCGGGTAGGAAAATGGTAATTATTTTAAGGATAAGGAAAACTAAGTCTCAAAGAACCTAAGTTAGCCAGAAGCTGTATTTAAAGCTCTATTTAGAACAGTCCTGTCTCCTAAAATTCTTCAAAGCAGGCACCAGGGGAGGTCTTCAGAAGATCAGCCAGATAGACCTACTGCAAGCATTACCATCACTTAGGTGGGTGGGCGGTGGTGGTGGTGGGGATAATCATAAAGAAAATGATCCTTTTCTTCTGGTTCTATTCACTAGCCAGCAATACTTCACAGATCCTAGTGACTGATACTAGTGTGATGGCCACTTATCTTCCCCCATAGCTATCATCCTTCTCTGTCCCACTTAAGCACTTTTTGCAAGGGCTCTAATGAATTCCACCCTCCCTTTTCCAATAGGAGAATTCTGCTGCCCTAGAGATACACTGATTAAAAGGCTATCCATGTTCTCTGCATTCCAAGGAAAAGACTAATATAGTCAAACATAATTCAAACAATTGTAAACACGTTTTCTTAATTTGTAACTCACAGCAGAAGCAAATCAAATTGAAGCCAATTTACTCATGAATGTCTACTTTTCACTATTCCTATTTTCCAGTTTACATGTTTTATTGCTTTTATTCCTGTTTTAAATGAGAATTTTTTTAGATGATTTGTTAACATGGTTTATTTTTCTATATTAAAAAAAAATTCAACCAAGTACTTTAAATCACTTAATCTAATCCAAGTTAAATGAAGCAAAGACTTCTACCAGAACTTAAAATGCATACCTATCCTTAACCATTCATTGCTGTATCTGCTCTGACATACTGATGCATCCCCTGGCTTCCTAAGAAAATTTCACAGTATAGCAGTGCTAATTGTATCATT
Organism: Meles meles; assembly: GCF_922984935.1. Classification (NCBI taxonomy): domain Eukaryota; kingdom Metazoa; phylum Chordata; class Mammalia; order Carnivora; family Mustelidae; genus Meles; species Meles meles. Next base: position 95,779,733 of record NC_060068.1, read on the forward strand.
AATGTTTGTTGCAATTTTTTCATTTGACATCAGCAACATTTCATGAGCTGATAGGCTGGTATTCATTTACAATGCTCTTTGAACTTCTTTTAAATATTCATGATGGGAAATTAAGGAGAATTAAAGCATTATCTTCAAGAAATAGGGTTTTCACTCCATTTAAGTATGTTTAAAGTTCCCAGGAATTATAAAAATGCAAGCACCTTGCACCTGAGTTTGCATATTTCACTAGACTATTCATCTCATTGGTACAATAGTCCCATCATTGGAGCTTCAACTCAAATATCACCACCCTGAGCAATCCTATAGAACTTGGTGCAGATATCAATTGAGATTGAATGTGCTACCAGTACAACTGGTAGTGTTGAATCAAACACGTGTGTCTAGGATAATCAACTTCTAGGCTATCTTTCAAGGTCAAATCTAATACCAACTCTAACCAACATATTTTCCTTGGGCATTTCTCTTTCTCAGTAGGATGGAGAAAAAAAAATAATAAAAATGGAAATCAACAGGAAGCTAAAAGACACATATTGAAATGTGTGAAGATAAGTTTAAAGAAGGTTAAAAACCTCACAATAAATATAATCTTACTTAGAGTCAAATGGCAATCATATTTTCAGAACAGTAAGACCAGATTGAATCATTTTGTAAACATGACCATCCATCTGAAGGGCCTTCTTTAAAATGCCACAGACAGAAAACCTTAAATTATTAACAGAGCTATTTACAGCAAAAAGTCCTTGATTTCCAAGGTTATTACTTTGATAAATGTAGAACCAACTCTAGCTTTCCCACACTAAAACTTTTTAAGAAAATATTTTCTCAGGTTCATACTTTATGTCCCTATTTGATGGAAGAAGAGCACAGCAAAATAACTGATAGAAAATTAGCTTCCTCCTTAATCAGTACTTCCCAAAAGGATTTCCATGACCATGAGTACATCATCTTACTTATACGAGAATTTTTTAATGATATTTTAAAGCCCAGCAATCAGGTGTATTTCATTAAAATGTCCAGAACACACTGGGTATTTTCACCAGCAATGTAAACAGTTACCTTTGAGAAGAAACTATAAAGAGAATTTCTCCATCTGGCTTCATATTTCCTTGTCCTTTCCTGAGCTTCTTAGTAATTGTACTTGAGCTTGTGTTTCCCAATCTGAAATATGGGATAGCTACATTTAAGTAAGGAAGTGAAACATCTGTACACTGAAAACAATAAAACACTGAATAACAATCCCTATCAATAACTCCATTTATTTTACAGCAAGAGAAAAAAAAATCCTAAAATGTGTATGGAACTACAAAAGACCCCAAATAGAAAAAACAACCTTAAAAAGTAAAATAAGGCTGGAGGCATCATATTTCCTCATTTCAAACTATAGTATAAAGCTATAGTAATACATGGTATGGTGTTGGCATAAAAACATACATACAGACCTGTGGAACAGAAGTGATGGCCCAGAAATAAATTCATGTATTCACAGTAAACTAATGTTTGATTACGGAGCCAAGAATATTCAATGAGGAAAGAATAGTCTTTAAAATAAATGATACTGGGAAGAATGGGATACTCACATGCTTATAAATGAAACTAAACCCCTGTTTTACAGCACCCACAAGAACTAACTCAAAATGGATTAAAAACATAAATGTAAACCTAAAATTGTAAAACTCCTATAAGAAAACATAGGAAAAGATTTCCTTCACATTAGTCTTGATAATAATTTTTGGATATGACTCCAAAAGCACAAGCAACAAAAGCAAAAACAAACAAGTGGAAGTACATCAAATGAAAAAAGCTTCCGTGCAACAACAACAAAAAATAAACCAAATTAAAAGGCAACCTATGGAACAGGAGAAAATATTTGTTACCATACACCAGAAAAAGGGTTATTATAAAAAATATATAAGGAATTAATACAAATCAGTAGCAAAAAATACTAGTAATCTGATTTCAAAAAAGGCAAAGGACCTAAACTGACATTTTTCCTAACATGTAGAAATGACCAACAGGTATGTGAAAAGTTGTTCAATATCACTAAGCATCAAAGAAATGCAAATCAAAACCACAAAAAGATGTCAATTCACGGAGGAGTCAAGATGGCGGAGAAGTAGGAGGCTGAGACTACATCAGATAGCAGGAGATCAGCTAGATAGCTTATCTAAACATTGCAAACACCTACAAATCCAATGGGAGATTGAAGAGAACAACAACAGCAATTCTAGAAACAGAAAATCAACCACTTTCTGAAAGGTAGGACTGGTGGAGAAGTGAATCAAAAACGACGGGAAAATAAACTGTGGGGGAGGGACCAGCTCCTGGCAAGCGGCAGAGCAACGGAGCACAAAATCAGCACTGTTAAAAGTCTGTTCCACTGAGGGACATAGCTCCAGAGGCTAAACTGGGGTGAGGCCCACGCGGGATCAGCGTGGCCCCAGGTCCTGCAGGGTCACAGAAGGATCGGGGGTGTCGGAGTGTCACAGAGCTTGCAGGTATTAGAACAGGGAAGCTGGCTGCAGAAACAGAGCAGAGGAGTGAGCTCTCAACTCGGGGTTACCTTGAACCGGTCGCAGGATGGGTAAGCTTGGAGCGTGGCTGGAGGCTGGGGATACGGGAGTGATTGGGCACTGTTCTCGGGGGTGCACTGAGGAGGGGGCCCCTGGCTCTTGGCTCCTCTGGGCCGGAGACTGGGAGGCCACCATTTTCATTCCCGTCCTCCCAAAATCTACAGAAAGCATTCAGGGAACAAAAGCTCCCGAAAGCGAACCCGAGCGGAATACTTAGTCCAGCCCCTGGTAAAGGTGGTGCAATTCCACCTCGGGCAAAGACACTTGAGAGTCACTACAACAGGCCGCTCCCCCAGAAGATCAATAAAAAATCTAGCCAGGACGAAGTTCATCTACCAAAGAAAGCAGGTTCAATAACTAGGACAGCAGCGGAATTCCAGAGGAGGAGAAAGCAAAGCACGGAACTCATGGCTTTCTCCCCATGATTCTTTAGTCTTGCGGTTAATTTAATTTTTTTTCAATTTTTTTCTTTCTTTATTCTTCTTCTGCTAAATTTTTTAAACTTTCACCCTTTTCTTTTTTAACGTTTTTTAACTAGTTTATATAATATATATATTTTCTTTCCTTTTATATTTTTCTTTATTTTATTTCTTTTTTAATGTTTTTCTTTTTTTTTTTTTTTGAACCTCTTTTTATCCCCTTTCTCCCCCCCACGATGTGGGGTCTCTTCTGATTTGGTTAAAGTGCATTTTTCTGGGGTCTTTGCCACCCTTTTAGTATTTTACTTGCTCCTTCATATACTCTTATCTGGACAAAATGACAAGGCAGAAAAAATCACCACAAACAAAAGAACAAGAGGTAGTACCGAAGGCTAGGGACCTAATCAATACGGACATTGGTAATATATCAGATCAAGAGTTCAGAATGACAATTCTCAAGGTTCTAGCCGGGCTCAAAAAAGGCATGGAAGATATTACAGAAACCCTCTCTGGAGATATAAAAGCCCTCTCTGGAGAAATAAAAGAACTAAAATCTAACAAAGTTGACATCAAAAAAGCTATTAATGAGGTGCAATCAAAAATGGAGGCTCTCACTGCTAGGATAAATGAGGCAGAAGAAAGAATTAGTGATCTAAAAGACCAAATGACAGAGAATAAAGAAGCTGAGCAAAAGAGGGACAAACAGCTACTGGACCACGAGGGGAGAATTTGAGAGATAAGTGACAACATAAGACGAAACAACATTAGAATAATTGGGAGTCCAGAAGAAGAAGAGAGAGAGAGGGGAGCAGAAGGTATATTGGAGGGAATTATTGGAGAGAATTTCCCTAATATGGCAAAGGGAACAAGCATCAAAATCCAGAAGGTGCAGAGAACCCCCCTCAAAATCAACAAGAATAGGTCCACACCCCGTCACCTAATAGTAAAATTTACAAGTCTTAGTGACAAAGAGAAAATCCTGAAAGCAACCCGGGAAAAGAAGTCTGTAACATACAATGGTAAAAATATTAGATTGGCAGCAGACTTACCCACAGAGACCTGGCAGGCCAGAAAGAGCTGGCATGATATATTCAGAGCACTAAACGAGAAAAACATGCAGCCAAGAATACTCTATCCAGCTAGGCTATCATTGAAAATAGAAGGAGAGATCAAAAGCTTCGAGGACAAACAAAAACTGAAAGAATTTGCAAACACCAAACCAGCTCTACAGGAAATATTGAAAGGGGTCCTCTAAGCAAAGAGAGAGCCTAAAAGTAGTAGGTCAGAAAGGTACAGAGACAATATACAGTAACAGTCACCTCACAGGCAATACAGTGGCACTAAATTCATATCTCTCAATAGTTACCCTGAATGTTAATGGGCTAAATGCCCCAATCAAAAGACACAGGGTATCAGAATGGATAAAAAAACAAAACCCATCTATATGTTGCCTACAAAAAACTCATTTTAGACCTGAAGACACCTCCAGATTTAAAGTGAGGGGGTGGAAAACAATTTACCATGCTAATGGGCATCAGAAGAAAGCTGGGGTGGCAATCCTTATATCAGATCAATTAGATTTTAAGCCAAAGACTATAATAAGAGATGAGGAAGGACACTATATCATACTCAAAGGGTCTGTCCAACAAGAAGTTCTAACAATTTTAAATATCTATGCCCCTAACGTGGGAGCAGCCAACTATATCAACCAATTAATAACAAAATCAAAGAAACACATCAATAATAATACAATAATAGTAGGGGACTTGAACACCCCCCTCACTGAAATGGACAGATCATCCAAGCAAAAGATCAACAAGGAAATAAAGGCCTTAAGTGACACACTGGACCAGATGGACATTACAGATATATTCAGAACATTTCATCCCAAAGCAATAGAATACATGTTCTTCTCTAGTGCACATGGAACATTCTCCAGAATAGATCCCATCCTGGGTCACAAATCAGGTCTCGACTGATATCAAAAGATTGGGTTTATTCCCTGCATATTTTCAGACCACAGTGCTCTGAAGCTAGAACTCAATCACAAAAGGAAAGCTGGAAAGAACTCAAATACATGGAGACTAAACAGCATCCTTCTAAAGAATGAATGGGTCAACTAGGAAATTAAAGAAGAACTGAAAAAATTCATGGAAACAAATGATAATGAAAACACAACGGTTCAAAATCTATGGGATGCAGCAAAGGCAGTCCCGAGAGGAGAGTATATGGTGGCAATACAAGCCTTCCTCCAGAAATAAGAAAGGTCTCAAGTACACAACCTAACCCTGCACCTAAAGGAACTGGAGAAAGAATGGCAAAGAAAGCCTAAATCCAGCAGGAGAAGAGAAATCATAAAGATCAGAGCAGAAACTAATAAAATAGAAACAAAAGAACAGTAGAACAAATCAATGAAACTAGGAGCTGGTTCTTTGAAAGAATTAATAAGATTGATAAATCCCTGGCCAGACTTATCAAAAAGAAAAAGAAAGGACCCAAATTAATAAAATCATGAAGGAAAGAGAAGAGATCACAACCAACACCAAAGAAATACAATTATAAGAGCATATTATGAGCAACTCTACACCAGCAAAATTGACAATCTGGAAGAAGTAGATGCATTCCTAGAGACATATAAACTATCAAAACTGCACCAGGAAGAAATAGAAAAGCTGAACAGACCCATAACCAGTAAGGAGATTGAAACAGTCATCAAAAATCTCCCAACAAAGAAGAGCCCAGGGCCAGATGGCTTCCCCGGGGAATTCTACCAAACATTTAAAGAAGAATTAATACCTATTCCCCTGAAACTGTTCCAAAAAATAGCAAGGGAAGGAACACTTCCAAACTCATTTTATGACGCCAGCATTACTTTAATCCCAAAACCATATAAAGATCCCATCAAAAAGGAGAATTATAGACCAACATCCCTGAAGAACATGATGCAAAAATTCTCACCAAAATACTAGCCAGTAGGATCCAACAGGACATTAAAAGGATTTTCACCATGACCAAGTGGGATTTATTCCTGGGCTGCAAGGTTGGTTCAACATCTGCAAATCAATCAGTGTGCTACAATACATTAATAAAAGAAAGAACAAGAACCATATGATACTCTCAATAGATGCTGCAAAAGCATTTGCCCAAGTCCTTTCTTGATCAAAACTCTTCAAAGTGTAGGGATAGAGGGTACATAACTCATTACCATCAAAGTCATCTATGAAAACACACAGCAAATATCATTCTCGGTGGGGAAAAACTGAGAGCTTTTCCCCTAAGGTCAGGAACGTAGCAGGGATGTCCACTATCACCACTGCTATTCAACGTAGTACTAGAAGTCCTAGCCTTGGCAATCAGACAACAAAAAGAAATAAAAGGCATCTGGATCAGCAAAAAAGTCAAACTCTCACTCTTTGCAGATATGCTACTTTATTTAGAAAACCCAAAAGACTCCACTCCAAAACTGCTAGAACTCATAGAGGAATTCAGTAAAGTGCCAAGATATAAAATCAATGCACAGAAATCAGTTGCATTTCTATACACCAACAACCAGACAGAAGAAAGAGAAATTAAGGTGTTGATCCCATTTACAATTGCACTCAAAACCATAAGATAATTAGGAATCCTAGGAATAAACCTAACCGAAGAGGCAAAGAATCTGTACTCAGAAAACTTTAAAATACTTATGAAGGAAATTGAGGAAGACACAAAGAAATGGAAAAACATTTCATGCTCATGGGTTGCAAGAACAAATATTGGTTAAATGTCTATGCTATCCAGAGCAATCTACACATTTAATGCAATACCTATCAAAATACCATCAAATTTTTCAAAGAAATGGAAAAATAATTCTAAAATTTATATGGAACCAAAAGAAATTCTGAATAGTCAGACGAATGTTGAAAGAGAAAACCAAAGCTGGCAGCATCACAATTCCAGACTTCAAGCTCTATTACAAAGCTGTGATCATCAAGACAGTATGGTACTGGCACAAAAACAGACACATAGACCAATGGAACAGAATAGAGAGCCCAGAAATAGACCCTCAACTCTATGGTCAAACTACTCAATAATATAAACAGTCAGTTCACACATAACTTTTATGTTATATGTATTATATACCATATTCTTTTTTTAATATTGTTTATTTATTTATTTGACAGAGAGAGATCATAAGTAGGCAGAGAGACAGAGAAAGAGAATGGGAAGCAGGATCCTCATGGAGCAGAGAGCCCAATGTGGGGCTCGATCCCAGGATCCTGGGATCACAAATTGAGCCGAAGGCAGAGGCTTTAATACACTAAGCCACCCAGGTGCCCTGTATATCATATTCTTACAGTAAAGTATGCATAAAGAAAATGTTTTTTTTTAATTTATTTTTATTTATTTATTTATTTCACAGACAGAGAGAGATCACAAGTAGGCAGAGAGGCAGGCAGAGAGAGAGGAGGAAGCAGGCTCCCCGCTGAGCAGAGAGCCCGATGCAGGGCTCAATCCCAAGACCCTGAGAGCCGAAGGCAGAGGCTTTAACACACTGAGCCAAGCAGGCGCCCCAAAGAAAATGTTATTAAGAAAATCATAGAGAAGAGAAAATACATTTACTGTATTTATCAAAAACAAAACAAAACGGGGTGCCTGGGTGGCTCAGGGGGTTAAGCCGCTGCTTTCGCCTCGGGTCATGATCTCAGGGTCCTGGGATTGAGTCCCACATCGGGCTCTCTGCTCAGCGGGGAGCCTGCTTCCCTCTCTCTCTCTGCCTGCCTCTCTGCCTACTTGTGATCTCTGTCAAATAAATAAATAAAAATCTTAAAAATAAAACAAAACAAAACAAAAAACAAAGCCCAACCATGTATAACTAAACCTGCTCAGTTCAAACTGGTGTTATTCAAGGATCAACTGTGTATAAATATATATATACACACATACATATACATATACATATATGCACACATTTTTACTGTATATATGTGTATTTTATGTGTACATATAATCACATTTTATACTAGTAAATATTAATACTTTATTATTATAGTGATATTAATAGAACAACATGATATTTATATATTTATTACATAATTAAATAATACGAATATAATTCATCCATAGAATTATCATCATTTAAGACAACATGAATGGAATTTGATGGCACTATGCTAAATGAAACATGTTAGAGAAAGAAATATATATAATCTCATCTATATGTGGATTCTAAAAATAGCTGAACTTCTAGAAACAGAGAGTAGAATGGTGGTGGCCAGGGGCTGGGTGGGAGAAATGGGGAGATAGCAGTCAAAAGGGATAAACTTCCAGTTATAGAATGAATAACTTCTGTGGATCTAATATACAGTGTAGTGACTATAGTTAATAATATTATATTACATACTTGAAAGTTGCTAAGAAAGTACATCTTCAGTGTTCCAATATGAAAATAAACAAACAAACAACAACAACAACAAAAAAAAAACAGTAGTCATGTGAGGTGATGGATGTGTTAAGTAGCTAGCTGTGGGCAGCAAAGTCATCTCTAGACTGGGGACAAAGCCCCTAGGCAGAGAAATGCATTTGAAATTTGGTCAGAATGCACCTAACGGTAAAGGTGAGAGTTGATGGGGAGAGTACAGACAATGTCTAATATGGTTTCTCTTTTATCACACCTCTCTGTGATATTTCTGGCTATTTCTTTCCAGAAAGAGTAACTCCAGTTTCATAGGATTATGTATGACCTGGTTATTGACCTTTGCCTCATTGAGAGGCTATTTGCCTTCAAGTCTCTATAAAGTAGGAGATATTCTACAAAGGCACTTTTTTTATTGAGTTGAGTGGAGGGGTGCCTGGGTGGCTCAGTCCGTTAAGCATCTGCCTTCAGTTCCGCACCTGATCCCAGGGTCCTGGGATCGAGCCCCACGTCAGGTTCCCTGTTCAGGGAGAGTCTGCCTCTCTCTCTCCCTCTTGCTCTGCCTATCTGTGCTCTCACTCTGTCAAAAAAATAAATAAAACCTTTAAAAAGAGAGAGAGTTGAGTGGAGAGGTGGGGTGGCCTGCATCAGAACCACAAATGAGTCCAAACTACATGCAACACCCCACAACCCTGTTTTGACAGTGACTCACTCCCTCCCTACCTAGGGAAGTAAAGCTCTGTGTTAAGTAATGGAAGTGAATTGCATACGTCAGGCATGTTTAGAGAGGAAGAAAGTAAAAATTACTAAAGGGCTCAAATGGGAACAGTTAGTCTATCACAGTCCTAGCCCTAATGCTGAGCGGGGAATATGTGATTTTAGAGCAATTTCAATTCTATTGTAATAAACTTGAAATCATAACAAGCTTCAACTAAAATAGCGATTTTCCTCAGTTTTGTAGGGTCTAAGTTAGGATTCCAAGCAAATATTTTTCTTCCTGTATAGAAATAATCACTTAATTAATAGAGCAGTATTGATAGCCATGCTTTATTACCAAACAATTTTAAGAGAATTTTAATAAAAATATTCAATAATTAAAGGATATTAGTAACTTTAGCATCTTGTATTCAGAGTGTTATTATGGTATTAAAGACTCTTAAGAGCTTACTATAAAATACAGAAAGTTAATAAACTTTAAGAAAGCACAATTCCTAATACTAAGTTAGAATTTTACTCTTTTTATATTAAATTTCATATTATAATCTTTGTCTCCATGTTTATTCATCAGAAGGGTGTTTGTTAAATGTTTTAAATTTCACTTTCTGACAAGCAAAAGCATACACAAACAGGCACAATGAAAAGTTATGTCCAGCCAAGCCAAAATACTTCGCTATTAACTACAGAGTAAACGGTTTTAGGGAGAGATCAGATGGTTTTAGGGAGAGATCAGATGGTTTTAGGGAGAGATCAGATGGCCGCATGTCTATAAAACAAGAAAGGAGGGAGGGAGAGAAACTGTTCAGTACCAAGAATGATGCAGAATTACCAAAAATTTCTAAAATATCTCATTAACTGGAGTAGATTATACTAGAAATTCCTGCCTGAAAATCATCTTTCTAGGACAGGCAAGTAATTGTTCAGGCACAAAATCATGGTGATGGCAGATGCTATCCTTCTGCCCAAAAGGCCAGGCTCTCATTCTGCATGAACTCTGAAGAGCTTTGTGCTTTCCAGTTATCATTTTCACTGGGGAAGTTTCATCGTGCCAGACACAGAAACATTTTGGGAAATCCTTTCCTCAAAGAACTTTCCCATATATTTATACTTTTTTTTTTTTTTTACCAGTCTTAAAACAAACAAGGGAAAAAATAATACCATGGGAAGGAAAAAGAGAAATAAAGTGATTACTGGTATGAATCTAGGTTCTGTGCATGTTTTATCCTCATCGGTAAAAGCACCCTCAATCAATATGAGCAGATCATTGTTTAAGAGCCATATACATAAATAACATACCCTCCTGTGCACAAATCTCGCACATAAAAATTTTACTAGCTGAAACTATTTCTTCCATCACATATTTGTATCTTATTTCTACTGTAACACATTGCCCACAAACTTAATGGCTTAAAACAACAAACTGGCATTTTGAGAGGTCAGAATTTTGAAACAGATCTTATTGGGATACAATCAAGATGTTGGTAGGGATGGGGTCTTTCTGAAAGCTCAAGGGGAGAGTTTGTTTCCTTGTCTTTCCCAGCTTCTAGAAACCACTTCACTTCTTAATTCCCAGTCCCTTCTTCCACCTTCAAAGTCAGAGCATAGCTGCTGCCAATCTCTCTCTTAAAACTCTAATCTACTTGCCTCCATTTTATTAGGGATCCTTGTGACTACAGTGGGTGCACCCAGACAATCCAGAATAATCTTCCCAACTCACAATTCTTAATTTAATCACATTTACGAAGTCCCATTTGCTATGTAATTTAACATGTTCCCAGGTTCCAGCAATTAAGATGAGGCCATCATTGTCATCCATAAAAATTCACTCAAAAGTTACCTTCACACAGAAGCCTTCTTTAACAACCAGTCCTCTGGCTTGGTCAGATCTCCCTATTCTGCCTTCCCCTAGCACACTGTGTTTCTCGATAATGGCATTTATCATAATCCTACTAAATGATTATCTACAGTTTTGTTTTGTGATGTCCAATTCCTCCACCAGAAGGAGTGTTCCTTGAGTGAGGAAGCTGCATGTAGTTGTTGGCCTAGTATAGTGCTTAGGCAAGTGCTGGGGAATTAGTTTAATAACCACTGAACGGATGTTGTATGTAAAGCACTTGACACTGTTCTAGCCAGGTTAAGTGCTCCATTTACCACATCTTTTAGAATAATTGATCTTTCTATAAAAGTGGCACAATCAACAGAAACCCTGATGCATTAGTCTTTCAATAATTCATCTTGAACCATACTTCTCAAGCGCTTCCTCTGGGCAGGACACCACACTAAAGCACAGCATCAGATGAAAAAATAAATGAGAAACAGTCCCAACTCCCAGGAGATTGTCAGGGGTGAAAAGATAATGAGTAAATAAGTAGCTTTAGTCCAAGGTAAAGTGTGTGAAGAATCATAAGAGAAGTTAAAAAAAAATTATAGGAAGTTAGAAGAAGTAAAGAAAATATCTGATGTGGGGATGAGAAAAGGCTTAACAGAAGGCATGGACAAACAGAAATTTCAGGAAGCAAAGCAAGCACGAATAGAAGTAGAATATTTCAAGAAAGGAAATGAACATGAACATGAATAGAGAGGAATACATGATTTACATCATAGAATAGGTAAACTATATTAATCTATCTGGTCATTATTTTCCAAATAAAGTACCCAAAATTTGCTGACAGATTACTTTCTAGAATGAGTCTGCCATGTAGATATATAAATAAATCTCTGTATTAAAATAAAATTATTAAAATAAATGTGTCTAGATCTTGAGCATTTACATGCAGTATTCTGAGACAAATCTATAAGTCACATTTCACAGAGCACCCTGAACATTTCTGATGTTTTCAAAAGAGAAAAATCCAGAGGATAGATGTTCTATCTATTTGGATAGCCTTAGGTTTTGTGGTGGATTAAAGATTACCCCCGGATTCTTCAACATTCTTCTCAGTGCTGAGGTTTGTGTCTCTGGCCTTGAATGTGGGCTGGCTCTATGAAACTGCTTTTACCCAAAGAATGTGGCTGTAGAGATGCTGCCTCAGTGCCTGGGCTCAGGCCTCTGAGACAGACAACTTCTACCTCTTGCTTTCTGGAGTGCTCCCTCTGAGGAAAGTCACCCACTGCTGTTAAGACTGTCCCTGTTGTGAGGAAGTAGGAGCTAGACACTTGGAGAGGTCCTGTGGGGAGAAAAGACCAGCCAGAGCCTGACATTTCAGTCATCCTCAGCCAGGTTCTAGACATGTGGAAGGAAGGGAAGTGGGAAGGAAGGGAAAATTATGGTTTTTATTTTATATTCATATCTCAATTAAAACGCAAGTAAAGCAATTATTACCTTACAATTATTACCTTACTCTCTAGACTTAGCTCTGGACAGCTTTTTCCTTTTTTTTTTTCTTTTTTTCTTCACTTTTTCAAAACCAGTCTCCAAAGACTGAGAAGTTGTCACCACTGAAAATGTTAAGACAGTGCCAGACACTCTCAAGGCAATCCAAAGGAAAGTGTCATTGAAACACTTGATTTATTTTCTTCATGTCGAGCATCCCCAAGATGTCTGTTTTTAAGGATACAGAACTCATGTGGAACCCCGTGATCCTGTGACACTGAAAAAAAAAAAGAAAAAGAAAAAGTCAATGTCACTATGAAGAGCAGCTAAAGATGAACACAACGTAACCGGTATGACAGTGAATTGGTTTGTTGAACTTGTTTCTTTTGCACTAAAGTCTCAGTTAATTTATCTGTGTAGGTTTATCCTGAATCTCTTCTGCTTTTTGCAAAAATAAAGTATTTAGTTTCACATAGCAAGGCTGATAGAAACAGTTCTGTCCCTTACTACTTGCTTTTGTTTTGTTTTTCCTTTTTGTAAAAAGAGAAACATATTACTCACTGAGTAAGGTCAACATACAAAAACAATGAATGTTTTTAACCTACCAAGTCCATACCCCATGCATAGCAGCCTCTGAATCTCTTACATTCTTACAAATTAATGACCAGTCCTTTAAGCCTCTCATTACCATGCTTTCTGACTTTTTTGTTTTGATTTAGGAAGGAGTCGCAACCCCTTCCTAAGTAGCTTTATGTCTTTGACAAGGATGTGTATAAGACCCCATTCAAACATCAAGGAAATAATTCTAAGCTTAGAAAATATTTAAGAAGGAATAAAATCAATTATTGTAAAGTTTTGCCCCTGGAAAGTTAAAGGGAGCTTGCGTTACTTGTTGCCTTGTTTGAGAGAGGAAATGAAGGAGAGATAGGATATGAAAACAATGTTGCTGGCATGACGGATAAGGCAATAATGTTTAGATCACACGACAACAGTGCTGTGATAAAGTACAGTCATTACATGATATTATGAAAATGGGTTTTGGTAATTTTCTTAATATACCAACATAATAATCATATCCTAAGTAAAACCGAATAAGCCCCTATCAGGTATCTCTGGAGCTACCTCCTGTTAAGCAAGATAAACCAAACTTTTCCCACTTTTACATCCTTGCACAGCACCTGGTGGAGAGCTCTGAACTCAGCCAGTGCTGCTTGCTCTGGAATTTTAAGTTGTAATAAGCATGAGATATTTTCAGAAAAAGGCAGGTGTGCCCTGTTCCCGTGTCACAAGATTCCCTACGCAGCTATAGAAACCCTTGCATTTCAAGAAGGAAGCATTTTTTAAAGATTAACACAAGGTGATTGCCAAAGAGTTGAGCTTTGGGAATGCTACCTACAGAATCTGAGAGGAGTCTCAAGGTGCGTTCAATAGCTTCTCAATCGTCCTTTTGTGAGCAGCAAACTTGAAGTCTGTGTAACAGATGCTGCTCACCCTAGGAGGGCAACTAGAACTGGCCGCCAAGGGAACTGTCCAAATGATGGGCACTCCTGTATTATTCATGTCGCTCCCCTTTTCTGGCAAGCAACTCTTTGAAAACAAAGTGATTTCTTCAAGAATACAGATTTTCGTAAGAGCCCTAGTGAGATGGCACAATACCAGGCTGGTATTTGCAGAGGGCAGCTGGTGATGAAAATGAGGCAGTCCGCTCTCTCGGGTGGTTGATAAAATGTGCCCAGCACGTGCTTTCTGCTGGCCAGAAGCTTCCCCTCCATACCCACCGGGAATTTGATAGCTGCTATAAATGAATCACCATGTTCCAAACCAAATGTAACAGCGGCCTTTTACCAACTACAGACAATCATTACACTTTGGAAATCTGACAAAGGGGAGTTAAAAAAAAAAAGTCAAAAGAATTCTTAAGCATCATAAGCCATTTCAGGGCTTCCCGGAGGCCTCAATATGAAATACACACTACGTTCAACACTCTCCAGGTCGGCCAGTGCGTATCACAGCCTCTCTAGTTACGTGTCGTTGATTACTTCACAGCATTTTACCATTTCATTACCTTTTAGGTGATTATTTCTACTGCTGATGTTACTCTGTATTTCCCCCTCAAGGTTTTCACCTATGAGGCCTATGAAATAAAAGATGTAATTTTGGAAAAGGAACTTGGGCAACACTGGGCCTGCTTTCCCACAAGGCACCAATTAGCAGTCCTGAGTCCCAGCTGCTATGGGCAGCAGAGATTGCACATCCGGTCCTCACTGACAGGACCTCCACTTCCAGGTTCACAAATTTACGCTGCCTAACCGGCCCCAGAGGCATCTGGGGCTGTGACTCATACACGCTCTCCAAGCCTGGTGACGGGAAAAACAATTAATGGCCATAGTCTTTGGAAACAGTTTTTTGGTTTTTTTTTTTTTTTCATTTCTTCTACAGTAAATTTGGTCAAGCAGAATAGATTTACAGATTTAATAAGAAGTAAAAAGAGTTAAGCAGTAGCAATCAAAGGAACAAACAAAAATATAATATCAACACTTAGCATGAGAGAGTTAGCAAAACAAACCCAAATCTTCACTTATCTTAATGAAAGCACCTTACTCATATACTGTTAGTAGCAGTATAATATGGAATCATCACTTGGGAAGCAATTTCCTATCATAATAAAAGCTTTTTTATTCATTCGTTCCTTCCTTCATTCAAAAATGTGTTATTGTTGTTGTCCTTGTTTTTTTTTTAAACTTTAATAATTACTTTTTTTTTTTAATTTTATTTATGTGACAGAGAGAAATCACAACTAGGCAGAGAGGCAGGCAGAGAGAGAGGAGGAAGCAGGCTCCCCGCAGAGCAGAGAGCCCGATATGGGGCTCGATCCCAGGACCCTGGGATCATGATCTGAGCTGAAGGCAGAGGCTTTAATCCACTGAGCCACCCAGGTGCCCCTGTTGTCCTTGTTTTAATGATTATAACATGCCAGGCACTATCCTAGGTACAGAGACCACAAAGACAATTAATGAAATGATTGTCAACTAGGAGTAGCAAACAAGGAAAATGAGATAAATTACCAAAAAAAGATATAGACAAATGGTTCTGGGGAATTCAGAAAAGCTGTACAGAAAAGGTGAGATTTAGGGCTAGGTTGTGTATTATGCATTCATTAATTTATGCATTCATTCAACAATTGTTTATTGAGTTCCTTCTGTATGTCAGGATGTCAGGAACTGTTGTGGTCACTGGAGATACATCAATGAGCACAAGAGACAAAAATCCTAGCTCTTATGAAAGTTACATACCAGAGACACAGACAACAAACAAGGTAAACACATATGGGAGGTTGACAAGTGTGAATGAAGAAAAGTAAAGAAGGGTGAGGAGAATGGAGAGAGGGTTTACATTTTAGGTAGCGGGGCTGGGGAGGGCCTTGTACAGAAGGTCCCATTCGATAAAAAGTCTAAAGGAACTGAAGGGCTTAGCTACACAAATTCTTCTGGGCAGAACATCATAGGATGAGATGACTGTGGGTGTGAAGGCTTGGAGGGGGGGTGCGTGCTTGTGGGGAAAAGCTGGCAAACCCAAACCCGCAGGCCAGAGGGAAGTGAATGAGGCGGGGGGGGGAAGGAGGATACGCAGGTTGGGACACCATGGGCAGCCAGGCTACTTAGGTTATGGAAGCAATTTGCTTTTCCTTTGTGTGGGATATCTGGTCATTAGATGGTTTGAACGGCTGAGTGACAGGTCATGTTTACGTTTTAATACATTCACTCTGCTCTGTTGTAGAAAAAAGGACGAGTAGAAAGAGGGAGACTACTTAGGAGAATCAGCTAAGGGAGAGATGATAATGTTTTTGACAAAAGTGGAAGCAGAGGAGTGCATGAGAAATGGTCATTTACGGTATCTATTGTGAGAGCCACTGCCAATGGATGGCGGGTCAGGGATTCCCTGAACCACCCTCAGCTTCTGTGATTTGCTAGGACTCATAGGACTCAGCAGATAGTTACATTTGCAGCTATGACTTATTACAGCAAAAATACACAAAACAAAATCAGCAAAGGGAAAAGGCACATGAAGCAAAGGCCAGAGGAAATGAGGTGCAAGCTTCCAAGAGTCATCTCCCCAGAGAGTCACACAGAATGTGGTTAATTCCTCCAGCACTGAATCGCAACAGCATGTGTGAAATGGCGTCTGTCAGGAAACTCATTAGAGACCGAATGCCCAAAAGTTTTACTGGGATCTGGCCACACAGGCACTCTCTGCCTCGCATGTACCAAATCTCCAGCCTCCCAAAAGTAAGCAGGTGTCCAGTGTGTGTACAAATAGTCTAGGTACAGCCAACCACTCCTAGCAGTTAGGGAATGGTGGGAACTCTGCAGAAATTCATACTCCTGATGCCAGCCAAGGGCCAAACATGAAGCAGTTGTTCTAAAGACAGCAGCCTCGGGTTGGCTACATTGTTTTCTGGACAGAAAGAATATGAGGTGTGCATTGAAGAGCTGCTCAGAAAGAGAAATGGAGAGTATGGGGTATTCTAGGCAGTGAGAGAATGCATATGGCAGAGGTCAAGAACAGAAATACTTGATATCTCATCCCTCACTTAGATGTGGACAATAAAATGCACTGGGGAAATAATAAAGATTCTAGCACACATGGTACCTCTCCTGTGAAGCTTATTTACAAGTTGTTGGAGAGGCAGATACTAGCAAAATAATCCTTAGATCTGTCATTACCTTACTGACCCAGGAGCGGCCAGCCCAAGCATGGCAAGCAGTGTCATGAGGAAAACCCTGAGCAGCAAGTAACATGGCGGCGAGTCCACACCTGAAAGAAGGCCAGTGAATAGGAACACAGACTTGGAGGGAAGCTGTTCACACTTCCTGAGGCCTCATCTGTGCCAACTACTGATTAACTATCAATGCATTGGCATCTCTACCAAGGACTGGCCCCATTTTATTTCTTTATTTAATAAACATATATTGCATTTACTAAGGCCAGTCATGTGCTAGGCAGTGGGGACACAGTTCCTGACCCTATGCTGTTTGCAGTCCAAGGGAAAAGAGATTGTCACTGGACACTTTTGTCCTCGCCTCTCATAGATTTTCCCACATTCTTCATCCCCATTGCCTCCAACTAAATTTCTCTCAGACCTGGATCACCATGAGAACCCCTCAGTGATTTTCACATTCTCCTAATTCATCCTATAGTCTAAAATCAAATTAGGTTTCTTAAAATCTGATTCCAAGTTGGCTTATAATGTTTAGGAATTTTTAATATTTTCTACTTCTCAGATTATATTCCAAGATCAGAAAATCTGAAACTGTCATTACACACACACACACCCCGACACTAATCTTCCCACAATCAACCTGTTCATTTCCATCACCATACCTTCAGATTACATTCTTCCCACCAGAAAAGCCTCTCTCAAATCCATTCACATGGTCCTGACTCTTTTGTGGTACACCTCTGGTGCCCTCTCCGCCACAAGTCACTAACTGTCTGGTATACCCAAACTGTCCTCCTTTCTATAGCTCATAGTATCTGCAGAGCACAAGCACATCTTTCCCTGTGCTCTCTCTTTGGTGATGTGGATAAACTTCATTTGTCCAGCCATACCAGCATTTATCTCAGAAGGGGGGATATTGCATTTTTTAAAATTCTAACTACAGTGTCTAGAATTATGCTTGGCCATAGTACATCAGTGAGTCACATTTACTGACTTGATTCATTGACTTTACTATCCCAAGGGTCTAGCCTAGATCCTTGTCTTATCCATATGTATAAATCATCTATTGCTTTGTAGCAAATTACCCTCAAAATTACTGGCTAAAAGTAACAATAAACATTTATTATCTTTCATAGCTTTTGTGATTCAGGAATTTGGAAGCGGTTTGTGTAGGTGGTTGTGGTTTAGGTCCTCTTACAAGGATGCAGTCGAGATGTCATCTAGGGTGTCCTCTGAAGCCCTGACTGAGTCTGGAGAATCTGCTTCCAGTGGGAGTCATTCATTTGGCTGGCAAGTTGAAGCTGAATGATAGCAGGAGACCCTGCTTCCTCCTCTCCTTATGGGCTTTCCACTGGGGCTGCTTGTATGTTCTTATTACATGGCATCTAACTTCCTCTAGGGCAAGCTGTGCAGAGGTGTGAGACAGAAACTTCTATAGGTTTGTGACCTAACCTTGCAAAAGCCACAGACTATCACTTCCATAATATCCTGCTTGATCTATCCTGCACATATCAACAATATTCAACATGGAGAAAGATGACATAAATATGTGAACACAAGGAGGTAAGAGTTACTGGAGCCATCTTAGAAGCTGGCTACCATACAATAACTGATTAAATTTTATGACCTAAGGTTTGTTTCCCATGCAAAAGTGCATTACTTAAGCAAATCCAATACAAAACAACTGAAAATATTTTTTAAATGAAGAATTATTAGAAGCTCTTACATAGGACTTATCACTCTTCAAAAGAATGCCTTTACATTGAAAGTACAGTGGATTTTGAGGATAGCCTTATGCATTAAGTAGGAATTGTAAGTATCTTTGTTTTCCATCTCTTAGTGTAAAGCCTTAATTTCTTAACCAATTAGATAACTCGAACCCCTTAACGTTACACAGTTATTTCTACTTTCTCTGTCTCTCCATTGATCCTCACATAGATCACTCTTCTCCTGCACCATTTCACCTCAGTCCTGACTTTCCAACCCTGAAGAACAGCCATTCTTATCTGTAGGGCAAAGCAAAGAGCCTGTGTGGAGTTAACAGAACTTAAGATCTCATTCTCCCATCGAAATATCTTCTCCACCTGCTTACTAATGCTTTAACATTCTGAAAGTAACAGATTTCTTTTTTTTCCCTTTGACATGTGGTTTCTTGTCTCCCGTTAAAAATATCAATATTCTCAGCAAAAGGAATATAATTTTAACAGCTGTCTGCTCATTATGAGTTTTTCTGCATTTCTCCTGAAAGCACATTTTCAAAGGGGGGAAGAAGAAAAAGAACACTTGGGGGAGGCAATCCCCCAAAAGGAAAAGTCAGGGTAGAGGAAGAGGAACCTCAGGGAATGGAAGGATACACTCAGAATTTCATCTAGGGCCAACTCTTTTATGAGACTTTACCAAAGGAACAAAGTCAAAGGCCTCTAACAACATCCCCGTACCAAGCAAACTCACTATATTAAACAATATTTCCTTAATGCATTGTCAGAAGCCATCAAAATGAGGCGATGAGTACAATCTCTTAAAAAGGAGAGATAGAGAGAAAAAGAAATGACTGGTGAACATACACCACAAAGATGATTGTGAAGAACCGGGAATGCACTACTTGCAGAGTGGCTGTCTTATTAAATCTTGAGCAAAACCTTGTTTATTTTAATGATGACTTTGGTCTGTAAGCCTTTAGCCCTGTTATTTATTCATAACCTTGTAGGGGTCTTGGATTCCTCATTTGCAAGTATAAAAATGAGAAGCAATTTACACATGCCAGGTGTCTGGACAAATGCTCTCTATTATCTGCATAAACCAGATGCTCAATGATTTGAACCAAGTTGAACAGAATGCATACTGTTCATTCGCAAGCTGGCATCACACTTCTAGAGAGACCCTGGGTTTTGCAAAGACTGTTCTGTAGCTTTTATCAATTACAGGAAAACCATTGTCTAAAAAAAAAAAAAAGACTTTTCTTGATGATGTGCTGCTGACTGAAATGGTGGGCTGTCCAGTAGAATTGAATGGCCTCAGATTGTCCTTATGACACTTAATCTATGTCCCCAGGAACACAGACAGAATACAGTCACTAAAGCCAGGTTTACCCACCACATCAAAAACAGTCCTTTTTAATTTTATTTGAACTAATTGCCAGGAGGAGAAAGAGAACTAGCTCTTATTAATACACATGGTTTAGACCAAGCATTATGTTAGGAGAACAAGACACATTATTTCATCTCCACAACTGGTTGGATCATAGAAAAGCCAACCTGATTTGATTGTGAAATTCAGCTTTTTCTATTAACCAAATGAGACTGTGTATTGCTTGTGCTTTTATTTAGCAGAATTGTCTGTTCTGACAGCTGAAATTGAACCCATTCAGCCCTCCATGACTAATGTGCTCACAGCCTTCCCTTTTTTGTAGCACATTCATACTCTCATGCTCACTCTACAGAAGAGAGGATAATGGGCCTATACCTTTGTGCAAGGCAAGGGACGCCAAAGATCTATGGACTGGCTTGAAGCAGAGCCAGCCTGGAAGAGAAGGATCAACAGGTGGGTTCACCTCCGGGTAGGAGCAGTCCTACTCAGAGCACACAATAGCCACCTCCCCAAGGACAGTAGAGTCCACCATCAGCCAGAGCCAGAGGAGACAGACAATTTTCAGAACTGGAGTCTCAGGATGCCCAAACAGGACAAGAAAGCACAGGAGAGACTTGACAAAATATTCAGACCAGACCCCAGCATGCAGAAGTCTGGCCCAGACTGTTGGAGGTGTGTGGAGAGGTAAAAGTCAGAAATCCTCTGGGTTGGAGAAGAAGGGTAAATGAGTAAACCAAGAAAGCAGAAAGCACCAAAAATCTGAAAGACACAAGTGATGTCACAGAACAGTTGCCGTCACTCAGGTAACACTGACGAGCTTATGTGCCTGTTCAAACAGATCCACAGCTGAGGCTCCATGATGGATGACATGGGCCCTCAACACCTCAGAGCTTTAAAATGGAGCTTGGAAATGGTACTTTCCAAGGTGTGTACCAGATGGAAGAAACATTAGGAGGGATGTGTCCTTTTTTTTTTTTTTTTTTTTTTAAGATTTTATTTATTTGAGAGAGACTGCATGCTCTGGGATCATGACCAGAATTGAAGGCAGACACTTAACCAACTGAGCCACCCAAGCACCCCAAGAAGGAGATTTCTTAATGACAAGCACCATCTACTCTCACAGGGATCTCCAGCTGACGAACAGTGGTATGCTCCAAGTACATTCTTGGAATGCGGACAGACTGATGCCCTCCCTGGGCACATCTCATCAACAGCTGCCTGTATGTGTGTCATAATAGAATTCTACATCAGTGCTAGAACATACACCACTCCAAACTAGGGTTTCTCAAACTTTGATGTGTGCAGAAATCAATTGGGATTCTTGGTAAAATCCAGATTCTGATTCATTAGGTTTGGGTGGGTCTGAGAATCCTCATATCCAACAAATTCTCAAATGATGCTGATGTTACTAGTCCTGACACCATACTCTAAGTAGCAAGGCTCTAGATAAAAAATAGGGGCTATGTTTTTGTTTTCTAGCAACAACTGATACACATAAAAATTTAACAACAAGCCACACAAAATTGGCATCTAAAAGAAGACAGATTCTTGCTTCTTTGGCAGATAACTATTTGGATATTTATAAATCTGGATAACTGTTTCCATTAAACAATAATTTTATTTAAGGACTTATCCATAATGCAAGTAAATAATTTTGACGAAGTCAGGGGAAATATCAGGACAAAGCTGAGTTTTCTCACGTCCAGTCAACCACTGCTTCTAAGATATCACGAGACAATCATGTCATTAAGAATGATCTTATACACATCATTGTCTTTATGAAAACTCCCAGAAATTTTAATGATATTCCCATTGTTAGTTTAGATGTTTAATATAGTCTGGAATTTCAAGGGTTATTAGAATGTTGTTTTGTTTACATGGCTGTTTTCAAACACAAGTCACAAAGTTGACTTAGTTTCTCCTGATTAATGATAAAGAGAAATTCTTTCTATGCAGTTACGTGGCCAAGAACCAGTTTCAATGAACAACCAGAGCATTTGTTAAAATATTTTGGTGCAATTACATGGGTATCTAAAAGAATGTGCAGAAATGATTTCTAGTACGACAGAAAAAGCATTGGATTAAGTCAAGTGACTTCATCTGAGCTGGCCACTCATTACCTGTGAAGCCTTGAAAACCTATTGATCCTCTCTGAACCTTTCAAGTTCTTCATGCCATAAATGGAGATAATAATCCCTGGCTTGCTTACTTCAGCGTTGCCGCTAGCCATGGCACACCTTGGTGAGGATTATAGGATTTCCCCTGTGGGCAAATCTGGCCTGCTGCAGGCTCAAACTCAAGTTCTTGCCTGTGTGGACCAAGTTTGAAGCATCACATGTGCCCTCTCCTCATGAGCAGTGAACCAACTTATACATCCATGCACACTGCCCATGCTCTATTTATCTCACAAGGTGGTGTAAGGATAAAATGAAGGCACTTTGCAAATTATCAGGTATACACCAAATAAGTCAGTAGCAGAGTATTTAATAAGTCTGTGGTTCTTAGCCAGAGTGAGGGACCAGGGACATCTGAAATCTATTTAAAAAGACAGGGTTCTACCTGTGGAAATTTCTGCATGGGTCTAGGCATCTTTAACATTCTTACTGACAGAGATTCTTTGATGTGTGCCCTTGTTCGATCATACCAAGCTTAGGAGAATTCAAGACTAGCAGACGATTCAGGTATTTCTCAACCACACTCATTTCTTTTTTACTGTCTGAATTATCCGGAGAGCCTTTAAATGAAAAGGAAAGCACCTAGCATAAAGAATAATAAAAACTGAAGAAGATACTATATTCTCCATAAAAAAATAAATGAACTAGGATATTGCCCTATAAGTTGATGACTCATTAACTATTTACAGAATACACATCCATGGTACATAACACATAGCATGAACTATCTCTGTATAGTCCTGTCCGCTGAACTACCAGAGCAAAAATCCTATTCCTGTTCCCTACATGCTAAGAGCCCACTGAGATACAATGGAAAGCCCAGAAGACTGTGTCTGTCACCCATAGTGATATCCAATCAGGCCATCATAAATCACATCAAAGCAATCAATAATCATTCTATATACATCCACTATCATTAAAAGCAAAGGCAATAATACCAACCCAAGCACAGTGAATTAAATCCTTTATAAATCCTTTGTAAATTAAATTTAATTAATTAATTAATTAAATCCTTTATAAAATTAAATCCTTTATAAAAGCACACGTTTCTACTTTCAACGTAGATATCGAGGCAGTTTGTCATAGCTTTCCATCTCCTATGCTTCTCTGTATTCCAGGAATTGAAGGAAAAGAAACACTACTTAGCCTCTTTTTCAAGGTATAGTTAATACCATTGAAAGGAAGCTACAAAATTTTGAACAAAATTAAAAGGACCCATTTCAATCTACAAAGAATAAGCCAGTGAATTTCCTCAGGCTGATACATTAAAGTATTGCACTTAGGATATGAGTACTCTACACTTAAAAATTCTCTGTAATTACTTTATTAATCACATAAAAGTAAAAAGGGGGAAATAAACTAGATAAATGGCCAGGGACTCTGAGTTTTGAATTGACATATTATTGTCCCCAACCTCATTGAACAGTCATTGTCTTTAGGCTATTGGCACTCTAACCCATGAAGAAAACGTTTGGCAATCTGATATCTAATTACTCTAAAAATATCTGGGATAGGGGAAAATTCATCCATACAAGATTGATTAGATCTGACAGGTGGAGACTTTTTATCTAATGGATTTATAAAGTAGCAATTGATAACCAACGGCAAGATTAGAAAAATGAGTTTCTGGTTGCCATGACAATTCAGACAGCATTCTACCACCCACTGTAACAGCAACACTTAAATAATGAACATAAAGACAGATAGAGAAGCCCACGCAGAACTGGGAGTCAAAAGCTAAGAATTTAAAGTCTAGATATTGCAGAGGTGATGGAACCCTTAAGAGACTGCACAGGAAGTGACCACTGAGTAACGAGTAAAAATTTTCTTGAGGTGGAGCTCAATCTGTTCAATCCAGGATGGCCCATGAATGCCCACACCCCACCCAATGCTAGAAGAGACTGACTTGTCATTCCTATGTCAGCACGCAATTGCAGCTGGCAGTTTTGCAGAATGCTTCTCAGAGGAGAGAGAACGTTTTTTATACCCCACTCACTATGCAAATGAATGGTAGCAGATATGAACACATGTTTCAAACTATTAAAAGCAAAGCTAATGAAAATGTTCTATTTTAAATTATGCACTATGAGAAATGAATACAGTACCTCTTCAAGTAATGAAGGGACAGGCTTATTCAATAGGAATACACAATACATAGGTAAAGAAGAAATAAAAAGCACATTTCATTGAGATAAAAAAATACACTGAAAGTGTATCATTAATTTTATCTGAAAGAAAAAAATGCTGCCAACATTATCAATTTAAGATTCATCTTACTTTGAGAGATATTAATTAGAATGTGAAAAGATTGCATCTTAACAGTGATGAAATATGGTATATATTTACATATACTCATATGTAATTGTTCCTATAACATAGGTTCATTCACTCAATCATTTAATCAGTGAATATTTTTAGTACCTCCCAGTGTGTCAGCTACCTGTTGTAAGTACCAGTTTTACATAACCAGTCGAAAGTATTGTTGTTTTTATGGACCCCAACGAAGAATCGCATTGAGTGGACCCACTGACAAGTGTGAACACAATTCTGGGTTTCAAAATGAATGCATTATGCAAGTCACTCAATAAGGCCTGCTCCTGACCAGTGTGTCATGATATACTTACAGGCAGTAAGAATGATATTTCTTATAAAGTTACAAAGGTTAGTGTTAAAGCCTAAGGATTATATATACCTATTTAACTCCAACTTACAACTTCCCATGTTATCAACAAAAGTTTACTTACAAATTAATGTATTTCCCGTAAAATAGCATGAACAAATTTTGGAAGGGCCCCAGACCATAAATGCCTCTTGAGTCACAACTACCTGCATTATTATCTTCTACCATCATTTCAGACCACGATAGACCTTCCTGACACTGGACAGCTTCTCCTCCCTCACCTCCCAGAGCTTCTGTATTCCCTGCCCGCCCCCATCCTGGTAGGGAAGACAAGGGGAAAAATGCCTCACAGCTGCTCATGAACACTCTGGGGAAGCTGAGGGTCTACCAGAGTAACAGCAGTGTTTCTGGTATAGATAAATCTGATGGCATCAGTTAAAGCAGAGGTAGGGACCCACAAAGGAGCAGCCATTGGCAAGTTCAGGATGTCCCTCAATTAGATGTTTATATTTTCAGTGAGAGATAATTCAGATTATGAGACTGACGTGCTGCATACTGCACTAAGGAGGCACCTGAGAGATAATTCAGATTAAATAAGACAGTGAGCTTGATTCTATCCTTAGCCCCAGATTTAAGCATACTTCACCTCAATGCAGAAGGGTGGGGTCAATGTCATTCCTGCTTGACTTTATGAAATGAATATTTACTCTTTTATTAAAAACCAGAAATTTGGAATCAAGTAACTGAGAAGCTGAAATAATTTCTACTAGTAGGACTTCAGGCAAGCTCCTAAACCTTTCTAAGTCTCAGTGTTCTGACCTCTAATTATGAGGCCTAAAGTTTTGTGAGGTACAGATGTCAGTATAATCACCATAGAAAAATAAAAATGTTATTCTTTATTTTCAGAAAAAACCTTCTACAACATACTAAATTGTTGCTGATATTATCTAAATGGTGGGTATATAGATGTTCCCCTAGACGTATGTTTAAACATTTTCATAATAAACTGTTGAAAAAGAAAGGAAATATGGTTTAAAAAAGCTATGATCCTCTGAATGGGGTAAGAGCCCTCTCTCAGAGTCTCTCTTCAATCAAGAACTATGAAAGGTCTTGCAAGCAGGTTAGCCTGACACTGTCATGGATGCTATAAAAAGACACAGGACTCCTGGTTCAGAGACAAGACTTTAGCACTCACAGAATATCAGCAGGTAGACAAGCTGCCCAAGCCCCACTTACCACACAGTGACACAAAGTGGGTCAAGAGATATGTACACATGCTGTACGTTGTGCTACAGAAGAGGAAGCCCAGGTGTGAGAAAACTCGAATCCTTTATAATGGGCAATAAACTGGCCTAACTTTTGCCCCAGATAGAGAGAGTGTCTTTATTTTAATGGAATACATTGGTCTAGGGGGAGACACCATCTCCATTTTCCAAGGCTATTTGCTCTATAACACCTTTGAAGAGAGAGTCTGAAACAAAAGCAGTCAGAGCCTCCTCTTCCAAGGTATACAGGAACAAATTATCTCCATATACTTAGTATGCAGGAAACAAAAATTGAAAAAAATCTACATAATACGACAGTTCCCATGTAAGTAGTAGTTAATGCACACCTTTGCCAGGTATTTGACAGTGGTTGTAACCCTTAACTGGCACGGCAAAATTCCGAAGAAGCAGATACTTTTCCTATTCTCATTTCATATACACATACACACAGAGAGACGAAAGAGTGAAGCCATAATTCAAGTAAGTCATAAGGCTCGAAGCCAAAATAATACTAAATAATGAAATAATGGCCCTAGAATTTGAACACAGATCTTATTGCTTTACTACCATTTTTAAAATTATATGCAATATACTTCTATCTCTGCTTATACCTTATTATTTTGTAATTAATCATCCATGTGTCTGTCTTTCCCACTGAGCTATATCTTGAAGATCAGGGACATTTGGGTTGTTTTATTCTCAAAACCTAAAAGTACCTAGCTAGTTCATACTAGATATTCAAACAGTACTGGTTGAAAAAAGATTCTTTTAATTAGCTTTCAGTCAATTAGTCTCAGAATAAGAAGCTAAGTCTTGTGTTTTCTGGTGCTCTGTTCTGAGGATAATATCTAATTTCAGATGAATATTCATGCTATGCTATAAAATAAGATAAACATTTTTATTCTCATTTTTAAGATAAACTGTAGATTGAGGCATTTATGACATTATTTAAAACGATTTTCCCTGAGATTTTTTTTTTAAGTCTGACTTATTCTGGAAACATCTTAAGGTGAATTTCTAAGGATTTATGGAAGTTTTTAACAATGACTCAGAACAGAACAATGGGTTATGGCCCTTGGAGGTCATCTAGTCCACTGTTTAAAAAAGAAATGAACAGAGAACCCATTTGTCCAAAGAAAATATTCCAAGAAAGCCCAGTATTTAAGGAGATGAAAGTGGAGATTCTAGTCAAAATGGAATTAGAAATATGGAGCCCCACATAAGTATCTTCTCTGCTTCCCACTGAGTGGTCTTTTAGGAGTGTTAGGGACATCTTTGAGGGATACAACTTGAGATCAGTTGATAGAGTCTATTCTTCACATTTTTTAGTTGAACTACTAAATACCTAAAGTAGTTCATCCAAGATGTCTACCAAATTAGTTAGTGGCTGAACTTACCTAAGAGTCCTTACCTAAGAACTTGAAATTTCTCAGTTCATTCCACTTCACTGCCCCTTAATTATTCAAAAAAATAGAATAATGTGATAGCTGCAGTTTTCCCCTAAATGACATTATAAATGATGATAACTAAAGCCAAAGTTATAAAACCTGTCATGAAAGTACCGTGCTGGAAATTGTGTGTGCTAACTCAACTTTCAGAAGTATTGCATCAAGAAGCCTGCATCCAATCTTTATTCTCCATTGATGTAAAGGCCACAATGTCTACAATTTCGCATCTCTTGGGGATGGTTATACCCTTTTTCAGTGCAGGAAGTGGGCTGGTACACTTTTTCTCCTCCAAGGTGACTGGAAATTTGGTGCCTTCATAGCAAAATTATGAGATTTGCTTTGATAATGTTTTAGGATGTTAGCTCTTGGCAGGGAAATTCCTAACTAATGCCACAACTTCAAAGTAAAGATTTTCATCAGAAATAATCTAAACAATAAAACAGTGTCTGCCAGCACCTCATCCTCCAACCTCTTTCCTCTAAAGGGCTCTTATAAGCGTACAACTGCATTAACGTGTCTAAAAGAGGTAAAAACCTTGATCTGTCATCAGTCCCACAGGTTGATGAGCTAAAGGTCTGTTTTCACTGAAATTTCTAGTCTGCCCAACTGCTCTCTTTTCTTCCAAAACCATGATAATACTGCAAGAGCTCTGAAAACATTAGTATCATTTTTTTTGGTGGTAATACCTTATAAGTGACTATGATACAATGAGGTACTATTGAGAACTGCCCTCCTAGGGACCGATTTCCAAATTCCTCATGGCTACAGATCCCAAAATCTTGCAGTGATCCAGCAAGTACAAAAATAAAAAAAGAAAGAAAGAAAGAAAGAAATGCTCCTAATGATACACACATATAAAAACAATATACTTGCTCTAACAGAGTGAGTATTCAATGCTACCCAAACACACCCTGTGCATTATTTATTTTGCATGAGATTTCCTTTGATAAATAAGAGTAGTATCACTGTAACATGTGAGTGAAGAAGAGTAAGTGATATTTCAACAGTGCCTCAAATAATGGCCACACTCAGGAATGCATTGCCTTGAATGCACCCAATTTGAATACATCCCATTAATATGACCACAACAAAGGCAAAGCAAATCTCTTGGCCTCTATCTATATCCACAGAGTTGTTGCCCTTTGGAGCCTTTTCACCCACTGATCTAGTCAATTAATTGACTGATTTTCTTAAGCTTCTATTATATGTTAGATGCTTTGTAGCCACAAGGATATTTTGAGGAACAAGTCAAACACAAAACTCCTTCCAGATCCCAGTAGGGAAGAAAGTCAAGAAAACAGGCAAACATATTTTGAGACATGCTGAGAAAAGAGAACTGAAGATTCCTGAGGAGGCACAAAGAAAGGATGCCTGACTTAGACACAGGAAGTCAGGGGAGGCATCACAGAGAAAGTAGTGCCTAAACTGAGACCAAAATAACCCGATAATCTGGCCTTTGTGCATGTTTCTCCAACTGCTGCAACTCTCTTCCCTTCATTCTTCATTTAGCCAGTTGTTAGCACTGTCCATGTCTCAGTTTTGATGTTACCTCTTCAGGAATACTTAATCTCCCCTAGACTAGCTTCCTGTACGTTTGCTTTCAGAATACTAACGACATTCTTCATGACTAATTCATGTCTCTCTCTGCAACCAGCCTGAAGGTCCAAAGGTAAGGACTATGTCAGTTCTATTGTAATTATTTAAGGTTTGGAGTTGGTCAAGTAAAGGAATGGAAGGGCAAAGGGACAAGAGAATTTAAAATATTGGCAAGGAAGTGGTTGAGCTGATGGAATATGAAGGTGGGCACTCACACTTCTGCTAACACCACCAGACAGAAATTATAGAACACTTGTTGTGAGCCAGACAGCACTCCAGTGAAGAGGGAACTTAGGAAGAGGGAGAAAAGGGGGATCAGGAAGCTCCAGGAATCAGTGATGTTGAGGAACACATGTGGGACAAGTTAAATGAATAAGAAACCTGGAAGGACATCCTTGATGTGTAGAATTTAAAAATGACATGTAAAGGTAAAGAGGTAAAAACCTGGAGTCATAACGAGGTCCCAGGGTAGTCATTGTGTGGGTGGCCCCACTGGAGAGGAGGTGAAGGTAGTAGTGATGTCAGGATGACACATAGAAAATGAGTATTAATTGAATTATCCATGAAGATGCAAATTTGAAGATGAGAAAAGTTACAAATTAAAGTAAAAAGGGAAGGCATAGGATAGCATAACAAGATGGCTTCAGTTTCAAATCAGCAGGAGTTTTGCACAGAAATAAAGGAACATATGGCTGGAAATTAATTCTGGAGTACAAGAAATATACCAAACCTACTTTAGAGGGCTGAATGGTGGCCCTCAAAAAGATATGTCCATGTCCTAATCTTCAGAACCTGGGAATATTACCTTATTTGGTCCCCCACAAAAAAAAAAAAAAATAGTGATTGTAGATGTAATTAAGTTAAGGAACTTGAGATGTGGCGATGATCTGGATTACATAAATAATGAGAAAAAAATAAAAATAATCTGGCAGAAAAACAGGCAAAACTCACAGACAGGAAAAGGAAAGAAAACAGGAAAGGCCATTATTTATATTAAAAGATACTCACTTCAATAGATATGAGGTACATGAAAACTAAAAAAAAATACTTCATAGCCACTATATGGCAAAATTTTAAAATCTGATAATGTTGAATGTCAAACATGGACTGTAGGAAATCTTAAGCATTGTTCATGGGAGTGAAAATTGGCTAACTGCTTGGAAAATAAATTTGGCCCTATCTTAAGTTAAACTTTGAATACTCTGTGTCTTAGAAATTCTACTTCTAGAGAAATCCTTATACACGTGTCCCAGGAGATAACAGAAGACTATAATGTCACAACTAGTCAAAGAAGGGAAAGGATTAAGTATGGTACATTTATACCATACAATACTATACAGCAGTGAAAGTAAGTAAATTACAACCACACTCATCTGCAGCGTGTTGTTGGTTGCTTGGCTGCTTGTTTTGGTCAAAAGCAACCTCCTCAACAAGGCCCATCATGAGCAATCCTTCCAAGACTGTCATCTACCTCTGGATTCTTAGTACTTTAGACTATCCTAATCCTGCTCTACTGTTTCCTTATCAGACCTCTCCTTCTAAGATATATTTATTTATTACATCTATTATCAGTCTCTTCCCAATAGAGCCTAAGTTCCTTAAGAGCGGAAATCCTTCTTTGTGTGATGTACACTAAACACATGGCAGGAGATCTGGCATACAGTCTGCATTCAATAAAGAAATGTTAATTGGATGAAGAAAATGGTTGATCTTTGAAACACAACATTTAGGGAAGAAAAAAAAGGCAAAGAAGAATACCTAGTATTTATAATCAAAGTTAAATGGACTGTTTGAGAATTTATTTTTATTTTTTTAAAGATTTTATTTATTTATTTGACAAACAGAGATCACAAGTAAGCAGAGAGAGAGAGAGAGAGAGAGAGAGAGGAGGAAGCAGGCTCCCCGCTAAGCAGAGAGCCCGATGCGGGGCTCAATCCCAGCATCCTGGGATCATGACCGGGGCTGAAGGCAGAGGCTTTAACCCACTGAGCCACCCAGGTGCCCCCTGTTTGAGAATTTAAATAGATGTGATAAATCTAAAAAGAAAAGCAAGCGTACAATTAAAAGAACTTCAGGAGAATATCAACCTCTGTGCACAAGGCAGGGGCTGATACCAAGAACAGAGAGGGTTCTACTAGTGTTCATAATATTCTATGTGAGGGCATTTGTTTTATGACTATGAGCCATAAAGTGTTTATGTATTCTTTTGACTCAATCAAGTTATACATACATTTTTTCACATATAAAAGGAAAACAACAGAAGTTAGCATTTTAAAAAGTTACATAAGAATAGGTCAGAATCACAGGTAAAACATCTTTATGTTAATTATTTGTGATTTCATTTTACTTACATAGGACTCTTAGTTATGTGTGTGTATGTTTTAGGACATGATGGGGAACAGAATGCATTCCACACTGTGGGTCATGGTCAAAAATGTGTAAATCCACTTCTCTAGGGAATCCTAGTCCTATCTATTGAAGTATATCAGTCCACACAATTAAACACTTTATGTGAAGAACAGGGAATGTGTCAACTACCAAGGACTACTAGCTCCACGCTACAACGCATCCAAGTGTTTATATGGGGAAAAACAGCCATCTGTTAAATAAAATCACCATTATTTGAAGAGCTCAGGCTCTGAAATTCAAGGTCTTAGTATTTCACACAAGATATTTTTTAGCTTCTTTAGGAAACCTGCCTTTCATTAATTTTAACTCAATATTGGTAGAATCAACTGGGTCAGTCTGTCTAATGGGATGCCTTCCTGATAGGCGAACTAGTTTCTGGCAATGGAAAAATTGAGCACAGTTTACTTTCTCCACTGAAGAGTATTAGCACCTGACACTAACATATACAAACATACAGACACATACAAATTAATAAAAATTATTACAGACAATGTTACCAGCCCAGAACCTAAAAATGGAGACATCTACAATGATTTCTTAGCTATACTCAGAGGCTGATATGAAGTCATGGAACCTCACTGATGGAAAAATAATGAAACATTGGGGCACCTGGGTGGCTCAGAGGGTTAAGCCTCTGCCTTTGGCTCAGGTCATGATCTCAGGGTCCTGGGATCGAGCCCCACATCGGGCTCTCTGCTCAGTGGGAAGCCTGCTTCCCCCCTCCCTCTGCCTGTCTCTCTGCCTACTTGTGATCTCTGCCTGTCAAATAAACAAATAAAATCTTAAAAAAAAAAAAGAAAAAGAATGAAACATCAATTTCTTAGTCTTTTGTATGTCTCATGCATTTGATAAGTGAAATCAGAAAACAGAGCCTCCATATTTCACCATATCCATCACTCCATTAGTTGAACGATGTATCAACAAACAAAAAAGCACTGCAATTAAAGTTCAACCATGAAAGACCACACAAGGTACATTCTGATGTGACAGATTTAAAAATGAACACCAATAAAATACAGTATAGGAAAGACAAGTACACATTTCCATTTGTCTCTGATTCTAATTTGTCAGTCACCCAACATTCATTGTTATGGATCTAAGGAAACACCTAGGACAGGGAACAGCCTCAGAGATGATTCTATCAGGTTTTAAGTTTTCTCTGATAACAACAGCTCATCAAAACCCCGTAATGGAGCAAAAATTTAATAAATGTTTCATTATCACTGTTACTACAATTTAATGTTAAGGGCCTACAAGATGATCAGAGGAATGATTTGGGACTAGGTTCTGTTTCCTAAGAAGTAGTTTGAATTCTAGGGCCTTCTATACTGAACATCCCTGATATCACAGTGAACAATCCTGGTAAGTCCTCATTTCAAATACTCCTAACTTGTAATATATTTCAAATATTCTTAAATCTAAATATAAGCTTAACAGATAAGGTTTTCATCAGTTAAACAGTATTTGGGTTGTCCATTGGCTTGTTTTATCAGCAATCACAATCTCTTGTTTTTATGAAGGTGCCGGCCATTGTCTAAGGTGGTTATGTCAAAAACTCAGTTTCAACATATTCACTTGCATTCAGTTTGCAAACAGAATGCCTATTTGCATGAACACAGGAGAGTACGTGAAGACTCAGTGGGCTGGTAGTAACTTAGGTCAGTCCTTTGCACACATTTTTCAAATTAATGCATTAATTTGGCATCTTTTAATCATAATGCCCAAATCTCAGATGCCTGGAGTTCTTCAAGTAAAAAGTAATCCTACCGATGAAGCATATTTTGGTTTAAACTTTCCTGAGAGGAAATAAATACGTGACTCACTTCAAAGATAGAGATTACAATAGGGTGGCCCTTAAGTAAGTAGAGCCTTTTCTTCATGTAATAGTTGAAGAGGTCAAAGCTATTAACATTTTTTTGTAACTTAAGCTGGGCGCATTTGGAAAGGCATCTCAAACTCTTGTCACATAGCTCAAGCAGAAGTTGTAAGCTCAAATGCACTAGAGTTTAAAATCCTTTCTGACCTGCAATCTTTTACAAACTCCAACTATTGAGGAGTCAGCAAAAGATACCAGAATGCCTTTCATTCCCCTTCTTTCATTGCCCTGTTCTTGACCAGACCAAGAGAATAAATGAAGACACAAAAACAACAAAGTACTAAGGGGCCATACAGAAATATGGAATCTTTTTCACATTTTTAAATACTAAACTGATATAGATACTACAAGTTTTTCCTCAATAAAATACAATCTGTTCACATTAAAGTGCAATGAAGAACAATAAATACATTAAGCATTAGGAGATCACATTTCAATAGCTAATGACAAGTATGTCAAGGCAGAATTAATTTGACTGGGCAGCTTTGGGTTTTTTGTTTGTTTGTTTGTTTTTAAGTCAGATTGACATTGAACCAAATTCTTGTGAGAGAAATTTATTATAATTTGTTAATGTGTCATCAAATAGCCAGTACAAATTGAAATATGGAGTGAATTGGAAATATGCTTTCATTGGGTCATCTTGCCCTATATAAATTCACTGCATGCTAATCTAGATGCCATACTGGAAATGTTGGTACTTAACCAAGACAGTCTTTCTCAGGGTTGACCTTAAGTGGCCGAGTCAAAAAATAGAATATTTCCTGGACTTGAAATGAATTCTCTTAGGGGCAAATAAAATCAAAATGGAAATATGGTAGTAGAGTAAATTGCTCTATTTTTAAGTATAGTTTTCTTATTTCATTTTACAACAAAGGTATATTTTAATGAATATGGTCATACAATTAAATTAAAATTTGATATAAAAGTAAAAAATTTTTTTATCAGTGACACATTATGATACATTCCTTTAATAGTCTTCCCAAAGTATGTTCACAGCTCTTGGATCATATCTTTTCTCATTCCTTTCATATTCAGAATGGAAAAGGATAGAATTATATGAAAAATTTCAAATAACTTTCATAAATAACTATCAATAATTAACTTAAAATCTTTACAGTTCTGCATTAAGCCCATTAAAAAACTATTGTGTATACTTCTAATAAATGTTGAGGATCTCAGTGAAGAAGTCAGCTGAATAAATGAGTGTTATAGATGATCCATTACCAATGGTTAAATTTCCTTCCCTTCTATAATATCCATAAAGCACAGCACAGCATTGCATTAATTGTCAGTGAGGGGCTATTATTTGTTCTGAGTATAAATATATACTAGCTCACCTAAAATTGTCTGAATAAATACCCACTAGATTATTTATCTTCAAAGTATTTCTCAACCTGAACAAATTAAATCTCAAACACCCCTATTTAAAGATACTTAAAACTAGTCAGGGAGGTCAGTTTTCAAATATTACTCTATCTTAGCCACTTTAAATATTTTACTTGAATAATGCAAAAACAATCTTTACTCATTCTGTATGCAAACCCATACTCATTACAGAATTCTACTCATTTTAACTTTGAATCATTAGAAAAATAAAAGAAGAAATAAAAAGTAAAGCAAATAAAGTATTATAGGAGTGTAAGAGAACTTCTATTTTAATCTTTCTATTTTTTTTTCATGCAATGACCTCTATTAATATGGAGACAATACACAACTAACAAAAAAGAGAAGGAGAAGTTGGGAGAAAGATAGAGCCCCTCTGTAGGTGCCAAAGGCAGTAGGGAAGGAAGACAGTAGAGAATCAGATTTCTTTTTGGAAAATTACAGAGATAAGTACACATACCCAAACCCCAGAACATTCTGCCCTTGATTATTCTATCTATAGTAATGGCAACTTATCTGCTAGTGAGGGAGGAGGCAGAAATGCTGGAAATAAATTCAGATTAATGGTCACCATATTACTCATTGATGGGACAAGATAATATATTACAAAGTAATTAAGCAATGTATTTCATTATGATCATATTTTGTTATTTCTCTAATATGTAAATATTTTATTTTACATATTGACAAGGTTAAATCTGGAGACCTATATAGTTTTGATAGATTCTTATAAAGTTTGAATAATCTGCATAAAATGAAATTAAAAGGGCACAGTAAGCCATCAATGAATATTTTTGATTTTACGATTTACTTGGAATAAGACCAAATCACACCAGTCAAGTGTCGGGCGGGTCTATTGTGAAAATTATCACCTTATCCAAAATAAGAGTATTTGGTCAGTTACAGTAAATAGTGTTACAGACCTCAGTGACCCAAGCCTGACTGCAAGCCAAAGGTGAGGACATTTCCCTCCCAAGCCACTCTGATCCAAACTTTTAATTACAGTAATAATGTTATTTATGACATGTCACCACCAAATGACCTTGGGGCTTGGGCACACATGGTTAATAACAATCCTAAAAAAGGACAATGAGCAGTAGAAATGTCATCCAGTAAGATAAAATTCCAAGCAGGTA
This sequence comes from Meles meles, assembly GCF_922984935.1. Lineage (NCBI taxonomy): Eukaryota > Metazoa > Chordata > Mammalia > Carnivora > Mustelidae > Meles > Meles meles. The sequence goes on from NC_060068.1 coordinate 95,815,864, forward strand.
TTGTGACAAAAGTGCAATGGAAAGAGTAAAACAGTCATGTACAAATTGAAATTTATAAATGTTGGTGTCTTCAAATGGTGGTATGTTCAATACAAAAGAAAGAGCAGGCATATGATTTTAAGTTTAATAAAAGCCTTCATAGCAATGACTATAAAATGACAGAATTTTTCAAAATAGATACTTTTAACTATATATTTACTTGGCTCAGGATCATGCTAGCAGGATTTTTTTTTAAAAAGTGGGCCAACATCAGTGGGTGTTGTAAATTTCAAAGACTGGAGCACATAAAAAGGGTAGGCACGGTGCAATGATGATGATAATGATGATAGTGAACAGAACTAACACTTACTGAGTCCAACTATATCCAGATACTTTGAATGCTTTGCATATATTACCTCAATTAATTCTTTTAACCACATAATGATATATATACTATTATTATCCTCGTGTTATTGGTGATGCTACCTAGGCATACAACATTATGTAGGCTGCCTGTAGTTAGTTCCAATGAAACCTGGACTCAAAAACAGATCGTTTCCTTGCTTAACCATCACATGTACAGATTGTGGCACAAAAGGCAAAAGTCATTATCTTCCCTCAATGGTCATCATGGAATTGTGAACAGGTTCACACTCTTAGTGTTAATTTAGATTATGGCAATTTCCCTTTACCAATTAAGAGTATGTACTAGATCCCAAAGACCTTGAAAATGGTTAGGCAGGAGAAAATGACAATGGGAATAGAAAATGGGTTTCCTGCTCTTCAAGTGCTCAATATACAGTCAGAGAAAGGATAAAGGACCAGCCTAAGTACATGCATGTAATTACAAATGAGAGAAAAATAATGATCAAAATACTAAGACACTAAGCAGAATAAAGAAAGAAGATACCAGCATCATCAAGGGGACTAAAATCAAAGGCCTATAGGGCTCTTCTTCATAGGATAGCTTTTATCTCCTACTGATTCCTGTTTTAATTCTTTCAAAATTTCTACTTCTGCATGAAGCCCTGGTACTTATCCCTAAATACAATACCTTTCCATTGTGAGGTCACAAAGACATCTGATGAGATAAAGAAAGAATTGAAGTCATTTTTATTAGGATTTTTATTAGGATAACTATCCATTTTATTAGGATAACTATCTTCATCCTCTACTCATCTTTATTTAGGACCTTAGTACTCATTTTGGTACTTATCATTCCAGTATCATAGAATAGTCAATAACATTTTATAACCAAAACTCTGCCCTCAATTTCGCCATTGGATATGGACTTGGTTATGAGTTTGTCCAGGCTGTTTTGTCAGACCTTACTGTCTCCATTGCTAGGTAAGGGATCTATTTCTCCAACCTCACTCTCAATTCCCCTTTGAAGGATCAGTAAAATCCTCAAGACAAAGTCATTCATGTAACCAGCGTAATATGGAATGATCTTCATAATGTCAACAATACTCTTTACTGATTTCTACTGAACCTGGTTTGATTTATGCTGATCAGGCTTAAAATTGTTAGAACAATGACTGAAAATCTCCATATGCATTTTATAATTAAGGCCACTTCAAGATTCAGAAACTAGCTATTGGGTTGGTAGTGATTAATGTCAAAAGTTGTGCAAAAAAAAAAAAAATGCAGGCTTTACATCTAGGAAGACTGATTAGAACTGTGATTTCCAGGATTCTTTTGTCTTCTCAGAAAAAAAGAAGAAAGAATTACCACATGTCTATCTCAAAGAAAAATCAATGCTGCTCTTTGATAAAAATTCACATTATTTATTATGCAATAGTTAAGATTAGGGTGTATCTACAGATATGACCATTTAAGAAAACATCCTAAGCAACTGGTTTAAAGTTCATGGTGAAATACTCATAATGCTTTGTTTTTTGCAAATTTGGCAAGGTCAAGGAGTTTATGGAGGTGCTGTAACACCAATGTGATTTACTTAACAAAGATGAAACCTGTCATTATCTAGGGATGTGCTGTGCTGTGGGTGTGGAGAGGGAAGAACAGAGTTGCCTTGTCCTGGCAAGCAGAGTCAGCAGTAGTGTGTCTGTTTGTTGAACATTCTCATCGTGGACTTGGCAGGGCTGAGGCTGGATCCTGACCAATATTTGGGGTCTCTTTTAAACCAGCTTCCCTTACTCTTTTCAAGCAATCTCACAGACTTGACCATCATCACTGAGCTAACACTTATTTGCTGATACTCAGCCCATGGTTGAAATCATGTTCCTGGTTTCCAGGAGGCCCTCTAGAAATGCCAAAGTTTTGGTACCATACAGGGAAAGAGGCAATTCTGTACGAAATCTCTGATTTCTTTGGAGATAGACTACAAATGACAAGGTTTGAGGATAAGAAGAAAAAGAAAAAGAAAAAAAAAACAGAGGAAAAAGACATCAGAGCAAATAACAATATTTAAAGCTGGGTGTGATGACCTCAAATTCTTCACACTCTTCCCTTCGAGAGATAGAATCCATTTTGCCTCCTATGGCAACTTGACCACCATGTAAAGAAGTCCAGTCTAGCCAAGGGGAGAGGCCAAGTAGAGAAAAAGTCTTAGCCATACAGATGCCTCTGTCATTCAACAGACATGTGAGTGAGTGATTTAGACATTCCAGGCTTAGTTGCTATCTTACTGCAGCAACATAAAAGACTCAACAAGACTAGCAGAAGAATATGGTGGAGGTTGTTTTAAGACACTAAATTTGGGGATGGTTTTTTACAGAGCAACAGAACTGGAATAGGTAAGTAGCATCTCTGAAAAACATTTCTTTCTTCCCTAGCATGTACATACTGCTGAAATCATTACAGTGAGTTGATTCAAGAAAACTAAAAACAAATAAATGACATAAATTACAAGACCAAAGACAAATAAGTCACGGGTCCAATATTTCCTTAGAATTTGAAGAACTTTAATGTCTCACCAGTAACTCCTTTTATTGTTGATTATTATTTTCCTTATACTGTATTTTATTAATTAATCTTGAGCTGAGTTTGAAAAAGAAAAAATTTCAGGTTAAGGTTTTTAGTAAGAAAAACAGTTTAATAATAGCTTTAATCCGTTGGACTATTAGAGAACAAAACAACTTTAAATTGGAAAAAAAAAGTTTTTTGGCTAGGTCTCAAGAGCTTTCCTGGAGCAACACAACCTTTTCTTTGAAAATATACTCTATTATTGCCTTTGCATACTATGAAAGATAAATCGCTTTCAGATTTTTGCTAGAGAGGAAAAATACCATGTATATATGCAATTTTCTTCTTGAGTGACCCTGAGTAGGATCATGTACTGAGAAGTTGGGCTAAGAAATTTCCTTGGTATATGATCATACTCAAGAATGCTCTTTGTTCTTTTGCTTCCTATAGACCTGGGCCTTGTACATTTCTCTGCTTCTGGCTTTGAGAACTCCTAAATAATCTCTATGTGTCTAATTTCTTTGATACAGATCTGAATCTATGGCTTCTGTTGATTGTATAATTTAATTAATGTGTCTTTTCTTTTTAAACTCAACATTCTCCTTCAGTAATTCACAAAACCTGAAAATACATGTCAGAGTAAAACAAAACTCAAGCGAAATCTAAAAAGGTCTCTAATATTTACATTAGTATGTATTCATAGCACTTCTGGTGTAGCACTATTATACCACTGAATATTTCTTGATTAAGAGAGAGCAGAACTTGCGGCGGTGATATCACTGAGTAGATTTGGTGTTACTCTTCATGTAGCAAACGGGAATAGAAGTATTCCTGCTTATGTTCTTAGTTACTCTTTAAGTATTTTCTATCCAGTTCTTTCTATGTCATCATGTTGTCTGAAGAGACACCAACCCACAGAGCAAGATGTTCTGGATCAACTCCAGTACCTTACGTGGTATATTGCTTGTCTGGCTGCTCACACAAGCTCTTCTGTCTGACCTGGCTCTTTCCAGAGCTTTATAACATCCCCAAAAGAGAATATGGTAGTGTGTCTTCTCTCTCATAGAATTTTCCTGCTAACCAATTTCATATGTAAGAAAACAGAAGCTCAGAAAAGTTTAGTCATGTCCCAATATCAGAAAACTAGTAAGTGACAGAATTGGGATTTGAACCAGGGTCTATTTGACTCTAAACTCCAGTCAACAACTTAAATATTAGCCAGCAACAAGCACATCACTGTCTCTATTCTGGCATGGAGCCCAAAAACATGAATGTTTTGAACAGTTAGAGCTATTGATTCTTCAAATCCATATTTGGCTTCAAGTGTACATATTCCTGAAGGCTTACAAAAATTATAATTTCATCACTATCTCTTGCAACCATGATGGTCTTGAATAATATAATAATATAATCATGATATTAAAGCCTTGGGAAAATGAAAAATATGTTCTTAATAAGGCGGTTAGTGAAGCCTGATGTAGTGACTAATGTTTTAAAGTTAAACTGTAGATTGGATACCAGTTGGGACTAGAGAATAGCCAAGACATTTTTGGAAAGTCTTATTTCCAGCACCTTGGCAACCTCAAAGCTTCATAATAACAAAGATTTTGTTATTGTGAAAAAATGATGTTTTTTCGCACACTTTCTACCTTTTAAGAGCTACATATATATTTTTCAAGTAATTATCTATGGGCATGACAAAAATCCTCCTAAATTGAATTGTGTTTACTCACAACTTTTGTCTTTATTACTTACATTCGTTTAATGTTTTTTTATGTAAAATTCGTGCTTTAAAATATTTTTCCTGTCCTTGTCCACATTATGTACATCCTAAAGTTGGAAAATGGAACCAGTGTGTAATTCAGAATATCTGCATTTCAGCATCAGGGAGCAAACAATTTGTTTCTTACCTACGGATTACCTGTTTCTTTCTTTATGTATCATCATATTTAGGAATTTGTCTTTTTATTTAAAGTCAAATAAGTTGGACTTCAAGATATTTGTTGCCTCATACAACAATCTGTGAATTATAAGTGAAAGAGGTCAGATTTCAAAGTTTGCTCATGTGTTGGTGATGGGCAAGAATGAAGACTTAGCTTCAATTCAATGTTGCTTTTATTCTTATTTACTCCAAGAGTAGCTAATAAGGAATACAAAGAATCGATACAGGGTAAGGATGTAAGTGAGCAGGCATGATCCCCATTACTTCCTCTGTGTTCTCATGGAAACATATCCAATGCTGCTGGTCGTGGCAGCCTGGATGGAGGGAGATGTCCAGAAGGTCAGATGATTATAACACCACTCTCTATTATATCTTGGGCACATCAACATCCAGAAATAACTGATAAAGCAATCAATCTCCTACTCAGCATGCTACCCAGGCTGCATACCCAGACTCTGAGACTTGAAATGTTTGCCACGTCAAAACTAGATAATCTCCTCTTACCTGCATCCATACCTTCAGACCCAAGAATGTTCTGTTAATGTCATTGATGACTCTTTACAGGCAGATATAGCCAAGGCATTCTAGTAGCAAGTAGTTCTGGCTTCTTCCTCAGATACTGATTCTCAAGAAAAAGTAGTAAAAATGGATCACTAATAAAGTAGAATGTGTCAGTTTTATTTATTTTTGCCTTTGTTTCCCTTGTCTTTGTAATCAGATCCAAAGCATCATCACTAAGGTAAATGTCAAAGAGCTTACCACCTATGTTTCTTCTGGAAATTTTATGGTCTCAGGTTTTACATTCAAGTCTTTGATTCACTTTGAGTTAATTTTTATATATAGTGTAAGATAATGATCCAGTTTCATTCTTTTGCACATCCATTTTTCCTAATACTATTCATTGAAAAGACTGTCTATTCCCATTGTACATTCTTGGCTCCTTTGTTGTAAATTCATTTGTTACATAAGAACAGGTTTACTTCTGGGATCTCTCTTCTGTTCGTTGTTCTGTGGGTCTGTTTTTATGCCAATATCCATACTATTTTCATCACTAAAGCTTGTGGTATAGTTTGAAATTCGGGAGCATGACACCTCCAGCTTTATGCTTCTTTCTAAAGATGTTTTTGGCTATTGGGGTCTTCTGTGATTCCAATCTAATATTATAATTACTTGTTCTAATTCTGTGAAAACTGACACTGGAATTTTGCTAGGGAATGCATTTCATTTGTAAATTGCTTTGGGTAATTTGGACGTTTTAACAATGTTTGTTCTCATAATCCATGAGCACAAAATATATTTCCATTTATTTGTCTATGTGAGTTCTTTTATCACTGACTCAGTTTTCAAACAAAAAAGTTCAACACAGCAAAGGAAACCAATAAAATGAAAAGGTAATTTGCTGATTGGGAGGAGATATTCTCAAATCAAATATCCAGGAAAAGGTTAATATCTAAAATATGTAAAGGATTCATACAACTCAACAACAGCAACAAAACAAACAGCCCATTTAAAAAATGGACAGAGGATCTGAAGAAGCATGATGAAGAAAATAGAGGAAGACAAATAGACAAAGAAGACATACAGATGGCCAATAGGCACATGGAAAGATGTCCAACATCCCTAATTATCAGGGAAACACAAAAATAATGAGGTATCACCTCACACTTTTCTGAATAGGTTTTATCAAAAAGACAGAAACTGTAAGTGTTGGAGAGAATATGGAGAAAAGGGAACTTAAATTGGTGTAGCCACTATGGAAAACTGGATGGACATCTTTAAAAAATTAAGAATAAAATTACCATATGGTCCAACTATTCACTTCTAGGTATTTACCCAAAGAATACAAAAAGGCTAACTCAGAGAAATATACATACCCCTACTCTCATTTGCAGCATTAATTACAAGAGCCAAGATATGGAAAAAAAACAAACCCTAAGTGTCCATCAGTGAATGAATGGATAAAGAAGAGGTGGTATGTGTGTATGTGTGTGGTATGTATATATATAGATATAATGGAATACCACTCACTCATAAAAAAAAGAAATCTTGCCCTTTGTAACAATATGGATGGACCTTGAGGGTATCCTGCCAAGTAAAACAAGTCAAACAGAAAGAAAAACACTATATGGTTTTACTTATATGTGGAATCTAAAAAGCTGACCACCAAAAAAACCCCCCAAAACAAATACAAATTCACAGACACAAAGGTCAGATTGATTGTTATCAAAGGAGAAGGGGGCTGAAAGGTGGACAAATGGGTGAAAGAGTACAAGTGTATGGTGATGAATGGTAACTAAGAATGGTAACTGATGAATGGTACTAGAGTACAAGTCTATGGTGATGAACGGTAACTAGATGAATGGTAACTAGAATGGTAATTATGGTGGCCACTTTGGAGTGTATATGAATATCAAATTATAATGCCATATATCTAAAACTTAAATATTAAATATTGATATTAATTAATATTAAATATTCTGCATTTTGCATCATCCTTAATTTCTTTAACTTAGTAGTATGAAGGCAAATCTAAGATCTGATTCCAGAATTCATCAAATAAAGCAACAGATATCACTCTACCTTCCCTCCATTTGAGTAGAACATTGTTGTTTCTTTAACCATGAGGTGAAACTGCCTTTCATCCATAGAAGAATAGAAAGGCATACTCATGTCTGCTGCTCAAGATTTAACAGCAATATTTTTAGTAGTACCACAAAATGGATCACAATCCAAAAGATGAAAATGTTCAGGAAGCATTGTTTTAGATATATGTTATATTTCAAACAGACGTCTCATTTGTCTGGCTTAGGGAAAGGCTCAGTACTGAGTCCTCATCCAAAGGAACTGTGCCAAAAACTAGGACTTGGGACTCATCAATCGAGGAAAGCAAACCTATTTAGACTGAAATTCTATCTCACAGACTGAGGGGTTCTGAATAGGCTAATCCAGCAAAGCAATTTTCATAAATACCCGTGGTTTCATCTCAATGTTTCTATCTTTATGTGAGTTTGAAGCAATGTCAAATTGTATCTAAATGAAACTAGATATTAAAACATGAAATGTAAAAGTTTTTATCAAAAATGATTTAAAGAGTTCATGGAATAAAGAGAAATTTGATATTCAGTTATATCTTTGAGATGTCCTAAAAAATGTGCAAATATCCCTCAACCACCAAGCACAGAACCTAGCCTAAAAGAACATAATAGAATATAAACATTTCTAAAATTGTTCATCTGCATATTTGCAAACTCAATGACATTTTGATTGATAATAAACACAAATTCTGTCTCACAAATGAGAACAGAGTAACCGTTCTAGCTTGAATAAGCGAGGTGTATGACCCACCAGGATCCTGGTGAAACTCGTGGTGACCTGGTGTGCTTTGATTGTGACAGGTGATAAAAATAACCCCTAGTTTACTCCTAGAACCTAAAAGAAGTAACAAAACTTACCTAATGAAAAGAAGTTAACTGGTTTACTGAGACAATTATTATGGCTACAGAGGTTGAACTCTACATGGGACTAGAGAATACAATATATTATTAGTTATTGGCAAATGTTTTTGTTCTTGAAATGACTTTAGAATAAACAAACACAGGTTTAAAAATGAATTCTATGATTTATAGCTATGAGATCAGGAACTCTCTCTGAGCCCATATTTCTGCTTAGATATATAAAACAAGCATTAAAATCTGTGGGGTTCTGTAAAAAGCCCATCAGATAAACTATTAAAGTCCTAAATCAGTGCCTGGTCCATTAGAGATGCTCCTTACATGGAAGTTGTTACTATTTTTCTTACAATTTTATTTTCATCTTGCAGCATTACAGACAACACACATAGGAAGGCTGATAAACAGGGTTCAGGTCAATAGAGTTTTACTATTTCATCCCCATCTTTGAAAAAATAACATTGAATGAATGATTCCATATAGAACCTGCAAGAGCCTAGAAGTGAAACTTTGGTCACCCCCAGCCAGGCTTCCCCACATAGCTCCTGCACCCTGATATCCTTTATTTAAATAGGTATGCATACCTATTCCAAAAATGCTGCCTTTACAGGTTTCTACAGTAACCCAGACCTTGAAAAGTGTCCTCTTGATCTCTTCTGTATCCCAGCATTCCCTACAGATCAGTCGCTCTCACCAAAACAAAAGCAGTTTCAATGGGCTCCCTGCCAAACGCATGAGCAAGTAGGACTTCCTTTCTGAGTGTGAGAACTTCAAGCAAGCCTGTCAAACTGCAGCTTGTGGGCCTGCAGGATGGTTCTGGATTTTCTACCACAAACATCCCTTTCCCTATAATTATCGCTGAGGGTATCACTAAGCTTCATCTCAGTTTCAGAGCTCAGAATAAAATATTCAGCCATCAAAATCATGCTGGTGACAACTTGGAAGAAAATATAATTAAAATACAGTGCAAATGTAGCCACTCAGTCTGTAGTATCCTCGTAAAGTGCCACAGACTTAAAGAACTCTTGCATAGTTCAGGCTGTATGCTAGGATCTCTGACAGTAATAAATTAATTCTTGAGGTCAGGCTATTTCCTATGTGCAGGTTGCTATGTTCCACACCACTGAGCAAACTGTGAATTATAGCAATCTACACAATGGAGTCAAATTGTTAGGGCTAAAATCTGCATCCACTGCATGAAATTTCAGGTAAGAACTTACCTTTCCCAATCTGTTTTATCATATATTAAATCAACATATTAACAGTATTGATCTCAAAGGATAGGACTTCTGGTCTCGCCTCTGAGAACGCTAATCCCATGATGACCCATCTAAACCTACTATCTCCCAAAAGTGCCACCTGCAAGTACCATCATGCTGGGGATTAGGGCTTTGGCATATAAATTTTGGAGGAACACAGACATTCAGTTCATAACATGTATGCTGAGAAGTCAGTTTGCTCTGAATTGTTTCTATGGCAGCTTTTGGGCTGCAGAAGAGTAAAATGATCAAGCCAGGGATCCATCCATCATTTCCTTGAAATGCTAAGCATGATGAAATATGCAAACAAAATAAGGATAGATATGGAGACAAAAAGTGGCACGAAGAAATAGAGAAAAAAACAAAGTTAGGAGATTATTTGCATGTTAAGAAACACAGTAGTCTTCAATGTGACTTGTTAGCTAAAAGCTCAGACTTGAAGGGTGCTTTCAAGCAGACATCCCACAGAAATCTTCCCATCCATCAAATGGAGTTCATTACCTCAGTATCAGATAATTATATTTGGATATTTATAAAGATACATCTGTAACAATCAAATTAAATACGATTGACCTAAATCTGACAGATTCCAGAAAGGTTTGCCTTTCTCTTTTCACCATATCTGATCTGCTGGAAATTCTCTCACATCAGGATTATTCTATTTAGACAAGGCTCTAAGTCTGTGTTTCAACCACTAATTTTAGCAAAAGCTATCCTCACACGCAGGCTCTGTACCTATTAGCCCTGTGACTAGGGATGGGGCGCTGAGCCATATATGCTTTAACTCATCTGCATAATGAGGTTATGAATACCTATCTCAAGGGACTTGAGAATTTCTCAAAGTCTATAAATATGAAATAACGTGCAAACTCTAAAGTTACACCCATTAACAAGGACAAATGCCCCGGAATAAGTGATACTTTAAACAGCTCCCATGCTTTTATGCAGAGGCAACAGACAAGGCAGATTCTTCCATGAGAGCAGGTTTCCCCTGTACATGGCAGCTTGAGCAGGAAGGATTAAGAAGGAGGATGTTAACAAGGGGAAACTGGGACAAAAGACCCCATTGTAAGAACAAATTCCACTGGTTCAGAATTGTGTGTTGGTAAAAGTATACTCTTCCTCTGGGCATGGATGCTTACGATAGGGAGAGAAGAAAAAAGGGAGCAGAAAAAATTAGACTTGGTTGAGGTCAAGATGGGTCAAGACAAAAGTAGATTTGGAAGGGGACAGATCTCCCATTAGAGTAACATTTTCAGAGTACATGGACACCTTGGGCACCTATGTTTACATCAGCAAATACATCAGGGGAAACTCATGGGTTGTTTCCAGTCCTACTTATGAAGTCAATCAAGGCCTAGTTTGGGCTCTATCTTTTGGAAATGCTAAAAAATAATGTGGTCCAATATGAACATTTTTGTCCTCCTCCAGAACCAGAAAATGTGATTGCTCTTGCTTCTGTTACAATTCATATGAAGTTTTTCAGCCTTAAAATGACTTTGAGTCACTTGTTCATTTTATTAGTTTTTAAATATATTAATTGAATTTATTATATTTTTAGAATCTACTTGCTGAAGTACTAATGAGTACAAGCCTCTATAGTTTGGGATATAATTTATAAAGTCACTTTGGGTCATAGTAAAAGTTGTGCAAATCTTACTACTCATGGAGCTTTTCCGTTTTGTTTTCTGTTTATTTTGGGAAATGTAAGCTACAGAATTAATCTCTTCTTGCATAGCACTCGTGATCATAGAGCATTAGGGTCTCTAGTTTAAAATTTTTTATCAGTTGAGAGCTTCAACTGGAATAATTGAGATTTTTTTTTAAAACTATGAAATTGGGGGCACCTGGGTGCTTCAGTGGGTTGAGACTCTGCCTTTGGCTCCAGTCATGGTCTTGGGGCCTGTGATCAGGCCCCACATTGGGCTCTCTGCTCATCGGGAACATGCTCCCCCCACAGCTACTTGTGATCTCTCTGTCAAATAAATAAATAATTTTTTTAAAACTATGAAATTGTATAAAGTATCTGTAATACATATGCTGTATATCACAAAAGGAGGTAGGAGGTGGAAAAATGAGGAGATAACAGAGATGATGGAGTGAGTTTCAGGAATTTCACATGTCCCCAGAACCATTACATATGAGAGTGAGCAGGTGATATCAAGTGTCATGCCCATCCACCAAAAGAACTTGATAATACACTGGTCCCTATCATAGTAGCATTCTATTCAAGACCTCACTGCTTTATCACAAGCATTTACTAAGAATCCTTCTGGCACAATCCAAAGCACTTTTAGAGAGTGAAATACAACTTCTCAAAACAGACATGTTGCTGGTTGAAAATACATACCAATGGAAAATATTCATGACCAAGCACATCATGGATGGATATGTAGAGGGGAGTTAAATTAAGGGATATATCTATATTTTAATGAGACAAAGATTTCTTTGAATGAACTTGCATCGAGATTTAATGTTAAGAAAAATGACTGTGCATATGAGGAAGCTGAAAGCACAGGGAAATCCCCAGCCATAAAATTATAGCATACATAAAGAATGTTATTTTTTTTTTTGAAAGACCTGACAGTCATTTCAATCAAAGCAAAGATATTAGGATGGAATAAGTAGTTATCTCCCTTCTGATAGTTACATATTTAAGATGGGAGCAAGGAAGTGAAAACAGGAATTTGAGAAGTAGGAAAGTTTCTATTACTTAGAATATTAAGGAACTTTGTATTAGCAAAGACCAGTTTAAACATAGAAGAAATTTTTAAAGCCTAGCAAGATGAGCAGAGAGAGGCTTTGAATCTCATGCACAGAGAGAACAGAAGAGGCTAGAGCTTGTGAAGGCCCAAGGCAAAGTGGTCATGGCCTCTGTAGGAAGGTTCACCTGCTCTTTAGATGTTGGGGTGGGAAAGGCAGTAAGGGCTACAGTGGAACAACGCCCTGTGGAAGAAATTGGCTTCTGAGGTGACTCAACGTGGCCAGCAGACAATTGTCAGGAAGTGGAAACAGACTTGGTGTATGGAATTGGAAAAGTGGCAGACTGTTGTAACTGATTTAAAGTAAAAATTACATATTGAGATGGTCTTACAAAAAAAGGGGACCTTCACTGTACTTAATTATGTGTTATAAAACCTCCTAAGTGCTGATTTTTAAGATTCTCCATGAGATAGTATGATCACAAGCTTATGATGAAAATGTTTTCTGTGGGATGATACAATTGTAATATCTGTCAGTCAATTTGGAACAAACATATAAAACAATAGTCACCAAAATTACCTCAAGTTTTAAAATAGAGGATGAAGATGGAGTGAAGAGGGACTTTCACTTTTTAGCTTTTAGAATTTTGTGCTTTTTAAAACCTTAAGTATAAATTCATTAGAAACTAGTTAATTAGAAAACAAAATTGTTTATGTAATATGTTTTCAGTTTGTGTGCAATTTACACCCAATTCCCTAAGACATAAAAATATTAATATGCATATTAAAGGAGTATAGACAATGCATCACAATGCTGAATATCACCTGTGAGTAGTATGTTAATGGGGTGTTTTTTTGGATTTTTTCCATGTAAATTACTGTATTTTCCAAGTTCTTTGAAATAAACCTTTACTATTTTTATAATCAAAGAAAAGAGAAGCTATTTTTGTTATAAAAGAAAGCTCTTTTTTCTTTTTTAAACCACCCTATTGAGGTATGATCAAAATACAAGAAGCTGTATTTATATAATGTACACAATTTCATGAGTTTGAAGATAAGCATACCAGAGTATATGCCTTAAATATATGCATCACCTCCAAAAGTTTTCTCCCATCCTTAAAAGTAAGTTCGTTTGCCATTTATCCTAATTAACAACTATCTTAAAAATTCCCATTAATAAAACATATCCCATAGTTGAATTTATTTTGATGTCCTACCAAGAGAAAACATATTTTGATTTTAGATCAACAGCTGAACAGTCTATGAGTCTATGAAATAAAAGATGGACTTAAATAATCTCTCTCTGGGACACCCAGGTTGCTTAGTTGGTTAAGCGTCCAACTCCTATTTCGGCTCAGGTCTTACCTCAGGGATCGTGAGATGGAGATCCCAGTGGAAATCGAGCCCAGCTTTGGGCTCTGCTCTGGGCATGGAGCCTGCTTAAGATTCTCTCTCTCTCACTCCCCCTGCCCCTTCCCTCCACCCTGCCCCATGTACCACCCCCATGCTGGCTCTTTCTCTAAAAAAAAAGAAAAGGAAAAAAGGAAAAATAAATAATCTCTCTGATTAACCTAATACAGTTAAAAGCCGTTGTAAGTAGGCCTTTGTTTCTCTCCTTTAAGTATTCCATGCCCACTCTTTTCTTAGACTTCAAATCCTATTCAAGTTATTCTGCATACACATAGCTTCAATCTACATGCCAGATTTCGTGACAGCTTCAACTACAGAAGTGTGGGCAAAATGTAAATCTAAGGACACCAGAAAGAATTTTTCCATGGGTTATATAAATATGTATTAAGAGATATTATTTGGTCTCATTAAGAGATATTATTTGGTCTCATTATTTGGTATGTATCTTTACATACATGTTCTTATAAATAAATGCATGCATAAATTCGTAATTTAATTACATCATGTACAAAAAGCCAAACCAATATTTGTTATTATGTTAATAAACACAATTTGATCCTCACTGATTTTAATCAAGCCCCTGTTTACTTCCCTAACCTTATGCAATCTTGCTGATAGGTTCCCCTGAGAAGGAGTCATCAAGGTTAAAAACTTTCTCCAAATGTGTTTTTTACCGCTCTGATTATAGAGAAGCGAGTAGAACTGGCTGAAGTGTTAGGAATGTTTCCAAGAGCCCAAATTCTTCCTCAAAGGTGTGGTTTAATTCTCCTCTGCTTTGTCACTACATACCTAGGGAGGATTTAATCCTCAGATCAGGACACAATAACAACTCCCTGAACATTCATTCTATATACACTGTTGGGTCAGTAAAGGCGCCACAACTTCACTCCATGGGTCAGTCCTGTGCTTGTTTGCAGCCATGTCTGCACACTGTCCTAAAGGGAGGGACAGCTTATACTCTTCTGAGAAAAACAAAAATTCAAAAATAAATAATGGCACATCAGTTGCACTGTTCTTGGGAACCATTGCCAAATCCATCCTGTCTTCCATTTCTAATATGAAATAAAGCTGTGTTAGCCAGCATTCTCCAGAGCTCCAGAGAAAAAGAACATATATATAATAAATTACTAGCTCATGTGATTATGGAGGCTGAGAAGTCTGCAAAGTGGAGACCCAGGAAAAACAGTGGTGTTGCTCCAAAGCCAGTGAGCCAGAGAGTGGCTGGTGTAGATTCCAGCCTGAATCTGAGAACCAGGAGTGCACAGGTCAAGGGGAGATCACTCAGATCAGTCAGGCCGAGAGAAAGTATGAATCCAGCCCAATCTTCCTCTGCCTTTTTTTTTTTTCCCAAGCCCTCCGCAGATTGGAAAACACCCACCCACATCAGTGAGGGTGATCTGCTGACCATTTAAATGATCTTCTCTTCCAGAAACACCCTCACACACACTAAAAAACGTTTTATCAGATATGGGCATCCCATGGCCCAGTCAAGTTGACACATACAATTAACCACCATAAGGTTTTATATTAAGCTAAGCTTTTGTTTGAAGAACTAGTAATGAAGAGATGATGAGCAGGTTTTTTGATGATTTCTTTTTTGATTTTTAAAGACAGCCTGAAATCCTACCCCGCTGAGTTTCCTATTACTGCTCTCCTCACATCACAGCAGATAATGCTCCTATCTTTGGGACCTTTGCGAGCATTCCAGCTTCCTGCACTGTTTTTCCCCTAAGGATCTGTAGGGCTAACTCTCTCACCTCCTTTCCTCCACCCATCCAAGTGCAGCTTCCTGAAGGGACCTATGCTGACATTCCTATGTAAAATCACAATTATCCCTACACCTGATTCCCTTTACTTTGATCTCTTTCTTTCTCCATCGTACCTATCACCTGTGACACCACTCTTCCTCATTTATAATGAAAATTTCAAAATTCAGGCAACATGAGGACAGAATGCCAAGTGTCTGGCTCTTCAACCGCATACTTGACTGGTTTTTCAATTTTTAACTAAATAGTTGGGGTGGCAGAGTTATATCCACCTACTTACTGTGCTTCTGAAAGGTTGAAAGACTTGTAAATCTCAAAAAGGAAAAAATACCTTGTCAACTGCCTGTCTTTAAAAAAGCATAGCAGAGCGCCTTCGGCTCAGGTCATGATTTCAGAGTCTTGGGATCAGGTTCCAAGTTGGGCTTTCTGCTCAGCAGGGAGCCTGCTTCTCCTTCTCTAGTTCCCCCGTGTTTGTGTTCCCTCTCTCGCTACCTCAATTATAAATAAATAAAATCTTCAAAAAAAAAAAAAAGGAATAGCATCTGCCAATATTACCTAGGATTTTGGAGTCTGCCATTACAAAGTTAATTAGTTAATTGAACGACTATCAGTCTTACTTTGCAACAGGCCTATTCATTGCTACTACTTCACAACATCCACACATCATAATGGATTCTGTAACTAGTATCTGTGCCATGCTATAGTGGGTATATGAACTGTTCAAGTTTAAATGTACTGGTTAGGAAATATAGCAGAGACAAGCTTCTTTTAATAGGACTAGAGTTCAATTTTTAATATGGAAGAAACACCATCCCCAGAATTATTTTTTTTAGTATTTGCAAAATTCCCACAGTTTAAAGAGTTTTGGTGGGTATTTATTTGGAACTGTCCTTTTCATTTGAAATGACTCAAGTTGCCAAAGATGTTATCAAAGGATTACATTTGTTGGTTGCTCATTTTTCAGATGACATTTGCTTTAGGGATAACTAAAATATACCGAACAAGCTACTTTAAACTAAACAAAGAAAAAACATTAAGTATTGTGTTCAACCCTTTGTGAGGCAAGTTCAAAAACATTTAATCAATTAGACCAATCAACCCCCTTGCCTTAAAAAAGACCTGGGGTTTCTAATAACCCCCTTGCCTTAAAAAAGACCTGGGGTTTCTAATTCATTGTGCTAATGGTCAAATGGAATACCTTATAGGTAGATCCTCATATAGTAATAATCCTCACATTCAAATCCATATTTGTTTTTGCAGAGATATTTTGAGAAGACATATTTCTCCCTATTTCAAACTTACTTATGTTTAACGGTATAGTCAGATCTCAGTAAAAATATCCAGGTCAAAGGGAAGACAGTTTAATCTGAGCCCCGAATATATCGTGTAAGCTTCATATCAAACTCTGTCGTGACCGTCAAAACCTGGCCCACATGCAGAGAAACTCAGCTTTCTAACTTCCCACACAAGCAGTATAAGCCTAGTACGGTACTCTGGCTCTGCAGAGCTAAGTGTCAAATTGCACTTGGGGCTGTTGTTCACTGATAAGTCAGTCAATAGCCTCAGGATGATGACATTTCAAACACAGTTGAACTATCAAGACGGAGACTCATCCAGAATGAATAAGATGAAGTAAAATCCTTACGCGCTGTGGAGTCACAGAGACTATGGGTCCCAGGCTGGTGTCACCACTTTTTGAGCTACCTAACCTCAATGGAGTTACTCAAGTTTTCTGACGATAATGTCCATATTAGGAAAATGAAGAGGATAAAACTTACCTGGTAATGTGTTGGGGGACTTAAATGAAAGGAGGCAGGTGATTCCCCTAGCGCAACAGCGGGAACTTAGAGTTCTCAGTAGGTGCTAACTGTTATGCAGAGAAGAGGAAGCTGACACTACTGGGAAGGCACTGAGTAAGCGGCTGGTCAATCACAGAATCATCAGGGCCAGCTTTCCTCACCCCCATGCAGGGCTCCGGCCACATGCCAGTGCAGGTTAGAGCATCAGAGCAACAACCTGGTGCTGAGGTTGGGCACTCCTGCAATCCCCGCCCAGCACCAAGCATTTGGAATCCTTTTGATCCTTCCCCACCAAACTTGAAGCATTCATTCTGCATCTGGTCAGACTACCACATATTCATGTGGTCTCGGCCATTTGTGATCAGCCAGGGCATGCCTACAGAACTCCTCTGACTGTAATAGTTGACTAATGACAAACCATGTTCCATTTGTCAAGCTGCAGCGAAGAAAATACCAATCATGCTCCAACTTGTAGGATGGCCTCAGACTGTGGGGGTGAGCTGCCCCGCCGGGCATGCGGACTTCCAGCTACCCTCCCTTCGAGCCACCTGGTGAATTCCTGCTCAACCTTCACTTGTAACACAAATGCTGCCTTCTTTCTGTAGCCTTCCCTGACCTCTGTGTCATGGACAGTTGTGATCACTCCACCCATGAGCTCATTACTGTGCAGAGCTCTATTATATGGCAATTCTAATGCAGTCTTTGAATTACCTGCTTACATAACTCAGCCTCTGCAATGGTTAATTTCTTTTGCTTTTCTTTTTTCTTTTTCTGTTTCTTTTATTTTTTTTACATCAACTCCTTTAAGGATTGTTTAAAATCTTGAAATTTGCTCTTGTGCATGCACACGCACGTGTGCACACACACACACCTGAAGAGGATTACACACATCTTTAAAAAGTCAGTCTTAGGGATCCACCATGGATCCGATGTTAGAAACTCCCACTCAAGTCCTTGTGCACCTCCATTTACGTTTTCCTTGCAAATCACAGGGACTGGCACGTTGTGGGCATCTGATAAGTGAATGAAGAAATGAGTAAACAGATAACTGTCTACTTAAAGGAAAGGCAGGATTTTTCCTAAAAGCATACACAAAGAATTCACAACTATCTCAGAGAAAACTAGATGTTGGAGAGTCTTTGGAGAAGTTTGGATCAACTCCTCATGCGAGCCTTTCTAGACTAGTGACCTCATCCTATTTCGATTCTCTTTCTCATGCTGCTGTATAGTGAAAACCATGGTGGAGGGCAAAATTAGTCACACTCAGTTTCTGAAATCTAAGCTACAGCAATTTTTCACAGGGGCACAGGTTAAATGAGTGGAGATTATACCCCCTTCTGGCCTGTATCTATTATAAACCATTCAAAGACAAGTGGAGATCAATGTGTTTTGCTTTTTGGGAAAAGGGTGAAACCTCATCTACCAGTCTCACCTTACAGCTACATCCCATCCATGACTGTTGCATGGGGTCACGGCTACAGGCTCTACACTCAAGCTGGCAAGGACCTAAGAGAAGGCTACCTAGGCATTGCAGGGAAACACTGGGGCATGGTGAGATATGAAGGGCATTTTGTTCGGCTTCATAATAATGCCCTGTGTCTCATCACCTGTAAGCAGCACACATCCTTCCTCATACCTGATAGGGGACACTCTCCTAGGCCAAGAACTGAGCCTGGCTTCCAAGTCTCAGTGTGGACAACTCCTTGGAGAAGGTGCTTTTCTACATAGAAAAATCTCTGTTTTGTCATTCCTGTGGCATTTCTTTAAAATACATCTTTCCTCTTCAATTTTTCACAACATGCCTGCCCAAATGAACGTCAACGTGTTTCAGAAGAAAAGAAATGAGAGAAAGAAAGAGATAATACACAAGTATTTTTCCTTGATGGTGAACTTCATCTTCTCTCCGGGGGCCCCTGGCAAACTCTTAACCTCTAACACTTGTGGAGGAACACCGGTTGTTGAGACCGGCTGCTCCCCAGCCATCCTGTGAGCAGCTAGAGGTCTCTAGTGGAAATCCAGGGCAATCACAGCTTTCTCAGGTATGTATGGTATGGCAGGCAGGGAGGGCCCTGATAGTTACAGGCCATGGCCAACAAGAACTGCTAGCAGAAGCCACTTTCCACATACTTAAATATGTGGGTTGACTAGCATTCCAATGGCCCCATGTCCCCACCTTCAAAGGTTCTTGGGATTTTGCACAGATGATTCGGATCAGACTTTGAAAAAAAAAGAACAAAAGATGAAGCCAGTCCTTGTTCCTTTCTCTTTCTTATCTGCTTGGAAACCATGTTTCTAGTTACAAAGGTTGTAATTCCAAGAGCTGTGTGAGTATATTATGAAGGTGAGATCTATTCTGCCATAAATTGGGAGCAGTGTGAGACTATGTAAATTGTCACAAATTTGTGGAGAGCAAGAGGTTTCTAAATATCCTAGCTCCACAACAGCAACATAAGGATAGGAAGTTCCCCCTACACGTAAGATGTCCAAGTGTTGCAGATTCTCCTTATCAGGAAGCACAACATGTTAACATCATTTTCTTCTTTTCTATTTTCAGGTAGGGGAGAGCCACATGATTCTTTTAACAGAGAAAAGACAATCATGAATAGAAAAAAAAAAGTTACTAGACATCAACTGTTTGTATAGCCAAGTTCCATTTCAGTGAGAAAGGCGCTCCTAACACATAGTCAGTGATACTTTTTAAACCTACCCTTGGCTGTCTGGAAAGAAATCCTATTCTAATGAATAATTTAAGAGCCTTGCTGTTTTCCATCTTTGGGGATAGAAGGTGGTTTACTTCAGTGAAAGAAAAGAAAAGAAAAAAAAAAAAAAAAAGAAAAGAAGCAAGTTGGAAGCATTTGGCCCACAGGGTGTTGATAAAGCCATGGTGAAGAAAGCGTGGGTAATTGGGAAACCAGGTGGTTCGATCTTGTCAGTTTCGATTGCTCTTACCAAATCCAAAACCTATTCTTGGACTACAATGGGTCTGGGCTTCTGAAAGTGTGGAGCCTGCTTTTTGTCACCTCCATTTGCACGACTGAAGTATACCATAATAATGAATAAAAAGATAACATATTTTAAAGCCTAAATTAGGAAATAAAACAATACCCTAAAATAGGGAAAGGAAAATGTTAGTGAAGGGGGGGAGGGGTGTAGCAACCATAACAAATACATCTAAGTATTGATATAGGCATTAGAATGTTCAGATTCTTTTAAGCCTCCCCTGGAGTCTTATCCACGATACTGTGTAGTTCTTTATTTGTGCTACTAACAAGTCTTGCTATTGCTTGTTAAACGTCTAGGATCCCTACTGGAACACATATCCCACTTGGTGTGTACCCCCATGTCTGGGATGTCTGGTACGCTACAGTGCTCATCAAATATTTGTGAACTGCATTCATAGTTAATACATGACTGTAACACAACGATTACCAGAAAGGATGCCATCCATTTTAATAGATAGGCCTCCCAAAATGTGATCAAACTGTTTATATTAGATTGACATTTTTATATTCAGGGACCATAAGGCTAGAAACAAACAGTAGGAATATTTAATGGAAAGAGAAATAAACTAAAAAGAAAAGTTCTAGGAAATTCCTCACTCTTTTAATGGGCTAATCTCATCCATTACTCCCATCAGCCCACGGAGGGAAATATTTCCCCTAATTTTATCTATTCATTTGTTTGCTTGTTTTTAAATGCTAGTAAGTTACTTTTTTAAAAAAAGATTTTTATTTATTTATCTATCAGAGAAAGAGAGAGAGAGCAAGAGTGTGAGCACAAGTAGGGAGAGCAGCAGGCAGAAGAAGAATCAGGTTCCCTGCTGAGAAAGGAGCCTGATGCGGGAGTCAATTCCAGGACGCTGGGATGACGTTAGCCTAAGGCAGATGCTTAACCAACTGAGCCACCCAGGCATCCCATCCCCTGTTTTAAAGAAGAGAAAAGGCAAAGGGATTTTAAGAAGCAAGGGCAGTCTTACTCTAATCTGTGTGACCCAAATAGCAAACAAAACCATCAGGCTTTTTTAAGGGGGAAGGAGGAGGTAGTTCCCATCTGACAAAATGTATTCTTGAAATGGAAGAATAGTTTGGAGTCAAGATATGGAATAAGGAAGGAACAGGAGGCCTAGTTCCAAACAACAGGAAACATGGAGTAGAAAGTGCAAGAGAAGGCAGCTGTGCTAGATTCTTACTTCAAAACCAGACTTACCCTGGCTGCATCCCGGGAAGCTGTGGGAATCTGTGTCCTTATTTGGGAGAACCCCTGGTTGAAACTTTCACTGAATCTTGGTAATCAGCAATTCTAATTTCAAAGTGAATAAAGACCTGTTAAAATAAGAACATAATTACAAATGTATACGCCATTGCTCTTTGAAGGCAGACCTGTCCTTCTAGGAAAGACACTACCATAGGCAACTCCAGGCCAGAGCTCTTGTGCTCAGAGCCTTGCAAAAGTGTTATGGCTCCCAGAACAACAGACTTCGCCTGGCCGCAGAGGAGTGACCACCAGTACCACCTTCCACCCCTTGTAGCCCCTCTGCTTCATCATCTTCCACTCTTCTCCACACTCAGTCAGCTCTAGGCACCAGCCCATCTCCTCACAAGTCTTAAAATTGTCTCCACAGATCACATGTCTTTATCTATAAACCCACTTGGCTAACCCTTCATTCCTGTAGGTCTCTTCCTTGGCAACTCTAAAATGACACACATCCACCCTCCCTCACCCCCCCCCCCAACCCCAACCCTTCATCATCTCCTAACCTGCTATAGTGCTCCTCACTAAGTAACATGAGAAAGTGGTTTATTTATCTTGATAACTGTCTCCTTTACTGGAACGTAAGCTCTATCAGGGTTGGCGTTTCTATTGATTTCATTAGATGTGTGCCTCAAATAGTGCCTGGCACACAACAGGCACTCAAACATTCTGCCTGAGTGGGTGGTTGGAGCACAGAGGAACTTGTCATGTCTCCTTCTCAATGTCCAGAGAAGCACGTGCAGAGGCTGAATTACATCTCTGTGCTCCCGGAGGTTGTAGGAGGCAGGGAACCATCTTCTCAGGTTCTGAGATTGGAGGTTTCAGGACAAGATGACAGTTCCAGTAATGAACGAGAGGGAGCTGAGAAGTGTGTTCTTTGCTGAAACTCCCTTTGTGCAATTTGCTTTTTCAGTGCAGATTCAGGCTCTCACGGAGATCTCACTAATTCTGTCTGTTTGATTCATTTTCACAGACTCTGCATGTGCCCAGAGAGAGTCCCACTGCTTCTTTCTAGTCCACACCAGCTTCCTGAGAATGGCCACCACAAGCCCTGGGGTAGGAGGAGTGGCACACTGATGTGACATCTCAGGTCCATGTCAGAGATGAAAGAGGTCTGGTACAGCTGCTGCAGTCCTGAGGCTGCCCCTCCTGGCAGGGATGGAGAAAGGTCACAGAACAGACTGCCTGCCAAGGATGAGAGAAACTCTGAGTGCATTCATGTTTTCAGGGATGGCTCTTCTTTCAGACAAGTCTCAAAACCATAATGCTACATGTACCTTTGAAAGCATACACTTAGCCATCTTTATTACTGGCTTGCCTCTTGTGAGGGCTTCTGGTGGATAATAGGAACCCAGAGTGACAGAACCTTGATATTAATTATCAGCCATTTTCTTATCAGTGGATTTCTTTATAGCACCTTTGGTTTATTTGAAAGAAAACCAAAGTTTTTCAGGGGAAGTTTACTATACTTTAGAGAAATACAATTATTTATGTTTTACCCTGTTAATTCATATGTAGGCCTAGCCTAGACACTCATGTTAGAAGAAAAACAAACACGTGTTTTTCATATTTAAAATCATTCTTTAATTGACAATGAACTGGGGTGCCTGGGTGGCTCAGGCAGTTAAGCATCCAACTCTTGAGCTCAGTTCAGGTCTTGATCTCAGGGTTGTGAGTTCAAGCCCCATGTTGGACTTCATGCTGGGCATGGAGGCTACTTTAAAGAAGAATTAATTATTTTCTAAAAAGAATAAAATAAATGGGAATGGACATGAACGTATTTGTTCTAGTACCTAGGAACCATCTCCTATGAATTACTTGATACATATTTGCTTAATGCATACATTTTGAAATACCTAAGCTCATTTAGACACTATAAAACCTTTCAAACTTGAATAATCAAACATTATTCACTGAGCTTCCTGAAATGTGTCCTAATGTCCACAAATATGCCCAAGCTTATACTCCCTCAGCCTTTTGTACTAGCTGCACTGTAGCAATTGACAATTTTTTTTTAAAGATTTTATTTATTTATTTGCTAGACAGAGATCACAAGTAGGCAGAGAGGCAGGCAGAGAGAGAGGAAGGGAAGCAGGCTCCCTGCCGAGCAGAAAGCCGGATGCAGGGCCTGATCCCAGGACACTGGGACCATGACCCGAGCTGAAGGCAGAGGCCCAGCCCACTGAGCCACCCAGGCACCCCACACTTTTTTTTTTTTTAAAGTAAACATCATGCCCAGTGTGCAGCCCAGCATGGGGCTTGATTGAACTCATGATCCTGAGATCAAGACCAGAGCTGAGACCAAGCGTTGAACCCTTAACCAATTGAGCCATCCAGAAGCCCCTAAGATACACATTTTAAAAGAACACGGGGGCACCTGGGTGGCTCAGTGGATTAAGCCGCTGCCTTCGGCTCAGGTCATGATCTCAGGGTCCTGGGATCGAGCCCCGCATCGGGCTCTCTGCTCCGCAGGGAGCCTGCTTCTCTCTCTCTCTCTCTCTCTGCCTACCTCTCTACTTTGTGATCTCTCTCTCTGTCAAATGAATAAATAAAATCTTTAAAAAAAAAAATTTAAAAATTTAAGAACACGGAGGGGACTAATATATTCTCAGCATCCGGTAAGTCTCCCCAGAAGAAATTACATTAATACTAAGGCCAAAAGGATGGATAAAAGTTAGTCAGGAAGGGCAGTAGGGAAGAGTATTTCAGATAGAGGGAACACCATACAAGATCTGCTGTCTCCAAATTCATGACACATAGTAGCCTTTAAGATTTGGCAATGATAAATTCAAATTCCTAGAAGTTCTTGGCAATTCCCGAGTCATAAGTATATTTTTAAGATAATAGTAAGTGACCACTGTGCTAAGCAGTAGTGAATCATTTTCAGTGGTAGAAGTACAACCAGAAGCTTCAAAGGCAATCTGTAACTTCATTCTCACAAAGTGGAACAATCTTCGAAGCTCTATATAAATAGGGCTTAATGAAACTTTCAAAGGATGCCTTTCAGACATTAGGTTTTCCTGTTGAGAAAAAAAAAAAAACAAACAGAGAATAAAAGAGAGACTTGACAAAGAAATCAATACTACAGCTATCATTAGAAGTTAGGTTTCAGCTGGCTCCCACTTGTAAACTCATTTTACGCGTCCCTCTTAAAATAAGTGCGGTCCAGGGGCACCTGGGTGGCTCAGTGGGTTGAGCCTCTGCCTTCGGCTCGGGTCATGGTCCCAGGGTCCTGGGATCGAGCCCCGCGTTGGGCTCTCTGCTCAGCGGGGAGTCTGCTTCCCCCTCTCTCTCTGCCTGTCTCTCTGCCTATTTATGATCTCTCTTTCTATCAAATAAATAAATAAAATATTAAAAAAAAAACAAAACTGCGGTCCACAAGTGGTTCAGCACTTCTGCCACTGAGGCAAAATGATCAAAATGCCCAAAGAGCATGAGATGAAAACTGCCTGAAATCTAGGTTTTTATTTCCATAGATTCAGTGCTTGAAGTCATAGAAGAGTTTACAGACTGCTGAAGAGGCATTTCCCAGGAAGCTGCAGACAATGTTAGTTCTTAGAAGAACACTAAATGGCTATCTTAGTCATTCATCCACTTAGACACTCTTCCAGAGAAAGAGAAATATGCCTTACTTTCACATAGTTTTATACAGATCCAACAATCTCTCTTTAGACACTCTTCCAGAGAAAGAGAAATATGCCTTACTTTCACATAGTTTTATACAGATCCAACAATCTCTCTTTAGACACTCTTCCAGAGAAAGAGAAATATGCCTTACTTTCACATAGTTTTATACAGATCCAACAATCTCTCTCGGGAAACAATTTCAACAGTTAACAGCCTTTGTCATGAAGAAATGAGGTATTTAGATAAAGTGATATGTATGTCATTAAAACTGTAGTCCCATCCATTCCACCTATTTGGACAAGGAGGCCAGTGACATAGGATGGTCCACATATTTAGTGACGGGTTTGGGCTTCAGGTTTGTAGCATGTGGAGAGGCTATCAGGGACCTGGCCCCAGCAGCTTCACTCTGAATGAATGAGCTCAGGTCTCAGCCCATCTTAACGCTCACCTAGCAAAGCCACCAGGAAAAACATGAGTCCTGACCACACAGTGCTAGGGAGGAAGGCCTTTCCTGACAGCCACTAGCCTGGAGACTGCAGGTAACTCATCCCAAATGGGAGTGGAAATGTCAGCAAACATTCCTTAAACTCCAAAAGGAGAGAATTAATAACATAATCCTGTTTCCTTCCCCTTATCCTGGAAGTTCTTAGGGATGTTAGGAGAAGAATGGGAGAAGATTCAGATAATAAGGTGAAGCACCTAAGGTGATTTGTATGAGTAGGTGTACATATGTACATACGTGCATGTGCTTACCTAAGTGTGTGTTTATGTGTTCGTATATGTGTGTAATCATATCTGTGTTTGCTTGCACACTTGCATGTGTTGTGTACTAGAGTAATTAGGTGTGTATTTGCATGTGGGTATATATGTTTGTGTGCATATATATGTATATACACATGGATGTATGTGTAGTTGAGTGTATATGTGTGTGTTCATGTGTGTGCATATGTACATGTATGTATATGTGGCAGAGAAAGCATAGACTGGGGTTTGAAAATAGCACTAATGACCAAATTAACTGAAGGAAAGACAGAATGATATAGGCTCACAGATTCTTTTTTTTTTTTTAAGATTTTATTTTTTTATTTGACAGAGAGACAGAGATCACAAGTAGGCAGAGAGGCAGGCAGAGAGAGAGAGAGAGAAGCAGGCTCCCCGCTGAGCAGGGAGCCCAATGAGGGACTCGATCCCAAGACACCGAGACCATAACCTGAGCTGAAGGCAGAGGCTTAACCCATTGAGCCACCCAGGCGCCCCTAGGCTCACAGATTCTGATCCTAAGAAAAAAGGTTGTAAAATTTGGAAGTATATTTAAAGGAAGTCATATAAGGACTATTTCTCTAAAGTAAGCTACTGCTCACTGCCCTTGAACAAAGCGATCTAGCCTCTGCCTTCCTAACAGTCAATGCCCCTGTCATGGCATGTGAGGACCCCACATGCTCAGATCCTCTACCTCCGTGTTTGGGATGGGATGGGATGGGAAGGAACTCAATGTCACATCAAGAACTCAAAGAATTTCATAAAACTCTTGACACCTTGATTTTGTGGAATAAGTATATGATTAGTTTTACCATGCCAGATTTATAGGATTAAAAAGGGAGATAACAAAGATATCTCACAGATTTACGATGTCTAATCTACTGTTCAAGATCAGTAATAAAATGATGGATTGACCAAACACATTTTGGCTTTTATGGCTTCAAAAAAGAATAAATTTTTAACAAACATTTTCTTTTTGAACTAAGATACGCTAAACTATGTGACAATACTAATAAATAGTGGCAGCTTAGTGTTGCTAATGATATCACTGTTGACGTTCAAACTACCTCATGAAGGTACGTGTTAATATGGTAATAGTTATTGAGCATCTACCATATATTGGGAAACCAAGTATAGAACACAGTGTCTGCCCTTAAGGAGACACAGTTCTGGGGAGTTCACAAAACGATAAACAGATGTTTACTGAGTAATGAGCTGAAGCAGCCCTCTGTCTGTGGAAAGTGCAGGGAATATAAAACAGGAAGTGAGGAGGACTGCTTCCACAAGTGTTTCTTTCTTTTTTTTTTTTTTATTTATTTTTTCAGCGTAACAGTATTCATTGTTTTTGCACAACACCCAGTGCTCCATGCAATACGTGCCCTCCCTATTACCCACCACCTGGTTCCCCCAACCTCCCACCCCCGCCCCTTCAAAACCCTCAGGTTGTTTTTCAGAGTCCATAGTCTCCCATGGTTCGCCGCCCCCCTTCCAATTTCCCTCAACTTCCTTCTCCTCTCCATCTCCCAATGTCCTCCATGTCATTTGTTATGCTCCACAAATAAGTGAAACCAAATGATACTTGACTCTCTCTGCTTGAATTACTTCACTCAGCATAATCACTTCCAGTCCCGTCCACGTTGCTACAAAAGTTGGGTATTCATCCTTTCTTTTTCTTTTTTTTTTATAAACATATAATGTATTTTTATCCCCAGGGGTACAGGTCTGTGAATCGCCAGGTTTACACACTTCACAGCACTCACGATAGCACATACCCTCCCCAATGTCCATAACCCCCTCCCCCTCTCCCCACCCCACCTCCCGCCAGCAACCCCCAGTTTGTTTTGTGAGATTAAGAGTCATTTATGGTTTGTCTCCCTCCCAATCCCATCTTGTTTCATTTATTCTTCTCCTACCCCCCAACCCCCCATGTTGCATCTCCACGTCCTCATATCAGGGAGATAATATGATAGTTGTCTTTCTCCGATTGACTTATTTCACTAAGCATCCACAAGTGTTTCTTAAAGGATGAATAGGAAACATCACAGGCAAATGGAATGGAGTCTCCCATATATATGATCCAACATATATATGTATATAAAATTGGAATTAGTATTATATATAAAACATTGGTATATATGACATAATATATAATACAATTATATATACATTATAAACATATAACTCCATCTCCAAATATTTTAATACCAGTCTACCTTCCCTTCAATCAATAGATATTTCTATATTGTTGCTCCTTAGAGTTCTTAATTATTCCTCATATCTACCCCTACTCCAAACTGAAGAGAAATACGAAATATTAAAGGCATCCTTATCAATGAGAGTACTACATACAAAAATTATTGGCAGAAAATATAAGCTCTTAATTGGTACATCTCAGAATTACCATTAAGCCATCCCCTGCATTTATGTGGAAACCTGCCCCAAATTCTTCAAGAATTCAGCTGAACTATTTGTCATTTCCCTAAGTCCCTAAAAGAATGCACATTATGGAAAGGGGAAAAGTTCTTGCCCAATTTTTTGATCTACCTGAAATTAAACTGAACTACAATCTTCAGGGATTGGAGGGCCACTTCAAGCTGGCAGGAAGAAGAAGAATGGCAAGAAAATAAAGGCACACATCTGTGGAGAAACAGAGGGGCTCTGGTGAAGAGCAGGGCACCCCATCTGCCACATCACATCGAGCTCCTGTGGGTTTGGGGCATCTGCAGAGGGTAAAGAGGCAGCAAGAAAGCGCTTCTCCAAGAATGGGGGAAAGAGGACATTTGGTGCCATGCACTTGACACATTTTCGCTCAGCCTTTGCACTTGAAATGCAGTACCTTTCACAGTTGGAAAGAAAGAACAGCTACGCCAGTGACAAAACTGGATCACGGAGGGGAAATTCATAACACTTTGCACTTCAGGTTTCCTGGGAGGATGTGCCATCCATACTAAGTAAGCATGACACAATTTAACAGCAATAGCCTGGCTGGGCTCAAGCTGTTCATTTAAAGTTCCAGGTACAGTAAGGAAGAATCAATTTGACAGAGAGCCTGTAAAGACTTCTGGGGAGAAAGGAGAAGAGAAGTCCTCTTGCAGAGAATTCAGCCTAAAATCAGAAAAGCCTACAAAGAAAGATTCTCATGTGCACTTAGAGGACACTGCTGGGAATTCTGAATGGCATTGTATATAGCAGGAATTTCTCAGAGTTGCGATCACACTGGCCTTAGACTTGTCCTGGGATTAAGAGGCACAGAAAGAACTGAGTAGGTGATGCTGTTTAGGAAAATCTGGACATTAAGAGTCTGCAGATTCTGCTCCGCTCGGTGGGGTCATGATTCCCACAAGCGTCAATGGAAGTCAGACCTAGATCTTCCTTTCTGGCTCAGCCCCTAGCTAACCGTGGGAATCTGGGCCAGTTACCTCATTTCTTGGAGCCTCAGTGTCCTCGTCAGTCAGCTAATTGCACTCCTCTCACAGAGAAGCTGAGACAATTAAATTGGGTAGCATCTATCAAGAATCTGGTCTAGTGGCTGGCAGAGGGCAGTGAATAAAAGCCAAGCTAGGCAAGTAACAATATACTTCCTCTTTGCTGTGTTTGTATTATTTTACTTCTACGGTGATAGAAGTAGAAATACAAGTACTATTAGTCACAGTAACAGTATTCTTCATAGTTTTAACATCTAACAATCACGTTAAATACTTCCCTATCATACTGAGTAGTGACCGTATTAAGATAATGTACTCTGAGCCTTATATAAATTATTTCTTTTAATATTCATACAACCGCAAGTAACTTAAGAGGTTATTTTTCTTTCATTTATACAGATGATAAGACTCAGAGAGATGAAGGACTTATCTGAAGTCACACAGAGCTAGTCAAATGCTGAGCTCAAATTTAAATCCAGGTCTGTATTACTCTGAAGCTCAGAACTTCATTAAGTGAATCCAAATATGTGATAAATATAGCTGGGATTAGTATAGATTCTGACCAAGGGAGCTCAGAAAGGCTGGACAAAAGAGATAATATTTGAAGAGATCCTTGAGGATGGAGAGCTTTTTCAAGATGGGGAAGGATCTCCCAGACAGAAAGAACCATCTCAACAACTGACGAGTGCCTTCAAGTGTTTAGCATGTGCCATGGGTGGAGGTCTAGGCCTTTCGGAGGGAGCTGAGTCAGGGCCTTCAAAAGAGGTGTTAAAGCAGCCAGCAGAGTGCCACAGGACACTCGATATAACCGTTCTGCTGCTCTGGAATTTCAGCGGAGATGCAAAGGTCAAGAACACAATTGTGGGCACCACATGTCCACAAAGTCTAACGTACAGTGATAAATCATCTCAACAAGATTAGAAGAGGACCATCCCCGAGCCAGTGCTGCCAGAACTAGGTGATCGCCCTCTCCAACCATGTAAAAGTTTGAGGTTGAAAAAAAATTAAAAGAGAAATTTCTTTAGAAAAAATTGTTGAGTATTTTACAACTTTCTTCTCCCTGGATGAAGGGAGTAAAGAGCCACAGACTCACTTCAAACCTAGTATAACGGGTTGAAAAAAGACTAATGGAAAAAGCTTAACGTGTGTCTCCAGGAATCTGGGGGTCACAGAAACTAGTGTGTAGTAACCTCCCTCAACTCTACCCACTATCCAATCACTCTTTCTGGTGCCTTCATGGCCAAGGCTGCTTTTTCACTGAACTTTTTAATTATTAGAAGTAACTGGAATTTTAAAATGAAGCATGTCTTGGAAAGCTCTTCCCTCCACTCTTGGGGAACAGTGTTTTAACATCACGTACAATGAGAATGAGGAGGCTGAGAAAGCACGAAGTTGCTTTCAGGCTTGTATCTTACTGAGACCACCTAGTAGAATAAAAATCAACCAGAACCATAGTAGCAATTACACTAGTGACAAAAATCAATCTGTGCAAACTCTTCATCTACCACACACTCTTCCTCATCCTTTTGTCTGGTCTCTTCACCCATCCACGAGAGCTTTGGGTTTTGACCTTGGTCTCTCTCTTCTTATTAGGTTCTAGAAACTGCTGAGCCACATAGATTTTTCTCTTTCGTCACCACTCACACTGGTTTGATTCTGCCAAATCAGTACTCATGTTTGAATGGCAGGAAGTACAAAGTGTTTTTAGGTGAAGGGCTAATCCACCGAAATTTGAAAATTAGATTACGTCTTTATTTTGAAGGGACGTAAGTGTCATGCTACTAAATCCATACTTCTTTTTTCTCTTTTGCAGACATAGGGAGATACTGAAGGATTTTAATCTGAGTGGTGACGTAGTTATATGTGAGGGGGTTCATCTTTAATTATTTTTGGCAGCAAGTATGGGGAATAGATTGAATAAGGAAGAAAGTAGAGAGAGAAAAATCAATTAAGAGGTAAGCTTAAGATAAGTAACCTATACAGTTAGTGGAAGAAAAATTAGAATTCTCCAATGACCCATCGAAAGGCAGGCCCTGAAGTGTAGTAAGCATATGAACACTGAAGGAGCAGACTAATAAATCAAGCAGGGTAATCATCTGAAAATAAAGATTTCTGATGTGAGCTGCAGACTGTGCATTGATTGATAAATTAGGACTCTGGTCCTTCCAACTATCACAAATTTTATTTTCATGCACTATCCTGGAGTCTTAGATTATAAATTTCAATGAGATTTTCTGTCTTTTGGACTTAATTGCATGGCTCTTCTTACAAGGTTAGGTAAGAGAAAATGGCTTCATGTCTCCTAAACATCTCCTGTCTTAGAAAAAAGGAAAACACTCTTCCCTTCTCCCTCTCAAGTACTTCTTATATCTAAATGGCAAATGCGTTTCTTATCAAGTACGGTTTTTTTTATTATCAAGCAAAATGGTATTTGTATTTCACTTCCAGCCCCATCTGGAATGATTCTTTTATTTTACATTAGCTTTACTTTGGTCTTATTATTTTCAAAAACATTTTTAAAACTTCTTTTAAAATAACATTAAATGCTTTGGGGCACTAGCCAAATGTAATTCCCTGAGAAACATCAAAAGAAAAGCTAGACTTACTGAGAACAATTTTCCATTCTAATATACCAAAGTAACAATAAAATTTTTGTTAGAGAAAAGGCATGATAATATTCTGTGTCAATTTACATACCCTGATTTCTCTTGTAATTAATGGGCCACATATTCCTGCCTCCATTCCTAGGAGCCATCTGGTCACACACTTGACCCTTTTCACCTCGTTTCTCTAGTCACAAATACTAGAGGATTCAGCCGGCACCTTGGACATACTCTGTCGTTTTTATCCTTTTCAATTCTTCATATTTATTATCAGTTTTTATTACGATCATTTCCTCATAAATGCAGGGAATCATTAAAATAGTAATACTAATAACAACCATTTATTGAATGCCTACCATATGCCAGATACCACGCTCAGGATTCTCTTCCATTACCTCCATTTATTTGCTCAAGTCCAGGGTATAGAAATACTATTTCTATCTTAGAAATGATAAAACAAGCTCGAAGAGGTTAAGTGATCTGGCCAAAGTCATACAATTGATGAATGAGTTTGAAAAGCCAGAAAACCTTCCAATAGTTAAGAATAGAAATAAGTGTGGGGAGAAAGGGCACAAGAAAACATAAGCCCTGGAATTCCATTCTTAAATGTCGGGAGTCAGTTGTGTTTACCTGGTACCTTCCATCTTTGAAATTATAGAATGCTAATTCGCTCTAGATGAAAAGCTTTTGATTGGGGCCTGGAAACACTAAATCCCCTTCCTGACACTGACTCATTTTGTGTCCTATGCTAGTCACATAACCTTGTTGAACCCATTTTCTTCACTTGCAAAATGGAAATAATAATATGTATGGTACAGGGGTGTTGTGGAGTTTAATTAGCGTTTCTAAGTTACTTTGAGATGATCAGATGAAAGGTGTACTTTAAATTTACAACATTAATTATTATTTTTATTGTACATAATCATTTGAAAATACAAGAAGCCCTTAGATGTTATTTTACCATAACATATTACAGCACAAGACTTTTTCTGAAATCTATGCTGTTATGGGTTAATATGACCTCCTCATTCATAGATTATTCCCAGAGAAATCAACTTGGGAATAATGTGAAAAATAGGGTAACTCACAGAAACAGGAAAAAGTTTATCAGTAGGTATTGGTTTGACCAGTTAGAACAGACACACCTAACTGTTGAAGTAAACACAACAGCAGTAGCGATAATTGAAGGAAACAAAGACGGACCTTGATTGCAAAACAATATAATGGTGCCTCTATTTGAAGTTTGCTTTTCTTGTTAGGAACCCAAAGCAGTTTACCAAAATTATCTCCATAAGGAGGAGAGCAAAGAGGAGTCCACTTTAAAGACAGATGAATGGAGACTTAGTGACTAAGAGGTTTGCCCAAGGTCACTGAGTCCATGGCTAGCAGCAGGGTTCAGGCTGTCCCTCTCCCTTGAGGAGGTCAAAGAGTTTGCTACAGGTGGAGCTGGAAATGGAACTCAGGTGTTTTGTATCTAATAACTGGGTGATGTTACCTCTCTTCAAGCAAATGGGTATAGTCTGAGGATAAAGACATCTTAAAAAAGAGTCTTCTGCAATATCTAAATAAAAGCTCTATTAATGCTTAGAGGCTTGAGGTTGAGTAAGTCTATCCTAGATTAATAGTACTTGGGAAAGCATGTTTCTTCTTCGTAGTTTAATTGCTGCAATTTCTGTTTTCATTCATGATGGTAAAGATCCCAAAGGGGTTTTATTTCTTATGGTGCATTTCCCATCACTGGGGGAAAAACAGGCTTCTACAGAGGGTGACTAGGACCTCAAAACTTGTTCAATAGATTATTTATTTCATATCAGGAAATCTTCAAAATATTTGACCCCAGCCTAAGTCTCAGGAAGTGCTACCGTGTATTCATCTCAGATAAATCAGATCTTAAAACTCTCTTTCTGCATATGTCCACTTTTTGTCTTCATAAACATTCTTTTTTTTTTAAGATTTTTATTTATTTATTTGACATACGGAGATCACAAGTAGGCAGAGAAGCAGGCAGAGAGAGAGGAGGAAGCAGGCTCCCTGCTAAAGCAGAGAGCCCCATGCGGGGCTCGATCCCAGTTCCCTGGGATTATCACCTGAGCCAAACAAAAGCAGAGGCTTTAACCTACTGAGCCACCCAGGCACCCCTTCATATTCTTAATATAATTCTCATCTAAGCTTACAAGATAGAGAATATAAGAGATATCTCACTGATATTTGACTTGGGTGTCTTATAATATCTGAGACTACTCAACTATAAAAAAAAAAAAAACCAAAACACCAAAAATGCCATTACCAGGTTTTATTTTATGTTAACTTGCCTGGAGTTATTAGCAGACATCTATTACATGATTAGGATCCATCATGAGATAACATCTGGGTGATATTTCTGCAAATCAGACAAGTATTTCTCATTGAAATTTTCAAGTTTAAGAAATTTCTTGCTTTCTTTCTCTTGAAAAAGGTATACTATAAATTGTTTCATCCAGAGACTCAGAAAATATATAAATACAAAAACAAAGTATTTTTAAAAAGCAGAAAGTGCCAACTTACTGAAAACTTGCCAGAAAAACAACATATGAAAAACATTCCTGATAACACCAACCAAACTTGTTTGAGAAAAAGGTAAGACGATGAGAAATTTGATAAAGTCTAAGAAATTATCACACTGAGGATGTGTTTACACACTTCCAAGTTGCTACAAATAATAACTCTTAGAATTCCTCCTGTTTAATTCTTTATGACTTAATTGGCATTTATTATTGAATGCGTCTGTAAATATAATTGTGTCAAGTGGCATTGTCTTTAACCAAAAATCAGTTCCAAACTTTTGAATCGTTTTCTTTTTGTGTGTGCAGCATCTAGGTCCCAAATGATGGTTGCCTTACATCTAGAACAGCCTTACAGACCAATTCTACCTGTTTGGATATCTCTGACTCACTCACTCAGGTTCACAGGATTCTAATTAATTAGTGGGGCAAGTTTCTACCCTACATTATTTATCACACAATCTCCAGGTTTAAGACTTGTATCAGCTCTTTGGGCCAAACAATACAACATACAGCAACTTGTTAAGAGTTATTTTCACATAAACTTAGCTTCAAAATAACCAACACCCACACTAGTCTGCAACAGTTAGTCCTCTAAAGCCCAGACACATCACCAAACAGTAGAATGATGATATAACACAGAGCTAATAATCCAATAGCTTGATTTCTCTAGAGATAAGTAAAAAGTATCTTTGGGTGACTTTGATTTTTCCCATTAATATTTAGGAACAGAGAAAAGGTATTACACATTAAGCTTTTTTTTTTTTTTAAAGATTTTGTTTATTTATTTGATAGAGATCACAAGTAGATAGAGAGGCAGGCAGAGAGACAGAGAGAGGGAAGCAGGCTCCCTGCTGAGCAGAGAGCCCGATGCGGGACTCGATCCCAGGACCCTGAGATCATGACCTGAGCCGAAGGCAGCGGCTTAACCCACTGAGCCACCCAGGCGCCCCACATTAAGCTTTTTAAAAATGTCTCTTTAAATAAATTTTCTTGGCCAAAAGGATAAGTTGTATTAATTGTCACACACTCAGAATCTTCCTTCCCTCCACCAATTAGCCTTGCTTTGGATTTTTCTGTGACAATCCAGAACACTGACATCGCCAAATGCTAGTGAGGATGTGGAGCAACAGGAATTCCTTGCTGGCGGGGATAAAAAACGGTACAGCCACTTTTGAAGATAGTTTGGCAGTTTCTTATAAAACAAAACATATGTTCCCATGTGATCCAGCAATCATGCTCCTTGGTATTTACCCAAAGAAACTGAAAACTTATGCCTACACAAAAACCAGCACACAGATGTTCACAGCACTTTTGTTTATACTTACCAAAACTTGGAAGAAACCAAGATGTTCTTCTGTATGTGGATGGGTAAATAAACTGTGGTATATTCAGACAATGGAATATTATTCATTGCCAAAAAGAAATAAGCTGTAAGGCCATGAAAAGGAGGAAATTAAAATGCATATTACTAAGTGAAAGGAGCCACTCTGAAATGGCTACATCGTATATGATTCCAACTAGATGACATTCTGAGAAGACAAACTATATGGTGACCATAAAAAGATCAGTGACTGCAGGGTCGGGAGTGAAGAGAGGGACGACTAGGCAGAGTACACAAGATTTGAGGACAGTGAAAGTAACCAATATACATTTCTATAAAACCACAGAATGCACAACACCAAGAGTGAACCCTAAGATAAACTACAGACTGTGTGACGAGAATGTGCAATGTAGGTTCATCCATTGTAACAAATGTTCCCCTCTGGGAGGGGAAGATGTCGATAATGGGGGAGGCTGTATATATGTGGGGACAAGGGATATATATGGAAAATCTCTATACCTTTCTTTCAATTTCTTGTGAATCTAGAAGTTCTCTGAAAAATTAAAGTATTTAAAAACATCCACACATATATACCGTTTACCCTGTTTAAAGTGAGTTAGAGAGTCCAATTTTTGAGAGCAGCTATAAAGGCCAGAATTCAGTCCACATGTATAAAAAAAAACCCAAAAATGTACTAGATGGAATTAGCACAAGCTTTAGCTCCAGAGGAATAATGATCCAACTATGCTGGTAAAATCCTATCTGAAACATGATGTTCTGTTGTGGGTTTTTTGCTTGTTTATTAATTGGTTGGTTGGTTGTTTTTGGTTTTTGTTGTTGTTGTTGTTGTTTTAACCTGTCCTAAAAAGTTACTTATATTGGGTTTAGAAATGGGATACAGATACCCCAATATAATTTTAAGTCCTCACAAAGGTCTTGAACACAATCTGCTTTACCTGTAAAATGTTGCTTCTAGGAGCAGCAGCTAAGATATGTGAAAGTTACGAGTAAAAACATCTTTGCTGGGAGGTGATGAAAGCCTACCACATTGTCATGAGAGGAGTTGGGGGTACAGTTAAATGTATTTGCAGTAAAGAACAATGACTGGATTATATCAGGTTGAACAGCAGCTGGTCTTACAGAGAGGTGTCTTTGGCTTTTATCCTTGTTGACTCAATACAGTCTTCCCAGGTTTCTTGGATATAGCTGCATAAACTTCATTCTCAATGTTTCTTTCATTTCTTTACTTTTCAAACATGAGTAGGGCCAGAGCCACAAGATGACTGCCTCTTTACTTACAAATGCCTTCCCTCTTGTTTCAGAAGATCACACCCAGCTCTACACTAATTTAGCAACTTAAAAGCCAAGCAAGAGGAATCCCAAACCGATCTCTCCTCACTCCCTGCAAATCTGCTTTGGTTCAGCTGGGTGTCCAGTGGACTGAGTCATGTAATTACCCCATGGGAAACAGAGAATGGGACTGCATTTAAATGCTGTGGACTGATCCCATAAGCTCCATTATTTATTTTAATAAAACATGGTTGTGCTTGTTTGGTGTTTGTATATTTTTAATAGTAATCAAAATTATATGGACTCTAATTTTCCATGAATGCATCTTAATCATACAGAAAGTATAATTAATTGGTTTAGTCAGGGAAGCCTCTTGCCTCCTGCACCACTGTTTCAGATCATGAAGGTATTTAAATTATTTTAGCCTTTATTTCTCTGCAGACATTAACTGGGATTTTCATGGTCTCCTACAAAGAAAGAACAAAAGTAATACTGACTGTTCTATCCTTTGTACTCAACTGAAGATCCTAATATGATGGTCTCTTGTGACTGTCTATTCAGGTCTATCAAATATAGCTTATAACTCATTCCATCCAAAGCACTGTGAAGCTTATTCCAAGGCCCACGGTTGCCTGTGTTTATGATTTAGTATGTGGGCAGGAGCTTTCACTCTTTGAGGACTTCTTGGCTTATATATTAAATCATGATCAGGCACACACCCTGGGTGACATTTTCCTCTTCTTCTTAATTCCCACATAAAACTCCCACTGAAGTGATGGGGAAGATTCATGTGTGTGGGAGGCTGACTTAGTATTCACATAGGTTCTTAACCAGTAAAGAGGAGTTGCAATTTGTCTGCTCACAATGCATTAATGCATGTCATAATCTCCCCTCCTGGCATCAACAACCCAATTTCAGTTCAGAAACTAGAATGGTAAGTACTGCAAATGCTCCAGAATCCAGGGATAGGGCCTCTATCAAAAATATTTGGCTTTTCTAGAATTTAACAGCATAATTCTATTAATGCGAACCAAGCTCAATGTGGCAAATCCTACGCAGCTTGAAAACTCAGTGTTAGAGGAGTTGAAGTCAGCCTGCCCAGCTGACAAGTGACTCAATACTGAAGTTTAATTGTCTTTGCTGTTTGCCAGTAACTGTAAGCCAGTACTTACCTTGGCCTCACTGTGCTGGTTCACCAGCATTTTTCAGTTGGGAAAGTAACTACGTGAACTACAGTGGTTGTGCTAGATGAAAATAGGTGTATTATCATTGGCATTTTGGACAAGCCTTTGGCATTTCATTGTTCTGGCACAGCACACGAGAGCATTACATTGTGTATGAAGAGATTGGCCAAGATGATGAAATGTTGGCTGTCCTCCAAAATTTCGAGTGGTTTACACCCAGTATCGGCTAGGAAAGCATTTGTTCACACATAGGTTGACATTCTCAGCTTAGAAAAGCCTGGGAACTTACCTTCTTTCACTCACTCATCCACTTTCACACATTTACAAATACAAAACTTGATGTCTGAAACTCATAATGTTTCTAACAGAAATATAAATCATGAGAGAAACTCATAGACTGAAGATGAGTGATTTATATGACTGAATAAGATCTAACATTTGAATTTTGAGTCATGAAACATTGGAGATTTTGCAAGATAAGAGTGCCAATATATCTGCAGTTTTCAATTTTTGATATGTTCTTAGTATTTTAGAACAAATAAAATCTACAGGTAGTCACTAAAAATTATTTCAATCTTTCCACCCACCCTTTCTGCACCCACCAGAGCACTAACAGCGCGAATAATGAGAATGTGTTTTATCTCCCTTATTCTTCTCTCCTCCCAAGAACTAACAATGAAAACAGAAATGAATTACAGTGATTGGGAGGAGCCCTAAGATCACTGATCACCTGAAACATACAGAGCAAGTGGTCCTTCTCAGAAGAAAGTAGCTTTCTTGTGGTGAATGAGGAGGATCGTATGTTCTGCACAACCCCTTCTTGATTAGAAGGAACTCCGTTCTGTGAAACAAGCCTAATGACCCAAAAGCATTATAGTATGAGGGACTACTTCCGGCCATCAGTGGCCATGGGAAAACCACTGGACCTCTTAGGACTCCATTTCCTCAAACAAACAAACAAACAATTGGTTTAATTATTTTTAAAGATCTTAACATATGTGGATTCTATGTGACAACCTTTGGACTGCCATTGGTGCAATGACTTCATTATTCTACTTTACTGGAAGAATGAGGGAATTAAATTCTCTCATACTTTTCTCCTTGCTTTTCTACCATTGTGAACATACATTACTGGCACATGCAGCGGGTGAGCAAAGATGGTGTTTATGCCTCTCTATGCTGCCCTCAGAAAAGGAAATGAATTTTTATTCCAGCCTTTCCACATTACTGAGCTATGTTATGGCTTTTAGAAACACCAAGAGTATCTCTGAGGTGAGAAATATGTAGAAATGTTTATGCCATCACCAATAAATGACTGGAGAGTGTGGTCATTCCCTACCACTCCAGTTCTTTATACCTTTTAAGATGCCATGGCCCTATGAAAGAGCTATATATTATCTTTGAGGTATTTTTTGGTGTAAAGAGAGCCAAGAAGATGATTTTTAGTCTTTACAAACCCAGAAATACCTTGGTGTTTCTTCCAGGTTCTAGGTTCATAAAGAGAAAAACAGTTCTCTACTAAAGGAAAGAATCTCCTCCTCACCCCCACCTCAGCCGCAAAAACAAACAACTGATGACCGCTGAACAGTACTTCTCAAAACAGTTTTCTTTAACCTTGGGTTTAATTTATCTTTAATGCTATCAAACAACCGCCACCTGAATCTTTTGAAATCCTGATGGACATCTTCATCTCCTACTACCAAAGTTTTTTCATTTTTAGAATAAATCATATCTACAATAAGGAAAGAAAATTCATTGCAGGGGACCATTACTTTAAAGGAGCAGAATCCTCTAGCACCAAAGAATAACATACTAATTGACGTAGATCAAAGGATCTTGGACCTACAATAGCAGTTACTTGTTTACACAAGCACTGTGCCTTTAACTCTGGCCAGCTTATTCTGTGGCCAAAGAAAAACAAGCTTTAGACAACCCATGTTGATTCATGGTCAATATCCTGTGCTTGATGGCTTTACATCTGCCTTGACCCTCACACCACACTGGTCTTGCATTCTCCTGACTCAAGAATTCTTAATTTATTTAGGAATTTTGACTTCAGACACTTGTACCTTGGATACATCTTCTGATACTAACCCTCAGCTTTCACTTTTGGACACAACCAGACACTCAGTTCAAGCCACATTCTACCTCAGATAATTAGGAAAGGGGCTTTCCTAAACTAACTCCAGCCCAGAGCCTATTTCAATGATAGATCCTTTGTTTTGTGCCTTGGCAATATCTGACTGCACTTACTGGCTTGGTGTTGGCCCCTGTGGACAGTCCGCAAGCCATGAGAACTAACAGCCCATACAGGCTATAGCAGGCATTAGGCTAAGTCTATAGACTCAGTACAAGACAGAGGCAGGAGTGCAGTCTGGCTGAGGATTTATGAACCAGTTCTGTCTACTCACCTACTGTGCATTTGGCATAGAGTTAAAAAAGAAAAGAAAGCTATCCCAAAGGTAAAAAGGTTCATATCTGCTCCTTTACTAAATATTTACCAATCCAGAAGCCATCCCATGTTGGCAGGTCTCAAATTTCATTAAACATCGAAATCTGAAGAGTTTTAAAATTACTGATGCCCACACCCCACCTACAGATTCTCATTTCATTTGTTCAAGAAGCAGCCCAGATACAGGAATATTTAAATGTTAAGCTCTAGAATTCAATGCTTATCAACACTTAGTTGAATAAGAATTACCTGGTAATCTTGTTAAAATGCATATTTTAATACAGCA
Organism: Meles meles; assembly: GCF_922984935.1. Taxonomy (NCBI): domain Eukaryota; kingdom Metazoa; phylum Chordata; class Mammalia; order Carnivora; family Mustelidae; genus Meles; species Meles meles. The sequence goes on from NC_060068.1 coordinate 95,856,836, forward strand.
GTGAAGCTTGAGGTCCCACATTTCTAATAAGTTTCCAGGTGTTGCTGATGCTGTTGGTTCATGCACAACACTTCACGCAGCAAGATGAAAACTATTATCTAACACTTGAGAAGTAACTTGCCTTAGGGGCTAAGTTGATTTTTCCACTGCATGTAGTTCGCTCCTAATAACAAAAGCCAGGAAAGACCCACTTTCCCCATTCCCCACTACAGTTTTATAATCTAGTTTCACAGAACATGTAAGTTGCAATGTTTAGACTCATTCTATCTATAATTACTGTTACCTACCTAAAACACAAATATCTATTGTGCAAAAGACTTTGGGAAAATGCAAAGAAATACAAGACATCATCACTGCCCATCCTCCTCACCTATTGACAAGGATTTATTGAAAAAACAAAACAAAACAAAGAAAGAAAGTCTGCAACTAAAAGCAAAAATGTTCAGGGTCAAATGAGTGGTAATGAAAGGGAGTGCTATGTGAGAAAAGAGCTGAAAAATGTTCCTGGATAATTAGAGATAGGGTAAGAGGGTATACGGGAGCCTCACACAAGAGAACTTAGACAACTCAAGACAGACAGGAAGCGAGCAAGTGGGGAAGATCCCAGAACCATTACAGAGAGATTAAACTGGCACTACCATAGGACAGAGGTAGGAGAATCAAGGCTGGGACCAAGGATCCTGAGAAAACCACTTCCACAGGACTAGAGAGATGTCTTCCCACTAGAAAGAAAAAAACAGAATTCACTAAATTTTAATATGCTGAGGCCTGTGTTTCTTTAGGGATTGTACTTGCAATGTTGAAGACTAAAGGGATACCACAGATACTCATAGCTTTTAAGTCTACACAAATCAGGATTTTGTATAGTAATAGCAATACCTAATAGTCACTATGCACTTTCTATATGTCAGGAACTGTTCAAAGTGCTTTATGTATAAAGACGTAATTAATCCTCACCACAATGCTAAAATAGGTACTATTATCCTCATCACTAGAACATACCCTACATAAAAACAGGGGTTTTATAATGCTATTTATTACTGCAATTCCCAGTGTCAAAACAATGATTGGATCAGCAAATCCTGATTGTGCTGTTGAGAATGGGAGCACAGAGAGATTAAATAATGTACATAAAGTCAAAGAGTCAATATGCAGCTATGAGGGGATTCATACTCAGGTGGCTCAGCTCTTGTACTTTTGGCACTCCATCATGTCCAATTTAAGAGCAGATCTGAGGAGACAAATTTAAAAAAAAATGTTTCTATAGTTTATATCAAAGAAATGACTGCCTATGTTTTCTTCTAGTAGTGTTATTGTTTCAAGTCTCATGTTTAAGGTCTCTAAACTGTTTTGAATTTATTTTTGAGCATGGTGTATGAAAGTGGTCCATTCACATTCTTTTGAAAGTAGTTGTCCAGTTTCCCCAATACCATTTATTGAAGAGACTGGACTGTCTTTTCCCCATTGTATATTCTTGCCTCCTTTGTCATAGATTAATCAACCATATAACTGTGTGTATGTATGGACTCTCTATTCTGTTCCATTGATCAATGTGTATGTTTTGTGCTATTACCATACTGTTTTTTTTATACTGTTTTGATTACTACAGCTTTGTAGTGTAGTTTGAAATCTAGGATTGTGATACTGTCAGCTTTGTTCTTTCTCAAGATTGCTTTGGTTATTTAGGATCTTTTGTGAAACCATACACATTTTAGGATGATTTGTTCTAGTTCTGTGAAAAATGTTTTTGGTATTTTGATAGAGACTGCATTAAATCTATAGATTGCTATGGACATTTTAGCGATACTGGGCTATAGAGACATTTTTCTAAACATGTCTCCTAAGGCAAGGGAAACAAAAAACAAAATTAACCTATTGAGACTATACCAAAATAAAAAGCTTTTACACACCAAAGGAAAACATCAACGAAATGACAAGGCAACTAATGGAAGGAGAGAAGATATTTGCAAATGATATATCCACTAGGGGGTTAATATCTAAAACATATAAAGAACTTATACAACTCAACATTAAAAAAAAAAACAAACTCTAAATAATCCAATTAAAAATGGTCAGAGGACCTGAATAGACATTTCTCCAAAGAAGACATACAGATGGCTAACAGACACATGAAAAGATGCTCAACATCAGTAATCATCAGGGACATACAAATCAAAACCACAATGAGATATGACATTACATCTGTCAGAATAGCTAGAATCAAAGACAAGAAATAATAAGTATTGGTGAAGATATGGGGAAAAAAAGGAACCCTCAGGAACCACTGTGGGAATGTAAATTGGTAAAGCCACTGTGGAAAATAGTATGGAGGTTCCTCAAAAAATTAAAAATAGAACTACCTTATGATCCATTAATTCCACTACTGGGTTATTTACTCAAAGAAAACAAAAACACTAACTCAAAAAGATATATCCATTCCCTATGTTTACTGCAGTATTATTGACAACAGGCAAGACATGGATGCAGCACAAGTGTCCAATGATGGATGAAAGGATAAAGAAGATGTGGTGCGCATATACATATATATAATGAACTATTACTGAGTCATTAAAAAAATAATGAGATCTTGTCATTTGCAACAACATAGATATACCTAGAGTAGATAATGCTAAGTGAAAGAAGTCAAAGAAAGACAAATATGATTTTACTCATATGTGGAATTTAAAAAAACAAAACAAACAAAAGGAAAAAGACACAACAACAAAGAGTAATATGGAGAGAAAATTGGTGATTGTCAGGGGGCGGGGGTTGAAACAGAAAAAGGATATTAAGATACAGTTTTTAACGATGGAGTATTATGCCTCCATCAGAAAGGATGAATACCCAACTTTTGTAGCAACATGGACGGGACTGGAAGACATTATACTGAGCGAAATAAGTCAAGCAGAGACAGTCAAGTATCATATGGTTTCACTTATTTGTGGAGGATAACAAAGAACATGGAGGACATGGGGAGATGGAGAGGAGAAGGGAGTTGAGGGAAATTGGAAGGGGAGATGAACCATGAGAGACTATGGACTCTGAAAAACAACTTGAGGGTTTTGAAGGGGCGGGGGTGGGAGGTTGGGGGAACCAGGTGGTGGGTAATAGGGAGGGCACGTATTGCATGGAGCACTGGGTGTGGTGCAAAAACAATGAATATTGTTATGCTGAAAATAAATAAATAAATTTTTAAAAAAAAGATACAGTTTTTATGATGAGTGCTGAGAAATGTATAGAATTGCTGAATCATTACATTGTACACCTAAAACTAATATGATGCTGTGTTAATTATAAGTCAATTATATATATATACATGTATATACACATATATATATACGTGTGTGTGTGTTTGTGTGTGTGTATATATATCTATATCTATATATAGATCTATATAATTTGAGAGAGAGTGGCGTGTGTGTGGGGGCGGAGGGCAAGGAGGGTGGGGTCCAAAAGGAGAGAGAGAGAGAGAATCTTAAGCAAGTCCCAAGCCCAGGATGGAACCCAACATGGGGCTTAATCTCATGACCCTGAGATCATGACCTGAATCAAAATAAAGAGTCAGATGCTTAACAGACTGAGCCACCCAGGTGCCCCCCAAATACTTTTATTTTTAAATAAATAAATGAATAAATTTTAGAAGTAAATAAAACGGGTTTTTTTTTGGAATTTGTCGTCTATATCAGGTTAAGCCTAGTTCTTTCCCCCATGGATATAGCTATAATTAATTCAATAATAAAAGTTCTGTAAGAATTGAGTGTGGAGACCTGGATCTAGTGTAGACATATTAAGGGTGCAAACATAAATTTTCATTCTTGCAAAGACACTGAGTGTAAGTATAAGTAATCACCTGAAACTAAGCAAGGTTCACCATGGGTTCAAATCGCACAACTAGTACCTGACCTAGAGGACTTGAATTCAAGTCCTCAGATTCCAGTTCTAGTAATGTTTCATCTGAAACTTGTCTCATTAAGATATAAATCTCTCTCTCTTGAATTCCTAATGATTTGCTTATTAAAACTATTGCTCGGATACTTCATCTTTTCATTCATCTCTGGGTATGCATTTTTGTGTGTGTGCGCCAGTTACCATTATGAGACCTGGGAACACAGAAAGTCCTTTGTCTAAAGGGCCAAAGTCTAGGCTGGAAGGCTGTTACATAAACAAACAAACAAACAAACAAAAAGATGGTGGCCTCATAGCACGATAACTGACACCCATGTAACAAGAGCAAGAATTTTTCTTGCAAGATCTGGGAAGGTTTTTCAGGTAACATGTCTCATAATGCCTTCATGACACCAGAGTGGGGACACGTGATGTGGCTGCTTTCTTTCCTCATGTCCCATCTATCCTATGTTCTGCTCACATAGTTTAGGGTCCTCCATCCTTACTCCTTAAGGCCTCTGCTCATCTTGGATGTCCTTCGGTTTCTTATCTGCCTGGACCAGACCTACTTCTACACAAGCTTCGTCTCTTTAATGAAAGCCCTCTTGACCACCACAATCACTCCTTCCTTTGCACCTGCACAAGATCCCATTGCATTCTTATACTTATAAGGTACCTATATTTTATTTTTCCTAAACTATTACATGTCTGTTTCCATCTTGAAGACTACCAGTTCCCTACAGTTAGAAACTATATCTCAATCATCCTTTTACCATTTATGGCTAGCCTTTGGCTATTCTGTGGTGTTCTTTTAGAGCTGACAGTTTTCAGTGGCTTATTCTTTCACCAGTTTCTAAATACACACATAGACTAGTTGTCAAGAATTGAAGAGAACAGAGCAGATACACCAAAACAACAGTAAGGAGTCTGTATCTGTGATTAACCTGGAGGGTTACAGGAGTAAATGAAACACTTACAGGCAGCAACATAGGTGAACACTGGTCACTGGTGAAGAAAGTGATAGAGGGATAAAAATAATCACTCCTGGCACTCATAGAGCCCTTCTATTACCCAAAATTCCTTCACATATTTTATCTTCCTTTATCTTTATAATAATGATATAGTGTAGGGAGGGTATACTTCTCTATATTTTACAGATGGTGAAACTGAGATATAGTGAGATTGAATGACTTATCTGTTGTCTGTTTATAACCAAATAAGAACTCAAATTGTATCTCTTGACTCTAGCCCAATGTCTTTATACTATGATGTGAATGATAGTATTCTAGGAGCATTTACTTATTTAATATATGTGATACATGAAAGGTACCATATTCATTCTGGTCCTTGAGTATATAGAAATGAAAGAAAAAATTATAACTGTCAAGAAATTAAAAAAAAAAAAGAAAAGAAAAAAGAAAGAAATGTATAGTCCAAAGTAAAATATAAGCAAGTAACTACACAATTACACCTCAGTGTATTAAGTGTTAATGTATGGACTAAATGTTTTGTCTCCCCAACCCCCAGAAAAATTAAAGTGTTAAAATCTAATCCCCAGTGTGATGGTATTTGGAGACGGGGCCTTTGGGAGGTGATTAGGTCATGAGAGCAAGGCTCTCATGAATGGGATTTGTGCCCTTATAAAAGAGACCCCAGAGGGCTCCTTCTCCCCTTTAGCTATGTAAGAACAAAGCAAGAAAACAGCAATCTATAGACCAGGAAGTCAGTTGTCCCCAGATACCAGAACCTGGTGCCTTGATCTTGGACTTCCCAACCTCCAGAAATGTGAAACATAAATTTCTGTTGTTTATAAGGTACCCAGTCTATGGTATTCTGTTATAGCAGCCAAACAGACTAAGGCAGTTAACAGAGAAGCATTTTTAAAATATCATAGGGACTCATCAGAGCATTTTACCAGCCAGGGAGTTTGTTAGGCAAGTAGACTTGATGTTGAGGATGGTGAGAAAGAAAATTTGGTCAGCAAAAGCTTCTCTGGGAAGCCAGTGCTTGAAGGACATGTCATAATTAGCTAAGAAAGGAATTAAGAGTAGAGGAAAGATCACTTGGGACAGAAACAGCAGAATGTACAAAGGCACAGTCATGTAGAAAAATGGCACAATCTTACTGCAAGTTACTCTTGTGTCCAGATCCCTATTCAATAGAGGACTTGTTGCCCCCTGCTTGGAGAGCTGTCAGGTAGCTTTTAACTGTTAGCACCTTCAACAAGTGCCTCAGCTATAGAGTTTTCATCAGAGGTCATGTCTTTTCCCAAGGACACCCACACCCAGTATTTCATCAATGCAGGAGTATAAGGACCTGACCACTTTGGCCCAGCTCAAGATGCTTATTAGGGGCCATTTTAGCCCACAGGGTCCCTGTGATGTGGGCTGAGGCTGTGCTTGAGCCCACATTTTAGCTCCTAATTAAGACAGATCTTCCATGCCAAGATTGGGACCCTAACTAGGAAAGAATAAGACCTTGACAGATCAGATAGATTATCTAACATAGAAGTCCACAAAAATCCCAAATTCTAAGATTCCCCAAACCTTATACAGCTACAGAAGTACCCTACCATCAACAACTAATAAACTCTCCTTTTGCAAAAAGGAAATGCAGAGCCCTCCCTCAGCATATACCCCTATCTCCCATTCTGTACACTTGACCCATAGCTAAGGTTAACTTTCAGGATAACCAAGTCAAAGACATACGGGTCTATAAGAGAAGAAAGACAGTAAACCTTTCCAGTACACAGGATTTAGAATCCTAGCAAGGACTCCAAGAGATAGCACAAAGTCACTTATCTACACTTGGCCATCTACTTTGTGTAGAAAGAGAAGTGATACAAGATGGGAATATATAGATAGATTCAGGGACAGTGGCAGTTGGCTTGACAGGCTGATAAGGGTCTGGAAAGAAAAATTAGGAAAACCAGGGATAAGGTAATCCAGGGTATAGACATGTAAATGAGCACATGGAAGTGGACACAAATTATAAAATCTTTTTCTCACATGATCAAGCCCACCAGATAGCATCCAACACGGAAGAGGTACTAAACAACCATGGAGACAGAGCACCGGAATATCCCTCCAAAGGATGCAATATGGAAACCTCCTTTTCACGCAAGTCAGCCTCAAATAAGGCTGAACTACACAACATGTTAAGGAAATATAAAAGGCTGGATAAGCTGAAATTCTAGCTCAGGACCAATGATTTCCTAGGATAAGGTGTCATCCTCTAAGGCTAGTATACTCTATGAATCAAAGACTTTAATGTGGGTCATATTCCCAAAAGGATAAATACATGGTTCTAGGAACTAAGGTGTAAGAATAAAACTGGTCCCATTGCTCATCTTTACCAGTGACCTGCTTGAATCATTTGCATCCTTCTTCTGTAACTCTGGGTTCTATGCATTTAGACACCCTGGTTCTCAAAGGGAGAACACTTTGGCCAAAGAACACAGTATAAACTCTGACTACAGCCTGGGTATTTAGGATCCATGTGCACAGGAGTCAGCTGGCAAGAGAAGGAATAGTCATTTTGGCAGAGTAATTGACCAGTAATCAGGTAGTAGAGCTGTTATCCATTTGGTGATCCACTTGGGCATCTCTTTGTCCTCCCCTGCCCAAGTATGATGGCAATTGGGCAAGTGCAGAAATCGTGGTTTGAGAAGAGCATAGTGACCAGGGGCTGAGACTACTTAAGACTGAGGGTATGGGTCATACCATCAGGTAAGCAAATGAGACCAACAGAAACGCAAGGTGAAAACATATATAGAATCAATACAGAATCAATATGGAGGCAGGAGGCAATAAGTATAAGTTGTGAGCCTGAGGCCAGCTATAGCATTGGGCTATAGTGTGTCTCACTAACATGCTCTTTGTAGTTTAACCCAGGAAAAGAAGTCACCCAAATCCTAAAGAGCTGCTTCCTAAATGTATATTGAAATGTGAATCTGAATGGAGCAAGGGGCAGGCTCTGATGGGCACTGTGCACCACCCAGATCTCTTTCCTTCCTATTCTAGCTACTTGGAATGCTGCCAGCAGACAGCCATCAACTGTCAGCCCCTCAGGATTGCCTCAGCTACAGAAAGCCCTCTCACTCATGGAATACCTTTGTTAAGAATGCCCACATCTGATGATTTATCAGTGTGGGAATATAGAGGCCTGCCATCGTAGCCCAAGTCAGGGCAACTCTGAGGGACCATTCTAGTCCCTGTGGAGATCCCTGTGGAGTTGACTAAGACTTGTTGGATGTGTTTCTCAGCTCAACAGATCCTTCTTTCCAAACACGTTGCTTTTGCCAGCCCTCCAGAAATGCTGATCCCAAGCACACTCTATAATAAATATTCTATACTCAAAACTCCATTTTGGAATTTTTCAGTGTAAACCAATCAGCAATAGATTAGAACATCTAGAAAAAGAAATAAATTCTGAGCCATTTGCTTATTGGGGAAGAAAAATACTTTTTACTTCTGAAAGCAGTATGGCAGTAGGGTGTTAATGGGCCAAGAATAGTTATTTAATAGAAGTGGGGAGGGAGTGAAGCTACCCAAGCTTTGTGTTCCTCTACACGTAGTTCTGTCAAGATGTGGGGGATGAGGAGTGGCATGGGGGTAGTAGGAAAGAGAAAAATTGGCCATGTGGCCAATGTCATATATTTCATAGATCTATTGTTTGTCCTCATGAAGAAGGATCCCCTACAACTCAATCTCTGGGTTTCTGCCCAACCAAGATTTGGCAAAAGGCTTTTACTCAGGGTAGAGTAGACGTTACTCTGGGTCAGCTCCAAAGTGAGGTCCGCTATTTGGACAGAAATGACGTAAGTATGTCCTTTCCTCCCTACTGATAGCTCTCAGAGGCAGCAATTGACCCAAGAGGCCCCAGAGACTCAGAGAATCACAAGATCATGAATAAGCAAGTGCAGGAAAGAGTGCAGCCACCAGTGCCTTAATAGAGATTGCAAATGGCTAAATTTCCAGCCCAAATGACCATAACCTTGGCAGACAAATCGAATTCTGAGGGCAGAAGGAAATCTTCAAATGTTTATGTAATTTTCTACAGGGGAAGAGTTTGCTGATACTAGGAAGGGCGGGCCCCCCAGGCTAGCTGCCACACTCCGGTGATTACTCTAAGCCTTAACACTTTGGAAATTCACCTTTAAAATTTCTTGTCTGAGTTTTAAGGCACAATAGGCAATTCATTCATTTCCTCCCAGAGGACCTGTCTCCTGAGAAAAGCAATTATCACCTCAAGGTGGTCTGCCTGAAACACTCTTCTCTAATACTTGATTTAGAGTAAGTAAGTGCATGTGACTGTCTCAGGAGACTAATCATAACATTGGGAAACAAGGCATTGTGAATAATTTTTACAATATGCTTTTCAGTGAAGCACACTCACACAACTTAAAATCCAGAAAAAGTTTTTCTAAATGCTCTCATTTTCATTAATTATTTTCATCACAATTTCTAGGCCAGTGGAGTTTCAATCATTTTGCTATATAATCATCTTTAAACTCATCTCTTTGAGAGCTGAAATTATAATTATTCTCTATTATATAATGCACAGCTATCCAAACTCAGGCAGCTCCTAGCAAAAGGCATATTCTCAATTTGCAAGATAGGATCTACAGAAGCTATTTAGTGCTTAAAAGGGACATTGAAATGGTGGACCAGGGATTGAGAGAATATGGCTCAGAGATTTTTTCTCTAGAAGCAGTAATCCCATTTCTGTCCATCCCCTTTTCATATGATTCTAGTGCAGAGCTACACAAAGTATTCTATACTAACCCAGTCAACTGTCTAGTGTATCGGTGGCTCAGGACACTTGTTTTTTCTTTTGTCATAGAGCTTAGTGGATACTGCCCTACCGTGGCTGTCTCCCCACTTCCTCAAAGACAACCACTATTTCTATGTCTTCCATATATTAGACTTTCAAATATTAAGGATTATATATGTATTGTTGAAATGAGTCAAAACAATGTAATTGTGTTATTAGGAATAGTTCCTCCAAAAGATAGAAGAGTATAGAATAGGAAGATATATTATCCTTTGTTTTAAGAAAAGATTTAAGCTAGCTCTCAGGATTACTGTCTATTCACTGGATGTAAACAATTGGCCTTTACTACAGTTTTTGATCTCAAAATTCAATGCTTGTTTTCCATCTGTTTTTTTTAATAGAGATAACATGAAAGATGAAAGTGATAATGTTTGTGGGATGTCCTAAGGTTTTTGTTGTTTTTTTTTTTTAAATAAAAGTCTTCAGATACTGTCTCTTTATTGGGAATAAAAATCAGTTTCTCCTGATGGACAGTCACATCTACAGGAGCAAATGGAAAGGTGAAGTTATGGGGGAGGTCTGGTTATAAATCAAATAAGGCTGAACTACACAACATGTTAAGGAAATATAAAGGGCTGGATAAGCCAAGAAATTAGCTAAAGAAACTTGTTGCATATTTGTGGAGGTGGGAAGAACACAAACAGCAAAGGGCATTCTGGGGGAGAGCAGGAAAGCAGTGTTGAATGCCATGTTAACAGAACAAAGAGAAGCATTCAAGTTAAGAAATATAATAATCATGGAAATGAAAAATGTACAAGATGAGCCAAGAACAATTCCAAGGAAGCTGAGCTGTAGGTGAAGCATCCAGGTTGGGACAATAAGAAAAACAAACTCTGAGAGAGGAGGAAGGGGTAGAGAGAAGCTTAGGTAAATATTGATCAACTCAGGGGAGTGTGTCCTGCCTATGGAAGACAAGGGCTGCTGTTCATCTTTCCACCTGCCGAGTTCACCCCAGCAAGGATGCAATATGGAAACGTCCTTTTCATGCAAGTCAACTTCACCCAGCCATTGCAAACAAGTTTAGGTCCTAGTCAGAGACCAGGAAATACTATTCAGCTGTCTTTGGGAAAAGGTCTATAAAGCTACTGCTGATTTTTATAAAAAACAAAAATTATGATGTCCAGTGGTAGAGATGGGAAAAAAATGTGCCTTAACTTGAATTTGAATCTTAGCTAATTATATTTATATGAGAGGTACAAAATCCATGTGACAATGACAGTTATCATTCTATGGTTTTGTAATTTCCACATAATGGTAGGAATCCATTCTTTCCCACTGCATCTCTCTGCAACTCATACTTCCATATCAGTCTGTGCCTCAACCACAAATGAGGTTCAAAAAGCAAGGGCCCTCATGGTGACTCCAAATCCCAGCTTGTTGCTGTTCTCTTGGGCATCAGAGGCAACAGAACCTGGAAGAGGGCAGGTGAGGACAGGAAAGAGACCCAGAAGGTCTTCCCATTTAAACTGCTGAGATCTATAAAGATGTAATGATTTTCCATTTCACCAAAGTTCATGGTAATAAATTGGTGAATACAGAGAGGATCAAAATGAATGACTTTCAACTCTAGGTTCTACATTCTCTTTAGTCAACCCCTGGGCTTGGCCTAGCAGGAATGTCTCTCATAGAAATGAAAGCATGGGGGCGCCTGGGTGGCTCAGTGGTTTAAGCTACTGCCTTCAGCTCAGGTCATGATCTCAGGGTCCTGGGATCGAGTCCCGCATCGGGCTCTCTGCTTGGCGGGGAGCCTGCTTCCTCCTCTCTCTCTCTCTCTCTCTCTGCCTGCCTCTCTCCCTACTTGTGATCTCTATCTGTCAAATAAATAAATAAAAATCTTAAAAAAAAAAAAAAAAAAAGAAATGAAAGCATGATGAGACTAATGTCAGGGAATATTTGATATCCAGTAAACTAAACCCATTACTGATACATAAGTGTTATAAGTCTAAGGATGCTAACATACATTCACTTTCCAAAATGGTAGTGTCATTGTGCCTTTATATTTTTGTCCAGATTTTTGTTCCAAGTTATCTGGAATAAGGATCATAGCAGGTAAGGTGATTCACAGACTTACAATGATATCATTTTATTTAATATGATTGATAAGTGCTTAAACTAACGTGTAAAGGTTAAAAGAACAAAAAGGTGAAGAAAAAGAATGGTAAAGTCTACACTCTGAGATTTGCTATTTCATGTTTTACATGGTATACAAAACTGATTTTACTTCCTCTTCCCAGATATGACACACAGATGGTCCTGAGTTAAGAATCTTAAGCATGTTAACCACACCACACATCAAAGAAACAATTATTCAGTATTACAGGGCTCCTTCTCACTGACTCAGCAAGCTAATTACCCTCACCTATCTCACTACCCAGCTACTAACCAGGTTAAAGGCACAAGGAATTGAAGAGCAAACACCTAAAAAGTTGACCACCAATGATTTTACTATCTGGAAATATGCCACACAAAAAGATTTCAAATGTCACAAGCTTTCTGGTCCAGTTTCAACAGATTAAAAACTTGAACATTTTTGAATAAAGTTGTGTTCCTTAATTTCCCACATACCTCAAAAGAGAGAGTTTCTTTTTTTTTTCATTTTTTTTTAAATTTTTGTTTTTTGACTGCTTGAGATTGGAATAGAGTTCCCTTTTAAAAGTCATATCCTTTTCTTTAATAGGGAAGTCTAATTATTTCTCAAATCCTTGGATTTGGGAAATCTAGAGATTGATAAAAAACAAAATCTTTTCATTTATAAAGAAATTCTGTTATGAAGTTGAAGCTATTGGGCACCACAAATGCATTAAAAACAATAATAATTAGAATATAAAATAAAAGATTAGTCAATGGATTAATTTAATGGAGAATAATTAAACTACCATAAAGTAGGAGAAAAGGAAAGAAATATTTGGAGTATTGATTTAATCTTAGATTCCACTCTCTATAGCAGAAGGATGGAAAACCATTTGCTGGGGGGGTAAAAAGAAATAATTGTATCTTCAGAACCAATTCTCATCGCCTGAAGTGGTTAGTAAGTACCGCCAGAAGAGAAATACATTTGTTTAGCTTACCAGTATATTCTCAGATCCTAATACATCATAAATGCTCCACATTTTTTGAAAGTCTATATATTGTCGATGGTCCCTTTGTCAAGATACTAGTTGCATTTATATTGTAGGTAGTGATACTTCCATATAATGTATTCACAACTATGTATTTTATATAATATATAATATCTACATATATTAATATATAAACCTTTAAGAAAGGACTATGATTATCTCAATGAATTAAGGAATAATAAATTAGATATGTGATAATATGAATTATCCATTTATCCATTCAATGAGTATTTAGTACTGAATATTTTAGTACTACCAGCTGCTAGAATCTCTCTATCTTCAGCGTTAGGTTACAGAACTGCCAACAGCAAAATACGTGCAGTTCACAAGACTGAAGTTAACACATTCTTTCTGGAATTGAATTTAAAGCCCTTTAACTGCGTTTGAAACGAGTTATCGCTGAACAAGATTCGGTCTGCTCCATGGACCAATGGTTAGGAAATTCCTAAACTGAACATTTTGGATGAACATTGTAAAGAACATCATCAGAAGGAGAGCTAATAGATTGTGACTCCATTTCCCCAGTGTAAAGTAGTAAAAAGGCCCTGAAAATAATTGTAACCCTCACACTGGACAAAAATATCCTCCTGGCAGAGACGTGAAGAGTTATTCCAACTGGGCCATTAAGAAAACAGTTAGATCAAAAGTTGCCATTGAAATTGTTCTTTAGAAGAGTTCTGCTGTCAGCAGAAAGAAATGGACCATGTAATGTTTGATGCTTTTGCATTTAAAAATAGAAGGAGTAAAGTACAAACAGCATGTTGCAGGGGAAGAATTCCACTGTATGTTTGAACTAGATGACCTGCTAAATCTTTACCATCTCTCATTTCTGTAATTCAACCCTGTTGCACTTAAGTACACCATAAAAATAAAGCCATGTGGGAACATGACCATCAGTAACAACAAAAATAATAACACTCTGAGCTCCTTCCTTAGATGAAAGGCTCTGTGCTTTTACAAAACACTTTGCAAACATTATCTTTCTAATTCTCACAACACCCATGGTGTGTGGGAGGTAAGTATTATTATCCCATTTTGCAAATGGAGAAGTTGAGGACCATGGAGTTTGACCAGCCCACAGCCACAAAACAGCCCAACAAGAGAACTGAATCTATTGACACTCAGAACTGAGCTGCTAGAAAACAAGATGCCCTGACAAAATTTGGGGGTGGGGGTGGGGGTGGGGTCAAAATAAAACCTGCTCCTGGTATGTAGCAATGTCATAAATAGGACAAATGGAATAAAATTACAATTCAAATTGAAGGAATTAAAACTAGATCAGGTGAGGTTTAACAAAGATTAAAACACATCAGAAAGAAGTGAATTAGAGCCCTTACCCTAGTGATGGCTTTGCAGAGGATAAGCAAGAAACAGTCAGGCTTCTGAAGTATGACATTATTCAGAAAAAAAAAAAAAAAAAAAAACAAAGAATAAATAGAAAAGCCAGTTGTTTCTGATTCAATTGCAATAAACATCAGACTAACTGGAATTCTACCTTCCTAAATATCCAGATTAAAATTCTCAAACAATATTCACTGTGCATGACACCTGTTCTGTACTTCAATCTTAAAATGATGACCTGCACTATCTGACTACAAAACAAAATAGTTACTTAACTATAAATGAATGAGCAAATGATTGAATGAATGAATAAATGAGTGAATAAATAGACAAAATATAAATTTTAAAAAAGAACATATTTGGCTTATTCACATCTTTTGGGTGTGACTAAGACTTCCTAATATAGGGGTACCTGGGTGGCTCAGTGGGTTAAAGCCTCTGCCTTTGGCTCAGGTCATGATCCCAGGGTCCTAGGATCGAGCCCCGCATCGGGCTCTCTGCTCAGCAGGGAGCCTTCTTCCTCCTCTCTCTGCCTGCCTCTCTGCCAACTTGTGATCTCTGTCTGTCAAATACATAAGTAAATAAATAAAATCTTTAAAAAAAAATTGTGACACCTGCCCTCTGCCCCTGCCCTTCTCCACCTTCCCATTCTCCTTTCCTGGTTTATTAAAAAAAAAAAAAAAAAGAATTCCTAATATAGAGAACAGCTAAATCAGACCTAACTCATTGTCCAAAAGGACAGGAAACAAGACTATTGGAAGAAAAATGTCAACAATGAAGGTGACTGTCATTTTAGGAGGGCCAACATTTGCCAGATTGCCCTGGGCAGCCATATTTCCTAATTCAACACACAGTTCAGCTCATTCTAGGTACACACTCTGTAAATGCAGCTCAACCTGAACAAACTGAAGCCACTTGCCCTTTCAATCATTCTGAGCAAGTTACACATACCCTTTAGGCACCAGCTATTAGGGACTGTGCTTCAAAGAACCACCGAGATCCTAAGTCCTCTTGATTCAGACTGCTGAGTCAGTGACAGGGATGGGTAGAGGGAAGCACATGGCAGTCTCATAAGCTACTAAGCCTAAAAAGGGTGAATACATTAGGACTCTTCTTTTTGGCTTGATGTCTGAGGATTCTCTACATTGACTGAAGTTAGAGATTTGCCTTCTCAGATTTCTAACAGAACTATTAGTTGATGGGAATAGCTAAAATAGGAATAAGTTGACTAAGTAAATAGAGGCAGGACCAATGCAATTTTTGAGCAATTCACTTTTATCTTCTATTTTTTTTTTTGAAAATTTTATGTATTTATTTATTTGAGAAAGAGAATACAAGAGGAAGAACAGAGGGAGAGGGACAAGCAACTTCACACTGAGGGCACAGCTTGACATGGGGCTCCATCCCAGGACTCTGAGATCATGACCTGAGCTGAAATTAAGAGTCAGACACCCAACTGACTGCACCACCCAGGTGCCCCCATGTTTATCTTTTAAAAAGTTTTAACTGCATAATGATTTTCTACTTTTTTTTGTTTTCACTTACATTTTTTGGTCTTCAGAAGATGCAAACGTGCAAAAAGAAAGCCAATAAGCCCAAGACCATTCTCAGAATGTAGTACACATCACTTGATGGATTGCTGCATTCTTTTTATTGGTGCAGCTACAATACACTGTGTAGTGGTAAGAAGCCAGAGAGTTTCAAGAAGTCAGACACTTCTGCTCCCCTTTGACCCAGAGATGGGTACACTGCATTTGCAGTCTGTAGGCACTACATTGTCAAATGTATTAATTAAGTCCAGCTTTCATCCTGATCCAGGTAGTTAATGCCTTTACAGTTTGTACAATAAATATATATTTTTTAATTCAATGAAGTAAATATTTATTTACATAGTGCATACATTTATACATTTTACTATGTTTTATATATTCAATGCATGTATACATTTATTGTATGCATACAGATTTATGAAGAATTACAATTGTCATTGTGTTGCATGTTGCATGGTACCACCCCGACACAGCCCTTCAGGACTGAAGGACTTATTTCCCAGCTATGGGGAGTGGTGCCAGGAAACAGCCCTCAGCTCAAAGTCTTGCCTTGGGATTCCCTCACCTGAATAAAAATACCTCCTGTGAGACTCTGGTAGTTGGTGTTCCACAATCAGGAACTGATCAAGATGTATAGCCCCCTTTCCCCAACTCAGAACAATGAAGCGCCATCTTAGCTCCAGAGTTGCCAAAAAGCTTGCTAGACCCTTAATCATATTAAATACAGCTCAACTTTCTTCTCTGCCAAATTCTGCTTCCTGGCCCTCTCTTTCACAGGGCTGGTTCCCAAGAACACTTCCTGACAAATGCCACAAACACTTATCTCCTTGTCAACATCTGCTTTCTGAGGGCTTCTCCCAACACGCAACTCAAAGATTCAAAATGATAAGATAATAGATATATTTGTCCAAAGACTGAGCAGATCAAGGATACCATGATTTTGCCTGAATTTTGAGAGATATAGGGTCAAGGGTCCTTATAGCTCAATAGGAATAAAAACCTACAAGATGAATTCCACATTTTTAAGAAATCTGTACATTGGATTTTAGAATAATTCTGTTTAGAAATACATCCAAATGTTATTTTAACGCTCCTGGTGAGAAAGCTGAATACTAAGTTATTCTAACTTGCACTCATCCTGAGGGTTGCTTAGTGACAGGTAAAAACTGTGGCAAAGTAGAAGACCTGCATTTAAATATAAATGCCGGCACTTGGTATGCAGCCTTGGGCAAATCTCTTACCCTCTCTGAGCCTCATTTCCTCATCTGTCATGGGAAACTTATGACAAAATTAAATATATTATGTAACCTGCCCAGTTCAACGCTTGGCACACTATGTTGCTCAATAAATGTTCAGTTTCCCTTGATGATGAAGGGTAGCAACACCTTTCAGCTGCACGCAAAGAGAGGTTCACATCACAGCAAGACTAGAGGGAAATGCAAAGAATGGTTATAGGTATGTATGGCACAATATAGATATTTTTAAGTATCTAGAAGTTAAAGAAACTTCACTGAAACTTTCTCTGGTGTCCCAAACCCATACTTGCTAACTTCTGTCTTCTGAATATCTTCTAGAACTCACTTACTCCCTACAAGGCTGCTGTATGTTAATTTACTTCTTTTTTATGGAGCCCCAATGACAGATAAATATCCCAAAGTGCCCATCAGAAGCCTCTCCTCTTCATTTTGCTAGAGATCCTCTGATGATGGATGAATTGTAGTAGTAATAACCTGAGCAAAATATCACATTCAATTCTATTCTCTACAAACACAACCTCAGTTTCCTCCAACTTAACCCATCGGATGGATTTCATTAAGAATCACTCACATCTCACTGACTCATGCATGCCCCCATTAGCTGACAGGGTTCAAGGCTCTTTAGTTTCTCCTCCCATTTGTTTTCTGGGAGTCTCTGAAGGATCTAAAGTCTTACAGGTGCTCACGTGCTCTCACTAAAAGCCCTCTCTTGTGCTCCAGGCCCCCTCAGGTGCTCCAGAAGCCACTTGACAGTGTCACCTAGGACTACTGCTCCTGTCATTCCTTCCATGACCACTCCGATGCCCAGGCCAGGGAGCCTCTTCAGAGGTCCACCAACCAACCAGCGCTTAAGGAGCCGACACCACTCTGTGTTCCCAGCAATGTTCAGTGCACTGAAGTTGTGCCACATGCTGAGCTGTGGGAAATGAAGCTGGAGAGGGGGGCAGGAGCCAGCCAAGGCCATATCTTCCACACTGAAAAGCTTGGGCTTAGCCCATAGTCAGCAGGAAGTTGTCCAAAGGTTTAAATGAGGGTTTGACATATATATTTGTAATTCGGCAACGTCACTGGTTCAAGTATAGAGGATGAATTGGAGGGAGACAGATACCCTGTAATGTGCCAGGATGAGAGGGAGGTGTCCTTGATCTCCGAAATGGCAGTGTCTCTGTGCTCTGGAAGGAGAACTGAACTCTCTGGGTTACCTTTACTGGGCTTCCCTGTTGGCCGATCCCCGATTAATCTGGGCCAGTGGCAGTTACCAGCAGGAGACCGGGAAATGGGAGGACAGAAAAATCCAGTGTATTTCACCCTCTCTCTCCGTTGCCTCTCCTTCTTGGCACGTGCACACACACCACGGTTCTGGCTTCTGCCCAAAGATCCCGCCCGCCCGGGGCTCTGGGAACCCCACTTCCTCCTTTTGTCACTCCTGCCCAGGGTTGATTGTGGCTTCCTGCTGTTGCTAACATCTCAGCTGCTGCGTGGTCTCATCTGGCTTCTCATCTCTTCCATCACCTGTGTAACTGATTCCTAGTATAAAACTGTCTCTTTTAAATACCTGAAGTTTTTCTTTCCACGGTTGGACTCTGACTGGTACGGGAGAAGATACTTTTGAGAAAATATTTAAGAGGCAGAGTCATTGGGACTATATGAAGATGACCTTTACAGCCTAGCTCAAAGTTGTCCTCACTCCTGTGCACATTCTGAACTGAACTGATGCTTATTATATTGATTCCCCAGCCAGCTGGCTATCCCCTCTTCCATGGCACTATGTGCCACATGGAAGACTGACAGTGCTCAAACTCCTTGTGACAATAATAAAAGATTTTTTTAAAAATGGGGTGCTGTATGTGTGGGCCAGAGAAATATCTGCGGGTGCTCATCTTCCCCAAGATGACTGTTCAGGTTTCCCAGGCTACAGGTTCCACAAACACAGAATAGAACCCTGTGAACGCTGCTAGGGAAGGCCAGATCTGATGTATCAGTTCTTGATTTAGAACCTGACACATGAAGAACCAACAAAGTTATTAAGAATGATTTTGTTGGGTGGAATCAGATAGGAACATAAGGCCCCAGTGACCAAGAAGGAAAAGGACAAGGAGATAACGCTGAGACAATGGATAGCCAGGTTGCAGAGGATGGCACAGCATGAATGTAGAGCATGCCTGGCCTGGCCTGGAAGGAGACCTGGAAACAAGTGGGCACAGGTGCTCGGAGTCTGCTGGAGATGTCATGCCACCTAAGTAGTAGAGGGAGGATGTCAGAGACAAGACATATCTAGCCCAGAGAACTAGTCAGTTTACAACTAATAGAGGCTCAGTGGGGGTTGTCCAGTCTAATACATGCTTTCTTTTCTTTAATTTTATACTGTTTTATTTTTAAAGATTTGCTTATTCATCTGAGAGAGTGAAAGAGCGTGAGCAGGGGAAGGGGCAGAGGGAAAGAGAGAGAATCTCTGACAGACTCCCCACTGAGCATGGAGCCTGATGCAAGACCCTGAGATCATGACTGGAGCCGAAATCAAGAGTTGGACACCCAACCAACTGAACCACCCAGGTGCCCCTATTTTATTTTTCATTAAGTAAACTTACTTTAGAATACTTTCAGATTTTGAGAAAAGTTGCAGAAAGAGTACAGGAGTCCCTATGTACCTCTCATCCATTTTCCTCTGTTACCAGCCTACTTTACCTTGGTACAATTGTCACTGAAACCAACACTGGTACATAACTGCAAACTAAACTCCACACTAGCACTAGTATTTTCCCTCATAGCTCCCCCTGTGATCCCAGTGCATTGCACTTGGAGGCATTTTAGTTTTATTCTCCATCTTATTTCTTAAAGAGAAAAATAGTTATCCTCATTCATTTCGTTAATGGAATGTGTGTGTATGTTTTCCAAATTTTAATAAATTTTCCCAAGGAAGACCAGGCTAAATTTTCTCCCTTAGGAGAATGTATTTAGGCAGTAAGCACAGGACTCAAATCATATGGGTTCAAACCCTGGTGGGCTCTTTTCTATATTTGCAGCCTTGGAAAAGTCCTTCAATGTTTAATCCCTTTACCATTAGCTTCCTAATCTACAAAATGGAAAGAGTGATAGCACCTTACCTCATTGGTGGAATATGGGGATTAAAATTAACAGCACATATAAATCACTTAGAACAGTAAACAATGAATTAATCTTAGTTGCTATTACTATTACTGTTGTATATGATTCCAGAATATATCCTTTGTATCTCTTTTCTTGACTCACATTATACTTTTGATTATGTGTTGCATATTGGCCTTTACTCCCAAACTGGAAGAGTCATGAGTTTAAGGTCATTGCTGTCTATCTCAAAGCAGATGTTCAGGAAATAGTCCCTTGTTTGACACAGTGAATGAAGAGCCATCTTCCATCCACCTGAAATCATGAAACATCAAAGCTTGAAGGAAGAGAAAGTGAATGAGATGCAGGGAGACAGAGGATGCATCCCTACATGCACAGGTGAAACGGAGGCAGACCACTTTAGGTTTGGTGTCCAGACATCACTATACGACATCCTATGCCCGCTTCTATTTCCCTCCGTTTCTCTTCACATGCTACCTGACACTGAAAGGGCATGTCTTTCTCTGAGTTTAACAATTAAAAGGTTCAGCAGGAGGACAACTGCTCCTCCAAGCATTGGTAATGAAGAGTGGCAGAGGGAATTCTGGATGGAATTCCCAGCTACAGCTTTTGGGTGAAGTTGGCCTAGGTAGTGCGCTTGAGCTGAACAAGGATCAGATTCGAACAGTCTCAACATTCAAGTTCCTTGCCAAAAGGCCTGAAAACCTGAGTGGTCTGTGTATCAAAGCACGCTGGGGCTGTGGGAACCCAAGGCACAGATGTCTGTAAGGCTGTCTCTCTCTCTGCCGTAAACACAGCTTTCAAATGTGCTCCACTCTTATCCAGACCTCCAGACGAGGAAGTTGTTAAATGAGTTTTTTTCCCTTCTTTCCTGTAAGTAGCCTTTGCCTTTGAAATACTGCGAAGCAGTTGTCCCGCAGGGTGGAGGTGGAGTCAGCAGCTGCAGCATTTCTTCCAGCGTCATAGCGTTGGAATGTGGCTTCCTTTCACTCTCCCATCAGGGAAGATCCCACCCCTCCTTTGCATTCCTCCTGAGCAAGTTGTGTCAAGGCAAGGCAGGAGAGGAAGCTATTCCCATCCTCCGGGTGTAATCAAAAAGGAAGGTTTTAATTAGTTTCTCAGGATGTGCTCAGTTTCTGCACCGAGCAGCCCTTCCCTTCCTTGGCCTCAGAGCATTTCCTGGATTCTTCCAGAAGCACGCAGTTTTAGTCTCCCAGGTGCAAGACCCTGTACTGAAATGCAACAAGGAGTTGTGTGAAGAAGCTGTCTTTGTGAGCCCTTACCACAAGTGCAATCTTATGTTTATTTGGATAATTAGTTCATTTGTGACTGCCTCTCCCATTTTGCTGGGGATTCTACGTGGGTGGGGGCATGTCTGATGGTGGCCTCCATGATCTCAGAGCACCTGGCAGTATGTCTGCGATAGAGCAGGGGCTCGATAAATGGGGGCAAAATAAAATGATGAGCAGGTGATGGAAGAGGCTTCCCTTACAGCAAACACAATAGCCCCCAAAGCATATGTGGCCCTCAGAGCTCGCTTCTTCACAATCTCCTTGGAAGGCACACTCTTGATGACAGCGTCTTTTCTATGTACCAGACACATCTCTTTCTGCATCACATTTATTGTATCCATCAACTCCAATAATCCTTATAACAACACTGTGAATAGATTCCGTGATTACCCACATTGTACGGATTAGAAATCTGAGACAGGAAGAGAGAGAGTGAAATTCAGGTCTTGGCAGATGTGCACACATTTAAAAACCATCTTTCATAGTTAGGGACCCTGATAAACAAACACACACTTCAGATTTAAGAAGACCAAGGATTGTGTATCATCACTGAAAAAAGTAAACATGGGCAAAATTATCTCTTGAATGCTTTAATGTCAAGTACAGTCTTACAGATCTAGTGAATCAAAAGCCTGCTTTTTTTTTTTTCCTAAAATATCACCTGGAGGATTGTTACATGAACATACAAATTAACTGTTCACTCCACAGAGTTCATGGAATCCCAAGCGGCTAAAGAATAGAGGTTAAATCCCATTAAATTAAGATTTCTGTATGAAGAAATGTTCCTGCAGTACTGAAAGGAATATACTTCAATTCCAAATGGAGTTTTAGACTCAAAAAAGTGCGCAGGAAAACATTTCTCCCTCCTCTAAATTCCCATTGCACATTGGGCCATTTTTCTTGGTCTTGACATTTAATGCATTGTATTCTGATGTCTGTGCACTGGTCTTATCTCCCCGCAAAAACTGTAAACTCTTTAAAACAGGAACTGTCTTGCAGTAAAAGGCAGTGTGCTGGAAAGAGCAAGATTTTTATTGGTAAGTACAATTACCACTTGCTATTTGTACAACTTTGGGCAAGTTCTTTAACTTCTCTCATCCTTGATTTATTCATCTATGATATGAGGTTAATAATGGTATGTAGTATTATTACCTAGAATTTTAAAAGAATATTTGGGACTTTGTTTTCCCATTGAAATGGATATGCTTTAGTCCAGAAACACATTAAAGTTTTAATAAATAAATGAAAAACCTCTTAAGCCCATAAAAGCAAAGAAAACAAGGGAAGAGAGATAAGACAGAAAAGCATATATCTGTACAGAAAGTCGTGGACTGATGTGTGATCTGGCAGATCAGCAAACATGGAAACCCTTCAGTGAATGAAGTCACGAAGAAGGCTCATTTGCATTTCAGGATCTCAGAAGGCTTGGGAGTTAGAGGCAGGAGGCACTCTGGAAGTGGGTGTTGGTGGGATGAAAACAAGAATACCTCTAAAGGTCTTTGTAAGGAATAGTGAAACCCTGGGATCCTTTCCCTTCCCCCCATAACCAGTTGTCTACATGGCTTAGCTGTGAATAATACTTATGTAAACAAAACAATATGCAGACTGAATATTAATATGAGCAAAAGTTATAATGTACATTATATTATAAAAATGGAGAAGAAGTGTGTTTGAGGTGAGAAGAGGTATTTAAGGAAGCTAAATCCTTGTCTTCCATTGTTCTCAGGCAATATCTAAAATCAAAAAATTAAAAAATAACAGTAGAGGGGTGCCTGGGTGGCTCAGTGGGTTAAAGCCTCTGCCTGAGGCTCAGGTCATGATCCCAGGGTTCTGGGATCGAGCCCCGCATCGGGTTCTCTGCTCTGCGGACAGCCTGCTTCCTCCTCTCTCTCTCTCTCTCTGCCTACTTGTGATCTCTGTCTGTCAAATATATAAATAAAATCTTTAAAAAAAAAAAAAAAAAAAAAAATAACAGTAGAGCACATTATGTAAAACAATGAAGGCAAATACCCAGAAGAAAAAGCTAAAAGGATTAAAAATGATCTCCTTTAAGGGACAAAAACTGAAGTTGGCTGGGTGAGACAGGGGCTAATATTTTGCATTATAATCCTTGAAGAGTATTTGTATATATACATATATATATATATATATATATATGATTAAAAATATACATTTTTAATCATGAAAAAAAAACTTTTAAATGGGGGCGCCTGGGTGGCTCAGTGGGTTAAAGCCTCTGCCTTCAGCTCAGGTCATGATCTCAGGGTCCTGGGATCGAGCCCCACATCGGGCTCCTGCTCAGTGGGGAGCCTGCTTCTCTCTCTCCCTCTGCCTGCCTCTCTGCCTACTTGTGATCTCTGTCTGTCAAATAAATAAATAAAATCTTTAAACAAAAAAAACTTTTAAATGAATGCTGGGCTTCAGAAGGCAGTCAATAAACATCACTGCTGGCTCTCTTAATCCCTGTTCATTTTTACTTTACTCTCTGTTCATCTTATTTATTTATGTTCATATTTATTGCCCTGTCTGTTCTCCTTAAATGCTTACTAAATGACTGAACAAATGAAGATTCACATTCTGAATCACCAACATCTTCAGAAGGGAACAAAGGAAGGGACACATTAATTACCTTATATTTTATAATGTAAAAAATGAACTGTCACCTAAGAAAAAGTTTTGAACAATGAATGATCAGTCTCCTTGGCACTTCTTATGGGAGGGACAGAGCTATAAATAGGAAATCACGTATCTTTTCCAAAGACATGACCTGAGAAATATGAGAATTATGTTTAACTTGAAAAACACCTTTAAAATACCATACTCGACCTAAAACATGACTGGTAAATTAATCGGACAGCATCAACTCTTAAAATGACTTTTGCTGTCACAACTCTTACATGAGCTCGCATTTCCCCCACACCCCGCCTCCAAATCCACCATCCAAGCATTGATTTAGCACTAGTGGTGACCAGGGGACATGCTCCCTGAGTCTGGGTAGGTTTACTCTTGGGGAGCTCACCACCCATTAGCATATTCATACACAGGCTCAGAACTTGCATGGCACAAATAAGCAACTGCCATCTTTCCGAGCCTATGACACAGTTTGGTTTTGTATGTCCTCTTCTCTCCAGGAAGTCTCCTCTCTGGAGTTTTCCATCCTTGCAGTTGTCCCCTCCAGCATTCTTTCATCAGGATGAATGAGGACAAAGAGAACAGGTAGGAAGAGAGAAACCGATCCTCTTCGGTGAGTTGCTTACCCCCTTCCACAGCACTGTTTCATTTCTTTTGGGACCCCTGCCTGCCCTGGCTACAATGTCTTCATGGAAGCACAAATCAATGAAGATCAATGAAGATCCACCAAGGAGAAAGGCCATGGGTCCATCCCTCGGTTTGCATATTTGTTTGTTTGTGGAGATGTGTGAAGGAAAAATATCATGAGGGGGCCATAGAGATCTTTTCTTCTCCCAAGTGATTGCTTCTGAAAATCCAGATGATGTGTACTTTTGAAGATTTTTTTTTATATTTCCAATAGTAACAATAAATTAAACTCTCTCTGCCAACCAGCCACACATACTGCTCAGCAGAGCTGGTGATTTATGATTAATAATCCCCTCAGAAATACAAAACCCAGTTAAACAACAAAGGTTCGGATTCAACCCAAGTGAAATCAACAGATGCCTGGCACCGGGTACTAAATACCGCCAGCGGGAGGCTCCCATGGAATGCATGAAGGAGGGGATTCCAGAAACACTGAGTCAGTCTTGGAGCCAGTGTGCCACTCTTGGTGATGGCAAGGGACCCAGGGAAGTCCCAGGTGAAGAGTTCAAGTTTTATTGAATCTGTTTTGTTACTGAAAATCTCCAACAGTATGAGATTCTTAAGCATGAAGTCATTATCTGAATGCTGGGCTATATCTGTCGTGAGAATCAAATATCAAAAAAGGGTAAGAATGGTGGTCCAATGAAGACTAGTAGAAAATGTCAGTGGATATGTGCAGTGAATTACCCCCAGCCAATTTTGCTGTTAGGAATCATTAAGTTCTATTTAATAGATATGCCCTACTGAAAGAGGTATGTGAGTAGTCTTGGTCTCCTTCCCACAACCTCACTACCAGAGATGACAGCAAGTCTCAGACCAAATTCTGCTCTTACAAACATTATCAAACAGTCACAAAAAGCATAGCATACCCAGTCCTATAAACTTTATATAGTACCAGCTTTCTGAACTTTAAGGTGTTTGGACCACATTCGTATGTGTGAAAAGTTCCTTCAAAACAAATGCAATAATATTTTAGCAGAAGGATTTAGCGCCATTCGGGGTAATAAGTAGTCTGAATCAGGAAGCTTACTGGAGAGTTATGCTTTGGGCACCACAGTAAAGGGCACCAATTACATGGGTTGCTACATTTTTATGTCTCATTCAGGCAAGGATGAGCATTGTGTTTTTCATATTTCTAGCTAGTCCACACCCAACACCACTAATTTCATGAATGAAAACCCATTTATTACATTTGCTGTGCCATTTTACAAACTTTCACATTCATTGGGCAGCTGAATTTCTTGCTGGAGCTAACTCTGGAGCAGGGTCTTCCAGTTAGATGCTAACTAACAAACTGTGTACTGGGTTGAACAGTATTCTACCCCTACCCTCCAAATTCATGTCGACCAGGAATTTGTGAATGTGACCTTATTTGGAAATAGGATCTTTGCACAAGTAATCAAGCTCAGATAGGGTGATAGTG
Organism: Meles meles; assembly: GCF_922984935.1. Lineage (NCBI taxonomy): Eukaryota > Metazoa > Chordata > Mammalia > Carnivora > Mustelidae > Meles > Meles meles. The sequence continues at coordinate 95,882,960 of NC_060068.1, forward strand.
GATTAAAATATGCTCTAATCCAACAACTGGTACCCTTATAAGAGGGAAATTTGGACACAGACACATACAAAAGGAAGTATACTTTGGGAAGATGGGAAAGAGACTGAATTGGTGCATCTAGAAGCCAAGGTAAATCAGAGATCACTGGCAACCACCAGGGGTCAGGAGGGAAGGATGGACTGAACTGTCTCTCAGAGACTCCAGAAGGATTCAGCTCTAGCAACACCTCAATTTTGGGCTTCTAGACTCCAAAACTTGAGAGAATAAATTTCTCTAGTCTTAAGCCTGTCTGCAGTAACTTGTTAGGACAGTATTAGGAAACTAATACACCATGGAATCTAGAATATGCATTAACTGGGACAACTAACCACTCCCCGGAATAGAAAGAAACTAACCACTACATATATCACAATGTTAATGCTGAAGTATCTAAAAGTAAATTATCAGCAACATGACAAAATGCTAGTAGGATTGCCATACCTATGTTTTTAACAGCTGTATTTTGAACAGCTGAACCAAGCAGCTAAAGGCCACATAAGACGCAGATCACCCTGGGGCACCTGGGTGGCTCAGTTATTAAGCATCTGCTTTCCCACTCAGGTCATGATGGGATCAAACCCCACATCGGGCTCCCTGCTTGGTGGGAAGTCTGCTTCTCCCTCTCCCACTACTCCCTACTTGTGTTTCTGCTCTCGCTATCTCTCTCTCTGTCAAATAAATCAATAAAATCTAAAAAAAAAAAAAAAAGCACATATCATCTTTACATCCTTCGGTCTATAAATCCATTCTAGTTTTTTTAGACTAAGAGGACAGGTGGTTTCTCTCTCATCTTTTCCAAGGACTTTTGGAGCCCTTGGAAGGCATGGCTCAATCACAAGCTTAGTTTGCTCTTGGTTAACTGACACGATTTGTGCCACTATAAGAAGCCAAATGCAGTATGTGAAACATCACCTATCTTGACTGGAAGCTTTGTGTTTGAGATGAAAGTTTTGAGTTTTGTGTTTTTGAGATGAAAGATGAAAATTTATTTGAAAGAATCTTTTGTGATTTTTTTTTTCTAATGCAGGAGCACCATAAAAGGAAATAAAAGAGAATCATTTTATGGATAATAAATGATGAATACAATTTATTGCAATTTAATCAAATTACTTGTAGTTTCTCAGCTAAGCATCCTTTCTGCTCCACACTAGAAAGAGCTGAATGTGTTAAAACATGAGGTGGGCCACCATGCATATTAATGACCACAGTACCGTCCTGCCTCAGGGGAACGCATATGAATTTGGGGATGTGAGAGTGTGGTTCTGAATCCAGGAGCCATCTTTGCTACCTGGGTCATCTTAGGAAACTTATTTTAAGTTCCTCAGTCTTAATTTCTCACCTGGAAAAATGGAGCTCTTACTTCCCCTGTTGTTGACTTGCAGTAAAGATTACATAAGACAATATCTAAAAAAATTTCTTTCCACAGTGCCTGACTCACAATTGGCTTCCAGCAAATAATAGGCCATCCCCTCCACACACACACCATATCTATATCTATATCTTCTATTCATTGTGCCTTTCCTCCTCTATTGCTCTTGTAGCATTATCATTCTTCATTTAATGGCTGGCTTCTCACAGCTTCTTCCTCTATACTTCATGCTCAGCGAATCTTTCTATACCACTTCTGCTCTTACTTCCAATGGTAACAAGAGATCACAGGTTTCTGAACCTAACTAGGTGCTGAGAACTCCATAAATGCTCTCAGATTCTCACCACAACCCTCCAACACAGATTATACTTTCCTTAATTTATATAAAAGGAAATCAAGGCTAGGAGAGATTAAGTTTGCCAAGCTAATGAGTGAGTGAATCAAAATCCTGTGTGTCTAACTACACAACCACTATAGCACATTGTCTGTAAGACTTACTTCATCCATACTACCTTTCACACTTTAGGCATACGATCCACATACCAACTGATGACATGCATGAAGGCAGGCTTAACACAATGTTTAGTTTATAGTAAAGGCCAAATAAATGTTAGTTAATTATTACTACAAACTGTTAATTGGTAATTAATTGATGATGATTAAATAATTCTGAATATGGTCATTATCCTGTAGACATCCTCGGGCAAAAGAAAATCCTGAAAGGAGGAAGGCATCTTTTAATTTCTTCAGGAAAGGGGATTTTGAAAAGGTTATTGATTAAGTCAGAATCTAGTCATAAAAAAAAACAAACAAACAGGATGGTTCAAAGAAAATTAGGAAGACCTGGGTCCATCCCAGAACCATAATGAGTCGCTTCCTTAGCATAACCTTCAATAATATTTTTAAAGGTGCTATGTTGATATGTTGACAGTTGCTAAGGCTGTGATGAAAAGATATTAAAAGGAGAAGAGTGAAAACAAGACCATGAGCCATGGAGAGATGGTAATCAAGGGGCAGCCCATTCTTATGGACTTGCTCATCTCCCTGACAGCAAAGGCCCCACCCCAGCCTCCCTCACCTCCTGTTAGAATCCACCTACACTGTAGCCATGAATAAGAGTAACACAAAAGTAATTCCGTACTGATGAGAATCAGATTCCTTCAACCCTAGTTACAATGAAAGACATCTTATTATCCATAAATTTCAGCAAGAGTTTTTCACCCAAACTGATTTTGTTATCTGTATCTTGAGAATCTGGCCTCATGTCCTAACTGAAGTAGGGATTGCTAATTTTTCCCACTCGTTTTAAAGACCAAGCGGCCAACGATGGAGGAAAGCAAGATCTCTGCCTCAGATCTTATAGAGGAGCACTGCTGTGTCAGTGCCCAGGATGCCTGCCATCTCAGTTAAGAAAAGTCCAAAGCAGGGAGGAGTCAAGATGGCGGAGAAGTAGCAGGCTGAAACTATATGAGGTAGCAGGAGATCAGCTAGATAGCTTATCTAAACATTGCAAACACCTAGAAATCCAACGGGAGATCGAAGAGAAGAAGAACAGCAATTCTAGAAACAGAAAACCAACCACTTTCTGAAAGGTAGGACTGGCGGAGAAGTGAATCTAAAATGGCGGGAAGATAGACCGCAGGGGGAGGGGCCGGCTCCCGGCAAGCAGCGGAGCAACGGAGCACAAAATCAGGACTTTTAAAAGTCTGTTCCACTGAGGGACATTGCTCCAGAGGCTAAACCGGGGAGAAGCCCACGCGGGGTCAGCGTGGCGCCAGGTCCCGCAGGGTCACAGAAGGATCGGGGGTGTCAGAGTGTCACAGAGCTCTCAGGTGTTAGAACGGAGAAGCCGGCTGCAGAGACAGAGCCGAGGACTGAACTCTCAGCTCGGGGTTACCTTGAGCCAGTCGCAGGCTGGGTGAGCTCGGAGCACGGCTGGAGGCCGGGGATACAGGAGTGATTGGGTACTGTCCTCTGGGGGCGCACTGAGGAGTGGGGCCCCGGGCTCTCGGCTCCTCCGGACCGGAGACTAGGAGGCTGCCATTTTCAATGCCGTCCCCCGGAACTCTACAGAAAGCGTTCAGGAAACAGAAGCTCCCAAAAGCGAACCCAAGCGGATTACTTACTCCGGCCCCCGGTAAGGGTGGTGCAGTTCCGCCTCGGGCAAAAACACTTGAGAGTCACTACAACAGGCCCCTCCCCCAGAAGGTCAACAAAGTATCCAGCCAGGACAAAGTTCATCTATCAAGGAAAGCAGGTTCAATACCTAGGACAGCAGCGGAATTCCAGAGGAGGAGAAAGCAAAGTACGGAACTCATGGCTTTCGTCCCATGATTCCTTAGTCTTGCAGTTAATTCAATTGTTTTTTCAATTTTTTTCTTTCTTTTTTCTTCTGCTAAATTTTTAAAAACTTGTACCCTTTTCTTTCTTAATGTTTTTTGACTAGTTTATCTAAAATATATATTTTTTCTTTCTTTTTATATTTTTTCTTTATTTGTTTTATTTTTTAAACTTTTTTCTTTTTTTTTTCTGAACCTCTTTTTATCCCCTTTCTCCCCCCCACAATTTGGGGTCTCTTCTGATTTGGTTACAGCGCATTTTTCTGGGGTTTTTGCCACCCTTTTAGTATTTTACTTGCTCCTTCATATACTCTTCTCTGGACAAAATGACAAGGCGGAAAAAATCACCACAAACAAAAGAACAAGAAGCAGTAACGAAGGCTAGGGACCTAATCAACACAGACATTGGTAATATGTCAGATCAAGAGTTCAGAATGACGATTCTGAAGGTTCTAGCCGGGTTCGAAAAAGGCATGGAAGATATTAGAGAAACCCACTCAGGAGATATAAAAGCCCTTTCTGGAGAAATAAAAGAACTAAAATCTAACCAAGTTGAAATCAAAAAAGCTATTAATGGGGTGCCTGGGTGGCTCAGTGGGTTAAAGCCTCTGCCTTCAGCTCAGGTCATGATCCCAGGGTGCTGGGATCGAGTCCCGCATCTGGCTCTCTGCTCAGCAGGGAGCCTGCTTCCTCCTCTCTCTCTGCCTGCCTCTCTGCCTACTTGTGATCTCTCTCTGTCAAATAAAATCTTTTAAAAAAAAGCTATTAATGAGGTGCAATAAAAAATGGAGGCTCTCACTGCTAGGATAAATGAGGCAGAAGAAAGAATTAGTTATATAGAAGACCAAATGACAGAGAATAAAGAAGCCGAGCAAAAGAGGGACAAACAGCTACAGGACCACAAGGGGAGAATTCAAGAGATAAGTGACACCATAAGATGAAACAACATTAGAATAATTGGGATTCCAGAAGAAGAAGAAAGAGAGAGGGGAGCAGAAGGTATATTGGAGAGAATTATTGCAGAGAATTTCTGTAATATCCATTCTGCAAAGGGAACAAGCATCAAAATCCAGGAGGTGCAGAGAAGCCCCATCAAAGTCAACAAAAATAGGTCCACACCCCATCACCTAATAGTAAAATTGACAAGTCTTAATGACAAAGAGAAAATCCTGAAAGCAGCTCGGTAAAAGAAGTCTGTAACATACAATGGTAAAAATATTAGATTGGCAGCGGACTTATCCACAGAGACCTGGCAGGCCAGAAAGAGCTGGCATGATATATTCAGAGCACTCAACGAGAAAAACATTCAGCCAAGAATACTCTATCCAGCTAGGCTATCATTGAAAATAGGAGAGATAAAAAGCTTCCAGGACAAACAAAAACTGAAAGAATTTGCAAACACCAAACCAGCTCTACAGGAAATATTGAAAGGGGTCCTCTAAGCAAAGAGAGAGCCTAAAAGAAGTAGGTCAGAAAGATACAGAGACAATATACAGTAACAGTCACCTCACAGGCAATACAATGGCACTAAATTCATATCTCTCAATAGTTACCCTGAATGTTAATGGGCTAAATGCCCCAATCAAAAGACACAGGGTATCAGAATGGATAAAAAAACGAAACCCATCAGTATGTTGCCTACAAGAAACTCATTTTAGACGCGAAGACACCTCCAGATTTAAAGTGAGGGGGTGGAAAACAATTTACCATGCTAATGGGCATCAGAAGAAAGCTGGGGTGGCAATCCTTATATCAGATCAATTAGATTTTAAGCCAAAGACTATAATAAGAGATGAGGAAGGACACTATATCCTACTCAAAGGGTCTGTCCAACAAGAAGATCTAACAATTTTAAATATCTATGCCCCTAACGTGGGAGCAGCCAACTATATCAACCAATTAATAACAAAATCAAAGAAACACATCAATAATAATACAATAATAGTAGGGGACTTGAACACTCCCCTCACTGAAATGGACAGATCATCCAAGCAAAAGATCAACAAGGAAATAAAGGCCTTAAATGACACACTGGACCAGATGGACATCACAGATATATTCAGAACATTTCATCCCAAAGCAACAGAATACACATTCTTCTCTAGTGCACATGGAACCTTCTCCAGAATAGATCACATCCTGGGTCACAAATCAGGTCTCAACCGGTATCAAAAGATTAGGATTATTCCCTGCATATTTTCAGACCACAATGCTCTGAAGCTAGAACTCAATCACAAGACGAAAGCTGGAAAGAACCCAAATACATGGAGACTAAACAGCATCCTTCTAAAGAATGAATGGGTTAACCAGGAAATTAAAGAAGAATTGAAAAAATTCATGGAAACAAATGATAATGAAAACACAACAGTTCAAAATCTGTGGGACACAGCAAAGGCAGTCCTGAGAGGAAAATATATAGCGGTACAAGCCTTTCTCAAGAAACAAGAAAGGTCTCAAGTACACAACCTAACCCTACACGTAAAGGAGCTGGAGAAAGAACAAGAAAGAAACCCTAAACCCAGCAGGAGAAGAGAAATCATAAAGATCAGAGCAGAAATCAATGAAATAGAAACCAAAAAAACAATAGAAAAAATCAATGAAACTAGGAGCTGGTTCTTTGAAAGAATCAATAAGATTGATAAACCCCTGGCCAGACTCATCAAAAAGAAAAGAGAAAGGACCCAAATCAATAAAATCATGAATGAAAGAGGAGAGATCACAACTAACACCAAAGAAATACAGACAATTATAAGAACATACCAGGAGCAACTCTACGCCAACAAATTGGACAATCTGGAAGAAATGGATGCATTCCTAGAGACATAGAAACTACCACAACTGAACCAGGAAGAAATAGAAAACCTGAACAGGCCCATAACCAGTAAGGAGATTGAAACAGTCATCAAAAATCTCCAAACAAACAAAAGCCCAGGGCCAGACGGCTTCCCAGGGGAATTCTACCAAACATTTAAAGAAGAACTCATTCCTATTCTCTTGAAACTGTTCCAAAAAATAGAAACGGAAGGAAAACTTCCAAACTCATTTTATGAGGCCAGCATCACCTTGATCCCAAAACCAGACAAGGATCCCACCAAAAAAGAGAACTACAGACCAATATCCTTGATGAACACAGATGCAAAAATTCTCGCCAAAATACTAGCCAATAGGATTCAACAGTACATTAAAAGGATTATTCACCACGATCAAGTGGGATTTATTCCAGGGCTGCAGGGTTGGTTCAACATCCGCAAATCAATCAATGTGATAGAACACATTAATAAAAGAAAGAACAAGAACCATATGATACTCTCAATAGATGCTGAAAAAGCATTTGACAAAGTACAGCATCCCTTCCTGATCAAAACTCTTCAAAGTGTAGTGATTGAGGGCACATACCTCAATATTATCAAAGCCATCTATGAAAAACCCACCGCAAATATCATTCTCAATGGAGAAAAACTGAAAGCTTTTCCGCTAAGGTCAGGAACAACAGGGATGTCCATTATCACCACTGCTATTCAACATAGTACTAGAAGTCCTAGCCTCAGCAATCAGACAACAAAAAGAAATTAAAGGCATCCAAATCAGCAAAGAAGAAGTCAAACTATCACTCTTCACAGATGATATGATACTATATGTGGAAAACCCAAAAGACTCCACTCCAAAACTGCTAGAACTTGTACAGGAATTCAGTAGTCAGGATATAAACTCAATGCACAGAAATCAGTTGCATTTCTGTACACCAACAACAAGATAGAAGAAAGAGAAATTAAGGAGTCAATCCCATTTACAATTGCACTCAAAACTATAAGATACCTAGGAATAAACCTAACCAAAGAGGCTAAGAATCTATATGGAGAAAACTATAAAGTACTCATGAAAGAAATTGAGGAAGACACAAAGAAATGGAAAAATATTCCATGCTCCTGGATTGGAAGAATAAATGTTGTGAAAATGTCAATTCTACCTAAAGCAATCTACACATTTTATGCAATCCCTATCAAAATATAGCCAAAGGAATATTGAAAAAGAAAGCCAAAGTGGGTGGCATCACATTTCCGGACTTCAAGCATCAAGACAGCATGGTACTGGCACAAAAACAGACACATAGATCAATGGAACAGAATAGAGAGCCCAGAAATAGACCCTCAACTCTATGGTCAACTCATCTTCGACAAAGCAGGAAAGAATGTCCAATGGAAAAAAGACAGCCTCTTCAATAAATGGTGCTGGGAAAATTGGACAGCCACATGCAGAAAAATGAAATTGGACCACTTCCTTACACCACACACGAAAATAGACTCAAAATGGATGAAGGACCTCAATGTGAGAAAGGAATCCATCAAAATCCTTGAAGAGAACACAGGCAGCAACCTCTTCGACCTCAGCCGCAGCAACATCTTCCTAGGAGCATCGCCAAAGGCAAGGGAAGCAAGGGCAAAAGTGAACTATTGGGATTTCATCAAGATCAAAAGCTTTTGCACAGCAAAGGAAACAGTCAAGAAAACCAAAAGACAACTGACAGAATGGGAGAAGATATTTGCAAACGACATATCAGATAAAGGGCTAGTATCCAAAATCTATAAGGAACTCAGCAAACTCAACACCCAAAGAACAAACAATCCAATCAAGAAATGGGCAGAGGACATGAACAGACATTTCTGCAAAGAAGACATCCAGATGGCCAACAGACACATGAAAAAGTGCTCCACATCACTTGGCATCAGGGAAATACAAATCAAAACCACAATGAGATATCACCTCACACCAGTCAGAATGGCTAAAATTAACAAGTCAGGAAATGACAGATGCTGGCGAGGGTGCGGAGAAAGGGGAACCCTCCTATACTGTTGGTGGGAATGCAACCTGGTGCAACCACTCTGGAAAACAGCATGGAGGTTCCTCACAATGTTGAAAATAGAACTACCCTATGACGTAGCAATTGCACTACTGGGTATTTACCCTAAAGATACAAACATAGTGATCCGAAGGGGCACGTGTACCCGAATGTTTATAGCAGCAATGTCTACAATAGCTAAACTATGGAAAGAACCTAGATGTCCATCAACAGATGAATGGATAAAGAAGAGGTGGTATATATACACAATGGAATACTATGCACCCATCAAAAGAAATGAAATATTGCCATTTGCGACTACATGGATGGAACTAGAGGGTATCATGCTTAGTGAAATAAGTCAATCGGAGAAAGACAACTATCATATGATCTCCCTGATATGAGGACGTGGAGATGTAACATGTGGGGTTAGGGGGATAGGAGAAGAATAAATGAAACAAGATGGGATTGGGAGGGAGACAAACCATAAATGACTCTTTTTTTTTTTTTTAAAGATTTATTTATTTGACAGAGAGAGAGACCACAAGTAGGCAGAGAGGCAGGCAAAGACAGAGAGAGAGGGAAGCAGGCTCCCTGCTGAGCAGAGAGCCCGATGTGGGACTCGATCCCAGGACCCTGAGATCATGACCTGAGCCGAAGGCAGCGGCTTAACCCACTGAGCCACCCAGGCGCCCCCCATAAATGACTCTTAATGTCACAAAACAAACTGGGGGTTGCTGGGGGGAGGTGGGTTTGGGAGAGGGGGAGGGGGCTATGGACATTGGGGAGGGTATGTGCTATGGTGAGTGCTGTGAAGTGTGTAAACCTGATGATTCATAGACCCGTACCCCTGGGGATAAAAATACATTATATGTTTATAAAAAAAAAAAAAAAAGAAAGGATGAATACCCAACTTTTGTAGTAACATGGACGGGACTGGAAGTGATTATGCTGAGTGAAATAAGTCAAGCAGAGGGAGTCAAGTATCATATGGTTTCACTTATTTGTGGAGCATAACAAAGTACATGGAGGACATTGGGAGATGGAGAGGAGAAGGAAGTTGAGGGAAATCGGAAGGAGAGGCAAACCATAAAAGACTATGGACTCTGAAAAACAACCTGAGGGTTTTGAAGGGGTGGGGGTGGGAGGTTGGGGGAACCAGGTGGTTGGTAATAGGGAGGGCACGTATTGCATGGAGCACTGGGTGTGGTGCAAAAAAAATGAATACTGTTACGCTGAAAAAATAAATAAATAAAAAATTTTTTTAAAAATAGAAAAAAAAAAAAAAGAAAAGAAAAGTCCAAAGCAATATCTATGCCCATGTGAGAAAGAAGTTGGTTACTCTGACAGAAACCTTACCAGTGATTTCCTGAGAATGGAAAAGATATAACGTGTATAGCAGAGCTACTGATGGCTAGTGGTCATAGGCAGTTGTTACTGTTTTGTTTTGTTTCCCGGAAGGAGGAGGTAAACACATGTTTTGGCTTTACATCTGGCACCCAGCCCTTTCCGAGGAAGGACTTCTGACTCTTGTCAGCAATGGACTTAGTTGCTTTCCACTGGATTTTATTAATCCGGGTGGTCATGCATCCAACTCACAAACAGAAAGGAGGTTTTCCCCAAGCCAGGGCCAGGTGCAGAAGAACCACACACTGACCCTCAATGTAATGTATGCTGATGATATTCTGAAACAGCCTTGACCTGCGTCCAGTGAAAGCAAGACCCAACTCTATATCATGATTAAAACTGGACTTTCCCAGCCTTCCCAATCTTGTAGATCCAATGAAAACAATCTGCTGAGCACAATTATTAAAAATAAGAAAGCAAAATTTCAAAAACCTACCATGACCTACCATTATTTTATAAAACAAGGACATTTTAACAACAAAAGAGGGAAGACAGTCATAACCTCAGAATAAAGGAGTCTTCTAAATTAGTAATTTAGTATTTATTCTTAAAACATATTCTTATGATTCTTACGAAACTACTAACCAATAAAAATGTAAAAAAAAAGAGTTTTTCTCATATTCTGGAAAATCCTTAAATATGACTAACGGATCCTGGAGGAGCACATCCCATCAATTACACGTGTTTAAGGTATACATATCGGCGTTTTGCTATGGAATTCATGACAGCACAAGTTTGGGTTAATGGAATCTTGGAAATAACATGACAAAATCCCTGAGATAGATTTGTGGCTGAGACCACAGCCTAGCCTCAGCTCTCCTACTGTGACATCCTGCTGCCTTTAAACTCCCCCATGGGGCCATGATTAGCCACACCATTTGGCATTTAATCCCATATCTTTGATATTGACAGGTCACAGCACTTTCTGGCTACATTACATTCCATACATATTTTCTAGATGAGTAGAATTTCTTTCATATCCAAGGGCAAGAAAGTCCCTGGCACAGTGTAGGACTGAAACATAAATACAGTAGCCCATGTAATAAGATCAGTAATTTCAAATACCGACATAGGCAGGAAGATAACATGATTGTCAAAATTCTGTAGGTATATAAAGCCCAATTTAAAAACAAAACAAAACAAAAAAACTTCTGAGGCATCTAAAAAGAAATTCTGGGAGTTAAAACCTGGTTTTCCAGGCATCCTGTATTTTCTTAAGCCACTTTTCCCACCATTCTTCTACTTAAGAAAGCTTAGCCCTTCTTTTCAAGTATACCTCTCTTCTCAGAAGTCTTTCCAACTATCCCAACCTTTGGTGATTTTTTCCCATTTATGAGTTCCTGCAGTATTTATCTCTTCTCTCTCAAAGATAAATTTAAACACATCATAGGCACAATGAGGGCTAAATAACAGAACTTTTCCATCCTATCTTCATTTCTCTGTACACTAAGCAAAATATTCCCACCCTACCTTCTACATACCAGAGAAATCCCAATCATCCCTGAAGGTCAGATCAGCAGAGTAGCTTCTTCCTCTTTATGCCTGCCCTGAGATCATGACCTGAGCGGAAGGCAGATGCCTAACTGACTGAGTCACCCAGGCACCCCAGAAAGTATATGTTGTTTATCTGAAATTCAAACAAGTTGTCCATATTTTATCCAGCAACTCTCTCTCTCTCACATAGAATAATCCAACCTGAATATCTTCTGGTCCTTTGATTTTGGAATGTTTTTCATTGCCACAAGAGTTTTAGAAATGCTAAATGTATTCACTCAGGCCTGCTGTAACAAAGACCCACCAACCAGGTAACTTCCAACCACAGAAATGTATTGACTCATAATTCTGGAGGTTAGAAGTCTGAATTTGAGGTGTTGGCAGGGCTAGCCTATTCCGTGCATCTTTTTTCTGTTTTCCCCACATGATCTTTGGCTTGTGGCAGGATAATTCATCTCTGGCTCGGTAGCCATCTTCTCTTTCTGTATCCTCTCCTCTTCTTGTAATGACATTGGTCATAATGAGTTAAGGACCCAATTTACTCCAGTATGACCTCAACTTAAATTAATTAATTATATTGGCAATGACCATATTTCCAATAAGATAACATTCTGAGGTACTGGGGTCGGGGGGCTAAGACTTTAACATATCTTTTGGGCGGACACAAGTCAGCCCTGCCACTAGTTCTGCTAGGAATGTGCTGCTTTCTCCTATTTCTCTAGGCATTCCTATTTACTTCAACCCACATTTTAAATTTCAACTTAATTAACAATTCTCTAACTTTCTTGAGTAAATACTATTCCCCAATTTGGTACTTTTAGTTAAAGGACCATATTCTTCTCTTCATTCCCCTTTAGGTTCTCTGTGATAACTCTCTCTACGTGCACTAGCTTGACAAAGACGTTCATGTGATGAACAATGTGATGAACGTCTTTGTTCTCCCTAGGACTGCACTCCATGAAGGCAAGAACCAGGCCTGTTGGGCTCATTAGTACCTCCTGGGCTGGGAGCGTTATGCTTAGTGGTACTTAATGAAGATTTGTCCTATGAAGGAATAAATCATTCATGATTTTGATGAATTATTTTACAGACTCAATAGCGTAAGGGCAGAATGGAATCTTAGAAAATCTCCATTCAGTAAGAGATTTCTGAATAAATAATTAGTTGTTTTCATGTCTACTCTTTTGTGGTTTTTATCCTTAAAAAAAAGTATCAGGAAGACAATTATCAGGCAAGACAGAGATATGCATTTGTTTATTAAATGCATAAAATACTTAATTCATTTTTGTCTGAGTTTCTTTTTCTAATTGAGGTATAACTGACATACAACACTATACTAGTTTCAAATACATAACACAATGATTCAATATTTGTACATAGTGCAAAATTTATATATATTGCAAAATGAGCTTCTTTGATAGACCTATATTTGTCACCAAAAGACCAGGCCTGACCTGTGTTTGAATAACACAAGTAAAAGCTGATTTGATTTTGAACACTTATAGAAAAAGTTATCCCCGAAAAGTTAATTAAAACATACTTACTCAGCTTTATAATATTCTTCAACTTTATGCAATTCTACTTCCAAGTTTATGAAACAGCAAAACAAAAATGTCTCTAGATATCTCAACTTTTGCCTTTTTTCCTCTAAACTATGAATGACAAAGACAGTGTCAGAGCACCAAAAACGGAACTTTCTTAGGATTATATGTGTGCTTAAAGAATACCAAAACCAGCCCCAGGAACTAAGAAGCTTTTGAGATTAGACTCAGAAGCAAAACTCATTCATTATTTCCATCCTCCTCTGCTAATTTCTTCAAATAAGTAATGCATCAATAAGTCAGTATCTGTGGACTCTCTTAGCTATATATTTTTAATGATGATGAACAAGAGGATTTTGCCAAAGCTTGTATGGAGAGAGAGGAAGATTTATTGAAAGCACATCTAGCATTGATATTACACTAGTTTAGATTTTAGGTTTGTTTCCATTGGCCCTGGTGTTCATTAGGAACACACCTTAGATTACTTTTGGGGTGGCAGAGAACTGAAATGAACTAAACTAGTATCTTCTAAGAATCTTTACAGCTTGGGTAAATCATTGTTAGAAGCTGAACTTGTTAAACATCTAGGTAAACAGAAGATATAATCAACTTTGCTCTTAAAGGACTAAAGTAGACTTTAAATATTTTTAATGTAGTCTGATTCTTTAATATGTTCCAGTGCTATTGATTTCAAGCATGTGTAATAGATACTTGTTAGCTTCCTACTATTTGTGATAACATTCTATTGCGTGCTTAGTAATTTGATAGGTGAGTAGGAAAATTCTATTTTTTCCTTTTTTATTTCCTTTACTCTCACACTACGACCATACTCCCAACACTTCTGGTACCAGATGTGTGCATTTTCCCCACACCAAGCAATTCTGTGAAGTCAGCCAAGTATCCTATAATTTTAACACTATTCTGACACTATTTCCCTGGAGATAGCATCCCTCCAGGTTAAGAATTCAGTCCTGGAACACTGCTTCTCACTTCAGATACCAATCACTATCAGTACGTCACAGGTTACCCACAACTTCTATCCAACTAGGCTATAAAAGGGAGACTCCCAGGATGCCCTCCTCAGGTTTGGTTAATTTGCTAGAGTGGTTCACAGAACTTATGTTTACCAGTTTAAAAAGGCTATGATAAAGGATACATTAAAGAGTGAGATGAAGATATATGTAGGTAAGTTCTGGGAGGGGTCTGAGCGCAGGAGCTTCTGTCCGCATGAAGTAGGGGCATGTCAGTCTGCCGGTATGTAGCTATGTTCACTGAACTGGAGGCTTCCCAGACCTCATACTATTGGGATATTATGGAGTCTTCCTTAACTCCATTTACAACTCTTCTCCCCTATCTAGAGAAGGTGGAAATGAGGGAAAGGTCTGAAAATTCCAAGCTTCTAATCACAGCATTGTCTTTCTGATAACCAGTCCATATCCAACAGCCTGCCCAGGGTCATCTCATTAGAACATAAGATGTTTCTAGTGCTCTGATCACTCAGGAATTTACAAGGGTCTTAGGAGCTCTCTATCATGGACAGAGTCAAAGACCAAATGTTAGAACAAGAGATGCTCTTAGTGTTCTTATCACTTAGGAATTTACAAGAGCTTTAGAAGCTCCACGTCAGGAACTGGGGGGCAGAAACCAATACCTACGCTTTCTATTATCTCACAATGAGGAAGTAAATCTGGTAAGTGGAACTTCTTACCTAAGCACCTACTTTTCCCACGGTATTAGCCCAATCATTTTATACTCCTGTAAGAAATTCGGTGATGAATCAGAGTTTCTTTCAAATAGCTTCCCTTGAGGAACACCATAGGATTTGCTTGCTATATGGGTCTTCAAATAATATCCATGTTTTAAATTTCATTGTTTCATCGATTTCTTCACCTATACTTTGTTAACTAATCTAGCGCATCTGATCCATCTACATTTTCAATAAAATCCAGTAATAGTACAAATTGTTTTCAGATGGACAAAGTAAGTTACTTTAATTTGTTTCCCCTTTGTTTATAAACAAGGTGTTTCAACTTTAAAGGCATCTAAAAGTTTTTTATTAAATCACATGAAGTAAAAATTATCCTATCCTCACCACAGTAGAGGTAGGAAAAGAAATATTTGCAATCAGATTTGTCTTAAAATCTGATTTCTGCCTAGAAAGCCTCTGGGTGAAGGCTGGGGTAGAGATGGTTGCTCCCAGCTGCGCATTCTTGGCAGCTGGCATGGTCTCTCAAGGAGACCCTGAGCCTCATAAATAGTTGTTGAAAAAAAAAATGTACAAATCAAACTGCAAGTAGAAGTGAACATTAGAATTTCTAGAATTAGAGCCTCTAAGAAGATAAAACCTTAAGTAGACAAACAGGCAATACTATTTAATAAGACCTTTTTTTTTTTTTAAAGACTTTATTTATTCATTTGATAGACAGAGATCACAAGTAGGTAGAGAGGCATGCAGAGAGGGAGGAAGAGAAGCAGGCTCCCTGCTGAGCAGAGAAGCCAGACCAGGGGCTTGATCCCAGGACCCTGAGATCATGACCTGAGTCAAAGGCAGAGGCTTTAACCCACTGAGCCACCCAGACATCCCTTGGTAAGGCCTTCTAAGGAAAGATGTTCTTTCCAAATTCTGTTCTATTCATTCTTATTTTTTTTTCCATTTTATTTATTTTTTCAGTGTAACAGTATTCATTCTTTTTGCACAACACCCAGTGCTCCATGCAAAACGTGCCCTCCCCATTACCCACCACCTGTTCCCCCAACCTCCCACCCCTGACCCTTCAAAACCCTCAGGTTGCCCCAACCTCCCACCCCTGACCCTTCAAAACCCTCAGGTTGTTTTTCAGAGTCCATAGTCTCTTATGGTTCGCCTCCCCTCCCCAATGTCCATAGCCCACTCCCCCTCTCCCAATCCCACCTCCCCCCAGCAACCCCCAGTTTGTTTTGTGAGATTAAGAGTCATTTATGGTTTGTCTCCCTCCCAATCCCATCTTGTTTCATTTATTCTTCTCCTATCCCCCTAACCCCCATGTTGATTCTCCATGTCCTCATATCAGGGAGATCATATGATAGTTGTCTTTCTCCGATTGACTTATTTCACTAAGCATGATACGCTCTAGTTCCATCCACGTCGTCGCAAATGGCATGATTTCATTTCTTTTGATGGCTGCATAGTATTCCATTGTGTATATATACCACATCTTCTTTATCCATTCATCTGTTGATGGACATCTAGGTTCTTTCCATAGTTTGGCTATTGTAGACATTGCTGCTATAAACATTCGGGTACACGTGCCCCTTCGGATCACTATGTTTGTATCTTTAGGGTAAATACCCAGTAGTGCAATTGCTGGGTCATAGGGTAGTTCTATTTTCAACATTTTGAGGAACCTCCATGCTGTTTTCCAGAGTGGTTGCACCAGCTTGCATTCCCACCAACAGTGGAGGAGGGTTCCCCTTTCTCCACATCCTCTCCAGCATCTGTCATTTCCTGACTTGTTAATTTTAGCCATTCTGACTGGTGTGAGGTGATATCTCATTGTGGTTTTGATTTGTATAATATTGTGAAAATGTCTATGCTACCTAAAGCAATCTACACATTTAATGCAATCCCTATCAAAATACCATCCATTTTTTTCAAAGAAATGGAACAAATAATCCTAAAATTTATATGGAACCAGAAAAGACCTCGAATAGCCAAAGGAATATTGAAGAACAAAGCCAAAGTTGGTGGCATCACAATTCCGGACTTCAAGCTCTATTACAAAGCTGTCATCATCAAGACAGCATGGTACTGGCACAAAAACAGACACATAGATCAGTGGAACAGAATAGAGAGCCCAGAAATAGACCCTCAACTCTATGGTCAACTCATCTTCGACAAAGCAGGAAAGAATGTCCAATGGAAAAAAGACAGCCTCTTCAATAAATGGTGCTGGGAAAATTGGACAGCCACATGCAGAAAAATGAAATTGGACCACTTCCTTACACCACACACGAAAATAGACTCCAAATGGATGAAGGACCTCAATGTGAGAAAGGAATCCATCAAAATCCTTGAGGAGAATGCAGGCAGCAACCTCTTCGACCTCAGCTGTAGCAACATCTTCCTAGGAACAACGGCAAAGGCAAGGGAAGCAAGGGCAAAAATGAACTATTGGGATTTCATCAAGATCAAAAGCTTTTGCACAGCAAAGGAAACAGTTAACAAAACCAAAAGACAACTGACAGAATGGGAGAAGATATTTGCAAACGACATATCAGATAAAGGGCTAGTATCCAAAATCTATAAGGAACTTAGCAAACTCAACACCCAAAGAACAAACAATCCAATCAAGAAATGGGCAGAGGACATGAACAGACATTTCTGCAAAGAAGACATCCAGATGGCCAACAGACACATGAAAAAGTGCTCCACATCACTCGGCATCAGGGAAATACAAATCATTCTTATTTTTTAAATGAAAATAGGAGGTTGTTGGGTTAGAGAATAAAAAAGGGTATGACTAACCTCAAGGATGCAGACATAGTCCTGAGGAGTTTTAAGATGAGGTTAGGTTATAAACTTGCTTTCTCATATAATACAAAGAAATACAAATGAATACAGAGTTGAAGGTAGCATTCAGCTTGGGCCTGGGTAGAGAAAAATGGCAACAAGTCTACTAATGTCCATATACCAAAGCATAGTAAACTCAGGGAGGTCAAGGATACTCATCTTGTTCCATGTTTTGGCTCCAATATAATGGCTTCAAATTAATTCAAATAGCACAGGCATTATTACTCATGAACAGCAAACCAAGCTATGAATGAAGAAAGATCCTCTTCAGACTGTCGAAGGAGCCTAGATAAAACCCAACGAGGACTGCCATTTCTCAGGTCCCCTGAGACAGAACCCCCTGGGGAGGGCCTCGTTGTTCTTCTCTGAACGCTGACTATCTAAATAAACACATAAATGTGGTCTCCTGCAGGGAGTACCTGAAGGAGGACTATGTTTAAACTCCAGGCAGAGGTGTTGTCTCTAACAGGAGACTAACAAACTTGATACAGGTATGGATTTGCTCTAGCGTATGGAGGTGAAAGGAAGGCTAAGCAGTTATTGGAGAGCTTCCTCTGGCGTACAGCTCACTAGTTCTCTGGGCACAGGGGAAGAAGGGTTGGAACATATGGTTTGCTACTAACAAGTATTGAAAATATTGATCATTAAATACTGCATTGTATTAAAGCAGTTATCAGGAAGCAACATGTAGATTAGGTCATCCCATTTATGAGTCACAGAGTAAACAGGACAGACAAGAACAAGTCCAAGAGAGACTGGGGAAGCACTCTAAGCACAGCAGAGTGTCGGCTAGGTGGTCCAAGAGAACTGAAGTCTTGGTTCTACCACTTGCTGGCTGAATGACCTATAGCAAACTGTTCAGCTCTCTGAAGTTCCCTTTCAACATTGGTCAAATGGAAGTAAAAATATCTATTGTAAAACACTATGGATGTGGATAAATGAGATAAGTAATGCCTATAACCTGTCACGCAGGACAAGGTCTACCCCTGTGGAAAAAAATGCAGTTGAGGAAGCAAGCAAATATGCAGGGGTTGGACTAAATATCTGAATCAGTTCCTGAGAGTGGTAATAGTTGTAAAATGACCCACTTCAGCAGACTCACCAGCAACTGGTTTTCAACTTCTAAAAACTCTACTTTGTTATGCATTCGTGAAATATGCTAAAACTATTATAGTCCTCCTGACAACAGTGGGAAAAGGGATTGGTAAGAAAGCACTGTTGTATGTATGCCCTCATCTTTTCCCAAGTGTTTTGTTGCCAATAAAAAGTAGTTCTTGCTATTTTTTGCTTCCTTTTACATTTAACAGTGCTGAACTGATATCAAATGTAAGGGATAAGTTGGTAGGAGTGTGGTTTTTCCTCATGCTCTGTCCTTTCCATGGACACTCACACATACCCCTCAGAGACACCGTGTCATGGACATACACACAGAGATACACACAGCTACCTATGAGACCATCTTAATCCAACACATAATTTCATTTAAATTATTAGGAGCTATAAGGGTTTCTAAGTGATTTCCATAAGAATATCAGCTATGCTTGATTTTTTAAAATTATAGATCATTTTTTTTCAAATACTTAAAAAAATTTGGACTTTAGCTATGCTTTTGTTTCTATTTGACATGGGATTGTGCTGATTTACACAAAGAAAATGCATCATAGGTATCATACAATTTTCTTGGTCCAAATTTGGTAAATTTTTGAAGCTATCAGGATGGTCAATAGAGAATATTCTGTTCAAAACTGGATACTTGCCAATTCATTTTAATAAAACAATAGATCAGTATCTATATTCTACAGCTGAGTAGCATTCAGACTATTACAAAGAGGGAAAAAAATCCTGCATTTCATCTATGATCTAAGGCAGTGAAAATATGGCAGGGAAACAAATAAGATAGAGTACTCTCCTTATATAGAATAGAGGCAATGGAATGAGGCGAGAAGGTAATGACTGAGTAAGCAATGCTATGGACAGAATGACTCTCGAGCGAATCATGCCGACTAGGCAGCAACCCACTGATTGCAGAGCACCGCCTTGAACCACAAAGCTTTCATATTTCCATGGTGAGAAAGAATCAAGACATGAAGACAGAACTTGAGAAGACTTAGACAAAGGTAAACACAGAAGTATAAAAGTTTAGTCAAATGTCATGTATTGTCTCTGACTCATGACTTTATAAATGTCTGAGGAAAGCCCCATCCCTGCATTTGACTGCCATCATACATACCCAAAGAGAAAGGCATATTTGTGAACATTCTGGAGAAAATATTGTTCTATTGACTTCTATTCTGCCTTCTCTTGATGCCATAATGATTTTCGTCCTTGCCCTGATTATGTCCCCAAACACTGTACATCCTGTCCTGCTTGGTCCTGGCTCCATGCAGTTTCTCTTTAATGCTCTAAGGGGAAATTTACTCCACTTTCCTTAGTTGTTATGTGGAAGAGTGCAGTGCTGATGGTGAACGTAAGAAAAACTGGCAGCTGGAAATGCTCTTAGAGACCAAGCAAGAGCTATGGGCCAAAATCAACATGTTGGGAGAATTAAATGAGATAATGTCTGTGAAAGTGCTTGTAAATTGAAGAACACTAGCAACTGTTCTGAAGATACAGTAGGTGAAACCTAATGGATGCAAATTCTTGCATTCACATTACAATAAATTCATTGTGTGCGTGTCAAGTGAGAGAGACCTTGCTAGAGAGCATTTCGATAGAAACCAGGAGTCTGACATAGCTGCTGGAAAGTTTAGGTCATTTGCAATTACAGGTAAGTAGATCACATCTGGCTATGGTGTTTATTTCTGGGAGTCACATTTTAATGGCATATGGACAAACTGGACCCTGTCCCCCTCATAGAACAGAGCGTTCAAACTAATGAGAGGTTGGAAACTTTGTCATTTGAGGAATGATTGAAGGAGATGGAAATAAATATTTCTTCTCCAATTTTGAAGAGAACAGTTAAGAGTGAAATATGAGAAAACAGAACAAGATGGGGGTAGAGGCAGATTTTAACAACATAAGGAAAAACATTCTAATCATGAGAACTCTCTAGAATTCTGGAATAACGGATTGTCCCTTTCTTTGTTTCTTTAATTACTACACTGACCTCTTAAAGAAACCTCTAAGTAGCTACTATGTCATGAAAGGAACTTTCTGCACAGAGTTGCCATGCTCTGTGGCACACGCCCTGTGGACCATGGCTGACTAGAACAGGGGTGGGCATCTAAGCCAGAGGCCCCAACCAGTGAGTTGACTGAGCCTGAGATACTAGCCCAGTGGGGCCCTCTATTAAGGATAATGGTTAATAAAGTCAATTAGATCCTTTCTCTTTCAAAATCTGATATCTATAGGTCCATAATAAGTACCTGCTAGGTAGGAGGCAGAGTAAAAGCAGAAAAGATGAGAGCAAGAGAAGAGGAAGATAAAGAGCAAAAGCCCCACAGGGATCTAGGTAGAGGTAAAAAGTCAAGAATCAGTGACCCAGAGCAGGCACTAAACAACTGTTGGGTTCATCTTGTGTGTTACTGGATGCTCGAGTTGGGCTATGTTGGGACTAATATTCAATTGGCGAGGGGGGCTGACTATGATGTTGGCTGTATCATCCAGGTTCAGCTGATAAGACTTTCTTTTTCTGCCTGCTTTCCTATGTATTCTTATACTCAGTCCCCAGTCACAGAGGTGACAAGAGCATGTTTCAGGGTAACCTTTCAATTCAGGAAGTGTAACACCATTACAATATAGTAATATAAACACAGAAAAAGAAGAAACAAGAAAGTGATCAAAAACCTACCCTAGATAAAAACAAAACAAAACAAAAACCTGCTGGTATTTGCCATGTGTGTCCTTTGGTCTTTATATACATGTGTGCATGTGTTGCTGCATGCAAACCTCACATATATGCAAACACACACACACAAGCAGGTACAAAGGGGTCACAAAATGCATACAATCTGGAATGTGAAATTTTTTACTCACATTTAAATAATTGCATAGTAATTCCTTATACTATTATTTCATAATTTTTCTTTTTTTTTCTGTTCTTTTTATTTAAGTATAGTTGACAAACAATGTTACATTAGTTTTAGGTATATGACTTAGAAATTTGAAAAGTTTATAAATTATGTTAAGTTCACCACAAGTTGGCTACTACCTGTCCCATTATATCACTATTATAATTGACTTAGTGGGCCTCATGTTGTGCCTTTTATTCCCATGTATCACAATTTATTTTTAAAATGCATTTTTTGAACATTTAAGTTGTTTCTAATTTTTCCTATTATAAGAAGCATTGTGTTGACTGTGTTCTTAAAGCTCAGCTTTGTGTACCCACTAACAGTTTTTAAGATCATATAAAAAGATATGATATATTTAAGACATTTGATTCAAACTGCTATATCTCCCTATAAGAGATTTTTATCAATTTCCACTTCTAGTTATGGATAGTCTTTGCATTAGAGAGGACTCATTACTTTTTTTTTTTAAAGATTTTATTTATTTATTTGACAGAGAGAGATCACAAGTAGGCAAAGAGGCAGGCAGAGAGAGTGAGAGGGAAGCAGGCTCCCTGCCGAGCAGAGAGCCTGATGCGGGACTCGATCCCAGGACCCTGAGATCATGACCTGAGCCGAAGGCAGCGGCCTAAACCACTGAGCCACCCAGGGCTCATTACTTTAAAAAAAAAAAAACTAAAGTGATGATCATATTTTAGAAAAATTTTGGAAATTTTTGTGAATTTGCATGATGGTTGATATAATTAATATCTAAACAGTAAATACTGTATCACAAAATATCACACAGCTAAAAATATAGTTAACGACTCTTTAAGTTTTTTTTTTTTTCAGTAATATTCTTGGAAGTAATGAACTTCAGTCTTGATATTCCAGATTTCTCTCATCAATTCTTAAGATTTCAACACTATAATCATTTGAGAGTAGAATTCAAATTGGATTGCCTTGTATCAGAAGGTAGCAATGAGTTTCACAGGCACAATTCTATTATTGAACAAATCATTATAATAGAAGTCTCAGCTCAGATTCTGATTGACCTAAAAACACAGCTAACAAATAGTTATGAACAGTAGTGAAACTTTATATCCAAGATCACGCATGTATCACAATAAGTAATCAATAAGCACACGCTGAATAGATAAATGGGTGATTAAGCCAGTAATACGTCTGGAGATGTGGGAGGTGTGTACACGTAGTGATTATATTTTTTACAAGTAAAAAAAATTCTCTAGTGTATAAAATTGAATGAAATGTATTCATCTTTGATTACATTTGCTATGGTGGTGGTTTAGCTATCTAAGCAAATTTGAAAGACACTAATTTAACTATTTACTAATAGGCAAATAAGAGTCATCCTCCCAGTTCATTTAAGAGATAATGAATGCTTTAGGTTTGGAGGGAGAAAGCAAGAAACCATCTATTTTGGAAGGATAAATGTAGACAGATAAAAAGGTTATAGTTTCAAAGAAATTAAATTCAAAAGAGATCTTTTCCTTATGCAGTAGGTATGATATTAATGAACACATATAGATAAGAAATCTTTGATCTTCATATTTTCTAAAATCAAATTAATTTTAATTTTATTTTATTTCTAGATTTACTCTTCTTCCTGAAATATCCAATTAAACAAGGGGAAATGCTTGAAACAATGGTTTTCATGACACTGGACACCAGGCAGCTTAGGTCAGCGATCCCTGAGACACGGGAAGCAAGCAAGATGAGCCCAGTTCAGTATCTTGAGAGAGTTTTCAGACTATGAAACAGGTAGAGCCTGGGATCTCTTATATTGAAAAGATAGTGCACAAAGTCCAGGGAGACCAAGGTGCCTAGAATACCAGATAGGAGATAGTTGTATGGGGAACCCTGGACATCTATAAAGGTCTGTCGAATAACAGTAATGATGGTGCATCAAGTCTAGAAAGAGAATCATCGAAAAGGATTAAAAGGAATAGTATTTGATTCTTACATATTGTTGAAAATAGTAGCTTCTCCACAAGCTATAGTTAGAATATTCAGCAGGGTCTTGCCTCTATAGCATAGGATTATTAGCCCTGGACTCAATGCTGCCTCACTTGTACCCAGCAAACCTTAAAAGCAAGACCAAAAACTGAACTAAAATAAAATTTTCCAAGTAACTTAACTGTATCTCAGAACAAAGCTTGAGGTATACAGAAATACAAAATAGCACTCAGCAAGATAAAATTCATAATATGTGATATCCAATTAAAGATCGCCAGGAATGAAAGAAGAAAGAATATGACCAATAATGAAGGGGTGGGGGGAATTAAATGATCAAAACCAACCAAGAACTGATACTGATGACAGAATTATAATGACAATAGTCATTATAGAAAAAAAAAAATCAGTGTACTTTAAGATATAGCAATGGAACCACTCTATCCAATCTGAAAAACACATAGAAAAAAAAAACTTGAATTGAAAAAATCACCAGTAAACTTGGGGCAATTTCAAGCAGTCTCATATAATGTAAGTAGTGTCCGCAAAGTAGAAATGAAAAGAGGTAGAAAAAATTTGAAGAAATAATGACCAAAACATCTACAAATTTTACACAAATACTAGTTTTTTTATTTCTAATTTAATTCCACTGTGGTCAGATAGCATAGTATGACTGGAAAACTTTATTGTAACTTACTGTATGGCACACCAAGAATATGCCTTTCTAGGTAAATGTGTCCTCTAAAAGAGTCCTGTAAAACTGTACTCTAAAAGAATATATGTTATGCTCTTTTGGGATATAGTAGTCTATAAATGACAAGTAGGTCAAGTTGTATTGACATTGTCTACATTTCTTCGTATATCACAAGATCATCTTTTGTGAAAAAGATCCAATGGAATCTGCAAAAAACTACTGGAACTGATAAGTGAATTTAAGAGAGCTAAAGGATATAAAATCAATATAAAAATCATATTTTTATGCCCTACCAATGAAAATGACATGAAAGCTTTAGAAGATACCATCTACAGGAGATAAAAAATATGAGCTACTTACGGATAAGCTGGACAAAAGATGTATAAGATCTATCTACTGGAATTGTAAAACTTTGCTGAGAGAAGTTTTAAAAGGCCTAAATACATAAGAGAGATTACATCTTATTCATAAGTGAAAGTACTCAATCTGATTAAATTGTCAATTCTCCTCAAATGCCTATAGACTCAGTGCAGTCCTATTAGGCTTTTAGAAATATTCATTTGGAAATGCAAAGTATCTAGAACAGCCGAAGCAATTTTGAAAAAAAAAAGAACAAAACTGGAGAACTCAAATGATCTGATTATAAGACATACTCTAAAGCTTCAATAAAAAAAGGCAGTGTGGCACTGGTATCAATTGCCCAATAGATCAATGGGACAGAACAGAGAGTCTAGAAATATACTCATTCATATACACAAACAAATCACGTTTCACCACTGCAAGGCAATTCTGTGGAGACAGAGCAGTCTTTTCAACAAATCATGCTTGAACAATTGAATATCCATATGCAAAAAAATAAAAATACACTTCGATGAATACCTCCCACCATATAAACAATTAATTCAAAATGGGTCACGGAACTGGGGCAGTTGGGTAGCTCAGTCGGTTGACACAAACTCTTGGTTGTGGCTCAGGTCATGATCTCTGGGTCTTGGGATGGAGCACCGTGTGGGTCTCCATGCTTAGCATGGAGTCTGCTTAATATTATCTTGCTCCTCTCCCTCTGACCCTCCCATGCATCCTCTCTCTCTTTAAAATAACTCTCTTTTAAAAAAATGGGTCACAAAGCTTTCAAAGCTAAACCTATACAACTTCTAGAAGAAAAAGGGAGAAAACTTTGGTGACCTTTAATTAGTGAAAGATTTTTTTTATAGATGACACCAAAAATCAAAATACATTTTAAAAAATGATAATTTGGACTTCTTCAAAATTAAAAACTGCTACTCTTTGAAAGATTCTGTTAGGAGGTCATGATCCCGGGATCCTGGGATTGAGCCCCGCATCGGGCTCTCTGCTCGGCAGGGAGCCTGCTTCCTCCTCTCTCTCTCTGCCTGCCTCTCTGCCTACTTGTGATATCTCTCTCTGTCAAATAAATAAATAAAATCTTAAAAAAAAAAAAAGATTCTGTTAGGAGATTGTAAACACAAGCCATTGAATGGGAGATGATATTCGTAAATCACATCTCTGATGAGAGATTTTGTAGCTACAAGAGCCTCCATAGTGTCTAGTTAAGAGTGTAGTTTCAGGAGTCACACCACTTCAGTGACATCATTATTTGCTGCTGTTTAACCCCTTAGAATTTTCTTAACTTCTCCGTGTTTCAGTTTTATTATGTGAAAAAAAAGAAGAAATTCAGACTATATACCATTAAAAAACTGTTGCAAGGATTAAATATATTAATTAATGTAGGACTCATAAATTAGTGTCTAGCACAGAGTGCGCCATAAGTTAGAGGAGGGTGGGGAAGAGGAAGAAGAGAGAATCTGTAATTGTTTACCTCTACAATATTGGAATGATTAGAATTATATCCACCTCTGGTGTATTACTTTTAAACACTGGCCTGAAAATTAGTTTCTCTCAAAATACAAATAAGAAAGCCTACTGTACTGACACATGAGACACAAAAGCAAAATCTGCACCCAAAAAGCACCATTTTGTCTTAATAGAACAAAAGAAAAAAAATAGGGTCAAGAATCCCGATTTCTTCTATAAGCACTGATCTTCTGCGTGGCTGAGAAATCACATAAAGCCTTCCCAATAAAAAATGAATCAAATAGGCGAACCATGAGAGGCTATGGACTCTGAGAAACAACCTGGGGGTTTTGAAGGGGCGGGGGGTGGGAGGTTGGGGGAACCAGGTGGTGGGTAATAGGGAGGGCACGTGTTGCATGGAGCACTGGGTGTTGTGCAAAAACAATGAATACTGTTACGCTGAAAAAATAAATTAATTAATTAAAAAAAAAAAGGAATCAAATATCTGCCTCTTAATGGAGTTGAACCTGGGCAGTAAGAGAGCAGCAAACCTTGGCCACAGATAACAGATGTGCCAGGAAATTAATCCTAAACAAAAATGCAAAACGGATTCTGTGAATTTTTACTTTTGCTAAGAGTTGACCAAAAGACACTGTTGTCTGTACAAAAACAAAACAAAACAAAAACAAAAACCAACAAAATTCATGCCAAATAAAGTGTTGGATAGATCTACTTTTTAATCAATTGGCTTTCCTATTAAAAAAGAGATTATAGATTTTTAAATGGCCTTCATGGTTCCAGACTTTACAAGTGATGCACAGATTCACCATGCTTCCAACTGCTAATACTGAAGCCCTGGGAAGGGGTGCCTTGCAACATATTTGCTACTCATCATGCCCTGAGTCTACCCCACTTTCACCCTCAGGAACTCTTTCAACTGAACAGCAACATCACATGCACGGAAGGATCATCACTAAAGCCGGTCTCTCCAATTGTCTCTGTAAGTTAGGTTTGTAATAGCACTAGCACCTTCGTTTTGAGCACAGCTAGAAGTTGGGCATCAAACTTTTTAAGAGGCATTTTAAAAGGAAATAACAGAAGCCTATGTCACTTCTGGAGTCAATCTGGGGAGGCACTAGATTGGTCTGGAAAAAAGATATTCCCACATGCAACCCATTTCCAGTGTGGCTACTGAATTTCAACATGAGGCACTTTGTGGCTCAAGAGTGAAGACTTCTGCATTGAAAGGCAATTCTTTCCTTTATTCCCAAGCTATTCGTCCCAAATCTCTTCTGTTTCTAATGGGTTAGACCTGATACATCTCTTCGGAGCAGAAATAGGAACATTTTCAGAGATTTTGTGAATCTGCTGTTTATTTAGAAAGCTGGTATCACAACTTCTCAACAAATACAAACTAGTCTTGGCTCTCTTTGGGGCAATTCCATACCATGCTCTTAAAAGCATTTACAACAGTTTGGAGACAGAGATGGTAAAGCTTTATAGCTCAGACATGCAAAGGAAGCACTCTCCTTCTGCATATAAAATGTCTAGATGCAGAAGGATGATCTCTGTTGGAAGAGCAGCCTACTGTTGCTAGGAAGTTTTTCTTCAGCAGACACTGTCCTTTAGATGACACAAAATCCCAAACCAAAACTAGCAGTGTGAATGGCAAGCCAATCACATTCTTTTAGCTTGAATCTGGCACACTTTAAACAGCTGTTCTCATTTACAACGGTAACATAGCAAATGTTTCTCATTTATTCAGTACATCAACACATACTAAGTACCTATTAAGTGCCTGCAACCATTCTTCAACAATGAATAGTACAGGGCTAACTCTCAAGGAGCTCGTGATCAATGGCAGTGATTCTCAATGGTTGGCCTTTTTCTGACTAATGGGGTTTATATTATTCTTGAGGGTGTTAAAAAGAGAGAGAGAGAGAGAGATTAAGAAAGAGGAAAAAGAGACCAGTTGTGAAACTTAGATCCCAAGAGAATGTCAGTGGGTCTTCAAGATGGAGAGGTAAGGCCAGCTCTACTCTCTATTTGAGAAATCCTCTGGATATTAAGGAGAAAGAGGGGCAGTGCCAGGCCTCTGAAAATTTGCATGAGGCTCAGTCTCTGCAGAGCCTTCCCACCTTCTTGCGTAAACATACACAGAAGCCCTGCGCAGCTTTAAGTAAGCAGCCTCCTCTTTTTTGGGTGTGTGGACTGAAGTCAGTATTGTAGAGTCTCTGGAATTCTGAGTTGGCAGAAATGGCTGGGGAAACCACGAGAGAAAGATTTCACAGTTGCATGACTATTGCCAATGAAGTGACTCATTCACCTCAGAATGCATTGCAAGTCATGAGGTCAACTTCAGAGCAGGCAACAGCAGGCAGCCAGAGAACCAATCAGTGGGAGATACATTCTTCAAAGAGTGAATCTTTCCAGTGAAACACAGTCAAAGAAAATATATCAGACCTTTACCAAAGACTTATGAATAGAACCAAATTAGCGGGTCTAGGCAAGCTCATAGGGACTATAAGACCTTGAATAAAATAAACCTATTTGTTTTTTCCACTATGGATATAAAGTTTATGGGGGAAAAGCAAAAAGCAAAAAGAAACTGAATGATCTTACGGAGAAACTCTAATTTTCTCTTATGCTCTCTAATATGATTTGTTCTGCCATTCTAGCAGTCGAAATGCCTATCAGCCAGCTCCATATGCTTTCTTAGTGCCCTTGTTATGTCCTTCAACTATTTCACCCTCTTAATTCTTCTGAATCAGCAAATCAAATGTCTGGAACGACTTTGGGGTCAATTCAATTTTTATTGACTACTGGGAGACTTTACCTAATGGAAAAGTGAGACAGTATTAGACAGAAGACGATCCCAGGAAGACTCCTGAGGTTCTCCTCAGTTGTTTTTGGGATACTTCCCTAATTGATGAATGACAATTTTTGGATAACCAAGATACAGAATGTTTTTGTAATAAAATAATTTCAAAATAAAAAAAGAGGGAAAATGAAAATGATACATTTCCTGAGTTGTCAGACTGGGGGTGGCAGGTTAGTGAACACTAGGGGCATCAACCTTTAAAAAGCAATGGTAATGGCCTCTATTATTTTAAGTCTGCTTTTCCTAACCAAATCTTGCTGGTATGGGCTCTACCAAGTGGCATTACCAAGTAAGGAGACAAAAAAATTGCTGACTATATGCTCCACCCACTAGAAGATAGATTTCATGTAGGCAGAGACTTTGATTGTTTCATTCATAGCCATATACTCAGCACCTGGAACAATGCATATCATATAATGTGTACACTGAATAAATTAAGTGGCAGTTTGCACCTGTGATTCAATTTGCCAAAGAACTATGCAGGGGTTTAACAGCTGTCTAATTAATGCCTCTTTAAAATGTGAAGGACCCACAGATCCAAGCTGCTGTGACACAGGATTTTTCTGATCATTTACATATTTCTTTTTGGTTATATGTACATGGGATTTTTATTACCAAGTTTGGTATGGAAAAGAGTGAAGCCCAAGCTAACAACATTCCTTGGGAATTTTATATTGACTTCAACAGGTCGCCAAAAGATGTGAAGTCAGAAGCAAAATCAGAGGGAGGGTCTTTAACAAATCTAGGTGAGAAGCAGAGTCAGTAGAATCGAAATTGAATCAGGATGGAGGCTGAAAGACGAATTTGTGCTTTGTCTTCATTGTAGCCTTAGATTGTTTGGGTCAAGAATGAAAGAGGACCTCTGGTTACTTTCCTATTGAGAGTTAAGAGAAGAGAGTAAAAACTAGCCCCTGGAACTGAGGTGTGGGGCATAGAGATCCAGGTAGAATAATTACCAAATAGGAGCTGATGAAAATTAACTGTGATTCTAACTTCAGCCTTTATTTTTTGTAGTGACTGAGTCTTGGAAAAAATGGCCATGCAAGAATTTCAAGTTTTCTATTAGACATAAATTGCTTTGGAAGTAATGTATTCCATAAAAGTAGATTACCTTTGTAGTATAAAATAAACATTAAACACACACACATGAAACCTGTAAATTCTATAAGGTATATTTCCTTCCTATTACTAAGAGTGATCACTTACACCAAAACTAACTTGGAGGCAAAAGTCTCCAGCTGTTGAAAAATCAGTTTTGCGATTTCTGATGAAAACTTCTTGGTACATTATCTAATCTGCCTTCTCATTTACTCCCTGTATGAAATCTTTCCTCTTCTTTGAATGAGGCAAAACCTCTATCCTGCTATATTTATTCATATATTTTTTTAGTCCACTAACCAACTCTCCAGCCCTCTTCCTAAGACTTTGAGGCAGAAAGTTAAAGAAAAGTAGAATAGATGAAAACTACATAAAATCTGTTTTATATATCTGCAAGTAATTCTATTAATTAGGAAATACCTTTTCAACAGAGAAAAACCTACAAAGTAGTCCAGATCAAAACCTTGCTCTCCCCTTGCCCTCCATCCTCTATGATGGCTTTTAAGAACAGCATCTATTTGAAGTACCTACTTATAATTACTGTCAGTTATCAATTCTTAGTTGGTTCATCTGAGCAGCATTTCTGCCCTAGGTTAGGTGGAAATACATTTTTAAGCACATATATTAGAAAGCTGACGACTACACAAAGTAGCAAATTAAATAGGAACTCATTTCATCAAATGCAATTATTTTCTTAATGATCTTAGCAAATAATATAGAAACCATAGATATGGTTTTAAAAAATTCAAGCCAAAAGCCATGCATTTACCCTACTGTCCTTCCTGAGCAAGAATACCTATATTTACATTGAATTTTTTAAAATTTACTCACTGGTTTGGATCTTTTCCCTTAAATTTTACATTCTTTTTTAAAGATCTGAAAGCACACTAACCTTCCCCCTCCCCCAGCGTTTATAATAATATTTGAAAATATCAAGTTAATCTTTGACCTTCACATGGGGTGTGACAAAATAATCACAAATAGTTTTTGGTTGTCTTAAGAGATGGAAACATGACTTTTCTTCATGTCATCTGAGCAGTGGCACACTGTAATACTTTCAAAGCTTTCCTTTCAAAATAGCAGGCTGCAAACTAATACACATATCTGTATCTTTATCAATATCAATATATAGATATATAGAGATATAGAGATGTATCTCCAATAGTAAACAGAATCACTCAGAAAAGGACTTTGCCAAACTCTAGTCTCAAAGCACCCAGTGTTTTATCTTCTGTCCACAGAAATGACAACTGCTCAATTTTCTCAAGGCTTCTCAGGCTTTCCCCAGTATATTTTTTTTTTCATTTACTGATAGGCACGTGGGAAAGAAAGCTTGGTTCATATTATGAATGGAAAACCACACACAGCTTTTTTAAAAAATCATTTAAGTGAGTCTATAGCCTGGAGGCAAGACATTGATCAGATTTCCAATTGTGAACAAAAGCATCTAAGGATAAGAATTCTTTCCAGCTATCTCCCAAAGACTCATAACAAATAAGACTCCCTGAATTCACACATAATGTTTCTTTCTAAATTTTGTCTGGCTCCAAGAACAACTATATCATAATGTGAAACATGAGCCAGCTACTTTTTATTTCAGGAAATTATGTGATTTCCAACACAGTGCCAACAGATGTAAGAGCCTTCAAGTAACCTTCCTGAGTGCCAGTCCCCCTTCCCTCCCTCAACCCCATCTACTTATTTCTCTTCATGGACAGTGCCTCTTTTCTTTAGTTTTCCTTCAACTCAATTCAGCCCAATTCTCAATTATTTATTAAGCCCTTATGTGTTAAGACATATTGTGAGGATTTCAAATATTAATAAAGCATTATCTCCCCACTGGAATTAGAGATCCTTTAGAGGGTGAATTCAGCGAAAACAGTAGAGAGAGAAATGGAAAGGAGGCTTACGAGAGACTTTGAGAAGTTGAGAAGGTAGACCTTAGAGGATGAGCTCCTCAACGACGGAGTCAGGATCTTCCTGTGTATTTATAGAGCCAAAGGCAAAACTATGAACACGGGCCCACATGTCCAATGCCTTAAAATATGAAAGTTGATAAATTGTACTCACAAATGAGAATTTAATATACTTTCTATTCTCTTACCTTGACATATTTACCTTTAAACAAAAAAATTGGAAAAATATTAAGGTTATATTTTTATAATTTTAGATTTATAAAACAAAGTTATAAAAACATAATTATGTTTTTATGTGACTAAAAGTCAGCAAAATTTAAAAGATAACTACATGTATATGTTATTGTACATACCTGAGTAATTTGTTAATGGATCAGCAATTAGATGAGTAATAAAGTAAAAAACATGTATAATTCATAAACTAGCATATGTTTTTTCAATAAATTTATTTTCCTGCCTTTATTTCAATAAGAATTATGTTACTCAGGCAAGATCTTTTTTTTAATATAATATGATCCATTGACATCAGTGGTCTAAAGGATTAAAAATGTAAAAATATGGTTACCAAAATTTGAATGTACTTTTGTCAAAATTGCATATGAAAGCAAATATAAACAAGTGAAGGTATTTCTGGGCTATAATTTCAAAAATATTATTTTTTCTTTTAAGATATTCAAAAGCATAAGATAAATACAATATTTAATGAATATCAAATTTTAAGTTATGGTTATTTTAGTAAAGCTGGAGATTTTCATTTAATTTTAAAACCAATGTAATTTATTCTTATGAGGTATTTTTATAAAAATAAGGCTACAGGAAATTTTAGTGATCAACCTTCATCTAGTTGCTAATGTACATTATTGGCAAGACCTGTAAGTATGCTCACCTAGGAGTAATATAAATTATTTAATATTATAAGATGTTCTTTATTTCCATGTCCAACTGTGATAAATAGTGTGTTAACTTAAGAGTACCTCTTGAACCATGAATTATGAATGATAAGAAGTAGAAAAAATGATTGCTCAGCCCTAGTGGGAAAAAATAGTTGGCTGTGTTAAAATTTATTGCATTCAAGCTATCTGAGAAAAAAATATGACAGGTTAAAATAATTTGTATTTTTCATTTCTGAGAGCTTTCCCTACTCAAATCCCCCCTACTCCAAAGGAGTGTCCATATTCAACATGACGGGCAAAATCCAGCAATTTTGGGGCTTTGGAGCTCTTTTTCTTTCAAGGAAATGAGCAAGATATATGAAGAAGCATTTCTTTGGGCCATAAAAACATCTGTGCAGGTTCTGAACTCTCTCACCCTAAGTGAGAGAGATGCCTGTGAGTTTTAAAATAATTCTGAATGTAGATTTACGACATGCAGGGTTCTCAAAAGCTTAAGGGCTCAAGGTAGATATATCCTTAACCCAGGTCCGAGGCCATTATTATCCAGCACCTATCATACTGTCTCATACACATGGTAGGTTATAATTAATGTAGTTGTTAAAGTAGTTGGTGACTAGTTACACAGCCATGGGGTACAGAACACATAAAGGAATAAAGCATGGTGGCAATGTTTAAAACCTGCTGATAGGGAGGTTTCATAATTTTAGAAAAATACTATTGTGAAGGAAGAAGTTAAATGTATCTTTAAACAATATGAATTTGAGATACTGGGAGAATTTCTTGGAAGAAGTTCTGTTACATTACTGGACATTTTGAGCCGGGACAAAAATAAAACAATTAATAAAGGCTGAAATACTAAGAACCACATCTTCATTTTTTTTGGAAAAGTTAAGAAAGTACAAATATCCCAATGGATAATATAATGATGCCCAATTTAATAATGCAGATTTAAGTGAGCATTCGCTTTTTTTCTTCCTAAGATTGAGAATTAAAAATAAAGTTAAAATTCTGTTTTTGGTAAAAATGATAAACATAAAACGTAGAACCAGCAGATAATTTTAGGGGCTATTCACACAATGGGAATGCAGCAAGGGCAAAGAATCAGGTAGAAGAAATCATGACAGTAAGACTAAGGAAAAACGCAAACAGTAAAAGAGAGTTTTTTAAAAGAACATAACCAGAGTCATGACTGCTAACACCTTTGTTTTTGCCAGCAGGACAGGGTACACATATTGGGGGGAAAAGTAGATAAGGGTGGAGCTAAAAATTTTACTGCACAGACAAGCCATATTTTCAGGAAGCTGTCTGTCTCCAAACCAACAAAGCAAAAGAGAGACCTTATATTGTCAAAAATCCCCAAGCTGGAGAGAAGTAATCGCTCTATTAACTCCCCACAAACCCAAGGACCTTAAAATAATCCCAGTTAGTCTGGAATATAATGACGACCTTTCTATATACCAATTTTCTATCAATGCCAGGTCCGGGACAATTTTACTTCCTTTAGAGGTGCATAGTGAACATAAGAAACCTTGCAGTATCTATATAAAAATGGCATGGAAATGCAGAAATAAAAATATGAAATGAAAGTGAAATAAAGGAAAGCCACCAAAAACAAACAAACCAACCATGAGACAGATAAAAATTATCACAAAATATTCCACTAGGTATAGCCCCCCAAATTAATGAATTAATCATCCCTATAAAAAAAGACTACATGTGTGGGTTTCCTGGGTGGCTCAGTGGGTTAAGCCTCTGCCTTCGGCTCAGGTCATGATCTCAGGGTCCTGGGATTGAGTCCCGCGTCGGGCTCTCTGCTTGGCGAGGAGCCTGCTTCCTCCTCTCTCTCTCTCTCTATGCCTGCTTCTCTGCCTACTTGTGATCTCTGTCAAATAAATAAATAAAATCTTAAAAAAAGAAAAAGACAACACATGTGTTTAAGGATGAATTGTAGACACTAAAGGACACAATGTTTGTGAACTGAAAAGCCCAGAGAAAGATTACACACAAAAAATAACTACATGAAGACAAATATGAAAGAAACATGAGAGAGAATGGATATTATTAAAAACACAATAACGGAGAAAGGAGTGGCGTTATGGACATTGGGGAGGGTATGTGCTATGGTGAGTGCTGTGAAGTGTGTAAACCTGGCGATTCACAGACCTGTACCCCTGGGGATAAAAATACATTATATGGGGGCGCCTGGGTGGCTCAGTGGTTTAGGCCACTGCCTTTGGCTCAGGTCATGATCTCAGGGTCCTGGGATTGAGTCCCGCATCGGGCTCTCTGCTCGGCAGGGAGCCTGCTTCCCTCTCACTCTCTCTGCTTGCCTCTCTGCCTACTTGTGATCTCTCTCTGTCAAATAAATAAATAAAATCTTTAAAAAAAAATACATTATATGTTTATAAAAAAAATTTTTTTAAATTTTTAAAAAAACACAATAATGGAGGGAGATGACTGATGTGAAAAATAAAAACCTAAAGTAAATCATGATAGTTTAAAATTTTGAGAGAAAAAGACAAGCAGGCTAGATAAAGGGGATTCAACATCTACAGAACTAGAATACCCAAAGAAAAAAATCTAAAAACAATTAAACAGCATATTTATTTAACATTTTAAGAGAACATTTCTAAAACTCTAGTTCAATACTGATAGGGCATGCCATATCCCAGGGAACAGGGAGATGGGTAAGTCAAGATGAGTTGTATCCCAGGTAAAAGGACCTCAGATATAAAGAAACACTTCTTTGCAAAGTCAAAAAATAAATAAATAAATAAAATAAAATGATTATGAAACACAGGAAAGTGGTTTCCTCTTAAAATAAGGGAAATCCAAATCAGAATTGCACAGACGTATAATCTTCCACTAAAAACACTGGAGAAGAAATCGATAATGCACCTTATTGATGATGATGTAGAGAAGCATGCACACTTATGGACGGCTGACCAAAGTGTAAATCAATATGATTCTATTATGGGAAATATGTTTTTATCTATTCAAACTTCAAATGCATAACACCTAGACACAGCAATTCCTCTTCCAGAAATTTATGCTATAAATTTAATCCTATAAATTTGAAATGATATATGTGTAAGTCATTCTTTCCAGCATTTATAACAGAAAACAATAAAAAACAATACATATACACACCCATAATATACACACACACCATATAATTAAATACCATACTGAAATGAATGAAGAAGCTCTTTATATACTAACAAAAAATGATCTCCAAGATATACTGTGAAAAATATTAAGGTGTGGAATAAGTTGTAAAGTCTGCTATCCCTTGACTGAAAAATAATGAAAGAAGGTATGCGTTTACATACATGAGTGTGCTATTTCTATCCTTGTAAATCTCGGGAAGAGTACATACAACTGATAACATGAGCTGCCTCTGGAGAGAGGACCAGGGATAGAGCTAAAGAATAAACAGATGTGAGTTAGAAAATTGGGAAACTGCATTAAAACTTTCTATGCATTTGATTGCTACTCAGGTTTGGAAAGTAGTCATTTACTAGAGGAAATAAAATTACAGTAGCCTGAATAATTTAATGCAGATCAAGCAACAATCTATAGCTTAGAAAAAGTTGATTATGCTAGCACTGCCCAGTAGAACTTTCTGCAATGACGGAAATGTTCTATAATCCTGCACTGACCACTATGGCAACTACAAACCACATGTAGCTATAATTATTAAGCATGTGAAATGTGGCTAGTGTAACAAAGGAATTTTTTATTTAATTTTCTTTAAATTTAAATGGCTACTTATGGGTAGTGGCTACCATATTGCACTGCAGACCTTGAGACTAAGATGGAAACACTGAGCTCTAAGTATTAAAATACCAAGCTCTGCAGCCAAAAGATGTCATTAACATAAACAATGTAGATTTAACATAAACAATGTGGATTGTTTCACTCCGTGTACAATAGCTCAGTCTTCAGCTAAGTAGCTTTGTTTTTGTTTCTCAAACTCTTTTTTTTTTAAGCTTAAATTATTTAAGTAATCTCCACACCCAACATGGGGCTTGAACTTGCAACCCCGAGATCAAGAGTCACTTGTTCTTCTGACAACGCCAGCCAGGTGCCCCTCAACCTCTTCTAACCCATAAAGCCTCAGTTGAACCACATGTTATCTTTGCGGAAATTAGAAAAAGGACAGCTCCACAGGCAGATGGCTTGGCCATGATCACTGGTAGATGTGAGGCACCCAGACCCATTCTCTGGGCAGTCATGTCTCCCTGCCTGGACACGCAGCTTGGTGAGTAGAGCATGGGGTGGGTTCACCAACAACTCAAACCCTTGTCGTTCCTGTTCTCTCCTGCTGTGAAACATCTGCCTGTTTGTACATAGGGACTCCGCCCATAATCTTTCTCAAAACTGATACCAGGATGTCCATTCAACCTCAGTGCACATCCTGGATCAAATCCCTCTTATAGCCCCTACTTGTCTTAACCCCTGAAAAGTGCAACGGAAACAAGACTCCATGATCTGAACTTTATTTCCTTCATAATTATTCTTTCGGTGAGAACCACAGTAATACCCGCCTCAAGAGATCAGTTTGAAGCTTCAACAAGGTAATTTATGCACAGCTTCTGTCTGGCCTAGAATGGATGCACCATAAATCTCAGCTCTTCCTTCCACATAGATGCAGCAGTTATTCCATTAAAAGGAAACTAAACTCATGAATTGTCAACCACCTCCTGGATGTTCAGGGAAGCATGTACAAATCCCTAAAGAAGTCATGGGAAGAAGGGCCTGAGAACAACTGGGAAGCTCATGTGTGAACATGTATGTGAGCTGAATGGGGCTAAGTCTACTGACTGGCGTTAACCATGACACTTGTTATGGCTGTGCCTTCCGACTTCCCTAGTTTAGTCAGTAACACCAAAAAATTTCCATTGACCCACACGGTGCATTTTCCTGACCTCCATGCCATGTTCAAATTAATCTCCCTCTTAAAGAGGAGGAAATTGAGACTGAAATAGTTTAAGTGATCACACAGATCATTTAAGCTTGAGGCAGAAACACACAGCTTGAGGCAGAGGCCAGTTCTTGTTACTCTAAGTTGAATTTTTGCTTGACCAAACTCCAGTTGTCTAAAAACAATATGCCGGTCTGTCCCAATTAATACCACTGACCCAGAGTTCGAATTAGAAAGAGAGTCTGTGTTTAACTCAATCCGTCACCAAACTCCTCTCCTTAGAATTTATTTTGGGACAAAACTTCACCCTCGCAGACCTCCTGAACTCAGAGTGGAAGAGGTCATAAAACCCACGCTGCTCAATTTACACATGAGTCCTCCTGAGTCATCCAGAATGAATCATCATTTCCCTCCTTGGATCTTCTAATGACCAATGTCACACATGAAAAATAACCGGGCAAGCTACAGTTAAGGATTATTTCTCTATAGAAGAAATGGGAGACAAAACAAGTTTCTTAAGGGATAGATCCTTGGACCCTTCACTCAAATGCAAGGAAAGAAAGATGTACCTTTTTATATATTCCATTAACTCCCACTGCACCAAATGAAGCCACAAATATAGCACACCCAGTATTTGTGTGTGTGTGTGTGTGTGTGTGTGTATACATATATATATATGTATATATATATATATGTATATATATATAAATATAAAATTTTGGCTTCTTTTGACTCAAATGAAGGGGCTAAGAAAGGCATCTGATCTATTTCAGGTCCTAAATTAAATAAAACCAATTTAAAATTAATCAACACAGAATTTATAAATAAAACGAAGCTCAGTTGAACTGGTAACACTTCCTCTCTGTCTCCCACTCTCAGAAGTGTTGCAAGCTAACCTTTAGGCCTAAAAATAGAGCAGGCTTGCTGAGTCACTAATAAATTTCAGCTCTACACCTCATAAGAACACAAAATGCTCTACAATACTCAGTCTTCCTGAGTCTGTGCTCTTATCATGAAACTAGACCCAAATTCCATGACGGTTCCAGAAATCTATTTTTGGCACATTAGACCACAGTCAGTGACTTAGAGGCTCCCACTCACTTTGGTACAGAGCGGGGACTTTCCTCTTTACATAAGTAGAAATGAGGTTATTCACCTTGACTCCATCAGTCACCACATTCCCCTTTTTAGTAATTTATTCTTAATGATTACTCAGAAATTCAGGCTCACTAAGTCTGGAAGGGACCAAGAGGCCAGAAAATCCAGATGCCTAATTGTATACCTGAAAACATCAAACACAGGACTGTCAGCAACAGTCTCCTGTGTAACTAGTAAAGTTTTTTTTTAAATCCAGAGTTTCAGGTGTCTTTATCTTGTAATTTCCCAGAAGCATGGCTATATGAAATCCAGTAGATAGTATAAAATGGCTTTATATTGCATTTATTCATTCATTTGATAAATATTTAGGTTGTTTGTGCAAGTTCTTGTACTAGGTGCTGAGCATACAACAAGGAACACAAATGACATGGTTTCTACCTTTTCAGGACTTCGTTTAGTGGGTTACACAGATAATAAGAAAGGCAATTATTATAGTGTGACATCTACATATGGAAAAAGGACAGGAATGTTACAGAAATATGTATGGGAAATCATTAGAGGGGAGGAAGTAAAATCCCTAACCTCAATTTGGACATGAAGGAGGGCTTTCTGGAGGAAGCAATACCTGAACTATGACCTGAATGATGAGTTAAGAGCTAACCTAGCAACGAGGATGGGGGCAAAAATGAACAGTGTCCCAAGCAAATTCAAAGACCTAGACAGGTTGGATAAACCAAAGGTCATTCGGTCTATCAGGAGACCAGATGGGCCAGGATAGCATGGTGTCATTAGGTTAGAGAAGCAAGCAAGAATCAGATAATAAAATGTAGTTATTAGGAGCTGAATTAGGAGCTTGGGATTTTTGTCTAAGAGCTTCAGAACATAATAAAGAATTTTAGCATCTGAGAAAGATTACTGAAATTACATTATATGTGAGGAAAGGATTGGGAGAGACAAGATTTAAGGCAAGGATACCAGTTATGGAGGGGCAGCCCAGACATCCAGGCAAGCAATGTGGTAGTCTGAATTAAAATTGGGAATACACTTACAAGTATTTATGTAGTTGAATAGACAGAACTATGTTTTTACCAGGTCAAACAAGAGTGTACCCAAGGGCTCATTCCTCTCTTGCCCCATAGCCCATAAATTCGGGAGATCCCAGATCAATCCATCAACAAAGCTCCCAGAGTAAAGCACTCTATCTCCAATGCTACCCAGTTGGAGCCTTCTGGATTTATGAGATGAAGACTGAAGAAGCCTTCCTCTCTCACTAGCATTCATCCTACAGTTATTAATTGAGGATCTGTTGTATTTCAAGCATGAGTCCAGGTCTTGGGACTAGAATAAAAAGGACACAGCCTCCACACTCTAAGATTTCTGTATTATAGACAAGTCAGATCTGTAAACAGATAATTATAAGACAATGTCAAAAATGAAGTGATAGTTACTCTGACCAAGTATATGGAAACACATAATCCAAGTAAGGAAATCATTAAAGTCTTTGTGGGTAGCTTCACTGAATGCTTCCAGGGCTGATTCATAAAAATAGGTAGGAATAGACTTGAGAAGAGAGGAGGAGGGGAAAATGGCTTCAAATATATCAGGTATGAAAGTGAAGAATAACATGGCATCTGCATAAGGGGTATAAGCAATATTATGCAAATGAAGCATGAAGGGAGAGACAGAGTGCTGTCAGATAATGCTAAAGCGGTTCCCAGGGAGAGCCTACTGGGCTATGGTAAACTGTTGAGATTTTATCCATTGGAAAACAGAGAGTCATTGAAAATAACAAAAAGAACCAAAAAAAAAAAAAAAAAAACAGAATCAGATTTATATTTCAGACCCTCATATTGTGGATCTTTACAGAGAATTGGATTGGATGGAGCATAATCTCAAGGCAAGGATGGAGGGTAGGAGGCTCTTCAAGTAGTCAGCAAGAGAAATGATGGAAGTCCAATCAAGGCTGGTAATGACAAGGATGGAGAGTAAAATGAATGAGAGAACTCCTTAGAATAAACATCAGCAGAATTTTGTAATTCATTGGATTGGAGTTGGTAAGGGTGCGGAAGACATAGTTTCTAACTATGCGAAATGGGTAAGTTCTACAATTGAGATAGACAATACTATAGATTTATTTTGCATACTGAGTTAGAATAATCTAGTTAAGATATAGATGGAGACATAGCATGTTGGTTATAAACGTGAGTCCAGATCATTAATGTGACAGAGAATTTGCTGTTTTGGGCATATAAGTGGCATCAAAAATCTTGGGAACAAATGGAAGAACTTATTTGCTCTTTTTCCAGGTGGACCAAATACATATTAAGTACTTTGCATGCGTAGTATCATTACAGAACATGATAGCTAATGAACAACATTCAAGAAGTGAGATGGAACAGTAGAAACATCAGTCAATTTCAAAGAGAGAAAAGGTGTGGATATTGCAAAGGTCAAAAGAAGGGTGCCTGGGTGGCCCAGTCAGTAAAGTGTCTGCCATCAGTTCAGGTCATGAACTCAGAGTTCTAGCATCGAGTCCCGCTTTGGGCTCCCTGCTCAGTGGGAGTCTGCTTCTCCCTCTGCTCTTAAACCTGCTTGTGTTCTTGCTTGCTCACTCTCTCAAACAAATAAAATCTTAAAAAAAAAAATAAATAAGGTCAAAAGAGCAGAGATCATGATTGGTAATTCCAGTAAGGTGAAGACTAAAAATGATATTTTACTTGACACTGTGAGATTTTTAGTTATTGCTGGTGAGAGAATTATCACCTGAGCAGTCATTGACAGAAATAGGCCACTCGAATTAGCCTCCATGTACACCAAAGCTTCCACATGTTGGTCCCTGGCCCCTACAACTAGGAAAGCATATGGGGTGAAATGCGGTAGTTGTTAAATGCCTTTTGCAGAAAGATAGGTGTTTGAAGCAGATGACTGTTTAAACTGCTTAAATTCAGAGACTCTATGATTATTAAAATACATAATCTTCCCAGATCTGTCTTGTTGTGAATCAAAGCAACCTCATTATTGAATCTAGTTGATGCAAGAGGAAGAATA
This sequence comes from Meles meles, assembly GCF_922984935.1. Lineage (NCBI taxonomy): Eukaryota > Metazoa > Chordata > Mammalia > Carnivora > Mustelidae > Meles > Meles meles. Next base: position 95,924,865 of record NC_060068.1, read on the forward strand.
GGAAAATAAGTTCAGATATTGAGTGAATCTACAAAATTTATTCCTGCACTTTCAATAGCGAAAGAGGAGGAGTGTGCATAGCAACAGATACCAGCCCCATCTCAACAATTTTATCAGAATCTATTTAGTTCCAATGTTTGGAGAGAGCTTATATAATGAGAAATACCTACATCATATTATGTCTTAAACATTCTCTTATACAAGGCAGGAGCTTAAAAATGAATAATTTTATTTTTCCTTTGAAGCCAGTCAAAATGAAGCAACTCTTCAAAGTAATGTTAAAAAACAGAAACTCTTCTATAACATGGAAAGAGCACCGAACGAGGAGTCAAGAGAAGAAGTCCTCAGCCAGTACTAACCAGACTAGTGGTCTTAGGTAACCCATTTAATCCTCTGGATCTTAGATTTCTCATCTTCAAAATCTGCTTGGACTAGATAACCTCTCAACCCTTCCAACTATTAGTCATATAATTACAGGTGCGATTACATATTATAATATACAAATCCATTATCTCAGAGGACACTCAAGGACTCCAGGAAGGCAAGTGGCCCACCCCTTACTTTGGGTAGTTTCGTAATCCTTCAAAATAGGAAAGCACAGTGAGACATGAAACTTTTGTTTTCCTGCAAGATAAAACAAACAAACAAACAAAAAAACTCATGAATTGACTTCATCCAAAAAATTAAAGATCCCCTTGAGGAGCACAGAAACTTTATCAAAAGTTTTGTTCTGAAATACCTACCGAGTCGCTTTCATACTGTTTGAAATGCGTATCTCATTAAATCACAAACCCTGAGTTGGGCCTGAGAGAGATTTTCATGAGTGGAATTGCAATGTTCTGACAGGCTTTTGTTGGGAGACCTCAGAGAATTTCAAATAATTAAAGCATTTACATTCAGAAGCAGGAAATAGACTGAAAGGCTTTCAAACATATCTTGTTTTTGCAGTCTTATCAGAAGGTTGACACAAAACAGTGGAAGAACAAAAGAGATAATTACCTAGAAATATTTGGACATATAATTAAGAAACCCAATCATTCAGCATCTGAAAATTCTATTTTAGATTTTCATTTTCATGTACAAGTAACACAGGTGCATTTTAAAACACTGAGACATAGGAGAAGGAGGCACTTTTTATCTTCCCTTTCCCCTTTCCCCAAAATCAAATAAGTGAAGGAGGGAAGGAGGAAAGAACAGAAAAGAAGATTTGACTTACTTGAAAAACATGCTGAGGATGCATATGGTAATAGATACTATTTATAAAACGCATTGTATACCTGGGGTGGAAAAACCCAATCATAACGCTTTTAAATACAACATAATAGTTCTAAGATTGATCAGTGCACCTGGGTGACTCAGTAGGTTGAGGGTCTGCCTTTAACTCCAGGTCCTGGGATCTAGCCCCACGAAGCATGCTTCTCCCTCTCCCTATGTCCCTCCACCTGCTCTTTCTCTTTCTCTCGCTCAGCATTCCCTCTCTCAAATAAATAAATGAAATCTAAAAAAAAAGAATGTAAAACACAACTCAGGGTTATCACATAGGAAAGGCAGATTTATTATTGGCCCCATCCACCACTGGCTGAGAGCAACTCCTGAAGGTGTGAATTCCACGTGCTGGGTGGCCAGGTCAAGGGGGCGCTCTCAAGTACAGAGCAGTAGGAAATGAGCTTACATATGACACTTGGGTGCTGAGAGGATATAGTTGGTCAAAGGCAATGTAGTGCATTTCTCAAATACATGCCACACATTGCAATTCCCTTAGCAGTGTACATGCTATTTCTTCTGCCTAAAGTGCTCACTTATTCTTTCTTTTCCTCCTCCGTCATTAAGCACTAACTGATTTATTATTCAAAATTCAATCCAAGTGCCAAATCATTTTGTGAAGTCAGGGTCATTTAACAGTTTTCTCTATGGAAAAAGTATAATAACTTTCACCTGGCGCTTTCTAAGTACCTCAGGTAAGTGCCTTACCTAAGTACCTAAGTTCTTTCTGAAGGCTACAGTACTAATACTTTCATTGTGCTGTGGAGAAGCAAAGTAATGGTGCCTGAGATTTCAAAGATGGTAGGTGACAGAGCCAGAATTCAACTCAGGCTAGTCTGTTTCTAGAACAAACAATTTAAGACACAATACCCCCAAAGACACAGAAGATGTAGCCAACTGCCCTCAGAAAGCTTAGCACCTAGTTAGAGATAAAGTTTATTCACATATAAAGATAAGGCATATCTTTAACAAGAACAAACTAATAAAATAAATATCAAGTGTTCTTTTGTAAACACCAAGAAAAAAAATAGATTGGAAGGAACTAACCAGAAAACAACAGTAAGAGGTAAAGAGATAGAAAATATAAAAGAGAGATGAAGGATAGAAATAGGAAAACCTAACATACATCTACTAGGAGTGGTGTAAAACAGGAAGCACTGGAAAAGGCACCAGTCAAACACAAAGTGGTGGTTAATTTTATAGAATTGATTAAAGGCATATTTCTCTGATTAAGAAGCAAACTGAGTACCAATAAAAAGAAAAATATAAATCCACACTCAGACACATCTGCAGCAGAACTGCAGAACACCAAAAATGAAGGAAATTTTGTAAGTAACCCGAGATCAAAGGAAGAAAACATTAAAAGGGAGATTCAAATCAAAACCACATTGAGATACCACCTTACACCAGTTAGAATAGCCAAAATTAGCCAGACCATAAACAACTTGTGTTGGAGAGGATGTGGAGAAAGGGGAACCCTCTTACACTGTTGGTGGGAATGTGCAGCCACTTTGAAAAACAGTGTGGAGATTCCTTAAGAAATTAAAAATAGAGCTTCCCTATGACCCTGCAATTGCACTACTGGGTATTACCCCAAAGATACAGATGTAGTGAAAAGAAGGGCCATCTGTACCCCAATGTTCATAGCAGAAATGGACACGGTCGCCAAACTGTGGAAAGAACCAAGATGCACTTCAACAGACCATTGGATAAGGAAGATGTGGTCCATATACACTATGGAGTATTATACCTCCATCAGAAAGGATGACTACCCAACTTTTATATCAACATGGACGGGACTGGAAGAGATTATGCTGAGTGAAATAAATCAAGCAGAGAGAGTCAATTATCATATGGTTTCACTTATTGTGGAGCATAAGAAATAACACAGAGGACATGCGGAGATGGAGAGGAGAAGGGAATTGGGAGAAATTAGAGGGGGAGACGAACCATGAAAGACTATGGACTCTGAAAAACAATCTGAGGGATTTGAAGGGGGAGGGGTGGGAGGTTGGGTGAGCCTGGTGGTGGATATTATGGAGGGAATATATTGCATGGAACACTGGGTGTGGTGCATAAACAATGAATTCTGGTACACTGAAAAGAAATTTAAAAAAAGAAAAGAAAACATTAAAAGGAAACAAGAAATAGACTGACAGCAGGCTTCCCAAGAGCAATCACAGAAGTCAATGAGCAAAGTAATAGTTCACAGTCCTGAAAGGAAATAACTGTCAACTTAAAATTAACTACTGAGCTAAATTGTCACTTAAAAGTGAGAGGGAAATCAAGATACTTAAAACAGAGGGAGAACACTAATCCCTAAGTGACACTCTGTGAAAGAAAAATTAAAAGTACAAAATATTTTTTAAAGTTTTATTTATTTAAGTAATCTCTATGCCCACTGTGGGGCTCAAACCCACGACCCCAAGAACAAGAGTTGCATTTTCTTTTGATTGAGCCAGTCAGGTACCCCAAAAGTGCAAAATGTTTTTAAAGAAATTTAAAGGAAATTTAACAGAGAAAGAACGAATGAGATACTAGAACAAAGGCAAACCAAGAAATTAACAAACATTTTAACAAATCTAAGCATGTACTGACTACGTAAAAATAAATATGACAACTAATTTGGGGAATTAAGTATTTGGTGATACTAAAATACTTGATAACAATATAAAAGACAGAGGTGGTGAGAAAGGTTAAGATATTCTCAGTCTGACAAATTCAGAGGAGCTAATGATTACTTCTAATACACAGAAATAGAAAACTTCCAAATCATTGTTGTGTGTATAGATGGAAAGGAAGGAATAAAGGAAAGAGTGAATCCATAAAATGTCAGAAAGCAGAAAATCAAATAAAAAGCCAATAAAATCTAAAGAACAAGTAAGATATTGTGAATAACGACAACTAACAGTTCCATAAAGCTTCTATGCACTAAACACTGCTCTCAATGTTTTACAAGTATCAATCCTTTATTCCTCCCAACAATCAAGTAAGGATTCCTCCCAGTCATCAAGTAAGTCACCCAATAATAAACTGTCATGTCACAGAAGAGAAAAGGAAAGCAGAGGGACCTTAAGCAATTTGTTCAACAGCTAGAGCTATGAAGTACAAGACACTGAGAAAAAAGACACAAAGTATACACCAAAGTCTGTACTAGTAACTCTGGTGTTCTGCTGTTTCCAGAAATGAACCCAAATATATTAGTAATTGCAATAAATGAACTGCATTAAACTCACAAAATAACAACAAATTTTCAAAATAGACTGCCTTTTTAAAAGACCAATGAGATCAAAAGCGTCAAAATTCTTCATGAAAAAGAATGGATAAAAAGAAAACATGACATATAAACAAGACAAACTTCAGGTACACTATCAAAACTTAAGCTTCAGCAAGGTTGCCAAATGGATAGCAAAAATCAATACAAAATAATCTATTGCCTTCATGCCAAGAGATTTGAAATGTACTCTTAAAAAAATACGTGCTCCACTCACCCTCTAAGCTGGAATATCTAAGAATAAAATAATAAAATATACACTAATTTTTAAGAATAAAATGTAGACACTAGTAAAAAGACATTCAGCACAACTTTAACATACAAAGAGACACAGTCCCTTGGATGGGGAGACTCAATAAGCTAAAGGTGACAACTATGCCCAAATTAATCAATGACTTAATTTAATGCCAATAAAAATAAGTGGAGTATTTTGGTGAAACCTTGTCAACAATCCTAAAAATCATTTGAAAGGACAAGAGTACCCAAGACAATTTTGAGTGGCACCTGGGTGGCTCAGTTGTTAAGCGTCTGCCTTTGACTCAGTTCATGATCCTGGGGTTCTGGGATTGAGCCCCACATTGGGCTCCCAGCTCAGTGGTAAGCATGCTTCTCCCTCTCCCAATCCCCCTGCTTGTGTTCCCTCTCTCACTGTGTCTCTCTCTGTCAAATAAACAAAATCTTTTTAAAAAGGGAAAAAAAGGTAATTTTGAAAAGGAAGACTCACTTCACCAGATAGCAAGGTTAATTAAATAATAATAACAGTAATAATAATAATAAAATGTAATGGTAGAACTCAGTCTCCAGTCCTAATTTAGCCACAAAAGAAGTTATGTGTCTTCGGACAATTTGTTTAATTATCTTGGACCTCAGTTTCCCTATGTATCCCACATGAAATAGTCTAGATCCTCATGCAGGTACTAGATCTTCCCTGACCATTCAATACAAAACAGACCCTCTGCAGTAACTTACTATTGCAGACTTGTTTGCTTGGGTTTTTTTTTTTTTTATGACACTTGTTATCTTTAAAATATTAGTGGTCAAAAAAGTGTTGTCTCTCCTCTACCAACCAAAAATAAAAATAAAAGTGACATATAAACAAGACGAACTTGAGACAAACTATTGAAATATTTGTCTAACAAATCCCAAAGGGCACATACATGGCTAGGAGAGTTTGAACTTCCCTTCCAAACAAGGTAGAGAACAGAACACTGGTCACTATCTCAATGCCTGTCATACAACTTCCAACTCCAAAAGACCACATTCACTACATCAAGATTATTCCATATGGGATTGACTAAAAAAGTGTTAAGATGAATAAACTTTCTTGTTCAGTAATGTGAAAGAGAGCTGGGTTCAAACCCCAGCTCCCCTAGGTACCAGGTATGTGAACATGTTTGTTAATTACCTTATCTGAACCTCACTTTATCATCCATAAAATGTGGTCAATAGCAACCTTTTATTATGGCTAATATGACAAATACATGAGATTATAAATTTATCATCGTAAAGACTCTCAAAGAGTGTTTGAAATCTCTTGGGGGCCAAATAAATTGTCTTCTTTCCAGAAAACAACAGGAAGAAACTGATGGAACCTGAAGTAACTAATCTCAAAATAACAGCAACACTAGCATCATGAGTTTTAGGAAGAAGAAAGAAGGATGACCCTGACTAGGAACGTTCTTCATAAATATAACCTTCTAATCCCCATGGCCTGAAGCTTGACAGGCATGAACATATTTGTGGACTGGGGTATGGAGGAAGGTGTTTAAGTGTGAAGCCGTTTGTACATGCATACATTGTACTACAGGATAATATCAGAAAGCCATTAAGCCTTCCCAATGATTTCTAGGTGCTGAATACATTGTGATAATCTGCAGAATGGTAGTAAAGGGATAGTTTTGTCACTGTATACAGCCCTTTATTTTCAGGGGAAAAAGGGAACTAGGATGAGCAGCGCATGAGAATGCTTTGCTTTTGTATTTTAGACAATCTTGTTCACTCTATTATCAGTCAGTGAAAAAACAAGTCCAAATGAATTCCATGTTCCTGTGGATGAAATGGAATGGAGGCTCTAAATTAATTCTTCCCAATATGAAGAGGCAACATTGTGTAACTGAAGGTTCCTGTCAATTTTCACCAGTTCAGCAATAATGAATTGAGTGCTAAGTCAGATACTGTGCTAAACTCTCATGTTACACCATTTTACGTCCAGTTCTACCAGATGTATCAATTGATCTATAGAGTTCTACTAGATATATCAATTAACTCTATTCTCAGCCCTTTCTTTTAAGGAAAGATACATTAATTCTTTCAACCAACCAATTTTAGGCATCTCAGACCCCACAAAGTCAGGTATTTATCTTCTCAACTCAGTAAGGTTACCTATATCTATCTGGTTCCCCTTCTCAACTCTGTAGTTTGGGTGATGCCCTGAGATAGAAAGCCTGTATAATCACAGAGCCCAGCACTGCACTAGACATTAGAAGATCAATAAAAGGCAATAGGGACAGGTAGGTCTCCACCACATAGGGATTATATCTTAGTGGGGAAAAGATTTTTAAAAATTAAATTTGCAAATTACCCAAAGAAAATGATAAATTTCACATAGGAAACAATGACATGTATACTTAACAATGATATATAACAATGGATTAGGGTGACTTCCCTAGATGGAATGATCAGGGAATATATCAAGAAAAGGTAGTCTATAAACTGCAACTTTAAGGATGAGGAAGCACCATACCAAGAATTGGAAAAGTGCACTTTAGGAAAGCAATTCATATGCAAAGGTCTTGAGAAGACAAGTAGCCTATAAATAACTGCCAGGAGAATTGCATGATCAGAACACAGTGAACAATGGGGATAGCAGTGAAGCATTAGACTGTCAAAATAGACAAGAGCTGGGTCTTGTGGGCCTTTGCAGATTGCATTAAGGAATTTGAACTTTATTCTTAGTGCAAAGGAAGTCATAGAAAGTTTTAAATCAGAGAATGATGGGATTTGATTTACATTTTAGAGAAGATTACTCTTGCTATTGTATGGACAATGAGTAAGAGAAGAGCAAAACTAGAAGATAGCAAATCAGTATAGAGGTTATTACAATAATTAAATGAAAGGCAATAATCCAAGTTGTTATCAGTGAAAATGATAAGAATTAAAGGTATATGAGAGTGGCATATCTTAGAAACAGAATCGATTGGACAGTTAATGAGTTGAATATAAGATGTGAAACATAAAATGGAAGTGATACGACATCAACATTCTTAGCTTGGATGATTTGGTACAAGTTGGTGCCACTAACTGAATAGTGAAGACAAAGGGAAGGATACTTTGGGTGTCCTATACTATGACAGATCAGAGAAACAAAGATAAATTTTAGTATAGACTTATTACCCAAAAGCACACTTTTGGGTGTCCTACACTATAGAAATTAAGAGTTCTGTTTGGGAGAATGTTAAGTTTGGGCTATTAGCGATCCAGGTGGAAATGTGAATTAACCAATTGTATATGTACAACTAGAATTTAAAGATAAATTCCAAGTTTCTTACCTTAAGAACTAATTTGCTCATGTGAAAAAATGCAAGTATTGACTTCCACTTCTGACTATAAGTAATAGTGGCTGGAATCACCCTTTCATGATTAACTATGAACTACGCAAAAAAGTATTTTTAGAAACTAGAAACAGATAGCCCAGGACTTTGATACCTGAGAGAAGAAGGGAAAAAATTAGATGCACCCTATCATCACCTGCATGGAGGGAATTTTCAGACTACAGCCCAGGTAGGGAGAATCTAAACAGAGATAGTGGTCTTACTGAATTGAGATGAATATCTGAGTTCAGGGAAGATGAAGTTTCTAGAGTTGGTGCGAGATAATTTCTGAGAGCAGGAGGTAACACAGAAAAAGAGGGTCAAATGTGTAAGTGGTTCTCTTGATTCTTTGACTAAATATCAATCATTACATGTTATATGCAAAAATGATTTCTGAGAAAAAAACAAATACCAGGAGAACTAGAACAGAATTCTTAGTGGTCACGTCATACTAGAAATTGTCTAACTTTGCTCCATCCAAAGTAGAGAGACCTCACTGAACAAACATGACAATTAGTAGACACATAAACGTCCACACCCTAAAAGTGGGATGAATCTGCTCTAGAACATAGGCCACTGTAGCCTGACTCTCAAAGAACTTAAAATTAAGTTCTCAAAAAATCAAACTAATCTGTAACGAATTTGACTTTTCTCCAGAAAAATGTTTAATACTCTTTAAAGGTAAATAATAATAATGAGCAATCGGCAATGAAAAATTTGCACTATCTAGCATCCAAAAAAGAAAAGAAAGGAAAGGGAGGGGAGAGGAAGAAGAAGGGGAGGGGAAGAAAGAAGGAAGGAAGGAAAGGAAGGAATGCTAAGATACAAAGAAGCAGGAAAATGTCCATAATCGAGAGAAAAATCAGACAAAAGAAAGAGGCCCCAAAATGACAGAGATGATATAATTAAAGGACAAGGACATTAAAATAGTGATTATAAATATTACATACACTAAGATGTCAAAGATAACATGAACATAATGAAAAAGAAATAGATGATATAAAGAGGAACAAAATCTAACTTCCTGAGATAAAAATTTATGCTGACTAGTATTTAATAGTGGATTCAATTCTGTGAAAGAAAGTATCAATCAACTCGAAGACAGTAAAAAAAAATCTATTCAAAATGAAGCATACAAGGAGAAAAATACTAAAAGAAAAGGAGAAAATGAACAGAGACTTCATAACCAAGTATGATAGCACCAAGTGGTCTAACATACATGTAACTGGAATTCCAGGAGAAAAATGGTGGCAGGGTATTACAGTCAGAGCAGGAAAAATGAGTAGAAATATTTGAAGGAATGATGGCCTACTGTTCCATACTTGATGACAACTATAAACCCATAGATCCAAAAAGCTCAATAAAACCCAAGCTGGATAAATACACATATGTACGTGTGCATGCACACACACACCTCTAAGCACTTCATAATACTGCTAAAATACAGGAAGAAGGAGAAAATTTTTCAATTATTCGAAGAAAAGCACACACTTACCAGAGAAACAAAGATAAAATTTAGTGTAGATTTATTATCCAAAATTACATTTTGGACAAAGGACAAAAAAAGACAATGGAATAGCATCTTTACACAGGTGGCAGGAAATAATTGACAACATGAAATTCTTTATAGTGAAAATATCTTTCAAACTAAAAGCCAACTAAAATCTTTTTAAGTGGGTGCCTGGGTGGCTCTGTCAGTTAAACAGCTGTCTTCGGCTCAGGTCACGATCCCAGGGTCCTGGGATCCACCACCATGTGTGGCTCTCTGCTCAATATGGAGTCTGCTTCTCCCTCTGTCCCTCCACCTGCTTGTGATCTCAATCTCTCTCATATAAATATTTTAAAAATCTTCAAAAAAAATTAAAAAAATAAGTAAAAAATAAAACCTTTTTCAGACTAAATTTGTAAACAAATTTTACTACAAGGAATTTTACTACAAGGATTCTTAAATTCTTTAAGCAAAAAGGAAGGGGAAAAAAACCAAAAATAAACAGCAGTCGGAACACGTAGAAAACAGTAAGATGGTATATACACTTGTCCATGAACAACTGGGGTTGAGGCACTGACCCAGATCTCCATGCAGTCAAAAATCCTAACTTTTTTTTTTCTTTTTTAAGTAGGCTCCATGGCCAGTGTGAAACCCAATGGGCTCAAACGCACAACTCAGAGATCAGGACCTGAGCTGAGATCAAGCATCAGATGCTTAACCTACTGAGCTACCCAGGTACCCTAAAAATCCTCCTATAACTTTTAACTTCCCACAAACTTAACTATTAATAGCCTACTATTGCACAGAGTCTTACCAATCATATAGTTGATTAACATATATTTTGTACATTAAATTTATTATATACTGTATCCTTACAATTAAGTAAGTTAAAGAAAACTTTATTTAAAAAATAATAAGGAGGGTGCCTGGATGGCTCAGTCAGTTAAGCGTTTGCCTTTGGCTCAAGTCATGATCCCAGGTTCCTGAGATTGAGACCCACATCAGGTTCCCTGCTCAATGTGGAGTGTGCTTCTCCCTCTCCCTCGACCCTTTGCCCTGCTCCTGCTCTCTCTCTCTCACTCATGTACTCTGTCTCTCTCTTTCTCAAAAAAATAAATAAAATCTTAAAAAAATTAAAATAAATTTTTAAAAATCATAAGGAAATGAAAATACATTTGCAGTATTGAACTGTATGAAATCTGCATACAAGTGGACATGTGCAGTTTAAACCAGTGTTGTTCAAGAGTCAACCAAATCATATCAATGACTTCATTAATTATTAAAGGCCAAATGTCCCAATTAAATAACAAAGACTGCCAAATTGGATAAAAAATATTAAGATCCAAACTAGACGTTGTCTAGGAGAAACCAATTTTAGATGCAAACCCACAAATAGCTTAAAAGTGAAAGGATGAAAAAAATACATCATAGAAACATCAATATAAGGAAAGCTGGGGTAACTATATTATATCAGAAAAAGTGGTCTTCAGAACCAGATATGTTTCCAGGCATAAAGAAGAGTATTTCATAATTGTTAACAGGGTCAATTTTTCAAGAAGACATTATAATTTTAAACATCCATTCAGCAAACAGCAGAGTTTCCAAATACATGAAACAACTGCTCCATGAACCTGAAAAGAGAAACCTACTCCAAGAACTGAAAGACTGAAACAAACAAACGTATAGTCATAACTGGAGATTATAATACCTCCATCTCAGTAATTAACAGAACAAGTAGACAGAAAATCAATACACAGAAAATCTGAACTATCCCATCACCTAACTGAACCTAATTGGCATTTTTAGTTATAACAGTACAATACACACCCTCTTCTAGTGCATATGAAACATTCGCTAAGATTGACCATATTCTTTGCAGCTACAGTTAAGGTAAAGATTTCAGATGAGATCCCTCTAGATTAGGGTAGGCCCTAAACACAATGACAAGAGCCCTTGTAAGAGAAGGGGAAAAGAGAAGATGCGGAAATGGAGGCAGAAATCAGAGTGTTGCAGCCCCAAGCCAGGAAATGGATGGAGCCCTGAGAAGTTGGAAGACACAAGGAAAAATTCTCCCATACAGCCTTTGGAGGGAATGTGACCCTGGTGATACAATGATTTTATACTTCTGGCCTCTAGGACTTTGGGGAAATAATTTTCTGCTTTTTAAGCCACCAAGCTTGTGGCAACTTATTACTGCACCCTTAGGAAACCAATGCAACACTGTTCACTAAATAGTGTAAGGAACACCTCAGTGAGTCTGCCTACAGCTGGCCCCAACCCTGTCTTGGCAGTAATTGCCCAAATCTGAATTCCCAGAATGCCTTGCAGCTATACCTCCATGAGTAAAGGCATCTGTTTCCTGTGGTCACTCATATCTCACATAGCTTATCTATTCTTTCCCTTGGTTTATAATGACACAGTGGGGGAAGGGGAGGTGTTGGCAAACACCAATGTCATCTTGATTCAGCCACTGGTCAGTCATTTCATCTAACTGGACCTTACTTTTTCATGTGTAATGTGAAGAAGTTGGGAAGCATGTTCTCAACAACTGGTGACCATGGGCTCCCCTTGTCATGAAAGGTTTCAGCACAGAAAGCCCTGCATCACAGGAAACTCCTCAGTCCTGGGCAAACTAGATATCTGGTCACCATACTTCAAATGTCCTCCCAGTTCTCAGCCTCCATTACCCAAAGCCTTTCATTGATATTTTACATTACCTTTTTTTTCTTCTCATTCTCTTGATCCTATTCTCACAGGAGTCTTAAGGCAAAAGTCCTTTGAGCCACAAATGTTTACCTAGTTTCAAAAGAAGTTCAGGTCTTTGAAACACCAGGAATTAGCCTGGATATCAGGCTGGGAATTCCCCTCCCCCAACATTAATGTAACATTGAGAAGACGAACATTTCACATTTGTTTAATTCTTAAGATCCTATATTAGATACAAACTGTTTCTATGAAACAATATTCTATTGCGGCTCTTGGGGTTCCTCGGATATATGGCAAGGTAGCCCAAACCAATGACTGACTACTGGAATCAGTACAATGGACAGTTAAACCCATCAGTCAACTGTACTTTCTTTATCTTTTCTTATTTATTTATGTATTTATGTATTTATTTATTTATTTTTAATTCCAGGCCTTTTGAGTCCATTCTTTGGACTCTTTCAGAATCTTCCCTTGTTATTTTAATCAGCCATTGTAAGGGAAAAAATGTCAAACTCTAAAATGGTTTTGCCTTCCTTAGAGGCATACAAAAAATATTTTTAATACAGTAAGTTATATAATTGTGATAAATATAATAATCATCCATAATGATATCATAGTAAACATATCACAGTAAACATAGAAAGAGTGAATGTTGGCTCTAATACCTCGAAAGAAGTGCCAAGAAGACAAGATCTACGGCTTTTATGCTTAATAATATCGACATGTTGGGGCGCCTGGGTGGCTCAGCGGGTTAAAGCCTCTGCCTTCAGCTCAGGTCATGATCCCAGGGTCCTGGGATCGAGCCACTCATCGGGCTCTCTGCTTAGCTGGGAGCCTGCTTCCTCCTCTCTTTCTCTCTCTCTGCCTGCCTCTCTGCCTACTTGTAATCTCTATCTGTCAAATAAATAAATCTTTAAAAAAAATAATAATAATATCGACATGTTTATCACTAACTAAAGTATGTAAAAAAAAATCTGTTGCACTTTTTTTTAGGCAATAGGCTTTTCTTACAGACCTAACACTTCACAGAAATAAGGATTAAACAAATATATCTTCTTAATATGTTATAAGTCACCCAATGAAAATTTCTTATGATTTTTAAAGAAGAAAAAATAAAATAAGTATCTTGGAGGAATATACAGTGATGCATCTCATTAGTTATTACAATTTTACATGAAGTGGGCTTTACTTATCTCTTTTCCAGATTAAATCTCTGATGTGCTAGTCATCAATTTAAAAAATGGCAGTATCCCCTCTAAAAGCCCCCCAGCACAGCAAATCTTTGATGTGTCTCATAATGGAGTTGGAACAATCTCTCTCAATTTCATGTTATTCTGTGTGTTGGTCCCAAAACAGTGCTAATTTTTGCTCAAATTCTGCAAGAGAACAACCCCTCCCATTTTTATTTGCAGCCTCTTCCAAACTAGGACTCAGGCATAAATCTGTACAGGGAGAGCTAATGACAGAGTGACAGCCCGTATTGTATGCATACTCACCCACTCCCCCCACCCTTTTGCTGGAGAAAGCCACTTGCACCAGATATCATCTCAGTTTTTCATGCAAACACACTCCTTCTGCCTCTTCCTTCCAATCTGTCAGATATGCCCAGGCATGTCTACAGCCCCAAGAACACAGATGAGGCTTAAAATAAGCCATCGCACAGGGAAGGGGGGGGGTCTTGCCTCCCACCTCCCAATTTCCAGCCCTGGAGCCTTGTGATCCTTGCCTTCAGCTTCCAGATGTTTAAGTTTTTCAGAGCACTCCTGTTTCATACTTAGGGCACTCGTGCAGCAGCTTCAAGCATGGCATTTCAAGCCTCTGCACTAGGTACTCTGGGCCTTTGTGCCCTTACATAAATAACAAGGTTTCTGCTATACTCCTGCAACCTAGTCCCCACATTTTACTGAGATCAGGAAACTAAATGTCAGTCCCTGCCTCAGTAACCTGTCAGGGGGGACTCTGCACCCCTAGGAACCGTGTCTGTGGGCTCCTCTTCTGCTCCAGAGAACTCATTCCATTCAGGTCTGACCCTTCCCAGGATGGTCTTGCTCAGCTGAGCTTTTTTCTGACACTATTCTTCATGCAGCAGCAGGAAACCAGGCTGGGTACTACCGTGGACAGCTGTGAACTTGTGCGAGAGAAGCTCTGAACTGATTTGGTGGACAGTGGGCAGTCAGTCTAAGTGCTGGAGCAGGAGTGCAACACAAAATGCACAAATAGAAAGATCTGAACACAGTTCACACCACCTTTTGCCTTATCATGGATGCGAGCTCCATGTGCTCCAAGCTTTTAACCCCCAAAGTGAACTAGAAATAAGAGTTTTTGAGGTTTGGTTATTCTTCTTCTCACCAGGTTTCTTCTTCTCTTTTACTCACTTTACATCTTGGGGGGAAAAAAAAAAAAAGCCCTCGCTGTTATTGTGCCTACAATAATAAAACTTTGTGGCAATGATGTACTTAGAAAATGTCCAGAGTAAAACTGAAACCAACTTGGGCATTCTCAAATATCTTAAGTGCCTTTCCAAATGTCTGAGTTCCCAAACAATTCAAAATGCATTTAGTAGGATGTTTTCCATTTCTTACTTAAACCCAAGTGGGCTTTGAGGAAATCAGAATTCAAGCATTTCTTATCCCTTCACACTTTAGCAAGCCAAATGTGATTTGGAAAAAGCTACTTGATACCCAAGGAAACCTTTCTACCCTGTAATGAGGGTTTGGTGTTTTTCTTTTTTTCCTCCCTTAAAAGGTATAATAAGATTTCTAATGCAAACCAACTCAGAATTCCCTGAGTATAAACTAGAAACTCAAGCCACAAATGCTCCAAGTGTTTGTTTCCCAGTAACATGCCCATCTCCCTTGTACGTTTTAAGAGACATTTCATATCCTTGGTGTAATTCCTACCCTTAAATCTGGGTGTCCATTTTCATGACCACAGTGGAGTTCTGCTAAGCCAGTGCATAACAGGCTTTCAAAAGGTATTGTTAGCACACTGAAGTGTGGATAGATTTTTACTGCAGATCCAAGCAAAGTGAAAGCAACACCCATGGCAGTGCCCAGGGTAGACAGAAGAGCCTGAAACACAGTGAAGGGAGGACGGGGGAGGGGGAACTTCAAGCATAGAAGACAATATTGAAGGCTCCAAGAAAGCCCTAGAAATATCAGACACAGAGAAATAAATGGGTTTATGAGGAGCCATGCAGTCAGTGAAGTAAGGAATAAGCTATGATGTCAGTATGATGTCAGTATGCTGAGTAGTAAGGACAAGCTTGGAGAGGGGAGGAGGAAACAGGCCAAATCCCTGACCACATGGTACAAATGTTCGTCTTTAAGGGCTCGTGAACATTACAGTGAAAATAAATGTAACATTTCAGAAGCAAATAATGGGGAATGTGAAAACACGGGTAATTGAGTAAGCAAAGAGATTTACTGAACCAGTCAAAACTCAGTTTTCTCCAGTGGTGAAAGAAATGATACTATTTACTTCACAGAGTAGTCTAAGAATAGGTTATTCTAGAGTTTTTCATCAGTCTGTTGTATACTGACACTTCTTTTTTCTATTTGGAAATCAGAGACCTGTAGATTGTCTCTCCTTAGCACTTACATTAACAAAGACTGAGATGATCTAAAAAGCATTTAAAATTGTAACGTGCGAAACAATTTTTAAAAAGGAAGACACTGCATTATTGAGAAAGAGAGATGATCATTGGGTGAGAGAACAAAGTGAAATCCCTCAAGGAAGCAGAGACAAGACCAGAAATATCCAGGCAACCTTGGTCCTCCTCACTTACCAGGTGAAATCAGACCTGGCTCAAGGATATGAAATTACCCGGGGAGGCAGTACCACAATGGCCATGAACCTATAGATGTCTAAAGCTATGTCATCCAAATATCCACCAAGTCTGCTTATCTGTATTGCTAGTTTGGCTTTATAAAGGACTTGGACTTGGCCTTTTGGAAGTTTCCTGGACTAGGACTCACCCAGCAGGTTTTAGCAAATTGCAAGACAGCTTGCGTAGCTAGCGTCTTCCAAACCAAACTAACACCTTAAATTTCTAGAAAACAATTCAGTCATTAAGAGCAGAGTTAGGATCCCTGCAGAAAACAGATGGCCCACTCCAAGTGAATAATATAAGAAGAGTTTAATAAAGAGAACGCTATTAAAGTATGGGTAGGGAAACCAATGTGAATAACAGGTTTGGGGAAGGGGGTGGGGGACAATTACTGAAGAATTATTAAGCTCAAACATTTGAAGAAGCTCTTAAGGGTCCCCAGAAACAAAGAAACCTGTGTAAATACAGTGCCCTTATAGGATGCAGCCAGATATGATGACGCCCTCCTATCCTCGGGAAGCAAAAAAATGCCCACCCCCTACCCTCTATCCTCTTGCATCCCATCCCTTGCCATTGGCCAAGCCAACTAGAAGCCGGAGGACAAGGAGCAAGGGAGGGCCTGCTGTGATCCATGTAGGCGTGACTCTCAGGTCACAGAACAAATGGAGAACGGATGCAGAGGTCACAGAGAAAACAAGCAACACAGAGATTTTCTCGTTGCTCCTTATAATGGGTTGAATTGTGACACCACCCCCCCCCCCACCCCAAGATATGTTGAATCCCCTAGTACCTCAGAGTGTGATCTTATTAGGAAGTAGGGTCTTGACAGAAGTGTAGGGACAATGAAGTCTTCCCTTCATCTCTTCTGGGGTCTTTGGCTGGTCTGATCATTAAATTGATGTAAGACAAATTAAGAGGAGAAAAACAACAATTGAATAACATGTAGACCTCCTGTATACATGGGAAAGACTAGGAAAACTTAACTATAAAGTGCCTGTGGCATCATCTTACATACCATCTTCAGCTAAAGACAAAAGATGCTTCCAAGTAGAGTCCTTTATGGGGAGTTACCAGGAAAAGCACAGTAAACAAGGTAGTGTTGTTATGCAGATTTTAGCATTGCCTTCTTAATTGATAACAGTTTCAAAAGAATGAGTCATCCTCCTCTTCCAGGAACAGGAGGGAGACAGAAATGGAGATTTCCCTTGTAAATGTAAAGGTCTACAAAATGGTAACTTTGACTTGGTTTTCAGTACTTCTCTTGTGTCTATACATTCTTAAAAATAACTAGCTTAACATACTCAGTCTCCCAAAGAAGCATACCTTTGAGTGGCAAAACTGCTCCCCTTCTGAATTCATCAAGTTAAACTGAGGTCATTGTAGTGGGCCTTAATCCAATATGACTGGTGGGTTTTTTTGTTTGTTTGTTTGTTTGTTTTAAGATTTGATTCATTTATTTGACAGACAGAGATCACAGGCAGGAGGGTGGGGCGGGGAGCTGGCTCCCCACCAAGCAGAGAGCCTAACGTGGAGCTCAATCCCAGGACCTGAGACCACCACCCCAGCCCAAGCTAGGGATCAACCCATTGAGCCACCCAGGCACCCCATGACTGGTGTTTTTATCAGGCATCCCATGACTAGGACAGACAGATACTCACACAGAAAGACACACATGGAGAAAAACCATGATGTGACCCAAGGGAGGCATATTCTACAAGCCAAATAATGCCAGAAAACTCGAGAAGGTAAATGAGACAAGGAAGAATTCTCTCCTAGAGCCATCAGAGACCATGGCCTACTTACAGCATGGTTTGGGCCTCCTAGGCTCCATAACTGTGAGAATTTGTGGGGTATTTTGTTTTTGTTTTGGGGTTTTAGATTTTTGTTTTGAGCTGCCCAGTTTTTGGTAATGCTGTTCCATCGGCCCTGGGGGACTCATACACCTGCAAAGGTGCAAGTAGCCTGTGATTGAACAGATTTAATTTCTCAAAGTAGATATTTGCTTCAAAATGGACCTCAAAGAGGATTATGACCAACACTTCATTTTAACTAATAAGAAAACTGAGGTACCAGCGACTTGTTCACAATTACACAATTGATAGCCAAGATAAAACTGCAGAGTCCCAGGAAACTTCCCTGTGTGCCCCACATTGACAGGAGGTGAAACCAGTCTTCACCTCGCTGAGCTAGAACATTGTACAACACTCTGAAATTTCCCCTAGGATACAATCCAAGCTGTAGAATTCTCCAGAATGAGAGACAAGTGGCATCCTTCCCTGAGCTCCCGTATCTCTCCAATACTAGCAGCTTTTAAAGGGTCAGCTTTTAAGAGAGCTAAGGAATGCATTTCAGAAATGAAAATTTGCTTTTGTTCTTTTTTAGTGCTAAGGAATAAATCTAATAATCCCGAGAAAGAACACCGTAAACCCGCTAGAACACTGTTTAACTTCCTTGTGAATTAGTAATAAAAAGAAGTTACCCAAACAAAACTTATTAAGATTGGCTGTTCCACATATCCCCCCCAAAAAGGATAAGAAACTACATAGTCAGCAATGTAGACTTTGGGGGTGGGGGGGTGGCAGGGGCTGCAGACAGGAAAGCAGAGAAAGAAAGAAAGCTCCACCCAGAACAAATAGGTTTCCTATCCTACTGTGAGATTTCTTATCTAGAGGAAGCTTTTGTTTACTTGTCAATCAACACCAGCAGATCTTCTGAGGACTGGCCACACCTTGGGCTGGGGAATGCTCAGGAAGGAATGTGGGAAGGCAGAGGGGAGAGGCTATTTCCTGATGGGTCAGCGCTGGCAAGTGTCTGGACCCTGGGAAAGTCTTGATGTAGGAATTCCTCTCCTCAAAGAGGAACCGGAGCAGCAGGAACAATGCTGTGATCCCCTGGTGGTGACTCTCAGGTCACAGGGCTTGAGCAACGCAGGCCAGAGGCCGTGGGCTATGCCTCAACATGTTCCGGGCTCTCAGCAGCCTGTTGTTCACCCCCCTGGCTGAATTCCACAGCATTGTTCTCAAAGCAACTCCTCTCTGAGGAAGACAGTTAGCTTCACACAAGCTGAGAGCTTCGGAATAACTAAAGGCAAGCCACCTAGGGGAAGTCCCACTGGGGCTTCCAGCTCGCCAATCTCTTGGATGGTAGCTCTTCCAAAGGAAAGACACGTTTTAACTACAAAAGGGATCCCTTTGCAGCCGGTTCCTGATTTCCTCTGCAGAGATCCAAGTACTTGGGATAGTGTCCTCCCACATAAAACAACGCAGAAATTATGTAACAGTTAATTAAAGGGCCGCTTCCCATGCTGCTCACCTCTGCGTGCCCATGCCCTTTGAGGACATTGAGCTGAGGAGACTCCTTGGCCAGAGCACCACAGAATGTAGCATTCATTTAATGGAAGCTCTAAAAGCTCA
The DNA here is from genome assembly GCF_922984935.1 of Meles meles. Lineage (NCBI taxonomy): Eukaryota > Metazoa > Chordata > Mammalia > Carnivora > Mustelidae > Meles > Meles meles. The sequence goes on from NC_060068.1 coordinate 95,944,429, forward strand.
CTCCTAAAACTGGCGTTTTCCCATACAGAAAAGTTTCTTCTCTGGCTTCTACAATTAAGCTATCCGTGAGGAAGCATTTAACCATTCTAAGAGTTTCCTCTAGTTAGATCAGTGCATACGAGAGCCAAAGTAAACCAAGAAAAATCAATATAAAATGTGCTATTCAAGACAAGATTTCCTATTTCTTAAGAGCCTAGCTGGAGAACAGCTGTTCTGATCATTTATTTGCCATATTTTCTTTTCCTCAGACATAAGCGGGGCACTGGCTTTTCCTAGGCATTTTGGACGCCTCCATGGCCTTCAAATCTGGTGCATTGGTGACCTCTAGAGGACATAATTTTGGTCCAGGTTCAATATTGAGATTGAAAATCCATTGTTCAGGAAAAGTGAATACATTATTGTTTTAGACCAGCAAAATAGGTTTTAGCTCCTACAGCACAAGAGATTAAGAAATTGTCTTCTTCCAGATAATGTCTCCAGGGTGTCAAATGATCCATTTTCCTGTAAATGAGGGGTTTGTTGTTCATGAAAACCTAAGATAGATTTGTTTTCTCTCCCAGTTGGTGCTCATTTTCCTAAGAACTCCCAATTCGGCTGAAACATGGAGATTAGCCTAAATGGGTGTCTTCAGCTCTCCTTTGTCTGCTCTCTATACCTCTATGTCCTGCTGGGGCGCCTGGGTGGCTCAGTAGGTTAAAGCCTCTGCCTTTGGCTCGGGTAGTGATCCCAGGGTCCTGGGATCCAGCCCCATATCGGGCTCTCTGCTCAGCAGGGAGCCTGCTTCCTTCCACTCTCTCTCTGCCTGCCTCTCTGCCTACTTGTGATAAAATCTTAAAAAAACAAACAAACAAACAAACAAAAAAAAAACCCTCTATGTCCTGCTCAGTTCAAAAAAGCATTCAAAGAAGCTGTCCTTGACTACCTCTTAGCCCACAGGACTTGACCCTTCCCAGAGTTGAATGAACTCACCAGCCATGGTTCCCCACATTCCCCCACCAGCAGAGCTTCTCAGTCAGGTGAGGGGTCCGGGAAGTTCTCAGGCCCATAGAAGTTGGGTTGAGGCCAAAAAATGGACAACGGGGCTCTCTTAGGGTTGACACGAGGTGCCCGGACAGAGCTGCCTTTCTCATTGCACATGAGCCAGGAGGAGCCTGGAATCATGTCCCCTCCTAAGAAGTGACAGAAATCTGCCTAATCACTTAGGACTAGGTCACAGCACCATCAGATGGAGTGTTTGGAACCTTCTACTTTCCAGGCACTTTGTCAAGGCCTTCTATGTGCTCTCTGGTTTTCACAACAGCCCTGAAAGGTAAATGTTACTCTCTGCATTTCTCTGTGAAGAAACTGAAACCCACACAGCTCTGCCTGACGAAACCACATATGTCACTGGAAGTTTGCTTATGTGTGTGTGTAATTTCCACTCTATCACAGGCTTCCAACATCGTCCAAAGTTAGAACCAAAAAAGCTGGCTGCACTCAGAGTTCAGTCTATTTATTCACTTTACAAATCAAGAGACAGAGGAAGTACAATGACAGCCTGAGGCCAAACACTTCAGGAGCACAGCTGGAGCTAACGGAGTTACTTAAATGGCAAGGCCAGTGCTTGGGTCCTATACACAGTCCATAACCATTCCCTTCTTGCCTCTGCAGGAGCTAGAGAGGGTCACTAATGATGTCAACGGAAATACCAGGAAATAATTCGCCCTTAGCATGCCTTCTCCCAGTTACTTCGCCTGGTTTCCACAGCAGGAAGATCTCTTTAAAGACCCTCAGGGCACCATGTGAGGCTCCCACCTCTAACCCTGAGGCTCTCCTCACCAGTTGCTCTTCAAGTGCAGGTGTACTTACTGACATCTATAGGGGGAAGAAAGTCAGACTCTCCAGGACAGAAGAACAAACCCATTAAAGAATAAGGAAGAAGGGGCGCCTGGGTGGCTCAGTGGGTTAAAGCCTCTGCCTTCAGCTCAGGTCATGATCCCAGGGTCCTGGGATCGAGTCCCGCATGCGGCTCTCTGCCCAGCAGGGAGCCTGCTTCCATTCCTCTCTCTCTGCCTGCCTCTCTGCCTACTTGTGGTCTGTGTCTGTCAAATAAATAAATAAAATCTTTAAAAAAAAAAAAAAAGAATAAGGAAGAAGGCCTGAAAACTCAGGATCAGAAGGATGAGGACAGAAACTGAACACCAGAAGGCATTTCTACAACTGGAAAATTGATTCTTCTTTAAGAAACCGCTTATCATATGACTTCTGGAAAACCCCATTAATTTCTCAGCAGGTCAGTTTCCACCCTGATATCATGTGTAAGCTCCGAAAAAAAGATAGTCTTATCCCGTTGAGGTTTATAAATAAATGATAAAACCATGGTAGAGCACGGTATAAAGGATAATGGAGAGCAGGTTGGAACACAAAGCTATACAATCCATTTATTATACAACAATGGGTGTTCCATCAATTTTTGCTTCTAGGTCTTCTTTCTACTGCCCAATTCTGGTCCCGTCCCTCAAGTTAACACTTCTCAGAAAGGTCCTGGCTCCTTTGAAACTCTTGTCAATGAAAGCTGATAACATTTCTCGGGAAGATTTGTCAAGAGGCTAAAGCTAGTAACAAAACAGTGATGCAGGGATTTTTGTGGGAATTTCAAAGATCTCTGTTAGCGATGTCCTCATACCATGGTTGTTGACTGTCTTCAGTGACTCATCTTCCCAGTAAGAAGAAGAGGCTTCTGGGAACCACCCAGATCTTCAAGGCTATTTGTAAAGAAGTGACAAACCTCCTTCTTTAGGAATCAGGGGCTTCTTATCAAGCCTAAGAACTTGACAAACTGAATCTTGTTAGTTTGACCTGTAGCACTCTCATTACAGAGAGTCAGTTAGGAAAAGTCCCAGATTGGTTGACCAGTTGGTTGACCAGTGAGCTGGAGCTTCCTTAATGCTTGGGGAAGTACAGGGAGACCAAGCGCCACATACCACGAGGGGTTGCCCAGCTGTAGGATGTGATAGTGTAGTATGAACACAGCTAAAGACTTCTGATACTCGAAAGCTTTCCCCTGAGTTTTCAAGTCTGACCTGCCCTGTTCCAATTTCAAGGCCAGTCATCCAACCACCACTAGAACAAGCACTAATTAGAAAAGCCTTTCAACCTTCTCCTCCATCTTTTAGCCATAATGGAGCAGTTCATAGCAATACTGCAGCAGGGTGCCCAGCTAGCAGGAAATTGCAGACATTTTCCCGAGGACTACGTACTGTTCACATTTTCCTAGTTCCTACTCTAGGAAGGATGGTTAGTATAGTGTTAGGAGGAATTTCTCAAATTCAACTATTATCTCTGTATTGGCCACTTACTGATGGATGTCTAGGGCCAAACAGAGGTTTGCAGCAAGGAAGGACCCTTGACGCCCTCAATCTCACACACCATACCATAAAGCAAATCCAGCCTTCTCGGCAAGCAGATGCCTCATCACAATTAGAAGCACAGGGAAAGAGCTTTCAGCTGAGAAGTACTATAGACAGTAAAATTGAGAAGAAGCACTTAAAAGTTTGAGATAATTGTCTGGATAAATATAAGAAGCAAAATTTAATACTTAGCAAATATTCTCAGCAGGCTGTGAAGGCTAAACAGGTCTTCCTAGGACAACTTAGGTAAAAATAAAAGTAAAATAAGATAAAACAAAGATCTAGCTTACACATAAAATACTGTTTTTCTATGTCTAAGAATATGGAACTTGGCAGGGCGGGTTGGGGGGTGTTCAGTCAAGTTCTGGATTGCTAGCATCCCAGAGAATAGAAAATTGAGACTATGTCATCAGAGAGCACAGCGATATCCAGGCTGATGCAGTTTCAGCTGGGAGAGGTGGTTTCATTGAGTGAATTTTGTATTTTTTTAAAATGCTTTACCAGAAGCAAGCAGGGTGAGTTGGCTTCTTTTACAGCCCATGAGGCACAGTGTAGACACTCAAATCATGAAGAGCCCTATAAACAGAGACCACAGCTGTTCACCAAGGTAACTGCAAAGCACTATCTCCTTGGAGAAAATACCATATAACTATTGAGGTACCTAGATAATTTTCGTGGTGGTATCTATCACCTTTGAAAATCAAAGCTGATTCTGTGTATGTTTAGCAGTTGTTAGCAATTAAGTGGAAGGTCATTTCTTTTCATTCATTTCATTCACTCCTAGTTCAATATTTCAGCCTTTGTTTGTGCTTTGTTCATGGGAAACACCTCTGCCAATGCACTTAAGACAGATGCTTAAGACCTGTCTTTGAGGTAGTCTGTTCCTGGACAGCCGTTGGCTCCTCCAGATCTTTGCCAGAGGCCAGCTAAATGCTAGGTACCAGCTGAGTGCTTTCTAAGTAGTACTAAGGTAGCTAACTGCTTCAGTCATTACCGCTTTTTGCTGATGAAGAAGCTGAAGCTGAATGAGGTTGAGCCAACTGCACAAAATCAAGAAGTAAGTCAAGACTAGAAAAGGGAGCCCATGAGATCTCGACCTCAAAGTTAACCACACATGGTGCTGAAAGGCCAGACCTGTATCTAAGAGGAATTGTTTTGGTTCCATCATTAGTTTTTTTCCTTAGCCAGGCTGTTTCATGATACCATGTAGCATGTTACTTCTCAGGTGACTATTACCACTTTGAAGGGAGGGACACTGCTCGTTCAATGACTCATCTCTAAGACATTCAGCTATTAGCTGCCAATCATCTTTCACTCTCTGGAGAGAACATGATAATTTGGAAATCGCCTAGTCTTTAGAGTTTGGTTAATGTAGATCAAAATGTCTTAGCAATTTGAACATCTAAGTAGGTCCCTCTAGGTCTGGAGTTCCTCAGATATAACACCGAGTATAATTTAGGGCTTACCTACCTGATAGGATTTTTTTTGAAGATGGAAGAAGTCAGTTTGTGGACAGAAGGCTACACAATAATCAACCCCTTTTGGAGATTTTAAAAAAGATTTTATTTATTTATTTGACACAGAGAGAGAGAGAGATCACAAGTAGTCAGAGAGGCAGGCAGAGAGAGAGGGAGAAGCAGGCTTCCTGCTGAGCAGAGAGCGACTCGGGGCTCAATCCCAGAACCCTGAGATCATGACCTGAGCCTAAGGCAGAGGCTTAACCCACTGAGCCAGGCAGCCCCCTTTTGGAGATTTAATGTATGTTCCTTCTCTGCCCTGAATATAATATTACACAGACACTATCAGATTGAAACCTTTAAGAGAAAGAGAAGTTGATCATAAAAAGAATATTAACCATAAAATTAACAGTAAATAATGAAGAAGAAGAATAATCCTAAAATGCATTTAAAAAACAAAAACTGCAAAGCTCCATGAGCAAGGAATGCTTTGCAATATGAAGAGTTCCTTACTAAATGCTCATAGAAGCACATTATTTAGCACACTGATAAGCACGTCTGGTAGCAATACTTAGCATTCATTCTGGTAGAGCTGATTCCCTTTCTAAATTATAAAATCCAGTTGGGAGCTAAAACTCAGTACTCTGAAATTTGTGAAGTAAATAGTTCCTAGAATATGAGCTGAAGAAGGAGCTATCTGAAAACATTACAATATGGGTATGCTTGTGGGGGTGGGAGTGTGTGGGCATGGGTGCCTAGCTCCCTTGAATCGTAATGTCTTAGATCCAGATATGAATTGATATATTATTTTGGCAGAGGTTTTATGACTCAAAATATTGTGTTTTTTTTTCATGGTAAAAAATGTAGAATATACTTCTAGTATGGTTTAAAAGGGATTTTTTTTCAACCTGCATGAACGAGGGCATTTATAAGATTTTTACAGGAAATATTATTTAATATTTAAACCAATCTGGGTATCTGGCCTTCACACCCAGAGCACTAGAAGGCCGTGCTAAAGGGTCTTGAAAATAATATATGAGGACATACAACATATTTTCTTGTATAGCTTCTGGAACAAGAATCAGATTTACCTTATATACAGTGGGAATAACTTCACCTCCAACAAAATTCCCAACTAGAAGTAGCTCGACCAAGGAAAGATTCTCTTTCTCATATATTGTATTTTGTCAAAACTGCAGCAATAAGAACCCATAATTATTTTATTTTCCTAAAGAAAAATACTGTCAAGTAATTTTGAAACATGTTTAGTACTTAGAATTTTACTAGATATAGATGTCTTGAGTTTGGAACTGTATCACACCACCTCTGTCTATTCCTTAAAATGTCAAACTGGTTAAGAAATCTCTAAACTTTCAAATTCAGAGTTAGCTCTTCTCAATAATTTTCAACTAAAAATTGCTGGTGAGTTTTCCATTCTATATTGGTCTCTGTGCCATCAAGAGCAGAAGTGATTTATTCTTAAAATTGTCTTTGCAAGAACTAAATGCCACTGGTGCTGAGCTCAGACGCTAACTTTTAAAGTAAGTAGAGGGGCATCTGGGTGGCTCAGCCGGTCTGCGTTTGGCTCAGGTCATGATCCCAGGACACTGGGATTGAGCTCTGCCTTGGGCTCCCTGGTCAGCGGGGAGTCTGCTTCTCTGCCACTGCCCCTGCTCATGTGCACACTCTCTTTTGCAAATAAATAAATAAAATCTTGAAAATAGATTTTCCCTTGTTGCTAAAACCTACCCTGTCCCCCATTTCCTCTCTTAGTTCTTAGAAATTGGAAATGTGCTCTGCTATAGTCTTTAAGCCTCTGGCACTAATTCCAGAGATGGTAAAGTACAAAAATAACTATGTACCTTAAAACTGAATATATAATAAGAAGTCTGAAGACAGGAAATCCATGGCAGATTCAATGAGGAGAATATAAAAGAGGCTCGTTTTCTCCTTCTGTTTCCTGTGGCTTGTGCTCTCATGGTCACAAGATGGCTAAAACACCAGGCATCACGTCTACATTCAAAAGAGATAAAAAGAGGAAGGACAGGATAGCAGTGGTCTAACTGTCATTTTATCTGGAAAGCTGATCTTTTTCAGAAGCCTCCTAGTAGGAGAATGTGACTTTTGACTAGCTTAACCTTATCTCAAATCATGAAAGGAAACTATATAACTACTATTCCAAAAAAAAAAAAAAAAAAAAAATTTGAGGTTCTATTTACAATAAAGCAGGCAAGGAATAATTCTTTGGGTGTTTCAGAGACCACTAGCTCTCTGCTGCAAACTGTGTATATATATATATATATATATATATATATATATATATATATGAATGTATATATATGTATATATAATATACATATTATACATGTATTTTATATATATAGACATTCATATATATAGAGAGAGATATTCTTTTAAAATTTAGCTATTCATAAATTAGGAGATGGAGAAAAGTCTTTGGTTTTAGACTAGAGAAATAAGCAGGTGGCTGATAGAGACTATGGCATTTATGAAAGTCAGTGACTTTTTTTAGTGATCTATAACTCACTAATATACTACCACATTTTAAAGCTACAAATTTTAAACTTCTAATTTCAAATCTGTTATTATGTCCTTCATCCCCATTCCCTACCAAGTGTTGGATATTTTCAATAAATTCTCTGCCTATAATATAATCAGTATCAAAGAGATTAAGTAGTTTTCCTGTTTTGTGTAAGTGCCCTTTAATAGAGATTTCAATTTCTGATAAGGATAATGATATGAGTGGGCTAAAGGAAGACAATAGTGGAGAAGATCTACGTTTCAGTGGCCCCGAATGTGTTGTTATCTACCCAATACATGGATCCTTTTTTTTTTTTAAAGATTTTATTTATTTATTTATTTGACAGAGAGAGATCACAAGTAGGCAGAGAGGCAGACAGAGAGAGTGAGAGGGAAGCAGGCTCCCTGCCAAGCAGCGAGCCCAATGCGGGACTCGATCCCAGGACCCTGAGATCATGACCTGAGCCAAAGACAGTGGCTTAAACTACTGAGCCACCCAGGCACCCCATACATGGGTCCTTTTGATTAGCACTTTATATATTCTTCTCGTATTGCAATAAGTAATTAGTAATGAAGCAGTATTAACGCCTCTAACACATTCTTCTGTGGGGCTTATTAAACGAATGCTAAAATTAAAGTAATACAAAATCCTCAATAAACAGCTAATCTTGCTGTGTGATGTCGACTTGTTTGAGAATAATACTGGAACAAAAGCAATGAACCCCTTTCTAAATTTTCTCAATATCTCTTTAAGAGTAAATCCTTACCAAGATGAAAAAGAGCCCTTTAGGGCAGAGAAAGAATTCTTTTATCCTTGGACCTAACAGTCCATAAAGTACCAGGATTTTGTGTTAACCTGAAGTGAGAAAAACCTAAGTCAACTAGTGAGTTCAAGACTCTCCAAGCCCAGCGGACAGGATGAACCCTTACCAGCTGCATGACTTTAACTACTTAATTACACTTACTTTCTGAGTTTCCTGTCACCTACCATAGTTCCTACTCACTGTAGATGTTCCAACATATGGCTGATTCTAATTAACATTAAAAATTATCCAGCCTCTATTTTAACAAGGTCGAACTTAGAAGGTGAGGATGTGATTTGGGGTTTCCCAGCTAGCTCCTGCTCCGAAAACACATGTCATCTGCCATGTGACAAGGACACAATGATTCATGCATTTGGGTTAGGTTGAGGAAGTACTTCCCATAGACTCTAAGGTCTCTAAGGGCAAAACTTTATTGACCTTTGTAGCTACTCTTCTTATTTCTAGCATAGATATTCTGCTTAAATACAATAGGAATACATGCTCATAGAAACAAACACACTTATTTCACTTAAATGCAAAGTATCCTTACATTTATATGTAGCTGAGTGAGGAAAAAGAAAGAAAACTAACAAAGACCTATCAGGTTCTCCTTTCAGAAGGAACAAGGAATGAAAGAGAAAGTGAGAATGTGTCTCAAATGAGATTCACAGTGAGAAAATGTCCCAGAGGAACCTTTGTTGGGACTACAGAGAGCAGATAAAGCTTGTACCTAGGACACCAACAAGGCAGAAGCACCAGAAGAAGTTTCAGGAACTAATTTTATAGCTTCAGAAAAGAAAATTCCAACAAAATGTAGTCATTATGGAAAACCTCAGGACTTATTTTTTTCAATACGGTAATTTATTCTTTTAAATTCATATAGAGAGGAGATGGGTCTTCAAATGTTTTCAGGGCTTTCAATCCTCCCAAGATTCCAATCTGGACCTGCTGGAGGTGTTGGAAAAACCCAACCCACACAGTGGTCAAGGTTAGTGTCAAGGTTAGTGTGGTCAAGATTAATGTCCCCAGGTGGTCAAGGTTAGTGTCCCTAGAGGTAAGTTGCATTGACAGCATGTACCTGACCACAGCCACTGGTTCATGCCAAGATGTTGGCTGAAGCTTATGACAGAACTAACTCCAGGTAGAGAAGACTGAGACAGAGTTAGCCACTCAAAGGCCTAGAGGGATGAAGCGGGCATTTTTGTTCATCTTTTCAACATCTCCCTTCCTGGTAGAATCCCAGTGGTGTTCAGATACACACCATCCTCCAAGTATAGGTCAGGAGTTTTTAGTGTATGCACAAAGCCAGGCAACCATTTACCTACTGCTAGAACTTTTTCATCACCCCACAAGAAAGCCCATATTCTTTAGCAGTTGTTCCCCTCTTCCCTTACCCTCTTCCCTAGCAACCGATAATGTACTTTCGTTTCTATAGATTTGCCTATTTGAGGTATGTCATATAAATAGAATAAAAACGTGATCTTTTCAGACTATCCTCTTTCACTTTGCTTACTGTTTATCAGATTCATGCATGTTTTAACAGTTACTAATCCTTTGTTGCTTTGTATTGCTAAAGGGCACTCTATTGTATGGATATACGACATTTTACTTTACCACTTTTAAGTTAATGAACATTTGGGTCATTTCAACTTTTTGGATAATATGAATAATGCTGCTGCAAACACCTGTGTGCAGTTTTCATGTGAACACAACTTTAATTCTCTTGGGTAGATTCCCTAGGACTATTTTGATTTTGGTTTTTGCTCTGAGTGAGATTGGACATCGTCGGAAAATAATGATTTGCATTTTTCAAAGACTATTTTGAATTCTATGGTTAAGAACAGACTGCATGTCGGGCGCCTGGGTGGCTCAGTGGGTTAAGCCGCTGCCTTCGGCTCAGGTCATGATCTCAGGGTCCTGGGATCGAGTCCCGCTCTCCGCTCAGCGGCGAGCCTGCTTCCCTCTCTCTCTCTGCCTGCCTCTCTGTCTGCTTGTGATCTCTCTCTGTCAAATAAATAAATAAAATCTTTAAAAAAAAAAAGAACAGACTGCATGTGGAAAAGGATGAAAGACACAGATCTATCTGAGGCTACTATTTTTTAACAGTGAAACTGGCTAGGACTAGGAATGCAGCAGAGTTAGTTCTGAGGAGTGTTGATAGTGTAAATACACTGAAAAGTAAAGCTAACTGGGTTCCCAGATGAAAATGATACAGGGTGAGAGCTAAAACGAAGTCAAAGAAGTTTCCAAGATTTTTGTCCTAGAGAAGTAGAGATGCCATGTACTGAAAGGGCAAATATTTCATAGAACAAACTGAGGGAGAAGAAAAAAAGTTTGGGGTTGGTCAATCAAGATACTCAAGGGGAGATGTAGGGTGTATAGTTAGATTTGAGAGAAATATAAGATGTAAGTCTTGGAAGTCATTGTACAGGTGGTATTTAAAATGTAATCATCTTAGATTCTTTTAAACATAGTCAGCATCTCTAACTCCACCTCTTTAACACTCTGTGAATCCACCTGCTAATATCTCTGGCAAATTCCTCAGCTCTCCCTGGAAATGCCCACAAAGCATTATCCTATCTGTTGTTGGCCAAAATGATGATATTGCCAGCAAAAATAGCTATGGCCTCAATTCTCTATTCCTGCCCAGTAAAGAGGGTATTTTATCCTTTCTACACGCCTTATTTCAGAGTCAGCCCTGGGAAACACTCAATTTTGCTAGTTGTAAGATTACTTCTTTGAACTCTTAACATCTCCACCAGTCTATTAGTTTTTTGAGGACAGGAACCATCTGTGGTCTGAGCAATAGATTTCTATTGCTATTGTAGCTAACACACACTTAGTGACTTAACACAATTGTATTATCTTACAGTTCTGGAGGTCAAAAACACAAAGTGGTTTCACTGGGCTGAAACTAGCGTCAACAGGATGGTGTTGTTTTCCAGAGGTTCCAGGGGAGAATCCATTTCCTTATCTTTTTTAGTTCTAAACATCACTTACACTCTTTGGCTCATGGCCTCATTCTTCCATCTTTGAAGCCAACAATGCTGGAATGAAATCTACTCATGCTGCCATCTCTCTCATTCTCCTTCTTCTGCCACCCTCTTCCACTAATAAGCACCCTGTGATTACATTAAGCTCACCCGGATAATCCAAAACCCTCTCTCCACTTCACATCAGCTGATTGGCAACTTTAAAATATTTTTTTTAAAGATTTTATTTATTTATTTGAGAGAGAGAAAGAGGGAAAGAGTGACAGGAAGAGAGAGAGCACAAATGGGGGATGGGGTGGGGAGAGGAAGGGTACAGGGAGAGAGAGAGAGAAGCAGACTCCCCGCTAAGCATGGAGCCTGAGCCCCATGTGGGGCTCCATCCCAGGACCACAGGATCATGACCTGAGCCAAAGGCAGACAATTAATAGACTGAGCCACCCAGGAGCCCCTGTTTGGCAACCTTAATTCCATCTGCAGTTTATATTCCCTTTTTCCATGAAACCTAACATAGTTACCAATTTCTGGAATTAGGATGTGGAAATCTTTGGGGACCATTTTTCTTCATACAATGGTCTGGAACCTAAAGCTCCTAGCATAATGTTAAATGTATTCCAGCCCTTAATGAATGCAAATGAAAGAATGAACTAAGTAATAAACAAATTTCCCAGTGCCCACAGTTGGGTGTTTTCCTCTAAACCCAAAAAAATAGCCTCCTCTTAAGTAGCACACCTGCCCAGTTTATTTTTAGTGGAATTCAGGAGGAGAGATAGAAAGCAATTTTTGAAGGGTTTAAAATTAACATCTCTTTAGATGTCCATAGATCAAAGGAGTAGGAAACCTTAGAGAAAACAAAGAAAAATTACCAGTATTACAGCAAAGGCAGTCCTAAGAGGGAAATACATAGCCATCCAAGCCTCCCTCAAAAAAATTGAAAAATCCAGAATACACCAGCTCTCTCTACACCTTAAACAACTGGAGAATCAACAACAAATCAAACCAACTCCACACATAAGAAGGGAAATAATCAAGATTAGAGCAGAGATCAATGAGGTAGAAACCAGAGATAATAGTAGAATGTATCAATGAAAACAGAAGCTGGTTTTTTGAAAGAATCAATAAGATCGATAAACCATTGGCCACACTAATCCAAAAGAAAAGAGAGAAAGCTCAAATTAATAAAATTATGAATGAAAAGGGAGAGATCACAACTAATACCAAGGAAGTAGAAACAATCATCAGAAATTATTACCAACAGTTATATGCGAATAAGTTAAGCAACCTAGATGAAATGGATGCATTCCTGGAAAACTATAAACTCCCAAAATTGAACCAGGAAGAAACTGACAACCTGAATAGACCGATATCTAGTAACAAGATTGAAACAGTGATCAAAAACCTCCCAAAAAACAAGAGCCCAGGACCTGACGGATTCCCTGGGGAATTCTACCAAACCTTCAAAGAAGAAATAATACCTATTCTCCTGGAGCTGTTTCAAAAAATTGAAGCAGAAGGAAAACTTCCAGACTCTTTTTATGAAGCCAGTGTTACCCTGATCCCCAAACCAGGCAAAGACCACACCAAAAAGGAGAATTTCAGACCAATATCACTGATGAATACGGATGCTGAGATTCTCAACAAAATCCTAGCAAACAGGATCCAACAGCACATTAAAAAGATTATCCACCATGATCAGGTGGGATTCATCCCTGAGTTACGAGGATGGTTCAACATTTGCAAATCAATCAATGTGATAGAACAAATCAATAAGAGAAGAGAGAAGAACCACATGGTCCTCTCAATTGATGCAGAAAAAGCATTTGACAAAATCCAGCATCTGTTCCTGATGAAAACGCTTCAAAGTATAGGGATAGAGGGAACATTCCTGAACTTCATAAAACCTATCTGTGAAAGACCCACAGCAAATATCATCCTCAATGGGAAAAAGCTCACAGCCTTCCCATTGAGATCAGGAACATAACAAGGATGCCCACTCTCACCACTCTTGTTCAACATAATATTAGAAGTCCTAGCAACAGCAATCACACAACAAAGAGAAATAAAAGGTATCCAAATTGGCAAGGAAGAAGTCAAACTCTCTCTCTTCGCAGATGATATGATTCTTTATATGGAAAACCCAAAAGACTCCACTCCCAAACTACTAGAACTCATAAAGCAATTCAGTAATGTGGCAGGATACAAAGTCAATGTACAGAAATCAGTGGCTTTCTTATACACTAACAATGGAAATACAGAAAGGGAAATTAGAGAATCGATTCCATTTACTATAGCACCAAGAACCATAAGATACCTGGGAATAAACCTAACCAAAGAGGTAAAGGATCTGTACTCAAGGAACTACAGAACACCCATGAAAGAAACTGAAGAAGGCACAAAAAGATGGAAGACCATTCCATGCTCTTGGATCGGAAGAATAAACCTTGTTAAAATGTCTATACTGCCTAGAGCAATCTATACTTTTAATGCCATTCTGATCAAAATTCCACCGGTATTTTTCAAAGAGCTGGATCAAATAATCCTAAAATTTGTATGGAATCAGAAGAGACCCCGAATTGCTAAGGAAATGTTAAAAACAAAAATAAAACTGGCAGCATCACGTTACCCGATTTCAAGCTTTACTACAAAGCTGTGATCACCAAGACAGCACAGTACTGGCATAAAAACAGACACATAGACCAGTGGAACAGAGTAGAGAGCCCAGATATGGACCCTCAACTCTATGGTCAAATAATCTTCGACAAAGCAGGAAAAAATATACAGTAGAAAAAAGACAGTCTCTTCAATAAATGGTGCTGGGAAATTTGGACAGCTCTATGTAGAAGAATGAAACTCGACCATTCTCTTACACTGTACACAAAGATAAACTCGAAATGGATAAAAGACCTCAATGTGAGACAGGAATCCATCAGAATCCTAGAGAAGAACATAAGCAGCAACCTCTTTGATATCAGCCACAGCAACTTCTTTCAAGATATGTCTCCAAAGGCAAAGGAAACAAAAGCGAAAATGAACTTTTGGGACTTCATCAAGATCAAAAGCTTCTGCACAACTATCATATGATCACCCTGATATGAGGAAGTGGAGATGCAACATGGGGGGTTAGAGGGGTAGGAGAAGAATAAATGAAACAAGATGGGATCGGGAGGGAGACAAACCATAAGTGACTCTTTTTTTTTTTTTTTAAGATTTTATTTATTTATTTGACAGAGAGAGAGATCACAAGTAGGCAGAGAGGCAGGCAGAGAGAGAGGAGAAAGCAGGCTCCCTGTGGAGCAGAGAGCCCGATGCGGGGCTCGATCCCAGGACCCTGAGATCATGACCTGAGCCGAAGGCAGCGGCTTAATCCACTGAGCCACCCAGGCGCCCCCCATAAGTGACTCTTAATCTCACAAAACAAACTGAGGGTTGCTGGGGGTAGGGGGGTTGGAAAAGGGGGGTGGGGTTATGGATATTGGAGAGGATATGTGCTATGGTGAGTGCTGTGAAGTGTGTAAACCTGCTGATTCACAGACCTCTAACCCTGGGGATAAAAATACATTATATGTTTATAAAAAAATAAAAAATATATAAAAAATTTAAAAAAAAAGCTTCTGCACAGCAAAGGAAATAGTCAACAAAACAAAGAGGCAACCCACGGAATGGGAGAAGATATTTGCAAATGACATTACAGACAAAAGGTTGATATCCAGGATCTATAAAGAACTCCTCAAACTCAACACACACAAAACAGATAATCATATCAAAAAATGGGCAGAAGATACGAACAGACACTTCTCCAATGAAGACATACAAATGGCTATCAGACACATGAAAAAATGTTCATCATCACTAGCCATCAGGGAGATTCAAATTAAAACCACATTGAGATACCACCTTACATCAGTTAGAATGGCCAAAATTAGCAAGACAGGAAACAACGTGTGTTGGAGAGGATGTGGAGAAAGGGGAACCCTCTTACACTGTTGGTGGGAATGCATGTTGGTGCAGCCACTTTGGAGAACAGTGTGGAGATTCCTCAAGAAATTAAAAACAGAGCTTCCCTATGACCCTGCAATTGCACTACTGGGCATTTACCCCAAAGATACAGATGCAGTGAAAAGAAGGGCCATCTGTACCCCAATGTTTATAGCAGCAATGGCCATGGTCGCCAAACTGTGGAAAGAACCAAGATGCCCTTCAACGGACGAATGGAGAAGGAAGATGTGGTCCATATACACGATGGAGTATTATGCCTCCATCAGAAAGGATGAATACCCAACTTTTGTAGCAACATGGACAGGACTGGAAGAGATTATACTGAGTGAAATAAGTCAAGCAGAGAGTCAATTATCATATGGTTTCACTTATTTGTGGAGCATAACAAATAACATGGAGGACATGGGGAGATGGAGAGGAGAAGGGAGTTGAGGGAAATTGGAAGGGGAGGTTAACCATGAGAGACTATGGACTCTGAAAAACAACCTCAGGGTTTTGAAGGGGCATGGGGTAGGAGGTTGGGGGAGCCAGGTGGTGGGTATTAAGGAGGGCACGTATTGCATGGAGCACTGAGTGTGGTACAAAAACAATGAATACTGTTATGCTGAAAAGAAATTAAAAAAAAAAATACCAGTATTATCTCCCATCTTAAAAATCTTACCTGTAGCTTAGTATATGGGCTACAGGTAAGATTTTTATGATTATGGGCTTGTGATCTTAAGGATTCCAGAGAACTGAATTCAAATCAATCTAATCCTCTGATCAACACTAACACTGAAAATAATTTTTAAGTATTTTTGCCAAGATCCTATAAACGTATCAAAGCCAGATCCTCAAAGCAGTGAGAGCCAGCTAGCAAAATTTCTTCACCCACCTCCTCCCCCACAGAACCATATTCCCTCATTACATTTAACTGTTACTAGTCATTTGTCTGTTTTTCCTACTAGTCCACAAGGTTCATGCAAATAATCCTCATTTGCCTCTCTTGTTATTATGACCCTAGCACTTGGCACATAGTAGGTATTCAATCAACTATCAGTGAATGACTTTGGTGAATCACTACCCACGAAGTACATATTGAATCAGAGGCAGCTTTATCATCATTACTTCCCTTATCCGGAGACCCCGGAGACTCAGACTTGTCGGTGGTTCTCTTGGGACACCTGCCTTTGACTCACTCTTTAGACACTGGTCTCTAGATTGTCTTGAACAAACATTCATTTGTCAGTTAACCAGTGAACTGTGCTGTGTCCCACACAGTTAAAAAGAACATTGCATATCACTACCCAGACTGTGTCACTGACGAAGTCACAGAAATGGAAATTTCCCTTCAGTGTATCTTCAGGTTGAGTGTTCACAAAAGAAACATGTTGTGGGTGTATATAAGAACATGCTGTAAGCAAAATATAAGTTGGGTTTATTTGATTTTTATTTAGTTTTTCAAATCTAACTCCCTTGAATTTATGAGTAATCTTATGTAATTATTAAAATGTGATTCATCTTAGGAATTGATTCCAAATACTTTATCCTTTCAAAGATGGGTTGTTTGTCAAGATAAGTGAACAGAGTATCAAGCAATGGTTCAGGGAACCACAGAATTTCCTAGGAGTTGCTGGGAAGTCTATTTATAAAAAAACATGGATAATGTATTTTATCAAATCCCACCCCATCACGGCATAAAGAACTTTGGTTCTAGTGATGAAAAAGTTCTTTAAAAATGTAAAAGTTAGGGGCGCCTGGGTGGCTCAGTGGGTTAAGCCGCTGTCTTCGGCTCAGGTCATGATCTCAGGGTCCTGGGATCGAGTCCCGCATCGGGCTCTCTGCCCAGCAGAGAGCCTGCTTCCCTTCCTCTCTCTCTGCCTGCCTCTCTTGTGATTTCTCTCTGTCAAATAAATAAAATCTTTAAAAAAAAAAAATGTAAAAGTTAGAGCACATTGAAAGGAAAGAACAGGGATGCCTGGGTGGCTCAGCCAGCTAAGTCTTGGTTTCAGCTCAGGTCATGATCTCAGGGTCATTAGATCAATCCCCTCTCTCCCACCCCAGTCATGGGGCTTCATGCTCAGCTGGGAGTTTGCCTAAGATTCTCACCCTCTCCCTCTGCCTCGCTCCCTGCTCACACTCTCTCTCCTTAAAATAAATAAAATCTTTAAAAAAAAAAAAAAAAGAAAAGAAAGGAAAGATCATATTTTTGTGGAAGTGGACTCTCTCACCACTGAATTTTGCTGACTGCCAACTGCAGGTCCAATCTGCATCAGAATAGTTGCTTCAGATAATAGAACACTGAGCAAGTGTAGACTATAACAACTTAGTCCATAATCTTACATTCATCTGAATAAGGAAAAGGCTCAGGTATAGGCAGGGAGAGACAGGAGGCCCCTGCCTCGGCTCTGAGGGTATTTCAGATACGAAGACACTGAGACAGAACAAATACAGAGATCAAGAAAATTTAGACCATCCTATCCCAATTACTAGGGTTAAAATGTTTTTTCTAATAATTACACTGTGAACACAGAAAACAAAAATAACCGTAAAAACTGATCAGGCCTCAGAAGAAAATTTCATTGTAAAGATTAACCAGAACTATCAATACCTATCTATAGATCATCGATGTCCCAGAAACAAAAACTCTCACACAGTGTCTATGCATCATGTCTACTTCCAGACCCATGACCTAACAACCACCAGTCAGTTTCCTGGTAAAGACCTAATAAAAGGCCAGAGACGAAAAGCCCTCATTGGCAACCAGGTCAGGACCCCTCTCACTCCTGAGAGCTTTTTCTGTGTCCTTGCTTAATAAATTCCATCGCTTTGCTCACTCTCCTCTGTCCTTGAGAGTCATTCTTGGACACTGCAAGACAAGAAACTCACTCTCCTGCTTCACATCCAGACACTACTTAAGATGGAAACACTGTATAAACTCAATGTTTAAGACCATGGACTGTCAAATTAGACTTCCTGAGTCTGAATGCCAGTTTGTCCTGTTAGTAGCTGTAGGACCTTCAGAACTCTTAACTCTTTACCTCAGTATTCTCAACTATAAAATAGAGTACGTTAATAATAGAAACGGCCTCACTGAGTTGTTGCACGGATTAAATATACTAATATATGTAAAGATCAAAGTATAGGGCTTGGCAAAGCTCAGTGTTATATAAGAATTGACTATTATTATTACTGCTATCTGGAGCTTGCCATAATCACTTTACCCCTGTTCTCTCTCTAAATGATCTTATCCACTCCCATGACTTTAAGTGTCATCTAGGCTACATTATGCTCCCAAATGCTCCATTCCTGGCTGCTCCTTTGGGCCTCAGATGCATATAGCTAAAGTCCTCCCGACATGGCCCCTTAGGTGGTTTATAACAGAACCCTCAGCATCCCCCCCCATAATCTACTCTTTAAATTCCCATGGTAAATACCATTGGTGTATACACCTCTTCTCAGGCCAAAATTCTTGGACTAATCTTTTGTTCCCATAGGCAAATAATTCTATCACAGGTATAGATATAGGTGTTACCTATGAAATACATGCTAAATATATCCAGGGGTGTGTGTTTGTGTGTGTGTGTGTGTGTACTTCCATGGCTTGCACCCTCATCTAGGAAACCGTGACCTTCTTCTACCTGGACTACCATTAGTGGTAGCTTTATAACAGTTCTTCTACATCCATTCTTGCCTCCTGTAATCCATTTTCCATAGTTACGGTCATCTTTTAAGAACATAAATCAGTATAGATCACTCCCCTCTCAAAAGCCCTCTAAGGGCTTACTATCAACCTCCAAATACAATCAGAGCCCCTTGTGAGACCCAGAAGAGCTGGATATTTTGATTCCTGTGTACTTTCCCAGTCTCAGTGCTACCCTGCTGGTGTGCACCCATGCCACAAGAGCTAAGCTCCCTGCTCTGCATTTGCTCTTCCCTCCCTGAGGTGATCTTCTCTCAGATCATGGTGGCTGGTTCTTTTTCATCATTTTTCTCTCTCAAATTTTCATCCTCAGATGTTTCCATTCCTATCCCTGCAGTTGTTCTCTACACATTTGATTATTAGATCACCCTACTTCATTTTCTGTATTGCCTCTATTACTAGCTAAAATTATCTTGTTTATTTTTGATTTATTTGTTGTTGACTGGCCTATACCAGACATACAATAGGCCCTACCAAATAATAGACCCGTTGGTAAAATAATGCCCCCCCAAAGATGTCTATGCCCTAATCCCCAGAATCTGTGCATATGTTATGCCATACAGAAAAAAAAAAAATCTAGATATGATTAAGTTAAAGATCTTGAAATGTAAACATTCCTCTGTATCATGGAGGTGTGTGCAATGTAATCGCAAAGGTCCTCAGAATGGGATCACAAGGATTCTAAACGAGGGTCACAGAGAGGAGATAAGACAATGACAGCCAAAGAAGGAGTACTGCACTTTGGAGATGGAGGAGGGGGACATGTAACATGGAATACAGGCAGACTTGCGGTGCTGAGAAAGGCAAGGAAACGGACTTCATCCCCAGAGCCTCCAAAAGAAATGCAGCCCTATTGGCATCTAGATCTAGATTTTAGCTCCATAAGACCAATGTTGGATTATCTTCCCCTCCAGAACCAGTAAGATAAATCTGTGTAATTTATTTGCTGTCATTTGTTACAGCAGCAATAGGAAATGAATACAGGGTCTCAGATAAGTTTGTTGAAAGAAAAAAAGGATTCCAAGCATTAGGGATAAAGCAGTGAAGAAAACAAAATGGTAGGCATACATTTCTGTCCTCATAGAGCTTATAATGTAGTGGAAGAATAAAGATATATATATATCTTTATTCTTCCACTATATATATATATATATATATATATCTATATATATATCTTTATTCTTCCACTATATATATATATATATATATATGATGTGCTAACATAGAAGGTAATAAGGACTAGGGGAAAAAAATAAACTAGCTGGAATTCACTACAATTTTGAAGTCGTCTTTGGGTGGCCCCAGCAAGAGCAGAGAGCTGAACAGATACTTGGAGGAGGGGAAGGAGTGAGCAATGCAGAAAAGGGAGAAGAGGATGCTAGGAAGAGGGATCAGCTAATGAGAACTTGGAACTGGTAAAGAGCAGTAAAGAGCCTGATGGGGTAAAGAGCAACAAAGAGGCCAATGAGGCTGGATCAGAGGTGTGTAGGGAGAGTAGCCAGACCAGAGGTCAGAGAATTAGGGTGGTGCAGGCCCACTGAAGAAGCCATTGCAAGGAAGGGGCTATTATTCCAAGTGGAAGGTGAGCTTTTTACCTGATTTCCATTTCAAAAGAAACATTCAGGCTAAAGCAGGGTTGAAAATTGGGGTGAACAAAGGAGGAAACAGGATCCTCAGTTAGGAAGCTTTGTTGTGTTCCCATGAGGAAAGAGGAGCCCCTGGACCACATGCTGGCCATGGAGACACCCGTGTGCAAAACAAATTTATCCTGCTGGGCAGACCTCTTCTCATTCTGAACATTCAGCTAACTGTTACCGCCTCTTGTATTTTTTCCCAACGTTTTTAGTATTCCTTTATCCCCCAAATAGTTAGAGATCTTTTATTTCCATCTCTGTACCCTCATAACATCCCCAACTATCTTTATTATTTTTTTAAAAATTACCTTGAAATAAATTTAGACTAATGGGAAGTTACAAAAATAGTACAAAATTCCAACACTCTCTTCACCCAGCTTCCCCTGATGAAATCATCTTACTTTAACCATGTACATTAACAACACCAGGAAACTGACATTGGTAAACACTCTTAACCACACACCTTACTCAGGTTTCTTTAGATTTTACATGCATCTTGTGTTGTGTGTTTCTATAAAATTTTATCTCAAGAACAGATTTGCATCATTATAATTTTGTTATTTCAAAATTTTCATACGTATGGAATCACAGACTTTACAACCTTTTAAGACTTATTTTATTCCTCATAATACCCCTGAGATATATCTAAGTTGTTGTGTCTATTAATAGTTCATTCCCTCCAATTGCTGAGTTGTAGTCCGTTGTACGCATGTATCATAGTTGGTCTATAGTTGCTCACCCATGAAGGATGGGGGAGTGTTTCAAGTTTGGTGGATATTATAAATAAAGCTTCTCTGCACATATTGCAGGGAGCACTGGGTGTTATATGCAAACGATGAATCATGGAACACTACTTCAAAAACTAATAATGTACTATATGGTGACTAATGTAACATAATAAATAAATAAAGTAACATAATAAATAAATAATAAACTTAAACTAATTGATTAAATAATAAGTATAAATAGATTTTGATTTATTAACATAAATAAATAATGTAACATAAATAAAAAATAAACAAACAAATTTCTCTGACCATTTGTGAATAGGTTTTTGTGTTAACTTAAGTTTCAATTGTTCTAAGATATACATCTAGGAAGGTGACTGCTGGATCATATGGTAAATATAACTTTATTAAAAACTGACAAACTTTGTTGCAGGGCAGATGCTTTATTTTGCATTATCACCAGCAGTGTATGAGAGATCGAGTTGCTCTGAACCCTCACCAAAACTTGAAGTTGTTGGTATTTATTTTAGCTTTTATTATAGGTGTGTGGTGATACCTAATTATGTCTTTAAGTAGTCTAATGGCTAATGAGGCTGAGGAGATTACTGGCCATCTGTATATCCTCTCTAGTGAAGGTCAAGATTTTTTGCCAATTTTCTGACTGGGTTATCTTCTCATTATTGAGTTTAGACAGTGCTTTTTTTTTCTAATATTTATTATTTTTTTTAAGATTTTATTTATTTGACAGAGAGACAGAGATAGTGACAGATAGGGAGAGAGAGCAAGAGCAAGGAAGAGAGAGAGAAGCAGGCTCCCCCCTGGGCAGGGAGCCCAATGTGGAGCTCAATCCCAGGACTCTGAGATGATGACCTGAACCCAAGGCAGATGTTTAAATGACTGAGCCACTCAGGTGCCCCTAGACAGTTCTTTATATATTCTGACTACAAGTCCTTTATCAGATAATGTGATTAGCAAATATTTCACCCTATCATTCTCTTAAAATATCTCCCTTTCATTCTCTTAAAAGGATCTTTCTTAGAGCAAAAGTTTGTAATTTTCATAAAGTCTAATTTATGGATTTTGTTTTATTGACCGTGCTTTTGGTGTCACATCTACAAACTCTTTGCTAAACCCTCAGTCAAGAATATTTTCTATGTTTTCTTCTAAAAGCTTTACACATTTACATGTTACATTTAGAGTTAATTACTGTGTAAGGTGTGAGTTTTAGGTTGAGGCTCATTTTTGTGCCAGTGGATATTCAATTGTTTTAATGCCTTCTGTTGAAAAGACTGTCCTTTCCTTATTGAATCGCTTTTGCACCTCTTGGCCATACCTACATAGTTCTATTTCTAGACTTTTTACTTTGTTTTTATCACACCGCATTTTAATTGTTAAATTCCTCATCTCTCTCTGTCTCTCCCGTTGGACTCGAAAGTGATGACTGTGGTTTTTCTCCACTCTGCCTGCAGGGCATTTGGCACAGTGTCTAGCCCACAGGAAACATACAGTGAATAAAAGTTTATTAAATGAATGAAAGAAACTTGGCTACCTTGGTTTTTGTAAGTGATAAACCACCTAAGTCAGCTTTCACTTTTGAGAGGAAATAAAAAGCATTTTCACTGAATCATCTGTAATCCTCTCCAGCATTTTTTCAGTGGCCATCTGTTCATGTCACTTAATAGCTTTTTGAATCAATCAAGACATTACTATATTTTGTGTAATATGTGTACAGAGGTACTTACTCTAAGGAAACTACAATATGAGATAAGTCCTCGCTCTTCAGAGAATGGTGTCTCACGATGTGGCATGATGGGAACAAGGAAGGACTTCATGGTCAAGCAACCCTGAGGTGAGCCCTACATGGCCACTTACTAGCCATGTGACTCTGGGCAGGTTATTTAATTTTTGAAGTCTCAGTCAGTCAATAAGTGTGAGGATGATGATAACAGCACACACCTCACAGGCGTGTTACAAAGATGAAATCTGAGTATGCAATGAAAGCCTTAGCACAGGGTCCTCCGAACACTTAGTGAAGACTTAATAAATTCTACCTGCCATTTTTAATGTCCATTTATCAATGCTATAAATAGAAATTTTTATTATAGATAATATCACTTTAACAAAGGAAGAGTTCATTGAGGAGGACTTGGCCAGGCTCTAGCAGAGTGAGTTAAGAAAAGCCTCTGTTCCATCTTGCAACCTAAGTCAAAATTATAAATCTGTTTTCAATACCACTTACAATAAGTGGTCCCTCTGGTTTCTAGCTATGTCACCAAATCTGATAGAAGCAAGCACAGGGCATTTTCAAATCAGCAGTAAGTGCATTTTTCAAAATTACATCAGTAGAGATAGAAGTATTCATGTAATAAAGAGTGAAAGTTGCTAACTTGGCAGGCCACATTTTGATTATGGAGGACTGGCCATCACAAAAAGTTAAATAAACTTTCCTCTGCTCTCAGGAAACCATTTATGCTTTGCAGTAGAAATGACACTTATGTGAGTATGATTCTCTTTGAAATCATTAATTGCAACTCTCTAAACATCCTAATGAGCGTGAGTGAATTTTCTAATTATTCTATGCTTTCTTTGAAGCCATTACTCCAAGTGCTAATTTTAAATAAATGAATGCATAAACATTTGGTGTTTTAACACATTTTTCACCCTTCAAAAATACCCAATATGCTTTATCATTTCTGTATGAACTTATATAGTTCTCTTCTAGAGATAGACCTTAATGGATTAAATGGCAGTAAAACAAAGTTCTAATGCCTCAAAGTTTCCATTACAACGAGGTCATGGGCCATGGGGAAGTACCAGAGGGCTGCTCTTTGCTGACTCCTAAGACAGTTGCCAAGCAGAGATGTCGGTATTCTGATGGCAGGTCCTGTACTGGGAAGTCCACAAGCATCTTTAAACACCAGACCTTTCGATTAAGAATCTGCTGTGTGACACGTGTGCAAACACTATTTATAAAACCCACCAGCGCCAGTGTGTCAACTACACAGTCCCTGAAAATACCACCCCAAAGAACCTGTGGCTGAAGCAAAGACAAGTTTATTGGTTCCTGCAGTAAGAAGGACTACTACCCTGAGAGAGTCTTGGTAGCATACTAGAGGGAAGCAGGAAAAGAAGATTCTTAGGAGGTTTGGGGTGTGGTTTAAAGTGAATTCCTCATTGGCAGGAAGTGAGAGTGAGGGACCTTGACTGGGATTGAGCAAAGTTCATGACAAAGTTGTTAGGATAGGTGGAACGAGGTGAGATTTTGAAGGGAGTCTTGAAGAATGGCCAGTTATTAGCTGAATCTCACAGAGAGACCTAGTATGGAGACGGCTAAGGAGGTTAGCTGCATGGTCCATTATTGGAAAAAAAAAAAAAATGGATGTTCCATAAATTCTTGAGATAACGAATTAAGTTATTTTTAACTTTATCTTCCCAAGCAAGAATTTCTTGGAATAGTAGTGTCCTGCTAATAAAGTGACAGTGAGCTGTGTGATTTCAGCTGGTTTTGGTTCTCACAAGAGGGATACACATGTGATTAGGTGTGTAAAGACCTCCTGGCTTCCCAGTCTCAACACTGACACCCCTAGTTCAGAGATCTGCTCTCTGTTGATTCTTTATATTGAGTTAAGACATAACTGTCTCCAGGATGTCTCTCTTTAAAAAGAATTTCTCTAGAACGTAGTAGAAAAATGCACTGTTAAAAGTATGAAAAATTAATCAATAATTATAGATTATTGAATGATTAAATAAATTCCTCCATGATTTAATTATTAATCAGAAGTCATTCCCCTGAAAGGCCCTGAGGAAAAGGCACAGAAGTAAATGTTCTGAGGGGTGCTGTGTGCCAGATGGAAATTGAGGTCGGCATCAGGAGGGTGGGCGACTGGTGTGGGTTAGAGTATGAATATGGGGAGAAGTACTGAAAAGACTACCTCCTCATCTTGTCTCTCCGTGGAATGCTCAGTAGTTTCTGGTTAGGTTGTCAGGAGACTTTTCCCTGAGCATTACCTCCTCTCCTCTCATAAAAGCATTTCCTGGTGTTTTCCCACAGCGCCTCCTGCAGGATTATACGTGTACACTGAGCATCCTGTGTACCAGTGATTTTCACTAAGATGGAATTTTGGAGTTCAAACAGTACAGAGGTCAAATAAAAATAAATATGTACATATAAGCCATAAGCCTATTTGTGTAATTCAACTCAATTTAATTTTACTCTGTCTTTTCTAGATCACCCTTGTTTTCTTATTTTATTCCCCTTCTGGTCAAAAGACTTAATCCCTTATTGCCTTTCCTCTGTAATACTTTTTCTTTCACATCAGATCTATTTTTTCCTCTTCATTTCTCTTTTACCATTCCAATTACACATAGATGACAGATAGATTTGTTAAATCTATATGGTAATTAAACATTATAAATATATCAATATGCTTAATATTTCATTATAAGTATATAATGTAAAAAGTATATATATATAAATATATATTTAAAAAGTATATATATAAAGTATATATGTAATATAACTATATAATAAATTATATATAATAAATTTCTACATAAATTATATATAATTTAAACATATATCTATAGATATAGATAGATAGATACATAGATCAATCTCTAATATAACCCCAGGTCAACTTCCTTAAATTCAGGAAGAAACGCTTTCATAGCTACTACTCTCTAGATTAAATCTTTTGACAAGACTTTTCTCTCTGTACTGCTGACAGCACAACTCCATGTACCTGAGCTAAGGCTCTAACAAGCATCTTTCAAACTTCACCCATCTCAGAACCTCCTCTGTCTCATTTGGGAATTCCCTAGAATTTTTTTTTTTTAAGAATTATTAGAAAAACTGATTCCTTCAGTCTCTCAAATTTTGCCTCTCATTTTCAGTTCCTGTCTTTCTCATTCCCTTCTGAACCCACTTATTTTCCAAAAGTTTTCATTTTACTTCTATTTGCATGAATATCTTCTCACCTACCAGCATCACATTAGGTTGCAGAGTTTTGTTCTATTAGCATATACAAAAAAAAAAAAAAATCCTTCACTGGCATAGATGATTTTCCTGAAAATATTAAAACTCTTAAAATAGGTACCTAAAGGTACATACATGTGAAATCATTTTTTCCTATGAAAAACATGACATCCTAGTAAATTAATTATTCAAGTGAATAAAAATGTTGATGCTCTTGGTATGTTGCTTCATGAGGAATGTATCCTGAGAAAGGGAAATTAGAAGAAAGGCAGAAAGGGCCACATGAGGCTTCTGTAAGCCATATGAAGAGTGCAGGGATTTTATCTAAAATCGATTCAAAAACATTAAAGTGTTTTAACCTGGTGATGATAATTTGTATTTTGCCAAGCTATCAGGTAATGAGTAGATTAAAGGAAGTTGAGAATGAATATAGCGAGAAAAACTAGAAGGCATTCCAGCAGTAGGCAAAGTGACAGAAAATGGTTCCAGTGGTGGTAGGGGGCATAAAAAAAAAGCCAAGGAATTTGAGATAATTAGTGGCTATTAACAAGACCTTGTGATGAATTGTATTTTGAGTGTGAGGGACAGGAAATGTTAGAGTGGATTCTTATTTATCTGATGTACAAAATGCACCATGGAAAGTATCACCATCACTCACTTAGATAAGAAGTTCTAGAACTGCATTGTCCATTAGAGTAGACATACACCAGCCACATTCGAATTGATTAAAATTACACAGAATGTAAAATTCAGTTCTTCAGTCATACTAGTCTCATTTCAAGTGTTTTCACATGTAGCCACTGGCTAACAAACTGGCCAGGGCAGATACAGAACATTTCCATTACTGGAGAAATTTCTACCAGGAAACACTGCACAAGAAAAGTACTATGTAATAGAGATGGCCAGGGGCTGGCACTCTTCTTATCTTCTCAAGGTTCCTTTACTTTTGATTGTACCCAATGCCAAGACACTCATATGTAGTGGGTAAACTCACCAGCTCACTTTGGTGTTCTTTTTCCATAAGGCTTTGCCCAAAAGGCAGTGTAAGTGTGCTCAGTGATCTCATCCATAGGAAATTTAGTCAGCACATGTTAACTGCAGGGAAAGGAAGTAAGAGACCATCACAGGGGGCTGTTAGTTCCCTATGATACTGAATGCTTTAGCCCGAGTTTTCCCCAAAGCACATCCTGAGAAAATAATTTTGTGAAAATCATTTATTCTGGAGGTGATACCAATATGCACAGGGAGGGAGTGGGAAAGTGGGAGAGGAACTAGTAGAATAATGGTGGGTTATTACTATGGACAATGGGGTCCACGCCTGCTGGGAGTGTCTGTGAGAATGTAAAAAACACACCTCAAGATTCTCCTCCCAAGAGGGGAGGAAGCTGGGATATTCATCTAACAATTCCAGTTCTTCTTGATCAAGGGCTGCTCCTGAGGTAGTAAATCACCAGCCCTCCCACCTTCCTGCAGTACTGCTGAGCATACCTTTGGATGTAAAGAAAGCTCTCAGACAGAGAGACAGAGGAAGTCCTGACATATATAGGAACCTTCTGCTGTGACTTCTGGGGTCAGTGACAATATGTAAGACAGGTACCAAAGGCATCTGATCTTCTGTTTCATTCCTTTCCAGGCTCAGAAAGCATTTCTTTAGGAATCTGGTGACCATCTGAAGGGAGCCAGTTGCACCCCACAAACCATGGAAACCAGGGGAGAAACACACCCAAAAGAATTCTCCCTGACTTTCCCCCAGCTACAGAAAGACATGGAGGCACCACCATGAATTCAGTTTTAGACATATGAGTTTCAGTTGTCTTTGAATCATCCCGATGGAAATGCCATGTACACAACTGGCTATTCAAGAATGAATCTCAGATGAGAGGGAAAAAATGGGCACCTGCACATCATTTACACATAGGTGTCTTTGGAGCTCTGGAAATGGATGATACTGCCTTGGGAGAAAATACGCAATGTATGAGGAGGAGGTCTAGACTCAAGCTTTGAGTAATTACCCAAACCAATGTCCATGTGGAGGAAGATGGGCCTAAGAAGAGGAGAAGAGGCAGAACAGGAGCTATAAGACAGAAAGGAAAACAACCAGGACAGTAAGAGGCCAATGAAGGTGGGGAAGAATGTCCCAAGTTCTTACAGACTTAAGCCAACAAAAGAACAGTATGACAAAACCACTACAAGGCACTTAGAGGGGGAGATTATAGAAGTAGCTTATTCATTTTACTTTAAATCTTCTAATGGCGGGATTGAGGTCTGTGTGATTTTCTTTATTCACAGACAACAATGGTGCATATAAACTGGAACCCAATTTGGTATCAGGATGCTTATTATATTTATGCAAACTGGGAGTTGACAGAGTAATTACAGAAAAATACTTTTTTTCTAAAGGGAACGAAGAATTGTAGTACCAGGTTATCTGTCCGATCTCTGTACGTGGTGTTCTCTGAATTTATTTCCACAAACACTTTGAATATAATAACCTAAACTTTACTGTCTTGTGGCAAATTTGATTTAAAGAATAATGGTAGTGACCGTATGGCAGAGAAAATTATTATATAAGTTTCTCTAGTGTTCACAATAGAAAAAAAATTAGGGGCACCAGTTGGTTCAGTGGATTGAACATGCAACTCTTGATCTAGAGGTTGTAAGTTCAAGTCCCACTTTGGGTGTAGAGACCACTTAAAAATAAAATCTTTTAGAATGAAATTTTGCCATTTGCAATGATATGGATGGAACAAGAGGGTGCTATGCTCAGCAAAATAAGTCAGTCAGAGAAAGATAAGTCATATGATTTCACTCAAATGTGGAATTTAAGAAACAAGACAGATGAAATAGGGGAAGGGAAGGAAAAATAAAATAAGATGAAAACAGACAGGGAGGCAAACCATAAGAGATTCATAACTACAGAAAACAAACTGAGGGCTGCTGGAAGGGGGGAGAGGGGGGAAGGGGTAACAGGGTGATGGACATGAAGGAAGACACTTGACGTAATGAGCACTGGGTATTATATGCAACTGATGAATCACTAAACTCTACCTCTGAAACTAATAATGCACTATATGTTAATTTGTTGATTTAAAATTTTAAAAACTTTTAAAATAAAATCTTTTAGAAATAATACAAAATAATTAGATCAAGCATGAGTCAGATAAAACAAACTGCAATCAGCTAAATCCATCAAATACTAGGAGAGCATAACTCCTAGATACCATAGAACATGCAATCCTAGACACACACAGAAGGAAGTTCTGAGAGGTTTGCAAAATCACTTAGAAACAAAAGACTTTTTTGTATTTTGAAGATGGATAGAAAATACATCATGAGACCTTTAATGGAGTATTGTAGTCACTTACTTTGTGCTGTGTGGATCTGAGTTAGGACTCCTCTGGACACAGCCTTCCTTGAGGTAAATGTGTGTGTGTGAGAGAAACAGACACAGTGACAGAAAGAGAGAGAGAGACCAATATACTAATTAACAAGTAACACCCGTATGAAGTTCCATCAGAGTTTATATATATCAGAGAATAATATAAAGTCATAGGTAACAGATGAATGAAACACAGCCAGGAAGGAAAAATAGAAATAAAAACACATAAATACAGTACAAACAACAGTATCTGATTCCTTACTTCATGAGAAGACCTATAGCTAATAGGACACTAATACACAGTTCAGAATAAAGGTATCTTAACAAAACCTTGATTAGGTGCTCAGAATCACCAATGGTCACTGTAGTAAGGAGAAGGAAATATAAGTAAGGAGAAGGAAATATAGTGTCCCATGCCCTGACTTTCAAAGTCTTCCTTTCAGAAATGATGCACACTAATTATGCTGATGTCTCATTGTCAAAACAAGTCACATGGCCATGCCCAATCCCAAGGGAGCCTAGAAATGTGACCCTATCTGAAAGGGAGGAAACCAAAATAAACATGAAGCGTCCTAATAACAACTACACACAAAATTCCAATTCAAATTTGTAATACTTACAAATTAAAGGATGAACATCAAACACATTAGAATGGTTGCCTATAGGATTGAGGGGGATGGGAATGGAAGTGGTAATGCCAACAAGGCAGAGTTCAATCTTATAACCCTGAGATCACAACCTGTGCCCAAACCAAGAGTCGGACACTCAAACTACAGCACCACCCAAGCGCCCCAATAAACCAAGTTTTAGTGGGTCGTATCATTTCAACTAATCATGGCCAGAGAACAACTCAAACCCAAGTCTTCTTACTCCATGTTCAATTTTTTCTAAGTCCCTAGGTCTCAGGACTACACATTTTGGCCAATAAATAACAATTATTTAATTGATAATAGCTTCCCATCTACACAAATATTTGAATAGGAAGCATAAATATTTCTAAATTGGCATTTATTTTTCCATTTGGTATTTTAATCAAGAGCACACCACACACCTAAAATAAAGCTCGTTTTATTCCTCCTTGATAACCAACTTAAGTTTTGGAGATAGCTAGGTGATGAGAGTCAAGTGAAACTGAATTAAAATCCTGGTCTTGTCATGTACCATCTTTATGACTTTTGACAAGTAATTTAACCCTTGTAAACATCAGTGTCCTCATTTGTAAACCAAAGATAATAACGCCTACTTAGAGGGGACATCAAAAAGATTAAACAAGAAAAAGGACATATCACAGAGCCTGGCACATTAAACATTTAACTTTAGCTGGGTTTGCCCCAATTTTTATAAGATAATTTACACGGAATTGATAGCCTGTGTTTTCTGCTCCAGCCTATCTGCTAGTCACTGATATTTCCTCTATGTTGCTCACACTATTACGAGTTAAGTGTTACCTTTACTACTTATCCAGGAAGTTCACCACAAATCTAATAAGCTGAAGTGAAAATGGGTTATGGGGCTTTTAGATTGACCTTTTCAGTTTTGTAGCTCTATAAAAAGAACTGTAGCATATAAATGTACCCTTTAAAAACATCCTGTGATGTTGCCTAAATTTGCGGAAAAATTCAAATG
This sequence comes from Meles meles, assembly GCF_922984935.1. NCBI lineage: Eukaryota > Metazoa > Chordata > Mammalia > Carnivora > Mustelidae > Meles > Meles meles. Next base: position 95,975,629 of record NC_060068.1, read on the forward strand.
ACAGGAAAATAATCCCTAAAACTACTAAATTTTCATTTAATTTGTCTGTCAGTATTCCATTCCATCCAGCCAGCCAGCATAATGAATGAAACTTTTCCTCCTGTTTGCACGAATATGATCTCATGTAACCACCAGTATATTCTAAGAGAGCAAAGGAAGTTTTAAGAAAAATATACTTTAAAAAATACACATGTAGTTTAAAAATGACTCTGTTTTTCATTATAGTTTTACAATATGTTTATACATCTCCAGATGACATACTGTTACATTTTATATTCTTTTGAAATCCAAGCTAATATAAATGCTGTCATATTGTATACATTTTTCCTGTGGCTTGCCTTTCACTCAACAGTGTATCTTTGAGAATCAGTCATGCTGATGTGTGAGTCAGTAGTTCATCCTTTTTCACTACTGTATGATTTTAACTTATAAATACACCACAACTCAGGTATTTAGTTCAGAACAGTGGTTGTTCCTGTGTAGGAGGCAGAAGATACAACAGGGAAGAGGCCCAGGGTCAGGTGGAATGAGACTATAGTATACATTTGCCATTTCTATGTTGGGGGGGTTCATTTTGTAATTGTTTTATATTATCTATTTTCTTTTGTATTTATGAAGCATTTTATAATTTGAAAAACTGAAAAAAGGGATGGAGGAGGATGTTGCCTTTTTTTTTTTTTTTCTTTTTAAATCCAACCCAAAATATCCATGGCCATTTCATCAAAGCTTCACATTATATGGGCATGAATGTCAATGGGTAGGTGGTTGTTTTTTCTTTTAAATTACTGCTTTTTAAAAAAGATTTATTTATTTATTTTATAAAGAGCATGTACAAGTGGAGGGAAGGGCAGAGGGAGAGAATCTTCAAGCCAACTCCCCACTGAGCACAGACTGGACATGGGACTACATCCCATTACCCATGAGATCATGACCTGAGCCAAAACCAAGGGCCATATGTTTAACCAACTGAGTCACCAGGCACAACTTAATTGCTTCTTCTTAAAGAAGGACCCGAATTGTAAGGTGTTGGTTTCTTTAGCTTTCTTTTCCCACGTCATCCCAATCAAATATGAGAACCTCACATGAGAATCATCTACAAAACACTGACATCTGAAAGCTGTTCTATTTATCCCAATTAATTTTCAACCTGCTTACTCTATTATGGCAAGCCAAGGTGCTGAATGGCTACAAACTCATTTATCGATAAATATCATTGATCTAAAACTGGCTGCCAAATAGTGATCTATAGAAGATAAACGAAACATTCATAAAACAGTCTCAGAGACACAAAGCTACATATCAAAATAAGAGATGGTTGACAAAGACAAAACAGATGGAGGGGACAGAACTCATTCATTCATTCATTTAATCAATCTTTAAATATTTATCAAGTACTTACTATGTGCCAACCACTGAGCTAGGGGCTGAACTCACAAAGGTAAATTTGGTACAGGCTCTGTCCTCAACAAGCTTACTTTGTAATGCTTATACTACAATAATGTTTTGCAAGTATTTCCACTACAAAACTCACAGCTTCACTTAGAATAGCCTGTCTGTCTTGGGGCAGTTGCTTCCTCCAGATAAGCTTTGTGTCTAACTGCCCCGTGCCTAGCATAGTAGCTGGTGCAGAAAAGGTCTTGTTAAATTTTTATTGAGCAAGTCACAAATGAAAACTGCACTCCACTATAAATCTATAACTCAGAGTTACATTCCATTTTTTTTCTTCCTAGCAAGATGCTTTATTTTTAGATTTTGCCTTCAGAGCATAAATACCTTCAAATAACAGTTCTCACTGCCCCCTCAACTACCCCCAATGCCTCCATCCTACTACCCCTACATGCACACACACACACACACACACACACACGCACAGAAAAGAATTTTAAAATTCCAATCATGACAATTTAGAGCCATTAATGAGAAACTAGAGTTTAACAATGGAATCTCAGAAAACATTCCAGGGAATTACTTGGTTCACTGTCTCACTCTAAAGACAGCATACTGTCCCAGCATTCTTGTGCACAGAGATTTGAGAGCTAACAGTCTGCATCTTTGCTCATTGCACAAATGAACTTGGATAGGGCAGCAGACAGATGACCTTTATACAGTTGAGGAGGTCAAAAAAATTAGCAAGGGCAGCGGCCTAGAGAAAGCAAAGCAGAGGCAAGGGTTTTGAGAATCAGGCCAGAAAGTAGCACCCAGGGACAAAAGAGAATAACAAGATTAGAAAATTGAGTCTGCTGCTTTGTTAAAGAATATGGCAAATGAGAAAGGAGACTAGCATTCTAACGGCTTGGGATCTTATGGAATGTTGGGAAGGAATCGGAGGGGCCGAAGTCTGAGGCACAAGGGAGAAGTGCCTCTGTGTTTATTACAGATTTTCTACTGGCTGCATATATCCTGATTTATAGATCCTCATCAGTAGGATCAGTACCGAGGCTAGAAAACTGATCAAAATACCTTGGATCTAAAGATCAGCTGTTTACCATTATTCTTCAGAGGAGTTGGTAATCCAAAAATTCCAAAGAATTGAGCATTTTCTGTAGTCCACAAAGAACTTGGAAAAAAAGTCTCAGTTTCTAGTTTCCAATCCCTATTGGTCAAAATGTCAGACTGAACTTCAATAATAAATTTTTTAGTATATCAAAACTTTATTTAATGAGTTTTTTTTGAGTTGTTAGTGAACTTGTATATAATTAGAAACATAATTTAGCATAAATATTTCCAAATGATAAGCAATTTATCATGTCTCTCTTTGTTGTAGGCATTTCCCAGCCCAACTGTATTATCGACTCTGGTCCCCAAAACCATTTCTTCTACTCTGTTCTAACTACACATTTTTAGATCGGGCTGAGAAAACAATGGGTGTCTAAGAAATATGTTCTGTTTGAAACTTAAAGAACAAACCCTATGTTTCCCTTAGACCCAGAGGGATATTTTAAAACATTCCTTGCTCTAGGTGCAAGAGATACTTTTTTTTTTGAAGTTAATTTTTTTTCAGTGTTTCAAAATTCATTGCAAGAGATACTTTTAAAAATCTCATTTCTTCTTGTTGAATCCAAGAAAGACTCTTCAAAATCTAGTGTGTCTGTCATGCATAGAAGTTTGCCCTCACTGATAGGCTACCTTCTACTGAACTTCGAAGGGCCCTGTCCACATTACCTCCCGAACAGATAACTGAACCAAACTTACAGGAGTTGTTACACAGAATGAGAAAATCTGTATCAGTACAAAGGCTTCATTTTCTCTTCTTTTTTACTTCTGAAAGTGATCTAAATACAGCTCTCCAAGTACATGTGCCTCACAAGCTGCTTCCATCAGTCTCTTTGTTGTCCCCTTATTAATCAGGCACATATTAAGTGAAGCCCTAGGCATGCCAGGCCCTGAGCAAAGTCGTTACAGCTGTTCTCCTCATGGAACTGGGAAAGACAGAAGAGGACCAAACCATTTCAAAGCAACAAGATGAGGATTATGTTAGGAGAAAACAGAAAGCACAGCAGGTGCACTTAAAAGGCACTGGTTCTGTGGGAGGGCAGTAGATGCTGGCCAGAGAGGGCTGTCACAAATCCCTGTCACCAGTCACTTTGCACTGCCATGGTATCCTTGAAGATATTTCGATTCTTACTCTGGTATTGGAAGTAAGTGCTAAAATCCGTTTCAAAGGTCACAGCTGGAAGAAGCTGGCCAGGGCTTTGGCCTGGAACAAGATAGGGAAATCACAGCACAACACTTCTCTTCTTTTATCAATAGGCTACACAAATGCATGATTACAAAATGGTCTCTAAATCAGATGTTCTAATGCCTCTACTTGATAATCCATGGGGAATCCGATTCTAATCGAGTGTGATTCCTTTGTTCTCCTACCCCAAAACATAAATCAAAGCATTAATGGCCTTAACATTGATCTAAGTGACAGAAAATGTCTTGAAAAAAATATCTTGCCTTTCCACAGATCCCCTCATTTACTGTTTCAAAGGAGGCCTTTTCTTCCCCTAAACGAATAAAGGTCCCTGTGACATTGAAATCTCCTTTGTCTAATGAACTACAGAGAGATGAACCTTGAAATAAGGATGTGTCATAGATCACCTGAACTGGGCATTAAAGAGAAAAGTTAATTTTTAAAGGGAATGTGTGGAATCGAAGTGAGAAAGAAAGGAAAAAGGGTTTGTGATTTTCCAGGCTGACAGTAGCTATCTCAGGAAAATAGGCACGGAGTAGTAATCAAAACTTGTATTTTAACTTTCAAGAGTCTCTGTTGACAGTCTCTTCTCCTCAATCTCAAATAGGCTAATTAACCTAAAGTCAATACTAAAATTCGACTGCATGTACTTTGGTTTCCACGCCTCTAGACAAGCATCCCTGGGAAGAATCTACAGTTCCAGCTTCAAAGACAAAGACAATATGAGGCAAGAGCACTTCAGCACTGCTTGTTTGAAAATTCTATCACTTGACCAAAATCAACCGAATCTAAGAGAATAACTTTTAATATTCTTACAGCCAGCAGAAAAGTTGTTCACTCTTTGGCTAATGGGGGGAGAAATCCCTGAAACCAAGGGATCAGATTTAGAGTCTAACCAATGATGACCCGAAAATCAACCATTTTCCCAACATACAAACCATAAAAAGAAAACAAAACTCATGCATTTCCACAGATGGGGGGATAATGCAATGTTTTTCACGTTCTATAAGTAAAATCACAAATTTTAAAATGTAGGGAGATGCCAGGTTACCTTTTTGTAGGTAGCTTCTGAGTTGGAGCACAGATCTCACTGCACATATTTGTTCAACATCTACTTAGGTGTTTCGATCTTGAAAAGACCTTTTAAAAAATCATGTCTCACTCACATGTCTTGTTGACATCCTCTGAGATGTTTTTTATCCATTTAAGAACTGTTGTGTCCTTCAGGATGGTCACTGAGGGGAGACAACCATGGGTATTTGTAGCAGAATGCAACCTGCCACAATTTTAGCAATCACAGATTCTTTTCTCTCCTGATAAGTATCTGAAGTGACTTTTTCCATCTTGAATTCAACTCAAGGCTACAGCCTACTCAAGCAACTCTCAGAAAGTCCCCAGCTTCTTACCTAAATTTTGGCAACCACAAAAGTGTTTTATCTCCCTCCACTTTAGCCCCTCCTAGGAAATATATACACAAGGGCATTACACACAAGATAATATCAGGATCATTCAGAGTGTTTATAACACTTCACCTGAGCATTCTCCAATAGACTTGGAAAGCGACCAGTCTAGCTGTGATTTTCCTTCCCTACTGATTTTGGAGAAATTAGAGATCAAAATTGAACTCTGTTTCAAGATAGAATCAGGAGGGAGACAAAGCATAAGAGACTCTTAATCTCAAAAACAAAGTGAGGGTTGCTGGGGATGAGTGGGTAGGGATAGGGTGGCTGGGCGATGGACATTGGGGAGGGTATGTGCTATGGTGAGCACTGTGAATTGCGTAAGACTGATGATTCACAGACCTGTACCCCTGAAACAACACATTATATGCTAATAAAAAAATTGAACTCTGTTTCACACTGGTACTGATCTTTAGTCTGATTTGAGTGTCGACAGATGTTTTAGAAACGCATTCTCCAACTCATTAGGAAACTCCTTTCTCCTGAGCTCTTGCTGACAGGTTAAAACCAAGCAGTATTCTTTGTCTCTTTTTAATTTGGGCAACAGGTAAAATAGCTTTCTTTCATTGTGCAGAACAGGAATAATTCATCTTCATCCCTCCACAAAACACCCTGTATTTGAACAGCCTACGATAGGACTATGCGGGAAACAAGCAGCAGGGGAAAGTAGAAATGTTCCTAGGAAAACCTCTCACTTTTACTTCAAAAGCATGCAGTGGTAGAGTGCTAGTGAAAGAAAAAATATAAGTGGGCTAAAATTAAGTGAACATTATCTGTAATGTTAATGCTTTATTTAACATTTATTTATCCAAAAAAAATGCTATTGTTGCAACTGGGGGAGTAGGGAGCTCTTAAAGATGCTGAGGGAGGAAAAAACCCTCTGTAGCCTTCCTTTTACTACTGAAAGTCTCTCAAGTGTCACTTTGGTGAAAGCTGAAGGATAAAGGTAAAATACAATGACTCTAAAAATGCCTCCTGCCACCAGCAGGGATCACTTGGGATGAAAGTTAAGTAAGAGATAACACATTAATTAAACAGCACAAGATCATCTGAAGCCCAGAAAAGTGGGAATGTGGAATCACAGACGTGCTCTGAATAGAAAAGGAGAGATCATTCCAGGTGAAACAAAGAGGTTATCAGTTTGGAATAGTATTCTCTGTTTCATGACACGTGGCCTAAAATAGTGGTTACAGTCAAATTCCAGAAAAATCACTCACATGAATATCTCACAGTGCAGGTAGGATTATACTGTGACATGTGCCAACTCTGGGACTCACTCAGTAGACATGGACTGAGCTGTGGCATTAAAGCAAATTAAAGGGCCATGTTCCAGGTGTTGTGCTGGGCTATACAAATCTGAATATGTGTAAGAGAAAGACACAAGCATGAAGAAGAGACAGCCATTGGAGGAGAGCATTCTAAAGGCCAGTCAGCCTTGGATAATGATTCCAGAGAGTCTCCTAATGCAGTGAGTGGTTCCCAAACATTAATGTCCTTGTGACTCACCTGAGTATCCCCTTAAAAGGCAGAATCTTATTCATAAGATTCTGACGAGGTCCTTAGGACTTCGATGTTACTGACTTTGGGCTACACTTTGAGAAGCAGGCCCTAAGTTACAGTTTATTTCAGCTATTTCTGCAATAAGAAACGATGGGAGAGATGGAGCAAGTATTTCTTGGACCACACTGCAGTCAAAAGGGAGGTCTCTGCAGCCCACAATTCTGCACATACACAGGGGATGGCAAGTGGCTACTCACACTTCCTCTCAAGAGGGAGGGAAGCTACTAAATTGGCAGCGATACAACAGCAGTTTCATGATAAGGAGCCCCTTAACTAGAAATCTTGCTAATGGCTAGAATAAGTTTTAAAGCAGATTGTAAAATGTCCTTACCTGGTTTCTAAGGGGAAAAGTTTACAGCTTTTTCATCTGTCCTGAAGACTAGAATGAGGATTTGGCTTTCCAAAGACTCTGTCCACCCTGGGAATCTATGAAAAAACAAAACAAAACAAAAAACCAACAACAAAACAAAACACACACACACACACACACACACACACACACACACAAAGTGAATTTAAATATTTGTCCAGTGCATTCCTTTTACAACCTTTGGTCCCGTTCTGTTGGGAGATAGTTGGTATACTTAACCAAGATCCTTCCTGTCAAGGTTTACACCATGGAGAAAATAATCGGATTATGAGTATCTTGGCAAAAGTTCCAACCCATAACGATGTGTGAGAACTAGCTTTCTTAAGGAACACGTTTATTTAAATGTTTATTTAAAGGCTAAGAGAGGATTTAAAAAAAAAGTTAAAGGTAATCCTTAAGCTTTTACACTCACAGTTTACAAAGTGAAGAGAATGCCAACCTACTCATACTCACGTCAGCTTCGGATTCAACCCCTTCCTGTCGGCAACAGGACTTCAGTTCTCCTCCCAATATGTCCCATCCCCCTTTGTATTAAACTCTCAAATTTTAACAGTTCCTGCTTCTCAACCTAAAATGAAGCAAGTTTATTGTGGTTCCACCTTACCAGTAATAATTTCCTACCATGTTTCCAAATCCTCCCCCAGGGCTGCTGCTTCTCTCCTTTCTCAACTATCTTGTATAGGGCTCTTCATTTTCTTTCTTCCTACTTATTCCTATTTTTTAACACTGTTTTAAAAGTAGCAGAACACTACTTTTCAAATGAAATCTCATGTGGGAACCCTAAGACAAAAAATAAACACAAGCACAACTTGGCTGTTTGAAAGAGGAGACAGTGAGCACAGAAGCCCCAACCAGGTCTTCCACTTCTGCTTGTCCAGGCAGTCGCTACACAGTCTCTAAAAACCCCAGGCTTTGCAAACCATCTGACCTCTTGTCCTCTTTCTCTAGTCCAAGAAAATGGCTAAGAACGCACAGGACTTCCTTTTTTAAAAATTAACATATAATGTATTAATTGCTTCAGGGGTACAGGTCTGTGATTCATCAGTCTTCATCAGTCTTACATAATTCACAGCACTCACCATAGCCCATCCCCCCCTCAGTGTCTATCACCCCATCACCCCATCCTTCCCACCCACCTCATTTCCAGAAAACCTCAGCTTTTTTCCTGAGATTGAGAGTCTTATGGTTTGTCTTCCTTCCTGGTTTCATCTTGTTTCATTTTTCCCTTCCTTCCCTTATGATCCCATGTCCTGTTTCTCAAATTCCTCATATCAGTGCAATCACATGATAATTGTCTTTCTCTGATTCACTTATTTTGCTTAGCATAATACCCTCTAGTTCTATCCACATTGTTGCAAGTGGCAAGATTTCGGCTTTTTGATGGCTGCTGAGTATTCTGTTTTTTTTTTAATTCATTTTTTTTTAAATTTATTTATTTGACAGAGAGAGATCACAAGTAGACAGAGAGGCAGGCAGAGAGAGAGAGAGGGAAGCAGGCTCGCCCCTGAGCAGAGAGCCCGATGCGGGACTCGATCCCAGGACCCTGAGATCATGACCCGAGCCAAAGGCAGCGGCTTAACCCACTGAGCCACCCAGGCACCCCGAGTATTCTGTTTCTTATATATATATACAACTTCTTTATATATTCATCTACCACCACTGCACATATGGGTTCTATCCATAATTTGGCTATTGTGGACATTGCTGCTATAAACATTTGAATGCACATGACCCTTCAGATCACTACCTTTGTATCTTTAGGGAAAATACCCGGGAGTGCCGTTGCTGGGTTGAAAGGTAGCTCTATTTTCAACTTTTCGAGGAACCTCCATGCTGTTTTCCAGAGTGGCTGCACCAGCTTGCATTCCTGCCAACAGTGTAGGAGGTTTCCCCTTTCCCCACATCCTCTCCAACACCTGTTGTTCCCGATGTGTTAATTTTAGCCATTCTGACTGGTGTGAGGTGGTATCTCATTATGGTTTTGATTTATATTTCCCTGACGCCGAGTGATGTGGAACACTTTTTTATGTTGTCTGTTGGCCATATGGATGTCTTCTTTGCAGAAATGTCTGTTCATGTCTTCTGCGCATTTCTTGATTGGATTATTGGTTCTTTGGATGTTGAATTTGATGTTCTTTATAGATTTTGTTTACTAGATCTTTATCTGATATGTCATTGGCAAATATCTTCTTCCATTCTGTTGGTTGTCTTTTCGTTTTGTTGACTGTGTCCTTTGCTGTGCAAAAGTTTTTGATCTTGATGAAGTCTCAATAGTTCATTTTTGCCCTTGCTTCCCTTGCCTTTGGCGATGTTCCTAGGAAGAAGTTGCTGCAGCTGAGGTCTAAGAGGTTGCTGCCTATGTTCTCCTCAAGGATTTGGATGGATTCCTGTCTCATATTGAGGTCTTTCATCCATTTTGAGTCAATTTTTGTGTGTGGGTTAAGGAAATGATCCGGTTTCATTCTTCTACATGTGGCTGTCCAGTTTTCCCAAAACTATTAGTTGAAGAGACTGTCTTTTTTCCATTGGACATTCTTTCCTGCTTTCTCAAAGATTAGTTGACCATAGAGTTGAGGGTCTATTTCTGGGCTCCCTATTCTGTTCCATTGATCTATGTGTCTGGTTTTGTGCCAGTACCATACTGTTGTGATGATTTCAACTTTAAATAGACCTTGAAGTCTGGAGTTGTGATGCCCCCAACATTGGTTTTCTTTTTCAACATTCCCTTAGCAATTTGGAGTCTTTTCTGGTTCCATATAAAATTTAGGATTCTTTGTTTCATTTCTTTGAAAAAAGTTGATGGTATTTTGATAGGGATTGCATTAAATGTGTAGATTGCTCTAGGTAGCATAGACATTTTCACAATATTTGTTCCTCCAATCCATAAGCATGGAATGTTTTTCCATTTCTTTGTGTCTTCCTCAATTACTTTCATGAGTACTCTATAGTTCTCTGAGTACACATTCTTTGCCTCTTTGGTTAGATTTATCCTAGGTATCTTATGGTTTTGGGTGCAATTGTAAATGGGATTGACTCCTTAATTTCTCTTTCTTCACTCTTGTTGTTAGTGTATAAAAATGCAACTGATTTCTGTGCACTGATTTTTATCCTCACACTTTACTGAATTCCTATTTGAGTTCTAGGAGTTTTGGAGTGGAGTCTTCTAGGTTTTCCACATAAAGTATCATATCATGCAAAGAGTAAGAGTTTGACTACTTCTTGGCTAATTCAGATGCCTTTTATTTGTTTTTGTTGTCTGACTGCTAAGGCTAGGACTTCTAGTACTATGTTGAATAGTAGTGGTGATAGTGGACAGCCCTGCTGTGTTCCTGACCTTAGGGGAAAAGATCTCAGTTTACCCCATTGAGAATGATATTAACTGTGGGTTTTTCATAAGTCGTTTTGATGATAGTGAGGTATATACCCTCTATCTCAACACTGTGAAGAGTTTTGATTAAGAAACGATGCTGTACTATGTCAAATGCTTTTTAATCATCTATTGAGAGTATTATATGATTATTGTTGTATTACTAATGTATTGGATCACATTGACTAATTTGCAGATGTTGAATTAAGCTTGCAGCCCGGGAATAAATCCCACTTGTGCATGGTGAATAATCCTTTTAATGTACTGTTAGATCCTATTGGTTAGCATTTTGGTGAGAATTTTTGCATCCATATTCATCAAGGATATTGGTCTGTAATTCTCCTTTTTGATGGGGTCTTTGGCTTTGGGATCAAAGTAATGCTGGCCTCATAAAATGAGTTTGGAAGTTTTTCTTCCATTTCTATTTTTTTGAACAGTTTCAGAATAGGTATTAATTATTCTTTAAATGTTTGGTAGAATTCCCCTGGGAAGGTGTCTCTGCCCTGGGCTCTTGTTTGTTGGGAGATTTTTGATGACTGCTTTAATCTCCTTACTGGTTATGGGTCTGTTCAGGTTTTCTATGTCTTCCTGGTTCAGTCATGGTAGTTTATATGTCTCCAGCAATGCATCCATTTCTTCCAGATTGTCAAATTTGCTGGTGTAGAGTTGCTCATAATATGTTCTTATAATTGTTTGTATTTCTTTGGTGTTGGTTGTGATCTCTCCTCTTTCATTCATAATTTTATTTATTTAGGTCCTTTCTCTTTTCTTTTGGATAAGTCTGGCCAGGGGGTTATCAATCTTATTAATTATTTCAAAGAACAAGCTTGTAGTTTGGTTGACCTGTTCTACTGTTTTCTTGGTTTCTATTTCATTGATTTGTGCTGTGATCTTTATGATTTCTCTTCTCTTCCTGAGTTTAGGCTTTCTTTGCTGTTCTTTCTCCAGCTCCTTTAGGTATAGGGTTAGGTTGTGTACTTGAGACCTTCCTTGTTTCTTATATTGCTTATATTGCTAGACAAACTTTCCTCTCAAGAACCCCCTTTGCTGCATCCCAAAGATTTTGAACAGTTGCATTTTCATTTTCATTTGTTTTCATGAATTTTTAAAAATTCTTTTTTAATTTCCTGGTTGACCCATTCAGTCTTTAGTAGGGTATTCTTTAGCCTCCATGTATTTGAATTCTTTCCAACTTTCCTCTGAGTTCTAGTTTCAAAGCATTATGTTCTGAAAATATGGACAGAATGATCCCAATCTTTTGGTACTGATTGAGACATAATTTGTGACCCAGGATGAGATCCATTCTGGAGAATGTTCCATGTGCACTAGTAAAGAATATGTATTCTGTTGCTTTGGGATGATAAGTTCTGAATAAATCTGTGATGTCCATCTGGTCCAGTGTATCCTTTAAAGCCTTTATTTTCTTGTTGCTAAGAAGACATATACATTTCAGTGAGGGGGCTCTTAAAGTCCCCTACTATTATTGTATTATTTTCAATGTATTTCTTTCATTTTGTTATTAATCGGTTTATATAATTGGCAGCTCCCTTGTTAGAGGCATAGATATTTAAAATTCTTAGACCTTCTTGTTGCACAAACCCTTTAAGTATGATATAGTATCCTTCATCTGCTCTTATTATAGTCTTTGGTTAAATCTAATTTGTCTGATATAATGATTGCTACACCACCTTTCTTTTGATGTCCATGAGCATGGTAAATGGTTTTCCACCCTCTCACTTTAAATCTGGATGTCTTTGGGTCTAAAATGAGTTTTTTGCAGTCAGCATGTTGATGGGTCTTTCTTTTTAATCCATTCTGATACCATGTCTTTTTTTTTTTAAGATTTTATTTATTTATTTATTTATTTATTTATTTATTTATTTATTTTTGATTGTTTGTTTGTTTTTCGTTTTTTTTATTTTTCTTAATTTTTTATAAACATATAATGCATTTTTATCCCCAGGGGTACAGGTCTGGGAATTGCCAGGTTTACATACCTCACAGCACTCACCATAGCACATACCCTCCCGAATGTCCATAACCCCACTCCCCCTCTCCTAACCCCCCCCTCCTCAAGCAACCCTCAGTTTGTTTTGTGAGATTAAGAGTCACTTATGGTTTGTCTCCCTCCCAATCCCATCTTGTTTCATTTATTCTTCTCCTATTCCCCTAACACCCCATGTTGCATCTCCACTTCCTCATATCAGGTAGTTGTCTTTCTCCGAGTGACTTATTTCAATAAGCATGATACCCTCAAGTTCCATCCACACCATCGCAAATGGCAAGATGTCAGTTCTTTTGATGGCTGCATAGTATTCCATTGTATATATATACCACTTCTTTATCGATTTATCTGTTGATGGACATCTAGGTTCTTTCCATAGTTTAGCTATTGTAGACATTGCTGCTATAAACATTTGGGTGCACACACCCCTATGGATCACTACGTTTGTATCTTTAGGGTAAATACCCAGTAGTGCAATTGCTGGGTCATAGGGTAGTTCTATTTTCAACATTGTGAGGAACCTCCATGCTGTTTTCCAGAGTGGTTGCACCAGCTTGCATTCCCACCAACAGTGTAGGAGGGTTCCCCTTTCTCCGCATCCTCGCCAGCATCTTTCATTTCCTGACTTGCTAATTTTAGCCATTCTGACTGGTGTGAGGTGGTATCTCATTGTGGTTTTGATTTGTATTTCCCTGATGCCGAGTGATGTGGAGCACTTTTTCATGTGTCTGTTGGCCATCTGGGTGTCTTCTTTGCAGAAATGTCCGTTCATGTCTTCTGCCCATTTCTTGATTGGATTATTTGTTCTTTGGGTGTTGAGTTTGCTAAGATTTTGGACACTATCCCTTTATCTGATATGTCGTTTGCAAATATTTTCTCCCATTCTGTCAGTTGTCTTTTGGTTTTGTTGACTGTTTCCTTTGCTGTGCAAAAGCTTTTGATCTTGATAAAATCCCAATAATTCACTTTTGCCCTAGCTTCCCTTGCCTTTGGTGATGTTCCTAAGAAGATGTTGCTGCGGCTGAGGTCGAAGAGGTTGCTGCCTGCATTCTCCTCAAGGATTTTGATGGATTCCTTTCTCACATTGAGGTCCTTCATCCATTTTGAGTCTATTTTCTTGTGTGATGTAAGGAAGTGGTCCAATTTCATTTTTCTGCATGTGGCTGTCCAATTTTCCCAGCACCATTTATTGAAGAGGCTGTCTTTTTTCCATTGGACATTCTTTCCTGCTTTGTCGAAGATGAGTTGACCATAGAGTTGAGGGTCTATTTCTGGGCTCTCTATTCTGTTCCATTGATCTATGTGTGTGTTTTGTGCCAGTACCATGCTGTCTTGATGACGACAGCTTTGTAATAGAGTTTGAAGTCTTAAATTGTGATGCCACCAACTTTGGCTTTCTTTTTCAATATTCCTTTGGCTATTCGAGGTCTCTTCTGGTTCCATATAAATTTTAGGATTATTTGTTTCATTTCTTTGAAAAAAAAATGGTTGGGATTTTGATAGGGATTGCATTAAATGTGTAGATTGCTTTAGGTAGCATAGACATTTTCACAATATTTATTCTTCCAATCCATGAGCATGGAACATTTTTCCATTTCTTTGAGTCTTCCTCAATTTCTTTCATGAGTACTTTATAGTTTTCTGCATATAGATTCTTAGCCTCTTTGGTTAGGTTTGTTCCTAGGTATCTTGTAGTTTTGGAGGCAGTTGTAAATGGGATTGACTCCTTAATTTCTCTTTCTTCTGTCTTGTTGTTGGTGTACAGAAATGCAACTGATTTCTGTGCATTGAGTTTATATCCTGACACTTTACTGAATTCCTGTACAAGTTCTAGCAGTTTTGGAGTAGAGTCTTTTGGGTTTTCCACATATAGTATCATATCATCTGCAAAGAATGATAGTTTGACTTCTTCTTTGCCGATTTGGATGCTTTTAATTTCCTTTTGTTGTCTGATTCCTGAGGCTAGGACTTCTAGTACTATGTTGAATAGCAGTGGTGATAATGGACATCCCTGCCATGTTCCTGACCTTAATGGAAAAACTTTCAGTTTTTCTCCATTGAGAATGATATTTGCGGTGGGTTTTTCATAGATGGCTTTGATAATATTGAGGTATGTCCCCTCAATCCCTACACTTTGAAGAGTTTTGATCAGGAAGGGATGCTGTACTTTGTCAAATGCTTTTTCAGCATCTATTGAGAGTATCATATGGTTCTTGTTCTTTCTTTTATTAATGTGTTCTATTACATTGATTGATTTGCGGATGTTGAACCAACCCTGCAGCCCTGGAATAAATCCCACTTGGTCGTGGTGAATAATCCTTTTTAATGTACTGTTGAATCCTGTTGGCTAGTATTCTGGTGAAAATTTTTGCATCTGTGTTCATCAAGGATATTGGTCTGTAGTTCTCTTTTTTTGGTGGGATCCTTGTCTGGTTTTGGGATCAAGGTGATGCTGGCCTCATAAAATGAGTTTGGAAGTTTTCCTTCCATTTCTATTTTTTGGAACAGTTTCAGGAGAATAGGAATGAGTTCTTCTTTAAATGTTTGGTAGTATTCCCCTGGGAAGCCATCTGGCCCTGGGCTTTTGTTTGTTTGGAGATTTTTGATGACTGTTTCAATCTCCTTACTGGTTATGGGCTTGTTCAGGTTTTCTATTTCTTCCTGGTTCAGTTGTGGTAGTGTATATGTCTCTAGGAACGCATCCATTTCTTCCAGATTGTCAAATTTTTTGGCGTAGACTTGCTCATAGTATGTTCTTATAATTGTATTTCTTTGGCGTTAGTTGCAATCTCTCCTCTTTCATTCATTATTTTATTTATTTGGGTCCTTTCTCTTTTCTTTTTGATAAGTCTGGCCAGGGGTTTATCAATCTTATTAATTCTTTCAAAGAACCAGCTCCTAGTTTTGTTAATTTGTTCTGTTGTTTTTTTGGTTTCTATTTCATTGATTTCTGCTCTGACCTTTATGATTTCTCTTCTCCTGCTGGGTTTAGGGTTTGTTCTTGTTCTTTCTCTAGCTCCTTTAGGTGTAGGGTTAGGTTGTGTACTTGAGACCTTTCTTGTTTCTTGAGAAGGGCTTGTACCGCTATATATTTTCCTCTCAGGACTGCCTTTGTTGCGTCGCACAGATTTTGAACCGTTGTGTTTTCATTATCATTTGTTTCCTTGAATTTTTTCAATTCTTCTTTCATTTCCTGGTTGACCCATTCATTCTTTAGAAGGATGCTGTTTAGTCTCCATGTATTTGGATTCTTTCCAAATTTCCTCTTGTGATTGAGTTCTAGCTTCAGAGCATTATGGTCTGAAAATATGCAGGGAATGATCCCAATCTTTTGATACTGGTTGAGACCTGACCTAGGATCCAGGATGTGACCTATTCTGGAGAATGTTCCATGTGTACTAGAGAAGAATGTGTATTCTATTGCTTTGGGATGAAACGTTCTGAATATATCTGTGATGTCCATCTGGTCCAGTGTGTCATTTAAGGCCTTTATTTCCTTGTTGATCTTTTGCTTGGATGATCTGTCCATTTCAGTGAGGGGAGTGTTAAAGTCCCCTACTATTATTGTAATATTGTCAACGTGTTTCTTTGATTTTGTTATTAATTGGTTGATATAGTTGGCTGCTCCCATGTTAGAGCCATAGATATTTAAAATTATTAGATCTTCTTGTTGGGCAGACCCTTTAAGTATGATATAGTGTCCTTCCTCATCTCCTATTATACTCTTTGGCTTAAAATATGATTGATCTAATATAAGGATTGCCCCCCCCCCCAGCTTTTTTCTGATGTCCATTAGCATGGTAAATTGTTTTCCACCCCCTCACTTTAAATCTAGAGGTGTCTTCGGTCTAAAATGAGTTTTTTGTAGGCAACATATAGATGGGTTTTGTTTTTTTATCCATTCTGATATCCTGTGTCTTTTGATTGGAGCATTTAGCCCATTAACATTCAGGGTAACTGTTGAAAGATATGAATTTAGTGCTATTGTATTATCTATAAGGTGACTCTTACTGTTTGTTTTCTCTGTTCCCTTCTGGTCTGTTACTTTTAGGCTCTCTCTTTGCTTCGAGGACACGTTTAATATTTCCTATAGGGATGGTTTGGTGTTTGCAAATTTTTTAAATTTTTGTTTGTCCTGGAAGCTTTTTATCTCTCCTTCTATTTTCGGTGACAGCCTAGCTGGATATAGTATTCTTGGCTGCATATTTTTCTCATTTAGTGCTCTGAATATATCATGCCAGTCCTTTCTGGCCTCCCAGGTCTCTGTGGATAGGTCTGCTTCCAATCTAATATTTCTACCATTGTATCTTGGGACAGACCTCCTGTCCTGAGCTGCTTTCAGGATTTTCTTTTTGCATCTGAGACTTTTAAGTTTTACTATTAGATTATGGGGTGATTTTATTTTCCCCCGTAGGATTCGCTGTGCCTCATGGATTTGATTCCTGCTTCCTTACCCAAATTAGGGAAATTCTCTGCTATAATTTGCTCTCATATACCTTCTACCCCCTCTCTCTCTTTCTTCTTCTGGGATCCTAATTATTCTAATATTGTTTCATCTTATGGTATCACTTATCTCTTGAATTCTCCCCTCATAGTCCAGTAGTTGTTTGTCTCTCTTTTGATCAGCTTTTATATTCTCCATCATTTGGTCTTCTATATCACTAATTGTCTCTTCTGCCTTATTTATCCTAGCAGTAAGAACCTTCACTTTTTTATTGCACCTCATTAATAGCTTTTTTGATTTCAAGTTGGTTGATTTTAGTCCTTTTATTTCTCCAGAAAGGGATTTTATTTCTTTATAAAGGGATTCTCTTATATGTTCTATGCCTTTTTCAAGCCCAGATAGAACCTTGATAATCATCATTGTGAACTCTAGTTCTGACATCTTACTAATGTCCATATTGATTACGTCCCTAGCAGTCAGTACTGCCTCTTGTTCTTTTTTTTTTTTTGAAGTGAGTTTTTCCTGCCTTGTCATTTTGTCCAGAAAAGAATAGATGAATGAGAGAACAAAATGCTAAAAGGGTAACAATGACCCCAGAAAAATATACACTAACAAATCAGAAGAATCCTGAAACCAGGGGGAGAAGAAAGGAAAAAAATGTATTTAAGATTAGGCTAGTGAATAGAACAGAGCCACACACTTGATTTGGGTTGTATTTTGGTTTGTTAGAAGAAACTACCTCCCAAAATTTTCAAAAAAGAAAGAAAAAATATATATATATACACACATATATATGTATATATATTTACATATATGTAAGTATGTTGTTACATGTAATATATGTTGTTATGTATAAATAACATGTTATTATATGAAAATAACATGTTAATATATGTAAATATATTTAAATATGTAAACATATATGTACACACGAAGAGAAGGAATATGAGTATAAAGATGAAAATTTCAAAAGGTTTTAAAAAAGGAATTGGTAAGATAAGCAGTTGGTTGAAAAAAGGAAAAAAAAGTTGGGGGAGAGAATGTGATCAGGCTGGTGATTAGAACAAAGCCATACACTAGATTTAACGTATATTTTGATCTGCTAGAAGAAACTGTATCCCAAAATTTTAAAGAAGGAAGAACTTATATATGTATAAAAAAATAAGGTTAAACACAATGAAGGGATAGAATATGACTATAAAAATGAAAATTAAAGAAGATTTTTAAAATGGTATTGATAAGATAAAATAGCTAAAGTAGGTAAAAATAGGAAAGAGGAAAAAATCCAAAAACAATAGAAAAAACAACTAATGAAACTTTTAAAAATTTAACTTTGAAAGATTAAAGAGTCCAGGGGGGAAAAGCCAGGAATTCTATATGTTGTATTCCCCTAGTTCTGGAGTTCCACAGTTCTCATTGATGGGTAATCTTGGTCTTGGCTGGATGTTTTTATTGATCTCCCAGGGGTTGGGGCCTGTTACAGTGATTCTCAAATGTCCTTGCTAGAGGCAGAAATGCACCACCCTTGACAGAGGCCAGGCTAAGCAAACTGCTCAGTTTTGCTCTCAGTATCTTTTGTTCCCTGAATGATTTCTATACAGCTTTGGAGGACAAGAATGAAGATGGTGGCCTCCCAATCTCCAGCCTTTAGGAGGTGAGAGCTCAGGGCCCCACTCCTCAATGTGCCCTCAGATAAAAGCAGTCAATCACTCCCATATCCCTGGTCTCCAGCTGCACTCCGAACTCATCCAGCCTGTGATCAAGCATTTCTATCTCTGGAGCACGATCCCATTTGGAGACTCTAAACCCAGTAGATTCCTGCAGTGCACTCCATCACTGCTCCTCCCAATGGAGGAAGGGGTGGAGTCTCCTTGGATCTGCCACTTGTGGGGTCCTTGCTTGAAGGGCAGTGGTCTGACTGTGCCTCACATCATGGTTTATGGCAACCCCAAGCTGAGACCCCACTGCTTGGCTTCATCTTTGCAACCGGCTTCTCTGTTCCAATACCTGGGAGGTCTGTCGCACTCAAAAATCCCTGGTCTTTCTGTGACCCTGAGGGTCCTGAGACTACACTCTGCCCATGGGGGCTCCACCCCCCGACTTAGCCTCAGTGGAGCAGACTTCTAAAAGTTCTGATTTTGCGCTCTGTTGCTCCACTGCTTGTGGGAGCAGTCCCTCCCTGCCAGAGTCTATCTTTCCATTTATCACCTCAGATTCACTTCTCCACATGTCCTACCTTCCAGAAAGTGGTTGCTTTTCTGTTCCTAGAATTGCTGCTATTCTTCTCTTTGATCTCCTGTTGAGTTTGTAGGTGTTCAAAATGGTTTGAGAACTATCTAGCTGAACTCCTGGGACAAGATGAAATTTAGGTTTCCTACTCCTCCTCCATCTTGCTCCTCCCCCTATCAGAACACCCAGGATTCTTAGTCAATTGGTGCTTTCTGGTCTATCTTACCTGACTCATTAAAGAATTTGAGACTACAGGGGCACGTGGGTGGCTCAGTGGATTAAGCCTCTGCCTTCGGCCCAGGTCATGATCCCAGGGTCCTGGGATCGAGCCCCGCATCAGGCTCTCTGCTCAGCCAGGAGCTTGCTTCCCACCTCTCTCTGCCTGCCTCTCTGCCTACCTGTGACCTCACTCTCTCTCTCTATCTGTCTCTCTGTTAAATAAATAAATAAAATCTTTAAAAAAAAGAAAAAAGAAAAAAAAGAATTTGAGACTACAGACAAGTGAAGAATTACATGCAATTCCCACATATTTCCTCCTCTCTCTTCAATGCCTTTCCACATTCTGTTTTCACAGTTATATAAGAATTTGTCTTCCTATTAGATAGATAGCTCTTGGTTTCCACTATGTGCTTTTCCAAAAGTATGGATCTAGAGAAGTTGCCTAATCAACTCACTGAAAGTTTGCTTTCTCATTTGAAAGTCAGAATAAATTTTTATTTGGAACTAAATTTTGAGAAAACCACTGATCTCTGTCTAGACTCGAAAGGGTTCCAGTGCAGCAAATTTTCCAAACTTAGTTATGTACTACTGCAATAGGAAAGAAGTCAAAGTCACCAGGGACTCATTGAGTACTTCTAAGAGTTAAATTGGAGACATAAGAGTACAGTGTGCTTTCCTAACTGATTATGATTAATGGTTGGCACTTCAAATTGATATGTGTTATATTTGATTACATGCTGAAAAAGGGAAAAAAGTGCTTAATGAAACTGTTGGTCTTTTTTTCCCCTTAAATCTGAGCTCCTAATGTACTAACTTCATTTTTTCAGCAAAACTGTTCTTCAAAGAAAGAGAAATCAACAGCGCTGAGCCCTCTCATTCCAATATTCACAATTCTGGACAGTAATTTTATTTTTATTTCATTAGCTTTAAATTTAAAATTTAATTTAAAATTAATTTAAAATTAAATTTAATTTAAAATTAAGCTAGCAGAAAAAACAGGTTGACACTGTTCACATGATATTCAGTTGCAAAATTCTAGCCTACCTCTCACTCCTGCTCTTTTCACTCTTACATTTTAAGTTAAATTCTCCACCAAATGAAATTCAATGGATTGACAGTTAAATTTGTTTAAACAGAAGTGGGTCAATGTCACTCTCAAAACAAAAACAAAGATAGTGTCAGTATGGGTTGGTGCATAATATCAGAGGCATTCATTTCTAAAACTAGACTTTAAGGATTACAAATGTAATTTCTTTGTGAACTAATGCTTGAGAGGTCAGTGTGCTTGGTCAACTTGTGGTTTCCTGGTCCAAGTCTGTAGTACCAGATTCATATCTATACTGACACTCTTCCCTCTGCTGACCCAAGGGAAAATGTGCTATAAATCAACTCAGTAGTTTTGTAATGTGCTCAGTACTTATAATTTTGACTGTAAAATTCCTCCATTAGTCGCAAAGCTTTGTAATAATATAACATGTCATGAGGTGGATCTCAAAGACAGTGGACTCTTCTGATTATATCATCCCCATTGCACAACTCTGGTTTCAAATGCAGCCATGACTTTATGATAGTTTTTTTTTTTTTTTTTAATGCCCTTACCACATCAACAACAGAAGGGTTGTCAGATCTCCAGGCTTATTTTTTTTTTAATTTATTTTTATTCTTTATGTTTGTTCATTAAATTTTACAGTATTTCTTTTCATTCAGGTACCGAGTCTTGATGTTTCTCCCTGAGATCACTCTGTGGTTTTCTCCAAAAATGGTACAAGGCTTTATCTTTTATATCTGAAACATGAGCAACTTTGGGTCGTCCTACCAGATTCCACTTGGCTTCATATTTGGTTACAACCCTATTCCTGTTTTTAGCTCCTCCTCCCTCTGCCCCTTTCACTGGGGCTGCTGACATTCCAAATCCATCTCTCAGCCCCACCAACTTCCTGAGTCAATCAACATTCAAATCACAGTATGAAGTTCACCAACAATCTTAGCCTGGATCTATAAAATAGCTAAAGGTACAATGAACAAGGTCTAGCCCTCCAGGGGAAGGGACAGGCACAAACTAGGTTAACAATCTTAGTCCAGCAACAAGTATGGTCAAGAATTGGTCTTTCTCTGCCATGCATTTCACACTTGAGTTGCTAGGAAAAGCTCTAGGTTATCTGTAGTCAAACTATTCCAACCCATATGGCATTACTGTTCATATTAGTTTCTAGGCATGACACTCTAATATCCTCCTAGCTCTGTGGTCCTGCCACAAACTACAGGTTACATGACAGGACCTTGACACACAACCTAGTTTGTGCCTGTCTCTTCCCCTGGAGGGCTAGACCTTGTTCATTGTACCTTTAGCTATTTTATAGATCCAGGCTATAAATGGACTCATTGCATTAGAACATACCATGGTAGTCTATCTGATATAAATTCTAGCCAGGAGATTGAACATCCTTATATAATAGAAATGAAAATTTGCCATAATCAAGCCCAAGTTACAGACAACCCTTGAGCACAGCACACTGAACCTTGGCTTCCTACTTTGGTAATCTTCTTTATATTTGATCGGGTTCTCCAATCCCCCATTCTCAAAAGTGCTAAACCTCTTAAGCAGTATAGCCTTATTCTGAGATTGTATCACACTTCAACCCAAGCTCTTCAGAACACAGTAATATGAGATACAGTTTCCAGCCTCAAGGTGGGACATGACACATACTTGTGAAACAAACAGAAAACACAATATGTTGTCACTGTTTCTGCTACCTTAGGCTCTGCTGACAGAGGCCTTGGTACCCATGGGAGGAATACTATCACTATGAGACATAAATGTGATTCCATTAAATTAGAAGTTGAGAAAATCACTTGTATTGGGGATTCTCCTAGTATTGGGATGATTAGTAAAAATGAAAAAAGATATATTTTTGACTGATCCTGACTGTCTAGGAGAAATAGGGTGACTATAATACAGTGGGGATTTAAAAGAATGAGGTTGGAAACTAAAGAAGGCCCCTCTTAATGCTTACTTAATTTTTTCTTTTAAAAAATGTGATAGCTAGCCCCAGCAACCCCAAATAGGCATGACCAACAGGGTTTAGATCCTTAAGGAATCAAAGTTCCTGATTGAAGTAAAAAAAAATATTAAATGAGTTGAA
Source organism: Meles meles (assembly GCF_922984935.1). NCBI lineage: Eukaryota > Metazoa > Chordata > Mammalia > Carnivora > Mustelidae > Meles > Meles meles. The sequence goes on from NC_060068.1 coordinate 95,998,105, forward strand.
GTAAAGAGAAATTCTATCTATGACCTAGGGTCACATGTATGAATTATGTTCTTTTCTTTACTATATCAGACTTACACTTATATATTCAACTCCATTTTCTATTCTTTCACAATTTTATACAGAGCATGTTGGTAATAACTTTTTTTTTAAAGATTTTATTTATTTATTTGACAGACAGAGATCACAAGTAGGCAGAGAGGCAGGCAGAGAGAGAGGAGGAAGCAGGCTCCCTGCTGAGCAGAGAGCCCGATGCGGGGCTCGATCTCAGGACTCTGAGATCATGACTGAGATCATGAGATCAAGTTGAAAGCAGAGGCTTTAACCCACTGAGTCACCCAGGTGCCCCGATAATAACTTTTCAATTTAGTTCACAAGTTATAGAATATGGACACATGATTGTGACAGATCCAGTGTAAGGGTGGACATTTCCCAGAGGTCCTGAGCTAGGCCTTGCATGCATCAATGGATGAAGTTCTGGGTTTCCTCATTTTGGGGAGGAGGGAACTATGCCTTGGTTGTCAAGGGTTATCTTTAGAATGATAGCCTGGAACCAATGTTTATAAATGAAAATACGTTCAAAAGATATCCAAAGGGGTGAATTGTGTAAAATTTGTCATATTTTTTGGCCACTCCATATTCTTGTGTTTGGGAAATTCTCCACTTTAAGTCTTTGAAAGAGGAGGGCCTGCCTTCTGCTGTGGAAAGTTCCAAGAACTCCCCTGGACTTTGAAGTGAGAGCCAGAGACACAGGAAGAGAAAACTAGGACAATGACAGTGAGGCTGAGCACTGCCTGGGTAAGCTGACAGCACTTAACATTCAGTGGAGATGGTAGAAGCTTTGTCAGGTGGTTTGGAGTATGTTGTGGGATGCCTCTGAACCAAGTTATCCAGTTTACTTCATGATAATGTAAAATATCCTCTCACCTTTTCATAAAACTATTTCCTCCTTAAATTTCTGTTGAAACCAAAAGATCTATCTTGTCATTCTCCTGAGTCATAGCAAGTTTCTACTCTATTTGAAATCACTGACTTGGTAATTTGTTCATGCTTTACTTCCCACAGAATAAGTATCTCTTCCCTGTTTCTTGTGACCTTTAATATCACCCATGCTCCAACTGTCATTTTCCCTCCTCACCTTCTCCCCAAATAATTATTTCCCCAACTAATACCCTAAATAATAATCCTATTGTTATATATTTTTTAAGATTTATTTATTCGGCAGATAGAGATCACAAGTAGGCAGAGAGGCAGGCAGAGAGAGAGGGGGGAAGCAGGCTCCCAGCCAAGCAGAGAGTCCGATGCGGGGCTCGATCCCGGGACCCTGGGATCATGACCTGAGCTGAAGGCAGAGGCTTTAACCCACTGAGCTACCCAGGTGCCCCCCTATTGTTATATTTTTATTGGAAAAGAATAGTAGTAAACAGTAACTATGACATCATATACATCACTAAAGTTTTGAGTTTGTTTTGTACATGACAAATGTCAAAAATGTATAAATGATGTTAGGCATCATTTATGTAAAGAACTATGCATCCCTAAAAACACACAGAATGTTATGAAATACACTGAAGTTATTTAAAATATAATTTTGGTATCTCTTAGAGAAATTAAACAAGTAAAATTTAAGAGTAGAGTGAAGAGTGGGTCTTAGACTGGAACAGCAGAGTATCAAATTTCCTTTGTGTAATAAATGAGAGATGAAAAATAATACTTCTATACAGACTTTAAAGCTTTTTGCATATGTGATGATAAAAATCGTCTATTAAGTTACAGGGCTACAAGTCAGTACGCAACTATGATGAACACAGAGCTTTTATTAAAAAAAGAAATTTTCGGGGGAGGAGTCAAGATGGTGGAGAAGTAGCAGCCTGAGACTACATCAGGTAGCAGGAGATCAGCTCCATAGCTTATCTAAACATTGCAAACACCTACAAATCCAACGGGAGAGCGAAGAGAAGAAGAACAGCAACTCTAGAAACAGAAAATCAACCACTTTCTGAAAGGTAGGACTGGCGGAGAAGTGAATCTAAAACGACGGGAAGATAGACCGCGGGGGGAGGGGCAGGCTCCCGGCAAGCGGCGGAGCAATGGAGCACAAAATCAGGACTTTTAAAAGTCTGTTCCACTGAGGGACATTGCTCCAGAGGCTAAACCAGGGTGAAGCCCACACGGGGTCAGCGTGGCCCCAGGCCCCGCAGGGTCACAGAAGGATCGGGGGTGTCAGAGTGTCGGAGAGCTCGCAGGTATTAGAACGGAGAAGCCGGCTTCAGAGACAGAGCCGAGGACTGAACTCTCAGCTCGGGGTTACCTTGAACCGGTCGCGGGCTGGGTGAGCTCGGAGCGCGGCTAGAGGCTGGGGATACAGGAGTGATTGGGTGCTGTCCTCTGGGGGCGCATTGAGGAGTGGGGCCCCAGGCTCTCGGCTCCTCCGTGGCCGGAGACTGGGAGGCCGCCATTTTCATTCCCGTCCTCCGGAACTCTACGGAAAGCGTTCAGGGAACAGAAGCTCCCAAAAGCGAACCCGAGCCGATTACTTAGTCCGGTCGCCGGTAAGGGCGGTGCAATCCCGCCTCGGGCAAAGACACTTGAGAGTCACTACAACAGGCCCCTTCCCCAGAAGATCAACAAAATATCCAGCCAGGACGAAGTTCATCTATCAAGGAGAAAGCAGGTTCAATTCCTAAGACAGCAGAGCAATTCCAGAGGAGGAGAAAGCAAAGCACAGAACTCATGGCTTTCTCCCCATGATTCTTTAGTCTTGCGGCTACTTCAATTTTTTTTTTTTTTTCAAATTTTTTCTTTTTTCTTTTTTCTTCTTCTGCTAAATTTTTTTAAAACTTTTACCCTTTTCTTTTTTAACGTTTTTTGACTAGTTCATCTAAATATATATATTTTTTCTTTCTTTTTTATATTTTTTATTTGTTTTATTTTTAAAATTTTTTCTTTTTTTTTTCTTTTTTTTTTCAGAACCTGTTTTTCTCCCCTTTCTCCCCCCCACAATTAGGGGTCTCTTCTGATTTGGTTACAGTGCATTGTTCTGGGGTCTTTGCCACCCTTTTAGTAGTTTATTTGCTCCTTCATATCCTCTTATCTGGACAAAATGACAAGGCGGAAAAAATCACCACAAACAAAAGAACAAGAGACAGTACCGAAGGCTAGGGACCTAATCAACACAGACATTGGTAATATGTCAGATCAAGAGTTCAGAATGACGATTCTGAACATTCTAGCCGGGCTCGAAAAAGGCATGGAAGATATTAGAGAAACCCTCTCTGGAGATATTAAAGCCCTTTCTGGAGAAATTAAAGAACTAAAATCTAACCAAGTTGAAATCAAAAAAGCTATTAATGAGGTGCAATCAAAAATGGAGGCTCTCACTGCTAGGATAAATGAGGCAGAAGAAAGAATTAGTGATATAGAAGACCAAATGACAGAGAATAAGGAAGCCGAGCAAAAGAGGGACAAACGGCTACTGGACCATGAGGGGAGAATTCGAGAGATAAGTGACACCATAAGATGAAACAACATTAGAATAATTGGGATTCCAGAAGAAGAAACAGAGAGGGGAGCAGAAGGTCTATTGGAGAGAATCATTGGAGAGAATTTCCCTAATATGGCAAAGGGAACAAGCATCAAAATCCAGGAGATGCAGAGAACCCCCCTCAAAGTCAACAAGAATAGGTCCAGATCCCGTCACCTAATAGTAAAATTTACAAGTCTTAGTGACAAAGAGAAAATCCTGAAAGCAGCCCGAGAAAAGAAGTCTGTAACATACAATGGTAAAAATATTAGATTGGCGGCAGACTTATCCACAGAGACCTGGCAGGCCAGAAAGAGCTGGCATGATATATTCAGAGCACTAAACGAGAAAAACATGCAGCCAAGAATACTCTATCCAGCTAGGCTATCATTGAAAATAGAAGGAGAGATAAAAAGCTTCCAGGACAAACAAAAACTGAAAGAATTTGCAAACACCAAACCAGCTCTACAGGAAATATTGAAAGGGGTCCTCTAAGCAAAGAGAGAGCCTAAAAGTAGTAGGTCAGAAAGGTACAGAGACAATATACAGTAACAGTCACCTTACAGGCTAATAATGGCACTAAATTCATATCTCTCAATAGTTACCCTGAATGTTAATGGGCTAAATGCCCCAATCAAAAGACACAGGGTATCAGAATGGATAAAAAAACAAAACCCATCAGTATGTTGCCTACAAGAAACTCATTTTAGACGCGAAGACACCTCCAGATTTAAAGTGAGGGGGTGGAAAACAATTTACCATGCTAATGGGCATCAGAAGAAAGCTGGGATGGCAATCCTTATATCAGATCAATTAGATTTTAAGCCAAAGACTATAATAAGAGATGAGGAAGGACACTATATCATACTCAAAGGGTCTGTCCAACAAGAAGATCTAACAATTTTAAATATCTATGCCCCTAACGTGGGAGCAGCCCACTATATCAACCAATTAATAACAAAATCAAAGAAACACATTGACAATATTACAATAATAGTAGGGGACTTTAACACTCCCCTCACTGAAATGGACAGATCATCCAAGCAAAAGATCAACAAGGAAATAAAGGCCTTAAATGACACACTGGACCAGATGGACATCACAGATATATTCAGAACATTTCATCCCAAAGCAACAGAATACACATTCTTCTCTAGTGCACATGGAACCTTCTCCAGAATAGATCACATCATGGGTCACAAATCAGGTCTCAACTGGTATCAAAAGATTAGGATCATTCCCTGCATATTTTCAGACCACAATGCTCTGAAGCTAGAACTCAATCACAAGAGGAAAGCTGGAAAGAACCCAAATACATGGAGACTAAACAGCATCCTTCTAAAGAATGAATGGGTTAACCAGGAAATTAAAAAAGAATTGAAAAAATTCATGGAAACAAATGATAATGAAAACACAACAGTTCAAAATCTGTGGGACACAGCAAAGGCAGTCCTGAGAGGAAAATATATAGCGGTACAAGCCCTTCTCAAGAAACAAGAAAGGTCTCAAGTACACAACTTAACCCTACACGAAAAGGAGCTGGAGAAAGAACAAGAAAGAAACCCTAAACCCAGCAGGAGAAGAGAAATCATAAAGATCAGAGCAGAAATCAATGAAATAGAAACCAAAAAAACAATAGAAAAAATCAATGAAACTAGGAGCTGGTTCTTTGAAAGAATCAATAAGATTGATAAACCCCTGGCCAGACTCATCAAAAAGAAAAGAGAAAGGACCCAAATAAATAAAATCATGAATGAAAGAGGAGAGATCACAATCCCTATCAAAATACCATCCATTTTTTTCAAAGAAATGGAACAAATAATCCTAAAATTTATATGGAACCAGAAAAGACCTCGACTAGCCAAAGGAATATTGAAAAAGAAAGCCAAAGTTGGTGGCATCACAATTCCGGACTTCAAGCTCTATTACAAAGCTGTCATCATCAAGACAGCATGGTACTGGCACAAAAACAGACACATAGATCAGTGGAACAGAATAAAGAGCCCAGAAATAGACCCTCAACTCTATGGTCAACTCATCTTCGACAAAGCAGGAAAGAATGTCCAATGGAAAAAAGACAGCCTCTTCAATAAATGGTGCTGGGAAAATTGGACAGCCACATGCAGAAAAATGAAATTGGACCACTTCCTTACACCACACACGAAAATAGACTCAAAATGGATGAAGGACCTCAATGTGAGAAAGGAATCCATCAAAATCCTTGAGGAGAATGCAGGCAGCAACCTCTTCGACCTCAGCCGTAGCAACATCTTCCTAGGAACAACGGCAAAGGCAAGGGAAGCAAGGGCAAAAATGAACTATTGGGATTTCATCAAGATCAAAAGCTTTTGCACAGCAAAGGAAACAGTTAACAAAACCAAAAGACAACTGACAGAATGGGAGAAGATATTTGCAAATGACATATCAGATAAAGGGCTAGTATCCAAAATCTATAAGGAACTTAGCAAACTCAACACCCAAAGAACAAACAATCCAATCAAGAAATGGGCAGAGGACATGAACAGACATTTCTGCAAAGAAGACATCCAGATGGCCAACAGACACATGAAAAAGTGCTCCACGTCACTCGGCATCAGGGAAATACAAATCAAAACCACAATGAGATATCACCTCACACCAGTCAGAATGGCTAAAATTAACAAGTCAGGAAATGACAGATGCTGGAGAGGATGTGGAGAAAGGGGAAACCTCCTCCACTGTTGGTGGGAATGCAAGCTGGTGCAACCAGTCTGGAAAACAGCATGGAGGTTCCTCAAAATGTTGAAAATAGAACTACCCTATGACCCAGCAATTGCACTACTGGGTATTTACCCTAAAGATACAAACATAGTGATCCGAAGGGGCACGTGTACCCGAATGTTTATAGCAGCAATGTCTACAATAGCCAAACTATGGAAAGAACCTAGATGTCCATCAACAGATGAATGGATAAAGAAGATGTGGTATATATACACAATGGAATACTATGCAGCCATCAAAAGAAATGAAATCATGCCATTTGTGACGACGTGGATGGAACTAGAGCGTATCATGCTTAGTGAAATAAGTCAATCGGAGAAAGACAACTATCATATGATCTCCCTGATATGAGGACATGGAGAAGCAACATGGGGGATTAGGGGGATAGGAGAAGAATAAATGAAACAAGATGGGATTGGGAGGGAGACAAACCATAAATGACTCTTAATCTCACAAAACAAACTGGGGGTTGCTGGGGGGAGGTGGGATTGGGAGAGGGGGAGGGGGCTATGGACATTGGGGAGGGTAAGTGCTATGGTGAGTGCTGTGAAGTGTGTAAACCTGGCGATTCACAGACCTGTAGCCCTGGGGATAAAAATACATTATATGTTTATTAAAAAAAAAAAAAAATTTGGAAGGGGAGGCGAACCATAAGAGACTATGGACTCTGAAAAACAACCTGAGGGTTTTGAAGGGTCAGGGGTGGGAGGTTGGGGGAACAGGTGGTGGGTAATGGGGAGGGCACGTTTTGCATGGAGCACTGGGTGTTGTGCAAAAAGAATGAATACTGTTACGCTGAAAAAATAAATAAAATGGAAAAAAAAAAGAAATTTTCTGGATAACTACAGGCTACCCCTTTAACTTTCAACTATTTCTGATTAAAAAAAAACTTCCAAAAACATATTATAAAATTTCCCTGCCTTCCTACTAAGATTAGATGACACAGAATACAAACTTTTCTCTATGAAAAAGTTTGCTTTTATAAATGTCAATTATTAAACCATGTTACAAGGCTGATAAGACCTATTAGGAAACATGAAGCTGTTTGCCACAAGCCATTGAGCTTCTTCTGCTTTACTTTAAAGCTTTGAACTTGGCATAAGACCCAAACTCTTATGGGACCTATAAGCCCCTTACAATGGAGTTTCTGCCTACATTTGCATCCTCCTCCCAAACCAGTCCTCATGCTCACTGTACTCTGGACATTTTCTCTGAGCTTCTTCATACTCCAGAGACCTGCTGTGTGGTTTCCTCTGCTCCTTCCCTCTTTCTCCCATGTGTCACCTGGCAGCTCCTGCTCATCCTGTAGGCCTCTCCTTGTAGGTCACTTCCTCAGAGCCTAGCATAGTCCATGGCACATATTAAAGTGTTTAATTAATTAATGAATAAAGCAAAGAGCAGATTCCAACAATGTTCTTGAATAAGAATTCAATATGGCTTTTTTTTAGTACCAGCATTTAAAATCTAAATATTTCTAAATTTTCAAAAAATTAAAATGAATATCTATGGAGTAGATTTAATGGGAAAAGATATAAATAGAAAATAAAGCTAGCGATGAGTAAACAATGGATATGCAGATGTACAGATCCCTTTTTCTACCATCAAGATAACATACTGTCTTCAACTGCTATTGGAAGTCAGCCAGAAGAAAGATAATGAATAATCAAATCAATTTCTTGCACAGGGTGCCTTAATTGGGCTTAGAGATTATCCACGCTATCCCCCATCTCCCACTTCTATGGAATTTTAATTCTCATTTTTTTTGAAAAGGGATAAAACATGCAATATTACAAGATGGTGATATTCTGTTGCAATATAATACTACTAAACAGATGGCAAAATTTGGGGAAGTTTGTGGCGTAATATGTTAGAATCAAGAAAACACAGGTGTGCAGCTCATTTCTTCTAAGTAGCTGCGTGAATTCTATGATCAGAGTTAATTTCCTCATTGATCATTTTTTAATGTACCTATATGTGTGTGGCATAGGGCTGGGAACTGTGTGTGTATTTGTGAGTGAACCCAGACTCTGTGGGAGAAATCAAATATATGTATACATATAAAACAGTCTTTCCCCTGAAGGAGTTAATAACCATTATGGAAAACTTGAAGCAATCAGAGAAAAAGCAGGCACATAAACAAAAGCTAAATTGTGTGGTTCAGACTCCAAGTGGAGTAGGAGTTCAAAGAGGAAAGAAGTGAATGTGGGCTGGGGTTTTGCAGGAAAACTTTTTGCAGGGGGAGCTCAAGAATACGTTAAATATTGTTGCAAAGGATTGAAGATATTCCTACAACATTTCACTAAATTTTTTTAAAGGTCTTCCTAAGATGTTCAACTTTTTTTTTTTCTTTTTCCCAATTGACCAGTTTCTGGAAATATATAAGAATTCTTTAAGGAGAAAGCACTTGTCTAGCCGGACAATTTAGTGGAATCAAGCCGGGGGAATGAGTTACAGATGTCACAGCAGCTCCTCTTTCTACACATCCCTCTCTGATGGGAGAAAGGAATCAGACCATGGTGGGCAGCAAAAGGAACAGAGCAAATGTGAACAAGGTAGAAGTTAGTGCTAGGTACATGCAGAAGCATGAGGAAGCTGACAGGTGTGGGATACAGACCTGTGAGAGGAGGATGGGAAAACCACATAACAGCATACATTTGATCTAATTAAATCAGAAGAAAATCCAAAGCTCCTGGGACAAACGACTGATTCCAGGGCTGAAGCAGGAAAAGTGCAGGATGAGCCTAGTGCTCCTGGGTGCACTAGGAAGTGAGGAGCTCTCAAAAAATGATAGGGATGCATCAGAAGCACACAAGAACCAGTCTGAAATAGTCGGGACCAATTTGAGCACCAAAGAATAATGTCATTGGTAACATATTATAAATATTTGAGTGAAACAAAACTCCTGAGTCTATACCGAAATAAACAAATGAGTAAACAAATATATCCAGGGAAGAGAACATTATTCCTTACCGTATAATGCCAAGTAATAAATACAGAAGCTAGAAAATCATTAACAAATAGGAAAATTAGTAGGTGAAAGTTTAATTTAAAAAAAAGGACATTTCTACAGTCTCAAAATAGTTCCACAAATTACTTGTTAATTGCAAAGGGGAAAACAGTAACTTAATGGATTTTTTTTTTTAGATTCATTTATTTATTTGTTTGACAGACAGAGATCACAAGTAGGCAGAGAGGCAGGCAGAGAGAGAGAGAGAGAGAGAGAGGAGGAGGAGGAAGCAGGCTCCCCGCCGAGCAGAGAGCCCGATGCGGGACTGGATCCCAGCACCCTGAGATCATGACCTGAGCTGAAGGCAGAGTCTTCAACCCACCGAGCCACCCAGGCGCCCAGGAAAAACAGTAACTTGACAAAGAGAAATCTGGAGGATATTTTAATTCAATCAAACAATCAAAGCTAACCTCACCAATATTGGGACACAGGGACATTATGTGACTCTTGAAATGATATACTGACAAGGACAGAACATCCTTTTGCTGATATTCCTGCCAAAAATAAGTTGCCAGGATCCATCATGAGCAAACATCAGACCAACATGTTTTAGGTAAAAGGAGACTAAGTAGAAAGAGAACTAAATGCAACACCCGATGCTGGATTGGATCGAGAACCAGGAAAAGAATAGTTATAATGGATTTACTGGGACAAAGTGATAACATGTGAATATGGAATGTGGATAATAACATTTTATTAGTGCTAAATTTCCTGTTATCACCAGCTCTGTTGTGGTTATGTAAAAGAATATCCTTGTTCCTACAAAACACACACACATTTAAGAGTAAAAGGAAATGATATTTTCTACTTATTCTCAAAAAATATATATTAATATTACAGCTCACATATATACATGTGGTGTATGTATGTGTATAGAGAGAAATAATGGCTCAAAATATAGATGATATCAAAAAAGTCACAAAAGTGGCACCTGGGTGGCTCAGTCAGTTAAGCATCTGCCTTTAGCTCCCATTACAATCCCTGGGATCAAGTCCCACATCTGGCTCCCTGTTCAGTGGAGAACCTGCTTCTCCCTCTTTCTCTGCCAGCTGCTCTGCCTACTTGTGCTCTCTATCTCTCTGTCAAATAAATAAATATAATCTTTAAAAACAAATTTAAAAAAATTAAAAAGTCACAAAAGAAGAAAAAAAAAAGCCGAAGCACAATGTTTAATTTTATGTCTTGAAATGTGACCATCATTTATATTGTTATAAGAACCAAAACCGCCTTCAGCTCAGGTCATGATCCCAGGGTCCTGGGATCGAGCCCCGCGTGGGGCTCTCTGCTCAGCAGGGAGCCTGCTTCCCTTCCTCTCTCTCTGTCTGCCTCTCTGCCTACCTGTGATCTCTGTCTGTCAAATAAATAAATAAAATCTTTAAAAAAAAAAAAAAAGAACCAAAACCATTATCTAAAATTCAAGCTAACTCTTTGCTTAATAGAAAACTCTTGTTATTTCATTGGCCCCAACAGAAGAAAATGGCACAAATGCAAGAAAAAGGAGTTCAAATTTAAAACAACATGATTTGGTCTGAAGCATTTACTTACTCTTAAAAACTTGATAGTGGCGACATGAGAAAGGGATTCTTGCCTAACCAGCTCACCCAATTATATAAACACAGCAATCCCCCTTGTCGATTCTTCTTTCTGCTCATGCTCCACCTCAGGTTTCACTTTTTTTTTTTTCCCTTTTTTTTTTTTTTGGTGTCTCTACCTAAGGGTAAAAATAAGTGACATTTTTCTATCACAGAGGGTTTGGGCCTGTAAAATCTACAATCTTCAGATTCAGCCGTACCACAAAGCCCACAAGAACAACACCTGGCAATTCTGAGTGTTTATGGTTTCAGAATTAGTCTTCTGCCAAGGTCAAGTTTCCATATATCCTGAGTGAGCTTCTCCACTGCCCACAGGCTCTCTCATTTGTAGCTTCCTTCTTGATTCTTCATCATAACTCGCTAACCTAAGCCTTCAGGCTCAGTTCCTGCCCTATTTCCTTACTGCTCTCTAATTTCACCAGAGACAAGAATCCACCCCTTCTGTCTACACCATGACAATCTATTAGTTCTGCCAACTCCCCCCACCCTTTTCTTTAGTCCCTGCCTTGACAAGGGAAATTTTTCAACCAAGAAAGTTTTTCCTGGAACTATAATTCTCTTAGGAGCTTTTGATCTGTAGGTATTTGTGAATTCAAGTTAGAATATACTATATCTCTATGAGAAAAGGATATATGTCCTGGAATAATCTGAAATCTTTCTTTCTTTCTTTCTTTCCTTTCTTCCAAGACTTATTTATTTATTTTGAAGAGAGAGAAAGCATGAGCAGCGGGGAGGAGCAGAGGGAAAGGAAGGGAGTGAGAATCGCAGATTCCCTGATGCGCAGAGCCTGAAGCAGGGCTTGATCCCATGACCCTGAGATCATGACCTGAGCGGATAACAAGAGTCAAATACTTAACCGACTGAGCCACCACGGCACCCCGAGTTTGCCTTTCTAACACGTTCCCAGCTCCTGCCACTGCTGTTGGACTTTGAGAACTGTGACACTAGAATTAGCTGTTGGGTCCTTTTCTAGAAGTGTGATGCTGTGTCTCTACCTATTCACTGAGGACAAGCAAACAGTTTACTCTTAAACATAAAAGAGCTTGTCCAAACTCACTCATGAGAAGATAAATGCAAATTAAAGTTACATGGAGATACAATTTCTCACTTATTGGATTGGCAAAAACTTAAAAAGTATACTAACAACACTCTATTGGCAAAGCTGTGGCGAAATGAGTCCCCTCCTGTCCTGCTGGTTAGAATGAAAATTGGTACTACCCTTAGACAGGGATATTGTGCCATAGCTAACAAAATTACATATGTATCCCCTTAGGATATAGATGTCCTACTTTTAAGTAATTCATTGTGCAGATATACCTTCTATAACTTGAAAGCACTGGTGCACAAAGATATTCCTTGCATTATTTGTCAGTGCCAAATACCAGAAGCAACATGCCCGAACACACATGGTCCGTTCAATAAGCTGCGGTTACATTTACACAGTAAACTCCTAAGCACCCTGCAAAGGGATGAAACAGAGTTCTGTGAGGTGAGGCAGAGTGCAAACGAGAGCTCCGTTTTCATTAAGAAATATAAGCAAATATGGTATCTAATCACACATGCAAGGAACAATAGAAGGAGGATAAGCCTGACACAAATGTGGTTGGTTACCTAAACAAGATGCCTGAGGACTGGAAAGCAGGGAAGGAAGTCGAGGGTGGCAACGACCCTTCTCTGTGTGTATATACCTTTTTGTACGGTTCTGACTTTTGGAACAACATTAGCGTTTTACCTCCTCAAAAAAGGAGAGAGTAAAAGCAAAAGAAAATCAGGAAGGAAAAAGAAAAAAATCTCTGAAATGGAGTATAAACAAAAAATAAAACCCATATTTCAAAACAATAACCTAGCCATACCAAATGAATTGAGGAGAGAACTAACCTTGGCAACGTTTGTGTACAAGATTTAGACAAAATGCCCTCAGACTAAAAACCAAAAGAGTTTTAAACAAACATTGAACTCCAGTTAGTATGTTTTCTTTTTGCAGAGGCCTGCTTTAGCAATTCTGAAATTATTTTCTTTATATTCTAGGACTGGCAAAAAAATTATTATATTGTGGATAAGGGGAAGCAGTCTTATGATTGTTGGAAACAGGATTTACAGATACTGAAGGGGATGAAGCTTAAAAAAGAAAAAGAAAAAAAGAAAGGGAGAATGGGCCCTGTGGTATTGGACTGGAGATGGAGGTGTTAGTGTAAACTCATGTGTTTTATATATAAATAGGATAGAGAGAGAGAAGAGGCGGGAGAGTAAAGAGAGAGGATATAAAAACAGACATAAACATGTGAAAGGATATAGAAATGATTATACTCCAGTAGAAATGAGCCCATTTCTTTAGATAAATAGTCAATCTCAGGGCTGAGGCAGAGAGATGACAAAATGAACCAGAAACATCATGTTGTTCCAGGAAATAAAGAAGAACCAAAAGAAACACAGGGACATGCCAGAAGGTTATAGGATCCAGTCTGAGAGACTCCTACTTGCCAAAGCTGAGATAATTGGGGCATCAAAATAAATAACAGTATTAAAACCCATTGAATAAAGCAATAATCCATCCATGCGACCATCTGCTATAAACAAACTAATGGGGAAAAAATAAATCTTTAGAATAGAAAGGCAGCTAATAAATACTGAGGAGATTATAAAATTAGAAAAATCATCACTTAACAACCATCATAATAATTAATTCAGGCCAGAATCTCCAGGGAATGCAAAACTCAGTGAAATTTGACAAGTAACAGGATATTTATAGAGTTTCAAAGTTCCTCTCCACAAATATTTATTAATTACCAAAGGGAAAGTCAGAGTTTTACAGTAGAGAAACCTGGCAGACAGGACTTTAAGTTATTGGAGTCAATGTTGCCCATAACAGAACAAATCAGCAACACACCTCTTGATGGGTGCACCGAGGACAAAACCTCACTTCCATAGGGTTCCTGCCAAAAGTGCATAAGCTCAAACTAATCAGGAAGAAACATTAAAAAGCCCAAACTAAAGGACAGTCTGCTACATACTTGGCCTGTACTTTTTAGAAAGCTAAAAAACTGTTCCAGATTAAAAGATGATTAAGAGATGTGACAGCCCATAATCCTAGATTTTCTTTCACTAGAAGGAAACACTCTTGGGACAAGTGGCAAAACCTGAAGAAGGACTGCAGATTATATAATAATGTATTAATGTCTAACGTCCTACTTTTTATAATTGTTCTGTAGTGTAAAAGAATATTCTCATTCCTTAATAAAATAAGGCTAAAATTGTTAGAGGTAAGCTATAGCTTACTGGTGAATAGTTTGGGAAAAAGCATACATAGGTAGGCTGATGATGATGATGGAAATGAAGAGATGATAGATGATAGATTAGATAGAGCGAGCGAGCTAATAGATAGATAGAAAAATAATTGTTGACATTTGAAGAACCTAGGTGAAGAGTATGTAAGAATTCTTTGTACTATTTTCCTAATGTTCTGTAAATCTGAAAATATGTCACAGTACATCCTTTTTTTTAAATTCCCTTTGGCTGGAAGGCAAGAACATACATGCAGAATGCTACCTTTGTTACCTCTGCTAACTGGAGAAGATGTCGCACAGCCCAGCTGGCCTCACTCCCACTTTGGCACATTAGGACAGTAGACATAAGACTGGGAATCTGAATATTTAATACTGACTCAGATCCTATGTTTCTTGGGCAAGCCATTTATCATCTCTGTGCTTGAGAGTTCTGGTGTGAAGGAAGGTTTAAACAAGATAACCTCCCAATCAATTACCAAATATCTCGTGGAAATATACTAAGTGCTAGAACTGTGACAGTGAGTGAGCAAAATACCTGCTCACATGGAAATAGTGATCTAATGTAGACCACTACTAGACCTAAAAAAGTATTTAGGTGGATAAATTTCTGAAAAAGAAAAAATATCTAAAACATTAAACAGAGATCTGGGAATGTGAATCAAAGAGATTTGCATCTGGGGAGATCAGGGAATGCCTCCCTGAAATAGTCTCAATTAAGCAGAGACCTGAAGGCAGGGTAGGGGCTAGGTGGGAGAAAGAACAACTGGGGTAAAGAGCATTCTAGGAAAGAAGAAACTTTATGTGCAAGATCTGAGGGAAGAGATTGCTTTGTATCTTCAAGGTATTGAAAGAAGTCCAGATGTCTAAGGAATAGAAACAGATAGAGAAGTCTCAGGCTAGTGGTACAAGATTGGATGGGGAGGTGGATGGGACCATACAGAATGACGAATGACATCTCAGGAAGATTAAAATGTCTTCCTAATATATTATTGTATTTTTATTAAGATTTATTTATTTATTTTAGAGAGAGAGAGAGGGGAGGGGAGGGGCAGAGGGACAGAGAGAATCTTGAAGCAGACTCCCCGCTGGGCGCTGAGTCTGACAGAGGGCTCAATCCCAGGACCCTGAAATCATGACCTAAGTGGAAATCTAGAGTCAGCCCCTTAACAGACTGCACCACCAGGTGCCCCCCCCCAATCGATTATTCTATTTAAAAGATACTCAATACAGATGTTTGACTTTAAAAAAGAATCCAAATTTCATAAGTCCATTGTTATATGGCTCAGGACTCGAGTGTCTGGCTCTTAATAGTTACTCAAAACTACTTGTTGAACATCAAATATATCTATTACTCTATAGCTCTTCAGCCTAGCAACTACATCTGATAAAAGTCTGCTATACCATAGAGGGCCTGGAAGCCATCATAAAATTATCATTCTGTTCATTAGGGGCTGGCACAATCAAATCTTGACACTGACAGAGAAGTTCACCAACAGTGACAGAAAAGGAAAGAGTTCTCAAAATAGAATTTCTGATGGCTGAAAATCATTTAAAGCCATAGCCAACTAGGCTGTGAGAGCTTGAATAATTGTTCCATAATTGGGATACTGACAATACCATCTAATATGCCCTGTCTATAAATTAGAAATATAGGTTAATTCATGGAAAGTTATGATTTCCCAAACTTGCCTGGAATAATAAACTTTATTCCCATTGGGACTTTTGTCACATTGATATAAGGAGAGAGCATATGTTCACCATGAAGGATCAAAAAGGAATTCATGTTCTTATGAAATGGAGACAAAGTGGGTCTATAGCCTTAAATCAATCTAAGCTAAAACCACTGGGCCTTATGGCCTTTTAGTAAGAGCCGGGGTCTAGACTTTTATCTTCTTCCAATAAGGCTGCTAAGCTAAGCTGCTCTTATGTTTCATCAGCATAGATCATCGTACAAAGCCCATTCAGAGTGTCTATGTTCTCACTAAAAGGCAGTGACTTTGTGTGTGGTCACGGAGGAGGGTTTTGTGGGGATCACAGCAGGGACCTGACCCTTCTGCAAACCAGGCTTGCTGATGTGCTTTGTGTAGCAACTCTCATGACTGTGTGTTTGAGGGGACCTAATAAAAATGGTGTAGACCAGTCCTCCAACTCAGGGTCAGTCCACAGTGAGTGAAAACTCATCCTTAGATGACAGAAAGAAATGTATCTGCTCCCAGCCCACCTCCCCAGAGTAAGAGATGAGAGAAGACCAGAACCTCTGCGGGTGAGATTTGTGTCAGGTAACCCCTCACGCCCTGAGATCACTGCTTCCAGGGTCACTTTGGCTCCTGAGGGGGAAAAAACCCTAACCCTGCTCTTGATGGCAGTTTACCAAATACTGTCTCTGAATTAAAGCTCATATTTCTCAGTTTTGCATCTAAAGCCCTCCACAGGGTGGCTTGCTCTTCCCTTTTCAGTGCTTACTCCTCAATATCCTTTAGCCAAACTAAACCAAGTCTCTGAGTTCTATTCCCCTGACATTCAATTCTCCCTCTCGACATGTCCCAGCTGAGTTCCAGTGTTCTGCAGAGAGGCCTGTCTTCTGAAAAGCCTCTCCCCATGCCCATCTCTCTGCCTCTCAGCTTCTGTAGTCCTTAGTCCCTTGTTCTACCCCTAGTTTATATTCTTTTATTTTATGTCCACATACTGGACAAACGAAGATCTTACTTCGTTTATCCACAAAATCATCTCTACTGAGAAAGATCAAATAAGCAAAGAGAAGTTAAAAGTTTTGCCCAGGCTAAATTCCTCACGTTGGTAACATAGAATGTAGCCAATAATTAGCTGGAAAATGCATGACATTCAAATGCAGTATTTTCAATAAGTGAAAAATTGATAACACAATCCACCTGAGACTGTTTTGAGTATTTTAACCTACTTCAGAACTTAGCGGCATGATAAGTATGCTCCAGTGAAATACATCTAGAACATTCATTTATTTCCCAAATATAACATCATTTGTACATTTATAGGATTTCTTATTTTATAAGCAAAGCAAGAAGCTTATAAAAGAAGTATGAAGAGAAAGCCGAGGTGGTTTTATTATTTAGAAAAACAAGTGATGCAGCCATGATAAATCTAAATTCTGTGAAACCAAGGTCAAAATTTCTCATTTTTTTTTTCCTCCTCATCTTTGAAGTAGCAGGAAGGCAGTCTTCCCAGAAAATGGACAAAGGCCATCTCTCTGATCTCAGCATCCCCAAACCATTCTCTGCAAACACAAATAACTAATTACTGAGCTGAAGAAAAATCAGCTGGAAAAAAACTGGCAACAGTGACGATATTCTATGGAAGAAAGTGCAAAGTCAGCTCTCTCTGACAGGGAGAACTCAACACTAATTAGCACAGGAAGGAGTAAGGACTGGTAGGGGACAGCCCTACTCTGGCCTAGAAAACCAAAAGAATTCTAAATATACACAAGAAAGTGCACTGTGAAATCCTCATCTCCTATGTCTACTCCCTGCCAGAACTGGGGTATCCCTCCCTGAGCCAGCCAGGCATGGAAGATTGGGTTTCCCTGAAAACAGAGACTGGAACTCAGAAAAGCCCACCCATGGAGTGGACCAAGCTGGGAGCAGTTACTTAGAACAATGGAGGTAAATGCTGAAGACAAAGGAAGAGGAAAGAAAAAATCTTAACTGAATTTCTTGGTATAAAGAATTCTTACATCATTGGAGGCAATCTGAGGCCTCAGGGCTATCCAGTTTCATCTGATGTGGGATGCAATTCACCCTCTTCTCAAACCACAGTGGTAATAAATAGCATAGGTAATTCCTTCTATCTCATCCTAGTTAAGTCACACAAACATGGCTCTCTCTAGCTGAGGAAGGGAAAGCTTCCTTTGAGCTGAGGAGGTCAGACACATTGGAATTCCCTGGTATGTCTTGAATACCAGATTTTTTTTTCCATAAGAAGAAATTACACATACAAGAGTTTTGTGAAGCTTCTCTTTCATGTTGTTACTCCAGGTGGGGTGCTGCCTCGTAGAGGATGGACAGTTGACACTTGGCATCCAGCCCTGCCATGATCTCAAGATGTCCTCATTCCACATCTCAGGACTTACAGATGTACCTTGCTTAGAAATGTCCACATATGGAGTTGTGGAGAAAAGGAAGGGGCATCAGCGCTCCTCAAGAAGTTGTAGCTGTCTCCTGACCCTTAATACTTACATATAACACTGGTCTACCTTGGACCCATTGTGTTAGAGTAAGTACCATTTCTCCACTCTAAAAGGAATGAGAACCATTCTATCCTCTGTAATTTTTATGAGATCTCTACAGCCCACTTAGCAATAGCTCTCCTAGCTAAAATTGACCTGAGGGATACCATCCAGCATTTCTGAGCAATGTCTCAAGAGCCCCTGACTATGCCACCAAATTAGGGGTTCAGACCTGACAATTATGACTAACCCCAGTTATGACTTTTAATTATATAGCTGATTGTTTGGGCAAAGTATGCCCCTTCAAAGGAGAATCTCCAGGAATTATTAACCAAGCCCATTAACTCCACCTATATCCTGCAAAATAAAGCCTCTGGAGAATAAAACCAAAGTAAGCTAAAATTAGAACATGTTGGACTCTCCTACAAAACTTTCTTCTGTTGAGCTGCTGTGCACATAAAAACTGCCTAGATGTTTTACTAGGCATCCTGGAGATACAGAAAGCAAAGCAGCGTATACTTGACTGTAATTTTTTTTCAGATCAGAGGCCCTGATTTTGTTAGATCTCCTGTGTCAACTACAGTGCCTGACAGATATTTAAAAAGAAATAGATGTTAGAGTCTGAATCCATTTGCAAGAAAAAGAGAAAGTGTGAAATACTATGTTTTAGAAATACTGTCAGTTAAAAATGGAATCCATTTTAGAATATAAGGGTTGTTTGAACGTTATTATATATAAGACCAGTTTTAAGAAGATCTAAAACAGGCCTAAATAAGGAGGAAGAATGGATTATTAACCTAATGTATCCAGTGAGAAAGACTTAATTACAGAGGAGTCCAGGAATTACAAACGGCTTACTGAGTATCTAAGCAGGAATGGAAAAATGAAAGGACTCGTGAGGTTGGCAAGCTTACCTGTGACCAGAACAACCAAGCTATTGTCCAAACCCTATACACTGTCCAAGGTATAATAAAAATCTAAGATAATCAGGGGCACCTCGTTGTCTCAGTCAGTTAAACGTTGGACTCCTATTTTGGCTCAGGTCAGAATGTCAGGGTCATGAGGTGGGGAGCCTGATTCAAACTTTCTCCCTCTCTCTCTCTCTCTCTCTCTCTCTGCCCCTCCTCCCCTTCCCCACTTTCTCTCTCTCAAAAAACAAAAACAAAAACTAAGACATTCAGACATTTGAGGACTGCAACAAGAAGGGGCCTCTGGAAGGGGCATATCCAGGTGAAACCCTAGCACTCTCATAATTAACTATAACAGTATAAGGAGGATTGATGGGGCCTATTTGAGTGTAAATGTTACTGTATCAAAAAAATGTTTAACTTACTGAGCCAAACCTGTTGGCCAGTTGTCTTGGGCCTTATTCCCTTAGATGCAGTGTTACCAAAGTAAGCTCTTGCTTTTCTCCTTGGGATTTGATTTGACTTTTGGTTTTAAGTGTGCCAATTAATATTTTAGAGATAGGTTTTTAAATCCTAGGAGACATGGTTTATATTTGGAGACATTTCTCTATCCTAGTAAGTATAATCTAAAATTTTCCTAACCAGATATTGGGGATATAGTTTCTAAATTCATTTCATTGAAGAAAACAAAAGACTACACAGTAAGGAATAATCCTCACCATTTATTTTCATCTAAGTATGTTAAAGTCATCTCAAAACTGGCAAAAAAAAAAAAAAAAAAAAGCTAATCCATAAAACTCTGCACAAACACAAGCCAAACCACACTCATAAATAACAGTGTGCCAACAGATAATTTAAGTGAACCATAGAGCTAAGTGACAAGACCCACTGATAAGAGAGGCAAATTTGCTCCATCTCAGTTCCCAAGAAATCTTCTAAAAGGATGAATTGAAAGTTTTTATTTCTGACCCCAGGAAGAATAAGAACCACATGAAATTATGTCAAGGATAGAGCACAGACTTCTTTAAAAGCTTGTAAGCAATCTATATGTTTATTCTTTTCCTCATTTCAAAGAAAATCACATCTCATTTTACAGGGCTGCTAGGAACATTTACAGGAAGTGCTTTTTTAAAAAAAGAAAAGTAACCAGGAGAACAAATGTGGCTACCCAGCTCATCGCAATTCTATGCAAATGATATCTGATACCTACTGAAAGCCAACACAGAGACATGTATCAGCAAAAATATATTGCTTGTTTCAATCCAAATTCCATTTATCCTCTAAATCTCCTAGGAGTTCTGTGGAAATGATTCTCATTAACAAATTTGACAGATTCCATATGGTGAATGAGCTGAAGTGATATCTCAAGGTTACTGAGTAAATCACTAGTGAAAATATATCTAGGATGCAAGATAAGTTGATTTTTAAGTCTAATTCTTAGACTATCAGAATTTGAATAACAGAACCCAAAATGAATTCAAAAGGTAATCATTAAAGAGTTGAAAGCTAGGTAGAGAGATGAGAATGATCTCCTAACAACCTAGGTTTTAGTGATTCTGAAACTATAATTTGTTTAAAGCTGAGTATAAAGTCATTATTAATTTAGAGAAAAGGTATTTTTAAAAGAGACACTGTCCTCCTACTCTCTGAAATAAAATCTGCACAGCTAAGAGGTGCTGTGCTTTTAGCTATGTACTTGGATATGGGTATATTTTTAACATTCTAATAAATAGATAATGGGTCATACAGTTAGAAAAATTGAGCAGAATCACAGAGAGTTCAAAATACATTCTGTTTTTCAGCCAAAATCTGCCACTGTGTATCCCCCAAATATCAAGAGAAATGATGCGTAAGTTCACATTTAAACTCAGATGATAGTCCTTGAAGTCAAGGATAAATTTCAAAATCCATCAATTATTAAAAGGAAAACAGATACTCCACCATTCTAGATTATGCTCTGCTGGTCAGCTGGTGAGCTGGTGGCACAGGCTGCCCTTCCTTTTGTTAGACAGCAATCATTTTGCTTTGTTTCTAGTTATATAATCAGATGATTCGGGTTTTTTGTATCATCAACATAATGTCTCATTCGACCCATGAACATTAATACTATTAAGCAGTAACTCCAAGTAAAAGTTAAACAGATGAATTTAGGATAAGACTGAAAGGACATCTGGCAAAAATCCTCCTTCAAACCATATTCATTGGAAATAAAAATGAGAATTTGTGAAGTCAACATATTCGTAGTCTTAGTGTAGTTCTGCTACAGCCAGACTAGGATCTATGAATGAGTTATTCCTGAAGATCACCTCAGCATGGATATGGCTAAGAAAAGTTCAGTGTCAGGTAGGCTAGATTGAAATCAGTTATCCTGAACAGTAAGGGTAAATAAAACACACAAAAGAAGAATCATATGTGATCCAACTTTTCCAAGTATTTATCAGTCACCAAAGTTGCTCTTTGTTGCAACCAAAATCTCCCAGGTTCACTATTTCTTCTCCTGCTACTATGTTTGTTTTCAAACATTTTTCTGACCTATTGCAAATTCCTTGTTTTTCTCTTCATTCTCCTAACCTACAGATTACCTGTTGCCCGATCATTCTTCCCACAATATGCTTCCCTCATTTTATTCCCCTACTCATATTGGTCATTGTGTGTCTATTCGCCATAGTAATTTTATCTATCAGTAATTTCATGTGAAGAAGGCAAATTTAAATAAATTTATATTGTTCTTTTTCTTTTTCTTAAAGTTGGGAGTTTGTTTTCTTCCTGGTCTGTGCATCTCAAGATGCTTTTTTGAGTCTTCAAAAGTATGCCCTGTGGTCCACGGAGTTTAACTCAACCTTCTTTTTCCCTTCCCCACCCAACACAAGAAATCCAACAAAGAACTTTGTAACTGGTAGGTAGAACTGAAAAATAGGGATCATGGTTTAATTAAGTGTAGCCATTAAAGATTCTGATTGGGGAGACATCTTTTTTATCTAAACATCATTAAAAACAAGTATCAAATTAAAGAAACTTGGGGCCAAACCTTGGAATTGCTGTACCACTTGTGATTCATAAATTGAAATGAAATTTTTAAAGGTATTATGTTAATGTCATTTATAATCAAGATTTTCAGCATAAATATATAACCAAATATATAAATAAAACCCCTCAACTGTTATATTTGAATTGTAAAGAATAGTAAGTACTTACAATTTACTTTTTTCCTTTTACACACACACAGGTTTTCTTTCACAAACACACACACAGGTCTTACTTTTTTCTCTTACACACACGCACACACACACACACACACACAAACACACAGGTCTCTCTTTCTATTCCTCTTTACCGCTCATCATTCATTCTCTTGACTTTATCATTTCTTTGAAACTTTACTCCCAATCACTGTGTCCAGTCCTGTCTTTTCTATATTCTGGAATCCAAATTCCAATCCTGTAATTTCAATAGTACCTCCTTCCAGTGTGGACCTCTCAATAATTCAAACACCATGTGTGCAAGGACATGTCCTAACATGAAGAATCAAAAACTTAAGAGTTAACCATCTTCTACTTGCTTCTTCATCTTCACAATCAAATCCTATGGATGTTTTTCATTTGAAATGTCTTTATACCTTTCTCATCTTCCATCTGCATTCTCACTGCTACAACCTACCAAGTTTCAATTGCCTCTCATATCACATTACTGAAAAATCTGAAAATAAGTCTCCTTACTAGCCATCCTGATACCTTTCTCTCTACTTCCCGTTCCATTTGCGCAGCACACTAGTACTAATATTCATGAAATATCCCTTTTATCAGGTCACGTCCCTGGCCAAAACTTTTAAGGTCTCCTATTTCCTACCAAATCAAAAGGTCTATTTCCTGGTTTTTACATCCCTCTGTTATAATGCAACAAATTCGTTTGAAATATGATCTCACCTTTCCACCCGGAGCATTTTTCCTTCTACTCATCCCCATCTCTGTGCCTTTGTTCCTCTTAGTTTCTTAACCTGCAATACCCTTCCCTTTCCTCGCCATCTATTCTTCAACCCTTGATCATCATTGAAGGTCTAAGTTTACATCTGGAATTAAGCTTTCCCTGAATTAAACCTGCTCCCAGTCATCTGCCCCTCTCTAAAGTCTTATGCATTTATCCTTTGTACCACCAATTTCAGGTTTTAATGTAGATATAACTATAATTTTTGTAATTCCTTAATTTTATCATATTTTACCATGAATTTCAAACTGCAATAGTCCATGAGTACTGAGAGTAAGAAGCATAAGAGAGATACCAAAAAAAAAAGTTTCGAAAGGGGAAGTTACAGAGCATCAGGTGTTGAGTTTTCTTAAGCTTTTAATAATCAACATTTTAATGGCAAGTAGAAGAAATCTAACTCAAACTGGCTTTTGAAAAAAAAAATGAAAAAATACTGCTTTGTATCACTAGGAAATCCAAAGGGTCATCTAGATGTGAGGGCTCTCCTAATGTCATTAAAACTTTCTCCCAATCTTATGGTTTCATTTATTTCTGAGTCTGGGGTTCCCTTCCAGACAGATTTTCTTCCCATCCCCAGAAAAATAACCACCGGCAGCACAAGTCTGTCCACGGACTCACAACAGGCCAAATAGAAGAAAGCTCTCTTCCAGTGCCCACACATCAGAGAAGACTTTGATTAGCCATAACTGTGCACATGCCTACTCCTGGACCAATGCCTGGGCCAGCGTGCTAAGTTCTGTGATTATCCAGCTAGGATGGTGGGTTCACAGAGCAGATATTTAGAGGTCAGCAATGAGAGAGGAGAAAGTTTTGTTGGCTTCAATCATAAAGGCAGACATCGATTGTATCTGTTCATTGAACTGGTCACTTCCAAACTCATGGAACAACTGCCCTTATAATTTATGAAACAACTTCTTTGGATAATATCAGTGTGATCTCTGGTATCTATCTCCATTCCAATTTTCATATAACATACAAAGAAAAAAGAAGATGGGAACAGAATCCAGTCTTGACACATGAGCTTGCTGGCTTTCACCATTGGATTATTGTGATTTGGAGGGTAAAGAGGGAAGTGAGAGCATTATCTTGTCCTATGTGGGTAGCCTCTTCACCTGGAGTATTTGCCTTCCAAAGCCATGTGTCATCAATCACAGGAATGTGAAGGGTATCATTTGCCTTTCCATGCATCTGCCTTAAATTCTCATTTACCTTGGCTCCATGAAAAGCCAGGCCGGATATTTCCCCTCAGTCTTAAATCTCCCTTTAGCCTACTTGGTACCTTTTACTTAGAAAATTGAAAAAGAAACCACTTAAGAACCTATTAAGTATTGATATTAAGGCACTGCAATAGAAACAGAGCGTTAGGGTGCCTGGGTGGCTCAGTGGGTTAAAGCCTCTGCCTTTGGCTCAGGTCATGATCCCAGGGTCCTGGGATGGAGCCCCACATGGGACTCTCTGATCAGCAGGGAGCCTGCTTCCTCCTTTCTCTCTGCCTGCCTCTCTGCCTACTTGTGATCTCTGTCTG
Organism: Meles meles; assembly: GCF_922984935.1. Classification (NCBI taxonomy): domain Eukaryota; kingdom Metazoa; phylum Chordata; class Mammalia; order Carnivora; family Mustelidae; genus Meles; species Meles meles. The sequence goes on from NC_060068.1 coordinate 96,022,880, forward strand.
TCAAATAAATAAATAAATAAAATCTTTAACAAAACAAAACAAAAGAGCGTTAAAAGAATGGTTTGAAATGGCAAAGTATGAATTCCAAAATTGTAATTTCAACTTATTTTCTCCATAATGTGAGATGGGCCTCAGTTTTTTCATGTGAAAAGTGAATATAACAATGTTAGCCAAATGTTTTAATAATTTAAAAAAGATGAATATGTGTAATTTGTAATGTAACATACACTAGAAATGCTTGAACATAATTAGAATCATGAACAAATTTCATGTTTTATGTAACTTTTAAAAAGTTAATAGAATAATTGCATTCAGTTCACATTTTTCTCTATTTAGTATACAATGAAGACTGCCTTAGAACTGGGCCTCTGACTGCGGCTGATAAATGGAATAAATAAAAATACATCTCCCAAAAGGTGCACTTGTGAAACTCCAGAGGAATTTTCCCTAATAAAAACGAGGAAAAACAAAAGTCATCCTGCCAAAATGTAAACCCACAGTTTCTAGGACTGAGTTCCTTTTCTTCATGGCTTCTCTTGCACGAGGGATATATTTCCTATTTACAGTTTGATCTTTAAAAACATTTCCATATTAAAATATCAGGATCTAATTTGACTTCCTGTTGAAATGCAAGCATTATTCACAGCTCTCTTCATGGGTCCTTCCTCTGTTCTCATCACATGCCTAAGATACAATGAGTCTCATGTTTTGTTCATCTAAACTTAACTTTCCATCCATCGGACTAAGGAGTCCATGTGTTTTATTGAAGTCTGAGCACTTGCTCCTGTTGACGCGGCCCAATACAATGCAAGGAAGCCACGGCATTGCAGAGAATGTGTACCTTTCAGTTTGAGGTTCAGGGGTCATCAGGGACAAAAACCACTTTCCCATGACCTTGTAGCTTTAGAGAATCAAGACTTATTTGCCATGCAGAGGGGGTATCTGGCCTTATGATACTCCGTTTCCTTTCCATGTTTAGATTAAGTCGTAAACTCAAATCTCAATCAGAAATGTTCCTCTTGGATATTAGAAAGGTTGCAGGGAGTGGTGTATATGGAAGGAAGACACAAAGCTTCAATCTTCCATTCAAAATGATGGTATGGGACCCCCCACAAATGAAACTGAGTGAATCGCATACAAAAATAGTACAGTAAGAAATGGACACCTTGCTCTGCTATACAGAGTTCAGCATGATAGTCTATTAGCAAACAGCATGCAAACAATGTATACAGTGGACCTTTAAGGTTTTAAAGGATAAGGGGGGGGGGAGTACTATTAATGTAAACTTCCCTGTTCTTCCACTCCAACCAGTAATCTATTATTTAAAAAGAAAAAAAAAAGTTGACCTCAGCTTCTGTATTCAATCCAAACGCACTTACTCTATCACATAGCTGGCAAGTTCCTAGACTCCAACCTCGCCCCCAGAAAAAGTCAATTCGAGTAAAAGTTAACTGGATAGGAAGTTTTGAAGAGATAAATTTCTAGGGCTGACAAGTGAATAGCCTTGGACAATAGAAAACTGTTATTTAGATTTTAGCCATCTGGCACGTAAGCATTTAAGATTCATTTTCTCTCTTTTTTTAATGGTGTGTCTAGCCAGTTATCAGATAGAACTGTTTTAAGGATGTTATCTTGCCTCTCCAGCACTGCGACTCCTTGCCTAATTTCTGCTTCTCTGCACACCAGCGGACTGTGGCTTTGTCATTACCCTTGTTCTCCTCCACACAAAGTCAACCAGTTTCTTCTAGGCATTTGGTTAACACATTATGAACACATAATAAGATGTTCACTCGCACAGATGTATAAGCCTTAAAAATAGAATTTTCATAACCTCTTCTAGTTCAACTATTTTAAGGCTGCTGTACTCCCATATCACAAAGCCCTGCTATTTATACAGCCCCACGTATAGAAGACTCATTCCCCTGTGAGATTGCAGCCCGATGCGCATAGAAGACAAAATTACAGGCCCCAAACTTGAATCATCCTGGTTTGCCTATATTCCTTGAATGAAAGCCAAGTTTATTAATAATTTTTTTTACGTCAGAAAGAATACAAAACAATTTTCATTTGACAAAGGATATGAGGAAACAACATAAACAAGAAACGTGGCCAATCTCAACCCAAAAGGTGACCATCCCAGGCCGAAGCCGCTGCGAAACAAGGCAGGTGGCTGGGAGTGCTCAGTCTGCCTATGCCACAGCTCACCTGTGTCAGTGACTGTGCTCCTTGGCCGCACCTCGTTATTCACAGATGGACCACAGAACAGACAGAATGGACATCTTTACTGGTGGCTGGAGAAAAGATCCCCCTAAAATTATTTCAAAACATTCTGAAGGAATGTGATGAAGAAAATACATGTATTTGGCATCTTGGACTATACGAAGAATTCCTTTTCCAAATAACTTTGGTGTCATATCCTCCTCCAAACAGTTTAAAGTCCCTGTGGTTGCCAGTGAAGCCCTTCACCTTCACCTTCACCTTCAGGAGCCCAGTGGTGACAGAACTATCAATGGCTTCACTCTACCTCTCCAGAAAGTACAGGACAGAGGGAGAGTGTTATCCCAATTTGCCAAGGCAACAAACAAAGGTTCTGTAGAGGGAAGTCCCTGGTTTAGATTTATTTGGCCAAAGGACTTCAAGGAGAATAACTGCTCTCTAGTGTATGCCTTTGGCTGAGTACCAAGGGTAGGACTCAGGAAAGTGATCTGTCTAGGAGTCCAGATCCTACCTGCCAGACGCCTGGTCTCTCTTTCCATTCATGGCCTCTCAGAGGACAGAGAAGGGAAAGGGAGAGCAACAGTGGCTCATAAATTTCCCCTTTACCTAGTCCCCAAAGAATTCTCACTATCTTTGTCGGCCCAAAGCCCTGCAACAGTGAACGATCAGAGCCTGGCCTTTCAGGCCTGCAAGAAATTTACTCTACTATTCATGACACAGATACAGAGCATTCTAGCTCTAGGTTTTGTGTTCAACCTAATCCCTATTCTCTAGACTATGTGGCTTCACTCTCAAAAGCAAAGACAAAAATCTCCACTACCTGTTACTTAAACAGGAAGAAACCTACTACTTTTACCTGAAAGGGCACTTGTTACATAGGAGTAGGTGTCGGCCAGGAAAGACCCCAGTGTGTGGGGGCCTACCTTCTCCCACCTTCTCCTCTCCAGGAGCGCATAGTCACTCGCCACCCATTCCCGCCCCATTCTCCAGCCCTCACCCCTACACTCACAGCTGCTCAGAGCTGGTGTTCCAATGATGAGAAGACAGGTCTATAGTTCAAGACTCAGGGACTCCAACATTCTCTTTGTTTAGGGCACGTTCATGGCTATAAAACACTGGAAACTGCCGCTTAAGAGGACACAAGAACCCTGTCCCACTGCTCAGTCCAAGCACATGCTAGATTCAGATTACTCCTACAACTGCTGGCAAGGAGAGTATGAAGAAGCAGGGAAGTCGGGGGGCCTGCCTTTCTAACACTGTTCCATATCAGAAGCTGATATGTGCTGTGGCTTTTTTTTTTACGCTTTAGCCAAGACATTTCCTATCTCTTTAGACAGAGAACCTGGTTACAAAGACCACTTATTAGATTCAAAGGCAAGATGGACAAGTCATTATAAGCTATCAGAATGACAAAATACAGCAGGTATACATGTATGTGCATGTACATAAATATTTTCCTTCCTGCTTAGTTCTATGCTATTTTACAGGGTAAATATGGAGATTAAACACAGATTATCCTCAATGACACATCATTTGCTGGGACTCACATGAAGGAAAAATGTGACCCAGAGAATGGGTGCCATTCTGCTTCCGTAAAAACTGACTATAACAGGCTAAAGGAAAAACAGAGATTCACATTCATTCATTGCCATTTGCAACTTAGAATTACTCAAGTTTGCCTGGCCCCTGATGAGTCACCAGCTGAACTCTAGGAGCAGCAACACAGTCTGGGCCTTTCCAGGCAGTTCCAGGGTGGGTCGTGCAGAGGTCAGCAAACTGTCAAAAAGACACTCTCCTTCCCTGGCTGCCTCTTTTTTTTTTTTTTTTATAATAATTATTTTTTAGTATTTTATTTATTTGACAGAGAGAAATCACAACTAGGCAGAGAGAGAGGAGGAAGCAGGCTCCCTGCGGAGCAGAGAGCCCGATGTGGGGCTCGATCCCAGGACCCTGAGATCATGACCTGAGCTGAGGGCAGAGGCTTTAACCTACTGCGCCACCCAGGCGCCCCTCCCTGGCTGCCTCTTAAAAATACCTTGGGAATGTTTGCCTGGAAGGATTAAGGTCATTTTGATACCTTGTAAAAAAGAACAACACCCTTTACTCTAAAGATGAACTGTCCATAACAGATACAGACAAGGAATAAGGGCACCATATTCAAATGCTGATTATTAGGTTTCTAAAATTGGAAGCATAAAATGCTACCTGTTCCAGCATGAGGAAGGCAGGAATTCATTTCCACACTACTTCTCATATTAGGCAAGACACTTAGCCTCTAATTGGCTCCTTTTTCCTTCTTAAGGTGCAGGAATGATGATTCTCTTTCTAATAATTAAGTTGTCATTGCAAGTTGCAAATGGCAAGTTGCAAGTCATCATGTTATACCTTTGAGCTTAGACCTCACCGAGTGCAGAACAGCGCTGCAATTTTGCCACCCAAGACACACATCTGTCTGTTTTCTAAGGTATACAGGGAAAGAGTTTGCAAACACACTTAGTCACATAATCTACACATCAGAATTTTGCCTCTACTGGCTGGAGAATTGCCTTCTGCTATTGATGCTCATTCCCCCTCTGTTCCCAAGAGATCATGAAAAACAGCTGGTCATTACACAGAACAGAAATAATTTCTGGATTGGTGTCACAACCAGTTCAAGTGTGAAAAAATTTAATCAACTGTTCTATAAAACCAATAATCTCTCACAATTATTTGTCAAAAATCTTTTCCTGATTTATTTTCTTGTTAAAAACTGTTTATACTCAACATTGATTTGGTCCAGACAATTGAGTAAAAACATAACTTTTGCTTAGTTTTACATAAGCAAATGTGGAGAATTATTGCTATTATTATTATATAGATCAAATATCTGCATCATTATGACTCAGTCTAAGACATTCCTATCCCTAATTCCAAATCATTTAATTTTTCTAAATAGTCACCATAAAAAAATGCTTTAAAATTTTCAAACTAAAACTTTGTGACAGAAATAACAATAATAGGGCAGTATGTAGCTACTCGGTCTTTCTAGTTTTGCAGTCATTTTTTTTCATCCTCTTCCCAAGATACCTTACCTAAGCTTTTCCTAATGTAAGCAGTGTGATCTTCTGAGCTAACTCTTATGAAGAAAGGAATGCTTTTTTAAAAAATGTATTTATTTATTTGAGAGAAAGAGACACAAGGGGAGAGAGACCATGAGCAGGAATGGAAGAGCGAGAGAGAGAATCTCCAGGGCTGAGTACAGAGCCCAGTGCGGGGCTTGATCCCACGACCCTGAGCCAAAACCAAGGATTGGACACTTAAAACTGACTGTACCACTGAGGCGCCCAAAAGGAATGCTTTATAACTGAATAATTTTTCAAAGTAAGATTGTGGAAAACATTTCAAATAATAGAACTAAAACATTAGATGAGATATCATAGATTATTTATCCAACTTACTGCCCAGTGAAGGACTCCCTTCAAACATCCTTGTGAAGGCCAAGCCGCAGTCTTTACACAAGGCTGGAGGTGTTGCCACAGTCGCCAAACTGTGGAAAAAGCCAAGATGCCCTTCAACAGATGAATGGATAAAGAAGATATGGTCCATATATACAATGGAGTATTATGGAGCCATCAGAAAGGATGAATACCCAACTTTTGTATCAACATGGATGGAACTGGAGGAGATTATGCTGAGTGAAATAAGTCAAGCAGAGTCAATTATCATATGGTTTCACTTACTTGTGGAGCATAAGGAATAACACGGAGGACATTGGGAGATGGAGAGGCAAAGTGAGTTGGGGGAAATTGGAGGGGGAGACAAACCATGAAAGACTGTGGACTCTGAGAAACAAACTGAGGGTTTTGGAGGGGAGGGGGCTGGGGAGTTTGGTGAGCCTGATAGTGGGTATTAAGGAGGGCATGTATTGTATGGAGCACTGGGTATGGTGCATAAACAATGAATTTTGGAACACTGAAAAGAAAAATTTAATTTAATTTAACTTAAAAAAAATAAAAAATAAATAAGGGAAACCCTATAAGAAAACTCTTTATAGGGGCACCTGGGTGGCTCAGATGGTTAGGCATCTGCCTTCGGCTCAGGTCATGATCCCATGGTCCTGGGATCCAGCCCTGCATCTGGCTCCCTCCTTGGGTGGGGAGTTTGCTTCTCCCTCTCTCTACCCATTGTCCCCCCCTGACAGTGCTCTCTCGATCTCTCTGTCAGATAAATAAATAAAATCTTTAAAAAAAAAAGAGAGAACTCTTTATAACTTACTGTATGCTTTTAAATTACATTTGTCTTGCACTTTCACTTTTCCTTTCAACCAATAAAAATGAGAAGTAAATTAAAATCTAACAGAAAACATACAGAATGACTTTTTTTTCTTTTTTAACGTTAAGAGTTTGGTTAGTTGGTTATTACCAATCACTTAGACACTGTTTATGCCAGGCAAAATATTTCCACTAAAATATTCTTTACAGGTTTCCTTATAATGGGATTCATGTGGGGTTGGAGGAGTGGCTCTTTCCTAGTCAAACTAGACTATAAACAAATGTTAATTAAGCCCCCATTGTGCTCAGAGCACAAGGCAAGGATAATGGAGAAGTGTGACTCAGTCCTTTTCTTTCAAGGTCCTAAATCCTATGGGAAGATACAGCATCTATTCATCAAATGATAAATAAAATAAAAGGACCTTGAACTGAGTGTTAGAGAAACAGCAGAGGTAATGAGAATAGAGTAAGGATAGCTTGGGAAAAGACAAGAATGGCTGAGCAGACTAGGATAGGGATGAAGTGAATATGGTGCTCACTTAGGGCAAAGAATAATGAAGTAATTTTTTAAAGGATAGTAAAAAAGGATGTGGTAGAGAAGCTAAGGGGAGCTTACACTACAGAAAGCCTTGTATACCAGGCTGAGAAATTCTGGACTTGTCCCATAGGCCAGATGTAAGCCATGGAGTGATGTGAAGCAGGTATAATATGTGGATCCATAGTTTTCAAGAGATCTATGTACAATAGCTTAAAGATAAAAAAAAAAAAAAGTTTATAGCAAAGGCTGGATTGCATAATGCAAAATAATCATTAAAATAATCCAGTTTGGGGAGAGGAGTCAGGATAGCAGAGGAGTAGCAGACTGAGACAACATCAGGTTGCAGGAGTTCAGCTAGACAGTTATCAAACCTTTCTGAACACCTACAAACCCAACAGGAGATCGAAGAGAAGAAGAGCAGCAATTCTAGAAACAGAAAATCGACCACTTTATGAAAGGTAGGATGTGCAGAAAAGTGAATCCAAAGTGACAGGAAGATAGACCGCCGGGGGAGCGGCCGGCTCGGGCAAGCCATGGAGCAACAGAGCACAAAATTGGAACTTTTAGAAGTTTGCTCCACTAAGGAACATGGCTCCAGGGATTAAGTGGGGGGTGTATCCCTCACAGGGACAGCATGATCTCAGGTCCCACGGGGTCCCAGAAGGTTTGGGGGTGTCTGAGTGTAGCAGAGCTCGCAGGTATCAGAGCGGGGAAGCCAACTACAGAGACAGAGCTGAGGATTGAGCTCTCTCAGCTCAGGGTAACCTTAAACTGTGATCCATGGCACAGTCGGGCCACGGCTCTTTGAGAAGGGACCCCACAAGTGGCAGATCCAGGGAGACTCAGCTTCCTTCTCTGGAGGCAGGAATCTGCTGGGTTTGGCGATTACAAACAGGGCCATGTGTCAGAGATAGAAACACTCGGTCACAGGCCGAGTGAGCTTGTAGTGCGACCGGCAACCAGGGAGACAGGAGTGATAGAACGCTTTTCTCTGAAGGTACACTGAGGAGAGGGGCCCTGAGCTCCAGGTCCTCCGGGCTGGAGATTGGGAGGCCACCATTTTCATTCCTGTCTTCCGGAGCTCTATGGAAAGCACTCAGGGAACAAAAGCTCCCAAGAGCGAACCTCAGCACATTACTTAGCCCAGCCCCTGACAAGGGCAGCACAATTCCACCTCGGGCAAAGACACTTGAGAATCAGTGTAATAGGCCCCTCCCTCAGAAGATCAGCGAGAAATCCAGCCAAGACCAAGCTCATTGATCAAGAAGAACAGAGGAATTCCAGAGGAGGAGAAAGTAAAGCATGTAATTCATGGCTTTCTCCCCGTGAATCCTTAGTCTTGCAAAGTTAAAATTTTTTTAATTATTTTTTTCTTATTCTATTTTTTTTAACTTTTCCTCTTTCATCTTTTAACATTTTTTAACTAGTTTATCTTAACAATATCTTTCTTTTAAAAAAAGTCTTTTTAAACCTTCATTATTATAGTCATATTTTTATCCTTCATTGTATCCAACTTTATTTTTTATATACATATAGGGTTTTTTCTTGTAAAAAATTTTGGGATACAATTTCTTCTAATAGATCAAAATACACCATAAATCCAGCACAGGGCTTTGTTCTAATCTCCAACCTGAGCAAATTCTCTCCACTTTCTTTTTCCAACCAACTTATCTTATCAATTCCTTTTTTAGACTTTTTTTTTTTTTTTAATTTTTATCTTTACGGTCATATTCCATCCCTTCATCATGTTTACTCTTATTTTGGTATATATGTAAGTTTTCTTTCTTTAAAATTTTGGGAAGTAGTTTCTTCTAAGAGACCAAAATACACTCAAAATCAAGTGAGTGGTTCTGTTCTATTCACCAGTCTAATATATATATGTTTATATATATATATTAGATATATCAAGATATATCTAATATATATCAAGATATATCTAATATATATATATCTAGATATCTAGGTATATATATTACATATATATATTACATATATATATTACATATATATATTACATATATATTACATATATATATTACATATATATATTACATATATATATATTCAGAGCACTAAATATATTACATATATATATTCAGAGCACTAAATGAGAAAAATATGCAGCCAAGAATACTATATCCAGTTCGGCTATCATTGAAAATAGAGGAGAGATAAAAAGTTCCCAGGACAAATAAAAACTGAAAGAATTTATAAACACCAAACCAGCGCTACAGGAAATATTGAAAGGGGTCCTCTAAACAAAGAGAGAGCCTAAAAGTAGTAGGCCAGAAAGGAGCAGAGACAATATACAGTAACAGTCACCTTACAGGAAATACAATGGCACTAAATAAATATCTTTCAGTAGTTACCATGAATTTAAATGGGTAAAATGCCCCAATCAAAAGACAGGTATCAGAATGTATCAGAATGGATTTAAAAAAATCAAGATGCTGTCTACAAGAAACTCATTTTAGACCCAAAGGCACCTCCAGATTTAAAGTGAGGGGGTGGAAAACAATATACCATGCTAATGGACATCAAAAGAAACCTGGAGTGGCAATCCTTATATCAGATCAATTAGATTTTAAGCCAAAGACTATGATAAGAGATGAGGAAGGACACTATATCATACTCAAAGGGTCTGTCCAACAAGAAGATCTAACAATTTTAAATATGTATGCCCCTAACATGGGAGTAGCCAACTATATAAACCAATTAATAACAAAATCAAAGAAACACAGGACAATAACACAATAATAGTAGGGGACTTTAACACCCCCCTCCCTGAAATGGACAGATCATCCAAGCAAAAGATCAACAAGGAAATAAATGCCTTAAATGACACATTGTACTAGATGGACATCACAGATCTATTCAGAACATTCCATCCCCAAACAACAGAATACACATTCTTCTCTAGTGCACAAGGAACATTTCTCCAGAATAGATCACATCCTGGGCCACAAATTGGGTCTCAACCAGTACCAAAAGTTTGGGATCATTCTGTCCATATTTTCAGACCACAATGCTCTGAAGCTAGAATTCAATCACAAGAGGAAATTTGGAAAGAACCCAATAGCCCAAAGGAAGATAAAGAGCATCCTTCTAAAGAATGAATGGGTCAACCAGGAAATTAAAGAAGAATTGAAAAAATTCATGGAAACAAATGATAATGAAAACACAAGGGTTCAAAATCTGTGGGACAGCAAAGGCAGTCCTGAGAGGAAAATATATAGAGATACAAGCCTTTCTCAAGAAACAAGAAAGGTCTCAAAAACAGAACCTAACCCTACACCTAAAGGAGCTGGAAAAAGAACAACAAAGAAAGCCTAAACCCAGCAGGAGAAGAGAAATAATAAAGATCAGAGCACAAATCAATGAAAGAGAAACTAAAAGAAACAGTAGAACAAATCAATGAAACTAGGAGCTGGTTCTTTGAAGGAATTAATAAGATTGATAAACCCCTGGCCAAACCGATCAAAAAGAAAAGAGAAAGGACCCAAATAAATAAAATCATGAATGAAAGAGGAGAGATCACAACCAACACCAAAGAAATACAAACAATTACAAGAACATATTATGAGCAACTCTACGCCAACAAATTTGACAATCTGGAAGAAATGGATGCATTCCTAGAGACATATAAACTGCCAAAACTGAACCAGGAAGAAATAGAAAACCTGAACAGACCCATAACCAGTAAGGAGATTGAAGCAGTCAGCAAATCTCCCAACAAACAAGAGCCCAGGGCCAGACACCTTCCCAGGGGAATTCTACCAAACATTTAAAGAAGAATTAATACCTATTCTCCTAAAACTGTTCCAAAAAATAGAAATGGAAGGAAAACTTCCAAACTCATTTTATGAGGCCAGCATTACTTTGATCCCAAAACCAGACAAAGACCCCATCAAAAAGGAGAATAACAGACCAATATCCCTGATGAACACAGATGCAAAAATTCTCACCAAAATACTAGCAAATAGGATCCAACAGGACATTAAAAGGATTATTCAACATAGTATTAGAAGTCCTAGTCTCAGCAATCAGACAACAAAAAGAAACTAAAGGCATCCAAATTGGCAAAGAAGAAATTAAATTATCCCTATTTGCAGATGATATGATATTTTATGTGGAAAACCCAGAAGACTCCTCTCCAAACTGCTAGAATTTGTACAGGAATTCAGTAAAGTGTCAGGATATAAAATCAATGCACAAAAATCAGTTGCATTTCTATACACCAACAACAAGACAGAAGAAAGAGAAATTAAGGAGTCAATCCCATTTACAATTACACCCAAAACCATAAGATACCTAGGAACAAACCTAACTAAAGAGGCAAAGAATCTGTACTCAGAAAACTATAAAGTACTCATGAAAGAAATTGAGGAAGATACAAAGAAATGGAAAAAATGTTCCATGCTCATGGATTGGAAGAACAAATATTGTGAAAATGTCTATGCTACCTAAAGCAATCTACACATTTAATGCAATCCCTATCAAAATGCCATCCATTTTTTTTTCAAAGAAATGGAACAAATAATCCTAAATTTTATATAGAAACAGAAAAGATCTTGAATAGCCAGAGGAAGGCTGGAAAAGAAAGCCAAAGTTGGTGGCATCACAACTCCAGACTTCAAGCTCTATTTAAAGTTGTAATCCTCAAGACAATATGGTACTGGCACATAAACAGACACATAGATCAATGGAACAGAATAGAGAGCCCAGAAACAGACCTTCAACTCTATGATCAACTAATCTTCAACAAAGCAGGAAAGAATGTCCAATGGAAAAAAGTATCTTCAACAAATGGTGTTAGGAAATTTGGACAGGCACATGCAGGAAAATGAAACTGGACCATCTCCTTATACCACATATGAAAACAGACTCAAAATGGATGAAAGACCTCAATGTGAGAAAGGAATCCATCCAAATCCTTGAGGAGAACACAGGCAGCAACCTCTTTGACCTCAGCCGCAGCAACTTCTTCCTAGGAACATCACCAAAGGCAAGGGAAGCAAGGGCAAAAATGAACTACTGGGACTTTATCAAGATAAAAGCTTTTGCACAGCAAAGAAAACAGTCAACAAAACCAAAAGACAAACAGCAGAATGGGAGAAGATATTTGCAAATAACATATCAAATACAGGGCTAGTATCCAAAATCTATAAAGAACTTATCAAACTCAACACCCAAAGAACAAATAATGCAATCAAGAAATGAGCAGAGGACATGAACAGACATTTCTATAAAGAAGACATCCAGATGGCCAACAGACACATGAAAATGTTCCACGTCCCTTGGCATCAGGGAAATACAAATCAAAACCACAATGAGATACCACCTCACACCAGTCAGAATGGCTAAAATTAACAAGTCAGGAAATGACAGATGCTGGCGAGGATGTGGGGAAAGGGGAACCTTCCTACACTGTTGGTGGGAGTGCAAGCCAGTGCAGCCGCTCTAGAAAACAGCATGGAGGTTCCTCAAAAAGTTGAAAATAGAGCTACCTTATGACCCAGCAATTGCACTACTGGTTATTTACCCTAAAGATACAAATGTAGTGATCCGAAGGGACACATGCACCCAAATGTTTATAGCAGCAATGTCTACAATAGCCAAACTATCGAAAGAACCTAGATGTCCATCAACAGATGAATGGATAAAGAAGATGTGGTATATGTATACAATGGAATACTATGCAGCCATTAAAAGAAATGAAATCTTGCCATTTGCAACAACATGGATGGAACTGGAGGGTATTATGCTGAGCAAAATAAGTCAATCAGAGAAAGACAATTATCATATGATCTCCCTGATATGAGGAATTTGAGAGGCAACATGTGGGGTTTGGGTGGTAGGGAAGGGAAAAATGAAAGAAGATGTGATTGGGAGGGAGACGAACCGTAAGAGACTCTTAATCTCACAAAACAAACTGAGGGTTACCAGGTGGAGAGGGGTATGAAGAGGGTGGCTGGGTTATGGACATTGGGGAGGGTATTGCTATGGTGAGGGCTGTGAAGTGTGTAAGCCTGACGATTCATAGACCTGTATCCCTGGGGCAAATAATACATTATATGTTAATAAAAATTTAAAAAAATAAAATGCAAATAAAAAAAATACTCCAGTTTGGGGGTGGCAGGGTGGTTCAGTTAGTTAAGTGTCTGAGTCTCGATTTCAGGTCAGGTCATGATCCCAGGGTACAGAGATAGAGCCCCATGTCCATGGAGCCTGCTTGAGATTCTCTCCCTTTTCCGTCTTTCTCTGTGTGCCACCGACCCCCACTTGCATGCATGTGCTCTCGAAAGAAAGAAAGAGAGAGCGAGAGAGAGAAAGAAAGAGAAAAAGAAAGAAAGAGAGGAAGGAAGGAAGGAAGGAAAATTTTTTTAAAAATCCAGATTCAAGAGCCTTCCATCATGGGCTGCCTTTGTCAATGGAGGTCTTATATTGATAGGATTCATACACTGATTTTTAAAATGGAATTACAGGGGCACCTGGGTGGCTTAGTGAGTTTACCCTCTGCCTCCGGCTCCAGTCATGATCCCAGGGTCCTAGGATCAAGGCCCACATCGGACTCTCTGCTCAACAAGGAGCCTGCTTCCCTCTCTCTCTCTGCCTCTCTGTCTACTTGTGATCTTTTGATCTGTCAAATAAATAAAATCTTTTAAAAAAGTAAAATGGAATTATAACGGGCACCCAAATGAGTCAGTTAAGTGTCTGACTTTGGCTCAGGTCATGACCCCAGGGTAGTGGGATTGAGCCCACATCAGGCTCCTTGCTCAGTGGAGAGCCTGCTTTTCCCTCTCCTTCTGCCCCTCTCCCCTGCTCATGGGCTCTCTCTCTTTTTCTCTCAAGTAAATAAATAAAATCTCTAAGAAATAAAATAAAATAAAATGGAGTTGTAACACAGTATTTTCTCATTTTCTATGAGTAAAGAAGATGATTCAGAGAGGTGAATATTTGAGTAATGCTCCCAATGGGTATTTTTTTTTAAAGATATTATTTACTTATTTGACAGAGAGGCAGGTAGAGAGATGGGGAAGCAGGCTCCCCGCTGAGCGGAGAGCCCGATGCGGAGCTAGATCCCAGGACCCTGGGATCATGACTTGAGCCAAAGGCAGAAGTTTTAACCCACTGAGCCACCTAGGTGCCCCACCCAATGAGTATTCTAAGCAAATATTTTTTACTTTATTTGTGTGTATGAATTACAGGGTTCTTCCAAGTTGGGAGAGCCTTAATATTCTCCTTCCATACAAACGTCTAGTTGATTTAAGTGAAGTAACTGGGTCTATGACTGCTTCGAGCTACTGATCCATGGACTACATTTAGAGCAGAAAGTTTCCAGCCCATACCTCCATACCAGCTAGGCTGACTGATATTTGTAACTACTGACACACTTACTGGTAGGTATATCACTCAATCAGAGGAAACATTAATCATCAAAGACAGCTAAAATGAATCAATTGACCACCCTTTAATCATCTTGGTCCAACAAATACAGTTAACTAAAAATAAGAATCTCCAGGATAGTTTTATAAAAACTATACATGAAACATGCCCCCTTCTCTCATTCTAACACACACACACACACACACACACACACACACACATAAAATCCATATTCTTTAAAATATGGCTTAGGATGAATGAAGGGTACTCCAGCAAATTAATTTAATTTGAATCCTTTTTTATTTCCTATTTATATTACCCATTTGTAAGACTTATTCATAAACATTAGATCTCTGGCATTTATACCTCATCTATTGTTAGGTGTCTAGGTGACCAGGCTAAGCCATCCAGATGTTTGGTCAAGCATTGCTGAATGTTTCTATAAGGGTGTTTTGGGATGAAATTAACATTTAAATTGGTGGAGACTGAGCAAAGCGGATTGCCCTCCATAATGAGAGTGGCTTCATCCCAATCAATAGAAGGTCTGAATAAAACAAGACTGACCTCCCCTGAGTAAGGAGGAATCCTGCCAGCCCACGGACTTGCACTGCAACACTGGCTCTTCCTGGATGCCCGTTCTTACCAGCCACCATGACGGCATCAGTCAGTTCCTTAAAATAAGTGTCTTTCTCTAAATATATACACATCCTATTAGTTCTGCTTCTCTGTAGAACCCAAGTGATATACCTGCCTATGAAAACTTGGGCTTTTCTATGGTCTTCTATACTTCTAGGTACTCGGGGCTGGGATTCTTATTTCTCCCCTCAGGTTTAGCCTTTAAACATATCCCAGGGATAGTCTCTCTATGCAGGGATCACGAGTAAGCTTTATGCCAGGGACTCACTGGATAACGGATTGCCACATTATCAACTTGAATTGGATCATCAATGTCTAGTACCTAAGACTCTTGGATTGTTCCATTGATCAAGTCCCTGCCCAGTAGCCCTGTCCTACACGGACTGGCATTCTCACCCTTGAGGGCCAGTCTCACATGGTTGAAAAGCTGACAGGTTTCTGTGGCTGCTGTTTGAGTCTCTATTTACCCCAATCTTGGAGTCATTTTCAATCTTGACTACTGGTGCTTGAATCTCACTTGTCCTTTGTTCTTCTAGACCAATCATCCAGATGTGGAGCAATCTGAGATCAATTACTAAATCTTGACCTAATCATATTTTTTAGCAGCTGGACTTGGTCAGACTCTGCAGGCCTCTTTTTATCTATGTGCTAGCCAACCCACAACTATTCACACCCTACTTCTGACCAAGGCAAACACCTCACATGCGCCATCGCATGCCTATTTTCCTGCCTCCTCCACCACCAATCCTCTCACCTGCACCCAAAGCCTGACGCACCCCTCAAACACACCCTGCACCATAGGGCCCTGTGACTCAAGTTGTTCCTTGCACATCCTGGGTCTTTTCCCCATTCCATGTCCCTACACATATTATTCTTTGCCTGGACTAAACTTTCATTGCAAGTACTATGCCACTGAGCCTTTAAGAACCTGCCCAAATGTTGTTGTGACCTTTTTTTGGTCCATTGTTCTTGGTTTATATCTCTTTACTTCACTTCCTGTGGTAATAGTATCATCTGCTTGCATGTTGCTTTATTCAGCAAACTGTGACTCCCCTCCAGGCAGTACTAATTCTTACTAAATTGTGCAGCCCAAGAGACAAGTACTCATCCCTGGAGGAGCTAAATTCTCTTTTGGTTCTGTTACTGATGAACAATTCTGGGCACTTCTGACCTCTCTCTCCCTTTGAGCAGAGAATGTGTTGTGCTCTATCAACAACCATCAATATGCCATACGTCATTATAATATTAAATTAAATTACTTTCTTCCAGGTATCACCTTTTAAGTATACATTGGTTGTACACCAAAACTCAACTGCATTATAAATGAAGATGTAGAAGACAAACATTTAATCCTAAATGTGTAAGTGCCAGAAAGAGTGACTGGTGGAAAGAAAATATCCAACAAGCTGATCTATAATCTCAAACCTGAGGTTCTATAGTTCAAAGGATAAAGAATGATTACAAAGCTATAAACCTTATAGAAGCTGTTCTGTACCATTTAGCAATTTCTGCTGATCTTTATACTTCCCCATATGCAATGCTTGGCTTTCTCAACTAAATTTCAGGCTGCAATCTTACTTCTAAGTCTCAAAACCTCACTTCTTAGTTCTGGTTCTAGAACTGGCCTGATCCTCAAGGACAGAAACCACACTTCAGACTCCTTTGTCCCTCCCAAGAACCTCACAGAGGGGCTATTTACTACATGGGAGGCCCTTCCTAATATTTGCTTGTTGACAAACGGATGAAGCCAAATCTATATTAAGTCGTGTGGCCATGAGGAATCCTGATTCTCTCACTACCTCTTTAAGTAACAAAATGATCAAATGTGGATTTTCTTGTTGCTGAGAAAGCTGCCCAGGAAAGTATGGATACAATTTTCCAAGTCAGAATAAACTGTCCGCTTTCCCAGAAAGTGGAGGCTCAACCAGAGGTAATGAAGTTCATGACCTTGGCAGATAAAGTTTAGTCAGTCCCTTTAGGGCTAGGTGCTTTATACTAAACGACCCTCATCGTGGGCCTATTGGCAATAAGATTTGGGGATTTCATAATTCCTCAACTCTTCTTCAATTTCACACAAAACACTGCAAAAGCTACCTCCCAATGAACTAACTAGATCTACCTTATCTTTTCCCTCATACATTCCCCTCCTGTGGAACCTGGGCTGCCCTGTGACTCACTTCATAGAATGGAGAGGGAGTCATGCTGCATGGCTTCTGAGGCTTGGTCAAGAGAAACTTTGCAGCTTCTGCCTGGAGTTCCAAGCTGCCACGTAGGAAGTCTCAGCACCCCAGAAACCATGATGCTGGAAAGAACACATGTAGGCACTCAGGTCAACAGTTCCAGCTAAACCTGCTATCTGGTCATCCTACCCAGGCACCAGGCATGGAAGGGGAGAAAACATCTGGGGGTTCAGCCCAGTCAAGCCTGTTATGAAGATGGCTTCAGTCTTAGCTAAGAGTCAACATAACCACATGAGAGATCTCTAGGCAAGAACCAGTCAATTCATCAACACTGTATCAAATTATTGTGTTAAGGCACTAGGTTTACAAATGGTTTATTATGTGACAATAGCTACCTGGAACACTGTAACCAGGGAAAAGTAGACAGAGTCCAGAAACAAGGCCTGCTGTAATAATTTCGAATCACTGGACACCTGGACACAGGACTAGCTGAAAACACCTCTCTCCCCTAAGACCTGGATCTTTGGCCTTTCCACCAAGAAACTGGATTTGAAGATACCTTTAGTTTTTACATATGAGCCTTTTCTGTTGACTTAGTTTTACTGCTGTCTGTGGGTAGTAAAGAATCCCACTCATGTTGTCACTTGGGGCAATAAGATAGAACTGCAGTGCCCCTTGAAAGTGCAGAAAACAGTCACTGAGAAGACCTCTGTTCCTTTGCAGGCTGTGAGTTAGAGCAGGGAACTATCACCCCAGTTCTGACAGCAGCTGAGCCAGCAGGTAGAATTCTCCCCCTTGTTTTTTCCCTCCTGTAAAGGGGCCACGAGAAAATGACATGGCCAGGAGCAGGAGAGTGCCACTGATACCGTGTGAGGATGAGATGGCAGGGTGTAGATTTGTGGCTCGGCTCTATGAAGCTCACAATCACACTTACCCAAGAGTGATTTATCAAGTCTGCTTTCCACACAGTTGCTGGTGAAGTTCACTCATAGCTGTAGGTGCCATTGCAACCACAATTAAAACTGAATTACTCTAATAATCCTAATGGCAACTAAATAGGTACAATTAGGGCCTCCCACAACAGAGGAGAAGAAAATTTCATATGTATACATCGTTATACTAAAGATCTCATTAAGGAACTTAAAAGACAGAGTCCTGGGATTTGCAGGTGACCACTGCCTTTATTCCTTGCCACCCCAGAGCGCTGCTCCTGAGTACCAACACCGAGCCAAGCTGGACATTTCTACCCCAGTTTCCTCACGGGAACGTGATGCGATCATGCATTTTTCTGTTGCTCTCTACCCCCCGCCCCACATGTGATCTCCTTGTTCTGACTTCTGAATCCCCCATTCTAAGGGCAAGGACTGGCACACGTATTTAATAAATGTTCATTAGGAAATGAAGACCCTAGAAGCAACACAAGATGAACCAGATTAGATGAACAGGGCAGGGAATCTATATATATATAATATTTATATATGTATTTATATATAATATTTATGTATGTATTTATATATACATAAAATTTCGTATGCATTGTTATATACCTACATCTATATTGTGCTTCCTCTCTTCCTGTTTATACCTACTGTGCTTCACATAGGTAATCTTTTAAAGCCGAACTAATTCTGAAACTATGTACAATGGATGGTTGTTAAATAGACTTATCGTGGGGATCGCTGGCAACATACACAAATATCAAATCCATGTGTTGTACACCTAAAAACGAACATAACATTATATGTCAATTATATCTCAACTTAAAAAATAGGAATAAAGCCAAACAAGACTTGGGTCAGTCCTTCACTGTGCCCATCTTGCTCAGAGAATGTTATCCTTCAGACGCAGGTCCTGAGCCTTTTGGCCCTCAGAGTCTTCCAGTGGGTCTTCTGTGTCCCCCTGGCAGATGAAGAAGACAGGACGGGTGAAAGATCTGAGGGAACATATCGGCCAGGCCTGGAGGTGGCCTGCATGATTCCCACACACATCCCATTGGCAGAACTGGTCACACGGTTGTGACTAACCACAAGGAAATCTGAGAAATATCATCTGTGTGCCAAGGGGAAAAGGGAAACGGTTGGTGAAGAGCTAGTCCTCCCTCTGCTTAACTCCTTCTTTTCCTTTTTTAAAGATTTATTTATGTATTTGAGAGAGACTGTGTGTGCACAAGGGAGGGACAGAGGAAGAAGAGAGTCTTTTTTTTTTTTCTAAAGATTTTATTTATTTACTTGACAGAGAGAGATCACAAGCAGACAGAGAGGCAGGCAGAGAGAGAGAGAGGAAGGGAAGCAGGCTCGCTGCTGAGCAGAGAGCCCGATGCGGGACTCGATCCCAGGACCCTGAGATCATGACCTGAGCCGAAGGCAGCAGCTTAACCCACTGAGCCACCCAGGCGCCCCGAAGAAGAGAGTCTTAAGCAGAGGCTGTGCTGAGCATGGAGCCGACACAGGGCTCCATCTCATGACCCTGAGGTCACAACCTGAGCCAAAACCAAGAGTTGGAAACGTAACCAACTGTACCACCCTGGTGCCCCTATCCTTCTTTTCTGTTAAGCTTCTGGTGGGGCCTAGAATACTTCATGGACTTGACAGAGGGAAAATATTGACTATTCACTACAAATCTACCTCCTCCCCACCCAACTCTCCTGCCAAGAAACCCAGTTAATTTCTGAATTGTTTTCTTACAAATATAGAATTTAAAATGAGGGTGCCAAAATACCTGTCTGCTAAGTCTGATGCTATTCTTTCAATCATTTTAGGTTCCAAGTAAACCTCTATCAAGCATTTATTGTATCGAAGCACAAAAGCTTCATTCTCATCACAAGCAGGAGTTTGGCAATGAACTTGTAACAAACCTGACTGGTGTTGAGAATTGAAAAAAGGTGTGGGTTCGCAGGCGAGGTGAGAAGAGAGGGATACGCACATGTGTTTTATGTAGTTAAGCCGGATCCATTCCTTTTCTTATCATCAAGGAAGTTCCTGTTCTCTTTCAAAAATGCCTTCTGAAGTCGTTCTCTTCAGAGACATTTTGGCATGACTGACTTTTGTTCTGAGAGCTGCAAGAAAACAACTTGTTTTTTTTGGACAGTTACAGTTCCTGTGTTGGGTCAAGGAGAATATGCATTCCAATGCTGAGGGAGATCTAAGACTAGTTTTAAATCTCACCTTGAGAAAGGAAACTATTCTGTTCTTTCCCACTATGTTAAAAGACACTGGTGGGGAAAGTGGGGGTTAAAAGATGCTGGAAGCCCTTGAAATGCCTGGAACTTGAGGGTTTTTTACATCTTAAATTCTTTACATTCCTATTTCAAAGGATTAGTTAGGCTGCTATTTATGTAAACATCACTTTTCACGCAGTCTTTATTCATTTACCACCTGCTCACTTGTCCTATTTAATTTTACTGTTCAGTGACTTGATAGAGAGATTTTTACATGCATGTTTAACCAGTTTCCAAAAGCCTTGCTTGTTTTTCAAATCACACCCTATTGGCACGATATAGTGCCTCTGAGCATAGGAAAGCAAGGAGACTGAGAACCATTTTCCAAGTCTCCAGTGGGATGAACATGAGATCCGGAATGTCAACAGGAGCTAGCAGAATTCCCCCAGGGAATCATGCAAAGATTTGTAGGAAGGGTGCCCTTCCTATTGTTCAAAGGCTTCATCTTGTGGCTTCTCAGTAAGGCAAAAAGGGGTGAGAGGCTGCATTGGGTCTCTGCCGTAAATGAAGCATCTTCCCTACTGGGACTAGATGTATTTTCTGTGAATCAAAATAATTTCTAAACATATAACCTAGGCTCCGTGCTCTCTGAGGTCCAGTTCAGAGTAGGAAGAAGTAGGAAAGAAGAAACAAGTAGGAAGAAAGAAACAAAGTAGGAAGAAGAAACAAGAGGAAACTTTTTTTATTTTTTAAGGCAGACACTTTGTCTATACCCAATTTAAATTCAGGTTCCAAGTATGGAGATTCCATAAGAAATTAAAAATAGAGCTACCCTATGACCCTGCAATTGCACTACTGGGTATTTACCCCAAAGATACAGATGCAGTGAAAAGAAGGGCCATCTGTACCCCAATGTTCATGGCAGCAATGGCCACAATCGCCAAACTATAGAAAGAGCCATGATGTCCTTCAACAGATGAATGGATAAAGAAGATATGGTCATTATATACAATAGAATATTATGCAGCCATCAGAAAGGATAAATACCCAACTTTTGTATCAACATGGATGGGACTGGAGGAGATTATGCTGAGTGAAATAAGTCAAGCAGAAAGAGTCAATCATGATATGGTTTCACTTACATGTGGAACATAAGGAATAACATGGAGGACATTAGGAGATAGAAAGGAAAAGTGAATTAGGGGAAGTTGGAGATGGAGACGAACCACATGAGACTGTGGACTCTGAGAAACAGAGTTTTGGAGGGGAAGGGGGTGGGGGTTGGGTGAGCCTGGTGGTGGGTATTAAGGAGGGCACAGATTACATGGAGCACTGGGCGTGGTGCATAAACATTGAGTCTTGGAACAATGAAAAAATAAAATAAAATATATAAAGCTGCTCTAAAAAATGGAAAGAAAAACAAAAACAAAAAACAAAAACAAACAAACAAACAAATAAATGCGGGTTCCAGCCACACACTATAATGTCTCCTGCACTTCTGATCTCCCTATACAGCAATTTGGGAAGACTAGAGATAAAACCCTCAAAGACACGTTTTCTGTCAATTATTCTTACCATCATATTCTATAAGTTAATTGTAAAATGCTGTTCAGTCTTTATATTTAACCAACTAGCCTGTTCAGTATAGGAGAACAGAGAAAATCAAACCTGAGCAGAAAGAACAGGTACACTTAGATACACAACAGACACAGTTTAGTCTCGTAAACACGGAATTCTAGGGAAAGCAAAAGATAATGGCTCACATTCCACTAAGGATGACTCACACCAAACATTTTTGGCATATGACCTGTTTATTATCTATTTCATTAACCCTAGTTTTGTTTAAAAGCAGATACTTTCTGGGTGCAGATTTATCTCTATTAAATATGAAACACATGCTCTGAGTTAACAAATAGCAAATTATTCTGCTCTCCTTTGGCCACTTCTTTTCTGAATACAGATAAACTCTACTAAAGACCCTCACGAAGGACTCTAAGGTTAACAACCAGTCAAGCTCCTGCTATCACAGCTTAAGAGGAAGAAACCACGGATTAAATATATTCATTCAGCTGCTCACAATGCAGTGCCTAGATGCATTTTTTTTTATTAAATTTAATGTATTTTTACAGGGTCATCCACCAAAAGGATAAAAGAAAGAGACTTTGTCCTGTAGCTTAATAGCATTAGCTATTTGTTCATGATGGAGAAGTTGTTATTCTCCAGCTGTGTAATCTTTACTCGCAGGAAAAAAAGCATGCAGAGGGTGAGGTCTACCAGAGTTCAGGGGCTTCAAAACAAGCTGACTGTCCACGTTGTAAATTGCCTACTGAGCTTGCATTACTAAATGGCTTTTCAGTAGGGATGGGTTCTCTGAGTCCCAGGATGGTGCCCTGTCCATTACAAGCTCCAGGCTGCCATCAACTCTTCAGGGGGCTGAGAAAGAAGTGCACACCTATGGACATCAGAAATAGAAAGAAAATTGCAGGCACTGGTCATTCTCGTGTCTGTGCCCCTTTCCACAGCAGGGAAGCACTTTCAAGCCAGTTTTCTTTCTTTCTAACCAAATACCCCCACTGCAAACCATCCTTTCGTCCCCCTCCTTCCATGTTTATTTCTCTTGCTCTGCCTGTTTGGCAAATACGACATGACGGGTTTGGAGTGCTCGAGCCTGTCCACTGATACAGCAGGAGGTGGAATTGGCACACACTAGTCTGCTCTTCCACAAAGGATAAAAAGGAATAAAAATGACTTCAAAGCACTGTGAAAATTGAACATGCTCCAAAATGCTAAGTCCCCTCAAAATAGTGATATCATAAAAGAAGCAAAAGCAGCTTCTTTCATTGCAAGGACAAGGCCCCGGTGAAGGCATTCTAATGCTTTAAAATTATCAGAGAGTTTCCATACGGTTCTACTTACAGCTTTGTTAACCACAAGGTGGAGAACCAAAATTATATTTGTATAAACTGTGTTTAGAGCACTTAAGTAAACTTCAAAAATCAATGCAAAAGTAGGAGGGTAAGGGTATGCTCTCCTAAGCTACCACAGATTCACTTGGGGTTCTCTCAAATGTCAGGGTTACCTGAATTAAAATTTTACAAGGTTTCCAACTATAATGAAGGGACTCAGGAAGCCAGAATAAGAAGAGAAGAATCAGGAACAGAGGAAAAGTGGTTCTCCACGCTGGGTTCTGAAATTGCTAACAGTCTGTGGGGATTCTGATGTACCTACCCTGATCAACTTAAAAGACTAAGAAATATTCTTGTGGTAAACCACAAGCCAGATATTTCGCTTTGACCAAAATCTAACCATCAGCCTTCTTTTTAAGCCCACACCATGGTAGATAGTTGCCTTCCAATGAAAGCGGTCAATTCACTAACTTACTCAAACCAGCCCTTTATCACATGGAAACCCCAAAGCCTCAAGAAACAGAAGCTTGATGGTTTTAATCTTCAACTTCTCTACCATTTGAGCCAGTGTCAAGAAGACTGTGACTCAGTGCCATGTACCTTACTACTAGACAACTCAAAGTGTGGTACGTGGACCGGGGCCAGGCTGAGAACTATTACCAGTCCACCATGAGAAGCATTTAAAAACTGTAATTGCAATTCAACAGAATAATTTTGTATCTGTTTATTCTAATAATTAAAAATCAGGGCTTCTATTTTATGCCTCTTATTTCCTTTTTATAATAATTCATTTTTCTCATATTTTACAAAATGATCAGTCTACGATGGGTTGGGAAGTTAAAAGGAAGGGGTCTTTTATATAGCACTGTTAATTTGAAAAATACCATTGTAGGGGTGCCTGGGTGGCTCAGTCATTAAGCATCTGCCTGCAGCTGAGGTCATGATCCCAGGGTCCCAGGATCAGGCTCCCCGCTCAGTGGGAAGCCTGCTTCTTCCTCTCCCTCTCCCCCTGCTTGTTTCCCTCTCTCATTATGTGTCTCTCTCTGTCAAATAAATAAATAAAATCTTTAAAAAAAAAAAAAAAAAGAGGCCGGAGCCTGTGGCATCAATGCGGCCGCCGTGTCCATGGAGAGACAGTGAAGTAGCCGAGCTCAGGCGGGAGGCACCAGGGCTCCGGGACGGCGAGGATGTCGGTTTCTTTAGTCCGGGCCACTGTCCAGGCTGTGAGCAAGAGGAAGCTGCAGCCCACCCGGGCCGCCCTCACCCTGACACCTTCAGCAGTAAACAAGATAAAACAGCTCTTAAAGATAAGCTCCAACGGGCGCCTGGTTGGCACAGTGGGTTAAGGCCTCTGCCTTCGACTCAGGTCATGATCTCAGGGTCCTGGGATCCAGCCCCGCATCGGGCTCTCTGCTCCGCAGGGAGTCTGCTTCCTTTCTCTCTGCCTGCCTCTCTGCCTAGTTGTGATTTCTCTCTGTTAAATAAATAAAATATATATATTAAAAAAAAAAAAAAAAAAAGATAAGCCCGAACACGTAGGTCTGAAAGTTGGTGTCCGAACCAGGGGTTGTAATGGCCTTTCTTATACTCTAGAATATACAAAGACAAAAGGAGATTCTGATGAAGAAGTTGTTCAAGATGGAGTCAGAGTGTTCATCGAAAAGAAAGCACAGCTAACACTTTTAGGAACAGAAATGGACTATGTTGAAGATAAATTATCCAGTGAGTTTGTTTTCAATAACCCAAACATCAAAGGAACGTGTGGCTGTGGAGAAAGCTTTACTATTTGACTACTCTGGCTGTAAGCTCCAGGAACACTCATGGAAGTCCTAGGGCTTACTGAAGAAATCATGTGACTGTCACGTGCTTAAAGTTTATAATGTATGACTGCCTTACAAGGAAAATAAAATGATGCATTTTGAAAGTGAAGCCAGTGTGTTAGATTCCAGAAGAAGCGATACTTGTATTCTTTTTAGAGGCAGAAAACGAGAAGCCATTCCTCTCTTTGGGTCATTTTCCTGATTTGTAAAGAAAAAAAATCCTACCCTGCACTTAATTGTCTTGCATCCTTTCTATTAGAACCAGTTTCATGAATGCTGGAAATCCTCCCTCTACCTGGGAGGATTTCAGGAAACGTATTTTTAATACGTGTGCACACCATAACTCGCTGTTGAGAGTGGCGTGAACGTGCATTTCCCGACCAGATTGATGGCTCATAAAATTCAGTGGAACTGCACTGGTTTTCTCCCCAAACTTGACACGGCATTTCTACATTTGTATCCAAAATGTCTTTGTCAGATGCCTCATTTGCTTTACCCTTTAGCAGCACCAGCCAGTAGATGAAAGTATCGAACAGAGATTTCCTTGAATTGCAGTGCAGAACAGTTCTGAGCGATGGCATCAAAAGGTAAGAAATACTTCACCCACTGTTTTTAATCCATTTCTTTTGCCACCCAAAACGTCCCCTCAAAGGTGGAATCTCAAGCTGGTGTCTTAAAAGCCATCCAGCACACCCCCTCGATTCCATACCTGGGGAAGCAACCCCCAGTTTGTCCACCCTCACTCTGTGGGCTATGTAGCCACAGAGCTGGGACAACTCTCTCCTCCCGCCCGTGTAAGGGACATTAGCCCTGCAGTCAGTGAAGATCAGTGTGTGGTCTGGCTTCTTTATCTGATTGGCATTGATAAGATTTCTTTGTAATTTGATGAAGCTCATACTTAGTTTATTTTATTTTGAGTGAGAAGAAACTTATTTTAAAACCCACTTATGTGAATTAGCATCTTGTTTCTTTAGAACTTTGAAACAGTGGTTTATGCTCGCAGAGAAGACATTTGTAGCAACCCCGAAATATCCTTTCGAATATAGTCGTCAGTTTGAAGCAGCACATGAGGGTCTTTTCTTAAAATTCCCAATACGTGTACACTTTCTGGATCTCAAGTTCAATGACAAATTCTTCACCTAACATTTCGTCACCAACTTTCCTTTGACGGCATTCTTTTTGCCATTTAGTTACTGATTTTCCTGGGTTTGACATACTAAGTGTTCTATGAGAAGACACATACGCTTTTTTTGAAAACTGACTTTGTATTGAAGTAGCTGTCCTATTTATGTCCGTCGTGTTCACTGAAGTACCTGGCACAGAGTACACCACCGCCCAGAGCAGTAGCCGTATGTGCGTGCTCCTGAGTCCATATTGTTAATGATTGCCAGTCCACTTATTATCTGTGCAATATTGTACGTATGTAGAGATTGAATTGTCAATAAAAAAAGAACATGGCCTCTTAAAAAAAAAGAAAGAAAGGAAGGAAGAAAAATACATTGTAGAAGATTCTGTTTTCACCTTAGTCCTGAGGAATAGCTTTAGATACGGACAAATTCACAAAGTATTACACTTCCCCAAATTCTGTCAATTTGTGTCTATACTTGGTGTTACTGGATAGCTTCTGCACTTTATTCCTCAAATCTGTCCAAGTCCTCTAAGAAGCAGAAGGTAACACAGAATTACAGATGAAAGAGAGTTACTGGGGTAATGCCAGCAGGGGAAGGTGGGGGAAGAGAAGGAGAAGGTGGAGTAGGCTGGGAAAGCATCAAAGTGCAGTGCAGTCTTGACCCCTGTGAAGGAGAGGGGGAAGGAAGAGAGGAGGGAAGGGAGAGAGGAAGGAAGGTCTTAGACTGCAGTGCATCTCTAAGAAAGTTCAGCAAGGCTGGCATGGAGTCCATTTGAACTAACATTACCTCTCAAAAATTCTCTCTCATAAATGGCCTGCCTTGGGACACCTGGGTGCTTCAGTTGGTGCAGCCAACTCTTAGTTTTGGCTCAGGTTGTGATCTCATAGGTCATGGGATCAATCAAGTCATCAGGCTCTGTACGCAGCACAGAGTCTGCTTAAGATTCTCTCTCTTCCTCTACCTCTGCCCCTACTCCCACTCATGCATGCATTCTGCACACACTCTCTCTAACAAAGAAAGAAAGAAACCTTTTTTTTTTTTTTTTTTTTTAAATGGGCCTGCTTTAGTATCCCTGTCACATTCAGCATTGGCTAGGAATGGCCTTTGGCAAGTGAGACCCAGGAACAAATATAATGATGAATTACAAAGCAGAGCAGATGAGGTTGTTGTTCAACAACATTCCCTGCAATAGGAGACCTGAAGGACACACTTACACAGCTGTGGTATCCCATCTGATTCCCCGGAGGGGAAGCAACTCCTTTTACATGTGCAGGTGAGGAGCCATATGGTGACGTTAACGCTTCTGGTCCCCCTCCCCTGCTCACTCACTCCTCTAACTTACCCAACTGACAAGACCAAGGGAAGTTTGACATTTGCTGAGCTCCATTAACCCATGGATAAGACCACAGCATTATAAGAGGAAAGGTGGGTTCCTTCTGGTTCTGTAAACAATTGGATTTTGTGGAATGAGCCATAATCATCCTTTCAGCTTGCTGACAACTGTTGGATATGAAAACTCAACTCTTCTGTAGATCTAAGACAAGAAATAAATTCATTCTATAGTTCAGCTCTACCAAGAACCTTCTCACTCTAGGATTTTGGAAGTTGCCTAATCCATACATAAATTTAATTCTCTTTTTAATCTTTAATTACATTCTTGTTTCTATTTGTCATTTGAACAGAGCTCAGGAAGGAGACTGGCAATATTTAATTTCCAATAGAGGGATGAATTTGAGTTTACTTATTCAAAATACCTACATTATCCTGAATATAATGCAATGGTCTGCCAAGTACTTATCTGCTCCTTAGTGTTTAAAACAATGACTCTAGGGGTGCCTGGGTGGCTCAGTTGATTAAGGGGCTGTCCTCAGCTCAGTTTATGATCGCAAAGTCCTGGGATCAAGACCAGTCAAGCTCCCATCAAAGTTCTATTCTTGTGAGATGCTCAGATCAAGTCGGTCTCCTACCATACTCTCCTCCCAAGATACATCTCCCAAGAGCCTGCTGCTGCTGCTGCTTCCTCTTCCCCTCCTGCTCCCCCTGCTCATAGGCTCTCTCACAGACTCTCTCTCAAATAAATACATAAAATCTTTAAAAAAAGAAATGACTGTATATAGAAGTAACTGCTACATAAACATCCATTGGTGATAGCTGTTGTCATTGAAACAGAAATATCAACCACAACTCCAAAAAGAAACATGTTCACACTTGAAGATAGAAATTTATAATCAAATACCTCAGAACCTTTAAAAAAAAAATAGGAACACTTTTGGCTTCTTAAGAAAGTAAGGTGAATTCTTTGGTAAGATGCTCTTAATGGAGGTCTCTTTATAAATACAAGTTTCTGAAAGACCACTCAACCTGGAAACAAAAAGAAAGTTGCATTGGTAGGAATGGTCATTTTATCATGAGATACCAGGAAAAACTTCATTACGAATTTTATGAAGAGGGTCACCTGCTTGGCTCAGTCAGTTGAGTGGATACCTTTGGCTCAGATCATGATCCCAGGGTTCTGGGATCAAGCCCTGCGTTGGGCTCCTTCTTTGGCAGGGAGCCTGCTTCTCCCTCTCCCCTACAAGTGCACTCTCTCTCTTGCAAATAAATAAATAAAATATTTTTAAAAAAAGAACTTTACGGGGCGCCTGGGTGACGCAGTGGGTTAAAGCCTCTGCCTTCGGCTCAGGTCATGATCTCAGGGTCCTGGGATCGAGCTCCGCATCAGGCTCTCTGCTCAGCAGGGAGCCTGCTTCCTCACCTCTCTGCCTGCTTGTGATTCCTGTCTGTCAAATAAATAAATAAAATCTTCAAAAAAAAAAAAAAAACAACTTTATGAAGAAAGATAAATGTATAGAAAGCTGAAGTGCCCCTATATAACAAGACTCTCCAGAGTGATAATGATTTTTACCACTGGTAAAATGGGAAGATTGACTTCATCATTTTCTAGTCTACAGAAGAAGATGACGATAGGCAGAAAAACATAAATAGGAACACAGGCATTGACTTATCATGGAAAATTTTAAATTAATTCATGTTTGTTGTTTTGTCTCTGGATTGTCTTCTTCTGACAGTCATTAAGTAACAAAGAGAATCTGTTTATGCTATTAAAAATGTAATAAACATATTGGATCTTAAGAACATAAGCCTGGAACACATTTTATTAAATGACAGAAGCATTGTGAATAGTGTACAAAAGTGTCAGGCACAGTCCAAACAGTATTTCCACTAACATTAAAGAGAATATCCAGGAAACACTTTGAAAAGGGCTTTCAAAGTCATCTGAAATCAGTCTTTGAAGAAAATTATCCTGGAAAATGGAGTGAAGCCAAAGACATTTCTCTTCTTCTGCTTAGGAATGATGCAGTGTTTTCCAGAGGACAAACAGAATATTACCCAAATCAATTGAACATTTATCATTGAAAAGTCTACATCTTTGTGTGGTTACAGGTCCAGCTGTATAAAAACCAAAAATATGGTTCCTTTTTTATCAGATCTCCTAAAGACAAAATGTTCCCATGCATTCTAAATCAGTAAGAGAATTCCTTTAATGACCAGCAATTCACCCAAAAACCTATATTTTCTTGGGCTAATTAAGATAATTGCCTAGTAAATCATCCAGCCTCCAAAGAGATATTTTGTTTGCATAAATGAATTGCTATTCATGTATAGAGGCTCATTAAATCCTATGACCCAGAATTATAAGCGACTAAGGCAAAACCAGCACAATTAGTTGAAGAGTATAAAATGTGTTCTTTTTTTTCTGGGTCTTGACCCCACTTAAAAGTGACTGCAAGGATCCCATCAAAGTCCTATTCTTGTGAGATGGCTCAGATCAAGTCTGTCTCCTATCATACTCTTCTCCCAAGATACACTAAAGAACTACTGAGCCTAAGCACCCTTCTCTGATGTCCAACCAGGCTATGTGTCTCATTGGCTTTATTCAGACAAAGAAAAACATATAGTACATATCTTTATTGCAATGACTATGGAAAGTTCCATCTGTTACATAATAAAGGAAATTATTAAAGAAACTTCACACCTGATACTCTTACAATGGCGCCTTGCATGGAATCAGGGCTTGCCATAAATGAATTCATGTACAAGTATGCTTGATGGGCTACCATTTGAGGGCATGCCGTGATCTCACAGGCAACTTGGATTCAAATTTGAATCTTTAAACTCTGCCTATAAAAAGAGGAAAATTTGTACATATGATGTTTCTGCAAGTATCACTTTATCTCCCCATCACATCAGTTTCTTTTTGTGTGCTCTAAAGAGACACAAAAGTTAAGGTTACCTTTTTGTGTCATCTTCTAGATTAAGTGGTTTGGTTACATATAATATGAGCTCTCCACATGGGAGATTTCTGCCTTTAGACATTTGCCAAATTTTAAGCTACACCGGAAAAGGGGTTAAAAGCTAAATAAAAGTCATTTAAAACAGAGCAGAAGGGGTGCCTTGGTGGCTTAGTGGGTTAAGCCTCTGCCTTCTGCTCAGGTCATGATCACCCGATCACATGATCGGGTCCTGGGATGGAACTCCACATCAGGCTCTCTGCTCAGCAGGGAGACTGCTTCCCCACCCTATGCCACACCGACCCCGCCTGCCTCTCTGCATACTTGCCATCTTTGTCAAATAAACTAGTAAAATCTAAAAAAAAAAAAGAATGCAGCAAAAGTATAAAAAGAATAATACACCCATCAGAGTGGGATTTATTCTAGGTTTGCAATGGAGGTTTGATACTCAAAAATCAATCATTGTTATCCACCACATTAATAGGCCAAAGAAGAAAAGTCATATGATCATATCAATTGACTTAGAGAAAGCTTTTGACAAAATTAAAAACCCACTCATCATAAAAACTTTCAGTATCTAGGAAGAGAGAAGAACTTCCTTAATATCATAAAGAACATCTACCAAAAAACCCTATAGCTAACATCAAAGATAATGGTAAAATGCTGAATGCTTTCCCTCTGAAATCAGGAATAAAACAAGGATATATGCTTTTACCACTCTCTTATTGAACATATTAATGGAAGTTCTAGTCACTGTAATAAGGCAAGAAAAATAAATTAAAAGTGTGTCTATTGGCAAAGAAGAAACAAATTTATCTTTACTCACAGAAGACATGATTTGCTGTGTAGATAATTCCTAGGAATCTACAAAAAAAAAAATCTCAGAGTAGTGAATTCACTAATAAGTGAATTCAGCAAGGTCACAGAATGCAAGATCGACACATAACAACTAACTACGCTACTATATACTGGTAACAAAAAAGTGGAAAACAAGGCCAAAAACACAAACCATTTACAATTACTCCAAAAAAAATAAAATAAAATTCAATTATTCTGTATAAACCTAACAAAACACATACATAATCTACACGATAATAATCACAAAATGTTGATCAAAGATCTAAATACTTGGAGAAATATACTGTGTTCATAGATTAGAAGTTTCAACATAGTAAAGATGTTAATTCTTTCTCATTTGTTCTACAGTTTAACACAACTTCTATCAAAATCTTAGTAAGATGTTTCACATAAATATACAAGTGTATTCTGAAATGTATGCAAAAATAAAAAAGACATAAGATAACCCAAAGAGCTTTGTACAAAGAAAAATAAAGTGAGGGGTGCCTGGGTTGCTCAGTGGATTAAGCCGCTGCCTTTGGCTCAGGTCATGATCTCAGGGTCCTGGGATCGAGTCCCACATCGGGCTCTCTGCTCTGCGGGGAGCCTGCTTCCTCCTCTCTCTCTGCCTGCCTCTCTGCCTACTTATGATCTCTCTCTCTGTCAAATAAATAAATAAAATCCTTAAAAAAAAATTTAAAAAAAAGAAAAGAAAAATAAAGTGAGAGTGAACCCTTCACAGGTTTACTATATTGTTACAGTAAACAAGATAATGTGGCAGTGATGGCGAGAAAGATACATAGCTCAGTAGAACAGAACAGAGAAATCAGAATTATATGTGAGCAAATATGATCAATTAATTTATGACCAAGGCATAAATAACTGGTACTGAAATAATTAGACTTTTGCAGTTAAAAGCATGAAATTTGACTGAAACTTACACCTTATACAAAAAAAAAAAACAACCTTCAAAATGGATCATGGACTTAATTAAATATAAAACATAAAACTACAGCACTTCTAGGAAAGAAAATCACTGATTTTCATAATTCCTTAGGACTAGGTAAAGAGTCTTCAGATTTGACATCAAAACCCACATGCGCATGCATACATGCAAACACATAAAGGATTTTAATATGTTAGTTTTATTTTGGCCAAGGTAAAGCGTCTTACAGGTACCAGGATCACAGATCCTTGAGCTCTGAGAGAGACTAAACCTTCCTCGCACAACGCTGGTACCTGAACACCTAGTGTCTTCAGTTTCAAAGTTATCATAGCCTAGAAATGATTGCCAAAAAGTGCATGAAAATATGGCAGAATGAATCAGTGAGAATGATAATGATTCATGGATTTTACCATTTTGAGCACTTAAATATGTGCATATGAATGGAAGAGTATCCTAGATGTTTGTGAATCCAGTGGTCCCCAAACTTTGGTCACCAAAAAACACCCTTATTTTTTCAACAACGCACTCTTTGTCTCCTGAGGCTAATAACCATGAATTATTGAGGGCTTAATATGTGCCTGTTATCATGATAAGCACTTTATAAATGTGATCTCATTTGATATTTTAAAAATTACAAGACTAGTATTATCCATATTTTATATATTTATATCCAATTATATATATTTTTATATATCCATATTTATATATTATCCAGTATTTCCATGTTGAGGAAACAGATGTCAGCCAAGGCTGAGTAACCTGAAATCACACAGCCAGTGGAACTAGGATTTGAATTCAGGTCTGGCTGATTTCAAAGTCAAAGCTTCTTACCTCTGTGATATACCAAAGTCAAAGTCAAAGGCAAAGGCAAAGCTTCTTACCTCTATGATATACCACCTCCCTATGCTAAAATATATAAACATAAACTATTGTATATGGTTCTATCTAATACTATGCCATTTGCTGTCTTTCTAGGTCAAAACTGTCAAATATCTTCAATTTTATATAATTCAATTTAATGATTAATTCCTTCCTCCATTCTGATCATGAGAAACCACAGTTACCATACTGAGCCGATATCATTTCAGACAAAAACAAAGGACTCTTCTTTATTTAGCCTATGTACCCCTGACACAGTTTTCATTACTAGCTACTACTTCAATTAGGCTATATGAAATACTGAAACAGCTCAAGGACTCCAGTTTTGCACTCAGGTTGGGAACCACACTGATCCACCTAACTCCCCAGGCCCTTCTTTCTATAGGTACTGAACAGAAGCCAAGATGACAGACCTAGCAAGTGACAGCACAGGGTTAGAGCCACTCCTCTGATTTCTACTTCATCCAGAGTAACACGTCTTTGCATTAGGATAGCATCTCAGGTCTGCACATTTAAGTAAATGCAGTTTACCAATAACAATCCCTGGAGCAATTGTTTGCTGAGATAGCTATATATACACAGGATATAAACAGACTCTAGAACTCTGAGTTTTCTTAGCTCTTTTCCAACTCTGCTAAGAAAGTGGGACAGAGAATGGAATGCTTGCCTATTTCTATTTAGATGAAGCGAGAACAATATTTCACAGTGCATATTTCTTCATAATTCTAGCTCATTTGCTCATTCATTAAATGCAAATTTTTCAAAAAGCCAGCAAGCTGAGAAAGCAGGAAGATAGTAAATTTAAAAAGGACTATTAATTGAACATCACATAAGGTGGGAGTGCAGCTGGGTTCCCAGGGAGCTGGTTGGGATGGAACAGCTTTCTTGCTATTTGGATGGAGTTGCACAGGACGAACAAGGCTCCCCTGCCTTTTGTGGATTTCTTTCCTTTTTTTTTTTTTTTTCCAGGAGTCATCTGTTTGGTGTGAAGTCTACTGTGAAATGTGATTCAGGAGCAAGAAGATGCCCATTATAGATTGCCTGGAATACTGAGTTTACCTCGAGAGAACTTCAGAAGGTATTTTCAGTAAGTAGGAGATAGAACAGTGACAGCTGAAAAGAAACTATAGATTTTAAGACATAGAGTATCTCGATTTATTAATGGTAACATTTCTAAAAGTCACAATAACTACTTTACTTGGGTTTTAACAGGTCAAATATGCGGCTTTCTTCAGGTGCTTGTCACTCATTTACAAAAGCTCCTCATCGATTAGCAGCCATTGACCTATCAATCACAGAGCACTTCAGTGCTAAATCTGGCATTGAGCAAGCCAGGCAGCACCCATGATTCAGAGTCTCTTCTCCTGGACCTCTGAAATAAGTGTGTTCTGAGGATTATACTATAATATCTTATGTTTTTACAACACTTTTCTCCGGGGAATTGCAAAGGGCTTATAGACTTTAACTCTAATCTTCACAAATAGTTCCACGAATAAAGTAAGAAGACTGGAATTGTTCTTGAATTTTTTCTGAGAAGACAAAGCATCAGAGGAAAAATTTAGCCATCTGTATCTCAGTAAATATTTTCCAGTGAGGAGAGCAGCTGGTCTAGTGGCAATAACCAGAGTTCCAGTCCCATCTGTGGCTCCATGCCTCTCCACAACCAAAGATTAGTCTCCTAATCGTCTCCTCTTCCTCAGCTGAACAGAGAGTTAGGGTTTGCTATCAAATAGGACAGATCCCCAGTATTTATGAGGCCTGGAGCAGAAATACAAATGGACATCCCCAGATGCTCTGCTCTTCCTACTCTCCATGGTGCCACATATAAAGGGCTTCACATGGATGCTTGTGGACAGCCCACCATTGTATCTACCCTCCCAAATGCCTATTCCTCAGTCACCCCTGTGGCCTAGGATGGAAAGCCTTGGCCCTTCAGGGTCTTGAGTATCCAAAGTACAGTCAGAAGGAATGCAGGCTTTGACCATTAAGACCCTTGCCCTTTAAGGAGGCATAAGGCTGGGAAAAATAGTAGGGTCAGAGTGGAGCCCTCCAAAATGCCAGACCCTAGGCAAGGATCCAGTTGCCCAGGTCTCAGGGGTCATGAAGACTGTGATGCCTGCCCCAGAATTCCCATGTGACTGAAAGACTTGTAGTTGCTGGGAGTACTGTAGCTCACAGCCCTCAACCCCAGCTGCCAGCACTCTCCTGCTCTCTCTTCCCCCCAGGAGTGTCCAAGGCTAAAGAACGTTGCCTCAGATAAGTCACACCCTGTTCCCATATCCAGTGGCTGATTGACATAGTGTGTAAAATTCTGGGTCCCTCACTTCAACTGTGGAAAACTCTGAAGAACCATCCCAGACTCCGAGCTTCCTCACAGGTTTAGCTGAGGCCTTTACTGAGTCTGCACCACAGCCAATTTCTCTTGTGCCCGATCCTGCTTCCTCTCCTTCCCCAAAGTCTCCTGCACACCATCTCCTTCTCACAATCTGTTTCTTGGGGAAACTGATCTTCAACAAACAGTGATACTAGAAACACCTGCCCCCTTCCAAAATTGAATAAAAAATATTTTTAAAAACTCATGAAAAATAATCAATTAATTAATGTTATTCTTATGCTTTGTTTTATACAAAGCTAAAATGGGATTTACCTCAGTGTTAATTTAATCAAGCTCTACTTCTCTACGTGTTTACTTACTCAGCATAATTTTTGGCCTTAGAGAATTGAGGAAGGAGGCAAGTCATTTGAGGCAAGAGGACTATGAGAAAAAAAAGGTCTCCTTTACAACCAAAGATCAAACAAAAAGTTAAAACATTTCTGTTGTCACAGATGAAACAAAGGGAAACACAGTTTCTCTCTTTCACAGAGCTTCTATCAGAGACCTTTAGAGGACGTATTCTTGGAATTCTGCAAGAACTCCTAATCATTTAGAAACCCCAATTCATCTATTTTCAAAATGCATGGATATTTCCTGAGATTTACTGAATGGAGAGAGGAGCAGGATCTATTCTTCCTAGAAGAAGGAAACGCACACTGTCCAAATGAATTCTGTGCAGCCACCTGCTGGCTATGGCAATCAAATGACATGACCTGAGAAGAAAGAGCTGGAAGTCTAATCTTAAGAAGAACACGTGTTTTGCTCTCCTGCTCATTTAGCATCTTCATCTCTTACCTCCTTAAAAAAAGAAGATCTGTCTAATGTCAAAAGAGGATGATGGCTCATGTTCCTGGAACTGAGACAAAAGGTTAATTCCGCAAGCAAAGGTAACAAAGTAGTGGTTAGCAGTCAAACAAAGAACTGGCAGAGAGAAGCTAGAGCCCTCATCTGTCCTTGTGGCAGAAGGACAAAGATCTCCGAAGGAGGCACAATAAGAAATACGTAGTCAGGAAATGCACTTTCTAATTTCATATCTACATTGTCCATACTTTCACATCTCCAAATTTGGACAGGCTACTATCTAATCTAATAGATGCTCTTCTAACAGGAGAAAACAATTGAATTCAGTAATAATCCCAGGAAATGCTGGATGTTTAGAGTTAAAATTTCACAGCTTCTCTTCTTAACAGGATACTTTTTTTTTTTTAAAGATTTATTTATTTGACAGAGAGAGATCACGAGTAAGCAGAGAGGCAGGCAGAGAGAGAGGAGGAAGCAGGCTCCCCGCTGAGCAGAGAGCCTGATGTGGGGCTCGATCCCAGGACCCTGAGATCACGACCCGAGCTGAAGGCAGAGGCTTAACCCACTGAGCCACCCAGGTGCCCCAAAAGGATACTTTTTGAAATCTGCTTTTTACATCTTAATTCATAATTCTTATCTTCTCCAAGAAAAGTAGAACAAGGACAGAATAAAGTTTCATCAGATACATTCAATGTACAATCATGCCCCAATGGACAGAGCTGGGGAATACCTAAATTTTAAACTTGGGAAACAGTAAATTTGGTGATAACAGGTAAGAGAGGAAGAAGGAAAAGTTACGACACAGACTTTCTTCACTGAGCCAAATGACCAGGAGGACAAGGGTCCACCTGGATACCCAGGGAGTTGGAAAGATTTATATATACTTTTCCCAAATTTTTACATTTGAGTGTGGTGGAGCTATCTGCTCCTTAGAAAGCCCTAAAGTAGTGGGCCATACTGTGATAGCAAATGATACAAAGATAATAATAGTTAATATTTACTATTTTCCTGTAAGAATCTGTGTGTTAGGTACTTTATATTCTCAACAACTCTGTGAAGGAAGTGAAATTATCCCCATATTATAGATGAAGAAAATGAAAGAGAATTAGGTAATTTCTCCAAGATCACAAAGTTTATGGAGTAAGGATTTAACCTTAAGTCTGTCCCTCTAAATCTCTCTGTTTCCCACTATGACTAAGTCTCTTTAATCCTGAAATCAATGGTCAGCATTTTAGTTGACAGTTTGAGGTGAATAATTTCTGGGATCATTAAATCATTATTTGTGCATTTGCTCTGCTCTTTTTTTCTGTGACAGTTTACTCTACAGAATAAGTAAAAAACAAAAAAAACAAAAAAAACAAAAACGATCTCTCTATATGTAATGATCAGATCACCTATGAACCCAACCTGGCAATCTTAGTGAGGTAAACAGATACCAGATGTGCTTATGGAATCCTGAACAATTTGGGTATCCATGTGCCCATGTCTCTGTGCCCTTGGCTCAACATCTGAGGAGCTGTGACTGTTTTCAGTCCTGATATCACTTACCTCTCATGAGTGGTGTATGGTCAGCAAAGATGGTCACCAATAAATATTCCATCTTTACAGGCATGTGCCCATGAAGAGTTCAAGACTACATCTGGGCTGCCTGTGTGTTTTGTGTTGACCAACAGTATGTGACAGAAGTGATTCATGTTGTTTGAGTTCTAGACCCAAGCCTCAAGAAACCAGGCAGCTTCTCCTTCCACTCATGTTTAGAGCCCTGAGCTACTATGTAATAAAGCTCAGTTATTCTAGTGGGCACACCACTTGTAAAGAGGAGTCCAACCCAATAATCAGTATGAATCAGCACGTGTGTAAACAAACCACCGTGTACTATCAAGCCCTAGAAGAATGCAGCCATATAGGTGAGACCACCTGACACCATGCAGAGCATAAAATATGGATCAGCTGAGCCCAGCTGACCCACAAAACTCTAATAATGATGGTTATTGTTTCAAGCCCCTAAGTTTGCTTATGTAGTAATAGGTCATTGATATAGGTGGGCCTACCAAGGTATTGTTCCAAACTAAGCAACAAAGCTAAACTCTGTCTTCCAGTAACCAGCTTATAGAATACATACTCTAAGTTCTACAGGCAACACCAACTGCCAACTGAAGGTAGGTGGTAAAAGGGAGACCATTCTGTATTAGTTTCTCCGTTAGTTTCTGGATAATCTAGCTTGTTCAGCAGAGGCAATACAGGCCTTCTGGATCAATTGGTCATTCAGCTCTCTCCTGTAAACCAACATTTCCCTCAGTCCTTTGCATAAAAGAAGAAAACCAAAAATATCATTTCAAAGCTATGGATCTCAAATCTCAAAAATCTCATATTTCACAAATAAGCTTGAAGTCTAGCTCCATAAAGCCCAACTACTGAGTTATCCTTGCCGGCTTTAGGGCCCCCTTCAAACTATCTTCAGACAGCAGTTCTACATCCCAGTATTAATTTGCAAGAAATTTTCACTTCCTCTTATACACTTTTCTGCAGGAGGCAGAATCTCACTGCCTCCATGAGAAGGAGGAAATGTTCTTCCCTAGGTTCCCAAGATGCACCACGAGTAACATATTCCTCAACCAAGTGTTTCATTCAAGGGCAATATTTGCCCTTAGACCTACTTGCCACCAATGGTATATAAGAGTTCCTTCAATTTCTCAGTGTCACTTCATTCAGAGCCCTTTTATAGTTTCTTTCC
The DNA here is from genome assembly GCF_922984935.1 of Meles meles. Lineage (NCBI taxonomy): Eukaryota > Metazoa > Chordata > Mammalia > Carnivora > Mustelidae > Meles > Meles meles. Next base: position 96,061,963 of record NC_060068.1, read on the forward strand.
CCATTAAAATGAAAACACTAACCCAAAAGGATACATGCGCCCCTATGTTTATGACAGCATTACTTGCAAGCCAAGTTATGGAAGCAACCTAAGAGTCCACTGATAGATGCATGGATAAAGATATGGTATATATTCATAAAATAGAATATTGCTCAGCCACAAAAAAGAATGAAATCTTGCCATTCATGACAATAAGGATGATTCTAGAAGGTATTATGCTAAGTGGAATAAGTCAGACACAGAAAGACAAGTACTATATGATTTCACTTACATGTGGCATATAAAGAACAAAATAAATTAACAAACAACAGAAACAGACTCCTAGAGAACAAACTGGTGGCTGGTGGTTACCAGAGGAAAGCAAAGTGTTGGCATGGGTGATATAAATAAAGGAGATTAAGAGGTACAAACTTCCAGATATAAAATAAGTAAGTCAAAGGAATAAAAAGTATCACAGGGAATGTAATCGATAACTACATTGCAATAACTTTGTACAGTGACAGTTGGTAACTACGCTTACCATGGTAAGAATTTCATAAGGTATACAATTATCAAACCACTAAGTTGTACACCCAAAACTGATCTTGTAGGCCAACTATATTTCAGTTTTAAAAACATATAGCTATCATGACTAGTAATAACTTTTCCATTACCCCAAACAAAAAATTTCTTTCCCCATTGTATGGATTTAAGAAGCTTTATTTTTTACCTTCTTCAGATCATATTCTGGTTTAATAAATTCACAAACTCTGAAAAATTTTCATTATACAGGAAAACAGTCTCTAAAAAAGGGATGAGCTTGCAGAAAATATGAAACTCATTTTATAGAGAGTAAATTAACCAGTGGAATTCAGAAACAGAAAAAAGGAAGGCTGCATTGCAGGGGAATTAAACTCAAGGTTTAGTAATCACTGGATTTCTGTCTTCATGATGGTGAACTGCCTTGGAAATGGTACTAAAAAAGGGTGAGGGGAGTAAGAAGGGAACTGCCTTGGTAGAAAATCCCAAAAAAGTCAGAAAGAGATGACTTTCCAACACAAGATAAAAAGGCCAAAGGACAGAGCAAAAGGCTAGTCTTTGAGAACAAATTAAAAGAGGAAGTTAGAGTGGGAAAGCCCACTCTATGAGTCTGAGAAACAGTGTTCTTGGTAATAGCTCTTAAAAATAGTCCAGAGTTACTTAAACAGAAATACTGTGATGACAGGATTTTATTTTTTGTGGGCGTTTTTTTATTATTATTTAAACATTTGAGGTTTATTGACCTAGTTAAATTTTAGTAAAGATCATCTTTTTTTTTAATTAAAAAGAAAAAGAACTCCCTTTTCTATACTAATAAACCACTTCATTATGTCACAGGGTTCAGAACCCTATGATCATGGCTCTTTGCTCCACGAGGTTATTGGAGGCCTATCAGAAGGGAGATGGTCAAAAAAGAGAAAACTCATCTTCAGAATCTCATATAGTCATGGGAGGGACAGCCATGCATATCCTCTTTGCATTTGACCCTCAAGATATGAATTGGCTGTGGGCCTATAGCAAAATGCCCCTGGTCATCTTCTCCTCCTTCTCCTCTGCTGCTTCTCAGTTCTTACCCTCCACCCTGCTTTGATATCTCTGAGTGCACTTTTGACTCGCAGTTTCCATGCATTTCAGGCAAACTTTGATTTAATTATTTGTGCTGTATCATGGACTGCAAAAATATCCACAATTCATCATTTTCTGGAAAAGATCCATGTCTCCCTTTGAAACCTCATTTTCACTTTAAAAAAAACCAGCATTCTCATGGAGGTATCATTTCCTTATTTAGAAAAGGATTGTCCTCTGTGTGTTAGCCAGACTCCCTAACTCACCCAAGTTAGAGTATCTAACATCTACCAAACACTTCTGTGCCAGGCACGATGCTCAGTGTCTTCATGACTCGTTGGGGGAGGCAGGATTATCTTCCTCAGTTCACAGCTGCAGAAACTGAGATAATCTGATTTGTCCTGACTACACCCTAGTGAGTAGTCACTACTCACCTTTATCCCAGATGCCAAACCCTTTATCCCAGGGCTTCAGGGACTATGGCTTCCTGCCAGGATAGAAATAAAAGCCACAGTTGATCAGACCACATCTCCTCAAACTGGCTGCCAGAGCTGTTCTTACAAAATACTCTCTCATAAACTGGTTTGGATTTCTCATCAATAACTTAAGTACCACTTGCTCAATCAATGTGTTTACTTTGAACTGTGTTGTTGATTTATAGTGACCCTAAACCTAACTCGTGAGGATGTTAGGATGGAGTATCCACTTCTCCACTACCATTAGGTAAGGAAGACGTCTAATGTCCAATCTCCCCTTCTCTCTCATTTCACATAGGAAAGTGAACCATGACAACTGTTAGGTTGCCCACCACCTATGAGGTTTAACAGAAGAAGCCAGAACAACTTAAATGGCACTGAGGATCACTTCCTAAATCTCCACCTCATTGAAAACAGCATTTGTGATGATATCTTCCCTTTAACTCCATTTAGTTTATTCCCTGTCCCTCTGAACCTTGCTTTCTGACCCTAGCTGGCTGATATGTTCAGAATATTTCGATATCACCTGTTGCCATTGGCTCTTGTCAGATTCAGCCAGGTGAAAGCTGGGTCAGGAGATCAGAAGCAGGGAGAGAATGAGGGCAGGCATGAATTCCTCTGGGATGCCCATGCTGGGCGGTGGGTTGTCTGTACTCCTCCACTATAGGCCACACTTCCTGTCAGGAAGCCCTCCAGACACAACTCCCTCAGGGCTGCCCTTACCTCCCCCTTCCACTTATTCCCTCAGCCCTGACAGAATTAACAGGAACCCATACTGGCATAGGGTACACACCATCCCTGGTGCTTTTCCGAAGCCATGCCTGCGCCCGTGAAAATAGACTTTTCATCAAACTCCTTTCAAATTACCCAATCTTAATGAGCCATCTGTTTCCTGTCAAAATCTTGACTGATACAATATTGAAAATGTTGGCAAAAACGTAGAGCCTCACTAAAACATTACCACTCATTGACTGAATCAGAGGAAGAAAAGAAGATCTATTTCTTTCTATGTAAGTAAAAACATTGAAAATAAAATACAGCAGAAGGAAAAAAGACATGTTTATTCTTACAATTATCAGAACTTAAGATGTCCTGAACTGAAATGTTGCTTGGGAATCCAAAATGTCTGATAGTACCATGCACTCTCCTTATTCTTTCTTACCATTTTGTCTTCTTGACTCAGAGTAACATAGAGGCCATCTGCCTCCAGAAGTCTGGGATCCAGTCCTTCATCTGTCACCTAATAACTCTGACCCTGACTGTAATATATAATCTCCCTAAGCCTTGTTTCCTGCTATGGACTAAGTGTTTGTGTTCCCTTAATATTTTTGTATGCTGAATCCCTAATTTCCAATATGATGGTATTTGAAGAGGGGGGCTCAGGGAAGTAACTGAAGTCAGATGAGGTTACAAAGGTAGAATCCCTCATGATGAGATTGGTGCCCTGATAAGAAGAGACCCCCAAAGAGCTTGCTCTCTTCTCTCTCCACCATGTGAGGACACAGTGAGAGGTGGTTATCAGCAAAAAAGGAAGAATGCTCTCACCAGAAAAAGAACCCTGTCAGACTTTAATCTCAGAATTTCTAGCCTCTAGAACTGTGAGGAAATGAATTTCTTCTGGTTGAGCCATGTAGTCTTGTATCTTGTTATGGTAGCTGACACATATTGACACAGTTCCTTCACCCTGAAACCGGAGATGATTATACTGCACCACCCGCCCTGGAATGTCTCTCCCGTTTACTAGTTTTATACCCTTGGTCAGGTTAGCTAACTATACCTCACCTGCAAAATTAGAATAATTAATGATACTTCTTTGGCTTGTTTGGTAGGATTAAATGAGATAAACCAAGTAAAGTACTTAGGACAGTGTCTGGCACTTCATAAGTCTTAATTAACATTAATCATTACTATCACTGCTGCAGAGAAATTCTGCTATGGATGAATAACTCTGCCAAGGACGGGACAGGGTCAGCAAAGTCTTCTCAGAAGAGGTGATGAACAGAGGATGCAAGACCTCATCATTTTTCCCTAAATATCCAGCCATAGTTTAGCCACGTAAGTGCTTGTTCCCTGCTCTTTGATGTATTAATATTTGAAACAAGAATCCAGTTACAAATGCATGACATTAATAAAGTAGAATTTATATTATGAGCAAAAGAAAAGTATGGAGAACGAACTGACCAGTAAGGAGGGATTCAACAGGCACTTCATGAGTTCACTGCTTATCCTTCTGGCTGAGGAGTAAGGAATAAGAACTAGGCATGATACAGGCAGCTAGAGAGAGGATTCACATAATCTTAAACCTCTTTATGATAGGACGTATAGCCGTACTGAATTCTGTGGATGGGAATTCCCTAACCACACACACACACACCCTCTCCAGAAGCATCTTAGAGTACTGAGCACACAGTAGACTTCAACACATCTTTACTGAATGAATAAATGCAAAATAAACTTCCCCTCAGGCTGTCAGGCCATGGAAGAGTTCCTGGAAAAGAAAGAATTTGAGGAGCCATGTGAGTGACAAGTACAAGATAGTAAGTTCACATGCAGGGGGCTGTTCCCTGGCAAAGAAATGGCCCGAGAAAGGTTAGGTTTATAAGTAATTTTCCATAACATTTTGAAACTCTTGTTTTTCTAGTTTTGTTTTAAAAAGAATTGCATCAATTTAAGAAGGAGTAAAAAAAGAAGAAGGATGGTGTGGGGGAAGAGAGAAGAGGAAGAAGAAAAAGGCCCTAAAAGCCCTGGGAGAAGCCCAGGGATAGAGTGTGGTTGGAACTCCTGAAGGAGCAGAAGTCCTCACTGCTTCTGCAGGAAATGGAGAACACTGAGCCCAACTATAGGCTGAGGCAGGAGGACCATCACTTGCTCTGCAACCCAGGGCTGACTCACATGAACACATAAGATCAGGAACTATTCAATTACCAACCTCCACCCCACGTTTCTCTAGATTTGACAAAATGTATTTAATCTGGACTCCGAATTTTTTTGGAGTCTCACCACTTTGCTAAACCAATTGTTGCAGAGTAATGGAAGACACCGAGATGAACTAGAATAGCAAATGTTCCCAGTGACTTTCCATCTTGAGGGACGTGAAACACACAAAAAAGTGACTATATAGAAAAGAGTATTATGTGTAAGAGAGATTGACTCCTACATCAAAATTTTAATCATTTTTAGTTACAGGGATGGTCATAAAGAAAGAAGAAGAGTAACAGGTCTCTCACAAGAGGTGGTTCTAAGAAATATCCTGAAGGAAATGGAGAACTCGGTTTGGCTAGAGTAAGTAAGGTCATTCCTTAAAAGGGTGGTGGGAATTATCTGAGGAAAAGGTGGACAAAAATAAGCAAGATTTATTTATTACTTAGAAACTGTGTTCTAAACCCCCCAAATAGTATTACTGAGCACGTTCAGGATTTATTGTTCTCCCACATAAAAGAAATCCAAAGGGAGCTGATCCAGATCTAGTATGATGCTCCCTGATATCATCAGACAACCAGGCTCTTTTTAGTTTTCTGGTTCACCATCCTTGAGATGTAACCACATATTCTTAGGATCTAAAATGGTTGCTGAAGCTCCTGCTATCATGTCCATGTTTCAGGCAAAAGGAAGGAGGAAAAGATAGAATAAATGGGCATACGCTTCTCTTTTGAGGAACTTCCCTAACAACTTTCATTTATATTTCATTGGCTAGAATTCTGTCACATGGCTACCTTCCTCCGCTTGCAAGGGAGTCTCAGGCATATGCTGTTTGTTGGGCATTGCACTACTCCCAAAGGAATCAAATGTATATAAGTAAAAGATAATTCTAGAGTTCAACAACAAACAATAGCAAAAAATTTTTCTACAAGAGATAAAAAATGCATATAAGAAAGGAACCCTGTAACTTGTGGCATATGTCAGACTTTGAAGAGAAGGTTGAAGCCAGTGAAAACTGTTGATCTTACAGAGTAGGCAGGTTTTGAAAAGAGTGGATTAAAGGCGAGCTTCAGTGGTTCAGTTGGTTAAGCATCTGCCTTCAGCTCAGGTGGTGATCTCAGGGTCCTGGAATTGAGTCCCAAGTCAGGCTCCCTGCTCAGCGGGGTGTCTGCTTCTCCCTCTTCCTCTCCCTCTGCCTCTCCGCCTGCTTGTGCCTGCATCTCCCCTCTTTCTTTCTCTCTCAAACAAATAATAAAAATATTTTTTAAAAAATGGATTAAAATGTCAAAAAGCTCTTGAAAAAACTCATATAGAGGAATTGTTAAGTCCAGAAGTTGCTCCAGGGGTCAAGCAGTGTCAATCACCATGGAAACATCCTCAGGACCAGCACAGCACACAGCCAGACCTGGCAGTCATTGGCTCACACAATGTATGACACTTAGAGGCCTCTTTAAGACAATCAACACCCAAATGTCTCTTTTAATACCTTCAAGCTCCCTTTTATTGACATTTGGTACATATTCAAACTGTCCTCATGTGATTTTGACATCCTATCAGTTGAGTTTAAAATATAAATCAGGAAAATTCTATACACCAGTTTGTAAAAGTATTTTGTTATATTTTAGGAAAATAGATGTAATTTTTTAAATATGAATCAAAGATATTGATTTAAGACATAAGGATACTCTCTGAGGTTTTAAAAATTGAGAGGCATTCTACCCGAGCAATGTTAAACAGGAAGACATTCTGCAGAGCCTGCCTATGGCAACACAAGACTCACACAGAGTCTGGCAGGAGATAAACACACACGGGTAACAGGCTCCTGGCACAGTTCAAGCCCCTGACGCACCGTGCATGCGGGATCTAAGCCAGCTGTACCCCTGGGACACAGCTCTATAGACCAGCCTGTGAACGTTGTCCAGGCAGTGAGCCCAGTAACAGGTATCTATGGAAGAGGAAGCAATTCCAGGATCGCCACATGGCCAACCATGAAAACGACTGTAATACTTTGTTTTCATTTATAAATGTTTTACTCTTTATTTATTTAATTGTGTATGTGTGTGTGTGTGTGTGTGTGTGTGTGATGAACACTGGGTGTTATACACAACTAATGAATCGTTGAACACTACACCAAAAACCGATGATGGACTATATGTTGGCTAATGGAATTTAAATTTTTTAAAAATGTTTTACAATTTCAAAGATGATTAACATAGGAGCCAACCTGGCTCACCGATTTTCTTTTTTAACCAACAGAGTAAACAGTTACTGGAAACTTCAGTGACTTAGGCAGAGTTGCATACCTCCTAAGTGCCCGAACTGACAGTCAGCTGATCAACCCTCCATGTATTCTGACCATACCTGACGGGCAGCACTGAGTCTCTCCTTCAAGTTACTCAGATTGTGCCACTCTAAATTTATTTTTATTAACATGAGTGGTGAGTGCTGAGAGAATACAAATCTTTTTTGTCCTCTGGCCTGTTTAAATAATAGAGGAAACTTAGACCTATAAAACTTCTGATTTATTCAATTGCATGGATAAAAAAATAAAACCTACTCCCAGCTCCTCTCATATCCAAAACTCATCCACCCCAAACAAAACAAGACAAAATCCTTAGTTTAAATTTATGTTGAAGGCACGAGACTTGGAGTTAAGAAGCCTGGGTATGTTCCTAACTCTGTAACTAACAAATGTTTTAATCTCTTGAGGCCTCGGCGTCCCCTTCTGTAAAATGAGGAAGTTAGAGCCCTGATACTCCTTCAAATTTTACATTCCAGGATTCGGTGCTGGTCTGGCTACAAACCCATTCAGCCTTATTGAAAAGAATTGGACATTCCAAGAGTAAAGCTCCATGATATGGTAAGGAACAATGCCAGAAAAAATGTGGTTTTCCATGTGACAAGATAACCTCTATAAATAGGAATCCCAGAATATCTGTTCGTAAGACTATTGGCTGGTAGCTCTCAGCTGCCTGATGCTGCTATAGATTCGGAAGAAACTTCTTTGTTTGGCTCTTGTCCCTGAGTTCTAAAAATCCAGTAGCTAATTTAAGGTTTGGTACTAATAGATCATCATTTTATGCAGTTAAGTACACTGACAAGCTTGTAAAACTAGGTTTATTGCCTGTGGATGCTCGGTTCGTGACTTCCAGGAGAAAATGTGGGAGATAGTCCTGCTCTGTCTCCTACTTAGCCTTCTCATAATAACCTGAAATTCTTTTTTAAAATAGGGCAGCAAACTATACTCCCCTAGCTTGGGCCTGTCTGAGTCTGAAGACCTGTTGGGAGAAAGGAAGGAGAATAAACCCAATTCTTCTGTCAGCTCTCCCTACCCCACACCCAAATCCCCAGGATTATAAGGAGGGGAGGAAAAAAGATACGAAGACCAAAAAAAAAGACCGACTTGACTTGTTCAGGGTTGATGCTCTTGGTTATTTGATGGGTAACCAAAACTAATTCTTTTTCTTGGGGCACATGTGGACATTTCAGAAGTCCCTAATGCATCTCCCTCAGTTGACCTATTGCTACCTTCCTCACATCAGTTCCTGCCTTTGCAAAGAACCTCACGGCCTCATACTTCCAGAATCCTGTCACTTTGGCTGAGGCTGTTCAGAAGGTGCCAACCTGATTCCCTTTCATGACACCCGCTTGGCCCATGGGAAGTTTATGAGCTGTTGCCAAATAGTGAACGTGCAGACTCTGCTCTTGCCCTGCCTTCATGTGTGGCTGCAGCCAGTCTTTCATAGAGAGTCTATTTTCCACAGTTCCTCAGGCAGCAGTCCAGTGTTGTCCCCAAATCCAGGGACACCTATCACGCTTTCTGGCTGGTCTCCCTATAGGCCTTCCTGCTAGGCTGAAGGGAGAGGGAAGCACCAATACTCTTCTGGTGTTGGGAGTAGGTGGTGAATCCCTCTCACAGATGATTCACCAAAAATACTCTTTCTCTTAGCCTTTTAAATATCAACCTTTCTTACTCTCAAAAATGCATATCATTCTTGACTATCTCCTCTGAAAATCACACATAGGTGATCTAACCTCAGTGTTGGATGTATAAGCACCTGTATAAGTTCTCCTCAGACACCTAGGGCCTGTAGGATCTGTCACACAGAAAGAATTTTGTGGTGTTTTTTTTTTTAATACCCCTTTATTTTGATTTGTAACTATTCTTCTACTCCTCAAATTATTTCTACGAACATCCAAAGCCAATCATATATGGCTTTCCTATAAACACAAAAAACTAAATTTTTTCATCTCCTCCTTCCCCTGAACCCTTCTTCTTCTGTGACATGTGCCTCACCCTCTTAATCCCTTGCTTTTCTTACCCTTCCGTTTTTTTTAAGTTTTTATTTAAATTCCAGTTAGTTAACATACAGGGTAATAGTAGTTTCAAGTGTACAATACAGTGACTCAGCACTTCCGTACCACACCTGGTGCTCAATTACAGCAAGTGTCCTCCTTAATCCCCATCACCTGTTTCACCCATCCTCCCACCCTTCTCCCCTCTGGTGACCATCAGTATGTTCTCTGTAGTGAAGGGTCTGTTTCTTGGTTTGCATCCCTCTCTCTTATTTCTCTCTTTGCTCATTTGTTTCTTATATTCCACATATGAGTGAAAGCATATGGTGTTTGTCTTTCCTGACCTATTTTGCATATCATAATACTCTTTGGCTCCCTCTATGTCATGGCAAATGGCAAGATTTCATTCTTTTTTGTGGATGAGTAATATTCTATTGTGTGTCTATGTATGTACACACACACACACACACACACATATTTACACATACCACATCTTCTTTATCCATTCCTCGATTGATGGATACTTGGGCTGTTTCCATAATTTGACTATTGTAGATAATGCTGCTGTTAACATGGGGGTGCGTGTATCCCCTTAAATTTACCCTTTGGGTAAATACCAGTAGTACAATTGTTAGATCATAACGTACTTCTGTTTTGAGGTTTTTGAGGAACCTCCGTACTCTTTTCCAGGGTGTCTGGCTATACCAGTTTGCATTCCCACCAACAGCACACAAGGGTTCCTTTTTCTCCACATCCTTGCCAACACTTGTTGGTTCTTGTGGTTTTTATTTTAGCCATTCTGACAGGTGTGAGATGGTATCTCTGTGGTTTTGATTTCCATTTCCCTAATGATCAGTGATGTTGAGCATCTTTTCATGAGTCTGTTGGCCATCTGTATGTCTTCTTTGTTACCCTTCCATTCTTAATTGCTTCAGTATTTCTGTTGTCCCACAGTCTTTATGCAAACAAGTATGGAAGGAAAGGGAAGAACTTCAGAGTTCATCAAATGCAACTGGTTCGATTAAAAACAGTAAAACCAAGACCAAAGGGACTTGCCCAAAGTGAAAAAACTGGTTAGTATCAAACCAGTTTGACAAACCAGTTTGACAAACCATGTCAAGATGAACATGGAAGTCTCCTAACTTCTAATATATTTCTACCTCCATTCTATATAATTGATTCTCTCTCATTTTAATTTAAAAAAGGCTTAAAAACTTAACATGACTTTTCCAGACAAGATCCAATCAATACCACAAATGGTACACACTTGAGTCTATATACCCCCTAATCTCTCCCCTTTCTCTCTCTTTAATGCCGCACTTGACACTGAATTCAACCACAGAGAAAACCATAGAAGTAGGATTCTAATTCTAATCCCTGCCCTATAACATCCACAAACATTTTGAAACCCTTTTCCGGTCCAGTACAGGAAGCTAGCACACTGTCCCTTCTGCCCCCATATGGCCCTGGAATTGCTCTGGACACTCAGAGGAGCTGGGCAGGAACCAGAGGAGCAGCAAGTGTCTCACTATCCTGAAATCAGACCCCAAATCCTAGACTGCTTGTGCCTCCCGGCTAAATACAAAACACTTCAAGTCATCCATACCATAAAACCAGAGATGGGAGCCAAAGACCAGGTTAAGGAAATAAGGAATACTTTGTGAATAGAACTGTGATTAATATTTTAATGGTTTATGACTGCATGTGGTTGAAGGAAAAGTAACTCTAATTCTTAAGCTATAGGTGTTTGGAGTCTGCCTAATGACTTCATCCTTGGTTTGTGCACTGTATTTCTGTGGCTACTTTAAAAAAAGGAAAACCTATATTAGACTGAGATTTCATATGATGCTCTATGTTCAGAAACTTAGAAAGTGCCCCTGTCATCAGTGGCTGAAGAAAGGGGGGGAGGGGAAGGATGACCATGAATAAAAATTCCAAGTCTCTGCACCTTCTTTATGTACCTTACTTATATAAGAATGCAAGTCACAGTATAGCAGCTGGAACCAGAAATAGTCTTTCTTCTACCACCTCCTCATGGTTGCCAGGCTGCTGGGAGATGGTCTTCCTGTGTACCACACACAGATTCTGCTGTTCCTCCACACCTTTAGCCCCATGAGCATCAGCTCTTCATCCCCTTCATCAAGAACTGTTTGATGAGGGGCGCCTGGGTGGCTCAGTGGGTTAAGCCTCTGCCTTCGGCTCAGGTCGTGGTCCCAGGGTCCTGGGATCGAGCCCCGCATCGGGCTCTCTGCTCAGCGGGGAGCCTGCTTCCCGCTCTTTCTCTCTGCCTGCCTCTCTGCCTACTTGTGATCACTGTCAAATAAATAAATAAATAAAAATCTTTAAAAAAAAAAAAAAAAAAAAGAACTGTTTGATGAAAAGGTCTGTCTTATTGAAGTGGTAGTAGGGGGATACCCCTGTGCATATCCCTCTTTCTTCTCCTGACCCTAACTCCACACTCAACTCTTACTTTCTACTTACTGTCTCCTTCATTGCTGCCAAATGAGCTGAAGGAAAAAGAAAGGAGGGTATACCCCTTCTCTGCCCCTTGCCTCCCACGCCCCCACATTTCCTGAAGGATCTGTCTTAAAATACATGTGACAGTCCCTAACAGTGGATTTGAGTTGGGGTAAGTCAACACTTCTCAGCTCTAATAAAGATTGGGAAGAAGAGCCTAAAGGCAGAGGGGCTCCTGTTTCAAAAACTGTTCTGTGTGATTACTGGGTGCCATGAAGATGTGAGAAATAACTTTCAGGTATGCCATAACCAAATCACCTTTGGTGGTAGGGAATTGTGACCCATGCAATGACTGTAAGAACCATGCACGTGTCCTGCTATGGCAAAATATTCTGAAAGCATTGTTCCATTGGCATTTTGCATCCAATGTTGTTGTTGAGAAGTCAGTGCCATTTGTATTCACTAACCTTTGTATATAATCTTCTCCCCTTTCTGACTTATCAAAAAATATTCTCTTTATTTTCAATATTCTGAAATTTTCTAAGAGCATATTTTCTTGTAAATCATTTTTCATTGATTGGTCTGAATATACCAGAAGACCTTTAAAATCTGAAGGCTCGTGTTTATCTGCTTTTCTAAATTATCCTATTTCTTTGAAAATTTTCCTTTACTCCCTTTTCTCTCATTTTTTTTTGTTTTGTTTTTGAGTTCTAACTCATCAGATGATACACAATCAGGATTGATCTTCTAATTTTCATACTGTTTCTCTATATTTTGTTCTACTTTCTTGAAAATATCCTCACCTTTACCTTCTAACCCTACTACTAAAATATTTGAGTCATCATCTTTTTAATTTAGAATTCTTCTTTGATTCCTACATATCCCTTCTGATAGCTGGATATAATATCTTCCCTTATCTTGGAAGACATTAATTAAAAGATTAGATTCTATGTATTCTTCCTTTCTCATTTCTTTGGCTTGCTTTGTTCTTTCATATTTATCCTAGAGATTTTTCTCTACTATCTGTTAATTTCTGGCTTTCTGTTCACATTTAAACAGTGACTCTTTAAGAAATAATACTGATGCTTTGCCCAGCTCCCTTGAGATGCCTCCTTATGGACTCTTGTGGGGTGGATGGGTTCATGGTGAAGCCTACCTGTGTGACACTTTGCCTGGGATCATACTCTTGCTTCATTTCCTCCTCCTATTGATTTGCTGCCCAACTCCTTTATTTGTCTCCCAGGGAAGCACTTCCTTCATGAACCAAGAGTGTGCAAGCACTTGTCCCAGGATCTGCTTCTGGGGGAGCCCAGGTGAGAAGCCCTTGCTCTGAATTACAATGTTATATTTCCTGAAGAGTTGAGCTCTGTCCCTGTGCATGATGCCAATACAGTACATACTTTGTCAAACAAATGAATATTTTACAATAAATTCTAAGAAATGACAGGCCATTTGACTAAAGTAGATGAGAACCTGTTTCTTTTTTTACATAGATATTTGATGTTAATGCATAATATACATGATTATTTGTCAGAGGCTTTCAACAATTATATACTTCTGAAAAGGAAGATATGATCTAAATTGTCTGTCAAAACTTAATTTATTATATTAAAATCAGAGTAATAAATAGCAAGTCAAAAGTTGACAGCAGGGATAAAGTCTAACGTAACTGAATAGCTAAAATTAGTCCCATCTTAATAAATGCCATAACAGGGGGGGAGGAGTTAAGATGGCGGAGAAGTAGCAGCCTGAGACTACATCAGGTAACAGGAGATCAGCTCGATAGCTTATCTAAACATTGCAAACACCTACAAATCCAACGGGAGAGCAAAGAGAAGAAGAACAGCAACTCTAGAAACAGAAAATCAACCACTTTCTGAAAGGTAGGACTGGCGGAGAAGTGAATCTAAAACGACGGGAAGATAGACCGCGGGGGGAGGGGCCGGCTCCCGGCAAGCGGCGGAGGAACGGAGCACAAAATCAGGACTTTTAAAAGTCTGTTCCACTGAGGGACATTGCTCCAGAGGCTAAACCAGGGTGAAGCCCACACGGGGCCAGCGTGGCCCCAGGCCCCGCAGGGTCACAGAAGGATCGGGGGTGTCGGAGTGTCGGAGAGCTCGCAGGTATTAGAACGGAGAAGCCGGCTTCAGAGACAGAGCCGAGGACTGAACTCTCAGCTCGGGGTTACCTTGAACTGGTCGCGGGCTGGGTGAGCTCGGAGCGCGGCTAGAGGCTGGGGATACGGGAGTGATTGGGTGCTGTCCTCTGGGGGCGCACTGAGGAGTGGGGCCCCAGGCTCTCGGCTCCTCCGGGCCGGAGACTAGGAGGCCACCATTTTCATTCCCGTCCTCCAGAACTCTACGGAAAGCGTTCAGGGAACAGAAGCTCCCAAAAGCGAACCCGAGCCGATTACTTAGTCCGGCCGCCGGTAAGGGCGGTGCAATCCCGCCTCAGGCAAAGACACTTGAGAGTCACTACAACAGGCCCCTCCCCCAGAAGATCAACAAAATATCCAGCCAGGACGAAGTTCATCTATCAAGGAGAAAGCAGATTCAATTCCTAAGACAGCAGAGCAATTCCAGAGGAGGAGAAAGCAAATCACGGAACTCATGGCTTTCTCCCCATGATTCTTTAGTCTTGCGGCTACTTCAATTTTTTTTTCTTTTTTCAATTTTTTTTTCTTTTTTCAATTTTTTTTTCTTTTTTCTTTTTTCTTCTTCTGCTAAATTTTTTAAAACTTTTACCCTTTTCTTTTTTAACGTTTTTTGACTAGTTCATCTAAATATATATATTTTTTCTTTCTTTTTTATATTTTTTTATTTGTTTTATTTTTTAAATTTTTTTCTTTTTCTTTTTTTTTTCAGAACCTGTTTTTATCCCCTTTCTCCCCCCCACAATTTGGGGTCTCTTCTCATTTGGTTACAGCGCATTTTTCCGGGGTCTTTGCCACCCTTTTAGTAGTTTATTTGCTCCTTCATACCCACTTATCTGGACAAAATGACAAGGCGGAAAAAATCACCACAAACAAAAGAACAAGACACAGTACCAAAGGCTAGGGACCTAATCAACACAGACATTGGTAATATGTCAGATCAAGAGTTCAGAATGATGATTCTGAACATTCTAGCCGGGCTCGAAAAAGGCATGGAAGATATTAGAGAAACCCTCTCTGGAGATATTAAAGCCCTTTCTGGAGAAATTAAAGAACTAAAATCTAACCAAGTTGAAATCAAAAAAGCTATTAATGAGGTGCAATCAAAAATGGAGGCTCTCACTGCTAGGATAAATGAGGCAGAAGAAAGAATTAGTGATATCAAAGACCAAATGACAGAGAATAAAGAAGCCGAGCAAAAGAGGGACAAACAGCTACTGGACCATGAGGGGAGAATTCGAGAGATAAGTGACACCGTAAGACGAAACAACATTAGAATAATTGGGATTCCAGAAGAAGAAGAAACAGAGAGGGGAGCAGAAGGTCTATTGGAGAGAATCATTGGAGAGAATTTCCCTAATATGGCAAAGGGAACAAGCATTAAAATCCAGGAGATGCAGAGAACCCCCCTCAAAGTCAACAAGAATAGGTCCACACCCCGTCACCTAATAGTAAAATTTACAAGTCTTAGTGACAAAGAGAAAATCCTGAAAGCAGCCCGAGAAAAGAAGTCTGTAACATACAATGGTAAAAATATTAGATTGGCGGCAGACTTATCCACAGAGACCTGGCAGGCCAGAAAGAGCTGGCATGATATATTCAGAGCACTCAACGAGAAAAACATGCAGCCAAGAATACTCTATCCAGCTAGGCTATCTTTGAAAATAGAAGGAGAGATCAAAAGCTTCGAGGACAAACAAAAACTGAAAGAATTTGCAAACACCAAACCAGCTCTACAGGAAATATTGAAAGGGGTCCTCTAAGCAAAGAGAGAGCCTAAAAGTAGTAGATCAGAAACGTACAGAGACAATATACAGGAACAGTCACCTTACAGGCTAATAATGGCACTAAATTCATATCTCTCAATAGTTACCCTGAATGTTAATGGGCTAAATGCCCCAATCAAAAGACACAGGGTATCAGAATGGATAAAAAAACAAAACCCATCAGTATGTTGCCTACAAGAAACTCATTTTAGACGCGAAGACACCTCCAGATTTAAAGTGAGGGGGTGGAAAACAATTTACCATGCTAATGGGCATCAGAAGAAAGCTGGGGTGGCAATCCTTATATCAGATCAATTAGATTTTAAGCCAAAGACTATAATAAGAGATGAGGAAGGACACTATATCCTACTCAAAGGGTCTGTCCAACAAGAAGATCTAACAATTTTAAATATCTATGCCCCTAACGTGGGAGCAGCCAACTATATCAACCAATTAATAACAAAATCAAAGAAACACATCAATAATAATACAATAATAGTAGGGGACTTGAACACTCCCCTCACTGAAATGGACAGATTATCCAAGCAAAAGATCAACAAGGAAATAAAGGCCTTAAATGACACACTGGACCAGATGGACATCACAGATATATTCAGAACATTTCATCCCAAAGCAACAGAATACACATTCTTCTCTAGTGCACATGGAACCTTTTCCAGAATAGATCACATCCTGGGTCACAAATCAGGTCTCAACCGGTATCAAAAGATTAGGATTATTCCCTGCATATTTTCAGACCACAATGCTCTGAAGCTAGAACTCAATCACAAGAGGAAAGCTGGAAAGAACCCAAATACATGGAGACTAAACAGCATCCTTCTAAAGAATGAATGGGTTAACCAGGAAATTAAAGAAGAATTGAAAAAATTCATGGAAACCAATGATAATGAAAACACAACAGTTCAAAATCTGTGGGACACAGCAAAGGCAGTCCTGAGAGGAAAATATATAGCGGTACAAGCCCTTCTCAAGAAACAAGAAAGGTCCCAAGTACACAACCTAACCCTACATGTAAAGGAGCTGGAGAAAGAACAAGAAAGAAACCCTAAACCCAGCAGGAGAAGAGAAATCATAAAGATCAGAGCAGAAATCAATGAAATAGAAACCAAAAAAAAACAATAGAAAAAATCAATGAAACTAGGAGCTGGTTCTTTGAAAGAATCAATAAGATTGATAAACCCCTGGCCAGACTCATCAAAAAGAAAAGAGAAAGGACCCAAATCAATAAAATCATGAATGAAAGAGGAGAGATCACAACTAACACCAAAGAAATACAGACAATTATAAGAACATACTATGAGCAACTCTACGCCAACAAATTGGACAATCTGGAAGAAATGGATGCATTCCTAGAGACATATAAACTACCACAACTGAACCAGGAAGAAATAGAAAACCTGAACAGGCCCATAACCAGTAAGGAGATTGAAACAGTCATCAAAAATCTCCAAACAAACAAAAGCCCAGGGCCAGACGGCTTCCCAGGGGAATTCTACCAAACATTTAAAGAAGAACTCATTCCTATTCTCCTGAAACTGTTCCAAAAAATAGAAAGGGAAGGAAAACTTCCAAACTCATTTTATGAGGCCAGCATCACCTTGATCCCCAAACCAGACAAGGATCCCACCAAAAAAGAGAACTACAGACCAATATCCTTGATGAACACAGACGCAAAAATTCTCGCCAAAATACTAGCCAATAGGATTCAACAGTACATTAAAAGGATTATTCACCACGATCAAGTGGGATTTATTCCAGGGCTGCAGGGTTGGTTCAACATCCGCAAATCAATCAATGTGATAGAACACATTAATAAAAGAAAGAACAAGAACCATATGATATTCTCAATAGATGCTGAAAAAGCATTTGACAAAGTACAGCATCCCTTCCTGATCAAAACTCTTCAAAATGTGGGGATAGAGGGCACATACCTCAATATTATCAAAGCCATCTATGAAAAACCCACCGCAAATATCATTCTCAATGGAGAAAAACTGAAAGCTTTTCCGTTAAGGTCAGGAACACGGCAGGGATGTCCATTATCACCACTGCTATTCAACATAGTACTAGAAGTCCTAGTCTCAGCAATCAGACAACAAAAAGAAATTAAAGGCATCCAAATTGGTAAAGAAGAAGTCAAACTATCACTCTTCGCAGATGATATGATACTATATGTGGAAAACCCAAAAGACTCCACTCCAAAACTGCTAGAACTTGTACAGGAATTCAGTAAAGTGTCAGGATATAAACTCAATGCACAGAAATCAGTTGCATTTCTGTACACCAACAACAAGACTGAAGAAAGAGAAATTAAGGAGTCAATCCCATTTACAGTTGTACCCAAAACTACAAGATACCTAGGAATAAACCTAACCAAAGAGACTAAGAATCTATACACAGAAAATTATAAAGTACTCATGAAAGAAATTGAGAAAGACACAAAAAAATGGAAAAATGTTCCATGCTCCTGGATTGGAAGAATAAATATTGTGAAAATGTCTATGCTACCTAAAGCAATCTACACATTTAATGCAATCCCTATCAAAATACCATCCATTTTTTTCAAAGAAATGGAACAAATAATCCAAAATTTATATGGAACCAGAAAAGACCTCGAATAGCCAAAGGAATATTGAAGAACAAAGCCAAAGTTGGTGGCATCACAATTCCGGACTTCAAGCTCTATTACAAAGCTGTCATCATCAAGACAGCATGGTACTGGCACAAAAACAGACACATAGATCAGTGGAACAGAATAGAGAGCCCAGAAATCGACCCTCAACTCTATGGTCAACTCATCTTCGACAAAGCAGGAAAGAATGTCCAATGGAAAAAAGACAGCCTCTTCAATAAATGGTGCTGGGAAAATTGGACAGCCACATGCAGAAAAATGAAATTGGACCACTTCCTTACACCACACACGAAAATAGACTCCAAATGGATGAAGGACCTCAATGTGAGAAAGGAATCCATCAAAATCCTTGAGGAGAATGCAGGCAGCAACCTCTTCGACCTCAGCCGTAGCAACATCTTCCTAGGAACAACGGCAAAGGCAAGGGAAGCAAGGGCAAAAATGAACTATTGGGATTTCATCAAGATCAAAAGCTTTTGCACAGCAAAGGAAACAGTTAACAAAACCAAAAGACAACTGACAGAATGGGAGAAGATATTTGCAAACGACATATCAGATAAAGGGCTAGTATCCAAAATCTATAAGGAACTTAGCAAACTCAACACCCAAAGAACAAACAATCCAATCAAGAAATGGGCAGAGGACATGAACAGACATTTCTGCAAAGAAGACATCCAGATGGCCAACAGACACATGAAAAAGTGCTCCACGTCACTCGGCATCAGGGAAATACAAATCAAAACCACAATGAGATATCACCTCACACCAGTCAGAATGGCTAAAATGAACAAGTCAGGAAATGACAGATGCTGGAGAGGATGTGGAGAAAGGGGAAACCTCCTCCACTGTTGGTGGGAATGCAAGCTGGTGCAACCACTCTGGAAAACAGCATGGAGGTTCCTCAAAATGTTGAAAATAGAACTACCCTATGACCCAGCAATTGCACTACTGGGTATTTACCCTAAAGATACAAACATAGTGATCCGAAGGGGCACGTGTACCCGAATGTTTATAGCAGCAATGTCTACAATAGCCAGACTATGGAAAGAACCTAGATGTCCATCAACAGATGAATGGATAAAGAAGAGGTGGTATATATACACAATGGAATACTATGCAGCCATCAAAAGAAATGAAATCTTGCCATTTGCGACGACGTGGATGGAACTAGAGCGTATCATGCTTAGTGAAATAAGTCAATCGGAGAAAGACAACTATCATATGATCTCCCTGATATGAGGACATGGAGAAGCAACATGGGGGGGTACGGGGATAGGAGAGGAATAAATGAAACAAGATGGGATTGGGAGGGAGACAAACCATAAATGACTCTTAATCTCACAAAACAAACTGGGGGTTCCTGGGGGGAGGTGGGATTGGGAGAGGGGGAGCAGGCTATGGACATTGGGGAGGGGAGGCGAACCATAAGAGACTATGGACTCTGAAAAACAACCTGAGGGTTTTGAAGGGTCAGGGGTGGGAGGTTGGGGCAACCTGAGGGTTTTGAAGGGTCAAGGGTGGGAGGTTGGGGGAACAGGTGGTGGGTAATGGGGAGGGCACGTTTTGCATGGAGCACTGGGTGTTGTGCAAAAAGAATGAATACTGTTACGCTGAAAAAATAAATAAAATGGAAAAAAAATTAAAAAAAATAATAAATAAATAAATAAAATCTTTAAAAAAAAAAAAATGCCATAACATTGAACATTCCCACTGTTTAAGTGCATGAAACTTAAAAATTTGAAATTTCTGAGACTTTTGCAGAACACATTCTCTTGGGTTCTC
This sequence comes from Meles meles, assembly GCF_922984935.1. NCBI lineage: Eukaryota > Metazoa > Chordata > Mammalia > Carnivora > Mustelidae > Meles > Meles meles. Next base: position 96,082,048 of record NC_060068.1, read on the forward strand.
TGAAATTTGTACCAACACACACATCCATGCATATACATACCCCCAGGACATTTACTTTCTCCTCACTATAGAGTCACAGACATCAGGGGAAAAACAAAACAAAATAAAAACACTTTGGAATTTACATACTCTACTTAGAGTTAATTTAAATGGATCCTCAATAGTTATCCACAGCTTTCCCTGAGACTATCTCCAAAGTTAAAAAAGAAAAAAGCATTGGTCAGCTTTAACTTGGACTTGAGAGCTACCAACTGGACCAAGTATCAAATGGGTATGAGCAAGCCACAAGCAAGATTAGGTTGACCTTGGAAAAAAACAACAGAAACAATAGAAGCATAGTGGGTTCTTTTATAGGAAGTGGGTTCTTTTCCAGGAAGATTTACAGAATGGACCCTAACAAAACCACATTAATGGATAGCTGCTACAAAAGTAGCCTGGAAAGAAAGGGCCTGCTCTCCAAAGAGAATTACTCAATCGCAGAGCTAGGAGACATGAAGTTGCGATCTCTTATGTTTCTGGTGGGCCTAAGAGGGTGCAGGCCTTTGCTGTGATCTCTAAGGCCACAGCACCCCTTCACCTATGCTAGAATAGCTGCTGTGATCAGGCAGAGCTATCCCTTTCATGGCTGGAGGGCCAACCTTCCCAACCTGCACTCCAACCTCAGGTGCTATTTCCAAATCACCCTCAGCCTATTCCCTATGCCCAGCTTGAACACTGAGCCAGACACATTCCTAGGTCCCCTAGCCATAATGTGCTTTCAGTCTCTGACCTCTGCCTGGCACTCCAGCCTGATATCTGTGATCTGCCATTGCATCACCATCCTTCAGCTGCCAGTCTGGCCCAGAAGACTGTGACAAGTTCCTCCTCTATGCTCTGTCCTCTGTAGCCCATTTTGTCCCATAGCCACCATGACCTATTACTGATAAAACACGAGGGATCATCGTAGATTTTAATAGAGAAAAACCTCTTGACTTCAACAAGGAACTACCACTGTCAAGGAGCGGCCATTGCTCAAATTAGTTTAATGAAAAAAGTAGTATAATTTAGGGGGTATGACTTGTATTTCATGGTATCCAAAGCAGGTAATATAATAGGACCTCAAGAAGGATTAGAACAAGTGATAGGAACTGAGGAAGTTTTGCTTCCCATATCATGAGCCTGCGGGATTTTTACTTCACACTTTGTCTACAGCCAACTTTCTGTGCTTTGGTAAACCTTAGCAGACCCAGACCCATCTTGATACGGCTTCTCAACTCACATGCCTAACAGAGACCCACAAAAGGTTATGTGTCCCATTTCAGGTTCTTGAGAGAGTGAATTTAATGAATCCAGCTGGGAAAAATAAATCATGGTGATAGGAAAGGACTGAGTAGCCCCTGTGGCTGCTTCCCCCAGCGCTGCTGGAGACACTCTCCATGGGGCTGGGGAGGAGTGCTGAGCATCTCAGTACACCTTGTACTCTAGAGGCCAGGAGAATGAGTCATGCCAGAAAATCTGTTTTTTTCAGAGAGACAACGTTTTATGTAAGCTCCAAATTATCTATTATTGTCAACATATTTATTGAAAATCTTTTAAACATGTTAAACCTTCCTAATCAGTATGCTGTAGGCAGCTAAGCCTTTCTCTTATGACTCAGCCATCCTTATCACCATTATGTATTATACATTCTGCAAAGCAGAAAGAGCCAGAGTTCCTTTTCAGGGAGGCCTGTGGGCTATTTTCACCCACAGAAAAGGGCACAAGTTATTGTATTTGGGAGTGGTTTATCTGCAGTCAACAGCTTCCTGTTGTTCTCAGTGTACCTATTCCTAAAAGCCCTTCTTCCCATGTTTAATTTACTATAGTTATAATCCCTGTGGCTTTGCAAATTAAATTACCCAGGCTATTTGTCACAATCCATTAGGTTGCAAGGACAGTCATACGCTCATGTTCCTCAGTTAATGGAGGATGATATCAAAACACAAAAAATTTAAGAAGGCTCAGCATCCCCAATGCCAGCATCCGTGGGGAGCTAGAATATTGCCCAGCATTCATGGGCCAGCTCTTCTGACCCAATTATCATATTCTCTCCATGGGGGAGGCAAAGCAGAGGCTCACAGAGTGGGTGGAATGAAGCTATGGGCCCCTTAGGACTATCATCATTAGGGAAAAGGATCTGGAACATGTTCAGATGTAGCCTGTTATGCCTGAATTAAATGTATTCTGTTGAATTTTAATGTGCGCACAAATCAGTGAAGGCTCTTATTAAATTACAGATTTGGATTGTGCAGTGGGTGGTGCCTGTCTATATGCTCCACAGACTCCCAGGTGATGCCTATGATGGGCTAAACAGGAAGGCTGTTGGGTAGGTCAAATTGTCACCTGTTAGGGATAAATACCACCTGTGTCATGCATCCCCCTTGTGAAGACTTGAGGGGGGCCTGCTAGCTGGAGGAGGCCACTGTAGACTACAAAGATTCTGGATGCCCCTGCCAGACTGACCTGCTGAATATCCCTTTAGACCTTCTCTCTAAAATTTTCAAAGTGAAGTGTGTCATATGTTTGCTACTCTGATGCTGAGTGAGCTTGGGGAAGAACATACACATGCAGTCTTCTACTGGTTCTGCTCATCTAGTTGAACCCTGACTTACAGAAGCACTTAAGAGGAGGGCCTGGAACATAAAGCAAATATAAATACAATGGATTATACCCATTGTTTTCATTATTAGATATGCATTAGGAGACACTGGCAGCTGCTTCTCTGGAATGGGCTGTGGGCATGGTGAGCTCCCAGAGTGTCTTATCCTGTGCTATACATTCAGTTTCTAAAAATTGTGGGTTAAAATAAAAATGGGACTCAGAAACAGAACCAGAGGGCATAGCTCTTGATAAAACCCATTCTATGGGGCGCTGGGTGGCTCAGTGAGTTAACTGTCTGACTCTTAATTTCAGCACAGGTCATGATCTCAGGGTCAAGAGATGGAGAGCCGCATCAGGCGCTGTGCTGGGCGTGGAGCCTGCTTAAGATTCTCCCTCTCCCTCTCCTTTTGCCCCTCCCCACTCCCTCTCCCTGCCCCCCTCTCTATTGCATACACAAACTCTCTCTCTCTCTCTCCCTTGCTCTAGAAAACAAAACAAAACATTCTATTGTTATGCCTATCTACCTCTCGGTTCTTGAGTTCACCTGGAATATGTAAGATTGCTAGATGGTAGCAGTGGTGCTACTACTGTATTTTAAGTTGATACTGAGAATCTTTTGAACATATGTGTATTTGACATTATCAAGATTGCTCTGAAAGGATAGTTGTAAATGAAAAAAACAAAACAAAACAAAAACAAAAACAAAAAACAGAATCTTCTTTGTATATACCCCCACCCATTTTGGTTCCCCTGTGCCAATATCTCTTGTTTTCTCCTCACCCACACTCCTAACTCCTTTCCACTGGCAATAGTACCCTGCTTATGAGAGAACTGCCTCTCCCACATCCCCTGGGGTTGGGTGAAGGATGTTAACAATGAGACTCTATGTGTGGCCACAAGAGTAGGTACAAGAGTTGACTCACATAATGATTCTATATCTCCTGAGACGGGATGCCTGGTGGACATGTGACTCAACAGAGCCAGAAAAGAACTTTCTCTGAAGTTGTCATATATGAACCCTAGAAAAAAACAATCCCTCTCCTAAATCACAAGCCATAAAGATAAGTGCTTACGATTACCTGAAGCAATCTTGTATGCCACGTGCAGAGAGCTACTTTGAGGACAAAAAACAAACAAACAACAACAACAAATTTGGAAAGCTAAGGCAAAAAAACAGAGAATAACATGGTGCATTGACTTCAGCATCTGAGTTCCAGGATCTAGCCATGCCTGGAACTGTGTCCTCCTTTATCAGTTATCAATTGCGGCATAACAAATTACTCCAAAGTCTAGCAACTTTAAACAATATGTTATATGTCATTTCCCACAGTTTCTGAGAGTTAGGAACCTGGGAATGGTTTAACTGCTGCAGTCTAGCTCAGGATATCTCACATGACTGAGCTCAGTGTTGGGTCAGGCTTCAGGTTGTCTGGAGCTAGAGGATCTATTCCAAAGATGGCCATTGGCAGAAAGCCCTGTTTCATTGCCAAATGGGTCTTTCCACAGGGCTGTCTGAGTGTCCTCATGACATGACTCCCCCAGAGTGAGTGACCCCAGAGTGAGTGACTGAGAGTGAGAGCAAATAAGAAGTCACAGTCCAAAGTCACACACCATACTGTGACTGTATTCTATTCACTCGAATGAGCCACTAATATCAGCCCACACTCAGGGAGAGGGGAATTAGGTTCAGTGTCCGCAAAGCACAGTGGACATTTAAAACCACCAACCACTCCAGACAAATTATATGACTCTACAATCTCCATTTCTCTTGAACTGCATTTCTGCCACTTGCTGTTACCAGGTGGGGACTTGGCATCATCACACTCACTCTTCTAGCTTTGACCTTGATTCCACATTCTAATAAGTGGAGCCTTCTCCAAGGGTTGAGATGTCAGCTGATAGAATTATTCAGATACTTGTTCCTTACCTAGCTTTTTTGTGCCTAACTTCCAATGCTGATAACTGCCAAGAGATTAGTTGCTCTAGGACTGAGGCCCCATTAACTATACCCCAGATTCCCTGAAAGTCTAGTTGACAAAGACCTGGAATGACAAAGACCTGCTTTTTCTGTGCTTCTGACACTTGGCTTTGGGATTTCTTTGCACTGTCTGCTTGCCTATTATCATTTCCTATATATTCATGCTGTGGCATTATACCTACCTGGATTTTTTCTTCATTATCAACAATAAGGGCTGTGATTTTCTACTATCTTACCAGTAGCTGCCTCTTCCTCAAGCATGATTGTTTTCAGATTATAGTCCTAAAACCTTGCCCACCTCTCTGCATACATATTTGATTTATAGGATACAATACTCTATAATTATTTTAATAAGATTTTGAGGTAATTATACTTAATAAAACCCTGACTTACAACCCTGACACCATCTTGAAATTATTAATAAAGTTCCACTGCTAAAGAGTTGCAATGCTAGGGGCACATGGGTGGCTCAGCGGGTTGAAGCCTCTGCCTTCGGCTCAGGTCATGATCCCAGGGTCCTGGGATCAAGCCCCACATCGGGCTCTCTGCTCAGCGGGAAGCCTGCTTCCCCCCTCTCTCTCTGCCTGCCTCTCTGCCTACTTGTGATCTCTGTCTGTCAAAAAAATAAATAAAATCTTCAAAAGAAATATATAGTCATAAGCCAGGAGATCTCGGGATCAAAACTAAACACATCCAATGTATAACTAACTCTGGAATGGAAAAGACAGCAAGAGAGAGAAGCTAATGATAAGGATGGCAGCATTTAAACTTCATGTCTGAGAGTATATACCATCTTACCCAACAAGACATAATTATCAAAGTTTTAAAATGTGGACAATACATTAAAATGGAAAAATATTCATGACATAGATGGATTTAGTGTATGATTTCTTAATGAATGCAATAGAATGGGATGACCTTTTTAAAAATTGAAGGGGCACCTGGGTGGCTAAGTCAGTTAAGCAGCTGATTCTTAATTTTGGCTCAGGTCATGGTCTCAGAGTTGTGGGATTGAGCTCCGCATTGGGCTCCCCACTTAGTGGGGAGTCTGCTGGAGATTCTCTCTGTCCCTCTCCTTTGCTCCCTTCTCCACATTCTCTCTCACTCCCTCATAAATAAATATAAATAAGTAAATAAATTAAATAAATAAATAATTTTTTTAAAAAACTCAAAACATGGGGCTAATGAGAGAAAATTAATAAAAGGAATTGTTGGGGCTGAACTGGTTGAAAAACACTAATCTAGTTTAATACATTTCTTTCACACACTGGGGAACTGATATCATCAGAGACAGGAAGCATATTGTCCAGATCGGCATAAGTGGCAGGTTGAGCTAGAAACTGTCTCTCAAAGTATTTGCCTCTTAAACATGTCATATCTTCTTTTAGGATGTAGAAATATGATTTGTGCTGCCACATTTTAAGTATTCTGAATTTCTAACTAATATATATCCAACTGCCTGCTTAATTTGAAATTCACACAGGCATCTCAAACCTCATCTTAGACCTCAAATAGAACTCTTAAAATCAGCCTCCAAACTCATTCTTGCCCATTTTCCCCATCTCATTCTATACATATTCCCCTAGATTCTCAAGACAGAAATCTGAGAGTCCAGCATGATTCATTCCTCTGCTCAATGCTCACATTTAATCACTGACAAGTCCTGACATTTCTAGCCCAAAACATAATTTGATACCATCTGCTTCTCTCCATCTTCACTTCTACCACAATAACTCAAGAAACCAGTGGTGTCCTACACTGTATCCATTCTTCTCCTTCCAACCTTGCCACCAAACTACTTTTCGTGTAGCAGACTAATTTCTTAAATACAAATCTGGCTTTGTTGAAGAATATTTGACCATAGAGTTGCAGGTCCATATCTGGACTCTCTACTCTGTTCCACTGGTCTATGTGTCTGCTTTTGTGTCAATACCATGTTGTCTTGGTGATCACAGCTTTGTAGTAAAGCTTAAAATCAGGCAACATGATGCCCCCAGTTTTGTTTTTCTTTTTCAACATTTCCTTAGCAATTCAGGGTCTTTTCTGGTTCTATATCCAATGGTAAAAATACAGTCTCTTCAATAAATGGTGCTGGGGAAATTGGACAGCTATGTATAAAAGAATGAAACTCAGCCATTCTCTTACACCATACACAAAAATAAACTCAAAATGGATAAAAGACCTCAAAATGAGGCAAGAATCAATCAAAATCCTAGAGGAGAACAAAAGTAGTAACCTCTTTGACATCAGCCACAACAGCTCCTTTCAAGACATGTCTCCAAAGGCAAAGGAAAGAAAAGTGAAAATGAACTCTTGGGACTTCATCAAGATAAAAAACTTCTGCACAGCAAAGAAAACAGTCAACAAAACAAAGAAGCAACCCACGGAATGGGAAAAGATATCACAAATGACACTAAAGACAGTGGGCTGATATCCAAATCTATAAAGAAGTCCTCAAACTCAACACTCAAAAAACAGATAATCACATCAAAAAATGGGCAGAAGACATGAACAGACACTTCTCCAAAGAAGACATACAAATGGCTAACAGACACATGAAAAAATGTTCATCATCATTAGCCATCAGGGAGATTCATATCAAAATGACATTGAAATACCACCTTATACCAGATAGAATGGCCAAAATTAACAAGACAGTAAACAACAAGTGTTGGAGAGGATGTGGAGAAAGGGGAACCCTCTTACACTGTTGGTGAGAATGCAATTTGGTGCAGCCACTTTGGAAAACAGCATGGAAATGCCTTAAGAAATTAAAAATAGAGCTACCCTATGACCCTGCAATTGCACTATGGGGTATTTACCCCAAAGATACAGATGTAGTGAAAAGAAGGGTCATATGTACCCCAATGTTCATAGCAGCATGGCCACAATCGTCAAACTGTGGAAAGAGTCAAGATGCCCTTCAATAGACAAATGGATAAAGAAGATATGGTCCATATATACAATGGAGTATTATGCCTCCATCAGAAAGGATGAATACCCAACTTTTGTATCAACATATACGAGGACTGGAAGAGATTATGCTGAGTGAAATAAGTCAAGCAAGAGAGTTGATTATCACATGGTTTCACTTACTTATGGAGCATAAGGAATAACATGGAGGACATTGGAAGATGGAGATGAGAAGGGAGTTGGGGGAAATTGGAGGGGAAGATGAACCATTAGAGACTGTGGACTCTGAGAAACAAACTGAGGGCTTTGGAGGGGAGGTAGGTGGGGGGATAGGTGAGCCTGGTGGTGGGTATTAAGGAGGGCAAGTATTGCATGGAGCACTGGGTGTGGTGCATAAACAATGAATCTTGGAACACTGAAAAAATAAAATAAAATTTTAAAAATACATACATACATACATACATACATACATATCTACAAATCCAGGGATACAACTTTTTTGTTCAAAAATCTTTCAGTAACATATCTTCATGTGTGGGTTTCTTTAAAGTGGCACTACTTCTGTTTTAGACCAGATAATTCTTTATTGCAGGGGGCTATCCTGTGTTCTGTAAGATGTCTAGCAGCATCCTTGATTTCTACCCACCAAATGCCAGTAGCATCCCCACACACATATACACACAGTGGTGAAAATCTTAAGTGTCTTAAAAAGTGTCCCATGGAGAGGAATATCACCTGCCAGTTGTGAAAGCAAAGCTCTACTCATATGAAATCCGAACTTCATATTTGGAATGTGAATTGTCTCTAACTGCTATGAAGTGCGAATCTTCTAAGGAAGATCTCAAAAAATACCAGCTGGGATCGAGCCAATGATCAATAAGGAGGAATTCTCTATCTCTGGACTAAGGTCGATAAGAAGTTGGTAACAAATTTAACAGAGATCAGTTCAATACTGTGGTTAATAAGAAAGGAGGTAAAAGGAGCCAGGGCCTACATTAAGGCAAGCTGAAAAACAACTCTCAGGCAGAGCCTATCTTAATAGGAAGCAAATGACTCTTCTAAGAATAACTTTTGATCTTCTCAGCTCAGCTCACCCATTAAATGCTTCTCCACTCTCTCAGATACCATCCTCATTCCACACATGTCCTACATGATCTCTTCTAGTTCAATCATCTCAATAGCTATGTAGCACTGGTGAATCCTAATTTCATATTTCCAGCTCAGAAATCTTACCTGAGCTGCGAGTACATGCTTCCAATTTTCAATAGAGCACCCCACCTGTAAATCCCACAAATGCCTCAAATTCACATACCTAAAGCAATCCTCAAATCAGAGATATTTTCAAGTTCAAGTCACACAGTTAAAAATTTGGAGTGGGGCTGTGCTACGATCACAGTGGGAATGAGGAAGGAACATACCAGTGGAATTATAAAGCCACCATCCATGAACACCAGAGTGTGTGTGACCTGCCTCCATGAGGTCATGGGTTCACTGTGTGGGGGTGTTGGCCTGGTAATAAAGACCAGACATGGCATAGACAAGATCATACTCAGAAAGGTTCAAGTTAGCTCTGGGTGAAAAGGTTTCCATTTGAAAAAAAAAAAAAAAAAAAAAAAAAAAAAAAGAAAAGGTTTCCATTTCATTTCTTTAAAAACAAAAACAAACAAACAGACCAAAAAAAAAAAGAAAAAAAAAAATATATATATATATATCAGAAAACGAACCTAGAAAAAAAACTGTACATAAAAACAAATGGTACATTTTGACAAATTTGGTATCCAAACACAATATCATAAACACAATATCGTATTCCCAAGGAATAGGTCCATGAAGTTAATAACTTTGCATGCTGCGATGCCAAGTACCATTCTAGTCAGACAACCCATCTCGACCTAAAGACACACAGCCGCAGGCCCGTGCTCTGATGACATGTATTTCTTGCCAAGTGGCCTATGTGTTCACATTCCAGTATCTCCCGGCCTTAGCAATTGGGTTACTGGAAGTCATAATGAGGAGCAGTATGTCCAGAAGCAAGCTGCTCAAGATGAAGCAGCCTTGCAAAGCAGAGTGACCCTCAGGGAAAGTGCTGACACGGGCTTTTCTTCAAAACTGGCCAAGCAGGGGCACCTGGGTGGCTCAGTGGGTTAAGCCTCTGCCTTCGGCTCAGGTCATGATCTCGGGGTCCTGGGATCAAGCCCCACATCGGGCTCTCTGCTCAGTGGGGAGCCTGCTTCCTCCTTTCTCTCTGCCTGCCTCTCTGCTTACTCGTGATCTCTCTCTGTCAAATAAATAAATCTAAAAAAAAAAAAAAGACTCTCTCTCCCTCTGCCCTTCTCCCATCTCATAAAAAAAACAAACAAACAAACAAAAAAAAAAAACTGGCCAAGCAGTAACACGAGTCACGCCCAGTGCAGGGGCTTCCATTGCAGTCCGGTGATATCAAGGCTTTACTTCATTACCAGGGGAACTATGATGGCAAAATACAAACAGATTTCCTTCTAAACCAACACTCCCTCTTACTGCTTCAGAGAACTGCCTGAGACAATTACGGCACATTTATCATGAATTTCCTAGAAGTTCTACATTTCCACAACCTTGCATAAGTAACACATAGCCAATATTAAGTACTTATGATGGCTTCTGTCCTGTTTCTGAACTCTACAGAGCTGCACTGTATTCTGTTTGGGGACCCATCATCGCAGCCACTGCCTCCAGTTAGGTTAAGGAATTTGACTCTCAGAGAAGCTAAATGACTTGCCAAATCTCTGCAGCCAGTTAATGGAAAAGGTGGAATTAGGAATCGGTCTTCTGCCTCCAAGTCCACCTCATTTTCTAGCACACCTTGCATACGCCGTGTGTGGCATCACCCCGACATCCCAGGAGAGATATCCAGGGCTGGAAAGTAGAAAAGAAGTATAGAGTTTACAGTCACCAACTTAGGACTTAGTCACACTGAGACAAGGCTGGAATCCATGCTGGTAAATCAGAGAGACAAACACAGGAGAAAGGAAAGGGTAATGAGGAATATGAGTCAGATTATAATTCTAATTAAATAACTCACATCAAACTATGATCAAGCTACTGAATAATTACTTCAGAAAACAGGCTGAAGTGAAATAGTAAAGAATTTTAGAGCACAAACATGTTTCTATCAGTTTGAAATTTCTTTCGTTCATTCCATCACCATTTATCTAGTGCCTACTAGCACTATAAGTGCGGGGGGATATGGAGATGAATATAAATTTATGACATGAAGATAATCATCACCAACTGGAAAAACACATGTCCAAGAAACTATCAGGCCACAATAGAACTACATTTACTATGCTTTGGGAGTCTACCTGAAGTTTCCGTTAGTACAGATTTTTTTTTAAGTGGAACTAAGTCACCTCAATTTTTTACCGTGGCAAGTAGCAGTAATTTGTTTAAAATATTTTATTTATTTATTTGACAGAGAGAGAGATCACAAGTAGATAGAGAGGCAGGCAGAGAGAGAGGGAAGCAGGCTCCCTGCTGAGCAGAGAGCCCGATGCGGGACTCGATCCCAGGACCCTGAGATCATGACCTGAGCCGAAGGCAGCGGCTTAACCCACTGAGCCACCCAGGCGCCCCAAGTAGCAGTAATTTGGTGAGCTTCCAGTTCAGTGTTTTAGAGGAGGATGCTAGGTAGCTGGGAATAATTCTCTGAAGGTGGTCTAACACTTAGCATTAGCCTCTTTTTCTGTTCTTCATATTGTTTCATTCTACTCCTGTACAGAAATGAATTCTTAGGGCCATCCCACCTTTGAAAGGCAGCCTCTGCTCTTCGCTAATGCCAGAGCTATCAAAATGCAAAAGATTTTTTTTTGATTCCTAAAGACGGATATTTTTTTCCAGACAGCAAGAAAGGAGTTACCTGCATTCCTAATTCAAATAATAAAAAATTCATAGAATAAATAGATAGTATAAAGATACATGAAAGAAATAAAAAGATAGGGTTGAGGTTGCATTTGGCACCTGTTCAGCTAGCTGGGTTTCATGAATGATATCTGACTATCAGGGTTCCTTTTAGCTAGCACCAAACTTTGCGCAACTGTTTCTTCTTGGAGGAAAAACAGAGACTAGAAACAAAAGAGATCAATGGAAGCAAAATTGTAAACTAAGGATCTATAATGTAATGTTAATACACCCTTGCCTCCTAGTGCAAACTCCATCCCCTTCCATCCATGCACCCATCTAAGTGCATTCCCACCTTCAATACTGCCCAAACAACCCTGGGAAGCAGGTGAGTACGCATCATCAGGCTAACTGGTAGAGATGAAAACTAGTATCTAACCCAAGGTTAGAGGGCCAACTCCTAACAAAAAGAAGACCTAACACTCAGATGTTTTTGCTGATCAGTTCAAAAATCTTACCTCCATATCAGCATCTGGCAAACTTCTCCTGTAAAAGTTTAGGTGGTAAATATTTTAGGTTTTGTGGGCCCTACAGTCTCTATCTAGGACTGCCAGACTGTGCAAATAAAAATGTAGACACACTCAGTTATATCTGAACTTCAGAGAAGCAACAAATAATTTTTTAGTGTTAAGTATGTCCTATGCAATATTTGTTGTTTATCTGGAATTCAAATTTTACTGGGCTTCCTGTAATTTTATCTGGCAATCCTCTTTCTCTCCCATCCTGGTGCAAAAGCAGCCACAGACAGCACATAAACAGGGCAGTGTGGCTGCATTCCAACTAAACTGTATTTACAAAACAACCAGCAGGGCTGCTTTAGTTGTGGTGGTTGGTGGAGGGGGAAGGTGGTGGGAGGCAGAATGGGGAGGTCACAGTTTGCCAACATCTACTGCACATCACTGCCTTTGTCTTTACTAAGAGGTGGCCCAGATTAGGGAAAAACCAAGCTTGTATTATGGTTGTATTTGATTCATAGGTCATCACTCAGTTTAGGGAGAATAAAAAAACGCTCTGTTTTCCATGAGACTTCTGGACTTACAGACTCAGTATATGAGGAGGTCACTTCTGCACAATCACAAAATTCTTTTTAGATAAATCACAGTTGAGGAGTCATTCTTTCTAACCAGTTCATCAGAATTTAACCTCTTCCGTGACTGTAGGGCACACCATACAGAAAGAGCTGAGTATGGGAGCACAGGGAGGCGTGCCTAGACAACAGGACACCACCAGACAGACAGAGATCGTAGGTGTAATAAACAGCCACTATCTACAGAGCAAAAATACAGACTGCTTAGGAAGGGACTATTTGAGGCAGCACAGAAATTTCAGGATATAGCAATACTGCCCTGAAACAGCAAAGTAGGTTCCCAAGACAAATGTCAAAAACAGTGTGGGAGGCACAAAAGAAAACCAGCAGAATCTTTCCAGAAAAAGAGAAATAAGAACCAGGATAAATGCAACTCACTCAGCTAAGAGCAGGTGGTGAATTTGTTAACAAGGACGAATTAGAGATTTATATGGGGACTCTATTATAAATCATTTATAATTTCTGATATATAGCAACATGTGTGTACATGCATGTGTGTGCATTTGTTTATATATTCTCATACAAGACATAAATTAACTCATTCTCAACTAATGCTTTTGATACTTTATAATGTATTGAGTTAAAGGACCTCAACCAGGTATTGCTTTTATAAAGGTAAATTGTGTGGACCCTGCATGATAATTATAGTCAAAATTGCTGTTGCCCAGGAGTGACAGAAGAAAATCAGCAGCACTTTTGCAAAAGGACACCTTACTTCTGATCAAACACACAGAACTATACCCTTTCTTCCGTGTATTTGACACTGCAAATAACTGGGCCCTATAAGCATGCCCAATGTAAGTTACGAATTGAAAGTGTCACTTTGCATTTGATTTCATCTTTAATTTCCCCTTCTTCTTTCCTCCGAAGAACACTCTTTTCATTTTTTCTCCCAGAATCTAAGCACTCTCCATATTTGGAAAGAATTCCAAAGTAGACAAGAGGCATCTCTCACTGCAGAGGCAAAGAAGGGATAATATTATCTGCCCCACTTTCTGAAATAGTGATTTCAGCCCACCCAATCACATAGTCCCACGATTTTTAATATTAAGGGCGAGATGCAAACATGCACTAGGTCAATCCCCTAAGTCTTCCGTGGCCTCCACAGAGGTGGGAGTCTAGCAGGGTGGGGCAAGTACTGGCAGCGGAGTGGAACAGTGCCATGGTGAGAGCTCAGCTGTGGTGATGTGATGCTCACCAAAGAACATACCGGATCCTACCACGAGTTCTTGGCCTGGCTTTGTCCTCTGCACTTCAGGCCCAGCTCAGACTCTCCACATTCCCTGCCAACAAATCATGCTTGAACAATTGAATAGGGATATGCAAAAAAAAAGAGAGAGAGAGAGAGAGAGAAAGAACAAAAAAGAAAGAAAGAAAAATATACTTTGATGAATACCTCCCACCATATAAACAATTAATTCAAAATCGGTTACAGAACTGGGGCACCTTTGTGACTCAGTCAGTTTACCAACTCCTGGTTTCAACTCAGGTCACAATCTCAGGGTCCTGGGATCAAGCTTCCCCACCCCCCACCCCCACCTTGGGCTCTGCAGACAGCATGGAGTCTGTTAAAGATTCTCTCTCTCTCCCTCTGCCCCTCGCCTGCTCTTGAGCACACATGTGCACTCGCTTTCTCTCTCAAATAAATAAATAAAATCCTTAAATATATTTATATATATTTATATTTTTAAAGATATTTATTTATTTATAAAGTCCATCCATCAGTTAATAAGAATGTGTTATTGTTCAGGACACCTGGGTGGCTCAATCTGTTCAACAGCTGGCTCTTGCTTTTGGCTCAGGTCATGATCTCAGGGTCCTGGGATAAAGCCCCACATCAGGCTCACCACTCAGTAAGACTCCACTTGAAGGATTATCTCTCTCCTTCTCCCTCTGCCCCCCTAGCCTCTGCTCGTGTGTGTGCTGTCCAAAATAAATTTTTTTTTTTAAAAAATTATGTGTTATTGTTCGAGACTATGCTAGGTATTCTATGGGTATCTATGACCCTAACTTGTAATCCAAATGGAAAAATAAGAAAAACATAAACCAAGTAACCATAAGGTAAAGAATAAAATGGCTTATGATTAAGTTCCAAATAATGTGACAAAGGATAAAGAATTCAAAGAAGAGTCATTTGAGAACCCTTCCTGGGAGAAGTGAGTCTAAGCTACACCACATATACTTTAGCTTTAGGAAGGTGGAGGGAAAAAAGCAGAGATTCAAACAAACAAAAAACAAACAAAACAAAAATAGACGCATAAATACAGAGAACAAACAGTTACAGCACTGGGATATGAAACTAATGTAACATTGTATGTCAAGTACACCTCAGTATAAAAGAAAAATTTTAGTTAAATTACATTGTATAGTATATGTACATGTATATATACTGTATATATGGTATGTATATACCATGTATATACATGTATATGTATGTATATACTGTATATATGGAATATATACATATAATCCATAAGCATATGGATTTCAGTAAAAACTAGTAACCAGTTACTTAATTTTTTTTGGATTATTCTTCCAGCCATGTGGAAGGCATATCTCAAGGCCCAAATATGACCTTTGGGGCCAAACTGAAACTAAGACTGATGGCAGATGTTATACGCCTAAAACTGTATCTCAACTGTACTTCAGTAAAAAACAAACAGGAGCAGAGATTAAGTAAGTAGACTCCGGTGAGATTAAAGGAAGAAGGATCATTAACAGAGACATTATTCGCATTCTGTTTAGGTTGAAGAGCACTGTCACCTCTGGTGCTGGCCCCACAAGTTAGAGCAAGCCACGTGAAACAGGAACAAACTGGTGGCCTTACTGTCTTCCCTTACTGTCTCTCCTTTCAGTGTGATGCCCTGCCCTACTCATCTATCTCCATGCTTTCCTCTTTCAATGTCTCTAGGGGCTCTGATTTTGTTTTTGCTTTGCTTATTGTCTACACAGTCCCTGTAAGTCATCTTAGTTGGCTGTCACTTTGGCCTTCAAACATCTGGTCTCTGTCTTTCTCTTCAACTGGAGAGAGCTCTGTGCTAGAAAAGAATCCTCACCAACTGCATCCATAAGACAAGTTATACCTAGACTGTCCAACTCTGGTGATACCGGTAGGGAAGTCTACCTTTATGTAAGGGTATCTTTTGTAGGCTTTCACCTTAGGTAGGTCTAGTCTTTGCTCTCCATGTCCCATGTCCCCTGTTAAAACTCAGACTCTGTATAACAAATTAGTGCCAACTCAGTGGCTTAAAATAATCATTTATAATCTCTCAGAAATTTCTGTGGGGCAGGAATTCAGTAAGCTATGGTGGGGGTAGTTTGTCTTTTCCCTGTGATATCTAAGGCCTTTATTGGAAGGCTCCAAAACAGGGAGGAGTCAAGTGAAGTTTCATTCATTCTAGTGACAGCTGCCAGCTAGAACTTAACCCAGGTTGTCTGTTGAAACATCTACACCTGGCCTCTCCATGCTCCCAGGTTTCTTCACACATAATGACTGGGTTCCAAAGTGAACAACTCAAAAGATAGTCGTCTTACACAAATGACAAGAGGCAGGCCAAAAACCAAGTGGACTATGAGAAAAGCTGACAGAAGGATGGTGTTAGGTTGGTCTTTATCACACAGCTAAGCTACAAATCAACTAACCATTATGCCTTCCTACTATGAGACTTCCTATGTGGGATGATGTGTTTAAACGAATTTAAGTTTGGCTTTCTGTCACCTGCATTCAAAACTATCTTAATCAATACAATGCATTTAAATACCATTGATAGGTATAGGAAAACAGAAATGGGGGACCATAAATCATAGCACATAACACTACTGGAAGGTGGGAAGGACATGCTACATTCAATTGTCTGAAAGCTCTCAATTCTGTACACATGCACACATAACTTATCATTTTTTTCATCTTCTATTTTAGTGACATTCATCTACATTTCCATTACAACAGGCAAAACACTGGCTAGAAGGTTTTATAGCACTACCACTGAGCTTCACATCCCAGAATTTAGTCTTATTGTGCCCTGAAGCCTGATTACTTTCCTGTGTTTTGGTGATATCCCATCTGGATACTGAATCCATTCATTATTCAATTAAACTGATTGGAGAGAAAATACTACACCACGTCTGTTTTTATAGTCTATGCTGCTATTTGAATTTTCAGTCCAGGTCATTACTTAGTAGCTATAGATCATACTACTGAGGACTTGCATTATTATTTGTGGTACCCACGTATTTTCAAGGAGGCAGAACTTGTCCAAACAATCTGGTTCCATCCTAAAATTTGATATGCCTAGCTTTATAACCAAGTAGTAATTGTTGGAAAATGGGATGTTGTCTATAAACTGAAATGAGCACAGAGCTAAAATATTAACATTTTAATGTTGCTTGATGTTCCTATAAGTTCAAAATGGTTCTTCTATTTTTTTTAAGATTTTATTTATTTATTAGATAGACAGAGATCACAAGTAGGCAGAGAGGCAGGTGGAGGGGGGGAGCAGGCTCCCTGCTAAGCAGAGAGCCCAAGGTGGGGCTTGATCTCAGGACCCTGAGATCATGACCTGAGCCAAAGGCAGAGGCTTAACCCACTGAGCCACCAAGGCACCCTGGCTCTTCTATTTAAAAGGCAATTTTGAAGATGACTGGAATATTACACTCATAGATAGTATATCATTTTTTTTCTCTTTTAGTTTTTTAAATTTTTTTACTGCAGGACTATGAGTCAGCATACATTGTTATCACAGACAATTTAAATTCAGAAACAAAATCTCCAGGTTTAAAGAAACAAATGACTTAAAAGTGAGTTGAAAATTCTTTAAATGACTCAGAGACTGTCAGGATGAAAATCTTCTGCCCTTCCTCTGCTTTTTAATTGTATCATGCTGCTTCTTCATAACATTTTGTATTTTGCCTTTTTGAAACAGAAAAATGCACAATGAGCATTAGAAAATGAGCTTGGTCACTCATGAGTAACTCTATATGAACAGAAGAGACTAGATTAGCCTTTGTGGGGGAAGATGGAGCAGGTAAACCATCAAGAAACACCTTCAATTTCTTTGAACCAAAGAAAGGTGATCTGGAGATTCAATTCTGGTGGAATGCTCTGAATGAACTTGCAAAAGGGGGCTAAAAGACTAATCATATCTGAGTAATATGAAGCCTAATCGTCTCAGTCATCTAGACATTGGGGATCATAATTCAAAAAATAAATAAGAAATGGGTGAATAAGAAACATCCTTGAAATGAAATTTTTTTTAAAAAAATGGAGTTTCAAAAGAAGCAGTTAAAGGGGAAAAAATGGTTTCTGGCAGCATGCTCTCACAAAACAATCTGGAAAGAACAAATGTTCTAATTATGCATTGAGGTTTGTTTTCTCTGAAGTCGCCTTTCTCTCTCTCCCAAAGCAGATCCCCTGCACAGCGCGGGGACAACTGTTGCTACTGAAGACGTTTCTATTCCACAGCACAATAAGCAGTTATATAAGACATTTCTCTCTCCCTTTCAGGCACCTCTCTCTTCTTTCTTCTTGAAAATGTCTTTTAGTCATCCCCCCCCCCCCGCCCCCCTTTCTCTTTGCTCCGGAACGAGGGAAACACAACTGGAAAAAAATCGCATAAACGTTCTGAATGAAGTGTTCCATGCCGGGTAGGAATAAGATGGAGCAAAAGAAAATATGTGACTGCAGAGTGTGACAAGCTGACAAGGGAACGCCAGAGCGCTAAGCAATGCTTTAAAGGCAAATAAGGAAAGAGCAGCCTTTGTGTTGACAGTGAAGGTAAGGATGCCCAAAATGAGGATGATGGACTTCTGAGGAGGGCTGATCAACATAGCCACTGTTGCCCTGTTATTCTGCATGCTCATATCTTCTTCATGCTTAACAGGTAAGCAGCAAACGGAGCGGGCAAGCAAAAGGTCTGTCATTAATAAGATGGTCTTTCTTACTACAAAATTAGTCCAAATTAAATTTATTTGGCAATCATGAGCCTGACCCATATTGCCTGTCTTGGTTCCTCACTTCATCACTCTTCCCTCCGGACTCCCTGCTGGGGCCCTGTGTCCCACGCATATACTTTAAGTCATTTTCCTTCTTGCCGGTAGGTCTTGACTGACTGTTCCTTCCCCCCGCTCCCACCCCGGTCCAGAAGAGCGCTCCTCCTCAAGCCCCAGCTGAGCCCTACCTTCCAGTTTCTTCAAGAATTCAAGCAAAACTTGTCTTAAGCAGGCTTCTCCTACCCACCCAACACCACAATGTAGATTGCCCCACTTCTTCCCCCCCTTCCCAGATTTTTATTTATTTATTTTAGAGAAGGGGGAGGGGCAGAGAGAGCAAGAGAGTTTCAAGCAGACTCCACACTGAGTGTGGAGCCCAACGTAGGGCTTGGTCTCACAACCCTGAGATCATGACCTGAGCCACAATCGAGTTGGGTGCTTAACTGACTGTGCCACCCAGGCACCCCTAGATTGCCCTACTTCTAAATGATATTATGTCTATAGCGTACTTGGCATAGTGTCTGGCCTCAAAGAACTCATTTTTATTACTATAACTTTGAATGCTTTCAGATATTACATTGACAATTTTACTGTCTAACCCAGAATATCATAAAGATCATTTCCAAATTAAATATTTCAAACACCCAATTTTCTCTTTATCCTTAGAGTTCTTATCTTCTCCTGCTAAGCAAATGTAGAATGTTTAAGTGATACTTGATGAATTGAGTTTTGGAGGCTTATTATTATTTTTTAAACTAAACTGGTTTTTTTTTATTGTTAACAAATGTGTGTCTTCTTATAAATTTATGAAATCAATTCTATCGATAAAAGAGCCAAGTGGTTAACTTATGTTCTATCACTCTATATTATATACAAAATTATGGGGCACCTGGGTGGCTCAGTTGGTTAAGTGTTTGCTTTTAGCTCAGGTCCTGATCTCAGGGTCCTGGGATAGAGCCCCATGTCGAGCTCTCTTCTCTCCCAGAAGTCTGCCTCTCCCTCTGCCCCTCACCCCCCACCCCCGCTCATGCTTGCATGCTCTCTCTCTCACACATAAATAAATTAAAAATTTAAAAAAAATTGAATGCCCTAAGGGTCTCTACCCACCCTATTTTCCTGCAAATCAATCAGTTAAAAGTTTAATGCAAATGCCTTCTGTAGTGAATGACCTTTGTAATTTGACCTTCCTTCTAAATGAAAGATCATCTCTCCTTTAGAGGGAGCACACTGTTTGCCTAAAGATCTAATGATTTCTGACACAGTTAACATTCATTCCTCGTCTTCCCTTTGAATTTCAAAAACCTAATTAAGCTTCCTTAACTTGGTTTCATTAGTAGGCAAAGTTATTTAGGGACAAATTGAGAAACACACTCAAAGAAATCTTTAGAAATATTGTATTTTTTTATACAACCTTTAGAAAGGTTGCATTTTCTCTCTCTCTCTCTCTCTCTTCTAAACTCTATTCTCCTGGAGAAAAGTGAGCAAACGCTCGGCTGACTGTCTACTACCTTGATGTTGATGAAGAAACCATACCTTGCTAGGCATAACTAAACAGGTTTGAGAAATTTCTGGACACACTAGCAGATGACTGGGATGATGTATGAGATTGGAGTGGTCTCTGAAGCTTTTCTACCGTGAATGTCTTGCTCAAAGTTTGGATACAGTACAGTATATTTATTAATAAGCCTGAAATAGCAATTTCACCTGTTGGGCCTTCACCTAGGATGAGAATTGCATCTTCCTAAATATCCATTCACATTCAGCTGCTCTATTCTCTCAGTCCCTATCTTAACAGATGGCTATAACTTACAGCACAACAGACTAACTTATACTAGAGTGACTTTTCAGTACATATCATCTAAGGCCCCATCTCAGGCTGAACTTTTTCTTTTTCTGCTAATCCCTTCTCTTGAATAATCTATGTAGATAAACTAGTGGTTTCCTTTGTCTTTTCCTTTCTCCCTAGCCTCCACCTTCTCCTCCACACGTACATTCTCATTTAGACAAATAATTTCCTACTTATCTACAATTTATATATCAAATATCCTTACTCATTAAAAAAACCTTCCAAGAACTCTGAATTCAAATTATTACAAATAGCTGTGGGTAGTCCAGGATAGGCTCCAGTGAATTGAGGCTTATCCCAGAGTTCCTCTCTATCATATTCCTGTAAAACTGATACCTCTAAGACAGAACATAAATATAATCTTACGAAAATATTCTTACAGCAAATTTCAACCTTATACCACCATTTACAACCCATATAGGAGGAGAACACCACAATATTTTTGTTGGATAATCTGATTCACAGACTCACAGAATCTTAGCTTTTGGGGGAGTTGTTGAGTGAGGTATCCACATCCTCCACCTTTCTCAGAGAAAGACTGTAATTTGGGTAGAGCGACTTCTCAGGGTCAGCTATCAGTTAGTGCAGATCTGGGACCAGGATTTGAGTCTCCTGACTACATTCCAATGCTCTTAGCGCTATTTTGTTAAGCTGACAATATTATAGAAATATAAATTACTTTCTGCTTAAAAATTCCTCCACAACATAGCATCATCCCTGGAAAAGAGAAACAAATGACTAGAAGTAAATAATCCTAAGTCACAACTGCCAGAAATGCACCTAATGTAAACCACTGCCAAGGCTACCATCCATGTTGGGAAAAACAAACAACAAAAAGCACATATTGTGGAAATCCCAAAAAAGTCAAGAATCTCCTGGTGGAGGAGTGTGAGATAATTACTGATAAATTGCCAAGGACTCTAAAGCAGCCTGAGGTCAAATATAACCCTGAAAACAAGTACCTGAATATACGCCCCGATATGATACCCTCTTACATATCTTGAAGAGGGAAAATGGTAGATATTTAGCACCTGGAAAAAGGAAAAAGGAAAATCTAAGAATGCCCTGTGGTATGATAAAACAAAATCTCCCCAACATCTAACTCATAAAAGAAAATCAAATTAAAACTATAATGTATCTGCTCTGTTTCCTGTTCCCCTGCCCATAACCCAGGATGTAGCCATTTGCTCTCCACAGCTCTGTTGGGAGAAGTCTTCTTAGCTGTCCCTTTGAAAAGAACCAAAGCATTCACCTCTCCTTTTCCTCCTCCTCCTCCTCCTTCCCATCCTTCCTGTGCATCCCCCTTCCACCCATCATTCTTCTAGTCCCCTTCCTCCTCCACCTCCTACTGCTTCTGCCTGAGTTTTCAGGATCTTCTGGTAAGAACTTTGTTGTCTTTCTTCTATCATCAGAGAATAGGTTGACTGGTGGTAGGGAAGAAGGGATTTGTGCCATTTCCCCTCATATGTGAGAGCCTGGAATAGGGATCAAATAGAATCCTAGAATTTCTGCCCTCATGTGATCTGGGGAGATATTAAATCTCCCCAAGTTACTTTGAAAAAAAGGGGGTTGAACCAGCTAATCTTTGAGGTCTAACGTCAGTCCTTTCCCCCTTCCTTTTCTCCTATCCTTTGAGCCTCCTTCCCCCACTTCCTCCTCCCTCCCTCTTCTCTCTCTTCTCCTCTCTTTTTATTTCTAGCCCCTTTGGATTACAAGAAGCTCGGTCTATAATTATGGATGGACTTTTTTACAACTGCTGCCCTCAAAGAACAATAGAATGATAACTTGGGCACCAGAATTTTCAGGTTCAGAGTGGTAAAATAAGTGCAAATTTATAGAAACCTGATAGGTGGGGATGTTTGAATGTCAACTTTCCCCTTCACCTATTGCATCTGCAAGGTCGACCACTGTTGAACGTTTTGATCATCAGCTTCCTAATTCCTGAACTGGAAAAATGTTAGTTCCTTTGGGTTTTTTGTGAAGTATCAAAGATCTGGAACATAGTATGCATTTAATAACTTAGAGAAGCTTTCAATAAATCACAGCAATAATTAATATTATTATCTAACCTAAGAATATTCATTTTATGTAAACCTGAGGCATATAGAAAGTATAACAATGAAAAAATAGAACTCTTTTTTAATACATGGTTAATAGAAATCTGTCAGACATTCGGTGTCACAATCCTGGTTCTCAGAATGTCTACAAAACATCCAGGCCTCCAGCATACACACACGCATGCACACGCACATCCTTAACACCGAGCCAGGTTTCCTGTTCTCCATCAATAGTACTTACAGCAGCCAGCAGCACTATCAAACTGAATGACAAGTGTGTCTAAAAAAAAAATGGCAATTACATTCTTCTTGCATCTATGCCATTCTCAGAGCATGGTGCTCCACAGATGGACTTACGAGATGGCACCAAGACAACCCAAGGTTTGGCCATTGACCCCTCAAGAGATGCAGAATGCCAAGTAAACATCTTCCACCCCCTTCTTTTCCTGCTTCACTTAGAAATCTCCCTCTGTGAATCCTAATTCCATTGCCTCGTGGTATGAGGTGGGGGAAGCAAGTTTAGCAGGAGACCCAAATCAGCAGTTAATCTTTCCTCCAGCATATTTTTCATGCTATACAATATATATGAGTTTCTTTTGCCCTGACATTTCATTTTGTGGAGTAAGCAACATCTGAAAAATCTATACATATGGGACAGGCTCTTTTTCATCTCCTGGAAAAATCAAGTGAGGAATTTTAACCCATCCAATATTATTTCAGCAGAAGCACTGAGGTAGAAAAGAAAAGCCTTCGGGCAAAAACAAGAGTCCCCCGTACCATTCTTAACTATGTCGCTTTGAGTCGGCCTCTCTGAGACACTACCAGATTTATGAGGCCTATCACCCACTATCCTCCCTGAAGGAAAATGCCCCCCAGCCTCTATGGCGTAAATGACCTTATTTCTCCCATGTGACCCACAGTCAGTTCGATCAGGAGTTGTGTCCTTAAAAACATGACAATCCATCCACAGGCTGGATTTCGATCTTTGACCTTTTTTTTTTTTTTTTTTTAAGATTTTATTTATTTATTTGACAGAGAGAGAGAGAGAGAGAGAGATCACAAGTAGAGAGGCAGGCAGAGAGAGAGGGGGATGCAGGCTCCCTGCTGAGTAGAGAACCCAATGTGGGGCTCGATCCCAGAACCCTGAGATCATGACCTGAGCCGAAGGCAGCGGATTAACCCACTGAGCCACCCAGGTGCCCCTCGATCTTTGACCTTGATGGGAAGAGATGATCTAAATAATCAAATTCCAGTTTTCAAAATTTGGCACTAGGAAATCCAGAGTTGAAGGAGCTGTAAATAGGAGGAGGAGCTAAAGAAGGCATCGGGATATGTCACGTGACAGAGAGGGGCCAGAGAGAACACAGCAAGGTAAGGTCAGATGTAAGTTGATATGTTTATGGAGCAGAAACTGCAAGGAAGCAGTGAAAGTGTAAAGTCCCCAGGCTGATGGAAGAGAAGAGAAGAGAGACTGAGACTCATTCTTTCTTTATGTAGCTTCTGCCTCCCTGTGCCCTTCGAGTGAAGCCTTCTGGTTAATGCCTCAGCTCATTTCTCCCACTTTGCATCGAAACCTCTATTTGCTCTCCCAGACAGGCCCCACTCTGGCATGGCTTTGGATCCTTCTCAGTCAAGAGCAGTCCTGGTGCTGAGTCCCGGGCTCTGTGGGCCATGTGCCTTTCCAGGTTAACACCAAGGGGTTATTTGATGTAGAGTGATGCAAAGCATGGAAAGGGAGACAAAAACCTGAGGAAGAAAATGCAAACTTTATAGACTGAATACAATTTGGGCATTGCCATGATTTTTGAAAACCATTTGAGGAGCTGAAATAGTTTTTCACATATAGAGCATTATTAGAAGTGTCCTTACTAGCCCTCTCCAGGCTGAGTCATTCTCACAGCTTTAACTCTCTCTCTCTTAAGTCTGTTTCCAATTCTAATTATGGTCATTCTCCAAGTTCAGTTCCAGACCTTGGAATCTGATAGAAGTTGGTCTAATCTTTTGCTTCATGCTATGTTCTTCACTGATAAATTGATAGAATGGGTAGAGAAATCTCAGGTCTCCTACAACTCTTAACATCCATGATACTACAAGCTAAAATATGCTAATCATCAGCTTGATAACTGAAAAACAAAGAAAAGGGGAAAAGACATTTTGTTTTAGGATCTGTGCTCTGAAGTCCTGGAAGAAGCTTCTTACTGGAGTAGGAGTTTGGAGAAACTTGAGAGTTTTTTTATTATATTTCCAGATTTTTTTAAGTATGACTAAAATAAAGTATATTCACCCAGAAAAAAAATGTACGTAACAAGGAGGCCTTAACAATTTTAAGGGCCTAAGATATGGCATTACGAACGCTAACATCTTGCAAATATGGTCTCCAAAATCTGCCACTCCTCCAACAGATATATTCAACGATTATGGATAATCTCAAAGATAAAGAAGATTGATACTTCCTGTTTTAAGAATTCAGATCAGGAAACCAAATTTTCATGGGTAAAGAGTTTAAAAAGCTGCTCAAAGATGCCAACTAATCAGGTGACTCAGTCAAACTGACCAAACACGATATAGTCACGTAGAAATATTCCCAGTCACAGTGGGAAGGAAATGATCAAACACAAGATTAAAGAGCACAGATACTTGTAAGGCCTAATATTTACGAGGTTTTTTTTTTTTTTTTTTCATCTGGGGAATATGTCCAGATCTACTGTCCACTCAAAAGTTGAGGAAACCAGAGGGAGACTACGCCTTCACATCAGTGACAGATGTCTGCTCACTCCAGCTGATCAACAAGTATGAAGAGAAATTCTGTGTAGGAACACGTATGAAGAGAAATTCTGTGTAGGCTAAGGCTAAGCATTCAAAAGCTTCAGAATCTGGCCTGAGCACCTGAATGGAGTGGGAAAGAACCCTTCGTGAAGACAGGTCCACAAAAATGTGAAAGCCACATATTCTTCAATGACGGCCATGTAATACTAAATGGTAGTGACTAGTTCACACAATCCATGACAGAGGACGTGCGGAGCAACACAAATTTACATCTATGTTCAAGCGTATGAAATTAACTCGCTCAATCTAATCTACTGAAGGAAAAGTATGTCTCAACTCCATCTTTGTCCTGCAGAGCAGGGCAGACCACCTCTGTGTGGAAATAAGAATGGGCAACACAGAGGAGATATTTTTCAGAAACTCTTAGTGTATAAATGTCAAATCAAATTAGGTTCGTACTTTCCCCCTCACTGAAATATAATTCAAAGAGAGTTTTATGAGGCAAATTCACTGGAAAGCCCAGGTCTCTTTATCTCTGCCAAACACTGAGTGCAGCAATGGAAGCCCTACAGAAAACACTGTATCTTGAGGACAGAAACTGGAGCTAATATAAAATTTTAATATGTTCATCTTGCTTAATACAGTGATATCTTGAGAGAACACACAATAAATAACACTCGGAAGTGGCCCTGTTTTGTGCCAAGTTAACCAGAAGGAAAATGTGCTCTAAGCTTAGCTATAAAACATTAGTCTTCCAAATAAGTCTCCGGCTGTACGGTTTTCAGTTCCACTTTGCTTACGCTTGTATTTGTTGCCTTTTGTTGTATATTTTATGTTTGCTTCTTTTTTTAAGTGTTACCATACGTATGATCTTTCAAGATTAACTAATAGCTTCATTGCAAGTAGTTCAACTGTATCGTTCACATTGATCAGAATATCTCAATTAATGGAATAAGGTGAATCACCAAAGATTTTCTTGTTCACACGGACACAAATGACTAAAGGGATTAATGCTTAAGCACCCTTATTCGAGCAATAAGTTAGCTGAGCAATTTCCCAGGGGCTTAGAGCCACTTTGAAAAACTCAAACCATCTAACTACATGCAAAATGAACTCGTTAACTTTATGAAATTGCAGTAAAGCCCACTAATGTTCCTTAAACATAGCATTGACTCCAATCCCACTTCTGGTAAATGCTGTTCAAGCAATGCCTACATGGCAGAAGGGCTGAAAATCTTTATTTCAACGAACATTAAAAGAACCCCCTTGGAATCTGTAGTCCAAACCATAAACATTTTATTTCCCTGTCAGAGTACTATCCACGGAAGGGAACTTAAGCTTAGTATAGTTAATGTAACTTCTCCTTCTGAGTTATAAGGAAAGCCAGGCCCAAATCTCTGTTGTCATTCTCTGTGACAACCCTGATTTGAGTCAGGCAACACTCAAGGATGCTGCAAGGGCCACACCCTGAGCTATTTCTGGAACATCACAGAATCAGAGCATCATCAAGTGGTAGAGATTCAGATGTCACCTAATCTCTCAATCCACCTTGCACCATAGAGCTAGCTAGCTCTTTCCAATAACCCCCAAAAGAGGAAGAGAGTCATCAACCCTAGTCAAGAATTCAGTGGTGGCATGCTCCCTGGCCATTTATACCATCACTGCACAACTCCAGCTTAAGGAAGCTTGTCTGTATGTGCTTGCTATCTTAGACCTAGCAAATGATCTTTGCTATCTATGCATTACATTGCCAGAGACATGGCAAAAACCTATTAGCATATAGTATCTTGTATTTCCTCACCCCCATTCATCTAGTTTGGGTAAAAGTGCTACACTCTTAACTTTCCTGGAACTTTCCTGGTTCTCTAAACCCCAGGCTCAGCTCATAGCTGCTGATATTCACTTGAAACCCAGTTTACTCTGATGACCATTTAGACAGGCCTCTCTCTGGCTTTACATAGCTTTCAAACTGTAGGCAAGACATTGTCTTACCTTCTGCCAGCTTTCTTCTCTGCCTGCTCTGACCAACTCTCCCTCCAAGGAGGCAGAATCAGATCATGGAGAGCTGAACCTCCCTGAAATTTCTGCTCACAGGTCCCCATTCTGCACTCTGTGATCAAACGACAAATAAGATGTGGTTATAAAAAGCAGTTCAGGATATTCATATGTAAAAGAATGACACTTGATCTCTAAACCACTCATAAAAATTTAACCCAAAATGGATTAAAAACTTAAACGTAAGACCTGAAACCACAAAAGTCCCAGAAGAAAGCATAGACATAAAGCTTCTTGACATGAGGCTTGATGAATTTTTGGAAATCATACTTAAAGCACAAGCAACAAGATAAAAAATGAATAAATGGGATTATATCCAACTAAAAGGCTTCTATGGCAGCAAGAGAAATCATCAAGAAAGTGAAAAGCCAACCTACAGAATGGGAAAATATATTTATAAAACATTTATGTGTGATAAGGGATTAATATCCAAAATACATAAAAAATCATATAACTAAATAGCAAAAAACAAATAATCCAATTTAAAATGGACAAAGGATCTGAAGAAACATTCTTCCAAAGAAGACATACAAATAGCCAACAGGTACATAAAAAGATCCTCATTAGATAAATGCAAACTAATACCGCAATGAGTTATTATCACACCTGTTAGAATGACGGTGACTTAAAAAGACAAGAGGTAACAAATGGCATGAACGTGGAGAAAAGGGAACCTTCGCACACTTTTGGTGGGAATGGAAATCTATATAGCCACCAAGGAAAGCAGTACAGAGGTTCCTCAAAAAATTGAAAATAGAACTACCACATGATCTGGCAATTCCACTTTTGGGAATATATCCAAAGGAAACAAAAACACCAACTTGAAAACATACCAGCACCCCTTGTTTATAGCAGCGTTATTTACAGCAGCTAAGACATGGAAACAACCTAAGTGTCCATCGATGGACAAATGAATAAACAAGCTGTGGTACGTGTTTATATACCATACCCACATACACACAACAGAATATTATTCAGCCAGCACAAAAATGAGGAAATCCTACCATTTGCAATGACATGGATGAAACTGGAAGGAGTTACTGTGGTAAGCGAAATAAGTCAGACAAAGAAACAAACACCAGAAGATCTCACTTATAGGTAGAATCTAATTAAAA
Source organism: Meles meles (assembly GCF_922984935.1). NCBI lineage: Eukaryota > Metazoa > Chordata > Mammalia > Carnivora > Mustelidae > Meles > Meles meles. The sequence continues at coordinate 96,110,408 of NC_060068.1, forward strand.
GAGAAAAAAACACCAAACTCCTAGAAAAAGAGATCAGATCTGTTGTTACTAGAGCTGGGGGGGGGGGGGGAGTGGGAACTGGAAGAAGGTGGTCAAAGGTACAAGCTTCCACGTATAAGATAAATAAGCACCAGGGACGTAAAGTACAACAAGATGGCTGTTGCTAACACTGCTGCTGGGTGGCGTATAAGAAAGGTATTAGGTGAGTAGAACCTAGGGCTCTTGGGCAGCTCAGTCGGTTAATCATCCACCTTCAGCTCAGTTATGATCCCAGGGTCCTGGGATCGAATCCCACATCAGGTTCCCTGCTTACTGGGAGCATGCTTCTCCCTCTTCCTCAGTAGCTCCCCCTACTTGTGTGCTTTCTCTCTCTCTCGCTCTCTCTTTCTCTCTCTCTGTCAAATAAATAAATAAAATCTTTTTTAAAAAGAGAAGGAGAGCGAGTCAAACCTAGGGGTGCCTGGGTGGCTCAGGCAGCTGAGCCCTCAGCTCAGGTCGTGATCTCATGGTTGAGATCCCCACATCGGGCTCCACAGTCAGGACAGAGTTTGCTTGGGATTCTCGCTCCTCTGCCCCTCCCCCCACTCTCTCTTAAATAAATAAATAAATCTGTAAAAAAAAGGAGAGAGGAAGTAGATCCTAAGAGCTCTCATCAGGAGGAATTTATTTCTTTCCTTTTTATTGTATCTGTATGATGTGATGGATGTTAACTAAACCTACTACTGTAATCACATTACAATATATGTGAATCAAACCATCATGCCACAGGCCTTAAACTCACAGAGTGCTGTGTTCCAATTATTTCTCTATAAAACTGGAAAAAATTAAAAATTCAAAAGCACTTCACAGTTTACCCAAACAAGAAGTGAAGGCCTCTGTGAACAAGGGGTATTAGAGTTCAGAGTCCCCCGGACATCTCAAGACTAGAGGCCCCGGCAAGGAGAAAGGACTGGGCCAGCCTCCACCAGCAGCGCCACCTCTCCCATTCAAGGCACGCCTCCTAGGCTTCATTCCGAGCCATCTCACCAGCCCATTTGGAATTTGCTTCCTTGGTTATTCCCTCTCTCCTATATCTGCGATTCTCTTTGGTAGTCATGCTTAAACCCTCTCTCCTCCAGTCTTCACATGGACTCTGCCAACCAGTAGTGCCAACTCTACTGTCTAAGTGTACTTTTTCGTCATTTCCTCTCCAGCTGTGCCATGAGGAGGACACTGATCCACCCCGGTGCCACTTCATACTTTCCTTCCTGTCTCTGGGTTGTATGTCTCAAAACCATGCAGCCAGAGAGAGTTTTCTCTAATGCGAAACTGGCCATATTCTCTCTCACTCATCATCTTCAGGGGTTCTTGGGGCCTTAGCAGAGAGTCCAAACTCTTCAGCATGACAGTCTAGAACTCCACATCTAGCCTCAGAGGGACCGTGCCCCTTACACAACCCATCATTTTCTCTCACTCTCCCCTCCAGCTAAAACCAAGTTGTTTATTCTTTCCTGCACAATGCAAACTGGGGGCTTTGCTTCTATGACTTTGTTCTTACTGTCCTCTCTGCCTAGAATGTTCTTTACCCACCTCCTCACTCCTGACCCAAATATTTCTTCTGCATTCTCCAAACCTTTACTTGGACACCACCTCCTCCTGGGAGTCTTTTCTAGAACCCTTAATCCTGAAGAAGTTTGTTGGCTTTTGATACCCAGTGCCTCTCCCTAACATGTTGATCATGCCTGTCCACTTCAGTGTCTACAAACCCCAGGGGGAAAGGTATGTCTTCTCCCTCTCTGAATCTATTGTACCTGATACAAAACAGCAGTATTTAAAATGTTTACCAAGCAAACAACTGAACAAATTTTAAAGAGATAGGATGTACAAGCAAACATATGAGAATAAATGGTTTCACAGTCAAGGGCAAAATAGAAAGTTTCTAGGGAGTGTTATGAAGATTGAATTGATGGTGCTGTATAAGCAGGAAACCCTTGTGGGAATGGCTTAGACTCAGAGTCCCGAAGGTGGCTTGTATTGAATAGAGAATGTATTACATTTAGATCAGAGTAGTTAAAGAGTTCAGGCCCTCTAGAAGCAAACTATACTGAGGAGTCACCACTACTCTCGAAGTATAGAAGTTAGAGAATAAGAGTGAGGCAGGACAACAAAATAACATTATCTTCACGTGATTTGTAAAATAAATCTCCATTCAACCCCTACCAAGCAGGAGCCACTAGAAAGAGAGTATCAGCCCCCCAGAAAAGGAAAAAAAAAAATACCTTCTAGGCTAAGACTAGTACCCAGGGAAGCAATCACTCTAGGAAAACATGGCTACCTGGGGAAGCCCTTATTTTAGGCATATAGAAGGAGCTGAGCTCCTGTATCCCCAACCACCCCCCCTGAATATGCCCTTGGATTCCAACTCTGACCACATAATTAGAGTGCTTTTGGAACTGGGAAAAGTACTATGATATGGATTCTGCATTCACCTTGTTTAGAGTCTACTTGGGTGAGGCATGATAGGCAGAAACAACATAATTAGAATAAGAGAGAACATGATAGAAAATGAAAATAAAATCTACAACTAAATATAAAAGGTTATCACAAACTATTTAATAATCTAAGTGAAGCATGAATTCGATCCTCTCTCTCACACTTTCCCTATTTTTTATTGCTCTTCCACTTTTCTTCTCTTTCCAGATAAAGACAGACAGACAGTGAAGGAGTATGAGACTATGGATTTGGGACTCTATCATAGATTTGTTGTCTTAATCTTGGAAAATTCCTCGAGCACATATACCCACAGATATACACACAATCTCTTGTTACTTCAGTAATCATAACCTTTAAATGTCTCGAATTGTGTCTCCCCAAATCATCATTTATACCATAAGAGCCTCAATAGCTATCTTCAAAAGACCAATATGGACAATTACTTATATTTATGTCTTATATAGTGAGTTGAATAATGCTCCCTACCCCCCCAAAAAAATATTGTCTACCCAGAACCCATTTATGTGACCTAATTTGGAAAAAAGTTCTTTGCAGTTGGACTTTAGTTAAGGATCTAGATAAGGCCATCTCAACTACCGTAGTGAACACTAAATCCAGTGGTAAGTGTCCTTATAAAGAGAAGGGGAGAAAGACACAGAGAAGAAGGTATGAAGACAGAGGCAGAGATCTGAGTGATGTATCTCCAAGTCAAGGAATACCAAGGATTGCCCACAGCCAACAAAAGTTAGGAGAGGACCATGAACTGGATTCTCCCTCAGAGAGAGAGAGAGCTGTTACTAAAAGAAAGAGAAAACAGTAGAGTTTCTGCCAGTCTAGTGGGGCTTGCAGAGGAAAACACAGAACCCTGAGGGGTCAAAATTCTTTGGAGAAGAGAGAGGTAGAGGACTGAACCCAACAGACTGCCAGTTCTCCCTTTAAGACGTTTATTGAATACTAAGTGTTGATGTTAAATGGGCAGGAAGCTAAAAATCCAAGCAGAAAAACTTCCAAAACAGAGTAGAATTTTCAGCAGGACAGGGTCTGAGAGGATAAGGATTAGAGTTCTAGACACAGCAGGTAAACACAAACAAGTTTTCACATGGAACCCCTGGGATACTTACCCTAGGAGCAGAGGCATACTGAGGTAGACAGAGCCTTGTCAGAACCATAACTCAGCCTTGACACAGCTCAGTCCATGACTGAATTGGATTAAGGTATCAGCCTCCATTTTATCTACCTAGGAAAGGAAAGAGCCAAGCTTCTTTCAAAAAAGATAACATTATCCAGACTCTCCACAATTTTTCATGTACATCTGGCATTGAATCAAAATTTATCAGGCATACCATGAATCACAAAAAAAATGATGTAAGAGAGTGTGGAGAGTGGGAGACCATAGAAACAGATCTACCAGTAATTCAGATCTTTTATAGACAGGGCTTTAACATAGCTATGATTAAAATATTTAGATGAATAAGCTGATGTTCTTTGTCATTTTTCTATTAGATTTCATATATTTTTCTTTTTTATTTAGGTGTTGTTTCTTTCAACTGCTAATCCACTGTTCAATTAAATATTGCTCCTAGTCTCAAGAATTCCTAAAATTGACTTTTTAAAGCTACAATTTTATGAAGTTTCAATTACCAGACAGTTAGAAACTTGTGGAAAGGGAGAAGACATTAATTTTATACTTTTAAGGAGAAATAAATGAAAGAAAATTTTTATCATTGTGCCTGTGTTTCTATCTGTGGTTTTGGAGTCTTTGAAAACTTTTTTTATAGACACATTGATTTTCTTATTCACCATTGTTGAGTTTATTGTTAGTTATTGCTTAGTACATGCTTGGGGTTTTGAAGGCCTATAGTGAAACTGCATTATTGATTTCTACAATTTTTATCTATAATTACATACTGGATTATAAAGCAGATGTTTTTGAGCTTTTGTTACTTCTTTTAAAAGTGTCTGCTCTTGGTTAAGCATCAACAATAAATAGACTCTATGTTTGAGGCAAGCTGGTAATTTACCCATAAAAATAACTTGAATACAAGACATTCAGCATAACATCTTTTGTTTATGCTAATAAATCACAAACAGTTGTTATTACCTTCATTTTATAAATGTAATTTGGATAAATTGAGCATTAGTTTCTATAACCTAAGTAGTAAACTCAGTTTATATTCGAAAGACTTGGTAAAGACCCAGAAACAGTGGTGACAGAGTTGACAGTGAGAATATCGCCACTTGGTAGACACTAAGGAACAGTTGGGATTAGCTCTCGAGGAGCGAATTATTTTCTTTTGGAATATTCCAGGTATTTGGAAATTTTGAAATTCATTTGGAACACTTAATTTAAAATTATGCCTGAGTTATACTGAGGTCATGATGAAGGGTTTGTGAGGTATGTATAGACATCAGGAGGAATATGGAAGAAGAAATAGACTAGAAATGGCATTTTGTGTCTTCATTTCAACTTTGTCCTTCTGAAATTGCTTAGACTCCTCTGGGAGAACCCTTTTCATGTCTTCTCCATGTCTCTGCTTTTTCCCTCCCTTTCTCTTTGCAGTCACATTCTCTAAAGATAATCAAGCACTGAGAGCAATTTAATACCACCTTCTGTTTCTGGCAAGTTTCTCGAAATAAAACAGCAGCCTTTCCAGGCACGTGGGTATAACATGATTCCCTGGCCATCAGTCCCAAGGCTCTACAAATCTTGATGGAAGTGATAGAACAGGAAATAACTGTTGTTTCAAAGCTGCACAGAGCATTAGTCTTAAAACAGGTAGAAATGTGACTACTCTTTCAGAGCAAGCTTCTTTATTTGTTGAGAAAACTAACAAAATAGACTCCTTAAATACAAATGCAAAGGCAAGTTTCCACTTTGAGAAAACTGAGAATCACTAATCTGATCGCAAACGTTTTAGTTAGTTTAGTGATAGAAATTTTTTTGTACTGTTGAATCAGGTGTATATTTCTGTGGGGTTTTGTTTCTAAGAAGAAATGCTTCTTTTCTAAGTATTGCTTTAGATATTGCTATGTGGGTATATTATTGTTTGCTCTAGTGAAGGCTATATAGTAATTATGTATCTTATTTGCATGCTGAGAAGAGCCCGAAAGCTGACATAAAATAGACAGCAGGACAGACAGCCAAACCTACTCTTTATCACACACTGTGAGACAATCATACGAAGGAATGGGACGAGCCTACACAAAGCTCAACCTAAACTTCCTTAGGCCTGGACTTCTTACCTGGCTGCTCACGTGGCAGCTCAGGGGCTCAGGTGGAAGCAAAGCTAGCCCTGGGGCTGGCAATTCACTTCTGCAGATCCCTACTGGTCAAAGCATTAAAGATCAAACCAGACTGAAAGCTGGAAGAATATGCTCTACCTCTCAGTGTGGGATCAACATGACTCTTCAGGAAGAAAAGGTATTAATGACGCCATCTTGGAGACAGCTCTCACAATCTTCGGTGAATGAGCACAAGACTGTGAGAAATGAAGTGATGTGCAGCTGAATTTTATGTTATTGGCCTCACTAAAGGGTGAGGTTACAGTGGGTTAGAGATGAGGTTATATCAGAAAGGTGAAGGTATTTCCATCATTACTCAGAAGAAGCTGACCCTTAAAAAAAAAAAAAAAAATTTTTTTTTAAAAGAGAGGAAGAAGAAGAAGCAGCTGATCCTGAGACAGAAAACTGAGAAGGTGGGCTTTAAACTGGTTCAAAGGGGAAATTTTTATTTTTCTTTTCTTTTGTTTTTTTTTGTTTTGTTTTGGTTTGGTTTGGTTTGGTTTTTGTGGCTGTTTGGATTTTTGGACTTTAACAGGGGTACTTAAATTCACTCCAAATAACTGGAATTAGGTTGGGACCTGAGATGTGGTGCTAGGTAAAGGAGCTGCTTCTGGAGGGGAGTCCGTGAGGAGGGCCTGGGCAAGGACTGCATTACACTCCCCAGGAGGCTGCCCTCCATGTGCAAAAAACCACAAATGGTATCTCCTTGGAATTGTGCAAGGTAGGACATATAGCTCCTGAAATTTGCCCCATCTTGCAGTGGGTGTGAATTATGCTCTGTGTTCCACTGTCTTCTGACACTGAAAGCAGTCCCCTTACATTTGCAGGGGAGCTAGAGTTCTCGCTTCCTAGGACAGACACATCAGGCCAGAGAACAGCATCATTCAGACCCTAGAAGACAGCAGCAGGAAGCAGCAGATCAGTAACGAAAAGAACTCTTTCTCAGACCCCAGAAGATACATTCCTGGGGTTTTTAAGGGGTATTTAAAGAAGAACTCCTGTCTATCCAAGAAAGCACTAGAATTCTTGCTATCTTAACAGGTGGTATATAGATGACTCCATAATTATAACATGTATGAATTTCCTGTGGCTGCAACTACAAGTGACCATAAACCAGGTGACTTTAAACAATACAAACATATTTTCTCACAGTCCTGGAAGCCAGAAGCCTAAAATAAATGCACCGCACACCTAGAACTGGCAAAAGCCCCAAGGATAAACGTTGCTGTAGAACATGCATTCACTTCTCTTTTTCCTGACATTTCATCCCCTTAAATATTGATTGCCTTGGAAGCTCTCCAATGCCTTTAAACCTCTTTTTTTTTTTTTTTTTAATCAGGCTTTTCTAATCCCTTAACCCTTATTGAGAGCACTAGTCTACTGCAAGCACTCACTCATACCTAGAAGGAGAAGCTCAACGTCCTTGAACAATACACAGAAAAGGAAAGAAGCAAAAGCACAGGGGTACAGTCCCACAAATAATCACAGAACTGAAAATTCATACAATAAAATATCACATTATGTCAAATTAGAATATGGACCTAATGTTTTGTGATCAGGAAGTTAGGTCAAATCAGGAATTCTCATGCCTTGCTGGAAAAGAGTATGAACTGCTATAGCCATTCTGGAAAGTGACCTGGCTTATTCATGGTGAGACTGTGAATGCCTTGTGACTCAGTGATCCCATTTTCCATACAAGCGTGCTTGTCGTGGAATTGTTTGCGGTGGGGAATTGGAGGCATCTCAAGTGACACCACTAGGTCAGCGGAATAAGTAAATGTGATAGATATACATTCAGTGTGCTACGAGGCAGGCAGAAGTAATGACCTAGACACAAGTATAGCTAACTGATGCACAACAAAAACACAAAATAGAACAAAATGTATAGCCTAATACCATAGCAAGCACACACATGCAAACATGTATGACACTACATATTTTAGAAGAATATATATATACACACACACACACATACACACATTTAAAAACACAAGCATATTAAAAACAGCTGCCAATGGTAGTGGTTATCAGGAAGGAAAGGGGGGTGAAATAAAGGAAAATAAAGAGGAAACCCTTACAGAGTCCTTATTATGTGCATGGCACTGTTCTAGTGGAGCTTTACATTGACTTACTTAATTCTTTCAACAGCGCTGGAATGAAAACACTGTTATTATCCTTATTTTTCAGTTGAGGAAACTGAGTAGTTAAGTAACTTGCTCAAGGTCACATAGCGGGTAAGTGACCAAGTCAACATGGAGCCTAACAAATCTAGAATGAGAGTCTCCATCTACTGCCTCTTCTGAGGCTTCAGATCCACAGCCAATACTAATGCTGAGAAGTATGACTAGCTCAACTCTCTCCCACCAAGGTCCCCAAACTCATCAACCAATTACTCTATGTATTATTAAATGAGAATAACTGGGTTAGGATGACGACATTGAAGGCTTCAATTTCTATCAGAAGCTTATTTTTTATGAAAAATATTTTTGTCATTTCCCTTCAACATGAAGTCCAAACCATTTTAAATGTGTAGTCAATGATATCTGAACAATGCTAATAATCTCAACAGAAACATACAGTTTTATGTTGTGCACTTCTTTTATTTTAGAACCAAAAGCATGGTCTTTGGCTGGGTCAAGCCTTACACAGGAGCCCCACAGTCCCCCTGGAAAATGGGCACCAAGAACAAAAATGAAAGACAGTTTGTCTTTTGGAATATGGAAGGAAATGCAGGGAGTTGAAGGTAGAGAGGAATCCAGATAAGTGGACAAAGGTTGAGCCCAATATCACCGATGTGCATCCTAGGAGATGTCCTAAAATTCTTCTTAAGAGGTGTGGGGGGCACCTGGGTGGCTCAGTGGCTCAGTGGGTGAAATCAGGTCATGATTTCAGTCCTGGAATTGAGTCTCGCTTTGGGCTCCTTGCTCAGCAGGGAGTCTGATTCTTCCTCTCCCTCTCCCTCTGCCTGTCTCTCTGCCTACTTGTGTTCTGTGTGTGTGTGTGTGTGTGTGTGTGTGTGTGAAATAAATAAAAATCTTTTTTTAAAAAATCCTTCTTAAGGCAGAAGGTTAAAAAGAGATGAAAATAATTCTGTAGTCCCCAGCCTCGAGAAGACTGCAAGCAGTCCATGGACTGGGAGGCAAGGTGAGAAAGAAGGAGATAGTCATCAGTAATCACTTCTTAGAAGGTGTCTGTTGACTAATAAGTGCCATGTTTTAAGAAATGAATGCAAACAAAGAGTAAAGATGGTGGGGGGAAGAGGGAAAGAGGAAGGAGGAGAGAGCGTGAAGAAAAGAAAGAATGGAGAGGAGGAAGACATGGGAGACATGGGAGGGGAAGGAAGGAAGGAGATGGGGGGGAGCAAAGTAAGATGTAAGAGCAGAGGGAACAAATCAACCATTCAGTGTCATAAAAATAAATGTGCCCTTTACAGAGTGGCTGAAAATCTTTTCAAGTCTAGCCCTTGGAGAAATTCTACTAAAGTGAAAATTAGTTGCTTATACTCTCTCCCATACCCTGTCTCCCCACACACAAACGCCTCTTTTCTTCGCTGTATGAAAAGCCAGAGCTTGCGTACAGGTTTAACAAAAATGGTACCAGACGTCTTTCCCCATGTTATTTATATGCGGCTTATCTCACCACATGTGATATGTGGGCCATTTTCTTGTTTGCTTCCACATCCAGAGCCTGTCTGTCCCCTCTTGGGCTTTATATTACAGGCACCTGCCAACCACAGCTTCCATACCCCTTTGCCTATGAGATCCTGGTTAGTTTGGCCAAGGAAATATGTAGCCAAGGTTAGTTGAAGATGGGCAAGGGAAGAGAAAGAAGCCAGAGTATTTCCTCGCACTTCCCTCACTGGAGGCAATGTCTCCAGCAGTGCCCATGCCTCTTCCGCGACCTCAGCTCCTGCCAGACACGCGTCCTCTGAGTTTTCTTCTCTATCCCCGGTGGCCCTGGCTCCTGGGCTCTGGTAGCACTATCTCCTCCTGTTGTCGCTCCAGCATCTCCAGCACTTCATCTCTGAGTTAAGCTACCTTATCTTGTTTTCAGCTCCTGCTGCATCTCTATATCGAAGTCCAGATATTCACTAGACTTTCCTCTACTGGAAACAGCCCAGTTTTTCTGCCTGGATCCCATAGGAAACTCTGGCCAAGCATGTTCATAGAGTATAAGATAGTACACAATCTACCCCTTCTGTTTTCAATTCTCTTGGGTGACCGATGGAATAATTACTGCTTCCTCCCCAAGTGATCCACATCCTAACCCCAGGAACCTGGGGGAATGTGTTCTTCTACGTGGGAAAATGAACTTTGATGATGTGATGAAGTTAAAGGTCTTGAGATGGAAAGACTATCCTGGATTGTCCAGGTAGACCCAATATCATCACCAGACTCTTATAAGGGACAAAGGGCAACAGAGGGTCAGATAGAAGAAGAAGATAGAACTCTGGAAGACAGACAGAAAATAGCCTTCCAGGATTTTTTTTTTCTTCATTTCCTTTTTAAAACACAACATCCCATTTTTTCTTATTTTCTCATTCTGTTAAACAAGAACTCTGGAAGCAGAGGCTGAAGTGATAAGATTGCTGAAGAAGGCCAGAGGCCAATGAATGCAAACAGCCTCTAGATGGAAAGAAAAGCTGAGAGTACTCAAGTGCCTCCTGGTACCTTGATTTTAGCCCATGAAACCCATTTTGGATTCTTGACCTCCAGAACTACAAGATAATAAATCTGCACTATTTAAAACCACTATGTTTGTCCTAGTTCATTACAGCAACAATAGGAAACTAATACATGCTGTAAGTGTTACCCACCCCAGGGATCAGGAACACTAAAAGAAACTATAGACCCTCCTGGAAGAATCACTAGATCATGGGTCCATGGGAGAGCTAAAGTGATAACCCTTTTACTGAGGGCTAACCAGACCTGACACCAGGTCTCAATGGGCACAAATGTGGAGGTCTTTGTAAAAACTAGAGAATGACGGGAATCCACCCAGAAACCATATGGCAAGTAAAACACCTGATCTTTCAAAAAGAGCATGTAGGAATATTATCAAAGCCTCCTTTTATCACATTTCAGTGTCCTCTCTGTAAGAACACAGGGGAAATTTTCTGAGTTCAGGATCAGAAATAATTCTGTTTCATCTATATGACTACTTGATTTTACTTAATGAGTTCTGTGAAACTTGTTCACATCACACTTCCCATTCCAGTTGGCTATTAGAAGATTTAAAGCCCAAACTGTGGCCCACCTGTGACAGCAGCATAGGACTTTATAATATGCCTTCTGTGGACTAATCTTGCTTCTGACTCCATGGTATTTTCCTATATAATTTTCCCTTTACTTGCATTTCTTATTTTAAATACATTTGCTTTTTATCATATACAGTATAAAAATAAAATTAACACCCTTAAAAGGACACCAGGCAGATAAAGAGGGAAAAGTTCTCCAACAGAACTCTGTGAGGCCTCCTTCAGCTCTCTGGCCAACAGAAAAGCAAAGAATACTGGTGTGTTTGGCTTTAAAGTTGCAGACACTAGAAAATACCAGGCTGGGGATAAGGCACTCACAACAAATGAGTGAATGTACTCAAATGTGGTTCTTAGCATTTACCATATTAGCCTAAGTATTTTTTTTTCATCCCTTTCCAGAAAAAGAAAGGAACACACACATACTTCAGGACATATAAAGACTGCACATAAAACAGACCCAAGAAGTTTCCTTTGGACTCCTCCATATCACTTCTCATCTTAAATGAAATTTGCAGGCAGGCTTTTATATCTGGGTAAAAATAGCCAAGCTTCAAGCAGCTGCTATTAATAATGATTATTTGAAGATTTATAATATGCAGGATATAATCACTACCCAAATTAACACTATAGAGGAAAGGCATCAGGTAACTGATCTTCAGACTAAAATAACCTGACAGCAGGGAACATAATTGCTTATTTGTACAAATGGTCTGTGCACCCGGGCATTCTGTGTAAATAGATCATTATACTCATTTCCAAGACATTATAATCCATTAAGTAAATTAGACATGCATTACAAGACGTAATGATATAGTCTCATGACCAGGTATCTCCAGAAACATTTATTCAATTCATCTCTCAGACTGGCCTAACTTTAAGTGAGGGCATTCGGCTGAGAAAGCTATCAAGTGGTTCTATTTTGAGAAAAGGAAAGAGCAGAATCTCAAGGTTCAGGGAGTTGATGCCTTTTTTGTGCTGCTGAGCAATAAATGATTGTTAGGAACTGACCCCTGAATTTAAAGTCACTAAATTATGACATTTTTAATACCCCTAAAAATCAGACTATTCTCTTTATTCATGAAGTCTAGCTAATGATTTTCTTCTGAACAGCTTGAGTAGGTTTCATCTTCCTTGCTCCATGACTTCTGATTGCCTAAGAATACAAATGTCCGGGTTTTTCCCCACAACTCTTCCGCCCCCACCCATCGCCCCTTGCCTGGATTATTCTGGGAGCTTCTTACTGAGCTCTTTGCCATCGGTCTTGCTTCCCCTACTCTTTTCTTGCTTGGCAGCAAATGAATCTTTTTTAGGCAAAATTAGCAAGCATACTTTGCCTTTTGAGATACGCTGATGCATATTCTCTCACTTAATTATTAGAACAATCTGAGAAAAACTCAATCATTTCCCTGATCGAATCTGCTCCGTGACTCCTTACTGCCTTCCACCCAAGTGACCTTGAGTTTCACGTGGCCCCGGAGAATCCCAACTTATATCCATTGTTCTGACACAGATCTTAAGAGAACCCACTTTCACTCTCAAAAGTGTCCCAGGTTTGGGCAATAATATTGTTGTTGAAATACAAAGTTGATTCTCTTTGACTTAAGGTTCTTAGCAATCCTGAACAGGAGTTTCTCCAGACATAATGTGCTAAACATACGACTGGGACCCCAGGAAATCTATGGAGCTAACGAACCACTCTGCAACAATTTTTTTTTTTCATTTTATTTATTTTTTCAGTGTAACAGTATTCATTCTTTTTGCACAACACCCAGTGCTCCATGCAAAACGTGCCCTCCCCATTACCCACCACCTGTTCCCCCAACCTCCCACCCCTGACCCTTCAAAACCCTCAGGTTGCCCCAACCTCCCACCCCTGACCCTTCAAAACCCTCAGGTTGTTTTTCAGAGTCCATAGTCTCTTATGGTTCGCCTCCCCTCCCCAATGTCCATAGCCCGCTCCCCCTCTCCCAATCCCACCTCCCCCCAGCAACCCCCAGTTTGTTTTGTGAGATTAAGAGTCATTTATGGTTTGTCTCCCTCCCAATCCCATCTTGTTTCATTTACTCTTCTCCTATCCCCCCACCCCCCCATGTTGCTTCTCCATGTCCTCATATCAGGGAGATCATATGATAGTTGTCTTTCTCCGATTGACTTATTTCACTAAGCATGATACGCTCTAGTTCCATCCACGTCGTCGCAAATGGCATGATTTCATTTCTTTTGATGGCTGCATAGTATTCCATTGTGTATATATACCACATCTTCTTTATCCATTCATCTGTTGATGGACATCTAGGTTCTTTCCATAGTCTGACTATTGTAGACATTGCTGCTATAAACATTCGGGTACACGTGCCCCTTCGGATCACTATGTTTGTATCTTTAGGGTAAATACCCAGTAGTGCAATTGCTGGGTCATAGGGTAGTTCTATTTTCAACATTTTGAGGAACCTCCATGCTGTTTTCCAGACTGGTTGCACCAGCTTGCATTCCCACCAACAGTGGAGGAGGGTTCCCCTTTCTCCACATCCTCTCCAGCATCTGTCATTTCCTGACTTGTTAATTTTAGCCATTCTGACTGGTGTGAGGTGATATCTCATTGTGGTTTTGATTTGTATTTCCCTGATGCCGAGTGACGTGGAGCACTTTTTCATGTGTCTGTTGGCCATCTGGATGTCTTCTTTGCAGAAATGTCTGTTCATGTCCTCTGCCCATTTCTTGATTGGATTGTTTGTTCTTTGGGTGTTGAGTTTGCTAAGTTCCTTATAGATTTTGGATACTAGCCCTTTATCTGATATGTCGTTTGCAAATATCTTCTCCCATTCTGTCAGTTGTCTTTTGGTTTTGTTAACTGTTTCCTTTGCTGTGCAAAAGCTTTTGATCTTGATGAAATCCCAATAGTTCATTTTTGCCCTTGCTTCCCTTGCCTTTGCCGTTGTTCCTAGGAAGATGTTGCTACGGCTGAGGTCGAAGAGGTTGCTGCCTGCATTCTCCTCAAGGATTTTGATGGATTCCTTTCTCACATTGAGGTCCTTCATCCATTTGGAGTCTATTATCATGTGTGGTGTAAGGAAGTGGTCCAATTTCATTTTTCTGCATGTGGCTGTCCAATTTTCCCAGCACCATTTATTGAAGAGGCTGTCTTTTTTCCACTGGACATTCTTTCCTGCTTTGTCGAAGATTAGTTGACCATAGAGTTGAGGGTCTCTGCAACAATTCTTATGGGACAGAGAACACTGCCCTTTAGAATCAAGGAGCTATGGACATTGGGGAGGATATGTGCTATGGTGAGTGTTATGAAATGTGTAAACCTGGCGATTCACAGACCTGTACCCCTGGGACTAAAAATATATTATATGTTTATAAAAAATTAAAAAGTGAGAGAAAAAAAAAAGAATCAAGGAGCCTGCAGCCTGGAAGCCACCTTCCAATTCAGGCAACTTCAACCTTCCAGTGAAGAGCAAACGAACACACAACTAACGAGCTCATGACGGAACCAGACATAGGCATTTGACCTTGACCTAGGGTGTTTTCATTCTGCAAAGAATGCACATAATCAGGAAGTCGTGAGTCTGAGAGAGACTTTCTCCACCCTGCCCCATATTAGGAATAAATTTTGGACTGAGCTGTTTATATTCCTCTGTACCTAGCAGTCACGGCAGCATCTAAGAGGCCTCTATGGGGTGAGGGGTGCAATCTGTTCTTGTGAAGCAGTGAAGCTAAATGACTCAGAGAGAAATCACACTCACAACCTCAATTTCATTAACACCACCTGTGCACTAAAGAAAGCATACCTAAGTATATTTTTAAATAAAGGAGACTGGGGCCTCACACTCAACTGCCCAAACAAAATTATAAATGGGTCTCCAGCTTCTTTTGTGCACTTGCTTCTTCCCTAGCCCATCGGCTCTGAGCAGGATCTCAGCTCCTTGCCCCTCATTTCTTCCCTGGCCTTCTTTCTTCCCTTGCAAATCCACACTGTGAAGAGGAGAGCCAGGAACCAAGCCCCAGTCTCCCATCATCCCCTGCTGTGGCCAGGGCCACAATGGCTGGAAGAGCCACGACAAACAACGGGGTACCATAGCCAAGTGACCTCAGTCTACTGCCTTTTTCTGCTTTGAATTGTTGCATTCCAGCAGCTTCGAGGGAGTTCTAGGAGAGGATCACAGGTATGAGGTAGGCTGGGAGTTGGGGAAAGGGGAGCTCTTGTTAAAGGGGCATAGAGTTTCAGTTTTGTAAAATGAAAATTTTCTAGATGTCTATTGCACTACAACAAACATAGAGTTAACCTTATTGTCCTGTACACTTTAAAAAGTCTGTGGAGTCAGTTTTATGTCACGTGTTTTTACAAAAAAAAAAAAAAACAACAACAACAACAACAACCATAAGATAGGGGTGCTGGTTAGTTGTATGTGTCAGTGTGGCCAGACTACTGTGCTGGTTGTTCAATCAGGCAATAATCCAGGTGTTGCTGTAAAAGTGTTTTGTGGATGTGACTAAATCCACCACTAGCTGACTCTCAGGGAGATGAACCTAGACAATCTGGGTCCTGATTCAGTCAGCTGCAAGGCCTTATAAGCAGAGCCGAGGGGAGCCTGGGTAGCACAGTCAGGTGAGCATCCAACTCTTGGTTTTGGCTCAGGTGGTGATCTTGGGATCCTGGGATCAAGCCCTGTGTTGGGTTCCATGCTCAGTGTGGAATCTGCTTGGGATTCTCTCTCTCCCTCTCCCTCTGCCCCATCCCTATACACACATGTGCTCTCTCTCTCTCTCTCTCTCTAAAATAAATAAATCTTAAAAAAATTTTAAAAAGCAGAACCTAGTCTTCCCTGAGGAAGAAGAAAATCTGCCTCTGGGCAGCAGCTTCATCTCAGGTCCAAGAGTTCTGGCCTGCTCTTCCTGAAATAGGGATTTCAGACAAACCTTAGATTTTTTTTTTTTTAAGATTTTATTTATTTATTTGACACAGAGAGAGAGATCACAAGTAGGCAGAGAGGCAGGCCGGGGGTGGGGGTGGAGGAGAAGGTTCCCTGCCGAGCAGAGAGCCCAATGCAGGGCTCGATCCCAGGACCCTGAGACCATGACCTGAGCCAAAGGCAGAGGCTTAACCCTCTGAGCTACCCAGGTGCCCCCACACTTAGATTTTGAACTTGCCCCCATAATCTTATAAAGAAATTCCCTGCAAGAAATCTCTTAATCAATAACCCCCACTGCTGTTTCTTTGGTTCAAACCTAACTGATAGAGTGGGGCAGGAGACTTGGCTTTTTTCCCTTTTGTTATAGAATTATATAGCAGGAGAGCAGGCCATAGACTTCCAACTGACTTATTTTTCAGGTGTAGGCAGGCCTTTCATTCAGATCCCAATGGAAGTAGTCCCCTCACTGGGGCTGATTCCTCCCCCTCTTTTCTACCCTCACCTCCAGTCTTGACACTTGCCCATCACAGCTATATATCCATAAGACTCTACAAAGGATAGGCTTTCTTCAGAAGGCTGATTCTCAATCCAGGCTTCACTTTTGGATGCCCTGGTAAGCTTTAGCAATACTGAGACCTGGCCCCACACCAGACCACACAGACCTGAATGCTGGGGATGGAACCTGGTCATGTTTTGTTTTTTTTTATAAGTTCCCAGATGACTAATCATGAGCCAAGGTGGACAGGCCCTGGATTTGACTGACCAGTTGTAACTATAACTTACTTCAGTGTCCCCTGAAATCACTCTGCCCTAGATAATCTAGATAAGATTGAACTCCATTCACCACTTGTGGAAAGTCCAATGTCCTTGCCAAGGTTTCTGCACCTTTACTACAGCAATTATGGTCCTATGGTAGGGTTACAAGATGCAGCAAATTAAAATACAGGATACACAGTTCGACAGCAGAATTTTTCAATTTAGTGAAAAAGGTTGAATAGAGGCTATTCAGGACATCCTGACAAAATCAGTACATGCTTCAGAACAAAATTACGAAACACAAGGCCAGTTTCCATATATACAGAATGCCTGGCCATCCTACAACTCACAGACATCCCTCAATGCAAGCTCCTTCCCTCACTGAATTGGTTTGATTTGCTAAGTCTCCTTGCAATCCAGTATGTTCTGTTGGGAGTTTCCCATCTATGGTTTCAGACGTACGTCTCACCTTCTGTCCTTACTTCTACTGTTGGGGCTGAAGTGACTTAGCTGGAGCTCTGAGGAGAAAAGCGGGGCTAATATGGCAGCAGCACAAACAACCAAAAGTTGCAGAAGAGGCGCTTTGTTCTCCGGGCTATTGTCACTTCACTATATTGTCTAGTCTTACCCTCATCCTCTTCTCTTCTCCCTTCTCTCCTCTGCTCTTCCTCCAATCCAAATGCCCATTCTTTTCCACGGAGCAACCTCTCCAGCTTCTACCTGAAACACCTTGCCAAGATTCAGCTCTCAACAAAGGCCCTTCTTTAGGACTGCCACCTTGAAAAGGCACTTATTTTTCACTTAGTTCCATGATTGTGTTCAACTTTCCTATGTCAACAAATATTAATTTGGGGTCCTTTGAGTTTAGGAAGCCATTTTCAGCACCTTCAGTATTCAGTTAGGGAGAGCTGCCTGTTTTCCACTCAGTATTGGCCTTCTGTGTGCACTGATGCGAGCTAGAAAAGTTGGATCGCCTCAAAGTGCCCAGTCCATTAGCCTGACTGCTTAGCTGGAATATGCAGTGTTGCAGGCCAGCCTTTGGGTTTAATGTGGTTTTTAAAGATAACGTTAATCATCACCATGACCTGGGTCTGTTAAGAGTACAGTTTCTGAGTCCCAGCCCAGACAGGGAATCAGAACCAAGACAGGGGTGACTTGAATGATTAGCCAAGTTTAGGAAACACTGGTCCAAGCACTTTGAGGCCCTGTTTAAATGCAAACCAAGGCATTTCCCAAAGGGAGGGATTAACATCCACTGGCTCAGTTGAGGAGTCCTGGAGCAAAGATCCAGTGAGGCAGCTTACCTTGTGTCTCCAGGTCTAATTCTCACCCATTCAGGGGCTGGGCCAGAGTGAATGGCCAGCCCATTCACTCTAGCCCATGCTAGAGTTGGCCTCCCAACTCTAGCATGCTAGGATTCTGCAGCACTAGATCCTATAACGGGACTTCTAGACCATGATCCAGGGGCCTGATATATGCAAGGGAAAAAAGCCGGGAAGAGGTCATGTTAAGAGGCCACAGAGTGAGCAGAAAAGCAAAGCCCTGTTAGAAAGGATACCTGAAACAGAAGGTCTTGAGTGCAGAGGGAATGACAGGCACTTCGGGGAGAGAGGAATGACTAACATCCACAGATGGAGACCTGCATGACATGAGATCACTGTGCCCCAGGACATTCTTACTTTATCTCCTCATATACAAATAATGGCCAGATGTTCCCAATATTCCTGGAGGAGAAGGCGGCCTACTTCCACTCTCAGGAGGAATTACAGGACAGGTGTTAAAAAAAGGGGGGGGGGGTTGTGATCTCACTGAAGCACTAATGGAGCAAGCTGTTTCATTCCCCAAAATACCCCAACTTTCTGCTCAGCAACACATTTAACACACACAAGCAGTTGACTCACGCAGAGGTGCAACATTTAGAAACTGATCCATGGCACTTTTTTAGATGTGCTGTGGAGTGTGTGTGAGATTCAGGCTCAGGCATCCATATAGGGCACAGAAAAGGAAAGGACAGCTTATAAGACACTTATCCATCCTTTAAAAAAAAGTTGCTCAAGACCCAGTGCAGGTTTCCCCTAGTTACTCTATTGCTCCAGAATGAATTGACGTCTGAACAAATTTTCATTCCAATTTGAATGCTTCAGATCACTCACGCCATATAAAAAGATAAGCAACAAAATGCCATTTATGCCCATTGTTCAAATAAAACTAAGATTTTCAAAAAGGAACTCTAGAACACTCATAGAAGTTCCAAAGCAATAGCTACAACAACTTCAAAGAAATGCAACCGGGGCAGCTGAGTGCCTCAGTGGGTTAAGCCTCTGCCTTTGGGTCGGGTCATGATCTTAGGATCTTGGGATCAAGCCCCACATCAGGCTCTCTGCTCAGCAGGGAGCCTGCTTCCCCCTCTCTCTGCCTGCCTCTCTGCCTAATTATGATCTCTCTCTCTCTGCCAAATGAATAAATAAAATCTTTAAAAAAAAAAAAAAAGGAAAGAAAGAAAGAAATGCAACCAAATGGTTAAAACCTTGGTAAATAAGGCAACATTTCTGGAATGTTAATTCCACATAAAATAAAATAAAAAATAGGAGAATGGGAGTGTAGAGTGTTGAAAGAAAAACAAGGATGTACTGAGAACCCCTTTCATAAAGAGTTTCCCAAAGGAAATGTGGAAGAGAGGGAAAAAGGCAAGCCATGCTCTTCTCTGGGGTTACTGGCTACCTCAGATGGAGCCGCGGACCTGGCATATGAAGGTGTACATCTCAGAAGCCCTATGGGAGCAGCCAGAAGATGGCGAACAAAGGAGGAAACTGGGAGTCAGAAAGCCCAAACTACACCTGTGTGATCCTGGGAAGGGAGACCGGCTGCTGTCCCAACGTTCTTATTTATAGATTGAGTGTACAATACCCAGCTCTGGATATGGTTAAGAATTAGAAATCCTGGGGCGCCTGGGTGGCTCAGTGGGTTAAGCCTCTGCCTTTGGATCAGGTCATGATCTCAGGGTCCTGGGATCGAGTCCCGCATTGGGCTCTCTGCTTGGCAGGAAGCCTGCTTCCTCCTCTCTCTCTCTCTCTCTCTCTCTGCTTGCCTCTCTGCCTACTTGTGATCTCTCTCTGTCAAATAAATAAATAAAATCTTAAAAAAAAAAGAATTAGAAATCCTATAGAAGTCCTCAGCATGTAGTAAGCACCTAATAAACAGCAGCTATTGATAGGACCTGATATCCTCATTACATTTTATTGTTATTACTGTTTTCTAGAGACTACCGGATGCATGCACATGATCAATTGTCAGATGTTCCCTGTCTAGGAACAATTGCATGTCTCTAGTGATGTCATCAGATCTGTTCTGGCTAATAAAAGCCAACATACAAATGTCAGAATTCTGAAGACTGAGAAACAGAAGTGTCAGATTTTGATGACAAGAAAGTGAGAAGGAAGAAGAGGGACGTACAGGATAGGCCCAGGAGGGCTGCTTGGGCAAGGTGAAATCAGAATGAGTGCCCTGCATGTTCCAGAGGAAGGCCTTCCCGACTGAGATATCTAGGTGTTCAATACAAAATTTGACTCTCTCACAAATGTGCCTCTGGAGTTTACCTTTCTTAGGACTCTGGAGCCTGGCTGTCCACTTTTGAACTGTGGCCCCACCACTTCCTCGCTGTGTAACCTTGCGCAAGCTCCTTAACTGGCCTGTGCTTTGTCTCCTCTGATGTACGCTGGAGAAATGCCAGAATGCATCTCAGGGGTGGTTGTGCTAGGACGGAAGGATACTGTGTGAGGGACCAGGATAGTTACTAACATTGTCATTTCCTCAGCCCTGAGTAAGCATTTAACTACATTTTTGCACCTATTACTACTATTTTTATCTTTTTAATTTAATACTCTCAGTCACTAAATCTCTCAAAATCACAGGTTAACAAGTCTCATTTTTTCAATAATAGTGGGCTCCTTTTTCCAACTAGTTTTAAAAGTTCACACACAACAGGGGTACCTGGGTGGCTCAGTTGGTTAAACATCTAACTCTTGATCTCAGGTCATGATCTCAGGGTCATGAGATCAAGTCCTGGGTCTGGCTCCATGCTGAGCCTGGAACCTACTTCAGATTCTCTCTCTCCCTTTCCCTCTGCTCCATCCCCTGCTTGCACACATGCACTCTCGTGCTTTCAAAAAAAAAAAAGTTCACACATAACAATTAGTAAAGTTTGATTAAAAAATAATTAATTCAATAAATTTTCTTAAAATGGCATTAGTTACTTATTTTTACAAAAGCAATACTTGTTTTTTTATTATTCAACCAATTAAAAAATATAAGAAAATCTGAAAATAATGTAACACTGTATCTATACCAGAATTTAAAAAAAAATTATGTAAAAAATATAATAACAGAAGAAAAAAATCCCAATCCCAAAGTCATTCCAAATCCAATAAGCTAAAATAACAATCCCCAAAAATCACATTCACATAAGTGTAGGCATATCTCCAATTAGGTAGGGGGACAGACAAATAATTTCTGATTATTTGAATCAGATTTACACTTGGGAGAGCTTTACAGAGAACTGGGTTGAAAAGGTAGAAGGAAGTGGAGAAGTAGTGAGTCAGGCTGTAAGAATTTGATGATATCTTTTCCAGAACTCTCTCCCTTTTGTTGTGGGTCATGGCAGCACAGGAATCTAAATCCACCCAGTGGACAAGATGGAGAACTTGACCACATTGGATTATGATCCTATGAGTTGTCACCCCTCTTCTACAAGTTCAGATGGATGAAATGCAGAATGCTCTGCCATCCTCCTCAGCCACAAGGGCTGATCCTGACTTCAAAAGGCAGCAGCCAAAGGAACGGTAACCTCAGCAGTGACCATCTTACCAAATAGAGCCAATAAAATTTAAATCGCTTGAAGTTTAGTTAAAAATAAAGTATGTTCCTCATCAAAGTGTGTTTTCATAGATCTTTACTGGGGCTGACATTCTTGGCTTGGAAGCACTTCAAGTTTTCTCTCTAAAGAGGGTAGGTCCATGAACAGAGTTGAGGAGGCAGGTGGCCATAGAATTTCATGAACCACGCTGCCACGGAGATTTGACGACTTTTGACAATCATATGTAAAAGAGAAGGGAGAGAACAGAAGTAGGACATTGAGAATTACCTGTGTATAAGCAGACTAATTTCTTCCAACATTTTGGTCCAGAATAAACAAATCAAGTTTCTTTCATTGCATCACTATTCATTGTTTATTAAAGCACAGTTAAAATGCATTTAAGTAATCCCATTTTTAGTAATGTAATGTCCCAAACATTTTTTTAAAAGATATAATTTATTTATTTGAGAGAGACAGAGAAGCAGGAGGAGGGGCAGACGGGGAGGGAGAGAATCTCAAGCAGACTCTGGATAAGTAAGGAGTCCAATGTGGAGCTCAATCTCATGACCCCAAGATCATGACCTGAGCAGGAATCAGGAGTCAGACACTTAACTGAGCCTGAGATCATGATCTGCGTGGAAATCAAGAGTTGGACGCTGGGCCAACGAAGCCATCTAGGTGCCCATCCCAAACATTTTGTAGAAAACTAGAGTCCCAGGGCGCCTGGGTGGCTCAGTGGGTTAAGCCTCTGCCTTCAGCTCAGGTCATGATCTCAGGGTCCTGGGATCGAGTCCCGCATTGGGCTCTCTGCTCAGCAGGGAGCATGCTTCCCCCTCTCTCTCTGACTGCCTCTCTGCCTACTTGTGATCTCTCTCTCTCTCTCTCTCTCTGTCAAATAAATAAATAAAATATTTAAAAAAAAAAGAAAACTAGAGCCCCTTCAGTACTACCGTCTCATACATTTCTATAAGTAATTTATACGTCAGAGATGTCTAAAGGAGCTATAAAAAAACTTCTTTTCACCAACACTGGCAAATACATCTGCCACAGGGTGGTTTTAGGCATTATAATGAATGTATTAGTAATTGATTCTTTTAAATCGCCCTTTACTATCACTGATTTAAAAGATGTGCCCTACAGATTTTCTGTACTAAGATTATTTTAAATAATCCCCTCAAAGAGACTTTAGGGATTTTTCTAAAAGGTTTCAAACTTACAAAAGGCAAATTAAATTCTGTTTTACCACACTGATCAAAATAAAACTTAAAAACAGTGATCCCTGATCATAAGTCAGTTGATCATAAATTTTTATGGTCCAGTCCAGTAAGGGCAAGTGAACTCCTGTTACTGACCAAAGTACATCCCTCCAAAATACATATGTTCAAGGCCTAATCCCAATGTATCTAGAGATAAGGCCTTTAGGGAGGTGAAATGAGGTTGTTAAGGTGGGCCCTCATCCAAAAGGACTGTTGTCTTCATAATAAGATGAAGAGATACCAGAGACATCTCCCTCCTTCCCTCCCACCCCATCCCTCTTTCCCCATACAACCACAAAAGGAAGGCCTTGTGAGGACACAGTGAGAAGGCAGCCAACTACTAGCCTGGAAGAGAACTCTCAACAGAAACCAACCCTGATGGCACCCTGATCTTGGACTTCCAGCCTCCAGAACTGTGAGAATATAGGTTTGTACTGTGTAGGCCACAGAAACTGTGGTATTTTGTTACAGCAGCCCAAGCTGACTAATATGTTATTTAACAAGGAATTCCAGGAGAGGATAGTAAACTCTATGACAAGGGGAAGAAGCCCAGGATGCTGCAGGGTACGCAGGAGAAACCCCTAACATGGGCTTGCATCAGGAAGGGTATTGCAGAGTAGAGACTTCTTTTTTTTTTTTTTTTAAAGATTTTATTTATTTATTTGACAGAGAGAGATCACAAGTAGGCAGAGAGGCAGGCAGAGAGAGTGAGAGGGAAGCAGGCTCCCTGCCAAGCAGAGAGCCTGATGTGGGGCTCGATCCCAGGACCCTGAGATCATGACCCGAGCCGAAGGCAGCGGCTTAAACCACTGAGCCACCCAGGCGCCCGCAGAGTAGAGACTTCTAAGCTGAGGTGCAAACGATGAGTATAAGCAGCATTTCTCCAGATGTAACCCCAGGGCATCTGGGAGATCCTAGGCCTCTCTCAGAGGGGTCCTGTGAAGTCCTGCCTTTTCCAGCTGTTATGAGATGAACTGTGTAAAAGAGATATCCTGAAGTCCTAATCCACAGTACCTCCGAGTGTACCTTATTTGGAGATGGAGCCTTTGCAGAAATAAGTTAAAATGAGTCATTAGAGTAGGTCCTAATCCAGTCTGACTGGTGTCCTCATAAAAAGGAAATTTTTGAAACACACACAAATAGGGAGAATGGCATGTAAAGATTGAAGTTATGCTGGGACAAGCCAAAGAACTACCAGAAACTCAGAGAGAGAACTAATCCTCCCAACACCTGCAGAGGGAGCACAGCCCTGCTGACACCCTGATCTCAGACTTGAGACTCCAGAACTGTAAGATCATAAATTTCTGTTGTTTAAGCTGCTCAGTTTGGGGTTCTTTGTTACGGCATCCATAGTGAACATGTACATAACTACGTATCTGCTTGAGGCCAGATATTTTTTCATGTGCTTCAACCAAAACAACATATTGCAGAATAATATGAATTCAAAAGTAGATATGAGACTCCAGTGTCTTCTATGGAGCCAAACAATAAAGACATATGCAAAAATGTAAAATAATGCCGCTCTTCTCACTAAATTTTTTTGTCCTGTCAAATACAGTCATTTTCAAATGTTATTTATGTTATTGTCATTGTTATTTTAAAATCCATCAGTAAATAACTTTTTAAATTTCTTAGTTTTAACTGTTAATACAGTAAATATTGAGACCTATAACTGCCATCAACAAGAATTCTTTGGGGCTTTCAGTAATTTTTAAGAGTTTAAAAGTCTTCTGAGACAAAGCAGTTTGAGAGCTTTGGGGAACAGCTTAGCCAGGAAAGAATGTAGGGGAAAGACTATCCAAGACAGAGGAAGAGCACGTGCAAAGGCTTAGAACACAAAGAAGAAATGCAAGTTGAATGTAAGTGGAAGACAGAGTACAAGAGAGCAGAAAGCTGAGAGAGGAGAGAGGAAGTCAAATCACAAAGGCCTTATATAACTTGTGAAAGAGTTTAGCTTTATGCAACAAAACAAAGGTCTGACTAGCAATTTTTGTTTGGGAAGGGGTCCTCTAAATGAAGTAAGGAGGATAGATGGAGCGGGCAAGACTGAAGGCAAGGAACTAGTCAGAGATTAACTGAGGAAACAAAAAATAGTAGCAATGTGAAGGGGGAATATACATATCAATAGAGCTATTGATTGAATCAAAAGGACTTGGAAATTGTTTGATGTGGTAGGTGAAAGACAGAGAAGCATTTAATTTAGAATAGTGCCCAGTTTCAGACATGGGCAACTGAATATTTGGTGGTGGCAATGGGCCTAGAGCTCAGAAGATAGGTATTGGTTGGACAGAATATTTGGGAAATATTTGTATATAAATAATGATTAAGTCATGGATGGATGAAAATGGAGAGTGAATATATGGAGTACAAAGATAGAAGGGTCAAAGAAGGAACCATCGGAACATCACCATTAAGGAAAGGGCAGAAAAAAAGGTGCCACAAGGAAAGAGTAGTCAGAGAAGTAGGAGAGGAGAGAGGGAAAGCTCATGTCATAGAAGCCAAGAGAAGCAAGAATTATAGGAAGAAAATGATGTTCAACAAGGTCAACAGACAGGTCAGATAAAAAAAGAATTAGAAAGTATCTACCAGGATTAATACGAAGAAGAGAATTATTACCCTGGTAATAGACATTTTGATTGGATAACACCTTTCCCCTCAAGTAAACATATGTTTACACTCATAAATAGCTCCTCCCCACCTACTTACCTCTATATTTATAACAATTTATTAATTCAACTAAGATCTGAGTAAGTTTCAGGGTGGGGGGTGGAATTAGCTCCAGCCATGTTCATAATTAGATTCAGACATACAAACAAACATCTGAAAAAAGAAGACTATGGACTGATAAGGTAAATAAAGAAATCAGAATTCAAGAAAGGATGAAAGATCCACTAGTAATAAATCCTCTCTGTAGGAAGAACTTTGGCAGAGGATGGCCCTCTCTATCCAACATGGCAGCCACTAGACGCACACAGCTATTAAGGGCTTGAAATGCAAACTGAACTGGGATATGCTCTATGTGGAAAAAATACACACTAGGTTGTGAAGACTTGATGGGGGGGGGGGGGGATGATGTGAAATAACTCCTAAATAGCTTTTGTATCTACTATATTTTGAAATGATAATATTTGGGGTATATTGGGTTAAATAAAATATATTACTGAAATTAACTTTATCTGATTCTTTATACCTTTTAAAGGTGGCTATCGCACTTGTAGTTAGCACTGTTCTTCTGTAGGACAGGGCTGATCTAGCCAAGCATAGCTACAGATCCTGAGGGTCAATAGGAAATTGCGTATCTGATTTTTTAGAAAATAATAAAATTGGCTTATTAATTTCTTTTATACCTTGGAACTCAAGCAACCCTGCTTTGAGACCATTCTTGCCACCACCTGAGCATATAACAAAAGGAGGGGACATTCTTTAATTTTTAAAAAGCAACTAAACATGCTGTGAAGTATGTAAACCTGGCGATTCACAGACCTGTACCCCTGGGGATAAAAATACATTATATGTTTATTAAAAAAAAAAAAATTGGAAGGGGAGGCGAACCATAAGAGACTATGGACTCTGAAAAACAACCTGAGGGTTTTGAAGGGTCAGGGGTGGGAGGTTGGGGGAACAGGTGGTGGGTAATAGGGAGGGCACGTTTTGCATGGAGCACTGGGTGTTGTGCAAAAACAATGAATACTGTTACACTGAAAAAATAAATAAAATGGAAAAAAAAATTAAAAAAAAAAAAAGCAACTAAACAACACCTGAGTTCTTTCCTTTAGAAATAATACAGTTCAGAGATCACCATGACAGCCTTGAAGGGCTTCCCAAATCAAGAACTTCTAGAATGCCCAAGATACTAGCTGGAGACTGAAAGAAGCTGGAGCTTTGCATTAAGAGCTGAGGCTTGGAGCCAATGAGAAATTGTTCCTAACCTCCGCTACTGAAGCCAGAAGCAATAGAGCCACAGTAACTACTTGAAGGGCATTATCTGTCAGAATCCTTTCAGCTGCAAGTAAGAAAACTTCAAAGTAGTATAAATAATAGGGGACTGTCTCATACAACAGAAAATTCAGAGATAAGGCAGATCCGAAGTTTGTTGATCAGTACATTTCAGAGCTGTGAGAGAGCATCCAGTTTGTTTCTGTGGTCTCCTTTTTTTCCATGCACACTATCTGAGTCCTTGTAATGCTGCTTGGTTTTGTCTTTTTCTCATGGTTAAATAATTGTCACTACCAGTATCTGAATCCAGACGCTTCTTTATACCCACCCATAAAGCAAAGCAGAGTTACCATTCATGTCCCTTTTAAAGAGCAAATAATGGTCCCCACAGCTACCAGCAAACTCTCCTTGCATCTCATTGGCTGAAGTTGGGCCACGTGCCCACTCTTGAGTCAATCACTGGCCAAAATGTTGGAATTACATTTAGAACAATAAGGTTCCCTTTTCCAGAGCTGAGGAGACAGGCTGTACCCCGGGCAACTTGTCCTGCAACAAGGTGAGGTAGATACCTGGAAAACTCAGGTTCTGTTAAGATGGAAGAGGACAGGGAATTCTGGAGGGTAGGCAACTCACAGTGTCCAAAGCAACTCCATTTAAGTACAAATAAGAAGGAGTCGATAGAGGGAAAGCTTAAAAACACAAAAGGACAGTAATACTCCCCAGCCAATTATTCGGTCCTCAGCCAGCCTCCCTCAGCTTCACAGCAGCCCCACAACTGGTTTGGCTCAGGGAAAACCATCCAACTTTATGTGGCCAATGCAACAGGTCATTATGAAAGTTAAAGCATTATAAAAACAAAGATTCTATTTCAAAGCTGAATGTCAATAACTTTCAAAATATTTGTTGTTCAGTACTATCTGGACCTCTGCTGCCTCTGCTTACTTGCATAAATGGTGAAGAATCAAATAATCCTTACTCAGCTTCTTGCGCCATTGCCAGCAGACATACTTAGACATCTTTATGTCCCACGTCTCTGCCCTCGCATAGTCACCACACTTTTTGAACCACAGCAACAAGAGTATGTTCTCTTGTGACTCTTTTCCAAGCCTTATTTGATACAGATGGGCCATGATCTAGGAAGAAAGAGTACGCTTGTAGGATAGGGATTTTTTTTTTTTTTTTTTTTTGTAACAGAGCAGGGGACAAAAGATGTTCTTTAGTTACTGCTGTGTTTATCACAAAACTGCTTGGGTTTTAAAACCCTCTCAGCATTAAATATTCTAATTCCTCCACATGACTCCCTCTGTAGCAGCCCAAAGGTCAAGATATACAGAAGGAATTGGAACTCCACAAAGTTGTCTCTTCATTGAGCACAATGAAATACAATGAGAGTATACAGGCAGGGCTAGTAATTAAATGAAACAAATCATGCTGACATGGCTCCAATCAACCCATGGAATTTTGGAGTTAGAAGAGATCTTCAAGACAATCTAGCCCTCTGTGGTAAGCAAAGTAATACCCCCCCCCACCCAAGACATCCATGTCCTAATTCTCAGAAACTATGGTTCTGTAAACTTACATGGCAAAAGGAATTTACATGTATTAAATTAACAAATTTGAGGTGGAGATTATCCTGGATTATGTGGGTGAGCACAAGATAATCACAAGCATCCTTATAAGCAAAAGAGAAGGGGCAAGAGAGTCGAATAGGATGTGTTACTGGAAGCAGAGATCAGAAGGAATCAGTAACTGGCTGGAAGGGGTCCTCCAGCAAAGAAATGTGCCTGTAGAGGCTAGAGAAGATAAGGAAACTGATTCTCCCCCATAGAGGCTCCAGAGGGAAAGCAGCTCTGCCAACACATAGACTAGATTTTTGACCTCCATAACTTTAAGAAAATAAATGTGTTTTGCTTTAAGCCACTGAGTTTGTGGTGATTTGTTATAGCAGCAAGAGGACACATATACATCCTATTGCCTCATTTTATGATTCCCTGACCCCACACTGAGATTCTTGCACTTTCTTGATGTATTTCCTTCTATTACCATACTTATTGTAGTATAATATGTTTGTTTGCTAACTATCTCTAACTAGATGCTGAGCATCTCTAGAGTCGAGACTGTCTTTCCTTTTTTCATCTCCAGTAATAATACCTGACACAGATTTCTGATCCCCAAAATCATTTCATAAATATCTACTAGCTGGAAGGGAGCCAGGAAATAAAAGAATTTTGGGGCCCCATCTAAAAACCCCCTAGATGGATCCTAAATCACAGGAAACCAGTGACAGCACCCTCCAACCTCATGGTTATATGTTCGTCTCCTGCCAGAACTGGCAATGCTGGACACATTTAAGAAAAATCAACAGCAAGATTTCTTCTAATAAGGGTATGGGATGTGAATATAGAAATAACGGCCTTTGCACTTCAGGATGATGTGGTCTGTATACCTGAGCAAGGATTGTAGGTAACACCCTTTATGGCCTTAACAGAGCATTCTCAGGAAACAATGGGGATGTTCTCTCCCCTCCCACAGTGGAGGCAAGAAACACCGCTCAGTGGTGCAAACTCCATCTCTATAATTCTGGGGTTGAGCTCTCCCTGGCCCTCATTCTCAGGGCACTACAGTGTCAGTGTGGTGTTCTGTGGGCCAGAGCTGATCCAGCAGGATGCAGGCCAAAAGCACTGGAAAGGCTCCCAGAGTGGACTCCAAAGGATGCTGAGGGTCATAACCACAGAAGCCACATTCTGTTGTCAAGTCCTAAAATCCAGCTCAGGGCAAGAATTTTGAGAAAAGTGAAAGGAGTAAGAAGGCAAGAAACCCTAGAATGGGGGACTGATTGAAGTAAGATCAAAAAGAACTAAGAAGGTCAAAGGCATTTCTCATGAGTGGGACTGCAGAGGTCAAAGGCTCATTTAGATTGGACCTAGTTTGGGGGTAATGAGTGGGCGGCCAGTTTTAAAGGCTGGGATGCAGGGTGCACCCATCAAAGAAAGGACTTAGAGGCAGAAAGAAGGCCTCTAAATTCATGTCTTAAACTACTGGAACAAAATGCTGCAGGAGTAACAGAAGTGGTATAGGGGAAGTAAGAGCAAACCTCAGTTTTGTCTGCAGTAATAATGTTCTCCAAATCGGGGTGACTTTCTGGCTTCTCATCTTCATCTGGGGACAGATCTGCCCCTTTGAACACAGTGGCCTGTATTCAAGCAATCACAACTTCTCCTACTCCATCCACAGGGCTTTGGACCAGGGGTGGGTGTGTAATACCGGCCAAGCCAGAGTCCTTCCCCAAGGGTTTTTCAGACAGTTGGGAGAGAACAATTTGTCTTCCTTGATAGTGGCCAAAAGGATGTGATCCAGGCTGCGATGGCCACATTCTCCCACCCTCACCCACAAGAAGAAGCTGAGAGAATGGGGTCAAGGCTCAGAGAGAAGCAGAGATGAAAAGGAGATTCCTGGCAAGCTTGAACCTTCAGAGGTCCCAGGGGTCACCCTCATTTGTTTAGCTCTTCCACCAATAACTCTCTCTGTGGATTCATCTTCTTGAAATCACTTGCCTGTCACTGTGAACAAAAAATCTGTCTGGGGTACTGGGGTACTGGGTATATATACAAGCAAGCAAGAAAAAGCAATGCAACACTGACATAGGCTCCTGCTTCACCCTATACACAGTCTCTCACAAGAGTCCTCCCCCCTCCCTGCACACATCAGTTCACTTCTGCCGGCATCTGGCCTCACCCTCCTGGGTAAGATTCTTGACCATGATGTGCAAGTACTGCCAAAACCACATTTTGGTCGTCCCCAAGGCTCAGAAGGTAGAGGAGAGTAGCCCGCTGCAGGAGACAGTCAGAGAGGGCAAGCAATTCTTTAGCTATAAATACTCCCTTTAAGGAACATTAAAGACTGAACATGACAAAAGTTTCTTCTCAGTTTCACCAGCTTTTGTTGTTATTGTTCCAGAATATTGTATGGCAGATAATATACACAGGCCAAACACTCATGAGGACATTCAAAGAAAGAGGGGGAGAGGAGAATTTCTGGAATAATACCCTTTTATTTTGTCAACCAATGAATCGCCTCTTTTGGCTAGAGTACAGTCATTAAAGTTTCCATCTTCTGAGTCTGCTTTCATTCTTTCCAGCCTCTCCCACTGAAGCCCAAGGGATGTCTCCAGCCCTGAAAATGAGTCCTCTTCCCACCACCCCCATGTGCCTAAGCCTCATAATGTCCTGACCAATGAAACAAATGAATCTAAAAATGTTTCCTGAGGACCTTTCATCGCAAGGTATTGCAGTCAGCCCTAAGGGTTTCACAGCAATGTTAGGTAGAGTTCCTGAACTTGAGGAGCCAATAATAACAATGACAGTAATGAGAGCAGCTAACAAGGATTGAGAACTTATCATGTGCTGAGTCCTATATGGCGGGTCTAATCTAAACACCAAAGGAAACCAGAAGAACACTGGAATTACCATTATCCCTATTTTGGAACTGAAGGAACAGAGATGCCAAGAAAAACTGTCTTGCCTGAGGTCACATGCAAAGTCAAGTGACTGGAACTCAAACTCAGGTCTGAATTCTAAATCTCTGCTCTTAACCTCTTGGCTTAAGAGATGAAAACTCTGTTTTCTAGGGGCACCATATGATATAGAGATAGACAGGGTTGGGGAGAAAGAAACATGCATACACACAGAGCAGAGATGTAGTGAAATGGTATCAGAGAATTTGGAGAATTTGAGTGAAGGGGTATAAGTGTTCTTTCTACTGTACTTATAACTTGTCCTAAGTTTGAAATTATCTCAAAATAAATTATTGAATAAAAAAGTATGCCTATTTTGGAGCACCTCTTGGGTGAATATTAGTTATCTTTTTTCATCTATGCCTATTTCCTAGAAGGAAATATTGTCCTGATTTCTATTTCTTCAGTAATGAGCATTAATTTTTTTAATTTTTTCTTTGCCTTTTGTATTTTTTGAATTCTTTTTTCCTTTTGTTTTTCCTTTTGTATTTTTACTTTTAGTTAATTATCTGTGACTTTTTCCACTTTTTCTAATGGGGGATATAGTGGATACTGTGGTGCCCCACCCAGACCTCATCTTCAAGGATGGAGAGTTCATCTCCCAGCTGCTGGGGATATTGGCTATTAGTGGCTCACAGTATCATCCCCCACTCGGAATTCCCTCCACTCACAGGAAGCTGGCTCACCCACAGTTACTCCCTCTTTCAGGGGCATCACATGATGGTGACTGTCTGATGTGGTAATATGAAGGCTTGATCACCAGCCTGAATTGGGGACAACTCTGAAAGGCCATCCCAACTCCCAGTAAAACTGAGTAAATTTTGCTGTCAGCATCTCCCTCTGCCTACTCATGTCGTTCCTGCTTCTCTAGAAGGTACTTCCAATAAGCTTTCTGAACACAAACCTCTACCTCAGAATCTGTTTCCTAGGAACCAAGACAGGCAGAGCATCTTTTTCTTACTGATGTACAATGGTAAGAGCTATGTTTATTGTCTTTAAAACTTGAAAGTCTCAAGTGTCTGGGTGGCTCAGTCTGTTAAGCATTTGCCTTCAGTACAGGTCATGATCTCAGGGTCCTGGGATCAAGTCCTGGAGTCAGGCTCCATCCTCTGCAAGGAATCTACTTCTCCCTCTGCCTCCCCCACCCCCACTTGTTCTCTCTCTCAAATTAATAAATAAAATCTTAAAAAAAAAAGAAACTTGAAAGTCTCAACAAATTTAAGAGAATGCAAAATATTCACCGTTAATCCACTCACTATTATCACTACTATCTTTTCTATTATTCACATCTCACTCACACTTACAGAAGAATCTACTGTGAGCTATTCAAAAGCATCTGTATATGTTTCACTTGATCCTCATGATCTTAAACCATGAAAGGCATGAGCTCCCAAACCCAGAACCTACCTGTGTTTAGACCCAGATGTACCACTTATCAAATTACCTAATCTCTCTCAACTTCTGTTCTCCTGTACCAAGTAGGGCTGATGTTATCTCCCACCTCATATTGATGGTGATTAAATTAGTGAGTTAATGTAAAGATGATGCCCGCAATCTAGAAAACACTTAGATAATTATGATTTTTCACACCCATCCAGTTGAGATAGCCTATTGTACTGCCCAAGGCCATTGCAAGAAGCCAACGTCACTCTAACTCTTCCAGGTATTTTAGTTTACAAATACAACATAACAGATTACAAAATAGCTATCAGGAGTGCATAGGGTTACAGCTTTTGCTCATATCAAGTTTCACAGTTCTACTGCAATATATGATAATCTCATTAAAACCCCATTCCAACCAAAATTCCAAGTGTGTGCAAATGAATAACTGCAGATAATTAAAGGCATAGTCACAATACCAAGTTTTCCATGTATAAGATTGAATTATATATAAGCATGCTTGATTTATGTTTCAAAGCATCTATGACCCTATACTTAAAATCCATTTTATTATATTTAGGCTAATCACAGGCCCTGAATATGCGGAGACATAGTGACACTTGAGTGTTTCTGTGTTTCTTCTAGAAAGGAGTCTTGAATAAAGTGACAGTAACTAAAAAGTTCTGTGAAGTTGAAGGCTGTGAATAAGTCTTCTGCTAGTAAATAGAGGGACAAAGAGAACAAACAGTATAAACAAAGTTATTTAAAATGTGCATATCAATTTTTTGTAACTGATGCCTCCTCCAGTATTCTGCAAGTAATGTGGATAGTGCACTCTGGACATTCCTTTATACTCAAAATTCATAAGAAGAAAGGTCAATGCCAACTTATCAACTACCCTAAATTTAAGCATTAAAATTTTCTATTTGTGGGTTTGAAAAGAATGGTGTTGCCCACATTTATTTACTAGGAAGTATGCATACGTTTAGAATGCTTCATGCCCTAGAAAGCTTCACTCACAGACTCACATCTACTTCCAAGCTAGATTTGGTCTGAAAATGCTGATTTATGAGGCACTTATAAAGCTCATTTAAGTGTTAATTCAGTCATTTAAAGTAAGATAACTAAATACCATCCCTCACTATGCAGGTTACTCGTAACATGAAAATTACTTAACCTCTCTGTGCACCATTTTCCTAATTTGTATTATAACGTAAATAGAATTAAATATTTTCCTTGCTCTGTTGCAAAATAAATTGGTTAGTACCTAACTCAGGGAGTTGTTGTGAGGACCAAATGACTTAATAAACATAAAGCTCTCAGATTAGAGTCTAGAATATAATAAGCACTGCATAAGCTTAGCCATTCTAACTTTATTATTATGGTTATCATTATCATAATCATCATTGCTATAATTACAAATAAGCTTTATTTCATGTACCTTATATATTCAACAAGGTATTTTATTTATTTACACTATAGTATTCTTCAATGTTTTCTTCTGACTCACGCTGGTTTTTCTCTCCAATTTTACACACCCTTTTTTTTCAAAGATTTTATTTATTCATTTGACAGACAGAGATCACAAGTAGGCAGAGAGAGAGAGGAGGAAGCAGGCTGCCTGCTGAGCAGAGAGCCCAACATGGGGCTCGATCCCAGGACCCTGGGATCATGACCTGAGCCAAAGGCAGAGCCTTTAACCCACTGAGCCACCCAGGCGCCCCTACATACATTTTTGAGGTTTGACTATTACATTTACTTTTTGCCCTGTTCATAATGGAATAGACACTTACTGTGAGACTTCCAAGGCCAAATAAAGGCCCATAATTCATTTTGTAACAGAGCAAAGAAAATACATAATTTTA
Organism: Meles meles; assembly: GCF_922984935.1. Taxonomy (NCBI): domain Eukaryota; kingdom Metazoa; phylum Chordata; class Mammalia; order Carnivora; family Mustelidae; genus Meles; species Meles meles. Next base: position 96,144,893 of record NC_060068.1, read on the forward strand.
TTTCATTCTTAATTGGGGACATTTTTTCTATTCCTAATTGAAGAATCGCAAGACCCTCAAAGCTGGAGAGTTTGAAGCACAGAATTCATTTTACAGCTTTCCAAATTCCTGTAAGGCAAGCTCATGGCAAAATTCTGGAGAAAAGGAAACCAAACTTAAGGATAATTACCAGGGCTAATCATAGACTATTATATTTGAAGAGCACTTGTTTTCTAAATACAAAACATTTGGCTTTTAAGTCTTTCAATTTATTCCATGCGAAGGAAACAAATAAAAGAACACAAATGGTACAAAAGTCAATACAGCTTAAAAGTCAATGCTGGTATCCTCAGTGGAAAATAATGATTTAAACTTAACAATACTGAAAAAGAAGGGATCGACAACTCAAGCAGATAATTGTAATTGACTGGTAAAAAAACATTCTAGAAAAGACTGGAGTGAACAAGAGAGGTGTATGTGGCACAATGACAATTAGAAGCCATCTGTAACATGCCAGTCTGTCCCCTTGACACTGGTTATGGCCTCAGACAGCCTCAAAACTGGTGATTTGTTTTGCAAAGGTTGAAGGAGATCAAAGAGCAGGGTCCTGGTGGCTACGACATAGTTATCTCCAGCCCTCCTTTCGTCTGCTGCAACGTGCAGAGAAATTGTACCAGGTCCAGCATGTGATACTTATGATTTTATTGAGCCCAGCAGGATAATCTTCTCATCTCAAGATTTTTAACTTAATCACATCTACAAATGTGTGTCCATGCACAGGAACATATTCACAAGTTTTGAGGATTAGGATGTGGACATCTTCAGGGGGTGCATGGGAGGGAGATGGGAAATGCATTATTTCACCTACCACAGAAGCTGGTTCCTGCTTAACAGAACATGCCTCAGCATTGCTTGCTTCCTATAGTCTGAGACCTGGAGTCCTCCCTTCCTAGGCTCTAGCCAGCCTGTTCCCATATTCTCTCCTTCTCACCAATTCGTTCCAATTCCTTTGTCCCAAGACCACTATATACCTATTACCCAAAACTCTTCAGTCTCACTGTGACACTCCTTTTCCCCATGACTTTCAATGTGACCTAATCCTTCCTCCTCTGTCCATGCCCCATCCCACCCCAAGAGCTCATTCATGCTATCTGTCCCTACTTCTATCTACCAGGTATGCTGCCATGATTCTGCTGTCCCCACTGTGGCCTTGTCACTACCTGGGGCTAGGATACACCGTTTAAGAAACTTTTTCTTGGGGGCGCCTGGGTGGCTCAGTGGGTTAAGCCGCTGCCTTCAGCTCAGGTCATGATCTCAGGTCCTGGGATCGAGTCCCGCATCGGGCTCTCTGCTCAGCAGGGAGCCTGCTTCCCTCCCTCTCTCTCTGCCTGCCTCTCTATCTACCTGTGATCTCTCTCTGTCAAATAAATAAATAAAATCTTAAAAAAAAAAAAGAAACTTTTTCTTGGACAGGGGTGAGAGGAAAGAATATTCATGAAAGAGAATTACAGATGGAGTAGGCATAAGTGCAAAGAACATAGTGAAACCAATCGCAAGATCTTTGCTTTTGGAATCTTTGTGCCTTGATGAAAAGAAAAGGTCACCATCAGCACCTACTCAGAAAACTTACAATATATTAAACAAAATAAAATTAAAAATGAAAGTTTGTTTTCAGCCATGAAAACACACTATTAAATATATTATATGTTTCTGTGAAGAGCCAATTTCCCATGAATGTATCAGATCAACTTGGTTGTTTCATTGGGTTGCAACACTAGCCCTAGTATGACTAAAGAGTAATGATGATGATTTCACACCCACATAGGAATAGAATTCCATACTTTACTCCATGACCCCTACTTTCTCTGTGCAAGGTTCACGGTTCATAGAACCATATCTCTACTCAATGAGAAGTAATATCGCCAAATAATATCACAGAGTGCCCACAAAAGGCCATGGTTCCACAAAAGCATCCTAGACCACTGCGGCTTCTTTTGGATGGTCCTACTCTCTATCTGACATGTGTGCAAGGAGAATAATCAATGGAGATATCCATCCTCATTCTGTTCTTAGTGGAGCAGTGCAGACGTATTTTTTTCCTTCCTCCAAGTCAGTGAATTACAAAACATCTGTACATTAGAGTCCTAGCTTCACCTGTCCCACAACAGAATTATAAGCCTTTGAACTGAAAAGCTTAAACCTAGAGGTTTTAGACTGGGAGGTAAAAGATGAGCAAAGAACCCAATATGTACTAATCTGTACATTAGAGTCCTAGCTTCACCTGTCCCACAACAGAATTATAAGCCTTTGAACTGAAAAGCTTAAAACCTAGAGGTTTTAGACTGGGAGGTAAAAGATGAGCAAAGAACCCAATATGGCGAGTAAAGAGAGAAGGGCTCTGGGTTTCCCCTGTATGAAAGAGAGAAACAAGACTGTGAGGGCAGCTCTGGAGAGGAGGGCACTCATATGCCAGTGACTCAGAGACAGCCAGCCATTCACCAGTGAAGCCCTGGGAATAACACAGAAGGTACCTGTGGCCCAGCCTGAATCCGTGGGAGGGAAGCTATGAGGAGTGAATGAGAGCCCACCGGGTATACCCCACAGATGACAGAGGGACACTCAAATGCAATACTCAGAGAACATTGCAGATGGAGCAAAATGACCACCAAACACTAAACCCAAGCCTTACATGATCGGGGGGCGGGGGGGGGGGGGCGGTTCAGAAAACCTCTGCCAACCACCCCATGTAATGTAAATGTAGGGAACAACAAAAACTCCAAAACCATGACTAAATTAGGCTTGACAATATTTTGGCAAATATGATCATGGAGCCAGATTTATTTTAACTTGGAAACAAAAGAAAAGCTATGTAGCATATCTTGCACTTAGGAGTAAACTCAAGTTTTTCACCTAAATACATGTAGGAAAGAAATTTTTAAAAATTTTGTGCATGTCCCATATACATGCATGTCATTTTTGAGTTTGTTTCTTTATTGGGGAAAATTTTCAAAAAGAGAGCTCCTTGGGTAAAATATGGAATACAGATTAGAATTTGCATTTCCATGAGAAAAAAAAAACCTATATTAATAAAAAAGAAAGAAAGATAGATACTTCATCAGGAAAAGAGTCTGCCTTTGAAATCAAGTTTACTGGAGGAATTTGAAAAAATTAGCTTAAATTTCATCATTAAAGTTCATCAAATCCCATATTTTAAAAATCAGCCCATAAAGAACTCCAAATAAGATGTGTCAAAAAAGAGAATGTTTGATTGATTAATACTGTTCTTTCTTTCTAGTTTTTAGATTTCACAAATCTTTTCACCAAATAGTTATAAACTTTTAAAGTCCTTTCCAGTGATTTATCTTTAATAGATGACAGCTGTACTCTGCCTTTATATTTTTAAAAGATGAAACTCAAGACATCTCAGATGCTTCTCTTTAATGTTACAAGAATTTCTGGGTCTTATTCCATCTCCTGATTCTACTTTGTTAATAGAATTATAAAAATAGAAATAAATAAAAATGTACAAATTTACCAATAACAGAGTGTACACCATTACTCAAAATAATTTACAACTTTCTATGAACTTGAATTCATCTTGGGTTTATCAAGATAACTGATTTTTAGAAGTCCTATAATAAATAGTGTGAATGTAGTGCTTTATAAAAAAAAGAAAGAGAATATTCCCAGAAAATGCAGGAGACTATTTCCATTTATATATCTTCACAACTTTAAAAGTGAAGCATTTCCCAAAATCTTCGTAAGTCAGTTACTTGCACCATCACCCACAGAGAGAGCTGTGGTCCAGCTGGGGGTGGGCAGTAGAGTAGGGGAGAGGGAGTGAGAGGAAGTAGGTAAATAAATTCACAATGCCAACATATTGCTTTAAGCAGACTGAATATTGAAAAATTAGATTTTAAAAACCACTAATGAGGCACTAAGTTCCCTTATAAAATGATTCTTTCCCATAGGATTTCTCAGAGGCACAAAATACTCTATTACACATCTAATTAGAGAAAAGCACTGTGCTAGGACAAAAGAGTGAATGCTTACTGACATTAATGCATCATGGACCTGTCTCCTAGGGGGAGGTCCTGGTCTTTAGTACGTGAGAAAATATTTACACACCTTTTCAGGAATATCTCTAATGTATACAGCATGTCAATTTTGTGTAAACAAATCACAAAATGTATCATCTATATCACATCTATCATCTATATCACAATAACTGATACTAGTAAAAGATACTATTTACAAAGAACTTTTATACTCAGTTTTTAAAATCCTTACAACAAATCCATGAGGTAGAAAGTATTGCTTTTTTAAAGACTTCATTTTTTTTACCTTTTTTTTAAAAAATTTTATTTATTTATTTTTTCAGCGTAACAGTATTCATTGTTTTTGCACAACACCCAGTGCTCCATGCAATACGTGCCCTCCCTATTATCCACCACCTGGTTCCCCCAACCTCCCACCCCCACCCCTTCAAAACCCTCAGGTTGTTTTTCAAAGTCCATATTCTCTTATGGTCGCCTCCCCTTCCAATTTCCCTCAACTTCCTTCTCCTCTCCATCTCCCATCTCCATCTCCATCTCCCAATGTCCTCCATGAAAGACTTCATTTATTTATTTGAGAGAGAGGGAGGGAGAAGGTGAGAGAATCTGAAATAGACTCTGCACTGTGCACAGAGCCCAACACGGGGCTTGATGAAATCATGACCTGGGCCAACAGCAAGGGTTGGATGCTCAACCAACTGAGTCACCCAGGTGTCCTGAGGTAGAAAGTACTATTAAAATCCTCACTATCAGTGAGGAAATGAAAGTCAGAGGATCAAAAGCAGAGCACCCATTTATTTCTGTGTTCAACATAGCGGTTGTTCAATGTAACCACTACTGGAAAACTGGTCCTTGCACACCCAGGGTTCACAGGCTGCATGTCTAGTCCAGATTCAAGAGCTTGGCAGTGGATGCCCACTGTGTGTTGGGCTTGACTGGGTCAGCCAGCAGCACGGGGGCCACCACTGTTGGGTGCTGCCCACTGTGCTGGCTTATGCTGGCCTGGTGACCAAGCTGGTATACGAGACCTCCATGGTGAGGCCTCAGCTTCTAAAGTTGTCTTTCATCATGTTTTTAATGCTCTTGTACTGACCACAGCAAAGCATGAGTCCCATGTCCACCCACACGGATTCACCATCTGTCAGCTCAGTGCACACCTCGCTTGTCTCTTCTCTGCATATCTCCTGACCAAACACTGACACCGAAACCCAGGGCACCTTTGGTGAGTCCCTCACTGCTGGTGATACCATGATCAGATACTGGTTAGAGCATGTAACCCAGGGCTTCTTAGGCATTTTCATCCTTCACAATTCCTACTTCCACCAAATCTCCACCACCATCCCCGACCGTCCCCCTCACCACACAACCACACACACACACACACTCATTTTGCCTCAGCCGGAAAAGATGGAATACCCTATTCAGTTATCCATTTTGAGCAGGTAAATGTAGAGCTCTGAAATTCACATGAATTGTTTTTAAAAACATGTAACAAACACTTAAGTGGTACCTACTATATACCAGATCCTATTATAAGGACTTTATAAATAACAGCTCATTTAATCCTGACAACCCAGGCCTCCATTTCACAGATATGAAAACTAATACAGGGAGGTACCTTGCCCAAGATCACTCACTAGGAAGTTGGAAGTCAAGTTTCTAACTGGGGGACTCTAGTTCCTGCATCCCTCTCTCACCCACTACTAGACTCTACAACTGGGCAGAGAACACAGAGAGTATTTTTAAGAAAGGATGGATGGAAAATGAATAATAGCGTAGCATGAACTGAAGGACACACACCCCCAGGTTGAGGAGACAGAAGGGTGATCTCAGTAGACTGATAAGAAGCAGCACCGACTCTCTGCCCACAAATCAAACAGTACTTGGGAATTTCAGGCTTCCCGATTTTCACCACCCTTTCTTCCCTCCCACTCCTACCCCACACCAAAAAAGAACCAATCTGGAAACCTCTGACGAGCCACTCTCCTTCCAGCTCACCAGGGAGGGCTTATTTATAATATTTTCTCCCTCCTTATTGTCAAGATGTAGAGATTATATGGTCCTATAATGAGAGGCATTGCTTTTTTGACTTACAAAAATTGTTTTGTAAGCTGTAGCCCACAGATACTTCCCTTGAGCTGGCAAAAAGGGGTGGGGGGGGAGAAAAACTTAATAGTTTTCCATCTCAATTATCTATAACACTGGTGTTTTGAGGGAAGGTGTTGGTTTGTTTTGTTTTGGAGACTCATTTGTTTTCTTTTTTCTCAATTTGGCATTCGAATCATATGGTTTTACACTGAAAAACTTGTTTGACCCACATCCCTCTGCAGGTCTTTGGTGCGGTAGTACTACACACATCTCACTCTTTTCCTTAGATTCTGGTTTATTTTCAGATGACTTAGAGAAAGTGGTAATGTTATAGCTCCGAATTTGTATTATAACATTGGTTTTACTCTGGCCTGAAAAGGACTAATTGTTCCTCATTCTGTGCTGCATCAGCTCAACTTCTTCACTAAGTTATTATTGACTGGTCTTTAACTATCTGGGTGGGCTTCTGGTCATAATTAAACTACCACCTCCATTAAATCCCAAGGCGAGGAAACTGTGAGGGTAGTGGCAGCCGAGTTCCCAGTAAGGTCTTACCATCATAAAGAAGGCTTAAAGGGCACTTTGTGTTCTTTGTTTTTCAGGCCATAAAACTATAAACATCTGATGATAAAGCATCCTTTTAAATACTCTGAATAATTTATTGGGCTCTTGCTTACAGCAGGGTTCTATTGTTTTTTGACACTTCATTTCTACAATTAGGCAGTGGCTTTGGAAACACATTAAAGACTCCTTCAAATAACACTTTAATCCAAATCCCATAAGGAATAGATTTGGAATACTTAACTCTGAACTTCAGCATCTGAAAGAAAAAGAGAGACAGGGAGAGAGGAGGAGGAAGGGAGAACAAGAGATTGTTACAGAGGTAGCATGGATCACTGGCAAGAAAAAGTTCTGAAATCCAAAAACGAGTATTAATTTCACCTCTCCAAGTGCTTCACTTGTATCCAAAAATAAATGAAATCATCCTTAGGCTGTTGTCTCCTAACTCCAAAACCCAGACATTGGATGCATCAGTTAAAACTAGATTAGGTTGCATTATTAAAAAGACAGTAACAAAAGTGGTATAAACACATAATAAAAGGCTGAGTCAGGAAGCTGAGGGCTGATCTGTTCAACCCATAGGGTAGGGACAGGGGCTTCTACTCTGTGGGCCTTCTCCATCCTTGATTTGCCAACTCTTGGTTTAAGATGGTTCCTTGACCTCCAGCTGCCATGTCCACATTCCAAACAATGAGGAAAAGGAATAGAGAAGCAACATGTTTCCTTCCTTAAAGGAGACTTTGGAAGTCTCAACACACCTTCCATATCACATTTCATGGTCTAAACTAAGTCACGTGGTCACACAGCTCTGTCACAAGGAAGCAAGCAAAGGTAAACTTTTACTAAGTAGCAAAGCGCCCAGTGTTACAAACAAGACAGCTGGCCCAAAGTGGAATTAGTTATGCTAAGCCTCAAATCACCAAACCAAGACTTCCTTACAGTTCCAGTTCTGCCAGGACTCTCCTGGCAGAACCAGTCAGTCAGGACTCTCCTGATCAGCATTGTTAAACAATGTCTGATAGACCCCAATCTCCCCCAAAGGAAAGTAACCTTGCAACAACCAACTCACTTTTTTACCGCTTCCTCCTTCCCACTCACTTCCGCCTATAAAACTTTTTCATTTTATACAGCTTCTCAGAGCTCCTTTTTTTTTTTTTTTAATTCAGTCCTTTGCCTTTGATTTGGGAAGTAAAGTAACTATAAGTGTACCATTCAAACAGCAAATATTTACTGAGAGCATATGTGCTCATGATACGTTTGGTGTCCATTCTGCTCTTTTTTTTTTTCAATTCTTTATTTAAATTCAATGTACTTAATATATACTGTATTACTAGTTTCAGGGGTAGAATTTGGTGACTCATCAGTTGCATGTAACACCAATTCACAACAACATGGATGGACCTAGAGGATATTATGCTAAGTGAAATAAGTCTGAGAAAGACAAACACCATAAGATTTCACTCATACATGGAATTTATGAAATGAAACAAATGAACATAAAGGAAAGGAAGGAAAAATAAAATAAAATTAGATGAAAATGGAGAGGTAAATTATAAGAGACACTGAACTCTAGGAAAATCAGAGCTACTTTTTATAGACTAGATTGGATGCTGCCTGATTCAAATAGATTTTTACTCAAACTTAAAAAAATTATAACATGCCTCAGTTTATCTGAGGCCTAGGAGGAAGCAGAGAATGGATTTGGGGAGGCAACTGGCAGTCTCTGCCCATGAAATGAAGGCCTCCTTTCTAGAATATTGAAATGTATCAGTGAAATGTAATACTTTCTCCAAATATGGCATTTAGACAACACTGCACAGCTCTATGCTGTTTTCTCTCTTTACCCTAACCCTCCCTTACCTGTACCACTGTTGGTATTTTCCACCAGCACCATCCCTGAATCGGCCAATTTCCTTCAGGTTTGCAGCAGATTATCTCAGTTACCTGCCTTGTTTAGGGGTATGAAATTAGAAGATGCTTTGTAAGGAAAAACCTACCAAAACATCAAAATGTAATAGTAAATACTAGAAGTAGCTAGTAGTGCAAACTGGCTCAAGACAGAATTCACTTCTGAAACCATTAGAGTGAAAATCCAGGAGAGAATGGAGAGGTGTGATGATGCTAACAAGAGGAGCAAGAGACCAGAGACGGCTGCAGCTGACATGTTGTACGACACATGTGATTCACCCCAGCAGCATAAGGTCTATGTCCACCCCTGCATCAGCTGTCTCACTTCATGCTCACAAGAGCCCTACAAGACAAGTATGCGTGTGCGTGTGTGTGGGGGGGGGGTTGTTTTTTGTTTTTTTTTTTACTATTTTATAGATAAGCAAATTGAGGTTCAAAAAGGTCTTGAGACTTGAGGTCCCACATGTAGTAGATGGAAGAAATAAAATGAAAAGAGACTCAGAAAGGGTCACAAAAATTAATGACCAGTAAGATGGCCCAGAGGAGCGAGCTCTTGCATCAAGAAAGGCCACTGTGAGGAACAGGGACCTCTGCTGAAGAGATACCACCAACCCAGGGCAGCCTAGCAGAAGGGGAGCCAGGAATCACACCTTGAACTCCCTCTCAAAACTTCTGCTGATCTCCTGCAGGTGCCCCTGTTGGATGAAGCAAAACAGAAGTCTGAGCGCAAGGAGTTCTCAATATAATCTACATAGGTCAGCGTCCCAGAGCAGGAAGCAGGGTTGAAAGTGGAGAGCTGAATCTGAAGGGGCAAATAAGATTCCAGCACAGAAGGTGAGCCATCACTGTCTTCTCATTGTATTCAAGGACCACAAATAATATAACTTTGCTCATATTACCATTAAAACTTCCCTTCCCATTGCCCCACTCACACCTATACAAGCAGGTCAGGATACAGGATGTGATTCAGCACCCTCTTAATGCCAGCAGGTAACAAGTTAGAGCCTTGGCCCACTACATCTAAAGATTTCCAAAACCTGAGCTAGACTGTATGAGAGAGGCAAATATTTTTTAAATTATGTTGGGGGCACAACTTATATCATTTCTTCCATAGTTTGAAGATACTCAAGAACTTTATCCTATTTTCATACCTCACCCTATGCCTTCCCAATCCCACATGCACAGAAGATGGTGGCTGAGGGACACATTGAGGCAAAGCACAAGGGCCATGCTCTGGCCCCCATGTCCCAGTGAGGTACACCACCTGCTCTGGGCCAAGCTCAGAGAGCACATGGACTTTAGCTGGCATATTTGATTACAATTAAAAAAGCACCCTTGTTTTCTTAAGAAATTAAAAAAAAACTTTCTCCTATTATATGATTCATCTATTTACCAATGCATCTTCTACTTAGGTTTCTTAATTCTTATCTTAAGGGAAAGAAAATAACAAGGCAGCAACATTCTTCAACTCACTATTTCCCAATTTAAAAGCATGTCTCTACCAAGATCTTTCCCTTTGGTGAGCAGGTCTCTATTCCATCCTCTAAAAGTGATCTGTTTTCCCTTTTTCTTCTCTTTTGCACACCATCTTCGTCCTTACACTGCCCTCCCCAAATGCCTGCTTTTCTGGTCTGTTCTGGCTCAACATTTACTTCCCACCTACTCATTTTTTTTTTTTTTTTTTTCAAGAAAGCCTGCTTAGACTAACCCATTCCCCAGAGGAGTTTTGTTTTACTTTAAATTTCCATAGCAACTATCCTCATCAGCAAAACACTATGGAGCCTCAGTATCTTTTAGTGCTGCCTAAATTTTCCTTAGGCTATTTGAGAAATTCAGCATAGCAATTTTTGTATGGAAATCAGCCTGGGATTTTTTTGAGGATATACTCTTCCACTGTATGAATTTACTATTGTTTTTAATCCATTCCCTATTTGTGGACACTTAGATTCATCCCTTCATTGTTTCATCGTTATGAACAAAGTTGTATTAATCATAGCGATAAATACATATCTGGGCCCCTTTGGGAGTATTCTGTAGAACAGATGCTGAAGACTGGATTTCATTGGTCAAACGGTTTACCTATTTATTAGTTTAAGAGATACTACCAAATTCCTTTTTAAAAATGTAGTAGCCATTTGCCCCTTACCTTGTTGACATTGCTCTCAAATCTTTCCACAACCTGCCTTGCAAAACTGGATACTACTAATCATTAATATGTTTTTTCAGTCTCATCGGTAAAAAATAGTGTCTGAATATATTCATTTGGATTTCTATGATTAACAGTAAGATGGAGCAGTTTCCCACTGTTTATAGACAGTTCGCATTTTTTCTCCAAATTGCCACTTAGCTTTTTCCATTTTCTTCTTAGAATATCTTTTTCTCATTGACTTACATATATTCTCCATATTGTATAGATTAAGACTTCATTTCAAGCATATGTCTGTCATATATTTCAATATTTTCTTGTAGTCTCATGCTTGTCATTGATTAACTGGTTTCTTTGTAGATATGAATTTTGAGTTTTTGCGTGGTAAAGTATGTGAGCCTGTTTAAATATCCTCATAATTATAAAAATATGAAAACTTATAAAAGCATAAAACTTCTCTCTCTCCCTCCCTCCGCCCATTCCTCTGTCCCTCCCTCTTCCCACCTGCCACCCGCCCCTCCACATAGTTCTGAAATTTTTATCCACTTATTATACTCTTTCAATCTGGAAACTCTCCTTCAGCTTTGGAAATGTTCTCAGATTATTTAATAATGTCCTCCCCTCTATTTTCTCCATTCTCACTTTCTGAAACATCTGGAAATCTTGAATTGGTCCTTTAAGTTTATTTTCTTTTCTCTTTAATCTATCTTTTGGTATGTTTGCCATACAGTTTCTGGGAGATTGTCTCAATTTCATCTTCCAAAACTTCTATGGAGTTTTTAATTTGTTTTCATATTTTTAATTTCCAAACCACCTTATTTTTGGCTTTTAAATGTTTTGTTTTTATAGCTTTCTACTTTTTATACCATTCGTGGAATGAATACCTTATCTCTCCAAGGATATTAATGAGACTAAGTTTGTTCCATTTTATTTTTTGTTTCCATCTTCTTGCTTAGTTTCTGTTCTCCCCAGTTGGTTTAGTCTATTTTTTTCCTCCTCGTCTCTGGATTCAAATCATAGATTTCCCTTAAGGATTTCATGATCCGGGGCGCCTGGGTGGCTCAGTGGGTTAAGCCGCTGCCTTCGGCTCTGGTCATGATCTCAGGGTCCTGGGATTGAGTCCTACATCGGGCTCTCTGCTCAGCGGGAAGCCTGCTTCCCTCTCTCTCTCTCTTTCTGCCTACTTGTGATCTCTCTCTGTCAAATAAATAAAATCTTTAAAAAAAAAAAAAAGGATCTCATGATCCTTGCCATCTACTCACATTTAAAAACAAGATGGTACAAAGCTGAGTATATGCTCTGTGCATGGGCCCTCACTCTCAGGGAGATCTGCCTCTGCCACCATGTCAAGGAAGCCCCAGTGTTAGCCTTTTTAGATCATTTCTAGGGATGGTAGGGGCCAGGGTAGGAGGGCATAATCCTATTGAAACATTCAAACATTGGGAAAGATGGTTGATGGTCTCAACAGTCAGGAAGTAAACTTTCATTTAACCCCTTATTTTCAACCCTCAACTGTGTCTAGTGCCCCCCAGGCCAGACCCTCTAATTATATACATTGGACAATAAACTTTCAGCCACTGCCTGTAAAGGATGGGAGCAGGCTGCTACTACATGGAATGGGTTAAGATCTAGGAGTCTACTACCTATAAACAAGTTTCAACCTACTATACTAAACTAACCCTTGCCTTGACCTCCCACTTCCAGGGTGCTTGGCACTCTACCAGTTCCTGACACTAGGGAGTTCACGATGTGTATCGGGTTTCTTCTCCACTTTCCTTACTGCTTATTTAAAAATCCAACTCCTCTCCTTAACACAAGAAACAATAAGTGTATATGAGGGGGTGGGAAAAAAAGAACCCTCTTGTACTGTTCATAAGAATGTAAACCAGCGGGGCGCCTGGGTGGCTTGGTGGGTTCGGCCTCTGCCTTCGGCTCGGGTCGTGGTCCCGGGGTCCTGGGATCGAGCCCCACATCGAACTCTCTGCTCTGCGGGGGGCCTGCTTCCTCCTCTCTCTCTGCCTGCCTCTCTGCCTGGTTGTGGTTTCTCTCTGTCAAATAAATAAAATATTAAAAAAAAAAAAAGAGAGAATGTAAACCAGTGCATCCACTCTGGAAAACAAAATGGAAGTTTGTCAAAAATTTAAAAGTAGAAGTACCCTACACTCCCATAATCACCCTACTGGGTATTTGCTCCCAAAATACAAAAACATGAATTCAAAGGGATACACTCACCACTAAGTTTATAGCAGCATTATTTACAGAACCCAAACTATGGAAGGAGCCCAGTGGCCATCTATAAATGAATGGATAAAGACGTGGTATATATATATACAACGGAATTACTCAGCCACAAAAAAAGGATAAAATCTTGCCCTTTGCAATAACATGGATGGAGATACAGAGTATAATGTTAAGTGAAATAAGTCAGAGAAAGATGAATACCATTCAATCTCACTCATATGTGGAATTTAAGAAACAAAACAAATAAGCAAGGAAAAAAAAATCAGAAAGAGAGACAAACCAAGAGCAGACTCTTAACTAAAGAGAACGAACTGATGGTTACAGGAGGGAAGGGGAGGTGGGTGGGAGGATGGGTGACATAGATGACGCGGATTAAGGAGGGCACTTGTGACAATGAGTACCAGGAATGTACGGAAATGCTGAATCACTATATTGTACACCTGAAACTAATATAACATTGTCTGTTAACTATACTAGATTTTTTTAAATAATAGAATTAAAAAATAAAATAAAATAATTAAATATATTGCATGGACCAAAAAAAAAAAAAAAAACATCAGCTCCTCTGTTTTGCTAGATCAGCAACCCCTTATCCCTCTGCTTTCCAGCTCTGAAAATGTTGTTATTGTCTCCTCTCCAGATCTATTTTTCCTTGTGGGATTATAACTTTAAGAAATATTTTAGGAGGGCACATATTACATGGAGCACTGGGTGTGGTGCATAAACAATGAATCTTGGAACACTGAAAAAATAAAATTAAATTAAGATGTTAAAAAAAAAGAAATATTTTTCCTATAGTTATAATGGGTTTTCAAAATGGAGTGGAGAATAAAAAATGTTTGTTTCACCAACTTTAAAAGCTTCTTAGTATCAGATTTTAACATATATATTTAACACCTTTCCCTATCGATCTCCAGTGTTAATGAGTAGGTACATCCCCTCCTCACACACATGCCTACATACACACAAAAAAATGAAAAGAATAAGAAAAATATGTTAGCACACTTGCTAATTTCTTCTGTACTTTGTCTCCTGAGTTAAAATCATGAGAATCAAATTCTAGATTTATTATTCTTCCATCATGTTGCTTACACAACATTGGGATAAATGGGCAATAAACAAGCAAGCACGTAACTAAATGTCATTGTTTTACATAACTATGTTGTCTCTATAAAATAAAGGAAAGTAAGGAACAGAAGTGGGGTGATATTTTGGATAATGTGCCAAGGAAGCTCTTTCTAGAGAAGTTATGTCTGTGCAGAAATCTACACAAGGTAACAGAGCAAGTTGTGTGTACTAATGATGTCTAGCGGTAATCAGCATTCATTGCCACTTTCTTCTATGCATTCCACCATATTACAGAGGCTGGAAATCTACATTTCTTACACTTCCTTGCCAGGAGGTTCCGGATACAGTTAGGCTCACCCAATGTGATGAATTCATGTGAGAGCTGGAATGTGCAAGGGAAGAAATAGGCTCATGCCAGCAGGGGCCACTGGTCTTACTATGTAACCTATCACCCAGAAGAAGTTGGTGCTTTACAATGATGGAACAGTCTGTTAAAAACTCAATCACACTACTACCCGAGAAACAGCACCTCGCCAGCCTGGTGTAGTATATGGTCCCTAAAAACATCCAACAAATGGCATTATTTCTACCCTAGTCACAGTAAGTCCAGAAGCCAAGGAGAGAAATAGAAGTGGCTTCTCTCATTAATATAATTTATGAACCAGTCATGAAATGTTCAGCACCTTCCTTAGTCTTTGCAGTCCACTAGACAGAGGTACTGATTCCCATGGGAAAAAGAGTCCCACCAGAATACATGACAACTAACTGTTCCATTAAATGGGAAATTGCAGCTGGCCTCCTGTCATTTAAGACCTCTCATGCCACTGAACCAACCATCAAAGAAAGGGATAACTCTCCTCCTGGAATGATTCTTCATATTAATCAAAGGAAATTAGGGTTGCTACTGAACAAAGGGGCAGAAAAATGATATCTGGAACCCAGGGGCTTCTCTGGAGAACCTTCTACTATATCTGTGCCCTGTAATAAAAGGTTTAAAATATAAATAAGATACCTCATGACTCAGACCCTAATGAAGTCCAACATAATCAAGACTACTGAGCACTCAGAATTTTCTAGAGACAGTCTGGTTACTCATCAGGTAAAAAATATCCTGAGTTTCTGGGTGAGGGAAAATATAACATGAAAGAAGACAGAAATTCTAACTACAGCTTCATGACCACTTGAAACAACAAGGACTGCAGTAACTATATATATATTTTGTTCCTTGTGGTTCAAGTTTATTTATTACTTTGATCAATTTTTCCCCTCCTTTTTCTTAATATTTCATGTAATTTTTAGATTATATTTGCCTTCTTCTACTCTAAAATGAGCTCTGTTTTTTCCAAAAGGAATGTCAGGTGGAATGTGATGAATGTGGAAATGTCATTCTGAAATAGAGAGATGAAGAAGAGAAAAAAGGAATTAATAAAGAAGACACAAAGGCCGCTCAATGGAGTAGAAGAAAAGTGCTCTAGAAACCAAGAAGAAATACAAGAAGGGAAGGGTCTCTTCTGTACAAGGCTGCTGAGAGAGTCTGATGAGATCAAAGTATTGGTCACTGGATTTTACAAATTGTTGATTATTATTGACCAACTAAGAGTGGATTTTGTGAAGTACGTGGTTTAAAAACCTGACAAAACTGGGTCATATGTAGAATAGGAGAAAAGAAAGTAAAAACAGTGAATATAGATACTTCTTCCAAGAAATGTCTATTTTAAAGGGAAGGAAAGTTATGGGAGTTCAGGGCTGATACACAGGGTAACTGAAGGGGAATACAGTGTCAAGGGAGGACTTTTTCAACACCAAGAATATTACATTTTAGTAGGCTTTGGGAATGATCTGGAAGAAGAAAATTTTGATGATACAAGAATGAAAACCTCAGGGAAAGTCCCAGAGTGGGAATGGAGCCTAGTGGGTAAGTAGTAATTGAACCTGGTTGAGAGTATGACAATTTGTCCATTGTTAACAGGAAACAAGGCAGAGAACATGTACAGGTAGGTTAGCAGATGGAAATATTCAAGGATATTTATACTTCCTCTTTTATTTCTAACAAAATAAGAGTCAAACATCAGCTACATAGGGATGGGTCAGAGAAATTGGAGGGTTGGCTTAAGAGAAAGAAAAAGAATGGGATGCCTGGGTGACTCAGTCAGTTAGGCAGCAGACTGTTGATTTTGGGTCAGGTCATGATCCTGGGATTGTGCCCTGCTTTGAACCATGAGGCAGGCTCTGCACTCCATGGGGAGGCTGCTTCGAGATTGTCTCTCCTTCTGTACCTCCCCCGGCTCAGTCTCTCTCTCTAAAAAATAAATATGTAAATCTTTTAGAGAGAGAGAAGGTATGAAATACTCATCAGGAAAATGGAAAGGCAAATTTATTGGAGATAACATATGAGAATTATTGAGCAATAATGACAGCATACATGAAATTTCTGGTTTTAAATACAAAATCAGACCAGTTAGCAAGACCTATGTTTTACTCTATGTGTATTCAGCTGCTTAGATATAAAGAAGTTGGAAATTTGGATTTAACTTGGGGGTGGAAGGGTTTTTCCCTGGTAAAAAGCAGAGATAGAAAGGAGTTTGAGAGTGTATACAGCTGGATGATCATGATGAGGAACCCCAGTATCTAGCCTAGTCAGAAGAACAGTGAAAACAGATGGGAAGCAGGTGGTAAAACAGACAATTTGGCAGATTAGAAGACTAAAGGCTCTAGAAGACTGAAGGGGTCAAAATATTGTTGCCATCAAGCTAGCAGAGTAGGGAGCTGGAAAGACAAGAGATTGTAATCACTGAACAATGAGATTTCAAAGTTGGTACAGTGGTTGTCTCTGACAAGATCTAAAAGATGACCACGGGAATGGAGAAAATGATTATTGACAATGAGAAGGTCTAGGGACTAAGTGGATAATGAGAACCAGGAAGTATGAAAAGGAAGAGAGCAAGTCTTCAATGAAGGAGGAAGAGTCACAGGTGGTGAGGGAAATTCTGCTTATAAGGAAAAGTAGCAATGGGATATGGTTTGAAGTTGAGGCCCTTCAAAATAACTAGAATTTTAGGGAAGAGGACTTTCTGAGAACGGCAACCAGAGATAAGAGGATTTGCCTAATTTCAAGCTCTTGTTCTGAAAGAGCTTTAGAAGAAGAAACATTCTCTCAGGATATTGCCAAATTTCAGAAAAAAACAAGTAATTTTACCACAATTAATTTTGAAGTCAATACACAGGTTTCAGTCTCCCCATTTTAAAACCACTTCCTCATTTCAAGAGGTGTTCTTGAAACATATCAAATATTTGAATATAAGCTAAAAAATAAGGTTTCATTACAGTTTACTAGGCATTTGATACATACACGCTTTTATCTGAACCAACAAAGAAATTGTATTACTTGACTATTATTATCTTGCCATTAGCCTCTCTCTGAGTTCCCATTCAGTATTGAGAATACTATAGCACATTCTGCATGTCGGAGATAAGTAAGCAGAGCTGGGGAAACACAGAACCTGGACTCAGTGTATAGAATTTCAAGAGCCAAAAGTATCAGAAAGATTTATTTTTGGAGAAAATGAGATTCTTGCTCAAATCCTTTTTTTTCATAACCTCAGCAGAAGACCAAGGGATACAGAGACCATAATTTAATTCCATAGCTTCTTTTTAACCTTTTTCTACATACACCCACACCACAACCCCATACTGCACACTGGGGAAATCAGGTGCTATGGACTACAATCTGGTTGTCATGGCAACACAGTTGCCTCCAAGCAGCTAAAACCAACATATTTTCAGACTATGCAAAAACAAACAAAAAAAACCCCCGCTAATTCTTTTTTTTTTCTTAAAGATTTTATTTATTTATTTGACAGAGAGAGAGATCACAAGTAGGCAGAGAGGCAGGCAGAGAGAGAGGAGGAAGCAGGCTCCCTGCGGAGCAGAGAGCCTGATGCGGGGCTTGATCCCAGGACCCTGAGATCATGACCTGAGCTGAAGGCAGCGGCTTAATCCACTGAGCCACCCAGGCGCCCCAAACCCACTAATTCTTATACACAAACCTGAACAGATCTTTCATTTAAGATTAAGGTCCATTGGTATAGCAGGCACAATACACATCCTAGAATCAAAAATGTAGAAGCAATTCCAAAATCCTAGCCATAAAGATATCTCTACTGCCAAATGGTACCAACTTAGCCCCACATCACTTAAGACCAGACGCATACATATAGCTCCTTAGTTGTTCACTTATGTCATTTGATAGCCAAAAAGGAGAACATTACAGGGGCATGTGACCCTTGAAATGTTCAGTAGAAAAGTGTTGTTTCCAGATTCTATTTGTTATTGTCAGACTTTCCTTTTCCCTGTCTTACCTCCTCCCACACCAGCTAGCCAAACACACAGATTCTCTCTCACTGTCTCTCTCTCTCCCACACACACACAAATACACCACACCTTTGAAAACAATGTCTCTTCCCTCAGCAGACTTCTCTTTCTTTTTTTTTTTTTAAGATTTTATCTATTATTTAATGAAGAAAGACACAGCGAGAGAGGGAACACAAGCAGCGAGAGAGGGAACACAAGCAAGGGGAGTGGGAGAGGGAAAAGCAGGCTTCCCGGTGAGCAGGAAGCCCAATGTGGACCTCGATCCCAGGACACTGTGGGCTGAAGGCAGACACTTAATGACTGAGCCACCCAGGTGCCCCCTCAGCAGACTTCTGATGCTCTACTAGGAATGGGAGTGTTTGGGGGGGTGTGGAACTGGACCAGGATTAACTTTTAAAATCTCTTTTCCTACCATGACCCTTGTATACCTTTAAAGGGTCCCCTTTGTCAGTTAGCAAACAAGGGCTTCAAGCTCCTAAATTAGACCAAAAAGAGGTTGCAGTAGCCTAACGGACAAGCCAGCGGTTGTGACCTAATAAAAGTACCAGTCAGAGGCATTTATCGCATGAGGGGCAAGCCCTTTCATCCCAACCCTCTCTTTCCTTCTGAAATTCCCATTTCTAAAAACCAGGATAGACTGTAAATGCCTGTGTGGCCTGAACCTTTCCCTCTGCCATTCCTCACAGTATATGAAACCGAGAATGA
The DNA here is from genome assembly GCF_922984935.1 of Meles meles. Classification (NCBI taxonomy): domain Eukaryota; kingdom Metazoa; phylum Chordata; class Mammalia; order Carnivora; family Mustelidae; genus Meles; species Meles meles. Next base: position 96,164,015 of record NC_060068.1, read on the forward strand.
CCACAGAGACTTATCAGAGTGTTGACTACTAAGTGCTCATCAGGATCCTGAAATGCAGGGGCCGCTTCAGAGAATCTGGATCTCTGTTAACGACCCATGCACAGACACAAAATAATACATTCTTGCATAGGTTAGAATGCTGCAACTGCAAAGACAAATACTGAAGAGACTAGTCTCAATGAATAAAACAAAAAAACAAAACAAAACAAAACAAAACCCACTCTTGCATAGGGCCTCCTTGGGTCTCACAGTTATTATTCTTCCCAAATTTCTAGATAGAATTAATTGGGATAAGGTTGCTTTGGAAAACATAGCACTCTGCCCCCTTTATCCTGTGGGCCTTTCCTTGGGAAACCTCACGTGGAAGGCAATGCCACTCAGAAATCAGAATTTTCTACTGGACTTCTTTATTGGAAAAGGAGAGAGAGTACTCAGAAAACTCTCAGAGGATTAAAGAGAAAAGTAAAAAAGCAATTATTTATAAGCTTTATGTTATTAGAGCTTGGGGTTTGTTTTTCCTAAAAAATATTTCCACATTTTCCAATTGCCTAGGGTAGATCTATTGTCTAACTAGGTCTTCACCTTCTCCAGAAATAGCTCATCTCTGTGTGTGGCCAACTCAGGCTGAGCAGAGCAGCTGGATGGGGCATGCTTGCTCCAGCCATCCCAAGGGAAGAGTTTAAAGACCGAAGACCAGAAGGCTCCTGCTGGTCTGCTTCCCACAGAAGACACAAAACAAAATAAAACAAAAACAACTAGAATGCTAAGATGCCAGGCCCTTTCTCTTCACTACTCAGCTTACATACCAAGCTCTCCTCATTTAGGGGTCTGGCTAGTCAAATGTCCAGAGGCTCTTGGACAGAAGTACTAGTACCCTAGTACTTTCTTCTTCACCCACTGTTTCTATATCAGCAGATACAATTTTTGCCTGGTTCAAAAATAATTGTATTAAATAAACATTTCCAACAAGGTCTGCAAGGTAGCATTCCATTAAGCCTTTAGTCAGTACATTATACATGAGCAAACTTCCTTTGCCTCCAAACAATAATCTAAAGAATAGTATGTAAGAATTGGACTGGTTGAAATACTATGGTACTAAGTGCAAAAAAAACACCTGGAGATGATAGAAAAGGCCTGTAAGCACTGGCAAAGGACCTTGGTGTCAGTTACTCTTTAATCCTAGGTCCATTACCTTCTCTCCTATGATAGGTAGAATAATGGTCCCCAAAAATGCCCACAGCCTAATCCCTGGCACTTAGGAATAGACTTCCTTACATGGCAAAAGGGACTTCACAGACTTGGTTAAGAACCTTGAGATGGGGGCGCCTGGGTAGCTCAGTGGGTTAAAGCTAAAGCCTCTGCCTTCGGCTCAGGTCATGATCCCAGGGTCCTGGGATCGAGCCCCACATCAGGCTCTCTGCTCTGTGGGGAGCCTGCTTCCTCCTCTCTCTCTGCCTGCCTCTCTGCCTAGTTGTGATTTCTCTCTGTCAAATAAATAAAACATTAAAAAAATCATCTCTACAATTTAAAAAAAAAAAAAAAAAGAACCTTGAGATGGGGAGATTCTCCCAGATTGAGTGGCCCCAATAAAATAACAAGATGGAAGCAAGGGGATCAAAGTCACCAAAAAAGGGGGATATGGCAATGAAATCAGGAGTTAGAATGATGTACTTGGAAAATGGAGGAAGGGTCCAAGAGCCAAGAAACTTGAACAACTTCTAGAAGCTGGAAAAGAAAACAGATTTTCCCCAGAAACCTCCAGAAGAAACATAGGTCTGCTGACACCTTGGTTTTTACATATCTGACTCCAGAACTATAACAGAATAAATTTGTATTGTTTTTAAGCCATAAAATTTGTGCTACCTGGCTATAGCAGCAAAGTGAAATTGATACTCCTTTCCTTGCCCACTCATTCAAGAAGCTAACACCAGCCAGCCAGGTTTCCAAGGCCTCCCGGAGGCAGGAGGTGCTGGAACAAGACTGGAGGTTGAGAAGAAGAGAGAAACCAGGATACTGCTTTTCCCTCTTCCCACTCCAGGCAATGTCTCCAGCTGTCTCAGTTTCTCTCATATAACCCAGGGTCACAGGCTCTAGAAATACCACTGTCTCCCTGTGTCCCTCCAACCCAGTTTCTGGGTGGCTTCACCTTCCTCTGTCTGTTTATGTAGCTCTTCTAACACCTTCTTGATGCGTTTAGCATATTAAATTCTCTCTATTAAAGTATCTGATTTGTGTTATGCTTTCTTGGCTGGATCCTTTCGAGAAACTAACATGTTCCTAATGTCTGTTTATATTTATTTCCTATACCAGTGTTGCTTGTTCACTACTGGCTGAGATGACTCATACATTTAAAATCCTCTCTCACATCTTTTGGATTACAGCAGAGTAACACTGATGGCTTTCCAGGGGACTGACAGTCTTTTCCCTTCCCTCATGCCCTGCTTCTGTCAGCATAATGAATTAGATAACTCCCCATATCAGTGGTTGGTTGAGTTGGGATTTCATTAGTTTACGCAAATGCTTAATTCAGGTGTGAATCAGTCAGCCTCTTTCTATGATCTAGTGACCTAGAAAAATGAGAGTGACTATGTTCAGTGAGGAATTCTTGGTTCAATCAGCCTAACTTTCATTAGCAAATCAGAACTCACAGTTTTCTGTGTGTGAACTGAAAAGATCATTCATGTCAATTTCACTTAGCTTTATTGCTGCAGTTAAGGTAATTAGGCAAGGTTTTATTTAAGACATTGCTAAATGAGGCTATCTTTTGGGAAAGCTCAATATACGATTTGTTCTTGAGCTTTATTTGCCAAGGTCTTAAGAGTTCTTTGGAGTCACAGCACCAGCCCCTGTAAACAAAATCTCAAAGCCTAATTCCTACCCTGTTATATTAATTTGCTAGGGCTGCCAGAACAAAGCACCACAAGCTGGGTGGCTTAAATGACAGAAATTTATTGTCTCACAGTTCTAAAGGCTCAAAGTTCAAAATCAAGGTGTTGAGAGTGTTAGTTTCTTCTGAGGAGTGTAAAGGAGAATCTGTCCCATGTCTCAATCCTGTCTTCTGGCAGTTTTCTGGCAAAATCTGGTGATCTTGAATTTTAAAGTTCTGCTCATACCTTTACCTAATGTTCTCTCTGTGTACATGTCTATCTCCAAATTTCTCCTTTTTATAAGAAAAATAAGTGTATTGGGTTAAGGCCCACCCTAATGACCTCATTGTAACTTAATTCTATTTATAAAGACCCTCTCTCCAAAAAAGGTCATATTCTGAAGAATCGGGAGTTAGAACTGTAAACATATGAATTGGGGGTAGATGAGATTCAACCTGTAAAACCTGTTCTCCAAGGAAAGCCTTTTGGCATTCATGGTTTTAATTCTAGTAAAAGTGACTCAACTTTTACCCTTAGAGTATTAACAGGTTTCTCTTGTGCCAGTGCCAATCAATAACAAAACCCATTTGACCCAATGGGCTATTTTCTCTACTTTTAATGTTCTTTTCAATGGGAACAACAAAAGTGATGTTGACAAATTTTTCTTACTAATCCTGAGGCTAGTAAGACAGATTGATTATTATATTATTACTATTATTATTTGAAAATTAAGAGCCATGGTGAATTAGTGATATCTAGTTGTATATTTCTATTAATCAAGCTCTGTGAAGTCACAACAAAAGTAAGATATTTTCAGGACTCAGGAGTAAAAAAAAATGATAATACAATTTAGACGAAGAAAAACACCCAATACCACATTACTAATGCAGAACTAGAACTATTCTGCCCTGTGTTCTTTTCCCCCCAAGCCCAGATGTGATTACGTTAATTTATTTAGATCTTAATAATGTATCTTCCTACTTCTTATTCATCCTTCAGTTTTATTCATTCCTTCTAGACTTTCCAAAGGAGAATTTATTTTAGAATATGAAGAGAAAGTTAGAATGTTCAAGAACAACATACTGTAAATCATATATAAGAATGAGACAAGACACACAGCTTGAAAACCAGAAGAATGTCCCTATTTATATGGTTATATGTGAGATATATCGATAGACAAAGGCCCACTCACCAATCATACTGAACACATTCTTGGTTATATGAAAATAAAACAAAAACACAAAAGTCGGGGCACCTGGGTGGCTCAGTGGTTTAAGACTCTGCCTTCGGCTCAGGTCATGATCTCAGGGTCCTGGGATCGAGCCCCGCATCAGGCTCTCTGCTCAGTGAGGAGCCTGTTTCTCCCTCTCTCTGCCTGCCTCTCTGCCTACTTGTGATCTCTCTCTCTGTCAAATAAATAAATAAAATATTTTTTAAAAAAAACACAAAAGTCTTTTTTACCAGATCAGTTTGCAAGTTCTTGGGTCATAGCTCCCAAATAACACTTTTCAATAGCAATCTGAACTAATTCAAGGCCACTTTTCATAGGTTTAGAAGCAGAGAGATCAACTCCATAAACAGTAAGAGAAATGAACATGGACTCAGAATACTGTTTTTTCACAGGTACGGCGACCAAGGGCCGCTGCGTGACTCAGGCAAGAGCACTGCATAACCGGCTATATGAATAAAGCCACTTGCCCCACTTCCACAGCGGGATTCTCACAGACTCCTTCCCCACTCCAAGTCATGAAGTTTTTATCTCCAGTTACTCCTGCAACGTCCCAATCCAGCAATCCTAACCGTCTTTAGAGCATACCTTATTTCTTCTCTTATGCCCAGCCATCACCACCTTGACTCATTTATCATGTTAACATAGAGCAAGTATTTTTCTATATAAAGCCCTTTTGTTGAGACTAACAACTGTAGCATGATAAGAGTTGTCAGCAAAAACCACAAAGAAACAAGTACTTCTTTTAAGAAGTTTCAATCTTCTGTGAGCCACACGCATTAAAAATTAGTTGATTATAACCCTCAAACAAGAAACATTTTTATACCCTGTTTCGGCAGGGGAGGGATGCAACGACATGCTGGCCTCTTGCTGGAAGCCTATTCTTTGCTGTGTCTTCATCGTGAATTTAGTCACTTGAAAGCATCAAATGTATCAAAGAGTTTGGCAAGAAGTCTTTCCTTCCTTTTCTAATTTCCCAAAGATTTTACAAACTTTGGCCCTTGAACACACAAAACCATACAAGCCTATTACTGTAAACTTACTCTGCCTGAAAATTAATACACAGAGCAACTTTATATTCCAGACATAGTCTAAAATTGAGTTCTTGAGCTTTGGAACCAACCAGAAAATTACAAGTGAGAACAAAGGATATCTCAGTCTCATATGTCTGGAAGAAAATTAGCATTAATACCTGTAGTCTCCAACTCCGTATGGACTGAGGAGAGGTCAAAGTATATAGCTTCAGTTGCTTCCTTTAAACTCTCATCCCCCTACCCCCTCGTATCCATCTCACATCCATACTGTTTATATAAGCACACTTCCATTTTCAGAACCCTATCTCATACTAACCTTGGAACTCAACAATGTATTTTAAGTTGAGGTTTTTTTCTTTTTAAAAAATCAGCAGTTAATTGGCATATATCACAGTCATAATAGCAGCGTAAAGCTTAAGAGAGGCTCCAGAATCAAACTACCCAGTTCTAAACCCAGTGCTACCAGCACTCACTACTAAGTTGAAGCATATGAAAGCGCCTTTTTTTGTAGGTAGGGCAGAAAGCCATCTAATATCTACAAGTCTACATGATTCAATTTAAAGGAAGTGTCATCAATCTGAAAAAATAGAAATAATAGTCCTTTGCATAATTAATGAGATAATAAAAAGGGTTGGGTTGCATAATTAATTTTAAAATTGGCAAGTAAAAAGTAGGGTAGGATAGTGCATCTCCAACATGCATAAGAACTACCTGGAGGTGTGAGATGGTTCCCTAAGATGGTTCCCTTCTCTGGTGATAGGAATCACCTGGAGAGTTAGTTAAAAGTACTCCTCCCCCACCCCACCCCCAAACACACCAGTACTCCTTACCAGACTCCTCCCTTGGAAACTTTCATTCTTGGTCTAGATGTGCCCAGGTATTTTTTTATTTTGAACAAGTACCTGCAGATAGTCCACAATTAGAAAAGTATGGGAAACACTATTGTAAGACAGGTGGAAACCAAATTCCACATGAAGAAATCATTTCCAGTAGAGAGGTCAGAAAAAGTTTCCCTAGGAGACAACCAGTGAAACAGGCCTTGAGAAATGGAAGGACTTGACTGTAGAGAGATGTGGTGGAGAACATTCCAGAGCAAAACTAGAATGAGTAGAAGCAGAGAAAGTTAGGGTATTGTAGCACAGAAGGGGTCGATGCAATCAGTTCCATTTCCGTGGAGTATAAGGTTCATGAAGAGGAAGATCTCAAATACCACATAAAGACATTAAACCTTTATTTTGAAAAAATGAGAAAGATATTGACTATTCTGGAGCAGTGACATGATCAAAACTGGGCCTTTATCCCCATAGCTATTCATTACTGAAGTTGGACCAAGACTTTATGTCGAGGAATCATGGTGGATAAGGAAGCAGAGCCTGTGATTTGGAACTGAGGGCTTAATGCAATGAACTCAGAGATGAGCCTTTCTTTGTCTCAGCTTCATTATGAGTCATATATCCATTTAAAACATCTAAGTGTTCATGCGAGTGCTCTTCCAAGATATTTGTTTTCTGTGTCATCAATTCAGAGAGAACTATCTGTGAATGGCTATGTGGATACCCAAAGCAATGGAATGATGGGGGGTTTTTCCAAATCACATGTAAGATTAGTTTTCATCATCCACGCAGCTTTTAAGAAACTCAGATGGTCTCCTGAGGATGGCTTGTAGCTCACACCAAACCTAATTTCTCTATACTCCATCTATTCCTAAAACAGCATTTGATGAAGTCCAACCCCCGTTGTCCAGAATAGTCTGTGACTCCAACTCCAAAAACTCAAAAAACACCCTCCCTTTAATTTAGGACAATGCATTACAAATGTGACAAAGTGTTTCACCCTTCTTTAAAAACAGTATTTGGATGGATGGATGGATGGATGGATGGATGGATGGATAAAACACTTATCCAAGCTCATGAGAGTGCTAAATTCCACATTCAAATTTCAAACTCGAATCCTTAGGTCATTCTTCCAACCACACCAGCGACCCTCCCAACGTGTTGCTGCACCAGCTCCATTCCTCCAAAATTATTCCCACCTGAGGGCCACTGAGGCTTTCCAAGAAGCAAACTGCCTCCCTGTATCCTGGCGTCTGCCCCTCCTTGACGCATTTGTTGCCTAAGTGGTCATGTTCTGCCCAACACATCTCAGAGGCAGTGTTGTTCTGGGTACAATGAGTTTTTTATTCCCTCTAGTTCATGGTATTAAATATTCAGCCAAGGCAGACTTCACAAACACTGAAGTCATACCATCTCACACAGCTTTAAACCTTTTCTTTTTAAATGACAAATGGGATTCAAGAGCTTTCTGAGAGGAGCTACACTGGCCTAGATGAGGTAACACCATTAATATTTGTGTGTGCCCTGCAAGCACGCTCAAGATAATAAAAGGGAAAACCCCTGTTTCGTACACCAGGAACCCAGGAGATTTATAAATTGAGTGGGAAAGAGAAAGAAGGAAAAAAAACACGTGAGTAAGGCACTTGGGAGACAAAGGAATAATGGCTTCTCTCTTAAATTCTAAATCAGCTGTTATAAAGATGCCCTCTACAAGACCCAAATATACATAACTTAAAAATTAAAAAACATGGTAATTCACATGCACTTGGACATTTTTGCCTCAGAAATAGCCGCAGGGCCGCCTCTTGGATCTCACACGCTCCACTGTACTTCTGCCACAGCTGAAAAGCATAAGCAGTCCTGAAATAGGGCTCATGTTAAAGCTTTCGTTCTCTTTAATCCAACACACTCTCTTTTACTCTCTTAAACACAGCCTACTGCTACCCAGCATGTTTGTGGGATTGTCAGCACTGCTGCTGGCTCACCGCAGGCCATCTACCTTCTGTTCCTCAGTTAATGGTTCTGGAAAGCACAGACAATACCAAGTTGCTCACTAGATAATAACAGCCACCATTTATGAAGTACCTAATGTGCACCAGGCACTTTGGAGGGAATACTGTTCATCCTTACACCAACCAGTCAGCACAGTTTTATTGTTCCACCCATCTCACAGATAACGAAACTAAAGCTCAGAAGCATAGTCATTTCTCCAAAGCCACAAGTGGCAAAACCAAAAACTGGATCCAGGATGATCTAGTCCCAGGGCTTGAAGCACTGTGCTTGCCCAAATAATGTAGTGATTAACCTATTTCTGGGCAGTTAATTGCAATCCCAGGTTAAAAATCCTAGAAATTAAAAACAAAATAAAAAACAAGAGATAGAGCCCATATACATATTTAAGAGCTTGGTCCACGACACTTAACCCCCACCCTTCTCCTGAGATCTCACTCTTCTGAAGTTCACTCTCATAAACTACAACGGCTTCTCTCAGCTCTCTACCTTCATGCCCACGCAACTGTACCTCTGTGGTCACCACACATATTCTGAATGACTCACGGGGGCTTGGTTGGGAGATCACTTCCCTTCCCCACAACTGAATATGACAAGGAAGAACACTCACCAGAAGGCAAATAAAGTAGAATCTGAGAAGGGTATTAACATCCCCCAAAAGGACAAATTTGTCACCCTACGCACAGCTATCACAAAGCCAGTTTTACGATGCTTCAGGCACTTCAGTCACTACACGAGAAAAAAACATACAGTATTTCTTTTTAATCACTTTTAGACATGTTTTGTCCCATCAGTTTAATAAAATCACACGGCTTTGTTCACATGCATAAATTGCAGATTTGAGAAAATATTAATGTGTTTAATTCTTGGCCAACATATGAATTCTCCTTTAGCTACCATGTTACTGGGAGATTCATTTTGGTAACCTGTTTTTAAATAAATTTCACTCCATGTTATAAGAGACCTCAGGGCACCTGGGTGGCTCTGTTGGTTAAGCATTCAACTCTTGATTTCAGCTCAGGTCATGATCTCATGGTTGTGAAATGGAACCCCTATGTCAAGCTCTGCACTGGGCACAGAGGCTGCTTAGGAATCTCTCCCTCCCTCTCCCAGTTCTCCTTCTCTCTCTTAAAAAAAGAAGAAAAAAAAATCCCTCTGAGTATGTGGAGATACATTGCTAACACCAGAATTTAGGGAAGCTGGCCTCAGGGCTGGAGGGCAAACTGGATCACATTTGCTTAACTGCCTGTTTGGGTTAACCAAAAGCCAGCTAATCAGAACCACACCATATTTAAGTGAAATCCTTTGCATCTATAAAACAGATTCCTGAAGACCAAATAAAACTTGCTTAACCAAGTGTGCTTCTCTCGTTAACTCATAACCCTTGATGTTTGCTCATAAAGGCTGGTTTTGGTCAGACTAGTGGTCATTTAGGGGAAGAGCCATATCCTAACAAAACTCACAATGACCCAACGCCATTCACATGAAAGAGGTAGTTCTTTGTCAAAATGAGGGCCAAAGTGGGTCTTACAGCTTTCCAAGGCATCTTCACCTAACCTCAGGGGCTGTGCCAGCAAACTAATGTTGCTGCAGTCTTTGCCAGGTTAGGTGTTGAGAAAGGGAGAAGACAGAGCCCAACTGGCTGTTTTCTACTTGGGGTGAGGATCATCTTAGGGGTAAAGAAAGAAAACACAAAGGGAACAGAATATTCAGGTAATCTTGACTCTTCTCATCTTCTTTTGCCCATGATATACCTCTTTTGCAGCTTTCTTGATGACAGACTACTCCTTCCTTCCTTCCTTCCTTCCTTCCTTCCATATGCATTGTGGGACCAAGCAGTTTTCTAAATGTTGATATGGAAAGAGGAGGAGGAAGGGGGTGCAAGGAGGAAATGCAGCCTTGGAATTAAGCTCTGGGAAACAAAATAACCAGCCCACAGTTGACTCACGTAGGGAGTTTTGACTTCATTGTGCTGGTCTAGAGGGCAATGTGGATTTGAATCCCACCCAGAAGCCATAGATCAAGGAAAGGCTGTCTCTTTCTTCCATCCCTCCTACCTCATTCCTAGCCTAATTGAGACCATACCCTCCCTCAGAGACACTAAAGAATTCAATGTGAAATCAAATGGCTGTGGTTCATCCATGATGTAGTCATTAGCTGCCTCATGTTTCCCTTATTTTTCACACAAGCCCAACGTAGAACAGTAAGCACAGAGCTGGAGATATTCAGCTACCAAACAGAAAGACTCAGGGCAGAGAGCTCTGGGAAGCCAGCCGTGCAGCATGAAGCCTGCCACATGTGGAAGGAAACATGAGACTCCCAGGAATATGTGCTCCCCAGATGCAGAGGCTGATTACTACCCAAAGGCGGGGCAGACAACTTGGCTTTTGTTCATGCTGGTTTATTCATTGTTCTGATGTGGCTTACAGCATTTTTATGAGACGAAAAAGCCTGAATGGTTGGAGATGAACTGGGCTTTGAGTCACAAAAAAAACTTTCTTCTAGGTTTGTTCCCTGTGATTCTAAAAGAGCTTTGTTTCCCCTGAAAAGGAGACTCAGTACCTTCATCTGCCTCAACTGAGAAGAATTAGACATGGACATATCTTAGACTGCCCACCAGCATGTAATCACTTAGCCCTCACAAGCCATGTGACCCATCCCTAGTAGCAATGGCAGGAGTAGGAACTGATGCACCTATCAATACATCGAGCAAAGAATAAAACTTTTGCATTCTCTCCGTTCCCACTGAAACCTTATCTTAACTTGGTCTCTCTTAACTTAGGGAATATCTCTTCCATTAGATGATCTTCCTGCTCAGAAACTTGGATTCCTGCTTGCTAAAGCAAATCGAAGGTCCATTATCTGGCTATTTCAGGCCCTCCCTAATTTGACCCCATAACGTGACTTCTAATCCTGATTTCCCAGTAACTTTCAATATTAATTCACTATTTAAGCCTCCTCAACCTCTCCCAGACTGTATACTTACTATACACATTACGCTCATTTCTACTGCTATCATGCTCCTTCTACCTTCATCAAATTTCCAATCAGTATTGGGATCCCACTATCCAACAACTTCTCTTACACTGAACTCCTACAGAATGTATGGTCTGATCCAGGTAGGTTATGTTTTAATTATTGTGGTAGAGATGTAACATTTTGCCCCAACTTCCATCCTTCTTTCTTTCTTTTCTTTTAAGTTACAGAATCCCCTTTTCATCTACATACATGACTCCTATGTAGAGACTACATTTCGTTCTCTTTTTTCTTAAGATTTTATTTGTTTATTTGACAGAGAGAGAGAAGCAGACTTCCCACTGAGCAGGGAACCTGATGTGGGCTTGATCCCAGGACCCTGGGATCATGACCTGAGTCGAAGACAGAAGCTTAATGACTGAGCCACACAGGTGCCCTGAGATTACATTTCTTAACTCCTATGTAACTTAAATTTTGTCAATGGAATGTGAGTGAAATCAATTATACAACTTTTCATAACCTGTTTATTTAAAAAAGATATCTAAAATATTTTGAAGATTTCAATCTTTTATAAGGAATTGACAGAATAAATACAAAAACCAATAAGGATATAGAATCTTTAAAAAATGTAAACCAATTTGACTTAATCAATATTTATAAAGCACAAGACCCAGTAATAGCCAACTACACTTTCATTTCAAGTGCTTATCAAATATTCACCAAAATACACCATGTATAGCTCGGCTATAGAACAAATTTCAAGAAATTAAAAGAACTGATATTAAATAGAGTACGCTCTCAGACCACAAGAGAATTAAATGATAAATCAATAAAACAAGGTATCTGAAAATTTCCAAATATTTGGAAATTAAGCGACACATTCTAAGTAATCCATCAGTCAAAGAATTAAAAAAAAAGAAGAAGAAGATTAGAAACTATGTTGAAGGGCACTTGCTTGGTTCAATCAGTTAAGTGCCCTGCTCTTTGTTTTGGCTCAGCTCATGATCTCAGTGTTGTGAGATCAAGCCCCGTGTCAGGCTCCATGCTAGGTGCAGAGTGTTCTTGGGACTCTCTCTCCCTTCCCCTTTGCCGATCAGCAGGAGGGACTCTCTCTCTCTAAAATAAATAAGTATTTATCTTATTTATCAAATAAATCTTCTAAAAATATTTTTTAAAACAAAATATGTTTAATTGAATAAAAATAAGATGCAACATATTAAAGTTTGTGAGACACAGCTAAAGTGGTACTTAGAGGACAATTTATAGCTTTAAATACATCTATTAGAGGAGAAGAAGAAAAGGCTAAAATATATGCCCTGAGATATTAAGAATCTCAAAAAGGAAGTGCAAATTAAATCCAAATTAAGTAGAAGGAAGAAAATAAGAATAAAAATAAGGATATCATACAATAGCAAAGAGAAAAAATAAATAAAACCAAAATCAGCTCTTTGAAAATGTTAACAAATTTTGTGAAGTTCTACTTAAATTTATGAAGAGAGGGAGAGAAATAGAGGAAAGGGGCAAGGCAAAGATAAAAAACAAGTTATCACTATCAGGAATGACACAAGGGATATTACTACAGATTCTATAACTACTAAAAGGGTCACAAGGAGAATGAACCATGAAAAAAATTAATGAATTGGAATTCTTTAACATTAAAAACTTCAATTCTCTGAAAGATCTCATTAAGAAAATTAAAAGACAAGCTATGTTGGAGAAGATATATACAGTATATGTATCTGACATAGATCTTGATGCCAGAATTTAAAAAGAACTCTTAATATTAAGAAGACAACCCAATTTTTTTATGGGCAGAAGAATTTTTTTTTTGCTTTGAAATATCTTTTATTTTTTAAATAGGGTTATTTATTTATATACAAATGTTGCCTTCCTGTATTTCCAACTGATGAAGTGTTTTCTCCATTAATCAAAATTACAGTGAATAAGTTTTTATAAACACTTTTAAGTTAATAAATATGTATAACTCTCTTGATTTTTTAATTCAATTAATTAACATGTAGTGTATTATTAGTTTCAGAGGTAGAGGTCAGTGATTCACCAGTCTTATATAACACCCAGTGCTCATTACATCACATGTAATGGGCAGAAGATTTTAACAGATATTTCACACACAAAAATACACAAATGGCCAATCATCACATAAATTCACACATAAAATCACACCCAATATTATTAGCCATCAGGGGATGAAAACTAAAACTGTAGTGGATGTCCCTGCACAAATACTAGAATAGCTTGTTAAAACAAATGTTAATAATCAGAAGTGTTGGTGAGGCTGCAGAGCAACTGAATTCTCAACACTCTTGGTAAGAGTATAAAATATTACAACCATTTTTGAAAAGATGGGGCACCTGTGTAACTCAGTCATTAAGCATCTGCCTTCAGTTCAGGTCAGATCCCAGGGTCCTGGGATCAAGCCCCACATTGGGCTCCCTGCTCAGTGGGAAGCCTACTTCTCCCTCCCAAACACCTCCTGCTTGTGTTCCCTCCTTCTGTCAAATAAATAAAATCTTTAAAAAAAAAAAAAGAACACAATAAGAATATGAAAAATTCTTAGAAGTGGTTAATTATAATTTTAAGAAAGTAACAGGGTCCATATGATACCAAAATAATCAATCAGTTCAAGAGAAAAACACGTGTTTGAACTATCATATCACATGTGGACACACATATTAATTAACATTTCCAACTTTTCATTTACTTTGTTGACACTGCATAAACAATACAGCTCTCTACCATTCTTCCCACGAACCTAACTAGAATCTAAATCCACTTATACTTTGGGAGACTAGAAAAAAGTAAGAACAATAAGGTTTTTCCAAGTGGCTAGGGTGTAGCAGTAGTTTTAGTGTAATTTGTTCCTCAAAAAAAATAAATAAATAAATAAAAAGATGAATGAAAGTGGGGTACAAGTGCAAATTAGTATTATCAACTGATGGCTGGATCCTTTTTATAGTAAGTACCTACTGTGTACAGGGCCTCATCCAAGATTCTAAACAAACAATAGGTAGGCTGAAGCCATTCTACAAACAGTGGTCTTGTTAGTCCTGGGCTCAATTTTTAAAGAACGAAGAGATGTCTGTTTACTTTGTTACTTTTTAAAAAATTGCTAAATTAAAATTTCAGGGCTGAAAGACCTATATTTTTCTCAGAAGATGCTGGTTTAAATCTCTTTGTGGCACCCACAATCATTTCCAAGATTTGAAGTTTTTATGTATAGCCTACTAAGTGAGTAAAAGGGTGGAAATAGTTGTAAAATCATGAAACACCACAGGACATTTGGAATCAATAGCGTAAAAGCATTAGATGTTTTTTCATCTGAAACGGTATCATGAGCTTTTCCACTTAACAGAATTTACTACAGAAAACAGAGCGTATCCTATTTTAGTCCCCTCAGATTTTGTTCTAAAAAATTAAATTTGGGGGCGCCTGGGTGGCTCAGTGGATTAAGCCGCTGCCTTCAGCTCGGGTCGTGATCTCAGGGTCCTGGGATCGAGTCCCGTATCGGGCTCTCTGCTCAGCAGCGAGCCTGCTTCCCTCTCTCTCTCTCTGCCTGCCTCTCTGTCTACTTGTGATCTCTCTCTGTCAAATAAATAAATAAAATCTTTAAAAAATTAAATTTTTAATCTGGAGGTACTTAACATGTTTAACCTTTTAAAAAGTCCAAAATAAACAAAAATAAAAATTCACTGAGAGGAGATTGTCATTTCTATTCCCCCATCTATATGGATGAGATGTCTACATTACCCATTACCTAATATTAGCTAACTTTGTATGAGGGAACCAAATCTGAACATAAAACCTTTCAGCTCTTAAGATGCCCAGTTGTCTTTAGTCTCATATCTTCACTTTATCTCTCAGAACTCAAAAAGGAGAACAGAAAAAAATCCACATTGTCTTAAATCATAGTTACTGAGAAAGACATTCTAACTGTGCCCACAGGGGTAGTACCCCCACAACTCAGTCCATCTATTTATAAGATGAAAACACAAGACAGTGAACAAAATTGCTAAGTAACCATTAGCAAGTTTTCACTCATGCTTCACCGTCACACAACAGGAAGAAAACATACTGTCCTACAAACACGAACACACACATGTCCATCCTCATCTTCTTCCTAGCTTTTCTTCTCTGGCAGCCCAGAGTTATGGTACTGATGAGATACCAAACTGCAAGGTTCATAAACTTCTATGTGCTTTGGAGTCTGGTAATGAGCCCCTTATCCCCACATGGATCTTTCTCCTTTCCTTCCTGTACTCCTTTGTGGTGGAATATGTCTTCTTCCCTGAGCAGACACAGATAAATTCTGCTCCTTTGTCACATGCTTTCATATCTCCACTTAACCCTGCATGTGCTACCCCTCACCTCCAACTCCGAAGGAGAAGAAACCATTCTTCTAATCTGTCTGAGACCCAGGCACAGGGAGTGATTGTGTCTTGAAAGCAGGGGCTCTTGCATGTTTTCCCACCTCCGTGTGTTATGCTGAACATGGCCAGGCTCTAAGGCTTTTTCCCTCATGGTTAGAACCAGTTAGCTCACTCGCTCACTCTTGATCCTCAATCACATCTTCCCTTCCACCTTGTTTATAATTATGGGGCCTTTACATTCAAGAGCAATCAAGTAGGAAGCCTCCCACAGGCCTAGAGCCTAACCTGTTTTCCAATACAACTTTTATAAAATGAAGTTATTGGATGTTTATCAAACATTAATAAAGTGGTCATTTAGCCCGGGTTCTCCAGAGAAATTGAATGGATAGAATATTATATAAAGAGCCATTTGTAAGAGGAGATTTATCATAGGAATTGGTTCACAAAGTTATGGAGGTCAAGAAGTCCCACAACTTGCCATCTGCAATCTAGAGAGCCAGAAATGCTGATAGCATAATTCAGTCCAAGTCTGAAAGTGTGAGAGGAGGGGGAGGGTAGGGGGACGGTCCAGTACAACTCTCAGTTGGAGTCTGAAAGTCTGAGAATCAAGAGTGTCAATGTCCAAAGGCAGGAGAAGATGGATGTCTCAGTGCAAGCAGAAAACAAATTTGCCCTTCTTCAACCTTTGTGTCGTATCCAGACCCTCAATGGATTGAATGATCCCCACTCACATGGGCGAGGATGATTTCTTACTCAATCTACAGATTCAAATGTTAATCTCTTCCTGAGACACCCTCACAAATACACGAAGAAATAATATTTACCAGCTCCCTCCCTTAACCCAGTCAATACAAAAAATTAACCATCACACGTGGTATTTAGTCTCTCATTGGCTATTGTTTTTTAGTGTGTGCTCCCTCAATATGGATCCCCCAAAGAAGGAAAGGTGATTGCTGGGATTTCTGAGTGCTGCCCTGAAGCCTAGCAGGCAATAAGAAGTTCCTCTCCCTGCCATCCTCCACTGATCAGACTGTGCTATGGTATTCAAAACAACCATGACGTCTTTGTGTGCACAATCCTCTATAATTCTCGATTTTCACATATACTATCTCATCTGACTCTCATGTAACCTTGTGAGGTTAGGACAACAAATATTTTTTATCAATTTAGTCTATAATAACCGTACTAAGGCTAAGAAGAATTATTTGGCTTACAGTGAGTTTATAAAAGAGCCAGGACCAAAAGCTGAGATCTGGAATTTATAGGTCAGGACATTTCCCTCCATGCACCACCACAGCCACTCATTCTAAGAGGGAGAAATGGGCCTGTATTTGGGAAACATGTAATGGGGAGGATTTTGTGAATACTTGGACGTGAGAGGAGTGTGAAGGTATGTGTCTGTGTGTACACCTACATCGTCAAAGTACCAGAACATAAAAGGGATATATATCATTATTTGACCTAGCACAATTTTAGTGAAACTTATTATTTCTGAAAATTGGTCCAGGACTAAATTTACCCATTCCCCTTCTTGGAAATTTACACAATAACGAGAGTCCTCATAACTTCTTTCTGTTGACTCTTCTCAGTTTAACACAGGGAATCCTACCAGATTTCACCACCAATAGGAAGTAACCATGAATGCTACTATATATAGTCATATAATGTCACATACTTCTTTTCTTCCACAGATTTGGCAGCACACTTCCAAAGCAAAAAATTTCATCATTCACAATATAAAAATTCTCTTGTTGATTTTTTCTTCTCTAACACTTCTTACCTACCAAGTACTGCTTTTAAACTAGAACTGTACAATTAAGCTAGAACAACCCCAGAAACGATTTTTTAAAAAGTGAGAAGACAAAATAGAGGTTATCAGATATCTATATCAGTATAGACAAAGTAGCCCTGAGATGATTGGCACTGAGATCTACCTAACATTTCAGGACAAAAGCAAATCCTTATTGTGATAAAATAAAAATGATTCTGGCTCAGAATAATACATTCACTGTGGTTATTATAGTAACAGTCTCACACAACAGTGCAACCAGACTGGAGACAAGATGCAAGAGGACAATGACAACCACATTAAACAAACTTGGCAGGTAATGGAGCTTCAACCAGCTAGAGCAAAAGCAAATTAACCAGTTTATTCCCATAGAGACACTTTGTTTGCCAAGCTCTTGGCATGACAAGTGCTGCCAGGGATCTCTAAAAGAGCAGGCCAGTGTAAGTGTTGACAGGCTGGTTAGGTCTGACGCAGCTGTCAGACACTGCTCTAATGCACAGGGTATGTGTTCTGTTTGCTCATAGTTGTCATTTGGCTTAAGGATCTAATCAAATTTACATATCCTGTAGTCTTAAGCAGTGTTTTTTATCAAACATCTGGGTCTACAATTAAGAGTTGCAAAATGAATTTCAAGGTATTTCCATGAATTAGGTATATCACTGCATCTTTTTATGTGCAAAACTTAGTTGTTTACAGGAGAAAAAGGAAACTCTGGGTCCTGAGACCTTTGCCATATAGCTGAGGTAAATTGATTCCTGCCTGATTATGTTCTGAGGCTTAACAAATACGTTTGTTGATATTTTTTTTTCCCATCAAATCCTTAGGGACACCCACTATAAGCTTGACCACTATCTGAGGGGATGGAGAAGAGGGGGAATGGGACAGAGCAATGAACAAATAGTCCTGCCCTTGGTGCTTAAATTCGGGTAGGGAATGGGAGTGGGGAAAAGATCCAAGAATAAATAAATGAAAAAGCAAAGATTTAATATATCGAAATGTAAAAAATTCCATGGGAAAACTTTTGTCTGTGAAAACTATTGTCTGAATGACCAGAGTGATGGTGAGTTTCTGTTTTAAAGGGAGGGATCAGGGAAGTCCTTACTCTTAAGATGCCAAAAAAGTTGAAAATCGTTCACCATTTGTATGTTCCCAAAGATTGGAAAAGACTTAGATAAACGAAAAGAGCACATTTCAGGAGGAAAGAAGCAGTTCATGTCCATTCTGACCACTCTGTTCTACTCCCTTCTGAAATGAAACCATAATGAATTATCTGAATGTTTATGAGTCAGTACTATTCAGGATTAATGAAAATTTCATCCTCAGATCTTATTAGTTTTCTATTAAGAGAGTAATGAGAGACATCATCATTGAAGAGAGATCATAGAACTAAAATTTGGACTTGTAAGGGTCTAGTCTCCACTCTACTCATAGATCCTTTTGTAACTTTATGCAAATTGTTGTTTTGTCTGTTTATTTGTTTTAATGGACCTCAAAACATTTGGGAAGCCAATTATATGAAAAGAAAACCACAAATTAAATTAGAAAGGAAAAAAAAACACATTTTTCGGCACTACTTTAATGAAAAAACTCTAAAAAGAGATTTGGAAAGTGAGAGTGAAGTGATTTGTCAAGTGAGGGACACAAGACTAATCAAAACATTCAGAAGAGAGTGTATAACACACAGGGGTATGAGGGTGGCAATTAAAAGGAAAAGTCATTTCCTTGATTAGAGTCAAAGTTCTGAAGAGGTTAATCATAGACAAGTAAAGGAAGAATGTAAACCAGAGCTGACTAAAGAATCAGCTCATACATGGGAGAACTTTATGTCTGATCTAAAACTTCAAAGAAAAAGAAAGCTCTGTTGCTCTAATTATGTAGAAAAAATAATGTGGTTCAGGCAACAGTCAAGGAAGAGAATTTGAGAAGTAAATGCAGAGAGTGAAGAGCAAAGTTCTTCAGAGTCAAAGATAACATCAATAGGACTGAAGAGGTAACATCGGCATATATTCTACAGATGGTCTATTATGTTTTCTATATTTTCCAACTTTTCCTTAATTGTTATTTAGTATTTTATAACCAGAGACTCTAAGTATATATATAGTCTGAACAAATGATGATAATGATAGAAGCAAACAGAAAGCTTAAGTATCCAAACTGAGGCACTGCCCCAAGGTTGGGGGTGTGATTACCATCTATTTCTATTAGAAACATTTTGGTTAAGGAGGGTGGTGGCTTTACAAAGCATGCAGACAGAGGGTTGCTTCAGGTGTTATAAAAGTTTCTGCAGAATAGAAGACGTGCATAACAAAAGTGTGGTATAGCAATAAAAATGGTCATGGAAGAAGAGAGAACCAGTAGCAAGACTAGGGCCAGGGGCGCCTGGGTGGCTCAGTGGGTTAAAGCCTCTGCCTTCAGCTCAGGTCATGATCCCAGGGTCCTGGGATCGAGCTCCGCATCGGGCTCTCTGCTTGGCAGGGAGCCTGCTTCCTCCTCTCTCTCTCTCCCTACTTGTGATCTCTATCTGTCAAATAAATAAATAAAATCTTTAAAAAAAAAAAAAAAAGACTAGGGCCAAAAGAGGGTCATTACTCTACAATCCTGACACAAAAAGATTCATCAATATCTTAGGAGGAATAAACTGGTAGCTCACACCAGAATGACTTTTTAAAGCTGTGCAATTTCTTAAGATTTGAGCTCGAGAACTCTTTGAACCCAATTCATCACACCCCCAGTATAAACAAATAAAAGAGGGAGGACATAGATCAGCTGTGGTAGAAATGCCTAGAAGTCCACATTCTCAAGCTCTCCTCCCGCCCATAAAGGGGCTCACCTGGGGCACCTCCTAGGCTCAATGAAACATGGCTTGAGAATTGTTGGATGTAAACTGTACCCACATATTGGGAGTTTAATTCACTAGATGGAGGAGTACCTATAAATACACCTGTATTTACATAAATGTGAGTTTAAACATATTCATATCTCTAATGTATAAAAATGAATTTATGTTAATTTTTCAATACAGCTGACATCTCTCTGACATCCAGAGCCCATTGAGGACTATGTGAACCTGATTAAGGGTATCCAGTTTTAGGGTCTCTGTCTTGATGCGTGCACCAGGCTATGGAATCAGACTGAACTGGCTGCTAAAAGCCGCTCCCTGAGAGTTAATTGAATGACAGCTATCTTCAATGTAAAGGTATTCGTGGGAGAGCATACTCAAGGATGGGCTATGAAATCCAATGACCAGGTTATCTGAAAGTCTGAGCATAGCTTCTGTAAGATAAAAGAAGCAGAAGTGGGACAATAAAAGGCCAAAGTTGAATCTAAAACTAGAACAGTCTTTTGCCTAACTACACTGTACATCAATCATTCATTATTCTCTGGGTTGTTATTTTTTTCTTAATTTATCTGATTAGCTTTCGCTTTTTTTGTCTGGGTGTTTGCCATTTAAACATCTTGATTAAACGATCCACAGTGACATCTGCATATGTGATTTTCTCTGACTTGCTGAAGAACACAGCCCACTTGTGTATAATAGACAGAGGTCTATCGAGATTACTATGAAAAGGGGTAGTAGAGAGTGATAAATGATCTACATCAGGCTCTAAAATAAATAAGCCCCAAATTTTTAACTCTGTAGTTTAAAAAAATTTTTTTTTAAGATTTTATTTATTTATTTGACAGACAGAGATTACAAGTAGGTAGAGAGGCAGGCAGAGAGAGAGACGGAAGCAGGCTCTCTGTGGAGCAGAGAGCCCGATGCGGGGCTCAATCCCAGGACCCTGAGATCATGACCTGAGCCGAAGGCAGAGGCTTTAACCCACTGAGTCACCCAGGCGCCCCTGTAGTTTTAAAATTTTTAATTCAATATTAATGCATAATGGATATGAAATCATTTCTATTTATCCATTTTATTTAACATATTTTATGGACTAAGGAAAATAAGAGCAGACTTAGATCAGTCCTTTCCATGCAGACAAGTCAGGAGAAAAATGAGCTGCCTGGTGGTACTTTATTAATCAGTTCTTAGAACAAATGGAAAAATTCACTCCATGTATTTAGCCATTTAGACTTAAAAATAAGAACTGAGAAGCCAGGCAATTGTTCAGAAGGCCCTAGAAAACCGAGGGGAAGTCCCTCTCAAGTCCCCTAACCCTCACTTCCTCCTCAACAGCAAATAGGGCTGTTCTCTTTCACCACCATGTTTCTGACTCCCAGAAACAAAGACACACAAGCCAGAGTTCTCTGGATTTTTAAGGAACTAAAAAATGAGGAGGGTGAGGGTGGGTAAAGAAGCTGCTCTTTCTCTTTCAATCGGAAGTCCCTTTCCATTCAAACTGAAACCAAAAATGGCTATTACATTAACACACACACACATTATTTTCAGGTATTATGAAACTGAAGATCATTTTCAAATTTTCTAAGAATCGGCTCCAACAGCTGCTTAAGCCCTTTAGTTCAAAGGTTTTCCAGGAAGTACCTGGCTCCCATCCAAGCCTAGAAATGACAGAAACCCATTTTTAATGAAGGCCGCCATGATGATATCCTCTAGAGAACTAAAAGGAGAGTAAAAAGGTGTCTGTGGGATTCCACTGAGAAGAGGTGGGTTTGGCCGGAATGACACATTTCAAAGCATTTTATGATTCCATGAAACAGCATTGGGAGGAGTTGCTGTCTGGGTTCTGAATAAGTGCTAATAATACACAGAACTGACGGTTTGGGGGAAGGGGTCTAACCACAGCAGAGTGTGGAAGTAAGAAAATGCAACTGCATATTTAGCTAAACAAATGGTTACTGCTCCTGTTACATTCCACTTCCCCGCGGTCCTTAAATAAGTCTCAAGAAGAGATCCAAAAAAAGTACCATTTCCTTATTTCTCCAAAAAAAAGAAGTATTTGATTCCTTCCTTGAAATAAAGCCTCCAAGTAAAAATAGGAAAGATTTTAAGTCTCAGTAAGTTTTCCTTCTAATGTCCCTTATCTTGCCTTGAGCCTTGGTAGTTCAGTTTAGACTTAATAGTCAAAGCAGCAATACAAAATCATCCAGGAAGAAGGAGGCTGGGGACACGGGAAATCCAAAAAAAAAAAAGAGTCCTTATCATCTCATCTCGTGAACTCCGCACCAATTAAAGAATCCTCCCCAGCCAGCTTTCCTCCACAGCGATCAGATTCCACAAACCCTATATTGAGTGCAAGTAAAGGGAATGGGAAAAGGAAAAGTCATCAAAATTGTCTTGAGGCAAAGACAGATTCTTACAGAGCTTGATACAGTGTCTCCCCACCCCAGCGTCTGGACCAAATTTTAGTCAGGCAGCTCTGGGCCACCTTTTTTGAGCAGGCACTATCCCTGAGCATGTATTCAAGAGCCCAGTTTTAGCAAGAATACTGCTAAGTCCATTTAGAGAGAACCTCCATTCTCAATATCTGACCAGATGCTTCATCCTATACCCTTGGTATCTATTCTTCAGCAAGAATCAAGTCTCCCAGGTGCTTTCTCTAAGTGATTTTCAACCCACCAATGGCACCGTGCTCCTTGGCTATAAATTCCCATTTGCCCAAGCTGTATTTGGAATTGAGCCCAAATAGAGAGATGTATTCTACTTGCAATAGTCCTGAATATAATCTGTTTTTACTGCTTTAACTATTGTCTAGGTCAGGTTTTAATTTGGCAAGCTTATCCCTTCTAGAAGGTTTAGTTAGACACAGGAAACCTGACTGTCTTATTCATGGACAAGACCATTTGTTTATTCACAAAATGGAAACAATTTTGCTTAGAATAGCTGGTTTTACAGAGATCTCACATAGAATGGTTTCATATATTGAGAATTCACAAAATCTAATTCTGAGCTCCACAGAATCACTTAATTGTTACAGCTCAGTTTTAAGAAGCAACCACAGGACTGTTCACTCTACTTGACAGAGTTGTTATCAGAGTAGGAAGTCTTTAATGTCAGGAGACTTCCAGACCCTCTGAGAAAACTTCCTGGTCCTCAAGTCATACTATTTTTCTCCCTAAGAAATCTAGGTCTAGCACCCTTGTGCCTAAACCTTTCCCAATAGCTAGACCTTATAGTGGAATGTCAACCAATCTATAGACTCAGCGCATACCAAAGCCTGCTAGGGTCCTCATTTTAGAGCTGTGGGAACTGACATTCCCAAACATTTAGACACTGCTCCTGGACACTCAGTAATGTCTTCCAGAGGACTGCTGTATGACATGTGCAAACCTGGAAAAGTCCCAACAGACAAAAGCAAAAAGAGGGAATTTAATTCCAAAATATATGCAAGCAAAAGGCTATTCTAATGAAAGAAAATAGGTCAATAAATCATTCTGCACCTTAGAATTTAAAAGGAAACTAAGTTATTTTATTAAAATCTACTTTCCAATGTGGTTTTAATTTGAATCTCCCTGATGGCTAGTGATGATGAACATTTTCTCATGTGTCTGATAGCCATTTGTATGCCTTCATTGGAGAAGTGTCTGTTCATATCTTCTGCCCATTTTTTGATATGATTATCTGTTTTGTGTGTGTTGAGTTTGAGGAGTTCTTAGGACAGGAAACAACATGTGTTGGAGAGAATGTGGAGATAGGGGAACCCTCTTACACTGTTGGTGGGAATGCAAGTTGGTACAGCCACTTTGGAGAATAGTGTGGAGATTCCTCAAGAAATTAAAAATCGAGCTTCCCTATGACCCTGCAATTGAACTGCTGGGTATTTACCCCAAAGATACAGATGCAGTGAAAAGAAGGACCATCTGTACCCCAATGTTTATAGCAGCAATGGCCACAGTTGCCAAACTGTGGAAAGAACCAAGATGCCCTTCAACGGATGAATGAATAAGGAAGATGTGGTCCATATACACTATGGAGTATTATGCCTCCATCAGAAAGGATGAATATCCAACTTCTGTAGCAACCTGGACAGGACTGGAAGAGATTATGCTGAGTGAAATAAGTCAAACAGAGACAGTCAATTATCATATGGTTTCACTTATTTGTGAAGCATAACAAAAAACATGGAGGACATGGGGAGATGGAGAGGAGAAGGGAGTTGAGGGAAATTGGAAGGGGAGATGAACCATGAGAGACTATGGACTCTGAAAAACAACCTGAGGGTTTTGAAGGGGCGGAGGGGTGGGAGATTGGGGAACCAGGTGGTGGATAATAGGGAGGGCACATATTGCATGGAGCACTGGGTGTGGTACAAAAACAATGAATACTGTTACGCTGAAAAGAAATTAAAAAAAATAAATAACTACTTTCCATTGGTTTAATTTCACAGCTAAAACTTTATTTTCTTTATCAAAAAGAAGAGTCTTCAAACTCTAAAGAAGAGAATGTCATGGTTAATAGAGAAACAGAGAGAAGATAGGGTGAAGAAATAGTTAAGAAAAGAGGATATCAGATCCAAAACAGATGACATCCTAGAGTAATAACAAAGCTAAATTCATGAGTGCCCACTACATGGCAACCACTGCTCTAAGTCCTTGACACGTTCAATCTTTATAACAACTTGATAGGTACTACTATTTGCCATATTTCACAGATAAGGAACCAGAGTTAAGAGGGGTAAATAAACTGCCAAAATATCAGAGTCAGGATTCCTGCCTGAGCAGGTTAGCTGCATTCTTCATCACCACATTATACTGAATTCCAAAGGAATCTGCTTGAATGATAACTAAGACACTACTCTGGGGGCAGGGGAAGTACAGAAGACTGGGATGATGGTCAAAAGACTTGGGAAGGTCAAAGGTTCTTATTTTCAAAAAGAGACAAAAGAAGATTATGAAAATGAAATCCTCATGGTCTGACAACAAACCCCAGGAGTACATGTCTAAACAGATAGTTTCTGAACTTAAGAAAGGAGTAAGTACTGAGCACTACCCCAGGCTCATTACAGACAAGTCATGCCTTCTGATAAGGTCACTAAATGGCAGGCCAAGGAAATTCTGGAGACAAAGAATATCTGAGTTCAACAACACATTGGCAATGTCTAAAACATTCTTAAAATCATGATAGATAAATGTAGTTAGTTAAAAATATATTCCAAAGAGAGTTGACCAGTGGAGGTCTGTCAAATAAGAATGAGGTCTTGCATAGTATGAAGTTCTCTTTGAGACCTGTTCCATTTCTATCAATGGTTAGAATGAAATGTGCTTTTCAAACACAAAGATATCACAAAGTTTAGAGATATAACAAATAAGTAAGAGAATCAACATTTGAAAATAATTTTGAACAGGCTAGAATAATGTAACCAAACTCACAACATAAAATTTAAGGAAACAAATGAAAAACATTTACCTAAACTTAAAAAAATCAATTGCAGAATAAAGAATTGCCTTGACTTATTTATTTTATAACTGGAAGTTTGTACCTCTTAAGCCCCTTTATCTATTTCACCCATTCCCCACATACATACCTCCCCTCTGGTAACTGCCAGTTTGTTCTCTATATTTAAGAGTCTGGTTGTTGTTATGGAGATGAAAAGTATAGCCCAGGGAATGTAGTCAACAATACTGTAATAACTTTGTATGATGATAGATGGCAACTGCACTTATCATGGTGAGCACTGAATAAAATACAGAATTACTGAATCAATATGTTGTATACCTAAAACTAATATAACGTTGTATGTTAATTATACTTCAATAAAATAAAATTAAAAATAAAGGAAAAGAAAAAGAAACTGTTGCCTTGAAAACAGTTCATGTGAAAAAGACTTCAACGCTTAGGTGGATGACAACCTCAAAATAAGCCCACAGTCTGAGCCTGCTGCCAAAAGAGCTAATGCAGTCTTAGGCTACATTAAAAGAAAATGTAGCTGTCATTCCCTTGAGCTCTGATCACATCCAGGACTGGATTTATTGTGATCCACAACACATTTGAGATATGCATTGGAGTGTATCCAAGAGAACAACCAGTATCATAAAGAGTCTAGAAACTATATCGGGAAATATAGTTGGTAGGCCCTGTAATTCAACATGTCTAAAACTTAACTTACTTCTCTCCCCTCACCCCATCTGTTTCTCTTCCAGTATGTACCATATTGGTTAGTTAACACAATCTGTTAGTTAGTTAGTGACATAATCTATTCATCCCTCCTCCCAACTTAGAAACCTAGATATCACCCTCGAACCACCTATGCCACCATTGACAACTGACCCCTCAATCTGTCAGTTTCTGTAATAAATTCACTCATTTCTCTCCATCTACCCTGACTTACTTCACTTCCAACATCCATTGCTTGAACTATTGCAAAACTTCCCTACTAGTCTCCTTGTTTCTGTCTGAAGTCACTTCCATCCACTTCTATCACTATAAGCAGAGTAATCGTATGAAAAATCAAATATAAAGTTGTTCTTCTGCTTTAAACTCCCTTATATGTTAGATAAAGTTCAAACTCCTTAGCATGGGTTCCAAGCCCATGAAGTTTTTCTCCGTGGCTAATCCCACCTCTTGTTACTCCTTTCTGTGTACTCTACACTCCAAACTTACCAAACTCTTTGCATTTCCCATGGATATGATTAGAACTGCAAATCAGGGGGCACCTGGGTGGCACAGTCCATTAGGTATCCAACCCTTGGTTTTGGCTCAAGTCACAATCTCAGGGTTGTGATATGCAGTCTAGTGTACAGTCTAGGACCCCCTCTCCCTCTTCTTCTGCCCCTCACTCTGCTCTTTCTCTCTCTCTCTTTCTCTCTCTCTCAAATAAATACATAAATCTTGAACAAGAGAGAGAGACAGAGAAAGCAAGCCAGAAAGAAAGCTGTGAACCAGTTCCACCATCAAAAGTAGAACTCTGACAGAATGTGAGGTGCCGGGTAAACAGGTAAGGCCTGAATCACTGCTCATAGGTGTACCCTCTATGCAGTTATAAAAATGTGCCACTCAGATCTCCTACAGCAGGGATCCTACTGACTGGATCTCCTGGTGCTCCTCCTCCAAATCTACTACCTCATTCATGCAGATGCCACAATCTCTAAGAGCTACTCTCAGTCTGAGCAGGGCAAGTGTTCTAAAGCACATTTGGAAGAGAGGCATCTCTCCTTTAATGGGCAACTTTAGCCTGAGGTCTCACTATCAGGCTGGCCAAGTCTTTCTTGAAAGTGTCCAGAAGTAAAGGACTCTTTCTACTGAATCATCCTTCCTGCCTTCTGTCCTTCACAGGTAGAAAAGCTGTATCATGGTCTGAAGGCTCTCCTGGCTCCTTCTGCTCCTCTCCCAAGCAATTTCTTGCTTATTGAATTACATCTTAACATCTGCTTCTTGGCAGACAGAACATATAAACACCTTCTCTACATGCCTCGTAGAGTTGTTTTCTCTTCATTTTCTCTAATGTCTTTTCATCAAAGCCTCTTCATTACATTAACATCATGTCAACAAGTTACCTTAAAATTGTTGAAAAGGCACCTCTTTTTGAAGAATATACTCAGGAGGAAAATCTGTCAACTTCTCCATGTATGGGTTTGAACACCATGCTGTTCTCTAATTTTCTCTACCTAAAATGCGCTTACTCTATTTGTGCTTCTACAGACTCCTACTCATGCTTCAACACCTAGCCCCAGAGTCATCTCCTCTGTGAAGAGTTCCTTGATCCACCTACGAATATGCGGTAAGTCCCTCTATTACTTCTATTAGGATAGATCCTACTATATCCCCTCTTATTACTCTGTCTTCTTACTCAACATGAGGCCTTAACCTATTGCTTGGCACACAACAGGTAGTCAGAGGTGTTACTTGAAATAAACAAGAGATACTTAATCTGGAAAAGATAAGAAGTAATGAGGACATAACTACCCTCAAATATTTGAAGCACTGACAGCAATCACAATAGATATTATCCCAGACACTCAATGGACACTTGGGGAAGATATGAAGAAAGACACTGGGAAGAAACCCTTCATTTAAAGAAGAAGAGGAAGGAGGAGGGGAAAGAGGAGAGACAAAGGATTAAATAGAACAGGATACTCCCCTCCTCCAACATGGTATTACTGTGGTCTGAAAGTAGTTTTACTCCATAAGGCAGAGCAACATTATAGAGCCCCTCTGATTTAGCAATCAGGTTATAGAAAACAGATAAACAACAAAGCTCTTTTTCACTGTCTGTAGAAACAGTGCATGAAGGTAGTATTTTCATTCTTGAGACCAGCCTAGAAACACGATTCTAAAGTATCATTTCTCTCCTGGTAGCATTAATCCTAAAGTACAAGTTATGACCACAGCACCCTTCTCTCTGATGTTAATCCTAGGCCCTGAATGGACCAGACCTTGAATTTTTGAAGATGCTACACTGATAGTTTTGGAGATGGAAGGGGCCATAATACAAATAATGCAAAAATGGAGCTCTAGAAGCTAAAAAAGGCAAGGAAACAGTTTCTTTCTTAAAGTCTCCCAAGGGGGTCTAGCCCAGCCAATCCTTGGTTTTAGTCCAGTGAAGTGGATTTTGGAGTTCTGACTTTCAGAACCATACGAGAACAATTATTTATTGTTTTAAGCCATCACGTTTGCAGTAAGTTGTTAGAGCAGTCATAGGGCGCTAATAGACTGCGAGGTACCATCTCTCAGCTGTATCTCTAGCATTGACAATAGTGTGTACTTACTGAGGCTTACCATGTGCCAGGCTTTGTGATAAGTCTCTTATGTGTACTGGTTCTTTTAAACTTCATAGAGTATCTATGAAGGAATTACTATTAAGATCCCCAATTTACAGGTATGGAAACTGTGTCACACAATTAGCACAGTACAGAGCTGGAATCTGAAACAAAGCAGCCCATCATCCAGAGTTTGTTCGATCTGACTTCTATCCTTCAATATCTACTCTTTACATGTCTCACTTATAGTTTGAAATCTTTGGGGGATGAGAAAATGTGATGGGCCACCCAGAAAATTCACATTGCAACAATTTATTTCATCTACTATCATTATATCATTCACTTCAAAGGATTTTCAAATATATCCTGCTTAACAGTTGGAAAAACTGAGTCATACAGAGATTAAGGCTGTTCAACAAGCCTGTGGCAGAACTGGGAACAGAGCCACTGCTGAGTGGTTACCTCATCACATTTACTGTGCTTTCTACTCTTCAGAGCACCTTCACACCTTATATCTCTTCCAGGCCTCACAATAGTTCTGCAAGATGAGAGAAGTAAGTATTAGGACTTGCATTGTGAAGATGAAGAAACTGATATAGAGAGGTAGAACAAAGTCCATACTCCACTAGTTGGTAAGGTATCCAGAAAAGAGCTCTGGCCTCCCTTCTTCAGCCCTGAGGTCTCTCTGCTCATCCACACTTAGTCATATTTTAAATGGTCCAGCACCATTTACTGGGCTATTCAATGAAAAGACTCTCCTCTGGAATGGGTCCTGTCTATAACTGTGATATCCAATGCACTAGCCAGTAGCCACAGGTTACTTGTGACTACTGTGCATTTGAAATGTGACTAGTCCGAAGGGAGATGTGTTGTAAGTGTAAAGTGCACTCTGGATAAGACTTGGGATGCAAAAGGAATATAAAATATCTTATTAATATGGTTTATTTTGATTATGTGTTGAAATAGTATCTGGGGTACTCTGAGCCAAATAGAATGTATTTTTGAATTAAATTTATCTACTGCTTTTTACTTTCCTAAGTATGATACTTGAAAATGTAAAATTAAGCACCTGGCCCTATCTTGTCCTGCTCTACATTTTGTCCCAACCATGCAGGAAATTCCCTTTCCTTTATTCACGAGACAATTTCAATTTGAACAATTTCAGGGACAGAGAGGTACTCAAGAACCACCCGATTCTATGTTTGGATGTCTCTAACAGAAAATTATTTTCCACTGAATGAAAACCACAGGTAAAGGAAGAGAGATAGATTAATAAAGTATACTTTTTCAGGAAAAGGACTTGAGTTTGATAAATTCTTTACAAATGCAAATTCTTTACAAATTGAACAATGATTTCTCAAATTACCATTCAATCTAAAACCATGCCTAAAAACATGAAAACCTGACACAACAAAATAACTAAAATGTAAGATCTTTTCTTTTTTTAAGATTTATTTATTTATTTATTTATTTATTTATTTGAGAGAGAGCCTAAGCACAAGGCAAGGGGTAGGGGGCAGATAGAGAGGGAGAGGAATCTCCAAAAGACTCCCTGCTGAGCGAGGAGCCCAATGAGGAACCCAGTCTCATGACCCATAGATCATGACCTGAGCTGAAATCAAGAGTCAGACATTTAACCAACTGAGCCACCCAGGTGCCCCCATTAAGATCTGTTTTTTAATGAGACACAAAACTCAGGAACCATACTGGGAAAACTATATATATTTAGCTTTTTAAAACTATATATTTATATCTAATATATACATTAGATATGTATACATACACACACATATAAATATAGTCAACTCCTTAACAAAGGAGCAAAGGCAATACAATGGAGAAAAGATCATCTTTTCAACAAATGATGATGAAACAACTGGACATCAACATAAGAAAAACATAAATTTAGACGCAGACTTTGAACTCATCGCAAAAGCAAACTCAAAATGGATCTCAGACTTAAATATAAAACATAGAACTATAGACACACAAAAGACACATCTACCAAAAGACTATTACCCAAAATACACAAAGAATTCTTAAAACTCAAAATTAAGAAAATCAACAACCCAATTAAAACATGGGTCAAGGGGCACCTGGGTGGCTCAGTGGGTTAAAGCCTCTGCCTTTGGCTCAGATCATGATCCTAGGATTCTGGGATAGAGTTCTGCATCAGGCGCTCTGCTCAGCAGGGAGCCTGCTTCCCTTCCTCTCTCTCTGTCTGCCTCTCTGCCTACTTGTGATCTCTGTCTGTCAAATAAATAAATAAAATATTTTTTAAAAAAACAAAATTATATTTAAAAAAATAAAATATGAGTCAAATACCTTAACAGATATCTCATCCAAGTAGATATTCATGTGACAAATGAGCATATGAAAAGATTCCCTACATCAGGGAAATGTCATCAGGGAAATGCAAATTCAAACCACAAGATACCACCATACACTTACCTGAATCGCTAAAATCCAAGACAATGACAAGATCAAATGCTGGCAAAAATATGGAGCCGCAAGAACTCTCATTTATTGCTGGTGGGAATGCAAAATGGTACAGCCACTTTGAAAGACAGTTTGGCAGTTTCTAACAAAACTAGACATACTTTTACTACATGACCCAGCAATTGTACCAACGGATATTTACCCAAAGGAGTTGAAAATTTTAATCCACACAAAACCTACACAAAAATGTTTATAGCAGCTTTTCTAATTGCCAAAATTGGAAGCAACCAAGATGCCCATCAGTAGGCAAATGACAGAGAAACTGTGGTACATCCAGAAAATGGAATATTATTCATCACTGAAAAGAACTGAACCATCAAGTCATGAAAAGATATGCAGAATCCTTAAATGCATATTACTAAATAAAAGAAGCTAATCTATATATTATATGATGCCAATTCTATGATATTCTAGGAAAGGCAAAGCTATGGATATTATAAGAGGATATGGGGTTTGGAGAAAGAGAGGGATGAGTAGGTGAAACATCGAGGATTTTTAGGGCAGTGCACCTACTCTATATGATACTAGGATGGTGGATGCACATCATTGCATATTTGTCAAAACCCCTCGGATGTACAATATCAAGACTGAACCTAACGTAAACCATGGGTGATGCTGCTTTGTCAATGTAGACCCATCAGTTACAAC
Source organism: Meles meles (assembly GCF_922984935.1). NCBI lineage: Eukaryota > Metazoa > Chordata > Mammalia > Carnivora > Mustelidae > Meles > Meles meles. The sequence continues at coordinate 96,195,879 of NC_060068.1, forward strand.
AAGCGTGCCACTCTGATGGGAGACATTGATAGTGGAGTAAGCTGTGTACATGTGTATATGTGGTAGCAGGGAATACATGGGAAATCTTCATATAGCCCACTAAATTTTTCTATGAATCTACAACCACTCTAAAAGTTTGTTTTTTTTTTTAATTACAATTACAAAGAAGAATAAGATAGGCTTTTGTTTTTTTGTTTTTTGTTTTCATTACAAAGCCTAGTTTCTTTTCTTTCTTTTTTTAATTAACATATAATGTGTTATTTCAGAGGTACAGGTCTGTGATTCATCAGTCTTACACAATTTATAGCACTCACGATAGCACATCCTCCCCAGTGTACAACACCCAGACACCCTATCCCTATCCCCCTCCCCCCAGCAACTCTCAGTTTGTTTCCTGAGATTTAGAGTCTCCTGTGGTTTGTTTCTCTCCCCGGTCCCATCTTGTTTCATTTTTCCATCCCTTCCCCCCATGACCCTCCTTCCCTGCCTTTCAAATTCCTCATATCAGAGAGACCATATGACAATTGTCTTTTTCTGATTGACTTATTGCACTTAGCATAATGCCCTCTAGTTTCATCCACATTGTTGCAAATGGCAAGATTTCATTTCTTTTGATGGCTGCATAGTATTCCATTGTATAAATATACCACATCTTCATCCATTCATCTGTTGATGGACATCTGGGTTCTTTCCACAGTTTGGTTATTGTGGACATTGCTGTTATAAATATTTGGGTGCACATGCCCCTTCGGATTACTACATTGGTATCTTTAGGGTAAATACCCAGTGGGGCAATTGCTGGGTTATAGGGTAGCTCTATTTTCAATGTTTTAAGGAACTTCCATACTGTTTTCTAGAGAAGCTGCCCCAGCTTGCATTCCCTCCAACAGTGTGGTAGGGTTCCCCTTTCTCTGCATCCTTGCCAGCACCTGTCATTTCCTAACATGTTAATTTTAGCCATTCTGAGTGGGGTAAGGTAGCATCTCACTGTGGCTTTGATTTGCATTTCCCTGGTGGTGAGTGATGTTGAGCGCTTTTTCATGTGTCTCTTGGCCATTTGGATTTCTTCTTTGCAGACATGTCTGTTCATAGAAGATAAGTTTTAATAGCTAATTTTATTTGTCAACTTGATTGGGCCATGAAGTACCCAGATATTTGATCAAACGCTATTTTTTGTGTGTGTGCAGGGTGTTTTTGGATGAGAGTAACATCTGAATTGGAAACTCAGCTTACTAAACCACTTTACTCATAAAGTGAAGTGTCCTTCTGAAGGTAGAAAGTCCTCATTCAATCAATTGAAGGCCTGAAGAGAACATAGAGGCCAACCTTACCACAAATAAGGGAATACCTCCTAGCTGACTATTTGAGCAGGACACTTGCCTCTTCCAGCCTTTAGTCTCAGACCGAAATGTCAGCTTGTACTGGGTCTTGCTGACTACAAATCTTGGGACTTCTCAGCCCCCAAAACCATGTGAGACAAGTCCTATAAGACATTTATAATTCCCCATAATATATCTTATTGGAGAACCCTGACTTATACACTGAATTGTCATACAAGATACTTTGTTAAATGAAAAAAAAAAATTAGTAGACTCATACATGTAAGAAAAAGGGGGGAGAGAGAGAAAAGGAAACCAAAAAAAAAAGGAGAAAAAGAAAAAAGAAAATGAATCAAAAACAAAAATAAAAACAAGATCATTATCCATATAATATTGTTTGTATATAGAACATCTCCAGAAAACAGAACAAGAAACACATAACAGTGATGATGTGAGGAAAGGACAATTAGGGGTCTGAGCAATGGGTTGGTAGAAAACAGTTTTCACATTATGGCTTTTGGTAGCTCTTTGGTTATTTTTCTTTGAACATGTGTTTTCCATTCGTATATATATTTTGTAATTAAAAATCACCCTGACTTGGGACACCTGGGTGGCTCATTTAGTTGGGCCTCCAACTCTTGATTTTCAGCCCAGGTCATGATCTCAACTTTGGGTCATAAGCTCAGGGTCATGAACTGAGCCCTGCCTTGGACTCCATGCCCAGCTTGGATTATCTCTCTCAATCTCCCTTTCTCTGTCTCTCTCTCCAAAAAAAAAAAAAAGAGCAAAAGAGAAAAATTACCTTGCCTTGACTAAAAATTTCTGCCAAAACTTAAAAACAAACATTTTAAGGAAGACTCTTCAACTTATGAGCTCGAACAGGGGAATAGCTGGCCAATCTTGCAGCATACAGTGATATTTTGGTACCCTACATGTTGACTTTAAGGCTCAGTCCATGCATGAAAGGATGTCAGCAATGACTAACTTGAAGATGATGGAAGGACACCACACCACACCATGTTCCCAGAATCACATTCTAACCAGGTTCACCCCTGCCCTTCTCTACAAGGAGGTGGATGGCAGGGGGACAAACCCCAGAGCTAAGCTGCAGATGGGACCAAGAGCTTCTTCACTCTCCCCTCAGACGAATGTGACAAGAGTCCCCAGGAGGGCAGCCCCAGACACACAGATCCTCTCCTCCCCCATATATATGCCAGTGATAGACGGGGAGGAAGCAGTTCTCTGACAGCTGATACAAGATCCACTGAGAATCCTCTGAGGCTGGTGCCCAGCTGGGACCCCAAACTACCAAAGGGTGGGGGTTCAGGCATGGAAGCGTTCTTTTACCATCTAAATTGGGCACTAACTATTATACCAAAAACTTTTCCTCACTCTTAAAAACTTCAAAACACACTGGTCCTCAGAAGAATCTGGCTCAGTGACACAGTTTCACAAACTGTACCTTCACACCCCAGTTTACCTCCTGAGGATATCTGGTTTCTCCATCCCATAGGCAGGGAATGACAGTGTTGAGATCTGTGCCCTTAATTTATTAACATACAGTCAGTTATTCAGAGTGGTTTGCTACTACTATGAGGAGAGTTCTCATTAGTCATCTGCTGTGATCAGGAGAGTTTCAGGAACCATACTCATGAGGGTGGAGGTTAGGAACACATGCTGAGTAATCACCCTGGTCCTCTAGTATTTCAAGAGAAAAATCCCTGGTTTGCTTGGAGGGAGGGGGATGAAGCAATGTTTTTAATGTTTCCATCACAGAAAACATCATTCAGGAGTCACTTACTGGCTATTTGCCTGGAGATGTGTAACCTAATGGTTCTCAATTTATGTCCTTGTCTGCAAAGTGAGATAATGATTCCTTTCTCATACAGGAGTGAGAAGGACTAAATGAGGTGAGGTATGGGAAAGCACCTAGTCCTCTGTCAGTCACCAAATCTAATTTCTTTAACTCTTAGAAGTGTAGACACGAAGTACAGCATTCTGCCTACAGAAAATAAATGATATATTCTCAGTTCACTAGTAGCCTTACAAGCTATTCATGGTGTCACCACATTTCAGCTAAACTCTAACTTACACACTTTCTTTTCATGTTACCTGGAAACTAACAGAATAGAGCATCCCTGGGTGGGGTATGTGCCACATCTTCAAAGTCCACTTTCCAGGAGACGTTGCAGCAAAGGACAGCCTCAATCATAGTAGTCAATGCCCAGGGAGTGGTTGAGCACTTCATATGCTTTGACTCTTTTCATTCTCTCAACAACCCAACATAGATACTGCTAGTGCTGCCGGGAAAGTTGAAGCACAGAAAGGTTAATTTGCCACAAGTCTCGGAACCATTATTGGTAAACCCAGGGTTAACACAATCTAAGCACTTAATCATTAGGTTAAACTGTCCTCAAGAGAACTGAATCATTACCAGCCTGAAGGCGGGCAGAGGGGGAGGCTGGTGTCTGAGGTCAGGAAGGAAGGATAGCCCTTTATCCATTTATCCCCTTCCCAATCCTGCCTTTAATGTAAGGCTATCTTTTAATTCTACTTCTGCCCAATTTTCAAACCTACAGGCTCCTTTCTCCCTGAATCTTTGATCCCTAATTTAAATTAAGGTCTTCTTTTTAGATGTTTGAACTTGTCTCCTTTTCCCAGAGACTCTCTCTACTTCTGCCTCTCAAGCTTTCCCAACTCCCTATTCTCTACTCAGCTTCCCAGCTCCTAACTCTGATTCTGCTCTGGTTCAGTGGATCTGTTCACTTCTGCTCCCTCCCCCACCCCCGTTTACCTCTGGATTCTCAACCTTCATAACTTTCTGGATTCCCTCAGCCTGCAATAGCCCTCCTCCTCCTCTCCACCTCTTGAAGCCTACATACCCTTCAAGATACAGGTGACTACCACTCCTGCATCAAATTTCCTCTCCTGATCACTCCAGGGAGGAGAATCCTGGTCTGCATCCTTCGTGATACACCTTTGCAAATACTCAGTGTCTTGAATAGTTTGCCATATCCCATCTCACCTAAAAAAATGCTTTTTATATAATACAAGACTGATAAGTGGTGGCTAATACTGATGCTCTAATCAAGCACGTCAGCTATACCAGCCATATGTGCTCTGTCACCTTCAGGTCTCTTAAAGGTCCATATAAAACTCACATTCATAATGCCCATATCTACACGTGGTAATTCTTGCTGCCAGCAAAAAGCAATACAACCACATTCTGCATGCAACTGGGGAAGAGAGCCATCTCCTCACAGAGAGAAAGAAGAGAAAGAAATACCCAGAATAAGGAGGGGGAGGAGGAGGAGAAGGCTGAGGAGCAAGAGGGGAAGGAGACATGGGGGAAGAGGAGGGAGAAGAGCCATGCAGTAACAGTAGGGGGAAAGCTGGAAGGCTAAATTTGGGTCAGGCTTAAAACAAACAACGCCCACCCCAAGACTTATTCAAAAAGAAGAGGGGTTAAAAACAAATTCTGAGGATGCACCGAAAAAGCATGTCAATGAATTTAGTATTATTTAAATTCTGGCTGCTTGAGAGAGTTATAAAATCACAACCATTTTTCATTTACTTGTATTTACTTCTGATTCCCACATATACAGTTCTGATAAAAAGAAAAAAAAAAGAAGAAGGCTTTGATTGCCTATATTTTTTTGTTTGTTTTTGCTAATCATGTTTAACTAAGAGGAGTTTTCATTTTTTATTAAAAACAAGTCAAGACAATTGAATGTGAGGCCAACTGCTGCTTTCCAAATTCACCAGACCATTGCTAACTCACCAAAGTCAGGAAGCAATAATAATGCCTACTCTTTATAGAATGCCTTTTCTCCCCAGGAAACTTCAAAGCTCTGTGCTGACGCTTGGGCTCTGCAGCTGCCAGGAAAGAAATGTGGCTCCCCTTACCTCAGAGGGAGTATCAGAAGCACATGGGGATGGGCTGACCCATAACAGTGACCCCACACCAATGGCTGCCTCCACTGTATCAGAGTCCACACCCAAAGCTCTGGTTCGAGGGCAAGAAAATAGAAAAGGCGGCAGTAGTAGCAGGCTACTCCCATCCCTCACCCATCCAGACAAGCATCCTAAGGACAGGAGGGACCAGAGGCAACATTGTGACTCAGTCAACCATGTTGCTTGTCAGAATGGATAGTAGTAAAACAGACAAAGTTACACAGCTCTTTATAGATAGGAAATTGGGTTGGGCTAATCCTATCAATGTTCCTATAAGAATATAGTTCCTACATTAGCAGGAAAAAAAAATAAAAACCAACCCACAACCATGAATGCTCATAGTTGCACCTCCTGCATGCATTTCCTCTCACAGTCAACCTTGTCCCTTTAGATGAAATGGAATAACTATTATTTGCTGAATACTCAACGTATGTGAGGCATTTCAGTTTTATCGGTGTGAATCCTCACAGCCATCCTGAGAGGAAGGTATTATGTTCTATATTTTATGAATGATGACATTAAGGCTCAGGCAGATTTCATTTTTAAAAATCAATGTTAGCTATCTAAGAAAGAAACGTTTCTATCAGTCTTGCAACCACCTGTTTGCCCTGAGAGAAATAATTCTATCGTCACTCAACGTGGGGCTGTCACAGCAGCCATGCCACCTTGCAGGTCAGGTGGGATGCAGACGCAGGTCAGCCTGATTTCAACTCAGTTATCAAGAGTGAATTTTTAAAAATATTTTATTTATTTATTTTTAGAGGCTGGATAAGGGCAGAGGGAGAGGGAAAGAGAGAATCTGAAGCAGATTCCCCACTGACCACAGAGCCTAACATGGGGCTTGATCCCATGATCCCATGATCTCAAAGATCATGACCTGAGTCAAAATCAGGAGTCAAATGCTCAACCAACTGAGCCACCCAGGCCCCACCTCTTAGCAGGGCATCTTCCTCCAGCTTCATAGATCCTGTGAGTGTCCATTTGGGTACAATGAATGGAGGCAGGGAGCACATCTCATAGACTGTTTTTTGTTTGAGTCCCTGTATTTCTGGTTTTTCTCTCAGCTAAAAGTTGAAAAGAATGAGGAATACTTGAAAATACAAACCAGCTGTCCATTAAGGAGCCAGCTGAATGCACTGACATGAGTGTGCCCAGGCAAAGCCAAGCAGAAAATAAATTTGCCATCATGTAACAACGGCTGAGGTCACAGAGATTGATTCTCTTGCCCAAGAACACAGAGCTAGTTACTGAGTCAAGACTCGAGTTCTGGGGTGCCTGGGTGGCTCAGTGGGTTAAAGCCTCTGTTTTAAGCTCAGGTCGTGATCCCAGGGTCCCGGGATCGATCCCCGCATCGGGCTCTCTGCTTAGTGGGGAGCCTGCTTCCTCCCCCTCTCCTCTCTTTCTCTCTCTGCCTGCCTCTCTGCCTACTTGTGATCTCTGTCCGTCAAATAAATAAATAATAATTTTTTTAAAATAGTTAAAAAAAAAAAAGAGTCGTGTTCTGAACTCGACTCTGTCTGCTCCCATGCACATGCAGCTTGCACAGGAACCCCAAGCATCAGCTTTCACTATGGCTCTTCTGGGCTTTGTCAACCTGGGGGTACAGGTGCTGAGTAAGACTCCACACATGCTAACATGGACTCATAATTCAGCTTTCATTTTAGCACTGTCTTCCAGGTTTACTAGATACCAGACTCATTGATTTACATGGAAGCAGGAGTTCTTTCTGAACTGACATAGTCCTTCCAGTGGGACAAGAAAAAAAAAAATCATTTATCTAGGGAGACCCTAGACCTCACAGATCCCTTACTTCTATAGGGCTAATCATCAGTACCACCATGAACCAACCCTGCCATCACCCCACAATGAGGGAAGAGTGGCTCAGAGATATCCTTTGTCTATGCTTCTTCATATCTAAGATGCTGGATATATTCTGTGAATAGAAAAGACCCATGAAGAGGCCAGTATGTTATCACTATGAGTTAGAATGGTTAGCCAAAAGGGTATCTGTAGGCAGTGGGTATCTTTCTGACAACTTTTCATAGTTGTAGCCTGTAAAATGAATAGTTACCCATTGCTCTGAGGAGGGAGAGCTCCCCTCTGTGTTGTGATTTCCAGGGGAAAAAAAAAAATGTTGGAACACAGCTAACTTCTGAGTATGGGTGCATTGCATAGTGTCACAGATAGTACAAGATGATTCCAGTGGGTGGGAAGAGGAAAAGAGGGAAATTAGGGATGATATGGACCAAATATAGAGATGGGAACACAAAGCACATGATTTTAAAATATGTATAAGAGTCTACACTGGGGTGGGGTTATGGACATTGGGGAGGGTATGTGCTATGGTGAGTGCTGTGAAGTGTGTAAACCTGGCGATTCACAGACCTGTACCCCTGGGGCTAATAATACACTATATGTTTATTAAAAAATAAAAAAAAAAGAGTCTACGCTGGCTGGAAGGCAGGGAATGATGACAGACGTAGACATCATGACCTTGATCAGTTCATGTGTCTGGTGAGAAAACATTCATTTTCCCTTGGGAATAAATGCAAAAAAAGCTAGCTCAGGCCCCTCAGTGCCATGAAAGACCAGTAGTTTTGGAACACAGTGATTGTTACACACTGGATTCTTATTTGAATTTCCCAACACAAGTGAGCACTGAAGTCCATATTTCATGAGAATTCCTTGAAGGACAGGGTAGCCTCTTTCTGATCACTTTTACATTGCTCCCAGGTTGCAAACAACTCCCACATGAGAGTCCCACTGACTATGAGCGCAGAACCAAGACACAGGCAACAAGATGACTCTCTTCCTTCAACTCTACACATGACCATGATGTTCACTGGAGAAATTTGGAGTTGCCAAGATGTAAGCAAAGTCAATAACTAGTGTAAAAAGAGCAACCTTAAAAATCAAGTCAGGACACCAGGACTCTGGCCCTGGCTCTGCTCCTCTAGCTTTAAGGCTTCAGGCATGAAAAGGAGAAAGCAAACAACACGATGTGAATTCCTATTCCATATCAGGCATGCACTATGTGCCTTATATATGTTATCTTATTCAATAAAATAAAGTGCTATTTATCTCCATTTTATAGAGTGGAAAATTGAGAGTCCACAAACTCACAGAAGAACAAATAATAAATCGTGGAGCTAAATGCAAAACCAATGCCCTTCTTATTATACCAAATAGCTTTTCTGCTCCAAATAGTAAGCCCCTCTGTGTCTTTCAACCTTTTTAGCTCTATAATTCTAATGTTATTCTGATTCTGTACAGAGTCATGTAGGTGAGGTCCTTCCCTTTGAGATTATTTTGTGATATAATTGAAATAGAACATTACATTCATTTCAGGTGTACAACATACAATTTGATGTATCAAATATTGTAAAAATAGTTGAGTTCTAAAAGGAAAAAATCATACCCACATTCCCTACAAACTGTTATCAAAGGATATCAAAATAAATGAAAGCATATTCAACTCACCAGGTATTACAATAAAATTCTAATAAAAATGTGTACTTTCCCTGTAATGTCTTTGATGTCTCAAGAAATGTGAGGCACAAGGTGTCCTATGAATATCTGATTTCTGAATTATTCTGAAACAACTAATAGATTGTCAATCTGCAATTTAATAGGTTTTTTTTAATGTCTGCAAAAAATACATGGTTAAGGGAGGTACTGTAATAATATTACTCAATATATGTATATATCTATAGACATACATGTATGTATATACATAGAGACAGAGAGAAAGAGATCTCCAACCATCTGTCAAAATCTACTGATAACATCTCTACCACCACTTGCTTTTCCTCTCCACAGCATTTGACAGAGCACATAGCTCTCTCATTCTTCAAAACCTGTCTCCACCCATTTTGCTGGGACTCTGCATTTGGGATCCTGGCAACTGCTTCTCAGTCTTGCCCCTGTTCTTTCTGACTCCTCAGTGTTGGAATGCTCTAGAACCTAGTCCTCCCCCTACATTATCCCCAAATTTATCTCATCCAGACTCATGACTTTAAATGACATTTATACACTACGGCACCAAAATGTACACCTCTAGCTCAACTTCTCCCTAAGCTCCTGGTTTGTATATCTGTTGTGTTATTGACTCACTGGTTGACATCTGTCAGGCATTTCAAACTTAAGATATCTGAAATATCAGTCCCAATAAACTGAATCCCTTACACATAATTGTTCAGTCCAGAAACCAAAGAATCATTCTGATTCTCCTTTTTCCTCTAACCTCTTCTATGATCCATTAGCAAATCATGTGACTGTATCTTCAAAACAGGCTTCAAGTACAAACATTCTTACTACTGCCATTCACCCCACTGTGGCCCCAGCCACCATCATCTCCCACTCACATAGCTGCTAAAGCTTAACAGGTCTCCTGACTTTGGCCCCTTTTCTTCCTTTAATCTAATCTTGATATAGTAGCCAGTTAAAACTTCTAAAAATGAACGAGATTATGCCATCTACCCCTGTTAAAATCCTTCATTGGATTTACATCCTACTCATAATACAATCCAGTGGCGTACAATCCCTATACAACCCAGACTGCCTACTCCTTGGGCCTCATCATCATCTTCTCTTCCCACACTCACTCTGGTCCATCCACCCAGGCCATCTTCCTACTTCCAGGTGTGTCTCAAGCTTGTTTCTGCTTCAACTTTATACTAGCCCTTTCTCCTCCTGGAACATTATTCCCCCCAGATGTTCACCAGAGCCTACCTCTTCACATAACTCAGATCTTTCTGCTCAAATGTAGCTTCCTTAGAGAAGATGTCCCTGAGTGCACTAGTTAAATTTGTACTGCTAACCACAACCATCCCTAGCTCTATTCCCTTATCTTGCTTCACTTCTTCACAGTCCTTTCTGTTATCTGGAATTATATTATTTTTATTACTACTGAAATAAATCCTATTTGCCCATATAGATTCATCAAAAAATGGATTTATTTGCCCATTTACTTGTGCATCCTCTGCCTCCCCATTAGAATGTTATCTCTAAGGTACCTCGTCTGGTTGTTCACCACTGCAATGCCAGTGCTTCCATAGTGCTTGAAACACAGCAACCACTCAATAAATATGCGTTAACTTAATAACTGAATCTTCTAGGTATTCTATGCCAGTCTGTGATGCTCTGTTGCTCTTGAATATGGCCCTTATCTTTGTTACCGCCTATAAATTTCCCAAAAGTTCATTTTGTTTATAGTTCCTATCTACTAAATTTTTATCCCTTCAATACCATTTATCCATTTAACTTACTATGATAAAACCTGTTCTCTATTTTTTTAAATGTTACATCTCTGCCTTTTTTAACCTAAACACTCTGTTTTCTGAGCAGTCCAAATATAGCTTATGTAGCTACAATGGTAAGGATATTTTTTTTCCCATTTTATTTATTTTTTTCAGCATAACAGTATTCATTGTTTTTGCACAACACCCAGTGCTCCATGCAAAACGTGCCCTCCCTATTACCCACCACCTGTTCCCCCAACCTCCCACCCCTGACCCTTCAAAACCCTCAGGTTGTTTTTCAGAGTCCATAGTCTCTTATGGTTCGCCTCCCCTCCCCAATGCCCATAGCCCCCTCCCCCTCTCCCAATCCCACCTCCCCCCAACAACCCCCAGTTTGTTTTGTGAGATTAAGAGTCATTTATGGTTTGTCTCCCTCCCAATCCCATCTTGTTTCATTTATTCTTCTCCTATCCCCCTACCCCCCCATGTTGCTTCTCCATGTCCTCATATCAGGGAGATCATATGATAGTTGTCTTTCTCCGATTGACTTATTTCACTAAGCATGATACGCTCTAGTTCCATCCACGTCGTCGCAAATGGCAAGATTTCATTTCTTTTGATGGCTGCATAGTATTCCATTGTGTATATATACCACATCTTCTTGATCCATTCATCTGTTGATGGACATCTAGGTTCTTTCCATAGTTTGGCTATTGTAGACATTGCTGCTATAAACATTCGGGTACACGTGCCCCTTCGGATCACTACGTCTGTATCTTTAGGGTAAATACCCAGTAGTGCAATTGCTGGGTCATAGGGTAGTTCTATTTTCAACATTTTGAGGAACCTCCATGCAACAATGGTAAGGATATTTTTTTATGTGCCTCTGGAGATGAGTATAATCTTCTAAGTAGGCTCTAGAGAGAAAACATTTTCTCTTCTCATCTCTGTCTCCCTCCAGCCTCCATCTCAGCTCTTGGACACACACAAATATTAAACAACAGTGCTGGTATGACATCATTCCCCATATGGTGCCACTGATCAGCCCATGTCTACTGCTGCATAAGCTGCATGACCACAGAAGAAAGATGATGAGAAAATCCCACATGATTCCTCCTCTTGACTGGGGCTGGGGAAAAGGTTATGACAGAAAAGATAACAGTGTGTGTCTGTGTTCTGCTGGCACTAATATGCAGAAATAGAACCATAGTCAGATTGGTCCCACTCTGGAAATAGCCAATCAGCCATGTTCACAAACTAAAAAAATTAAAGACCAGTCCAAAACATCTTAAAAATAAACAAATTTTGAAATGGGTGTATTAGACACCACTTCTAAAAGACATTTACAATCTTTTACTTCTAAAATGCACTAAACAATTGAAAAATCAATACAGTTTTACTAGTCTAGGGTGAGACTCTATCACTGGAAGGCTTTCAAAAATGATTGACAGCAACATTACTTTCCTATACTTTATGGGAACCATATTTGCATAATTGCATAAAGTGATTCAGAATTGACCTCACGCATGAAAACAGGCAACAGATGGCATTAAAATGTGATGGTGAAGGAAAACGCATTATGGAAATTGCTTGCAAAAACTAAAAGATCAGCCTATTTTTCAGAGTCTATGGAATTTGTAATCATTAGGTTGCTGCTACATTCATCTTTTCAAAAGATGTGACCCAGACTATTGTGAAGACTCCTATATAGGGCCTCCCCTTTCTTTTGTTTGCTTATTTATGCCTGGCTAAAGAGAAAAAGGAGGTTCCATAATCTCTGCAATCCACACAATCAAATGTTTTTCATTTTTTATGCCATTTCCATTCTTATTGTTTCTGAATATAAATCCTCAGTTGTTCTCAGACATCCAACTCCACTAAGACGAAAAGATTTCCCCTTGTTGACCTGGAATTCATGTGGAGAAGCACAAATCTTAAGCCACTTTACTGAGTGAATTCTGGATACAAATAGGAGGTTAATTCATGTAGAGTCAAAATAGGAACTTGAATGACTGGATATGTGATAAGCATCAGTGAAAGTAATGTTTTCCTGTATTAAAATTAACATTGAAATAAGATACAAAATTAACATTGAAATGAAAAAACAGCTCTTTCTAAATGAACATATAGCCTTCTCCTAATAGGTTTCATAGGCAATACAAATGTCTGAAAATTCTTCTGGGGACTGCTACACTTCCCTCCAGAAGAATCACATTCATGATTTTTGAACTTTTCATGCAAAAATAATCAGCACTGCTTGGTTCCCAGGCAATCTTTATCAAGCATTTACTGTGTCAGGCATGTATCATGAGCTCTGAAATCAGAATGGCCTTTCCTGCATTAGTAAGGAAAAGGACACATTGCAACCCTGTGACGCATAAAGCAACCCATTGTCTAGAATGCACAGCTTCTATTGTAAGACTAAGTACACAGACTGAGGCTCATATGGTCTTACTCAGGCACAGAACACAATGATCACTCATCAAAGCAAGTAACTTTCGCTGGCCTCACCTACATGCTCTCAGCGGACACGTGGCCCATGTGTGTGAAATTGATGCTACTCTTCAGCCCATACCTACAGGCAGCCCTGGTCTCGGCAAAACCCCATTACTGCCTACTCCACTCCCCAAAGAAGGCTCTAAGACAGGCTCAGTTTTCCACCCTAATGTCTGCTCTCCTGGTGCTGCTGACAAAGGACACCCACCTTCTCCTTACTTAGACTCCCTTGCCCTACCCCTCTTCACCAGTAGGATCAGGAAAGTCCATCCCCGGTATGGCTCTCCTCATTTCTGTATACCTGCTGGTCTGAAAGGTCTCTGCTTCTTGCCTACATTTCACCTGGCTTGAAGTGGGGGGTGAGACAGAGGGAGAAAGGGGGTCCTGATCCTCTTGGAATTCTGAAAAGGGTGAATGTCTTCCGAACTTTCCAATCCACTGCTTAAAACTTCTTTCCCCTGACTAAAGTAAAACATATTACAGGTTGAGCCCATATAAAACTGTCAATATTCATCCACTTTTGACATACAAAAAGTCAATTTCACATGTTCCAACCTGATAACAGTGACCCAACTCTTCGGCTCGGTTAATTCTAAAGTTCAGTTTTTTTAAGGATTCAGGAGACTATTGTGACCAGCCACTTTCTTTCTTAACTTTGTTGCTATGAGAATTGAGTTCTATATCCCTAACAACTGACCGCAAACAAATTTTGGAACACAACCCATTCATAAGCTGAGGCCTGCCTACAAAGGATGTTCTTTCTTATTCAAGACAAGGCTGATGGATTGCATTTATTAGAATTACAGGCTAAAGAAACCACAAAAGACTTACTCTGGGTCTCCAGATATCCTTCTCAGCCTTTTGGCTCCAAAACGTAATCACAATCTAAAGCTTTCTGGTGGTGAGCCAGGCCATCCCAGGGAAAACTGCAACCCGACTCACGAGGTAGGGCAAAGGCCCCAGTTCTGAACATGGAAGCACAGCAAAGGCTGATTAATCTAAGGATGAACAAATGTAGTCTAAACAGTGGTTCTCAACTCCATCTCCCTGTTGGAATAACCTGTGGAGGTTTAAAATCCCCCCAAATACTGATCTCATTCATCTGGAATGTACCCCCTGAGCAACCAGATTTTACAAAACTCCTTAGGCAGTTCTAACAAGGAGTTACTTTTGAGTACCATGATTCTAAAAATTAGTCCAAAACTGAGAGAAAGATTCATGGAGTAAAAACATAAATAGTATCTGTAGGTTCAAAAGGAGCCCTTGATCCAGGATGTCCCCCAAACAGGTAAAGCCAGTGGTCATAGTGCCTGTAGTGGGTACCTGAAGGCATGCCAGTGGACAGAAGCTCAGAAAGGCTTATGGTATCAGAAAAATACAGCATGGGGTCGCAGGGCCCCAGTAGTGGGTTCAGGTAAAACTCCAAGAGGTGGCAATAGAGTGGCAGTGAGGGGCAATGGGAAAAAGCCTAGAAACCAATCACAAAATTCCATCACTACAAAACCTACGGAGACACAGCAGGAATCAGAAAAACAAGGGGCTGTGCTTGACAGACATAAGGCAGAACTATGAAGCTGAAAGGTGAGGAATTTCATTCCGTGCTAAGCTCTCAACTCCTTCTCTTCCTTCTCTCTACAGTTGGTATTGTTCCTACAGCTGCAAGGGAGCTTTCTTAACCCAGCTGTAGGGGTAAAGTCTTAAGGGTCAAGAACCGAGCAGATCTTTATAATTTTTCCTCCAGAATAAACATCCTACCCCCTCCTGTCTGTCATGTGCAAAAGGAAGGGTCATCTCCTTTAAACTGTTCAAGACTCAGTTCTTCAGGATACTGTCCAATCTAATGGCATAATTGATGGCCAATGCTCTCATGTCAATGTATAATCATGTACAGCTGACATTTTGCACACTGTACAGAAGGCAACCATCTGAAAGGGGATAGAGACTGAAGTCATGTGGCTTGGTGCAGGGCTCTTTCTGCCCAGAGGACCCCTTTCTCTAATTTGTGCAACTCACGATAGGCTAGTAGCAGCTATGACAAAGAAGATTGATTTGCATCTGTCCAAATATTTGTTGACTAAATGATTAAGCTACTGACTCACTCTCCTTGCCAAAATAGATAGATAAATGTTATATTTTGGATACTTCACACGGCATTCTGCACTTCCTTTGCACATATGTATTTTCTCACTGAAAATTCTCATGCAACTTAAAAAAAAAAATCCATCAAGTGAAGCAAGAGAAAGCTTATACTCTGTCCAGCCAATTTTATCCACTGACGACAGTGGAGAAAAGCATAAGGGCTCCTTGTTTTGCCACCTTTTGTTTCCCATGTTCTGAGCAAAACTGCACGGGAATTATGAACAGTTAGCAAATGCTGTATAAGTGACCAAAAATCAAATGACAGCTCTAGGAACAAAACCAGCTTGGCCTCAGTGAAGCCAGGCCGCTGGAGTCCTGGAACAAGAATTAGGGAATCAAATTCTATCCCTGGCCCTGGCCCCAGTTTATTGCTGACCTTCACTTGCTCCCACTCACAGCCTCCCAGAGCACCCATGGTGCTTTGTGACCCACATTTTGCAGTGCAAAGATCATTGTGATGCTACTTGAAAGAATCTGAACATCTTGGACAGAGGCCACCAAGTCAAGTCATTGTTAGGAGACCTCCTCACTTGTCTCTCTCCCTGGGGTCCAGTCCTCCAAGGGCTCTCTCTCTCTCTCTCTCTCTCTCTGGGGCTGTGCAGCTGCTCTTTGGATGTCAGTCCTTGACTAACGGAACTAAGGGGAGGAGAAGAGGGTGGTAGGAAATATCTCATTGCCAAATGGGATGGACGTTCTTGACAGAGATCGACCCAACGGTGCAGAAAAATTCAAGTAAAATGTGACTGTGTCTTCAAAGAACAGACACATCCTGTAATTTGAACTGGCTTTTCTCTCTGCCCTGCCATACTATCCCTCCCCCAGCCTCACTCAAAATTAAACCTTTTAATACCATGTACTTCATCTCATGACTCCATCATCACCATTTTATGCTCAGATGCAGATGACCCAGATAATTCCATATGAACCTCATTTTCTGGCCTTTATTTCTTTCTTCACCAGGAAAAACCATCCCTTCTATTTCGAAAATCATTTCGGCTATTCTAAAGGTGGAACATGGTCCCTCCTACCTGACAGGGTTCTCCGGACACATTCTAAGCCTGATTTGGTTGTCTGCCTGAAGAATTATCTCCCTTCTCTAAAACTAGAGGCACTCCAAGGCAGGGGGGCATCCACCCATTATATTTGTTCATAGTTAAGTTCTGGTCTCACATCTATTTCTTCCTCCCACTCACTCACTGGAATACTCTAATAATGTGTGAAGTATTTGGGCCAAATAGAAAAATGAAGTTCCCACTTAACCTAAGGTAGAGTTTTTGTTATCATCCCTAGGTCCCATTACCCTCTCAGGTGGGCCTGATTCATGAGGTCCTGCTCTAGTAGCATCCTCCCCTCCAACGGCCACCTTCTGGGAACTTATAGTATACAACTGGGTCAGGGGAGGGCTGGCTTTGCTTTGTGCGTTTTGGTTTGATTTGGTTTGGTTTGGTTTGCCAAGGACCAAATTTCTCTCTTTCTTTCAAAGTTGGTTTTAACCTTGCTCACCTAGAAGAAGCCAGAGGCCTGGAAATCTCTGATAACACTGCCCTTTTTTCCACCCAGTTCCCATGCCAAACCAGGAACCCCATATTTAAGAGACTCAGAGAAGTTGGACCAGGTGACTCCTAAAGTCTTTTACAATTTGAGATTCTGTACTACTTCAAAATTTTTTCACCTCCTAAAACATTTTTTGTAAGTATAGGCTCTTACAGTTTTTCTCCTTTTCATGAATCATTTTCAGTGAGGCTAGTCAAAATCAAAAGGCATTAAAAGTAACAGAATCACATGTCTGTGGTTATTATTAATAAGAAACTATTATAACATCTATACATATAGCTTTAATTGCCTATTCTACTTCATTTTGTCTTAGAAACAAAAAAGTAAAAGATATTTAAATTAAAAGTAGATATGATTTAGTTACCTCCCCCCTACAAAATTAAATGGGTAGGAATGCAGGATCCAATCTTCAGAGATACTTAAAACCACTGAGTTCATTGGTCCTCAGCCAGGAATAATTTTGTTCCCCTGGGGACTTTTGGCAATGTCTGGGGACATCTTTGTCACAAATGAGGATAGTGGATAGAGATATTACTGGTATCTGGTAGGTTTCGTACCAGAGATGGCGCTAAACGTCTATAAAGCACAGGACAGCCTCACCAATAAAGAATTAGCCAGCCCAAACCGTCAATGCCTACGCTGAGAAACACTAGTCTACATTTACGAACACAGCTGAAATACAAAGCCATCATTTTTCCACACAAAAGAGAAAACCATTTATTTTCATTAATAGATAGCAGACTCACTAAGTCAGGCAGCCACAGAAATAGCAAGGAATTCAGAGGTACTGCGTAAATTTGAGGGCAAAGAGTAGAGGTAGGACCTGCAGCTCTCCCTTTAATAGAGGTCTGCTGGCCATAGAGCAAGTCACTCATCAGCCACTGAAGAATGTTGCTGCCATCTAGGGGATGAAAATGGGATCCTCAAATGAGCTCCACTCCTAGTTCAGGGACACAAGCTACCAGGCGTGCAGGCACACGTGCACTCACTCAATTCGTTTTCTCCATTTCATGTTTGCAGTATGTAATGGCAAGTCCACGTTTCTGATAAGGATGACAGGCACTTGGTAGCCATTTTTATACTAATAGTTAAATGGAATAAAGAGTGAAGAGTCGATCAATGGCACAAGAACTGCCCGGTAAGACCTGTCTTTCTGTTCACCTTTTATGTTGGATCTTAGTAAGATAATGATAAGTTCTCAGCATATTAGAATTAAACAGAATTCCTTTGCTTTTAAAGAAAAAATTCTCAAGTTTAAAAATTAAATCAACTCTAATAAAATGAAAATTAAGAAGAACCAGAGTGTAAACAGAAGTTGTTCTTCAGCCAAACACATTGTTACTCCTACACACACACACAAACACACACACACAACACATACACACACGGTCCACAGAGATAACAGTAGTGAAAGGACTTCTCACTTTGAGAAAAATAGAAAGGAAATTTGCACCACCTTTTGTGTAGTTTCTGGAGAAGCAGGACCTAAGGCTGGAGGGGTACAGTGTAAGCCAGAATTACAGGCTTCTGTCTCATTCCTTCTTGTGGTCTGCCTCAAGTTTACCATGGTTGGATGGTCTGAACCTTGTCTGTTTTTCACATACCAGAGGTAGAAAACTTTCAACTCCCTCACCATAAGCGTTCATAAACCTCTTAAAAGAATGAGAAAACTCATTCTGATCTTTACCACATGCCTTTTGAATAGGTTGTGAACTCTATTTCTATGGTTTAGACAAAGTGATGGCTTTTTTTTTCCATTTCTTTCTTTTTTCTTCTTTTTATTAGGACATTTTATCCTGACTCACCCCATCCTCTAAATCCTAGACTAGCTCATAATTCAGGGTAGTTGCATGAAATCAGACGTCTCTTCCTTCTGATTGTTTCAGTGGACTAGCCCTGCCCAGCACCACGCTCTAATTTTGCTGGGGTCCTGCAAATAGTACAATCCTGAGCTTATGTGATCCAAAGGGAAAAGCCTGAAGGAAAACAATTATACCAAGAGGGGAGAAACTCATAACTATGACATGATTACATAATTAGCCAAAAGTAAGAATTATCTGACAATCTGTCGCCTCTTTTGCAGCCCAGCCCATAGACTCCACATGGATAGGTGACAGACGGATGGACCAATAGGGATGGACAAGACACAAAGTTTCCATTACAGTTCCAGCATTTCTGTATATTTTCGACAGCCCAATTCTCCTAAACAAAGAATTTCATGCAATATATTATATGAGAAATCTCTGTCTTAGATAAATGCAAGGTGTTATTGAGGGTAGATGCTGTTACTAATATTTACACTGCATTACATATTAATGTGTTTGGATTGCATACAAAATACAAAATATCAGCTATTTACTTACTTCACAAAGTTATTATGAAAATCAAGTGAGAGAAAGCAAAGAAAACACGTAAATGATATCATGCATATTTTAAGATGACATCGTTTTTGTCAAATACCGTAAAACTGAATTGAGGCCACTTATATGTCACAGAGTCAATTTTCCTGAAGGTGACGGCAGTCTCCATGGACATGGATGCTTATTCCTTCAACGATCAAATATTCTAAACTATCCTTCCTCTCAAAAAAAGGAAACATGATTTGTTAAGTGGACAGCATAATCTGAAATTGAGATATCCTCCATCCATTTCATGAAATATCATCCTTGTATCTAGTCCAATTCATAAATTATTTTACCTTGTAGAGAGAAGGAACCCTTGAGATCTACTAGAAGCTCTTCTTTATCAATTTATTTATTGTTTGTGTTTTATAGGATATATGGGAAATAATAATGGTATCCTGATATGTAAGGAAATTAATATACAAAATTGTGTTTATATATATATATATATATGTGTGTGTGTGTGTGTGTGTGTGTGTGTGTGTGTATATGTATCTCAACAATGTGGGGAAAATATGTGAAAATCATATGTGATTATCCCTCAATGGTGAGATTAGGTTTTCCAGCTTAAATGAGGGAATGAGGGTCCAGTATATTTTGATCTTCTCATTTTTATCAGAGTTGTATATCTGCATATTTTAAAGTCATTTAGTTGTAAAATGTTGGTAATGAAAAAAATGGATTTCCCTGCCTCTCCTCGTTCTGCTACATTTCTTCTCCTCAGAGGCAACTAATTCTTTTACATGCTTGTTTTGGGTTTTCCTCTTTATTTTTTTTATTTTTTTAGGATTTTATTTATTTATTTGACAGAGATCACAAGTGGGCAGAGAGGCAGGCAGAGAGAGAGGAAGAATGGGTTTTGTCTCTTTATTTTTAAATAACATATTTATATAGCTATTTCTTGATGTTGTAGATTTACATACTGTGTCCTCCTATTCTGGAAAAGGAAGATTTAGCACTCTTGATGCCTCCACACACACATGAATTTCCTTGTTCCCATCCTCCAGTGTAATTATATCATTCATTACTATGGAATCATTATCCAGTATTTATTTTGTAACAGTATCCATACCCAAAATCTCTATCAAAAGAATCTGTCTTGGGGTGCCTGAGTGGCTCAGTGGGTTAAAGCCTCTGCCTTCGGCTCAGGTCATGATCCCAGGGTCCTGGGATTGAGCCCCACATCAGGCTCTCTGCTCAGCAGGGAGCCTGCTTCCCCCCCACCCCCTCTCTCTGTGGGCCTCTCTGCCTACTTGTGATCTCTGTCAAATAAATAAATAAAATCTTAAAAATAAAAAAAAAGAATCTGTCTTTTCTCAGTGCACTCAAGCACATCAGAAATTCTAAAAGCTTCATCCTTCCCTGTGTAACATCTTCCTAGAAACGTCTTTGCTCCAGTCCTCTCTGGATGTATTGCTCTCCTTGCTGGTTTCACATCTACGGTATCTGGAGATTTCTTTGGCTTCTCTCCTGAGTTCTTACTTTCTGGATCCCATGTTTTCCTCATTCTTGGCCTATCTCTGGTTTTTCTTGAGCACATATGCTAACATTAACTATGAAGAGGTCAGTGAGAGAAAATTTTGAGGCCCCACATATCTTAAAAGGCTTTTGTTTTTCCCTCTTACTAACTGAGAGATGGCTGAGTATAAAACACTAGTGTGGATATCATTTTCCCTCAGGATTCCTATTTTACTATTGAAAAAACGGAAGAGACTAATTCTCATTTGTTTTGATCTGCTGGAGTGGTTTTTTTTTCCTCCTCACTTAAGCTTTTAGGACCCTTTCTCTATGCCAGTATTCTAAACTGTCGCAATGATGTGGGTTGTGACCGGAGTTCGCCCATCTATTTGCAAATTCAACAGTTTAATCTGGAAGTTTGCATCTTTCAGTTTTGGAAATTTTTTTCTTATTTCACTTCTTCTAAAACATCCTTCTTTCTCTTTTTTCTTTTTTTTTTCCTTTCTGTAATTTCTGTTAGGTATTGTACCTGCTGGATTAAATTCTTTTTGAATTTTCTCTCATTTTTCTACCTCTTTGTCATTTTGTTACACTTTCTGCGAGCTTTCCTCAACTTTATCTTCCAATTATGTTATTGAAATCCTTATTTGCGCAATCTTGTTTTTAAGTTCTAAGAGCTCTGTTTGCTTCTCCGAATATTTCTTTTTATGTCATTCTGTTCTTGCTTTACAGATGCAGTGTCATCTATTATCTCTCTAAGGATACCATTTATAGCTTTATTTTTTTTAGGCTTTTTTTGTTCTGTTTCTTGCATTTTCTCAACTTCTTTCATGTTCTGTTTGTCCACACTGTCTCTTTAGGGTCTGTCTTTCATATTAGAAGTTTTTATCAGATGGCTGGTATTCTTGGCCATCGCTCACACGTAAGAGTGAGGCAATAAAAAGCCTATTGGAAGTTCTTAAAGTAACAGACCTTACTGTGGGATGATTTCAGAGACACTTGGCTGACAATCTCTGTGGATCTTTCCTATATGGCTCATTTTGCCCTCCACTATCTTGCTTAGGTGGTACAAGCCTGGTGGGAGGCATGTTTTTAAAGTGCAATTGGGAAAGGAGGCTGAGGATCGCTCTCAGCACTATGTAGGCTTTTATTTCATCTCTCAGTGGAATCTATTCCACAACAAGGTGTGGTTCTAGAATACAAATAAGCTCATCTGCATTTGACAAATAGAAAATATATGTCAGGGAAAAAATCCAGAAATTACCTTAATTTACATGCAATATTTCCGAAGCACAGGAGAAGAGAACGTAGAATGGAATTACAAATTTCAACAGAACAAGAAAAAACTTCCTGTATTTTGAAAATTAAAAACAGGCACGTCTACCTGTATGACTCTGGAGTCCTGACAGGTTGTGCTGCCTCTGTGGCAACTCACGGGCAGCCCCACTGACTTAGAACACCACTTCTGTCTACACCAGGTCCGTCCCTAGCAGACCTGCTAGGTCTGCTCAACTCTTTCTCTGACTTCTGACCAGCATATTAGGCCCTAGCCACAATAAGCTATCTGCCTCCACAGTTACTGTTTTTATTAACACTTCGGGTAAGTTTTGACTTCTCCGTCTCAATCTTTTTTTCTTTTTTCTGTTTGGCATATGACCTTGTATTTTTAGGAAGCAAGTTGGAAGACTGGATTTTCATTCTGTCTTATGGTAGACTATCCACAAAACTGGCCACAACATTTCCTCTCTCTGAATCCACACCCCCTTCACAATAAATATGATTTTGTAGCTCTGTCCGTCAGGAGGTAGAACCTATCCTCCCTCCCCTTGAATCTGAGCTAGACTTGTAACTTGCCTTGCCCCACTGAATACATGGAAGAGACACTGTCATTTCCAAGGCTAGGCCCTCAAGAGTCCTTGCATGCTTCCACTCATTCTTGGAACTCTGCCCAGATCAAGTAAAAGACCTGGGCTTAGCCTGCTGAAAAATAAAAGACCATCTGGACCACAAATGAGTCAGCCCAGCTTTCTTAGCTGAAGCCCCAGAGATATGGAGCAGGGGTAGGAAGGGCATCTTTGATACATCTGCTCTCAACCCATATTTGTAGCCAACTTTCCTGTTGCTAACCCCAATGTGCCCCCAGTTTTAGAAGGACCAGGGGTCTCAGATTATTGAGCCTTTCTGGGACTCTGCAGTAAGGCATTATTGCTTCTGGGCCTCCCCTACTCCCAGCTGAGGTTTCTGTTTCCTCAAATCAGCTTAGTTACTACTCATTCACATTTTTCCAGCTTTCAAAATGTTATTGCTCTGATGTCCTCTCCTGCTCTCTTTGTCCTTATTTTTAGTGAATTTTTATTTCCTTACTGCAAAGTTTAGTAGTATTTGGAGAGAAAGTGTAGACAAACACATATGTTTAATCTGCCAGAATTAACAAGATGTCTCCTCACTTCGTTTTATAGATGAGGAAACAAGTCACAGCAGCTAAGTGGCTTGCCCAACACCACCTGTGAGGTTAGTGAAAAATCTGAAACCGTCCAAAGCCCTGGGAGCAGTCCAGTGTTCTCTCCTCTTTTCCCTGCTACCGCCATGATTAAGTCAGGAAGCCCATCAACAGGACTAAATGTCAACATGACCCGTATTTGAAATGACTACAGGTTTCTTGTGTCTATAACACAAGATTCTGCAATGCCATGGTTATGTTCTGGCCTTGAAAAATACTACGACAAGCCAATTCAATAAACAGTATGAAGAATACAATAGAAGTGTACTTATAAATATATAAATAAATTTCCATATAAATATGTGATCTCTGCTGATGTCCAAACCATCATTCCCATAGAATTGTGAATTTTAGTATTCTCATAAATTATGTGTAAATTCTTAGACACAAATTGGAAAATGTTCAGTAAGTGTTTTACATTCTAACTACATAAACAAAAGTCTGTGCTTTTGAAACAAAATTGCATGGCATATAAAGTGGCCTTGCTGGACAAGTAAATGACTCTGGAGCCAATAAGAAGAGGCTAGAACTTGGTGTTTCAAAACAATACCAACAACATATTCTGACATCTGTTGGCCCACAGATCAGTTATAGGTATCTAGTTTCTGCCAATAATGATCAGTGATTATGCAAAAGAACATTGTTCAGATGTCGGGGTCACTTATGTGAAACCTACATGGGCTGCCATAATCCTCCCTCCTATCTTCAAGGGGCCATGCTCAACTCTGCCACACCACTCCAGTGAGCATCAAGCCAACATGGGGTCAGTACCTCTTGGGCATCCAAACCCCAGGAATAAGAAAACCCTGCATGGATAAGACACTCCTGTCTTATTTTTTCCATGCTTATGCACTGTCAAAATCAATGAGTCTTGAAAGACAGTTTAACTTCCATCTTTAGGCAGAGTGTACCACTCTTGAAACCTAGGATGACCAACCCTTGACTAGCTTATTGAATTTAAACCACTCTATATTGGCTTCAGGGTCTTTCACCAATTGTGACCTTCCTTTAAACATTCATAACATTCCTCTTCTTAGTGCTAAATATAGACTCCTGCCCCATACAGTTCGTGCAGTTCCCATTAGGATCCTTGCCAGGAATGTTCTGCTGCCTGCTCTTCACCCTTCTTCACAGCAAGGAGGCACAAGTGACCAGAGCTGAGGAGGCATCCTGGAGAGTTACAGGGAATGCAATTATTGTTGCAAATATTCATTGAATTTCCGCTTTTACCACACAGCCTGCTAAATGCTTTATAGGCATCACTTCATGACAACCCCAGACAACTTTATGAGGTAGACACAATTATCTGCAGCTCAGACAGGAGGAATCTTTTGGACATTCTGAAATGCCCCAGGTTACAGACCTAACAAGTGGGGGAACAAGCCAAGCTCTGTTAAATTCTAGAACTGGGTTCTTAGCCACTATATTTTGGTAGTTATTGTAGAACAGAGCGAGGCAGAGAGGGTTAGATTTTATGTGATAGCTAATCTGGAGCCTAGGAGACTTCAGGAGACATGATTTAAGGGTTTGCTGACAGTAGGCTTCAGAAGGGTTTAGAGTTGGAAGTGGTGGTCCACAAAGTTCTCTGGAACTTAGCTGACTATGAATGACCAAGGCCTGAACTTAGGTTTCTCACAGCACATTAAACACTCATGCCTACAAAGAACACCAGTGGAGAAGGGTAGGAGCAGAGCTACAGGACTGTGGGGGCCAAGAAGGAATGGAGAACTCCCACCCTTTCCAAGAGAAAGAGATTCTACTCAGTTGCAGTTTGGGAATGAGATGCATCATTGCTTGATCTTCCAATTTTCTAAGCAAATAGGGGCAGAAATGAGAAAATGGAAATTATCTCAAAAATATTCAAGAGAATTTGATATCACACCACACTGTATACTTCTTAAAAAGAATAAAATGGTTAGGTCAAAAAATAACAAATTAGAAAATAGAGTGATTTTGAAAATGTTGAGGCCACTGATATAAACAAAACACTTTAGAGAAGTTGGTAAATTTTGTATTGGATCTATTAGGTTGGAACTTACACAGATAACATGTGGGAATGTTAACATAGCCCAATCAATCAAGTATTTTTTTTAAATAAACACTGGAAGTATAGGTCAATAATCAATGATTAAACAACTAAAGTTGCAAGACCCTGTTATAGGCACTATTAGAGATAAAATGGGAACATGATCTAGAGAATGTAGTAAGGGAGACAACCGTGTACAAAAATAAGACAAAACAGAAAAGAATAAAAACTACAATAGAAATACGAGCTAAGTGCTATGGCACTTGAGAGATGCAAGAGATTAATTCCTCCTGAGGAAACCTGGGAGCATCTGGAAGGAACAATGTAGCACAGAGATGGGGAGGACATTCCCAGTGGAGTAAGCAATGTCAGCAGGTCCAAGGATCAGGAATAGCAATTAGTCCAGGAGACTGGAGCATAAAGTTCATGGATGAAGGGAGGAAAGGATGGTAAATATCAGGCTAGGGAACTAGGTCGGAGCCAGATAATAGAGGGCCTTAAAGTCTATCTTAAGTAGTATGGACTTTGTTCTATAACGAATGAGAGAGTCCTCAAAAGCTTTAGAGCAAGGAGTGACAAGCTCATATGTGAGTCATACACTAATCTTTTATTTCTGTAAATGAATGTCTGATTTGCGTAAAATGAATGAAGTTCTGCTTTATATCTCTTCCCTGTCACTCTACTTACTTTAGCAATTCTTGACCTTTGGGATAATGTTCCTGAATTCTATTGCACTTTTTATGTTCTATACAGTACTTCTAATTAACCTTTTTTCTAAACAAAAGTCTTATTTTCTTCTTTCTTTTTTGGTGAGAAGTAGAAATATCAGTTTTAACCAAGGATTTCAACAAAAGAGTTCTTCCTCTTTTGTTTTAATCTCAAAGTCTGATATTCCACTAATTTGACCCAGATTCCATCTGTAGCTTCATGTAACAAAAGGAGGCCTTGCTCTGAATGCTTCAACCAATGCTTTTCTTTGACAAATTCTTTTGGCACCTTTGAGTGTCGTTTTTCAAAGAACCCATAGTTTCAGAGCAAAGTGATCTGAAGAAGTCAAAATGCATCCATTTCCCTCAAACAGGTAGGCTTCCTACTGTAAAGAAAAAGGAAAAAAAATGCCCAGAATGTGATAATGTCATTTAGAGACTCAATTCGACCTCTTCAACCTATCCAACCAGAACAAGAGAAAATTCCAGGAGCCAGACCTTTGAATTTTTCCTTCAAGGCGACAACAAAAATACTTTCCCAGAAAACAGAGTTGTAATTCATTATATTCTCAGCAGTATTTTTCTATTAGCTAAAAGCCTCCCTTCTAAAAGTAAACCTGTTCCACCATATTCTATCATTAATAAAACAAGGAAAAACAGAACATTTCTACCTGGGAGGTGGGGGAAGCAGAGAGTCTCGAGGTCTGCCCAGAGTACTTCATCAGAGGTAGCATCTGGGTGGAGGGGCTGGGCTCTTTGCTGGTGTCCTCAAGGTCCTTGGAAGAGCTGGGTTTCCCGGGGAGAGGAAAAAGGCCAGTTTGGGTCTTCTTGGGCTACCATCTTTTAACTGGATTCCTTTAAAGTTAAGTGTGACATTTAGACATTTGTCATATAGCTAAGAAACTCAGCCACCTACCATTTTCCCTCTCTTGCAGGTACCAAACCATCCCTCAAACAAGAAGGGGCCGTACAACACGTTTCCACTTGTCCTTTTCCCCATTCCACCCCACCTCATCCCCCACAAAATTCATGTTGCTCTTTAGTTTGTCACAATGCATTAAACTCACAAGCCTACAAGAGGCATGAGTGGAGTAGGGTAGGAGCAGAGCTACAGGGCTGTAGGGGCAAGAAGAATGAAGAACTCATATCCCTTCCCAGGCAGGGAGCTACTATTCAGCTGTAGTTTGGGAATGAGATCCAATGTTGTTTGAACTTCCTATTTTTTTTAAGAGAAGTAGGAATTTCAAAATCTACTTATTTTACAACTATTCAACACTATTTCAACTATTCAACACTAAAAATTTGTAGAACACTGCATGGACCAAGGTAATGCCTGGGGCTCTAGTGTACAGGCTATGTACTACCTCAAGGTCTAGATGCAGTGAATAAGGCAGAATCTACACCAAGTTGTAGTGCCATCTTCCTTAGCTTCTTCCATGTCATTTTTCCTATACTTGATGACTTGATAACTGAAGTAAGAGAAACCATCAATGGACAGATTTCATGTTCTGATATTCCACTGTACTTGTTTTCATCTAGGTATCCTACCTTCTATATGAGAGATCTGTTCCCCTCCTCTCCTGAACCCCAACCCAAAAAGTCAGCCTGCCCATTCACCTTTTTTCTGGCCAGAGATAAATATGCAGCCTTGCTGTCAGCAAAGGGAAAACTAAGAAAACTCTCAGGAGGCCCTACTAGTCCCAGATGCTAGAAATAATTTCCTAGGTGTATCTCCTGAGATCTCCAGAAAGAGTGCTTCCCTTGGCTTAAAAAAGAAAAAAACTACATTGAGTCATAGCCCCCCAGTCAAAATGTTCTCCCCTGGAAGTGAATTATGCAGCTTCCCAACCTGAATGAGCCTGTTCACCCCACATCACCCATCCTCCAGGTGCTGTCCAGCACAGCATATTTCCATAGCAGCAAGCAGTCTTTCAGAGAAGAGAGTACTTGTAGTATAGTATTTGACCAAACACAATCCCACTGTGTAGTTTTAACTAGACAAGGGCTTGTAGATGATCTTAATAACAATGTGCATGAAATTAGATATGATACTTGAGTAGTCAAAAAACAAGTTTACCAGAATGAAGAATAAACACCAAGCACAAGTCAATGACTGCAAGGCATTTTTCGTGTTTGGTTTCTTGTGTTTTTATGAAAGACTGGACTCATTAAATTAGCCTTGTGGACCTGTGATCCCTCCAGCTCCAGATCACACTTGCATTCATAGTTTTTCCCTATCTGTAAGATCTTCCCATCGAGGCCTGGCAGGTCCTTCCCACCCAATCAATCATCTCAGCATCCAGTGAATTAACCTTCACTCTAACTCACATTCTCTAAGGTGGTTTTACCACAAAGGCCTTTGTTTGGGCCTAACATTTCACTATTCTCAACTTTTGCCACCTTTACCTCTATATCCTGTACTTCCTGTCTATCTTGGTTGGCTTCTGCTCTTGGCCTGCTTCAGGGACCATTGGGGAATATACACATTAATTCCTGTGTTTACAAGGCTCGCCATGCTTCCTAAACTAGAGTCCTCATCATACTATCTACTGTTCATGCTTGGCATGTCATGCTCAAATCTGGATACTTAGGGATGACGCCATTGGGGTCTGAAAACTGATACTTGAAAGGTTCCATTTCCCATATGGCTGCAATGCAAAGGATGCATTTGACTTCTTGATTTAGTTTTTGCTTTTTTGGCCCACTACCCATACTATTCCTTCCTGAAATCACTCTCACACTGTTTTTTCACTTTAAATAATAGAAATTTGCTTCTTTACTTGTAAATGTCTATCTTTCTCATCCAAACATGAACTCACCATTCCCCCCCTTTTTTTTTTCCATTTAGAACCTGATAAGTTTCTCAAGAATTTTATTTCATTTTCTTCTTTTGACTTCAATATTCAGCCTCTAAGATGATGTTTGGACACTCTAAGATGATGTTTCCCAAAAGGGAGTACAAAGACTTCACAGACACAATCCCAGCTGGCTTCCTCTCTCACAGGAGGCCAGCCAGATGCCCTGTACCCTTTCTTGTAGCCCATCAGCAGACAGAGCCCAAGCTCTAGAACTCACCTGCTTGGGTTCAAATCCTGACACTGCCACTATCACTGTGTACCTTTGGTTGGTTTAGTCATTAAACTTCAGTTTAATCTTTCCAAGATGGGGATGATAATCCTAGGTGCTTTGTAAGAATTATCATGAGGATTAAAGAACTGATGTGTACGGGGGTGCCTGGGTGGTTCAGTGGGTTAAGCCTCTGCCTTCAGCTCAGGTCATGATCCCAGGGTCCTGGGATCGAGCCCCACATCAGGCTCTCTGCTCAGCAGGGAGCCTGCTTCCTCCTCTCTCTCTGCCTGCCTCTCTGCCTGCTTGTGATCTCTGTCAAATAAATAAATAAAATCTTAAAAAAAATAAAAAAGAACTGATGTGTGCAGTTAGAACATTCAGCACCAAGACTGGCACACATGAAGTCATCAGCAATCACAGCTTCTTATTGTTCTTGTCATTGCTGTTTCTAGGAGGGGGAGGGGCAGACAGACAGGCAGAGAGAGAGTCCCAAGCAGGCTCCTAGTAGGGAGCCCGGCACAGGCCGATCTCACAGCTCTGAGATCATGACCTAAGCCGAAACCAAAAGCTGGATGCTCAACTGACTGAGCCCCCAGGTACCCCGGTAATCACAGTTTTTATTGATACTCTCTCCAGCTTTCTGGGTCAGAAAACAGCCTGGAGCTCATCTCAGTCTTAGATGATATGTGCTTCACATCAGCAGTGGCTGAGCTACTGTGAATACTGATGCTTCCAACTGCATGACCTCCCTCCTCTGCTTTTTCTCCCCTTTCCTTGAAGTCAAGACATCTTCAGAGGTTCATCCACAACACACAGGAATCCATCCCTCCTCTTAACAACTTTTTCACACATCAATCAAACTAGCCAAAAACTGACCTATGGCATATTTTAAAAGTTAAGATTTAGGAAGTACTGCCATAAAATCCAAATCCATCAAATGCAGTGTCCTTTAAACATCAGTGGGGAGCCCTTTCACCCTGGGGAGTAGAATTTGGTCTTATTCACAGAAAGTAGGCTAGTACAGGTTGGGGGCTGAGGAGTTGTGGTCAGCTATACCATAAAAACAATTCCTGCATTCAGATTATCCTTCCAAGTACACTCTGGAACTGGCCCATATGTCCCTCACCAAAGCTACTTCTTTCTCCTTCATGCCCACACTTGCCTTAAAAAAGTCAGGTTTTATTTGGGGGAGAGGCTGTTAAATTTTTTTCATTTTTTTATATCTTTACAAAGTCCTATGTATTAAAACAAAAAGCAAATAACTACTACTACTATTAGCTAATAGTAATAACTAATAACTATTATTGGTGGACTTATTTTAAGAGATTATTGAAGCTCTATGTTGGAGACTTCTCTGAGTAAACATTTATAGTTTCTAAGATATGATTAAGTCATTCCATCAATATAAAACATAAATAAAATCATATTTAACCATAAAAAATGAATTTTTTAACTTATAAACATGGTCAGCCATGCCTATTAAGGAATAGATTAGAGTGTATAATTTAGAAATCTTATGACCTAGGGCACCTGGGTGGCTCAGTGGGTTAAAGCCTCTGCCTTCGGCTTGGGTCATGATCCCAGGGTTCTGGGATCAAGCCCCGCATCGGGCTCTCTGCTCAGCGGGGAGCCTGATCCCCCCACCCCCCGCCTACCTCTCTGCCTACTTGTGATCTCTGTCTGTCAAATAGATAAATAAAATCTTTAAAAAAATCTTATGACCTACCCACCCACATACTTGTTTATTAAACAAGTGTCAAATATCCACTAAGAACAGAGCACAGATGAAGGAGATTCTCAGAGCAATCTACACCGTGGGAGAGGTAAATATGTGTGCCAAAGCTACAAAGAATGAAAAAGAGTGTGGGGCACAAGGAGAGAATGAAATAAAAACCAACAAAGAAAGCAACTGATCTCAATGTTCTAAACTGGATCCCCAGGGTGGTGGCAGAAAGGGGTCTTATTAACATTCTCAGTCTCAGCAGTATGGTTAAGAGATGAGAGTCTGGGGACAGGAGATAATCACTAAGGCATGGCCTCTATGGGCACATGTGTGAGGAGCCCCTAGTCACATCCTCTGCACCCACAGGGGAAGTTCCATCCAATTCTAGAGTTCTCCTCCCTTCCTCATGCCTGTTAAGATTCAGACTCCCATTCCAAAGCCATGCTAACCCTTGTGGAGATACCTAGTTCCAAATACATTCTGGATTTCTGATTTTATCCAAGCTGGTGGTGCTCATGCTGCAACGTCCCCTCCACTGGCCCCTGGCAACCTCCTGCCCATCCTCTGAGACTCAGCCCAGGGGTCCTCTTCCCCCTCCTCCGGACCCCAGGTCCAAGGGCTCCTCCCTTCACCTTTATACACTCTGTGCTCCTTTTCTGTATACATCAACCACATTGTGCCCTGTTACCTGTGAATGGCATTCCACACATTAAACAGCTGGGGCAGCACAGCAGTGCCCATCAGAACCCAAGCTGGCTGTTCCACATCCATGCACAGCAACCAAGGTTAGCTTGCTCCAGTACGGCTTTCACCCACAAGATACCAAACTCTATAAAAATAAGGGCAAGCTTTTATTCACCAATAGATCACCAGGGCCCAGCAGGTTTAGTAAGGGCTTGTGGATTGACTAAGTCTAAGATTACTTAGAAAGGAAAGATCATGAGAAGCTTGTGATGAGGATTAGAGTACAGCTTCAAACCACCTCAGCTTGTTATCCTTACATACAGTGCTCATGCTCATGCCTTACTCAGGGTTTGTACAGCTATATCACAGTCAGACTAGGCAAAAGGAAAGAAAATGATATGTTATCCTTCCAAAAGTTCATCATAAAGGCCCCCAAAGGTTTTAGATGTAGGTTAACTAGCTAAGCATTCATAAATTCCAGTCAGAAAACTTACTACCTTTGGGAACAGTATCCCAGAGCCCAGTATTTGTAAAGCCATCTCCTCTATCTCACTCATATGAATTCTTACTACTTTTCATATTTTTAAGTAGTCCAATAGATGATATTCTTAGTTGACTACTGAATTATAATATATCCCTTTCGTATGACTGGGGGTTAAGTTTAAGAACCGAAGCTTATTTTAAGAATATATAACTGATAAAAATTCTTCTGGTACACCAAAATTACAACAGAGGTTAGAAGGTCTTCGAGCAAATCACACATCAGCTTCACTCTCAAAACATCAATTATGTTGTATGATCTCATTACCAAACTACTCTTGGCTCAAAGGCAATTATAAGGGGAGTACTATAGTAAATCCAGAATCTAAAGGCTGCACTTGGTGCCCTATGGACTTCTCTGCTGACATGGCTTTGTTCTATATTCCGGATCAGAGAGTCATACATGGTGACTGGTACTAAAAGCAATGTGTTTTCTTTTCAGTTTTGTACAATGTGTGTGCAGTTTGCTATGGCTCTAAAAAACAAAAACAGACATTTCCAGATGTTTCATCCTATAGCCATAAAACATTATTTTAATCAAAACCTTGCTTGGGGTGCCTGGGTGGTGCAGTGGGTTAAGCCTCTGCCTTCAGCTCAAGTCATGATCTCAGGGTCCTGGGATCAAGCCCCGCATCAGGCTCTCTGGTCAGCGGGGAGCCTGCTTCCCCCTCTCTCTCTGCCTGCCTTTCTGCCTACTTATGATCTCTGTCTGTCAAATAAATAAATAAAATCTTTAAAAAAAAAAAAACCCTGCTTGTGTTACATGAAAAGGAAGGACACAAAACCATCCAGTGTGAAGGTTTGAGGGTGAGTTCTTTAATTTTGTTGAAGGAGAATTGATTTTGCAGTTACAGAAAAAATTAAGGGATAGAACAATCCTGGTCAGAAAAAAAGCAAAACTATGCATTTGTAGTGAAACACATTCTACCATAATGGACTCTCAGCAGGAAGGTTCCGAAGGCACATTATAGGAAAAGGACTGGGAAAACACAGAGAAAAGTAATTCCAAAATTCTTTATCATGCTGTGCTCAAAGATGAAGACTAGACACTTACAGCCTGGTGGTACCATGATTCTCTAAGAGGTTCATGGGCAAAGACACCAGCCAGCTAGTTCTCATGGCCTTGAACTAGAAGGTACATTGTCAAGTACTACAGAGCTGCTGCTACATCTTACAAAAATGATAATTAATTAATTAATTAACCCAGACAAAGGTGATTTTGGAGAACTCAGATGTGGGCATGAAAAACTGCTTCACTTTAGAAGAGCTGACAGGTAGATTATATCCTATTTACACAGCACAATGGGATCAAAATAATGAACTTTCATAATCGCTGTTTCTCTGTAACATATTACTAACATTCTACATTATATCATGGAACACATTTTACTAGATAGTCTATATTTTTATATTGAAAATAAAATCCAAACAATCCATTAATAGGAAATGATCAGGGGTGCCTGGGTGGCTCAGTAGGCTGAGGCCTCTGCCTTCGGCTTGGGTCATGATCCCGGGATCCTGGGATCGAGCCTCACATCGGGCTCTCTGCTCACCGGGGAGCCTGCTTCCCCTCCCCTCTCTCTCTGCCTGCCTCTCTGTGATCTCTGTCTGTCAAATAAATAAATAAAATCTTTTTAAAAAATAAGAAATAATCAGGGTGTAAATACTGTATATCCTAAAATTGAAGGAAAGTATTAACATTTTCCTAACCATACAGAGGTATGCTGTTATATAATACATTACATGAATCTTGAAAATCAAAATGTTTTAAAGATCAGCTCAAATACATCATTTCAAAATTTATCATATCACTTAATTATGTGCATTATTGTACAACTAGAGTTATTACAAATAAATGAAATTCCTATAACCAGCATTTTTTTTTAAAGATTTTATTTATTTATTTGACAGGGAGAGAGATCACAAGTAGGCAGAGAGGCAGGCAGAGAGAGAGAGGAGGAAGCAGGCTCCCCACGGAGCAGAGAGCCCGATGCGGGGCTCGATCCCAGGACCCTGAGATCATGACCTGAGCCGAAGGCAGTGGCTTAATCCACTGAGCCACCCAGGCGCCCCTCCTATAACCAGCATTTTACCTAATAAATCATGCATCACAGTTAGTCATTGAGCCTCTGTGCAGTCAACATGGACCCAATAACCCTAGTTCCTGAAAAATGTCTGGGCATAGTAAGTGCTTAGTTTGATTTGATTGTTAGGAAATTATAACAAGAAAGAAAATCTGGGGGCACCTGGGTGGCTCAGACAGTTAAATGTCTGCCTTCAACTCAGGTTATGATCTCAGGGTCCTGGAATTGAGCCCCACATTGGGCTTTCAACACAGCGGGAAGCCTGCTTCTCCCTCTCCCACTCCCCCTGCTTGTGTTCCCTCTCTCGCTGTTTCTCTCTCTGTCAATAAATAAGTAAAATCTTAAAAAAAAAAAAAGAAGAAGAAGAAAGAAAGAAAGAAAGAAAGAAAGAAAGAAAGAAAGAGAAAGAAAATCTGTAGTGGTTTACTTTATTGATCACTTTATTGCTTTTAGTTGTTCTCTGATGGATTAGAAGTCTATTTAAGATCCCTAAATTTTGCACAACACAAATGCATGGTAAGTACAGCTATCAGGCCACCCTTGGCCATTCATTATTTTCATCCATTAAAATGATTTCAATCATGACAACATCTTGCGGGATTAGGACCTTAATAGGAAAGAAGTGGAGTTTTCAGCATTGGGCTTCTCATCAAAACAATATATTAAGAATGAAAAGTAAAGCTGGTGTGGAGAAAATGGACCTAGAGGGTAAAGTGAGGAAGGAGTAGTCCTCCCAGCAGTGTTCCCATACCTCACACTAGTTTTCTTTCATCTTGCTTGGACATCTCCCACTGCAGCGGCATCGTTATGTAGAGACCGAGCCAATGCATGCTGACAACCTGTGTGTGGGTTGTCTAATTACAGTAACCTCAGATTTGACCATTTGGTAGCCAATTTTCTCTTTATAAAGGAAGGCCTACTAATGATTTATATAATCATCATCATCATTATTAATACCTCAAAGGCAGCTCCACCCAGAAATGCTGGGAACTGGTGGGACTGGACATGGGTGGGGCCAGTGTGTACCTTTAAATACCTGTCATCACAGCACAGGATCCCCTCTCTGAAGGCAGCTCTAGTGTTTCAGCCTGTTCATTCTCTCCGTCGAACCTGTTGTCTGCTATTTACTCTACATTTAACTTCGGTTCACCTGTCTGGAAGATTCCAGCCAGCACCATGACTGATGATGAGCTGTCTGCCTTGGTGGTAGATAATGGGTCAGGGATGTGCAAGGCAGGTTTTGGTGGTGACGATGCCCCCCGGGCTGTGTTCCCCTCCATGGTAGGACGTCCCCGGCATCAGGGGGTCATGGTTGGCATGGGACAGAAGGACTGCTACGTGGGGGATGAGGCTCAGAGCAAGAGAGGCATCCTGACTCTTAAGTATCCAATTGAACATGGAGTGGTCACCAACTGGGACGACATGGAGAAGATCTGGCACCACACTTTCTACAACGAACTCCGTGTGGCACCAGATGAGCATCCTATCCTCCTCACCGAGGCTCCTCTCAACCCCAAGATCAACCGGGAAAAGATGACTCAGATCATGTTTGAGGCCTTTAATACACCGGCCATGTATGTGGCTATCCAGGCTGTGCTCTCCCTCTATGCCTCCGGGCGGACCACAGGCATCGTAATGGATTCTGGGGATGGGGTTACTCATACTGTGCCCATCTATGAAGGTTATGCTCTGCCTCATGCCATTCTACGCCTGGATCTGGCTGGCAGAGACCTGACTGACTATCTCATGAAGATTCTGACGGAACGAGGCTACAGCTTCACCACCACAGCCGAGCGGGAGATTGTTCGTGATGTCAAAGAGAAGCTGTGCTATGTGGCCCTGGACTTTGAGCAAGAGATGGTCAGTGCTGCTGCATCCTCCTCACTTGAAAGGAGCTATCAGCTTCCTGATGGGCAAGTCATCACCATTGGTAATGAACGCTTTCGATGCCCTGAATCCATTTTCCAGCCTTCCTTCCTGGGCATTGAGTCGAGTGGGATCCACGAGACAACTTTCAACTCTATCATGAAGTGCGATGTGGATATTCGCAAGGATCTATATGCCAACATCGTGTTGTCTGGAGGCAGCACCATGTACCCTGGCATTGCTGACCGGATGCAGAAGGAAATCATAACCCTGGCACCTAGCACCATGAAAATCAAGATCATAGCTCCCCCAGAGAGGAAGTATTCCGTTTGGATTGGGGGCTCCATTCTGGCCAGCCTGTCTACATTCCAGCAGATGTGGATCAGTAAGCAGGAATATGATGAGGCTGGTCCTCCCATAGTTCACAGAAAATGTTTCTGAATAGTTTTCCTGCTAATAGGTTTACATTTTTTTCCTTTTCTAGGTCATAGTGATGGTACTGCTCCTGTCCACTTTCCACTGAGTCAAGGTAAATACTGTGCTCTTGCTAGTGTAGAACCAGTAAACTGATCTGGTTAGAGTACTGTGGGCTCCTGCCCAGCTAACCACATCCTCGCCTTTATCAGCTCAAGGAGAATTCTGATACCACATTCTATGTTCTTCACCTGTAGAATGCAAAGATGTGTTGTCCTGCTTAAATGAAAATTAGTGACCAGGAGTAAAAACAGAAGAAACATCCTTTCAGAATGGATAACTAGCATTTCCAAGCTTTAAAAACTAGTTCATGCTTTAAATATTTAACAATAAACCATCTAATCCTATAAAAATGTGTATGTTAGCAAACATGTCTTATTAGTTAGTATTTTTTGTTTTGTTTTTCTCCTTTGTATAACAGAGATAATGAATTATATGTGTCAATAATATCCATGTATACATAAGTACCTGGGAAATAAAATATTATAGTAAAAGACAATGATAAATTGGCTATCTAAACAGCTAATGGAAAATTTTTAACTCCCCAACAGTCACTGTTTTAGTAGCTACATATTTTAATTGTTTCCTTATTAAATAAGTATAATGAAACAGTCAATATTCCATTAATGTTGTTTATAAATCAACTAAATTTTCAGCTCAGAGTGAAGTTCTGCTGGTGAAACACATATTTTAATGTCTAATTTATTGAATTTCATTCTATTTGTAAAACCATAATGCCTAACTTTTAAAATAGAAATATTGGGGTACCTGGGTGGCTCAGTCAGGTAAGCATCCAACTCTTGATTTTGGCTCAGGTCATGAACTCAGTCATGAGGTTGAGTTCCGCAACAAGTCTCCTGGAGAATCTCTCTCTCCATCTCCCTCTGCTCCTCCCACACTCACACACACGTGTACTCTTCTCTCACTTTCTAAATAAATAAAATCTTTAAAATAAATAAATAAATAATAGAAATGTAATATCAAATTAAGGTCATCATGCTACCATTTGATAAAGAAAATTTTATTTCCATTTCTTTTTTTTTTAAGATTTTATTTATTTATTTGACAGAGAGAGAGATCACAAGTAAGCAGAGAAGCAGGCAGAGAGAGAGGAGGAAGCAGGCTCCCTGCGGAGCAGAGAGCCCGATGCGGGGCTCGATCCCAGGACCCTGAGATCATGACCTGAGCCAAAGGCAGCGGCCTAATCCACTGAGCCACCCAGGCGCCCCTTATTTCCATTTCTTAACGTAACACATCTTGAGTAATTTCTGTAGTCCATAATTTGGGTATTTCCCTAATCAAGAATTTCACTATGGGAAAGCATAGTTATAGCTTCTTACTAAATTATAAATTCTAACATCAGCATAGTAATTCCAATTTTATTCTGAGAAGATTAGAATAATTCTGCTTTATTATACCCAGTAAATAGAAATACTTCTTCATGCAGAGTGTCTCTAAAATACTGACATATTGGAAAATACTAGTGTATCTTCCTACAATCTCTAAAAATTTTTAATGAACCCAATGGTGATTTTCAACAAATTTTAAGGACCAGTATGTTTATTTCAATCTATTCTGGGATTTCTGATTGTCTGAATAACAGAGTTATTTATATCTTTCAGGGCTTTTTTCTGAAAAATTAAAATATATTTAAGCATTGCTTACTAAGGCATCATAACATTCTCAGGAAAGAATAATTTCTTTTTTTTCCTTTTAGTTGGGAAGCTTATACTTGTATTTTAAAAGTCTAAGTTGGAATCTGTAAGAATTTTTTCCTTGTGGCAAAACTTTTGAAAGAATTTACTTGTTCCTTATTTCCTTATTCTGACAACAAAATTTTTAAAAATGTTTTTAACCAAAATTAATCTCCAAAGGCACCTTATTTTATAAAACTTGGGTTTTCTTTTCTCCTTCAATTAATTTTAAATAAATTAAAATTTCTTCATACTTACATGTCCTGTTATTTCTCCTCAATTCTTCCTAAAGAAATGTAGAACAAGCCAGAGAGGATCACTTTTTATATGTGTGACCTATTCATCTGTATGTTATAATTTTGCACCTGGTACTTTTGATCATGTAAACATTAAAAGGCAATTTTAAAAAAAGATAGCTTGTCAGATAAGGTTATAAATCCCTCATAATCTCAATTTAAAAGTTGGGTTTTGGTGGATGATCTAGTCTTCAGGTAATTAGTAGGCAGAGGTAATAACAATAATAACATCTATCATAATATTTATACAGTGCAACACTTTACATTTGCAGAGTAGTTCTCACAAACACTCTGACCTACATTCCCAAATACCAGAAAAAACATACCTCAGCACACATAGAAAATTTATGGAATAGGTAAGGTGAACTTCCAAGAGACAACTATTGAGCTCTGAACCATCAGATGAAAATACAAATTCTATAATGCAAACAAAAATTTAAACCTAGGGTCTTTGGCTTTTCTCCTGTTTATCAACATTGACTGGCTAATGAATTAATTTAATGAAGCCACATTCCATCTCACAACTTCATATTATAGAGTCAATGCCATCTATTTAGGTAATAAACTGACTTGTTTTCCACCAGCAGTTCACCAGATGGGACAACTTGGAAGTAATCTTCACAAATGAATTTCACACCATTGTGATCCCCACTCTCCCTCCATAAGCCACTCTGAACAGCAGTCTAGGGCTGGAATTGTACCACAATCCCCACCTCCCACAAAATAAAATATTAAATAAAATAAGATAAAATAAAACCATTACTTCTTAGTCATAGGCAACACTTTCCTGAAAGTATATATGATCCTAAGTCAATCGATACTACTCTTCCTTAACTTTCAGATGTACTCATTTTCCAGTAGTGGAATAAAGCCATGCTAGGATACAGGACGAGCCTTACATTCACAATTCTGAGAATTTACAGAAGGGGCTAGACATGAGTATTACATGTTTCAGATCACCAAAGAATAATTCTTCGAGTTGAGGGGAGGGCATTACCACACTTATTCACTCATTTTGTAACTGTAAGTTCAATGTCATATGCCATACTTTACCAGAAACATATTTCAAGAACCTTGGGCAATTAACAATTCAGTAGTGGGGGGAAACTATGTGTGCAGTGGAAAATCATATGGTCTCAGGCCGGCTTCTAGTCTAAATTCAGTCCAAGGTACTAAGTACTATGATAATTCAAATATGGACAGTTCAATCCAGATGATCAAAGAATGGTTCAACAAGTAGAAGGAGTCACTAAGTTAAGTCTTAAAGCACATCTGAGTTGTACTAAACATAAACACTTGTCTTAGATGGCTCTGGCACCATTATGATCACTGGCTGGTAGGTGATTAATTTTTATTTTGAATGTTTCCATTAGATTATGCCAGAAACTATAAAGAAGTACATATCTTTAAGGCTCAATTCAATTGTCACCTCTTCTACAGAGCCTTTTCTAGTCTTCCCTCCCTCTTTTGCCGGAAGAAGAAGGAAAAGGAGAAGGAGGAGACAGAGGAGGAGGAGGAAGGGAGGGAGTAAGAAAGGAAGGAAGAGAGAGAGAGAGAAGAAAATTGACAAGTTACTCCTTTGCACTCCCACTGTATCATTTTCATGCATTGGCATCGCCCCTGTAACATGTATCCACATTCTTCCAAGCTTATCTGTCAATAAACTCCTGGAGGATAGAGACAGGGATTGTATTTATCTACCCTTGAAGCTTCTAGGATTTTCCTAGTACCCAGAATAGTAGTAACTCAATAAATATGGTTGGAATGAATAAAATACTGAATTCATGGATTCGGATATACATTGTTAACAACATGGTTCTACCTTATCTGTTTCTTACCACCCTAGTCTCAGGTCTTTGTCTACTAGTGTCTGCTACTTTTATTGGTGTTGTCTTTCCTTTGAGGCATATTTTCTCTTTATCCTTTCTTTCTCTTCTCTTTTTCCTTTCCCATCCACTTCTCCCATGCTTCTCATTATGGAGATCAGTATTTTTACATTTTTTGCTTGTCAATAAAAGTTTCCCATTCTTGTAATTGGTCAAAGCATTAGTTTACCTTATCTTTTGGAGTGTGTGCTAGATATATAGCTGCTGATATTTTAGCCGGCCTCCCAAAAAAAGAGAGGGAAGGAAGGAAGGGAGAAAGGAAAGGAGGGAGGTAGGGGATGGAAGGGAGGTAAGGGAAGGGGAAGGAAAGAAAGAGAAAGGGAAGGAGGAAGGGAAGGGAAGGAGAGAAGGAAGCCCTTCAGCTAGTGTAACAGTATATTCAGCTCTTCTAATCTACTTGCATTCTTGTTAATATTTTTTCTCATTTCCTAAGCTCCAAATTGCTCCAGAGTTGAGTTTAGGCATCTGACTCCCTGATAACTCAAACACTATAATATATTGAAATGCTTTTCTGGTAACTATTCACAGGCCCTTTCCAGAATTTACAAAAGATTCCTGTAAAAAAATGCTTTTTGAAGTTAGAAGCTAAGCATGTGGTTTGCCCAATACTGCTTCCAGATGTTGATAAGTACAGTTGGAATGTCTTTAGGGATATATATATATACACACATATCAGCAGAGAGACTGCTCATTAAAATTAATTGATACTTTAAGACTTCCTTTTTAAATATGAAAGGACCTGTCAGAACTATAGCTGTCATTTTTTTTAAAGTTAACACCATAAGTAATAAAGACTACAGAGCCTCCATGAGTGGCCTGCCTTGTTTTTCATCCCATTCCAAATCTGCTGTCTTAACAACCTTATAATTTTTGGGTTCAGTTAAATCCAGTCAACAGATGTGCCTGTATGAGATGATGACAGATATTTTATCTAGACAACACCCTAACACCACTTGAAAAACAAAAATCTTATTTAATTGGCTATTTGACAACATGTAAGTCAAAAGCCAAGTTGTACTCTCTGGAACTAGGAATGAGGCCTTTCTAACTATACACACACCATGTGAGACAGTGTCTGCTGAATGAAGGAGAACATACACAGACCCAGCAAGAGAGATTAAAATTCCTGCTCATATCCCCTTCATGAGTGTGTTACAGTAAGAGAAGTCTTTCCTAGCTATTTTATAAGTTGGGGTGGACAGAAAATGCCAGACCCTAACATGGTATTTTTAATTCCATGGCTCCTATGTGTTCTTCATGACCCATTCAGAATGTCCCCAGATATCATTCTCTCTTCTTTTAACTGAGAAATTTTAGTTACTCAATGTTATTTTTTCCATTTCTGGATAATGAAGGAAAAGCAGACCTCACCAATGAAGACAAAGTTATGTTCACCAATGGGAATGCTGGGATCTTCTAGAACAATCCAGAGTGTGTATGGTTCATAAATGGAAGGTTTCCATGGAAATATCAGCTTTTTATAAATCTCCAGTTACCAGAGTGATTTAGCAGTTTATTGTATGTGAAATCTACAATGTCTAGATAATGAGTTGGTGAAATGCTAGAAGAAATATAGAACATGCCCCTATTTATTATAAAAATGGCATTAAGTCAATGATGAGAATCAAAATATTACATCCTTGGCTGACTAGCCAATTTTATCAAAATGGAAGAAATTACGTGCAACAAAAACAAATACAAAACATACAATTTTTAAATTTTTATGGACTCTGGGGAAAGAAAATTTGGAGTAGAAAAAATTGTATTGATGAAACAGAAGGAAATAATAAAATAACAATTAAAAGACCATTCTTCCCCTTTACCTGGTCTTGGTGCTGCTTTATTAATGTTTGATACTAGGTATGTCACTGAGTGATTTTTTTCTAATCAGCCAAAATTACAAGTAATAAAAAACAAAATTATAAAACACTACGGTAGTATGAAATATGAATCAACAAACCTTTGCAACAATTGGCATAGTGGGAAAAAGGAAGAGAAGGAGTTGAGATTATAAATGAATGACTCCTATCACAAAGTTTAAACCATCCCCAATTTGAGTTGTGACTACTTCCATATTGGAGTTACTATGGCCAGTAGGTTTGACCACTCTTCAAACATGGGCCCCACAAAGGGACTCTGACCACTCACAAAGTCAGGTACACAGGCTAGGTACAATAGGTGGTCATTGTTTCATTTGGCTTTTGTCTTGATTTTTAGCTAACCCCCAAATGAGTACTCCTTTAATTTAGCAAGAATTCCCTTTTATGTGGATACTGGTGAGAGGCAAGGCCCAGGTTCATAACCATTCATTAGCACCTATAGCCTAAGTTGTCTATCAGAGAGGTCCATCCTGAGATTTTTGACGGTTGGAACATGAGAAAGGGACCCAAAAATGCAGGAACTCTTGAGAAATTATTCACAGCCTCAGTGCATATGGAAGCCATCAGTGGCTATGGAAGGTCCCATGGTAAGAATCCTAAACAGGCTATTACTTTGCCATGACTACAGCTAATTTTCTTATTTTCTAAACTTTTAGTTTCTATTTTCCAGGAATGGAATCTGTTATCTCATCATCCTTCCAAAAATGCCTTTTCTGGCTGAAGCTATCTAACATCAATTTCTCTTACTTGAAATCAAGCATGTTGATTGAAACATATTTTGATACCTGGAAATGGAACTGCAGGTTATAGCCCCTTAAAGAAATGAGCAAATTAGGACTGATCATCTGGCCTGATTTTAGGCCGAAGGCAGCAAAAATCCCATTAGTATTTAGTAAAGGGAATCTTGTAGCTCATGGCAAACAATGGAGAAATAGTTCAGTAAAATATCCCCTGGAATCACTTAAAATGTAGTGCTTTTTGAAGACAAGGCTGTGGGGGACCAGGCTTTTCCTGTCATGGAACAATATAAAATATATGAGTAATGCTACATGGATGAGTGGATGGCTGATTCTGTTGGCTCTGGCCAGTTTAAAAGAAAGAACTGCAAACTCAAATCACTAGATAGGTATATCAAAGCACTAACTAAGCTAAAAAAAAAAAAAAAAACTCCTGTCTCTTAGAGACATAAGACTGAGGTACCTAACAAACAAACTTCAATGATTGAATTCATTCAGTAGACCTTTCGAGTTAAATTTGAGCAATAATGGAAAAGAAAGGGAGTAGAGTTTTTAGGATTTGAGAATTTAGAGGGCCTAAATATCCAGCCACACCCCATTGTAGCAAAGCAACCTCTTTCCCTCACCCAATGGCTCCTTTATCATGAGATTGCTCAGACATGAATGAAACAGCCTTAACTGACGGAG
The DNA here is from genome assembly GCF_922984935.1 of Meles meles. Taxonomy (NCBI): domain Eukaryota; kingdom Metazoa; phylum Chordata; class Mammalia; order Carnivora; family Mustelidae; genus Meles; species Meles meles. The sequence goes on from NC_060068.1 coordinate 96,239,294, forward strand.
GTAGCTGGAAAGGAAAAGTTAATTTTATCAGTTAGGATTCTTATAGGTAACATATAGAATACCTAAAGGATTTCAACTGAAGAGAATTTAATCTAAAACTATTTACAGAGGTCTGAGAAGGACTATGGAAGAATTAAGTATGATGAGGTAACCAATCCTAGCACCAGGAGGAAACCATCATTTTATCAATAAGACCAAAGGAGCAAGGAAAGGGAGAGATGTGACCAGAACACAGTGAGAGCTGTGAGACAAGAGGAACACCCAATAGGAACTGTGGTTATAAAAGAATATAGTCCCTGGCAAAAGAAAAAGTATTAGGGAAAATAAAAACTCTGAACTCTCATCCTCTTTACTCCCCAGGGCCCTCTGTCTTCCACTGATCGAAACCAACAAAAAGCCAGAGGTCAAGGGAGGCCAGGTGATGTAATCCTTAGAGGTTAGCCTATGAAAGCAAGCAGCAAGACAGGGAGGATAAAGAATGGATAGGAAGGAGCAAAAGCACAACAACCAGTACACCAGTTCTCTCGTCCCACACCATAGTCACTTCTACTATTTCTAGACCTAAAGCCAGAGGCCAGCATGACTGAGGGTGCTCACGTCTAAAGTCAAAAATCTAGGAAAAAGGTTTACACACAAGAAAAAGGAATTATAGGACTTTGCTAGTCTCTTTAGGAAAAATCTTGGAAATCTGTGTACAAAGGATCTCTACTCTTTGCAAAGAGAAAAATCTGACATAAACAGTGCCATGCTAAGGACAGAAAAACATAGTTTTACATCAGGTTGACGTTCTACTTATGAGTTTTTTTAGTAAGTGTAGTTGATTGAATAGTTGGGTGGTGACGCAACTATTGTAAATGTGGCCACAATAATTGATGGAAGCACAGACTAAGTGGCAGACCCAGTTAGATCAAGTTGAGATCCTAGAAATTCCATACTGCAATACAGAGGTAGGAATCAAAAGATTTTGCAAGATAGGAATAACAGAATAGACTGATCATATCCTCTCCCCAATGATATTCCTCTAGAAAACCTAGAGAATGCACCATTCCCCGAGTCCTTGGAATGGAACCTACAGCATCACTAAACAATTCCTATCTGGTGTATTGTTCAGTGTGGCACATTTCCTGGGTTTTTAGATAAGGACCTACACCCAGGGAAGAATGACTGTGGAGTGAAGGTGACATGCTTCACATGGATTCACTGGGCAGATGGAATAGAATTTCAGTTAAAAGTGAACATTTGCTTGGAACTTTTAAAGCATCAACCACTCACATCGGTAAAGTCTGTTCTCTTTGAAAATACAGTGTGAGAAATTTTTGACATTTGAAATTTTTATTTCCAGTCCCAGCAATATTAAGGCTTACAGCTTTAGAAAGGAAACACATGTTATAAAATGTGATGAAATATCAGGCCATTCCAGGGAATATGCTTGAGTAACTTAATATAACTCTAACAAGACTTAAGAGTAGAGATAACCCAAAGGATTCATCTTCTTCCAAAGGCAAATTTCCAGTATTTCCACTAGGTCTCTGTTCATTTATTTCATAAATTGACCAAATTATATATTGCCAACACTAATAAAATGAGGTATAATATATTTAGCTGTATTTATTTCAAAAAATAAAGAAAAATGGTATAAATAAGCACTCTTATGTAGAATCTTCCTAGAAAGGCTAAAAGGACTACCCACTAAAAAAATTCAAATCTAATAAAACTAAGAAATAACTCAACCCTTCCTGATCGGCTTGAATTTAAACAACAGATTGAGCACTTCAAATTGAAAAGGAAAATTAATTTCAAGTAAATTATATAGAACAGGTTGACACTATATACAACTCATGAGTTTTCAGTAAAAAACTGGATTAACGTTATCATTTCAATTCATTAAGTACAGACAATTCCAAAAATGATTTAGTCTTTGCTCCTGAATTTATAATGGAACTTCCCACTTCTCATGCTTGCTAAGTGATTCAAAAAATCTCATCACAATTCTTCTTAGAAATCTCAGGCAGGGACACATTGTGTCTCTCAGTTCTGAGTCAACATATACATCTGTCCAATCCAGCAAGGCAGTCCATGTCCTTGGCTAGAATAACAAAATGAGAAATTAAAAAGAGAATAATGAAATTGACTTCTGGTGGCTTCTCTACTCTCCCATATGGAATGCATATAAATGTGCTCTGACTCCTTCATCTGGCTTCCTAAGAGAGTCTTAGAATTTCAATAAATTCAGAATAATACAAAACACACATTTCAGAAAAGCAAAGAGACCTGTTTCTAAAACCTCTGAATTTGCTCCAAATCACAATGCAAACTGTAAACAACTGGGCAGCTCCCTTTAATTATGTGTGCCATATGTGTTCCTAGCATTTAATGACTTCTTTTTCACAAGAGCTCCTGTCCCTTTTAGAATGACTGAGCATTATATTAAGACATCTAAGTTTAGCTCTTGGTTTTTTGGTTTCAAAACCAGAATGCTACCAGGAAAAACAAAGTAAACTCAAACAGGTGGTAATATAGGTTATTCAAAAAGAGTGAACACTGACAAATGCAGTACCACTCAGTAACTAGATTGTTAGGTTACTAACCTGTGGTCAAGAAGTCATGTTGGAATGAACCAACATGGAAATGAAGGAAGGAAATGTTGGGAGGCATCATGGCTGTCTGTCTAACTAGCCACCAACAGTGACTCCCTCAAAGGATCTGGGTGAATCAGATGATAGGACTGATAAGCACTAAGACATGAGGAGCACACACATTATTGACCCTATCTTAAACCACTTGCTGAGTGAAGAAGAGTAGCAAGTAGACTCTTGAGTCAGACTCACTACTCACTGTGTGGATTTAGACATGTAAAATAACGTCCCCAGAACTCGGGCTCCTCATCTTTAAGCTTAATCTTATAGTAGAACCTCTCTCATAGGATTACTGGGGGAATTCAATGAAATTGCATGCTACAAGTGTGAGCACTGTGCCAGGCACACAATAAAAAGGAGACAGATACTATTTATTAATGATGGTTATAAATATGTCCAGAGTAAACAGAAACCAGAGACAAAAAATGAAATAAATATCACCAGTATCTTTCTGCAGGCAGATCCATAGCTCTTTTAGTGATTGAGAGGAGATGGAAAGAGAGAAGGGACCTGGACCAGGGCCCTCACACAGGCTCAGAGCCGCCAACTACAGTGAAGTAATGGGACCAAAGCAGCTAACATCCCTCTTAGCACAAGGCAAAGGGGCCTCTGGTCAGGGTCTTCTGTTTTAGAAGACCCTGCAAAACACAAAGACTGTTTTTCTTTTTAGCCTTATATAAAAGTTTTTTGAAAGTTTAGTAATTGGTTGAGTGAAGGAAAGGTAAAGGAGGAGGAGGAATGGGTGGAACAAGCCACTGTCAGGCAGCAGGGGGAACTGAGAGCCCCGCAGTATGGTTGTGGTAGACGGCAGGAGAGCGTCAAAGGGGATCAGAACCTCTGCCTTTGCTTTTAAGTTGAAACAACAAATTACGTGTCAGATGTATCTGGGCAGATGGATTTCCCCAAATAACTGCACACCCTCCCTCTCTTGTCTTCTGTTCCAGTAGTATAATTTTCAAAAATGCCTAGAACTATGTAAAAACCCCAAGAAAAAAAAAAAAAGAAGTATAGTGCAGGACAACACATGCTTCCCAGTTCTGTAGGAGTTAGACTTGGTCTGTAGTTTCCATCCTGAGTCCAGACAGTCCCAGTGATCCAGCAGGAGTACTGTGCATGAACCCAGCTTCCACGTGACCCCAGCAGATCTATAATATCGCTCCAGTTCATGGGAAGTAGGGCTGGACCCCAGTGGAGCATTGTTCCTTAGCTTCCAGAGCACCAACTTCTGGTCCCAGGTAACAGCTTGCAGGGGTCCCAAGCCGGAAGCTGGCCAGGCTTTGGGTATAGTGTGGCTTATAGTTTGCAAATATTGGGACATACGGTATGTGCACCCCAACTGTACTTTTGCCCTGGGTGCTGTTAAATACTAGGGGCAGACCAAAGGCAGTATTTCCTTTCATCATCCCTAAACCCATCACTAAAGGAATGTTAATGAACCAGACAGGCAGAAGGTAGCCATCTCCTACCAGCTCACACACAAAGACTGAGCCAGGGTCATATAAAGAACAGAAGAGCTTAAAAAAAATTTTTTTTAATTTAAAAAATTAAAAAATAAAAAAATAAAATAAAATAAAAAGAACAGGAGAGCTGAACAGAGAGGACTCTGCTGGAGAATAAATATCTTCCAAATAAATTTAGTTCTCGAGATGTAAAATACAGTTTCTCTGCACATCAATTTAATGAATTCTATCTGAAGTCAAGAGAAAACAGATTCAGAATTCCAACCACATCCTCTATGGTAAAGGAAATTGGATTTGCATTAACAGAATGTCCATAAAACTCTACAAATCCAATCCTCTTTCATGTCACATGGTCTTCATCTGAGAAAGGATGTGGTGGTCTGGCTTGTTTCATAAGATAGCTCAGGAGAACGGTGTCTGGCAAAGCCCTGGGAGGCCAACAGCCTGGTTTCCTCAGGAACTCTCATCTGCCACTGTCTCGAATCCTTGCCAATTTCTGTGTCTTGAGACCCAACCTTCCACAGGGAGGTTGACCACCCACAATCCATTGTCCCAACCCATCCTGTCTGACATTTCCAGTATGGAGTCTCATCTAAGAAAAACTGCTGCACAAATACACAATAAAATGTCTTTCTATGGAAATACTCCAAGAAGGAAAACAATCAAGGGTAGTGAAGCTGATCAGAAAGAATCCTGTTAGCAACAAAACCCCAACTCTTCAGCCAAGAAAATAAATGAGCACGTATGGTGGAGAAAAGGCGGGGAGGGAAGCAAAGAGGGCAGTCATGCTAAGCAGTCCTAGGTGTAAATTCAGATGGCAGCTTCAAGCCAGGGGACAGTGCAGGGTCAGAACGTCCCTCCTCAACCATGCTGGGGGCCTGGGGACACACCTCCGTCTCCTTTCCATCCTCACCTTCTTTGTCCCTAATGCTCACCTCTCTTTCCTCTTGTTCTCTATCCACCGCTTCATTCCCAAACCTATAAGCCAAACACATGGACACCAAGGCTATTGTCAAATGTCTAAATGGTGCCCATGGCATATCACAGCAAAGGAGTCTATCTCAGGAACAAAGAAATAAATAGAGACCTCAAGTCCAGAGCTTTAAAAAAAAAAAAAATCAATCTTGGCATACAGAAACTGCTTTTAGAACAATCAGTGCACAACATTCCACACTTCCCCCTCAAAGCCCTCAGGCTCTTCTGAAAGGTCAGAAGAACACAGACAAGGTAGTATAAAGTCTTTTCCTTTCCTAAACAATGTAATCTTTGTAAGTTTAATATTGGTTTTCTGAAGTGCTCTGTAAATTCCTGTCTCCCAACCCTCAGCTTCAAGAGTGCAATACAGCTCCCTGGCACAGGCTCCTTTTTTCCTTCAAGGGCACACTTTTATTTTATTATTTAAATTCAATTAATTAACATATAGTGTATTATTCGTTTCAAAGGTAGAGTTCCATGACTGATGAATGTTATACAATACCTAGTGCTTAGTACATCAGGTGCCTCCTTAATGTCCATCACCCAGTTACCCTATTCCTCCACCCCTTCCTCTCCAACAACCCTGTTTGTTTCCTATGAAAAGAGTCTCTTATGCTTTGTCTCCCTCTCTGATTTCATCTTATTTTATTTTTCCCTCCCCTCTCCTATGATCCTCTGTTTTATTTCTTAAATTCTGCATATCAGTTGAGATCTTATGATAATTGTCTTCCCCTGATTGACTTATTTTGCTCAGCATAATACTCTCTAGTTCCATCCATTTCCCTGCAAATGACAAGATTTCATTTTTTTGATTGATAAGTAGTATTCCATTGTATATATATACACCACATCTTCTTTATCCATTCACCTGTTAATGGACATCTGAGCTCTTTCCATAGTTTGGCTATTGTGGACATGGCTGCTATAAACATTGGGATGCACATGCTCCTTCAGATCACTACATTTGAATCTTTGAGGTAAATATCAGTAGTGCGATTGCTGGGTCACAGGGTAGTTCCCTTTTCAACTCTTTGAGAAACCTCCATACTGTTTTCCAGAGTGGCTGCACCAACTTGCATTCCCACAGTGTAGAGGGTTCCCCTTTCTCCGCATCCTCGCCAACACCTGTTGTTTCCTGACTTGTTCATTTTAGCCATTTTCACCAGTGTGAGGTGGTACTCATTGTGATTTTGATTTGTCTTTCCTTGATGCCAAGTGATGTGGAGCATCTTTTTAAATTTTATTATGTTATGTTAATCACCATACAGTACATCATTTGTTTTTGATGTAGGGTTCCATGATTCACTGTTTGTGTATAACACCCCATGCTCCATGCAATACATGCCCTCCTTAATACCCATCACTGGTCTAACCTATCTCCCTACCCCTCTACCTTCTGAAAACTCCAATTTGTTTATCATCTCCCCCTCTGATTTCCCCCCTTTCATTTCTCCCTTCCTTCTCCTAATGTCCTCTATGCTATTCCTTATGTTCCACATATAAGTGAAACCATATGATAATTGTCTTTCCCTGCTTGATTTATTGCAATTAGCATAATTCCCTCCATGGTCCATATACACAATGGAATATTACTCAGCTCTTGGAAAGGACAAATACCCACTTTTGTATCGACTTGGATGGATATAGAACATTTTTCCATGTCTGTGGGCCATTTGTGTGTCTTTGGAGAAATGTCGGTTCAGGTCTTCTGCCCATTTCTTGACTGGCTTATTTGTTCTTTAGGAGTTGAGTTTGATAAGTTCTTTATAGATTTTGGATACTAGCCCTTTCTTTATCTAATAAAACATTTGCAAATATCTTCTCCCATTCTTTCAGCTGTCTTTTGGTTTAATCAACTATTTTTTAATCTTGAAGTCCCAAGAGTTCATTTTTGCCTTTGTTTCCCTAGCCTTTGGACACATGTCTAGCAAGAAGTCACTGTGGTGGATGTCAAAGAGGATGCTTCCTGTGTTCTCCTCTAGGATTTTGATGGATTTCTGTCTCACAGTTAGGTCTTGAATCCATTTTGAATTTATTTTTGTGTATGGTGTAAGGAAATGGTCCAGTTTCATTCTTCTGCATGAGACTGTCCAACAAATGTCCCAACATCATTTGTTGAAGAGACTTTTTTCCATTAGATATTTTTTCTTCCTTTGTTGAAGATTAGTTGAACATAGAGTTGAGCATCCATTTTTGGATTCTCTATTCTGTTCCATTGATTTATGTGCCAGTACCATACTGTCTTGTTGATCATAGCTTTGTTATACAGCTTGAAGTCCAGAACTGTGATGTCACCAGCTTTCATTTTCTTTTTCAATGTTGCTGTGGCTTTTCTGGTTCCATACAAATTTTAGGATTATTTGTTCCAGTTCTATGAAAAAAATTTGATGGTATTTTGATAGGGATTGCATTGAATATACAGATTGCTCTAAGTAGCATAGACATTTAACAGTATCTGTTCTTCTAGTCCATGAACATAGAACATTTCCCATTTCTTTGTATCTTCCTCAATTTCTTTCAAGGGCACATTTTAGAATGAAAGGAATGGTCTCCTCCATCATGCAGGCTCTTCTTTAGCAGGAAGGAGACTGGAGGAAAGCAGAAGCCATTGGCTACTAACCACTGGACTTCAGTGTTGGGGTTGTAGTTCTCCTATTTGGGATCTCTCTGATGCCACAGTCCCTCTACCCTCCCACTCCTACATCAACTGCCTTGGATAATAAATTGGAAATTTCATGATTTCCTCAAAACAATTCCCATTTCTCTGGCTAGATTAAAAGCCATTCATCTTTGTCTTACCCCACCCCATTTCCATATATCCCCTAGTCCAGAGCTTTTTCCAGTCCAGTAGATTCTGAGTTTTGTGTTTGCCACCCAATAGCATAGCCAAGAGTTCTCTCCTTCCTGGAAAATGGGGAAGTGTAATATACAGAGACCCCTATGGGCAAAGATGAATGCCACAAAGCAGCTCCATATACTGAAGAACACAAGCTTCAGAGTTGGACCAAACTGAATTCAACCAACCTGACTCTGCCAGTCCTTATAACTTGGGAAGCTACTTTCCCTTTTTGCACTTGTTTCTCTGTCTGGAAAATTAAGATAGTAGCACCTACTTCATAGCACAGATATGTATAGAGTACAGTAGATGATATAACTGAATGACCAAAAAAAAAAAAATCATTCACTAAGTGTCATGAGGTGATTTCATTACTTTTTTTTAATTTTATTTATTTTTTTATTTGTTTATTTGTTTATTTACAGCATAACAGTGTTCATTGTTTTGGCATCACACCCAGTGCTCCATGCAGTACATGCCCTCCCTATTACCCATCACCTGGTTCCTCAACCTCCCACCCCCCCGCCCCTTCAAAACCCTCTGGTTGTTTTTCAGAGTCCATAGTCTCTCATGGTTCATCTCCCCTTCCTTTTAAGAAATAACAGCTTAAGAGAATCAGGGGTTAGGGTGAGATCCCCAAGGGCATGCTCAAGCCATTGAAAGTATTTGCTAAACTGATTTCAGAAGAAGGTGACAGCTGACAAGTAGAAACCTTTGGTGTAGCAAGACAGAGTTGAACTACTCTGGGTAAGAAAAGAAATAGGGAGGGGCACCCAGGTGGTGCAGTTGGTTGGGCTTCCAAATCTTGGTTTGGGCTCAGGCCACAATCTCAAGGTTGTGGGATCAAGCCCTACATTGGGCTTTGTTCTGGCATGGAGTCTGCCTAAAGTTCTCTCTTCCTCTCCCTCTGATCCTCCTACTCATATGCTCTCTCGGTCTCTCTCTGTCTCAAATAAATAAATATTTTAAAAAACAGAAATAAGTTTATGTTTGGGAGCTGGAGAAGGGAAGTGGGAGAGGAAGAAGCATTCATGGATGATTGCAACTAGGGAAAAGAGAAATCAAAAGACCTCATAGTGCTTGAGAAAGGGCTTTATGGAAGAAAGAATGTGCCCATGAGCATTAGTAAGATGTTTGCTACAGGTGAGCAATATAAATGTCCTTTCTCATCTCTCCTGTGAAATTATTAATAATGTCTATATTGTTGACCTGCATGTATTCTTGGGGGCCTTAAAGAAATGCTTGGTTCTACCCCTAGGTGGACCTGAGAGAAATCAGAGGACAGGACAGCTAAGCTTCACATTACATCCCAGAATTCCTTTACCAAAATCAAAATGGATCTTATGGTTGACATATTTATGTAATATGCAATAGTTTTTCATTTTTCCCCAAATACTGTTCCAAAAATCAATGGCATCTTACAATTTAAAAAATCCAATATTTAAGAAGTTTATGGTTTGAGTACTTAATGAGTGACTTTTTTTTTCCCTCTACTCCCCCACATGCACTATGTGTATACAAAAAAGAATAAACAGTATTATCCCACTAGGCTTAGAAGAGCTACAATGCAATAGGAAAGGGGGAAAGGCCAAAAATAAACTTGAATTTTTGAAGTCATAGTAGAACCAATATACTCCGATCCTCTGCCAAGAACTATTGGCTAATTGTTACTGTTCACATAAAGCACTTTCCTCAACCCACTCAATGTACTGCTTCTGCTATTCAGTACCAAAATCCTTGGTTGGTACCCCTTCCCTAGGTGGCAGGGGAACACCCAAATTAATGAAGTACCCCTTTGCCCTGAAGGAGATTACTGTTTAAATGGATATGGCAAGTCCAAAAATAATAGGGAAATCAAACTGAATGTGCTAAGTCCTTGAAGAAAGGAAAAGAAAGGCAATGGGTATCAGAGAAATGAGACAAGGTACTCATTTGGTGGAATCAAGAAGGATTCCATGAAGAGGATGATACTCAAGACGGAAGCTAAAGCTAGGTACAATTTTCATAAGCAGTTTTGAGGGTAGAGAGGACATTCTAACCATTACCTTATGTTATTATCACCCATCCTCACAACCACAACCATTACCCTATCTGTCAGCTGGATAAAATGTCATGTTTTATTGGATTTTTAATGCACCTCCCACTTCAGATTCTTCATCTCTGGTTCTCTTTTCTTATCACGTACAGATCAAAAGCTAGACTATAAACAACACATCTCAAAACACCCAAGACACCCTCAAACTATACCACTTCTCTGGGTTCACTCAACTCTCCTGGTTGTGTCCTTTCCTTCTTCCTTTCCAACATGTTTCATTCTTACCTCTCAATTTGTCCTCTCAGAGCCTAGTAGTACATAGCATAGTGAGAACATGAACTCTGGAGTAAGAAATACCCATGCAGAACCTATTTCTGCCACATATCAGCTATATAATATCTAACACAACAGGTAACCTCTCTGAGCTTCCAGTTCTTATTTATAAAGTGGGCTTAGGACTAAATAAAACAGTGTGCGTCAGGGTGCCTAGAATGGGTCTTTTTTTTTTTAAGTAGGCTGCACCTGTGGGTCTTCAAATCATGACCCTGAGATCAAGACCCAACCTGAGATCAAGAGTCGAATGCTTAACAGGTGCCCCTAGTATGGGCCTGTCTTAGGAGGTCAGCCTGCTACCAGATCTTCCATTCTCCATATGTAGGATGCTTGTCTATCAGCTCATCACCCACAAATAGCCTTTACTCAAACTTGTGCATGAACTCCAAGAGAATTTACCACCTACCGGAAGAGAATGAGTGTCTTTTCCCACTGGGACACACTCTAACCAAAGCATACCCTTCTCTCTCAGGACATGGCAGGATAATTTTACTCCTCAGGATAAATTTACTCCTCTCAATATGAGAACATTTTGTTTCTAATCAGTTTGTTTATGCTCTGTATCTGTTTGTATTTAAACAATCACTGATATGTTTTTTTTTCCTATTTATTTATTCTCTAAAGTGAATTTAGCTTAGGTGGCTATCAAATGTGTCTTGAGGGCTGAGATCGGACCTGTTTCATCTGGTTTGCACAAACCAGATTCATTGTCTGAAGGGGGCAATGAAAGGAAAAGCACTCAATCAGTACTGTCTAATGTTTGCAGATCTACAGTAAACAGTAATATTTTCTAAAACCTTCATTCCTCACAACAAACTGTCGTCCCAGCAGACCTTCATGAGGTAGGTCAGAATTATCCCCATATATAAACTAAGAAACCAAGCACAAAAAGGTGGGAAGAATCATGCAAAGCCGCACAGTACAGTGTCAAAAGACTCTGGTAGCTGAAGTTTCTGACTGCTGGCCCAAATAGCAAAGTGGTAGGGGCAGCACAGTGACATAGAGAAATGCCAAACTTGGATTTTAATCTGGGGTCCATTTCTTTTTCTTTTTTTTAAGATTTTATTTTATTTATTTGACAGAGAGAGATCCAAAGTAGATAGAGAGGCAGGCAGAGAGAGAGAGAGAGAGAGGGAAGCAGGCTCCCCTGCTGAGCAGAGACCCCGATGCGGGACTCGATCCCAGGACCCCGAGATCATGACCTGAGCCGAAGGCAGCGGCTTAACCCATTGAGCCACCCAGGAGCCACTGGGCTCCATTTCTTAAAACGTTTATGAATAGGGACAAGTGATCCAACCTCTCCAAATCTCGGTTTTATCATCTTTATCATCATAGTGGATACCTACACTTCGTAGAAACATGCTTAGGATTAAAGGAGATAACAAAGGCTTCTAGAAGAACTCTTGCTAAATAGTAGGCTCTCAACAAATCCTGCTGCTTTCTCTTCTTTCCTTCTTGGCTTTGTGAGAAATTCTAGGGACCAAAAGATATGCCATTTAGCAGAAAGTGGATCAAAACTGGAAGAAGTTCCTATTTGGGGGCCATGGTAGCCCATGACCAGAACAAAACTGTGGCATGATTATTTACAGGAAACCTAGAGCTATGAACTAGAAGCAGAATAGTTGTTCCTTGTTTTAGGCTTTGACCACTACTCATGATTTACCCCTAGAATCACTTTCTTTACTCTCCTCTGGACCTTTGACCCATGGTAGACACTGAGAGACAGAGCACAGTGGCAGTTAACTAGAGGAACAATGCTTTCTAAATAGGAAAAATCACCTAAAGATCAGTCCTCTCTCTACAAATCCCATCCCCATCAGCTACACCCATGATCCCCATGCTGTGAAATTTGTGAGCCTTAGGCCAGCACTGGCCAGGGTGGATAGAACTTTCTCAAATCAGTTCTTATCATTCAGCCTAACAATAAATGGCTCCATCTATGCAGTAAAGGACAACCAAGACAATGAACTCAGCTTCTAAAGGGGCAATGCTCCCAAGCACAACACACAGATTAGTATGGTTGGGACATCTACAATTTAATTTGTCAATAAAGTGTCAAATATAAACTTATTTTGGTTGTCCCATGCCTAAGACCAGAAGCCAGCCACATTCCATGCCCTGGATTCTTCAACAGAAGCATATCACTTCCTATTTTCTTAACTAGTGACTAACAGCAAAAGACAGGAGGCTTCAGAGATAACCCATTACAGGAAAATCAGCTAAGCCCAAAACAGACATGTCCAAGCCCTCTCTTCTCTGTTTATGCCCTGATGCTGGTTTTCTCTGGCAGAATCAGGAAAAAGTGTAGAGGGACTGCCCGGTTCTAAGAATGGATATTAGCAACATGCATGTTGCCTTTTGCATTGTGTTACAGTCCTTGTGAATCAGGCTCACCCTCTCTGAAGACATGGCAAAAACAGTGTTCAGCTAGTCACAGGAGAGACAATGGAATTCAGATCTCAGAATGAGAAGCCCTTTGGTAATGTATCTTGGAGAACTCCCAACTCTAACTCCGAGTTTTGCTTATGTTGACCAGAGATGGGGGTTAGCAATTGTCACTTCACCCATTGTACCCTGCATGGATTCCAAAGAAAATAAAGCAAAAATTCAGTACAATGCAAATTTTATTTTCATCTGGTCTGCTGTGAAAAATAAATAACATGGTATCACAGTAGGAATGAGTGTTTCTAGATATTTTGATTATTTTGGATCCATGGTCTGAAGTCTTTACATTCCATGCAAAGGCTTTGTTAGACTGTGAAATCTTCTAATTTGGTGTGACAGAACCATATACAGGGAATCCTATCAAAGAACATCATCTGGCTTCTTGGCTTACTCTGAATATGTAGACCATTCATTCCTTTTCCCCAGTTTTCCTCACTCCTTGAGTTGATCTCTCTTGACTGCCTCAAAATTTATCCAGCAGTTTACCCAGTGCATGTTCAGAAAAGATCTCTTAGGTGCCCTGCCTCAAATACCCAATATAGCTGGGTGTTCTAACCATTGCCTCCAGTGTGGGTCAGAAACTGAATAAAACTCAGATTCCCTCCACTTAAGGATAAGCCCACCCCTAGGAAGAAATGATCCCTTCATATGGGCCCCTTCTTGGGCCACCCCCCGTCATTACACAAGTTCAAGCCTTCTGCATTTCTTACCTATCTCTTGCACTAGCCTCCTATTTGAAAGCTCCACATTTCACTTCTCCCCATTCCAATCCAACTTCCACCACTTTTTGATAAAAATTTTTTAAACTCAGCTCTGATTATAACAACCAACTGCACAGAATCCTTCCTGGACCAACTCCCTACTGAACTGAAGTATGGGTTCTACAACAGCCATTCAAGGCCTCTCATGGCCTGACCCAATCCACCTTTCTATCCCTGTCTTCCTCTGCCTTCCTAAGAATGACCTCCAGCCAATACAGACTGCCCACTGTGTCTTGACAGCACCCAGTAAATTCTCATTTCCATGCTTTTGTGAATACTTATTTGCCTAGAGTCCCATCTCAAATCATAACAAATTAGGAAAACCTAGGTATCACCCTAAGAAATACTACATTCTATTGTTTCCTTTTTCTGGCCCATTCCTTTCTTTAAAATTGTCTTAACAATCCATTCTTCCTGTGTGGTTATTTGTTCATATGCATTTGATAATTTTGCTGCGCAATGTAATCTAATCTTTACATTGCCATCTTGGATCTAATAGGTTGTTTTGAGTTGAATTGTGTCTCTCCAAAAAGTAGATGTAAAAGTCCCAGCTCTCAGTACCTCAGAAAGCAAACTTCTTTGGAAATAGTGCCTTTACAAGGTAATCAAGTTAAAACTAGGTCATTAATGTGGGTCCTAATCCAGTGAGATTAGAGTCCTTATAAAAAGGTAAAATCTAGGGGCATGTGGGTGGCTCAGTGTGTTAAGCCTCTGCCCTCGGCTCAGATCATGATCCCAGGGTCCTGGGATCGAGCCCCACATCAGACTCTCTGCTCGGCAGTGAGCCTGCTTCCCCCCCTCTCTCTGCTTGCCTCTCTGCCTACTTGTGATCTCTGTCTGTCAAATAAATCAATAAAATCTTTAAAAAAATAAAAAATAAAAATATAAAATATAAATACCAAGACAGAAACAAACAAAGGGAAGACGATGTGAAGAAACACAGGGAAAGGATGACCTTGTGATTGAAGTGATACATGTATGAGCTGAGGAACACCAAGGATTGCCAGAAAACACCAGATGCTCGCAGAGGCAAGGAAGGATTCTGCCCCAGAGGCATCACAGAGGCATCCACATGGTCCTGCCAACACATTGATTTCAGGCTTTCAGCCTCCAGAACTGTGAAACAATAAATTTCTGTTGTTCTAAGCCACCCAGTTTTTGGTACTTTGGTACAACAGCTCTAGGAAACTGACACACAGGTCCTCTTTGCTCTCTTCTTAGGCCTTTTGACTACTCACTGCCTCTTCTCCTTTATTTTTTTTTGTAGTTTTCCCTCCATTTATTTCTCATATACTCACTCTTTCTACTTCCAAGCTTTATATTTGTCACATGAGTTTTCCTGTCACCTTACAATATTTATCTATATTTTAAAAGCAACTCTGAAAGATTTCGCCAATGTTTTTGAAGGAAACACATGAGTCACCACCTTTACATCCTCACTCAGACAACTCTGGTCCTCCCTTGGTGACTGATCACCACTACATCCTAAGTCACTTATTGAGAGAGAGAAGGCAGCCCGTTACACCCCAACATCCGCACCAGCTCTTTAATATGACTAATTGGTAGGACTTTCTGGAAGATCAGTAATTCCAAGACCCCTCTGGAGAGCCAGCTCACAGTGAGTGAGTTTGTTGTTGTTGTTGTTTTAAGAATTTATTTATTTATTTGACAGAGAGAGAGCACAAGTAGGCAGAGAGGCAGGCAGAGAGAGAGGAGGAAGCAGGCTCCCTGCTGAGCAAAGAGCCTGATGCGGGGCTCGATCCCAGGACCTGAGATCATGACCTGAGCTGAAGGCAGAGGCTTAACCCACTGAGCCACCCAGGCGCCCCTGAGTTTGTTGGTTTTGTCTAAGCCATCCACACTTAGGATTTTTCAGGATTTTCCCTCAAAACTAGTAATGGCCAGGATTACTCAAACATAAACCAAAATATATATTTATTTGTTTGATAAATATATATATGCACTTCACCACCACCTTGGACAAAGCACTATACTAAACACTAAGAGAGAAAGGATAAGAAGTCAATGTGTAAGACACAATTACTCCTTATAAAGTTTCTTAGGATAAGCAGTAGAGACACACACAAATTCCACAAGAGTTCCTAGTGCATAAGCAGATCCAAAATTGGACCCCAGGGTAGAAAGTCACTTTCAAGTACCACCTAGAGGCATGCCCCCCCAACCAAGATGTTTATATCCTAATCCCAAAACCTGTGAATGTGTTGCCTTACAGGTAAATGGGCTTTACAGGTATGATCACGTGTAGCGTCTTGAGTTGGTGGATTATCCTGGATTATCTGGAAGGCCAGATCACAAAGGAATCACAAGGGTCCTTGTAAAACCAAGAGGGAGGCAGAAGAGCTAGAGTCAGAAGAAGGACCTGTATGGACAAAAGAAGAGTCCCAGACAAAGACAATAGAAGATGCCATGCCATTGTCTTTGACAATAGAGGAAGGGGCCACAAGCCATAAGATGAATGTGGGTGGCCTCCAGAAGTTGAAAAAGGCAAAGAAATAGACTTCCCCTGAAAGCCTCCAAAGAAACACAGCCCTGTCAACCCATTTTGGACTTCTGACTTTCAAAACTGTAAAATGATAATGTATGTTGCTTTAAGTCACCAAGTTTATGGTAAGTCTGTTACCACAGAAATAGGAAACTGATACACATGGTTGTCCAGGAAATGGGAGGATGGGCTGAATGACAGATACACTCTTCCAACCTGCCCAGGTGCAGACCCATTCTAGTCCTGTGGCCTAAATTCCAGGAATCCCTAAGAGCTCTCCAACTGCCCCAGGTTCTGAAGTGTGGAACTTGGTCCCCCTATGACCAACCAGCACTTCCTCTAGTCCCTACAGTGCTGTCATAGGAATGCATGATCTGGCCTGCAGGACATTAATAAAGAGAGTGGTAATTTACTGACAAGCCAAAATACAGTGGGTATTCTGCTATGCCCACCATATATTCTACCTCCAATTTCCCCAATTACTTTACAGAGTAAATGGTAATATTCACATTTTAAAGATGAAGAAATTGGACATTAAAGGGACAATATGAGTTACTCAGATTTTCACAGATTTGAGCCCCACTTTGACTAAAGTTTGATCCTCTCTGCCTCTAATGTTTGGGAGGTGTCTAAAGTGATGATCCTCTCTGTTCCCATCATTCCGGCACCTCATGTTTCACTATCTCGTGCACAGATGAGCAATATCACAATTTCACTAAATTCTGATCTCACCTGAATAGTACAAGCCCTCCAGCTTTCTGTCAGTCTCACTAATTATTTCTGATGGGGCCCACAGGATGTCTCTGGAAATCTCACAAATCACCATCACTGTCCTCCCCTCAAAGCCCCCTCATATCGAGTCCTGGAAGGCCTCAAGAAGACAGTGGCTTCAGTCCGATGCACTTGCTGGTGTCTATGCCCTCTGACAGTATGGTTCCTAAGGCAGGAGTACCTCCAAGACTCCCAAAAGAACACAGCCTTCCTGCAGCCCTCACCAAGCCACAGCCATGCTCATTCCTGTGCAGGGGCTCAAAGAAGAGTTTTGTCACTGCTCTGTGTATCCAGCCCCAAAGCAATTCTGCTTGAACATCTGTATCTCAAGAAGTCCCTCTCAAAATAGCCCCACCATCTGCTTGCAGCCCTCCTCTATAAAATTCCCTTTCCTTTGTTCATCATACTTCTCACCATACTTCCTCCTGCCCTCCTCTTTGCAGACTGCTGCCTTCCCATACCCATCAACTGACCCAAATCACTGCCAATGGGTTGCCAGAGTGACCCCGTCATAATAAACCCTGAGACAGGTGGAGGACATGAATCCTGGATCACAGCAAACTGGAATGGCTCCAACTTTACACAGTGTGTGCAATTTACATGCCTGTCACCTCCATTGTCATGCTTGGTCTTCACAGTAAGCCTCTGAGGAAGTGATCTCATGTGTTTGTTATAGAAGAAAAACCTAAGACTTGAAAAGGGAAGCAGCTTGTCCAGTGATCTAATAAATGGAGGAGCCAGGACTAAATCCTGGGCTTTAACTCCTATGTTCAGGGTTCGTTCTTCTCAAACACGCGCACAGAGGATAGGGGTCCTAGTAAGGCAAGCATGCTGGAAAGCCTTGAGAACTGAACCTACCCTTGGGCTTGAGCAGACCAAATTGTTGGAAACTTCAGAATCTTTGGAGACTGAAGCTGTAACTCAACACTTCCCTCCTCCAAGAACAATAAGTGCGCCTTTCTCTCTAGGACAAGCAGGCATTCAAAGAGAGAGACAGAGGAGGCCTAGCCAAGGAAAATCTGCTGTGTATATCCAAGGAATATGAGCAGAGAGGCTTTTCCCTCTTTGTAGGAGACCAGCCTTGGGGGTCGTCTATGTCTTCCAAAGTGAAAACCAGACAAGCCAGAAAAGGCCCGAAACCCAACTGAGTACAGAAACTTAAGGAAACACAGAAAAGAAAAAACAATAAATACTAAGGGCTAGGGCTTTTGTAAGCTAAAAAAAAATTTTTGATTCTCCATCCAGACTAAAAGGCTTGTTTTCCATGTTCACTAAAATAGAATATGGCAAAGATAATAAATATATAAAGAATAAAATGCTTTATCTAAAGTCTGCAAGCTTTCCCCAAATTAAAACTAAGTGTGGTGAGGTATAAAGAACCCTTTATATAAGCCCTTGTGATTTAAGCTTCTCCAAAAAAAAAATCATTTCCCAAGTCTGATTCATACTCTGCTCTTATAATCACACACAAGACTGAGGTCCTAGTAATGTCAAACAGAAAAGGGAAAAGAAAAGGGCTTCTCAGTCACTATTGGGAACAGGAATCCAGGGCAACCCAGTCTCTTACAAACTCCCCGCTGGAAAGACCAAGGTGTGTGTGAACATCACACGCTGAACAAGTCACTATGTGACTGAATTTGATTTTCAGGCCAATATGTGCAGTTCACATCTGCGGGATTAACATGGGATATATGTTCACACCTAAAACACCCCACACTATAATTCTTCTCTGGCCCATTGGGCTGAGGGACTGGGGCTAGGTCAGATATTCTGTGAGAATTTTATCCATTGCTTTGTGCCCAGTACCTAGAAGAGTTCATAGCAGATCATAGGTACTCAGTAAATAAACAGTGGATGGCAGGATGAATAAAGATAGCAGCAAACTTGCCTGATGCCACTTTGGCCTCCTACCCTCATTTCCCAATAATGGAAGTAGCAGTTATAGACAACTTGGGACCCTATACAGTAACGGTTAAAAGAAACTTCAGAAGGATGCTTTGATTCATGAACTGTGGCCTCCCCGAAATGCTTTGAGGTGACCAGCTTCACCTGGAAAAACAAAATTCTCAACCACTGTGGAACCAAATTTCCTGACCAGTAAGTAGCTCCATTGTTCTAAAGGTACTACATGATTTTCGATTCAGCAAAGCTGATAAAATCTGCTTCCATGAAAGTATTCCAAGTGCTGTTGGTTGTTGATACTCCTAGAGTAGACCAGCAATGTTCCTTTAAAACAAAAACCAAAAAAGTAGCTTCTTTGAATTCACCTACTTCTCTCCTTTATCATTCCTCCAGTCACTAGTGCTTAAAATCCCGACACCCACATTAACATCCACTTACTTTTCTTAGGCCAAATGCAATCAGTATAGGCTGGCTGGCCTTTCCTTTGTATCACCTCAAATTTGTTCCTAGATGTTTATGACACTTGCCCAAGTGATCTGGCTGCTTTTCAGACTTACCCTTTCCACCCTGACACCACACCTGACACTGATATTGAAAAAAGAAAATCTGAGCCCCATTGACTCTCAAACTTATCTCCCCACTACTCACACAGAAAGCCTTGGTGCGGTCATATTTCCCATACGTACCAGCTACATTTCTGCACATATCAGGTACATTTCTGCCTACACTACTCCTCCTGCCACAACTGTCCCCTCACTTGCTCTTTACTTGCCATTAGCATAGTTAAGTGCCTACAATGGAAAAAGATTAGGACTTGAGGCCATACTTCTATGTTTGAGACTGCCTCTTTCTCACCAGTGCAGTGGGAATCCTTTTGCCAGAAACTGCATAGAAATGAGATCAGCAGAAGAAATAAAGAAATAACCTGCTTACTGCTCTACTCTCCCTCCAGTACATTCCAAGTATGTGCAATAAACCATTTCTTCTTCCCTAGAGAAGGAAGGTGCAAGAGGTGATGAAGGTCCTGAGGCCACAGAGCTGCCTCTTATTCCCAGGAGTATACCTCCTTGAGGGCTGCCCCTGGACCCACTGCTAAATGAGACCTTTAATAACCCCCTTGGGACTCAAACATTCAGGGCAATAAGTATGCAATTCCACAGAGCTGTCATTTCAGGGGTCACACAGAGTTGACCTATCTCCCTTGCACTATTTTTACATCTGCCCAGCACAATTTTTTGCTCAGTCCCAGGTCCACAAGCCAGCCAGGATTTTCTTGTCTGGGAGCTGTGGCCTCTCTCTCAAACACCCTGGATTTAAATAAAGCAACACTCCCCCCACTACCTCTCATTTCTTCAAAACCAGCTCTTCCCAGACACTGATGAGAACCAGTTGAGAGTCAGGATTGGAAACTCTAATGTCCACGTCCATGTCTCCCCATCCCTCATCATCACCTCCTCCCACAGGGCAGAATGAACAGCAACCGATAACTTTCAGATAACATAAGTTCCAATAGCAAAAACACACACATGTATACATTATAAGTCAATTAAGTCACTCTCAGCATTTTCTCTTTTCTCAAATAAAATGGGTTAGAGAAGTCCTGCCAATCAATGTTTCTGTGTGAACAGATTTTATCTACTGATGTGCTGGGACGAAGAAGCATAGAGGGAAAGCTCCAGAAAGCAAGACACCCAAGTCCTACTCCCATAAGTAAATATGGAGGGGCAAACCTGAGCAAGTCTCAGTTGCTTCTTCTTCTTCATCTTCATCATCTAACTTCATTTGTTGAGTGCAAAGAGCAACATCTTCCTTGCCTGACAGAAAGAGGGCTAGGCCAGGTAATCTCTTTTTTTTTTTTTTTTTTTTTAATTATTTTTTTTTATTTATTTTTTCAGCGTAACAGTATTCATTCTTTTTGCACAACACCTAGTGCTCCATGCAAAACGTGCCCTCCCCATCACCCACCACCTGTTCCCCCAACCCAGGTAATCTCTTGATCTGCCTTCCAGCTGTGGAGTCTATGGATGGCTTGGGTATAGCAGGAATAAGAACAGGATATGGAAGCCTGGCAACAGTAGTTCCCAGCAGGCTAGGGGGAGGACTGGATTTTTGGTTGCTATACATGGGGGCTGGCTCATGGGGGAGCAGGATGCTACTCGTATCTAGTGGGTTGAGGGTGGGCGCTTGTGAATAGCCTATAATGCACAAGATAGCAACCCCCCAAGCTAAGAACTGCCTAACCTAAATGACAATAGTGCTGAGGTTGAGAAATCTAAATTAATCAAGATAGGACCTTTGGGAAAGGTGATGGAGTGAGTGAAGGAGTCCCAACATCCCCTATCCCAAAATGAGGTGAACTTTTCCCATCTTGTGCTTCAAACCAGGGAAGGGCAATATTTATATACATGAAAGTAGAGGAGTTTCTGCTACCAGGTAGATGGATACAGGCTGAAGGAAAACACTGACTTTTGAATCACAATTCTTCTCCCCTAGGAGGTGATATAACCCCACTTCATGTAAACATGAAAAATCTGTCCCTCATGTGGAAGATTGAGACCTGAAGACAAGGTAAGCTGAGGGGACAACCAGGAAGGCCTGCCTCCACTCAGCGTCCATTTTGCTCCAGTTGATGGGGCAAATAAATAAAATAAAGCCATCAGGTCCAAGAGCAAATACAGCTGCACCAAACCAAAAGCCTGCAAGTGGAAACAGGAGGGGTTCTCATGAGGATCCTTCTCAATCCAGTGGAACTTAGGATCTCCATTCTCCCTTCATGGGGACCTTCTTTGACACACTAGCTAGTTGTTCCAGGATAGAAGTGACACCCTTGGGTGTCAGGCTATGCCTTTAGGTGAAATCTGGTTGCTGAGAGCTTGCAACACCTGTAGCAACTTCCATGGCACAGAGATTAAACTTCATAGAGATGAATTTCTTCACTATTAACTCCTCAAGAGGCCAGGTCCCTCCCAATATTTCCCTAGCCCATGAGGATTTCCATCTACAAGCATCATTAAAAAGTACCAGTCTCCCTGCAGAGGTGGTTCAACATCCACAAATCAGTCAATGTGATATGCCACAATAATAATAAAAAAAAGGATAAGAACTACATAATCCTATCAATAGATTCAGAAAAGGAGGGCACCTGGGTGGCTCAGTGGGTTAAGCCTCTGCCTTTGGCTCGGGTCATGATCTCAGGGTCCTGGGATCAAGCCCTGCATCGGGCTGTCTGCTCAGCAGGGGGCCTGCTTCCCCCTCTCTCTCTCTGCCTCTCTGCCTACTTGTGATCTTTCTCTCTGTCAAATAAACAAATAAAATCTTTAAAAAAAAATAAATAGATTCAGAAAAGGCATTGATAATATAGCATCTTTTCTTAATAAAAACAAAAACCCTCCACCATGTAGGGTTAGATGGAACATACCTCAACATCATAAAAGCCTTATAGGAAAGACCCATAGTGAATATCATCCTCAATGGGGACAAACTGAGAGCTTTTCCCCAAGGTCAGGAATACCACAGGTATGTCCACTATCACCACTGTTGTTCAACATAGTACTGGAAATCCTAGCCTCAGCAATCAGACAAAAAAAAAGACATAAAAGGCATCGAAATTGGCAGAGAAAAAGTCAGAATTTCCCTCTTCACAGACAATGTGATACTCTATTTAGAAATCCCAAAAGACTCCACTCAAAAATTGCTTGAACTGAAAAAAAAAAACAAAAATTGCTTGAACTCATACAGGAAGTCAGCAAAGTCACAGAATATAAAATCAACACACAGAAGTCTGTTGCATTACTGTACACTAGCAATGAAGCAGCAGAAAGAGAAATCTAGGAATCAGTCCTGTTTACAATCACACCAAAAACCCTAAGATACCTAGGAATAAACCTAATCAAAGAGGTAAAGAATCGTACTCTGAAAACTAAAGAACACTTATGAAAGAAATCAAGGAAGACACAAAGAGATGGAAAAACATCCCATGCTCATGGATTGGAAGAACAAATATTGTTAAAATGCCTATACTACTTAGAACAATCTATACATTCAATGTAATCCTTATCCAAATACCATCAACTAGAGGTACCTGGATAGCTCAGTCATTAAGCATCTGCCTTTGGCTCAGGTCGTGATCCCAGGGTTCTGGGATCAAGCCCTGCATTGGGCTCCCTGCTCAGCAGGAAGCCTGCTTCTCCCTCCCCCACTCCCCCTATTAGTGTTCTCTCTCTCTCTCACTGTCTCTCTCTTTCTGTCAAATAAACAAATAAAATCTTTTTTAAAAGTACCATCAACTTTTTTCACAGAGCTGGAACAAATAATCCTAAAATTTTCATGGAACCAGAAAAGACCCTGAACATTCACAACAATATTGAAAAAGAAAATGAAAGCTGGTGGCATCACAATTATGGACTTCAAGGTGTATGACAAAGCTGTGATCATCAAGACAGTATGGTACTGGCACAGAAACAGTCACCTAAATCAATGGAACAGAATACAGAACCCAAAAATGGACCCTCAACCCTATGGTCAACTAATCTTCGACAAAGTAGGAAAGAATATCCGGTGGAAAAAAGTCTCTTCAACAAATGGTGTTGGAAAAATTGGACAGCCACATGCAGAAGAATGAAACTGGACCATTTCCTTGCATCATACACAAATATAAATTCAAAATGCATTCAAAACCTAAATGTGAGACCAGAATCCTCTAGCAACCTCTTTGACCTTGATCACAAAAACTTCTTGCTAGACGTGTGTCCAAAGGCAAGGGAAACAAAAGCAAAAATAAACTCTTTGACTTCATTAGGATAAAAAGCGTTTGCACAGCCAAGGAAACAATCAACAAAACTAAAAGTCAACCTTTTATGAATATACCAAGATATTCACAAATGTCTTAACAGATAAAGGGCTGATTTCCAAAATATATAAAGAACTTATCTAACTCAACACCCAAAAAATAAAATATCCAGTCAAGAAATCGGCAGAAGACATGAACAGACATTTTTCCAAAGAAGACATCCAAATAGCCAACAGACACATGAAAAAATTCTCCACATCACTTAGCATCAGGGAAATAAATACAAAACAAAACCACAATGGGATTCCACCTCACACCAGTGAGAATGGTGAAAATTAAAAAGTCAGGAAACAAAAGATGTTGGTGAGAATGTGGAGAAAGGGGAATGCTCTTACACTATTGAGGGGAATGCAAACTGGTACAGTCACTCTGGAAAACGGTATGGACGGTCCTCAAAAGTTAAAAATACAACTATACTATGACCCAGCAATTGTATCCAAAGAAAACAAAAATAGTGATTTTAAGGGGCACATGCACCCCAGTGTTTATAGCAGCAATGTCCACATAGCCAGACTATGGAAAGAGCCCAGGTGTCCTTCAACAGACAAATGAATAGAGAAGATGCAGTATATAGAGACATTGGAATATTATTCAGCCATCAAAAAGAATGAAATATTGCCATCTGCAATGACCTGGATGGAACTAGAAAGTATTATGTTAAGCAAAATGACTCTTAACTATAGAAAACAAACAGAATTGCTGAAGGAGAGGTGGATGGGGGGATGGCATAATTGGGTGATGGACATTAAGGATGGCACATATTGTAGTGAGCACTGGGTGTTATACTCAACTGATGAATTTTTGAACTATACATCTGAAACTAATAATGTACTATGTGTTGGCTAACTGAACTTAAAAAAAAAGTCAGAGAAAGACAAATACCATATGATCTCACTCATATGTATAATTTAAGAAACAAAACAGAAAAGGGGGAAGGAGAAAACAAAATAAAGTAAGATAAAAACAGAGAAGGAGGCAAACCATAAGAGACTCTTAACTCCAGGAAGCAAAGTGAGGGCTGCTGAAGGTAAAGTGGGTGAGGGGATGGAGTGTTTAGTTGATGGGTATTAATGACTGCACTGATGGAATGAACACTGGATGTTATATACAGGTAATGAATCATTAAATCTTACTCCTTAAACTAATAATACATTCTATGTTAACTAAATTGAATTTAAATAAAAAACTAAATATAAAAAAAATTTTTTTAAACTAAATATAAAAGCAACAGTTTCAAGCTTAACATATGGTTAGGTGAATCTAACTGCAACCAGGTGAACTTGAGAAGACCCAAACAAACACAGTCAAGTTTTTTAGAATCACTACCATGCTGAAAACATTCTCTTCTCATTCATGGATGTGTAACCTAAAAAAAAAAAAGAAATTTTAGGGACCCTTATGTTTATTATAGCACTATTCACAATAGCCAAGATATGGAACCAACCATATCTTGATTGGTAGATACCAAAGTATCTACCAATAAACAACTGAATAAGGAAGATACTGTATATATACGCCATGGAATAATATGCAGGCATAAAAAATAATGAAGCATCCCATTTGTTACATGGATGGAACTGAGGGTATTATGCTAAGCAAAATAAATCAGATGGACGAAGACAAATACCATACGATTTCACTCATATGTGAAATCTAAACAAAACAAATGAGCAAACAAATGAAAAACTGAATCAGTCCAGTAAATACAAAGAACAAACTGGTGATCATCAGAGGGAAGCAGGTAGAAGGATAGGCAAAATGGGAACAGGGGAGAGGGAGATACAGGCTTTTAGTTACACAACGAATAATTCATGGTAATCAAAGGCACATCATAGGGACATATAGTCAATAATATTGTAATAGCATTTTGTACAGTGGCAGAAGGTAGCTACACTTCTGGTGAGTACAGCGTAACATACAGAGAAGTTGAATCACTATGTTCTTGCACACCTAAAACAATATAATATTGTGTGTCAACTATACTCAGAAAAAAGAATTAAAAAAAAAAAACTTAGGGATCCTGGTGGTAGGTATTAAGGAGGACACATATTGCATGGAGCACTGGGGGTGGTGCATAAACAATGAATCTTGGAACACTGAAAAAAATAAATAAAAAATAAAAAAAAAAACTTGGGGATCATGAAAGTATTCTGCAGCATTTAAGAAAGAGGTAGACAGGGCGCCTGGGTGGCTCAGTGGGTTAAGCCACTGCCTTCGGCTCAGGTCATGATCTCAGGGTCGTGGGATCGAGTCCCGCATCGGGCTCTCTGCTCAGCAGCGAGCCTGCTTCCCTCTCTCTCTCTCTGCCTGCCTCTCTGTCTACTTATGCTCTCTCTCTCTGTCAAATAAAAAAAAAAAAAATTTTTTAAATAAAAATAAAAAATAAAAAAAAAAAAGAAAGAAAGAGGTAGACATAGTGCAAAGGAGACCAAAGAAAACAATTTGGAAGAAAGACTTACCATTTTAAGAAAAATTAGGCAGCAACTGTTTTCCTTGTTAAAATTAATACAAAATCTTGATTTTAAGAAATAAAAGATGTGGTGCCTGGGTGGCACAGTGGGTTAAGCATCAAACTTTTGGTTTTGGCTTAGGTCATGATCTCATGATCATGAGATCAAGCCTGTGTGGCGCTATGCACTCAGTGTGGAGTCTGCTTGAGACTCTCTCTCCCTCTCCCTCTGAGCCTCCCGTTCGTTCATACTCTCTCTCTCTAAAATAAATAAATAAATCTTAAAAAAAAAAAAAAGAAATAAAAGATGAGAGGATAAGACCTAAGAATAAGTAAAAAAAAAAAACAAGCCTCCAGAGATAAAGAACAGATGCAATAAAAATGCTATAACAAAATTTAAATTTTTTGTTAAAGCAGTACTAAGAATGCAGAAAATTAAATCACATGTAAAGGATAAACCCAAAAATTTCACCCAGAAGCAGAAGAAAATGACAAAGGGAGGGAAAGATTGAAAGGGAAAATTATTTTTTAAAAAGAGGGAAATATTTATGTGCATGACAAAAGCACCCGATACAGGGATGATTAGTGTTTTTTTCAGAAGCAATCAAAACAAGTGAATCAGAAGTTATATTATAAAAAGAATGTCCAAGAAGAAAACTTCCAGGAATTTAATAAGGATTACCTTAACCAAAAGAGTATGGCAGCAAGTCACATTCAAGGGCAAGACATAACAACGCAATGTGTTTTCTGCTTTGTTTCACTGGGACTCTCTCCTTCTCTTGGAAGCCAGCCTCCATGCCATGAGAAAGGCAAGCAGTCACATGGGGAGGCCACGTGTAGGTGCTCTGGCCAAGGCTTCCAACTAATGTCCCAGTCACAGGCAGCTTCAAATGCCAAACACGTGAGTGAGCCTTTGGGTAATTTCAACCCCCAGGCAGCAAGTTACCTCTAGCTTTCAAATGTCCCCAAATGCCCCCAAGAGGAGCTGTCCCTATAAGCCCTGGACAAAATGCAAGCTCATGAGCAAGCTGAATGTCGGTTGTTGTTTTAAGCCACTCTGCTCAGGGGTTTTATTACACAACAATAAATAGTTTAAACCAACCAGAAGCTTCCCAGCCCAAAGAAGGCAAAACAGATTATTAAGCAGTGGCTCTTACATGGTGACTTGGTGTGGCTGCCTCAGAACTGAGACAAGAGTAACATGAGGGGAGCAGCGGATTCAGATTCATGTCCCCCCCCCCACACACACATTATCATGGAAGTGGCTGCCATGGAGCTGTTCTGGGCCCTGAGAAGACTAAATCTTCAGAGGCTTTCCAAAACACCCACCGTGGTTATCTAAGAGACTCCTTGGCAATCGCCTACGGTTAGTATCTGTTGGACGAGTTCTCTACGCACATATACACCAAACACTGCAAAGTTATTTATGTGACTAACAAAGACATCTTTCAATATTTACAGTTCAACTTGGAAAGTTCTTTGCCAATGGATCCAGGAGCTACTTTGATGGGATAAACAAGGAGGATTATACTCCAGTATTTTTAAACCAGCTTTGAACTGTAGCAAACTACAACTCCCCAAGGTGTTGGGGGAAGAAAATTGCAATGTCTACCTAGCACCTGCGGATCTGAATTCTCTTTGCGACTGACGCCCCATTCCCAATGGTTCCTGAAGCCCTCCTTCACTGTGTCCTGTGGAAATGGGACTTCCCACTTGCCTTGGGCCACCACCACCAGTAGAACCTAGGAGCTTCCCAGGAGCTGTAAGAAACTGTTCTGGGCAGCTGACTCATCCCTAATGTACTCCCTCTGAGAGAGCCAGAACAGCTGTTTAAAACACATAATAAACCACATGACAGTTGGGGGGCGGGGCACGGGTTGAGAGTAGAAAGTACTGAACCTTTTAAAAACAAAACAAAGGGCTTAGTATGTAGTGGCCAAGTATACAAAATTTACTCCTGCCCACTGAGAGGCCAAGTAGGGCCCATTGAAAACAGAGGTATCCTTTTTTACCTCAGAAATGAACTTCAGTGAAACTCAAAACAGAGATGGAAGAGAAATGAGGGTAGGCCCAGTGTGGCTTAATGAACAAAGCAGGTGGGTGTAGAGGAGACACTCACCAGCCTTTCTGATATCATGTCCCAGATTCCATCTCACCTGGCCCTTTGGGCCCACTTCCTGTCACCAGCACTCTCCTTGCCCACCTCAGCACCTCACTGGAATGGTCCTCCCCACCTGTCCCTCTACTGACCATGAAGACAAGTGCAGAGGCCTGTTTTCACATAATAGTTTTATAAAGAACTCTACAAAGAAATTTGACAGGGAGCCTCAAAAACAACCAACACAGGGAAATAACAAAGATCCAGAAATCTTACCAAGTTCTAACATCTCGGGGTGGAGCAGGACAGCAGCCAGGGGCCACGTGGGATCTGACTAATCACGTCCTCACTGGAGGCTCACAGAGGAACAAGCCCTGAGAAGATGATCAGCCTATAACTGCCTTTCTTCTCTCCTGGTCCCAACCAGGCTTTGGGAAGGCTTCCTCCAAAGACTTCATCATGGTCTTTATTGTCAGATTAACTCTGCCCCTTCCAAGAAAAAAAAAAGTATAAAAGTTATATTTTTAACAAATGTTCCCACAGGAAACCAATAGTCCCCTAATCCCTCCCCTCTTTACTTGCAAAGTTGGCATAATTTGAAACTCCCAGGATCTTAAAGTCTAGACAAGCCATAATTCCTCAGGTTTGAGAATTTTCCTGTCCTTTACTGAGTTCATTTCCTTCCATTTTTTTCTCATCTCTTTTTTTCCCCTTACACTCACTTTAGTCTAGAACATTATCTTTTTCTTCCCAAAGATACCAACCAAGTTTTTTGAGCTTCTTCTATACCTAAATTTTAGTCTTTTATGCCCTGGCATTCTCCACCCAGATTCCTATCATCCCCTCTCCCATGTCATGCATAACAGACTTCACTTCCCACTATCAGGGATTCCTAGACTCCCAGGCCCCCAGTGGAGCCATTACATAAAGCCTCCTGTCCTACCCATGTAGTCTCGTGCTTAGTAACAGCTCTGAATTAGCTAACAACTCCCACAGCCTGTAACACTAATAGAAATATGGTAAACTATTCAAAGATTAGCTTTGGTCCTAACCAAATCTTTGTATCCAGTGAGTAAATCTGTCTATCTGCAGTAGAAAAACAAAACAAAACAAAAATTATAGCTAACATTTAGTAGTGCTTTCTATATGCCAGAAATTATTCTAAGCATTTTATATACATTGTTTCATTTATTCCTGATTTTACCTACTCTGTGAGGTTATTGTTATCCCCACTTTACAGGGGAGGAAATGGGGGCCCAGAGAGGTTACACAAATTACAGGTAAATTTTCCTGCAGGAGTAAGTGGCAGAACCAGGATTCAAATTTGGGCAATATGGCTCCTGAGTTTGGACACGTCACCATGATGCCCTATTGCCCATAAAATATGAAGAAAAAACATTTGGGAAAAACCCAAGATCACCCTTCATAGTGGAAAGAGCAATAAATAGAGTCCAAAATCAGCGGTGGCCCAAAATAGCTATATGATATGGAGCAAAATACTTAACTATCTCCACTTCGGTTTCTTTATCTATAAAATAGGAAGAACCATACTAATTCACAGTTGAAATTATACCAATTCATGATTAAATAAGAATATACAGGTACAATATACAGGTTGTACTGTATGTACAACATACAGGCAAATAAGAATAGATAGGTACAGAATATACAGGTACATTATCCAAGAATATACAGGTACAAGAATATACAGGGAAATGTACTCTAGTAATTGCACTCCTTTGCTTGACAAGAGAGGCCAGAAATAACAAATACCTCAAAAAGAAACTGATTTAGATCACATATTTTAAAAAAAAAAAAAGAAAAAAAGAAAAAGCAAGAGGTAGGCAGTCCCAGTTTGGTTTTTACATCTCCACTGTGTCATTAGGGGTCCAGATGCTATGTTTCTCTACAATCCTTAGCACCACCTTCAAGATTATCTCATGTCCAAGATGGCTACTGCAACTCCAGCCATCATGTCTACTTTCCAGGGGAAGTAGGTATTAAATATTAGAAAGCGCCTGCACTAGTCTTGCTAATTCTCTCCAGGTTAGTGGACTTTCCCAGAATTCCCACCCAATAACTTCCTACATTTCATTGGTTAGAACATAGTCACATGACCATATCTAGCAGCAAGGGATGCTGGGAAACAAGGTCTCATTACTGAATGAAATCAGGATTCTCATCCTAAATAAAAAGTAGATGGGAATATTGGTTAGGCAACCGGCAGTCCTAGCCACAAAACAATACTAAATTTTATTGAACATCAACTTCCTGCCAGACATTTCACGTAAATTTTCTCATTTGATTTTCGTAACAACCCAGAGAGATTTGGAAGTCATCATTACAT
The DNA here is from genome assembly GCF_922984935.1 of Meles meles. NCBI lineage: Eukaryota > Metazoa > Chordata > Mammalia > Carnivora > Mustelidae > Meles > Meles meles. The sequence continues at coordinate 96,269,694 of NC_060068.1, forward strand.
TTATAGAGAAGGAGATGGGCTCAGAGAAAATAAGCAACACAGGTCCGTTAGGGGAGCAGATACAAACCAGATGTAACTTCAAAATTTGAACTCTATCCTCAGCATTCAGCCTGCAAAGTTTCCTCCACAGAAAAATACTTTGCAAAACTCGGGTACCATGTTCATCTTTAAGACTTCTGTTGTATTAATACTTCAGATTATTTCTCAGTTTCTTCCCTGGAGAATGTGAGGGAGTAACTTCAATTACTTTGTAAGAACTGCAGAAACAGAGCTGCATACCATTTCCGTTTGTGGGGGAGAAATAGTCATTAAACATACACACATATGCGTCCCAGTTACTGATGTCCATACTTTGAAAGCATTTCCTGGCCTCTCTTTCCATAGTCAAAATAAACAGGCAGAAAAGGTCACTTGTGCCGAAAGCAGACTATCAATGTGATTAATACCTAGGCCTCAAGTTCCAAGTCCCCCTTCCTGCAGCCAGATTGTTTATATTACAAAGAAAAGATGATCTTGATCAGTTCTGAAAGGAGGGATGGCAGAGAACACAGAAGCACCACAACAGAGTTCCGCCTTTGCATGCTGGCTCCATTCCAGAAGTCAGAGTGTTGGAAGAGTGAGGAGGTGCAATGCAAGGAAGGAAACAGCAATGTCTGAATTGTTGGAAACAGGCTTTCCAAACTTTGTGCTCAATCTCAGTAGAAGCTTCCATGTAATTCACTTCCCTGCCTAACTAGAAGACAATCCTGATTTGCACCCACTGGGCATAAATTGTTGCCATTACTCATTCTCCCTACAGAGTGACCCTCAGGATATGTAGATGACTCACCTGAGAGTGAGACCTTGTTTTTCAGCTCCCTCCACACTGCAGGTAAGGAGGTTGATTTGCAGGCATCCAGGCCCTCATGACTTCTACAGTCTTTTCGAGTGTCCAGAATACTACTACCCTGCCCACACAGCTATATCGCTTTGGGGAGAAATCAGGTCTTTTATTCCACTTCAGAGATACTATATATATGACCTATTAGTATTCTTTCCCGATAGCTGATTTTGAGAAGAAGAGAGAATAGGGACAACATTCAAAAAGAGTCTGGTAAATTGAAAATGAACTCCTTCACCTTCCAAGTTTTTCTTTTGGATTAATCTAGATAAAAGTTTTTCTACTAACAAAGGTCTTGCGAAGCAAAAAGAGTTCTGATGGCGGGCAGGAGGGACGGAGGGAGGAAAGAAAGGAGGGAGAAAAGGGGGGAGGAAGGATGAAGGAGGGAAGGAGGGAAATGGAAAAATGGGGAGCAGATATATTTTCAAAGTATAAAAAGCATGAGAAGAGTTGGGTAGGGGATGAAGGAGCCAAAAGAGGAGAGAAGGGGCATCTAAGAGTTGGAGGAAAAGAACTTCTGGGAGGCAAGAGAAAGACAGAGAGCTAAAAAGAAGCCTGAGGCCTTCTCCACCTTTATACTACACAACATCTCCTGGAACCAGCATCAAAGTACAACAGAAAGGAGTTTTCTCAGACTGAATTTGTACCAGGACTCACATGGACTTCTAGCAGTGAAGCTGGAGGGCAAAACTTAAAACAAGGAACTAGAGGATGGGGCATTTCACGCCAGTAATACAGGAAAAGACAATTGGCTGGAAGTTTGGCACCTACACTGGAGGCTGGTAAGTGCCGTCTGTGTGCTCTCTATGCCAGGTAAATGCTGCCCCTGATGGATGATGCGAAGTCAGAGTGGAAAGAGCCTCTGAACCAGGTTTCAAGATCTCTTGCTGACTGTCAATGCTGTTCTTAGATCCAAGTAAAGGGTGGTCCTGTCTTGGACACATAACTGCAGCTCTGACTAGTTTCTATAAAGCAAGGATTTCATATGGCCAAGGGGAGTTCACATCTCCCTTCTGGACCACTCTCTGAGTACTGAAGGTCTTGCTTACCCAAACGTCCCCAAGCCTGCTTGCTGGCACGGCACTAGGATTCTTCCGAGGTCTGCCCTACTGGTAATGGGCGGCACAGCTAGTGTGTGCCAAGGCAAGGGGTAGCTTTTTGAAGGAGGGAAGAAACAGAACTTGGATATGGGCACACAAGCCCCTTCTAGTCCTGTTGGATTTGATGTTGAAAAGGAAAAAGAATGAGTGATGTCCAGGAACCAGTTCTTCCGTGCTATACCACAGCAATAGAAACTGTGAAGAGTTTAGAAAGTCAAATTTTAAACCTGGCCTTCCAGATCATTATCGAGATATGTCTGTCAAGATAGAGAGATAGAACATATATTATTCAACACCTTGTAGCTTAACTTAAAATGTTGACCATTTAGACATAAGATATGTGGGCTTCTGTTTGTACTCTTGCCCTTGCTTTTCATGTTTGGGGGTGAGCCCACTGGGTTTCACTAAAATCACTTCATTCAAGCATTAGACCCAAGGACAGGACATAATGGAAGGAAGGGGAGAGTGTCTAGGTTCTGTCACCAACTATCTGTGTGCCCTCTCAAAGCTAGGAGGCAAGAAGTTCCACTAAGTTTCAACATTCAGCAACCAAGGAAATCTAGGGCTCGATCCACCAACAGGGAAATGAGGCAGACAGGGTTTTTCTAATGTTAAGCTAATGAGGATTAATGCAAAAAGAGCTTCAATATCCTGCCTTTGCATTGTTCATTTTTCCACTGAGAGAACTATTTTTAACAGACCCCTGAATAATAAGAAGAAAACTCTCCACAGACCTAGAGTTGTGGAAAATCTGGCACTCCAGGACCCACATGATCACATTTTTGTGTGATTAGTACAAGGTTTTTCAGATAGGTATTTGTTTGCATTGTAGAAACAGTTCCAAAATCAATAAGAAATGTTATACCTTATCGCTCCCCAGAAGGGAAAAACAATAAAGAATTTTGTAAACCACGTCTGGGAGGCTGAGAAGTGCATGCATTCATGTCTAATGCAGAACAATCAGAGCCCTGGAGACAGCATTTATCACACCTCACGTCAGGAGCCGTTTCTCCCAACCAGAGGAATCAGCCCAGAGAAACCACAACACAAGAAGATAAGACTAACAGATGATTTCACTTTCCTTGACACCTGTGTTCAACCCAAACAGGAGAGGGAAGCAGGAAGCACAGACCCCATTAAAATGCACAGGAGCCTATGCTTTCTGTGAGAGAACAAACTAGTTTCTGTTTGAGTGATATGATAACTCATTTCCTAAATGGACAAAGAAGCACATAGAGCAGTACATGTCAGGGAAGTGCCAGCTCAAAGCAGAGAGATAAATCATATCACATGAAAATGAAAGAGAGCTAGTCAGGGGCAACAACATGTATGAGGATACAGCAGTTCACAGAAACCAAAGAAAGACAGATCATCCATTGTGATGTGGCTGTCTACACCATGATGATGGGGTTGGGAACAGAAGAATGGGATGCAGGTGTGAGAGAAGAGTGTTGACGTTGTATTTGGAGAAAGAAAAAGGAGGGGCCCAAAATAGTACAAAATATAACCTTGGGTGAAAAGAAAAATCATGCCACCAAGAGAAATGAAGAAGGATCTGGGACGGGTCAGACCTAAGGTTAAGGTGGTAGCTGGATATCTAGGTAGGGCTGTGCCATAGGTGTCTGGAGATATGAAGAAGAAGCCAAGAAAAGAATACATAGCTGGAGCTGTGTATTGGGAATCATTCAAAATTGGATCAGAGATGAAACCTCCAACGCTACTTTATGCTGAGAGGAAAAAGTGGATATTGCATAGAGGAGCATGGTTAGGTTCACTGTTATGGAATGGAAGAAGAATATGTGGCCAGATAGGAAAGAAAGGAAAGGGAACAGAAGTGGAGTATGGGGGGGAGGAAGGGAAGGATGGAAGAAAAGGAAGGAGAAAAGAAAACAATATCTGGAGAGCTAGAAAGAGAAGCAGAACATGAGAGTAAAGAAAAAGATTCAAAAAGCAGAGTGAAACCAAGTTTAAGTTAAGAAACCTAAGAAAAGGGCGCCTGGGTGGCTCAATGGGTTAAGCCGCTGCCTTCAGCTCAGGTCATGATCTCGGGGTCCTGGGATCGAGTCCCACATAGGGCTCTCTGCTCAGCGGAGAGCCTGCTTCCCTTCCTCTCTCTCTCTCTGCCTGCCTCTCTTGTGATTTCTCTCTGTCAAATAAATAAATCTTTAAAAAAAAAAAAAAGAAACCTAAGAAAACATACGAGGATGTTCAAATTGGAAGTGACATTTGGACAATAATTTAGAGGGAATGTCAGAGCTAATGTCAGGCGGACAGGTTGAGGATAAGGGCAGAGGAATTAGAAAATACAAGTGTGCTCTACTCTTTTGAGTGGTTAGGCACCAAAGGGATGATAGCCAAGACATCAGCAGCAGAGGACACAAGAGCATGACTTTAAGAAGGGAAAACCAGTCAAGTACCCAGCAGGACAGAGGTGGCAGCTTCCTGAGGCCCATTCTTGTTCCAAGAATGCCAGAAATGAATAGGTTACCCCACAGCTACTGGGCAAGTGCCAAATAACCTCCATGTTTCTCCAATCTGCTTCACGGCTATCAGTGCTGATTAGAATTGAGGGTCTGGAATGTGCCTGGATTTCCTCAGAGAAAGAAGTAAAAGAAACACAAGACATTGTGATAAGCAACACATGCACAAAAGTTGGCCAGAGCAGTTCCAAAGGTAAAGGTTGATCTTTATGGGAAATGACTCAAATGTCCCCATGGATCTACTGAAACAGGGCTTTTACAGACTTGAGTACAATAGGCTATCAACATGAATTTAGGGACAAAGGAAACCTATAATGGCCACAGAGCTGCCATTCCCTTTGGGTGACCCAAGACAAGCTCCTCAATGTTTGAGCCTCCATTTTCTTATTTAAGAAAAATAATATCTCCCTGACCTATTACACAGGGTGCTGGGAAATGAAGATACATCATAAACTAGAGAGATCTCTACAAATATATATTTTGTAATTTTTTTTGTACCACTGAAAGAGATAAAATTGAATTGTTAATGGTTTCAGGCACTTGAAACATCAATTTTAGCAATTCAGTAATGTGGCAGGATACAAAAATCAACGTGCAGAAATCAGTTGCTTTCTTATACACTAACAAGGAAAATATAGAAAGGGAAATTAGAAAATCAGTCCCATTTACTATAGCACCAAGAGTTGTAAGATACCTGGGAATAAACCTAGCAAAAGAGGTAAAGGACCTGTACTTGAGGAACTACAGAACACTCATGAAAGAAATTGAAGAAGACACAAAATGAGAGAAGAGCATTCCATGCTCATGGATCAGAAGAATAATCATTAAAATGTCTATACTGCCCAAAGCAATCTATACTTTCAATGCCATCCTGATCAAAATTCCACTGGCATTTTTCAAAGAGCTGGAATAAACAATCCTAAAATTTGTATGGAACCAGAAGAGACCCCAAATTGCTAAGGAAATTTTAAAAAAGAAAGACAAAACTGGTGGCATAATGTTGCCTGATTTCAAGCTTTACTGCAAAGCTGTTATCACCAAGAGAGCATGGTACTGGCACAAAAACAGACACATAGACCAGTGGAACAGACTAGAGAGCCCAGATAGGGACCCTCAACTCTATGGTCAAATAATCTTCAACAAAGCAGGAAAAAATATCCAGTGGAAAAAAGACAGTCTCTTCAATAAATGATGCTGGGGAAATTGGACATCTACGTATAGAAGAATGAAACTCAACCATTCTCTTATACCATACACAAAGATAAACTCGAAACAGATAAAAGACCTCAACATGAGGTAGGAATCTATCAGAATCCTAGAGGAGAACAAAGGCAGGAACCTCTTTGATATTGACCACAACAACTTCTTTCAAGACATGTCCCCAAAGGCAAAGGGAACAAAAGCAAAAATGAACTTTGGGGACTTCATCAAGATCCAAAACTTCTGCACAGCAAAGGAAACAGTCAACAAAACAAAGAGGCAACCCTCGGAATTGGAGAACATATTCACAAATGACACCACAGACAAAGGGCTGATATCCAAGATCTATAAAAAACTCCTCAAACTCAACACACACAAAACAGATAATCACATCAAAAAATGGGCAGAAGACATGAACAGACACTTCTCCAAAGAAGACATACAAATGGCTATCAGACACATGAAAAAATGTTCATCATCATTAGCCATCAGGGAGATTCAAATCAAAACCACATTGAGGGGCGCCTGGGTGGCTCAGTGGGTTAAAGCCTCTGCCTTCGGCTCAGGTCATGATCCCAGGGTCCTGGGATCGAGCCCCACATCAGGCTCTCTGCTCAGCAGGGAACCTGCTTCCCCTTCTCTCTCTCTGCCCGCCTCTCTGCCTACTTGTGATCTCTGTCTGTCAAATAAATAAATAAAATCTTTTAAAAAACACTCACACATTGAAATACTACCTTACACCAGTTAAAATGGCCAAAATTAACAAGACAGTAAACAACAAGGGTTGGAGAGGATGTGGAGAAAGGGGAACCCTCTTACACTGTTGGTGAGAATGCAATTTGGTGCAGCCACTTTGGAAAACAGTGTGGAGACTCCTTAAGAAATTAAAAATAGAGCTTCCCTATCACCCTGCAATTGCACTACTGGGTATTTACCTCAAAGATACATATGTAGTGAAAAGAAGGGCCATCTGTATCCCAATGTTTATAGCAGCAATGGCCACAGTCACCAAACTGTGGAAAGAGCCAAGATGCCCTTCAACGGATGAAAGGATAAAGAAGATATGGCCCATATATACAGTGGAGTATTATGCTTCCATCAGAAAGGATGAATACCCAACTTTTCTATCAACCTGGATGGGACTGGAAGAGATTATGCTGAGTGAAATAAGTCAAGCAGAGAGTCAATTATCATATGGTTTCACTTACTTGTGGAGCATAAGGAATAACACAGAGGATATTGGTAGAATGAGAGGAGAAGTGAATTGGGGGAAATCAGAGAGGGAAACAAACCATGAGAGATTGTGTCCTCTGAGAAACAAACTGAGGGAGGGTGGTGGGAAGATGGGTGAGCCTGGTGGTGGGTATTAAGGAGAGCACATATTGCATGGAACACTGGGTGTGGTGTATAAACAATGAATTTTGGAACACTGAAAAAAAAATAAAAAATTTTTAAAAAGAAGTATCAATTTTAAACCTTGTATATCATGATAAGCTTACATCAAAGTTGCACTTAAATCTGCTGTCTGAAATAGTCAAGAGGAAAGATCATGCACACGGAAGTAACTTGGGAACCTGCTTTTCCCTCTACTCTTAAGATTAATGATGCAAACAGTTTTTGATGAAACATGTTTATGTGTACTTCTTCCAAAGTTTCACTTTGAGTGTTATCAGCAGAGAAAAATGGAAAAGTAAAAGAAATCAGAATTCTTCCCACTGATCAGGGGACTTTAAAATTTTTTAAGTTTTGCTTCAATCTGACAAAAGGATTTTTCATTTTATATTTTATGTGGGTAGAAAACAGACTAGCAAGGGACTAATTCAATCAAGCTGTTATATTTTATGAGTTCATTTGAATTTCCTGACTGAATTACAGCTTCTTAATTCAGTTTTTTTCCATTTAAATTTTGGTGTTATAAAATACATTTCCATAGAAAAAATCTGGTCTCTTTATCTGAGAGCTCTCTAAATCTGGGAGCACTTAGTAGCCAAAAATAGAAAAAACAATTTCTTTTTTTTAAGTTCAAAGAATCAGCAGCTTTTGTTCCTACAGAAATCAGAAAGGTAGAGAGATTAGGGGTCAGGTATGATTAAATACCAAGATACAAAGGCTGAAATACCTGACTCAAAAATTTAAATTGGAGCATAGTTAAGAGTGAAAAGAAATAATTTTACTCAGATATACAAAGGGCCTTATTTAAAATGGAATACCAATGATATTTTGTTTCTATTAGGAAACAAATATATATCCTAGTGCTTTGCCAGTGTCGAGAACATATCAAGGTTTTCAATGAATATATGTCAAATGACCTAAATTACACCATAAGGAGCTGAAGTTATATATGATGAGATGAAGAATAATTCCAAGTGAAATAACATAGCTACCAGCCTTACTCAGACATATTATTAGTATTCAAGCCCCTCACTTGGAAGTTAAATAGAAGGCTGGATTCTTAACTCTTTGACATGGTTTGCTTGCAGTTCTGCCTCAAGACAAAATATTTCTAGACAACCTACCAAATCCATCCCTTACAGGGATTTTATAAGATATCCAAATTTGAAAGTGAAGTAGACTAGGCAAAGTGAAGAAATTAGGTCTGAAGGATGTTTTTCTTCCCGTAAACAATGCTGTGGTTTATAAACCTATCTCTGTTTCTAAGTTGGAATGCTTTGGACAAATAGTAAATATGGTGCCTTCAAAATACAAAATTTAAGAACATCACCATGCTTAGTGTAAGGCCCCATTTGCTTCACTGGACAAAGACTATAAATCATCTGTACTTGACCTTCCTTATGATATTCCTCAGCTAGCTCTCAGACACATTTATTGAGTATCTACTATTCTCCTCAAAATAACCCTGCAGAATTCAAAAATAGAGATAATCTAGCTCAAAACACCTACGTAATAATTGGCAGGATCTGGGGGCACTTGAGTGGCTCAGTCTGGTAAGTGCCTGCCTTTAGCTCAGGTCATAATCCCAGGGTCCTGGAATCGAGCCCCACATCTGGCTCCTTGCTCCATGAGGAGACTTCTTCTCCCTCTGCCTGCCACTCCCCCTGCTTGTGCTCTGCCCCTCTGTCTCTGTGTCAAATAAATAAACAAAAAATCTTTAAAATTAAAAAAAAATTGGCAGAATCTGGATTTATATCCAAATATGCCTGATTCACCTTTTTGTTCATGTGGTTATTTCCATCTGACAAAAAAATCAGAGGATAGTTTACACTCACCACCTCCTGTTCCTTCCATATAAGGAGAAATCTATACTCTAGTGATTCCCCGGAGTCCATGGCCCAAGGAGTCAACTCCTCTGTGAACTGGAATGTGATCTCAATGACCAATATTGCAAAGAGCTGTACATTATGGGCATGAAGAATCATGCATGCTGCCTCTCTTCATCAAAGTGTGGCTCCCAGCGACAATACAGGCCAAAGAAAAGAGGCCATCACCTCCTAACCTGGTCGTTTTCCTCCCCAGAATGTTTGCCAACTTCTGAACCCCCTGGAAAACCAATATTTCCATTGAGTCCCTTAACAGAATGGCCTTCCAACTGTGTTTGCTCAGTCTGCTTGTATTTACTACCTAAAATTTCAACTTTGTCCAGTGCCCAAGGGTCTTGGCAACAGGAGGTTTCCAAAAGTCTAATAAATAATTATATGCAATATTTACTGCAGTCTATTCCTATTACACCAGATCCCATTAAAATCAAAAGAAAAAAAAAATGCTGATTCTTTTCCCAGAGCACTAGACCATATGCTGTAAAGTATCTCCTTGTTAGGCAAAATAGGCAAAAGGATTTGGGGGTTTTTTAAAGACCTTTTCCCTCAACTCAAATAGAGCCTTTCTGATATAAAGACTCTTTGAAGGTTTCATTACCACTTGTTAGTTATGAGTGCCTCTCCTGTTATGTATGGTTTGAGCCAAGGCTAATGATGCTGAAATGCCAAAGGAAAACCTTTTTTAGTGGCATACATCATCTTTCCAACTGGAGTTGGAAAACTAACATTTGAACATTTGCCTTTGAGATTTTCCTGCTTAATTTAATAAAGCAAAACTACACATCTGCCCCTCGATCAGCTCCTGCCCCAACGCAACTTCTATTCAATTCAAAACATATTTGCCATACTCCTCCTTTTCTCCATTTCCATGAGAGAAATTGATGAAGAAAATGTGGACAACAATTACTGTCTAATAATGTCTTCTGTGGCATTGTCTGACTTCCATAGCATTTCCATAAACACCATTTAATTTAGCCTTGCAAAAACTCCGTGAAGTAAATACGAGTGTAGTGATTTTCCAGATAAGGAAATTATGGCTCAAAGAATTCTAGCCCAAGATCACACATGACTGTAAAGAAAAAAGGATTTCCTTCTAACTAGGTGGGACCATACCATTAAGTTCTATCTAATAGTATTTAAGAAAAAAAAGGCATATGCAGCTTCCAGAAAGGGTGTGAGTGGTACCATGCAGTCTTTCACACCTTTCTTCTTCCTACTTGCTAGAATGTGGACACGATGGCAGGAATGGGAGCAGCCACCTTGGATCATCAGGTAACCTTGGCCGTGGAGGTCCTACTGGCAGAGCCACAAGCTAGAAGGAACCTGGGTATCTGCCAACCTTGCGAGGCAAAGCAGCCACATGATACTAAACAGCCTACATCCTGACATTAACATGAAAAAGAAATAAAGCAAGATGAAAAAGCCAACTCTTAACTTTTTAAAAATATTGTTATTTTGATTTTATAACTTACTCACAGTTGAACTTACCTTTAACTGAGAACTAAGTCTAACTGATAAGCAGCTTGACTTCTCTACAGTATGATGGAGAGAAATAACAAGAAAAAAATGATTTGATGAAACTCGATGGCTTCTTTGCAAACAGCCCATTGAGATGGTGACTCTTATGGTGCTTAACACAGCTGTTTGACCAATTAATTTGCATTAAAACTCATTTTGCTATCTTAGTCCTCTTGGGTGGAAAAGCAACCATAATTGCATACTCCCTCTAAACCAAACTATCTAACCTCTCAAATGTTAACCTTCCCTAAGTAGCAGCTAGTGGAAAGGCAAATCATGGAGGTAGAAGTTAAAACCACTGATGTGAAGTTTTGAAAGGTATTCTGCTAAATGTCTAGTTCTGATACCAAATCATTCATTACACCCTCTGTCTGAGACACAAGACTCTAACAAGTGGTCTTTCCACCCTGAGGGCAGCCCCCTGAGGAGCTCCCATTGTCTTTTCATTCTAGGTCTGGGCTGGGGGACTGCCAGGCAAATCCTATCAAGCTCTGTTGGAAACCAGGCAGTCAAGAACACATCACAGGCCCAAGCTAGAGAACACACCTCAAAAAAGCCCATCCAAGGCATAGCTCATCTGGGACCAGGCCATAGCTGTCTGCACCAGGCAACTGGGGGATTTGGGCAACAACTGAGAAGTCCAAACGGGAAGCATGGTAGGGAACAGGCACTCCTAGTATTTGCCAAGCCTGTAAATCATGGGGTGTAGCACTGGACAATGAGCTCCAGACTCTGCCTATAAAACCAGAGCTTCTAAAGGCGCATGCTTGGCCAGAGCTGTAAGCCCTTATCACTAAGTAGCGTCTCTCATCATTTGGATGAGGAGGTAAGGGCTTGGAGAGGATGAGGGACTTGCCTGCAGTCTTGCATGGATTTAGAGGCAGTGCTGAGCCGAACACCCATGCTCACCACTCTAACCTCCCGCCCTTCCGCCCTACTGTGCAGCCTCAACCTGCTAAAGTTTTTAAGGACGTGGCCTAAGCTCACTCCCCAACTGCTGTACCCCACACCACTCGAATAAGGAAACTGGGAATAGGGTAGTCATTCCCCTACATGCAGCACCCAATCCCCCGTGCCCAGCAGGTCTCGCTTATCCAGGAGTTCAGTCACCATCTCTCTCAGGAAGCCACTCTGATTCCTCAGAGTATGCTAAAAGCCCCTTCTCTGTGTCCCTAAATACTCTGCATGTGCCACAATCTTAAATTTTATCCTGTTAAAATAATCTTGTTTGCTCAGATGTCTTCCCCCACTGAAATTTAAACTCTGTGAGGGCGAAGACTCTTACTTATTTATCTCTGCCCCTAATGATCTGCACTGTTTCAGTATTTTATTTATAACATTCAATTTAATTCTCACATCACCCTTACTGTACCCATTCTACAGATGAGGAGATGGGGGCACAGAGAAGCTCTGGAACTTGACTCAATTCCACAGGAAAACTATGTAAGGGGCAGAGCTGGGATTTAAACTCCTAAGAACCTTGAATCACTCTGTTGTACTGTTTCATCTACATCAAATTAGGAGTTCCATCCTCATTTTTCAACAGATAGTCAAGATACTTGTTTTGCCCCATCATCTCCACACCTGGAATAAGGTGGCTGTAGCAGACCATGGCTATATCCTGCCTGTGCCCAGGGTATGTGACACCGTGCTCAAGTGATGTCCAAATGCTAGTAACTGTGTCTCTTGCCTCTGGGGCTTTTTTCCAGAAGTCTCTGCCCACATGAGCCATATCAGAATGCCAGAGAATTTAATTTCTCCAAGGAGCCTTCAACCAACAACTCTGGGGAGTTGCTGTTTAAATGCCCCAGCTCCCTGGGGTCATTCTGAAGCATGTGTTTGCACCATTTCTCGGAGTTCCCCACAGGATTAAGCCCCAGGTGCCCACTGTGGTAGCCTGCATGGTACCACATGCTGTATTATTGCCTTCCCTTCTTGGTATTGGAGTCTGATTCCCCTGTGAAGTACTCTGTACTTCCCAAGCACACTCTTAACACTTTCGCCTCAAAGTCTACTTCTGCGGGATCCCAGGTGCTGTGTTACACAGCCATGAGGGGCTCTTTCTTCTTATATAGCTCAGTGGACAATTCCAGGTATCTCTAAAATGCTATCAGTTCAACTGACTCCCATTTGATAATGATTTATGGAGCACCTACCATGTGCTAGGAATTATATTAGGTTCTGGGAATGCAAGAATGAACACGTGCAAAGGGAGATGGACAGCAAAGTACAAAACTGTCAGGGGGTTACTGGAGTAGATACAAGGGGTTCCTAACACAGATTAAAGGGGAGGGTGCCAACTAAGACCTCCTAGAAGAAGTTCTATCGAAACTGATGAGTTGAGATAATCAGGTTTACCCTGTGTCAAGGAGGAGGCAGGCAGAGGCAAAGGTGTGCAGGGGTAGTCTCTACCACAGTGAGCAGACTCCACATCAACTTTCATTGATCACAGCTGCACTGGACCAGTAAACTCCAAAACCTCCCCACACGACTCATTTTCACAGGATTCCTCTAATCACTGTTTTCCTTTGGAGCCAGGTTCAATGTTTATGAATAAAGGGTTAACAAAAACATGGTTCTTTCCACCTGAGAATTCGACCCTCAGTTTACTTTCTCCCTCTGTCTCTTGGTTAAGCTGATAAAAATGATGTCATCTCTGCCACCAGGACACATTGCTCATAAAAAAAAAATTGGTCCTGATTTGTAAACTGCTTCAGGACAGGGTGGAACTATGAAGGGACCATAAGCACAGGAGGGGAGTTGTTATAAAATGTCTGGGGGGCATGAGGTTTCTCCATCAGGGCTGTTTCTGTACCCACTGGACAGGTGCTTCCTTCCTTCCTTCCATATGTGGGGCCCAAAGAGAGTCACTCCGGGCCAGCTGCTGGGCAGTGGCAAAGACTGCTTGAATGCCTCCCACGGAAAGGAGCACCTGACGCTGGCCCGCTGGTACTCTGGGCTTCCTGGTCCATGGCATCCTGAATAGACCGGGGCCAAGGGGGACAGGCGCATCACTTGAGTCTAACTGATTTGTTTTTTAAGACTTTATTTGTTTATTTGTCAGCAAGAAAGCACACAAGCAGAGGGAGTAGCAGGCAGTGGAAGAAGCAGACTCCGCGGGAAGTAGGGAGCCCAATGCGGGACTGGATCCCAGGACCCTGAGATCATGACCTGAGCCAAAGGCAGATGCTTAACCAACTGAACCATCCAGACGTCCCAAGTCTAAATGTTTAATTGACTCTGAGAAGAAGGTGCTCTGGCAGGCATTGCAGTATCTATGCAGAAACTCATCACTTAACTCTCAAACACTTCTTATAAAAGCCATTGTTGAGGAAGGACAATGAAATAACCATATAATTTTTCCTGTATTTGTCCCTTTGTCACAGTCCCTATGCTAAAAATCACACTCATCATTATTAATTATGAATCAGTTTTACCTTGTACTAAGGCCCTTTCTCTCTCCGAAATCTCCCTCCCTCTGTTGGCTTCCCACTCACACACCAAATATCATTAAGTCACAGCACTTTTCAAACACTATTTGTCCTTCCACATTTTTTTTCCTTCCACATTTTAAATTCAACCTAGGCTCCTTCCCGAGCTCCCATCTATTTAGATCCCCTCTTACTCATTTTTGTTCTGATTTATCTCAACACTTCTATGGGTCCCAGCAGAATGCTTTCCTGGACTGCCAAGTACATGTTACGCTCTGAGAATCTTTTCTAAAGCAAAACTCACCTCTTTACTGAAGGCTTTCCATCACTGCACAAACCTTTCTTGTCACATCCACCTGACCCCCCCCCCCCTCCAAAGCATAAATATAAAGAAAATAAACCTATAAAGAAAGAAATTACAAAGCTGTCAAATGGCCAGTTTTCTCATAGGTTGGTTTTTAGCATTAAAAACACTTTTGCCAGTATCTTTTGTTACCTGCTTTTATCTTAAAATAGTTTTTCTACAGAAGAAGAAAAAAATAGTAAGCGAACAGTGGTGTTGTGAGACAATTTAGGTCCTTTCCACTGTGGTTAAAAAAAGAGACTTCATGTGAGGCTTTCACAGCTCCCCTAAAGATGCAAGACTGTGACTTCAAGATCTTGAAATATCTACAGCAGAGGAAAAGCTGTATGCATACTGGAGAATTCAATGAGAATTCTGGGCAGGGAAGAGAATTCTGATTTCCTAAGAGGAACAAGCATCTGGGAACCAGCAGTTTTCTTTCTAAGAAAAAAACTGTTCTGCTATTTGAGTATGACAAAAAAATTAAAAATAAAACCATAAGTGAAATGCTCTAGGTACATTTAAGAATCAATTCAAATTAAAAATGTGTAACAGAGATTCTGTGTAGTATTATATTTTTATAAACATATTTATATTTATTGATTTTTCTAAATCATATTATCCTAGAAGTCTAGGGGTTTTAGCTAATGAAGATACGTTTAAAATTCCTTGTAGGGGCGCCTGGGTGGCTCAGTGGTTTAAGCCTCTGCCTTCAGCTCAGGTCATGATCTCAGGGTCCTGGGATTGAGCCCCGCATCAGGCTCTCTGCTCAGTGGGTAGCCTGTTTCTCCCTCTCTCTCTGCCTGCCTCTCTGCCTACTTGTGACCTCTCTCTCTGTCAAATAAATAAATAAAATATTAAAAATAAAATAAAATAAAATAAATAAAATTCCTTGTAAAACAAAAGGCTAGAATTCCTTTATGGGTAAGTATCCCACCGCCATGGACCTTGAAAGTTGGACCTTAGGAATGGTAACTCTCTACCACCCCTTGCTGGCACCATCCGTAATTGCAAGCACAGCTACTGAAAGGAGAAATTTAACCCCTGAACCACTGAGGATGCCATGAGCTCCAGGGCTTTGGAGCAGTATCTACTGTTGTCTAGTTTGTTTGCTCTGTTTGACAACATTTAGACAGAGTTTTAAACATTGAAAAGTAAATGAGAGAGGAAGACTAACAAAGGAGAGTAGAGAAAGACTTCAAAAAAAGAAAAAACTGGGTGCCTGGATGGCTCAGTCCGTTAGTCCACCTTTGGCTCAGATCATAATCCCAGTGTCCTAGGATTGAGCCCTGTGTCAGCTGCAGCAGGCTTCCCACTCAGCAGGGAGTCTGCTTCTCTCTTCCCCCAACCTGCCCACCTCTCCCCACCCCCAACACTCCTGTGTGCACGCTCTATCTAACAAATAAATTAAGTCTTTTAAAAAATGGAAAGAAAAGATTCTCTACTTTCAAGTTCCATCCGTATATAAACTGGCGATATTCCCTAGTGTCTGTACGTTTGTCTTCCTGACTTTTATGAAAATATATTCGATTTTGTTTACTTGACCGACACAAGACTTCATTAATCACCAAAGAGCAATAACATATTACTGAGCTCAATGATGTCCCAACCATATCGTCATCATCACTGCACTTAGCAACAGTCTAGACCATGTAACCACTTATTATCAGAAACCAATCAAAGAAGCTCCTGGAAACAATGACTTCTTCATATGGCTCAGTCCCCAGCTCTCAATACCCTCACTCGCTCCTTTCCAATCAGTTTTATTTCAGTTTCTCAAGTACCCCACTATTTCTCCCACATCCAGATCTTTGAATATGCTGTTGTTTCTGCCTGGAATATTCTCCTGCTGCTCACTTGGCTCACTCCTCTATCAGATCTCACATCAGCATCATTTCCTTCAGAAAGGTCCTCCCAGGTCCCTCTCCCAGACAAGTGTAGGAGCCCCATAGCCCTCTGCAGGCCCCAGCACAGCACAAGTCCATTAGCAATTCATCATTTAAAGTACCTGTCCCCACTAGACCCTGGGCTTCAGGGAAGAAGGGACCATCCTATTGTACCTACTACCATATCCCTGGAACACGGTGATATTCAATCAACATTTACTGAATAAACAGATGAATCAATGAAACAAATACACAACTCAGGCATAATCTGCATTAATACCACATTAACACATGGCAATCCTCCACAGGTTGTTAGAGTCAAGACTCAGCTAGTGACAACAAGCACAAAAGCAGTCATGCATCTTGGGGCGCCTGGGTGGCTCAGTGGGTTAAAGCCTCTGCCTTCGGCTCAGGTCATGATCTCAGGGTTCTGGGATCGAGCCCCGCATCAGGCTCTCTGCTTGGCAGGGAGTCTGCTTCCTCCTCTCTCTCTGCCTGCCTCTCTGCCTACGTGTGCTCTCTGTCTGTCAAATAAATAAAAATCTTTAAAAAAAAAAAAAAAAGCAGTCATGCATCCAAACGTGAGGAGACTCTTAAGTCCTTCACATCAAAAACCAAAAGTCAATTCACAAAGTTATGCCTTTAAAGCAACTAAGAGATAGAAGTATTAAAAAAAAGGGGGGGGGGGGGCAACAAGGGGTCAGCCAGAGGAGCAAGATGGCAGAGGAGTAGGAGATAGAAATATCATCAGGTACCAGGAGTTCAGCTAGAGAGTTATCAAACCATTCTGAACACCTACAAACTCAAAAGGAGATTGAAAAGAAGAAGAGCAGCAATTCTAAGAGCAGAAAATCGACCACTTTCTGGAAGGTAGGATGTGCAGAGAAGAAATCAGAGGCAACATTCAGGAAGATAGACAGCAGGGGGGTGGGGCCGACTCCTGGCAAGCAGTAGATGTGCAGCAGAGCACAAAATCCAAACTTTTAGAAGTCTGCTCCACTGAGGGACGTCACTCCAGAGGCTAAGCAGGGGCTGGAGCTCTCGCAGGGACAGTGTGGTCTCAGGACCAGTGGGGTCACAGAAAGACCGGGGAAGTCTGAGGGTGGCAGAGCTGCCAGGTAATGGACTGGTTGAAGCTGGCTACAGAAATGGAGCCGAAGAGTGAGTTCTCAGCTTGGAGTTACCTTAAACCATAATCCAAGGCACTGTCAGACCACTATTCTTCGAGCAGGGACCCCATGAGTGGCAGATCCGGAGAGACCCCTTCCTTTATCCTCCAGGAGGAGTGGTGCAGTAGTGTACTACAGGAATCAACTGGGTTTAAAGGCTCCAAATGGGGCCATGCACCAGAGATAGAAATGCTCTGTCACATGCCCGGTGAGCACGGGGTGCAGCTGGAGACCAGGGAGAGGGAAAGGATTGGCTGCTTTTCTCTGAGGGTGTACTGAGGAGGGAGGAGCAGAGCTCTCAGCTCCTATGGGGCCAGAGATTGGGAGGCCGCCATCTTCATTCCCATCCTCCCAAGCTGTACAGAAAGTGTTCAGGGAAAAAAAAAACTCTGAGAGGGAACCTGAGAAGATTACTTAGCCTGGCCCCTGGCGAGGATGGTGCAATTCCACCTCTGGCAAAAACATTTGGGAATCATAGCAACAGGCCCCTCCCAAGAAGATCCACAAGAACATCTAGCCAAGACCAAGTTTACGGATCAATGAGAATTGCCGAACTTCGGAGCTAAAGGAAAGCAACACATAGAATTCATGGCTTTTTCCCCATGATCCTTTATTCTTTCAAAGTTAATTTTTTTAATTTTATTTTTTTTCTTATTCCATTTTTTTAATTTCCACCTTCCTATTTTAATGGTTTTTAACTATTTTATCTTATCAATATTGTTTTTAAAATCATTTTTAATTTTTTTTGTTATAGTCATATTTTATCCCTTCATTTTATTTAACCTTATTTCTTGTATACATATAGGGGTTTTTTTTCTTTAAAGTTTTGGGATACAATTTCTTCTAATAGAGCAAAATACACCCTAAATCTAGCTCATGGCTTTGTTCTAGTCTCCAGCCTGATCACATTATTTCCTCTATATTTTTTCTTTTCTCTTTTCAACCAACTTCTCATCTTATCAACCGCTTATCCTTTTTTAGAATCTTTTTTAAATTTTCATCTTTACAGTCATATTCCATCCCTTCATTGTGCTTTCCCTTATTTTTGTATATGTACAAAAATATATTTCTTTATTTAAAATTTTGGGAGGTAGTTTCTTCTAAGAAACCAAAATATACCCAAAATCAAGGGTGTGGCTCTGTTCTATTCACCAGTGTAATATATACTTTTTTCTCCCCCCCAATATGTCTTCCCCAGTTTCAGGTCTCTTC
The DNA here is from genome assembly GCF_922984935.1 of Meles meles. Classification (NCBI taxonomy): domain Eukaryota; kingdom Metazoa; phylum Chordata; class Mammalia; order Carnivora; family Mustelidae; genus Meles; species Meles meles. The sequence goes on from NC_060068.1 coordinate 96,288,188, forward strand.
TGATTTGGGTAGTGTATATTTTTCCGGGGTTATTGCTACCCTTTTAGTATTTTTTTCTCTCATTCATTGATTCTTATCTGGATAAAATGGCAAGGCAGAAAACTCACCACAAAGAAAAGAATGAGAGGCAGTACCAGCAACTAGGGACCTAATCAATAGGGACATTAGTAATATGTCAGAACTAGAGTTCAGAATGACAATTATCAAGGTGCTAACTGGGCTCAAAAAAAGCATGGAAAATATTAGAGAATCCCTTTCTGGAGAAATAAAATCCCTTTCTAGAGAAATAAAAGAACTAAAATCTAACCAAGTTGAAATTAAAAAACTATTAATGAGGTGCAATAAAAAATGAAGGCCCAGACGCCTGGGTGGCTCAGTGGTTTAAGCCGCTGCCTTTGGCTCAGGTCATGATCTCAAGGTCCTGGGATCGAGTCCCGCATTGGGCTCTCTGCTTGGCAGGGAGCCTGCTTCCCTCTCACTCTCTCTGCCTGCCTCTCTGCCTACTTGTGATCTCTCTCTGTCAAATAAATGGATAAAATCTTTAAAAAAAAAAAAAATGAAGGCCCATACTACTAGGATAAATGAGGCAGAAGAGAGAATTAGTGATACAGAAGACCAAATGATAGAGAATAAAGAAGCTGAGCAAAAGAGAAACAAAAAACTACTAGACAATGAGGGGAGAATTCAAGAGATAGTGAAACCATAAGACAAAACAATATTAGAATAACTGAGATCCTAGAAGAAGAAGAAAGAGAGAGAAGGGCAGAAGGTATATTGGAGTAAGTTATAGTGGGAATTCCCCTAATTGGGCAAAGAGAACAAGCATCAAAATTCAGGAGACACAGAGAACCCCCCTCAAAATCAATAAAAATAGGTCACACACCACCATCTAATAGTAAAATTTACAAGTCTCAGACACAAAGAGAAAATCCTGAAAGCAGCTCAGACAAGAAGTCTGTAACATACAATGGTAGAAATATTAGATTGACAGCAAACCTATCCACAGAGACCTGTCAGGCCAGAAAGGACCAGTATGATATATTAAGAGCATTAAAGGAGAAAAATATGCAGCCAAGAATACTGTATCCAGTTAAGCTTTCATTGAAAATAGAAGGAGAGATTAAAAAAACCTTCCAGGCAAACAAAAAGCAAAAGAATTTCCAAACACCAAAACAGCCATACAGGAAATATTGAAAGGGGTCCTCTAAGCAAATAGAGAGCCTAAAAGTAACATAGACCAGAAAGGAACAGAGAAAATATACAGTAACAGTCACCTTATAGGTAATACAATGACACTAAATTCATATCTTTCAATAGTTACCCTAAATGTAAATGAGCAAAATGCCCCAATCAATGTGTATTCTGATACACAAGGTATCAGAATGGATTTAAAAAAAAAAAAAAAAGCAAGACCCACCGATATGCTGTCTGCAAGAAACTTATTTTAGACCCACGGACACCACCAGATATAAAGTGAGGGGATGAAAAACCATTTACCATGCTAATGGACATCAAAAGGAAGCTGGGGTGGCAATCCTTATATCAAATCAATTAGATGTTAAGACAAAGACTATAATAAGAGATGAGGAAGGACACTATATTATACTTAAAGGGTCTGTCCAACAAGAAGATCTAACAATTTTAAATATTATGCCCCTAACATGGGAGCAGCCAATTAATAACAAAATCAAACAAACACATCAACAATAATACAGTCATAGTAGGGGATTTTAAAACCCACCTCACTGAAATGGAGAGATCATCTAAACAAAAGATCAACAAGAAAATAAAGGCCTTAAATGACACACTGGACCAGACGGACATCACAGATATATTTAGAACATACAATCACAAAACAAGAGAATACACATTCTTCTCTAGTGTAAATGGAACATTCTCCAGAATAGATCACATCCTGGGTCATAAATCAGGTCTCAACCAGTACCAAAAGATTGGGATCATTCCGTCCATATTTTCAGATCACAATGCTTTGAAACTGTAACTCAATCACAAGAGGAAAGTTGGAAAGAATTCAAATACATGGAAGCTAAAGAGAATCCTACTAAAGAATAAACGGGTCAACCAGGAAATTTAAAAAGAATTTTAAGAAGTCATGGAAACAAATGAAAATGAAAATACAACTGTTCAAAATCTTTGGGATGCAACAAAGGCAGTCCTGAGAAGAAAGTACATAACAATATAAACCTTTTTCCAAAAACAAGAATGGTTTCAAGTACACAACCTAATCCTACACCTAAAGGAGATGGAGAAAGAACAACAAAGAAAGCCTAAACCTAATAGAAGAAGAGAAATCATAAAGATCAGAGCAGAAATCAATGAAATAGAAACCAAGAGAACAGTAGAACAGGTCAAAAAAACTAGGAGCTTGTTCTTTGAAATAATTAATAAGATTGATAAACCCCTGGCCAGACTTATCCAAAAGAAAAGAGAAAGGACCCAAATTAATAAAATCATGAATGAAAGAGGAGAGATCAAACCAACACCAAAGAAATACAAACAATCACAAGAACATATTATGAGCAGCTTTACACCAGCCAATTTTACAATCTGGAAGAAATGGATGCATTCCTAGAGACATAAAAACTACCAAAACTGAACCAGGAAGAAAGAGAAAACCTGAACAGACCCATAACCGGTAAAGAGATTGAAGCAGTCATCAAAAATCTTCCAACAACCCTCCTACACTGTTGGTGAGAATGCAAGCTCGTGCAACCACTCTGGAAAACAGCATGGAAGTTCCTCAAAAGTTGAAAATAGAGCTAACCTATGACCTAGCAATTACACTACTGGGTATTTACCCTAAAGATACAAACGTAGTGATCCAAAGGGGCACATGCACCCGAATGTTTATATCAGCAAAGTCCACAATAGCCAAACTATGGAAAGAAACTTAATGTCCATCAACAGATGAATGATAAAGAAGATGTGGCATATATATACAATGGGATACTATGCAGCCATCAAAAGAAATGAAATCTTGCCATTTGTGATGAAATGGATGGAACTAGAGGGTATTATGTTTAGCGAAATAAGTCAATCAGAGAAAGAGAACTATCACATGATCTCCCTGATATGAGGAAGTGAAGATGCAACGTGGGGAGCTTGGGGGGTAGGAAATGAATAAATGAAACAAGATGGGATTGGGAGGGAAACAAATCACAAGAAACTCTCAATTTCACAAAACAAACTGAGGGTTGCTGGGGGGAGGGGAGTCGGGACAGGGTGGTGGGGTTATGGACATTGGGGAGGGTATGTGCTATGGTGAGTGCTGTGAAGTGTGTAAACCTAGCAGTTCACAGACCTGTACCCCTGGGGCTAATAATACATTATATGTTTATAAAATTTTTTTTTTATTTAAAAAAAAAATTTTCCAACAAACAAGAGTACAGGGCCAGATGGCTTCCAGGGGAATTCTACTGAACATTTAAAGAAGAATTAATGCCTATTCTCCTCAAACTGTTCCAAAAAATAGAAATGGAAGGAAAACTTCCAAACTCATTTTATGAGGTCAGCATTACCTTGATCCCAAAACCAGAGAGAGACCCCTTCAAAAAGGAGAATTACAGGGGCACCTGGGTGGCTCAGTGGTTAAGCCGCTGCCTTCGGCTCAGGTCATGATCTCAGGGTCCTGGGATCCAGCCCCGCATCGGGCTCTCTGCTCAGCAGGGAGCCTGCTTCCTTCCCCTCTCTCTGCCTGCCTCTCTGCCTACTTGTGATCTCTCTCTGTCAAATAAATAAAAATTTTTAAAAAATCTTTAAAAAAAAAGGGGGGGGGGAATTACAGACCAATATCCTTGATGAACATGGATGCAAAAATTCTTACCAAAATACTAGCTAATAGGATCCAACAGTACATTGAAAGGATTATTCACCATAACCAAGTAGGATTTATTCCTGGGCTGCAAAGTTGGTTCAACATTCACAAATCATTCAATGTGATATGATACATTAATAAAAAAAAGAACAAGAACTATATGATACTCTCAATAGATGCTGAAAAAACATTTGACAAAGTACAGCATCCTTTCTTGATCAAAACTTTTCAGTGTAGAGGCACCTGGGTGGCTCAGTGGGTTAAAGTCTCTGCCTCCAGCTCAGGTCATGATCTCAGGGTCCTGGGATCGAGCCCCCCATCAGGCGCTCTGCTCAGTAGGGAGCCTGCTTCCCCTCTCTCTCTCTCTCTCTCTGCCTGCCTCTCTGTCTACTCATGATCTCTGTCAAATAAATAAATAAAAATCTTTTTTTTTTTTTAATTTTCAGTGTAGGCATAAAGGGTACATACCTCAATATCATCAAAGCCATCTATAAAAACCCATAGCGAATATCATTCTCAATATAGAAAAACCGAAAGCTTTTCCCCTAAGGTCAGGGACACAGCAGGGATGACCACTATCACCACTGCTATTCAACATAGTACTAGAAGTCCTAGCCTCAGCAATCAGACAACAAAAAGAAATTAAAGGCATCCAAATAAGCAAAGAAGAAGTCAAACTCTCACTATTTGCAGATGATATGATACTTTATGTGGAGAATCCAAAAGACTCCCCTCCAAAACTGCCAGAACTCATACAGGAATTCAGTGAAGTAGCAGGATATGAAATCAATGCACAGCAATCAGTTGCATTTCTATACACCAACAGCAAGACAGAAGAAGGAGAAATTGAGGAGTCAGTCCCATTTACAATAGCATCCAAAACCATAAGATATCTAGGAATAAATCTTACCAAAGAGGCAAAGAATCTGTTCTCAGGAAACTATAAAGTACTCATGAAAGAAATTGACGGAGACATAAAGAAATGGAAAAAAGTTATATGCTCACAGATTGGAAGAACAAATATTGTGAAAATCTCTATGCTACCTAAAGCACTCTGCATATTTAATGCAATCCCTATCAAAATACGATCGATTTTTTTCAAAGAAATGGAAAAAAGAATCCTAAAATTTATATGGAACCAGAAAAGACCCCAAAATAGACTGAGGAATGTTGAAAAAGAAACCCAAAGTTGGCAGAATCACAATTCCAGACTTCAAGCTCTATTACAAAGCTATCATCATCAAGACAGTATGGTACTGACACAAAAACAGACACATAGATCAATGGAACAGAACAGAGAGCCCAGAAATGGGCCCTCAACTCTATGGTCAACTAATCTTCAACAAAGCAGGAAAGAATGTCCAATGGGAAAGATAGTCTCTTCAACCAATGGTGTTGGGAATATTGGACAGCCTCATGCAGAAGAATGAAACTGGACCATTTCCATACACTACACACAAAAATAGACTCAAAATGGATGAAAGACCTCAGTGTGAGACAGGAATGCAGGAGAACACAGGCAGCAACCTCTCCAACCTCACCCACAGCAACTTCTTCCTAGAAATATCACCAAAAGCCAGGAAGGCAAGGGCAAAAGTAAACTATTGGGACTTCATCAAGATCAAAAGCTTTTGCACAGCAAAGGAAACAGTCAACAAAACCAAAAGACAACCAAAAGAGTGGGAGAGGATATTTGCAAATGACATATCAGATAAAGGACTAGTATCTAAAATCAATAAAGAACTTATCAAACTCAACATTCAAAGAACAAATAATCCAATCAAAAAGTGGGCAGAAGACATGAACAGACATTTCTGCAAAGAAGACCTCCAAATGGCCAACAGACACATGAAAAAGTGTTCAACATCACTTGGCATCAGGGAAATATAAATCAAAACCACAGTGAGATACCACCTCACACCAGTCAGAATGGCTAAAATTAACCAGTGAGGAAATGATAGATGGTGGCAAAGATGCAGAGAAAGGGGAACACTCCTACACCGTTGGTGGGAATGCAAGCTGGTGCAAACACTCTGGAACACATTACAGAGTTTCCTCAAAGGGTTAAAAATTGAGCTACCCTATGACCCAGCAATCGCACTACTGATATTTACCCTAAAGATACAAATGTACTGACCCGAAGGAGCACGTGCACCCAAATGTTTATAGCAGCAATGTCCACAGCAGCCAAATTATGGAAAAAACCTAGATGTCCATCTACAGATGAATGGATAAAGAAGATGTGGGGGTGTGTGTGTGTGTGTGTGTGTGTGTGTGTGTGTGTGTGTGTAGGAATACTATGCAGCCATCAAAAGAAACTAAATCTTACCATTTGCCATGACATGGAAGGAACTAGAGGGTATTATGCTAAGCAAAATAAGTCAATCAAAGAAAGACAATTATCATATGATCTCTCTAATATGAGGAATTTGAGAGGCAGGGTGGGGTGGGGGTCGTGGGGGTAGGGAAGGAAAAAAATGAAATAAGATGGGATCAGGAGGGAGACAAACCATAAGAGACTCTTAATCTCAGGAAACAAACTGAGGGTTGTTGCGGGGTGGGGGTGGGATAGGGTGGCTGGGTTATGGACACTGGGGAGGGATGCTATGGTGAGAGCTGTGAATTGCGTAAGACTGGTGATTCACAGACCTATACCCCTGGGGCAAATAATACATTATATATTAATATTTTTAAAAATTCTTTAAATTTAAAAAAAAGTGATCAGCCATAACTAAATCTAAGGAAAGCCCAAGAGTCTGTGTGTGAAACATTTGGGGTTGTTTTTTATTCATTTCCAAAATGCTGTGTGGGGGTTGGCATACTGAAATGGAGATGACAGACTGAAAACAGAAAATGTGCATAAGTCCCAAATCAGAAATAAGGCAAGAGAGTCAACCCTCTGGAAAAGCAGTTTGCAGGTGGAATTTCACAAGGTCTATGTGCACTCAAATGTGACCCTGAGACAGGAGCCCATTTAAGTTTGAAATAATAGTGGCAGCTGACCTCCTTGAGCCACCACCATACCCCTTGCAATGTGATAAGCAGGACCTCATTTAGTCCTTTAGACCACAGAGTCCTTGGAAACATCTTATAAGGTAGGCACCACTACATTCTCCTCATACAAATGAAGTAACCAAGAGCTTAAATGGTTAAATCATTTCACAAGGTTATATAGTTAATTAGTGTGAAACCCATATTAAAACTCAATTTGAGGGATACAAATTCTTCAAGTTACTATACTATAAACCACCCCAATCAAAATCCATGCCCTCCATTTTAGCTATATCTGCCTCAACATCTGTCCCTTCAAGGACATTTCTGACCCCTCCACACCATTCTCCCAAGTGCTCAGTGAAAGTATCAGAATACTTATTTTTAAGTCTGTCTCCCCTGAATAGCCAGAGACAATGTCATAAAGAAAAACAGAGAAGGGCTCTCCTACAGAGGGGAACCAAGGTTGGTGTGTTGCAGCGTCCAATCAAGGTGCAGAATGATGATATGATAGTAAAGCCCCATTTACATATGTGTTTTACTTCCACATACGTGTCATTTTGCATGTGTGTGCTTATTTATGCACATGTGTCCTTATGTGAGCCTGAATGCTCAGGATAGGGCCTAAAAGCATTTACACCAAACTCTAACAGTGATGATTAATGGGGAGTGGAATTAGAAGGGCTAAAGGGGAAACATTTTAGGTCTCATACTCTGTAATGCTTGTAGCACTTTACAAAAAGCCAGTTAGGTCATATAAGTCACCCAGCCCATTTTCTGCTTGGAAAGAGAATTGTCTTGTTGCCATTATGACAGAAAACTTTCTTCCCACCAATTTCAGAGGCTGTCCCAGACTCCTAATTCCTTCCCACCAGATACCATCTTGCTTATTTCTGCTGGAACTAACTACAATTTCCACCTTTTTTTTTCTTCTTTCAATATCCTAATACCTGTTTGATAATACCCACTATTTCTTACCAGTTCCCAGAACACTTCAGGGCACTCTGGTCCCTTTGCCCACAAACACTTAATTCACACTAGGCCCTGGGATGTTCTGCCTTCAGATAGGTGGTCTGTACCCATTGTCCCTAACATTTCCTGTCATTTCACCTGTAGGTGAAAACGAAATAATCTTTAACTCATCCACCTCTTAAATTTCCCATATCACCAGGTTCTGTTTTTGCCCCTGTTGTTTCTCAAATACACAATTAATATATGAATGTGCTCTTTATAGAAGAGTAGAACTGCAAAGACATGAATCAGGTAAAAAGTGAGTCATCCTTGACTTTTCCTCTAATTGCAAAATTAATCACTAAAAATGCTTTGTGTGTATCCTTCCAAATATGTTCCAATGAATTCACAACCTAACCAGACAATTTGTTACTTGGCTTTTTTCATTCCTTCATTCCTAATATATTTCCTGTCTTTTCATGTCAGCATTTTGGGTCTGCCTTATTCCTTTTAATGGCTCCATGGCATCCCATGGTGTGACTAGCATAATTAATTTAGGATGCTATTAAATTAACATAAGACCAAACAGTAGTAAAATAAACTAAATTAATAGAACACTACTGTACTGATGGACATTCAGGGCATTTCTACTTTTAAACTATTACAAGCAATGCTGCAGTGAACACCCTAGCACATGTCTCTTCATGCCCATAGAGTATTTCTACAGAATAGTTCTTAGAAAGAAAATGCCTGCTAATGTCAATTTTGGTAAATTTAACAAATTGTCATCAAAAAGTGTGTCTCTAGCTTTATGGTATTTTCTTATATCTGGCAGGACAAGAGAGTTTCCCTATCTCTCACAGATTATTCTTATTCTTTGAAATTATTTTAATGCAATTCTCATTCAGGCCAACTTTACAATCAGTTTTTTCAAGCTTCACTGCTGTTTTTGTGTATGTGAGATAAGAACGAAGAAATGAAGAGGGTAGTCACTCAGTTTCCACCAACTCCATGTCCCACCCTGTGGCAGAAGTGGCCAGGACCCTGAAAAAGCAGGCCTGCAAGGCCCACAAAGACAAACTTCCTCCTCCTTGTCTACTGGCCAGAAGGGAAGATGGGGAACAAAGGCCTTTCTGGATCCTACCTGGTCTGTTGGCCTCCTGCTTCAGGCAGCAGTGGCCTCAAGGGTCTTAGGTCACTGGGCAATCAGAAAGACTCCTATGGCTCATCTCAGAGAGGGTATGGGTCACAGGAGAGCCAGCCCCATCAGCCACACTGCAAAAGGGAGGGAAGAAGCTTTGAAGCCAGACAGACTGGGCTGCTACCTGGCCTCCAGTGTCTGTCGGTGTAAGCCGAGGTAAGGCAGGGGACTGCTCTGTGCCACAGCCTACCTGGCTGGTAGGTAATACGGAGATAACTACCGCTTGCTGTAAGGACTATGAGGTGAGGACTAGCAAGTGCATTTGTGAAGTGTCTAGCACAGCACCTGAAGCAGGTAAGAGTACAATAGGTGAGAAAAGGGAAAAGGGATTGTTTCCACTCATCTTCTATCCCCCTCCAAGTGTTTCTCTTCTCCTCACCCCTACCCATCCCCACAATGCCACCATGACAGCAAAATGTGACCTGCCATCAGTCACCACTTACTGTGAATGTACTGGACGGAAGGGGCCATCACATTTGTCTCAAGGATTATTCAGGCCAGGAGCCCAGAGTTCTCATCTACTTCTCCCGGCCACAGCCTTGGGGCCTAAACCCTGAAATTATTCTCCTACGAGGCAGTCTCCCCCATCTTCCTCCTCTATTAATCCATTCAACAAATCTTTAAAGAGTACTTGCTCTGTGCCATGTGCCATAGTAAACTTGGGGACACATTGGAGGCTCAACACAGTCCCTGCCCTCAAGCAGCATGTGGTTTCTCTCCTCCCTTCTTTCGCACAAGCACTTATGTGTATGTGGCTGTGAGCCAGGATCTGTTTTCAACATTTCCCTCTGCTCTCTAATGCCACCCATTGCCAGCTCCCCCTCCTTGAAGTAAAACTATAAAATAGCCCTGCCAGCAAGAAGATTCAAAAACGTAACCCTAAGAAACTCCTATCAGCACCAAGGATACACCACTGAGAACCCTTGCTGTTGGAAATCCTATCAGGAAATATGAGAGCAAGGTAAAAACAAACCAGCTTTAACCAAAGACAGAGCTAACGCTGAGCGTGTTAAAGCAACCCTGCTCTGGTCTAGGAGTCAACCAGTGTCCTTGTCAGTACTTCTGTGAGAGTTAGGACTGCCTGGGCGTTCCTGGTAACTTATACAAGCTGGGCTCAACCACTGCTTGGGAAGACTATGTTTCTAAATGCAGAGCTGCCTTGCCAGGCAAACTTAATAAAGTAAGGTTTGTTTTTCAAAATTGAAGTCTGTTATCTCACCAACAATGCTTTATCCCACCATTTCCATGACCAGGAATCCCTCAAATTAGTTTGAGTCCCTCAGTTTGGGTTGGTTCACCAAGTACAGATAATAACTAGATGTGCCACTAAAAGATTTTTAGGTGAAGAAAGGGAGGCCCAGAATAAAAAAGGAATGCAGAGAGGTTAGAGTGGAGTCTGTACTCTGTAGACATAAACAAACATGATACAACTGTTTCCAGTAAATGCTCCCAACAACACTCCATCAAGCCCCCCGATCCTACGGGATGGTCTGCTCTAGAAAGTATACCCCAGACTGATGCATAACTTTTCAGTCACACAGAATCAAAAAAATACATTTATTTCAGTTCTTTAACAATCCACCCAGTTCATTTTAGAATTTCAGTCTAAGGGCACCTGGCTGGCTCAGTTGGTAGAGCATGTGACTCTTGGTCTTGGGGTTCTAAGTTTGAGCCCCATGTTGGGTTGTAGAGATTACTTAAAATAAGTCTTTTTTTTTTAATTTTTATTTTTTATTTATTTGACAGAGAGAGAGAGAAATCACAAGTAGGCAGAGAGGCAGGCAAAAAGGGGGAAGCAGGTTCCCCACTGAGCAGAGAGCCTGATGTGGGGCTCGATCCCAGGACCCCGAGATCATGACCTGAGCTGAAGGGAGAAGCTTAACCCCCTGAGCCACCCAGGCACCCCAAGTCTTTTAAAAATAAATTTAAAAATAGGGGCACCTGGGGGCGCCTGGGTGGCTCAGTGGGTTAAAGCCTCTGCCTTCGGCTCAGGTCATGATCCCAGGGTCCTGGGATGGAGCCCCGCATCAGGCTCTCTGCTCTGCGGGGATCCTGTTTCTCTCCCTCTCTCTCTCTCTCTGCCTGCCTCTATGCCTACTTGCGATCTCTGTTAAATAAATAAATAAAATCTTTAAAAAAAAAAAAATAGGGGCACCTGGGTGGATCAGTTAGTTAAAGCCTCTGCCTTTGGCTCAGGTCATGATCTCAGGGTCCTGGGATCGAGCCCCGCATCAGGCTCTCTGCTCAGTAGGGAACCTGCTTCCCCTCTCTCTCTGCCTGCCTCTCCACCTGCTTGTGATCTCTGTCTGCCAAATAAATAAATATTTTTTAAAATAAATTAAAATAAAATAAAAAATAAATAAACAAAATTTCTATTTAAGACATAAAACTATGAGAGTTCAGAACAGAGGTGTGGGAAGGTACAGTGTTCTCCTATCTCTCAAATGGATTCAAGATTGTGGCTTCAGCCTCTCTCTCCTACCTCTATGGTCAAGAAATACCTGATATCTGAAAAGATTAATTCAAGATCTTTGTCCTTTACCACACATAAATGTTTCTGGAGCATTTATATATTGTTGAGGGCAGAGGGAAAAAGAGAAAGATTTTTACATCCATTTCTTGTTGTATAATATTGACTTTAATATGTACATGGTTTCAGGAAAAACTCATGATTAACTGTAAATGCTGGAGAATTAACATTTCTGGATTAAGGATTAACATTTCTGCCACTGACAATCATTCATCATGGCCCTGTACCATTTATGGGTATTTACCAAGTACCTGTTAGGCATACCAATGAAATACCAGGTCAATTCTTACATAAATGAAATTGTGCACATGTATTCTGAGTGGTCATTACTCGTATCCTTGTCTGCTTATGATATTCAAAACATAAAGTAAACAATGAGTCCAACCTCACATATAATTTATGTGAAACTGAATTTATTCAGTAGGACTGAGGGCACTAAAAATAATATGGCGTTCGTAACTGGGGAATCTGCAGACAGGTTGCTCAGATTGTTCACTTAGTAAAGAAACAACCATAAAAAGTTCCATTAGTACCTATTAAAATGAAATGAACAAATTCAGAAGAATCCGCCCATGAGAAATATTTTTAAAATAAAAGAAAATAAAGGGGCTCCTGGGTGGCTCAGTGGGTTAAAGCCTCTGCCTTTGGCTCAGGTCGTGATCTCAGGGTCATGGGATTGAGCCCCACATCAGGATCTTTGCTCAGCAGGGAGCCTGCTTGCCCCTCTCTCTGCCTGCCTCTCTGCTTACTTGTGATCTCTCTCTGTCAAATAAATAAATAAATAAAATCTTTAAAAAAAAAAAAAAGAAAGAAAGAAAGAACAGCTAAGAAAATGTGACCTGCGCTAAAAAAAGAAAAAAAAATCCAAAAAGCCCTGTTTGAGAGACATTTAATAATAGAATCTTTTTTATTCCTTTCCTGTGGGCATTATTCAGTTTGAGCTGAAATTGCACCTTGAATGATTCATTGACAAGTAGGAAGAATATGAATCTGGATTTACATAAAGATGAGTAAGACAAATAGAATATGTTTAGATATTTGAAAAAAAAAAAAAAGCATACACACATATACATCCCCCAGGATGTGCGGAAAGGAGTCTGGGGGAGGCTGAAAGACACACAAGACAGCCCAGTTAAATTTCCTTTGAATGACTACAGAAGAGAAGGGGCTATAAAGTGAGAGGCCCCTGTCAGAGAGGCTCCATTTGGCCCCAGGGCCTCATTTCCCTCCACCAGCAAGCTGGATCGGTGTAGAACTGAGTAAGTGTCAGGCCCAGGAATGCTTTCTTGCTTTAAGGCTTCTGTTGCCATAGGAAGTCAGTCACTCTCTAGTTTCTGAAAGGTGGTTAATAATCAGCTTGGGAGAAAGCAAATTCTGTCTCAAACTTGAATTCAGCTTACTCTTGTCTCTGATACTGTCCTCATGGGTGTCAGTACTAAAAATTCAGAATATCTTGGGAACTCATATCTGGGAAAAGATGCTAGAATCTAAATACTTAGGAAAGAGTCCAAGAATCCATCCAGACTCCTCAGCATGGGTCTAGAAGGTATGACTACAAAATTAGGATGCACGTATGGTGTGAGCATGTATTTCAACAAACAAACCTGTACATGCATAAAGAGATCCGTACCATGTCCTAAAAAGTAAAAGGGGATATATGATTAGTCCAACAATACCATCACTGTTTGAAACTCTTCAAGAATTCCTCTTTTGATAGTACCTTCCAAGCTAGTTTAAAAGCCTCCCTAGGAAACCTATACTTGGACTTTACAGACATACCTTGTGTAATAAACACATAATATTATGTCAATGGCACATGCCACTACTATTCCAGAGCGAGAAAGAATGAACCACTCTTGCTTAACCCAGTAGCAGAAGCACCAAACTACCTTAAACATGAGTCTGTCTCTCAGTATCCCTTGCCTGTGCAGGCTGTCACCCCAAACCACGGTCTGGTCCCTGTGCCGGGAGGCTATGGGTACTGATGTGGGTTGCATGGTGGGGAAGAAAAGAAAAAGGTTCTATCTGCATACATCCATTAGGATGACTATTATAAAAAATTAAAAAACAACTGTGGGTAAGACTAAGGAGAAAGTGGAACCCTCATGCTGGTAAAAATGTAAGATGACGCAACTGCTACAGAAGACAGGACGGTGTTTCCTCAAAAAATTAACCAGAATTATTACATGAATCAGCAATTCCACTCCTAGGAATATACTCAAAATTCTGAAAGCAGGGGCTTGAAAACATATTTGCACACCAAAGTTCATAGCATTATTCGTAATAGCTAAAACATGGAAATAACCCAAGTGTTCAATGACAGATGAATTGATAAACAAAATGTGGCATAGACATACAATGGAATATTACTCAGACTTAAAAAGGAATGGAATTCTGATGCAGGCTATAACACGGAAAAACATTGAGGACACTAAGCTAAGTGAAATAAGCCAGACACAAAGGGACAAATATGGAATGATCCCATGTCCCTGAGGTAGCTGAAACAGTCAGGCTCAGAGATGAAAGTCAAATGGCTCTTGCCAGGGACTGGCAGGGGGAGAGGGGGAGGGACAATTATTGTTTAATAAGCACTGAGCTTCAGATTGGGAAGATGGAAAACTTCTGGAGATGGACAGAGGTAATAGTTGCATGATAACGTGACTATACTTAATACCACTGAATTGTAGTTAAAAACAGGCAAATTGGTAAATCTCATGCATAGTTTAAGACAGTAAAAAAAAAAAAATACATCTACAAAAGCAAAGTCAGAGGAACTTCTTGTGTCTTCAAACCTTCTAGCTCTTAGCCGATTTCCTACCCACACAACTTGGTACACACAAAATTTCTCCAGGACCAACCCCAACGTTTGAAGTTAATTTGTCTGTCACTCCCGACTAGATCCTGGTTTGAATTAAGGAAGGAGAAAAGAAACTTCTCAATGATGAGATTTACTTCTAAAAAGGGTTGCCAGATTTGACAAATAAAAACACAGGATCACCCAGTTAAATTTAAATTCCAAGTAAATGTCAAAAATTTTTAGTGTATGTACATCCTAAATGTTGCATGGAATGAATTTATATCAAAAAAAATTTTATTTATATATTTGATAGAGATCACAAATAGGCAGAGAGGCGGGCTTCCTGCAGAGCAGAGAGCCTGATGCGGGGCTCAATCCCAGGACCCTAAGATCATGATCTGAGCTGAAGGCAGAGGCTTAACCCACTGAGCCACCCAGGCATCCCTATACCAAAAATATTTTGTAGTCTACCTGAAGTTCAAATTTAACTGGGCATCTTGTACTTTATCTGACAACCCTAGTCCTAAATGAAATTGTTTCTAGTTGATGATACTGTCTCTTGCCTACAAATGCTGGCTCTATTTAAAGGCTGCTACTGGCTGAGTCTGCTGCACTCAGGCATGAACCAAGCTGTTATCAATCCTTGGAGCGCAGAGAACAGAAAATAAAACACATATCTGGTCACAGTCACTTTCCCCCATTATGCAACTGTCCATTTATCTCCAAAATCCAACACTTCAGCCCTTGTCCTCAGCCTGAGGGTTAAGTACTATTCTGCTCTACCCATTAGCTTAGCTCTCCATGGGAGCTAGGGTTTAGAGGAGCCTGGTGGATTCTATCAGTCCTCCCTAATTGGTCATTAGATTTAGAAATATTACACTGAAAAGCTGTTTACAGCACCGTTTTTAGCTCTCCTTATCTAAATATGTCTATAATGATTTCCAACAGGAAGGACATTTTAAAAACTATCACTGCCAAGTTTTTCTGTAAATACATCCCCTGGGTTATTAAACGTGTAGTACAACTCTCAAGTAAACTTCATGAAAAGGACAGTCTATTCTCCATCTTATACCTAAAGAGACAGACCAGGCACTGACTTTCTCAGCCAACTGTCCACTCAACACCCATCACTTTCTTCTCTCCACCTGCCTTGCCACTCCCCAGACTTGCTTCTTCCCTTAAAATCTGGTGCTGAGACCGCATGTGTGTTTCCCATTCTGACGCCACTTGCTCATTCCCTTTGGCCTGATTGTTCTGATTGCTGCAGCCCCAGAAGGAAATACTCAACAGCACAAAAATAAAACTAATGTGAAATTGGTCATAAGGGCTGTTTGCCCTTTCCAGTGTCACTTCTAGACCTGCTACTCAAGGAGCTCAAAACTAAAAGAATACACCCAACCCCTTCCACTGAGCCCGTTATGTTCTCACTTTCCTAGAACAGAAAAATGTAATTCAGTTCAGCCAATACCTCTAGGGTTCCCAGGATACAGAAGGCACCACCAACTGATGCCAAGAAGCCACAGTATTAAGACATTGTCACTGCCTACGGAGCACTTAAAGCTCATAGAACCTGAAAGTAAACCAAATGCTTTATAATTGTTTCCTTAAGACATCTTAATTGAGTGAGGCACTAACATGAAATGGCTTAATTCCTGCTTTCAATCACCCTTCCCACTTTCCCTTCCTTTAATAAAATTTTGGATGCATTTTATATTTTTTTGGTCACTCAAAACTATTAAAAGATCAATTCTGGTTTTTGTGGAGGTTTTTAAGATTTTATTTATCTATTTATTTGACAGAGACTGAGAGAGCATAAGGAAAGGGAGCAACAGGCAAAGGGAGAGGGAGAAACAGGCTCCCTGCCTAGCAGGGTGCCTGGACCCTGGAATCATGATCTGAGCTGAAGGCAGCTGCTTAACTGACAGAGCCACCCAGGCACCCAAGACCAATTCTGTTTTAAACTCCATTCCCACATGTGATTCAAAACTTTTCCTCCAAGCTCTGGCTCAGGGGATTTGGTGATAAAGCCATGTGATCTGTTCCTTCACTCCCCATCTCACCTGGCTCCCCAAATGGGAGATGGGAAAACCCTCTTGTCCCGGGGCATATCATTTCCTCACCTTTTTTTTTTTTTAAAAAGATTTTATTTATTTATTTGACACACAGAGAGAGATCACAAGTAGGCAGAGAGGCAGGCAGAGAGAGAGAGGAGGAAGCAGGCTTCCTGCTGAGCAGAGAGCCCGATGCGGGGCTCAATCCCAGGACCCTGAGATCATGACCTGAGCCGAAGGCAGTGGCTTAACCCACTGAGCCACCCAGGCGCCCCTCCTCACCTTTTTTCCTCCACCTTTTCCTTCCAGGTATATTCCCTTCACAGTTGGGGACTGGGAGATACAGGGAGGAAAAGTCTTAACTGACAGCCCATTGGTGGAGACGGGTACTATTTTGCTCAGGTTTAATGTGGTCCCTGCTAATATGGTGGTATTCAAAATAATGGTGTGCATGTTTCTCTTGGGCGTTGTTCAGCTCGACCCCTACCCTTCCTCACATCGGCTGCAGACGGAGAATCACTTTACCTGGTCCAGGGCATATTCAGGCCACCCGAAAGCCTGACTCTAACCCCGGTGCTCCTTCATGTGGAGTTAGAGGAATCACACACGTCCCCTTTGGTACTCTTTGAAGGGGACTGAGCAGTGAGGAGCATGCCCACCCTTTCTCTCCTTTCCCCCAAGAAACTATGTCCCAGTTCCTTCTCACCCCACTATACAGATTCCTTCCACAGGACCATCAGGTTCAGAAATCACCAGATGAGAAGCAGCTTGAATCTCATATTCAAGAACACTCCTTTCCTTCCTTTGGGGATATATGTCATGCTGTCCCCAAAACCCTCTCAGCACACTCTCCTCTGTGCCAGTGGCAGCTGCGAGTTGTTCCTTGGCAAGCATCCATTCAGGGAGGAGGATGCCAACGTCCCTTTTTGACAGCCACACTCAGTCTGGGAGCAATTCCCTTGGATCTGGGAGGATGGCTGGAGCATTTCCAGCTCATCCACCACTCCTGGGAGGAGACAGAAAAGGCTCTCTCACCATAAACACTCTGCCTGCCTTGGACTCTCCTACCCGTCCAGTGCTCTCCTCACGTAGGCCTCAGGGTGGAGTGAAGGGTGTGGCAACAGAACTTTGTTTACAGCTTGGGGTTCTTATGGCCAATTCCAGGGCATCAGGAAAATTCCAACTCAACATCCCCACTGCTGCTCCTAATCTCTGAAGGACACTCACCAACTGGTACCCTCAGCTCTCCTAGGCTTATACTTGCCTTAGCCCACTGACTTAGTTCAGTCTGTCATTTAACACTCAGCTTCCACAGGTGTGAGCCACCTCACGCCCTGCGGAAATGGTGAAGTGATGATGAGCGTGGCAGAGGGAAGAAACAAACAAGTACCTGAAATGGAAGAGCTGGTCTGGAGGTCGGAGAGGTAAACAAGACACATCGGTGGGGTACTGTGCCGCTCATTTTCCCTCACAAGCAAACACTTGTGTCTTCCAGAGCTTTCATGATGTTTAATATGGTAATCGATGGCACGCAGGAGCAGATACGAGAATCCATCTATCTTCTATTAACCCAGACATGAGAGGGATGTGCAAAATACGTACAAGAATACCATTTTGTCTCCCTCCTTTTGTTTTGTAAAATACAGTAAGATTTTAGAAAATGTAATTTCCATTAACATGTAAAGAGTTTCTTTAATTCTTTTAAAATAATTATTTAAAAAATTTTTTCTCGGTTTTCATTTCTAATACAGTAAAAATCAACAGATAAAACTCATATAAACAAAACTCTCTGGGGTCTGCTCTGGACTGAATGTTTGTGTTCCCTCCAATTTCCTATGTTGAAGCCCCACATGATGGCATGGGGTGGGTAGCACCTGTGGGAGGTGATTAGATTGCAATAGGTCATGAGGTTCGGCCCTCTGTGACAGGATTACTGTCCTTAAGAAAAGGAAGAGAGAACAGAGCTTTCTCTCTCTCTCTCTCTCTCTCTCTCTCTGCGACATGAGGATACAGAGAGAAGGCAGCTGTACAAGCTAGGAAGTGGGCTCTCACCAGGAATAAAAAGTGCCAGAAACTTGATCTTGGATTCCTGGCCTCAGGAACTATGAGAAATAAATGCCCATAGTGTAAGCCACCCAGTCTGTGGCATTTTGGTACGGCAGCTCAAGCTGATTAAAACAGGGTCCTTAATCATTTTGAAGAGGCTGAAGGTTTTGACAATAAAAGATTTGAGAAACACTAGTCAGATCCAATGATCTGTATTCAGAATTTATGCTATATTCCAGCCATAGCTCTTGGCAATTGTCCCTTCCGCAATGTTCTCCTTTGGAGACCAGGATAATCTGAAGTCTTTCCTCACCATACCTTTTAAGTCTCTTCCTACATCCACCTACTCCTCTAAAATCAGGAATTCCTTAGAGATCTAGCCTTGCTCTTCCCTGCTTCTGTCCTATATTCTGGTCAATGGCTTCAACTCTTACCCTTTGTATGTGTGTATCAAATTCTCTTCCCCTACCCTATACTGAGACTTCCCACTTTCCCACTGGACATGTGGCTGTTAAACAATGCCTCAAACTCAACATGCCTGAACCCCAACACCTAGTCTTCCTCCCGGGTCTTTGCTTCTAAACTGAAACTCCTCATTCCAAACACAGCAGTTAAAATACCAACCAAGTCTGCCTCCCACAATGCCTCCTACATCTGCCCTTGCCCATCCATGAACCCCAGCTTGGCTCTTGCCCTTGTCGTCCATCACTCCTATGTGTAGTTCTGCATGTATTCCTTTGACCTCCAAAATGTACCTTCTCAAATCCATGCTTCAGGACACCACATGACTTATCCTACAACTGCTAGTCAAATTACATTACTCCTCTATGCAAAACTCAGGTCTAGGGATGCCTGGGTGGCTCAGTGGGTTAAGCCTCTGCCTTCGGCTCAGGTCATGATCCCAGGGTCCTGCTGGATCGAGCCCCACATCGGGCTCTCTGCTCAGCAAGGGAGCTTGCTTCCTCCTCTCTCTCTGCCTGCCTCTCTGCTTACTTGTGATCTCTCTCTGTCAAATAAATAAATAAAATTTAAAAAAAAAAATAAAAAATAAATAAAAGAGTTTAGTACAGGGGCGCCTGGTGGCTCAGCCAGTTAAGCCCCCAACTCTTGATTTCAGTTCAGGTCATGATCTCAGGGCTGTGAGATAGAGCCACTCATGGGGCTTCATGCTGGGCATGGAGTCTGCTTAAGATTCTCTCACTCCCTCTCCTTCTGTCCCTCCCCCACTCTCTTGCCCCCCCAAAAAATAGATAAATAAACGAGGCCTGACATATTCAAATCTTAGTTTCTGTTTTTGTTATTGTTAATTTACCCATGTTTATCAAAAACTGCTCATTCTTCAAGGCCCCCTACAAAATGGCACTTCCCCATGGAAATTCCCTTATTTGCCTTTACCAAACCACCATTAACTCCTCCCTCTGCCTCTCAGAAAAACTTGTCACTCAAGTTGAAATATTTATACTCTGCTTTGCATTCTAATTAGTTCCTTGGATGTATGTACATCATCCCAAAGCCTTCCCCTGACACACACACACACACACACACACACACAAACGCACAAAGTGGCAAACTCCCATTAATCTAGGGCCATTTGGGGCTCCAGATAAAAATTTCCATTAGATCCCCTTTGATCGAGTATAACACCTGTTTTCTTTTTTTTTTTTTTTAAGATTTTATTTATTTATTTGAAAGACAGAAATTACAAGTAGGCGGAGAGGCAGACAGAGAGAGAGAGGAGGAAGCAGGCTCCCTGCTGAGCAGAGAGCCTGATGCGGGGCTCGATCCCAGGACCCTGGGATCATGACCTGAGCCAAAGGCAGAGGCTTTAACCCACTGAGCCACCCAGGCGCCCCTAACACCTGTTTTCGAGACCTAAGCCCCCACTGACAACATTGCTCTCAATGGTACTTGAGGGCACAAAAAAGCTTTCCACGTTCTATTTTTACTTCTGTTGCTATAGTAAATGGCTAGTTCTTCTTCATATCCCCGCTCTTCTAATTTGCCTCTAATTACACCAAACTCCTACTTAATGACTTTTAAAATTTTTTTTAAATGTTTACTTTCTAATTCTCTGGAAATCACAGCTTTCTCTTAAGCTTTTCCATAAAATCTGTGAGACCTATTTAATGGTGACATAAAAGAAAAAAAAAAGATTTTAAAAGACCTGCAATAATATCAATAACCATAAGATGACCAACTACAAAGAGCTTTCAATTTTTTTTAAGATTTTATTTATTTATTTGACAAAGAGACATAAATTTATTTATTTGACAAAGAGAGGGAATATAAGTAGGGGGAGTGGGAGAGAGAAAACAGGTTTCCTCCTGAGCAGGGAGCCCGATGCAGGGCTGTATCCCAGGACCCTCAGATAATGACCTGAGCCAAAGGCAGGCACTTAATGACTGAGCCACCCAGGTGCCCCAAGATCTTTCGAATTTTTAAGGTGTCTCTCATCCAAAACACACAAATTTTCCAAAGAAATTCATGGTATAGATATAAAATATTTTGGATGTCAGAAATTACATATTTTGTTCATTTTCATTAAGATAAGATGGTTGCCAAATGAATAAAACTGACTTCAGCTCCACTCAAAAGATATTTTCACATTCTAATTAGAAATCAGAATGGAGCTAACTGTAAATCTGAAGGAGCTAGAAAAATAAGAACAAAACCCCAAATTAGCAAAAGGAAGGAAATAACAAAGATTAGAGTAGAAATAAATGATACAGAAACAAACAAACAAATAAAAAAAAAGAGAGAGAGAGAACATATCAATGAAACCAGGAGCAGGTTCTTAGAAAAAGTCAGGAAAATTGATAAACTGCCAACCAGACTCATCAAAAAAGAGGGGGGGAGGGACACTTGGGTGGCTCAGTAGGTTAAGCATCTTCGTTCAGGTCAAGTCACGATCCCAGGATCTTAGAATCAAGCCCCAATTTGGCTCCGTGCTCAGCAGGGAGTCAGCTTCTCTCTGCTTCTGCCCTTTCCCACCGCACTTGTGCTCTTTCTTTCCCTCTCTCAAATAAATAAACAAAATCTTCAAAAGAGAAAGAAAGGACTCAAATAAAATAACAAATGAGAAATGAGATAAAACATCCAGCCACCACAAAAATACAAACAATTGTAAAAGAATATTGTGAAAAATTACATGTCAATAAATTGGGACAACCCAGAAGAAATGGATAAAGTCCTAGAAACATACAACCTACCAAAACTGAAGAAAGAATATGTAATAGGAAAATGACAGTCTCTTCAACAAATGGTGTTAGGACACTGGAATGAAACTGGACCACTTTCTTACACCATACACAAAAATAAATTCAAAATAGATTAAAGACCTAAATGTGAGTCCTGAAACCATAAAAATCATATAAAAGAACACAGGCAGTAATTTCTCTGACTTCAGCCATAGCAACACTTTTCTTGATGTGTCTCCTGAAAGCAAAGGAAGCAAAAGCAAAAATAAACTGTTGGGACTACATCACAATAAAAGCTTTCTGTGCAGCAAAGGAAACAATCAACAAAACTAAAAGACAGCCTACAGAATGGGAGAAGATATTTGCAAATGACATATCCAATAAAGGTTTAGTATCCAAAATGTATATAGAAGAGATACAACTCAACACCCCAAAAACAAATAAATCAATTGAAAATGAGAAGACATGAACAGACATTTTTCCAAAGAAAACATACAGATGGCCAATAGACACATAAAAAAAAATGTTCGACATCACTCGTCTTCAGGTAAATGCAAATAAAAAACAATGAGGTATCACCTCACACCTGTCAGAATAGCTAAACTCAACAACATAAGAAACAATAAGCATTGCAAAGAATGTGGACAAAGAGGAACACTATTGTACTGCAGGTGGGAAGGCAAACTGGAGCAACCACTTTGGAAACAGTACGAAGATTCCTTAGAAAGTTAAAAATAGAACTAACCTATGATCTGGCAACTACTACTGGGTATTTACCCAAAGAATACAAAAATAGGAAATCAAAGGGATACATACACCCTTATGTTTACAGCAGCATTATTTACAATAGCCAAATTATGGAAGCAGCCCAAGTGTCCATCAATAGTTGAATGGATAAAGAAGTGGTATATAAATAATAGTGGAATATTATTCAGCCATAAAAAAGAATGAAATCTTGCCTTTACAACAACATGAATAAAGCTAAAGAGTATAATGCTAAGTGAACTCAGTCAGAGAAAGTTAAATACTATATGATTTCACCCATATGTAGAATTTAAGAAATAAAACAAACAAGCAAAGGGAAAAAAATAGAGACAACCAAGAAATAGACTCTTTTTATAATTATTATTATGTTCAGTTAGCCAACATATAGCACAAAATTAGTTTTTGATGTAGTGTTCAATGATTAATTAGTTGTATATAATACCCAGTACTAATCACAACATGTGCCCTAGACTTTTTTTTTTTAAGATTTTATTTATTTATTTGTCAGAAAGAGAGAGAGGGAGAGCACAGAAGGGGGAGCAGCAGGCAGAGGGAGAAGCAGGCTCCCCACTGAGCAGGGAGCCTCATGAGGGAGTCGATCCCAGGACCCTGGGATCATGACCTGAGCCAAAGGCAGATGCTTCATTGACTTGAGGAGTCCCAAGAAACAGACTCTTAACTATAGAGAACCAACTGATGGTTATCCCAGGGAAGATACATGGGACAATGGGTGAAATAGGAGAGGGGATTAGGGAGGACATTTGTCACGATGGGCACTGGGTGTTGTATGGAAATGCTGAATCACTATATCGTATACCTAAAACTAATGTAACACTGTATGTTGACTATAATGGGGAAAAAGAGAAATTCCTAACAGAATAATCCCATTCTCTTCTTAGATATCTGAGGTGTTTTGTTTTTGTTTTTTTTTTTAATATTTACATTCATGAACTACCAGGAAAATAATTTAATGTAAAAAATAAGGTAGGGGTATATTTTTTTTTCAGATGGCTAGCTTGCAGTCCCCAAACCATTGATTGAATAAATTATCATTCCTCAAAAAAAATGAGAGAGAACAGAATGAAGCTAACAAAAATTTTGCCCAAGCAAAGGCTCCATAGTTTCCTGTCCAGACCCTGCACTTCATGGTTTCATTTTTGCTACAGTAAATCCTAAAGAAGGCACATACAAACTGAACCTTCTAATTTTGCCTATGTGTTTTTTTCCCTCCTCAAGCATTTTCAAATTGAAAATAAGCTTAGTTTACAGGAAGTTGGAAATCATTCTGTTTACTCCACATATTCAAGGGATGTACATACAAATATTTACTGGACATGAAAATTCAATGTCATAACACAAACCATCTGACTTCAGGACTTTGAATATGTACAGCAATGATTAACAACAGATGAAAATTTTACATTCTCAGAGTTCCACATTTTGAACTTGGGCTTGCCTTTCAGGGTAGGTGCTCATTAGGGCACTGTAGGGCTTTTAAGAAGCATGTTTTCGTTGTGAAAATTTGTTTCTATAGACCCATTCAAACAGAGAAAAACATTATTCTCTGAAATGAAGTGTGGTTAAAAATAGAAAGCAAATTAATACCCAATCTTTAGGATTTCCTCAGCTGAACTCTGATCCTGTCCAAAAAGAGATTATTGTGAAATCTTTCCTTTTAGCTAAAACACATGAAGAGCTAAATGAAGCACAGTAAAAGAAACATCACAGCAGTGGAAGTTACAAAATTCTCTGCACTTGCTAGTAAGGAAAGACAGAGTTTGCACTTCACCTTGATATGGTGGTGTTTTCTCAGATTCCATGTCTTTTTTTTTTTTTAAGATTGATATTATTTATTTGTTTGTTTGTTTGAGGGAGAGAGGGCATGCACAAGCTGGCAGAGGGGCAAATGGAGAGAGAGCCTCTTAAGCAGACTCCGTGCGGAGCACAGAGCCTCACATGGGGTTTGATCCCAGGATGCTGAACTCATAACCTGAGCCAAAATCAAAAAAATCAGATGCTTAACTGACTGAGCCACCCAGGTGCCCCATATTCCAGATCTTAAGTCATCTAGGTCACCAGGTCTATAAATGATTCACATAATTACAAAACTGTGGAATCCAACCATTTCATTTACAGATGAAGAAAAGTAGTAACCTGTCCAAGGTAAAATTTCTATTTATAGTGTTGGAAGAAGACCCCAAATCAACTGACCTTTCACCTCAGTGTTCTTTTTATTCCAAAACTAAGTATGCCACAGCGCTCTTGCCAGACTCATGATACTAAGAGTTGCAGGTCACTGTAGGAGGAAACAAGAAGAAAGCCCAAGTATCTGGAGCAAACTGCTCACATCTCCCTGAAGGGCTGGCCCTGAAATCACTAGGAAAAATTCCACTCAAGAGGCATGCCTGGGACAGGAATGGCCAGAGCCCACCATTAGGAAACAGATGTCTATGAGTGGGCACTAGAGAGCTCTCTCTAGGGTCATGCTAGCAGAGGAAACCTCAGCCGCCAACAAAGGAAGGAGGCATGTTCACTGTAGCCTGGAGCTACATGCTGTTTTCTGCCGGGGACTCACAGCCTCCTCGTGGAACAAAGATTCCCCTATTAGTCTGCTCTAGCTGCCATAACAGCGCCACAGGTCATGTAGCTTCAACAACAGAAATTAATTTTCTCACAGTTCTGGAGGCTGGAAGTCAAATCAAGGTGTCACCAGAGTTGGCTTCTTCTGAGGTCTCCCTTCCTCCTTGGCTTATATATAATCATCTCCCTGTGCCTTCACATGGTCTTTTCCCTGTACATATTTGTGTCCTAATGTCCTCTTAAAGGACATCAATCATATTGGATTAGGGCCCACCCTAATAATATCATTTTAAACTAATTCCTTCTTTAAAGACTCTATCTCCAAACACAGTCACATTCTGAGGTACTGGGGTTAGGACAGCAACATATGCACATGGAAAAAAGTCAGTCAGTCCATAACACCTCCTGACCATATCCAGCAACCAATGGTCCATCTTCTTGGCTGAATCTCTTCCCCAACACATTCAACAACTCAAATGTGCACCAGATGCACATTCAAGCTCGTGCCGACCATGCCTGCATGGCCTTCCTCTAAATGCAAGAAATTGCCCCATCAACCAAGCTGCTCTTCTTTCCACTGCTTTGCCATTTCTATTACCATGTTTCGTTTAGCTCTTCATTTGTTTGGCGAGAAGGAAAGATTTCACAATAACCTCTCCAGGAAAAACACAGGCATACTAGTCCTCCCTCTCCTTTCCTCCCTTCCTCTCCCTTCTTCTCTCTTTCTCTTTCTCTCTCTCTCTCACACACACACACACACGTATACTCACACACATACACTCATTCTCACACACAATCTCACAAACTCTCTCACACTACTCACACTCCCTCACACTCACACACATTCTCACACACACACAGTCTCTCTCACACTCTCTCTCACACACAGGAGTATTTTCCCCACTCTCTTGAAGATCTACCATAAGTCAGAGCATCCAATTCCATAAACAGAGAGAATTTCCAAAGCTCTGAAGAGCCAGGAGAAGTCCTAAAGAGCCCTCCAGAGATCCACTGGGGAAGAAGCTGCCTTAACCCCTTGTGGTAGGCAGAGCTCTAAAAACTGCCCCCAAGATTTTCAAGCCCTGACTATTCACTCATACACTAATCTAGACTACTGTGAAGGGACTTTGCAGATGGAATTGAGGTTGACAATGAGCTGACTTTCAAATAGGGAGATTATCCTGGATTATTCACGTGGGCCCAGTATAATCGCATAAGCCCTTAAAAACAGAAAACTGCAGAAGAGTCTCTCAGAGAAGTGCTGGGGAAGAAAAGAAGGTCAGGGGGACTCAAAGTGTGAGAAGTACTCCCCACCTCTATTTCTGGCTTTGAAGATGAAGGAAAGGAGCCATGAGCCAAGGAACATAGGCAGCCTCTAGAAGCTAAAAAGGACCTCCAACTGAAATCCAACAAGAAAATGAGGACCTCGATCCTACAAATGTATGAAACCTAATTCTGACCAACAAAACTGTGAGATAATAAAATTGTATTGCTTTAAAACATGAAATTGGCGGTAATTGATCACAGTGGCAATAAAAACTAATATGCCTATCCTGTTTTTAAATGTCATATCCCTACATTGGTCCCTTTTACGAAAGAATTTCTTCTCACATCACCTACATTTACATCATTCTATGTGGCTGGCATTACCCTTTACCACTAATTCAGCATC
Organism: Meles meles; assembly: GCF_922984935.1. NCBI lineage: Eukaryota > Metazoa > Chordata > Mammalia > Carnivora > Mustelidae > Meles > Meles meles. Next base: position 96,314,804 of record NC_060068.1, read on the forward strand.
CACATTAAACTAAAATCCATGCCGTGTTTACACAAAAACTCTTAGAACCAGTAGCTTACATCCTAAACATGACACCACACGCACATATGTCCACAGTTGTATTCCCTGCCCTGGAGACCTCCTAGGACAGTTAGGGGCTGACTGTACCCTCCAGAGGTCACAGATGCCTCTAGGAACCTCTGCCCTGCAGATAGATCCTGAATCCGATCCCAGAAGGAACTGTCCCAACCTGCCACATTGTTCTTTGTATGCTCACTCTTGTGACCTCACATAGTAGTCGGAAATAAGAATGGCATGGATTTGCTAAGCACCACTTTGAAAGAAATGAAGGTTTAGAAATGCCCACACCATCTGATGGATAAAAATAGCTATAGGAAAAAAGGAACAACCCAAGCTGCAGGCAAGAATCTACTGAGAGAACAATTAAAGAACACAGCCCTGTTTTGGCACAAGAGTCTCAGGAGAGAAAAAGTTCCAACCCACTTCCCGGGCACCACCCACTCAGCAAGGTCTCTGCAGCACAGAATCCATGTCTGTAAGTAGAAGGAGCTGGGGTTTCTTTAGCTGCAACAAAGAGGCCTTAAGACCTGAAACAAATTCCTACGATTCTAACCCACCACCTCTCCCAAATGGTATCCCCAAGTTCCAGATCCTTGTCACTGGTCGCCTGCTAGAAATTTCTTTCCAAGTTCCCACGGGCACCTCAGACATTACTAGAACACAAATGAATCCATCACCTTCCTCTCCAACATTCTCCTATCCTTTATTGGACGCTTGCCTCATGCCTGGGACTCGGCTCCACATTTTACATACAATATTCACTTAAACTCACAAATCAGTATTTACACAGAAAGTGCATTGCACACAGGTTACGTTGCTTCTTTACACTTTGCTCCGAATCATCCTTGTCACCTCTGTGAAGAAACAGCTTCCTTTCCCTCAGAGACACTAGATGGCTCCTGGCCATCTCGCCTGTCAATGCAGTGAGAAAGAAGGAAACGCTGAGAAACAGAGCAGAAGTACCAGGGAGGAGGGAGGTGGAAGGACAGAGAGAGGAACGGAAGGAGTGCACGCGGTCTGCCAGCATCACTTGAATGTTTAGATCCGGTGCCTGTAGCCACTTCTCAAATTCCTTTTCACCATTACTTTCTGTCACCTGCAACCAAATGTCTTCACTAATATATACTCTTACAGAAATTGCTTGTTATTTTTATTTTCTTTTCCTCCTCATCGTGATAGTCATGCAATTGTGATTCATGAAATAACGCAAACACAATGTGTTTTGAGTTAATAATTCAAATCTATCCAACATAAATAAATCCATTGCGTGGTAAGTCGAAGTTTCACAGGTTTCTTGGGTCGGCGGGTTATTGTTTTGTGTGTTAAGCTGCCCAAACTTTTATTAGCTACTAAAAAATACTAACTAATCAACAAAAAAATAGGGTCCTTTAAAAAGAAAAAAAAATGCTCCCCATTAGAATTTACTCCAACCTGTGGTATTTTCTAAATGTCTTTGTGTTATATTTCCCTTCAAAAATTTTAATTCTGTAATATAATCATATTTAAATTTTAAAATTGGATTTACAGAGATTTTAATAAAAATTAAATATTTTAAATTGTTTACTATTTTTCAAGTCATTTTGTTAAAAAAAAAAAAAGGAGTGTTGCTTAAAAAAAAAAGAAAAAAAGGAAGACTAAAATGCCAAAGTGATACATATATAAATGGCGACTTAGAAATGAACTTGACAGAGCACATGGGTGGCTTAGTCAGTTAATTGTCCGCCTTTGGCTCAAGTCATGATCCCAGAGTCCTGGGATCAAGCCCCACATCGAGTTCATTGCTCAGTGGAGAGCCAGCTTCTCCCTCAGCCTGCCAGTACCCCTGCTGGTGCTCTCTCTTCTGACAAGTAAGATCTTTAAAAAACAGGAAAAAAAAGAAACAAACTTGACCTACAAGGGTAGAGTGACTCATATCTAAAGTAAGGATTTTGAATTTCTTTTTAGAAAAAATTAAAACACATTTTTATAAATTTATGAAAAAATATTCATTCAGTTAGAAATACTCCTCCCAAGTGAAAATCAGTAGGGCCTTTTTGCAAGGTCACTTTGGCAGCACCTACGAAAAGGTCACAAGCACACGCAGAGCCATCCCACCTCTAGAAATCTGTTCTTCGGATGAGAATGTTTACTGCACAAATGAGAAAAACTGGCCACCCCTAAATGTCCTTCAGCAAAATTAAAGAAGACATTTACATACATAATAAAATATCCTGCAGCTATTAAAAGGAAGGTACTAACCTGGAAAGATATTTACTATATATTAGTTTAACAAGAGTAACTTCCAGAGCCATCTATACAGAATATTGGAATATAAAATATACAAACATCACAAAGCAACAGTAACAGCCTTTAAACTCTGGCCTCTTCTTGTCCCTCCTGAACAGAATGACCTTTTCAAAGTATGTCTCTTGTCATGTGCATCCTCCACCACATGTCTCCCTCCACCACACCCCCGGTCCCATTTCTTCCCACTGCTCTAAGGATATAGATCAGAATACAACTCAAGGTCTAAAGCCTGCTCACCACTGATCTTCCTGCTCCAGGATTCCACCACGATCCTGCTTCAACAGCAGGCCTTTGTGCATGTTTTCCCTCTGCCCGCCTATACCTCATGTCCCAATGCCCTACTCTACCTCTTCCCCTAAAAACTGATAAAGTCCACTCATCTCTGTAGATATTTCCTATTTCCTCTCCAGATCTATTCTGCACCATTCTTCTCTCTGCTGTCTGCCCTAAGATGCTGGTCTACTCAGGACTACCTCCCTTGCCCACTGGCCTCTGCTCAGCTATAGCCAACAAGGGGCCCCAGCAGGAGGTTAGAGGGAAAGAGGTGAGGAGGGCTGCTACAGTATTTCCTTCCTCAGCTCCTTCCCTTCAGGGTCCCTTCAGAGTAAATAAATGTTCCTTTGAACAAAAAATCCCATGAGGCTCTCTCCTTGTGGGTTCTTTTTTTTTTTTTTTTTTTTTTTTTTTAAATATTTTATTTATTTATTTGACAGAGAGAGAGGTCACAACTAGGCAAAGAGGCAGGCAGAGAGAGAGGAGGAAGCAGGCTCCCCGCGGAGCAGAGAGCCCGATGCGGGGCTCTATGCGGGGCTCGATCCCAGGACCCCGAGACCATGACCCGAGCCAAAGGCAGAGGCCTAAACCACTGAGCCACCCAGGCGCCCCATCCTTGTGGGTTCTGAATCTGTTCCCTTATCCTTTCAGCCCTAGGGAGGTAATAGTCCCGGTATTACTATCCTTGAGATGCTGCAGTCTCCCTTATGGCTTTCCTGTACTCCTTTGTAAAGAGTGCTTACGTTAGATTCTCTTCAAATACTGTCACTGCATGGGCCAAGAACCTGACTGACAGATCATCCTTCGTCTTGGCTTAAATGTCACTTCCTCAGAGAAACAGACCCATAGACAGTGTTGCCCTGTATAACAGTCACCCTATTAATTTATAGAACTTACCCTGGTTTGTGTTTATTTTGATTTCCAGATTTAATTTCTTTCACTCTCTACCTGGCTCTCTTCTTCTCTGCACTCCCCATTATACTGTAAGACCCTTGTGGCAGGGGCAGGGCTCGGGGATTTCTTCTCATTCTTCGTTGTAGCCAAAACAAGTAGCTCAGTGTTTCCCACACTTAGCACTTGCTACTGAACACAGCATTTAACTCTGTATTGTCGTATTATTGGTTATATTCTTACTATGGCCTTTTCCTTCAGAAAGAAAGCACTGACTGTATGTCTTCTATCTGTATCACCACCCTACAGGCAGAGGCAATTAACAAATGTTTCTTTCACTAAACTGAAGGCCTGCGGGGAGCCATACACTGATTCAGGAGGATAGTCTTTGACAATATTCACTTTGGCTCAGACTTTGGAAAAACACCAAAGATCAAACACATACTAAAAATACTGAGTGAACAGTCTGAGGAGGAATAAATGCACTATTCTTAGAGTTACGTTTATTTTCCTTCATGATATGAAATTCTTTTATCTTTTGTCAATACACATGGACTGGATTAAGTTGAAAAGATTATATTCCCTTACTATGTGGTCCCATAATGTCTTTCCCCAAAACTTATATACCTCGGTTGTTCTAAATGTCATTTTGTTAAAAAATTTCTTGTCCTAAAATGAGTAAAGAAAACGAAAGGTGAAATGAGATGGATATATAATTATACCTTGAAAGAAATTGCAGCAAATGATATGCAAAGAAAGATACCAGAGGTAGGGAGTGCAAGGAATGACAGGCGAACTTTTTCAAACCCTGTGAGCTTTTTTACTGTTCTGCTCACTATGAATGTCTTTAAAAAGTATAGCAGAGTTGATCATTAGAAAGAAATTCAGCATAAGATAGATTACGTCAAAGCACCTATTTGGAAAGCAGCTTGTCCCCATTGGAACATTACAATTTAAGACTGGGTTCACCAGCAGACTTGGTACACGTTATATAATTAATAACATAAATGATCCCAAAGTACTAATAGGTATGCAGATTATAGAAAAAATAACTTGGAGGATCATCAATTTGGCCCCAGCTAATCATTTAGCTAAGAAGTTATGGCAATGACATATTTATAGACAATCATTTTCCTTTCCTTTTTTTTTATAATTAAGAATTCATCATGCATGATTTGTATAGTGCATGTAGCTTAAAAAACTTTCCAGAAATGCTTACACAAAGCCCATTTCATGTGTGCCTGTGTGCATGCGTGTGTGTGTGTAGGCAGAGAGATTAAATTTTATCCATTGACATTACAACTGTATTAAAAGGGGTGACTGTCCTTTTCAAAATAATCATTGGAAATTCTAAATATTTGTATTCACATTTAGAATTTCAGTTGTAGAGGTGCCTTGGCAGTTCAATTAATTAAGCATCTGCCTTCTGCTCAGGTCGTGATCCCGGGGAACTGGGATCAAACCTCACACGTGGAGGGGGGGCTGTCCCTGCTCAGCAGGGAGTCTCCTTCTACCTCTCCCTCCACCCGTTGCTCCTCTGCTTGTCCTCTCTCACTCTCTCTCAAATAAATAAAATCTTTTAAAAAAAAGAATTTCAGTTGTAAGAGGAGATTCATGGAACTAGTAGTCAGTAGTATTTATTTTATTTCTATAATATGGAGGAATCTCAGGAGTAAAACGAAAACAAGAATGTACAGCAAGTGGGTTAAGTGCCCAAAGGATTGAAAGTAGAACTAAGAAAAAAGATTTGAGTGACAATTACATGGTAAAATGATGCAGTCAAGTTTCTCCCGCCTCATCCAATTTGGATGGCAGGCCTAACGGCAACACTGAGGTTGGGAATCTAACACCTGGCCATACAGCCTCCTGCATTCTTAGTAGAAGAGTTTCATCACATTTTCATCACATCACATTGCTATAATACTTGCATAATATTTAGTAGCTAGCTTCTCCCTCACCTCCAGCCCCAAAAATAAAAGTCAGAGGCAGTAGGGAATACTGATGTGTGTGTGTGTGTGTTTTAAAAGAAAATGTCGGGGCGCCTGGGTGGCTCAGTGGTTTAAGCCTCTGCCTTCAGCTCAGGTCATGATCTCAGGGTCCTGGGATCAAGCCCCGCATCAGGCTCTCTGCTCAGTGGGGAGCCTGTTTCTCCTTCTCTCTCTGCCTGCCTCTCTGCCTACTTGTGACCTCTCTCTCTGTCAAATAAATAAATAAAATATTTAAAAAAAAAAAAAAGAAAATGTCATCATAATGGAGGTTACTTCCAAAAGATTTTCTACAGATAAAAGTTCTCAGAACATTTGACATTTCTGCAGACTAACACCTAAGAATTATGTCCTCTTGTGCCATCAACTTTCCAGAAAATTCTCTGATTAGGGACCAGAGATGGACTTCAGAAATAGTTATTAGGGGCACCTGGGTGGCTCAGTCAGTTGAGTGTCCAACCCTTGATTTTAGCTCAGATCATGATCTCAGGGTCATGAGATCGAGCCCAAGATGAGGACATGCTCAGCGTGGAATCTGCTAGATTCTCTCCCTCTCTGTCTCCCTCTATCCCTGCCCCTGATCGCGCACATGCACACACGTTCTTTCTCTCTCTCTCGATAAATAAATATCTTTAATTTAAAAAAAAAATAGTGGGACACTTAGGTGGCTCAGTCAGTTAAGCGGCTGCCTTCCGCTCAGGTCGTGATCCCAAGGGTCCTGGGATCGAGCGCCGGATCAGTCTCCTTTCTTCCTTTCTCAATGGGGAGCCTGCTTCTCTCTCTGCCTCTGCCCACCACTCTACCTGCTTGTGCTTGTTTTCTCTCTGACAAATAAATAAATAAATCTTAAAAAAAAAAAAAATAGAGTCAAGACAGTTGAGATGATGATACTGGGCCCACAGAGGGCCCAGAGTCTGCAACCTGGTTTCTCTCCTCCTCATCTCCAACTCCCTTTCAATTTCTTCCAGACTACTGGACTAAATGCCAGGTCACAACAGTAAGTTTTGAGGTGAGAAAGTAAGGCTTGGGTACTAGAAAAGGACAAAGGATATGAGCTGTCTTTTAAAAGAGCAAATTGACTAATGGCTTAATAAATAGGCTTCCTCTACTGAATGAGGCAAAAATAAGTTGAATGACAATCCCAAGTTAAAAAAGAGACGGTAATAGCTGACCCTTAATTACAGCAGGTTAGATCAAGAGATGGCTCTAATGAGCAGGAGATTGCAGGAATTAATGACTCCCTCAAATGGCTTCTGGTTTAACCTTTTCCCAGTGTGTTCAGAACCATCTACATTGTAAACCAAGGGCTTGTGTCCCTAGGCAAAACATACAATTTCTCTGAGTCTCTATTCATCTCCTATAAAATAAAATGAAATTCAGAGCACATAAGAACAACTCAGGGAGTTTTTTAAAACATAAATTATCATGTCTCATTCCAAGAGATTTTGATTCCATAGATGTTACTCAGGAATCTTATTTTGTAGACATATAGTTCCCAAATTTCATTCTACAACATATTATGTGCACGTGGTTTTGCTTTTAATTTTTAAAACTGTACCTTTCTAATTCTTATTTAATTTTTTTAATATTATGGAACATGAAATGTATATTTTCTGTTGACAAAGTATAAAATAGATGCCAATTTGGATGACACACATAGAGAAAAAAAATTAACATCCTTTAATTCAAAAAATTTTTTTAAAGATTTTATTTATTTTTTTTTTTTTGGAGAAAGGAAATGTGAGAAAGAGATAGATCATGAACAGGGGGCAGAGGGGAGAGAGAAGCAGATCCCACACTGGGCAGGGAGCCCAATGCAGGACTCAATCCCAGGACCCTGGGATCATGACATGAGCAGAAGGCAGATGCTTAACTGACTGAACTGTTATGTGCCCTAATTCAGTAATTTTAATTCTAAGATCTATTCTAAGAAAATTATCCCAAGAGTAAAGAAAAACTTTGGCACAAAGATGCTCATTAACACACTATTTTAGCAGGCAATTTAGTAGGGAAAAACCTCAAAATGTCAGAAACAGAAGAGTTGAATAGTTGAGTAAATAAAGGCCCAACCATAAAAAAATATATCATAAAATATTTAAAATTATTAACATGGTGAGTTCTAATGATGAATTCTTATGACCTATTTAAGTCCTAATGCTATATGAAATGATAGTACAAAATATGTGTGTGTGTATGTATATATACACACACACATAAATCTGATATAGGTAAAGAAAAAAAATTAATGCATAGAAAAGTATAGGGAAAAAAATATATTAATGGAGCACCTGATAGTTATTTCAAAATAAAAGTGTAAAACAAAAACATAACCATCATAATAATCAATAAAATTTTAAAGAGAAAAAATTTATTTTTAAAAATTTTTAACATTTCCCACATCATTTTTATCCTATTAAGTAACTTAAGGAAAAGAAGTCCCTGCCAAAAAGTATATGAAACACTCAAGGAGTCTTTCAGAAGCTGCTGAAGTCATTCTCCTGGAAGATACGAAAAGTCGCTGTATTTTCTGTCTTTGGATATGACTAAGGTATAATGACCCTGGCTGGGGTAGAGAACAGGACTCTTTTCAACTCTCAGGATATCCTCAGCATATCCTTCTCCTTACAATGATCATTTCAGTGGACACTGAGAACACTTTTACAGAGAACAGAAAGAACTTTGTTAGTACTAGGGTGTGAAGGGGATTTCTTTCCCCTACTTTAATCGAGACACACACTGAGTACTGAACAAAGTGAAAAATAATACCAAAAAAAAGTGAGAAGAATTCAAATATCAAGTTCATTAATGCTCAGGCTGCTGTTGGAAGACGCGGCTCATATTGCTATCAGGTGGGCTTACTAATGCTGGCCCACCACCCGCCTCCCCGCACAGAACAGTGCTCTCTGCACAGCCTCTTCCCAAGAGACAAAAAGAGGGGAAAGGCCTGCATACACCTGCCCAGGTGATCCTTCCAAAGTCAGCAATCAGACTGTCACTCTTCCTTCCAAGTGACTAAGGAGCCAGGTATGTTACTAGGGGAACTCAAGCCACATGACAGGAAATATGAGTAAAGAAAACTGCCCTACCACCAAGTGTCCTAGCACTGCCATAACAAATTACCACAAACCTGGTAGCTTAAAACAGCACAGAACTCTTCCCTCACACATCTGGAGGCTAGACATCCAAATCAAGGTGTCAGCAGAGCCATGCTCCTCTAAAGGTGCTAAGCAAGAACCCTTCTCTGTCTGTTCATAGCTTCTGGTGGCTGCCAGCAATCCTTGGTGCTCTTTGGCTTGTCATCATAGGACTCCAATTTCTGCTTCCATTGTCACACAACATCGTCCCTCTAGGTGAGTCTATGTGTTCACATGGCTTTCTTATAAGGACAGCAGTCATTGGATGTAATCCAATAGGACCTTAAGTTTACTAATTACATTGGTATAACCCTAATTCCAAATAAAGTCACATTCTCTGGCTCTAGAAGGACATCAGTTTGGAGGGACACTATTCAACTTAGTACAACCACCATGAACAAGAACCAGTGCATTAGTGGTCTTTAGAAACATGGTCCTTTCTAAAGGGTAGAGCACACTTTGTCATGATTATTTTCTCCCTTAAAGCATCTTTATAGAGGAAGCATGGTTAAAAAGAACATGACCAATAAAACTAAGATCATAAATACTAGGAAAGCAGTCACATAACTGTTGCAGAGGGGAGAACACTGTTGCCAAGAGCCAGGCCTAGACCCATCTATGTTGCCCTGGTTGGTGTGGTTATGCAGGAGGTGATTCAGTAGAAGATGCAGGTGTCTGGTGCAGTATTACTCATTGTTTGTTGGAATACTGCTACCAAGAGAGAGCTCAAGTAAGAACTATACCAATACTTTGTTCGGTATGTTCCAGGTAGGACTGGTAGAGCCAGGTAGATTTCCTTTCCTGTGCATCATAGAAGTATAGCATGTTTCACATCCAAAGAGAAATAAAGGCAGAAATCCATACAAGGGGCAGACCACTTGGCTTTGCCCAGGAGGGTCACCAGACTCTTAATTCTGATTTAATTGTACAAGGTCCGTCCAGTCCAGGGACCTACTTGTTAACCCACTTACACAGGCATCTATCTACCCATCTCTCTTCAGATACCCAAAATATCGGCATATTTAACTTTAACTCAGGACTTCATGTAGATGTCTAAAGGAATTCTAATATGACATTTTAATTCTTCTTAAAGGACTGTTGATAACTCTTTTTTCTTTAAAGATTTTATTTATTTATTTGACAGAGAGAGATACAAGTAGGCAGAGAGGAAGGCAGAGAGAGCGAGAGGGAAGCAGGCTCCCTTCCGAGCAGAAAGCCCAATGCGGGACTTGATCCCAGGACCCTGAGACCATGACCTGAGCCGAAGGCAGCGGCTTAAACCACTGAGCCACCCAGGCGCCCAGACTGTTGATAACTCTTAAATCCCATGGCTAACAAAGCATTTCTCATCCTGTCTAGTCCTTTTCCATTTGTCCTGCTTCCCTTGTTCTGCGTCTTCTGCACAGCAATGTCTCCTTTTTATGCCAGGCCCCTCGCAACTGAGGAATCACATTTACTTTATGATTCTTTTTTTTTAAGATTTTATTTATTTATTTGACAGAAAGAGAGATCACAAGTAGGCAGAGAGGCAGGCGGGGGGATGGGGAGGGGAAGCAGGCTCCCCGTTGAGCAGAGAGCCCAATGTGGGGCTCGATCCCAGGACCCTGAGATCATGACCTGAGTTGAAGGCAGAGGCTTAACCCACTGAGTCACCCAGGTGCCCCTACTTTATGATTCTTATATGAACTGGTCCAAGAACAGTCTCTCAGTGTCAAATCCTCCACAGATGGATGTTTAAAGAAGGCCTTGTTTGTTCTCAATATGTAAATTGCTGGCTTCCAGTTTTTATTTCTTAATAAAAACACTTTGGTTAGACTAAGTTCTGCCTCTCTCACCAGTCCTCTCTGGGTCTATATCTCTTCCGTCCCGTACCTGCAGGCACCTGCCTGTCAATAGTACCTTGGAGAATTACTCTGTGGCAGCAAGGATGTAAACTGGAGCCCCATTAGCCAGGGACACCATCAGCCATGCTTTGTTTGGCCACATATCATTTTAGAAAGGTGATCTTCAGGACACCTATCTGGCTCAGTCAGTGGAGCATGCAACTCTTGATCTTGGGGTCATGAGTTTGAGCCCCACACTGGGTGTAGAGATTACTTAAAAATAAAATCTTAAGATATATAGATAGATAGACAGACAGACAGACAGATAGATAGTTGGACATCATTGCCAACCTTTAAAATTAGAATTCAAGGAGGAGTCAAGATGGCGGAGAAGTAGCAGCCTGAGACTACATCAGGTAGCAGGAGATCAGCTCGATAGCTTATCTAAACATTGCAAACACCTACAAATCCAACGGGAGAGCGAAGAGAAGAAGAACAGCAACTCTAGAAACAGAAAATCAACCACTTTCTGAAAGGTAGGACTGGCGGAGAAGTGAATCTAAAACGACGGGAAGATAGACCGCGGGGGGAGGGGCCGGCTCCCGGCAAGCGGCGGAGGAACGGAGCACAAAATCAGGACTTTTAAAAGTCTGTTCCACTGAGGGACATTGCTCCAGGGGCTAAACCGGGGTGAAGCCCACGCGGGGCCAGCGTGGCCCCAGGCCCCGCAGGGTCACAGAAGGATCGGGGGTGTCGGAGTGTCGGAGAGCTCGCAGCTATTAGAACGGAGAAGCCGGCTGGAGAGACAGAGCCGAGGACTAAACTCTCAGCTCGGGGTTACCTTGAACTGGTCGCGGGCTGGGTGAGCTCCGAGCGCGGCTAGAGGCTGGGGATACGGGAGTGATTGGGTGCTGTCCTCTGGGGGCGCACTGAGGAGTGGGGCCCCAGGCTCTCGGCTCCTCCGGGCCGGAGACTAGGAGGCCGCCATTTTCATTCCCGTCCTCCAGAACTCTACGGAAAGCGTTCAGGGAACAGAAGCTCCCAAAAGCGAACCCGAGCCGATTACTTAGTCCGGCCGCCGGTAAGGGCGGTGCAATCCTGCCTCGGGCAAAGACACTTGAGAGTCACTACAACAGGCCCCTCCCCCAGAAGATCAACAAAATATCCAGCCAGAACGAATTTCATCTATCAAGGAGAAAGCAGATTCAATTCCTAAGACAGCAGAGCAATTCCAGAGGAGGAGAAAGCAAAGCACGGAACTCATGGCTTTCTCTCCATGATTCTTTAGTCTTGCGGCTACTTCAATTTTTTTTTTCTTTTTTCAATTTTTTTTCTTTTTTCTTTTTTCTTCTTCTGCTAAATTTTTTAAAACTTTTACCCTTTTCTTTTTTAACATTTTTTGACTAGTTCATCTAAATATATATATTTTTTCTTTCTTTTTTGTATTTTTTTATTTGTTTTATTTTTTAAATTTTTTTCTTTCTTTTTTTTTCTCTTTCTTTTTTTTTTCTTTTTTTTCTTTTTTTTTTCAGAAGCTGTTTTATCCCCTTTCTCCCCCCCACAATTTGGGGTCTCTTCTCATTTGGTTACAGCGCATTTTTCCGGGGTCTTTGCCACCCTTTTAGTAGTTTATTTGCTCCTTCATATCCTCTTATCTGGACAAAATGACAAGGCGGAAAAAATCACCACAAACAAAAGAACAAGACACAGTACCGAAGGCTAGGGACCTAATCAACACAGACATGGGTAATATGTCAGATCAAGAGTTCAGAATGACGATTCTGAACATTCTAGCCGGGCTCGAAAAAGGCATGGAAGATATTAGAGAAACCCTCTCTGGAGATATTAAAGCCCTTTCTGGAGAAATTAAAGAACTAAAATCTAACCAAGTTGAAATCAAAAAAGCTATTAATGAGGTGCAATCAAAAATGGAGGCTCTCACTGCTAGGATAAATGAGGCAGAAGAAAGAATTAGTGATATAGAAGACCAAATGACAGAGAATAAGGAAGCCGAGCAAAAGAGGGACAAACAGCTACTGGACCATGAGGGGAAAATTCGAGAGATAAGTGACACCATAAGACGAAACAACATTAGAATAATTGGGATTCCAGAAGAAGAAGAAACAGAGAGGGGAGCAGAAGGTCTATTGGAGAGAATCATTGGAGAGAATTTCCCTAATATGGCAAAGGGAACAAGCATCAAAATCCAGGAGATGCAGAGAACCCCCCTCAAAGTCAACAAGAATAGGTCCACACCCCGTCACCTAATAGTAAAATTTACAAGTCTTAGTGACAAAGAGAAAATCCTGAAAGCAGCCCGAGAAAAGAAGTCTGTAACATACAATGGTAAAAATATTAGATTGGCGGCAGACTTATCCACAGAGACCTGGCAGGCCAGAAAGAGCTGGCATGATATATTCAGAGCACTCAACGAGAAAAACATGCAGCCAAGAATACTCTATCCAGCTAGGCTATCATTGAAAATAGAAGGAGAGATAAAAAGCTTCCAGGACAAACAAAAACGGAAAGAATTTGCAAACACCAAACCAGCTCTACAGGAAATATTGAAAGGGGTCCTCTAAGCAAAGAGAGAGCCTAAAAGTAGTAGATCAGAAAGGTACAGAGACAATATACAGTAACAGTCACCTTACAGGCTAATAATGGCACTAAATTCATATCTCTCAATAGTTACCCTGAATGTTAATGGGCTAAATGCCCCAATCAAAAGACACAGGGTATCAGAATGGATAAAAAAACAAAACCCATCAGTATGTTGCCTACAAGAAACTCATTTTAGACGCAAAGACACCTCCAGATTTAAAGTGAGGGGGTGGAAAACAATTTACCATGCTAATGGGCATCAGAAGAAAGCTGGAGTGGCAATCCTTATATCAGATCAATTAGATTTTAAGCCAAAGACTATAATAAGAGATGAGGAAGGACACTATATCCTACTCAAAGGGTCTGTCCAACAAGAAGATCTAACCATTTTAAATATCTATGCCCCTAACGTGGGAGCAGCCAACTATATCAACCAATTAATAACAAAATCAAAGAAACACATCAATAATAATACAATAATAGTAGGGGACTTGAACACTCCCCTCACTGAAATGGACAGATCATCCAAGCAAAAGATCAACAAGGAAATAAAGGCCTTAAATGACACACTGGACCAGATGGACATCACAGATATATTCAGAACATTTCATCCCAAAGCAACAGAATACACATTCTTCTCTAGTGCACATGGAACCTTCTCCAGAATAGATCACATCCTGGGTCACAAATCAGGTCTCAACTGGTATCAAAAGATTAGGATCATTCCCTGCATATTTTCAGACCACAATGCTCTGAAGCTAGAACTCAATCACAAGAGGAAAGCTGGAAAGAACCCAAATACATGGAGACTAAACAGCACCCTTCTAAAGAATGAATGGGTTAACCAGGAAATTAAAGAAGAATTGAAAAAATTCATGGAAACAAATGATAATGAAAACACAACAGTTCAAAATCTGTGGGACACAGCAAAGGCAGTCCTGAGAGGAAAATATATAGCGGTACAAGCCTTTCTCAAGAAACAAGAAAGGTCTCAAGTACACAACCTAACCCTACACGTAAAGGAGCTGGAGAAAGAACAAGAAAGAAACCCTAAACCCAGCAGGAGAAGAGAAATCATAAAGATCAGAGCAGAAATCAATGAAATAGAAACCAAAAAAAACAATAGAAAAAATCAATGAAACTAGGAGCTGGTTCTTTGAAAGAATCAATAAGATTGATAAACCCCTGGCCAGACTCATCAAAAAGAAAAGAGAAAGGACCCAAATCAATAAAATCATGAATGAAAGAGGAGAGATCACAACTAACACCAAAGAAATACAGACAATTATAAGAACATACTATGAGCAACTTTATGCCAACAAATTGGACAATCTGGAAGAAATGGATGCATTCCTAGAGACATATAAACTACCACAACTGAACCAGGAAGAAATAGAAAACCTGAACAGGCCCATAACCAGTAAGGAGATTGAAACAGTCATCAAAAATCTCCAAACAAACAAAAGCCCAGGGCCAGACGGCTTCCCAGGGGAATTCTACCAAACATTTAAAGAAGAACTCATTCCTATTCTCCTGAAACTGTTCCAAAAAATAGAAATGGAAGGAAAACTTCCAAACTCATTTTATGAGGCCAGCATCACCTTGATCCCAAAACCAGACAAGGATCCCACCAAAAAAGAGAACTACAGACCAATATCCTTGATGAACACAGACGCAAAAATTCTCGCCAAAATACTAGCCAATAGGATTCAACAGTACATTAAAAGGATTATTCACCACGATCAAGTGGGATTTATTCCAGGGCTGCAGGGTTGGTTCAACATCCGCAAATCAATCAATGTGATAGAACACATTAATAAAAGAAAGAACAAGAACCATATGATACTCTCCATAGATGCTGAAAAAGCATTTGACAAAGTACAGCATCCCTTCCTGATCAAAACTCTTCAAAGTGTAGGGATAGAGGGCACATACCTCAATATTATCAAAGCCATCTATGAAAAACCCACCGCAAATATCATTCTCAATGGAGAAAAACTGAAAGCTTTTCCGTTAAGGTCAGGAACACGGCAGGGATGTCCATTATCACCACTGCTATTCAACATAGTACTAGAAGTCCTAGCCTCAGCAATCAGACAACAAAAAGAAATTAAAGGCATCCAAATTGGTAAAGAAGAAGTCAAACTATCACTCTTCGCAGATGATATGATACTATATGTGGAAAACCCAAAAGACTCCACTCCAAAACTGCTAGAACTTGTACAGGAATTCAGTAAAGTGTCAGGATATAAAATCAATGCACAGAAATCAGTTGCATTTCTGTACACCAACAACAAGACTGAAGAAAGAGAAATTAAGGAGTCAATCCCATTTACAATTGTACCCAAAACTATAAGATACCTAGGAATAAACCTAACCAAAGAGACTAAGAATCTATACACAGAAAATTATAAAGTACTCATGAAAGAAATTGAGGAAGACACAAAAAAATGGAAAAATGTTCCATGCTCCTGGATTGGAAGAATAAATATTGTGAAAATGTCTATGCTACCTAAAGCAATCTACACATTTAATGCAATCCCTATCAAAATACCATCCATTTTTTTCAAAGAAATGGAACAAATAATCCTAAAATTTATATGGAACCAGAAAAGACCTCGAATAGCCAAAGGAATATTGAAGAACAAAGCCAAAGTTGGTGGCATCACAATTCCGGACTTCAAGCTCTATTACAAAGCTGTCATCATCAAGACAGCATGGTACTGGCACAAAAACAGACACATAGATCAGTGGAACAGAATAGAGAGCCCAGAAATCGACCCTCAACTCTATGGTCAACTAATCTTCGACAAAGCAGGAAAGAATGTCCAATGGAAAAAAGACAGCCTCTTCAATAAATGGTGCTGGGAAAATTGGACAGCCACATGCAGAAAAATGAAATTGGACCACTTCCTTACACCACACACAAAAATAGACTCCAAATGGATGAAGGACCTCAATGTGAGAAAGGAATCCATCAAAATCCTTGAGGAGAATGCAGGCAGCAACCTCTTCGACCTCAGCCGTAGCAACATCTTCCTAGGAACAACGGCAAAGGCAAGGGAAGCAAGGGCAAAAATGAACTATTGGGATTTCATCAAGATCAAAAGCTTTTGCACAGCAAAGGAAACAGTTAACAAAACCAAAAGACAACTGACAGAATGGGAGAAGATATTTGCAAACGACATATCAGATAAAGGGCTAGTATCCAAAATCTATAAGGAACTTAGCAAACTCAACACCCAAAGAACAAACAATCCAATCAAGAAATGGGCAGAGGACATGAACAGACATTTCTGCAAAGAAGACATCCAGATGGCCAACAGACACATGAAAAAGTGCTCCACGTCACTCGCCATCAGGGAAATACAAATCAAAACCACAATGAGATATCACCTCACACCAGTCAGAATGGCTAAAATGAACAAGTCAGGAAATGACAGATGCTGGCGAGGATGTGGAGAAAGGGGAACCCTCCTCCACTGTTGGTGGGAATGCAAGCTGGTGCAACCACTCTGGAAAACAGCATGGAGGTTCCTCAAAATGTTGAAAATAGAACTACCCTATGACCCAGCAATTGCACTACTGGGTATTTACCCTAAAGATACAAACATAGTGATCCGAAGGGGCACGTGTACCCGAATGTTTATAGCAGCAATGTCTACAATAGCCAGACTATGGAAAGAACCTAGATGTCCATCAACAGATGAATGGATCAAGAAGATGTGGTATATATACACAATGGAATACTATGCAGCCATCAAAAGAAATGAAATCTTGCCATTTGCGACGACGTGGATGGAACTAGAGCGTATCATGCTTAGTGAAATAAGTCAATCGGAGAAAGACAACTATCATATGATCTCCCTGATATGAGGACATGGAGAAGCAACATGGGGGGGTAGGAGATAGGAGAAGAATAAATGAAACAAGATGGGATTGGGAGGGAGACAAACCATAAATGACTCTTAATCTCACAAAACAAACTGGGGGTTGCTGCGGGGAGGTGGGATTGGGGGAGGGGGAGCGGGCTATGGACATTGGGGAGGGGAAGCGAACCATAAGAGACTATGGACTCTGAAAAACAACCTGAGGGTTTTGAAGGGTCAGGGGTGGGAGGTTGGGGCAACCTGAGGGTTTTGAAGGGTCAGGGGTGGGAGGTTGGGGGAACAGGTGGTGGGTAATGGGGAGGGCACGTTTTGCATGGAGCACTGGGTGTTGTGCAAAAACAATGAATACTGTTACGCTGAAAAAATAAATAAAATGAGAAAAAAAAAATTAGAATTCACATGAAAATCAGTATTTTCTTCAGGTCACCCAGAAAACTCTGGCAAAACTGGTTTGGAGGATAGTATAACTGCTCCCCTTAAATGAGTCATCCATTTCATATATTTCTTATATTAGTTTCAGGTATACAACAGAGTGATTTGACAACTTTATTCATTATGCTGTGCTCACCACAAGTGTACCTACCACAGGCCACTATACATTGCTATTACAGTATCAGACTATATTCTCTATGCTGTGCCTTTTATTCCTGTGACTTATTCATCCCATAACTGAAAGTCTGTACCTCCCACTCCCCTTCACCCATTTTGCCCAACTCCACCCCAGGCATGTGTTTCTATCATTTCCATAAACCACCTGGTCACTGGAGGCACTTGGGTCCAATCCCTGGCCAACATCATTCTTAGTGTTATGTAGGTTCACACATACATAAAATAATATGTAACAACAATAATTCTATAGTTGGTGTATAAGACTGGCAGGGAGCCCTTCTCTCATGCCCCCATGTTCCAGATCTGGTGCATTTCATCACGAAATGTGAGAGTTCTGCTGTCCTGCTGCCAAAGCATCTCCCCTGATACTTGTGTTCAGCCCTGGACCCGAGGGCTCTCTGCTCTGTGTTGCCCTGGCTGCCCAGGCTCACTGTTGACTGTCAACAGCGGGCCTCCTTCTGAAGCCCACAGGATGGTAGAAAGGTGACTTGAGGATCAGGATCTTCTCCTCTGTTTCCCCTGATGCTTATCACACGCCCCCATCCCATTTTGCCAATTAGAGAGTCACTTCCAGGCTCCCTTGGAAGTCTTCACTTGCTAACCAAGTTAAGCCCCACTACACTAACACAGGGCACTTAAACATACTTACCATCATGTTTGTGATGTGTATGTGTTGTTATTAGAGAACGGCACCTCAGAATTGTGGTAAGATGGAAGACAGCACTATTTGGGTAGATCACCTTCTTCTCTTCTCCAACACTGTCACCAGTTCCCTGCACTGGAGCAATCTCACATTTTGCAGAGCTTGAGAAAAGAGCCATCAATGAAACCAAGCCAAAGGGTTTAGCTGCAAGTATCAGCAAAACAGAAGCCAAGTGTATGCATTTGGGTGCCATGGACACAGTGGCAGAGCATTGGGGAGAGCAGATCACTGACACCTTACCCTTCATCTTGGTGTTCCAGCCCCCCTTCCACCCCCTGTTACACACCCACACACCCACATGCAGCCCCCACATACACACACAGGCTCGTGGATGGTGGACAAGGCATCAAGAAGCACATGATCATCTCCTGGATCCAGAAATCAGTGGGAGAAGGGTGACTTCTCACTCTCCAGGTGACCCATGTGCAAAAACTCCCAGGAGGGCCTCTTCCAGCTCTGCCCTCTGATGGATGGGGCCACTTCCTGCTCCAAAGTCCCAGAGCCCCTTCTCCAGCTTCAGCCAAGGGCTTCCTGTTTGTAACCCACACCCACTTCTCTGGGCCAGAAGAGTATGTTGCTTTGCACAGTAGCTTGTTAACACAGTGACGCCTGCTGCATGCTGTGAGGGGGGACCCATTTTTCTATTGTAACATGGAAGTTTACATGTAAGCCATCAGAGGTTTGAACCCATGCAGCTAATAGAAACAACTGCTCTCTGTTTTCAGAACCAGAAACATCATCCACAGCCAAAAGACAAGCAAGAGTCCCTGGGTCCATGTGCAGCGTTCAGGCTACCCATGCACTCCAGCTAAGCAGGCAGTCCTTTAAGAGTCACATCCTTTCCTGTCACACTCTCCCCAGGATGCAGTTCTGCAATCCTGCATTCACAGAAATTGCAAGAAATCCGGAGACCTCAGCCCAAGCTGCACGCTGGCTCTTTAAAATGAAAATAATGAACATTAACATCATTTTACTTTGGCTGTATCTGTGCCTGCCGTGTAGGTGGGCAGTGAATCATCATGCAGAAATTCTTTTGGTACAAAAGTTCAACATAAAGACTCCACCAAATAAACAGTTTTTATAAAAAGGCTTCATGCGACAACAGTCCCTTCCCAGGCATCAATTCCCGGAAATGATGAAACATGAATCATTAGCATAGAACAGCTCATATTCCAAATGGAGTGTAACTACTCCCGGGTAACCGTACTTCTCTTAGCCAAGGGGCCAGCTTGGGTGATGACACAGCACGCTTTGCCATGTTGTCCTTATCTGATCAGCTGGTGCTTCAACACTGAGCTGGACCATTTCTGCTCTGTAGAGGTAGTGGTTCAGCTCGATTTGCACTGCTTTTATGAAAGCCTCACCGAATCCTTTCACTCAAACCAACCTCCTTTGCAGGAGGTCAAAACACTTGTCTGCCTTGTTTATTGCCCACTGTTCTGCACTGTCTTCACAATTAATGTCCTAAATAGCTCTCTTCCTATAATTGAGCCTCCTTTCTTCTAAATTCTAATGTAACAGGATTCATCATCAGAAAATTTTCTTTTCTGGTTTATGTGAATTATGCAAAATGAAAATGACTAGTTTCGGTGAAAATTAGCAAAAGGGAAAGAAAATAAGGGATAATAAGCAGAAGTGAAGCAGATGGGAGAGGAGGAGTGGAAGTCATAAAAGACAATAATCGTTAACGTTAATTTAGTGCTTACTATGTACCACATACTGTCCTAAACCAATCACATATATTGTCACTTAATCACCCTAATCCCCATGAGGCATGTACTTCCCAAGAAACCCATTACCCAGAGGAGGATATGGAGCTCCAAGAACTGTTATAGAATCACCAACCAATCTCCTCTACTTCTGGGCTCACAACAAACCATGCTCTTATAATCGTTTTAATTATTGGGCTATTTCTTTACCTCTCCCTATGTCCATACCCTCTGCCAAGTGACTGGAATTCCTTCCACTAGGGATGGGGTCCATTTCCCTGCCCCTTGGCTTTGGGCTTAGCCATCTGACTTCTGTGGGCCATTATAAGCAGATATGATGCCCTTGCCTTATTGCTCTTCTCTGCCTATAGTGGGTGGAATAGTGTTCCCCAAAACTCATATCTACCTAGAACCTCAGCATATGACCTTATTTGGAAAGAGGGACTTTGCAGATGTAACTATGGTAAAGCTTTAGATGAGATCATACAGAAGTAGGATGGACACTAAATTCAACGAGAGACAGAAAAGAACACAGCCCTACAAAGAAAAGGGTCATAGAAGTTAGAGACAGTGTTTGCCACAAGTCAAGGAACACCTGGAGCGACCAGAACCTAGGGAAAGCAAGGAAAAATTCTTCCCTAGAGCCTTCAGAGAAAGCATGGCCCTACTGATATCTTGATTTTTGGACTTCCAGCCTCCAGACTGTGAGTGAATCAATTTCTGTTATTTTGAGCTGCCCAGCATGTGGGATTTTGCCATGGCAGCCCTAGAATATACCGCCTATGCTCCTGCCACCACTTTGGGAAGAGCTTCCTTCAGGTGGCTTCTGCCCCATGAGCCTGGACCCAGGATAAACACATGGGGAGTGGACCAGAGCCCAAGCTACCCAGCCAAGCCCAGTCAAGATCATCCAGGCTGCACCCAAACTTCAGATTCACAAGTGTAACCATAAATTTTTACTGTCCTCACGAAGTGAGTCAAAGTGCTGAGACAGCTCTAAGTTCTGGCCCTGAAAAGCCCCACACATCATTCTTCATGCTCCTTTCTCTTCCACAAGAGATCACAGTCTGAACAGGTGCCTGTCTTCCTTCTCTGCTCAGGAGCATTGTTGCTGTTTTTGTCATTGTTCTACTCTACTAAAAATAAGCTTCTACTGGACCAAGCCTGTGCTTTGAAAGTTTATTGGTTACAGCAACTAGCATTGCTTTAATTAGTAAAGGGAAGATGACTAACTTGTCCAAGGTCAAACAGTGATTAAATAATAAAAGTACAATTTAAAACCACATCTGTCTAACTCCAGTGTCCAGATAATTGCCAATCGAAACCGTGTGCCTCCTATATTAACAGCAAAACATTGGGAAATGTAAAGCAGATGCCTTAGAACTGGACCCTTGTGACATTTGACAACAGAAAAGTTACTGAAACCAGTGTAGGTAGGTTGCAGAAGTGGAGGGTAGGTTAGCAGAAGCAGGCCCTAAAAGAAAATTCTGAGGAGGCAGAAAGTAACAACTCCCAAGTTATCCAATAATGATAACTACTATATATAGCATATACTTTGTGGCAGACACCATTCACAGGGTTTAGCTGATACCGCATATAATTTGTTCCACCACCCTGTAAAGGGTGCCGTTACTATCTTTGCTGTGATGAGGAAACTGAGGCACACAGAGAAGTTGAGTGACTTGCCCAAGAACACACAGCTAGAACCGACAGAGCTGGATGGAAATCAAGCCCAGGCAGTCTGGCTGCAAGAGATAGAAAGGAAATTCATAATACATTACCCATTTTTTTTTTTTAATTTGACAGAGATCACAAGTAGGCAGAGAGGCAGGCAGAGAGGTGGGGAAGCAGGCTCCCCGCCGAGCAGAGAGCCCGATGCAGGCCTCGATCTCAGGACCCTGGGATCATGACCTGAGCCAAAGGCAGAGGCTTTAACCCACTGAGCCACCCAGGTGCCCCATACCCATTATTTTAAATTATTCATTTAAATATGGAAAATAGCACTGATCTTATCTTTATTTGGTATCAAGTCATTGGTGTTCTGTTTTAGAGCATAAAACCATGTACAGAAAGGCTTTGCAGAGGCACTTCTAGGCTGTAGCCTGGCAGGGCAGGAATGGCCTGATGATTGGAGCTCTGCTGGCTGACTGATGGCAACTCCAATCCAGACTCTGCCATGTAAAGCTTAGTGACCTAAGCCAGTAAGTTAACTTCTTAAAAATGTCATTTCCTCATCAGTTATGTGGAGATAATAAAAGTCCCTACCATGAAGGATTGCTGTGAAAATTAAATGAGAAAACCCACTTAGCATAGTGTGTATCACATAAAGAGAGCTCAAAAACCATTTCCTATTCTTTTTAAATATTATAATGGAAGTCTATTGTCTAATTAGTTGCCAAATAACATGTATTCTACCGCTATAAGATCCCTAAACCTGAAACTTTCTGCTCCACTTTAAACATTGTTCACCTCCGAGAGCCATTTTAAATGGCTCCTGAATGGATTTCTCCACCTACCATATGTGCCTCCTCTTCTCCATTTTTGTGAGTTGCTGGTAGTTCCCAGTTCCAGTGCTCAGCTCCTCGCTCGTCACTCACATGACAACCTTTACTGGCACCTCACTGATTCCAAGCATTCCATTCTCCTGCTATTCCCCTCTCCACACTACCTTATACTTCATTTAAACTGGACATCTCATTCTTCCTTAAACAGGCCTCATGATTCCTTGCTTCATCTTTACTATCCCAGTACCTCCATCTCTCCTAATGCAATTCATCTTCTGTTCCCCACCTCAAATTCACCTTCTTTTTTTTCTTTTATTTGACAGAGAGAGAGAGAGATCACAAGTAGGCAGAGAGGCAGGCAGAGAGAGAGGCAAAAGCAGGCTCCCCGCTGAGCAGAAAGCCCAATACGGGGCTCGATCCCAGGACCCTGAGATCACGAACCAAGCTGAAGGCAGAGGCTTAACCCACTGAGCCACCCAGGTGCCCCTCAAACTTACTTTCTTCAAGATTTTTACTTTCCCCTTCCCCTCAGTCCCACTCAATTAAATGTATGACCTTCCCTCTCATTCCCAAGGCATTGTCTTTGTGGCTCCTTCATGTCTTGTATCTTAATATGCCTTTTTTTAATATGCCTTTATTAAGAATTATTTTGGAATATGACTAATCCAGTCACACAAGACAAGCTTATTGAAGACAGATAGAGACTATGTCTTCTCAACTTTTTAATACAGAAAAGATGTGGGCGCCTGGGTGGCTCAGTGGGTTAAGCCACTGCCTTTGGCTCAGGTCATGATCTCAGGGTCCTGGGATCTAGTCCCGCATCGGGCTCTCTGCTCAGCGGCGAGCCTGCTTCCCTCTCTCTCTGCCTGCCTCTCTGTCTACTTGTGATCTCTGTCAAATAAATAAATAAATAAAATCTTTAAAAAAAAAATACAGAAAAGATGTGTCCCATGGGCAGTGGGTTATAAATGAATGCTCACTGGTTATTTAGGTTTAGCATGCAAAAGTTTTATCTCTCATATTAAAAACTTGATGATGGAAACCATATGTAACTTACTGCTACATCCTCGATTTAACCAGTGCTCTGCACAGTAATAAGTATTCAATAAACGCTTGTGAAATGAGTAAGGTGAGAGACTGGATATGTGGATGGATGGATGGATGGATGGATGGATGGATGGATGGATGAATGTATGGATGGAATTTATCCATTTCTCCAAGTTCTTTGGCTATTACTTCTTACAGTCATGAGCCCAACTGCCAATTCACTTTGAAAGAAGTGATACTCAGCTGTACACCCACTGATTAAAAACAGGGCATTCCTGACCCACTTTTGACGAACTGGGCACACAAAGAAACACAACCCTCCTTCCTTAAAAACCAACAAGCTATTTTGTAAGGGATGTCCTCTCAGCAATATGAATGCAGCTCTGCACCTGACTCTGCACCTGCAGGGGCCACCTGCTCAGCCACTGTTTGGAGCAGGCTCTAATGCTCCACAGTAAACAATTCCACTACATTTGCTTTTAGAGGATAAATGCAGGACTGACTGTAGAGAGAGTCAAAGGAGCAGTCACCTTGGCCAGGCAGGCCTTAAACAAAATCATGAAGGAGGTAAAATGTTTACAGTGACCTCTACTTACCCTTTCTGCCCAATCACCCACCCTTCTAAACTTCATTTCAATCCACAGGGATCCAAGGTGTTTATGCAGCCTTGTTCCCGTTGTGGAAGAAATCTAATAAAGCAGATAAAAACTAATTCACAATAACATGCTGGTGCCCTCTCAAGGGGAATTATATTTTAAAACAGAATCATTGAGACAGGACAGTGTAAATCCAAAGAACTGACTCCCTAATTCTCGAAAGTTTATGTCTCAAACAGAAAGTTTCTGTCTCAACCAAACAATAGCGTTTAAAGCAGACCATGAATCCAGCCATGTGTTTTAGATACTCTTAAGTCCATACAGACAGCCAATGAAGGAACTGTCCCTGTAAGGACAAGGTAGCCCATAGACTGGCCTAGAGTACATTGTTCCAGTGCTGGTCCAGTAACTCCCAAAACCTCGACCTCAGAGACCTATTGTTAAGAGGGCAAATTTTTGCATTATATGCCCAAATAAAATATTCATGGATGCCAGGTATAAAAGGCAGTTGATTCTGTGCTCTTCAAGCTGGCAGACTTTCAGCTTACCTGGGCTGGCCAATGCCAACAAACTCCGAGGGCCTCTCCACAAGATACAAAGGAAGCAATGGGACCCACAACCACTCAGGCTTTTAGTTATGTTAGATATTATGTGTATCCTTTATACCACCGATAATCCGCCATAGGAGAAAATCAAGTAAAAGCAACCTTGAACTAAATCCCAGGCATCTTTCTCACCCATCCTTGAACACAAATCAGGCGCTATGGTCTAGCCTAACTCAGCAGTTACTGGAATCTGCTAAGGAAATTGCAATGGATGTTAGGTTTTAGTTATAGGTTATCATTAGGGCATCTGTGAAGATCATAGGAAGGACAGGGTCTATTTAAAACACTGTAGAGTGGGGTGCCTGGGTGGTGCAGTTAGGCAAGCCTCCAACTCTTTGTTTTGGCTCAGGTCCTGATTGAGCCCCATGTCAGGCTCACCACTCTGTACCGAGTCTGCATAAAAGATTCTCTCTTCCTTACTTCATCAAGATCAAAAGCTTCTGCACAGCAAAGGAAACAGTCAACAAAACAAAAAGGCAACCCACAGAATGGGAGAAGATACTTGCAAATGACAGTACAGACAAAAGTACAGTATAGATCCAGGATCTATAAAGAACTCCTCAAACTCAACACACACAAAACAGATAATCATATCAAAAAATGGGCAGAAAATATGAACAGACACTTCTCCAATGAAGACATACAAATGGCTATCAGACAAATGAAAAAATGTTCATCATCACTAGCCATCAGGGAGATTCAAATTAAAACCACATTGAGATATCACCTCACCCCAGTTAGAATGGCCAAAATTAGCAAGACAGGAAACAACGTGTGTTGGAGTGGATGTGGAGAAAGGGGAACCCTCTTACACTGTTGGTGGGAATGCAAGTTGGTGCAGCCACTTTGGAGAACAGTGTGGAGATTCCTCAAGAAATTAAAAATTGTGCTTCCCTATGACCCTGCAATTGCACTGCTGGGTATTTACCCCAAAGATACAGATGTAGTGAAAAGAAGAGCCATCTGTACCCCAATGTTTATAGCAGCAATGGCCACGGTCACCAAACTGTGGAAAGAACCAAGATGCCCTTCAACAGACGAATGGATAAAGAAGATGTGGTCCATATACACGATGGAGTATTATGCCTCCATCAGAAAGGATGAATATCCAACTTTTGTAGCAACATGGACGGGACTGGAAGAGACTATGCTCAGCGAAATAAGTCAAGCAGAGAGAGTCAATTATCATATGGTTTCACTTATTTGTGGAGCATAACAAAGAACATGGAGGGCATGGGGAGATGGAGAGGAGAAGGGAGTTGAGGGAAATTGGAAGGGGAGATGAACCATGAGAGACTATGGACTCTGAAAAACAACCAGAGGGTTTTGAAGGGGCGGGGGGTGAGAGGTTGGGGAACCAGGTGGTGGGTAATAGGGAGGGCACGTATTACATGGAGCACTGGGTGTGGTGCAAAAACAATGAATACTGTTACGCTGAAAAATAAATAAATAAATAAATAAATAAATAAATAAATAAATAAACTATAAAATAGGACAGTTTGGAAATTAAGAGAAAATAAAGAAGAAAAAAAAAAGATTCTCTCTTCCTTTTCCTCTGCCCCTCCCACCCGTGCTCACTCAGGTACTCTTTTTCTCCCTCTTTCTCAAATAAATGAATAAATCTTTTTTTAAATGAATAAATAAATAAACACTGAGTGCTATGAATTGTGTATGACTGATGATTCACAGACCTTTAACCCTGAGGCAAATAATACATTATGTTAATAAAATAAAATAAGAAAAAATAATTAAATTAAAAAATTTAAAAAGAATTCTGCCTTTTAAAAAAATGTCCTTTTTTATTCATCCCAAGGTTAACTGATTATGCTAGTCTGCCACATCTTGTAAGATCGTAGGTGTGGCAATTAGGAGTTACAAGACATGTCAAAAACCTAACATGGACTCTGAGAAACAGACTGAGGGTTTTGGAGGGGGCTGGGTGAGGCTGGTGGTGGGTATTAAGGAGGGCACATATTGCATGGAGCACTGGGTGTGGTGCATAAACAATGAATTTTGGAACACTGAAAAAAATCAAATTAAATAAACTTAAAAAAAACCAACATGCCTTCAGAATAATCCAAAAATATTAAATGTTCAGTGGAATTTTACTAATGTATTTTTTGTCCAATTTTTTGGAAATTGCTACCCTATATGTATACATTATAAGTAACACTTCTCCAGAGTCAAAATATTTATTAATTAGGAAGTTAAGAAATATTTATAAAAATATTTTTCAATCAATAAAATTGGTTTTAGATATGTTTCATTGCAAATCCTCTAAACAACCATACAAGTAGATTATTAAATTTCAAAATTTTTATTTATTTATTTATTCACTTTTAAGTATGCTTCACACTAGGTGTAGAGGACTTGAACAGAGAGGGGAGAGGGCCTGAGCTCATGACCCTGAGCTCAAGACCTGAGCTGAGATCAAAAGTCCGATGCTCAACTGACTGAGCCACCCAGGTGCCTGCCTCTGGAGATTATTATTTTTATTATTATTAACATCATTATTATTTTATAGGTTTGGAAATGCTCATCAACATCCCTGAAGTCATAGCAACTAATAAATGATGGTTTCCAGGACTCAAATCCAGGTCCTATCTTGTAACTCAATAGTCCATGTTCTTCTCATTGCACTATGATTCTTCAGCAAAATCTTCCAGCATTTTCCCATTCTCTGCTGGGGGAGGGTCCCGTGGACTACTGCAGTAAGTTCTCTGGTA
Organism: Meles meles; assembly: GCF_922984935.1. Lineage (NCBI taxonomy): Eukaryota > Metazoa > Chordata > Mammalia > Carnivora > Mustelidae > Meles > Meles meles. The sequence continues at coordinate 96,342,246 of NC_060068.1, forward strand.
GTGACTATTACCCTCGATAGTCCCAAAACAACAAAGAACATACTGATTAGCACACTCCCCTTAGCTCTGGGGTCCCCAATAAAGACTTGTAACACCAACAAATATTCTCTGAACAAGTGAATTCATCAGAATCTAGACCCTAACTGTTCACTTATGAGGCCTTGGTCACTTTCTAGGAATGAGGAACGCTTTAGAGTACGTGGACATACATACACACACACTGCGTATCCATGTGTGTAGGAGCACAAACATATGTATGTATGCCATACACTCCATCAATTACTACCAAACCTTGCCAGGAGCTAATCAGGACCTAATTTGTGTGAGGCGTCAAACAATAATTTAGGAATCTCTGATGTTCATATACCCCACAATTATGGTCAATGATAAATCTGGAGATGCTGACAGCCACATAAAATCTCTCACTCCATCAATGTTTCTCTAAAGTAGTTGCCTCGGCAACTGAATTCCTTAATCTATGTCGCTGCCTTTATGAAAAGCACTAATAAATGTCAATAGACAAGATTATACGCTTCTTTCTTCTCATAGAAAAAACTCACTATGCACCGACTGGAAACCAGCAGTGTGTCATTAGTTGGGAGTGGTAAGCCATAGCACTGCTGATCGCTGTAAACAGAGGTGTCCGTATGGACCAGCAGCTGAGCCCGCGCATGCTCTTTGAAAGCGCTCCGGTCTCTTGGCCACAGTTCACACACAAATAGCAGGATAATACCTTGAAATTGAGATCTGCGTACAGGAACCCTTCTGTAAACAAGTCTACCAAACTGACCCGCTGACTCTGGAAGAGCTGCTTCCCACTACAGCCCTGGATAAGGGCAGGACTGCATGAAAATGCAGTTGTGTTCATCAGAATTCTGTGAGATTCTCATCTCAGAAATACAATTCAAATTGACATGGGCAAGGAGGGGATGGGACGGGAATACAGCCCACCTCAAAGACGGCTACTAGATATCACTCTCTCTCTTATTTCTGCCTCCACATGCCAGCTCTCTCCACAAGCTAGAACTACAACTTCTAGAAGCATCTGAACTCATTCCATCTAGCATCATGCCCAGAACAGAGATCTCCATCAATTTTGATGTGAAAAGTCCCAGAGAAACATTCTGATTGCCCCAGACTGGGTAGTAAGTTCCCTCATGTGGCTCAGAGGTCAGGGGACTATACTATACACTATATACCGAAGTGTTCTAGCTTGGAGTTCAGAACTTTATGGCTGAAGGAGAGAGGAAGCTTGCTTTCTTTTTTCTTTTTTTTTTTTAAATATTTATTTATTTATTTACTTAAGAGAGAGAGAGAGCAAGAGAGAAAGCACAAGCCAGGGGGAGAGGCAGAGGGAGAAGCCGACTCCTGATTGAGCAGGAAGTGTGACACAAGGCTCAATCCAAGGAGCCTGGGATCATGACTTGAGCTAAAGGCAGATGCTTAGATGGACTGAGCCACACAGGAACCCCGGGGGGTTGCTTTCTAAAAGAAGGAGTGATGCATGCACACCAGGACAACACACTGTGTGACTGTGTCACAGAAATCAGGAAGAAAGATCTCCCTAGAAAACTGGCTCCCACTCAAACAGCCCTTCCCAGACACCAATCAGAAAGTGCCACCAACCATGAAAACCCCACTTGTCCTGTTTTCCAAGACCTAGCTGGAAAAAGATGGGATTTGGGTATAAGTTCCTAAGCTCAGAATTCAGCCTTCTTTTCAACACAGGGGTGATTTTCAATGGAAATGGAAATACACCATAAAGATATTTAAAACTTTATCAGAGCAGTTTGGATTATCACAGTGACATGGAGTACGACTGGCAATTTTTTTTTTTTTTCAGTTTCTTTTAACTAACATATATGTATTGTTTGTTTCAGGGGCACAGGTCTGTGATTCATCAGTCTTACAGAATTAACAGCACTCTCCATACACATACCCTTCCCAATGTCCGTCCCCCAGCCACCCTCCCCTCCAGGAACCCTTTGTTTCCTGTGATTAAGAGTCTCTTAAATTTATTTTATTTTCAGTGTTCCAAAAGTCATTGTTTATGCACCACACCCAGTGCTCCATGTAATTAATACATGCCCTCCATAATACCCACCACCAGGCTTACCCCACCCCCACCCACCCAAAATAAAATAAAATAAAATAGTCTCATATGGTTTGTCTCCCTTTCTGGTTTCATCACATTTCACTTATTCCTCTCTTCCCTCATGCCTCTGCCTTGTTTCTCAAAGTCCATATCTCAGCCATATCATATGACAATTGTCTTTCCCTGATAGAGTTATTTCACTTAGAATAATACCCTCTGGTTCCATCCATACCATTGCAAATGGTAAGATTTCATTTTTTGATGGCTGCATCTTCTTTATCCATTCTTTATCCATTCATCCGTGGGTGCACATCTGGGCTCTTTCCATAGTTTGGCTATTGCGGACATCATTGCTATTAACACTGGGGTGTACATGTCCCTTCAGATCACCACATTTGTATCTTTAGGGTAAATAACCAGTAGTGCAGTTGCTGGATTGTAGGGTCACTCTATTTTCAACTTTTTGAGGAACCTCCATACTGTTTTCCAGAGTAGCTGCACCAGCCTGAATTCCCACCAACAGTGTAGGAGGGTTCTCCTTTCTCTGCATCCTTGCCAACACCTGTTGTTTCCTGACTGGTTAATTTTAGCCATTCTCACTGGTGCAAGGTGGTATCTCACTGTGGTTTTGATTTGTATTTCCCTGATGCCAAGTGACATGGAGCACTATTTCATGTGTCTGTTGGTCATTTGGATGTCTTCTTTGCAGAAATGTCTGTTCATGTCTTCTGCCTATTTTTTGATTGGATTATTTGTTCTTTGGGTGTTGAGTTTGATAAGTTCTTTATAGATCTTGGATACTAACCCTTTATCTGATATGTCGTTTGCAAATATCTTCTCTTTTGGTTGTTGTTGTCTTTTGGTTTTGTTGACTATTTCCTTTACTGTGCAAGATTTTAATCTTGATGAAATCCCAATACTTCATTTTTGCCCTTGCTTCCCTTGCCTTTGGCAATGTTTCTAGGAAGAATTTGCTGCGGGTGAGGTGGAAGAGGTTGCTGCCTGTGTTCTCCTCAAGGATTTTGAAGGATTCCTGTCTCACATTGAGGTCTTTCATCTATTTTGAGTTTATTTTTTGTGTGTAGTATAAGGAAATGGTCCAGTTTCATTCTTCTGTATATGGCTGTCCAATTTTCCCAACACCATTTGTTGAAGAGACTGTCTTTTTTCCATTCTTTCCTGCTTTGCTGAAGATTACTTGACCATAGAGTTGAGGCTCCATTTCTGCGCTCTCTGTTCTGTTCCATTGATCTATGTGTCTGTTTTGTGCTAGTACCATACTGTCTTGATGAGTATAGCTTTGTAATAGAGCTTGAAGTCTGGAATTGTGATGCGACCGACTATTGTTTTCTTCTTCAACATTCCTCTGGCTATTCAGGTCTTTTCTGGTTCCATACAAATTTTAGAATTATTTGTTCCATTTCCTTGAAAAAGTTGATGGCATTTTGATAGGAATGGCATTAAATGTGTAGATTGCTCTGGGTAGCATAGACATTTTCACAATGTTTGTTCTTCCAATCCATGAGCATGGAATGTTTTTCCATTTTTTTGTGTCTTCCTCAATTTCTTTCATGAGTATTTTGTAGTTTTCTGAGTACAGAAAACTATATCTCTGGTTAGGTTTATTCCTAGGTATCTAATGGTTTGGGTGCAATTGTAAATGGGATTGACTCCTTAATTTCTCTTTCTTCTGTCTTGTTGTTGGTATATAGAAATACAACTGATTTATGTGCATTGATTTATATCCTGACACTTCACTAAATTCCTGTATGAGTTCTATGAGTTTTGGAGTGGAGTCTTTTGGGTTTTCCATATAAAGTATCATGTCATCTGCGAATAGAGTTTGACTTCTTCTTTGCCAATTTGGATGCCTTTTATTTATTTTTGTTGTCTGATTGCCGAAGCTAGGACTTCTAGTACTATGTTGAATAGCAGTGGTGACAGTGGACATCACTCCTGTGCTCCTGACCTTAGGGGGAAAGCTCTCAGTTTTTTCCCATTGAGAATAATATTCATTGTGGGTTTTTCATAGATGGCTTTGATGATATTGAGGTATGTACCCTCTAGCTCTACACTGTGAAGACTTTTAATCGAGAAAGGTTGCTGTACTTTGTCAAATGCTTTTTCTGCATCTATTGAGAGAATCATATGGTTCTTGTCCTTTCATTTATTAATGTAGTGTATCACATTGATTGACTTGCAGACCTTGCAGCCCAGGAATAGATCCAGCTTGGTCCTGGTGAATACTCCTTTTAATGTACTGATGGATCCTATTAGCCAGTATTTTGGTGAGAATTTTTGTGTCCATGTTCATCAGGGATATTGGTCTGTAATTCTCCTTTTTGATAGGACCTTTGGTTTGGGGATCAAGGTAATGCTGGCCCCATAAAATGGAAGTTTTCCTTCCATTTCTATTTTTTGGAACAATTTCAGAAGAATAGGTATTAATTCTTCTTAAAGTGTTTGGTAGAATTCCCCTGGGAAGCCATCTGGCTCTGGACTGTTGTTTATTGGGATACTTTTGATTACTACTTCAATTTCCTTACTGGTTATGGCTCTGTTCAGATTTTCTATTTCTTCCTTTTTCAGTTTTGGTAGTTTATATGTCTCTAGGAATGCATCCATTTCTTCCAGATTGTCTAATTTGGTGGCATATAGTTGCTCATAGTATGTTCTTATAATTGTTTGTATTTCTTTGGTGTTGATTTGGTCTCTCCTCTTTCATTCATGATTTTACTTATTTGGGTCCTTTCTCTTTTCTTTTGGATAAGTCTGGTCAGGGGTTTATCAATCTTATTCTTTCAAAGAGTCAGCTCTTAGTTTTGTTGCTCTGTTCTACTGTTCTTTTGGTTTCTATTTCATTGATTTCTGCTTAATCTTTATTATTTCTCTTCTCCTGCTGGGTTTAGGCTTTGTTTGCTGTTCTTTCTCCAACTCCTTTGGGTGTAGGGTTAGGTTGTGTATTTGAGACCTTTCTTGTTTCTTGAGAAAGGCTTGCATCGCTATATACTTCCCCACTCCTCAGTGCACCCTCAGATAAAAGCAGTCGAGCCCTCCCATCTCCCTGGTCTCTAGTCACACTCTGAGCTCACCCAGCCTGTGACTGATCATTTCTATCTCTGAAGCTTGGCCCTCTTTGGAGTCTCCAAACCCAGCAGAATCCTGCAGCACACTTCCATGCTGCTCCTCCCAGGGGAGGAAGGGGAAATCTCCCCAGATCTGCTCCTTCTTGGGTCCCTTCTCAAAGAGCAGTAGCCTGACTGTGCCACTGACCATGGTTTGTGGCACCCCAAGCTAAGAGCCCCCTCCTTGGTTCCATCTTTGCAGCTGGCCTCCCCACTCAGATGGAGTTCTGCTGCACTTAGGCACCCCAGGCCACCCAAGGGTCCTGAGACCACACTGCCCCAGCAAGGGTTCCACCCGCCCCCCCAACTTAGCCACTGGAGCAACGTCCCTCCACAGAGCAGACATCTAAAAGCTCTGATTTTAGTGCTCCACTGCTTTGCTGCTTGCTGGTACCAGCTGATGGAGGCTCCCTCCCCCACCGCCATGGTCTGTCTTCCCATGTATCACCTCAGATTCACTTCTCCGTATGTACTACCTTCTAGAAGTGCTTGCTTTTCTGTTCATAGAGCTGCTGCTATTCTTAATCGCCTGTGGAGTTCATCGGTATTCAAATGGTTTGATAACTATCTAGCTGAATTCCTGGGACCAAACAAAATTTAGTTCTCCTACTCCTCCACCATCTTGGAGCCTTACAACTGTTTTTTTTTTTTTTAAGATTTTATTTATTTATTTGACAGAGAGAGCTCACAAGTAGACAGACAGGCAGGCAGAGAGAGAGAGGAGAGAAGCAGGCTCCCTGCTGAGCAGAGAGCCCGATGTGGGGCTCCATCCCAGGACCCTGGGATCATGACCTGAGCCAAAAGCAGAGGCTTTAACCCACTGAGCCACCCAGGTGCCCCCACAATTGGCATTTAATAGGAAGGAGCCAGAGATGCCTTGAAAAGAAGACATTGCATTTCTCTAACTCTTATTGCACACTGTCAAATATTCTTAGTGTCAACAATATCCAGATGAATGATGCCTGTTTCCTTTAAAACCAAGCACATTCATCACCAGTGGGTACAAGTATATGTGTCTTGCAATAAGACCTCTAGTATGGTTATGCCTGAATTTGCATGTGTGCATCATTTTATTTTAAACTGATTTCTTTTTATTCTTTATATTACAGTTAGATCATATTGATTTTTTAAATTATGTGTTTTGAACTTCTATGATCTATAAATTTAATTTCTAGAAAATAAAGGGGGGGTATGTTACAAAATGTGTATTTAAAAGGTAAACATAGAAGGAGTTGAGAATCTCTGAACTATACCAACAGCAAGGGGAGGACCCTAGAGAAACAGAGAGAGATGGGAATACCAAATGAGAGAATAAGCAATCAGGGATGCAGAGAGCTTGAATGTAGGCAGAAAGAGAAAATCAAAAAGAGAAAGGACAGGGATGAAAAATGAAGCCATCTTCCCCAGCACTCCCTCCCCCGACGCCCAACACTGCCCATCATCCCCTCCACACTCACCACCACCACCACTACCACCCTGCCTTGGCACCTCTCCCGCATGCTGAAAGCGCCTCTCTCTCACACTCTACAATCCTGTTTCTCTTGTTCATGATCTTCCCCAGCCTGGCATGCCCGCTGACAGCATATCCCTGGCAAGATCAACCACAAGCAATTACTTTCGAGATCCTAAACCCAAACTTCCCATGGACTCTGCCCCTGAGCTGTGAGGTGACAACCATCAGAGAGAAAAACAGGTCACTGGCCAGATGCAGGAATGGAAAGGAAATGTCTACTGGAATACTACTGTGCAACTCTGAAAATCAAGTACAGAGACTAAGTAGAAATATCCACATATGTCAAGCACATCTTAAGTCAAAGGCAGTATATTTCATTTTATGTTCCCTATAACAACATTTTTTAAAATGCATGATTATAGACAGCAACTTAACATGGCAACAGCAGGATATCTCAAAAACTAAAAATTAGTTACTGTGATAATGCTATTGAATTTAACAATTTTTTCTTTAATAGTTACCATTACAATTAAATATTTCCCCCAAAAAGCTGTTCATTTCACTTTTCTTCTACTTCCCTACTCAAAGCATCTCTTCTTCCCATTGATTTATTCCTGGACTTTTCCTAACTGGGAAATCAACTGAGTCATTTCTTCCACTAATAATCCTCCTTCAACTTTCCTACCAAGAAAAAAAAAAAAATATATAAGCTTTACTGGGAGGTTAGCAATTAGTATCAGGTGCATTGATTTTTCAACTTAAAAACTGTTTTCCATAGGGGTGCCTGGGTGGCTCCATGGGTTAAAGCTTCTGCCTTTGACTCAGTTCATGATTCCAGGGTCATGGGAGCCAGCCCCACATTGGATTGAGCCCCGCATTGGGCTCTCTGCTCAGCAGGGAGTCTGCTTCCCCCCACCCTCTGCCTGCCTCTCTGCCTACTTGTGATCTCTGTCTGTCAAATAAACAAATAAAATCTTTTAAAAAAAAAACTGTTTTCCATAAATTTCTCTCAGAATGTTAACATGAGCACTGAGTATTATACATGACTAATGAATCACTGAACACTACATCAAAAACTAATGCTGTACTTACTATACAGTGGCTAACTGAACATAATAAAAGAAAAAAAAAGAACATTATCAATCATACCCTTCTGCTTAATGCCGAAATAAGCCACTTAATTTGATAACAGACTACTGTAACTCTTTAACATAACAAAAGCCTACAGAACACATGCACCAGACGTGTGCATCTTGAAGGAGAGTAGACTGAAGCAGAATTTCTTTTAAAGCCAGATTTAAATTTTAGAATACAGATAATGGTGGGATTTTTTTTAACATTTTTTAACATTTGTAAGAATCATAGCAAAGTTTATTTTAAGCTTGTGCAGACCAGCTGGCAGTGGATGGCTCATATTATCTACATCACCTTAATTAAGAATAAACTAATATGTAATTATGTTTTATTGACCATAGAAAATCAGAAATGTAGAACTTCATTCTTTATGACTTCTCTGCTTCTGTCAACATTGTTGACCATTATCTCCTTAAAATCTTTCTTTTGAGGGCACCTGAGTGGCTCAGGTGGTTAAGCAACTGCCTTCAGCTCAGGTCAGGACCTCCAGCCCTGGGATCAAGTCCCGCATCGGGCTCCCAGCTCCCTGGGGAGTCTGCTTCTTCCTTTGACCTCCTTGCTTCTCATGCTCTCTCACTGTCTTTCTCTCTCAAATAAGTAAATAAAATCTTTAAAAAAAAAAAATCTTTCTTTTGATTTTCACAAAACTCCACTACCTCAGTTTGCTTCAGTCCTCTTCCTATAGGTATAGACAATTTCCCCACTCTGGAGGAGGAAGCAGTGAGAGGGACTGCTCCTCTCAGCAGAACTGTGCCCAACAAGAAATTCAAAGTAGAACCTCAGGCTGGTTGTCATAACAGTCAAAGAAGGCATTGTTGGACAGGGTCAGACAGTTAGCTCAGACCAAAAGAAATTACACTTCAAGGAATTCAGAGAAAAGATAGCTTGTTACCTGATCAGAAAGACTTTCTAAAGCGGTTCTAAAAACTCACTTCAGGTGGAGCTTCCATCTCGGTCATTATACCCACAAGAGCACCCCCAAAAGATGCCACGCATCCCCCCATCCACTCCCCTCACATCTTCCAGCCTGGAAATCACCTGCCCACATCTTTCCTGAGTTCCTATGTTTCCTCAAAGCTCCTTGTGTTCTCTCTCCATGAAGTTTTCCCTGACTGCCTCCGTTCAAGCAACAGTTCCCTCCTCTGAACTTCGTGTCTTGGATTCTTTATTTGGTACTTAGCATAAGCTAGTGTCATCTGCTTCTTGTGTGGTTTTAAGATTTTATTTATTTATTTGACAGAGAGAGACCACAAGTAGAGAGGCAGGCAGAGAGAGAGAGAGAGAGGGAAGCAGGCTCCCCGCTGAGCAGAGAGCCCGATGCGGGACTCAATCCCAGGACCCCGAGATCACGACCTGAGCCAAAGGCAGCGGCCTAACCCACTGAGCCACCCAGGTGCCCAATAAGTTTTTTTTTTAAGATTTTATTTATTTTTTGACAGACAGAAATCACAACTAGACAGAGAGGCAGGCAGAGAGAGAGAGGAGGAAGCAGGTTCCCTGCTGAGCAGAGAGCCTGATGCAGGGCTCGATCCCAGGACTCTGGGATCATGACCTGAGCCGAAGGCAGAGGCTTTAACCCACTGAGCCACCCAGCGCCCCTGCTTCTTGTTTTTGCACATGAGCCAAATCTCCCAAACTATACTGTAAGCTCCTCTAGGACAGAAACTACCTCCCCTCTTTCTCTAACCCCCATAGTTCAAATAATGGCCAATGAATGTTGTAAAGATAATAATGATGCTTACTGTCACTTCCTGACATCCATTCTCCACGATGGTTCTTTTGAGTGAGAAGACTTGGAACCCGGCCTCTGGTCTTATCCACTCCCCAACTGCCTGTTGAGTCACAGGATCAAACCTACTAAAATTCAGTTTCTTACTCTTCAAACGGCCATAGATTCTACAGAGGCACGGCTCATAGCTCAGTGAGCAAGTGTTCACAAATACTTTGAGCTGCTCTGATGACAGATGTCACTTATTGATGTTATTCTTCAGTGGATGTTGTCTTGCTCCTGGCATGTTTTGTGGAAGAACAAACAGACTGCCTTGATTCTCTGTATAACTCCCTAACCCTTCTTGAGTTCACACTAGACTCCTTGTCCTTAATCAGCTATGCAAATAGGACTTAAACTCATCCCTAGACATGACTACATCACCCTCTTCCTCTTCCTGCTTGAGAGGGTTCTCAGGAAGGAGCAGGGAGAGCTAACCCAAAAGGGAGGATGGGCCTATGTAAAGGGACCATTAAGTTACACCTAAAAATTTCGCATAAAGGCAACTGCTCATTGTAAAGAACATTCTAGTTCTTTATAATTCACAGCCTACAGCGTCTTACTTACTGAAAGTACCAGATGTGGATCCTCTAAGGTACTCCAAATGTTGTAGTTGCTGAGTACCTGTGCCCACTAGAGCAGACTGGAAATTTTGAAACAAATTAAAAGAGATAATATAAAATTTGGAACTGTGGTTTGCCCCCCTTAAAATTTTCTCAGTTGTTTTCTTAACTACCCTAAGTTTCATTTTTTGGTTTAAAAAAATGAGGAGTCCAATCTCATGAAAATGATGGATAAAAATGGTTTTAAAATGCCTTCTCTTGGGTGCCTGGGTGGCTCAGTTGGTTAAGTGACTGCCTTCGGCTCAGGTTATGATACTGGAGTCCCAGGATCAAGTCCTACATCAGGTTCCCTGCTCAGCAAGGAATCTGTTCCTCCCTCTGACCTTCCCCCTCTCATGTTCTCTCTCTCTCTCTCTCATTATCTCTCTCTCAAATAAATAAATAAAGTCTTTAAAAATAAATAAATAAAATTTTTAAAATAAATAAATAAATAAATGCCTTCTCTTGTTAAGAGCTTAAACAATTTTTCCTTTCATTTATAGCTATAGCCATTGGATTCTTAATTATGAAAGCAGTTCATCAGACATGAAAATTATTTTCCCCAGATTTATTTAATGGATTTTCAACTAAACTAGCAATGTAAATTTTTTAACTTTCAGTCTTTTAAAAAATCCAGACAGATGTTTTCACTAGAGGTATGCATTCTGAGTTCTAATTGGTTATTTTCATTGTTTGTTTTAGTTTTCCAAGTGTCATGTCCATGTCTATTTTTTTTAAGATTTTATTTATTTATTTGACAGAGAGAGATCACAAGTAGGCAGAGAGGCAGGTGGGGCAGGCGGGGGGGTGGCGGGGGCAGGCTCCCTGCTGAGCAGAGAGCCTGATGCTGGACTTGATCCCAGGACCCTGAGATCATAACCTGAGCCAAAGGCAGAGGCTTAACCCGCTGAGCAACCCAGGTGCCCATTGTGTCCATGTCGCATTTTGGCTCTCCCTTCACGGTGATACAAGGCCACTATTTCTCGCACTGCTCTCTAGTTCAAGTGTTTAAGAGAGTTAACACCTGGGGTTCCTGGGTGGCTCAGTCGTTTAAGCATCTGCCTTCAGCTTAAGCCGTGGTTCCAGAGTCCTGGGATCAAGCTGGGCATCAGGCTCCCTGCTCAGAGGGGAGGCTGCTTCTCCCTTTGTCCCTCCCCCCATCCTTCCTCATGTGCTCTCTCTCTCTCTCAAATAAATAAATAAATAAATTGTAAAAGCCTCATAAACCTGTAATCTATTTTTTAAAAAAGAGAGTTAACACCTTATCAACACTAATTTAATATTAATAAATGTTGCTAAAAAGTTATGTGAAGGGGTCCCTAGGTGGCTCAGTGGGTTAAAGCCTCTGCCTTCGGCTCAGGTCATGATCCCAGAGTCCTGGGATCGAGCCCGCATAAGGCTCTCTGCTCGGCGGGGGGCCTGCTTCCTCCCCTCTCTCTCTGCCTGCCTCTCTGCCTACTTGTGATCTCTGTCTGTCAAATAAATAAATAAAATCTTTAAAGAAAAAAAAGAAGTTATGTGAAAATGAGTCATTTGAAATCATATTTAGTAAACATAATATTCATATCTTAAGGGATTTTTTATCTAATCATGAAGTAAAAACTCAAAGGCTAATGAGAAAGACAAAAAAGTAAGCAAGCGTTGTACTGTAATGATAAAAGCTATAACTGAATAAGCAGTAAATGTTAAAAAAAAACACTAAGTGTTCAAAAAAAAAAACACAAGAGATTTGAGAAGAGTACAGAGGACAAAGGAAAGTCAGAGAAGACTTCCACAGTTCAGTGACTCCTGAGTGGGACCTTTAAAAGAAGTAATTGCAATATTAATAGTAGTAGTAGTAGTAGTAGTAACAGTACAACCATAAATAAGGCATTGCACCTAGCATTTTTACAAGCACCATCTCATTTGTCTTTTATTTCTTTAAGATTCATTTATTAATTTATTCATTTATTTGCAAGAAAGAGCACACACAAGGTAGGGGAGGGGCAGACAGAGAGGGAGAGAGATTCACACGTAGAATCTGCACTAAGCCTGCCACCTGACCAGGAGTTTGATTTCATGTCCCAGAGATCATGATCCTGAGATCATGACCCAAGCCAAAACCAAGAGTTGGATGCCTAACCATCGGAGCCACCGAGGCACCCCTCATTTGTCTTTAACACAATCCAGATAGGATCTCTACATCACAGACAAGGAAACAAAGACTTTTTTAAAAGGGCGAGATTATATAGCCGGTATATGGTTGTTCCAAATGATTTCAAGGAACTAGCCAGAAAAGGAAGAACTAGGATACATTCAGATTTTCCCTAATTCATCCACCAAGCCCGAGTCAGCTGAGCTCATATTACTACCCACTTATAAAAAGGAAGGTGAAGGGGGCGCCTGCGTGTCTCAGTGGGTTAAAACCTCTGCCTTTGGCTCAGGTCATGTTCTTAGGGTCCTGGGATCAAGCCCCGCATCGGGCTCTCTGCTCAGCAGGGAGCCTGCTTCCCCCCCTCCCTCTCTGCCTGCCTCTCTGCCTACTTGTGACCTCTCTCTCTCTCTCTGTCAAATAAATAAATAAATAAATAAATAATTTAAAAAAAAAAAAAAAAAGGAAGGTGAAGGAGAAGAGGAAAGGAAATTCCTCTTATCATCACCCTTTCCCACATCAACTCAACTCTCGTATCCAACCAGGACCTCAGGACAGAATATTTTCATTCTGAAGAACTCTTCCAGGACAAATGTTTAGGAGGTTGGTAATGTTACATTTAATCAAAAGAAACATTTGAATACATATGACACATTCAACATCTTGACCTAAACTTCTTCAGAATGACTCTCACCTTACGTTTTCCAAAGGTGAAATAGTCATAATATTTCCTTTGGAAGTCCCATAAGTGGTGAAGGTAGGATTTGAATCCAGGCCTGTTTAAATCCAGAGTCTTTCATAAAAATCTATTATAAAAGCATTGTTTTTATAACATCCCATCCACCTATTAATTTGCATATACAATAGCCCAATACATTAGTTTCTTTTCAGAGTCTGATTCCCAAGACTTCACTCAATTTGTATCTGCATCTCCTCCTCCACTAGACAAATAACCCTTGATTTATAGATTACAGAATTATTAAACAAACAAATACCAACTGCCAAACATTACATGGAGGGGGTGAGAAACAAATTATATAAGAGCAATTGTTGTTTTGTGAAACTTTTTAAATGTAAAGTTAAATAACATATTGTTTATAGATAATACATATATGGAAACATACTTTAAAAATCAACAGAATGATAAATATACAATTCAAGACAATGGTTTCATGGGGAAGGAGGATGCTTGAGTTGAAATGTAAATGAGAATAGGAGAGAGATTTATATGGCAGGTCTTAAAACTTAAAGGGAATGTTCTCATTTTTAAGCTGAATGGTGAGTATATGGTTATTACTTAGCTACTCTTGATATTATCAATATTAGTTTAGATGTATGAAAAAATTTTGTGATTTTTAAAGCAAGCCCAGTTGCTCCCTTCAAAAAGAAAAAAAAAATCAGGGGCACCTGGGTGGCTCAGTGGGTTAAGCCGCTGCCTTCGGCTCAGGTCATGATCTCGGGGTCCTGGGATCGAGTCCCGCGTCGGGCTCTCTGCTCAGCAGGGAGCCTGCTTCCCTCTCTCTCTCTCTGCCTGCCTCTCTATTTGTGATCTCTCTCTGTCAAGTAAATAAATAAAATCTTTAAAAAAAATCAGTATTTTTGCTTTATATCGAAGGATATTTGCACATTAAGGTTAACATGTCATCATCTTGAAGGGACATCTACCCATATGGACACCAGGTAAAATCTCCCCAAAACAAGCCTCTATGGGGTCGCCTAGGTGGCTCAGTCTGCGAAGCAGGCAACTCTTAATTTTGGCGCAAGCCCCACGAGGGACTCTCCAATCAGTGGAGAGTCTGCTTCTCTTCTTCTCCCTCTCCCCCTTCCCATGCTCATGTGCACAAACTCTCTCTCTCCCAAATAAATAAATAAATCTAGGGGCGCCTGAGTGGTACAGTTGGTTGGGCCTCTGACAATCAATTTCTTCTCAGATCACAGTCAAGGTCATGAGATCAAGCCCCACTATGGGCATAGGGCATAGTTGGCGCTGAGTAGACTTGATACTCCCTTTCTCTCCCTCTCCCTCTGCCCTTGCCCCCTACTTGTTTTCTCTCTCTTTCTCTGATAAATAAATAAATAAATAAATCCTTAAAAAATAAAATAAAAACAAAATAAATCTTAAAAGAAGAAGAAAAAGAAGCTGCTATGACTTTGAGTAGACAAAATCCAGTGACAGTTCCTGGGTCTAACATTGTTTGTCCATTATCACAAAACACCTGTATTGACAACTACTGAAACCAACAGTAATTACTGCAGGAAGTTTGACTGATTATTTGGTCCATATCCAAGGCATTAAAAGGGGAATATGAGATTTTAGAGGCTAACATCAACAACAGACCAAATGATATCCTTGATTTTTGTTTTGTTTTATCTTGTTTACTAGATTCAGTCAGCCATCTGTGGAAAATTATTCTGGGAACACAGCCATTATTTTATTCAGCTTTTTGTTCACTGGCTTTAATAAATTAATGAGGTGTTAACCAAATTCACATGCGATAGACTATAACAAATGCACAGGTCTGAGGATCTGGACCAGCCCTGTCGATCATTGTAATCTCTCCAGGTACATCTTTCCTCCCTCTCCTGGAATGATGGGCATTCTCCATGCAATGATGGAATTGATGGGCAAAACTAGGGAAAGTCTATCAGATCTATACTAATGCTAAAAGAAAAATGTCTCTATGTCTTGGAGACTAAGAGTACCTCCTTAGGAACATCAATAATTTTACCACCTGCACATAATAAACATGCCATCTTTACCACAAGTTTCTAAGGAAGAATGATTTTTAAAGGAGAGAGAGGGGGAATAGCAGAACCTCAAGAATTCCAAATAAGGATCTTCCAGAAGAGGAAAAATGAGTTTGTTTTCATTATTCCATCAAGATTCAGAAAACAATGAACTTTCCTAATTATCCATAGAGATTACTTGGTTGTACAAAACAACACAGAACAAATACAGGTTCTTTCTTGGCTAAAGTAATGTGATCTGTCTGAATGGAGAACAAAGCCCTCAAGTTGTGCCAGTCAGTTTCTAATTGGTTCTAACGCCCTCATATGAAGACTATTTCCCTCCCTGCCCCACAGCCCTCCAAAGGAACAGACTTTCTTCCTCACATTTGAAATTAATTTTCTCATCAAATGCTCCTTCAATGATACACCAATATTTTTTTTTCCGTTTGTGCATTTATTTTAACACATACTCACTACCATCAAAACATGATGTCTCGGAGCATCTGGGTGGCTCAGTGGGTTAAAGCCTCTGCCTTAGGCTCAGGTCATGATCCCAGGGTCCTGGGATCGAGCCCCACATCTGGCTCTCTGTTCAGCGGGGAGCCTGCTTCTTCCTCTCTCTCTGCCTGCCTCTCTGCCTACTTGTCATCTCTGTCTGTCAAATAAATAAATAAAATCTTTAAAAAAAAAAAACGGCAAAACAATAAAAAGGACAACAAAGCAAAAACCCTCCCCTAATCCCACATCCAGCCTCCAAATACTACTCCTTTTCTCTGCTCCCCTCAAAAGATTACTTATGCTTCGTCTTTTCAATCCACTCTATGTGTCTTTCAACCAACTCTAAAGTGACTTTCAATCTCCACCTCTCTGATCAAACCACTCTTGTCTCAAAGCTGATGACCTTCACCTTGACAGAGCCAATGTCAATGCAACCCTCAATTTACATGACTTCAAGCACTGTTTGCACAGCAAATCCCTCCCACTTTGTTAACATGCCTTTCATCAGATCTGCGCTCTCCAGGTTCCTTCCTAGCTTAGACCTTTTTCTCTTCCCCCACCCCATCTGGAAGACCTAAATGATGCCCCAGCATTCTTGTTTGGCCCTCTCTCCAGTTTATGGAGACTCATCACCTATATGATCTCATCCAGTTCTAGGTCATTACATGTCATCTACTCAGATGGCATCTACCCTCTCTCCTAAGCTCTGAACTTTTACAACCAATTGCCAACTTATAAATCCAGTTCTCTACTTAACATCTCCTTTTGGATGTGTAATAGACATGCTTAAATTTAATATGACTCAAACTGAACTTCTGGTTGTATTCACTTACACTTACACCAGGCTTCCCTCATTTCAGTTAATGACTCAGTCTGGGTCACATGCCAAATTTCAAGTGAAGGAGGGCATTATTACCAGAAAGGAGGTGGAAAAGCCTGCAGGCCAAGCCAAATTAGTTATTTCCACAGTCCACGACCTACCACAGCCCTCAACTACCCTTGCTACTCAGCAGGATTTTGCCTTCTGCTTTACTGGGAAAATTAAAGCATGTACCAATCCTTACTCCTTTCTTCTAGTTCAAAGGGAGCTCTCCACCTGTGCCCTTGGTCCTGTTCCCTCACTTTTCCTCATTGGTGGTGCTCCATTGATAACCCCCTTTCCCTGCACTTCAGCCTTTTTCTCCCGACTGGCGTCTTCCCATTAGCCTAGAAACATGTCAAATCTGTACCATCCTAAAAAAGTTCTAACTCCTGTTTATATTTCTCCTTCTCTTTTTAGTCAAGCTTCTTAGGTACAATTCACTCTTTGTACTTACTTCTCACTATCCCCTCAATATCTCAGCAACCTGGCTTCCATCCCCCACTGCCCATTCCCTCCAAGGGACTGCCTAAAAGTTTAGCCAGGAACAGCTAAGAAATAATGGTCCAATTATCTCAAGAATTAGCTTAGAAAAAGTAAATAGAGAGCCTTAATAATTTTAATTTTATAGTAAATATTACTGGTAGAAATAATCAACTCAAAATAATGACAAAATAAAAAATACACGGAAAACTTCTAACAGATTTTTTAAATTTTTTTCGTTGAGTTAGAAGGCACACAACGTTATATTAGTTTTAGAAGTAGGATGTGAGAATTCAACTTCTCTATAGGTTATGCTATGCTCTGACCATGTAGTTACCATCTGTCACCTTATGCTATTATGCATACCATTGACCATATTCCCTATGTTGTATCTTTTACTCCTGTGACTTATTCATTCCATAACTGGAAGCCTGAACAGATTTTTTTTCAGATCTGATTGAATAATTACATTTTGTTATAAACTAAAAATTATCCTATGAGAAATAATCAAAAGCATATGAAACTAGCCACAACTAAAGTTTCACGTGCTAAAAATTAAATCTGATAGACAAATCAACCATTCTTGACTAAATCTGAATCTGTAACATTTGACTGGGTAAATTAGGTTTGGTTGACACAATTACCACAAAATACAATTCAATAACTATAAGCTGGCGAACTGTCCTTGTGAATTTTTCATGAAAAAAAAAATTGCTCTGAAGGAAAATAATTTTGGTAAATAATGAAAATAGAAAATAATGGATTACTTTAACTACCCTGAATATAAAGTTGATTAAGTCATTGAGTTGGCTTTATGGAATTAGCTCCATTAAATATGCTGCCACGAAATTTTATCAAGCAGGGATAACACTATTTTAAATGTTACATTCACAAATACAGAGAGGAACACCCACTGAGTCAAGCCAGCAGGGTAAAAACATCTATTTGGTTGGAACTGCACAACTGAAATATCCTTCCAATCCAGAGAGAGTTTCTTCATTTCCCAGACCAGCCTGCTGCTTTGCTAACATTTTTTGTAAGCAACTTTGTACTGAAATTATTGCCAGAATATAAGCCCCTCAAGGGAAAAGTTGTTGTTCCACCCATCTTTTCATCTACGGTGCCTGATTATAGTGTCTCAGTAAATGCTTGATGAGTGTCCAGGAAAATGAATTCGGTAAGTCAATACCTGAGGATAAGGCTTCTCAAATTTAATGTCCATCAAGCTTCTGGATATTAGAGTTAGCATCTCTGATATGATTCTCTTAGTTTCCCACTTGTTTGTTACCTCGTGGGTGATGAATGCCTGTTGCAATGAAGAAATTACATTCATGATCCAACCAGAACTAAGAGGGGTGAGCCGTGACATGTGCCTTTTATAGAGAAAGCAAAAGCATCTCAAGAAATTGTGCCACAAGCTTTCACTAATGTCTCTGGCCTTGAGCTGTGTGGATGCCCATCCCTCACCACAAGGGCAACTGCAAGAGCAAATGTTTGTTCTTCTTGCTTCTCTGGTGAAATGGGCACGAGAAGAAGGATTTAGAATGATGATTGATTTGACCAAACAAGAATGTCTGCCATACTGCAATCACAATTCCTCCTCTACCCAGTTCCCCCCAAAATAAAAACAACAATAATAGCAGCTCACCCACCTACAGCACCTACTATGTGCCAAGGGCCAGACTAAAGCTTTGCACCTATTAATTTATTTACTCCTCACAATAACTCTGAGATTTTATTATCCCTATTTTATAGATGAAGAAACTGAGGTACAGATAGGGTAAGCAGCTTACCCAAAGTCACTCATCTGGTAAGTGACAGAGTCAAACTCATACCAGTTAGGATTTGGAGTTTATGCTCTTAACCCCTACACTTCATAGATTCAAAAATAAACTAATGATAAGTGGACCCCTAAGTAGCTACTGTCCAACACAGCTGTCATCAGCTTTTATTGCACCATAAGAGCATCACCCAGTCAAACACACCTCCAAAAATCGACCTTTATCTTTCAATATCTCTTTGAAATGCAGCCCCAGGATGGGGTGAACACTATTAATATGCATTAAAATTCAAAACTTGTCCTATTGCCCGGTTTATTTTGGGTCTGGTTATTTTTCATTGTACATCTTGGCACACGAATCCTGTCCAAACTGCAGGTCTGATAGGAAAGTCTTGCAAATGAGGTCCCAAGACAACAGTAGGCATGTCCTAATTTTATTATAGGCCTGTCTTCCAAAATGGAGGATATATTCAAATTCTCAACAACACTGAGGCCCCAAGGTTCCTCTAAGAACTAAGCCCATTTATCCTAACGAAGATGTGTTCAGGAAGTTCAAACATTCAAGATAACTTTTCCTTGGAGCCATGCATGTGGCATAAAATAAACAAGGAAAAATGATAAAAAAAAATTACCTCTTTCAGAAGTAGTATTAATATTAATATTATATTTATATATTTAATATTAAGATTAAAAACCAGGATTGCATGCCATTGTTTTCAAGTTTTAAAGATGAAGGGTTATATACATTTCCAAATTAAAAATAACTTCTTTGGGGCACCTGGGTGGGTTAAGCCTCTGCTTTCAGCTCAGGTCTTAATCTCGGGGTCCTGGGATCGGGTCCCGCATTGGGCTCTCTGCTCGGCAGGGAGACTGCTTCCCCCTCTTTCTGTGCCTGCCTCTCTGCCTAATTGTGATCTCTCTGTCAAATAAATAAATAAAATCTTTAAAAAATAAAAATAAAAATAACTTTTTTCTTTTTCTTATAACAAAAGTAATATATATTCATCGTAGAAAATTTAACCCCAAAAAATAAGAGAGAAGAGAATTTTAAACACCCCCAATCACACCATTCATAGGTAACCACTGTCACTATCTTGGTCTATGCTATATTCCCATACATATACGGGATATGATAAACCCCCGATGGTTTCTTATTAGGCTCTAGATTGACAACTAACATAATCAGACCATATCAGAATTAGTTCTTTGTTTCCAGGCAGTGGCACTGGATACTCAGCCTGAAGAAGTAAAGGAGGTATGGAACTGGGGCAGAGAGTTAACAGGAAAATAATAGGAACAAAAAAGGAATAAAGGTAATGAATTTCAGGCAAGGGTCCATAATCAGAGACCAGACTCAAAAGAGGCAGGGCCAATCCCATTTGTACATGGAAAACCAGTGACCTCTGATCCAGGACAGGGCAAGAGTATGGCTTTGGAAGTACATTATAGGCACAGTGGTAATATCAGATAGAAACATGGGTCATTTCAGGAATTCCATATAACAAGCAGAGATGAGTAACAGAATGAAATCTAGCCCTTGGACATAGTAGCACCAAGGCATGAGATGAACCGTGGGCAAACTTCTACTAAAGCACAAAGCAAAGGGACCTACCCCGTGAAACCGGGAATGGAGTGGACTGAGAGTCGCTCAGAGAAACAATAATAACAGATGCAGACAAAAGAGAAACATGTGGCTCAATTACATTGAGGGGAAGTGTGAAGTGCCTGGCCCTTCCAATTCCAGGCATGGGACAATCAGAGCTATTTTTAGTCCTGCTCATTTGCCCTTCGTTGGTTCTGAGAAAAGAGCAGGGCAAATACAGATGGCGTTCATCCTGAGCAACAGGAAAAAGTTAAGACCAGCTGATGTGGGTTACTGGATCAGAGTATCCAGACCACCTTCATGACGGAGCTGAATGCAATGGTGGTACTGTTGTTATGTGGCTTATTTTGATCATGGAAGTAGTGTGATCGTAGTGTGATACTACTTGTGATTAGTAGTGTGATACTATTGGTAAACATTCTTAGTATCCATCAGCTAGCATCAGAATGGAAGACTGATGAGCTGAACATACTGGAACCAGCAAGAAAAGCCCCCTTCCTCCTGCAGTGTTCCTCCAGTACCTTCAATCAACATCATTGTTCTTGCTGCACAGAAGAAATGCTTAAAGGGTCCAGGGCCATTATCTCAGAACAAGCATGAAGGATGGAGATGGAACTGAGAGGCAACAAATTAATAACTGACAAAGATGCTCCACAGTTTGTAGAATTTGAGTCTCATTTTTGAATCTTTGTGTTGTTGCTGCTACTGCTATTGTTTTAATGAAAACCACTCTATGCCTACAAAGATTTTTGCTTACCAAATATTTTTTTGAGGTACATTTCACAACACCCAAAACAACAGCATCATCTCTAGCCCTTGAAATGTCACTGTGTTTCATGCTGAGGAATGTGGATTCCAATCAGTTCCTAACACTTGCCCCACCACCACCCTGGTCCAAGCCATCATCAGCTCTCCCCTGCCTCCTAACTGATTTCCCTGCTTCTACCCTTGTGCATTTGTCCCTATAAATTATCCTCGACACAACAGCCAGTAGGATCCCTTTAAAATCTAAACCTGTGTAAGTCACTCATCTGCTCAAAACCCTTCCATGACTCCCAAAACTTCTCAGAGTAAAATCCAAAATCTCACAATGATCTACTATGGCCTTACAAAGATCTTCCTTTACCCCACTAGAACCTGATCTCTGAGAGGTAGGGAATTTTGTCAGTTTTATTTAGTGTGATATTCCGGACTCCTCAAACAATGCCTGGCTCAGAGAAGATATATTTGTTGAATAAACAAGTGCCCCCTACCTAGGAGTGCCTCAGCTCTGAACTTGCTTTTTGTGAGACAATATATTTCTTCATTGACGGAACTCAGCCTGAATAAGGATATCATGTTATTTGTAGACAACCAACTCCTAATAGTAAATTGTGCTATTCTATCTAATCCCAGAAAATCAGCCCAGTATAATTCACTAGATATCACTGTTCTTTAGAAGAAAGGAAGGAAGGAAGGCTGGGAAGGAGGGAGAGGGGGGAAGAAAAGAGAAAACAAAAGGAAAGGAAAGGGAAAAGAAAGAAAATGAAAAGAAAAGCATTAAATTGACCCAAAGATCTATCAAATATTTGGCCAACAGATACTTTATTTTCCAGTAAGTAGTATATTCTGTAGCCTGGGGCTCTTATTGATGAGTTCACAGTCCCAAAGCAAGGTGAGGAAGGAAGAGGTAATAGAATAGAGTTTTAAGTATTCAGACAAAGAGTTTATTTCTTTTCTTTTCATTCAAACATGCACTTCTACTTCATCTGAAACATTTTTTATTAAACTTATATGATACTTCCATTACAAATAAAGGACACTGGGTAATAATTCTATTGTCTTTCATCTCCAGAAATAAATTATATTCACAGTTCTGCTCATACATTCATCCCACTCACCACTGTACAATATGCATAAAACCAACCCCAAATTCATCACATCTAACAAATACTAATACTAATTAATGAATGCCTACAAGTCATAATTTTCCTTTTGGCAACTACTAGTTTAAGTCAATTATCAAAAGTCTTGGAATGGCGAGTGGAGTGGAGATTTATTATCTTCTAGAGAAGGAGTAGGAAAAGAATATTAGCCTTCTTAAGTCACTTGTTCATTCAATTAATAATTATTGAGTAATTATAATGGGCTCTGATGACTAAGACAAATATGGTCCCTGTCCTCGTGAGGTTAATGGTCTAGAGAAGTGTTGCCAAAACTTCTCTAGTTCTCAGATG
Organism: Meles meles; assembly: GCF_922984935.1. Lineage (NCBI taxonomy): Eukaryota > Metazoa > Chordata > Mammalia > Carnivora > Mustelidae > Meles > Meles meles. The sequence continues at coordinate 96,364,723 of NC_060068.1, forward strand.
GTAATATTTTAGGTTTGCATCCAATGAGGTCACATACTCTGCCATTCGAGCATGAAAGCAACCACAGACAATTCATAAATGAACAACTGTGGCAATATGTGCTGGTTGGACAAAACATGTTGGGGGCCCAAATATGATCTATGGCCATAGCTTGTGGATCTTTGGTCTACAAGAACAGAGATATTAATCGAAAAATCCCTTTAACAGGTTTAGAATTCTATATTGTGACAAACGCTACAAAGAAAATTACAGGGTTAAGAGCATAACAAGAAAACCTATCCTAGCCCAGGGATGCTAGTAGAAGATATCCCTACAGAGAGAAGATTTGACTGAGGAGAAATTGAGAGCTGGGCGAAGAAAGAGTCTCCAGGCAGAGTGAGCAGCATATGCAAAGGCCCTGAAGCAGACAGTAGCATGAACTGTTCAAGAAAGGTAAAATTGGCTTTTCTCCAATGCTCAAGGGTAAGAGGAGGAATGGGAGCTAGAACCAGAGAGATTGTAGGGGCCAGAGTACACAGGACCTGGTGGGCCATGCTGTGGATCTGCTCCATATCCTGTGAGCAATGAGAAGGCCTTGACAGGGAGTGACATTCACTGAATGAAACTCGAACACCTCCAATGAGACAGGCACTCATCTACAATAAACACAAAGTTCCTGTCTTCATGGAGCTTACATTCCAGGGGGTAGCCAGAAATCCAACAAAAAATGTGCAATATAATGTCAAGTAATGTACTTGTCAAGAATGTCTAGTAAAATAAATGTCAGGAAGAATACACCAGAATAAATAGAGAGGAGTGGATGGTGCTCTAACCAAATTTGTGTTTTAACTATTCTGTTTGACATGAAGAGACTATATTGGTGAAGGCATGTGTGGGATCAGAAAACCAGTTAGTGGGACTACTGAAGTGGCCCAAGTTATTAAAACATAATAATAATAATATAGCCTGAATTAGGGTGGTAGCAATAAAGATGAGAGAAATAGATGGGTTCGAAAAATCTATAAAGCTAAGTTTCCTGGCCTTAGTGACAGATTCATTATGAGAGCTAAAGTATAGGGTGGTGTTGGCATGAAGGGTGACCTTCAGGTTTCTTATTTTATGCAACTCAAAAGGAAAGAAAGGAAACCTGGAAAGGAAACCTGGAAGTGGTCAGCTTGGTAGGGAAGGTGGAAGCTCACCTTCAGACATGTCAGTGTGTAGGTCCTGTGGGAGATTCAGACAAAGATGGAGAGTAGACAGTTGGATAGTGATGGATTTGTGTGCCCATGGACAGAGAGCTCTGACCAAGTGAGGCAATGCCCAAGGAGCAAGAACTGCCCTGCCCCTGGACTGGGCAGAGGAGCCATCACCTAGACTAGGGCTCAAGGCCAAGGATATGGCCCTTGATTCTGGTAATGTTAATGATAAATGCTGTGGTTCTGTATTTAATGTTAAAATCATGACAGCTGGCCGCCTGGGTTGAGCCTCTTCCTTTGGCTCAGGTCATGATCTCAGGGTCCTGGGATCGAGTCCCGCATCGGGCTCTCTACTGTGTGGGGAGCCTGCTTCCTCCTATCTCTCTCTCTCTCTCTCTCTCTCTCTCTCTCTGCCTGCCTCTCTGCCTACTTGTGATCTCTGTCTGTCAAATAAATAAATAAAATCTTTAAAAAAAAAATCATGACAGCTAAGGGGTGCCTGGATGGCTCAGTGGGTTAAGCCTCTGCCTTTGGCTCAGGTCATGATCTCAAGGTCCTGGGATCAAGCCCCGCATCGGGCTCTCTGCTCAACGGAACCCTGCTTCTCCCTCTCCCTCTGCCTGGCTCTCTGCCTACCAGTAGTCGATCTCTCTCTCTCTCTCTCTCTCTGTCAAATAAATAAATAAATAAATAAATAAATCAATCAATCAATCAAAGTCATGACAGCTAAAATTTACTGAGTACTAATATGTGTTGGGCACAGATTTAATGTGTGGGCACTCATTTAATCCTGACACAATCCTATGAAGTATGAACCATTATTCTCTCCATTTCAGAAATGAGAAACCAGAGTCTGAGAATTTAACCAGCACAAGGTCACAGATGGTAAACAACTGAGTCAGAACCCAACCGTAGTCGGTCCGACCTCCAGAGCTGAGCTTTTACAGACTGATAGCAACCTGCTAGTGACAGACTCAAAAGAAAATGCTGGTAGTCTGGGCTACATGTAAAGCACAGCCCATCATAGGGGGAGCTGCACCCTATGACTGAGGAAGCCAACAGGGAGGTAAAAGCCAGAGCTGGGAGCCTAGCAACAGTGACAGCCTCAGGGGGGACGTCCAGGACATTCAGAAAGATCAGGGTTTTCCATTGCTACTGGTGTTATTTTGACACAAATTCCTTCCTTTTAGCATCCTTGGGATAGTGGAGTCTAGAGAAACATCTGGAGATATGTAGGCGGAGCCTAAGGATTATGTTAAAATGACTGTCACCCCTAAAACAGTGGTTATTAAACTTTTATAGGCTTAAGAGTCCATGGGGAGGTTGTTAAAAATTCAGATGCTATAATCTCACCTCTAGAGAGTCTGAGTCAGTAACTCTGGTATCTGCCTTTTTACGAGCACTGGGCGATCTGGTCTGGATGGTACTCAGTTCATAGCTTGAGAACCCTCCCTGAAGAGTTTTCTCTTCTTAGCCTCTCATCAAAGCAGCTCCAGTTAATTCTCCTGAAGTTTCAACTTAGAATTATCTACTGATGAGTAGGAAGATGTACAACAATGTGCAGCAACACTCACGGGAGTAGGCAGTTGGCTCTCACAAGCTTTTGCATCGTCTAAGTGATCCAGGCCTACAATAAAGTAACACAGAGATTTTCTTCTCTCCAGAGCAAAAAGGTCTATGGCATCCGCTGATGGGTTAATAACACCCTGAAATGACTGATAGCATTTGGGGCATTTTTTTCATTGACTTAAGAGAAAGAAACTTCAATTGAGGATTTCAGCTTTTCAAAGAAATAACCAGTTTTCCTCAAACCAGATTTCACAATGTCAATTAAATGACAGGTTCACTTCCTGGTGGTTGGCAACCAGGCAGCTTGGGATGGATGACAAGGACACAGCAGGCCGAGCCTTCCAGAGCTCTCAGGTGAATGGATGATGGAGTGTCTCTCTTCAGGATGCTGACTCCAGCTTTCTCTTTTGATATTTGTCTGTTTGTTTTTCCCCTGCCGGCACATATTGATTTTTTTTCCCCTGGCATAGCTTCATAAGGGTGAAAACTGTGTGCTCAGATAATGCTGATATTTTTATTTCATCTTCAGAACAGATACTCGGAAGTTCAAATACAAGTTACACCCACCAGTCAACCCCCTTTCCCAGAAAAAAGAAAAGGTAAAAAGTAGGATCACACTAAGGAGGGTATCCTCTCATCAAAAGCTGGAAATAAGGGGCATCTGGGTGGCACAGCCAGTTAAGAGTCCAACTCTCAGTTTTGATTCATGTCGTATCTCAGGGTCACATGATCCAGTCCCACATCTGTCTCTGTAGTCTGCAAGGATTCAACTTGGGATGCTCTCCCTCTCCCTCGCCCCCCTCCTTCTCTCTCTCATAAATCAATAAATCTTTTTTTTAAAGCTGTAAATAAACAAGCAAATGAAAGCACTGACTTTATTTCTCCCAGGGAAGCAGCTGGGTCCTAGCACTCATCCACCTGATTAATCAGTTCACAGCACCCTGTACAAAGACCTACTCAAAGTGTGGTGCTCACATTACTGCTAGTTCCCAAACTGTTGATTTGCAAAGAGAACGAGCACCTAGAAACTTCTTGCAGCAGTCTGATGATGACACGACATCCGTAGATTCATCTCATTGAACAAGGTGCAGACCAGCTCAGGCGTGGAACTAGTCTGGTGAATTTCACACAGAATGAACTGAGTATTAGCTTTGGTGTGCAACAGACTGGGAGAAATCGATCTGGTCCTTCACCTCAGAGTTTGAGAACAATATTGCAAACAATAGACTCTATCAGGAGAGCTGATACATTGTGCCATTGTGGAATAGTGAAGCTTTATTACAGGAGCTAACACTAGGATTCGGTATGGAAGAACCCAAAGTCATTACATGAGGTGGCTTTCTCCAACTGCCATTTCTCAAGTCCCACCTAGATGACTTCAAGTTCTAGAAAACATTGTCAAACACTTACAAGAAAGCTCTTATCACCCTAGTTTAGAGATTATGGAGGAAGATAGGAAATTACCTTATGAACCAGAAAGCAAATTCCTGATCCTTAAGCATAACCTTTAGGCCAGAGAAGGGAAAGACTTCAGATAGAAAGCAAAAGCAGACCAAGACTAAGTGACAATTTTAACACCATAAGTAACCCAGGAGTGAAAAGGACAAGTTCTCCAAATATAATGGAGTATTTCCCAGGAGATCTTTAACTTGCAAGAATTCTTTTTTTCACAATGATAAAAGGGTTAAGAATGTGAGCCTTGGGGGGCACCTGGGTGGCTCAGTCATTGGGCATCTGCCTTCCACTCAGGTCATGATCCCAGAGTCCTGGGATTGAGTCCCCTTCAGGCTCCCTTCTCGGTGGGGAGTCTGCTTCTCCCTCTCCCACCACCCTGCTCGTGCTTTTGTTTGCTCCCTCTCTCTCAAATAAATAAATAAAATCTTGGTGGGGGAGGTAAGAATGTGAGCCTTGGGGTCAGGCTTTGAATCCCAATTCCAACATTTCTTATATGTGTGCCCTTGGGCAAATCACTTAACCCTTCTGAGACCCCATTTTCTCAGCTGTAAAAATGGATAATATAGTGCCCTTATCATAATATTGTTGTGAGAATTAGAGGAACTATTACACAAGAAGTACTTAGAATAGCAACTGGTGTTTAGTAAATCTCTTAATAACTACTACTTCTATTTTTATTATTATTATTACCATCATTTGAGAAAAATCTTTCATATTAAGAACATCTCTAAAATGGGTCTCAATCACTTTCAAGATCTATAGTGCAAAGCTATTGTCTGTTATTTTTGTAAAGCTAAAAGGTACTATTTAAACCCCCCCAAAATATAAGCTACAAAGATCAGCTGTATTTCTCATAAACCCCAACTGAGATCATTTCCTAACTTTACTAGCAAATTTCTCTAGGGTGTTCCTTACTGCTTATTTTTTAAGTCCCTGGGGAAAGGAGAAAGATATACATTTATACTTATAAATGCACAGGCTATCACCAAAGGAACCCACAAGAAACAGGGAATGATGATTGCACCCAGAAAGGGTCAATACATTGCTGAGGGAGTGGGAAAGGGGGAAAAAGGCCTTCTTTTCATCCCATATCTACTACACCTTCTTGAATTTTAAATCATGGACACATATTACATAAGCATTAAAGATTCATTTAAAAATTTTAAGAAATGGGGGCACCTGGGTGGCTCAGTGGGTTAAGCCGCTGCCTTTGGCTCAGGTCATGATCTCAGGGTCCTGGGATCGAGTCCCGCATCGGGCTCTCTGCTCGGCAGCGAGCCTGCTTCCCTCTCTCTCTCTCTGCCTGCCTCTCTGTCTGCTTGTGATCTCTCTCTGTCAAATAAATAAATAAAATCTTTAAAAAAAAATTTTTAAGAAATGAATGCTCAAGATGATTCACTATAATATAAAAAAAAGTACTAGACCAGGACCTAGGAGACGTGGACTCTATCACTTACATGCTATGAGATCATGGCGAGACACTTAATATCTTCTTGGATTCCACAGCTGTAAAATAAAGAAAATAATGCCTTCCAAACCACCTCACTGGGTTTATAAGAGGGTCAAATAAGATTATACAGGCAAAGCTGCTTTCCAGAGTACAAAGCTTTATACAAATGTAAGATATCTTTATTGTTACTGGAACCTGTCCTCCTTGGTTGTTTTGGCTCTCGGAATCTCAGAAGCTGGAAAAGTTTGGCTTCAAGAATCAGGAGTCATGTATTAGCAGAGTAGATGGTGACCCTTTCCAAGTCAAATCCTTCTCTATAACTCCTTCCCTTTCCACTCCAGTCCCATCACCACAGAAAACAAGAGACATGACCGGAATTGCTGAGAGCAGCAAGCCAGCAAACAAGAGTCCCTCACAGAGGTGACCATCTATGCAGACCTCATGTAATGGTTTTACCTTTGATTTTTTTTGGACCTCACACACATTGTGTTTGAGAGCATCTATTCACTGGGGATACCGAACATCTTGGCAAGAAGGACCACACTTTGGTCTAAAAATCACTTCCCCAGCATCCAGCATGAATAGATGACATGAATTCCAAATCAAGAAAAGGGTGAAAGAACCCAGTTCTAACTATGAAACTTCTCCAGTCACAAAAGGAGGCTGTGCACATATTTGAAAGTAAAGAGAGATACCTCTTCACCAGATGGTCCTGTCAACAGATAGGAAAACTCAAGATGTCAGAGAGAAAAGCACAAGCCAGGAACGGTTTTTGATCGATCCAAGGACTTCAGACTTGAACCCCAGGAGCCAGATTCTCTCTGCAGCCAGCCTCAACTCCAATTGGACGGCCCTCTTAAGCCTCTCAGATGGTTCTTCTTGCATGAAGACATCTCTATACTGGCACCTGAGAGGCTCACCTTTCTAAAAATTCATATAACAGCATCGTAAGAAGCTATTTCACTTTTATGGGCTTTGCCTTGTAAGAGTAAACCAATATTTACTGAGCATTTATTGTGTGTCAGGCTCTTTCAAATATGCAATCTTGTTTATTCATTGAAATCTACAAAAAAGCCACTATTAATTATGTTTTACACTTAAGAAACCTGAGGTTCTGAGAGTCCTAAAGGAACCTGTTCACAAATGTCCAGCCAAGTATTGAATCCAGGTCTCCAAATACCAGGTTCAGTGTTCCTTCTCTTTGTCTTGGTGCTCCCCAAACTGAACTTACCACAGAATGTTTTCAGTGAAATATTTAGCTATACTATATGAAGAGCTGAAAGTAAAAGCAAAATTCATTCCATAAACCAGATATCTGAGATCAAGTCATAAGCTTAAATTGCAGAGGGGCCAAAAGCAATGTGGACAATAGTTAAATTCCACCTGAATTCTGCCATATCAACACTGAAGGTAATTGTGGCCCCTCCTTGAGCTATCACGAACAGATGTGCAGGTTGTGCACTGCGTAACAGTACATATGAATGGTGCCCCCTACAATTATCAGTACACATCCTCAACAACTGTCCACAGAAGCCCTAGTTCCCCTTGGGTATCCCTTGCAACTGTGACTTAAAAAATGTTAAAGTCTAATTCTCTGTGGAAAGACAAACTCACCAAACTCCATAGCCAGCAAGTTTGTGCTAGTATTCAAGATCCTTTGTGGAGAAACAAAAAGATCTTAATTCCAAGGGACCTGGGAATTCCTACTGCCTTCAGATGGTCACTTGTCCTATTGTAGGCAGTTTTTTGGCACATATCTCAGTAACAACTTTAACAATGCTCCAACTACTTATGATTAACTGCCTTTCCTTTAAAAATATGGAATTTTCAGGGTGCCTGGGTGACTCAAGCATCTGCCTTCAGCCCAGGTCACAATCTCAGAGTCCTGGGATCAAGCCCTGCACTGGGATCCCTGCTTGGTGGGGAGCCTGCTTCTCCCTCTCACTCTCCACCTGTGCTCTCTCTCTCAAATAAATAAATAAAACCTTAAAAAAAAGAAAAAAGAATTGTCTCCATTCTACCAGGATGGATAGCTGCTTCACTGACATCAGAATTATGCCTCACTGCTCTTTGTGCTTTTCTGAACACAATTATGTCACCACAGAGAAGAATCAAGATGTAAATATGTTCAACAGCACTGAATAGTCCCAGTGGTGAACATAACTCAATGAAAATGAGGGCTTGGTGACCAGCAATGACCAAGTTCATGCATGCACTGGAAAACACCAACAGATGCATCACCGGTAGCCAAGAGTAAAAACCTACATTTGCAAGTCATCCTAACTTTGGAGCTGCTGATGTGTATGTGTAGAGGGAGGTACATCTTAAATCCTTGAAATACAATATATATTTAAATACACCTACATGTAACTGGCTAGAACTTTCTAATAAGGGTAGATTTTGAAAACATTTTCTCTTAGACGGTATATGGGTACGGCCCCAGGAGGAAACAGATGGTGCATACTAAAGGGGATGATTAAAGAGAATTTAATGAAATGACTATTTATCAAGATGTGGGCAGCATTAAGGAAAGCCAACAGGCATCTCTGGGTAGCAACAAGAAGAAATTGCCACAACCCTTGGGCCTAAAGATGTCAGAGGACAGAGGGGTTACCTGAATTCAGAGAAACCTGCAGTGTAGACGGGGCTACCCCAAAGGAAGGGGGCTGTTTCTAGGTAGCTGGATGGGGAGAGGACAGGAGGACTGAATCTCTAATCCCCTCTGTCTGCCCTCCATCTCCTGCCTTTCCCCAAACCATCAACCAGTCAGAGGGGATGTGGCACACAGAGGCCAGCCTCCCAGGGGGACAGCAGGGTGAACATTGGAATGGGGGTAAAAGAAAGTATCCAACATTAAAGGTTTACCAGAAAGCCAAAAGGTGTGAGCATGAAGTGAGGTATTCTGTGGTTGCTTAGGACCAAGGTAGACCTTTCATAGCTCCTAGGTGAAAATTATTACTGTCAGGGAATTTGGAACCTCACTGCCCATTTGTCTGAATGTCAGAGCAGGTTCAAATCTGGGTTCTGAGAAAACTTTAATTCCACCTCTAGCTACTTCATCTTTATATACAAAGATGATAGGTAAGTAGACAGACACACAGCAGTCTGTCCTCGCCTTGTTGCTGCAAGACAGCTCCAAGGGGCTGGGGTGAAAACAACTAAGGGTAGAATGACCTTGGTTTAGAGGACTCAAAACCCAGCCCTCCGTGGGGATAGATATTGCTATCTATAACAATAGTAGATAGAGAATGCGCCTTAAACTTCTTGTGTGCTAGACACTGGGCTAACTGCTTTATAGTTCCATCTCATTTAATCCTCTTGCAACCCTCCCAAGTCAATACTATTAATATCTCCATTGTACAGAGTTTAAGAAAGAACTGACATGAGCCTCTTTAAAAATAAACTGGCTTATGTCATTTCCCTGCCTGAAATGCTTTCTTCTGCACTTAGAAGAAAATCCAAAATCCTCATCAGAGCCTACACAGCAGTGTGTGAAGAAGCCTCCAGCAGGCTCCCTGGCTTCATCTTGTCTCCGGCACTCCAGCCACATGGGCTTCTGCCACTTCCTTGAGGGCTCCGACCCCCTTCTCTCCTCAGGGCCTTTGTACAGGCTGCTCTTGCTGCCCTTGAAATTAGAATGTCCCCCCACTGTCACAGGGCAAGCGCTGTCACATCTTTTATTGACCCAAGCATCACCTCCTAAGAGGCCACCCGGGCCTCCCTGAAACCCATCCAAAGTAGAATCATCCACCCACACACCACCTCCTTTCTCCTTTCTTTCTCTCAGGCCCTTCTTTATTTCTTTCATAGCTTTTCATGGTGGGTGCGTGAGTGTGTGTATAAGAGAGAGAGAGAGAGAAGAGAGAGAGTGGGAGGCTCCCACTAGGACATGAGTCCCCTGACTGTATAAACCACATCTGACTTGGTCCTCTTCCCCACCTTCTCCATCAGCCTCTCAGCCCCTGCATTTCCTTTGTAATATTTATTATTGCTATTCTTGTTTCCTCCTTACTGTTCTTAGACTTTCTTCCCTGTTAGAATCAAAGTCCCTCTGTTCAGCACTCTAACTTCAGCACCCAAAACTCTACCTGGCAAGTAGGTGGTGCAATTTGCCCAAGGACTTGGGGGTGGGGGGGGGCCACTGAATGGGCAGGACTCGCACACAGGTCATCTTTTCCAGAGCCCTCCCCCTTTTCCACCCACAGCACTGCCTCTAAGATGGTCCTCCTGTCCCAGGGAGGACAGAGAACACAGGCTCCGCACAGTCTGCCCATGTGGTCTGCCTCCACGGTTGGGAACAGAACAGAAGTTCACTCTATCTCCCACGTTCCCCACCAAGTTGGCTGCACTCATTGAAAAGGCACAGGCTGCTGAGCCAATAAAAGAAACCTCTGCACCTTATCTCTGATCCCAGCTGTTTAGGCTGCATGGAAACTGGTTCTGTTTCTCCCCTAGTCGGGAGAGGCCGCTCCTGCTGGCTTTCAGAAAACAAGGACGGAGGCACCACCGCAACACCAAGGTACCAGGCTCTGGATTTTCATCAGTTTGCCTGCCCTTCCCACATTATTCATTTCTTTCAGTTGAATCACAAAAAGAAACAGGATACACAATGCCACAAATAGCATCATCTCCTTCTCTTGGGGAATGTGTCGCCATTCCTTTTGTATCATCTACTGAAGCTTTTATATTTCTTTCCTCTGGTGCTGCTTTTGGCATTGCTCTTTCTAAATCCCTTGCTTTCTCTCTCCTAGGGATTTCTCTCAGCAACAGCACGTGTGTGTGTGTGTGTGTGTGCGTGTGCGTGTGTGTGTGTGTGTGTGTGTCTTTTAAACACAACCCTGGCTGCATTCCCAGCAAAGGAGGAAGAAGGCCTTGTGGCCCAACTAATTCAATAAGCTTCAGTTATTCATGGAATATTTATTAGGTGGGAAGAAAGCAATGATCCCACCACTTGTTATTAGTCCACAATCTAACAGGGGAGTAAATTAACTTCCTGTCATCACAGAAGTCACTTTATCTTTAAATGCAGGAGTGGCTAATGACCACTTTGGAAACTGTTTCACAAAGGGGTCATGGACACACATCACTAGGTTTATGGGATGGGGGAGGATGATAAGCGGAGAAGCATCAGAGGGCCCAATCCCCTGAGCTCTCCTTCTCCCTTAAGATTCAGGTAGGCATATCTGCACCTCAAATCCCATGGTCAGCTGCTTTATCCTCTTTTATGAGATGACCAGTTGGGTGCAGCCACGAGACACAAGAGAAACTCAAGCAGGCAAAAATTATTTACACTCCCAAAAAAAAAAAAAAAAAAAAAAAATTATTTACACTCCCAGGTTCTAGAGAAAGGAGGCATGCTATATCAGGCAGGGCCACATGGAAAAGCACCAACATGACCAGGAAGCAGAAGATGGGAGCAAAAGAAGCAACGAGGCCACAGTCTTTATTGGGGTTCCTCCCAGGGCAAGGTAAACAGTTTGAGGTCAGCTAGTTTGAATAATTCTGGTGGGCTTTGGGCTACAGGGGTGGTCACTGGTTGCCTGGTACAATAGCCCTGGGATGATTAAGGCAGAAGCATATTGCTTCTTGGGATGCAGAGCCCAACAAAGGAGGCCGCCTCTGGATTGGTTAGTTTGCATATCAAAAGCAGGCTCTACCTAAGCCCTTGCTATCTACAGGCCTGCACTAATTTCCAGAGGGGCGGTCTCTCCCTCCCCAGGCAGAATGATTTTTCAAGATGTCAAAACGTTGTAATATCAAACAAATGTAAAAAATATATACATCAGTGTTCCTGTAGAGCAGAGCCCACCACCATCAAGCTCCAGACATTTGCAGGGACAGAGGACAGGATATCTGTGTGGCCATAACAATGGCTCTTCTCTGGTCAAGGAAGTGACCTTGTTAGAAAGGGAACCTTTGGAGCTCAGGGCTACAATCAACCGTCCTTCAACACAGAGCAACTGAGCCAGCTCTCTACCAATACACTGAAAGGTCCAAAAAAAAACAGGGTTCTCCCCTCAGAGGCTAAATGGGTTCATTTCCCAGTAAACAGAACCAAGAGCTACTGGGTCTGCTGGAGAGCCACCAAATGAGTTCCTGATTCATCAGCAATTCAGTCTCAGGAGAACAAAGTAGCCAAATGGTTGGGATTCATGGTAGATGGAATTTGACATGAATATTTTAAAATGTAGGTTTTATTAAGTTCATAGATACAGAGAACAAATCGGTGGTTTCCTGAGACAAGGCGTCTGTCGGGGATGAGCCAAAGGGATGAAGGGGGTCAAGAGGTACAAACTCATGGGGATATAATGTAGGGCACAGTGACTACTGTTGACAATAGTGTATATCTGAAAGCTAAAAGAGTAGATCTTAAAAGTCTTCACCCCAAGAAAAAAATCTTATAGCTATACATGGTGAGGAAGGTCAACTAGACTAATTGTGGTGATCATTTGCAATAAATACAAATATCAGATCATTACATGATAGACCTGAAGCTAATATAATATGGTGTGTCAATTATGCCTCAAAAAAATAAGCTAAAAAATGTGGGGTTTATTGTCTTTCAGGTATGGTAAGACCAACAGATCAGGAGATGACTGCCAGTGAAAAGATAGTTTGTTGTTATACTCAGATCCCCAAAGACCAGACATGCCTGGCCATGGGGCGCCATCTGGGGAAGCACCAGTCTCAGTCAGAAGGTGGCAGTGGGAGGAAGAAAAACGCGGCCAAGTGCCTTTATTGTGGTTTCCACAGGAAGAAATGAGAGATGCAGATCAGGTGAACGGGGGGCTTAAGGCGGGCTAGCTTGAAGGATTTCATCAGGCTGTGTGGCTTGGGGCAGTGCTTACTTGCCTGAGATGTGGCTCTGAGGATACGTGGGCAAGCAGACAGTGGCCTGGGATGTCAGAGCTCTGTGAGGAGGCCAGCTGAGGGAGTGAGCACTGCATCACCTTGTTTGCGTATGAAAGACGCACCAGCAGGCTTGTCTTTCACCAACTCTAAGAACTGGGTAACCCTCAGAGAGGCAGTCCTTCCAGGGTCTGTAAGGCCCCAGATGTTAAAATGAAAATGAAAAATACAGGAAATAAAGAGACATGGTCAATATAATGAGTCCCCAGGCTGATTGCAGAAGCCTAGGGAAACCTCTGACATGTGAGTGGGAGACTGAATCCATGGAAGGTTGCTGTGATCTAGGACTCCTGGAAAGGGTGACAGAGAAATCAAGTCCTGAACTAGGCCTTTATAAGCAGAGATGGTTAGAAGATGGAAAAGATAAAGAGGAGCTGGGGACAGGAAGGAGGAAAGAGTACCTTCCAGGGAGTGAAAATGGTGCAGAGGTAAGGAGGCAAAAGTCTTCTAGTATCCTAGAAAGGAAAGCTATCCCTTTCCTCCAACTCATATTAAAGATTTAATACTTGCAAAAGAGTATTAAAACATAGCTGTGGTAAAGGAGGATTGCCCCTACACCTCACAGGGTAGCAGTGAGGTGTACGTGAGCACTAACACAACGGCTAGCGCCATGCTTGCATACACAAGATGACAGGAGAGGTGGGCTTCTTCCCCTCCCCTACTCCTCCTCACTTCCAAATCCTCCTCACCTCTGTCCCACACCTGCCTTTTCCCCACCAGACCTCTAGCTAATCGACCAGCGCCACTCTCGGTGACACAAAATCCCCGTTATGATCCATTTGTATGCCCCTAAAATTCCTACATTGATTAGGTTTAGGTGAGGTTTGGTGGGGGGCACGGGGCACCTATGAGGTTACTGACACAAAGCAGCCACAGTGAGAGGCTGTGTGCAAGCCAGGAAAAGGGTTCTCGCCAGAACCCGGCATGCTTACTCCCGATCCTGGACATCTGACCTCCAGAACTGTGAGAAACATATATGTGGGGTTTAAGCCACCTAGTGTGTGGCATTCTGTCACTGCAGCCCTAGCTGACAAAGGTGGCTGCAAAGCTCTTGGAGGAACAAAACTCTTACTTAGCTCCAAAACAAGAAAGGAAGATGCATGGGCCTATGATGAAATTCTCCTGGGTCATGACAATTAAGAAAATGTCTCTCCTTTAAGGAACTAAGCTACACTATTTAGAGAAATCCCAGAATGCCAGGATCCTACAGGATTATGATCCAGAGGTCAAGACAATTGCCTGGTGCCAACATTTCTCACGATGTGGCCCCAGACCAACTTTATCAGAAATTACCCTGAGTGCCTGTTGTAAAAAATCAGATGCCAGCCACCTGTTACATTGAAAACCATTGCTGGGATCCTGGAAGTCTGTATTTTAACAAGCTCCGCGGGGCATTCTTTTGAACAGCAGCATGCAAGAACCATGGACAGATACACCCTGACCACCATTGCCTCCTCTCCACCTAAGTACTCTACAAAAAATTAACATTTGGGCATCCATAGAGAACCTTCTTTAAATCCTTGCACTCAAAACATGGTCTATGCACAGCCATATGGCCTCACTTCGGAGCCTGTTGGAAATGCAGAATTTCAGGCCCCAGGCAGACCTGCTGACTCAGAGTGCATTTTTCCTTTAGAGTTTAGAACCAGTATTATGCTCCAGTGAACCCAGGCTGACCCTAAGGCCCTGTAAACACCTTCAGGATGTGCCTTAACGTTCCTGCTGTCAAGATTTGAAAATCAGATTCAGCTACTCAGAAAAACCCAGAGACAAATCGAGGGAAGTGTCAAGTGATTGCCAGATGAGAGTAGTCTACTATCTGTGGGAATCTAACTGTGGATAGGGAGAGCAAAAGATATTGCTTTCCTGGCCAAATTACTCAAGCATTCTAAAGTTAGGGTGTGTGCATATAAGTTCTGAAATGTAAGCAAAAGTGTCTTTTGCAACTTCTGGGAAGTGTCCTTATAGGAAAGGGACATCCCTTTATTCATCCTTTCTTTCCTCCTGAGTAGAATGTAGACATGATGGCTAGAGCTCAAGCAGTCATTTTGGACCATGAGGTAGAAGTTACTGAGAATGATGGTTCCTGACAACATCATAAACCAAACTTCTTAAATTTCCATTTCGTGTCTGCCATTTTATTTGGAGTTTTCATTTCACTCTCAGATGAACCAATTCCTAAGTGATTTGAACACCTTTTATACTACAATATGGTTCCAGCAACCTGAGCTGAGTAACCCGTGCCCTCAAAAAGATGGAGCGTCTTGACTGTGAGGAAAAAAAAAAAAGAAAGAAAGAAAGAAAGACCTCATTGCTTGGGGGATTTAGTATCATGCTGAGCATAGCTGTGTCTCTTAGTGGAGAATAAATGGAGGTGGAAAGGGAAACAAGGAACAAAGCATCAAGGTCCTAACTTTTCCTCTCTAGGAGACTGTGCTTAGCCTTTCTGTTGCCATAAATACCTCTCGGAAGAACTTCATTAACCCTCCTAAGCTCTTACCAATGTATCTTTCTGCTTGCAGCTGGGAATTCTCTTGTATTTCTCTTACTGTAATTGAGACAAGTCTTTCTTCTTCATTTGTAGTGAAAAAATAAGTAGAGAAACTGCCTTCTACAAACAACCCTTCAGTATAAAATCTCATATTCATCCATTAGACAAAATGTTATCTGAGGGCATACTATGTGCAAGTAGTAGGCTGGGACAGAATAAAATCTTCCTGAAAGCTGTTTCTGATTAGTGTATTGGTCTCTAAAAGCCAACTTACTTGGCTAAAAGCCAAAAACCACTTATTTCCAGGTATCAGGCCAATTATTTCAAAGAAAAGCTCAGGCCTTAACCTTGAAAATATTATTCAAGGAATTGACCCTTCTGAAAGTCAGAAAAATAGTTTGGTTTGGTTTGGTCGCTACATAATTACCTCCCTTACGCTTCCCCTCGGAAGCTTAAATGACTTTTCCTGACACTCATATAAATTACTCTTCTTCAATGATAGGGGCTAAGTTATCTAAATAGGGCTCATCTTTCTCCTTGTCTCTCTTTCTCCCTCTTTCCCTCCCTTCCCCTACCCCATTCGCCCTCCTTTTTAAGGATACATTTCCTAGCATTTAAACAAGTCTTCAATACATTTTCCCAAAATCTGACTTCTTCAGTTTTATGCTTTATGTTCTATATTCTACCCCTTGCACCATACCATTTAACAAGTATCTGTATTACTAGAAATCATGACTATGTTGTTACCTCTGTGTTTCTATTATTACTGCAAATTACCAGTTATACACATTGGTCTTCAGAAGGGTTGTCTAGAAGGCACCATAATTCAAAATATGAAGCAATCAGATCACATATAGGAATATGTTCCTATATATTTGAATGTGGAAATGCCTCTTCTGGAACTGTTATAAGAAATTGCTTCCACTAGGTTGGACCACGAAGCCATGAGGATCTGCAGCAGAAGCCACTGGAAGGCTGGCTGGCTTCCCCAAGGCTGTGGTTTGGGTTGAAAGGAAGAAATCAGACTGACACCCTGTTAATGGGGTGTGAAACTGGGATGCTTGTGCTAACCAGGAGACAACCTCCTTCCCAGACACAAGCAAATGCAACTGCCTTTTTCACAGCTTGCCTCGCTACTTCCCTGGCAGCTATTGAAATAGTTTAATTTAAAAGGGCTTTTCCAGAGCCAATAGATGAAGCTCTTGTAGAGAACACACATGACGATAGGAAATAACACTCAGGAGGTGGGGCATCCTGCTTTCATGGATCAAGGAGTTCAAATCATCCCAGGGCCAAGCCTTTTTGGAGGGGCTGGGCTGGGGTAGAACAACTTGTGTACCTTCGACTTGACCCACTCACCCTACTTTACAGCCTGGGGTAGACAGAAGCCTGTAGTATAAGAAGTCTCTGTATGAAGGCTGAAGGCAGATCTAAAAGGAAACCACCAGGGTTAATTTCTAACGGCTGGCCTTTGTATAAACAATTTAGACACACTAAAAGGCATGCTCACTGCAAGGAGATTTTCTTACTCCTTCTTTACAATTCTGAAGCTACATGCATAGAAAGAAACAGGGTTCTTTCCATTCATCTGGTTTGATGTACTATTTTTTATTATCCATTTCTCTCAACATCCTGTTGGGCCTACGCAATGAAGAAAGCCTCTTACATATTTGGGGTTTGTGGGGAAAGCAGGACATGGGAAAGGGAGGATGTAGGGAAGCTCTTGATGAACTTGAACAGGAAATGTCTTTAACAAATGAAGCCTCTCTTCCCTTGCCCAATTCTGAAATGCCTCCGGCTTGAAAGTTCCCCATATGCTCGTTATTTATGTATACCACGCAAATTCTAAACAAAGAGCTCCATTCTTGGTCCCCCACACACACCCTCAAGCAGCAAGGAAATTTTCCACCAGAGAGATATAGGGGTATCCGGGACAGAATGAAACCAAGAGTCACTGCACAAAACGTTATTGGCAAAAGCCAAATCTAGGGTTGTATGGACAATGCAGGGCTGATTATCCCTGCAGTGGTGAATTTGTGTATTTTCTTCCGGGAAGTCCAACCTTCCAGTGGTGGCTGTATTAGTTTCCCAGGGTGGCCGTGACAAAATATCACAACCTGAGTGGCTCTAACACCAGAAGTTAATATCTCCCAGCTCTGGAGGCTGGAAGTCCCAAATCTAGTTGTCAATAGGGCTGGTTTTTTCTGAGGACTACGAGGGAGCTCTCTGCCCCTCACCTGGTTTCTGGTGGTTTGCTGGCAATCTTTCCTACTTCTTGCTTGTGGAAGCAACACTCTGATCTCTGCCTTCTTGTTCACAAGGCACTCTTCCTGCTGCCTGTGTCTGTCTCCAAATATCCCTTTTATAAGGACATCAGTCGCACTGAATTAGGACCCACCCCAATGATCTCATCCTAACTAATTATATTTACAAAGACCTTATGTCCATTTTTTTAAGATTTTATTTATTCATGAGAGAGCATGCACGCAAGAGAGCACAAGCAGGGGGAGGTGCAGAGGGAGGGGGAGAAGCAGACTTCCTGCTGAGCAGAGAGCCCAATGCAAGGCACAATCCCAGGACCCTGAGATCATGACCTGAGCTAAAGGCATATGCTTAACAAACTGAGCCACCCAGGTGCCCAAGACCTTATATCCAAATAAGGTCACGCTCACAGGTACTGGGGACTTTGACATGAGTTGGCAGTTGGGGTGGGGGGGTCACAATTCAACCCACAACAAAGTCTGATATAAAGCATCCTGACAACGAAGCGGAAAAGTCTGCCCTCTGCCCTCAGAAGGCTAGTCCTTTCTCTCCTCAAACAGATGAATAAAAATCAAGGGAGAGAACAGTGGGTGTGCTATGCTGGAAGCTTCTCCTCCTCAGAACCAGCCTTTTCCATTGCTTCTCCTCCCAAATTCAAGGCAGATGGGAAGTAATCATCATCCTTTGGTTACCAGTCTTAATTCTACCCTGCTCCCCTCCAAATAATTTCTTCTGCCACCTTCCCCACCCTCGTCAACATTGAATACCAAGAAAACTGTCCATCAGAAATTCAAAGGAAAAAGGCAATGTGGGAAGTACTACTTCTGCATATAGCAGCCCGTTACATTCACGAGTCTCTTTGGGATTCCAAAGTCTGTGAAGCCGTGCCCGTGCTGGCCTGCACATAGGCACTTGGGACCTGGGGATTTTTTTCTTACTGTGTTTGGGTTGAACTTCTTTGGAACTCAAGGAAGTAGGCAAGCTATTTGTGTACAATTGTTTTCCAAGTCATTTCATTTGTTTGTTTGCTTGCTCCAAAGCATCTGTGTCCTCCCTCTTCTACACAGGGGAAAAGGAGCGGTCTAGAGAAAGAAGGTGCCAGAGAACCTGGCTGGGGCAGAGGTGCCAGCCTGCTCCTGGCCCAGCTGGCCTTGGTCCGAGCAGTACCTGAGCTGCATTCACATCTAAGGAGAAAGCACTAAGACAGACGCTCAGGCTTGCAAGTTGGGCTTCACTGTCATCAGGAAGAACCTGACTGTTTCACTGAGGAACCCTCAAATACCAGTATCTGTGGACTGCTTTTCTGCCGCCAGTTTCCCCAAAAGGATACCTGCCCTCCTCCCGGAGCATGTGAGTCTAAGAGGAAGGTTTCCAGGGGCCCAGAGGAGGAAGAGGGTAAAGCCTCACTGTCCAGCAGGATGTGACAGAAGTGGGCATTAGAACTTCTCCATGAAGCCACAAAGGCCCCTTCCCGATTCCCTCTTCTCCACTGACCAGGTCACTCAGTGTGGTCTCTCTCACCACAGCTGACCGTGAGGACAGCCCTGGCCCACAGCCAGTGCAAGCTCCTCGTTCTGCTCCCTCAACCCAGGCCCTGTCAGCTGCTGCCGGAATTGCTGTGCACAGCTCCATGTCTGGGGTCCCACACAGTCTGTCCTCTGAAACCCAGCTCCCAGCTTCCCTCGATTTGCAGTTAGTCCAACACCGCACTCACCCAGGGAGTGGAAAGGCAGACAATCCGTCCCCTGCTGACCTGACAAAAACCATCTGACCCTTTTTCCAGGATGACTGGACCCCTCGTTGGGGCAGGCCTGAGATGGTGGGGTCCTCGACAGTTGATTAAAATCAGTTCTGGGGAGTTGTGCTGTTCGGTAAAACACAGGTTAACCTTTAGGACTCCTGTACCCTGTAATGATTTAGCTCCACACTCCGGAGTCTGCTAAGTTACAATCTAATGTGTGAATTTAAAGCTTCCAGTTTAAGATGCCAAATGTCATATTCTTTATTTAGTAAATACAGTATCCACCACTTGTCTGGAGCTGTTCTGTAGGCTGTACAAGCATTAAGTCATTTAAATTGGCATAACCATATGAGGTAGGTACAGGTCTTTTCACCCTTATTTTTGCAAGTGAGGAAAACGATACACAGAAGAGCACTGAGCTGGCAGTAGCCAAGCCAGGATTCAAACCTGCAGAGTCTAATTCACAGCCTGGACTCCTAACCCCTGCGCAGAGGAACAATGAGAATGTCAGCACGTCAAACAAAGCAAAAGATGGGAGGAAATCATTGAAAAGGTGTAGCTGAAATGAGCTACATGAACATGAACTCACTTGCATTTCCCTGTGAGGTATTTGCCACACTTAAAAACATCTTGCTCTAGGTCAACCAGACCTGGCCAGAAATTAGACCACAGGCAGTCCATTGTGGCCCAGAACTATGGTTACAAGGAAAAGAGATGCTGCTGCTCTTCAGTAGGACAGAACTGGACATCTAAGGGACACTGAGCTATGTTGGTATTTTTTCCCAGTCCTGAGAGCTTTTTCCCTGCTCTCCTCTAGATGGGAATTCTAATGTGGTAAACATGAAAAAGTCTTGTATGATTTTTATGAAATGATATTTTCTCCACCGATGGGGAGAAAAATAATATACAAACCTTCCATATTTCATTTCAGCTCTGTCACTGACTCACTGATTCCCAGCTATAATGGGGATCTCCAGAGGTCGTTTCCATTCCTGCCCTCAGAGGAGCGCCTCTTTCACTTTTATTTCTATTTCTTTTTTTTTTTTTTTCAGTAAACCTCAAATACATTTTTTTATTTAAATTCAATTAGCCAACACATAGTACAGCCTAAGTTTCAGATGTAGCTCTCAAGAATACTGGGCGTACAACACCCAGTGCTCATCTGATTCTTTCATTTTAAATCGGCTCTTTCCTGTCAGGGAGGGAGACAATTACCGATAAGTTCATCATTTGCCTGGCAGAAGAAACCCTCCAAAGTGCTCCTCAGCATTTGGCAAATCCAGATTACAGCATCTGTCAGATGTGCCCACACATTTGTTGCCTCCCAACAAATGGAAGAACCCCAGTGATTACTGCTGCTGACTAAATTAAACTCAACAACCTAGTTTATTCTAGCAGGTTCCTGGTAAACAGCACTGCAGCTGAAAAGGCTTATCCTGTTTACATTAGCATGAAATATTCTGGGTTGGGGCTCCCAGAACAGGGCACAGACTGCATTCCCTGAATGTCCGCTGGTTGAAATGCTTTGTGTTTAGACAAATGGTATTTAGGTAAGAAAGCCTCTGTTGATGTGATCTTTTGTATCAACTTTGAGCGTCTGACGTAGATGGACGTTGTTCTATTTCAGTATATGCCAGACCTTCTCAAAGAGGAGAATCATCCGTATATGTAATGATTGGGAGTTCTCTGTTGACTAAACTTAGAGACACAGTGTGACCATGTGACCATCTCGAATTTCTGCCTCAGTGTTAGGGTTTCTCAGCCTCAGCACTATTAACCTTTGGACAAAATACTCTTTGTTGATGGGGTATCCCATGCATTATAGGATGTTTGGGCAGCATCCTGGTCTCTGCCCACCAGATGCCAACAGCCCTTATCACACCCCAAGTTGTGACAATCAAAAATGCCTATAGACCATGCCAAATGCCCCCGGTGTGAGGGCAGAATCATGCCACACCTGAGTGGAGAGCACCACTCAAAGTTAAAAGTCAGTTAAGTGTCTGCCTTCGGCTCAGGTCATGAGCTCAGGGTTCTGGGATCAACTCCCACATTAGACTCCCTAGTTCTCCTTCTGCCTGCTCTTCCTGCCACTCCCCTGCTTGTGCACATGCACTCTCTCTCTCTGACAAATAAATAAAATCTTTTTTTTTATTTTATTTATTTATTTGACAGACAGAGATCACAAGTAGACAGAGAGGCAGGCAGAGACAGAGAGGAGGAAGCAGGCTCCCTGCTGAGCAGAGAGCCTGATGGCGGGGCTCGATTCCAGGACCCTGGGATCATGACCTGAGCTGAAGGCAGAGGCTTTAACCCACTGAGCCACCCAGGTGCCCCACAAATAAATAAAATCTTAAAAAAGAAAGTTAAAAAGATAGTCTTTTTCTGAAAACCAGCAATGGCAGAGACCATCTATACAACATTCAGAGACCCTCAGGCACCCTCAGGTCTCCTCCATCCATCATTCACATCTACAGGACATCCTTACTGGTTCTGCTTATTGAAACTTCAAAACATAAACACTTGAAAGACTTTAAGAAACATGACCAGAAAAATGAAAATCATCCTGTGGCTATGCAGTAAGTGCCCTCTACATACCCAGTTGATAGGGCTTACTCTCAAAATTCTTTAAAAATGTCTGTCCCTTCACCCTGAGAAAGGAAACACTGACACGTATAACAATATGGAAGACCCTTGAGGACATTATGCTAAATGAAATAAGCCAGATATAAAAGGACAACTACTGTATGAGTCCACTGATATAAAGCATCTAACACAGTCAAATTCACAGAGACGAAAATAAACTGGTGGCTGCCAGGGGCTGAGGAAAGAGGGATCTGGGGTGTATTGTTGTTTAATGAATACAGAGTTTCAATTTTGCAAGATGATTGTTTCTGGAGCTTGGTTGTATGACGCAGTGAATGCACTTAATCCTACTGAACTGTACATTTAGAAATGGTTAAGACGGCAAATTTTGAATTGCGTTTGTTTTACCACGATAAAAATTAAAATAATAATAACAATGAAAAATAACAAAAAACGAGCAGTGAAAATATTTCCGTCGCTCACCATCATTATCTCCTGCTGGGGCCAGAACAGCTCCATTAGAATCCTATAGACACTCACGCATAGCCTCCTTCACACTAAGTCTGAACCCTCTGGCTCAAGTCAGCCAACATCTTAACATAGGATCTGAAAACTTCTCTTCATCAATTTTAACTTACTTCCGCAATAAATCTTTTGGGATAATTTAAAATATGTACATTTGAAACCATGTCCTTTCTATATTTTGGCCAAATTTCTGTGGGAAGTTCTAATGAAACTTGGAACACCTAAGTTCCAAGGGGAACTAAGTTCCAAGGGGACTAAGTTCCAAGTTCCTAGGGGTTGAGGGAGTGGGAATCAATACTTTCAAATTGCCAATATGGCCCCAAAGAATCTGTAGTTGAAGAACTATGGAGCTATATCAAAACACCCTCAGGTGCCTGGGTGGCTCAGTGGGTTAAGCCTCTGCCTTCGGCTCGGGTCATGATCTCAGGGTCCTGGGATCGAACCCCACATCGGGTTCTCTGCTCAGTGGGGAGCCTGCTTCCCTTCCTCTCTCTCTGCTTGCCTCTCTGCCTGCTTGTGATTTCTCTGTCAAATAAATAAATAAAATCTTTAAAAAAAAAAAAAAACCACCCTCTCCCACCCCTCACCCACCAGGCATATTCCAGCACAGTAACAGGGCAACATGGGCACCTTGGGTTGGCAGGGATGGGACCCGGGAGAGAAGGCAATGACTGAATTCAGGACCCTGGGAGTCTAGCCCCTCCCACAAGTGTCCCTAATGGCCACAAAAGCACTCTCGGACCCCACAATTCATATGACTAATGGCCATCTGCAGCTTCCTGTTCTCAGCTAAGCAGAACAAATGTGGTAAATGACACAAGCTTCAGATATTCTTTGTGGCTTTCAAAACAATTGCCCAAATTTTACACTAATTCCCTTTTGTGGGGACATACCATGGGAGCAGAGAGCACTTTGCTGGCATCCTGCTTGCAAGGTCCTGATCTGCTGTCAATGACTATTTCAGACCTGCCTTGGCTTGCCTTCCACACTACTTTAGCTTCCTTTGGCCAGCACCACTTTTATGAGAGTTATTTTTCTGTTCGATAATATTCTGTATTCTCTTTTAACTTACAGCAATGTTTCCAAACTATGTTCCAAACCAATAAATAATAATATGTATATATGATAGATACAGATATTTATGAGGCAATATTTTTCCTTTAAATATACAAAACTTAGAAAAATGCCAGGCATATATGTATAGCTTTACTATTTCTTTGTTTCTAAGATGAGTCATTTTTTTCACACTTTAAAGTTTCTGAAATCAACATGATCTTACTAATTGATGTGTGGCACATCTTTTTCCTAAAAAGCTATGATTAATACAATGGTGCAACCACTGGTGTCTCAAAGCAATGAAATAGTGTGGTCTGCAACTGTACGAGACATCACCTGACCTGACCCCCAGGCAGCTAGGACACAAGGCACCAGGCATTTTTGCAAATGGTGAGCTCACAGGGCGCTTCTTGGTGGGCAGAGCAAACCATATCTCCAAGGCAGGTTGTACACCAACCTGGTCTGGCATATGGATTTGATGTTTTTTATTTTATTGAGTACTGAACGTCTACACCTCACATACATACTTCCCACAATGCTACTTCTAAAAGAAAGTTAACTTGCATAGAAAGTAGAGAGGTTTGTAGCCCCCAACATGTGTTTAAATCAAACATACACAAATTCGGAATTCTCCAAAGTAAAACTGAAAATTTTCTGTCTTGGGTTTTTAAGAAACTGAGAAAGAGGTTATTCAAAGCAAAACAATTCATGAATTTTAAAGCAGTCTAATTCATATTGACCTGACTATAATAGAATATATAGGTGATCTTAATCTTCCTTCTGCTACAACACTCCTCGTACAAAATGGAATTTCCAAATTAGACTGTAATTTTAAAACATAGAAGAGTGGGCTCTACATGGTTTTTGATGTGAGAAATTGACTCAGCAGTATCACTGTAAAATTTAGTAGACATAGAAAAATGATTAAGAACACTGCTTTCATACAGATTCAGTGCAATCCCTATCAAAATTCCAAGGAAATTTTTCACACAGATAGAACAAATAATCCTAAAATTCATACGGAACCACAAAGGACCCAAAATAACCAAATCAATCTTGAGAAAGAACTAAGCTGAAGGCACCGTGCCCCCTGATTTTCAAAACTACACTGCAAAGCTACAGTCATCAAAACTATGGTATTGGCAATGGAGAGGAGATGGCGGAGAAGTAGCAGGCTGAGACTACATCAGGTAGCAGGAGATCAGCTAGATAGCTTATCAATCCATTGCGAACACCTACAAATCCAGACCGAAGAGAAGAAAAGCAACAATTCTAGAAACAGAAAATCGACCACTTTCTGAAAGGTAGGACGGCAGAGAAGTGAATCCAAAGTGACGGGAAGATAGACTGCAGGGGGAGGGGCCGGCTCCCGGCAAGCGGTGGAGCAAGGGAGCACTAAATCAGGACTTTTAAAAGTCTGCTCCACTGAGGGACATCGCTCCAGAGGTTAAACCGGGGTGAAGCCCACGCGGGGTCAGCGTGGCCCCAGGTCCTGCAGGGTCACAGAAGGATCAGGGGTGTCTGAGTGTCGCAGAGCTCGCGGGTATTAGAGCGGGGAAGCTGGCTACAGAGACAGAGCCCAGGAGTGAGCTCTCAGCTTGGGGTTACCTGGAACCAGTCACAGACTGGGTGAGCTCGGAGCAGCCAGAGGCCAGGGAGATGGGAGTGATTGAGCATTTCTCTCTGAGGGCGCACTGAGGAGTGGGGCCCCAAGCTCTCAGCTTCTCCAGTGCGGAGATAGGGAAGCTGCCATTTTCATTCCCGTCCTCCAGAACTCTATGGAAAGAGTTCAGGGAACAAAAGCTCTCCAAAGCGAACCCGAGCGGATTACTTAGCCTGGCCCCTGGTAAGGGCGGTGCAATTCTGCCTCGGGCAAAGAACTTGAGAATCACTACAACAGGCCCCTCCCCCAGAAGATCAACAAAAAAATCTAGCCAAGACCAAGTTCACTTACCAAGGAGAACAGTGGAATTCCAGAGGAGGAGAAAGCAAAGCATGGAATTCATGGCTTTCTCCCCATGATTCTTTAGTCTTGCAGTTCATGTAATTTTTTTTACTTTTTTTCTTCTTCTAAATTTTTTTTAACTTTTACCCTTTCCTCTTTTAACATTTTTAACAAGTTTATCTTAATACTTTTCATAAAGAATAGTAATAATAATAATCTTTTGGAACCTTCATTAATATTTTATCCTTCATTGTATCTAACTTTATTTTTTGTATACACATAGGGTTTTTTCTTCCAAAAAAATTGGGGTACTTCTTCTAATAGATCAAAATATGCCCTAAATCTAGCTCCAGGCTTGTTCTAGTCTCCAGAAAGAGCAAAATCTCTCCACTTTCCTCTTCTTTATTCTCTCTACCAATTTACTTTATCAACTCCTTTTTTAGAAATTAAAAAAAAAATTTTTCATCTTTATAGGCATATGCCATCCCTTCATTGTGTTTACCCTTATATACGTTTTTCATTCTTTAAAATTTTGGAGGTAGTTTCTTCTAAGAGACCAAAATACTCCCAAAATTAAGTGGGTGACCCTGTTCTAGTCACCAGTCTAATATATGTATTTTTTTCTTTTTTTATATTTTTTTTAATTTGTTTTTTTTTTAATTTTTTTTCCTGAACTTCTTTTTATCCCCTTTCTCCTCCCCCCCCCCAACCATGATTTGGGATCTCTTCTGATTTGGTTAAAGTGCATTTTCCTGGGGTCTTTGCCACCCTTTTAGTATTTTATTTGCTCCTTCATATATTCTTATCTGGACAAAATAACAAGGCAGAAAAACTCACCACAAAAAAAAGAACAAGAGGCAATACCGAAGGCTAGGGACATAATCAATACAGACATTGGTAATATGTCATACCTAGAGTTCAGAATGACGATTCTGAACATTCTAGCCGGGCTCGAAAAAGGCATGGAAGATATTAGAGAAACCCTCTCTGGAGATATTAAAGCCCTTTCTGGAGAAATTAAAGAACTAAAATCTAACCAAGTTGAAATCAAAAAAGCTATTAATGAGGTGCAATCAAAAATGGAGGCTCTTACTGCTAGGATAAATGAGGCAGAAGAAAGAATTAGTGATATAGAAGACCAAATGACAGAGAATAAAGAAGCTGAGCAAAAGAGAGACAAACAAATAGTGGACCATGAGGGGAGAATTCGAGAGATAAGTGACACCATAAGATGAAACAACATTAGAATAATTGGGATTCCAGAATAAGAAGAAAGAGAAAGGGGAGCAGAAGGTATATTGAAGAGAATTATTGGAGAGAATTTCCCTAATATGGCAAAGGAAACAAGCATCAAAATCCAGGAGGTGCAGAGAACCCCCTTCAAAATCAATATAGGTCCACACTCAGTCACCTAATAGTAAAATTTACAAGTCTTAGCAACAAAGAGAAAACCCTGAAAGCAGCCCGGGAAAAGAAGACTGTAACATACAATGGTAAAAATATTAGATTGGCAGCAGACTTATCCACAGAGACCTGGCAGGCCAGAAAGAACTGACATGACATATTCAGAGCACTAAATGAGAAAAACATGCAGCCAAGAATACTCTATCCAGCTAGGCTATCATTGAAAATAGAAGGAGAGATAAAAAGCTTCCAGGACAAACAAAAACGGAAAGAATTTGCAAACACCAAACCAGCTCTACAGGAAATATTGAAAGGGGTCCTCTAAGCAAAGAGAGAGCCTAAAAGTAGAGGATCAGAAAGGAACAGAGACAATATACAGTAACAGTTACCTTACAGGCAATACAATGGCACTAAATTCATATCTCTCAATAGTTACGCTGAATGTTAATGGGCTAAATGCCCCCAATCAAAAGACACAGGGTATCAGAATGGATAAAAAAACAAAACTCATCAATATGTTGCCTACAAGAAACTCATTTTAGATGCAAAGACACCTCCATATTTAAAGTGAGGGAGTGGAAAACAATTTACCATGCTAATGGGCATCAGAAGAAAGCTGGGGTGGCAATCATTATATCAGATCAATTAGACTTTAAGCCAAAGACTATAATAAGAGATGAGGAAGGACACTTTATCATACTCAAAGGGTCTGTCCAACAAGAAGATCTAACAATTTTAAATATCTATGCCCCTAACATGGGAGCAGCCAACTATATAAACCAATTAATAACAAAATCAAAGAAACACATCAACAATAATATAATAATAGTAGGGTACTTTAACACTCCCCTCACTGAAATGGGCAGATCATCCAAGCAAAAGATCAACAAGGAAATAAAGGCCTTAAATGACACACTGGACCAGATGGACATCACAGATATATTCAGAACATTTCATCCCAAAGCAACAGAATACACATTCTTCTCTAGTGCACATGGAACATTCTCCAGAATAGATCACATCCTGAGTCCTTGCTCAGGTCTCAACCAGTATCAAAAGATTGGGATCATTCCCTGCATATTTTCAGACCACAATGCTCTGAAGCTAGAACTCAATCACAAGAGGAAATTTGAAAAGAACCCAAATACATGGAGACTAAACAGCATCCTTCTAAAGAATGAATGGGTCAACCAGGAAATTAAAGAGGAATTGAAAAAATTCATGGAAACAAATGATTATGAAAACACAATGGTTGAAAATCTGTGGGACACAGCAAAGGCAGTCCTGAGAGGAAAATATATAGCGGCACAAGCCTTTCTCAAGAAACAAGAAAGGTCTCAAGTACACAACCTAACCCTACACCTAAAGGAGCTGGAGAAAGAACAACAAAGAAAGCCTAAACCCAGCAAGAGAAGAGAAATCATAAAGATCAGAGCAGAAATCAATGAAATAGAAACCAAAAAAAAACCAATAGAACAAATCAACAAAACTAGGAGCTGGTTCTTTGAAAGAATTAATAAGATTGATAAACCTCTGGCCAGACTTATCAAAAAGAAAAGAGATAAGACCCAAATAAATAAAATCATGAATGAAAGAGGAGAGATCACAACCAACACCAAAGAAATACAGACAATTATAAGAACGTATTATGAACAACTCTATGTCAACAAATTTGACAATCTGGAAGAAATGGATCCATTCCTAGAGACATATAAACTACCACAACTGAACCAGGAAGAAATAGAAAACCTGAACAGACCCATAACCAGTAAGGAGATTGAAACAGTCATCAAAAATCTCCAAACAAACAAAAGCCCAGGGCCAGATGGCTTCCCAGGGGATTTCTACCAAATATTTAAAGAAGAACTAATTCCTATTCTCCTGAAACTGTTCCAAAAAATAGAAATGGGAGGAAAACTTCCAAACTCATTTGGTGAGGCCAGCATCACCTTGATCCCAAAACCAGACAAGGATCCCACCAAAAAAGAGAATTACAGACCAATATCCTTGATGAACACAGATGCGAAAATTCTCACCAAAATACTAGCCAATAGGATCCAACAGTACATTAAAAGGATTATTCACCACAACCAAGTGGGATTTATTCTAGGGCTGCAAGGTTGGTTCAACATCCGCAAATCAATCAGTGTGATACAATACATTGATAAAAGAAAGAACAAGAACCATATGATACTTTCAATAGATGTTAAAAAAGCATTTGAGAAAGTACAGCATCCCTTCCTGATCACAACTCTTCAAAGTGTAGGGACAGAGAGCACATACCTCAATATTATCAAAGCCATCTATGAAAAACCCACCGCAAATATCATTCTCAATGGAGAAAAACTGAAAGCTTTTCCGTTAAGGGCAGGAACAAGGCACGGATGTCCATTATTACCACTGCTATTCAACATAGTACTAGAAGTCCTAGCCTCAGCAATCAGACAACAAAAGGAAATTAAAGGCATCCAAATCAGCAAAGAAGAAGTCAAACTATCACTCTTTGCAGATGATATGATACTATATGTGGAAAATCCAAAAGACTCCACTCCAAAACTGCTAGAACATGTACAGGAATTCAGTAAAGTGTCAGATATAAAATCAATGCAGAGAAATCAATTGCATTTCTCTACACCAACAAGACAGAAGAAAGAGAAATTAAGGAGTCAATCCCATTTACAGTTGCACCCAAAACCCTAAGATACCTAGGAATAAACTTAACCAAAGAGCAAAGAATCTATACTCAGAAAACTATAAAGTACTCATGAAAGAAATTGAGGAAGATACAAGGAAATGGAAAAATGTTCCATGCTCCTGGATTGGAAGAAAAAATATTGTGAAAATGCCTGTGCTACCTAAAGCAATCTACACATTTAATGCAATCCCTATCAAAATCCCAACCATTTTTTTCAAAGAAATGGAACAAATAATCCTAAAATTTATATGGAACCAGAAGAGACCTCGAATAGCCAAAGGAATATTGAAAAAGAAAGCCAAAGTTGCTGGCCTCACAATTCCAGACTTCAAGCTCTATTACAAAGCTATACTCATCAAGACAGTATGGTACTGGCACAAAAACAGACATATAGATCAATGGAACAAAATAGAGAGCCCAGAAATAGACCCTCAACTCTATGGTCAACTAATCTTTGACAAAGCAGGAAAGAATGTCCAGTGGAAAAAAGACAGCCTCTTCAACAAATGGTATTGGGAAAATTGGACAGTCACATGCAGAAAAATGAAACTGGACCACTTCCTTATACCACACATGAAAATAGACTCAAAATGGATGAAGGATCTCAATGTGAGAAAGGAATCCATGAAAACCCTTGAGGAGAACACAGGCAGCAACCTCTTCGACCTCAGCTGCAGCAACTTCTTCCTGGGAACATCGCCAAAGGCAAGGGAAGCTAGGGCAAAAATGAACTATTGGGATTTCATCAAGATCAAAAGCTTTTGCACAGCAAAGGAAACAGTCAACAAAACCAAAAGACCACCAAAAGAATGGGAGAAGATAATTGCAAAGGACATATCAGATAAACAGCTAGTATCCAAAATCTATAAAGAGTTTAGCAAACTCAACCCCCAAAGAACAAATAATCCAATCAAGAAATGTGCAGAGGGTGTTCTGCAAGCAGAACTGAGGCAGAGGCAGTCGTGTTCCTTACGTCTTGATTCTTTGTCGAAGACACTCCTGGGTGAAATATGAGTGGGCATGTAAAACCAAGATCCAACTCTAAACAAAGAAGAAATGATCAAAAGTGTTCCCAGGGAATTGAAACTGTGGTTGCCCAGCAGCTCAGTGATGAGCAACGGTGTTGCTTCTGTTTAGAAGGACACACAACCTGCAAGTCAGAATATGATACCTGATCAAGGGAAGGAAGCTGAAGGAGGACCTGTGGCTCAAGAGCCTGATGTGATGTGGAAGCTGATCTCTGGAAGCTGGCTGAGCCAAAGACTTGGGGTGAAGGGCAGTCACAGGTTTAAAAGAAGACTGAAGCTGAAAAGAAGCTTAAAAGAAGCTGAAACCATGCAAACTGTTCTTATGTTGGATATTTCACTGTTAAAACTTTCTCAATAAAGTTTTACAATTTTCTCCAAAGGAAAAAAAAAAAAAAAGAAATGTGCAGAGGACATGAACAGACATTTCTGCAAAGACATCCAGATGGCTAACAGACACATGAGAACGTGCTCCACATCACTTGGCATCAGAGAAATACAAATCAAAACCACAATGAGATACCACCTCACACCGGTCAGAATGGCTAAAATTAACAAGTCAGGAAATGACAGATGCTGACGAGGATGCGGAGAAAGGGGAACCCTCCTACACTGTTGGTGAGAATGCAAGCTGGTGCAACCACTCTCGAAAACAGCATGGAGGTTCCTCAAAAAGTTGAAAATAGAGCACCCTATGACCCAGCAATTGCACTACTGGGTATTTGCCCTAAAGATACAAACGTAGTGATCCAAAGGGGCATGTGCACCCGAAGTTTATAGCACCAATGTCCACAATAGCCAAACTATGGAAAGAACCTAGATGTCCATCAACAGATGAATGGATAAAGAAGAGGTGGTATATATACACAATGGAATACTATGCAGCCATCAAAAGAAATGAAATCTTGCCATCCATGACGACATGGATGGAACTAGAGGGTATTATGCTTAGTGAAATAAGTCAATTGGAGAAAGACAACTATCATATGATCTCCCTGATATGAGGAAGTGGAGATACAATGTGCGGGCTTTGGGGAGTAGGAAAAGAATAAACGAAACAAAATGGGATTGGGAGGGAGACAAACCATAAGTGACTCTTAATTTCACAAAACAAACTGGGGGGGGGCGGGAGACAAGGGAGGGAGGTAAGGTTATGGACATTGGGGAGGGTATGTGCTATGGTGAGTGCTGTGAAGTGTGTAAACCTGGCGATTCACAGACCTGTACCCCTGGGGATAAAAATACATTATATGTTTATTTTAAAAATTTAAAAATTAAAAAAAAAAAACTATGGTATTGGCACTGCCATAGATCTATAGAACAAAATAAGGAACCCAGAAATAAACTCACACTTATATGCTCAATTAATTTACAACAAAGGAGACAAGAATATACAATGGGGAAAGGACAGTCTTTAGAATAAATTGTGTTGGGAAAACTGGACAACCACATGTAAAAAATGAAACCGGACTACTTTCTTACACCATACACAAAAATTAACTCCAAATGGATTAAAGACTTGAATGATTAAATTTTATGATTTATTTTTATGATTAAAACCATAAAATTCCTAGAAGAAAATGTAAGAGGTAAGTTCCTTGACATAGATCTCTGCAATTATTTTTTAGATTTGATGCCAAAAGCAAAAGAACAAAAGCAAAAATAAACAAGAAACTGCATCAAACTAAAACACTTCTGCATGGCAAAGGAAATCATCAACAAAATGAAAAATTCAACCTACTGGAGCAAAGTATTTGCAAACCATTCATTTGATAAAGAGTAGTCAGAATATTCAGAATATATAGAGAACTTGTATGACTCAATAACAAAAAAACAACAATCTCATTTTAAAATGGGCAGAGCTGGATGGCTTAGTCAGTTAAGGTCTGTCTTTAGCTCAGGTCATGACCCCAGAGTCCTGCGATCAAGCCCTGCATCAGGCTCCCTGCTCAGCAAGGAGTCTTATTCTCCCTCTCCCACTTGCCCTACTTGTATTCCCTCTCTCACTGTCTCTCTCTCTCTATCAAATAAACAATAAAATCTTTTAAAAATTTAAATAAATAAATAAATAAAAATGGGCAGAGGATCTGAATAGGCATTTTTCCCGAGAAGACATACAGATGGCCCACAGGTGCATGAATACATGCTCAACAGCACTGATTATCACAGAAACGCAAATTGATACCACAATGACTTAACACCTCATACCTGTTAGAATGGCTGTTATCAGGAAGACAAGAAATAGCAAGTACTGCCAAAGCTGTTCAGAAAAGAGAACCCTTGTGCACTGTTAGTGAGAATGTAAATGCATGCAGCCACCGTGGAAAAAGGCAGTATAGAGGTTCTTGAAAATAGAAAATTGAAAATAGAGCTACCATACGATCCAACAATTCCACTTTTGAGTATTTATCTAAACAAAATGAAAATATTAACTCAAAACACTAATTCAAAAATATATTTGCAGGGCGCCTGGGTGGCTCAGTGGGTTAAGCCGCTGCCTTCGGCTCAGGTCATGATCTCAGGGTCCTGGGATCGAGTCCCGCATCGGGCTCTCTGCTCAGCAGTGAGCCTGCTTCCCTCTCTCTCTCTCTGCCTGCCTCTCTGTCTACTTGTGATCTCTCTCTGTCAAATAAATAAATAAAATCTTAAAAAAATATATATATATATTTTCACATCCATGTTCACTGAAGAACTGTTCACAATAGCCAAGGCAATGGAAACCTAAATGTCCATTGATGGGTGAGTAGATAAAGAAAATATGGTTTACATTCTCAATGGAATATTATTCAGTCATTAAAAAAAGGTACTCTCGCCCCTCATGACAACATAGATGAACCTTGAAGGCATTACACTAAGTGAAATAATTCAGGCAGAAATAGACATATAAAGTATGATTTCATTTACATGTGGAATCTACAACAACAAAAAAAAAGCAACAAGATGGGATTGGGAGGGAGACAAACCATAAATGACTCTTAATCTCACAAAATAAACTGGGGGTTGCTGGGGGGAGGTGGGATTGGGAGAGGGGGAGGGGGCTATGGACATTGGGGAGGGGAGGCGAACCATAAGAGACTATGGACTCTGAAAAACAACCTGAGGGTTTTGAAGGGTCAGGGGTGGGAGGTTGGGGGAACAGGTGGTGGGTAATAGGGAGGGCACGTTTTGCATGGAGCACTGGGTGTTGTGCAAAAACAATGAATACTGTTATGCTGAAAAAAATAAATAAAATGGGAAAAAAAAAAAGCAACAAAAATGGAGGTCATGGATATGACTGGTGGTTGCCTGAGGGAGGGAATGGAGAGTGGCCAAAATGAGTGAAGGAAGTCAAAGGTAAAAATTTCCACTTATTAAGGGGGATCTGGGTGGCTCAGTCAGTTGGGCACCCAACACCTGGTTTTAGCTCAGGTCATGATCTCAGGTCATGAGACTGAGCCCCACATCCAGCCTGCACTCAGCATAAAATCTGCTTGAGATTCTCTGTCTCTGCCTCTTCCCCCACTTGCTCTCTCTCTCTCTCTCTCTCTCAAATAAATAAATAAATAGTTTTTTAAAATGTTTCCAGGGGTGCCTGGGTGGCTCAGTGTGTTAAGCCTGTGCCTTTGGCTCAGGTCATAATCTCAGGGTCCTGGGATTGAGCCCCGCATTGGGCTCTCTGCTCAGCAGGGAGCCTGCTTCCCCTTCTCTCCCTCTGCCTGCCTCTCTGCCTACTTGAGATCTCTGTCTGTCAAATAAATAAATAAAATCTTTTTAAAAAATGTTTCCAGTATTAAATGTGTAAGTCATAAGGATGTAATATGACTGCAGTTAATAATACTGTCTTGCCACATGAAAAAGTGCTCAAAATCACTCAGCATCAGGGAAATACAAATCAAAACCTCAATGAGATACCACCTCACATCAGTCAGAATGGCAAAAATTAACAAGTCAGGAACAACAGGTGTTTGCGAGGATGCAGAGAAAGGAGAACCCTCCTACACTGTTGGTGGGAATGCAAGCTGGTGCAGCCACCTCTGGAAAACAACATGGAGGTTCCTCAAAAAGTTGAAAATGGAGCTACCCTACAACCCAGCAATTGCACTATTGAGTATTTACCTCAAAGATACAAATGTAGTGATCTGAAGGGGCACCAGCACCCCAGTGTTTATAGCAGCAATGTCCACAATAGCCAACTATGGAAAGAGCCTGGATGCCCATCAACAGATGAATGGATAAAGGAGATGTTACACACACACACACACACACACACACACACACACACACACACACACACACAAAATGGAATATTATGCAGCCATCAAAAAGATGAAGTCTTACCATTTGCAATGACATGGGTAGAACTAGAGAGTATTATGCTAAGCAAAATAAGTCAATCAGAGAAAGACAATAATCATATGATCTCACTCATTTGTGGAATTTGAGAAATAAGGCAGAGGGTCATAGGGGAAGAGACAAAAAAATGAAAAAAGAAGAAACCAGAGAGGGAGACAAACCATAAGAGACTCTCAATCTCAAGAAACAAACTGAGGGTTGCTAGAGGGGAGGGAGATGGGATGGAAGAGTGTCTAGGTGGTAGACAATGGGGAGGGTATGGTTGTGGTGAACACTGTATATTGTGTAAGACTGAAGAATCACAGACTGGTACCCCTGAGATGAATAATACATTATATGTCAATAAAAAATAAATAAATAATACTGTCTTGCATATTTGAAAGTTGCTAGGAGAATGGATTTTTTTTATGATTTTATTTATTTATTTGACAGACAGAGATCACCAGTAGGCAGAGAGGCAGGCAGAGAGAGAGAGGAGGAAGCAGGCTGCCCGCGGAGCAGAGAGCCCGATGCGGGGATCCCAGGACCCCAAGATCATGACCTAAGCCAAAGGCAAAGGCTTTAACCCACTGAGCCACCCAGGTGCCCCTAGGAGAATGGATCTTAAATGTTCTCACCACAAGGAAAAAAAGTTGTAACTATGTATGGTGTCAGACGTTAACTGGACTTACTGTGGTGATCATTTTGCAATACAGACAAATATCAAATAATTGTGTTGCACACCTGAAACTAATGTTATGTCAATTACACCTCAACAATGGCAACAAAAATACTGAAATATTGTTCTAGGTAAAGAATGTAGAATAAATTTTTGCTCAATCTGTACAGTTTATTCTTTTATTCTTTTTTTTTAAGATTTTACTTATTTATTTGACACAGAGAGAGAGATCACAAGTAGGCAGAGAGTCAGGCAGAGAGGGAGGGGAAGCAGGCTCCGTGCTGAGCAGAGAGGCCAATGCGGAGCTTGATCACAGGACCCTGAGATCATGACCTGAGCCAAAGACAGAGGCTTAACCCACTGAGCCACCCAGGCACCCCTACTCTTTAATTCCTTTTTTTTTTCAAAGATTTATTTATTTGACAGATAGAGATTACAAGTAGGCAGAGGCAGGCAGAGAGAGAGAGGAGGAAGCAGGCTCCCCGCTAAGCAGAGAGCCCGATGCGGGGCTCGATCCCAGGACCCTGGGCTCATGACCTGAGCTGAAGGCAGAGGCTTTAACCCGCTGAGCCACCCAGGCGCCCCTATTCCTTTATTCTTAACAAAACTTTTCATTTATCTAATTTATGCCATTATATTATAAAAATTTTTTAAATAAAATTCATTTTTATAGCAATTAATTCATATTGATTCCATATTTGGTATCTACTATAATTCACATGCAAATTTTATTTCATAAGTTCTTGTGGTGCTTTTTCAATTCACTATTAATTTGAAGGGTATCCTTTGTTCAAATCAGTTCAGATACCCTGCCTTAATGTGAATTCACTTAATGTGAAAGTCTCCTGGGTTTGTTTGTTTGTTTATTTTCTTTTTTTTTTTAATTTATCCTTTTTTTAAAGATTTTATTTATTTATTTGACAGATAGAGATCACAAGTAGGCAAAGAGGCAGGAAGAGAGAGATGGAGAAGCAGGATCCCCGCAGAGCAGAGAGCCCAATTCAGGGCTCGATCCCAGGACCCTGGGATCATGACCTGAGCTGAAGGCAGAGGCTTTAACCCACTGAGCCACCCAGGCGCCCTATTTTCTTTTTTTATAATTTAAACTTTAGTTGGTTAACATAGAGTACAATATTGGTTTCCGGAGCAGAATTTAGTGATTCATCACTTGTATACAAGTGCTCATCACAAGTGCCTTCTTTAACACTCATAACCCATCTAGCCCATCCCCCACCCACCTCCCTCCATCAACACTCCATCTGTTCTCCATTGCTATGAGTCTCTTATAGTTTGTTTTCCTCTCTCCTTTCCCCCCTTCCCATATATTCATTTGCTTTCCTTCTTAAATCCCACTTATGAGCAAGATCATATGGCATTTGTCTTTCTCTGACTGCCTTCTTTCACTTAGTATAACACACTCTAGCTCCATACACATCATTGTAAATGGCAAGATTTCATTCTTTTTTTAATTTTTATTTATTTATTTGGGACAGAGAGAGAGAGCACACACTCATGAGAGGGGAGGTCAGAGGGAGAAGCAGACTTCCTGTAGAGCTAGGAGCCCATTGTGGGACTTGATCATGTGACTCCAGGATCATGACCTGAGCTGAAGGCAGCCATTTAACCAAGTGAGCCACCCAGGCACCCCAAGATTTCATTTTTGATGGCTAAGTAATATTCTATTGTATATATACTTTATCTTTTTCAACCATTCCTCAGTCAATATACATTTGGGCTTTCTCCATAGTTTGCCTATTATTGATAATGTTGCCATAAACATCAGGGTGTATGTACCCCTTAGGATCAGTATTTTTATATCCTGTGGGTAAATACCTAGTAATGCAACTGCTGGATTATAGGGTAGTTCTATTTTTAACTTTTTGAGGAACCTCCATACTGTTCTCCAGAGTGGTTGCTCCAGGATGCATTCCCACCAACAGTGCAAGTGTGTTCCTCTTTCTCTGAGTCCTTGCCAACACCTGTTCCTTCTTGTGTTACTGATTGTAGCCATTCTGACAGGTGTGAGGTGGTATCTCCTTATAGTTTTGATTTGTATTTCCCTGATGGTAAGTGATGTTGAGCATCTTTTCATGTGTCCATTAACCCTCTGGATGTCTTCTTTGGAAAAATGTCTATTCATGTCTTCTACCCATTTCTTACCCATGTTACTTGTTTAGGGGGAACTGAATTTGATAAGTTCTTAATAGATTTTGGATACTAACCCTTTATCAGATAGGTCATTTGCAAATATCTTCTCCCACTCCATAGGTTGCCTTTCAGTGCTGTTGATTGTTTCCTTTGCTGTGCAGAAGCTTTTTAATCTTGATGAAGTCCCAGTAATTCATTTTTACTTTTGTTCCCCTTGCCTCCCACAATGTGTCTAGTAAGAAGTTGCTACTACCGGCCAAGGTCAAAGAGGTTTCTGCCTATGTTCTCCTCTAGGATTTTGAAGTCTTCCTCACATGTATGTCCTTCATCCATTTTGAATTTATTTGTGTGTATGATGTAGGAAAGTGGTCCAGTTTCATTCTCCTGCATGTTACTGTCCAGTTTTCCCAATACAGTTTGTTTAAGAGACTGTCTTATTTCCACTGGATATTCTTTCCTGCTTTGTTGAGGATTAATGGACCACACAGTTGTGCAGTCTCCTGGTGAGAGACAGCCAACCTCCATATTTACATTTATGTCCTACTACTGAGCATAGGAAATGGTCATCCTGGTAGCAAGATGTTCGTAGCACCTACATCTATTTGAGGACTTTTCCGTTGCAAACAACCGGAAGCTATATGATACCAGATAACAAACTCCAAAAAAGAAAGGCAAGCTGAAACCCTAACAAGAACATTTGTCTTAAAAGAAGAGAAAGACCATATTACCATGTTGGTTTTCAATCTCTCATGGCAGGTCAGTGGTTTATGAAAGCATATAAAGTGTTCTGACGATGTTGAGTAGTAAGTTGAACAGTATAATTGGAAAGGGGTTTGGGAAAGGTGTTATAATTCAGAAAGTAGATTTACCCTTTAAGCCTTTAAGCTGGTCCTATTCCCAGAATGCCAACAGAGCCACTATGAACTCCATAGATTATCCTGTGAGACTCTGAGCTGTGTACATCATCTTTTGCAGTATTTTCATCGGGACCTGAGAGAGGGATGTATATGTGTGCCTGAGTGCACATACACGTGTGGGGTAAGTATTTGTAGTACAATAGATTCAGTTTACAATTTCTCACAATCTCTTAATAAGGAAGGGAATCCAGATGGAGAAACTCAAGTTCAGTGAGTCTAACAAAAAAAGGTTACCAAATAGCAATCCTCAAAACCCTAGAAGTTCCACAGAAGCCAGCTCGCGGGAGGAAAGGTCAGAGAACAAGATGAGGAGGCAGCATCCTGGGCCAACCACCTCCACTTCAACCAGAACAATTCCATTCCCATATGCTTTACATATGGCCTTCCACCTAAGATGTCCCTTGAAGAAAGGATACGGCTTCTAGAATCTGAAAACCATTACAGACACCAACCTAGGACTAACTCTAGGTTCCTTTACTGCTTAAATATTGTGATCCCATTAGAGCTGGTTCATTATTCATCTGATCATTTGCCCAGTCAACCTCCCTAAAAATTGGGCACAGCTATAATCCAGGCACAGCACTAAAAAATGAAAATGAATAAGATGCAGCCTCTGTTCTCAAGAAATGTGTGGCCTAATGGGGTCCAGCAACATACAAAACAAAAAGTTACTGTGGGGTCCTCTAATCAGAGGATTTATAAGGTAAAATGGAAGTAAAAGAAAGTAATTCTTTACCTGGAAAGAGGGAGAAAGGGAAGAGTCAGGAAAGATTTGCAGGTGGAATTGGAATGTTATAAATGACAAGAAGGAATTCTAACGCAAGCAGAAAGGAAAGGTAATAAATCTTGTAGCTAGGAAGAATCCAAAAGCAGCTCACAAGATGGAGGTCAGAAATGCAAGACTGGTGCCCTGGGGATGAGACCCAGGGACTCAAAAACATGGGGCTTCCATTACCTGGAAGCAGATAGGCCCTCTGTACTTCAGAATATATGGCTGCCTGCATCCCAGTTAGCATTCCAATGGAAACATAGCACTTACCCTCAGTGCTTCTCTATCCATTACAAGGAAGGACCATTTCTCATTCTGAGTTATGTGCCACTACTGCCAAGGGTTACAGCACCATGACTGGTCTTGTCAAGAGCATGAGCCCCCTATCCATCCCCCCCACCCATTATCAAAGGGGCTGAAACCAAGAAAAAAGGGGGATGGTAAAGCCACTGAGAAGAACAGGAGGCTTAAAACAATCCAGGCAAAGGAACCCCACAAATGTGAAGGATGACTATCTCACCTTCCGTCCCAGATGTCTTCTTCCCACACCGTATTACTCCATCCAGGCCACCTCGAGCCATTTCTGGGAGTGAGGCATCCACCAGAGGCCCAGATGACATTAGCCATGAGTTTCTTAGCATTACCATAACATAGTACCATAGTCTCCCACCTTGCCCATGGGCTACGTTCCAGGACTCCATTGCCTGTTCTGAGACCCCTGTGGATGCTGAGAGTACTGAAATCTATATATAGTAATTTTTTCCTATATACCTATGATGAAGTTTACTTTATAAATTAGGCATAGTAAGAGTTTAACAATAACCTAACAGTAAACTATAACAATTGTAACAATATACTATAATAAAGGTTAAGTGACTGAGGCCTTTCTCTCCCAAAATATTGTTTTGTCCTGTACTCACCCTTCTGGTGGAGATGGGAGATGGTAAAAGGTCTCTGCAGTGAGATGAAGCAAGGTGAATGATGCAGACACTGTGACCCAGTGTTAGGCTATTAGTCAGAAGGACCATCATCTGTTTCCAACCATAGTTAACCACAGGCAAACGAAACCTTGGAAAGCAAAAGTGCAGATGGAGGGGTGTTAACTACTGTACCAGAAATTGGGCAGCTTTAAACAATGGAAATTTGTTGTCTCCACTGGGGAGGACACAAGTCCAAGATCAAGGTGTCCACAGGGCCATCCTCCCTCTGAACCTTGGGGGAACATTTCCTTGCCCCTCCCTAGCTCCTGGTGGTTGACCAGCAATCTCTGGCACTGCTGGGCTTGTAGGAGCCTCACTCCAATCCTCTGTTTCCACATGGCCTTCCCCGCGGGTGTCTGAGTCTTCAAATGGCCACCTTCACATAAGGACATCAGTCATTTTGATTTGGAACCCACCTTACTCCAACATGACTTTGTCTTAAGTAATTACATCGCAGTAAGCCTATTTTCAAATAAGTTCACATTCTGAAGTACTGTGGGTCAAGACTTCAATGTATCTTTTTCAGGGAACACATTTTAACCCATAACAACCATCTACCTAACCAGACACTGGGCTTTTAGTGCTTTTTCTGGAAGAAGAACCTT
This sequence comes from Meles meles, assembly GCF_922984935.1. Taxonomy (NCBI): domain Eukaryota; kingdom Metazoa; phylum Chordata; class Mammalia; order Carnivora; family Mustelidae; genus Meles; species Meles meles. Next base: position 96,405,417 of record NC_060068.1, read on the forward strand.
AAGCTTTTCTTACCCTTGGTTTACCCAGAACTATCTCAAGGTCAAAGACAGTAGATTGAAGTATAATCCAACAAGAGAAACAGAAGTCAATCCTTAACAGAGTAAAAAAAAAAAAATTTAAATGTTAAAAATACATAATAAAAAAAAACCCATAATGCAAAAGCCCTATATTAACATGAAACTCTAAGTTAGAATTCATGGTCTGTGCCTACAAAACGCACAGATCTGACTGCTCTATAAACATCAGTATTCTGCCATTTTCCTCATTATACAAGACCATACAGTACTTTATGGAAACATAAAATTGCTAGTCCTTAAACCATATGTTTTAATAAGCAGTGGCTAGTCAGGCAAAGCATTTGCATGTCTGCTATTTTGGGATTGTTTCAACATCTCCCAGGGACTGTAAATATCCTTACTTGCAGCAAACTGTACCCAAAGTAGTAGCAAAATATAAGCCACAGCTAGGCAATTAAGCTACTGTGAGACTGTGTTCTCAGCAGGTGAGACTGCAAGTGTAGGCCAGGTGATTAGAAAAGAAACCTGGCGATGAAGGCAAGACATGGGGCCATGCCAGGTGAGGGAGAGCACGTGCCCAGTAGGCACCATTTAGCTGTGCTGCCAAGAATCCAGCTTTGTCTGAATGTTAAGAGCTATATAAGAGATTATCTCCTAGCCTGGTAATGACCTTGTTACATGGCTTTATTTACTTTTTAATGCTAGAGAGACAGAGTGAGAGAGAGAAGGTGGGGAAAGGACTTCTCCCTGTTTTTAAGAGCTCTGAGTTCATCAGTTGGTCTTTTATTTTTCTGAAATGAGGAATAGTGAAACATCAAGTGATTTTTGCTGCCCCTACAAATGATAAACGCCTGTTAAGTAAAGAAGGTCTATTGGGAGCTTTTCTCCTGTGCACCCCTTGGGACAACTACCCTCAATTCCACCAATAAAGGCATTTCCAGAAATAGCTGCTCCTCTTCCTCAGAGTCCTGCTTTAAAATGTAAAAGTTCAGGCTTGAAAACACCACACAAGCACAATTTCCACAAAGTAACTCTCTGTAATTCCAGTCCAAGCCCCCACCCCACAATCTACCAGCTAGGCTGGACTGAAGAGACCCTTCTCCTGGTTCCCTGAGCCTCCAATAAGATAAGGTGACCTCCTTCACACCATTCCACTACGATTTTTTTAGTATTTCCTTTCAGTCTCTGAAGTGTCCCAATCTAGATGAAGGAGTGCCCAATCAATTGAGTCATTCTTGCCTTCTACCTGCTGCTGCCACAGGGCTTTGCATCTCCCATTAGAATGAAAGGAGAGGCCATGTGGCATTTCCGTCTTTACTTCCAGCGGCAAGAGATACCTGGCATCTGGCAGACAATCAATAATTTGTGGAACTTAACTAAAAACACCCTTCAATCATTAATACTCTAATGTCCAGCCACATACCAGCTCACCAGAAGGCAGGGACTCCTAACCTCAGGAGAACACTGGGCCACAGAGGGTAGCAGATCCCTCAGAGAAGACAAGCAAGGGCCTGAGAAAAGCTTAGTCTTTCCCACCACCTACCTACCAGGCAGTCCTTTCCTATCTGCCAGCAAGGGACAGTAAACACCAAACCCTATCTGCCAGGATCCTTCCCCAGACACAGTCAGACAGTGACCAAAGATACCGTGAGCCACCTGCTTCAGACTCTGAAGGTTCTTTCTTCCTCTCTTTTCTGTACTTTTAATCTTTACATTTTTCTTCTTCCCTTTTGGCTTCATGTTCTTCTGTCTGTGTGATTAGATTGAATTTAGCCAACCTGAGGAAGGAGCAAGATGGTGGAGGAGTAGAAGATGGAAGCATATCAGGTGCCAGGAGTTCAGCTAGATCGTTATCAAACCATTCTGAACACCTATAAACTCAACAGGAGAGAGAAGAGAAGAAGAGCAGCAATTCTAGGAACAGAAAATTGACCACTTTCCGGAAGGTAGGACGGGCGGAGAAGTGAATCCAAAGCAACAGGACAATAGACAGTGGGGGGAGGGGCTGGCTCCCAGCAAGATGTGGAGCAGCAGAGCACAAAATCAGAACTTTTAGAAGTCTGCTCCACTGAGGGACGTTGCTTCAGAGGCTAAGTGGGGGTGGAGCCCCCAAGGGACAGTCTGGTCTCATGACCCACGGGGACACAAAAAGACCAGGGGTGCCTGAGTGTGGCAGAGCTCCCAGGTACTGGAGCAGGGAAGCCAGCTACAGAGACAGAAATGAGGAGGGGGGGTCTCAGCTCGGGGTTACCTTAAACCGTGATCCAATGCACAGTTAGACCCCTGCTCTTTGGGCAGGGACCGCCCCACATATCAGATCCGGGAAGACCCCCTCCTTCCTCCTCCAGGAGGTGCGGGAGCAAGCGGCAGGAATCTGCTGGGTGTGGAGACTCCAAACGGGGCCGTGCACCAGAGATAGAAAACCTTGGTCACAGGCCGGGTGAGCTCGGAGCACGGCCGGAGACCAGGGAGACGGGAGGGATTGAGCACTTTTCTCTGAAGGTGCAGTGAGGAGTGGGGCCCCGAACTCTCAGCTCCTCCGGGCCAGAGACTGGGAGGCCGCCATCTTATTCCCGTCCTCCAGAGCTCTACGGAAAGCGTTCAGGGAACAAAAGCTCCAGAGAGTGAACCTGAGCAGATTAGCCTGGCCCCTGGCAAGGGCAGTGAAATTCCGCCTCGGGCAAAGACATTTGAGAATCATAGCAACAGGTCCCTCCCAAGAATATCAGCAAGAACATCTAGCCAAGACCAAGTTTACCAATTAATGACAACTGCAGAACTTCAGAGCTATGCAAAAGCAACACACAGATTCATGGCTTTTTTTTCCCATGATCCTTTAGTCTTTCTTTTTTTTTTAAGATTTTATTTATTTATTTGAAAGACAGAAATTACAAGTAGGCGGAGAGGCAGGCAGAGAGAGAGAGAAGGAAGCAGGCTCCCTGCTGAGCAGAGAGCCCGATGCGGGGCTCGATCCCAGGACCCTGGGATCATGACCTGAGCCGAAGGCAGAGGCTTTAACCCACTGAGCCACCCAGGCGCCCCTCCTTTAGTCTTTCAAAGTTAAATTTTTTTAATTTTATTTTTTTCTTATTCTATTTTTTTTATTTTTCCTCTTATTTTAACATTTTTAAACTATCTTATCAATACCTTTTTTAAAAATCTTTTTTAATTTTCATGGTTATAGTCATATTTTATTCCTTCATTGTATTTAACCTTATTTCTTGTATACATATAGGGGGTTTTTTTCTTTAAAATTTTGGGATACAATTTCTTCTAACAGATCAAAATATACCCTAAATCCAGCATATGCCTTTGTTCCAGTCTCCAGCCTGATCACATTCTTTCCTCTTTTTTGTCTTTTTTCAACCAACTTCTTATCTTATCAATTCCTTTTTTAGAATCTTTTTTTAATTTTCATCTTTACAGTCATATCCCATCCCTTCATTATGTTTACCCTTATTTCTGTATATATACATATAGGTTTTTCTTTAAAATTTAAGGAGGTAGATTCTTCTAACAGACTAAAATACACCCAAAATCAAGGATGCAGCTCTGTTCTATTCACCAGTCTAATATATATACTTTTTTTCTTTATTTCCCCTTTTCTTCTCTCCCTGGTTTCAGGTCTCTTCTGATTTGGCTAGTGTATATTTTTCTGGGGTCATTGTTACCCTTTTAGTACCGTTCTCTCATTCTTCTATTCTTATCTGGATAAAATGACAAAGTGGAAAAACTCACCAAAAAAAGAAAAAAAAAAAAAGGACAAGAGGCAATACTGACAGCTAGAGACCTAATCATTACGGACATTAGTAATATGTCAGAACTAGAGTTCCCATTTACAATTGCACCCAAAAACCATAAGATGCAAAGAATCTGTTCTCAGAAAACTGTAAAGTGCTCATGGAAGAAATTGAGGAAGACACAAAGAAATGGGAAAACATTCCATGCTCATGGATTGGAAGAAAAATATTGTGGAAATATCTATGCTACCTAAAGCAGTCTACACATTTAATGCAATCTCTATCAAAATACCATCAATTTTTTTCAACAAAATGGAACAAATAATCCTAAAATTTATATGGAACTAGAAAAGACCTCGATTAGCCAGAAGAATGTTGAGAAAGAAAACCAAAGTTGGTGGCATCACAATTCCAGACTTCAAGCTCTATTACAAAGCTATACTCATCAAGACAGTATGGTACTGGCACAAAAACAGACACATAAATCAATGGAACAGAACATAGAGTCCAGAAATGGACCCTCAACTCTGTGGTCAACTAACCTTCGACAAAGCAGGAACAAATGTCCAAGGGAAAAAAGTCTCTTCAACAAATGGTGTTGGGAAAATTGGACCATTTCCTTATACCACACACAAAAATAAACTCAAAATGGATGAAAGACCTCAATGTGAAACAGGAATCCATACAAATCCTTGAGGAGAACACAGGCAGCAACCTCTTCGACCTCATCCACAGCAACTTCTTCCTAGAAACATCACCAAAGGCAAGGGAAGCGAGGGCAAAAATGAACAATTAGGACTCCATCAAGATTGAAAGCTTTTGCACAGCAAAGGAAACAGTCAACAAATCCAAAGACACCTGGCAGAATGGGAGAAGATATTCACAAATGACATTATCAGATAAAGGGCTAGGATCCAAAATCTAAAAAGAACTTACCAAACTCAACACCCAAAGAACAAATAACCCAATCAAGAAATGCACAGAAGACATGAACAGACATTTCTGCAAAGAAGACCTCCAAATGGCCAACAGACACATGAAAAAGTATTCCACATCACTCAGCAGCAGGGAAGTACAAATCAAAAGCACAGTGAGATACCACCTCACACCAGTCAGAATGGCTAAAATTAACAAGTCAGGAAATGATAGGTATTGGCGAAGATGCGGAGAAAGAGGAACCCTCCTACCCTGTTGGTGGGAATGCAAGCTGGTGTAGCCACTCTGGAAAACAGTATGGAGGTTCCTCAAAAAGTTGAAAATTGAGCTAACCTCTGACCCAGCAATTGCACTACTGGTACTTACCCTAAAGATACAAATGTAGTAAACCAAAGGGGCACATGCACCCGAATGTCTATAATAGCAATGTCCACAACAGCCAAACTATAGAAAGAACCTAGATGTCCATCTACAGATGAATGGATAAAGAAGACATGGTGTATATATATACAATGGAATACTATGTAGCCATCAGAAGAAAAGAAATCTTGCCATTTGCAACAATGTGGATGGAATTAGAGGGTATTATGCTAAGCAAAATAAGTCAATCAAAGAAAGACAATTATGATCTCTCTGATATGAGGAATTTGAGAGGCAGGGTGGGGGGTTGTGGGGGGTAGGAATGAAAAATGAAACAAGATGGGATCGGGAGGGAGACAAACCATAAGAGACTCTTAGCCTCAGGAGATAAACTGAGGGTTGCTGGAGAAAAGGGGGAGGGAGGAATGGGGTGGCTGGGTGATGGACACTGGGGAGGGTATGTGCTACAGTGAGTGCTGTGAATGGTGTAAGACTTATGATTCACAGACCTGTACCCCTGAAGCAAATAATATATTATACATTAATTAAAAAAAAAAAAAAGAAAGAAAGAACTGTCAGTGTGGCAGTCTCGGGCTCCACTTGGCATTCACTCTGTCAGGACTTGAAATAGAGCAGCGGGTAACTCAGGAACAGCAAACCAAGAGCCCCGCACCCCTCCTTCTAGGGACAGCAGGTTGCTGGCCAGTGTGACTAAGTGTCCTCCTGCCACGGCAGTGGTCATGCTACCCTGAGAAGTGGGCATCAGCACCATTCGCTTTGTTCCTTCAGAACTCAAGAGCACGTGAAGGGAGCAACACACTCCCACGTTTTGTGGGAATCACTACAAGAAAAAAAAAATGGAGATCCAGGTGAATTATCTCAGTGTCGTTTATTCACTGTGATTTATTACTCTGGAGGTGTACAGAAAGCCAAACATCGGTTGTTCATCTGACCGATTTTCCCCCAAGGGTTGAGTGGGACCTTTCAATGCAAAAATACCACACAGTCTTTATTTTGTGCTCACGTCAAGACACTTGCTGTGACAAGGCAACTCCTAAACAAAATGGAAGCCAGTGAAGAAACAAGATTCAAAACATAAATAGAAATTTCTCACCCCAGTTTTTTGTTGTATTTTATGGAAAATACAGTATCAAATGAAGCCGAGCTCTGGTGAAATAGAGTAAAATGGTCATTTTCAGCGTGCTAACGTTACAGATGTCAGCTTTCAGCTGATGACTCGATAAGAATGATTCAGTTGTTTAAAACGTCTTACTAATGTGTTCTGCTCAGAGAACATGTCACAACCTAAAATGTCACCAGAAATAAGATGATCTAGGGGTGCCTGGGTGGCTCAGTGGGTTAAAGCCTCTGCGTTCGGCTCAGGTCATGGTCTCAGGGTCCTGGGATCGAGCCCCACATCGGGCTCTCTGCTCAGCAGGGAACCTGCTTCCTCCTATCTCTCTGCCTGCCTCTCTGCCTGCTTGTGATCTCTCTGTCAAATAAATAAATAAAATCTTTAAAAAAAAAAAAAGAAAGAAAGAAGATGATCTATACTAATTAAAAGGAATGGTGCTCTTAGTCTGAGAGAAAATTTAGGATCTCTACAGGAAATAGGTGCATGTACTGAATGCATCCTTCTTGTTTCTTAGTTTTGACCAAAGAGTTTATTTTAGATCTAAACATATCCCTGACGTCCTGAGATCTTAAAATTTTCTGTATATTTTAACTAGAAAGAGAAACTAACCAGAAATAAAGAAGATAAACACATTGACCCAACAGATTCTTATTTTCCAAGCAAAACTACAGGCAAACTATAAAAAGGCAGAAAAAGCAAAAAGCATGTAACTTTTGCAGTTCCACCTCACCTACACAAGTACCGGTGAGAGAAGGAAAGTCTTGCCATCTACTGAGATGAGCAGGTGGTTCAAACGTTCTGCCCTGACTTCCAGCTTGGCTGGAAGGGACACCAAAAAACCTTCACCGTAAAGAACTCACTGTTGGTTGGGACTGGCAGCCTTTGGCTCACACTTTCATAATAGCGATGTTTTGTTCTAAGAGGCCTATGTGTACTAATCATTTTGCCTTCCTGACGATTCCATGAGGTCGGCACTGTCACTGTTCTATTCTATCTGCAGGTTTGGAGACTGAGGCACGGAGTCTGAGGGACTGAGGCACCCCGCCACAGCCGCACAGTGGTGGGCCCAGGCCTGAAGAGTGCCAGTTTCCAAAGTCCTCCAGACCCCTGCTTCCCAAGGTACTGGCCATACAGGTGTCCTGGGGGGAGAACCAGTTCAGGTAGCAATAGCAAGTAAGTCTTCAGAAACATTTATAGAAATCTGACAGAGGAGTGTCATATCTGTTAAAATTGGGAGGGACTAGGAATTTTTTTCAAAGCTGGTCATCCCCCACAGAGGCTATGAGGAAAATTGATCTGTAGCTCAGAAAGCACCCCAAGCTCAGTGCTGATGAGAAGGAACCTGACTCCCCATCTGTCTCATCTGGGAATCACTGTTAGTGGCAGAGCAGGTGTCCTGGGAAGGAGACACCTGCCCTCTGAGAGTGACCCTCCCATGGAGAAGGCAGGGCCAGGGGAGCTGAGAGTGCAGGGGTACAAACCTGGTGATCTCTGGAGTTTTCTTGGGTGAGCCCAGAATGTCCCCTCATGCAGCGTGCAAAATTAAGAAGAAACAGTGCTGTCTTCAGCACCTTGCAGAGACTTCATTAGAAATGTAGCATTACAAGAAATCCTGATAAGGTCACCAAACGCCTCCCCTTCCCCCTGAGGAAAGACCTATAAGGGGACAGGTTACCATGTTCCATAAGAACAATAGCGCTGTGCCCCCTCCACACCCGTTTCCCTGGTCCATCTGATTCCAAAACACCTCTCCCAGTAAACAATGTACTCCTTCCCCCTTGTAAAACAGGACACAAATGCACCAGCCCCTCTCCTCACTCTAGAAATAAAGAAGAAGGGGCACCTGGGTGGCTCAGTGGGTTAAAGCCTCTGCCTTCGGCTCGGGTCATGGTCTCAGGGTCCTGGGATGGAGTCCCGCATCAGGCTCTCTGCTCAGCGGGGAGCCTGCTTCCTCCTCTCTCTCTGCCTGCCTCTGCCTGCTTGTGATCTCTGTCTGTCAAATAAATAAATAAAATCTTAAAAAAAAAAAAGAAATAAAGAAGAAGGACGCAAAAAGACCCTCAATATCTGAAGCAAGAAAGGCTTAACCTGAAGTCTAAGATGGGGATGGGAAAGGCCCCTGCCCCTCAAAAGAGGGACGAGGAGAACAGTGCAAGACATGCTGGTCAGCTCTTCTCAGGCTCCCTCAGCTCCAATTTCTGGGAAAGCCCATCCCAAATAAACTAAAATGGAGCTTTTGTATCTCCGAAGCCACAATTCACCACCAAACCTAACATTTACAAAGAAACTAAACGATCCAATGGAGGAGGCCTCAGCTGAGGTACTCTGGACCACAGGGCACATTATTCTGGTGGAGGAGATGGAAGCTGTGTGAAGGGAGCTGCAGGGAAGAGTTGCCTGAGGCTGAGTACAGGAGGACTTGGTTTGTTGTGATTCACAGAAAGGAAACAAGAGAAAACCCAGAGAGGTTGCTTGCCACATACAAGCTAAAAACCTGTCTTTAAGAGATGTGGGTTGACAGGAAAATTCCCACCACTCCTGCTTGAAAGAAGAGGCAATGACAATATTATTATTAAGGTTTAGGGCTTTTATAGCTTACAAAGTGTGTTTGCACTTGTAATCTCATTTTTTTAAAGATTTTTTTTATTTATTTATATGCCAGAGAGAGAGAGAGCGCACGAGCGCTGGTGCACAAGGAGGGAAGAGGCAGGTAGAGGGAGAAGTAGGCTCCCCGCTGAGCAAGGAGCCTAGAGTGGATTTCCATCCCAGGAACCCGGGTTCATGACCTGAGCCAAAGGCAGATGCTGAACTGACTGAGCCACCCAGGCGTCCCAACATGTGATCTCATTTAATCCTAGCCCTCATCCCAGGCAATAAGCAGTAGTTTTTATAATCCCCTTTGGAAAGTAATAATCAATAAAGATAAAGGAACTCAAGACATTTTGCCCATATCACACCACCATGCATCAGTTGCTGAAATCCATGTCACTCATTTCCTGGTTCCTATGTCCTAGAGGGGTTCATTTCATCAGTTACTATTAGGTCACTGAGATTTAGGCAACAAACAATATTATTACCTAACCAAGTGCCCATTACTATAATTACTGGAACAGTATGTGTGTGTGCGTGTGTGTGTGCGCATGCACACACCATATAATCTCCTGGCAATTTTTTAGTGGATCTGAATTTCAAATGGACTCATGAAGACCTTTACATCAGCATATTTGTGCTGAATTTTTGGTGAGTAAAGGAACGAGTAAATGAAAGACAGTTGGTTAGAAGGAATACTTGCAATGTTCTAGCCTGAAGTTTCCTCCCCTGGGGAGTTAAGCAGGACCACTTGCAGTAGGTTGAATTCCCACTCTCCCTGACCTCACCAGCCACATACACATGCCAGGGGCCTCTTCTGGAGACTGTGATTCTGTGGGAGAAGATGAGGCCTGATGCTCTACATGCTTCAAACCAGATCCCAAAACACACACTCCTGACGATGAACCACCTTCTAGACTAACTCCTTCCTTTACAAAGAGGGAAATCAAGGTTATATGACATGGTCAAGGTCACACAGCTCATGGAAGAGAACACCATAACCCAACACTCCAGGCTCTGGCAGAGCCTCCACTAGGAGTACCTACCGAAAAACACCATATGGTACCAAGGCCCCTATGAGGGCTAACTGAAAAGCTTCACCTTTTCACCAAAAATAACCAAATTAAGGCCACTTAAACAATCAAAATACAGCACGTCTTTTTTTCTCCTGCTTGAATGGACTATGGAAGGTTTTGTTAAGAAGATAACCTGGGTAACAACTCCCAGAGTTAGCAGAGGAAACACTTAGGTGATATAGAATAAAATAGCTAGCCATACACCACTGAGCTTTTGGCTATACGGAATGTCCCTCAGCACAGTGCAAGGTGTCAGGATCATCTCTGAACATGGGCATGCCTGACCTGGTCTCCCCGAGTCCCATTACCTGTGTGAGGAGGGCCTTAGTGACTCTGTTTTAAGAGACCGCCACTTCTTCATTCCTCAGGACGCAAGTAATGAACACTCCAGCTGCTTCTGTCTGGTAGAGGTGGTGTGACCTTGGAGGATCAACGTGAGGACCCCTTGGGAAAGGAACTAGGAGGGTTCCCTGTGAGGGCCCCAACGTATGGAAACATGGCAAGTGTCCACTATCATACGGGAATGTGCTTCCTGAAAACATATGGGGATAGCGGGATAATGTGGAGGGAAACCTTGAAAAGGTTGAAACTACCCTTCAGGGAAGAGTGGCTCTGACATCAGGGTCACATTTCTTAGAAGACCTTTAACAAACACATCACATTTTTAAGAAAACAATCCTTTTTCCCTGCTCCATTTGGTGCAGATGATCCTCTGAACGGTGCTTTGCTGCCCCCTCGTGTTCATTTTCTTTTATTAAAAATCTAAGGATTTAGGGGCACCCTGGGTGGTTCAGTGGGCTAAGCCTCTGCCTTCAGCTCAGGTTATGATCTCAGGGTCCTGGGTCGAGCCCCACATGGGGCTCTCTGCTCAACAGGGAGCCTGCTCCCCCCAACCGTCTGCTGCTCTGCCTACTTGCGATCTCTGTCAAGTGAATAAAAATAAAATCTTTTAAAAAACAAAAATGTAAGGATTTTTTAATCCTTATGACAATCTTATTAACTTTTCATTTTCCTTTCCTTCCCAGTCTTTCCAAAGAAAATTATCCCTTGAATGTCACTGAAATAGCCAAATTAAATCATAATTAAGTTAAAGAAAAGGTCTTCTTACCATATACATGACAGCTGCTTAGAATAGAAACCCAATTTCTGCTTCTCTTCTAGTTGTCACTCACCAACCACGGCCATCAACAGGTTAGGAAGGACTCCAAAGGACCATGTGACAAAGGTCATCACTATGTCACTTCAACATGGTCTCTTTAAAGAGAGGTTAATTCTCTGCCTGAGAAAGGCCCGAGCTACCCCAGCACTTCCCAAATCAGGCTGGGCCTCTGCAGAGCAGTGTTTAGACTCCTGGGCCTCACCCCCCAGGACTTCTGAATAAGTAGAGCTGAGACAGTTGGGTTTTTTAATCTCCCCAACTACTTACACTATATTTTCAGATTTGAGAGCCACTGGACAACTACATGAGTGAGGGCCAACCTTTATAGAAAAGACCTAAAGGGGGGCGCCTGGGTGGCTCAGTGGTTAAAGCCTCTGCCTTCGGCTCAGGTCATGATCTCAGGGTCCTGGGATCAAGCCCCGCATCGGGCTTTCTGCTCAGCAGGGAGCCTGCTTCCTCCTCTCTCTCTGCCTACTTGTGATCTCTCTCTGTCAAATAAATAAATAAAATCTTTAAAAAAAAAAAAAAAAGAAAAGACCTAAAGGGGGGCGCCTGGGTGGCTCAGTGGGTTAAAGCCTCTGCCTTCGGCTCAGGTCATGATCCCGGGGTCCTGGGATCAAGCCCCACATCAGGCTCTCTGCTCAACGGGGAGCCTGCCTCCTCCTCTCTCTCTCTGCCTACCTCTCTGCCTACCTGTGATCTGTCAAATAAACAAATAAAAAAATCTTTAAAAAAAAAAAAAAGAAAAGAAAAGACCTAAAGGACAGGATTTAAAAACAAAACAAAACAAAACAAAAAACACAAGTTTTTTGATAGAGCTGTGTGCAATGACACACATGGGAGTTTAGAATTTTGTCTGGGGCCAAGAAGGAGTCCCAACAGGGTGATACTGGGATCTGGGAGCGGGCACCCGAGGTGAAAGGAGCCTCATTACAGGAGGGGCAGGAGCCCTAGAGACAGAAGCTCGTCTGCCCTGTTCCCCCTTTGATCCTCTGCTCCACAGCCAGGCAGGCAGCACGTCCTGCTTGTTGTCACTTACCAAACTCTCCAAAATGTGGCCCTTCCCTGTCTACAGTTCCCACTTTAATTCTGGTAACGAAGAAGGGACAAGGTCAAAAGAGAAGGGGGCCTTTTCTAAAACATCCCCCTTATAAAACCATTTACTTAAAGAGATCCTGCCGTTCTGTGTTTCATATTTCCTGCAATGTTTTCCTCAGAGTCACACCAGGCCCCTCTTTCAGGAATCCTCCAAAAAATAAAAGGACAGAAACATTTGGTTTACTGTGGCCAACCTAGCACCCATGTTATCTCCTCAGTCTTTTCAGGACTTCACTAAAGTAATAGGAAATGCATATGAGACCTGTAAGACCACAAGGACAGATTTACGGGGAAGGCTACAACAGCTGATGAAACGAGGGACTGGGGAAGCAAGTGGGAGAGAAAAATATTTTTCATTAAAAATCCTTCTGTACTTTTGAAATCTGTACTTTGAGGTTGTATTATTAAAAAGATACATGTTTAGGGCACCTGGGTGGCTCAGTAGGTTAAAGCCTCTGCCTTCGGCTCAGGTCATGATCTCAGGGTCCTGGGATCGAGCCACACATCAGGCTCTCTGCTGAGTGGGTAGCCTGCTTTCTCCTCTCTCTCTCTCTCTCTCTGCCTGCCTCTCTGTCTACTTGTGATCTCTGTCAAATAAATAAATAAAATCTTAAAAAAAAAAAGATACATGTTTTTTTTCCCAAGGCAAAAGAAACAGGAATTGAAAATGGTTGCCCCTGGGCAATAGAACTGGAGACAATGAAGGGGTGGAGAGAGTAGGGATATTCTGTATCATTTTCTATTTTTATATACGGTAAGATTTGTTTTGTTAATGTTTTAGTATTATATTTTTAACAATATGCATATGTTACTCTTTTATGAAGTTTTAATATCTTTAATGAAAGCTGTGGTGTTTATTCTTGGACAACAAAGTTTAAACACTGTATAGGCGGCACTATTAGGCATGAAAAGGTGATCCTGACCAGCATTCTGTAGCCAGGGAGCGTCCCAGTCATGGAAAGTTCTTTGGCCCCCTCTGCTGGTAAGTGATACCCTTATCAACAAGTATGAAAGTACTTGCATGTCTTTGCTGAGAACCTCCTTCGTGTAAGCTAACAAATTCATTAGCTGAGTGGTTTCATTTCTATTAAAAATCCCATTAAATTATCCAAGTATGTTCTACATTCACTGGCGATGTCACAGAAGGAAACGTTCCCATCTCACACTTTCTGTGAATTCCAAAGAAGTTTTTCCCTCCTCAGCCATTTTCACATACTCAAAATCTCAGGGTGCCTGGCTGCTCAGTGGGTAGAGCATATAATTCTTGATCTCAGGATCATGAGTTTAAGTCCCACACTGGGGGTGGAATTTACTTTAAAAAATTTTTAAATAAGGGGCGCCTGGGTGGCTCAGTGGGTTAAAGCCTCTGCCTTCGGCTCAGGTAGTGAGGGTCCTGGGATCAAGCCCCGCATCAGCTCTCTGCTCAGCTGGGAGCCTGCTTCCCTTCCTCTCTCTCTGCCTGTCTCCCTGCCTACCTGTGATCTCTGTCAAATAAATAAATAAAATCTTTAAAAATTAAAAAAAAAAGTTTAAAATTTTTTAAATAAATAAAATCTTTTCTGGTGCTCAAAGATGCTTTCTCATGCTAGATCTGCAAGAGAATACCAAATGGTAAATTTAAAGATTTTTTCATACTTGCAGTTAAGTTCCAGATGCCATCTGGACAGAAACAGGTTCTCTGAAGGCTCATTAGTTTTTGCTGTCTGTGGGGACTTTCTCCACTTCCTGCCTTAGCTAGGAGGAATCCCTGGAGAACGCCCAGACACTGTTAAGTCCACCTAATCTCATCCATATATCAAGAGAGAATTAGCAAATACCTTTATGGATTTTCTTTATTTTTGATTATCTAAATAATACATGCTGGCTTTAAAAATTAAGCCTTTCTTTAGATTGTCAGAAATTTTAAAGGAAATTCCAGGGGTGCCTTGGTGGCTCAGTGGGTTAAGCCTCTGCCTTCAGCTCAGGTCATGAACTCAGGGTCCTGGGATCAAGCCCCACATCAGGCTCTTTGCTCAGTGGGGAGCCTGCTTCCTCCTCTCTCTCTGCCTGCCTCTCTGCCTGCTTGTGATCTCTCTCTGTCAAATAAATAAACAAAATCTTTTAAAAAATTAAAAAATAGAAAGATAAAGGAAATTCCATAAATCTATTTTGAAACTTTTTTTTTTATTGCATACCTTATGACCCATCAATTTCACTACTTAGTGACTCTCCCAGAGAAACAGGAACATGTATACAGGACACAAGAGTGGAGACTGTGGCTCTGTTTGTAATATCTAAAAAAGGAGAACAATCTAACTACCCATCAGCAGGGGAATAGCTAAGTAGATGGTTGATTATCTGTGCTATGGTTGATTCCTTAAGCTAATCAGCATTTTAAAAGAATAAGATAGTTTACATGTGCTAATGTGTGGATCTATATATCCAAAAATACAGTGAAGGGAAAAAAGTATATTGTAGAAGAACCCATATGGCATGGTGTCACGAGTTTTTTCAAATACTATAAATTCTCTCCATGTATATATATAACCATATAAATACACAGAAAATATCAGGAAGGCCACATTCTAAACAAATGACAAGGGAGAAGGAAGGGAAGAGGGCCAACAGTGGTATTCAAAGGTGCCAGCTTACAAACATGGATTTGTTAATTATTTGAGAAGTTAAAAATTGAGGTAAAGGTAATCTTCTCTCCATCCCCATCCAATACCACCAACCCAGAACTAATCAACCTTAAGAATCCTTCCAGGGGCGCCTGGGTGGCTCAGTGGGTTAAAGCCTCTGCCTTCGGCTCAGGTCATGATCTCAGGGTCCTGGGATCAAGCCCCGCATCGGGCTTTCTGCTCAGCAGGGAGCCTGCTTCCTCCTCTCTCTCTGTCAAATAAATAAATAAAATCTTTAAAAAAAAAAAAAAGAATCCTTCCATAACTTTCTCTATGCTCATACAAAAAACATACAAATACACAGGCACAAGCACCTTTTTCTTTTTTTAATTTTCCAAAATAGGATCAAACTATACATAATAGTCTATAATTGGGTGCCTGGGTGGCTCAGCCAGTAAAGTGTCTGCCTTCAGGTCAGTTCATGCTCCTAGGGTCCTGGGATCAGGCCCCATGTTGGGCTCCTTGCTTCTCCCGTTGCCTGCTGTTCCCGCTGCCTGTGATCTCTCCCTCGCTCTGACAAATAAAATCTTAAGAAAAAAAAGGTGCAATTCAAATGTGCCCCAACTGCAGTCTTAATTCCCCTTTGCTATGTGAGGTAACATAGCTACAGGTTCGTGGGATTGGAACATGGACATCTTCGGAAGGTATTCTGAGGTTACCACAGAGAGTGTAAGCCTGGACCACTCTGCACCTCCTTCACATCCACGGAGGAAGCTATCAACAAACAGGACAATAAGGGTAAACCTCAAGAGACAAGGCAGGGTTTGTGTGGGAAAGAAGGGGAAGGAAGGGGAGAGAGCCCTCACAAGTCCTGGTGACAATGGGCTGCTGATTACTCTCGTTCTTCCTCACTGTTGATCAAATTCCCTTTCTGCTTGACAAGCTTGAATTCAGTTTCTGTCACTTGCCACTAGCAGAATCCTGATTAATGAAACAGTCATTTATTGAGAGTCTACTATATGGCAAGGCATTGTGTGAAACACTTGCACTTTTCTACTCCTCATAACCACATTGCAAAATATCAGTTTTTGCATTTTAAAAATGAAGAACCTGGGACACCTGGGTGCTTCAGACCCTTGGTTTTGGCTCAGGTGATGATCTCAGGACTCTGGGATCAAGCCCCCATTTGGGCTCCGTCCTCACTGGGGAGTCTACTTGAGGATTCTCTCTCTCTCTCCCTCCGCCCCTCAGCCTGCTCATGTTCTCTCTCAAATAAATAAATAAATCTTTAAAAATAAATAAATAAAGATAAAAATGAAGAACCTAAGGCTTTATGGATTGAAGTACCCCACCCCAGGTCAGCCTCTATGGATCCAACCTAAGTCTGTCCAACAGTTTATAGACCGATTTTGGAGCTTTCCTTCTGTGGGTGATTTCCTTCTGGAAGTCACCCCTAACTTTCTGTCGTATGGTCCTTCACCCAGAAAGGTTTTCCACTGGTGGGTCAACTGTTCCTAACTAGGTCCTGATTCAGGCTAGAAGGCATCAAAACAGGAAACTGAGTTTCTTCCAAGATCAGTCCCCCTCCAGATTTTGCTGGCTAGTCTCTCTCTGGTTACCCTTTCTGAACTCCAAATCTGTATGAATAACTGCTTTCTAGACATTACCATTTGAATTCCTCAAATTCAACATCCAAGGTGGACATTCTTTTTCTCTCAAAATACACTCCTCCTTCTCAATTTCTTTTATTTTGTAAGATTTTTTATATATTTTATTTTTTAATTAAAGATTTAATTGTTTATTTTTTAAAAAATTTTTTAATCTCTAAACCCACTGTGGGGTTCAAATTCACAATCCCAAAATCAAGCATCACATGTTCTTCCAAATGAGCTAGCCAGGCGCCCCCTCAATTTCTTTTCTTAAGGGATGACACAACCATCGAAGCCAAGCGCAGAGCAGATAGCCTTGACCTCTTGACTCCCTTACCAAAAAAATCCTAGCGGCTCTCTCCCTTTAATACCTCAATTTCATTCCCACGACACTTGCCCTTAGTTCAATTCTCTTCCATTCTTTGCCAGTATTATTGCAACGGTTTTAACTGTCTCCCTATTTCCCAGTGTACCCACTTCCCAGCTTTTCTTTACACTGTGGCCAAAGTGATCTTTCTGAAATATATAGATCTGCTCATATGACTTCTCTTCAGTAATTCCTCATTGCTTCCAGGACAACATCTCGGATACTTAGTTTGATTGTCAGGATCTCCGTCTCCTACAGTGGCCTTTACTTATTTCTCCTCTAATCCTGATCACACACTAGCCTCTCTGTTGAAACACCTTTTCCTCTATCATCCAGCTAACATTTAATTACTTGTCAAAATAAGGAGGAGAATTTTCCGTATTTGCAGGGAATTTTCTGAAATGCCTTTATGCAGGTCATAATGCTATCGTGGTTTTAACTTCACTCTCTCCTCACTAGGTGAAGAACTTCATGAAGGATGAGACTCCGTTTTCAATTTCTGCATTCCCAGAGCCCGGGACAGCGGCTGATAAGTATTAAATTCTCCGTAAGTACTTGTTGATGTCACGAAACAACATATTTAAATTAAAGAAGAATAGTCATGGGGCACCTGGGTGGCTCAATGGGTTAAGCCTCTGCCTTCAGCTCAGGTCGTGATCTCAGGGTCCTGGGATCAAGCCCCACATCAGGCTCTCTGCACAGAGGGGAGCCCGCTTCCCCCTCTCTCTCTGCCTGCCTGTCTACTTGTGATCTCTGTCTGTCAAATAAATAAATAAAAATCTTTAAAATAAATAAATAAAATAAAGAAGAGTAGTCATATTGTAAATGTACTTTGGGTATGCCTCTCCCCTAGAGTTTTCCCTAGGCAAAATTTTAATTCTTCCAACCTTTCTTTTAATCATTTTATAAATACCTCCAAAAAGAAAACAACACCACAAAAAACACTCCAGGTTCTTCACAATGAATCGAACTTGGACTGGGCATTCCTAAAGCAAGTATCTCTCTTCAGGTTTCTTTTCACTCCTGGTTCTTTCTACTGCACGAACCATCAGGTAATTGAATGATCTCAAAGAATTTTTAACAATTTTAGTAGTAAAAGGAACTCAATACACCTCATTGTCATGTCATCAGATTTGCCAAATTCCTTAATAGTAACTGGGAAGTGCACCCACATTTTCTATTTATCTAAGAGTTTCCTGTGAATAGGCAACTCTGGATAGAAACATGTGAACCTACAAATTTACAAAGTAAAAATTTCATCTGTTTTGGAAGAGACAATAACAAGAAAAAATATAAAGGAAGATACAAAAATACTCTGTACATTCCTAATATGAAATAAATATCTCTCTCAAAAGAAATGCACAGCCATATGAAGGTTAAACAGTGAAGAATTGAATCAAAGACAAAGGTAGCATAAGAATATGACCCCGGGGCACCTGGGTGGCTCGGTGGGTTAAACCTCTGCCTTCAGCTCAGATCATGATCTCAGGGTCCTGGGATCGAGCCCCATATCAGGCTCCCTGCTCAGCAGGGAGCCTGCTTCCCCCTCTCTCTGCCTGCCTCTCTGCCTACTTGTGATCTCTCTGTTAAATAAGTAAATAAAATATTAAGAAAAAAAAGAATACGACCCCAAGAAAGGACTCAAATATACAACTCACCTCTCTAATGTGAACCACTCGATTTTTCTTGGCCACAGGAGAGCAAGAAATGGTGGGGTATGGTAGATTGGTCAGCTGGATAACTGTAATGAGAAACTACTCAGTAATGAATATTGACATTTCAAACTGCATCAACATGAAATGGGAGGTGTGGATGGAATATATCCAAATAATATATCCAAATAATATATCCAAATAATATATCCAAATAATTTGTTTGACTTATGCAAGATAATTTGGAGTGGAAGAAAACACTTATTAATACATAGAGGACTCAAACTCAAACTCAAACTGGGCTCAAGATTAAAAAAATACTACTACTGCCGCTAATAATAATAATACATGCAGCATTTTTCTAAATTGCTTTGCAATATTGTGCCACCTGAGGGCACCAAAGACTTAAAAATATTTTCATCATGTTTTCTGCTGAAATAAAAAATTCAATTTTTTTCAATGAACCTTTGTTGAGCATTGTTCATATTTTAAGAATAAAAAGATGTAGTAAGAACACAAATACAAATCAAATACTTGTTGAATGGGTGGGAGTGGCCTTAGTGCAGGCTGCAAAGGAGAATGTCATGTTTCGTGTTAATTACTGTCATCTGGTGTGGTGGGCCCACAATTATTGTCATTTGGTATAAACATATTCAGTCTGTCCTTGACATTGCTTCTCTAATTAGAGTTCAGATTGCTAAGAGTCTCTGAGACTCTTTCAGGGTTGGTTCAGTTCACATTATTTTCATTATAACACCAACATGTTTTCACTTTCGTCAATTTCATTTTCTCGTGCATCTGTAGTGTTTTCCACTCATGACATGATGTTATTGCTCTGCTGACTTATAAAATGTGTGTGTATATATCGTGTTTTTAAAGAAATTTCTAAGGTAGCAAGGTGATTCGAACTCAGGGTGTGCAGCGTCCCTGAATCCACGAGCAAGTGAGGAGATTCTCTGTGCTCCTAGGGACCCTGCCCCACCACATGATGCATTCCCAGCACCTCTCAGCCCCCCGCAGCTACCCCTGTGTCATCCCCTCCTCCTGCATCACCTTTTCGTACACCGGAAAAGAAGTTCTTCAGTTTGCTGAGATTACATCTTGGCTGGTGATTCTGACCTGCTCCAGCACCTCCACACCAGGACCCTCCTCCCTGCCGGTGGTTGAGATGATCCTTGCCGCTATCTTTTTGCCATCAATATGTGTGACCTACAGACCAAGATAGAGACCAGTGGGTCAGCCCCCACTGACCTTGCAGATGGCACAGCGCAGTTGAGCTCCCTTCATTTCTCTCTGTAGCCTGCCCAAACAAACAAAAAAAATTCCATGAAAATAACTCCTTCTTAGTCATGTAACACTCCTGGCTGACTCCCAGCCCCTTATTGAAGTAAAGGTGCCTTTATCCTGAGACTGTCTTCTGACCTGCCTCCTGGTGTGGACATCTTTATATATGGGTGTGCATATGTCCCCCTTCCCCCCTTCCTTCTGTGGTATCCAAAAGGAGACACCTGTTCTGCCTGGACTATGTACCCGGTTAAGCCACAAAATTACGGAGGGAGCCTTGGATTTCAGATTCTAGGCCCCAGGTTTTGGGTCTGTGGAGGGATAAATAAACAGATTGTTAAAATGTATGATAATGAATAAATGAGTCCTTTGGTCAAAAAAAATTCTAAAGTAGCTGCTTTAGACTATAAATTTGTGCATTTTCAGAGGTTAACTCTGTTCTCTGGGCTCCTGGCTATATTCAGTTCTACTTGCTATGGTCTCTGCTCAGTATGCAGTAATCATGATTTTGGAGCCCACAAGGTTTTCTTACACCTCTGTGGAAACACCACTACTATAATATATTCTGATATTTTATTTCATGATGTTTTTAAATTCTTGGAAACTTTTTCTAGATTTTGTATCTAAAATATTATTTTGTAACTTAGTATTTCATCCTAAAATTAACTATGTATTTTTCTTTTGTCTAAGGGTAGTTGTCTTAATTTAGGGAGATTAAGAAACTGGTTTTCACAGTCCACGGCTGCACCATCTACACATAAAGATGTTGAAAGTAATGAACTCATGGAAGGAAGGAATCTACTCCAAAGAAACTGCACAAAGCTGTAAATAAACGAAAGTATGATGAAAACATCTTCACCTTGGCTTTATGCATGTTCTTAACTTATTGTGCCTTATGCAAGAGAACCCTTCCAGGGGCGCCTGGGTGGCTCAGTGGGTTAAAGCCTCTGCCTTCGGCGCAGGTCATGATCCCAGCGTCCTGGGATTGAGCCCCACATCGGGCTCTCTGCTCATCAGGGAGCCTGCTTCCCTTCCTCTCTGTCTGCCTGCCTCTCTGCCTACCTGTGATCTCTGTCAAATAAATAAAATTTTAAAAAAGAGAGAACACTTCCAAATAATTTTATAGTGTTAAAATGGCATCAGTTTGGGACCCAAGTTTAAAGAGTTTAAAGAAAAAGGAATGCAATAGTGTACGGAGTTGAATTGTGTGCCCCCAAATTCATGATCACCCTGAACCTGAGGACATCCCTTTATGGAAACAGTCTTTGCAGATGTAATCAGCTAAAATGGATCATACTAGATTTGGCTCTAATCTGATGACTAGTGTCCTCAGAAGAAAAGAACGCAGACATACAGACAAGCACAGGGAAACACCCATGTGAAGATTGAGGTAGGAATTAGAGTTTTATTGCCACAAACCAAGGGATGCTAAGGATTGTTAGAAACCACCCAAACCTAGGGAAACTGAAGGAAGGATCCTTCCCCAGAGACTTCAGAGAGGGCATGGCCCTGCCAAGACATTGACTTAATAGGCTCCTGAAAAGTGAGATAACAAAATTTCTGTTGTTCAAAGCATAGTTTGTGGTACTTTATTAGGCAGCCCTGTGAAACTCATATATTTTAAACACCGAAGTCATGAGTTCTTTAGAAGCCAAAACATGTTGGTACCTGGTTTTCCCAAGCCAGAAATATGGAGGCCACTGAAGTTTCTTCCAGATATTTCATATTGTGCTGCCTGGAGAAAACCACTGACGGGCTAAGAGGCTAATTTAAAGCCCCGGTACAACTGACACTGCTGAATAACTAAAAATTCAGTATAGAAGTCACAGGAGTGCCATTTTCCAATGATAAAGTAATTCATCAAGTTAAAAAAATTATTTATTGGGACACCTGGGTGGCTCAGTGGATTAAGCTGCTGCCTTCGGCTCAGGTCATGATCTCAGGGTCCTGGGATAGAGCCCCGCGTCGGGCTCTCTGCTCCGCAGGGAGCCTGCTTCCTCCTCTCTCTGCCTGCCTCTCTGCCTACTTGTGATCTCTCTGTCAAATAAATAAAATAAAATCTTTTAAAAAAATTATTTATTTGACAGAGACAGGCAGAGGGAGAGGGAGAAGCAGGTTCAGAAGGGAGTTATAGGCGCCCCTCAAATTAAAATTTTAATTGTAATGTGAAGACTGAATTAGTAGCTCATCTTCAAAACTGCACTTGCCTGGGGCACTTGAGTGGCTCAGTTGGTTAAGCATCTGCCTTCAGCTCAGGTCATGATCCCAGGTCCCACATTGGGCTCCCTGCTCAGCAGGGAGTCTGCTTCTCCTTCTCCCTCTCCCTTTTCCCCTGCTCCTGCTCTCTCTTAGAAATAAAATACATATTTTTTAAAGATTTTATTTATTTATTTGACAGAGAGAGAGATCACAAGTTGGCAGAGAGGCAGGCAGAGAGAGAGGAGGAAGCAGGCTCCCTGCGGAGCAGAGAGCCTGATGCGGGGCTCGATCCCAGGACCCTGAGATCATGACCTGAGCTGAAGGCAGAGGCTTAATCCACTGAGCCACCCAGGCGCCCCAGAAATAAAATATTTTTTAAAAGACTGTACTTGCCTTACAGATGGATGAATCTATAGATGTGAACTTATTTTGCTTATATTCATCTGATAATTAGTACCAATTAATTATCAAAGAATATCTTCTTTTTGTGAATACCTGCCAAAAAACACAAGTGATGCTGAAGCAGTCAAAGCACTGGATAACTTTCTGAATCCCAGAGTTTATACTGCATCAATTGTGTTGAACATTTGCACTGATGGTACAAAAGAAATGGGTAAACTACTGGTACTTCACTATGAATCAAGATGGTGACATCAAAGAGTATTAGAAATTATTCAATTTTTAAAATCCCAGTAATTACTCAATTTTTAAAATCCCATTGCTCAGAATAGCCTGGCCAGAAAGCTCGCCCAGAATCCTTACCTAACAGTAAGGGGGAGGGGGAGCAACAGAGTCGCTTAAGAATGTTCTGCTAAAGCAGTAAAAGTTACTGATTCTACTAGATTTCAACCCTTGAGTATATATCTTTTCAACAGACATGCAATGTCTGTGATGCAATGGGACAAGGCTAAATATACCAGGTCATGTTACCGAGATTTTTGCTATCAGAAAATATAAGGCAAATAAATTACACAAAACCTCTAAGTCAGAGCAGCTTACGTTATTTATGACTTTGAGATGAGTCACAATGAAAAATAGTTAAAGTTTTTAAAAGTATTAACTAACGAATTTAATTAAGACCATACAATCATCAAGGGCAAGATTCTCCCAAATGCAAGAAGTCCTTCACAGTATCTATGAAAACTGGCCACCAAGCTCTTGTTTGAATACTGCTACTGCTCACTTCCACTTACAAGCCATTTTGTAAGAAGAACTCTAGTAACAGATTTTTCATTCAGTGACTGAACTCTGCATCCCCCAACACCCTTGGATTGGCCCTAGTTTCCTTATTAGGGTAGCCTGATATAGTAAAAAGCACATCGACTTAGGAACTTAGACCTCATTCAAGTACCAGTGCACTCACATACTCAGAGGAAGACTTTGGGCATTACTACCTTCTTGAGTTTCAGCTTGTACAAATGGGGAGTACTCATGCTTTCACTTCACTCCAGCAAATGGTCTAAGGTTCTATAAGAATATGTTTAAAACTTCTTGGTAAATATATGTTTATCCATGAAGTACACATTTAGAAAATTATCTTGCTAGAGTTCTTTCCATTGACATACACACACACACAAAATAACAAAAGCTAATATTGCTGAGTGGACTGCGTGTCAAGCTCCCATAAAGGCTTTACATGTACTTTTTTGAGATTATTCCAAATACTATTCCATTTTACACTTAAGGAAATTGAAGCACATACAAGTTAAGTAATCCAACCAACATCACACAAAAACTAACCAATTAATCTCTTTTCCTAATACTTTAAATACTTGAAAACAGCTTTCCTACCTGCTCTCTACTTGCCTTATCTTTTGGGCAGTCTTGCACACACACACAAAAATCCATTTCTCAGAATAGCCTGGCCAGAAAGCTGGTCCAGAATCCTGGATTCAAAGCAATTGATCAGCAGACCTTCTGAGATCCAGGAACGCCTATGCTAATCTAGAGCAAGACAAATACCCCTGAGCAGCCACTCAGCGGGCAATGAGAGACATTCCAGAAGAATCTAACCTCTCTTCATAATTATCTCCAAGTCAAAAAGAACAGCTTGAAAATTTGTCAGTTAGCAAATGTAATTCCAGTAGATCTCTTCTCTACCAAATCAATAGCTAAAACTCAAGGCAAACAATAGATACTACTGTTTTTCACTAATGTCACATCTTAGAAAAAGAAGTGTGATTTTTATGTTTTAGCAGACACACACAGTGGAACTATACCATCCAAAAGACTAATGTTCCCTTCAGAGTAGTCACATTGGTAGACTCTGTATTCACCAACATGCAGGACAATGCTAGGCACAGAGTAGGCAGGTGCTCAATGTGTGAATGATTTTGGTGATGCTGCCATTGCTTAAAGCATTTTTAGAATACTTTTGGTCCTCCCAAGTCAAGATATATGTTTAATTATCTTTGACAGTAGCTCCTCTTAGCCTTTGAGGTGACTGTTTAAAAAGTTGTAGAATCCCTTCTTCCTCTCAATTGTGAAATAAAGCATACAAAAGTGCATAAACCATGAAGAGTTTAAATACATTTTAAATGTAAATTCAGTGTATTTTTAGAAATGCCTATTCAAACAAACTTTTGAAAAATACATTTTTTTTCAGGTATTCTGGAATGTTCCTAGCTATCTGTGCAAAGAATCCAAGACTTACTTTCCCTGGAATGTTATACAAACATATATAGGTTAAATAATGATCTTTCTTGAGGAAGGGCCAAACCTTTTTATCTTCAGGTTTCCTCATTCACTAACACTACATTATGTTTATGACAATTACCCAAAATTATTTTTTTTAAAGATTTTATTTATTTGACAGAGAGAGAGATCACAAGCAGGCAGAGAGGCAGGCAGAGAGAGAGAGGGAAGCAGGCTCCCTGCTGAGCAGAGAGCCCGACGCGGGACTCGATCCCAGGACCCTGAGATCATGACCCGAGCTGAAGGCAGCGGCTTAACCCACTGAGCCACCCAGGCGCCCCCCCAAAATTATTTTTAGTAAACTTTCAGATTTACTTTGGACACAGAAAAAAAGGCTTACTTATAAGAGAAAAATTACTTCTTAGAACCTCATTTTTCTTAAGTCATTATGAAAGGTGTTACTGATGGACTGCCTTGGGGAATTTCTCTAAGGCAGGCCACTTTCCCCCAACATGGAAGCAACAGTTTGCCTCTTTCATTGCTAACACACACTCCTTTACCTAGACAACTCTTCAACTAAACTCACACCAGGAATGAGGCATTCACAAGTTAATACTTCCATCTGTCCCTGTGGGGTTTTATTATTTCTATTAGTATACTATCTTTATACCCAATGTGGGACCCGAACTCAAGACCCCAAGATCAAGAGATGCATACTCCTCCAACTAAGCCAGCCAGACGCCCCCTGTCCCTGCAGTTTTAAGCAATCATGTTCAAGCATTTTTAAAGCTAAACAGAAGGAACACTGAGTCTGGTGGTCCAGTTTCAATGTCTTTGAAGTTCCCCACCTGGCTGCAGGGTAAAATCAAAGTTTGGTCAACATAGTCAACTAGGTTCTTGGTGATCTGGTCCCTGCAGCCTTACCTCCTTCTCCTACTCGTATACTTACACTTAATCCTTAAAGTTTCCTGAACGTCTTTGGCAGTAGGATGCCCTTACACAGGCCAATTCCTTTGCCTAAAATTTCCTTCTGCCCTCTGTGCCTTAGTAAACTGTTCTTCATTCGTTAAAACCAAGCTATGAGGGGTGCCTGGGTGGCTCAGTGGGTTAAAGCCTCTGCCTTCGGCTCAGGTCATGATCCCAAGGTCCTGGGATCGAGCCCTGAATTGGGCTCTCTGCTCCGTGGAGAGCTTGCTTCCTCCTCTCTCCTCTGCCTGCCTCTCTGCCAACTTGTGATCTCTGTCAAATAAATAAAATCTTTAAAATAAAAAAAAAGAAAAGCTATGATGTCCTCTGGAAAGCCTATCTTACTTAGCCCTCTGACCCTGCCCTACACTACCCTATACATCACATATACTTGAAAACTAATTTGCCATAGTTTTCCTACCAGGCTGTGATCAACTTCAGCAGGAGTTTTTATTCTTTGTATTTTCAGCAGAGAGCCTGGCCTAGCAGGTCATTTTAGTCTATTTATGATTTAACCTGAGAAGTCACAGATTCAAGAAATACTATTTAATCATTGGTCATATTTAAAATGTAAACTAGTGTAGGTTTCATATGTACAACTTATTCTCCACCTTCAATCAGATTCCTTCTTACCCAGGCTGGATAAAGCAGGCATTTTGAATTTCGGATCCAGTTAGAAGCGGTTTAGCCCTGCCTCTCATTAGGTAGAGTTCTCAGTCCTAACCACAGCAACTTATTCCTAATTCTATGGATTTACAGGCCATGTGGCACCTCTGGTGTGCGTTAACTGCATTATCACCTTGCAGCTTCACTAGCTGAAAGGTGTTTCTGGGTTCAGATTTAGTACACTGATTTTACCGCTTTCCCCAATCAGACACGCGATCCTTCCCTCATCTCCACTCCAGAACATAATTTCAGTAATGCCCTCTTCTCTGTGCCTACTTAGCCTGAAGTACGCACTACTGAGAGATTTAACTTCACCACTTGTTGCTTTTTGTTACCTGAGCTATTATCTGGGCTTTGTATTGCTGGCACCCATCAGACTTCAAAATTCTGATGGGGACCTGAGGCCTTGGAAAAGCAACTTGCAATACCAAACCTTGGACACTCATTTTAAGGCTCTGGTTCCATTTTATGTCCTGTTGCTGGTAAAGAGATGCTTTTGGTTCTCACTCAATTCACATTCAGAACAAAGAGATAACACTCTTTACCAAATACTTCTCCAGTACTTTAGAGAAAAGTTCTAGTTTCCACCACAAGCAGGCTCTTTCTCAGAATTAATGGTCCCTATTATTGTTGGCACAACACAAATGAGAAGATTCAAATAAAAGCACTTAATAAAACATCTTTTATAAAGTTATGAGTAGATTATGGAGCATCCAAACAATGTGATGTCAAGTTAATGGCTTTTTTTGAATCAAAAGCAAGTCATTTATGACATATTCCTAAGTTTAAGATATGTTCATATAACCATATTCTAACAACAGTACAAAATAAACACTAACAAAAGGAATTTAAAGTTTTTGTTTATAGGAATCAGGCCCTTCAAGACACTGAATTTTTAATAGTTAATATAAATCTGGTGTTATCAAATCAATCTGATTATTTTCAGGTTAACACTTCTACATTTATCTCAACTTTAATAGAAATAGATTTATGGAAATATAAATAATTCTAATCCTTATCTTAATATAAAGCAAATTAAGATACAATTTTTGAAATACTATTTTAAACCCATTACCGTAAGATTTTTGCTCATTTATTACATTTCATACCAAAAAGGGGGGAGGAAGTGCTGAGAGGAGGGAGGTAGTAATAAGAGTGAAGGATTACAAAGGAGGAGAAACCAAAAAACTTCTGGGGGTGACAGGTATTGTTCATTACCTTGATTGCAGTGATGGTTTCACAAATCAAAGTTTATCAAATGATAGCTTTAAATGTGTAGTTTATGTTAATTTATACTTTAGTAAAGTGGACTGTAAAAAAAAAAAAAAAATCCTGCTGTGGAGAAACTGACTATGAAGCAGCCGAAAGTACTTTTTTTTCAGACCTCTATCATGGCCTATTTTTGAGTTCAACAATTCCTCACTAGATGTCCAATTTAACTAGTACTTAAGAGCTCCCTTTCAAACAATATGGTCCAAACTCTTTACCAGCTACCCATTATTCAGAGAGCAAGTTAAAATTATGCTAAGATGTAATGGTTCTATTGAAATACTTTGTATGGATCCACCCACTCAGTAACCAAACTTGATACTATCATTTAATAAGGAGAATAAACCACACCAGTGTACCTTACCATGCTTATAAAAGGTAAACTAAAACAGTCCGTATCAATGCCATAAATGCACAATAAACATTACTTAACTGATAAGAATTAAGATAAAAAAATTATCTGAATATAAAGCAAAAGATGCCAGAAAAATCTTTAAGAAATCTTTTCTGAAAGCTCTTCAGTAGAAACGTTAGATTTTTAACGTAAACCACATTTCTCAGGTCCCTTTCTAGCTTATGTTACCAAATATGTTTTACATCTGATAGATTTCATTAATCTGTTAACCAAACAGTGCAACCTAAGAGTCCTCCAAACATTTCGTTATGTGATACTGACAGAGCTTTGTCAAAGCATACTTGGGATGTGGTAGTACATTTAGGGCTAGGTGATTAGATTGCATTGTGGTGTATTTTAAGAATCTATTTAAAAAGATAACTTTAAGATCTATTTAATACTTTGTTCCACTCTAGCTCATCTTAGTTTTGTGGTGATAAAACTGTGCTTTTGGTTTTTGTTTGTTTTTAATTTCCCCATCACCACCAGTCTCAGTGTGAACAAAAAATCTGGCTTCTCTTGAAAGTTGGGGAGTTTGGGCAGGACCTTGAGGTAGAAAACAGCAAAACCACTGCAGCCTTCTGAGAAAATACAATTTAAAAGAAGAAAAAACTGATGATCAGCTTAATCTAATGGAAAACCTACATTCTTGCTGAGATTATACCCTTTACAATCAGCATATATTTAAACATGGACGGAAACGGGATGAGGAAAGCTATAAGCAAATGCAGGTAAACAAAACAAGAAACAGCAAAATACAAATATACAGAGCTAAATTACTCTTCCAGTCAGCAATGAAACAGTAATGATTCTAAAATATGCAAGTGAAAAATAAAGTGACTATTAACAACATTCATTCATTTAATAAACTTGTTAAGCATTTGATAATAAAAAGGATATTTTCCATAACTTTCTTTTTGTAAACTAAAAAAGTAATCACTATCTTTAATAAAGAAAGTATAACTTTGTTTTAATAAGTAAATAAAGCATTTTGTGTTTAGAAACCAAAACCTCGAACACTAGAGAGAACAACAATATTCTGAAAATCCAGTTTATTTTCCATGTGTGGACAGATCCAGTCAGTGTGATCAGTTTTTCTGCATGTGTAATAATTTATCAAAATAAGTATTCCCACAAGATTCTTCCATCATCTCTGAAAGTCCTGGTCTGAAAACATACCCAAATAAAGTTCTTGAAAATCACGTCTTAAAATTTGGAAGAAAGTGTGTCAAGTCTTTCCTGTAACGTTTACCGAACTACACATGGCTAAAGAGCAATTTATGTTTTAAAAGGTGACTAGTACAACACTTGAGTTCAGGAAATTAATGTTTTAGTGCACTTTGCTCCAGTTTTAGCCAACATGCTACATTGTCCTTTTGGGGGCCGGGGGCACAAAGTGGATTTGAGGATTTCCATTGTACGAAAGAGATATGACTCTGCAAGCAAAACAGTGTAAGCTGCCTTTTTTCTTAAGACCTGGACATTTTAAGACAGAAGCTTTGCAAAACATTACACAATTTTTTATTATTAAATGAGAAAATCTCATTTGTTACATCGTCACATTGCTAGTCAGAGAAATGCTGCAGTGATGAAGAAAGTCAATGTTGGATCAACCAAAGTCCTCATTTCTACAACATTCATTTACAAAGAAATAATGTTCAACACAGCCCAACACAACATTCTTGGTTTTCTTCATAGTGAAGTCCCTCAAAAAAATCATCTTCTAATGGGGTATTTTACTACATAAATTATAGTTCTTCATTTTTACAATTCACCCCAAACTGTATGAGAGATGTATCACACTAAAATTTCTAAAGCTGTTAGGAAATCCTTCACACATCATCATCATCTGATGTGTCACTGCTACTTGTCTCTGTGTCATCATTCTCAATAGTGGGTTTGAAAGTGCTGTTTTTCCAGGGTCCAAACTTGAAGTCACAGATCAGGCCATTTTTCAAAATACCATTTTTCCTCAGACCATTCTTCTGTAACTAAAAGATCAAAAATAAATATATTAAATACATCATCTATCCTCCTCCAGGGGCTACTTATAAATTAAGAATACTGTAATAATTCAATGTAACCATGACTACATTAAAAAAATTGTTTTCTACCCTGAAAATTCCAGATGGTATCATTTCTGGAAAACTAGTTAAATACAGTAATTGATTCAACTGTTCTAACAAATTATTCCCTAGGAATAAATCCTTACCTTTTAGAGAACCACAATTAACATCTACCAAACCAGAAAGTAGATAAATAAAATTAATATTTATTATTAGCATAGTGAAAAGAGCATAAATTGTCAATCCATACAGAGCAGGTGTGGACATAACCCTATCACTTCTTAAGGTACTAAATAATCCTTTCCAAATTTTCATTTAAGTCAAAGTTGTACCAACTACCTTCAGTGCTAACAAGAATAAAATTAGCAGCCATTAAGCTTCAGCTGTTATTTTTATTATTCTGACCAAACTGAACTATTAACACACCCCACAAACTGCTTTATTCACACACTGCAGAGTAAGTAGAATACAAACCATTCCAGTAGGCAAGTATTCAAGTTATGTCCACAAAATAAGATCAAATACAGCCTTTGCTTGACGGCAGAGATTCTAATACTGGGGAAAAAATAGTCTTTGGTTTCTGAAAATGAGAAATCAGAACTAACGGGGTTAGATGGTAGTAAATAAGAACTGGGCCCAAAGATCACAAATTGAGGGGGAGGGTACTGATCCAAATTAGAAACAATTTAAAGACACAAAACTAAGCTACATTAATAATGGTAACATTATACTCTAATAACTGTGGTCTTTTGAGTTTCTTTCATGAAAAATGAGTCTCTAGTAATTTATACCAAAATCTCTAAATACAACCTTCTATAAGACCAAATCCACCCCTATATTACTATTTGGACCTGTCTAGAAGCTTCACATTCTAGAGGGTTTTCTCTCCTTTTTTTTTTTAAAAATCATTAAATCTTGAGTGTTAGAGGATATGATCCAAACGACAAAAGCTGCTTACATCACAGTTAATTTTGTTACAGACTTTCACAAACAAGAAATAACAAGTCTAGAGTCTTAGCCCTCAATTTTCCTTTTGCCCTTCCTGTTTCTCTATTTTCCATAGCAGATTTCCTTTTCTAAATTATACAGTTTAAGCTACCTCCCCTTCACTTTGAATAAATGACCTCATACACCTTCACTAAGAAAAACCAAAGCACATGTATGCATCCCCTGGTGTTCTCAGCCACTGTCATGAGTACAAACACAACTTGACCTTTTCTTAAAGGTACACCTTTACCACCCCCTAAAGTTCTATCCTTGCTTTTCACATACTTATCAATGCTGTCTCATCTTTCCACAGCCTGAAATCAGCTGGAGAACTTACTGATTTTAAAGAAGGGGGAGGTGGCACCTGGGTGTTCAGTCAGTTAAGAGTCTGACTTCAGCTCAGGTTATGATCTCGAGGTCCTGGGATGGAACCCCCTATATGGCTCCATGTGCAGCACGGAGTCTGCTTGTCTCTTTCCCTCTCCCCCCATCATGTGGACTCTGTAATAAATAAAATCTTAAAAAAACAAAACTAAATTTTTTCTCTAAATGTCTGCACTGTCCCCACAAATACTAACTTAGCATGTTGTTTTTAAAAGCCTCCTAAAAATTAGCTCCTCCTATACTTTTGTTTATAATGATACAATGAGCAGTTCAAAGCTTAAAATTTTCAAAATCCTACTGATTCTATTTCAGATCTCAGTCTCATCACGGCCGTTTTTTACTATCATTTCTCCCTCCTCTAATTATTATATTCCCAACTAATCATCCTGATTCTGGTCTTCCAAACTGCCCTTCCAATGTATACTTTATACTATACCTTTATTTCATTATGTACAAATGACTGTTTCACATCCCTTAAACACACACACACACACACACACACACACAGAGAAATACCTCCAACACACTGACTCACTCTCTCTCCTGCCCTCACCTTAAATATTTTGAAATCACATTCTGCTTTACATGGAAATCCCTCTAACCACATTAAAATGTTACTCTATAAAGGACCTCATCTATGTAAAAGTCCATAATATCTTAGGCAAAATTTTAAAAATGGGAGTTTGAAATCAGAGTCTCCTCTGTTTTGTTTT
Source organism: Meles meles (assembly GCF_922984935.1). Classification (NCBI taxonomy): domain Eukaryota; kingdom Metazoa; phylum Chordata; class Mammalia; order Carnivora; family Mustelidae; genus Meles; species Meles meles. The sequence goes on from NC_060068.1 coordinate 96,437,358, forward strand.
GTTTTTTTAAGATTTAATTTATTTATTTAACAGAGAGAGAGAGATTACAAATAGGCAGAACAGCAGCCAGAGAGGGGAGGAAGCAAGCTCCCTGCCGAGCAGAGAGCCCGATGTGGGGCTCGATCCCAGGATCCTGAGATCATGACCCGAGCCGAAGGCAGAAGCTTAACCCACTGAGCCACCCAGGCGCCCCCAGAGTCTCCTCTGTTATCATTTAAAATATAAATTCTTTAATAAATAGCATCAAGCCCTAATGATTTTTCAGGTACTTGTGCCCAATGGTATGTCTTCGTTAATATGAACGTATCCATGTCATTACTTTAGGATAATCTGGACATTATACTTACATGCCACTACTCTCCAACATACAGAATGCACAAAATTTTTGTATCACTCTGTAGGATCTTATCTACCTCCCTAGTTATCGTGAAGGTGAAAGCCAACTCTCTTAGATAAATATTTATGTTCTTTAGAACTACTACCTGGTAGCTTTCTCTTGATGGCTTTCACCAGATTCAGAACTGTTTGAACAGATTCACAAACTGGTAAATCCATACAGTGGACTACTATTCACCAAACATGGATGAGTTTCAAAAGCACAAAAGCAGCCAAATCTAAAACTACACAGTACTTGGTTCAATTACTAAACATTCCAGAGACATATTATGGTGACAAAAACAAATCAATGTCTGTCAAGAACTATAGCTGGGAGTAGAAGAATTGAATGCCAGGGGGATGATTGTTATACATCTGTCATCTGTCAACTCATCCCACTGTGCACTTAAAGTCAACGTTTTTATGTAAAATATTAAGTATAAAACACAAGACCAAAAAAAAAAAACCAACAAAAACAAAACCTTAAAACTACTACACATCATTAACTTCACAACCATGTTATGAAAAATAACATGAAGCACTAAGAACTTCTGAATAAAAAATTTAAGCTGGGAAGGAAGAAATGTGAAATTGAAGAAGTAAAATTATCTGTTCACAGATGACATGACCTTAATATGCAGAACACCCTGAAGATTCCACACAAGAATTAAGAATAAAGCAAAGTTGCACACTGAAGATCAATCAACACACAAAAGTCAGTTGTGCTTCCTTAACAATGAATAATTCGAAAAGGAAGTAAGAAAACAATTCTATTTACCACTGTATTAAAAAGAATAAACACTAAGAAATAAATATAAGGAATAAACAACCAAAAATTTCTACAATTCAAACTATAAATCACTGCTGCAAATATTTAAGGAACACCAACGTATGTAAAGACAGTCCATACTCCTGGACTGTGACTATTACAACCAAAGAAATCCACAGAATAAATGTAATCCCTACCAAAATCTCAAACGTATTTTCTGCAGAAGTAGGAAAACCAATCCTAAAATTCATATGGAATTTCAAGGGTTTCCAAATAGCCAAAATAATCTTTAAAAACAACGACTAAGTTGGAACTTTCATGCTTCCTGGTTTCTAAACTTATTTCAGAGTTGAAGTCATCAAGACAATGAGGTACTGGCAAAAAGAAAAAAAAAAATCACACAGAAAAGACCAATGGAATACAAAGCCCAGAAATAAACCCTTTCATATATGGTTGATCCCTGAACAATACAAGGGTTAGGGGCACCAACATGCCCCCTCCACTCCATGCAGTCAAAAGTCCTTACATTACTTTTGACTTCCCCAAAACTTAACTACTAACAGCCTACTGTTGACTAGGAAGCCTTATAGATAACAGAAAGCAATTAATATGTATTTTCTATGTTATATTTATTATATACAGCATTCTTAAAGGTAAAAAGTGAAAATATTAAGACAATCATAAGAGAAAAATACATGTACAGTATTATAAAATATCGGCATCTAAGTAGACTCATGCAATTGAAATCTGTGTTCTTCAAGGAGAAACTGCATACTCAAATGATTTTTGACAAAATTTTGACAGATATATCCACAAGAATGAAGGCAGGTCCTTACAACACAAACAAAACTAACACAAATGGATCAAAGACTTAAACCTAAGAATCAAAACTATCGATCACAGATTTAAGAAAACACGGGGGAAAAGCTTCAGGAGATTCAGTTTGGTAAGGATTTCTGGAACATGACAGTAAAAGTAGGGGGAACTAAGGAAGAAAACCGGTAATCAGGACCCCAACAAAAATTTAAAACTTTTATGCATCAAAGAATATAATCAAAAGAGTAAAAAGACTATCTATGTTATGTGAGAAAATATTTGTAAATCATGTAGAAAAGGGAGTTAAAATCCACAATATATAAAGAAATACCACAACTGGGGCGCCTGGGTGGCTCAGTGGTTTAAGCCTCTGCCTTCCGCTCAGGTCATGATCTCAGGGTCCTGGGATCGAGCCTGCATCGGGCTCTCTGCTCAGTGGGGAGCCTGTTTCTCCCTCTCTCTCTGCCTGCCTCTCTGCCTACTTGTGACCTCTCTCTCTGTCAGATAAATAAATAAAATATTTAAAAAAAAAAGAAAGAAAGAAATACCACAACTCCACAAGAACCTGATTAAAAATGGTCAAAGTACTTGCATAAATATTTCTCCAAAATTGGTACACAATTGGTACACAAATGTACAAGCAAAGATTCTCAACATCACTATTAACCAATACTGAAGTGCAAATTAAAACCCCGGAGAGAGACCTACTTCACAATCCTTAGTACAGCTATCAATAGATAAGATAAGATAAGATAAGATAAGATAAGATAAGATGAGGTGAAATGAGATGAGATGAGATGTTCTTGAGCATCACTGGTGGGAATATAAAATGGTGCAGCTTCTGTCGAAAAATGGTTATGGGTGGTTCCTCAAAAAGTTTAACACAGATGACCATATGATCCAGCAATTTCAATTCTATCAAACATTTCCTAATACTCTTTCAAAAAGGAGACTATGGAAACAAAAAACAAGATGTTTCAGAACTTGAGAAAAAAAAAAGTCAGAAACATGACAAATCACAGACATAGTATTTATACTAATTCCTAAGCACTGAAGACTGGTTTAAAACAAAGGCAATTCTGACATATACTGTGGTGTCTAATAAATTCCCAAATAGAAAGGTATAAAACCTCCCTTCCCTTAAAAAAATGCTTAATATGTTGTTCTGATTAAGGAAAGGCAATGTAAAGTGAACTTGTATTGAACTTGTATGATACGGGTCTTCTCACCTGTTCACTAATAACTTGGAATTCTCTCATTTCATCCTCAGTTAAGGGAGCACATGTTTCATCATTCTCACTGTCTTCTTGCCAGCCCATCTCCTTTAACAATCTGAAAAGATAGGGAAATGGGTAAATTTAATTTAGAGCTTCACCCAAGTAGGATAATACCATTTACAATGTGTGCAAGAAAACACCATCCACATCCATTACAAAAAGTCCTCAAGACACATAAAAAAAACTTTTTTACTCTATGCTTTCAATCTTTTTGAAAATGAGCAAGTAAGATTAAAGCCCAACAAACCGTGTTAGTTAAGATTTAGAATGAACTGTGCAACTGCTTTAAACTTTGTCAGAGGTTCTCCAGGCTGGAAATTTGCAGAAGGATCTCTAGCTCAGAAACTAAAAAAACTACTAAAAACGTAAACTAAAAGTAAAAGCAATATTCCTCCTGGTTTTCTTTAATATCCCCACAGTCTATCATATTCTTAGCTACACATTATTTTTTTTTTAAGATTTTATTTATTTATTTGACAGACAGAGATCACAAGTAGACAGAGGCAAGTAGAGAGAGGGGAAGCAGGCTCCCTGCTGAGCAGAGAGCCCTCAATTCCAGGCCCCTGGGATCATGACCTGAGCTGAAGGCAGAAGCTTTAACCCACTCAGCCTCCCAGGTGCCCCCACATTACGTTATTTGCTTTGAACAACTGAGCTATCTTATTCCCCACCTTACATTTTACAGTGTATTTACCTGTTGATATTACCTCTCAGGTATATGCCAGTCATCAACCTCAACACGTATTTCAATGTGAAAGGGGCACTGTGTTCTACAGTAACAGAAAGACCACTTTTTTAAAAGCTCTTAAATAGGATCTAAGTAAATGAAATAAATAATATGGCTATTCTGTTTTCTCTCCGATTTTTTTTTTAAGATTTTATTTATTTGACAGAGATCACAAGTAGGCAGAGAGGCAAGCAGAGAGAGAGAGAGGAGGAAGCAGGCTCCCTGCCGAGCAGAGAGCCCGATGTGGGACTCCATCCCAGGACCCTGAGATCATGACCTGAGCTGAAGGCAGAGGCTTAACCCACTGAGCCACCCAGGCGCCCTTCTCTCCAATTTTTACGAGAATACCTCCATCTTAGGCACAGAGAGTTTAAAAAAAAAAATCATTAGCAGGGACCAATGACTTTTCTCCAGTCAGACAAATATGAAAATCACAGTCATAGCTGATGCATTTGACTTAACTATTTCAAAGTTTGTTTCTTATACAGCTATATATGTTGTACTGGTCTGTCTGTACTAATTTTTTAATAATTATCTCTCTTCAAATAAATAAAATCTTTAAGGGATGCCTGGGTGGCTCAGTGGGTTAAGCTTCTGCCATTGGCTTAGGTCATGATCTCAGGGTCCTGGGATAGAGCCTCACATCTGGCTCTCTGCTTCTCCCCCACCCCATCCCCCGACTGCCTGCCTCTCTGCCTACTTGTGACATCACTCTCTGTGTCAAATAAATAAATCAAATCTTTAAAAAAATAATTATCTCTTTTACATCTTTGTTATTCTATTCATACCTACTCATCTTTCAACCTGAGCCTGCAACAAAGGTCTTGTACCTTTTCAAATAATCTCACAGAATATCAAGTGCTCAGAGAATCTGAATAAAATTTAACATAACACCCATATTTTACATATAAAGAATCAAGACAATATAAGTAAAATAACTGGCCTATTTGATGGCAAAGAAGCAAAGAGAATTCTGGTTTCCTCCTTCCAAGTTAGTTTATATTGCACCAAACCCTCTAGACCAAAATGTCACAAATCACTATCAATTACTATTTCCCTCATTCCTTTTAATCACTTAACACTTTTTTTCCAACAGTGTCTTCACTCTTCAACTCAGACGGCTTCTTATGGAATGGCATTTCCATTCCCAATGCCACCTAGTTCAGAGCCTACAGATTTAGACAGGTAAAACAATCTTTAACTGCTTTTGCTAGATGCTTTAGTTAACTGCAAGTTAACTAAACAATAATGCAAATAAAACAAATTATTTCAAATTGTATAAAAGACAAGTATTCCTAAATGTCCAATCTCACACACTTCCCCTTCCTTCCAGTGGGTATAACTGTTAACTTTCTGGAATAGCTTTCAAAACAAATACTTTGCTCCACAGTTAGTAATATACTGTGACAGTGATCTGGACACCTTTGCTTTTTCAACTATTACCAAGTCACCCATACACCACCTTACACTTTCACAATACTCTGCTGAGTGTTTCTAATTGCTTCCCACTTCCTAAAGAACAAACTCATTAAGACCAATGACCACAAATTCACATTTCTTATATTCGAAAAAGCATAGGTTTAGAAGTAGAGGACTTGGGTCACAATTCCTACTCTATGACAAACAGGTACAGAAGCCACTTCTTTGAGCTATTTCTTCATCTCAAGCAATGAAGAAGCGTAAATAGATCTCAAAGGCCCTGGCTCTCCAATTTCATTCCAATTCCATCAAGGACTACACACTCCCTCAAGATACCTCACTCACTGGCCCTAAACAAACCAGCTATGTATTTAATTCTAAATATCCATTTCACACCCCCTTCTTGTCCTGATAATGTCTCACCTTTAAAGATTTAGCTCTCAGATCATCCCAAACTCCCTTGAATTTCTTTGGCACTCATTTGATGCTTTCAACAACTATCCCCCACCCTTAACGTTCAACCTATCCTATGGTGATGATATACTGAAACTTGGCAACAAAACTAAGAATATATGTGTTTTTAATATTTTATGTTTCATGTATTTTTCATTTTATATTTTAGCTTACACATATGAACTGTCATCCTTGAGAACTGTATCACTGACACCTGCTACATTAAATTCAACCAATGTTAAGTACTTAATATGCAGATAACTTAAGAATCACAAAGTTTATAGGAAATCTGAAGCCACAGAGAAAAAACACCACTCCATTTTCAGAGAAATAAAACCCAAAATCTAAAAGAAGGCATTACCTTTGCTACCTCAGAAAAAAAATTAATGTGTATCTGTAGAACACTTACATACACTATACAAAGCAGAAAGAAAACTCAAGCTAAGAAATTTAAATTAAAATGGTTATGTCCTGGGGCGCCTGGGTGGCTCAGTGGGTTAAGCCTCTGCCTTCCACTCGGGTCATGATCTCAGGATCCTGGGATCGAGACCCGCACAGGGCTCTCTGCTCACCCAGGAGCCTGCTTCCCCCCCACCCCTCTGCCTGTCTCTCTACTTGTGATCTCTCTCTGTCAAATAAATAAATAAAATCCTTTAAAAAATAAAATAATAAAATATAAAATGGTTATGTCCTCTTTTTATTGACTTGGAATCCTTTTTAGCATGTGCAATATTAAAGTTAAAAAAAGATATATATAAATATATATAATGAAATATTCATTCAGGTAGTCAACACTGATAATCTCTTCATGTAGCATGCGTTCCTCCCCAACCCCCCTAGAGTTTACTCCAATTTTAGATCTCCTCTTCTTGGCTCAATATTTGGCTTAGTTCCTAAATCTTATTCTTTCCATTTTCTCCCGTTAGTAGTCCAGAGGACCAAAATCTGTCGAGGTATGGAACTGACAAGTTTGTCCTCCCTGTATCTCCATGAACCAAAGAAGAAACCACCAAAATACTTTTCACACTACGTCTGCAGATGAAGAAATAACAACACTAAATCATTCATTATCAGTATTGGGGTCATAAGAATACTTTCTAAGTAACTGTGACTCAACCTTCTTTTGCTACAAAATACTGAAGGCAAATATGAAACAAAAAGGTACTAAGTTTCAACTTTACTATTAAGTTTCAACTTTTATTACAGCTTCAACAGTTTCTACAAGTAGGCAATTTATCTTTATTCTTTTACTGCCTATGCTGTATCTCCCTAAAAGAGAACTCATCTTTTACTATCATTAGAACATCTGGTTTGTACACTTCTTCTCTGCATAAGACTTGTTCTCTTCTATCAACTGTCTGACTAGAAATATTTAAATGACTACTGGTGAGAATGGGAACTGGAAAAACATATCTTTGGGTACTAGCATGGCAGAATCTGATCATTTTAATTATGTGTGCCATTTGACCAATCAACTTCATTCCTAGTAGTCTGTTTTAAAAACACACTTACATAAATATTTAAGGATATAAATACAAGGATGTTCATATGGGTACTATTTTTTTTTTAAGATTTTATTTATTTTGAGAGAGAAAAAGAGTACACGCAGGCAAAGGGGCAGAGGGAGAGAGAATCTCAAACAAACTCCTTGCTCACCACAGAAATCAACAAGGGTCTTGATCTCACCACCCTGAAATCATGACCTGAGCCAAAATCAAGAGTTGGGACACTGAACCAACTGAGGCACCCAGGTGGCTCACACAAGTACTACTTGTAAAAAAGAGACACGGGGAAGGATCCCTGGTCAGTAGATAAATAGTTTCATGAATTATATCCATACTACAGAACAGCAGCTTCAAAGGAGGTATACAATATTTCTTTTAGAATAATGGGAAAAAATACTGAAATGTCTATTTATGCCTATCTTTTTTTGTTGTTTTTTTTTTTTAATTTATTTATTTGACAGGCAGAGATCACAAGCAGGCAGAGAGAGAGGAAGGGAAGCAGGCTCTCCACGGAGCAGAGAGCCCAATTCGGGGCTCGATCCCAGGACCCTGGGATCATGACCTGAGCCGAAGGCAGAGGCTTTAACCCACTGAGCCTCCCAGGCACCCCTATGCCTATCTTTTTAAAAAGGAATTAATGTTTACTAGTTTTTGCACATACGACACTGCAGCCAATGTTCCGCCTACAGTAAGAGTCACAAATCATAAACCATATCATGAGGTAAAGGAATTCTACCCTTTGGGCAGAAATAAAAAGTATGGTTACCGATCCATTCATACTAAATGCATAATAACATAGTTGCCCAAACAAGTAAATTTAAAGATACTACCTAGTTACGTTAGCTTAAAACTAATCTAGTTAAATTAACTCTCACCAAATGGGCATTCACGTTTATCATACACCCAGTAAATTATTTTAGGGAAAAGGAAGCCCAAGTTAGTACAGGAGGATTACAAAATTAAAAACAAATGCCTGTATTCTCATACACTATAGTTATAGCCACATCTAAAAAGAGCAAGACATAATCTGGTAAAGGGGAACAAAAACCATCATAGAAATTAAGAATAATATATGAATTGGGCCAGAAAGACAAAGATATAAAGGGGTCTTTAATATAAAATTTTTTTAAGTTATTCCATAGTAGGTATAGCCTACATCCCCACTGTCTTAGAATTAAAAGACGTTCTAAAAGAAATGGCACTGAACTAAACAGAAAGTCAAATCAACCACAGAGGCTGTTAAGAAGTATCACTCCACACTGAGCCTGGTCCTAAAGAACATTTAAAAAAACAAACAAACAAACAAACAAACAAACCTTTTTAAAGATTCTACTTATTTACTTGTCAGAGACCGAGAACAAAAATGGGGAGCGGCAGGCAAAGGGAGAAGCAGGTTCCCCTCTCAGCAAGGAGTCCGACATGCGACTCAATCCCAAGACCCTGGGTTCATGACCTGAGCCAAAGGTTTATTTCAAGACCACATGAAGAGTAAATCATTTCTACCAAAAAAAACGCTCTTAATTTTAGAATCATGGGAGAGAAAAAAACATAAAAGTGCACTCTAGACTTCAATACTCTTCAATTCTTAGACTAACTCGCTTAAGAGTTCCCCATTTAAAAATTGTTTTAAGACTATAATAACAGAAGCACAAAGTGCTCCTGAAAGTTTGCAATAAAAAATAAATCACATATTGAGACAATTGAATATGCACATGGAAAAAGTTTAATTTGGACCCCTATACCTCACATCATGCACAAAACATGCAGAAAGGCATAAAAGGGGAAAAACTGATAAAAATGATTCATCAAGTTAAAAGTTTTTGCATTTCAAAAGGCACCACTGAAAAAGTGAAAAAACAACTGAAAATGGGTAAAAATCTGCAAATTATATGAGATTAAGGACTTGTATTCAAAATATACACAGAACTTTTACACAAATCAATAATAAGACATATAATACAATTTAATAATGGGCAAAGAATTTCAACAGATATATCTTCACAGATATATACAATTGGCTAACAAGAACTTGAAAATATACTCAACAGTCAACACTAATTTTTAAGGGAAATGCATTATTAAAAACCACAAAAAGATACCACTTCATATCCATTAGAATGGCTTAATCAAGACAGATGGTAACAGGTGTTGGTCAAAATATGCAGGAACTGGAACCTTCATATATTGTTGATGAGAATGTAAAATGGTACAGCCATTTTGTAAAATAGCTTGGGAGTCTCAAAATGTTAAGCTTATGTCCTAGCAATTCTACTCCTGATATCCACCCACCCAAAGAACCAAAAACATGTCCAAACAAAAAGATGTACATGAATGACCCTACAGTAGCATTATCCAGAATACTCATCAAATACAAACAGCTCAATACCCATCAAAACTGAAGAAAAGGTCATACAGCCATACAGTGTACTGATAATAAAGACACATAAGGTAGTGACACATGCTACAACATGAATTTGAAAGCATTATGCTAAGTGAATGAAAGAAGCCAGACATAAAACACCAAATATATGATTCTATTTATAGAAAATATCCAGCAAAGGCAAATCTATAAAGAAAATAGACTAGTAGTTGCCTAGGTCATACAGGAAAAGGGAGAAATGCAAATGAGCACAGGTTTTTCTTTTAGGGGAGACAGAAATATAAAATCAGAATGTGATGACAGTTCCACAGCTTTGAATACACCAAAAATCGTAAATGTACACTTAAAATGGGGGAAATTTGTGGTAAATAGCCCAATAAAACTGTTAAATAAATTACAACATTTCTATACTAATCTCAAAATCCTGGATGTAAAACATGCAGAGAAAAAAGTAAAAATGAATACTAACCTGTGTTCTGCCTCAAGTGAACTGGAAAGAACATCAGTTTGTGGGAAGGTTGAAGACCGAATGATCTGCTGGGAAATTACTGAGGCATTGCCATTCTCCTGTGGAATTTCATTTTCATCAAAGTTTCGATTTATGTCCCTTTCTTGGTGAGTACTATTGCTATTAGGCAAATTAAATGAATCATCATCCTGATTTTTAGGGAGTTAAAAAAAATGAGTTAGAAAATACAGCTGTTGAAAACTTCAATAGATTTTGGTTAGATTTCCAGATATAATACATAAGTATTATAATCATTAAATTTAGGAGAACTTCTCAGAATATACAAAACTAAGCTGTGAAGGATACCCACAGTTTTCTGACTCTATGTCTTCACTTTATTCAACAAAGGCAAATCAGAAGGATGAAAGTAGGCAAGACGGACAACAAAGAAAACATTTTTGCACAGAACAGAATGAATCTTTTCTGCTTCAGAAAAGAAGTTATTCTTTTTTTTTAAGATTTTATTTATTTATTTGACAGAGAGATCACAGGTAGGCTGAGCAGCAGGCAGAGAGAGACAGGGAAGCAGGCTCCCCAACTGAGCAGAGAGCCCACTGTGGGGCTCTATCCCAGGACCCTGAGCTCATGACCCAAGCCAAAGGCAGAGGCTTAACCCACTGAGCCACCCAAGCGCCCCAAAGAACTCATTCTTTATATAAATAGTAAACTAGCCTTGCTTTCAGGGAGATGACCATTTTGATTAAAGTTTGTTCGAAGTTCTTCAATGGTATCCACCCAAATATTTCAATGACATGTTAATGTCAAACCGAGAGTTACTGGTAGTTCAATTACCTTCTCTGAGCCAGCATGACTTTCATCTTCATGCTCCTCTTCTACTCTGTCCCTTTTCAATGCTTTCAAAAATTCACTCTTCTTATCAGTGCGCATACGTGTCAGTTTGGTTAGACGAGGCTGCTGATTAAGTTTGTCAACAGGTGAAGAGGAATTTGAGCGATTACACTAAGAAAAAAATACAGAAATATTCATAAATATATAGACAATATCAATAACGACCACAATTTCCTATTTCACCCTATTCACACTACAAAATTGATTTAAAGTCTACTTTTCTCTATCCGTTTTATTTATCCTACTGAATGAGTAAACAAAAGTATTTTTTTTTTTGAAGATTTTGTTTATTTATGGGGCGCCTGGGTGGCTCAGTGGGTTAAAGCCTCTGCCTTCAGCTCAGGTCATGGTCCCAGGGTCCTGGGATGGAGCCCCGCATCGGGCTCTCTGCTTGGCAGGGAGCCTGCTTCCTCCTCTCTCTCTGCCTGCCTCTCTGCCTAGTTGTGATTTCTGTCAAAGAAATAAAAAATTAAAAAAAAAAAAAAAAAAGGATTTTGTTTATTTATTTGACAGACAGAGATCAAAGTAGGCAGAGAGGCAGGCAGAAAGAGAGGAGGAAGCAGGCTCCCCACTGAGCAGGGAACCTGATGTGAGGCTCGATCCCAGGACCCTGGGATCATGACCCGAGCTAAAGGCAGAGGCTTTAACCCACCGAGCCTACCCAGGCGCCCCCAAAGAATTTTCTTTAAAAAAATTCTTTTTCTTATCCCATAAAACAATTAAGGTTTGATATTATTAACAACTATTATTCTAAATTAAAAGCTTAAATATAATTTTAATAAAACAAAACCCAAACCTATTTAAATATGCCCATAATACATGAGTGGTTTTTAAATCTGTGTTCCACAGAGTTCTAAGGTTCTAATAACTCCAATAAAATCTATTTTATAATTATTTATAAAGAGATACACAGAGAGTTTATCAGGTAGGATTTCACCAAGGAAAATGATGGTGGTAGGGCAGGAGGGAGATGGGGAGGGACATGTACTGGAGTTCTTTGTTTTTGGTGTTTTGTTTTAATAGTGGAATACAACAGAAAACAGAATGTTAAAATCTTTGTCACAGAGATTTTTAGCCAAGGAAAACTACCATAATGTGTGTTGGCAATAATGTCCACAGACCATAAGGAATCTATTACCAGCTGAGAAAGCTGGTCCTCTCATCCCAGTTCTAATTTTCTAAATTTACTGGTTTACTAAAAACCAGTAAATGAGAGGCTTCGATGTTCCAATACAGTACACAGAGCAATTTACAGTGGATCAACATAGAAACAAATGTCTTTTGACCCTGAACTAACTGGGGAAGTCCCTGGTCTAGAAGCTTCAGAAACTTCGTCAAATGACAAAGAGATACTTAAGCTACCTGGCATTCAAAGTCCATAAAATATGCATCTTTCCCTTCCTCTTCTCTCTGGTCCCTTGAGTGTTAACATTAATAAAATGTCCATCATCCCCAAAAGATTGTATGATACAAATCCTCATTTTCAGTCAAGATTCAATCTTACAGCATAGCATTAACTATCACAGATGTCAAAATTCAAATTGTCGTGATTATTTTAAAAATCTGTGCTTGTGGCTGATTGTTAAGTGGGCATTTCATTGTATTATTTTCCCTACATTTTAGGATACCTGTGAATTTTGTTTTAAAATATTTGAATTATTCGTACTTAAAGTGCAAAAACGATTAGCAGAGAGCAAAGTATCTGAACCAAGTCTTCTGAAAGAACGGAAAAATCTCATTTTAATGTATTTATTTAATGAATCTATACCTTCTGTCCACTGTTAATTTAATTATCATGATTAAAGTATGCTGCATTCCTCGGGAATAATTTCAGATGACATACCTCTTTCACTGAAGTTGTTGATGGACTAAAATTCTTGGCAGCTGATTTAAAAGCATTGAAGTTGCCAACGCCGTATGTAGACTCATGAGGGTAAGAAGTCCCAACTTTATTTTCTTTAGTTTGGCTTTTCCATTGTGTAGGCTAAAGAAAAACATACAAACATTAATGTGTTTCAAAAACAGCTTATACGGAAAATAACAAAGTGAACCCTATTAAAAAAAAGACTACATGCAACTCATAAAACAATTTTTGTATTACATCTTAATCATTCCTACATATTTCTCTTTTTATCTTTTTCTACAAATAAAATCAAAGCCTGGCATTGAGATAAAAACATCTGGCTGCACTGCTACTTTTTCAAAGTTTTATTAACCTAAAGTTAGGTTTGCTTTGTCTGTTATCAGTAAAACACAAGTGGGAGCACAAAAAAACCTAAAACTAAACACCAAGGAAACAGCACTATATATTATTAAGTACATATATCATAGATTTATCTGGCAACACAAAATTTTAGATTTCATTTACTACTAGTGAAACAAGAAACATATACATGGACAAACACACACATCATTTAAAAGGTAACTAAAATTAATGACACACAATGAGCCAACTCTTTTCACTTGAAGTAAGTACCCCACCAACAACCCCCTCACTTTGGTGTAAAATTTTTAACATCCTTTTCCTAAAGTAACTCAACTGGTACCAACTTAAAACTTGCATTTTTAACAATTCAGAACTTACTTTTGTAGGTGGAGCAGCAGGTTTAGGGACTAAGCCTTTATAAACACTTGGACCAGTCCCGTTCTTAACTGGTTGTGACTGAAGATTTCCTACCACTGGGAATCCAGATAGCTGTAAGTCTTTTGTATTACCTTTCTTAATGACCAGCATCCTTGGCGCTCTAGATTTAGGATTCGGAGGATATTCTGCATAAATAAAGCACGAGCAAGAGTTACACACATAAAATTAAACCACCAAAAAAAACAACATATTCCAAAAACCTTGATTATGTTTAAAAATAATAGCTGCTGCCTGGGTAAAATAATTAAGCTAAATAAGTATGAGCTATATTCCTGTTTCAGAAATAAAGCTATAACATAATCAAACAGAATATAGCAAGAATTGAGCAATGTCAAGTAACAGATGATTTCAGCTCAAGAGTGGCCTCATATGTTAACTATGACTAAAACAAAATTAATGTACACTCTAACATATTTTAAATTTTTTTAAATGCAAATTTCACCCTAGTTGCACCTAAGACTTGGGAGATAAAGTATATTATATTTTGCCTTCTCTATTTTAAAAAGACATTTTTCCTAATTCTTTCTCATTCTTATCTCACTCATATAGTCATTATCAATAAACAAGGAACTATAGTCCCTCTATTTCTAAATTTCTACTAATGTTATGACTAACAGAAAACAGAATTCTATTTTCACAATACCAAGTCCTTCAAATATTTATTGGCCACCTAACTACAATGAAAGTATTATGCAAAAGTTACAGGGCAATGAATTCAATCCTTCTGAAGCTAGTACTAGGGAAAATAGCTGCTAACTCAAAGCTTTTTCTCAAGAAAACTGCAGCTGTTAAAATATGAAAAACTGCCCACAAAGTTTAGTTTATACATACCCCTAGAGTTCAGTTAGTGTAGGTGTTACATGTGAGCATGTTCACAATTACTGTGGTGAAGTATGTCTTTCCTCCCTTAGAAAAATTCTCAAAGTATCAGTTTCATAGTTGGAGAGCTTAGAGTAAAAGAATGAACTTAAGGGGAGAAAGTTAAGAAAATCTAAATCAAAATTACCATAATATATTAAGTAAGACAGATCCTGTGAGATGTTGAGTTGCCTACATGTTTGTGAGGATACCCAACCTCAAACTAAACCAAACTTCCTACTAAATTACCTCAAAAATTAAACTACACAGGGATTAGTAAGGACACGAAGGTACTTCAAAGCTCATCTGAGGCTTCAAAATCCTCAAAATATACAGCTGGTATGATACTTCATTTATTTTAATGGTTAAATATAAAAGAACAAGGACAAGAGCAAAGAGCAAATCTTCCCATAGGTAAAACACATGGCTCACCTACTAAGGCAAACATTCCAACTTCCTGGAGGCCTTAAAAGGCCTAAGAAATAAAGGCTAAGAAAGAAATCTTCAGGCACACAACATAGAAATTAACTTAGCAATATACAGCTTTTCTAAAGAACATACGCAATTAAAGCAACAAAACAAATTAAGAATAAAGATCTCAAACAGGTGAATCCAGAATGCTAAAAATAACACTAAATAATTTAAATTTTGCAATTACTGCTTCCAGTAAATACATGATGACAGTGTGAATTAAACTGTTAAAAAAAAAAAAAAAAGATTAGCAAAACCTAAAATTCAAATTTAGGAGAAATTCTTAACAGCCTGGTACTCAAACTCTAAATTAAATTAAACTTGGGGGGGCGCCTCAGTGGCTCAGTGGGTTAAGCCTCTGCCTTTGGCCCAGGTTATAATCCCAGGATCCTGGGATCGAACCCCACATCGAACCCCACATCGGGCTCGTTGCTCAGCAGGGATCCTGCTTCCCACCCCGCCTGCCTCTCTGCCTACTTGTGATCTCTGTCTGTCAAATAAACAAATAAAATCTTTAAATAAATAAATAAATAAAACTCGGAATCAGGAATGAATGGTGCTAGAAAATGCAAAAGGTATGAAAGTTTCCAAGATCTTAGAGAAATTCAAGTGTTGAAGCAAAGGACACTTCTATCAGTACACTGCAAATAAAAAAATTCAAACATGCTGAAAAGCACTTTCCAGTTCAATAGGCCCCATTAAGCACACATTTATCTTTACCTTATAAGCAGGTCCTTATGTTAAAATTACTATAATGAAGGAAGAAAACAAATACAACAGGAAAAGGGTCATCTGCAAGGGGTGATGTCAACCCACACTTCCACAGAAATAAGTAAAGAAAAAAACTTTAGAGTATCCACAACAGAACCTAAATACTGAAGATGGGACTAAGCAACCTTACAAAATCTTGGATTATAAACAGGACTTGAAAAAACCATCATGGCAGAGGGCAGAAGTGAAAATATGTTCAAAGATCAATCACTAAGAAAAGATCCCTACTAAGGAAAACCTAAACAATATACCACAGGCAGAAGGAAAATGATCCCACATGGAAGGCTGAATGTTCAAGGGGAAAAAAAAATTTGTGCATAAACAATCAAAATTAAAAGGTCAAAGAGAAAGAGAATAGATAAGCAAACAGGTATATTATCTTTAAGCCTCAACGTAGTTCCTGACTACAAAATTCACTTCCCTAAACTTAGATTCTTACACATCTAGAGCAGGAAATATTCTGGATTCCTCCTCGAAAAGGCCTTCGGTCCAAAGGTAGAATACACTATTAAAAAAAAAACGTGAAGGGATGCCTGACTGGCTTAGATAGTAGAGCTCGCAACTCTTGATCTCAGAGTCCTGAGTTCAAGCCCCACATCAGGTGTGAAGCCTATTTAAGGGGGAAAAGGGGAAAGGAGAAGAAAAGTGAAGCCTAAGAAATAAATCACAGAAGGCCAAGTAACAAAGTAAAAGATGATAAAGGTACCTGAAGTAAGATGATAGGGTTTGGGAGGGAAAAGAAATAGACACATTGTTAATGCACTGATTGGACGTTCTCATTCAATTATTATAGTACAGGTTAAGAACACATACTTTGTACCAAATTTATAGAATCTTGCTCCAATCTTATGAACTCTCTCATCTATAAAATGAAAAACAGTTCCTGTCATAGAGTTACTGTGAAGTTTTTACAAAAATACTAGAAAAAATGTCCTAAAAAGTCAAATGCTATCCCCATTACAATACGCTTCCAATTACATTTCAATACTGTATCAAATTTCAGACTGATTTAACATTATGGAGAAAAACTGTGACAGAAATAAACATAATACAGACTAACTTGTGTCCTATGCAACGGTCCTGAATAAAGAGAGCCCGACATTTAAAAACAAGAAAGTTGGGGCGCCTGGGTGGCTCAGTCAGTTAAGCACCCAACCCTTGATTTCAGTTCAGGTCATGATCTCAGGGTCCTGAGACAGAGCCCCTCATCAGGCTTCAAGTCTGCTTGAGATTCTCTCCTTCTCCCCACCTACAGGCTCTCTCTCAAAATAAATAAATAAAAATAAAAATGAGAACATGTTAATAGCAATCATATCATAAAAGTAATGTGAAGGGTGATGACAGCACTAACTGCCAAACTTAATTCCAGTCATTTATATTCACTTTGTATTACAGTTGACCCTTGAATAACAAGGTCTGAACTGCACCTATATGTCCACCTATATGCAGGTTTTCTTAATGTTTTCTTTTCTCCAACGAACTTAAAGAATATATAATACATGTGGGTGCCTGGGTGGCTTAGAGTCGGTTGGCACCTGCGTTCGGCTCAGGTCATGATCCCAGGGTTCTGAGATGGAGTCCCACACTGGGCTCCCTGCTCAGCAGGGAGTCTGCTTCTCCCTCTGACCCTCCCCCCTCTCGTGCTCTCTCTCTTTCACTCTCTAAAATAAGTGAATAAAATTTAAAAAAAAAAAAGGATTTATAATACATGTAATATACAAAATATGTGTTAATCGACCGTGCTAAGAGTATAAGGCTTCCAAACAACAATTAACTATTAGAAGTTTGGGGGGGGGGGTTAAAAGTTATACATGGATTTTCAACTGAGGGGGGAGGGGGCATCAAGGCCCCCAACTCTTGCACTGTTCAAAGGTCAAATGTTCATCTGTTCAGATTCTCTCTACAAATTCTCCTGATATACATCTTCCAAGTACTGAAGCTGTTGGATTCAAACAGTATCCAATGTTTCCTTCTATACTTTCTTCATTTACTTTGTCAACTGGTAAACTATATGAAAAAACCCAAACTGCTTATTATTTAAAAGACAAAACTTACGTACTGGTGAAAGACTTTAGCACTTAAAAAAAAAACCAAAACTAGAAAGTAAGTCATCTCAGGGACTTTCTTCTACATGACCTTATTATCTCAAGCTCATATAAGCAGGTATTCTCTTTTAAATATAAGTTTAAAACACCTGGAGGCAGAGCTAGTGGGTGGCTCAGTCGTTAGTCATCCACCTTTAGTTCAGGTCATGATGCTGGAGTCCTAGGATAGAACCCCAAGGCAGACTTCCTGCTCAGCAGGGAGTCTGCATCTCCCTCTGTCCCTCACCCTTCTCTCTTGCTCTCTCCCCCTTCTCTCAAATAAATAAAATCTTTAAAATAAATAAATAAATAAAAATAAAAAACACCTGAATACAATACAACAAATATTGGCTTAAGATTTTCATACCATCATTTTCCACTATCCTCACAAACTGTAATCTGACAAAAACGGACCTTAAATATCCTTTTATTATCTTGTTATTTATGCTCTCCCAAGATCTATGAGTATAATAGTCTTTTTCCTTAAATACAAAGTCAATGGTGGGAGGAGGACTAGCTCAATTCTTTGGAGAAAGAGTTATAATTAAAATAGTGCTATCTGGGGCGCCTGGGTGGCTCAGTGGGTTAAGCCGCTGCCTTCGGCTCAGGTCATGATCTCAGGGTCCTGGGATCGAGTCCCACATCGGGCTCTCTGCTCAGCAGGGAGCCTGCTTCCCTCTCTCTCTCTCTCTGCCTGCCTCTCTGCCTACTTGTGATCTCTCTCTGTCACATAAATAAAATCTTTAAAAAAAAAAAAAGTGCTATCTGTAGGACAAAATAATTTGGAAACGTGTACAGTTAAGAGAGGACATCTCAATTTTTCATCCTCTTTCACTACTCTCCATGTAGGTATCTTGTATAGATTTTCTGATTCAGTCTATTCTTTGATCTCTCACTTAGAAATTCCTCTTGGCGGGGTGCCTGGGTGGTTCAGTGGGTTGAGCCTCTGCCTTGGGCTCAGGTCATGACCCCAGGGTCCGGGGATGGAGCCCCGCATCGGGCTCTCTGCTCATCGGGGGAGCCTGCTTCCTTCCCCCTCTGTCTGTCTGTTGCTCTGCCTACTCGTGGTCTCTGTCAAATGAATAAATAAAATATTTTTTTAAAAATTCCTTTTGCTTTTTAATAAATCTATTGGAATACGCACTGCTTACTAGATCTGAACATTACTTAGCTAATAGTCATTACACGTATAATGTGATCAAGGATTTTATACAATAGATTGATTTTACACAGTTTAAATATTTTATCCAATAATAACAATGCTTTTTTCATTACAAATTATTGTGATCATCCTCATCTCACAGAAAATTCACTCAGATTAAGTCATCTGCCCAAAGTCTAAATAACCATTAGGTAAAAGACCTAATGTTTGGATGCAGGTCTATCTGATTCAAAAGCAAATCTAGTGGAGAGAATAGAAATTAAAGTACGACTAGGCCAAATACTTCAAAATGTTTACCATCCCCAACTAAAAATACTACAAATAGGCCTATAACTAAATGTTCAGAATGAGAAGCCTGTTTTAAGTGCATACTACCAAATGAGGTCAAAGTCCACTGTTTCCTGATGCCAAGTTACTGATTTAGGTTCCTTCTTATCTTGATCTAAGAGAAGAGGCAATTTGGACAAGCAAAAGAGCCAAATGGGTGAATTACATGAGAATTAAATTTTCACACTAATCTGAAGAGGAAATTTAGTCACATAAGGCACAATAATACACAAATATCAAACTCAATCTGTACCACAGCCAATTAAGACAAATTCCTATTGTGAACACTAATTTTAATGCAGAAAAATCTGTTTCTGACTTATATAAATTGATGCTATTTTAAATCTTTTTGATTTTCAATTTTTTTAAATTTAATGTACAGGGGCGCCTGGGTGGCTCAGTGGGTTAAAGCCTCTGCCTTTCGCTCAGGTCATGATCCCAGGGTTCTAGGATTGAGCTAGGATTCGGGCTCTCTGCTTGGCAGGGAGCCTGCTTCCTCCTCTCTCTCTGCCTGCCTCTCTCCCCACTTGTGATCTCTGTCAAATAAATAAATAAAATCTTTAAAAAAAAAAATTTAATGTACGTATCTGATTTGATTTATAGTAATGTGAGTTTCGAACAAATGAGATTCATTAACTTATAATTTATGCCAAGAGTAGGGGTATGGTGTTTTACCTTAACAAGGTCCCCTACATTACTCACAATTCTCAAAAGAGTATTTCTAACTCTGACCCAATGAAATTTATTTCTGTCAAAATGTCTAATAAAATCTTACTAATTTTCCCTTCTCAACCTTGAACATACATTGCAATACCTTTTTCTTCTTGCTGTTACAGTTTAACAACTATTCTCATATAAAATATTACTGGAAAAGTGGAGCCATTTCCACACAGAAACTACCAACAAAATGCTTTTACAAAGAAATTCAAGAAGGATTATTCCTTTCTCTTAATTCTATTTACAAAGTTCATTAAAAAGAAAAATAGGGGCGCCTGGGTGGCTCAGTGGGTTAAAGCCTCTGCCTTCGGCCCAGGTCATGATCCCAGGGTCCTGGGATCTAGCCCTGTATCGGGCTCTCTGCTCAGCGGGGAGCCTGCTTCCTCCTCTCTCTCTGCCTGCTTCTCTGTGATCTCTGTCAAATAAATAAATAAAATCTTTAAAAAAAAAAAAAAAGAAAGAAAGAAAAAGAAAACTTACTGGTGGTCATCATGATCTAACTCAATATAATCATGTCACCCAATCTGATGCTTTCGGCTAATATCACTGGAATTCTCTAAAATTCCATCACAGATTTTTATACTTATTATATAGAAAATAACCTGTCTTAAGAAATAGTCACTAATTTGCTTTTAGAAAGCTAAGCAAATAAAAATGCTTAAAAATGAACCTTGGTACTCTTAAGTAGCGTTAACAAATATGAGCAAAATTCAGGAAAGATCAAGTTACCAAGGAACAGATACAAAAATAAACGCTGGGCGGAAACAAGACTATGCTTCAGTAAATTACTAGTGAATGAAATTTTTCATTATTTAGTAACTAAGTACTAAATGTTAGCCTCTGCCAGTAATATATTGCTGACATAACTCATCAACACAAAAATAGCCAGTAGGACCTCTGAAAACACACAAATCAACAGTCACAAATTGTGTCTCAAACAGCACACAAATACACATCATTTTTTCTCTTTCTCACCTCCCAAATAAATCAGTCACACAACTTAATTTTTTAAAATTGTCACAGGCACACTCAAGTACCTTTTTCTTTTAGTTTTAAATTAATAAGAACCTAGAGATAGATTAATTTAGTAAGCATTAATCTTAGGCACCTAACAACGGTGATCCTAATTAAGATCAAAACAATAAAGTCACAGATAAAAGCTACATGAAGGTGTTTCCAAAAAAGCTAATTAATTTCTAAGTAGAATTAAACTTATGTAACTGTATTTTAAGCAAGATAATTACTTTCCCTCAAGGTGGATTTTTTTTTTCCCCAGTTGGGATACTGTTTACTCTTGCAATTTCTGATCTACGAAAGGACAGTTTCAGGGACAAACTAGTTTGTTTTTTTATTACATATTACATTCCGTTATTAAATTTTTACTTACCTGGAAGGAAGTAGCACTAGAAAAGTTCTATTGAAGTCTTTCCTAAAATTCTCTCATGTCTTCCTCAGGAACATTGTTATTTTAAATGTTGCAATGGGGAAACAGTATTGGGGAACCCAGGGGGGAAGTGAGAAAGGAGTAGTCAAGTGTAATACAATGAAAACATCATTGTATTCTATGGGAAGTACTGGGAATTTAACAGTTGATCAAGCCACAATTAACCATTTTCTTTTTTCTAATGCAGACACACTTCTTAGTTTACCTAAGGCACAGTAAAGAGTACATCTTCCTTTTAAACATCTTTTCAACTAGTGCTCAAAATCCTTAGAACAAACCCTGAAACAGTAGAACCAAAATCTTTATATTAATACATTTTATTCTCAATATTTTCAAAGATGTATTTGCCTTTAAATCATTTCTAAATTATTAAATTAACCAAGGATCAGTACCAATCGTTATCTACAGGTAGTTTTATATGACAAATGCTCACTGACATTGATTTTTTATTTACTTTCATTCTAATCAAATCCAAATTATTCCTAATTTCTTAGAGATTCTATTTAACACCTTCCAGGTGGTTCTATATTCTTAAGCAATCAGCTGTTCCCAGAAAAACTGAATAATAAGGAAACATACCTAAGAGAGGAGCTTGGGAGATTTTTTTGGTTGGGTATGTGTGTGTCTGGGCGTGTAGGCCTGGGGAGAGTGGTAGAAATACTAATTTGCAATACAGAAAAAACAATGCCATTCACATGGTTCTAACAAAAGTGTCCTGCCACCCCCACCCCCACCCTCAAAAAGCCCTTAAATAAATCGGGAGATTAAAAGAAAACAAAGTAACTCCCCAGAGTATAACCCCATAAATACAATAAAGAACAGCAGAGGAAGTGGCAAAGTTTAAAATAATGCCTTCGTCATTAGGACTAGTATGCTATCACAAGCCACAATCCTTTTGTTTTGGTAAGTTGATAATTTTCAATAGGAAAATACAAATGAACATGTGTATAAGTTCCAAAGTGGATTCATCACCTTTGAATTTGGCATCAAATAATTAATTTTTCAGATCAAATCTTCATATTTAAAATTTTTCCATTATTTTAAACTTCACTTGAAACTTTAAAAAGCTGTCTGATTTATACTATGAGTGCAGTTTAATCTTCTTTAAGATGCTATCAAATTAAACTCATCAGTTTTAATGAAAAGGGAGTTATTACCCAAAAAATGTCATTAAGCTTTGACAATCAAAAAGGCAAATAATTTCAAACAGATTAGTTCCATAGGCAAATTTATACAATTATTTAATACTCTCTATGTATAACCATTTTCTTAAGTAAAAAGATTAATTTTATGTCACACGATTAGAAGTACTTATCTTTCCAGTTAAGTAAGTTTTCAACTGTGAAAAACTAAAAATTAATTTAAACTAAGTTTTTTGTTTCCTTAGATTATCAGGCTGCTCTTGAAATGACATTGATTACATTAACTTACAACCCTTAAAAAGAAAAACTAAACTCACGAGTATACTTCATGGTACTAATATGTGCAAATCAAGTATTTCAAATCAAACTCTTTCTATCTCAGTATCTTGTTTGTAAAAGATTAAGTGCTACCTTTTTATGTAGCTGAGCACTCAAAAACATATTTAAAAGAGTAACTTAATTCTGGCCTATATATTTTTAAAACACAAAAAAGGAAAACCTGCAAGTAACATTTTATACCCCTCAAAGATAGATTAAAAATCACTTACCCCATACACCCGCAGCTAAAGATTTATTCTGATTTGGTTCTCTCTCATATTCAGGATTTAAAGATGGCTGAAAGGAATCAGAATAAAAAGAATAAAACAAATAGTCACAATGCCCACATTTTTTTTCCTAAAGATTTTATTTATTTATTTGACAGAGACACAGCGAGAGAGGAAACACAAGCAGGGGAATTGAGAGAGGGAGAAGCAGGCTTCCTGCTGAGCACGACACTGAAGACACTTACAGACTGAGCCACCCAAGCTCCCCTCTGCCCACATATTTTAAAATTAAACCTTTTAGGGGCACCTGGGTGGCTTAGCTGGTTAAACATCTGCGCTGGGCTCAGGTTATGATCCCAGGGTTCTGGGATCCAGACCTATGTTAGGATCCCGCAGGGAGCCTGCCATCCCCAGCTTGGGCACGCACACTCTGCCAAATAAATAAATCTTTAAAAATAAATAAATATATAAACCTTATAAAAGTAATCTCAAAACCATACTGAAGGGGCACCTGGGTGGCTTTGTTGGTTGAGCAACCAACTCAGTTTCAACTTAGGTCATGATCTCATGGGTCCCAGGATGGAGCCCCACGAGGGCCCTAGCACTTACTTAGCAAGGAAGTCTGCCTGAGATTCTACCCGCCCCAGTCACTCTCCCCTCAGGCACACACTCAGCACATTCTCTCACATAAATTAATTAAAAACAAAAACAAAAAACTGGTATGCACAATCAACACTTAGCTATTAAAGACTATTCATAAACCTTACTTCCAGCTTACTCTGTTAACCATCAGAATGTTACTATCCTCACTTCTAGAGGGAAAACAAAGAAGTAATCTTTAATATTCTTATCCTTGGGGCACCTGGGTGGCTCAGTCAGTTAAGCGGCTACCTTCTGTTTGGGTCATGATCCCAGGGTCCTGAGGTCAAGCCCCGAATTGGGCTCCCTGCTGCTCCCTCTTCCCTCTGGCTTGTTCTCTCTCTCAAAGTATTTTTAAAAATAAATACATAAATATTCTTATCCTCAACTATCTGAAAAGAATGTGTGAATAAAAAAAAAAAAAAAAAAAAAAAAAAAACAGAGCAAACATAAGACAATGTGGTCTTTGCACCAACTAGAAAAATCATCCTCTCAGCCTAAGGTTAAGAGCAAGGAAGAGAAAACTCATACTACTCCCCAATACTTGTTAGGTTCTCATTGCTGGATGCATTAGTTAACACACTCAAAGCACAAATTTTTATTTCGACAAGTAATTCACAGAGTATTAAAAAACTGAGTTGAGCACTGAATGTGCTCTCTAAAACTAATTTTATAATCCTAAATTTCCAGTCAGATATTTTCCATATTACCTAGGAACACAGGCTGCCTTAAAGGTACTTAACATGCTGAATAAAAGGAATCCTAATGTGTTTTACTTACCCACAAAAGTGAACTATTAACACTGTTGACATTACTGTAAAGTCCCAAAAGAGTATGCATGCACACCAGTATGATTTCTTGATACAAACTAAATAAGGTTATCAGAAGACTTTGGTGGAAACTATAGGTGATTTCTAGAAAATACAGCATCAGAAATTACACTGTAAGTCTATCTATCTTAAGGGCTAGGATCACCATCTCCGAAGTGGGGGGTGAGACAGTAATGGCAGCAACAAGGTTTCACTGAGTGCATGCTGTGTGTCACAACCCTGTTTTGATTTACTGCATTATTCATTTAACCTTCGTAACACTGAGAGCATACTGTGATCCCTCCTTGTTTATTTATATTATAAAAATTCTATCTTATGGAAAAAATGAACCACCAAAATGGGAAGGCATAGCAATTCCAAAGTTACTTCATTATAGGACCTCTGAATATTATTTTGTTGTTCTCTTTCTCTGACCACTCCCCTGCCCAAATCCAATCTATCAAATTCTTTGACTCCCTTCTACCCTCCACCCAAACTACCATCAAAACATAACCAAAACATTATTTTCCTTAATCACAGCTACCCAAGTCAAGCCATCTCAACCACTTCCTAACTGGTCTCCCTGCTCTCCCTGTAATCCATTCAAGATCCAATAATGAAACAGTCTTCTAAAAAATTAAAATGAGATCAAATGATTTTTCCAAAAGGGCTTCCTCCTACTGCATCTGTAATTAAACTGAAAGTCCTTACCTTTATCTGCCAAAGTCCTAATAAATCAAAACCTCTTGCTACCTCTCTAACCTGGTTTAATAATCACGATCCATTACTGACTTAACTTTTATCCATTAAACATTACAAGCTCGCTCCCAACCTTAGTTAGGCCTTTGCACTAATTCTTCCTCTTCCTTCCAGTTTTAAACAAAGCTCACTCCTTAATAAGATCCCAGGTTAAATGTTACTTCCCTAGAGAAACCTCTCCTGACCTCCCAAAGTAGCCACCTAGTCACTTCTTATCTAAATTCTCTGCAAAATACTAATTACTTCTTTTAATGTCATGAACATATCTAATAGAATAGAAATTCAGTGAGATTAAGCAAGCACCTTGCTACCTTGTTCCATATACTGACAGCTGGATTCACAGAGCCACTCAAATAGATAGAGAATGAAAAATGAGTGTATATACAGAAAAATAAATTACCAGGGATGAATCAAAAAAATACTAGATAAATAAGATTTTACACTAGATCAATTTTTTATGCAACTGGAAAGTACAGTGTTTAGATAGCCACACAGTGAGACTTAAGAATAAGGAAATATTAAGAAAATTCTGTTTGACTAGTTTATACTTTTTTAAAAGATTTTATTTATTTATTTGAGAGAAAGAGAGACAGCACTAAGCCAGGGGAGGGGCAGAGAAACAGGCTCCCCACTAAGCAGGGAACCCAAAGTGGGACTTGATCCCAGGACTCTGGGATCATGGACCTGCACCAAAGACAGATGCTTAACAAGTCTGTTAAGTCACCCAGGCATCCAGTTCATACTTGTTTTTGAGAGTGGAATTAACATTTCTTACGGTTTGTTTTGTTTTTTGTTTTCAAAATTTTAGAGAGAGCACAGGCAGAGGGAGAGGGAGAGAGAAAAGCACAGTCGCCACTAAGCAATCACACCAACGTGGGTCTCAATTCCAGGACCCTGGGACTATGACCCAGGCCGAAAACAGACGCTCAACCGCTCAACCTCAATCAACTGAGCCACCCAGGCACCCCAAGAGTAGCGTTAACATTTCTAATTATATCGAACCTAGGCCAACAATTAGTTTGCCTTCTCTGACTATTAAGAAACTTTGGAATAAAGTACTTGAAAGATAAGGAGAGTTGTCGGGAATTAGGTTAGCAGTAATGTATGAATAATCAAGTATTTAAAAAGAGAGAGTCTAAACAAAACATACTGGTAAAATATTCTTTCCAGGGCCCCCGGGTGGCTCAGTGGGTTAAAGCCTCTGCCTTCGGCTCAGGTCATGATCCCAGGGTCCTGGGATCGAAGCCGGCATCAGGCTCTCTGCTCAGCAGGGAGCCTGCTTCCCTTCCTCCTCCTCTCTGCCTACTTGTGATCTCTGTCAAATAAATAAAATCTTTAAAAAAAAGAAAAAAATTCTTTCCAAAAGCTTTTTAGAATGAAAGTTTTTAAAAGATCTTACCATAAGATACAACACAGGAAAGTAGGAGGAGAGGGGAAAATTATATAAACAAAGAGCGTCACAAAAGTAAGGATTAAAAATAATTGAACGGGGGGGGGGCGGGGGGGCGGCGCAGGCTGGGAGGCTCTGTCAGTTGAGTATCTGACTCTCGATTTCAGCTCAGATAATTTATCCCAGGGATATGAGATCCAGCCCCCCATCAGACTCACAGTCTACAGGGAATCCACTTGAGATTTTCTCCCCTCAGCCCTTCTTCGCCTGCTCCTACTCAAGCATGCATGCACACACTCACTCTAAAATAAATAAATCTTTAAAAAATAAATAAAAATTTAAAAAATAAAAAAAAAAATAGGGGCGCCTGCGTGGCTCAGTGGGTTAAAGCCTCTGCCTTTGGCTCAGGTCATGATCTCAGTGTCCTTGGATAGAGCCCCGCATCAGGGTTTCTGCTCAGCAGGGAGACTGCTTCCCTCCTCTCTCTCTCTCTGCCTGCCTCTCTGCCTAGTTGTGATCTCTGTCTGTCAAATAAATAAATAAAAATAAAATTTAAAAAAATAAATAAAATAAAAATAAACAATTTAAAAAAATAATTGAACTTGTCTGGTGTAATTTCTATGAAGAACAAACCATAATGACAAAATCTCATGAGAAAGCCTTGATACTAAAATGGCACTTGCGGAAACCTCATTTGTATTAAAACTACAAGAAACTTACAAAATCCTCAGCCTCAAACTGTTTGCGTTCTCTTTTGTCTTCTTTCCGCCCAGTTTCATTGTCAGGTATGCTGTTCTCATGTAGTCCTTGGCTTTTTCCAGAATGGAAAATACTGCTACGAGAACGGGAACTTCCACCATGGTATCCCCCTCGATGATTTATGTTTTCAGTACCATTTCTTCCATGCATCCGCCATCCATTTTTTTCTTTCCTTCCAAAATTACCTTTATTTAATAATGGTAAAGTATTACAAATTCAAAGATGGTTTTGCTTAAATACTGAATCAATATCAACATTCTTAAAAGAACAAAATTATCCTTAAACTTTTATTTCTTAGCAAATTTTACCTCCATTAGGACGTCCAATACCAGAATCAAAGCCATCTGAAGAGTTGTGTCGTCGACGATTCACATCATAACGATTTTCTGTCCATGAGAAGTTTTCAGAATGCTTCTCAAAATTTATTGATGACTGAAACAAAGTAAGCCCACAGGTGAACATACATATAGAACCTGGCTTAATTTATTTCCAAAATTCTGAATGATTAAGAACATTCTGTAGTTACTTTCAATGCATTTGATAACTGGTAACTTATTAAGATAAATTCCACTGCTGGTTTATTTTGTCTAATGGAAATCATTCTGAATGAGCTTAACGACATCTACTTACCCAAAAACTTTAAAAGTAAAATGCCACTGTAAGGGAAACAAGGCAAACATAGTGTGCTTCTCTTACATAACAAAATGTAAAAACTCCGTTGATTTAAATAGCTCAAGGTTTTCTGTAGTATCAGAAAGTTACGGCAAATGAAGCTAAAATTCTAAGTTCTTCAGATTTATTTCCAAACTCCTCTTCCCCAAAACAAATGGTTTTTAAAAATTATCAAAATAATATATGGAGGCACCTAGCAGGCTCAGTCAGTCAGGCTCAGTCAGCAAGAGAGCAGGCAACTCTTGATCTCAGGGATCTAAGTTTGAGTCCCAGGCTGGATGGAGGGATTACTTATGAATAAAATCTTTAAAAAATAATAATAATAATATATAAAAACTATTTTTAGGGGCCCCTAGATGGCTCAGTTGGTTAAGCGTCTGCCTTCAGCTCAGGTCATGATCTCAGGGTCCTGGGATCAAGCCCTACCATTGTGTGGGGCCCCTGCTCAGCAGGGTTATCTGTCTGCTTCTCCCACTGCCTCTCCCCCCGGCCCTTGCTCATGCTCACTCACTCAAATAATCTTTTTTTTTCTTTTTAAGATTTTATGTATTTGTCAGAGAGAGGAGAGCAAGCAAGGGAGCCTGCACGCACACACCAACTAGGGAAGCGGCAGGCAGAGGGAGAGGGAGAAGAAGGCTCCTTGATAGGCAAGCAGCGCAACCACACGGGGCTCAATTCCAGACCCTGGAATCATAATCCGAGCTGAAGGCAGACACTTATTAACAGACTGAGCCACCCAGGTGTCCCTAAATAAAACCTTTTAATAAAATAAGTACATAAAGAACTCTTTAAAAATTAGCAATCTATAAAAACCGTGAAAGTTTTTATAACAACTTTTTATAAAGGTTGCTGCCCTTTCTCAGTATTAACCCATTAATCTGGTAAGATCATAATCAAAACTTCAAACCTTTTCTTAAAGTGCCCTGACTCTGGGCTGGACTTACAACTATCTCCAGGACAATGAGCAGAGTCTCTCCGTTGCAATGTAAACCCACTGCACATACCCATGTCATCCACTGGCTCCTCCACACTGACACTGTGGGAACTATTGGTGCTGCTCCCGTACTGCCCCCAACCTCATCCTCATGCTGTTTATTGTGCCATGAAAGATAAAGTCCCCTTGATTATCTCATATCTTCATCCAGTATCCATGAAACAGTAACAGGTTACTATGGTATGCCTTCAAGTAGGGTAAAATGCAAACCATTCAGACCCCTAACAGTCTGGGTGGTGAGGATGTAATGCTAACAGAGCTTAATTTTCTGGGAAAAATAAATACAAGGGTCTCGGGCTGTATTAGGGTGTAAGCAAAGACTCTCAAGACTGTGGGAGCAACTGCTGTCATCCAAGCCATGAATGAAAGTAAGGCTCCCTCAAAGTAAGGGTCTACTCAACTGGCAAAGAGTTAACTGAAACAAGGTGTCCAAAAGTGCTTTAGGTTTGGTAATTCTCCCAAGTAAAACACCAGGATTTTTTATTATGACAATGGGGGTCCCATCTGAAAGGCAACATGGTTGTGGCTGCTAAGCCAAGACAACTCCAAAGATTAAATAGAGGACAGCAATGAGGCTACAGAGTTTTAGAAAGATTAAAAAGTCATCAGAAGAAAATTTGTTAAGGCTACGGCCTACCTGGAAACAACATAAATGCAGAACCTAGCTTCTGGAGTGGAAGTGTTTTGTGCCCTTCATACTCCCTGATCCCTCCCTTCCCCACTGTATCAACCTTAGCAGCTTTGACAAGAATGTCAAGTATGGGGGCGCCTGGGTGGCTCAGC
Source organism: Meles meles (assembly GCF_922984935.1). Classification (NCBI taxonomy): domain Eukaryota; kingdom Metazoa; phylum Chordata; class Mammalia; order Carnivora; family Mustelidae; genus Meles; species Meles meles. Next base: position 96,467,406 of record NC_060068.1, read on the forward strand.
GGGTTAAAGCCTCTGCCTTCAGCTCAGGTCATGATCTCAGGGTCCTGGGATCGAGCCCCGCATCGGGCTCTCTGCTTGGCGGGGAGCCTGCTTCCTCCTCTCCCTCTCTCTCTCTCTGCCTGCCTCTCTGCCTGCTTGTGGTCTCTATCTGTCAAATAAATGAATCTTTAAAAAAAAAAAAAAAAAGAATGTCAAGTATGCTGATATTTAAGGAAACGGACAAACTTTTATAACTCTGTGAGAAACACACGCTCAAGTCATCATCTACCCACTCCCATGAGGAATGAGACAGTACTAAGCATGTGGTGCCTGAAAATATTGAGGAATATGGGAAAAGATATGTCAGCATGGTACATGAGGGCAGGAAAGGCCCTTCTGTGCTGAAGCCAGAAGGTACACAGAAGAAACAACATCAACCATGGGTTGAAGAATCAGAAGAGAAACAATAAGCCTATAAACCATGCATGCAATCCCCAAAGGAGTTATCTTCTCCACCCTGTACTTTCCCACATTCACAGATGAAGAAATCATGTCATCTCCCAAAAGCTTGAATTTTAACCCTGAAGTGCTTGTACAAAACTTCTTAGTCTGTGCCTCTTACAGTAGTGAGAAAAGGTGCCTCCATTTTTGAAGAAAATTCAGCAATCGGAAAGACAAATTTAAGTGATCTTGCAGGTGAGGCTTTTAGGGCAATTCAATGTACTATTGTTTTTGTGTTTTAACCTTGTACTAACTGTTACATACTTATACTGAAAATGCTCAAAATTCTTCCATTCAGGAAATACCACAGGATGACAGGTGATTCCTGTCCCCCTCCAGGTAGTCTAGCAGAAACACTATAGACTCCCAGAAGGAAGAAAGTAGATGGAAAATTTGATGAGTAGTGGAACGTTCAGAGAGGCTATTTCCCAGTACAGCAGTGCCATGTGCCTGCCACATACACTCCTTTTTTAAAGGGTATATGGTTCCTGCCCTATTGAGCTCTTAAATGAAAGTGAACTCAAACTAAGAATAGAAAAGGGGGCCCATTAGAGCTCTTGATCAAATGGAAAGTATTTGAGCATGCAGCTGACCTGGCCACTGGGACATCTGTTTTGCATGAAGTGGCAACTACCCTTTTGGGGGTAAACCTTATTCCCCTCCCTGACAGTATAACAAGCTCCTGGTTCAATAATGCTCTCAAATCATAGTCCCCTAAATGCCTAGGTCTGGTTCACTGCTGATTCAACTGCATTAAAACAGGAAAGAGGACAGTGTCCACTGGGTGGCAGCAACCATCAGGCCTCAACAACTGGAAGACCAAGTGGATCAGCGTCATTTGGCACAATGGGCTAAAATGAAAAATACAACACTGGCCTTAGGTTAAGTCTTAAGCACCAGACAGACGTTTTATGTTTTTTCTGCCTCTTGGACTGTTGCCAATGTCCTTAGTCATCTGGTAGATCACCTGAAAACTAGAGACTAGCATAATAAAAGTAATTCTTTGGGATTATAAACTTTGAACCTGCTGCTGCTGATCAGAGAATCTGAATCACTCAGATGCTTACAGTAAGATATGCTGGCATAGAGAACAACTAAAATTAGAATATTGCTTAAGTCCGTAGCATGCTACCTAAATCAATCATCACACCAGACATGTAGACTGGTCACAAAATAGACCACTTATTCTTACTGATGCATAAGCCTTCCCTGCATGCTAACCTGTGAGCCTGCCAAAAGTTGGTCCATTTGTCCCACTGTGAAGGAGGCCACATTATACAATACACATCAAACCTTTGATCGCTTCTTGAAGCTATCAATAGTGTTTCATCACTGTTGAAATTTTTTCAGGTTACAGTGTTGCTATTGCAAGCTGACTGGCTAACTTTGGTCACATGACTGTGATCCCTGAAATTAATCCATGTCATTTTTTGGGACCATCAATATTCCACTAATAGTTCATCTTTTGTCATGAAGGTCAACCTGTAATGGGTCAATATTCAAGTACTACTATTCAACACTCTACACCTCCTACTATCCGAACAATAGGAATGGTCTCCTCAACACTCAATTCAGAACAACCTGTAACTCTACATTCCTTAACTCTTCACTTTATTTTTTAAAAATATTTTATTTATTTATTTGACAGGGACACAGCAAGAGAGGGAACACAAGTAGGGGGAGTGGGAGAGGGGGAAGCAGGCTTCCCATTGAGCAGGGTGCCTGGATACAGGGCTTGATCCCAGGACCGTGGGATCATGACCTGAGCTGAAGGCAGGCACTTAATGACCGAGCTACCCAGGCACCCCTCTTCACACATTTTAATGAGACACGCTGGTCAACGAATGCAGCATACCCAAAAAGAGATCATCTCTTCTTAGCCACTTCTTAGGTAGTAATTAGGATAAAAAAAAATTTTTTCAAAAGTAAAGTTGTGAATTATACGGAGCTATTTTTGAAATACCAGGATTTTGCCTTATCTCTTGACATGATGTTTCTTCCCCTAGAGAAACTGCAGGCCAAGCTACCTCTCAAAGTGATGGTCTGGTCAAAAAGAAACCTAATGAATTCAAACAATCTGGTTTGGGCACCTGGATTCGCTTTTTGGTGGGACATGGTCCTATATAGGAAAATAGTGACCATTTGTTTCAGTATACTTCTCACCAAGTACTCAGTGCAGTGTCCAATGTGAACTATGGTGAGTATTAAAATTGGTCGCTGCAGTTATGTAAAAATGTCCTTATCCCACTTGGATCCAACTCTTCCAGATAAAAAAATCTGGGTGTGAGGAGGAATTTTTCTTTAAGTGAAGTCAGCTATCCAAATAAAATACACTAATTTCATGGGTACAGAAAGAAAAAACTCTAGCATCTGTAGAGGGAACATCTTTGACTCCAGAAAGTACAGGAAGTAAAGAGAACAATTAATGCTCTATCTCCTAGAACCAGCACCACTGCCTGAATCATACAGAAGCTGGAGAAAACACTGATCCACTGCTAAATGTGCCATCCTCATATACTCTGAAATCAGAAAAATTCATGTGACCATAAACAGTCCCTAACTATTCTCCTGTGCTTGATGTCCAGAGCAGCTCCTAACAAATGTGAATGTGCAAAAACACCTAAACCAGCACAACCTGGGGGAACCTGGGTGGCTTAGTCAGTCAAGCATCTTCCTTCAGCTCAGGTCATGATCCCAGGGTCCTGGGACTGAGCCCTGCATCAGGCTCTCTGTTCAACAGGGAGCCTGCCTCTCCCTCACCCTCCGCCTGCCACTCCCCTTGCTTGTACTCTCTGTCAAATAAATAAATAAAATCTTTAAAAATGCAAAACCAAACAAACCAGCACAACCTGACTGCATTCTGAATGATAAAAATTCATGATTCTCCTAACACCTGACTGGTCTAGTTATGCTATATATGGCAAATGATGCTGCAAGTAATGGTGACAATGTCCATGATTCTTAACCAAACTAATGTAATAGTAATCCAAATCACGTTTAACAACAAATCCCTAATTAAAATAAGCTGTGCCCCTTCAGGTGCAATGTTTTTATGTGAGGGGAAAATAAGCCACAGGCTAGCTTCTAGGAGGTTGAGAGCTGGGTTTTGGCCCATCTATTGTCCTTATAATTATAGGTTAATGATACCAAAAATCAGGTCAGTTTAAACTCTCTTGAGTGGATTTCAATTGGTAACAGAGAAGCCTTAGACCACACACTGGCTGGCTGAAAGAAAAAAACAAAACAAAATAAAGAAACATCTACCCGTCCCCTCTAGGATCTCCTCACGACCAGTTAGATCCTGACCTTACCCTGCTATTTGGGATGTTAACAGAAGCCTTAATTAAATGCTATATGAAACAATTAATTGCATTTGGTTTTAGCCTTGGTTAGAATAATCAAACAATCAAACAATTAAATGGATTTGGTTTTAGCCTTGGTCAGAATAATCAAAGTGGCTGACAGAGTGGTATCATCATATGAAAATCCAAGTTTGGCCAAGAAGATGTAGGGCTGATGGGTTCATTGTTGGGACAGGCAAACCATCAGGGGCCCTGAGTATTTCCTTCCAGTCTTCCTGTATGCCAAGAATGTAAGGCCTTCACTGCTCTTTGTATGGCCCATTTCTCAAGTTTATGTCTGCAGTGAGCACTGTTTGAAGGACTACAGGTAATATCCTTCTCTGGGACAAAAAGGAGGCTTACTACAAATGCAGTAGATTCCCCATGCAGCACCAAGGGCGGCATCCACCTGGACCCTTCCATGTCAACTACCAAAGGTTTGGGGGGCATGAAAAACCAACATCATGCTTATTCTGCTTGTCATGCTATTAAGTAATGAAGTTCTTGACCCTTGATCCAGGAGTCTCATGTCTCTCGCCAACATCTATGTTAGCTTAGTAGTAAGATAAAACCCAGACCCTTCAGAGATTGACATATACACAATAACGTAAGAATAAGAAATAGAAGAAATAAGGCTAAAAAGGTAGATCTGTAACAAAGACTTAATAATAAAGCTTATTATTTTTTTACGTAAACGCTATGCCCCATATGGGGCTTGAACTCACAATCCTAAGATTAAGAGTCCCATGCTCTACCAACTGAGCCAGCCACACACCCCAGTAATAAAGTTATCACTTAGAGGCACTTGGCTGGCTCATTGGTTGGAGCTTAAGACCCATGCTGGACATAAAGTTTACTTAATAAAAAATAAATTAAGTATCATTTAAAACAGACAACAAGTACTACAAAATACTTGAATACACCCAATGAAATATATATGCAAGACCAAAAACACCGTAACTTTAAAGATGTTAAAAATGATGTATGTGCATACATATATGTAATACATATATACATGTATAGAGAGGTATATTGTCCTGATGTGAAAAGAAAAGGAATCCAAAAGAAGTAACAAAGATGCAAAGTGGCGTTTCACAGAAATGTAACTTGATGTTCAAGAAAGAGTAAAAATGCACTTTATGACAAAGATTGGCAAAAAAGTTAACTGTGATAATTTAACAAAGTTTTGGCAAGCATTTAAAGTAAAGAGAATAGTTATATAGAGCATTCAGGAGTATAAGTCAGTACACCATGCAGATGAGGAATTTGGCAATATCTAATGAAGTCCCAGCAATTTTTTTTTTCTCAATCTACATTGGGGACTTCTGCTGAAACTGCTGTCTACAAACAAGCAAAATCAACATCACTTTGAAGACTGTTATAACTTGGGCCCTCTCCAAAACTAATGAAATGAGAATCTGCACTTTAATAAAATTCCCAGATTATTTTCTTATCCATTAAAGTGTGAGGAGCAGTGGCCTAAAAAATTCTTACCCATGTGTACAGGGAGATATATCATAAGAATATTCAATGCAAAATTTCTCTATAGTAGCCAAGACTTTAATATTATAAACGATCTAAACTTAAATGAACAAATAAAATGTAGTACAGATAAACAAAACAGGATACCACAGAGGTTTTTTGTTTTTGTTTTTGTTTTTACCACACAGAGTTTTAAGATGGTTACAGAGTTTACATTTGTGGATATCAACATGGGGCAAGAAAATCTCAAAGACACAATGAATATAAAAGATAAAACATACGTAACATTACTATTTAACATTCACAAATGTAGTTATAAGAACACATACCCTGAGAATACCTCCGGGGAAAAATGGAGAGAAAGGACTGTGAAGAAATAAGACACTAGACTTCAATATATACATAATGTTTTACTTCCAGAAGAAATAAAAGCTAATATAGAAGAATGTTAAGATAGGACTATCTCGATGTTTAATAAGCATTCACTTAATTATAATCTATCCTTCTTTGTAGGTTTCATTAAAACTTTCAACAAGGTTTTGTAAAGAATCATCAAAACATGTAAAGAACTGCTGAATCACTACACTGTACACCTGAAACTAATGTAACACTGTATATTAACTATACTGGAGTAGGAATCAAAAACTTAAAAAAAAAATTACCAAAACAAATAAGCAAATTACAAATTACCAAAGCAAATATATTTGCAACATACGTAGCAAACAAATTTCCCAATGTGAAAAAAGCTATTATGAAATCACTAAGAAACAGATTACATGACAAGCAGTTCTTAAGAAACCTAACACCAAAATATACTCAACCATTATTTAAAAATGCAAAATAATCAAGTACCATTTGTCATCTAACTGCATAGATGAAAAAATGTGAAAACATCCAGTATTGCCAAAACTGAGAACATGAGCCCCCTCCTAAAATTCTGATGGGATTATAAATATGTGTAACTTTTTTTTTTTTTTAAAGTAGGAGCCCAACACAAAGCATGAACTCAGGACCTGGAGATCAAGACCTGAACTGAAATCTAGAGTAGGACACTTAATCGACTAAACTACCCAGGCACCCCAATACAACCTTTCTGAGAGCTATTAGACATTACCTACCAAAATGTACAAATGCTCAGATCCACTGATTCTAAGAATTTATCCTACGAAAGTATTCAAGAGATGAATGGACAATCCTGCAGCTTAGTCCATTAACTGGTAAACTAAATAACCCATGTAGATCCACTCAATAAAAGATTACACATGCTGAAAAGTTAGATCTGTATGCAGTGATGATAGATATTGGAGATGCCATATCTAAAGTGAAAAAAAATTTCATTTATCCAAACCAGGATAAAAATACATTCTTTTGTATGCATAAAAGCATCCTAATATTCACTTCTGAAAATCAATCTACTACCTAACAGTTGAGAAAAAAAATTTATTAAATTGATAAACATTAATGTCAGGCACACATGGATTCCTATCCTAGCTCCAGCACTTTGGAGCACATTACTTACCTCTCTCAACCTCAGTTCCCACCTTTGTATATGGGAGACAGAAAACAAAGAATTTACCTCTTGTGTTTTTTGTTAGCATGCACATGAACTGTTTTATACAATCATTGGTACATGATGACTCAAAAAAAACAGATTACCACCATAAGCAAGAAAGAGACCCTCTCTATCCCTTTATCATCTTTATCCCTTTACATACTTCAAATCTTTTTCTGGATTCCTTTAAAAAATAATTAAGCATTTTTTTTCTTGGATGCTCCCAGTATGAATCTCTAGTTAACAAAAACTCTATGTGTAGTAAACAAGAAATTTCAATGAACTCCACTACCACTGCTGACTGATTTTTCAGATCTTCTCTTATCCTGAACTTTAAATATACTTTTTCAAAACAAGCCAACACTGTTTAAGCATTATTCTTAAAAATTTGGTAAAATATTAATTACCATTTTTAGATGTTATCTTTAAAGAATCCGTAATGCACTAATGCTACACTCTGGCCACAGAAGTAATTACAGAATATTGAATATGAGTATGAATTTACTGTAGTGGAATGTCATCATAACAGGTCTGTATTACTTTGTACTTAAAAAGAATAAAAATTTCTGTATCTTCTATGTCATACCACATATTTGCTCTTTTAGTATCACACCCCTGGAATCAACCACCTCCCCCCTCCCTTTTTTTTCTAAGTAGGCTCCACACAACCAACGTGATTGGGACTTGAGTTCACCACCTTAAGACCAAGAGTTACAAGCTTTTCCAAATAAGCTGCAGGTGTCCCAGGAATCTTCCTTCTTCTAACAATACTATGAAAGGATACCTCAACCTGATACCTCAACCCAATTACAAGAATCGATTTATCACCCTTCAGAGGGTAAGATGGCCAGAAGGAGAAACATCTAAAACAAAGAGGCATCTAAACTTTTCCAGTACCTACAACCATTTCAGTTCAGTATTGCTTCAATAATAAAAATGCTATTATCCAAAATGCAACTCAGGAACTATCAAAGGATGATAGTATCAGTAGCAATTTACATTTGCTAATAGATTTTTTTTTGAAGATTTTATTTTTAAAAATAAATTAATAAATATGTATTTTATTTATTTACTTGAGAGAGAGAAAAATCACAAGTAGGCAGAGGTAGGCAGAGAGAGGGGGGAAGCAGGCTCCCTGCTGAGCAGAGAGCCCATCAGGGCTTGGTCCCAGGACTCTGAGATCATGACCAGAGCCAAAGGCTTTACTCACTGAGCCACGCAGGCGCCCCTCTACTAGATTTAAACAGAAGACCACACAAGAAAATATCAGATACCCATGTGTATACAAAATATTATGTAAAGTTTACTTTAAAAAAAAAAGATTTTATTTATTTGACAGAGATTACATGTAGGCAGAGAGAGCGGGAGAAGCAGGTCCCCTGCTGAGCAGAGCGCCCGATGTGGGGCTCAATCCCAGGACCCTGAGATCATGACCTGAGCTGAAGGCAGAAGCTTAACCCACTAAGCTACCCAGGCGCCCCTAAAATTTACTTTTATTAGGTAACAGCTCAAATATCAATGCCCTATGCCGCATATAATCAACCACATGCAGTTTAAAATTTCACCACATGATGGGGCTAAAATTCTACACACCTCAGAAAACTACTAAAGTGCACTTCTAAAAGTGTTTTTACTTTTTATTTAAAGTCCTCATATCTTCGAACAATAAATAAAGATTTCCATTACGTTGAAACAGAGAACTCCACGGTAAATTAATGTCTGTTCCATTTATTCAGGGTAAGACTAAAAGGGCCCTGACAGAAAACAAGAGGTTACTTATGAATGAGAACCTCTGAATAGTAATTTGGAGACATGAAAGGTTAAGAAGGAAGGTGTAAGAAATTATTAAGTAAAAGGTCTGTATTGTCAAAATTACATTAGGTAAGGTCCAAAGAAATAATTTCAAGTTCAAATAAATACCATTTCCTATAGGTAATTTAGAACAGATCAGAACAGATTTAGAGGTGGCAATCCCAATTCTCAAAATCATCATTCATGAAGACCTACATCCAGATCAAGGGTCACATTCTGGAAATAAGATTTCATCACATAAAGAAACAGTTACTCTTAAATCAACAGTACATCTTAATCAACCTCAGATTAACATCTGAATGAAGACAAAAATTATCCTCAATCTTATGTTTTGTAACCAACTTTCCATGTATTGCTAATTTTTTATCAATCCACTTGAAAATGAAAACAAGTCTTATACCTATTTCAGATAAAGTACACAGAAAAAAAGAAAGAAAGGTGGGTAGCAGGAAACTCATGTAAGTCAAGCTCTTAAGTAGGCCTGGAAAAAAAAAAATAAGCCTGCTATAGGGCTAGATTAGAGCAGCTTAGTTTACAAGGAAATCAGGAAGGGGAAGTAAATTGTAGAGACCTACACCTAAGGGGAAAGGGGGCAACCAGACAAACTCTAACTAAGCAGTGACACCAGTAGCTTAATCAATATAAGTCTCCATTTTCTAACAATTTCAAATCCCACTGCACAAGCTATGAAACAAGATATTTAATCATCTGACAGCATTCCAAAATGAGTTCTATGTAAAGAGTACAGAATAAGAAATGCATCCTGGATTCTAGTTTAGGCTCACAGTAATTCTATGAAAAACAGGCAAGTCAATTAACCTTCCAGAGAATCCAACTATACAAAATTATGGGCCAAAACTTGGGCCAATTTATTATGATCTGACAAGTCCGTACTGGGCAAGGACTTTCCAAATTATAAAAACTGTTCCCTTAAGAGTTGCATTTAACAAGCTTTTTCTCTAAGAACTGCCTATACCCCCAAAAGGTCCTAAATGAACTCTTCAGCATGGTAGAGCATAATTAACAGGCAAACAGATTAGGACGCCTGGGTGACTCAGTCAGTTAAACTGCTGCCTTCAGCTCAGGTCATGATCAGAGAACCCTGGGATCAAGTCCAGCATAGGGCTCCTTGTTCAGTGGGGAACCTGCTTCTCTCTCTGCCTCTGCCTGCCACCCTGCCTGCTTGCATACTCGCTCGTTCTCTCTCCCTCTCTGAGAAATAAATAAATAAAGTCTTTAAAAAAAAAAAAAAAGGCAAACAGATAATCAAGACTCTCCCTTGATTCCTCTGCACTATGGAAAAAAACAAAGTCAAAGACAGCTATTAAGCCAGTTAGATTGAGTCTAACCAATTCAAGGTCTGTCTTAGCAAGTCTTTAAGTGGAAGATAACTGCAATGCTTAGCAAGTCTTACACAAACTACTGCTTTGATTTTCAAGTAAAAGGAACATTTATTAATTACTGAGGACTTATTTATAACAACGTTGCAAAGTTTTCATCACTCCTGAAATTTTAGTGATGTGCCATTCGATGTCTTATTTGTCTGAAAAAGAAATCTGGGTAGAAGCAAAGACCTCACAAACCCTTGGAATTTTCTTTTCATGTATTACCTACAGAACAGGAAGTAAACCAAGTTATTATCTAAAAAATGGTATAAAGTTAAGAAGCAATGTATCTAACAGGTTTGCATTGGTTTTGCATTAAAATATGTGGAACTCGGTTAGTACAAAAGACAACTGAAATAAATGGTACAGTATGGTGATGGAAGAAGTCACTTTTATAATAACTTAAATAACTTAGACGATAATACAAAAAAAATTTCTCCACAAAAATATTAAGGCTTCATGTTTCAACTACATTTGTGTACAAGAACAAATGAGAAGCAGACACAAAGACAAAAATTCAAGAAAGAGTACCTTTGTTGACGATGGTGGAGTAGGAAAATTAAGCCAGGCTGGAGCAAAGTCATGCTGCGCCATTTAGGTCCAGTCTCTCCAACTCAGTGAAACAAGGCTTCAACACCTCATGGCAAGTCCCTGTCATACAAAAATGTAAAGAAATTAGACCTTGGGTTCTTTCCCAAATTATCTTCTCATGCTCTATCTCTTCTAAGTGACAATGATTTTACTACTCTAAGATTCCAATTATAATGAAATTCTAAAATAGGCAAAAACAGAGCAAAAATTAAATCACTGGAGCACACAAGGAGGGGAGAGGGCCTGTGGGGTAACAACAGTATGACGGCAAAGGGAAGGTTATTCTTGAGGTAATGGGGTTTTATCTTGATTATGGTTATAAAAATGTACACATCTGTCAAAAATCAAATTGCTGGGGTGCCTGGGAGGCTCAGTGGGTTAAGCCTCTGCCTTTGGCTCAGGTCATGATCTCAGGGTCCTGGGATTGAGCCCCATGTCAGGCTCTCTGCTCAGCAGGGAGCCTGCTTCCCCCCCATCTGCCTGTCTCTCTGCCTACTTGTGATCTCTCTGTCAAATACATAACTAAAATCTTTTTTTAAAAAGATCAAAATTGCATACTTAGTATTGGTTAATTTCACTACAAATAGTCTCAGTAAGCCTTATTTTTTTAAGATTTTATTTATTTATTTGATAGAGATCACAAGTAGTCACGCAGAGAAAGGAAGCAGGTTCCCCACTGAGCAGAGAGCCCGACTGAAGGCAGAGGCTTTCAGACCCACTGAGCCACCCAGGCGCCCCAGCCTTATTTTTTTAAATTACAACGGTTTCATCACAAATAGAGACATCAAGTGTCTCTAGATGTGACAAATTAGGAAGCACATTACACCATCTCTAATGTATCCTCATCCCCACCCCAGATGGAACCTGAAATCTGATCTAACTTTCACAAAGTTCAACACAGAGAAACAAAGGAAATCTGAGGGAAGTAATCCAGCAAATCCGTATCAGAGGATACTTGACCGATGAAATGATCGTTTTTTTTTCCCCTCAACAAATAAATGGCTTTCAATACGCAGATCAAACACATGTGGGCCTTATAGAGATCCTTACTCCAATCAACCAACCTTTAAAAAATGAAAATTAGGAAACAATCAAAAATTTAAACATGAACAGAACACTTAATGACATTAAGAAATTATTACTCATTTTAGATGTAACAATGGGAGTGTGATGGTGGTAAATAAAAGACTGAAGCCTTTACAATTAAATTACACTGTCATATCTGGAATCTGTTTTACAAACCAGATAATGCTAAACAGGGATAACAGAAAAAAGGCTGCACATGTTATAAATGATAGTACAAGGAGATGCACAAATACTCTTTTCTCTAGTTACATGTATGTCTGAAAATTTCCATAATGAAAAGGTTTATTGTTTTTTAATTATAGTCATCACAATGGGTATCAAATATTTTAGGCGCTAGAGCTTTTCCGCATTCTAAATTTAACTTTTTGGGAACTTCTATCAACTGCATCAGTAAGTTTCAAATTTCCAGCCCAATCTTATACAGCAACTTCATAGAAGTTGTTTTGCTTCTTTTTTTTCTTTAAATTAGGCAGAAGCCAACTGAACAACTATACTCATTTTTTTTTTTTTTAAGATTTTGTTTATTTGAGAGAGACAGAAAGTACAACCACGTGGAGCGCTGGCTGAGGGAGAGGGGGAAGCAGGCTCCCAGTGAGAAAGAAGCCCAATGTGAGGCTCGATCCCAGAACCGGGATCTAGACCCGAGCAAGAGGCAGACACCTAAGTACTAAGCCACCCAGGCGCTCCAACAGTATTCATTTCAATACAAAGCTTAAGTCAGTGAAGGAATCAAATTTTCTGTGCATCATAATGTCTGAGTTTATTAATAACAAGTGTTTTATATTTACAACTGCATAATCTCAAAAGTGAAATTTTAAAAAACAAAATAATGCCACTGTTAATCTTCCCTTTTCCAAATTCTTTCAAATAATTTTATTTTAAAGATTTTATTTATTTGACAGAGAGAGACACAGCGAGAGAGGGAACACAAGCAGGGGGAGTAGGAGAGGGAGAAGCAGGCTTCCCGGTAAGCAGGGAGCCCGATGTGGGGCTCTATCCCAGGACCCTGCATCATGATCTGAGCCCAAGGCAGACGCTTAACAACTGAGCCACCCAGGCGCCCCTCAAATATTTTCTATGACAGAATCCTTTAATATCCTACCAACTTGTTAAAATACTTCCAAGAAAAATTCTCAAATATTATAGAAATATTCTATTTATACTACCCCAAACCACAGGGATCTATTTAACAAAAGGTTAAAAGAATGGCCAGATAAAAAGGTTAACTCAACATGGTAATGAAAATGTTTAAATGGTGTATAAGCTTATATGAGCCATGAGCAGAAGGTGGGAAAACCTTGATACAATCTGAGTAACCTGACACAACCAATTCCAGTAATACATTTATGAGACAAATGTTAAAAGAGTGTACCCAATTAAAATAAACCACGTAAAAATTCAGGCACTCTATAAGTTCTAATTCTACTACCATCTTATACTACATTTTGAAGTCTTCAGAAATTAAAATGGAAACTAGGGCGCCTCGATGGCTCAGTTGGTTAAGCCACTGCCTTCGGCTCAGGTCATGATCCCAGGATCCTGGGATCGAGTCCCGCATGGGGCTCTCTGCTCAGCAGGGAGCCTGCATCTCTCCCTCCCCTCTCTGCCTGCCTCTCCCTGCCTCTCTGCCTACTTCTGATCTGTCTGTCAAATAAATAAATAAAATCTTTAAAAAAAATGGAAACTAAATGTTTCTGAATGAATAAAGGATTTTCATTATCTTTTGACATGAAGGTACTAAGCTCCTTTGCGATGTATGTAATAGGATGTCACTCTTCAAGTTTTTGTTGGAAACTCTTGAAATAAGTTTCAATATTTCAATAAGTAAATGGGAATGGAAAACCGTTTTTATAGTTTGTATGAAATAAAAAGACAGACACTGACGAGATTCTAAAAGTTCATCACTTTAAACAAAAGTCAAGTGAAAACTTATAAACTAAAAACAATCCCTAGGAGTCAAATCACTAATACTACCTATGCATTTCTGCAACGTCTTTAGAATTTTTAATTTAAATTTAATTTTGAAAAAATAAAGTATGAATAGCTAATGGCAAAAGTTTTCATGTTCTGAAAAAAAGTAAAGAACGCCATTAGCTAATATTAAGGCATTTATAGTGTGAAGAAATCACCATAGGGCACCCCAAAATATGATACTTTAACGTAAGAATAGTTTTGAGCTGAAGGCATTTTAATTCCTGCAATTCCTTATCTATTGAAAAGCAGAGCCTCCAAAAAGAATTTATCAGTCTCCTCCCCTGAAGTAACTCTTCTCTAGCAGAGCCTCCAGAAAGAATTTATCAGTCTCCTCCCCTGAAGCAACTCCTCCCTACCGATACACACACACACACACACACACACACACACACACAATCAGCACCACACCCAGACATTGCCACAAACTATAATTTCTCCCATCAATTCTTCTAAGGGCCCATTTACCTATATCTTTCCAAAAAGTCATCTGTTTTTCCATGAAGTGCCCTTCCCTGCCCCCCATGTCATTAGGTAAAGAGTTGGCAAATTCTAACCACCCCTGGGTTACTGGGAGGTAGGAGCACACTCTAATAAACTTCTATTTGTTTTTTCTTGTTTAATCTTTCTTTTGTCAGTGTAATTTACAGGGCCCCAAGCCAGGGAACCTAGAAGGATAGAAGAAATTTTACCCCTTACCTGTTAAAGCCAAGTTAAAGTTTGAAAAGTGCCACCCAATCCCTTTCCTTTAACTACACTTGGTGCCAACCATATTCTATCTTCCTTTCTCTGTCTAATATTAGGAGAGGAACTGTGCCCCCCCAACACACAAATTCATACATCCAGGTGGCAACCTTCCCCACCTCTGAACAGAACCATATTTGGAGATAAAGGCTTTAATGAGATGATTAACTTAAATGTTGTCAGGGAGGGTCCCATTCCAATCCTGAGTCCTTGTAGGAGGAGGAAATTGGGACACACTGAGACACCAGGACGGCAGCAAGTAGGTGGCCATCTGCAAGCTAAGGAGAGAGGTCTCAGAGGAAGCCAACCATGCTGTCATCTTGATCTCAGAATTTGAGCTTCCAAAACTAAGACAAAACCAATCTACTTAACCCACTCAGTTTGCAGTATTTTCTTACAGCTTCCCTAGCAAATGTTAAAACAAAACAGAAGGCCCAAAACTGTGTGACCTCTCCTAAACCCCGCATCAACAAACCAGGACTTAATACCTAATCTGATTACACTTTAAGACACTCCCAGAAAAAGAGGCACATGAGTGGCTCAGATGGTTAAGCATCTGCCTTCCGCTAAGACGCTAAGACCATGATCCCAGGGTCCTCTGATGCAGACTGGAGCCCAGCTCCCTGCTCAGCAGGGAGTCTAATGCTTCTTCCTCTCCCTCTGCCCCTCTCCACCCACTCCCTCACACCAAGCTCTCTCTCAAATAAATTAAAAAAGGGGGGGGGGCACCTGGCTGGCTCAGTGGGTTAAAGCCTCTGCCTTCGGCTCAGGTCATGATCCTAGAGTCCAGGGATCGAGTCCCACATCGGGCTCTCTGCTTAGCAGGAAGCCTGCTTCCTCCTCTCTCTCTCTCTCTGCCTGCCTCTCTGCCTACTTGTGATCTCTGTCTGTCAAATAAATAAATAAAATCTTAAAAAAAAAAAAATACCCACAACCCTCCCAGAAATGAAATCTTAACTGGTCAGTCTGTAATTTCCTGGTCAGCGGTAGTGAGGTAATCACCTAATAGACCCCCTCCACCATTTCCCAATGAAAGATGAGGTAATCAATCCACTTCTTCTTCCTTGTCCCTGGCCCCTTCTGCCTATAAAAGCTTCCCATGTGTACAGCTCCTTGGAGCTCCTTTCTACTTGACAGACAGGATGCTGCCCCATTCATGAAACATTGAATAAAATTAATTTGACCTTTAAATTTACTCTGATGAATTGTTTTTTTAACATGAACTAATACAAACAAGAATATTAGAAATACACTCATCAAAAATTTGTATGTATCAAAAAAATTTGTATGTATCAAAGGGGACTTACAGGAGACTGCCAGGAAGGGGGGTGCAAATTAGCAGTCCTATTAACGGTAACTTCAGGTTATTAGGAATCTTCCACCAGATTCTGTTATAAGATCTGATGGTACCATATGGACATAAACAATGAAGATTTTAAGTGCTGATGGCATGAAAATCCTAATTTGGGGGCACCTGGGTGGTTCAGTGGGTTAAGCCTCTGTCTTCAGCTCAGGTTGTGATCCCAGGGTCCTGGGATCCGGCCCCACGTCGGGCTCTCTGCTCAGTGGAGAGCCTGCTCCCCCCCCGCCCCCCCCCCCCCCCCGCCTCTCTGCCTACTTGTGATCTGTCAAATAAATAAATAAATAAAATATTTTAAAAAAAGAAAAGAAAATCCCAATTTCAATCTCAATCGATTTACAACCCATTCATGAATAAATGCTTGAAGTCTAAAACATCAACTATAAGAAAATTCCTAAGGGGAAAACTGGTTCTGAAAAATACTGTACATATGCACTGTACAAGTGCATGTGCCTCACTTAAAAAAAAAAAAAATCACTGGTTAACTAAAAATCCAAAACAGAGTTCTTCAGATTGAAAAATGCACTTTGGCAAAAAGTACACGAACAGTAAGGTATTTCTTATTTCCTATAATGTTTTTACTTCTGAAGCCACGAAGTTTGTGCCAAATGTTTTCAATGAGAAACTCAAACTTCATCAGAATGAACATCAAACATTATATTTATAATGGTTTACAATTCAGATACCAAAAACTTTAAAAAAATCGCAAAGCCCGTCAAAAACATACATCATCAACCAACAGGTTAAGGCATTTTAACTAATTAAGGGAGATTTTTACGAAAGAACAGGCTTCACAGTCCAATGGTCCTGGATTCAAACCAACTCAACCAGTTACTAGGTTGGATGACTTTGACAAGTTAACATCAGACTCTCTTCTCTTCACTAAAATTTAGAAACTACTACTTACCTTGCAACTTGAAAACTATTAAAGTTCTAAAAAGACAACTACCCTTGCTTGCCAGACTATCTACAAAAAATCCTTTAAAAAGGTTGTTTTTCATTTAGCCAAACTGCTCAAAATCCTTCATAAGTAAGAACCAGAAGACAACTATTCAAATTCAACTTTAGTTCTCTTGAAAATAAGCCTGTGAAATGCTCCTTTCACATAAGCGTAGTTTAATATATTAATAGGGAGCCTGCTTCCCCCTCTCTCTCTGCCTGCTGCTCTACTTGTGATCTCTCTCTCTCTCTCTCAAATAAATAAATAAATAAAATATATAGAGATTTCATTTAAAAAGTGGGTCTTCCTCTTTCTGATTCAGGACTAAAGCCATTTACATGAGGAAACACGAGAGGGTTCCAGACTGTTAAGAGTCAGAGCAAGGATGAAAGGGTATCAACATCTGGGAGTGGCCCAGCACAAGATGCCAGCGTCAAAGCAGGGTGAGGAAGGGTATTCAGGCAGAGAGACAGTCAGGGATGGGGGCACTGAGCCCAAAAGAGTGAGAAAGGCATCCACGGGGGGGATAGGGGGAACCAGTGAGAAGAGTCAAGATGCTAAGCAGGGAGAGATGGGTGTCCATATGTGGTGGTGGCAGTGGCTACAACAGAACATCGATTATATACAGGGGAAATAATCAAATAAGTACTTAGAATAATGAAAGCTAAGTTTCATTCTGTCAAAGAACACAGTAGGAACAAAAAGGGTAAAAACCAGAGCAAATTTTGTGGTATTGTACTCTATCAGTAAGATTAATGATTAATTCACAATCATATATTAATAATATTAAAATACTTACATTCACATATACCACAAAAAGGTAGTATTTATTTATGTATATATACCTCTCCCAACTCTGTACTGAGGGGGTATGAGCATAGTGACTCCAATAAATAAGCATACTTAACACAGAATCTTGGCTTTTTTTTTTTTTAAGATTTTATTTATTTTAGAGAGCAAATGCACACACACAAACAGGGGGAGTGGCAGGCAGAGGGAGAGAAGCAGGAATCTCCGATGAGAAGGGAGCCTGATGAGGGGCTCCATCCCAGGACCCTGGGATCATGACCAGAGCTGAAGGCAGACACTTAATTGACTTGAGCCAAGCAGGAGCCCCTCGGATATTGACTTTGAAAAACAGATTTCCACTAACCAAAATCAGGGCTTTGAAAAATGCAAATAAGCCTAGAATATTTTATCTTAGCTAAAAGCAAGGAAATGTCCAAATAATGATTAAGAGGTATCAAAAGGGCATAGAAACCAGCCTAAATGAGTTGCCCACTGACCAAATCAAGCACAATCTAAGCATTAAAAATGAGAAAACACATGTTTAGGCCATTAACACAATATAGTGAAAGAAGGAAATCCAAAGAGCCTACCCCTTCACAGTAACAGCAAAACTCAAGCAGAATCTGTCAGAATTAGTTCTGTCAGAACTCTGAAACAAAGGCTTACAGCAATCAAGCACAACAAACCCAGAAAACAAAACTTTAAAATGGTAGGAAAGCTTTGTAGCACTTTTACTTGCCCTTGAGCCCTCTCTCTCCTGGGCAGAGTGGAGGTTCCAAAAAGTCAGTGTGGGACCCGGGTCTCTGGTTCTGGAGTGAGCCCTGTAGAACTTATTCTCACAGAATTATGTTTGTCTGTATAAAACCTGTCTGGGGGCTACCTAAGGAACGGCAAGAGGTACTGTTTTACCTAACATGGAAGGAAAAGCTGCTATGCTAAGGGCATTTTCCTCCAAAACAGTCTAAGGTGCATGAACCTCCTCCTTCTCCCTGGGACAAAGGTTTATAACTGAGTAAATAAGAGCACACCCGAAGCATGGAAAGAAAGGCCAAGAGACAATTTTCTTTGGGAAATTAAGACACTGCAAAGAACTCCCTTCTAACAGGAGGCTTAGAAAACCACACATATGCCCAGAACAAGACACATGCTAAAAACAAACAAAAAAAACCCTGAGAAGACCCTCTACTTTCACCTCAGACTGATCTCAAGAATCAAAGAAAACAGGAAATGAAGACTAAGACCATTATAAACACTGTGGCTCATCACTGAAGAAATGCCCTAACACAGACCTAATGGGCAAAGACAGGGAGAGTTACATTTTAACTTTCTATTCCTTCTTGGCTCCAGGCATGCATGGGCAACAAAACACTAGAGGAGGGGCGCCTGGGTGGCTCAGTGGGTTAAGCCACTGCCTTCGGCTCAGGTCATGATCTCAGGGTCCTGGGATCGAGTCCCACATCAGGCTCTCTGCTTGGCAGGGAGCCTGCTTCTCTCTCTCTCTGCCTACTTGTGATCTCTCTATATCAAATAAATAAATAAAATCTTAAAAAAAAAAAAAAACACTAGAGGAACATGGTAAAGGTAAAAGTGGGATCTTGTTTGAAGAGCTCTCAGAGTAGCAGTATCCACAGACAACAGAATAAAACTGCTATTGTACTGCATTGAAATTACTTTCTGTAACATTTATGAACCTTCAGTCAAGCCTTATAAAAGACTGCAACCTGTCTCAGCTGTGCTGTGAGGACTAAACTAAGAGTTGGTTCCTTGTTTGACCCATGTGTGAAAAGATCTGTCATCTTTAGACAACATACTGATCCTGGTGATAAACTTTTATAATTTGTTCATCATGGATTTTTACATTAACTTTTAAATTTTACTAAAATATTATCTGAAAAACCCAACAAAAAAAACACTAAGCTAAGGGACTACAAGCTAAGGGACAGGGACTTCAAAGACTACCCACGACAAAGAACACAGACTTTACAAAAATAGTTTCAAAAAGTCACTGAACAAACATGCAACTACAAACCCACAGGAAGCAAACCCTGAGGATAGGGGGAAAACATTCGGTTCCCACAGTCTCTAAATTACAATATTTAAAAATGCCCAATTTTCTACAAAAAAATTACAAAGCATTCAAAGAAATATGAAAGTATGACCCACTAACGGGTGGGGGGGGGTTGAAATTACGAAACAGTCTCTCTAATGAAACACAGACATCAACTGTCCTAAATACAATGAGCTAAAGGAACAGAGAGCAATGTCTCAGAAAACAGAATATAAATAAAGATAGAAAGGAACCAAACAAATTCTTGCACCAAAAAAAGTATAATAAGTGAAATAAAAATTTCACTAGACAGCTATAGTGGAAGACCCTGAGCCAACAGAAGGAAGAATCACATTAAGTAGAAGATAGGTCAATTAAAGTTATCAGCCTGGGGCAGGAAGGGGTAAAAAAACTACAGAGTCAAACCTCAATTTTGACCTCAAACCTAGTTGGATTCTTCTTTCCAGCTTGTCTCTTGGCTCAGGTGAAAGACCCTGAGGGCAAAGCATACCCAGAAGGGAACAGAAACTACCCTCTCAGGCAATAAGGACTATTCTGAGCTAGCAAGACAGCTCTGTCAGTGAATGACTGCCAGATAGTGACCAATTTGACCTTCACTGCCTACCTGCACGTACCCACTCATCTTTGCTGCACATTTTTCTTCTATAAACCTGGAAGTATTTTTGGCTTTTTGGAGACAGTCTTTGAGTCGCTAGTCCACAGTCTTCCTGGTATTGGCCTCACTGAAATAAATTCCTTCGTTTCATCACTATTCATATCTGCCTTTGGATTCTGCAGCAACTAGGTGAAACTAGTCTGCTTGGGACCCCCAAAAACAGATGTTCTTGCACCTCTGCACCCCCGCTACAAAAAGACCTGTGGGACATCATCAAGCATACCAACATACACATGTGAAAGTATATAACATATACATACTACCTATTAAAATCCCAACATCCTTTTTTGCATAGAGAAGTCATTCTCAAATTCATTTGCAACTGCAAGGGATCTCAAACATCCAAAACAATACTAAGGAAAATAAAGTTACAAGACTCACATCTCTGTTTCAAAACTTATTATAAAGCTACAAAAAGAAAATCACAATGGCATAAGGACAGATACATAAACCAATGGGATGGAACTAAGAGTCCAGAAACAAAGTCATACATGTATGGTCAGTTAATTTTCTACCAAAGCACTAAGATCATTTAATGGGGGAAAGAATGGTCTTTTCAACAAATGGTACTGAGACAAATGGATATTCAATGACTCCCATCCAGAACAGACACGAAAATAAACTTCAAAATGAATCAAAGACCTAACTATAAAAACTTAAACTACAAAGTTACCAGAAGAAAACATGGAGGCAAAGCTTCATTTTCTTGGACTGAACAACAGATTTTTATATATGACACAATAAAAAATTTTTATTTAATAGAAAAAATGGCCTTCATATAAATATAAACTTCTGTGGCAAAGGATATTATCCAGAAACTGAAAAGACAGATAAATTAATGAATGAAAAGAACGGTGTAAAGTATTTGCATATCATATCTGTAAGGGTCTAGTACCAAGAATATATAAAGAACTCTTACAACTCAACAACAAAGACAAACATCCAAATTTTAAAATGGGCAAAGGACGTTGACAGACATCTCCTGCACCCGCACCCCACCCCCGGCCACCACAAAAAGAACAAGGAAAAAAAATAATATATAGCAAATACTGATGAAATTATGCGAGAAATTGGTACGCTTGTACACTGTTAGTGGGAAGGTAAATTGGTGCACACACACTTTGGAAAAGTTCAGTTAACTACTTAAAAAGTTAAATATAAACCATATGACCCAGCAATACCATCAATATACATACATGGATATATGCCCAAAGGAAGTGAAAATGGGTATTCAAGTATTTGTTCAATACCAGTGTTCAATACCAGATCTATTCACAATAACCAAGAGGAAGAAGTATACCAAATGGCCATCAATACATCAACAAATAAAATGTGGTATAGGTATATTCACTAAAAAGGAATGGTAAAGGGTTAACCTCAAAAACATGCTAAAGGAAAGAAACCAGACCAAAGATCACGTATTGCACAATTCCAGTTATATGAAATATCCATGAGTAAATCCAGAGAGATGAAAAGCAGACTGGTGTTTGCTAAGGAGAGCGAGGAGAGAGGAATGGGGAGTTCTGCTAAATGGATACAGATTTTTCTTTTTGGGTGACAAAATGTACTGGAATTTAATAAAGGTGGCTTGACACCAGTGTGAATGTACTAAATGCCACTGAATTGTATGTTTTAAAATGGTTAACTTCATGTAATATGACTTTCATTTCAATAAAAATTAAGAGTGCTGCATTACAACCCCCAGAATCCAGATACAAAAGCATACATACAAGGAAAAGTTAAAGGAAGAGGTGGTTATTTATACAATTTCTAAGTACCTCCTACACCCCCAAGATAAAAAGAAAACCACTTATTACAATTTTGCAGTGAAATAGCCAAGCAAATACCCTGGGAAATCCGTAATGAACAAATGAAACTGAACATCATTAGTTATAAAACAAACTGAAATCATGTGCCAAATGACAGAACGCAATGAGCAAAGAGAGCACTGCTTTACTTCCGTAATATTCTAGCCAAAGATGCATAACCCAAAGCAGCACAGTCTGTCTGAACTTAAGAAATGCCAACTAGAGAGACATTATACCACAATAACTGGCCCATAATCTTCATGCATCAGGTTATAAAGGGAAAGTCAATTTTAAAAAATGATCAGTGTGTAACACATGCTCATCCTAAACCTTCTGTGAGTCACATTTTATCTTTTGAAAACTATATGCCATTTTGTTCCACTGAATTTTATTTTCATTGCTGTAATATCATAATGAGCCTCTATTAATATTTAGTAGACACGGGGGCACCTGTGTGGCTGTTGTTAGGCATCTGCCTTTGGCTCAGGTCATGATCCCAGGATCTTGGGATCAAGCCCCACATCAGGCTGCCTGCCCAGCAGGAAGCCTGCTCCTCCCTCCCCCACTCCCCCAGCTTGTGTTCCCTCTCTTGCTGTGTCTGTGTCAAATAAATAAATAAAAAACCTTTAAAAAAGAGTATTTAGGGGCGCCTGGGTGGCTCAGTGGATTAAGCCGCTGCCTTCGGCTCAGGTCATGATATCAGGGTCCTGGGATCGAGCCCCGCATCGGGCTCTCTGCTCCGCAGGGAGCCTGCTTCCTCCTCTCTCTCTGCCTGCCTCTCTGCCTACTTGTGATCTCTCTCTCTGTCAAATAAATAAAATAAAATCTTTATAAATAAATAAATAAATAAATAAATAAAATAAAAAAGAGTATTTAGTAAACACATATTAACTGCTAAGGGATTTACAGACCTTCCTAATAAAAAGTAAAAGAGGCCCATCCCCTATAGATTCTGATTCCACAGTTCTTAAACAGGACCTAAAATTCTGTTGTTTTTTTTTTTTATTTTATTTATTTATTTGATAGAGACACAGTGAGGTGGGAACACAAGCAGGCGGACGGAGAGGGGGAGAGGGAGAAGCAGGCTTCTGCTGGGCAGGGAGCCCGATGCGGGGCTCCATCCCAGGACCCTAGGATCATGACCTGAGCAGAAGGCAGACGCTTAATGACTTGAGCCACTCAGGTGCCCCTACAATTGTTTTAAACCAGCATTTAAAGTGATGATCACCAGGAAAGGATGGTAAATACTGCAATAAACATCAATAAAAAAAATCCTTGCCTAAGGAACATGGCCTCTAAAGGAAAATATTCTTTTTTTTTTTTTAAAGATTTTATTTATTTATTTGACAGAGAGAGATCACAAGTGGGCAGAGAGGCAGGCAGAGAGAGAGGAGGAAGCAGGCTCCCTGCGGAGCAGAGAGCCGCATGCGGGGCTCGATCCCAGGACCCTGAGATCATGACCTGAGCCGAAGGCAGCGGCTTAATCCACTGAGCCACCCAGGCGCCCCCTTTTTTTTTAAAGGAAAATATTCTATTGCTTGGCTAACTGTTTACAGTTTGGACCATGAAACAAGGTCCAGTATCTTCTGTTATCAATATACTTGAAATTATAGATTAGACAAATATAACACTGGGGCGCCTAGGTGGCTCAGTCGATACCCATCTGCCTTCTGCTCAGATCATGATCCTGGAGTCCTGGGATTGAGCCCCCAAACCGGCTCCCTGCCCAGCGGGAAGCCTGCTTCTCCCTCTCCCTCTGCTTGTGTCCCCTCTCTCACTGTGTCTCTCTCTGTCAAATAAATAAATAAAATCTTTTAAATATATATATAACACTAATAAATTTTGTAAGAAATCAAGAATATTACAAATCTCTATCCTTTAAGAAGTTTCATCTTCATGTTTAACCTGGAATTTTCTTAGACTATTTTCCTCCTCAGTTTACCCTTTTTAAAAAAATATTTATTTATGGGGCACGTAGGTAGTTCAGTCATTAAGCATCTGCCTTCAGCTCAGGTCATGGATCAAGCCCCACATCCTGCTCCCTGCTCAGCAGGAAGCCTGTTACTCCCTCTACCACTCCCCCTGCCTGTGCTCCCTCTCTAGCTGTCTCTCCCTCTCTATGTGTGTCTAATAAATAAATAGGATCTTTAAGAAATATGTATTTATTTGAGAGATAAACCATGAGAGCAAGTGCAAGAGCAATCAGGGGAGGGGCAGAGGGAGAGATCCCAGCTGAGCGCAGAACCTGACAAGAGGCTCAATCCCAGGACCCTAAGATCATGACCTGAGCCAAAATCAAGAGTGGGGTGCTTAAACAACTGAGTCACACAGGCACCCCCTCAGTTTACCTCTTAAAATTGGTCAAAGTCTGTCCATGCTTTGCTTACCAAAAAAAAGAGAACTGTGATCGTTAAACTGTTGCATATAAAAATTGCTATGTTCACCCTCCAAAATGAATTTTAAGGAGAAAAAAAGCATTACTGGAAAAAAGATGCTTTTAATTCTCAAGTTTCTAGACTACTAAAGTAAAATGTAAAATACACAAGGTAACTCAAGAGCTGTGAAACTTAAAATGAACAGACTTAATTTTCATATAAAATTCACTACCAAAAAATATAAACCCTACTCTATAAACAAATTCTTACTCAATGAGCTTCTCTTTCCTCGTAAGACTGAACTAGGTTAAGTCATCCCTGAAATTTTTTCTAATTCAGCTTATAAGAGACCCTTTTTCTTACAAGGGTTGGTAACGGTACATTTTAATTAAGAATTATACTGCAAACAAATTGGGCTCAATTGGAATAAAACGGAATTCAAATAAATACATTTAGTCAACAGCCGATGTGGTCAAAACAAAGTGCTAAACAGTGAAGATTCTTAAAAGGCTCAAGAGGGGGCGCCTGGGTGGCTCAGTGGGTTAAGCCTCTGCCTTTGGCTCAGGTCATGGTCCTGGGGTCCTGGGATCGAGTCCCGCATTGGGTTCTTTGCTCAGCGGAGAGCCTGCTTCCCTCTCTCTCTCTGCCTGCCTCTCTGCCTACTTGTGATTTCTCTCTGTGTCAAATAAATAAGTAAAATCTTTAAAAAAAAAGGCTCAAGAGGGCAGTCCCCCTAGGAACATTCTAAGGGAGTTAATAATTGTTAAAAAAAGAACACATTCTTCTCTTCTCTAGTGCACATGGAACCTTCTCCAGAATAGATCACATCCTGGGTCACAAATCAGGTCTCAACCGGTATCAAAAGATTAGGATTATTCCCTGCATATTTTCAGACCACAATGCTCTGAAGCTAGAACTCAATCACAAGAGGAAAGCTGGAAAGAACCCAAATACATGGAGACTAAACAGCATCCTTCTAAAGAATGAATGGGTTAACCAGGAAATTAAAGAAGAATTGAAAAAATTCATGGAAACAAATGATACTGAAAACACAACAGTTCAAAATCTGTGGGACACAGCAAAGGCAGTCCTGAGAGGAAAATATATAGCGGTACAAGCCTTTCTCAAGAAACAAGAAAGGTCTCAAGTACACAACCTAACCCTACACGTAAAGGAGCTGGAGAAAGAACAAGAAAGAAACCCTAAACCCAGCAGGAGAAGAGAAATCATAAAGATCAGAGCAGAAATCAATGAAATAGAAACCAAAAAAACAATAGAAAAAAATCAATGAAACTAGGAGCTGGTTCTTTGAAAGAATCAATAAGATTGATAAACCCCTGGCCAGACTCATCAAAAAGAAAAGAGAAAGGACCCAAATAAATAAAATCATGAATGAAAGAGGAGAGATCACAACTAACACCAAAGAAATACAGACAATTATAAGAACATACTATGAGCAACTCTACGCCAACAAATTGGACAATCTGGAAGAAATGGATGCATTCCTAGAGACATAGAAACTACCACAACTGAACCAGGAAGAAATAGAAAACCTGAACAGGCCCATAACCAGTAAGGAGATTGAAACAGTCATCAAAAATCTCCAAACAAACAAAAGCCCAGGGCCAGACGGCTTCCCAGGGGAATTCTACCAAACATTTTTTTTTTTTTAAAGATTTTATTTATTTGTCAGAGAGAGAGTACACACAAGCAGGCAGAGAGAGAGGAGGAAGCAGGCTCCCTGCCGAGCAAGGAGCCGGATGCGGGACTCGATCCCAGGGCCCCAGGATCATGACCTGAGCCGAAGGCAGCGGCTTAACCAATGGAGCCACCCAGGCGTCCCGTCTACCAAACATTTAAAGAACTAATTCCTATT
This sequence comes from Meles meles, assembly GCF_922984935.1. Classification (NCBI taxonomy): domain Eukaryota; kingdom Metazoa; phylum Chordata; class Mammalia; order Carnivora; family Mustelidae; genus Meles; species Meles meles. The sequence goes on from NC_060068.1 coordinate 96,493,721, forward strand.
CTCCTGAAACTGTTCCAAAAAATAGAAATGGAAGGAAAACTTCCAAACTCATTTTATGAGGCCAGCATCACCTTGATCCCAAAACCAGACAACGATCCCACCAAAAAAGAGAACTACAGACCAATATCCTTGATGAACACAGACGCAAAAATTCTCGCCAAAATACTAGCCAATAGGATTCAACAGTACATTAAAAGGATTATTCACCACGATCAAGTGGGATTTATTCCAGGGCTGCAGGGTTGGTTCAACATCCGCAAATCAATCAATGTGATAGAACACACTAATAAAAGAAAGAACAAGAACCATATGATACTCTCAATAGATGCTGAAAAAGCATTTGACAAAGTACAGCATCCCTTCCTGATCAAAACTCTTCAAAGTGTGGGGATAGAGGGCACATACCTCAATATTATCAAAGCCATCTATGAAAAACCCACCGCAAATATCATTCTCAATGGAGAAAAACTGAAAGCTTTTCCGTTAAGGTCAGGAACACGGCAGGGATGTCCATTATCACCACTGGTATTCAACATAGTACTAGAAGTCCTAGCCTCAGCAATCAGACAACAAAAAGAAATTAAAGGCATCCAAACTGGTAAAGAAGAAGTCAAACTATCACTCTTCGCAGATGATATGATACTATATGTGGAAAACCCAAAAGACTCCACTCCAAAACTGCTAGAACTTGTACAGGAATTCAGTAAAGTGTCAGGATATAAAATCAATGCACAGGGGCACCTGGGTGGCTCAGTGGGTTAAGCCGCTGCCTTCGGCTCAGGTCATAATCTCAGGGTCCTGGGATCGAGCCCTGCATCGGCCTCTCTGCTCAGCAGGGAGCCTGCTTCCTCCTCTCTCTCTCTCTGCCTGCCTCTCTGCCTACTTGTGATCTCTCTCTGTCAAATAAATAAATAAAATCTTTAAAAAAAAAAAAAAATCAATGCACAGAAATCAGCTGCATTTCTGTACACCAACAACAAGACTGAAGAAAGAGAAATTAAGGAGTCAATCCCATTTACAATTGTACCCAAAACTATAATATACCTAGGAATAAACCTAACCAAAGAGACTAAGAATCTATACACAGAAAATTATAAAGTACTCATGAAAGAAATTGAGGAAGACACAAAAAAATGGAAAAATGTTCCATGCTCCTGGATTGGAAGAATAAATATTGTGAAAATGTCTATGCTACCTAAAGCAATCTACACATTTAATGCAATCCCTATCAAAATACCATCCATTTTTTTTTCAAAGAAATGGAACAAATAATCCTAAAATTTATATGGAACCAGAAAAGACCTCGAATAGCCAAAGGAATATTGAAAAAGAAAGCCAACGTTGGTGGCATCACAATTCCGGACTTCAAGCTCTATTACAAAGCTGTCATCATCAAGACAGCATGGTACTGGCACAAAAACAGACACATAGATCAGTGGAACAGAAGAGAGAGCCCAGAAATCGACCCTCAACTCTATGGTCAACTAATCTTCGACAAAGCAGGAAAGAATGTCCAATGGAAAAAAGACAGCCTCTTCAATAAATGGTGCTGGGAAAATTGGATAGCCACATGCAGAAAAATGAAATTGGACCACTTCCTTACACCACACACGAAAATAGACTCCAAATGGATGAAGGACCTCAATGTGAGAAAGGAATCCATCAAAATCCTTGAGGAGAATGCAGGCAGCAACCTCTTCGACCTCAGCCGTAGCAACATCTTCCTAGGAACAACGGCAAAGGCAAGGGAAGCAAGGGCAAAAATGAACTATTGGGATTTCATCAAGATCAAAAGCTTTTGCACAGCAAAGGAAACAGTTAACAAAACCAAAAGACAACTGACAGAATGGGAGAAGATATTTGCAAACGACATATCAGATAAAGGGCTAGTATCCAAAATCTATAAGGAACTTAGCAAACTCAACACCCAAAGAACAAACAATCCAATCAAGAAATGGGCAGAGGACATGAACAGACATTTCTGCAAAGAAGACATCCAGATGGCCAACAGACACATGAAAAAGTGCTCCACGTCACTCGGCATCAGGGAAATACAAATCAAAACCACAATGAGATATCACCTCACACCAGTCAGAATGGCTAAAATTAACAAGTCAGGAAATGACAGATGCTGGCGAGGATGCGAAGAGAGGGGAACCCTCCTACACTGTTGGTGGGAATGCAAGCTGGTGCAACCACTCTGGAAAACAGCATGGAGGCTCCTCAAAATGTTGAAAATAGAACTACCCTATGACCCAGCAATTGCACTACTGGGTATTTACCCTAAAGATACAAACATAGTGATCCGAAGGGGCACGTGTACCCGAATGTTTATAGCAGCAATGTCTACAATAGCCAAACTATGGAAAGAACCTAGATGTCCATCAACAGATGAATGGATAAAGAAGATGTGGTATATATACACAATGGAATACTATGCAGCCATCAAAAGAAATGAAATCATGCCATTTGCGACGACATGGATGGAACTAGAGCGTATCATGCTTAGTGAAATAAGTCAATCGGAGAAAGACAACTATCATATGATCTCCCTGATATGAGGACATGGAGAAGCAACATGGGGGGGTAGGGGGATAGGAGAAGAATAAATGAAACAAGATGGGATTGGGAGGGAGACAAACCATAAATGACTCTTAATCTCACAAAACAAACTGCGGGTTGCTGGGGGGAGGTGGGATTGGGAGAGGGGGAGGGGGCTATGGACATTGGGGAGGGTAAGTGCTATCGTGAGTGCTGTGAAGTGTGTAAACCTGGCGATTCACAGACCTGTAGCCCTGGGGATAAAAATACATTATATGTTTATTAAAAAAAAAAAAAAATTTGGAAGGGGAGGCGAACCATAAGAGACTATGGACTCTGAAAAACAACCTGAGGGTTTTGAAGGGTCAGGGGTGGGAGGTTGGGGGAACAGGTGGTGGGTAATGGGGAGGGCACGTTTTGCATGGAGCACTGGGTGTTGTGCAAAAAGAATGAATACTGTTACGCTGAAAAAATAAATAAAATGGGAAAAAAAAATAATTGTTAAAAAGAAAAAGAAAAAAAGGTGCACCCTCAAATCCATTATCAGGAAAGTTGAGGGATAAGCAAATTATTTACCTGAAGTATTTACCAAGAGAAAAATACCAAAGTTACAAGGGTTCAAAAGAAGTAAACAGATACACTTAAAAAAAGAACAAAAGATATACTGGGATCAGCTTAAACATGTTGTCTGAAAAGGGGGCAGATTCACCAGAGCTAAGTAATTTACCCCTAAGCTACACAGCCAGTAATGCCAAGACCTGGGCAGAAAGCTAGATCCTTCTGCCTCAAAAGCCATGTTCTTCTGTTCACTATCAGTATCTTTCATATACTCCCACACAAATTACTGAATTCATTCTCCTGCTCTGCCTTGCTCCCACCTCCAAACCCCATCACCCCCCCCAAATATATTTCAGGAAGTAACCAAAGTAACTTATCTTCAAGTTTCATTTTACTTTATAAACTTAGGAAGATTCTCCTTCCCATAAAGAAACATTTCTGGTATATTTGTTTACTGAATGACAGAATTCATCAACAAACATTTATGGAGCACCTACTCTAAGCCAGCACTTCAATTCTCCTCCACAAGAATGTATACTATTATGAAGGAACAGAGGGAGGAAGAAACTGAAGAAAGTAGCACGATTAGCTAATTTTTCCTGGTACCAGAAGTGGCAACTACAGGTGTAAAAAAAAAAAAAAAAAAAAAAAGAGCCGCAATTAATGGTAAGGATTATCCTCAAACTACTAAAATGTGAAATGCGGCAGACTGAATTATGACAATATCAAATAATTCCATAATTGGTTACAGTGTGCTGAAACTCCACATTAGATTTATTTACAAAGAACAGGGGAAATCCTGAATGTGAGGACTGAAAGGAACAGAAAATCACTAACAAAAGTTAATTGTAAGAAAGAGAAAATGGGGGGAAAATTTTATTACCACAGAAGGGGGAAGGAAGGCCTTTCTAAGTCGACACACAAAACACACGATAAAAATATATTTATATCGTAATTGTAAGCACAAACACAAAAAGCACTCTACATGACAAAATTCACAACCAAGGTCAAAGAAAACAACATGAGATAAATGCTTATCACAAACAGCACATACAAAGGATTGACCTCCCTTCATATATCAAATGTTCCTAACATATCAAAAAAACAAAGAATTTTAAAAAATTATATAGAGTTGGGGCGCCTGGGTGGCTCAGTGGGTTAAAGCCTCTGCCTTCGGCTCAGGTCATGATCCCAGGGTCCTGGGATCGAGCCCCGCATCGGACTCTCTGCTCAGCAGGGAGCCGAGCCCGCTTCCCCCTCTCTCTGCCTGCCTCTGCCTACTTGTGATCTCTGTCTGACTTGTGATCTCTGTCTGTGAAATAAATAAATAAAATCTTTAAAAAAAAAAAATTATATAGAGTTGACAGAAAAGGATCTTACATATGAATATTTTCATTCTAATTCAAAAGAAAAAGGCAAAATGCCCCACAAAAAAGTCTGATAACCACATTAATGCTAAACTGTTAAGTTGGTATTACCTCTATGGAAAGCAATTTAGCATAGCTCTCAAAATTACACTCAGAAATTCCACTTGGAAGAATGTACCCCAGGGAGGTCTAGGTGGCTCAGTCAGTTAAGCACCTGCCTTTGGCTCAAGTCATGATCCCCGAGTCCTGGAATAGAATCCCACATCTGGCTCCTCACTCAGAGAGAGCCTGCTTCTCCCTCTGCTTGTGCTGGCGCCTCTCTCTTTCTCTCTCTCTCTCTCTCACACAAATAAGCAAATAAATCTCTTAAAAACAAAAAAGAGAATGGGAGGCGCCTGGGTGGCTCAGTGGGTTAAGCCGCTGCCTTCGGCTCAGGTCATGATCTCAGGATCCTGGGATCGAGTCCCGCATCGGGCTCTCTGCTCAGCGGAGAGCCTGCTTCCCTTCCTCTCTCTCTGCCTGCCTCTCTTGTGATTTCTGTCAAATAAATAAAATCTTTAAAAAAAAAAAAAAGAGAGAATGTACCCCACATTTACAAGGATACTAGCACTGTTTCGAACAGTTAAGAAAAGAAACAAAGCACGGCAAAAGAGATCTGGTTAATTAGACAGTAAGCCACCAATATAAAAAGAATGGGGGGGGCGCCTGGGTGGCTCAGTGGTTTAAGCCGCTGCCTTCCGCTCAGGTCATGATCTCAGGGTCCTGGGATCGAGTCCCACGTCAGGCTCTCTGCTCTGAAGGGAGCCTGCTTCCCTCTCACTCTCTCTGCCTGCCTCTCTGCCTACCTGTGATCTCTGTCTGTCAAATAAATAAATAAAATCTTTAAAAAAAAAAAAAAAAAGAATAGGGAAGCTTTACATATATAAATATGGAATAACCTTCCAAGATATGTCCGTAAGTAAAAAAGCTATAGAGCAAGGTGGACCTCATGTTACTACCTCTATTAAAAAGAATAAAATGTGCTTATATACACATAAGGTCTCTCCAGAAAAATACATAAACTTAAGAGTGATTTCTTCAGCTAAGAACTACAGCTGGGAAATAGGCATGAGGGGGTAATTATTTTCTAAAAACCCTGTACTTCTTGTAATTTGCACTGGGTACATGTATTCAAAGTAATTTTAAATACTCTTTACTCTGACTCAACTTTATCATTTCTTGAATCCTCTAACATTACCAATCTTTTTCTGAAGTAAGACTAAAAGGCAGCATCCCAAAGGCAGCAAACAAGCTTCAACAAATGAATTTAGAAAATGTGCCTAACACTATGAACTAGTCATTTCACAAACAGTTCAGAGACAGAATCCTTGATTTGAAATGAAAACTTTGGAAATTCAAGTACCTTAACTTTTTGATTATGAAGACAAAAGCCTAAAATATATACTGAATACATAAACATGCATACACAAACACATACATGCTATTAACCAGGGAATTTGTTTAGGGCTTTGGCATAATCTTCTCATCAAAAAACAAAACAGAACACCAGGTTTTTATACAGGGGCACCTAGGTGGTTCATTCAGTTGGTTAAGTGTTTGACTTTGGCTCAGGTCATGATCTCTCAGGTCTTGGGATCAAGCCCCGCATCAGGTCCCCAACTCAGTGGGGGAGTCTGCCTTCTCCCTCTCACTCTGCCCCCCCCACCCCTCACGCGCATGCACACATGTGTGCTCTCTCTCAAATTTTTAAAAATCTTAAAAAAAAAAAAAAAACGGTTTTTATATAGATGTGAAACACATTTTAAAGTTCCCAATGTCAGAGCACTCATCAGTGTTAAGTGAAGCTCTAAACCACTAAACACATACACAATTACTGTAAACTAACGGAGAATACGTTAGGGTAGATATCTTACCTTACACAAAATTTTAGCCTCAATAACAGCTATTTAGGTAATTCTCTAAATTCTTCTTTTTCTTAAGATTTTATTTATTTATTTGACAGACAAACAGTAAGAGAGAGCATGAGAGGTGAGAAGGTCAGAGGGAGAAGCAGACTCCCCATGGAGCTGGGAGCCCAATGCAGGACTCCATCCTGGGACTCCGGGATCCTGACCTGAGCGGAAGACAGTTGCTTCACCAACTGAGCCACCCAGGTACGCCGGTAATTCTCTAAATTTTGAGTCTGTTTTAGTTTCACATGTTAGGCACTGCCCTGACCTACAGCTATAACACACCTTACACAAAATACAGATCTTAATCTCTCAAACACAGAAGAAACACGTTCTCCCAAACAGTTTGAGCTACCAGTGCAATCATAACTTGCTTTCTACTAACCTAAGCCAACTCTGTCCCCAAAAGACTCTGCCCTCTCATCAAACTGTCCTTGAAGGTCCTAATTTAAAGGACTAAGTTAAAAACGTTTTTCACTCACATTTTCCCATTTCCACAATGTCCCTATAAGAACTCATTTTAATGGAAGAGACCAAAGAGTAATTCATGTGAAAAATCTGAAAAACTACCAGTTAACTTAGAGAGAAAAACAAAGCAACTAAGTTACATATGGAAAGTCCTTAAGATATCTCACTATGCATTTTTCAAGTAGTTTTCAACCTAGCTAGTAGGTTGTTTCCATGAAACAATTTTTCATCACTCACTGTAACAGCCTCAAGTTTAGCATTCTTGTAGAGCTTTAGGAAATAAGGCCCCTTGTAAGAAACCTTTAACATGCTCTTCTTAAAAAGAACCAAATCAAGATCACACTGAGATCACACTGAGAAAATTTGTAATATCAAAAATAATTGAAACTCTGTGGGCACAAATCTCTTTTGTATATTTGAGGAGTAACGATTATGTCTCCTGTTCAAAAAAAAAATTAGTTAATATAAATGAATTCTCATGGCCTTTCTCATTTCTGAAAAAGAGAAGCCAAAAATCCTTTCGCTCACTTATTTCAAAGTTACTTCTTGAAACCTAAAGTGTGTTTCATCTTTTTAAACCTGAGAGGGCAATTTCACTAGGTTTTAATCCCTCCAACTCAACAGTTCAAACTAGGAAGCATTTTTATTTAAGATTTTTTTTTTAAAGATTTTATTTATTTACTTGACAGAGATCAGAAGTAGGCAGAGAGGCAGGCAGGGAGAGTGGAAAACAGGCTCCCTGCTGAGCAGAGAGCCAGATGCAGGGCTTGATCCCAGGACCCTGGGATCATGACCTGAGCCAAAGGCAGGAGAGGCTTAACCCACTGAGCTACCCAGGTGCCCCTAAGATTTTTTTTTTTTTTTAATAATCTCCACATCCAACATGGGGCTCAATCTCACAACCCTAAAATCAACAGTCAACACTCCCTACTGACTGAGCCAGCCAGGTACCCCTAGGGAATTTTTTTTTTCAAGATTTTATTCATTTATTTGACAAAGAGAGACACAGCGATGAGAGGGAACACAAGCAAGGGGAGTGGGAGAGGGAGAAGCAGGCTTTCTGCTGAGCAGGCAGCCAGATTTGGGGCTCCATCCCAGAACTCCGGGATCATGACCCCAGCAGAGCTAAAGGCAGATGCCTAATGACTAAGCCACCCAGGCGCCCCCCTAGGGAACATTTTTAAAGGCAAGGTCATAATGAATAAGCCCTTATCAGTCCCTTCAGGATGCTTACAGCAAATCCAAAACCAGTCTTTATAATCTAGCAACCAGACTAGAAGCTCATACAACAAATATTTAAGTCTAGGCAGATAAAACAGCTTCTAAATAATGTGACAACGAATCAACTAGGCTATAAATAATCCCCTAACAAATTTCTCCTAGTCCCCAAACACTTAAACTGCAGTTCTGTAATAAAAATACCAACTGCAGGGGCGCCTGGGTGGCTCAGTGGGTTAAAGCCTCTGCCTTGGGCTCAGGTCATGATCTCAGGGTCCTGGGATCGAGCTCCACAGAGGGCTCTCTGCTTAGCAGGGAGCCTGCTTCCCCCTCTCTCTCTGCCTGCCTCTCTGTCTACTTGTGATCTCTCTCTCTCTAATAAATAAAAATTTTAAAAATACCAACTACACATACTCAATTCTGGGGAAAAAATAAGTCAACCTAAATTATCTAAGATGTTAATTCTTTTACTCTGCAAGTAAGCGTGCTAAGATATAACAAATAAATGAGACAAGGTCCCCTGCCCTCAGAAAAGTATGTGTAAGTATGAGTGAAAGTAAGCCAGAAAGAGACTGTGCACTGAAAGAAATAAATATGATAATCCGTTAAGAGAAACCAAAGGGTATAGGAAGGAGGGCTGCCCACTTTACACAGAATGGTTAGAGAGTCACTTAGAATCTAATACATAAAGTAAAACTAAGCCAACAAAGGGAAAGAATAAGTAAGCATAAAGGCCCTAAGACAGGAAGTAAAATGGCCAGTGTGTTGAAGGAAGAGAAAGAGGGCCCTAAAAGGCAAATGGTCTAAGAAGAAATGGAGGGAACAAATAATTCTTACAGGGTAGAGTCTGCATGTTATTCTTAGGTCCAGTGGGAACACCCTGCTCTGTGAATAATAAACTACAGGGGTGCAAGAATGGCAGAGAAACAAAGTTATAAGGCTACAGCAATAGAGAAGATGGTGGCTTGAACAAGTACAATGGCAGTTGAATAAAAAAGGACTTATTTCAAATAGATTTGCTTAATGTTTAGACAGGAGGAAAAGTAGAAATCAAAGGTGATTTCCAAGTTTTTCAGCTTGAACAGATGAACTGTGTTGCCATTTACTGAACAAGGAAAGAATGGAGACAGTATGGAGCTAAAAGACTCAAAAAGTGCAGTTTGGGATATATTAAATTTGTAAAATAAGTGAAGAGGCCAAGAAGGCCGTTAAATTACAAGAGTAGAATATGGGAAAGAGATGTGGACTACAGATTTAAATTTGAGATCATCTGCATATAATAAACCATGGTACCATTTCCCAGGTTACATATCTGCTTCTCCTCCTGTCTTTCCCATCCCCCTTCATTCTCTCTCTCTAATAAATAAATCTTTTTAAGAATAATAAATAAATAAAACTGATTTGTTTAGTTCTATCCTTTCAATTTAAAATTTACCTATGCTCTCACGCCAGTCTTATCCGTCCTGGCTGATCATAATGGCCCTCAACTACTATCTATGGGAGGCAGTAACAATACTGCTAAATAAAGTCTGTATCATTTTACAATTTCAAAGCATTCAGCACTTGTTATTTAACTTGAGTCTACTCATAACCTTGTGAAGCAAGAAAAGAACCAGTTTTACTAGGGCAGGAAATGAGAGTCTTATAAAGGCTGCCCTGGCCATCATCAAATAGCTATTATTTATAGAAGGGATGTAACCACAATTCAAATTTAAAGACTCTTTTTACTCTGCATTCACAGAACAGAGCAAACCAAATAGAGTTCAGGAATCTTACATTTTTGCCTCATTTGCTACTAAATGCTCAGCACAAATGAAACAGCAGGCATACAGTAGGTATGAAAACATCTACTGAGGCAATGAACATCTTCTCCAGCAGACTAACACTCAAGAAATCCCAGAACTTCTGGTGAATCGAAGTTTTAAAGGTCAATTAAGTTGATAGTCTGCAACCTCCTTTCTCACCTCCGACACAGAAATACTGTCATTTATTTCAAAATATGTTCAAGTATAAATTACGTAATACCTAACACCTCAAGCCACACAGACTGCCCTATCAATTCAAGATGGCATTATTTTGCAACAGGTGTTACTTCACTGGCCCATAAAAACAATTTCTTTTAGTCCACATTTCCTATAAAAGATTTGTTAAAAAATGAAAGAGGTCATCAGGATTCTAAAATAAAGCAGAAAAAGTCAAATGCTTGCATCCATATTTATCAACTACAGACTTAAAATATATAGCAATGACAGTAAGTACACCAGTAGTTCCACACATACAGGCAACTGATTTTTAACAGACGTTATTTTGAAGTGACTGAAGGGGTAACAAAGCTTTCTCAACAATAATTGGGACAACTGAATATTGTCAACAATATTAAAAAAAAAAAAAGAAAATGAAAATGAAAACCTTTGCTCACACCACACACCCAAAAAAAAAAAAAAAAAATCATTCAAAACACATCACAGACCCAAAAGTATAAGCTAAACTACAAAATTTCTATTGGAAAGGAGGAGAAAATCTTGTGACCTCGGGTCAAGGAAAGATTTCTTAGGACACACACAAAAAAACCAATTTTACTTCAAACTTTACCTATTCTTCAAAACACACTATTAAAATGATGGCAGGGCGCCTGGGTGTCTCAGTCAGTTAAGCAGCTGCCTTCTGCTCAGGGCTTGATTCCAGAGTCTTCCCATCAAATCAAGTCCAGGTTCTGGTTTCCTGCTCAGCAGGGGGTCTTTCGGCTCCCTCTCCCTTTCCCCCATGCTAGTGCATGCTCTCTTAAATAAAATTTTAAGACTTAAGAAAGAAAATGATGGCAAAACACAGACTAAGGGAAATTATGTGCAAAACATGTATCTCATATACATGTATCCAAAATACATAAATAATTCTTACAATTCAACAAGACAATCTCATCGTTTTTAAATGGGCAAAAGATCTGGACACCACCAAAACACATCATTAGGGAAATAAACTAAAACCACAATGCAGGGGTGACTGGGTGGATCAGTGGGTTAAAGTCTCTGCCTTCAGCTCAGGTCATGATCCTAGGTCCTGGGATCCAGCCCCACATCGGGCTCTCTGCTCAGCAGGGAGCCTGCTCCCCCCCCCCCCCCGCCCCTGCCTCTGTGCCTACTTGGGCTCTGTCAAATAAATAAATAAAATCTTTTAAAAAACAAACAAAAAAAAGCCCACAACGCAAATTCAAACCATATACTCACTCCACAGATAAAACTGAAAGACATCAAATACTGGCAAGAATGCAGAACTATGTAACATATATTGCTGTGCAAATGCAAATGGTTTAGCACTCTGTTAACAGACACTGGCAAGTTTTTAGCAGTCAAATACACAAAATTCATATGACCCTGCAATCATGTTGTTGGTTAATTTTCCCAACAGAAAGGAAAACCCTTCTCCTCACCAAATCCAATATGCAAATGTTCAAACAAACCCTATTCACAACAGTCAAACACTGGAAACAATCCAAATGTCTAGCAACCAGAGAATGGATAAACATTTATTGTGTATCCACACAAGAAAATACCACTTAGCCATATAGGGCACCTGGGTGGCTCAGTGGGTTAAAGCCTCTGCCTTCGGCTCAGGTCATGATCCCAGGGTCCTGGGATGGAGCACTGCTTCCCCTTCCTCTCGCCTGCCTCTCTGCCTACTTCTGATCTGTCTGTCAAATAAATAAATAAAATCTTTAAAAATATATATGGATTATAATACATGCAATAACATGCATGAAAAGTCAGAAACAAAAGTATACAGTGTTTGGTCTCTCTATATGAAATTCTGGAAAACAATTTGCAACACAAAAAACAAGAAAAACAAATGTGGTTTCTACAGAATAGGGGTGAGGGAAAAGGACCGTCTGTAAAGGACAACAGGGTACTTTCTGGGTGATGTAAACGTTCCACATTCTCAGGTGGTGGGATTACACAACTGATATGTTTTTAAAAAACCTTCAAACTGTACACTTTGAGAGTGAATTTACGGTATGTAAATTATACCTCAATATACCTAGTTTAAAAATGGGTTTGCATTCCATTAAAAAATTAATAGGCACACATTCTTCCATAGAAACCAACTACCAAAATGTTAATTTTTTTAAAGACTTTATTTATTTGACAGACAGAGATCACAGGTAGGCAGAGAGGCAGACAGAGAGAGGGAGAGGGAAGCAGGCTCCCCACCAAGCAGAGAGCCTGATACCTTCAATTCGTGGTAGAGAAAAACTGATAATTATTTTTCTTTTGATCATTTCTACAAGTACCAAATACTGTCACTGCATTATATGATAGCTTTAATGTTGGCTAACTGCCCATTCAACTGAAATGGCAGTATTAGAAAGATAAATGAAACATACTCTAACCAATATATTATTAATCCATCTGACAGACTTTTCTTCCTAAAAGGACAGAAATACTTCCGAACACCAGTCAGTTGTTTCTTTTAAGAAGGCCAAATGGAGAGTGTTTTGGAAATGTGTGAGAATGTTTTGGAAATATTAGTATTCTAGAACTGTCACATCTGTGCTACTACATATTAAAATTCATTATTTTAACCATAGTATCTTTTTCACTTTAGAAGTGTATTAATATGATCTTATGTGCATAAAATTTTATGTCAGGTTAATAAAGGGGACTTTTAAAAGTACTTGTTATAAAAGTTCTACGGATCTGATTGGATTCTTTATCACTGTCTACAGAACTATGCTGTCTAATATGGCAGCTAGTAGCCACATGCTATTGTTTAAATTTGCATTAAAATTTAACTTAAAATTCACTTCTTCATCTGCACTAGCCACACTTCAAATAAGGGCATATGTCTAGCAATTACCATACTGAACAGTGAAAACATAGAATGCTTCCCTCATTTCACAAAGTTCAATTGGACAGTGCTACACCAGAGTAAAATCTACTAAAAATTAACTGTAAATAGGGGCGCCTGGGTGGCTCAGTGGATTAAGCTGCTGCCTTCGGCTCAGGTCATGATCTCAGGATCCTGGGATCGAGTCCCACGTCGGGCTCTCTGCTCCGCAGGGAGCCTGCTTCCTCCTCTCTCTCTGCCTGCCTCTCTGCCTACTTGTGATCTCTCTCTCTCTGTCAAATAAATAAAATAAAATCTTTAAAAAAAAAAAAAAAAATTAACTGTAAATAAAGAACACAGATAAGCAAAATTCAAATCCCAACTCTGGGGGCGCCTGGGTGGCTCAGTGGGTTAAGGCCTCTGCCTTCAGCTCAGGTCATGATCTCAGGGTCCTGGGATCGAGCCCCGCATCGGGCTCTCTGCTCAGTGGGGAGCCTGCTTCTCTCTCTCCCTCTGCCTGCCTCTCTGCCTACTTGTGATCTCTGTCTGTCAAATAAATAAATAAAATCTTAAAAAAACAACAACAAAAAAAAAAAACAAATCCCAACTCTGTTACTTACTGATACCTTAGGTAAATTAATCTCCAAGTTTCTTAAAATCACTAAATAGAAATAGCACTTATTTCACATGGCAACTGGGAAAAGCAATTCCTAATCTAAAATACTGTGAACACTGGTTATTAAATGATCCAAAGAAAGATATTCCTGAATGGGAATAAACCCATGTTAACAATATATATATATATTTTTTTTTTTAAAGATTTTATTTATTTGGGGCACCTGGGTGGCTCAGTGGGTTAAAGCCTCTGCCTTTCACTCAGGTCAGGATCCCAGGGTCCTGGGATCCAGCCCCGCTTCAGGCTCTCTGCTTGGCAGGGAGCCTGCTTCCTCCTCTCTCTCTCTCTGCCTGCCTCTCTCCCGACTTGTGATCTCTCTCTGTCAAATAAATAAATAAAATCTTTAAAAAAAAAAAAAAGATTTTATTTATTTATTTGACAGAGAGAGATCACAAGTAGACAGAGAGGCAGGCAGAGAGAGAGGGAGGGAAGCAGGCTCGCTGCTGAGCAGAGAGCCCGATGCGGGACTCAATCCCAGGACCCTGAGATCATGACCTGAGCCAAAGGCAGCGGCTTAACCCACTGAGCCACCCAGGTGCCCAACAATATATTATTTTTTTAAAAAGTCACAACTGTATCTCACTAAGGAAAAGAAAAATTTAGTAGCTAGCTGAGAATAAGTTACCTTCTCAGTCCTGAAACAGAGTATGCTTTCTCTACACTTTCCTCATAAAAACTTTAACTATGAGCTATCATAGTTGGAAGTCTAGGCTCTAGATATAAGAATATGTAGGTTCAGAAATACCACTTACTGATTGTGTGACCTTGGTGACTTAAATCTCTGTGCATTCATCTTCTTATTTGTAAAATAAGAATAAGACATTCCCACCCACACAAACTATCAGGATTAAAATAGTTAATTCAGGGGCACCTGGGTAGCTCAGTGGGTTAAAGCCTCTGCCTTCAGCTCAGGTCATGATCCCAGGGTCCTGAGATCCAGCCCCACATGGGCCTCTCTGCTCAGGAGGGAGCCTGCTTCCTCCCTCCACCCCCTCCCCCCCACTTGTGCTCTCTGTCAAATAAATAAAATCTTTAAAAAAAAAAAAAAGGCAGTTAATTCACTTAAAGGGCTTAAACAGCCAGCAATGTGGTAAACGTTGATAAATAAGTTATCAAAATCGAGTCATCGTGACAGGTGCTGATTTCCAGAATATATCAAGAACTCCTAAAGCTCAAATTTATTAACAGTACAAGACCTTATATACACCTTTCTTCAAAGAGGAAAAAAATGGCCAATAAACAAATAAGAAGACATCAATAATCATTAGAGAAACGCAAATCAAACCCACAATGAGATACCACTTCATAACCACTAGTATGGCCACTACCAAAAACATCGAAAACAAATGTCAGAAAGAATATGGAGAAAATGGAACCCATGTGCACTGCTGGTAGGAATAAAAAATAGTGCAGCCTTGACAGAAAACAGTATGGTGGTTCCTCAAGGAATTAAAAATAGAATTACCATATGAACCAGCAATTCTACTTCTAGTATATACCCAAAAGAACTAAAAGCAGGAATTAAAAAAAAAAAAAGGGCAGGAATCCAAACAAGTATTTGTACACCCATGTTCACAGCAGCATTAGTCATCTCAGAAAGGTAGATATAACCAAAATGTCAGTTTACAGATAAATGGATAAACAACTTGTGATACATACACACAATGGATTATTCTTTTATCTTAAAAAGGAAGGAAACTGATTCTACCACATACTACAACATGGATGAACCTCAAAGATACTATGCAAGCTGAAATAAACCAGTTACGAAACCACTAATACTGCACAATTCCACTTATACTAAGTACCTACATCAGAAATTCATAGAAATACAAAGTAGAATAGTGATTGCCAGGGGTGAGGGAGGCCGGAAATGTAAAGTTAATGGTTAATGGGTAAACAGTTTCAATTTGGGAAGATGAAAAGTTCTGGAATTGAAAGGTAGTGATGAATGCACAACAATGTGAATGTACTCAACACCACTTAAATATACACTCAAAAATGGCTAAAATGGTCAATTTTATGGGTTTTTTCCTGCCATGATAAATTTCCCGCATTACAGTGATTGGAAGATTAGTATGAAAGCAGAAACAAACCTTATCTCCAAAGCTCAGACTGTGACTATAAATGTACAAAGATTTAAATCTGAATTCATATAAAATTTAGAATATACTTTCTTCTCTAAAGTTGTAACAGCACAACCTACTAACTGTAGAGTGAATACTGGCTAATTCTAATTATGCTGACAATTACCGGTTGGGAAAGATTTCCTACTGTGGTTTTTTGTGAACATGTCCACAAATTCTTTTGAGAAAAGACAAAACCTAACTATACTCCCTTGGTTTCGGGCTACACCTAATGACTTGCTTGGAACAAAAAGAATGTGGCAGAAATGACTTCTGGAACAGGTCATAACAGATATACTGGCTTCTACCTATCTCTGAGATCATTTGCTCTAGGAACTGCAGCTGCCACATTTTAAAGAAACTCAAGGAGGGTGCCTGGCTGGCTCAGTGAATGCAACTCCTGATCTTGGGGTTTTGTGTTCGAGCCCCAAGCTGAGTGTACAGAGTACTAAAACAAACAAACAAACAAACAATACCCAAAGAGTTGAAAGGAGATCCACATGTGGTAAGGAACTTTGTCCTCCAGACGGGCAGCATCAACTGCTTCCAGGCCAATGAGTAGTACACTCTTAGAAAAAGATCCTCCAGCCCCAATCAAGCCTTCAAATATCAGTAGCTCTGATAACCGTATCAGAGCCTTTAATGAAGACCTAGAGGGAGCTAAAACCACTCTGGTAAACTGTTGCCAAACTTCTAATCCACAGATATCACGTGAGATAATAACTATTACTTTTTTTAAACTCGCTCATTAAGAGAGTATTTATACTCACTGAAAAGCAAACTAATTTCTTTAACTAGTATGCATTTGTAAAGACAATTTTTCAGTTTAAGAATTTTTTTTTTTTAAGTAGGCTCCATGTGGAGCCCAACACAGGGCCTTGAACTCAACACCCTGAGTGAGATCAAGACCTGAGCTGAGTGCCTGAGTGGCTCTTTCAGTTAAGCATCAGACTCCTCATTTTGGTTCAGGTTATAATCTCAGGAGGGCTTGAGTTGGAGCCCAGCAAGGAGCCTGCTTTAAAGTCTCTCTCACGGGGTGCCTGGGTGGTTCAGTGGCTCTCTCACCTGCCTTTGGCTCAGGTCATGATCCCAGGGTCCTGGGATCAAGCCCCACATGGGGCTCTCTGTTCAGCAGGGAGCCTGCTTCCCCCTTTCTCTCTGCCTGCCTCTCTGCCTACTTGTGATCTCTGACAAATAAATTTTTAAAAATCTTTTTAAAAATATAAATAAATAAAATAAAGTCTCTCTCTCCCTTGGGACAACTGTGTGGCTCAGTTGGTTAAACAACTGCCTTCGGCTCAAGTCAAGATCTTAGGGTACTGGTATCTGGCACCGCAGCTGGCTCCCTACTCAGCAGGGAGCCTGCTTCTCCCTCTCCCTCTGCCACTCTATGCTTGTATGCTCTGGCTCTCTCTCTCTCTCTCAAATAAATAAAAATCTTAAAAAAAAAAAAAAAAAAAAAGTCTCTCTGCACCCCCTCCCCTCTTCTCGCTGTCTCGCTCTTGCCTTTAAAAAAAAAAAAAAAAAAGAGGGGGTGCCCGGGTGGCTCAGTTGGTTAAGTGGCTGCCTTCCACTCAGGTCATGATTCCAGGGTCCTGGGATCCAGCCCAGCATCCCATCCTGCTTGGCGGAGAGCCTGCTTCTCTCCCCCCGTCCCTGCCCCTCTGCTTACTTGTGCTCTCTCTCTAGCTCTCTGTCAAATAAACAAATGAAATATTAAAAAAAAAACAAAAAAAAAAAAAACCCGAAGTGTGATCAAGAGTCGTACACTTATACAGACTGAGTCATCCAGGCGTTCCTCAGTTTAAGAAATTCTTAAAGTCTATTTGCAAGTTCTGAGTTTCAAAGGAAACACGACATATTTAACAATCTGAAAACTTGTTCTTGCTAAAAATAAGTATGGTAAAACCTTTTTAAAAGGTTTCAAAAAATATAATCTGTAAACTGAATTAAAGGGCAGAAAATTTAAACACCAAAACATCGTACTCACCAAGCTCTGAACAGAAAGATGACTCAAGAACAAGAAAATGAGTGGGATACCTTGTATAAAAAGATGCAAAAACTAGCAATTACTTGAAAGGATATAGAGCAAAAGCCTGTAACTATTCTTGTGGGTGTGGCAGCTAACAAAAAAGGGGAAAAGCAAGCAGGTAAAACTGAAAAACATCCAACCACAAATGGTTTATCAGTAATTCTAGCATTTTGTTTCTCATGAGGCTCCTGTGCCTCCTGTGCAAAATAATGGACCTGCTCCCCAGAAAAGTATATAAGCACCCCCAAAACGATGGATTTTGGAGAATTTTCAAACCAGTCTCCCACACCCACCTATGTAGCCCAAGAAAACGTCAGGAAACCCTAACATATAAAACATTTAAAAAGGGGGAGAAGGGTACAGGGAATACATCTCTTTCCAATCCTCTCTCCCTAAATACACCAAATCTACCACCCTAAGTAAATGCTGCTGAAGTATTGAAACCCAAGAGCTATACTTTAGATAGATTTCTCTGGCCACATGAGAGACTATGCAGAAAAAAAGAGAACGGCACTAAAAGGCAAAGGGATGAGTTAGTTCAGTACTTTCCTGATCTAGGACCAAGCTAGGATAATAAATGAAACTGGAAGTGGGGAAGGACAGGGCATGAATGGAAGAAACAACTTCAGACTATAATAAATACTGACCTGACATGTATATATCAGAATCTCAAAATACTGGAAATCAAAATAAAACATTACACATATATTACACTTCACAATTAACCAAAAGCCTTCATATAAATTATTTCCATCAGTTTTCTGGAAAAGCCAAGACCAAAGAGATTAGGTAAATACACAAGGTCACATAGGCTCCTTTCTAGATCTTCCAAACACTAAACCAAAAAATCTCCCTTCTGACTCCCAGACATTTCCCTTTTTCTACATTGCTACCCTTACCTGGATCTAAATTGTTATCTAAAAATTTTTATCAAAAATTAAACAGAAAAAAGGTGGTTACGTCAAAGACAATCTGGCCTGGGTTTCCTCACTTGCTAACTTTATTCTCAGACTAGAAGTTCCCATACTTATTCCCTCTGTAACTCTCTAAATTTCATTTTTCTTTCTTCTTCTGCTCATTCCTGTTATTGCCTTACTATTCCTCCCTTCCTCCATTCTCAAATGTCAGGACCTTTAATCACAAAAATCTATGGACTCATCTCAGAGAAAAAGTAAAAGCTAACAGGCATTCAGCTTCATACCTGTGCAAAGAGGATTTAGCTTAACTTCAAGTTCCACTAGTAATCAATATTAACCAAAAAGAAGCAGTATATAGAAGAAAAAACAAAAATATCAGAGATAATGCTCAAATAGGAGTTACCGAAGTACAATTCACAAGAAAGCAATATAGCACAGTGATTAAGAGTATGGAGCCCTCCAGTCAGAGTTGGAGATTTGGTCAAGACTTCTACCTAACCTGGTCCTAACCAAATTACTTTCTCACAGACTCAATCTCCCCAAATCTTAATTCTCTTACCTGCACAACCGTAACTATAATAGCACTTTCTTCACAGAATTATTCTAAGAGCTAAAGTATACTATGTAAAGTTCACAGTAAAATACATGACACAATCATCTATAAATGTTAATTACCATGATTATTATGTTTAGACCTACAGTCTAGGCACAGGAGATTAAAAAAAAAAAAGGAGTAGGGTAAATAGGAGTAAAAAAGGTGCAGGAGAGGTTGGGGAGAAGCAGCCTAGTAACTGTTCCAATTATTACTGCTGTCTATTTTGATGCCAAGAATATAATAAAATATTTATCAAAACATTCAAGTAAGTAAATCTGTCCATGAACAATTGCTGTAAGCAAAGTTCACTAATGTTAGACTATTCAAAGATTAAAGTTAATTCCTAAAAACCCCATCTCTGGAATTACCTTGATCCTGGTATCATGGTTTTGGGTAACATCAGTAGGAATAATTTAAAGGAAAATAATCATAAATAATGTTCTTTTATATGAAAAAAGACAATTTATTTCCACTTCAACTTTTTTTTAATCACATTTAAGAGGCATATTCCTAGACAAGTAACTTGAAGCCATTAAATTCAGAAATGCAAAAAAATAAATAAATAAATTCAGAAATGCATATAATAGTCTCTCTGAAGCAAAAAGGTGGAGAACAGTCTCGCCATTTTTTTTTATATAAATCAAGGTGGACGCTCGATGAGAAGTACTACACACAGCTCTGACAGACAAAACACAAATAACCCAGTCTATTTTAACAGAGGGAATTACTTAATTCTAATCTCAATTTTAGAAAGAAAATAAATACAGAATACCTACAATCTTCTGCTCTAAGTGAAATAAAAGGATTCAATAGCATAGAAAAAAAAAGTTCTGTTTTGGAATAAAGGGAGCAACTGACAAGTTATAAAGCCATCTTTGTAAGATGTTCAAAATTATAATCTTTTATCCAATAAAGATAATTAAATGAAATAAACTAATTTTAGCTACATTGATATATTTACTAATAGTGTCTAAAAAATAAATTTTACTGTTTTTTTTTTTTAGTAACAAACATTCTTATGCCTAGGAATCACTGAAAAACTATATAATAACAAAGGGTAACTAAAGACACTACTATTCAATACTGAAAAATTTAAGTATTATTAAAACATAATCCTTGTTTTTCAAAGGATCTATTACAGCTATTACAGAAATACTTCCAACTTTTTAAAAGTTTTGTTTATAAACTTGATCAGCATAACCTTCCAAAAAGAAAATATATCAAGTTATTTAAAAGAATAATGAATTATTATGAAATCAGGCTTAAAAACCAAGTCATACATTATAATTTATTCCAAACTACCGAACTAAACAGCAACTCTAAACTCAACTTTTTAGAAAGCAGTCTCAACTCACATTTAGAAAGTAAACTAGCTAGCAAGACACATGAAATATTTGTTTTTTCCTAACCTTTTTACCAATCTATGAATCCATAAAAATTAAGATGAATACTCACAAGGATTTTCACTTCATAAGCACAAAAACATAAAAAAAGTACTGTGTGATCTGAAATATTCTTAAATTTTAACTCTTTCTGCATTTCAATTTACTTAATGGTACTCTTCAGACTGTCCAGGAAATTGAAGCCAGTTTTATTCCAAACAACTGAAAGGCTTCCAAACAGAATAAACTTGACTCTCATTAGTTACAAAATGAATGTATGATTTGCTCACCATATAATACTTACAAATTCCAACAGGACTGCACAGGAAGGTGTTGGGTTTTTCTCTGTAATCTTTATGTTTTCCAGTTTGTTTTTTTATTTTGTATCCTCTGAAATAATATCCAAGTTCTTTGAAGATACTTAACCTATGACTATTTGACATAGAGTTACTTCAAGTCAGCTACCCATACTTCTGTTTTAAAGTTTTCATATGGCTATCTCCAGAATTAGCCAAGTTCCTTGGATTTAAGATTTTAAAGTCTTCTTTATTATTCCATGTACTTGTCACTGTTGTACTTATCCACTCCAGATGAAATATCCAATTTATGAGCAAAAAAGCAAAAACAAAAAGAAAATTTCACATCTGAAGAGCATTCCTAAACATCAGCATATAGACACACACAGCTATCTCAACACTACCATGCTGCTGGAAAACTGCAACATCTTAAATTTCCACGTAAATAAAAGATAAAACGGAAAAAACTCTGTATTCTTTCAATGTCTTCATTTAGAAAAGCTGTCCCATTGTGACATGAAAAGGACTGAGGTCAAAAATTCCTAAAATTTTTAATAAAGGTAAAAATAAACTGCCAAGAAACTTCAGCAATATTTAAACAGTAATTTGAAACTGCCAAAACTATTCAGTACACAAATCAAACATATCTTATAGTTTTGGTTGAAAAACAACTAAAGGAGAGGGATAGGGGAAGGGGGAAGAGACAAAAATACCACCAGCTGAAATAATTTAACCAGTTATATAATCCGTTTGAACCAAAATACTGAAGAAATGCCTGGGTCTCTTAAAGCAGCTTGTAGAATTGTTCACTACTATAAATTCACTTCAGAGATGATTCTTGCCACTTTTAATAAACTTCTGGGGCAAAATTATCCAAAAACATTGTAATCCCAAAATGGCCACTTCAAATATCCGGGGCCTTTTACACAAAATCTAGAAGATGATCTTCATATATGAGTAATTCAATCACCTGTAAAAGTTATAAAAATAAATAAATAAATAAATAAACTTAAATTACACACTGAATTTTAATTCTGAGCTAAAAATTAACCCCCATCTTGAAGAGTGAACTTCTGGAGAGAAACTCACTTCTACGAAATCCTACTGGGGTCTGAAAAAAGGCTCAGCCCAAGCAAGCGCCCCAAAACAGACTACTGGATGAAAAAGACTTCAGAATAAAAGAGGAAAAGGTGGGAGATAATGTTACGAAGAACAAGGAGTGATTTCAATTGGGAAGGGGGTGCGCATATAATACAGGGGAATTACATAAACTTCCTACACTTCTCTCGTAAAAATTAAAAACTATGAAACTGCCCCACAACCTTAAAAAAGATTTTCTCTATTTTCAGTTCACTGGGCCCAAAGAAAAGAACAGGCCGGTTTGGTGCCATGGAGCATTAGTAAATACAACTTGGGGGGAAAAGGGGATATAAAGAAAAAGACGCTCTCTCCAAATTAGAATGTCTAAATGAAAAGACACATTATCCCCACGAAGGGTAGAAAGTAGGGAGGTAAGAAATGGGGTAAGAACATTCCTTAAACTTGCCCGAGGGTGAGACTTCCCGGCTTCTGTGGGATAAAGGTGTCGGTCCCCATTTCCTTGAATTAAGAAAACAGGTTTCTCCCAACACTGAGGGGGTGGAAGGTACCTTCCAAACCGTTCTCGTAAATCCCATCTAGAGTGGTTCTCTCCAAAACCAGAATAGGTCCCTTCAGGCCCCACAGGACTCCGGGGTACATGGTAGCATTAGACTCAATACACAGCAAGGACCAGGGACCCGGGAAAGGAAAGAGCGGGCGCGCTACTGAAGAAACAAGCGAAGGCCACAACTCGGCCTCGACTCCCTCGGCCCTCTGAGAGGAGCAGTAGTGCCAAAGGAGGCGGGCGTGTGCGAGAGGCCGGAGGAAGGAAGACCCAGCACGGAAGGCGTCGGATCCGTTCTCAGCCTCCGCCAAACATCCCCCAGCCACCAAGCCTAAGCCATCCACCCCCTCCCCACAACCGCCACCCCCACTCCACCGCGGCCGAGTAAATAACTAAAGGGGCCTCTCTCAGCGCCGTCCTTCCGTTTCTCTCCTTGCTCTCCGCCACCCCCCCACACACACACCGCGTCCGCGGGCAGCCTCACACCTCGCGCCGCCAACGCCGCTCCCGACCCCTCAAACCCCAACGCCGACAGGGGCGCCCCCCTTCTTTCCCCAGACTCCAGCGGGGAGCAGAGAGAACGGTGTTACCTTCTGCCACACCAGAGGTGCCCCTGGCCTGGGGGTGCCGCTGCGCTCGATCCCGGGAGGAGGTTTTCGGTACTTTGAATAATCCCCTTTTGCCGCTTTTCCCTCCCCCACAACCAGTCTCAGTCCCAAAATGGCGCCGACCCGATCCGCAATGTTCTGGGTCAAGTCTCGCGAGATCGTGGAAGGTGGCGAGGCGGGGAAGGAACTAGAGGGGTTGAGGAGAAGGGAGGGGAAAGGCGGGGCGAGGAGAAGGAGGAGGGAGAAAGGGTGTGGAAGAAGCGGTGCGAACGAACCTACTGGGCGGGGCAGCAGGAGGAGCGCCTCCACCAGAGAACCTTCTGGCCCAAGCAGTCGCTCACGCCGCGGCCGAAAAAGCTCCGCCCTCTACGTCGGGCGGCTGGGGGGAGGGGAATAGGGCGTGGCTACGTCTAGGGGCGGAGCGTCGAGGAAGCCCCGGAGGTAGGGGCGCGTGGGGGGCGGTGGCTCCGTGCAGTGACGTCAGGAGCAGCTGGAGTCGGGGATTACCCCCTGCTGCTGACGTGAGGACGGTGAACAATCGGGAACGTTCGGTGGAAGAGGGAATTCCCCGCCGCTCCCTGAGGAGCCCCTCCTCCTGCCCCTCCCCCGCCCGGGGCCGCCCGGGAGCCTGGGATGGTGGGGCCTCTGGGAGGGTGAGAGAGGAAGTCTGAGCCGGGAGACAGCCGCGCGAGCTAGAGTAGCGCGCGCTGCGGCGTCTTCCCTGGCTGGACGCTCCGAGTCGCCGCGGCGCGCTCTACTCACTGGGTACCGCGCTTGGGGCCTGGGCGGAAGGGAGATCACATGCTCGCCAGTACACTTCTCTACGCGGCGGGAGCGCTGGCGGTGCCGGCGCGTAGCGAACTGGGCGCCAAGAAGCAGTGGGATTCACATCGTATGCAAATACGAGCGTGTCGGAAGTAAATAATTCTACGCGAGGCGGGTAGCGAGGAGACTAACTCGCTGGCAACTAAGCCCAGATTCTCAAAGGGTAAAAATGGCTACTAGATGTGATCATGCCAATCGTTTTTCTTCCTGCTAAGTCTAAGTCTACAGGAGGTGAGAATTATTTCAACCGTGTCTCTGGCCCACGCACTCCACACAGTTTTGGTGGTTTTTTTTTTTTTAATGAATTTCACGATATTCACAGTTCTCTAATTGCGATCGTTTTTCGCTTTGTAACTGAAGGCTCACTTTGAAACCTGTGAAGTTAGCTTTCTAAGAGGAAGAAAAGTAACCACATGTGCTTAGGGGAAAATGGAAGGAGGTGTCTCAACGAGAGAAAATCCAGTAAATAATATGTCCGTGGCTCTCCGCACTCCCCCAAGTCACAAAGGCTTCATACACAGAAACTTTATGGTCCTTTTATATGCATTGTGGGGTTTGTAGTTTAATGGACTGATTCCAAAAGCTCCCTGATAGAATGTTTGAATGTA
The DNA here is from genome assembly GCF_922984935.1 of Meles meles. NCBI lineage: Eukaryota > Metazoa > Chordata > Mammalia > Carnivora > Mustelidae > Meles > Meles meles. The sequence goes on from NC_060068.1 coordinate 96,518,353, forward strand.
AACTCAACAAAAATTATACCTCCCAACCTTTTTAGTTTAGTCCGCATCAAAGAGATAGACACTTCTGGCAATTAATACCTCGCCGAGAGCAAAGAAAAGAGTATTAACACAAGCTGGATGCCTTGTCTGTGCTAGACATTTTGTCTTTATACCAACCTAGGAAGTGGGTGTTATTTGTCGCATTTTGCAGACGGGGAAACTGGTTCAGATTAAGTAATGTACGTAAGGTTGTGTGATATGGAAGCTTGGCTGTCCATCTCAAATGTGCTGGGGTCTTAATCCACATTCTTTCCACCACACCACAGTGCTTCAGTATAAATAATTTATGTGTTGGGACAGGACCTGCTTCCCCTCTATTTCTAAGCATGATGTGCATTCAAGAAACAAAAAATGTGTAATTTGAGTATGCACGCAAATTGTGCCTTTCCAATTCCACAAGACAAGTCAAAAAACAAAATGGAGAAAATTGTAACATTTACGACAAACTGCTTAATATTTAATTATACGTACTCAGCTATTACTCTTAATATCTAATAATGTTCAATTTACATAATAAATATATCAAGAGCTCTAACAAATCATGAAAGAAAGAAAGTTATACTATGTCTTAGAAAGTCAGAGGACAAAAAAAAAGCTAGTCATGTGTATGTCAGAAATTATACGAAAAGATGTTATACCTCAATAGATAATTTTTTTTAGAAATGAAAATAAAACTATTGATGAGATACTACTTTTCCCCTATTAGACTGGCAAAGATTTTAAAAGAACCTAGATGAGGGTAGAATGAATAAGTGTTTGCATAACCATATCAAGACTCAAAATCCATGCAGCGTTTCTGGAAGATAGTTTGGCTTTCGTTTAAAAGAAAAGTTCTTTAAGATACCGTTTGCCTGGGATTCCTGGGTGGCTCAGTCGGTTGGGTGGCTGCCTTCAGCTAGGGTTGTGGTCCCGGCGTCCTGGGATTGAGTCCTGCATCCGGCTCCTTGCTCCATAGGGAGTCTGTTTCTACCTCTTCCTCTGCCTGCTGCTCTGCCTGCCTGTACTCTCTCTCTCTGACAAATAAATAAAATCTTAAAAAAAAAAAAAAAAGATACCCTTTGCCTATCTATTCTACATCTTAGAATTAATTTTAATAAAATAGTGGAAAAGGTGTCCAACAATTTTAAAGACATTCATTGATATATTGCTTATAACTGCCAAAAAGAATTGACAACAACCTGAATTCCTATAAATGAAGAGACTGAGTAAATAAATTATGGTACAGCACATCCATATGTAAATACAAAGCCATTAAAAATGATGATGTAGGGGCGCCTGGGTGGCTCAGTGGGTTGGGCCGCTGCCTTCGGCTCAGGTCATGGTCTCGGGGTCCTGGGATCGAGTCCCGCATCGGGCTCTCTGCTCGGCGGGGAGCCTGCTTCCCTCTCTCTCTCTGCCTGCCTCTCTGCCTGCCTCTCTGCCTACTTGTGATCTGTGTCTGTCAAATAAATAAATAAAATCTTAAAAAAAAATAAAAATAAAAATAAAAATGATGATGTATGGGGTGCCTAGGTGGCTCAGTCATTAAGTGTCTGCCTTTGGCTCAGGGCATGATCCCAGGGTCTTGGGATCAAGCCCCACATGGGGCTCCCTGCTCAGTGGAAAGCCTGCTTCTCCCTCTCCCACTCCCCCTGCGTGTATGCTATGTATCTCTCTGTTAAATAAATAAAATCTTTAAAAAAAAAAAATGATGATGATGTAGGGCTACCTGAACCACTCAGTTGGTAGAGCATGTGACTGGATCTCAGGGCCACTAGCTCAAGCCCCATGTTGAAAAGTAGAGATTATGTATAAATTAATAAATATCATGATGTACTTCTTGTTAAAAGAAAATGGCTGGAGGGGCACCTGGGTGGCTCAGTGGGTTAAAGCCTCTGCCTTCAGCTCAGGTCATGATCTCAGGGTCCTGGGATGAGCCCCACATCCGGCTATCTGCTCAGCAGGGAGCCTGCCTTCCCCCTCTCTCTCTACATGCCTCTCTGCCTGCCTCTCTGCCTGCTTGTGATTTCTGTCTGTCAAACAAATAAAAATAAAATCTTAAAAAAAAAAAGAAAGAAAGAAAGAAAGAAAATGGCTGGAAAGCCTGGGTGACTCAGTTGGTTGAGTGTTTACCTTCAGCTCTGGTCATGGTTCCAGGGTCCTGGAATGGAGTCCCTCATCAAGCTCCTTGCTCCTTGGGGAGCCTGCTTCTCCCTCTGCGGGTTGCTCCCCCTGCTTGTGCTCTCTATCTGACAGATAAATAAGATCTTAAAAAAAAAAATCACATGAAATAAGTTTCACAGCATACAAATAAGAAAAGTAAAACGTTATAAAAATACCTAATGTTCTATTTTTGGTTAAAGTATGAATCAAAGGACAAAAATCTAACTGAATAGTTAACGAAAATGTTAACCATGCTTATTTCTAGGTGGCAGGATAATAGAGGATCTTTATTCTTTATACTTCATAAGAGACTATGTTACTTTTCATTTTCTTTAAAGATTTTATTTATTTATTTGAGAGAGCATGAGTGGGAGAGAAGGAGCAGCAGACCCTCCACTGAGCAGGGAGCCCCAACATAGGGTTCAATCCCAGGACCCTGGGATCATGAGCTGAGCCAAAGGCAGGCTCTTAACCAACTGAGCCACCCAGACACCCAACTTTGTTACTTTACTATCATTTCTTAAAAAGAAAACAGGGGCACCTGGGTGGCTCAGTGGAGTAAGCCTCGGCCTTCAGCTCAGGTCATGATCAGGGTCCTGGCATCAAGCCCCACATCAAGCCCTACATCGAGCCCCCATCAAAGCTCTGCTCAGGGGGCGCCTGGGTGGCTCAGTAGGTTAAAGCCTCTGCCTTCAGCTCGGGTCATGATCTCAGGGTCCTGGGATCGAGCCCCACATCGGGCTCTCTGCTCCGCGGGGAGCCTGCTTCCTCCTCTCTCTGCCTGCCTCTCTGCCTACTTGTGATTTCTCTCTGTCAAATAAATAAAATATTTAAAAAAAAAAAAAAAAAAAGCTCTGCTCAGCAGGGAGCCTGCTTCCCCCCTACTTCTGCCTGCCTCTCTGCCTACTTGTGATCTCTTTCTCCATCAAATAAATAAATAAATCTTTTTAAAAAATGAAATAAAATAAAAAGCAAACTGAACAGGGGATGCCTGGGTGGATCAGTCATCTAGCATCTGCCTTCAGCTCAGGTCATGATCCCAGGGTTCTGGGATGGAGTCCCACGTGGGACTCCATTGCTCTCTCCATTGCTCAGCAGAGAGCCTGCTTCTCCCTCTGCCTGCCACTTCCCCTGCTTGTGCTGCTTTCTCTGCTTGTGATTGCTGGCTCTTTCTCTGACAAATACATAAATAAAATATTTTTTTAAATAATAAAAACATAAAAAATAAAAGCAAACTGAACAATTAAATATAAGAACCTATCTCCAACCAGCATGTTTTCTATTATTTTATTCATATAGTGAAAACTAAAGGATTTATCATATAATTTTTTTAATTTATTAATGAACATAACATTATAGTAGTTTAAGAGAACATCTCTTTAGCCAAGCTCTATGCAAGAAATTTTTAATTAAATAAGTAAATTAGGGGCGCCTGGGTGGCTCAGTCATTAAATGTCTGCCTTTGGCTCAGGTCATGATCCCAGAGTCCTGGGATCAAGCCCTGCATCAGGCTCCCTGCTCAGCCAGAAGCCTGCTTCTCCCTCTCCCACTCCCCCTGCTTCTGTTCCCTCTCTCGCTATGTCTCTCTCTGTCAAAAAAAAATTTTTTTAAGATTAAAAAGATAAAAAAAGATAAGTAAATTAGTTTGATAATTCTCTCAATAATTTTGTAGATATCAACCACAAAGAGATTAAGTAATTTGCTCCAAAGTAATGTTAGTCCAAGTATGCAGTGATGTATAAACAAAGGTATTCATTTCCAAAATAGGTATAATAGAGAAAACTAGAAAACTTAAATTATCTATCAACAGAGTACTGGTTAAAAAAACTAAGGTACATCCATACAACAGAATACCATACAACTCTTAAAAAAGAATATGGTGGACTGGTATAAATTGATGTGGAAAAATGTTCAAAATATTTTGTTAAGAGATAAAAGGGTAGTGGAGCGCCTAGGGGGCTTGGTTGCCTAAGCTTCCAACTCCTGATCTCAGCTCAGGTCTTGATCTCAGGGTCATGAGTTCAAGCTCCACATTGGGCTCCACACTGGGCATGGAGCCTACTTAAAAAAAAATACTGAGAGAGAAAAGTGTACCGCAACTGTGTGTATCTATATGTATGATGAATCCATCATCATCATGTTGCTTAAGGAATAACTCTTTAATGTTCTTTAAATTAGGATTTTTTGTTTTATTCACTGCTATGCTATCTGAATATACTATATTATAATAAGTTAATGTTTAAAACTTAATTACCCAAAACTCGGCAACAGCTGAGGAACATAATAAAATACTTGTGTTGGCAACCTTGAGTTCTTCAAAACTGTATCCAGTGTCCCTTTTCTGTGTTTCCATTGTACAATCCTATGCTTACCACTTTAATTAATCATCTACCCATTCCTAGTTCTACCTTGATCCTGAAGAGGTGTCCAGGACCTTCCCTATCATTTCTCTTACACTTACTAGATTGTTAATTGCTGATTTTATTCCTATTTCTATTTCCTATTTCTACCACTGCTTAAATATCCTTGAAAGCAGCAACCATGCCTTTTTCTTATTTGTTCATACCAACTAGCAAAGTTTCAGCCATGATATAAATTCTCCAATTTTTGTTAAATGCATCACTTCTCCACATTTAGTCTTTGTTTTAGCCCCATACTAACTGCTGTTCTCAGAATTTCTCTTGTTCTTTAACATTTTATGCAAATATTATTCCCTTTAACTAGATTGCCTTTCTCCTCCCCACTTTCTGCTTTACAAATTCTTATTTCTTGTCCCTGAAGACGCTGTTCAAATAACACTCAGGTAAAACACAATCAGGTAAAGCTCAGAACTCCCTTCTCTGGACTCTCACATGTCACTTGTACCAGCATTCGTTTTCCTGTATGTCCCCCTTTCTAGGTGGTGTGACCCTTGTCATGGACACTATTGCACTCATCCCCTTTCCTTGAAACAATGCTCAACCCATAGAACATCCTCATTAAACATAACTTCAGCAGGACAGATGACTGAAGCATGCATAACCCTCTTACCTGTTTCACGTCACTGCTTAGGTGCAGAGGTCCTTTCTTGTTCTCTGTTGACTACCACTTGTAAGTGGTCCTGCTATTGCATTCTGGTGGTTCATAGACAGTAGGAGTTGAGGCTCAACTACCTAACTTGGAAAAAATCAGAAACTCACAAAGGCATTCTCTTTGGTATTAAAACAAAACAAAACAAAACAAAAAACTTTCATGCTCCTCTTCCTTCCTAGCAAGTTTCACAGTTTCGCGCGGATCCATTTAAGGAGTCTCTCTCCTCAGAGAGAGGAGCCCATGCCCATTTTTTCCTTGCTGTATCCCCAGTACCTGGCACAAGGCTGGGCACTAAGTACTCCATAAATACTACCTGTATGAAGGAAGAACTGATTTATGAAAATAAAAACATTTTTAAGAGGAATATTTCAGAAACAACCCTGCTCTATAAGAAATAGTTTTTTTTAATTAAGAAGTTATGTAACAGATGAAAAATGATAGATTATAATTTTAACTTTGAAATAATCTCATCCTTAATTATGATGACATGTAATGACAAATTAGATCAACAAATTTGGTGTTCAGTCATCTCAATTTTTTAAATATAAAAATAGTATGTATTATAGAAAGCTTGGCAGACACCAAAGATATAAACAAATGAAAATCACCTGTAATCCACCCCCCAGAAATAATGAGCCTTAAATACTAATGTATATCTATCAAGCATTTGTTCTTTGCATGTTATATCTTTGTGTCATAGTGTATATATAGTTTTATATTCATTTATTATTTCATATGTTCTAAAATACCTCATATTTTAAAAAGTCTTCATTTTGGGCACCTGAGTGGCTCAGTTGGTTGGGCAACTGCCTTTGGCTCAGGTCATGATCGAGTCCCGCATCAGGCTCCCAGCTCCACAGGGAGTCTGCTTCTCCCTCTGACCTTCTCCCGTCTCATGCTCTCTCTCACTGTCCCTCTCTCAAATAAATAAATAAAAATCTTTTTTTTTAAAAAGTCTTCATTTTATCTATGTTTCATTTTAAAGATTAACTTAAGATTTGATTTCTCCTTTTTTTTAAATTTTTTTTAAGATTTTTTTTTTTTATTTTAAAGAACGTGCACAAGTGGGGGGAGGTGAGCAGACTCCCCGCTGGGCAGGGAGTCCCAGCGGCCTCGAGCTCACGACCCTGATCTGGTGACCTGAGCGGAAACCAAGTCGGACGCTGAACCAAATGAGCCACCCGGATGCCCCCGCATTTTAATTTTAGAAATCATTTTGACTGAGCAACCCAGATGGGTACAAAAACACTCATCGCAGCAGGTTCCCTCCGCTGCTGCGAGTAAGGCGGCCTCCGAAACTCAAAAATCACGACGGTCTGGGGACACGATCTCGCTCGCGGGAACCACTCTTAGAAAGATGTCGCAGGGGGGCGCCTGGGTAGCTCAGTGGGTTAAGCCGCTGCCTTCCGCTCAGGTCATGATCTCAGGGTCCTGGGATGGAGTCCCACATCGAGCTCTCTGCTCAGCAGGGGGCCTGCTTCCCTCTCTCTCTCTGCCTGCTTCTCTGCCTACTTCTGATCTCTTCCTGTCCAGTAAATAAATAAAATCTTAAAAAAAAAAAGAAAGAAAGAAAGATGTCGCAGGTATGAAATAAGACTGAGCCACCGCAGGAGCGCAGCCCTTCGGACTCCCTGCAGTCTCTGTAGCATTCTCTCATATCCTGGAAGCCTGTGCAGGGAGGCCACCAAGAGCGTTTAGGAATGCAGTGATTTCTCTTTTTTTAAAAGATTTTATTTATTTATTTGACAGAGAGACACAGCGAGAAAGGACCACAGCAGGGGGAGTGGGAGAGGGAGACACAGGTTTCCTACCAAGCAGGGAGCCTGATGCGGGGCTAGATCCCAGGACCGTGGGATCATGACCTGAGCCAAAGGCCAACACTTAATGGCTGAGTCACCCAGGTGCCCCAAGATTTGATTTCTTAATTTAAAACATTTTATACAGGGCGCCTGGGTGGCTTAGTGGGTTAAAGCCTCTGCCTTCGGCTCAGGTCATGATCCCAGGGCTCATGGGGCTGTCTGCTTAGCGAGGAGCCTGCTTCCTCCTCTCTCTCTCTACCTGCCTCTATGCCTACTTGTGATCTCTCTCTGTCAAATAAATAAATAAAATCTTAAAATAAAATAAAACATTTTATACGAGTCCTATTATCTCTTTATTTGAAGCTAATAAGGATGATTACTATTTTTGAGCTTCTTTTCTAACCTTTCCAGTAGAAAAGTTTCCTGATTATATTAAGGTTTCCTCAGTTTAATCCACAATTATAAATTTAAATTTATTAAGATTTTCTCTCTTTGAGCAGTTTTTAAATTTCATATAGGACTGGGGCACCTGGGTAGCTTTGTGTGTTGGATGTCTGACTCTTAGCTTCATCTCAGGTCATGATCTCCTGGGATCCAGCCCCATGTCGGGCTCCCCACTAAGCAAGGAGTATGTTTGAGATTTTCTCTTTCCCCTCCCTCCAACCTCCTCCCCTCCCCCCTCATGCTCACATGCTTGCTCTCTCTCTCTCAAATAAATAATCTTTAAAAAAATAAATTTCAGGGGCACCTGGGTGGCTCAGTGGGTTAAAGCCTCTGCCTTCAGCTCGGGTCATGATCCCAGGGTCCTGGGATTGAGCCCTGCATCGGGCTCTCTGCTCAGTGGCGAGCCTGCTTCTTCCTCTCTCTCTGCCTGCCTCTCTGCCTACTTGTGATCTCTCTCTGTCAAATAAATAAATTTAAAAAATCTTAAAAAGAAAAAAAAATAAATTTCACATAGGACTAACCCTGGAAAATTGACCACTTACTCCTTTAAACAAAACAGATACATAGGTTGACAAATACTCCTCCAGGCTTCAGTTATATATGGCTCAATTTCCCTAATTGGCATGTCTACTTCTATGCTCCTCCCTCTGTACAAGGAGGTATGGAGGGACACCATTAGCATGAACACAAATTATTGGCAAAAATGTTTAAGTGTTCTTTACCTGTATTTGACCTCCAAAACACAACCTCTTCTTACACAGCTTTTATAATTTTAAACCTACAGCCGGACTATAAGCATGTAAATTGTTGTAGATAAGGTGAAAATCACATTCTACAATATTTTAATAAGATTTGTGGTCTATTTCAATATGCTGTATCCTTTATCATATCTAGAAATGAAATACAATGAACCCTGGAGTTGTAGTTGACCCCATCCCCTGTACCTTATCACAGACTGTATACTATGTAGAGAAACTGAATTCATACTGGGTTACTTTGCTACCTCTTGATTCTAGGTACAATAAACATGCATGATACTGCTTGGGAATATTTTCTGTGGTTCAATTACCCAGGTGTTTATCCTCTTAGGTTTTCAAGTTCATTTTTGGATACCATCTTCCATGTCTGACTCTGCACACCCACTTAATAACAAGAAATCCTCCATATCCATAAGAAACTTTACTAGATCAGTCAGTAGCTTCCCAAGTGCAACCGAGTGGCACCCCTCCCAAATCATTCTACTTAAATGCATTAATGATTCCCATAACACTGAGCCTAATTACCTAATTAGCATACAGAGATAGAGACAGAGCAAAATGCCATGATCAAAACCTAATCAAAGGAAATTAGAGATGGAAGTAAAATCTGAAAATTTCTCCTTCTGTCACCTACCATTAAGCCTTTAAATTTTGGGATTAGAGGGGCACCTGGGTGGCTCAGTGGGTTAAAGCCTCTGCCTTCCGCTCGGGTTGTGGTTCCAGGGTCCTGGGATCGAGCCCCGTGTCCTGGGATCAAGCCCCGTGTCAGGCTCTCTGCTCGGCGGAGAGCCTGCTTCCCCGTCTCTCTCTCTGCCTGCCTCTCTGCCTACTTGTGATCTCTGTCTGTCAAATAAATAAATAAAATCTTTTAAATAAATAAATAAATTTCAGGATCAGAGTAATCCTAGATCACTCCAACTTTACTAAGACTAGAAACTGTGTTCACACTGACTAATTAAAATTCATAGGAATTTAAATAGTAATGGTTTATGAGCACATCTTTGATTATATTTTCACCTTTTTCTCTTTTTAATTATGAAAATAATACAAGCTTGTTATAAAATATACAAACAATACAAAAATATGTAAATTAGAAGTAAAGTCCTAGTATACCTCTAGAGTGAAACTTTAGTGAAGTTTTTGTAATCCTTCTAGGTTTTTTCCTATGCATGTCATACACATATATATTTTAATACAATTGATCTATACATACTATTCTATAATTTGTTTCTTCCACTTAGTGATATATGGACATCTTTCCATGTCAGTACACTTAATACTAACTTATTTTTAAGAATTATGTAAAGGGGCGCCTGGGTGGCTCAGTGGGTTGGGCCTCTGCCTTCGGCTCAGGTCATGATCTCAGGGTCCTGGGATCGAGCCCCAAATCCGTCTCTCTGCTGAGTGGGAAGCCTGCTTCCCCACCCGCCTCTTTGCCTGCCTATCTGCCTACTTGTGATCTCTGTCTGTCAAATAAATAAATAAAATCTTTTTTAAAAAAAGAATTATGTAAAAATTTAAAGATTATGTAAAAAATTTAAAATTTTAAAGAATTATGTAAAATTAAAATTTAAAATGTAAATAACCCTTTGAAAGAATTTACCTTGAGGCTCCTGGGTGGCTCAGTCGTTAGGCGTCTGCCTTCAGCTTGGGTCGTGATCCAGGGTCCTGGGATCAGACCCTGCATCTGTCTCCCCGCTCCGCAGGAGGCCTGCTTCTCCCTCTCCCGCTCCCCCTGCTTGTGTTCCCTCTCTTGCTGTGTCTTCTCTCTGTCAAATAAATAAATAAAATCTTTAAAAAAAAAAAAAAAGAAAGAAAGAAATGGGGCGCCTGGGTGGCTCAGTGGGTTAAAGCCTCTGCCTTCGGCTCAGGTCATGATCTCAGGGTCCTGGGATCGAGCCCCACATCGGGCTCTCTGCTCCACGGGGAGCCTGCTTCCTCCTCTCTCTCTGCCTGCCTCTCTGCCTACTTGTGATCTCTCTCTCTGTCAAATGAATAAATAAAATCTTTAAAAGAAAGAAAGAATTTATCTTATCTAACCAATGCCTTCTGGAAAGACATTTAGGTTGCATCTAATTTTTCCTCCTGTAAACCATATAGTAGTAATTGTTTTTGAGTGTGTTTGGAAAGGAAGTAGAAGGAAGTGGTGAAAAAATTATGGTAATATGCTGGTGGGTAAATCATTAAGCCAAGGATGATAGTTTCAAGGAAGATTTGGCAAAATAACACCATTTACTTAACATTATGATGAACAAGGTCCCAGTTAGTTGTGATCCATGCTGCCATTTTTCTTAATACTCCTACTATTTTTATTTTAATAGACTCAGATTGATCTGGATTCCACATGGTACCGGAAATAGCATGGGCTTTGGAGTTTGGCCTGGGCTTGAAACCTACCTCAGTTCAGTTCAGATTTATTTTATTAGGCACTGCTGCTCTCCTATCTGTTGAGGATACAGGAATAATTAACACACAATCTGTCCTCCGGATTCTTATAGCATGAGGGATGAAGGTGACATAATATCTATTACGCTGAGTGCTGTTTCTCCAGTGTCTAGGGCAGGGCCTAGTAATAGTGTAGCTACTCAATATTATTCTTTGCAGAGTGAATGAACTTCAAGACTGTGCCAAGGACTATGTAAGAGGCATGCACAGAGTGCTGTAACATGACTTTCCAAGAAGCCTTAAAAACTGAGTCTGATGGTGGTCCCTGGTTGGGCTTAGTCAGTAAAGCATGCGGCCCTTGAGTTCAGGGTCTCGGGGTCATGAGTTTGAGCCCCATGTTGGGTGTGGAGATTACTTTAAAAACAAAAGAAAACAAAAACACACCAAAAAGCCTGAATCTGAAGAACTGAACAGAATTCCAGGAGTAAAGGACTTTCCAATTAGAAGCTGTTGCACAATCGAAAATGCAAGGACAGGGGCGCTTGGGTGGCTCAGTGGGTTAAAGCCTCTGCCTTCGGCTTGGGTCATGATACCAGGGTCTTAGGATGGAGCCCCGCATCTGGCTCTCTGCTCGGCAGGGAACCTGTTTCCAACCCCCCCCTCCCCGCCTACCGCTCTGCCTACTTGTGATCTCTACCTGTCAAATAAATAAATCAATCTTAAAAAGAAAAAAGAAAATGCAAGGATGAAAATAAGCCAGAATGAGACGTTTACAAAGATGCAAAGAGAAGCAACTGCCACCTTACAGGCTACTGGAAACCATGAGAGAGGGCTGGAGAACTACACAGAGACCACATCAAAAGGGCTTTAACCCTGTGCTAGGGAGATCACATATTTATCCTGAAGGTTTGGAGTCTCTTAGTTTGTCCCCCTTCATCTGCAGTTCTGCTTTCCAAGGTTTCTTTTCTTTCTTTTTTTTTTCTTTTAATTAAGATTTGTTTATTCATTTTGAGAGATAGAGAGAGTGAGCAAGCAGGGAAAGGGGCAGAGGAAGAAGATAGAATCCCAAACTGACTCCTAGCTAATCCCAAAACAGGGTTTGATCTCAAGACCCGTGAGATCATGACCTGAGCCAAAATCAAAAGTCAGTCGCTTAACTGACTGAGCCGCCACCCAGCGCCTCTCCAAGGTTTCAGTTACCCACAGTAAATCAGGACCCAGAAGTAGATGATCCTCTGTATCATAGAAGGTCTGTCGTAGCCTGACTTCACAATGCCCACCTCATTCACCTCAGTTCATCTCGTCACAGAGGCATTTTATCATCTGACATCACCACAAGAAGGGTGAACACGGTACAATAGGATATTTTGAGAAAGAGACCAGTTTCACATAACTTTTTTTTTTTTATTTAGTTATTTGATTCAGAGAGATCACAAGTAAGCAGAGAGGCAGGTGGGTGTGGGGAGAGGCAGGCTGCCCGCTGAGTAGAGAGCCTGATGCGGGACTCAATCCCAGGACCCCAAGATCATGACCCAAGCAGAAGGCAGAGGCTTAACCTACTGACCCACCCAGGTGCCCATAACTTTTTTTTAAAAAAAGATTTTATTTATTTATTTGACAGAGATCACAAGTAGAGAGGCAGAGAGAGAGAGAATGGGAAGCAGGCTCCCCGCTGAGCAGACAGCCCCATGTGGGACTCGATCCAAGGACCCTGAGATCATGACCTGAGCCGAAGGCAGAGGCTCAACCCACTGAACCACCCAGGCGCCCCATAACTTTTATTATAGTATATAGTTGACACTTGAACAACACAGATTTGAACTGTGCAGGTCCACTTGTACACGGGTGTTTTCTTTTGTTTTTGATAAATACAGCCCCATAAACGCATTTTCTCTTCCTTATGATTTTCTTTTTTTTTTTTTAAGATTTTATTTTATTTATTTGACAGAGAGAGACCACAAGTAGATAGAGAGGCAGGCAGAGAGAGAGAGAAAGAGAGGGAGGCAGGCTCCCTGCCGAGCAGAGAGCCCGACGCGGGACTCGATCCCAGGACCCCGAGATCATGACCTGAGCCGAAGGCAGCGGCATAACCCACTGAGCCACCCAGGCGCCCCTCCTTATGATTTTCTTAACATTTTCTTTTCTCCAGCTTATTTTGTTGTAGGAATATGGTAACACATATACAAATATCTGTAAACAGCCGTTTATGTTCTTGGTAGGTAAGGTTCTGGTCAATAGTACTACTTAAATTGGGAGGAGACAAAAGTTAATTTTTTTTTTAATTTTTTATTTATTTTTTTTAAGATTTTATTTATTTACTTGACAGAGAGAGATCACAAGCAGACAGAGAGGCAGGCAGAGAGAGAGAGAGGGAAGCAGGCTCGCCGCTGAGCAGAGAGCCCGATGCGGGACTCGATCCCAGGACCCTGAGATCATGACCTGAGCTGAAGGCAGCAGCTTAACCCACTGAGCCACCCAGGCGCCCCGGGAGGAGACAAAAGTTATATGCAGATTTTTGACTGCTTGGTCAGCAACCTGAACCCCCGTGTTGTTTAAGGACTAACTATATTGTTATAATTGCTCCATTTTATTACGAGTTATTGTTATTAATTTCCTATTATGACTAATTTATAAATTAAACTTAAAGAAAATTAAACTTTATCATGGGTATGTATGTATAGGAAAAAAAATATAAATAGGGTTTGGTACTACCCTTGTTTTCAGGTATCCACTGGGGTTCTTGGAACATATTGCCTCTAGGTAAGGAGAGACTAATATATTTTAAGGAAGAGAGGCATGATTGGATTCATACTTCAGGAAGAGTCTGCTTATGATCTTCTGAAAACAACATTAGGAAAATGAAACTCCAGGAAGACAAAGAAGCTAAGAGGCTATTGCAGTAATCCAAATGAAAGGTATCGGTTTCTCCTACACATCATAATCCCTGTCCATTTTTCTTCTAACACATGCAACCGTGTGATGGGTCATCATACAAACTGGTCTTTCTGGCTGGAACACATGTGGTCTCCCACTTTTTGCCACCAGTTCTTACAAGCTTTAAAGTCTCAGCCTGAATGTCACTTCCTTAGGCAGCCTTCTCTGACACCCTGCTCCCCTTGTACTCTTCCTTATAGCACTGAAAATAGTTATAAATTAAACAGTTATTCACATGATTATTCGTTGGATATATCTCACCCCCTGGACTCTAGATTTCATGAGGAATATGTAAGTGAATGGGCCGGGAGAGATGTGAACAGATTCAAAAGTGGATATAGACATTGTTATGTTTAAATGTTTGTGAAGGGCGCCTGGGTGGCTCAGTGGGTTAAGCCGCTGCCTTCAGCTCAGGTCATGATCTCAGGGTCCTGGGATCGAGTCCTGCATCGGGCTCTCTGCTCAGCGGAGAGACTGCTTCTCTCTCTCTCTCTCTCTCTCTCTCTGTCTACTTGTGATCTCTCTCTGTCAAATAAATAAATAAAATCTTTAAAAAAAAAAAAAATAGGGGCGCCTGGGTGGCTCAGTGGATTAAGCCGCTGCCTTCGGCTCAGGTCATGATCTCAGGGTCCTGGGATCAAGCCCCGCATCGGGCTCTCTGCTCTGCAGGGAGCCTGCTTCCTCCTCTCTCTCTGCCTGCCTCTCTGCCTACTGGTGATCTCTCTCTCTGTCAAATAAATTAAAAAAAAAAAAATCTTTATAAAAAAAAAATAAATGTTTGTGAAGATAAGACAAGAAGAAAGTCAATTAATTAATTGTATTAAACATATTTTCTAGTTTAGTTACTTGGGATGATGCTGGTCACATTCCCTGAGTTAGGAGACCAAGGCAGAGAAATTGGTTAGGTGACAATGGAAATCATGAGCTCAGTTTGGGATATGTGGTGGGTAAAATTCTCAAACCACAAACTCAGCTGGACAAGAAATAAAACTTGGCAAAATTTCCATAATGAGCTCTATATCCCAGTGTTAGCCTCAGTCATCTCCAGCACTCACTCCAGTGATAACTACGGTTATTGATTATCTTAGAATCATGTTTCTCTACTCTTGGTGTTACTTTGCATCTTTTGTATTTGTGCTTTTCCTTCTTGATTTTCTTTTCTTTTTCTTTCTAGTTTTCTCTTTTTCCAAGTTATAAAGTTATCAAAGCAAAGTTTGTCACTGCTGTTTGACTTCTCTATCAAGATTATCACAGGGGCACCTGGGTGGCTCAGTGGATTAAAGCCTCTGCTCCACAGGGAGCCTGCTTCCTCCTCTCTCTCTTCCTGCCTCTCTACCTAGTTGTGATTTCTCTCTGTCAAATAAATTAAAAAAAAAAAAAAAAAGATTATGACAAAAGTAGGGGCGCCTGGGTGGCTCTGTGGGTTAAGCCTCTGCCTTCAGCTCAGGTCATGGTCTCAGGGTCCTGGGATCAAGCCCCGAATCGGGCTCTCTGCTCAACGAAGAGCCTGCTTCCCCTCTCTCTCTGCCTGCCTCTCTGTCTACTAGTGCTCTCTGTCTGTCTCAAATAAATAAATAAAAATCTTTTCAAAAATGATTATGACAGGGACACCTGGGTGGCTCAGTTCATGATCTCAGAGTCCTGGGATCGAGCCCCATATCGGGCTCTCTGCTCAGCAGGGAGCCTGCTTCCCCCTCTCTCTCTGCCTGCCTCTCTGCCTACTTGTGATCTCTCTGTCAAAAAAATAAAATCTTGAAAAAAAAATGATTATGACGAAGTAAATGTGCTTATAAATCAAAACATGAATGATTTTTATTAGAAATAAGGAGATATTTCTGAAAGCAAGAAATTTATTAAATATTGGAATGGATAACAGAGAAGTGTAAGAAATTGCCATGTTTTAAATCCTCACACTTGGAGAGAGTTTAAAGAGACCTTTTGTAAAACAAAAAAAAATTATATATATGCATTATATTCATACATATATGTGTATATATATATATCTGTGTGTGTATATACATTCTTATATATACATTTACGTATACTTATACACACCCACATATATCGACAAGGGAAATATCTAGCCAATAATTCTTTTCTTCTTCTTCTGATAACAGAATGCCAGTGTTTTGAGTGAACCCATTTTGTGTAGTATAAGTGGGATTGACAGTCCCTCACCCCTGAACTCAGTTCCAGGTGTGGACATGTGTCCTAGACCTGCCTAACTAGAATACTATCTCCATGGCCATAGTATTGATTTGAGGCACCTGACTCAAACCAGTTACAACAAAACCTCTGAGAGAGAGAGAGGCAAGATGGCGGAGGAGTAGCTGACTGAAATGACCTCAGATACCAGGAGTTCAGCTACACAGGTATCAAACCATTCCGAACACCTACAAACTCAACAGGAGATAGAAGAGAAGAACAGCAATTCTGGGAACAGAAAATCGCCCACTTTCTGAAAGGTAGGACGTGTGGAGAAGTGAATCGGAAGCCACGGGAAGATATACCATGGGAGGAGGGGCCGGCTCCCAACAAGCAATGGAGCTGCCCAGAACAAAGTCAAAACGTTTAAAAGTCTGCCCCGCTGAGGGACTTCTCCCCAGAGGCTAAGCAGGGGACGGAGCCCTCGCAGGGACAGTGTGGTCTCAGGATCCGCGTGGTCACAGAAAGACCGGGAGTGCCTCAATGTGGAAGAGCTCCCAGAATGGGAGTGGGGAAGCCAGCTACAGAGACAGAGCTGAGGAGGGGTCTCTCAGCTCAGGATTACCTTAAACTGTGATCTGAGATACAGGCCACTGCTCTTTGGGCAGGGACCTCACAGGTGGCAGATCCAGAGAGACCCCCTCCTTCCTCCTCTGGGAGGCGTGGGAGTGTGCTTCAGGAATTGCCTGGGTTTGGAGATTTTAATGGCGCCATGCACCAGAGATAGAAATGCTTGGTCACAGGCCAGGTGAGCTTGGAGTGTGGTGGGAGTCCAGGGAGAGGGAAGGGACTGCTTTTCTCTGAGGGTGCACTGAAGAAGGGGACCCTGAGCTCTCGGCTCCTCTGGGCGGAGACTGGGAGGCCACCATCTTCATTCCCGTCCTCCAAAGCAGTATGGACAGCGTTCAGGGAACAAAAGCTCCCGAGAGCAAACTCGAGCAGATTACTTAGCTGGGCCCCTGGCAAGGGCGGTACAATTTCGCCTCTGGCAAAGACATTTGGGAATCATAGCAACAGGCCCCTTCTGAGAAGATCAGCAAGGATATCTAGCCAAGACCAAGTTTACCTATCAATGAGAACTGCAGAACTCAGAGCTACGTGAAAGCAACACATAGAATTCATGGCTTTTCCCCCCATGATCCTTTAGTCTTTCAAAGTTAAATTTTTTAACTTTATTTTTTTCTCATTCTATTTTTTATTTTCCTCTTTCCTATTTTAACATTTTTAACTATCTTATCAATACCTTTTTTAAAAATCTTTTAAAATATTCATTGTTATAGTCATATTTTAAAGATTTTATTTATTTGAGAGAGAGACAGTGTGAAAGAGCATAAGAGGGGAGAAGGTCAGAGGGAGAAGCAGACTCCCTGTGGAGCAGAGAGCCTGCTGCAGGACTGGACCCCAGGACTCGGGATCATGACCTGAGCCGAAGGCAGTTGCTCAACCAACTGATCTGCCCAGGCGCCCTGTTGTAGTCATATTTTATTCCTTAATTGTGTTTAACCTTATTTCTTGTATGCATATAGGTTTTTTTTTCTTTAAAATTTTGGGATACAATTTCACCAACAGATCAAAATATATCCTAAATCTAACACATGGCTTTGTTCTAGTCTCCAGCCTGATCACATTCTTTCCTCCTTTTTTTCTTTTTTTCAACCAACTTCTAATCTTATCAATTCCTTTTTTAGAATCTTTTAAAATTTTCATCTTTATAGTCATATTTCATCCCTTCATTGTGTTAACCCTTATTTCTCTGTGTGTGTGAATATATATATATCTTTCTTTAAAATTTTGGGAGATAGTTTCTTCTAACAGACTGAAATATACCCCAAATCAAGTGTGTGGTTCTGTTCTATTCACCAGTCTAATATATATTCTTTTTTTCTTTATTTCCCCTTTTCTTCTCTCTCTGGTTTCAGGACTCTTCTGATTTGGTTAGTGTATATTTTTCTGGGGTTGTTGCTACCCTTTTAGTATTTTGTTCTCTCATTCTTCTATTCTTCTTTCTTCTTTTTAAAGATTCCATTTATTTGACAGACAGAGATCACAAGTAAGCAGAGAGGCAGGCAGAGAGAGAGGAAGGGAAGCAGGCTCCCTGCTGAGCAGAGAGCCCGATGTGGGGCTCGATCCCAGGACCCTGGGATCATGACCTGAGCCGAAGGCAGAGGCTTTAACCCACTGGCCACCCAGGTGCCCCTCATTCTTCTATTCTTAACTGGATAAAATAACAAGGCAGAAAAACTCACCACAAAAAAAAAAAAAAAAGAACAAGAGGCAATACCAACGGCTAAGGATCTAAGCAATACAGACATTGGTAATATGTCAGAACTAGAGTTCCCATTTACAATTGCACCAAAAACCATAAGATGTCTAGGAATAAACCTAACCAATGAGGCAAAGAATCTGTTCTCAGAAAACTATAAAGTGCTCATGAAAGAAAATGAGAAGACACAAAGAAATGGAAAAATGTTCCATGCTCATGGATTGGAAGAACAAATATTGCGAAAATGTCTATGCTACCTAAAGCAATCTACACATTTAATGCAATCCCTATCAAAATACCATCAATTTTTTTCAAAGAAGTGGAACAAATAATCCTAAAATTTATATGGAACCAGAAAAGACGTCGAATAGCCAAAGGAATATTGAAAAAGAAAGCCAAAGTTGGTGGCATCACAATTCCGGACTTCAAGCTCTATTACAAAGCTGTCATCATCAAGACAGCATGGTACTCGCACAAAAACAGACACATAGATCAATGGAACAGAACAGAGAGCCCAGAAATCGACCCTCAACTCTATGGTCAACTAATCTTCGACAAAGCAAGAAAGAATGTCCAGTGGAAAAAAGACAGCCTCTTCAATAAATGGTGTTGGGAAAATTGGACAGCCACATGCAGAAGAGTGAAACTGGACCATTTTCTTAGACCACACACAAAAATAAACTCAAAATGGATGAAAGACCTCAATGTGAGACAGGAATCCACCCAAATCCTTGAGGAGAACAGAGGCAGCAACCTTTTTGACCTCAGCCACAGCAACTTCTTCCTAGAAACATCGCCAAAGGCAAGGGAAGCAAGGGCAAAAATGAACTATTGGGAAGTCATCAAGATCAAAAGTTTTTGCACAACAAAGGAAACAGTCAACAAAACCAAAAGACAACTGACCGAATGGGAGAAGATATTTGCAAATGACATATCAGATAAAGGGCTAATACCCAAAATCTATAAAGGGCTCAGCAAACTCAACACCCAAAGAACAAATAGTCCAGTCAAGAAATAGGCAGAAGACATGAATGGACATTTCTGCAAAGAAGACCTCCAAATGGCCAACAGACCCATGAAAAAGTGTTCCACATAATTCGGCATCAGGAAAATACAAATCAAAAACCACAGTGAGGGGCGCCTGGGTGGCTCAGTGGATTAAGCCGCTGCCTTCGGCTCAGGTCATGATCTCAGGGTCCTGGGATCGAGCCCCACATCGGGCTCTCTGCTCCGTGGGGAGCCTGCTTCCTCCTCTCTCTCTGCCTGCCTCTCTGCCTACTTGTGATCTCTCTCTGTCAAATAAATAAATAAAATCTTAAAAAAAAAAAAAAAAAACCACAGTGAGATACCACCTCACATCAGTCAGAATGGCTAAAATTAACAAGTCAGGAAACGATAGGTGTTGGCAAAGATGCAGAGAAAGGGGAACCCTCCTACACTGTTGGTGGGAATGCAAGGTTGTGCAGCCACTCTGGAAAACTATGTTTGGAGGTTCCTCAAAAAGTTGCAAATTGAGCTACACTATGACCTAGCAATTGCATTATTGGTATTTACTCTAAAGATACAAATGTAGTGATCCAAAGGGGCACACGCACTCAAATGTTCATAGCAGCAATATCAACAATAGCAAACTATGGAAAGAACCTGGATGCCCATCAACAGCTGAATAGATAAAGAAGAGTGGGGTATATATATACAGTGGAATACTATGCCATCAAAAAAAAAATGAAATCTTGCCATTTGCAATGATGTGGTGGATGGAACTAGAGGGTATTATGCTGAGTGAAATAAGTCAATCAGAGAAAGATAATTATCATATGATTCCCCTGATATTAGAAATTTGAGAGGCATAGTGGGGTGTTTGGGGGGTAGGGAAGGAAAAAAATGAAACAAGATGGGATCAGGATGGAGATAATCCATAAGAGACTCAATATCACAGAACAAACTGAGGGTTGCTTGGGGCAGGTAGGGATAGAGTGGTTGGGTTATGGACATTGGGGAGTGTATGTGCTATGGTGAGTGCCGTGAAGTGTATAAGCATGATGGTTCACAGACCTGTACCCCTGGGGCAAATAATACATTATATGTTAATAAAAATAATTAATAAAAAAATGAAAAAACAAAAACCTCTGAGAGTTTTCTGCAGAGGATATCAGGAAGCCAGGTAGTTTTCAGAGACAAACATAATCCCAGCCTTAACAACATCCTTTTAATCCTTGAATCTAGTCCTCCCTGAAGCAGTGATGGTCTCTGGACTTCACAGTAATGTAAGCAAATGAATTCCCTTTATTGCTTTCCTAGTTTGTGTTGGGTTTCTGTCCGTTTCAGTCTAAGGAGTACTTGTGAATTTAACATCATTGTCCTGTAAGGTGACTGATACTATGCAATGTTTTCTTTCAGCCATGATATTCAAGTCATTTGTGAAAGACTTTCCATTTCTGGTGAAGGAACTGGCCATTTGAAACAACGAATGAGGTAAGTATAACAATTCTGGTGTTTTTCTCTCCTTTTGTATCAACACTATGACTAGCCCAAAGAAGAATCAAATCCACTTATTCTGTCTATAAATAAGTTTCTCTTGAAAGCAGGATTCCTTTTGTGGAAAACAAATTGAAAAGGAAACAAGTTATCCTATCCAATTTTCCTCTATCATCCAGGGCAGATGCTCTCTTCACTTTAGCAGAATGAAAAGGGAATCTGAGAAAGACTCTGGGAAGTCTCCTTACAGCGAACCTTTTTAAATTTTTCTACTGCAAAGGATGAATTCACCCAAACTTCTAGAAGTGCAAAATGGATAGGCAGTGAAGAAAGGCAATCACTTTGTGGGGAAAAATACTGGTGACTCAAAGAGTGAAAGAAAAGTAGAAATTCAACGAGAAAGTAAAATTGGCTAAGAAAGAAAACTAAAACTGGAAAATAACCTTACTCAGTATTTTCTTTGTTGTTCTTTCCTTTAACTTACATGAGTGTGCTTTCCAATGACATGGTCGTTCATCCATTAACCAAATAGATACAAAGTCTCCTCTGACCTAGGCACCAGGTAAATGCTGAGGATGCAACAAAGAGGAAGATTCCTATAGAGTCTATCTATGTTTATAAGAGTCAAAATTTGATTCTAGGAAGGAAAGGAAAGGGATCTCAAACACCCACTTTAATTATCATAGTGATGTCTCTAAGATCCCCAAACACCCTGGGCAATGGGCAAAGGGAGAAGGGTGCTTGTATATCCTTAAGCCCATGAGGAGGGAAGACTGGAAGACGCAGGACACCTAACTCAGGCCTGATTCTCAAGACTGTGATGACCGGCTTTTATGACAACAGAGCTAAGCAAGGGGATTGTTGGGAAAGAGCCGCATCCAAAGTTTGGTGGGGTAGAGGATGCATGAGTTACCCATGAGCCAGTATGGACTCAGTGAAGGAGGCTGGTCTTTTTTTTTTTTTTTTTTTTAAAGATTTTATTTATTTATTTGACAGAGAGAGAGATCACAAGTAGGCAGAGAGGCAGACAGAGAGAGAGAGAGAGGGAAGCAGGCTCCCTGCTGAGCAGAGAGCCCGATGCGGGACTCGATCCCAGCACCCTGGGATCATGACCTGAGCCGAAGGCAGCGGCTTAACCCACTGAGCCACCCAGGCGCCCAAGGAGGCTGGTCTTACCCAATGAGACCCCTTGAAGGATGTGGTGACTCCAGCAGAGATGTGGGTCACTGGAAACTATCAAAGACAGACAAAGTCAGACACTGATTAAGATGGTAAGGACAAATTTTAACCAGTAATATACTATCCCAGTAAGGAAAAGAGCCCACTGTGAACTGACTTCAACATCAGTTAACATTTAAAAGGAATTTTAAATGTGGCATTTTAAAGGAAGGATAAAGGAATAGGGACAAGGGAGAGCAGGGGCTCCACAGAATCAGGGAAATGAAAACTGACAAAAAGCTTGACTGTGTGAATCACATCTGAGTAGCTTGTCTGTGTGAAACACATCTGAGTTCCTTAACTGGCCCTTATCAAAGTTAGAGTTGTACTTTTCCACAGGGTCTCTGTCTTCAAGTGTTGGCTAGAACAAATAGTAAATTCTGGCAGCATTGAGTTTTCTTAGGCAGGCGCTTTAAGCAGGGAGGCGGGGCTGGGGGGGTAGGGGAGTGAGGGGTTGGAGGGGGGAAGCTTTTATTATCCTAAGAATGGAGCTTTGGAATGTTAGCAACTGTCAATGTTTGTTCAAGTCTTTATAGACCAAGGTTGAAGCCTACTTTCTCCAGGCTCAGGGGCTCAGAGGAGCCTGGCCAGAGTTTGGTCAAGGAGAGACTCTTTGTCAAAACCAGGAGCTAAGGAAGGCTCACATGTGGCCAGTTAGAGGAGCCAGTAGGAGTCCACAAACACAGTTAGAAATTCTCAAAGTAGGAAGGGTTTTCTAAGTGTCTGGACCAGTACTCTGTGGAAGAGAATCATTATTTGGAATATGTCCATCTAGAGGGCACTAGTAGCAGATTACAACTGTGTGAGAGGTGTCTGCCCCCCATCCTTGTTTCCTCTCCCCATCCGCTGTCTCAGTGAAATAAGAGGAGGCAATGAAATTCAGGGCAGGGAAATAGGAGAAACACTGATCACACCCCTCCCCCCACCGAAGGTTTAAAATCTGAAACGATTAAAATTTGAGTGAAGAAAAAAACATGAATTGGTAAGAGCCTGGAATATAGATGATCTGAAAGTGATGGTGAAAATAGTATGGAATATGGCCGAGATTTTGTCCTGAGAAAAACAAGAATTGTTCTAGAGAGAGGGTTTAAATGCAGAACACTGAGCAGGAATAAAGGTGTTTTCTGTTCGCACCCTACAAGAACCATTCTGGAAAGAGGGTTTATTTATTTATTATTATTATTTTTTAATATTTTATTTATTTGACAGAGAGAAATCACAACTAGGCAGAGAGGCAGGCAGAGAGAGAGGAGGAAGCAGGCTCCCTGCGGAGTAGAGAGCCGGACGTGGGGCTCGATCCCAGGACCCTGGGATCATGACCTGAGCCAAAGGCAGAGGCTTTAACCCACTGAGCCACCCAGGCACCCCTGGAAAGAGGGTTTAAATGCAGAAACCTGAGCAGGAATAAACTTTATTCCTGTTTTCTGTTTGCACCCTACCAAGTCTAGTTTATTTATTAAACTATTTACAAACCCTTCTCTACTACTTCACCTTCCAAATATTCCCCTAAGGGAGACTATTTATTTGCACAGGGTGCAAGGGTGCTGAAGCACAGGGTGCTTATGCAAATGTTTATGCTTATGCATGGGTGGGAGGTTTCCTGGTGTCTATTATATTCTGAAAGGGGTCTGTTGATTCCAAAACAGGAAGCTCTTACACTAGGCCACTGGGTCTCAGCTCCACATACCTACATCCTTCTCCTTTTGTTAATCAGAAATATTTTGTGTTGCCCCCTTTACTGTAATAAACTGGAAGTAAGTTAGAATAAAACGCAGTTCAATGTGTAAATGCTTAGTTCCAGTTTCACTGAAATGCATAATGGGATACCCATAAGTTGTACTCATCTGTTTGTAGAGGAAAACAAAAAGACCAGCAACAACAACAAAAAAAACCAACAAACAGGCCCCAAATGGTACCCTAAGTCCCACCTCACCAGAGACTTAACTTGATTACATTTGATTCTCCCAGAAATGGAATCTTAAACCAGTCACTCAGGAGTTGCCCAATGAGCACTAGTTAGGTAATGCACCCCTGCCAACCCCTAAGGGCAAGTAACCTGCAATAACCAACCCCCTTTATTGTCTAGTATAACTTCTTGTTCCTACTCCCTTTTGCCTGTACAAGTCTTCATTTTCTACAGCTCCTTGGAGCCGTTCTCTCTGCTCAATGGTATGCTGCCCAATTCGAATCAATTTTAGGTCAGATAACTCTTAAAATTTTTACTATGCCCCAAGCTTATCTGTTAACAGTCCCACATGTGGAAGCATTGACTGCAAAAACTACAGATGCAGTGTAAACCAAGTGTATTATATTGACTTAAGTAATTTTAGCTGACGTGTTGTTAGTAGTATTATTTCTTAAAGTTCTGAATGTTTCCTGGTAAAGATTTTCCATGAAAGGAAGTACAGTTTTCTTCAGTTTACTTGTTAGTTCTATTCAATGTGCATTATAGTTGCATAGGAAATGGCTAGTTTCAGTCTTTTTTTTTTTTTTAGATTTTTTTTTTAAATTTATTTGACAGACAGAGATCACAAGTAGGCAGAGAGGCAGGCAGAGAGAGAGAAAGGTGGAAGCAGGCTCCCCGCTGAGAAAAGAGCCCAAAACGGGGCTTGATCCCAGGACTCTGGGATCATGACCGGAGCCAAAGGCAGAGGCTTCAACCCACTGAGTCATCCAGGCGCCCCTAGTTTCAGTCTTTTATAAAGGAAATTAGACTGAGGCCCTTGGGTGGCTCAGTCAGTTAAGTGTCTGCGTTTGGCTCAGGTCAGGGTCTCAGGGTCCTGGAATGGAGCCCCACCCACATCAGGTTCCCAGCTCAGCGGGGAACCTGCTTCTGCCTCGCCCTCTGTGCTTCCCCCCTCACGCTCTTTCTCTTAAAGAAATAAAAGCCTTAAAAAAAGAGGTTAGATTGATAAAATTTAGGTTTACTAAGTGCTATCTTTTTAACAAACAAAAACATGCTACCAGATTCCTAGGTCACCCTCAGGGCACGAGCCTGCCATTCAGTGTTCAGGAACTGAGCAGGTCCATGAAGGTCATCATCCCCACCTTTCCCCGAGGCCTTCTTGGTTCTATGCCACCTTCCTTTCTTTCCGGCACTGAAGGGAAATTCGTGGACTAGATGGAAATCTCTTTACAGTATTTTTCTTTTAGAAGTGCTAAGGAATTGAGAAAATTGCTAAATCTGATTACTTAATAAAGGGATATGTGTGAGAGAGAGAGAGAGAGATCCTGGGTGGGCACAAACTAAAGAGAAATCTTGATTGAATTTGAATTTTGGAAGCTCTAATACTCCCCAAGTCACTGCGTACTCATCACTGTAAAAGAGTGCATTCCTTTATATGGGTTTTGTTTTCAGAGGATTATCTCTCTATACTCGAGGACTCTCCTATAGAACCATGCTGATTGGCCCTATTTTTTTTTTTAATATTTTATTTACTTGACAGAGAGAAATCACAACTAGGCAGAGAGGCAGGCAGAGAGAGAGGAGGAAGCAGGCTCCCCGTGGAACAGAGAGCCCGATGTGGGGCTCAATCCCAGGACCCTGGGACCATGACCTGAGCCGAAGGCAGAGGCTTTAACCCACTGAGCCACCCAGGCGCCCCTGATTGGCCCTATTTATTGCAAGTTCACAAACATCTAATTTCAGTTCTCATGGATCTGTATGCTTTCCTGGGACCAGCTTTTCCCAATTCGCTAAGCCCTGGTTCCTTACTCCTTTCTTCAGATCTTCTAACCAATCCATCACTCTCCTGAAAAACTCAGTTGCTTCTCTCACTTGCCAAAAAAACTTTCTGTATCAGCCTGTGTCCTAGCACCTCATTAAGGAGGAAGAATAACAGAGACCAGAGATGGAGTGCTGAATGAAAAGAGTTTTTACTACTGAGCAAATGAACCCCAATCCAGCTGAGTCTAGCCTCTAGGGGATGCAGTCTGGGGAAAGGGAAAATGGTGTCATGCTTTAAAGTCAGAAAACCACAAACTGACTCTTTCCTGTATTAGGACAGTTGCTGTGAGCAAACACTAGGCAGGTCTGGAAGGGATCACTGACTGAGACTTTGTGGGGTTCCTGCCTCAGGGGCATAACCTCCAGAGCCTCAAACCCCCATTTGAGAATCCTTCCTTCAGGTGAAATCTCCATGCCATTGACTCTATGTAGAAAGAGCTAGAAGTGTAATTTTAACCACTCAAGAAGTCCACCTATGTCAGTGGGAATAAACAAACCAGCAGGAATTCCTGTAGAGATAACTTTATGACTTATAAGTTGGGTGAAGAAATAAATTTACCAAAAGCATTCTGCTACCTGCAGACCCAAAGGAAAAGTAAAGTTGTTTTATGAGAGTGGATATTTTATAAGTGAATGGTTGTGCCAATTAGAACAGCAAAGTTCTGAAACATGCTTGCATAACATTAAAAGTGTTGCATAAATTATTACCATTGTGTTGTAATGTTGATTGTCTTAAAATGTTACCTTTCTGCCTTTGTGTCAAGTATCCTTTTATGCCCCTCAGCTTATTTTGAAGGACCTGAGAACACTTGTTCTCAAGAGCAATGCTCCCTCTAGTTTCCGATGCTACCTCCTTAACCTTTATAAAATCTCTGGAAGATTGGTTCATTTTTCCCTTTGCTAAGAAATGGGTACTGACATTTTCAGAGTAATTACTTCCAGGCTATTAAATTATGGGTGATTGTTTTGCTATTTTGTATTTTCCAGATGTTGAACAACAAACATCTGTTGTTGTTGGTTTTTTTTTTTTTTTAAGATTTTATTTATTTATTTGACAGAGAGAGACACAGCGAGAGAGGGAACACAGCAGAGGGAGTCGGAGAGGGAGAAGCAGGCTTCCCGCCGAGCAGAGAGCCTGATGCAGGGTTTGATCCTAGGACCCTGGGATCATGACCTGAGGCGAAGGCAGACGCTTACCGACTGAGCCACCCAGGCACCCCCAAACATCTGTTTTTATCTTTTTTTAACTTTGAGAGCTATTAAAAGTACAGATAAGGGCTGACAAAAACATGGTACTTGCATCCCCATAACCTAGAGCTCATTTATAATGTTTATAATTTACAGAGTAATACAAAATTCGCATATGTTACAGAATGGGATGCATGAGGTTTGCCTACAGGACAGCTTCAAATCTATTCTGTGGCCTTTCAGCCTAAGCTTCATCTCTTTGTGCTGCTCATTTTTTTTTTTTTTTCACTTTTTCTTATAAACAGTATCTTGTAGAGTGTAAAGAGGCAGACTGATACTGGAATCCTAAAAGAGAAGTCATTACTAAATGTGTAAAAATAAGATAGGATTTTCTCAAGCGCAGCTGCTCTAGAGAGAGCAAAATCACAGGTAAGGGATAATTTAAAAAGATGAAGATGCCTTTTCTCTGAGAAAAGGCAGAGCCTGGAAAACTACTGCAATATTTGGGATGTCATGTGCAGTTAAATTAAATTTTTAAAATTATTCTATTTTTAAATTGGATGGGATATTTAATAGCATTATGAGTTGCTGTAGACATTCTCTAACTGGCATCTCTCTTTCCTAACCCTGTCAGTGTTTGATGTTCTGATTTCTTTTTCTTTGTCTATGCTGTTTAGTTTAAACTGAGATACAGTTGACATTTAGGAATGCCCAAATCTTGAATGTATAGCTCAATGACTTTTTCACCTATGTCTACACCCATGTAACTACTACCTAGGCATGATGTGGAATATTTCTTCACTACAGAAAGTTCTCTTGTGTCCATTCCTGGTAACCATCAACCTCCCACCAGGGTTTGCCACTATTCTGATTTCTGCTACCCTAGAATAGTTTCACCTAGTTGTCTTTTCTGGAACATCATAAATATGGACTCAAACCGTGTGTATTCTTCTATGTCTACTCTGCACAGTATATATATCTGAGTGTTATCCATGCTGGTTGCAGCTGTTCTTTTTTTTTTTTTTCTTTTTGTGTTGCTGGTATTCTATTATACGAATGCATCAGAGTATGTTTAGGGGCACATGGGTGGCTCAGTGGGTTAAAGCCTCTGCCTTCGGCTCAGGTCATGATCCCAGGGTCCCGGGATCGAACCCCACATCAGGCTCTCTGCTCCGCAGGGAGCTTGCTTTCTCCTCTCTCTGACTGCCTCTATGCCTACTTGTGATCTCTGTCAAATAAATAAATAAAATATTAAAAAAAAGGAATATGTTTATTCATTCACATGCTAATGGACATCTGAGTTGTTTCTAGGGTGGAGCTATTATAAATTAAGCTGCTGTGAACACTCTTATACAAGTTTTTATGTGGACATTTGTTTTCATTTCTTTTGAGTAAATACTTAAGAGTGGAAATGGTAGATCATATTTTACTTGAGTAAAAATTGCCACAGTCTGCCTAAGTACTTACACACCCACCAGCATTGTATGATAATTCTTTTCTTTTTTGTTTTGCCCCCTTGTTTTCCAGCCTCATAATCATTTCCATATAATTGGAAGAGGGCTCCTAATTTAGGGTTGAACTGTGTTCGTAGCTAGAACATAGAATTAAAAGTTTGAAGGTCCTAATCAATTTAATTCCTAATAATATTTCAAAGAAAATGAATGTGTTTGTGTATGCATGTGTGTGCCAAGGGAATGTTCTTAGATCATTCATGGGGCAAACTGCAAAGTGGGAACTTTAGGAACATTAAGCATTATTCTTTTACTCTGCATATTTCAATTTACTCTTTAAAACCAAGCTGTCCCAGAATAGTGTCAGAGATGATTTTTGTTTAAATTTTGAGATATTTATAAATGGCTATGATGTTCGACCTATATGCGACATTTTGGGAAGAGATGGTTTAATAGATAGTGCCAGATAATAGTCTCTATTTTTATTGAATTTACTTAATGTTTTACTATAAGAGGCCTTCGCATTTTTTCCCCACAAAATCTTCCTTGTTGTTCATTCTTAAATGAAAAAATATATATGTAGATAAAATAACATTGCTAAGATTCTGTGGAATCAGAAGAGAGTTGCAGATGCCACACCTGTGGTTACCCCACCTATCCCAGTTCAAATGGGAAGCTGGGGCTTAGAGGGTTGCTGGTCAACACCAGTGACTGGCTTAGGGACCTGATCCAGAAGAGGGCAGCCAAGAGCTGCCTTAACTACTACAGAGCGAACCAGCCGAGACCTTCAGGGGTGATTATAAAAGTGTTTCTTATCCCTTGTAGAAATTCCCAGAGAGATTAGACTAGTTGGGGGCTTGCTGAGCTCCAACTTGACTAGACTAGGAAGAGAAGTTAATAGAGGAGGCTAGGAACCAGCTCAGGTACTCTAGAGTGAGATTAAGGAAAAGCAGAAAGTTGCTGGCCTGTGTCAACGTCAGGAACAAGAGATGATGAAAGATCCAGATCCATGAAAGGAAGAGGTTGGCTGGCAAGCTTTTTCTATTTTTCAAAAATATTTTTCCTTTAAAAATATTCGTGATCATTAGGGTACACTGGAAATTCCAAAAAAGTTTGTTTTAATAGTTAGTTTGGGGGCCCTAACAGGGCTCAAAGCCAGAAGGGGGTTGTGATATACCATTGCACCAGGTCTTAAGCTTCCTTTGGAGTATTTTCAGGAATAAGAACTAATGCTTAAAAGCTCTCCAGATGCTACCTGAAGTCTCCTGTGTCATGAGATCCAGACAGGATTGTCCTGAATGCTCACTACTTGCTGTGAGAAGTCTAAAGCCCTCTCTAAGATTTTTGTGCCTCACTGGGAAAGAGAGGCAGGTGTTGGGTGTTATGTTCTCATGGTCATCATTACCTGTCGAAAGCTAATCATTTAGAACAAATCCTGGCACACTTTATAAGTGCTACCCATGTAGAAACAAGTCCTCTTCCACCTCCCAGTGAGGCTAGTAAGATAATCAGCTAACTCCATGCAATTACTAGGGGACTGATAAAGCTCACCCATATCTACAAAGAATATGGGACCTCAAGAATGGGTAAGAGAAACCCCAAATGTGAAAAATCCATGTGAAAAGGGTTTAAATAAGCATTCTAGCTTATTTTTTTTTCCCCACAAGAAGGATACAAGAGGTTTATTAGACAACCCATGGCAAGATACAAAATCATCAGTAATGAGAACAACCATCTCTATCAGCCAGGTGCTACTTGGGACTATGACACTATCCCACAGGACATTTCTGGGTTCACATCTCTTAATGCGCTACCTAAGAAATGAATCCCCTCAAATCAGGACTCAAACACAAAGGGATTATACAAAATAATAATGACAACAACCATACTCTCATCAGTCAGGTGCTACTTTCTCCTAAAATTCTTTCTCTTCTCTTTTGCTTCCTCCTCCTTCTCTTTGTTACAGTTATGACTTCTCGCTGCTCTGAGTTCCTGCTTCCACTGAACATGGTCAGTTAATGGAATATCTCACTATTTCTTACCCAGGTTGTCCCATTCCGCACATGTGAATCAGTTTGTCATTTCTATTCCCTTTCTCAATTGATGAGCACTCATAACACCATCACTCCCCTCCTTCTGCTCAATACACACAGATGAGTATATTTGTTAACATGAAACATTTTTGTTTTTCTCAGAATTCAGTGAAAATTTGGGGAGACAACTGGGCTGTGAATATTTATAGTTCAACAATGTAACTGTATTCTACTTGAAAACTGGGCATTTCTTTTTTTTTAATGACTGAACTAATGCTTCCACGAGGCTCGATTTTATTTTTTAATTACTTAATTAACTAATTAATTATTTATTTTAAGTAAGTTCTATGCCCAATGTAAGCTTGAGCTCACAACAATGAGATCAAGAGTCGCACAGTCCACCAACAGAGCCAGCCAGGCACCCCCAAAATTAGGCATTTCTTAAAAGACCTTTCCCCGGGAGTTGTTCTACTCAGTTCCCACCCATATAGGAGCTCAGCAATATGCTAGCTGGCTTGTTTCTCTGCTTGTTCTCTCCTGAGTCTCTTAGGTCATTATCACCCTCTCCTTCCTGGACTCTAGCCCCTAATGCAAATTCCTGTTCTTTATGTAGAGCACAGTGGTTCTTGATAGTGTCTACTTCCATGCTAATGTCCAGACCCACTTTTGCATATCCAAACCCATCCAAATGTTCAGCAGGACAAAAAAAAACAAAACAAAACAAAACAAAAAAAACTTTATTTACCATGTTCCATTCTCCTTATAAAGACATGTTTGTTGTAAATTTCATTTTTTACATCTTCTTTGCACAAGGCAGGAAGAGTGAGGGAGATTTAGCAGGAAGCTACCTGGAATAAAACAAAATAGTAGAGAAGTCATACATCCTAGGGAAGAGATTAACGTTTGGAGGACAAGAATCTACAGTAAACATGGCAGTTTCAGTCTGTCAACTCAAAACCTAGAGGAATTCAGTTTGTAGGGAACTGGGCACACTAAGAATTATATCCAAAATAAATCAAGTCAGTGGGAGTGTAGAAACAAGTCCTCTTCCACCTCCCACTGAGGCTAGTAAGATAATCAACTAACTCCATGCAATTACTAGGGGACTGATAAAGCTCACCCATATCTACAAAGAATATGGGACCTCAAGAATGGGTAAGAGAAACCCCAAATGTGAAAAATCCATGTGAAAAGGGTTTAAATAAGCATTCTAGCTTATTTTTTTTTCCCCACAAGAAGGATACAAGAGGTTTATTAGACAACCCATGGCAAGATACAAAATCATCAGTAATGAGAACAACCATCTCTATCAGCCAGGTGCTACTTGGGACTATGACACTATCCCACAGGACATTTCTGGGTTCACATCTCTTAATGCGCTACCTAAGAAATGAATCCCCTCAAATCAGGACTCAAACACAAAGGGATTATACAAAATAATAATGACAACAACCATACTCTCATCAGTCAGGTGCTACTTTCTCCTAAAATTCTTTCTCTTCTCTTTTGCTTCCTCCTCCTTCTCTTTGTTACAGTTATGACTTCTCGCTGCTCTGAGTTCCTGCTTCCACTGAACATGGTCAGTTAATGGAATATCTCACTATTTCTTACCCAGGTTGTCCCATTCCGCACATGTGAATCAGTTTGTCATTTCTATTCCCTTTCTCAATTGATGAGCACTCATAACACCATCACTCCCCTCCTTCTGCTCAATACACACAGATGAGTATATTTGTTAACATGAAACATTTTTGTTTTTCTCAGAATTCAGTGAAAATTTGGGGAGACAACTGGGCTGTGAATATTTATAGTTCAACAATGTAACTGTATTCTACTTGAAAACTGGGCATTTCTTTTTTTTTAATGACTGAACTAATGCTTCCACGAGGCTCGATTTTATTTTTTAATTACTTAATTAACTAATTAATTATTTATTTTAAGTAAGTTCTATGCCCAATGTAAGCTTGAGCTCACAACAATGAGATCAAGAGTCGCACAGTCCACCAACAGAGCCAGCCAGGCACCCCCAAAATTAGGCATTTCTTAAAAGACCTTTCCCCGGGAGTTGTTCTACTCAGTTCCCACCCATATAGGAGCTCAGCAATATGCTAGCTGGCTTGTTTCTCTGCTTGTTCTCTCCTGAGTCTCTTAGGTCATTATCACCCTCTCCTTCCTGGACTCTAGCCCCTAATGCAAATTCCTGTTCTTTATGTAGAGCACAGTGGTTCTTGATAGTGTCTACTTCCATGCTAATGTCCAGACCCACTTTTGCATATCCAAACCCATCCAAATGTTCAGCAGGACAAAAAAAAACAAAACAAAACAAAACAAAAAAAACTTTATTTACCATGTTCCATTCTCCTTATAAAGACATGTTTGTTGTAAATTTCATTTTTTACATCTTCTTTGCACAAGGCAGGAAGAGTGAGGGAGATTTAGCAGGAAGCTACCTGGAATAAAACAAAATAGTAGAGAAGTCATACATCCTAGGGAAGAGATTAACGTTTGGAGGACAAGAATCTACAGTAAACATGGCAGTTTCAGTCTGTCAACTCAAAACCTAGAGGAATTCAGTTTGTAGGGAACTGGGCACACTAAGAATTATATCCAAAATAAATCAAGTCAGTGGGAGTGTAGAAACAAGTCCTCTTCCACCTCCCACTGAGGCTAGTAAGATAATCAACTAACTCCATGCAATTACTAGGGGACTGATAAAGCTCACCCATATCTACAAAGAATATGGGACCTCAAGAATGGGTAAGAGAAACCCCAAATGTGAAAAATCCATGTGAAAAGGGTTTAAATAAGCATTCTAGCTAATCAGTCATGGACCTAAAGATGCTCTGACACTCACGGTGTAATTAATTTTTCCATTCTTGGGGGAAACAAATGTGATTGAATACAAGATATTATTACTTCCTGTCACTATTAAGGGAGTCACACTTATCACTATGTGCCTCTTTCAGTAAGACAAACTGTACCAGTTTCTACAAGGGAAAAGAAAACATAATAGTATAATAACTTCATTGAAAATGTGTTTAAAAATTGACCAAGTACGGGGGCGCCTGCATCGCTCAGTCAGTTAAGTGTCTCTCTTGGCTCAGGTCACGATCCCAGCATCCTGGGATTGAGCCCGACGTCAGACTCCCTGTTCAGTGGGGAGCCTGCTTTGACCTCTCTCTTCTCCACTTCCCCTACTTGTGCTTTCTCACTCTTTCTGTCAAAATAAATAGATAAACAGCTTTAAAATTTAAAAAAAAATTGACCAGTACTACACAAATGTAAAATCAGTCATGTTCATCCAAAGTCATAATAGTTACAATAGTATAGAGCTCATGTAGGAAGACAAACAGACCAAAGGAACAGAATAGAGAACTTAGAAATATGTGGAAACTTGAGATTCGATAAAGACAGCACCACAAAGCAACGCAGAAAGGATTATTTCTTAGATAGCATTAGAAAACTGGCTCAGTATATAGGGAAAAATCAAGTTGGATACTACACTGTTACCATATGCAAAGGGGATTCAAAATGAATTTTACAGTTTACTAAGGTAATAGAAAATACACACTATCTTCATGAACCAGATGGAAAGCTTGGCAAGACCCAAAAATACAAACATGAGATGAAAAATGGTTATTGTGACAGCATGATATTTAAGGACTCTTGTTCAGTAAAGAACAAACTTAGGAGACAGATGAGTGACTAGGAGAAGATATTAGCAATGATTCAAATTTACAGGACATTTAAGCTAGAATATACAAAGGCCTCCTGCAAATCACTAGGAATAAAACTGAAAGCTAAATGGAAAACTAAATAAAAGATATGAATAGGAAATTTGAAGTAAGGGAAGACCAGAGGGCTAACAAATAATGAAGCGGTACTCAACCTCACCAGTAAGTAGATAAATAAAACATTAAAGCAAAAATGATACACAATTTTACACCCATCAGATGGGCAAAATTTAGAATGGGTGATAGACATCAGTTTGGCAAGAATATGGGGAAGTAGTATAAACTGATACAGGTATTCTGGAAAGCAATCTGGCAGAATTCAGTGAAAATGAATTAGTGTGTGTCTCAGACTCACTTCTCTCAAAGCCTGTATATCAGAGAAATTCCTGCAGGATCTAAAGGAGAGTTAGTTATACAATAATCTTCATTGCAGTGTTTTCGATAATTTTGAGCCAGACGCACATTAGGGATGGGTACATAAAATGTGGTGGATACAGAATGCTATGCAGGTATAAGCAGTTTTATACACACATAAGACACAAACACACACACACAGCAGTATGGGTGGATCATAAAAATCAATGCTTGAGGAGGAAAGAAAGGAATAGAGCAGAATACATAACATATCATTTATGTAAACTAAAACTCAGAGACATGCAGTGCAAAACTACATATTTTATAAGAACATTAGCATGTTTTATAACATGTACCAAACACATTAGAGTGGGGGAAAGGAAAATGGGTTTAGGAATGGAGACGTTTTTGCTGTTGTTTTTTTCGTTGTTTTGTTTTGTTTTTTAGTGATAGCTGTTAAAAGAAACTTAAATAAACCAGTAATCAACATTACGTATCTGGTCTCAATATTAGGCAATGAATTGGGAGGTATGATGAACTAAATTTTCTACAACTGAGGTCTGATATGAAAGATAATAAATAAGTAAATGAAAAAAACATGTATTTACTGGAGACCTGATCTTTAGGGTCTGCAAGACCTTTGTTTTAAAGATTTTATTTATTTATTTGACAGAGAAAGAGATCACAAGTGGGCAGAGAGTCAGACAGAGAGAGAGGGGGAAGCAGGCTCCCCACAGAGCAGAGAGCCTGATGCGGGGCTCAATCCCAGGACCCTGAGATCATGACCTGAGCCAAAGGCAAAGGCTTAACCCACTGAGCCACCCAGGTGCCCACCTTAGGGTCTTTTCTAAAGGAAAAAAATAGGTCTGCTTGAGGTCCTAGATACAGAATTTAGTTCTATAAACTGAATTCGGCAACTGAAGAGGTTTGTTTGCTTTAGTTATGACAATTAAAAGAACCACTCTATCATCTCTCATGAGATCCAAAAACAATGTTCTTTTAATTTTATTGCTTGGTTTACGTTTTTCTTTTTTCATTTAAATTCAACTAATTAACTAGAGTGTATTATTAGTTTCAGAGGTAGAGGTTAGTGATTTGTCAGTCTTACATAAAATCCAGTGCTCATTACACCCTGTGCCCTCCTTAATGTTAATTGTTTTTTCTGCCGTCCCTCCCCCCTCCAACCCAGTTCTTAAAATCTGTATCTTTTTGTCTAGGTGCTGTATGAGCTGTAAATGTGCCTTCCACAAACAGGTATCATAGAAACATGTCTTCAGAGGAAGAAATGATAACATCATGAACATCTCACAATTCATGGCCTCGGTTTCCCACTAGTAGTTAAGTTTGCTTCCAGAAGTAACTGCTTATAATTTTAAAATATGGAAAAGCAGGGTGCGTGGGTGGCTCAGTGGGTTAAGCCGCTGCCTTTGGCTCAGGTCATGATCTCAGGGTCCTGGGATCGAGTCCCACATCGGGCTCTCTGCTCGGCAGCGAGCCTGCTTCCCTCTCTCTCTCTCTGCCTGCCTCTCTGTCTACTTGTGATCTCTCTCTGTCAAATAAATAAATAAAATCTTAAAAAAAAAATATGGAAAAGCAGAGATGCCTGGGTGGCTCAGTCAGTTAAGTGTGTGTCTTCAGGTCAGATCATGATCCCAGGGTCCTGGGATGGAGCCCCACATAGGGCTCCTTGCTAAGCGGGGAGCCTGCTTCTCCCTCTGCCTGCCGCTCCCCCTGCTTGTGCTTTCTCTCTTTCTTTCTCTGACAAATAAATAAATAAAATCTTAGTGAATAGGGGCGCCTGGGTGGCTCAGTGGATTAAGCCGCTGCCTTCCGCTCAGGTCATGATCTCAGGGTCCTGGGATCGAGCCCTGCGTCGGGCTCTCTGCTCCGCGGGGAGCCTGCTTCCTCCTCTCTCTCTGCCTGCCTCTCTGCCTACTTGTGATGCCTCTGTCAAATAAATAAATAAAATCTTTAAAAAAAAAAATCTTAGTGAATAAATAAATAAATTATAAAGTGTGGAAAAGTAATAAATTTAACTAAGCAGTTTTCAGGTATTACTGAAATTGCAGATTTCAAAATTCTCTCTCTTTTTCTTTTAAAGACAGATTAAAATGAAAGTACTGTGGTTAAAAACCAGAGCAAAATAGTTGACCATGAACAGTGCAGAGGTTAAAGACACCAATACCCTTCTCTCCACCCTGTGCAGTTACAAACCCAGGTATAGGGGCAACTGGGTGGCTCAGTGGGTTAAAGACTCTGCCTTCGGCTCAGGTCATGATCTCAGGGTCTTGGAATCGTGCCCCCACCAGGCTCTCTGCTCATCAGGGAACCTGCTTCCCTCTCTCTCTCTGCCTCTCTACCTACTTGTGATCTCTGTCTGTCAAGTAAATAAATAAAATCTTTTTAAAAAGTCCAGGTATAGGGTGCTTGGCTGGCTCAGTTGGTTAAGCAACTGCCTTCAGCTCAGGTCATGGTCCCAGAGTCCTGGGATTGAGTCCCACATCGGGCTCCCAGCTCCATGGGGAGTCTGCTTCTCCCTCTGACCTCCCCTATCATGCTCTCTCTCACTCTGTCTCTCTCTCTCTCAAAATAAATAAATAAAAATCTTAAAAAAAAGAAGTCCAGGTATAACTTTGACTTCCCCAAAACTTAACAATTAATAACCTATTGTCCAGAAGCCTTACTGATAATAGTCAGTTATATGTCATATGCATTATATACTGTATTTTACAATAAAGTAAGCTAGAGAAAAGAAAATGTTACTCGAAAATCACAAAGAAAAGAAAATTTATTTACAGTACTGTACTGTATTTATGGGAAAAAAATCCCTGTGTAAGTGGACTGGTGCAGTTCAAACCCATGTTGTTCAAGGTCCACCTGTAAAAAGAACTGACAGGATAAGATCAGTGAAGCTAAATCACACATGCAGAGGGATCACAGCAAGGTACTTCCCAAATTAAAATTAATGAAAAATGAAATTAGGTAGATTCAGAATTTAACAGATGAGTTCAACCACTTGTACAAATGATACAACAAAAGAAATTGTCTTCAAATACTAACTGAAGATGTGGAAAATATCTAAAATCTAACCAAGGAGGCTTGTGTTAACTTCAGGGACGCATGTTAAATGCTACATCTAAGAGAGTATCAGCTAGGGATCAGAAACCAAAATGCCCAAAGGGACCAGGCAGATGATATAAATATGTCTATCAAGCTGAATTTAAACAATCAATCAAACAAACAAAACCCAGGAACCTATGGGATGGAATAAAATATTTGCAAATCATAGATCCTGTAAGGGACTAATATCCAGAATATATATATATATATATATATATATATATATATATAAACTTCTATAGTTCAACAATAACCAATGACAACAACAATAACAATAAAAACAATCTAAAAATGGGTAAAGGACTTGAACAGACATTTCTCCAAAGATCTACAAATGGCCAATAAGCCCATGAAAAGATATTTAACATGACTAACCGTTAGGAAAATGGAAACCAAAACCACATTGAGATATTACTTCATGCCCATTAGGATGGCTACTATCTGAAAAGCAGAAAAAAAGTGTTAGTGAGGATGTGGAGAAATTGGAATTTTTGTGCACCATTGGTGAGAATGTAAAGTATAGCCACTGTGGAAAACAACATGGTAGTTCATCAAAAAATTGAAGATCGAATTACCATGTGATTCTGCTTCTGGTTATATACCCCTAAGAATTGAAAACAGGAATTTGAAAGATATTTTTACACACATGTTCATGGCAGCATTATTCACAATAGCCAAAGGTGGTTATAGCCAAGTGTCCATCATCAGGTGAGTGAGTGGGTAAACAAAATGTGGTATATATATATATTTTTTAAGATTTTATTTGTTTATTTGACAGAGAGAGAGATCAGAGAGTCAGCCGGGGGGGGGGGGGGAGCAGGCTCCCTGCTGAGCAGAGAGCCCAATGTGGGGCTCGATCCCAGGACCCTGAGATCATGACCCAAGCCGAAGGCAGAGGCTTAACCCACTGAGCCACCCAGGCACCCCTGGTATATATTTTTTAAAAGATTTTATTTATTTAGTTGACAGAGAAAGAGACACAGAGAGAAAGG
This sequence comes from Meles meles, assembly GCF_922984935.1. Lineage (NCBI taxonomy): Eukaryota > Metazoa > Chordata > Mammalia > Carnivora > Mustelidae > Meles > Meles meles. Next base: position 96,556,689 of record NC_060068.1, read on the forward strand.
GAACACAAGCAGGGGGAGTGGGAGAGGGAGAAGCAGGCTTCCCACTGAGCAGGGAGCCTGATGCTGGACTCGCTCACAGGACCCCTGGACCATGACCCTACCCGAAGGCAGATGCTCAACGACTGTGCCACCCAGGCGCCCCACAAAATGTGGTATATTATGACAACATGAGGCCACTGAGATAATCCAGGATAATCTCTGTATTTTAAGTTCAGTTCATTAACAACCAAAATCTGTTTTCCTTAATTCCCCCTTTCCAAATAATATAACGTAATTACAGGTTCCAGGGGATGGGATGTGGATATCTTTGGGGAGCCATTATTTTGCTTTCCCACAGACCAAAGTTGATGCCATGTCTCCCTATCTTAGCAGCAAAGAGGGTGCACTAGCTAGCCACGGAGAGGATCCCCATAGTGTCGACAGGTGGACCTATCTTTCATATCCAGGTATGTCTGTCTTTCATAGGGTATCTTTTTCACATAGATAGGTATATCAGTCATTTTTTTTTTTTAAAGATTTATTTTTTTGACAGATAGAGATTACAAGTAGGCAGAGAGGCAGGCAGAGAGAGAGAGAGGAGTAAGCAGGCTCCCAGCCAAGCAGAGAGCCCGATGCGGGGCTCGATCCCAGGACCCTGGGATCATGACCTGAGCCGAAGGCAGAGGCTTTAACCCGCTGAGCCACCCAGGCGCCCCTATATCAGTCATTTTAATGACAATAGATATTAAAACCATCTAATTTCCCCTGTCCTAATTCCACATTAGCCAGTTACCTTCTGGTTTTACCCATGTGTTTATTTTTTCAAGAGACAGAATGCTCTGACAGGACAATAGTAATGGCTTCTCCATTTTGCAGTTAGATTTTTCATCATAAATTAATACCTTTGGGATGCTGGTTTAAGCTTCTTGTTGATTTTGTGGACAATGAGATGCTGATTCTCTAGGTTGGTAGAGTTTTTTAACTTGGAGACTCAACTGTAGATAGTGGTAAACACAGTAAAATTCTGCTATTTTCTGTCACCCTTCTCCACATGGTTTGTCTCTTTCTCACTAGGCATTTGTTTGTTTCTTTCTCTTTTAAAGATTTGCTTATTTATTTGACAGAGAAAGAATGAGTGAGTGTGGGGAGGGGCAGAAAGAGAGGGGAGAGAGGAACTTTAGCAGATTCCTTGCTGAGCTCGGAGCCTGAGGACTGGGCTTGATCTTAAGACCCTGAGATTATGACCTGAGCTAAAACCAAGTGTTGGATGCTTAACTGACTGCACCACCCAGGGGGCCCCTCCCTGAGCATATCTTATAACCATAGCAAGGATTGTCAGTTATCATAAATGGAAATTAAAATGAGTATTGACCTTTATACAGAGATGACATCATAGGCAAAGGAGAACCATGTCCCTTATGATATCAGAGCAAGAGCAAAGGCTTTGAAGATTAAGAAGGCCATGCTGAAAGGCAACTACAGCTCCCAAAAGGCCCAGTAGTTACCTGCCTCCTATGGTATTACGCACTGTGTTTCCAAAGGAAATCGAAGGATCCAAGAATAAATTAGATCACAATGCCATCATCAAGTTCTCCTTGACTGTAAAGAAGATGGAGAACAGCACATTGGTTTTTTTTTTTTTTTTAAGATTTTATTTATTTATTTGACAGACAGAGATTACAAGTAGACAGAGAGGCAGGCAGAGAGAGAGGAAGGGAAGCAAGCTCCCTGCTGGGCAGAGAGCCCGAAGCGGGGCTCGATCCCAGGACCCTAGGATCATGACCTGCGCGGAAAGCAGAGGCTTTAACCCACTGAGCCACCCATGCGCCCCAGCACATTGGTTTTTACTATAGATATCAAGGCCATCAATCCTCAGATCAAGCACTCTGAAAAAGCTGCATGACATGATGTGGCTGATGTCAGGCCTGAAGGAGCCCAGGAGGCATATACTAAACTGTGGGGATTTGATGCTGCCAACAAAATCGGGGTCATCTTAACAGTTTTAAACATTTTTATCATCCAAAAAAAGTTGCAGGAGTGCCGATCATGAACAGAAACCTTTATCCCCAAAAGAAAAATATCCAAACTCTTTAATATATGCAGCTGATGATAATTTGAATATTAGTTTCAAATTTCTACCCTTGTTTTCCACTTGGTCTTCCCTCCTTCAAGCAGGTAGCTGGCTCTGTGCCTCTGCAACTGTGCAAAAAACACAAGCTTTTCTGACTTCCTGTCTTTATCTCCAAAAGCTTAATCAATCCCATAGAAGAACTCTAGCATTTTTTAAAACTTTTTTATTTTAAAAGATTTTATTTCTTTATTTGAGAGAGACAGAGACAGAGAGACAGCACAAGCTGGGGAAGCAGTGGTAGAGGGAGAAGCAAGCTTTCTACTGAGCAAGGAGCCCGAGGGGGCCCAATCCCAGGACTCTGAGATCATGACCCAAGCAGAAGGCAGACACCTAACCTACTGAGCCACCCAGGTGCCCTAAGAACTCTGGTATTTTTGAGCAGTAGAGAGCCTCATGGTGCACCTAGATAGTACTCAGAAAAAGCAGCAAGCCCTCCAAGAGGAATAACTGCATGGGACGTGTAGGGCAGGTATTGCAAACTCAATACTTAGTTCTGGCCTAGAGATGTCAGAAGAGAATGTAGACCTAGAGTTACCATATCTCTCCATTTTAAAAAACAAATAAATCTGTATGTTGTAGGATAAATCTCCTGATGTTACATGTTGCAATTCACTCACATGTCTGAATGCCACTATGTGGACCAAAATAAAAACATCTGCAAAGTCCTAGGTCTTGAGTGTGATGTGACTGCAGAATCACTGGACTGGATTGAGTTATATGGACAGAAGCAAGGGCCAGCTCCACCAGCGCCTGCAGAGATGGACATGACCAGAGGACCCTATCCCACCTCTGCTTCTTTGACTGTGTTAGAACTCCCTTTCTGGCATATCCTGAGGGGAAACATAAAGAGTGAATGAGATTCATTTTTTTTTAAGATTTTATTTTTATTTATTTGTCAGAGAGAGAGAGAGAGAGCATAGGCAGGGAGAATGGCAGGCAGAGGGAGAAGCAGGCTCCCTGTTGAGCAAGGAGCCGGATGTGGGACTTGATTCCAGGATGTTGGGATCATGACCCAAGCCGAAGGCAGTCGCTTAACCAACTGAGCCACCCAGGCATCCCTGAGATTCATTTCTTTCTTTCTTTTTTTTTTTTTTTTTAAGATTTTATTTATTCATTTGACAGACAGCGATCACAAGTAGGCAGAGAGACAGGCAGAGGGAGAGGGGAGGAAACAGGCTCCCTGCTGAGCAGAGAGCCCGACTCGGGGCTCGATCCCAGGACCCAGGACCCTGGGATCATGACCTGAGCCGAAGGCAGAAGCCTTAACTCACTGAGCCACCCAGGTGCCCCTGAGATTCATTTCTTATCAACCCAGCAGGATAGGACTCAAAGAAATAATCAAACTTATTCATAAGGAGTAACTGGTTGTAACGTATCTTTCAGATGTGAGTCTGTGGACTGAGATTCATGCCTGTTACCCAGTTATAGATATCTACAGCTTCCATGATCAGGCCTATGTCCTATCTTATAACCTCTTTTCCACTTCAGTCCACCACATGCTAACTGAACTCAATCGCTCCATGTTCTTTGATGATAGAGCCAGAAGTGCCCAACTATAATCCATCCCCTTTCTGTGCCCTCATATTCCCCTTGTGCTTTGATTACTTAGTTCCCTCTCCTGGAACTGTAGTCAGAATTCTAGTCAGAATCCATCTTTCCCCTTGTGTTCTCAGAAGCACTTTGCCTTGCCTGTGCTTTGGCTCTTCGCAGAATGCTCTTGTACTACACATAGTTTTAAGTATGTTTCCTGCTGCCTGATGGAGTCTCTTCTCAGGATCTTTGCTTCTGCCGTGGTCTCAGCATATGGTTGAAAAAGGACAACTGACTGCATTTGACTGGTGAAATGTGTTGTTACTTAGGAGATTCAGTGATGTGACTTTTCCTAGAGTTTGAAAACCAAACAGGCAGTTACATTTAACTAGTTTCTGCGCTGGATGTTGTCACACAATACCTAGGTCCCCTTTCAGGAATGAAGACCTGATCCCTGCAACTGCCTGGAGCAGCTACGAGGAGTCAGCCCTCAGGCGTCAGCTCTCTTTGGTGGTTGCCTGGGTTTCAGGAAAATTTCTTACCTAAGATCACCTGTCTCTTCAGGGCTAGTTTGCTTCCAGTGACTAACAAATGTGAGGCTATAAACGCCTGGTTCCCTCTCCTCAACTCAGGACAATTCTGAAGAGTTCTCCATCTATAGGACAACCTTGTAAGGCTAGGGAGTCCTTTGTTGGGCCCGCCTCCCAAATCCACTTCCTAATCCTGCCTTCCACCCCTCTTCCTCAGATACTGGTCTTTTTTTTTTTTTTTTTAAAGATTTTATTTATTTATTTATTTGACAGAGAGAGAGATCACAAGTAGGCAGAGAGGCAGGCAGAGAGAGAGGGGGAAGCAGGCTCCCTGCAGAGCAGAGAGCCCGATGCGGGGCTCGATCCCAGGACCCTGACATCATGACCTGAGCCGAAGGCAGCGGCTTAATCCACTGAGCCACCCAGGTGCCCCTCAGATACTGGTCTTAAGAGTGCTCATTCCCTAATGGAATCACAGGCTAACTTCTCTCACAGAGTCTATTTCTAAGAAACACAATCTGGAAAAAATGAAACAAGACGAAACTAGAGGGGGAGACAAACCATAAGAGACCCTTAATTTTAGGAAACAAACTGAGGGTTGCTGGACGGGAGGAAGGTTGGAGGATGGGGTAATTGGGTGATGGGTATTGGGGATGGCATGTGTTGTCATGAACACTGGGCACTATATAAGACTGATGATTCACAGGCATGTACTCCTGAAACAAATAATACATTATTTGTTAATTAATTGAGTTTAAAGTAAAAAAAAAAAAAGAAAACATAAACTGGAAAAGTGTTTCATATTAATTAACTAATATTTTCTTTTTTTTTTTTTTTAAAGATTTTATTTATTTATTTGACAGAGAGAGAGGTCACAAGTAGGCAGAGAGGCAGGCAGAGAGAGAGGAGGAAGCAGGCTCCCTGCAGAGCAGAGAGCCCGATGCGGGGCTCGATCCCAGGACCCTGAGATCATGACCTGAGCCGAAGGCAGCGGCTTAATCCACTGAGCCACCCAGGCGCCCCCCTTTTTTTTTTTTTTTTAAGATTTTATTTATTTATTTGACAGAGAGGTCACAAGTAGGCAGAGAGGCAGGCAGAGAGAGAGGAGGATAATTAACTAATATTTTCTTATAAATTGATTGCTGTTTATACAGACAACACAAGTATCAAATTCACATTAACTATGTTTACTTTGTAATATAAATTCAGGGAGGATCACCTGGCCGGTGTAGTTGGTAGAGCATGCAACTCTTGATCTCAGGGTTGGGAGTTCAAGCCCCATGATGGGTATAGAGATTACTTAAAAAAAAAAAAAAATCTAAAAAATAAATTCAGTGTTGGGGCGCCTGGGTGGCTCAGTGGGTTAAAGCCTCTGCCTTCAGCTCAGGTCATGATCCCAGGGTCCTGGGATCAAGCCCCACTTAGGGCTCTCTGCTCAGCAGGGAGCCTGCTTCTCTTCCTCTCTCTCTGCTTGCCTCTCTGCCTACTTGTGATCTCTCTGTCAAATAAATAAATAAAATATTAAAAAAATAAATAAATTCAGTGAAAGAATAAAAGGGGGGAAAGGAAAATGTGTAGGGTGGGAAAAGAGTAATTACTAAATTTGAAAGGAACATAAATTAGTGTCACGAATTTAAATTTGAGTTTATTACTATTGGTTACATTAAATAACTTGTCTTAATTGTTGTTTCAATAAAATTAAGGTTGTGCCTGGCAGAGATTTACAGACCATTCTAGCTTTTGTGCTGCTTGCTTTATATCTCTCTCTTCAAGCTTCTTTAATCAACAGCTCTTTGCCATGAAACTTTGGGTTTTGGTTTATTTACCAGGAACATCCATGTGTTGTGTTCTGTGGGGAAAAAATAAAAAATAAAAAGCTGAACTGAGCTCCCTTTCAATAGCTTCATCTCTAAATGTGCCTGACAAAGATAAGGAAGTAAGACTCATCTATGTCAAGCAGGTAGGCAACAGAGATTCTGTAAAGAAGCTGTCACGTTGTTTTGCTCTTAAACTGTCTCTTGTAACAGCAGAGAAAATGTGAAGATGTCCCTTAGGCTCATGGTGAGCAGGGAAGTGGTGAAAGCCGCAGAACTACAAGAGGTGGAAAGAACAGAAAAGGGCAGGGTGGTCATTTGGAAAATTATAAGTTCTTCATTATTAATATTTGAGGGTAAGGGTTCTGGATCAAGCTCCTTGGATTCAAAATCCTGGCTTTCTCTCTAGCTGTGTGACCTTGAATACATTCACTAAATGCATCTGAAATTCAGTTTCCTGAAACTTAAAATAAAAATAGGGTAATTTGTATCCCATAGATTTGTCATGACAAGTAAATGGTTTATTACATGTAAAGTATCTAGAACAAAGCCTGAATGAAATTGCTTAATGAATGTTAGGCAGAGCCCTTCTAGACCATGAGTTGGAGGCTGAGCATCCCAACCCCACAGGGAACCAAAGTACATTGGAAGGAGGCTCAGCAAGAGCAGAAGATGGCCTACTGTTTATTGTATTAATTAAGTCAACAGGCATTGATTAGCACCCAAGTAATGAGGTGTCCTGTTGGGGGGACAAAGGTGATTCAGGCAGAGACCCTATGACCCAAAAGCCTATTGGCAGATAAGAGTCATATGGTCACCTGGTTCCCAGTGAGCAGAGACCCATTTTTGGGGATTCACAGCGGAGTGAATGTCAGGGTGACACTCCATTGGCCAGTGTTCATTCCATGCAGAAAACCCTTCTTGCATGAGGCCTTTGGTGCAGGGCAAGGAATATATGTTTTAGAATAAAACAGGCCAGGGTCTCTAGTCTGCTTTGGGCAGGTTGGAAGATTGCTGAGCCTCAGATAGCCTCATCTATAAAATGGGGATGATATTTACCTTATAAAATTCATGAAACGTGTTCCTCTCAGGGGCCAACCTCACTGCCTGACTGTTACCTGATTTCTAATCACTGGTTCAATGATTCAGAGGTGGAATTATCAGCAAGGTCAGGTCTGATCTGGTTTCTGTAAGACATAAGCCAGTTGACCTGATACTATAGATTTACCCTTTCAAGGCTTCACTTTTTAATTGCAGAGATGCGAAAAAATCAGAAAGTGGAAGGCTGGATTGTAGTAGACAACATTTCTTGCTTCTGTCTTTATTAGACTTCCTCCAACCTCTGCTTTGGATGGCACCTACTTGGCAGATCCCATTGTTTATCTATAGAACCTCGGCTCATGCGACCCCCTCACCTCCTTCGACCAGAAATGGCCTTCTGGAAAGCCTTTGGCTTTACAACTTATGTTTCCCTCACACTAGACATCTGCTGTAAATGGGACCTTTGAACACACTGCCTGATGTGGGCTAGCCTGTGATTAATGTTTTGTTTCAATAATGCTGCAAAGGCTTACATACACCTAATATATCTTTTTTTTACTTTTTATTTTATCCCCTTCTGATTTTTAATTTTTTAAGAAAATGGTTTGCTGAAGATATGAAAGTTGCCCAGATCATGGCTTATCACCCCTACAGCATGTAAATCTTAAGAGAAAAGACATTTAGATACCTAACTACTGAATGATGACCTAACTCAAGAAATTTAATATTGATAAAATACTATTATCTAATATATACTCCATATTCAGTTTTCACTGATTGTCCCCAAATCATCCTTTATAGCAACTTTCCAACCCACTCCCCCAGTCTAGGATTCTATCATGTCCTATTGGTCTGAAGCATTTTCTCAGTCTTTCATTGACACTAAGGTATACTAATAATTTTTGTTAATAAAGAAACTGAATACAGGGTCCAAAAAATATCAGTAATGAGACATATGTTGGGGGGTGAATATTTAAATATCATTTCATTTTATAACAGGAGGCCTTTGCAAAAGTCCATGTAAGAGGTGATGAGTTAAACCAAATGAATAGATATCACTTTCAAAAGAGGCACTCAGAGGACTCAATTAATTTTGTGTGGGAGATAGGTGAGGAGGAGAGGACCGTGATGACTCCAAGATTTCTAACACAGAAAGGGTGCTGGGTATTGCTAGAGAGAATACCAGCAACTGTGCTGAGAGGGGAGATGGTCAGTGACTTTTGGATATGCTGAGTGTAGGTCACCTCAGGGAGAGTTATTCAGTAGTAAGGTGTAACCTGTCCCAGTGTGCTTGTGCTCTGCCCAGTTAGAGCACTGAAAATCTGCACCCAGAAAATCCCCTCATTCCTAATAAAATGGGACAGTAGGTTGCCCTATAAATTTGTAGGCCATTGGTGATGTGCATTGGGCTCAGAGAGGAGAGAAGTTCATGACAGAAGGGCACACACTCGTGAAAAGTGATCATTTGAAGCTTTGAGAGAGATTGAAGCAACCCAAGAAGAAAAGCCAGGTGAGAAGGCCTCAGACCCTCTGTTGGAAGCTGAGCCAAAGCATTTCTCTTTCTGGGTCAGCAATTTCCCGAGCTCAGCAATCCTAAAACAAGCATTGATTAACTTACTGTGTATTTTAAATTACTTTCCAACCCAGGGTTGTGAGTTCAAGCCCCATGATGGGTATAGAGATTACTTAAAAAAAAAAAATCTAAAAAATAAATTCAGTGTTGGGGCGCCTGGGTGGCTCAGTGGGTTAAAGCCTCTGCCTTCAGCTCAGGTCATGATCCCAGGGTCCTGGGATCGAGCCCTGCATTGGGCTCTCTGCTCAGCAGGAAGCCTGCTTCCCCCTCTATCTCTCTGACTGCCTCTCTGCCTACTTGTGATCTCTGTCTGTCAAAAAAAAAAAAAAAAAAAAAAAAAAGAGCTTCCCTATGACCCTGCAATTGCACTACTGGGTATTTATCCCAAAGATACAGATGTAGTGAAAACAAGGGCCATCTGTACCCCAATGTTTATAGCAGCAACAGCCACGGTCGCCAAACTGTGGAAAGAACCAAGATGCCCTTCAACAGACGAATGGATAAGGAAGATGCGGTCCATATACACTATGGAGTATTATGCCTCTATCAGAAAAGATGAATACCCAACTTTTGTATCAACATGGACAGGACTGGAAGAGATTATGCTGAGTGAAATAAGTCAATCAGAGAGAGCCAATTATCATATGGTTTCACTTATTTGTGGAGCATAACAAATAACATGGAGGACATGGGGAGATGGAGAGAAAGAAGTTGAGGGAAATTGGAAGGGGAGATGAACCATGAGAGACTATGGACTCTGAAAAACAACCCGAGGGTCTTGAAGGGGTGGGGGGTGGGAGGTTGGGGGAACAAGGTGGTTGGTATTAGGGAGGGCATGTATTGCATGGAGAACTGGGTGGAGTGCAAAAACAATGAATACTGTTACGCTGAAAAGAAATTAAAAAAAAAATATCAGGCACAGGGTAAATGTTTGATAGATGTTAGCAATTCATTATTTCATTTTTATTGAATTGCATATGTAAGAGCTTTGGAGCGTAAGGACATGGTTTGAAGTAAGCAAGTTGGTTTGGTGCAGTACTGTAGCTGAGGCTGCTGCTTAGTGGCAAAAAACAAATAAAACAAAACCAAGAACAACTGTACGAGTAGAGTACCAAATCTCTTACCTAAGGAGTTCAACTTTTGTCCTCTATATATTGAAGTTCTGTGTAAAGTTTCAATAAAAAAAAAAAACAAACTACTATTTCCTTTCTAAAAATGATTTTATTTATTCCACACAGAGAGAGAGCGAGCCGGAAGAGGAGCAGAGGGAAGGGGAAAATCAGACACCACACTAGTGCAGAGCCCAAAATAGGGCTCGGTCCGAGGACCCTGAGACCATAACCTGAGCCAAAACCAAATAAATACAGTGAATACAGGCACCCCAACACTATTATTTCTTAAGTAATTTATAATAATTGATAGTGGGTAGAGCCTCTGATTTCAAATCCATACATCTATGATAAAATTAGAAAACTAGAGGTAATAGAGAATTTACATAATATGACAAATAGTATCTACAAAAAAATCTATGGCAGCAATATACTTAATAGTAAAATGTTGACAGACTTCCCTCTGAGATAAGAAATGAGAAAGGGATGTCTGTTTTTCATTCAATATTGTACCAACCAGTACAATAAAGCAAGAAAAAGAAATAAAAGGTATAAAGATTGGAAATGAAACTATATAAGTATCATTAACTTCATGTAATATGATTTTAAACAGAAATATCCAAAATAGTCTATAAATAACTGTATTTAATGATTTCATTAAAATTGATGGGTGCAAAGGCAATATATGAAACTCAGTTCTATTTTTGTTTTAAGATGTTATTTATTTATTTATTTATTTATTTATGGAGAGAGAGTACAGGCTAGGGAAGGGGCTGGCAGGGAAGGGCTGGGGTGGCGGTGGGGGGCGTGATGCGGGAGAGAATCCCTAGCAGATTCCATGCTAAGCATAGACCCAGTGCCTGAGGTCATGACCTGAGCTGGAACCAAAAGCCCCACACTCAACCAACTGAGCCACCCAGGCACCCAACACAATTCTATTTCTATATCCCAGCAGCAAATAGAAAATAAGTTTTTAAAAAGATAAAATTTTTGATACTTTCAAAAATAAAAATACATAGTAGTAAATTTAGCAAACAAGATGTTAATGGGATAAATTTTTAAAACTTGAAATATAGAGCTACAACATGTTCTTAGATTGGAAGACTTAATGTTGAAAGAATGTCAATTCTTCTTCTTCTTTTTTTTAAAGATTTTATTTATTTATTTGACAGAGAGAGATCACAAGTAGGCAGAGAGGCAGAGAGAGTGAGAGGGAAGCAGGCTTCCCTCAGAGCAGAGAGCCGGACGTGGGACTCGATCCCAGGACCCTGAGATCATGACCTGAGCTGAAGGCAGCGGCTTAAACCACTGAGCCTAATTTCTTGAGGAATCTCCACACTGTTCTCCAAAGTGGCTGCACCAGCTTGCATTCCCACCAACAGTGTAAGAAGGTTCCCCTTTCTCCACATCCTCTCCAACACATGTTGTTTCCTGTCTTGTTAATTTTGCTGTGCCTGATATGTTTGTTGTTAAGTGGGTTATCTTGTTTAATCATCATAACCATCCCAGGAAGAAGAGAAGACTGAGTCTTGGAAAGTTTAAATAACTTAGCCCAAGATCACAGAGCTAGGAGGTGATGAATTTTATTCTATTATCTATTACTCTTTTTTTTTAAAGATTTTATTTATTTATTTGACAGAGAGAGAGATCACAAATAGGCAGAGAGGCATGCAGAGGGAGAAGGGAAAGTTGGCTCCCTAGTGAGCAGAGAGCCCGATGTGGGGCTCAATCCCAAGACCCTGAGATCATGACCTGAGCCTCAGGCAGACGCTTAACCCACTGAGCCACCCAGGTGCCCCATCTATTACTCTTATAGGTGAACTAATCTGTTTTGCAGTGCAGACACCTTTCATCTCTAACCAAGGTAGCTAGCCATGTTTGAAAACACTTCATGGTTTAAGTTCTAGGAGCATCTGTTACATGTTTGTTTCTCCCTACATAGCAGCACAGCTGGCTAATAGGTGATGAAAGACACATAATGGGAGGTGACAATAAGAAGTGCTGTTTGTTATTTGAAAATTTGTATCCAGAGTAACACATTCCTTCTGGAAATGTATTATCCAGGCCAAACACATTAATTATTTAGATGTCATCTCAGATGTTGTACTTGTCCAAAACAGAGACCTGTTCTCCCCAAACACCTCACACTTAATGTGTCTAGTATCAGAAGCTGTTCCTGTTCATTCTAGATTACCATAGTGCTTCACGTAGGGCCTTTTCTATTAAATATGCATTGCTTTGGTGAGTTACTCATTGTATCAAAGTATCTGGGGACTGAGTTACTGATTTATTTTATGTTCTGCTATGCTGCAGCATAGGAGACATTGAACCTGGTCTTTCATTTCATTGATTTTTTTTTAAAGATTTTATTTATTTATTTGACAGAGAGAGATCACAAGTAGATAGAGAGGCAGCCAGAGAGAGAGAGAGAGGGAAGCAGGCTCCCTGCTGAGCAGAGAGCCCGATGCGGGACTTGATCCCAGGACCCCGAGATCATGACCTGAGCTGAAGGCAGCGGCTTAACCCACTGAGCCACCCAGGCGCCCAGTCATTGATTTTTTTTTTAAGTAATCTCTATACCCAATGTCGGGCTTGAGCTTACAACCCTGAATGAGTCACATGCCCTACTACCAGCCAACCAGGCACCCCATTAATATATTTTCTTGTGAAATTTATGAAGGATTACTTCCTCTTTCTCTCTCTGAATGTCTCCCTCTCTCCCTCTCCCTCTAAAACAAAATCAGTTACTGTATTTTCTTATCAGAGAATTATTCTTTGATTTAACACACTATAGTTTGGAGCTATATGAAGCTGTATATTTAGACATTATACATCAATAGCCTTTTTCTATTTATTAACATTCATGATCAATATTTCTCACAAGAAAAGGCAGTATCTCTTCCTTCTGAGATAGAAGTATGATGATGAAAGCCCCCCAAAGGATATTCCATTTGACCCCATCTAAGGTACAACCTCTCTTAACTGACATCCTGTCTCATTTTCTCCCCTCTTGGGACAGACCAGGCATTCCTAGTCCTACTGACTCTCTTCTACTTCTTCCTTTTCTTTACTTTCATAAAGCTTCTCTTGGTTCATCCTGCTCTTTCCATTCCCAGTGTAGATCAAGGCCAAGAGAAATCGAGACCACAGAAAATGTATCATATATCCCTTGGTTGGAATAGGCAGGGTGGAAGTATATACAGAAACATTGTTTTGAGCACAAATATTTCTAATCCAAGTCTATATCAGACTTTAAAATTAGATTCCTTACAGACTGTTGGCCATTCAGATCTTTATCCTTGCTTTAGAAGTCACTGTATCTTTACTGCTTAGATGCCTAATTTGTTGTGAATTTAATTCTTGTAATGTCTTCTAGGAAAGGAACTTAATACTTTCATTAACAACTGATGTGTCAAAGTTTAATAGTCTTTTTTTTTTTTAAAGATTTTTATTTTTTATTTATGACAGAGAGAGATCACAAGTAGGCAGAGAGGCAGGCAGAGAGAGTGAGAGGGAAGCAGGCTCCCTGCCAAGCAGAGAGCCCGATGCGGGACTCGATCCCAGGACCCTGAGATCATGACCTGAGCCGAAGGCAGCAGCTTAAACCACTGAGCCACCCAGGCGCCCCAAAGTTTAATAGTCTTAATGGTTCTTCTACTTCAGTCAGAGATAACTATTTTTGTGAAACACTTGGATCTGCTTTCCAGTTTATGCATATGTGTGTGAGAGTCAATCTCTTCTATAGGTTGTCTGCTTTGGCTACACCTGGAGAATGCTTTTTTAAAGATTTTATTTATTTTTTTGTGAGAGAGAATGGGGAGAGAGAACGAGCAGCAGGGAGAGGCAGAGGCAGAGGGAGAAGCAGGCTCCCCACAGAGCAAGGAGCCCACTGAGCAGAGAGCCCAGTGCGGGGCTCAGTGCCAAGGCCCTGGGACTATGGCCCAAGCTGAAGGCAGACACTTAACCGACTGAGCCACCCAAGTGTCCCAGGTTTTTTTTTTTTTTTTTTTTTAAATACTGTACAAATGCCTGGGATGCTAACAAATAAGAATTCTAGGAAAAACAAGGCAGATAACAAATATGAAAAGATTGAGGGAAGTACTATATGAGGGAAAATCAAACATGAAGCTAAGTTTATGAGAATGGGAATTGGGTTATGTATGAAGATAATGAACTACTCAACAAGAGGAAAAAATTGGAAAACAATTGGGCCAGACCGAGGGGAAGAAAAATTTTTCCTCTACTCTCTTAGGATCTCTGGTTGGGACTTAGAGTTAAGCTGACTTAAAGCAGAATAATAGGAGAAAAACATACAAGTTTCATTAAAATTTTACATGTACATGGAAATCTTACCAAAAAATGAAGACCCAGAAAAGTGATCAGAGCAAAAAGTTTATATATCTTTTAGATAAAGAAACAATAGGGGCACCTGGGTGGCTCAGTGGGTTAAACCTCTGCCTTCGGCTCAGGGCATGATCTCAGGGTCCTGGGATCGAGCCCCGCGTCGGGCTCTCTGCTCAGCGGGAGCCTGCTTTCCCTTCCTCTCTCTCTACCTGCCTCTCTGCCTATTTGTGCTCTCTCTGTTAAATAAATAAATATATTAAAAAAAAAAAGAAACAATACATTTGAGAAGAAATGATGAGACAATGGGGTTTGGCCTAGGGGCAGTAAATTACGGAGAAGCAATTAGGAGATATGGGGGTGGGAGACTAATGGAAGATAAAGGTTATTTTGGTAAGTTGTTTTTTTCTTTTTTATAGCTCTATTTCAGCATCAGCTCCCAATTTCTGGTGATAAGAATGTTCTCTTCTTCCTATACAGGGAGGGCACCTTTCTCAGGGGAGATTTTATGGACTGTTTTTAGATGGGAAAGAGGAAGTCCTGCATCTGCAGTTCCTTTAGGTCAAAATAATCAATTTGCCAGAGTGGCCTGTTTCAGGGTGGTGTGTCCTGAATTCGAAGATGTCTATGTGGAAGTCAGAGGGCATTCTGAATATCTATTGCTATGTACCAAATCCCCCCAAACTTAGTGGCTTTATACAATAATAGTCATTTATTACTTTTACTGTTTCTGTGGGTCAGAAATCTGAAATGAGTTGACTGAAGTGTTCTGACTTGGGTCTGTCATGAGGTCACAGTCAAATGATGGCTGGGACTGACATCATCTGGAGGACTTGACTCACATCCCTGATACTGGGTTGGGAAGATTGTGAGTCTGGAATAGCTAAAGCTCCTCGGATATCATCTTTATCTCAGTGTGATGTCTGCTCTGTCTCTCCAGTCAGCTTCAGTGTACCAGAATTCTTATGTGATGATGCAGGGCTCTAGAACATGCATCTTGAGAGAGAGAACCAAGAGGAAGGTGGATCACCTCTTCTAATTTGCCTCAGAGGTCATGCAGCATCACTGCCAACAAACATATTCTGTTACACGCATTCTATTTGTCAAGAGTCATAAGGCCACACCATATTTAGGCAAAGAGGAATCAGACTCCATCTTTGATGAAAGGATTGTCAAAGGATTGACAGACATGTTTTAAAACAATCAGAGAGGCCTGGGTTGGAAATATAAATTTGGGAGTCATCTGCGTATGAATCATCGAAGAAGTATGAATAATTGAAGGTAGGGGTATGATGAAATGCGAGGAAGAGAAAGAGAAAGAGCAGAATGAGGAGGAAGGGAAACCAGAACTAAAGTTTTGGTTTTTTTTTAAATTTTATTTATTGGGGCGCCTGGGTGGCTCAGTCCATTGGGTGGCTGCCTTCAGCTCGCATCACGGGATGGAGTCCTGCGTTGTGCTCCCTGGCTTCTCACTCTCCCTCTGCCTGCCGCTCTGCCTACTTGTGCTCTCTATCTCTCTGTCAAATAAATAAATAAAATCTTTAAAAAATTTATTTATTTATTTATTTGACAGAGAGGAAGAGAGACAGCAGGAGAGAGAACACAAGCAAGGGAAGTGTGAAGCAGGCTTCCCGCCAAGCAGCAAGCCCGGGAGCCTAATGCAGGGATCGATTCCAGGTCCTGGGATCACGACCTGAGCCAAAGGCAGATGCCCAATGACTGAGCCATCCAGGCACCCCAAAACTGAACCTTTTTTTTTTTAATTCGTTTATTTGTTTATTTACAGCATAACAGTGTTCATTGTTTTGGCATCACACCCAGTGCTCCATGCAGTACGTGCCCTCCCTATTACCCACCACCTGGTTCCTCATGTTATTTGTTATGCTCCACAAATAAGTGAGACCGTATGATACTTGACTCTCTCTGCTTGACTTATTTCGCTCAGCATAATTTCTTCCAGTCCCGTCCATGTTGCTACAAAAGTTGGGTATTCATCCTTTCTGATGGAGGCATAATACTCCATTGTGTATATGTAACACATCTTCCTTATCCATTCATCCGTTGAAGGGCATCTTGGTTCTTTCTACAAAAACTGAACCTTTAAAAAATGTCTAACACATAAAGATGGTTTGGCAGAAGAGAATGAGAAGCCCTGATTAGGGAGACTAGGAAACCAGCAGGAGAGTATAATGTCATACTAGCAGTGGACTAGCAGTGGTAAAGAATGGCTTCAAAGAAGATCTATAACAGATGCAACTGACAAGTCAAATAAAATGAAGATTGACGGGAGCCTGGGTGGCTCAGTGGGTTAAGCCACTGCCTTCGGCTCAGGTCATGATCTCAGGGTCCTGGGATCGAGTTCCGCATCAGGCTCTCTGCTCGGCAGGGAGCCTGCTTCTCTCTCTCTTTCTGCCTGCCTCTCTGCCTACTTGTGATCTTTCTATGTCACATAAATTAAAAAAAAAAAAGATGAAGATTGACATATATCCAATTTAGTAATATGGAACTCAGTGAGAACTAATTGCACATTTAAATGTTGATGAGGAGGATCCAGTAGAGAATGAGGGATTAAAGATGAGGAGAGAGAATTGTCTGGAGATTCAAAGATAAACAAATTGGCCACTTAATACCTCAATTGTTCTGCCCAAATCTCTGAGCTAGTGCTGGAACACCTGAAATCAGGCAGTGGTATTGATGTGGGGTGACAGCTTCAAGAAAAGCAGAGAAGAGAAGTTCTTCAAATTTTCTGTAAATGGCATCTAATGATTAGCAAGATTTACACTGGATTTTTTCCCAAGACAACTTCATGAGTGGTGCTGTGTATTCTTCTATTAGGTGGCACAGAAA
The DNA here is from genome assembly GCF_922984935.1 of Meles meles. Classification (NCBI taxonomy): domain Eukaryota; kingdom Metazoa; phylum Chordata; class Mammalia; order Carnivora; family Mustelidae; genus Meles; species Meles meles. The sequence goes on from NC_060068.1 coordinate 96,573,584, forward strand.
GCCTGGTTGTTGTTCTTTGTGATGTTAGCACCCACTGATGATCACTGACTAGATCTGTTAATTCGTTATGGATTGCAAGATGGTGACATTTGAATTCAATACCATTCTTTCTTTCTATCTGTAATTCTATAGAGAGAAACTCATTCATCAAATAGTTGGTTATTCTGAGCTACAGTGTATGGGAAATATAGGAGTAATGATTAACTCTTTGCTCTCTTCCAGTTTTCAACTTTATGCATTAGTTCACTAGCATCCACCAAAAATGATCCTTATAGAACAGTGGTAGGTATGCTCTGCTTCACAGAATCTTTCTGGGGTTTCTGGACGAGGCCGGGTAGGAGCTGTTGGCCAAGTTCTATGTCCCCACCCCAACTCATTCTGTGCAGCTTTTATGTTTTCCATATTGAGCATCAACGATCTTTTACTCGGGGGAGGGGGGGAAGGCTTGCATGGCTCAAAAAAAAAAAGAGGACTGAAAATACTTGATCTGGAAGATAAATTGTATACCCAGAACATTATAGGCTCAATTAATGTTTGTTGAATGATGAATGAATGATGAACAAATGAGTGAATTAAACAATGAATAGATTTTCAGAAATGAGGTTTCTAAGAGAATATCTGGTTCTTTCCATCTAAGGCCTTTGTTCACAGAAAGATAAGCTGCAGGAAAAGGAAAAGATTGTATGAATAACAGGAATTTGTCTTGCTTTATTTCTACTTTCCAATAATTCAGAGAAGGACAGATAGCAAGTATGAGAGAGAAGAGGGAGAAAGAGGATAGAGAGATGAGACGAAGGAGAAGAGGGAGGGAAGAAGAAAAGGGTAGTCTTTTCCTCCACTAGTCAACTGCTTCCATTTCTCTGAGTTAGTTCCCACAGTACAGTCTGACGACCAGGCAGACATCAGAAACTCTCCCTTCTCAGTCTCTTCACAACTCAGTCCCTCCATCTTTGAATTATTCAGTTCTTTTTTTTTTTAGAGATTTCTTTCTTTTTTTTTTTTTAAGATTTTATTTATTTATTTGACAGACAGAGATCACAAGTAGGCAGAGAGGCAGGCAGAGAGAGGAGGAAGCATGTTCCCTGCTGAGCAGAGAGCCTGATGTGGGACTCGATCCCAGGACACTGAGATCATGACCTGAGCTGAAGGCAGAGGCTTTAACCCACTGAGCCACCCAGGCACCCTGAATTATCCAGTTCTTGATGCCCCTTGGAAACTTGGGTTTGTGTTAGTGTGGAGAACCTTGTCATACCCCCACTGGTCTCCCCAGGTGGCCTTTGGCAGGTCCTTACAACTCCCTGAAACACAGCTATAAGTAGCTCCCCACAACTGGGCCACACTCTTCCCCAGGAGCCTGGGCCTCCAAGAACTGTCCCTACCACTGATGTCCTACTTGTTGATGTCCTTCAACCACAGTTAGCTTGTAGGCTCTTTTCTTTCAGGTAATCCAGCTAGCCTGCTACATGCTTTTTTTAAAGTATTTATTTTAATTCTAGTTAGCTGATAGACAGTGTCATATTAGTTTCAGGTGCACAAAAGAGTGATTCAACAATTCCATACATCACCCAGTGCTGATCACAACAGATATCCTCCTTAATCCCCATCACTGATTTCACCCACCCCCCACAAACTGCCTCCCCACTGGTAACCATCAGTTCATTCTCTATAATTAAGAGTCTGTTTCTGGATTTCTCTTTCTCTCTCTCTTGTTTCTTTTTGCTCACTTGTTTTGTTTCTTAAACTCCACATATAATTGAAATCATATGGTATTTGTCTTTCTCTGACTGACTTATTTCGCTTAACATTATACTCTCTAGCTCCTTCCATGCTATTGGAAATGGCAAGATTTCATTCTTTTTTATAGCTGAATAATATTTCATTATATAAATACACCACACCTTCTTCATCCATTCATCTATCAGTGGACAGTTGGCCTGCTTCCATATCTTGGCTATTGTAAATAATGTTGCTGTAAACATATGAGTACATGTATCCCTTTGAGTTTATGTTTTTGTATTCTGTGGGTAAATACCCAGTAGTGGGGTTGCTGGATCATAGGGTAGTTCTATTTTTAACTTTTTGAGGAAACTCCACCAGAGTGGCTGTGCCAGTTTGCATTCCCACCAACAGTGTAGGAGGGTTCCTTTTTCTTTGCATCCTAGCCAACACCTGTTGTTTCCTGTGTTGTTGATTTTTAACCTTTCTGACAAGTGTGAGGTCCTGCTACATAGTTATATAATCCTTGCTGTTATATCAACCAAAAAGGCAAACATTCGAGAATCATAGCAGCCTTTTATTCCAGAAATTATTAACTAAACGGAATGTGATCTTTCTAATAATATTCGCCTGTCCTCATTTTATTCAAGATGATTGTATAAATTAAATTCTATTCATAATGAGACTGGTGAATTACCTGAAGATAATCAATACTATTTACTTTAACTTTCTCTTTAAGGCTATTTTTCTGGTTCTTTCACTTGTAAGTATACACAGTTTCCAACTTCAATAGACGCTTTTCTTCTATTTGAAAGGTACCTAATTTTCTTTAAAGTTAATATTAATATGGAATTCAAACCCATTCATATGGTAATTCTATCATTCATGTTCATGGCTGTAATTGGATATCTTACATTATTTGATCTAAGGATAATCAAAATGAATAAGGCTATAGTCGGATCAAAGTGGGTTTTCATCACCTGCAACACCAAAACCAAATAGGGTAATTTAATACTGCCTAATGTAATATTCAATATTCATGGAGTACTTCCTCAGATGAAGTTAATATTCTCTTTAAAGGACAAACATGAATAAAGAAACCACCACAGATGCTACTGCATATCAATTTTAACACCTGGAAATTCTTACCATATGGGAACCGTTTTTCAAAGACATTCATTCATTTATTCGTTCACTCGATAACAATTTGTAGAGTGCCTATTAGGCACTGTGTTCAATTCTGAGAATCCAAAAGCAAATAAAAACAAAATAGGAAATGATTGGTCCCTTATTATTTGGCTGGCAAAGAAAGGGGAATAGAGATACAGAGAAGAGATGGCACAACAATTAAAATTGTGAAATTGTGGGGGAACATGTTATGATTGAGGTAGATCGAGGGTGCAGTGAGCATCTGAGTGAGGTGAACATGTGGAAATGAGGGTGAGATTCAAGAAAACTTCCTAGAAGCAACTGAGTCTGAAAATTAGTAAGAGTCAGGCAAATGGAAATGGTTAGAATTGTGAAATATTAGGTAGAACTGATAGAACTTGATCACTGTTATTTATTTGTTTGTTTGTTAATTAATTAATTTATTTTCAAGTTTATTTACTTAAGTAATTTCTATACCCAATGTGAGGCTTGAACTTACTACCCTGATATCAAGAGGTGCATTCTCTTCCCACTGAGCCAGCCAGGCAACGCAATCACTCTTTTATAGATATGAGGATTTGTGAAGAGAGAAATTCAAGAACTGACACTTGATATACGGTCTAACTTTTCCACAACCCCTTCAAAGAGAATCTTTCCTCTGTAGATCGAGTAAGGTAGAGGACATGAGCAGACATGTTTGTACCACTTGACTCAGCTTAGTTGAGGCAATCTGATTCTCCCTGGCTATGAACTGTGATATTCAGCGACCTCACTTGTGGGTTTGGTCTGGAAGGTCATATTGGGTCAGAATTATAGTGGTCTTAGTGAACAATATATTAGCAGAAACATCTAATCACAGAGGGAAGAAATAGATAAAAGTCAAGAAAAGCAATTCAGATGAGCTTAGGAGATAGTTTGAGGAGAGAGATTCCTTTGAGGTCTAGTTGCATTTTTTTTTTTTTTTTTATGTGATCTCTACACCCAGTGTGGGGTTTGAACTCACAATCCTGATATCAAGACCTGCATGTTCTACCAATGGAGCCAGCCAGGAACCCCTGGTTATTTTTCTTAAAATTGCCTTTTATGGGGCACCTGGTTGGTTCACTCAGTAAAGCATGTGACTTTTAAATCAGGGTTGTGGGTTCAAGCTGGGCATAGAGCTTACTTAAAATAGATATATAAAATACACACACACACACAAGTACATTTTATATATATGATTGCCATTTATGAGATTACCCTTAAGCATATGAGAAATCATCTTTTTACTTGCAATATTCAGAGGCTTTTCTGTTTTGTAATCTTACTGTCTCATTATCATGCTATATCTCTGGCTTGGATAACTGGCTATGTAACAGTACCATACATCAAAAGGGTAGTATAGGAAGAAAAACAAGTTCTGAGGAAAAATTATGAGTTCAGTTTGGACACTGCCTTTTGGCAAAGGCAAAGAGGACATCTAGGCAAGTCCAATGTAGACACAGAAGACTCTACAAGAATGTTTTGGATGAGAGTTAAGCTCCAGAAGGCATTTCTCTATAAAGATTAATTTATCTCTTATTAATTTATTTTAGAAGGATTTTATTTATTTATTTGTCAGAGAGAGAGAGAGCACAAGCAGAGAGAACAGCAGGCCGAGGGAGAAGCAAGCTCTCTGCTGAGCAAAGACCCTGATGTGGGACTCAATCCCAGGACCTCAGGATCATGACCTGAGCCTAAGGCAGCTGCTCAACTGACTGAGCCACCGAGGCGTTCCCAGTAAAGATTAATTTATGCCATTTTCTTCCAGAGTAAAAGGGAAAAGAGAGTGAAGAACAGTGGGAAGTTTGATATTTGAAGGTCTTCTCTGTTTTAGAAAGAAAGAAGAATCTGCAGAGGAGAATAAGAAGGAATAGAGGAATTAGGGGACAAGGGTGGGGGAAAGTCCAAAATACTAAGAAAGGAAAGCATTACAGGGAGGTCAGGAGCATCCAATGCTGTGGTGAGTCCCTTGGTTTTTATCAAGGAAGAAGCCACTGGTGACTTTGGCAAGAGATATTTGGAGAAGTAATGACAGTAGAGGAAAGGCTTTGGGCAGAAACCATAGCTTCTATTTCAGGGGTTTGGCTGTAATGGAAAGAAAAGACATAGAGGTAACTGAAAGGGAATATATGTCCATTTAACTAAGATGGGAGAGACATAAGCCTGTTTACCAACTAGGGAAGAAAATCAGTTGCTAAAATTTAAAGACCCTTGAGAACATTAACTGAGGAATTGGAATCTCTAGGAATGTGGGAGAGAAGATGCAGTACTAAGTTGAGTAATCACCTTCTCTCACTGTGGCAAGAAGGGATATGGTAAAAAAAAAAAAAAAAGGCAAGAATGCAAATAAATTTGTAGGTTGACAAGAGAAGTAAAAAATGGAAAAATATTTTCCTGAGGAGTCCTAACTTGCTTCTTTGTAGTACAATGAAGCACCAGATATTAAATTTGTGTTAACTGGAGAAATGTAACAGTAAGGTAATTTGGAATTAAAAATTACTTAAGAAACTGACCTCAACCCCAGACTCACTCTGAATGTGAAACAGGTGTGAGTATTGGAATCACTTAGGAAGTGACTCATAGAAGGGAAAATCAGAAGGATAAATAAAACCTAAAACTGGTTGTTTGTAAATATAAGTAATATACAAAGACCCTAGGTAATAAACAGACATAAGAGTACACACATACAAGCACACATATATGTGTGTGTATACATATGTGTATAAATATACATGCACTTTCGGTTTGAAAAAGGAGATATGAGGGGCACCTGAGTGCTCTCCTATAAGTGTCTGACTTCAGCTCAGGTCATGATCTCAGGGTCCTGGGATTGAGGCCCATGTTGGGCTTCCTGCTGAGCAGGGAGACTGCTTCTCCCTCTCCTGCTCCTCCTGCTTGTTCCCCCACTCTTCTCTGTGGGGGATTTTTTTTTTAATAAAAATATTTTTTTAAAAAATATTTTATTTATTTATTTGACAGACAGAGATCCAAGTAGGCAGAGAGGCAGGCAGAGAGAGCGGGTGGGGGGGTGGAGCAGGCTCCCTGCTGAGCAGAGAGCCCGATGTGGGGCTCTATTCCAAGACCTAAGATCATGACCTGAGCCAAAGGCAGGGACTTAACTCACTGAGCCACCCAAGTGCCCCAATAAATAAAATATTTTTTAAAAAAGGAAAGGGAGATATGATAGATGTCAAAAGAATTATACAAGAATGCTTTGTGCGTTCTAGGGTAATAAAGTGAAAATCTAGAAGGAAAAAAAATTTTTTTAAATATAAATGACTAAAAGTTTTTTTAAAACCCCAAAGACCAATATCATTGAAAATATTGGAGAAGTTAAATCTACTATTTATAAAAGGACAGCAGCTTGCCTTTCCTATATGAGCTGTATTTCAGTGTTTCTAAATAGCTGATAAGGGAAGATTCTTCTTTGTTGAGGAATTTCAGCTAACAAAGGCAGAAGGAATGGTAGAAAAAAAATTCCTATTTTAGTAAATCCTCATGAAACAATGGCTGTAAGCGAAGTTTATTAATGGCTGCTAAAATTATTAGGTGAAAGGCTGATGGTGAACTTCATAATGAATGAATTAGCCTGGTAATACCGGAATTCAACCGTCAATCTCAGTATCATTACTGGTGGGACAATCAGACCTTAAGGGCAAAAGAATGACATGGGTGCAGTATGAAGTATATATCACACCATCTATGAAGAATCCTCAGCCAAAAAGTAATTCAACTTCTTTTTAAAAAAAGATTTATTTATTTATTTATTTATTTTCAGAGAGACATAAAGAGACCGAGTGGGAGTGGGAGAGGGAGAAGGACAGAGAATCTCAAGCAGACTCCCGGCTGAGTGTGGAGCCCAACAAGGCAGTTTGTCTCACCACCACCAGATCACCACCTGAGTGGAAACCAAGAGTCAGATGCTTAACTGACTGAGCCAACCAGGCACCCCCAAAATAATTTAACTTAAATATAATCAAGATTCTATCTAACTTTTAGCCTATTATAAAAAAAAACACAGAAAGGAGGAACAAGTTAAGTAACACTACAAGGAAAGAAATAACTGAATCCTGATCTAGAATATAGTGTAGGACAAACAACCTGATTTTTTAAATATAATTTTTAAAATTTTTTATAAACATATAATGTATTACTAGCCCCAGGGGTACAGGTCTGTGAATCGCCAGGTTTACACACTTCACAGCGCTCACCGTAGCATATACCCTCCCCATTGTCCATAACCCCACCACCCCAACCTGATTTTCAACATATAAATGGCATGGGGAGGGCAGAGTGGGAGGAGATAAGAGAGTACTTTTATAACTTAAGAGAATAGGGAGACAGAACAACAAAAAAGCAATACACTAGATGTTTGGATCCTGATTTAAACAAACCAAAAGTAAAAGGGTATCTTTTAAGATTTTATTTATTTATTTGAGAGTGTATACTTGCATGAGAGAGAGAGAAAGAGAGAGAGAGAGAATGAGCAGATGGAGGGGCAGAAGAAGTAGACTCCCCGCTGAGCAGGAAGCCCAATGTGGGGCTCAATCCCAGGACCCTGGGATCATGACCTGAGTGGAAAGCAGATGCTTACCCAACTGAGCCACCCAGGCGCCCAAAAAGAATACTTTTTAAACAATCAGGAAAATTGTTTTTAGGTATGATGAGGTGACTGTGTTTAAAAAAAAAAAAAAAATGGATCTGGGGCGCCTGGGTGGCTCAGTGGGTTAAGCCTCTGCCTTTGGCTCAGGTCATGATCTCAGGGTCCTGGGATCGAGTCCCACATCCGGCTCTCTGCTCTGCAGGGAGCCTGCTTCCTCCTCTCTCTCTCTGCCTGCCTCTCTGCCTACTTGTGATCTCTGTCTGTCAAATAAATAAATAAAATCTTAAAAAAAAAATGGACCTTATCCATTAGAGAAATAGAGTGAGCTACTTTGAGTTGAAATGATAAGACATCTGAGATTCCTTTAGCAGCCCATCACCTTAACCACATGGCCACCTCCTCCCCTGGGATTTGCTTTAGAATATTCCAGCAAAATAAAAGTAGAAAGATGGATGAAACAAGAATGGAAAATTCTTGTGGTAATTGTCAAAGCTGAGTGGTAGTTACATAGGATTCATTATACTATTTTCTCTACTTGTATATATATATTTGAAATTTTTCATAATAAAATTGTTTTCAGATAATGAAAAAAAGCAACAAGTATGGGCAATGTTACAACTAAATTCTTTCTAACTTTCAAATCCAGATAATTCCTTTGCTTGCCAAACTATTCCGGAATACATAAAAACATGAAACTCTTCACAATAGTTTTACAAATCCAGCATAGTCATACAAACACAAAAAGTGAAACAATAGAGTAATTTCATTTTATAGGCTCAGAAAATTTAAATAAAATCCTAGTTAATCAAATTTGGCAAGGCAATTTTTTAAAAGGGTTTATTTATTTGAGATAGAGTGAGATTGAGAGAGAGGGAGAGAGATAGCGGCAGAGGAAGAGGGAGAAGCAGGCTTTCCACTGGACAGGGAGCTGGATGGAGGGCTTGATCCTGGGACCCTGGGATCATGACCTGAGCCAAAGGCAGACACTTAATCAACTGAGTGACCCAGGCAGCCCTGGCAAAGCAATTTTTATTTTATTTTATTTTTTAAAAAGATTTTATTTATTTGACAGACAGATCACAAGTAGGCAGAGAGGCAGGCAGGGGTGGGGGGGAAGCAGGCTCCCTGCCGAGCAGAGAGCCTGATGTGGGATTCGATTCCAGGACCCTGGGATCACAACCTGAGCCAAAGGAAGAGGCTTTAACCCACTGAGCTACCCAGATGCCCCAAGGCAAATTTTAAAAATATAAGACAAAATGAAACAAATGAAAAGATTTTCCTCAATAGATAATGTATCGTTAAGTATCAAATTTCCTAAAATTATTTTGTAAATTTAATTCAGTACAATTTTTTTTCTTTTAATTAGATCCTAAAATTTGTACAGAAGAATAAATATAAGGAAATAGCCATAAAAAGCATTGAGAGAGAGAGAGAGAACTGTTGTTACATGTTATATGCCATGTCTGTCCAGGGACTGCCCGATGGGAAAACTCACCTACTCAATATTGGAATACATTACAAAGCTAACATAAAATTAAATCCAAATTGTACCAATGAAGGAACAAAATTTAAAAATTTAGAAATAGATACATTATAAATGAAAATTTAATACATGGCAAAGGTGATAATTCAATTTACTGAGGAAAGTCTGAATTTTTAAATAAATACTGTTGGTGTAATTAGGAAGAAACTAGAATGAATTCTTTTTCTTTTTAAAGATTTATTTATTTATTAGACAGAGATCACAAGTAGGCAGAGAGGCAGGCAGAGAGAGGAGGAAGCAGGCTCCCTGCTGAGCAGAGAGCCCGATGTGGGGCTCCATCCCAGGACCCTGGGACCATGACCTGAGCCGAAGGCAGAGGCTTTAACTAACTCACTGAGCCACCCAGGCGCCCCTAGAATGAATTCTGTATCTTATAATTTTTTAAAAAATAAATTCTGGTTGGATTAAAGGCATAATTATAAATGTTAAAATCTTATAAGCTAATAATACATTAGATGTTAATAAAAAATAAATAAAATCTTATAAGAAAGGATAGGAGTTTACATGAGTCATTGAAGGGCATGAGGGACTTTAACCAAGCCCGGAAATGCAAAAATAGCAACAGAAAAGGTAAACATATAAAATTAAAAAACATTTTGCAGCAAGAAGGTAGCATAAATAAATGAAAAAATAGTAAATCTGGAAACATTTGTAAAACATCATAAATCCAAATAACCAACAAATAAAGTGTTTTGATTCATTGATATGAAATGCAAATTAAACAATAATAAGGTACCACTTTTCACTCATGTGATGAGTGAAACATTAAACATTAAAAGAATCAATAGTGTTCTTTACTTACGGGAATTAGTGGATAATGTTTCATGCATTGTTGGAGAAACATGAATTTCATACTCTGGACAACAATCTATCTTAACAAGTTGACTCAGAAAAAAAAATTAAGTAGTGGGATTAGGTGAGTGGGAAGCTATTGAACTTTGTGAAGTAATATATAACATTAATACCTAAACTTAATAAGAACAGTGTATTGGCTTCCTATTGCTACTGTGATATATTACCATAAACTTAGCAGCTGAGAACAACCATACCTATTATCTTGTAGTTCTTAAGGTCACAAATCTGAAATGGGTCTTGTGGATTTAATTAAGGCATTGGTTGGGCTGTGTTTTCTGGAAGCTCTAGAGGGAATCTATGATATAGTGTCATAATCTGAGGAGTATGACCAGTTCAATTCAGTATACTCGGTGTCACAGAAATATAAATACCTCATTCTTTGATACAGCAATCCCCACTCTTAGTAATTTTTTAATAGAAACAAATGTATTAGTATGGAGGATCTATGAACAAGAATGTTTATTGAAGCATTTTTTTTTGTAGTAGCAAAAAATTAGGACTTGACTTGTACATCTATCAACAGAATGGTTGAATAAATTACAATCTGTCCATTTGATGGAATATTATGCAGCTATTGAGAAAATTAGAGTTATATATACTGACCTGGAAATGCTGTCCCTGAAACATTAAGTGAAAAATACAAGTTGCAAAGCAAAGGGCATTATCCCATTTATTGTAAAAAAATACATACGTAAATAAGGAAAATGAAAAAATTCCAACATATGACTATTTCTGTGTCCATGACTAGTAGGAAGAGAGAAATTGTATCAGATTTATGAAGTGGAGAAAGCTAAATATAAAATAACGATGAACTACGTATCAATGAGTGAACTAGAATGGGCCAATTATATAACAAAGAGAGAACTTGAAGATCTCTTAGTGAGAGGGTGTGATGAATCTGTTTCTGCAATGTTTCTGTTTCTAAACTGTTGAACAAAACTGCAAGCCTTATTCAGCCACTGCCTGGTGTCACAGGTGCAGCTGCAAGAGTGAAGATGCTTTCCGGGGTGATGTGAGAGAACCGCATCCAGTTAGCAAACTGGAAACAACCAGGGTCCTAACAGGAAACCAGAGAACAAAGTTACAATCCCACCATCATAAAACAGGGAGCAGCCTGGACCTAAGAGACAAGCACCTACTAACTAACACTGTATGTTTGCACATAATTATGCGGATTTGAAGAAAAGCTTTGAATGATTCAAATAAACTTGTTACTGTGAACAGCAATCACCTCAGAATTAAGAAGAGACCGAAATCCTTCAAAAAAGAGAAAAATAGTTATGATTCCCATGATCCCATTGATGGAATACAATGTGTGCATACTATTTACGTAATAATTTTTAAAACTGCACAGAGCCCCACCTCTGGCTTGGGCTCTGCAGTCAGCAGAGTTTGCTTAGGACTCTCTCTCCATCTGCCCCCCCACTCCCCACCCCCCACCCTTGGTCCCAAATGAAATAAATAAATCTTAGAAAACAAAAACAAAACAAAACAAAAAAACCCTACAGAACCAATGAAGTGTAAGAATAAGAAGTTTATTTTTTTTTGACAATTTTATTTATTTATTTGACACAGAGAGAGACAGTGAGAGAGGGAACACAAGCAGGGGGAGTGGGGGACAGAGAAGGAGGCTTTGGGCTGAGCAGGGAGCCCCATGAGGGGCTTGATCCCAGGACTCTGGGATCATGACGCCAGCCGAAGGCAGATGTTTAACTGACTTAGCCGCCCAGGCGCCCCAAGAATAGAAAGTTTAAATCTGAAGTAGAAATAGTTATCCTGAAGTGTGCCCTGGGGAGATAACAGCTCTGTCACTGCGCAGTGGTAGATGCCTGAACTGTAGTGCCCTTGGACCTAAGAGGTAGCTGCTCAGGGGACCAGTTTGCACTGCTAAATATATAGCTAAATGTATGTAATGTTTTTTTGTTTCTTTGTTTTGTTTTGCTTTTACCCTGAGCCCCCTTCAGTTCTCACAGCCTACCAGTGAGGAGGCTGGGCAGTGGGTCAGGGCTGCATACTCCCCTGGCATGGGATACTATGAGAGGTCCCCAGAGAAAGGCCTGCCATCAATCCATCCCTGTGTGCTTGCACTGACTTTTAAAAGCATTTCTACAATTGTGACAGCTTCTTCTTCTTTTAAAAAAAAATATATTTTATTTATTTATTTGACAGAGAGGGATCACAAGTAGGCAGAGAGGCAGGCAGAGAGAGAGAGGCAAAGCAGGCTCCCTGCTGAGCAGAGAGCCTGATGCGGGACTTGATCCCAGGACCCTGAGATCATGACCTGAGCCGAAGGCAGAGGCTTAACCCACTGAGCCACCCAGCTGCCCCTGTGACAGCTTCTTGATGATTGTCAAATCAGAATGATGGGCACATGGCAATTCATTTTATTGTTCACTTTACTTTTGTGTAGATTTTTTTTCACAATAAATACTAAAAAAAAAAGATTCTGTTATATTCATAGCTTATTTTACAACTGCAGCCATGAAAAGAAGAAAATAGATGTATTTTTCCTAACTCTGAGAGGATCTGACAATTCCTTTATGCTTGTTTGGATTAATTGCAATAAGATCAGTTACAGTGTTGAAGAAGAAATTCAAATTGATCTTCCTATAACAAACAATGAGGAAATAAAATTTCTCAAAACAAACAAGCAAAATAAGCATCATTGTCTCAAAATTAAGGTAATATAACAATAGACCATTGTAGTTAAAAGTCAAGATGAAACTGTTGAACTTCTTAAATCCAGGAATCAATTTCATCATGATAAGAAACACAATCTGTCAAGAAGGACATTCACCCCAACCTGGCTAATGTTTCCATTTTTAGTGTCCTCAACACCTCTGATTGCTTAATGGAGTCCATCTTTGATCTCTATCTCTGTAACAAGCTGCAATGGCCAGCTCAGAGTTTTAAAACCTTAAAATGTCTATGTCAACATCTCATCTGCCCAAGATTCCTACTACTGAAACATAAGACACCTCTGGTAACAATATGGAATTCAATTTGATCAAGGCCGACTCAGATTTTACCTTTTATAGACTTTTCTTTCTTCTTTTTAAAAGATTTTATTTTATTTGACAGAGATAGATCACGAGTAGGCAGAGAGGCAGGCAGAGAGAGAGAAGCAAGCAGGCTTCCTGCTGAGCAGAGAGCCCCATGTGGGGCTCAATCCCAGGACCCTGGGATCATGGCCTAAGCCTAAGGTAGAGGCTTAACCCACTGAGCCACCCAGGCACCCTTGACCTTTTACACATTTTTCTATTTTCTCTGCTCTAAGTCTGTAACTTGGAGAACCTAAGAGTGGGAAGGCTTGGAAGAGATTAATACTAGGTGAGGGAAGTTTCCCTCTCTTGAATATTCCACACAGCCCCTGCAGGATCATCAGGAGAGCTGGCAGCAGTGAGGTTTCGTGTCAATAAATCGTGTGCCAGTAAGAAGTGGGTTCCGGGGACACCTGGGTGGCTCAGTTGGTTAAGCAGCTGCCTTTGGCTCAGGTCATGATCCCAGCATCCTGGGATGGAGTCCCACATCGGGCTCCTTGCTCAGCGGGGAGCCTGCTTCTCCCTCTGACTCTGCCTGCCACTCTATCTGCCTGTGATCCCTCTCTCCCTCTCTCTCTCTCTCTCTCTGACAAATAAAAAACAAAATCTTAAAAAAAAAAAAAAAAAGAAGTGGGTTCCGATCAAACTCCAGAGTCATCTCTACTTGGGTGTGGAAGGCAGTCGTGAAATTCTCTAGGGCTTTCAGACAATTCAGGAATATGGAGGGATTCTTCAAGAAAGAGGTACTGAAGTTCCTGCTAAAAAGGTCTATGGAGTGTGGGCTCTGCAGTGCCCTGATGCCCCAAGTAGGCAAAATGCATTTGTGAAATATAGTGAAGGTCTTCTGAGGTTCAAGAGACATCTGTAGGGCAGGGGAATCAAGGAAAGTGGTAAAAGTTTGAAATAGCTTCTTTGAGGAATAGGAGAAAATGTGACCAAGCATTTACCAAAGGACTGTGGGGCTATGAGGAAGAATAAGTTGAGGTTAGAGAATTTTGCCTGATATTCTCAGCAACTTGCATTCAAGGACTGAGAGGATGGATGGAGGAAGACTGAGGGATGATGGAAGGCAAAGGGGCAAAGGTGCTGAGATCACTGATGAGACAGTGAGTGAACAGATACAACACAGGATCTAGGCTGAGTTAAAAAAGGAGAGAAGATGGAGGCTCCTGGGTGGCTCAGTGGGTTAAGCCTCTGCCTTCAGCTCAGTTCATGATCTTGGGGTTCTGGGATCGATCCCCGCATCGGGCTATCTGCTCAGCGGGGAGCCTGCTTCCCTCTTTCTGCCTGCCTCTCTGCCTATTTGTGATCTCTGTCAAATAAATAAATAAAATCTTAAAAAAAAAAAAAGGAGAGAAGATGGAACGGTAGGAAAGTTAGTGGGAAACGGAGAGGCAGTCCCTGGGGGCTTAACTAGATCAAAGGTCAAGTGAAGGACTAATGTGGGAGAGCTAGAAGGTTTTAGCCAGTGAGCAATTTACTGGAATTCTGTGGTCAGAGGTGGAGCCACATAGATGTGCAAAGATCCCTAGGTGTGGCTCTGGGAGGAGGTAGTTGTTATGGGATAAAGGTCATTGTATATATCAAGCCACCATGAAACTAGAGTGTGGGATGACTAATCCATATGGTTATTAACACTGATGACAGCAAAGAAAAAAACTGGCATGAATTTCGGAGAATACTGAAATGTTGAACTGTTTGCCTGTTTCCTGAGTATTTCCCACCACACCTACTCCTCCATACCCCACCCTACCCATTAGAAAAGTCCTCCCCCAAGAGGCCTCTTGTCATTCTAAATTAGGAAATAGCAATGGAAAGGTCCTGATATAAATCTCTCCTATATTCAGAAGAGAAATAAGTGAAAATGACAATAATTTATAAGGAAGATGAATAGTTTATCATCATGAGTCAAGAAATCGGGACATTTATTGCAGGTTTACTTTGTACTTAGCTTAGAGTTTAAATGTATGGGCTTTGCAGTTCAGCAGTCCAAAGACCAAACCTGCCACTTAATAGCCGCATGAGCAGGACAAATATTACTTTACCTCACGAAACTTGAGATTGTTGTCTTAAAGTTAAGATAATACTTCCTACTGCACAGAGTGGCTGTGAAGATTAAACGAGAGGTTTCTTGTAAAGTATAAAGTACTGAGAATAATCAGTGTTCCATTTCGGCTGGCTATTATTACCATTCTTCTCCTTCCTCTGCCCTAAAGCATTTTTCTCACAGGCTCCTCTTTCCTCATTCGAGAATGAAGAGAAATCCATCCACATCTAGTGCTTGCCAAAGCATGTGATGGATCCTACTTATTCCAACTCAGGCTTGTATGCTGCTCTTCCTCGCTTGTGGTTCAGTGATGTTGATGGCTGAGATCCACCATCACGGGAGTGTTCATACCATGGCAATTGGCACATACTTACAGCGTGGGGGAGGGATGGTGATGGTCGTGGTGGGGGAGTCAGAGTCCATTTACCAGCATGCTACTGCCCTTGGTTTTCAACTCATGTTTTCCCTTCTCAGGTCTGAAGCTGATCTGCTGGGCAGCTCCTAGCCCATTCCCAGCTTCTTGCAAGTTTTCATCTAGTAAGACTCCCCTGGCCTGAGAAGGTATTTTTCCTGGCCCCCACTGTCTCTATTGCCCTCTGACTTTGGTGGGCTCTGTGAAAAACTACAATTGCCAGACCTCTATTTTCACAGCTCTTCCTGTCTTGGTGTCTCTACAGTGTTTACACAGGAGACCATGAAACCTCCAGTATCACCCCCAGTTCCTGCCTCGTTTTTATCATGGAATGTGAATGTTTTTATTTATTTTTTGGAGGGAAGGGCAGCAAAAGCAATATTTGTGGAGAATACAAAACTCCCCAAGTGGGGGCAGGGGCGACCCAAGAGGGTTGCCGGGAATTTGAATGTTTTTAGAAAGAGAAGGCAGGCAGGCCTAGGAGAGAAGATTCTGGCTTCCTTAACCCATGAAGCAGAAGGCTGGCTAAGCTTTCTTATTGCTGCAGTCTTTTCTTTCTTCATTCAGGACACGAGGAAGGGTTTTTGTTGCCTGACCACTTGCCCACAAATGACACTCTTTCCCCAGTGTCATAGGAGAAAGGAGCAATTGATTAAATTTTCCCATTTTCAACGGACTTATACTTAGGGGAGTTTTCCCCTTGCTTCTGCCCATAGGTTAATTATCAGTTTCTTATTTTGATCTTGGTATTCATCTTCTTTCTTCTTAAGTATTTCATTTGGAAGTTGAAAAAGTTTATGCCAGGATCTGCTAGTTAAGTGCCATTTTATATTGGAAATCATCCTAACAGAAACTCAGTTTTATTTTCAAACTTTATTTTTGTTCCTTTTTCATGCCGCACCCAAAAACTGTTATTAAATAGGATTGTTTTGTATTATTTTTCCTTATAGGAAGTATAGATGGCAAGGACAAAATCCAATTTAACCTAGAATTTCTAGGAATTTTTTGGAATGTACGATAGTGCCCCGAATAAAAAGATTCCTCTGATATGCCCAATTAATTAATAGAATTATGAACTCTGCCTGGAAGGAGAACTGAGAGCTAGGGAATACTCAGATCTATTATAATTATGTTTTCAAAAATTACCTTTTTAATCAGAATAGATAAAATCTATTTCTAAATTGAAATTTGACACCCCCTCAACCCCCAAAACTAATAGATTTAGGTAAGGAACAAAATCAAGTATTTTTTGGCTACCATCTCCCAGAATAATTCCTGGCAGAGAAAAATATTATTAAAAGCTATGCCATAAAGTCCTGTATTTTAGGGACACCTTTAGGAATGACTATTACACAATTGATTGTGAACTTTTTCTCAGTCAGAACTGGTGATTAGATAGTGAACAGAGAAGGCAACCTTATTTAAAGACTGGTGTTGTGTTATGAAGTTCTGGGAACTATGTTTGGGAGCCAGAAACAATAGGAGTGAGAGTCTACACTTCTCTCTGAATTTCTCAGCATTGGGCAGTCTAGGAAGATAAGTTATGTCAGTTTGGTTTACTTTACCGCCACGCTGCCAGGTTGTGATTAGCTGTCAAGAGGAGGAACAGCCCTCTCAGGGGTGAGTCACCAAGTTTAATTGTTCCTGAAGGAGTAACTAACCTTCCCTTTGATTGGGGGAGAGCCAGGTGAGTGTGAATGCTCGGCTTTGTTAAACAAATCCCAATCCTTTTATATGGCAGTAAGTGCCAGCTTGGGTTCATCAGGAGCTTGGCAGGCCAAAGTAAACTCATTTTCATCCTTCCAGGAGATTGGTAGAAGAGAGGGAAGCTATTGATAGTTATTTTTGGTTTAATGAGATGTGACAAAGATAATCATGATATTCTTCTGGATGAGTCCAGGAAATGTGATGTGGAAAATAATACAGTGGATTATATGGGTTGGATTCTTAGGTAATTTATTTATTTATTTATTTGACACAGAGAGAGAGATCACAAGTAGGTAGAGAGACAGGCAGGGAGAGATGGGGAAGCAGGCTCCCCACTGACCAGAGTGCCTGATGAGGGGCTCCATCCCAGGACCATGAGATCATGATCTGAGCTGAAGGCAGAGGTTTAACCCATTGAGCCACCCAGGCACCCCAAATTCTTAGGTAATTTAATAACAGTGGTCAAACCTCTCTGATTAATCAACCCATGTTGGCTTGGAGGGGCACTTTTTTTGTTTTTGTTTTTTAATGAGGATTCGTGAAATACTCATATTTTTATTATCTACCTCCATGAAGACCTAGAAGAGATGCTTACCAAATAGATGACTAAAAGCTGGAGGAATGGATTACAGGTTGAATAATAGAATCAAGATCTTCACAGACTACTTGATAGACTCTTTGATTTTTCCTTTTTTTTTCAGTAAAATATATTTTCTTATGGTGACAACTATATATACATATATTCACATGTAATATAAATTATATATATATAAATATACATGCACGAATGTACACACATAATGTATATATGTATGTAGTATACATTATATATTTTTATATTCGTATTATATACCATATATAACCTTTATAGTTTGTTATAGATCACTATTGAATTTTTATTTTTTCTTTTTTAAAAAAATTAACATATAATGTATTATTTGCCCCAGGGGTACAGGTCTGTGAATCATCAGTCTTACACAATTCACAGCATTCACCATAACACATACCCTCCCCAATGTCCATAACCCAGCCACCCTATCCCTACTCCCCCACCCCCCAGCAACCCTCAGTTTGTTTCTTGAGATTAAGAGTCTCTTATGGTTTAATCTCTCTTCCGGTCCCATCTTATTTCATTTTTTCCTACCCACCACAACCCCCAACCCTGCCTCTCAAATTCCTCACATCAGAGAGATCATAAGATAATTGTCTTTCTGATTGACTAATTTTGCTTAGCATAATACCCTCTAATTCCATCCATGTTGTTGCAAATGGCAAGATTTTGGGGGTTTTGATGACTGCATAGTATTCCATTATATAAATATGCCACGTCTTCTTTATCCATTCATCTGTTGATGGACATCTAGATTCTTTTCATAGTTTGACTATGGTGGACATTGCTGCTATAAACATTTGGGTGCGTGTGTCCCTTCAGATCACTACATTGGTATCTTTAGGGTAAACACCCATTAGTGTGATTGCTGGGTCATAGAGTAGCTATATTTTCCATTGTTTGAGGAATCTCCATACTGTTTTCCAGAGTGTCTGCACCAGCTTGCATTTCCACCAAAAGTGTAGGAGGGCTCCCCTTTCTCCTCATCCCCGCCAACATCTGTGGTTTCCTGACTCATTAATTTTAGTCATTCTGGGGGCGCCTGGGTGGCTCAGTGGGTTAAGCCGCTGCCTTCGGCTCAGGTCATGATCTCGGGGTCCTGGGATCGAGTCCCGCGTCGGGCTCTCTGCTCAGCGGGGAGCCTGCTTCCCTCTCTCTCTCTGCCTGCCTCTCTGCCTTGTTGTGATTTCTCTCTGTCAAATAAATAAATAAAATCTTTAAAAAAAAAAAAAATTTTAGTCATTCTGACTGGTGTGTGGTGATATCTCACTGTGGTTTTGATTAGTATTTCCTTGATGCCAAGTGATGTGGAGCACTTTTTCACGTTGGCCATTTGGATGTCTTTGTAGAAATATCTGTTCATGTCTTCTGTCCATTTCTTGATTCGATTATTTGTTCTTTGGCTGTTGAGTTTGACAAGTTCTTTATAGATTTTGGATACTAGCCCTTTATCTGATATGTCATTTGTGACATTTGTCAGGTGTCTTTTGGTTTTGTTGACTCTTTCCTTTGCTGTGCAAAAGCTTTTGATCTTGATGAAGTCCCAATAGTTCATTTTTGCTCTCGCTTCCCTTGCCTTTGGCGATATTTCTAGGAAGTAGTGCTGTGGCTGAGGTCAAAGAGGTTGCTGCCTCTGTTCTCCTCAAGGATTTGGATGGATTCCTGTCTCACATTGAGGTCTTTCATCCATTTTGAGTTTATTTTTGTGTGAGGTCTAAGAAAATGGTCCAGTTTCACTCTTCTGCATGTGGCTGTCCAATTTTCCCAACACCATTTGTTGAAGAGACTGTCTTTTTTCCACTGGACATTCTTTCTTGCTTTGTCGAAGATTAGTTGACCATAGAATTGAGGGTCTATTTCTGGGCTCTCTGTTCTGTTCCATTGACCTATGTGTCTGTTTTTGTGCCATTACCATACTGTCTTGATGACAGCTTTGTAATAGAGCTTGAAGTCTGGAATGGTGATGCCACCAACTTTGGCTTTCTTTTTCAACATTCCTCCAGCTAATCGAGGTCTTTTCTAGTTCCATATAAATTTTAGGATTATTTGTTCCACTTCTTTGAAAAAAATTGATGGTATTTTGATAGGGATTGCATTAAATGTGTAGATTGCTTTAGGTAGCATAGACATTTTCACAAAATTTGTTCTTCCAATCCATGAGCAGGGAACGTTTTTCCATTTCTTTGTGTCTTCCTCAGTTTCTTTCATGAGTAAGTTATAGTTTTCTGAGTACAGATTCTTTGCCTCATTGGTTCCTAGGTATCTTATGGTTTTGGATACAATGGTAAATGGGATTGAGTTCTTAATTTCTCTTTCTTCTGTCTTGCTGTTGGTGTATAGAAATGCAACTGATTTCTGTGCATTGTGATTTTATATCCTGACACTTTACTGAATTCCTGTATGAGTTCTAGCAGTTTTGGAGTGGAGTCTTCTGGGTTTTCCACATAAAGTATCATATCATGCAAGGTGTGAGAGTTTGACTTCTTTGTTGATTCAGATACCTTTTATTTCTTTTTGTTGTTTGATTGCTGAGGCTAGGACTTCTAGTCCTATGTTGAATAGCAGTGGTGATAGTGGACAGCCCTGCTATGTTCCTGACCTTAGGAGAAAAGCTCTCAGTTTTTCGCCAATGAGAATGATATTTGTTGTGGGTTTGATGATATTGAGGTATGTGCCCTCTTCCTACACTTGGAAGAGTTTGATCAAGAAAACATGCTGTACTTTTTCAAATGCTATTTCAGCATCTATTGAGAGTATCATATGATTCTTGTTTTCTCTATTATTAATGTATTGTATCACACTGAATGATTTGTGGATGTTGAGCCAACCTTGCAACTCAGGAATAAATCCCTCTTGGTCATGGTGAATAATCCTTTTAATGTACTGTTGGAGCCTATTGGCTAGAATTTTGGTGAGAATTTTTGCATCCATGTTCATCAAGGACGTTGGTCTATAGTTCTTTTTGATGGGGTCTTTGTCTGGTTTTGGGATCAAAGTAATGCTGGGCTCATAAAATGAGTTTGGAAGTTTTCCATCCATTTCTATTTCTTGGAACAGTTTCAGGAAAATAGATATTAATTCTTCTTTAAATGTTTGGTAGAATTTCCCTGGGAAGCCATTTGGCCCTGGGCTCTGGTTTGTTGGGGAATTTTTGATGACTGCTTCAATCTCCTTACTGGTTATGGGTCTGTTCAGGTTTTCTCTGTCTTCTTGGTTCAATTTTGGTAGTTTATACACTTCTAGGAATGCATCCATTTCTTCTAGATTGTCAAATTTGCTGGTGTATAGTTGCTCGTAATATGAGCAGAGGAGTTGAGAGCTCGGGGCCCCACTCTTCAGTGCGCCCTCAGAGAAAATCAGTCAATCCCTCCCATCTCCCTGGTCTCCGGCGCACTCTGTGCTCACTTGACCTGTGACCAAGCATTTCTATCTCTGGTGCATGGCCCTGTTTGGAGTCTCCAAACCCAGCAGATTCCTGTAGTGTGCTCCCGTGCCTCTCCTCCTGAGGAGGAAGGAGGGTGTCTCCCCAGATCTGGCACTTGTGGAGTCCCAGCTCGAAGATTAATGGCCCGACTGTGCCTCAGATCATGGTTTAAGCTAACTCTGAGCTGAGAGCTCACTCCTCAGCTCCATCTCTGCTGCCAGCTTCCCGGCTCTGATACCTGGGAGTTCTGCCACATTCGGGCACCCCTGGTCTTTCTGTGTCCCCACATGTCCTGAGACCGCACTGTCCTTGTGAGGGCTCCACCCCCTGCTTAGCCCCTGGGGTGACGTCCCTCAGTGGAGCAGACTTCTAAAAGTTCTGGTTTTATGCTCTATTGCTCTACTGCTTGCCGGGAGCTGGCCTCTCCCCCTGTGGTCTACCTTCCTGTATATTACCTCAG
Source organism: Meles meles (assembly GCF_922984935.1). Lineage (NCBI taxonomy): Eukaryota > Metazoa > Chordata > Mammalia > Carnivora > Mustelidae > Meles > Meles meles. The sequence goes on from NC_060068.1 coordinate 96,595,172, forward strand.
ATTCATTTCTCCACATGTTCTACCTTCCAGCAAGTAGTCACTTTTCTGTTTGTAGAATTGCTGCTCTTCTTCTCTTTGATCTCCTGTTGAGTTTTTAGATGTTCAGAATGGTTTGATAACTATCTAGTGGAACTCCTGGGACCTGCTGATATTTAGGTCTCCTACTCCTCTGCCATATTGCTCCTCCCCTCCATTATGACTCTTAAGAGAAAATTTGTCCTGGATTAACAAGTCTACTTAAATTTTACAGATCAGCTTCACAAATAGAAGTCAAAAGAGACCTAGCATAGAAAAGAACCTTCTTAAAAAGAATGAAGGGGTGAAGGGTTTTTTTTTTTGTTGTTGTTGTTGTTTTATTTGTCAGAGAGAGAGAGAGGGATCACAGGCAGACAGAGTGGCAGGCAGAGACAGAGAGAGAAGCAGGCTCCCCGCTGAGCACAGAGCCCGATGTGGGACTCGATCCCAGGACGCTGGGATCATGACCTGAGCCGAAGGCAGCTGCTTAACCAACTGAGCCACCCAGGCGTCCCTGAAGGGGGTTTTTTTGTTTGGTTTTTTCAAGATTTTATTTTTAAGTAATCTCCACACCCATCAGGGGGCTTGAACCCACAACCCTGAAATCAAGTCACATTCTTCACCAAATGGGCCAGCCAGGTACCCCAAAGCAAAAGAGGTTTTGCTCATTTTAAGTATATGTTACTTAGCAGTTTACCAATAAGAAAAAGCAAGTGCAAACTTAGGTTCTATTAATAAAAGGACAGCAAAAGAAGAGCCCAGTGTTTTCTGTAATGATCAGACCACAGTCATTCATGACTACTTATTACCATGGATCAGGACATCATTTTAGAACTTACTGAAATTCAAAGATGGGTCAGTCTGGGTTGCTTGAGGATGTTTATTCATTAGATAAGTCTTTGATAACTATAGCAGAAGGTAGGAAGTGTAGGTAAAGTCATGTGTAAATTTGGAGGAGCCAGGGATTACTTCTTGGAGTAGGGGTCAAAAAATGCACATGGAGCAGAGGGAATTAGAGTAGAGAACATTGTCGATCTCTTGTTTGGTATATGGGTCTTGTAGGGATCTTGGTGTCTATGGCCAGCAGATATTTGGCTCATGGCTGCAGAGGACCAACTTAATAAAGTGTCAGATGCAAAACATTTGCAAAATACAAAAAATTTGAAATCCCAAGTACAGAAATGGTACAGAAAGTTAAGTCTGATGAACTTTGTCAAGGTTAAGATGGGAAAGGTAAATTGAAGCCTGATAATTGTGCTTTATTAATATCAATGAGAAAGGACTTCAGGATCTCAGAGGTCCTTCTCTTTGAAACAAGAGCTGCAGTTCTCAGTTTTGCCTCTGTTCTCTGACTATCACAATCTTAACCCTAGATCATTATTCTCCAACTCCAGCCACTGGGAATCTGATGTCTCCTGCTATGCAGATCTCTGTATGACTCTGATTTCCCTTATCTCTGCTTTTTAAAAATTTTTATTTTTTAAAAAGATTTTATTTATTTATTTGACAGAGATCACAGGTAGGCAGAGAGGCAGGCAGAGAGAAGGGAAGGGAAGCAGGCTCCCCGCTGAGCAGAGAGCCTGATGTGGGGCTCGATCCCAGGATCCTGGGATCAGGGCCTGAGCCGAAGGCAGAGGCTTTACCCCACTGAGCCACCCAGGTGCCCCTCTGCTTTTTTTTTAAAAAAAGTATTTATTTACCGAGAGAGAAAGAGCACAAGTAAGAGAGAGAGCACAAGCAGCAGGGAGGGGCAGAGAGAGAAGGAGGGAGACAAGTAGTCTTCCTGCTGAGCAGGGAGTTCAACGTGAAGCTCGATCCTAAGACCCTCCACCAGAACCTGAACTGAAGGCACACACTTAACTGACCGAGCCACCCAGGCGCCCCTCTTATCTCTGCTTTTGCATCACACCTATAGTCTCTCCAAAACCCAATGCCAATACATTTATGTCTTATTAATACTTGTAACAACTACACCTTATGCACAAGGTGTCACATGCCAAGCAAAGGTGTTTGTATTTTACAGGATATACACAGAAGTGATTCCAACAATGTTATCAGCCAGGAAGGGTAGATAGAGTGAAAAGAAGATTAAGGCACAGAAAGAGGTAATGAAGGTCAGATTTAGGATTGTACTTAGAGGAATATGGAGGAGAGAGAACGTGTAAAAGATATACATAGTCCCCTCTAAAGCAGGATATCACTGGGGAAAAAACCCTCCAAAATTGAAAGTAAAGTGACACAGTTAATCTAGCTGTGCACCAAACTGGTGACACAACCAGAAAGAAGAAAGAAATATTTCACTTGTCTTTACAAGATAGGACTATGCCTGTATAGTCTTAGGGCAATATATCATAAGAGTTGGAAAAAAAAAAAAGGCAAATCCTGTGCTTTACTTAGTAGCAACTTTGGTATTGAGAACATAATTTTGAAAACATTGCATCTACATCACAGCATAAAACAAAAAAAAAAATAATCATCTTCACATGATTAGGTATCAGTATTTGTTGCACAAGAGAAGGGATACAAGTACAAGAATCAAAGAAGCTGAGAGAAGCTTATGTCGTTCAGGGAAAACTAGGAAGGGATCTTGATCAGTTTGGTAAGGAGCACACCCAAAACACCAATAATAACAACAGGTAATGTCACTTTAATGGTGAACTATTTGAATGCTCTCCACGAAGTTGGGAACAAGACAATGATATCTGTTCTACGACTTCTATTCACAGTGTACCGAGGAACCTAGCCAGTGTAATAAAACGATAAAAGGAAATAAAAGGCATACAATTGGAAAAGAAGAAATAAAAAATTTATTTTATTCACAAGTGACTTGATTTTATAGTTAGAAAATCCCATTGAGTCTACAGTTAAGTTTCTAGAATAATAAGTTGAATTTAGCAATGGTATCTAGATATAAGGTCAATAGGAAATTTATTTTTATATATTAACAACAGTCAACTAGAAAATAAAAACGTTAAAACTGCATTTCTAAGAGCACGGAATGGCATCAGATACTGCAGAATGAATTAAAAGTTATATAAGACTTCTATCATGAGAACTACCAAACATTGCCAAGAAAAGTTGAAGACTTAATTAAATAGAGAAATATATATCATTTCAGGATTTGGAAGACTTGAAGAATTGGAAAGGGTCTGCATTGGTGGTATAGTGGTGAGCGTAGCTGCCTTCCAGGATTTGGAAGACTTGATATGGTTAAGATGTTTAGTTTCCCAGAAATGATCTATAAATTTAATTAATTCCTTATAAATCTTAGCGGATTTTTAAAAATTGAAACTAATGAGCTGATTTTAAAAATTATGTGGAAAGATATAAAAGGTCTGTGATAGTCAATCTTGAAGAAGAATGGATTTGAAGGACTAACCTACCAGATGCCAAGAATTAATTTTTAAACAGTCTAAAAGAATAATTAAGGGGTGCCTGGGTGGCTCAGTGGGTTAAAGCCTCTGCCTTTGTCTCAGGGTCCTGGGATCAACTTCCGCATAGGGCTCTCTGCTTGGTGGGGAGCCTGCTTCCTCCTCTCTCTCTGCCTGCCTCTCTGCCTACTTGTGATCTTAGTCTGTCAAATAAATAAATAAAAATCTTGAAAAAAAAGAAATTAAGACACTTTTCTGTTAGCATAAGGACAGACAAACAAACCATTGAGTCCAGAGATATACCCATACTTATATGGTTACTTGATGTACAACAAAGTCACCAATGCAATTCATTGGGAAAATGATGACTTTTTCAATGAATGGTATTAGAAAAATTTAATATTGACATGGAATAAAAAGACCCTAGTAATATGTTTCACCTTATAACATGCACAAATATTAATTTGAGGTTAAATCATAGACTTAAATGTGAAAGATAAAAACTATTATACTTATAGAAAATTATATAACATAATATATTCATGGAATTAGGGTAGGTAAAAAATTCATAACTAGGACACAAATTAACCATTTAAAAAGTCCACAAATAATACTTCATCAAAATCAAAAACTTCTGTTCATCAAGAGCACCATTAAGAGAGCAAAATAGGAGCGCCTGGGTGGCTCAGTGGGTTAAGCCGCTGCCTTCGGCTCGGGTCATGATCTCGGGGTCCTGTGATCGAGCCCCACGTTGGGCTCTCTGCTCAGTGGAGAGCCTGCTTCCCTTCCTCTCTCTCTGCCTGCCTCTCTTCTGATTTCTCTCTGGTCAAATAAATAAAATCTTAAAAAAAAAAAGCAAAATAAAATTATTTATCTACAAAAAGAGTTGTACTACAATATTTATAGCAATTTTACTCCTGGTAGCCAAAATGGAAAGGTCCCAAGTATCCATCAACAGAAGAATGGATAAACTGTGTGTGTTTGGATGATCTCTGGACAATCCTTTAAACTTTTCTATATTTTGAAATTTTTTTTATAATAAGATTTTTGGTCAGGAAGGTACAGGAAAGGAACACAGTGAAGTACCAAATATGCTGTTTAATTATCCCTGGGTGTTTAGATTTGGAATGAATTTATGAACTTTCATTTCTATTTTATGTTTTATATAGCATATTTGGATATTTTTATACTTAGTGTATGTATTCTAATAAATCATGAATCTTATTTTGTCAATATGGTGTAAAAGAAAAAAGAAACATATGTGCATCCTGTTATTACAGCTGCACCTATAATGATCCTATGCCCACATGATGTTTGCAATGAGATTTTTAGAGGTATACAGAATTGCCTGACTTTCTCATAATTCCTCTTTGAGTGCCTGTCACCAAATAAGATAGCTGTTTTAAAAACATGGAAAATATAGAAATAACTACAGTCAGCAGTAATTTGGATATAATTCTTTGCTATTTAAGCTGGAAATTTTTTTTAAAGATTTTATTTATTTTAGAGAGAGAGAGATGGCAAGAGAAAGCATGAGCAGGGGATGGGGAGAGAGGAGAAGTAGGCTTCCCACTGAGCAAGAAGCCCAACGCGGGGCTCCATCCAAAGACCCTGGAATCATGACCCAAGCTGAAGGCAGGGGCTTAACTGACTGAGCCATCCAGGTACCACCCCCCGCCCCCTGGATTTTTTTTAAAGATAATAATACGAATTGTTGGGTGCCTAGGTGGTTCAGTCAGTTGAATGTCCAACTCTTGATTTCAGCTCAGGTCATGATCTCAGGGATGTGAGATCAAGCCCGGAGTAAGGCTTGGGGCTGGCCATGGAACCTGCTTAAGATTCTCTCTCCTTCTCCCTCTGCCCCACCCCCAACCTAAAAAAAAAAAAAAAAAGATTACGAATCATCCTTAGGGGATAAGGCACCAATACAGTCAGAGATAGTACTGCGCTTTTAATTTCTTTTTATTTATTTATTTATTTTTCCGAGGGAGAGAGTGAGAAAGACCACAGGCAGGGGGAGCAGCAGGCAGAGGGAGAAACAGGCTCCACACTAAACAAGGAGCCCAATGCAAGACTCCATCCCAGGACCCTGGGATCACGGCCTGAGCCAAAGACAGATGCTTAACAGACTGAGCCACCCAAGCATCCTGAGATAGTGCCACGCTTTAAGCCTGAGTGAACAAATGCACACTTCATGGACCATCGCCCACAGTGCTAGCTTTACCCACGTGTCCCTCTGATGAGTTCCTTCCCTGAACCCCCACAGAGGGGAGCAGCCCCCAGAGGGGTGCTCTTGACTCAAGGGACTGCAATAAGTTGTCTCAAAGGGATTGCACTGTTTTCCCTGGACCAATCAGAATCTCTATCGTGGGGACTTTGGCACAATAAATGTATAGATTTATTATTTATTCAAGAGGCAGCTGAGCAGCTGGAAGATTATAGTAGAAGCCAAACTCACACAGGAAGAAACAACATGCAGATGCCCTAGGGGAGTGGAAGTCATGAGTAGGCCAAAGCCATCAGTGAGCAGAAGGGATGAGCATGAGAAAGGATCGCAGGTAGTTAGTTGGTTGACAGGAGAGGGAAGAAGCAGAAATGAATTTGAGCTCTGTTGATAATGCTTATGTAATGCTTCCTACTTGCCTGTCAATGTCCTGTTTCACAGGCATTAACTCATCCAATCATCCTTTTAAGGTAGATAGTTTTATTATTCTCAGTTTTACAGACAAGGAAACTAAAGCAGAAAAGCAGTGTCTTGGCAGTCTGGTTCTAGGAGCTCTGCTTTCTGCCACCACGCTGTGCTGCCCTGCTAGATGGCCCTGCAGGAGAGGGCAGCTGAACTGCTCAGGCAATTCCTGTGCTGGGTGGCAGAAGGGCCAGGCCCTGCTCCAAGGCCTATTTTTCATCTTAATGTCTTCTTGTGCAACTTGTCCTGGTTTCTGTTTTGTTTTGTTTTTGTTTTTTAAAGATTTTATTTATTTATTTGACAGAGAGAGATCGCCAAGTAGGCAGAGAGGCAGGCAGAGAGAGAGGGAGAAGCAGGCTCACTCCCAGGACCCAGAGATCATGACCTGAGCCAAAGGCAGAGGCTTAATCCGCTGAGCCACGCAGGCGCTCCTTTTTTTTTTTTTTTTTTTTTTGCTTTGTTTTTTGTTTTTTATTTTTTGTTCTTTGTTTTTAGATGTTTTATTTATTTACTTGAGAGAGAGAGAGAGAGAGAAAGAGAAAGAGAGAGCATGAATGGGGAGGAAAAGGAGAAGCAAACTCCTTGCTGAGCAGGGAGCCCAATGTGGGACTGGATCCCACTACCCTGGATTCCTGACCTGAGCCTAAGGCAGACACTTAACTGACTGAGCCACCCAGGTGCCTCTGTTGGGCTTTTGTTTGTTTGGTTGGTTGGTTTTTAAATGAAGTCTGGCTCTGCCTCAGGATCCTATCTGCTATCAAACAAAGATGGAGAAGAAAGAACCTCCACCAGGAGACGAAGAGGAGGAATAGTGAGTTGAAACTTTACAAGCAAGCAGCGACCTCATCCAAAAGGGCCTTTAAGCCATTTTAAGGTGTAAGATCTTTTCCTAAAAGCAGGGGTATCACTGAGGTGTCATAAGCAGGGAAAGCAGGGGGAGGATCAAGATGAGAACCATATGTTTGTTTATTTTTAAGTAATCTCTCTGCCCAACTTGGGGCTCAAACTCACAACCCGAAGATCAAGTATCCCATATTTTACCTACTGAGCCAGCCAGACGCCCTGATATCCACATTTTTAGGATGATTATCCTTGCTGCCTTTGTGGAGGAGTGAGATAAGACCCAGTGTGAGCGGTGGGAGGCCAAAGCAAACTTGGGTGAACAGTGATGATAGCCTGAGCCAGGGAGGTGGGCAGGGGGGATAAAGAGGTGTGGACAAGTCTGAGAGATATTTAAGTAGGAGAATTCAAGATGAGGGAAGGAAAAGTCAATAGTGATAATCCGTGAAACTGGGTCAGTGTGGCCAGTTATTGAAACATACGACAGTAGGAAAGAGTCCATCAGATAGGTAGGATAGGCTTCAGAGCTGTGTGACACATGGGCCCTGTGATCAGAAGGGCCCCATAATTGGTCTAATGCTCTGCTAATGCTGCCCCCAATATTTTTTTTAAAGAATTTTTGTTTATTTATTTTCGGAGGGCAGAGGGAAAGCACAAGCTGGGGGTAGGGGTGGAGGGAGGAACAGAAGGAGAAGCAGACTCCCCACTGAGCAGGGGAGCCTGACACCAGGCTCATCCCAGGACCTTGAGATCATGACCTGAGTGGTAGGACCCACAAAATATGTAGTTGGTTCAGCCATCAAGCATTTGGAAATGCAGCATTGGGGCTCAGAGAAATAAACATTTGAGTAGTGTTCCCAAAGCGTGTTTCCCAAGTGTGCTAAAAGGTACATGTGGGGAAAATGTAGGGTCCATGAAATGGGGCTTCATGGCCAAGTAAATTGAGGAAATACAAGGTGAAGTAAGTTAAATCATTTTTTTAAAGTACAGAATACCCCAGAATTATTAATATGTTAACTATGATGTAATACAGAAAGTCTGGTCTTTGTCCCCAGTCCTGGTGCAGAGCTTCATCAGCCTTTGGAATTTCCTGAGTTGTAGGAGTATCCTGGTGATGCTAATGACATAATCTGGAGGTGGGGATACCCAGCTGGCCTCAGGACCGGGGCTGAATGATCACCAGAAAGACCAAACATGTTATTAGAGAGTTGGAAATTTCAGGCACCTCTCCTCTGAAGAGGAGAGAGGGGCCTAGAGATGAGGTTCAATCACATGGCTAGTGATTGAATCCATCATGTAATGAAACCCCAGTGACAACCGAGAGGGTCTATAGAGCTTTCTGGTCAGTGAACACACTAATGTACTGGAAAGATATCATGCTCAGATTCCACAAGGAGAGGGCGTGGGAGTTCTGTTCTCCACCTCCCCACACCCTCTACCTTACCTTGTGTGTTTCTTCCTTTGGCTCTTCCTGAGTTTTGTCTTTGAGAATAAAATTATAATCATAAGCATAGCATGCTTAGTGAGTTCTGTGAGTTGTTCAAGCAAATTATTGAAACTGAAGGGATCATGGGAACTGCTAAATTTACAGTCAGTCAGAAGTACAGGTAGTCCCTGAGATTTTCAGCTGGTATCTGAGGGGGAGACGGTCTTTTTTTTTTTTTAATTAATATGTAATGTATTATTTGCTTCAGGGGTATAGGTTGTGAATCATCGGTGCTACAGCACTCACATAATTTCATGGCACTCACCATAGCACATAACCTCCTCAATGTCCATCTCCCAACCTAACCAACCCAACCACCCACCCCTACCGACCTTCCCCACCACCACCCAGCAACTCTCAGTTTGTTTCCTGAGATGAAGAGTCTCTTATGGTTTGTCTCCCTCCCTGGTCCCATCTTGTTTCATTTTTTCCTTCCCTACCCCCCACTACCCCCCGCCCTGCCTCTCAAATTCCTCATATCAGAGAGATCATATGATAATTGTCTTTCTCTGATTGACTTATTTCACTCCGTATAATACCCTCTAGTTCCATCCACATTGTTGCAAATGGCAAGATTTCATTTCTTTTGATGGCTGCATAGTATTCCATTGTATATATATACCACCTCTTCTTTATCCATTCATCTGTTGATGGACATCTGGGCTCTTTCCATAGTTTGGCTATTGTGGACATTGCTGCTATAAACATTTGGGTGCATGTGTCCCTTCGGATCACTATGTTTGTATCTTTAGGGTAAATACCCAGTAGTGTGATTGCTGGGTTGTAGGGTAGCTCGATTTTCAACTTTTTGAGGAACCTCCATACTGTTTTCCAGAGTGTCTGCCCCAGCTTGCATTCCTACCAACAGTGTAGGAGGGTTCCCCTTTCTCCACATCCTTGCCAACATTTGTCTTTTCCTGACTCGTTGATTCTCCACATCCTTGCCAACATTTGTCTTTTCCTGACTCATTGATTTTAGTCATTCTGACTGGTGTGAGGTGGTATTTCACTGTGGTTTTGTTATGTATTTGAAGGGGAGACAGTCTTGAGGAGGACCGTAAATTGTGGGGTCTTCACTAACTCCAGCTCATTAGTACTGGATTCAAATCTAACTGTAGGACACTCAAGCGGTGTCAGAGAATTTGTGTCAGAATAGTTGAACTGTAGTAGATACTTTGTTGTGCCATCCAGCGCAGGGTCCCCCTTCAGCACTGAAGTGCTCATTCTTGCAGCTGAAGGATCAAAACAGCCAGTTGCTGATGGCTTACACCTCTCTCCCTCCCTGAGAGATGTCCTCTGGCAGAAGAGAGATGACTTGCCCATGGTTATTCTTCTTCATCCTTGGCACAGCCTGCATCCAACGACTAGAGAAGCCTGACCCCTCTTGCCCCAATGCATGACAACTCTGACAGTGTATCCCAGCTCCAAAGCTCCCCGTGGCATCAGCCATGGGCTCTATGGCCAGTGTACTGCAGTGAAACTTCTCCTTCTGCCCAGTCTTATTTCCCTCACTCCCTCACAGGTGATATTTCAAAAGGCACCCCAAGTACAATACCTGCACACAAATTTCCATTTCAGTCTGTTTCGTAGGGAACTGGATTGAGGATAGAGCCACTGTGAACCTCTAAAAAGGAGATTAAGTATGCAGACTTTTACCAAATTTATTTGACCATGGAATCCTTTTCCTAGAGCATCATGTGGAGTGGGAGTGTTCCTGACTGGCTGGCTTTCACACTTTCAGAAGTGTGGGGCTGGTACTGATTGATTGGCTTGCAGAAGTGCATTCGCTGAGGCAAGTTGTCTTTGATTGATTAAACTTGTAGAAATATGATCATCGTGGCTACAAAATTCTTTTTTTTTTTAAAGATTTTATTTATTTATTTGACACAGAGAGAGAGATCACAAGTAGGAAGAGAGGCAGGCAGAGAGAGAGGGGTAAGCAGGCCCCCTGCCAAGCAGAGAGCCCGATGCGGGGCTCGATCCCAGGACCCTGAGATCATGACCTGAGCCAAAGGCAGAGGCTCAACCTACTGAGCCACCCAGGCGCTCCATGGCTACACAATTCTATGGCTACAGAAAAATCAGGATTTTCCTCCTGCTAGGACTGTAGAAACTTATTTTTATAATCTTAAGGAGATACTCTTTTTACCATCATTGAACAGAATAAGAAAACTAAAAATAGAAGTTTAGTAACTTGTCCAAGGTCAAAGTAGCAGGGACAAGATTCACATTTCCAGATTTTAAAACTTGTTAAAAAGCTACAGGTAATCAAGGCAGTATGGTACTGGCCAAGGAAAAACATATAGATCAATGTAACAGAATGGACAGTCTAAAACTTTTTTGCGTCTATGACCAATTGATTTTTGACAGGATGTTGAAACAATTCATTGGGGGAAAAATGGTCTTTTCAGTGAATGGTGAAACAGCTGGATAGCCACGTGCAAAATAATGAACTTGCTGAGGTACCATACAAAAAATTAATTCAAAAATGGAATATAGACCCAAATGTAAAAGCTAACACTATACAATTTTTTAGAAGAAAACTAAGCAGGGGCACCTGAGTAGCACAGTCAGTTAAGTGTCTAACTCTTAGTTTTGACTCAGGTCATGATCTCAGGGTCCTGGAATGGAGCCCCACATCAGGCTCCATGCTCAGTGGGGAGTCTGCTTGAGGTTCTCTCTCCCTCTGCCCCTCTCGCTCATACTCTCTCTCTCAAATAATAAATAATTTTTTTTTTAAGGAAAAAAACTTAAGGATAAATCTTCATGGATTCAGATTAGGCAAAGCCTTCTGAGATGTAACACCAACCACCTGCAACAAAAGAAAAAAAAAACAGCTTTCATTGGACTAAATTGGATTTCATCCAGATTAGTAGATTTTGTACTGAAAATGGTATCATCAAGAAAGTGAAAAGACAACCCACAGAATGAGGGAAAAATACTTGTAAATCATATATTTGATAAGGAACTTGTATCTAGAATGGATAAAGAACTCTTACAATTAAAATATTAGAAGGCAAATGACCCTATTGAAAACATGGACAAAGGACTCAAATAGGCATGTCTCTAAAGAAGATGTAAAAATGGTGAGCACATGAAAAGATGCTAAGCATCATTAGCCTTCGGGGGAGGATCCAATGAAAGTGGAGGCAAATCCACATAGAAGAGTTTACAATGAATGAGGCACGTTTTGAGAGAAAGAAGGATTTTTTTTTTAATATTTTATTTATTTGACAGAGAGAAATCACAACTAGGCAGAGAGGCAGGCAGAGAGAGAGGAGGAAGCAGGCTCCCTGTGGAACAGAGAGCCCGATGTGGGGCTCGATCCCAGGACCCTGGGATCATGACCTGAGCCGAAGGCAGAGGCTTTAACCCACTGAGCCACCCAGGTGCCCCGAGAAAGAAGGATTTTGAACCAAGGACACGACTGGAGTATTTGCTTTGGGGAAGCAGGCAGGATATTTCTTTAAGACAATAGGAAAAGGCAATCCAGTATGCAAACATGTTTGCAGGTGATTAAAGAAAACCTGATGGATTCCTCTTCCCATGGTTCCTACCTTCACAAAAAGTCATGAAGCAAGGTGATCCAAAAGAAGTGATAAATTGAATATTTCATTTACCTCTGAATAATGAAGATTTTTTAATGAGATCAAAGTTTTACTGGAATATATGGAATTCTTTTTTTTAACCGTCTAATTAAAAAGTTATATAGCCCCTTTATAGAAAAATTTAAGGCAATTAAAGAAGAAAAAAATACTTGTGGTCTTATGACCCTAATATAACCACCATTTAGCATTTTGATGAATTTTCTTCTGGTCGTTTTATGCATTAAAAAGAAAACTCAAGTGCTTGAAGTGTACAAGTAATTAGTATCTTGAAGTTTTGGTTTTAGGTTTTTCTTTTCTCATGAGTCTCCCCTTCTCCCCTGCCACCCCATATGGCATCTAGCCTTAGTATAGCAGCCATTTGGGGGGTCTGCATAAACTTGATAAATAAACTTATTATAATTAAACAGTAGGTTCCCACCAACTGAACTTCATTACAATTTTCCAGCATTATAGTAACTCCAGAAAAAATATTTTTATACCTAGAATGGATTATTTCTTGAGAAAAAATTAACAAATAGAATTGCTTGGTCAGTAACTATAAATAATTTTATGCCTTATGATATACAGTGTTGATTCAAATACATACGTGGGAAACTGTTTCAGCTCAGCAATAATTAAAATGAAAACAAGGTATCATTTTGGCCTACCATCAGTTTGGCCTACCACATTAGCCCCCAAAAATTAATAAATGAAAACATTTACATTAGTGAGTTGTTACAAACTTTTTCATAAAGTCAAATTTGACAGAGAATATCAATGATCATAAACATTTTTACTCCCTGATTATAACGTGTTTTAAGGACATTGCCAAATTAGAGCATCTTCTGCAGAGGTATTCAAGATTTCTAATTTTGGAAGATTTCTAATTATGGAAAGAGATGGTCCGCTCAAAATTTTGAAAGTCAAAAATAAAAAAAAAGTAGCTTTCAGTTGGGTATGACCATCATAAATTTAGCAAACAGGATATTACATTACAAATTCTATTTTAATTACACATCAGAAACAATTAAAATGAGCAAGAAACATATTCTCATCATATATACAACTTGAACAAATAGATGAAATTTCTGCAACTTCAACTTTTGTAACAAATGGAGATTTTAACTATTGATTAAAAAAATGAAAATATAGGTAGACTCCATTTGTACTCTTACCCTAGTCTCTGCAGATGTCAGGGATGGGCCTGTGAGGGCAGAGAAGGTGTGTTGAAAGTAAAACATTAACCAGCGGGTCAGCATTTCAGTGGTGGAGGGTCTGTTTTTTTTAATTTACTAAGCTCTACTTTTGCATTTTTCATTTCTAAATCAAATATAATAATATTCAAGGAGCACAAACCTTAAATATATTTACAAAAATATAAATTAATAGAAATTTTAAAATAAAACATTTTTTGTATTTTATACAAACTTATGTATTTTATGTATAAAAGTAATGGTTTGTCTTAATGTGTCAGCTTAGCTAGGTTATACTACTCAGTTATTCAATCACACTAATCTAGGTGGGGCTCTGGATGTATTTTGTGAATGTAATTAACCCTTATCATCAGTTGACTTTAAATAGAGATTACCATTGAAAGGCTTTCAGAGCAAAAACTAGGGTTTCCCCAGCAAGAAAAATTTCTGCCTCAAGAACACATCAATTTCTGCTCATGAACTTCCAGCCTTGCTGGTCTGTCCAGTAGATTTCACTTACCAGAAATCCAGTAGATTTCACTTACCAGCCTCAACAATCACTCAATCCATTTCACTGAAGTTAAGTCTCTCTCTCTCTCTTTCTCTCTAATCCTAACTAATACATTATGTTTGAAAAGTAAGATATTTTTCCGTCTAAAATATTCAAGATTGCTTATTAAAATTGAAATGTCCAATATACATCACAATTCATTAACACAAAAATTAAAACTCAAAGTATTTAAATAAATTATACTTCAGTTTTTGAAAGTTTATTTAAATTCCAGCACTCAATGTCCATCCAATTGCCTTATAAAGAATTGTTATGTTTCATTCCAATCTCTTGTGTTGGTTAGGGTCAGTTAGGAAAAAAGAAATCACACCATTTGAATTTAATAGCAAATATTTAAGGAATTGGTCAAACCGGTATCAGAGAACTAAAACACTGAAAGAGGTCAGAGAGGTAACATTAAAGATAGTACTGGTAGAAGACACCATGCCTAGGGCGGGGAGAAGGAAGAAGAATCTAGAAGTTTGGAGGAGGGCAGTACAGAACTGGGGTGGAAACTTCTGGACAGGGAGAGCTTCCTGGCTAGTTATTGCTGTGATTCTGGTTCTGGGACCACCACAAAAAAACTGGACACAAACCAGGTATCACTGCCGAGCTGACAGGGACACCAGCAAACAGGAAGGAAGAGCAAGCCCCTCATCTCCAGCCTTGCAGCTGCACCCCTCTCCCCATAGTGTTCCCTATTGGCAGAAAATAGAAATGTAGTTTGCAGGAATTCAGTAACTGCCTCAGAGCAAAATACAGAAGGTGGTTTAGTATCTGAGAGACAATACAAATTTAAGAGTACAACAATTTGTGTGATGTTATAAATGTTCCTTTGCTACCATATGCAACTGTTGTGAATACAACATCAGTTTGTCGCTTCCTCCAGAGCCACAAATTGGAACACAAAAACAAACAAGAATACTTGGCACTACTGGGAAATACTTCACTGTGAAAGAATCTGTTGCCTTCCTGCTTTCTGTGAAGAATTTGACAAGTTAACAAATTTGTCTTTTTCTAACCTAAGCACTTCTGCTTTTCAAATCTGCCCTGAACTCCAAAAGGGTGTTGGCCTCCAGTATTGGCAGCGGAACAACCCACAAATTTTCATGGCGTTTTGACACAGTTGCCTTTTGTTTTGAGGATATAGGGCAAGCCATGTGAAGAAGGATTCCCCTGGGGTCTGAACAAGAGCAGATGTTTAGGGTTACAGGTTGTGCTGTGCCGGGGCTGATGGTAGGATCCCAAGTGGCAGACACGCTCTCTTATATTTGTGTGTGTGTGTGTGTGTGTGTGTGTGTGTGTGTGTGTGTGTGTGTGTGTGTCTTATGCAGGGTTTGTGTTGTGCAGGGCAAGTAGAGAGCCTCAAGTTCAAGGCAGAAGTTCTTCTTTTCTGGATTTAAGAATAGTACTCCTCAAGGATATGCTGGCAGTGTGGGGGAACTAATGCCTCACAGGGAGAAATTTTGACCAATGAAAGATGGGAACCTATGGATAAATCCTTCTCTTTTCCCTCCTGCCTTTCCCAAGATGATGCTAAGATGCCATTTATGTGGTTTCTCAGGGACACAATCACATGGTTTTGAGTGATCAGTTATTGGTGGCCAGCTTGCTAGATCTTCTTCGTTTTGGTTCTTTCTCTTTCTCTGCCTTGCTGTCTTTGAGGCTCACTCCTGCTTCCTGGGACTGAATTCCCTGGTAAAATGCCCACAAATAAATCTGTGGCCTCAGGCTCTTTTTTCTGGGAACCTTGACTAGGACACTGTTAGCCCTCCGAGCATGCAAGCCATAATTGGAGAGTATTTGTAAAGAAGAGTGAGGCGAGTTCTGTCAAGGAGAGCTGCGTCTAGGGTGAGGCATTCACTTCCAGGGGACACCCAGGTGGGCTGGCCTCAACAAGAAGTGTCTCATCTTTGTGTCCCAGGAGATTCTCTTCCTCACATCCACCTGGCCTTGCTGGTGGAGGTTAGAGCAGAGCCATCTGTCACTCCCACATTAGGAGTCCCAGTCAGTTGGATGCAGCTAAAGAAACAGTAGAAGCTTTCCTAGCAGCTGGGCAGTGTCCAGGAACTCCAAAATATCGAGGTTTGAGCAAATTGTGTTGGAGTATGTGGAACTTGAACTGTTACTGACGTTTTTCTCAATTCTTTTGTATAAGTAGATGAACAAGTTCACCATTGTTTTCCAGCAGAAATGATTTTCCTATGATTAGATTTCAAATGCAGAGAACCAAGTTAATCATTCTCCATGTGTAGCTCACTGTCACTGTTGGTTCTGGGACTCTTTTAGGCATTGATGCTTAGCTTTCTTTTAAACGGCATTTTATTTTATTATCATGTTCCTTTTCAAGTTTTCATGTAAATTCTACTTAGTTAACATGTAGTGTAATATTGGTTCCAGGAGTAGAATTTAGTGAGTCATCACTTCCATACAACACCCAGGGCTTAGCAAAACAAGTGCCCTCCTTAATGCCCATCCCTCATCTAGCCCATCCCTAGCCCACCTTCCCTCCAGCAACCCTCAGTTCATTCTCTATAGTCAAGAGTCCTTTTAAATGTCATTTTAAGGGGCGCCTGAGCCCTTCGGCTCAGGGCATGATCCCAGGATCCTAGAATTGAGCCCTGTGTTGGGCTCAGTGCTCAGCAGGAGGCCTGCTTCTCCCTCTTATACTCCCCTTGCTTGTGGTCCCTCCCTCACTGTCTCTCTCTCTATCAAATAAATAAATAAGATCTTTTTTAAAATGTCATTTTCAAAACACTTTTTCATTTACCAGTTAATTTCTTTTAGGGGCACTTGGGTGGCTCAGTGAGTTAAGCATTGGACACATGATTTCGACTCAGGTTGTGAGACTGAGCCCCACAAGGGGCTCTGTGCTTAGTGGGGAGTCTGCTGGAGATTCTCTCCCCTCTACCACCCCACCAGCTCACTCTCTCTCTAAAAACAAAAAGTAATTTTGTTTAATTACAGAAAATTTAGGAATTTTAGTAAAATAGAAAAATATCCAGGATGCTGGTTGGCTCAGTTGGTTAAGCATCTACCTTCAGCTCAGGTCATGATCCCAGGGTTTTGGGATAGAATCCCATACCAATCTCTTTACTCAGTGAGGAGCCTGCTTCTCCCTCTTCCTGCTGCTCCCCCTGCTTGTGCTATCTCTCTCTCTCTTTCTCTCTGACAAATAAATAAATAAAATCTTTAAAAAAGAAAAAAGAAAAAATATCCATAACCGTACACCTAAGTGGTACCATTGTTAACATTTTGATAAATGTTCTAGACCTTTCTCTATGCATTTTATGTTTTAGGATATATTGAGAGTATACTTTTAAATTTTCTATCATGCTTTTTTACTCAAGGTTATACCATGATCATTTTGCAATGCCATTAAAAACTTTTTGTAAAATGGTAATCTGGGACTAATAAATAATAAACTATATAGGAACCCAATGCTATGTTCATTTTAATATTGTGATATATCGATACCATAAATTATTTCAGTAATTCCCTAGTGGTGAACACTTATTTCCTACTATGAAAAAGCCCCTGGGACACTTGGTGGCTCAGTCAGTTAAGCATCTGCCTTCAGTTCAGGTCATGGCTTCAGGGTACTGGGATGGAGCCCCATCAGGCTCCCTGCTCAGCAGGGAGTTTCTCCTCTTCCCTCATGCTCTCTCTCTCGTCTCTCAAATAAATAAAATCTTTTTTTTTTAAAAAGCCCTCAGGAACATCCTATAGTTGTATTTTTGCAAATTTGTACTACTATTTCCTTTAAGTTTTTAGAATTATTATTATTATTGTTATTTTAGAAGATTTTGTTTTTAAGAAATCTCTATACCCAACACAGGGCTCAAACTCATAACTCTGAGATCAAGAGTCATGTACTCTATGGACTGAGTCACCCAAGTGCCCCTGGAATTACTATTGTGGGATCAGAAGCCATATATATATTTAAGGATATTAACATGTTGCTAAACTGCCCTCTGGAAAGTGGATACCGCATTGCTGATTCTCTTCTTTATTGTCTCCATTATGGATTTCAGTTCTGCTGTTTCAGAGTTGTTTCAACCCCTCCTTTTCCTTTTCATTCCATTGTTTCTCCATCTTAATCCATCCTATGCTTTTCTGAATATGTTTCAAAGAGGTCAGTAACTTTGCATTCTTTTGAGGAGGTAAAACTTTCCAAACTGTTTTGTTTTCTTCTCTGATTCCTGTGGATTATCTTCATCTGAGGATGATACCCCTTCCTTTGTTTGGATATTTTTCCATAGGCTTTATTTTATTATTTGTTGATTATTCTCAATATCCTCTGGGGAATAAGATTCACCCAGAGATCTCACTTGGTGTGTCTTTTGCCCTCATGCTGCTCTCTCTTCACCTAGGGGATGGTAAGGTCTGTGAGTCAGACCTACAGCAAATGGCTGGTGGATGCGCGCTGCTCTGGCCAGTTCAGGGAGTCTTTCCCCAAATGCGTCTGCTGGAAGGTGGCAGGATCTTCCATTTGTTGGCCATCACACCCTCTGAACAGATGTGGTTCTTCAAAGATTATCATCTCAAGCATGCAGTTCTCAAAGTCTCCTGCTCTCTCTCTGCCCTCACCTCAGAACTCTCCTTGAGGGGCAGTTACATCACAGCTTAGCTGAGCTTTGTGTCAAATGGATCTCTAATTAGATCATCATATAAAGACATTTTCGTTGGATTGCCTGGGTGGCTCAGTCAGTTAAGAGTTGGACTCTTGGTTCCAGCTAGGGTCATGAACTTAGGGTCCTGAGATCCAGCCCCACATTGGGCTCTGTGTTGGTCATGGAACCTGCTTGGGATTCTCCCTCCCCCCTCCCTGTGCCTCCGCCCACCCTCTCCCCCCGCCCCGCCCACATGCACACACATTCTCTCTCAAAAATGAAGTGAAGTAAAATGAAATGAAATAAAATAAAATAAAAGACATCTGCATTAAAAAATTATGGAAACGATGCCCCTCTGTCCCTCTAGGACTCAGTGTCTGCTGGGACTTGACAACCCATTTGTGCTTGCTCTCCAGCATCACTCCCCATTCTAAGCACTTGGCCAGCATTTCCTACCGTCCTCAGCTAGGACATTTCCTACCTCCCCAGCTAGGAGTCAGATTTTCCTGTCCCTGAACTTCATGGGGAAACAGAGACAGGGAGGGACATGGCGATTCATCTGCCTAGTTGATGAGCATCTATGGTTCCCTTACTTCTCCTCCAGTGCTTTCTGCTATGGCATTATGCTGCCAGTTGGCCCATCCCTTGAGGTTAGTTGGCTGCTGTGGAAGGTCGTTTAGATGAGTCAAATATTCAAATATTTGATTTGCCTTGCTGCTGCTTAAAGTGCCCGGAATGTAGGCTTCCCTGCTGAGCATTTGAGGTGTGGGGTAGAATAAAACTACGCACACCTAGCCCGCCCCCGAAGCTCTGAGTCATGTGTTTACCATTCAGGCTCCATCAATCTTAATCTACTCCATCCTCAGTGACAGCTTAGTCAGTATGAAGTGCTTCTAATAATAGCAGCAGAGGAACATCCACAATACCTGTAATCTTTTTTTTTTTTTTAAAGATTTATTTATTTGACAGATAGAGATTACAAGTAGGCAGAGAGGCAGGCAGAGAGAGAGAGAGGAGGAAGCAGGTTCTGCGCTAAGCAGAGAGCCTGATGCGGGGCTCGATCCCAGGACCATGGGATCATGACCTGAGCTGAAGGCAGAGGCTTTAACCCGCTGAGCCACCCAGGCGCCCCACACAATACCTGTAATCTTGAAGGTGCTTTAGAAAACTGTGCGCTGCCCTTTCTGTATCTGGTCATAATGTTAACATTACATCTGGAACTTTCTTCCAATGGTGACATAGACAGACATATTTAGTAACTGGGAAGTCATGGGGTTATACTTAAGATGTCTAGTGGAGAGTTGAACCAGCCCCAGCTAACCACATTGGACACCTCACCTGTCACGAACTTGCACTTCTAGGAGAATGGAAAGCAGCATTTACTAAGCATGTTTTAAGAATCTTTTGGTTTCCATGGAATTTAGAACTATAATGGTCCAGCAGGTGTAGAGGGGAGCCAGCTGTGAGAGGGTTAATAGGTCAGATGACCTAAGGGCTAATATTAGAAACTCTGAAGGTGATCATCTGTTAGACTTACAGAAATAGAAGCTGGTAGGAAAAAGAAAGAAGGAAAGAATGAGAGGCAGCGAGACAGAGAGAAAAATATCTCATTGACATGTTTCAGGAAAGGGGCCATTTAAAGTATTGATTGAAGAGATCCTGAGGCTGGTGGGTTCCCAGGGGGTGAGGAGAGTAAATAAGACAATTTGCTGGCAAAAGAAAATGCAGCTGCACCGTTGTGGGATACAGAAGGACTGGGAAGCTAGCTTTAGCCCTTCGCCTCATTCTGCTGATGAGATGTGGTCCTTTGCCCAGAGCTGCCTTTCAAGTATGAAAGGCTGAGACAGACACAGTGGGGTTTCAAGAAGGAGGATGATGACTGGGAGAGAGGAAGAGAGAATCTGAGATGGGCTAGTTTCTTCGAGTTCTTGAAACAGAAGTATACATAAACATATACATTTAAACATCTGTGACCCTTCCAGGAGAAAATTCCGATTCCATGATTTCACTCCATGGATAAATCCACTTTGTCATTTTGATGAATAAAATGTTATTCATGGACTCAAGTCTATTTAGAAATCTTTTACTATTTTACAATCTCATGGATTTGAAGACAACATAAAACCTGTTCTCTGTAGAAGCTTCTCATTTTGATCTCCATATTATGACAATTTAGTTGCTAGTCAATCATACAAAGAGGGAAAATCTTTTGAGAATGTGCCTAAAGGTAGAAAACCACTGTAACGTTTAGTATACTGGTCGTACTTCTGCAGGGGAATATATTCAGCACCAAAAGAATTGCAGAGGGTAGGGCAGTTTTGGGTTTTACTTCCTTCTTCTTCAGCCATAATTTTCGAGGAGTGCCATGCTAAGTCATAAAATCAGAATTACACACTAAATTGTACTCACAGACTTGGGTATGATTACAGAGGTTTCTGGAGTGACTAAATATTTTCGTTAAGTGGCTAAATTGTGTATTTCTTTTTTTTCTTCACATTTATATTATAAAAATTTGCAAACATCAGAAAAGGTGAAGGACTCCTCTAATAAACACTCATATATCTGCTTTTTAGATTCAGTAATACCTAATATTTTGCTTTATTTGCTTTTTCTTTCTCTGGACATTGTATATATTTATAACCTTTGAAATTAAGTTGTAGTTATCATAATAATTTGCTCCTAAATACTTCACCAAGATTGACATTTTGTCATGCCATTAGAGAATGAGAATTTTTGAACAGGTAAAGCCAAGTTTTGTTTAGAATAGGTGGGCAAGAGGAATTGTCAGCATAGCTTCTGGTAATGGAGGTTTCTAGCACTTAGCTAATTCTCACATTGATTTTCTCATACATGGTGCCATATTATGAACCACGCATAATAAATTCCATCTTGGTAGTTCTGGTTTCAATAATTTCAAGAGACAAAGCAAATCCATTTTAATTCTGTACCTTTATGTCCATTTTCTTCATTGTTTCCTTCAAAAACACATCTCAGTTACAATGTTCTCTTGCACACACTAAAAGACAGAACTTGTTTTTTTCCCTCCCAATATAGGAAGTACTAGAATTATTTTATAATATGTATTTGAGTATGCTAAGGAGAGAGTTAAGGTCTCTTTAAGAGATCTCTTTAACAGAGTTAAGATCTCCTTTAAGATTTTTCCTTATTTTTGCCTGGGACTCGAATCACCTTGCAAGGTGGAGGATGTTAAACATCACGTTAATACTTGCTGGTGATTATGAGACATTACCGTATATGCTACTTCACAATAATGGTTACCTTCTGCAGAAAAATAATCATATTCCTTTAATGTACTCATAATATCTCAGCAATTTTTCACCACTGTTTTGTTCCCAGCCCATCTTGTACACAAGTGCAAATCTTTATACCGGTTAATCAGTGGCTAGATTATAGATTATAGAAATTATACATTAGAAAGCTATAGATGTCCTGCATTTGTTTCAGAACAAACCAGAGAATTTAATTCAAAGTTCTAAAAAAAATAATAAAAAAAATAATAATTGTAAAAAAATTTTGACAGATGGGGCACCTGGATGGCTCAGTCAGTCATTGGGCGTCTGCCTTCGGCTCAGGTTATGATCCCGGGGTCCTGGGATCAAGCCCTGCATCGGGCTCCCTGCTTGGTGGGAGGCCTGCTTTCCCTCTCCCAGTTCCCCTGCTCGTGTTCCTACTATCGCTGTGTCTCTCTATGTCAAATAAATAAATAAAATATTAAAAAAAAAACTAAAAAAATTTTGACAGATAGATGGGATATGAACGTAATGAACTGGCTGTAAACAACACTCTTGAATATGTCAAAGTACTCTCTGGCACTTTTCCTTCTTTTTATCAACCTCCTCTCCCTCATAACAGGTCAACGTATGGCACCCATGACAAAGCCTCAACAATATTGGTCTAAAATTGGACAAAAGCTATTGTTATTGGATAATAATGATCTATAAAACAGTGAGAGCTAGCTGTTTTAGGTAAAAAGTAGTTAAGGTATGTGTCAAGTCCCCGGGAACCTGTGTGTCCTGTGGCAGTTCACGTAGGCAGACATTCTAGTCCAGTGGTTCTCAAAGCTCAGGGTGCCCAAGGATGTATGCCTGCAAACATGTTTATTTCTTGATCCTGATCTTAGAGGCTCTGATTTGGCAGATCAGGAGTGGAGCCCAGGAACCTACATTCTGTTCAGTTCCCCACGTGATTCTGATGCAGGCCATGATGGAACATGCTTTGACTTATACTGTTACTGGCACCTAAGATGCCAAGAGGATGGGTCACAGCTAAGCCAGATCCATTATATGTAAGCTGACTTAATACTTGTCTTTGCTGGTTGACCAGGGCTAATGGTCCTCATTGCATCCCAGATCAGTCACTGCTCAGAAGAAACATATTTACAGCATAAATAACAGTCATTGTGTGGGCTGACTCTGAAAAGGAGACTTTGTTCCCCTGTCAGCTCTGAAACAAACTTATATGACAGGACACCTGGGCAGTAGTGTTTAAACAAAACTCTGTGTGTGTGTGTGTGTGTGTGTGTGTGTGTGTATGCACACGTGCATGGGCATAGCTATTAGACCCAAGGTCAGTATTTCAAGGGCCTACCCCACACTTCTGATAAAGTTCAGCTACAATGTGACATATGCTCACAAAAATCATCATGCTATGCACAACAGTGCAAGATAAACCACAGGGTTTATGGGAAAAGATGGGATCAGAGAGACAATACTCCAAAACTTTAACAGTGGCACATTAAAGAAAAAGGTATAGGAATCTAATAAAAATTCTAGCACAGTTTTACACATGTTAAATGGCCAAGAAATTCATAAGTAGCCTCCTAACTTAAGAAATTCATAAACAACCAGAAAAAAAGGGTATAGAACTGGAGAAAAAGAAGGTTCCCGCTGTGCCAGGATTCATTAAGACGAAGAAAAGGAATATTGCAGAGCTGAAGATCAAGCACCTGAGAAATTTGCCCAAAAGATGCCTCAAAAGGCAAGAGGAAGCTTATCTATGAAAAAGCTAAGCGCCATAATAGGGAAAATTGGAGCATGCACAGAAGAAAGATTTGAATTGTGAGGATGGCAAGAAAAGTGAGCAATGTCTTTTTTTTTTTTTTTTTTTTTAAGATTCTATTTATGGGGTGCCTGGGTGGCTGATTTGGTTCAGTGTCTGCCTTCAGCTCTAGTTATGATCTCAGGGTCCTGGGATCAAGCCCCACTATTCAGCAGGGAGCCTGCTTCTCCCTCTGCCCCTCCCCCTGTTTGTGCTTTCTCTCAAGGAGAGAGAGAGAGTGAGCAGGGGGGGTAGGGAGCAGAGGGAGAGGGAGAAGCAGACTCCCCACTGAGCAAGGAGCCAAGATTATGACCTGAGCGGAGGGCAGATGTTTAACTGACTGAGCCACCCAGGTGCCCTGAAAAGTGAGCAACTTCTGTGTAACTGTGGAACCCAAATGGGCATTTGTTTTCAGGATCTGCGGTATCAGTGTTGTGAGCCCAAAGATCCAAAAGGTCTTCACCTGCGTCAGCTCTTCAGGGGCACCTCTGTGAAGCTCAGTAATGCTTCTGTTAACATGTTTAGGATGGTGGAGCCTTAACCTGCATGGGGTACCCAGGCCTGAAATCAGTAAATGAATTCCCTCCCAGCGTGGTCACAGCGAAATCAATGAAACAGTCAATTGTCCTGACAGATAACACTCTGATTGCTCCAGCTCTTGGTAAATAGGGCACCACCTGCATGGAGGATCTTATTCATGACATCTGTACTGCCGTACAATGCTTCAGAGAGGGAAGGAACTTTCTGTGGCCCTTCTAATTATCTTCTCCACGAGGTAGAATGAAGAGAAAGATTACAGCTTTTGTAGAAGGTGGAGATGCTGCCAGCAGGGAAGACCAGATCAATTGTCTTGTTTGAAGGTTGAGCTAAGGTGTCTGCCATGACTATAATCTGGTCAGTTAGTTAATAAACAGTGACCGATTTCAAGTTGAAAAAAAAAAAAAAAGGAAATTCACAAGTAACCCAATAAACATGGCCTTAAAATACTTCAAATTTGAGGACATAGGTGTTGAAAGAGTTGCAGCTTGTGATTCACTGTAAAGTGGTGGGAAGGTAGGTTATCTAAGCTCTGAGGAAAGAGTGTAAGAGCAGATGTGGATGGACAGGACGTAACACCGGCATGAACTGAGACAGGTGGTAGGTACTTGGGATGGTGTGTGTGCACGCAAGTGAGCTTTGGGTATCCCAGGCCACTTAGTTCAGCTGAGTGCAGTGTTCTGCTTTCATCCAGTTTCTCACTCATAAGAGCTCACCTCACACAGGAAAGCTAAATGTGCCCGGTACTCATATTGTTTCCTAATACATCAGTCACAACTGGGCCAAATTTGTGGTTTTATTTTTTGTTATTTTTATTTATGTATTTATTTATTTATTTAATTTCTTTTCAGCATAACGGAATTCATTGTTTTTGCAAATTTGTGTTTTTAATATAAGCATTACTGCAGAATGGACACTGCCTGTAAGGAATTCACCTCGGAAGTAATAGTTTCAAGTTGCCTGACTCTGAGGGTAGCCAGGAGGACATTACTGGCCTACAAGGAATGGTGTCTGTCTAAGAAGGGTTAGGGACTGAAAATATGAGGGTAGAGGTTGTGCCGTTCCCTTCTACCTTCTCAGCTGTCCACATGACCCCGAAAGATTCTCATAGGTATTATCTCAGAGTCTCATAGCTGTTACATTTTCCCATATTTTCTTAGACTAACCTAGATTAACAAATACCCAAGCGTTTAGGATATCTAGGTATAGAAAACAAAACAAAACAAAACAAAACAAAAAACACCAGCATTAGGGTAGGCTTCAGAGGGCTCATATTTTATGCCTAGCTCTGCAAGCTATGTGACTTAACGCAAGGCCCTTTATTTCTCTTGGATTCATTTCCTCATTTGAAAAGTACAAAAACTTAACTGCATTTTCTTTCTCTAAGATCCTTCCTAGCTCCAATATCTTTTGACTTTGAGGCCGTCTATGTTGATTAAATGTAGAGAAAATGAACACTTTCTGGCCTTTTCAGAACTTTCCACATTGCTCAGCAATATTTTTTTTTTTTCTCATCACACATTGTCTTCCTCGGTCATTTCCCAAAGTGAAAATTCCGAATTGTTATGCCCCTCAATCTCTGCCTCCACTAACAGATGGAATTCACTGAGGCAGATCAAGTCTGAGCTTATAAAACTCCTTTATTTATTTGTTAACAGCTTTATTGAAGTTAAGTTGACATACAATAAACTGTATATATTTAAACATTTGATAAGTTTTGACATATGCATACACCCATGAAACCACCCCACCAAGATAAGGAATATATCCAACACCCCCTGATGTTTGCTCATGCCCCTTTATAATTAATTCCTTCCTCTCCTATTCCACCTTATTCTTTCTTTCCATGCCCAGGCAACCACCAGTCTGCTTTCTGTCGTTGTAGACTAGTTTGTAATTTCTAGTATGGTGTGTAAATGAAATCATACAATACGTACTATCGTTTTGTCTGCCTTCTTTCACTCGGCGTAATTATTTTGAGAGCTGTCCATGTTCCTTTTGTTAATAAAAAGGAATAATAAAAGGAGGGAGCTAACAGTGTAGCACATGGATACACCACATTTGTTTATACATTTACTTGTTGATGGACATTTGAGTTGTTTCCAGGGTTTTAGCCATTACAGATAAAATTGCTATAAATATTTTTTTATAGGTCTTTGTATGGTCACATGCTTTCATTTCTCTCGTGTAAATACTTAGAAGTTGAAAGGCTGGTTCATATATGGTAAACGGATATTTCCCTTCTTTGGAAATCACCCAACTGTTTTCTGAAGCAGTTGTACCATTTACGTTCCCATCAGCATTATATGAATAATCCAGATTTTCTGTATCCTTGCCAGAAGTTGGTATGGTCAGCATTTTAAATTTTTGTCATCTAATAGGTATGTAGTGATCTCTCATTGTGGTTTTAATTTGCATTTCCCCAGTGACTAACAATGTTGAGCATCTTTTCATACGTTTATTTTCCATCTGTATATCTCCTTTGGGGAATGTGCATTCAAACATTTTGCCCAATTTAAAAACCTGGTTTTTCCTCTTCAATGGCATTAAGTACTGTTGTGTTACTCTCACCACCATCCTTTTCCAGAACCCTTTCATCTTGGTAAACCGGAACTCTGTATCTTTTAAGCAATAACTGTTAAGTTTCCCTCACCCCCAGTTATGGCAACTACCATTCTATATTCTGTCCCTATGAATTTGACTACACTCAGGTTCCTCATTATCAGTGGAATCACATGGTATTAGTTTGTTTGTGACTGGCTCATTTCATTTAGCATCATTTCCTCAAGATTCGGCTAACATGTAGTTTCTGTCAGGATTTCTTTCCTTTTCAAGGCCAAATATTTCATTGTGTGCACATAACACTTTTTTAAAATCTATTCTTCCATAAATGGGTTGCTTTCACCTTTCAGTTTATTGTGAATAAAGCTGCAAGGAACAAGAGTGCATAAATATCTGAGTCCCTGCTTTCATTTTATTTTTCTTTGAGACAGAAAGAGAGAGAGAACATGAGCACAAGCAGGGGGAGGGATAGAGGGAGAAGCACACTCCCCACTGAGCAGGGAGCCCAACGTGGAACTTGATCCCAGGATGCGGGGATCATAACCTGAGCTGAAGGTGGACATTTAACCAACTGAGCCACCCAGGTGTCCTTGAGTCCCAGATTTTAATCTCATTACTGGGTTTTGAGAGTTCTTTATAGTAATCAATGTAAGACATTTATCAGGGATAGGATTCACAAACATTTTCTCCCAGTCTGTGGCTTTTCTTTCTTCTTCTTCTTCTTCTTTTTTTTTTTTAAGATTTTATTTTTAACTAATCTCCACAACCAATGTGGGGGTTGAACTCATAACCCTGAGATCAAGAGTTGTATGTTCCCCCAAATGAGCCAGCCAGAGGCCCCATCTGTGGCTTTCTATCTTCGTTTTCTGAAAAATGTCTTTTGGAGATCAGAAATTTTAAATTTTGGTTTAATTCAATTTATCTATATTTTTTTCTTCTTGGCTTTATATCTAAGAAATTTTGCTTAACCTGAGGTCACAACAATTTGGGAATTTCTCCTATTAGCATATAAATTTTATAGTCTTAGGTTTTACAATTCTGTCTATAATCCATTTTGAGTTAATTTATTAATGACCCAAGATATTGATCAGAATTCATTTTGCTGTATATGAATATCCACTTACACCAGCACTACTTGTGAAAAAAAGCTCTTTTCTCCACTATATTGGCTTTGCACCAAAAATAAAAAATCAGCTGTTTACATATGTGTAGTTCCTTTATGGACTTTGTAGTATGGCTCCTCGATCCATTTGTCTCTCTCAATGCCACACTATCTTGATTATTGTAGCTTTACAAAAAGTCTTGACATGAGGTAGTGTAAGTCTTGCAATTTTGCTTTTCTTTTTTTCAAAGACATCTTGGCAACTTAAGTCCTTTGTTCTGCCATGTGAATTTTACTTTTATTTTATTTCTTTCCCATATGAATTTTATTTTTTTTAATATATTTTAAAAGATTTTATTTATTTGTCAGAGAGAAAGAGAGAGAGAGAGCAAGCACAGGCAGACAGAATGGCAAGCAGAGGCAGAGGGAGAAGCAGGCTCCCTGCCAAGCAAGGAGCCCGATGTGGGACTTGATCCCAGGATGCTGGGATCGTGACCTGAGCTGAAGGCAGCCACTTAACCAACTGAGCCACCCAGGCGTCCCTCCCATATGAATTTTAGAATTGACTTATCTATTTCTACAAAAAGTCCTGGTGGGTGTTTTATTGGGATTGTGTTGAAGCTGTAGATGAAGTTTGAGAGAACTGACCTCTTTACAACACTGAGTGTTCCATGAATACTCCATCTCTTCCCTTTATTACAGTCTTCCTTGTTTTTTCTCAGCAATATTTTGTAGTTTTGAGTATATCTTGCATATCTTTTGTCAGGTTTAATCCATTTCATATATATTTTTTAAGATTTATTTATTTATTTTAGAGAAGGAGAGAGGGAGAAAGAGTGGGGGAGGGGCAGAGGAAGAGGGAGAGAATCCCAAGCTGACTCTGAACTCAGCACCGAGCGGGAGGCAGGAATTGATTTCCCAACCCTGAGATCACGACCTGAGTCAAAAGCAAGAGTTGGACACTTAACTGACTGAGCCACCAAGGTGTCCCAGTATTTCAGATTTTTTTGGATGCTATTTTAAATGTCATTTTAATTTCAATTTACAATTGTTCATTGCTAGTGTATAGAAATACAATTGATTTTTATGTATTTACCTTGAATCCTGCAACATTGCTAAACTCCTTTATTAATTCTAGTAGCTTTTTTTTTTTAAGATTATTTATTTCTTTATTTGACAGAGAGAGATCACATGTAGGTAGAGAGGAAGGCAGAGAGACAGGAGGAAGCTGTCTCCCTGCTGCGCAGAGAGCCGGATGCAGGGCTCGATCCCAGGACCCTGGGATCATGACCTGAGCCGAAGGCAGAGGCTTTAACGCACTGAGCCACCCAGGTGCCCCAATTCTAGTAGCTTTTAAGCATATTCCATCTCCTTTTCTGTATAGATAATCATGTCTTCTCTAAATAAAGACAGTTTTATTTCTTTCTTCCTAATCTGGCTGCTGTCTATTATTTTAGCTTTATTGCACTGGTTAGGCCCACCAATGTAGTGTTGAATAGAAATGGAAAAGTGCCTGTTCTCACCTTATTTCTGAATTTATGGAGGATGAATATTTAATTTTCTCCATTAATATGATGATGTTGGCTATAGGTTTTTGGTTTTTTGTTCGTTTGGGTTGTTTTTTTTTAATAGATACACTAAGAAAGTTCCCTTCTATTCCCAGTTTTCTCAGTTTTTTGTTTGTTTGTTAATTTATTAGGAAACAATTTTTTTCTGGATGTATTTACATGTTTACACAAGGTTGTTGTTGTTTTAATCTTTTAGCTAAAAAAAAGTATGGTGAATGATGTTGATTGATATTTGAATAGTAAACTAATGTATTCTCTGTATTCTTCAAGTCCCATTTTATGCAGAATACATGAGGATAAACACCATTAAATAATAATGTCTTATCATTTTTATGTATTGTTAGATACAGTTTACACTTACAATATTATCTGGAATATTTGCATGGGCGTTCATGACGGATATTGGTCTATGGTTTTCTTTTCTGTCTGGTTTTGGTATCAGGGTTATGCTGGCCTCATAGAATGAATTGGGAAGTGTTCCATCTGCTTCAATTTACCAGAAGAGTTCGTACATAATTGGTATTATTTCTTCCTTAAATATTTGGAGGAATTTGGTAAAGCCACTGGCTCTGGAATTTTCTTTGGAGAAGGGAGGTTAACTATAAATTCAATTTCTTTATTAGAGAGAACACTGTTCAAGTTATCTATTTCTTCTTGAATAAGCATTCATAATTTGCACAATCTGTCCCCTTTCTCATCTAAGTTGTTGGATTTATTAGCACAAATTATTCATAATACTTTCTTATTACTATGTTAACATTGGTTGTATTTGTAAGGATATCACTTCTCTTATTCCTAATATTGGTAATTCGTGTCTTCTTTTTCTTTTTCTAATCAGTCTGGCTAGAGGTTTATCAGTTTTTCATGATTTTAAAGAACAAGCTTTTAGTTTCACTATTTTTTGATATTGTTTTCCTGTTTTATATCTCATTGCTTTCTGCTCTGGTTTTTATCGTTTGTTTTCTTCTGCCACTCTGAATTTGCTTCTTTTCTCCTAGTTTCATAAAGCAAAAGTCAGGCATTTATTCCTCTAAATTTCCTTCTAAGTTGTATTTTAAGGGCTGTGTGAGTCCTGTTGACTTTGTAACAAATTTCCCCAAATTTAATGACTTAAAACAATACAAAATTGTCCTTTTACAATTTTGAAGGTTAAAAGTTCAAACTCGGATTTATTGAGCTTAAAGTTCAAGTGTTGACAGGGTTCGTTCCTTCTGGAACCTTTGAGGGGAGACTGTATTTCTTTGCCCTTTTCAGGTTTGTTTGTTTGTTTGTTTTAAGTAATCTTTACACCCAATGTGGGACTCAAACTCACAACTCCAAGGTCAAGAATCACATGCTCCATCCACTGAGCCAGTCAGGCACCAGCTTGTCCTCTCCTCAGATTCTGACCCCTCCTCGGTTCTCCTATAAGGATTACTGTTTGCCTACTCTGATAATGGAGGATAATCTCCCTGTCTCCAAGTTCTTAACTTATCACATCTGCAAAATCTCATTTGTGGTATAAGGTAACATTCACAGGTTCTAGAGACTGAGATGTAGGCATTTGGAGGGCCATTTTTTAGTCTACTACTCAGGCATCCCGTACAGTTTGGTATGTCATGTTTTCATTTGTATTCAGTTCAGAATATTTTAATTATTTAAATATTTAATTATTTAATTATTAATAAATTAATATTTATTTAAAATATTTTAATATTTAAATATTTTAATTTAATTTTAATTATTTAATTACAATAAAATTAAATATTTAATATATTTAATTAAATATAAATATTAAATAAATATATCTAATAAAATATATAATTAATTATATAAAAATTATATATAAACAAAAATATTTAATTATTAATTAACTAATATTAATCAAAATCAATATTGTAAATATTAAACAAATATTTAATGATATTAATTATTACTATATAATTATTATATTTATAATTATATATAAATCATAATTATAATTATAATTATTTAATGATTATAATTATTATATAATTAATAATTATTAATTATTAATAATAAAATAATTTAATTATTTTCTTTGTCCCCTTTGTTGTTTAAAAGTGTGCTAGTTTCCAGTTATATTTAAATGAATTGGAAACAACAGAAGTTTGAACTGAGCCAGTCCACTTTAACAAAGATTTTTTAAAAATAAATACAGAATAGTACTGTAAGTGTATTTTCTTTCTTGCAATTTCCTTAATAGCATTTTCTTTTTTCTAGCTTATTTTATTATGAGAATACAGTACATAATGCATATAACATACAAAACATATGTTAATTGGCTGTTTATGCTATCGGTAAGGTTTCCAGTCAACAATAGGTTTTGGGGGAGTCAAAAGTTATATGTGGATTTTTGACTGCGTGATGGGTCCAAGGACCCGCCCTACCATGTTATCTGACATCCCCACCATTTTATCCAAGGGCCAATTATATATGGAGATTTCCCAAAGATCTTTCTATTATTGATTTTTAATTAAAATTTTAAAATTTCAGAGTTCAGAAAATATACTTTTATTACTTAAATCATTTAAAATTTATCAAGACTTATTTTATGATTCAAAATATGATGTATTTTGGTATACTTTTGTATACATTTGAAAAAAGTACATTTTCTGCTGTTTTGGTTGGAGTGTTCTGTATACATTGGATCGTGTTGGTGGACAATAGTGTTCAAGTCTTCTCTGTAGACTTACTGGCTTTTTCTTTATGTGTTCTATTATTGAGAGACAGTTATTGAAATCTCTGATTATAATTATGGATTAATCTACTGTTCCTTGCAATTCCATCAGTTTTTGCTTTATGTTTATTTTGAAGTTCTGTTACTGCATAAATGATGAACTGTTGTGTCTTTTGGTAGGCTGATGATTGTTAATTGTTACAATTTTTCTTTCTCTTCTGTGGCTTCCATAACAAAATGACATGACAGAAATTTATTTTTCACAGTTCTGAAAACTGAGATGTTCAAGACCAAGGACCCCAGTCTATTCAGTCTCTGGTGAGGGCCCTCTTCCTGGCTTGCAGATGTTGCCTTCTTGCTTTTTTGGGTGCAGTCACACACACACACACACACACACACACACACACACTCTCTCTCTCTCTCTCTCTCTCTCTTTCTCTCTTTCTCTCTCTCTCTCTCTCTCTCTCTCACACACACACACACACAGACACACACGCAGGGAGAGAGAAAGACAGTGACAGATATTATTTCCTCTTCCTCTCCTTATAAGGTCACAGTTCTATTGAACTAGTGTCCCACCCATATGACCTCATTTAACCTTAATTAGCTCTTAAGAACCTATCTCCAGATACAGTCACTCTGGATTAGCATTTTAACAAAGGAATTTGGGGGGGGGGACAAAATTCAGTCCATAACACAACTGATGAGCCAAAATTGATACATTATCATCTCTGTATTTTAATTAAGGTGTTTAACCCATTTACAATTATGATTATTGATATGGTTAGATTTAAATTTATCATCTTGTTAATTGTTTTGTATTTGTCTTGTATGTCTTTTGTTTCCTCTTTGCTCTTTTATCTGAATAATGTTGTGGTTTTTTTGAGCCTAAAAGAATTTATTGGGTTTTGCCCTATTTTCAGTGACCAGCCTTGGGTCTGGAGTATGACTCTCTAGCTCTAATCCATTCCTCATTTCAGTTACCCACTTTTCTCCCCCAGCTCACACAGAGATAGTTCAATATGTCCTGGCTTTATAAGTGACAGAAATCTGACAAGGATAATGCAAGCACTTTGGAATGTCAATTTAAGGTTTTTCTTCATTTTGTTTTGTTTTAGAACATGGTTCTATCTACTTATCCACCTTAATTTTCCATAGCCGCCTTCAGATACTCTCCCTATTTTATCTTCAACCTTACATGTATTGGTGCTCATATCCTAATTAGTTTATCTTCAGGCTTAGCTTCTTCCTACCATACATTTGATCATGTCTCTTCCTTTAAATACAATTCTTGTCCTCTGTTCTTTGTATGATGAAATCTTGCTGACCTTTAAAAACTCAGTTCATGTTTTGTTAGTTCCTTGTGAAGCCTGACCTGGACCCCAGCTCCACTCAAGAGGGAAAAGATACCCCTCACTGGGTGCTCAGAGTGCATCGTAGGTGTGTCTGATTGTAACACCTTCTGTGTTATATATAGTCAGGTCTCTATGTGAATGTTTCTCCCACCAGGTGGCAAAATCTTGAGGCTCTGGAGCCTATATATTATTTTAAAGTATCTTTCAGACTTCTTCCTTTTTTTTTTTTTTTAAAGATTCACTTGTTTATTTTAGAGAGAAAGAGCTCATGGACATGTGAGGGGAGGGGCAGAGGGAGAGAGAATATCAAGCAGACTTTCTGCTGAGCATAGAACCCCATGTGGGGCTTGATCCCATGATCCCAAGATCACTATCAGAGTGGAAAGCCAGAGTCTGTCGCTCAACCAACTGAGCCACCCAGGTGCCCCTCTTTCAGACTTTTCTTATATATGTCAGGGTTCTTTGTTGGAACCAACAGAAATGGATTCAGATTTTGTTTGTTGGTTTGTTTGTTTTTACTTCCCCTCCCTCACCCTCAGCTTTATTGTAGTATAACTGATAAGCAAAATTTTAATGTATTTAAAGTGTACAATGTGATTCCTTTTTAAAAGATTTTATTTATTTATTTGTCAGAGAAAGAGAACACAAACAGGGGGAGTGGCAGGCAGAGGGAGAAACAGACTCCTGGTTGAGTAAGGAGCTGGATTTGGAACTTGATCCCAGGATGCTGGGATCAGGACCTGACCAGAAGGCAGAGGCTTAACCAACTGAGCCACCCAGGCATATGTACAACGTGGTGTTCGATATATGTGATCCTCACAATCAAGTTATGTAACATATCCATCCCATCACATAGTTAGCTTTTTGGTGTGTAATGAGAATATTTAAGGTCTCTCTGGTTCTACACCTCATACTTAGATTTCAGAAGCGGTCCCACTATTATTGATAGTGATCAGAGTGGCTCTCTCTGCTTAAATTATACAATTTGGTTTATAATGAGCACTTACTTTCCTTTTCCTTTCAAGAGTCTGGGATCTGTGTATTAGATAGGCAGAGGATACCTTCTTGACCAAGTGCCTTATTAATATCCGAGACTCCGAGTCTCTAATGAGCTTCCCTGATACACAACATTTCACATGTTGTAACAAATCCTTTCTGGGGGAAGTAAGTGTGTTCTATGTGACTTTACTGGGAGCAGACTCTTGGAGAATTGTAACTAGTTTCCTGTGAATTTTGCCCATGTGCTTTTTCTCTTTGCCAGTTATGCTTTGTATCCTTTCAGGGTAATAAATCCTAGCCATGAAGGTGAGTATATACTAAGTCCTGTGTATCCTCCTAGCAAATCATTGAACCTGGGCATGGTGTTGGGGATTCTCAACATGGAAGAAATATCTTCAAGATAGCCTTTTCTAGAGCCCTAAAGTTTTCATTGGTTCTGGAAAAGTTTCCAGATTAATCTTTTGGCTTGATGTTCACACTTCCACAGGGTAGTCTGAATTTGTAGCCTCCCACACTCATGACACATATTGGGGTCCTGGTTTCTGATAGATGCCACTTTCTGTTAGTGGATTAATAGCTTCATTGACCCTTTCCTGGACAGCAGGCAACGTCCTTGCATTTCTTCATCACAAAGCAGAGCAGCCTTGTGAGCCTGGTTTTTGTGGGAAGCCCAGATCCTCACTTCTCGTCTCAGTGAAACCACGAATATTACAGTCCTTGAGCTTTGAGGCTAATATTGACTTATCAATATTTTTGCAAGAGGTTTGGCTCCAATTCCTGTTTCATGTCCCTACACCTGGGAATTTTCTTCACTTTCTTTCAAGTTTAGCTATGTATTAAAATTTGTTAGACTTTTTTTTTTTTTTACCAGCATTATTGTTGTTTGAGGGTGATCTTTTTATTTCAGCTCAAGTCAACCTATTGCCTAGAAATTAGAGCTACATCCTTTTCACATTGAGTCTTCTTTAGCATGCAACCCAGAAAAGTATGCAGAAGAGGTGAACAAATGTTGCATGTCTGAATAAATGGGTTGTAAAGAACTCTGGTGATCCCCTCATCCCAAGTTTTGCTTCTCCACAGACTGATGTCCACAATCATAACATCTTTGGTCATACCAGGTCTCCTTGTTCATGATCTAAAAGGAAATGAGAAACTAATATAAAAATCAAGAACTTTCCCAGTTTGTGGGCATTGTCTTAGCTGGTCAACATTAGAGATACTGATGAGTAAATATGCCTGAGCAGGACCAGTTCTTCCAACCCCCAAGA
Organism: Meles meles; assembly: GCF_922984935.1. Classification (NCBI taxonomy): domain Eukaryota; kingdom Metazoa; phylum Chordata; class Mammalia; order Carnivora; family Mustelidae; genus Meles; species Meles meles. Next base: position 96,630,642 of record NC_060068.1, read on the forward strand.
GACAGCAGACACAGAATCTGGCTGTGAGCATTTCACATGAAGTATCATCTCACAGAGGCTATCGTGACACTCCCAAGAGAGGGCTCTTGGAGGGGTGAGCCATGAATCACCCTCACTTAATGTGGGCCTCTCACACTACATTGTGTGGAGAATGCAGATTCTGTTTTAGAATGATAGGAATCTGAAGAATCTTGTCTGGGATCATCCATGATGATAATTTTTCTGATTAGCTCTGTCCAGACTAGGATACTATGCAGAAAATAAATGTTGGTTTTTCTAAATTTTGGATGCATAAAAGTGACACAAGTGCAATGATTGCCAGAACTCTGGAGAAGGGAGAGCTGAAATACATAAAACTGACATAATGAGTAAAAGGAAGAGCGAAGCAAGCTGGGGACTAACAGTAGAGGTATATAATGAAAGTCTGGAGGCCAGTAGATGAGTTGGGGTTGGGACTCCTGTTATACAATCTCAGACTACACTGTGAGCATCTCCTTTGTAGTGACTGTTTCCACCACAGCAGGGTAATCATCAGTACAACGATTTGTTACTTATTTCCTTTATTGAATAATAAATTCTATGAAGAGACCAACTATGTCTTACTTACCCCAAGACCTACAGTGCCAGACATGTAGTAACTACTTGTTGAATAAATGAATTAGTCAGGCAATCATCCTATGTGGAGTGTTCTTTCACAATCCTTTCCTGAATCTGGATTGAATTCTGGATGGCATCTCCAAACGCACTGATCACCTCACAATTCCATTAATAAAGCACTCCCCCACACTTATTTCACCTCTGTGTTTATATAGTTCTGATGTGCTTCCAAGTCAAAGTAAAGGAGTTAAGCTCTCTGTTTTATTTTTCTATTTTCATTTTGGTTTGACTTGGTCTTATAACTTCCAAACAAAAGGGGCAGGAAACATTCAAGATACAGAGAAAAATGAAAGCAAACACTACTTTATTTATAATTTGACAACACTGGCTGTCTAACATAAGGTAACCACAGAAAATTCCAAAACTTAATCTTTCTTCCTTTTTTTATCTTTTTAAAAATTCAAATTCAATTAATTAACATATAATGTATTATTTGTTTCAGAGATACAGGTCTGTGATTCAACAGTCTTACATAACACCCAGAGCTCACTGCAACACATACCTTCCCCAATGTCCATCACTCAGCCACCCCATCCCCCCACCCCTTCTCTCCAGCAACCCTCAGTTTCTTTCCTAAGATTAAGAGTCTTATGGTTTGTCTCCTGATCTGGTTTCATTTTGTTTCACTTTTTCTCCACTCTTCCCTATGATCCGCTGCCTTGTTTCTTAAATTCTGCATGTCAATGAGATCATATGATAATTGTCTTTCTCTGACTGAGTTATTTCACTTAGCATAACACCTTCTAGTTCCATCCATGTCACTGCAAATGGAAGATTTTATTTTGTTATTATTATTTTTTAAGATTATTTATTTATTTATTTATTTGACAGAGCTCACAAGTAGGCAGAGAAGCAGGCAGAGAGAGAGAGGAAGAAGCAGTCTCCCTGCTGCACAGAGAGCCCGATGCAGGGCTCAATCCCAGGACCCTGGGATCATGACCTGAGCCGAAGGCAAAGGCTTTAACCCACTGAGCCACCCAGGCACCCCGGAACATTTTATTTTTGATGGTTGCATAGTATTCCATTGTAGATATACACCACATCTTCTTTATCCATTCATCTGTCGATGGACAACTGGGCTCTTCCCATAGTTTTGCTGTTGTGGACATTGCTTCTATAAACATTGGGGTACAGGTGCCCCTTTGGATCACTACATTTGTCTCCTTGGGGTAAACCCCTAGTCGTGCAATTGCTGGGTCGTAGGGTAGCTCTATTTTCAACTTTTTGAGGAACCTCCATTTCGTTTTCTAGAGTGGCTACACAAGCTCATATTCCCTACTTTTTGACCACACAACATTGTGCCAATCAATCACTCCAGGCCTTCAGACTTTGACCTGAGAGGTAAAGGAACAACCCTTTCTTTGTGTTCAACCAGTTTAAAAATAGATACTTGGTTTTTGGAATTTTCTATCTAAAATTTACTGCTGTGTGTTTACAATACAGTATTTATCTCCTGGCTACCATCAACAGTATTGATCTTTATGTAATATTTGTTATAAGTTAATAGACATTCTTAATTTTAACTTTTGAGGGCAGGGTGTGATCTATGTAAAACATAGTTTCATTGGTATTCAATTCATTGTTAAGGTAAGCAACTTTTGTAGTTGAGGAGACTTAGTGTGGTCATCCATTCCTTTTAAAGATTCATGATCTATAAACCTGAAAAACAGACTACTGTTTGGGATAATTTGAATTTGTGGCAAGCTCTGCCCCTAGTTGGAAGCATTGTTCAGGGTTAATGTACTTTATAGATCTGGCTGGAAAAATTTCTTAGGTGGGTTTTGTTTATATATTTATTGAATATCTACTATGAATCAGGTATTATTCTCTACACAATAGGTGATGCAAAGATTGTTATCTATTACTATAAATACCATATATGACAAAAATCTATATCAGAGTCCTAATATCATGTGTCAAAAGAGAAATGTGTCAGAGAAAGCTGAGAAGTAATTAAGGAAAACTTGTGGTAGAGGTGACCTGAATAATGAAGAGTGTTTCAGCAGATAAAGATGGGAGCAGAGCCAAGAGGCATATCAGCAGAGCCATGGAATGATCAAGGCAGTTCAATGGGACTGCTGTGTTGGATACCTAGAAGAGAAAGGAAGACAGTTTTCCAGACTTCTTCCAAGTCTGGAAAAAATGTTTGTTTCGTGCTCAACAATTACTCAATGGCTAATTATTACCTATGGAAAATTAAGTTCAGATTCCTTAGGCTAGCATTCAGTACCCCAGGTTCTCTGGGGAGACAGCTTCTCTAGTGATGTGGACAGCACTGACAACCCTCAGGTTCAGTGGTAGCTGAGGCATTGGCAGAGTTCAGTTTATAGCAGTGGTAGCTGCAGCAGCAAAGGCACCTAACCAGGTTGGCATTAACTTGGCAGTGGGCCTAGCTGCTTGGCCCACCATGGTACACGTTCCTTTTCTGAGCTAGATTCTTCAAGTGTCCTGGTGATAAATTCCTATGATGCTTAATTACCCCAAATCTTCATCATGTAAAACCAAATCCTCTGGCCAGTACAAAAGCCAAATGAAATTTTTTGGAATGTTCAGTCCCTGTTCATTCTTTATCACCTGCCTCTAACAGAGAGAAGAAAACATAGAGTTTATCTCATTGTCCCCTGGGAGAGAGTCTAATGGCCTGATAGAAGACACTTGGCCTTGAAATATGCTGGAAAAGGTCTTCAAGTGCTAGGATGTAAAAGTATATCCACTCCCCTATCCCAAAGCCATTGCGTTGCTCCCCTTTTTGTTTGTTTGTTTGTTTTTAAAAGATTTTATTTATTTATTTGAGAGAGAGAGAGAATGAAACAGAGAGAGAGAGGAGAGAGGTCAGTGGGAGAAGCAGTCTCTCTGCTGAGCAGGGAGCCTGAGCAGGGACTTGATCCCAGGACTCCAGGATCATGACCCAAGCTGAAGGAAGGTAGTTGCTTAACCAACTGAGCCACCCAGGCACCCTGCTCCCCTGTCTTGACATAGATTTATTTAGTGTGAATTACTTGCCTAGTCAATCAAAATTTCTCTCAACTTTCTAAAGCTTTGGTATTCTAAAGTCTTGATTCTTTAGCCCCCAACTTTCTCTCTGAATCTGATTCCTCAGATTTCAGAAAACTTGCAGCTGTGATCCTGCCAAGACATTTTGGGAAGCAAGCAGCTGTCTAGTGCAGGTTTCAATTCTCTCTATTTGATACCAGAGGTAACTTGTATGTCTTTTTTAAATCCCTGTTTGCCTTAAATAGATTTTTAGGAGGAAATGCTCTACCTTCGCTTAGCTGTGAACGTTTACCCCAAGACAAGAATGTGTGATTACATGGAGTCCAGAGCTTTTGTTTTGACAGGGCACTTTCTTCTCATTCTTTACCATTTGCAGGAGACAGAACTGTAACAGTAAGAGTTTTATTTTTAAAATCAGAACATCCGTACTTTTCAAAAGACCTTCATTTTGACCCTAAGACTCTCAATGCCGTGTTTTCCCTCCATATGAAACTGTATGGGTCACCAGGTACAGTCTGGAGAGGTGAGCAGAGATGAAGATGTTAGGCATACTTGAAGCGGGAGGATATGTGTTCCAATAGGCAGGGTGTCCTATGAAATAGCAGGAGCCAGGCTTCCTGGGAAGATGTTTGCCTAGAAAAGCTCAAGGACTTTTCTGTCCTACCACTGACACCACATGGTCACTTAGAGGTGATCTTGGAATATTAATTTAGATTGATAGGGAAAGATACAAAATTTCACCTAAAGAAGTATTTTAGTGTGCATCAGAATTAGCTCGTTGCTAGAAATATAGATTTCTAGGCACCACACTAGACCTGCAGAGGAGGAGTATTTAATATCTAGGTAAATGTGTGAATACATATGTGTATATGTATGTGGGGTGAAGGTAAGGAACTTGGTTATACTTTTAGCTCAGTAAAATGATTTTAATAAAGGCATAACAGGTAAATTCAAAGTAACTAATGATCAATGCTGGTAAATTTTTCCAGTATTGAACAATTGGTGAATTTTAACTAGTACTTTAACATTATTAGATTAAACTTTTTATTTTGAGATTAGAGATCTACATACAGTTTTAAGAAATAATGCATAGATTCCATAATCCTTTAATCCAATATTCCCTACTGGTAATGTCTTATAAAACTATTACCACCAGGATATGGACATTGATACAGTCAAGATACAGAAACAAACATTTCCATCACCACAAAGATCTCTCATGTTGCTCTCGAGTAGCCAAACTGACCTCTTACCTTCTATCCTGTTCCTCGACTCCTGCATACCACTGTTCTTTGTTTCTCTAATTTGTCTTTCAAAAATGTTAGATAAGTGGAAGCACGTATTCTGTAACCTTTTGGATTGTTGTTTCCACTCAGCATAATTTCCTGGAAATTTATCCAAGTCGTGTGCATCACTAGTTTGCTTCCTTTTGTTGTAGAGTGGTATTATATGATATGGCGGTACCACAGTTTGTTTAACGATTTACTCTTTGAAGGACATCTGACCTATTTCCAGTTTGGGGCTATTATGAATAAAACTACGGTAAACATTTGTGTACACATTTTATGTGAACATAATTTTTCATTTCTCTGGTGTACATACCCAGGACTGCAACTGCTGGGTAGCAGGGTGGTTGCATCTTTTGTTTTTATTTTATTTTATTTTATTTTTTTAAAAGATTTTATTTATTTATTTGACAGACAGAGAGAGATCACAAGTAGGCAGAGAGGCAGGCAGAGAGAGAGGAGGAAGCAGGCTCCCTGCCAAGCAGAGAGCCCGATGCGGGGCTCAATCCCAGGACCCCGGGATCGTGACCTGAGCTGAAGGCAGAGGCTTTATTTAACCCACTGAGCCACCCAGGTGCCCCTTATTTTATTTTTTTAAGATGTTTGTTTGTTTTAGAGAAAGAGGGACAGAGAAAGAGAACTCACAAGTGCATGCATAAATGGAAGTGGGGGGGTTGGAGGAGGAGGGAGGAGCAGAGGGAGAGGAACAAGCAGACTCCATGCTGATGGTGGAGCCAAGGGGGTATTGAAATACCCCTGCCCCCTGAGATCAGGACCCAAGCTAAACCAACAGTTGGTCACCCAACTGACTGAGCCACTTTAAAAATGTTCCATTTTTAAAGAAACTGCCAGACTCTTTTCCAGAATGGTTGTACCATTTTACATTTTCCACCAGTATTGTATGACTGATTGGGTTTCTCCATATCCTTGACAACATTTGGTATTGTCAGTGTTTTGGATTTTAGTTGTGTGTAGTGATATTTCATTGTGGTTTTAATTTGCATTTCTCTAATGGTTAATGATGTTGAACATCTTTTCTTGTGCTTATTTCCCATCTGTGTATTTTCTCAGGGAAATGTCTCTTTATGTCTTTCGCTCATTTTTTAATTGGATTGTTTGTTTTCACTGCTGAGTTTTGAGAGCTCCTTATATATCCTAGATATTATTCATTTGTAAAGCTTGCAAATATTTTATCCTACTCCACAGAACCTGGGAACTGTCTACTGCTTTTCTAATTACATTAAGATCAAAAACTTGATCCGTGTAAAAGAGCCCATTCCTGTGACCAGTACCTGACCGCTTCAGTTCTGGCGGCTAGAGAGACCTGAGTGCCCCTAGAGGCTATGCCTGGTAGTGCCAGCAGCTCTCAGGCCTGCCAAAGGTTTAAGTTCCGGTGACCCTAAGGAAGTTATGTTGGTGAGAGATTGCAGGGTTTGAATCAGGGACAGCAGCAATGGTTGGCCCATTCCTGCTTGGATATGTGTTTCTCAAGGAAGAGCAGAAGAATACTGGAAACCAGAATAGTCAACAGATTAGCCTGGCAGGTGATAATAGGATTGAGACAACTCTTACCACAGCTCTACACAGAGGAACCCAGATACAGAGTTAAAAAAAGGTAAAATGAGAAAGAAGAAAGGCTGTGAAAGTAGAGCTCTAGTCATCTGGAAGCAGTAGAGAAAGCCCTTCAGAATCACTGCTTAAGAATTTAGAACAATCATATCAGCCATCATCTCTGACTTACAAAATAGTAAGTACTGTATAAGTGCTTTTTTTGTGTGCCAGGATTTGGTCATGCATTATAAATACATTACTGCTAATCTTTGTGTAACAGTAAAATATCGTGAGCATATTGAACCAATGTATTTTTGTCCCAGTAACGTATGGGGCTAACTCACTTTATGGACCCCATTTCCAGCCAGATGCTCAGTCAGTAGAGCATCTGATTCTTGATCTTAGCTCATGTCTTGATTTCAGGGTTGTGGGTTTAAGCCCTACATCCTGGGCATGGAGTCTTCTTAAAAAAATTAAAAAAAAATTTTTTTAAGATTTTATTTATTTGACACAGGGAGATCACAAGTAGGCAGAGAGGCAGGCAGAGAGAGAGGAAAGCAGGCTCCTTGCTGAGCAGAGAGCCCGATGTGGGACTCGATCCCAGGACCCTGAGATCATGTCCCGAGCCAAAGGCAGCGGCTTAACCCACTGAGCCACCCAGGTGCCCCTTAAATATTTTTTTTAGAAGAGAGAGAAGTAGTTTTGTTCTCTTTGCTCCTCAGGGCTGACACTTGGGATAGGGTTACAAACATCCAGTGAGTGTTAAGAATATCCAGTGATCCAAAGAATATCAGGCTTGGTGAGCTCCTTCCCCAGGCACTTTCTTGGGCTGGGATTCTTTTCTCACACCTGGGAAATATTGTGGGATGAGACAGGGTGATTGAAAGAAGCTGTGGCTCACTGGGAGCAGAACCAGGAAGTAAGGTCACCCTCACTCTCCTATCTCCCTCCGATGACCTTCTAGAGCTTCTCAGTGGCCAAATAACAACTGGAAGCCAGTATGCAAGGAAGCCACAAAAACAGTCCATAGAAGTCAGTCTCTGGACAAAGAGCAGAGTGGAGGAGAGTATAAATAAGAGGGACAAATGGAAGACAGGTGGCACACGTGCTTACCTTTATCATCTCTCTCCATAGCCCTCCTATTTCCAACGCGCGCACACACACACACACACACACACACACACACTACAACCCAGCAACTCTAACACTTTTCCACCGTGGATCATTGTCAACTGTGCTGTGGAGCTTTGCACACACAGTTCCTGTCTAAACATCCTTTTCTCCACCTACCATCATCCTTCCAGTATCAGTTCAGACATCATTTCCTCTAGGAAGTCCTTCTTGGTCCCCGAGGCTCCTCTGGGTTCCACAATAATCATGGTTAACATATTTAAATTTATATAGTGGCAGACACTGTTCTAAGTAAGCCTTAACATGTGTTAACACATTTATTATTTGCAAACTTATCAGAAACGTACTATCATTAAACCCAAGTTACAGACAAGAAAACAGAGGCACACCACAGGTCACTGATCAAGGTCATATAAGTAATGAGTGGTGGGGCCTACATTTGAGTTCAGGTGGACAGGAGCTTGAGCCCATGCTCTTAACTACTGTGTTAAACTGCTTTCAGTTCCAAACTGTATTTATCCCTAGACCATTCACAATGCCTGGTACATAGAAGGTACTCAGTAAATACTAGAGGATTTAGTTAGTTAGCTAATTAGTTATGTAGGACAGAAGTCCTAAGTCATTTTTAAATTTTTTTAGAATGTCTGGGTGAGAAGGATTTGTTACCTAGCTTTTGCTTTGTCCCTAGCAAAAGCTTACACAAGATTGTATTTTAATGCCCAAGATCTGGCTACGAACTTCTGATACACCAGAATTTATTATCTTGTTTGCTCTTGGGGAGCTCATGTGTCCATATGATGGAGGATCTTACAGTATGATTTCTGCAAAAACCATTAATGGTATCCACTTCAGCAATTATATTTATCATTTCCCACCTGGGGATTCAAGCCCTAGCCTTCGCTCACATGGATGTGCAGTAACTTATGGATCTGCTGCTGTGTCTGACGCCACAGTTTCTGCAAAAACCATTAGTGGTGTCTGCCTCAGCAATGAGGTACAGGAATTGGCTCATGGAAGAAATCAAAGAAAAGAGGAAGGTAGCTATGTGGATTAGTTGTGGGAAGATAGTCTAATATGCAGGAAGGAAACAGCTCTAAGGGGGAAACAATGAAGATGGCATATCAGATTCAATTTGATGAAGTGTTAAGCAGAGATCTGGCAAAAGTGAAGAGAAGTTTAAAAACCTGTAATTTTAGGCACTGTGTTTTAGATAATGATCCACTCGATATTTACAGCAATCCAGAGGGATTTTTTTTTTTCAGCTTACAAATGAGAAAACTGAAGGTTAAGTACTTGCCCAAGATTATCCAGAAATAGGCCTTGGTAAAATTCAAAGCCTGTACACTGTTCATAGGCCGTGAGATACTTAGCTGAGAGCTCCAATGTGCTAAGTTCTGGGGATATTCCTGAAGAAGGCACATTCATACCCTGAAGGAGCACATTAATCTTTGTGAAACATGCAATGATAGGATGTGATGGAATTGGTGGAAGTGGAAAGAGACATTGACCTTAAGGAAGGTGTACAAAGGAAGTGAATTCAAATGGTGCCTTGAGAGACTGGGGATTAACAAGGAAAGGAAGTAGGCAGTATATTCCAGGAAGAACTTAGAGCTGATACAAATGCCTAGAGATCTCCCTGAATTGCAAGTAGCTCAGCAGGAGGTAGAATGCTGACAACACTTAAGACAGGGGCTGATAAACAAGGGTCCAAATGTGTATGGCCATGTATAATATCTAATGGATTCTGTACTTTTTTTGTGAGCTATGAGGAGACGATAGAGTGACATTGTGTATGTTATGGAAGGATGTGTGTGTTATGGAAGGATCCATATGTGTGTTATGGAAGGATCACTCAGCTGTGGTGTAAAGAATGAATTGGAGGGAACAAGAATGGGGGCAAGAATGATGACTTGAAATAACAGAGTGACACTAGGGAAGAGAGAGATAGTCAAGAAGTATCAAGAGGACAGAATCAACAGGACTTGGTGCCTAAGAGGTGGTGAGGAGTAAGGGGAAAAGGGGTCAATCATGATGTGATAGCTTTTGGTTTGGACCACTGAAGGTGGAAGTAATTGGCATTCACTGACATAGGGAATGCAAGAAAAGAAACAGGCTTGGGGCAGATTATATTGACTTTAATTTGGGACATCCAAATGGGAAGACCCAGTAGGCTGTTGATTATATGAATCTGGACCTCAAGGTGAAAACCTAGACTAAATAGAGCAATTCAAGCCATTGACTTGAAGATCTTTGTTTCCAGACTTGGCTAAGAATCAGAATTGCCTATGGAGCTTTTTGCAAAGAACATGTTTGACTTCATCTAAGACTAACTAAATCAAAATTCTCAGAAGGCAAGATCTAGATACATTTGTGTTTAAAGAACTCCATCAGGATTCTGGCAGGTGTCCCTGCCAAGGTTGAAATTTACTGACATGGATAATGGCCATGCAGTGCACTGCTCAGACCTCCCTCAAGTGATTGTGCTATGAGAGGCATACTTGACTGATAGCCCCAGTTGACTCTCCCCATTTGAATCTTACCTTGGGTTCATACCAAGGCCACACTCCCCAGCAGGCTACAGGACTACTTAATAGGCAACTTTGGTTCCAGGATTCTCCTGAATGAAACTGTCTTAGAACTCCATGACAGTCTGAGACTCTTCCAACTCATCTTTCCTTCACCCACTTCTGTTGCAGGTGTCAAAATGACATCATGATCTAACTGCTTTTCCTAACCTGCTACTGCTGTCTCCCGTTTATCCTTCACAGATGTTTCCCTCAATAAGTCTCTTACACATCTAGTCACATCTTGATGGTTGCTTCTTGGATGATAACTGTAGGCTTAGAAATAGCAGAGGTCATCCAGAAGAGAGGAGAAGAGGACCCAAAGAGAGCTCTGAGGAGCACTTATATTCACAGGCTGGGCAGAGGAAAAGATGCCTAGAGAAAGAGACTGATAACAAGTGGCCAAAGAAGCAGAATGGAAACCAAGAGACCATGGCCTCACAGAAAAGCAAGAAAGAGATCTTCAAAAGGATGACATGGTTAATATAGTCAAACGCTACAGAGCTCTAATACAGACTTGCAAGTGTCCACTGGATTTGCCAGTATGGATTGGACATCTCAGTGAAAAACCAAGACTGCAGCAGCCCAGGAGTAAATGACAGGTGAGGAAGAGGAGATATTGAGCAGACACCTCTTTAAAGAAACTTGTCTGTGGAAGGGAGAGCCTGGGTGGATGTGGAGTTGAAAATGGGTTTATTTTTTAAAGATGGAAAATACTAGGGCCTGTTTAAATGCTTTCAGGAAGGAGGTAGCGTGAGGCCAAGAATGAAGATACAATATTGAGAGGTGCTGGAACCAAATGAGATCAGATTACAGGTAGAGAAAATAGATTTAGATAAAAAGGCAGGCCATCTTTTCTAGTTTGGCAATGGGAAAAGAAGAAGAAGGAAGTACAGACAAAAGTAAATTTGTGCATTGAGTAGAACAAAGTTGAGGGAGTTCCTAAATGAAGAATTCTACTTTCGTTGAGATGAAGTCTCCTACAGGGAGTAAGAAGTGATGGGATATAAGCTGAGAAAAGAAGGGAGAAGTTTCAAATGATTTCTGTAGAGAGTAGGAGTAAAGAGCTACTTAGACAATAGAAGGATTACCATACAGCCCCTAAGGACCTGTTTGGAGGACATGTGTATTCATTGTGGCCTGACTAGATGAATTTGTATAGTTGGGGTTTTCTTTCTTTCTTTCTTTCTTTCTTTCTTTCTTTCTTTCTTTTCCCATCATGCCCAACAGACAAGGTATGGGGTACAAAGGCAGGTGGTTGCATTCTCTAGACATGGAGATTTGCTGGGCATATGTGATGGAAGGATCAAAGAGAAAGGCAGTAGAGGAAACTGGATGGAGAATGGTAGAAGTGATGGGTTATGGGGTCTAGATTAGATATAAAAGGGAATACAGAGAGGATAAAGAAACAAGAGTCAAGAACATACAGTGGGAATTCAAAGTGAGAAAGGAAAAACAAAATAGTATGGGGAAAAGTCTAGGAGAGAAGGGATGACAAAAAAGTTGATATGGAAGTGAACCATGTTGTACTGAAAGTAGGGTATCTGGAAGACTTAGTCCCCACAGTGATTTTATGAATAGGAGGGACTTGGTTTTCTGTACCAAGTCAGGCATGACCCAGGTTGATTATAGTTTCAAGGGAACTCTAGTTTAGAGGACTCCATGAGCAGTAACAGTACCATAGTTTCATTTTAAGACAATACAAATCATGAGACCAAGCAATGAATAACAGCTTTAAGGGGGGGTATAAGGAAAGAATCTATTAATCACATATCCTGGTTTCAGGAAACGTTATAGTATAAAACATGCATGCCTTAGAGTTAAAAAAATATGAAAGCTGGTTCTATATAACTTTGTCACGTTCCTGGTTGGTGGAGGTAGGAGGCACAGGTTTCAAAAGAACATACTTTGCTTCTTACATTAAAAAATGAGGAAGTTGTTGAAAAATGGCCATTCAAAGAAAACAAGAGGAAAAGAGGTGAAAGTGAAATCTGCATGTTAGCCAGAATCTCCTGTCACTGAACATTCTAGTTTGGGCTGCTCTTTGTAATTATAGTACTGTTTTTATACAAAAATTTGGTATCTCCTCCTAAGGGATTCAAAAACATGGAGGGTTTTCAGTCCTTTGAAATGGGTATCCCAACTTAAGCCAAAATCTTGGTAGTCTCTCAAATTCTCTATCCAAGTTGACTGCTCTACGTCATATTTCTTCTTTAATGCTTGTTTTTCTCTTCACCCAGCCAGCTGGGGACCAGGACAAAGTTTTTTGTAAATAAGGTTTCATTTAGTATTTCTCTGAACCTTTCTTCTTTAAATCTTAAAGTAAGAAATTAACCTAAGAAATTTCCTGTTTTTCTCTGCTTTGATATTTACATATCAAAATGAGCATAATGCTAGAGTGATTTGTATGCTCTAAGAGGCAAAACCAAACCCCTACTTGGTGTAATTTGCTCAAATGCCAGATTCTCCTGGGGAAACTGGGCTCTCTTTATAACTTGATTCAAATAACTACTCTGATTCTCAATAGCTTTTATGAAATTACCATGTAGAGCCTAAATTGGTGCAGCTGAATTAAATAAATATCAGAGTTTAACATTCTTAATCGCAAACCTTCAATTTAACCAACCGTTTATTATAATCAAAAAGCAATCAATATGTTGATTGTGGTGACATGCAAAATGGAGATAGAATTATTAGTAATTACCCTATATTTGTAGTTCAGTGTGATGGAGAAATAACTGGAAAGAAATTTTAAAGCACACTACAGTTAAAGGACTGGTTGCTATGTTTTGGAGCAGCATGCTATATTGATTGTAGTCTTTAAATAAATTGAATAACATAGGTTGCTGTCAAACATGTGAATTATTCATGAAACAGAGTTTGGGAACACTAAAACAGACACTGTTTATGAATATTCAAATGTGTTAATGTATGAAAGACTGACCCAGCATTCACCAATTTTTGCATAAAGATAAGGTCTCAAAAACAAAGTAGAAATCTGTTAGGCAAACTACTGTCTTGGGTCACTCACTTGAAACATAATCAGCCAGTGTGAGAGATGGGTAATGAAGCCTGAACCCCAAGTCAGAGAGGCATTGGGGCCTTCCTTGATTGGGAACACTTGGTGACATTAAATGTTTTGCATGTTCCAGGGACCTTGGAGTTTCTGTGATCACATTTCTGGTGTGACTCTTGGATCTCTTCCTATCCATTTTTGGGCCTATGTAGCAACACATCTTTGGTTTACTTTTTCAATCCTATTTATGAAAGGATGCAAGAAAGTTATAGAGCATTCCATCTCTGAGAAATCCTAAATGACTATTTTCTTCTTTCTGAGTAAGTCTCCATAGTGCCCCGTAAGTTATATGTTTTAATATTTATGAGATCTCATTAGGAACAAAATCCTCATTTCCCACAAACTCTGGATATCATTGAATCTTGGAAAGATATATTTTAGTAAATGATAAAATAGAGAATTTGTCTGAGGTTATCAGACTATGCAGAGTCTCATAGGGAGGCAGTGGTTTGTGACCAATTAGGGTAACCAGATGAAACAGTTTGTCTGGGACTTAGGGGATTCCCAAGAGGTGGAACCTTCAATCTTTTTTTTAAGATTTTATTTATTTATTTGACAGACAGAAATCACAAGTAGGCAGAGAGACAGACGGGGGTGAGGGGGTGGGGAAGCAGGCTCCCTGCTGAGCAGAGAGCCCAATGCCAGACTCGATCCCTGAACCCTGGGATCATGACCTGAGCCGAAGGCAGAGGCTTAACCCACTGAGCCACCCAGGTGCCCCTGGGACTTTCAATCTTAAAACAGGGTGCATTCTCAGGCAAACTCAGATGAGCTGGTCACTCTACCAACTATACCAGTTTGACTGGAGGAACCTCCTGGGATGTGGGACTTCCAGTGTTAATACCAGGAAAGCTTTTGGACTATCGGCCACCCTACAAAAATCACAAAGTGAAATGGACAGATTTGGAAGGATCTACTCATGTTGATCAAGTTTCTAAAAGATGAATTTATAAAATTAAAAGCTAACCTTTTAATTTACAAAAGAGTAGAAATTTTACTGTGAATGGAATTTTATGCAAAGCATTGAGAATACCCTGTCCCATCATCAACATGGCTGATTTTTTAAATAGAACATTTCAAGTGTATGAATCAGTGCCAAGGGAGGGAAATTCTGGAATATGAATTTTGGAATGTTACTGCATATCAGAAGCACCGTAGGAGGTTTGTAAGAATAAAGATCCTAAAACCCTACTCCTAGAGGTGTTCTTTTGGTAAGAGTTGGGATAGGGTTTGGTAACTAGAGTTTTGCAGGCTCACAGATAATACCAGCCATGTTTAGGAACAAGTGATTGGGGAAATACTTCATTCAGGTCAAGGTGGGACTTGATGAATTATTCCTGCCTTGCACCTCTCAAGTAACCATGGTTTTCATGTCCCGTGTAATGCAGTGAGGGGCTGGATCTCATCCCCTGTGATGCAGTGAGCTCACTGACTCTCAGCTTCTGGTGTCAGAAACCATTGGTCACCTCTGACTCTGAGGCTTAGAAACTGAAAACTTCAAGCAAGTCATTTGCACTCCCTGACCATCTGTTTCCTCATTTGTCGGAAGGCTAGAACAACAGAAGCTATTTCATAGAGTTGTTATGGAATTAAATGATACAATATGCCTGAAATATTTAGAAATATGAGAGCCACAGAGTTCAATGAATCTGATCTAACGTCTCTTCCTGAATAGTGATGCAGAAACTACCAAACTCTTCCTGTTTTCTAGCTCTCTCTTTTACTGGATTCTCTGAAGATCATTTTGTATGAACACACTCTTTCTTCAGATAGAGTGCTTCATCTTGTTAGGTTTTAGGTTAAAATGTTGGACTATATTACTGTCTGATGGTGTCACAATTTCAGGTGTGTTGGTTCAATCATGTTTCTGAAGGGTGGACGAAAGTCAACCCCACTCGTTCCGGGTGTTATCAGATCGTCAGTCACCTGTATCTAGCCAATCAGTTAGATCTCTGTCAGGGATCACACAAAACATTCCATTCTGGCATTGTGATCATGAGTTGGCCTTGGAAAAAAATAAGTCCTGGAATAGAGGGCATAGGTGGGAATGCCCGCCTATCTATCTATCTATCTGTCATCTATTTATTTGACAGACAGAGATCACAAGTAGGCAGAGAGGCAGGCAGAGAGAGGAAGGAAGCAGGCTCCCTGCTGAGCAGAGAGCCTGATGGGGGGCTTGATTCCTGGATCCTGAGATCATGACCTGAGCTGAAGGCAGAGGCTTTAACCCACTGAGCCACTCAGGCGCCCATTTCCATCAAACATCCATTTCATTCACTTCTGTTCATTGCTCAAATAGGTGGGAATTTGACATATTTCATGAATTTGGGTTGGTGTCCATAGGTTAATTTTCATTTCTTTATTTTCTACTTCTTGGAAAGATGCCTCACTCTCACCTCCATAGACTGAGTAGGGTTACCATTTAGAAGTTGTGCCCATCTTGGTGATGGTAGTGTGGCTGCAACTGGAGGGTTGATTATCACATTATTTCCCTTTTCTTCCAGTCACATAACTAGATTTTTCTCAGTCTTTCTCCCTGTTAGACATGGTAATATGACTGAGTTCTGGACAATGGAATTATGTGTTATATCTGGGACTGGCTAGGAAAACCTCCTGTGCAACCCTACAAATTCTCTCTTCCCTCCCCTGTTGACTTAATGTAAAGGATCCGGTGAAGCCAACAGATTGAAAGAGACTTGGTTCCTGGATCACTGCTCAGAGAAGAATTGCTTAAAGGAGCTGTCTAGGGACAGCTGTATTGGACCATTACATTTATAAAAACTAACCTCTCTTTGCATTTAGTCACTGAGTTGTGGGACTATCTGTTTCATTCTGCTAGGCCATCCTGACTTTTCATGTAGGAAGGAAGGCTTGTGGGTGTCTATGACAAACACCTGGCAAATAGCATTTTTGGCCTCTGACATTGTTATTCTTTTCTATAAAATGGGTTTTAAAAAATAAATTTATGTAAGTCTTTGCATATTTGTTCTAGAAAACTTAGAAAGAAGGAAGAAAGTTAACATAACCCATAATTATACCATATATTCTTCTGGACTATTTTCTCTGTATATAAATTTTTTTTTCTCAAAATAAGTTCATCTGTTCTTAGTATTTTACAACTGTTTCCATTATTCAATGTTTAATGTAAACATTGTTACATTTCAATCATTTTTTATTACAGATTTTTTTTTTATTTATTTGAGTCAGAGAGAGAGAGAGAGCGAGCGCATGCAGGGGAGGGGCAGAGGGAGAGGGAGATGCAGACTCTCCACTGAGCAGAGAGCTGGACAAGGGGCTGGATCTCAGGACCCTAAGATCATGACTTGAGCTGAAGGTAGAAATGTAACTGACTGAGTCACCCAGGTGCCCCTCAATCATCATTTTTTAGGCAGTATCATGGTCTAGTTAGTGGCCTAATATTGAGCATTAAAATTTGCCTCAAGTTCTTCCTTATAAGACAAATCCTGCCATGAATATCTTTGTATAATAATCTTTGCTCCTCTCTTTACTTTCTAAACATAAATTCATTAAAGTGGAATTGCTAATTTTAATTTTTCCTTCTTACAGCTAGTGCAAGGTTGCCTGATTTCATTGGCCTTGACCAAACCACAGCCATATTTTAATGTCATAGATTATGTGACCAAGGGAGGGTTTGCCAGCTTTAACTGTTAGATCATGGACTATAGAAGAAAATGTCTCATTACTTAGAATTACAATCTCTCGGGGCGCCTGAGTGGCTCAGTGGGTTAAAGCCTCTGCCTTCGGCTCAGGTCATGATCCCAGGGTCCTGGGATTGAGCCCCACATCGGGCTCTCTGGTCAGTGGGGAGCCTGCTTCCTCCTCTCTCCCTCTGCTTGCCTCTCTGCCTACTTGTGATCCCTGTCTGTCAAATTAATAAATAAAAATCTTAAAAAAAAAGAATTACAATCTCTCAACACAAATATTATTATAGAGAGTTTACTACAATGGAAATTCCTTGGAAAAATGAGATGTGAGCCAAGACAAGCTTCTAGCCATTCTTCCACATATTCCTATGTCAAGGTCTGTGTGGAAGGATGCAATTAAATACATATTAACCTAAGTCACATGGACCCATGTTAACCTAAGTGTTGCATTTAACATTCTGTGGAAATCATTCTGGTCAAGAAACTTTTTATTTTCAAATTTGCTTAAGTACTTAAATGATTTTTTAAAACTTCATTAAAATTTGATTATTTTAACTATTAACACCAGCATTAGATGAAAATATGAGGGATGAGGGATGATTTTATCTTAAGATAAACTCATAAAATGTTGTATATATTGCAAGTCTTGCAGTCTGAAGGTTTTTAAAATCTTAAAAACTGGTGGATTTCAAAATCAGTTCTCTCAGGGAAAACAAGGCAGTAGAATGCATTTTTTAATTTCAGAAATGATCCGTGGTGGCTTCTCTGCTCTCAATGATACTGTGCAATGGTGCAAGGCTGCACACAGTTACAAAGACTATTATCTTGTATCTGCAGATGACTTTGTGTGGCATTGTCAAATGATCCTCTTTGGAGACTAAGTGACCTCGCTCTTAATGCCCTTTAGCAGCTGGCTTCAAAGATGAAGAACAGTGCAATTGGTTGAAGGCACAGATACACAGGTTGTGGATCCATTGCTGGCATATGTGAGAGATATTTTTGGAAATATAGGGCATGCTGCCCTAAACATTTTTAATCAGGGTCATGCACATATTTTTTATATTGCACAAAATATTGCACAAAAATATTTTGTATGGCAATACTTGATTTTGGCTTAAACCATTTGGATTGGATGAATAAAATCCAAAGACAGATGATGGAACTTCTTTTTGGAGTCCAGTTTCACTGAGTGCTCCTACTATCAAAGGACTGGGTCATTTGTTTGACACAGTTGTACTCCCTTTACATCACTGTTTCCTTCTGGTTCCTCAATCACCAAAGCACAGTCCAAGAAGATGATTGTGCCTCATCATTACCTTCTCTAGGTGGTTTCTTAGTGGACCCATGGAAAGTGTCGCTCTTGGTTGTGTTTTTGTTTAAAATAACATTCTGCTCTCTGACAACCTAAAGCCAAGTAGACTTCTGTATAGATCCTTGGACTGTGAAGTATTGAAAGGAATTTAACCTGCAAGCAGAAGCTGTGGTTTTTATTTTGGCCTTTGCACAATGAAAGAAAATGTGGTTGTTTCAGTGTTGAGTGATTTCTTGGCTCATCACAGTAGACATAAGTAGCTTTTCCTCTGAAATCGATAGCCATGTTCTTAACACTTTGCTGTTCCTTCAGGAAAAGACATTTCAATGGTGCTGAGGATTTTCATAATAGAGATCATATGTCTTGAAATGGAATCTCATCTAAATCACTCCCAATTAATGAACATCTCTTTAAGACTCTTCTTTGAAGCACTGAATTGGCCTGTGACATTGGTTCCTTTTCTCTTGCTAAAGGAGATACTTCCCTGATAAACCATGCCCATCTGCCATACCTTGTAGGCTTAGAGTTATAGGATAAGGCTTGGTTGGCAGAGGGCTTTTCAGACTGTGGAGGGGAAGAACCTAAAGATAGGACAGCTCCATGGCCCCTATAACCCACGTTTGTTGTGTGATCCTAGTATGCTTTTTTCCCCTGTCAATCAGACCATCTGACTAGTTCTCTCAAACTAGTGCTTTGCCTTTTGCAGAACACAGTTATGTTTGTCTTTTATGCTAACTACTTGGAATACTCTTGTAATTTTTGTAGCCATGCTAAGTATTTAAATGTGTGATATTGGGCAAGTCAGTTCACCACTCTAGACCTTATTTCTGTCATTAAATAAGATGTCTGGCTGAACTCTAAGGTCTCTCCAAACTCCAGATTCTGTGGTTATAAAAATAACTAAATTGATTTATCTATCCATTTATTCAGGAACTACATATTGAGCCGAGACTGAGTGGTAGGCATTGTATTGGACACAAACAACTTCAGATCTAGTTCCTTGCCCTCTATCTAGTAGCTGTTGTCTCAGGCAGGGAGTAACAGAGTCAGGGCTAGGACTCCTGGGGCGTGTGCAGTTTGACAAAGCTCCCCAGGTGATGCTGGTACTCACCCCCTCTATCAGTTTAGAACTCCATATTCACTCTAAAAAGGTCAGCCACAATAGGTCATCAGGACACATTATTCCCCTATGGATTTGCTAGGTAAAATCCAGCTGGAGGTCACCCCACTCTGTATAGCCTCAATTTCACCATCCATCATGTAGCACATGTGTAGAATATCAGTGTAGCCAATGGTAGGTAGCTGGTCTTTCAGAAGCACAGGATTTCTTTTGCATGAAAACATTGTTGATATGCTGTGTGAGTGATTCTGTTTCTCTTGTATTGTCAGGGAGTTAATATTAGGGACTGTCGGAGGAAGAACTGGGTAAGTGGTGAGTCCTTTGACTTGAGCCCCTCTGTTCCACACCCTGTGGTTGGATGGGGGAAGGGAAGAGTTGAACATGACAGCTGCCAACTATGAGAGTGTACTTGCCACACACGTCTGTCGTCATCCTTGGGGTTGAGGATTTCCGAGGAACTTTGGGGCTTGTCAATCTCCTATAATTTGTCACCAATTCCTCTGTCAGGGCCTGAGTAGCCCCTTAACTCTTGGATCTTTTCCCTCTGTATACACACACACACACACCTGTGTAATGATGGTTGCTCATTGCCATTTTCCTATCATCATCATTGATTCATTCATTAGTTCATTAATTCTTTGATTCATTCACTGATTTATTCATTTTGCCATTCATTTATTTGTTTCTCTTTAGATGAGCATTGAAAAGATTCATGCATAGGGTGACTCAATCCTACCACAAAATGCTTTGGAGCACACCTGAATTCTCTTTATACAACTTCCTTTTTAGTGTTCTTCCATCTCAGACCTCACTTAGAGCTGGTCCTTTTCTCTTCCTCCTTCTGTTCATCTCACCCTCTCTTTATTTAGACATCTCTGATGGGCTTTGTTCAAGGAGATTGCTCACATGTTTAGGAGGTCAGAGCTGGGTGTGTAGAAAGAGCTCCATGCATTGGTGCAGGTGCAAGGTGGCACAAGGGAATGGAAGAAATTGACTAATAATCAACTGCAAAAAATACTATAAATATTTAAAAATCTCAACTGAGAGAATTCCCCAAGTTTTCCTTTCTCTCTTTAATAATAACTCTGTGGTATGACCTGTGAGTCTGTTGCAGGGCAGCCTGTGGGAATGGAAGGTTCTGGAACACAGAGACTCCAGTGTGCTTGCTACTGTGCTCACAATGGGGCAACAGAAACCATCAGAGATCCCAGAGCCTCCTGACAGTTGGTAATCCCCCATCTTCTTTTGTCCAGTCTGAAGCCTGGTTTCTTCATTTCCCTATCCCCACTGTGTAGTCTTTCTACTCCAGCTGAGTTATGACTGACCCACCTAGGGATCCTTCAGCAGCACCTACTTGGTTTCTGAATTCGCCATCTGCTTTCAAAGGTTCCATTTCTTGGATGTGGGCTTCTGGATTTGGGCCCATTGTCAATTACCTGGCTGATGTCCCATCTCTTAGAACAGGAGCTTTCCTTGGCCATGCCAGTCCAGCTCCCAGGGATCAGAATCAAAGATATCCCCCAGGCTGACAGACTGCTGGCTTGCCGTCCTGAACTTTTAAGGGTGATACACTTTGAATGCTCCATTCCTGTGCTTCACACACCTGCTGGGCTCCTGTTCCCTCTCCACTGCCTGCTCAGGCTGTCTGCAGTTGTGCTCGCCTGCCCCCACGTAAACTGGAATTCACTGTAGCTGCAGCTGCTTCGTTTCCTCTCCCTCCCTTGTGTTTGACCCCTGGAGACCAACTGAGATGCATGCAAGGCCTGCTGCCTCTCCCCCTTCCACCCATCCGTGAGTATTGCCAAGCCTGGTTGAATCCCATGGAGTGACGCAGGCAACAGTCATGCGTGAACTCAAGTTTATGGCATTTGCTGTTGTGTAGATTGGTGCCTTAAAAAGAAGAGCCAAAACTTGATGAGCAGAGAAATTTTAGGACCACATACAAAACTTCTCTCTGTGACATGTCTCCAAGCAAAGAAAAGACAACTTATTGTGTACTTTGATGATTTCCCAGTTTTACATTCTGGAATGTGAACATAAAAATGTCTTTAGGATGTGTGCTGTGCAGCTCCCTTTCATGCCAACCCCCTTTATAGTGTGATTATTTTGTATGACTTTATCAAAATCATTTTCATATGTCTTCAAAGAACCTGCCCAGTAGCAGGGTGTCCTAGTGGAAACAGTACTGGCCTGTATTCTGGTCCAGCCTCTCTGGAACATACTAGCTATTTGTGTTTTATTCCATTTTGTTTATTGAAGTGTAATTGAAAGACAATATCCTATTAGTTTCAGATATACAGCATGGTGATTCTATGTTTTTATACATTATGAAATGATCCCCACAAGTCTAGTTACTATCACGATGCAAAGTTATGACAATATTATTAACCATATTCCCTATGCTGTACATAACATCCACGTGACTTAATTATTTCACAGCTGGAAGTTTGTACCTCTTCATCCCCTTTACCTACTTCACCCACTCAACCCCTCCTCCCTCTGGTAACCAACAGTTTTTTTCCTGTATCTATGAGTCTGTTTCTGTTTTGTTTTGTTTCTTCATTTGTTTTGTTTTTAGATTCCACATATGAGTGAAATCATACGGTATTTGTCTTTCTCTGATTGACTTATTTGCCTTAGCATAAAACCCTCTAGGTCTACCCATGTTGTTGCAAATGGCAGGATTTCATTTTTTTTAATGGCTATATATATATACATATATATATATATATGGTGTTTATGGAATATATATATATATATATATACCACATCTTCTTTATTTATTCATCTGTTGATGGACACTTAAGTTGCATAAGTGGTCTGGATTAATTTTCTGGAAGTCTTGGAGCCCGACTATGAGGGTGTGCCCACACTCATCTCAAAAGCCTTTCACCCATGTAGCCAGTTTGCATGAATGTCACAACACATATTTATTGAATATTTACTCTAGACCATAAGGTGTGTTAGGTGCTAGAGATACAATAGTGAGTGAACACCTGTATGGTTCCTGTTCTGGGGAAGGCTTCTTCACCTGGGCATTTTTGACATTTTGTTTTGAGACTGTCCTGAACACTGTAGCATGTTTATCAGCGTATCTGGCTTTCCCCCAGTAAATCCTAGTACCACCTCTCCAGCGGAGACATCCAAAAAGGCCTCCAGCCATTGCCAAATGTTTTTTTAGGGGAAAGGGGAGGGGGGGGGTGCAGATTATCTGGGGCTAAGAACCACTGGTCTAATATTGTTAATGATCAACAATTACTGAGCTCTTACTAGGTACTGTGTTTAGTGTACATCACAACTAGCCAAAAGTAGACAGCAGACCCTACACAAGCATCGATCACAATATTTACTAAATGTGAGAACGTATGCATAGAAAACAGTAAGACTCCTATGTAAGCGTATACATACAAACCAAAAGGTGTTCATCATACCCACCAGAAAGGTTGCTTGGGTAGATTATGGGGGTAAAAAGGAATAAACATAAAGGAACATAGAAAAAAAGGCCTTACATGGAATCAGTGAAGATAAGTGTCTCAAACTGGGTATGTGTAACTCAGATTCCGGACTCTGAAGACCTAAGTAAACAGATAAACGTAGTGTCCACAACCTGCCCCCTAAAAAAACCCTGAACACAGAAACAGTCTCTTTGGAGTTCTTGAATAGCAAGTGTAGAAGCAGTCTTCTGGGTTTTTTTGTTTTTGTTTTTTTAAAGATTTTATTTATTTATTTGACAGACAGAGATCACAAGTAGGCAGAGAGGCAGAGAGAGAGAGGAAGCAGGCTCCCTGCAGAGCAGAGAGCCCGATGTGGGGCTTGATCCCAGGACCCTGGGATCATGACCTGAGCTGAAGGCAGAGGCTTTAACCCACTGAGCCACCCAGGCACCCCAGAAGCAGTCTTCTGTTTTAAAAACAGTAGATGCCCAGCCCACCCCTGGTCCTTTAAATTCAGCTCAAACTATCATTGCCCTTGTGTTGTTGCAAATACAGACCACCAGCAACAACAATTCCTAGCATCAGCCTAGGAGGGCTGACTTAGGCTCCCCTGCCTGCCTACTCTCTCTTTCAACCCTCCCTCTGGCTAGCTCCTGGGCTTTCCATTCCTGCCCTGGTCCCATGGTTCTTCCCCCCCCCCCCCCCCCCCCGCCACTTAAATAACTTTATTGAAATGTAATTTACCTGCCATACAATTCACCCATTCAAAATGTACAATTCAATGGCTGTTAGTATAGTCACAGAATTGGGCAGCCATCACTGTGGTCAATTTTAGAATATTTTTATCACCCCAAAAAGAAACACAGCAAGTTCCAGGGCCACCTACCTCCCCACCCTCTTCCCCTCTCTAGGCAACCACTATCCAACGTTCTGAATGGATAGATTTGCCCATTCTGGAGATTTCATACAAATGGAATTACATATTATGTGCTCTTCTGTGACTGGCTTCTTTCACATAGCATGATGTTTTCAAGATTCATCCACATTGTAACATGTTTCAGTGTTTCTTTTTATTGCAGAATTATATTCTGTCATGTGAATATACCACATTTGATTTGTTTTTTTCCTTCAATTGATGAACACTTGGGTTGTTTCCATTTTGGGCACTTATATGTAATGCTGCTATGACATTTGTGTATAAGTTGCTGTGTGGACATACGTGTTCGTTTCTCTTGGGTGTCCATCTAGGAGTGGAATTACTGGGTCATATGGTAACTCTCTAGTCAGTCTGTGAGCAACTGCCAGACTGGTTTTCAAACCAACTGCAGCATTTTCCATTCTCACCAGCAGTGTATGAGGACCCCAGTTTTCCACATCTCTGTCAACACTATCATCTCTGTTTTTTCTTAAAAGTTATTTACTTATTTATTTATGAGAGAGAGAGACAGAGACAGAGATAGTGGGAGAGAGCACAAGCAGGCAGGAGAGGGAGAAGCAGGCTCACCACTGAGCAGGGAGCTTGACAAGCAGGGAGCCTGACTTGGGGCTCAATCCCAGGACCCTGGGATCATGACCTTAGCGGAAGATAGACACTTAACCAAATGAGCCACCCAGGTGCTCTCATCTCTGTCTTTTTGATTAGGGTCACCTCAATTCTCACTATTGGTTCCTGGCTCCTGTTTGGCTCCCTGACCTTAGGTGTCCTGCATTTCCTTGATCTCAGGGATTTTTTAGTTTCTTGTAAAAGGTGTTCTCCAATACACTGGCAGAATTAGCCCTTGACTTCCCCCACTAAGGAAAAAGGCTTGCAGATATTGGGGTTCTCAAATGCTATCCCCCAGATAAAAGAATATAGAAAGAGGAAGGTTGAATGTGACTACAGTAATGCCTTTCTTTTTTTCATACTCCAGTTGTTGGACTGACCAGCTGAGGGACCGAGGAAGGTCTGACCTGGGGACATCAATCATTTTGGAATTCCAACTTGAGTGTGCCAAGGATGATGGTATGGCCGGTGCAATTATCAATTTAGAGGTAATCTCTCATTTCCTTTGTTCTTTTTATTTTCTGCAAAGGGAAAGATAAGGGAGAGGAGTCTCTGCACTACATATGGTAATAATAGAAAACTGTTTTACTGACAGTAACTTACAATTGATAATGTTAATCATTTCTCTTATCAGTGACTTCTCTTTTATGACTGGTTTATTTGGAAACAACTGTTGGCATTTGTACCATTTCTATGTGTTCCAGGCTGAAGAGTCCTAGTTCAGGGTAAGATAGATTTCAGCATTATCACAGTTAAAGGAGAAGACGCTGTCAGCACAAAGAGAAAAGCCATTAGAAAAGTCATGGATTGTGTTTCTGTTTAACCCCCTTTACTTAGGCCGGATAGCTTAAGTAGTGTTTTCTGACTTGGAAAATTGACTTGAGTTTGGATTTCTCAAGCATACTTGAATTTTACCCTAGGAAACCAGGCTCAGTGAATGCACTTAATTTCAGTAACAGTTCTATAACCAGCAGAAGCCTTTACTTAACAACCATTTAGATTCACGAATAGATTAAATCCATTAACTGGGCCAGTGTTTTCTCTCTCACTGTGGTTATTAACCAAATTGCTAGCGTTAGTTGTAACACAGATAACCATGTTTAAAGATAACCTAGACCTACTCTCTTGGCATTTTTATTTTAATGGCCATGATTGGGTAATCAATTCTCCACCTATATAGTTTTATAGAACTCAAGTATAAACTTTTATTTTTATTTTTATTTTTTTAAAGAATTTATTTATTTATTTGCCAGAGAGAGAGAGAGCATAGGCAGGCAGAGTGGCAGCAGAGGCAGAGGGAGAAGCAGGCTCCCTGCTGAGCAAGGAGCCCGATGTGGGACTCGATCCCAGGACGCTGGGATCATGACCTGAGCTGAAGGCAGCTGCTTAACCAACTGAGCCACCCAGGCGTCCCAAGTATAAACTTTTATTTTATTTGTTTAAGGGAGAGAGAGAATGTGCTGTGGGGAGGGGCAGAGGCAGAAAAAGAGAGAGAATCTCAAGCAGGCTGCACATTGAGTGCAGAGCCCATTGCGGGGCTCGATCTCACGACTCAGGGATCATGACCTGAGCTGACATCAAGAGTCAGATTCTTTTTTTTTTTTTAAGATTTTATTTATTTATTTGACAGACAGAGATCACAAGTAGGCAGAGAGACAGGCAGGGAGAGGGGGAAGCAGGCTCCCTGCTTGACCAGAGACCCCAATGTGGGGCTCGATGCCAGGACCCTGGGATCATGACCTGAGCTGAACGCAGAGGCTTTAACCCACTGAGCCACCCAGGCACCCCACAAGAGTCGATTCTTAACAGCCTGAATCACTCAGGCGCCTCTCAAGGATAAACTTTTAAACATCAACTCTCTTGAGATATAGTTTATTTACATCTAAGTTCACCCATTTTAATGGTACTGATCAATGAGTTACACATTTTGGTAACCACTACTATGCTCAAGATATAGAGCATCTCCATCGGTCTTTCCTCCTGTCCTTTGCTGTAGATTCCTACCCACTCTCTGGCCCCAGGCAAACACTAACATACTTTTTGTCACTAAGTTAGTTCTGCCATTTTGTGAATTTTACATAAATAGAACCAGAGTGTTTTTGAGATTCATTCATGCTGCTGCGTGTATCAGTTGCTCATGCCTTTTTGTTGCTTGATATTTCTCAGTGTATGGATGCACCAAAATGATAAATTAAAGCTTATCCTAGGAATGAAAGTTTGAAAAGACATTGGAAATCACCATATTACCAGAATAAAGGTGAAAAAGAATATGATTGTCTCAATATATGCAGAAAAAGTACTTGACAAAATTCGGTACCCGTTCACAACAAATACTCCCAGAAGACTCATTATAGAAGGAAAATATCCTAACTTGATAAAGGACATAAACAGGAAACATGATACTTAACAGCTATATCAGTTACCTATTGTTGTATAAAAAATTACCTCCAAACTTAGCAGCTTAAGCAATAAACACTTATCATCTTACTATTTCTTTTTTTTTTAAGATTTTATTATTTATTTGACAGAGAGAGATCACAAGTAGGCAGAGAGGCAAGCAGAGAGAGAGAGGAGAAAGCAGGCTCCCTTCCGAGCAGAGAGCCCGATGTGGGACTCGATTCCAGGACCCTGAGATCATGACCTGAGCCGAAGGCAGAAGCTTAACCCACTGAGCCACCCAGGCGCCCTCATCTTACTATTTCTGAGGGCTAGGGAGTTGAGAGAAGTTTAGTAGAGTGGTTCTGACTGAGATTCTTTCATGAAGTTCCGTTCAAGATATCAGCTTGTCATTTGAAGTTAATTAAAGCTTTGATTAGGGCCAAAAGATTTTGCTTCCAAAGTAGCTTATACACAAAACTATTAGGACAAAGCTTCACACCCTTACTCTTTATTTGATGGAAGCCTTAGGTCCTCACCATATGGAACTCTTCTTGTGTTTTCCCATGGCTTGGCAAATGGCTTCCCCAAGAGTAAATGATCCAAGAAAAATGGAAAGCAAGAAGGAAGCCATAATGCCATTATTTATGACCTGATCTTCTGAAAGTCACAGTCCTTTCCACCAGCATCTCCATTAAAAGCAAGGCACTAACTACTGCTTGCATTCAGGGAGAGGGGAAAAGACTGCACTCTCTGAGGAGAGGAGTGTGAGAGAAATTGTGACTATATTTCAAAACCACCACAAAGGTAAAAGATGAAATGCTTTGCTCCAGGGATATCAGGAACAAGGAAGAATAAATACTCTCGACATTTTTATTCAGCACTGTCCTGGAGGTCCTAGTCATCGCAATACTGCAAGTAAAAGAACAAGGCCTATGGATCAGAAAGGCAGAAGTAAAACTGTCTTTATTTGCAGGTGACATATTTGTGAACATAGAACATTTAAAGGAATCTACACAAAAGCTACTAAAATATAAATAAATTTTGCAAAGTTTTATGATAACAAGGTCAATATACAAAATTTAATTAAATTTTTATATACTAGCAATAATCAATGGTAAAATGAAAATTTGAAGTGCCATTTAAAATAGTATCAAAAATACATAAAATATTTAAGCATAAGTTTAGTAAAAGGTATGTAAGACATGTACATTGAAAACTATAAGACATTGCTAGGAGAAAGTAAATAAGACGTAAGTAAAATGAGTGATATGTCATGTTCATTGGATGGGAAGACTCACTGTTGCTCAGATGTAATTTCTCTCCAAATTCATCTATAGATTCAAAACAATCTCAAGCAAAATATTAGCAGGCATTTTGTAGAAATGGGTGAACTGATTCTGAAATTCTCAGGGAAATAAGGAATATTGAATAGGCAAAATAATTTTGAAAAAGGACAAAGATGAGGGGTTTAAATGGTCTGATTTCAAGATTTATTATAAATATTATAAGTCATCAAGAATTATCTTATGACACACATATAGAATAATGAAACAAAGCATGGAATGTAGTAGTAGGCATTATATACATAATTTTTCATATATATATGAATAAAAAATAGATTTTGTGACATATATGTGTATGAACCATCAAAAGTCTATCTATATCTCTGTCTATATTCAGGTGATTTTTTTTTTTACAAATGTGCCAAATCATTTCATTGGGGGAAAGCTTTTCAACAAATAGTGTTGGGACAACTGGTATCTCTATTTAAAAAAAAGAACCTTGACCCTTAGCTCACACCATATATAAAAATTAACTCAAAATGGGTCATAGATCTAAATGTTAAAGCTGATGCTATAACATATTTTGAAAAAAAATCCAGAGAAAAGCTTGGAGAAGACAAAAAATTACAAGTCTACAATAAATACCAATCATAAGAGAAAAAAATGGATACATTGGACTTCATCAAAATTAAAATCTTCTGTTCTTCAAGTATAAATGCAACCAAGAGAATAGCAGGGTAGAGAAGGCGGTGTGTACACTGGATCCTCTGTTGGTGAAGAACAGTGATCAGGTAGTCAGTAAATGACAGTGACCAGGAATGAAGACAATATAATGAACATTAGGATTCTCAGAGTTTGGAGAATCCTGGCTTTCTATCAGAGCATCAAGGACATGGACCTCACTTCCTGATCCTAGGTTTGTGCAGTCTGAAGGGTGGTGTCCTGGGTGGGCAGGGCAGGGAGAATCAAGGAGGGGAGCAGATCTCAGTGAAGGCATGTGGACCAGGAAAATGCCCAGGGAACTGGTTCAGGATGTAAGGGGTGTGAGGTTACAGAGTAAGACTTCCGGGGACTTGCTGCAAGAGTTTGGGACTAAGGAGGGGATGTATGGGATGAGCTCTGGGTGTTATAGGCAACTAATGGGTAATAAAAATTAATTAATTGATTAATTAATTAATCAATTAATTAATTTTTTAAAAAAGATTTTCGGAGGAAAGTGAGACATGTTAGGAAGGAGAGGTCCGGAGGATAGAGGACAGGATAGATGTTTTGGAACATGGCTTTAGGCAAATTTAGTCCTCTCAGTTTCCTACAGCAGTGGTCTTCAAATTTTTTGCTTGAATAGTCTCTTCGAAAAGAATTTTGAAAACACCCTTTACTTTTGTTGTTGTTGTTTTTATTAAAATATAACCTTTTTAAAAGTTTTATTTATTTATTTGACACATAAGAGAGACACAGTGAGAGAGGGAACAAAAGCAGGGAGAGGGAGAGAAGCAAGCTTCCTGCTGAGGAGGTAGCTCAATTCGGGGCTCAATCCCAGGGCCCTGGGATCACGACCTGAGCTGAAGGCAGACACTTAACAACTGAGCCACCCAGGTGCCCCTAAAACGTAACTTTTCTAAGATGCACAAATCTTAAGTGTATGGCTCAGTGAACTTTTCCATATTTATACACAGTCTCATTATCACCACAAAGATAGAGATGTAGAACATTTTCAGTACCTAGCAGGCTCCCTCCTGCTCCTTTCTTAGAGATAACCTGCCCTCTCCCTCTTGTAGGTAGCCACTATTCTGACTTATATCACCATCCTCTCACATTTTTAAGTTAATGTGAAAACTTTTATAAATCTAAAGAATTGCAAAGGATGTCATTTTTGGCATTTTTTATAGTAGCGTACCTTGGCCCACAGACTTAACCAGTTTCATTTATGGAAATGTCTGCTGTATAATCTAAATGGCAAAGCCAGTCTTCATTGTCAAACCAATTAGCCAGATTGAATTTGCAGTCAGAAGTTGGACTTCATTCATCAATTCATATAAACGTATTCCTGTGTCTCCCTGTGATGGATTTATCTTACTTTTGGATTCTATTTCTATACAGATGGGGGGATAAAACTCAGAGACATGCCAGACGGTTGTTACCTGCATGAAACAAAACACTGATGCTTTCATATTCTTATGAAGCTCTTTTTGCCCTCAGGGACTGCCTCACTGCTTCTCCACACAGGAGAGAGCCACACATTTTCCAACTGTCCTTTTCTCGGGTACCTCCTAAGTTTTTAGACCTGGTGGTGATGCATATTTGGGATTTGGGGAGAAGGATCACCAAGAACAGTCTGGAAAGAAGACTTGGCTGGCTGTTGCAGACCAAAGTTAAGAAGGAGTACAGATGGAAATTAACCAGTAACCAGTGCACTCACTAGTCTCCTGCCAATAGTCCTCGCCCACTCACTTCAGGGAAGACCATATGCACTGTTTGGGCACAGTTTCTCCCTAGAACCACTCTTGACATGTTGGGTCATTTCACTCTGTTATGGCAGGCTGTTCTGTGCATTGTACGATATTTACCAAATCCTAGTAGCATACCCCTCCCATGCTCTGTGACAACCAAAAAGGTCTTCAGATGTTGGCACACATGCCCCTGGGGAACAAAATACCCGTGGTTGAGAACCACTGCCTTAAGGTTCTCCCATTTGAGGACTGCTGTCCTGGAAGATGGTACCTTCACACAACTCATCTGCAACCTGGACATCAGAGTCGTAGTGGGGACCCAGTTTTCCTTCTCTTTTTAGTTTGTCAATCTCATTTCCACTAAGCTGGAAATGGCAGCAGAAGGAGGAAGCCCAGGAGTATGGGCCAAGTGGCCTTTCTTACAGGGATGAGGGGAGGGAGTAGGCAGTGGTTTTCGCCCTTGCTTCTAGCCATCAGCACTGAGGAGAGAGTGGGGAACCTTCTGTAAATGTAGTTTGATGACAGCATCAGAGATGTTCCTCAGGGACCCCAAGAAATAACCGAACAAGACTTTGGAGGGCTAGGGATCTTTTAACAACAGAAAAGGGCAAATGTTAGAAAACGTCTTTTTGACTTTTACGACCCATCAGTCAACATACTGCTTCCTTCACTGAGAGTATCTTCCTATGAAAAAATGTCAACTGAATTTAGTGCTTGATAACTGTAGTGTATAGTGACATCGTTTATTTACATTCTGGCTCCAGTTCTTTAACTTGTCGTGGCAGCAGTCCACACTTTGAGTAGCTAGGTTATGAACCAAGGGTCTTTAGAAGGTCATGAAATCAATTCAAGACTTGCAAACTTCGTTTAAAAAAAAATCTAATGAAATGGAAAAATATCAGTGTATATGCTATTTAGAATAAGTATAATTTTATGAATCTTTTGTTTCAGTTGTATACTTATATATATAAATGCCCACATGTGTACTGAGTCACCATGTCAAACAATATATTTCTAAGTGTGGGGATTGGTCAGTAAAGTTGAAAAAAGTACTAGTCTAGGAAAATATGAAAGTGCAACTATGCTGATTTAAGGCTGGATTGTGGTCTAATATGATCTTCAGAGCTTCTTCACCGACCCATCAGCAGTAGATACTGCCTATGCTTGATCCATATTCCTCCGTCTGTCCTGAAGTTACTTTCGGACAGCACCTTACACACCTGGTTCCTGCGTTCCTCTGCGGAAGAATGTTATCTTGTTGAGACAATGGGCTGGGCCCTTGCGAAGGTCAGGACAAAAGTCCCTGAGAGGTAATGCCAGGAATTAGCTTCAAATGGGGATGGGAGTTTGTGGATATAATTCCAGCTTCCTCATCTCTCAGTGGGACAATTCTAAAGTATTATACACTCTTTCTAAGAGGGTTACAAACACAGACTGAAAAGAGGAAACTGAGGTTCAGATAAATTAAATGACTTACCCAAGGTCACATGCCAGTGACTTTTAGATTCAGGTCTGTTTTATTCTGATGTCCACTATGCTATATCTGTGTTGTACTTTTTCTCCCAAGGTACACTTCCCTGCTCCATAAAGTTATTGGCCTCTAACAATTTCTCCAAGTTAACCTACTTTGTTTTCTGGGCCAGTCCTGAACCTGTGCCATTAATTCCCTTGAATTCCTCCATATGGCAGGGGCAGCAATTCCTATAAGCTCCATTTCCCAGGCTCTTTGGTCAGCTGGCTTCTTCTTGGCTTCAGGTAATGGGAGGCACTAGCAGAAAGTCACAGAGAGGAAGAGAGATACCAGGATCCTCGTCCCTCTTTCTCTGTCTCAGGTTACATGTCCAGCACAGCTTGAGTTAGGCAAGCGCACCACAGTTCCAGCTTCCCCCCTTACTGGCCTCTGGACTGTGGTGACATGGATTATTCTTTGTCTTTCCAGCTTAGGAGTGGTAGCACTTTTTGCTTTTACAAATCTCCAGATAACTTGACAGTCTTCTGTTTGGAATTTCAGCTCTTTCAGGACTTCCATAACCAATTCATGGTTTAATTTCCTCTATTTTATTTTTATTTATTTATTTGGATTTCCTCTCTTCAAATCTTAAAGTGGTTTCTGTTTTACTATTTGGAACTGATGTACTTTTTAATCTTATATTTCATTAAGAGTGATGGTGAGTCTTCTGAACTCAACGTATGTAATGCAGGACCATGTTATTGATTAACTGAGACTGCATTCAGGATCAGGCCCAAGATTCCTTGTCAATGTTTGTCTCTAATTACCACAACTTTTTTTTTTTTTTGTCTCATTTTCCATTTGTCAAGTGTGCCAGTGTTCTAGCCCAGGTTCCCTAGAAAACAGAGCCTAAGGCAAGGATTAAGTGATGATGTATTTGGGAATAATTGGTCAATGCAAATACATGGCAACAAGAGTGAGGAAAAAGGGAAGTCAGATAGGGAAGGACAGGAAGCAATGCAAGGTGGTGCATAATTATGTTGGTCATTGTTTCATGAGAAAGTAACAGGAGCCCAGCAGGTTGGCTGAGCAGGTGCATCTACTCAACTACGCTGGACATCTCAGGACAGGTTTCTTGGAGAACTAGTACCCCAGAGTCATGCATCCAAAGGAAGGAAGAGAGGAAGTCTAACTGCCTGACACTCTTCAGTCTCCTGTATCTGCATTCATCAAAATTTGTTTCATAGAGAATCAAAACTTTCATGTTTCTGCCTTACACCATCCAGCCCCTCCAGCAGTTTACTCAAGAAGCTAGATTTCATGCTCTGCAGCTGGTGTATTGTCCGAGTACAGAAGGAGCAGGAGAAGCTGGATACCAGCATGCAGTTCCCTACACAGAGTTGGTCATCCATGGCAGAAGCTGTGAGTCTGAGAGGCAGATTGGGTGGAAAGAATCAGAGGGGGGCACATGTTATGGCTTAAATTGTGCCGACTCCCCAAACTCATATGTCGAATTTCTAATTCTGCAGTTTCTTTCATGTGACTATATTTGGAGATCAGGCCTTTTAAAAAAAGATGTGATTAAGTTAACATGAGGCCATTAGGGTAGGCCCTAGTCCCATCTGATTGATGTCCTTATAAAAGGACCTCTAGATACACAAAGAGACATCAAGGATACATGCACACAGAGGGAAGGCCATGTGAGGACAGGACAAGAAAGTAGCCATCTAGAAGCTAAGGGAAAAGGCTTCTGGAGAAACTAGACCTGCCAGCATCTTGGTCTTGAACTTCCACTCTTCAGAACTGTGAGAAAATAAATTTCTGCTGTTGAAGTCACCCAGTCTTTGTTATGGCAGCCCTAGAAGACTAACACAGCACATAATGCTTCTGATACAAACAGTTCCAGAAAGTCCTTCTTTCTACGTCTAAAAGTTCTGCCAAAGAATAAGCTTGTTCTTGGGGCACCTGGGTGGCTTAGTTAATTAAGGGTCCGAGTCTTGATTTTGGCTCAGGTCGTGATCTCAGGGTCATGATATTGAGCCCCATATGAGGCTGTGCGCTCAATGAGGAGTTGCTTGACAATCTCTCTCTCCCACTGCCCCCCTTACCCCCCATGCTTCTGCACTCTCTCTAAAATCAATCAATCAATCAATCAATCAATCAATCTTAAAATAATTAAAGAATAGACTTGTCCTTGCACAACTCTGACATGGTCATTTTGGCTTGAAATCCACTCAGTGGTGGGGAGGATTCATTTGTGTGCAAAGAAAAGGGTTAGGGTATAAGTATTTCAAAAGCTAAAATACAAGTTGGTGAGTGAGGAGAGCTGTTTTGCACTGTAGTTTTATAGTGGGTCCCCTTATAGATTCCAGCACAATGAGCTCAGTATGTCCCTTCCTCTCCCAGATGGAAGGCCAGGTAGAGCTGAGGTGGCTTGTGTGAATGAGGAAAAACTTGCAGTTATGGGTGAGTGGAGTTTGCAGAGGGAACACAGAGGGTGAAAGCCAAAGAAGCATGTTCCAGTGAGTCATCAAGTAAGGGGATCTTGAGGAACGTGACTCTGTGCTGCGACATCACGGGGAGTTAGGTGTCTGAGGTGGGGGAGGGAGATGGACTACAACAAATTAGAACAGGTGAGCAATAGGGGCTGCCTGAATGCACAGTGAAGTCAGTGGGCCCGAGTCCTGGGCGGGACTTCCTGGTATGTGCATTATGTGCATGATATGGGTGGGTCTAATCCAACCAAAGGCCAGGCATGGATGTGATTTGTAAATGGATTAACAAGTGAATGACTGCTGCCCCTAAAACACCCTTCCAAATGATGCATTCGGACACATTGACTATTATCATCATATTATATATCTTAGGTCATTTGGAAGTGGCTATAGCGGAACTAGATCCTGAGTCATTCATTCAGCACATATTTACCGTGTGTGTGCACTATGTGCCAAGCAGTGTGCTAGGCCACATGTATGCAAAGAGGGACTCAGCTGGACATGGCCTGTGCTCTCTCGGCTTACTATCTCTTAAACACCATATAACTCAGATTATTTTACCTAACTGAATGATCATTACAATAAGTTGATATGATACACATTTTTTCTTTTATCCAGTTTCAAGGGTTAATCCCAAAGGGGTCCTTTGGTTTGGCATGTTTTTTGCTCCAAAAAGAGTTTGCTTAGTCTCATTCATAATTATCAAGATTTCAACCAAATGCTTTTTTTTTTTTTAAAGTAGTTCTCATAACTTCTTGTTATGAGGAAAAGAGCTCAGGCAGATTTGTGCCCAAATTTAACTCTATCATTTGCAAACTGGGTAAGTTTTAATTTCTGTTAGTTTCTATATCTATGATATAGAGAAAATACCCACCTCCAAGGTGGCTGAGAGGATTATATGAAATAATATGTACTTAAGGTACTCAATAAATGCTTATAATGTGGAATCATACTGCATTTACATTCAGATGTGGAAACTAAATGAAGAAAAAGGAAGATAAAAAGCTATTTAAATGGCATACTTTCTGATATTCCTGAAACACTTCATATTTATTTATTTATTTAAAGATTTTCTTTATTCTGAATTAATCTCTACACCCAACATGGAGCTCAGACTCACAACCCAAGATCAAGAGTCATGTGCTCCACTGACTGAGCCAGCCAGGCATCCACTTAATAATGACTTTACTTTTTTTTTTTAATTTACTTTTTTTCTTAAGAAAGAGTGAGCGCACAGGAGAGGGGCTGAGGAAGAGGGAGAGAATCTTAACAGACTCCCTGCTGAGCTTGGAGCCTGAAAACTTGGGGATTGTTCTCACAGCCCTGCGATCATGATCTGAGATAAAACCAAGAGTTGGATGCTTAACTGGCCAAACCACCCAGGTGCCCCTATAATAATAATTAAAAAAAAATTGAACTGAGAAAAGAAGGATTAGAAAACTACCACATTGAGGGGGCACCTGGGTGGCTCAGTGGGTTGGGCCTCTGCCTTCAGCTCGGGTCGTGATCTCAGGGTCCTGGGATCGAGCCCCATATTGGGCTCTCTGCCTACTTCCCCCTGCCTGCTTGTGATCTCTCACTCACTATCAAATGAATAAAATTTAAAAAAAGAAAATCTAAAAAAAAAAGGAAAAGAAAACTACCACATTGAAAGTAGGCATAAAGCCTTTCAAAAAGTCCAATGGAGTCAATTTTCTTTCAGTACTAGGTATCTCTTTAGGTGAACACCAAGTGAAGAAGTTGGCTTGTATTTTTGGGCCATCATGTAGCCCTGCCCCAAGATTGTACCTTTAAAAACCAGAATTGCACTCAGTACAGCAAGATGCTCACATCATGAAAAGCCAAGCAAGAGTATAGAAGATGCAAGTCTTCCATTTCAAGCTAACCCCAGAATATAGTAATTGAGGGGATGGAGAGCAAAGTCACTGGCATTCCTTAAATTGTGCATTTTTCCTTAAGATAATTTATAAGTCTAGTTCTGCTAATACTCTGGGAGATGATAATGATCCTCCATCTAGAGAAGACCCTGTTTATCCATGCCCTGTGCATTCCATTGCAGTTAGAGTTACTAAGATATAATACACATTAAGATGAAGGATATATAATAAGCTAATAGAACTTACTGAATGCGTGTTTAATCTTCCTGTTTCATATATTTTTTAGGTTAAGCATGGTATGAAGAATGGAGTATTTTGGTCCTTGTTGGGATTTTTTGGTATCAGACAGTACACTTTGGAGTGTAGATAGTGAGAGGCAGAATAATTTTCATTTAATGACTTTCTTTCTTTTCTCTCCTGACCATTGTAAAAAAAAAAAATGCATTGCTCTTGAAGGAGGGTTCTGGAAAGAACAAAATAAAGAAGCCAGCATTGATAGGCAATAGTAATCACTATTTAAACAAGTATTTTCAACTAGTTTCAATACATATTGTAGGTCATATCTCCAAGAGGAAACTGAATTTTTTTCAGATTTCTACATTTCTATGAACACTAGATAAAATTCACAGATAAAAATCCTTATGTTACTTCATCTTATGATATTTTCCCACTTCCTATTAAAAAAAAAAAGAAAAGTGAACTTCTAGACTGGTTATTTTTAGCAGTACATATCTTTCTCTATCATCAAATATTATGTTTGAACACAAATGAAACTAGTGGAATATTTCTGATTTTTTACTCATAATTCTTTTATTTCCAAAGCAAATACCAAAGTTCAATACATACATGTACACATTTGCTAAAGGATTACTATGCCTTTTACCACATCCTTTGCAATATAAATAACTTATCAATTTTAGCTACACATTACATTGAATGAAAATAAATGAAGTAATGAGGAACTGCATATTGTTGCTCTTGTTTTTATAACTTTTGATACAATGAATAAATTCTATTAGATGTTACATCATTTTAATCTTGAATTGCCTGCTTTTAGTAACCTATTTTATAGTAACATGTTTTGTGATTTATTTCCCAATGGTTTTTAATATGCCTCAAAATAAGATTTAACACACTCATTAGAATTGGAAAATGAAGTCAGACTTTTTCTGAAAGCAAATCTGACCCGGCAGTTTGGTTTGACAAAAGGGACAGTCTTTGCTAGTTGGCTTGTCTGGCAAATATTTTCCACAAACTGAATAGGCTGAATATACAGGCTCATGGTTTTGACAAAAATATATTTAAAATGTGTGACAAGATAAAAAGGATTTTATTTAAAAATACTGTATTGACAAGAAAGTACAAAAATTAAGAATATTTCCATTTTCCTTTCCTTTTCTGAGTATGTTGGCTTAAATATGTGCCTCTAAGAGGAAAAAAAAAGTTACCAGTATAATCAATCAGTTGATAAGTCTTGGCAAAGTCTGTTTTGGTATTCATCAAGATTGAAGTGAATTACAGTGAAGGACCATAAGGACTGGGTAACAAATCCTTTTGCAATCAGGTAGCTTTTAAGTCTTTGCTTTCAACAAAATTGAAGACAATCAAAATAACAGTGTAAGATTAGCAATAATGTTTGATGGAGATCACACATGATATATTACTAAGGGTTCAAAGAGTTCAGTGATGGTTTAACAACAAAACCCTTATTGTATGAATAGTTTCTCAGAGTTTACTTTTATATACATAAAGAATAAGAATGGAACCAATGTTAAACTCACTCTCATTCTAGTATTCTGTAAAATTTGTCCACAGTACATGATCTAATTTTTTTAAGATCCCATACATCTTAATAAGAGATTGATTTCAGTGCAATTTTGATTTCTGATCAATAAGCTTTAATCAAACTTTGTGATACATGTATATTGTTTTGATCAATTGTGAATTAATAATAGGACTAAGAATAATTGGACTGATAACTTAATCTAGAGGGAAATTATTAACTTTGAGTGTCAATTTATAGAGAAATTTTTGTTGCAGAAAAAGATAGTGGGGCATCACCAAAAGACTTTTAGGCTTAAGCATATTACACTGGGATAAAATTCTTCGGATGAAATAGGATGGGAATATGAGATCAGAGAGAAAAAGGAATTAAAAATTTTCCAACTGTTAAAGAAGAAATATATTCTCTATTTTTAAATTTTATTTATTTATTTATTTGACAGACAGATCACAAGTAGGCAGAGAGGCAGGCAGAGAGAGAGAGAGGAGGAAGCAGGCTCCCCGCCGAGCAGAGAGCCCAATGCGGGGCTCGATCCCAGGATGCTGGGATCATGACCTGAGCCAAAGGCAGAGGCTTTAACCCACTGAGCCACCCAGGTGCCTCTATATTCTCTATTTATAGAAGAGAATGATGGACATATCAAATTGCTATGGTATTTAGATTCCATTGCATACATTTTGCTTTATTTTTAAAAAGATTTATTTATTTATGTGGGGGTGGCAGAGGGAGGAAGAGAGAAAATCCCAAGCAGACTCTACTCCAGGCTTGATCCCATGACCCTGAGATCACGACCTGAGCTGAAACCAGGAGTCAGATGCTCAATCGACTACACCTCCCAGGTGCCAACCACCGCTGCATACATTTTAAAGTGTTAAATAAAGGCTTTATTTTTAAATGACCACCATTACAATACATTGGGAAGTATATCCTTTGCAACTCTTTAAACTTATAATGGAAAAATTAGATGGCAAGTTGGATATGTGCAAAGGGTTATAAATATTTACAATGCTTTTGAGAATATACCTTAAATTTAAAGTCACTGAGTTGAAGATCTAATTTGGGTCACCTTACAAAGGTGTGTTAGTCTGATGCATTGACCATATTTTAAGGACAGCCTTGACTCATGGATAAGATAGATTCTCATGTCTGTGGACCAGGTTCTCTTCTTCTTTAATTAACTAAGGATTCACTCTCTTTTCATCTCTGTGAGTACTCTTTTCTTTTCTTTTCTTTTTTTTTCTGAAGAGAATCTCCCTTTCGTTAACAATTTTGGCTTAGTCAAAACGTATTATAGGGGCCCCTGACTGCTCAGTCATTAGGCATCTGCCTTCAGCTCAGGTCGTGATCCTGGGATCCTGGGACTGAGCCCCGAATTGGGCTCCCTACTCAGTGGGGAGCCTGCTTCTGCCTCTCTTACTCCCCCTGCCTGTGTTCCCTCTCTCACTGTGTCTCTCTCTGTCAAATAAATAAATAAAATCTTCATAGGAAAAAGTATTATAATGAATTAGCCTGCTCAGAGACTAGTCATTCATTCTAACAAAAAAATTTTTGACTATCTCACAGAAGTGGATATATTTAGAAAAAATGCAAGTAGTTTGATCCAACAGAGCTGAATTGTTAGCATTACAGTCTTATCTGAAATCATTTTGAGAGGTAATATTAATTGGATACTCTAGGTTAGGGCCTGCAAACTGGAAGCTCACAGCATGATTTACTTAATGTGACTTACTTGGCCTAGACTGTGTCTAAAAATTTAATTAATTGACAGGTTTTTTAAGAGACTTCATAAAGATCCAACTTTCTAGTTGTTTTTGGAAAATTGAAATGTCTGGAAGCAGTGGGCCCACATCCTTACAAGGCAAGAGCCAGTCTGAGATTAAGTTTGTGGCTGCCCCATTTAGGCAGGATTATTATCTATTGGTTTGCTATTGCCCCCATTTTTGCCTTCATATTAGCCCACTTCACCCATTCATTATGCCTGCCTAACTACCATAGACATTAACATTTGATAACCTATTATTTTCCCTTGGGTTAGATGGAATCTGTAGAAAGCTAAATATTCGCATTGCATTTCCAAGGCCCTAATAAAACTGCTTTCAGTAGGTCCTATGGCCATATAGTACTCCTATCTTTCATGGATGGTCACTAAAAGAAACAGTGTTGTAAAACGTGCTAATGCTTTTGAGGATCTGGTAGAGGGTATGTTCCTCTACGTTACTATGTAGCTCAGGCAAGATATTTCTTTTAAAGTGTGCTGAAAAGCTTTGTTGCCCTTGAAGAATTTGTGTATTTCTTTTCAAATAAGATTAGAATCAAACAACTAATTGCATTTATTTATTTATTTATTTTTTCAGAAAGCTGCAAGCCATATTTATGATTTAACTCTCGTATTGTATTGCATCTCATTACCTGAATAGTCTTGTTGTAACTTTTTCTCTGGTGCTAACCTCCTGGTCCTCATTTTTCATATTTACATTTTCTTATTTTATTTTACCTATTTTTAAAAAGATTTTATTTTATTTATTAGACAGAGAGAGACACAGTGAGAGAGGGAACACAAGCAGGAAGAGCGGGAGAGGGAGAAGCAGGCTTCCTACTGAGCAGAGAGCCTGATGCAAGGCTTGATCCTAGGAGTCTGGGATCATGACCTGAGCCAAAGGCAGATGCTTAATAACTGAGCCACCCAGGTGCCCTATTTTACCTATTTTTTTTTTATATTTTATTTTTTTATTTGACAGAGAGAGAGGTCACAAGTAGGCAGAGAGGCAGGCAGAGAGAGAGGGAGAAACAGGCTCCCCACTGAGCACAGAGCCCGATGCGGGGCTCAATCCCAGGACCCTGAGATCATGACCTGAGCCGAAGGCAGAGGCTTAAACCACGGAGCCACCCAGGCGCCCCGTGTAAGATGTCTCAAAGTACACATTTATAAACTTTTCTTGATTATTTCATTTCTTTTTAATTTTTTTTTATGAGAGTCCATGTGCACACATTAGGGGAGGAGCAGAGGGAGAGGAGAATCTCAAGCAGACTCCTCGCTGAGCAAGCAAGGAGCCCCACAACAGGTGGGGTTGGGGGGAAGGAAAGGTGCGATCTCTTAACCCTGAGATCATCATCCGAGTTGAAACCAAGGTTGGATGCTCAACCCACTGAGCCACCCGGACTCGTTTATTTCATTTCTAAAGATGGCTGAAGAATCTATTACATTTTGGTTCTCCTTGAAGGGTTACCATGGTTTCAGTTTTGAGTTTTCCTTCCTCTTGTTCCCATCCACCACATACAAGAATACAGTTAGTTACGTTATAAGCTTTTGAGAGACAAGGAATCTTATGGTGATCCTATAGTGCACAGTGCCCAGTGTAGGACTTGTTCTCTACATAATGCCATAAGTTGTGTAGTGACAGAATAACAAAAACAACAGTAAAAAACATTTTTTTTTTATTCCACTCCCTGGAATGAGGAGACTTTTTGTCTGTACCAACTCTTGGAAGTCTTGTCATCGAAAAGAATATGAGATCCATATACACAGGTAGACTTTACACACTCTATCATAAAAGGAATGTGTTATGTAAGACTGGGCAGTAAACTTTTCCTCTACTGATTAGAAGGTGAGAAAGTAGCTCTGCTTCCTTAAACTGAAAATTTATTTAGCTTCACTATTTTTCTATGAATCCTTATTTAGTACCCTGGACACAAACTACATAAACTGTGAGAATATAAGCAGTCAAAATTACAAATGCCTACATGGAATCTTTACAGTTTATTTAAAAAAAAAAAAAGAATCTGCAGAAACTCTACTAAGTTCATGCAAATGCATGAGTCTCTATACTTCTTGGACATGGCAAAATGGAATCTAAGACTACATTTATAGTTTGGATTAGCCAAGTTTTGCGACGAAGACAATATTTTTCCTAGTATTAAGTACAAGGCAGGCTGTTGGAGACACTTTCTTCATGATTCAGATCCCTGACTTGGTCTGTGGTAGCTCATGCTGTGGTCAGGCAGATCAGGGAACTGTTTAATGGCTCTGTCCACTGGACATGCTCACTGCATTTCTAAAGTTAATCACT
Source organism: Meles meles (assembly GCF_922984935.1). Lineage (NCBI taxonomy): Eukaryota > Metazoa > Chordata > Mammalia > Carnivora > Mustelidae > Meles > Meles meles. The sequence continues at coordinate 96,672,759 of NC_060068.1, forward strand.
TGCACTTAATTTCAAGCCTTTCTTTTTTTTTAACTTTGAAAACTCTAAACGCCTCATTGAGGACAGTACATACAACATGTGCCAAGCCTCTGGTTTCAAAGTTCAGCTTTGGCTGGACAAAAGGTCGAAAGATATCTTCCACAGCAGGGAAAGTGTAATTTTCCATGTCTTTACGATGTTTTGAAATGGTTGAAATGATTTTTCCCTAAAATTTCCATAAATAAATAAAGTTTACCAGTGGAGTAACTTTAATTTTTAAGATGCCTTGGCCGAAATGTTGAAAGTAATTCTTTCCCCTGCTATTCATAATCCAGTCTTCAGCCTCAGCCTCCATATATGCTCTTGGAGGGGAGAATCAAAGGTGACCCCAGCATAAAAGCAGACCTGTGATGTGTGGACTAAAAGTATGGGAGGTTCTCAACTTGTGAGCAAAACCTCAGCTCTGTCATTTAACATGCCATGTTTTAGCAACAATTGGAAGAACTCTGATGTCTGAGATCACTGTCCTCAGCAAGTCTCTGTAGGGTCCTGCCATACTTTTCTGAGTATTTGCATCTGCCTTATCCATGGAACTTACAAGAGACTTTTCTCTTCCATGTGTTTTAAAGAAGATTTTATTTATTTGACAGAGAGAGAGAGAGAGAGAGAGAGAGACATCACAAGCAGGCTCACTGCTGAGCAGAGAGCCCGATGTGGGGCTCGATCCCAGGACCCTGAGATCATGACCTGAGCCAAAGGCAGAGGCTTAACCCTCTGAGCCATCCAGGGGCCCCTCTTCCACATTTTTTAAACTTTCTTTTCCATACATGTTATTATTTCTGGCTTCCTGCCTCAAGATAATCCTGTACCACATGGACTTGGCATAATGACTTGAACTTGCAGGATTTACTTCTGTGGGCTACCCATGACTTATTAGTGACTTTCTGTGTACTTTGCTTAAAGTAGTTCAGCGTGGATATGGATCTGTCAGGAGTTAAACTTACTTCTCCCAATGAAGAGTGAATGGCCAGAAGGCAAGTGTTAAGAGTAGGTATATCTGTTAAGCCTTGTCCTCCCTTCTCCACCCATCCACTTGCCCACAGGACTAGTTTTCTTTTTGACCATAAGCAAAAGTTTGGCCTTTCGGGGTGGAAGTAGAGTTTCTGAGACTCAGTTCAGGACCTCTGATATACTATTTTGCTCTTCCACAGGTCTATCAAGTGTGTACCCCTGAGTCATCCCCTGGACTATTTTGTAATTAACAACCTTTAGGATTGTTCTAATTTGGGGGGTACATGCACGGTTTATATTTTATGAATGTCTCTTCTGAATTGTGCAAGTCTCTTCAAATTCTTTGCCTCGATGATCTTTTGTCCGTTCTTCTGTATGTCACTATCTCTGAAAGCCTGTATGGCAAATGACCACTTCCACCAGCCAGTCCAAGAGCCAGGATATGCCGGTCTGCACCTTCCATTCCTCAGATCTCTTCGGGGAAACCGCAAAGTGCGTGGTCGCTGTCCTCTCATTCTGGACTGACCCTGCCGTCCATCAGTCACTTCTCCCATTTTCCGGGGATTTCTCTTGTCCGTCAGTCTACTGCATCGATCACCTCCTTTCTTTTTCACTTGGGGACGTCCGTCGAGTCGTCCCTCCACGTCTCCTGCCCGCCTCCTCCACGTCCTACCGGACTAGAGTGTCCGTCCATCGATTCTCCGCTGCCCCGGCCGGCTCTTCGGCCTCGATTGCCTGGACGTGGGTCCGTCCCATGCCCGAGTTTCCATTCGTCCCCCACTTGCCTCCAATTCGGCAGGAACTTTACTCCAGCCGAAAGGCGAAGGGCCGGTGAGCGCCGGTGCGCCTCGGGCGGTCCGCAGGGGGCGCGGGGTGCGGCGTGGGACTCCGGGCGGGGTGGGCGTGCGAGCGGGCCGGGGGCGTCGCGGGCCGCCCTGCCCTATAAGGGGCCGAGCCGCCTCTGCCGCCGGGCGGGTGCCGGGCGGACCGCGGCGGCTGCGGCGGCGGCTGCGATTGGCTCAGGCGCCCCATCCGGGGACTGGGCTCGGCGCTGCTCGTTCGCCCTAAAGGTACCAATATGGCGGAGGTGAGCAGAGAAACCGGGCAGGAGCGGCCGGGCTACACCGGGCGCCCGGCGGCCCCCCGCGCCTCCGGAGCCGGCCTGGGAGACCCGGGGCCCTTCCCGCGGCTCCACGGGGGGCGGCGCGGCGGGACGGGGGCTGCGGGGCGGCAACGGGCCGTGGCGGGGCCGGCCAGGGGGCGGGAGCGGGCGCGGGAGCGGTCTGCCTCCGGGACTAGGCCGCGGCGGCTCCGGCCCCGAGCCGGCTGCGCGACGGGGCCGGACCGGAGGTGGCGACCGGCGGCAGCGAGCCCCTGCCTGGGGACGGCGCCGTGCCGTGGTCCGGGGTAGCTGACGCGAGCCGCCGGAGCCTCCGCGCCGCTTTCTAGGGCCAGGGTGGGTGGAAACCGGCCGAGCTCCCCCCCACTCCGCGGCCGGATTGCAAAGCGGGGAGCGGGTTGCGCCACTGTCCTGCGGGAGGAGTGCTCTGTGCCCCCGGCCCACTGGGTCCGGGCTGCGGCGCCAAGGAGCCTTTCGCTCCACTTTGCTCCGGGCACCGAGGCAAGCGGGATGTACGGCCGCCGGGCTCGCAGTAGGCGAGCGGTACTCCTCGCCCCGCAACCCTGGAGGTGCGGGAACCCCTGGGTGTGAAGGGGGCAGTCCAGGACTCTCGACGTTATATCCCGGGGCTCTCGGTAACCCCACTTTCTTCTGGCCTGAAGGAGGGAGGCAGGGCGAGCAAAGCTGCCCCGGCCGTATCCCCCGGGACTAGTGATCTGGGGGGAGGGGGTGGCGCAGCAGGCGCCCCTTCGGCTGGAGCTCGCTGGGGCGAGGGGCTCGCTGGCGGGCCTAAGGAGAGACTGAACACCCTGGAAGGAACTAGCATCTCTGGGACTGAGGGACCGCGTCTCTAGTTTCGGGAGAGAGAATGGGGGGTTTGCGCTTTGGTTTGGGGGCGGGTGTCCAGTTTCGAGCTGGCCTACGCACAGGTCCGAGGACAGCCTCGGAATTGGGGCTCTCGGGCCTCAGGGGTAGACTAGGTGATCGGAGGACGATTCCCTTCCAGGAAAGGGTCTTGCTTTGAAATGTGGTGTTTGGGTCCGTGGAGAGCCGAGTGGGATCTGGGGGACTCCGAGATGCCGGGGAGTGGGGACCGATGCCGTGAGGCGACTGCTCTGGGTTTTGCTTCTCCGCTTTGTAACTTGCTGAGCTCCAAGGAGCGGCTTGGAGTTGCCTCTTAGACTCTGGGCTTCGTCCCGGGTCTGCGAGTTTGCACACTGGGGACTCGGGGAGGAAGGCGAGGCAGCCAAGAGGGGCTGGGAGCGATTGGAGCGAAGCTACGTCTTGTACTTTTGGCAGCTGCGGAGGAGCTCTGGGCTCCGCCTCCTCTGCGCCCTGTTGCCGGCGCTGCCTCTCCCCCCCTCGGCTGCGCGATCTAACCGCACGTTTTCTTCTCTCTCGTAGGCTTCTTTTGGAAGTTCGAGCCCAGGTTTGTCCTATTTTCTTACCTCTTGATGGGTCCCAAAGGGTAATGGGGGGTGATGGTGGCTCAGAGATACATTACTGAAGGTTTTTGCACAAAAAATTGTCGGGCGAGCTTTTTCATTTGTTTTTTAGAGTTTCAGCGTACATTTTGGTAATTAAGTTGTTTGAGGACAGAGCAGTTACACTTTTCTCTTTTTTTCCTGCATGTTTAAAAAAATAGCTTGTTACAAAGCTGCTAACAGACAAGTGTTCTTTTTAGTAATATATCTTTAGTTATCACATACCGGTTTTTTCTCTAAGCCTGAAACAGTTAATCCCAAATTAACTTTCCACTAACTTTTCCAGATTAGTTTAGGTTTTAATTTTTTTTCAAGAAATCAACCCTTTAATTTGTTGAAACTTTGGGATTGCTTACATCGCTTATTAACTAACCATGACTCCCCATCTCGCCTTATTTTGTCTCCTAAATTTTTCATAATTGAGAAATGATTATAGATTTATTGAAATCGGAACTTGAGAGTTAGGTAAAGCTACCCACCTTAAAAGAAACAGAATTACAAGTTTGTCATGTGAAAGTGGTAATACAGAATTTTTGAGGTGAGACAGCCTTGGTTGATCTAGTAGTGTTTAACCTTTTAGAAATGGGAAACATTGTCAGGTTCAGATGAAAGCAAGGGACTGTCTCCTGAACTCTCCACGTAGCTTTATTGCATACAGTTTGGGGTTTCTGGCTCCCTTGAATACCATAACGGAGAGGACAGTTTTGTTTCAGTTTCTCACCCCTTTCCAGCCCTTTTTTGGCTGTCTCTTTTCCCTCTAATAGTCTCCAGGAAAAGTACCTCTGAACTACTCCAAGTCCCTTACTTTACACTTGAGAAGACTTTTAAATAACTCTGCTGAGAGTCACCTAGTTAATAGAGCCTGGAAAAGCTCCCAAATCTTTCCTTGCAGCATGTTGCCTTAGTGAACAGCCCATTTCCTTGCGTATTACCTTGTGTATTTAGTTGACTTTTAAGATCTCACTTGATTATCCTTCAAGGTATTAGAAAATAATTAGTCACAGAGTAGAAGAAATTTGTGGTTATTTTTTAAATAGCTGTCTATATCTTTACATTTGAAAGATTGTTTTTAAAAGTTTTTCTAATTTTTAGACAAACATTTCTTTGTCATAACTGATTTCAGGAATAGAGTATTTATATACATGATGCCAGACATCTGGATGATAATGGAATTTTTCCATTTTGCATCACTGTCTGCTTTTAAGAAGTTGCAATCCAAATAAAGAGCAAGAAGACATTGTGGCTTTGGTGTTTAAACAAACTTTTATAACCTGTTTTTAATCACTTAGCCAATTTTCAAGAAAATTTTAGAACTTAGAAGAGGCTCTTGAGGTCATCTAAGCCAACAATATGCATTTCACAAATGAGAAACTGGACTTGGGCCCAGAAAGTTTAAATGACTTGCCTCAGGTCTCAGCAGGCCAGGGACAAAGCCAGGAGTAGATCCTTAGGCCCTTTGATTTCTGGCCCTTAACTGAATACCTTCCACTTTAAGAGGGAAGAGCACAGTGACCAGTGATACGGGGATTACAAAAGAGGACACGGCTCTGTCTTAAAGAGGTAGAAGAGTTACCATCTGTTTCATCCCTGACACTTTGTGTACCACAGGGGTTTCCAGAAATTCCTCAAAATAGGAAATTGATAATGCTCCTGGATGATCTGCTTTTGAGCTCTTCAGTAACTATTCATTTTTCTCCTTAAAATTAAGTTAAACCATCTGTATTTCAACAGGTTTTAAAATGAGCTGATAATATCTTTCAGCATTAAAAAAAATAACATCATAATGTAAGCTTCCTAAATAATTGAGTTCCACAGAAATTGTGTTATTTTTAGGACTAATGATTAGAGTTCTCCAAACTTAGAAACAAAATCATTGAATTATGTCTGTATTTTTTCTCATAGTGAAAAATCTTTGCAGTAGGTCAGTATTTTGGTATGATCTCATACTGTCCTTAAATGTTTGAAATTCAAAATATTAAATAGCTTTATTAAAAACAGACCAAACTTTTTATGTTAGCTGTATTTCCTTCCACTTTCCCCTTCCTCTACCCCAAGATTCTGGTACTTCTTTGCTTCCCTGCTCCTACGTTACTGGACTAATTGAATTAGATACTAGAGAATAACAGAAAACTCCGTTTTTCATAGATTCAGTTTCATTCTCTTGGGATTGTGAATCTTACTCATTTCTCAACTTCATTTTCAGAATATCCTGTAGACTTCACATTTGCCTTAGAAAAACATTACAATTTCATAAATCAGTATGAATTGGCCAGAACAAATTGCATCTTTCAAAAACCTATAGATAACGATTTTTCTATACTTCCTTCACATAATCTTAAAAACTAATTACCTTATTAGTCGTCCAAAGAAAAGCATTCTCTTATAATTTAATGCCTGTGTGGAGAGTTTGAAATACAGTTCTGGACATGAAAAGTGACATACTACTTTTAGAGACTGATTAGCTGTATAGTTCCTTCACAAAAACTTCAATTTTTTTCCTATGAACCCAATTTCTATTGTGTTTTGTACCTTTGAGGGTTGTAAGTAGGGTAACATATATATTCTCTTTGAATGAAGTGTTGAGCTTTAATGTATAACAGTTTCTTGTGGAATCTTCCACTAATAAATCTTCTGTCATTTTTCTGTTGCTTTTAGACAAATGCATTAAACTGACAGGTTTGACTTTTAGAACATTTTTTTTAGGACTCCTCTGTTTAAATCACTTTGCTGCCAGTATAGGTTCTGTTCTCATGGACTGGACTTCTTATTAAAGTGTTTTTAAATTACTCTGCCTTGTTCTTTTGCTGATTTAGATATCTTTTCTGAACTATATGGTCTTTATAACCTGTTAAGAATATAGTAAATGTATTTAATAAAGCTCACATATGAACATTAAAAGGAACTGGCAGAAGAACACAAATTATTTTTCCTTGTAAGTAGTGTTGTGAATATGTAAAATGATTCAGTTTGTTTCATTCCAGTTGGGTCTTTGTCTTCTGAGGATCATGATTTTGACCCTACTGCTGAGATGTTGGTCCATGACTATGATGATGAAAGAACTCTTGAAGAAGAGGAAATGATGGATGAGGGTAAAAACTTCAGTTCTGAAATTGAAGACTTGGAAAAGGTAAAGGATTTTACTTTCATATTTTAATAACAAACATAGTAAAGATTTTGATACTGTATTATATATTATTTTACCATCTACCTGAAATAAAAACAGGATCAGTGTCTTTGTTTTTTACCTATCTTTTATGGACTGTCACTGATTTTCTCATTATTTTGAAGGAAAGCCTAGTAAGTAGATTTTCACTTAATTTTTCAAAATTATTTTATAGCTCTTAATCTAATTTTTAAGTATTTGAGGCACAGTGAAGTAGGTACATGTGGTCATCTTACAGATGAGAATCTTACATAATGAGATGCAGAGAACTGTGGGCCCTAGACTTGTTGCTGAATTGTAGTCCAGCCCAGTGCATTAAACCACATTATTCTACTGAGGGTCAAACTTGAGTTTAATTAAATACCACAGTAGATACAGGGAGAAGTCTCCTCCTTTAAATAACTTGTAATCTGGTAGAATACTAAAAGAATGTTGAAAGAGAAAAAGTTTTACTCTTTTTTTTTTTTTTTTACGATTTTTTGAGAGAGAGACAGCGAGAGAGGGAACATAAGCAGAGGGAATGGGAGGGAGAAGCAGGCTTCCCGTTGAGAGGGGTGCCTGATGTGGAGCTTAGTCACAGGACCCTGTGGGATCATGACTTGAGCTGAGGGGTGATGCTTAATGACTGATTAAAAAATAGAGTAGGGGCGCCTGAGCCACCCAGGTGCCCCTACTCTGTTTTTTTTTTTTTTTTTTTTAAATTTATTTATTTGACAGAGAGAGATCACAAGTAGACAGAGATGCAGGCAGAGAGAGAGGGAAGCAGGCTTGCCGCTGAGCAGAGTCCGATGCGGGACTCGATCCCAGGACCCTGAGATCATGACCTGAGCCGAAGGCAGCGGCTTACCCCACTGAGCCACCCAGGCGCCCCCCCTACTCTGTTTTTAATTGTAAAATAATAATGTCCCATTTTCCACCCCTCAGTCATCTTTTAAAAAGTTGGCAATAATAAATGTAGTTTGTAACTTCTTAAACCTAAAATCAATAGAGATGGGAATAAACTGGATTTTTAAAATTTTTTTTTAAAGATTTTATTTATTAATTTGACAGAGATCAGAAGTAGGCAGAGAGGCAGGCAGAGAGAGAGAGAGGAGGAAACAGGCTCCCCACAGAGCAGAGAGCCCGATGTGGGGCTTGATTCCAGGACCCTGGGATCATGACCTGAGCCGAAGGCAGAGGCTTTAACCCACTGAGCCACCCAGGTGCCCCTGAACTGGATTTTAAACACATACTTATATCAGGACTATAGAGAGAGGTCTCCATAGGGGTCATTTGAAAAAATGTAGGATTATAGTTATCTATAAATTAATCTTATTTGCACATTTCTGATCAGCTCAGAATAACAAAAGCTTTCAGGAATAATATTAAATAATAATCCTTTGGTTGTTTTTTTTTTTAAAGATTTTATTTATTTATTTGACAGATCACAAGGAGGCAGAGAGGCAGGCAGAGAAAGGGGGGGAAGGAGGCTCCCTGCTGAGCAGAGAGCCTGATTCGGGACCCAGTCCTAGGACCCTAAGATCATGACCTGAGCCGCAGGCAGAGGCTTAACCCACTGAGCAACCCAGGCGCCCAGTCCTTTGTGTTTTTATACCTCTTTTTCTTCAAGAAGACAAGACACATTCTTTTTCTTTTTTTCCTGTTTTTTATATCTTATTTATTCTATCAATATCAAAAGAAGTGGTTTAATATCACCAATTTTTTTTATTTTTAAAAAAATTTTTTCATTTTTTTATAAACATATAATGTATTATTAGCCCCAAGGGTATAGTGACAAGACACATTCTTATATAATCTCTTCTGCTGTCTTTGTAAGGCACAGATGAATTCTTATTGCATGTCTTCCTTCATGTTCATATACAGGGAAATGGAGGCAGTCTTGAGGATCTAGATCCCAGGCTTACTCTGGTAGACCTGAAAATTTCTAAACATGTTTATTCACTTGACAAATTAACCCAAGAAAATTGCTATTAGATTTAATCATTTAAAAAAAACACACCAATTTACAGCTAAACAGATTTGAGCATATAGAGATAAAATGGTTGGGAAATAATTAAGAAAAGCTTTGGGTATTGCAGCTCCTTTCAGGGGTGATGATAAAATGTTGTCTTTTGATAAGAAAAGATGTCCAAGAGTCTTGAGCTCTGCCTTGGCTTTATTCAGGCACTTCCTTCCCAGCTCTTATGATGGGTAGCCTAGAATAACTGAGAATTATAATCCAGCTAACATTATCTCTCTGTCGGGGCGCCTGGGTGGCTCAGTGGGTTAAAGCCTCTGCCTTCGGCTCAGGTTATGGTCCCAGGGTCCTGAGATCGAGCCCCGCATCGGGCTCTCTGCTCAGTGGGGAGCCTGCCTCCCCCCACCCCGCCTGCCTCTCTGCCTGCTTGTGATGTCTCTCTCTGTCAAATAAATAAATAAAATCTTTAAAAAAAAAAAACCAAAACATTATCTCTCTGTCAGATAAATAAAAATCTTAAAGAAATAAACACTGGTAATTAATTTTTTGCTTTGTAGTGGTATCTATCACTGAATATGATAATTCAGAAAAATTAGGTCTTTATTTCAACTTTTCTGTACTTGGACAGTTTTGCTTCTTGGCATTTTATGACATTCTTGGAAGTTGCAGAAAACTATAGGTGATTTTTTTTTTTTAAGATTTTATTTATTTATTTATTTGACAGAGAGAGAGAGAGAGAGAGATCATAAGTAGGCAGAGAGGCAGGTAGAGAGAGGGGGAAGCAGGCTCCCAGCTGAGCAGAGAGCCCAATGTGGTTCGATCCCAGGACCCTGGGATCATGACCTGAGCCAAAGGCAGAGGCTTAACCCACTGAGCCACCCAGGTGCCCCACTACAGGTGATCTTTAAACAGATTCTAGTGAAGATCTAAGAATTATGTTTCCACTTAGAAGCCTAATCATTCTCTCATGGAACTATGTACAAGAGGAGCTATTTCTAAGAGTGACTGCCCACTTCCTCTGAAGTATAACTCTTATCTGTGGTAAAGCATAACTATGTAGATGTGGTCTCTATTCTTTGTTGATGTTTAATGAAACGAGAAATTGAATAAATAGCAGATAGAGTAACAAATATAAAGAGTAAAGATCATTTATAGAAGAAATTTAAAATTATTTCTATATCATTTAAAGTACTCTTGTTAATCTTTTATTATTGGAATACTGATTTAGGTATTCTTACCTGTTCATAGTCTTAGGGGCTTGATGTTAATGTTTGTTTTTAGAAATTACAAGAAGTTTTTATATTCGTTGTAAACTTGATAGTTTATAGACTATAAATATATCTGTATTTTAGTGCTTACAGATTTTTGGTACAGTATGTATTAAAAATAAGAGATAAAAACAGTTTTTGTATAGTAGAACTTTGGTATAGAGAATACATTTTGTGACTAGGTGAATGTTATGAAACATATAAAATAAGGTTTACATTGTGTCTTACTATAGTTTATTCATGTTACTTTTTTGTGAGGTTTTAATTTAATAGTCTCCAGCTATAACTTTTAGAGAATTTTTTTTACAATAATTTGTAGATTTATCACTTGATATTCATTGTGAAACGAGGAAGTAAAAATCACCTTTTCTTCCACTTACACTTTGGTATAGATCCTTCTTGTTTTGTGGTTTTTTTTTTAATTAAGTTTTTAAAACTATATGTATACTGTTTTTGCAATGTACATTTTAAGATATTAGACTGGCGTTACATGAAAATTGTTCTACACTTCACTTAGACAATTTCTTTTGATCAATCCAGGAACACCATCAGGTGTATCAGGTAAGTATTAGCATTATTTCCTTGGTTTAGAGTCCTTGTTGATTGTGAAATCTATCACAGATGTAGAAATAATATAGATGGGGCAGGGAGGAACAATACTATGGGAGACGTATACATTGGTAGTGGGATGCATCCTGATATCTGGTATGTGAGGTTACGCATCATAGGATCAAGGAAATACTTTTCTGTTTACAGATGAAGAAATGTAGGTGAGAGGAGTTAGGTGATTTGCCTACAGTAACGGTTAGCAGTTAGTCCTCTGCCTCTAGATTTTATGTTCTTCCTGATATAAAACCTTTGAGTTAGAAAATAGTTCATTTATAAGGATGACTAGACTCAAATATGCCCCTTATAGTTTAGGGTCAATGAAATGCCTGAGAAAAACGAGAAAAATCTTCTACCTGGGATGAGGTGCTGGATCAAACTTCTAAGCTGTTAGATCTAGCCACACAGTTCTCAGAGATGGAGATTTACTCATTCCATTAAAAAAAAAACAACTTGTGCTTCAGAGGGTTAAGTCCTTTATTAATAGGTCTAATAGAAATCTCATTTGTGAAGTGTTTCAGAGATTGGATTCACTTTTCCTAGTTTTGCTACACAAGTTTTAGTACAAGTAATTTCTGTATTTTAGCATCAGCTCCCTTTAGGTAACTAGTGTCATTCCTTGAATGTGTTGGTGAAGTTCCACTAAGATAGTCACCCTCTTTCTCAACGGATGATCATACTTTTGTCTTTATAGAAAAAGTAGGGTTTTCATGAGTCACTACACCTGGAATCTCCTGTGTACCCCACACATACACACTTAACTTTTATTTTTTTTATTTTTATTTTTTAAAGATTTTTTATTTATTTACTTGACAGAGAGAGATCACAAGCAGACAGAGAGGCAGGCAGAGAGAGAGAGAGGGAAGCAGGCTCACTGCTGAGCAGAGAGCCCGATGCAGGACTCGATCCCAGGACCCTGAGATCATGACCTGAGCCGAAGGCAGCGGTTTAACCCACTGAGCCACCCAGGCGCCCCCACACTTAACTTTTAAACTCATTCATTCTCCCCCTGCTGTCCCAAGATTATATGCCACATCCTAGGCTAACTCGTAATTCCATCCCTCCCGCCCTGAGCCTATTCTTCCCACTTATTCTTTTATTTCAGTATAGAAAATCCTACTCATATGTTTCCTAAATTTGGGAGAAATTTTTTTTAAACCTGTGTTGCCTTTAGTGATTCTTGTTTTATAGTGTGTATACTTTCTTCCCTCCATTCAGTCCATTCAGAGTACCGTCTCCCCTCCATCAATTCAGCTTTGTTTCTCCCAACAGGCTGTAGGGTCACCAATAGTTCCTGCTTGACGGGTACCTAGAATTCCTGTTTCTCTTTATTTCACTTGATTTTCTCTGATATTTGGCCCAAGTGACTATCTCTGGTCTCTCCACACTTGCTTCTTCCTTAGCTTATGTAATAAATTCTGCTTTCTCTTAGTTCTCCTTTCTGGTATCTCCCTCTTTTGTATTTATGGGCCATTCTTTCATTGCCCGCATTTTAATTGATGGCATTTCCCAGAGTTCTAGCTTTTGTCTTCTCACTCTCTATCCCTTTTCTGGGTGACCTCATTCAAGCCCATTGCTTCACCTTTGCCTTGAATTATCATTTACCACCCCATTGTCCACCTTCAAGTTTGTCTGATGTTTCTGTCTCATAACAGTGCTATAGGTATTTAGCCTTTGCAGGTCAGAAACCGGCAATCCGTTTAGACTCCTCTGTCACTTTGATTCATTTTATCAAGTACGTCAAGAAATAACATTCTTTTCTCTTAATTTCAGTCAGATAATTCCCTTCCTTAGTTGAGGCTCTCATTCTTCTACTCCCCCCTAGAATGTTATTTTCAAAATGTATATTGTACTTAAAATTTTCCAGACATAGCACATCATCTTGTAGGGTAATATATCTGGAAGTTCTTCTAATATTCCCTTCTCTTTTCTGTCTGTCCTCTCACCTTTGGCTTTAGGTATCATCTAGATGCTAACAAATGCCATATTTATATCTCTAGCCCAGCCTGATCCTGTGAACTAGGCTGCTGGCCAACTTGACTCTTCTACTTAGATGTTTCATAGTCCTCTCCAACTTAACTTTTGTCTTCTGCAAAACTCTTTTTTCCTTCAGAAACCCTTCCTTCAGTCCTTTGTTTTTTTTTATTTTTTTAAAGGTTCTATTATTTGACAGAGAGGGAGCCCAAGCAGAGGGAGCAGCAGGCAGAGGGAGAAGGAGAAGGGCTCCCCTCTGAGCAGGAAGCCCAATGTGGGACTCGATCCCAGGACTCTGGGATCATGATCTGAGCTGAAGGCTCGGTTTAACCGACTGAGCCACCCAGGCACCCCTTCTTCAGTCCTTTCTATCTCAATAAAAGTTACCACTTTTACTCAAATAGAGTTGCTTAAATAGAAATCTGGAGAGACATTGTTTTCACTCCCACATCCAGGAACCTATTTGATTCCACCTTAGAATATATATCATCTATTTACTTTTCTCCATGTTTATATCACTACCTTAATCCAGCATGGAACCCTTAGGTGGTCTCCCTGCTTTTCCCTTATCTCTCCATCTCCTCATCCTTTTCTTTATGTAACTGCCCAACATTTAAGAAAAAATAAAGTCATAGCACCTCCCCTTCATCCCCCCACTTTTTTTTTTTTTTTTTTTTTTTTTAGTTTTCGTTCACTTCCCATTGATCTTCCCTTTGATCCTGTAAAAGTACACTCTACATTATTCTGTATTTCAGGACCCTGTTTATTTCCTTTGGATTCATCATAATTGACAGTTTTGTATTTGGGTATTGTCATTATCCCCCTCCACCTTCTTCCCCTACCACCCTGGTCCCCCAGACTGTGCATTGTAGAAGGGCAAGACCTCTTTTTTATACCAGCACTTGGCACAGTGGCTTACTGGCACCCAGTAACTGCTCAGTCAGTGTTTCTTATGACACACCAGAAGGCCCTAGTACATAGCTCTCATCTATTGAATGTTGCTTAGCTCGGTCTTTGCACCCTATGTGGCACCTCCCTAATCTCATGCATGCCATTATTCCTAGAGTTTAGTTCTTCCCTTCTCTTATCTATCAATGTATACTACCATTTCTGGAATTGATTATTGTGGTCACCGCATTGTATTGTAATTGTTAACTTACCAGTTTCTTCCATCAAGACTGAACTCATTGAGAGCAAGGATTTTCTATAAATTTCTGTATCCACAGCTAGCAACCTCTGCATAGTACCTAGAACCCAGTAAATGCTGTATTGATGGAAAGGTGGACTATTAGTGTATGATGCATGAAAATTGACATAGAAACTATGAGGTTTTGAAGAAGTAATACAGACAGGTGGTTTACAAAAGCTGCAACACAATCTCCTCTTAGAACTGATATGAGCCAAAGGGAATGGGCTGCATGGAATCTGAAAGGAGCAGGGTTAGAGAGACTAAATCTGGTTCTGGGCACATTTGAGGGGTTCTGTTCTTTGATTTGAGAGAAGAATAATCGATGAGGTTTTCCCATGGCGTGGATGAACTTCCAACTCCATTTCTGCTGACTCCATGCTACTAAAGCAGCTTTTTTTTTTTTTTTTTTAAAGATTTTTTATTTATTTATTTGACAGAGAGAGATCACAAGTAGATAGAGAGGCAGGCAGAGAGAGAGAGAGGGAAGCAGGCTCCCCGCTGAGCAGAGAGCCCGATGCGGGACTCGATCCCAGGACCCTGAGATCATGACCTGAGCCGAAGGCAGCGGCTTAACCCACTGAGCCACCCAGGCGCCCCTAAAGCAGCTTTTTAACTGATTTCAATCCCAAGCTGAAAGGATTTCACGAGTGACATGATTGGTATGGTCACTGGAAAGGCACAGGTCTCCTACTGCAAATTTACAAAGTCAAATTCTGTTATAAACCTTATTCTAAGTTCATTTAGCATGAATTTGTTTGAATCAGGCACAGTGAAAAATACAAGTTCTAGACCTATAAAGGTGAAAGTCAGATTCTTGGGCACCTCCCCGAGCCTGGCAGGCAGTGTGTTTCTAGAAATCACAAGTGGCTCATTTCAACTCACTTTGTGATCAGCTGAGGACATGTTTTACATACTCAGCTTTAGCATTTTCATGCTTTTGCTTCATGACTTTGGCATTTTGCCTTAAAGGGAAAACTAAACCTATAAGCAAGCTTAATGAATTTCTTAATAGATGAGCATAAACATCTCATAAAATGTTGAGTAGATTAATCTATAGATATATTTTTTGTATTTATGTATTTGAATAATTATAAATAGTTGTATACACTTTAGTAGTTGAATTAAGGTATTTTTGAAAAGGTGATACACCACTTATTTTCAGATGGATTAGTTGGGGGGGAAAGTGTACCAAAATGTGGCATAGCATAGGTATTCATAACAGGAAGCATTGCAGCCAAAGTATGTACTTTTATCAAAGCACTGCAGCAAGTAAGTGAACTGGCACTGGGATTTGAACCCAGAACTAAGCCTCTGTTTTGTCATCTCTAAGATGGTGGTAATGATACTAACTTCATTAGGTGTTTATAGGAGAGAAACTTAAAACAGTTGTACAGAGTACAGATAAAATGTTAGTAATATAAAAGGATAATTTTGAATAGTAATATATAAGTATTATTAGTATTAGTGATTGCTTCGCAGTGGTTGCCCTTCAGCTATCATCTAATTAACATGAAGAATAAACCAAGTGGTCAATTGTTAAGTCCAAGGAAACAAGCTGAATATTATAATGAAGTTATTGATTGATTAATTGTGAGTTCTTTCAAGGTAAATCTTTATACTAATGTGAATGCTTTAAAAAAAGATCACTCAAGGGGCGCCTGGGTGGCTCAGTGGGTTAAAAGCCTCTGCCTTCAGCTCAGGTCATGATCCCAGAGTCCTGGGATTGAGCCCCACATCAGGCTCTCTGCTCTGCAGGGAGCCTGCTTCCTCCTCTCTCTCTGCCTGCCTCTCTGCCTAGTTGTGATTTCTCTCTGTCAAATAAATAAAAAAAGTATTTAAAAAAAAAAAAAAAAGATCACTCAAGCAAATATTTGAGGAATTTTTTAAAGAGTAAAGTGCTGCTGGAAATAAAAATGAAGATATTAATCATTGGTTTTTTTTGTTAATATATTAACAATACTCTAAGTGCTTGAGCCTGTTTTCTAGCAATAGTACAAAAAGAACAACTAAAATTTGGCTTTGATATGATACTGCTGTTTTTTTGAAAATGTGTTTTATGAACATTAATGGCATCACAGTTTATCTGTGCTTCTGTATTGTGACATCTACTGAGCTTATGTTTGTGTCCTGGCTTGAATAGGAAGGAAACATGCCTCTAGAAGATTTACTGGCATTCTATGGCTATGAACCTACAATTCCAGCAGTGGCAAATTCCAGTGCAAATAGCTCTCCAAGTGAACTTGCTGATGAACTACCTGACATGACACTAGACAAAGTAAGTACAGGCATTTAGTGAGTTGGGGGAAATTGGAGGGGGAGACAAACTATGAGAGACTGTGGACTCTGAGAAACAAACTGAGGGTCTTACGGGTGGTGGGGGGTGGGTGAGCCTGGTGGTGGGTATTATGGAGGGCATGTATTGCATAGAGCACTGGGTATGGTGCATAAACAATGAATTTTTGGAACACTGAAAACAAAATAAGATAAAATTTTAAAAAAAGAAGAAAAATTCCAGATCCATTACCATTGGGTGTTTTATTAGTTTCCTTTTAATTGAAGCTTTTATATTTCTGAAATGTAAATTTCTTTTTTTTTTTTTTTTTTTTTTTTTTAAGATTTTATTTATTTATTTGCCAGAGAGAGATCACAAGTAGGCAGAGAGGCAGGCAGAGAGAGGAGGAAGCAGGCTCCCCGCAGAGGAGAGAGCCCGATGCGGGGCTTGATCCCAGGACCCTGAGATCATGACCCGAGCCGAAGGCAGCAGCCCAATCCACTGAGCCACCCAGGCGCCCCTGAAATGTAAATTTCTTATTGACCCATTGCTCTTTATCATTATGGTGACCAATTTAAATATTGTTTGGCTTTGATTACACTGCTTTAAAAGTGTTAGTAGCTTCTTAATACTTTGTATGTTTGAGTGTTCTCCCATAAAGTTTATCTTTCCTATGTTGATGTATTATATCTAAACTTAGATTTTGCCCTGTTTTTGATCTTCTGAACTCTTGAATCCATTGATTAATAAATCCCCCAGAAGCCTTCAAGCCAAGCTGGCTTAGGTGTGGCATGGTTGGAGAGAAGTTCTGTTTTCTTGGGCTCTGTGAGTGGCAGCAGCCACAGCAGCTAAGGTCTTGGAGATATATCTGTAACATTGTTGGTTGCAGGGAAGGCATAGTCCGTGCGGAGGAAAGTTCATACAGCCATGATCTCTGCTAACTTTCTGTGGTCTCTGGAAAGCTTTCCTTGCCTTTCAGATCTCAGACAGGGAGAGGAATCCACATCTTGGAACCTCTTCCTGTGAGTTTTGTTGTTCCCCTTTTTCAGTCAAATGTGGTATTAATGTACCACACCTTAATGACTGTAGTCACCCAGGAAATATTGAGTGCCTACTATGTACCAGAACACAGATGACTATATCCTTAGATAAAAGTTAATTCAAACCTGTTTCTTTTAAAATTATATCACTAGTCAGAGTTTTTCATTGGTTAGATTTTTTTTTAATTATTGGAGAATAGGAGTTTGGAGAATTTTTGGTTTTATTTACTTATATTGGTAGAAAGTGAGTTTAATTTTTACTCACATAGAAATAAGATGATTTTTGGGGTACCTGGGTGGCTCAGTCATTAAATGTCTGCCTTTGGCTCAGGTCATGATCCCAGGGTTCTGGGATCGAGCCCTGCATCAGGCTTCCTGCCAAGCAGGAAGCTTCTCCCTGCTTCTCCCTCCCCACTCCCCCTACTTGTGTTCCCTCTCTCATTGTCTCTCTCTTTATCAAATAAATAAATAACATCTTTAAAAAAAAGATTAATTTTGTTGTAAATTCATGAAAAATTAGCCTGCAGGTTCGGATAGGCTTCCTGCTTCTCCGTGAGTTAGGCAGATTGTTTAAGTCTGTAATAATATAGTTAATAAATATTATATGTAGTTAAATACCAAGTGTTATTAAGTATTTATATATATGAAGTAAATTACAAGAGCATTTCGGATTTACTTTCCTCAAAACTAAGGGGCCTTCAACAAGTTTTTAATTGTATCATAATACATAATTTGTTTATAAATAACATGAAATTGATGAAGTATAATTTCTTTTTTTAAATGAAAAAAATTTTTTAATGAGATGTAGTAATTTCTAACTCCAGCACTGCATTCTTATTCTTTTAGGAGGAAATAGCAAAAGACCTATTGTCAGGTGATGATGAGGAAACTCAGTCTTCTGCAGATGACCTGACACCATCTGTGACTTCCCATGAAACTTCCGATTTCTTCCCTAGGCCTTTACGATGTAAGAAACTCAGTCGTTACTGGTTAATAGTAGCACTGATGCTCTGGCTCAAGTACGTTTTATGGCATTCACTAGTTTGTCAGACATAAAACAAAAGAACAAAAGAGTTCGTCAGAATATTCTAAGTGTTTTACTTAATGGAAATATAATTCTATTACAATCCAAATACGATTGTAACTTTTTATTGGGGTAGAGTTGAACTAACGTTGTTTTAAAACCTAAAACATTTGGTTAGTTTTGCAAAGCTGTCTATTTTCTTTCCCAAGATTCATCTGTTGCTATGGTAACCAATCTTAGTTCTTCAACCATGAAATTTTATGGACATTTTTGGACTTGTTTTAGAAGGCCCTTTACTCTCCTGGTTTTGCAAACCATCAGATGCTCAATAAGTATTTTTTATCTTTTTAGTGATTTATTTAATTCTTTTTTCTTCTTTTTAGTTCTTGGTGTTACCCCTTAATGTGTATCAGTAATATTTAAAACGTCTTTAAGTGAAATAATTTCTTACGTACAGTTTTGCTTATTTTTTTAGGTATTTTGATCATAGAAGAACTATTCACTTAACAAATAAATGCAAATACACATATAGGTGTATGTGTGCAAAAACAGTTTTGATAGACTTAATATGCACCTCTTTGTCTGTGTCCCATTCTGGGTTAGCATAAAAGAACTCTAGTGCTTTCTGTTTTTTTTTAGGGTGAACATAGTGGTTTTCCTTTGCCTTCGGAAACTATTTGACAGTAGACCAAAAAAATCTTAAGGATACTATACACTTTCTTAGTATTTTCAGTGTCTTGTTTTGACTAGTTTTAAAATGTAAATAGTACAATAAGTTGAGTATATTTGTGCTGATCTCATTCATTCAACAGATTTTTTACAAAATACCATGTGTCAGGGACATGTGCTGCAAAAACAGGCAGTAAAAACCTTTTTAAAATTTAATTTTTTTTTTTTTTTTAGCAAATACTACATGTGATGGAGATAAGGAATCAGAAGTTGAAGATGTTGAAACAGACAGTGGTAACTCACCTGAAGATTTAAGGAAAGTAAGTTGAGTTACCATCATAATAACTTAGTGGATAGTTTGGACTAAAGTAGCTTTTAAAAACGTTTCTGAAGTAACTTAAGATAATTTTGCTGTGTGAGATGAAAGTTCTTTCAACTTGTAGTAACTCATTAATGAGTTGGAACTGGTTTTTCAGTGTATTTTTATAAGTTTTTTTTACTTCTGAATTTTCTTGTAGGAAATAATGATTGGTTTACAGTATCAGGCAGAGATTCCCCCTTACCTTGGAGAGTATGATGGTGATGAGAAAGGTAAGATTTTTGGTTTTGATTTTGATACTATTTGGTAGGCCAAGCTATCCCTTGATATATTTGTTTATTTGATTATATATCAACCTAGGGAGTATACATCAATTTTTCGGGAAGATTTTATTTATTTATTAGAGAAAGAGAGAATGTGCAAGCAGGGGGAACTGTAGAGGGGGAGGGAGAAGCAGACTCCCCACCAAGCAGGGAGGCCAATGTGGGACTCAGTCCCTTGACGCTGGGATCATGACCAGAGCCAAAGGCAGATGCTTAACCAACTGAGCAACCGAGGTACCCTCAACCTTGACAGTGTAAAGATAGATTTGGAGTCAGCGAAAGTTTAGGCCTGACTCAGGAATAATATATCAAAATTAACAGACTCAGAGAACCACGTCTGTGCTATACAGTGCTTCTTAGCCCTACAGGTACGCTAAGGCACCAGGTAAAGTCATGGAATGCCTCTGCAGGTGCATCTGTTTGACCTACATCCCACTCTAGTAGAAGTGGGTAGAATCTTATAACCTGAGATAATGAGCACATTAGAGATAAAATGCTCTTGCAAAGAAAACTCTTGATGAATAAAGACTCTAGAAGAAATTCTCCTGTACGAGCCCTGAAAGAGAACGTGATAGAACACGATTCTGTTTCTTTTTTTGTATACCCCTACTTAAGTGTGATTGGTCTTTCTTCACATTTTTGGTAGATCCCAGTTATAGTTGGTTCTGAAAATATGGCAGAAAATAAAAATACAGGTACATTTCCCTAGCTGAACTTGGGAAGCCTGCAGATTTGACCGTGCACATTTGACTTTCCCTAAGGAGTCAGTTTGTCCCTGTGACATCATGGGGCCAGAGCAGCACAGCAACACAACTCTTCCTGAGTTTTTCTTTTTCCCTTTGCTCTGTTAGGTCATCCTCCATTTAAAGGAAGGGAAGATGGGCTACCCTAAGATTGTTAGCATTGACAGCTTCAGGAACAACGTTTTTCTGAATTGCTCTCAAAATGCTTTTGTCTCAGGGAAGCAAAAACAGTAGTTGATCTTGAGATGGCCCAGCCTCTCACTAGAGAGGTGGTGATCCCCCACCCAAATGACACACACCCTTGAAGTCAAGAACATGCTCAGCCACTGTCAGTTCTTAGATTAAACGTAACAGAGGTAGTCATCTCTCAGTTGTACACATTCAGGAGGGAAGGTATACCTTCTCCCCTTGGAGGGAATAAACCCAGACTGCTTTACCTATTTCAGTTTTGACAAAGAGGAGAGGAATGTACATCAAAAGTCAGTCTTGCTGGTTCATAGGCATATTTTATTTTTAACTTTCCTGCTCACCGGGAGCGATAGTGCCTGCCTCACATAGTTCTGAATATAAAGCACTTATCCTGGTTCATGGTACATAGTGAACTCTCAGTAAATCATTTTATTAGCTATATTTAGTACTTACCATACACTTGAAGAGTGCATTGCACTTGAAGCAATGGGATAAATATTTGTGCCATCTGTGTTACTTTGTGTGAAGTAGAAGCTTTAAGTATGGTGGCAGTGTGTGCATTAATAGAATTTACACCTTGTTTTAGTGACATTCTGGTTAGTAATAGATCAATCTCTTTAAGATATTTTGGAAAGTTTAGTTCTCTTACTGTTAATCATTCTTTTCCCTTTTTGATTGATGTGTATTCTCCTTTAAGTAAAATTCACTCTTTGGGAGGAAATTAGTAAAATAAAAAGCTACCTTTCTTAGGTATTTCATTTTTGGCAGATATTTTGGTTTTTATTTATTTTTGTTTGTTTTATTTGTTTTTAACCTATTCACATCATAGAGGCATAGAGTTCAAGAAAAACTCCAGGGAGGCTATTACAGAATTTATACACGTTATTTTTCCCCCATCATTAGGAGAATATAAAACACCCTTCTGAGTTTTACATTAGATTTCACTAGGCATAGAATGCCTTCTGATTGGATAGTAAATCCTATCAGTGAGAAAGCTACTTGCTCTAGGCATTGAAACACTCGGCCCTCCCATAAAGTCCAAAAAATTTTTTTTGTACCTTTACCAATTAAAGAGTCACCTTGTGAGACAGTCAAATTGCTGCTATCCTCAAAGTTAGTTGTGTGTAGTGTGTAGCCTATCAAAGAAGAGGAAGGACAATTAATATACATCTAGGAGTATGTTCACTATTTTTAATGTGTTAATGAAATTTTCTTTATTAGTGTATGAAAATGAAGACCAGTTACTTTGGCGTCCTGGTGTGGTTTTGGAGAGCAAAGTTAAGGAGTACCTTGTTGAGACCTCATTAAGAACTGGAAATGAAAAAATAATGGATAGGATATCTGCAGGAACGCACACAAGGGACAATGAACAGGTATACTTCCACTTCTGTTGAAACAGCAGCTAATTAATCTCTTCTTGGTTTTCTTTTTCTTTCTTTCTTTTTTTTTTTTTTTTTTAAGGAAGGGGGACAGGGATGGAGGTCAGAGAATTTTTTTTTTTTTTTTAAAGATTTTATTTATTTATTTGACAGAGAGAGAGAGATCACAAGTAGACAGAGAGGCAGGCAGAGAGAGGTGGGGGTCAGGGAAGCAGGCTCCCTGCTGAGCCTGATGTGGGGCTTGATCCCAGGACCCTGAGATCATGACCTGAGCCGAAGGCAGAGGCTTAACCCACTGAGCCACCCGGTGCCCCGAGGTCAGAGAATTTTAAGTAGGCTCCTTGCTCAGCCCTGAGCGGGATGTGGGGCTCGATCTTACAACCCTAAGATCATGACCTGAGCTGAAATCAGGAGTCAGATGCTTGACCGATTACGCCACTTTCTTGACTTTCTTATATATGATTCAAGTATTTTTTTTTTTTTTTAAGATTTTATTTATTTATTTGACAGAGAGAGATCACAAGTAGACAGAGAGGCAGGCAGAGAGAGAGAGAGGGAAGCAGGCTCGATGCTGAGCAGAGAGCCCAATGTGGGACTCGATCCCAGGACTCTGAGATCATGACCTGAACCGAAGGCAGCGGCTTAACCCACTGAGCCACCCAGGCGCCCCTGATTCAAGTATTTCTTATATGTGAACTGGATATCTCTTTCGCTATAGATTTTTAAAACTTGGAAAACGTTGGTTAAGAAAAAGTCCCACGACCAGGGCGCCTGGGTGGCTCAGTGGGTTAAAAGCCTCTGCCTTCGGCTCAGGTCACGATCCCAGGGTCCTGGGATCAAGCCCCACATCGGGCTCTCTGCTCAGCAGGGAGCCTGCTTCCTTCTCTTTCTCTCTCTCTCTCTCTCTCTGTCTCTCTCTCTGCCTGCCTCCCTGCCTACTTGTGATCTCTGTCTGTCAAAGAAAGAAAGAAAGAAAGAAAGAAAAAAAGAAAAAGTCCCATGACCTAGTGATAACCGCTCCATACTGTTTAACATTTTCTCTTCTGGTCCTTTTTCTATGTGTATGTGCATATTTTAATTTGAATCATTTATTTTCCTTGCCATTGAGAATTCTTTAGTATCTCTTCCTGATGACTATATATTCTTCCATCCTGTAGCTATAATATAACTTATTTAAACATTCTGTATGGTTGGACCTGAGATTTTATAATAAAGGTATTTTTTGGATTATTCTTGAACTCTGTTCAGGAAGTGTTGAAATGTATTACCTATTAAGATTGTATAAATATGTTTTAGGAGCATTTGTTAGGCACTGTGTACATATAGTTGCAGGATACTCTTGATTGTATGTGGGATGGGACTGGGAGTATTGCCTAGTAAGGGTCTTTTTTTTTTTTTAATGCCCCTGGTTTTGCCATCTGACATCATTTTGCCCCTCTTGTATACTTTTCACTCTGTATCTTTAGCCTCAATAATCCTAACTGAAATGAATATCCAGAGATAGTTGGACTCAGACTTGAATTTCCAAGTAACATACAGAAATCATTGTAGCTGAATTTCAGAGTAGCTTTGCAGCTGTCAAAAAGAACCCCCCCCCCCCCCCAGTGAAATAAGTCAATCGGAGAAAGACAACTATCATATGATCTCCCTGATATGAGGACATGGAGAAGCAACATGGGGGGGTAGGGGGATAGGAGAAGAATAAATGAAACAAGATGGGATTGGGAGGGAGACAAACCATAAATGACTCTTAATCTCACAAAACAAACTGGGGGTTGCTGGGGGGAGGTGGGATTGGGAGAGGGGGAGCGGGCTATGGACATTGGGGAGGGGAGGCGAACCATAAGAGACTGTGGACTCTGAGAAACAACCTGAGGGTTTAGGAGGATCAGGGGTGGGAGGTTGGGGGAACAGGTGGTGGGTAATGGGGAGGGCACGTTTTGCATGGAGCACTGGGTGTTGTGCAAAAAGAATGAATACTGTTACGCTGAAAAAATAAATAAAATGGAAAAAAAAAAGAATAATAAGCAGTGCTTGGTTTGATAGAGGCTGTCTTTATTATACGAAGGTAGTAACCATCTACTTATAATGGTTTTTGTCCTTTATAAAATTAGAAATGGATACTGATTTATCAGATGCTTTTTGTCCTTTATAAAATTAGAAATGGATACTGATTTATCAGATGCTTTTTTAGCAGCCGGATTGTTTTTTAATGGTGATTTTCTGATTATTAACCTATTGATGTATTAATAGATTTACTAATATTGAGCCCTCTTTGCCTTTCTTGGAAATTACCTGGGAAGGTGGATTATTATTTTACTTTCATTTAAGTTCTCTCTGCTGCTATTTCATATATTTGTAATTCCAAACAGATTTAATGAGAAGAAATTCTAATTTTAAGAAAAATGACACCCTTCATAGTAGACCATGAGACCATTATAAACACCAGTCACTCAAGTACCCATCCTTCTCTTCTAGGTCTGCTGCTGTTCCCTCTTATTAACGCTCTAAAAGGCAGGGAGTAGGTCATGTCAAGAAATAAGACCATAATGCTAATTTTTCCCAACTAGAAAAAAAATCATCTAACAGGGAAATTGCCCAGTTCAGATGGCCTCGCAATTAAAATAAATAAATAAATAAAAAAGTATACTGGCAAGTGACTTCTGAGGGGTAGAGTGAAAATGAACAAACTCCTGGGATATGAGAGTCCATCACCAGGATAGTTAAGTAGATGAAATGTTTGGGCAAACATACCCCTAAATGTCTTGCATTTAGATAGCATTTCAGACAGTATTTGTTAGGACCCTTACTAGTCCCCCCCCCCACCCCTTTTTTTGTGTCTATTTGTTTTAATGCTCTTAAGTGTGAATTTCTGGTAGTTTTTATTGGATAGGTTTTTTTTTTTTTTCCTTTCTCTTGTAGGCATTATATGAACTTCTCAAGTGTAACCATAATATAAAGGAAGCAATTGAAAGGTACTGCTGCAATGGAAAGGCATCTCAAGGTAAGGAACGCTTGGGATCAAGAGAGGGAAGTGATAGGGCATGCTCATTTGGGGATTAGAATAAGCAAAGTATTGTAAAGGATGGAGCAGTCCTGTAACACTTTTGTAAGATCTCTGTTCATCTTCATAGCCAATAATTTTTTCCTTTTCTTGCCCTCTATTTTTAGACGTACGAGAGATTGTTCAAATACAAATTAGTTATCCCCCTGTCACCTCCACTTTCTTGAAGAAATAGTTACAGAACAAAGCAGACCCCAGAGATGACAATATATCCAAAGTAATTAAAAAGAATGATTTTATGATTTCATTGAAAAGTTGTTTTTTTTAAACCAAACAGGAAATGAAAAGATTACAGATAAAAAAAATGTATTATAACATATTCCATTGAATTTATTACAAAGAAGGTATTTTTAGTAATCATGTAATAAAATTTTTACAGTACTTAGGCTTTGTTTTATGTGTGTCAGGGAAAATGGTTACCTTTAATTTCAGTAGTTTTGTCACTATATAAATAATTGCATGCACCATAACTTTCATTAAGTAGATATACAGTGAAATAATACTCATTAATATATAAATGATTTGGAGGAATAGAAAAGCTGAAAACAGTACATTTAAACTTATAGGTTGAGATAGTCTGTAGAAGTGTTTTCTTACAGAAGTTGCTTTTTTGAGAAAATTATTTTTAAGCTTTCCTAATCTCAAAAACTAAATACTGGTTTTTTTCTTTAGTTCAAACTATGTTTTGTCTTTATGGTGGACTACTCTTAGGGAGGACCTGGTCCCCAGTGTCTTCAAGTAAAGAACTTCAAGTTCCTCTGCCCCAAGCAGATTTGAGGTCACTCATATTAGCATCTTCTGAGCAGTCGAATGGGATTTAGTCTTTTAAGAGCATGGGCTGTTCATATTCCCATTGGGTTTCCAGAGTGTAGCACTCTGCAAACTGACTTTAAATAAATATGTATTGGTTACTTATGGTCTTTAATTAAAAGCACTATGGTTTTGATATAATACCCAAAATAAGGCTTTTTTCCCCATAAACGAGATAACTTTTTTAATTTGAAAAAATACATGCTCATTGTTTAAAAAAATTAAAAAAAACAGCGAGCATAAATGATAGAAAAACATTATTATTCTTATCCTCCCATGTAGAGAAAAAGAACCCATTGTTTGTATTTTGGCATTGTTGATTTTTAAATAAGATTTGTATTGTGCATACTTTTGGTAATCCTAACTGATTTCTGCATACAGAACTGTGTGTATGTGTACATGTGAGAGAGAGATTGAGAGAGAGAGGGATCGTTACTTAATGGCCTTTTATAGGGGAAACATACTGAAAGTGTGAACTGGCAATTCATGTAAAAGAGCTCTGAAGCCAATAAAGTTTCTTTCTAAATCTTTTTAGAAGGAATGACTGCATGGACGGAAGAAGAATGCCGGAGCTTTGAACATGCACTCATGCTTTTTGGAAAAGATTTTCATCTTATACAGAAGAATAAGGTAAGTTAGGCAAATTAGTATAGATCAGTTAGTATAGACAATGAATAGAAGCATGTAAGTTTTAAGTCACTTGGGTAGGGAAAAAAAAAAAGGAAGAGTTTGTTAATCCTTTCCTGCCGTTAGCATTTCTTAAGTTGCTCTGCACATGACTGGGATTGGCTTTCACGCAGGGTGGCTGATAGAGGACTCACCTATCTTTTGACATACATAGTTGTTACACTCTACTCATGGAGAATGGATTGACTATATTTTCTACGTAGTCTTACTCTTCTTCTGTTTGCCTTGACTTTGATTTCTTTCTAAGCTCTTCATAAGTTTACGGTCTCAAAAATATTTCTCTTTAGCAGCCAGAACCGTAGTTGCTGAAAGAAGAAACATTGGTTAACTAAAACCAACTATAAATATTTTAATAACATCAAATGCTAGCAAGGATGTGGAGCAACAGGAACTCTCATTCATTGCTGATGGGAATGCAAATAGTATGGCCCCTTTCAAAAAGATAGTTTGGCAGTTTCTTACAAAGCTAATCATACTCTTACCATATGATCCAGCAGTTACAGTCATTAGTATTTACACAGAAGAGTTGAAAACTTATATCCACACAAAATGTTAATAGCACATTTAATCATAATGGCCAGAACTTGGAGACAAGTAAGATGTCCTTTGAGGTGGAGGATAAATACATTGTGACACATTCAGACAATGGCATATTATTCAATTCTAAAAAGAAGGAGCTATCAAGACACACACCAAAAAAAACCATGGGGGAACCTTTAAATGCATATTACTAAGTCAAAGAAGCCAATCTGTAAAGGTTATATTACAGCATGATTTCAACTATATGACATTCTGGAAAAGGCAAAACTGGGGAGACAGTAAATCAGTGGTTACAAGATTTATCATAGAGGGAGTGATGAATAGACACAGTACAGAGGATTTTTAGGGTAGTGGCACTATTTTGTATGATACTCTAATGGTGGATATATGTCGTCATATATTTGTCAGTACCTATATAATGTTTAGTACCTGAGTGAACCCTAATGTAAATGATGGACTTCGGGTAATAAAGATGTGCTGGTGTAGAGTCATTGATTGTAACATGTACCACTGTGGGGGGAATTGATAGTGGAGGAAGCTCTGTATGTTTGGGAGTAGAAGATGGTTATGTTAACTTTGTACTTTCTGCTGCTCATGTCAGCTGTGAACCTAAAACTGCTCTAAAAAATAAAGTCAATTTTTAAAAAAGTGTGTGTGCATGTGTATATCCCAGTAGTCTGGAATAATTAAGTTTCATTAAAGTATGGTTTATTTGTTATTATCGCTCTACATCCTAAAGGAACATAAGATTTGAAGTGGGTGGGTAGGTCAATATTTTATTCCTTTTTCTTTTCATTATAATAGACTTTATTTTTTAGAGCAATTTTTGGTGTATAGAAAAATTGATCAGAAAGTACATAGGATTCCCATATGTCCCTTTATCCCCACAAACACAGCTTCCACTATTATTAATATCTTAGATTAGTGTGATACATTTGTTATAATTAATGAACCAATATTGGTATATTATTATTAACTGAAGTCCATGGTTTACATACTGGTTCACTTTTTGTGTTATATGGTTCTGATAGGTATGTAATGACTTGTGCCATTAATATATATTGATATCCACCATTATGGTATCGTACGGAATGGTTTCACTGTCCTAAAATCCTTTGTACTACAACCAATTCCAATCTGTTCCTCCCCTCCTTCCTCCACTCCTACCCCAGCATCTGGCTTTTTACTCTCTCTATACCTTTGCCATTTCGGAGTGTCATATGGTTGGAATCATATAGTATGTAGCCTTTTCAGATTGGTTTCTTTGACTTAGTAGTATGCATTTAAGGGTTTCTTCATGTCTTGTCATGACTTGATAGTGCATTTCTTTTTATCACATTTCTTTTTATTCCATTGTATGGATATGCCAGTTTATCCATTCCCCTTGAGGCGCATCATGGTCCCATTCAAGTTTTGATAGTTTTATGCTGCTGTAAACATCTGGTGTGAAGGTTTTTGTATATTACTTAAGTTTTCAACTCCTTTAGCTAAATGCCAGTGAGTGGGATTGCTGGATTCCATGGTAAGATTATGTTTGGTTAGAAACATACAAACTCTTTAAAATGTCTGCTAAAGTGACTTTACCATTTTGTATTCCCACCAGCACTGAGAGTTCCTCTTCCTCCTCATCCTTCCAGCATTTGATGTTGTCAGGGTTTTAGATTTTGGCCATTATAGTAGGTGTGTAATGTGTCTTGTTGTTTTCATTTGCATTTCTCTGATGACATAAGATGTGGAGTATCTTTTCATTTGTTTATTTGCCATCTGTATCTCTTCTTTGTGAGGTGTCTGTTAAGGTCTTTAGCCCATTTTTTAATTGAATGGTTTGTTGCCTTATTGTAAAGTTTTAAGTGCTCTTTTTGGGTATTTTGAATAATGTCCTTTTTTTAAAAAAGATTTTATGTATTTATTTGACACACAGAGAGAGAATCACAAGTAGGCAGAGAGGCAGGCAGAGAGAGGGGGAAGCAGGTTCCCTGCCAAGCAGAGAGCCCGATGCTGGGCTCGATCCCAGAACCCTGAGATCATGACCTGAGCCAAAGGCAGAGGCTTTAACCCACTGAGCCACCCAGGTGCCCCTGGGTAATAGTCCTTTATCACATATGTGTTTTGCAATTATTTTCTCCCTGTATATGGCTGTCTTTTCATTCTCCTAACAGTGTTTTTTGCAAAGTAGAAGGTTTTAATTTTAGTGAATTTTTTTTTTTTTAAAGATTTTTTAATTTTTTATTTGTCAGAGTGAGAGAGAGAGGGATCACAGGCAGACAGAGTGTCAGGCAGAGTCAGAGGGAGAAGCAGGCTCCCCGCTGAGCAAGGAGCCTGATGTGGGACTCGATCCCAGGACGCTGGGATCATGACCCGAGCCGAAGGCAGCTGCTCAACCAGCTGAGCCTCAGATTTTCTTTTACATCTAAAAAGTCATTGTTATCCCGAAGGTCATCTAGCTTTTATGTTATCTTCTAGGAGCTTTATAGTTTAGTGTTTCACATTTATGTTTGTATTCCATTTTTTAGTTTATTTTTGTGAAATTGTTAAGATCTGTGTCTAATTTCTTTCTTATCTTTTCTTTCTTTCTTTTGTGTTGTTTTATTTTTACATGTGGATGTCCAGTTGTTTTAACACCATTTGGTTTAACACCATTTAACACTATCCTTCATTGCATCGCCTTTACTCTTTGTTAAAGTTAGTTGACTGCCTTTCTTTGGGTCTGTTTCTGGGCTCTCCATTCTCTTGTGTTAATTTATATCTGCGCCACCCCCCCCCCAGCACACTGTCTTGACTACTGTAACTTTATAGTAGTAAGTCTTGAAGTTGGGTAGTATCATTCCCCAATTTTGTTTTTCTCTTTCAATATTGTGTTGGCCACTCTGATTTGTTTTTTGTTGGTTTTTGTTTTTTTGTTTTGTTTTTGGTTTTTTTTTTGCCTTTCCACATAAACTTTAGAGTTAGTTTATCAGTATTTACCCACTAACTTGCTGGGGTTTTGGTTGGGATTGTCCAGAATCTATAGGTCAAGTTGGGAAGAACTGATATCTTAACAATCATGAGTCTTCTACCCATGGATGTGGAGTATCTTTCCATTTATTTAGATCTCTGATTTCTTTAATCATGGTTTTATAGTTTTCCTCACATAATATCTTGTGTGCAGTTTGTTAGATGTGTACCTAAACTATTTCATTTTTGGGGTGCTAATGTAAATGCTATTGTATTTTTAAATTTCACATATTGGTTGTTTATTGTTGGTATATAGGCAAGCAGTTGATTTTTGGATACTAACCTTGTATCCTGCATCCTAGCTACAATCATTTATTAGTTACATGAGTGTTTTGCTGATTCTTTGGAATTTTCTATGTAAATAGTTATGTCATCTGTGAGCAGAGATAGTTTTATTTTTTCCTTCTCAGTTCGTATACCTTTTAATTTTTTCTTGTCTTACTGCATTTGCTAGACCTTCTAGTAAGATGTTGAATAGTTGAGAGCCTTTTTGTATGTATGAAAACCTAATGTTTTCTTAAAGATGAGATGAAATACTTAATTTACTGAGTAGATAAAACATTTTTCAAGGGGGCGCCTAGGTGGCTCAGTGGGTTAAGCCTCTGCCTTCGGCTCAAGTCATGATCTCAGGGCCCTGGGATCCATCCCTGCATCGGCCTCACTGCTCAGCAGGGAGCCTGCTTCCTCCTCTCTCTGTCTGCCTCTCTGCCTACTTGAGATCTCTGTCTGTCAAATAAATAAAATCTTAAAAATTTTTTTTTCAAGAAGTCTTGGTTGTTTAAGTCAAAATAAAACACAAATTTTTCAATGACTAGTGAAATCTGTCCATTCATTCCATAAATAATTAAGTTCTGCCATTTACCAGACATTTTAATTGCTAGAGATACATCAGTGAGTAAGACAGGAAAGGTCTCTGTCCCCAGAAAGCCTATGTTCTTAAAGTGGATGATGTTTTTTGAAATATGTACTTTATTTCTTCGCTTAAAAAGCTAGTTCCTTATGTTATGAACTTATTATATCATGCTCACTAATCAGGATAGAGACTCTGAAACTTCTTTATTTGATGCCGATTAAGTAATAGGCAAAGTGCTTACTAGATAAGGGTACAGAACTTTATCTGTATGCCTGAACTCATACCTGTAACTGTGTATAGTTTGACCAGCCCCAGTCTGGATGTGGGGCCAAGTTGGCAAGGCTCATATTTTTTTATCGTTGTTGTTGTTGTTTTTACAAACTCTGTTGGAGCTATGAACCAAACCCATGTTGAAGGAAAACACCCTGCCATTAGCTAGCAGATCATCTTACATTGCAGATGCAGTTGAGTGCTACTCCCTTTTCTAAGGGTTCTGTGTCCCTTTTGCATTATGGAACCCTTTGATAATCTGATGATGCTGTAGCTCTTCTTCTCAGAAAAATACAGCTGCATATTATTTTGGAATCTAATGGATGCCAGTGAATATCATTCGTGGACCCCTCAGGGTTAGGAAGGACTGTTGGCTTCAGTCAGCATCACAGTGAGAGTTCAGTGCGGAAAAAGTAAAGGTTGCCATTGTTTTAAGATTTTCAGGAAACGTGTAAGATAATTCCTGGATACACATTTATTTTATAAATGAATACATTCTGATTTAAATAACAAACTTTGAACTTTTGAGGGTATCCTTATTATTAAATAGTTTAAACGTAACAACATTTTACTAGTAAAATGTTCAGAATTTATAATAGGGAGGATAGAAAATAAGACACATAGATTGAAGTTACAGTGTTGTAAAAAAAACCCAAAAATACAGCATGGTGGGGCGTGTCTGGGTGACTCAGGTCATGATCCCAGGGTCCTAGAATCAAGCCCGAGTTGGGCTCTCTGCTCAGTGGGGAGTCTGCTTCTCCCGCTACCTCTGCTCTCCCCCTGCTTGTGCAGCTGCATGCTCTCTGTCTTTCTCTGTCAAATAAATAAATAAACTCTTTAAAAAAAGATGTTACTGAAAATGGGCTGGGTCTGTTGGTTTCTATTTAAAAATTTTAACTTTTTTTTGTTAGGTGAGAACTAGAACAGTTGCTGAATGTGTAGCATTCTACTATATGTGGAAGAAATCTGAACGTTATGATTACTTTGCTCAACAGACAAGATTTGGAAAGAAGCGATATAACCATCACCCTGGAGTTACGTAAGTACTATGGGGTTGATTTTAGAGACTTCTGTTTTTAACTGTGATAGGCAGTCTTGAAGTTACTGGGGTATGTTTTTCAGGGACTATATGGATCGTTTGGTAGATGAAACAGAAGCTCTGGGTTCAACAGTAAATTCTTCAGCCTTAACTTCCAATCGACCTGAGCCTCTTCCTGATCAGCAACTGAACATTCTCAATTCTTTCACTGCCAGTGACTTGACAGGTAAAATGAGCATCTTTTTGTGTTCGTTAGCTTAGCGCAAAATTGGGTCATCTTCGTTTCAGGACATGGGACCACTACCTTAAACCATTTTCCATTTCTTTTTAGCCCTGACCAACAGTGTGGCAACGGTCTGCAACCCCACGGATGTGAATTGTTTGGATGATAGCTTTCCTCCACTGGGCAACACACCCCGTGGACAAGTCAATCATGTGCCTGTCGTAACGGAGGAGTTACTCACCCTGCCGAGCAATGGGGAAAGTGATTGTTTTAATTTATTTGAGACTGGATTTTATCACTCGGAGCTAAACCCCATGAACATGTGCAGTGAAGAGTCAGAAAGACCAGCAAAGAGATTGAAAATGGGCATTGCTGTTCCTGAATCCTTTATGAATGAGGTTTCTGTAAATAATTTGGGTGTGGACTTTGAAAATCACACACATCATATCACCAGTGCCAAAATGGCCGTCTCCGTGGCTGACTTTGGCAGTCTGTCTGCCAGTGAGACCAATGGTTTCATCAGTGCCCATGCTCTGCATCAGCATACCGCCCTTCACTCTGAGTGACAGGAGTGAGGAGCCCAGAAACAGTGGGTGTGCAGTACCAGTAAACTTGAGGAAAGGATCAGGTTTGCTTAGTCTTTCACTGGAAGTTTGAACCTTTTTCAGTATGACATCAGTGATGTCAGTATGTATAGAACTATATCTTGATTTATCAAGAGTATTTTCATTTTTCAATCCATAAATGTGGAAATGAACTATGATCAGCAGAGTTGGGAACTAAGATTGAACTCTGTGGTGCAGCTTTAAGCTCTGCTTATCTCTTCCTCATCCCCCAGTACCTCTTCTCCACTCCCTTCTTTTTCTATTCTTTTCAGTTCCCCACTGCCCTCACTCCCAGTTTTAAAACCTGTAGACAGAGGCCACCAGCTCAAAACCAGCACAGATGTTCTGAACTGAATGGAGTGGCTTCTTTTCGTGTAAATTCCTTTTGCCATAATGGATGCAGTGGAATAACAATGTTTACAGGTACCGATCCCAATCCCTGCTCAATGTAGCATTTTTTGGTTTTATTTTCTTAATTAAATAAAAGCAGGGGTAGGTTTCTTTAAACTGCACAAACATGCAAGGATTTTTTTAAAATGGAAACTTCTCTCATGTTATTCAACTAGAGCACTTCAGTTTACAAAACAGCAAGTCCATCTTTATGGAAGCCAGCACGAGGAACTGCGTGCAAATTATGAAGACGCTTGCTTGGATCCTGTTTCAAAATTCTAGACCAGGGCTACCTTACACAGAATCAGTCATTTTACTGTGGGAAGAGTTCTGTGTACCTTCACTTATTGGCTAAAAATTTGGCATTTAAAGATGTGGTATTCAGATGGGATTTTGTCCACCATTGTCAAGATTATAATTGTAAAAATCATACTGGTCATTGATAATTAGTTTATCCTGAGGCAACTGACTTGCAGGACACAGTCTACAAAGTCTAGGATGTTGCCACTCAATGGTTTACGTTTTGGGACACTTCTTAAGTTGTCTGTAGCACTGCAGTTCAAAGTGTTAATATTTTGGAGGGACTTCTAGATTTTACACTTAATGCAGTAGAACCTTGAAGTATATTTAAACTTTTTTGTTTAGCTTGAACAGTTGGTGAGATAAATGTGAGTTTCTATCTGCAATAGCATGGTACTTTACCACTTTAAGTTTCAAAAGTGAGAGACGTTCAGATGCATCTCAGACTGTTTTATTTTTATTGCAGACATTGTGAATGAGAAGCCATTGTCCTAAACTTTGGCCATTTTTGCTCTATAGATATGCATCTCTAAGTTAAAAGGTGAATTCAAACAATGTGTATGTAATACAGTATTAGGGTGTAATAAGCTTTGCTTTTATAGTTCAGTTAAGACAGAATTTTGCTTTTTTTTTTTTTTTTTGCGCACCATCTTAATTTCCAAATTCTACTAGTTGTCTTGCTTTGCAAAAACCTTAAATGTTTGGCTGCATTGCTCATATTTGTAAGAGTAAGTCGCTTCAAGGTTGTGCTGAGGAGTAGATAGGTTGTAGTGACCTTAGTAGTGATGGAAAGGGAGGGTATTTATTATACAAACTGTGAACTGCAATGACATCCTTAGTTTTGGATGATGTGTATTCTTATTTTTCTTTGCAGCATTTTAATGAAGATTGCTTTGAAGTGTTTACGCAGTAGCATATTTACTATAAAATTTAGTTTAGCACAGTGGACAAAAGTAGTTAAATTAATAACTTAAAATCAGTCTCTAATTTATACATCGAAAGTCTAGCATTCCTGTATGCACACAGTAAATAATGGGTAGCCTGGGCTGTGTGTTGCTTTCAGATATTTTTATCCAAGTTATCAGCTTCTTATTGCTGTGGTGTTGTGCTAAACTTTGAACCTTATTTCTTCTGTTAAAAATCAGTATACCTTTTATAATTTAGTAAGATACTGGCCATAATCTTCCATTGTTTTAACTTTGATTTTTACTCTGGGTTTACAGTGGCTGGTTTGTATAAAGTAATTTACACAAAGATGACTGAATGCTAATACCAGTTGCACTTAAATGAACATGCCCATTCTCAGTAGCTGATGCAGTAACATACTCAGTTTATCTATGCATTGCTGGGATCTTGATATAAGATGGAAACAGTGTTTCTTATCTAAAGTTTTGATTATCAGCAAGTTGAATGGACACTTTAGTTATTTAAATAAAGATTTTTGACCAAAATCCAGTAAATGATATGAGAGAAAAATAAATTCCAGCTAGTTTAATAGATTTTTAAATGTCAATCTGATTTTAGCCTCTTAGAGAGCGCTAACTAGCTGGTAACGTTTACTTTTAATTCCTTCTTAAAATGAGGCAATAATTTGCAAGATTTTTGTATATATATATGTAAATTCTTCATATCTTTTTAGATCTAATTCAGTATTTTCTGACTGCTTCCGCCATGTATAATACCATTTTTGTGCATGCTTGATGTGACATTCATAAATTGTACCACTATGACTTTATCCATGTAAAATAGCTATTTATTGAATTTTCTTTTGAACGCTGGGTTTACTGTTTTTTTTTCCCCCTCCAGTTAAGCATTTTAACAGAGAATTTGTTACCGTTTATTAGAAGAATTGCGTTTGAGAGCATGAAAATTACTGATTTGCAATTTTATGAAGAAACAATAATGCCTTTATTATCAAGTGTTAAGCACAATTCTTATAACAAACTGTGATAAATTCTTTTTTCCTCTTGCCACATTATTTTCTTATGAACAAACCAAAAATCCATGGTGAGCTGTTGCATTGTTGGCTGATGTATCTTTTATGTACAGGGAATTTGAAGAGGACCTGGATTCATTTAGAAGTGTAACTGGTGCTGTGATTATAGCAATACTTTACTTTTGTTAGTCGTACTTCATCTTTTACATGCTAGCTTTTTAAGTGTTTAGTTTTCCTCTTGTCATGGTCAACTGCTGAATTTACTTGAAGGATGTAGAATACTGTTTAAACAATACTAAAGTGTGTACAATTAGGTCAAAGAATTGTGCAGTTGTTTCCTTTTTAATTTTTAAAATTGAGGGTCATAAATATTTGAGAACTTCAGATCTAATAGAGCATAGTGATACTATTTAATTTAACCAAAGTCTCTAGTGAATATTTCAACTTTGAATGTAAACTAATGAATAAACCTGACCACCAAGGAGATTGTTTGCCCAGAGTTTCAAAGCACATTGTCTACAAATGGAAATTGAAATAATTTATAAAAATATTGACATTACTATGTTTTTTAAAAAGTTCTTAATTTTTTCACTAAAAGGAGGAAACTATTAGTTTTATTGTTAGGTAGATATTAAAATTCCTCTTAGATGACCAGTGATTCCAATTGTCCTAGTTTGAAATAAGTACCCTGTGAGTATGAGATTAATTAGTGACAATCACAACAAGTTTTAGTAACAGATGTTCAAGAGGAAGTTGCTATTGTTGCATTGATTTTAATATTTGTACATAAACACTGATTTTTTTGAGCATTATTTTGTATTTGTTGTACTTTAATACCTGGTGTACAGTTCCAGAAATAAAAATCTGGAAATCTTTTTTTTTTCTTGGTTCGTGTGAGTATTTGCTGCAATTAGATACTTATTTAATAAATCCTAAGCTATAACACCTGGGTGGAAACTTAACCACTTTTCAACTGGGATTTTGCTGTTGTAAATAAGTATGTGACAAAGTTAGTAGATAAAATAAGTTTCCTTTAAATCCTCTATAACAGATTTTCATTTATACTAAACCAGTCGTTCCAAAGTGAGGCTTATTACACTTTTAGTTTAATTCAGGAGATATTTACTGAATGTCTGTTATGTTTCAAACACTCTTCTAGGTAACTTTGTCTTTTAGGAAGACATGGTGTCTGAAATTTGATCGGATGTTATTACTTGACAATATATTTATGGTAAACTCGTCTTTATAGTTTAGTAGACTCTAGAAATATTTTTTTTAAGATTTTTAAATTTATTTGACAGACAGAGATCACAAGTATGCAGAGAGGCAGGCAGAGAGAGAGGGGAAAGCAGGCTCCCTGCCGAGCAGAGAGCCCGATATGGGACTCGATCCCAGGATCCCGAGATCACGACCAGAGCCGAAGGCAGAGGCCTTAACCCACTGAGCCACCCAGGCGCCCCTAGAATTTTTTTTTTTTTTAAGATTTCATTTATTTGACAGAGATCACAAGTAGGCAGAGGCAGGTAGAGAGAGAGGTCGGCGGGGTGGGGGGGGATGCAGACTCCCTGCTGAGCAGAAAGCCTGATGCAGGGCTTGATCCCAGGACCCTGAGATCATGATCTGAGCCGAAGGCAGAGGCTTAACCCACTGAGTCACCCAGGCGCCCCCCCCGAAATATTTTAAACCTTCATCTTTTCAAGCTGATGATCTCATTTTAGTCTAATTTCACAAGTTTGTCCCCATATTTCATTTGCTCTGAGTGGAGCTTTATGTAGTCCATTCTCTTTTTTTAAGATTTATTAGCGAGTTGGGGGGGGGTCAGAGGAAAAGGGAGAGAGAATCTAGCCCATTCTTAATATGCAGTGATCATATTTCACACAGGTTCAAATTTTGTACAGGCACACGAAGAGGATAAAATGAAAGCACATATTCTGACTCCTTTGATTACTTGTATAAAACCGCATTCCTCGGGGTACCTGGGTGGCTCAGTGGGTTAAAGCCTCTGCCTTCTCTCGGGTCGGGGTCTCGGGGTCCTGGGATTGAGCCCCGCGTCGGGATCTCTGCTCAGCGGGGAGCCTGCTTTCCTTCCTCTCTCTCTGCCTCCCTCTCTGCTTGCTTGTGATCTCTGTCTGTCAAATAAATAAATAAATAAAACCTTTAAAAAAAAAACAAACCGCATTCCTCCAAGCACAGACATCACAGAAACTTAAATGTTCAGGCCTCTGGGGGGAATACATACACAGAAGTGCCTTCAGGTGGGACCGAACACCAGTTTGTTTCGAATCCTGCCAAGAGCAGCTGCATACCATGTGAGAGCTACAGAGTACTTCAGGCTTTTAGGGGAGGGAGGAGAGTCTTGGAGCAGAATTTCTCGTGACTTGTAGACCTTATCCTTGTTGGCCATAATTTTCATCAATGATAGGCTTTGAACTTGCTGCTTCTCTGACTTCTCAAAGAATCTGTAAGTTGGATATTTCATTATATACACTTTGTCTTCATCCCTAGGACAGGACTATTTACCACTTCCCATCCAGTAAGTGTTCTCTAACCCTTTTCCTCTCTTTCTGTGTCTATGGGGATTCTCTGACAAAGCTGGGCACAGGGGCATTGAATTTGTGATTCTAGATCAGGAGTGCTCATGTGTTCCTAGGTTTAATACACTAGTTGACATGCACTTTTAGAGACACAGCTGTTGGGTAACTCAGTTTTGATGAGGCAGTTACATGGAGGTAAAGCCTCTATTTCCATGAAGTTGTTTCATAGAACTCATGAAATGTTAGAACTCATAAAGGCATTTCAGAAGTATGTCAGAAATGAAACCAGCCATTTATAAGTCTAAACAATTATTTCGATAAGAAAAATAGATGTTTCTGTTTTAAAATGCCTATGTTACATTAAAAAATTTTTTCACTCCTGGGGCGCCTGGGTGGCTCAGTGGGTTAAAGCCTCTGCCTTCGGCTCAGGTCATGATCCCAGGGTCCTGGGATCGAGCCCCACATCGGGCTCTCTGCTCCGCGGGGAGCCTGCTTCCTCCTCTCTCTCTGCCTGCCTCTCTGCCTAGTTGTGATTTCTCTCTGTCAAATAAATAAAATATTAAAAAAAAATACCTTATATAGGAATTTGCTTGAGATTAAAAAAAAAAAATTTTTTTTTCACTCCTCCAGTGCAGACCAAATTATTGTACTAGGCAAGCTTTATACTCCACCATGAGCACTTTATGAGCAGAAACCATATTTTATTCTTTGACTCCCCCAGAGCCCTTCACGTAGTAGACATTTCCTAAAAGTTTGATGACATCGTCTACCCTGCAGCTAATGGTGACTTTGCCCCTAGCTTTTTTTTTTTTTAAAGACTTTATTTATTTGACAGAGATCTCAAGTAGGCAGAGAGAGGAGGAAGCAGGCTCCCCGCTGAGTAGAGAGCCCGATGATGCGGGGCTCGATCCCAGGACTCTGAGATCATGACCTGAGCCGAAGGCAGAGGATTTAACCCATTGAGCCACCCAGGCGCCCCTGCCCCTAGCTTTAAAAGAAAAAAAAAAAAACAAAAAAAAAAAACTTAAGACAAAAGCTAAAAGAACAGAATAAAGAAAAACCCAGATTGAGCAATTGACATTTTATCATATTTGATCTTTTTCTATATAACATACCTTTCTTTTCCTCTTGAAGTAGTTTTAAATTTACATTGCAAGAGTTCACTCCTAAATACTTTAGCCCACCAGATGTGTCCACAGGAGTTAGTATTTCTCTCTTTTTTTAAGATTTTATTTATTTATTTGACAGAGTATAAGTAGACAGAGTGGCAGGCAGGAGGAGAGGGCAAAGCAAGCTCCCCACCGAGCAGGGAGCCCAATGTGGGGCTTGATCCCAGGGCCCTGGGGTCATGACTGAGCCAAAGGCAGCTACTCAACTGACTGAGCCACCCACGAGCCCCAGAAGTTAGTATTTCTGTATTTTACTTAAAGGTCTGTATAACAGGATCTTCTTGGTCAAGTGGTCAAGTAGATTGGCTTTTTTTTTTTTTTTTTAATAAAAATAGTCTCCCTGTTTTCCCAGCATCTTGGTGACACAAATAAAGGACAAATGAGGCTGAGAAAAGGAATCAGATGCTGCACGAATATACATTTACTATCTACACGAGATAAATCTAATAGAGAAAAAGAAGGAAAGCGTAATGGGAATTTTCAGGGCTGGCAGCTGGGGACTGTAAATTTCAGTAGGCTGGTTGGGCAAGGTGACTCTGAGGGAAGACCTTTGCAGGCACAGAAAACTACAAGTCTGAAGTACAAGTGTGCCCAGCAGGTTCTAGGAGTGGTGAGGAGACAGATGTGCCTAGGTCGAATGAGCAGGAGATGAGGTAAGAGGTATTGAGTGGCTATGTCATACATGTGAAGCACTTGGGCATTCCTTCCACTATATAAGGAGTAATCACAGGGTTTTGAGCAGAGGCTGGTCAAATGGGAGTTATATTTACAAGAACCTTTCTTGGTGATCCATTCTGTAAAGGCAGCAGGAGTAGAAACAGGGAAGGCAATTGGAGACTATTGAAATTACAATAAATGAAGTGAGAAAAGCTGTTGATGTAGCAGTTTAGGTGGTTAGAATATGGTTATACAGGTTTCATGTTAGAAATCAAGGAGTCCACTAAAAAACATCCTCTTCATCCAAGTTTGGAACTGAGAGTTAGATGCAGGAGTCAGGTCAATGCAGATCAAAGTAAGTATCATGAGTGAAACTCACTGGAGAAGGTGGCTTCAGAGCTGTGGGCAGGTCAGCTCACTAATACTCTACCTCTGAATAGACTCACTTGTCATTGGCTGGGCAGAGAGCCCACAGAGAAGGAACTAGAGGAGTCTGGGCCGTGGGTGCCTAGTTCTCCAAAGAGAATCTCATAAAATCACTCTTCCTACAACAGACAGAGAGGCCGGGAGCATCACTAATGTCAGCACTCCCCACTGAAATATGAGAATGGGAATAGGTGTCCCTCCTACCACCACTATCTTTTAACTGTATTTCTAAAGATTTTTTATTTATTTATTTGACAGAGAGATCACAAGTAGGCAGAGAGGCAGGCAGAGAGAGAGGAGGAAGCAGGCTCCCTGCGGAGCAGAGAGCCCGATGTGGGGCTCGATCCCAGGACCCTGAGATCATGACCTGAGCCGAAGGCAGAGGCTTAATCCACTGAGCCACCCAGGCGCCCCTTAACTGTATTTCTATGCTAAAACCATCTCTCACTCGTTTAAACTTTGTATATGTGTGTGAACATGCAAATAAGAGTAAATTCCAATTCCAATTCCCCCTCACCTAGCTAAAACAATCCTTAAATCACACACATACACACACACAAAATTCATGACAACACAACATACATTTTTTGCTTTAGTTTATCACATAAAAATAAGTTTTTACACAAGTTTGTACACACCAACAGTGTAAGAAATGAAAATTCCAGTTTGACTGGAATTTTATAAAGCACCACAGAAATATACAAAATAAAAGAAAGTTTGAATTTTAAGTTCGGACAGTAGGTTTTAACTTAATAAGCTACTGTATATTTAAGGGAAAGCCAAATAAAATTGGAATTGTATTCCAAATTTGAAATTGCAATGAAGCACATAGCTTTTATCATAAAAACAAAATACTCTCTCCAAATAGGCCTCAAAATATTTGTTCTATAGGTTAAGTCAGAGATACAATGAACAAAAAACATTTAGAGTGAACTCAATAGCTGGGCAGAAAACCTAATTTCTAGCTCATAGTTAGCTGACAATTGTATAGTAGTTTGAAAAAAGCTCTTCTCCTTGTCTGATGTCCCTTAGTGCTACAAGAATGACACATCGAAGTGGGCTGAAAACAAAAAGAAAAATACATAAAAGTCATAAGTATTAACAGATCCAAGCTCATATTTTTAATATAACCATTATAGATCTTATAATTTTACTCAAATTTCTTATTATTATCTTAGTTATTTGACTTCCACGAGAAAATAGCTCTTATCCCTGATGGCACTATCTTATTTACATATTTAAAAACTTATTTATTTACTTATTTTTCCTGGTGGAGTTTAAGTACCTATGTCTATTCCTTAGCATTTAAAAAGACCACAAATATGTTGTTTTTATGTTCAGGCTCCCAAAACTAGTTATCACAAAAAGTATTTTAAAATGACATTTATTATAGTTTAACATTTTAAAATTAATTTTTATCTTTGTATTCTGCAAAGCTGGAAACATTACTTAAAATTAATTGGAATTTTGAGGCACCTGGGTGGCTCAGGTGGTTAAATGTCTGACTCTTGATTTCTGCTCAGGTGTTAATCTCAGGGTTGTCAGTTGGAGCCCTGTGTTGGGCTCTGTGCTGAGCATGGAGTCTGCTTAGGATTCTCTCTCCCTCTCCCCTTCCTTTATCTCTCTCCCTCTCAAAAAAAAAAAAAATAATAATAATAATCAGAATTAAAAAAAAATACTTTTATGGATACCACAAGACATATGTAGCCTTCAATGTTCCTACTCAGTTAACACTTCCTGTACTTGTTGAACAGTAATGACATTGTACTCCACTGTATATGGCTAAAACACTCAAACTGTTAGCTATACAAACACATATGAATAGAGACAGAGAAGTTATTGAGTTTTAAGTAAAGAAAACAGTCTAAGTTTTAAATCTCATTCATCTTAAAAGGACAATTTAATGGGGTCCATACAAGAGTTTGCCAGTAGCTGGCAGCTCACTGTCATAATATAATGATTGTATCTTCCTATAGCATCGCTGATAAAAAACTCTACAGAATTACTTATATGTAGAAATTGTTACTTGAATTCTTTCAGCAGACTTTCCACTTCATGAATAGAAAATAAACCTTATATTACAAATATGTATCTTCTGAATATTTATCTTTTTTTCATTGTTAAGTTTCCAAACCTAATAGTGAAATGGGTAAAATAAGTAATAGTGTAATTTGGCTTTTTTCTTGAACTGGGTACTCTCAAGTGAGATGAAGAACATGATCCTTAAAATGATTAAAGTAAAAAATGTATTTGAGGAATTTGTAAGAAAAATAACAGAATCACTTGAAAAAAATTTTAAGGTTGATACTTTTAAAGTACCACACAAAATAAAAATGGGTAATAAGAAGAAGAATGAGCTAGGTTAATGGAAAATTTTAAATTTCAAATAAGTGTACATTAACACATTCAGGTATGATGAAAAAATAAAAATTTAAGTCATAATTTTTCACTAAAAAAATTTCCTTTAATTCTATATAGCTTTTTCTTGGAAAAAAAATTTTTTTTGAGGTTTATTTATTCATTTATTGGGGGGGGTTACATGAGAGCTGGGGGAAGAGTAGAGGGGAAGGGAGAAAGACAAGGAGACTCCTCACTGAGCAGCCGAGTGTGGAGCCCCATGCAGGGCTTCATCCCAGGACCCTGAGAGCATGACCTGAGTCAAAACCAAGAGTCGGTAACCAACTGAGCCACTCAGGCGCCATAGAAAACGTACGTTTTTAAAGTATAGCACAAGACAGGAGACAGGAAAAAAAAAAACTAACCTTTGTTTGTCACAGCTATAGGCAATGTTTGGAAGATACTGCTTCAGCTCTATAGGGAAGACTGCAGGCACATCAAATTCTTGATAGCAGACATTAGCTGCTCTGTCTAGGAACAAGTATATAATTTTTAGCAACAGCCATTTTATAAGGTCGTGAAAAACAGTACTGAATTATGACACTTGATGTGTGGTTTTCCAAATTATAAGAACATGCTCAAATAAGTAATCACTATTATGTTCCAGGCATTACTAGATTATATATACATACATATATATACGTACATACATATATATACATACTTATTATTTACTTTTTGAAGAATTTATTTTATTTTAAAGAGAGAGGGTGCACACGTGTGAATGGGGGAGGGGCAGAGGGAGAGAACCTCAAGCAGACTGCCTGCCTAGCTCAGAGACCGACTGGGGGCTTGACTTGGGGCTTGATATCACAACCCTGAGATCATGACCTGAGCTGAAATCAGGAGTCGCACATTCAAGGGACTGAGCCACCAAGGCACCCCTATTACTTACAGAGGCTCAGAAAGGTTAAGGGTTAAGTAGAAGAGTCAGGTTTCAAGTTCACATCTCCGTAACACCAAAACCTATG
Organism: Meles meles; assembly: GCF_922984935.1. NCBI lineage: Eukaryota > Metazoa > Chordata > Mammalia > Carnivora > Mustelidae > Meles > Meles meles. The sequence continues at coordinate 96,716,333 of NC_060068.1, forward strand.
CTAAATAGAGCCAGATCAAACTTAAACTTTTGGGAAGTCAAGCCCTATGGGAAGGTAAGTGACTCATGCACATAGCAACAGAAAGGGATACCAGTCTAGTTCAACCTACCAAGCTCTACTGAGGCACTGAAAGCATGATCTCTAAGTGAGCTATTAAAAAAAATGCTATAATAATGATGATCAAAAGAGCAGTTATCATTGCCTATATTTATTGCAAAACCAGAAGAAAAACAATACATTATTCAATTAATGTATATCATTACTTCCCCAGATTCTTTGATATCTGCCCCCAGAATGTTATAGTTTACTGATGGGCTTTGAATAGCTGAGATGTTAAATGTAACTGCCTCTGGCACTCAGTCATAGGGCAAAGGAGGAAAATTACCACTGCTGTATTTATATCTTGTCTTACAGACCCACGATGCCAACTTACCATTTGAACAATTGTTGACATACTGTCCTACAGCCAGTGGATTACAAATTTCTGATGTTAGCCATGTACTATCACTCATTTTGAAAGGACCAAGTTGATCTCTCCCATTACAAGATCTAAAACAGGTGAAAAAATTAGCTAAGGGATTGTTGTTTTATATCTTACAATAAAATCCAAAAGTACAAAAGCAACCCTAAAACTGAACAAGTCCAGGTTCTCTTAAAAAAGTTTTTTTTTTCCTTTTTTTTTTTTTTTCTTAAAAAAGTTTTATCTAGTCAGTAGGGCAACTGAGTGGCTACTTAGCAGTTGCTTAAACAGATTTTTATTTAAAGTAAAAAGGCTAGTGGTCATAATCATTTTGTGGTGGTCCTACATTAAGTCTGAACATGGGTACCAACTTACCTATATACAACTTTTGATATTCCTTTGTCATTTCCATCAATGAGTACCCCATCCAGACATCTAAAAATAAATGGATTTCCAATGGACTGGAAAAAGATTGGCTCATACTTCTGATATACTGTACCTATTATATAATAAGATAAAGACATAACATGCATAACATGTAAATATTATAAACATCTGGAAACATAAGTAAAATATGAAAGAAACTTTTAATTTCTCTACCCTTTTTCTTTTTTTAAAAAAGATTTTATTTATTTATTTGACAGAGATCACAAGTAGGCAGAGAGGCAGGCAGAGAGAGAGAGAGAGGAGGAAGCAGGCTCCCCGCAGAGCAGAGAGCCCGATGTGGGCTCGATCCCAGGACCCTGGGATCATGACGCGAGCCGAAGGCAGAGGCTCCAACCCACTGAGCCACCCAGACGCCCTCTATCCTTTTTCTAATATTTTATCTCCAGTCTAGATGATCACATTATCTTTGGTTACTTTCCTCCTTGGAAGAGTGCTCAATAGTAAGTGGAGCAGAGGACCAATTTGTTCAGACAGCCAAATAAAATGTGACTATTCTGGTTGATTAAAATGTGAACACCACATCTGAGGTTCAGTTTTGCAAAGTCGGGGGTTTGTTTTGTTTTGGCTTTTTTTTTTTTCCATTTTATTTATTTTTTCAGCGTAACAGTATTCATTGTTTTTGCACAACACCCAAAACGTGCCCTCCCTATTACCCACCACCTGTTCCCCCAACCTTTTGTTTTGGCTTTTTAAAGTAGGCTGTGATTTGACATCTATTAAAAAGTCTTTTAAGAAACGTACTTTGTTAAAAACTGATTTAATAATGCAGAAAAAATGGGAATGAATGAGTCTGACATTCAGGTTGTTTCTCCTTTCATTGGCAATGGAGGAAAGGACAAAATATTTACTGGGCCTGTCCTATGTTCCAGGCATGCTATTTTATTAAATTTGTTTTAGTATTCATTTGTTCTATTTAGTCTTTACAGAGTTAGGTTAGTTGTGTAGGAGGAAACCAACTTTCTTGCTTAAGGATATAAAATCAGGGGCGCCTGGGTGGCTCAGTGGGTTAAAGCCTCTGCCTTCCGCTCGGGTCAGGATCCCAGGGCCCTGGGATCGAGCCCCGGGGTCCTGGGATCAAGCCCCACATCGGGCTCTTTGCTCAGCAGGAAGCTTGCTTTCCCCTCTCTCTCTGCTTGCCTCTCTGCCTACTTGTGATCTCTGTCTGTCAAATAAATAAATAAAATCTTAAAAAAAAAAAAAGGATATAAAATCAGAAAATAGTAGAATGACTTTTTGAAAACATAGGTCTACTTAAGCATTCACACATATTTTGTACCACACCAAATTATATCATCTTAATTCAACAAATAACATACTCTCCTGAGCATTCTAGTCAATGGTCTTTTTGCAAAGTAGCTGCTTTACTTTCAAAGTGTAGAAATGGCAGGAAGGTCTTTATTCAATAATTTATGGGTTTAAAATCTATCTTTCTTGTTTTAACCCATACTATTTTTACCTTTAGTTACCAATTATGTAAACCAACTGACTGATTCTCTAGTGCTTTCTAAGTAATTCGTCTTATCAAAGTAGGCTATACCGTATCCCACATTTAAATATCCCACATTTAAACATTAACTACAAAAATTTCCTCAAAAGAAAAGAAATACTCAAGGATGTTTTCTAACACATAAAATAATTTATGGTTAATTTCTAAATCAGGATTTAAGAATCTGTGGAAATCTGAGTTTTCAATTCATGCCTTAACTCGAAGGATTACAGGACTATGTATTTACTTGAACTTATATAAATGGGTAAATAGGAAACTCTTGGCAAAGCACTAATTGTGTGATTACCAGGATACATAGATACAACCGCGCCTTTTGGTACCAATCCTCTGGTAACGAAGACACCTTTTCCAGCAGATATCAGTGAGCTAGTTGCTCGGGCAACACTGAAACCCAATGTCTTAAAAAGAATTTCTTCTGGTTTAAAGGTATTTTGCTGTTGATGTCTGTATTCAAACAGTTTCACCCTTGGATGTTGAACTGACAGTAGGTTGTGGTATTTTGATTTAACAGTTTCTGGAAGCATAGTCAAGATATCTGATTGCTTATTGAAATCATTTATGAATAGAGCCTGGAAAACTTTCAGTAATGTTCCTAGGACATCTTCATCTGAGATAACTTTGTCTTTGGATTCCTCTGGAACATATCGGAGGGTCCTGAAAATGGGAAAAATTTCTGTTCACTGCCCTTCAACTGACAAAAGCCGCACTTCATGCCTTCTGAGTCACTGGTCTTAATGATGATTATTCTCATGTGTCTGAACAGCATAAAACTGAGACGTTCAGGGAAGAGTCGTTTAGGGGTAGTTTTAGTGACCTAGCTCTGGACAATACCTACCCAAGTTAACAATAGCTAGTATTTGTGAAGGCTTCAACTGTACCAAGCAGTTGGGTCCTTACATTCATGATCTCTTTTTTTGCAGATGGGGAAACTGAGGCTTGGGGAACTTGTCCAACATCCTAAAGCTGTTAAGTGGGAGAGCCAGAAGCTGAAACAGAGCAAGTTCTTTTTTCCACCACACGCATAGCCATTATGTGAACATCACATAAGAATCCACATATTGCAATGGCTCTTTTTGTAGGCATGTAATTTTAAAGACAAGTTTAACATTAAACACTGTCACATTCGTTCCTGGGAGTACTGACTACTTCAATGGCTGAATCGTTTTTATTTGCATAATGGTATTATTTTTACTTCTTAACAAAAAGCAATTCCTGCTTCGCAGTTCTATAGTAAGGATGGCCCTGAATTCACGTATTCGCCGACAGAAACTTTGGAAAGGCTCTTTGGTTATTAACCGGCTTTCAGTGGAGCTAGTGTGCCCCATTTAAGTGAGCATTACTGAACTGCTTCCAGATCACTAGCACGCCACTTATTAGAGCCCGCAATGATACTCACTCCACAGCCACCCTCTCAGTTAGATCCCTGTCTCAGGTATGAACAAATTTAAACCCATGACTCCGGGGCGCCTGGGTGGCTCAGAGGGTTAAAGCCTCTGCCGTCGGCTCAGGTCATGATCCCAGTGTCCTCGGATCGAGCCCCGCATTGGGCTCTCTGCCCAGCAGGGAGCCTGCTTCTTCCTCTCTCTCTCCCTGCCTCTCTGCCTGCTTGTGATCTCTGTCTGTCAAGTAAATAAATAAAATCTTAAAAAAAAACAAACAAACCCATGACTCCAATGTGCTATTAATGGCATTTTGCTCGTTTTTACGTGTCAGTCCAAGCTGCTATCCTCACAGCCAAGCTGGGCTGTTTTCACCAGGTAAACTATGGAGCTGTGAAAATAAACCTCGATTTGGCTTTTTTAAGGATTTTCAAGCTCCTAACTATGCCTTGGCGGAGAGAAGACCACGCACCCTCCGGCTGTAAGAGCTTCGTTCTTTTTCAAGTCTCTTTTTGCCGGGACAGAAGCCGGGGAGAACACGCTCCTCTCCACGTGGGCAATGCCCGCCTTGCAGACCTGGCAGCGCGGGGCACCATGGGAGATTAGGCCACAGGCCCCACCCACCACAGGCTCCCCGCCCCCGTCAGTATCCCAGCTCCCCTCGGGACTCCACCAGCCTCGGCCTCGCCCTCTTCGGGCCCCGCCCTCTTCGGGTTCCACTAGCTTCGGGCCCCCAGGCCGACTTAAGCTCCGCCCGTCTGAGACTCCGTCCGCCGGAGGCTCCGCCCACGTAGGGCTCACGGGCCTCGGGTCCAGCGGCCCGGGTGGAGTCGCGGTGCTGAACGAAGGCGCCCCTGGTCTGCCGGTCTCGCCCTCTCACCTCGGGTTGTGGTTTAGGTTTAGCGCGATCCAAGGAACGAAGCGGTACTTGTAACGGCGCCATCGCTGCCACAGGCCCCGCAGGAGGCGACCCGGCATGGCTGTCCCGCGGCGCTGTGACGAGAGCAGCGCAGAGAGGTGGGTCGCGGTCTCGGGCCCGCCCCGGTCCGGGGAGGAGCGGGGTGCCACGCCGTCCCGCCCCTTCTCCGTCTCCGCCTTCCGTTCCGAGCTCTGTGGCCCTGGTACTCCTTTGGATCCTGTTGCTGGTGGCGTCTTTGCCTCTCCTTTATTGTCCCCAGCTGGCTGAATCAGAGGTGCGTAGAGCTGAGGCAAGCCCTCTCTCCCCCTTTACTTTCTCCATTCGCTCGTGTATTTACACACACCCACACACACCCACTTAGGACAAGTTTAGCCCACGCTTAGTTCCGGTGGAGGCAAACTTCAAGAATCTCGCAACTATCTTCAGATCCCCAAGTATTTATTAAAAATTAAATGTGTTGGTGCCATTTCCTCAGGCCGGAAACTGCTCTCCTCTTCTTTGGCGGAGAATGAAAGCGAGATCCTAAGCAAAAGTCTAAATAGAACGCATGAGACCTAGTGAAAATTCAGGTAAAGGCAGATGGCTTTAGGACTAATTTGTTCAAACACAAGGAGAGAAAGAATATCTGCCAAAGTCCCCATTTCACTCTTATGTAATACAGAATGTTGGCAAACTCTAGAGGCTCAGGTGTTGTGTTTGGTAAATTGGCATCCTGCAGATTTACCTGATTTGCTAAATGGGGTCAATTCAGTTCCAGGTTGTATTAATAGATGGCCTTCAAAGAAAGTGATTTTATGGTCTCTAAACTTAAAAGGAACCGAAATGAACTAGTAGAATATTTACTTATAATAATATACTTTTCAAAAAAAAATTTGTATATATTTCCAGTGTTTTTAAAATTTTTATCATGTAGTGTAATCATCTTTGTTGTCCGTCCAGTTAAGGGGATCATTTTGCATAGACCCTATTTATTATTGATTGATTGATGTATAATGATTTATAACATTAGTTTTTCATGTGCAACATAACGATTCCATGTTTGTTATATTGCAAAATGACCACCACAATAAATCTATTTAACATTGGTCATCATAGGGTGCCCGGGTGGCGCAGTGGGTTAAGCCACTGCCTTCGGCTCAGGTCATGATCTCAGGGCCCTGGGATCGAGCCCCGCATCAGGCTCTGTGGTCGGCAGGGAGCCTGCTTCCTCCTTTCTCTCTCTCTACCTGCCTCTCTGACTACTTGTGATCTCTGTCTGTCAAATAAACAAATAAAATCTTTAAAAAAAAAAAAAAAAAAACATTGGTCATCATACATAGTTATAATTTTTTTTCTTGTGGTGAGGACTTTTAAGATCTACTCTCTTAGCAACTGTCAAATATACAGTATTGTTACCTATAGTCACCACACTGTACATTACATCCCCAGATCTTACTTCTCTTGTAATGACCCCCTACCCTCCAACCCCTGGCAACCTCTGGCAACCATCAGTCTGTTGTCTCTGAGCTTGTTTTATTTTGTTTTGTTTTTTAGATTTCACATATAAACGAAATCACATGTTATTGGCCTTTCTCTGTCTTCTTTCCCTTAGCATGATACCCTCAGGGTTCATCTTTGTTGTCCCAAATGGCAAGGTTGCCTTTTTTTTTTTTTTTTTAAGATTTTATTTATTCATTTGACAGACAGATCACAAGTAGGCAGAGAGACAGGCAGAGAGAGAGAGAGGAGGAAGCAGGCTCTCTGCCGAGCAGAGAGCCCAATGCGGGGCTCGATCCCAGGACCCTGAGATCATGACCTGAGCCGAAGGCAGAGGCTTTAACCCACTGAGCCACCCAGATGCCCCAAGGTTTCCTTTTTAAGGGCTGAGTAATGTTCCATTGTATGTGTCTGTGTGTGTGTGTGTGTGTGCGCGTGCGCACATATACACACATACATACCATGATTTCTTTATCCATTCATCCACTGATGGATACTTCAGTGGTTTCCATGTTGTGGCTGTTGTAAATAATGCTACAGTCAACATAGGGGTGCATATATCATTTCTAGCTAAGTGTTTTCATTTTCTTTGGGTAAATGCTATAAATTGCTGGATCTTATGGTAGGTCTATTTTTAATTTTTTAGAGAAGACTTTATATGTCAGAGAGAGAAAGAGCAAGAGAGTGCACAAGCAGGGGGAGTGACAGGCTGAGGGAGAAGCAGACTTCCTGCTTAGCAAGGAGCCCACTGGGAAGCTCGAACCCAGCACCTGGGATCAAGACCTGAGCCAAAGACAAATGCTTAACTTACTGAGCCACCTAGGTGTCCCTATTTTTAGTTTTTTGAGGAACTTCCACTGTTTTGCGTAATAGCTGCACTGATTTGCATTCCTACCAACAGTGCATGAGGATTTCCTTTTCCCTACATCCCAGCCAACACTTGTTATTTCTTGCCTTTTTCAGAATAGCCATTCTAACAGGTGTGAGGTGATGTTTCATTGTAGCTTTGGCTTTAATTTTCCTAAAGATTAGTAGTGTTGAGCATCTTTTCTGTGTCTGTTGGCCATATGTATATTTTCTTCGGGAAAAAAAAATCTGCTTGGGTCTTCTGCCAATTTTTTATTTTTTTTTATTTTTTTAAAGATTTTATTTATTTATCCGACAGAGAGAGAGGTCACAAGTAGGCAGAGAGGCAGGCAGAGAGAGAGGAGGAAGCAGGCTCCCTGCAGAGCAGAGAGCCCGATGCGGGGCTCGATCCCAGGACCCTGAGATCATGACCTGAGCCGAAGGCAGCGGCTTAACCCACTGAGCCACCCAGGTGCCCCTGCTTTTTCAATTTGTTGATGGATTCATTTGCTGTGCAGAGGCTTTCTACTTTGATGTAGTCCCACTTATTCATTTTTACTTCTGTTGTCTTTGCTTTTGGTGTTAGGTTAAAAAAAACAACAACCACCACCAAAAAACAGTTATTGTTAAGACTGATGTCCAGGAACTTACTGCTTATATTTTCCTCACTATGTAAGAGTTTTATGGTGTCAGTCCTTAAATTCAAGTCTTCAATCCATTTTGAGTTCATTTTCGTGTATGGTATAAGATAGTAGTCCAGTTTCATTCTTTTGCATGAGGCTGACCACTTTTCTACCACCATTTGTTGAAGAGACTGTCTTTTCCCCATTGTACATTCTTGGCTCCTTTGTCATAAATTATTTGACCATGTAAATATAGGTTTATTTCTGGACTCTGTATTCTCTTCCATGTATCTGTCTGTTTTTATGCTAACACTGTATTATTTGGTTACTATAACCTTATATTAGACTTTGAAATCAAGGAGCATGATCCCTCTACATTTGCTCATCTTTGTGAGATTGCTTTGACTGTTTAGGGCTTTTGTGATTCTATATGAATTTTAGGATTACTTGTTCTAGTTCTGTGAAAAATGCCATTGAAATTTCAAAGGAATAGCATTGAATTTGTGGATTGCTTTGAGTAGATGGACATTTTAACAGTATTAGTTCTTCCAGTCCATGAACATGGAATATATTTCCATTTATTTGTGTCTATTTCATTTTCTTTCGTTAATGCCTTAAAATTTTCAGGGAACAGATCCTTCACCTGGGTTAAATTTATTTCATGTATTTTATTCTCCCCCTCCCCCACTCACCGAGGGAGATAGGGGGCGGGGTAGAGAGAAGGAGAGAGAGAGAGAGAGAGATTTTTGTGTGTGTGTGGGGGGGGAGGGGGTAGAGAGAATCTTAAGCAGGCTCCATGACCACCAGCATGGAGCCCAATGTGGGGCTCCATCTCATGACCCAAAGATTATGACCTGAGCCAAAATCAAGAGTCGTATACTTAACCAACTGAGCTACCCATGTGCCCCTGTATTTTATTCTTTTTTGATGCAATTGTAAAGGATATTGTTTTAATTTCTCTCTCTGATAGTTCATTAGGGTATAGACACAACAGATTTTGTATACTGATTTCATAACCCTGCAACATTACTGAATTTATTAATTCTAACAGTTTTTTGGTAGAGTCTTTAGGGTTTTCTAGATGTATTATCTATATATAATATCATGTAATGTGCAAATAGTGACAGTTTTACTTCTTTTTCAATTTGGATGTCTTTGTTTCTTTTCTAATTGCTTTGGTTAGGACTTCCAATACTATGTTGTGAATTTAAATTTATGGTATTAAAGTTACTTTTTAGTTACCTAAGCTATTTATAAAAACAACATTCTCCTGGCAACAAATAGAAACATGGTAGATAAAGCTAAAATCTCCTTTAATCAGACCCTGTGACTTGTACTTAGGCCAGTCTTGGTCCTCACCTGGTCTCCTCAGAAGTTATCAGGCTGATGTGTTTTCTATAAGTCTTATTTCTGTGTATTTGTATACCTGTGTATATTCCTACAGAAAATCATAGAAATATGTGGAGTGTTTTTAAACTACTGTAAATACCTGTAACTTCTTTTATTCAAAAATATATTTTGGAGTCTCCCCATATTAGTCTGTATAATTCTACTTTATTATTCTGTTTATTTCTAAGGTTTTGCCATCAAGTTTAATATTTACTATAATTTTCTGGTAGGTATTCTTTCGAGTTTAAAAAGTTCTCTAGTTTTGGTTGGTCAAGAATTTTTGTCATAATTTTAAATGGTGAATATCACATATTTTTCTTTGCCATTTTTCTCTGTTCTTCTATTAATGTAATGAATTATAATGACACATTGTCAAATCCTGCAGCATCCTTAAAGTCTTTATGAGTAATACTTTGGTTATACCCTATAGGTTTTTATATGCTTTTGTTGTCTTACATTTATTTTGACGTGTGTTTTAACTTTTTAGCCTCAGGTTTATTTGTAGTTTTGTTTTAGGATTTTGGCGTTAAGCTTATGTTGACCTCATAAAATGTGTTGAGAAGTATTCTCTTCTCTACTTTCTAAAACACCAAAAAATTTGTATATGAGTAATGTTATTCCTTCTTTGAATGTTAATAGAATTCACCAGTGAAACCATTGGGCTTGTCTTATTCTTTGTTAATGAATTCATTTTTTTAATTGAAGTAGAGTTGTCATACAGTATTATTCTTGGGTGTACATAGTGATTTGATATCTATATACATTAGGAAATGATCACCATTATAAGTCTAGCTGCCGTCTGTCCCCATATGGAGTTGTTACGTTATTATTATATTTCCTATGGTGTACATTGCATTCCCATCTTATTTGTTTTATAATTGGGAATTTTGTACCTTTTATTCTCCTTTCCTTATTTTGCCCATCTCTCCTTGGCATCACAAGATTATTTTCGGTATCTATGAGTCTATTTCTGTTTTCTTGCTTTATTTTTAGGCTCCCCATATAAGTGAAATCATTTGATGATTGTCTTTCCCTGACTTAGCACAGTACCTTCTGGGTTCATCCATGTTGTTCGAAATGGCAAGATTTCATTTTTTTTTTTTATGGCAGAATAGTATTCCATTGTATATTTTTATACCATATATTCTTTTCTTTAAATTTAATTTTATTTGTTCAGTGTTCTAAGATTCATTGTTTATACACCACATACTCCCCCCCCCCTTTTTTTTAAACACATAATGTATTATTTGCTTCAGGGATGCAGGTCTGTGAATCCTCAGTCTTACACAGTTCACAGTTCTCACCATAGCACATACCCTCCCCAGTGTCCATCACCCAACCACCCTATCCCTCCCTCCCACCCTCCAGCAACACTCACTTTGTTTCCTGAGATTAAGAGTCTTCTACGGGTTTTCTCCCTCCCCAGTCCCATCTTGTTTCATTTTTTCCTTCCCTACCCCGTGACCCCACCCTGCCTCTCAAATTCCTCCTGTCAGAAATCTCATATAATTATCTTTCTCTGATTGACTTATTTCACTCAGCATAATACCCTCTAGTTCCATCCACATCATTGCAAATGGCAGGATTTCATTTTTTGATGACTTCAATTATCATTATTAATCATTATTATTATTATTATCATCATTATTATTATTAATCCATTGTATATCTATACCGCATCTTCTTTATCCATTCATCTATTGATGGACACTTAAGTTGTTTCTATATCTTTGTTGTTGTAAGTAAAGTTGCAGTGAACAAGAGGATTCATATATCTTTTCTAGTTACTGCTTTTGTTTTCTTCCAGTAAATATCCAGCTGTGGAATTGCTGGATTGTATGGTATTTCTATTTTTAATTTTTTGGGGAACCTCCAGACTATCCATTGCAGTTGCACCATTTTGCATTCCCACCAGCAGCGCCCAAGTTTCCCCTTTTTCCTACATCTTTGCTGACGTTGTTATTTCTTGTCTTTGATACTCACCATTCTGACAGGTACGAGGTGATAGGTCATCGTAGTTTTGATTTGAATTTCACTGAAGATTAGCAATCTTGAACATCTTTTCATATGTCTGTTCTCCATCTGTGTTCTTTGGAGCAATGTCTGTTTAGGTTCTCTACCCATTTTTAATTGTTTTTTTTTTTTTTTTTTTGGATAGTGTGTTGTATGAGTTCTTTATATAGTTTGGAAATTAACCCCTTATCTGTTTTATCAGTTGCAGATATCTTCTCTTATTTAGTAGATAGGGCGCATTTCATTTTGTTGATGGCTTCCTTCCAGTTTTGAAGGAGTGGCTTTATGCGGAAGTACCCTGTCAGGTCCAGTTGTGCAACCCCACCCCTCACCCCTCATTACTTGAGCCAGGTGCCCTAGTGGTCTCCCCTCTTTGAGCTGCAGGTACCTTCCTACTGTAGCTGGGTTGCACTTGGTGGTGGATTCACTGGTGTGAGGGGCTGCTCCCCAGGGCAGCTTTCTGTGCAGCTTAGCCACGTTGGCTGTGGATGTGCTGGTGAGTGGGGCCCGTCCCCAGCCTGTCTGGCTGAGAGTCCAGGCCATAATTACTGTGAGTGTGCTCATGTGCAGGGTTGGCCCCTCATGCAGTTGGCCATGAAGTTCTGGAGCAACAGCTGTGGGCATGTGTGTGGATGGGAGGCCCAGCTGTGACTGTTTCAGGTGCTCTAGTGTTTGGCTCTTTCCCCTGGGATGGAGGTTGCTTGGTAGGGATGGGGTAATAGGGAGGCTGGGACTTTGGTGCAGCTGCCTCCACCTGCAGGTGTGGCCAGGTGGGGAACTGCTCTGCAGGGGGCAGGCTGGGACAGGTAAGTTGGGCTGGTGAAGTCTGCAGAGGAAGGCTGCGGCCCACTGATTGGTGCTAGCACAGTAAGTTGAGGGTCGGAAATGGCTGCTGCCAGGCTGGACCAGCTAGTCTGTGAATGCTGTACTCTTTGGAGAATGTTCTAACAGATCCCTGCGCCTCTGGCACAGGTCCTGAAATTGGTGAATGGATCTTTCCATATAACCCAGGTGCTTTTCCAATTGCTGCCTCTTCTCTCGAACTTGGGAGTGAGTGAAATTATGCACCTGCCCTTTAAGTTTCCTACTGCCTTCTGGATCTCCCAAACATAACCACTGCTGGTTTGCAAAGCCATTTGTTATGAGCCTCATTTTTCCCCATGCATGTTTGCATGTTCTTTGACTGGGGATCTAGATGTGGGGCTTGGACCCTTTGTTCCTCCCCAAGGGCCTATATGTTTGTGGTATCTCTCCTGCAGGCGATCACTGTGCAGGGGTGGTGGATCCTGGCTAGATCACATCTCTGCTCCTCCCACCCATCTTGATGTGGCTTTTTCTTTCTATCTGTAGTTGTGTACGATCTGTCCTGGTAGTCTTCAGTTTGTCTTCAGAGATAGTTGCTTTGTATGTAGTTACAGATGTTGGTATGTCCGCGGGAGGAAGTGAGCTCAGGATCTTCCTACTCTGCCGTCTCCATCTCCCCTCCTAAATTCCATTTCTTTGAAAGATAGAGTGCTACTGAAAATTTCTGTTTCATCTTCTTTCAAGTTTGGTAAGGGATTTTTCATGGAATTTGTTCATTTAGTCTAGCAAATTGGTTGGCATAAAGTTTTCATAAATATAATCTTATTGTCCCTTTAATGTCTGTATGAGCTATAGTGAGAACCCCATTTTCATTTCTGATTTTGGTGGTTTGTGTTTCCTTTCTCATTATAACTGGGAGTTTCTTGTTGTTGTTGTTTTTCAAAGAAAGAGCTTTTGGCTTTATTAGTTTTCTCTTCTGTTTGCCTAAAATTAAATTTTGTTCATTTCTGTTCTGCATTATTTTATACATTCTACTTTCTTTGGTTTTACTCTTTTTTGACCTTCATAAGTAGATACTTACTGATTTTAGATCTTTCTTTTTTTCTTTTTTCCTTTTTGTTTCATGTTTTTATTTTAATTCTGGTTAGTTAACACATAATGGAATATTCGTTTCAGGAGTAGAATTTAATGATTCATCACTTACATAAAACATCCAGTGCTCTTCACAACAAGTGCTCTCCTTAATAACCATCACTCATTTTGCCCATCCCCCTGCCTGTCTTCCCTCCAGTGACCCTCAGTTTGTTTTCTGTAGGTAAGAGTCTGGTTTTTTTTTGTTTGTTTGTTTGTTTTTGTTTTAAGATTTTATTTATTTATTTTAGAGATAGAGAAAAAGAGAGTGAGAAGAGAGGACGGGGGCAGGGAGAGAAGGGGGAAATAACCTTAAGCAGACTCCGTGCTGAGCACTGAGCCCAATGTGGCGTTAACTGAAACCAAGAATCCAACATTTAACTGACCGAGTCATGCCCTAAGAGTCTGTTTTATGGTTTGCCTCTCTCTCTTTTTTTCTCCCTATGTTCATCTGTTTTGTTTCTACATATGGGTGAAATCATATAACATTTGTCTTTCTCTGATTGGTTTGTTTCACTTAGCATAATACACTCTAACTCTATCCACATCATTGCAAATGGCAGGATTTCATTCTTTTTTGTGGCTCAGTAATATTCCAGTGTGTGTGTGTGTGTGTGTGTGTGTGTGTGTGTGTGTGTGTACACATATACCACAGCTTCTTTTTTTTTTTTTTTTTTAATATTTTATTTATTTGACAGAGAGAAATCACAAGTAGGCAGAGAGGCAGGCAGAGAGAGAGGAGGAAGCAGGCTCCCCACGGAGCAGAGAGCCCAATGTGGGGCTCGATCCCAGGACCCTGGGATCATGACCTGAGCCGAAGGCAGAGGCTTTAACCCACTGAGCCACCCAGGTGCCCCATATACCACAGCTTCTTTATCCATCTCTCTGTCAATGGCCATTTGGGCTTTTCCCACAATTTGACTATTGTTGATAATGCTGCTATAAACATTGGGATACATGTGTCCCTTCAGATCAGTATTTTTGTATCTTTTGGGTAAATATCTGGTAGTGCAATTGCTGGATTGTAGGGTAGGTCTATTTTTAACTTTAAAAAAATTAACATATAATGTATTACTTGTTTCAGAGGTATAGGCCCATGATTCATCAGTTTTACATAGTTCACAGCACTCACTATAGCATATACCCTCCCAGCCATCACCTAGCTACCCATCCTTCTCACTCCCCTCCACTCCAGCAACTCTCAGTTTGTTTCCTGAGATTAAGAGTCTCTTATGGTTTGTCACCCTCTCTGGTTTTGTCTTGTTTCATTTTTCCCTCTCTTCCCTTATGATCCTCTGTCTTGTTTCTCAAATTCCTTCTATTGCTGAGATCATATGATAATTGTCTTTCTCTGATTGATTTATTTTGCTTAGCATAATACCCTCTAGTTCCATCCACATCATGGCAAATGGCAAGATTTCATTTTTGATGACTGCATAATATTCCATTGTGTGTGTGTGCACGCACGCACGTGCACACGTGTCACATCTTTATCCATTCTTTACAACAGATGCCCATCTATTTATGGACATCTGGACTCTTTCCATAATTTGGCTATTGTGGACACTGCTGCTATAAACATTTGGATGCATATGCCCCTTTGGATCATTACATTTGTATCTTTAGGGTAAATGCCCAGTAGTGCGATTGCTGGTCATATGGTAGCTCTTTTCAACTTTTTGAGGAACCTCCATACTGTTTTCCAGAGTGGCTGCAATTTTGGTAAGTTCTTTATAGTTTTGGATACTAACTTTTTTTTTTTTTTTACTTTTTTTTAAAGTTTCATTGATAGTTTCCTTCACTTTGCAGAAGCTTTTTATCTTGATGAAGTCCCAGTAATTCATTTTTGCTTTTGTTTCCCTTGCCTCTGGAGACCTAGCTAGTATGAAGTTGCTGTGGCCGAGGTCATAGTGGTTGCTGCCTTTGTTCTCCTCTAGGATTTTGATGGTTTCCTGTCTCACATTTAGGTCTTGAATCCATTAAGAATTTATTTTTGTGTATGGTGTAATATAGTGTAATCCAGTTTCATTCTTCTGCATGTGGCTGTCCAGTTTTCCCAACACCATTTGTTGAAGAGACTGTCTTTTTCCCATTGGATATTCTTTCCTGCTTTGTTAAAGATCACTTGACCATAAAGTTGAGGGTCCATTTCTGGGTTCTGTATTCTGTTCTGTTGATCTATATGTCTCTTTTTGTGCCAGTACCATATCATCTTGATGGTTACAGCTTTGTGATAGAGCTTGAAGCCTTGGATTGTGATGCCACCAGCTTCGGTTTTCTTTTTCAAAATTCCTTTGGCTCTTTGGGGTCTTTCTTGGTTCCATACAAATTTTAAGATGATTTGTTCTAGCTCTGTGAAAAAAGTTAATGGTATTTTGATAGGGATCACACTGAATGTATAGATTGCTTTGCGTAGCATAGACATTTTCACAATATTTGTTCTAATACATGAGCATGGAATATATTTCCATTTCTTTATGTCTTCCACAATTTCTTTCATGAGTATTCTATAGTTTTCTGAGTACCGATCCTTTGTCTCTGGTTGGATTTATTCCTGGGTGTCTTATGGTTTTGGGTGCAATTGTAAATGGGATCGACTCCTTAATTTCTCTTTCTGCTCTCTTGTTGGTGTATAGAAGTGCAACTGATTTCTGTACATTGATTTTATATCCTCCCACTTTGCTGAGTTCCTTTGTGAGTTCTTGTAATTTTGGGGTGGACTCTTTTGGGTTTTCCACATAGAGTATCATGTCATCTGCAAAGAATGAAAGTTTGACTTCTTTGCTGATTCTGATGCCTTTTATTTCTTTGTGTTGTCTGATTTCTTAGACTATGACTTCTAGTACTATGTTGAACTACCGTGCTGATAGTGGACATCCCTGCCATGTTCCAGACCTTAGGGGAAAAGCTCTTAGTTTTTCCCCATTGAGAATGATATTTGCTGTGGGTTTTTCATAGATGGCTTTTATGATACTGAATTATGTACCCTGTATCCCTACACTGTGGAGAGTTTTAATCAAGAAAGGATACAGTACTTTGTCCAGTGCTTTTTCTGCATCCACTGAGAGGATCATATGGTTCTTGTCCTTTCTTTTATTCATGTATTGTATCACATTGATGGAATTGTGGTTGTTGAACCACTCCTTGCAGCCCAGGAATAAATCCCACTTGGTTGTGGTGAATAATCTTTTTAATGTACTGATGGATCCTATTGAATAGTATCTCAGTGAGTGAGAATTTTGGCCTCCGTGTTCATCAGGGATATTGGTCTATAATTCTCCTTTTTGGTGGGGTCTTTGTCTGGTTTTGGGATCAAGGTAATGCTGGCCTTATAGAACGAGCTGGGAAGTTTTCCTTCCATTTCTATTTTTTGAAACAGCTTCGGAAGCATAGGTATTAATTCTTTAAATATTTGGTAGCGTTTCCCTGGGAAGCCAACTGGCCCTGAGCTCTTTTTCGTTGGGAGATTTTTGATTACCCATTCAATTTCCTTGCTGGTTATGAGTCTATTCAGGTTTTCTATTTCTTCCTGTTTCAGTTTTGATAGTTTATATGTCTCTAGGGATACATCCATTTCTTCCAGATTGCCCAATTTATAGGCATATAGTTACTCATAATACGTTCTTATAATTATTTGTATTTCTTTGGTGTTGGTTGTGACTGCTCCTCTTTCATTCATGATTTTATTTATTTGAGTCCTTTCTCTTTACTTTCTGGTAAGTCTGGGTAGGGCTTTATCGATCTTACTAATTCTTTCAAAGAACTAGCTCCTAGTCTCATTGATCTGTTCTACTCTTCTTTTGGTTTCCATTTCATTGATTTCTGCTCTGATATTTATGATTTCTCTTCTGCTGGGTTTAGGCTTTGTTTTCTGGTTTTTGTCCATCTCCTTTAGGTATAAGAATAGGGTGTATATTTGAGACCTTTCTTGATTATTGAGAAAGGCTTGTTTTGTTATATTCTTCTCTCTTAGGACCTCATTTGGTACATCTCAAAGGTTTTGAACAGTTGTGTTTTCATTTTCATTTGTTGCCATGAATTTTTTACATTCTTTAAAAAAATTTTTTTCTGGTTGACCCTTTCATTCTTTAGTAGGATGCTCTTTAGTCTCCATGTATTTGAGTTCTTTACAACTTTCCTCTTGGTTGAGTTCTAGTTTCAAAGCATTTTGATCTGAAAATATGTAGGGAATGATCCCAATCTTTGGTACTGTTTGAGACCTGTTTTTTGACCCAGGATGTGATCTATTCTGGAGAATGTTCCATGTGCACTAGAGAAGAATGTATATTCTGTTGCTTGGATGGAATGCTCTGAATGTATCTGTGAAGTCTGTCTGGTCCGCTGTATCATTTAGAGCCCTTGTTTCCTTGTTGACCATTTGCTTAGATGACCTGTCCTTTGCAGTGAGTAGGGTATTAAAGCCCCTTACTAGTATTGCATTATTATCAATGTGTTTCTTTAGTTTTGCGATTCATTGGTTTATATAATTGGCTGCTTCCATGTTAGGGGCATAAATGTTTACAGTTGTTAGATCTTCTTATTGAATAGACCCTTTAATTTTGATATAGTGTCTTTCCTCATCTCTTATTATAATCTTTGGATTAAAATCTAATTTGTCTCGTATAATGATTGCTACCCCAGCTTTCTCTTGATGTCAGTTATCATGATAAATGGTTTTCCACTCTGTCACTTTCATCTGGAAGTGTCTTTGAGTCTAAAATGAGTCTCTGGCAGACAGCTTATCAATGGGTCTTGCTTTTTTATCCAGTCAGATACCCTGAGTCTTTTGATTGGGGTACTTAACCCATTTTCATTCAGAGTAACTGTTGAAAGATAGGAATTTAGTGCCATCTTATTTCCTGTAAAGTCACTGTTTATGTAAATTGTCTCTGTTCCTTTTTGGTCTGTGTTACTTTTAAGTTCTCTTCGCTTAAAGGATTCCCTTTAATATTTCTTGCAGGACTGGTTTAGTGATCACAATTCTTTTAGTTTCTGTTTGTCTTATTCTTGGCTGCATATTTTTCTTATTTAGCACCCTGAATACATCATACCTGTCCTTTCTGGCCTGCCAGGTCTCTGCGGATTGATCTGCCAGTGTAATGTTTCTACCCTTGCAGGTTGTGGACCTCTTGTCCAGAGCTGCTTTAAGGGTTTTCTCTTTGTCTCAGATTTTCAAGTTTCACTGTTAGATAGCAGGGTTTGACCTATTTTTATTGACTGTGAGGGGGGATCTCTGTGCCTCCTGAATATGGATGCCTGCTTCCTTCCCCAGATTAGGGAAATTCTCCGGTATAATTTGCTACAGTATACCTTCTTCCCTTCTTTTGTGCTCTGTCTTTCCTCTTCTAGGATCCTGATTATTCCAATATTGTTTCACTTTATGGCATCATTTATGTTTTGAATTCTCCCCTCCTGGTCCAGTAGTTGTTTATCTTTCTTTTTCTCAGCTTTATTCTCCATCATTTGGTCTTCTGTATCACTAATTCTTTCTTCTGCCTCATTTATCTCAGCAGTTAGAGCCTTCCTTTTTTTATTGCATCTCACTAATGGCCTTTTTGATTTTGACTTGATTAGATTTTAGTTCTTTTATTTCTCCAGAAAGGGATTCTCTAGTCTCTTATATGCTTTTTTTCAAACCCAGCTACTATCTTTATTTCTTTTATTATTATTTTATTAAGCTACTATCTTTATAATCATTATTCTGAACTCTAGTTCTGACGTTTTACTTCTATCCATACTGATTAGGTCCTTGGCAGTCAGTACTGCCTCTTGTTCTCCTTTTTGAGGTGAGTTTTTCCATCTTATCTTTCTTTTAGAAAGTGGTTGCTTTTCTATTTGTAGAGTTGCAACAGTTCTTTTCTTAGATCTCTGGTTGAGTTCACAGGTGTTCAGAATGATTTGGTAGCTATCTAGCTGAATTCCTGGGACCAGACGAAACTGTGGTCTACTACTCCTCTGCCATCTTGGATTTTCCTTCTCTATGTTGATTTTGTGTCTGCAGCTTTACTGAATTTGTGTATCAGAGCTGGCAATTTTTTGATAGAGTCTTCTAGGTTTTCTTCATAGAATATCATGTTGTCTACAAATAGTGAAGGTTTGACTTTTTCCTTTGCAATTTGGATGGCTTGTATTTCTTCTTCCTGTCTGACTGCTGAGGCTAGGACTTCCAGCACAATGTTAAATAACAGTGGTGAGAGTGGACATCTCTATCTTGTTCCTGACTGTAGAGAAAAAGCTCTCAATTTTTCCCCATTGAGAATGATATTAGCTCTAGGTTTTTCATATATGGATTTTATGATGTTGAGATATGTTCCCTATATCCCTACTTTTTTGATGGTTTTTTATCAAGAATGGATGCTGTGGGGGCGCCTGGGTGGCTCAGTGGGTTAAGCCGCTGCCTTCCGCTCAGGTCATGATCTCGGGGTCCTGGGATCGAGTCCCACATCGGGCTCTCTGCTCAACAGGGAGCCTGCTTCCCTCTCTCTCTCTCTCTCTGCCTGCCTCTCTGTCTACTTGTGATCTCTCTCTGTCAAATAAATTAAAAAAAAAAAAAAAGAATGGATGCTGTACTTTGTCAAATGCTTTTTTAACATCTATTGGAAGGATCATAAGTTCTTATCCTTTCTTTTATTTATGTAGTGTATCATGTGATTGATTTGTGAATATTGAATATTGTGAATATTGAATCCCCCTTGCAGCCAAGTGTGTGCACCACACACTTAACTGTGGTGAATGATTCTTTTCATGTGTCATTCAGGTTTGATTTGCTAGTATTTGTTGAGAATTTTTACATCGATTTTCATCAGGGATATTGCTCTGTAATTCACTTTTTTAGTGGGTCTTTGTTTGGCTTTGGAATCAAGGTAATGCTGGCCTTGTAGAATGGGTTTGGAAGTTTTCCTTCCATTTTTATTTTTCAGAACATTTTGGGAGAAGTGGTATTAACTATTCTTTAAATGTTTGGTAGAATTCCCCTGGGAAGCCATCTACTCCTGGAGTTTTGTTTGTTGGGAGACTTTAAAAAAAGATTTTATTTATTTATTTGAGAGTGAGAGAGAGAAAGTGAGAAAGAGCACGAGAGGGGAGAAGGTCAGAGGGAGAAGCAGACTCTACTGGAGCTGGGAGCCTGATATGGGATTCGATCCTGGGACTCTGGGATCATGACCTGAGGCAAAGGCAGTTTCTTAACTAACTGAGCCACCCAGGTATCCCTGTTGGGAGACTTTTGATTACTGATTCAGTTCCCCTGCTGGCTATTGGTCTGTTCAAGTTTTCTGTTTCTTCCAGTTTTAGTTTTGACAGTTAATGTTTCTAGGAATATATGCATTTTTTCCGGATTGCCTAATTTGTTGGCATATAATATTTCATACTATTCTCTTAAAATGGTATTTATGTGTTGGCTGTTTTCTCTTCCCATTCATTCATGATTTTAACTATATGGGACCTTTCTCTTTTCTTTTTGGTAAATCTGGCTAGAGGGTTATCAGTAGTATTGATTTTTTTTTTTTTTTTTAGTTGTATTGATTCTTTCAAAGAATCAGCTCTTGATTTCATTGATCTGTTCTACTGATTTTGTTTGTTTGTTTGTTTCTATATATTTTTTTAATGCTCTAATCTTTATTATTTCCCCTTTCTCCTGGCTTTAGGTTTGATTTGTTCTTTTTCTAGCTCCTGTGGGTGTAAGTTTAGGTTGTGTATTTGAGATTTTTCTTGCTTCTTGAGGTAGGCCTGTATTGGTATATACTTCCCTCTTATGACTCATTTTAGACCTCCCTCTTTGCTGCATACCAAAAGTTTTGGACTCTTCTGTTCTCATTACTATTTGTTCCCATCTACTTTTAAAATTTCTTCTTTAATTTCCTGGTTGACCCCTTCTTTCTTAAAGAAGGTAGGATATTCTTTACCCTCCATGTGTTTGTGGTCTTTCCATATTTTTTCTTGTTATTGACTTCAAGTTTCATAACATTGTGGTCAGAGAATATGTAGCATAACCTTAGTTGTTCTGATTTAGAGGTCTGATTTGTGATCCAGTAGGTAATATTCTGGAAAATGCCCCTGTGCATTCGAGAAGAACGTGTATTCTCCTGCTTTAGGATGAGATGTTCTGAATATGTTTGTTAAGTCCGTCTAGTCCAACATGTCATTCAAAGCCATTATTTCCTTGTTAATTTTCTGCTTAGATGATCTATCCATTGCTGCAAATGGGGTGTTAAAGTCCCCTAATATAATCGTATTATTATCAATTAGTTCCTTTGTGTGTTATTAACTGTTTTATGTATTTTGGTGCTACCAAGTTGGGTGCATAAATATTTACAATTGTTAGATGTTGTTGAATAGATCCCTTTATTATGATATAGTGCTGTTCTTCATCTCTTGTTACCGTCTTTGGTTTAAAGTCTAGTTTGTCTAACATAAGGATGGCTACTCTGGCTTTCTTTTTCTTTTTTAAAGATTTTATTTATTTATTTGACAGAGATCACAAGTGGGCAAAGAGGCAGGCAGAGAGAGAGGGGGAAGCAGGCTCCCTGCCAAGCAGAGAGCCTGATGTGGGGCTCGATTCCAGGACCCCGAGATCATGACCTGAGCTGAAGGCAGAGGCTTAACCCACTGAGCCACCCTGGCGCCCCTGGCTTTCTTTTGATGTCCGTTAGCATGATAAATGCTTCTCCGTCCGTCCCCTCACTATCAATCTGCAGGTGTCTTTAGGTCTAAAATGAGTCTCCTGTAGGCATCATACAGATGGGTCTTGTTTTTTATCCATTTACATGTAGAATGATTATTGATAGGTATGGTATGAATTTAGTATCATTGTATTACTTGTTAAGTAGTTGTTTCTGAAGATTTTCTCTGTTCCTTTCTAGTCTTTGTCGCTTTTGGTCTTTCTTTCCCATTCAGAGTCCCCTTTAATATTTCTTGCAGGGCTGGTTTAGTGGTCAGCAACTCCTTTAATTTTGTTTGTCTGGGAAACTCTTTCTTTCCTATTCTGAATGATAGCCATGCTGGATAGAATATTCTTGGCTGCATATTTTTCCATGAAGTACATTGAATATATCCTGCCACTCTCTTCTGGCATGCTAGGTGTCTGTGGAGAGATCTGCTATTAACCTTATTTGTCTTCCTTTGTAAGGTAGGGATTTCTTTTCTCTTGCTCCATTTACGATTTTTTCCTTATCTGTGTATTTTGCACATTTTACTACTATATGTCATGGAGTTGGCCTGCTTTTGTTGATATTGATAGTTCTTTGTGCCTCCTGGATATGGATATGTTTCCTTTCCTGGGTTAGGGAAGTTTTCAACTATAATTTTCTCAGGTAAACCTTCTGCCCCTTATCCCCTCTTTTCTTCTTCTGGTACTTCTATGATATGAATGTTATTACCTTTATGCAGTTGCTGATATCCTTAAGTCTACATTTGTGATCCAATATTTTTCTTTCCCTCTTCTTTTCATCTTAATTATTTTCAGTAATTTTGTCCTCTACATCACTTATTCATTCCTTTCCTTCTTCCATTCTTTTTTTTTTTTTTAAGATTTTATTTATTTATTTGACAGAGATCACAAGTAGGCAGAGAGGCAGGCAGAGAAAGAGAGAGGAGGAAGCAGGCTCCCTGCCAAGCAGAGAACCCGATGCGGGATTCGATCCCAGGACCCTGAGATCATGACCCGAGCCAAAGGCAGAGGCTTAAACCACTGAGCCACTCAGGTGCCCCTCCTTCTTCCATTCTTGTAGTCAGTATGCTTGGTTGGTTTTGCATCTCAGTTACAGTGTTTTTTATTTTGGCCTGACTAGTTTTTAGGTCTTTTATTTCTGGGGTGAGAGACTCGCTAGTGTCTTCTATGCTTCTCTCAAGTCCAGCTAGTATCCTTATGATTGTCGTTTTAATTTCTGGATCATGCATAATATTTATATCTGTTTCAGTTAGATCCTTGGCCATGACCTTTTCTTTTTTTGGGACAAATTCCTCCATTTTGTCATTTTTATATAGGTCTTTGTCTTCTTCTCTGTGTTACGAAAGCTTGTTAGTTTCCTACTCTTGAGAGTAATGGCTTTATTAAGAAAGGGTCATAAACTGTTCAGGACCTGGTGACTCAGGAAGTGTTTCTGGTATATGTTGTGTGAAGTCTGGTGCTATGTTTTGGATACCCTTTCCCTCCGGTCAGTCCTCTGCAGAGATTCTTCTTACCTGCAGTGGGGAGTGTTTGCACCTTGGCCAGAGTGGTTAGTTTTAACTAGGTGTGCTCTGGGCTGCTTATTAAAAGAGACCTGATGCTGTTTCCATTAGAACTGAAGCTTGGCAGCACTCTATGGCCAGTAGACTTCGTGCATGTGGGGCGTTTATGTTGGTCTTCTGGAGGAGGGGCCTGCTGCTCTGTTTCTCATGTACACTTGTCCTAGTAAAGAAGCACATGCGGAGTGTAGGAGGCAAGACGTGGTGTAAGCAGCTAGTGCCTCCACCTTTGGTGCTGTGCTGCTTCCTGATGTTAGTTTATACTGGGAGACTGGGGAGGGAAACGACACCACCCCTCTCCTTTGTCCTGGAAGAGGGGAATTTGTGCCCACCAGTTTCCTGGAAGCCCTCACAGAAGAATGAACAATCTCTCTGCTTGTGTCTCAGGCCTTCACCCTGTCTGTGTTTGGGCTATCTCCCTGCCCTGCAGCACAGTGCAACTATGTTCTATCCCAGGGAGGCCGGCTGAGTTTTAAAACTACCAACCTTAGGGACTTAGTAGGTGTTGCCACCTGCACTGGTTCTCTGGGGTAGGTGTTCACTGTTCTGGGGCTGGTGCGGGTTTGTCCAAGAAGGGAACTCGCACCAAAGCGCAGGTGCTTGTAGTATGGAGTAAAATGAAGCAGAGTCAGTGTCCAGGTTAGCCACCCAGGTTAGCAGGTGTCTCTGCACCTGTGCTGAGAGTCAGGGAGGGTAATGGTGTCTGTGGGCTCTTTTTTTTTTTTTTTTAAATATTTTCTTTATTTATTTTAGAGAGAGAGAGTGTGAGAGAGAGCATGAGAGGGGAGAGGTTAGAGGGAGAAGCAGACTCCCCATGGAGCTTGAAGCCTGATGTGGGACTCAATCCCAGGACTCTGAGATCATGACCTGAGCTGAAGGCAGTTGATTAACCAACTGAGCCACCCAGGTGCCCCTCTGCAGGCTCTTTTGTCTTGGTGAGGCAGTGCCACCTCTTCCAGATGGCTCCAAGAAGGGGGAACCATCTCTCCCAGTGTGTTCCAGGAGATCCTCAGATGTTTCTGCCCGCTACTGGGTTCTCTGCCCTCCTTCACAGGAGCACTGTACAGCCCACTGGGTTCCATACCAGCTAAGGCATGGACCTTTAAAACTCCAGTCTTTGAGCTCCACTGGTTGTCAGAACTCACCATAATCAGTTCTTCTCATTTTCCCCATGAATGGCTTTGGGGAAATTTTTCCTATGTGATTCTCTGTGCACTCCTCTCTTTCTCTCTCTTGCCTCTCTTGGTGATTAACACTGCCTTTCCTCTGCAACATACACAATCCTTTCCTCCCCAAAATCTCATCTCTGTACCTCCTACCTTCCGCAATAGCCTCTTCTCTCTGCCTAGTTGTATAGTTTGTTCTGTTACTCCTCAGATTGATTTCTTGGGTTTTCAGAATGATTCAGTAGTTATCTAGCTATGTTCAAGTGATGAGGCAAGCCTAGGACTTGTTTTTCAAAATTGATATTATTGTAGCCAAAACAGTGGAATTAAGTGTACATATAAACTATTACAAGTATGTACACACACACACACACACATTTTAAGTTATAGGAAATAAAGTTTATTTGGGGAGATAATATTAAACAAAATTAAAGTTGCATACATTAGTAACATAACTCAATATCCTTAATATGGTATAAGTGTGACGCATTTTCTTGTTTTCCTGTGTTCTGCTAAATCACCATAACCTAAACTGCTTTATAAAACTGATATGTTGAAATTTATCTTTATCTTATTTATTTATTTGACAGAGACACAGCAAGAGAGGGAACACAAGCAGGAGGAGTGGGAGAGGGAGAAGCAGGCTTCCTGCAGAGAAGGGAGCCCGATGCGGGGCTCAATCCCAGGACCCTGGGATCATGATCTGGGCCAAAGGCAGATGCTCAGCGACTGAGCCACCCAGGCACCCCTGGCTTTACTGTTTTTGCTTATGCTCAGATTCCAAACAAAACTTTTTATAAGGTTCTTCTGTCTCTGGGTCCATCTCATCATCAGTATCATCCAAGTATGGGTCCTCCCTATATTTTAGGTATATGGTATAAGGTATATTTCATATCCTTTTATTTTGTGAGTTCCTTGATTGATACTTTATAGAAACACTAATTTTTACTGCTTCTGTGTTTCCTATGTTCATACTGTCATTTTTGGTCTTTCCTTTACACTCAAAGAGTCCCCTTTAGTATTTCTTACAGGGCTGGTTTAGTGGTCATGAACTCCTTTAGTTTTTGTTTGTCTGGGAATCTTTATCTCTCCTTCTATTTTGAATGATAACTTTGCTGGATAGATTATTCTGAGGTGCAGGTTTTTATCATTCAGCACTTTGCGTCCCACTGCTTTTTTCAAGAAAAAGATTTATTTATTCATTAGAGAGAGAGAGAGAAAGGGTATGTATGCATGCGCACACGGGAAAGGGCAGAGGGAGAGAGAGAGGCAGAAAAGCAGACTCCACGCTGACAGTGGAGCCTGATGTGGGGCTTGATTCTAGGACCCTGACATCATGACCTGAGCCAAAAATCAAGAGTCAGATGCTTAACTGACTGAGCCACCCACATGCCCCATGTCTTGTGGCTTTTAATATTTATTCATTATCACTGTATTTTCCCATTTTCATTGTAATATCTTTTGGTGTGGCTCTGCTTTTATTGTTTTTGTTGGCAGTTCTCTGTGGCTCCTGCATCTAGTTATCTATCTGTTTGCTTTCCCAGGTTAGGTAAGTTTTCAGCTATTATTTTTTAGAATAAATTCTCTGCCCCATCTTCTCTTTCCTCTTCTAGGACTCCTATAATAGGAATGTACTATGTTTGATGGAGTCACTAAATTCCCTAAGTCTCTTCTCATTTTGCATAATTCTTTTGTCTCTCTCTTTTGTTTAGCTTGATGACTTTTTTTTTTTTAAAGATTTTATTTTATTTATTTGACAGTGAGAGAGAGAGATCATAAGTAGGCAGAGAGGTAGGCAGAGAGAGAGGAGGAAGCAGGCTCCCTGCGGAGCAGAGAGCCCGATGTGGGGCTCGATCCCAGGACCCTGAGATCATGACCTGAGCCGAAGGCAGCGGCTTAATCCACTGAGCCACCCAGGCGCCCCTAGCTTGATGACTTTTATTACTCTTCCAGGTCACCAGTTCATTCCTCTGCTTCTTCCAGCCTGCAGTTTATTCTGTGAAGCTGTTTCTCATTTTGTTTATTGAACCTTTTATCTCTTCTCTGTTATTCTTTATCTTTGTGTTAATAGTCTCACTAATGTCCTCTACTCTTCTCAAGCCCAGGGAGTATCCTTATAATCATTGCTTTAAGTTCTCCATCAGGTATTGTTACTGATCTCTTTCACTTAGATCCCTAGCATAGCCTTATTCTGTTCTTTCATTTGGGACAAATTCCTCTTTCTTCATTTTGTCTTAAGTCCGTGTGCCTGTTTCCTTGTGTTAGGAAAGTCAACTCTGTCTCCTGTTCTTGAGAGTAGTGGCTTTATGAAGAAGAGGTCCCTGCAGTGTAATGCCACCTATTCCCTAGGGCCTGGTGCTACTGAGAGTATATCCATTGTGTGCTGCATGGACTCTGCTTTTGTGTCCTGGCTGCTTTATCCTTCAGGTCAGTCGTCTGCAGAGGCTCTTTGCCTCTCCTGGGCAGTCTTTGGTTCCTGGCCTGAATGTGTTGAGCTTCAAGTAGGTGTCCTCCTCTGATCTGCGTGTGAAATGAGACCTGTTGGTGCTGTACCACTGCCACCAGAACTAAGGGTCCCCAGAGCTCCCACATTAGGAGATGAGGTGTGAGCATGGGTTTGGGCCAGTCTTGTGGGGGAAGGGCCCGCCATGCTGGGACTGAGGCAGGTATAACTCAGAGGGGGAGCTCCAACAGATCGTGGGGGTGCGGAGCTTGGTGTAAGTTAGGTAGCAAGTATCTGTGCTGGTTCCTGCAGGTGGCCCTGTGATTATGCTGAAGGGCAGGGTGGGAAATGGTGCCTGTGAGTTCCT
Organism: Meles meles; assembly: GCF_922984935.1. NCBI lineage: Eukaryota > Metazoa > Chordata > Mammalia > Carnivora > Mustelidae > Meles > Meles meles. The sequence continues at coordinate 96,743,530 of NC_060068.1, forward strand.
TTCTTCCAGAAGGAATTTCATCATGAATGCTGACTCTGTAATATGTTCTGAGAAGAGCAATTAACCTCACCTTGTGTGCCCCAGGTGCTCTTCAGATCATTGTTTCCATGCTGTAAATCTGCAAGATGTTTGACCTGCCTTTTCTCTTAGTGCAGCCCCATTGTCCTCCTGAACTTTTTTAGAGCCAAGCATGCTGACCTTTAGAACTCCAGTCTTTAAGCCCAGCTAGTTAGAAGAACTCAAGAAATTCGGGCCCTCCTGCTTTCTAAGCCAATTGCTATGGGGATTTATTTTCCTCTTGCCCTCCCGAGTGTTAGCTTGTCTCTAGTCCTTCTCTGTGACCATGGCTCCCTCCCCACTGTAGTGGCCACAGTCTGTTTCTCTCCTAACCTCTGTCTCTGCATTTTTGCCTTCTTCAGTGTGGCCTCTGCATTTACTTGTGGAGTTTGTTTTGCCAGTTTAAAGGTCCATTTCTAGTGGATTTAGGATGAATTGATAGTTACCTAGTTGTATTCATGGAGCGAGGTGAACCTAGGGTCCTCCTACTCTGCCATCTTCCGCTGTCTCAAGAATCCAGTCCTTGGGGTGCCTGGGTCAGTTAAGCATCTGCCTTTGGTTCAGGTCATTATCCTGGGGTCTTAGGTTCAAGCCCTGCATAGGGCTCTCTGCTCAGCAGGGAATCTCCTTCTCCCTCTTCCTCTGCTGCTCCCCCTGCTTGTTTGCTCACTTTCACGCACACATTCTTTCTCTCTCTTGCTCTTTCTCTGTCAAATAAGTAAAATCTTAAAAAAAAAATCTAGTTCTGGAAATAAAATACTTGTGCAAAATATAAAAAATGCCATTCTTCTCACTACTTGGGAGGGAGTGTGAATTAGCTGCTTTTCTTAAAGGTATGTTATCTATATTAAGATGTAATAGATTTTGAGTTTTGATTTTTAATGAATTAATAGGTAAATATTTTAAAGCATTAATTTTCATACAGTATAGGAAATATCAATAGATATATCCCATATAAACAAAAGCTCTTTGGGGACTCTTGATAATCTTCAAAAGTGTAATGGAATCTGAAGACAAAAATGTTTTAGAATCAAGTGTTAGAACCACATACAGTGGGGCACCTGGGTGGCTCAGTGGGTTAAGCCGCTGCCTTCGGCTCAGGTCATGATCTCAGGGTCCTGGGATCGAGTCCCGCATCGGGCTCTCTGCTCAGCAGGGAGCCTGCTTCCCTCTCTCTCTCTCTCTCTGCCTACTTGTGATCTCTCTCTGTCAAATAAATAAATAAAATCTTTAAAAAAATTAAAAAAATAAATAAATAAATAAAATAATAAAATCTTTAAAAAAAAAAAGTTTTTAGAACCACAGTGGTGCAAGATTTTGAGGAGGGAAGTATGTGATACGTCATTGCATTAGATATTGAGTTAATGCCAGTTCTTTGAATTACAGTAGTATAATCGCATATTGACAAAATTAGTCACAAAGTATTTGGAAGTTATTTTGTGCTGTAGGACCTAAAATACTGCATGAAAAGAAGGAGAAAAAAATGCTATTAGTGTTTAAAGTAGCAAAAGCCCCTACTTCTTCCGGACACTTCACTGCCATCTAGTGGAAAGTAATAAATACATAAATCTATTAGTACAATAGTGTGAATGATGCCGCGTAGAATTTTGTAGTACACTGTTGGTTGTGCAGCTTTGATATCAACTGGAAAATTCATGCAACCTGTTCTCAGCTGCTTCTCAGACCAAATTATGAGACAAAGAAGTTTGAGAACTACGGGTATTAGCAAAAATACAGAGATGGGATTGAACACAATGGGTTCACAGAGCAAAAAATATGATGATCCAAGTAAACCAAAAATTTGCATTAGGAGTAATAGGAAATAAAGTTTTCAGTCAGAGTAGAATCACACCATTGGAAATGATGAGATCTGAGGTAGTACGTGGTAGGGAGGCTTTGAAGGTTCCAGAGCACTAGCATATAGAAATAGTTTAGGAAGCTCAGGGGAATAGTGGTTGCCAAGACGGGTGTGCGGGTGTGTGAGTGGGTAGATGAATGGTGGATGGATGGGTGGGAGTGTGGATGGCCAGCTAGGAAGAAGGTGGTTTTCAGAACAGGAAGGCCAGAAAAGAAGTTATCAAGTGTCTTGATACAGCCACTTCTTGGTTGTAACTGGCTGTCAGAGGGGAGAATAGGAATGTCCCATCAGAAAATAAACATTGAGTCTAGATTTTAGATTGGAAAAATTGAAGTCTCAGAGACTGCCTTTGGAGTTTTCCAGTTTTCTTTCTTTTTTTTTTTTTTAATTTATTTGACAGACAGAGATCACAAGTAGGCAGAGAGGCAGGCAAAGAGAGAGAGAGAAGCAGGCTCCCCACTGAACAGAGAGCCTGATGCGGGGCTCAATCCCAGGGCCCTGGGATCATGACCTGAGCTGAAGGCAGAAGCTTTAACCCACTGAGCCACCCAGGCGCCCCGAGTTTTCCAATTTTCTAAGAGAAACACTAATACAACTGCTTTATTCATGAGAGAGGGGTGAAGTAAAGTCTGATTTTCAGATAATTGGCAAAGTTTAACACACCATCATCCTTTAAAGAAAAGTTTTACTCTGCTGCCCTCTTCTGGATATTATATAATTGCCGAAATATTTCTTAAAATGGTGGTCAATTAGTGAGGGTAGAATTGCCACTGAAATGCAGGAAATTAGCTGCAAAAGAAGGAAATCAAGGTAAAATGTAAAAAAAGAAATGATGTCAAACCAAAAACTGTACAAACTTAGAAATATTTTACCAACTTTTTAAAAGAACTATTTATTTATTTATTTGACAGAGATCACGAGTAGGCAGAGAGACAGGCAGGGAGAGAGGGGGAAGCGGGCTCCCACGGAGCAGAGAGCCCGACGCAAGGCTCTATCCCAGGACCCTGAGATTATGACCTGAGTCGAAGGCAGAGGCTTTAACCCACTGAGCCCCCCAGGCACCTCTATTTTACCAACTTTTATTTGAAAATTTCTAACCTATGGAAACGTACAATGAAAAACCATCTATCTTAGTTTAACCAATTTTTTTGCAAGATAGCCTCTCTTTGTCTCTGTTTTTTTTCTTTCCATTTAAACGGTTTTACAAGAATAACATTTTTTATGCAATCCCAATATTATATGCAATATCATGAGTATATAGTCCACATTTAAATTTCTCTTATCTCAAAAACAGCTCATTTTTAAATTGGACCAGAGTTCATGCATTGCATTTTGTCTATTTTATCTGCTCTAATTTAGCCTACCCCTGCTTTTGTTTTTCATGACAAAACATTATTTATTTGTTTGTTTAGTTATTTAGTTGGTAGGCTCCACACCCAGTGTGGAGTTCATCATGGGGCCTGAATTCATGACCCTGAGATCAAGACCTGAGCTGATGTCAAGAGTTGGTTGGACACTTAACCAATTGAGCCACCCAGGTGCCCCAAGACATAAAACGTTTATGAGGAGATCAGACCTGGTGTCTTATGTTCACCATTTTTTCTGATTGTTCGTCATAATTCAACTAGGACATTTTTGGCAAAAGGTAGACTTCTAATTTTGATGATATAGATGCTTCAGATATATATTATATATAATTTGTACTTACTGCATCGCATCAGGAGTCCCGTCATTTCAGTGTGTCCTGGTAACGCACTGCTACATGCAAGCGCTTTTGAAAAGTGACAGCAGACCTCCACTGGAATATAATGGTTTCCCGTTGTATTTTTTTTTTTTTAAGATTTTTTTATTTATTTTATTTAACAGACAGAGATTACAAGTAGGCAGAGAGGCAGACGGAGAGGGAGAGGAGGAAACAGGCTCCCTGCTGAGCAGAGAGCCTGATGTGGGGCTCGATCCCAGGACCCTGGGACCATGGCCTGAGCCGAAGGCAGAGGCTTTAACCCACTGAGCCACCCAGGTGCCCCTCCCATTGTATTTTTAAGTCATCTCTAGAGTGATGCTCTGTGGCTATGAGACGATCCTTTTCCCCAACTTTTCACTCAGTGGTTTCAGCATCAATGAGGATTTTTGCCTGAGTCGATTACTACATCAGAATTCATGAAATGATGTGTTTCTAATTTGATCCCCCTTTCTGTATTTATTGGTTTATTAGTTGATATTCTTTTGTAAAGAACAGTTTTCTTTTTCTCATTCTCTGCCCTCTCATAATCACTGTTAGCTCTAGGAGCTTTTTTTATTTGACATATTAACATAATTATCCCATTTGATGATCAAATTGCCCCAGATTTGTTCTGTAGGAGCCCTGTTAAGCTATATCCTTTTGACTTGCCGCATTAAGGCTTGTGTTCTAGGCTCACTTTCTATATTGTTCCAGATCTGGAACTAGTTATTTATATAAGGAGCCCTGTTTCTTTTCATTTAAGGTGTCAGCCTTAGACGCCAAGTTTGAGGAGCTAGGTATGCTCATTGTTACTAGAAACTATATTTTAAAAACCGCAAGTTCATGGCCAGTTGAAATTTAATAACATCTGATTTTCCCCTACCTTTTCCTATTCATATTTCTATCTTCCTTCTCCCACAGTGAAAACGCTGTTTCTCAGTGGCATCAATATATTTACTTGTTCATTCTGTCCTACAGTATGCAAAGATGCTTTGAGAATTACAACACCGCTACCGAAACCAAATATTTATTTGCTTTCTTTTGTTCTTGAATATATCCCACTAGGAATATATAGTTAGAAAATTGTTCTCATCAGTCATTTAAGCTATATTTTAATTTAGAAATCAGCTGTATTTTTTTAGTCAATAATTTCTCCTTGCCATTTAGTTCAACAAATCAAGGTTGAGTCTGTTTCAGCCCCTGCACTAGTTAGTGAGGGCACAGAAATAAATAAGATACTCTTCCTACAGCTGCAAAACACAGTCTCTTTCAGAAGAAAGGTAATTAAAGGATTATAGCCCAGTGGGAGAAGGACGAAAAAGTGTAGTTATGGTTGCCAAAGCATTACAGGGAGAATCATCTGACCCACCATGGGTAAGGGTAACTTCCCAGAGAAACTAAGAGTAAGTCTTAAATAATAAGTTGAAGTGAATTAGGTGAAAAGAGGGGCAAGCATGTCTTAGTAGAGGAATGTGATGATAAAGAGACCATTCCCCAGGCTGGGAAATAGCTGTGGCTGGGAAGGTATCTTGGTCTGAAGATGGTGATAGTCCAGGAGATGAGAGAGTTGAGCAGAAGTCAGATCACGAAAAGAACATTTTAAGCCATCTACACTACTTCCCTTCACTTCTACATAAGTAGCAGTGTGTTAGTTTTACAACATAATGATTTATGTATACACTGCAAAATGACCAGCCCAATAAGTTTAATTAACATCTGTCACCACACAGTTACCGTTTTTTTCTTGTGATGAGAGCTTTTAAGAGAGTAGACTCTCTTAACAACTTTCAAATACGCAATATAGTGTTGTTAGCTATAGTCACCGTGTTGTACTCAATAGGGTACATCCCTAGGACTTAGAGCTGGAAGTTTGTACCTTTCAACCACCTTTATCCATTTTTGCCCAACAACAGTCCCCAACCCCTGGCAACCACCAATCTGTTCTCTATCTATGAGGTTTTTTTGTTTGTTTGTTTTAAAGATGCTACATGTTAGTGGATCATACCGTCTTTGTTTTTCTCTTACTCACTTAACATATAATGCCCTTGAAGTTCATTGATGTTGTTGCAAATGATAGGATTTCTTTTTCACAGCTGAATAATACACAAGCACACACACACACTGCACATCTTTATCCATTCATCCAGTTGATGGACACTTGGGTGGTTAGCTGTTGAAAATAATGCTACGGTGAACATGGGAATGCAGATACCTTTTCGAGATAGTAATTTCGTTTCCTTTGGATGAATACCCAGCAGTGGAATTACTGGATAATGTGGAAGTTCTGTTTTTAATTTTTTGAGGGAACTTCATACTCTTCCACAGAGGCTACACGAATTTGTGTTCCCCAAGGTGATATCTCCTTGTGGTTTCAGTCTGCGTTTTCCTGACGATTATTCATGCTGATCATCTGTTCCTGAATCTCTTGGCCATTTGTATGTCTTCTTTGGAACAAACTATTCAGATCCTCTGTGCATCTTTTAATTAGATTGGCTTTTGCTATTGAGTTGTGAGTTCTTAATGTACTTTGAATTTTAACCCCTTATGAGAGACATGATTTGCAAAGATTTTCTCCCATTTAGTAGGTTACCTTTTCATTTTGTTGTTTCTTTTGCTGTATAGAAGTTTTTTTTTTTTTTTTTTAAGATTTATTTTTTTTGGGGGCGCCTGGGTGGCTCAGTGGGTTAAGCCGCTGCCTTCGGCTCGGATCATGATCTCGGGGTCCTGGGATCGAGTCCCACATCGGGCTCTCTGCTCAGCGGAGAGCCTGCTTCCCTTCCTCTCTCTCTGCCTGCCTCTCTTGTGATTTCTCTCTGTCAAATAAATAAATCTTGAAAAAAAAAAAAAAAGATTTATTTATTTTTTTTATTTGACAGACAGAGATCACAAGGGCAGAGGCAGGCAGAGAAAGAGGGGAAGGGAAGCAGGCTCCCTGCTGAGCGGAGAGCCTGATGCGGGGCTCAATCCCAGGATCTTGGGATCACGACCTGAGCGGAAGGCAGAGGCTTTCACTCACTGAGCCACCCAGGCGCCCCTACTGTATAGAAGTTTTTAGTTTCATGTTCCTCTTACTAACTTTTGCTTTTATTGCTTCCACTTTGGTGTCCTATCCAAAAATTGTTGCCAAGACTATCATCAAGAGTTTTTATCCCTGTGTTTTTCCCCCCCACAGGAGTTTTACATTTTCAAGCCTTATAAGTCTTTAAACCATTTTGAGGTAATTTTTATGAGTGATGTAAGATCAGTGTTCATTTTCATTATTTGGAAAATTGTTACCCAGGTTTTTCTAGCACCATTTCGAAAGTACTTTTTTTTTTCTTACTGAATATCTTGACTCCCTTGTCAAATATTAGTCGACTGTATATGTGAGGGTACATGCCTAGGCTCGTAATTTAGTTCCATTGGTCATTGTACCTATTTTTGTGCCAGTACCATACCATTTTGGTTACTATAGCCTGATAGTATAGTTTGAAATCAGGAAATGGGATGTCTCCAGCTTTGTCTTCTTTCTCAGGATTGCTTTGGCTATTTGGTGTCTTTAGCAGTTCCATAGAAATTTTGGAATTGCTTTATCTATTTCTTTAAAAATTGCCACTGGAATTTTGATAGAGATTGTATTGACTCTGTAGGTGGCTTTGGGTAGCCACCTATAAAATGGACATTTTAACAATACTACTTAAGTTTCTTTGATCATAGTTTTTTAGTTTTCAGTGTCTAGATCTTACATCTTCATGGTTACAATTATTCCTGTCTTTTATTGGCCTTGATGCACTTGTAAAGGAGAATGTTTTCTTTCCTTTTCAGATATTTAATTGTTGGTATATAGAAAACTACTGACTTGTGTATGTTAATTTTATATCCTGCAACTGGAAAAAGATTTAAATGAAGTATATTTGGCATGTAATATTGTATTAGTTTGAGGTGTACAACATAGTCATTCAATAGTTTTATTTATATATATATATAAATTTTTTTTAAAGATTTTATTTATTTGACAGAGATCACAAGTAGGCAGAGAGGCCATCAGAGAGAGAGAGAGAGAGAGAGGAGGAAGCAGGCTCCCTGCTGAGCAGAGAGCCTGATATGGGGCTCGATCCCAGGACCCTGGGATCATGACCTGAGCCGAAGGCAGAGGCTTAACCCACTGAGCCACCCAGGTGCCCCAATAGTTATATATATTTTGAAACACTCACCATAAGTATAGTTACCATTACTCATCAAACAGTTATTTTGATATTATTGACTGTATTCAGTTAACCTGTATTATTGACTGTATGCTGTACTTCCGATCCCCATTACTTTTTTATTTCATAACTGGAATTTGGTACCTGTTAATCCCCTTTACCTTTTTTGCTCATCATCTCCCCCCACCCCCACAATCTCACTTCCCTCTAGCAACCACCATTTCGTTCTTGGTATTTATGAGTCCATTGTTCATCGTTTTGTTTTTTTGGATTCCACATGTAAGTGGAATCATATGGTATTTGTCTTTCTCTGACTTATTTCACTTAGCATAATAAACCTAAATCCATCCATGTTATCACAAATGGTTAAGATTTCATTCTTTATTTTTACAGCCGAGTAATATTTGTGTGTGTGTGTGTGTGTGTGTGTGTGTGTGTGTGTGTACACACATCTTCTGTATCCATCTGTTGGACACTTAGATTGTTTCTGTATTTTGGCTTTTGAAAATAATGGTACAGTAGACGTAAAGGATATATACTTTTTGTTTAGTGTTTTTGTTTTCTTTGGGCAAATGCCAAGAAGTGGGATTACTGGATTATATGGTAATTCTATTAATATTTTGAGGAAGCTCCATACTGTTTTCCATAATGGCTTCACCATTTTGTATTCCCAAGAGAGAAAGGAATCTCTTTTTTCCACATCTTTGCCAACATTTGTTATTTCTTGTCTTTTTTATACTAACCATTCTTATCAATATGGGGTGATAGTCATTGAGGTTTTGATTTGTATTTCCCTGGTGATTAATGATTTTGAGCATCTTTTCATGTGTGTCAGCTATCTGTATATGTTATTTAGAAAAATAACTAATCAGGTGCTCTGCCCATTTTTTAATCATATTGTTTGTTTTTCGGTGTTTAGTTGCATGAATTCTTTATATATTTGGATATTAACCCCTCATCGTATATATCATTTGCAACTATCTTCTCTTCTTTAGTAGGCTGCCTTTTTGTTTAGTTGATGGCAGCCTTTAGTGCAAAAGCTTTTTAGTGTGATGTAATCCCAGTAGTTTATTTTTACTCTTGTTGTCCTTGTCAGAGGAGAGAAAACCAAAAAATACTGCTAAGACTGATGTCCAAGAATTTACTGCCTATAAAAAAAAAAGTTACTGTTTCTTTTAAGATTTTTTATGGTTTTAGCTCCTGTGTTTAGGTCTTTAATCCACTTTGAGTTTATTTTTGTATATCGTATAAGAAATTGATTGTTTTATTCTACTTGTAGCTGTCCAGTTTTTCTAACGCCATTTGTGGGGGAGACCATTTTTTCCCATTGTGTATTCTTGTCATAGATTAATTGACCATATAAGTGTGGCTCTACTTCTGGGCTCTACTCTGTTCTCTTCAGTTGATCTTTGTTTTGTTTTTTTTTTGTGCCAGTATCATACTGTTTTTATTATAGCTTTGTAGTATAGTTTAAAATCTGGGATTGTGATAACTCCAGCTTTGTTATTCTTTCTTGGGATTGTTTTGGCTACTCAGGGTCTTTTGTGGTTTCAGACAAATGTTAGGATTCTTTGTTCTTGTTTTGTGAAAAATGCTATTGGTATTTTTTTTTTTTCTTAAAGATGCATTTATTTGAGAAAGAGAGTGAGAGTGCACACATGTAGGGGGAGGGGCAGAGGGAGAGAATCTCAAGCAGACTCCCCTCTAAGTGGGCAGCCCAATGCAGGGCTCTGTCTCACAACCTATGAGACTACGACCTGAGTCCGAAGCTTAACCAACTGAGCCACCCAGGGGCCCCTGTTGGTATTTGATAGAGACTGCACTGAATCTATAGACTGCTTTGGATAGTATGGACATCTTAACAATATCAGTTCTTCCAGAGGAGGAGCATGGTATATTGGTATATATTTTCATTTATTAGTGTCATCTTCAACTTCTTTCATCAATGTTTCATAGTTTTCAGAGTACAGGTCTTTCACCTCCTGGTTAAATTTAAATTTACTCCTAGGTCTTTTATTCTTTTTGATACAATTGTAAATGGGATTGTTTTCCTAATTTCTTTTTCTGATAGTTATCATCACTGTATAGAAATGCAACATATTGGGGCGCCTGGGTGGCTCAGTGGGTTAAAGCCTCTGCCTTCTGCTCAGGTCATGATCCCGGGGTCCTGGGATCAAGCCCCGCATCGGGCTCTCTGCTCAGCGGGGAGCCTGCTTCCTCCTCTCTCTGTGCTTGCCTTTCTGCCTACTTGTGATCTCTGTCAAATAAATAAATAAAATCTTTAAAAAAAAATGCAACATATTTTTCTACATCAATTTTGTATCTTTCAACTTTACTGAATTCATTTATTCTAACAGTGTTTTGGTGGAGTTTTAGGATTTTATGTATGTAAGACTGTATCATCTGCAGACAAAAAGAGTTTTACTTCTTCCTCTCTGATTTGGATGCTTTTTGTTTTCTTTTCTTATTGTTCTGGCCAGGAAATTCCAGTAGTATGTTGAGTAAGACTGATGAGAGTATGCACTCCTGATTGTTCCTATCTTAGAAGAAAATCTTTCAACTTTTCTACATAACTGAGTTATGTAAAGCCCTCATCCTGGCAGTGTATTTACATAAAGGTTGAGAAATCTCCCTAAGCACACTGACCTTAAGGGAAAATAATAATTATGTATATGAAAACTTAGTTGGGTCTGATGTTATTTGTGTACTTGTCATGTATGGCCTTTATTATGTTGAAGTATATTCCTTCTATACTCCAGTTGTTGAGCGTTTTTTCACAAATTCTTTCAAATCTTTCACAAATTTTTTTTTTCTTTTAAGTAGGCTCCAAGCTGAGCTTGGAGCCCAATGTGGGACTTGAACACCCTACCCAGAGATTAAGACCTGAGCTGAGATCAAGAGTCAGATGTGTAACCGGCTGAGCCACCCAGGCATAATTTCTTAACTGGACACTGCAGCTGTCTTCTGACTTTGTCTCAGCTTCTTGTACCACTGTGTTTCTTTCTTCAAGATGCTACTAGAGTGATCTTTACAAAATACAATCATGCCATTTCCTGCCAAGGACTTCTCAGTGTCTCCCATCCCATGTTATTTCTCCTTCTTTCCCTTTCACCCTAGTCACACCCTTATTCTCTCAGTATCTCTTTTTTTCTTTTAGGATTTTATTTATTTATTTGAGAGCAAGCAAGCGAGCAGACACAAGTAGGGGGAGCGGCAGTCAAAGGGAGAGGGAGAAGCAGACTCCCTACTGAGCAGGGAGCTCAATTCGGGGCTGGATCCCAGGACCCTGGGATCATGACCTGAGCTGAAGGCAGACGCTCAACTGACTGAGCCACCCAGGCACCCCTCAGTATGCCTTTATACATGGTGAGAAATCTTTAGCAAATTGACTTTAAAGGAAAATAGCATTTCATTATCTCTAAACTCTAATAGGAATTTCAGCATTGTTGGAAAGGTACTTTGGAGTGTGATGACTCTGCCTCTTACATCATCATGTTAGCTTAGTTTTAGGCCTGCGTGGGTGGCAAAGGTATGAGGGCCATGAGGCATGGGTTAGAGTGATTCCAGGTTGACTATAAAGTGGTGACGCTGCTTCAATCATGGATGGAGTTCTCTAGTCATATAATACAGAATGTCTGTTGTCAAATAAAATTCACAAAGTTAAAATATCAGTGATGGCATATTTGAATGTTACATATGCATAATATGCTACCTGATAATTAGGATTTAATGGTAAACATTTCACATTAGTGCATATAGTTAGACATTAATTTTTTCCTCAGAGGTTTGTTCGCTAGCATCTATAATCAGCATCTCCACTTTCCCCTCTTCTCACAGCTCTTAAAAGGCAAAAGTCCTGGATCCACTTTTCCAAAAGTGAGATTCTCCTCCAGTAGTCTACCTTTTTTTGTTTTAAAAGACTGGACCAAATCAGAGATCAAAAAATGGCTAGCCACAGTTTAAAACTAGCCTATGAGTTTTGTTTAGCCTATAGTGCCTAATCCAAATTTTGAATTAGTTTCCCGTATTTAAACAACAGGAAGTTGCAGATAAAATCCAGATTTCCAGCTTCTTTTAAAAATTTAGAGGCTTTTATTTTTTTCTTCCCATTCCCGTATGGCAAGCACAGACCCCTTCTTGAACATGAATTTGGCATGAACTCTTAGATTGGCCATAGGCCCTGCTAAGGGCATTTCAAGCCACATAGGTATTTGAATCCTTAACATTTGGATCGCTCATCTGTTCATACAAACATACAGTGTGCATCCAACGTGCCTGACAGTGTTCTAGGCCATTTACATAGGTTCTTTTACTTTGTACAACACTGTCACTTTCATTCTATAGAGGCAGAAGTGAAGGTTCAGAAGGTCAAATGGTAAGTGGCAGAGCCAGATTTGACCCAGTGTATGTATGTATTCCTGGTTTCCAGGTCCCTCTTTATGACCTACTACTGTTCCCTAGAAACCTAAAAATTGTCATGGTGTAGAAAGGTGACAGATTGCAAAAGTTTCTGTTTAGTCACTGTTCTCCCCAGTGGCATCAGTATTTCATGCATTTTATAACAAGTGAATTACTATATTAATTCACATGTGCATTTATTGGCATTTCTGGGTAAGCATGATACCCCAATGTTTTTCTAGATTCTATCTATCCTATATATACAGCCCTTTTACACAATTATTATTGCCATTTAAATAGATGGCAAAGAATCAAAAAACAATAGCATTTAATTCCTCTAAGGCAAAAATCTGTTCTCAAAGGTAGTATTTTCTGGAAATGACATAAGTGTACTGTTTAATAGTAATATCTAAAGCCTATTTAAAAGATGCACATTTTGGGGAGCACCTGGTGACTCAGTTGGTTAAGTGTCTGACTCTTGACTTCAGCTCAGGTTGTGATCTCAGGGTTGTGAGATTGAGCCCCATGTCAGGGCCCACACTGGGCATGGAACCTGTTAAGAATCTCTCTATCCTGCCTGCGCCTCATCCCTGTCCCCCTCGCTCCCTCTCTTTAAAAAAAAAGAAAAAAAGATGCATATTTTCATATTATACAGAGTCTTTACAACAAATGTAGATACAGAAAATGCCATCTGAACCACCACTTAATCCGTGACATTACCTATTTTGCAGGCTTAATTCATCTTGTTTCTGATTGTTTGATCCTGTGAGAGATGACTACTGGCAGAAAAATGAAGAATAAAAGTAGAAATGAGCACACAACCACAAGGTACAATCTAAGACTAAAACTGTGGGTCAGGTCAGGGGAGTTCTCTGGTGTAGCCTGACTGCAGAATGATTGCAACTGGCTGGTTTCTGCATTTGTAAAATGGAGTGTAATCACTGTTCCAGGGTATGCCTGACAAATAATTCTGGTGAGAGAAACTTCATTCCCATACAATGTAAAAAGAATCAACTAAGTTTAATCTGTGCTGCCTAGGAACAGTAGTAGTATTTATATGAAAGTATATACCATGTTAAGCCACATAGGGTAGATTGTTAAAAGAGTTGTAACTTTCACTTAAGATTAAAAAAAAACTTTTTTGGAAGCGCTTTCCTTCTTGGCAAAAAGTCCTTAGATGTTGATAGTTGGGGAGGCTCTGAGTCTATGGGGACAGGAAGCATATGGGTAATTTCTGAATCTTCTGCTAAATTTTGCTGTGAACCTGAAAGTACTCTAAAAAAATAAAGTATATTGTATATATAATATATATGCTATTATATGTACAGTATGTATCATACAACTTTTATATATACATGTAAGATGGCTTTAAAAAATATATATGGAACATATATATATGAAAGCCTACAGATAAGTATGAACAAAGGCAGCCCAGCAGGGGTTGGGCCCCATGCAGGGAAGGCAGCCTGTCAGGGATTAGGAAGATTGGTTACACAGAGGGTTGGGGTTGGTGGGGGGGGGGGGGACTTGAACAAATAAGTAAATATATTGAAGTACATGGGAGTCAGGCTTTTCACTGTCCAGGAAAGGATTAAAAATATGGAAAGGGGGGAGGCTTGAATAAACCTCATGGTGGTAGACTGAAATTAGACTGGTATGAACTCATGGTTTATGTGTATGTGTGTATGTATATTTCTTGTATGTGCACAAGAAAAACTCTGGGAGCAGGTGACACAAAAGTGACACCCAAGAGCAAAGAGCATTTTTAGCACCCTGTTTTTAAATACCAGTCTCTATCAAAGGAATCTTTAGAAAATGGCTGATCCCAGGGCTGAAACAGGGAACACACAAGATGAGTCTCTAAATATGGAAGTGTTCGAAGAAGCTGGCTTTCAGAGGCACCCAGTGGCTGAGGATGACTATTTGAGCTAATACATGACAGTAACTGATTCTCTTTCACTGTATAGGAATCCAAAAAAACATTCTTATAAATGAGTAATAAATAGGAAAAGAGAAAGCTCTTCTTTTTTTTTTTTTTTTTAAGATTTTATTTATTTATTTGACACACAGAGAGAGATCACAAGTAGGCAGAGAGGCAGGCAGAGAGAGAGAGGAGGAAGCAGGCTTCCTGCCGAGCAGAGAGCCCGATGCGGGGCTCGATCCCAGGACCCCGAGATCACGACCCGAGCCGAAGGCAGTGGCTCATCTTATAGCAAAATGTCTATTAACAAAATACAGAAAGAATGCAAGGACTAGAAAAATCACCATTTGGCATCTATCAGAGTAATAATTCCGAATTCAAGAAGGCTAAGAGCAGAGAGTGAAAGTTGAATTAAGAACAAACTATGTAATCTCAAAGTATCACCTCTACAAAATATTTAACATCCATACTAAGCTGGATATTAACTACAAAGGGAAACGGTAACTTTACAGTGGTGAAGCCTACTCAGATGATCACTGTTAATATCACCAGCATTGGGACAAACTGGCTTTGAAGTGCCTCCTGATAAGACACACCAGAAGAGCCGGGCACTGGGCTCCCTGCTCAGCAGGGAGTCTGCTGCTTCCTCTTCCTGTGGTTCCCCCATCTCCTCCACTCTTGCTCACTCTCTCTCAAATAAATAAAATCTTAAAAAAAAAAAAAGACACACCAAGAAGAGCGTAGCATCACCTCTCTGATATTCCTGTCACAAATGCATACACTGAATCCAGGCATGAGGAAGCACCAGATGAACTCCAATGGAGGACCTCTATAAAAAAACCTGTAATCTTAAAAAATACTAAGGTCATGAACCTAAAGAAAAAACAGAAGAATGATTCTGGATTGAATGAAACTTGACTACAAGAAATACGTACTCTTGGTCTGGATCCTTCATCTATAAAGGACATAACTAGGCAGCTGGCAAAATAAATAAAATTACCAACCTTTGTTTAAAAACTTTTATTTACTATAAAGACAAACACCAAAATAGGTACAAATACTATAAAATTGGTTCAATGGGGTAAAAATTTAATTAAAATATCTTGATATATTTAAAATAACAAAGGATACATTTAAGCCAAATTTTCTTAACCCAGAGATTTTTTTTTTGTAACATTTGCTTACACAGTAAGGTGCTAATAGAAGTTAGCCCTTAAGCCCTGGAAGTCTTAGGAATCATAGTCACACAGCAAATATAATTTCATTGTGAAAGTGAACTTTGGTAGAAGAAGAACTATAGGACACCTGAGGTAGTAGAACCTGGAATAAACAGCAGTAGACATTATTTACAACTTTTGAGTACCAAATAACATTAAGAACACAAAAATAATTACACAATACAATTTTCAGTCCAGCTTTGATCCAAAGAAAATAAGAATATTATATCACATTTGCATTGAAAACAAAACAAAAAACAAAACACCACAATTACCAGCAAGCTGAGGGAACTGCAAACAAACTCAAACAATGGATTTGCATCTAGAGGCAGTTTGAGTTTGAAATGTGGTGGGCATGGTGATCTACAAAGTAATACTGATTAGCTGAGGTTCCTCAGTTTATACAGTTTACATTTCTGTCAGACACAGTATTAATCTGACCAGTGATGATCTTCCAGTACATAAAATGGCAAGAGTGCATCCGTTAAAGCTTGCACATGAGAAACTCGGAAACAATCTTATTAGGGTTGTGAAAATTCTAAGTAGTCACACACACAGAAAAGATACAAAATAAAAAAAGAAAGTCAAGTACAACACATTTAGAGCTACCAAACTTCACATTTCGGTACTATTTTTAACTCTTCAATTATTGCCAATCTTCCAAAAACAAAGGAATGTAAAATTTCACTAAGAGACACATTCACGTAAAAAAAAAAAACCCAAAAAACAAAAAAAAAAAACAAAAAAACCTGCCTTTTAAAAATTATATGCAATATATCTCTGTAAACTTATCTTGTAACTTACTTTACTTCCAATTTGTGATGTACATTTAAAATGTACTCTGTATAGCTTATTTAGTTTATCCTGAGTCTTTGAGAATAACCAATTCTGTTTCACTCTGCAATAATTCAACTGGCTTCTGAAGAGTTAAAACTTCTCATCTCAAAAAGTTGTATTAAATATTTTAAGAGTCATAAAAAAAGGATAAAAGAGCTGCCATTTTCTTTCAGGATTCCATGCATCTGAATTCAACTCTGATGAAAACCATTAGATAACTGAGCAAAATCCAAGAATTAGGGTGTAAGTCAAATTCAATTTCACTTTTCTTTCTGAACATGTTTTCGGAGTTCCAAGAAAATTTATTTTGTAAAAACACTATTACTCATTGGTAGTTGAGTTATTAGTTAATTTCTTTAATTATCAGACAGGCCTACTGTAAAGAGATAATGCATGGCAGAAGGAAAATAGCAGTTTAATTTTATTAGTGGTGATGGATGATGAATGATGGATTATTACATACAAGGTAAGACTTCAAAGGTGTGATGTTTCCTATAAAAGAAACCAATACATTAAAAAAAAATCAAATTTCAAAGTCATCTTGATCTTGGTTTTGAGCTGCATCACAGAGAATAGTTGATTTTCACTTAATTTATATTTAACCTGCATGAAAAAAGCAGTGACTGACTCAGTGAAGGTAGTATTTTATTGTATTCCAATTTTAAAAACAAACAAAATTAAATCTGTATTAAAAAAAACCCTCTTGGAATAGCAAGATATTTAATAAACTCTAGTTCACACCTAGTTCTATTTTTTTTTTCTGGTTTGAAAAAAATCACCTTTCCCTGAATATTAAATGAAAGTGAAGGTGAAATGAAAATACAGAACCATGATTTCTAAAAACGAAATGAATGGGCCAACAGTAAAATGCACAGTGAACCACAACTGCCCAGGCATTTTAAAAAATAAAGGTCAACTGTGGTTCATAAAGAAGTTATCAACTTTTAAAAATATATTTACTGCTACTTATAGCATATTCTGACCTAGAAGAGGCAGATACTGATTGGGAGCCAGTGACAAAAAAAAAAAACTGAACGGAATTGCAGAACCCTCTGCTTGTGATCATGATATGAAATGGAAGAATAATTCAAACATTAAAACAGATCCTGAGCCCCTCAGCTGCTAATATTGCTGAAAAAGTGCTCCAAAAAAACCTCAAAATACGCTTCTGTTAGTCATGCAAACTTCACTGCTTTCCTGTTTACCTACGGCCAGTTCTTTGAAAGGCACGGTTTACAGTTTCTGCACAAATTGTGGGCTTTTGCATACTAAGCTTAGGTACAGATCATGATTTGTCAATCACATACTTAGGTAAGGGTTCCCCACTGGTCCTGTTCATAGCTGTTCAGTGGCATGAAGGCCAGCAGATTATCAGAGTGGTTCCCCACAAAAGTTTTGCCTTGTTGAGCATCCTGTCTCCATCAGAGTCTATAATTGGCTACCAAGTAGTACGGAAGACTGGATGCTTCAGTAGCTCTCTTGACGGAGGTCTGTCCTGAGGTTGAAGTTCTAAACACCGAAGAGCCACATCTCGTAAACCAGGAGACAAATGTGAAGGGATCGATGGAGCAGTAGTTGCACTTGCAATCTGTAAGAAAAACCACCAGTGTGTTGACACTTTGCATGGTCAGAACTCTGTAGAACACATGGATCTTGTGCACAGAACAGAAGCTGAAGTGTGTGGACTTTTCTTCTGACAGAACTTATGGGAAAACTCACCAGCCGGATGGGAGGCTTCCTCCAAGAACCTTCAAATTTTAGGATTTCTAGAATTTGACCATATACATCCTGAGCAGATGGATCTATGCATTTCCCTTACTGTCTCAAATGAACACCGCTGAGAGCATCAAAATGGTTAGGCAAGTAAAGTATTTTTACTATACGCTCTCCTACATTTTCTATTATGCAGCACAGAGAGCTATTCGAGGTGAGAAAGACCACACCTGCCCATTTAGTACATCAGACACAGAGCTGCACCAAAGGAGGAAGATCTCTAAGTATGGGAAGGACCAGAGGCAGTTATGGCAGCTGGGAGGTGCTGGGGTGCCAATGCAGTAGACTTTGCTTTACTCAGGCCCAGAGATAATCCCATGAAGTAGGTGCTGTCATTACACCCATTTTACAACCGAAAAAACAGAGGGTAGATTGAGTTAGTCATTCCCCTAGTGACAGGGCTATTAAAGGCTAGACCGTGGTTTGAAACCATGTCTGTATCACTCCAGAGCCCAAGCTTTTTTGTTGTTGTTGTTTAACTTAAATTCAATTAATTAACACAGAACATATTATTTGTTACAGGGATACATGTCTGTGATTCATCAGTCTTATATAATACCCAGTGTTCATGACAACGTATACATACCCTCCCCAATGTTCATCACCCAGTTACCCCATTCCCCATCAGAGCCCAAGCTTTTAACTAGTACATGTCTGGATCAAAAGCTAAAAATCTCAACTATTACAATCTTCTCTGCTGGAAATGGACAGAATGGATTTGAGCTTTGTCAGAAAGGTAGAACAGATAGGATTTGGTACCTGTTTCAGGTGTAATTTTTTTAAATACAAGAAAGAGTAAATCTGATTTAAAAAATTGGCAGATTATGTACATAAACAGCTCTATGTTCTTACCTTTGAAAGTTGGATACATCCATTTATGTATTTCACCTAGGAACAATGATTTATCATTTGCTAACTCATTGTTCCAAGTGACTTTATAGAGCCTTACTATTGTAAAAAATGAGGACAGACTACATTTGCTGCCCATATTCACCACACCATATAAATTCCTGGAGATGAACACATGCATATTTATTTCAAGGAGGAGAGGCTTTCACCTGAGATTGAGAGTTAAGGAGAATCCATGAAAATCTGCCTCCTGCCAATTTTAGCAGAAAGAAGTAATTTTTATATCACAGTTACCTTAAATATCAAAGCAAGATGATTGGAGTGTTTTTCTGCATTCCAAGGTGGTTTAGCACAAGCCATTTCTATAATGGCACAGCCAACACTCCATACGTCACAGCTCCTACCATACTGCTGACCTCTTAGGACCTAAAATGGAGAGTTAATTTGGAAAAAGACTCATTAAAAAAAGAGAAAGATATTCTGTAGTTATAGATCCTAGTTTTTTTTTATTTCAGATCAAAACAATGGTAACTCCAAGAACTACCCTGATGTCTCATTTATTTAATCAATAAACTTATTAATCTCCCATGTGGCACAAAAGTATTTTGGAGAATTCTGAGATAATGAAAGAAAGAGATGTATCACAGAATTTCCAAGCACCCCGAGTGCGCTTAAGTAAACCAAGTGGCCAGAGGACAACAAGTGATCACTACATATAAACACGAAGAGTTCGGAACACAACAGATGAAGCCTGATTCAGAACAGCAGTGCTTAGTTACACTTCTTCCACTGCTACTAAGACTGGCTTCTCTGTGCTCACCTCCCTTTGGAACAGGGCAAGAACAACTGTTGAGATTCCTAATTATGTGTGCTTTGGGTGTACTATAAAACAGTAGTACAAATCACCCCAAAATTCTTTGTTAGAAATAGCCTTATAAGCAAACTATTAAAACCTGCCTTTTAAAATTTTGTCAAGACAAAGATGGAAAGGCAGCGATTAAGGGTTCTGAAATCAAGGATATAATTAAAACCTTATTTTTAGAGCCATGCGCTTCGAGTTTGTAAGCATATACTGAATAACACTGCAAACTAATTTGCTCTAACTCTGTCACCTAGAACTCCAGGTATTTTCTTTCATCACACTCAAAGCTGCTTCTCACCTCAGGTGCCATAAATGCAATTGTCCCCAATAACTGTCCCTGAAACTCTCCTGCACCAGTTCCTTTTGATGCCAACCTGGCTGCAGCTCCGAAATCTGCAATTCTCAGTCTCTGACCTGTGCTGTCAATTAGCAAATTGGCACCTGTCAAAAGAAATAGCAAATGACCTTGTATGTTAAAAACAAAAGAACAGATTAGAGACTCAGTAAGATACTAACAAAACAGGACCGTAACAAAGGAAGTGGACATGGAAGGGTTCAGAAAAATCTCCCCTCTGAATTCATTTTATTCTTGCTAAAGGCACAGAGGTACCAACAGTGCAAAATAAATAAAATCCAAATCCTCAGAGGGAAGATCAAAGTAACGAGGCAGAAGGAAATAAAGGCAGACATTTAATAAAATGTTACTAAGTGCTGAAAACCTTTAATATAATGATTCCCATCAAAAATCTTCCCTTGAAGTTAAAATTTTAGTGTAGTTTCCATTTTAAGACAAAGTCCTACTGAAACATACTCACTAGACCAACTGAAAATATACAGGAATTTCACAATTCTAACTTACAAAAACTTAATGTTAAAAAATTACTTGAATATGTTATGTTAAATACTAGCCGCAGACATCCATGTCAGAAAGCCAACATTGTTCTTAATAAGATGAACTGCAAAAGACTGAAAGGATTTTTCTCAAAAGAAGTACATGACATCCCAATTATCCTAAATAAAGCCAGGGACAGGAGCTTTTGGGGAGCAGGAGGTCATGAGACCACGATAGGAAATCAGAGACCTGCTTTTTATACCTGATTTGCCATCAATTAGCTGTAGGACTGGAAAAAATCACAGTCTCTTCAAGGAAGGCAGATTACATGACTCCACAGGTTCCTTTCACTTCTATTAATTCTAGTGATTTGAGTTACTCAGGAGAAACAACCCCATAGTCGATTTCAAGTTAGAAACTATTAACAAAGGTCCAAGTTGTAAAACTACATTTGTTTTCTATTTATTGGTAGTAGGTAGTAATTAAAAGAATACCTACCTTTGACATCTCTATGAATGATCTGGTTTTCATGGAGATATGAAAGGCCACGAAGTAACTGTTCAGTATAGTTAATAACTACTGATTCCTTGAAGGCTCCATATTTACTGAGCAAATGAGCCACAGATCCCCCTATAAGACAAACATAATAATTATCATAAACTCAAGCCAAAATTAAAAGTTTCATTACACTTTGGTTACGTATGCTTGTGCCAAAGCTCATGTTCAATTTGAAATATTAAATTTATACTCTGCACCAGAAGTGAAACGGATTTTAAAACTAATATATTCCAGGGATCTCAAAACCTATCAATTAGACATTTTCATCCAACTTTCATGACCTAGTTTTTTGGAAGGTCAAGATTTCATAAAGCTTTAAAACCTAACATTTTGGATGGAACTATTTCTGCAATGTACCATCTACCTCTCTTTTTGACCAAGACATACAAAATACCTTTCTTAGTAAGACTTAAGTAAAGAGTGCTAACATGTTATTTTGCAGAAGGTAGAGAGAAGCTGGACCAGAGAGGAGCCAGAAGAGCCAGCAAGAAGCTTCATACTCAACTATTTACTAGCTCTAACCTGTGACAGGTCACAAGCTCAATAAACCTCACACTGAGAAGTATTTATAATAGTCAACCTAAAAACAACAATCTAGGCAGCTACAACCAAATCAGAGAACATACCAAAGAACAGATATGTAAACAGAAATACACTCCTTCAGATGCAAAAAAATCTAAGATGTTAAACCAAGCATTTGTTCATTCATTATATCCCAAGTTACTTGTTTTACTGTATGTACGATATGATACCACATAAAATTCAGTTTTTATTTGTTCAAGTAGATGACAAGGTTCAACTTTATGCTTCAGTGCTACTTTGCCTACAATAATTTTTCCAAGTTATATCTTAATTTCATTTTTATATTGTCACGTTAAAACATCTCAAATCTGTCCAACTGATGATGGCTATCTGGAAAAATAGGGCTCTTACACATAAGCAGGTCTTAAAAAAATTATTCCTGTAAAACAGTCCTACACAATCATTTAAAAAGGAACACTGAAAAAGTCTGAAAGGTAGAGACAGTGAATATCTTATTTATATTTAAATGTAAGACCCAATCCTCTTGGCTCCCCTCCCTCTTTGAGAGTTTTGTACTATTACTCAGTACACTTCGTTTTGCTGCCCACCAGTCAATCAGTGTAAGACAAAACAATGTATTTCCGGTTCGTATTATGTTAGGGGGGTGATTTGCTTTTAGAAAAGCAACTATTTACTAAAAATAAGTGTTTATTAAGCTGTTTTTCCTAAATTTAGTATTAGCCAGAAAGTTAAATTCATGTACTATTACTGGCAATTTAAAACAGGAACATACCTGCCATCCATTCGATGAAGAGATTATAATTGCTTTTCTCACATGTGGCTCCCAACATCCTAATGATGTTGGGATGATTCAAATGGCTCATCATTCTGATCTCTTCTCTTAATGCTTCCACTACTTCCTCTTGCTCAGAAGATGTATTTCTGACATATGTAACCTGTTTCAATAACCATGTATAAAGTTTTGAATTCTGACGAATTTCTGTTTACAAACTTTATTAACAATCTGATCTAAAGTTGACAATTTCAAATCAGTTATAGATTAACAGGAGTTAGCATTTATGCTTATGGATACAATATAAATACTTCATAAAAAATATCAAACTCTTAGAAAGAAAAGAGAGTCTAGCTTAAGAAGCAATGAAATATCAGAAAAAGGGAAAAAACTGGGATGTAGCCAGTCCTCCCAAACTGTCTAAAGATGGAATAAGAAAAGCCTATTCATAGAAGAATCAACATAATTTAAAAATGAAAGCTTTATTTTAATTTTCTTACTTTGATCAGGATGTTCATAAAAAGTAAACTAGAGATCCCAAGATGCTGTTGCACAGGTTACATGGATAAAAGGAGTATGAAATCATTAACTCTTGTTTATAAAAAGCACAACCAGGGGCATCTGGGTGGCTTAGTGGGTTAAGCTTCCACCTTCAGCTCAGATCATGATCCCAGGGTCCTGGGACTGAGCCCTGCATTGGGCTCTCTGCTCAGCAGGAGCCTGCTTCCCCCTCCCCCTCTGCCTGCTTCTCTGGCTAGTTGTGATTTCTCTGTCAAATAAATAAATAAATAAATCTTTAAAAAAAAAAAATCTTAAAAAAAAAAAGGCACAACCAAAAACAACCTCTATGAGGCCCATCGTGGTGCTACATTTTATTTTATTTATTTATTTATTTATTTATTTGACAGAGATATCACAAGTAGACAGAGAGGCAGGCAGAGAGAGGGGGAAGCAGGCTCCCCACGGAGCAGAGAGCCCGATGCGGGGCTCGATCCCAGGACCCCGAGATCATGACCCGAGCCGAAGGCAGCGGCCCAATCCACTGAGCCACCCAGGCGCCCCGTGGTGCTGCATTTTAAATAATCATGCTTTAAGACTATACTTTCAGGAGTACCTGGGTGGCTCAGTTGGTTGAGCATTTGCCTTTGGCTTGGGTCATGATTTCAGGGTCTTGGGAATGGTCCCCTATCAGGCTCCTTGCTCATCAGGGGAGAGGCTGCTTCTCCTTCTCCCTCTGCCTCTGTCCCTCCCCTAACTCAGGCCTCCCCCCCACCAAATAAATATATGAAATTTTAAAAAGATAGAAGACTATCAGGGGACATTTCTGCAGCTCATTAAAATAAATCATGCTTCAGCTTTCCATTAAATTCATGATGCTTTTGGTGCTTTGGCAGTATTTACTTTGAAGTTTAGGTTTCTGAAAAAGAACTAAAGCATATACACACAGAAACATATCCTTTATTTTTCTTATTTGCTCATGCTTCATTTTTATAATTTAAGTCATTTATGTGCTCACTAGGTATTTACCTGTTTAACAGCCATTAATGTTCCAGTTCCCACATCTTGAGCCTGGTAACAGGAAGAAAATGCTCCAAGGCCTATCTGCTGACCTTTCAGCCATTCACTGTCTTCTCTGTAAGGTTGTTTTGCTTTGGTATGTCCTGGTAGAGTTTCTGGTGTCTACATATTAAATGAAAGCAATCTTTTTACTGTTAGATTAAAAGAGGAAGAGTTTGTGAAGTTGGCCTGGCAAAATACTATTCCTGCTTGGTCTGGCTTCTCAGACCACCTATAAAGTTGACCTCTGTAGGGACAGTGTTGGTGACCAATGTCAAATGCAGAAGGGATCACCATTACAGAAATGCCTTTCAAATAGGCAAGTAGTGTTTGTGGTCAAGCAACAATAAAAAAACTGTTGTATAACTCTATGTGAAAAACTGCTTCTCACGATTAACTCATGTGAAAAGCATCATTTCTGAGTTAGGTTTCTTTTAGCTTGGTGCAAGGAAACTCTCTAATCACTTGAAGACTATACTTACATCCTGTTGAATGATGATGATATCTTCTCCATTTTCAACTTGTAGTTGAGGAACTATGGGGAGAGCATCCTGAGACGCAGACATTGCCATGGCAATTGCTAAAGCTTCTTCTTCTTCAGCTTCCATTTTTTCTTTGCACTTCTGATTATGATTCACATCATCTTTGTAGGTATCATCATTTTCATCCTTTTCAGGGGAGAGCACAGCAACTTCTGACTTAAAAGTTACTGTTGTATCACTTGAAGGCATAGATGCTTCAAGAAGGTCCTCAATACTGGAGTTGAGCTCTGTATTGACATCTAATCTGCATTTCTCTTCTACTGGGGTGAACACTGTCTCATCACTGGGTATGACAGCATTACTGTTATTGCTGCTGCCAAAGCTGTCATCACATTTGGCAGTACTGTTCAGATCAAGTGTCATGCTATTCTTTGAGGCCTCTTCCTGTTTACTTGTATTACCTGGGGAAGGTCGAGATGGCTTTGGCCTGTGTATGTTACTAGAGGGCAGGGGTCTGGACTGAGTAAAGATGGGGGAAGATTTATCTGGGTCTCTGTTTTCTGAACAGTTTCTCTGGAACTGTAGAGAAAATTTGCGCTGTGTTTGAGGAGATGCAGAAGGTATTTTGCAGGGAATGAATCCCTGAGGTCTATGCTTAGAGACATCCGTTCCAGTGCCAGCTGGTGCTGAGGGGGCAGATGAAGAAGGAGTTGACAAGGGTGGAAACATTAACGGGGAATGATGAGATAAAGGAGAGGTGTTCAAACACTGACTGTGGGGTCTGCCTTTTGTTTGGACCATTGGCTTTGGTTGCTCCATTGTTGTTGAACTGGGAAGTCCTACTGAAATGCTGCCCAGCCTGTCAGTAATGTCCTCTGAAGTGGCACTCAGTTTTGTAGCACATAGTCCTTTTCCAGTTTTCTCTAAATGGTCTGTGCGCTCAAGGGAGCTGTTCTCTGTGGTTTCTGGATAACTGGTTGGGACAGCCACCTGTAAAAAGCTGTCATGTCGACCCTCCAAAGCATCTCCTACGCCTAGCTGGATGGCCTCAGCAATTTCCACCTCATCTGCAATAGCCATCAAACGACGACGCATCCTGGTAAAATGAGTGGAACTGGAAACATTCAGCATTTCTAATAGTTTCGAAAATACGTGGGGGACTGCAGTAACCATTCTTGCGGAACTCAGATATATCCTTCGGGAGAGTTTACCAACCATTGAGTGGGAATTATCAATGGACTGCAAAGCAAAGGTTAAGAGGGACAGCAGCTTTTTATACCTGAAAGAAAAAAAAAAAAAAAATTCAATTACTAGACAAGTCAAAATTACTACAAACTATATGCAAATAAAAAAGGTACTAATTTAAAGCTTACACACTGAAAAAAGGTAATTTCAGAACAAAGGATCTATTAAATTTTAATTAAATAGCCTAGAATTGAGGTTTTTTTAATCAATCAAAGATCAAGGTATTAGTAACCTATATATATGTTCTATAGCTTCTGAGTCTTTAATGAATCTAAAATATGTCCTTAGGGGGGTGGGGATGAGTGGAAAGGAAGAACAAAGTAATATATTTGCAAGAAAAATTACCTGACATCAACAGGCTCAGCTTGTGAAACATCAGTACTGACAATATGAGGGTAAAATTCAGCAGGAAATTCCAAGAGCAGTCTGTCTATAAGACAAAGGCGGCCCAGAAGTTCTTGCCAGTTGTTTGATTCAGTTTGGTTTCCAAGAATACAACTTAAGACATAATCAACACCACCAATACCAATGGATCCTGTGAAAAGGAAAGCAAAAATAATTGAAAAGCAGCGATATTAAAATCTAAAACATGGTCAAAATAGCACAATGTCAAGAACAATACTCTAATTATATTCCTTTTAAGAATTTCTTAGGGGTTCCCTGGGTGACTCAGTTGCTTAAATGGCTGACTCTTGAGTTTGATTCAGGTTATCATCTCAGGGTCCTAGGATTGAGCCCCAAGTCTGGCTCTGTGCTCAGCAGGGAGTCTGCTCCCTCTCCCTCTGCCCCTCCCTCCGTGTTCTCTCAGGAAAATGTGTTTTAAAAAAAAGAATTTCTTAGATTAATTCATATTTCTAACATTAGCTGACTCAATCAACTTACATAATTACTCCAAAATCCTGTATACAATTGCCCTATCAAGATTATAGGATTAGACAGTCGGCGAAGGAAAATGGTAAGATCTGCTATATTATTATTAAGTAAAAAGTTATTACCAGCTTTAAGTATTTCTCTGCCAACTGCCAACTCTCCTGCTTGGCCTTTGCATAATTCCAACAGCGTTGATATAGACAGCTGACTTGTACGACTACAAATGAAAGAAGCAACATCAGACTTGGATCTTAGATAAAATGCACATTAAAAGGACAAAAGTAATGTAATGCTAATGTGAAAAGGTGGGAAAAAAAGCTTCCACATGTGTTTGCTTTTCCACCACTAAAATCACATTAATACTATTCATTATTTAAGGTTAATTTCATTACCTCATTTGTGTTAAGCACAGAACTTTTACTAGTGGCTCTTAGTAAGTACTGATTTAAATAGCAAACCAGATAAAAAGCGTATTTTGGTTATTTCATTAAAATAAAAAATACTTGTTTTGATTTCTGAATTTTCATTAAGAATCTCTTGCATTAAAAACAAAACCTTCCCCCCCAAAACAAAACAAAACAAACAAACAATAAAAAAACAAAACCTTCCCATCTAAAACTTTATTTCTCTTATATAGCCTGAATGAGTTCCAAATACCTTAAACTCTTTTTACTATATTTTTTTTTTATAATGTTCTGTTATTGAAGGGACCAAGTAAACAACCTAATTTTAGTATTTGGGAAAGCACACAACACAACAAATGCCACAAAAGCAATGAAGTTCTCAGAAAAATATATACTCTGATTCTGAAAAATAGTAATTTTTCTATGCATTTTGCAAATTATTAATCTGCCTAATGTTCAGGTATTATAGTATTCTCTCTAAGCAATAAGACAGTCTCTAATACTTCCAGTTCATAGGCTTGTGTGGAGAAAACAATGGAGGCAAAGCACAGACTTCATGAAATGAGAAGTCAAATCTAAGAACCTAGTATTTGAGACCAGCTACAAACCTAAAACTACATCATGTGACTTAGGAAAGAAGACAAAAGTTGGGCTGAGTGAGCTTCAAATGGGTCATGGCAGAGGCACATGGGAGATCCAGTGCTTCCTCACCTGAGATGGGCAGGACTGTAAAGAGGTGAGAATGCCCAACGACCTTTAATGCCAGCTATGCTCATTAAAGGAGCAGTGGGTGAACCACTGGTCTCATAAAAGCACAATTAGAGCTTAGTTTTTACTATGATCATGACTCATTTCTCTACCTAACTATCCTTACCTCTCCAATTAGCATCACTCTTGTTCCTTGCCAGTTTTTAAGGATATTGCAGGACCAAATGGAATTTGATGCTGTGTGGTTTTTTTTTAGCATCAACTGTCATAGAGTAAAATTCCATTACACAGCAAATATGGAACGGTTTGTTTTTTTAAGCAGATGCAATGATTTTATTGGTTCCTATCCTGTGTAACTCATTCTCTAAAGTAAGATTATGTATATAATAACACCTACTGTTCTTTGAACTGGACTTGAGATTAAGAATATTACTTTAAGATAAAAGAAAATCAATCACAACACAGTAAAATGTTTATCCATGCAGTTTGTTAGCCTGGTTTTTACTTGTCATTAGTCCTTCTCCCTAGTGTTCAACAGCTTTAAGAGTTAAATTTTAACTTCAAATCTCGTATTAGAAAACAATATTCAAAGCCTCATTTAATAAACGTATCAAATACTCACCAGGTGTGAGGCTTGTTGCTAGGCTTTTAATATAAGAGGGTTTGAAGCAGTTCATCAATAGGGCCTTACCTATTGGCATCTGCACACTTGACTAGGATGGTGTCTACAACTGGCCGGAGAAGTCTCTGCAGTTTGATTCTTTCTGCCAAACTATGGCAAGGAGTATATACTAGCATGGCTCTCAACGTTTTCTGGGAAGAAAAAACCGAAGGTCAGTTTAACTGCATTTGAAAAGCATCAGAGACCCTGGCAAAATCTGAGACCATTTAATAAAATAAATTATGATAGGAAAGGATTGTAATCCACAAATAATCATGATGTAAATATATATTTATATATAAATAATCCATGATATATATATATGTGTGTGTTTATATATATATATATGAATAAACAGTGGGGTATAAGGAAACTCTTGAACTATTTCTGCAATTTTTGAAGAATGAATTTTAAAGTAAGTTAAAAAAGAGCTTCTAACGGCCAAAGCTCAAATAATATAAGCAACAAATTAAATGATGATAGTACTGGATTATAATATACAGGTAAAATAAATACCCATCAGTCTATATTGATATAAATTTAAAAACTGAATAAATACATAAATGGGGGGAGAAGAGACAGTTTGTTTCTCTTGATAGAAGAATTCCAATTAATTAATAGAGAAGGAGTACGGGAAATAGAAAATCACCGTCAGAACACCATAATAATAACTGCTATAGGCAAGATCCACTGACAAATGCTAAAATCAGTGGGCAAAATTCTTGAGAAACAGAGGATATTTGCAGCCTCAAAGTATCTCCCCTAAGACATTTATTAATAGTAATTTTATTAGCAAGAAATCCAATAAACATCTCCTTAACCAAATGATGAAAGACAGCATCACCTATAAGATCAACATCATATATGTTTTGATACAGTGCACTAAGAATGGCACACCACCTCTCATTTTTTTTAATTTAATTTAATTTTATTTTATTTTATTTATTTGACAGAGAACACAAGGAGGGTGAGTGGCCAGCAGAGGGAGAAGGAGAGAGGCAGGTTGCCCGCTGAGCACAAAGCCTGATGTGGGACTTCATCCCAGCACCCTGGAATCTTGACCTGAGCCAAAGGCAGATGCTTAATCGACAGAGCCAACCAGGCACCCCAACCTCTCATATACTTACAAAAATGCATAAACTCTATAAAATCACGAGAAAATACCAGATAAGCCCCAAATGAGGGACATTCTTCAAAATAAGTGGCCAGCAAACTTTAAAAATGTAAAGATATATCCAAGACGAGGAAAGACTGTCACAGATGGGAAGAGATTAAGGGAGTACAGTAACTAAATGCAATGTGAGTTTCTGGACTGGATCCTGGAACAAAAAAGACATTAATGGAAAAACTGGTAAAAACTGAGTAAAGTCTGTGGCTTAGCTATAAAGGACACTGTTGCAACAATGGGATATCTGAATATGGATTTCCTAAGTACATAATAATATTGTTATTAATGCTAAATTTCCTGAGTCTGCTGATTGCATTGTGGTTATACAGAAGAATGTATTTGTTCTTAAAAGCTACCCGCTAAAATATTTGAGCTAAAATGTCATGTCATGATGCCCAAAAATAACTCTCAAATGGTTCAGCAAAGAATTATATATGGCAAGGGAGGGGAGGGGAAAACAGGAAGGACAAAGGGAAGGAAGAAAGAGAATGGAGAGCTTTAAGGGATGGAGCCATTTCTGCTTCCACTGTGCATGGCACACTAAGTAATTATAGAGGAATCAAGAGTATAGTCTGATTCTCAGAGTCCTTTCCCTCCACAGTTCATAAACTAGATGATGGGAAACCATCTGAACTTAGGAAGAAACAACCAGACAGTAAGGCAGTCCTTTGAACAGTCAAGTATGCCTGAAGGTTTGTGTTGGAAAACAGTAAGAAAAAAGGGTAAAAAGTTGGGCCAAGAACATTGGTCTTTATAGTATGCTGGTCCCTGGATATTCTACATGAAAAAAATTAGACCATGGTAAGACAGTTTGGGAAATAATGCATTCTACTTCTTGCTCTTATAAATTCCTAATGTACATTATTTTACTGAAGGTTCCTAGAAGCCTTGCAGTGTACAGACCCACTTAACTTGTGTAATTCACTGCTCATCAATTTTAACTGAACAGAGAACTCTTCCCTCAGGGGACGTTTTCATAATCCTGCCAGATTGCCATGGAATATCTTTTGGAAATGCTGCTAATCCTCTAAGGGTTTCTAACCCAGGGAATAACCAAAGTGGTCTTTAAGGAATATTGGTGGCTACTATATAGTCAGTGTTCTTTACAATGTGCCACACTTTATGGCTAGAGGTTTTACACAATCTCATTTCAAACCTAACAGGTAATATTTTCATTATTTTATGTGAGAAAGTTGAAATTTAATGAGTCCTAAAGTCACACTACCAGCAAACGGAAGAACCAGAATTTCAATTAAGGTCTCTATAATCTTGATCTTATGTTCAGATTGCCTAGGCTAGTACCAGTTTAACTAGCAGATTATTCAAGTACCCCAGTTAGGATGATAAATTATGAAATCACTCAGTTCTAACTCCAAATTCATGTTCATAACCATCAGGCTATATTACCTCTCAAAAAGAAGATTCACTGGGCATAGTACTTACTGGATGGATTACAAGAAGACTGAGAGTGGAAGCAGAGAGATTAATGAGTTTTAAAAACCTGAGCTTGGAGCCTACTTAAAAGAAGAAAGAACTAGGTAAGAATTATTCTAAAGCAGTCGTCATGAAATGGGGCAGTTTTGACCCTCAGAGACACTCAGCAATGCCTGGAGACATTCTTGGCTGTCATGAAGGAGATGGGAGGGAGAAGAGAGGTTTGCTACTGATACCTAGTGGGTAGAAGCCAGGGATGGTGCTAAACATCATACAGAGCGCAAGACGGCACCCTTGCCCCCAACAAATAATTATCTGGCTCAATGTCAAGAGTGCTGAGGTTGAGAAATCCTGTTCTAAAGATATACATACTCAAAATGGAGAAAGTCAATTTAGCCTCCAAAATTACAAATTAAACAACCTAATCCCATCCCACTCCAGAAAAACAACTTTTAACAGCTTCAACTAGAAAAACAACTCTGTTATCTATGTCATGGAACCCTCCTCTGTGAAAAGGATCCTGAATTTCCGTACAACAATGTTTATTAATAATCAGTTCTCCTTAATGTCTAATGTCAAAATTTTTTAAAAAATCAAAGGAACTATGATCACTTGCTATCCCATAAAGCACTTTTAATTTGATCATGTGTAAGGTTATTAGGAAGATTTAAAGATTGGAACAGCAAGCCATGGCTATTTTAGGGGAGAAAAGTAACCAGCATATAAGAAAACCTGAATAGGTTAAGACAAGTAAAATCCAGGGGGGCCTGGGTGGCTCAATGGGTTAATAAAGCCTCTGCCTTTGGCTGGGGTCATGGTCTTGAGCCCTACATCGGGGCTCTCTGCTCCGCAGGGAGCCCGCTTCCTCCTTTCTCTGCCTACTTGTGATCTCTGTCAAATAAATAAATAAATAAGATCTTTAAAACAAACAAACAAGGGGCGCCTGGGTGGCTCAGTGGGTTAAGCCGCTGCCTTCGGCTCAGGTCATGATCTCAGGGTCCTGGGATCGAGCCCCGCATCGGGCTCTCTGCTCGGCGGCGAGCCTGCTTCCCTCTCTCTCTCTGCCTGCCTCTCTGTCTACTTGCGATCTCTCTCTGTCAAATTAAAAAAAAAAAAACAAACAAACAAACAAAAAACCCAAGTAAAATCCAAGTGAAGAGATTAAATAGAAAACTGCAATTTCTTGGGATTATGGAATAAAAATTTGGATTTTCCAAATTTCAGGTAAAGTAGTTTCACTGAATCTTAAGAGTGGTATCTACAAGTTCTAAACAAAACAAAAACCCACCCATAATGCTTTGGTTATGTAATAAAACTACTTACTAAAGCAGCAACGTACACTTTGTAGACAGGGTCAGCACAGACCATTGACAAAACGTTGCAGCATGCCTCTACCACATCTCCTGAGATACTGGTCTGGGAAGACCCGCTGGCTCCAGCACTTGGGCTGCTTCTACCGTTGCTCCCAGCATTTCCAGTGCTCTCCCCATTTGCCAATAGCAGAGCCCCACTAACATCGTGGGAAAGACGCCTGAGAGCCATCTCTCTTACATTCCAGTTTCTAGAAAATAAGCAGCCAACGAGTTCCATTCCAAATACCTGTAGTCAAAAAAACAATGAATTCAATGTGAAGAAAAACTGGTAAGTCTTAAGTATTTGAAAATAAGCATGATTTTTGATTACTAAAGGAAAATCATGGATATTTTTAAAATCTCCACCAATCTACAGTTTCAAATTATGTCCAGCCACTTAAAAACCAGAAGGAGGAATTTTATATTCAAGTTTAACTGGTAATTACCCAAACTCCTTAACATTCATTGGTGTAAACAAAATTAAGAGTGAACTTCATTAAGTAATTAGATGGATATGTGTATGTTTTTGTACTGTCATACTTATGACAAAAAAAAAATCTGTTTAGAACCCCAACTTTGTATTAAGGTTAGTTACAGAGAAAAAAACTGAAGCACGATAAAGCCAAATCAAAAAAGGCACTGGAGTGTCCAAAGAGATACAGAGTATTTCTCCTACAGATGACAGTGATTAAGTCAAAAACTTTAAATGTGATTTTTGTCTTGCAGAAAAAGGTGAAGGAAAAAAAATACCCTTAACAAAATAGATGGAACTACAACTAAGGAGTGGAAAATCTCAAGAAAAAAAGTTGTGTTCAAATCAGCAAATCACCATGCCTGCAAAGAAAGGGTACATGGTCTTGACATTATGGGCCAATTAGTTAAAAGTAAACTTAATTATAAAAAAAAAAAATTGGAAGGGGAGGTGAACCATAAGAGACTATGGACTCTGAAAAACAACCTGAGGGTTTTGAAGGGTCAGGGGTGGGAGGTTGCGGGAACAGGTGGTGGGTAATAGGGAGGGCACGTTTTATATGGAGCACTGGGTGTTGTGCAAAAACAATGAATACTGTTATGCTGAAAAAAAAAGAATATATATATATATATATATATATATATATATATAAAAAAGTAAACTTAAGACCCAAGATATCTTATGAAAAATTTCTGAATTTTAGAGATGAAAATTTCTGAATTTTTTGGGCAAATAAATGATGATTTAAAAGTGTTCCATTACAAGGTGACACGAAAGGAGAATAAATCAACTAGAATAGTCAACTTATGCTTGGCATGCAGTGTTAAATAGCATACCATGACCTAAGTCTTAATTCTGTCTTATGTCATATTCTTAATAAAAAACTAGTAGATAGCACAGTCCAGCCTAAAGCTTAAGCAAAACTGACTACCACTGGCCCTGAAAGAATGGCATCCACAGACAATGAATCTTGGAACACTGAAAAAATAAAATTAAATTTAAAAAAACACCAAAACACAGATATTGCAAAATAAACAAACAAAAACAACAACAACAAAAAACCATGAAAGAATGGCATCCAGTAGCTCCTGACTACCAACTTTGAGAATTCTTTTGAGGACTCATGAAGGGGCAGGGTAAGGGCCTATGTTTTCAATACCATTAATGAACCAGATAAAGTTATGTTTTTTAAGTTTCCAAATTTTATTAGATTCATGATAGGTTACTTACATGCTAAGAAAATAATTCAAAAGCTGCAGGACTATAATAGTCATTAAAAAGAGACAAACTGAATGAGTCAGTGTGTCTGTTTACCAATTTAATAGTATTAAAAAGAATTTAACAGTTTATTGAAAACATTTTACTTCACTACTATTGGAGACATTGTTTAGTTTGGGATTCTACATTTATAAAAAATAATAGACTAAGCAGACAATAACAAAGAAAATCACTAGAATCCAACCAACCAACAGAAATTTCAATTTACCGACTAAGAAAAAAGATTTTATCAGAAGAGAAAGTAAAAATGGAAACTGCCCTTCCAAATAAAAATGGCCAATATAAAGCAAAAGCTGTATGTTTTTTTCCTTATTCATCCACTCAGCAATTATTAAGCACCTACTATATGCCATGAGGATACAGAAAAGAGAAACTGAGTTTAAATGGTAATAAAAAGAAAAAGGACAGAAAATTCTTAGTAGAAATGGGATTAAACATTTGAACAAGTTAGCATTGAAGGAGTCTAGCCTCTATCCTTAGATAATCCTGATGTCTGATGGTTCAGAAAGAGATTTTTCTAGAGATGGGAGGTAAGGCTCCAAGAATGTTCAAAGTTTAAACTCTGTAATAAGCAGATGAGTGTTAATACCAGAGGTAAAATTTTTCAGCCAAATTATCAGTCATGATGGAGGCAAGCAAAAGTACTTTCTTAAATTAGAACAACTGGGAGATAGCTAATTAATTGGTCTATAAAGGTTTATTTGAGAAATGAAGAATAAAAACTATTTACCTGAATCCATGGCTCAGCTAAATCTTTGTAAGCAGGGGGAATCTGCTGAGTTCCATAATGTGTAAGGTTAAAATTGCTCTCCTGACTCCTCCGTTGGGATCCAGCCAAAGGTTGCTGATGTATGGTTTGCTGCTGTGCAGCTCGCAGGGAAGAAGGGGAATCCACAGGGCTTGACAGCTCGTGGCTAAATGAAAAATTAACAAAAGCTTGTTAAAAAATTTAGTAACACTTCCAGAACATTTTTACTTTTTATTAAACATGTCTACATCATTAATTCAAAACTGTTACCTGCAGAAATCATGAGATCTCCACTTAGACCTACAAAGGGGACATATTAAAGGTTCTCTATTTCTTCTACATTCTTCTGCCCCTGAAAAATTAAAGGAAAAAAACTTCAAAAAATATAAATACCTAACATTAAATAGTTGTATGTAATAATTGCTGCTAATGGTTAGTACAGGTTTATAGCAAAGGAACCTCAAAAAATACTTTGATGTATTTGCCTGAAGCAGGCAAACACAAGAGGTAAAATTATTCTGATGCACGTACCTTTTGCATATGCTTTTTTTTTTTGTTACAACATGTATTTTGCTAACTGTTTTTTAGGACATTCTGCCCACTTGATTACCTGGTAAAGTCATTCCAAAACTTGCTTTCATATTACCCTGTCATGCCTGCCCAGGTCTTTTTCTACCTCCTCACCTCCACGTACACTTTCCGGATAAGAATTATGTTTTTAATTCTGTGCATGCCTTCCATTACTACATGTATCACCCTATATTACATTTCTTTGCTCACAAAGTTCATCTCCTAAGAGATCCTCAACTCCATTTCATTGAAAACTTTACATAAGTTTACATAAGATATACTTCTGTTCTTCTCTCCCCAGTCTCCCCAAAAGTCATGTTAAAATCCTAAAGAATAAAACTCCTAAAGTAACTGTGCTGAGTAGGCACAGGGAGAGAAAGAGCCACATACAGATTGACATGCAGTGATGATGCAGCTTGTTCCTGCAGCCATCTTCACACACAGTAAGACTCTCTTCATCAAGCATGCCCAACAAGCAAATAGGACACATCTGTTCCTCCTCATCTTTTATACTGTGAGGAAGGAGAAAGGAAAGCATTAAATGCCAAAGAATATAATGCAGAATTAACACCACAGCTAAAAACAATTTTGGATTCTTTACGATATGAAAAAAACTCATTAGAAATTCTTGTTAGGAGCATCTTCTATAGAACTATTTGAGAAATATTTATTTCTTCTGTTGCTATAGAGTAATTTTAAGTAAGAGTCACACCACTAATATTTATAGATTATGGGTATGTGTTAACCTTCCCTTGCTATGAACACAATTCAAAATATGAAGTACAATCTTAGAAACCTATGTAGCCCCACAATTCTGCAGTTGTACCTTTTGAACAACTGCTATAAGGTTGACTATAAAGAAATGTGATATGCCAACAGATTCAAGATTTCAATTATTGAAAAGGATCTTAGAGCTCATCTATCCATATAAGTCTGAAGGCCCATCACAGGTGCTTTTTGTGGGTCTATAAACTGGTCCAACTTTCCTAGAAACTAAGCTAGAAACATATGTCACCTTGTTAATAAGCAAAACCCTTCAACTAGACTTCCAGGAATGTATCATAAGGAAATAGACAGAATAATGAGTGTCTATATCTATATCTGTATATCTTCACTGCAGTATTATTTAGCATAAAGGAAAAAATCAACCAAATGAACATCAAAAGAAAGTTAAAAAAAAATAGTACACCACACTGCGAAGCTTTTAAAAAGGATCTAAGACATTCATAAATAATGACAAAAACATCCACAATATACTATATGGTGGGGGAAAAAAGCATGACAGAATTCTAACTTGTATAGAACAATTTCAATATATGGCAAAATTGCAACGTTACTGTGTATATTTGAAGTATACTGTATATATTCGAACACTCTTAATACACAAAGTGCTTTTAAAAATCAGTAAGAAAAATACTAGTAATTCAGTAGTAAAATGGGCAAAGATAAAAAAGCAATTGAAATGAAAAACACCAATAGACAATTAAGTATGAAAATTGAATTACAAACACATATTAATGAAACTATCTTATTTTTTTAATAATCTGGTTGACACAAATTGTGTAAGTTGGTAACATCTGGCCTTCATTTTGGCATAGGAAAACAAGTTCTCATATATACCACTGGTGGGAGTAAAAACAAATTTTTTTTTTTAATGTTTTTTTTTTTAAGATTTTATTTATTAATTTTGACAGAGAGCGATCACAAGTAGGCAGAGAGGCAGGCAGAGAGAGTGAGAGGGAAGCAGGCTCCCTTCAGTGCAGAGAGCCCGACGTGGGACTCGATCCCAGGACCCTGAGATCATGACCTGAGCCGAAGGCAGCAGCTTAAACCACTGAGCCACCCAGGCGCCCAAAACTGAAATTTTTGAAACGGAATGTGCTAGTATTTCTTAAATTACTTGATGTATATATGCATGACCTAAAAAAACTATTTTCTAGGATGCTGTCCTACAGTTATTTGGAATATATAAACAAAGCAAATGTATTGCATTTAATAGGCAAAAAGTTGTATGTACTAAATGTCCATTAATCACGGCAATGGCAAAATAAATTGTGTCCTATCTCCATTATCTTATACAGCCATAAAAAGAAAGTAGTGTGTATTTTTGTACTGACTCAGGAAGATCGTCCTGGTATCTAAAGTTTAAAAAAAAAGTTTCAGATCAAAATTTAAAGCATGAAATTTATATTTGTTTAAAAAACAAAGATGAGAGAAGTACTAAGGAGTGTGTGTATGTATATAAAAAAACAATGCAGGGAGAGTTTTATTTCCTTTTTTTTTTTTTAAGATTTTATTTATTTATTTGACAGAGAGCGATCACAAGTAGGCAGAGGCAGGCAGAGAGAGTGAGAGGGAAGCAGGCTCCCTGCCAAGCAGAGAGCCCGACATTATTTTGTATGCAGCTCAGCCTGGAAAGAGGGGTTTTGTTTTATATTTTATAAGTTTTTGTTGAACCTTCATGATGTCACAAGTGGCTTTTAAAAATCAATAATATTATTTCCATTAAGTATACAGAATAGGTCCTGAGATGTTAAGCTGCCAAAGACCATTAAAATCAGTTTGTGGTAGGTTTTAATTTGAGGAGAATATTTCATATTCTGCCTACCCCAACAAATTCGAGTCTCTACTAAGGCTTAGGCTTTTCTCTGGGCCTAATATTACACTTCTACGACCTTAAGCTATTGTTCCTGAAAAACAGTCTGGATGACAGACAGCAAAATAACAGTTTGCTTAAAAAACTTTCATAAACGCTGAACAAACAGGTGCAACAAAGTCATGATGCATGATTCCTGAGGTGAAGGCACACATACTAGTCTCTTTCCCTCCTGATTATTTGCCCCTTCTCTTTTTCTCTTTTCATAATTATGGAGCTATGTGGAATGGGGAAGTGCTGTCAAAATATGTATGTGGTAATGATAAAAACGAAAAGACACATGGCAGAAATTACAACAATCTATAATAAACATATGAATGGCAGAGATGATCCCAGGTCAAGTAACTTTCAAATTACACCAAAAATTATTCAACTGACTTAGAAGAAAAAAATAAAATTCCACAATTTAGTCCAATTGCAAGTATAACTTATCACTCAAATGCTTTTTTTTTCAAAGTTTTTTTTTTTAATTTTTAAGATTTTATTTATTTATTTGACAGAGAAAGAGACAGCAAGAGAGGGAACACAAGCAGGAGGAGTGGGGGAGGGGGAAGCAGGCCTCCTCGTGAGCCGGGAGACTGATGCAGGGCTGGATTCCAGGACCCTGGGATCATGACCTGAGCCGAAGGCAGATACTTAACAACTAAGCCACTCAGGCACCCCTCAAATGCTTTTCTGACTTCAGCATCCTTTTTTTGCTGGGCATGAATTGTTTCTCTATTTTCACCTTTTAAGATACCAGCAGAAACATTTTTGTGCCCAGTTCTTATACATTATACATTTTCTTTTTACCATAGTTTTCTCAGAAGTAAAGTCACTTGACTAGAGAGCAGATACTAGCATACTACAAGGGGATCACATTAACCTGTACCAACTTTTGTAAATAAAGTTTTACCAGAACACAGCCCTACCCATTTATTCATTTATCCTCTATGGCTATTTCAGCTATAAGGTGATGAACCTTAAAGCCCGAAATATTTAAAGTCACCCATAATAATGCCACCGGTTAATAACCATTAAAATTCTTACTCATTGTGTATACACCCACAATACCTTTATATATAAAAATTAGATTCAGGCATAACATATAGTATTATATAATTTGGATTTAGTTTCATGCCATTCAGTATTCTTCAGACTACATAATTTAAAAAAACAATTTTTTTTTTAAAATACTTTGTCAGAAAAAGAGAGAGAGAGAGAGTAAGCAGGAGGTGCAGCAGGCAGAGGGAGAAAAAGGCTCCCAACAGAGGCAGAAGTCCGATGTGGGACTTGATCCCAGGACCCCAGGATCATGATCTCCTGAGTGGAACGCAAGACAGCAAGCGACAACAGGGGAAGGGGCAAAAAACTGGGAATAATCTGAAGGAGACTCCCTGATAAAGTCAGAGCCGGAGACCAGGCTCAGTCTCACAATCCTGAGATCATGATATGCGCTGAAATCAAGAGTTGGATGCCTAGCCAACTGAGCCACCCAGGCACCCCAGAAGCATCCAACTCTTGATTTCAGCGCATATCATGATCTCAGGATTGTGTATTCCCAGTTTTTTGCCCCTTCCCCTGTTGTCGCTTGCTGTCTTGCGTTCCCTCTCAAATAAATAAATCTTTTTAAAAAATTATGGGGACACCTGGGTGGCTCAGTCGGTTAAACAGTCAGTTAAACGTCTGCCTTCCACTCAGGAGATCATGATCCTGGGACAAAGTGAACCTAAGGTCTTAGTACATAAATGGTAAAGGGCATGAAGAGAACATTCACAAAAGAATTTCAAGAAGCTAACAAACATACTAAGGAAATGGTCATTAAAAAAAGATTTATTTATATATTTGTGTAGATACTTAGATATTTATATAGATTTATTGAGATAATTTGTCAGACAATTCAGTTCTTGTATAAGGATTTGCTTTACCATATGTCAAGTTCTGTAGCCGTCTGGAAAAAAATATGTTTTTTTAAAAAAAACAATAGCTGCTGCATGAACTATTCCTAATATGGGTATACTTTAACCATTCCCTGACTGGATATTTAAGCTGCTCTCAATTTTTTCCATAATACTATGACAGGGTTATATATATAAATCTTATGCATTTCTCAGATTAAAATTTTTTGTCAAAAAAGTACATTTACTACATCAACAAATATAAACGTTTTTTTAAAAAAACATATTTGTGAATGTTCTCTTCATGCCCTTTACCCATTTATGTACTAAGACCTTAGGTTCACTTTGTCCCAATTCTGGCTTTTGTTGTTTCTTATATAATTTAAAATTAATACAATGCAATCAGGTCTCCAGACAAATTTCCTGTTTTATTTTTATTGTAGTCTTTAGATATAAAAATATGTGGTTACATGAAACATTAACCTACCTATACAGTATAATGTCAGTATATCAAGATGACAGCTTCAGTGCCCCCCCCCATATATATATTAATCCAAGTGAATAAATAAAACCTCCATATTATGGCCAGTCCATATTTGGAGGGTATCTTCATTTTATTTTATTTTAAGATTTTATTTATTTGACAGACAGAGATCACAAGTAGGCAGAGAGGCAGGCGGAAAGAGAGAGGAGAAAGCAGGCTCCCTGCGGAGTAGAGAGCCCGATGTGGGGCTCGATCCCAGGACCCTGGGATCATGACCTGAGCCGAAGGCAGAGGCTTTACCCCACTGAGCCACCCAGGCACCCCTCTTCATTTATTTTAGAGAGAAACCTTCTATTTTTAACTTTGGCTATCTGGGTTTTTTTTGTGTTTTTTTTTTAATTTTTTATTTCTTTGACAGAGAGAAATCACAACTAGGCAGAGACGCAGGCAGAGAGAGAGGAGGAAGCAGGCTCCCTGCCAAGCAGAGAGCCCGATGCGGGGCTCGATCCCAGGACCCTGGGACCATGACCTGAGCTGAAGGCAGAGGCTTTAACCCACTGAGCCACCCAGGCGCCCCTGGCTATCTGGTTTTAAACATTTTTTTTTTCTTTTCCAAAGCAAAAGGCTGTAGCAATGTGAATCAAAAGGAGGAGGGTTCCAGAATAAGTTTGGGTCATGAAGCTCAAGAAATAAAGCTCACTTTTTCATCTATTTACAAGAGATAAGGAGTAAGAGAAAGAGCCCTGAACTAGAAGTCAAGATACTGAGGTTCTGGTTCTTCCTTTGCTCGGCTGAGCTGCATGACCTCTTTTGGCTTCAGTTATCACTAAACCATGTAAACCAGAAATCTCGAATTCCCCCCAAAACTTGTAAAACTCTGCAATTCTAAAATCAATTCATTTAATAAAAAATAAGAAAATTTAAACATTTACTTTTCCCATAGATCTCTCCATTCTTTTTATTTTTTTAATTTTTTTTAAATTTATTTATTTGACAGAGAGAGAGGTCACAAGTAGGCAGAGAGGCAGGCAGAGAGAGAGGGAGAAACAGGCTCCCCACTGAGCAGAGAACCCGATGCGGGGCTTGATCCCAGGACCCTGAGATCATGACCCGAGCCGAAGGCAGAGGCCCAAACCACTGAACCACCCAGGCGCCCCACTCCATTCTTTTCTTTACAAATCCCTTGACCTCATTTCTTTCCATTCTTCATCAATTTTGAAGTAGTAATAATACTTAAAAAAAATTGCTGATATGAAGATGGGACTTAATCACTAAGACCAGTGCTTCTCAAACAGGTGCCTCGGAAACATATAGGAAGTGCCCTTTAAGAGAAGCAGCATTCCTTTTCTGGAGTAATTTTAAAAACTCTTATTTACCAGTGAAGGAACACAATAAAGAACTTAGAAAAGAAAGAAAATTCACATGAGAATTGAAAATTTTTTCACACCTGTCATTTTGGGCTGTATTTCAGATCCTTCAGCATTATGTGTTCGTTCTTATTAGCAGCTAAGCAATGGAAGAGTTTGAGAACCACTGAAGGTTTTAAATACCTGTGATTAACAGCTACTATATCACTAATTACAAATGATTAATCTGTTTAGAAGAGTATCCTTGTGTCCTCACACATAAAACAGCCTGTAATGAGGATTCTGTGAAAATATCTATGAAAGAAGTAGTGATGTCATACAATTTAAGGTCCTACATGGGAAACTGATTTTGGAAAACCACTTTGGCTTGTATATAATTTGTTTATAAAAGAACTAAAGACGTATTTTTTACACAGTAGCTCAACTTTACTGTCTGCCAAAGAGTGGTAAAACCTATGTAATGAGGTCTGTATAAGAAGAGAATGAGAAACCACATTAGGTGCTTGGCAAAAAGTAATGATTGATAAACAGTAGCCACTTATATTTTATACTTGCCACCTGATTTTTCTTATGAAGTGCCTATTATATTCTGATTTTTATGGTGCCATTTTTCAACAGCATAGTTTTTCAGGATGAAAAGTCCATATATATATGTATGTATATATGTATGTATACACACAAATACTCAGATGACCTTTAAATATTGTTTACCCTTCATTTTAACTTCAAAGCCAAGATTCAATAATTATTTTCGAGCAACTTAACAAGTAAATATAAAAAATTACCCCTATAATTAAAAAGTAACACTGGATTAATGCTTTTAATTCCTTAAATTGTACTAACCTGTTTTCTGAACTAGATGTGGAAGTACTAGATGATGACAATGTATGAGAATTTGACATGCGTGAAACAAACTTCTGGATGGTGTTACGAGATGGAGCTTTGATCCTTGAGCTACGCCTACTGTGATATTTCTGGAACAAACTTTCAACCTAACATTGAAAAAAGACAGTAACAATGATATTCGCACTATAATATACATATAAAGAGTTCTAGAGGTTCCATTGTCTTTTATTTCATAAATTTTGTATAAAGCCAATCTTAAGAGCTTCAAAAATAAGAACATAGATAGCTTACTAAGGACAATATTTATTATAACATGTCAGTGTTTACTTTTCAATCTGGAAGAAAAAAACTAGTCAGTGGATTATAAGAGATAAATCTCAAATAATTCTTAAATATCTTCACACCTTCAAAATGTCTATTTACATTTATAGCTCACAGGAAATTGTCAGGAATGAGCCATAAAAAACTGTTAGCAGTTTTACTCTAAAGCATTTATTAAAAATTACCTCAAAATTCTTTAAAGTTTTTCTCCATAACATTGGGTCTGAAGGTTCTAGTTGAAACACCCGGAGCATAACAAACAACAGATGAATACAAAAAGTTCCACGGCCACAGCTGCAGTTCTAAAGAGTTATAAGAGAATTTATCGGTAATCTGTGGTTCCATTAGAATTCCTAAAATGATCACTTTTTAAAAATTTCCAAGTTTAACAATGTTTCTGTTAATTTGCTTCATTATTCTTACATAGTAAAGTATATAAGGATATGTAAGAAAAGTCTACACTATGACTTAATCTCTTATTTTTGGTGAATTTATTAAATCAGATTTGTGGTCTGAAGTATATTGAGTCATACTAGAGACTTCACAAATACATCAAATAAAAATGTTTATTAGCCCAAAATATATTTTAAATTCACTTTAGTTAACAAAAGAGAATTAACTGATCTAAATTTAAACTGTTATAGTACATACATTTGAGTTAATACCAGATACTAATAAAACGTAAAATGGTGAAAGATCCTACCTGAGGCCCGATAAACACCCGGTATTTGTTGTCTGGGCTGTCTCCTCCAATCAGGAAAGAGTTGGGTCCTATTTGTTGCAGTAAGTACAGCCTGGCCCGCATAACTTTGTTTACACGGCGGTTTGTCTCCTCAGGGCTATATGGTGAGAAGCCATCTGGTGAAGGGGCTCTTCGAGGTGGTGTGATTCGCCCACTCTGAAACTTCACAACGTTGTTTTTGTGTTAGGTATATTACTTACTTCTTGATAAGAATCAATGACCTCCAAAAGGGTCATACCAGATATGGCCACGTGGCATTTTATATTCTGAAAAAATGCTCCAAAATATAATGGGACAAAATGTGTTTTGCAAATGCTTATCTGACATATGCATCACAAGTAAACTAAAATCTCAGTCATCCTTATAACTAATGACAAATATTTGGCCAAGTGAGACAACTATGTGATAATTTTACAAAATGTAAATATTTGAGTTCTTTGAAAAGTATCAGGTAACCCAAGATTAAAAACATAAAAATTCATCCATAAGCAAGCAAAATGAATTGTTTCTAGTGATAAAAATTAAACATCCAATTTCCTGGCTT
This sequence comes from Meles meles, assembly GCF_922984935.1. Classification (NCBI taxonomy): domain Eukaryota; kingdom Metazoa; phylum Chordata; class Mammalia; order Carnivora; family Mustelidae; genus Meles; species Meles meles. The sequence goes on from NC_060068.1 coordinate 96,787,700, forward strand.
CCACTTAACATGTTACTAAAGGCTCTTTGCAACTGGTAATTTATAACTACCATGGAATTCCTCCTGTGGTATATTCTATAGAGAACTACTAAGTGACTTTCCCCAGATTAAGACATTTCACTGAAGGCAGACAAAATCTCCTGTGGTGAAGGTGATATATATCACTCATTCCATCCCATTGATTCCCCTAGAACTTGGACTTTCTACATCAATGCCCAGGGGGAATTCTAGTCCTTTTTGATGCCTCGTTTAATTGCTAAAGATAATAAATGTTAGTGAGAACATGAGGGATTAGAACCCTCATACAGCGCTGGTGGGAAAATAAAATGGTACAGCTGCTTTGGAAAACACAAGCTAGCAATTCCACCTTCAGGTGTAAACCCAAGAGAGGTGAAAAGATACAAAGAGATCTGTACACAAGTGTTCCAAACAGCATTACTCATAATAACCAAAGAGTGGAAACAACCCAGAAGTCCAGCAACTAACAAATGGATAAACCAAATGTGTTTATCCATACAAAAGACTGTTACTCTATAGTTAAAAATGAAGTAACTCCAGACAGAATTACAGAGAACTGGGTCAATCAGAAATTAGTTTTGAATGTTAAACAAACAAACCCCATGAATGTGCATAACTAATATTTTTATGTTAAAATATGTATGTCGCAAAAATCAACCCACACATTGATAAACGAACATATTTTGTGGGGGGGCGGGACAGAAAAACCAAAAAAAAAAAAAACCCAAATGGGGTACTGGTACAAGTTATACTATGGATGAACCTCAAAAACATGATGATAAGTGACAGAAACCAATAAAAAAAGCACCACGTATACTGAATGATTCCATTTACTATTTATGAAATAACTAGAACAGGCAAATTATATATAGACTAAGAAAGCAGATTAATAGTTGCCAAGGGCTGGGCAGAGATTGCTAATTGGTCTGTGGTTTCTTTTTGGGGTGATGGAAATGTTTTAAAGTTGACTATAGTGATGGCTGTAACTTTGAATAGACCAAAACGCAATGAATAGTACAATTTAAACAGGTGAATTGCACAGTACGGGAATTATATCTCAATCCAGCCATTACTTAAAAAGAAAAAACAAGTACATATGTACATGCTATATGACCTAAGTATTCAGACTACGGGTATGCTCACAGATGTGTAAAATGCCATATGCATAAAAAGTATGTTTGCAGAACTGTTTTTTTTAGTAATGAAAAGAAGGAATATACATGTCCATTAGTATGCAGTTCATTAAATAAAGTATGATTTATCAAGATAATGAAATGCTAAACTTGGTATAAAAAGAATGAGAGGTAATTTTGACTAACATATATCCTAAAGTGGGGGAGTGAAGGGGAAATGCAATTCTATATATACTTGTGGTAGACTTTTATACTTTGATGGCCCCTATAAACCATACCTCCCTGTATTTACACCCTTGTGTAGTCCCCCACCACACTGATTCTGGATATGCAACTAGCATGTAACTACCTTTGGGCAATAAGGCATTAGGAAACAAGGCAGCTTGATAAAAGCTTCCACACTGGACTTGCCCTCTTGATAACACTTTTTTTTTTGGTCTCATAGTTCCAGAGGCTAGAAGTCCAAGAACAGGTGTGTCAGCAGGGTTCCCTCTGAAGACAGAGAATCTGTTCCATGCTCTCCTAGTTTGCAAAACTTGGTGTTGCAACCTAACTTCCATGCTATGAGGAAGAGATGCCAACAGCCTCCAACTGTTCTGGTATCCCAGCTGAAGCACCAGACACATGAGTAAGGAAGCATCTTGGATATTCCAGCTTCAGCAGATACCATGAGGACCAGACATAAGTCATTCTTGCTGAGCCCTGCCTAATTTACAGATTCATAAGCAAAAACAAGGTTGTTCTTGTTTTAAGTTTAAAAAGAATGGCTCATTTAAAGATGTGTCAACATAAAGCCAATAAATACTGTTAGGTAGTTTGGACTTTAATGTAAAAAAATTTACTTAAAATTTACTTTTGGAAGGATTTATATGCTGATCACAGGAAAACCAGATACCCCCTGTGGTCATGATCTTAGTCATTCTACCACCCACTCATTTGCTCTTTGCTCTTCAAGTTCAGAAAGTAAATTTTAACTTGTATTTCTGCCACTAGAAGTCTTTCTCTCTCAGAAAGTTAGCACCTATCATTTTGCAAATCTCTCTAATGTCTGATTTAATATAGAAGACAGCTGGATTCTCATCCACACTTCTGCATTGAGTTTGCTGTGATAATGACATTTTAGTTAAAGTACATGAAGAAAATGTGGCTTCACAAATATATGCAGCTGGAAAAGGTATTTTAAAAGACTCTTCCAATAATTATGAACACTCTTCTTTGATACCAGTCCCAAGACTGGGATATGAAATCTGAAACCACATCAACAAACTCTTCCTACTGTTACACATGAAAATCCAGATGGTCTATCTTTCACAATTTGAATGGATCATTTACCTAAGGATGATTTTGTTTCATCATGCATCGGTCATTAAGAAAATACTGGTTCACCAAGTTATGCAGATTTCCTAAATGTTTATGCATTTTGCTGTGCAATACATTAAAAAAAAGTCACATTTGGTAACATCACCAATCTTGTTAGAAAATTCAGGTATTGGGAAACTGTCAAGTTTATAGTGGTGGATATGAGCTTCCTGAAATTCTAAACTCCCTGGTGAAAAAACAGTTCAATTTTCTTTCTTGAAGTTCCTTCCTTCACTTAACTTGTCTTAAGGAAAATGTCTGACCAAAATACCCTGATTCCTGTGGTCATAGCCTTAATTTAGGTGAATTCATCAGCTTTACCCACCACTGTAAATGTTTATGCAGTTGAAGAGGCAAGTGAGATCTCAGTTTTATTACAAAATTTGTTTTGATCTAATGGATCCACAGAAAAGGTCTCAGGACCTGTGCTCTTCCCTCAACCAAGGGTCTGTGGACTATACTTGGAGAAATGCTGCTCTAACAGATGGCTAGCCAATCTTTTCTGTGTTATAAATGTATGAAAAAATTACAGAAACTTAATATACTCGTTGAAACATTAACTTACAGGCACTGGGGAAACTCTTTTTCTCCGAACTCCTGGAGATTCCGACTTCACTGAGCGACCCGATGGGGAGCTGCCAGGAGAAGGACTACGTCGGCCTTTGGGAGCGGGTGACGTGGTACTCGCCTGGCCCTCTCCTTGTGACTCAGTTGCCAAGTTGTGAATTTCAGAACCATCTCCTTTAATAGGGATTGGTTTTACCACCTAAATTAAAATTCCAATATTCTGATTACTTAACAATATAAAAAACTAAGTAAATTAAACACAACAGACCAAAAAATGAACTCAAGTTTTCATTACACAATGTTATACAAATATAACAATTTATCAACTTTTATTTAGTATTACTTCAAACAATAAATGTTAAGACTATTTTTACCCACAGATTTCATTCATTTAGGCTTTATCACTAGTTAAAATGTTATACATAATTTTAGAACTTAGTATTATCTGTTATTATGTCCCCTTAATCACTTAACACTCAAAATCAATAATCATAGGTTAGTAAACAAACGTTCTTCTACAGTTACATTTCTACAGTTAATTTATTCAACTAGATTCTACAGTTAATTTATTCAACTAGATTCAAGGAGATGTTTTCTTTTTCATTTCTATTGAGAAAATGCAGGATCTTGAAAACAATAATGGGCATAATTTAAATGCCCAAATAGTTTAATATAAAATCATTTTGCCTTTTTTTAATACAATGTTTTATTACAGTAGTTTAGACATGTATTTCAAAATCATCAAAGGAAACTACACATTTAAAGAGCAATGTCTCAAGCAGAAAGGCAGCTTGCAAGACCTGTTTTTTCTCAACAGACCTAATCTAGCTCTGACCAAAAGATCAAACCCTGTACCCTTAGCCAACCTTCCCTGTCTTTCTCCCACTACTGTTTTATTCTACTAGCCTGCTGATGTGCCTACCAAACATGACTAACCTGTCATCTTCCACTCTCCCTGCTAATCACATCTCCAGCCTATAGCACACCAGGCAGCATTCCTTCACCTGGTAAAAACGCCCATCTTTTTTTTTTTTTTTTAAAGATTTTATTTTATTTAAGAGAGAGAGGAGACACAGCCAGAGACGGAACACAAGGAGGGAGAGTAGGAGAGGTAGAAGTAGACTCCCCTCTGAGCAGGGAGCCCGATGTGGGACTCGATCCTGGGACCCTGGGATCATGACCCAAGCCAAAGGCAGATGTGTAACAACTGAGCCACCCGGGCATCCCAAAATTCCCATCTTTTAAGGGTCGGTTAAAATCCTACCTTTTACAGATGTGCACTTAACTTTGTCAGCCTGACATTTTTCTTCTAAGTTGTTACTGTTCTCTGCCCACTCTACACATTTGGCATACAGTCACATATTGTTCCATGATACTTCATGCCTTTATTTTTTTAAGTTCCATTTTCATAATTGGAGATATTTATACCTCACATTTTAAGAAGGACCTGATTTAAACTACATAAAACATAATAAAAACAAACAAAAGCAGAGTCTCCAAGTAGACTATAAACCTCTTAAGGGTAATATGAAATCTGTAAACTGTGAGATGTAGGGTAGCATAACTGAATTTAAGGACTATTAAGTTGTATGTCTTATTCCATACATCTCTTCCCTCTTTACCTCTGTCCTATACACAGATAACGTACTTAAGAATTTGATGGAAAGGGGACAGTGAGAAAAAACAGAATTTAGCCTTAGATAACTGAATGTCCTTAGTTTATATGTCATAAAGGATTGGCTTTTTTGGCTTCTTTTTAAAAAAGTTGTGATTTCTGCTTTATGGTATTCTCAAAAGATCTGGACTCTCCATCGCACAAGGAGCTCCAGAAAGCACATTCAAACTTCAGATGGTTTAAACTACTCAAAGATTCTTTATATTAATTGGGCAGAAATTTATCCCTTCTATAAGATGTTTTCAATAGAACTTTCTCTTTTCTAAGATGAATCCCTGATTTCTTCATCTGCATCCTCTGACATGATTACTGCAACAGTGGGGGGTTCTCACCATACTACTTCATATGAAAAACAAATGGAAGGAATGTGGAAGCTTAGCTGGAAAGGAAAGGACTCATGGGTAATATGGTAGCTTAGCATAAAAGCTGGTATATAAAAGAACAATTAAATATATTCTATATTAGCTCCATGTAGGTTAGCACCATTGGGTAGAGTGTGCAAGACAGAACACAGCTCAGTGATGAGGGAAGTCTATATGGCTACTGAGCATTAGAAACATGGCTAATGTGGCTGAGGAACAAAATTTTTACTTACTTATATTTAACTAATTTATATTTATTTTTAAAAAGATTTTATTTATTTGACAGACAAGCAGGCAGAGAGGCAGGCAGAGAGAGAGAGAAGAGGAAGCAGGCTCCCTGCTAAGCAGAGAGCCCAATGCGGGGCCTGATCCCAGGACCCTGAGATCACGACCTGAGCTGAAGGCAGAGGCTTTAGCCCACTGAGCCACCCAGGCATCCCTAACTAATTTATATTTAAATTTAAACTTAAATAGGCAAGTGGGGGACACCTGGGTGGCTCAATTGGTTAAGCATCCAACTCTTGATTTCAGCTCAGATATGATCTCAGAGTTGTGAGACTGAGCCCAATGTCGGGCTCTGCACTGGGCATGAAACCTGTGTAAGATTCTCTCTCCCTCTGCTCCTCCCACCTCCTCTCTTTAAAAAAAAAAAAAAGGGCAAGTGGGATAAATGTAGGGCTAGATGATCATACAACTGGAAGGTTTCAATTGTCAAATGAGTAGCTTGCCCAGTAACTTTTATTATACCCACCATCCTTTTGCCCTCCCCCAAATCTAATAAATCTTGTCTTTACTTATAAAGAACAAACAAAAAGCAAATAAAAACCTGCGGATACAAACTGATACTGGGAAACTTAAAAATCAAGATCTACTTCTTTTATAAGAAAGATGAGCACATTTCAAAGTATTTGTATACTTTAAAAGAAAATAGTCATGGCAAAGGATAGAGAATACCTTTCTTTCCTAATCCTAGCTAGCTAAGTTTTCTTTCCCAAACCCTGGGCATCTTTTAAATTTACCTCAAACGCCATGAGTCTATTCAAACTTTTTGCTTTCCTGAATGATTTCTGGAACTCAGATCTTTGGATCCTACCTTGGAGAAAGAGTATCGAAATAAAATATGGGGGGGGGGGGGGCTTTTCTTTTTCTAAATACAATAGCAGTCTCTACTAAAAGGTTTTAGATACTGACAGTAGGGGGCAGTGTTGCTTTAAGCATTACCTCCCCAGCCCAACCGGCTTAGTTTCTTTTAACAGTTTAAGGTGCTTAGTGAGCATAGTTTTAGGTATATTTTGTTCCAAGTGGCTAGAATATCAAGCAAATGAAACGACTGTATTTAAAAATCAAGAAGAAAAAAAAGCTTACAAGAGGATCTATTTATGCTTCATTTCCCACTTCCTGCTATGCTTTCTTCCTTACATCAGGTAACCTACAGCCACTTACCACAGGGCCTCTCCTGTTTCTCCTTTCCAGCCACTCATGCTTCCAGGCTGGCATACAGGTTGCCTTCAGTTTCTCCCTGATCATTCGTTCTTCTGGGCGATCGTCCATCTTGTGCAAGCCCTTGAGAGTTTCTTTACTCTCCATCTCACGACTGAAATGGAGGGAGAAACAAGAATGAGATTAATATATAAAAAATAATTTCCAAGAACAAACAGAATTTTATACCTTCATTGGACATGTAGCTAAAAAGGTAACTGCTAACCCACCCCCCCAATGATTTAAGCCAAGTATAAAAGTATCACTGTGAATCATACTCCTGTTCAATGTCACATGATAATGTGAGTTTAATAATGCCTTTTAAAAAAGGTTCTATTTAGAAGGTACAGACTTAACAATTTAATGCAGACCTTGTTCCCAGGTAGTTAACAAAATGGATCCCAAGACATTAAGTGTGGCATTAACGAACACATTCGAACACTGCATTGTTTCCAATTGCACCACTCTCACATCCTAAAGTATTTAACAGAGATTTAGAAGAGTATTTTACTACTCTAGGATTTCCAGTAATTTAAGGATTTCCAATAATTTATTCTAGCATTTCCAATAATTTAAGTCTTTATAGATTGAATCTGGTGGATATGCTCATTTTATGAAAAACACTAAATAAATATTTAATAAGCTAACTGTAGCCTAACCCACCTTCTGTGATCCCACAATATTTGTTCAAAGCCTAAATGACTAAATTTGTATTCTCCCAACAATAATTCCATATCAAAGCATTGGGGATACTCTGTAAATAAAAAGTAAAAATTGGTACAAACATCTGACCTTTACTCCATAATACAGTGTGGAGTTATCAGAATAAAATAATCTGGAAGCTAGTAACTTTTGAGAACTAATTCTACAAAGCCTAAACGGTAAAGCACCTGCTAATTTTTCTTTCTTTTTTTTTTTTTAAGATTTTATTTATTCCTTAGAGAAAGAGAGTGAGACAAGCAGGGGGAGCACAGCACAGGGAGAGGGAGAAGCACTTTCTCCACCTGGCAGAGAGCCCAATGTGGGGCTCGATCATGACCTAAGCTGAAGGCAGACGCTTAACCAAGTAAGACACCCAGGCACCCCATCATCTCCTAATTTCAGATACACTTATATCCACATGTGGATATATATATCAAATGCAAAATACATATGCATGGATTTTAAAAACTGATTCATAAGGAAAGAGTTAAAGCATTTGTGCTCTGGAAGAAGTAACAACTTAAAAAATACTAAGCTAGTTTCAATAACTATTTTGGATATTCTATAAAGTTACAGAACAGTTGTGTGTGTTTTTTACAGATTGGAAAAGGAAATACTCAAGGAAATACCACAGAAGATAACTGCAAGCTTACTAAAAAGTCAAATGCAAACTCCTCTAGGAATTTTCCAGCTAATTTCAACCATGGAGCATCAATATCTCCAGAGAACCAGCAAAAAAACCTACTAAAAACTAAATATGCACTAGAAAGGAAATGGTTAATTGGTTTTCCTGAAGCATCAATTCTGTGAGGGCAGTGGAAATCAACAAGTTAAATACCCCTGTGTAGAAAGACTGGTCTAATTTTAGGAATGTAGAGGGCACAAAACACTTGAAACTTGCAAGTGGGCATTAAGAGCATATAGTAGAATATTTCTGCCACAAAGGTCTAAGAAAACTCCTAAATAGATAGTGCCTATATGTAAAGAAAAAAGGTAAATAAAGAATGGAAGGAAGGAGATTCTTTTATCTGCTTAGAAGTGCCTGGCTCTTTTTCCTGCTCTGATTATAGTATAAAATGTAACTTTTTGGGTATCTAAGAGGAAGAGTAGAGAGGGGAGGGGAGTGGGAAAAGAAGAGAGGGCAGGAAGGGAAGGGGAAAGGGAGAAGGAAAGAAGAAAATGGGAAAGAAGGAGTTGGCAAGGGAGGGCAAAGGGAAGGATAAGAAGGCAGGGAGAGTAGAGAAATGTTTTCCCAAAATTTCATCATGTTCAGTTACTACTTACCCAGGGAAGCTCGGATCTACAGGGAACCCAATTTATGGGCTGACTGCATACCAAAAATTCACTTACTACTCTCTGGTTTGAAAAGCAAACACTTTCCCCTCCCCAAACTATGTTGCAAGGCGTGGCTAGGTTCCCAGGCTAGTTCTCAAAAAATAAGACACACTGCAGAAGGGCAGTGCATTTTCACCCCAGAAGCTCCTGCACTCATGGACAAAGGAGCTTATCTTCCCTTTGGTCCTAAATGTCTCTCCTCCCCCAAATTTGTTTTCTCCATTCTGTATTTTCAGTGTCTCTCTCCCTGGCACTCACTCAAACATGAAGAAGACTCTCCCTGTCTAAACAAATCTTCCTGAATGATGTGGCCTCCTTAAAGCTGGCATGATTTGCCTCTTCTTTCTGCTTGTTTGAAAATATTGTAATCACTTAAACCAATTTCTTAATAAATAATAGGGGATACGCATACTAGTACCTCAATTGGTACATACATACCGGATTATTTCTTCACAACAAATGCTGTGAAATGGAATTGCTGGGTCAAATAGTACACAAATTAAGATTTTTGGTGATACCGGCATATTATCTTCAAGAAAATGTATCTTCTACTCCAAACCCCCAGGTCAAATTGCCAATTTAGCTGGTCTGTACTAACAAAAGACTCCTAAGGAGGCTTCTTCACTTTGAATCTTACTCCAATCCAGGCTTTACAGAGTAGCCAGGGTTACTTCCTCTATTAAAACCCTCCAGGCATCCCTCTGGGTTGAACTAAAATTCAAAATGTTTAACAGGTCCTATGTGGCCAGGCATCACTTGGTCTTCCCTCAACTGAAGTAACCTAGACCTCCCCCCTGCTCCTTGTGTTTCTTTCACTGCCTGAAAAACTCCAACATCTCTCCTGCTCAAGACTTTTGTACAGACTGTTTCTTGTCTACTCTTCACCTTGTTCATTTCTACTGACTTTTTTTTTTAAATTTTTTTTTTTCTTTTTTACAGAGAGGGAGAGAGAGAGATTACAAGTAGGCAGAGCAGCAGCCAGAGAGGGGAGGAAGCAGGCTCCCTGCCAAGCAGAGAGCCCGATACGGGGCTCGATCCCAGGACCCTGAGATCATGACCTGAGCTGAAGGCAGAGGCTTAACCCACTGAGCCACCCAGGCGCCCCTCTACTGACTTTTTAACTTTTCTTCTATACCTCAGAGATGGTCCCAATCTCAGTTAGGAATCTGTAGTTCCATTCCTTCACACCACTGCACTTTTCCTTTAAAGTGCTCACTGCAATTTGCAAACCTATTTCCCCACCATAAACTATAAATTCCATGAAGGCAGGGACCAGTGTTTTATCCATCATTCGATACCCAACAACTAACAATGTCTAACTTATGATAGGTTTCAAAGCATATATTAAATGAACGCTCATTTATTAACATCTTTGGCAGCCCTAAGGACCTTCCTAGTTTTAAAATTGGGGGGGGGGGGGGCTGGGTGGCTAAGTTGATTAAGCGACTGCCTTCAGCTCAGGTCATGATCCCTGAGTCCTGGGATCAAGTCCCACATCAGGCTCCCAGCTCCACAGCTCCACAGGGAGTCTGTTTCTCCCTCTGACCTTCTCCCCTCTCATGCTCTCTCTCTCAAATAAATAAATAAAATCTTTAAAAAATATATTTTTAAAAAATTTTATTTATTTGACAGAGAGAGAGAAAGAGCACAAGCCGGCAGAGTAAGGGAGAGGGAGAAGAGGCTTCCCGCTGAGCAAGGAGCTTGATGTGGGACTTAATCCTAGGACCCTGGGATCATGACCTGAGCTGAAGGCAGTCACTTAACCAACTGAGCTACCCAGTACCTCCCTAGTTTTAAAATTTAATGACTACTCATGTTAATCTTTCTATAGTTTTGTATTTAATTAAGACTACATTTGCAATTTAGATTTTATTCAGTGGAGCAATTTTTGTTGCTCCTAAATTAATCTGCAAATATAAACCAAAAAGTTATTTCTAATGTTTTAATAATCATATATTATTCAAAAATGTGTATTTTTTGCATTTTAGTATTTGTGAAATCTGAATATTTCTTACAATCAAATGTAATTTATGGTAGGGTTTATATAAGATAATGGTTCAATTTATACTCAATGGGATCTTAGATTCAATAAAATATACAGTGAATCCTGTCTACTTGCTAGGAAAAAAGTCATGTGTGTCTGTATATAGCAGTCATGTAACTTCTTATTCAATTAATATTATAGCCATAACAGGAAACATCTTTTTTTTTTAAACACAAACTAATCTAAACAGATAGTTGCTAAATCACTAGGAGATTAGAGGGCCTCTAATTCAATTTAGTTAAGCAACGTGAGTGTTTTGGAGAGTTATTTTTGCATTAGTACGTACAACCAATACCTGTTATTTTAAGCAAAGTAATAGCTTCTACATTTCTGACCCTTTGACAAAACAAACATACATATTTTGGGAAACTGCTTTTAAGACTTTAAAAATAAATGAAATTTTAGCCAGACAAATATGAGAAAATTAAAGATTGTTACAAATTAAGCTTTATCCTCCTTTCCTGTTTATTTAGAAAACATGTTTCTTGCTTTTTTTTGTTCTAAACATTCATCAGAATGAATCTTTGATTAACCTAGAGCTTCAAAGAACCTTTCTCCTTTGAAGTTAGGCTTCTTGTTCTGGTCCCTTTCTAGACTTACAGAATTTACCTGCTAACAAATGAGATGGTTCAATGGTCCCTTCTTAATGAAGCCACTTGGTCCCTGCCTGACCACCTGTGGTAGCAAGTACTGTTAACTGGACTGTCACTCTTACAGCTCTCCTCTCCGTGAACTTCTACGAGGTGATTTTTTTCCCCAGGTCTGCTTCTAACTCTCTGACTGACCTCACTGGTATCATATACCAGACCCTCTTCCTGGAGCCCCTGAAACACGAGCCACCACTTCTCAAAACACTTACTCTTCTTAAAGCATACCAAGGTGTTTCATACCTCTCTGGTACTGCAGATGATTTTTTTTTTCTTGACAAAATGACCCTATCATCTTACATGTCTTCAATAAAGAATTTCCCATTATCATTCTATAGCAGTTGCCACTCCCTCCCCACTGAGTTAATATTAATTATAATACATTATAAAGTTGAGTATTAGTTTAAGTATCTGTTTCCCTCATCACATTGGGAGCTTTCCTGGGACAGGTTACAACATCTTACTTATTTTTCTGTCATCAGTACCAAATGTCCTCGACAGGCCACAAAACACACCTGAACCCAAGCCAGAGGGTCTATCCAGCAACAGACACCACCCCTTCCAATGGTGGTGCCTGATGCTTGGGAGTACCGTGCTTATTCATCTGAACCCATCCTGCACTCCACAGTTGGCTGGCGCAAGAATGTCCCCTGGTCCAAAGACCCTCTATACTGAATGGTACTGTACTAACCAGATCTGCCCACTATGGGTATGTGACTGTAAGATACATAGATCCTGTCCCTGTAGGAAGAATGGCATTGAACTAGAGAAAAAGAGCAAAGTAGCTAAGTAGGAACGATAAGAAAAATAAAGAAGAAAGAGAAATTAGAAGATATGGTTGGCAATAGAAGTAAGGGAAAAAGCAATGCAAATAAACTTAAGAGTTGTACCTGGGTCCCACAATATGCTGTTACATGATCAGAGCTACTTTTAAACTTCCCTGGTTGGTGAATAACCAATTCTCCAGAGGTCAAATGTATGCACTGCAATGGAGGAAACTTCATGGCTCCATTTTACATTGCACTGAAATAAACCCTATTATGTCTCTCTTCCCGCCATCCCCAAAGAGCTTGACTACAGCACTAACACAGTACATTGCTCTGGCACACAGAAGACACTAGAAAAACTCTCGGAAATAGAATTCTACCAAGTTAATTATGATTTTTAAAAGGTATTTCTCAAATGGTTCATCTTTAGCATGGATGTATGTTAGTCAACAACTAGTGATATGGAGAACTAACTGCCAGACTTATATCATAATAGAAAAAACTAATGTTACATGCCAGGCAAGGTGTTAAGTGCTTTATAGGTATTTACATGTACTTCACCCTCCCAATAACCCTATGAGGTAGTTACCATCTGAGGCTTGGAGACACTCACTTTACATGCCTGGGGTCATACAGTGTATAAGGAGCAGGAGCAGGATTCAAACCCCGGTCAACCTGACTCTTGACTGCTATGGCAGGTCACTGTCAACTCTGATTCAACATCAGATACCTGTGCTGTTTATCAACCTGATGAGAATACAAAGTTTAAACAAGTATTTACAATGGTGACTATTTTAAGAATTAAAGCAGCATGTTCTCTTCATTAATAGAGCACTTCACTGTAATAAGAGTATGTAATGATCACATGAAACCTTCCTGGAAAGTAATGGGAGTTTAACTTTAGTATATATATATATATATATAAACATTTCCAGAACAGTTCACATTATGGATAACTTTATATTGAAAGAAACTTAATTCTTTCACTGTCCAAGGACTCTCAAGGAACTCTGGAAAATACACTGGACTGTCTAGAATAGGTACAATTCAGAGCCACCCAACTGAGGTCCACTTGGCCAAGGGGAGAGGAGAGCAAGCGAGGAACTATCTTCCAAAAGAAAACTAGTCTGTTGTGGGACCCTTAAAATTTGAGTTCCCAGGTAAAAGTCAAGAGAAGGAATGATTTAGTTAAGAATGGGGAAAGTGTGTGGTGAAACATAAGGCTAACAAACAGAGGCTAACAATCGCTTACCATGGACAGGGCACTGTGCTAACAGCTCCACATGGGTCACCTCAGTCAATTCTCATGACTTGGGACTTTTACTGTCCCATTGGCAGGTAAGAAAAAACAAGGAGGTTAACTTGTTTTCAAGGTGATAAGGTCTGTATGTGAAAAATACAGGCTATAAAGGGATATTTATATACAGGATATAAATATATGATTCCACAGTCTTGCCAAGCAGAGAGCCTGATGTGGGGCTCAATCCCAGGACCCTGGGAGATCATGACCTGAGCCGAAGGCAGAAGCTTAACCCACTGAGCCACCAAGGTGCCCCCAATTCCACAGTCTTTTATATCCTTCAGGTCAAAAGGAAAATGAGTACTTACAAATGCTGACCAAGATCTGAGTCCAAAATATCCATAAAAACTCTATTTTCCCATAAGATAATTTCTCGAGTATAGGCTCTTCTGGGCAGCAAGAATGAAATAAAATCAATGGTCAGTCCAACCCTTCCACCTTTGTAATACGACAATTATGACGTATCTAATATTTTACATATGAAATAATAGTATATAAAATGGCTCACATGTATATGATAATTAGTCCCCAAAAGACTTTATTACAACTTGTGCTGGGTACTATTTGACTCTGAGAACTAATGATGGCACAATTCCTATTTATTTACAATGAGAAAGAGGAACTGCTTTTTTCTCCCCATAAAGAGTAACCATCGTCTCTTTAGCACAACAAAGGACTACTGATTTCTTAATATGGGTATGGCCATGGATAATCAGTTTTATAATATGTGGAACCTCTATCAGAAGTTTTTACGGGGAGGGAGCTATTTCTAGTATTGTACAAATCTTCCTATTTAGTCCTTTGAGGGATATAGGCACAGAATCTCACCTTCAAAAAGCCCACGTACTGGTTAACAACATCAAAGGTAAAATAGTATGGAGGCCAAATAACAAAGATAATAATATAACTTATGGTCAACAAGTATTATTACAAGTAGTTAGTTTAATACCACCTTAGTGATTTTGATTGATTCTATTTATAAATTATTCCAAATTATTTGTATGTACTAAAATTCCATTTATCTGATCTCATGTTAAAATGGCACTTCATCTGAGCTTTAGATTAAATTATTCAGTAAAAATTACAAAATTTTGTAAAGTTGAACATGGTATAGAAACGTGAAGAGTATATATGAAATTAGACAAAATGAAACCAACAGAATATATTAATGGGTAATCATACTGCAAGTGCTTGTTTACTCTCTGACTTAGGCCAACATAGACAAGGAAAGTGCAAGTGCTTTGAAGGCAGGGCCTTTTCCCCTGGCGTGTCATGTAGCTACCAACAGAGCACCTAGAGCAACAGATCCCATGGGCTCCATAAATAATTGCTGATTCAGAGTCAGAAGTAGCTGGTTATCATTTCTAATAAACAATATCTGGGAAATAACACTGCAGATGTAGTATCCAGGAGACACACACAGCCTATTTAGCCCATAACTTCTATCATAAATTAGTGTTTCTGGGACATAAAAACAATTTCAAAGAGAACAAGAAGAATATTCAAAAGGTTTTCTGACTTCTAAATTAGTAATTTGTAAAATATTAGCTTAACAATCATTATGCAAATGACTTTACAAAAAGCAGAGAGCTACTAGACAGCATCAAAGCATTAAAAAAAAAGATTTATGTATTTGGTGGGGGGAGGTAGAAGGAGAGGGAGTCTTAAGTAGACTCTGTGCTGAGTGCAGAGCCTGACATAGGGTTTGATCTCATAACCCTGAGATCACAACCTGAGCCAAAACCAAGAGTTGGACACTTAACTGACTGTATGTAGGTGGGACCGAGGCGCCCCAGTATCAAAGCATTTGTAAAGGTAGCAAATCCACATGGAATTTCTTTTGGCAGTCAATTACCTATTATCTAGTCTATGGAGTAAACTACATGCCTCAAAGGCTCCTTTTAGAGAATTCAAGTGAATCAAAAAGAAAAGTGTATTTTGGGACACCTGGCTGGCCTAGTCCATGGAACATGGGACTCTTGATCTTGGGGTTGTAATTTTGAGCCCTACGATGGGTATAGAGATTATTTAAAAATAAAAGATTTTTATTTACTTGACAGAGAGAGACACAGCGGAGAGGGAACACAAGCAGGGAACCTGGGAGAGGGAGAAGCAGGCCTCCTGTGGAGCAGGGAGCCAGATACAGGGCTTAATCCCAGGACCCTCAGATTGTGACCGGAGCTAAAGGGAGACACTTAATAACAGAGCCACCCAGGCACTCCTAAAAATCAAATCTTTAAAAAAAAGTGTATTTTAACTACATAGTTCTTTGTTATATGTTCTTATATATGTGATAAATATGTATGGATATATTTAAAGAAATTGAAACTCTACAGAATACTGAATAAATTCTAACGGATTGATAAGTCAATTATTACTGGTAATTATAACTGTTTTAAAGTCAGACATCATTAAAAATGTTTTTTAAAAGTACATAACATATTGGTAATTACCAACTAGAGCAATATCATGATGAATGGGGGATAAATTGTTAAGTGAAGAAAGAAAACATTCTAGGTTTTCTTTTATGAACTTTTTAATTTCATTCTACTCAAAACTGTTTTATGATTAAAAGGCACTTTTCTTGATCACAAATACCCATAGCAATATTCAAATAAGAGTTTGATAAAAAATTACTTTGCAGGAAAAGTAAATCTTGTGTAATTAACACACAAGCCTTTTGGATGGACTTCAGTAGCTTCCAAAGTGACTGACATGCTGAAGGTAAACACCAAGGTTAGACTTTCAGGTAGATAGGTTTACACACCAGTAAACATCATCAAACTGAAGGGGTGTGTTACCTGTGCCTAAGAACTACGTAAACCAAGAACAAGATACAGTGAAAAATAGTGTTCAAAATCACTCTTAAAGGGGTGCCTGGGTGGCTCAGGTCATGATCCCAAGGTCCTGGGATAGGCCCCACATTGGGCTCCCTGCTAGGCGGGAAGCCTGCTTTCCCTCTCCCATTCCCCCTGCTTGTGTTCCTACTCTCCCTGTCTCTCTGTCAGATAAATAAAATCTTAAAAAAAAAAAAATCACTCTTAACACTTGGCGTCGTCCCAGAGAGAATATAAAGCAGCAATGCAAAAACTTGGTTAAGAAGTTTCCTTGGTTCATCCATGTATCTCAGAAATGTAATGGCATATTAAAAACTACCAAACATCCAAGTTAATGAATTTACCACAAACAGATCAGTCTAATATGCAGTACTGATGACATCACAAGGTATGGAACTGTGATATTCTATCCAAATCTGGAAAAAAAATTTACTGTTCCTTCTAAATGTGCTGACAGATGAATGTGAAAATCAACAAATTTATATTAAATGAAAATATATAAACTTTATCAAGCCAGAGGATATTTAAGAATAATCACATGTACTGAAAGGTATGTAACTGTCTGGTCAAGAAAATGTCTACAAAAGAAGTTAAAACCTGCCAGGAGGCAAAAAGAATTTCAAGAAAATAAAATTTAAATTTTATTTAGAAAATAAATTTTTATATTTATTAAAAATAAATATATTTTATATTATAAATTTATCCTTATAGAATATGATATACAGATACAAATTTTATATTATAAAATTATATTATTTATATAAAATTTTATATTTATAAAATAAAGAACTTAAAGAAAATCTAAAGGAAATAAGGCGGCAAGCCAAATTAGTAATCAAATTAAGTTAGTAAGAAAAAAAAATCCTACAAGCTTAGCAATTTGACATCAGAAAATATGTTCATAAAAAAGCACTCAAAGAGAAAAAGCAGAGACAGTGAAGGCAGACATCTTTTCAAGATAATACCCCTTATATACCGGCATAAAAGAACAAATCACACTACAGTTAAACACATGCTTTGAGTTCTATAATGACTTGACTTCAGTGAAATTCACTGACTCATCACAAATTATGAACTAAAAAGAAGTAATATATATGGCAGACAAGTGAAAACTGTAAGAATGGTCAGAACTGAACAGAAATGACTTTTGTTGTTTTCTAAGATTCATCAACTCACGAAATATATGAAAATCTTACTGACAGAACACCAACGAATGTTCTTCTTCTAACAATGATGGACAAAACAAATGGACCGAAAAGTTAACTAGCTGCCAGTGGAATGTTTACTATGTATTTTTCGAAAATACTTTTTTTGCTCATCAAAGTAATGGCCTTTGTAACAATATTTCTAAATACTGCTATCCTGCCACCCATTTTCCAGAGAAAGGCTCACAGAATTCTCTTCTTTGCACCCACAAACTTGGGAGAGCTACCAGGTTTAGTGTAAACTAGTTTCTCAGAGCCAGTGTTTACAAAGGGAGTTTAAGACCAATATGGTCCCATTTCTTATTTGTTCCTTTCCAACAAAAACCCATGAAAGTTCAAATACTTTTAATCTTGAAGCTTTGTATTCTTTTGATATTCACTGCTAAAAATTCCACTGTTTATTCCTTCCTTTGTGTGTCCTTGATACTTGACGAAGAACCTTTAAAAACCTTTGAAAAAAATGGGATGTATGAGCATCCTCTTCCTTAATTGTTGAACATAGATCAGTAAGCAAGGAAAAGGATGCTAATATTTTATAGTATTTGGCTAAATGTGTATTTCCTTTCAAGAATTCCCCTTTTGTGCTACATAACAAATCTAGGGTTGGGAATGTCTAAATAACAAATGATGCATAAGTATAGTGAGCTTTTATAATACATTAGAGAAGTAGATTGGAACTCCCTATACCACCACTGTGAGACAGTTTTCAGCAAAGTACTGTGTGTCCTGTCCTCCATCTAGTACATAGTTCATGGTACAAAGCAGGTAAGGGGACAGGGGGTTGTTGGAAGGGAGGGCTATTCCTTCGCCATTTTGCTTTTCATGGAGAAGATCCCAAATCAATGTTATATGGAAGCTCGGCTGTATGCTTTTCTTTGGAACCTTCTCCAGTGGGTATGCAACTGCATTTTTACTATGTCAATTGTTTTTCAAAAACCATGGCAGCTTAGTTGAGTATTCTTTTAAGAGACCAAATGAATAAGGCTAATAATTAGGAAATTGGTCTGTTACAGTACATATTCCCCTCTTTTAAGAAAAGTAGGTTTAGGGCGCCTGGGTGGCTCAGTGGTTTAAGCTGCTGCCTTCGGCTCAGGTCATGATCTCAGGGTCCTGGGATCGAGTCCCACATCGGGCTCTCTGCTCGGCAGGGAGCCTGCTTCCCTCTCTCTGTCTCTGACTACCTCTCTGTCTACTTGTGATCTCTTTCTGTCAAAATAAATAAATAAAATCTTTAAAAAAAAAAAAAAGAAAGAAAAGTAGGTTTACAGTTAAAATTAGAATATTTTGAGTGAATACCATTGATGTTAATAAAAACCATTGGGCTGTTTTTAGTGTTCCCAGATTAATGGAGAAGAGAGTATAGCACTGGATTACAGCACAAAGCCCTCTTACAGCCTTTGCTAGGAGAATGATTTCTTTCAAATGCCGCAGAACAGCTGATACTATTTCTATAATACTTCCTTCTAGTTGGTGGAAAGGCATGTTAACTGGGATGCTCAGAATGAGGAAGAATGACTTCCTGACAAATGCTGCTTTTCTTCTTTATGCTTTTAATACTAGAAAACCACTCTGTTCAATGAATGTTGGCACGTCTACTACATGGAAGCTCTGGGCTAGGCAACAGACATAGAAATACAAAGTGGGAAAAAGAGACAGAAGATAAGTGAGATAGGATCTCTATCCCTCCAGGTGCTTAGTCTAGCACAACACAGAAAATATGATGCCATCTCTGCTATCATGAAGTATTTTAATATATCATAAATAGCTGCAAGGATGGAGTGGATATCCATCCTTAATTTTATCTAGGGGAGTCCTGGGAAGATCCACAGAGGAGGTCATACCTAAATAATCTTAAAGGAAAGAATAGGATTGGCAGGCATGGTGCTGATTAAGGCTGAAAGATTTTCTAGACAAAAGATATAACTTTGGTGAAAACAATGTTCTATAAAATACTAAACAGTTTATGATTCCGCTGTTAGAAAACATGAAATAAAATGAAATTAAACAGGTTATTTAAAAACCTATGTGCTGGGGCACCTGGGTGGCTCAGTGGGTTAAAGCCTCTGCTTTTGGCTCAGGTCATGATCCCAGGGTCCTGGGATTGAGCCCCATAACGTGCTCTCTACTCCGAAGAGAGCCTGCTTCCTCCTCTTTCTCCCTGCCTGCCTCTCTTGCCTACTTGTAATCTCTGTCTGTCAAATAAATAAATAAAATCTTTAAAAAAAATAAAAGAAAGAAAAACCTATGTGCACTTAATTTTCCAAGGCAGGGGGAAGAAGATGCACAGCATTCCTCATGCTTAGTTGGCACAGAAGTCCCTTTGAGCCGAACTCCTTTGACAGAGTAGTGGTTTGGGGGATATACTATGAGAAATCCGTACTAAATCATCTCTACAGTCCCTTCTGGCTCAAATTAGTATGTCTAAGAAGAATTCAGAGAAGAAACTAATACTGGCTATCTTACTGTCTTAATGTAAGACTTCTCAAGCTATCACAAAATTCAGCATGTTTTTAATGCAACTAAGGCTCTAAGAATTCAAAATATGGGGGGAAAGATTACTTGACAGCCAGTTTCAGAAATGCGTAAAATCACCTGATACAAACCCATCCAAAGAGATGGGGATGTCAGACATTCACACTTCGCCTAGTCTATTAGCAGAGGCCAGAGTTTGTCACTAAGATTTGCCCCTTTCTACTCACTCTCTGCCAAGGACTTAGGTCCTGGGTGAAGATGAGACATCAGCCAAAGGAAAAAGAAAAACAAAAAACAAAAAACAAAAAACCCTGACAAGCCATTTTCTCTCATCTCCATATGACTCGAGTAAAGCCCTAGTGTATGAAATGAAACAGGGACCTGGGGGCACAGTCTTCACTTCACTGCAAACTCCCAGAGCTCTAGCACACTTGTGGGACCACACTTGTGTCTTTGGCACTGATAGCCGTGTTCCCGGTAGTGACTGGTGGGAAGGTGGTTAGAGCAGAAAGAGCATCAGTTCCCCGAGAGGAGCAGTGCGACCAATATGGCCAGGGGAAGCAAAGGCAACAGACAGGGAGGCGGCGCTGTCCAGAGATAGCTACAGGGCAACAGACCAAATGCATTCACTAGCCATGTCAGACCCACACTGGCGAGTTTAAAAAATATTGCGGGGGGTGGCTTAGTGGGATGTCTTAAGGGTACTGATGGGGGCAATAGCCACTCAAACAAGTAAAATCTGGATTGCACACATAATAAAACCTAAAAGACTTCTTATTCACCAGAGATGACATTAATTTGAAGGATATGTTTCTAGGATAGGGTAGAAACAGAAGTCATACCACACACCTAATCAAAAAGTATGGCACAGTGATAAGGGGAATGAACTCTGGAGCTAGACTGCCTGCATTCAAATCCAAGGTCTGACACTATTAGTTATGGCTTTGGCCCAAGGTATTTACGTTCTCTGTACCTCCACTTCCTCACTGTAAAATGGGGATAAAAATACCTCCCACATAGTGTCATTAGTAGGGTTAAATAAGCTAATGTACATGTAGAATGCCTAAAAGGAAGTTAACCTCCCTAATTCCTCCTATTAATTATATGATGCACTTTCCTATGTGCCTTTCACTGTTTTAAGCCCTTTGCATATAGTTCTCATCTAACAGAATTTTAAAGTGAATGAACATGAATGAAGCACCCAAATAAATTTATCTACTAAAATTACTACTAATATTGTTTATAATAATGATGTTGATTAAAGCTGCACTTTAAGGAGCATCCCCTCTGTACTAGGTACTATGCTAGATGTTGTCCATAGAGTGGCTCTAATTCTCCCCACGGCTTCAAGGTGAAACACACCATCCTCATGGTGGGAGCAAAGAAACTCTTACAGAAGGATCAAGTAACTTGACTAAGAATTCATAGTAAGTGGATTTCTGAGTTTTAAAACTGGGTTTATTTGGCCTCAAAGTCCCATCCTCCTCCTTGCACACTATGTTGGTTTGTATTTTCTTTTAACAATACATTAGTGGAAAACAGATGAATATAGCAAAATACAACTATGTTTTTCTAGTTTCAGGAGGTAACTGCTGTACAAGTCTACCAGGTAGTCTGTTCTCTGTGGGGTGCCAGGAGGAAGGCAGGGGGACAAACAACTATTTGTTTAATATTTGTTCCTGTAAAGTACATACATTCATGTACCCAACTGGAACAAAAATGATAAAATATTAACATTTACTAAATATAGGTGAAGTTTTATGGCTGTTCATTATACTATTCTCTAATATTTTCCCTCTGCATTTTTCTATATGGCCAAAATCTTTAAAAATAAGCACATGGTATGGAACTACTACTCTCTACATTTTGAGAGGCTTCAAGAACCAAAGAGTAAAAGGACTGGGGAGTTTGGAGATTCAGTCAAGTCCTAACTGCCATTAACCAGGTACGTGATTGTCAGTAATTCACAACCTTTCTGGAATTCCAAAATTTACCAAATCTGATCAGACTATAAGGCAATACTTCAGGGTCATCCAATGTGAACATTATGACTCATTTATTAATTCCACTAGTTACATGCTATAGTCCTAAAAGGGAAATATAATATCAAAAAATATAAACCTCAACATGACTCCTAAAACTCCCTTATTTGTTAAATCTGAAGGCTACCTCCTAATAGTTTATTTGTGCAAATTATTCTTTGCCGCTCCTACGATTTAGTAGCTCCCAGTATTTTAAACTGTGAGAATCCTTTCTTAACATCACCAGCACCATCATCAGCAAGGTACACATGTAGACCTGCAGACCCTGTGAAAACTTAGGCTAGAAAATACTAAACATACAGACTCTGTATACTTGATGGTCCCTATCATAAAAGCAATAAACCTAATTATGAAAAGGGATGAGTATTATATTAAAAGACTCTCGAAGCTCTCTCAGAGGCACCTGGGTGGCTCAGTGGGTTAAGCCTCTGCCTTCGGCTCAGGTCATGATCTCATCGTCCTGGGATTGAGCCCTGCATCGCCCTGCATCGGGCTCTCTGCTCAGCAGGGAGTCTGCTTCACCCTCTCTCTATCTCTCTACTTCCCTCTCTGTCTATCTCTCTACTTCCGCCTCTCTCTCTCTCTCTCTCTCTCTCTACTTCCCCCTCTCTCTATCTGCCTGCCTCTCTGCTGACTTGTGTTCTCTGTCAAAGAAGTAAATAAAAAAAAAATCTTAAAAAAAAAAAAGCTCTCTCAGAAATGTCACACTGTCAGGAAAAACATTCAGAGAGACCACAAAACATGGATTTTTAGGTTGTTTTACATTAAAAACTCTGGTTTTTTAAAAAAAATGAATTAACCACAAATTTCTCTTTCTTAAAAGATAAAACCATTTTTGCATATTTAAGTGCTATAAGTCACGAAGATGTTAAGTAGTGTAGCTAGAAATGATAAATGAAGCATGGATACTTTCTGGCCAAGTCTCAGCTGCACTTGTGACAAAGGCCAATCTGCATTCTAATTCCCATGGTTCCAGGGCCCTCTGCAGCCACACAGACCCTTTTTGTCATTATCTGGTGTCATAATTTCAGAAATGCTTGATCTGTGTCATAAAAGTGATGTTTTGCTTTTCTAAAACGAAGGAAATCTGGGATATGTTAATATTTAATGTCATTTTGAATACTAACCTGAAAACCCAAACACTGCTAAAATAGTTTCATTTTGTATTATTAAAAATTATGTTTTTTTGAGGGGTGCCTAGTAGCTCAGCCTGCTGAGCTCCCAACTCCTGATTTCAGCTCAGGGCATGATTTCAGGGTGGTGGATTCCAGCCCCATGTCATTGAGCTCTGTGCTCAGCAGGGAATCTGCTTTAAGAATCCCTTTCCCTCTCTTTCCTCTGTCCATCCCCCACCAGCTTGTGAGCTCCCTCTCTCAAATTAAAAAATATATATATATTTTCAGAGAATGCGTGTCATTCATTCAGCCAATTATCATTCCTTACTTATGTAATAAGAGTAGACATCACTATAATTTACTTTTTTTTTTTTTTTTAAAGATCTACTCTCTTAGATACAATTTATTCTTTAAACTGAAAGCGTGACTAACCTTTGGTTAATTACATCTGGTATTTAGAACACAAGCTTGACATGTTTGGATTCGACAACATAAATCTTTTATTTATTTATTTTTAAAAAGATTTTATTTATTTATTTGACAGAGAAACACAGCCAGAGAGGGAACACACGCAGTGGGAGTGTGAGAGAGAGAAGCAGGCTTCCCCCTGAGTAGGGAGCCTGACTCAGGACTTGATCCCAGCATCCTGGGATCATGGCCCCAGAGGAAGGCAGACGCTTAACAACTGAGCCACCCAGGCGCCCCAACATAAACATCTTATATGGAACAAATTCTAATGCCCTACACTGTATGTTTTTTTGTTTTTCAGTTCAGGATTTAATACAAAATATCATTCCTCAGTGGGCTGTACCATTAATCTATCTACAACAGCAGGTATAAATCAATCTGTCATACAGTCTAGTTCCTCTTGAAAAAAATCACTCTCTACTTATATAGTCCAATAAATAAGTGGAAAAAGCTGCAAATGTTTGATGCCTCGCAATAAATTAAGCCAAAACACCACAAATGTGCCAATAAACTATAAATAATGGTCATGTAAAATTCTCAAATAAAATCTTTTAATTCTGTTACTGGTGTGTTTGCTGGTGTTCATGTTCTCAATCTTTCACTGATGAGATAACATCTTGTTCATAACTACCAAAAGTACCAAAATGGATTACTGTGAAAGAGATATTTGGGTTTCCAACTTGACTTCAGGTATCTCCCCAAATGACTTACGGCCAAGTTGTGATCAAATAATCTCCGTATTATTATTCTCTAGGTGACTGAGGTCTTCCCACCAGACGCTGAGACCAATGTCATATGTTCCTTACTCCTCTTCAGTT
Source organism: Meles meles (assembly GCF_922984935.1). Lineage (NCBI taxonomy): Eukaryota > Metazoa > Chordata > Mammalia > Carnivora > Mustelidae > Meles > Meles meles. Next base: position 96,812,045 of record NC_060068.1, read on the forward strand.
ATTCCTTGGAATAATTTCTTCCCACCCATTTGCCCACCTATTTCCATTCAATGAGTGTACACATACCCATCTTTTTTAAAAAAATTAACATAATGTATTATTTGCCCCAGGGGTACAGGTCTGTGAATCGTCAGGCTTATACACTTCACAGCACTCACCATAGCACATACACTCCCCAATACACATACCATCTTAAAACAAAAAACTTTGGGCCAATCAGTACATTCACAGGAAGGTTTTGAAACTTGCAAAGTGCTGAATCATGTTTATGTTTATGTTATGTTTTCTACAACTGGTTTTGGAGGCACAAACTTCCTCTACTCATACTAGCCACCTTATTTATTTAATCCATTGGATGATGAGATCAGGAGTGAACCTAACTTCTTTGTTCACTGGCTTGGCATAAGCTACCTGTTTGTAGTTAAAAAAACAACAACTAAGAATTACAACATGAAACAACATTCTAGAATGGAATGACAGGAAAGGAAAAAATCCTCATTCAGTAGGTGGCACTCTTTCCTTAGAAATGTAATTTAGGCAACTATTAATATCAAAGATGTCATCCACCCCCCTACTTATTTTTTTTTTCATTATGTTATGTTAGGCACCATACAGTATCATTAGCTTTTGATGTAGTGTTCCATGATTCATTGTTTGTGTATAAGACCCAGTGCTCCATGCCATATGTTCCCTCCTTAATACCCATCAACCCCTCAACGCCCTCCCCTCTGAAACCCTCAGTTTGTTTCTGTAGTCCATAGTCTCTCCTTGTTTGTCTCCCCCTCTGATTTTCCCCACTTCATTTTCCCTTCTTCCTCCTAATGTCCTCCATGCTATTCCTTATGTTCCACATGTAAGTGAAACCACATGGTAATTGTCTTTCTCTGCTTGACTTATTTCACTTAGCATAATCCCCTCCAGTTCCATCCATGTCAATGCAAATGGTGGGTATTCATCCTTTCTGATGGCTGAGTAATATTCCATTGTATATATGGACCACATCTTATTTATCCACTTGTCTGTTGAAGGGCATCTCAGCTCCTTCCACAGTTTGGCTAAATGCTATGAATACTGGGGTGTATATACCCCTTCTTTTCACTACATCTGTATCTTTGGGGTAAATACATAGCAGTGCAATTCCTGGGTCATAGGATAGCTCTATTTTTAACTTTTTGAGAAAGGGGAACCCTCTCACACTGTTGGTGGGAATGCAAGTTGGTACAGCCACTTTGGAAAAAGAGGTATCACTTTAAAGAAAAGACACATTAATTCTGATATCGTGTTCCAAATATAGTCGAATTATTACTTTCTGTCTACCTAAATAATGTCTTGCTCATTTCAACAGAATTCTGGAGGTGTTCATAAATATGCCATTTTTTTTTCACTGTAGCAAAAGCTACAATTTAGAAGAGCCAAATAATTGCATTTATTTTAAAATGGCAGGTTCTGACTTACTTAGCCTAGTATATGCTTCAAAAGACAGTCATTATAACCATTTCTAATTTTAATGACTTCAGTTATAAAAAGAATAATCTGAATGGAAATGGGGCAAAAGACTGTACTAATATATGGGGCGCCTGGGTGGCTCAGTGGTTTAAGCTTCTGCCTTCGGCTCGGGTCGTGATCTCAGGGTCCTGGGATCGAGCCCCACGTCGGGCTCTCTGCTCAGTGGGGAGCCTGTTTCTCCCTCTCTCTCTGCCTGCCTCTCTGCCTACTTGTGACCTCTCTGTCAAATAAATAAATAAAATACTTTTTAAAAAAAGACTGTACTAATATAAATTATCATTTTCTTTACTGCTGTTTAAGAATGTGGCAGCATGTCTTTTTCATAAACATGCATGTGAATATTCTTTTTACTTGGAATAACTTTGACTCAATTTATTACCAATCTGGCTGATACTTAACCTTAAAACTTTTAAGTTGAAAAATGGGAACAAAGTTAACAATAAAATGTAATTTATCTACTATACAGAAGAAAAAAAATTAAAATAAAATTTGTCTAGTTTTCTTTAGGAATATCTCTTAGTCTCAATGTCCTTATCACTGAAGTTCTAGGATCACCTTTACCTTAGAGAAACTGTCCCAGATACTGCTGTTAGCCTTCCCCACTAGTCACACAGCCCCTCTAACTCAGTCTGAGGTTGGGGTGAGGGATGGATCCCTCCATCCCCACTGAGTAAATAGTACTGTTATAATGGTCTCTTACATATCTGTCTCCAACACTTGACTGTGAGGGCAAGAAATGATCCTTGAGGGCAGAAATGGGTCTCAATATGTTCCCTGCCCTAGCAGAAAGCATATAGGAAGTACTTAATAATTTTTTTATTTAAAGATTTTATTTATTTATTTGACAGAGAGAGAGAGAAAGAGAGAGAGAGAGATCACAAGTAGGGAGAGAGGCAGGCAGAGAGGAGGAATCAAGCTCCCTGCTGAGCATAGAGCCCGATGCGGGGCTCGATCCCAGCACCTCAGGATCATGACCTGAGCCAAAGGCAAAGGCTTTAACCCACTGAGCCACCCAGGCACCCTGGAAGTACTTAATAATTAAGTGCTCAATAAAGGAACAGGATGATCATTTCCCTCATGCTGTATTTTTCTTAAGGGTAAGGCCCATGTCTTACTCGTCTTCCATTCTAACAGTACGGACCTTCTAATGCTTGGCACCTGTACATAGCAGGCTGGAAGAAGCAACGCCTTTTCAATATAAGCCTCTAGACCAGAAAGATCCTAGGATGTAAATAAGCTTCACTGAGACCTTTGTTTAAACCAAGTATCCACCATTAGTTCTAGGGACTGCAGAAAGAGGGGAAAGCAGGGATCACTCTTTGTGAAGTTAAAGATTTCATCCCCTGTAAAAGCAATCAAGAACCATGAGCCTAGACATCTGTATTTCAGTGAAAAAACTTTCCAATAACTTTGGAGCTTACCCATGAGTCTAATTTTGTTAATGCCTGTTAATTTTCCTATGGTTAATAAGAATAAAAGGTCTTGAAGAAAAGCCCAACAGGTTTTGTGTCTGGGAGGGGAGAGGCAGAAGCCATGAGACTACATCTTACTGTGAGGCAAACTCAGAGGGAACTAGCTAAGGGGGCCAGTGAATGGGGTGTGTCCAGGGAAGGGGCAGTGTTGGAACCCCAAATCCAGACTCCTCAAACAAGGGTTCTCCTAGTTTAGGGAGATATAGGTGGCAGGATGCATTTGAAGCCACAGCATAAGCATGAAAAACAGACCATCTATTTCTAGAATGCCAATTTTATTCTAAGATTTGGGAGAGGGGGACAGTGAAAGTTTTGTGTTAATAATACAAAGATGACTAAAACAAAATTCAAAAGAATTAATTAATGTAAACCTGAGTCTATAGACTTGAGAATCAATTTTGTTCATTATTCCAAGTAAGCATTCTCAGGATGGCAGACTGCACGGGACACTCCTAGTTTCTTTCTAACAGAATTGAATGGATGGCCAAAGTGTTCACCAATAAGCTAAAGCAGCTGTTCTCAACCAGGTTCCAATCACAATATGATATTTACATAAACAAGACACAACAAAACTTAAAAAATTGTTTAGAGAGTGTAATTTATCGATGGCACAGCAACTAGCCATATGTAAGCAGTAAGTCACCCTCTACCTAAGGCAGAGATAAGATAAACTGCATACCTGCCAAGTATAAGCCATCTCTCTACCACTTTCCATCCAAGAAAGCCTACCAATTATGCAATGTACGTAATATTTAGAGGGATATTTCTAAATATGTTCTGAAGTATTTTTCTAAAAATATGTAAAAACTTTGATACTTTATTATTACCAAGGAAGTACTCTTGGATCCCCTCGCCAGCTGCATCGCTGCACCACACCTTCAAAATCAAAATCTGATTGGCCAGTCAGGTAAGCATGCTGACCAAGTTAAAAATGGGACAATGACACTATTTCTATGAGGTAACTACATGTGACAATTAGGAAGGGGTAGAGAGGGGCGCCTGGGTGGCTCAGTGGATTAAGCCGCTGCCTTCGGCTCAGGTCATGATCTCAGGGTCCTGGGATCGAGCCCCGCATCGGGCTCTCTGCTCCGCGGGGAGCCTGCTTCCTCCTCTCTCTCTGCCTACTTGTGATCTCTCTCTCTGTCAAATAAATAAATAAAATCTTTAAAAAAAAAAAAAAAAAAAAAAAAGGAAGGGGTAGAGAAATGTAAGGAACCCCAAGAGGGCTGGGAAAGAAAGCAATCTTCTGAACACTTGGGGCATGGAAAGTCACTTAAAAAAAGTGTTCCTTGTCATCTGTAGGCAAGTCCATAAAACATGAACAAACTGTGTACGTAGAAATCATGAAATGGGTTCCAAGTACACTTAAAACAAAACACTTATGTTTTGTGAGAACATAATCTCTGTAAGAGCAGGGATTTTTTGTCTGTTCCATTGCTGGTGTATTCCTAGCACTTGGCACACAGCCAGATGTGTTGAGTGAGTCAATGTTTTGCTACGTCATGAACTATAATAACTTAAACACAGAGAAAATGCCCATCTACATATTTCATAACCATGGCAAACTTTTAATCACAGACTGGCTTCCTATTCACCATTCAGTCAAGTGCCCTCCAAGCCTCCTCCTCAAGAAATGTCAGTGTTTCAGAAAAGCAAACTCGCTACTTGAACAACAAAACCTCCTCTCTCTGCTCCATCTCTTCAGCCTATAAGCATTCTTCCTTCTCCTAGCCTTCTATACAAACCAACCAAATCAATCCTGAAACGCTTCTTTGCCTTTGCTAACCCGTAGGCTTTCCCCCTCTCCATGAGCTTCTCAAGAGGAGCCTGTGCTTCCTCACTGCTCTGTCACTCCCTAATGAAGCACAGCAGCTCTGATGCCCACCGCTCCACTAAAACTGCTGGTCAGGAGACACACACCGCCACCCTTGCATTCCTTGCACTGCTGCTGCTGACTGTTTTCTCCTTGGACAAAGTCCTCTCTCCTGCCTTTTGGGTATCATCTGTCTTGTGACATCTCAGGCTCCTTTGCAGGTTCTCCTCTGCTCTCCTGCCAGGAAATCCTGGCACTCCTGAGAAGAAGAAATCTGAGCTAGGGCTTCCCTACTATTTCAGAGGTCCACATATGAGCCAGGGCCTATCTGTAATGGAATTAAAATTGCCCCCAACGACTCCCAATTCATTCCTCAACGCTCAGCAACTGTGAAAGATTCTGAGCAACCCAGGGTTCAGCTGAGCAAAGGTATCCTTTTTTTTTTAAGATTTTACTTATTTGACAGAGAAAGACACACCGAGAGAGGGAACACAACAAGAGAGGGATCACAAGCAGGGGAGTGGTAGAGGGAGAAGCAGGCTTCCCGCTGAACAGGGAGCCCAATGTGGGGCTCGATCCAGGACCCTGGGATCATGACCTAGGCCTGAAAAGGCAGACACTTAACAACTGGGCCACCCAGGCGCCCCTGAGCAAAGGTATCCTTACAAACACTCATGAGAAGCCATGAAACTTCAATTACAAAGTTGAAATTATTATAACTGTAATAGATAAAGATTAAGCATATCTTACTTTTCACAAGTTATTTTCTTAAAAGATGTATATAAATAAAACATACCTAATAAAATAACTTTTAGGAGTTTGATGCATCATTCTTGTTTTTTTCCTTGGGGGGTGTGCGTATGTATGTGCCAACTTACACTTTTTTAAGAGGCCTTTCTTAAGGCATAGCAGTATTCCTTTCTTCATCTTTTTTCTTCACTGCCTACATCATTCGTACACTAAAAGGATAATCAACAGGCAGCATTTATGAAGCTGTCCTCGTATCCAGCATAAGCATGAATACTGTCAAATCCAGGTAGAATGGACAACTACTCCTTTTTTCTCCAAGAGTTTTTCTTGAAACTAGCTAACAGGAGTCAATAGCTAGGGAACACAAGAAATGAATCATCTTCTTACCTCCCCAACTGAGTTCCTAGCACAGTATGCAAGTATGCCAGTAAATATGGACTGAGTTGAAATGATAATGTAAGTTTCTATAAGGAGCACATATGTAAGATGTATAGGTCAGCAAACACATTACCATTATTTTTAAGAAAACAAAATAAGAGAATAATGTACATTTCTTGCCCTGAAGATATCATTTTTACCTGAGTGGCATTTCTATAATTAAACTCAAAGATAATCTCCTTTGTTTGTGGGGGAGGCATAGGGTCAGGGAGATTACTGAATTCTCTCAAAGCCACTAAGCTCTTTTAATTATCAAAGAAGATGCCTGCTGAACACAAACTAAAGATCCTACTCTTAGTAGGCAGGCATTTGTTAACTTATATTACAGATAAGAACAAACATCAGTAAGAGAATAAATGGACTAGAATTCATTTAGGCATACCTATATATTGGATGGTAGCCTTAGAAACTAACATCTTTCCCCAAATTAGTAAATAGGAATAGTCAACAATTAAAATACACCTACTAAAAGAATGCTAAAGTCTGAATTGAGCTTTAATTTAAAACTACTGGACATGAAAACTAGTTATTTCTTTCAGGACTCACAAAGAGCTCTAATAACTACGTTTAGGTATAAAGAAGTAAATTCCAAAATGTCTGAAAACACCCAAGGCAGCTACCTTAGAGTATGCATTAGGACACTCAAGTGTAAGTTGAGGAGGGAGTATGTGCATATACAGCAGAGAGTCAGACTTTTCACTGTGTCTCTTCCTGATTCACTTGCTTGGGGAGGCTAACTGTTCTGAGGTATTCCCACCATCTGCAAGATGGGAATGATGGCTGTGTCCCAGGGTGTGGGGGAGATAAAGTCTGTGTGTGCACTCTCTGAAGGGTGAAGATTCCACAGTATTAAGAATGACCACTTTTTTTTTTTTTTTTGTTTTTTTGTTTTTTTTAAGATTTTATTTATTTATTTATTTGACAGAGAGAGAGATCACAAGTAGGCAGAGAGGCAGGCAGAGAGAGAGGAGGAAGCAGGCTCCCTGCGGAGCAGAGAGCCCAATGCGGGGCTCGATCCCAGGACCCTGAGATCATGACCTGAGCCGAAGGCAGCGGCTTAATCCACTGAGCCACCCAGGCGCCCCAAGAAGAATGACCACTTTTAATGCACATGTGCCCAAGCACATCTCCCATTCTGCGGACAAAGTTCTGTGTATTAAGGAATTCAACTACATTTGCAGCCTGGAGCCTACTCTCTTCTCTAGCAGAGTAAACAATGAAGTCTAAATTTATTTGTGTTCACAACTGGCCTTATTTTATAAGAACTTCACGTCACAATGAAAAATGTTAACATGGTTCACTGACGCTTCCTGTGTATTTTGGAAGATGTAAACATAATTTAAAAATCACCACCAGATATGATTTTTACTTCAATAAAAGCCAAGACAAGGAAATAAATAACGGATAATAACCTGTGTGCTACTGTAACTAAAACCTATCCTAATTTTAGTATGTATTTTTTATATATCACATATATATATGTATATATATATACACACACACACACACATACATATATATACACATCGTGTGTGTATAAAAGATTATTTAAAGCTTAAGGGCATAGTCAAATTATGAGGGTTCACAGCCAGACTTCACTGCCTAGCTAGCTGCCAAGTTACCTCATCTCTCAAAGTGTCTGCTTTCTCACTTGTAAAATGGGAATAAAACTGCACTTCACAAGGATAGTGCAAGGCTTAAGTGAGAGAAAATATATAATGCACCCAGTGGACCAGGCATGGAGGAAGCAAATTATTATTGCTCTTTCCAGTGAGACCAGCACACAGAAGTATGGGGCTGAACTATGAGCTGAGGGAACTCAGCACTGGCCAGCCGCTGCAGCCTGGCACTCCAGGGCTCTGCTCAATCCTGTTGGTGTAATCCCACTGTGATATTTAGAGAGGCAGGTGCTTGCACTCTGGAATTCTAAAGTCCTGGGACCATAAATCCTAGTGCATTATTTCTACCCTTTGAGAGCACTTTCATATACAATATCTCATGTGATCTTCTCCAATTCTGGACCGTAGGGAAAGTATTACTTCCAATTCACAGATGAGGACAAAGTCAAAGAGGGTGGAGTACTTGAGTCAATCTCTTGCAAAGTTGAGAAGACAGTACTGGGGACAGGCCAGATGGTGTGAGCCAATGCTAATACTTAGTCTACCACAATCAGCTCCTGGACAGCAGGTCAAATACCCTTCAGTTAAAGACACGTGAAAATTCCCTATACAATACCTGAAAGGGGAAAGAAGGAATCAGACGTGTCCATAAGAAACTCTTGAATATGAACCGCAATTTGATTAGGCTTTTAATTTTAACTGAAACAGGGGAAAAGTCCAAGTTTTGTATCAGAATAATTTTGGTTTTCAAAGTACTTTCCATATTTTCTCACCTTTAAGTTGGGCTATTTGATTCCTGAGAGGTCAAAGAAGAAGTGTCATGGAATTCATTTGTTCCACACTTTTTTCATTAGTCCTACATAAGCAATTGTTAAGTATCTTGAAAAAGACTAGAATATTCAAAGTTGTTTTTAATGTTTAAAGTTCTAAGAGAAAGAGTTAATGACTCCAAATATCATTTGATAAATGCAGAAGTGAATATGCTACCAATTTTTTGAAAGGGTAGTCCAAAGCCCCACTGACAGTCCAACTAAACTTGAATTACAAAATGAACAGTTAGGAAAACATTAAGTTACAAATCAGGAGTTAACAAAAAATTAAGGCCTGAGTCTTCTGTGGTCCATCTCCCTCTGTCAGAGTCTAACTACCTTGTAATAAATAAGCCTGATTTAAGTTTTGTAGTTCACTAGTTGTAAAGATTGACTCTAGCTGATGTGGCTACCGCTGCCTCCAGTAATGGTCCCTTCTTTTCTCCATCCACCCATTCCTGATCTAGTTTCCTAAAAAAGTTCCACTGGTGACTTCTATGCTCCAGCAAGGCAGAACAGGTCAATATCCTGAGCAAGTATTATCCAAAAGCAACTCTGTGGTATCTATACTGACCTAGAGCAAGGAGTCCACCCCAGCCTCAGCTGCAGCAGACCAGAGGACCCCTCTTTGCCCAGGATCCAGGGTGAGACCCAGTGATGTTTCCTTCCCAGACTTATAGGAGAGACCCCAAAATAACTACTGAGCTGCTGGGCAGAAAATGAAAGCCACAAGAGCTAAGAGTGCTGACTTCACAATTTCCTTCATGACACATAATCCTGGAGGAGAGGTAGTGATGGTTGGCTGTCAGGTCTTCAGTGTCCAAATCCCAGATTCTTAAAACATCAGTCTAGGGGTGCCTGGGTGGCTCAGTGGATTAAGCCGCTGCCTTCGGCTCAGGTCATGATCTCAGGGTCCTGGGATTGAGCCCCGCATCGGGCTCTCTGCTCTGCAGGGAGACTGCTTCCTCCTCTCTCTCTGCCTGCCTCTCTGCCTACTTGTGATCTCTCTCTCTGTCAAATAAATAAATAAAATCTTTAAAAAAAAAAAAAAACATCAGTCTAAAAACCCAGGATTTTATCCCATTTTCACAGGTAAAAGTGCTGTAGAAGAAAGAGCTGGAATGGTGAAATTATAAAATTTCCAAGGATATCTTCATGGTTAGTGGAAAGAAGACAGAATATTGTATTTTAAAAGATTTGTTTCAGATGGCTAACAACACGTATGGAAAAAAACTGAACATTTAAAATATATCCCTTAAGCAGAAACTTTTTATAAAACATAAGTGCTATTACCAATGTTTTTGATGCAAGCAATCTCCCTTAGTACCCCTAAAAAAAAAAAAATCAATCCTAGATTAGGTATTTTTTAAAAAATCAATTAATTGATAGCATGTACTTTTCTAGGTCTTTGAGCTAAATTCTGTGACAGAGTTAAAAACAATCTGACTTCAGCCAATACAAAATGTAGCTCCTGTGCTCAAAGTAACATACTGGGGCAGAAGTAACTCAACAGCATGAGGACAGAAAATCACCTAGGAGTAAAAGTATGGGATAAGCAACTCAAAGCATAGAGCAGATTGACTGCAAAGGCAAACCCTATCAATGCTCAATAAATGATTTATAAAGATTTATTTTTAATAAACAACTGAGAAATACATGAAAATGTATGAATGCAGTGGCATTATAGGAAACTTGCTATAGCAAAGAATTCAGTTCTTACTGAAGACCCTGTAATATCAAGTCCCAGAACAACTCGTCAGCATGAATGAAAAGGCAAGACCTACATGTGTGTTGGGGGCTGAGAGGGGTGAGGGATGTATAATGTGTTACAGGCAGGGACTATGAAACACAGGCAGAACTCAGTAAAAATAATTTCATCTTGGTTCAGTGTATGGTCAAACGTATTATCTACTTAGATAAGAAATTTCTACTAATTTTAGTAATTAAAACCTGCAACATTCACTATTTTAGGGAACCTTCGTTAAGAATAAAGCATTGTATTACACAATGTAATTCTGAGCACATTTCTTTTTTTTTTTTTTTTTAAAGATTTTATTTATTTATTTGACAGAGAGAGATCACAAGTAGGCAAAGAGGCAGGCAGAGAGAGAGAGGGAAGCAGGCTCCCCGCTGAGCAGAGAGCCCGATGTGGGACTCGATCCCAGGACCCTGAGATCATGACCTGAGCCGAAGGCAGCGGCTTAATCCACTGAGCCACCCAGGCGCCCCGAGCACATTTCTTTACCAAGCTGCTGTATTTGGAGATAAGCTGACTTCAGACACTAATGGTTTTTTACCATTCTACCAAATTTGGCCCAGGAAGTAAGAGGGAGAAGAGAAAGCAAGAAGTTCTTGAGCATAAACCTTTTCTCTTCGGTGCCAAAACTGCCTTTATGGATCTAAGCCCCAAGAGGGAAGGTTTTGTTCTCATGCATCTTTGGCACTATTTAAAACTCCTAGCAAATCCTCCTGCAGTGGAGGGAATGTTCCACCATGCACTTATAAAACTGAAGGATGAGTTCAGTTTGCATTATGCAAATGACAGTCTTACCTGCCTTATCAGTGGTAACCAAAACTATAGCAAGTTATCATAATCAGTCACAATAAGCTAGAAGAATGGTGCTAATGCAATAGAGACTCAAAAGAACTTGCTCTATTTCTCATCACAGCACATCAGGTGAGTGTAGCATACAATAAGTGCTCCCAGATGTGTGAATAACTGATCCCAACATTCAGAACTAAGTGTATGGGCTGTGATGGAAACAGGAAGGGTCAAATATTCCTCATGACCAGGAATCTAAGACAAACAATATTAGTGTTGGATGTGCTCAGCAATCAATTAGAAGCAGCTTTAGTTCTATATAAGAAGAATAGCAATGGGCCAGAGAGTTTTCTGTGGATATGCTTCAAGTTGGTACAATCACAATGATTAAGTCAGTTAAAAAGTCCTACTCTACATCTACTTGAAAGTCAAATTTTTCTATAACCTGAGCCCCAAATTATTAGATTAAAAAAATTCACAGTGAAACTCATATTTACTAGGAACTGCCAACTCTTTTCAAAGTTATGTGAAAATAACCCCGCCCAATACAATTAAATTTGAATTTTCACAATCAGGAAACAATACAACTAAGCATTCACCAAACAGCACATTTTAAAGTTTTAAGTAAAAAGGAAAATATATATGCATATGGACATTTATGGGAAGAACTTTATAAACACAGGAAAAAGTCCAAGGAGAGCTTTGCTTATTAGAGGTTACCCAAGGAATATACATCCTTATACAACTAAAGCTGAAGTAAAGAAAGACAATTTTTAACAGTATAGTTACCAAAAATTAGGCTTATTTTTTAAAAGATTTTATTTATTTGTCAGTGAGAGAAAGCACAAGCAGGGGGAGCAGCAGGAGGAGAGGGAAAAGCAGTTTCCCTGCCGAGCAGGGGTCTGATGTGGGGCTCAATTACATGATCCCGGGATCACGACCTGAGCCAAAGGCAGCCAGTTAACTAACTGAGCCACCCAGGTGCCTCCCAAAATTAGATTTAAAGTTATTTTCAAAATTCCGTTCTAACAGAATCTGTTAAACACAAATATGCTAACTACTCAGTCCTAATTTCTCTCCACTTTGCAAAATACTATTCTCCCAGTATAGTTATAGGCTTTAAAAAAGTAAGTATTGGGGCGCCTGGGTGGCTCAGTGGATTAAGCCGCTGCCTTCGGCTCAGATCATGATCTCAGGGTCCTGGGATCGAGCCCCGCATCAGGCTCTCTGCTCTGCGGGGAGCCTGCTTCCTCCTCTCTCTCTGCCTGCCTCTCTGCCTACTTGTGATCTCTCTCTCTGTCAAATAAATAAATAAAATCTTTAATAAAAAAAAAAAGTAAGTATTTTCTCATCATTTAATGTACTTAACAAACATGATTTCTTTTTTCTGAGCTTTCATCAATTCTCCTTTGTATTTCTCTTTAGAGCTGATATCCAGGTTTAAAATTCCAAGTCTGTAGTTCAAAAAACTAAATATTGTTTCAATAATTATTACTAAAGATATACATAAGAGGTAATTTTCAAATTAAGTTAGTGGAAAGTTGCTGGAACTTTAAAGGAACCAAGAGATTATGTAAGTCAACCTCTTCTTTTCACAGGTGAGAAAACCAAACCCAGGAGACCAGCCTTATGTCCTCACAAAATGATGAGATCCCTGATCTATGTAGTACCAATGATATGCTTTATCCCTCAACACAGAGTTTTGAAAGTTGTGTTTTCTATTATTTTAGCAAATAATTTCAAAATAATGAGAAAATAAACTGCTCTCAAGATGATGTATAATTTATACACACTACTTTTGCTAAACTAATGGCAACTGGTAAGGTAACCTTGAGTCTCTTAATTTCATCCTCATCTATACAAAGTATTAATTAGTGAGTCTTCATAGTTACTTGCAGTGAAATTATGGACAGTCAATGTTTACTGAGTAGTCTTCTGGGTCAAGAATCATGCTTCATTATCTCATCTAATCACTCCACTCACACCATTTTTGAGGTAGGACATTTGAAGTTCAGAGTAAGTTACTTGCCCAAAGTCCAGCAGTATTAAGTCGGTAACAGGCCTGGCTCTCAGGATGCAGGTTCCCAATCACTACACTGAGCCATCTCCAAAATATAAAGTGCAGTTCCAAAACCACATTCAGGATCAAAGTGGATGGAATTTGTTTTACAGGAGAACACTTCCCAATCTGTGAACCTCTGAAACTGTGGGAGCTGTTGGCAGTGCAAAGAGCCACAGCTCCCAAGACCTGTGGCTGCAGACTATCTCGCACCAGCTCTGATGTAACTCCTTTGGGCCTCCTAACCCAATTCCCAGCAACCTGTGATTACCTGTCAAACTACAAAAGCTTTTTATTTTGTCCTAAACACAAAGATCTAAGGACCGGCCAGTGGGAGCAGTAAGGAAGCAGAGAGGATGACTCTCTGGACAGAGACAGAAATCTTGTCCCCAGCTTCATTCCTGAGGCCCATTTACACCCTGCTCTCCACCCAGACAGAGCTATCTGAATTATACTTGCAGTTCTCCATATCAGCAGAGATGGCCTGCCCTCCCAACCCCTGCCACCCCAGCCATGAAACCTTCCTGCAAGGCCCTTTCACCTGCTTAACAACTCCGCATTCTTTGGGACTTGCCACCGACTTTCCATTTCCCAGAATACCCTCCCTATACCCGCCTCACTCCCAGCTGACTAAGGCCTGCACACTCCTTGTCACCAGTACACTGTTACCTTGTTAAAGTCCTTCATACCTAGGCTTCATCCCTGCTGGGTTCCTAGCACCTTGGTGCCTGGCTCACAGCAGTCACTCAAAGTGCTACTGAAGGCACGGGCAATGGCGCCGTCGGGGGGGTAAGAGCACTGGCAATGGTCATTTGCCCTGGCATGTTTACTACTCTGCCCTTTGGGTTCTCTACAGAGAGTACAGACCAGACAAAAAGAGATTTCAAGAGATCCCACAACTGACATGCCTATCTTCTATAGCCCATCAGCTTCCTGGAACCTTGCCTGAGGAGGCCAGGAAGCCAATATAAACCTTGTGATGATGTGCCCATGACACAGTCAAACCCTGTGCTTGCAGCATTTGAGCACATTTGTTCTCTGACTGGAGATGGTCTTGGATTATTTTCAAAGACAGCAATACGTTGTGTGGCACCAAAATATTTTCCTTATATTGCACCTTTGAAATTTTAGTATAAATAGAAAAATCTGACTCATTTTATAATAATATGTACTTTACAAACAACTCTGTAAACACTATTGTTCAGTGAAACATGACCATGTATATGCAGTGACAGAGGCAAAACCCAAGAGGCTTAAAAGTGGCAAATCTAACTCAGATACTGAAGAACTCAAAACCAAAGAGTTCAGCAGAATTCCCAATACAGTAATGACTTCTGCAAATAGCCACATTTATATTTAGTAAAATGCCAATAATTCTTTACTGCAAAGAGAATAAAAACATATTTAAAAACATCTCACAATGGAAATAAAATGAGTATTCCAGATAGGGGAAAGGGCACACTGAGAAAAAAGAGGGGCAAGCTGAGAAAACAGTAATATGAGCATGAATGAACATGGATGAACACGGATGTCTGGAGGAGGATGCCCTGAAAGGGGAGTGAAGAGGGGAGCAGAACTGGTCACCAGAGGCTTCTGAGCTACAATAAGGAGTCTGGACTTCATTCAGAGGATGAAGGAAAGTTTCGTGGACAGAAGTGTTATGGTCCGACCTGCAATGTAGAAGCCCCACTCTAACCGCAGTGTAGGGAAAAGACAGGAAGACATGTCTGAAAGCAGTACGAGGGTACAAAGGTACGAAGAAAGCTTTCCAAGAACTGGGATGAGGTGACAGAGGCATGACCCTGCATTAGCAGCTATGGTGTAGATTCCAAAGCCAGCAGAGAACCGGGAACACTAGAACTGGAGACTGCCTGGATGCTGAGGCTGAGAAAGCCAGCAGAGTAAGACCACAGTAATTAGGGGGATGGTGGCAGGAATTAACAGGCATCCCAAACAACCTGGAGATCTGAGGGAGAGGATGGGAAGGCTGGGGAGGACAGAGATTCAGTATGGACTGGTGGGAACTGCAGTGCCCTCCAGAGCTATACCTTCGAGAAAAATTAACCGGGAGGCACTTGGACGCAGGGTTTTGCCACTGAAGCTAAGACATTTCAAGAACCGAAATATCAGTGAGTCAGCAAACATATAGTTAATAATCTCATGATATATTCTTTCTCTTTAGTCAATGACTTTCTTTTAATTTTTGTACAAAACTTGAAATGTGGCTATTCAGGAGTTTAGGCTCCTGGTTTTAAGAAAAGGATCTGGAATAAAGAAATCTATTTGTGTGGGGTGCCTGGGTAGCTCAGTTGTTAAGCGTCTGCCTTTAGCTCAGATCATGATCCCAGGGTCCTGGGATCAAACCCCATATCGGGCTATCTGCTCGGTGGGAAGCCTGCTTCTCCCTCTCCGACTTCCTCTGCTGTGTTCCCTCTCTTGCTGTGTCTCTCTGTCAAATAAATAAATAAAATCTTTATTAAAAAAAAAAAGAAATGCATGTGGGAACTTCTAAATGCTTGAAAATTTAGTGTATGATAAAGGGGATATTTTTTTGTCAATTCACAGTGCCAGAACACCTAGTCATTTGGAAAAAATAAAGTTAGAGCCCTCTGCACCCCTTAAACTTCAGATGTATCAGAGGTTAAAGTATTTCTTTTAAATACATAAAATTAGGGGTGCCTGAGTGGCTTAGTTGATTAAGTGTCCAACTCTTGGTTTGCGATCAGGTTGTGATCTCAGGGTTGTGAGATCGAGCCCTGCATCAGGCTCCATGCTCAGTGTGGAGTCTGCTTTAGATTCTCTCTCCCTCTCCCTCCACCCTGCATGTGCTATCTCTCCACTCAAATAAATACATATAAATATATTTTTAAATACATAAAAATATTAGAAAATCTTGAATTGTGATAATTCTGCAATGGAGAAATAATAATAGCTATTACTTATACAGGGTTTCCCATTCATGAAGCACTGTTTGAAGAACTATACAAAGATGCAGTCTTTGCAACAACTATGAAGCAGTATCTTCATATCACAGTTAAGAAAACTGAAGTGAGGGGCGCCTGGGTTGCTGAGTGAGTTAAAGCCTCTGCCTTCGGCTCAGGTCATGATCCCGGGTCCTGGGATCGAGCCCCGCATCGGGCTCTCTGCTCCACAGGGAGCCTGCTTCCTCCTCTCTCTCTCTCTGCCTGCTTCTCTGCCTACTTGTGATCTCTGTCTGTCACATAAATAAATAAAATATTTAAAAAAAAAAAAAAAGAAAGAAAACTGAAGTGAACTGCCTGGTTACCCTACCTGATAGTGGGGAAACTCTGATTAGAATTCACATGTCTGTACTCTTAGATACTATGCAGCACTGCACCTCTAGGCCATTCTATAAGACCTAAACAGAAATAATGAAAGTGAACTGAAATTTGAAAAAATAATTAAAGCTTCTTTATGGAAAAATACTGTAACTGAAATTCATAACTCATAACAGAAATGGAGGAAAACAAATGTAATATATCTCAGAGCTAAAATTCTAATATACCAAGGACGATTACAAACCAGTAAGAAAAAAATGAACAATTCTTACCCTTGTGTGAAAGGATATATACAAAAAAATATGAAACTGATGATAAACAGGACAAATTGTACAATGATGCTAAAAAGCTAACAAACATAAATTAGAATAAGAAACCATCTTTCATCCACCAAACTGGCAAAAAATGAAAAAGACTATTGATATGCAATGCTGGCCAAAATGTGGGGCCATGGGCACTCTCACATGCTATAAAGTAAATATAAACTACAGTGTTTGACAGGGCACTTCAGCTACAGAGTCAAATTTTAAATAAGCATGTCCTTTGACTCAGCAATTCCACTTCTGAATATTTTACAGCACTACAAGCACAAATTTATGAAAATGTATATACAATGGTAGTCACTGAAGCTTAATGTACAAATCCAAAAACAAACTATATAAATGTCTAAAAACAGGAAACTGGCTAAGGTGACATACATAAGATGGAGTATTATTCAGTCATTAAAAGGCTCTGTGTTTATCATGATAACAAAATACTGTCAAGAAAAAAGCAAAGGATAGTCTACAATGTACAGTCCTTTTTGTTAAATGATAAAGATACAATTTTTTAAAAATAAATTGTTCTGTTGCTTTCAAAAGGATTATATAAGAATTTTATTAATGAAGTTTAATACTATCAATTCTGAATCCCAGAAACACTAGGAACTCATACAACAGCCTGGAGATGTCAGTGTACCAGAGTAACTGAAACATATTTTCAAAATTCAAACACTAGGGGCGCCTGGGTGGCTCAGTGGGTTAAGCCGCTGCCTTCGGCTCAGGTCATGATCTCAGGGTCCTGGGATCGAGTCCCGCATTGGGCTCTCTGCTCAGCGGGGAGCCTGCTTCCCTCTCTCTCTCTCTCTGCCTGCCTCTCTGCCTTGTTGTGATTTCTCTCTGTCAAATAAATAAATAAAATCTTTAAAAAAAAAAAATTCAAACACTAAAACTTTTTCAGGAAACTTAGTATCTACATTAATCTGTCACATCTTTTATAAAATCTAAGTTTCAATAAATACACAAAAAGAATTTAAGAATACTAACACAAACCCAAAAATAAGAGATGTAGCCAATTTATTATCTTGAAGGAGAAAAAAGAAATGTGAAATATCTGTTCCAAAACACTTATCATCTTAGCGCATACAGACGTGAAGAATGTTTTTGCAAGTAATTAAACCAAAAACCTTACAGTCATTAACTAAATTGATCAATGTTACAGAGTTGGAGCTTACTGCCTTACTCTTCACAGCCACACTAGGATAAAGGTCAGTGTATACCCAGGGTGGTGATTAATAAGTATCCTAAGGAAACTACAGGGTGTAAAATGCCTCAGGCCAAGAAATAAAGCAAAAAAGATTTTCCCATACAGACAATCCACATGGCATTTCTAATGAGTACCCTCCAATTTTACGCAATTCTAAAGAACACTTCATTTATTCAGTATCATCAAGGCCATAGGACTATCTCTTCTAGGTAACTTAGAAGCTTACCACTTTAAGGATCAAAATACTTTCTCCAACTATCTTGAATGGAAATCTTGCTTAAAATATAATAAGCCTTCTAGCTCAGTGAGTAGACAGAAACAAAACCTTGTAATAATGAGCCACACTCGCCATTATGAAAACAATCCTGATCACACTCATTCTATCTACATAAGGAAATTGGTACTCAAAATGTAATGTGGAAAGTTCTGCCATTTAATAAATTTATAATCTGAGAAGCTATCCAGATATGTGGAAATGAATGTTCTCACACCAGGTGTCCCCTGACACCAAGGCTATGATGTCCTCTTCTCCCTCCCTCTCTCCTCTTACCGTCAAGTTTCTCTCTATACTGCTGCCATCAAAGAACCTGTCTCTTCCTCATACTGCTAGTCTAATTGGCTGCTTTTGACTGCAGTGTGTTGGGGATACCAAATGGATAAGACTACAAGAATAATATCTGAAATAAGTGTCAGTGAATTCTGAGCCAATGCCCTTGAACTTTTGTTAAGCATAAAATCAAAGAACTTCAAAGGACAGATTTTGTTACAGGCCCTCTGGCAGCTGAGAGCCTTTTTTCCTTACTTCTTAGTGCTAAACCATGTTCTAGATAAGGCAGGCTGTAGGATTTAATTACCACCAGTAAACTTTAAAGTGTTTTCTGTTACGTGGGCTCTTGGTTCCTAAGATTTCATACAGTATTTGCTTAGCAGATCTTTTCTTCAATGCAAACGTGAACGTCTATTTACTCTAAGATGAATTAATAACAAATTAAAAATTTTTGCATGACAGTAGGGTTATTGGGACAAGAACTCCAGTAGTAGTATTTTAAGTTTACATTATAAGTACTTGAAAGAGGAACAATTACATTAATGCATAACACCTTTTTGAGTATACTTATACTTAAGATGTAAATACACTCAAAAAATAAATACTCAAGGGACAAGAATTCTAAAATGGCATCTTAAGTTTACATAACATTCTGAGAATTTGAAAAAATGAGCCATTGCATTAATGCATGACACCTTTATGTGTATATTTATGTATATATGAATATGAACATGATTACAGATATCATATATACATAAATATACATACACACCCATTTTCACCTCCCTAGTAAGTGCAAAAGAATTACATATAGTAAACTCTTCCAACCTATAGCAGATTATCACACAGTATCGCAGTCTCCCCTTATCCACTCAAGACACACTGCAAGACCCCAGGTGATGCCTGAAATCACAGACAGTTCTGAACCCTATATACACAATGTGTTTTCCTATACATACATACATACGATAAAGTTTAATTAATTATAGGCACAGTAAAAGAGTAACAATAACTGAAAAAATAGAACAATTATTGCAATATATTTTTAAGAAGTTATATGAACGTGGTCTCTCTCAAAATCTTACTGTACTGGTCTCTCAAAATCTTACTGCACTATACTCACCCTTCTTGTGATGATGTAACATGATAACATGACTACACAATGACATGAAGTGAATGACGTAGGCATTGTGATGAAGCATTAAGCTACCAGTGAGTTTCTGATGACAGTATCAAGAGGAGGATCATCTGCTTTCAGACCGTGACTGACTGCAGGTAACTAAAGCCTCAGAAAGTGAAACCATGTAAAGGGGAGGCAGGGACTACTATATAGCTATTTCCTCCATGCCACATTAAGCTGTCCTACCTCACTCAAGGCACCTGGTGTGTCTTATAGTCCGGATACCTCCCAAAGAATCTATCACAAACCGAAAATTAGGACATACCAATCATCTAGGCTTTTGCTGTTTAATCCTGTCTCAGCTAGGTCCTAGACAAGTCTAACCAAAGGTGAAGAACAAACGATCTATGAGGTTGAGCTTGTCATGTCATTATTATCCTTACTCATTTATTCCACAAATATTTACCAACAGGCTACTCTGGGCCAGGCATTTTGCTAGGTGCTGGGTTGCTATCCAGCCACAGGCACTGCCCACTCAGGTCTTAAAGTCTTCTGGAGAAGACAGTCATTTATCAGATGAGAACAAATGTAAAATCACAACACGGAGAGTAAGGACACTGTGCTATGAAGCCAGTCTGGGAGATGAGGGAAGAAAAGCTTCCCTGAGGAACTAACAGTGAGCTAAGATTTGAACAATGAAGTGCTGACTTGGGACTGGGGAAAGTGTTCCCGGCAGAGGGAGCATGCAGTGCATGCCAAGGCCTGATGGCAGGAGGTAGTGTGCTGAGTTTAAGGAAATGAAAGAAGGCACTCTTGCAGAGAACAAGGGCAAGTGTGATCTGAGATGGGCCCAGAGAGGCACGCAGGGGCCAGACAGGGCAGGGACTGGGTAGGGCATGTTAAGGATTCTCTGGTCTTTAACCAAAGGGCAAGCTTTAGGAAGATTTTAGACTTAATCTTATTTGCATTTCTAGAGGAACATTGTTATAATCGGACTAACACTTTATTTTATTTTATTTTTATTTATTTGACAGAGAGAGAAATCACAAGTAGGCAGAGAGGCAGGCAGAGAAAGAGAGAGGGAAGCAGACTCCCTGCTGAGCAGAAAGCCCGATGAGGGGACCATGACCTGAGCTGAAGGCAGAGGCTTAACCCACTGAGCCACCCAGGTGCCCCCAGACTAACACTTTAAAATGATCACTCTGGCCATATAATATGGAGGACAGACTGGAAGGGAGAAAGCAGGAGACAGGGAACAAGTCTGGAGGCTACTACATTAGTTCAAGAAAGAGATCATGCAAGCCTGGCTAGGGATGCGGCAACAGGTCAAATCCCTAGCCTCTGATGGTAGACTAAATACAAGGAGTGCTCGAGGGTAACGCCTAGGTTCTGGTTCTGCCATTTCAAGAGCAAAGAATACATAGTAGGACAAAGTACAGGGAAAACCCTGAATTTGATTTTAGATATCTGAGTATGGCTATGTCACACAGACAGGTGCAAGTCTGGAGTTTAGGAGAAGTCATGGCTAGGAAAACAAATTCTGCAATCACTTGTGAATGGTCAATAACTATCTAAAGGCATTAATGGTGGGAATGGAGAAGACAGAATGACAAAAGCCCTGGGATCACCCTAAGGATCTCTTAATATTTACGTTCAAGTGGGTGATGATGGGCCACTAAAGAAAAACTGCCAAGGTCAAAAAGAAGATCAGGAGGAGTGCCTGGGTCGCTCAGTCAGTTAAGTGTCTGCCTTCAGCTCAGGTCATGATCCCAGAGTACTGAGATCAAATCCTGCATTGGGCTCCCTGCTCAGCGGGAAGCCTGCTTCTCCCTCTCCTCCCTGCTTCTGCTCTATCTCACTATCTCTGTCTGTCTCTCAAATAAAAAATAAATAAAATCTTAAAAAAAAAAAAGAAAGAAAATCAGGAGAATTACCCATTAGCCCAAATAACTAGTCATTTCAAATATCAGAAACTCAGTTTAAGCATGGCTCTAATTAATATGAAACGATACTTAGCTATTAAACTAAGTATTTTAAGTTTTATGTTATATAAAAGCAGTCAATATTATCAACCACTGATTGCTAAATACCACCTACTACAACTATGTATCAGCATAAGAAACAGATCTTGCCTTCAAAACTTGCCTGAAACTAGACCATGGTTAAAATCACATCAGAGTCAATTATTGTAATCTTCAGATACAGTAATTTAAAAATTACCACTTCAGGAAAATTAATTCATCCTAACATCCATGGGTGTACCTAATATCCATGGGTGTCAGACACGAGGCACTAGGCAGTGGTATAAATAGTAAAACGGAGTTCCTCGTTTGTTAACAACTGGTATTCAGTATTAGAATGCTGTAGGAACAGTTGAAGATTTGATAATGTATCAGTTAAATGACTATTTAGGCAATAACAAAAGGTAATGATCATGTCTATTTGTGAAGAGTAAAGTCTCCACCCAATATCTACTATCTCCTTACTCTATATACACTCACCATCACTATACTTTCATGTGATAAACTTAGTTAATGCACAAACTACAGCACTGTGTAAGCTTCTTCCAGTCTTCAAGAGGTCTGATGTCTCTTTAATAATTCCTGGGTGTCAGACTGTACTCAGAAAAATATGCTTGGTGGGTATTAATAACTTAACAGTTATTGGTACTCTATGACATCTCAATCTATTAAACCAAACTAACCAGACTGGTA
Source organism: Meles meles (assembly GCF_922984935.1). Classification (NCBI taxonomy): domain Eukaryota; kingdom Metazoa; phylum Chordata; class Mammalia; order Carnivora; family Mustelidae; genus Meles; species Meles meles. The sequence goes on from NC_060068.1 coordinate 96,834,257, forward strand.
TTCCAAAGGACTCAATCATTAACAATACAGAACTCCCTTCCATATTAAACATACCTAAACCAACTGTGACATGCCATACAGTAAATGAAGATAAGTATTTTTTTATTATCTTACACTCAAGAGCATATGTGACATTTCCTAATGTTTTCTTTCCTCCTTTTTTTTTTTTTTTAAGATTTTATTTATTTATTTGTCAGAGAGGGAGAGCCAAGCAGAGGGAGCAGCAGGCAGAGGGAGAAGCAGCCACCCAGGCATCCCCTAACATTGTTTTCTTAACTAGCAGAGTTGCTGTTACTAAAAATAAAGACTAAATTTTAAAACCACCCTTGGTATGTGTTGAGTTTCTTGCTCTCCATACCTCCTTTTAATGTTCTCTTTCAAGAAAGGAAAAAAAAAATCACATTTGAACTTGCAGTTCTGTACATATTCCTCTTAAGAGTGTAGACAGAAATTGTTTGAAACTAATCTATATCTAGATTCCTTTTTCCATTACTCTGGAAATGGAAAAACTACAGCCTATACCTGTCCTAAGAAAGGCAAAAGAGACCAAAGGAAAGGAGCCAAAACTATGAGAACAAATATACAAGCACAAAGAACAAAGCCACCACCCTTACTAACCTGGAAGGCCAGTTAATTCTTCACTAAGTTAGGAAGACACCACTGTTTTCACTACAGGACTACAGTGTGAAAGGCTGTGCATGAGACTCAAAGCACTAGTTTTTTTTTTAATATATATATTTTTAAAGATTTTATTTATTTATTTCTTTGTGAGAGAGAGAGAGAGAGAGAGTGAGACAGCGAGCGAGCACAGGCAGACTGAGTGGCAGAGGGAGAAGCAGGCTCCCTGCAGAGCAAGGAGCCTGATGTGGGATTCAATCCCAGGATGCTGGGATCATACCTGAGCCGAAGGCAGCTGCTTAACCAACTGTGCCACCCAGGCGTCCCTCAAAGCACTAGTTTTTAAACTGGGAATCTCTCTGTATTTCCGTCTCTCTTAAAGCATTTAATATAGTACTGTTAAATATGTTCATACTAGACCCTACCAAAAGAAACAGCAGCCATGCATCAGTGATCTTTTTCTCTACCTCTCAGACCATCATCATAGAGAGATTCGTAAACCTTGGATGAATGAAATAAAAAACAAAGGAGCAAGGTACCACTATACTGGAACAGCTTGTTTCCATGTGTGATGATTAAGATTCATGAGTAATGTTAATTTTACCTTATTTCCCTCCACTTATAATAAAGCACAAATAAAAAAAAAAATCTAACACTCAGCCTGAATCAATTATTCTCCTTGCCTAACACAATAAGGTAATTTAAGTACAGTCTACTTGTATTACACATACAAGGCCAAGTTATAGAAAGCTATGCAGTATATACATGTAAAGAAACAAATATATTGGCAATGGCACTGGGCAGAGACCTATCTATTATGTTTATTATGAGTCCTGCAGAGCAAATTCGTCCTAAAAAATCAACAATTAATTATTAATTTGGAAAAATAATACCAGCACAGATGGTAGAAAGAAATGAATTATGGAGTCAGACAGACATAGCTCTGTCTTCTAGTTATGTGACCACAGGGCTTTAGCATCACAAATGAGTTTACCTCTCTTGAAAACAGAATTATAATATTGGCCTTGGAGGGCTGTAGTGATAATGAAATGAGATACTACATATAACTGGCCTAACCTGCAGAAGGCAAGAAAGGTGACTACATAAAAGGAATCCAAACATATCTGTATACTCAATGAACATATTTTAGCCAGGGCTAAAATCCTCTTATAATCTTGCTATAAGAAGAGCACCTGACTAATCTCATTGTTTTGCAACATTTACTTTAATTCTGTTCCTGATGACTTCTTTCATGTTTAAAAATGTTCTTAAAATGGGGCGCCTAGGTGGCTCAGTGGGTTAAAGCCTCTGCCTTCGGCTCAGGTCATGATCTCTGGGTCCTGGGATGGAGTCCTGTATCAGGCTTTCTGTTCAGCGGGGAGCCTGCTTCCCCCCTTTCTCTCTGCCTGCCTCTCTGCCTGATTGTGATCTCTCTCTCTGTCAAATAAATAAATAAAATCTTTAAAAAAGTTCTTAAATTCTTTGTTAATGACAACTTGGGTCTGTTCCTAAAACTGCACATTTCATGTTAATCTTCTATCCATTTTTATTTTTAAGTAGCTCTAACTTTTGACTTGGAATATAAAAAGAGGCAAGGACTGAGGAAAACCAACAAGTCTAAGGAATATACTTGGTATATCTAATATAAGCAAAGTATTCTCCAGGTCAGAGGTGCAATATATGCAATATAGCGTAGTTCTTCAGCAGCCTATGGAGACCATTACTTTTCCATGCCATGTTTTCTACTGCCTCCTTTACAGAGAGTAACTCTCAACCCAAGAAAATGGGTTAACAAATGCAAAAACTGTGCTTTCTCAGAGTACTTCTGAATGCTCCATATTTTCCCTCAGGGGAATCCATTCACCATTAACTGCTTTGCCACCCCATTATTTCTTCTTCTGGAATGCTTACAGCCAGAGTCAAAGACTGATGAGCAGACAGCCTAGGCAAGCTGTAGCTGGTTATTTTGCTCTCCTGAAAACAAAGAACACTCCTTTCTTTACATGTTTTGAAATCTTCAAGTCAGTAAGTCAATGGCCATTTTTAAGACATGCAACATATGTTTGAGGTGCTACAGAAGACGGGAAAGAGTATCAATGAACAGGGCTACTTCCTGGTTTTTGTATCTAACAAAATGGAGTTATTATAGTGTATTGGAAATCATACATTAAGGAATGTTGGTTAACCAGTCACCCTTGCCAAAATCAGATATGAAAAGAAAACAAAAGTTGGCAACAACTACAGCTCTGATATTTTTCTTTCAGAATTACATTTAATAAGGTTAAATATAATAAAGAATGCATTAATGTTCCTACCTGATTTAAAACAGAATCTGTAGAAAATTCATAACTATAAAACTTACAAATTCATGTAACCTAAGTTATGTAATTTTTTCTATTGTTTCATAAAATCACGAATTTAACTTTTTACAACTTATTTTTAGGTAATAATGTTCCTATATCTCCTCTAGTAAAACGTCACTAAACTGTATTTTTAACCTAGCAGCTTCTAAAGGAAGTGAAAGCTGAAGGCTATATGAGGATATAAAAGCAGCCTATGAAATGGTTTTAGTTTTAAACAAAAACTAACATTAACAAGTACAGCATATCTTGTTCTTTCATGGGGCCAGCAAATTGATAGTTAGGGATTTTTTAAGTTACAAAAATAGGATAGAGTAATTATATCTACCAAACACAACAGCCTTTTCAATGGAAAGCAACACCGTAATTTTTCTTCAAAAATAATAGGTAGGAAAAAAGTTCCTAATTCCATAATATAAGTTAAGATTCCAAACCCTTGGGCGCCACTTACAGGCACAAAACTTTTCATTGATTTCAATTATTACTCTAAAGGCGAGGGACAGACAGAAAATCTTTTATTTTTAATGAGTATGACTTGCACAATTTATATTTCACAAATATGTTTTCCATATTTTCAGTTTCTACATCCAAAGAGCAAAAAAACTGAAGGAAATTCTGAAATTAAAAATCATAGAATTCTCTTTTAAAAATCCAAAAGATCTTTAGACAGAAGGGAACTCCAGACCCATACAACTACTGGAACACAAAAATACTTCAAAATCTCAATGCCATTATTTTCCTCAAGAAAGTACAAATAAAATTACTGTCAAAAAAGTAAAATATAAAGTTCACTGAATTCTTTTTAGTCAGTGTTTATACCAATAGATGCAAATGAATTTCAACCCCACAGACAAGGAAGTGGAAGGAAAATCACTATTTTCAAATTGAGGAAATCAACATTTTACTATAAATGAAGTCTGTAGGTATTATATTTGGGGTGAACAAACAGCATTCTGGCTAGTGAAATTCATTCTTTAAAAATGATTATGCTGATTAGTTCATTATTTCATACACTGCAATACAATCCACTCCTTCAACAAAGAATGCAAAAACACCTACCTTACAACATGCAAAAATTAAACATGGGTTAGTCAGTTCCTGAATTCTGCCTCCACCTTAGTCCTCTTATTTTGTATGGAAGCAACTCTAAACAACTTCTATAATTATTTTTACAGTGGTCGCTCCTCTACTATATTCATAGCTTATTAAAAGGACTAGAATGCTGACACTAAGTTATTTACTGTATTCAAAAAGCTGCTCTCATAAGAACAGACAAAATTAACTTCTAAAATTAAGGTTTAATATTTTTATATGGAGCTCATTTGTAGTACCAACTGTCTTCAAAGAATTAGTCTAGTGAGGTTTTAAATCCAATCTTCACAGAAGCAGGAAGGTGTACAGAAACCTAGCTCTTGTTACACAAAGTTATATTTACAAGTGCACACAGAAAACTATCACAGTCACAAATCTCCTTTCCTCTCAAGACTGCCATGGCAGTGTTGACCAAAATCTTTAGGGTTTTGTGGGGAGTGCAACTTCCTGGTAATAAATGAACAGTGGTTTTAAATAAACAAAAATTTAAGCTCAAAAAAGTGCCAAAGCCCTTTAGATAATTAACCCAAACCAAGCATTCCTACTGTCAAAGTCGTCTCACAAGGGGAACAAATATAAGACACAGTCTTTAAAATACCCAGAATAAAGGTCAGGAAAGTCTACGAGGCAACGGTTAACTATCAGAAAAACATTTCCAGCAACTCAAAATACTCATCAAGACTATGCTGTGCAAACACTAGTCAGATTTCCTAAAAAGAAGGATTACGACTGTCACACTTAAAGAATTTCCTTTAACATAAAGATTTCCAGTTGCCAAAAAAGGGTCAGGCTGAGAACGGCTGGTCTGTTACCTTACACGTACAGTAATGCACAGGCATGTAGGACTCTCTGAGCCGAAGTCCACTGCACTGTGGTCCCTGGAATCCCTCAGCCGGCGGGTAGCCCGCGCAGCTAGCTGCACGGAGCAGCAAGCACCGCACCCCTGCCACGGTCCCCAGCCACGCCGGAGAGGCTGCGGGGAGCAGTCACCACTGCTTTGAAACTGAATGGCTGACACATCCGGTCCTGGCTCTTACACCACTCCGCCAAATGCAAACTTCAAAGGCCAAATTCAAACTCCAAACAGAAGTCACTCAAGTCTTAGTGGCGCTGTGCGCATTCCCAAGAACATGTGGAGCCCCTTGAGGGGCGCAGTGAGAGAACCCAAGTCCTAAAACATTACAAATCCCCGAGTTTGCAGCCCGTCCGCCCACACCGCTTTGACAGGCGTTACGAAGCCTTCCACCCCGAGCGCCCTGCGGTAGTGCTGCCTTCGGCCGATTCCCGGCCCGAGTACCTGACAAGGGGCTCTGCTGTCAAGGTCCGGTGTACCTCGCGGCGTTCTCCGCGCCCCAGCACCCCCACCCGGCCTAGGGCTGGGCTCCGCACCCACTCCGCCCCCTTTTTGACCACCGCCTGCCTGCAGGCTCGGGCCTCACCCCCAGCGATCCCGGGACTCTCTTCTGGGGGCGCCGCCGCTGGCTCTTGCCCGCCCCCCAGCCCAGTCCCGAGGGGAGCGCCAGGGTCCCAGCCGCGTCACCCCGGAGAGTCCCGATTCCGGGAGCCCCACAAAGCCTGCCCGAGGCCCCACACCTTATCTCCACGGGTCCCTGCAGCGCGGCTCGCGCGCCTGTCACATGTCTGCAAACAATAACAAACTCTCCGGCACGTCCCCGCCCCGGGTCCCCGTTCCGTCCCCCAAGCCAGGTCCGGGCCGCCGCCCGACGCCGGAGGGGTCAAAGGGGGTGCCCGAGGGCTCGAATCCCGGCGAGCCGCGCGCAGCCTTGCAGCGCGGAGCCCCGGGACGCAGTGCGCGGTGCCTGGGGTTCATTCATTGCCCTCGCCCGCCCGCCCCCCAAGTCCTCGCCGCGTTCCCGGCCGCGCTACTCACCCGGCGGGGGCCGCTGCAGGAGGCGGCTCGGCGGCGGGCGTCCGCTTCTCCCCGGGCTCGGCCACCGCGGGGCTCGGGGTGCCGCTGTCCTGGGCGGCCGCGGGCTCCAGAGGGTGGGCGCCGCCACGGTTCGTGACTCCGTGAGGCTGCGGCACCGCCACAGGCTGGAAACCGCTCCCGCCCGCCGCCGGGTCCGAGGGCTCCGGCGACGGAGAAGTGGAAGAGGACGACGGCGAGGCGGCGAGGAAGAGCGGCGGCTCCGGTAGCTGGTCCAGCTCCACACTCCGCACTTTGCGCAGCTGCCGCCGCCGCCAGTCAGCCCGCTCGCGGCCCCCGCTGCCCACCTCCCGCAGCAGTCCCGCGGCTGCCGCGGGCGCGCTGCTCGCCTTGAGAGCCCCTCCGCCGCCGCCCGCCTCGGGGCTCGCCGCCCCGGCGCCCGGGAATCCCGACGACGAGGCGCGATTCCCCGCCGCCGCCGCCATTTTCTCTCGCGGGCTACATTCGCTCGGCCCCTGCGAGGGAGGGAAGGGGCGGGGAGAGTGCAGGGGGAGGGCGGACCGTCGGGCGCTGCGCCGCCCGCGTAGGGCCGCCTGCGCCAACTGCGTGAACGGGCCCCGCCGGAGGCTTGGCCTGGACCGTCGGGCAGGCGCACCGGGTTCCGCTGGGCCGGGTATGGTGGGGCAGGGTGGGGAGCAGGTGGAAGGAGTAGGCTGTGCGCCCCGCGTCACGCACGGGCTGTCGAAATGGGCTGGGACGTAACCGCCGCAAAGGCGCCCTGGGCTTTGAGTGCTGCACTTGCCGGGCGCCAGGTAGTCCCGGGTTGCACCGGCGAGAGGAGGAGTTTCGGCGACAACAGCGTGCGGCTTCCTCTGCGCCGAAATCTCGGCCAGGCTCGTCGGGAGGTCGCCTAACAAGAGTTGCAGTTCGAATTTAGGTGTGTAGTGTGTTGAAGGGGATGCAAGCGAGAGGGTTGGCGGTCTGTCATTCTCACTGCCCTTTGCAGTGGGCGTCGGGGAACCCCGGCAAGGGCTAACCCTCCGCCCCCACTCCGCGCGGGAGGCGCAGGTGGCTCCCGGGGTTGTCGCCTGATGCAAAGCGAAAGAAACCCAATATTTGGCACATGTGCAGCCGCGGAGCTCCCCCCCTCCAAAGTTTTTTTTAAAAAACCCTTTTTCCTCTTGTCCTCCTCTCCCCCAACGCGAGCTACAAATACAACCTCAAGGTTTCCTGGGGTATCTTGTTCACAACCTGAAGTCACCGATTTGGGATATCCCTCTCACCTCCTTCTCCGCCCCCGCTAGATAGAGACTCGGAGGGGCGGAAGTCCTTTATTTTTATTTTTGACATCTTTATTTTTGACTCCGCTGTTTTTGGGAAAGGCAGCAGTATACAGGACCACAAAGAGCTTGTTAGGGGAAGGAACCTAGGCTCTGCCGGAAAGTCCTCGATAATGTCATTCTCGGCCAGGTTTTGGCCCTCCCTGAATCTGATGCCTCTGGCTGCACGTCCCTCTTTCCTGGCAGGGTCTGGCCACGGTCTGGGTTCCCTCCGCCCCTCCCCCCACCCCACCCCCGCCCTCTTCCGCAGTCCCGGAGTTGCCTAACCTGGCTTTCCGAACTGTTGTAGTCTTTGGGCAGGTCTCGGAGATAAGGAGCCTTGGAAGTGAAAGAGCACCATTTACATGTTAATGATTTTCGACCTTTCTTCTGACACGTAGAACTTCTGCGTGGCGTTTATTTCTCCCCTCCCTTCTTTTCCTGGAGCTGATTTGTCCGTGAGGGGAAACCTCCCACAACCCGGGACCTGTATCCCCAGATTCATTTTGTGAAACGTTGATTAAGACAAGGGGGTGGGTGGAAGGGGGAGGGTTCTTCAGGAACAGAAAGAGCGCGATCTTGTCAGTGTTCCTAGAATTACACGTTAAGTCAGTAGTCTACAAAATAATTCATTTGACTTCTTGGAACTAGATAAAATGGAAAATCTTCCCGAATATAAGTGTTAACCGAAAAAGGTGGTGGTGATATTCGAGGGATTTTAAAAATGTAACTGATTTTATATAAGCTCAATGTTTTGAAAACTGCTGCATCTGCCATAAGATAGTTACATTCAACGGTACAAATTTGGAAGTTTAGATAAATCTGTTAAAATTTAAAGTCTACATTTAGGCTATAATTATATAGTATTTTAATGGTTGCCAAGTATGTCATCTAAACTAAACACTAATCTCCCGGGTCTTCTAGGTTGCCACACCCACCAAATCCTAAATTAAAAAGGGTCAACTTTCCTCTTTCCTATTTAGATCGAAACACATAATCAGGTACCTATAAAGGAGAAAAGCAAGTGGATGCCCTTAGCCTTTCAAGATTGCTCCAATTTTGAAGTTTGGCCATAATAGCAAAGTAGAACAGGATTCCAGCAAAACTCCTTATTTGTACCAAATACAACACTGTCAACTAGCCCCAGTTCTCCACACCACCATGGAGAAACCCCAGTACTGGTCTTTTGCCTAGTTTTGATGCTTTAAGTCATTTTGCCCTTGATCTTTTATGTAAATGTTCAGCTGTCATTATGCATCTGTATACTAACAAATTGATTTTTTTTTTTGAGGGATAGAGAAATAATCAAAGGACATGCTTGACTGCAAAGGATGTTCTTCCTCTGCCATATGTTATACAAAGTCTCGTTTGAAGAGGAGTTAACTGGTGGGATTGCTACTGTAGTTTCTCCATCTTAAGCATGGTTAGGATTCTAGCACTGGTTTTGGTGCTATTGGATCCTGCTTTATGTTACTGCTCAAATGCATATCTTGAAGTGCCTTACTTTGATTTCTTTAATGGCATAAAGTAGACTTGTGTCTTTTCAAAGATTGCTTGTATACTGAAAATTCCAGTTACTATTCCCAAGCTCTTTAGTTCTATCCTTTCTTAGATACAAGCATTGCAATGATTACATTTATGCCATGACAACTTTACTAACCTTTATGCTAGTGCTTTACAGATCACTGCTTCTACACAGTGCTTCTGGGAATGGTCACATTTCAATTCCTACACACATTCATTTGGAGGATCTAGTTTAATACTGATGCATTTCTTGGTTGTGCATAAATATCGCTGACCTTAAAATGAACAGGTTCAGTATGTACTGCCAGAAATATTTCAGACTGTACATCATTCATCATGTATTTATTAAACACCTAGCACCTACTATGCTCATGCAAGGGTTTTTCCTCTTCTCTGGGATATTGTTTGTTGTTTTTCATATTTACAAAATTAGATGAAACATTCTTATCTGCATTTATTTTTATTAGGTATTTATCAGGCTGACTCTGAAGATTTCAGATTCGTGTGTGTGTGTGTGTGTGTGTGTGTGTGTGTGTTTTCATGCTTGTCTGTAAGATTTTTATGTCTTAGTCTTAGGTTGACAAAGAGTAGGAATGTGACCTGGAGAATGGGGCAAATGCATATATATATATATAAATAATACTTGCAGGAGAGTTGGGCTAGAATTTGGTTTTTCTATACTTTCCAGATACCATATTTCTAGGTGCTTCTATATGTTCTAGGTCAGGAAATCTTGTCATTTGTGGGGTAATTGACCCCCCTACAAGGGCACTGTAGGTGACATTATAGTAGAAAGTTTCTTAAGCAGGCTTCACTTAGCTGACTCATCCAGCAACATTCCCAGTGTGGTGTACAACTTGCAGAGGGATGCCAGAGGACAATGAATGCTCATGGTGCCTGTTAACTTCTCCCTCCAGGTGAATTGTGGGCCCCAAGAAAATATGTCCTACTTGTTCCCAAACCTGATTATACCTATTATAACTGTCCTTACAAAATTTAATTAAACACTATTAAATTATTAAATTAATAAAACAAGGGTATGTGATTGCAAAAAGAATGTTGTTCCAAAGAAAACTTAAATTTCAGTTTGGAAAATGAAAGAAGGTGAGACACTGAAAAAAGTCTCTACTGGGCATCTGGGTGGCTCAGTTGGTTAAGTGTCCAACTCTTGATTTTGGCTCAGGTCATGATCTCAGGGTCATGAAATCAAGCCCCTCGGGGGTCGGGATCCATATGCAGTAGGATGTCAGCTTGAGATTCTCTCTTTTCCTCACCCTCTTCCTTGCCCTTCTCAAATAATAGATAAATAAATCCTTAAACAAATCTCTATTAAATTAGTTGTGGATGGGATAACTGTAAAAGATTGGGAAAGCAAGTATCTATCAGTTCCCACTTTGCTTTAAAAAACTCAAAAAAAAATGTAGACAGTGAGATATGTGACAATGATACATGAAACTCTAAATAGCAAACGCACACTCAACAGACCAAGGTCCTACAGCCAAATACTGGTTAAAAAAAAACCCAAACCAGGGGCGCCTGGGTAGCTCAGTGGGTTAAGCCACTGCCTTCGGCTCAGGTCATGATCTCAGGGTCCTGGGATCGAGTCCCGCATCGGGCTCTCTGCTCAGCGGGGAGCCTGCTTCCCTCTCTCTCATTGTGCCTGCCTCTCTGCCTACTTGTGATCTCTCTCTGTCAAATAAATAAATAAAATATTTAAAAAAAAAAAAACCCCAAACCATACAAAACAAAACCCTTTTATTTATGTTTTAGGCTAAAATAAGATATTTAAGATATGTGTATCTTATAAAGATATGTAAACATACACATATTTATGATTCCTTTTTATTAACCAGCCATCTAAATATTTGGATATATTTGCATGTACATAAAATCAGAAACTAAATTTTGTAGTAAATAAAAAAACAGATGAATTGGGCTTTTCTACTTCAAAATAAAACTACAGCGGATGAAATTGGTCTCTCTCACAGTTAGCAAAATTCTGCTACCTTTACAACTGCACTGATTCTTTGAATTCTTTGAGTCATGTTGATTAACATTTTCGAAGTATGGTGAGGTGTTCTTTCTCCATTTGACTTTTGTGGTTTATTTGTGACTATTATTTTTGCAAAAAGTATTTGCAGACTTTATACATTACTCTAAGGTCCTCCTGTAATATTCAGTTACTTTCTTTGAATTGATGTCCCTCTTGGTTTTCTCTTTGTGGTCTGCTGGTTCAGATCTGTTGAATCTTAGACTGAACAAGCTTTACATGTGAGCTAAGTACCACTTCCAGTGGCTTAATTAGCTTCTGCATCTTTTGCAACATTTGCACCTTTACTTGCAATTGTTTTGCATTGTTTTGGGATGAAAACTGCTAAATAGGTATACAAAATTGGCGTCTGCTAGAGCAGTGCTAATAAAATATAATGCAGGCCACAAAGGCAAGTCACATATGTAATTTAAAATTTTTAGTTTGCATTAAAAAAAAAGTGACATTAATTACTATATTGTGTTATTTTTAAATAGTACATCCAAAATATTACTATTTCAATATGTAATCAATATATAAAATATTATTCATGATAACTTTTACCATTTGTTTTGTGCTATATCTTTGAAATCTGGTGTGTATTTTTTTTTAAAGATTTTTATTTATTTAACAGAGATCACAAGTAGGCAGAGAGAGAGGGAGGGAGAAGCAGGCTTCCCGCTGAGCAGAGAGCCCGATGTGGGGCTCAATCCCAGGACCCTGAGATCATGACCTGAGCTGAAAGCAGAGGCTTTAACCCACTGAGCCACCCAGGCGCCCCTGGTGTGTATTTTATACTTCAGAACATCTTGAACATAATTTTAGACTCGCCACATTTCAGATGCTCAAAAGACATATGTAGCTAGTAGCCGTGATTCAGGCAGCCCAGTCCTAGAGCCATTGGACCTAACACTTATGAGTTTGATGTACTCTTAACTGCCTGGTTAGGCCAGATTGGGGTATAATTAAAAATGTCCACCTTTATGTGTTCAGGAAATAGAAAAATCACAACAGATAGAAATTGGTAACATATAATAAGTCAATTACTTCCTACCTCCAGTGGAGGTAGTACAGTGGTTAACCTTACAAATAAATTTTAGGCACTATTATCAGTTATTTTTCTAAATTGCAATTCTGATTCTGTCTCTTCTCAAACTTTTTAATGGTTCCACATTACATAGAGAATAGAATCTAAATTCTTTCATTCATTCAACAGATATTAAGTGCATTAACTCCTACGTGCTAGTCACCATGCAAGGCCCGAGAATCTCCTAGGACTGAAGTAGCAACATGCTTTCTACCCTCCTGAACCTCTCAATCAATCTCCTCCTTCTAGTTTCCACCATTAACTGTTCTGCTCTACCCTTCACCTTGTCCTGAGGCCTGGGCTCCAGTTACAAGTATCTGTCTATTCCTTAGGTCACCCTATACAGTTGTAGCTGGAAACAGCTGACCAGCCAGTGACTGTTTCCTAGCCATCCCTGCAGTTAGATGTGGCCATGTGACTAGTTCTCACCAATAGAATGTGAACCATGGCTTTAAAGAAATGGTACTGGCTGGATACAGATAACTATAAAGCCCCATGGGATAGCAGAGTCACAGAATGGAAGGGTCCCTAAAGGACTAGGTAGAGAACAGCTCCTCTTAGATAACCTGAATTCATTCCCTGGAATAAAATGCTATTGTCTTGTGCCATCACTTATTTAGACTCATGTATTATAACAATTTAATCTACCATAAATAACACAATGTAATTTTCTTTGTTCACTAAAGCATTGTGATACTGCTTTTGATAGGAGAAGCACCAATACACAGACACAAGAAGACTTCAGCATCAGCCAGGCTGGTGTTTGAATCTCAGTTCTTCCATTATTAGCTACATGACCTTTGGCAAGTTGCACACACTTCAGTCATCAGAAACATGGGGATTTTCTGTTGAAGCCTCCCCTTCTTCTCCTCTCACTGTTACCATTATTTTGGTCTATACCATCCAGATTTCTATGCCAGCAACTACATCTCTCTGGCCTCTGAGGTCACTTTGCTGATTATATAGGCTGCTGGAAGGGGACCCCATACCCCTAACCTGAGCATTCCTTAACCAATGATGAGGATTGCAGTGGTGTACTGCAGATGGTTCTGCACCAGTTTATAAGAACCTGGAGTGCATGTGTCTTCCCAACTTCACTTTGGTAGCTTAAAATTGACCATGCTGAGTGTATTTACACCATGGGAATTATTAGCAAATGCTACAAATCAGAACTCTACCATCTTCTACCAGAGCTGTTGGTTAAACTCTGACCAACATGCCAGAATTTCTTACCCTTGGGGTGGGATAATTCAGGAGTGTGCTCCACAATGATTTCTAGATTTTTTCCCCCCCAGCAGGACTGATCTCCAGTTACCTATAGTGATTGCCAGCTTGGAAATACAACCTTTATTAGCTGTCTTTCCTGTCTCAGTTCTCCACTCCCCTGCACTCCCCTCTCAAACAACTGTTTGCTTTAAAATCCTGTCTCAAGGTCTGGTTTTAGGGGAACTCAAACCAGGAAAGGAGCTAACAATAAATAAAGTTGAAATTATGTAAAGTGAATAGTGCTTAGCAGATGCTCCACCAATATTAGCAATTCCCTTTACTGAAATAATATATGACTAAAACCTACTGAGCAGAATTCTTGCCTGTTAACCATAATAGGAATTGGAAGTATGCATTTAAAACTCAGTTCGCCTAAATACATAAATCACATCCAGTGACTTTTTAAAATTAGTTAATTAATTAATTTTTTGGTGGTCAGCAAAGCAAGTTTATTAAGCAATAACAAAGTGATAGTAAATAGCTCCCAATGAGGGAGGGGACCCAAAGGGGTTGCCCTCCAACGACTTCTTTAAAGCTTTCATTATTTTAAATAGTTTTATCATACATAAAGAAACTATACATGTGAAAACTTAAGGTAAATGTCTAACATATCCAAAGAAACAAAGATAATTCAGGAATATCATCTTTAGGCTCCCTTTACATGCTGGTATCTATAGGCTTCTCAGAAATTTAAAGTCTCTGATCCCTTTATTCATAGATTTTGATTTATTTATTTATTTATTTTATTATTTATCATATTATTTATTATTTATTCATAGATTTTGTCTTATTTTGTTTTTTATTTTAGATTCCTATCTTGACCTCATATTTTGTGTGACCTTTTAACAGTGATGTGTGCCAGGATCCCAGTATTCTAATATTTATAATTGTAATTTTGGAGCCATTAGAAAGCTCTTTCAAGAGTCACCATTACAAAGCTATAACCACTCTAAGAATACAGCTACCCGCCGTTTTCCAAAAGTTCTCCTTACAACTCTTTGCTTCTGCGAAAGGGCTACATTAGTACCTGTTTTCACTAACCAGAAGAAATATGAACTCACACACCACACTCAGCATCTCAGCGCCAAGCCGCCATAGCTTGGAACTGTGTCTGTGAGCATCTGTGCCTTACCTTGATTTGTTTTGGCATCTGTTAGCAAGATATGTCATAAGGTATCAGAAAATCCTGAGAGATTATTATTATTGCATCTGGGAATGCTCAAAAACTTTTCCATATAAATAGTTGTTACTTCTTTGTTTTATGCTGTTTGGGCTTATAATGGGTTTCACAGGAAAGCTCTACTTTTGTATAGCAGGGGAAACCTATAGGCCTTTGTGATGCTCTATGATGATATTATGAATAACATTTCTTATCTTATTATATTTCAGTAATAAATGGGTCTTTTCAGACACAAGGACTGAGGATGTTTTGGAAAAGCCAAATGATCAGTTTCTGGAGAAAGGAAAGCATAATTTAATAAGAAAAACACTAAACCTAGAGTCAGGGGTTCCAGATTATCACTCCCTCTGTCTGTGTCATATTGGGTGAGTCATTCACTCATTTCTCTTCCTTGGATTTTAGTGTCCGCATTTTCAAAGTAAGGATCCTGAACAAGATGGTATGTAACATCTATTTCAGCTCTACTATTTTATGAAAATCTAACATTTATCAGAGACTGACACATATGGACAAAGGCCCCAATATGGGGCACCTGGGTGGCTCAGTGGGTTAAGCCTCTGCCTTCGGCTCAGGTCATGGTCTCAGGGTCCTGGGATTGAGCCCCGCATCAGGCTCTCTGCTCAGCAGGGAGCCTGCTTCCCCCTCTCTCTCTGCCTGCCTCTCTGCCTACTTGTGATCTCTCTCTCTCTCTCTCTCTCTCAAATAAATAAATAAATAAATAAAATCTTAAAAAAAAAAAAAAGGCCCCAATATGTACCCATCATTTGCTAGTCCTGTCTTAATATGTCAAGGACTATAAGACAGTATGAAAAGACTTATGTTCATGTTATATACTTGGTATTGTCTTTGTTGTGTCGATTACTATGTGAAAATCAGAAAGTACTGCCTTCATCCAGGGAAAAAAGGGGCAACAAAGTGTTTTTCCTTAGGGTTTTACTGTTAAAAGAAATGGCAGATTCTTGATTATGGTTTACTTACTGATGTTTTAAAGTGTTTTTTATATGTAACTTACTATTATTCAGACTTGCAAATTAAAGCAGTGAGATCTATTTTTTCCCCTATAACATTGACAAAATTTAAAAGGGTGGACAATACCTGATGTGACTGCGGATAAGAAGAAACAGTCACCATTGGTAGGATTTAATCTGTATCTATGTTAACTGAGGTCCCCCCAAAATCAGAGCCTGAGACAGGGGAACAGGAGTGGGACGGTGAAAAGGGAGGGCTAAAGACAGTCCAGGGGAGCCTTTTCTACCTGGTTCCCACCCTTGTAGGCAGTCTGGACTAGATCCTTCAGGGATCTTCTGAGGAGCTATGTGGATTGTACCTTACAATTGCACATGGGGAGGAGGACGGGAACATTTACCCACCAGCTCCTGTCCTCATTGGATAAGAGTTGCACCAATAAGTGTTATGTTAGCCTGTCACATTTCAAGGTGTGCACATGTGCAAAAGCCGATCAGTGTCCCCAGGCCTTGAGAGACCCTGGGGAGAAATGAGAGATAATGAGGTCAGGCTGGAATGAGGTGCTGTGCCACTACAGACAGCTGCACATAGCTGTAGCAATGACCGAAATAAAAGGTGGTTGAGATGAAAGGTGGGCACAGGAGGCATCTAGTATAGAACCATAGAGGACAATGTGAAATAGCTTTCAAATTTTTAAATAAAACTGTGTTTTGAAGCAGCATGGTTTTCTACACTGCAGAGAACCATTTCTATTTTATGGAAAACTGAGAATGTCCTTTAGAGGGGTGTTTACATTCATGACAAAGTGACAGTGCACCAGATGCTATTTAGTAGTGGTTAGATTTCCAAAAATTATGCTACCTAAGTGAATATTCACTCATGGAGAAGAGTGAAGTAACTTGTACCTATTTATTGTATTGACAAAGATGTCTAAAATGTACTGAAGTGCAAAAGCAAGTACCAGAATAGAATAAAATTCCATTTTTGTAAAGCCTATAATTATTATGTATACTATATATAATGTTAATGTAATATGACAAATTTTTATATATTTCAAATACATATAAGATAGTTAATAGCAACTCTTGGGAGTTGGATGAAGGAAATTTCACTTTTTACTTCTATGTTGTTTGTCCATCTTAAAACACATGGATCTTTTCTCAATAATAAATTTAAATAATAAATACAAATATGAAATAATAAATCTTTCAAAAAAGTTTGCCTTATTATCAGTGATTTTGTTTTGGCTAAGTTTTAGTTAGAGTCCTATAACTTGCCTAACTTTTTGAAAATCAGAGTGTTTCTATAACAAGGCCTTAATTTACACACATTATGAAGTTTACGTTTTGGGTAAGAGGAATAGTCAGGGTGACATTAAATGCTAGAATGCCAGGTTCCCTTTGGGGAACATAAAACTTTACTGACTTATTTCCCCCAAACTTTAGTGGTGAAACTTTGAGTTGGTTATAAAGTCTTTGCTCTTCAGTCCGAAATTATAACCCTGAAGGCCAATCCTTGCAATAATATTCAGTGTATGCTATGGACACAGCCTATTTTTCAGCATAGTAAGTAATTTTAAAAAAGTGTTTTTGGTTAACTTAAAAAAAAACTAAAAAAGAAATACAATTCATGAGATGGGGAAAATAATCTTCATTTTTGGATTTAGTTTAGTGCCTCTCTGCATTTCCTTAGAGGACACCTATTACTGACTTCCATCTCTAATTAAATTACAAAGAAAAATAACTTCTGAAATGAAAAAGTCATTGAATCAACAGCTCTAAAACACAGGCTGCCTTTCTGGAGACCGCCCCCCCCGCTTCACACATTCTGTTGGCAATTCCAGGACACATCCGTTGTCTCAGATGATTCTTGGCAGAGAATCTGCTGGGCCAAGCTGTAGGAGAACATGGCAAGATGAAGAAGCTAAGAAGAAGATTTTACTCTCCTCAGTTTATAGACTACAAAGCAAATTGGGTCATACGCCCATTTAAGAGAGAGGCAAAGGTAAACTAAAATGGGTTTTCTTTGAGAAGCACTCCAAATGGTTTGAAAAATCAAAGAACTATTCCTTTATTGCTGAAGAGCTCAGTATAAGGTGGGAGGCCATAACTGTTCTAGCTTATTAGTATGTAAATGAAAACTTTGGAATGCCAACTTATTTTAAGATAAGAAAACACTGGACTAGGCAGAGTAAGACCGTGGAAACAAACTTTTCATCTTATTTTAAATCACTTTTCTTATTGCAGAGGGTCTCAAAGTTATGTTTTAAAGATTCATTTCCTTCTTTAGAAATAAGGTATTGGTAAAATGAAGTGAACTAATTTGAAGAGTTAAGTTTTTTTTTTTTTTTTTGAAGAGTTAAGTTTTTAAAATTTTTCAAATATTAAAATGATCAGGGGTGGAAATTATATAGAAATATCAGTAGAGATCAAAAGCTTCTGAGATATAAGAACATTTCTAAGCTGATTTTTAAATTGCCAGATTTTCCTAAAAGCAATTCTTTATCTTCCTGAAACAGTTGACCCTATGTTGGAACTTAGATTGTGTATTGAGGGTTGAGGAAACCCAGGACATTTGCATTTTTTAATTCTCCAACTGCTTTGCAGGCTTGTTGGCTGGGGCCAGTGTTCCTCACTGCACTTTCAGGGCCAGCCCCAGCTCTGCCTATTCATGTGACAGTTACTGATCATCGGGTCTGGCAGAAGAGAAAGGGGAGCTCCCAAACAGTCTGGCCTGTCTCATACTGGAGCTGTCAGCCTCCTCACAAGCAGAGCCATGTTCAGAGTGGCCCCTTCTAACTCAGGTGATTTTTAGCTTCTTCACTTTTCCTTGGATTCTATTTTCATTTTATTTGAAGGGAAATATCCCAGCATCCATCATAACTTTTCATATTAATCTAATCAACAATAATAATGTCAGCTTAGGACAGCCAAGAGGCCATAATTGAGAAGAGAATGGCATAAAATCAACATCAGCTCAGTTCTCTGTGAAATGCTGCAGCTGTCCTTAACTAGGGAAGTTACTATTGGATTCACT
The DNA here is from genome assembly GCF_922984935.1 of Meles meles. Classification (NCBI taxonomy): domain Eukaryota; kingdom Metazoa; phylum Chordata; class Mammalia; order Carnivora; family Mustelidae; genus Meles; species Meles meles. Next base: position 96,852,622 of record NC_060068.1, read on the forward strand.
GCCTCTTTTACCAACATACACACTGTGAGCTTGCTAATACCTCAGTCAGTATTAATCCTTTATATTGGCATTGTAATATTTAATATTCCTATTATTTTTGCTTGCATCTCTGTACTTTGCCCAAAATGAGTTGGTTATTTTTAAGAGAAGAGGAATACTACCTAATCCAGAGAACAAAATAAATAGATTAAAATTATTGGTGGAAAGCCTAACATTAAGGACAAACTCATTCATGACAATGAAAAATGTAAGATTCAATTCAACCAACATTTACTCGGGGCCCCTGTCTGTCAGGTGTTTTTGCATATCGTTGCCCACTTAATTCTTCCACAGGTGTTTTTGGAGACAGACCTAGTTCCCCCGTTTTACAGACTGGGAAATGGACTCATAGAGAGATTTCTTTTTTATCCTGCTGCTAATCACTTAGCTGGAAAATTGGCATGATAGGATGCTAACTCTAAATTTGGTCTTCTAACCATAATACATCACTGCTTCCAGGAAGAATAAATGTACTCTTTGTGTAACAATCAGGCATCTCTAATCAGTCAACAAATGTTTATCAAGTGCCTATCAGGCACCAGGCACTTGAAGGTTTTCTGTATAACGATAGTGAAATCAATCAAGGTCCTCAACCAGTCCTATTTTGAGCTGTAGCACAAAAGCAGGTCACTGGGACTAAAAGTTTAGCGGGTGGTAAAAGTAACAAAATTTCTTTTAATTACGCTGAGTAACTCAAACAAGGACCATGACTGTCATTTTGACTAATTAACATTATGTTCTAACTCACTAAGTTATCGGCTCTCCAAAGTGGGCCTGAAATTCCATAACAGATTCTTAGGTATTTCAGTAGAATGATCCAACACTAGCTGTTCAGGATACACAAATACTGATATAACACTCTCAGTTTTGTATTTTTTCAGTTTTGCAAATTGACTACGTCACGTTTACCCTCTTAGTCTATTTCAAAGTTCAGCTCTTTCATATTTTTGTAAAGATGCTCACATGGATAAGGAAGAAAAAATATCAACCAAAGATGCCAAGAAAACACTGTACTTTAATAAAGGCTTTATAACTGAAGGAATGCTAATCACATATTCTTCCTAAATTGAGTTTTGGGCTGATTTCAATATGGAAAGCTCCAGTGAGAAAGGAGGAGTCCCAGAAATTTGCAAATACTTGAAAACAGGTAGGATTTTATTTATTCTTCATCTTTGATTCTAATCTTTTCTATTAGCATTCAGTAGGGCTAACACAAGTCCAGTGGGGATGGATACACAGAGATGGTTAAAAACAAAAACAAACAAGCAAAAACATTAGCTGGCCATCAGTGAACAATAGCAGATAAAAATATCATTGTTCTTCAACTCTTAATTTTACAAAAGCCTTTGGGTGAAATATTACCTCTATTTTCCAAAGTGCCTCCCTTTACCAAGTAATTAAAAATTTAATTGAACTCAAAAGGGCAGAAGAGGCCCTCAGCGTTTTACACTTGAAGTATAATCAGCATCTAATTTGTTTAAATGCATGGCCAAATGATGAGACATTATACAATAGCATATGGCGTATGTTTTTATCGTTTTCCCCTCTAATATTTCTATGTCACTGAATTAGAAACAGTATCATAAAATAGTGGTTGTAGGCAGATGACCTGAAAGCCCAGTCAAAACAACCAAAGTCTGGTTTTTCTTAAAATGGTGATAAATTAATGCTGCTGCACTTGAAAATCTCAGAAGTATCTTAGGTGCAATCCTGTCTCTTTTCCTTCCCAGCACAAGTGAAAAGGTGTGTTTTCTAACCCATCTGTACATTTCTTATGGCCAGCATGATACCCTTTAGGAAATCTCTAGGGCTGCTGACAGGCCAGAAGAGGAAGTGAATGGCTTAAGATGGTGTTTGGCTGGGGCGCCTGGGTGGCTCAGTGGGTTAAGCCGCTGCCTTCAGCTCAGGTCATGATCTCGGGGTCCTGGGATCGAGTCCCGCATCGGGCTCTCTGCTCGGCAGGGAGCCTGCTTCCCTCTCTCTCTCTCTGCCTGCCTCTCTATCTACTTGTGATCTCTCTCTATCAAATAAATAAATAAATAATCTTTAAAAAAAAAAAAAAGATGGTGTTCGGCTTACTAGTGGAAAAAAGGAGAGAGCAATTCCTCTGAGTAGCAGAAGGGTAAACCAGTAGTGTTGGTAGAGGAGAAGGAAGGACTCCATTAGTGAGGCATCTGTGACCAAGGCATCTCCCTCCTCCCTTTTAACTAGCTCCTCCGTGACCCATGAGTCCAGGGCCACCATACCTCCTGCAATATCTCCTCCCTACAGTCCCACAACAGGGTTTACAGTAGATAGAACATTCCCTTGCAGTGGGGAATTATATCCTGGAACACTGAGTTGGATCTGGGATGCTTTCCAAGGCACTGGCCCCGCTCTGGAGGGCGAAACCATTCCAGGGAGACCCGCCTTTCACAAAGAAGAGAGAACTATCCCCGGGGCTCCCGCCAGCTTCTCCAGAAGCTGAGCTGGAATTATATCCATTATTTTCTCTAAAACAGTATTAGACATGTTAGTTTGGTGCTATAGGACTATTAATCTTATACTATGTATTGGAAGTTACAACAGATTTTCTGTTCCAAGATTTTATAAACTGCAGGTCAAAACCAATTAAATGATTAGAAATCGTGTTATTGGTTTGTAGCCATTATTAAAAAAATCAAATAGGATAGAAAATATGAGAATACATTGTCTGAAGTGCAACATGGATCTTCTGTGTGTGTGTATGCATATTCATGTAGTTACACTGTAAAGCGTATTCCTTACCATGTGTTACAGTACAGTAGGATTCAAGATCATTCAAAGTAGGACCTAACCTACATTTATACATTTCACTTCTACCTGTTGAATCAGGCCCTTGTAGCAAAAGTCAATTCGGTGACAATAAGTTAATTTGCCTCAAGTCAGTTCATTGAAAATCCACTCCATGAATGATTTAATCACAAACTCATACTTCATTGCCTTACTGGGGACTTTTCCTATATTCTAGTTTCCTTAAAGCTTTGCTATAGTCGGGATGCCTGGGTGGCTCAGTCAGTTAAGCTGCTGCCTCCAGCTCAGGTCATGATCCCAGGAGGTCCTGGGATCGAGTCCCACATTGGGCTCCTTGCTCAGGGCGGAGACTCCTTCTCTCTCTGCCTCTGCTTGCCACTTTGCCTGCTTGTGCAATCTCTCTCTCTGACAAATAAATAAATAAAATCTTTAAAAAAAAAAAAAAAAAGGATTGTCAGCCTTCACTCCTACTAAAAAAGCTTTGCTATAGTCCTGTAGCTAGAGGTTTGTAAGACTCGTCAAATTATCAGTTTTGGTTACCATTCTCACAATTTAGATACCTCTGTCCCTTTTGCCCCTAGCCACGTGGATGTCTTGTATGGTAACATAGCTGTGATGAATTTTCTGACAAATTTCCACAAATTTGTCATTTGGCAAATTAATCATTTAGTAGGTATATTGACTTATAGCAAACTGAACTATGATTCACTCATATTGTTTCTCCTTAGGAAATTTTTTCCCACTCATTTCCATTCACCAGGACCTCTCTGTTCTCTGGTTGCTTGAACAGTCTCTCTGAATCATACTGTGCATTATGATATGTTGTGCTATTCTCTAGTTATACTACATCACAGTGTCATACCATATTGACATATATATTTGAATGTAAACGTGGAGTAAGACCATCTGGGTTTGAACCTGATTCTGCAACTTAGTAGCTGTATAACTGAATAAATTACTTAATCTCCATGTGCACTGGTTCCCTCATCTAAAAAATGGGCGTAATAGTGGTACCTATCTTACGGGGTCCGAGAGAGGGGTGAATGAGTTAAAACATATGAAGCACTTAAAATAGTATCTGGACCACAGAAAGTACTACATAAATGTTAGTTGTTCTACTTCTATATAAAATAACATATAAAGTACTTATAAATAAAGTAACTTTAGAATCATAGATTTGGGTTTCTTTTTACTTACCAGCTTCAACATTTAAAAACCTGTCTTTTCTACCTTACATCATCAATTAACCATGGATTGTTCCCAGAGAATCTATAATTCCTTAGCTGTGTGGAACCAGGAAGGCATTTGAAAGTGATAAAAAGCAAGGAAGTTTCTAGTGTTGTTAAAAAATGATACGAACATGAAGGTGTTCATGAGGATGACAGTCCTACAAACAGGCACCAGATTCTACAATTACGTAATTAGAAAACATCATAGTGTATAATGATGCACTGATCCTAAGAATTGGACAGTATGTGCCAAATAATATAGTTTATTTTCCTCTAGGTACGCACTGTTCTCCCAATAAACCGAGATTTCAGGCTTCTCAGTGTCTCTCCTCCACACAAAAGCACTAATTCCTAAGAATTTTCTGAAGAAGGGGCACCTTGGTGGCACAGTTGGTGGAATGTCCGACTCTTGATTTCAGCTCAGGTCATGATCTCAGGGCTGTGAGATCGATGCCCCAGGTCGGTCTCTACACTCAGTGCAAAGTCTGCTTGAGATTCTCTCTCTCCTCTTCCTCTGCTCATCCCTGCTTGTGCACTCTAAACAAATAAATAAAATCTTAAAAAAAAAAAAAAAAGAATTTTCCTAAGATACTTCTTTCAGTTCTCTCCCACTTTCCCATTTCCATCCTTTCTCTCAGATTTCAGTTTTTCCTGGATTATTGTGGTGGTTTACTGATTTATTTTCCAAGCTCCTCTCCTCTCTTCCTCCTCTTTAAAAAAAAAATTATCAATAAAAATTATTAAGGGACTCAAATAGTTCCACAAGTTTTGTTATAAAAGCAGTGGTTCTTGGGCTCCCTTTCCACCTCTCAGGTCATGAGACCTCTTCAGAGGCACCTGCATTGATGGTGTCAGGCAGTGGCTGGTCCTGATCTCAGGGTTGGTGGCACAGCCAGTGTGGTGGCACCAGGGGACCGATACTCCTCAAGACAACAGTAGTCAACAGAGGTAGCTATATGCCTGGTGAGGGAAGGTCTGTTTGTTTTTAAATTAAAATTTATACTCTGCTCTAGGAAGGGAGTGAAACCAAGTTTGTATTTGGTCATTATGAAAGTTGTGTATGGAAACTCATGTGAAAAAAAGAAAGATAAATATATCTCTATATGTACATTTATCACAATCATTTGCATAAGTTAAATATAAATGTACACCTGTAACATTATGACTCATGCTTGTCTCTGTGTGCATGTTTTGTATACACATGCTTAAAAAATATATATACCCTGGGCACCTGGGTGGCTCAGTGGTTTAAGCCTCTGCCATTGGCTCAGGTCATGATCTCAGGGTCCTGGGATCGAGCCCTGCATCAGGATCTCTGCTCAGTGGGGAGCCTCCTTCCCCCTCTCTCTCTGCCTGCCTCTCTGCCTACTTGTGATCTCTCTCTGTCAAATAAATACACTCTTTAAAAAAAAAAATATATATATATATATATATTCCCCCAAAAACCTATTATTAAGACATTTGCTCAGTTTCAATTTGAACAGTTCAACTGGAATTGTCAGAGATAGAGTACTTGTTCAAAAAATCTTGAGAGTTTTTTTTTTTTTTAAAGATTTTATTTATTTATTTAACAGACAGAGATCACAAGTAGGCAGAGAGGCAGGCAGAGAGAGAGAAAGGGAAGCAGGATCCCTGCTGAGCAGAGAGCCTGATGCAGAGCTCGATCCCAGGACCCTGGGAACGTGACCTGAGCCGAAGGCAGAGGCTTTAACCCACTGAGCCACCCAGGCGCGACAATCTTGAGAAAAAACAATGCAAAGAGATGAGACCTGGTCTGAGAAACTTTGAGGGAGAAGGAAGAATGGCCAACCTCACATATGGGCTTTGTTTGGAAACATTGCCTTAGTCAGTTTCAGCAAGAGGAGACTTGCTGTTTAAACAACCCAGAGAAGAGATGGGGAGAACATCTCCACAAATAGGAACAGGCAGTTTTACATGGAATTATCACTAAGACTTTGTTTCAAAATTGATTATAAAAATGATATGTAGATAAAAATGAAGTAAATTAAAAATTATATGCATCAAAACAATCTTGAAAAAGAATAAAATTGAAATATTCAGACTTCCTGATTTCAAAATTTACTATAAAACAACAAGAATCAAGATATTATGGTACTGGCATATGGAACAGGACATACAGGTCAGTGGAATGAACTGACAGTCCAGAAATAATGCCTCGTATTTATGGTAAATTGATTTTTGACACAAATATTAAGACAATTAGATGGAAGAAAGAATAGTGTTTTTGACAAATGGTTCTGGGACAACCAGATAGCCACACGCGAAAGAATGAAGTTGGATCCATACCTCACAGCATATATAAAAATTTACTCAAAATGGATTAAAGGCCAAGTGTAAGGGGTAGAATTATAAAACTCTTGGAAGATAGGAGTAAATCTTTGTGACCTTGTATTTAATAATCGTTTTCTTAAATATGACACAAAGCACAAGCAGCAAAAGAAGAAATTAGACTTCATCAAAATGAGTAATTTTAGTTTCAAAGGATATACTATAAAAAAATTGAAGGGACAACCCTGATAAGATTTTTTCTTTCATCTAGCCATTTATTCAACAGATGCTTTCCAGATACCAGGCACTGTGATTAAAGCTGCGATTCAAACATAAAAGTACTTTAGTCCTTGAGCTCAAGGAGTTTTCATTCTAGTGGGAGAGACAAACAAAGCAACAGTTATAATATGGTAAGATACATGCCATTATGAAGGTATTATGGAAACTAATGAATTGGGGTCCTTTACTTAGAGGTTAGTAATGTGCCAGGCATTTAGAATTTCAGATTAGCTAAAGTCTAGCTCTAGATTGCCTAGATTTAAATCCCATCCCTTCTCCTTTGAATTGTGGGGCCACAGACAAGTTAGATGACTAGTATGTGCTGTGATTTTATCATTTTGAAGTGGAGATAATAATTACACTTCTTGCATTAGGCTGATACCAAGATAAAACAAGTTAATATATGTAAAACACTAGAATTAGGAATATTTAGCAATATTTACATATACTATATATTAATTATAATTATCACCCCTTATTTTCAAAATAGACTTGACAATCCATTAGAGCAGTAGTTTCCAAAGATAATCCATTGAGAGCAGGAAGAAAATACTATAAATTCTTTCCTATTTATTTATTTTTAGATTATGTATTTATTTATTTATTAGAGAGAGAGAGAGAGCGCCAGAGAGCAGAAGTGGAGTGAATGGCAGAGGGAGAAGGAAAGCAGACACCCCATGGAGCAGGGAGCCAGATGCAGGGCTCCATCCCAGGACCCGGGGATCATGACCTGAGGCAAAGGCAGACACTTAACCAACTGAGCCACCCAGATGGCCCATCTTCCTTATTTATTTTTATTATCCCTTTCCAATTCTATTTTGTGGGTCTTAGAATATGTATAATATATTAGCAGAGAAGTATACATATATAGTTTATTAATCAGTGAAAAAACACATATATAGATTTTATGGTAAACGTTAATTTCTTTTAACTGGTACTCATTCAGAAGCTTAGAGATGATCACATTACTGAACTATATGACACTTCTGTCAACAGAAGGGACTTGGAATTTATAATTTACCAACCACCTTTACATACATCACCTCAAGAGCCAAGAATATACTGAGCATATTAGTAACTACATGCTTTTCATCACGTTCTGATTCTTGCTACATCCAAGTGGATGGAAGTGAATGATACAGATATAGGCATATCAGAGTAAATGATTTCAGGTCAATTCTTACACCCTTGAGGAGGCATCTGCTAGGCTTTGCAGGGGCTCAGAGAGATTGTCTTGTATTTTGCTAGCCTATGTGCTCATCACACACACTCAGCGATTGCGTGGAAATACACGAGAAATACAAAAATCCATTGGAGTATAAGTTGCACATAACATTGGTTAACATTTTTTCCAGTGTGAGGGTTAATGAATGATCTTTTTTTGGTGTTTACTTTCTTGAAATTTTAGAAGTTCTATGAGGCAAGCATACAAAAATATTTACTATGTAAAGCAATCTGGTCTTCTTATCTACATGACTCATTTTCAGAATTTTTTTGTGTAAAAGAGACTGAAGACACCACCAAAACAACAGCTGCTTAGCTATAAATTACGAAAACAAGCCTCTCTTGCAAAATTATTTTTGAAGGGTTTTATTTAAAGTAATTTACAAATTCATGAAGGATTTCACTTAATACATTCACACTTAATACGGCTTTTGAAGGCATTTAGGGAAGGTCTGGAAATTACACAGGAGCAACCCCTTTTTCCTTCACTGATAATTTGAAGAAGAATTTATGTACACCAAAAGGAAAGCCATATTTGTTAGAAATTCCATAAGCTCACTACTTATTTAATTGGGGTTCCATAAAACCCTGTTCATTAAAAAGGAAAGCTTCTTGAGTCAAAATAGAGTTATCATCAACTTCTCACTTACTAGAAAGATAACACAGAGGAGATGGTGATAATTAGTGGGAGACTTTGGCACATACAAATTACTAGCTTTGGAAATTCTGTTCTCAGTTGAAAACACACACACACACACACACACACACACACAACTATTCCCTTTATCAAGGCTTATTTTCCTAAATTGAGTTATTTTCTCCTTTGGTTTTGTTTTGTATTTCTTGATTTTTAAGAGATAAAAATCCAAAGCATTTGTCTTAACCTAGAGTCTACTCTGCATTTGAAGCTGACTCATGCCCGCCTTGGACAAGTCATTACCTCCTCCTTCCTCAGTTTCTCCATCTGCAAAACAAGGATAATAATGACTACCTCACAAACTTGCTGTGTGAGTTTATTAGCTAATAATGTTGATGAAGCATTTTCTAAAGATGGAATGTGCTGATTATTGTTACTTTTGATATACTTACTTAGATAGCTTGGGATATGCACTCTGAATTTTTTTAATGAGAGTAAATGACTCTCAAGTTTCTCTTCTTTTGATTGTGTATGTGTGTCAAAGTGATTTGGTCTCTTACGAAAAACAAATATTAGGGCACCTGGGTGGCTCAGTGGTTAAAACCTCTACCTTCAGCTTGGGTCATGATCCCAGGGTCCTGGGATCAAGCCCCGCATCAGGATCTCTGCACAGGAGCCTGCTTCCCCTCCTCTCTCTGCCTGCCTCTCTGCCTACTTGTGATCTCTCTCTGTCAAATAAATAAATAAAGTCTTAAAAAAAAAGAAAAACAAATATTGTGAACTTCTGGTTAATTTGTTAATGAAGTATATCTTACCTTGAATGTTTAATTGACAGACTACTCCTATGATATTCATAACAATCTGTAAGTGTTGGGAAACACAAAGAGGACTGTTTCTTAATTTTTGAAGATCCAAATGTCTCCTCTTCTTAAACAAAACAAAAGAATGTTGGGAGTATGAATTTCAAATGCTATTTTCTTTACGTGGGCACTTCCTTTGATAATTTCCAGACTTAGTAAATTTCATCCTTTTTACCTAATGAGCTTTTTTAAGGATTTGAGAGCTACAAAACACACAAGGCATAGCCTATTATCAATGAATCAATACAAGCTTAACGAATATCTTCTTTCTACTAGTTCTGGTATAAGTAATGTGGGCTAGATGATCTCAAAGTGTAGTCTCAGGACCAATATCACCTGGGAACATGTTAGATAGGTAAATTTTGGATCTCATGGAAGACCCCACCAAAGACCTCTGAATCAGAAACTCTGGGGAGGGAGTTTAGCAATCTGTGTTTTTTAAGAAATTTTTTTTCTTTTTTTAAGATTTTATTTGACAGAGAAAGAGAGAGAGTGTGCACAAGCAGGGAGAGCGGCAGGCAGAACAAGAAGCAGGTTTCTGCTGAGGAAGGAGCCCAGTGTGGGTCTTGAACCCAGGACCTGGGGCTTATGACCTGAACCAAAGGCAGACATTTAACCAACTGAGCCACCCAGGCATCCCAGCAATCTGTGTTTCAACAAATCCTCTTGGTGTTTGCTGAAGTCCAAGAAGCATACTGCTCTGGAGGATATAAAGTTGGTTAGATTGTTTGTAATTTATAAACTGTCCCCATCTGTGTTTGCTGCCAGCATCTGGACTGATACAGTCTGACAGTGAACACTTTCCAAATAAGTGCATCTGTTTACTATTATATACTTGCATTTTTGGGTTTCGTTTAAGAAACACTCTGTATTATTACTTCTTGTACCTCTACTTTCTATAAGCAGGAGTAGGTATTGATGTTGCCCTGGGAATATAAGATTCTCTTACCCAAATTCAATTTTTCTAGGACTGATGATCAGTCCTACATTATAGGGTTTAGACAAGGGCTCACATATGTGCAGAAGGATAGTTTAAGGATGTGATAAAGGCAGCTGAGCGTTGGAAAGTAAGACTGATTGGAGCGGTGGCAATAGGAGGGTGTAGCCCTTGGTTTGTTTTTGTGCTCCTGGCTCTGTTTTTTTTTTTTTCTTTTTACTATTTTTATTTTGTACTACAAACAACAACAACCAGTTACATACTGCTTTTCTTCACATTCATATGGATTTTAGGGAATTACTGCTTTTACCCTTGAAGAAATAACTTGCAGACAAAAAGTAATACCTGTAAATTCCAGAAGTCAACAAACAGCTAGAAGACAACTCCTATGGTCAGGGAAGAAAACACTTGTTCTAAGAGATGAGACAAGCACATACAAGGACAACTAACTGGGGGAGATGACTGTTTCAGTGCTACCTGACTAGTAGGTACTTTTGTTCTCCTGCCCCCACCCCACCCCCCGCCGGTGCTACCACCTCAAAGGCCTGATTAGGTATAAGATCTGAAGAACTTTTTTCAAATGACAGAAAAGATGGTTTGAGGAGAGGTATGATAAGAAAGTCCCGAATAAGAATTGTGCAAAGTCCAAAGTCAGGGAAGAACATAGGAGACAGGACACCCAGAAAGATTAACATCTCACTACTTCAAGCAATTGCCTCCACTGGGCTCAAGGAGTCTCAAAAACATCTGAGGTTAGAAATCAGCACACAGACTGTGTCCCTACAAATCCTGTTGGGTTATTTTCCTGGCTGGATGATGATAAGCTTATGCCCTGAAGCAATGCAGACAGAGTCTGAGATTGTCAAAATTAAAGTAAGGTGGAAATTGTGTTTCCTTTAAAATGAACTGACTTCATAATTGCTTTTTCCATTTTTCTTTTTTTTTTTAAAGATTTTATTTATTTATTTGACAGACAGAGATCACAAGTAGGCAGAGAGGCAGACAGAGAGAGAGGAAGGAAAGCAGGCTCCCTGCTGAGCAGAGAGCCCAATGTGGGGCTCAATCCCAGGACCCTGGGATCATGACCTGAGCCGAAGGTAGGGGCTTTAACCCACTGAGCCACCCAGGTGCCTGCTTTTTCCATTTTTCTAAAGGTTATCTATTGCCTTAAGCTTGAAATGAACAGGTGAACTAGTCAGCGTACAGAGAAGTGAGAAAGCACTCGGTCTGAAAGTACAGTAGTCAACATATGCTGTGCTTTCATAATAGCTTGACCTTCCTTCAGTCCCAAAAACCCATCTCTAAGGTTGGTTTGAAGTTCATTTGCAGGTCTGGTGACTACTCACTCTCACTCATAGTGGGAGACAGTGAGGGTTTCAATATTATATGAAATGTCTGAGTTTAAAAATAAAATCACAGTTGTTGGAGTTGAGCTAATTCCCCTAGCCCAGTTTTTGCAGGATGTGGCTGTGGCTCTGGCTGTGGGGTTCTGCTGAGCTCTGAGACTGCTGATTGTGTAGGCACTGGAACCAGCACTGAGGTAGGGAATGTGCAATAGGAATCCTGCATATTAGGGCTCAATGTTTGCAAATGGGCCATGAATGAAGAGCTGGCTGCCTCTCCTTGGCAGGAGGGAGCCAGGGAGTGGGTGTGGAAGGCAGGATCTCAGACTCATACGGCAAGAGCCGCTGGCCCATGAAGCCAAAGTTGGACAAGACCATGCTCCTCCTCTGCTTGATGTAATCGAAGGTATCCTTCAGGCAGAACTGCTTGGTCTTCATAAGGCAGGCCATGCAGATGGTATGTGAATGGGAGAGCCCAGCCTCACAGTGAACCAAAACCTTGCTTCCCCTTTCCCTGACATCGTGAAGCTTATTGCTTCTTTAAAGCGGGAGCTAATGTCAGTCATGTGACTGTTTTACATGGGTTCCGTCTGTACTGCCATGGGTCATGCAGGATTCCAAAGTCTGCTGTGAGGCATTCAGCAAGGCAGTGATGTGGCAGTTGGCCAAGAACTCGTGCTTGGATGCATGATAGGCTCTTCCAAGGTGGAAGACCCGGGCACTAGGCTGCCCGGGTCATAAGCTGGCCTGTAGCTGATGTTGCGCATTGGTTTCCCACACTGGCTCATGAGGGCTTTCTTGGTTTCAGCTTTCTCTGGTGAAATGGGTTTTCTATCCATGCAACACTCAGGATATTCTGAATAGAAAGCCTCTTACCTCCCTTTGAGAAAGGAGATCCACGGCCTACTGGAAGGCAGGTGGAATGAGGAGCGCGGGACACCCACGTCGCTCTATCTCCAAAGCCCCGGTCCCACACATGGCTTTCGACCGCAGCAGCTGCGCGTGTGCATGTCGGCTCTCGGCCGTACGCAGCGTCGCCGCCGTGCTGCCGTCTCTGACGCAGCACCACCCATCTGGGGCTGATGTGGAGCGATGGGCTCTGGGTTTTTGGTCCTGCGTTTTCGCTGGGTAGAGCCCTTGGATTATCTCAGCTGGATTCCGCCTTCCCATGTGAATGAGATCTTTTTTGCCAGATGACGTGGCTTTACCCTCAGGTCCACTAGTAAATAGCTGCTGCTTCGGTCCCTGTCAGGTAAGGAATGTTCCAGATGCTTTCTGGTAGCATTCATGGAGCTGGTGGGGTTGTGGAATGTAAATGACCACCTCGTCTGCCCTGATGCCCCTAAGTTTGGGCTGTGGCTATGACGATGTCCACCCTCCTGTCCTTTGTTCCTACAAGGGCCTCTCCTGCCTGCTCCTGGCTCCTCCGGGTAGATCTGTCTCTGAAGTCAGACTTTTCTCCTTGATGGTCTAGGATGGCAAACACAAGATGTGTGTGTACCACCTGAACACATACCTGACAGGAAAGTGTGCCTGCTTTGGAGATACTGGGGAGGCTTCCACTGGCTCCGTAGCCGTGCAAGTCTCAGGACTCCAGCTAGAGACTGGGATTAGTCCTCGTAGTGGTGAGAGCTCTTGGGAGGGAAGGTGAAATCTGGTTTCCGTTTCTCTAAGATGGATGGATTTATGGGAGTAGTGCCTCCTTGGACACTTGTTTTTGATACGGTGGAGGCCCCTCTAGCTCTGATCCCATCATCCCCCTCACTGGGAGGAGCTGGGCCTGTTCTGTCAGAATGTCTGAATACTGCTCTGCTCTAGATTGTGTGTTGGCCAGGCTCACCGCCACCTTCAAGTCACTTAGGTGGGAAAAGAGGACCTGGAATGAGTGTTTTTTTGCTCTTGAGGTGAGGGTAAAACTTACATTGTTGTTAAACAGGTTTCTGATTGGGATACAACCTATTCACCTGTTCCTGTCCTTCTTTGTATCATACGCCTAGGGCTGGCCGAAGGCTGACCTGCACCTTACGATGTCAGTTCCTCACCATCTGGCATTACTCTTTGGAGTACTCTGTCATGGGCTGGCTTGGATGCAGGACACTAAGGTGTTAGTTACTGGTCTGTGTCAGTTGAGAACCTGGGACTCTCTGGGTATGGAGGATGTTGCTGGATGCTGACCCTTGGTTGAGGGTTGGGCCTTTGGTCTCATAGAAAGGTTAAGTTTCTCCTTGTCATTTAAGAAGCTTTCTGACTAATGACTGCTTAACTTAATTATAGTGGCTTTTTAATTATCATTAATAACACTCTTTAACCATAGTGCCAGAGTTGTGGTCTCTTATGTTGGATATGTATCTCTTAGACAACACTAACATAAATAATATATTATTCCACTTATACGAGTTACCTAGAATAGTCAAATTCATAGATATAGAAAATATAATGGTGGTTGACAAGGCCTGGGCAGAACTGGGAGAGACTATTTAATTGGTATAGAGTTTCAGCTTAGGATGATGAAGAGTTCTGCAGATGGAAGCTGATAATGGTACACAACAATATGAACATATTTAATGCCACAGAGCTGTACACTTAAAAATAGTTAAGATGGTAAATTTCATTTTGTCTATTTACCACAATTAAAAATATTTATCTAAAAAAAACAAAACTGATACTGTTAGGATAATGGTTACTGTTAGCTGACAGGTGGGGCAATCGGGGAGTATGAAGGGAGGTCACTAAGATGGGGAATGTTCTTAATCTGGGTGGTGGTCCCATGGGTATGTTCAGTTCATGAAAATTCTTCAAGCTGTTAACTGACGTGCACTTGTGTCTGAACACTAAAGTGCAAAGTCACTGTGGATGAAAAAGAAAGCAGTGTCAAGTTTTAAAACACATTAGTTTGTGCTATATTACACTACTGAGTGCCATGTGCAAGGCACTCTCCCACTCACTTAGCACTATTACTACACTCTGAGGGGGGGTGCTGCTTTATGAAAGGAAATTGAGGAATGGCGATTCCCAAGGAAAGAGTAATCATTGACAAGTGTGTAGTATGAGATATCAGCTATTTGAAATCTTCTGGGTATACATCTTTATGGGTGTATTCTCTTGTCTACTCAGTTTAAAGTTTTTCAATCTTCAAAATAGGACTTGTAATTCTTAAATAAGACCTGGTGTTAAATTACGTGTGTCTCAACCAGAAGGAAAAAAAAATATCCAGTTTAAACTAAGCAGAAACTTTCTCACCCATGTCAATTTCAGAATAAGCAGGGATCATAGGATGGATGCTAGCTCTGGATAATTCAAAAGCAATCATGATAGCCCTATTTTTTAAATCTAAGTGATTTTTAAAAATTTATGATGCCTCTAAAATTTGTTAGAGGGCGGGGACCAAATTAGGAATTCATCTGGAAAAGTGTACATTTAAAAATGTACAAGTGTACTATTTTGTATTAAAATATCCTTTTCTTTCTTCATCCCTACTTATTTTACAGAAGGGAGAAACATTCTGATACGTCTTCCCCTCTAGGTTCTACTTTCCTGTGTCTGTCTGCTATCCCTACCCTTCTGTTTCCATATTTGTCTAAGGCATGTTTGTCCTTCCCTGTTTAGTTTTACTGAACTTTGCAACAGTACCATAGCTACCTTCAGCCTCAGCCACATCTACTTATCTCCGGCTGGCTGATCAGAATTCAACAGCAGCCGTGGGTGGGATCCTGCTGCAGTACAGAGGCATGTGCCCTGGTTGGCTGCTCTGGGCCTTGTTCTCTTTCATAGCCCATCAGATTTTTGAGACTGCATCTTGCCCCAGGGATTGGATCTGGTTAAAATAAACTGTTCAGAACACTTTCACAATTGTTATCTGGAGAGATTGGAAAGAAGGCAGAGAAGGACAGCCATTTTGGAAAAGATAAAGAAAAGCAGGACAGGAAATGGGGACGAGATAGGGGTAGAAGTTAGTTCTTATCACAGCCAAACTGGTGCATCTTGCTATATATCTTCCGAAATAGCTCCTTTGACCAGCACTTTGTAAGATGTCTGCTGGTAACTCCTACTTATTTCACAATCCCGAATTCAAGGGTGCCCATCAGAGAAGAATACAGTCTCTATTGAAAAGACTCCCACATGAAGCCTATTGTGCTATTCCCTAATTTTAGCTTGAATTCAGGCATGCTAACATATTTTAAATGGGGGATCTGTGTTCACCCTCACTCACTGCATACAAGCCATTCTCCCGCTATGTGGAAACCTCCCATTTCTCTTCCCCACTGTATCTCTGGTCAACAGTTATAAACTCTTTCTCAGACAGCTGGTTGTATATTAAAGTCTATTTATAACAGTCAACGGACAACTGCTTGTTTATGGGGAATCATGGCAATTTTTGCTTAGGAAGGACAATTGGGGCATTTCTTCTGTTGTGGAGCGGGTTCAGCCGCTGGAGTCTGCAAACATTGCCTCACTTGTCTTCTTACATTCTGTGGACTGAGATTACCCTGGGTGCTAATGATGAATTCAAACCCAGCACAGACTGCTGGTTCTTCAGTCAAGGTTTTTGGGGGCTGGACAATAGAAAACATTAAATAATTATACTTTGTGAGGAGCAAGGAAGTATAAAAGTACCCATAGTTGTGAGGAACAACATACTATACTCAAAATCTGAGTACAGTTCATGAAAATGTAGAGCCTTCCCCAATCCATACCCCCCCCACTCCCATGGCGCTACTCAAAATAAGACCATGTAATAACTTGTTCGCGTTGGAAACAAAACGAAATGAAATAAAAACTGCCTATTCTGGTACGTCTTGAGTTTTTTTTTTCCCAGAACTTTTTTTTTTACTAAAATATAATACAAAACTAAAATCTGGATGTGAATGGACAGTGAAATAAATAAATGAATGGAAAAAAAATCTTGATTCCTAGAGGATGTCTTAAATCATGTTTTTTTAAACCAGCTCTAACTTTGATGTGATGACTTTGCCCTCTTCCCCAATTTTTTTGATAACAGAATGGGTAATGGTATTTAATTTTAAAATAGCATATATTCAGTCTTTAACATAAGAAAACAAAAAAAAATTAAAATAGGCTATATCATCATTATCCAGGTAACCCTTGTTTTATTAAAATGAAACTGTCCCTAGTATATAGTTAGAAAGCTCAACTGGACAGCTTTAAACTAAACTTGAAATGAAAACTAAACAAAAATGTTCATCATTATCACCAGAAAAAAATTGTGTATGTGTACCTTCCATGCATATAGATATATCTGTATCCATGGAGAAGTTTTTTTGTTTGTTTGTTTGTTTTGTTTTCTTTTATGATTTTATTTCTTTGGGAGAGAGAGAGTGTGTGCGTGTTTGGGAACAGGTGAGGGGCAGGGGAGGAAGAGGGGCAGAAGGAGAAGGAGAAAAAGATTCCCCCTGAGCAGAGAGCCCTCCATTAGAGGACCCAAGATCATGACCTCAGACGAAGGCTGATGCTTAACTGATTGAGCCACACAAGAGCCCCTCCTTGGAGAAGTTTTTTTTTTTTTTTTTAAATTTTATTTATTTTTATTTTTTATAAACATATAATGTATTTTTATCCCCAGGAGTACAGGTCTGTGAATCGCCAGGTTTACACACTTCACAGCACTCACCATAGCACATACCCTCCCCAATGTCCATAACACCCCTCCCCCTCTCCCAACCCCACCTCCCCCCAGCAACCCTCAGTTTGTTTTGTGAGATTAAGAGTCACTTATGGTTTGTCTCCCTCCCAATCCCATCTTGTTTCATTTATTCTTCTCCTATCCCCCTAAACCCCATGTTGCATCTCCACGTCCTCATATCAGGGAGATCATATGATAGTTCTCTTTCTCCGATTGACTTATTCCACTAATCATGATACCCTCTAGTTCTATCCACATCGTCACAAATGGCAAGATTTCATTTCTTTTGATGGCTGCATAGTATTCCATTGTGTATATATACCACTTCTTCTTTATCCATTCATCTGTTGATGGACATCTAGGTTCTTTCCATAGTTTGGCTATTGTAGACATTGCTGCTATAAACATTCGGGTGCACATGCCCCTTTGGATCACTATGTTTGTATCTTTAGGGTAAATACCCAGTAGTGCAATTGCTGGGTCATAGGGTAGTTCTATTTTCAATATTTTGGGGAACCTCCATGCTGTTTTCCAGAGTGGTTGCACCAGCTTGCATTCCCACCAACAGTGGAGGAGGGTTCCCCTTTCTCCGCATCCTTGCCAGCATCTGTCGTTTCCTGACTTGTTAATTTTAGCCATTCTGACTGGTGTGAGGTGATATCTCATTGTGGTTTTGATTTGTATTTCCCTGATGCCCAGTGATGTGGAGCACTTTTTCGTGTGCCTGTTGGCCATCTGGATGTCTTCTTTGCAGAAATGTCTGTTCATGTCCTCTGCCCATTTCTTGATTGGATTATTTGTTCTTTGGGTGTTGAGTTTGCTAAGTTCCTTATAGATTTTGGATACTAGCCCTTTATCTGATATGTCGTTTGCAAATATCTTCTCCCATTCTGTCAGTTGTCTTTTGGTTTTGTTAATTGTTTCCTTTGCTGTGCAAAAGCTTTTGATCTTGATGAAATCTCAATAGTTCATTTTTGCCCTTGCTTCCCTTGCCTTTGCCAATGTTCCTAGGAAGATGTTGCTGCGGCTGACGTAGAAGAGGCTACTGCCTGCGTTCTCCTCAAGGATTTTGATGGATTCCTTTCTCACATTGAGGTCCTTCATCCATTTTGAGTCTATTTTGGTGTGTGGTGTAAGGAAGTGGTCCAATTTCATTTTTCTGCATGTGGCTGTCCAATTTTCCCAGCACCATTTATTGAAGAGGCTGTCTTTTTTCCACTGGACTTTCTTTCCTGCTTTGTTGAAGATTAGTTAACCATAGAGTTGAGGGTCTATTTCTGGGCTCTCTATTCTGTTCCATTGATCTATGTGTCTGTTTTTGTGCGAGTACCATGCTGTCTTGATGATGACAGCTTTGTAATAGAGCTTGAAGTCTGGAATTGTGGTGCCACCAACTTTGGCTTTCTTTTTCAATATTCCTTTGGCTATTCGAAGTCTTTTCTGGTTCCATATAAATTTTAGGACTATTTGTTCCATTTCTTTGAATAAAATGGTTGGGATTTTGATAGGGGTTGCATTAAATGTGTAGATTGCTTTAGGTAGCATAGACATTTTCACAATATTTATTCTTCCAATCCAGGAGCATGGAGCATTTTTCCATTTCTTTGTGTCTTCCTCAATTTCTTTCATGAGTACTTTATAGTTTTCTGCATATAGATTCTTAGCCTCTTTGGTTAGGTTTATTCCTAGGTATCTTATAGTTTTGGGTACAATTGTAAATGGGATTGACTCCTTAATTTCTCTTTCTTCTGTCTTGTTGTTGGTGTACAGAAATGCAATTGATTTCTGTGCATTGATTTTATATCCTGACACTTTACTGAATTCCTGTACAAGTTCTAGCAGTTTTGGAGTGGAGTCTTTTGAGTTTTTCATATATAGTATCATATCATCTGCGAAGAGTGATAGTTTGACTTCTTCTTTGCCAATTTGGATGCCTTTAATTTCTCTTTGTTGTCTGATTGCTGAGGCTAGGACTTCTAGTACTATGTGGAATAGCAGTGGTGATAATAGACATCCCTGCCGTGTTCCTGACCTTAACGGAAAAGCTTTCGGTTTTTCTCCATTGAGAATGATATCTGCGGTGGGTTTTTCATAGATGGCTTTGATAATATTGAGGTATGTGCCCTCTATCCCTACACTTTGAAGAGTTTTGATCAGGAAGGGATGCTGTACTTTGTCAAATGCTTTTTCAGCATCTATTGAGAGTATCATACGGTTCTTGTTCTTTCTTTTATTAATGTGTACTATCACATTGATTGATTTGCAGATGTTGAACCAACCCTGCAGCCCTGGAATAAATCCCACTTGATCGTGGTGAATAATCCTTTTAATGTACTGTTGAATCCTACTGGCTAGTATTTTGGTGAGAATTTTTGCATCTGTGTTCATCAAGGATATTGGTCTGTAGTTCTCTTTTTTGGTGGGATCGTTGTCTGGTTTTGGGATCAAGGTGATGCTGGCCTCATAAAATGAGTTTGGAAGTTTTCCTTCCATTTCTACTTTTTGGAACAGTTTCAGGAGAATAGGAGTTAGTTCTTTAAATGTTTGGTAGAATTCCCCTGGGAAGCCGTCTGGCCCTGGGCTTTTGTTTGTTTGGAGATTTTTGAGGACTGTTTCAATCTCCTTACTGGTTATGGACCTGTTCAGGTTTTCTATTTCTTCCTGGTTCAGTTGTGGTAGTTTCTATGTCTCTAGGAATGCATCCATTTCTTCCAGATTGTCAAATTTGTTGGCGTAGAGTTGCTCATAGTATGTTCTTATAATTGTCTGTATTTCTTTGGTGTTAGTTGTGATCTCTCCTCTTTCATTCATGATTTTATTGATTTGGGTCCTTTCTCTTTTCTTTTTGATGAGTCTGGCCAGGGGTTTATCAATCTTATTGATTCTTTCAAAGAACCAGCTCCTAGTTTCATTGATTTTTTTCTATTGTTTTTTTGGTTTCTATTTCATTGATTTCTGCTCTGATCTTTATGATTTCTCTTCTCCTGCTGGGTTTAGGGTTTCTTTCTTGTTCTTTCTCCAGCTCCTTTACGTGTAGGGTTAGGTTGTGTACTTGAGACCTTTCTTGTTTCTTGAGAAAGGCTTGTACCGCTATATATTTTCCTCTCAGGACTGCCTTTGCTGTGTCCCACAGATTTTGAACCGTTGTGTTTTCATTATCATTTGTTTCCATGAATTTTTTCAATTCTTCTTTAATTTCCTGGTTGACCCATTCATTCTTTAGAAGGATGATGTTTAGTCTCCATGTATTTGGGTTCTTTCCAGCTTTCCTCTTGTTATTGAGTTCTAGTTTCAGAGCATTATGGTCTGAAAATATGCAGGGAATGATCCTAATCTTTTGATACCGGTTGAGACCTGATTTGTGACCCAGGATGTGATCTATTCTGGAGAATGTTCCATGTGCACTAGAGAGGAATGTGTATTCTGTTGCTTTGGGATGAAATGTTCTGAATATATCTGTGATGTCCATCTGGTCCAGTGTGTCATTTAAGGCCTTTATTTCCTTGTTGATCTTTTGCTTGGATGATCTGTCCATTTCAGTGAGGGGAGTGTTAAAGTCCCCTACTATTATTATATTATTATTGATGTGTCTTTCATTTTGTTATTAATTGGTTTATATAGTTGGCTGCTCCCATGTTAGGGGCATAGATATTTAAAATTGTTAGATCTTCTTGTTGGACAGACCCTTTGAGTAGGATATAGTGTCCTTCCTCATCTCTTATTATAGTCTTTGGCTTAAAATCTAATTGATCTGATATAAGGATTGCCACCCCAGCTTTCTTCTGATGCCCATTAGCATGGTAAATTGTTTTCCACCCCCTCACTTTAAATCTGGAGGTGTCTTCGCATCTAAAATTAGTTTCTTGTAGGCAACATATAGATGGGTTTTGTTTTATTATCCATTCTGATACCCTGTGTCTTTTGATTGGGGCATTTAGCCCATTAACATTCAGGGTAACTATTGAAAGATATGAATTTAGTGCCATTATATTGCCTGTAAGGTGGCTGTTACTGTATATTGTCTCTGTACCTTTCTGATCTACTACTTCTAGGCTCTCTCTTTGCTTAGAGGACCCCTTTCAATATTTCCTGCAGAGCTGGTTTGGTGTTTGCAAATTCTTTCAGTTTTTGTTTGTCCTGGAAGCTTTTTATCTCTCCTATTTTCAATGATAGCCTAGCTGGATATAGTATTCTTGGCTGCATGTTTTTCTCGTTTAGTGCTCTGAATATATCATGTCAGTTCTTTCTGACCTGCCAGGTCTCTGTGGATAACTGTGTTGGCAATCTAGTATTTTTACCATTGTATGTTACAGACTTCTTTTCCAGGGCTGCTTTCAGGATTTTCTCTTTGTCACTACGACTTGTAAATTTTACTATTAGGTGATGGGGTGTGGGCCTATTCTTGTTGATTTTGAGGGGGATTCTCTGCATCTCCTGGATTTTGATGCTTTTTCCCTTTGCCATATTAGGGAAATTCTCTCCAATAATTCTCTCCAATAGACCTTCTGCTCCCTCTCTCTTTCTTCTTCTTCTGGAATCCCAATTATTCTAATGTTGTTTCGTCTTATGGTGTCACTTATCTCTCAAATTCTTCCCTCATGGTCCAGTATTTGTTTGTCTCTCTTTTGCTCAGCTTCTTTATTCTTTGTCATTTGGTCTTCTATATCACTAATTCTTTCTTCTGCCTCATTGATCCTAGCAGTGAGAGCCTCCATTTTTGATTGCACCTCATTAATAGCTTTTTTGATTTCAACTTGGTTAGATTTTAGTTCTTTAATTTCTCCAGAAAGGGCTTTTATATCTCCAGAGAGGGTTTCTCTAATATCTTCCATGCCTTTCTCGAGCCCGGCTAGAACCTTCAGAATCGTCATTCTGAACTCTAGATCTGACATACTACCAATGTCTGTGTTGATTAGGTCCCTAGCCTTCGGTACTGCCTCTTGTTCTTTTGTTTGTGGTGATTTTTTCCGCCTCGTCATTTTGGATTAGATTAGAGGATATGAAGATTTGGATTAGATTAGAGGATATGAAGGATCAAATAAAATACTAAAAGGGTGACAAAGACCCCAGAAAAATGCAGTGTAACCAAATCAGAAGAGACCCCAAATTGTGGGAGGGAGAAAGGGGATAAAAAGTGGTTCAGGGAAAAAAAAAGAAAAAAATTTAAAAAATAAAACAAATAAAGAAAAAATATAAAAAAGAAAGAAAAAATATACATTTTAGATAAACTAGTCAAAAAACGTTAAAAAGAAAAGGATAAAATTTAAAAAAAAATTTAGCAGAAGAAGAAAAAAGAAAGAAAAAAAATTGAAAAAAAAAATTGAATTAACCACAAGACTAAAGAATCATGGGGAGAAAGCCATGAGTTCCGTGCTTTGCTTTCTCCTCCTCTGGAATTCCACTGCTGTCCTAGGTATTGAACCTGCTTTCCTTGATAGATGAACTTCGTCCTGGCTGGATATTTTGTTGATCTTCTGGGGGAGGGGCCTGTTGTAGTGACTCTCAAGTGTCTTTGCCCGAGGCGGAGTTGCACCGCCCTTACCGGGGGCCGGACTAAGTAATCTGCTCGGGTTCGCTTTTGGGAGCTTTTGTTCCCTGAACGCTTTGCGTAGAGTTCCGGAGGGCAGGAATGAAAATGGCGGCTTTCCAGTCTCCGGCCCAGAGGAGCCGAGAGCCTGGGGCCCCACTCCTCAGTGCGTCCCCAGAGAACAGCACCCAATCACTCCCGTATCCCCGGCCTCCAGCCGTGCTCCGACAGCCTGCGACCGGTTCAAGGTAACCCCGAACTGAGAGTTCAGTCCTCGGCTCTGTCTCTGTAGCCGGCTTCTCCGTTCTAACACCTGCAAGCTCTGCAACACTCCGACACCCCCGATCCTTCTGTGACCCTGCGGGACCTGGGGCCACGCTGACTCTGCGTGGGCTTCACCCCGGTTTAGCCTCTGGAGCAATGTCCCTCAGTGGAACAGACTTTTAAAAGTCCTGATTTTGTGTTCTGTTGCTCCGCCGCTTGCCGGGAGCCTGCCCCTCCCCCCGTGGTCTATCTTCCCGTCGTTTTGGATTTCACTTCTCCGCCAGTCCTACCTTTCAGAAAGTGGTTGATTTTCTGTTTCTAGAATTGCTGTTCTTCTTCTCTTCAATCTCCCGTTGGATTTGTAGGTGTTTGCAATGTTTAGATAAGCTATCGAGCTGATCTCCGCTACCTGATGTAGTCTCAGCCTGCTACTTCTCCGCCATCTTGACTCCTCCGCCGAGAAGTTTTTAAACAAGTATTTTTAAGTGCTAAAATGGGCCTTGTCCACCTCCTTGTTAACTAATTCTGATTTCAATTTATTTTACATCATTATAAAACTGAGTATATTGTATTCATTTTATTGTCTTTTCTAAAAGATGATAATTGCAATGAACATGATTTTGAGTGACTTTAAAGTTAATAAGTCATATAATTTATAAATTGGGTTTACAGAATTCTTATAGTCACTTTGTTTTTCAAAGCAGTAAGTTATCCTTAAGTAACTACTTATCCCAGTTTAGATGGTTTTGTTTAATAACTTTTTTAAAGATTTTATTTATTTGTCGGAGAGAGAGAGAGACCACAAGTAGGGGGACAGGCAGAGGGAGAAGCAGGCTCCCTGCTGAGCAAGGAGTCTGATGCAGAACTCGATCCCAGGATCCTGGGATCATGACCTGAGCTGAAGGTAGATGCTTAACAGACTGAGCCACCCAGGTGCTCAATTTAGTAACTTTTTGAACGACTGTTAAACCCTTGTTTTCCTATATCTGTGTGTGTGCATGTGTTTGAAGACCAGTTTCAATAAGAAGCACCTTGTGTTGCTGAAACAATTTGTTCTTAATTCTGTATCTTTTGGAACTCCTTTCCAGAAACACCATGGTAAACCCTTTTTTTCCCCCCAACATTGCTCTTGGAAATTTGGTCCTTGTGCATTTTCTCTCTGCAGCAAAAGGTAAATTAATAATGAGGTGCACATGAATCAGCCAGAGTCCTTTCAAGAGGAGACTGTACAGCAATATCATGGTTTCTGTTTCTACATTCTTCTTAACGTGTCAAGATTCTTCTGGGATGCAAAACTGCAAAAGCTTTCTGTAGAGGTTGGAATCAGTTTCAGGTTGTTCAGACAAGGCCATCATTTTCTCTTGTCTTGTCTTTCTTTTCTTTCCCCTTCTTTTTCTTTTTTTTTTTGGTTACAACCACAGAAAGAGTGGTTCCCCAAACTCACTGGAACAAAAGAATAGCACTTGTTTTCACCAAAGCTTTCTAGGAAACTTTGGAAGGGCAATGGGGGAGGTGGAACATTCAGGGAAGTGACTTAAAGTGACAGAGCAGAGAATGACTGAGACAGAAGAACAAACCTAGGGCAAGAGCTGTAGGTGCTTCTGGATGGAGTAGGAATCCTGGGATGCTGAGGGGATGGGGAAACCACTTGAGAATCTGTTCAGGAGCCGTAGGTGTTCTTGGTGCCATTTATTTAGGGCAGTTCTTCTCCATGCTGGCTTAGTTGGGTTGAGGTGGACTTGGGGCCACCCAGACACAGTACATTAGAATCTCTGTAGGAGTGTTTACTGTATTTAAAATCCTGTCTAGGGGTGCCTGGGTGGCTCAGTTATGTAAGCATTTGACTCTTAATTTCAGCTCAGGTCATGATTTCAGGGTCTTGAGGTCAAGCCCCCTGTTGGGCTCTGGGCTGAATGTGGAACCTGCTTGGGATTCTCTCTCTCCTTCTCCCTGTGCCCCTCCTCCCTGCTTTCTTTCTCTCAAAACAAACAAACAAACAAAAAAAAAAAAACAAAACCAAAATCCCGTCCATGTAATTTTAATGTGCAGCCATGAAATCAGCTTCTGATCAGGGAACTAACATCTAGTTTTGAGGGTTTTTTTATTCCAGGTTTTTCTATTCCAGAAAAGATGTTGTAAATTCCAGCATGGAATGATTTTTAGGTGTTAACCTTGGATAACACTCCAACTAATGCCCACTTCGTGGAGTTGTTGGGAAGAGTATCATTGCGGTTGAGCTCAGAGTTTTGAAATCAAATACTCTGGGTTCAGGTGTGTGTTTTTAGGCAGGTTGTTTAATTTCCTTAATTCTCAGTTTCCCCATTTGTAAAATGGGGGCAAAAATACTGGTAAGGAGCATTTAGTTCTTTACCCTCCCAGAGTATGCTACTTGACATATGGAAAGCATGCAAAAATTATAGCTGCTCTCTTCCTTCCCTTCTCCTCTTGTTAGTATCATGATATCTAATGCCTAACAAAATGTGTAAAAACCTAAATGATAACCTTTCTTTCCATTTATTTTTAAAAAACATATCTACTTATTTTAGAGAGAGAGCACATGTGTTGCACACATGTGTGGGGAGAGGGGCAGAGGGAGAAGGAGAGAAACACTCTCAAGCAGACTCCATGCTGAGCTAGGAGGCTGACATGGGGCTTGATCTCACAACTGTGAGATCATGACCTGAGCCAAAATCAAGAGTTGGATGCTTAACTGACTGAGCCACCCAGGTGACCCTGTGGTACATTATTTTATTATATGTATACTTTATAATGTGTAATGTCTTCTGCCTTTTGATTTTTTTTTTCTTTTTCTTAATGCTGGCGAAATAGTGGAAGGACTAAATGCTGTTTGCCTTGGTGGGGTTTAAGCCAGATCAAACGTATATCACTACCACCTAGATAATAACTGACTATGCTGAGCACCTCACATGGACTGCTCAATTCAATCTTTACAGGAACACTTTGAGGTCATTAATAGAATTGCCTGTGTTTTTTGATAGGGAAATGAAGGTTTGCCAAAGTCAAATCATTTGCCCAAGGTCTGAGAGCCAGCCTGAGGTGGAGGAGGAAGAATTCTAACTTAGGCAGGCTGGCTGAGCATAGCTCTGCTTGTAACCTCTTTGCTAAATAGGCCTTACTTGCCGTGGGTCAGTGTTAGTTTCAAGGTCTTCCAAGGCAACTCTAAGGGAAAAGGGAGAACCAAGAAGCCTCTTTCTCTGGGCTGCTAAATATCGGTTTTCCTCATATATAAATTACTACTTAATGGCACACTTTTTACACTGCTATTTTTGGGCATGGTGTGTTATGTTCCTGGGGTTACATTATTTATGTATATCTGCACATATCTGAAAACCTATATGTAAGAAGAGTGATAAAAAGGCGTGAGAAGTCCTGAGAAAAATAATACTGATCTTATGTTTTAAGATTTATTTTCTTGTATAAAACAAGTACAAAAATCAGAATATAAGGCAGCATGTACAGTATTATTGACTATTTTAAAATGTATTTACACATGGAAATGTACAGAGGAAAGTAAATCCTAAATGTTAATCCAAAATGTTGACAGTGGTTATCTTCTACAAGGTGGGCTTGGGTTGATAGCACTTTATTTTTATGAACTTTTGAATTTTTTTTTCCTTAAAATAGGCACATGGTACTTTTAAGATCAGAAAAATAAAAAACATGTCCGTTCTAGAAAATTTGGAAAATCCAGAGAAGTATAAGGAAGAAAATAACCATTATCCCATATCCACCACTCAGTTAAAAATGCTAATGTTTTGGCCAGTTTCCTTTCAGTCATCCTTCTCTATATGTCTATTATGTGATCATAGAGTATGTATAGTTTGGGGAACTCAGTTTCTTTTGTTTCTTTAATCTTTTTTTGGATACATATGTTTTAAGAATTTTATGATATGAAAAACTTCTTAGGCATTAAATGGCTACGTAATAAGTTATATATACAGTTTACTTGACTATTGTATTTTATTTTCTTCTTTTTTTATGGTGAGCATCAATGATATACTAAACATCTTTGTTCATGAATCTTGGTCGATATTTCAGAATTTTTTCTGGATTTTCAGAATTACTAGATAAAATTGAATGATCATAATTTAGTTATCTGTTGCAATGGAACAGACTGATCCAAAACTGGGAGACTTAAAATAATTTATTGACATTCATGATTCCGTGGGTCGAATGAGCTGAACTTGGCAGTTCTAGTTTCTGATCTCATGCAGTTAGGTGGAGGCAGGGGCTAGAGTTATCTGAAGGCTTTATTGGGCTGGACATTTATTTAACAGGGCTTCTTCATGCATGTCTGGTATTTCTATGCTCTTCCACATGGCCTCTCCCCAGTGAAGTGGCTTAGATTTCTTCCATGGCGCTCAGGGCTCCATGAATAGGAAGAAAAGCTATCAGTCCTTTCAAGGCCAGGACCCAGAGCTGGTCCTGGTCACTTCTACCATATTCTGTTATTGAAAGCAGTAACAGCTAGCCTAGATTACACCTCCTGATGGAATAAGAGTGGCAGGTACCTGCAGGGAGGGTAGGAATTGATGCTAGTCATTTTGGAGTTAAGCTACCACAGATGACTTTTGAAAATGTATTCAAATATAGTTTGGTACAGTTTAAGGCAAACTTGTGAAGTGGTTGAATACTTAGAGAATTGCACAGAAAAAGAAATTTATGTCAGAAAGAAGTCTTAGTAATGCCCCTAAATGAGGATGAGGGAGAGAAGTAGGCCTATCAAGACTGGCTTTCCTTAGCAGCCCTAAATATACAGTGAGGGCATAGCTGGGTTGGAGTACTAACCAGTATAAGGTTCTATTGAATGACTTGTCATGCCTCAGGCAAACATGGAACTTTCTCATTATCTGTAGTTCATCTTGCTGTCCCTGGCCAGTGTAGACCTCCAGGGCCAAACCACAACCTGAGCAGAAGTGCCAGGAAAGAGGGTCGGGGATGCTGGCAGAGTATTGTCCTGCGGCAGCCCTGGAGGGACAAGGACAAGCTGTCACTGGGAAGAGATCTGAGATAGGGCTGTGAGGGGAAGAAAGAGAGGCACAGGACAAGTTGACTGAGACAGAGATACTCAACTCTGGCCTAAATATACAGTATATCTATAGTGCTTATCTTACAGTGGTCATAAGTCCACTATGACTCTTTCTGGAAATGGTTGTCATTTTGCTTGGTGTGAACCCTCCATCCAAGGATCAGAAATCTAGCTTTCTGCCCTTGTAGAAATGCACCCACAAGGTATTGGGAGGCTCTGAAATATTTGAGGAACAAGAAACTTGAGGACTCCTCCATCTTCTTCAAATGTTCCTCTGTCCTGCTTATACCACTCTAGAGCTCCCCTCTTCCCTTCACTCTACCCTCCACTGAAGCAATCCCACCATCCTTAGCTATCTCAAGTCTTCATGAAATCATTGGGGGCAATAGTGATTAGGACCTTCTGGAGCTCACTGTTCAGATTCAAAGTCTGCCTGTACCATTTAATAGCTGTGAGTTTTGGTAACTTACATAGTTTTTCTGTGCCTTGGCGCTCTCATCTATAAAACGGTGATTTAAATTTGGTTGTACTGAAGATTGAATGAGTTAATTCGTATAGCTTCTTGGAACTATATGTAGCACACCATAAGCACAATTCATTAGTTATTTTAACTTTGTATCAATTTTTCAAACTTAAAATTTTTTGAGTTTTAAATAGATTTTATTGTTTTAGAGCAGTTTTAGGTTTCCAGTTGACCAGAAGGTACACAGATTTCCACATTATCCCCCACCACTCAAATAGACATGGTTTCCCTCACTATCAACATCCCTCAGCAGAGTAGCACATTTGTTACAATCGTTGAATCTACAATTGACACATCTTTATCATCCAGAATTCATAGTTTACGTTAGGGTTCATCCTTGGTATTGCACATTCTGAGAGTTTTCACAAATGTCTATTATAGAATCACACAGCCTAGTTCTGCTGCCTTAAAACCCTTTGTGCTCCATTTGCATCACTTTTAATAACAGCTTGCCTAAAATTGTAGATAATGGAAATTTCTTAGGTGTGCTTTAATTCCTCTTCTAAACCAGAGCTGAGTTAGTTTATGTGACTTGTACAATTAATTGCTCCACAGAGCCAGACACAGCACAATGCAAAAAGTATGCTGAAAAATTGGTAGGCCACATGCGCAGATGAATGAGCAAGATCTGTGGATGGATATAAAAGACTCAAACTGACATGACATTTTCATTTTTTTTTTTTTAAAGATTTTATTTATTTATTTGACAGAGAGAGAGATCACAAGTAGGCAGAGAGGCAGGCAGAGAGAGAGGAGGAAGCAGGCTCACTGCGGAGCAGAGAACCCGATGTGGGGCTCGATCCCAGGACCCTGAGATCATGACCTGAGCCGAAGGCAGCGGCTTAATCCACTGAGCCACCCAGGCGCCCCGACATTTTCATTTTTTTATACTTGATATTTTCCACATTTTTCTCCTATGAGCATATCCTTTTTATAATTAGTAAATAAACAGCACTGAAGGTGACTTTTGTGGATTTTTAAAAAAGGCCTTAAACTTGTTCTTTGCTCCTCAGCCTGTTCCTCACTCACTAATTCTTAGCCCTGGCTCATCTTGAGGTAGTGAGCACCATGTTGTCTGTGGCAGGAGTTACTGGGTTTTTCCATTATTGTTCACTTATATAGTAGTTAAGGGCATAGACCAGAGCCAGATGCTTGGATCTGAATCTCATTTCTTCCTATCCTAGCTGTGTGAACTTGTGTAAATAACTTATTTCTCTGTGCCTGCTTTGTCTATCTGTAAAATGGGTAAAATGATGGTAACACACTTACTGGGATTTGTGAAGATTACCTGAGCTAGTGCCTATAAAGAACTTAGTGACCAACACCTAATATCTGCTTGTAAGTGGTACCTCTACAGCTTGTTAGGGTATCCAGGATCAGCCCAGAGAAATTTCTGTTCCAGTTAAGTGAGTATGAGTTTCTGTGCCCTGCCTTACACACACTGCCACACCCAGACAATGCCCTGAAGAAATAAGATTCTGACAAAAGAAACTGCATTTTCCATTTTTTATATATCTTTAAGTGTAAGCTTCTGTTACATTTTGAACTAAAGGTGTTTTGTAATATAATAAACACATCAAGAAAATAATTAGACTTAGAGATTAGATTGCAAGGCAGATTATAAAGGGGGAATCTGCTTGCTCCTTTGATCTCCCTTTCACCCTTTAATAGCAACAGCAAGATGTAACAAGACCACAATGTGAGTTGAGGCGCTGTTGAAATTGTCTAGTCGGATATGGTCCAGGCAGGTCTTATTACTCTGTATCCCAGCTCATCTTGGCATGGAGTATGAGAATTTGTATGGTTGGAGGTTATCACCATCCCAGCCAAAGGGCCAATTGCTAGATCCTTCATTGTTAGAGAAATGGTCAGTGTTGTGGCTTCTGCAAACTGCAGTCAAACCTGAAGTTAAGTCCAAATCCAGACCTTTTTGGTTATTATTATGTTTCTGTTAGCCTGGGGTTTCCACAAAGTTCCTACAGTGATTTGATCAGTATAAAAAAAATTCTCCAAATAAAATGGTCCTATTTGCAAATAATGGCCGATATGTTCCTTTACAAAAATGACCTCATTCAACAAAGAGTTTTAAGTAGCTAGTGGTTCCAGGTACTGAGGTGGGTGCAAGGGCACAGTGATGAATAGGCCAGTGAAGATTTCTTTTTTCATGGAGCTTGCAATCTTGACAAGATCCAAAGACTGGCTTGTGAATCAATGATATTCATTGCCTCAACACAGAGATAAAATAAAAGCTCCGCATTGTACGGGTTTTTTGTTAAAGACTCAGGATTGTTTCCTGTGATTCCTGGTCAGATCTCAAATAGGAGGGTCTAATCAACTCTCTCTTTTCCCTCCCTTTCTCTTCACCAGCCCCTCTTTCTGGATCCTACTTGGCCACACTGACTTCCTGTTCAAAGTCTAGGGATGGCACTTTTGATTGGTGCACGTATTAGTCTGGCTTTTTCAGAGAAACAGAACCAGTAGGATATATATGATTTATTGTAGGGAATTAGATTATAAGGAATGAGATTTATTATAAGGAATGTTTCATATAATTATAGAGGCTGAAGAATCTCGAGATCTGCTGTTGGGGGCACCTGGGTGGCTCAGTGGGTTAAGCCTCTGCCTTTAGCTCAGGTCATGATCTCAGACCTGAGCCGAAGGCAGAGGCTTAACCCACTGAGCCACCCAGGTGGATCCCAGGACCCGCATTGGGCTCTCTGCTCGGCAGGGAGCTTGCTTCCCCCGTCTCTGTCTGCCTGTCTCTATGCCTACTTGTGATCTCTCTCTGTCAAATAAATGAATAAAAAATCTTAAAAAATAAAAAAAACTTAAAAAAAAAACGATCTGCTGTTGGCAAGTCTAGAGACCCAAGAATGCTGGTGGTATAGTCTCATTCCAACTCAGAGTCCTAAGAACCAGGAAAGTCAATAGTATGAGTTCCACTCTGAGCCTGAAGGTAGAGAGAAGACAGATGTCTCAGCTTCTGGAAGAAGACAGATGTCTCAGCTTGAGGAAGGTCAGGGAGAAAGAACAAATTTTTTCTCCTCTGCCTTTTTGTTTTATTCAAGCCTTCCGTGGATCGGACAAGACCCATCCATATTGGAGAGGGCAATCTGCTTTATTTAGTTAATGGATTGAAATGCTAGTCTCATGCAGAAACACGCTCACAGGCACACTATATACCCAGAATTTTTTTTTTTTTAAAGATTTTATTTATTTGACAGAGAGATAGAGAGCACACGTAAGCAGTTCGGTAGGCAGAAGGAGAGAGAGAGAGAAGCAGACTCTCTGCTGAGCAGGGAGCCCGATGCGGGGCTCAATCCCAGGACCCTGGAATCATGACCTGAGCCAAAGGCAGCTGCTTAACCAACTGAGCCACCCAGGTACCCCATCCCAGAATATTATTTAACCAAATATCTGGCAGGCTGTGGCCCAGTAAGTTGACACATCAAGTAAGTCATCACAGTGGAGCCATCATGTACCCAAATTCTAGCTGCAAGGGAGGCTGGGATAATGACTATCTGGTCTTTGAAGCTTATATAATGTGAGATAGGTTCTGGGTCTTAAGACAAGAGAGCCCTTAAACCTGTAAAGGAAGGTCACTGAAAAGAATGGCAAATGTTTACTGAAGTTTAGACTCTAGCTTTCTTGATTCCAAGTCTCATGCTTTTTTTTTTTTTAACTACGTCTTGGTTGTTGCTTTTTTCCCCTTTATTTTCAGAAAACAGGCTTGTGGGGTGAGAGAGCATGGAGAATTCCATTCTTGAGTGTGTACTTAATTCTTTCTACACTGGAGAAAATGCCATGGATTGATTTTTTTTTTTTTTTTCATGGGAATTCAAGCACCACTCTCTTTGGCAGAAAGTCCTAACTATTTTTGGAAGTTGGAAAAAAATTCAGAGAATCTGGTTCACTTTTGGTCATGTACAGTAATGTTATTTTTATGTATCTAGGACAGTGACATGGTCAGTGGTTATTTTTAATTGGCTTTCTGGGGACACAAGGGTGGGCTGTGAGGTCAGGAACAAGACAGGGAATTCACTCAAAATTGAATGGAATCCTGTCCCTTTGGTCTGTACTTTCTATCCCAAACCCTTTTCTCCCTGAGTACCTGAGATTGTTCCCTTCAGAGCCTACCAGGCCTCTCTCTTTGGTCTTCCTATTTCCTTTTGATTCCAGCTAGAGTGTTCTCCAAGGGTTGGGAGAGAGTGCTCTAGTCCAAGAAACAGGACAGCAACATTTGAGCTGTTGCTCTTTCACTTAATCATTGCTAGTGTTGAGCAAGTTACTTACTCATTTGGAATCTCAGTTTATCTGTGAAACAAAGTTACTGGATTAGATGATGCCTAAACAGAGGACTTTTGTCTGAAAATCATAAGGTATAAAAATCATAAGGTTTAAAAATAAGGGATGTATAATGTCAAAATCAAAATTCTGGATTTAAGATTATTTCATGGATTGGCTCAGCAGCTCAGTGTTATAACTAAGGACATAGACTCTTTTGTCTTATGCTGTCATCTTTAGTTTAATGTCTCTCTTGATGGTTGCAGATAGCTGCCATGGTTTTAGGCATCAAGAGTGTACTTCCTTGTAAGGTTTTGTGTGTGTGTGTGTGTGTGTGTGTGTGTGTGTGTTGTCCTTGTTTTTTTTAAATCAGGGAAGAAACCTTTCATAGAAGACCTCAGCCGACTTCTTAGGTTCCTTGCTGTAGTCACAAAGGAAGGTAGGAAAATGACTATTAGACATTTGGAGCCTCCATCGTGTGATGTCAGGGTTTACCAATGAATAAAGACCACAAAATCCTTTCAGTTTCCAACATTCTTTGATGTTCTTCTTCAGTGAATATCAGGATCAGGCTTTGGCCCTGCTACTTGAGTGTTGGGTCTTTTGTGACTTTGGAAGAACAGTGGCCTTCTCCTTTGAAAGGTACATGGAGTGAATCTTGGCAATACTCTTCAAAAAGTTTTTCATGGGGAAATTTGTTTATTTGGGTTGTAACTTCCTTTTTTAAATACAGAAACAGAGATACACTCAATATATGCTTATCATGAAGTTTGTTTGTTTTTTTTTTTTCCTCATATTTCTTTCTGTAATGCATCCTCATCACATGGCAATGTTGTAAGCATTCCATTTACCCTGATCATAGATTGGGTTCTCTGGAAACAGATCCTGAGAAAAGGACTAAAACCTGTAGATCTCTGTAGAAGATTTCTTCCACTGAGACTTTCCATCAGTTCAGATGGCATCTTCTCCTATTACTGATAGTTCCAACACCACAGTGTCTACACACCATATGGCCTTAGTGGAAGGGCTATCTTTACCACAGCCTGAATCTGCTATAGATCCCTTTACCATCTAGGCCACCCAGAAATCTGGCAGCCTTTTTTATCAGTATGTGGGACAGAAAAGTATCCTTGCATGTGGGTATGTTGTCTCCAGATCCTCAAGAGGTTTACCAGGTTTATGCTTCTTGCTGATGGTGTAGCATGGTCCTTTCTCCTATGAACTTGTCCACATCTTCAGTCTTTGGGTTTAGATCTGAAAACTGGCTCGAGTCTAGAAACTGGGCAAGAAGTGTGACATTTTATTGGGATGAGTGCCCTCTAGCTCCCAGGTATCTGTCCTTAATTTTCTGCTGGTACAAGTAGAATAGTATTTTTGTCTGCCATTTATTATTTTGCTCCTTTGGATACTGTGCTCTGAGTTAGGCACCCTAGACTGCCATCTCAGTTTTGCTGATTCCTGCAATGACTGTAAACTGCTGGGTTCTGGCAGTTCGGGACTGTATGTTCTGGAGCCCTATTATTTTCTTTGCTGTCAGTCAGCCCAGTTCTATAATGGTATCTCCTACCCTGGTCAGCCCTGACCTATGAAGAGGAGCCAACACTGTTTTTTTGTTGGTTTATTTTTGCCCTTCTCCCTGGTGTATACCTTATGGCTTTACAAATGGTGTGTCTTTTGGGCTTTTCTGTGGAACATAATATTCTGATGGATCATCTGGCCATAAACAGTATATCCATTCCAGTATGGTCACCTTCCTGAGCCTTTTAATCCCTTTGTCCACCATCTGTCATGGTAATTCTGGCATTTCAGCTTTATTTGGCATGCCCATCCTTTTTCCATACTTCTAGGAGCTATCATAGTAGTGACTTTACCATTTCCTAAGGTCTTCTCCAAGGTGTGAAATCCTACATCTCAGAAGAATTCCAAGACATACTCTTCACTAATTTCATGTAGTAGCTCAGAATCCAGTCCTATATGTCCTCTCCTGGATCTGCCCAACACACACAGGTAGTTTTTGGCAGTCCTTTGTGGTATAGTCCCTTTCATTCCTTTTCAGTTTGTACCAAGGAATATTTGGGTGACACAACTCCTTGTCTCCCATAGTGCCTAACCCGTTGTTTGTTATCCTAAATATCAAACACAGTGATATTCCTTGGGGGAAAAAAGTTCTTGATATATACTTAGAGTCCTGGAGCTTTCACTAAGGGGCCATATCAGTTAGGATAGATTAAGCAACGTTTTGGTAATATAATCCACCAAGTCTCATTGGCTTAATGGAATACAGATTTATTTCTTGCTCCCATGAGTCTAATTCAGGTCAGGTAGTTTTTCTTAGCAGCTTGCATTGGGGCTATAACTCAAGGATCTTATAGAACTTTCTTCATTTGACCATGTTATCTAGACACATGGTTTCCCAGGTAACCATGAAGTGGAAAGAGAATGCTGGATTATCAAGGGAGATGTTTTTGATGACCAGTGTAACAAGTGGCTTCAGTACTTTCATCTCTGTTTCACCAGTTCCCAGCCTATCTTCAGAGAAAGCTAGGAAATTCATTCTGTGTGCTCATAAAAAATGGTGTAGTGAGCTTGTAGTATTGTCTTTGTAACAGAAATCAAACACCCAGTTCTCTGTTACAAAAAAAGCACAACTTCTTCAATTGCACATTTGCATATGCTTGTTTTTGATTCAAGCTCCAGACATGACCCTTTGAATGCCCTTAGTAATGACTGAGAGATTTAGGGGACCAGGTTCAAT
The DNA here is from genome assembly GCF_922984935.1 of Meles meles. Taxonomy (NCBI): domain Eukaryota; kingdom Metazoa; phylum Chordata; class Mammalia; order Carnivora; family Mustelidae; genus Meles; species Meles meles. The sequence continues at coordinate 96,888,275 of NC_060068.1, forward strand.
CTGTGCGTGTGTATGTGCAGGATCACATCTGAGGGAATCCCAAAACTAAGTATAGAGTAGTGGAATTACTTGTGAGTCCTTTAAACATCATTGTAATAGCCAGTTGAGACTCTATTTCCTTAATTCTATCTAGGGTAAGATTCTGGTTCTAGAAAGTCTAGTACTAACTCTTCATGTTCTGTAAAGCCTCAGGTAAGTGCCTCCTGAGGATGTTAGCTGAAAGAGTGGTTTGTGAACACATATAAGACTGCAGCTCATCACCTGGCTCAGGGTCTATAGTCTCTCATGGTTCATCTCCTCTTCCTATTTCCCTCAACTCCCTTCTCCTCTCCATCTCCTCCCATCTCCATCTCCATCTCCATGTTATTTGTGATGCTCCACAAATAAGCGAAACCATATGATAATTGACTCTCTCTGGTTGACTTATTTCACTCAGCATAATCTCTTCCAGTCCTATCCATGTTGATACAAAAGTTGGGTATTTATCCTTTCTGATGGAGGCATAATACTCTATAGTGTATATGGACCACATCTTCCTTATCCATTCGTCCAATGAAGAGCATCTTGGTTCTTTCCGCAGTTTGGTGACTGTGGCCATTGCTGCTATGAACATTGGGGTACAGATGGCCCTTCTTTTCACTACATCTGTGTCTTTGGGGTAAGTACCCAGTAGTGCAATTGCAGGGTCATAGGGAAGCTCTATTTTTAATTTCTTAAGGAATCTCCACACTGTTCTTCAAAGTGGTTGCACCAACTTTCATTCCCACCAACAGTGTAAGAGGGTTTCCCTTTCTCCACATACTCTCCAACACACGTTGTTTCCTGTCTTGCTACTTCTGGCCATTCTAACTGGTGGGTATTATGGAGGGCACATATGGCATGGAGCACTGGGTGTGGTTTATAAACAATGAATTCTGTTACGCTAAAAAGAAACTAATGAAAAAAAAAAAAAGATTGCAGCTCCTTTGTGGTTTCCCAAAAATAACTGGGGAGGCATGTACATTTCAGAGAGTCAGCCAAATACTCCATGGGTGCAGGTGGAGCAAAGACAGGATTTGTTCATTATTGATCTTTCTTTCTTTTTCCTTCCTTCTTTCTTTCTTTCTTGGTATCAGTGGACTGATAAAGTGTGGGAACTTTTCAACTATATTAAATTGATTTTTTTTTGATGTCTTGTTTTCCCGTTTCGAGTCTTTGTAATTTTTAGCATTGTAGCTACATGTTAAGGTTTTGATATCAAAGAGGCATGAGTTAATTATACCTCAGGCACTTAATATCTTTTGGTAACTCCCACTTCCTGAGCCTCAGTTTCTTTGTTAGTAATATGGGGATACTAATATCTACCTCAGTGATTGGGGAGATTGGGGAGAAAATATGGTAGTGTACAGTTCTTAGAACATTATCTTCAACATACAGTTTAATAATGACATACACGTTATAATTTTCTTCCCACCTCTCTTTTAGGGTATAATCAAGTATGGACCAGGCCTTATTCACTTTTTTATGTCACTTCCCATGGCTAGCATAAGGTTATGAACCTTATAGACACTGAGTATTTAAGATAATTTGAAGTAACTTCAGTAGTATACTTTAATTTCCATTAGTTGAAATGCCTTGTACAAATTCAAGACATAATAAGAATTATATATAATTTTGGATCATGCTTTTGATTCCCTATAATAGAATAAATATTTTGGAAGTTATTTGACAGCATTGTTGGTTTTTTTATTGAGTCAGCTCTTCATTTGCTTGCTGAGTCCCCTTTGTGAACTTGGTGGAAAGCATGATGCAAGATAGTGAGCTGAGGTTGGGACAAATGGAGTGAAACCAATCGCAGCCACAGACACACAGCTGCAATTTGGCCTCATTAGCACAGTGCCCTAATTAAGTGCCAAATAGTTATTATCAATAATTCAAATATTCATAATGAGCTGATTGCCCGAGCAAGAGATGGAGGGTCCATTGGCAAAGGTAGAAATAAGCAATAGTAGAAACTGCCACCATTCTAATAAAATGGTTCACCTAATATGAATGCTCTCTGCACTGCAGGAAGCTTCTTAATTTCATTTCTACCTATAATTGAATGAAGCCTTAATAGCATTGGGGTTTGGGCTATGCTTCTGTCAGAGTATATTTAGTTCTACAAATCAGGATCCAACAGAAGCTCTTCTTATAGAACAAAGACAAGGAAAACAAGGCAACTGGGGTCACAGATCAATTCAAAGTAGCGCATTTTAAAAAATACTATTAAATTATGAGCACTTTCTATAATACAAATACAGACCCAACAATCAAATTGAAAGAAGATAAGAGTTCTGCTTCCAGTCATTAATTATAGGTGATATCAGCATATTGCTAGGTAGGGTAAAATGGGCAAGTGAATCAGTATCCAAAATTTATTTTTAAAAAATGACCAGTACATGTTTAAAATATATTTTTGTAACCAAAAACCACCATGGAAAAGCATTTATAGTAAACTTATTTTCTTTCTTTGTTGTTGCTGGTATTGACTCAGTATTCATTGTCATTATCACTCTTCTCATTAACTTCCCAATATTAACAACAATATGGATAAAAATTGGCTTTTTTGTTGTTGTTGTTGGGGGGGTATGGTGCAAGGTTGGTGGAGGATAGAGAGGTGGGATATGAACCTGAATGCTGAAATCTCCCAGAACCACTGGCCTAGAATAAAATACATCAGGTTGAGGGTATTCAAATCTCGTATTTGTCCACTGATTTAACTAAGTTAGCTAAACCTTGGGTGCCTCATTTTTCCATCTGTAAAGTGGAATTACTTGCAGATATTACTAATACCACAGGAATTGCTGATAGATAGATCAGTAGGGTATGTGGAGAAACTTTGTTACTGTGCCTCTTAAATATTTTCTGTACACAACAGAAAAGACCTTGTATATTCCTTAGCCCAGGTGTTCCTTCTTACTATCCAAACTAGCACCAACAAAAATCTTACCAGAATCAACAGAATGAGAGTTTCTACTTCTGAGTAGTAAGAATGAGGGTTTTTCTTTTTTTAAAGATTTTATTTATTTATTTGATGGACAGAGATCACAAGCAGGCAGAGATGCAGGCAGAGAGAGAGAGGAGGAAGCAGGCTCCCTGCTGAGCAGAAAGCCCAATGTGGGGCTTGATCCCAGGACCCTGGGATCATGACTCGAGCCAAAGGTAGAGGCTTTAACCCACTGAGCCACCCAGGCGCCCCAAGAATGAGGGTTTTAAAAATACAACATAACAAAAGAAATTCACATCAAAAATGAGAAGGGCAAAGTTAAAGTATAAACATGAATTCTTGGATCCATGCAATGAGATGTTTATTCAAAATCTGGGGGCCCAGTTTTGGAATGTGGGGAAGTCAGGAGCTACTAGCCCCTCTCTTGAAACTTCATTGTAAATATGGGATTGGAGCCTGGCTGTATGTGTTGAAAGAGATCTAAAAATATGTTAAAAAAGAATTCCTGCCAACTAAGCCACAGGACAGGTGGGGGACCCCCAGTGGTATGTGGCACAACAATGTCCTCATTGGAAATACCTAACTCATAGATGCTAGCAATATCTGCCCTAGTTCCTTTTTGCCTGAGGCTATCTCGAATGCCAGATAACAGGCCTCTTTTCCTGGGGCTATGTTCCTGGGGCTCCTGGCATTTCCACTGCCTACCAGACGTGGTAACTGGGTGATTGGGTGATGGGGCACTGGTTCCAAATCAACAAGGTCAGGTATGTCATTGAGATTTCTGGGTTCTTCCCATCTCATCTTCCTAAACTTCTTCTGCAACTACCCCTCTCCACGGTCACGGTTACTATCATCTACCATATGACACACAAAGAGAGTAGAACGATTTTTTAAATGAAAATGATATTTCAGCACATAACATTTGCTCCTCGGTCAAGAGTCTCCATTCTGGTAGGCCTTCTGCTCAGCAACCACACTCCAGAATTGTATAGGTATTGTCTCCTAAAGAACGCAGTTCACACATGATGAGTTTTTATGTGAGCTATAGTGTACTCCACTGGTTTTCAAAGTGTAACCCACAGACTGTTGGGGTCTCTGAGACTTCTTCAGGGGGTCAGCAAGTTCAAAACAATGTTTATAACAGTAAGAGCTTGCTTTTTTTTTTTTTTTTTTAAGATTTTATTTATTTATTTGAGAGAGAATGAGTGAGAGAGAGCATGAGAGAGGAGAATGTCAGAGGGAGAAGCAGACTCTCCAAGGAGCTGGGAGCCCGATGCGGGACTCGATCCTGGAAGTCCAGGATCATGACCTGAGCCGAAGGCAGTCGCCCAACCAATTGAGCCACCCAGGCGCCCCAAGAGCTTACTTTTTATCTGAGTTGACGATTGCACAGATGGCACAAAAACAATAGTTGGTAAAGCTGCTAGTCACTCAACAGAAGTAAAGGCAGCAGCACCAAATTGGACTAGTTGTAATTATATTTATTTTTCATCACCACACTGTTGACACAATTTTTAAAAATACTTTTTATAATGAAATGGAAGTCTGCTTCATGAAGTACTTCTGTTATAAATTGAAGTGTGTCATATTGAAAAAAGGAAATTATACAATTTTTTGAATTTGGAACACCATCTTTACTTGAAGGAATGGCAAACCATGGATATTTAAATTTGGGTATTTGGCACACATTTTCTTTAAAATGAACAAAGGTAGACTGCCATTTCAGAAGAACAACTGGCAGTATTTTTGCCGGTGTTAAAACCCGAGATTTCCAACAAAAAAGAAATCCTGAAAACTTGTATCTGTCACTGTGAGCTTGATAGCTGCCCAATGTTTAAAGATTTTTTAATGAGATCAGTGTTACATTAATGAATATTATATGCTAGTGTGATTGTAATCAACAAATGTCAACATTTGCTGTTGTGTGAAGAATTGTGTCAACATTTGGAAGATTTTTGTAACTCCAGTGAACTTTCCAAATGACAATGCATAGGTTTACATTGTAACATGGGTAAAAGACCCATTAAAATGCATAAGACTAATGGATTTTAGTATAACTGTATGAAAAAAAATTTAAGATTTATTTATTTGAGAGAGAGAGAGAAAGAGGGAAAGAATGTGTTCTTGTTGGGGGAAAGGATGGGGGAAAGGGAGAAAGAATCCTGAGCAGACTCTGTGCTGACCATGGAGCCCATTGCAGGGCTTGATTTCATGACCCAGCGATCACAATCTGAGCCAAAACCAAGAAAGAGTAGGATGCTTAACCAATTATACTATCCAGACACCCCAACAGCATGAAACATTTGTTGATGGGGTTTTGTTTTAGATTCTACATTGCAACTAATTTTTAAAAATTATTTATTTATTTTTTTAAGAAAGATTTTATTTCTTCATTTCTCAGAGAGAGAGCATGTGCATGCACACACACACACAAGATGGGGGAGAGGCAAGCAGAGGGAAAGCAGGCTCCCCTCTGAGCAAGAAGCCTGATGTGGGACTCAATCCCAGGACCCTGGGATCATGACCTGAGCTGAAGGTAAATGCTTAATGACTGAGCCACCCAGGTGCCCCAGAGTGTGTATCTTTTTCATGTATTTTAACAAAACAGTGTATCAGAACAGATTGAATATAAAAGAACTCAATTGTCTATTAAGCCAGACATTAAAAAGATTGACAAACATTTAAACATTGCCACTTCTCACTAATTTTTGTTTGTTTTGAAAAATGTACTGTTAGTTAAAATATATTAACTTACAATGGGTTTTTTTAAATGAATAAATATTTTAAAATTTTCTTTTCTTTTTTTTTTTTTTAGTTTCCAATACGGTAAATATTGGTCTATATAACCTATATAGAAACAAGTTATTTGAGGACCTCATTAGTATTTTAGTAGTGTGAAAAATTCCCAAGCCTGAAATATTTCACAAGCACTGGTCTGTTAGATAGAATAATTGGTTGAACTCTATAGGGCAGTCCTTGAGTTTGGAAATATGGCAAGTATCTATAATAGATAATTTTTGTATTATGATATATGATGTTATTTCTCTCTTTGTGTTGTTTCTCTTCAGCAGCACATAGTCCAGTGCTCTGGCAAAACCACAAGGAACATGTGCATTAACCAGGTATTTAGGTAAATCTCTGCACATACATCTCAGATGAGTGGCCTCAAGTGATATGTGACTCTGCTTTTAACTAAGTAAACCTATGCCTTTGCATAATGGGAAAGAAGTAATCAAGGGAATTTAATCTCTCTGTGTGTGTATGTGTGTGTATGCATAAAGTATGTTTCATACTTACTGGCCATCCTGTAGTTCTGACCCCACTCATGATGCAATCTTTAGCTTTGCCATTTTCTCCCTATGTTTGTGAGGTGAAAGAAGAGTTAAGAGATATGTATGTTAGGTCCTTTATAATTAATCACTCTGATTAATGACCTAAGTGCTTTTCTTTTTGATTCTTTGCTAGTGTTTAATTTGCAATTGCTAATTTTAAAAGAACCATCACTCGTTCTGTATCTTGAGGAAGCCTTGTGGTCTTTTGGTTTCCTCTCTCAATTAAATATATCTTTATTGCCTTCAGGTTCTGAGGAAAATGTGCTATGCTCATCTGGAAGGATAAGATGGCCATTTGGCCTCTGGGAAGCAAATTGCCCTTGAATTACATTTTATTGAGAAATGTCTTTCTGAAATAGTGAATTGTCAGTAAAAGTTGTGATATAAGTCTACAAATGAGATTGAAATAGAGTGGGCTTTCTGTTTTCAGACTTGATAGTGTCAATATCCTTCAACCCTTTCTTCCTCTGACTCACCTAGAGTGTGAGCTCTCTGACGCAGGCTCAGTAAATAGGTGATTCTTGAATCTATGTGACCTCCTTTGGGGCTATTAATATTTTGTATGTATACAGAGCTATTCTCAATTTGCTGATGAAATATCAAGCCCAGAATCTAAGAGCCTAGTTTTGTGGAGGGAAATAAGTCATTTGGGAAGAAATTCAAATTACTTTGGAAATGAAAATGTGCTGATATTTTCCCAAACCCAGCTTTTTATTTTCAGGCTTGCATTACGACTAGCCATCCTTCAAAAAGAAATCTCAGCAGACCCCTAGATTTTACTTCTATTGCTTGCTACTCTAAGTGGGCAAACTGATCTGAGTGATTCAATAGAGGCATTAGTGATCTTCCACTTAGATATTGCAGCCTTTCTGCCAAATATAATGATTGTTTTTTCTTGGCAGTATTAGCCATAGACCCATAGGCTTCTATTGATTACTCTAAATGATATTGAATAAAGACTTAGAGGAGGATACTTGATATCAAGAAAGGGAGTTCCTTCCAATTTTTACTGTAGTTCTGTCAAGCAGTTTGGAGCGGACTTATCTGACACCATTCATTATGGGGAGTCGCGCCAACAATTAAAGTTAACAAGTGAGCATCATGGTTAGGAATAGTATTCCTGAGTCAGAAAGTGCCACTTACTTTGTGACTTTGGACCTGTTACTTAATTTTCTGAGTCTGTTTTCTTAACTGTGAATTAGAGATTATAATATGTGTTTTACAGGGTTGTTAAAATGATTCAAGTAGATAATCCATGTAAACAAATCAGGCCTTGGCACAAAGTTTGGGGACTGTAAAAGTGAGTGGGCTCTCTCTCTCTCTATATATATAATATATATATTATTATTGTAACTATTACTTTGTTAGCAGATTCCAAAGAACGATTAACATAATAAATGTGTCAAAATTTTAAGTTTGGACTAAAGACAATTCATGCCTCTGAAATGATAGACTGATGAAAGATAGTGAATGCTGCAAATAGTATGGCCTTACATTATTTAGAAACAAACTCAGTAGCTGGGCTCATTAGGCCTAAAGTCTGCTTATTCTTAATCAACTATACTTATTTAGAGAACCATACTATTTGATTTTAAGGAGGAATTTGATCGCCTGTTGGTTAACTGGGGAATATAGAGGCTTTCTTTGTTTTTGGCAGTGGGGTGGATCACATTTGTGGCGATTCTGGAAACACTCTATCTCCTGAAGCTTTACTTCATTTAACTAGATTGGCACCTTGGGGTCCACCAGACGACCAGATTCTAAACCATTCTGGCAAGAAATATTGTCCTAGAGGATTTTTACATTTTAGGCAATTAATCAGTCATTTTATAGTAGGTGAAATTATTAGCTCCCAACCTAGAATTATACTGGAATTTACAAAGTAAAAAGAAACTATTTAAGGACTGTATAATTAACTGAAGTAACTTGCCATCAGTGGAAATTTGAGCTGTAGAAATTCCTATTTCACAAATTGTTTGGGGAAGAGAGATTAATATGTCCTAAACTACGCATTTATTATATATTTCGATAGTTGAGTCAAAGTTTCTAATTTAGGATTTTTGAAAGAGGTATAGTCTTTCTGAAATATTTTCAATGATGTTTAGGTTTTAATTGTTATTTTGCTTTATGGTAGTCTTTATCAAACACATTATAAGATGATGAATTTTACATTTTTTTAAAATTTTATTTATTTATTTGACAGAGAGAGAGAGAGAGAGAGATCACAAGTAGGCAGAGAGGCAGGCAGAGAGAGGGGAGGAAGCAGGCTCCCTGCTAAGCAGAGAGCCCGACGCGGGGCTCGATCCCAGGACCCTGAGATCATGACCTGAGCCGAAGGCAGAGGCGTAACCCACTGAGCCACCCAGGCACCCCGAATTTTACATTTAAATGTACTCAAGACTGGCTTTAGCCCTTTATCATCAAGAAGTACATAATTAAGAAAATTTCAGATTAAAGATAATATGTGACAAGTACTATCATTCATTAGATCCTTGTTACTCAATGTGTCTATGGCCCGGCAGCCTGGGCATCACCTGGGAACCAGTAAGCAAGGGAAACTCTCAGGCCTCTCTAGACCAGCTCAATCAGAATCTGCATTTTGATAGGAACTCTAGGTAATTTGTATGCACTTTATATTTGAGAAATGCTGTTCTGTAGCCCAGAAACTAATCAAATAATTTGAGGCCTTCAGCCTTCTGTACCCTGTCCCAGAGTCTCATTGTTCTACTTTACAGTGAGGGTCAGAATAATTTTATTAAAACTTCTCTTCAAAACCTACAATAAATTAACAAAAATTAAGCTGAGACATTTCATGTACACATAAGTACAGAAACTAATAGACTATTTGTAAACCTACCACTGGGTTTAAAGAAATAGTAAATTTGCATTTTGCCATATTTGATTCACCTCTTTCTCCCTCCTGAAGGAAATTTTTTATTAAGATGAAAGATATATAACATAAAAATTAACATTTTAACCTTTTTTTGAGTGTACAGTTCAGTGACATTAAGTACCTTCACATTATTGTACACCACCACTATTCATCTCCAGAACTTTTTCATCATTCAAAAATGAGATTGTCTATCCATTAAATAATAACTCCTAATTCCTCCTTCCCCTGGCCTTGTTTACCACTATTCTACTCTCTTTATGATTTGGCTCTTCTAGGTAGTTTATATAAGTAGAATAATACAATATTTATTGTTTTGTGTCTGGCTTATTTCATTTAGCATAATGTTTTCAAGAGTCATACATATTGTAACATGCATCAGAATTTCATTCCTTTTTAAGGCTGAATATATTCCATTGCATTACATTTTGTTTATCCATTTGTTTGTCAACAGACATTGGGTTGTTTTGGTCTTTTAGCTATTGTGAATAATGCTATGAATGTTGGCCTACAAATATCTGTTTAAATCCCTCCTTTGACTTTTTTTGAGTATATGCATAGAAGTGGAATTGCTGGATCAGATAGGAACTTCATGAATTTTTTTTCAGGAACCACCATATTGTCTTCTACAGTGGCTGTACCATTTAATATTCCCAACAGCATTGCCCAGGGGTTCCAGTTTCTCCACATACTTACCAACACATATTTTTGTTTGTTTTTTTTAATTTTTAAAATTTTTTATTATTTTTTAAAGATTTTATTTATTCATTTGACAGAGATCACAAGTAGGCAGAGAGGCAGGCAGAGAGAGAGAGGAGGACAGGCTCCCTGCTAAGCAGAGAGCCCGATGCGGGACTTGATCCCAGGACTCTGGGACCATGACCCGAGCCGAAGGCAGAGGCTTAACGCACTGAGCCACCCAGGCGCCCCTGTTTGTTTGTTTTATATAATAATCTTCCCAGTGGATGTGAGTGGTATCTTATTGTGGTTTTGATTTCCATTTCTTTAATGATTAGTGATGTTAAACATTTTTTCATGTGATTTTTTTCCCCTTTGTATATCTTCTTTGGAAAATTATGTATTCAAGTCCTTTGCCCATTTTTAAGTTGGGTTGGGTTTTTGTTGAGTTGTAGGAATTCTTTATATATTTTGGATATTGATCCCTTATCAGATATATGATTTATAAATATTTTCTCCCATTCTGTGGGTTTCCTTTTCATTCTGTCAGCAGTGTTGTTTGATACATAAATTTTTAAATTTTAAAGTCTAATTTATTTTTTATTCTGTTGCCTCTGTGATTGGAGTCATATTCAAGAAATCATTACCAAATCCAATGCTATAAAGCTTTTCCTTCTATTTTCTTCTGAGAGTTTTATGGTTTTAGTTTTTATGTTTATGTCTTTGATCCATTTTTTTTTTAAAGATTTTATTTATTTACTTGACAGAGAGAGATCACAAGCAGACAGAGAGGCAGGCAGAGAGAGAGAGAGAGGGAAGCAGGCTCGCTGCTGAGCAGAGAGCCCGATGCGGGACTCGATCCCAGGACCCTGAGATCATGACCTGAGCCGAAGGCAGCAGCTTAACCCACTGAGCCACCCAGGCGCCCCTGTCTTTGATCCATTTTGAACTAATTTTAATATATGGTATAAGGTATGAATCCAATATCATTCTTTTGCCTGTGAATGTCCAGTTTTCCAGTTTGCTTTTCAACTTCAACAGTATATTTTGAGATTTATCCACCTTGATGTGTACATACAATTCATTCCTTTTATTTGTTGTATATAATTCTGATTTATTTACATTAACTATAAATATCTAAATCATTTCTCCAATAAGGGGTGGTTGAGTTGTCTCTTACCTTTTGAAAAATGTCAAACAGCCACAAACATTTTTGTACTTCTCCCATGTGCAAGAATTTTTTATAGTAGAAAACTAGAAGTAGAATTTCTGTTGTTAGAGAGTAGGTTGGGAAATGAAAACTTTTAACAATGTAACCTAAACTTTTAGGACTAAAGTGGATATAAGTTGTAAGGGACTATTTTTTTTGAACTATCACTAGTTAATTGGTTAGATTATATATCATTTCCAATAGATTTATTCTAAAGGATACTGTTTGTAAAAACGTGAGGATGGATGAGTTTGACCATCTGGTGTCATCACTTGGTCACGTGGTTGAATCTTTTCGGAAGCAATTCTTCTAACAGATCACTGCCAGCCTTGACCTTAAAACCTCCCAAATTATTTTGTCACTTGTTAGACAGCTTGAGACTCTGATACTCAGAAGCTAATCACACTGGTTTCAAGACCCATGCAGTTGTAAGTACAAATGTATCCTTAATTTTTAAATGTAGTTTTTTATTTAAAAAAAATAGTTTTGCATTTTTAATCAGGAATCTGCGTTAGAACTGAGAGAGGGTGTTAAAGAAGTAGATAACTCGGAGGCTGTTTTTAACTGAAATCAGTTAACATTCTGACTTCTCCAAAAATGCATTTGGCAGAAGGAGTGCATGAAGAAGAAATCTTTAACAAGTAAAATAGATATTTAAAAGTAAGTCATTGAGATTATTAGAATAAATCACTGCTGATCCCATCACCACTCAGGCTAACTAATGTCATCCTAGGAATAGGTAGACTTGTCCGTGATGCAACAAGCTATCAGGAGATATTTCCGTTTGAACCAAAGAACCAGTATACTGGTAGGATCATTGCTTTGAGCCAGAAGGCCTGGGATTGAGTCTTGGTTCTGTCACTTACTACTGAGTTGGTCTCAGCTTGTCTGAATTCCCAATTTTCTCATCTATAAAAGTTGATGATGAAACCATACTTATTTCTATGGACTTTTTTTTTTTTTTTTAAGATTTTATTTAGTCATTTTAGAGATCAAGAGTGAGCATGGGAGAGTGCAAGGGGTAGGGGGAAAAGTGAGAGCGGAGGGAGAGGGACAAGTAGACTTCTTGCTTAACCACCTGAGACACCCAGGTGCCCCACCTCTAAGGACTTCTTTGAGGATTCAGTGAGATGGTGCATGTTATAGTTGTTGAGGAACTATAAAACCTGTAAATTGTTATAAATGTTAATGGTTCCTCTTATAGTCATTGAATGCCCAAGTCCTGAGCAAGAGCAAGAGTGGCACATTTGGTATACTGATTGTGTTTTAATAATAGGTATGTAATGTCATATTTACTGTTTCTTCTTTTGTTCTCTGTTTTCTGTGAGATTATGATTTTTTCCCATTTCAGTTTTGCTATGATGCAACTCATGGACCTAACTGAAGCAGATTTATAAAGGATTATATAGTACAGATTGAGGCCAGGACCTTGAAAAAGCAGTCTCTCTGAGTGGTGGGGTTATTATGTTTTTATTTTGGCTGAAGCCTAACCAGTTGTTTCAATAAGACATTCAAGAACTTTGAGATAAAGGTAGTTAAGCATTCCCAACTTTCAATCTATGAACTGTGCTCATCTTTAACAAGTTCCAGCAATTTATGCCAGAATTTTTCTATTTGCCTAGATCCTGACAAATAAATATGAATTGTATTAATCATGGAAGATATTCATTAGATGTGATGAATGCAAACCTCTCTTAAAATGAACAATACATGCATTGTATGAAACATAACAAAAGATAAAACATTCTACTGGAATGTTTTGATATAGTTAGTTTGCAGAAATCAATTTTGCCAACCATCCTCCCCCACCCCTACTCACCAGCAAAATTGTTTGATTCAAAACAGGATTTCCTGTATGCTACCAGAAGCATCTGTGACTCTTTTTTTTTTTTTTGTCAGTTTGTCTAAAGTTCCCCATTTGTGTCTTTCAGTCTCCTGCCCACATTTTCCCCCAGATGTGGTATGTTGTAGTCTGTGCCTTGCAGAAAGGCACCTGTCCAAAGGGAAGGAAGAGTGAGGGCTGAAATCCAGCCATGCACCTTCACATCAGTTTATGTGTGCTCAAAAGCGTTGCTTTTCCTAATCTGCATAAGATGCCGCAGTGCTAGAGGAGGCTCTGTCATCTTCCTCAGTGTCTTACTTCTCTCTATTCTCCTTCCTACCCTATTTTCCATTCCTTGGCCGTTAAACTGCCCATCATCATGTATTGGCCAGATCTCCTTCTAGTAACCTTCTCAGCCTCTGTGCCTCTCCAGCTGTCCCACAGGCCATTTTAAGGCGCCCTCCCTGTCTTGTTCCCCAAAACCTCTTCTAACTCAAATATGTTTTATAAGATAGATTCAAGTGTATGGTTTTATGTGTCATTCGAAGCACATGAGATCAAACAAACTTCACTGGTTTGGTGCATTTATTTTTGTGACTATAAAAAGAATAAAAATGATGAAAGCTAGGTTGAGTTGGAATGTAAAATTAGAAAAAGCAAAACAGGAAACAAATGTTTGCTTGGCCAACCATTTCCTACTGAGGCTCTCTGTGTAATGTGGTCTATGAAGAGTTCACTGTTCAGCCTTAAACAGATTGAAATGATCCGTGGGGGGAAATCGCACCAAACCCAAGGACTGTGTGGAAGTGATGTGTAGCGCCAGATCCCTGAGCTGCTGTAGAAAGGCGGGTTGTGAAGGCCTGTGTGTCTGTGTTAAAGGGAAGTCTTTCAAAGCTATCTTTCTAACAGGATAAATGTGAAAGCCACCCGGGAGGGGGGGAAAAAAGCAGCACAAAACGGCCACTTGAGCATTGCTTCCTGCCCATGGAGCTCTAGCTCTTTACTGACAGTTATTCTTAGGCCTTCTTTGGCTTCAAAGGTTTCCTCTTTTCTATTTTTGGTAGGAGAATATGGATTTAGATCTGCATTGTCCCTCTCAACTGCTAATCCATGACCAGAAGAGCGTAGGACTGCTGTGTTCTGTTAGCTCTCAGTTCTCTTTTCAGCACCTCCAAATGATTTTTAATATTAAGGACACAGATTTATGGGAAGGAGTCATTGAGTTTTCAAACTGATTTGTAGTCTTCTAATTTGCACATTCCTTTCTCCAGCAGGGGCATCTTAGAGATCATCTCAAGTAATGGGGCCTGACTTCTGTGATGAGTGAAAGAATCCAGGTTGGTAAAACAGATGGTCATCAAATGACCAAAAAGTAAGCAAAGATGATTTGCATTGGAGTAACATGTAATAGATTAAGCACAATTCCATTTTGGAAAGAAAGAATTTATGCATATGTAATTTAAGATTAGTTTAATATATATAAACTGCAACAGAAAGATACAAGCTATCCCTGACTAGAATGCTGAAGACCTTGGCCTCTGTAAAGGAAAACCATTACCTAGAGCAAGCATTTTTAATTTTACAGGTGTTTAATTTCATGCCCTCTAATTCTTTTTCTTGAGTTCTTTCTGTTTTGCCTGATCTCATGACCGCCTAACTTTGTTGGCCTACTAATAATAATTACCTTGCAAAAGTTATCTTCTGTATCCAGATACCTCAACATTTTTAAAAAAGAAATATTAAGTGCCCAAGTCCTCCCATGAAAATACGGGGCTATCCCCTTTGCTGAATGCAGAACTGGGCAACAGAAATGCCACCCCATCAGACCAGCTGCCTCTGCCACGTGCTCTTAATTAGGGTCTGCCTTCGTGGCTTAAAAAAAGTAACAGTCTTATGCTTGAGAAGGATTTTTGAGGGAAGGTGTAAACTGAAGGATTAGGGGGTTACCCCACATTTCTGAGGGTTATATACACATTTCTGTCCACCATGGCATCTGGTTTGAACTTCATAACCCTCTAGAAATCATGAACCCACACTACAATTATTATATGTATACTATTTTCTATTTTTTTGCGAAGACCAAAACGAACAGAAGCATTGTGGGGTTGGGAAGGGATGGAACTTTGAGAATTAATTCTAGGCACTTTGCAGATGGCTAATTGGCAAGAAAAACCCCCAAATCTAGGCCATATATATTGGGTTTCCAGCAATGGGAAGGTGTCTTTAAATATATTTTACATAATGGTTTTGAACAGCAGGCAGCATTGTCTCGTAAGTGGAGGTATTGACAATGAGCTAAAAAGCTATATAATAGAGTTAAAAAGAAAGCCTCCCTTAACTTTTCCCCAGAACATTTTTACCCTGCTGAATATCTTGGGGGTTATTTTAAATGTGTCCCAATGTCAGACTTGTTCAGAAAGAGAGCATTATATTTCCCAAGAGAATAATGAGTTCTTTTTTTTTTTAAATGGAGCAAAATGCTGACTTTTAATAGACTAGATTTTTCCGTATAGAATATATTCCCCCTCAGAATTCCTAGGCAAATATTCAGACTCCTGGGTTGGGGAAGGTTAAAAGGAACTGAAAAAATCTATAGTGGCTCTTTTTGAGATGCAGTCCCACACTTGGCAGGATGAGGTGTTCATAGCAGGTGCTGGATTTGCTATAAATGGACAATTTATAAACAGATCTGACAACTGGGAAAACAGAGCAGTGGGGAATGCTGGCATTCCAGGGGCCTGTGGTTGATTTCCTATCAGATGGTCCTCAGCATGGAATTATTGATAGCTGCTGCTCTGAAAGAAGGCCAGTTGGCTGACGCATAAAAGGACTGTACCTCAATTCATGCCCGATCTGCTGCTAGATATTTTAAACAGATCAGTGCAAATTAGCTTCTTCAGGTTGGTACTTCCTTAATTAGCAGTTTAATTGCAAAGTCTTCTTCTCAACCTTGATTGAACCCAACTCTCTTACTTGTCTGAAATGCGGAGGACAGAGACCTGAGAGAAGTATAACCAAAACAAAAGAGGACTGAGGGCAGTGGGGGAGGATTCAGAACAGCCTGTAGTGCCCAAGGCTAACACAGAACCTAGCTAAACCAAGCCTGTGTGCAACTGAGAGTAGCATTTTTGGCTGTGTATCCTGGGGGAGAAAGGAGTAGGACCTTTGTGCACTAAGCCCTGGGGGAGAATCTAAAATGTGCAGCAAATGAATCTCATTTTTCTTTTGCTTTTTTTTGTCAAGCGCTGCCAGTACACTGGGATAATCCTAAGACCCCTAGGTGAGGTCTACTTTCAGAGTATTCTCCTGGAGCATTCTAATGATCACATCTACAATTTCCGTTGTTTTTTATTTATTTTTTTAGATAGGCTTTTCCCCGCATAGAAAGTTTAGTGGTACCAGTATGAATGGTTTTGGATAGCATTCCTCCATATTTGTCTGCAGCCTTGCATTGGCACAGTTCTGTTTAGAGCTAGTGGAATGGCCATACCTGTTTGTTCCAGCTATATGAATAGTTTTTCCAGGAGACATTTGTTTGGCTGGGTCTCCGCTTTTCTCCTGACCACACCCTATTGTTTTTCTCTTCAGAGGAGCAGACTGAGGGCCTGATCCTGAAAGGAATTTTGACGTCCTTACAAGGACTGAAAATTGGGCAGACCTGAAGATTAGGGTATGGAAGTGGATGCACACCTTAACACAAGGGCTGGCTAGGCATGAGGACTCTTAGAGTATAAAGCATAGGGCTTTGAGCGAATCCAGAACAGGGACGGTTTGTTGCCGCGTAATGGCTAACATAACAGGAGTAGAAAGGGATCTGAGGCATTGAGGCAACTGACACTTTTGTTAGTTGTGGGAAGTCTTGTCTGTGAGTGGAAGCTCCTGAGAATCTTGCCCGTGGGAATCTCTGTTTCAGCTGAGTGAGTTTTCTGGTAAACATGTGACAAATCTTACTGCAGCATCTTTCATTTACATAGAACCGTATTTAGTATAGGAGGTCCAAGAAAATATAGGTACAGTACTGCCAGGAGAAGTTTATGCTGTAGTTAGAAAGATATACTATATTCTTATGAAAAGATGACAAGGAGGGAGCAGCAGAACAAGTAGAATTTGGGGAAAGGGAAAGCTCTAGAAGTGCCCAGGAAGGTATGGTGGCTGGAGGATGAGGGAGTCATTGATGAGGAAGATTGGGCTGGAGCTGGGCCTTGAGAAGAGTGGGAGAAATTCAGTAATAGAAATGTGCAAGGGAGACTGTTCCAGGTGGGGAAATGTCGTGCTGATAGCCCTGATGAAGAGGTGACCCCTGCGTTTGGGAGGACAGAAAAGAAAATGTCCTGGCAGATAAGGCTGAGGAATTATACAGATCTAGAGGTCACACAGAGTTTGGAGTTCATCCTGGTAGACTTTTCTGATCAGGAAAGGAGATGAGAAAAGCAGGATGTCAGGAAAGTGAAGACAGAAGAGGAGAGTGGCAGGCAGGAGGACCTCATACGGTCCAATCTCCCACTGACCAAGTTTTAGGTCTGTGGAATTTAGTGAACTGTGTAGTGGGTTCTAGTAAGCCACTCTGTGTAAACAGAGCCCTCCTTCTTTGGTGTCTTTCCTCTTCCCTTATAGTTCCTGCTCACCATCTGACTAAACTAGGGCCACACAAGCTTCTGCTTATGGAGTTTCCCCACAAACACAGAGCCAAAGTGAAACAAAGGCAGATTCATTTTTTTAAAGTTCACTGTTTTGACTCTTACTTGCTCACTCTGGGATTCCCATTAGTGTTTTCCAGATTAATTTGAGGCCTTACTAGATATTTGGACACTTCCTTATTTTTATAACTCAGAAGGTCATCTCTGAGCTCTGGGAACATCTGCTCAACTTCATAATTAGGGCAGAACCACAGGCCTGGGAGTGGGGTTGTGTTCTGCCTTGGTCAGGGAGGGCTCACCTACCAACACTCCTGGGAGAACATGATTGTGGAACCTCTTTCCTGATACTTTCTCCCCCTTTTTTTAATGTCGCATTGTGTGGCCTGCAGACAGCTTGGGCATCACCTGGGAAGCTCCACCTCAGAGCTACAGGATCAAGGTCTGCTTATTTTATAATATCCTGTGGGATTCATATGCCCATTAGAGTTTGAGAAGAACTGCTTTTAACCTAGCTATTCGGAAGGATCACCTGTGAGTTTTTTTTTTTTTTTTAAAGATTTTATTTATTTATTTGACAGAGAGAGATCATAAGTAGGCAGAGAGGCAGACAGAGAGAGTGAGAGGGAAGCAGGCTCCCTGCTGAGCAGAGAGCCTGATGTGGGACTCGATCCCAGGACCCTGAGATCATGACCTGAGCCGAAGGCAGCAGCTTAAACCGCTGAGCCACCCAGGCGCCCCCACCTGTGAGTTTTTAAAACATTCCATGGCATATTGTCTATCCCAGATAAATTAAGTCAGAATCTCTAGGGGTGGAGCCCTGACACTGCTGTTTTTTTGTGTGTGTGTGTTTTTTTAGAAGATTTATTTATTTATTTATTTATTTATTTGACAGAGAGAGATCACGAGTAAGCAGAGAGGCAGGCAGAGAGAGAGGAGGAAGCAGGCTCCCCGCTGAGCAGAGAGCCTGATGTGGGGCTTGATCCCAGGACCCTGAGATCATGACCTGAGCTGAAGGCAGAGGCTTAACCCACTGAGCCACCCAGGTGCCCCTGCTATTTTTTTAAAAAACGTTTCCAGATGATTCCATGTGCTGCCTGAGTTGAAAACCGCTGGCCTATGGTCTGTGTTAGCCACTCTGTTTCCAAGGGACCAAATTCCCCTCATGTTGTAAAACAGAACATGACTAACCTTTTAACCACAGATCTAGACAGAGTAAAAATAATGTTAATTAAGCATTTATCCAGAAGCTGGTTAGGAAACTCCTGGCCAGGAGCAGATACAACCACTGGATTCACTTATAGTGTCAAGATGATAGCTTGTTAAGATTCCTAGTCTTAATTATTCTCTTCTGGCTTTGGAGGGTGGCTCCATGTAGAACCTGGAAGACAGTTGCCCTTTCCTCTAATCATCTTGATATCTAAGGAGATGTACCCAGGCCTGTGCTCTGAGGAGTCATGTTCCTTGTCTATTTTAGCAGAAACGTACTGGGGAATTCAGAGTATTGATTTTCACACAAATGCTCACTTTTAGGAAACATGAAAGTTTTAAAAGCAGTTATCCACCTATCCTCAGGCTAGGATAGATGTCAGATTTTAAGAACTATATTATAGTTATTTCAATACACTTTTTCCCATTAGGGCCTTTCAGTTACAGATTTCCCTTAGTTCCCCTCAGCTCTGTTATAATATCAGGAAACTTCTACTAACAGATTCCTGTTCTGAGCCAATCTTGGTCAAGGCTTTGAAGGTATTAGCCACTATGGTTCTTTTTGCTTTACCTCTGACTTTCCCTGCCCTCACTATGGCCATAAGCATAGGCATTGTTATATGAGCTTTGGCTTTCTCATTCCTTACTTTTTGTCTTTTTAGAACTAGGTTTGAAGTGTAGCTTGCTTTCTTAGCTGCAGTCTACACATCCTCAACTTTTTTTTTTTTTTTTTTTAATTTGACAGAGAGAGAGAGATCACAAGTAGGCAGGGAGGTAGGCAGAGAGAGGGGAGGAAGCAGGCTCCCTGCGGAGAAGAGAGCCCGATGCAGGGCTCGATCCCAGGACCCTGAGATCATGACCTGAGCCGAAGGCAGCAGCTTAATCCACTGAGCCACCCAGGGGCCCCCATCCTCAACTCTTTATAGAGAATTTTTTCTTGGGCGAGGTCCTGCACTGAGCTAAGATATTCTAGAATCCTGTGTTGATACTTGTCTGTCTGGGGTCTCCAAGTGTTGCATCCACTCAGCATCTTAGAGCGCCTTTCATGCTGCTCTGCACTGAGCTTAGATTACCTTGCTCCTTTGCACACTGTGGTGTGGACTGTTGGCCACTCCCCTTAAGGGCTCACATTTTACATGGTCTTGTTCTCTTAGCTTTGGCTCCCTCATTTCTTGTTTTTTTTCTCTTTTACCTTTAGCTTGTAATTAGGGTCTCATCACAGCTCACTGTTCCTACCCTCACTCAAGATACTTGTAGTAGCAGTACCTGTTCAAATGTGACCATGGGGAGGGGTAATGTCACCAAGACCATGACCATTCTCAGTAGCAATGGTAACATTATTTTTTGCTCATGAGGATATGGATTTGGAGATCCATATCCAAGCTAGACAGTGGTTTTGAGAAGACCCAACTGTCTCACTCCAAGCTGCAAATATCTAAGACTTATTCAGTTCTACATTGTAACATTGCAAGTCAAGATGGCCTTGGAAAAAAATCTGAATAATTAAACTGATATTAACATTAATGCTAACCTGAAGTGATATTTATGTTTGGCTTTGTGGTTGGTTCATGGATATGTATGTGTATTATATATATAAATATATATATATGTGTGTATATATACACATAAATACACACATACTGAAATTATATTTATTTACTGAAAACATAACAAGGGTGTTTGTGAAGTGGGCACCAAGTCCAAAATTTAAGTGTTGTTTTACTGAAGGTAAAAGATAATTTGCTAATTGCCTTGTGAGGTTCCTAGGCTGCCAGTCCTCGCGGCTCCTTTGGGGACAGCAGAATACTTACTCCTCTCTGGAAGAAAATTCAGGAGGGAGATCAGAGGCTTTTAGACATTGTTGCTGTCCATAAACGAATTTATAATTTGCACCTTCCTGTGCCCAAGTTGCTCCTAGGCACCCTTGCTCTGGTGCTTGAAGTTGGTATGCCTTCTGTCCAGACAAGTAGCTTTTTGGGCTATTAATTATGTAATTAAAAGTCTAAACCTTTTCATTTTAAATGATAATAAAATGTTTAAAGGTATGTTTCTTGTAAACCTATTTTATTTTTTGTCTTTCCATTTTATTGCATTTTATTGAGGGCTGCTAACTGGCCAAGCCAAGCTAATTACTGCCCTGTTGTTTTTGGAAGACTAGGTGACACCAAGGCCATTAATGACTCAATAAATTGGGGCTACAGAAAAGCCTGACTGCTTTCTTCTTGTTCTTCTCTTGTTAGTCACATTGTTCTGCTTTGGCCACATCTGAGAGGATAGGCACTGTGAAGCTGGCTCTTGCTAGGGCTGAAAGCACCGGTTGATAAAAAAAAAAAAAAATCTGTGTGAACAGAGTCTCCAGGGACCAGGGGAATGAGAGGGTCAGAGGGACCACCAGAATGGGAAAAAAGAAGGGGGAAGGATTCCAAACTGAAAATTTTACTCAATTTATTGAGTAAAATGTCCAGCTTCTGATTAAGATCCATGGCTTACTCTAGAGTTATCAATATTAAGTAGACTCTTCAGGTGAATTAGAATCCATTGATCACATGAATTACAGTGAATCCCTAGGCAGTTCTAAGGTGTTTATGGAAAAGATAAATGTTAAAGGGTCAGAGTAAGAGGCCAAGTCCCTTTTTTCCCCATCTTATCATTAAATTTACCCATTCATAAAATGGAAACAAATCTAGCAAAATCTTTTATCCTGGACTCTTGGTGTTACTATACTTTATAAATTAAAGACCAATATTCTTCTTTTTTTTTTTTTCGAGGAATACTACAGTGCCTATCACATAATGATACTTAATAAATTATAGAATGAATGGTTGCATTCTTGATGAAACTCCATTTGTCTTAAAAATGAGGTCAGATATACCTTTATTTTATTTTTAGATTTATTTATTTATTTATTATTATTATTTTTTAAAGATTTTATTTATTTATTTGACAGACAGATCACAAGTAAGCAGAGAGGCAGGCGAGGGGAGGAGAAGCAGGCTCCCTGCTGAGCCGAGAGCCCTATGTGGGACTCCATCCCAGGATCCTGGGATCATGACCTGAGCAGAAGGCAGCTTAACCCACTGAGCCATCCAGGCGCCCCTTTAGATTTCTTTTTAAGATAAGCTATATTTTTCTGTTGAAAGGTAATTTGGTAAATATAGGAACATGAGAAGAAAAAAGTCATTACTGGTCTCAAATGCCCACTCTGTTAATATTTTTTGTATTTTCTTGTAGACTTTTCTATCAAGAATTAAAAAAAACATTATTTTTTTGGCACGGAGGGGTTTGGGCATGCAGAATGTGGATATAACATACACAGTTATTTTAAAATTATAATTCAATTAAAATTAATTTTGATTAGGAGGCTTCTGCCATCATTTGGAATTACTTGGGATTCTTATCACATTGTAAATATTTGTTCTAAGAATTTAGAATAATAGAGTTAGAGCTTAAGCAGAGAGAATGCTTATTGTTGATGAAGCAAGATGTAGGAAAGTTCAGTAACCAGTTAACTAGGCATAGAGCCTCCTCTAGGATCCCCAGCTCATGTGTCCTCTTTCGTTCAAATAAATATCCTTAGAGCGTAACTACCACAAGGGGAGAGGAGGCAACCAGAGAAGATTAAAGACAGTCTGGAATTCTTGCAGAGTATCTTAGTGAAGTAAGCTGATTCCTTAGAGAAAATGAAGTAACCACAAGTAAAAAGCAAAATGGTTCAAAGTGTGTGCTTGAGAGTTATAGGTCTAGGTCCAAATTCTGGGTCTACTAGTTACTAGCTCTGTGGCCTGGGCAGGTTTCTTTAATAACTTTTTACTCACCACATATTTATTGAGTACCAACTATGTGCCAGGTACTCTCTGTGCTGGGGATATAGCTGTGAACAAAGCAAAGCCTATTTTCCATGAAGCTCATATTGCTAGAAGGGAACATAGTGAAAATATAAATGTGTCAGATAGAAATAAGTGACAGGGAGAAAAATAAAGCAGAATAAGAGGGAGAAGGAGTGTCACAGAGATTGTTGTCTTACAAGGGGAACACCTCACAGATAAGATGACATTTGAGTGGATATCCAAAGGAAGTCCTTGGTCTTTCCAGCCACAGTTTTCTTATCGCTAAATGGAATAATGATAGTATCTGATTCTCAGACTGTAGCACTGAGAATTCAGTCAGAGAATGCATTAAAGCAAAATGCCCCTCTGATGATAGCTGAAGTTATAATTCCCTTCCTTCTGTGTCAAATGGAAAAATTAGGTAGAACTGTAAGGACCTTGGTAGCAGTAACACTCTTATGATGAGTAGTCTGACTTCCATGATGATACATGCTTTTGATGGAATCTTGGAACTAATTCTTACTCCCTGTTGATACTTAGCTATATCTGCCCAAACTACTAACCCGTTTCACATCAGATGGAGATCTTATGCATAGCTGAGAACAACTAAGCCATACTGAATGAATGAGAACTCAAGGTTGAATTCCCTACGCAATATGACTTTTCATTGTAGCCTTTGAGCCAGGATGCTATCTAATGGGTAAAAGTAAATGAGATACTTTTGTTCAGATTCATAAGAATGTTTCTGTGGATATAAGACTTGCCCTTGCTTGAAGGGATAATATTAAAACTCATTAAAGTTTGAGTACAATGGTGCTTATTATAGAGAAACTGAAAAAAGAGCTAAGAGCTTTGCCTGGTTGGCATTTCTAAAGTTAATGTAACTTACTTGAAAAACAGAGCTTTTCAATTTCCATGGTCCCATGAGGTACTGCAGTCTTTGTGTTCATCACCCAAGGTCTGAGAAATGACAGTAGCTGCGTTTGCAAATTGTATAAAGTGCTTAAATCTGCATGAAAATGGTCATGTAGCAAGAAATTTTTTTTTTTAAGTGATGGGAAATTGTTTTCTAAAACAAGCATTTGGAGAATTTCTCCCATGATTTCTGAGCAAATTTCTTTCTTTTGATAAGAAATGTTTTCTCTAAGTCCTGTCATGTAGGGATTTCACTGAGAAACATGGGTCTAGACCTCACTGAATAGCACTGATATCCATGAATGTTTTGACTTGCCCGTTGACTTGATAGATCTGTTTTTGTTTTTGTTTTTTTAAACCTGGTTTAATTCAAAGTGCAGAGTGGTTCTCTGTGAGGCTTTGTCAAGTAGTCTAGACCCTTGCATGCTCCTGAGGGCTCTTGATACTCTGGAGGGGAGTTTGTAGATCATTGCAAAGTCCAATTTACCTGACTGTTTTAGCTTGGCATTGTAGACCTTATTTCTGGCTACTTCCAGATCTATAAATGGATTTGTATTTATTGAAGAATTTGACCTTCTCATTTTAAAGACATTTCCCTTGTTAAAGGTACGTGTTGGCTAGTGTTCCTTTTTCATTCCTGACAAAGGTGCACTCATGGTGGTCTGAAAAAAATTACTGGAATGAGGGACGCTGAACCATTTGTCAGCAGTGGGTATATATAGGTTTATGCACTGCTCTTTCACAGTTGATGTTTGATTGTTTCTGTGCATTTCCCCTATTTGTATTTTCTTGGGCCTCTTCACCATGAGCCTCCTGGAGTACCACAGGGTCTTTAGTAGCTATAAATGATTTGAATGTAAAGGTCCTTCGGTCTGTATTTGTAAGAATTTCTCCCAGAAGGAGGGCTTGGTTTCAATAGCCTTACTATTGGGCTACCTCCCCTCCTTTTTTTTTTTTTAACAAAAACTTCAAGAATTAAGGGAAAAACAGGATAAGTGCTGTTTTCAGTGGTAAGAGAAATACCCAGCATGCCTAACCTTCATCAGGGAGAAAGAATCTCCAAAGACAAGAAATAATATGTGAGAAAGACACAAGAAAGATGTGTAAAGATGTGTAATTTTTTTTTTTTTGGTTGTTTGATCTTAGCATTTTGCCCATTTTATTGATCCATGTGCAAATAAAGACTGTTTTCACAGTGAGGGGCTCTGATATATTGTCTTTCTTACATTAATGTTTGTGGCAATGGCAGATTCATATGACACTTGCTTACTTAATTCACACCTCTTTGTGATCTACTAGCCTACTCGTAGGACTACTAGTCATGGACTTGACACGTCAAGGACTTGTTTGATTCACAGTAAATGCCATATTGCTTTTCCATCCTCAGCAACATATCCATAAATTACTTAAAGAGGCATATGGCTAAGGATAGAGGTCCCCAATTATGTGATTGTGGGGCCCGTTATGCTTCAACAATTTTCATTAACATATGTCTTTTTAGTATCTGTGGATTGAGAAATTACAAAATGTAAACAAAAAAAGCTTTTGCGAGTTCAGGTACATGGTATCTGTTTGAATGTATTTATGTATAATTGTTCATTAATTTTTAGTTATATAATTAATATATGTCTACATTTTTGTTGAGTAAATTAGATACAACCCGTAAAACTGTACCTTCTTTCTCACTTCTTACCTGTGCCCCATTTCTTGTCTTCTCCCTGGAGGAAACTGCTCATAGTAATATAGTTCATATCCATCCCTATCTTTTCTCTGCTATCTTATTAATACATAAAAATAGTATATATTCGGTGCTGCTTTATATGTCTGGTACATTTGTTCTCTGAAACACCCTTTGTATGTATGGGTCTCCTTAGAATTGTGTAGTCAACTATTCTTTGGGGTAGGTACCAAGAAGAAGACTTGCAGGGAGTTTTCCTTTTAAATGAACTCATATTTATTATTCACAAAATCTAGATATATTTGAAGTGTAGTAGAATATACATGTTAAGGCATTATTTATTCAGCCTGAAGACAGTGTCTGGAGTCAAAAGGCTCAAAGTATCCCCTGAGTAATCTCTAACAGAGTGGAAAGAAGGAAGGTCTAGATGTTGTAGGCCTTGTTTCATCATGTACTGGCTCTGTGACTTAACAGGTCTGAGTGTCTTTCTGTTCCCTCACATATAAAATTGTGAGGGTGAATTCTGTTTACCTCACTGGCATGATGAACAAATGAGAAAATTACATTAAAGTTCTTTAGATTTTTGGTGCACTTGAATGGTACAGTCAGTTAAGCATCTGACTCTTGGTTTTGGCTTGGGTCATGATCTCAGGGTTGTGAGATCAAGCCCCATGTTGGGTTCAATGCTCAGTGTAGAGTCTGCGTAAGGTTCTCTCTCTTTTTCCCTTTCCCTCTCCCCCTCCCATCTGCATGCATGCTCTCTCTCTCTCTCAAATAAATAAATACATTGTTAAAAAAAAAGTTCTTTGAATTTTTGGTTCCAGCATCATGACAGTCTATTGTAGAAGACTGTGCACAACAAACACATACATTAACACAATAATTAATTTTTTAAAAACTTATAAAATATTAAAAATAGAAAGTGGTCCTCAAAAGAAGAAAGTGAAATCTCTACCAGACGCAAAGAGGGAACCCAAACTGGAGTGGTAAGCTAATGAGCAGATGTCACCAGGACACAGAAGAGAATTAAACATTGATATATGACCCAAATGTTTAGATAGGTGGTAGGGTTTTAATGCCCAAAGATCTGTCCTTGGGTTAATTAAGGCTCCTGAGATCCTACTATGAGGCTAAGCTCATGCCTGCTCTTCCAATAAAAGGTGCACTTTAAAAACTCTCCACTGGTCCTGCAAAGCTCTGAGACAGCTCCTGAGTATCCTGCATTCTGGTAGAAAAAATAATATCCACATGAGTGTGCTGCACATGGGTATAGAACCCAAATTTAACCTACCTGCATCTTGGGGAATCCCAAACTGAAAAATTAGTATAAAAACTGACTATGGAGTAATGAAACCCCTGGGGCTTCCTTTGTAGGAAAACTCAAAATCATTCTCAAAGTATTTTCTGCACTTCACAGCATACAAAATTCACACACACACACACACACACACACACACCCCATGTGCCATAGAACGAAATGATAGGGGAACTAAAATTTGGAAAGTTTATATCCTAGGAACTTAATAAAGCGTTATGAAATTTAGGATATTATAAAATTAGTTTGTTTAAAATAATGAAAGAAATGGGAGGTGGGGTATAGGCAACATGGGTGAAGGGGGGTGGGAGATACAGACTTCTGGTTATGGAATGAATAAGTCATGGGGATAAAAGGTGCAGCATAGGGAATATATTCAGTGATATTGTAATACCACTGTATGGTAATAGAGGTAGCTGTACTTTGGTGAGTATAGCATATTGTAGACTTGTCAAATCACTATTTTGTACACCTGCAACTAATGTAACATGTGTTTCAACTATATTTCAATAAAAAAGTTATGAGAAAAAAAGGATGTGCATGAAAGATAAAATTATGAAAAATAAAATTAGGGGAAAATTAAATAATGAAATGAATACTAAAACAGAAAGCTTGTTCATTTGAAACATATCACATAAAACTTTAGGAAGAAAAGCTATAGCTACTGAAATTGTGCTTTGTAAATAACACACACAATGAAAGGTAGGGCTTATTAAGATATAATTATTAGTGATTAAAGAGTAAAACTAAAGCAATAGTTCCATACTAGGCTATTACTAATGTGCTATAAATACTTGTAATGATTTCCTTTTCACTTAATTATTTATGTATTTTTTTAAAGTATAGTTGACATACAATGTTATATTAATTTCAGGTGTACAACATAGTGATTAAACAATTATATATATTACAAAATGCTCACCACAATAAGTGTAGTTACCATCTGGCATAATACGAAGTTATTACAATATTATTGACTATATTCCCTAGGCTGTACTTTTCATCTCCATTACTTATTTATTTTATAACTAGAAGTTTGTTCCTCTTAATCCCCTTCACCTGTTTTGCCATTCCCTCACTCCTTGTGCTCTGCTAACCATCAGTTTGTTCTCTGTATTTGTCTTTCTTTCAATTTTTTTTTACATTCCACATGTAAGTGAAATTATATGGTATTTGTTTTTTTCTGTCTGACTTATTTCACTTAGCATAATGCTCTTGAGGTCCATACATATTGTTGTGAATAGCAACATTTCATTCTGCTCATGGCTGAAAAATATTCCATTGTGTGTGCGTGTGTGTGTGTGTGTGTGTACATATGAATATGAATGATACCTTTATTCACTTATCCATTTATCTAAATTTTAGAACAAGTTCTGTTTATCCATAATAACCTAACCCACATAAATAATCACACCAAGGGACAGAAAACATAAATAAAATCCAAAGTGTTTGTAAGTCTCTGGACTGAAGTTTCTGAGCTTTTTAAACATCTTTGATTTTTTTGCTTCTTTTATAGGGAATAAATTTGCCTGTGGAAATTAAGAGATTTCACCATGTAAATATAAAGTAATTCTGAAGGCAAAAGTAAAGTGCCTGTAAAAATTGAACTCTAGGGCGCCTGGGTGGCTCAGTGGGTTAAGCCGCTGCCTTCGGCTCAGGTCATGATCTCAGGGTCCTGGGATCGAGTCCCACATCGAGCTCTCTGCTCAGCGGGGAGCCTGCTTCCCTGTCTCTCTCTCTGCCTGCCTCTCTGTCTACTTGTGATCTCTCTCTGTCAAATAAATAAATAAAATCTTAAAAAAAAAAAAATTGAACTCTAAACCTCAGAAAGACTTTGTGTCCCATGAGAACAATGAAGAAAATCTTGTTTTGCCTCTGAGATTTGTCATGGCTATGACCCAGGGAACTAGAGCATACTTCCCTTCAACAATGAAGTTGTCCCCTGTGCTTAGATTGCAAAGAACTTCTAACTGCTGGCAGTGCTAATGAAGCAGTTGCTTATATTCCATGCTGAAGGGACTTCTTTGGAAGAAGCCCAAAGAATTTTTGCTTTATAATGGACAGTCCAGGGACTCTTCTTATATATACCTTTTTGTTGGCTTTACTGCCGGTAAGAACCATACCCTCCTTCTGTTTCACTGCTGGAGTGTCTAGACCTTTTCTGCATGATTGTCAAATGTTTTCTTGCTCTTTGAAAACAAGACTTTCCCGGGGATGCTCATATTTTTGTTTCCACAACATTTGTAATGCCACATTCTGAACTGAGCAATAACATGGAATTGGCCAAGTATGAGAGAATATTATCAATTCTTGCCTGAGCTTTCCAGTTCATCTCCTTTCCTTAGGAATGGTTTTGTGGTTGCTGTCTTTGTTGCTAATATTATTCATCAATGAGAATAACAACAAATGCTAAGTGATCTATTAAAATGAGAAGATAAAGTTCAAATTACTTAGGAAAGAGTTTTTCTAGAGATCGTAAGAAAAGTGTCTACAACTTTGATTTATTGGAGAGCTTTAGAATAAAGAGGTTAAAACATTGGGGGAAAAACCTGGTATAACCAGCTAAAGGGAAAAGAAAGAAATGAAATTTTAAAATGAGTGATCCCTGAAAAGGAAAGCAAATTCCTGTTAGTTCATGTAAGAACAATTGAAAGTAAGACAAGCACTATTCTATTTGAAAATAATAAAATTCATGTTTAAATTGCAATTTATTTTCAGCATTAAAGACTATAGACTAGACTGGGATTTTGGAACCAAATTCAGAGCTTGACAGTGCAGGTTGGAGAGAGTAGAGTGGCTGTCTGCTTGCCAACATTAAGCTGTAAATAATTTCTTTTGAGGGTTTTTTGTTTTGGTAGAAATGAAACATGCCATGGTGGTGTGTACACGATGCCAGAATATCTGAAAGGAAATCAGAATACAAATGCATGCCTTACATCTATCCCATACGTAGGAATAGTCTTCAGGATGGTGGCCCCATTTCAGCCAGGAATCAGGAAATGGCAGTCAGGGAACAGAGGGCTGATTTCTGCTCCCAGCTGACACCCTTTGGGACTTCCATCCCTCTTCCCTGTTTTTGGCTTTGCTTCTGTTAAGAATTGTGGCCCTCCTCCTGCTTCCCTTTGTCCTTGTTTCTATTCTAACTTCTTTTGAGTCTTATTTCTCATTTGTATAATCCCAGTGCCTGAACCCTGATAAGATTTGAGAAATACTCATTCCTGTTTTAACATACCCTATTTCCCATCCACACAAGTGGTGGAAATGCAAATAACAAAAAGGTGAAAAAGAGGACCAGAGGCTGATTCTTATGTAGGTTTTCTCCCTTTGCTATTCATGAGGTCTCACAGGGAAGAATCCTTATCTCTACCTTATCCTCTCATTCTCCCTCCCTGCTCTGTGGGGGGGCCCCAATGATCAAGGGGGTCATTGACTTGGAATGCTGCTCTGAAATGTAGATGCCTATTTTTCTTTAGGCCTCTGTGTACTCTGAAGCTTCCCTAATCCCTTACTGTTACCCTTATCTTTCACTATAGGGTATTAAAATTAATATCTTATGTTAGTAAATTTAAGAGGGAGGTAACTTTAGGAGGAAGCTTTTAACTTTCTTAGTATCCCTAGCAACACATGCTCCTAGAAAACCTCAAAAGATTTTGAACTTGCTTATAGGAAAAGGAAGGCCTGAGAGAATTTGGGAAGTGGGCAAAGCCTGAGACAGGTGGGTGGGGGGGCGTCACAAGATGGTGATGGTAGAAAGTTAAAGCAGTGCTCAGTGCAGAGTGTCTGAAAGCTGACCCACACTGAGAAAGAGACATGTTTCTTGAGAGCCCTTGAACTTTCCTGTCACCACTCTGCCTCTCTGAGTGTCCCAAAATTGCCTTCTAAAATCTTCACTCCTGCTGCTGGGTATCTGAGGTGAAAGGTGAGAAAGTCACTGATCCCACTGATCCCACCAGTATTCTGCCAGTATCACTGTGACACTGTTACATGGTACTTGTAGCATGGCATATTGTGGCCTCAGGTCCTGGTTAGCTCTTTACTACTTAGAGCTTGTTTCTTTGGGAGCCTGTTTTCTGAGAGCTCCAAACAACCAGTTTGAAGCCAGACATTGGGAATAATAGTTGTTAGAAAGTTTAATCCTACTGATAATGCAGTCATTTATCCAGATTTTTCTAAAAGTCTAGACAGTGTGAGGCTAATAAAGGCCATCTGATGGGATACAAGTTTTCAGATGTTTACAAATGGATGGCCAATAGCAGGGGATACAGTGCTATCACAGGTCACAACATAACTAAGCCAGCCTATTTTCACTCTTAAAATCATAAGAAACAATCTCTTATTCCTAGGAGGTGAACTTTGATTGTAGATATATGGGGCTGTTTTGAGACATGTAGCTAGCTTAGGTATCATTAGTATTTTACCATCAGTGAATTTTTCCTGGTGTTCTTAAGTGTTTTCAACTTAATTGGATGCACTTAAAATGTCTGATTTTGAAAAACAATAGAGAAGTACATAAAAAGTGAGTATAATCAAATACAAATGGTTCATAGTTACATTAAAAAGGGAAAAAAGGGGGCGCCTGGGTGGCTCAGTGGGTTAAGCCGCTGCCTTCGGCTCGGGTCATGATCTCGGGGCCTCGGGATGGAGTCCCTCATCGGGCTCTCTGCTCAG
This sequence comes from Meles meles, assembly GCF_922984935.1. Taxonomy (NCBI): domain Eukaryota; kingdom Metazoa; phylum Chordata; class Mammalia; order Carnivora; family Mustelidae; genus Meles; species Meles meles. Next base: position 96,919,421 of record NC_060068.1, read on the forward strand.
CAGGGAGCCTGCTTCTCTCTCTCTCTTTCTCTCTGCCTGCCTCTCTGTCTACTTGTGATCTCTGTCAAATAAAATAAGTAAAATCTTTAAAAAAAAAAAGGAAAAAATCCATGTATTATTCCATTTAATATACTGCATTCAGAAGTCAAAGCCTGAAAAAGAATAGTAATTATGTAGTTATTTAAAGAAATGTATTTTCAAAGAGTATTTAATGGCTTGAGAATATGCTGCCATCATAATTAGAAAACAGCAGATCACAAAACTGTTTTGGAATGATTCCAGTTTTGTAAAATAACTGAATATATGTACAAACACACACACACATACACACTAACACAAAGAAAAATGAAAAGACCTGGGATTAATAAAGAAAAAGATTGTGATCATCCAAGTGGTAGGATAAGAAATGATTTTATTTTGCTTCTTTGTATTTTTTAATGTCTTATAGTAGACAACTTTTAATGTGTTTTCATAGAAATTTTTTTAAAGAAAACATTATAGAAGAAAAAGAGATTGAAATGAATGAAATCTAACTCTAAGATGAAAAATACGTTGCAATGAAAAAAAAAAATAATTAGAAGTAAGGAAAGAGGCTCCTGAATAGTGGGTAGGGGAAAAGAGAAAGGAAGATTGTAACTGGGTCAAGTACATGTACAACTTTTTTTCCAAAGCTCAGGCATTTTTTTTTTTCCCCTACAACTGCATCTAACCTCTCCAGAGCTGATTTCTTCTCATCTTAAGAAGGCAAGTTTCTGAAGTAATTGCAAGAAAGATCACATTTGCTCCCGGCAAAGTGGCCCAACTGGCACTGCATTTGTAAACAGTGTTTGTTTCAGAGTTGCTGACTGTACAAGTTGCTTTATGGGCCACTTTTTGGGCAGCTGTCTGGAGTTGGTATTGTGTGGTGCTGCCATAGACTTCTCAGGTTTTCCTGGTATACCAGGGGGCGCAGTGGAAAATCCATGCCTGATTCTGTTGAGGTCCAAGTTGTCACACTATAATGCTCTGCCTCCCTGCAGCCTGAACTGGCCTCCAGAATTGACAGTTGTTTCCCATTAAGCTATGGTCAGGCTCCTTTTTTGTTGTTGTTGTTATTGTTGTACTGAGATATTCTCTTATTCAGCACCTCAGCTTTCATCCCAAGATTTGGATGAGAGCCACCTGGTGACTCTGCTCTGAGGTTGTCCCAGAAACAGATCCCCAAAAAGAAATGCATACGTCTCCTGTGTGGGCATGCCAGCCACACCCAACAAGGTTGGCCTTTAATGTAAAGGCAGGGTTTGCAAATAAGAGAATGCGATTGAAACAAGGACAACTTCAAGGTTGGGTTTAGGGTACTGGGTTTGTTCATTTAGCTTGTTTCTGAACCAAGATTAAAAAAAAAAAATCAGGGTTTGCAAAGCAGCTGATTAAGTGGCTCTAATTATTTTGGTGAAATAATTTCTCTGCACAATAATCTCTACCTATGGATTCTGTGCTCGAGGCATGAAAGTAACAAATCTTTGTTGTAAATATGATTTTCAAAAGAGATAATGCATGGAAATGCTTAGCCCGTATAGTGAACATTCAATAAATGTTCATTCCTTGTAGTTAGCTGAAGCAGTAGGGCAGTAAGTTGGCAACACTGGATGGTATTTCCTCTGTGTTAAAAAACAGGTTTGTTTTGTTTTGTTTTAAAAGATTTTATTTATTTATTTGACAGATAGATCACGAGTAGGCAGAGAGGCAGGCAGAGAGAGAGGAGAGAGGAGAAAGCAGGCTCCCTGCTGAGCAGAGAGCCTGATGCGGGGCCTCAATCCCAGGATCCTAGGATCATAACCTGAGCCGGAGGCAGAGGCTTAACCCACTGAGCCACCCAGGCACCCTAAAAAACAGTTTTAACTACAGCAGCGGTGGTTTTGTTTCTAGACTAGAAATCTGTCTCAATTCTAACGTTTTTATGTTATTCACATTTTGAGCCCCTTATGAACAACATTATCTCTCAGAGGAATGGGTTATGGGGAAAGTATGGTGATGAATAACGTCTCATCATCGCAGCCTACTTTTTCTGCTGCTCACAACCCCTACCCTACCTTTATGGGATGGCTCAGCTATGCAGCTACCCAGAAAATTTCTTACTTAAGAGATGGGCTTAATTCACATTTCTTCTGGATGGCCAGAGGGATGTGACAAATGACCTGGTGAGATGGGTACTTTATTTCATCAACAATCCTCTTTCCCACTCAGTGGGTTATTTGCTCAACTTTTCTTTCTTTCTTTTTTTTTTTAAATCTGGAGACTTGGAGGTGATCCACTAAAGACAGGATCTGAGTGCTGGGAAAATTTGGAGGACTCCTATCTCTCTTGGAAAGAAGACACTCATTCCATTCTATGTGGGGTGGGGGGGATTAACATAATGAAGTTTGGTAAATTCCTTCATTAATGTAGCTGTTATCTAGCAGTTGAAAAACAAAATTCAAAGAACCATACATCCTTGGCAAAGCTGCTTCTCAGAGCCCCTCCTCCAGGGCATCTGCTCAGGGAGCCTCTTCCAGCCCTTGAGAAGTAGAGAAGTGAACAGTGTCTCCCTCTCTTAGGTCTCCCATTATGTCATGCTCTTTCTTGAAATCCATCCTCTTTCCTCCTTTTTGTCTTGCAATGGTTTTCTCCAGCTAATGGAATTAGGTATTTCCTTTCTCTTTTCTTCCCTCCCTCCTTCTGTTTCTTTCTTCTATGCATTGGTTTGTATTTTCTTTTTTTTTTTTTTTAAAGATTTTTTAATTTATTTATTTGACAGAGAGATCACAAGTAGGCAGATAGGCAGGCAGAGAGAGAGGAGGAAGCAGGCTCCCCGCGGAGCAGAGAGCCCGACGCGGGGCTCGATCCCAGGACCCTGAGATCATGACCTGAGCCGAAGGCAGCGGCTCAATCCACTGAGCCACCCAGGAACACACTTTTCATTGATTCATTACCTTTTTTTTTTTTTTTTTTTTTGATTATCCATTCTGTGGTTGCACTTTATTTCTTATCATACGGAACAAAAGTATTCTGTCTCCTTGTTTGGTTCAGTATCTCAGAATATGCCCACCTATTGGTGGAAAAGACATGTGCAAATTAGTGAATAGTCCACAGTATACAATTTCTTTTGGGAAGACCGTCAGATTCTCTGCAAACTCCTATGTTTTTTCTCTTTGGAACAGGGTACTATCCAGCAGGTAAATCCATCTAAATGGCATCATTTTTTTTTTCTTTCTTTCTTTCTTTCTTTCTTTTTTTTTTTTTTTTTGGAAAAGGAACAGTATTTTGTCACTTTTCATTTTAGAGTAGTATTATAGAAATAATATCTTTCTAGCTTTTCTTGTGTCTATAATAAATTTTTATATTAACATATAATGTATTATTTGCCCCAGGGGTACAGGTCTGTGAATCATCAGGCTTACACATTTAACAGCACTCACCGTAGCACATACCCTCCCAATGTCCAAAACCCAGCCACCCTATCCCTACCCCCTCACCCCCCAGCAATCCTCAGTTTGTTTCATGAGATTAAGAGTCTCTTATGGTTTGTCTCCCTCCTGATCCCATCTGGTTTCATCCCGCCCCCCCATGCCCCACGACCCCCCACCCTGCCTCTGAAATTCCTCATTTCAGAGAGATCATACAATAATTATCTTTCTCTGATTTACTTATTTTGCTTAGCACGATACCCTCTAGTTCCATCCACATTGTTGCAAATGACAAAATTTCGTTTCTTTTGATGGCTGCAAAGTATTCCATTGTGTGTGTGTGTGTGTGTGTGTGTGTGTGTGTGTGTGTATGTATACCACATCTTCTTTATCTAAATGGCACTATTTTTATAAGTGTCAATTTTTTTTGTTTTCATCAAAAAGCTTATGTTTGTCCATAACAGAATATATGTGTGGTCACTTAAAAATTTTTTTAAAGATTTTATTCATTTATTTGACAGCACAAATAGGCAGAATGGGAGACAGAGGGAGAGGGAGAAGCAGGTTCTGTGCTGAGCAGAGAGCCCAACCTGGGGCTTCATCCCAGGACCATGGGATCATGGCTTGTGCTGAAGGCAGACACCTAATTGACTAAGCCACCCAGGCACCCCTCACTTAAAATTTTTAATAAACACCCATCTTTTTAGTAAAATATGTTCTTCTTGGCATGGAGTTTTGTTCTCTATTAAATAAGGTGATTTTGTTATCTCTGGTTCAGAGGAAAGCACTTTACCACTGAGCAGAACCCTGGGTTGACATAACTATAAGGGAGGCAGCCTTTACAATGCATCCTTTCTTTACAGGAAAGGCAGAGATGTGAGATTTGGTAAAAGTAGAAGGAAATGTAGAAGGGAGGTGAGGGGTGAAGGGATGTTGTTTTCTAAATATAAAATGTATATTAAGGGACATAAAGGGACATACAAGGGACATAAAGATGATTCTTTTCACAAGGAAAGACAGAGAGAAAACAGAAGATCATGTAATTATGGATGGATAGGGACTTCTTTTTTTTTTTTTTTAAGATTTTATTTATTTATTTGACAGCTAGAGATCGCAAGTAGGCAGAGAGGCAGGCAGAGAGAGAGAGAGGAGGAAGCAGGCTCCCCCCTGAGCAGAGAGCCCGATGTGGAGCTTGATCCCAGAACGCTGGGATCATGACCGGAGCCGAAGGCAGAGGCTTTAACCCACTGAGCCACCCAGGTGCCCCTGGATAGGGACTTCTGAGTCAAAGCACAGGATAGCAGTTTCAGGAATCAAGATGCTTCTATTGAGTACTAGATTCAAACTATTCTTATAACCTAGTGGAACCTCAGCCTACTTAATTGCTTCAGCAGTTGCTCACAGTTCTATCCTGTTTGCCCATCATTCTTAATTTGTGGGTGTTGAGCAGTGGTTCTCATACTTGAGTATGCATAAGAATCGCATGTGGGGTTTATGAAACATGGAGCTTCAGGAGCTCCACCTTTGGAGCTTCTAATTCAGCAGGGCTGGAGGAAGGCTCAGGAAGTTTATTTATGACAACACTCCACATAGTTCAGATACAGGGGTCCATAGAATGAGCTGTGAAAAATGGGGCTTGGGATTTATGTAGTTTTAATGAGGGAAGAAATATATGAGGAACAACTGGGAAGGGGCTGGGAGGGTCTGCCATAATCCCATAGAAAAACCACTTGAAAAATTAATCCACTGATTTATCATCTCACTAAAGCAAGATTATAGACATTTTATCATTGTTCAATAGATGTTAGACAAGTGCCCAAGGGTCTTATCCCAATTTATTGAAATAGTTTTTAGTAATAGTTGGCTGATTGCTTCCTGGGAATTTCTAGAACTGCAGTGACTTCGAAAACTTTGTTACAGTAATAGCATTCAAAATTTGGATGGGGGCTTTGAAATGAGTAGATACATAGGTGTCATCTCACTTTAATTAACATTTACTACATTTTCATAATAAACCATGTCCTAGGCCAATATACAGGTTAGTACCTGGCCTAGGACATAATATCTTCATGTCTTGTGGTAGGAAACAGAAAGAAAGTGTCCCTGCTAATTACAGAGCAATCGGATGTAACTTGTGCCATAATAGACGAACTTGTAAAGAGCATGGGAAACAAGATGAAGAAGCTAGTTTTTTTAACCTTAGAGATCATTCTCATCAAAAAGTTCTTTCACAGAGAGAAAAATGGGACTCAGAATTAGGACTTTAGTATGTTCATTTAATGAAAGGCCTTCAAAGTTTATGTTATACTTTCTATCCCAAGCACACAGACTCTGTAAATGGTACTCCAGGGATGTATGTGTATATGTGTGTGTGTGTATGTGTGTGTGTGTGTTGTATCCAAATGAAAGAAAACTAAATATTACTTTATTACATTGTCTTCCTTAATCATCCTTTGGACCTTCTGAAATATCGAGGTCACTGGGATTGTCATATTCATCTTGTTTTAACTTGGATTGTTTATATAGTTGTGTTGATCAGCTCATACATGCTTCCCTCAAACTTGATTCCCCAGCTCTTAGGGACTAGCTCTGTAGAGCTTTAGAGATAGTAGTGTTAGAGCTCAGATGTTAGGTTTTACTTTCTGAAACGTCACTCCTTAATGAAAATAAATGAATTTGGAGAAAGGATTTAGTAATATTTTGACCTGTGGCATGTTTTAAACCTGAGTACCTAAAGCAAAATAATGAAAACAAACAAACAGAATGAACAAAAGAGAGAAATGCTTTACACTTCCCACTTCTTGTAAGTCTCTAACAGTGCTAGAAATGGGCAAGGAAAGATCTTTTGAACTGCATATTTCTACAGATGGAGCCCCAGTTGATTTCTTAGTAGGAAGCTATCTGAATAAGGTTACACCAGCGAGATAAGCAGGGACAGAAGGTTTCCTTTTGGGGGTTGGAGCAGTTACCAATTGTTAAATCTTTTTTCTGGTAAACTCTAATCTGGGGCTGACAGGGAATAAAAGGTTTTAAAATTTTATAGCAGAGCCATTGGCCATATTGTTTCTAAAACAGACCAGCTAACAAAATTTAGACTGGGTAAAATGGGCAACTACGTGGTTTTGCTTAATCCAAATGTCAACATTTAATTTGTGACTTGATGACAGAGCCAAAGAGTGATAAATGTTGATAATCTACCTCCCCAGAAGCCCCTTTGTTAAACTCAACAGGGATCATCTGGCTTTGCCTCTCTACTTTCAAAACAAAAAAGGGATTTGCTAATTAGCTAAATATTTTCTGAGAGATTCCCAACTTCATTTTGGACAGCTAGGCCAATCATGAACTATTTGGAGAACATCTCACAGGACAGTAGATAGAATAAAACATCAAAATATTCCATCTATGATTTAGCAGTTATGTAATGGGCCCAAACATGGAGGCCTGGGTTCAAATTCTTGCAGTGTGGGGTGGGTAACCCTTCAACACAAAACTTTTAGAATTAGATCCAGCTTTAAATAATACCTGTTACTTCCTAGCTGGGTGACCTTGAAGTTACTTAGCTTTTGAATCTATAGATTTCTTATGTAAAAAATGGCAGGTAGAGAGTACCTGGACAGTTGTTGTGAGTGAATGCTTACCTCACAGGTGGTAAAGAGAATTAAAGGAATGAATTCACATATAGCATTTAGGACAGTGCTTGGCTCATATGTAGCATAGGCTCAGTAAGGGATAGTTTTTTTTCCTATTTCAAGCCACTGGATTTGTACAAATCTCTTACTCTGTCTTTATGTCTTTTTCTTTTATCTGAGTCCTATACTTCATGGACTTTTTGGTGAGAACGAGTGGAAAGAATTATATGAAAGTGCCTATCTCATAGTAGCCCCTCAACAGAGAGAGAGAGAGAAAAAAAGAGAGAGAAATGGAATCTGCCCCGGTTATCTGGAGTGCTTAGAGATTCTAATCATGGAATTTTGAATTACTAACTCTTTGTGCAGCCCTTCAGTTATCACTACTTAAAAGTGGGCAGGAAATGCAGAGTATGAAACACTTCAAGATACAACACAAGACTGTGACCAAGGAAGATCAGACATATTTGGGGAGAATAGGTGAAGCCACTCAGAGTGAGTAGATGAGGAAGGAGGCCTTAAAGGCTTCGGTTTAGTTACTTGGCAGGGACTAGCAGGAGTAGTCTTCATTCTAAAGATGCCAAGTAAACAGGACCTTAAGGACAAAGAAAATATCATTTGTTCTTTTGAGGCTTTCTACAGTTTTAGTAGGAGCACCAGCTGAGTACATAGTATGCAAAAAACGAATGCTTGTTGATGACATACACTATTGGTTGCATACCCAGTGACTATACTCTTCTTTCCTTCAGTGATAGAAACGTGGGTTTGAACATGCAGCTAAAGTCCCAACCTCAGAAAGTGACTCATGGCTGGTCTAATCAATCACAGTGATTCTATTCTTTCTCAGTGATTGGTCTAGAAATGGTCATGTGACCCAGTTCTGGCCATTAAGACATGAGACATTCGTTGGCCATTTCTGGGAAATATTTTTCCTCTGAAAAGAGGAATATTTATCAGCAGAAAGTTCACTCCTCCTTCCCTTTTTTAGTTTTGTCCTCATCCCCTTACCTAACTGTTGTCAGAAGAACTTGTAGTTGAGTGGCCATCTTGTAACTCTGATGGAAAATTTTGCCAGTACAATAAGAATGGCAAAGCAGAAGGGTGGGAGGTCCTTCATGACATCTTTGAGGTAAGAACCAACCCTAGGGCCAACAAGTGTCATATTAAGTAAGTAACATATGTTCTTATGGTTAAAGCCGCTGTTAATCAAGTTCTCTGTTGATTGCCAGCTAACCCTGATAATAATAATATGAATGATAATATTTAGAGTTCTAACTATCTCCTGGATCTTTTCCGGTGCTTCATATGTATTGTTTTATTTACTCCTCACAACAATTCTAAAACGTAGTTACTAGCACTGTCCCCATTTTATATTTTATTATTTTTTTTTTAAGATTTTTATTTATTTATTTGACAGACAGAGATCACAAGTAAGCAGAGAGGCAGGCAGAGAGAGAGAGAAGGGAAGCAGGCTCCCCGCCGAGCAGAGAGCCAATGCAGGGCTCGATCCCAGTACCCTGGGATCATGACCTGAGTTGAAGGCAGAGGCTTTAACCCACTGAGCGACCCAGGTGCCCCTGTCCCTATTTTATATGTGAGAAAACTGAGGTACCAATGTTAACTTGCTCATTGTTACAAAGATAAAAATTAAGAATTAGTATTTACATATTAACATCTAATTCTATCACTATATTAAACTGTGTCAATGTAACTGAATTATAACAATGTATAAAGATAGTTAAATTGAGTTGCTTTATTTTTGGCCAGAGAGCAACAAGAAAACACCTGAATGGTAATTTAATATAATATTAATATCATTAATATATTAATGTATATTAATATATTAATAATATCAATATAATATTAATGGCCAAGAGCTTATGTAATGGCTATTTTGTAAATCTACCAAGGGAATTAAAAATAAATTTTCCCGGGGCGCCTGGGTGGCTCAGTGGTTTAAGCCGCTGCCTTCGGCTCGGGTCATGATCTCAGGGTCCTGGGATCGAGTCCCACATCGGGCTCTCTGCTCGGCAGGGAGCCTGCTTCCCTCTCACTCTCTCTGCCTGCCTCTCTGCCTACTTGTGATCTCTCTCTGTCAAATAAATAAATAAAATCTTTAAAAAAAAAAAAAAATAAATAAATTTTCCCTACATTTCCAAAATTATGTAGACAGAAAACCAAGATACCAGGAAACATGTAATGAAAATATTATTTTATGAGGCAATGGTCGACTAGTGAGCAATGATTTCAGCTGGTTCCAAAATTAAAATCATAAAAATATAAATTGTGACAGAACAGAAGATTGGATTTAATTTGATAACCATGCAGTCAGAAGTCTTGGTATAAGAAATTTAGGATCTAGGGGCACCTGGGTGGCTCAGTGGGTTAAGCCTCTGCCTTCGGCTCGGGTCATGATCTCAGGGTCCTGGGATCGAGCCCCGCATCGGGCTCTCTGCTTAGCAGGGAGCCTGCTTCCCCCTGTCTCTCTGCCTACTTATGATCTCTCTCTCTCTCTGTAGCAAATGAATAAAATCTTAAAAAAAAAAAAAAAGAGGAAACAGGAAAGGAGGAATACATTAAAAAAAAAAATTTAGGATCTATCATTGCTTTGGGAAGTAATAGTCCTCTAAGTGAATAATATGGGCTTGGAAAAAGCTTTTGTCTTTTTGATAGAATTTCTACTGAAAACTTAACGTTCGTTTGTTAATTTGTTTATAAGGTTGGTTTTTCATGCATAAGACAAGCCAATAGTAAGGCATTTTACTAATAAACCTAATAGATGAGAATGAGAAAGAGTGTTTCTTATGAAACACTTAGAACAGGGCACATTGTTAGCATTCAATAAATATTAGCTACTATGATCTCACTGGCTAGATTTATGTTACATGTCCATACCTCTACCAATCATTGACAAAAGGAATGGCATTGTCATGATTATCTTAAATTCATCTGGACTTATTTTGAGCTAATGAACTGGGGATAGGGCCAAATAGTAATCAGGGTTTTATCAACAAGGAGTTAAGAGAATGACTGCTAGTTGAAAATAAACAGTGCTAATTCAGTTGTATTTAATGCTATCGGGAGAAGACCTTTTAAAATGCTTTATTGATTTAGGTATAACGATTGTCTTGAATCTATGGGAAACCATTAAAACCAGTTGTAAATTGGAAGAGGCCCTATTGACATAAGGTTCTGACCTTTCCCCAAAATGTGGAAGTAGCAGAGAGCTCAGAAGGATGGTTAGTTCGTGGTCAGAAGAGCAGCTTGTGGGAAAGGGAGTATGTCCTTTCATGTTCCCAGATTAGATTCTTTTATTTCTCTGCCCTAGAACCACGAGGGCAAGTCTAAAAGAGGATAGGGGCCGGAAACTCCCATTCAAAATCCATACGTTTGTAATACCAAGGTACTTCTCCTAAATTGACTTAAGAAGTTAGAGAGGGATCTCAGCCCTTTTTTTCCACACAACGACGTTTTTAACCACAGCTGGCATTTGACTAAACTTGGTCTTCTGCTTTATTCTAGTTCTTCAAGCTAATTTCATTGACCATTTTTATTATCCCATTATTCAACACCCATTTTCTTTTTATAGTTGCATAGTTAATAGTAAGAGGATGAAAGAGTCTTCTCCCTGGGCACTTTTTGTTATAGGGAAGAAAAATCTTCTTAAGCTAGTTCAAGTAGATTGTTTGAGGGATATTGTTTTAAGAATGTAAACAAGCTTCATGAAGTCCAAATATCACCAGGCCCCAGAAGAACTGGTCTGGAAAAGTGAGAATCAGGCTATTTTCTGTCTCTTGGGGGTTCTACAGTGATTTACCTTATGTTATTGCATATATCCAATGTGGCATCCAGTGTTAACTTTGTAGTTCAAGTACTTTCCCCTGAATTAGTTTCCCATTATCCTAATTCTAAATCCCTGAGACATAAATTTGATTAGTTTCACTTATATTTCAAGCTAGGAGTTGGTTGTTATGGGGATGAACTAGTGACTCAATATATAAGGATACTTTATTGTGATTAGGGTAGAATGTGAATTATTCAGAAAATGTTACAGATTGTGGTAAACCAGCTAAGCACTGAATTAAGAGCTCAGAAACCTGGGTCTGTTGCTCATTATGTCTCTGTTTAGTGGTAAAGTCTTCAGCAAAAGATCAAATCAAAAGATGAGTTGTTTTCTAAGGTTCCTTTTACCTTAAAATTCTACAAATCTTCATTTAATAATCTATTTATAACATGTTACAATTTCTGAAGTTATCAGTCATTTTATATTGAGTATGTTGTACCTAGATTAATTCCATACAGCATTCAAGAACCTTAAACTCATCAACAATGTGTTTTGTACATCTCACTGTGGAGTGGCTTACTTCTGGGACTGTTTTCTGTAGACGATAAATTTATGATCTTTGAATTTTTATTTTATAACTGACATAGAAGATTCTAGAGAAGGGAGTATATAAGATACCTCTATATGGGGGGTGCAATTGATCAAGATATGTAGGAGAAGGGGTGCCTGGGTGGCTCAGTGGGTTAAAGCCTCTGCCTTCGGCTCGGGTCATGATCCCGGGGTCCTGGGATCGAGCCCCGCATCGGGCTCTCTGCTCAGCAGGGAGCCTGCTTCCTCCTCTCTCTCTGCCTACCTCTCCGCCTACTTGTAATTTCTGTCTTTCAAATAAATAAATAAAATCTTAAAAAAAAAAAAAAGATATGCAGGAGAAGTCTATTAGAGTGTTTGTTGTTATTTTGTTAATGAATACATAGTAGGTGTTTAATATTTATATCTTGCTAAATTGATAAGCACTTATTAACATACTTATTACTTATAATATTTAATAAGATTCATTGTAACCATTTCAATAAAATTTTGAATTTTGTGTGTATGGATGCCATTTTGAACAGAGGAATAGTTCTAGGAATTTTTTTTAATTAAAATAGGGTAAAAAGAAAAAAATAGAGTTAAAAATGAATAGCTTAGTGTACCGTATTTTGAATTCTCTCCTTCTATATTGACATAAGATTAAGAAACGGATGGAATATGAAAGGTTTAAAACAGAACAGTTTCATATGTTTAGTTTTAAGTGGAAAATTTGGAGCTAGATAGGGTACCTTGAGAGGGGAGTGGTGGGTATGGGAATAGTTGTGGTGGAGGAGTCGGAGGTGCTTTGGCTGTCTCCATGTATTTGTCTATAGAAGAAGGAGAAAATGCATTTCTTGCCCTAGTGGGGGAGCTGGGTGAGGATGCAATACAGTGTAATGGAGATGAGTATGAGCCCTGGGGTAGAGATACCACTCTGGGTGTGTTCGCGAATTTCTTTCCTTTCACTTGCTTGTCTTTCCTGGATTTCTCTAGAAGGAAACCCCAGAGATCAGGTTTTAAGTGTAAATATTGGGAGGTGATCCTAGGAAACACTGGTGGGGAGTGGGAAAGTAAGCTGATGAAGGAAAGGCCAATTAAGGGTGAATTATCAGGCATATTAATAATTGTGGACAATGGCAGCTCCACTACTGGGGAAATCTGGGAGTCAGTGTAGACCATATATCACAAATCAACTCCCTTGAGGGCCAGCCCTCTTAGTCACTGGTTGAGGAATGCTTCTGGGGAAGGTTAATTCTCTGACACTTCTGTATAAATATACTTCAGGAAGGTGTGCTCTGAAAGCAGAGATGGTTTCTGGCCCAGAGAAGCAGGTGCAGGCAATGGGGAGTCCTGTCAGCATGCACTAAAATGGGGGATCTGAGTAGGAAATGATCAAGGCACTGGCAGCATTTGCTACAGCCTTTACCTAGAAACTTGAGATGATGATTATTGTATTTACCACATATGGTACTTACGAAGATTAAATGGTACATGCCAAGCTCTTAATATGGTCCTTGGCATGCAGTAAGCAATTGAGAATCTTATTATTTAATTTTTAAATATTATTATTAAAATTGGATCAATTTCTCTTTTAAAAAAAAAAGATTTTATTTATTTGAGAGAGAATTAAAGAGAGAGAGAGAGATTGAGAGAGAGAAAGCATGAAAGTGGAGAGGGTCAGAAGGAGAAGCAGACTCCCCATCAAGCAGGGAGCCGGATGCGGGACTCAATCCCGAGACTCTGGGACCATGACCCAAGCCAAAGGCAGTTGCTTAACCAAATGAGCCACCCAGGCTCCCTGGATCAATATATCTTTGGCAGAAATGTCAAGCAATGAGCTATGCAGTGATATAATTTGCCCATGTCAAGTGGTGGGGTTGAGGGGGAGTCCATCTGTCAGTGATCTGTAAAAGCATCCCTGCATTGAGTGGGAGGCTGTACCAGGGGGCTCTGAGGTCTCCCCCATTCTGAATTTCCACCGTGATTCAAATCCATGAGCCTGCAGCAAACACATTTCCTGCCCTGAGCCCACCTGATTTCTGCTGTAGCTTTGGTGGACAGGTCTTGATGTTGCTGCTGGGGGTGCATCTCAAGCACATGCTGCCACATCTCTCAGCTTTCTTCCTCCTTTTTTTCTTCCCCCCCAAGACAAGGCAGACTAGGTGTATAGTGGAGTTAATGCTCTCTAGGATGGGGATGGGTATATTAAAGCTGATGAGGACCTAGTTCTTATCCTCTAAAGGTTGGTGGGGCTTGTGTGGAGTAAAAAAAAAGAAAAAAAACATAAGGTGCCTGGGCGGCCCAGTCAGTTAGGCATCTGCCTTTGGCTCAGGTCATGATTCCAGGGTCCTGGGATTGAGCCCCACATCAGGCTCCCTGCTCAGTGGGGAGCTTGCTTCTCTCTCTCCCACTCCCCCTGCTTGTGCTCACTCTCTCTTGTTCTTTCTGTCAAATAAATAAATAAAATCTTTTTTTTTTTTTAAAGATTTTATTTTATTTATTTGACAGAGAGAGAGATCACAAGTAAGCAGAGAGGCAGGCAGAGAGAGAGAGAGGAGGAAGCAGGCTCCCCGTGGAGCAGAGAGCCCGATGCGGGGCTCGATCCCAGGACCCTGAGATCATGACCTGAGCCGAAGGCAGCAGCTTAATCCACCGAGCCACCCAGGCGCCCCTCTTTTTTTTTTTTTTTTTTTTTTTAAGAAAAGAACAAATAATTGAAACATACTTGCTGTATTTGAGGTGTGTTTGGGGTGCACTGAATGGAGCTGGGGGAATGTTAGAGGTGAGCTTAATCATGAAGAATAGAACTCAGAAAGGCAGAGAGGAGGGAAAGTTTTCCATTTGGAGAGGCCAGCAAGTGCACAGTTGTGGTGAAGAAGAGTAAGGTCCAGAGTGCAAGAGGCAGGGAACCACCAGAAATGGGAGAGAAACTGAGAGCCACCAGGACTTCTAGTCAGTAGAGGTATCGTATTGGTGCTTCACTAATTTGCTCTGATGGCAGTGGAAAGGATAGTTTGGAGGGAGGGGGGAGTTGCCTGAGCTCGGCAGGTGAATTAGGAGGCCATTCCAGAAATGGGGGAGAGGAATAATGATAGCCTGAAGCAGGCATTTGAGCACGTGGGGACTTGCAGAGTGATTTGCATAATCAGTACTTTTAAGGGACAGGATTAAGGAGGCCAGAAGAGAAGGGACAGAAGTGGCAACTTTCCTTCTGATAGACCACAACAAAGTGTTTAAGGGAGAGCTACCCTGTCAGCTGCTTCCTTAAATGACTCGTAGATGAAACAAATCTTTTTTTCCCTGTCCCTTGAAATGGGCCCTAGAAGGACAGTCTGTATTCCTTTTTATTCTATTTTATTTTAAGATTTTATTTATTTATTTGACAGACGGAGATCACAAGTAAGCAGAGAAGCAGGCGGGGGGGGGGGGGTGTGGGGGAGGGGGAAGCAGGCTCCCTGCTGAGCAGAAAGCCCCAGACCTGAGCCGAAGGCAGACGTCCTAGCCCACTGAGCCACCAAGGTGCCCCTGTATTCCTTTTTAAAGTCTCACTGCCAACTCACACCCAGAATTATTTCTAGAAGACTTTGGTTCAAGTGAACCAACATCCCTATCTCCTTCACAGGTCTTTGGACAGATTATTAGATTCCTTGGGTGTTTCTTCTTTCTTGTTGTGGATTTTTTTCCTACACGGTACATGAAACGATGTCTTGGAACAATATGCATTGGAATGGGAGGGAAATAATGTGGACTCACGCCAGCCATTTTTAAAAGTGATGAATGATTTGAGCAAAGATGCTCGCCAAATTCATCCTTATCCTTAGAGAGTGGGTAAAATATCAGGTGTAATATAAATATAGTCCCTCAGGGAAAAGTCATGGAAGAGAGTCTCACCATTATAGATGAGTCAAAAACTCCTAAGTAGCCAATGCTTGTAGTTATACAAAGACTGAAAGACAAGGCAAGGGATAGTAATTTTCATCCTGTAGAGACTGCAGAAACACATCTGTCGCAGTTTATGATTAGAAGAGTACAGAGACACCAACACTTGAAAACATCTATCTGAAACATTCCCAGAACTATAATGCTATATTTTATCCTTAATGAAATAATGAATTATTATGCAGTAAAGGAAAACTTATCCCAGCAATGCACTGATTTGTGCTTAATGACTGTAACTTTATTTTTAGAACTTACCACCCCCAGTTTCCTTGGATTGTGTTGTTTTATCTCCAGTGAGCACATCATCTTGCAAATTACATTAAAATAAATAAAATGATTGTTTGACATTTGAATACTATTTTGCAATACATACTTGCATATGTTTGTAATATAGAAAGCATTTTAATCACTTTTATATATCTCACTAGTTATGCATTTGATGAAGAATAGTGTTATCTGTCACACTGCTGCATCTTTAATTCCCTACCAACTCTGGTTCTGGTAGTCTGCTATTGAAATTCTGTAGACTTTTGACATTTTTCTCAAAACTGGGGGGATTCACGGTGATTGGGGGGATGGCAAGAAAAGTTGGGCCATAAATAACACACTTCCTTTAGTGTGTTTCTTTGATCAAAATTGAAAAAAAAATAGATATGTTGTGGAATAAATGTAAAATGTGTATGCATTTCAAAGATAATATAAAATCATGAAGAATTTTTTTTATCTAGAGCTGAGTGCTTGGGAGTAATTCCTGGACTTCTAACCTTCTGTACTCCCTCACATCCTTCTCCCACTTTTGCTTTCACTCCGTCTTGTTACAGGGGCTTCAGAGGTGTTATAAAAGGACTAACCTTGGAAAGACCCTAAAACTGGAGTCAGGATAGCCTTGTCTTGTCTTTGCTAATTGGTAACCATATTACTGTAAACAAGAACATTAACCATTCTGAGCCTTAATTTTCCATCTGTAGAATGGAGATTTTCTTGGGGTGCCTGGGTGGCTCAGTGGGTTAAGCCTCTGCCTTCGGCTCAGGTCATGATCCCAGGGTCCTGGGATCGAGCCCCGCATCGGGCTCTCTGCTTGGCAGGGAGCCTGCTTCCTCCTCTCTCTCTCTCTGCCTGCCTCTCTGCCTACTTGTGATCTCTGTCTGTCAAATAAATTAAAAAAAAAAAAAAAAAAGAATGGAGATTTTCTTACCTATCAGTTGAGGTCACTAAGATTGAAATATAATTAGATTGTTAATATTAAACTGGATTTTGGTCTTCTGTCCAGTGCAGTGATTATAAAAATCTAAAATGCCAATATTTAAGAAATCATTTGAAAAGCAGGCTTCTTAAAAACTGGACCTCAGTTTTTCTGTGTGCTGTTCCATAGTTTTTACGTTGGTTTATTTCATGTTGGTGTCTTAGGTTCTCCTGACACAAATGCCCCTTGCGTATCAAACACTTGGAATGTTTTTTCCTTCCACAAAGAGATATACTTTGTCAGTGCTCATTCCTTCAAATCATTCAGGTTTCTGTTCAAATGCCGCTTCATCCCAGTAACCTTCCCTGACCAATATATCTAACTCTGCCCCATCTCTACACTCTCCCCTTAACCCTACCCCTGCTTTTTAAAAATTCTCATATTAACATATAGGTCCCTGAAGGTATATTGTACATTTGTGTAAGATCTATTCTTACAAAGAAGGAAACAGCTTCACAAGGGTAGAAACATTTTCCCCCTTCCCCACCCCTGCTGTATCTGTTGTGTTTAAAACAATATGTGATGTGAGGAATTTGAGAAACAAGACAGAGGATCATAGGGGAAGGGAGGGAAAAATGTAAGAAGATAACCAGAGACGGAGACAAACCATAAGAGACTCTTAATTTCAGGAGATAAACTGAGGGTTGCTGGGGGCAGGGAGTAGGGAGGGATAAGGTGGCTGGATTATGGACATTGGGGAGGGTATGTGCTATGGTGAATGCTGTGAATTGTGTAAGACTGATGATTCACAGACCTGTACCCCTGAAACAAATAATACACTATATGTTAATTTTAAAAAGTATGTATATTTATATAATTATAAAACCTCCTCCCCCCCAAAAAAGTCCTCCTCAAAGGATAATAAAGATATGACAAATTAAAAAAAAACAAACAAAGAAACCCAATATGTGGCTTCTAGTAGGCTGTCAATACTTGTAGAATGAAGGAAAGAATGATTTTTTTTCTTGAAAGGTATATGGTTTCTTAGGTCTTTTGTGTTCCCATATTTGATAATTACTTCGGAAGAAGTTATTTCTTGACTATAAAATACCAATATTGTCATTGTCATAAAAAATGGCAACTGGGGGTCACCTGGGTGACTCTGTAGGTTAAGCATCTTACTTTGACTCAGGTCATGATCCTAGGGTCCTGATTGGGCCCTGCATCCAACCCCACTCTCCTGGGGAGTCTGCTTCTCCCTCTCTTCTCCCTCTGCTTCTCCCCTTTGTGCTCTCTCTTTCCCTCTCTCTCTATCTCATATAAATCAATAAAATAGTTAAAATAGGTGGCAACTGATGGGTGTGTTTAGATTAGGGGAGGCTGTGGGAAGTGGTGGAGAGTGTGTGGGGGTGCAAGGCCCATCTACCCAGAAGGGTGGGGTGGGGGCAGAAAGCTCTTCCGCTCTGGCCTCTTACTATATTTCAGTAATGTAAACCCAGTGTTACTATATCTGCTTGCTTGCTTGCTTTATTTATATTTTTTGAGAGAGAGAAAAAGAGAGCATGAGTGTACACAAGCAGGGGAGAGAGACAGAATCTTCAGTAGACTCCCTGCTGAGTGGGGAGCCTGACTTGGAGCTGGACCTCACGTCCCTGAGATCATGACCCTGAGATCATGAGTTAAACTGAAACCAAGCGTCAGACACTCAACCAACTGAGCCACCTAGGTGTCCCTTCTTCTTTCTTTTAAAGAAGCTGCAAATCTCCATTTTAACATGTGAAGTGTTTTTAAATGTTGGCAAAAAATTTTATTTTTTCAAGTAATTTGCAGACCAAACAAAATAATTCTGTGGGTTGCTTTGTGACCTCTGAGGTACATAATTTTCAGTCCTTAAGAAAGCCTGAAATACAGAGTGGGGCACATACACATGCCTAAAATGTCCTGATAGCCTTTAGACCCTACTTGGGCTCCAGACTTGATAGGTTCTGGCCCCCAGTGGCTAACTGGGTCCAACAGGAATCTATTGTAGGTTTTGACAGGAACCTGGGACTAAGAGCCTTGAACTCCTGATTCAAAATAAGCTTAATCTAAACTTTCTTCCTGGGATGGCCTCACTTTGCTATACTTCCTTCCTTAACTTCTTAGCTCTTCTCAATTTGGGCCAGTTTGGTTTTGCTCTTGCACGTTTATTAGTCTAGGACCACTTCACGTGCGTGCATACTTCCTTTGAGCCCTAATGGTATCCTGGTAAAGTTCTTAATGTGGTATTGGTATCTCCCTTACTAGATGTAAGAGAAGTAAGAATTTCTTAGTGGCTGTGAAGTACTGATCTCTGTGCCCCTGCAATATCTCCTGAGGAGCTTTGCTTATATGGATTGTACAAGAAACATCAGTTGAACATGAGCTCTATTAGGGCAAGGTTGTGGTCCGTTTGGTTCTTAGCACAGTGTCTAACACTAGAATAGTGTCTTACAGTGGCATATCGCTGGCACTCAATAAAGATTTTTTGATTGAATAACTACTTTCCTCACTCACATTTTCTAGGTCTTCTGTCAAATGAACAGCCTTTATTGGCCCTGAATATCCGTCATCCATTGCCTCTTCTGTACAGTCTTGACTTCTCCATGATAATGTGGAGAACACCAGTTAACAGTGATAGATAAGAACATAAGCTTTGAAGTTCTTCTGCTAGCAGAAGTTTAGGTTGAAGAACCAGTTTTTTTTAGGTTGTGCTTTTTACTGTTGATATTTATTAGATATGATATAATTGTATGCAATGCTGATGTCTCATGAACCAAGTCAGAAGAAAGTCTTGAGAGCTAAAGACAGGTCTTAGTTTAATACCGTCCATTCTCATGATAGGAAAGCATCAGCAGTTTCCAAACTTTGTTGGTTTGGTGGCTTGGTCAAGGTAGCCAGATTCCTGAGTTACCATCTATTGTAGCAAGTCATACACAGCACCTAGAGGAACCACAGAAGAGTTGTGCCCCTGAGGTGATTCACCCAGTAGTTTACTTAGCTTGTGGACATTTGCTTTGTCCCTGACAAGATTTTCTCCTTCTTTGAGAGTCTCCACCCCACTCCCCACACAAATCCACTTAGCAGTGACTTTGAATATCAATTGAATTGGGGGAAGGGCAGTTTTCCCTTAATGAAAAAAATCAGCTTTGCATGGGTACAATGATCTGCCTCGATTGAAGAAAGGCTACCTGGATGCCTACAACAGAACCCAGTTTTGCACAATAACCCTGGGCTACAGTGTGAGGCTCCAGGTAATGTGATCTGTTTTCACATAGCCTGGGATTAGGGTGCTGCTACTCACTGTAAAGGTTACTATCTCTCTTTTATTGTGTTCACAAAAGCTAACTGCAAAACTCGAAACCTTGCTGGGAAATTGCCTACCTACACAAAGAACACAGAGACCCTATCGTTTCAGAGTTCACTTCTTTCCGAGCTTCTTTTATAAAGGAGTTTTTGTCTGTCTTGCAAGCTCCAAACACATAGGAACTGCAAATCCAGGTTAGCCAATGGCTTGTTTTAATGGAGGGAGCCTCTCTTTGGAGATTTGCGCATAGGGGTTTTACAGGTAGCTCACAATAGTTAAGTAACACTGCAGCCCTGATACATCTTATGTAGAGGGAGTGGGGAAGGAGTCAAAGAAACACAGAGACAGAGATAGACACACGGTGGTGGGGGGTGTGCTATCATAGAGGGAGAGTTTTCTATTAAATGATGTCTCCAGTTTTTTCAGACCCTATCAGCTTTCCTTAAGGGAGATGTTACAAAGAGTTCATTTTCCCACTGTTTGCTCTCACAACTGTTGCGCTCAAGGTTTGAATACTATAATCACAATGTGGAGGGTGTTGGGAGGTACTTATTTTTATCCTGACTGCCAGCATCACCACAGTGTATGTGATCCAAATTTACACTCTGTGTATAAGTACCATGTGGCCCTGCTGTCTGGCCAGCTGCTTTCTCCAAGGCGGAGATATGGTTAAGTTTCATGTTTTGCCTCATCAAAAATGTGATAGCAAAAATATGTGAGTGAGGTCTACTCTCACAGTAGCTTACTTAACACATATTGAAATGTGTTCCAAACATGTTCTGAGTTGTTCAGTGGGAGCCAAGAATGGCGTAGGGTGGGGGAAGACAGACAGAGGGGGAGAGAGAGAGAGAGAGAGAGAGAGAGAGAAAGAGTGTGTGTGTGTGTGTGTGTGTGTGTGTGTGTGTGTGTGTGTGGTCCTGTGTTGCAGGCATAGCTAATGCTTTAAACTGACACAAACTCTTCTTCTCTCCTTGCCAACAAAAGCTTGCTTTCCCAGGGCAGCAACTGGCTCAGCAAAGATTGGGTTTCCCTTGAGATAGGTGTGGCTGTGTGTCCGGGCTTTGGCTGACTAGACTTGGGCAGAGTACTCTGTGGAACTTCCAGAAGGGCTTTTTCTTTCTTTCTTTCTTTCTTTTTTTAAAAGATTTTATTTTTAATGAATCTATACACCCAACATGGGGCTCAAACCCACAGCTGATCCACAACTCAGGATCAGGAGTTGCATGCTCCACTGATTGAGTGGGCCAGGGGTCCCCAGAAAAACTTCTTAAAAAAGAGGGAGGATACTTTTTCCCTTAGTACTTCCTGTCTCCCTGCTAGCTGGTATGCTTTATGAGGCTAGTGCCCCAATTAGCCATCCTGGATGTGGAGGTAACCTTGAAGACAGAGCATTTTGTGGAGACTTGGAGCAGGTAGAAGGATTCTTGGTCTTTAGGGACTTTGCTGAGTCATCACACCAGCCCTGACCTGCCTCCTCCAGAATTCTTTTTTTTTTTTTTTTTATGAGAGAAAATACTTTTGTGTCTTTGGGTCGCTGTTTTTGGATTCTCTGTCATGAGTAGCCAAGTGCAACTTCTAACTGATAGTTCAACCTGAGGTTTTTCATTAATTGAAGACTGATTTAATGAATACACACTGAAGACAGAGAACAGTGCCTGGCATGGAATAAGTATGGATAGACACTAGCTGTTACTGCCCCTTGGGGAATTATTAGATACACCAAGCATCTCTGAGTTTATACTTAAATGTGAAAATACCCATTTTAATTAGGTTTTGTGTTGTAATTACAGGGTCTTTATAAAAGTGTCCTCCAAGCTTGGCTATCCTCAAATCCATGAGATTTGAATGTGCATTAGTTTGTTTCTTCACTTATTCTTTCAGAAAATCTTTATTTAGTACCTGTTATGTGTGAGGCACAGTTTAAAGGGTCCTGGAGGGTGGTTACATAACGTAAAATGAGTGGAAGACTCTGGTTTCAAATTTACAGACTAGGAAAAGAGATAATTTTTTTTTTTTTTTTTTTTGTCTTAAAGATTTTTGTTTATTAGAGCAGGAGCAGGATGAGGAGGGAGGGAGGGGCAGAGAGAGAGGGAGAAGCAGACACTCCACTGAGCAGACAGCCCTACAGGAGGCTCCATCCCAGGACGCTGGGATCCTGACAGGAGCCAAAGGCAGAGGCTTATCTGACTGAGCCCCTCCTGCCCCCTGCCCGAGAATTAATACATGATAATAACAGCCAGAGTTTGTGGAGTAATATCAAAGGCAGTAATTTACATGTGTTATCTCATTTAACATTGATAGTAGCTTTTGAAATACAGTGTTGACCTTAAAAAACAAAAGCCAGCTATTTTATAGGCAAAATGAGTTTATTTAGGAGTAGTGTAGAATTGCAATTTGAGACAAGCAAACCGTGGTGAACCGTAGGCAAGTCTAGAGAACAGAGGAGAGGGGCTTGCTTTTACTGGGGAAAAGAGGAAGCTGGAAGGAGCTGTTACGGGTTCTTATTGGTTGATTGTGGCAGTTCCCAGTGGCTGGGCTGTTCCTGGGCACAGAGAAATTCTTCCTTCCTCCGGCTGGGATATGTAAACTGAACTTCCTTTTGGGGAATGTGAGGTATGCCTTTTACTGCTGGTGGTAGTATATGAGAACTCTCCATTCAGGACTTTCTGACTCCATTTTTTTTTTTTTTTAAGATTTTATTTATTTACTAGTCAGAGGGAGAGAGCACAAGTAGGGGGAGTGGCAGGCAAAGGGAGAAGCAGGCAGAGGGAGAAGCAGCCACCCAGGCATCCCCTAATGTTGTTTTCTTAACTAGCAGAGTTAGGAGCCTGATGTGGGACTTGATCTCAGGACCCTGGAATCATGACCTGAGTTGAAGGCAGCCTCTTAACTGACTGAACCACCCAGACATCCCTCTGACTCCATTTTTAATGAGCTTTCCTTTATTTATTTTCACAATGGGTTCTATTTTTCTCGTTACACAGGCAAGGATTTAGATGTATAGGGAGATTTAGTAACTTGTGCAAAGTCCTAGTGAGTGGTAAAATTGGAATTCACAGAAGTTATTTGTATGCTCCTAAACTCTATGCAATGACTACAATAATGCAACAATTTCTTGAACCCATTTTATGTGGAAGGTCCTATATAGTGTTGAAAGGCATTGATTCTCAAAGTGTGATCCTAGTTTTAGCCACTGCAGCATTGGCTGGGAAATATAAGAAATGCAAATTATGGGCCTTACTCCAGATCTACTAAATCAGAAACTGAGAGTGGGGCCCACTGATCTGGGTTTTAAAAAGGCTTGCAGGTGATTCTTATACCTAATGATGTTTGAGAACCTCTGTGGTAGGGGATGAATAGATAAGTGAGACTCATTTAAGTTTGTAAAAGGGAAAATCAGGTTAAAAAATAACTATAACTCAAGGGAGATAAGATGATATGCAGAAAGGAGGATTAGAATCTTACTGAGTTTGAATTTGCTGCCAGATTTTCTGATTTTTCAAAAGAAGTTGGGGATCCAGATTTTTAATGGGAACTCTCATAACTATACATGTGGAGTTAATATAAAATTAAAAAAAGGGGGGCACCTGGGTGGCTCAGTGGGTTAAGCCGCTGCCTTCGGCTCAGGTCATGATCTCAGGGTCCTGGGATCGAGTCCCGCGTCGGGCTCTCTGCTCAGCAGGGAGCCTGCTTCCCTTCCTCTCTCTGCCTGCCTCTCTGCCTACTTGTGATCTCTCTCTCTCTGTCAAATAAATAAATAAAATTAAAAAAAAAAAAAATTAAAAAAAGAAAATGGGCGAAATGTAACCTGTCTGCCAGGCAGGTGCCAGCCTGCAAGCCCTACTGAGAACAACAGAGAGGCACAAAGGCTCTTAGGGGTCTGCCCGGAGTGGCATGGCGGTAAATTTACCTAGGACACTGAACTAGGGCAGTGAGAGACTAGTTCACTGTATTAGTTTGCTGGGGCTGAAAAGTACCACAAACTGAGTGACTTAATTAACAGAAATTGATTATCTTATATTTCTAGAGGCTGAAAGTCTAAAATAGATCTTTCTTTTTTTAATTTTCAAGAGGTAAGGTAATTAAAATAAAGATACTGAGTGGCTTATAGCACAGGTCATATGTAGAAATGGCAAAAATTATGACAGTAGTGCTAGTGATCACTAACCAAGGGGTCTTTAATAAATGTCTTTAGAGTTGAATTGTGGGAAAAAGCAAAAGTTTATGGGTCTTTTTTGTTGAGGGCAGGAAAAAGGAAGATGTGGATCAACACGGAAAGGTGAGGTGGATCAAAGGAGAGGGGAAATAATAGTAAGGTTACATACAGAAGGTTGGAGTGAGGCATGAAAGCTGGAAGTGGGGTATATCAGAGCTGTGTGAAAAGAGAAGGAAACGAACTCATATTTTTCATAAGTGCAGCGTCAAACACTGTTTTAAATAACGTGTTTTATACACGTTATTTAATATGATTGAGGGTGATGTAAAGAAAGAGAGCTTCGGGCTCTGAAAGGAATTTTGGAGGAAATGGACTCTAAAACTGAAGATGGGATGAAAAAAACAGAAGAGATGGCTTGGATTTGTCTAAAAGGGGGATCTTACTTAGGGCAAGGGCAGATGAACAGCAGGTATGGAACAGCTTTATTACTCAACAACAGTGATTTATGAACTTTGTTTGTTTATCCACAGCACACTTCTCATAGAGGAATTTCCTTCTAGAGGATCTATAAACTGAAGTGAGACTGTTATTCATTGAGATGTCAACTTCCACACCTGTGTTGTGTATAGCATTGTAGGGGGCAAGAGGAAAGATTGTTCAATTCTTTCTCTAGAGTTTACATTTCTCCTCTGACAATTTTTTACCTGCTCTATATCAAATAAGGGCAGCCTGAGAACTGGTGGGTGAATGAATGGGTGCTGGGGGTGTTGGTGTCACTCATATAGAGGTCAAACTGAAGATAGCAGAATGGTTTTCTTATTTGAATTGTGAGAAGTCAAATTAAGTCATATGTGTGAGATAGAACCATAATAAAAGCAAAAAAAGAAAAGCATTAATGACCCTTTTTAAAAAAAATTTTTTATTTTTTAAATTTCAGTGTACCAGAGTTCATTGTTCATGCACATACCCAGTGTTCCATGCCCCTTCAAAACCCTCAGATTGTTTTTCAGGGTCCCTTTTAGCCCTCTTATGGTACTGAAGATGTAACTGGCTCTTTAAGATTTGTTTTGTCTTGATTCCAGATGACAATGAACGTTTTTCTTTACTATCACTGCAGGGAAGGCACTTGTCTTCAATAAGTTACTTAAGAAGAAAGGTGAGACTCAATCTACAGAATCAGAATTTCTTGTTCTTTAGCATTTAAAACACAAAACATCTTTTTAAGTTGTGTTTTAGACGATACTTTAAACACAACAGCAAACATTTTTAACTCTTTCTCTGGGGAGCTTCAGTGTTGGGGAAATCAGCAGCAGCTATTTCAACAGTTTGACATTCCCTCTCTCCCATCCCAGGAATCAGACTGCTGGGCTTAGCCAAGAGCAAATGGAACTTGAATTTCAAAACCTTCCTACCCAATAAAGTTTCAAATTTGTAACCTTTGAAGACTGAGAAGATATGAAATATAGCATACTACCTTGAATTTTAACCAATAGTTGTTTGGAAAATTCTCTTGTCTCTTTGGGCATATTCACAGCTATAGTTGCAGGAACCCTCCTTTTTATTCTTCGCAGTAACTGAGACTGCTCTCTTATCTGCCTAGACATTCTTTGATCCACCCACCTTAAACAGAACAGGAAAAAGGTTTTGTTTTTAAGCATTGTCACACCCTAAATGGAAATTTTTTGGGTTGCGTCTTAGACTAGACAAATTAAAAACATCTAAAAATAACACCTCAGAATGTGTTGTTTATGATTTGATGTGGAAATGAATAAAAAGTTAATTCAATCTGGGGTTAAAAAACGGTTTCATTAAGACTTGTCTTGCTGAGGAAACTCCTTTCTGGCAATTTGATATTCTTCTTGTCATGTTAGGACTTTAAAAAAATAATGCCAGTTCAGTTATTTTGATACTATAGAGTTTTTTGGAAAGGGAGATTTGGAAATGATTTGTCAAAAAAAGGAAGAAACTCTGTAAGAGATCACTTAAATTAATTTCCATCTGTATTGTAGTCATAAAAGAAAGCAAAATGTATCTCCTAAAGAAGTTACTGTCATATGTCCAACCAGTTTACTTGGAATAGAATAAAATAGTAAGGGAATCTTTGTTCTCTCCTGATCTTTCATATCCTTCCATGGATATCTTTTTTTTTCAGTCCCATTCTTCCTGCCTCAGTCTTACATTCAGTCTATATACTATTTAAACCTCCCATCTTGATTTTTTCCATAGCACTGGACTTTCTTTTTCTTTTTTCCCTGCCATTAAATAAGTAACTGCTTTTATCCTTAGTACTTTGTCATTCTCTGAGACCAATTCAGGTATGTATGTTGTAAAAATATTGTGGCATGACGCTTTTCAAGGGAAAAATCCCCTCATATGCTCCCTTTCAGTTCCTGTCATATATTTACACTGAAAAATGCATTTTGTAAATAGTCAAGATGAAGATGTCCATGGAATAGTGTGGTGCAATGGATACAGTAGAGGGAGAGGGAAGTCAGTTCCTTTTCTGCTCTGGTGACCATTGGTGGGTCCATTTACTTCTCAAGATCTCAGTTTTTTCATCTAGAATGAAGCAGTTAAAGAGATATTTCCTGAGGTCCCTTCCAGCTCTGAAAACAGTCGAAGAGTTAGTATCTTTATAAAATGGAATTGTTCTTCTGGTATTAGCTAACATGACAGTGCAGCTCATTTCATCATATCATCTTTCAGGTTTTTTATTTCCCCCTCAGTTCCTCTGCACAAATGCAGAAAATAAGCAGAAGATAGTACCCTGTAGGTACAGATAGGATTACTTTCTGCCAGATGGGTAACTACAGCTTGGCCTTCTTCCACCAGGCCCTGCCACTTGGGTATGTTGATCTTTAGCCACACTGATGCCCCTGGATAACTCCATGCCCTTGATCCCCCTTGTGACAGACCTATAACTGATCTATAACCTGGTTTGTAAAATGGCTGGACAGGGTTAAAGTTTTAGGCTTTGACCCTGGAAGACAACAAGTAAAAATATTCTCTTTTGGGAACAGACTTCAAGTATCTCTTTGCTGCAGTGAGAAGCAATAGCAGAATTTCATGAGTGCTGGTCCAATCTGATGGGTGTATAAGCTTTAGAGGGGGTGGGGGTGGGGAGGGAAGGTCAGAAATAAACACATTTGGAAAAATGTTCCTCTTTATCCACTTCTCAGTTTAGTTTCTTTTCAGAGTATGGTCAGATGTTTCCCTTCCCCCTAATGAGAGTGAGCTGAAGTGCTAGCAGGACAGAGGTTTCTGTGTTAAGATGTTAATGTGAAGTCTTACTGTATTTTCAGTGTTTAAGGAAAAACTAATGGGAACTTTCCAGGGAAGATGGTGGGTGTTATTAATATGAAAATATGTATGAGAATTCTTAAATGAAGGCTTTATGGGATAGAGTTGGAGGCTAATAAGACCCTTGCTGGCTGGTGGTGGGCAGGGTGTGGGACCAGTTGGGGGTGGGGGAGAAAGGGTAGGGAAGAAAGACTTCTTTTGGACTCTGGGGATTCTGGGCATGTTGAAGGGCCTAGAATGAAGGCTGGAGGGGAGACAGAACAAAACAGGGGAAGTATGAGAGAAACTAAAATGACTGGAAGATAGAGGACAGGCAGGAAGCCACCAGCCAGGGCAGGAATGGGGACCTGGAATTAGAGCTAAAAAAAATACTAGGAGTTTTAAAAAACAATAAGAACAACAAGAAGTAACTCTTAAAGGTAATGACCACCCCAGGAGGAACATTCTGAGTGAAAGGGAAGTGGTCCCTTGGAGTCCCAGGGATGAACTTGACTTTGAACCTGTGCCAAGCCAATCAGTGTAGTAGTTGGCTTGGTGCCCTTGGCCTTGAGGCCTCTAACTTTGCAACTAAGGCTACAGGTGGCCACTTTGCTGAAGACCCTGGAGCTAAGCCTGTTTTTAAAAAGATACTAGAATCAAGAGTTTTAGTTCATTGCTATTACAGTGAACTTGTTTCTCAGCTACTGTAGGGCCTGTTCTGATTTGTAACTGCCCTTTTGCCCCATTCCTTTTGACTAAACCTCTTTCTTAGGTCCTAGGAGCTACCTCTTTATCTCATAATAATATGACTAATATTTGATCAAGTACCAGCTATTTGTACTGAGACTGATGGGGTTTTGTTTGTTTGTTTGTTTTTTGATGTTTTTTTCCCCCTTGCCCCAAATCATGAATCATAGCCAAGGTTCAATCCAGACAGCTTATTACCAAAGCCCAGTTGCATTAGGTCACACGGCTTCCCTGCCCTGCTTCTACATTCAATCTCTACCTTGTTTCTCTGTCTGACCCTCTGCCTGTACTGGGACAAGCCTCCTGCATGTTCTTCTGTTTTCGGTGCTGCTGTTGAATACCCTCAGCATGTCTGCTTCCATCTTTTGTTGATGACACCCTCGCTCTGCGGTCCGCCTGCTTTCTGGGTCCTGACAATTTCATATTTACTGCTCCTGCTGCTTATAGAGAACCCTGCCAGTGGCTCCTAGGATCTCCTATAGAGCCATGACAGTACAGGGCTCTCTACAACTTTGCTGACTGTGTGGTAAAGTTGAGTTGCACCGGCACAGTCTCTGCAGACAGGCTGGGTGGGGACAGAGTTCAGCCAGATAAGACGAGCGCTCACAGTATGATATTGGCTAGAGTGTGAGATCAGGCCCTCAACAGTCTCAGGTAGAAATGTTTTTGCAGGTTTGACTTCTAGATGGGCGAGAAGGACTTTTTTCCTTTCAGTGGTGAACTGGGGTTACTAATTGAAATCTTTGGTATGGTTGAAGGATTCTGCCAACTTTCATCTTGAGCATGACCTACTTGGAGCTCAGTGCCTGACAATGTACTCTGACTTCTTGTTTTGGTTTTTGGTTATAGCAGATGTTCTCCACTTCACTGTACATCACATCACATTCACCTGCAGAGCTCCAGAGAACTGCTGGATTCTCTACTCCATCCTCAGAACGTCAGTTTCAGATGTTCTCGGGTAACATCTAGGCATCCACAGTTTTATAAAAAGTGATCCAGGTGATTCTAATGTACAGCCAGTGTTGCTATTCACTCTTGTGCTGGGTGGTTGTTGGGCTAAGTGTATCAACAGTGAGCAAGAACAAAGCAGAGTGGCATGAAAAAGAAAAAATCATTAATATTGCTTTGCATTGTGAACCCTGGATATCGTGGAATATCTTTGATCAAAGGAGGAGGGCCACGTATGTTCCTTAACTTGTGTAAGACTCCTAGAAGAAACATACTTTGTACGGACAGGTGCTATGGCCCAGAGACTTAAAGAGGATACTGGAGCTAGGTGGCTTTTTATTTATTTAATTTTTATTTAAGAAAAAAAAATTTAAGATTTTATTTCTTTTTATTTAGTTAGAGAGAGAGAGAGGGAATATATGCATGAGCAGGGAGAGGGGCAGAGGGTGAGAGAGAATCCCAAGCAGACCCTCACATACTGCACTTAGTATGGAGCTGGACATGGGTCTCGACCCCAAGACCATGACCTGAGCTGAAATCAAGAGTCAGACACCCAACCAACTGAGCCACTCATGTGCCCCAGAAACCAAGAAGCTTTTTAAAATGTAGTGGTCTTTGCATGATGGCTGTGATGGCCCATATTTGATACCCAAGCAGTAGAAAAATCAACTCTCTTTTGAACATGATTTAAGACACACAGGGTCAGGAATTTTCTTAGCAGAAAGGCCTCTGTGATGTTTACTTGATTTTGCTCAGATTTTATTTTTTGACTTTTTCAGTTCCCATTTCTTAGCTCTCAGTTTTAAGTATGTGGGCTTAAAAGGGTCAACATTAGGTTAAGTGATTTTTTTAGCCAAAGTTTTGAAATAAACCAGACTTTTATGATTAAAAAGATAGGTATAAATCCCTTATCACTATGGTTTTCATGTCAGACAAGGGATCTCTGTCTGTCCAGAGCTCTTTGGCTGTGTTGGCAGGAGTTTGTGCTTCTTCATCTTGTTGGTCCTGATCTGTAGTTGAGGTAGTTGCAACTGTGACTTACAACCACAGAATAAAGAATGACAGCTCCTGCGTACTTTGTCTATAATGGGCGTTATGCTAAATTCTTTAAATGAATTATTTCTTTTATTCCTTACTCTGACCCTAGGATGTAGAACTATTCTCACTGCCTCTTTTTCAGAGATTAGGAATTGAGGCTTAGAGGGGTTAAGTAATTTGGTCAAGATCATACAGCTAAATGCTAGAGCTGGAATTCTGATCCCAGACTGATGTTTATAATTGCTGTGGTTTTATGATTTCCCTAAGGAACTTTGTTACACTTCATGAATTGAGTTTTGCAAGGCCAGTGGTTGGTGAACCTAGCCTCCTAGGCAGATTGCCTTTTCCTCTGTACTGTTAGATAAATGGCTACACCTAGTCAGAACTCTTTGGCCAAGAGGCTAAGTTTATTCCAGGTGTGGATCACTGAATAAAAAGGACTGAGGTTAGCTTTTCTTGAGAACAGTAATCTAAGACTATGTGCTGGAAGGAATGCTACAGAATATAATCAGTTTATTTTATTTTATTTTTTTAAGATTTATTTATGTATTTAAGAGAGGAAGAGAGACAGTGAGTGAGGGGTGAGGATGAAGAGAACAGGGGGAGGGCCAGAGGGAAAGGGAGACAAGCAGACTGCCTCTTGATCAGGAAGCCTGACACAGGCTTCAATCCCAGGACCCTGAGATCATGATCTGAGCTGAAATCAAGAGTCTGATTCTTAACCAACTGAGCCACTCAGGTGACCCTCACTTTATTTTAACAGCAGTTTGTTGGTACATTTGTGTTCACAGCTATATTATTCACAGTAGTCAAGAGGTAGAAGGAACCCAAGTGTCCACTGATGGGTATTTAATGGATAAACAAAATATGGTATATACACAAAATGAGATATTATTCAACTTTAAACAGGAAGGAAATTCTGACATATGCTACAACATGAATAAACCTTGAGGACATTATGCTACATGAAATAAGCCAGTCACAAAAAGACAGATATTGTATGACTTCATTTATATGAGGTTTCTAAAGTACTTAGAGTCATAGGAACAGAAAGTAGAATAGCGGTTGCCAAGGGCTGGGGGAGGGGGAAGAGGGGAGTTGTTTAATGGGTACCGAGTTTCAGTTTTGTAAGATGAAGTTCTGGAATTGGTTTGCACAACAATGAAAATATAACTAACACTACTGAACTGTACTCTTAAAAATGGTTAAGATGGTAAGTTTTATATTATGTATATTTTACCACAACAAACAAACAAACAACATTCCCTAGTAATGGGCAATGTACTGAAAATAGGTCTTAAGCCAAAATAACATTGTCACAGAACTCTGAAGAAATGTTTATATTGTCTTTTTATGGGGGAATTGCAAAGATAGAAATTATTATTTTTCTTGAATATTAAGTTATGAGCTTATGGTGCATCTTTAGAGGCTAAAGGGGATGATAGTTGTACTTACAGCATAAGGAATATATACTACCTGTAAAGCAGTTAGTACAGTAATCACACAATAAATCTTTATTACTGCTGTTGCTGTCTTTTTTTTTTTTTAAAGATTTTATTTATTTATTTGACAGAGAGAGATCACAAGTAGACAGAGAGAGTGAGAGGGAAGCAGGCTCCCTGCAGAGCAGAGAGCCTGATGTGGGACTCGATCCCAGGACCCTGAGATCATGACCTGAGCCAAAGGCAGCGGCTTAAATCACTGAGCCACCCAGGCGCCCTGCTGTTGCTGTCTTGAAAAGTAAAGAATTGGGGAATTTTTTTTAAAAGGCACTTTGATAGTTCTTAGATAGAAATATACAGTTTCTGGGACGCCTGGGTGTCATTGAGGAACCATTGAGGAACTCTGGCTTTTTTATTACTACTCACACAGACAGGATGGGAGTCTATATGATATATGCAAAAGTTAGTATACCATGTTGATTCTAGAACAACTGGAGACAGGGACTACAAAGGATGTTTTAGGCTGGGTTTTATCAGCAGTTGGCTTTCCATGGAGGATGCAGCACAGTGTGGGGAGGCCTAGGCTATACTTTTAGTTCTTTTTTTTTTTTTTTCCCTAAAGATTTATTTATTTGGCAGAGAGAGAGAGAGAGAGAGATCACAAGCAGGCAGAGCAGCAGGCAGAGAGAGAGGAGGAAGCAGGCTCCCTGCAGAGCAGAGAGCCCGATGTGGGGCTCCATCCCAGGACCCTGCAATCATGACCTGAGCTGAAGGCAGAGGCTTAACCCACTGAGCCACCCAGGCGCCCCTCTCCTTCTAGTTCTTACTGGCTTATGGAACATGGTACACAAGTCAAAAATTTTCTCAGCAATTATCTTTTCTCATCTGTGAAAGATAGGGCTGGACTAGTTGAAACTGTGTCTCTTATCATCTTGTCCTTACTCCTTCTCTAGACTTCCAGGGATTTCTGGGGACTCTCCCTAGGGTCATAGGTATGCTCCTAGGGTCACACAATTAGGAAGGGCTTGGCCTTAGAAAATATTACTTGGATGAGGAGAACCTGTTAATTGTACTTTAAGGTCTGTCTGGTTGGACACATGCAAATTAAAATATGAGGACCAGAACGGTCTCTTCTGGATAATTTAATACAGAATTATGTTATGCCTTCTATATAGACTAATGAGTAAAACAAGCCTTTCCAGACTTTAAGTGGAAATGTAGATCTAGTTCTTCACATCCTGGTAAATTGTAACGTGGGGGAACTGTTCCATGATTATGTTTCCACATTTCCACAATAGCTGTAGCTTCTCTTGGAGTGTTTGCCTTGATGAGCTTCATTTGGGACTGAGTGTAACATTTTTGAAAATTTCCATGTGATTTAAAGTCACTGAGTAATAGATTAGGAAGGACAGCCATAAGAAACTGTCTAGTAAATCATGCCCAAAAGGTCAGATGTTTTAGTTTGGTTCCCTCAAAATTGGGCCTGAGAGAAAATCTTAGGTGCAAGTAGTTTATTTGGGAAATGAACCTCAGAAGCACGAGTGAGGTAATGTGGAGAGAGTGGCAGGAAGGAGAAAAAGCCAGTTTAAGGGTGTACTGCTCTGGGCAACAGCTCAATTACACTCGTATTCAGAGAAGCAAATGGGATGTCTTCGGCATTGTCACTTGGAAGACTAGAAAGCTGAGGCATTTTTCCTGGTTCCCATGCCCCACTGCTTGAAGATTTTCAAGCCAATTTGAATATAAACTGAATGGGCTCCTGCTCTTTCAGAAGAAATCCTGAGGCAGGAAAGCAAAAAGTCAACCTGAGATTTATGGAGCTTTCTGCCAAAACTGTGGCTGAAATCAGATATGGACTGAGGGGATGTGATTTGGGGACCAACAAATCACTAGTGTTCCTTTCTACTCTTTGTCCTTGTGACTTACACAGGAGAGGCAGTGTGGTGTAGTGGTTAAGTGTTTGAATCCTGATTCCACTAAGTTTACCAGATACATGTTCTTGAGCAAGATATTTAAAACTCCCTAAGCCTTAGTTTCCTCATTTTTGAGATGGGGTTTTTGAGGTCTTTCTTGAAATGTTCTAAGGATGGACTGTATCAGTAAATAGAGCACTTAGAATCCAAGTTGGACTTTCCTAAAGGCTCAGAAGAATTTAGAATGAGTTCATCAGAAGTGTTGTATAAGCTTTGTAGTCAAAATCCCTAATAAGCTCATACTAATATGTCAGTTCTGGAAGGGATTAATGATCTCAATTGCTGACATAGAAGTAAGACTTTTCACCCACTCATCTAGGATGGATTTAGTAGATTCTGTTGACAGTGAACCAGATGATATGTTTTTTACTGAATTTTCATTCTCACCTTCCTCAGGAATCTGCCAGTTTTCGCTGTCAACAACATCCCTTTAAGAAACCATATCTCAGTGAACCATATGACATGAAGAGGTGTCTTGAAGGTATGGCTGCAGGCCCCTTCAGTGTAATCTCCAAAATCATTGGCCCTATGGAGAGGAGCCTATTATATCTTAAGAAGATGTACCCACCCTTCTCTACTGGGTTTTTGGTTTTGTTTGTTGAGCAGTAAACATTATCCTATGCTGGTGGAGAAAAGTGAATCTCAGGGGCTGATTGAGAATGGACAGAGTTAATGTCTCTATGGCCATAGACCCCTTGCAGAAATATCACAGATACAGCCCCACAAAGTCAGTGATTGAGATGAAAAGCCCAAATTTAATTTTGAGCCTGAAGTTCAACCATTTTTTCCTACACTGGAAGTTTTCATAATGGTGATGAGACATGAGGTGTTCTACTAATTAAGGAGCACCTTTGCATTATGCAACTACTTTTGATTATAGTGACTACTGAGGGACTAGAACCCTAAGGAGGAAGAGAAAAGTCACAGCCTTGCAAAGCCTGGGAAGATGCTGCTGTGTGTATTCTTGGTGAATTGTTCTGAGGATTGACTTTTATTTCTTTATTCTTTATTTCAAGATTAGAGGCTCAGCAAACATAATCATACAATAAAAGTCAAAGGACTTAGAAAAGACCACAAAATTCCTGAGTGTGTGGAATGAAACATTTGGGTTTGTTTTGTCCACTTTGATCTGTGGATCTATACTTTTTAGATTATGATAATAATATATACTTATAACTTTGAAATGCCGCTTTTGTTGACTGTAATGTCTGAAATGCTCTAATCCTAACCTTAATACCTTCCCCTTTCACTAAAACAACTGTTGTACTATCACAGTTTTTGACAAACCAGGTAATTTTTAGGAATCTACATATTACATTATAGCAGAACAAACAGTACAATACTCTTAAAATCTTTGAGAGTCTGATTCCAGATTACTATGAAAGCTTTAATCTATTCCCTGCATTTGTTTGTTATTCACAGTGATCCTGTCTATGTTTAGCACCCATTTATGAACTTGATTATGATCATGGTATGTTAAATTTCAGTGGTGATCTGACCTGTTCTAGTTTGGAGAGAACCATTGTTTTCCATAAAATACATACTCACTGATCTGGATTTGTTTTTAGTTTCTGTCCATCATCTGTTTAAAGCAAAATAAAGAAGGAAAAGGCATTGAAATAACAGAGGTAGGGGAAGCTTTGGCTGCCACAATGGGTGGTGTTGTAGGGAGATTTATTTCTGGTGACAACCTCGACCTCTGAAGGAAGGCAACATGGACTGAATGAACCACCCTGGGGAAGGTTTGAGCACCTACTATGAGTACAGCACTGTGATAGAGGATGGATAAGAAAGCATAAGAGGTGTGTCTTCCATGACCTCTGAATCTGGGTGGGAAAGAGGTCACACTGGGGGAGGGGTTAAACTCCTTTGCAGTGCTCTATGAAATTAAGTCTGAATGAGTGATGCATGGTTAGTGTCCTAGGAATTCAAAGACTAGAGACTCTTGCTGTGGGCTGATGTGCTTGAGGAGCACCATGAAGGGTGGGTAGATTACAGCTAAGCACAGATAGGAGGACTAGAAAGCAAATTTCCTGGGAATGACTTTTAAAGAAGTGATATGATCTGGAATTTTAACTAAATGAGTTCATACCACTGAAGATGCAAACCAGAAGGCGAACTGAATCATTGCGCGTGGGGTTGTTTCAAAGAAAGGAATAATCACCCTTCTTGCTTTTTGAAATCTGCTACTGGCATAACACCAATGTGACACATAGAGTATTTTTACTTCTTCAGGTGTTTTTGGTTACATTGGCCTCCTACTGATAAGTTGGGAAATTGGAAATACTGCTGTTTTTCTGACAAAAGCCTTTTTTTCCATGGCCACTTTTTCTTGAAATGATACTTATTTCTTGTTTATTCATGGCTGGAATATTCCTACATGGATATGGGCTTCTTTAAGAATGACAGCAAGCGGGTGCCTGGGTGGCTCAGTGGGTTAAAGCCTCTGCCTTCGGCTCAGGTCATGATCCCAGGGTACTGGGATCGAGCCCCACATTGGGCTCTCTGCTCAGCAGGGAGCTTGCTTCCTCCTTTCTCTCTGCCTGCTTCTCTGCCTACTTGTGATCTCTGTCTGTCAAATAAATAAATAAAATCTTTTTTAAAAAAAAAAAGAATGACAGCAAGCTTATTTGGAGAGAAGTTGTTTGTGGGCTAAGAACTCTATACCTTTATTTGGATTTTTTGTAATAGTTTTCTTTTGTTTCCTACATTTTTACTTGTTCTTCCCTTCTTTATTCTTGCTCTGCTTGGTGGTATACACTATCTTAGATTTTTGGCTCCTTCTGTAGTTCCATTTTTAGGAGAATTATCTTAAAATTCCTCACAGATGGGACATAGATAGGCTTTTCTACCTTTCTACTGACTTTTCTTCCAAAGGTTATGGAAGACAGACCTACCTTGTCAAGTCTGAAATTTCTAGTGCAAAGCAAATGGTATAACAACTTTTGAAGACAATTTGGCTGTTTCTTTAAAAAAAAAAAAAAGATTATTTATTTATTTATTTGACAGAGAGAGCACAAGTAGGCAGAGCGACAGGTAGAGGGAGAGGTCAGTTGTAACAAATGTACCATTGCGGTGTGGGACGTTGATAATAGGAGAAGCTGTGCCTGTGTGGGCACAGGGAGGAGGTGGGAAATCTCTGTGACTTTGTCTCAGTTTGCTGAGAGCCTAAAACTGCTCCAAAAAATAAAGTCGTTAATAGGAAAAAAATCCAAGAATGCCCCCGAATTGGACAAATCTAGTAGCTAGACTCCTGTATAAACTTTGAAATCATATTATCCGTATCTCCATGTGATGCCTTTCCCAAATGTCTCGTGGAATTTCTTAAGTCCTAGTTTTACTTTCTAAACAAAATTCTGGCTCGATGTTTTTCTCAGGAGCTGATTTTGTTTTTAAAGGAAGGTGATAAAAAAAAATACTAAAAGAAAGCTCCATTATAAAAGCAATGTATTCTGTGCAGCTCAAGGAGTAGTTCAGGAAGAGACAACCCGCCTACCCACCAGCGGCAAGTCTGTAATTCACACTGCCCCTTCCACTTTTTATTGGAAGGGTGGTTGAAAAGTGTTTGTAGAGCAAATTTAATATTTGCTGTTAATCAACTTGATTCTGGTTTTTAACATCTGTAAAATGCAAAGTATAGTAGGTTTTAGGGTATAGATTAAATATTACATATTATCTACATAGGATTGGCAAGACAGGTTGACATGTAATCAGGAGAGGGTACAGGATACAAGTAGGCATGTGTATCTATCTGTAGATGCATATATAGTATGTGCATTGGTCCAGTGGGCCTCAGAGGAGGACTTTGGCTGTGGACCCACAGGGAGACATGTTAGGGGCTGGCCATGATGGGTAGGAGTGGTAG
Organism: Meles meles; assembly: GCF_922984935.1. NCBI lineage: Eukaryota > Metazoa > Chordata > Mammalia > Carnivora > Mustelidae > Meles > Meles meles. The sequence goes on from NC_060068.1 coordinate 96,956,721, forward strand.
GGTAGAAGGGAGAGGAATGGGTCAGTTTGCAAGCTACACTGAAGAGCCCTGTGGAACAATGAGAGGCTCTCTGAGCCTCCAGACTTAGACCCCTTAATGCACTAGAGAAGAAGCTCTGTGATAGCCCCAGACCCAGGAGATGCACATTAGGGTGGCAGGAGAAATGGGCAATTGATATAATCTCCCTGGTATCCAGTTTCTTACCCTTACCATGAAGAAGTTGGGTTGAAGCAATGAGTTTCAAACTTTTCTTTTTTTAGCAGTAGTGCCATTTTTTTTCTGCAGTTTTGAAATGAAAGGTAGAATATTAAGTTTAAAGGATGAGAAACAGAATTAACAAATTCCCAGATGTTTCTTCTCATTCACATCCTGAGTCCTGATTACAACCTTTTCTTACCCCACAAGGAAATTTTTAATACTTTAGTGAAAATCATATACTTGCTTTTCTTTCTAGTTTTATTGTCCATGTGTGCATCTCTAAACAATATAGTTTAGGAGCTACCCTATGACCCAGCAATTGCAATACAGGTATTTATCCAAAGGTCACCAAAATAGTGATTGGAAGGGTCACATGCATCCCAGTGTTTATAGCAGCACAATTCACAATAGCCAAAATATGGAAAGAGCCCAAATGTTCATCAGTTGATGAACAGATAAGAGATATGGCATGTGTGTGTGTGTGTGTGTGTGTGTGTGTGCACGCACACGTGTATATATAATGGAATATTACAGCCATCAAAAAGAATGAAATCTTGGGGCGCCTGGGTGGCTCAGTGGGTTAAGCCACTGCCTTCGGCTCAGGTCATGATCTCAGGGTCCTGGGATTGAGTCCCGCATCGGGCTCTCTGCTCAGCGGGGAGCCTGCTTCCCTCTCTCTCTCTCTGCCTGCCTCTCTATCTACTTGTGATCTCTCTCTGTCAAATAAATAAATAAAATCTTTAAAAAAAAGAAAAGAATGAAATCTTGTCATTTACAATGACATGGATGGAACTAGAGTGTATTACACTAAGTGAAATAATGTGTGTATATATATATATAATGGAATATTACAGCCATCAAAAAGAATGAAATCTTGTCATTTACAATGACATGGATGGAACTAGAGTGTATTATGCTAAGTGAAATCTGTCAGAGAAAGAAAAATACCGTATGATTGCACTCATATGTGGAATTTAAGAAACAATACAAATGAACATAGGGGAAGGGAAGGAAAAATAAATCTATAAATAGAGAGGGAGGCAAACCATAAGAGACTGTTAACTCTAGGAAACAAACTGAGGGTTGCTGGAGGGGAGGTGAGTTGGGGGATGGGTAAATGGATGATGGACATTAAGGAGGGCACGTGATGTAATGAGCACTGGGTGTTATATGCAAGTGATGAATCACTGAATTCTATCCCTCGAACTAATACTACACTGTATGTTAACTAACTGGAATTTAAATAAAATCTTGATAGAAAAAAATATAGTTGAATATTGCCTATTTTTAAATTTTATGTAAGTAGAATAATTCTGTTTTCTTTTTTGTCTTGCTTTTTACATACAGCATTGTGTTTGCAGGATTCATCTATGTTATGACACAAACCTCTGGTTTATTAACTTCTACTGTGATATAGTTTCCCATTGTGTGAATTTACTACAATATATAGATCCATTGTAATAAGGATGGATATTGGGTTGCTTCTAATTTGGAACCATTATGGACAACAGTGCTGTGACTGATATACAGTCAGTCTTGGACATATATATACAAATTACTTCAGGATAGAGATCTAGGAGCAGAATTGCTGGTCACATGGCATGCATACCTCAATCTGTTGTCCAATGTGGTTATAGTAGCTCTTTTCCTCCCTAAGTAAAACCTGATGCCTAAGACCAGGAAATAAAGTAGATGACAGCAGAGCTGCTATGTTTGGAACAGGGTGACAGTCCTAGGGTTGACCTGCTCTGTGTGGTGTTCTCTTGGTGCTTTTTTTGTGGGGTCTAATGCACCTTGTTCTCCAATATTCTGGTTGCTTCTATATTCTATATGTTGCTTTGGAAGATAATGGATTCCAGTGATTTACCATTTCAAGGGCAAGAAAAGATCCTGACCTTCTGACCCCCAAATAGCATCTCTACTTAGGATAACTTTAATTTGGAAACCCAAGATTCTACTTTAAAATAGGTATTTCCTTAGACCCTCCCTAAGGAAATTCCTATTCCATGAAGAAGTAGAAAAATTTTTAAAAAATGCACAAATACTCCCTCCTGGGCCTATCTGTCCTTATTATGATCCTGAATTAGCTTGGCTTGGGTCTTGGCTAGAAGTAGAAAAATTATATCCAATAGTTATGTAAAAAAAAAATAGCTGAAAGCAATTGGATTAAAATATTCAAGCTGTTTAAAGTGAGAGGATGAATCAAAATATTGAGTATTGCTGGAGGTATAAGGAGAGTATTTGTATAGCGTCTGATGTGCTTGAATGTCATTTGTTTTGTGGTTATGAAACCATGGGGGTGGTTTAAGGTTTAGAGGGAATTCGTGCTGTTAGGAGTTATTATTCCAATCAAAATGACAAAATATTGAAATGGGGACTTTTCCTCATGTTGTTCTTTGCCAAAAAGCATAACACATAAAGCAGGATTGATGCTGGAACAGTCTGGGCGGTAGACGGGCCAATGCATGTAATGCATATCATTAAAAATAGTTAGTACAAAGAAATGGTTGTTATTGTGCTTCGTCCGTCCAAGTCGGACTTAGGAGCTAATTAAGTATAATCTTTTTTTTTTCCATGACCATATGCAGTTTTTGAATTCTTACAACACAAATTGTTTTAAAGAAGAAGTTAAATACAGAATGCATTGAGTTTGGTAGAAAAAGTTTAAAGGTCTGCATTTTCCCACCAAAGCTATTTAATATCAGCTGCAGAGTGGGTGTGTGTGTGTGTGGAAAGGTTGTGACCTCCCTTATTTTTACAACCATTGCCATGATTTCATAATACTGGCAGCAGTCACCCAGAGTGAAGAAGCAGACTTTATTACAGTAATTATATGCCAGAATGTGGGTATTAAAACAGAAAACTTTTCTACTGATAATAAATGTCAAGGGAAAAATGACTTTACCCAACAAATAGCCCTTCATCGGTGTTATATTAATGGCCTCAGTGAAGACCAAGATGTGTCCATAGGGTAGAAGCTCAGACTCTGTGTAGCCTTTTTGTCTGTTTGCAGAATGGTAGTAGCAGTTGAGGGATAGAAACATGTCTTCGCAAGTTGGGTTTATTTTTCTCTGTGCCAAAAAGTCAGATATATTCTCACTTGAGCAGATACAGCTATTGTTTTTGCAGATAGGTTAATTATGACCATAACTGAATTAGTCTGTTGTTTCTGGATCACTTTGTTGCTTTCCTCTGATATATTTTGGTGGGTTTTTGAGAGCTGGGAGAAGTAAAGCAGCATGAGAACTTATGGTAATTTTCTGACTATTAAAAAACCTCAAACAAGGACAATAAAAAATCCGAATAAATACCAGATGATACAACTTTTGAAAATGGACATATTCTGGACTATAGGCTTATGGCTACTAAATTGTATTCATTAAGTATTAATTGTAGGGTTTATTAGTACATCTCTGAAATAGTAAATGTCTAAATATAGAACATTTACATCAGGAAGATATTGAATTCACTCTGCAATTTGAATTTAGTGAAAAGTTGACTGATCCCAGGAAAACACTAAAGTTATAGAACTTTTTATCTTTGATTTCAGTGGACTTTGAAATATACAGCTCGACCTTTTCCCAAAGTACCCTATTAGCTGGGATAGATAAAACAGAACACACGCAGAAAGTCAGTAGCAACAATCAGAGCAAGATGTGGGTTCTCTGTCTTCATCATGTAACAGTCTAGAAATCACACTTTTCTTGGATTTTCAGCCAGTTGCTTGAGCCATACACACGATTTGAAGGTGACGTTAGACTTCTCTCTGAAATCCAGTGTTTGCTCCTGCATATAGTTAGTGCTTAACAGATGTTTGGGGATAATGAAGATGACTTTCACTTTGGGGCCTGTTCTCTTGCCTTCCTTGGTCACATGGAATGACTTGGGTTCAGAATCTCCTGAAGTGAGTTGACTGATGGTGACTTAGGTAGCATCTCAGAGGAGCTCCAGGAGGCATCAATCACTGACTCATAGCAGCCTTAGGTGCTTGTCATGCCCACTCAGTTTCGCTGCTCAAAATCCAGACCTGTCCTCAGGACATGACACTGATTTCTCTTCTGTGTTTTCTCTGTTCTCTGCAGTGGGTTTGTCTTTAACAATGAGCCATTCATGGGCACCCAGGGAGCTACCCAAGACCAGGGTAGGAGACGGCTGCAGGCCCTGCAGGCAGCTGGCTATGCTCCAGTCTAGATATTCTTGGGAATGTGGAATTATTTGAATCAAAGGGAAATAAATCTTTTGCAAATGTTAATACAAATGACTGTGGGAAGGGCTTGGTGCTAAAAGAGAGGCTGAGAATTCTTGGTGCCTACAGAGTTATTTTTTGGCAGAGATTAATACTAAGTTGCCATGGGAATGATGAAGACAAAATAATAGTCATGTTTTTAATGGTTGTTCATACTGTGTCATCTTCAGCTGCCCTAGGTTGAAAAAACTCCTGTTTGAATCATTTGACTACTCTTGTCTCATGTTTTCTTTTTCTCTTGTATTTAAGTTTGCAGACATACCTTTCTAAATCTGTGTGAATCAGTTGTACCATATTTTCTTTGAGAATTAAGAAACCATTACTTTTGAAGTTTATACTTTTGATTATATACTTTCCATGTCATTGGTTTAAGTTGGAAAAGGTGCACCCTGCAGATCTGAAATTCTGAGTACTTTTCTGATGAGATGGGGAGAGAAAATGTACAAATGTGGGGCAAAGTCCAACTGGCCTGTGCTGTCTCCCCTTTGCCACATCTAATTGTGCCACTTCGGGGTGGGTAGTAAACTTCCCTGAACTAGGTTTCTCCGTTTGTAAAATGGGGCTAATTACATTACCAATGAGGTGCTATGAACCCTATTGATAATATATGCAAAGTCCTATTACAGGGATCATGAATACTCAGCCAATTCCTCATTCATTGTTGATGACAGACATCACATACAACTCAATCCTTTTCCTTAAGCTAAAAGGTAGCCTCAGACTCCTCAACACAATGCTCTAGCTAGCCACTTTCAATGCATCAGAGTTGGCATGTGAGATTTGCCAAAGCATAACAATCCTGCCAACTTGAAAGACACTCAGTGGGCGGTCGTTCTTCATGATTACTATTCTTGCTGGTATTATTACCAGGAGGCTGTAGGTATGATAACAGGAGACACAGGAAGCTGTTTTTTTGTTGTTGTTGTTTTGTTTTTGTTATTTTTGCTTTTCCCATTATAATTCAGATTTTATCCAGAATTCCAAATCTTATGTGTAACTCTGGATACAGCTGCTCACTCGCCTGATTTGGGAATGCTGGCCTCTCATTTTCATATACCTCTGTGAGTCCTGTCTCCACTTTCTTTGTTGCTTTCCTCTCCTCTCCCCTATGACCTGCAAACATAGGATTCTTCTTTTCTTTTGTTTATCTACCTCTACTAGGTGACCTTGTTTGGTCTCATGGCTTTCAGTATCATCCTTATGCTAACAACACCAACATTTATATCTCCAGACCAGATCTCTGCTCTGAATGCTGTTGCATATTCAGCTGCATTCTTGAGACACATCTCTAGCAGGATGTGTCTGTAACAGAATGCCTCGATTAACTGGATATCTAACACAGGCATCTTCAGCCCAACTCAAGTAGGGTTGGACTCCTGATTAATAACCTCCCTGTAACCCAAACCTATTCCTCCCATATTCTTCTTCATTCTTGCAGATGGCAGTTCCACCCAACAGCTGTTCAAGTGGAAAACCTTGAAGTTATCAGCTCTTCTCTTTTTTTTCACACCTCACATCCAGTTCACCAAGAAATCCTGTGGGTTTTACCTCGAAGAATCTTACTACTTCTTATACACTGTACCATTGCTGTCATAGTCCAAGCCACCATCATCTTTCACCTGTATTATTGAAATAGCCAGTAATAGGCTACAGTTGTTTTTCAACACACAGACAATGTGATTTGTTATGTGGGAATCAGAACATGTTACTCCTCTGTTCCATTCCTTCGATTGCCTTTCCATCTCACTTGAGTATAAGTCAAAGCCCCTCCAATGCCTTATAAGACTCCATACAATTGATCTCAACCACCTTTCAGACATCATTTCCTTTCACTGTTTCCCTAACTTACTCTGCTCTAGGCATACCCGCTAGTGCTTTTAGAAAGCACTTCCTTCAAATGTACACAAAGCTTGCTTTCACATTTCTTTTATCTCTATTAGCAAGGCCATCTTAAATATAATACATAGCAACCACCCCTCCCATACCTCAGCCTGGCACCCACTGTCCTACCTCCCTTGCTTTCTATTTCTACTATGGCACACATCAACATCTAACATAGTATGGCTTGACTTGTTTGTTTATTAGAGGGCAGGAACTTTTTTCCCTACTGTATCTCCAGCACCTCAAAAGTTCTAGGTACATGATAAGCAGTTTTTTGGCAAACTATTAAATGAATGAAACAAATGATTCTAAAGCATGGGTTTTTCTGAATTACTAAGAAAATAGTTCTCTACAGGACCACATAGAATTTATACAACTTTCTCTCTCTCTCTTTTTTTAAGATTTTATTTATTTATTTGACAGACAGAGATCACAAGTAGGCAGAGAGGCAGGCAGAGAGAGAGGAGGAAGCAGGCTCTCTGCCAAGCAGAGAGCCTGATGTGGGGCTCGATCCCAGGACCCTGGGATCATAACCTGAGCTGAAGGCAGAGACTTTAACCCAGTGAGCCACCCAGGCACCCCTTTATACAACTTTTTACTTTGATTAAGTTTCAGTAATCTTATCTTAGTCTATTTACCACTGAAAGCAGAAGGTTAACACAGCCACTGTAACTGAGGATAAAAATATCTTTGTTTACTGTAATCTTTCAATACCCTAGTTGTTTATTTTGGTGAATAGATACAGACTACCACATGGGAAAATGTTGATCTCCTAATTGATCTTCTTGAGGCTCACCAACCTTGGGTGGTTATAAAACAGACAGGTATTTAAAATTGCCTGGATGCTACCTGAACTTGTCTGCACTGGGCTGGACTTAACTGGTGATTTCCTGAATTCCTACAAAGGAATGCTAACCTGGTTGGAGAGGAGATGTAGGTCTTTTTTTAATTTAATTTAATTTAATTTATTTATTTGATAGAGAGAGATCACAAGTAGGCAGAGAGAGAGAGAGAGAGAGAGAGAGGAAGAAGCAGACTCCCTACTGAGCAAAGAGCCCGATGCGGGACTGGATCCCAGGACCCTGGGATCATGACCTGAGCCGAAGGCAGAGGCTTAACCCACTGAGCCACCCAGGCGCCCGAGATGTAGGTCTTTAAACCTTATTGATGTGTGAAAAACATCAGTTGCCCATTCATAGAATGAAAGAATGGTGAAGGCTGCTGCATGGGGTTTGGGATAGGGGAGGGAAGGTATTAAAGCTCTCTGTCTCTAGGAAGCATAAACATAAGAGATTTAGTCCTACTAAGTAACCAGATAACCTCAAAGTAGATATTTTATTTCTTTGGGCCTCAGTTTCCTCACTAGTGAAGTGAGTAACTTAGGATACTTTATTTATTTAAAAGATTTGTTTATTTGAGAGAGAGAGAGAGAGAGCATGAGCAGGAGAGGCAGAGGGAGTGGAAGAGAGGGAATTTCAAGCAGACTCCTAGCTGAGCACAGAGCTTGATGAGGGGCTCAGTTTCAGAACTCAGAAATCATGACCTGAGCTAAAACCAAGAGTCGAATGGTCAACTGACCCAGGTGCCCCAGGATACATTATTTATAAAGTTAATTCCAGGGGAGCCTGGGTGGCTCAGTCGTTAAGCGGCTGCCTTGGGCTCGGGTCATGATCCCAGGGTTCTGGGATCAAGTTCCGCACCGGGCTCCTTGCTCAGCGGGAAGCCTGCTTTTCCCTCTCCCACTCCCCCTGCTTGTCTTCCCTCTCTTGCTCTGTCTCTCTGTCAAATAAGTAAATAAAATCTTAAAAAAAAAAACCAAAAAAACAAAAAAAAAGTTAATTCCAGTCCTGTCTTAAACCTCTCTGGTGGTCTAGTGGTTAGTATTCAGCGCTCTCCAATCCCATCTTTGAGTGGTACCATGGAAGATCTCAGATTCAGACTCTCAGATGTAATTTCCATTTAAATTAGAAATCTCTCTGAGGTCCAATTTATATTCTGTAAAATAGATAGGTTTGGCTAAAATGGACTGTAAGATTTTCCCCAAGTCTAACATTCTTTCCTTCCATTGTACTTTTGGATTTTTTCCCTTACCTTGGTGAAATTAAACATCTAAATTAAAAAAAAAAAATGTTGGAGGGGTGAATTTTTTTTTTTTTAATTTCTTTGAGGTTGTGGACACACACACACACACACACACACACACACATATGACATGAGTCTGTGTCACATACATTTGTAGATGTAGTGTATGTATTTTGCCGTTGCCGTACTAATTGCCTTGAGTCAGACAGAGTATGGAGTAGAGATATATCCTTGTGGTTTGCTTTACGCTCTAAACCAGTAGTGACAGGAAAGGAAATTGCCCTTTTTTTGTGAAACAAACAAACAAAACAAAAAAACAACTGAAATCTGTCTTTAAACCTGAATTTTGGTCAATTCACATTGGAACTACAGTATTTTTAAACTGTATTTCCTCTTCTCTTACTTCCCATTCCTTTGCTTTGTTTTTGGGTATCTAGGTGATTGCTTCTGGCCCGGAAGCAATTCAGTCAGCTGAGCATCTCAAAAGGCCTGGTCACACCTGTGGCTTAACTTTGTGCCTCAGTTTTTACAAGTACAGAGAAATGGAGGAAATAGAAAGTACTACCTCCTTTCAGCACCATGGTTGAGATATCCTGATAGAAGCTTCACAAAAGGGACTGAATGTTAAGTCTTAACAAATGTGTGTGTGTTGGGGTTAGGGACAGGGCTTTTGAAAGATTCTTGTCAAATCTGCAGTGCTTTCTAACAAACTTCTATAGGTGGAAATCTGAAATTATTGCAGTGGACAAAAACGATGGCATAGCTGACTAATTCTGGGTTCAAATCTGATTTTTGACCAATTTAACATGATTGTCTCTTCACAAAAAAGGTTCTTCTAAATTCAATTTGACAGACATGTATATTGAGCATCTATGGAAGGTCAGCATCCTCTCCCTGAGCTCTTTATACCTACTGTTCTATTTCAGTCTCATATCAACACTTTGAGGTAGCTGTTCTTTTCCCAACCTATGTATAAAGAAATGGAGGCTTGGAAATGTTGTGAGACTGTCCCAAAGTCACACAGAACAAAGTTGGAATTTGTTTGTTTATTTTTCAAAGTTTGAATTTAAACCTCTGTATTCTCTATTTCCTTTGCTCATTCCCCAGTAGGATAGTTGTATGGTACACTGGGGAAATGGGGGGAAATATATTAATTTTTAAAAAGATTTTATTTATTTATTTGACACAGAGAGATTACAAGTAGGCAGAGAGGCAGGCAGAGGGAAAAGGAGAAGCAGGCTCCCTGCTGAGCAGAGAGCCCGATGCGGGGCTCCATCCCAGGACCCTGAGACCATGACCTGAACCGAAGACAGAGTCTTTAACCCACTGAACCACCTAGGTGTCCCGAAATATATTAATTTTAAAAACCCAATAATCACATTTTTTATCATCATATTGTGTCATCTGTATACCTTAAACTTACACAATGTTGAATATCAATTATATCTCAGTAAAGCTGGAAAAACTATTATATTTATTTGAATATACATTGACTCAGATTTAATTTGGCTTTTTATCCAAGTATAAATCATCTGCTGTCACAACAAAAATTATGAGAAATCAAGTAGTGTAAACTTTCTAATTGCTTAGAATCGTTTTGTATTTTGCCTTTTGGTGGAGTTTCCTTTTTGTGGCTTATAGAAATCTAGAATTATTCTAAAAATAAGGTCAAAAGAGTTGACCATGATGACTGTGAAGAACCCTAGGCATCATCTTTCCCTGCTATGACCCAGCTAAATGAAAAGCGGCTCATAGCCTTCTTTTTTTTTTTTTTTAAGATTTTATTTATTTATTTGACAGAGAGGGATATCACAAATAGAGCAGCAGACAGAGAGAGAGGGAAGCAGGCTCCCCACCGAGCAGAGAGCCCGTTGCAGGACTCAATCCCAGGACCCTAAGATCATGACCTGAGCTGAAAGCAGAGGCTTAGCCCACTGAGCCACCCAGGCACCCCAACATAGGCTTCCTTTTAATGCTGGATAAGGGCTTCTTTAGAAAAACTAACATTCTCCCATGTGTGTCCTTTGGGGGTACTCTTATAATTGAGATAACCCTTTTGAGTAGTGAGATCCTGCTAATGTCTCAGTGGTCCAGTTAGATGAAGTAATCTATCCTTGCTTATGAGATGTTAAGGCAGATTGAGGTTGATTTTCAAGGAATTCAAATTTCAGAATTTCCCCTATAATAGTGAGTAGAGTATTTGGGCACAAGTTCCTTCAAAGAACTCAGAATCGCAAAGGCCTTTTACACATGGAATGATGCTTTAGTGTTGAAGAATTGTGAATAAGAGTGCTGCTTTCATCACTTGGTTTTACCTGTCCAAAGTGGTCTCTTCCCTTCTTGCATTCCTCAAATTTTATTTATTCTTCCAGACATATCTGAAATCCCACTTTGTGAGACCTCTGCCCCCACTCCTGTTAGAGATTGTATGTTCTTTCTTAAATTCTTTGCTTTTCCCCCATTCATTTGTCAGTTCACTGTTCATGGAGCTTGGATACCTCTTCCACTGACATAGGAAACAATTATCTGGATATTTTATTGTTTAACTTTGTGTGAGCCTTTATTTTTTCTCCTTCACTAGACTAGTTTGGGGTAAAGAAACTAATTTAATTCCTTGGATCACTCAAGGGCTTGAAGATATCTAGTACTCAGTTAATGTGTGTTTTTATTAGATTTGATTAAATTACCAATGAGAAAAATGGACAAGAGTCATGAATTCTACCCCTAGGAAGTAGATTTATTCTGCTTTCTTAGTAATTGCTTCTTTCCTCAGAAGAAGTTAACTGTGAATTAGGTTCCTGTGTAGACCATAATAATGCGTGCTCTTTTGTGGGTGTGTGTGGCTTGAAGATTTTCAGGGAGAAGAAATCAAGTTGGAGAGGAACAAAGAAGAATATGTTTTGAGAGTCTTAAAGGAAAGTGGTTAATAAAGTCAACATTTTAGGGACATATTTATATTTATATTTATGATGGGTAACAGGGTAGTAAATCTAATGAAAGAGTCACTTGTAATCTGTCCCTTACTCCCAGAGTGGCTCTAGAAATCTATTTCCCCATTTTATTTGGGATTGGATTAAATGTCTTAATTCTGAATCTGCTCATTTTATGTTATTAAGAATACTGGTAATCAGAGAGTGGAGGTGTACATAGTATGATTAGAGACCAACTGCTCAAGTAGGCAGGTAGCCAGCATCCCAGGAAACCCGTTTCTGACAATTGTGTGGAGGAAGATGAGGCCAAAAGTGGGGTGGGGTTCTGAACGTGCAGAACTTGTGTCCTCTTCCCTCTAAGGCCTCAGGCAGTGATAAAGTAACTAGTCACCACGAAGCACCATCAACTTGTTTGCTCCAATCAATGAATTTTCCGATTTCCACTGACTCACTTAATGGGAAAAAAGATCATATGTCTAGAAAGAGGGAAGAATTTTGCAATTTATTACAGTGGGGTTTTTTTTCTCCACTATTTTATTATGAAGATGTTCACACATACAGGAAAGTTGTAAGAATTACACAGTGAACACACATATACCCACTTAGGTTCTACAATGAATATTTTGCTATAATTATTTTATTACTTATTTCTCCAGGCTTCTGACAGTCCATCTTAAGAGTGGCATTCTGTGAGTTTTGACAGAGGCTTTTGCATGTGTGATCCAAACCCCTATCCAGATATATATAAACTATAATATCTGTATCACAAATTTCCTTCATGCTCCTTTTCAGATAACTCCTCCTCCCAGAGACAACCACTTTCCTATTTCTTTTATTATAGATTAGTTTTGTCTGTTTTAGGACTTTGTATGAGATTTCTTTTGCTCACATCATGTTTTTGAGATTCATCCATGTTTGTTGTATATATCCATTTTTTGGAGGGCTCGATTTCATGACTCTGAGATCATGACCTGAGCTGAAATTGAGAGTCAGATGCTTAAATATCTGAACCACCCAGGCACCTCTTGTTTTGTTTTTAAGCCCTACACTGGGCTTAAACTCATGGCCCTTAGATCAAGACCTGAGTGAAGATCAAGAGTAGGAACCTTAACTGACTGAGCCACCCAGGTACCCCTCATTTATTTTTTAAACCAAAGTAGTCTGTTAGTATTTAGAAGTTCTTGGGTTAGCATCTTCTTTGGAAAGCAGTAGGGAAAATAAAGGATTATTTTTGTTTGTCTCTTTGGTTTTTAAAAAATGCAAGTTGAGGGCGCCTGGGTGGCTCAGTGGGTTAAGCTGTTGCCTTTGGCTCGGGTCATGATCTCAGGGTCCTGGGATTGAGTCCCGCATCGGGCTCTCTGCTCAGCGGAGAGCCTGCTTCCCTTCCTCTCTCTCTGCCTGCCTCTCTTGTGATTTCTCTCTGTCAAATAAATAAATAAAATCTTTAAAAAAAAAATGCAAGTTGAAATGGACCCTAGTGATAGCTATGTTGGCCCCTAATATTCTCAAAGAAGTGGTTGAGGACCAGTGATTGCTCAGGGTCATGTAGACTAAGCTGAAACTGGAACCCAAGTCTCCTGACTAACTGCTCAAAACAGTTAGAAAGGCAGCTGAGTCGAGCAGTTGTTTGGAGCTGAAGCCATGTGAGACTAGAGAGTTTCGACAGAGCTTTGCTTTAGAGGATGTGAAACTACACCAACCTCATGTGACAAGGGATCCTCTGAGGCCTTGGTAAGAAGCCAGGGGGAAAAGTTTGATGCAGCTTCTGGTTACAGCTCCAAATGAGAACTCACTGGCCCTAGGTGACTTATGGAGAGCTTTCTGATTCCCAATAAAAATAAGACATGGGGCAGGGGAGGCTTTTCTACACTAGCATATATAGACAGGGTAATGCTGAAGGAACAAAAAAAAAGCCAAGAAAGGCACTTTCAGCTACATGGCCTTCCCATAGGGACGGACTAGGAGCTGAAAATAAAATACGGAGGGAGGGATGCCATGGTACAGACAGAGCCTTTGTCTCCTATTCAGCCCAGGATGACAATGACCTGGCGGTGCCTGCCTGCCAGCTGTTGGCTGGCCTTTGTGAAAGTCCCCAATCTCTGGGCCAATGCTTAGTGGGCAGGTATCCATTTCATGAAGCCAACTGGCACTGCTGGCACCTTTGTTGGTGAAATGAGCCCAGTGACAGGGAACTAAGGCTGCTGGGCCACTTTTGCTACCAGCTGGCAGGTGCAAACCCCATGGGCAGGTACCCTGCAGAGAGACAGTTGGTGTTGTCTTGGTAACTAGTCAAAAAGGACATTTCTTCTTCAAGGTCAGTTTGACCTCTTCTCTGCCAGGGGAATATTGTGAGGAAGAAGTAACTCTGCAGCAGCTCTAACTTGTGTTGAATGTGTGCCTCGTCTGTTTTGAATGCATTACTTCTAATTGGATGTTATTAATGTCACCTGCTGGTCATATCTGGGGGTTGGTAGACGTCTTGGGGGAAGTCGTCCTGGACAAAGATCAGGTCATCAGAGGAGTCGCAGGAGAGACGATCCAGTGTAAACCAAGTAGGACTAAACAAAGAATTCAAAAGGCGTTTCTAAAAGGCAGCCAGTCAGGTTAGACTGGTTTGTTGGTCTATTCCGGGATAAGAGATTAGTGCTGACTGTTTGAGGCATGTCACCCTAGATGTCCTTTGGCCAAACTGTCCTGGGCACAGGGGTGAAGGGACTTTTGTCAGCTCACTGGGTGCCTCACAAGTTTGACACAATGAGTTCATTGTGAAGAAGCAAACTTTCCTTATCATTGCTGTCCTTCTCTGTAAATCTTTCACTCATACCTTTACCTTTAGCAAATACATTTTTCTGACTTTGATTTAAAAGTCCAGTTTCTCCTTAAGATTAGAGTTTCTGTATCTGGCTCTGATAAAAGTGGTGTTCTGACTCAGGTCCTAGGTTAGGTGTCAGTGTTTTCCCTATTTTGCATCTCTTACGTGTGTTTACATAGTGAAGTACCCTTCCAATGGCCTGAGATTTCTGCTGGGAGAAATAACAGCATTGTAATAGTATGGGGAATTTTACTCTGTTCTGTCCACTGGGATGCTACCAAAATTATTCAGGTGTGCCTGGGTGGCACAGTCAGTTAAACCTCTGATTCTTGGTTTCTGCTCAGGTCTGCACTCAGTGGGGAGTCTGCTGAAGTTCTCTCTCCCTCTGCCCCTCCCCCTGCTCACTGTCTCTCTCTCTCTCTCTCTCTCTCTCTCAAATAAATAAACAAATCGTTAAAGAAATTATTCAGCTGGGATGGCACCCTGACAGTGGGAAATGTTAATTATTCTGGATAAATCCTGAACAACTTGCTTGCAATTATAACCATGGACATAGTCCTTAGCCTCCTAATGTATAAAATGAAAAGATTATAGATTACATTATCTGATTGGGCTCTTGCCAGCTAGTTTTCTAGGACTCTGGATTTTGACACAAAAAAAGAAAAACTCTAAATAGATTCAATATTTAAAAAACTGACCTTGCTTTTGAGTTTTTACACTAGACCCTTGTATTTAGTAAATGTTTTAATTCATCCTCTAAATCTAGGCACTGGGGATATAGAAATAGATTAAGCATCATTTTCTATCCTGAAGGATCTCATGGTCCAATGGAGGAGGGATAGCAAGAAAAAATTGTTCTCAGAGTTGGCAAGAATTTGAAGGGAAAAATTGTGCTTAGGAAAAGAAATTATCTTTTGGTTTAGAAGTCCTTTAAAAGCATATTTAATGTAGAAAGATGAGCCCCTGCCTCTTCCCCTCTGATTCCAACACTGCCCTCCCTGCTTCCCCCCCCCAAGAATAAGCCAGGACTAGGGTGATGTGAAGCACTTGCCTTGGGTGCAGAAAATAAGGGAATGCCAGAAACCTTAGTTGTTAAGGTAAATATTACTATAATATTTAAAATCAAAATTGATGAAAAAAAATCCATGGTGAACAAAGTATGAAAATTAAAAAAAAGAGAAGATCTGAACCTGCATGTATATAATCTTGCCTCATTTTCCTCACCCTAATTCTGGTCCTGGGTACAATAAAACTATAAAATTTGGCAATTTTGATTTTTTTAATACTAATGCCCTAAAATATCTAATGGTTTAGACAAAGAATTTTATAACAGAGCTTAGGGTTTAGAGAATTGTCATTGGAGAAAGCCCTTGGGGGAGATGGAGCTCCTGGAAGATGATAGTGAGCATAGTCAAGAAATTCTTCATGGTAGAAAATGGTTAATGAATATTTATGAAAGAGATGACTGATAAAGGTTTTGAAGTTGTTCCTAATGCTGTGCTGTAGTTACCTCCTTTGCTCTCTGCCCTTCAGTTAAAAGTGAGATACATACAATAATCCTTGAATTCATGCTGATTTGAGAAAAGGAAGGAAGCAGGGTGGTATCCAGCATGGGAGGAAGTGGTCTAGTGAGAGGAACCAGGCAGGGTGTAGCAAGGCCTAGCTCAAGAGAAGCCTCACCCTCTGAGTTCCTTTGTAAAATAGAAAGGGTGTTGGGTCTGGATTTTGCAGAGCATGGAATGTGACCTTGACTTCAGGCAATAGACACTGGGGCCACACCTATTGATCAATAATTATGTTACTATACTGGATTTTAGGTCCATTCCTCATTCTTCGCTCTGCTTTCCTCTTGGGAAACTGCCCTCTATGTACCACATCAAAGGACTTTCTTGTCCTTTGGCTTCCGCCTGGAATGGCCAATATTGACCATCAGTAAATAATTGGCTGGAGGGAGGAGAGAGCATTGGCTCTTCTCCTGAGGGTTTAATAGGCTAGTTGCATCCCTCTAGTGATCACTGCAGCTTTCTTTCATCCCTTATCCAGGTTCTGGGAACCACTTTCTCCATTACTTTTTCAGGCTAAGGGTGGTAACAGAGCCCCTCTTGTTTTCTCTGGGGTATGCACTATCTTTTGTAATTTCCTTATACTTTGCTTCTTTGTAAAGAGTCTCTGTAACAAACTCTCTTCAATATAAGAGTGCTAATTGTCTCTTGCTGAGACCCTACTGATAGAGAAATGAGAAGTACTAAGAAAGGTTGTTCAGAGTTTTAGAGATAGACAGTAGGGAAAGCAACCAACTGCCCAGTGAGAAGGGAAGATGGGTAGGTTAAATGGTTCCATGGGTGATAATTGGGCTGAATGTTACGGAATATTTCTCTGGGAGTAGGGTAAGCCCCAACATGAGAACAGCCAGATAGGTGTCCATGTAAGTAAACTCAATGTTCTGCATGGTCATAAAAGACAGCGATTATCCAATGGGCTTTAAGAAGCATAGGGAAGCTTACACAATAACATAGCAATCACCCAAGTTCCTATAATCCCTGTTGATAATCTTGCATGCTTTCCACCTGACATTTTACAGTTGATATCATACTCTATTTACAGTTTGGGATCCTGATTTTCTTTAACATTATGTAATAAACAGCTTTCCCACAACTGAAAGAAGCTACAAATACTTATTCCTTCTAGATGTAGCAGAATAACTTTAAAGAACAAAGTGCTGTTACATCATATGGATGTACTGTGATTTTTAGAAAAATGCTCCAGAGTGCCTGGGTGGCTCAGTGGGTTAAGCCTCTGCCTTCGGCTCACGTCCTGATCTCAGGGTCCTGGGATGGAGCCCTGCATCAGGCTCTCTGCTTGGCAGGGAGACTGCTTCCCTCTGCCTGCCTCTCAACCTACTTGTGACTTCTCTCTCTGTGTCAAATAAATAAATAAAATCTTTTAAAAAATAAGAAAATATTCCAGTAATTTTGCATCTTTGTCATTAAAAATTTTTTTTTTGCTTGCTGAATTTAAAAAATGGCTACTAAAAAATCTGACAAAAGATGTATCTGTGCTTCAGAACTGCTGAATTATTGTAGATTTTTGGTTGGTTTGTTTTTTAATTTGTTTGTATTTTTTAATGTCAAAGAAGGTGGAGTTTTCCCTTCATGGGTGAGGAGGATAAAAAATGATGCTTGGGACTTCATTCTGAGGGCAGGCCCAGTAACTTGACCAGGAAGGATCTCTTTATGGATAGACATTAGCAACAGTGATGTCTGAATTAAATTTTATGTTGTGGTGTAATTCCTCTCCAAAATTTCCCAAAGTATTATACAACATGGTCTATGTTGGTAATATCTTGTGTAAGGAAGGGGCAAGACCAGGGTATGTGTGAAGGACAAAAAGCTGTGAGGATGGACAAAAGGAGCAGATGGATTTGGAGGAGCCAGGAACAGGGATTTGGGGAAATAGATTACTGGCAGTCGCCAGGAGAAGCATCCTGTGGCTGGTCCTCTGACGTACTGAGATGGGTACTAGACTTCTTGTGGTTCTAAGACTCATATTTGGATATTAATGGAAAAGGTGATCCTGGAGCTTGAAAGTATTATTCCTTCCAATGGGAAGTATTAAACAAAGGAGGGAATGAATGAGGAAATATTCTGAAGGGAGGATTTGGTGACATGTGGGAAGGTGCTGAGCATTAGAACTGGATGAGGGAAGCAATATTTCATCACGATAGAACTGCAAAATGATTGAGTAGAATACAAGATAATTAACAGGGTTTTTGGAAAGAAAGAGGTAAACTTCTTCTGGAGACAGAAGCCAATCCAATCAATATGACAGTAAAAGACACACCAAAACCTTGGTTTTGTTAGACTGAAATGTGGCAAGGTAAGCTATGGTGCAAGTTATGATTTGTAATAGGACCTTGTAGGGAAGAGCTTACTATGAGCCCAAAAAGCAATAGAATTACTTGAGTTTCCCTTTTGGTTGTTCCTCCCATGATTGGACTAGCTCAAAACCTGAACTTAGCTGTGAATTTTTTTTTTCAGTGAATTTTTTTTCCATTAAAATCCCAAAATAAGTGACTTATTTATTCTCATGTTATTATCCAATTCATTTTTCAGCTCGCACTCAACCTCTTTGAGACATGAAGCCAGGGAATGGCTTAGGAAAAACATCTGATTTGAGATGTGCTTGCATTTTTCACATGACTTTGCCAGAAGGGGTTTCTGCATTCAAATGGAGGCTTTTACTCTAGAGCTGCCTTAGCCGAAAATTCAAATCTACTTTGTAAGAATTTGGATATGGGATTCATGCTATTATCTGCAAATAATTTATAGAATGGTTCTATTTTTCCCTGGATAATGAACACATAGTGCCTCTTTGGGGAGGCTTTGGAGAACCCCAGCACAATAATGGGTAAGGTTTTGGTGTGTCTTTTACTGTCATATTGATTGGATTGGCTTTGATTTAGAAGTCCTGGGATCGAGCCCCACATCGGGCTCTCTGCTCCGCGGGGAGCCTGCTTCCTCCTTTCTCTCTGCCTGCCTCTCTGCCTAGTTGTGATTTCTCTCTGTCAAATAAATAAAAAATATTAAAAAATATTAAAAAAAAAGAAGTCTTAGAAAGGAGGGCAAGGATTTTGGCATGAAATGTCAAATTTGGCATAAGACTGTCTTAATAAAAGTAATCCTTTTTTTTTTTTTTTTTTAAAGAGATCAGAGACCCATTACCTAATGCATGAGGTAGATTAACAGGCCACTGCTTCTTCTGTCTCCATAGAATTTTGTGTTTGTATAGTATGAAAAACAATACTGACCATCTCTATCCAAAGTCATCTTAAGGAAAACATAAAAACATTTCCTTATGTTCAACAGTAAGATACTCTTTTATCTGAGGTTTCTCTGGGTTGGAAAGGACAGAGCTGTCAGGGTGCTGGCACGTGTTTTTTGTGTACTGATACAGTTTTGAACATGGCATTGAAGGGTCTCTAACATTGGGTTTCAGGGCTTTTTATTTGAGCTTCTCAGTTTGGCCTTCACTTTTATTAATAATTTGAATGAAATGAAGATGTATTCAGGTATTTATATAAATTTAGGATCTAATAACTAATAACTGAGTCAATATCCTTTTTTTATGGGTTTTTAAAATTTTTTTATTTATTTCTTATTTTTTAATAAACAAATAATGTATTTTTATCCCCAGGGGTACAGGTCTGTGAATCGCCAGGTTTACACACTTCACAGCACAACTGAGTCAATATTCTTAAAAGATCTCCCTATGTTAATTTGTTGGCTTGAAATGAAGGGGATAAAGTTTAATAAGAAATTAATACTTGATTAGATTTAAAAAAATTAATTGGCTGGAGATGATTAGCTTAATAGAAGTTCATGTGAAAAGTCTCATGAGTTTTATCACCAGGAAGTTTAATGGGAGTCCTGTGTCCCATGACAAGTATCAACCCAAGAGTGCCTTAATGGAGGTAGAATCCTCCTATTAAGGATTGCTAATGGTCCTGTATTTTAATCTTGGCCAAACCTCAGCCAAGTTCCTTATCATTACAGGGTCCAAAACAAATTAGACTTTATTTAGACACAGTCAACCAGCTGGTAAAAATCAGGGAAGAGGTGACATAGGAAACTGTTGCAGGAATTGCAGGAGCCATGATTTAGCCTGCAGAGGAAAAGCTCAGGAGGAGGCATGAGTGACTGCTGTGTAGAAATATTTATCTGAAGGGTTGAGGATTTCCTGGATTAGAGTATGTAGCACTGGGGAAGACCCAGGTCAATGTCTGGACATTGTAAGGAAATCATTTATGAAATTGGAAATTCTCCGATGAATAAGATTTTTTCAAAGTGGAATGGACTGGCATGGGAAGAGGGGAATCCCCTGATGCTGAAGAATGTGGCCAGATATCAACCTTCTGTCAGGGAGGGTATGGTGGGATTGAAATATGAAGCTATATTGGATTACTCTTCAGATTCTATTCATTGCTAAGTAGTCAAAATTTGTCTCTGGAGCTATCCCCTCTTCTCTTTATCCCAGCTATTACTCTGGGAAAGGTAGGCTCACCTCCAAGTATTTATCACTTACAGGGCTTGATGTTTGGAGCCCAGAGAAATTTATGGTTTGGTCAATTTCCACCAAATAAGCATGCTTCTATTCATGCAGACCGCTGCTTGCTTCAACCTACAAACCAAAAACATGTTACAAGAATGAGAGATTTTCATGTGTAGTAACAAGCTGTTAGAGGGAGAGTTTTGGGTAGGAGTCAATTTGTATCTCTTCATGAGAACATATAGGCACGCTTCTATATTTTATGGAAGTAGGAAGCCAGAGACAATGTGTTTTCACCTGTGCGTTCTGGACCATATGCATGTCTGTTTTCCCAGGGTGGTAGCAATCATTACCTAATAGGCAGAGAAAAATTACAATCCATCTGCTGTCCTTTTGTGCTGTTGTGGGATTAAAAGATCACTTAAAACAGAAGCTGTGATCTTGGTATTTGATGAGAATTTTTAGCCACCACTTCCTACTCTACTTGAGGTCACTTTATCTCAGTGCTGGAAGTGGGTGATAAAGATACAGTTTGAATATGGCTGCAGTTGTAAACTCTCAGCTTATTTCTCCTCTCTTTTCTCTCTCCCAGTCAGCAAGGAGGGTGGAACAGAAAGCATATTTTTGCCATAAAGAAGGCAAGGTATCAAATATTTTAGGGGTGAAGAACCATCGTCTTAGGAAATGAGAGAAAGGCCTGGAAGGGAGTATTTTCTCTCTCATCCAGGAGGCTCCTAGGGACCCTTTCTGAATCTGGCATTCCTCCTGTTAGTCTCTTTGCAGAGATGTACAGGGACCTTGTGGAGTTCCTGATGATTCCTGCAGCTGCTGGGGTCTTGTAGAAGATGGGCAGTGTGTCTCCCTGTTCTTGTTAGTCCCACAAATAGCCCATTGAGGGGAGCAGGAGAAGGGAGAGGCATCCAGGGCTGTCCCTGGGGTCTCTCAATGGGGGCACTGTTCGGGCTTGGGTGGAAGCCAGCCCTGACACCATGCTAGTTGTTAAAGCCTCATTCTTCCCAAAGAGGCGGCTGGAAAGGCAGCAGAGCAGCTGAGGCTCTAGAAAAGGTACTTCTCTTGTTCTTCACAAGGCCCGACTGACACATGAGAGGAAGCCACTTCCTTTTCAGTTATTTTCTGTTGTTCATTACATTTACATCCCAAGCATTTTTCCTCTTCCTTCTCACTCTCATTTTACTACTCAAGACCCAAAACTGATGGGTTTTTCCTTTCTCTCCCCAGTCTCAACTGAAACTTAGAAATGATGTCAGATTTTTCTGTTTTGTACCAGTCTCCTTGGGCAGCCCAACAGAGAAGTACCCTGCGAATGGCTGCAGTTTTACTATTGCTCTTGATCCTCTGAGTAGTTCAAAGTCTCTTTTAAAATGAAGAGTAGGGCTTTTGAGATAGCACAGTATTGGATGCCCACTACAGGAAATGTGTTATTTTTCCTACCCACTATCTATACTCATTCTTTCTCATAACACCACCTTGATTTTTCCTTTCTTTCTTTTTTCCTTCCTTCTTTCTTTTCTTTTCTTTTCTTTTTTCCCCCCTCTTTTATTTCCTTTCTTTTTCTTTTTTTCTTAATATGCTACCACCTTCCATGCTTAGCCCATGAACATTGGTGAGGTTATCCAGACCATGAAGGCCCCTGGGTTTCAGGGTGGGCACATCTTCTGTCTTCCTGGCTTTGGGTTCAGGATAATTGGGACCCAGACTGGGCTACATCAGAGTCAATCTTGAAAGACTTTGGGGAAATATTGGGTAAGAGACCTTCTGTTTTCACTGAGGTTGCTAACTGTGAAGAGTAGAAGTTGGGAGCTATGATGATCACCTTTGCTACCACACGGGAAGAGTCAGTGTTAGAATATAAGCCACAGAGGAAAACTGAGCCATGGTGACAGACCCCCTGATGACATATAAGGTATAGACTGGATCCAGCTGTGCCTGAAGCCAGCACCCTGACCTTTCAGTTATGCTGGTGAGTACATCTACCCCTCAACCCCAACTTTTTTAAAAACTCATTTGAGCTGAGTTTCTGTTAGCCCAGCTAGTTTTTGTTAGCTCAACTCTTTTAATTGCAATGAAGAGAATACTAACAGATAGTAAACATTTTTTCTACTTCCTACTCCCTTTTCAGGCTATCCCAGAGTCTTGTGATTGCCCCAAACCGTACCAGAGCTAAGATGCACAAACCTTGTCCAAAATTTCAGCCTTCATGAAAACAGAGGACTGACCCACTCACTCAGTTCTCTGATTCAGTAGGATAACGGGCACCGCTGGAATCACCACCTGCTTTTGGGTCTGTGGTAAGAACCCTAGCCTTGCCCATTCATTCAGCAGGCATTAATTCTGTTTCTGCTATATGCCATAGAATTGCTTTAAAGAGCTGACCGTTGGGGTGCCTGAGTGGCTCAGTGGGTTGAGCCTCTGCCTTCGGCTCAGGTCATGATCTCAGGGTCCTGGGATTGAGCCCGGTGTCGGGCGCTCTGCTCGGTGGGGAGTCTGCTTCTCCCTCTCTCTCTGCCTGCCTCTCTGCCTACTTGTGATCTCTCTCTCTCTGTCAAATAAATCAAATCTTAAAAAAAAAAAAGAAAAAAGAAAAAAGAGCTGACCGTTAAGCAGAAAAGCTGGTATGAGTAGAAAGAAGTATGGCAGGCATCATGTTGAGAATCTGTGTCTGCTTCCATGGGACCCAAGGGCCAGTCCTTATATTGGCAGCACAGAGAAAGACCTCATGGAAGAGGCAATGCTTGAGCTGTATCTTCAAAGATGAATAGAGGTTTTGCAGCTAAGAAGAAATGTAGGAAAGGCAAACCAGTTCATCCGAAGAGAAATGTCAGTTGTGGAGTATTGTCTGATTTAAAAATCTAACACCTGTAGGACTGAGAAGGCAGTTCAGCCTTCTGTGTTTAGCACATGGCTGACTGGTGTGCTATACTGTCCAGGACACAGCAATCTGTGGCCACTGTTATCTTCCCCTTCTCTCTTTCCAAAATATGGAAAGCGCCTAAAGTTCTTTTGCTTGCAAGCAAGCCCATGTAGACATTAGAGTTGATTGTGGTGGATAGACTAAGCATTCCATACTTAGTCTCCAGCTCTGTGGCCGATTCACTTGCGGGGAGATAGAAGTTCCAGTAGCTGCAGCATCTGCCTTGCTTCAAGATCAGAATTAGAATTGCAGGCCCTTAAAATAAGTTGTCCAGTGGTGGCCCCTTGACTTCCTCTTTAGCCCATCCAGTAGTTTTGTAAGCACTCCATTCCCTACACTAACTCCCTTTCAGTTGGAAATACCTTGAGTGAGTTCTCTTGTTTGCACTGAATTCTCACTGATAACGATTCCACACTGTGAGGTCAGGAAGGGCCAAGACCTGCTTATCTTGCATCTCAAGTTACAAGCTTGGGTTTGGCAATACCACGTTCTTAGTAAACCATTTTTGAGTAAGTGCATTGGAGTTATAATCTGTATATGGACATATGTATGTATATGCAAATAAGCAATTCAAAAGGTGCTACTGGGTTGCACATGGTCCAGAGCCACCTTACTAACAATGAGCCTATGTTGTCATAGGCTAGTGGTTCCTGTGGGGTAAAGTGTTCATAGAAGACTTAATAGAGAAGTCTTGGTGGAAAGGAACTGGATTCTGACAGATAAACAGAAATTGGAAAAGGAAAAAAATAGAGTGAACATTTTACATATTAAGACCTAGTGCTAATATTACTGGACACTCACGACAACTGTGCAGCTACTCCTGAAATAAGGGCTTAGTTCCCTTTGAAATGTGTACGGGCTCAAAAGTGAAGGGAAAAGGTCTTGGCATGATGTTCTTGGGTTTTGCCAAACCCTAATGTTGTGTTTGGAACCCTCCTCTGCCCTGTAGGCCACAAGAATTCCCCAGTCCCCATCTCATACCCACATCAAGCATGTTTCCGAATCTTCTGGGAAGCCACACAGTGAGCAGTCAGATGTTTGATCCTGCTTCAGAACAAGCAAGGCAAGTTCTGAGTTAGACCAGCAGAAATTTCCATGGGGAGCCCTTGCCCAGGATGTTGGCTGACAGCCTCTGGTCCTCCTGAGCTCTAGGACTGGGTGAAAGGTTTGGTGGGCAAATCTCTCTTCATTATACATTGATTACAAGGGAAAGGATGTGATTGAAGACTTCTCTATCTGCCAGTCAAGCTGATCAGTGTCACCAGAAGGCCACCAAGCCTCTGAGGCCTTCTTTACATGGGAACCAACCCAGCCACTGCCAGTTTCTCATTTCATGGTTTAGCTATAAAAATAACTCATAATTGCCTTTTAAAAATTAAATATAAGAAACTCTCAGAATTGTGTTGAATAAATGAACAAGAGTTTGCCACAGTGTTATGTACTGTAAGACAGAAATGTCTACAGAAACTTTGCAAGGCTGCCAAATCTGTCCTCACACCGCCTTCAGCTTAATAAAAGGGGTAGGTGGGTGGGACAAAAGCTCTATAGCATCTAAACATTTTGTAAGAAGGGAACTAAACACCTAAAAGATGAATACCTGAAAGCTGGGCTATTACTCTGGACCTTCAGGCTTCACTTAATTGATGTGAGTCCTCTTTATCCTATGTTTAAATGAAAGAGTTTAAGGGAACTAGGAGTTTCAAATTTAAGGGAACTAGGAGTTTCAAATTAGGAGACTCTTAATTACGGGAAAGAAATATGAGCATCCAAAGCTTCCGTGTTTGATATGCTCAGAGACCTTATTGCTTTGTTGTTTAACCTGACCTCCCATTCTGTAGAGATACTGATTACATTTATTAATGTCTTTAAACGTCAGTTTCCTCGTCTATAAAATACTTGTGGGGGTTAAATGAGAAAATGCATGTATACTGGTTAGCCCAGGACCTAACACAGCATAGACTGTCAGTAGCCATACTTATTGTTATTTTGGACATATGGCCATCAGTTCAAAGTGGATAGATGTATTGCTGAACCATGCTAGATTAGAAATCATAAATCTTGAGATGTCTCCTGGTCTCTGCCCTTGGCTTGCTGGGTAACTTCAATCACTTGTGTTAAGTCTAGGGGTGGTGATAGATGGGACCTGGCATGATAGCAGGTCATATGATAAGGACTTGGAGTGGGTGTGGTTGACCAAAAGCACCACAGGACCTAGGTAGGTAGTTCACCTGAGTGACTCAGTCTCAGGCTGCATATTTGTGGGATCCATAACAAGGGAGGTGCTGGTGGTTGAACTTACCTTTGAACACCAGACTTTGAGAAAAATAGGAATAAACTAGAGGATGTTATCGGATAATGAATATTCTCTGAACCATACCTCCTGAGGTCAAGTGAAGGGAATGGAGAGAGAAATTTGGGGAAGTGGGGGAGAGGGTAGCTGACCCAAGCTTCTAGTAATTTAAACTAGGGTAACAACTAAGTTGTTCCAGGGTAAAAGCTATGATCACCGGGTGGCAGTTCTGGGAAGGCTTTTTCAGTTCTCTTGCCAGTTGGAATGAAGATGACAGAACATTTTAAGAAATTAGCTATAGAATGGGCTACCTTGCAATGCACAGTTCGAGAAATGTTAAAACTGGGAAGGCTAGTTCCCAGCAAGGCAAAGGAAGGTTTCTGTGCATGGGAGAGAATCTTAGGTCAGCCTTGCAGGTAGAAGTGATGGCCAGACAATTTTCCCAAGGAAGAATAGACAGACAATGTTGGAGGCATGAGTGGAGAAAAGAGGAACAATGAAAGACAGAGTTTGATGACTGCTAAGAACTGCAAGTGGCTTGGTATGGCAGGGTCATAGGTGTGATGGGGAGTGAATATGTAGAGAGAAGAGAGAACAGAAAGAGAGAAAAGAGAGATTTTAAGGACCTTTTATGTTATCCTGAGGAGATACGACTTTATTCTGAGGGATTTTTGGGGAGCCACAGAAAGGCATTAAGCAAGGGAGTAACACAGCCAGATGTTGTTGTAGAATGATTAGTCTCACTCCATCAAGAATTAGATAAAGGAAGAAGAGAATCAGCATTTTCTGAGAGCCCACTGTGAAGTGATGCTTTAAGTAGATGAGAGTGTCCCACACTCACAGCCACGTTCTTGATGGATAATTATCTTAATTTCATAGACAAGGAAATTAAGAACCAGGGAGGTGCCTAGCCACGAGCCATTCACCTTTCATGTGACCTGCTGCTGCAAGTCCCTCTTTCTCTTGGCTGCAGATAATAGGCAAGGACCAATCTGACCAGCTCTTTCCTAGGAATTTGGGATTGGAGTCCTGAGGCAGGCAGCCAGTTTATCTTACTATGTAGCTGGACACTTGGTAACTAGGGTGCAGCCATGTACCCCTATATGGATGGAGAAGCAGAGAAAAGGCATTGGAGAGAGAAAAGAATACAGCACATAGATAAGCAGAGAGGGGAGATAGAGATAAAGCCCTGCCCAGGGCTTTCCAGTTCTTACTTCCCTGAGACTCCCTATATCCTTAACACATAGTTCTTTTGGTTAAATTAGCTAGAATTAATTCGTATAAAAAATGGGAAGAAATGGATTCATTAGTGTTCCTGAGGGGGACTGAGGAAGGCAGGCAGTGAGATAATGTGTAACTCCATTCCTCACCAGGCTGAAAATTGTGGGGAGCAGATACCAGGAGATAACTCCCCAAAGACTTATCTCTCTGGGAACCTCTATCAAGCTTCGGAAGGGGAGTTAAGGCTGAGTGTAACAAATCCAAGAGAGTAGAAAGGCTTGAGCAGACAGACATCTGACTTATAATTGAAATCAGAGGCTTAATTAATACAATATTGCAACATTCTGTTTATTTTATTTTTGTAGAAGCAATGCATGATGATATTATTGTAAAATTCCAAGTTATAAATGTATGTGGAGTGAAAAATGAGAATCCCCACATTATCCCCAAATGTTTACCAGTGAAATTACAGGTGGAACCTGGCCAAACCCTAAAGAGTCCAGTTAAGAGTGAAAATTGTCCTGAGCTGTAGAAAGCAGGTGACAGATGAGAGCACAGCACTGTCTTTCCTCCCAGTGGATGTGGTAACAGTGCCTGGGGCAGGACTTGCTTTTACTTAGCATCTAATGAGCATACATTGAACGGTATCTGTTTTCTCTCTCTCTCTCTCTCTCTTTTTTTTTTTTTTAGAGAGGAAGGTATAGAGATTTCCTGTATACCTTTTGTGCCCATACCGGTACAGCCACGCCTGTTATCAACATCCCTCACAAGAGTGGGACCTTTTACAATCCACAAACCTACATCTGTAATTCATAATCACCTGTAGTTTACATTAAGTAAACTAAGTTCACTCTTGATGTTGTTGATTCTGAGGGTTTGTGCAAATGCAAATGTATAATGACATGTAGCCACCATTCTAGTGTCATACAGAATAGTTTCACTGCCCTAAAAATTCTTTGTGTTTTACCTATTCATCCCCTCTATTCCAGCTCCTAGCAACCACTGATCTTTTTTACTCTCCAGAATGTCATATGGTTGGAATATTATTTCTTGGGGCAGGATTCTAAGCCTCCTTGACTCTTCCTGACAGTATGTACAATAGAGAGCGGGGCCACTTGGTGTCAGAGTGGTAGGTGCCCCTGGTACTACCCACCTCCCTGCTGATCTGTTCCCAGTTCTACCCTGGCCAGCCCCCACCACAAGGGCACAGGATGAAGCTGATGGCTGCTTATTCCAAAACCCCTCTTGATTGCCTATAACCTAGCTTCTCTCAACTGTTTCTGAACCAGTCACTGGGAAAGAGACCATCAGGAAATTAATTTTTTGGTCTTTTGTCAACTGTTCTGATACGGAGTATTTCTGTCAAAGGTTTTACTCAATTGGGACTGGTTCAGTGAATCCTATGTTTGTCTTGGGGAATTTGTGGGCACCAGAAAGGAGTTAGCAGCCAGCAGGTATAGCTAGAAGGGTTTTCTTGTTTGTTTTTAATTGATTTGAAAATGTATGTTTTTTAGAAAAAAATACATTTGGTAAAAAATTAAGATAAATGGAAACGTTTTGGGGAAAAAATAAAAGCCTCTCATCTTACCTCAAATCCTAGTGCTGTGGTCTGAATATTTGTGTCACCCCAAAATTCATATGTTGAGGTCATAACCTCCAAAGATTTATAGTATTGAAGGGACTTTTTGGAACTGATTAGCTCATAAGGGTAGAGGCCTCACGAATGGGATTAGTGCCTTGTAAAAGAGGCTGCAGAGAGACCCCAGCCCCTTTCACCATGTGAGGACATGGTAAGAAGTTGCTGTCCTGTGAACCAAGAAATGGCTCTCACCAGAACGTGACCATGCTATTGCCTTCCTCTTGGATTTTCCAGCGTCCAGAACTGTGAGCAATAAATTTCTTTTGTTTATAAGCACCTAGTCTGCTGTATTTTAGTATAGCAGTTTAATGGACTAAGACACCTGCCTTTTACATTTTCTTCCCTAGAATTAAAAAAAAATCAATATAACAATGGCCTATATGTGGATAATTTCTTAAAATTGCAAGTGAAGTTTCATTGATCTTTGTACATGTTTTGGGGTGCTTTTTTTCTATAGAATAGATTTATCGTAGGATTTCTGAATCAAAGTATATGTACTTTTTTAAACTTCGCTAGATGCTGCCAAATTTACTTTTGCAAAGGTGTAATAATGGAGACCCCCACCAACAGTATGTGACTGTCTGTTTCTCCCTATTCGCATCAACACTTGAGATTACCAAACCTTTGGTATTTCCCAATTTGATAGGGAAAATAGTGACTTGTTTATTTTTATCTTTTTATTTTCTTATTTTTAAAAAAGATTTTATTTATTTATTTGACAGAGAGAGAGATCACAAGCAGGCAAAAAGGCAGGCAGAGAGAGAGGAGGAAGCTGGCTCCCTGACGAGCAGAGAGCCCAATGTAGGGCTCGATCCCAGGACCCTGAGATCATGACCTGAGCTGAAGGCAGAGACTCAACCCTCTGAGCCACCCAGGCGTCGTTGATTTTTATCTTTTTAATGTTGAGTGATGTTGCACACTTATTGTATATCTCTTTTTTTTCTTAATGAGCAGAGAGTTAATTTCCTTTGCTCTCTTGTCTCATTGATTTAGCAGGATTATTTTGTTTATTAAGAAACTAGACCTTGGGGCACCTGGGTGGCTCTGTGAGTTGGGGCCTCTGCCTTCAGCTCAGGTCATGATCTCTGGTTCCTGGGATTGAGCCCTACATCAGGCTCTCTCCTCAGCAGGGAGCCTGCTTCCCCCTGCCACTCTCTGCCTGCCTCTCTGCCTATTTGTGATCTTTCTCTCTCTCTGTCAAATAAATAAATAAAATCTTAAAAAACAAAACAAAAAACAAAAGGAAAAAGAAAAAGAAACCAGACCTTTGTCAGTTAGATATATTTCAAGAAATTTTCTTCAGTTTTTGTGGTTGGACTTCGTTTATGATTTGCCTCATATTTGCCATTTTTTAAAATCTAATTTTTATTTTTTGTAGGCATATTCATCAGTCTTTTCCTTTATGATGGCCTAGGTATAATGCCCTATGCTGGGAGTAAGAACACAAAGATGGCCTTCAAAAAGAGGGAGAGGTACAGCTTAGTTACCATTCATTATGATGGAAACAGTGGGTCACCTGAGATTTTTCTATAATCATAAGTAAAAGTAGTACAAAGAGACTTATTTTTTCTACATTGGGGTGGGGGTGAGGAGGTATTAGAGTAAAGGATGGAGAAGAGTTGAGAAGAACTTCTCCAAATACAACCTGGTGAGGGACTAGGATAATAGAAGTGAAAGGAGTAGCTTGTTCTTACATTCCCAAGCTCAAATTTGGGGTGTGAAGATGGCTATGGGTGGGTGCAAAGGAAGGTAACTGCAGGTCTGGCTTAACTACCACTTCTGGTTCCACTATCTCTGATAAGTTGATCTTTCCTCTCTTCTCCATCTCTGTCCTTTTTTCTCTGCACCTTAACTCTAGTCTGGACAATAAAAATAATCGCATTCCAAAGAAGACACTTTGCCCTTGCCCTGGTATGAGTCTTGCTCTGAGGACCAGTGACTTTGGGGTTCTTGGGGAGGGAGGTTAATGATCCTTGGGGATGGAGGTTGATATTGTTATGCCTCTTCCATTCTGGTCTTACCAAATGATACTTCTCACTGAAATGCCCAGAGAGAGAAGGAGAAATTTTCAAGATATAGAGACAATGGGAAGGAGTCATTTGGAGCCCTGGCAAAATTCTGCATTTTACCCTGTCCTTTCCTTTTTAGAAGATGACTTCTTAATTTGGACACCACCCTTTGCTTCTTGTTTTTTCCTAGATTTCTGATCCTTGGGCATTTTGTAGTTTAGGCTCACTCCACTAGAGGAAAAAAGAGAAGGTATATTTCACACCAAGCACACTTGGCCACTTTACTAATCACTCAAGAAGTAGATGTGTGGCAATAAGCCAATGCTAATGCCTTAGTAAAGGTTTGGGATTACGTGTGAATTTGGGATCAAGCTAAAATCTGGGGATAGAGGTGGAAATAAAGGCAAGAAGGGAGGAGATGGGTGTGGCAAAGCAGTAGTGGATGGAAATGAACAGAGGAGCTTGGGAGGTGGCAGCCTCTCTGCTTCAATCACTAGAATCACACCTGCCACATCTTCTCTTTGAGAGAAGAGAGGCGTCACTTCCTAACAATTGACTTACAAAACTTGTGGGGCAGTTCATTATCCATTTTGGACGTAGGGGTTAAAAAGTAAGGGCCCAGTGAGTGAGAGAAAATCCCTGCTGAAGAGGGCAGGAGGGCTCAGTGTGTCCTGGGGATTGTTGTGAATGCAGACTTTTTCCAGGCTGATTAAATGGAATTAACTCCATGGTCTGGGATCTTACAACCTCCTGTTGCTCTCATCTCTCCAGACCCTTGTTTTACCTCTTCAGAGCCTCCTGGGACCCTGAGGAATTTATTAATGAGGTCCAATTACAGGAAATTTCAGGTTTTTAATCAACTCTGGATGCATGGCTGAAGGGTTCAGCTCAACCCCTTTGAGGAAATGTACATTAAACAAGATTTCAGATGAACCACACATTTGATTTCCCTGCTGTTTTTCCTTGTCTAGCCCACTTCCCCTTTCCAATCATCTGTAGCCTCTCTACCCCGCTCCCCCATTTCTCTTTTGCCCTCATCTTGCCACCCCCAGCTTTCACACAGAGGAGTGGAGTTCAGCTGTCCCTCTTATTAAAAATGCAGGACAAACAGAGCAAAGCAGACTGATAGACAGCTGATTTCTGTCTAAGCCCTCCCCAACCCTAATTTGTGGCTTTCATCTAGGTTTGCTGGAAAAACTTTTCATAGCCATTTCCACCCCATCCAATGCTAGCAAACAACCTTTGTTTCCTCTTCAAGGATATTTTTGAAGACAGACTAGAGACTTGAAAACACTTGGGATAACTCTTTAAACAGGTTTTTCAAACACTGGTGGACCAAAACAAAGGAGGTGGGTGGGAGCATCAGCACTGAATAATGTTCTGTTTATCATCCTGTGTTGCCTCAGGCCCTGTGCAGCTTGGATTCTCCTGTCAAGTCTGTGAAAATTTTGTAGACTTCCGGGGCTTGGTTTCTGCAGAGGCTGCTCCTCACCCTGGGAGAGATGGGCCTTCCACCAGCTGCTGTGGGAATGGCATATCTGGCATTTCAGCAGCCACTTCCTCCCCAGGGAAAAGCAGGACTCCACCCTGTGCAGTTTCACAAAGTGATGCTGTGGCCCCTGGGAATGCAGGAGCGGTTGTGAGCTGTTAACATCCTCCCAACTCCTGTGGGGCCTGCAGGCTCTCCTCAGCTGATTAAACATTCTTCATCTGGGGAAGACATTTAAAGGGACCATTGCGTGGCATGGCCAGGTTTTTCATAGTTGGAAATTCCCTTTAACAAGATGGGAAGCCCAGTTAAAAGAAAAAAAGAAAGAAAACAAAACAAAACAACCTGGAAGTTTGGGCTTCAGAGGTGTCAGCTTCAATCCTGCCTCTTAGATGAAGTCATCCTCATCTGCTTAGCTGTCAGGGATCTCTTTAATAAGCCAAAATTCTTTTGGTTGCAGGTGACTGGAAAACAACTTGATCTAGGGACGCCTGGGTGGCTCAGTGGGTTAAAGCCTCTGCCTACGGCTCAGGTCATGATCCCAGGGTCCTGGGATCGATCCCCGCATCGGGTTCTCTGCTCAGCGGGGAGCCTGCTTCCTCCTCTCTCTCTCTCTGCCTGCCTCTCTGCCTACTTGAAATCTCTGTCTGTCAAATAAATAAATAAAATCTTAAAAAAAAAAACCAAAAAACAACTTGATCTATATAGATTGGACAAACAAGGGCATTTGTCAGCTCCTGAAATCAGGGTGGGAATATAGGTGGGCCTCAGGGTAGAATGGAACCCATGTTGTGTTGAATCTGGTGCATACTGTTCTTGAGAGCTGATTGTTCAATTTGTAGGAATTTTGTGAGCCCTGTTAAATACAGCCATTATTAAAAGTTAAATTATATAAACTCATTATTAAAAATTATATTAAACATAAAGATAATACATTCTAAAAACTCATCACTTTCAAATTATTTTACTGTGTTTTGAGATTTCTGTTCTTTTGAGATTGCTTAAATCTTTTCTATCTGTGTGATAGAAACACTGTATAGTGGTAGGCTGTTTCTCATCCCTTACCAACTCTGTTTTTTTTTCTCTATATATATATTAAATATTTTATCTATTTGTCAGAGAGAAAGAGGGCATGCACTCAAGCAGGGGAAGCGGCAGGCAGAGAGACAAGCAGGCTCCCTACTGAGCAAAGAGCCTGATGTGGGGCTCAAGCCCAGGACCCTGGGATCATGACCTGAAACGAAGGCAGATGTTTAACCAACTAAATCATCCAGGGGGCCCCATCCAACTCTTTTTTCAATGATGTTGTATTGGAAGCTTGAAATTGGCTATGGTTTAAGCCACAGACATTCACAAATGTTGCAGATTGGGACTTGATCTAATGCTTTGCTGAGTATCTAGAGTCTAGACTTTAAAAAGTGATGGAAAAAATGTTGATCATGCAATGCAATGGAAAAGTATGTCATGTCAGTTTTATTACATTGTGGATGTCAACAAAGAATATGAGAAAATATTCTTTCATTTTTTTGAAGGCTATTCTCTGCCGTCTTTGATCTAGGACAGATTTGCAAATGGCCGCTAACCTGGAATTTTTATGTCATTAGTTGTCTCTGGCTGGTAGGAACTTTATTGCTTTTATTGCATTTGTTTTACTTGGGGAAGAAATAACTGTAATCTGCTCTTCACCATACTGTATTGCTTTTCTTGTGGGTGGGAAAGAGATTTAACTGGGAATTATCTTGGTGCCCTTCAAATCCAAGCCAGCATCTATTTCCAAGTAGTCAGGCAGCAAGTTTGGTGTGTGCACATTTGTCCTTCTTCAGAGTCTTTGGCCCATGGCCTTTATCATCATTGTTGTCCACTGATGCTGGCAGACAGACTTGGCCCTCTTTTCCAACCTGGGTCATGAATAGAGCAGTTCATGAAGTTCTTGTTCAGAATCCTGATTACAGATTATGATCTCTGTGAAACTCCTTGAAGGAGAGCCATTGCTGCTGGGAAGGTGTTAGTGAGCCTGTAGTTTGGCAAAGCTGGTAGAGTGGGGCAGGGGAGGATGACCTTACATAGGTCATGCAACCCAGCACTACTGAATGGGTCATTGCACGCATTACTCTGCCTCCATGCTAGTTCACTGAAACCATTTAAAGAGCAGTATATAAAAGGAAGACTTGAAAAAACAATTGTTTTTAAAAATACACATCAATGCCTTATTGAAGTCTTTGCTTCTGTACTAGAAGTTGATTTCTCCTTATTTGGTTTTCTAGATATACACACTGTGTATCAAAATCACTGTGTTTGAGACTTGAAACTTCCTAATTCTCCCTGTTCATCTTTTCTGAGCAAGATGAATAAGATTTTTTTAAAAAAATTTTTAAGTGTCTCCCACAGTGATTACAAGGCATCCCCTTTCAGACATTTGTTTTTTGTCTTTCAGATACAGGGCTTGTTCTAATTTTTCTAATATTTTTTGTGTGTCCTTTTTTGAAAAGTTAAAAAGAAAAGATTTGGCTTTAGTGAAATCTTTTGTATTCTCTCCTATGCTGATTTATCTCTTCTCTGAAGTTTTTAAAGCTGTGGTCTGTGCTATCTAATTTATTTGTTTCTATTTGTTTCTGTGTGGATCTCTTTTCTACCTTTAACCGAAGTGTAAGCTATGGAGGGCAAGTCTACTTTTCTGTCCTTTAGAAACTACTAAAGTGCCAGAAAATAGTTACCATTCAAAAAGAACTTCTTGGTTTGTTGGATTATTGGCTGACAGCTGTAAGAAGTCTTCTTCCTTTTAATGTCTACACGCTTCTGATTTGCTTTTTATCTACTGACAATCGGAGAAATCAAATGAAAACTTGTTAGAATTGTGGACAAAGTAAGGGTAACTTAGCCCTGAGTGATATTCTGAAATATGTCTTGAATGAAATTCATGACTATTAGACATAAATGTTCCTAATATCTACTTTGCCTACTCAGAAGCTCCTCCCAACTTTTGTCCTTACTGTTTGGTCAGTACCATGTTTTGAATTGATTGAGGTTTCTAGACAAGTTCTGAGTAAGTGGTGTCACTGTCATGGCCTAAGAAGTAAATTAATAACTTAAATTTTTTAAATTAATTTTTAAAATTCAAGTATAATTAACATACAGTGTTATATTAATTTCAGGTGTACAATATAATGATTCAGCAATTCTGTACATTACTCAGTGCTCATAAGTGTACTTTTAATTCCCTTCACCTATTTCACCCATTTCCCTTCTGGCCACTAGTTTGTTCTCTATATTTAAGAGTCTGTTTTTTCATTTATCTCTTTTTCCCCTTGTTTGTTTTGTTTCTTAAATTCCACAAATGAGTGAAATCGTATGATATTTGTCTTTTTCGAACTAACTTATTTCACTTAGCACTATACCTTCTAGAATTTTTTTTAACACCTTGAAATCCAGGGAATAGGGATTTTTTTTTTTTAAGATTTTATCTAATTATTTGACAGACAAAGATCATAGGTAGGCAGAGAGGCAGGCAGAGAAAGAGGAATGAGGCTCCCTGCTGAGCAGAGAGCCTGATGTGGGGCTCGATCCCAGGACCGTGGGATCATGACCTGAGCCAAAGGCGGAGGCTTTAACCCACTGAGCCACACAGGCACCCAGGGATTCCTTTCAATTTTAGGGATTCTTGATTGATAAATGGTTTGGTTGCGTTTTTGATAAGCTATGAAAAAATCTAATGAAAATTTGATATTTTTTTAAAGATTTTTTATTTATTTATTTGACAGAGAGAGAGATCACAAGTAGGCAGAGAGGCAGGCAGAGAGAGAGGAGGAAGCAGGCTCCCCGCTGAGCAGAGAGCCCGATGCGGGGCTCAATCCCAAGACCCCGGGATCATGACCTGAGTCGAAGGCAGAGGCTTAACCCACTGAGCCTCCCAGGCGCCCCGAAAATTTGATATTTATAATGGAAGGTATACAATTTTGTCTTCAGATAGCTGAAAAGACTTAGTATGTGTCTCCTAAAAATAATCCAAATAAATTCAAAAGGTTAGTAATATATTAAAGTCTATACAACATTATATATTTTTTTAAATAAATCTCTGTAACCAATAACTTATCATTTGGTATTTTAAAAAGTGTTAAAATCCGTAACAATATGTCTTTATATACAAATAGAGGATGTAAAGGACTTAGACAATCAACCTAGGTGTTCTAAAGAGGGTTACAGTTGCGCTAGTATAAATCTTTCATACCCAAGGATTAGCATTTATATGAGATTATATTGGACTTGTTTTTATAGGTAAGCTAAGGTGTAGCTTAGCTTGGGCTAAGTTAGCGTTTGGTTAGCGTGGGCATTGAATATATGCTTCTTCCATAACAAGACAACTTCAATAACAGTGGAGTATTCTTTGCAGTATTCTCTGCAGTATTCTCATGCAGACTTTCAACCAAGTATTAACCAGATAAAACATTGCTTAGTTTTAAAGAGCCAATGGGAAAAAAAAAAAAAGATCCAGTGAAATTAGGAATATGCAGAATGACATGGTCTTATACTCTGAAGCAGGCATTTACTGAATGGCTACTGTGTGACAAGAACTATAATATTATCTTATATTCTTGATTATAGATGAACAAACTGAAGCTCAGAGAGGTTAAAATGATTTGTTTATTTTAAATTTTTAAAAAGATTTTATTTATTTATTTGACAGACAGATCACAAGTAGGCAGAGAGGCAGGCAGAGAGAGAGGAGGAAGCAGGCTCCCTGCTGAGCAGACAGCCTGACACAGGGCTGGATCCCAGGACCCTGGGATCATGACCTGAGCCAAAGGTAGAAGCTTTAACCCACTGAGCCACCCAGGTGCCCCTGCAATGGTTTGTTTAAAGCTATGGTGTGTAGTCAGGTCTAATTCCAAAGGCTGAGCTTTTCTTTTCCTTCCACTGCCTCTAATGTGACTGAAACTAGTATTTCCTGCCCTGATAGGATCCCTCTTCCCTTAATTGGGCTGGGAGTGGAGCTGTGCTCTGGGCAAATAATGTCACCCACAACTACATGGGATAGAGACTGAGGGCTCAGATCTCAGGAATGGCCAAAATGCCTTGTAGATGGGAACTCTAGCTCCCTAACTTAAAATCATTTTGAGAGAATTGGCATTGGTATTAGCAAGAAGTGCTTTGAGCTTTTCAGATGAAAGACTCTAGGTGAGTATAAAGTATGGCTATTAAAGACTGTCATGGAATTTTATATGAAGGAGAGTGCTTACTAATTATAAGATAGCTACTCACTTGTAGACTTGCTTTCTAGTTTAATTTCTCATTGATGCTATTACAGGGGCTAGAAAAGTGCCTAAAGGTTTATGATCAAGACTCAAAAGCTGGGGCGCCTGGGTGGCTCAGTGGGTTAAGCCGCTGCCTTCAGCTCAGGTCATGATCCCAGGTCCTGGGATCGAGTCCCGCATCGGGCTCTCTGCTCGGCAGGGAGCCTGCTTCCCTCTCTCTCTCTCTGCCTGCCTCTCTATCTACCTGTGATCTCTCTCTGTCAAATAAATAAATAAAATCTTAAAAAAAAAAAGACTCAAAAGCTAAGTTTGCATGTCTTGGTTAGACCTATCTGCTTAAAATAATAAAAATAATCATGGTCATTACAATAAATCCTGTTTACACCTTGTCTTTGCTAGAATGGCTTCAGAGTCTCTGCAAACTTTAGCCTTTAGTAACTATATTAGTTCCCTGGGCTATGACTTATCTGAGCATCTGAGAACATTTTAACAATAATAGGAACTGACAGGACCACAGAATTAGTTAGGCTTCATCTCTAGTTGGATAATACCTGTTAGGGAGTAGGAGAGGGGAAAGCTGAGTATTATTTTTATGTAGCCTAGATGGCCACAAATTTTCTAGCTCCTTTTATCTTCCTAGCCAGTGCTGGATCAGTCCTGGAGGTTGTTATTATAAAGTACCCCCAAGTTAATGTTTCCCTTTGTCTATTGTTTATTTTTAAATGACCCAGGCAGTGGCTCAGAAAGGAATGCAATTCCCATAAAACATTTTCCCACATTAAACAATTAAAAATTGGGGGGGAGGGATAAAGAGAGAGAGAGAGAAAGCAAGAGAAGGAACTTGGAGTTTTTCCTTTATGGAAATTTGGTTGATATTTTTCTTTTGTGGCTATAAATAGAAAGCCAGTGACAGGTTAAGTGCCATGGTCAACGTCATAGAATAGAGGAGAGCCAATAAACAGGGATCTATATGTACTGACTGGGTCATGATGTGCAGATGGCAAATGCTTTATTAAAATCATTCATTAAAAGCCACAATTTGATTTTTTTTTTTTTTCCTGGACTCTGGCTTCAAAGACCATCCATATATGATCTGCCATTATTTTTTTTTCTCCCAGCTGTTCCACGTCCTTTTCTTATAACTCTCACTTGAATATTCAAAAATGCAGCCAGTGGGCTCCTCAGTCACCTTCCCAGCCTTGTCAATGCTGTGTTAATTAAGGTAACGATAGCTCTTGTAATAAATTCACC
The DNA here is from genome assembly GCF_922984935.1 of Meles meles. Classification (NCBI taxonomy): domain Eukaryota; kingdom Metazoa; phylum Chordata; class Mammalia; order Carnivora; family Mustelidae; genus Meles; species Meles meles. The sequence continues at coordinate 96,994,995 of NC_060068.1, forward strand.
TCCAATTGTATATTGGCTTGAATACAGTGCCCTTGTTTTTTTCTTGTTAATGTTAAGTCTAAAATAGATGTCTTAATAGTTAAAGTAGATGTCCTAATTGATAAAGGTCTATCCTCCAGGCAGTGTTGTAGGAGACTGAGCTCCTTTTATCTTGTGACTTCATTATCTTCCACATGTGGCTTCCTGTGTCACCCTGGACATGAGCAACCAACCTTCAGATGGGAAAATAGCATGGAGGAACCCAAGTGGAAGATTTTTATGTAACTGCCTGTGGAAGTGACCTATAACATTCTGTTCACATTAGTTTGGCGAAAATCTGGTTACCTGGCCATACCCAACTACCAAGGAATCTGGAAAATGTAGTGGGTTGCATGTCTAGGAAGAAGACAGCCTGGCTTGGACGTTTTCTTCAGCTTTTGGTTTTCTTTTCCTTTCATCAGTTCTTCAGGGACCCCTTTACTCCTCCTGTTCTTATATTCTCTCTGTGGAAAGTACAGTTGACTCTCCTTAAGTTTCATTTTCTTTTTGTTTATTTATTTACTTATTTAAAAAACTGTGGTAAAATATACATAACATTAAGACTTCCCATTTTAACCATTTTTAATATATAGTTCAATGGCATTAAGCTCATTTACATTGTTTTTCTGCTGTCACCACCATCAGTTTCCAGAATCTTTTTCATCTTGCCAAAGTGCAAAACTCTGTATCCATTAAATGTTAACTCCCATTTTCCCCCTCCTCCCAACCCCCAGCATTTTCCTTTCCATCTCTACGAATTGATATTTTTTTATCTTATTCCATAAAACATCACACTGGCTTACTATATTAATAATGTTATACTGATTGCATCTGATAAACAGGAAGTATCGGTACTTAATTTCCCCCCAAGTTTTATTGAGATAAATTGACATATCACATTGTGTAAGTTTAAGATGTACAGGTCCACTTTCTGAGGGAGGCATTTGGTACTCAGCCTTTTCCCATCCCCTAAATGCTGCATCTGTGTTATCCTGGATTCCCTCTCTTCAGTCTCTTCTTGTATGTATCTTCTGTCTCACAGGAGAAAAACTAAGCACCTGTCCTCTTACATCAGCCTCCTCAGTGCCCAGCTGTCCCCTTTCCTTGGGTATTCCTCTCACCTTCCCCTGGTGCACTTTATGCCTCATTCATACTCTATTTAGTTGCTCTTTCTGCCTCATTTCCCACATTCCTTCCTCATATTCTGCCTACCTTCTCCCCATTTAACTTTTTAATCCCCAGTTACTTCAGGGACTTTTAGGCTGTTGGTCCTTTTACTCTCCTGATGAATCATAAGCTTCTGCCTGTGATCTCCCAGGCCCTCTGAGCTGTCTCACTGCAGTTCTCAGTCCTAATCACCATTTAGGTGATTCCACTTACATAACACTTTTGAGCTGATAGACCAATTTCTCACTTATTATTGTATGAATCCTGTAAGTAATCTGAAAGTTAAGTATCATTTGTGTCATTTCACTCATGTGGAAACAGATCTAGGGAGAAAAATGATTTTCCAAAGTGGCACAGTATATACAGGATAAAGACTTTAGCTCAAAGCCCATCACTCCCTTGATTTTCTTGGAGCTTAATAGTTTTTTCCCACCGAAAACATTTGTCCTGGTACTTATTCTTGCTGTCTCCATTTTCCCACTGATCCAGCCTCTTAACCTCTTCTGTTGTCTCTGGCCAAAAACTTGAAAGTCCTTCATGCTCTGCCTTCACATCTTTAAACTCCAAACTTCTCAGAACACAATGGAATGGCCCTGGAAGGAGCATATGCTACGCGGCTGAAACTCTGAAATGCTGAAAAGATTTGTTGACTGGTTAATTTCTTTTTCTTTTCTTTTTTTTCCCCTCTTTTGCAGGAAGAATGTGAAATTACAGACATTTAACAAACAAACAGATGAATACATAAAAGATCTATCCATCATTCAAACAACAGGTTTTGAGTTCCATCTAGTAACTTTTATGATTGAAGTTGTAAATGATGTAAAGAATGAATGAAAGTCCCTGCTGTCAAGGAGGCTTAGAATAACAGACAAGATAAGACTAAGATCCAGACAGTGCTGACGAAACATGGAAAATGATAGTGCCAACAGGAAGTACAACATTCGCCTGTTACTTCAGATGATGACTAACAAGAATATAATCAGTTAGAGAGGTTAAAGGTCCTGCTTATGAAGGAAGTAGAAATTTTAACTGGTGTTTACCTTCATTAATATAGTTACTAACTTGACAATTAATATAAACAGCTACTACTGGTTTGCTGCTACATATATGTCACAGAACATAATACTTGCTGTTCCTATCTTCAGGGAACTAATTGTCTAGTGAGGAAGAAAGTCACCCTACTGATGACTACACATATAAGTATTTTATAGCCTTAAGTGTTATGAAGGAAAATGACAAGGTGTATGAGAGTTTATTATAGGGAGATGCAAAAGGGTTTGCCACAGAGGGACAGGATTTAAAGGGAGAGGGAGTGAGTAGAAGGAGATGTCTAGGTGGGCAGAAGAAAGGAAAGACTGACACAATAAAGCACTATAAGTTGGAGTGAAAGGGGTGGTAGGCAAAGTATTACTACCAGCCCCCAGGAAAGCCTCCTCAAGTGTCAGGAATCTGAACTTGATTTATTGGAAATTGAGGAGACCCATGAAAGTTAAGGTAATCAAAGAGAACACTTTGATTACTAAGGTAATCAAAGAGAACAAGGGCATGTGAGAATAAATTACACAACCCTTATTTTTGTATGTCCAGCCATCCTGGTCCTTGTCAGAGGCAAGATGAGCTGAGATTAGAGCCATAGCAGTTAGGTTCATGGTACCTTTCCATGGAAAGCCTTTCTGTAGTTTATGACTAAAAGTCTTGGTATCTTTGCTTGTCTCACATTGTGAAGGGCAAGAGGCAGGAGCTTAGAAAATGGATCAGGAAAGAGTGAGGAGGAATTTTTTTTCACATCCTTGCAAATGTGCAACATGAAACAAACATAAAAGGTGAGTACTTCCCAGCACGTCCAAGGTCAGTGCAAGGACAGTCAAGGGAATGCTCTGCCTTTTTTTTTTTTTTTTTTTTCCTTAACATTTTGGAGAGGACAGAAATGAGAGCTTTCTCTGGATCCTGAGAGTTTTCCTTTCGTTTTTCTCAAATGGGGCAGGTGGGGTTTGGCTGGGCCCAACCTACCTCTGTTCTGGCACAACTCAGCATAGCAGTTTTAAAGTGAGAGTCTTTACCAAGTGCAGAGAGATACACACACCACCATTGGGCACATCACCAGATCTCCGTGTGTACTTCCTCCTGAATGTCTTCTCTAGCTAGGTTACATGGTGGCCTATCAGTCACTTTCTGCATTCGTTACAAAGCCATCCCCATTGCTGGAGAGAGTGGTAAGATGGCTGGCCACCATCTAGATGGTAAACAGCAGAGGTAATTATTATGCTGTTCTTAGCTTGTCAGTTACATATTAATCCAGGTAGTGTATAAATGGGAGAACTATCCACTATTTTTCTTCCTCCTCTTTCTCTGCTTTTTCCCTCCTAGAAAATAAAAAGAGACTGAATTCTACCACTTTCTCAACATCATTATTGTTTCTAGTGTTCCACTTATGGAAGCAATCACACCATTATGGAAATTTTTTTTTTTAAGATTTTATTTATTTATTTGTCAGAGAGAGTGAGCACAGGCAGACAGAGTGGTAGGCAGAGGCAGAGGGAGAAGCAGGCTCCCTGCCGAGCTAGGAGCCTGATGCGGGACTCAATCCCAGGACGCTGGGATCATGACCCGAGCCAAAGGCAGCCGCCCAACCAACTGAGCCACCCAGGCGTCCCTGGAAAATTTTTTAACATGAGTGTTTATCTTTCATTTTTTTGTGACTCCTAATACAGACAGCACTCTGGTGGGTGCTTGGGGAGCTGAATTTTCTATTTTCTATAAATCTGTGATTCCTTTTCAACTTTCAGCTTCTTAGTTGAGAGAACCATGCTAATATAAAATATCCTGATTAGGTAATACAATTAGGTATACAAAGATTATTACATGTTTTAAAATCTCTTTCTAGCATGCCTATTTATAAGAACCTAATGTTCATTCATCTTCATCTAGATAGATGCCACCCAATGATATCCTTGTCCATTTGAAAACCAATAATAGTTGCCTTTGTGGTCAAAGTTGATTTAAAAAAAAAAGTGAGGAGCAGATCTGGAAGCAATTAAACAGCATTATTCAGGGCAGATGGTGAAGTGGGCAGACTTTCTTTTTAAAGCCTCCAGCCTTTCTTTTTTCCTGTGTTCATTCTCCCTTTAGTGCCCTTGACCTCTCCTTTTCCTCCTCTTTTTCCAAAATTAGCTCTAGGAATTGACCCATGTAGTCATTTATTCTTTTATGAGCATTAGTTAGTCCAGAGAGCACTTAGTTCTGCTATATTTACCCTGAATGCCTTATCTTTAATTGTGGAATGAAAGGAATTTCAGGTATCGAATCACAACTCAAAGTTCAAGTTTTCAAGTTCTATTCACATAGAGGTCAGAAAAAACAATTCTTACTGGAAGGAGGGCGCTTTTAGCAGACTCCCTTCCTAGACTCTAGAGGTGACTCATCTCTACTCTCCCATCTTTGTGGAGCCTTCTTTAGAGGAGAGGGTATGAGTCTGGAATACACAGGAAAAATAGCACAGAAAGATTTCTAAATACTGCTTGATAAGGTGTTTGAGACCTATTCCAGTGAACCCTACTAAATGTAGAAATAAGAAGTTATGTAGATCAGGAATGTGAAAAAGATCTGTCAAAATGAGGTATTGACCCTCTCCTTTCTTGGGATATAAGAGGAAATTCCCTAGGAGGCATCAATGTTTATAGCAACTCTGCTCCTTCATTTTGATGGGAAACTAGAGTGAGGTCTTGCTTGCTTAAATTATCACATTGTTTCTAGAGAATTGGGAAAATTTTCATGCTACTGGGCATGAACTCATGAGCTCATTTTCTCAGATTTGGGTTATGACAGTAGAGTAACACAGTGTATTCATTAGAAAGGGTACAGAATTGATGTTTCCTCTTGAATCTGTCTATAGATATAGGCTACAGCATTTATTCTGGAGCTCAGTTTCAGTATAGTGGAGTTGACTAGCCAATCATTCAGGTTCCTTCTAGCTCCCAAATTCTGATTAGTTGGTGCAACTTGATGTAATGCCATTTAAGCCAAAATACTTAGTATTTTGGTAAAAAGTGAAAACCGGGGCACCTGGGTGGCTCAGTGGGTTAAGCCTCTGCCTTCGGCTCAGGTCATGATCTCAGGGTCCTGGGATCAAGCCCCACATCAGGCTCTCTGCTCAGCAGGGAGTCTGTTTCCTCCTCCTCTCTCTCTCTGCTTGCCTCTTTGCCTGCTTGTGATCTCTGTTGAATAAATAAATAAAATCTTTAAAAAAAAAAAAAAGTGAAAACCAAGAATGTAAGGAATAGTGGCTATTTTCCAAGGATCATTGCCTCCCGAATTGGAACAATTTTAAGGTCATGGAACAATTTTAAAAGTCAATGCTAACTGCATCACCAGTAAGATTATTCAGGACAATATGCTTATAAAGGGTGGGGAGGAATAGACTGGGTCAGGGAGAATAAAGGAGAGGCCAGTTTTTCTTAATGAAAGTGTTTTGAGCTGACAAATGGCACAGCCTCTTCTTTGGTGAAATAGTTAAACTGAGCCATAGGAGAGTTCCCTGAAAAACCCAAGTCATGGGGCGCATGGGTGGCTCAGCGGTTTGGGCCTCTGCCTTTGGCTCAGGTCATGGTCTCAGGGTCCTGGGATTGAGCCCCGCATTGGGCTCTCTGCTCAGTGGGGAGCCTATTTCTCCCTCTCTCTCTGCCTGCCTCTCTGCCTACTGTGACCTCTCTCTGTCAAATAAATAAATAAAATATTAAAAAAAAAAGCAACCCAAGTCACAAGTCAGCAACTATCAGATGATCAGGAGTGTTTATTTCACAACTGACTGACTGTTTCAAAAGGCTTCAAAAGGCTTTCAAAAGGTTTCAAAAGATCTGGGCTGCTGAACAGCCCAGATCTTCAGGTTAAAGGTGTCCAGTAAGCCCTTGACTTTATAAATAAATGGAAGGACAATAGAAAAATTTAAAGAAAGGTCATGATTTCAGAGGTTTTTTGTTTTTGGTTTTTTTTTTTTTAAGGATTTCTATTTTGGCAGAGTGTTTCTGTCTTCACTTCACTTCACTTCACATATTTTCTTCAGTAACACACCTGATTAAAGACGAGTGTTAGTGAGGTCCTGGTCCAGTGTTGAAATACATGGGTCAGTCATATCTAATTCAATAATAATTGACCAGACCTGTTATGTCCTTAGTACTTTCCCAGGAAAGACAGAAAGAAAGACAAATCTTTTTTTGTCTTCAAAAAAAGCCTTGGAGGAATGTAGAGTTTAGCAGAGAATGGAAAAAACATTTTACAGTGGTTAACAAAGTTGGAAATCTTTTAGCCTTGTAGTTAATGAATATGTGACCAGCCCTTCAAGCTATCTCAGGAATAAGGGTCATGAGAGGGGCTGAATAAGTTATTTGGACCGGGGTAACCTCATCATTCCAGAACTTGTATATTTGGTGTCTTCATTCCATACATGAAGACCTATGTATTTTCTAGTTAGAATGTTGATGGCTATTTATTTTCTCATTAATAAATATATGTATTTAGTGATGAAATGACTGGCAATTGGGTTTAAGTTCCTTCAACTTTTTTTTTTTTAAAGATATTTTTATTTATTTGACAGACAGAGATCACAAGTAGGCAGAGAGGTAGGCAGAGAGAGAGGGAGAAGCCGGCTCCCTGCTGATCAGAGAACCCTATGTGGGGCTTGATCCCAGGACCCTGAGATCATGACCTGAGCCAAAGGCAGAGGCTTAACCCACTGAGCCAGGTGCCCCAAGTTCTTCCAACTTTTAAAGGAACAAAGTAGACCAGGAAGGTATTCTATAACACATAGGTAATAAAAATCTGTGAATCCACCAATGTTTATTGAAAATCTATTCTGTGAAAAGCTCTCTGCCAGTTTGTGGATTCCTTTGGCTATTCCCTACTCTCATAATCCTGTGGGATTGATGAGCCATATGTCTTGATCCTCAGAACAGCCATGCCTATAGACTGAAGCACAGAGTTTTATTGGCTCTTCAAGCAAAATCTGCAGACCCTCTCATTCCACACTTGCCTGCAGGCAGGACTGTTCCTTCTGCAGACGTGGTGCAGACTCACTGAATAAGAAATGTGCCAACATTATTCTTGTTTTTAGGAACTTTGGAAGGTTTAAATGTATTTGGTTTTTCTCCTGATGCTCCTTGCTTAGTATCAATGAGTTTTTCTCCCTATAATCTTCAGAATTCTTGTAAAAAAGATAAAAAAATCTTGTTTTTTATAGTTTGAAAAGTTTTAAGTTAATAGATTAAGAAATTCTTTTAAAAATTATGATCAAATTCTGTGTATCCTAAAAATTCTGTTACTCTGCAAAAGTTACTACATTACACAAAGGAGAAAAATCATATGGTCATATAAATAAATGTGGGAAAATAATTTACCAAAAAATTGCATTCATTCTTGACATAAATTCTATAGGAAACAAGGAATAGAAGGAATTCCTTATAAACAAGATGTAGAAAAACCTATGGTTAAGGCCATCATTTGTGGAAATGTTGAGTGATTTCATCTAGGTCCTCAAAAGCAGAGATTGAGAAAGGAAATCTTGAGGGAGAGCTCCCAGGTGAAATCTGTAAGAAAGGGAAGGAAGCAAGCTAGGACAGGGGAAAATATAAGGCAAAGATGTAGATTCAGAGAACTCCAAAATATGAATAATACTACTTTTCTTACTCTTATGGTCTTTCCTCTCCATTCAGAGAATCCTCTTTGACATTTCATGTAAAGCTGGTTTAGGGATGATGAATTTCTTTAACTTTTATCTGGGAAACTCTTCATCTCTTCTAAATGATAGCCTTGCTGGTAGAATATTCTTGGCTGTAAGGTTTTTTTCTCCCCAGCACTTTGAATATATATACCACTCTCTTCTGGCCTGCCAAATTTCTGCTGGGAAATCAGCTGATAATTTTAAGGGGTTTCCCTTGTATATAACTATTTTCTTTTCTCTTGCTGCTTTTAAAATTATCACTACTTTTTGCCATCTTAATTACTGTGTGTTGTGGTGTGGACCTCCTCGGGTTGATTTTGTTGGGGACTCTCTTTACGATCTGGATTTCTATTTCCTTTTCCAGATTTGGTAAGTTTCTAACTATTATTTTTCAAATAAATTTCCTTCCTCCTTTCTTCTTTTTTCTCCTGCTGGGATCCCTATAGTGTGAATGTTATTATGCTTGATGGTGTTACTGAGTTCTTTTAGTTTTATTATTATTTTTTCTCTCTCCTGTTCAGCTTGATTACTTCATACTACTCTGTCCTCCAGTTTGCTGATCCGTTTTTTTGCTTCTTATAGTCCACTACTTATTCCATCTAGTGTACTTTTAATTTTAGTTACTGAGTTCTTCATCTCTGATTGATTCTTTCTTATGTTTTTTGTCTCTTTGTTAAGGGTCTCACTGAGGTCCTCCACTCTTTTCTCAAGTCCAGTGAGTGTGTTTATGACCATTGCTTTAAATTCTCTGACAAACATATTTCTTGCCTCTGTTTCATTTAGCTCTCTGCTGAAATTTTTGTCCCATGATTTTGTTTGGGACATATTCCTCTGTCTCCTCATTTTGTCTAACTCTCTGCATCTGTTTCTTTGTATTAGGAAAGTCAGGTATGTCTTTTGCTCTTGAAAGTAGTACTCTTGAAAGAAGAGGTCCTATAGTCCCCTGTAGGGCAGTGTCCCTGTTCACTAGAACCTGGCATTTCATGGGTGTTGCCTGTGTGTGTTGCATATTCCCTACTGTTGTGGCTAAGTTGTGTTTGCCAGTCTAGTCATCTGCCATGGCTCTCTGCCTGTGTGGGCAGCATTTGGTCCCTGTATTGTTAGTGGCTAGTTTTGAGCTGTGAATTGAATCAGACCAGGAAGCTGTTAAGAGATTCAGTAACACTGGTGCTTCCCCTGTCTTTTCCCTGTGGTGATTTCTTTGGTACATGGGACCTGAAATCAGATGAGATGTCTGTCCCCAGCCCACGACAGGGGCTGGACTGAAGTGTACGGATTTCATCTCTCCTGGGTCTGAGTCACATTGGAATGGTGCTTGTCCCTGGTTGGGGATTGCTCATACCCTACCAGGCTTGTGGCACTGCTTTGGATGGACTCCAACCATGGATGTATTGGAGGGGACAGATTTGCTGGAGAATTTGTGGGGGCAGGGAGGGAGCTCACAGTTTTAGCAAGGTTTGCCAAATCTGTTGTAGGAACCTGGGACTAAGGCCTGGCTGGAGGAGGCGTGTCCATAGGAGAACCAGTGGGTGGGACAGGCTGCTGGCAAGTTACGTGGGGAATGTTGGCATGCGGCATGATGCTGGTTCTGGTAAGTGTCTATGTATCTAGGCTGGGGGGGGCAGTGGAAGGAAATGGCAGCCACCAGCTTATTTGCTCTTGGAGAAGTTTCCCTACAATCACCTGCTCTTCCATTACATATTCTGGAATTAGGAAAACAAATCTCCCTCTTGTATACTTTATGTGTTCCTCAAATTGCTGTTTCTATACTTTATCTCCACAGGGCCGTTAGTTTGGCTGTCTCTGTAGGGACAGGGGCTCAGTTTACTATTGCCCTCCCTGCTAGTCTTCTGACCTTCAGAATTCCAATGTTAAGCCCTGTGGATTGTAAGACTAGAGAAATATGCCCCTTTGGTTTTCTTGTGTGTTCCCTGTGCCTAGAGTGCTTGGTGTGAAGATATGCTCTCCCCTCTCCACACTTGCAGTGTCCCTCTTTCCCACAGACAATCCTGCAGGTATTTTTATTTCCAGACTGAATCTCTGTCCTTCATATCCTGTTCAACATGGCCTCTTCTCTACCTTTAGCTATGGAGAGTCTTCTCTGCCTTTGAGTCATTTTCTGGGTTATTTACCCCAACGTGGGTGTTATTTAGTTGTATCTGTGAGCCTAGGTCCTCCTATTCTACCATTTTTCTCTGCAAGTCAACTAATCAGTTATTTTAAAATTTCTCAATGATAGTCATAACATCTAGTTTATCTCTCAGTCTTTTTTGTTGGTTGCTTTGTCTTTTGAAAGTGAGTTGTTTTTCCTTGACCCTTTATGTATCTTCTAATTTTTGTTTGAATACCTTAATCTAATGTGTAGAACAGTAGAGACTGAGGTAAATCATCTTTATGCCTGGAAAAGGACATGTCCCTTCTTCTCCTAGGCCATTAGTGGTGCAAGAGGGTAAAATTGTTGAGTCAGTCTTGTCAAATGTAGAACTGTATTTGTTTTTGTTTTTAATTTTTTTTATTTTTTTAATTAACATATAATGTATTATTAGCCCCAGGGGTACAGGTCTGTGAATCGCCAGGTTTACACACTTCACAGCACTCATCATAGCACACACCCTCCCCAATGTCCATAACCCAACCACCCTCTCCCTACCCTCCTCCCCCTGGCAACCCTCAGTTTGTTTTGTGAGATTAAGAGTCTCTTATGGTTTGTCTCCCTCCCAATCCCATCTTATTTCATTTATTCCTATCCAACCCTCCAAATCCCCCATGTTGCCTTTCAACTTCCTCATATCAGGGAGATCGTATGATAATTGTCTTTCTCTGATTGACTTATTTCACTCAGCATAATACCCTCTAGTTCCATCAACGTCGTGGCAAGTGGCAAGATTTCATTTCTTTTGATGGCTACATGGTATTCCATTGTATATATACACCACATCTTCTCTATCTATTCATCTGTTGATGGACATCTAGGTTCTTTCTATAGTTTGGGTATTGTGGACATTGCCGCTATAAACATTTGGGTACATGTGACCCTTCGGATCACTATATTTGTATCTTTAGGATAAATACCCAGTAGTGAAATTGCTAGGTCATAGGGTAACTCTATTTTCAACTTTTTGAGGAACCTCCATGCTGTTTTCCAGAGTGGTTGCACCAGCTTGCATTCCCATTGACAGTGTAGGAGGGTTCCCCTTTCTCCGCATCTTCGCCAGCATCTGTCATTTCCTGACTCGTTAATTTTAGTCATTCTGACTGGTGTGAGATGATATCTCATAGTGGTTTTGATTTGTATTTCCCTGATGCCAAGTGATGTGGACCACTTTTTCATGTGTCTGTTGGCCATCTGGATGTCTTCTTTGCAGAAATATCTGTTCATGTCCTCTGCCCATTTCTTGATTGGATTGTTTGTTCTTTGGGTGTTGAGTTTGATAAGTTCTTTATACATTTTGGATACTAGACCTTTATCTGATATGTCGTTTGCAAACATCTTCTCCCATTCTGTGGGTTGTCTTTTGGTTTTGTTAACAGTTTCCTTTGCTGTGCAAAAGAGTTTGATCTTGATGAAATCCCAGTAGTTCCTTTTTGCTGTATTTGTTTTTATTATTGTTATAGTTACCTTCAGTATATCATTGGCTTCAAATTCCTCTAGTATTACCTTGTGCATAGTAGTGATAGTTGAATTACTGGAGGATTTTTTCAATGTTTTTGCTCCCTCTTCAACTTTCTTGTGCTCCTGTGCCACAGAGAAAGTTTCTCTTTGTGCTCTTGACCCTCAGCCAGTAGCAGACTCCTATTTCTTGTTACTTGGTGCTTGCTAGCCTGGTGGTAGGAATAGGGTTTCTCTGTTGTCCTGGTTCAGTTTTTGTCATAGGTAGGCCCTGTATCCCCATATCTCTGGGAGCATTTGAAAAAGCCTTTCTGTGTGGGAAATATGTTCAAACTAATTGCACGTGGAGCCTTGGCCACTAAAACCAAAGGATACTCCCAACATTAACACTGAAGTGCTGGTATTTTTATTACTACTGAATCCTTGTGTCTGTAGATCATAATGACATCCTGTAGTAGGTATGATTTGGGCAGCCTGTTTGTTTTAAGAAACAGATCAAGTATTTCAGTATCACTTTTCTTTTTTAAATCATTGAAGTTCAAGGTTTTATTTACTTGTGTTTTTCCTACATCTGGAAAATTACTTATCTCCATTTCATTAAGGTTTTTTTTTTTTTAAACCCCCTTGAGATTTTATCTTGTTCTGTCATTTGGAATATACTCCTCTGTTTCTTCGTTTTGCTTGACTGTGTTCATTTCTATGCATTAGATAAAACAGCCACCTCTATCTGAATCTTCAAGGTGTGGCCTCCTGTAGGAGATGAAACTTATTGTTCAATCCTGCCCTAGCTATTGGTTATCTCTCAAACTTTTATGATTGTCCATACAGCCTATTTTATTTTTAAAAGCTCCCAGTAGTTGAGGGTGTATTGAGACCTGTCAGTGTCCCTGAGGGGAGGATCTCGGTCAGCACACAAATGCAGGCTGACTCGAGGTGAGACCCTCAGGCAGCAGCTTTAAAAATATACAAATATAGACAGTCCTCTTGAACCACAAGTGCAAGCCTCATGATGATAAAGCTCCTTGCCACCAAGCCAGCTGAACTAGAGGTGTCCCCTGAGCAGCATTCTAAAAAATCAGGGCTCCAGACAAGTGTATAAATAAGCTCTTTCCTGGGAGATACTGGTGAGGTGTAGTGAAGCAGAGGAGAGTGCATAGATGGCATCTCTTGGCTTGTGTTCCCTGAGAGCATTTCCACATGTACCTCAGTGTGTGCCAAACCTACAGCTTGCTCCTCAAGCCAAGGCTCCAGGACAAGTGAATAGGCCTCTTTCACAGAAAGATGGGATGTATTTCAGCCTGCTGTCTGTGTAGTTCTCTGGGAGTGGTAGATTGCCCTGAACTCTCTCTCCACTTGTTATAATTCTGTGTGACCCAAGAATGCAGGCATTGCCCTTCTAACCCCCAATTCCTACCCCAGCCCCTAGCCAGGCAATTAAGGGGGCTCTCCCAGGTGGTATCCATAAAAACTGGGGTACCAGAAACATGTTAAAAAAACCACTCTACTCTCAAATGAGGGAGAAGGACAGCGTATAGATGGTACCTGCAGGAAAAAAAGAGAGGGGGGAAAAGGAAAAAGGGGGGAAAACCCCCTTGCAATAATAATAATAATAATAATAGTAATAGTAATAATAGGGTGGTACCCACTGGCTAGAGGAAGGCAGAAGGAAAGCAGGAAAGTGGTGCCCACCAGCCAGGAGCCACCAGCTATGGGCTAAAGAAGTTGCCTGCCCCTCAGGCTATCGTTTTAAGATTAGAAAATGAGCCTCTTTCATGTAAGGTCTAGGGACCTCTCTTGGCTATTTCTCTGCTAGGCCCTGGGACAGGTGAGTTTCAGAGTAAGCCTTTTAGATGGTGGTCCTCAGATCATTATAGCCTTGTGGGTAAGTTATGAGCCCTACTGGGTTATAAAGCTAGATGTTTTGGGAGCTTGTCCCTCATGTGCTTGTCTTTAAGAGTTGAGTTGCCTGATGTGAGGTTCAAATCCTTTGCTCCTCAGGGAGAAACTCCAGGTTTTGAGTTCCCTCTTAATAGTGAGTCACTGCAGTAGGGGTGGAGTTTATGGCAATACTGTGTCCCAGTCTCTAGTACCTGCTTCAATGTGGCCTTCTCTTGTTTGCTCAGTTTTTAGTTTTTTTTTCAGAGGATGTTGCTCCATATATAGCTGTAGATTCAGTATTTCTATAGCAGGAAATAAGCCCAGAATCCTTCTGCATTGCTGTCTTGAACTGGAATTTGTTTGTCCAATATCTGTTTCACACGTTGGACATGGGCATTAGACATTATTCATTTGACTTGAGCAATTGTAGAAGGAGGATGAGAGATGCATGTAGATGATTTCATGATGAATATATGAATGCTTATGATTCCTTGATCTTTTTCCCTTCATCAAGGAACTGAATCATGTATACCACATTATTTATTCCCCCTTTTGCAATGAAATTTGAGGAATAACCTAATCAAAACCTTTGTTTTTTTTTTTTAGTATATGTGCTGCCGAAGCGAGCACAAAACCTTTGCTTTTTTTAACAATAATTTTGGCAGGCTGAGTTTCCCCAGTGTAATAAGGAGTCCCTTAAGAATTCCTGCACATTAATTCTTCTGGGCCATATATTAGAAGGACAGGAAAAAGATTTCTCTGGGTAGAGTTGGCCTTGTATTACAGATAGGAGTTGGCCCTAGTGAGATACATTCCATGGAAGACACATTTTAGGGCATTTCCACATGACTGAAGACAGTGCAAAATGGATTTTTTTTTGCTTTGCCTTTTTTTTGGCGGGGTGGGGGGGATTGGGATATGTTGACAGGTAAGTTACTGCAGCAAAGACTTGAAAGTTTAAAAAAAGGGGGGGGGGAGACACTATTTATCAGCTGGAAAGTTTTCTACCAGATTGACACTGCTCATTGACACTGTCTAACCACCATGGAGTGGGAGAATTTAATGGGCTCTAGCTGTGACCAAATTATAGAACAGATGAGTGACCCTGTTCCCTCCTGAGTCCTTTTTCCTGGAAGAAGCTTTTCTCTGCTTCCTAGGAAAGGCTTCTTGATCTCCCTGCTTGACTTCCCTATAGTCCATTCTCTACACAAAAGCCAGAGTGATGTTTAAAAAAAATATATCTGGTTATTTCACTCCCCTATTTAAAACTCTCCTAGGACATCCCACAATATTTGGAATAGGATCAGAATCTTTACCTTAATCTTCAGAAAGCCCCATGACCTGTTCTCTGTCCTCCCCTTGGTTGTCTTCTTCTGCCATTTTCCTGTATCTGCTGTGCTCCAGTCACAGTGGCCTTCTGTCTTCCACAAATTTGTTCCTGCCTTAGGTCCTTGTCTCTACTTGCTCTCTCTATCACTGGTGTTCTTGCCACTTCCCTTTTCCTAGCTAGTTCCTTCTCTGCAATCAGATCCCATCTTCTTAGAGATACTTTCTCTGATTGCCTGATTTACCCAGTGACTATTCTATTCCTTTAGTTTTCATTCTCTGCATAGCACTTTTCACCCTAAGTGACTTTTCTTATTTATTTCTTTGTTTATGGTGGGTCTCCTCTCCACTAGAATAAAAGGTTCGTAAATCCAGGGACTTTGCCTTGTGTTATGAACATTTAATTCCATGGCCTAAGAACGGTGCCCTAGAAGGCACAGAGCAGGCCCTCTAAAAATAATCATTAAATAATTAAATGTTCAGTGGAGATAACAATACTTATTGTAGAACCTTATTATGAGGATTGAATAAGATAATGTTTATATAGTGCTTAAAATAGAAACCAACATATAATATACTAAATAATTGGTATTATTATTAATACTGCTTTTGTCATTTCTTTGGTCATTTTTTTCTCTAATCATTGTGATTGGCAGTTTGTTTCTCTTCATTTTGTTTTGTTTTGCTGTAATTCAACTCTTTGGCCATACTTATCTAATTTTCCTGTTTATAGGCCACAGAGAGTTGTACTTTTGAGGTACTTGAAAATAACAAATTTAGCCTTTGGCATTCTCTCTTCTTAAGTTAAATAATTCTTCCTTATTAAGTTAAAGAATTCTAATTCTGTCCGTTTTTTTAATACTTGGAGAAATGACTTTAATAAATTCTCATGTTATCCCCATTGGATAACTCTGTGCCAGGGCTACAGAGTGGAGCCATCACCACATACTAATTAGCAAATTCCTGCACGGCTCTTATTTGTCCAGGCATAAAGGAAGCTGCCCAAGTAATTTTCCCTTGAAAATGACAGTGTTGCAATAGTAGTTCCACCTACTCTAAAGGGGTAAGGGTATCCTTACACACACATTTTTCATGGGCACTTTTAAAAATATATTGACAGAAAAAGGGTCTGGTGTTTATTGAAATCTCAGTTTGCTAGCTATTTTTAGAGAGCTCCCTCCATTGCACCTTAGCTTCCCCATTCATAAATAAGATATAATAATTGAAATTAGAATCTGTGAAATTATTTCATATCTGAAGTACTGTTCTATTCCAAAGTGATCTGGTCTGGTTCTTTCTGGGATTTCTTTGTGTTTCATTTAGACCCTAAGGGTAGAAAACACTGTGACTGCCATGTCTGTCTTTTGATATTTTGGGCAGGATTCAGTTGGGGGGGGGGGGGAGTCTTGAATATGATAGAAAACAGTGGTTATTTCATTAAAAAAGAAAAAATTATATACAGATATCCTTGATATGTAAGAGTTGATGAGACTTTTTAACAATCTGAACAGTATATGGTATAGAATTGTAGAATGTGAAGGGAATTTGTCAGCTCAATCTGGGTATGGCAGAACTTACTCATGTTTGGCTATTTTCCTAAATTCTTCCTTAAAATGGAATGTGCATTTGGAGAAAAGAAACTAAGAGCATGTAAAGATATTATACATGCCAATATAGCCTTTTACATTTAAACTTTTTCCTCCTTTCCCATAAAGCTAGTGATACTTTTTCTTGAGGGAAACTCCTCAATGAAGTTTAAAAAAAATTATAAGATTTTTAGGGCATTTTAAATCTGAAATAATGTAGAGTAATCATGACTGTGTCCTGACCAGCACTGCCATTTTGTTACAGAAATTTAAATTACATTAGAAGCAGTAAAAGAACAATATTGATACTGTGAAGCACCAAAATCAGTGAAATAAAGGATGAGATTGAGAAAAATCAAAAAAATGGCTAAGGAAAACGACTGACTTGTAAGAGATTAGAAAGGAATTATGGATATAAAGAATAGCCATTGGAGATCTAAGAATTTTTTTTTAAGATTGTTTATTTATTTATTTGACAGAGAGCGATCACAAGTAGGTAGAGAGGCAGGCAGAGAGCGAGGAGGAAGTAGACTCCCTGCCAAGCACAGAGCCTGACACGGGACTCGATCCCAGGACCCTGGGATAATTACCTGAGCCGAAGGCAGAGGCTTAACCCACTGAGCCACCCAGGCACCCTGAAATAGCAATTTATAGACAAGAAAAGGGAAAAAAGTATTCAGAGATATACTATAAGAAAACTTATCTAAAATTTAAAAAGACCTGAAAATCCAGATTGAAAGGCTGTTGGCTTAGGAAAATTTAATAAATAATATCTCACAGCAAGTTGAATTTTGGTGAGGGTGCCTCAGTTACTCGATCAGTTAAGCATCTGCCTTCAGTTCAGGCCATGATCTCTAAGTCCTGGGATCCAGCCCCCACCCCAGCCGCAGGCCCTCTGTCGGTCTCCCTGCTTAGCCTGCTTCTCCCTCTCCTTCTACCCTTCCCCATGCTTGTGCTCTCTCTCTCTCTCAAATAAATAAATAAAATCTTTTTTTTTTTTTTTTTTAAAGATGCATTTTGGGGGCGCCTGGGTGGCTCAGTGGATTAAAGCCTCTGCCTTAGGCTCAGGTCATGATACCAGGATTCTGGGATCGAGCCCCGCATCGGGCTCTCTGCTCCGCAGGGAGCCTGCTTCCTCCTCTCTCTCTGCCTGTCTCTCTGCCTAGTTGTGATCTCTGTCTATCAAGTAAATAAATAAAATCTTTAAAAAAAAAAAAGATGCATTTTGGTGAAGTTAATAACATCAAAAAAGAAAAAAAAATTATCCACAAATAGAAACTGAGACAGGTCACTCTCACTCCATTTCTCCCCCTATGTCCATAAACCTCCATACACAAAAACAAAAACAGGTAAACAGTTCAAATTAATGTCAGACTCCTTGGAAGCATTTTCAGATGGAAGATGAAGGAATAATTCATAGAATGCCAAGGGGAAAATGGTGCCACTCAGCCAAGTTATCTTTTTTGTGTGAGGCCAATAGTAAAATACTCTGAGGAAAGAGCTTATTCATGAACTCTTCCTAGAAAATTTCTTGCAAATGTAACTCAGCCCATCAGAATAAAAATAAAAGATAATAATAATGTAAAAAGAAATGAAGAGGGGCGTCTGGGTGGCTCAGTCAGTTAGGCATCTGCTTTTGGCTCAGTTTATGATCTTGGGGTCCTGGGAGTGAGCACTGCATCTCGGATCCCTCCTTAGTGGGGACTCTGCTTCACCTTCTCCCTCTGCTCTTCCCACTCTTCCTGCAGACACTCTTTCTCTCAAATAAATAAATAAATAAATAAATAAAATCTTTAAAAAGAAAAACAAAAGAAAGAAAGAAACCCAATTTATAAGTGAAATCTAGAAAAAAAAGACAGAATTGGTTTAGATTTAAAGTTAAAGGCAATATTTTAAATTGAAGTGTGGAGAAATCTGTTATACTGAGATACATATTTATAAAATTATGACTGAACTAGTAATAAAGTAAGGGAAATAATTAGAGGCCAGAAACAGAAGAAAGAGTGATTCCACAGGGGGATGTGACCTCAGAGTGTTATCTGCCGTGTGCAACATCTGATGCTTCTCCCTGGTGGACTTTGCCTGGATTTTAACGGTCCAAGTGTCCTGAAGGGATAAGAGCAAAAATTGGGAGTTTAATCAAGGAGAGGGTGGGTTGAAGAGTTCTGCATAAATTTGGGACTTCTAAAATATGTCACCTTCATTGGGCACAAGATTAATGCGGCAAGGAAGGACTATTCAGTTAAAAGTGGGGGGACAACTGGTTGTCTTTGTGAAGTATAAAAAAATGGAAAATACTCTTCGCATCTTAAACAAAAATCAGTTCCAGATGGATTCATGACTTAAAAATTGAAAGGCAAAATTTAAAACCTTTTAGAAAAAGTGGAGATTATCTCTGGGATGTAAGGATAGTGAAAGATTTACTATATGAAACACGAAAAGAAACTAATGATAGAGGAAAAGGTAAATATGTTTGATTACATTAAGATCAAGAATTTTGCCTCATTAAAAGACACTATATTCATAAAGAAAGGGAAGACATTTGCCCATATAACAATTTGGCATTAACCAAAAGGATAGTATCCAGAATACGAAAAGAACTCTTTAAGAAAAAGTTGAATAAGCTAATAGAAAAATGGGCAATTGTCATGAACAGTCATTTTGGAAGAAGAGGAAACACAAATACCCCCCAAAAATGTGGAAATATTAACTTCATTATGTGTCCAGACAAAAACCACAATGACATTCTTTTCATATCTACCAGAATAACAAAAAATAAAAGTTGTTTAATATTAAGTGTTATTAAGTGTTAATATCAAGGATATGGAGTAAAAGGAATTTTCAAAGAATGAGAGAGTATAATTGGTACACTTTATAATACAATCTTCCATTAACTAGTGCAGCTGAATATGTGCTTACTTATGACCTAGCACGTTGTCTCCTGTATATAAATCTTAGAGAAACTTTCACACACAATCCAGGAGATATTCAGGGTAGCATTATTCCTATTAAGAAAAATCTGGAAGTAATGCAAATATCCATCAATAATAGAATGGATTAAAAATAGAATAGTACGAAAAGTGAAAGCTAAGTGACTATATTGTGCACATCAACATATGTAAACACACACACACATACACACACACACACACAATGTAGAGCCACAAAAGAAATTTACAGAAAAATACAAAAATATATATGGGTTAATTTCATTTAGAAAAAGTTAGAAACAAGACAAAACTAAAAACTATATTGTTTAGGAAAATATACAGGTAGTAAAACTATAAAGAAAAGTAAGAGAATTCTTAATGGTAATTCAGGACAGGATTAACTCAAGGGAGTGGAAGGAGGATAGTTTAGGAAGGAACACAGTGGGTCTTCAGAGCCCAGAGCTTGGTGGTATGTGCATATGATTTTATTATAACTCATTCAGTAGTGTGTATATACTGTGTACACTTTAGTACAAATTATTTTAAAATAATAAATATTTTAAAAAGTTAAACTAAAAACTATGAAATGCGATTGCAAATTGATTGTATAATAGAATATAATAATACAAGTACATATGAAGAAAAATAATTTAGAGTAGGAAGCATCAGTAGGAAAAAGATGAATGATTTTATATCTTGGCCCAATATGAAATTAAAAGACCAATTATGAGGAGAATATCTATGAGGCAAAAAAAGAGGCAGATTTTTAGAACAGGTTACAGAAATAGACTAGAAATTACCTAGAAACAGACTCAAGTACATGTAGAAATCCAGTAGGTAAAAACAATAGTTTACATTTATGTCATATTGCCTATGGACATTTTTACTTGAACTTGAATTAACGCCTGATGGATCGAAGTATTAGATGGAAAGCTAAGATCAATCCACCTACTTACCTACCTGCCTACCTATATCTGAGGAGTTAGCTTAAACCTTATTTCTTCCGGGAATCTTTCCTTGAGCTCCCTGGAAACCCTTAACTATTACAGGCTTGCATGGCAACTGCTACTTTCCCCCACATTACAGATAACATTCTTTATAGCAGTTCTGTGTTCAAATTCTTCTCCTCATCCCATAGGAGACTGTTAGCTTAGTAAAGGCATGGTCCTGTTCTATTTTATTCATACTGTAGACCTAGCAAAAGAGAGGAGTACCTGGTATAGGCTATGTGCTCAGTGAATATTTGTTAAATTAATACATAAATGACCAAATAATATGGTTTTGATGTGGGGCAGGCCTATGAAATAGCATGTGGAAGCAGAAGTCATAAAATCATATAATTGCAATATTTGACTACATCAATATAAAAAACTAAACCTCTGTGCTGCAGATGAAAGGCAGATAACAAAAGAGGGAAACTGTATGGTATTGAAATGTCAGGCAATATCCTGAGTTAATATTAGCGTTAATATCCCTAATTTACAAAATTTCATATAAATTGATAAGCAAAAGATAAAGGAATTTCATACTTGGTACACACACACACACACACACACACACAGAGTTTATTCTCTCTCACTGGTCTGTAGTTTAACTCAGCCCAGGTGGGCAATTCTTGCTTAAGGTCCTTCATAGAGTTGCAGGCAGATATTGGTTGCCCTTGCACATCCAAAATGGCTCACTGTCATTGCCAGCAGGTGCTACTGACTATTGGTTGGCATTCTAGCTGGGTCTGTTCACCAAAGTGCCCACATATGGCTGTCTTGATGTTTGGGTTTCTTCTAGCATGGAGGCCATGTAGTATTCAAGAGGAAACATCCCACCAGTGAATGTCCCAAGATACCGAGGGGTTGTTGAAGGTTCTAATGAACTAGCAAAAATCATGCAGCTTTATTTCTGCCATATTTATTCTGCTGTTCATTAAGTCCAGCTCAGATTCAAAGATTGAATTAGACTGTACATCTTGATGGGAGAAGCAGCATGCGTGTGTAGAAAGAGAAGGCATTTGGAGAGTATCTATTTGTTGCCTGTTTGCCGAGATTTTTAGGGGGACAGCAGGACTCAGATTTCAGGTTGAAAGGTGCACATCTCTTCTACTGGATCTTGGTTTTCAACTACTTAGTGTTCAGTGGTCATGTAATTTGTGCTTCTAACCATTTTTTTAGATCATACATCTTTTTTAAAATCACCTAACTTTTGGCAGTTTATACAGATTTGCCTTTTGCAAATGACTGGTTTTGGTATTCATCCTTAATCTGGATAGTGGAGGGTGGTGTGTGAGAAATGATAGCTAGTGCCTGTTCCCTCCAACCCCCCATCCCCTTTTGAATTATACCTTGCATTTCTTCAGTGACAGGAAATTTTGCCATGATCACTTGCAGGATGTGTGTGTGTATGTGGGAGTTGTCACTGTAGTGGGAAAATGCCTCGAATTTGAAAAACAGTTTTGCATTTATTTGAAAGCTTTTATTTGTGAGCTTGAGCAGTCCAGAGTGTCCTTGTGTACAAACCCTACCTTTGCTTAACTCCTATTATTATCTTGCTACAGAAGGTCATGCCAACTACTTAATTACATGGAGAGTTATGAAACAGCCAGGGCACCAGAACATTATTCAACTGTGGGTTCCTAAAGGAAAATAAACTCTTCTTGGACTGCACAGCTGCCAATAAACCAGGCATGTTTGTTTATTTGTGGCCACATGTATAGCTCTCTTGTAGAAAGGGATTCTAGGGCTGGGCAAAACTCCTGGATTCACCTTTCCTAACAGCACTAGCAGCTATAGTACAATAGAGCCATTTTAATTCATAGCAAGATTAAATCTGAGTACTTCAAGTCAGACTCTTCTTTCATTGAATGTAAACAAAACCTCTCTATGCAAGCTTTCTTGCTTTACTTGGAAGTAGGCTAACACATTTAGTGGTGTACCCCTAATCAAACATCAGTCTCAATAAAAATGTGTTTATTGAAGAGATGATTATGTATCTTAAGGTTCCTACCTTCCCCTCAACCATCTGCCTTCAAGAGGGAAGAATTTATGCTAAGAAAATTCGTGTTTCAGGGAGGCGAGGACTTTTTGGTTCATCCTGTGTGGTTCCATTTTCAGTGTGACTCTCACCTTGAAAACCTGTAGACTTTAGCATTTCATGCATTGCCTCTGCTTTAACTGCCATCACGCAGAAAAACCTGCTAATTTTAAACAAGCTTTTTGCAACTTAGATGCTCAAAGAGAAACAAAAACAGACCTCTTGAGAAAGAGGTACTCTTCTGGAAGAAGTGTTTTTCACAGTATAGTAAATGAGGTAGCCACTAACTCGTCTACAGGAAACAGCTTACAATCTTTTATTTCTATAAAGACTTTCAGAGAAAAAAAAAAAAAAATCAGGCTCAAATGCCAAAAGACAACTTTAACCCTCAAATCCCAGAACCCAAGGTCAATCAAAGGTCATATAAGCAGTACTTAAGTCAGAAGGTTGGCAAGCTCTCTCTCAAGGCAGTGTCTGGTCCTTCTGAAATCTATAGCTAAAGTGAAGCCATGGAACGCTGATCACTTGTAAGTCAGAGGTACCTGTGATTTATTAAGTGGTATGAGGTGCTGGTGAGGACATTAAGTTAAATATTGAAAAAGACTCTCATGGCTGCTCCTCCTTCTTGAAACCCAATTTAGACCGTATCATAGTTTTTGTAAAGACATTCCTTTTGCCATTGTGGTGTAAATCCCGTCTGATTCAACGTTCAAATATTTATGTAAACTGAAATATGTCTGCAAAGAAGTCAAAACAAAACAAATATACCATACTATCTCTTTCCAGCAGTTCCTCCCACCTCCCTCATTTACATCCAAGCACAAACCTCTCCAACTGGCTCCCAGTTGTTAGAGTGGGTTAATTAGTGTTAATTGCAGAGACTATTTCTTTGAATGCACTGATGGCTAATGTCTTGCAACCAATTTAGTCTGGAGTTTGCAGCACTTGTGAAGCATGTTGGTAGCATTTTCTAAAAAATCATAACAGATAAGCGCAGTTGGTTTAGTCTCCCTACGATCTACCACAGCAGTCAGTAATGAGTGCTTTTAAAACATCTGCAGCTTGGTCATGATGTGTTCCTTAAGCTGTGAACTCAGCCTTTACTGTCATTAGAGTGGGCGGTTTCTCCTGGGATTTTTTTGGGTGAAGTGCTCTCAGTTTCAGATGGAGTTTGCTAATGATAATTTGCGTCACTTGCAAGTTGTAGCAACATCAGAATCTCATGGTCTATCTTTTGGCTCATGATACCATGTAATTAGAGTGGAAATGGGAAAGAATTTTAAAGTGACTGTGTACTTGTATTACAATTCCGAAACCCAAAGAAAGAAAAGAAGAACCATTATTTGTGTTAATAAAGGAAAAATCTTATACTCTTTGGACGGTATCTTGTAACCTTTTGATATTGGGATAGAAAACGGATGTGGGGGCGCCTGGGTGGCTCAGTGGGTTAAGCCGCTGCCTTCAGCTCAGGTCATGGTCTCAGGGTCCTGGGATTGAGTCCCGCATCGGGCTCTCTGCTCAGCAGAGAGCCTGCTTCTCTCTCTCTCTCTCTCTCTCTCTCTGCCTGCCTCTCTGTCTACTTGTGATCTCTCTCTGTCAAATAAATAAAAAATCTAAAAAAAAAAAAGAAAAGAAAATGGATGAGGGGTTTGTCCTCACAAAGTTGACTTATTGTTACAGTGATTTTTGGTTTTTCTTCATTCGTCTAGCATTTTTTGAATACTTACCATGTACTGTGTTTAGGGAGGTAAAAATGAAGAGTAGTGAATGTGGCACAGGTCTGGCTTCAAGGTTTTTACTTTTTTCCCCCCAAGGTTTTTATATACTGTGTCTTACCTGAGACTTGCTGTAATCATGTGAGGTGGTAGGGCATATATTCATTATCCCATTTTATAGGTAAGGAAATTGAAGCTTGGAGAAGTGATTGCTCTGGGTCACACAGTGGTGACAGCCAAGATTAGGAATCAAGACTCTAAGCTTAATCTTCCTTACATCTTGAGGTCTCAGTGGTGGGCAAAGGCAAATAAGCTTGTAAAAACAAAATGGCAACAATTCACATAACTGTTCAAAGCCATACACGCCAGGGCTAGATCTTCAGGGCAGTGGAAAGTGCCAGTACATAGGGAAAATACTGGGAGGAAGGGAGTCCCTTGAGAAGGGGCCTGAAAGCTTTACCTATAAGCACATTCCATGCCTCTGTTACATCCTTCTCTTACCCCACACCTTTAATATCCTGACATAAGCAGAAAGAGTAGCCCCTTCTGCCCTTGCCATGCCCTATCTAAACGGCTTTGACTATAACTTTGAAAAGACTGCAGTTTAGATGACCAGGACACTGAAGAAGAATTTAATGGCATATGAGACTTTAGTGGAGGATGATGACGAAATTATTTTCTTGGTGTGAGGAAGCAGCACTGTAGCACGACGGGGGCAGGTTTAGGAGTATTGGACCAGAGTGGTCATGGTGGTGGTGATGGCTCTGTAACCAGGAGCAGGGCTGGCTTCATGAACATGCGACCTGTATAGACAATACTTGGTTTAATGCTCTGCTGACTCTATCTTGAAATTCTTAAGTTTTGAATGAGGAGCCCCACATTTTTATTTTGTACTGAGCTCTGCAAATTATATAGCCTGTCCCAATCAGATGTGTCATGTTGTTGTTTATGCTGCTTCAGTGTTTGACTTTTAGACCCATATTAGTATTATTGGGTGTTAAACCAGTTTGAGTATTTGACCATTACCTGAAATTAGCATTAGATTGCTGATACTCTTGAGGTGGAGTGTTTGATTGACTGAAAAAGGCAAAGGATGAAAGAAGAGAGTCACGTTTTTCTTATGTCATTTGACATAAAATAACCTTAGCTTGATGGAACAACAGGAGGGGAAAAAACATTTAAAAGTACTCAATATTTGGCTTTGTTTAAAGCTAGGAAGCAGTAGCAGTGAGTCTCTGTATAGGGAGAGAAGCACTGAAATGATTTATTTGACCGATGTTATTTCTATTGTGTGCTCAATAGCCAATATTAATAGTCTTCGTATCCTGAATCTCTTGAATTTCTGAGGTCAGAGAAATTGCACAGTATGACAGATATTGGACTTTGGAGTTTTATAGAACAGACTTATAGACCAAGACAAATGTAGAGAAAATTTGTGAGATTTAGTCACATATTGGGGAAGTAGAAGGTAGGGTAGATGTTGCTTATCTTCACTTGATAGATATTGCTTCAAGTTTGTAACTTTGTCGGGGAAGTGTTGGCTGATGGCATTGACAATGAACATGGTAATGATATCAATAACAGCAGCAGTTGCATCAACACTGACAGGGTACATTTGCTGAGTGTTTACCATTTATTAGGTACGTCTAAGTAATTTTCAAGAATGATCTCCTTTAATGCTCACACAAAGAGGCAGGTACTCTTATTGTCATTCTCCTCATAAGACAAATGAGGAAATAGGCAAATACAGTTGAAGAATTTCACGCAGGGATGCATAGCCGGTATGCATTGGTGTTGGAATTAAAAGGGCTATCTGTCCCTAGCACCTAATCTTTTAACTGAGCTGTTTTGCCTCCCAATGAATGTCCTTCTATCAGTGTTTTTCCCAATAGGTGAAAATATATTTTAAATATATTTTAAAAACATTTTCCTATGGTTTCAACTCTTAGATCTGAAGTCTTCATCAACACTTGTCTTACCACTACTTTTAACAAAGATGGTGCAGGGAAGGGGTAAAAAAAAAATCAAATTTGGGTATTTGCTGTTAGTAGTGAGCGACTTGGGAGAAAAAGGTCAGGGCTAAATGGGGAGCTATGAGTTGTGGTCATCATTTTTTCTAATTGACTCTCTTCTTCAATTAAAGTTGCTTGGAGTGGTGAGGGTCATACTGCCCTTGTGCACAGTCAGAAGACAGTCATTGCAGACATGTCCCAGGTGTCAAGGAGGGGTGTATTAAGGTCTTTATGACTCAGCAGTGTTCTTGAAGTGGGGCATCTGGAAGTAGCAGGTGCATCCAAATTGGTGAGGCCCACCCAGGAGTCAGAGCTCTCTACTTGCAGATTTCTAAGAAGCTCCCCTTTACTCTTTTGTTTTAGGACTATGAGCTTTGCTGTCTAAGTCTTTTTATGGGTTAATGTCCTTTAAGTGGGTGTACAATGTTCCTCCATTGATTTTTCTGTTGACGATTACTCTATCATCCAGTTCAATCAATTTAGCTTTGCACCATTGCATATAAAGAAACCGGTATTGAATTTCACTGAGAGTTCCATTTTAGGCTTATCTTTAGCCTTATCTGTATGATCTCTTAACTTTGAATAGGTATTCAGCATTAAAATGCATGCTTTTAAGTGGAATGTTTATTCAATCTCAGCAGGTCCAAAGGAAAGATTGGCAGTCAAAGTAGATTTAGGGGAGTCAAAACAAATTTGAATAACTATTTATTTGTGACTAATGTCTTTTGAGTTTACACACTGTGAAGAAATCATTCTGATTTCTTAAGAAGTTTGCTGTCTGAGTTTGGGGGTGCTTTCAGGTAAAATGGTACTCCAAGCTTCTACCTAAGACCTACTTTTTTGCCCTCTTCCAGTGCTGTTTAGAGATCAATTTGTTTGTAGTATAAATTTAGTGGGTGTGTCAGTCTGATTAATCTAAGTGGGTAAAAGCCCCTTAGGTCGGTTGTGGAAGTAAACTCTGGGCAAAGGATTGAAGTGCAAATGGTTTAGTAATAAAATGTACTGAGGAGAAACCGGGAAAGGAGTATATAGAAAGTGGAAGAGCTGAGGGGAAAAAACCCAAACAAGTGTGTGATTTTGGGTTAGGTTCCATCCTTAGCCTGATCCCAAGAGGAGCCCTGACGTCTAAATTATGCTGCAGAGTTTGTCCTACTTTGAGGCAATAGAGCTGGGCCTTCATCCTCTTGTACCAGGCAGTCATTAGCCATGTGTACCTGGGTGGTGGAAATGTAAACCTCCCTGCAGCCACTTCTGGCTCTGTCTGCTTCCAGGCTAAGTGACATGGACAGCTCAAAGTTGGTGTCTTGAGAAGACTGCAAGTGAGGGCATTTAAGAGTGACGCATGCAGAGTTGAGGATGAATACATAAATCGAGGTAGAGGAGAATTCCTCCATTCCTCCAAGTTCAGAACATGGAGGAAGAGGACAGGTTTGTCCCTAAGTGCTCATGGTGGGGAGATCAGTGAGAGAGTTCTGGAAGAGGGGGAATAGGCAAGTGTGCTTGGAAGCATGACAGTGAAGGTTTCCTCAAACTACAGAGGTGACAGAATTTGGGGGGCATCTCCAAAGTAGGAGGACCAGATTCCTGGCATTTCAGGGAGGTGGTAAGATCTCTAAGGGAACTGGCTGCTTGTTTTCATCAAGCAGCCAACCTTGGCGTAGAAGCAGGATAGCCACTGGTTTTCAGTGGCTAATGAGCATCTCAGAGCTGACCATAATGAGGCAAATTAGAAGGTCATCCAATCCAATTTGTGCCCAACTTTCTGGGCACAAATCAAATCTCTGTTTGCCCTGGATGGAGACTATTGATGGAGACGAAGAGATCTAAAATAGGACTCCTGGTCCCATTCTGGATATGAGAATTTTTGAAGAGCTCATGATATGTCTTAGAGAATCCCAGTTGAACCCCTTCAGCTATAACTATTACTTTCAGCAGATGAAACTTACAGAGTTTACACAGAACATAGCTAATTTCATTTCTTCCCACTGTTTATTAAAGCCTGTTCTGGAGTCTGGACCCTCTCATACAAGTGTTATGGTCACTCCTAATCAGAAAAAGTCCGAGTTCAATAATTATTATGTCTAATTCAATGTAATAATGAAAAAATGTAAATTTCCATCAGAGTTAAAGTTTTCACCCCACCCCAAATTCAGACCTTCAGTGGAGAAGGGGGACACTTGACTTCACAGTCCTGCCTTTGTGTTTCTCATCCCTTCTCACCTACTTTCTAGGCTGCCTCTGGCTCCTTCTGTTTTGAAGCAATGGGAAGGAGAAGAGAGAAGTAGGAAAGTTCTTACTTAACTAACCCTGTGAGGTGTATCAGAACCTGCTGGTAGTTAAAGCCAGCTCTTCTGGGAGGATCTTTGTGAGCTCTGCAGGGGTAGTATCCACATGCTGTTGATGGCTCATGCATTTCTCTTTCTGGTAGCTTAGAGTTTCTCCCCTTGGGACTCTGGTGACTGTTCTTCCTATGGCATCACTCTGTCCTACCAGACAGTCCTCTTGTTTAGGATCTAAGATAATCTCAGGCCAGATGTTCTGTGCACTGATATCGGATCCCTAGGAGACAGTCAGGCTCTTCTATCTGTCTACAAGCACCATCCGGTAAAGATGTAGTCATCCCTCTTTTATTCCAGGTGACAGTACCAGGCTACTGTGGCTTCTATATTCAGGCCACATGTATCATTATCTTAGAGTGGACCATTTATGCCCCCTTCCCTTGACTTCAGCTAAGGGAGAAGATTCCACAACCTCTCCTCATTGGGAAAGGACTAGGACTCATGGCACACCCATAGTTGTCTCCAAAAACCCTCCTCTCTGAAATGCCCATTTACCTTTTAATTTAGTAGGGCGTACTCTTAATGTGGTAAAGGGTTCATGGTTTTATTTATTTTTCATTTTTTGGGGGGGGCTAATGCTTTTTAAAAAGTGGTTTGTAGATAATACCTTTGCACACCCAGTTTTGTAGTCTCACATCTCTTTTGGGGTATGTTGTCACTTGTCAGGTCCCTCAGCCCAAATGAGATTAAAAAATTTCTGTCTTAATACTTAGTTACATTGTACAAAAGATAAGTGAAGAAATATTGCATGTATTAATTCTTTATTCACTGAACATCAAGTATTTTCAGTATGCTCTTATGTTTAGAATATGCTATGGGGTATATATAAGGATACATATTATATAACTATGAAATCCCTTATATATATAAAATGCATAAGCTACTGTGAATGGTATAGTTCTCATATTGAGTAGTAGCTTTGTGGGTATTTAATATAAAATAAATACATTAATTAGTAAAGATGGCCATGCCATGATTAATGATGAGAATGTGCCATACACCAAATATTATAATGCATTTAATTTTGTGCACCCAAGTTAGAAAAATGAAAGTCATCTTGGGGGACCTTTGAGTACAGACACTAAAGATAATAATCACTAACATTTTTTAAGTATCTTGAAAAAAAAAACATTTATCCAACATTTATGCTAAGTGTTTTATAAACAATATATCATTTTGACCCTTTAACAACCTTATGAGGTAAGTAGTTAGTATTTTCTTTCCTACTTACAGATGAGAAAACTGAGGTCCAAGGGGCAAAATGCCTTAGCCAAATTCCCATGAAAGACTATGGAAAGTGATGCTGGGTTGCCTGACAACCAGCCTCACCTCTACTTTTCAGACATAAATTTCCAAATATTTAGTAGTGTGTGTTCCAAGCCAGGGAAGATGGTGTGTTGGGAGTAAGAAGAGCTCAGGCTTTGCAGTCAGTAGAGCTTGCTTCAGAGCTGGCTCTGCCATTTATTGGCTGTGTAGTTTGGGACAAGTTCCTTGTTCTTGATCTTTAGAGTCTAACTATAAGATAGAGGATGATAATATTTATCCTTCAGAGTTTGTTATGACCCAAAATAATGACTTTAAAGAGGCTGGCACATTAGAGGTCTTCACATATCATACATACATCATTTTCATTCCTACTCTTCACCGTAAAATGTTTTGTGAATGCAGAAAAGGAGACAGACTAGACTTGGATCTTAAATTCCAGTAATCTAGAACTTTTCTGTTTTGGCAGTCAAGCTCCAATGATCTAGAACTTGTCTCTACTAAGGATGATTCTTTGTGGTTGTTAAACAACAGTAGGCATCAAAGTCACAGAACAACCTTTGGGAAGTGCTCAAGACCCCAAATTTCTTTCTAACTTGGATTTCTTACATATGGCATTCTTTCTTACTCCAGAATAATACATACTCCTTCCCAGGATCTTGGCATCCCTGGACAATACATGATAGTATTTGACAAAACCTCCTTTTAGCAGTGAAGTGCTTGGGTTGTGGCTGGCTTGGATTTGATAATGCTCTTGAGTCACTCTGCAGGGGATCAAAGGAGAGAAGCTCAAGGAGTATCCCCCTGAATGTTCTCCACTGACAGCTGAAGGAGTAACAGTAAGAGATGGCAGTTAGAGTCTGCCATTTTCCCATAGACACACACAACACTGTCTTCCCTGTTGTCCCTTGGCATTTCCTTTCTGAGATAGTGGCAGGAGTGTGGCCACCTAGAACTTGAGCTGTGATTTGGAGGTACAGTTGTTGCTTCTATCTGTGTCCCCAAAACTCCAGCTGCATCCCCAAGTCTCTAGTTTAGAGCCGGGTGTCCAGAAGAGACAGGGAAGCAGGATCTCCTCCCCATCCATACCACTCCTCTCCATCTGTAGTACTCCAGTATTGGAACTGGGGTGTAGAATCCCTGGCATCTAGACAGTTGGCAGCTTCCTGAGGCCCAAGAAACTCACCTCTCCTCCTATTCCTTCTCCACACTTCTCCCTTTGTTCCTCCCATTTAAGAACCTCTTCCAGATCTAAGGAATTGTGAAATACCTTTGCAATGACAGTTTATACATTTAATTAGAAGCTGGGAGTTAAGCTCCCCAAAACCACAAAACGAAAACTTGAGATTCTCCCAATAAAATCCCAGCTTTCCATGAATGTGGGCTGACTAATCCATCTGCCTTCTACTCCCCACCCTTGCTCCTTCCCCTGAGCCCTTGTGTTTCATGCTGAAGTCATCCACTTTCTTTACCTGGCTTTAGAAAACTGCTGAGGTCTAGTTCAGCCTCATTCCAAAGTTGTCCATCAAAAGTGGGGACATGGAAAGTAACTGCCTCTTATAGGTAAAACAGGAGAAGGATTCACACATCCTTGCCAACATTTATGTCTTATCTTTTTGAGAACAGTCATTCTAACAGGTGTGAGGTGGTATCTCATTGTGGTTTTGATTTGCATTTCCCTGATGATTAGTGATGTTGAGCATTTTTCATGTACCTGTTGGCCATCTGCATGTCTTTTTTGGAAAAATGACTTTTTATATATTCTGCCTACTTTTTTATCAGATTTTTTTTTTTTTTGCTGTTGAGTTATAAAAGTTCTTTATATACCTTAGATATTAACTCTTTATCAGAAAAGTGATTTGAAAATATTTTCTTCCATTCAGTAAGCTGCCTTTTATTCTGTTAATGATTTCCTTTGTTGTATAGAAGCATTTTAGTTTGATGTAGTCCCACTTGTTCATTTTCACTTGTGTCGTTTGTGCTTTTGGTGTCAGAACCAAAAAATCATTGCCAGGTTATAAAAAGGCTTACTGCCTATATTTTCTTCCAGGAGATTTATGGTTTCAGTCTTTTTTTTTTTTTTTTTTAAGATTTTTACTTATTTGTCTGTGTGTGTGAGAGAGATAGAACACAAGCAGGGGGAGTGGCAGGCAGAGGGAGAAGCAGGCTCCCCATCAAGCAAAGAGCCCAGTATCCTGGGATCATGACTTGAGCCTAAGGCAGATGCTTAAGCAACTGATCCATCCAGGCGTCCCTATGGTTTCAGTGTTAAGTTCAAGTCTTTAATCCATTTTTGAGTTAATTTATGTGTATGGTCTAAGATAGTGATCCAGTTTGCACATTGCCATCCAGTTTTCCTAGCACCATTTATTGAAGAGACACTTTTCCTTATTGTGCATTCTTGTCTTCTTTGTCATAAATTGACCATATACATGTGGGTTTTTTCCTGGGCTCTCTATCCTGTTCCATTGACCTTTGTGTCTGTTTTTATGTCAATACCATACCATTTTAATTACTGTAGCTTTGTAATATAGTTTAAAATCAGGGCACATGATTCTTCCAGTTTAACTCTTTTTTCCCCCAAGATTGCTTTGGTATCTTGCTTTGGGGTAACTACAGTTTCTTAACACATTCTATTAGTTTTCCTCTCATTTCTGTTTCACATCCCCTTTCTATGCTTTTTGGGATCAAAAGTCAAATAACATACTTCACCTAAATCCGTCTCTTAGAGAAGTACTAGAGGGGAACACAAACAAGAAGTCTGAAACATTAAAAAGTGTAAGAGATGATGACTAGGCCATCAGTGAGGAAGAGGTAAATAAACAAAACCTGTCCCCTCTGCTCTTCAAATGAATAATCTGGAGAGGTGCATAAGAAATGAAACAGGATTTTGTAGGTGAACCTGAGGCTCTGTGGAGCTTTTGAATTGGGAGAGAATGAAATCCCACTTCTGGCTAGGAAATGGAGCTGATACCTTGTAGAAAGGTTCAAAGTAGAGAAGTAGAAATGCAAGCTTAGACTTATAGGTGAAGGAACTCATTTAGGACTAGAAACAACCCATGTTTCAGACAGACCAAATGACCAGAGAGAGAATGTGATGTTGTGGAGGAAAGGGCTTCCAGATTCACAGCCACAGAAAACTTCTAACTTCAGGAGAGGGATGAGGAAGAGTCATTGATCACCTGGCACAGGAGGGCCTAAAGCCTGGATTGGTTGGGGGCATTTGGGCCATATCTAGGCAGGATCCAAGAGAGGTGGGGGGCAGAGTGTAGGAGACAAGCTTGGGACCCTATGCCAATGCAGCCAATTATGAATACAATTTTAGGTTTGAGTCTCAAGCCCCAGTGATCTAGAACTTGTCTTGTTTTAGATGCTTTATATTCATTTCTTATTTGAAGGCTGTGTGTGTGCGTGTGCATGTGTGTGTTATTGTCACAACTGAAACATCGTGTAAAACACTAGATGAAACTAGTGCTTTTCTATTTATCTGTCAACACAAAGTCTAAGCACATCCTTAGTCTTATGACTGGAAGTGGCAGTCTCCCAGAGCCAGGAGTCCTATGATAAAGAGGAGTCCTGTGATAAAGAGAGGACAGAAGTCAGGTGGATGGGATCTGCTATGTGCGCACTGTCTCTGTCTGGATGGGTATTATTCGGTTATGAGATCCATTTCTTGGATGAATTTTAAGGTATTCTGTTAGGTGCTGTAACAGAGGCATTGTTGGTATACAGATTTGAAAAACAGTTATGGCAAATCCCTTTCCTGGGTTTGACAGCTTGGAGAAATTTCTTTTGAAAATGAGTCCAGCTCCCTCAGAAGACAAAAATAGAATAAAACAAAATATTGTCCACTGATTTTTGCCTGTAGGAGTAGGTAGAAGATATTGGAAGATCTCAGGTCTAACTCACCAGCACAGAGAATTTGAGCAAGTCATTTCACCTTTCACCTCTTTCCTTACCTGTAAAACAAGGTCTGTGCCAAGCCATTTCAAATTTAAGGTGAGATGAGCGGGTTTGGAGAGGTTGAATTTAGAAGCTGGTCAGGAGGACCCTGCCTATATGGACATATTCTATAGGGCAGAGCTTGAATTCAGCACATTTGGTTGTCTTTGCCTCCATAGAGATGAGGATATGAGAACCTTTCTGTAAATTCCTTTGATTGGAACTATTTGGGTCTGACTTTATTTCTATTTTCCTTTCTGTTCTCTTAAGCTGTTTCTTTTTCTGCATCCCTCCAAACAGCCACCTTTGTTTGAATCTAAATGAATATATTTGGTTTCAATATAATCTTCCTCCTTTTGGGGATAATTTCCCCCTTTTAAAGCAATTTCCCAATACTTGGTCCTGTGGAAAATGGCAGAGGGGAAAAGTAAAAGCTGTGCTTGAGTAACAAGAACAAGGGGCCTATGTGGGACAAGTGTTTTACCTGACCCTCTCTGATACTCCAGTTTTCTGCACTTTGAGAGTTCTGCTCACACACTGCCATCACTTTTAGTGCTAAGATGGCAGGGCCAAGAAAAAAAGGCTTCTTGGTTGATCCTTTCACACATGTAACTGGGGTTCTCTGTTGGTGGTAGTAGGAACACTTCTTATGAGGAACACTTAGTCTATCCTGAGCTCAATCCCCTAATTACAGGTATGTGTTTCACAGTTACACACAGGGAATTTCATTGTGGCCAGCTTCCTACTACTGCCAGCCAGGTTCTTGGACTCTTTCTCCAGGTCAGCAACCCACCCTTCCTCCTGATCGACTTCAGTATCAACCCAAATGATCTTTTCTAACCCCCAATTCCCCTTTTGTAATGACCTCTAAGGATGTTTGTTGTAGTTGTGTTTGTGGTGTATTGAGAATGATGGTATGTACATTTTACAGATTTGGAAAATGTAGATGAAAAGATTTAAGCTATTTGTCCAAGGGTCAAAAGTTGAAACATGTTCATTACAACTCCATTTATCGCATCCTCTTCAAAAATCAGTGCCCTATCATTTGATGTGTTTCAGGTCTTTTGCTAGGGTCCTACACATCTAGACTCTGACACTGAATCCTCTTCCTACTCATTCTTTGTACCTTTGAAGTTGACTTCCAATTATTGAAGAACTCTTGGTTCCATAGTTTTCTTAAACATTCTCTCTAAGCTACCTACTGTGATTTTATGGTCTAGGTAAAACTTAGGCAACAATCAAATCTCCTAGCAAGAAGTCTTGTGGTCATGAGAGAGGAAGGGAGGAATCTCTTATGACTAGTCTGTGGTAAACTATTACTGCTGACATATTTGCATGATCAAATAAGAAGAACAGTTGATTAATTAGGACCATGAAGATGTATGGTTCTTTTTTTTTTTTAAGATTTTATTTATTTATTTGACAGAGAGAGATCACAAGTAGACAGAGAGGTAGGCAGAGAGAGAGAGGGAAGCAGGCTCGCTGCTGAGCAGAGAGACCGATGTGGGACTCGATCCTAGGACCCTGAGATCATGACCTGAGCTGAAAGCAGTGGCTTAACCCACTGAGCCACCCAGGTGCCCCAAGATGTATGGTTCTTGAGCACAGTTTTCTTATTAGCAGTGTCCATAGGACCCCTTTTGGTTTCCTTTTCTTTAATTCAACTGTGGAGCCACATAGCAATAGCAGTTCTGTCTTTTCAACATTTTTTTGAGTACCTCCTCTGCTCTTGGCACAGGGTCACACAAATGTCTATAAAACACTCTTCCCTTTGAAGGAAAGCGGACTTGCCATTCTCATGTGCTGATATTTAGGGGATTTAGAAAATGGAAGTTGCATGGTAGGGTTATTGTTTATGTAGTACCATTGTTTTTAGAACTCTAATAGCTCTTTCACTGTAACCCACTATTATAATAACACTCACATTTGCATAATTCTTTGCAATTTATAAAGAGATTTGCATGCTTAATTTCATCTGGTCTTTACAACAATCCCGTGAGGTAGGTTGTCAGAGTATCATTATTCTCAGTTTATAGAAGAAACTGAGGCATAAAAAAGTTGATTACCCAAGGTCAATAACTAGGAAGTTATAAAACCAAATCTCAAACTCATCCTGTGACTCTTCTAATTCAGAAGTCTTGTTGCAATTTTGCCTCCTTTAGAGAAGAATGAGTTGTACTCTGAACCCACTGAGGGTAGAGAGCTTGTCTTGGTTACCTTGGGTGCCTCCCTGCTCCCATATCCCCTAGCACAATGTCTGGTACACATCAAGCAATAATGCAGGTTTATTGGGTGAAATTAAAGGCTTTCAGTGTGAGAAGATAAAGAAATGGTCACCTTCCCACCTTCACGTTAGCAGACTGTAAAGATTCCGATAATCCATTCTCCTTTGTTCCTGCCCACTAACCTTCATGGAATGGCGCATAAATATTTGTTTGTATGGAACATTTCATTTCTTAGCAGTCTAGGGCATTCCTGGGTAGACAGCCTGAAAGTGACACTACCGAATTTGTAGTATTCTTCATTCACATTATACCCTATCTTATCTTCAGTCCTGTGACAACTTTGAGGATTCCACTGGAGAATTTGGACTTTGTGACCAGCCAAGTAAATGATTTTAATAACCACTCTCTGAATGTCATAAAGGCAGAAAGGAGGGGGTTAGGAAGTTGTTAGTGCTATCTTTTTCACAACTGCCACTGTAGAGATGAACCCAATACTGTCAAAATTTAGGGATCCAGAAAATGCTCCTCTTGTTACCACCTTCTGAAAACATCCTCAGCAAAAGAGAATTGATTTTAGGCTAAAATAAGTACTTATTCCAGTCTGAAACCACAGTTCCCCAACTTCAAGAAATCTGATTAACCTCAAGCAGGTGACATTTGATGGTTTTCACTTTTGTATCCGATGTTTTTAATTTTTCTCTAAGGTCAACAGGCATCATGCTGAAATCCTTCAGTGGGTGCCCGTTGACCTGAGCTATCCAACTTGTATTCAGCCAAATACAAAATCTATTTCAGATGAGTCTCTATTCCTTTTCTGCCCTGTCATCAGGGAAGACAGGGAACAATTATTTGGTGATAATTACTCTGATGGCAGTAATCTCTGGCAGCTGCTAGAGAAGAGACATAATTGCCTCCTACCACCCCCTAACCTTTTAGAATAGAGCTCTGAAAGCTTGATAAGAGGGGCTGAAGATATGTGAACAACCTCAAAATAACTTTTTTCCACTCTATCATCCAGTCTTTAATTAAATACAATTCATACCTCTTCAGAGTATTGAGATGATGCATGTTGAAAGCGCTTTATAAAGGGGAAAAGCCATACACGTGGTATAGGTTATACATTGTTCGGTTCCTTTTATCAAATCAGGAGACTTTCAGGGCTACTGCCCTGGGACCCTGGTTTTTCTTTTGGGGATGAGGGAGAATTGGAAAATTAAATTTTCTTCTGGAAATTTTGGGACAGGATTTTGAAGTGAAAGATACGTGAGTTCATATGGAAGATAGAATTTGGATAAGTACCAGTGATTGGCAATCTTAAACCTTAAAGTCCTTTTCCCCATGTAAATGAACTCCTCAAAAAGTAAGAAACTACCATCAGCCTTTTTAAAAGGGAATTTTCAGTTATTTCCCAGTTTTCTGTGAAGTTTAGTTATCTTTCTTATTATTGGGTTTGGAAGTAGAATGATGTTAATGCAGTCGACTATTGTAAATTTTCTGGCTGTTTTGAAAGAGGCAGGACAAATTGGGGGCAAAGAAGCACGTTGAAGGTGGGCTTGTTGGTGACATACATTGAGTTAGTATGCACTCACATAAATAAATATGCCTATTTTTATATGTTATACACAAGCCTTGGGTGTATTTTAAAAATATGAAAAAAGTGTTCTGGTATAGGCATTTTTTTTTTTTTTTTTTTTGCTCAGTTTAAACTATTTCATCAAACATTCTAGTCACTAATTGTGAAAAATTTTCAGAAAGTCAGAGGACTTTACAAACACACTTGAATTTATTGAATAAAAATCAGAAACCAGTTTTTGTTGTTAATCCCTCTCTACTTTCCTCTATCCCCACCTCAAGCCTGAAAGCTCCACACATTATACTGGTCATGGCATGATTCTTGCAGAAATTGTATAATACCCACTCTACTTCCCTCCTCATCCTTTATCCCATGCTTCATTCTGTTATCATTTCATTTTCCAGCACATCTATGTTATGATATGGTTGATGGATGAAAGTTAATGAGTGTGGTCATAAATAATGAGAAGAACAAGACAAGCTTACCTTGTAGGACTTATGAGCCCTTGAGCACAGTTGTAGACTTCTTGTTAGGGCCATGTGGATCCTTGGGTAAATTGACATGTGAATTGATTGTTCCTGCCTCAAGAGTCCCACTGAGTTGGAACCATTACTTTATCCAAGCAGGAGTGTGTTAGGAGATCTTTGAACAAAGGTATCATTCTTCTGCCTTGGTGAGTAATGCCACAAAAAAGTACTGTCCTTTTATAGTTGTTTCATGGCTGTGACAGAATTAATCTGTCTTCCCCTGACCACCCCAGAGAGTAACCTGATGCAATATATATTTCTGGAATTTTGAAACAGTCCTTCTCAAACTGTAATGAGCACCTGGATTCCCTGCAAATCTTGTTAAAATGCAGATTCTGATTCTGTAGCTTGGGGGCCTGAGAGTCTGCATTTATAATGAGCTCCTGGTGATGTCATACTTTTTGGTCTAAGGGCCACACTTTGAGTAACTCTATGAGATAAGCTATGGGTAGGTCCTCTTTCTGAGACCTACATTAAATGCTCTGGTGGCCCACCTCAGACCTGGATATAGAAATTGGGCTTCCTTCAAGTACTTTAGGAAACTGATAATTGTTGCTGATTTAAAAAAATCACTTGTTGGCTATTTATAGTGATTTAAAAAAATTTTTTTTTAAAGTTTGGCAGTTTCTTTCTTTCTTTTTTTTTTTTAAGATTTTATTTTATTTTATCTGACAGACAGATATCATAAGTAGGCAGAGAGGCAGGCAGAGACAGAGGAAGAAGCAGGCTCCCTGCCTAGCAGAGAGCCCGATGCGGGGCTTGATCCCAGGACCCTGAGATCATGGCCTGAGCCAAAGGCAGAGGCTTTAACCCACTGAGCCACCCAGGCGCCCCTTTATAGTGATTTTTAGAGCATATTTCAGAAGAAGATCTTATTGTACATTTTTGCCTGCAATGCATTTAAACATATGACTTGCTCTTTAGAAACACCAGTTATCTTCAGCTTGTTAATATTGTTAATGTGTGTGCTCTCTGTCCCCAGAGCAAGTTATCTCATCTGGGAAACACTCATATCTTTGATGATTAACAATAATGATCCTTTGGTGAGTGAGCCCATAGCTGGATCTGGAGCAAGCATCAGTTAGTGGCCTGTGGTCTTTTTCGACCTTAGTGCACATGTCAGAGTCTGGTTAACTGGTGGTCATATCTCTGTCTGTTATCTGTAAGGGATGGTTGACTTACAAATAATTTTCCTTTTCCCTCCCTAAAGTGATTTCAATTTCCATTGTGTGTGCATGCATGTATGTGTGTGAGTGTGTGTGTGTGTGTGTGTGTGTGTGTGTGTGTGTGTGTGTTGGGTTCCCAGCCACCAAGCAATTCTTAGACACCAACTGAGTGTTCTACTATTTGACTCAATTCTGACACTTTTTACTTGGATATAGCATCAGATTCCACAGATTAAGGGCTCGTACTACAAGGCTGCCCCTCACTCCCCACTTTCAGACACCAGTCACAATCCCAGGTTATCACCTGTACTTCTAATGGGCTATAGATTGAAGATTGCAGTGACCCTGCCTTGGGTCCAGGTAATTTGCTAGAGTGGCCCACAGAATTCAGAGAAATAGCTAGATGGAAGAGATGCATAGGGCAAGGAATATGGAAAAGGCACAGGATTTCCTGCCCTCTCTGAGTGCTACTCTTTCCCTATTACCCCTGTTAGCCAACCCAAAAAATCTCTGAACAATGTCTTTTTGGGTTTTTATGAAGGCTTCATTACAGAGGCATGGTTGATTAAATCATTGGCCCTTGGAATATTGATTCAACAACCTCAGACCCCCTTCCCTCCCTGGAGCCCTGGGGAGGGGGTTGAGTGTGTGCGTGTGTGTGTGTGTGGTGGGGGGTAGAAGCACTGAAAGTTCTAACCCTCTAATCACGAGATTGGTTCTCCTGGCATCCAACCCCTGACCTTAGGTTACCTAGGGGCTTTCCAAAATCACAGCTAACATAAAGCTACTGGTAGCTTTTAGCTCTCTGATTTGAGTAAGTTCCCTAGCTGCATCCTGGCTAACCAGTTTTGTAGTATCTCTTGGGTGTACAAGGAGACAGTGGTGTGGACAGCACTTCCTTCAATGCAGGGCATCAGGGGCTCCCATAGGATGTTTTAAAGAAGATCATAGAAGTCAGCTCAGTTTCTCTGTGGCCAAAACACAAATGCTAAGGTTTCCTTAAAGTTCCAGAATTCCACAGACCCTCCCTGGGAAAGATTGCTGAGCTCTGTAAAATCCTAAGGGGAAAGGGATGAAATCCCCTGGGAGTATAGACACGTTTATCTGGTAAAGGGAATTTGGGTGTGAATTGAATTCCTTAAGTGTTCATTACAGGGAATTATAGTTTGTAGGCGTAGAAGTTATCTATGCCAGTAAGGGTCAAACTTTATTGTGTGTAGGAATCACTTGGGGATCTTGGTAGACGATAGATTTTGGTTTTCTGAAAACCAGAAAACTTGGGATAGGGCTTGAGATCCTCCATTTTCCTAGCTCCTGAGTGACTGACCATGCCTTGAATAGCAAGGATCTTATGTTATGCCTCCCCACATTGTCCTTGTTTCCCTGCCTAAGCCCAGTTGAGATTCATTTGCTTTGGGATAATTTTATTTAGGGATGCAGGAGACAAGAAGGAAGTATGAAAAATCTTGGGAGTAGATCTTGTAGAATTGTAACATATTTTAGTTGTGACAAGATGTTGGTGTATGAGGACAATTATAAAAATGTGGTGATTTGTAGTCAAATAAGCTTCAGGGGTTGTTGGGTTGAAAATTCAAATTTCCTTATTTCATTGACTTCTCAAGCCTTTGGTTAGCTAATATGCCTTGTGCTACTCATAGGGGAATTTTTCTCAAATTTGACTAAAGAATACTTTTTTAAAAAGATTTTATTTATTTATTTGAGAGAGAGAGAGAGAGAGAGAGAGAGTGAGCACAAGCAGGGGGAGGGGCAGAGGAAGAGGGACAAGCAGACTTGCCGCTGAATGGGGACCCTGCCATGATGGCTTGATCTTAGGACCCTGAGATGATGATATGAGCCAAGTTCAGCTGCTTAACCAACTGAACCACCCAGGTGCCCCCAAAGAACACTTCTTTAAAGGACCATATTAAGAACATAATATTCACCAAGTCTGGCTATGTTAGACATTGACACAGGCAACCACATGAGAGAAAGAACTCTTCCCTAAAATACTATGTAAACATAAAATCTAGAGAATGAAAGCAATTTCATGTTTATATAGTATTTTGGAAATATTTTTGATCAACAGGAATATGGGGCAGGAAGGACTCACCTAGAAAATGCTTGTATGTGGGGAGCAGTTAGTTAGGGGGCTTAGTCCATAGGCTAGCAAGGGTACAGTGTGGAGAAATCCAGGAGACAGGAATTTGCCTGGGCACATTCCAAGCAATTATCATTCCTTTGGGATCATAGTGACTGAGTCCTCTCCTTTAGAGGGAATTTCCCCACCTGATAAGGCAGAGCCTTCTCATAGAGAAGCTAAACTCAGCAGACTTGTGTTTCCTCAGCCTACTTTCACAGCTAGGTTCTGGGTAGGTTGACCCAGGCTCCACCAATCAGAAAAACCTTTCCTAGACTTTGACTCAGAGTAAATGGTGGATCCCATTCGGGTGAGGGTGGGATGGCAGTGACACTATATTTAGCTTCCAGAGGCAACAGGAGCTTGGTTCCAGAACTAGCATCCAAAGTCTAGAACCAGCTATGAACATAGTACGGTTACAGGGTCTGTGCACAGTAGTGATGACAGCACTGCCTCACTGGACCAGCCTTGTGGCCTAATTTGGGGCATTGTTCTTGGTAGATAGCCTCTGAGCCTTGTTTCTCACTATCCTAGGAGCTCTGGGTTTCCATGCTTTTCATAAACTACTTTTCTGCTTAAATGAATAAGAGTTGTTTTCTAAATGTCAGCTTAGAATCCTGACAGACATAGAGGAGGAATGGAACCTCTTGACTCAGCTTCAGGTAGCCCCAGAGAGCATTTTTTATTCTTTAATTTTAGGGTGGGATTTGGGGTTTATGAAGAAAGAAGATTTGGGGTTTATGCTCTTATGCGGTCTGAGGGCCAAGGTCAGAGGTACCCTGGGAGCCATGGCGATCTATTTCAGTTGATAAAGCCCATGAAGAAATTAACGTTACTGGGGTCACTTACAGAGTTCTAACTAGATGCTCTTATATATATATTTTTTCTCATAGTAATTGTATGAAATGTGTGTTGTTATCCTCATTTTGTAGAAGGGGAAGCTGAGACATGTCGATATAATTAATTGTCTGACTTGTAAGTGTTGAAGCTGATATTCCAACCAAGGTCTGTCTACTCCATTTATCACTGTCAGGCTGCCACTCAGTAGTTTGGTCCACAGTCATTTGTAGATTACATTTAATGTGACTGACATGATGATAATTTTAGGCAGGACTTGCCTTCATGGAGATTAAGATTTGGTGTAGGAGATACACACTAACATGTATCTATATAGTAAGAAAGATACCTAAAATGAGACTATGTAATAGGGAAACCTGAGCTAGATACAGGTGTGTGGAGGGGAAGTGGTTTCCCTGAAAGGATGCTCTTTGAGCTGTAGTTCATGGGCTAGGTATGAAATAATCAGACTGAATGGAGAAAGGAACAAGGGCTTTCTTAGGGAGAACTAAGTACAAATCAGACATATCCCATTATTGGTATATGCCCTCAGTTTCCCCCAGGGTAGCAAACTGGTTTTATGGATTAAATAGTCATCTGCTCTGTTAATGACAGGTACAGGAGGGGCACATAGCTGGCTCAGTGGGAAGAGCATGTGACTCTTGTTTTTGGGGTCAGAAGTTTGAGCCCCCATGTGGGGTGTAGAGATTACTTAAATAAAAACTTTTTAAAAAAAGTACAAGACCGATGCAGGAGATCAATGAAAGAGAAAGAGAGTTGCAAAGTTATAGTAGAAGATGGGAGGAAAAACCTTGCTCTTTGAGGGAAATGGTCCTGGAATCAACTGTCTATACAAGGCCTTCTTTGTTCTGTCTTAAGAAATGAGTGCCTTTCTGATTTCAGTCCTCCACAGCAGTTCTAAGCTTTTATGGGCTGCTGTATATAGGCAGGCACCAGACAATGAGAGAAGAGAGGATGGTACAATGTGTGAAGAAGCCTGTCACCCATTTTTGCATGGGTTTAGGATAAAGTCAGATAAACTGGGCTGGTGGGTTCTATTTCCCTGGGTATGGGTAATTTTTCTCTCTTGAGAGATGCTCCTTGTCAAGGGACATGTTGCAGAATGATATTGAAAATACTTATTCATATTTATATTAAAATTTTATTTATATTAAAATTTTGGGGGTGGGGGTCAAAATCTGAATATAGTGTCCAATTTTATGTTTGTTTTTTTTAAAGTGAAAAACCTCAATTTCTATGAAAATTCTGTGTGACAGCTAAGGCTCAGCTTCAGATTTACCCCTCCAGAAATCCTTCCTTGATTATGTCAAACAGAAGTAAAGTCTCACCCCTTGGACATCTCATTCCCCTACAGGGCACCATTCTCTTGGAGCCCAAACCATACTGCTTAGTATAGTAGTTATTTGGGTTCATGTCTTATCTTCCCAGCCCTACTGCAAGTTTGATGAGAAGAGGAACTATGCGTCATGGCATTGTAATGGCCAAA
This sequence comes from Meles meles, assembly GCF_922984935.1. Lineage (NCBI taxonomy): Eukaryota > Metazoa > Chordata > Mammalia > Carnivora > Mustelidae > Meles > Meles meles. The sequence continues at coordinate 97,038,489 of NC_060068.1, forward strand.
GTGTTCTGTACATAAGCAATGCTCTCTGCAAAAATTTGCAGAAAGAATGGAAACTGAAAGTTGATTTTCAGTAAGAGCTCTCTTTCATTTTGTCACTCATCTAAGTGCCTATTAAAGTGCAGAGGACATTATATAGGGAGCTGAAAAGAAGAATTTTAAAGATAGGGCTGGGCATATATACCTTGGTTTATTGTATGGAATAATCAAGAAATGGAACCCCCTTTCTAACCCCTTCAATAAACTGTGGGAGTATAATGTGGAATAGGAAATCTGGATTTAAGTCTTGGTCCTGCAAGTCACTTAGTCGCTCTGAACTTTGATTTTCTCATTTGTAATGTGTAGGAAATGCTATATCTAACTTGTGGGATTTCAGAGAGAACTAAAGAAATAGCATAGAGGTACCCTTTTCCCTCATGCTCAGGATAATTCCTGTGGTAGATCCTAATAGAATGGAGGGAAGGACCCTGGTATCCAGTCTCACAATGCAGCATGAGATGCTCTGTTGCAGCCTGAGAGAGGAAATGAGAGCCAACCAAGCACACTGTAACTATGGTTTTGAGGCTGGGACTGTATACTTTGCTTCAGAGCAAACGTGTCTGTGGCTCATGGTGCCCATTTGTGAATTAACAGTCATGACAAGTTGTCCATTCCCCCAGACACTTTCATAACAATAGGTTGGTGTCATAAATTACTGTAAATCTCTTATCTTCTGAGACTAGGACCTTCCTTGTATGGGATGAGGATACTAATTCCCTCAAAAAGGGCTTAATCCAAAGCCCCAATGACTCTCATGAGTTGGGATTTGTTAGTAAGGGAAGTAACCAGACCCATGTGTGTTGTGGCACAAACTCTGGGTCTGCAAACATGGCCGCACCTAGGGAGTCTGCATGTTTGGCTTGGACTTGGACTGAAGGAGCTTGTACAGCAGTTCCAAAGAGGAGCCTCCAGGGAGCCCTCCCTCAGACAGACATTCTGCTCCATGCCTAGATCCAGGCTTCCACCCTCTCTCTGGGGTCTGGGGATCAGAGAAACCCAGGCATGCCAGGGAGAGCACAGCTGATCAAGCTTTGAGAACAATTTCAGCTTAGTGCAAGGACTGGGTGAATTCTTGGTATGAGAGCAGAGATGTGTAGGTGGGAGGGAGAAAAGGGAAGAAACCAGGATGCAGAGTTGGCTTCCATTGATCAGGGTCAGCCTGAGCTGTGGTATTAAAGGAATTTTAGTAGTTACTGTTGTTTTTGTCACCCTGGCAACCAGAGGAGAAATACGCTACGCCCAGTGCAGGTGCACTCGGGTTGAGGGGCCCATTTCCTCCAAATAGCACTTGCTGGCCCTCAGACAGCAAGCTCTGGGCTCCTCCCAGGATGGCTAGCTGAAGCTTTTGGGGTGTGGATACCAAAATGTGGAAAGTCTGAATTTCAGGCAGCTTTGCCTACAGGGACTACTGGCAGCAGCTGGTGGTGCCCTCCCTGGTACAGCAAAGCTGGGGTTGGGTTTGGAAGGGTCACCAAGATCTCTCTACAGCCTTTGCCCAGTAGGCTGTCCCACCTCTGACACCTGAAGCCCTAACAACTGCATCCTGAATCCCCTTGAGGAAGCTCAAGGCTGGGTCACACTCTGGACTTGCAGCTCCCCTCTGGAGTTCTGATGAGAAGCTGCAGCAGTCGGGGAGGATGTCAGGTCTCCCTAAGTCTGGTGCCCACTCCTGCTGAGCTCATGGATACCCATTAGGCCTTCTGCTCTGCACGCCCCAGGGGCTGTCCCTCTATAAGGGGCTCAGGGTGATGGGCTCTGGGTTCTGGCAAACACTGACTCAGTTCTCTATCCCTTTCCACATCTGTGAAGTGGAAGTTGTCACACCTACTGTAGACTTATAAAGAGGAAGTATCTGTGAAAGTGCATAAGGCTACACCTGGCACATAGCAGGTACTAAGTAAATGGAAGCTTTGCCCCTTGCCTAAACAGCAGAATTCAAGAGGCCCTCATTTTTAATGTTTCAGTACCAAGAGCATGTAGTCAACCCAATATATCAACAAATCCTGTCTTCTCTGTCTTCTCATTATATCCAGAAGCTCTCCTCTCCTGCTGTCTCCACTGTTACCACCTTTTCCCAACACCTATTGCCTGGATTACTTCAGTTACCTCTAGGAACTGGGCTGCCTGTTTCTGTCTCTGCCTACCCAGTCTCTTCCCAGCCAGCGCCAAAGAGATCTTTCTAGACCATTATTTAGGTGGCATCTCTTCTCTGCTCAGAACTTGCCAGAGTCTGCCAATCTCATTTGGAGCCTACCCTAACATGGTGCCCTCATCCATGACCTTGTTTCATATTTCTTTCTCCTTGTTCCTTCTACTCCAGCCACAATGGCATCCTTGCTGTTCTTTGAATGTACTAAGGTTACTCTCACCCCAGGACATTTACTTTTGCTTTCCCCTCTGCTTGGAGTGTTCTCTCAGATATCTTTATGACTCATATCTGACTTCCTTGAGGTCTCTGCTCAGTTGTCCCCTTCTCAATGAGGGCCTCCATGAATTCCTATCTAAAACATTTCCAGTCTCCATCACTTTCTGTCTCCTTCTTTACTTACTTTTTCTTCATATCACAGGGCAGGGAATTTAGTTTCTTTCCTGCCGAATCTCTAGTGCTTAGAATAGTGCTTGGCATATAATATACTCTAAGTGGGTATAAATGGAATGAATGAATGAAAGGGATGAGGAAAGGATAGGTACACGTATATTTAAACAATCTATATTAAGTCAAAGTTTTTATATGTTTAGTCAGCTTTTTAAAAAAATTTTTAAATTTTTTATTAACATATAATGTATTATTAGCCCCAGGGGTACAGGTTGTTTAGTCACCTTTAAAAAAAACATTTTGCAGGGATATTTTCCTTGGAGAGGATTTTTTTTTTCATTTTTTTCTTTTACTTTTTTTTTTTTTTTTTGGCATGATCAATATGGGAGCAATTTCTCCACCATAGCCCTGTAATATTCAATACCTACCTTAGCCCTAGGGGTAGTGGCCTGGGTGCAGGAGTTGGAATGGGGTCTGTGCAGACTGTTTATGGAGACCTGTCTTTTAGATGCAGGAACACCATTGAGAGCTATATTTGTATTTGTTGCTGATGGGTGGCTCAGGCAGGGCTGTGGGAGGAAGGGAAGGAGACAAAGAGGCTATTGGAATGGGCAGGAAGATAGAAAGGATGTAGTTGAAGTAATTTCCTCCATCAAGCCCCACCATGGGTATGAAAATTAATATCTGCCTATAGAGAGGTAAATTAGAGCCACCCAGTGGGGGGAAGGAAATGTCTCTAATCAGGACATGTTCATATGATTTGGCAGCTTCCAGCTAGATGCCAACTGCCCCTGGTAACACTCTGAGTGTTTTGTTCACTGCCTTATATTTTTCACGAAGACCTGGTGTGCAGATAAGGGTAAGATTCCCTTAAAGTAATGTGAGAAAACCGTGAGAAAAGGAAGAGAGTGAAAACCCTGCCAATGGCAAGGAAGCTGCAAAGTTGAACCTTCTCAAACTAAATAGACTGAGAGTTGCATCTGGAATTGTGTATGCTTGGCAAACCTAAGGTGGAACCCCTCTGAAAAACATCTGACAGGAATCGCCTCTTTGTCAAATGTGAAAAGAAGCTCCCACCCAATTATTAAGAGGCTGCATAAGAGGAAAAGAAAAGTTTGTGCAGCTAACATAACATGAGGCTTGCCAAAATCATCCTGCCCTAATTCTCTTGTTAACAGAGCCGCTTTTCCAAAGAGCAAGTAACTCGTGATTGGGTTTCTTGATTCTGCCTGTCACTCCTGCTGTACACCCCCCACTCCACCCAGGACCCCCTTCCCAGAGCTCACCCTCACTCCGTATTTTCACTGGTGGGGTATTCTTCAAGGCTTGAAACGCCAGAAATTCCATTGAAAGTACAATGATCTACACTCAGGAAGCAGTGTAGAATGGCCACGAATGTCATATTGCTTATCTTGGTCTGTGCTACACCCAGCAGCTGCTGGTGTTTGACGAGGAGGCTGCATAGGGCTCTGAGAATTGTACTGTGTGTGCTTTGTTCATGCATTTTGCAGCTGATTTAAGAGCAAGAAAGGAACAAAACCAATCTAATGTCTTTACTCCAGAGATCATGCACATCCTTCCTAGGGCAGGAAGAGCAGGTGACTGGGACACTGGACATTTGGCCAGCTGGTGGTTTTCCTGCATTGGCATGCTTTGCCGGGGTTTTCATGAAAAGACAATGACCTTTACAGAAACAATGACCTTTGCAGAGATCTCTAAACCCTGGCAACTCAGCAGCAAGCTCAGTTCTGAAAGCATTCCTTTTGCCTTTTCCAACAGAGTTAAACAACTGGAAAGAAAGGAAGGAACTTAAAAAAAAAAATCACTGAAGTTTTTGGCAAACTTTAGGTGCTCTTTCCCCCACCCTGTAATTAAGGCAGAAGTAAACAGTAAGAGAATATCAAATTGCAGCTTGCTTCAGTAATAGGTGCCCAGGTGGAGCTGCTGCTTGTATGGACCTGTGTCTTCAGACAGAAGGGCAGCCTCTCTGGGGAACACTCCAAAGGGTCCCCAGACCTGACACATCAAGATTAGGACCTGAGGATTTGGAGCTGAGTGATAAGAAAGGGTGAGTCCTCTGGGGCATTATCTGTAAAAAAGAAAAATTTTCTTCCTCCTCTACAGTTACCTCCCCCCAACTCTGAACCCCTTCTCATTTTTGGAGGCCGTCTCCTGGATGTACAGCTTCACCTGGAAGAGGCTGATGGGTTGAGGAACCAAAAGCACTCTTTGCTGAGTAAAGTGTGTGTGAAGACTTTCTGTCAGACTGGCTTGGTCTGTGTCCAGCTGTATAAGCCCAGACAAATTGCTTACTTCCCTAAGCTTCCATTTTCTCAACTCAAGAGAGTAGTACTTAGCTTATAGGGTCCCCATGAGGCAAAAATCAAAGAGTGTAAAGTGCCTAGCTCATAAGATCCACTCAATCACTGATATTACTTGTATTACTAGTTCCTAGTTCCTTCTTTTTACTGTTGATTAGTACTCCATAGTATGACTCTACCACATTTTATCCATTCATCTGTTAATTTGATGGTTGGGTTGCTCCCATTTTTTTGACTATTACAAAGCTGTTACTGTTTGTGTGTAAGTCTTGTATGGACATAGTTTCCCCTTTTCTTGGCTAAATACTTAGGAATAGAATGGCTAGATCCTACAGTTGGTGCGTGTATAATTTTTTTAAAGAAACTGTCAAACTGTTTTCTGAAGTGATTGCTTCATGTTGTAGTCTCACCAGCAGTGTGTGAGAGTTCCAGTTCCTCCACACCCTCGCCAACACTTGGCATGGTCAGACTTTGTAATTTTATCCATTCTAATAGATGTGTAGTGGTAGGTGATTCACATTTACTTTGGGTTGCAGTGAGGTTACCTAGGTTAATGTTCTGTGTAGGAATACTATTTGTTTATTGTGTGGTGCACAGAACTCAAAGTTCAGATATTATCTGAAGATGAACACTAGTGAAATTTAATCCTTCGTACATAGTTGGTTGCATCTGACTCAGGAGATTAAGTGGTTTTCAAGCATCAGCCTAAGGATTCAGTGCTTTAGACCCCTTAATTTTCTTTCCATCCCTCCTACTAAACCCAAATGATTGCTGTGATTTCATTACTTCACCTATGAAGTAATGATCCCTGGTTCATATCACCTTTAGTTCTTATTACTAATAATAACTAACATTGTAAGATTGGCAACTCTTGGAAGTTTGCACCTGTTTAGAATAATGAGGTTAGTGAAAATGCTGACTCTTTTATAGGAACCAAAAGAGAAGACCCATAGGAGAAATTTAATTCTAATCATGGTTGTAGGAAAAACAGTGTTTTTCCTAACAAATGGTTTGTTTTCCTCTGTTGGGTGCTGGGAATCATGGAATTCCTTTCTTCATACTGGTAGCCAAGGACGTGGAGCCAAACTTGCCTTCATAGCAAGTTGATGAGATTGTGCTATATATTTTATCTATTTATTTTTTAAGATTTTTTTTTTAATTCATGAGAGACAGAGAGAGAGAGAGAGAGGCAGAGGCAGAGGCCGAAGGAGAAGCAGACTCCCTGCAGAGCAGGGAGCTGGATGCCAGACTCAATCCCAGGACCCTGGGATCATGACCTGAGCTAAAGGCAGACGCTTAACTGACTGAACCACCCAGGCATCCTGTGCTATACATTTTACAAACTAACTCATACCTGGCTCCAGCTTACTTTTCCATTTGATTTTGTTTGCTTGTTTTCCTTATTAGTTAAAAAATTTTGAATTTAAATGATTTTATTTTTTAAATAGATTACTGACTGCCTCAAAGTCACATGATTCCTTCCCCAGGGGCAACTGCTATTATGGATTTATTATGTGTTTTCCAGAGCTAACCTATGTGAATATAAGCAAAAATTTATATGGGGTATGGAGCACACATGTGTAAGCAGTTCGTTGAATGCATTGGAGTTGGAGGGTATAAACAAGTAACTTTATTTCTGCTTATCACCAACTCTTGAAATTTACTCTCTTGTTTCTTTGCCTGCCCCTGGATGAAATTCTGTGGTACATCCGTTAGTTTTTTTAGTCACTTTCAGGTATTAATAGATAGTCTCACTTTCATTTAAAGAGTGTAGATTAATATAGAATCAAAACATCATGGAGTACTGGGTGTAGTGCAAAAGCAATGAATTCTGAAACACTGAAAAGAATAAATAAAAATTAAAAAAAATTAAAAAAGATATATGCTTCAACTCCCCCTCCCCCCAAAACACAAAACAAAACAACAACAACAACAAAACATCATTCTCTCTTCCCAATGGAAATGTCTCCCCTTATCTAGCTGGGACCTGGCTCTGGCTCAGATAGGCTTTGGGGTTTAGCCTGCCTTCCCACATTTCCCAGCCTTGCTCTTCTGCTGCTCCTCTGTACTTACCCTATCTTCTCGGCTCCTCCAGGATTGGAGGGCGGGGGTAATTGCCTCCGCAACTTTCTTTATAGGAATACCCTTGGGCTACTATAGCCTCGTCCTCCAGAAGTGTAGAGATCTATGTGTTCCTGGTAGTCTGGGAGTTTATGTCTTCCTTCTTTCCCTCACAGCCAGTGAGTGACTGGAACAGGGGAACAAAAGACTTGTTAATCCCTTGCTACAAGAGGGGACAAACCCTTGAGATGTAATTTATGCTGCAGGGTTCCCTTCAAGATCAGCATGAGGCTGAGACTATGCTGAAGATCATATCCTCCCTTGGCTTCTTCTCTTTCCCTTTCCTATCTACCCCTCCCCTCTTACCAGATTCTCTGAGTGCACTTCCTTAATAAATCACTTACTTGTACATAAGCTCTCATTTTAGGGTCTGCTTCTCAGTAATCCGTCCTAAGACAACAGATGTCCAAACACTGACAATCTCCTGGGACACTGTTGAAAGTTCCTTAGTGTTCCCTCATGAGACCCTCCAACCACAGTTTTCTTTGAGGGCTGAGGTCTTTTAGGGAAACAGTTACTTACAACTTTCCCCTTGTGTCCTGGCTTCCAGGGTCCCACCCCTTGGATTTGTGGTTGGGGTCTTTAATTCTGACTGTATAAGAGCCAAACACAGTTGTACTGAAGTCACCATACACCTTCCCTTCTCCTTTACCTTAAAAATGTTATTAATTTTATCACATATACATTCTGAGGATTTATAACATTTACCTTCTGTTGTGTAAATAAATACCCATATTTGTTGTAGTTATTCTCCTTCGGTAAAAAACTATAGCCCCTGAACTCTTGCATTTTCAGAAGTGTTTACCCATTGTTTTTACACTTGTATTGGTGGATATTAAAATTCTTGGGTCACACTTTCTTTTCTTGAGGACTTTGTTGGCATTGCTTTACTATTTTCTAGCACTGATTTTTTTTACCCTAAGTGACTTGATTTTTTTTTTCTTTCAGCATACTAAAAGGATTCTTTTTCATCTTTGAAGTTGAATAATTGTTCTGGTATTTTTTCCTAGAGATGAGCTGTATCTTTTAGTTTTAATTTGTAGATAAATCTTTCTTTCTTTTGGAAAAAATATATAGCTTATACCTGAGAACTCAATTTTATTAACCAAAACGTTGTAGTCCTGGGATTGGCTGGTAGAACTGCATTTGAAGAAGAGCTCAATTTGATCTAACTCTATAGAGAGTGGCAAAATTCCCCTGCAAGAACTAACTTGCCCTGAGAGGGTGCTACCTGAGACAGTGAGTGGAAGTCATTTTGAACGGTATCTTGAAATATTTTACTGATCTGTTATTTGGGTTTTCTTCAGGAATGTCACTATCATTCATGTTTTCTTAGTTTCTTCCATATTTATCATCATCTTCTCGGAACTTTTTTTTTTAACCATTTGTTTACTTCCATTTTATTTTATTCAGTTTTATTCAGTTACTTCCATTTTATTTTATTCCGTTTTATATGTGTTTTACTATATCTATGTCAGTGTTTACTCTCCTTATTGCTGCATTTAGTGTAAACTTCATTTTTGTGATACTGTAATTTTTTCACACTTCTTTTTATAAATTTTTCCAGTTCTTGTTTCATCTACTTCTGTCTTTTCATATTTCCTCTCAGTGCTTGTATCTCTACTCCCCTGTTTTTTGTTTACAAAGGGGCAACCCTGGATATTTTCTCTGCTAAGGAGCATATCACTATATTATCTCTGCTGTCTACCAATTCCTAGGAGTTCCCTTGATAATTAAACTTTCCTAGTATGTTGGATTACAGTTCAACTTGGGAGGCAACAAGGACCAGTGGGCTTGGGAATTAGATTTTTTTTTTTCCAAATCCTTACTCTGCTACTTAAAAGTTGGGTTATCTTGAAAAGACTGGTCTCTCTGAGCTTCAGTTACCTCATTTATAAGGCAGATATGATGTTACTTCATAGTGTTTGTATGAGGATTAGATGAAATAAATAAAGCAAAAGGTCTAGCTTAGTGTCTGGCTTACAGAACATGCTTAATAAATATTCTTTCTGTTCCATTTTTCCTAATTAAACTGATAGGTAGGTGTAAACAATATGACCATTTTAAGAGATTTTGTCTTAAATGCTATTTAACCTATGCTTCTAAAGTACCCACCACAATAATGATATTAGAAAATATATATCAAAAGCTTTCCTTTTTTAATTTTTAATTTTAATTTTATTTTAGAGATAGAGAGTGCTAGTATGCCAGTGGTGGGGGAGGGGTGGAGGGAGAGAGGGTATCTTAAGCAGGCTCCACACCTAGTGGGGAGATCGATGTAGAGCTTGATCTCACGACTCTGAGATCATGACCTGAGCCAAAATCAAGAGTTGGATGCTTGGGGCACCTGGGTGGCTCAGTGGTTTAAAACCTCTGCCTTTGGCTTAGCTCATGATCCCAGGGTCCTGGGATAGAGCCCCGCATTGGGCTCTCTGTTGAGCAGGGAATCTGCTTCCTCCTCTCTCTCTGCCTGCCTCTCTGTCTACTTGTGAACTTTGTCTGTCACATAAATTTAAAAAATCTTAAAAAAAAAAAGAAGAGTTGGATGCTTACCTGACTAAGCCATCCAGGTGTCCCTGTTGAAGGCTTTCTATATTCTAGGAATTTTGCCAAGTTTATTACATATATTATTAATTTAATTGTATGAGGTATGCCATATCATTATATCCATTTTATAATTGAGGAAATTGAGCCATGAGTTAACTTCTTGCTTAAGGTAGTAAGTAACAGATCCACAACTTGGTCCAAACTGTAACTTCGGTGGCCGGGTACTAATCACTAAAAAATACTATTTATGTAGTGTGATCCTTCCCTGTGCTAGGAGAAGCAAAAAAGTGTGAGTTATTATGCTTGGCCTTGGGAAGCTCACAGTACACGTGTATGTACACATTATATAAACAGAATCATAAAAATACAATTGGGTTCATAGGCCTGGCACTTAAACTAAGGACTCTCATTTGCAGTTAGAATGAGATTTGAGATAGTACTTAGAGGATGCTTTCTTCCCTAGTGATTAGAACCTTGAACCAGAATTCCTCAACCTCTATTTTTAGGTGACCTAGTAAAAGTGAGTGGATTCTAAAGCACTTAGGTTATTGGGTTTTCTCAGAATGTGGATATGTTAAAAATGTACCCATGATTTGTTCTTATCAGGTATGGTAAGACACACAGACCCAGAAATTATTGTTACAGAGGAAGAATTTTATACTCACAGATCTCTAGAAACACAAGGCATAGCATACCAGCCATGCAGAGCCACACAGGGAAACAACAGAATTAATCAGGAGCCAGAGAGGGCTCTGAACCTTTACTGGGCTTTTTGTGGGAAGAAATTCATGAGGCAGGAAAGATACCCCAAGTTTCAGATTAAATAATTTGTATAATTCGGGGGGGCTTGGGGCTATAGGGGTGGTTCCCAGTTGTCTGGTACCTGGCCCTGGGATGTTTTAAGGCAAGGCAATTATTGGCTCAGTGTTTGAGAATTTGATGAAGGAGATGGTTGGGAGTGTATACTTTGATTGGTTGATTTTTTCATCAAAGGCTTCACTCCCAGGGAAGTAATGTGTTACCTCTAAGAATTAGTCCTGGGAGGGACAGTCTTTCTAAGATCAGCACCCCAAATGCCAGAGTATCAAGAATTATAAAATAAATGTAGTCAACACAGTGGGTATCTATGGTTGCGTATTTGTATATATGCGTGCTGTAAAGAAATGGTTGGCATTTCATGCTTCTCTTGGGAGGGAAGCAACAGGAAGGTAAGAGGAGGGGAAAATTGGATAGGTATTGAGGACCCCATAAAAAAGAATAGACTATGCTATGCCATTTTTCAAAATAGTTTTTCATTTGGAAAATGGGGGCAAGTGTTATCTGACTGAATTGTTAAGGAAATTCCTGTAAGTACCCAGAAAATGAAGGTTGTGCTCCGAAGGAACTACAGAAAAGCAACACAATATTTTAAATCATTGTTTGGTGTGGGCTGGCTCTAAGTTGTTGTAGAAATGAGTTTTGTAGTTTGACAGTTTTTTGGTGCGTGCAGCATACACAAAGGCAAAGTGAAAAAGTACAGAATCTTAAGAACTGTATGATTTGGATTTCTTCAGACTAAACAAAGAGTTCCAAGTATGGCCAGATAAAAAGATTTTTCTGAACCTCCCTGTCCCTCACCCAGCCCTCCAATTAGAGAACTGAATTTGCAATACAGTGTGAGTCTTGGATCAAGTGCCTTAAGCTGTTTCTATTCATGGCACATGTCTTGGTTTTGGGCAGAGTGTGAGAACTCAGACATATCATGGAACAGGTTTGCTGGAATTCAGACAATGAGTGTTTCCTCTAGATTACAATAGATTCTTTCCATAAAAAATATTTTTCTGGGCAAGTAGTTCTATAATTTATTAGCTTCAAGGACCTACAAAGTCAAGTGGAGATAAACTTTGGCTGGGAAAAAATAAGTAGGAGTTTTTAGATGATGCAGACCACAACCATTTAGAGAGCTATCATTTGCCATCGTGCAGATTCCACCAACAGGACAGTATGAATGTCTTCTGAACCAGCACGTTTTTGCTCTCGTTTTGCCACCTCACAGTCTTATCTCCTGCAAGCCACTGTAAGTGGAAAATTGTAAACACACATTTATCTGGCTGCTATCAAGTCCTTTGTGCCTTCTTTTTAGTACGGAGTCAATTAAGTTCCTAAGATCTATTTTATTGCTTTTCCTTTCAGTGGCCTAAAGAACCAGTGAAGATGTTTTCACTTCAGAGGGTTTGACTTTACTGATGTTACCACTATTTTTTCATGTACATGTAGAAGCACTGGGTACTCTGAGTGGAAATAGGACTCTGTTCTGGAGGCTGATTTCTTAGAGTTGACCTTGAGTTTCCTAAGCAGTAAATTCTGCTGGATATGCATTGAAATGTTCTATATCCAAGGTTTTTGCTCTGCTTCTTTTGGTTCAGAGCCTCACCACAGTGACCAATATGGAAATATGGAAATATTCCACAATATGGAAATATTAACTCTTTGGTTGGTTTTCTCCTTCCTGTCTTCCTAGTTTCACTCCATCTCTTCCATTTCTTCCTTCTTTTCTACTTCTGCCCTCTCCTTCTTCTGCCCTTTCTTCTCAATTAAACATCTGCTGGGTGCTAAAGAAAACCCAAAGATAAATAAGACAAAAGTTCTTACTAGTGAGATATTTAATATAAAGGAGATCTTTATAACAAATAATGATAATATAGTATGCATTCAGAACACACATAGCAAGATGCATGCCCCTGTTCCTTGCTCCCTATTTTTTAGTCACCATGTCTTTCCAGACTTCAAGGGTTCCTCAGGTTTCCATTGTGGTCTTTCCCTCTTTTACTCTACATATTCTTCCTTGTAGATGTGAGCTAGTCCTATTACTTCAGCCTTAATTGTATGTTAGTATCTCTGAGGTCTGCCTCTCCAAGCCAGACTGGTCCTCACTTTGCTCCAGATTCAGAGTTAGCACCCAGCTTAGGGACTGAGACACAGAGGAAGAGCATCAGAGTGGTCAAAGGAATACAGGAAGATGGTAAAGAGGAAATCCTCATTCAGTTGGTTTTATATGGACTTCTAGTAATGTAGATGGAGGAATTCAGGTGCCATATACCTGGTGGTTCACAATTATAGTAATTCGTAGTAAACTTAGGTTTACACTTCAGGACTCTGGAAATTCTTTGTCAAGAATACATTTTTGCTTACTTTGGTCCTTGTAGGCAAATTCAGGGCTCTTAGGAAGAGTAGAGCCCTTTGTTTCTCAAGTCCAGATGTTGTCAGGGTTGTTTGGATTTGACCATAGCTAGTGGATGAAATGTTTGAGTGGCTCCGATTATATCAAAAAAGCTGATAGTACCTCCTGTTCTGTTTTTATTGACCCTAATTTACTTGGAAAGACAAACACCTCTTGGCTTGTTCCATTCTGTGAGACACAGCTTTCCGAGATGAGAAAGGCACTACTTTTTCAGATGATAGGCAAAGAATTCCTAACACCAAAGGCACTCATATGTTTGGCATTAATTACTTGAGGACCGACTTATAGAGAGAATGTTGTAACTTGATTTTCTCCCCCAGTGTTCATTTTTTACAGGATAAATGCAAATTTTCCTGAATGGTATCTCTCAGCTAACTGGCCCATCTCAGCTTCACCCTCATCCTTTTTAAGCTAATATAAAAAACTCGCCTTTAAAATTATCAATCTCTTGGTGGTGGGATAATAAGTGATTATATTTTCTTCTTTATAGTCTTCCATGTTTCCCTGAACTCTTTGATTAACATATTAATTTATGAACAGGAAAATTTATAAGTTTTATTTTAAAAAACTAAAAAGTTTCATTCATAAGAGTGGTGGTAAGATACATGGTGCATAAATACTCATTGATAGAGGAATGATAATGCTAGAATGAGATTGGGTGGGTTTCTCTCCTTTTAAAAAAGTTTCACAAAAGGTCTTATTATAAAAAATGATGATCATTTCCAGTAAAGAATAGCTTGGGAGGGATGTCACATACCTATGCTGCCATGTCACAATGCTGACATTGCTTACCACACTTTTTTAAAAGATTTATTTATTTATTTTAGAGAGGGGAGGGAGAGCAGGGGAAGAGGGAGAGGGAATTCCAAGCAGGCTCCCTGCTGAGCATGGAACCCAATGTAGGGCTCAGTCTTACAACCCTGAGATCATGATCTGAGCTCAAATCAAGAGTCTGACACTTACCCAACCGAGCCACTCAGGCCCCCCCCCCCCCACATTTTTTTTTTAAATTATACTTTTGAACTGTGGATACTTAAAAAATTGCCTAAGTTATAGTGTATCATCCTCTTTATTGGTGGTTTTGGTCTTGATTGTAAGCTGGGCCAACATCTTTCTTAATTAAAGAAAGTTGTAATTATAAAATAATGATTTTCATCTTATTTGTCACTGTATTATGTGCCCCTGATAAACTAACTCTAGGAAGAATTTCAAAGAGGAGTTTTTTTGGGAATAAGTATCTTCCAAGGTATTAATTTAAAGGAATCAATATTCATTTAAAATTTATATGTGTTTATTTAATCTCATATTTTTTACTAACTCTAGGGTGTTCTATGTGCATACTTCTAAAAGTTTGTATTATAAGCTGATCAAAACAACTGTGTGTATGAGTGTCAGCTCCTAGAAGTCTTAAACAGCAAAATACATCATTATAAAAATGCCACAAATATATAAGATCTTAAAAGTCATTGTAAAGTTTATAAATATTGAAAGTAAGAGAAGATATCAGCATCCTTAGAAGTTGAGGATAATGAGACTGTGAACAAAGAACAATGGAATGGGGTTCACCCTTTTTTTTAATATTTTATTTATTTGACAGAGAGAGAGGTCACAAGTAGGTAGAGAGGCAGGCAGAGAGAGAGGGAGAAACAGGCTCGCCACTGAACAGAGAGCCTGATGCGGGGCTCGATCCCAGGACCCTGAGATCATGACCCGAGCCGAAGGCAGAGGCTTAATACACTGAGCCACCCAGGTGCCCCCATTTTTTAAAAGATTTTATTTATTTATTTGTCAGAGAGAGAGAGAGAGCCCAAGCAGGGGGAGCAGCAGGCAGAGGGAGAGGCAAGCAGAGGGAGAAGCAGGCTCCCCACTGAGAAACAAGCCCAACGTGGGACTCAATCCTAGGACCCTGGGATCATGACCTGAGCTGAAGGCAGACACTTAACTGATTGAGCCATCCAGGCGTTCTGACCCATGTTTTATATATAACATTGCTTCTCTACATTAACACTTGTAATTCCTGAAAAAAACCTTGGTTTTTTGGCTCATTTAGAAAAAAAAAATGATCACAATCCTTGGTGAACACCAATGAGATGCTGATTGTGCTTTTAGCAATAGCAATAGTCTAATTCTGTTTCAAAGAATAGGAACTTAGAAGATATTTAGGAGAATTTCCCTGAAGACTTTAGTACCAAATACCCCAGCTGGCACGGACTCTAGAGTCACACCAAGCCACCTCCCCACCTTACACTACTGTGTGCTTGGAAAACCTGTCTTACTAAACTCCTTTCCTTTATCTTCAATGCTGGCTCTGACTTAACCCTCAACTAGACAACCACCCTTGATGCCATTAGTTCTTGGTATTCCTTGGGGAAAAAACTATTTTTGTTGAATTATCTCAACACTTTTGAAGGTGGTTTGGAAACCTTCTGTTTGTCAAGATTAACCCCCTCTCCTAATCCCTCATCACATGTTTTGTCAAGCATGCTCATGAAAAAAAGGACAAGGTATTAAATGGAGGCAAGGAGCTCTCATCTCTGCACTCACCCACCTGTCTGTATGTAACGTGCCTGCCCCTGAATTTCTAGTTGAACCGGAAGTCTGTGTGTTTGAGTAGGAGTTGGTTCTCATCGGGTTCCACTCACAATCCCCGGCTGCCTGTCCTAAGCCAATCACTGGGGCAAGTGTACTCTAGGGATAAAGTAGTTAGTTCTTCCTGCAGCTGTGGCTCCTCAAATCCAGTTCTGCTCTATAGAGGACATAGTGAATGCTGCATAAATAGTTGAATAAATGAATTGCATAGTAATTCCCAAGAGGGAAAGACGAGAGGATATACTTCTCCAAACAAGATATGGTAGAATATTGAAGTTTATCTGGGTGTTCTGTGGAAGTGGAGTAGGAGGTTCTGCCTAATTAGAAAAAAGCATTTTCAGTATTTTAACTTTATTCAGTGCTTATTGAGGTATAATTTCTACATTATAAAATGCAGACATCTCAAATGTACAGGTCAAAACATTTTACATATTTTTATACTAATATGGCTATCACCTAGATCAGGACCTAAAACACCTCCATCACTCCATAAAACTACCTCATGCCCCTGTCCACTCTAGTTTCCCACCTCCCCCTGAGGGTAACATTTATTCTTACTTCTTACTTCTCCATGGACTAGTTTTGCCTATTCTTGAAGGTCATGTAAAATTCTAAAGTTTTACTTTGTAATGTCTTCTTTTACTCAACATAATTAAAAAATATATATCCATGTTGTTGCAGTCTAATGAGTTTCTTTTCATTGCTGTATGCTCTTCCACACATGGAAGCCAGTCCCATTGTAATGTTACAATTTAGTTATCCCTTCTTCTCCTGATAGACACTTGTTTTTGTTTTCGTAGTATAAGGTATGATCTGGAAAGAGAATTGAAAGACCCAAGAAAAACTGAATTGCTCTCTGAAATCAAAAATCTCCCTGGTGCTTTGAGGAGTGAAGAAAATGGGGTATTTACAAGCTGGGGTGAATTGGGAAGATAAACAATAGCCCCATCCCATTAGGAACCAGAAGACAGCAAGAGGTGGGCTGTGACTTAGTTGGAGTCAAGTGTGGGACCACCTTTCTTTGCTGTAGGAGGAAAGTGACCCTGAGAGCTGAGGTGGTGTCTAAATTCCTCAAAAGTTAGTTAAGGAGTATCTTAGAGAGCAGAGAGTTGGGTTATATTTGGAAAACAAACAGGAAAAAAAATCTCTTTTGTTTTTGTTGTATAAATACTGGAGAAGACTTCTGTAGCACCAGCTCTTTCCCTTAAGTTAGGTCTCTGTGAACCCTATCACCATGTTAAATGAGATAGTAGTTCAGGCAGAATGATCCATTAACTCTAACTAGACACTTTGAAATCTGTCTGGGTTTGTACAGGTCTACTAAAGTCATATAATATACTTCTCAGATGTTAGTATTTTCTTGGAAAAGCTTGAGAGTTATATGGTAGGCTATTTCTAAAATGGCTCCCAATGATCCCTACCTCCTTGTATTCACTTCCTTGTGTAATTCCTTCCTCTTGTTTGTAGGCTGGGACTAGTGACCTACTCCTAAGGAATAGAAAATGGGATAAGTAATGGGCTGTCCTATCCAATATTAGGTTATCAGAGTCTGTGAATTCTATCTTGCTTGCACTTTCCCTCATGCTGGCACTCTTTCTTGCCCTTTTACTTGCTGTTTCTGATGAAGTAAGCTGCCCTGTTCTTAGCTAGCTTATTGAGAGGCTTATGTGGCAGGGAACTGAGGGCCCTCTTACTGAGAAACAGGACTTCAGTCCAGCAGCTAAATCTTGCCAATTCAGTGCCTTGGCTGAGCTTGGAAGTGGAACCCCCCCTTACCACTCCCCACCAGTTTATCAGTAAGATGACTGCAGTTCCAGCTGACACCTCGACTATAGCCTTGTGCAAAGTCTGGAGCCAGGAGACCCAGCCAAGCCTTCCTCACATTCCTGATCCACGAAACTGGATTAATTTCACAATAACAGATAATTAAGACAAATGATGATATTAATGACCAGCATTCATTAGTGTTAACTACTTATAAAGTACTGTGCTAAGTGCTGTGTTTGTGATTTCTCCCATCCAATGAAGAAGATATTTATAAACTTATTGTATAGGTACGGGACCTGAGGGTTAGCATAATTCATCAAAGTTACAGAGATAGTAAGTAAAATTTAAATCTGTGCAACCTTTTTCTAAAATCACAGTATGCTCCATTTGCTGTACTATATCAACTAAGCTCTGGTCCTGAATACATTTTTTTTTTCATTGAACTGAGTGTTTTTGTTTTTTTTTTTAAAGATTTTATTTATTTATTTGACAGACAGAGATCACAAGTAGGCAGAGAGGCAGCCAGAGAGAGAGGAGGAAGCAGGCTCCACGCAGAGCAGAGAGCCCGATGCGGGGCTCGATCCCAGGACCCTGAGATCATGACCTGAGCCGAAGGCAGAGGCTTAACCCACTGAGCCACCCAGGCGCCCCATGAACTGAGTGTTTTTTTAAATGGAATTACACTGCTGTTCTTGAATAAAGTAACTCAGGCCTGGGCCCTTGGTCACCTCAGAAATGGGCAAGCAAAAGTTGGAGAAGTGATTAATAGCCTTGCATGAAAAGGCTATTCCATGCAGGTGGGTTCTTTGATTTGGAGTTGAGTTTTGTCCTAGCAATAGAAAAGTAGGTAAGGAGGCTACAGTTCCTGGTGAGGGCTGGGGAGAAAGAGGCTCACTCATTATTTTAGCTTTTATGTCAGAATATCAAACTGTAAGGATGAAAACAAATCATGTTCTCCTAGAGAGAATATTGTGTTGGAATGATCTCAAATATGTCTCATTTGGGACCTTCAAGAAAAAAGGAAGTAACACTTAAAATATTGTGATGTGAAACAGTTATTGTGAAAAAGCTATATTGCTTTGAGAAAATCATTTTGGAAATAGTTTTTTATCTCTTTTAATATAACAGTAGCTGTTATTACATACTTCATACAATAAAAACATGAATGGAACAACTGAGAGAATTATAGAGTGAATATCAACCCTATCTCAACCAACGACAATAACCAGATTCATAGTTTTTACTGTTTTGTCTCTTAATTACAGATAGCTTTTTCACATCAGAAACTAGATCACTGTTTGTTCTATTCTACTGTATGTGTGTTTCATCATTTATTGAAAATAACCCCCTGTATATTTAAGTTGATTCCAGTTTTCTGTAATGAACAACTGCATGAGAGAGAACTTTATACAGACATCATGTGCATTTGCCTCATGATTTCTTTAGAATAAATATCTAGATGTGAAAGAGTTGGTCAAAGAGTTTACCTATTTTAGATTTTTAGGGGTCTTGCCAAATTGCCCTTCAGTAAGGTTGTACCAAAATTAATCCCACCAACAGTTAATCAGAGTGCCCACTTCCTACACCCTTGGCAACAAAGGGTGTTAGTATTCTTTTAAACCTTTACCCATCTGATAAGAGAAAAATAGCTTCTTGTTGTTTCACTTTATACTCCTTTAATTCCTGGGAGATCAGGGGCAGCTGGGAGGCTGAGTAGGTTAAGTGTATGCCTTTGGCTCAGGTTGTGATCTCAGGATCTTGGGATCCAGTCCCAAACCCTGTGTCAGGCTCCCTGCTCAGCGGGAGTCTCCTTCTCCCTCTCCCTGCGACCCTCCGTGCCACTTGTTCTCGCTCTCTCTCCCTCAAATAAATAAAAAAAAATGTAAAAAAAAAATTCTAAGGAGATAAGGTATTCTTATTTGTCATCTGTGTTTCTTCTCTTATGAATTATCTTTCTATGCCATTTGACCATACTTGCCATTGTATTGTTTATAATTTTTTTTTATTAAAAACTTATAAATGCAGGAATTTGACACTTTCTCTTTTCTGCTTGCTACATTTTACCCTACTTGTAATCTGTCTTTCAACTGTGCTTTATTTGTTTGGTTTCTTGCTCTGTTGACATTTAGGATTTTTATGTCATCAATTCTATCCATCTTTGTATTTATACTTTCTAACCTTGCTATGCCTGGAAAGACCTTATTTTTCCGGCCAGATAAAATTTTACAAAGTATGAATGGCCATGAGGAACCAATAATTTTGAGGCAGATTTGGAAAGCAAAATATGAAGGGCAATAAATTATAAAAATACCTTTCACTCTTAAAGTCTTTATGTTTCTCCCAGGGCTCTTTAACTTGCTGTAACTCTGATTAATGATATTAAAGAAAACGTCTCAAGAATTTTCCTATATGTCAATTGAAACACACATTCCTGCCTAAAATCTAATGATACCCCTTCACTATATTCTTTAATTATAACAATAAAGTAAATAGGTTGTAAATATATTGGTTTATCCCATTGATACTCTAATAACAGAACTGTATCCAAAATGACTTATATTCATATTGTGCTCAATGCCTCATGGTTATTTCACATGAACCATTTTGCTTAGTTTTCACAGCAACACTGCAAGTTAACTATTGTTATCTTCCCTTCATTGATGAGGATACCAAATTTCAGAGTGGTTAAATAATTTGGCCAATGTCACACAGTTGAATGAAGGCAGAGTCAGAACTCAAACTCATGCCTTTTAAACAAAAACCCATTGTTCCTTCCAGTTATTAAAATAATAATTACGATCTTCTTAGCTGCTAAACAGAGTCAATCAGAAGTTTGGAATTTAGTTGCCTTTCTGGAATCTCACCAACTTTGATCTTATACAAGGAGCTACTTGGGTTTTAACCTCAAGTTAGTCACGAAAAGTAGGAGATTAACATTTGTTAGGCTATGATTGCTGTCTTCTGAGTTAAGACTGTCCACAATGCAGGGCAGCTACTTTATTTAACATCTCATTCAATAGAAACACATATTCTTTAGTTGATGATTATCTACAGATAAATTGTTTACCTGTTTCAATAATAGTAGAACAGGTTGGTAAGCATTTCTATAAATGATACAGAAAGACCTCTTCTGGTAAGATCAAAGGTAGTATATGGTTTTACAGGTGAAGCACTTGCCTTTATGGACTCAAAGTGTTGGAAGGCACACAAATCTTTGTTCTGAACACATGGTTTCCCATATGGCAAGTTTTGCCTGGCTTTCTCCCTCTTTTCCTTGCCCTCTTTCATCTCCTTTCCCCTTCCTTATTTACCCACTCATGTGTTTGTTCAGTGCACATCTATTGAGCATCCACTAAGTGCCAGGCATCTTGACTGTTGAAAAAGAAAAAAAGATGGGTAACCTGCCTTCTCTGTTCTTGAAGAATGAGGCAGAGAAGCCAAAAATGACATAACCTGTGAGTCCATTCTTACAGGTATTGGTCTATTGATGTTATCCACATCAGTGACCTAAAGTTCAACAATCCTAAACCTCTGTTTGTCCCTCAGAGTAGGAATTCCAGCCTTCCCCAGATTTCCTCCCTCATAGATGCCCAAGAATCTCCAAGGTATTTATTGTAGCAAAAGGGTTGCACAGTACTAGATACCCTCAAATCTTTCTAATAAATCTGGAACTTAGTTTCCCTACATACGCCAAACAAAACAAAACTGTGGATGTCGGATTGGAAGCTACATATCTAAGAAACAGGCTACTTTCTATGCTTCATTGCTGCGGTTGTTGGGGGCGGGGTGGGGGGAGGGCCAGAAGCCATCCCCATGGAACATGTTCCATCCCCATGGGACAGATAGCTATCCAATTTGGCTTTGTCTGTTTTCCTCATTGATAGAGGAGCAGCCCTCCTCACAGTCCTCACCTCAGGGAGCAGAAACTTGGTTCTTTTCACCAATTCACTCTAGCAGGACAAAACTGGCACACAACCCAGCTCCCTACCTAACCCTAGTGGCCACGGTCAGCTCAGCTCCATCTAGTGGAAAGTTCAGAGCTTCCATGGGTGAGTGTCTAACCCAATTTCCTCAGTCCCTAAGAAATCTTTGCCCCCTCTGGTTTGCCTCTTTTACCCCAGAAGTGACCTCCTCTCTGATGAAGGACACTAGCAGCACATCTTATCTTAGAGTGGCCTACCTCTTCTACCCCAGGGGTGTGGTACCTCCTCCACAGCAACAAGCAGGAACAGCATTTTTCGAAACTGTTACCTTTCCCCCCAAGTCTGGATAATTTATTCTTATCTATGGTCATCTGTTTATACTCTAATATAGTGTGATTCATTTTAAAAGAAACACTGTGTGTCCTTCACAGAAGAGATACTATTTAAGCTGACTCTTAAAGGATGAGTGGGTGTTTCCTCAGGCATACAAGGCAGAGAATGTCACTTGTGGCAGAATAATGGGCGCATTCCAGACATAGAGGCAGAACACCATCGAAGAGGATGCATAATTCACTGTAACAGGAAATTTGGGTGCGGTGGCAATAGCAAGAAGTGGAGGTGGGAAGCTGGGCACAGACATATGTGCATGCCAGGAAGGACCTGTGGCTAGTCAGGGTACTGATAGGATGGACCCAGAATTTCTCCAGATCCCAAGAGTAGCAACTGGGTCATTTTAAAGATAAGGGCAGAGGGCAGGAGGTTGTACTGAAGAATCCTTATGCTCTTGCTGTCCCATCTGACCTTTGATCCATTGGAAATGGTGTCTTTTTTTTTTTTTTTTTCCCTCACTGGATGTGTATTCTCCAGCTAGAACTTTGGTTCTCAGTCTTACTGTGGAATCACTGTGATTGAGTGGGGCTACTGAGAGTCACAAAGTTTAGCAATAAAGATCATATCTTAGCTATGCTCAAATGACTTCCCTTTCTCCTGGAATGAAATGCAAAATCCTTACCTGATTCTTAGGTGATTAGGTATTTGCCTTCCTTTCTGATACTGATACCATCTTCTGTTATTTCCTCTTTGCTTGGTGTATTCTAGCTATACTTGTCTCCTTGCTGTTCCTCCTGCATGCTGAACCTGGTTCCACCTTCTAGCTTTTGTACTTTCTATTCCTACTACCATGCTATTCCTGGACCATGTTTCTCCTAGGTGTCCACACAGCTTGATTACATCATTAGGTTTCTGCTGAAATTCCATCTCCTTAGAAGCACTTTCTCTGACCACCCTATCTGTAATCTGTAGCTTGCTTTCTTTATTCTGCATGCTGCTTATCACTGCCCAATATTAAATGATGCATTTACTTACTTGTCCTTTATCTTTTCCCTTATTAGAATATAATCTCCTTGAAGGGAGCAACTTTGTCTGTCTTGGGTGTGCTGTACCCTCTGCCCCTAGAGAAGTACCTGACACATAAGTTGGTGCTCAATAAATATTTGAGGAGTGAATTAATAAAAAGAAGAGTCTAGCCCCCAGCCGCCTGAAGGAAAGAACAGGGTGCAGAGTAAAAAGATTTTGGTCACGGGAAGAGAAAACCAAGAGGATACTCCTTTGGAGCACTCTCTTTCAGCGGAAGAGGCAGAAATGATCATTTGCAGGCTCTGGGAACTTCCCAGCCAGTATTGCATGAGCTCCAGGGAGCAGGTCATTGCACAGACCTTTACAAAAGTCGACTATGTGTGCTCCACATAGTCGGAAGATGAAACATTAGTTTTTGCACTCTGGTTTGTCAAGGCACAAGACCCAAGTGGGAAGATTGCAGGTCCTATTGTATTCAAGCGGAGATCAATGCGGGGAGAGATTACGAGCTGTGGATTTAGATGTCCTAACATTCTCTTTTTGGAAGTGTGACTTTTCTCTTGTTCAGACTTTTCTTCGAAGCAGAACTTCCTGAGCCGTGCAGAATTCCTTGCTTAATCCTGGCTGCTTCTTGTTGGCACCACAAAGCTCCTGGGAGTTTGCCTCTTGCTCATTTACAGGAAAGAACCTGGGGCCACTCTTTCAGTTCACTGCACACTAGCTGCCCTCTCTGGACTTGGGTTTCCCTGCAAGCGCTCTGCACAGCCCCAATCAGCTTTTCGTGGTGGGAAGTCCTGTTTATTGCTTACTCCCATTCACTGTTTATGATAAATAGACTGGGGCCCTCAGGGCCAGTCATGCTCCATTAGCTATATGGATTTGACGCAAGGATGGGTAACACTGGTTGGATAGCATGGAGTTGGGTAACAGGAATAATGCACCCCTTTTCCTCCCCCGAGATGCAATTTCAGTTGTTCCCACAGTATGTTTTCATTGTACAGTAGATGCAAGAGCTCCAGCTAGTGTGAGAACTGAGCTTGGATAAGAAAAACACAGTGATGGCACAGTTCCTGCAGGGCTCCCATGCTATTTTCTCAGCATTAAGAAAACCCAACAGTGTCTAAACAGCTGAACTTGTGATGTGTTGGTAGGTTTGCACAATTCCCCAGAGTCATATTAGCATATGCATTTCAAGGGGGACATCAAATTGACTTCGGAAAAAGCAAGATGGGTGTGTTTAAGAGGCGATTTCCACGTACATTCTCCCTGAGCCAGAGGAGAACAGTGGTTGAAGTATCCCCAGGCATACTTACACATGCCTCGGTCAAAGCTCAACTCTTAGTAATACAAAGAAAACCTTTTTTTTTTTTTCCTTCACCTTACTGTCACTGGTCCCTTTGCTTGTGGATATCCTAGAATATGTTTTTTGGAAGTACCCCTCTTCACTGTCTTGTATCAGTCCCTTCCTTGCTCTGGAAAATATTAGTTTGAATTGCTCAGTTGCTTGTCATTGTAGAGCAATCATTCTTCATCAGCTGGGGTGGAATTCCCTGGTGGCCTTTTTTTTCTGTCCACACGATATTCCCACATTTCCCATCTCATGTTGTAATCTCTCTGGTTACATTAAGCCTGCAGACTTTTCTCAAGTTTTTGCTTATAAAGACGGTATTTAGAAATTGTTTATAGAGTTATTTTTAGTGTGAATCCATGCAGTGAGCTCCAGTTGTCACCTTTCCAAAATTCCAGGAGGCTCGAAGGGCATTCTGCTTTAATTCTAGGGACCAAAGCCAGAGAAACTTCTCTCTGAGGTGTTGGTCCCACCACTGGCATTGCCACTGAGCCTGTTAGCTATTACCAAGGCCACTGGGTAAACCCCTCCACTCTAAATTGACAGTTAGTTGCTGAGCTGGGCTAAGGACTAAATTCTGTATGAGGCAGGAACCCTGTCTGTTTTGATCAGTGTTGAATACCAGTGCTCACTGGTATAGTGCTTGCCATAGAGTAGGTGCTCAAAAAATACATATTGAGGGAATGAGTAGCTTTCCTACCTCTTGATAGTCCATTTTACTACCGATGGATTTGAGACCACCAAATAGCTATTGTTCTTGCTATAAGTGTGTTTGTTGTTTTTTTTCTCTTGGTTGCAAAGATGTGATTTTCTAATACTGTCTTCAGGGATAAATAATGTAGTAGTTAAAGTATACGCTTTACCAAACTATAGGGTTAGAAATCAGCATAGTTGATAACCTTATCTGAGCAGTGACTGAATGGGACAGTGATACTGGAAAAATTCTGGAAGAGATCTGGGTATGTTTACTTTGTGAAAATTTAGCAAGTGTACTTTTGATTTGAGCTCTGCTCTGTATGTGTAATTTTATTCATTAAGAAGTTTGTTTTCGGGATGCCTGGGTGGCTCAGTTGATTAAGCAGCTGCCTTTGGCTCAGGCCATGATCCCAGGGTCCTGGGCTCGAGTCCCACATTGGGCTCCTTGCTCCGCAGGGACCCTACTTCTCTCTCAGCCTCTGCCTGCCACTCTGCCTGCTTGTGTGTGCTGTTGCTCTCTCTCTTTCTCTCTCTCTCTGGCAAATAAATAAATAAATAAAATCTTAAAAAAAAAGTTTGTTTTCATTTTTATAAAGGCAGACTCTGGAGTTAATTATCTGGGCTTGTATCTTGGTGCATCCATTGATTTCTAGTTGGATAGCCTGGGACAAGTCTTAACATTTCTTTGCCTTATTTTCTTCATCTGTAAGTCAATAATAGTAATAATATATTTGGATAACAGGTTTATTTATTTATTTATTAAAGATTTTATTTATTTATTTGACAGACAGATCACAAGTAGGCAGAGAGGCAGGCGGGGTGGGGCGGGGTGGGGGAGAAGGCACCCCGCCTAGCAGAGAGCCCAATGCGGGGGCCGATCCCAGGACCCAGAGATCATGACCTGAGCCGAAGGCAGAGGCTTTAACCCACTGAGCCACCCAGGCACCCCAGGTTTATTGTGTGAAATGAGTTACACTATAATAAGTAATGTCAATTAATATTGACAATTGTTTTTCAGAAAGTGAGTCTTTCAAGTCAGGTACAGTCAAGGACTTGGAAAATATCAGGGGGGCAGGTGTCATTAGAGTACTTCACCCTCTCCAGGCAGAAGTGCTCTTAACTTCTCAAGACCTGTGTTCTTAAAGGGGTCTCTTTTTATATATTCTCTTTTAACCACCTTCCAAAGTATACAGATCGTAGAGACTGAGTAAGTTCTAAGATCCATTATAATAATACTTGTTTTCCACAATTTTTTACCTAGAGAATTCTATAAATCACAGAATGTAGAACCAGAAAAGATCTTAAAAAATACTTTATCTGTGCTGTCTAATATGATAACCACTACGCATCTGTGGCTATGTAAAACTAAATGTAAAGTAATTAGAAATAAAGTGAAAATTAAAAACACAGCTCCTCAGTTACATTCACTACACTTTAATTGCTTAGTAGCCACATGTGGCTGGTGGCTTCCATACCTGACAGCTACAAAATATTTTCATCATAGTAGAAAGTTCTGCTGGATAGTATTGCTAGATCAAACTTCTCATTATATGCGTGATTATACTGCAGTTACACAGGTAGTTTAAGGACAGAGCTATACTGCAATTTGAATTTCTTCAAATTGGTACATCAGTGTATTTTCCATTTGGTCACCAGGACCTGCAAATCCACAGGACATTCCTTCTGGTGCTTAGTTTACAGGAGGTATAAAATATCTATCAGTTATTTCTGAGGACGCAACTTTGATGGCTCCAGATTATCCATGTTCTGATACCATGTCCTTGAGTTTAAAGAAAGAGTATTTCTCTATTACTAATTGAAAGCTGGATTTCCATTCTAGAGTCTCTTCTTCTAGGAAGCAGTCAGTGGGTCACTTGCACACAAAGGTTAATAAGTTGTAGTTAGTTAATGATAATTGCCAGTATTTATTGAGCATTTACTACTACTAGTCACTTACTCTAAATGCTTTACATTTAACTAAGGAATCTTAGTCACAGAAGGGTTATGTGGTATGCCCAGGGTCACAGCTGGCAAGTGTTAGGCTTGGGATTCGAACACCGGGCAATCTGACTTGCTTTTACCCACTGCACTATACTGCACTTATTGAGCAGCTGCCTGGGTAGAGTATACCAATAAAGTCTCAGTGAAAACTGAGCATGATGGCAAAGAATGAGAAGGCAATGTCCTAGCTCTCAGGAAATCAATAATCATGTTATGGGCTGTCGAGAGGAATCATAGCATATGTACTTGATTTATGCATATATTGTAGTATATATAATCATGCATACACTATGGATTTGGCTTTATGCATCTCTCAATCCACTCCCTTTCTTCTCTTTCTTTTTATGAACAAACAAAACCCCCAGAGCAAACATCTTTAATGGTAAATGCCCTTTAAAAAGTTGATAATGGTTTCCCAGGCAGTCCATCTTTACTTAGATCTCCCCTCAGTGTCTCAGATCCATCTGAATGTGCTCCTGAGAATCCATCTTGTTGACTTGCCGTGTCTGGAGGTGAATGAAGGAAGGGGAGTAGAGAGATAGCTTATTGCTTTGATTATAGCTCTAAGCTCCCCACCAAGGGGATTCTCCCCTTGAGTTAAGTACATTTGTGACAAGAATGATTTTTACACAGAATCACTAAATATGAATAAAGGTATTTCTTTGTTTGTTTTAGGAGTTGATAGATTTATCAGTTGATTTCATAGTTTGGCAGAAATTATTTTCAGTTTCTGAAAAAATATCCTTGCCCATACTTGCAAGTGAAACCACACTGGCACCCAGCTAGCAACCAGTGTTTAAACATGCTGTGACTGGCACTATTGAAACAAGAGAAAGGGCTCCAGCCTCTCAAAGCCTCTGAACTGTGCTGTGCAGTCTCTTCCAAAATTTCAAATAGATGAACGAATAACGTACCAAGCCGCAATTACCGCTGTGAATTGGTCCAATCGTATGATGCTATTATTGAGTTACTATTTTTATTATTCATGTCCCATCTGCTTTGAGATTTGAATTTGAATTGTTTGTGCTTAATGTCATCTGGATTTGGCAGAAGTTCTCAGTCAGGGTAACTGATAATTTTTAGAAGGTGTTCTGAATCACAGGTGAGTGGAACAGAGCTTCTGAAGAAGCCAGTTCCCTGGACCTGCAGCTCCAGGGAATATCATAATAAGATCAAATTTATTGTTTAACATAAATTGTGCTTTATTTTTTAAGCTAGGAGGTAAATTTTGGTGAGTGTTATAAAGAAATTGAGGATTAAAGTGTAGGCTTGATCAACTGACCCCTGCTTAACTTGCTCACTAGCTTACCTGGCACTCATCATTTCCTCTTGTACAGGAGACTCTTACCTTCTAGCAGCCAAAAGCTCAGTACTTCTGCTCTCTCTGAATTTTAATCGACTGACCAATTACCTGATCCTGATTGTGCTAAATAAGAGAGCCCCAACTCCTCCTTTACAACTTGTTAAACCTCTAATTTTCCTACTGTGTTTCATTTGTTGTATCAGGGAGAAAATATGCTGTACCTAGAAAGTGCCTCTGACCTAGGAAAGTACCAAGCTGCCGGGAAAAGCAAGACAGGCATTACCTAAGCAGTGTGGATGATGAAAAACCAACCCAATTATTGGGCTGAGCCAGTGTTGCAGTCACAAAGATGGTGCCGTGCATCAATTCTAAAGGATAGACAGAGGATACAAATAAGAACATGCATAGAAAGAATAACGGTTGCAAGAATCCAGAGACAATGGAATGGAGTACTAAAACTGGGTCAAGGCAAGTGATTTGGAACTAAGCTTATAACTAAAGTGTCTAAGTTGAAATGCCCTTTGTGGGGGATGCTCCACATGGGAAAGGCTGAACAGTGTGAGCTAGTACATTGACCTGGAGGACCCTGCCATATAAGGTGTGCTGGTTGGAATGTCTCTGAAGCCTGATGGTCTGGATTATGTCCAGGCCATAGAAAGTACAATGGTGGGGGTATACATAGTGTATACATACATAGTGTATGTCCTATAGATGTTCAGAGGAGACAGTCTCAAGATCATGGAGTACAGGAGTCATTGTTTCCACGGAAGGAAATAGAGGACAAGAAAAATGATTCTGTAGAGATAAAAGAACTAAAGTTTGGTCCTTCATCTTCGATTAGGTTTGGATTTAATAATAAATCAGGAAACCATCACATAATGGAGAAATTGTTCCAGAAAGAAAATCTGCCCAAAAGGTTAGAGTTAAAATCCCATAGATAAGTCCCCAGAGAGATAAGAGAGCCATTTCAGTGCCTTTGTAGAGAAGGAATTCAGCCCAAGGACATTCCCTTCTTCTTAGCTTCCCCAGGTGAGAAAGGCAAGCCACCAATATGTATTCATATCTTCTGATCAAATTCTGCACTTTAGCCACTAGCAAACTGACAGATCGTTCTCATTTGTATTTCTCTAACTAATGTTAAGGATTAGATAATCAAACGTTATCAAAATCATTAGTTTCTCTAATAAATAGTAGGGTGTGAATTTCTCCTATATTTGAATTTTACCTTTTAGCTTTTTCTTTTTTTAAAGATTGTATTTATTTATTTGAGGAAAATGGCACATGTGTGTGTGCTCTGAGCAGGGCTCCGCATGGGGCTCAAAGCCAGGACCCTGAGATCATGACCTGAGCTGAAACCAAGAGTCAGTTGCTCAACCAACCAAGCCTCCCAGGCGCCCCTACCTTATAGCTTTTCGCACAGTTCTTTGAATATCGGAAGACTTAGCTGAGATTTTACAGATGATAATTTCGCACTGGAGACCTAGGCTTAAACAGTGCTTTTTCTCTACTGGTGCTTGTAAAAAAGCATAATTTAAGTCAGTGATTAGCTTTTTCAATACAAGTAGAAGCAAACTATTTATTATTTTATTAACTGTTTTTTGCCTTGCTTGGTGATGAGCTTTAAGGATTTTGCTGAAGACATAGAAAATCTGAAAAACTCACTTTAGGACTTATCCTTTAAAAACATAATTAAAAATTAGGGGAACCAGTGTGGCTGAGTCTGTTCAGCATCTGAATCTTTTTCTTTTTTTTTTTTTTAATTAAAAAAATTTTTTTTTAAATTTTTTTAGCATCTGACTCTTGATTTAGGCTCAGGTCATGATCTCAGGGTCATGAGACCAAGCCTCATCTTGGGCTCCGTGCTGGGTATGTAGCCTGCTTAAAATTCTCTCTTACCCTCTCCTTCTGTCTCTACACCCAGCACTATCTCTCTTTAAAAACACACATACACATATAATATATAATATATATAAAATTAAAAATTTGGAGACCTATCTCTAGATAATTTGGACCCTCTGCTGTAAATCGCCTAGCAGCCATATTGTTTACCAAACTGTATGCTTCTACTTTCTTATAACCTTATCTCATATATCACCAAAGGGTAACCTGTAGGGACTGTTAAAAATTTATGTTTTACCCTCCAGTCTTTGATTAGGAAAATGGAATTCCTCTAAAGGAAAGAACTACAAGGAAAGCACCTATCTTTGTCAAGAGAATGGAAAACAAGCCTTCAGGCTTGCAAGGATGAGTCATTACAGAGAAGAGCAGTCTTAGTTGGAGTAAGAATGAAAGGAACTGGAGGGGAAAGATCAAGTAGGACTGGAGGAGAAATGGACATGCTTTCCTTGCCCCCGATGGAGAGTATGATGAGGAAAAGCAGCAGAGATGTAAGTGAAGAAAAAAGGCTCTGGATGGGCTCCTGGGCAGGAAATGATGCCCAGAAGTAAAGCAGTTGCAGAACCTGATGCTGATGCTTGTGGCTTGGCAGAGTGTGAAAATCCTTGTCCCTTTGATTTAGAGTGTTACTCAAGGGTGACTTTTTTGTAGGCACAGTACAGGCTTGATACTTATTCACTGAGTTTTCTGTTCATTTAACCTCTTTCTGCGATGCTTTATTAGTTCCTGGGCTGACCAGGTAGAAGTGCTTTGGTGAATGAAAGTCCACCCACAGTTCTGAGGGAGGAGGGAGTGGTTTCTGCTCATTTGACTTGATGGCTTTCTGAGAACTGGGGCTTCACCAAATACTCCACTAATTTCTTCTGAGTCTTTCACATGACCTTTCCAAGGGCATGATTTTAACTAAACATGAGACTAAAGCTAATTGGACTGTTTTAAAGTAATTACGCTGCAGTATCTCTAAGGTTCATCTAGCCATTATGTCATTCATACAATATGGCTGGTAAGCAACTGCTCAGAGTCCTGAGAAACGGAAGAGGGACTGTGTCTTCACCAAGGCTACTTTATGAGCTCAGACCACCCAGACATTCAAGCACACAGAGAATTAAAATATTTAGGGCAGATTTTGACATAGTGAACGATGTTTAAGCATCACAATCTTACTTGTGTTTATACTGATCAGAGACCTCCTTTTTACTCTGTTTTCCCCTTATTTCCTAAAATGCATCATTAAAGTGACAGAACTTGGCTCAGCTTGAAACCAAGGCTAGACTTTCAGAATCTTTGATTTTGAATCAAAGTTGAATAAAACATTTTTAACTTCCATTTAATATAAACATGATGTTTTGCCTCTGCTCAAACTCAGAGCTTTCCTCCTTTTTAAAAGTCTTTATGGACTAACTCTCACTAGCCTTATCCATAAATAGTTAACACATGGGTGTCTCAGAAGGCTGTGTGTTGTTTACTTGTAGATACAGGTTTATAAGGAGTCATTGCACAGACTGAGATAGACTGAGATTTGTCTTATTAGAATGTCACTCCTTAAGGGGCTGGACTTTTTTGTGTGTGTCTACTCCAAAAGTTATTTATTTATCTATTTATATTTAAAAGAGGGAGAGTGAAAAAGGCAGAAGAAAAGGGAGAGAGAGAATCTTTTTTCTTTTTTTTAAGATTAAAAAAAAAAATTTATTCATTTGAAAGAGCGAGCAAGCAAAAGAACCAGCACGGCGAGGGTCAGAGGGGTCAGAGGGAGAGGGAGAAGCAGACTCCCAACTGAGCAGGGTGCCTGACATGGGGCTCAGTCCCAGGACCCAGGGATCATGACCTGAGCAGAAACCAGATGCTTAACTTACTGAACCACTCAGAACCCTGAGAGTGAGAATCTTAAGCAGGCTTCATGCCCAGCATAGAGCCCAACATGGGACTCGATCTCATGATCATGAGATCATGACCTGAGCTGAAATCAGGAGTTGGATGACACTTAACTGACTGAGTCATCCAGGTGCCCCTACATCCAAAGTTATCTTGATGAGGAAGGAGGGGAAAGTGGGAAAAGAAGAAGGCAGTTAAGTATGATGTTTCAAGTTTTTGATAGCTTTTATTGCTCTTCAGCTCCCTAGACAGATTAAGATCAATTTTCCCATGATCTTTCTCCTTCCACGATTTCCAAGGCTGGAGACTGTCAAAGAAGAGAGGCAGTTAGAGTTTCAAGATTGGGGTATAGGTTGGTTAGAATTGTCTCTGGTTTCTTCCCCACTGACCCCAACTCTGGATTTATTATTATTTTTTATTTTCTAAAGATTTTATTTATTTATTTATTTGACAGAGAGCAAAAGAAAGCACAGGCAGGGGGAGAGCCAGACGGAGAGGGAGAAGCAGACTCCCCACCGAGTAGGGAGCCTAATTCAGGGCTCCATCCTAGGACACTGAGATTATGACCTGAGTCATAGGCAGTTGG
Organism: Meles meles; assembly: GCF_922984935.1. Classification (NCBI taxonomy): domain Eukaryota; kingdom Metazoa; phylum Chordata; class Mammalia; order Carnivora; family Mustelidae; genus Meles; species Meles meles. The sequence goes on from NC_060068.1 coordinate 97,070,607, forward strand.
TTAACCAACTGAGCTACCCAGGTATCCCTGTTTTTGTTTTGTTTTGTTTTGTTTTGTTTTTTTCCGAGTTCAACTAATTTATTTTTGCAGAAATATTTGATATTGCATCATCCATTTCTTTTCCAGCTGAAGTTTATATTGACTTTAAAAATGTTTATATATATTTTACTATTTACAAGTATATTAGAAAATAGCAAGTTAAGTTCAAAATTTATATATCCTGAGGTCAGTGTACTGTTTTGTTTTTGTTTTTAATTTTTTATTTATTTCTTATTTTTTTTATAAACATATAATGTATTTTTATCCCCAGGGGTACAGGTCTGTGAATGGTATCCCTGTTTTTTAAATCAAGGCTCACAGAGGTTGCTATATTGATTTGGAGACTAATTGCTTCAGCAGAAAAACTCCTTGAAGGAAAAGCACTGGAACAAACTTGGGCTCCCATTCTGACTCAGAGACAGTTCCTATTTCCACTTTCCAAACAAGTATAAAGTAGTGAGGAGAGAGATGACTCAAAAGAAGCCTCCTAGTCCTTGTCTCTCCACTGGTGATTGTGGGACAAGTTCCCACCCTAATAAGAGGAGTCTGTTGAGGATATATGTAAATATTTAGGTAAAATAAGTCCTTTAAGAAGCTTGAAAGGTGTTTTAAAAATAACATGGAACACTGTAAAAACAAAATATTCTCATGACTACAAAATGTCACAGTTTCCATGTACTAGACAAAAATGTTTCCCTGAATAAAGTAGATTGTTTTTATACAGATTTCTAGGCATGAACCAAAAAAAACCCCAAAACAAACAACAAAAAAAAACCACTGCCATCTAAGGGTGTCTGAATTCATTTCTTCTCTACATTCCTACATCATTTTCCCAGTTACCTCCAATACCTGTGTTGAATTATGATCACTCATGTAGGTCTGTCTTACCCACATAATATGGAGGGCTAGAATCTTGTTTGCTTATTCCTGTAGTCTCAGTAGCTACTAGTCCAGTCTAATTCATGTACAGTAGATACTTGTCAAAGTTTACAAAACTAAAGCAGTAACTTCTCTGTTAATACTCTGGCTGGTTAGCTCAAGTGGAGAGCATGGTCTGCTCCTGATGCCAAGCAATCGGATTTGCTATTGCAGCTATGCTGATTCTAAAGAACAGATGTTCCCTTCACTTATACATTTATTCATGCATTCAATAACATAAGTGTAGAATCACGAAGAAACAACAGCTTTAAAAAAAAAGAAGAAACAATAGCTTTGACTCACCTTTGCATACTATTAGCACTTGTTTGAGTTTACTCTTTTCTCTGATTTTTAAACTTGAAATCACTTTTATTTATAGGAATATAACTAGTGTTAGAATATATAGAAAACATAGAAATGTATAAAGAAAAAAAATTAAAGGAATCCTTCCTGTAAATATTTTTGTTTGTATTTTCTTTGTTGTATTTTCAAGTCTCTGATATGCACATGCAATATATATTTTCGCACTCTGCTCTTTTTACTTAATATTTTATCATAAACGTTTTACATGTCATTAAAAATCTTGACCATTCAGTGTTTGTAGCACAATTTAAAAAAATTTTTTTTAAGATTTTTTTTAGTTTATTTATTTGAGAGAGGGAGTATGAGCAGTGGGAGGGGCAGAGAGATAGTGAGAAGTAGGCTCCCCACTGAGCAGAGAGCCCTATTACACAGGGCTCTATCCCAGGACTCTGAGATCATGAGACAAAGGCATACGCTTACCTGACTGAGCACCCAGGGGCAACATATTGAGTGTACCATAATTTACTGGAATTTCCCTATTTGTGTACATTGAGATTGCTTTTAAGTTTTGGCTAATATAAATAATGCTGTCTTGAAAAACTCTGGGCTTAAAACTATTTTTTGGTCAATTTCCTAAGGATGGTTTCTCAGAAGTGGAATTGCTGAAGCAGGTTACATGAATATTTTTAGGACTCTTGATGTATGTTTCCAAAATGCTTTTCAAAATATTTATGCCCATTTATGTTGCTGCTAACCAGATTATATTCTAAAACTACCATAATACTTAGAAGTTTTAAAAAACCACATCGGACTTTCATTAAAGAATTAGAGAGTGTAATTGCATATGCAGGAACTCTGTCCTGAATCCTTTAAATAAGGGACTGGTCCTGGAGCCTATTAGTTAGCTATTTAGTAAATAATTTAGTAAATTTATTTAGTAAATATTTAATAAATAAATCCATCTACTTTTTTCATCCATTGTATTAAATTTAAAAGGGAGGAATTTCCTGTGTTGTTTAAAGGTTTGTCTCAAATAATTGAGGTTTATAAGAAAAAATGCTCTTTGTGAAGCTGTTTAGTACACTGTACAGTGCTAGGTGCACTGCAGGCATATTTGTTTCTTCCCCTGTAATCATTACAGAGATTCTATTAGTCCCCAAATTAAAAGGCTAGAAAAAAATTCTTCCCTAACCACGTTCTGCTTTGAGATCCCTGGGAGGACAATCCATTCATACAAATAATGGTTTCTATTTATTCTTGTTATCATCCAGGGAAGTATTGAAACTTTCCCTCAGGGCATGAGAAAAGGCCTCAGATTTTTTTCATCTCCACATTTTTTGCCAAGGTAGTTAAATCCATCAAAGATGAATAGCCAGTTCCAAGCATTGTCACTGGAGATTTTATTCAAGTCCCTTTCGGGAAGACTTCAGTGTCATCAATTCTAAGGTGAAGTTGATGGACCTGATGAATATTTAAGTTCCTCCCAACTTAGTTCTAGTTCTTTGATCACTTTTCTGATGGAGATGTTTCTGGAGATTTCAGATTTGAGATTTAGACATATGACATCTGAGAGAGGACAATGTAGTTCAAATCTGGAAAATACTTGGTTTAACTAGCATCTTCACAATTAAGAACAGTAGAATCTGGGCTCTGAGGTATATACCAAGTATTCAAAGAGGTAGAAGAACTGGACAGTCTTCTCTAAAGTTGGGAAGATTGGTTTATCTTACCAGTCTGGTTGAAGATGGAGGACATCCATGCAAAAGATGAATGACAATGCAAAGCATCATGTGGTCAGTGTGTTTTGAATAGGACTGCACAATCTACAACTCCTATTTCTTTTTTTTAAATTTTTTTTATTTGTTTTACTTGTTTATTTATTTGACAGAGATCACAAGTAGGCAGAGAGGCAGGCAAAGAGAGAGGGAGGGAAGTAGGCTCCCCGCCGAGCAGAGAGCCCGATGTGGGGCTCGATCCCAGGACCCTGGGATCCTGACCTGAGCCGAAGGCAGAGGCTCAATCCACTGAGCCACCCAGGCACCCCTACAACTCCTATTTCTATGCACAGCAAAGAGACAGATGAGGGCACACATAGAAACTCAGTGTCAATGGCAATGGCATCATCAAGACTGTTAAATAAAAGATAGCCTTTGATACTTGAAATGTCCATTAGAAAGAAGAGCATACTCTGGGATCTATGGTGGAAGAATAGTCTATTATCTGACAGTTTAGAATAGTGTGTACACAGACAACTTCATCAAAGTATTCTCTTGAAGCTTGAAAAAGAATAAACGCTGGACCATAAAGAAAGTGCTGCTTCATATATTAATCCCCCAATTGTTAAGGTGTGACAGGGCAAAATTACTAGATTCAAAATGGGACAATAAAAACATAGATAGAGTACTCTAAAGGGAAATGAAGAAACTGTGAGTTTCCAGTTCTTTCTCTGAGAATAATATCATCCCTGTGCATCCTTTCTCTCAGCCCCACTCTTTTCTATCCATACTCTTTGTTTTTTGGTGGTACCATTAGAGGCAGAGCATTTGCTTAGAAAGACCAAGAGTCTGATCTCAAAAGATAAACATTTTTTAAAATATTTTATTTATTTGAAAGAGAGAGAGAGCATGCGCACACAGCAGGGGTGTGGGGGTAAAGGGGAAGGGCAGATGGAGAGAGAGAGAAGCAGATTCCCTGCTGAGCAGGAAGGCTAATGCTGCCCCATCCCAGGACCCAGAGATCATAACAGAGTCAAAGGCAGATGCTTAACTGATTGAGCCACCCAGGGACCCCTAAACGTTTGTTTTTAAACCTCTAAGCAAAAGGTGTCACACATGGTAAGTGTCTAATATTGATGTAATCTGGAGAAGGGAAACACAAAGAGGATCATTTATCATGGCTTAAGCTCAAAACACAACAAAACTGCCTATCAAAAATGAACATAAGTAAAAATATCTATAAGAACTTAAAGTCTGGTATTTAAAGAGTTTGGTCACTGATCCAAAACAATTTGTCTTCTCTTGAGGTTATGAAAATTCCATTAGCTTCCTGATGTTTTACTTCCTTATCTCCCAGAGAACACCTCTATAAACATGATTTTAGAGAAAATCACCACCTTCCCACTTGAATAGAAATGGTTTGAGTAGGCTAGGAGCAGGGCCAATTTCGTGTCTTTGTGACCCACCACACAAGCCGACTTTACACCGAATGACTCCAAATAGACCCCAAAAGGATTTGATTTGAGTGAGTGTGCTGTAACTGGAGGCATGGCATAAGGTTTACATGTGATGACTTGTTTCAGGGGTCAGTGCCAACTTCACTGGGTGCATTGGGGATCTTGTAGCTGGAATGGATTTATGCTACAACATTTGACAGCTGTGGCGCCAGAAGATAAACAAAACTATAAGATCATTTATGAAAGTTGGTCTTGCAGGAAAAACAGGAGAACATGTGGCTGGCCAAGATGTTTCAAGATCAGGCAGGTACTGCCAGTGGCTTCATCTTGGATGTTCATGCCCCTCCAAAACAGCAGCAGTCAGGTGCAATCACAGCAGCAGACTGGGCCAGTCAACCCTGACTGTGTGTGTGGTTTTCTGGTAACTTTCAGGCCTAGCTTCTCGGAAGGCTGATGTCTCATCAGCAAGGTAGAACACCCATGAGAAACATGGCAGTGAGGAGAGTTAGACCTACTCTTGGTATACTCTTTGATAGAGGAAAGTGTTGGCAGTGAACTAGAATGAGAAATATGTTTGCTAATAGGAGGGAATTTGTTAAAGTAACATGCATCCAAGGTTGACACGGGTTACCAAGAAAGGCTATTCTGGGACAACCAAAGAAAGTTTTAAATGGACAGAATTTCATAAGGAAGAGATTTAGTATTTTGAGGCTTAAGGAAAGAAAGCTTTCTTTTCTTCTGTATAATCTGTGCAGATACTGCTTTTTCAGATTTATGAAGCTACTAATTTCACATTTACACACAAGTAATTTGGTCCTCTTTTTTGTTGCTATCAGACAGGAAAGAAGACTATATGTGAGTATTGGCACCATAAATGTCTTTCCTGATTAGTTTGAGAAGTTCAGAATTTGAAAACCCTTTTTTTTTTCCTCTCTAGATTTGACTGTATGAAAAGAGGAAGGCTCCAATTTCTGAAAACTTGGATTCTTGGGTTTTCTTGACTGTAGTTGACCAACTTACTTCATCCATATAGTAGCTAACGAAGCCAAGTTCACATGGTCAGAACCACTTCTTTGTGAAATCTCAGTGACCAGTTTAATTGGCCTTTACCTAACTTTGTGTGTGCAGGGAAAATCATGCTCCCAGAAGGGCCAGACTGGACTGTCTTATGGAGCATCTTAGGCAAGCCTGTATTTTGCTTCCTTGTCCACACTGCCCTTGCCACCCTGCTCCTGGAGAGCCTCCCATCTATACCCGGCCAGTCTGTAGGTTCTTTTATTACTGACTTTGTAAAGAGATAGCTTAGGGGAGTCAAAAGAGCAGAGGAGCCAGGGCTCAAGTTCCAGCCTTGGTACTACTTTGATTATATGATCATGAGCATATCAGTTCTTGACTTGGAGTCTTAGTTCACTTGTCTTTGAAATCAGGAGACCAAACTCTGTACTTTCTAAGGAGCTTCAAGTGCAAAATTCCTCAGATATAATGCTTCTAAATTTGTCTCTGTGTTCATGGGCTGTAGCCTGTTCTTCTTCATACCCTTCTCTCTATGTAGAACTAACGTAACTTTAAAGATGGGGTTTTGGAGGCAACGAAAGAAAAAGTGGGCAGCCAGTGAGGTGAGCTAGAGATGACTAGACATTCAGAGGTGATACTGATTAAAATTTCCACCATCACACAGATCAGAGGCTGGCAGGGCTACTCTGCCCTTTCACATCCATGCCTTGTGCTACCATTTGTGACTTCTCCCCTTCTAGGCTGTCCTTAGTGCTCCTTCTAATTTGATTCCACATGGATAAAAAATGTTGAGAAAACGCCAAGTTCACAGCAGGATTTTAGCCAGTGCTTGAACCCTTTTCAAAAAATGACACATATTTCTGCGTAGGATTGTGGATTAATACAAACTGTATTATGCATAATTCTATTTTCAGGAGTGTGCAGTCAAGTTGGGGAGATAAGACAGATACATAGGTTTTAGTTTTACCTTCATGTTTCAAATAAAATTATTAATCACCAAGTCTAATTTTTTCAGGTTGATTAAAAAAAATCCGTAGTAACCTTGCTGCTCCCTAGGTGGATTTATTCCTTACCATGGTTCAAAAGAAATCAGTAAGGGCTGATGGGAATTATAAGGGTGATATGGATGTTGACATCCAGTTCTTCTGTTTTTCTTCTGGAAGAAACAAATTCCTTCATTCTTTAAACATTAGGGTGTATTATATAGCCAGCATTTTTTTTTTTTTAAGACCGAGGTGTAAAATCTTTAGAGCCAGACATAGACTCAGATTCAAAGTTGGTTGTTTTCAAGATTTATGTGAACTTGGGCAAGTTACTTACCTTCTTAAGCCTTAGGTTTCTCCTCCTCCCAGTGGGGGACAACAGGGCCTCCCTTAGATGTTGTGAATATTAAATGCAATGAATTAGATATACATGTATGTGTATGCCTAGTACTTGGAAGGCTTTCACTAAAGGGCTGCTGTTAAAAAAGAAAATCATCCCCGGTCCCCAGGGATCCTAAGTATGACAGACACACAACATTAAAGCTCATGGAAATCATGGCCCATTGTCAATGGTACCACACTGGTCATGCTTGGTGCCAGGTGAACATTGGTCCTTCTTGCTTTTCTGTACCTTTCATGTCAGGGGACATCTCAATGGTTGTTTACTGCCTGTAGACATTCATGCAGGCTGGCTGAGGTCCAGAGCAAGGCATGGTAGCCCTTTCATCATCTTGCATGACTGCCAGTAGGGAGAAGAGAAGGAGAAGAATTTTTTTTGCCTCAGTGTGTAATTCTTTCTAATGTATTCATTTAAAGTGGCTATTTCAGGACACTTGCTTTCTTCCAGGAATTCACAAACTCAATTGATGGGTACGATAAGATAAAGTGGCACTTTCTCTTCTCCAAGAACTTCCCCAGCACTCTGCTGCACCTACTGGTTCTTTTTTTTTGCCAGTGTAAACCTCACTCTGCAAAGGAATGCAGTGACAGTCCCATATAGGGAGGATGGACCTGACGTGACCTATCGAGTTTTAGGCTAAGTTCTTTACATGCTTCATTTACTCTATTATACTATTGTAATCCCTGCTTTACAGAAAAGGAGACTGAGGCCCAAAGAGGAAATAATGTGTCCATGGTCACACAATTTAGATTCAGGAATTCAGGTGTTAACTCTGGGTCTACTTCAGTGAATTCTCACCCCTGACTTAGAAAAGCTTAGAAAACTCATATACACATATATAAATACTGACAAACTTTCATAAATTTAATCCCAGTCTCCCAGAATCCCAGAGATTCTGATTTGTTAGCTTGCGTAGGGTCCTGGGGTCAGCATTTTAGGCAAAACTTCTTGTATGATCAGCTGGGTAAGAACCTTTGGCTTAACTCCAAAGTCACATTACACCGTATTTCTACCCAAATAGTAGATTTACTCGCACTGAAGTATCAGAGGTGCTTCCCAACCCACATTTTAGAAACAGAAAGGTTTTGGACAGTTTTGAATGTTTGGGAAATTTTTAACTACTCCCTGTGCTCTGTTCAGTGGACAAGAATTTTTATGCTTCTTTGGTCTATCAAGCTTAGAGGGATATTTGTTATTATAAATTCAAAGAGAAGAGAGATCAGAAAAGATCTTCTTGGACCTTCATATTTCTGAATCCCAGTCAGTTAGAAATGCTCTCTGACTGCCCATCATTCCTGGAGGAAATTTTGGTTGATGATCACCTCTCCTCACCCACCCTGCTCGGCGATTTCCTCTTGGGTCTTCTGAACTTTGGTTCAGGCCCTGACTCTTAGCATCTGGCTCTTAAGGTGCATGAGGGCAGGCTATGCTGGTTATATATGTCTTTTGACATGTCTAAGTATTTTTTTTTCTTCTGCATTTAACAGGAAGATTTTGAAAAACCAAATGTTTTTAGCTATAAGGCAATATTTCCACATCTTTGGAAGATTATTAAGTGAAGCACACTCTGGGATTAGAGGTCATTTTCATCTGAGTTGGTAAATTACTATGGGCATCAACTTATCTATTAGGAAATCTCTTGGAATTGAAAAAATGTGTAGTTTTTTTTTAATTGACAAAGAAACGCAAGAAATTATTAACAAGGTTTTGTTACTAGGAAAAGGATGAGAAAATGTGGGAGATGTTTATTTTCACTTTATATTCTCTCGTAATAATAATAATAAAACAATAACTGCAACAACATTGAAAGTAGTATTTATTACTTTTTTGGTGCTTGATTGCGTATACTATTTCTCTTACTGCATTTGTCATTTAGTATTCACAGTAACCATATCCGATAAGTACTACTGTGCCATTTAGATCCATTCAATTGTAAGTAACATAAGACTGACTTGAACAACAAAGAAATTTATTACTTTACATGGCAAGAAATTCCATGGTAGAGTAGCTGCAGGGGTGATAAATTCAGAGATATCAGGATCTGATGTTTCTGTCTTTTTGCTCTGCCAATGTTAACATGGCTGGTGGTCCTCAATCAAGTTCCTCTCATGGTCCTGAGATGGCTATTGCATCACATTCATACGTGGCAACAACCAGTTTCTTCCCCATTGTGTCTCTTGTTATAAACCTTTCCCAGAAACCCTCCATTTCCCAAAATAGTACACATAATTGCTTTCCATATCCATTTCTAAACCAGCCATCTTTGCAAGGAAAGGGACCACCATGGTTGGCTTCCAGGGAGACCAAGCTTCATTGCTTTCCTGAAGCATATAGAAGAAGAAGGCAGAAAACTGGAAGAAAAAAAAAAATCTCTAAGTGTTAAGAGCACAGTTTTGAGCCAGAGGAAAAGCATTTTCAAACCTGTACACAGACAGGGCTATTGACTCAGAGTATTTATAAGTAATTTGCATTGGTACATATCAAAATTGCCCCAGGCTTCTTTAAGGACCATAGTTTGGGAATTGTCCCCTTATTCTCATCACCAGGATCAGAGTTCTTTTACAAATAATGAAGGGATGGGTTCGATTACTAATTGTCTTCTATACTGTTATTATCCAGATGTTTACAGATGAGGAAATAGAGTAAAAGAGGTCTGGTAATTTCCTCCAAGGATACATGGTTAATACATTGTAGAGCTGAGTCTTAAAATTAGATCTGCTTGCTGCAAAGTCCCTGTATGCTTTAACTACTGTTAAAAAACAAAATTCATGGGGTGCCTGGGTGGCTTAGTCAATTAAGTATCTGCCTTCTGCTCAGGTCATGATCCCAGGGTCCTGGGATTGAGCCCCACATCATAGGGCTCTCTGCTCAGTGGGGAGCCTGCTTCTCCCTCTCCCTTTGCTTGCTGCTCTACCTACTTGTGCTCTCCTAACTCTCTATCAAATAAATTAATAAAATATTTAAAAGAAACAAAATTCATCTGAGTAAATTGTAAGGATCTTATTGGCTTTATTCATTGATTCATGAATTGGCCAGTATCCACTCTAGCAGATAGAAAGGGGCTCTGAGAAGCTACACAAAATGGACAACTTTCACTGGTAGATAGGAGCAGGAACAGGGAGGTTATATTAGGCACAAAATGGGTTGGTTATTGCAAAGTTACTTTATTGAAAGGATGGTAGGGGTCTGTCAGTCAGATTACCTAACTAGTGCTGATTAGGAGATTTCTGATTGAATGACTGGTTTAAGATTCCATGTCCTGGAGAGTAGAAACTGTCTCAGTGTGGTGCTTAGCATAAACATGAGTGATTTAGTATAAGTGACCCCATTTTGGACTCTTGTTTTTCTTGTTGTTGTTGTTTTTTTTTTTAAAGATTTTATTTATTTATGTGACAGACAGAGATCACAAGTAGGCAGAGAGGCAGGCAGAGAGAGAAGAGGAAGCAGGCTCCCCGCTGTGCAGAGAGAGCCCGATGTGGGGCTTGATCCCAGGACCCTGAGATGATGACCTGAGCTGAAGGCAGAGGCTTTAAACCACTGAACCACCCAGGCGCCCCTGGATTCTTGTTTTTAACACTGCTATGATATTCTGCCTTTTTCTGTGCTGTCATTTATTACCTCTTTTTCAACACATATTACTTTACTAATAATTAAAATAATTCTTTAAAAATTGTAGTTGTGGGACGCCTGGGTGGCTCAGTTGGTTAAGCGGTTGCCTTCGGCTCAGGTCATGATCCCAGCGTCCTGGGATCAAGTCCCATATCGGGCTCCTTGCTCGGCAGGGAGCCTGCTTCTCCCTCTGCCTCTGCCTACCTCTCTGCCTACTTGTGATCTTTCTCTCTCTGTCTCTCTCTCTCTGACAAATAAATAAATAAAATCTTTAAAAAAAAAAATTGTAGTTGTAATTTGTACTTAGTTATAACTATAGCTCCTCTAGTCTGGAACTTGGGAAAACCATTTAAGCTTTTTGGACTAAGTTTCCCTTATTGTTAAAATGAGAGTGCTCAGCTGGATGAGAGCTAACATCTTTTCTAGCTCTAAGTTCTGTAAGTTTATGGTACTCATATGAAAGTCATTCAGAGTAGAGATTAAAAAAAAAAAAACTCCACTTGTACATAGGCAGTGATCCACAAAAACAAAGCAAAACAAAACTTCACTTGTACAAATAATGTTGTCTATGAAAAAAAAAATAGAATTTTTAGAAACAGATGTTAGTCTTTCTGAAAAATGCACATGCTTATTTGCCACCAGTGCAGATGGTGGTATGTAACCCTTTACCACTAGGGATTTGGCCCTGATATCCTAGGATGGTTTTTCTTTTCTCTGTTCTTTATCATGGTACTATCTCTTCCAAGGCTTCAGCTCTTGAGGTGTGACTATGCCTGGAAGCCCTTCTGCTGGTGATTGTGAGCTAACAGCTGCTCCACAATACCCACCAGAAACCTCCACACTGTGTAGGGAAGGACAGTGAGCAGATAAAGGTTCTTCTGTCTAGGAAATATGCCCTCTCAAGCAAACGTATACTTGTGACTTCTTGTGACTTCCAGCTGAGATCAACCTTCCCAAATCTCCTTCCAGGGACTTGGAGTAAGATGAGGGTAAAGACAACTTGCCCACACAGCATTAAAGGATAAAGTAATGGACACAGGGAGTAGGAGAGGAAAAGGAAGAGGGTTGAGATATGTACACGTGTGTGGTTTTTTTCCTCATTTTTAGAAAATGAATATTTATGTAAGAGGAGAGAAAGTTTTCATAGTTTTGTTCAGACCAGTATGAGAATTTTAAATTGAAATTCTGGGCATCAGTAAGGCAATAGTCACATTTGCCGAGGAACTTTCAATGTTGAAATATCTACAGACTTTACCATTAGTAAATGAATTTAAACATAATATTGTTAAGCTTCTTACCTCAAAATGTGGAAAATCTGAAGCACATTAATTGACAGTAGAGATGTTTTCAGAATTGCCATTAATTGCAGAGCTAGATACACACTGCCTCTATGCCGGAAGTAAACATAATAGCAGATAACAAGCAAGACTTAATGTAAACTTTATTGAATTTGTTTGCCTTCCTCCTATTAGAACCAACAGAAGTCAGGGACATATTTTAGAATTAAAGAAGAAAATCATCCATGTTTGTTCATTCTGTCATTTATTGTGTAGGAATAAGACCTGTGTATCGAGAGAAAATTTTTAAAAACATGTAACTGGTAGCAGCCGACAGTAAGATCAATATTGAAAACGCAGTTTAAGGAGATAGTTCTCTCACTGTTGCTGACAAAGAAGGGGTTTCAGGATCCTTTGCTCTGGGCAACAGGGAAGGTTCTGGTTACTTTGGATGTGAGTTGCAGGTAGGTTTCCAAACTGGTACCCTGAGCCAGGCACAGCTCCCATGATACTCATTTACAGTGAGCTGATTCTTGAATAGTCATTCCAAAAGACTAAAGCAAGCATGTGTTTTTGGATAAGTTACCCAGGTAGTGCTTTGATTTCCATTTTTCTTCTCCATACAAATTAAAGACCAAATTCTGAAGGTGAGGGGAGAAATAAGATATGTACCACATTGTCACCAAACTCTGTGTAAGATTTCTCTACATTCCATAGACAGATCAAGACTTTGGATTCTGGGCCTGTTTGAAAGTCATGCCCCCATGACACATGCAAAGTCTTCCTTCAGTCAAACCAGGGTAGTTCTTCAAAGACTCAGAGAAGGCAGCTGCTACCCAGAAGGCCCTTTTGAATTGCAGAATTCCAGGCGCTCACACCTCTTAATACAGCACCAAAGACAGCCTCACAGCCTCCAATGTGCTGGTACAGCTGTGAAAGAGCTAACTTTGGCAGCCATAGATCATGGACACTTTGTCTTAGTTTCTCTCAGAATAGCTTTTCATCAAGAGACTTAACATCTCTCAAAACAAATGCAGGAAGAAAGGAAACAAACATAACTAGGTACTTTAAGGAGAGATATTATTTTGAATCTTTGAGTTTTTCTATATAGCTACAGTGTGTGGAATCCATTTCTGGTTTGTGAACAGGTCGATGTGGTAGAAAGAGCAGTAGATCCAGAGTCAGAGCATTCTGAAATTTAGGTCTGGCCTTGTCTACAGCCTTTCTACACTTAGTTTAGCTTCTTTGACCTTGGTTTCCTCATCTATAAAATGAGAGCATTTGGCCAGATGATCTTTGACCTAATGATTCTATGAAAAGTGAATGTTGGAAGCACATGTTCACCTTCTCCAGTTACCAGCTGTGAGTGTGTGACTGGACCAAATGGCACTAACTGTCGAAATGTTTTAGGCTGAAGGGAAAGCATTCTGAAATGGGACAAGGGCACCTCATGTTGAAACCTGGAGCTGGTTAACTCTCCAAGGCCTGGGCCAACCTTTACTTCTGTCTCCCATCCCTATTTGTTTTAGCTGGACCAGGAGGCACTCATTCCAGAATAAATATATCTGAATCAATACCTTCTGATAGGTAGCTTTATTAACAGTCATAAATCAGAAGCTTGACAAAAAATTTTAACTTTATTTCCTGTAACTGATCTAAAATTGCTATGTAGCTTACAGTCTCACAGATAAAGCAATCTTTTCTAGTTTACATCTGTCTGCTTTGGGTAAATATTGGGTTGTGTCAGTATTCAAACTCCCCATGGGGACTGTATCTCTCTTCTCAATGAAACCTCTTGTAGCTCTCCTTCCTCCACATGGCTTCTGGTAGAAGAAAGCTTACTTTTCTTGAACATGGTCATTGGTATATGGGCCCTTGGTTTGAGCAGTCCCCCAAGTCCTTTCTAACCTCTACTGAGATGTGCCTTGTCCTACCAGGTCCCCTGGCAACCTGTGTTGGTTTCTAATGGGCGTGGTTGATTCCACTGGACTTTTGAGTCCTCATGTTAACATCTGACACTTTACCATTAATTCTAGATATGAGGTACTAGAAATTTGTGAATTTATTTCTTTGAACTCCAGGCCTTGTTTGGTCCACCAGTTTTTCAGTACATGTCCCCACTTTGGGCAGTAGGAAATTCTGAATCTCCTACATACAACCTAAGACCTGGGGAATCAATGACATTATATCAGATTTTTGCCTTCTGCCAAGTTCTTCCATGTTACAATTTCTAATCTCCTTTAGCCTTCCTCACCTAATCTCACATTAGTACAAGGCATCTGATGGAACTGTCTCCTCCCAGACTTCCAAATAGGAATACTAGCCCAAGGCTCCTGCTGTCCTGACTCATTGTGAGAATGCAGGAATTGATCAGTAGTGACTGGCACAGTTGGGGAAGATAGAAATGGTTCTCTTGTGCTCCATATTAGCCATAACTTCTATCTTTATAGCACTGTAGCTCTTATCTTTGAATTGACATATTTCTCAAGTGGAGCTGGTGAGTATACTTAGGACATGAACTGGGGACAGTGGTTCTCAAACATTAATATGTAAACAATTACCTGGAGTCTTGTTAAAACACATTGCTGGGCCCCACCCTTGGTTTCTGATTCTATAAGTCTAGAGTAGAGACTAAGGATTTTTATTTCTAACAAGTTCTCAAGTGATATTGATGCTGCTGGTCCTAGATCTAGGACCATACTGACCTAGAATCTTCATATTTAGAGTATAAAGACTGTGGTAAAAGCAATGCAATTTCTAGGTACAACTTTCTGCTTAGAAACCTGAAGATATATAGTTCTTCAATCTGAGGGATGTTAATAAGATCTGGATAGAGAATAAGTATTAAAAAATTAATGGATAAGCCATCGATTTGTATTATTACATTAATTATTTTCCAATGATTTCTTTTTCCTTGGTATATTCCAGATTACTATCCTGCAGTGAAGGTAGTTATAACTAAGGTATGATTTGGAGTCACTAAAAGAACTTTCTTTAGCTTTATGTCCAAAATACCTAGGTTACCTTTGAGCTGAGGTCTAAGCCTCTCCACGCTTGCTGCAAGAGAGAGCAGGGACGAGCTATCTGTGACACAGGCTTAACATATTAAATTTTTCTTGTATTTTATCCTGTTACAGTCTATGCTTCAAACACAAACTCCCTATTAAACATTTTAAGTTAATAACTTTATTTGTATACTATAAAATTCACCTATTTAAAGACATAATTCAATTATCTTCCGTATACTTACAAAGTTGTACAACTGTCATCACTATCTAATTTTGGAACATTTTTATCAGCTCCTAAAAAACCTCATGCCGTGTACAGTCATTTCTCTTTCACTCTTTGTCCTAGGCAACTACTGATCTACTCTCTGTCTCTATATATTTGCTTTTACTGGACATTTTATATAAGTGGAATTATATGCATTCTTTTGTGTCTGGCTGCATTCTGAACACAATGTTTTGGAGGTTCATCCATGTTGTAGCATGTATTGGGACTTCATCAAACACTGACTTGTATCAAACCCTCTTTTGGTGTGAAAACCTCTTTCTCTCCATTTCTGCTGTGACTCTTGGAGTCTAGGTCTTGGTTTCTGAAAGTGTAGTCCCTAACCAGTTACATGAGATACTTCATGCAGACATGCAATCAGGATCTTCATTTTTACAAGATTCCCAGGGGGTTTTGGCGCATATAGCAGTTTGAGAAGCTCTGCCCTTGAAAAGGTCTTCACCTCTGTTGGAAGGCATTTGAGAGCAGCCTCCCATGGCCTCCTTCCCTCCACTACCCCCACCAGAGCACCCAACATGCTGACTAGTCCTGAGATTAGTCATCACAGGACACTCCCCCACTACCCATGCCCTATTTATTAAACAATATAAGTGGCTTTCTGTTAGCTGTTTTAAGTGCTGAGTCTCTGTTCCTCAACTGTGATGGTTAAGGCTCTCTAAATTAGCCTCTCTACCTACAGAAACTTCTCAACCTCAATGCTCTAACAAAATTTTTCAGTTCCTGACATGCCAGAGAATTACTGCTAGAGAATAAGGATTATTTCTTATAGGTCACTGATGCTGGTTACTAGAAGAGTCCTGGCTATATTTTAGCCATTTTGTAAATTCTGCAGGAATGAGTACAAGGCCAGAGGCAGGATGATAATGTTTTCCTAAAAGAGAAGAAGTGACTCCCATAGAGCTTACATATGGAAACTGTTAAGGGAAAAAATTATAATAAACATATGAATACTACAACCATATTGATATTTATTGAATACAGTATGAGATCTTTTGTGTATATTATATTGTGAAATTTTCACTAGAACTCTATGAAGTAAGCATTATTATTTAGTGAGGCACTCCTATTCATTCCTATGGATAAGGAAATTGAGACTCAAAGGCATTGTGTAACTTATCTAAGACATACAGCTAGTTAAATGCAGAGCTAAGATTGAAACCCAAGTTTCTGTCTCTAACTATTATGCTTTCTCTCCATATTGATAAAGGGGAGTTCCACCAAAGGGAATATTGGGACATGATGGAGATAACTAGAGTCTTAGAGGTCATAACTATTTTTCCAAGTCAGGAAATGTTTCCACAGCAATATTCCTGTTTTCATTGGAACACCAGTGAGATTTAAAGTCACTCATGAATTTCCTCCTTTGCGTCAGAAAACATTCAAAGGGAACAACCCAACGGATACAGATGGACTCCACCAGCTTCCTAGGCCAAGTTCTTCTCTTTCTTGTTGTGAGTGGCCTAGGTGCACTGACTCCTCACTCTCAATTTAATAGCATCATGAGATGACCAGGATAACAAAGGGTAATCTTCTCTGGCACTCTAAGATTAGAGATTCAGATACAAAGTGAACTAACTCATCCAGTCAGCTGCCTGCCCCGGTATAATATGCAACTTGCTTCTATGGAGTACCAGTGTTTTCAATATCATCAGACTATATGAACATTGAAAAATACTTATTTCCTGTTTCATGTTTATAAAGCTACTGGTTAGCAATTCACACTATTTTCTAATGGTTTCTAAATCACTAGACCAAAAAATATGAAGACTTCCTATAGCTCACAGCTTCAAATATGAGTTCCATAAATCTGCTCTCAGAATGAAGTAGAATGGGGGAATGTAGAAACCTGGATCCAGGAGATATGGTTGGGGCAATCCAGTTCAGAGGTCTCCAAAGGGCTCCTAAGTAAATGACCTTCTGTGGAGGTCTTTGTCAGTCACCATAGGATGAGGGGAGTGAATATGATGAGGGTGAATATGATGAGGATGAGGGTAGTGAACAGCTTAAAACAATGTCCATTTTAGTTGCTCATAGTTCTGTAGGTCAGAAGTCTGGCATGGTATGAGTGAGTTCTCTGTTTAGGATGTCACAGGTTAAATGAGGCCGTTGACTGGTTTGAGGTCTCTAGAGGCTCTGGGAAAAAGTCCACTTCCAAATTTACTCTGTTTGCCATCATGGGACTAAGTTCCCTGTTTCCTTGCTGGTGATCAGAGGGGCTGATCTCAGCTCCTAGAAGCCACCAGTATTCCTTGCCATGCGGTCCCCTCTATCTTCAAGCCATCAATGATGTGTTGAATCTTTCATGTAGCTTCAGGTCTCTGTCTTCCTCTTTGGCCATCAGCCAGAACAAACTCACTCTTGAATGGTTCATGTCATTAGGTTATGCCCACTCAAATTATCTCCGTATCTTAGTTTGGTGGATTTGGAATCTTAAATACATCTCCAGAATTCCTTTACACAATACTCAGATTAGCATTTGGCTGAATAACTAGGAGAGAGTGTATGTATACTGGGCTAGAAATCTTGGGGTCCATTTTAGAATTTTGCATACCATAGAAGCAATCTAAGTGGGGTTAGACCCCCATTTTGCCTTAGTCAGAGTTGCCTCATTCTGATGGGTTTTCTGTTTTGTACCTTTATGTAATTTTTTTTCAGTAAATAAACATTTATTTTGATTTATTTTATTTAGTTATTTTTTAAAGATTATTTATTTTTTAGAGAGAGAGAAAAAGAGCATGTGAGTGGGGGTAGGGACAGACAGAGAAGGAGAAGGAGAGAAGCATACTCCCTGCTGAGGGCAGAGTCCAGTTGTGCTGGATCCCACCACCCTGAGATCATGACCTGAGCCAAAATGAAGAATGAGAGCCCCAACTGACTGAGCCACCCAGGTGCCCCTTAATTTGGATTAAATAATGTACCCTCTCCTCGCTCTGACTCATAACCTATACTAATTCCTTCATTTCACAAATGAAATTCAGAGAGGTTATGGTATGTCATAGAGACCAGTTTGGTCAGTGGAACTGCATGGTAGGCCTTCTCACTCCTGGGCCATTGCTCTATACCCTGAGCACTAGTGCTTTACCCTGAAAAGCTGCTCATCTTTTCTCATCATCAAATTATCCTGAATTTCACATTAACCTTGTCTTCTTTAGGATCCCAGAAAAGTGGGTATTATTTCCTTAGGTTCTGTCTAATGCAAACTAGCATGAATACTTAATCTGTGAGTTAGGCTCCTGCATGGAACAATTATGGACATTACTAGAAGAGGTAATTAATTTATTACAAGGGGATAGGTAATCACCCAATGCTTGAATGCTTCCTAGCTCTGCCACAGGTTTCCTCTTCCTGCTCTGAGCCTTTCCTTGTGCACAGTGAGCACTCCCATACACCTCAGGAAGTGCCAGGAGTTGAGTTGGAGATATGGTTTGCTGAGCAAGAAATATAAGAGAACATTGTGTTTTGTGTCTTTCTCTGAAGTCCAGCCTGTGCCATACACACACAGTCATTGACATATCCTCATTGACCTTAATTGCCCAGGCATCACTCAGTGGTTCCACTAGTTAAAATGTACCATTAACGCTGCTCCCTGAAGAAGGGAGCAGTTTGAGAGCATGAATCTTCCCTAGACTCTGGGTTCCTGTATTCACACTCACTGTTGCTTTTTTCTACTTGTCAAAGTATACAACCAAAAAGTCAGGAAAACAGACAATCTGTAGTAACTATTGCTCTATGAAGATTGGGCAAAAGCTATGCCCATTCAAAAATAGTGTCTCTTAAAGTTTTTGGATTACAACCCACAGGAGGAACTATATAGCATAAATTCAGTATGTTATACACATGCATGTATATGAATACACATAAATAAACATAAATAAAAGGAAACACATTTTTAAAGGATTTTATTTATTTATTTATTTATTTATTTGAGAGAGAGAGAAAGAGCATGAGTGAGGTAGAGGGACAGAGGGAGAGGGAAAAGCAGACTCCCCACTGAGCAGGGAGCCTGAAATGGGGCTTGATCCCAGGACCCCAGGGTCATGACCTGAGCTGAAGGCAGAGGCTTAACTGACTGAGCCACCCAGGCACCGTGGAAACAAAATTTTACTGAATTAATATTCTTACTACTAGTATTCTTTTATTCAAAACTGTTTTTTTAAAAAATACTGGTTGATATCTATTAATAGTTGTAGCCTGGTCAGAAAAAAGGCTCCTGTATCCTCTTGAAGGCTTAGTGAGTCTTGACTGCTAATCCACATTATCCTCACAGTGAACATTATACCTGGGTCCTGAAGATTAAAGTTATCCCTGAGAAGGGAGAGTAGAATGCCAGGACTTGCATTCCAGAGCTCTGGTTCATGTGTGCAATGTTGATGACGTGATTTACCCTGTCTTAATGATTACTGAATAAATGTCTAGTGAGAATTACTATATTCAAGATGGTGGATATGATGAACTCTGTAACTCTAGCTTATTGAGAAACTGCTCTGAATTATACATTATCTTAACCCATCTTTATGATCTCTGAAAGTATTACTATCCTTCCAATCACACAGATGAAAAAAATGGGGCTTAGAACATTTTTGAACTGCCTAAGATGGTGTAGGGCTTGGAGCCTGTTGGTCAGAGAGCAGAGTTCATATTCCCCTCTATGATCTGGGCATTGGAAACAGAAAATAGAGCATTTGGTACTGACCCAAGTTTTAAAGTTTACATTCAGGCACCCCTGAAAATATTTTAAGAAGGCCCGTTCCATTGAAAACCCTGGAAGAGGGGCGCCTGGGTGGCTCAGTGGGTTAAAGCCTCTGCCTTCGGCTCAGGTCATGATCCCGGGGTTCTAGGATGGAGCCCCGCATCGGGCTCTCTGCTCTGCGGACAGCCTGCTTCCTCCTCTCTCTCTCTGCCTGCCTCTCTGCCTACTTGTGATCTCTGTCTGTCAAATAGATGAATGAAATCTTAAAAAAAAAAAAAAAAGAAAGAAAACCCTGGAAGAAGAGTCTCTATTCTTGCTGTCTAGCCCTTGGCATTCCAGGGACTACTTGGCCATGATTAATAAACAGCCCTCAAAAGGACTGTCAGGACTGGGTGGGACATGGAGAGAAGAGAGTTTCAGGAACCCTTCTGCTCTTCCCATTTCCCAGTGGCCTCTGTTGCTGTCCTGACCTCAGAGTCACTGTGGGGAGTTGAAAGGAAGTAGGTGAAGTACCAGGAAGGAAATGAAGGGCACATATGGGCAGAAAGGAGTAGGTCAAATAGGCTGGGATTCCCTGGGAAGTTCTTACCCTCTGATTTCTACCTCTCCCAACCAACTCAAACCCTACAGTGACATATTTTTTTAGTTGTGCTTAATTAACATCCAGTTAACAAAAGCCAGTTTGTGCTGCTTATCATTTTATGGACTTTTCTATTTGCCTTTGTCCTTTACAATGTACCATATCAATTTATTGTCAAGCCTCTGAGACTCAACACTTAGAGGAAAGAGTATTCTACTCTGAGTCAGAAAGGCTGGGTTCTGCCTTGGGACTCTCACTTAAATGTGGTTTGACTTTCTTTTTTTTAGATTTTTCTCCCCATCTGTGAAGTGAAGATAATGATATTATCTACCCTCTGACCACACATGGTGTATTGCATAATGATGCAAAAGCAGTTTTGCAAGATATATATTAGTCTTTGAAGGAGGAAAACTTTCAAATAGTTTCTAGTTACAACTTGAGTGGCCTAAAGGTATTAGTTTACATATATATTTTTAATTCTGTTAGAGGGCTGGTTGCTAAGATAAGATTTCTGTTTTCAAGGAAAGTCTATGCCCTCTAGAAACCATGACTCTAATGTAAATTGACTAATTGAACCACTGCAGACATGTCTTATCATCAGGCAGTACCAGAAAAATAGTGACTGGTTCTGCTGAAATCATGAATATTCCCTTTTGTCAACCATTCCAGTGTGGTTGGAACATGGATAGGAGGGAAGTGGAATGAATTGATGTAGGAAATGTGGGCAGGAGTTTCATCTTGTAGGAGTTTGTGTAGATCATGGAAGGAAACCGGACACTGTCCAAGTACAGTGGGACACTAGGTAGATAAAACAAATAGGTGCTCTTTTTCCTAGTCAGAGTATGAGGGTGGGGGAAAGTTTGGAGGGAATGGGGCCCCTCCTTCATGTGAAAAGTCTTGCCGTGTAGACAAAGTAAATCTATGTACCTTCAGGCCACCAGCTGCTTGATGATCCTGACCTCCCACTCTCTTGCCACCTCCTCCCCAGGAGGAATGTGGTAGTAGGGACAAGAAGAGACCTGGATGCATCTACACACAGCCTCTATACAAGAGTCTTTTCCTTTTACCCTCTCATGACTTATGGGATCTGTTTTGACTTGCTTGCCACCCAAGGGGAGAAGAAAAAATCTGAGCAGAGTTGAAGGAAGAAACCAAAAAGTACTTCCAGCAACTATTCCTGATTCTCAAGGTAAATGAAGAATCCTCTGCAGTAGTGAATAAATGTCGCCCCCTGCCCCCCCGCCCAAGATTTCTATGTCTTTATACCTACAACTTGTGCATATGTTCTATTATCTGGCAAAAGAGACTCTGGAGACATGAGTAAATTAAGGGCCTTGAAAGGAAAATATTATCCCAGATTATCCGAGTAACCCCTAAATGTAACCACAAAGGCACCTATAAGAAGGTGGCAAGACTGTCAAAGGAGCAAGCAGGTGAGGTTGTGGACCGGAGCAGGATGTTAGAGTGATGTACAGAAGGAATTCAGCTAGGAAACAGAGGAAAATAGATTCTCCTCTCCAACCTCCAGAGAAACCAACTGTGTCCATACCTTGACTTTAATCCAGCAAAATTGATTTCAGACTTTGTTTCTAAAACTCTAAGGGAATAAATTTGTATTATTTTAAATCACTAAATTTGTGTAATTTGTTACAGCAGCCATGGGAAACTAATATATTCCTTCCAAGGCTTTTTCTCAAACTTTCAAATGGCCAGATCATATGCTCATTCATTCTTAGCAGGGCTCCAGTCTTTTGGGAACCAGATCATGGGTATTGAAGTCTCCCAGAACTGGTTCTCATCTGAGCTCAGCCACTGCCCACTAAGGTAGCCTTAGAGCAGTTATTTGACCTCACTCTCCTCATCTGTAAAGTAGGGAAAGTAATAATACCTACCTTACAGGTCAGTTGTAAGACTTAGAGGCAGTGTGGTAAGGAACATAACATGTCCATGACACATAACTGGCCCTCACATGTGAAATAGGGATACACTCTCACCTTCATAATGCTTTCGTCTCAGAGAACATGGGCCTATTTGTGGGAGGGAAAGGGACCCTTGCTTTGATTCCTGAAGCTGAGCTACTTCTGTGGTACTAGTAACTCTGGCAGCTGGACACGTCCAGAAAGAAACTTCCAAAGAAAAGGTTATTTGTGTAACAAAATAAAAGAAGATAGGCTGAGTGTCACCTGAAGAACTGACTTAAAATAAGCTCCATGTCCAGGAACATGTCACCTGTCAGAAAAACAAGCACCATATAAGGAGTTGCATTAACCAGACACGGCAGGCAGGCACCCAACACAACTTGTCCACCATGTGACTCATCACCAGGAGGGAGCTCAACGTGAAACAAGAGCAGATTGTTCTGTTCTGCCTAGCCTAAGGCTTCAGGAAGGAGCATACCCCTTTTTTTCATCCCTCCCCGTTTCTCCATGGACGACCTAGCTAATCTCTCCTAATGCCAGTGCAAACTTTTCCTTCTACCTTCAAAATGTAACTTCCCCATTGTTTGGAATATCTAATGCTATAATCTAGAGTCTTGGAGTCGGGGGGTGTCTTTGGAGTCCATAGACTTACATAATGTTATATCTAAATAAATTGTGCCCTGTCATGTGAATTGTCAAAAGTTAAATAGACGGGCAGTGACAGAGCTCTGAGCTCTGCTAAATCCTGACTTTTGCTCATGCCCTGCAGCATGTGAGCAGTGACTTTGGACCCTTTTGGCTTTGGTGCTAAAATGTCGTAGTATTTAGTTGATCAGATTAACCAGCTGTCTCCTAACAGAGAGCAGACCCAAAGAGCTGAATCTAATTTTTGAAGCCGAGGATGGGATTGAGAGAGGTGCAAGCTTCAAGGCACTGTGCCAAAGCCAACTTCTCCACTTTTCCTAAGTCTTGCCCTGAGCTTGTTGGGTGGTTAAACTTCTTTTGTGCTTATTCTTGGGCCATTAGTTGTATTCTAGAGCTTCAAAGGAAACAGGCATAGATTCTAGACTTTCCAAAATTTTCAGAAGAAGAAAGAACTTCAGGTGCCATCTAGTCTCACTGATTTGCTGCTCACGAATGAGCAAATGGAGCCTCTAAAGAGGTTAAGTGACTTGTCCGTGGCAGTACTGTCTAAAAAACTTTCAGCAGTGGTAGAAACATTCTCTTGACTCTGTCTGTTGTGGAAACCACTAGCCTCATGTGGCTATTGAGCACTTAAATGTGGCTAGTACTGCTGAGGAAGTAAATTTTAAATTTTATCTAATTTTAGTTAATTGATCTAAATAGTCCATGTGGCAGGTAGCTACCATGTTAGACAACATAGGTCTAAGGTCACAGAACTTGGATGCAACACTACGTCACTTTGACTTTAAATTCTTTCCTTTTTTCATTACCCCCATACAGAACTCTAGGTTGAGATAAACTTTTTCTGTGGAGCAGGAGCCTTATAATGTCACGTCCTTGGAAAAGCTTCCAAGTGAGCAGTAGTGGCTGCAGGTGGGATATCACTAGTGGGAAAAAGATAAGTCTTCTATTATTAGAATATATGGACTTTCCCAGGTAGGAGGGTAATAGAGAAGTTCATTCATTCATTCTTTCTTCAAGGAAATATTGACTGTCCACTATGTGTCAGGTGTGTGCTAGCCACTAGGGACCACAGTGATTACTTGATATGTCCTCTGATTAAGTTTCCTAAAGACGAATGGGGAAAAGTGCCACATGAGTTCAGAGGTGAGAGAAACATTTGTTGCTGGTGAAAGTTCCCAGCTTCCTTTGGTAAATACTCCACATCATGTTGCAGAAAACACTTGCCTATACAACCTCTGAGTCAGTACTGATGAGGCCTGTGCTCACTCAAGCTTTGTATCTAACCTCTTAGGTAAACAGTATACTTTCTTCTAGACCTAGACTAGTTTATTTCCATAAATTCATCCCAGGAGGATGTAGTAAAATCATGGTTGGGATGACCACATGGGCTTTTTAGGTTTTAGTTTGGTTTAGGATTAGTTAGGTCCAAGCTCTGTAGAGAATAAGCCACAGCATTATTCTGGCATCTGTATAATATAAACTTGCTCCACCCTTTCTTGTGTGACGGTAAGTTCTCTATCAATTATTTTGAGGATAGTTATTATTTACAAGTTCTTATTAAGAACTCTTAACATGCATCTCTCTGTGTGTGTGCACATGTGCATTGGAGAGTGATAATGGTTAAGACATAGTAGCCACTCTTGCTGGACAGAATCAGGAAAAAAAAAATCGTTATTGACAAAGTAGCCTTGGAAGTGGACCTTGAAATAGTCTGTCAGAGGAGGATGGAGAAGGACATTTCAGGTGAAGAAAATGGGAGAAGCAAAGAATCAGAGGTGGGAGAATGCAGAGAGGGAATGAGAAATAGATATGGGAAGTTATACTAATTAGACCAAGGAAACTTCAGATAGGGCAGTAATAGCCACTGAGAAAGGGAACCTGGGGCCTCATTGTCAGGCTAAAGAGTTTGGACTTTACCATAGTCAGTGGGGAGCCATTGAAAGTTTTTGAGCTTTGGAGTCATACAGTGAAGCTGAGTTCATTTAATCAAGTGACAGAAGGATGAATCTTGGTGGGGAGAAGCTATTGCTGGGAATTCATTCAATGGGGATTTCTATAGTCCAGGGAATAGGTGATGTGGGTCTGAACAGGAGCAGTGGCAGAGGTAAACAGGTAGCTGTTGTTTAGCTCTTTATCTGACTGAATGAAGGTAGAGGATGAAAGTTAGAAATGTTGCTAAGATTCTAAGCCTAAATGACCAAAGACATAGAGATAGCATGTGAAGAGAAATAAGGAAGTCAGGAGAAAAGCTGGTTTAGGGGGAAATTTGACTACCCTGATGGAAATGCCCAGCACAACAAAATGAGACATTGAGAACTGGATGTCAACCATTAGAGAGTAGTGGGATGGAGATGTACCTCTCGGAGCTGATGAGGAGGTTTTTCATTAAGATACCCAGCTCCCAAGAGGAGTAAGGGCCAAGGTTTAAGAAATGGTGAAGGGGCGCCTGGGTGGCTCAGTGGGTTGAGCCTCTGCCTTCGGCTCAGGTCATGATCTCAGGGTCCTGGGATCGAGCCCCGCGTTGGGCTCTCTGCTCAGCAGGGAGCCTGCTTCCCCCCTCTCTGCCTGCCTCTCTGCCTAATTGTGATCTCTCTCTGTCAAATAAATAAAATCTTTAAAAGAAAAAAAAAAGAAATGGTGAAGGAGACAGGTGAAAGGGAGGAGTTTCAGGGGAAGAACAGAAGAACAAAACACCTCAGAGCCAAGGGAGAAGTGATAGAGAGTGGGCTAGTCAGTAAGTCTCTATATTTAGCTCCTGTTGCTAAATCTTCTTTGATGAGCAAGAAAGATATATTCCTTAGCCTCATGAAGCTCACCACCCCTTGGATAAAATAGATGAAGCAAGCAAGCAAATAAACTAATCAACAATTTCAAATAATACAAGTGATGAAGAAAATAAGCTGAGTGCTGTGTTAGAGGATATTAAGAGTGGATGACTTGTCCTTTTAGAGGTGTGGTTAGGGAAGACCTCTTTTACCAGGTATCATTTCAGCTGAGATGAGCAGTGAGAAGAAACTGGCCATATGGAAAGGGTGGGGTAAGCTTCCTGGCAGAGGGAAGAGGTACTGGCTGATGGCCAGGGAGACTGGACAGGAGACTGAGGAGGAGAGGTTTATGAGATAAAAACCAGAAGGGTAGGCAGGGCCAGATAATGCCAGCCCTCAGAATGAAATTTGAACTTCATTGTAGGAGCAAAGGTCAACAGCATGAAACTGAGAACAGCTTAAAGAGAGTGCCGATAGAGAATAGACAATGGGAGTCAACCACAGGACTGGACTGGTGATCTTTGAGGGAGTAGAGGAGAGGATAGTAGTTTAAGTTAGTCTACAGTATTGGGGATTTGAAGCATTTGGAGACCCTTTCTTGGAGAAGTTTGGTGGTAATAGGAGGCTAGGAGATAGGATAGTTTCAAGAATGTCAATCAAGACTGTGCTCACCTCAGACACTTAAGTAGTCATGCCGAGAGTCAGAAAGGTTTGTTTTTACCACTGTAGCTGAAGTCAGAAGGGAAAAATGGAACACCTGGCCCCTGTTCCAAGCTGTTCCTAAAGTCGCCAGGAAGGCGTAGTAGACAGCCAGCATTCCTGTTGGATAGGAAGAGGAGAGCAGAAGTCACAAGCAGGACCTGCTCAATTTCTGGTGGAGTGACTGGCCTTTGCAGCGTGTAGCTGATGGCAAGGCCCTTGGGCTTTGGAGATGGATTGGGAAAGCCCCAGGCCTGGTTAGCCAGCTAGGGAACAGACCGTGCGATCCTAACTATCACTTCACACAGTATGCTTGACTCATGGGTGTTGACAATTGCAGTATAATTTTAATTATACTAGGCAGAATTTCATAATACCTCTGTCAACTGATATTTTGTAAAAGGCTATGAAGTTTTAATAGTTAGCTGTTTCAAGAGAGTTCTTAGCTTTTAAACCCTAGCTGAAGAGACTGAGTGAGATCTGGGTTATAATTATAAGGGTTGAGATGTGGCTGGGAATCCTATAAATACCAAATTAAAAAGAAACTCACCAACAAGGAAGACCTGTTCAGGAAAAAGCACTTCATCAACCCCATGCCTGCAGCCCCATATCTTTAATTCCTGGGACAAAGGGCCAGAATCTGGTTTCTAGTTGCAAAAGACTCCTGAGGAGGAGGAATAACCAAAATTTGCCTTCCTTGCCTTTCCTTCAAGGCCCAGGTTTATGTGCCAGGGTCTTTGAGTAGAAATCCAAGGAGAAATTGGTGGCAAAGGCAGATGGGAGGCCCAGCAGCAGTGCACACTGGTCCACCTGGAATAGCGTTTGTCAAAACTCCTGTGCATCACCATCATCACCTTTTACTAGCCTATGCCCTGCCTCATCTCTAAACCAAACATGTAAGAATTTTTACTGTGGGGTCCAGGCTTCAAAATTAAAAACAAAGAAATGTTCTGTGGTAGGCTGAATAATGCCCTACACCCCAAAAGATGTCCACATATTAATCCCTGGAACCTGTGAATATTATTTTATTATTTTATTTTAGGTTTTTATTTAAATTCCAGTTAGTTAACATACAGTGTAATATTAGTTTCAGATATACAGTATAGTCGTTCAAAATTTCATAAAACACCTGGTGCTCATCACAAAAATGCATTTCTTTTTTTTTTTTTAAAGATTTTATTTATTTATTTGACAGACAAAGATCACAAGTAGGCAGAGAGACAGGCAGAGAGAGAGGAGGAGGAAGCAGGCTCCCTGACAAGCAGAGAGCCCGATGCGGGGCTCGATCCCAGGACCCTGAGATCATGACCTGAGCTGAAGGCAGAGGCTTTAACCCACTGAGCCACCCAGGTGCCCCCAAAAATGCATTTCTTAATCCCCATCACCTATTTAACCCATTACCCACCCATCTTCCCCTTTGGTAACTCTTAGTTTGTTCTCTATAATTAAGAATCTGTTTCTTGGTTTGTGTCTCTTTGTCCCCTCCTTTGCTCATTTGTTTTGTTTCTTAAATTACATATATGAGTGAAAGCATATGGTATTTGTCTTTCTCTGATTTGTTTCACTTAGCATAATACTCTCTAGTTTCATCCATGTCATTACAAATGGCAAGATTTCATTTTTTATGGCTAAGTAATATTCCAACATATATATGTACCACATCTTTTCTTTATCCATTCATTGGTCGATGAACATTTGGGCTAGTTCCACAATTTGACTATTGTAAATATCACTGCTATAAACATTGGGGTTCATATATCCCTTTGAAGTAGTGTTTTTGTATGCTTTTGGTAAATACTTCGTGGTATAATTGCTGGATTGTAGGTAGTTCTATTTTTAACTTTTTGAGGAATCTCCATACTGTTTTCCACATTGACTGCACTAGTTTGCATTCCCACCAACAGTGCAGGAGGGTTCCTCTTTATCTGCATCCTTGCCAAGACCTGTTGTTTCTTGTGTTATTGATGTTAGCCTTTCTGACAGATGTGAGGTGATATCTCATTGTAGTTTTGATTCATATTTCCCTGGTGGTGAGTGATGTTGAGCATTTTCTCATGTGTTTGTTGGCCATTTGTACATTTTCTTTGGAAAGGTGTCTATTCATTTCTCCTGCCCATTTTTTTAGTTGGATTATTCATTTTTGGGTAATGAGTTGTATAAGTTCTTTATATATTTGGATACTAATCCTTTATTGGTTGTGTCATTTGCAAATATCTTCTCCCATTCTATAAATTGCCTTTAAGTTTATTGATTATTTCCTTCACTTTGCAGAAATTTTTTATTTTTGTGAAGTCCCAATTTTTATTTTTGTTTTTGTTTCCCTCACCTCAAGAGACATATCTAGAAATAAATTGCTACAGCTGATGTCAAAGTAGTTGCCTGTGTTCCCCTCTTGGATTTTTATGGTTTTATGTCTCACATTTAGGTCTCTCATCCATTTGAATTCATTTTTGTGTATGGTATAATAAAGTGGCCCCGTTTCATTCTTTTGTATGTGCTGTCCAGTTTTCTCAACACCATTTGTTGAAGAGACTTTTTCCCATTGGGTATTTTTTTACTGCTTTGTTGAAGATTAATTGGCCATATAGCTATGGGTTCCTTTCTGCACTTTCTAGTCTGTTCCATTAATCTATATGCTAGTACCATACTGTTTTGGTCACTTTGTGATATAACTTGAAGTCTGGAATTGTGATACCTCCAGCTTCGCTTTTCTTTTTCAAAGTTGCTTTGGTGACTTTGGGGTCTTCTGTGGTTTCAAACAACTTTTAGAATTATTTGTTCTAGTTCTGTGAAAAATGCTGTGTTATTTTGATAGGGATTGCATTATATGTATAGATGGCTTTGGGTAGTATAGACATTTTAATAATATTTGTTCTTCCAGTCCATGGGCATGGAATGTGTTTCCATTTCTTTGTGTCCTCTTCGTTTTCTTTCATTAGTGTTTTATAGTTTTCAGAGTACAGGTCTTTTACCTCCTTGGTTAGGTTTATTCCTAAGTATTTTATTATTTCTGGTGCACTTGTAAATGGGATCGATTCCTTAATTTCTCTTTCAGTGCTTTGCTACTGGTGTATAGGAATGCAACAGATTACTGTATGTTGATTTTATATCCTGTAGCTTTACTGAATTCATGTATCAAGTCTAGCAGTTTCCTGGTGTGGAGGCTTCTGGGTTTTATTTTTTTTATAGAGTATCATGTCATCTGAAAATAGTGAAATTTTGACTTCTTCCTTATCAGTTTGAATACATTTTATTTCTTTTTGTTGTCTGATTGCTGAGGCTAGGACTTCCAGTACTATGTTAAAAGCAGTGGTGAGAGAGGACATCCCTGTCTTATTCCTGAAGGTAGAGGAAAAGCTCTCAGTTTTTCCCCATTGAGGATGATATTAGCTGTGGGTTTTTTCATTTATGTCCTTTATTACTTGTAGGTATGTTCCCTTTATCTCTCCTTTGTTGAGGGTTTTTATCATGAATGGCTGTAGTATTTTGTCATTGATGTTTATGCATCTATTGACATGATCATATTGTTCTTATCCTTTCTTTTATTAATGTGGCATATCACAATGATTGATTTGTGAATATTGAATCCACCTTGCAACCCAGGAATAAATCCCATCTGATCATGGGTGAGTGACTTTTTTAATGTATTGTTATATTCAATTTGCTAGTATTTAATTGAGGATTCTTGCGCCCATGTTCATCTGGGATATTGGCCTATGGTTCTCTTTATTTAGTGGACTACTTGTTTGGTTTTAGTATCAGGGTAATGCTGGCCACATAGAATGAGTTTGGAAGTTTTCCTTCCTTTTCTGTTTTTGGAATCATTTGAGAAGAGTAGGTATATGAATGTTATTTTATATGGCAAAAGAGACTGCACATGTGATTGAAAATCTTGAGATGAGGGGATTATCCTGGATTATCTGATATAATCACAAAACACCTTATAATAGAAAGTGTCAGAGGCAGAGGGAATGACAGGGAAAACTGAGATTGAAAATGGACAAGGGGCAACAACCCAAAGAACATAGGCAGACCCTCGAGACTGGAATAAGGGAAAGAAAGATTTTTCCTTAGAGCCTCCAGGGGAAACAAAACCCAACAGACATGTTCATTTGACCCAGTGAAAGAGATTTGGAACAACTGACCTCTTGGATTGTAAGAGAATAAATTCATGTTGTTGTAAGCCAGGAAGTTTGTGGTAGTTTGTCGCAGCAGTTATGGGAAATTAATACAGTCTCCAGAAGTGATGCTAATGATGAGCCGAAGTGAAGAATCAGTGATGGAGAACCTTGGTGCTGAAAGTGTGTCAAGGACCAGCAGCATCTGTAACACTAGGGACTTTTTTAGAAATGTAGACTTTCAGGACCACCCCAGACTTTCTGCTGCAAAATCTGAATTTTAACAAGATTCCCAGATGATTTGAATGCACACTGAAGTTTGAGAAGTGTCACATTTTCAAACAATGGTTTTTCCATCCTACCTTTACTTTAGAATCTCCTGAGAAACTAAAAAAATGTAGATCTCAGGCCAGGGCATGCTGTTTTGGGAAGTGCTGAGGTGATTTTAATGTGAAACCAGGTAAGAACTAATGATTTGGGACAAAAAGTTTTCAGACTGAATGACCAGGAGAGACTGTAAAAAACTGAAGAATCCTGAGCTCCATCCATCCCAGAGTTCCTGATCAGTAACTGTGGATAGGGCCCAGGAGAATGCATTTTAACAAGTGTCTGAGGGAACTCTAATAATAGAAGTGACCATTTAGATTATTTTGGTGGTCCCTTATCTGCCTGGACCCATGTAGCTCTTTTGTGTGAGAGACCTTTTCCCTCTGACTTATCCAGTGTTTGTTTGTTGTTAAAGGGTTCTTTTACCTCCTCTAAGGAGAAAAACTATATTATAGGCCCTTGGGGACCTCATCTGGAGGTGGTGGCTAGGTAGCAGACAGAAAGTACTCCTCCAGAAAGTAGAATCATTCTCAATTAGATTATTCATCTCAGATCCTTAGAAATAGGTGTAGGTGGTGGCAGAGAACTGAACCAGTGATGCAGCCTGGAGCAAGGATGCCTCTGGAGATGGAGATGCTGTGAGCAGACCCTGCCTCAGCCCTGTTAAGGCTTCTAGAGTCTGATAGGCCATTTCCCTTTGTGGCAGCATGCCACAATGTCTGTCCCCTAAGCATTTTTCACTCTCTGTGTGTCCACTCATTTTCTATCAAGTATTATTTTATTTTTGATATGAGTTCTGAGGACAGTGACTTTACCCAAAGGGTCAGCTTTAATGCTGGTAATTTAGGGCACCTGGGTGGCTCAGTCAGTTAAGCATCTGCCTTCAGCTCAAGTCATGATCTAGAAGTCCTGGATTGAGCCCTGCATCTGGCTCCCTGCCCAGCAGGGAGTTTGCTTCTCCCTCTCCCTCTGCCTGCTGCTCCCCTTGCTTCTTCTCTCTCTCTCCCCCTGTCAAATAAATGAATAAATATATATATATTTTTAAAATCCTGGTAACTTTGTGCATTGTGGAAAAAAATCTTCCAAGTCATGTTGGTCCCAAATCCAGCTTACTCTTATCTAGCAAGATAGCTTCACTTTTGTCTTCTAAATACTTACTGTTTTTATAATAATATTATTATATTTGAACCTTAGTTCTGCCGTGAGTTCTGCCATGTCTTTGGGTAAATCATCTAACCTCACTGAGACTATTTCTTCAATCTCAAGTAGAGATAGTTCTACTTACTTCAAGGGCTGGTGTGAAAATTGAGAGGTAATGTACCTAAAATGCAGAGTCTCTTACCCTAGTAAATTGTACATATTATTATTAATGTAGATCATTTCATCTGGGAATGAGATCCAGTCAGATAAACTAGAGGAAGATTAAGATCCTGAAGCAATTTTTGAAGTGGTTGAGGTGAAGGGAGATTTTTCTCCCATGTTAATTTTCGGGAGGCTGAATATACAATCAGAATTTTATCTGAAGTTTGAAAACAAGTGAAAGAGAATACCAGGGATTCTTTTAGAGCTGGGTTTTGCTTTCCATTGTTTGGTCTGTTTTACAACTCTAGAGAAGCAGATGCTAATTAGTAGAGATAAAAATATCTGCTAGAGATAAAAATAATTTCTGTCAAATAGAACAAATAACCTAAAATCTTACAGTTAATGGCTCTGTTGGACATTGACCAGTTTTTTTAATCTGACCCAGCAGTCTTATCCTAACATTACTTACAAATACATAGCTTCCCAAATGTTCTTTAAGCAATGTTCGTTTACTAAAATATTTGATACATATTAATTTTGAATTTCCATGAGATTCTTGATTTTGCCTTTTTGAAAATTACTGTTTTGAGAGTGTCTGCTTATATGTAGTTTGTTCAAAGCTTGACCTCTTGGGAATTTAAACTCTTGGGAGTTTAAGAAGAGTCTTATCTGGGTTTTATGTTACAGGTCAGTTTTTCCTATTGTAGCATGCACAGGCAAAAAAGAAAGAGAGACCCGTAGGGATAGGAGTAGTTCTACACTGATTCTAGCTATAATTTTATTTCTCACTCTCTTTGACTTCTGGAGTACTTTGTTCCTTTGTAACAATACCACGTATATCATAGCTAGATATTTGTGTTTCTCCTTCCTTCACTACATGGCAAGTTCTTTGAAGAAAGTGATTGTGTCTCATGCATCTTTGTATTCCCAGTGCATAGCTCAGAATTTGGCACTGAGAAGCAAATAAACATCTAATTGAAATGAACAGAGCCCTCTGGGTCCTTGCTACTCCAAATGTGGTCATAGACCAGGAATCTGGGCATCAACTGGCAGTAGTCAAAATGCAGAATCTCAGGTCCCCTTCCAGAGCCAATGAATAGGAATCAGCATTTCAATACAATGTCTAGGTGACTATGTGCATTGTTCCAGGCTACTGTCAGTTTTAGAGCAGTGACTCTGCTATTAATGATGAAGGACATTCAGGTGAAGGAAGTTGAGCTAACTCTCCCAGTTTCTAGCAATTTGGTGATGGACACAAAATTGAAATCATTGCCTCAAGAGTATTACTTTTGAGATTAAAGGTGGAGCAGGTTGTGCTCTCATGGTAGAATTCCAGTTGGGGCAATAAAACTTACGGCTTTTGTATGGCAGAGCCATTAAGCTTGGTTTGGCAGGAAGGATGTTGTATTCTTCAAGAAAAAGTACTAGTGAAGATCCTTATCCCTTCTCAGTTCTAGCTTGGGTGCTCAAGCCTTTATTCCAAAGGAGGGTCTGGCTCAGTTTCTGTTGGCTCTAAGCCCAAAGCGACTAGAAGCTCAGGTTATACTTTTGTGGAATCATGATGCTTAATCATATAATTAAAATCTCTATTTGTCACATATCTAAATTGTCAGGGATATTTGTCCAGTATCCTTAATGAGAGAGACAAAGACAAAGGAAGAAAGAAAGATAAACTTTTGGGAGAGTCTTAGGTATAAAATCTTTAAAAGGAGAGATAGCTGTTGCCTGACTGAAATATATGATATCTTGCAGATAAGAATCTAGAGTTAAAGAGCAGGGATCTTCAAAAATATTTGCAGAGTTTTAACTTCAATTTCCTATGAGAAAATAATGATTTTACTTTTTGTCTGAGCCATGTTTCAGTTGTTCTTGTCAAACCCAGAAGCTTAACTGTAGAAGAATGAGGATTTTATTTACTCTTCAGACAAAGAGATTAAGCAATTCAGCAACCCAGTAGAATCAGCATAGCAGAGTTTCGTAGCTAGAGGAAGCCCTCTGGATCATCTCATCCAGGGTCTGCAGTCCAAATGCTTTCAGGAGCCGAGCAAGTGAAGCAAATGTGAAAAGGCAGTCAGCTGGACCATGTTAGAGGTGGTTAAGCTGTGGGAACTGGAAAGTGCAGGCTTAGAAAAGTCATTCACATTTCTAAAATAATGTTGGCCAAATAAAACACATCTGTGGACCCAAGTTGGTCTACTTATTTATATTTCAGAAATCTGATATCCAGAAAAGCTAAATTTTCTGCCTAAGATCACATAACTATAATTTAAGCCTTGAAACAAATATTCCAACTGTGATAGCTCCTCGTGTTTACCCATGGAGGGACATTCAAATTGTATTTGTATACACAACTCTCTGTGCATACGTATTAAACCAAACAGGCTCAGTTCTAATAATTGGTTATTTGGAAAATACTTAGTTGCTAACAACAGAAAGAAAGCAATAGCTCTAAACCACATGAGGTACCAGAGTGAGACTAAAACAAACTAAACCAGCAGTATTTTCTATTCATCTGGCACATGTTTTTACAAGGTTATAAATAATTGTAGTTATACATCTGGGATGTTTTTGAAATAGTAATAAAAATCTGTATGTTTTAAGAAAAAGACTCATGAATTTATAATTTAATTGGCCAATTACTTAGAAAAAGACTGCAGATTCTTCTGAGGGGGTGACAGTCAGTGGCTGGTGCTTGGTCAGCTTGCTCTGCCCCTAGTCAAGTCCAGAGTGTGTCAAGAGACTCGCCTCCAACCTGAGTCTAGAAAATGTACATGGATCACTGTTTCTAGCCTCCTGGTCGGTTATGTCTAGAGGCCCTCCTGGAGCTGGCTTTCTCTAAGACACACGACTGTGCTTTGGTGAGCAGGTAGAGAAAGTCAGCAACAAAGCCAGTCAGAACGAGCCTTTTGCAATTGGCCTCACACAGTACCACATTCATTCGGTGGACACAGAGTTCTCTGTTTCGCATTATTCTGTGTCTATATAATATGGTTTTATTATATTCCCTGTGGCAGGTACTTTCTGTGCAGTTTTTCCCCCATTTAATCCTCCCAACAAATCAAATATTAGTGCCATCGACACCCCCCATTTTGCAGATGAAGACAATGAAATTTGAAGAGTTCAAGTAATTTATGTGTTCAATTTGGGATTTGAACCCAGACCTGTCTCCCCCTAGAGCGCAAGCTTTTAGACACTATATTATCTGCTCCGGACCAAGTGCCCAAAGGCAAACTTGACTTCCATGGTTTCTGTTTGTCTGTTTGCTTGCCTCCCTATGTGGCCCTTACCCATGTATGAATCAGAACAGCAGACTTCAGCCCAGGCTTTGAGCTCCAAATGTGGGATTGCCTTGGTTCTGGTTATGGAGAAGTTAGGTATTTATTTACGAAGAACCAGTGTTAAAAAAAAAAAAAAAATTAAAATTTTAGGAGCTTCACTGGTGAGCCAGTAGAAATATGTGTTTTTGCAGGACTGGTGTCTGAAAAGCAAATTTTCAAAAAGCAAATTCCATTGTTCTACTGACTTTTGTTATAAAATCAGAGGCGGATTCCCACAAGCTGGAATGGAACAGGCCAGTCCTTGACTCATTGGGTTGAAAACATTTAGCAAGAACTGACCAGACCTGGCCAGTGGAGGGCATAGCTCAGAAAATTACACAGTCCTCTCTTGACCCTGGAATCTGTGTTGTAAGATGAGCCCCCTTCCTTCTCTTTCCCTTTCATCAAATTTGTCTCTAATGATAGTAGCTCTTGCCACTGATTCCTATGATTTCATTTACACTAAAGCAGGGACTGCAATATTACACTTTAATGTGGGCATAATTGTCCAATGCAGGTGTATTCTATTGGGAAATGTTTAGATTGCAGATTCAGTGCCTTCTTTTATGAATTCTATAATCTCAAACACCCATAAATTGGCCTAAAATATGTTTTTGAAACAAGTGGAAAATTTTTAAAAAAGAGTTAGAATTTTTCATTTCATTAATCGCATTCAAACGCCATTTTCCTCAATTCAGATTTTGTAGGATTAACTCTGAGCATGTTATTTATTTATTTATTTATTTATTTATTTATTTATTTTCAGCGTAACAGTACTCATTGTTTTTTGCACCAAGTTTTGAGGTCCCAGCAATTCAATAATAATCTAAAGAGCAAATATCCAAAGATTTGGGATGTCTTTTCCTTAGGCTGTCACATCCCCATAATTTCATTTGAACTCCCACTGTCTCCCCCATTTCCTAGGACAAACAAGTATGCATTTTTTTTTTTTTTAAGTAGGAGAGGAGATTTTGTCCTTTCCCTGTTCTGCCTGTAATGGCAGTCATTATGATGGAGGGACTATATAGAGGGCTGAATCGCTCTCTGTTGTTCCAGATGTCTGCAGCATAAAATTGGGAAGAAAACAGTACATTGTACAAGGCATAGGTTTCAAAGCTGAGAGACCAGGCTTTGAGTTCTGCCTCTCACCACTTACTCATCTCTGGGCGTTAGTGTCCCCATCTGTAAAGTTAGGATGCTAGTGCCTGCTTAGAGGGTGACTACATGTATTAGAAATTGTCAGCACACAGCAGTTGCTCAGTGATTTTTTTTTTAAGACATTAAGCAGATAATAAGGATAATTCTCAAAACTGAGATTGAAGCAGAACATGAAGAGACATATTAATGAGTATATTTGAGCCCCTCAGGGCATTTTTGTACCCTTTCTCTCTGATTATTGTCATATTCCCAGGGTAAAGTGGGCCTGGTTCCTTTTTTCTCTATCACTCTACTCATGAGAGATTTGTGCGGTGGGCTGACTCAAGGCCTTACATGATGGTGAAATAAAATGGCTGAAGGGAATTTCCTTTAAATGGTGATGCATTATCAAATGCCAGAAGAAATGTGTTCAGACTCTCTAGTGCACACCCATAGACTCACATAGCAGTGCACATGACTAAGGAATATTTCAGCATTCCATATACTTGGGGGTTTTTTTATATTCTATTTATTTATTTGACAGAGAGAGATCACACGTAGGCAGAGAGGCAGGCAGAGAGAGTGCGGGAAG
This sequence comes from Meles meles, assembly GCF_922984935.1. Lineage (NCBI taxonomy): Eukaryota > Metazoa > Chordata > Mammalia > Carnivora > Mustelidae > Meles > Meles meles. The sequence goes on from NC_060068.1 coordinate 97,107,707, forward strand.
CAGGCTCCCTGCTGAAGAGAGCCCCATGCGGAGTTCGATCCCAGGACCCTGAGATCACGACCAGAACTGAAGGCAGAGGCTTAACCCTCTGAGCCACCCAGGCGCCCCTCAATATACTTGTTAAAAGCAGAAGGAAGTTTCTGGTCCTGTTGCCAGTCTCTGGAGAGTCAGCATCCTTGATTTTTAGGGCCACAGGAAGCTGTGGGTCTGACCAGATGCAAGAGAAAGCCCTTCAAATGCCAGAGAAGGAGTCATCCAGGGCTGCTGAGCATGGCCTTGCCTCATCTCAGACTTGGCATGACCTCTTATAGGGAGGACAAGTGGTAGTTACCAACAGAGTGGGTGGGGTGTAGTAACCCAATGCCAGGAGTTTCTAAAACCAAAACAGTTGTCAAATAAGAATGACAAGCACCACAAAATGCAGCTGCCTCACCTTCCACCCACATCTAGCGTTGGTACCACGTCACAGCAGAGCTCTCTGGCAGAAACAGCTAGGAGCCGCTCTTTGCCTTGGGCACTTCAGGCAGCAGAACACTGTTCTTCTTTCTCTCTTTTAGTGACTGGATGCTCCTCTGGGTGAACCACAACAACAGACTGAGCTGAGTAAAACAAACTAAAATTAGGATAGACATCTTTACAGCTGAAGGCAATATAACCATAGTCCATGGAGGAAATAGGACAAAGAAGGAAATTTCTTTCTTGGTCTCACTCTTTCATCTCCCAAAGAAATGACTGATGCTTTTGTGTATTGGTGAACACACATCCATTTAAATCTTTCTGTGCCTTTTTAGTCTCAAAACCATAGTGATTTGAATGATAAATTATACCTTATTTTTGGGTCATAAAGCAAGGAATTTATCCTCTGCTAGTTGGTGGGGAGCTGGAGATAAGATGGAATTAGGCAGAACTTGGTATTAGGAACTAAGACAACTTCTTAGGTGAATAGTAACCAAATCAAAATTATACCCAGAGGGTGCAATACGCTCAGTTGTAATGGTGTTACATTCTGCCTCCAAGTAGGGTCTGGTGTGATGGTGGAGATGGTGAATCCTCAGGGGGCAGCATTGTGCGCCATTGGGCAAATGACAGAATTGTGCTTTCAGGGGATCCCCTGAGTTTGGAGCAGGACATTAACCAGTGTCTGGGGCTTGGGGGAAGAGGATCTCCCTTGGAATGAAGAATATCGACAGGAACAGGCTGGTGTCAGAGCAAAGGACCAAGGTATACTTCATATATGCAAAATGGGCAAACATAACTGGGGTTATTTGTAGGAAAAGGCTGTAGTTTAATGGATGTGGACATCCAGAGGGCTTAGTCCAAGGGGAGTCCACTGTGTCCATGCCAGGTACTTACCTATGTTATGGCATTTAATATCCATAGTACTCTGAGAAAATGAGTGTTATATCCATTAAAGAGGCAGGGTAGCCAAGGCTTAGAATTTAAATGACCTGCCCAAGACTGTGGAGCCAGGAAGTGGCAGAGCCAGGATGTAATCCTGATCAATCTATATCAAGGACTGCGTTCTTGTCTCTATACCTTGCTGCTTGAAAGGTAAGCAGTTGTTCAGGCCAATAAGTTGGGAGTTGTAATCAGAGATCACAGTGCCTTATGGATGGGGCAAGTCATTGGGTATGTCTACGATAGAAGCATGTGGGAGAGTGAGGTGAGATTAGAGTGGGAGGACAAGCAGAGGTAGTATGTAAAGGGCCTTGGAAACTCTGCCGAAGAGTTTGGACTCTAACCTTTAGGCAATGGAAAGAAACAGAAGAATGATAGTATCCAGAATGTATTTGAGAGGGATCATTTTGGCAACAGGGTGGTGGCTGGATTCTCAAGGAGGAGTAGAGGTTGGGGAGAACAGGAGACCCCTTAAGAGGCTAGTCTAGAGAATAAGTCTTTCATATGTGAGGATATGACCGTATCAGTCCCCGGCCTTAAATCATTAGATTCCCTGCTGCCTTCTGGATAAAGAAGCTCCTTGATAAATAGTCCTTGATAGTCCTTGGTGCCTTTACAGCCATCTCCCAACCCTGTGCTCCCAGCTTATTAAGTATACATTATTTCTTGAATAGTGCTGTCTTCTTTGCTATAGTGGCTTCCTCAAGCTTGGAAAACTTACTCCAAGCTTTAATACCTAGTTCAAATGTGATCCCACATGGGAAGTCTTCCTACGTTACCCTCCTCACACAACTCCAAACATGCCTTTAGTAAAATCGACTTCCTCTAGTTTTATAATATTCCCCTTCCTATATGTTTCCTTTTAAAAAAATTTTTTTTTATTTTTTTATATGAGAGAGTGAGTACAAGCTGGGGTGGGGAGCAGAGGGAGAGGGACAAGCAGACTTCCTGCTGAGTGGGGAGCCTGAGGCAGGGCTCAATCCCAAAACCTTGGGATCATGACCCGAGCTGAAGTCAGATGCTTAATTGACTGAGCCACTGAGGCACTGAGGCAGTGATTATGTCTAGTTCATCTTTGATTCCCATTATTTAACTTGATACATATAAAACACGCTTCATAACCAGCATCCTCCTCCCAACATTTGTGGCATTTGTGGCACTCAGGGAGAAAGTATAATTAGAGGCCTCAGACTCATAGCTCACCTCTATTCTTCCTTAGCCTAGAACCACAAAGGATTTTGCACTTATGTGTATGTGGACAATCCAGTTCATGTATACAACCTCCACCTACTCTCCTACTCTGCTGTAGGCAGCTATATCTTGACCACCTTCAGGCTTTCAGATGTATACTCCAGTGATGCAGTTTACTCTTGGGAGGATGGATCTACAGAATAATCCTTCATAGGCAGACTTGGGTCATTTGAACAGGGAACCAATCTACAGTCCTAGGTATAGAAACATGGCCTAGAATTAGGGTATGTGGGCCCATTGTGGCAATGTGTCTTTGGCCCTGGGTACTCCTTGACCTGTTATTAGGGATGTGACCAGAGAAGGGACAAAGCAGATCCCTTTAAAGTATGGGGCCTAGCTGGTTCAGCTTCCAGGTAGGTACTATTCTTTATTCTGTGAAATGTATGAAATAGTTAAGGTATGAAATAAAGTAGTAAAATGGGAGAAGTCAGGCTACTTTTAAGAATTTAGTATTTAAGAAAAAGAAACCACTGATGAATAGTGGGTGGTATGGGATAGAAAGAAGAGTGGAGGATCATCACAGGCTCTGTTGGTGGGAAGAACAGTGTTGTGCTATTAGCTCAGAAAGGAGGAACATGTGTGAGAGGGAGCTCAGTGTTAGATAAGGCAAGAAATTCATGGGGAGACGTTCAATAGTTGGAAATATGGGGTTTAGAGCCCAATACAGAGGAAGAGTTTGGGGATATGGATTTGGGAGTCATCAGCACATAGGTCATAGATGAAGCTATGGATATGGCCAACTTGCCCCAGGAGAGAGTGTAGACTGAGCAGAGGCTTCACTCACTGAAAAAGGTCTGTGAAGAAGAATAGCCAGAGAGAGACATAGAAGTCTGGCACAGAGAGAGTCATGGCTGGTATTGTAGCCGGGCAACAGTTTCAAGAAAGGATGGAGAAGGTCACACTGCCAACAGCCAAGTCAAGCGTGGGAAGGCTGAAGAGTGCCATGGGGTTTTAATAAATAGGAAGTCACTGGGACCTCAGCAAAATATAGGGGAGGAATGATGGCTAAAGGCACACCGTATTGCATTTAGAAAGCAAAGTGGAGACAGTGTCAATTTAGTTCTTCAAGAAATTTGGATGTAGGAAAAAAAAAAAAACCAGCCTTCACTTGAAGATGACACGGAATTTAGGAATGCTTATTGTGTTTTTTGGTTGAGTTTCTTTTAAACATGGGAGAGCCTAGAATATAGGTGCAAAGGGGAAAGAGAAATGAAAAGGGAAGTTCAAAGATGTAAGACATAGAGGGAAACTCAGTGAAAAAACTCACTGTGCAGGTGGGGTTCACTGGGAAGTAGATAGACTGGACATTTATCAGGCAGTACTCTTGGAATTGGTACCTGTGGGAGGAAGGGAAGTTAAGGAAGCTGGGGCAGAGGGAGAAGTTGGCTGTCATGCAGCTGCACTGAAGATCTCAAATGAGCTCATGGGGGGCTCTAAAGCCAGGCAGCCCTTCAGAGTTATCCAGAGTAAAAGCAAGGGACTAGGCTTTTATACCTGATAATCAGCCTGTCATTAGATGCACGATTCCCTGGGAAGGGAATATGGCCAAGGGCAAGATGAAGAAGGCTGATAGCTGATAGCTTCTGCTTGCAGCACTCCTGATAACTTCTGATAACTCCTGACAACTTCAGTCTCTAAGGGGCATCCAGGCTGCATACATGTATCAGTCAGTGTTCATCTAGAGAAGCAGAGCCAGTGGGAGATATATATTAAAAGATATATTGCAAGGAATTGGCTTACATGATTATGAAAGCTGGCCAGGTAAATTCAAAATCCATAGAGCAAGCCATCAGGAAGGATAGGCTAGAAATCTTAAGCATGGGCTGAAGCAGCAGTCTGTAGACAGAATTTCTTCTTCAGAGAAGCCTTAGTTCAGTTCTCACAGCCTTTCAACTGATTGATTGGATCAAGACCACCCAGATTATCTAGAATAATCCTACTTATCCAAAGTGGACTGATTGTGGACTTTAATCACATCTATAGAATACCTTCAAAGTGTCACTGACATTGCTGTTTGATTAAATAACTTGGGATAATAGGCTAGACAGTTGACACATTAAAAAATCATCACACCATTAAGGTGTTCACTATAGTTCCCAAAGGCAGAAGTGAGCAATATAATTTAATTTCTCTTATACACGTAAGTGTAGTTTAGTGGGGCTCACTACTTTGTTTTGGTGTTTAAATTTGGCATTTCTGTAATCAAGCACTGACTTTCAAATAGGTGACAATGATCATTTATACAAGGAATGATCAAAATGTGAATAACATACCCTAATTTTTGTAACAGAATCTCAGTGAGGGATGATAGTCAAAGTATTTAGCCACAGGTATTGCTATGACCCTAACCAATGAGAGCAGACACCAGCCACGAACCACCTACAGAGCCAGTTCTTTCTGAATCCTTATTCCGACACAGTGAGTTCACCCAAGGTAGCAAATGTGTAATATCAACAAGGCAACCAGTCTTGGCTTCAAGCCCCTTCAAACACAAAGGGTGACCTGTAGCTGAGACACCTGAGTGGTTTCTCACACATCTGCTGGCTGGTGGGGGAAGACTAAAGCTATGTTTTTTATACTTCTGGTGCCAAGATTGTCAGGCATTTTAGGATATTTCTTTTTAAGTTTCATCAAAAAGTTAGAATCTTCTTTTCTTATTAGCAAGAAGGATGATCTGATCTACTGTCTTTCACTAAGGTGTCATGATTGTTGGAGCCATAGGTCAAACTCTGCATCTAGACTAGGCGTCTCTTCTCAGTGGCTTTGTGACTGCCCAAGCCTGATTGTGCAATGCCTGCCTGCCTTCAGGGAGCAATGTCCATTACTTTCTCTTTGATGTTTTCTCCTCAAGAGCAGAGGAAACATTTAGTTGTCCTCACAGTGTCTCTTCCCAATCCTCCTAACTTCCCTGTCTCCACTTATCTCAGCTACCTGGGCTTCCCTTCTCTGCCTCCTACCATGCACCTACCACTAGCTAGAACAAGAGGGCCCTATTTCCCCCCCGGAACTGCTGTTCTAGAACTCTAGCTCCTTTCCTTTTGCCCTCAGCCCACCCTCAGAGTCTCTGAGTGGAGGTGAGAGAGACCTCAGCTGCCACCCAACCTTCACTTCGAGTCAGAATGGCTCAGCCTAGTGAGAATCCAGCTTTAACCGGAGCTGTGTGAGGAACAGCAGTGTTCATTTTACCTTTGGGGCAAATGTAATTAAGAGCATATTGAATTTCTGTTTCAGACTTCATTTTAATAGGTTTAAAATTTGTCAAACCGAATCTGCCGCAGGCTTGGATTTGGAGCATAAAAAAGGTCACTGTGTAGCAAAGTCTGCCCTGTTGTTTAATCACAGACTTTGGGGTTCCATCCATTTTGTTGATTTTTAGATCAGAAAGTAGGCCTCTGGTACCATATGCTTAAGGGAAGAAGCACTCCCCCACCCTGTCCCCCAATAATTAAAATGGCAAGCAAGCCAGATTGTGGATAACTTGTTTACTTTGGGCAATTTTCCAAGATCAAAAGTAAAAACTGCTGAGATGCCAAACTTTAAATGTCATCATCTTTATAAGCAACTTCCCATACAGATGATGATTCTGCATGTAGGAGCTTGTTTGTATCATAAGTGCTAATACTGGCATGAACTTATTTTTGGCAGCTTCATGAAATGGGTCCCCTTTCCCTTCCTTATGTCCCATGTCCTGACTCTTATTCCATCAGAGAGAAACCCACCTCATGCCCCACTGTATACAGAAAAGGGATTACAGAAAATTAGCTCTAATGGATTAGGGATCAGGATTTGGAAAGGAAAGAGTGAAACCTAATCTTGGTGATCTCTGGCTTGTTCTTGGTTTTAAGACAATGTCTACTTAGAGAGCCAAGTTCTCCAGAGTGGTTGAGGAGTTGAAGTTTTCTCTCTACCTTAGATTTTACTAGAGACATATTAACAGGATTTCAAAGCTCTTCTTTTAACAGGTGAATTATAATAGGTATAATGTAAAAAGAGGCAGCAGAATGGAACAAGTCAAGAATCTAGAGGTTATGTGGACAGATAACAAATTTAATGCTTAACATGGTTTGGACTGTCTTGTTTTTGAACATGTGCTCTTATCTAAAACTATGTTTTTCCTTGGAATAATTGTGACTTTTTTCTAATTAAAGTATAAACTTGGCACCCTTTTTTTTTTTTTTTAAATATTTTATTTATTTGACAGACAGAAATCACAAGCAGGCAGAGAGGCAGGCAGAGAGAGAGGAGGAAGCAGGCTCCCCGCAGAGCAGAGAGCCCGATGCGGGGCTCGATCCCAGGACCCTGAGATCATGACCTGAGCCGAAGGCAGAGGCTTTAACCCACTGAGCCACCCAGGCGCCCCACTTGGCACCCTTTTTCTTCATCTTTCTTCTCCACACCTCTTTCCTTATTTCTCTGTATTCGTTCATCTGTGGTAAATAAGATATAAAGTAAAATGGAATCCGAGACAGGGACTGTTCTCTATTTAATTTACCAGTTTGGCTGAGCTTAAAGTTAATGTGTACTACTGTGTCAAGGGCATAAACACAACCAGCAGCTTCTCCATGGCAGCCTACTTCTGGAGGAGTGGCATGTGGGCACAGAGTCTCTGAAGCCTAAGCCCTGGAGGCTGAAGGAGGTGGCAAAGAGCTCCATCTAAGTGGAGTGCAGGCCTCTGAGTAAACCACTTCCAGAAAGGGGATGATCTTCTGGTATCTTACATGTTGCTAAAGCCAGGAACAAGTGGGTGAGGAGGCCTGGCCCCGCCTTGAAGAGTTTCAGTGATTACTTAATTATACCCCAGCTTACGCTGCTCTGCCCATGCATCTAGTCTGCTTTAAAGGGCCCAGCACAGAGGCACTTGGGCTGAGCTGGTTGGAACATAGCTTCAGCCACAGGCTGGGGTGAAAGGGAATCTGGAGACAAGGGCCATGCCTGCCTCTGTTCCATTGAACTAGTGGGGGACTTACAGCAGGTTATAGATCCATTTTGAGCCTCGGTTTCTTCTCAGTAAAACAAGCTGTTGCCAAAGACTAAGATAACACCTCACTCAGGTATTGTTTGAGATGTGCCAAGTTTCATGTTGTACCTCTTCCGTTGTCCTGCTGACCTCCACAGTGGTCTTGGGTCTTGTAGAGCCTGGGGACATAAGAATATTTCAGAGACCACAGAGGAGGGCATCATTATGGAAACACAGACCTCAAATATTACAGACTGCCTTACTCTATGTTCTTTTGCATACAAGAAGTTAAAACCAAGCTGTTGAAAACTCCATCTACAGAAGCATATCAGAACCAAAGTAACCAAATGAGGGTTGGAAAATGCAATTTTCCTATGATACTGAATTTTTCAGAATCATTTTAGTACTTTTCTCTGGGGTTTGTCTCCAGGGTCAAGTTATCAGACACCAAAGGACATTAATTATACCTTATTTTTAGCACAAAACGTTATGAACCAGTTGGGCTATTCACCTTAACAATGAATTTTGAAAATTTCTGATAACCTTTTTTTCAAAAGAAGATGTTTTCCCAGTGCTAAGGAAATTCAAGACAAGGTCATTGATCTCTGAAGGAAATTCCCAAAGGGGAATTCTGAATATTTTGAGTAAAGGTAGGCAGCTTCCCAGGGGAGGGAAAACATGCTTTGTAGGGGTTTGGGGCCAGAAGACCTCAGTTTGAATCTTAACTCCCCACTTTCTAGTGCTTGACTATCTTACCTAACCTGTCTGACCATAGTCAGAGTACTAATACTGAGCTTGAAGGTTAAGGTAAGGACGCAGTAAAACCATGTCTATGTACACATGCACAATATACACAATAACTTTACCTTTTCTTACTGATACTTTGTATACTACCACATTCATTTAGATGTATGACATAACAGTAGTATTATCTAATGATGTCAAATAAGAGCTATGTCCTGGGTCCTGTTCTAACTGCTAAGTATTAATTTATTTAATCCTCACAACACCCCTATATGTTACGTTTATTATTATCTTATTTTGTAGAAGTGGAAACTGAGACACTGAAAGGTAAGATAATGTGTCTAAGGTAATAGGGCAAGCAAATTGCAGAATTAGGATTTCCACATTAAGGAATCTACATTCAGTGTCTCTATTCTGAGCACACTATCATATTGCACTTGTTAGAATATTAGGTATTACTTTATCCTCATATATTTATCAGGGATGGATGGGTGGGAGAGAGAGAGAAAGAGGGTGCGTGCGTGCGTGTGTGTGTGTGTGTGTGTGTGTGTGTGTGTGTGCATGTGTGTGATGTGGAAAGAAGGGAATGCAAGCAGGTGAGTTAGAAGCCCAGACTACAGGACAGCTCTTCCTCTTACACCCTCTGCTGTGAGGACAGAAGAGCTTTTCCTTGAGAACCTTCATGGCTGCAAATAGACAAGAGTCAGCGAAAGGCTTTTGTTCATCACCCACAGCTTAAGCTGCAAACACTCCCAAGTGTCATTTAGGACAGGAAAGCATAACTAGTATTTGAACTAACCTAGTTGTAGGTAGAGGGATAAGTAGTGTTCTTTACAGTTTGCTGTAATTTTATACTAATTGTTTCACATAATCCCATTTAACTGATGTTGGTATAAGGAAGAATGACTTACCAGATGTCACCCAGCTTGTACCTAGAGAAAGCTGTCAAGTCAGTGTTCCTTCTGTCATATTGCCCAAGCCTTCCCTTCTTGATGGAGTGATGCTGTCATCTAATTCCTTCTCTCTGTTTTTATTTTCACTTACACCCTCTTTCTGGAAGCCACACTGACTCCTAGGAAGGTGAAGAATGTGAGGCAGAGAGAGCTGCATGGCATCGAAAGGAAAAATGGAGGTGCAGCAAGGCCTGGGGGCTGAGCGGTTGCTGTGGTTGGAGGCCCTGGCTACTGACTTTGAATGTCCTGCAAGCAGTTAAATGATCCATTTTTTTTCCCCTGCTCTGCCCGCATGGCTTCCATTGTTAATTCCAAGTGGCCATTGGCTGACTGCTGAAGCAGAGCTCCAAACACGCTCCTGCCGTGACCTTGATAAAGCACTGGAAAAGCACTCAACTCTCAGCTCTGCATGGTTTTTCCCCAGTGCAGCCTAGCACTGACCTTCCTTAGGAAAGGAGGTAAAAACACAATGTAGAAGAGTGCCATTGGATTTCCCAGGACTCCAGGCATGTTTTCATCCTGTCTAACTCCAGGTCAAGAACCTACAATCATTCCCATGTTTATGCCACTGTTTTCTGATTCTTCAGCCCTAAGGTCTGTCTTCCCAGGAGAGAGAAATAGAGCTGGTATTTCTGCTTAATCCTTAATTTATAAAGGGTTCAGTTCTGAGAATCATGCATCCTGTTGATGACCAAGGAGCTTGTCTTTGAGCAGATGAACTTGAAAAATGGAACGGGGAGGATATGCGGAAATATTCTAGGTGGAAATGGAGCTTATTTACATAAATTCTGCTCTAGAAAAAAATCTTGTGAGAAAGAAGGGGCTTGGAGCTAGAAAGTACAAATATACTTTTCTCTAAGTCTGTTGATTATGTTCAATATCACCTTAGTATTTTTTTAATTAAGCAGTCAAATTTATGATGTTATTTTAAATTATCTGATTTTCTGATTGTCTCATCTGGTTTTCTTGTGCTGTTAGGTAAACTCTTTCAGAGGTTACAGAAGAGACTCTTTTGTATTTCCCTGTAATCCATATAACCATATATATATAATCCATATAACCATAGCTGACAATTGTCATTCTTTTTGATCATCCATCATCTCTGGTTTTTTCTTCTCTTTGGGGGAATCCCTTATCTTGTAAGTCAGATCTCAGGTCCTCCTATTGAAGATGAAAATGCCAGACACCAGATTTCCCAGTCCTCCTTGAAGTTAGGACATGGACCTGTCCAGGTCCCACCCATCAGATGGTCCTTGAATCTGCTATTGGTAGGAAGAAGAGAATGTGCAGAATCCATGCTGGCATGAGTGTCAGACACAGAGGCAACTATTCCAGTTCCCAGAGGTGTCAGGGTCAGTGGTTTTAGTGTTGACATCCATGGACCACTGTAGCTAGTGCTGCTAGGGCAAGGTCCAGTGTCTGGGTACAGGGTAGTGAATATGCTATCTTCCCTGGATGTATTGTGCAGTGGATATACAGTAGTTTTCCTGGCTGCACAGTCTTCAAGCCTTATTCTCTAGACCCCCCAGAAATTCTTTGACTTACCCAATGTCCTTTCAATAAATTCCTCTTCTTCTTAAATTAGCTAGAGCCTATTTCTGTTGCTTGCAACAAAGCATCCCAAGAGATACAGTGTTAAAGCAAACACTCAATAAATATTTGTTAAATGACTAATTAAGAACTTCTGACATCTCCAGTTCTAATGAAATTCAAGACCCCCTAAAGAATATGTATATAAATAGGGAGGCAGAATTGGATGCAGACTATTTAGGGAACAAAGAATAAACAAGTTTTGTTAGAGCAGAAAATTCATGTAGAAGAAAAATGGGAAATGAGGCTGCAAAACTAGCTTGGCAGAATATTGTGAAGGACCTTAGAAAGCCAGACTAAGGAGTTTGGGTTTAGATTCTGTGTTTGAGGTTTGTGTGAGAAATTGGAATAGTGGCTTTTGTTACTAAAGAGTGCCTTTGGCATAATGTTCCCAAAATATGATGTATAGAACCTGCGTATATAGAATATTAACAAAGAATAAAGGACCCGTAGTCATGTATGTTTGGTATAGTAGGTCAATTAAAATTCAAAAGATTTTTTTTTAGCCTCTTTTTTAAAATATTATTTTATTTGACAGACAGAGATCACAAGTAGGCAGAGAGGCAGGCAGAAAGAGAGGGAGAGGGGGAGAAGCAGACTTCCCGCTGAGCACAGAGCCTGATGTGGGACTCGATCCCAGGACTCTGGGATCATGACCTGAGCGGAAGGCAGCATTTTAGCCTCTTAACAGGATGAGTTTCTAAGAGGTAGTATTCAGTAAGCAGCACTTCTCAAACTTAACTGGATATAAATTCCACCCAACTAAAAATGGTGAAGGGAAAGAGGCCTGGTTTCCATTATCAATCAAATCAGTTATTTGAATGAACTTTTTGGAAATCCGAATGAAGAACATTTGAACTGAATGGATAAAACTGTAAAAGTCCTGCTGTTCCTTGTGGCCACATTCTGGCCCGAGTTCCTCTTTTGCTTTTACATAAGTGTTCCCAAGTGCTTTATGACCTCAAGGTTGACAGTCAAGTGACTCTCAGGGGTGTATAGTGGTCAGCTAATTGCCTTAATAAAGGAAAGAACTTGGCAAGACTCTGAGTATTATATATTCTTTCAAGATTTAGTTTTTTGAACTGTTTTTAGGTTCACAGTAAAATTGAGAGGAAGGTGCAGAGATTCCCATGCATCCCTGTATCCCATATACATAATCTCCACCATTATCAGCATCCTTTGCCAGAGTAGTATATTTGTTACAATTGATGAACATCATAATCAGCCAAAGTCTATAGTTTATATTATGGTTCCTTCTTCCCATTGTACATTCTGTGGGGTTGGATGCTTCATCATTGTGTTAATCATATAGAATATTTCCACTGCACTAAAAATTACCTTTGCTCTGTCTGTTCTTTTCTCTCCTTCCTCCCAACCCCTGATAACCATTGATCTTTTTACTGTCCCCATAGTTTTGCCTTTCCAGAATGTCATATGGTTGGAATCATATATTTTCCTTTTCTAAATGACTTCTACTTAGTAATATGCAGTTAGGTTTTCTCCATGTCTTCATGGTTTGACAGATCATTTCTTCTTATGATGAGTAATACTCCATTTTCTGGATGTACCACAAGTTATTTATCCAGTCCCCCCTGAAGGACATCTTGGTTGCTTCCAACTTTTGACAATCATGAATAAATCTGCTATAAACATCCATGTGCAGGTTTTTGGGTGAACATAAGTTTTTCAACTCCCTTGAGGTAAATACCAAGGAGTGTAATTGCTGGACTGTATGGTAAGGATATGTTTAGTTTTGTTAGAAACTGGCAAATTGTGTTTCAAAGGAGCTGTATCATTTGGCATTCCCACCAACAATTAATGAAACTCTCTCTTGTTCTACATGCTTGCCAGCATTTTGTGGTTGGTATTCTCAACTTTGACCACTCTAATAGGCAGATAGTAAGTAGTCCCTCATTATTGTTTTAATTTGTATTTCCCTGATGATGTATGATGTAGAACATCTTTCCATATGCTTATTTTCTATCTGTATGTTTTCTCTGGTGAGGTATCTGGTAGAATTTTGGACCCATTTTTTAATCATTTTTTTGGTTTTATACTGAATTTTAGTAGTTCTTTGTATATTTTGGATGACAATCCTTTACCAGATGTCTTTTGCAAATATTTTCTCTGGCCTGTGGCTTGTCTTCATTCCCTTGATACTATGTTTTACAGAGGTTTTCAATTTTAATGAGGCTCACCTCATCAAATATTTCTTATATGGCTCAGGCCTTTGATGTTATATTTAAAAGGCATTACTATACATATAGTCATCTAGGTTTTCTCTGCTATCTTTTAGGAGTTTCGTATTTTTGTGTTTTGTATTTAGGTCTGTGATCCATTTTTAAAAAGATCTTATTATTTATTTATTTATTTGAGAGAGAGAGAGAGAGAGAGAGCACACAAGCAGTGAGGGAAGGAGAGGGAGAAAGAAAATCTCATAAGCAGACTCCACAGTGAGCATGGAGCCTGACATGAGGCTCAGTCCCATGACCCTGAGATCATGACCTGAGCTGAAACCAAAAGTCAGATGTTTAACCAGCTGAGCTACCCAGTCACCCCTGTGATCCATTTTGAATTTATTTTTGTGAAGGATGTAAGTTCTATCTCTGCATTCATTTTTTTTTTTACACTTAGATGTTCAGTTGTTCCAGCATCATTTGTTGAAAAGACTTATCTTTGCTCCTTTGCCAAAAATTAGTTGACTGTATTTATGTGGGTCTATTTCTAGGCTCTTTAATATATTGCACTGACCTATTTGTCTAGTCTTTTGCCAATACCACAATATCTCTATTGCTGTAGGCCTATATTATGTCTTGAAGTCAGGTAGTGGCAATTTTCCAGTTTTGTTCTTCTTTTTCAATACTGTGTTGTCTATTGTGGGTCTTTTGTCTCTCCTTATAAACCTTAAAATCAGTTTGTTAATATGCATAAAATAATTTTCTGGATTTTGATTGGGATTGCAGTGGATTTATTATAGTTCTCTAGGAATAAAAGATATCTTGACAGTTTTGAATCTTCCTATCCATGAACATGGAATATATTTCCATTTATTTAATTATTAGATTTCATTAATCAGAGTTCTGTAGTTTTCCTCATATAGATCTTATAAGTTTTTTTTTTTTTTTAATTGGGTTTATACCTAAGTATTTCATTTTGGGGGATGCTAATGTAAATGGTCTAATGGGTTTTTTGTTTTGTTTTGTTTTTAAAGATTTTATTTATTTATTTGATGGACAGAGATCACAAGTAGGCAGAGAGGCAGGCGGGGTGGGGGGGAAGCAGTCTCCCACTTGAGCAGAGAGCCTGATGCAGGGCTTGATCCCAGGATCCTGGGATCATGACCCAAGCCGAAGGCAGAGGCTTTAACCCACTGAGCCACCCAGGTGCCCCTGGTCTCATGTTTTTAATATCCGCTTTTTCATTGCTGGTATATAAGAAAACAATTGACTTTTGTATATTAACCTTCTATCCTGCAAGCTTGCTCTCATTAGTTATTAGTGCTAACAGTGTTTTTGTTTTTGGTAAGTTTTTTCAGATTTTCTCTATAGATTATCATGTCACCTGTATATAAAGAGAGTTTGTTTTCTTCCTTCCCAATCTGTATACCTTGTATTTCTTTCTCTTGTGTTATTGCATTAGCTAAGACTTCTAGTACAATGTTGAAAAGCAGTGTTGAAAAACATTCTTGCCTTATTCCTGATCTTAGTGAGATAGCTTTGAGCTTTTCACCATTAAGTATATTACTTGCAGGTTTTTTTTGGTAAATATTCTTTATCAAGTTAAGAAAGTTACCATTCCTAGTTTACTGAGAATTTTTTTTATCATGAATGGGTGTTAGATTTTGTTAAGTGCTTTTTCTGCATCCACTGATATTATCATATGACTTTTCTTTTTTAGTCTGTTGATGTGATGGCTTATCTTAATTGATTTTCTAATATTGAATCAGTACCACATACCTGGGAGATAAGTCACACTTGGTTGTGGTTTTAAAGGAATATAATTCTTTTCTATTTTTTTTGGATTTTATTTACTAATAATTTGTTGAGAATTTTTACATCTTTGTTCATGAGATATATTGTTCTGTAATTTTCTTTTCTTGTAATGTCTTTGTCTGGTTCTGGTAATAGGGTAATTCTGGTCTTATAGAATGAGTTCAGAAGTATTCCTTCTCCTTTTATCCTCTGAAAGAGATTGTAGAGAATTGGTATAATTTCTTCCTTAATGTTTGGTAAAATTTACCAGTGAATCCATCTTGTACTGGTACTTTCTGTTCTGGGAGATGATTAATTACTGATTCAATTTCTTTAATAGATATAGGTCTATATGGATTGTCTAATTCTTCTTATGTGAGTTTTGGAAAATTGTGTCTTTCGAGGAATGATACAATGTCATCTAGGTTATCAAATCTATGGGCATACTTTATTTTCTTACTAGTCTAATAGAAAACCTGGGAGCATGAATGTATACACTGGAGAACCAGAGAAGGGTGTCAGCCTTTGCTAAGTTAACAAAATCTGTGGAAGGAAGGAAGGAAAATGCACATTACTCATGGTAGTAATTCACACATTAACCATTTTAAATAGTCACTATGAAATTTATTTCGGATGACTCACGTTATCCTCGATAATAACTGGACAGTAACCTGAACAAGTCACAGCTCAGTAGTGCCTGGATATTTGAGAAGAAAGGGGGAGATGACTGGGAGTATCAAAGGGGACCTATTCATTGCCCTGTGCCATGTCCTTACCCTGAAGTTTTGCATAGAGTAGGGCCCCCAGGACTGGCCACACTTTCAGATGTGACTGACCTGACAAGAGGAGTGTGGGACCAAGGCACGAAGTTGATGCATTACAGCAAATCTAATTTCAGCAAGGCTTTAAATAAAGGTTTTTATAATGTTGTTGTGGCTTAAATGTGAGGTATCCCAATGCAGGAGAGAGAGTTCTCCAAGTTAGAAGATCAGGGTCACGTTCTGATTTTGCCAACCTACAACGCTAACTTTGCTTAATCTGTTTCCTTAACCAACCACATAGAGAATGTATAATGTATATCTCACAGACTGGTCTTAAGCATGAGGGATGATGGTTGACAAGAGTAAGACAAGGTTGATTGTGGCTTCCACTTATTTGTTACAAAATGATGATAATGATGTTACCTCCTTAGAAGGTTACTATGAGAAATAAATGAGTAAGTAGGTGTAAAGCACTTAGGATAGTAAAAGGCACACATAAGTACTCAGAAGTGTCTGTCATTCTTCTTTTTATTATTATCATGTATTAACTCATAAATGTTTTTTCTTGATTAGGAGACACATTCTCTAACATTTTTCTTACAATCCCTCCAAATTCTCTTAAGATCCCAAATTCAACTTTCAGAATGATACTATTTTCTAAATTGTTTAGGTTTACATATTGGTTAAGTAGAAGATTGCTGGCTCCCCTGTATACCCATTTGTTAAATCTTTCCCAGAGCATATGTTTGGAAAAATACTAGAAGAAATCATGAACTTTTTTTCCTCAAGTGGCACTCTACATCTGTTTCTCATAGTTAGCCAAACCTGGATATTAAGTGTCTAAATACTCTCAGATATTTAAATCCAGAGGGTACGTCTCAACTTTTCCTTTGTAAGCAGTAGCAGCTATTGGTTGTAACTATACCTTCTGTGGACTTACCAGAGGCACCTTTGAAAGAATGCTCTGTTGTCCTTGGGTTTCTGTAATAGCCGAATTGCTAATCAATCTTTATGCATTACTGAGTTTTCTTTTATCCTCATGTTTGGTGATTTAGCCAGGATGAAAGATCACTAGTTCTACTTCACATATCAAAAACAGAGAGACAATGTTAGTGAGCTCATAAGTGATTTGTCCAAATCACCCATTTTGGTTCAGTAGTGGAATTTGGACTAAATCTGATTCTAGTGGCCAATCCTCTGAAGTACACTGGATAGTCTATAATAAGAGACTCCTCTGTGAGTTTTGTTCTTTTAAGTTTCAGGAGGTAAATCTGTAGTCTACATTGAGGCTAGTCCAAGGAAAGGGTCATGTCCTCTCTATCTTAAAAAAGGAGGTCTTAAGACCTGTGCAAAAATAATGAAGGGCATTCATACCTGCCTTAGAGTGTAATGGCACACACTTGCAGAAGCAAAGCAGAGCCTTTCAGGTAAAAATCTTGGAAGGAATGACACATAATAGATTAGAGGTTTCCTTAGTATTTGACATATGTGAGTTTTAATCTGAAATGATTTGGCACCTGCCATTAATCTCTTTCTCATCACTAAATGGTAACCTCATAGGGATGGCATTTTTCTCTGCTGCTGCTAGGAATGGCCAAGGTCACATTCCAGAAAAGGATACTTGCCTTACAAGGCATACCATTCTTGGGGGAAAGATTGAGGGAGTTAATGTTTTAACTTTGAGGGAGACATTGTCAACTTCTTTAACAGCTAACAAACTTACCTATCTCTTACTGTTGCTATAACTTTGTTCCTTTTCCCAGAAAGTGATGATAAGAAGTGGAATAAGCCTGCTCAGATAATTAGAGAACAATGGTTTATAGAATTCAATAATCTTTTCCAGACTACTGTTTATATTTGGGGGCTGTGTGGGCTTTATATGCCATCTCTTGAGTCTCTATTTTTAAAATTCAGTGTGATTTATTAAAATCCTAGACATTCTTTGTGTTTGACAATGCTGGACATTAAGGGAGATGGCAAAAAGGAAAGAATGACGAAGGGTGTCACTTGTGGATTCCTTCTAACTTTGTTGGTACTGCTTAAGCCAAGGAATTCTTGAATTTTAGAACTAGATGAGAAGTTGAGATGCTGTCATCCAACCTACCCTCCCCTTCACACAATCCATTGCAAAACAGTCCTAATACTTAGCTATACAACTCTGCTCAGATGTCTGCAGTGATAGGGCACTAAATATTGCAGGTGACTATGATGTCATTATTAGAACAATGTAATTGTCACAAAAGTTATTTTTATGTTGATGCAGCTTGACTCTGCAACATCTCTCCCACTGGCTCTCATTCTGCTTCTTTAATTATATACGATAAATCCAACCCATGGTGGGTAAACACTATAGAAAAGTAAGGATAATTGTGCTTCTGTAGCCACATGGCCTGAACTCAAATCCAAGTTCCTCACCATCTTCACTGAGTGCCTGTGCTTCAGTGTCATCACCTGAAAAATGTGAATTCCCTTTTTGCCTACCTCATACGGTGGTTATCAGGAAGAAATGGGTTTATATATGAAAAAATTTAGAGCAATCTCTGGTATTTGGTAGGCACTCAATTAATATTAGCTATTGGCAATGTTGTGTTTATCATTTCATCTTATATACCAATTCCTTTTTTAAAAAGTGCTGTTTGGAGCATTGTCCTGAATGTATTGTGAGGCTTTGTTTGGTGAGTACCATGATTGATAAGTAATGTCTGCCGAGCGTTGAAGAAGGGGAAATAATGTCTGAGGCCAAATATTGGTGATTTGTAATCTATTCCTGATTTTCTCATGACAGCCCTTTAAATATCTAATATTTTTCTCTTTTTTAAAGATTTTATTTATTTGAGAAACAGAGAGAGAGAGAGAGAGAATGAGAGAGCAGCAGAGAGGGAGAAGCAGGCTCCCCCCTAAACAGGGAGCCTGACGTGGGGCTCCATCCCAGGACCCTGAGATCATGACCTGACCTGAAGGCAGATGCTTAACCAACTGAGCTACCCAGGCACCCCCTAAATATCTAATATTTTTCTCTCTCAGCAGCCCCCTTCCAGGCTAAAGTACCTTGTAGAAATACTGAAATCTATTAATTCTGTAAATTGCCAAAAGTTGGGCCTTCAAGACATCATTAAAACAGGCTTAAAATCAGAGCATGGGAGAACATTTTATCTTTTCACTTATTACCCTTTTATTAAATGCTTCTGTATACTCAAGGCTGTCATAATTATTTGAAATCTCTCCAAAAACACTGATGTACCATTTTCCACAACTTAATAACAAAATTTTCTCTTCCCTACACTCACACCATTCTCACATTGTCCTTGCTAGTGGCATGCAGTGTGTTGTTATGGAAGTAAACTTAGATGGAGAATTAGAGTGTCTCATGGACTGAATTGTGTCCTGCCCCACCAAATCTATATGTTGAAGCCCTAACTTCCAATGTGACTATATTTTGAATTAGGGCCTTAAGGAGGTAATTAGGTTAAGTGAGTTCCCAAGGGCAGGGCCCTAATCCAGTAGGACTATGATCTCCAAGAGAATACAATTTCCCCAGAGAACCGAATTTTTTAAAATAAGGCGGCAAAAGGAAAGAGAAACAAAGACTCTCTTTCCTAAAGACCCTTAACCTTACCTTGTTTACATTTTCTCAAGGAGAAACCTGGGACCATGGGGAATTTTTTGTTAGAAAGAGCCTTAGAGGTAGCCTGGTTCAACCATCCATTCAGGTCATTGCCACTAACATTGACTGGCATTTGTGAACATTATTATGTACTTATACCCATTGAGTGTTCAGGAAAGATTTAAGGTGACTGTAATCACAACAACAGTAGCTCCCAATTCATGATCTACTATTTAATTCTTCTTTACAACACCTCCCAGTCCAGGTGTCTTTCAGTCTAAACAAACACCTCAGCATTAAACATCCTTCTCTCTGGACCTTTCTGATTAGAGTCAGAACCTTAGAGCTGGAGGGTCCTTCCAAAATTATCTAGCTCATCAGCGCTGCTTTGAAAATGACAAATTGAAGTCTAAAACAAAGCACTGGTTGTCTCAGGTGTCACAGCTCGTGGGTAACAGAGTTTGTATCTAAACTCCCATCATGGGGCGCCTGGGTGGCTCAGCAGTTAAAGCCTCTGCCTTCAGCTCAGGTCATGATCCCAGGGTCCTGGGATCGAGCCCCGCATCGGGCTCTCTGCTTAGCAGGGAACCTGCTTCCTCCTCTCTCTCTCTCTGCCTGCCCTTCTGCCTACTTGTAATCTCTATCTGTCAAAGAAATAAATCTTTAAAAAAAATAAAATAAAATCCCATCACCTGACACTCACCATGGGGCCCTAGATGGGCTTCTTCAACTTTGTCAGGACAACCAGCCCCTCATTACTCTCAGGTTATATCCAGACTCACTCATTTGGTTGTCTCAGGTATTGTGTTTATAACAGTATTAGAAAGCATGAATGAGCCAGTTTGCTCAGAGGTACCCCAGGATATCCAGTGGTGGAAAGTAGGTCTAGTTCATAGTGGTGGCTTCTGTTATTAATATAGGAAATAGTTTTATTCCCTCTTCCCTGACTTTTTTCCCAGTCCCAGGGTATTATAAAGGCCCCTCCTCTGGCAGTCTTTGCAATGAATAGGGCTAAGCCAGACACCAAAGGTTGGCTTAAGATGTAAGGAATGAGTTGGTGTGAGGAAAAGGAGATATTCCTCCACATCCGCTGGCGATGTCCTGAGTGACTTTTAGCCTAGGATTAGATCTATTTTAATACACTCTCCACCTGTGTGTTCTCCTAAACCAAAGCATTTCAAATTCAAAACTTACTCAAAGACGGATCTTCTTCTACTTAACTAATTTGTAAAAATATATTCCTAAAGTAACAAGAGTGATTTTGTTCCAAAATAAAAATGGAACATATTTAGAAGTGAACAAGTTTCCAGAACAGGATTAATGTTGAATAATGCCTGTGGCTTTGAGACCTAGCTACTTCCTAGAATCTCTGACACTCTCCCTCCACCTCACCCCCACCCCCTCTAGACACTCCCACTGGTTCTTCCTGTTGATAGCATCTTTAAAAGAATCGACCACAGTATTGTCATCAGTCCCATAGTTTCATTTCTTATTTGTGTCTATATTTAGATTGGAGGAAAAAACCTTTTTCCATTGCCTAGCAAAGAGACTGTTTTTTTTTTTTGTTTTTTTTTTTTTTTAAGATTTTATTTATTTATTTGACAGATAGAGATCACAAGTAGAGAGGCAGGCAGAGAGAGAGAGAGGAGGAAGCAGGCTCCCCACCAAGGAGCCGGATGCGGGGCTCGATCCCGGACCCTGGGATCATGACCTGAGCGAAAGGCAGAGGCTTTAACCCACTGAGCCACCCAGGCGCCCCAAAGAGACTGTTTTTAAATGAGCTAATGAATCTCTTACAGGGGAATACCAAATGTAGCTGATGTCTTCTTGCTATGAAGGAATAGGTGCTAAAGCTAATGAAGTGTGGAAGTTGTTAGCTCGTGGAGTAACCATTGACTTCGATGGTCAGATCACAGGCATATGGACACTTAAATACTCTCTTATGAATTAGGCCAGGCTGTACAGATGGGGCAGGAGGGGAGTTTGGGTTCTTGTGGGTGGGAAGAAGCACCACTGTCATGTGCCAATAAGAACACAGGTTCATTTTAGTCAGGAAGAATGTTTTAAACATAGTTTAACAGTTCTAACATATAGTGCTAAAGGATTATCTATTCTAGATAAGAAACAAAGTCTGATATCAGATTTAGAAAAAAATCCATGAATTGGAGAGAATCATGGATTCTAATGGATATCTAACCTGAATATTTAATTTTTTATATTTTTCCTTGCAAGCTTTAAGGAATTTTTTTTTAACCTCCTTTATACCATTTTCACTGAATAAGATCCCTCCAGAGTCCTTCCTAGTCTCACCCATTCTTATGTAGAAAGGAAAAGACATCTCTTTGCCTAACCTGTGAATGGGAAGATCCATGTAATGATTCAGAGAAGAATAAATCAAAATATGGAATGGGAGGAAGCATCTGTAAAATGTTTTCAGGGCCATTCATTGGTCAGCAGGCAAAGAATGGAATGTGTCCTTCCTTCTGCCCTCCCACCCCCAACAGAGGCCTCCATGCTCTTTTATTTTTTACATTAATTTTTTAAATTCTTTTATAAACATATAATGTATTTTTATCCCCAGGGGTATAGGTCTGTGAATCGCCAGATTTACACACTTCACAGCACTCACCATAACACACACCCTCCCCAATGTCCATAACCCCACTCCCCCTCTACCTTCCCCCCTCCCCCCCAACAACCCTCAGTTTGTTTTGTGAGATTAAGAGTCACTTATGGTTTGTCTCCCTCCCGATCCCATCTTGTTTCATTTATTCTTTTCCTACCCCCCAAACCCCCCATGTTGCCTCTCCATTTCCTCATATCAGGGGGATCATGATGGTTGTCTTTCTCCAATTGACTTATTTCAGTAAGCATGATACCCTCTAGTTCCATCCATGTCGTCGCAAATGGTAAGATTTCATTTCTTTTGATGGCTGCATAGTGTTCCATTTTGTATATATACCACATCTTCTTTATCCATTCATCTGTTGATGGACATCTGGGTTCTTTCCTAGTTTGGCTATTGTAGACATTGCTGCTATAAACATTTGGGTGCACATGCCCCTTCGGATCACTACATTTGTATCTTTAGGGTAAATACCCAGTAGAGCAATTGCTGGGTCATAGGATAGTTCTATTTTCAACTTTTTTTTTTTTTAATTTTATTTATTTATTTGACAGAGAGAAATCACAAGAGAGGCAGGCAGAGAGAGAGGAAGGGAAGCAGGCTCCCCGCTGAGCAGAGAGCCCGATGTGGGACTCGATCCCAGGACCCTGAGATCATGACCTGAGCTGAAGGCAGCGGCTTAACCCACTGAGCCACCCAGGCACCCTATTTTCAACTTTTTGAGGAAACTCCATGCTGTTTTCCAGAGTGGTTGCACCAGCTTGCATTCCCACCAACAGTGTAGGAGGATTCCCCTTTCTCCACATCCTCGCCAGCATCTGTCATTTCCTGACTTGTTAATTTTAGCCATTCTGACTGGTGTGAGGTGATATCTCATTGTGGTTTTGATTTGTATTTCCCTGATGCCGAGTGACGTGGAGCACTTTTTCATGTGTCTGTTGGCCATCTGGATGTCTTCTTTGCAGAAATATCTGTTCATGTCCTCTGCCCATTTCTTGATTGGATTATTTGTTCTTTGGGTGTTGAGTTTGAGAGGCCTCCATGTTCTTAATTTATCTAATGACTGTCCAAGACTCTGTGCTGAGAGCTCCATTAACCCTCCTCTTCCAACGTCCAGGGTACCTAGTCTGACTGCAAGAACTCTGTAAAAGACTCTTTGTCTAGCCTCCACAATTCTGTTCCCTTTCAATATTGGTGATACCTAAAATTACTTCTTTGGGGAGGATTCTATTCAGTTAGATAATCTTTTGTCAAAACTAAATCCTTAGATGTCAGAGCGTTAAGCAAAAAGCAGTAAACACTTTTTTAAGAGGCCGAGGTCTAGAAAAACTAGTGGGGCCTTTCTTAAAATGTATGTGTCTAGACCTTGCTTCAGACTTGAGTTACTGATTGCTTGTTCCTTGACCTGACTCTTATTTCAGATATTCTGACTGCATGGGTCTCTAATGAATTTTGATTCTCAGAGGCAATGTCCTTTGTTGGGTCTCCTTCCAAAGCCTCCTGAGGTTGATCTACTAATGTGTTTCATGTTTGTGTGTTTTGCAAGAAATCTTATGTGAGATATTTCTACTCCACTTGGATGATATGGCTTCTGCTTCAAGTCTAAAATCCCCTCTCTTATAATTGTCCTCCTATAGAGGTTGCAGTGGGAGTGAGGATAGGAAGTGCTTAATAAATATTCACTTGTAATTGAATTTACTTCTCAATAAATATTTACTTAGATATCTAACTATATATTTGGAATTCAAAATTATTTTTCTTATTGGAAGCCCCTATATTCTTCAGATTCCACAAAACCTGGGCAGGTTTCCCAGGATTTTAGGCCTCCTGAAATTACCTCTCACATAATTCTTAATCTCATTTAAAATTTTCCTTCCATCCTGATATTCAGTTTTTTCTAGATTTCATACAAAACCTGGTTTTCCTGGTCCCCAATCATAACCTGACACAAATACAATCCAGAAAAGGAATAGGAAATGGGGGAAATGAGAAAATACCAAATTAAGTGAAAAGGAAGAGAAAAATTATTGAGTAGATAGATAAATTGCCAAGTTATCTCATCATCTATTAGTATTGGTCTTCATGCCTAGAGATTGAGAGGAGGAGTTTCCCAAATAAGTTTGTTTTAACTGCTGAAATATAAAGCATTGCCATGCTGGTTGGGAAGCTAAGTGATGTTCCATCCTTAGGTGAAAGTGGGGTAAAGTAAAGGGAGGTGACAGGATGGTGAGTTGAAATGAATTAATAAAAACACATGTTCTTCCGAAAAGGAAATGGAGTTATGAAAAGAGATGGGAAAACCAGTTCTTCCAGGATAATGCCTTTTGTTGGGCTCCAGTGGGAAGTTCATTTGAGGAAGCTGGAAGGATACGATGGGCGCCCAGGTTACCTGACAAGAGGAAAGAGGGCTGAAGGGAAAGGCAAACAGTGTGGGAGAAGGACCAGGGGTCACGTTTTTCTTGGCATTGAAATATTTTTCAAATGAGTTATTTTTCAAAAGTTTCCAAGGAGGATCCTCTACCAGTTTCCAACCTCCATTTGGGATTTGGAACCTACAGGAAACTAAGCCCCTTCCCATGACCTCTTTCTTCCTCCCTAAATTAAATTTGGATGCAGAGAGCTGCTTAAGCAGAGGCTGGAGCCTTTTGCTGTGCCTGAAAGTGTGGCCTCTCCCTAATGCAGTCTTAGGGGCCGGTTTTGCTCCCAATTAATTGTTATTTTGGCAAGTTCAAGGAAGTTGTTTTGGGTTTTGGCAAGTTGTTTAAAGATTGGCTTTCAAGTTCTTCCATCTGTAAAACAAGGAGTTTGGACTAGAATCACTGGTTCCTAACTTGGGTGGTGATGGTGGTGGGGGTCAGGGGAAGTGCTGGTGAGGGCTGGTGGTCAAAGTCCCTTCTCAGAATAGGATGAAAATTATAGAACTACTCTCCAAAAATAGGTACCTACGCCTAATCAAATATAATTTTGCATACAATTTCAAATGTTCACGGACCCTTCAGTAAACTGTTCTCCAAGGTAGTTTTCCTCACAGGAAGGTTACACTTCTTGACCCCATTTAACACAGACATGGGTGGTTCAAATGTAAGCAAAAGTCCTGGGTGGCATTTCTGGGTTAAAGACTTAAGAGCAGTGCTTTGGTTTCTTTCTGCACTAAAGCCAGCAATGTTCCTGATAGTGGCTTCTCCATCCGGTCTAGGAATGAAGATGACAGTGGTGTAGTCGTTAAGTCTCCAGCCAACCTTGGATTATCATGTGACATGAGGAAAAAAATAAGCTTTTGTTGCTTTCAGCCATTGAGATTTTTAGAATTGTTTGTTACTACAGCATTATTTAGCCCATCCTGAATGATATAACATCCTGATTGATACATCCTGAATCTATCCACAGATGCTGGAGCTTTCCATGTGTCCTGGATCATCAATCCCAAATCTGAAAATATTAAAGTTTTTCTGAAAATTTATGAATCTCTGAGGCGAACTTAATAATACAATTGTAGAATCTTAAATCACCTGAATTCCTATCCTAGTTCACACAGAATGTTCATTTGGGTGAATAGGGTATTTCATTTTAGGGTTAACTGATAAAATCTATGATTGTGTGGGTGATTGGAATGAAAGGCTCACCTGGCCCAGCTTCAAAAGGCGACGAAGGGTTGGATGCGGTCTCGTTAGAGGACCTGCCTGCAGGAGGGAGGTAAGGGATTACTCCAGCCCTCGGTGTGCTATGGACACTCCTTGGCTGCAGTCTAATGTGCAGAAGAAAAGAGTCAAGAAAACAAATAAAAACATACTTCTGAAAGCTTCAAATGACTAAAGAAGTCAAGAGGCAGGATGTCTGCACTTTGTTTCTATTTATGGAACACAGAGTTTAAACAGAGCTCTCCATTCAGTATTCATCTGGCTACGAAAATTGCCTTCCAAGTTATTATCTGCAAGGAAATGGACAGCATTCAAATCTTTCCCTGCAGTGAGTTTGTATTTAGAGATGTTTCACATGTGTTTAATTCACTGATCAATTTTACCTTGTCAAAACAGAACGGTCTGTCAAAAACAGGATGAGGCTCATTAGTGAGACACAGGAGATAGTACAATGGAGGAGAGAATAAACAGACTACCCAGAAATAAGAAAACAAGACCTATTCAGGAAGCAAGGGGGAATAGCAGAAAATGATACAGTAGTCACAGTAGACCAAAAGCTAGTGAGACAGCTATATGGTACTGCTACTTAGTAATACTGATGAAGAAAAAAAAAAAGTGTCAGGAGAGTTTAGGGAATAAAGGTTTTTAGCCTGGAGAAGACAGTAGGAATTTAGCAACTTTTTAATGTCTAAGAAACACCCTAGTATAGTTTTAAGAGTGCTAGACCTCATGAGTAGGAGTCAGGAAACTCAGGTTCTAGACCTGGGTATTCTTTGTCCTAATGTTCTGAGCCTCACTTTGCTTGCTCATAAAATGAATAGTTCAGATTAAGTTGACTGGTAAAGTCTTACCCAGCTCTAGAATTTAGAGAAGTAGTTCTAGGAAAATGTTGTTCAGTGACCCTACTTCTTTACAATTCAGCAATTTCTAGTACATGAAAAAGCTTCTTGATTAGCAAAAGGATGATTAATAATTTACTTAAATAAACTAGTGGAATATGTAAAATTTTGGAAACTGCATCCTTAGAGGTTTTTAAAGTTCAGATAGAGCCCATCTCTTTGAGGTTTAAGAGATAGACCAGGAGACAGGTTTGAGATTTTGTCTAGCCATCAAACAATGTAAAAACATTTTATTGTCATCTTTTGAAGGAGACTTTCCCAATAAACAGCCCCTAACAGGAGGGAAACAAAATCCCAATCCAAAATTATTGATTTATTATCCCTGTAACAAACAGGAGATGTTCCAATTTTAGTATATGTGCTGCCGAAGTGAGCACCAAACAGGAGATGTTACTGTCAGCCTAAATAAAGAAATAAACTGAGGCAAACTCAAATGACCAGAAATTGAATTTATTTGGGAATAGCAATGGATTGCAATTTTGGGAATATTCTGTAGCAAGCTGCAGGTGGATCTGCTGAGGGTTTGGAACAAGCTGTGTTTATGGACAAGGAGTGCAAAAAGGGGGAAGTCCAGTCAGAGTTCAAGCAGTAAGTTCATTGGCTTGAGGATAGGAAAACATGCTTGGCAGATATTCATTGGTCAGGAGTGAGTTTTGGCCTTCTGTAAAGCAGGCATTTATGTGAAATCAGTCTCTTAGATCTTAAGTTCTGTTCTTCTGAGGGCACATGCATATTTCATATCCTCAGGGTTCCGTTTTAGATTGAAATCTTTTCACAGAACAAAGAAAAATCCAGCAAAAACAAGGCTCTGGTTTGAGCTGTGCTGTATTTTTACTTTGCAAGGCATGGTCATGTCTTACTCACAAGAACCTTGTAAAGGGTGGGACCAGTGTCCGGGGCCCTCCTGCCTCACCGCTGGGCTTGGATTTCAGAAGCTGGCCAGTAGAGGAGGCACCTTAGCCAGCCTGTATTGCTGCCAGCACCATGAGTGACCTGAGAGCAGCCAAAATTTTGTTTTTCCCCAGGTAAGATTCTTCTGACCTCCTGGAAGATGGTGTAAGCCCTATTCTACATGCTGGGCAGGAATCTATCCAATCAGGAGTGGCTTGTGTGTATCCTACTCTGTAGCAATTGCTTTAAAAAAAAAAAAAAAAAGTAGGAGGAGGGGAAAATCCCTTATTGCTGCCCTATTTCAATATGAGCAAAGTGCTGGGCACTCTATCAGCCACTGATTAGAAAATAATGTTCAGCCAAGGGAACAGTTGGTTTGGTGGAAGTTGTCCTTTGAAATGCCTCTGCAGGGTTAACTCTAAACTGAGAGAAAAGGAACTCCTCTAAACCATCAAGGCTCTAGAATGATTCCTTTAGTCCTATTTTTAGGAGTGGCTTCCTTAGGGCTGGACTTCAGCCAAAGTGGGACATTTGAGGTCCCCTCTGCATTTAACCTTCTGGCAGCTTCTTCTCTCTGGAGTCAACTCTCACCATTCATTGGCTGTTTAGCATCATCTCCAGGTAGACTTCCCTTGCCGGAACACATCATACTCATTAGGTAGTTCCTAATGTCTTTGAAAGTGACTGTACTTTCTGAATGTGAAAAAAAAAATGTCAGTGATTGCCTTGTGATCATAGTTCATGGTCTAGGGCCTGATAAATGAGTATTTAGCTTAAGATTTCAAATTTTATTTATTTTTTCTAGGTCATACCTCCATATAATTTAAAATTCAAAAGGTAGAAAAAGAATACATCAAAAGTCTCATTCTGTCCCCTATCTGCCCAGTTCTCCTACCTGGAAGTCATGTTACCATTTTATTTCATACTCTTACAGAGATGGTTTCTTTATGTGTCAGCATGGATGTATGTAATTACCCCCTTATTTAGTCAAATGATAGAATTACTACACACACTTTTCCATACTTTTCACTTGATGCAACAATATACATTGGAGAGTATTGTGTTGTAGTACATTTAGAATTTCCAATCTATCTTTTATAACTGGTAACATTCTATTTTATAGGTATACACTGATTTATTTTACATGTTTCCTAAAGTGAACATCTAGGTTGTTAGGAATCTTCTGCTATTATAAACACTATTATAGAGAATTACAGTGTATCCATACCATTATGTGCAGTGTGAATAGGATGAATTTTTTAGGATGAATTTTAGAAGTGAAATTGCTGTGTCACAGGGCATGTGCATTTGTATATTTGATAGATATTGCCTATTTGCCCTCCAGAGACACTTATCATTTTATATTTCTGTTAACAATATGTGAGAATGTCTATTTCTCTCTATCTTGTGTGTTATCAAACGTTTTGATCTTTGTTCACTCTGTTAGATAAAAACTGGAATCCTTATGTAATTTTAAAAAATTTTCATTGATATATCATGTATTCATAAAAGTATATTTATCATAAGTATACAGTTCAGTAAATCTTCACAAATTAAACATATTGTATAATGAACACCCATTTCAAGAAACACACAGAACCTATAGCTCAGAAGCCCCAGAAGATTTAACCCAGAAGATTTTATTAATTTGAGAGAGACAGAGAGCAAGCATGAGCAGGGGAAGGGGCAGAGAGGGAAAGGAAAAAGTAAACTCTCTGCTGAGCACAGAGCCCAACATGGGGCTTGATCCCAGGACCCTGAGATCATGACCTGAGCTGAAATCAACTGACTGAGTCGCTGAGATGTTCTGAGTAGACATCTTTTTAAAACCATCAATTTTTATTTTGAAATAATTTTAAATTGGCTTAACAGAAGTTAAGCATCATTTCATGTGTTTGAGTCACTTATGTTTCTTTTTCTTTGAACCATATGTTCATATTCTTTGCTCATTTTTAGGTTAAACTGTTGTGGCTTTTCCCCCCCTTGATTCATAGAAACGATAAGGAAATTTCAGTGCAGAGTAGAAAAGATATGAGCAGTATGCTGGAATTTATCAACTCTGGTTGACCCCTAACATGGATATTCAGCATTTGGAACTCTAGAAAACTAATAATGAATAAAGCAATTCAATAACTGGTATACTCAGTCCAGGGAGCAGGGCCTGAGGAACCCATTGCTTCGTCTTTTGTTTAACTTGGGAGCTTGGTGGTCCCCATCTCATCCTCCAAAAAAAGCCTGGCGCAAGTAGGTTCTTCTGCCAAGGCGGTGTTTTATCCTTAAACATCAAGTAAATGTTTTTCAGGTCACCAGTTGAACATTCTACCTGGTCAAGGGAAAGGCCTGTTAAACAGGAATATCTGAGAAGACTTTTGGGAAATATTTGGAGAGAAGCCTTTCCCAGGAGAGAGCTGCCACTCAGGGACGACCACTTGTCCAGTGGGTTCCCGGAGTACCTTGTCCCATTCAGCTCAGCTACCACATCAAACAAAACATCATGCCTGGCCTGGAGGCACTGGTTCAGAAAGAACCTCCCAGGAAGTCTACACACAGGAGGGGAGTTTCCCTTAAAAACAAAAGCAAGTAGGAGTTTTCTGTTTTTTGGTTTTTGGTTTTTTTCCCCTTCTCCTCTTCCTCTGACTGGACAGTAACCTCACACCACATGCCTTCCAGCAAACACTCATCACCCGATAAATCATGTGACCCATTCTGTTTACTTAGAGGTGCTTGCCCAGCTGGACCTCTAATGTAGACCCTGATCTGTAACCAACTTCAGAGTGGTTTTTACTGAAAACGGAACTTCTGAGGACCAGATAAGGCAAGCTATTCATTTGCATAGAGGGTCTCTGCTAGGTCATTCCCTGGGAGGCTGGGAGAACTGTGAAATGTGAGACAAGTTTTCAGAAGCTGCCAAAAAAACATCTTCTAGAGAACACCATCCCTGTTTACTTCTTACACAATGTGGAGTAGCTATAGAAAGTCTCTCAAAAGTAATAATGAGGGGTGCCTAGGTGGCTTAGTGGGTTAAGCCTCTGCCTTTGGCTCAGGTCATGATCTCAGTGTCTTGGGATCAAGCCCTCCAACGGGCTCTCTGCTCAGGAGGGAGTCTGCTTCCCCCCCCCCCCCCCTCCCTGCCTCTCTGTCTACTTGTGATCTCTGTCTGTCAAATAAATAAAATCTTTAAAAAAAAAAAAGTAATAATGGATTTGGGTTTGGACGCTCATTTAATGTTTCATGTTCTGGAATCAAGAAATGCTAATTCAAACATTTTTCACTGAGTGCTTTGGCAAAACCACTGACTGAACTATTTTTAAACTGATTAAAAAAAAAAAAAAAGAAGAAAGAAGAAGAGACAGAGACAGCCTACTTAGAAGAAGTGTGGAAGCTGCTTTTGATCAGATGAACTGCCTGGTCCAGAGTCAGAGCAGTGCATCTCAGAGTGGACCTGTGAACTCTCCATGTCAGAATCACCTGGGTTTAGTCCAGAGGAGGTTGTCCAGGCCTGAGGAATTGGAACTGCAAGAAATTTGGCTCCAGAAATTTGCTGCAAACAAATGAACAAGACAATAATACAACCACACACATATGCGTGCACACACACACACACACACACACACACACACAAAACTATCTGAGGGAATGTTATGCTTATAGACATGTGAAAACTCCACTTCTAAAAACACCATTTTGAACAACTTGAAATGGCCCTGTTGGGTCATGAACAACCAAGCTGCAAAAACTTCTAGAGGGGACAGAATTTTCACCCTGTGATCCACTTTTACTGGTCTTTTGGCCTCCCTTCAGTCCACTCGCTGGCTAGTTTTTCAAGATAAATAGGCACTTAATTCAATTCTTTACCACTTAATTCAATTCTGGGCCACTTGGAGAGTCCTTGATGGGGAAATGTCTTGTACTCAGACACCTCTCCATTCATCAGTGTCACAATTTTGTGCTGATCCTGAAAGGAGTAGGGTTGGTGCAGGAATTGGAGAGGTGAACTGAGTCTTCTGGACATTTACTCAAACAAACCATTACTTTGAATTCCTAGGTATCATTTTAAAGCCTGTCTTGTCCATTCTCTCTCTCTCTCTTTTTTTTTTTTAAAGATTTTATTTATTTATTTATTTGACAGCTAGAGAGAGAGATCACAAGTAGGCAGAGAGGCAGGCAGAGAGAGAGAGAGAGAGGGAAGCAGACTCCCCACCAAGCAGAGAGCCCGATGTGGGACTCGATCCGCGGACCCTGGGATCATGACCTGAGCCGAAGGCAGCGGCTTAACCCACTGAGCCACCCAGGCGCCCTCCATTCTCTCTCTCTTGTCCAGTCTCTCTCCTCCGAGTGAATGAATTGGGAACAGAATCCAGTTACAAGTCAGAGCTGCCTCTTACTAAAAACCTTGAGAGGGGTCTGGCAACATTAAATTGTACTTCATCAGATCCTGGCTTGGAAGCAAGGTCTGTGCACCGTTCCTGCTACCCAGGAGCTTCTTGTAGGCTCCTAGAGGCAGCTGGGGATGGTGACACACCTGTGGCCATGTGGTGCCTCAGGGACACTGAACACTAGAATTTGAGGAGGCAATCTTTGGCAGAGTCCCCTCCACCCCCCATGGATATGCCTTGTCTGCTTTGGGCACTAAAATAATAAGCCATCTTGGTGTGAGGGACCATGGAAGCTTGGACAGTAACCATGATAATTAGTGTGGATGAAAGACCAAAAGGTTCTCAAGGACTTTTAAAGTATTATGATTTAAGCTAGTACGTGAGAGAATACACAAAAGAGTTTTGGAAAACAGGGGTTTATTATTGCACATGTCAAGAGTTTGCAGGATAGGGAAGGTCAATGACATAATGACTCAGGGGACCAGGTGGCTTGGTGATGCTCTCGCTCCTCTCTCTGAAGAACAAGGTGACTGCTGGAGATCATGCATCATGCCTCACATGGACAGGTTCAATGAGAGGAAGGAATGGAGCTTTGTTTCACATGTCTTTATTTTGATTAAGGTGGAACCTGTTCCTCTGAAGATCCTAGAATTCACTGTCACTGTGATCCCACACTATACAGGTAGGGAGGGAGGGTAGGTTTGCTGGGATACACTTAGACTAATTATTTTCCATTCACCTAGTTTTGGGGAAGGGTCCAATTTCCTTGAATATCGCTGTCCAACTCTGGAATAAAACTAGCGTTCTATCAACAAAGAGGAAGCATGCAGTGGCTGCTGAACAGGCCATGGACTGGTGACAAGATCCCAGTCACAGGGATTGTGCATTATCTTTGGTAGGGAGTTCCTTCTGAATGGCAAGAATAAAGGCCCTGTCATGGAGCAAAGAAGTTAATTTGGCTTTAGAAACTAAAACCACATTTTTCATCTGAGTGTTTCATTTCATTTTCTGGCAGTAAAATCCATATCTTCCTGTCCTAAAGGTAGAAGTTTAGTGTATGTGTTAGAAATTGGGACATCTGAGTAAACTCCAGGCTTGCCAAAAAGTTCCTTTCCTCTGGAAGTCTCCAGCAGGTTCTCCCTTCTTGTCTTTCTCCATGTGTTCCCCTGCAGCAGCAAATCTGCATTTGACTTGTGTACACTATTGGCATTTTCCTCCATGCAGTTTCTAGCAATTTCTAAGTGAGTTTCTGAAACCTTCAAGCCAGACTTCCTTTTTTTTGCTGTTTGTTTGTTTTTTCCTTTTCCCTGAAGCTAATAAAGCCAGAGTGGTGAGGCATCTTTGGAGAGTCATGTGTACTCAGCAACTTTGGTTTGTTGGTTTGTCTTCCAATATGCCTTACTCAGGGTGCTTATCTCTTAGAAAGGGAGATTATTACTACACAGACAAGGCTGGAAACCGCTTCGCTGACAGGTTTAAGAGTCTTAACAAAATAAACAACAGAAAAGGCAAAACTGTGTGCAAAATGGCAAGCTTCATTCTCCCTGCAAGAGTCAGCTGGGGAAGGGAGGGAGCTGGAATCAAAACAAACTGGAGAACCTTTCAGGCATGCTCAGAGAGGCTAGGCTTCAGTGGAAGGAGGATGAGATGGGGGAGGTCATTCACATTTCTTTCTGACCAACCAGCTGTCTATTTGTGTAGAGACAACTGTTCAGCAGACTAGTCATTCACCATACCTGTTGATCTGGTTTATGATTCATGCCTTAAAAAAGCCCTAGAGTTATGGCGATTACTCTTCCTGTTTTTCTTACCCAGAAAGCTATACAAGTAATAGAATCACTGAATTTCTCCTGATCTTGGTTTTGGGACCCAGTTGGAGAGTTTTTTCTTTGGATTTGGTAGAATCAGATCTCTGACCAGTACATGCAAATTTGTAAACAACTTGAGGACAGGATAGTGTCCTTTATTTTTCTCTTTCTTCTCAGCATCCCCTAGGAAAATACTAGGGCCATAAATGTTTGTCATATGATTAATGTTTGTGCCCTTTGTGAGGCTCCGGCTCGCAACCCAGAGATCAAGAATCGCATGCTTCACTGAGTCAGCCAGGAGCCCTAGTAATTAAAGTCTGAGTTCTTCCACTCTTTAAAGGGCGTGGGAGATTGAAGTAGAACCTACCATTTCCACTATAGTTCAAGAATGCAGGGTTGAGGGGCGCCTGGGTGACACAGTTGGTTGAGCATTAGACTCTTGATTTCAGCTCACGTCATGATCTCGGGGTTGTGAGATCAAGCCGCATGTGCGGCACCGTGCTCAGTGGAGAGTCTACTTGAGATTCTCACTCCCACTGCCCCTCCTGCTTATGCTCTCTCTCTCAAATAAGTAAATAAATCTTTAAAAAAAAAAGAATTCAGGGTAGAATTTGAAGGAATAGATAGCTCTGTCTCCTATTGAAAGAACTGGAGTCCAGCTTGTCCCTTTCAACCTATATGAGACGTCCCTCTCACACTTAGCCTCTGGCTAATAGGCCCTGTAGTAGTCAAGCCCTTCCAAAGAGCACAGGGGCCATAAGGCCTAATGTTAGGATTTTAAACGGGAGTCAGGCAGGGTAGGAATTGAATCCTGTTTCCATGTCTTACTACGTAATCTTGAACTACAGATTTTGCTTTTTTTTTTTTTTTTTTGGATTTTGCTTTTCTAAATATTAATTTCCTCCCCCATGAAAGAGGGCTGTGAAAGACAGTTGTGAGGATTAAATAGGCTAATATATTTAAAGCATTTAGCACAGTTCCCAACACTTCACAAGCTCTTGTAACCTTTTGTTATTGTTATTGTTGTTATTACTACCAGCTCCCTGTAACAGAACATTTAGAACAAAGAGGTTTGGGTAAAGATCATTTTGAAACTCTTCTCAGAGAGGGTGGGTCTTGAATTGATGAAAATGTATTTACTTGGTCATGGACCTCATTCTGCTTAATTACCATAGATGTGGGTTGAGGTTAGGTCAGTCAAGGATAAACTCAAAACAAAGGGGTGTGTAGCCCAGCATGGCCACTCTTGGGTCTAGCAGCTGGTAAATGACCATATTTGTCTTCTTTAATTTTGTTTTCAAAGGGGCTTGTTAGGGTACATTTGCTCATACTCTCTTTAACTACAATAAGCTAACTGCCCCCACCACCAAAAAAAAAAAAAAATGAAATGAAAAGTAAGAAAAAGACACTTATGTTTAAAGATGGCTTTGGCCTGAAACCAACATCCCAATCTTAGGGAAACAGATGAGCTAGTGGAAAGACCTTTGTAGCCCAACTGACATGTATTCAGACACTGCCTTGGCCACTTTCTGGCTGTATGACCAGGTACAAATCACTTGACTTTCCACAGTCTTGGTCTCCTCATTTGTAAAATGGTTATAATAACGCTTATCTAATAAGGTTTCTGTAAGAGTTAGAAAGAGTATATATATAAAGCACGCCTAGTAAAGGTATTAGGTGCTCAATAAAAGTAGTAGCTGGTTCCAGGATTCTGGCTGTTTTTCAGTCCTACCCAAGACTTAGAGGAAATGGCTCCCCAGAGCATATTAATAGCAAACACCCACATATGGTGTGCCAGGAAATCCTCTGCACCATATATATATATATAAAGTAATTTAGTTCTCTCAATAATCCTGTGAGGCAGGTGGTATTATTACCCCACTTTACATATGAGGGAAATGAGACATAGAAAGGCCAAGTGTCTTGTCCAAGATTCCATATCTGGTAAACGATAGTTGACATTCATTTCAGGTAGTATGATGTCAGAGTTCCTGCTCCTTGCCACTCTACCAGCGTCTCTTTTGGAAAACCCATTCATTGAGAGAGAAGAGGGCAAGCCCACCACCTTCCCCTCCAGATGATCTGCTGAGTGCCTTAAAAACATAGATATGTCCCCAGGGTGTCTTAAATGAGGTCAGAGGAAGAGCCATACTCTCCCATAGGGATTTCCTATTGATCCTATTGGGACTAAATCTAGCAAAATGATTACTATGCCAATAACAATTTAAAAATTCCTCTTGGAAAACAGAGCCCACTGCAGAAGTTCAGGATTCTGAGATAAGAAGCCCTAGGCTCATTTGGGGGTGGCTGTATGGCTCAGTGTAAAGTCTCCTAATCTTAGGGTCAAGCATATCTGTGGGTATGGAGGCTATGTAAACTCTCTGAGCCTTAGTTTACTCATCTGTGAAAGGAAATTAATAAAACATGCATCTTAGCATTGTTCTGGGAATTAAATAAGATGATACCCAGGAAGCTTACTGTCCAGTACCAGGAATACTCTGGGTACTCAGTGAAAGAGCACCATACTTCACACCATCTCGCATGACTTCCAGAGCAATTATTCTCTTGAGAAACCACCAAGAATTTTGGGCCACGTGACTCTGAAATTGGTGACTCACTGGATTGAAGACCAGACACCTTGCTTTATTACCCCTGCCTTGAGCCCTGCTCCTGGCCCTTCTGACTTCTAACACCTCTGGTATCTGCTGCTAGCCTAACCTCTGCCAGGCACACCTGGACTCCTTTAACAGTGCTCTGCTGCTTTCAGAGGCTGCTTAAAGAAGAAGGTGGCAGGGTAGGGAAGAACTTTGGATATGGAACCAGAAAGTTGGCCAGGGTTTAAGTTCTATGTCTACCATGAGCTATGAATGTGACCATCTATTTGGGGCTCAAGTTTCTTATCTATTGACTAAAGAGGGGAATGTATTAGAGCAGATATTACTGAGGCCACATCCAGCTCCTCCTCAGGCTAGTAGCCTTTTTCCCCAACTGGATTCCCAATACCCTGAATTTGCTAGGGAGATTTATGGCTCTCTGGCACAGTATTACTGTTTTGGGGGACGCAAACAGTGAAGAGGGAGGAGAAAAGCAAAATGGCAATCCGAGATGAGTTTCCCGAGCCTCTATGAACTCTATAATAAAATCATGAATCAGTCTTCCACATCCATCCCCAAGAAAAAGAATGAATCTTCTTTTAATAGAGAGATTCCTGCAGTAGCAAAGAAAAGCCTTTAATTTCAGAACCAAATCTATTTGTTTCCTGTCTTAATGTCCTTTCACCGAGAGCTCATCCCACAAACAATAGCAAAGGCAAACGAAAGACAAATGTAGGAAACATTTATATTTATATCCCAAATGAAGGAAACAGCATGAAAATATTGTTAAGGAAACTCAGTAAGTCTCTGCTCCAGGGTCTGTATATAGATTTGGTGCCAAAGGCAGCATGGCCAGATGTTGGAGGACATGATCCTCCTGCAAAGAACAAAGGAGAAATATGTTGGAATTTCACTGGGGAGGAGAAGAGCCTGAAATAGTCATCCAGGTGCCCACACAGCAAGCTCTGATAGAGACCTCGAGGCTAGCAACCCTTTCTTTGAGCGTCAGTCCACACACCATTGCCTAATAGCTGCAGGATCTTGGGCATGATTATAATCTCTCTGTTCTTCAGTTTCTTCATCTGTGAAATGGAGATACCAACAGTGCCTAGCTCATGGGCCTACAGTGGGAATTAACAACTTAATATATGTCAGAAATGTAGATTTGTGCCTGGTATGTGCTAAATACTTACTGATAGCTAATATTCTTATTACATACAAGTCTAGGGAGAAGGTCTTCTAATGATCCCAGAGCTGTCATGATAATTATCTACCACCACTTTAGGGAGATGCTGTAGTATAGTTAAAGGAGTGTTGGCTCTGCTATTGGACAAACACAGATGAAGATCCAGGTTCCATCGCTTACCAGTCCCAACTCTGGGCAAGGCTGCAGAAACATTGGTGGCACAGTGGCTCAAGGTTCAGGATGACTGAGGAATATGGTCCTGCTCCAGGCAAGCTGTGGGTACTGTATTGCCCTGACTTGCAGAAACTGTTTTAAGCCTCCTTTCTTCATTTCATCATAAATTACCATTATGGTTGTCATCATCATCACTATGATCAACTGGACAGAAGAAAAGTGGACATCTGTCATTTTCATCCTCCTAACTTCTCCCCATTCATTCTTCCATTAGCCAAAGAGTGACCATCAGGATGGGAAGGAGCTGAATAAACTGACCCCTCAAAGGTGGAGGATTTTTTTAAATTGAGGTAAAATTCACATAAGGTAAAATTAACCATTTAAAATGATCGATTCAGTGCCATTTACTACATTTCCATGTTGTGCAACTATCACTTCTATTTAATTCCAAAACATTTTCTTCACCTCCAAAGGAGACCCCATACACATTAAGCAGTCACTCCCTATACCTCAGCCCCTGACAACCATTAATCTGCTTTCCATCTCTATGGACTTAGCTGGACCTTTCATATAAATGGAATCATACAACGTATGGCTTTTGTTTCTGTCTTCTTTCACTTAGCATATTTTGGAGGTTTTCCCATGTTGTTAGCATGTACTTCATTCCTTTTTAAGGCTGAATAATATTCTACATTTTGTTTACCCATTCATCCATTGATGGACATTTTGGCTGTTTGGACATTTTGGCTACAGTGAATAGTGCTACCATGAGCATTGGTGTACACGTATTTGAATACCTGTTTTCAGTTCTGGGTATGTGCCTAGGAGTGGAATGTTTGGGTCATATGGCAATTCCATGTTTAGCTTTTTGAGAAGCTATCAGAGTGTTTTCCATGCTGCTACATTACTTTGTAAGCAGTAGGAAGACTTTGATGTTGAAAAATAGTCCTGGTGGCTGGAATTCTATTCTTGCTGATGCAGATTGGCCTGTGGGGTGAAGAGACTGACTAGTGGGTTGGAGGAATGGT
This sequence comes from Meles meles, assembly GCF_922984935.1. Lineage (NCBI taxonomy): Eukaryota > Metazoa > Chordata > Mammalia > Carnivora > Mustelidae > Meles > Meles meles. The sequence continues at coordinate 97,146,156 of NC_060068.1, forward strand.
AAGTTGGGGACTGGAGCTCTCTGCTGCCTTTTAAATCCTTCGTTGTAAGAAAGCACTAACTCTGCCCTTTGCAAAGCTCATTCTGCTAAACCGAAGGGGAATGGGAGGGAAAAGAGGAGATGACTGTAAAGAAGACTGAAGATGACCAAGTATAAGCAAGAGGCCATTCTGTAGACATACTATTTGTAGATGGTTTTGGATCTTAATCACTTCCTTGTAAGGGAACTGTGATATTCTTGTGCATTTATTCATGGTAATAATTGACCACAATCTTAAAGTCACTTAGGTATTAGCTGTCTGATGTTGTATTATAAGCAACTTGAAGGGCAGCATGTGTCAGAACCCCGTTCTGGGGGGGGTAGGAGTATGTCAGGCCTCCCAGGAGCACCTGCCATAGAGGCCAATGGGTATAACATGGGAGCTACTGAAAAGGACCAGACTTGAGGGACACTTTGGGGAGTCAAGGCCAGAGAAACTGCCTGTCTGCCATTATATCTGAGGGTTGAGGTCAGAGTGGGAACAGGAGGCAGAGCTATTGGGAGTCAGGAGACAGGTCTACAATCTAACAAAGACAGAGACAAGGGTACTGGATGAGGCATCGGCTATGAATGGGGTTAGAATTCTTAGAGCTCATTCTTCTTAGGGATTGTCCCATTGGGGGTGTGAGGATGGCCACATTCAAAGATAGAGTCTGGGAGGCAAAGAACAGCCTTTCTCAACAGGTTCCTCTGAGAGCTTATTAAACAAGTGTCCAGGGAATGGTTTAACTTTACCCAGATGTCTTTGCAAAGATATGGATACCACAAATCATAAAATTTATGACCTTCAAATGCGTAGTCTTTTATCTGAAAATAATCACCACAGTTCATATTCTTTTCTATATTGCCCAAAATTATAATATGAATAACTGAATCTCAAACAGGATTCTCACTGTATTCTTAGGAAAGAAGTACTTCTCCTTTTCTGGAAGCATTATAGCAAACAATGCCTCGCAGTGGATAGATGGATATAAAAACCCCAAAGAAGTTCATTTCCCACCAAAGGTGACCACTGTTTGCTGCCCTCACATCTTTCTCTGCTGTGAACTCTAGCAAACCCCAAGATGTGGGAAATCATGTGGGGGGTTTGGAAGCGTCCCAGGACCTTCAGGCTCACTAGAGCGAGCTCTACCAGTTCCTGGTAGGTCTTGAAAGCCTTATTTAGTAGGGCTAATGAAGTTAGGTCTCCCAAACACCCTAGAACATCAGGGGTCTTAATGCAACTTCTTTGTTCCTCTAGGTGAAGAGACAACTCTGTCCCTTGGAAATGAGGGATGTTTATCGAAGAATCAACTCAGAGACCTTGTGGCCTTAGGTGTGGAATACTTTATCCTGCTTTCCAAAGCATGTCCTTGCAGGCACTAAATTGGAGGAAATTCTTTCCAGAACTCAAGCCCAGAAGGCTGACAGTGCTGTTGATGGCAGTATACTGAGTAAGAAAGAAGTTTAGGAGATGGAATGTGGGGTCCAGGATCCTCCTTGGAGGAAAGAGATGTGAGCTCCTTGGAGCGCTCTGGAGTAGGGCTTTGGTGAACCAATGATAAATAGTGCCTCCTGCTGCAGGCCATACAAACAACTAAAGATCTGACCCCTTCCATGCCTTTAGTCCCCTTCCGGAGTCATGCACAATTTGGAAAGCAGATCAAGGGCATCCTGGCTCCCAGCTGACCACTCCATTTGCAGCCTGGAGGTTTGGAGGCCTGAAGACCCCCCCACCCCAAGCCAGCAGGCAGAGGTCCCCAAGTTCACAGAGCTAGTTCCTCTTCCCTGGGTTTCTGCTCTCTGGGGGACTGCCCTTTCCAGAACTTTCCCTCTGTAGGCAGTTCTTTCCAAGGCTTTCAAGACTCCAAACCAAATCGTTTGGGGAGTGAAAAAGTGAAAGTACACATCTTAGAGCAGCAGGGACCAGCTGCTGGGTCAACGCTCCCCAAAACAGAACTTCCTGGGGAGTGCCTGGAGCATCTCAAAATCCTCCATCTGACCTCCTGCCCATGTTTTTAATTGTCTTTTTTTAAAAAGGAAAATAAGATGTTAAGACATGAAAAAGAAAAAAAGAAGAAAGAGAGAGGAAAAGGAAAGAAATTAACTATTAAGGTTCTCTATCTCCAGGGAAGTTCAGGAGGAAATTTTAGAAACTTTCTGCCTGCTTTTTATTGTATTTACCCGGCCGCCCTGCCAAGGGGACGATGAGAACCTTTTGCGCCTGGTGCACCATTCAAAGCCCTGTGTGCTTAACAGGGTGACACAAATGTCTGTGTTTCTTTTTGCTTTTGACCACAGGCTGTAGGGAGGGGCCACCCCAAGGGACTGTCGGGGAGGGCCTTGCCAATTGGTTCCCGTTCCCCGCACCAAACTCGTTCCCAGCCCGGGCCGGAAGGGCCTATCGGCCGCCGCGGACAGGCAGAGGGGCCGGGCCGGGCAGGGGGTGGGGGTGGGGACGCGGACGCCTTTCCGCCGCCTGCCCGGCTTGGAGAGACTCGGACCCCGAAGCGTGGGCTCTGCCGGAATCACGCCGTGTGATGCTTTTGCCAAAGGAAACTGGGAAGCCGGGGATGCGGGGGTGGGGGTAGGCGATTCCCTGCCGCCTCCCACCCCTACCCCGCCGCTCTCCCTCCTCCCGCCCCTCTCTCTCTCCTCGGCGGAGGAACAGCTTTCGACCGAGGTCAGCTGGTTGCCTTTGTAGCTGTTTCCCAGGAAGGAAGAAGCGTTGTCTGCAGATCAGTTTATCAGCTGGCTTTCTTGTGCCTGAGCGCCGCCGTTTTCCGGGGACGGCTGCCACCCCCGTGATTCCCAGCCCGGGCTGCGGGTGGTGCGTGAGAGCCGGATAAATAGGCCATTGTGCGGCCGCTCAGAATCCAGGTTTCTTATCAAATTATACACCATCGAGAATGAAATTCCGCCCCTGCTGCCTGTTATCTCAGCTTCTCTTTTCACTCTGCAATTACGGCCATTTCAGGATTTATGCCGCCCCCCCCCCCCCCCCCCGCCGAGTTTTGAAAGGAATATTCAGAAAGCAGTTTCCTTGTGCAGCTTACTGTGTGAGGCAGAGACTTCGGGGGCGTGTCTCCTACCAGTGTTTCCGTGGGATTTTGGCTTGCAACCTTGAATTTCGCTTCTTTGGCTTTGATGTGTGATGTTTCTACTTGACACCCCCACTCAGGCACATCATTCAACACCAACTGCAAATATTAGGGAGGTATTTCTGTAGGACTTTAGATGCAGTGTGTGTGTGTGTGTTGCGTGCGCGCGCGGGCGGGTTGGGGTGGGGAGGGGGCACACTTGATACCCTTTCATTGCTTTGTGAACACTACTTGCAAGGGAAACCACTAGTGGAAACTGGCCATCTGATGGAGGCTGTGAGGCAATGTGGTCGTTTTGGAGAGGGATGACATTGCGGTTTTAATGGTGTCAGTTTTTTGTTATTCTGCTGCAGCAGCTGGCCTACTGTGGAGGAGTTGTATGTAGCTGGTGCTTGACTTAGGAAGTTGTCATTAGCAGGCAAGGCTGGTTTTAGAGCCTCTGACCTGGGGCATTGCCCATGCTTAGGTTACTGATCTGCTGTTACCATCCTTAGACGCTTAATGAGTTTTGAAGAGGATTCTGCATTTTCATTTTGTACTTGGATTTGCAAATTATATAGCTAGTCCTATTAGTGGGAGCTCAGATTCCTTTGAATAAGCTTGAATAATGATTTCAATAAGTTCCTAAGTTCCAATTTGAGATAATGGCCTGCCGTTAGTTGATAAACTGCTGAAGCTGATTCTCGTACTTTTCCATATATGTATGGCGATTGTTGTGATGGATCAGACAAGGTTCTACAGACTGAACTGGGCCCCCTGGCATCACATCTGTGGTGAGCTGCAACAGCACACTGCCGGAATGAGAGCAAGCATCCGGGCAAGAGTTGTTTCACACTGTTGGCTCCTAGTCCTTTAGAAAGCAGAGGGTGTTCACTCCTCAAAGACCCAGATAGTTCTGTAGTAAGATGTTCATTCATGCAGTTAGCACCTCTCTTTCCTTTTATCCACTTTGAAATTCCTAGCTTCCACGTCTGCAGGCCACAACCGGGTTGAAAATGGACTCATCCCATCAAAAATCTTTCATGGATTTAGCACCTAAATAACTCTTGGCAAATTACTCTGAATCTGGGGCTTGGTGATCCTGACAGACAGAGGAGGGAAAGGGAAAACAGTTCATAATAAATAAGCAAAATGCTATTTTTCTAGAAATAATTTGTGTAAGAAACAATTGCTTTGGCTTAATAAGACAAATTTTTCCTTCTAAAGAGTGTTCTTTCTTTTGTTTACTGTTTCACTCATTAATTTATGACTTGATTTTCTATTCACTCAATAAAGATTCTGTAGGAAATGTACTAGAGAGATATTGTGTTAAAGTGATGAAAGAGAGGAGATTCAGAATAGCGGGGATATAAACAAGTAAACAAAGAGTACAATGACATGTTATAGGTGCTAAGACAGAGGTTATCTATTAGGATGCTTTAGGGCCAAAAGGAGTTAATAGGATTAGTTCTTTTGGTCATTTTTCATGAGTTCCCTGGCTATGACATTGTTCTTCATGAGCCCTATTATTATAACTATTATTGTTAATAGGTAACATTCATAAAGTGGTTGGCACGTTCAGACACAGAGCTAAAAACATTATGTAGGTTTTTTCTCTTTTGTCTCAAAATATGATCAGTTAGGTCCATGAAGGAACTCCATGTATAGAAGCTTCTGAGCCCAGAATGTGATCTGGGTGTTCAATGTCACACAGTGCCTAAGAGGTAAAGTCACTATTTGATTCGGCTGCTCTCCTCCAGAGTGTGCCTTCTCAAGGAAGCCTGTGCTGCCCCAAGTGACATGGCTGCAGCACCATGTGTAATCACGGTCTGAACAAAGTATTAGAAAAATGGACTTACTCTTTCTCAGGATGGCTTTTCTTCTCACAATATATACTGTGACTGGCATCTCCAAAAGGGATTTTTTTTTTCCCCTCCCCTCACTAGTAGGATCAGTCTTATTTGCGTCAACAACTTAGGGATGCCAATGCTACAAATGGCTTCCATGAGACCAGAGTAAATCCCTACAGTGGGGACTGGGCACAGACTGGTTTCCCATGGCTTCCTGTAGGAGATTTTGTGGATACTTTCATGCCTTCAAGGTAAGGGGTAAATTCTTGTATATTCCCATGTCCCCACTCCTTAGTGGTCATGTTAGGTCTGTTTTAGACTTTTAATGTGACAAGTACGGGAGCTAGACTTTTGAGGCTCATTCCCAGAAACCCCTTTCAGCTCTTTGGTACTCGTGGCTTCTTGTAATGAAGACCACTTGGGTTTGAAGTTTTAGAGAATTTCCCCTAGTGTTACACACTTACACACAACACTACAGTAAGGAGAGAATGCTAGAGGGTGGCAGTTTGGAGCCAGGATGGGGCAGAGGGTAGGGCAACGCTGATGAAGTGGCCAGGACAAGGTCAAGGAGCATTGGAGTGAGGGCTAGAACTGGAGTTCAGGTTTATTTAGTACTTTCCTCTGTGCAAGGATCTGCAGCCTTGTAACACGAAACAGGATTAGCCTGGGGCAAAACAAAGCAAAACTGACATTTTCTTGAGGGAGGTTCTCTTGTTTTTTTGTTTTTTGTTTTTGTTTTTCTTCTCTGCTGGAATCTAGAGACAGACTCCTTAGCTGGGTGCTAAGTGTTTTCAATGGGGAGAGGCCCTGTGTAAGCCAAATTCAGCTCCTCCCACCCTGAAATAGTTCCTTGCTCTGACCTTGACCTGGATGTTTAACAAAGCTGTGAAGTGGAAGGCAGGACTAGAAAAGACCAGCAAACAGAGAAAGAAAAGAATCATTCATTGCTACATAGTGAAGAACTCAGGTGTCTGATTACCAGGCTCTCCACTGTTGTTTGGGCCGCAGCACATGGCAGGAGCAATCTTGGTAGGACTTTTTCAAAAGGAATATTTTTATTATTTGAGTAGAAATCATAAATAATCATTGTGGTGGAATCTGATCATATTTTTCATCCTATGGTGCTGGTGAATATTAACTTCTAGTAGTCAAGTGGAAAATGTCAGATTTGGAGAGATCAGAAGCATAGTAAGTTGTATAAATAAAAACCCATATGTATCAAAACAGTTGTTTTAGAGATAATATGACACCTCTCTACCACCTGTCTGGGAATGGTTAGGCCACCAAGGCACTGTAGTGTGTATCTTTGCTCCTTTACTCATTCATTGTCAGGCAGTTAATAGCTGTAGTGCTCTCTGTGCTGTGCACACAGAAGACACCAGCTCTTCTGTCTCAGAGAGATAATGACGTCCAGGAAAGACCAAAAAGCACATGAACCTCGTATTCAGCCATGTCAGAGGCTGCATGAAGGACTGATGGGGCTGGAAGTCCAGGGAACCCTCTCCCTGAGCTTCTTTGCTTTGGGGGAAGATAGCCAACAAGGGTAAGGTTTGTGCTCAGTACTTGGGGCTTGCTGGGGGGGAAGGAGGGAAAAAGAGGTCAAGTCAGTGACTGTTCTCTGGGGTCACCATATAGGGTAGAGATTAGTCCTATGGGAAGATGGCTCTCTAGCTTCTAAGAAATATGGAAGGGAACCCTACTCTGCAGGTATGCCCAGGTCATGGTCGGGGTTTGATCCCAGTGAAGAACAGCCTGTCCATTAGGAAGAGTCACACCCTGTGAAGCATATCCTAGGTGATGGCTCCCGGGACATGGGACCAGGTAGCAGCAATGGAGGCAGTGGTGGTGAGGGGTGCCAGAAGAGCCCTCCTAAAGGAGGTCTAGAGGAGGAGTATGGGGAGCCTTCCTGAGGAACTGCTTGCTTGACTCCCTGTTGGGTGGCACTTGGAGGTGAGTTGAAACATGGGACAAAAAGCAGGAAAGTTCAGATGACTGCATTATAGGGTAGTTCCATCATCCCCACAGTCTGGTGCAGCCCAGTAAAGGATTATATACAGACTTGAATTCAAAGCAGTGTGAGAGAAACCTACCGTGGTCTTTGCAGAAACTCGATGAGTTAAGGTCCCTTTCAGTTCAAATAATTTATCATTTATGAAGCAGGAACTATAGAAAGTCATGGAAAAATGTATTCAAATGGTATATTGGACATTGATCAATGATGGAGCTCTCTACATCCTCTCCACTTTATGCAGATCCTTTGACCCCACCTGAGGCTGGTTCTAGAGTCATATATTTTATCACAATTAAAAAACAAACAAAAGAATAAGTAATACTCTTTAATTATGAGCATGTACTATAAATTGATCTTAAATTAAAATAACAGTACTGTCACAGAACTCTTAAGTAATGTTTACAGTTTCCATGTGGGGAATTACAAACATAGATCTTCTTAAGTTTTCTTGAATGTTAATTTATTACTCTGAAGTTATGGAAAGAGTTTTTGAAGTTAGTAGCACAACAATGTGAATGTACTTAACACTTACTGAGATGTACAATTAATGGTTAAGATAGTACATTTTATGTTATATATAGTTTACCACAACTAAAAAAAAAAAAAGTTAATTAAAAAAATACAAAATAAAATAAAACAAACAAACAAAACCTTTGCAGGCTCCGAAGTTTCACAACTATAGGGTCATAGAGAGAAAAAAAGATACCTAAATGTGCTTGAGTACTCTGTATTGTTGTTCTATGTATTTTAGGAAGTTAAGCATATGCCTTTGTCCCTGCCCTTTATTACATAATGCAGCACATGTACAGTTTCCATATTTGTCACAGAAGTTAGAAGGTGCTTCGTTTTCTTTCATCACTGTGGTGGAGGCTGCTGGTTCCCGGTGGTATCCAAGGTCCTCTCTTCTTGGATTTCCCACTCTTGGTGGTTCTTACTCCCTGTGTATCAGGGCAAAACAGGGCTGGGAGATGAGACTAGTTCTCATCAGACTCAGCATGCCTCACTGAAGACCAGGCACCTTTCCCAGAAGCTCTCTTTGCTTCTTTGCTGGCCAAATGGAGATGATTCCAAAGACTCAGGGGAAGGTGGAACTGTAAGAAGGAATGAGCCTGGATCCCTGAATGACTGTGTGGAACTTCACTGCAATTTGCATCGGACTTTGACAGCAATGAGAGTAAACCTGTTGGTTAAGCTGCTGAAATTTTACTCTTGTTAACATCTAGCCTACTTTGAGTAACACAACCATAAAAGGTATTACAGAGACAGGATAGGATATACAGTGCTGTACCTGTAAGCTAAGGAAAGGTCAGATAGGCAAGGGAAATGGAAATGACAGGTTTAATGATTCCCAGGTGTAAGCGTTTCATGTTACTCATTAATCATGTGGCAAATATGTTTAAATAAACAGACAAACAATTCCTCTTCAACAAATACATCAAGGGAAAGGGGTTTTGTTGAGGCTTGGATCAGAACGTTAATGCCTTCCTTTGGGCCCACCACAGCAGTTGCAGCAGAGAGCAGAAAGACTTTTCAGGGGAGGATGAAAATGCACCTCAAGGACAGAGAGGAGCTTCCAGTGCAGAGTTCCTTCTTCCTTTGCCTTGCCTTGCCTTCCCTTTTTAAAAATGTATTTATTTTAGAGTGGGGGAAGGGCAGAGGGAGAGGAAAGAGAATCTCCAACAGACTCCCGGCTGAGTATGGAGCCCCAGAGGGAGCTCGATCCCATGACCTTGAGATCATGACCTGAGCCAAAATCAAGAGTCGGTTGCTTAACTGACCCAGCCACTCAGGCGCCCCAGAGTTCCTTTCAGAATTCTTGCTCTTCCAGGTCTTGGACACTTTTTTCTAAAATGATGATGAATGCTAACAGCAGACAAAGGAAATTAAGGCATTCTGACCACTAAGAGTTCCCCGGGCAGTATCTATCTATCCTGTTCCTGGTCCCATCCCAGCTTTGTTCTAAGTTGTTCTCATGACAATGTCTTGATGACTGGATTCCTGCCTGTTGAGCCTGGCAGTGCAGCCCAAGACAAACCATCACCCCTGCCCCAACTTGGAAGAAAGTCTTCACTTTGGGCCCCAGTATGGATCTTTGGCCGGTGGTATTGTCAACCAGTTTATCCTTCTCAGAGTGGCATGACTTCTCAGCTTCATACCTGTGGTTCTTGGAGATTAGGAGGCTACATTTTTATGACCCTCTAATGAGTTCATATTCACTTAGAATATAATCCTGATCATGCCCTCCAAGTTTCTGCATGATCTGGCCTCTGTCCTTTTTACTATCACATCTTGGGTCCCTCACTCCCTTCCTTACCACACCTGCCCTGATTTTTTGGTTCCTGAAAGATGCAAGCTCTTTCTCAAGGTCTTTTAATATGCTGTTTTCTGTGCCTAGAAATGCTCTCCTCCCAGATCTTGCTAATCTAGCTCTCTGTTCCCTGATCTCAGCTTTGAATCCTCCTCTACAGTGGCCTACTCTGACCCACCCACCTAATCAGATCATCTTTGTGCCTGTGTCAGACCCTCTCAGCCCACCTCTTACTCCAGCCATTGTGGTACAATAGCCTTGTTCAGGTATCACCTGATAGCTTCAGCTGCACTTGGCTTCTCTCAGTTTCTGCTCCAGAGTTCCAGAGACTTCAACATTTTTCTGATGCTACAGTAGGACCTTCACACGTGCAGCCTGGGAGTGGGAAGGAATGGACAACCCAGGACCAATAGAAGCTAATGGGCCAATGCTTCTCCCTTTTGTCCCTTGGGTAGACAGTTTTGAGGAGCATTCTACACAGTTCCTTAGTGTCCCAGCAGGATCAACCCCATGGACCACAGAAGTGACTAACTTGAACCTCTACCCTAGTTTCATCTTTTCTTCCTTCCTTCTTTTCCTTTCCCTAGTCCCCACTTCACTTCTCAGGGGTCACTTCCCAAAATAAACTACTGTTCTTGTAATCCCTGGCCAAGCTTTCCATGGAGAACTTACATAAAGAGAATCCTCTCCATTATTTAATATCTTAGGGTCTTAATTTTTTTTCATAGCCTTACATCACAACTTACATTAATTTTATTTCTACAATTATTCTTTGTTTTATGCAATCCTAATTCTAAGCGTTTAGAATGTAAACTCCAAAGAAGAGGAAACTGGTCATTTTCAACTATTTGTATCCTTAGCAGCTAGTGTGAAATGCTTATCATAGACACACCATCACTAAATATAAATGAATGAACACATCTCAAAAATGCTACATTTAAGAATATTTGAAGCATTGAGAGACAATGTAGCATATGGGTTAGGAGCATACAGTCCAGAGTCAGACTTTCTTGGGTCGCCTCTTGACTCTGCGTGGCCTCAAGGCAGTACCAAACCAGGCTGGATAGCCCAGTTTATAAAATGGGACTAATAATAGTACCTAGCACATGGGAGTGTTAGGATTCTTTCTTTAATTTTCCCTTTTTATTTTCCCCTTTTTATAGTTATTGAACAAAATTTAGACTTGCACACATATAAGGATCCATTTTATATCTTTCAAATTTGTCAGTCCTTTAGCTTTATTTTCCAAGTATGCCTGAGTTGAGTAATATCAATCAACCTAGTGACCCAGAGCTGAGAATCAGATTTAGGGGTGTGGTAGTATAAATATTAGACATCTTGGTTCCCCCTGAGAAGTGCTTTAAAACATATTTAGATTAATCAAAAGTAGATATAGACCAGTGCTAATGTGCAACATGTTAGTTTCCTCCATTTTTGGTCTTTTGCAGGGCCTACTTCCATGTGATTGTATTTTAACGTCGTAAGCTAGAACCACTACTGAAAGATAATCATGATCATATTTTCCTAAATGTTTTGTGGAATTGTAGTAACTTTTAAAGCAATGATTGAATATTACATTGAGAAATGCTGCTGGGGTGAAGGTTGGATGACATTACTGCTATTAACATGTGCCTTGGACTGTTCACTCTCCTGACTTCTCCCTTTCTAGCATATCAGGGACAAGTCCTTTCTTTTCCAAGTAGAAAGAAAGAACTGTCCATCAATATTGGCATTTTGTGGATTACTCTGATAAGACAATTTGTGCCTACCTAGGGGCTGGAGAATGTCAGTGCCTTGGTTCCAGCAAGCTCCTCTCCTACAGAGTAACTTCAGAGAAAGAACAAAACCCAGAAAGCTTGGGTCATAAGCCTCCATTCAGGTGATTCTTAGGAACACTTCTTTCTTCCCCACAAGTGTTCCTTCAACTTGTGGTGAAAAGATGACATAGACGGTAGGTTTTAGTGCTGAAAGCTTCAATCCGAGACAAAGAGTCTGTGTGTCAGCACAGAGAGGGAGGGAGGGAGAGGGAGGGAGGCAGAGAGATGGACATCTGGATGTTGCCATTGGGCTGCAGGACCACTCCTGTCCTTGTTACTTGAGCCTCCCCACTTGCAAAGAGCATTCCCCACTCCTCTCCTGACTTCCCTTTTAACTTCCTCTTTTTACTGATCCCAACCTGCAAGGACCAAGACGGGTGGCCAGGCCCTATGGGTCAGAGGTGGGTAAGGCAGGTGGCAAAGGCAGCATGATAAGGCAATATGAGGGTGGTGGAGAGAAAAGGATTGTGTCTCAGGACGTTCCCTCTCATGTGGCATTGCAGTGCTCCGTCATAAAGTACAGGTAGTAGAACAGGGAGACCAGAAAGTATTATGGAGTGTTGAAGAGAAGAGATCTGGGCCCTGACTCTGCTGCTGGCTAGGGTGTGATCTTCTCTTTGAGCCTGTTTCCTGGAGATTGGATAGATGGTTTTCTAACCTGGAAAGCTCGTGATTCTCCGTCAGCAGATTGTTAGCTTCTACTTTGTATGGTCTGGTTCTGCCCATATCTCACTCTCAGATGGTCCTTGACCCTACAGAAGTCAGCAGGGATGCTTATGTGGTGGCTCTTGCAACAGGAATCTGATTTTAGATGCGACTATTTTTCAAGCGCATCAAAGTTATATTTTTAGTCTGTTTTTTAGTTGTTTACTTAACCTAGAAGAATATGCTATGGAGTTGCACTATAGTGTGCGGTATGGATGGCTGAGCTCCATAAAATCGGTAAGATCTCCTGAAGTTATATATGTGTGTACATATTCATATATGTGTGTTTTGAATATGTATACACATACATGTGCTTGTGAGAGAGAGTGGTTTTAAATAACATCACTTTTTCAAAGTTCCTTCATGCTCTTCCATGTGATTTCAACACAATTTTGTTATATTCTCTTTATCGCCATTATTTTCTTGCTTCATCCCATATTGCTGCTCAAAGCAGAATTTTAAGAACACCTTGAGGTGTTTTTAAACTAAGCCAGTAAACAGCTTTAGTCGACACCTCCAGTGTGTCACAGTGACACAAGCCAACAAAAACAGGGAGTAGGAGGTTTACTGACAGCTCTGGGCGCTGAGACCTCAGGACTGGTTTGGTAAGTCAGACTCAAAATCAAGCAGTGACTTGTGGAGGATCCAAAGAAGACTCAATCATGTTGTCTCTTGTACCAGTTCCCCGTACAAGGAAAGGAAATTCTAGAAGAGGCTGAGCCTTTCTTTACTCAAAGCAAGGGAAGAAACATGCACAACTGGGGCGGGAAAGCAGGTATACAGATGCTAACTCAGCACCTCCCATATAAGCTCTTAGTGTTGTGGCAGGGCTGGTTCCACATATCTTCTTTTGTGTTTGGTGTCTGGGAGCTGTAACTAAAGCTCCAACATTATTCTCTGTGTTAATTAGGATATGGATTTGGGCCATTGTAATGACAAGATTCCCAAACACAGTGGCTTAAAGAAGAGAAGAGTGTTTCTTTCTTACCTGGAAGCTCAGGTATCCTGTCCGGAGTTGGCTAGTACTTTATTATGTTGGGGATAAAGTGTCTTGCTCCCCTAAATGTTCTTCTGTTATCTTGTTTAAAAATGAAGTTGTTCCATGTACGGTAAATCTTAAGCATCTAAGAGAGTTTGTAGAAAAACAAAGGAAGTAGTGAAGGTCAAACATGCATTGCAGTGGGTGTTGGTAGTATGGTATAGCAGTTACATGGAGGCTTACTGCATAGTTTATAATTTTTCCTCTGCCACTTGCTAGCCACTGAGCTTAGGCAGTTACTTAACCTCTCTGTGCCTAGTCTATAAAAAGATGATAATAGTACCTACCTTGTTGTCTTGCTATTGGCTTACATGTATGTATGAGTTAATACATGCACAGTGCTTAGAACAACACCTAGACCATAATTATAACCCAGTAGCAGACACTGTTGATGCCTTACCCGTGTTCATACTCACCACTCTGTAAACTCCAGATGATTTTTTACTATGTGATGGTTTTATACTGTGCAAATTTGTGACTGTCTACCTCCAGGCTTTCTAAGGGTATGCTCTGCTGCATGCAAGGCAGACGCTGCATGCTTTGAAGTTGCAAGATAGCAAGCAGCCCTTAGCCAGGAAGTTGGACGGTCCTCAACAACCTTCTTATTCCTTGGGTGCAACAACGCTGAGGTGTTTTCCTATCACCCCACAGAGATCCCAGGACAACTGAGTTCTGACTCCTCACACTAGCGACCTGCCCATTGGCATATTCTGTATTGCTTCCTTGCTTTCCATGGGTCATTTTCCCACTCTCCTGATCTTCCTGACATTACCACTCAAATTAACTACTCTTCGGGATGAGCCTCTAGGAAACCCCAACTAAGATACTTGCCCTTTACTATATATACTTCTGTCCAATTTCAATGGTCTTAGGATGAACTCTGATCCTTTTCATGCACCTCCATCTCCTGATGTCCCTCTTCTTACTTTAACAATTACGTCTGCACCAGGATGAGACACATGCAGATTCCTCTGTCCCTCAACCACCATCTTCCCTTGCCTTACACTGACATATATAGAATCCCATGAAAACCAGGCTACAAAGGAAATGGAATGCTGTGGCAAAGAATATTCAGTATCTTTGGGGCTGGCTGTCCTGCCTAACTTCCTTCAGGCTTGTTCTCATTTCTCTTGGGGTCTGCACATTTGGCATATTGCTTAGATCCATGCCTGGGTTATGATTGCTCATTAAATCTGAGACATGGGGGGTAGACCCAGGTACACAGCTCTACATCCTGTTGTGATGGATAAGCATTCTCTTTCCATTTCCTCCCTGGGGCATGGAGAGGATGGAAGTGTTTTTCATGAAGACAGGAAATATCTTCACTATGCTTTATGAACTAGATGGAATTATCCTAGAAAAGCAGATCCATTGGAGTGAGGAGAGAAGGTATGTGGGCTGGGTTTTCAACTGAATGATTAAACAATAGTGCTTTCTGTGGCCACACCTTACTATTTTACGTATGTTGTTGGGAGGGGGGACAGTCTGGAGAGATAAAATCAATGTTGCCTTTTTAAAAATATGCTATCATTTCACTGGTACATTTATGTAAGACCCGGTTCCAAGAGGCCCAAAGACAACACAGGTAATCCTCATTTTGCAGGATTCAGTATGCGTGCATTTCAGTCACTACAGTTCAGTTACTTTAGTAAAATAAAAGCAGCCCCCTCCAACAACACAGTTAAAATTTCAGTTACCGTGGCATATGAACTGTGAGTACTGACAAAAAGTATGAACTTAGCTGCTAATTTGTCAGTATACAAATCACTTCTTAAATATGTGTGTTATGATTAGTTATTTACCAATTATGTCACTTCTTTCAAACTCAGTTGGTGATTGGTCACTGTGCATCTGTTATTCAATTTACCCACAGACAGCAAACTGTATAGTTGTGTTGCCTTCTTGTCTTCAGTGATTACCCATGTGACAATTGATAAGATAATCAGTGAAATGAATTAGCTAACAAAAATGGAAAGGAAAAAAGAAAGGAAAAGTGATAAGGTAGGAAGTAAAATTCAAATTGAATGTAAATGGATTTTAGGAAATATAACTGAACCTGGGAAGGTTAACCTCGCAGCCCTTTTAAAGATTCAAGATAGGCAGCCAAAGGAACTTAGTAGAAGTGACCTTACCACCATAAATGAGGAAAATTATAACACAGTGAAGATGTCCAAAAGAACACGATGCCAGCAAAAAAAAAAAAAAAAAAAAAATCACATCAAAGGGACACATAAATATTTCACAGCATTAAAAGTGCAAATCAGAACATGGTGAAGCTGACCCAAATTTAGAAAGGAGACTGACAATTTACCAAGGCATGGAAAAGGTACTTGCTCTGTGTTGTAAGTTACATGACAAGAAGGCAGGCACTACTCTAATTACCCTAGATAAATTTTTACAAGACATAAAAATACTTTAATTCTCAATATTTCCAGTTAACTAAATTACAGTGTGCTAAATATTTGTTTTACTATCTTTTCATTTCCCTATACATTTATAACTGACAGTGAGAGTATTTTTAATATTTTGACAAAAATTTCTAAAGGTCATGGACCAATTGTAATTTTCCCCAGTGTTTCTTAAGATCATTTTGCACAGTTTCAGTCTGCATGTCATTTTTACAATACTGCACAACAGTGCAAGAACTGCCTGTACTTGGGGTTTTATCTTTTTTTTAGGAATGCGAAAACCACATGGGCTTTAGATCCTGTGTGCCTGGGTTCACAGCTTATTCTAACACTGAACTACTTGCTGTCTGCTGCTGGTATTTTCAAATACACCAACCTATCTGAGATTTAGTGTTCTTACTTGAAAAACAGAAATAATTATATTTACCACATAGAGTTCTTGATGCCAGAGATGAGAAGGCCTCTGGAAATACTCTTGACATTTAGGAAACATTCAATAAATAAGTTTCATGAAAGTGGAGACCCTGTCTCTTTTCTTCATTGTAGTATCCCTGGCACCTAGAACAAAGCTTGACATGAAATTGTTGCTCAATAAATATTTGGTGCATAAAAGATTGAAGAGTCACATTTAGTATTCAAAACATATTAGTGACTTGGTTGTCTTCTTGTTTTCTTACTTTCTGGATGCTGTACAGCTTCAGGGAGTTAAAGAAATCATGAGACCCACTTCTACTGAGAACACAGGAGGTTCGTTATTGACCTGTAATATTGTCTTTCTCTTACGGTCATTTCTGCCTTGTTTGCCCCTGCCCGTTTTGTTGAGGTGCACTCAGAAAGGTTAACATTTTTCATATAAGTAAGGAACTCATACAAATCTGTAGGAAAAACATTAAGGCTTTAAGCATGAGAAAGGAAAAGAACAATTTGCATATCAACTTAAGAAATATTTGGAAAACTGCAACTGCACTAGTAATCAAGGAAATAGAAGTCAAAACCAGAAGTTGTTCTCTTTGTGATCAGATTTTCACAGATTCCCAGGGTGATGAAGGCAGAGAGTAGTTAGAGTGCAGACCCTCTTCTCAACTGCTTTTTGCTTGTGAGCATTGCTATAACCCTTTTGGAAAGCAACTAGGGGATCGTGGGCCATTGACTTAGTAATTCTACTTCTGGAAATTGATCCCAAGAATTCAATGCAGATGAAGCTTTAGCATGAAGATTTTAATCACAGCGTTATTTGTAGGAGTGGAGATGGAAAACCACATGTATGTTTGACAATGGGAATTGTTAAGGTGGAAGAGGGTATATGCACTTTCTATTCTGCAGTGTATGTCTGTAAAGAGTTTGGGTATAAAGAGTATATGTCTGTAAATGTGATAGAACATTGTATATAAAAAATATTTTTAATTACATGTAAAATCCAAATAACCGATACCGTAATGACCCCTTGAAAGAAAATATTCCAAATGTAAATAGTTACCATTTATTATGGTTCCACTGTATTCAAGAGGCTTTGAATATTTTGAATATTTTGTCTCTGATTCTCATAACAATCCTGCAACATAGATATTGTTATGCCTGTTTTACAGATGATCATATGAGACTGAGAGAACCAGGTAGCTTTTCTGATGCCCCAGCTAGTTGTGTACATCTGCCTGACAGTAAAACCTGCCCTTTCAGGCTAAACACGCCCTTTTCCTCGGTTCAAAGTTTGTTCTGTTCTGTTCTGGTTTTTAATTATGAGAACAATTTTTTAAAGTTCTCTGTTTTTATGCTTATCTAGAAGCATAGATGATTTTAATAGTGATCATAAACCTGGGTAAAAGGAAACAGTGCAACCTTCCTAAGTTGTTTATTCACTCTGAGCCTCCATTGCTATCGAATAAAGAACCCCTATCCCTGCTCATTGGATAGGGCTCTATATTGAAATCTGTGTGAGCTAGCAGACTACATGTGTCAAACCTTTTGAAGTTCTAAAAGGCAAAATACTCAAGTTTTAAGTGCTTGTATCCTAACTTCTTAAATAAAAGTTTTTATCTAGTTATTTACTAACTGTCATTATTATTTTAAATCTTTTAAGAGCTAAAAACCTTCAAAAAAATTCATGCTTCCTCAGTCACAGATTTAGTATCTTAGTTAAGAAATGGGGCCGGGGGTGGGGGGAGCCTGGGTGGCTCAGTGGGTTAAAGCCTCTGCTTTCGGCTCAGGTCATTATCTCAGGGTCCTGGGATCGGGCCCTGCATCAGGCTCTCTGCTCAAGCAGGGAGCCTGCTTCCTCCTCTTTCTCTCTCTCTCTGCCTGCCTCTCTATCTACTTGTGATCTCTGTCTGTCAAATAAATAAATAAAAATCTTAAAAAAAAAAAAAAAGAAGAAGAAGAAATGGGGCCAGGGGTGGGGTTGGTCATTGTTTTGCAAGGTTGATGGAAAATGTAGCACACGTCCAGCATTCTTTGGGAAAGGAAGTAGAAGCTTCCCTATCAGATGTTTTGGAAAGAAGGTAACTGCGGAATAGGCTGGAAGTGCCAATCAGGAGCTTTCCAAAAGTACTTCCATTGCTTCTTGTTGAATATTCATGGACTTGAAACTTTCTGCCTCTGATTGTCCTTTCTCTGAGTCTGGCAGACTGCAGCCAACAGTTTCCTGGTTGTTTTCCTGAGGATTTGGTGGTGGTGGTTTTGCAGCACATTGCATTGTGTGAGTGAGTGAGCGAGTGAGTGAGGCAGTGAGTGAGTGTTGTGTGTATGTTAGAGCACAGCCAGATCCTGGGCATTTATAGAGCATTGCCTTCAGGGGCTGTTTACTCTGGACCCTCTCCAGGATACCAGACTCGTTCTAGATGATTCGTCCTGACAGAAGGACAAGGCTTGGCTTATCCTCAAAGATTATTCAGATTATGCACCTTGCCCGTTTATTTGCGTTTTGCCCTAGGGGGTATCCTGCAAGCCCCCAGAAGAACTTAAAAGATGCATACATTTTGCTTTTTCTGCACCCAAAGAGAGCCTCCTGAGCAGCTTCTAAGGAAGCAAGTAGAAATGTTTGGCTGGGCCAGCTACAGCTTGACCTTCCCACAAAGTTCAAAAGGTTATTTGGTCAGTGACTCCCTCCTGCAACCTGCTTGTGTGCAGCCACAGATTGAACTGCAGGACTGTCTGCCAAGCAGATCATTTAAAGGAAGGTGCCTTCAGAGTGCAGTGCATTGTGGGGAACTTGCTAAAAAGAAGTGATCTTTTTCTTCTTAGAGAGGGAGCAAATGTGGCAAGGAGTCAAAACATCAATTAAAATATACAATTGGCTCCATTTACACGACAAGCTTTGAGTCCTGCCTTAGTCATTGAATAGTAGCTTTCTCTGGGGCTTGGGATACTTCAGGCTGACCTACTGGAGACTGCTCAGGCCCTTCTCTCAGCTGTAGTAACATTCACTGTGATGTACATCCCACCAACACCATTCAGCCCTGGAGGAAGTTTAGTTTGGCTGATTTAAACTTAAAAAAGGGAAAGAAAACTTTTTTTCCCCTTTTCTTCTAGATTAGGCTGCAGTTTTGAATTAGTTGTTGTAATCACCTGTACTTATTTATATGTTGAAAAGGCAGTGTCAGTTGTGGATCATAACTTGGCCAGTGCTGGTAAGATCACAGATGAAGTGGGAGATGATTGTAAATTGTTTCCATGAGTGTGTTATTTATTTCCTTATTGAACCCTTTCTCTCTGTATAGCATTTGGTGTATATGCAGGAACATGGTCAATTTTACAAATTTTATGTAAAGAAGACAGTTTTCAGAGAAACTGGAAAAACTATATGTAACAATAAAGGAATGGATGCATTTAAGAATGGCAAGAGTTTGCAAACTTCCTTGATAGGGCCATGATAGCATAATTTTAAGCTTGTGGGCCATTTGATCTCCATCACAACTGCTCTGTTTTATTATTATAGTGCAGAAGATGGTAGCAGTCTATGAGTGAGACTGTGTTCCAATAAAACTTTATTTACGAGGTCGGGAAGTAATTTTCAGGCCCATAGTTTGCCATTTTCTTAATTATGGTGTAATCCGTTTCATTCATGCATCTGGTATGTTGCTTTCAGCTGAAAGTAAGGAAAAAGCCAACTAAAGATAGCTTAAAATACACATTATCTTGAGTAAGAAGAAACCTCATAATAGGAAAGTCCCAGGGCTGGTTAAGTAAAGCAGTTTGATGATGTTATCAAAGGCCCAAGGTTTTTTCTATCTTTCTCCTCTCCCACCTTTGGCTCATTGGCTTATTCTCAGGCTGACCTGCCTCATAGTCACAAGATGGCTGCCACAGTTCTAATGTTAAAAGTAGAGGGAACAACATCCAGTAGAAAAATTAGACTACCAACCCTCCCCCATCTCTTTTTCTAAGAGCAAGAAAATCTTTCCAAGAAGAGCCTTCCATTTCATAGACCATGTCTTATTGACCAGAACTGGGACATAACATTTCAAGAAGGATTTGGAGTAGGTCACTGTGTTAGTTGTCTGCAGCTCTTATGACATCAAACTTGGTGATATAAAACAATGGAAATTTATTCTGCCACAGTTCTGGAGTCCACAAGTCCACAATCAGTATCACTAGGCTGAAATTAAGGCATTGATAGGGCTGTGCTCTCTCTGGAGGTTCTAGGGGGGAATCCATTCCTTGTCTCTTCCATCTGGTGGCTGTTGACATTCCTTGGCATGTGGCCACCTCCGTTGAGTCTTCAATTGTCTCTGCTCTATTTTCATATCAACTTCTTTGTGTACCTGTGTGAAATCTCCTTTTGCCTCTCTCTCTCTCTTTTAATGTGGAACTTTCTTCTTTTTTAAGATTTTATTTATTTGATAGACAGATCACAAGTAGGCAGAGAGGAAGGCAGAGAGAGGGGAAGGGAAGCAGGCTCCCTGCTGAGCAGAGAGCCTGATGCAGGGCTCCATCCCAGGACACTGAGATCATGACCTGAGCCAAAGGCAGAGGCTTTAACCCACTGAGCCACCCAGGCACCCCTAATGTGGAACTTTTCAAATTCGCTTTGTGCGGGACCATACTATCTTCTCTCTGGTAGTCCATTTTTGGCTTTTGTGCTGTGGAAGCTCGCTCTCTTATAAGGATGTTGATGATGGCAATTAGGGCCACCCAGATAATTCAGCGGGATCCTTAATCACATCTGGAAAGACCCATTTTCCAAATAAGGTGACATTTACAGTTCCAAGGATTAGGACCTGATAGCTCTGGGGTCCATTTTTCAAACTGCCTCAGTCATGGAGAGCTTTGTCAATGTAAAAAAACATTGCCACTGTCTGAAAGACAGCCATCATGACAGTTACCAGTAAGAGAGAACTACCTTGACTGTTTGTATTAATGAAGATTTACTTACATCACATAAGGGAGGTGTGGACCAAAAACTACTGGATTCAGGGGCACCTGGGTGGCTCAGTGGGTTAAACCCTCTGCCTTCGGCTCAGGTCATGATCCCAGGGTCTTGGGATCGAGCCCTGCATCAGGCTCTCTGCTCCGCAGGGAGCCTGCTTCCTCCTCTCTCTCTGCCTGCCTCTCTACCTAGTTGTGATTTCTCTCTGTCAAATAAATAAAATATAAAACAAACAAACAAACAAAAAAACTACTGGATTCAGCCAGCAGGGAAAATATGGAGTAGGACTATTAGACAGGTAAACAGCAGTATCTGCTATAGCATACGTGTTTAGCTATTGTTGTGTTGAAGCTTACAATGACTTAAGAAAATAATGTGTGTACAATAAGGTAGGAAAAAACTTTTATCTATAGTGTGGTCACAACACAGGAAAATACTCTTGGGCATAAAGAAAGATGAAGAGACAATAGAGATAATACACTAAAAAATCACTATTGGCTGGGGTGCCTGGCCTGTTCTGTTGGAAGAGCATGTGACTCTTCTTTTAGGATCTTGAGTTCAAGCCCCACATTGGAAGTAGAGATGGCTAAAAAATAAATAAACTCTCTCTCTCTTATTTTTTTTTTAAGATTCTATTTATTTATTTGACAGAGAGAGAGATAGTGAGAGCAGGAACCCCAGCAGGAGAGTGGGAGAGGAAAAGCAGGCTTCCCGCTGAGCAGGGAGCCTGACGCAGGGCTGGATCCCAGGACCCTGAGATCATGACCTGAGCTGAAGGCAGAGGCTGAACAACTGAGCCACCCAGGCGCCCCTAAATAAACTTAAAAAGAAATAAATCTTTAAAAAAATTACCAGAGGTTGTGTAAAGTTGGTGGGAATATGGATGACTGATTTTTTCCCTCTCCTTTTTGTAATTTCTAAAATCTTAATAAAAAGTATATATATATATATTGCTTAAATTAAAATACATTTTAATAATAAACCAATAGCATTATATCATTATATTATAATACTGGGGTTTTAAAAAAAATTTCCATTTATTTTGTATCATTTCACTTAATTTAGCTCTCGGTTTGCTGTATCATGAAATTATGCAGAATATCCACGGACTCTGCCCCAATTTTTGTGCTTTCACAGAGACCCAAACCCCTCACCGATGTTGTCACTAGTTATCTTTCTGAAACACAGGTTGTGACATCCACTATGCTTCTTATCAAAACATTTAATGTCTCTCTCTTGCTTGAGAAAATTTTTCCTTCCTTCTTTCCTTCCTTCCTCCCTCCCTTTTCCCCCTCCTCATCTCTTTTCTTTCTTTCTTTCTCTTTCTTCCTTTCTTTCTCTTTCTTCCTTTCTTTCTTTTTTTCTTTCTTTCCCTTCCCTCCCTTCTTGTTCCCTCCCCACCCTTCTTTTCCCTTCTCTTCTTTTTCTTGGCTCTCATAGTTCTCTAAGACCTTGTTCACATCCTTTTTCAAAGTCCCTGACACTGGATACCCACAACATTCAGCCTTGTGCCTCTTGCACCCATCTTGGCCCATGCCATGCCCTTTCATGCTCTTCCCCAAGCAGGTCTCTAACTCTGTGCTCCAAGATGGAGGGGAAGCATCAATTTCCACCTGCAAACTTAACTAGAAATGCAAATTCTCTGGCCCCACCACACACCTACTAAATCAGAAACTCTGAGAGTAAGCCTATGTATTGATGCATGTCTTAACAAGCCTTCTAGGTAATTTTGAAGTGTGCTAGAGTTTGAAAGCCCCTGGGCTACCTCTCTTTGTCCTACTTTCTTCATTATTGCATTCTTATATCTGTGGCAATCATCATTGCTAGAATAACCACTGTATTATTCTTCCTAGAGAATTAATTTGTAAACCAATTATACAAGCATGTATAATGCCAGCCATTAGCCTTCCAATGAATAACATAGCTGTATTACCTATATTCCTATGATTTCCTTGCTATCTCAGTCATTTTTTCTTTAGATAAACTGTTCTTGTCCAGTTTTTAGGTATTTTATCTATACAAGTCAATAAACCTGTGCAATAATGTACATCCCTTCTTTATGACCCACTGGATCACTTATTCTAAAGTCTAAATGCCTGCTTTGAGCCCAATATTGCCTATGATTCAAAGCCATTCCTTCAGCTGTGGTCCATTGAATAGGCCTGGTAACACATGACCATCCCTCTGTTTCTTCTTTTTTCCTCAGCTAAACCAAAAATATACACAGAAGAATCATGGCCAGAGTGTCTGGACACCTAAGAGAGCTCCCCGCCCCCTTCATTCATAGTTTTATAATCTCGGGCAAATCATTTTTTCTCAGAGTCTTGAATCCATCATTGGTAGAAGTAGATATGGTAAGGTTTTTCCCTTTTGCACACATGGACTCTCATGTGCTGGAATTTATGTGATTCTACAAAGCTCTATGATGAGGGAAGACACAGGTCCTATTTTTTTGTCCTCTGGCATCTGAAGAAAGTGTGTTTTGACCTCTGATCCAGTCCCATGCCTGGCACATAGTAAGGGCTTAATAAAAAATTATTGGATAAATAGAAGAAATAATGGAAAGAACAATGGAAGGATAGAAGGGAGAAAGGAAGGAAGAGAAGGGAAGGAGAAGGGATTGAGAGAGGGAGGAATAAAAAGAGAAAGGGGAGGGAAAGTGGTGTAGGGAGAGAGCAGTGGAGATGGCCAAGTATAGATCAGACCTAGCTCCGGATGTGGGGAAGTACTTAACAGAAACAGATAACATTGGAATTCTAATACCTATCATGAGCTAGAGAGAGAGAGAGAGAGAGAGAGAGAGAGAGAGAGGCTCTAACAGTAAATTAACTATTCAGTTTGGTTCCTTCCCTAGAGGATATTTTCAGCAGTTCCTCCCAGGTGCAAAGGGCAAGGCCTCTCTGAGAGGCTGAGAAAAGGGCTTTGTGAACTGTAAAGCAAGAATGCAAATGGTGATTAACTAAGATACCACAAGCAAGGGCAAGTCTCCCGAGCAGTCTCAGAAGAGACTCTATTGCCTTCTTTTTGTCATTTGAGTTCTCAAAATTGTCCCCAGTTTAGACCAAATCAACCTCAAATGTCTATGATTAAAATTTCCACTCTGAAAATCTGAGCAATTTAGGAATTGTAGGAACTGAACCATCTGGAGATAATTTATAAATAACACTCGCATTTCAAATTGCCTGTCTTCCCAAAGAGTCCTCTGTCCTGTCAGTGGGACTGCTGCCAAGGCCCAAACTGCTAAATTGGGCCAGTGACACTGAAGTTGCTGGTGGGAGCTTCTTATCTCTGATTCGTCTAAGAATTTGGGACAGTTCATTGAAACATATGTTTTTCCTCATGTAAAATGTAGGCTAAAAGTTACTGACTGTTTTTAGGTTGGGAAAGGTTTTCAGGATTTTAATGCATGTGATTTAGTCAACTTTTACTTTGTCTATTACTAACATAAACAAAACTCAAATCAAATACTAAATAGAACCCAAAATATCCTGGATACATGGTAAGGTTTGGGGGCATTAAAAAATGACTAAGCCCTCTGTTCCTTTTTCATTAAATCCTGTTGACATGAAAGGGAGCCATTAATACCATCTCTTTTTCTTCTTTTCTTTCAGGTAATCACAACCTTAGCCACTGCAATGTGTTTCTGAAGAGCAGGTACAGCTGTGTTAAACTATACACTTGATGCTTTATGGGGCCAAGGCAGATTAGATCATGCAGAGATGCCCAGCCTGGGTAATGATCCCTTGTACCATATGTCTATGGAGTTGTCATATCCCAGGGATTGTGTTGTGTCTGTGACCTGATTATTGCTCAGGGAGAGGCAAAGTTTAAAAATGATCATGTTCAAAGAGAGTCCTACAACTTGTGATCTCTGGGATTCCACCAGGTCCCACATCCCATACCCCAAATACACACATATAGACCTTCCTTGCTCCTAGCTGGGGGCTCTGAGTTCATACACATGCCTGTAGCCTGGCTGTGTGGATTGGGGGGTCTTTGAATTGCTTTTCTACTAAAGGCAGTTGAAAAAATTGATGAACCTGGTGTAGGAGAGCATCATATATTGAACACATTACATGAGAAACAAGAAATTTATAAAAGAGGACTTTCCTGGAGTTGGGGTGAAAACTATTGTCTTTTGGGCAATATATTGTATAACATGCAGAGATGTGCCATTTCTAACCTAATGGGTATGGTGTACAGGTTGAGACAGAGCATATACCCATTTCTGAGAACACTGTTTGGCCAGAAAATCATTCAAAAAGGTAGTTTCATGATGGGACTCTTTTCTTTTTTTCTCTGGGTCCCACAGAATTGTTCTTTGTGTAGCTTTCACACCTTCCCTTTGTTCCCCTGACATTTTATAGCATTGGTTTTCAAATGGATAAAGTTCCCATGGATGTGTATCAGCATTTCTAGGAGGAAATGTATGTATACTTTGGGGAAAAAAAAAAAAGGTGTTTCATATTATCATAGAATTTCATAACTTGGGAACCAATATAAGTCTGCTATTCCTGTAATGTAAGCAAAGTAAAATCTGACAAATTCTCATAGCTGGAGGGAGTCTGCATCAGTGAGTAAGCCTTCTAAGGGAGCACCTGATGGGAGCAGAGTCTCATTTCCTTAGGAGGGTCATGTCAAGATTTTTCTGGGTGGTCCAGCATAGCATTTTTGTTTATACAAGAGGAAAAGGATTTTTTTCTTAGAGGTTCAAAACACTTCTGGGCATAACAGGAAATGCCTGTATCTCTCCTATAGGATGAACTGAGACAGGAGTCCTGCTGCTAAGGTAGGAGCAGAATATTCAGGACATGTGAGAGGATCCAGAAGAGAAAGGTCAGTGTTGTGTGTGAAGACAGCCATGGCTTCAACAATACAAACATTGCTTTCATTGCATGAATGTAGTTGTCCTTGGGAAATGGAAAGAGGAAGAGGATTGAGGACAGTGAGTCCAGAAGGAACCTCAGAATGGGGTTCCTAGGACCTTCAGAGCTGGCAGCCATGAGGCTGCAGTAGTTTTTGTCAAGAAACATATGTGATGCATGTGGGAAGGGATGGGGGACAAGGATGCTTCCTAATCCCCACCAATGGTGCCCTGGGTAGGGGATGGGGGCACAAGCCCCATTTGAACAAGCAAACAGCAGAGTTGATTCCTGGAACTCTTAGCAGAGAGGGAGCTCTCTGTAGGTGACTGCATGATGTCAGTTTTGCAGGGCCTTCTGAACCTGTCCATGCATGCTAGTCCCATAGTCTTCATGAGCAGTGGTTCTGCGGGACAAAAAGAGTGAGTTGAATAAGAGTGGTGACACAGGAAACAGTATCAGAATCATAGCAAGGCAGAGCTAATAAGTGAGTTTTAACAGTGAAAGGAAGAGAAAGCCTAGTGAGCATTGCCAAATGTAACAAAAATCTCCACATCCGCATAACTGATGATGGGAAAAATGAGAACAACTGGACATAATTTTGGTGGAGAGTTGGAAGGACCCTGTGCTGATGAGAGGTTATGACCTTCCTGTTGTGCTATGGAGGGATAGCAAGCAGGACCATGGAATACAAGAGGTAGAAAAGGAGGATGGGCACCACTGGCACAGAAATCATTAGAGGTCCTGCCTGAGCCATCCTGAGGCCTTTACGAGAGAGAAGGATTTTGGAGAATTGCAGTCCAGAGAATTCCCTGGTGGGAGCTCAGCAATTAAGACTCCTTGATTATGGCCTCAAAAGGTGATGTACAGGAGGCCTACAGATGGAGCTAAGTACATAGAATGGGGGAGAAACCCCAAAGGATTCCCAAGACACTGGGGACAGGTTGGACAAGGAAAGATGTCCCTTCACTGCTAGGGGATCCAACAAGAAGCATATTCTCCAAAGATTTAGGGTATTGCTAAGGTGGCACAGAGCAATCAGACCTCTCCATTTTAAGGAAAACTGAGCCATAAATTAGAAATACAAATAAATATTTTAGAAACATCTTCCCACCTTCTTTGGATATTGATATTTAATGCCAGAATTCCTCGGACCTCAACTAGACTCTCTCCAAACCAAACCAGGCTGCCCTCTAGGCTCTGATTCCTTACCAGCAACCTAAATAAGTTATGTAAATAGCAACCAGGAAAGAAGGACCTAAGAAAATCTAGGCGGGGAGCACCTTCTTCAGGGTCCTAAAATACAAGGTAGAAAGTGACAACAGTCCAGGGAGGTGCTGTGACAGTGGGAGGAGTAGCAAGGAACAGTTCTGGCCAAAATGCTAACCAGCACAAAAAGTTGAGAACCTGGGACAAATAAAGAAGTGAAGGTAGAGCACAATTAGTACTTTATTGTTAATCACAATAACTAGGCTTTTCCTGAGCTCTTATCAACCAGCTTGGGTCATTTGGGAAAGTAATTGAGTATCTTGAGACTTAATTTCTTCCCTCACATGAGAGTTGAAGCAGGTGGTCCCTTGGATCCCTTCGTATCCTAACATTCTGTGAATCTGGGATTCTGGGTAGTTTACAAACTCAACAGCCTCTCCCAGATTTCCCAGAGTGAATACTATTTCTCTGATATTGTCTCAGCCAATACTCTGATTCTTCCCATCATCCCAGGAAATATATCCACTTAGAAAATGCTGGGGATGGGTCCTTGAGTACTGGATAAGAGTTCTCACCCAGCAGTGCTACATTTTCTCTTTGGGCCAGTGTTTTTTATGCATTTGACTCATAGCATGGTTGAAACCATTCCCACCTCATTCATTTACCAAGAATGCAATGACATTATGTTAGACTATGGCTACATTGCCCAGCCAGATAAGCCAGCCAATCACTGATCCGAAGCCCAGCATCTGAGAGAAAAAGAGACTGCTGAGTTTTGCTTGGCTTTTTAGTCCAGTGATCAGATAAAGTTTGCTGGGTGTACTTTAACTGTTACATAACCCTTGTAATTACAGTAGTTTCACTTTGGAGTCCAAGGAAGATGGTGCTCCAGTCTGAGCTCTGGGCCACCTGGGCCTCCCCTCGGTCATGCCTGGTCTCATATTCAAAAGTGGAACTATTCTTACTCTACTCACAGTAGTGGACTCTGTACCAGGACTTTTGAGGTGCATTTTATTTCCTCAGTCTTTTCTGGAACCCAATATTTGTTCATTCATGCCCTTATTGAATACCTTCTATGAAGAAGGCACTTTGTGGGATATTATGAAAATGACTCTTTTGGTGTTCCTGTAAGGTTTGTTTATCTGATCCTCTAACCCAGGGGTCAGAAAACCATAGGTCCTGAGCCACATCCAGCCCTCTGCCTGTTTTTATACAACATTATAAATTTAGAATATTTTGTACATTTTTAAATGGCTGAAAATAATTAAAAACTATAATACTTGTTAGATGTGAACATTTTACTCAATTCAGACTTCAGTGTCTGTAAATAAAGCTAGAGTAGAACCCAGCTGTGGTAGGTAGAATCTAAAATGACCCCAGTGATGTTTCCTCTTGTATAATCTCCTCCCCTTGAGTGTAGGCAAAAACTGTGAATATAATGAAATTTCATTCCTGTGATTAAGTTACATTGTATGATAAAAGGGATTTTTGCAGGTGTAATTAAGGTTACTAATCAGATGACTTTGTGTTAGTCTTTGGGGGAATTACTCAGATGGGCCTAAACTAATCATATGAGCCCTTTAAAAGTAAAAGAGTTCTTCCTGGCTGGGAGTAGAAGAGGAAGTTATAGAGATGTCCTCCAGCTGGTCTGGAAGAGAGCAAACATTCATATTATGAACAGACTATGAGAGACCCGAGAGAGGCCTCTGAAAACTGATTATGGCCCCCACCGACATGTAGCAAGGAAGCTGGGATATCGATCTTACAGCCCCAAGGAGCAGGATTCTTCCAATACCTTGAGTGCATGTGGAAGCAAATTCTTCTCCAGGGCCTGCAGATGAGAGCCTTTCTGGCCTACAACTTCTATCAGGTCTGTCAGACCCTAAGTAGAGAACTCAGCTAAGCTTACCTAGACTTCTGACCTGTAGAACTAGAATTAATAAATGAGTGTTGTTTTAAGCCACTAAGTTTGTGGTCATTTGTTATGCAGCAATAAAATAATAATAAAACAGCCATGGTTATTTATATGCATATCATTTATGGCTACTTTTCTACTGTATTAGCAGACATTAGTTGCAACAGAGACTGTATGGCCCACAAAATTTTAAATATTTACTATCTAGCCCTTTATAAGGAAAGTATATCAGTCTGTGTTCTAACCAAAAATGCAATCTCATGTTAGATATGTTTACTCAGAGTTCTGTGCCTGACCCAAGGTTTGCAAGAAATAGGACTTATATTCAGGACCATTCAACAAGCATTCCTTTCATCCAACTAAATTAGGCCAAAAAGCTAGTAGACACCAGGCTATCCTGCAGACCCACTCTTCATTCCAGTTCTTTAAAAGTTTGGGGAGAGAGATAGAGACTGTTCATGTATTTAGAGAGAAAAGAAGAAGGCATACCATATTGGAGATTTATATTTTCTACATTATAAATTTCTGTAGTAGTTGAATTTGTGTAATGAATTTCTATTAAATTAATAATAATTACAACCTTATTTTTAAAGGCTACATTTATTTTGCTTTGTTTTCCTTGAGGCAGTGGCCTGGAGAAGATAAGGTATGAAAACAATTGCTTTGTGATCAGAATTTGAATTCACTCCACTGGTTCTTGATTTTTCTTCTCTTCATGTTTCCTTTTTACCTTCACAGGGGAGTAAGTCAAGATAATCCAATTCTTCATAGACTAATATTGGTTAACTAGGAGAGTAATTTTCAACTCTTTTAGAATTTTAATACCATCTAACACTGGTGTGTACGTGAGTGCGCACACACACACACTCTGAAAGATTTGTTGTTATATGTATTTAGCTTTTTTTTTTTGAGAGAGAGAGAGAGAGAATGAGTGAGCGAGCATGTGTGCATGGGGCAGAGACAGAAGGAAAGAGAGACTCTTCATCAGGTTCCATGCTCAATGCAGAACCCAACATGGGGCTCAATCTCATGACCCCGAGATCATGACCTGAGCTGAAATCAAGAGTCAGATACTTAACTGACTGAGCCACCCAGGTGCCCATACCTTTTAGCTTTGAATTGAGTTAAAACTCATATGACTCTGAGGATTAGGAGAAGAAACTGAGGAGGATGTTATTAGTGTCTTAGGGCTGCTATTACAAGTTACCACAAACTAGGTGGCTTAAAGACAGAAATTTATTCTCACAGTTTTGGAGGCCAGAACCTGAAATCAAGGTGGTGTCAGAGTTGGTTCTTCTGTTGACTCCAAGAGAGAATCCATTCCATGCCTTTCTCCTAGCTCCTGGTGGCTGCTGGCAACTCTCAAAATTCCCTTCACTTTTAGCTGTAACAACTCCAGTTTCTGCTTCTGTCTTCACATGGCCTTTTCTCCTGTGTGTCTATATCTCAGATCTCTCTCTGCCTTTATCTTATGAGGACACCTGTCATTGGATTTAGGCCTACCCCAAATCCAGGGTGATCTCATCTTGAGATCCTTAACTTAATTATACCTGCAAAGACCTATTTGCCAAATAAGGTCACAGTCACAGGTATGAGGGTTAGGACTTGTACATACGTTTTTGGAAGCACAGTTCAACCCACTCCAGAGGTATTTAGCATGTTGCCAGAGATGATAAGGAAGACTCTTTCTCAATATCCTAAGTAACAATTAAAATCAACAAATCCATCTTATATTGTAGAAAATTATTTTTTATTTTATAGAGCTTTATGGGTACTCAGCACCTTCCCCTGTGATCCTGTGATTATAGATTGGACCATTCCTCAATGACAAGGTATATGAGAGATGCAAAACCTCCACACCATCCTATATGGGTACCCCATCTTGTCTTTCCCTTTTTATCCATCTGGACAAAACCAAAGAATGAGGCAACATTAGAACTGTTGAAAGTCAGAGTAGTTATCCTGAAGTGTTAGATCCAGGATAGAACCCCATGGAGTCTTTCTGTAAGCAGGGAATTGTGCTGTCTAGCAGAAGAGTTTGGGTCTCTCTGGAAATGAGTCCATGCCCCTTATTGTCCATTTGGCCTTGGGAAAATCTGATGCTGTGATCTGGTTTCTTTCTCTGTAAAGAAGGCATAACAATGCCTTGCTACCTTACCACTGTGTTGTGTGAATTTGCTGACACCCATAAAGCTCCCTGAAAATGAAGAGGCTTACATAAGTCCCTGGTATTATTCACACAGTAAATGTTTTCCCCTGAGAATAAAGTAATAAATGGTACCATTGTGAAGCTGGTGGAACGTGTTCAAAAGTTTCCGTTCGCAACTAGTAGATCAAGTTGTGTGTGGCTGTATGGACTTTCTGTGCTCATGCCAAGCTGCATCCAAAACAGCCAGCACAATGGCATATCCTGGAATGAAAAGCTGTACTGTAAGGGGCAGCCAGATCATGGCATCACATCACATAGGACAGTCCTATGTAGCCAGTGACTTTATATGCACCTTTTCTTTCCCACACCTCTTCCAGCAGAAAGAAGCAATAGCAGAGACAGTGACCACATGGATATCTAATATGGCAGCATTTGAAAAGCAATTCTTCTTTCCACCTCACTGTTAAACTTCTCAAGGCTAAGGATGGTCATGATTGTGAAGGATTATAATTAAGCTTTTCTTGCTTGCTTGCTTGCTTGCTTGCTTCCTTGCTTGCTTGCTTATTTGGGGGGCCAGGAAAGAAATGATAAATGTCAGATGGGGTGCTCAGGTTAAGAACATGTTCTCTTTAAATACATTCATTTGAGTGGGAGTGTGTGGGAGCAGTCTGGACAGAACACCACTGGCTGACATAGGAGACAGGAGAGGATCTTCGTTCTACCATTGTAAGCCCTGGAAATACTCCAGGACATGATACAGGGAAAATGCCTTTCCTTTTTTAAATTCATTTTTTTAAAAAAGATTTATGTATGTATTTTAGAGAAGGGGGAGGGGCTGAATGAGAGAGAGAGAATCTCAAGCTGACTTCCTGCTGAGCATAGAGCCTGATTTAGGGCTTAATCTCATAATCCTGAGATCATAACCTGAGCTGGAATTAAGAGCCAGACACTCAGCTGACTGAACCACTCTGGGATCCCTGCCTTCCCTCTTTTAGTAAGGTTTGGGAATCTCTATACTCAGATGTCACATCTGAGAAAGTGACAGATATTTTAATGAAATTAGAGGAAGATTAGCTACTGAAGACACTACAACTACTTTAAAAAAGAAATCATGTTTAATTAGAGATGTTTGGGGATTATACTAACAGTCTCACTTATATCAAGGTTCTTCCCCGAATGGTGAATATTCTCACATTAAAAAGCTAAGGAGGAATGACAGAATAATGGAATTTTTGTACTGTGAGTGATATTACATTGATATTGAACTATTTGGTTACTTTTCAAATTTTATGAGCAATCTTGCTTCCCCACCCCCCTTCTTTTCAATGGCAACCATGGACAAAAAATATTGAAGTTAATGAGCTTAGGTCAGCAAAAGTAGGAAAGAAAATCTAAATAAGTTTAAAGTTGGGCATAATCTTTTGATTTTAATGTAGAGGCTATGGAGGAGTGCTATGGGAGGATTCCCTCCCACCGTCCAGTCATATTCTGTTTTCCCACAATCTGTCATTCATTCATTCAGTGTCCATTTGTTGAGCACCCACCATGCTAAAGGTGAAAATAATAGGCACAGTCACTATCCTCAAGGGGCCCCTAACCTAGCGCAAAGTGACGAGTATAGTGATGGAATCACGGTGAGACCTGAAATAAAGGAATTTCATCATGATGCCTTGCTTCAGGCCTCAACATTCAAGGTCCTGGTACCTTCTACTGACTTGACTTTTCTTCCTGGACTGCCTTCTGCTCCACATATCATGAGAACCATGGCCCAAGATACGAGATAGCACTACACAGTTCTTGCCTAGTTCAAGCAAGTTTCACTTACCTCCTGGAGAACGTAGAGCAGTGACGTACACTGGTCAGAGGAAGGCTCTTATTTCCAGGGGAGTCACACAGCAAGCCTGGAGGACGTTGCATGAATATTTTTATGCGACTAGACCCACCTTAGGCACTTTAATTGTTGCCAGAGTTTCTCGTTGCTGTACAGTATGGGGACCCAGAGGCTGGACAGTTCTGGTCATTGGTGACCAATTCAGAGGCTCTGAAAGCCAAGCATGCTTATGAGCCTGAGAGACACAATCATTTGAACACTATAATATGCTGGCTATGTGGTAAGCTTCGAGGAAGCAGACACTAATATCCTGATGAACTCCCTGGACTTCTGACCACACAGGCTGCCTGCCCCTTTCATGTTAATCCAGTGGCTAGAGGCCAGGCCATCTGGGAAAAGAATGGTTGAGATACAGAGATGATTGATGGAGAAGGTGGTGCTTTTCTACTTTGT
Source organism: Meles meles (assembly GCF_922984935.1). Taxonomy (NCBI): domain Eukaryota; kingdom Metazoa; phylum Chordata; class Mammalia; order Carnivora; family Mustelidae; genus Meles; species Meles meles. The sequence continues at coordinate 97,179,172 of NC_060068.1, forward strand.
TCCTAAGGCTTGGGGTCTTCATTCGGCAGACCCAGTTAGTTACTTATTCTGTATCCAACCCTCTACTTCTTCCCAGGTTTCTTCAGGGAAGCAATATGCCCACTTATTGCCTTGCTTTCCTAGCCTCTATCACTGCTGACAGAAGCTTATGACAGAACCTGAGCCAGTGAGATGTAAGCTGGAGTCAGGCTGGGACTTTTGAAAAAGGGTTTGTTTTCCTGCTAAGAAGGGACTTGGGCATAATGTCGGGAAAGCAATAACCGAAAGGGAAACAAAGAGGAAGACAAAGCCAAGACTCTAAGCAAAGTGAAGGGAAGATCCATTTATGTATGTATATATGTACATTTTTATTTTAATTCCAGTTCGTTAATATATAATATAATATTAGTTTCGGGTGTGTAATATAGTGACTCTACAACACCATACATCACCTAGTGCTCATCACAACTGGTGCCCTTCTTAATCCCCATCACCTATTTCACCCCATTCCCCACCAACCTCCCCTCTGGTAACCATGTGTTTGTTCTAGAGTTAAGAGTCTGTTTCTTGGTTTGTCTTGCTCTCTTTTTTTCCCTTTGCTTGTTTGTTTTGTTTATTAATTCCACATATGAGTGAAATCATGGTGTTTGTCTTTCTCTGATTGGCTTATTTAGCTCAGAATTATACCCTGTAGCTCCATCCATGTCATTGCAAATGGCAAGATTTCATTCTTCTTTATGGCTGAATAATATTCCATTGTACATATACACCACATCTTCTTTATTCACTCATCTTTTGATAGATGCTTAGATTGCTTCTCTTCATTGACAATTGTAGATAATGCTGCTATAAACGTACATAATATATCCCTTTGAATTCATGTTTTTGTATTTTTTAGGTAAATACCCAGTAGTGCTGTAGCTAAGACTTCCAGTACTTTTCTTTCTCTACTATGTTGAGTAGAAGTGGTGACAGTGGACATCCCTTTTTCTTGACCTTAGGAAAAAAGCTTTCAGTTTTCCCCCACTAGGGATAACGTTAACTGTGGGTTTTTCGTAGCTGGCCTTTATTTTGTCGAGGTATGTTCCCTCTAAACCTACTTTGTTGAGGGTTTTAATCATGAACTGATGCTGTATTTTGCCAAATGCTTTTTCTGCATCTATTGAAATGATCATATAGTTCTTATCTTTTCTCTTATGGATGTGATGTATCATGTTGATTGATTTGCAAATATTGAGCCACCCTTATAGTCCAGGAATAAATCCCACTTGATCATGATGAATGGTTTTTTTAATGCATTGTTGATTTTGGTTTGTTGGTATTTTGTTGAGGATTTTTGCATCTGTGTTCAGAAATACTGGTCTATAGTTCTCCTTTTTTGTGGTGTTTTTATCTGGTTTTGGTGTCATGGTAATGCCAGACTCACAGAATGAGTATAGAAGTTTTACTTCCTTTTTTGTTTTTTGAAGTAGTTTAAGAAGAATAAGTATTAATTCTTTAAATGTTTGGTAGAATTTGCCTGTGAAGCCATCTGGTCCTGGAGTTTCCTTTGTTGGGAGTTTTTTTGATTACTGATTCGGTTTCATTGCTCGTTATCAGTCTGTTCAAATTTTCTGTTTCTTCATGCTTCAGTTCTGAGAGGTTATATATTTCAAGGAATTTATACAGTTTGTTGGCATATCGCTTTCATAATACTTCTTGTAATTGTCTGTATTTCTGTGGTAGTGGTTATTTCTCCTTTTTCATTTGTGGTTTTACTTGAGGATTCATTCTTTTATTTTTTCAACTGATATTTATTGAGTGTCTACTATGTGCCAGGAACTGCTTTAGTTGTTAGAGAAACAGAAGTGAACAAAACATATAAAATCCTTTGCCTCCTTGGAATTTGGATTTATTGGTGACAGGAGAGAAAGATTATATATACTATATAATAAGTGTAAGATATAGTATGTCACATAGTAATAAGTACTACAGAGAAAAGAAAAGCAGACATACACTGCGTGGGGCCTCAAATGCTGATGTAAGGGCTTTGATGTTCCTCTGATCGAATCATTGTAGGTTTGTGAATGAAATGTGATGTGGTCTGACTTACATTCTAACAAGATCACTCTGGCTGCTGTGTTGAGAATAGACTGAAAGAAGTAAGAAAGAGCCAAGGCCCCCAGTGGCATCTATGTACACTGTTAATAAACACTAGTAATCACCTGCTTCCAGAAGTCTTGTTATCTGTGGGAAATAACTTATAATCTTTTCAAGGTACTCCTAGTTAACTATTCTATCAGTTGCAGTCACTCATTTCTAACTGATACCTAAATGATTACCATCATTTACTGAACACCTAATATGTGCCAGATGTTGTGCTAGGTCCTAGGGACACAAATGTGAAAATACATATAGTTCTTATTATCAAAAAGCTTTGCAAGGTCCTTATACCCCAATTTTGGGTGAACTAAAAGGCAAATCATTACACTGCAGTAAGGCAATTGCTTTAGCAAGATTTGTGGGGAGGATGGGGTGAGCATAGGGTAGATAGGAGAACACCTAAGCCAAGTAAAGGAATCAGCTTCATGAAAGCTCAGCAGGTGTTTCTCAAGTGAACAAGTTAGGGGAGGGCTCTAGCCAGGAGGAACTAGCTGCATGTGCAATACAGAGCATGGAGTGTTTGGGACCTGTAAAGAGATCAGTATTCTTAGGGAACTAGAGTTTGGCATGGGGGAGAGAATGGCAAAAAGTGATAGGGTGTTAGGCTGAAAGTGGATGGGAGAAATGATGGTGGATTTTATATGGGCTACAGAAGAATATGATTTATCCTTTAGACAATACGGAGACAGTGAAGCCACTACTCTGGCAACAGGATCAACAAGCACTTATAAGAGAGTGAAACTGGAGAAAAGGCAAGTGCAGGAAGCCAGCAAACAAGCAGTAGAGCCAGAGCCAACTCAGGGTTGGGATAGAGAGGAAGGGATGCAGAGCTTGTAGTTTGTATGGGCTGAAAGACAAAATCATCATACCACATGTACCTGCACGTGAATATCCAGATAATATTTTTGGCATAGAGATTACACCAGGAGACAGTGAACAGTTTTCTTATGGACTATATTAAAATATGACTGGTTTTGATATAGACCCCTAGAGACTGTGTCTGCTTAGTTGCTCTCAGGTGATTCCACTTAGCTAGCTTTGTGGAAGCTTAGAGGGTAGGCCTAATACCTAGTCCAGGCTGTGCTTGCCTTCTTCCATGCAGCTTTGTGTTCAGTCCACCATTTGAATGTCTTTTATATTCTCAATGCTGCTGCATAAGTAATAATACCAACAATGGCCATATTTGGGAATTAACACATAATATAACTGACATATTACATATTACATATATTCTTACAAATTTTGTAATAGCACTGCAAAGAATGTATAATTAACTTAAGGCCCAGAGAGGTCAGAAGACTACCCTAAGGCCACATGGCTAGTGAGGCTGGATGTGATTTGCAAGGTTATCCACTTCATTATAACCCATTGTTCACTCATGATCCAGGGCTCTGCGTTTTGCTCACAATCACAGAGCAGAAAAAAAGTATGACATTTACAAAATATTTTCATATTCATTAAAGACAAATTCTTCCAAGCGTGTTTTTTGTTTTGTTTTCCCATGAAAAGATTTGAGTCCCTCAGGGTTCCAAAGTTTCCAAGGCACTAAAAAGTACATATTGACAAAACAAATACAAGGAGCATATTATTTATTCTGATAAACCATACTTTACAAGACAAAATAATCCAGTTGATTAAAAAGAAAACCCACATAGCTCCTTCACAGAGAAAGGAATCAGGAACGGGTGCTTCAGTTCATTAACCATAAGAAGTACGGAGCTTCTTAGGAAATGAGCATTCAAGAAGCTAAATGTGAGCGAGACGTGGAAATGAGTATTCCAAATCTGTTCACGAGCACTTCATTTGGTGGTAGTGCCCAATCACTTGGTAATTCATTTACTAAGCATCTACTGTATTTGGAGTGCTGCTCTTGGTGCTGGGAGGATGAGAAGGATGGAGACACAAGAAGAAACAAAGTCATGGGTCTCATTCCTCTAGGTCTTTCAAATAGATTTTGTCTAAAAGGTTAAAGCAACATAAGATATCTCAGTGACACTACTCAGGACCATAGAGTTTAACAGCTGTGTGTAAGAGATCACCTTGTCGAACTCTTGAAGTTCACAGATAATGGAATTAATCCCAAAAGAGTTTGTTCCTTGCCAGAGGTCACAAAGAGAGCTGGTGTGAAAACTGCCTCTCCCATGAATCTGTTTATATTGCTGTAACTTTATTCAAAATTTGATTTTAGAGTCCATAGTACATTCACTTGAAAGGGGGAAAAATTCCTTTCTATTTAATTTAGGAAGACAACAACAATAATAAAACAAAAAAATGCCAGCCTGTCATTTGGAAGGGGCCTGATCATAGAGGATTGGTATCTATATGCCAGGATTTGCACTGCAGCTTTTAAAAAATAATAACAAGGGGTGCCTGGGTGGCTCAGTCTTGGTTAAACAGCTGCCTTTGGCTTGGGTCATGATCTCAGGGTCCTGGGACTGAGCCCTGTGTCGGGTTCCTTGCTCAGTGGGAAGCCTGCTTCTCCCTCTCTCTCTCTGCTACTCCCCCTGCTTGTGCTCTCTTTTTCTGTGTCAAATAAATAAATAAAATATTTTAAAAAATAATAGCAAAATATAGTGAAATAAGTCAATTGGAGAAAGACAACTATCATATGATCTTCCTGATATGAGGAAGTAGAGATGCAACATGAGGGGTTAGGGGGGTAGAAGAAGAATAAATGAAACAAGATGGGATTGGGAGGGAGACAAACCATAAGTGACTCTTAATCTCACAAAACAAACTGAGGGTTGCTGGGGGGAGGTGGGGTTGGGAGAGGGGGAGGGGGTTATGGACATTGGGGAGGGTATGTGCTATGGAGAGTGCTGTGAAGTGTGTAAACCTGGCGATTCACAGACCTGTACCCCTGGGGATAAAAATACATTATATATTTATAAATAAATTAAAAATAAATAAATAATTAAAAAAATAATAGCAAAATATAGGGAACAACTTCAGTTTCTATCATTAGAGAACTGTATATACGAGAATCTATCCACACAATGGAATATGATAGAGCCATTAACAAAATAAAGCAGATTAATGTGTAATTGATATAGGCATATTTTAAGTGAGAAGATCAAGACATAGATCAATTTTATATATTCCTTTAACCATTATTTTCTATATAGTGAATTAATACAAAATAATTTTCCAATAATAGTTATGGTAGATATTCTCATTTGCATTGCTCCAAATCTTTTAAACATTTTTCTTTTCTTTCTTTTTTTTTTAAAGATCTTATTTATTTATTTGACAGAGAGTTAGAGAGAGAGTACAAGTTGGCAGAGCAGCAGGCAGAGGGAGAGGGAGAAGCAGGCTCTCCGCTGAGCAGGGAGGTGATATAGGGCTCTATCCCAGGACCCTGGGATCATGACCTGAGCTGAAGGCAGCTGCTTAACCAACTGAGCCACCCAGGTGACCCATTTTTTTTCCCCACATTTTAATACTTCCCCACTATTTAAATCCATTTTCCATGTAGAGTAATAAACAACACGATATTGTCATTTCCATGTCCCAAGTGAGAGGAGGTGTAATATATTTTCCATAAGTAAGATATATCTATGAAGACTTTGATTTAGAACTCTTGTTTAAAAAGGCAGGAGCTGGAGCATCCATTTGGCCCCTCTCAGCAGAAGAAGTGTCTTGGAGGTAAGATAGCTTTCTGATTTTTTGTTTTCACTTTTGTCTTTATTGTGGCAAAGGCAGAAATTCTTGAGGCCAGTTCCTTGGAGCTCAGCCTAGAGTTTCTTATTAATCTTATCACTGGTTCTATATGAGCTTCCTATATCCCTAAATAAATCTCTTCCTGATAAACCTAGCTAGAGTGGATTCTGTTGACTGCAACTAGGTAATGTGGTCGATACAAAGACTTCCAACTGTACTGTCATAGTCTCCTTCACCATTATTTAATGATACCTTGGGCAGTTCTCATAATTATAATTAAACTCTCTGTCTAGTTTACTTTAGACTTTCCATTCATTTCCTTTTTAAGTCCTGTATCCCATTGTCTACCACGTAAGGCTCGCAGACAGGCAGGGAGTGAGACATGAGTCTTCTTTTCTTGTAGACTCTCAAACTCTACCCATCGTTCTTTAAGTGTCCACTTCCCTCATTTGTTAGTTAGAAAGAAGGGTTGGTAGAAACCTCCTCTGAGTAAGGATGAAGAAAAGAGTATGGGAGTTGTTGGGTGGGGTCTAGAAATAGCCTCGCAAAATGAACACTGCATTCTTGGTAACTCTGATTTCTTTCCTTCTCTTTCCTCACCAGTTGTTTTGTTTAGATTGGAAAGAGCGAAGCTAGAATGATGTTTGGGGTAAAAGATCCAATATTTCAGCCTTTTGAAAAATCTCAAGAGAGCTATCTAGATATCCTTAAAATGCAGGGTACCCTTTGTTCTCAAGTCTGGGTCTTTTTGACCAGAGGTATAATATCAGGAAAAGTTTAACTCATTTTCCTAATAATTTCCAGATCCAAGTTTTTATGGGAGAAATAGTCTTTTTTTTTTTTTTTTTTAATCATAGAAACTGAACATTTAAACCAGCCACTCTCCCAATTACTTTTGCAGCTAGGATAGAGACATATGGCCCAGCCAATCCATAAGCTGTGGGCTCTGAAGAGGGATTTGGTGATACTAAAAAGTAGGAACAAAGAATAAGAAACATTCTAGTTATGGGTGGCAGCAGCTGGGGTGATAAAAGTCAATTTCCAGAGCTAATAGAAGCTTTCAGGAAGCATGGGGCGGTCAGGGGCCTTCAGCTGACACGGTGGTACCTTGGAGGACTAATGGGAGGTGTGACATTGGCTCTGGGCCTAGTTACAGCTTCATCCTTTGTTTTTGCATGTTGAGACTATTTCTTCAGTCTTCCTTTCAATTCCGAATTTCCCAGTAACTTTCTAATCCTGTACATTTCCCCTAAGTGCTGCTTCAGCTACATTTATGAATTTTGATCTACTGTTTTTTCTTTTCAATTCTAGATACTTTCTAATTTTCCTTGTGACTCTCACTTTGACTCATGGGTCTTTAAAAAAACATATTGTTTAACTCTCAAATATTTGGGGATCTTAAAGATATTTTTCTGTTATTGATTTCTTCTTTAATACTGTTATGGACAGAGAACATACCTTGGATGATTTAAATCTTTAAACATTTTTGAGATACTGCTGTTGTTGGGCCAAGTGTCCTAAAAATGTCAGTTAGGTTCAAGTTGATTGATAGTGTTGTTTATGTCATCTACAGCCTTACTAATATTCTATTTGTTCTACTGGTGACTGAGAGAAAAATGCTAAAGACTTAATTATGGATTTGCCTTTTTGTCCTTTTAGTTTTGTCAATTTTTGCTTCATGTATGTTGAAGCTGTCTTGTTAATTGCATATAAATCTAAGTTTGTTATGTATTTTTTATGAATCAACCTCTTTATCATAATGTCATGTCGATTCATTGCTGGTAATAATTCTTTTTTCTTAAGTTTACTTTAAAAAGATATTAAGAAAGATATTAATGTAGGCACTTTGGCTTTCTCTTTATTAGTATTTGATTAGTGTTTGTTTCTCTCCCTTTAATTTATCTGTCTCTTTAAATTTAAAGTGGGTTTCTCCTAGGTAGCATATAATTGAATGTTGCTTTGTTTTTATAGTCCAAACAGACAACCTCTGTTTTTTAATTGATGTGTTTAGACCATTCACATATAATGTGATTATTGATATGATTGAATTAAAATCCATCATCTTTTTTTGTGCCTGCTTTTGAATTTGTGATTTCACTTTATCCAGACTTTGAAATTTTTTAACCATAGACCTTTATTACCTATCTAGATAGATAGTCATAGGTAGATGATAGAGATAATAGAATGAATGTTTGTGCCCCACCCATTCGTATGTTGAAGCTCTAACCCCCAGTGTTTGGGTATTTTGAGGTGGTGCCTTTGGGAAGTAATTAGGTTAGATGAGTCATGAGAGTGGGAACTCCATGATGGAATTAGTGTCCTTACAAAAAAATGGAGGAGAGTCCAGAGCTCTTCACTTTCTAAGGGCGCAGTGAGAAGATGACAATCAGCAAGCCTGGAAGAGGGCTCTTTACAGGAATTGAATCTTTCAGCACCTTGATTTTGGACTTTCCAGCCTCCAGAAATGTGAGAAATAAATATCTGTTGTTTAAACCATTGAGTCTAGTATTTGTTATGGCAATCCAAGCTGACCTTAAGTAGATAGATGGATAGATGGATGGATGGATAGATAGATAGTTTTCATTATCGCTTTAAAGGAGAAACTATTACCCTTAAGTTTCCAGATTTCACTTCACAGAACCTATACTAGACAAAACATTAGCACAGGTGCCCAAAAATGTGTGTACAAGGGGATTTATCATAGCATTAAAAATTTAAAAATAATCCACATTTCCATCTTTTAGAAATAATCAAATAAGCTACTATACATCAATTCTGTAGAAGATTATGCATCCCTTAAAAACAATAAGCTCAGTAAATGGATACTAATATGAAAAATATGTCCAATTTAAGTAAGAAAAACTAGTTGTAGTATACCATACAAAGTATGGCACAATTTAAGCATTAAACAAAAACTCTTACCGAACAAAATGTGTGCTTTCTTATGTTTGAATATATATGTGAATGTATATGGTAAGAAAAATTCTGGAAGGATACATAGTGGTTGGATAATAAGTATACACAATTGAGGAAGAATGTAGGTGACTAGGCACAGAAAAGTTTTACTTTATCTGTATCATTTTAATTTTTAAAAGTTCATTATTATGATGAGTGGTGACTAGAATTGTAGATTGAAAAGGAGAGAAAAAAGAAAGAAAGATACATGTAAGTCAGGGAATTTTTTCCCCTTAAGTCTGATGTTTTATTCATTTCACTGGGGTAGGAGATTTGGGAGAAGGGAAGCAAAAACTGTCTGCTGCCTTTTGTCATACAACAGCAATACCAAAATTCACAGTGAGTGCTCCAGGAATTCATACTGTGTCTGGGGTGTGTACCAGTGTGTTTAGTTGTGCTCATTCATGCTGAGACATTATTTTTGCCCATAAAAGGAGGAATTACAACATCAAACCTGGATTATTCTCATTTCCAAACAGCCCCAAAATGTCAACACAAGTCTGTCAATCTTTTGTTCTGCTCCTCTCTCACAAACACTCCCTGGAACCCATGCCAATTGTAGAAAACAGATGTAGGCAGGCACTATTTTGACAACACTGAAAATGCCAGTGATTAGAAGTCAGGAGAGAGTAAAAGTGATTAATATGCTCCTAAAAGAACAGGGACTGCACCTCTAGAAGAGATTGTTGGATGGGTGTCCCTATTTGTATACATTTTTATGCCAAAACAAGGGCACATGTTCTCACACAAGTTTCTCCTAAGCAACTTCTTGCTAAGTTGTCCATTCCTATAGCATTTTCATAATGGTAAGGTTAGGAGTGTAAAAAGTTCTTGGAGGATGGGGGAAAGGTTGGAGGATAGCAAAAGGAGTGAAAAAGTCTCTCTTTGACCATACAATATTCTTCAACTGATAAAGTGGATTTTGGTATCTTTTTAAACCAACAGACAAGGATTTTCTGAATTTAGCAGTAAGCCATGGGATTGTGGCACTTGACAATACAATTACTAGTTTCTTAATTTATAGGACAGAAAATCTTTGTTTAGCTCATTGCACATAAAGGTTGCCCTTGAGTGACTTTAATTACGTACCCATCTCTTTACCAAGTGGTTGTCTTTTTTCCTGTAAATATTCTCAGTTGTGTGTAGTTTGAACTCCAAAGGGCTGCACCTCTGTGAAAGAATGAACCAGGAATATACCCCACTGACCAGCACAGGGATTTTGTGTCTACCAGAGCTATATCTAGGACCAAAAGATTCCCTGATAATTTGTATTCATAGGCCTCCACTTCATGAGTTTGAGGTTAACTATTTTTATATCTCTATAGTCTTAAAAATGGATGAGAAATTATGTTAAATATTGGTCGTGGATTTGTGATACACCAGGGTTGCCTTATAGAAGTACAGGCATACTTTGGAGATATTGAGAGTTTGAGTCAGACCACTACAGTAAAGCCAATATCACAGTCAAGCAAGTCAAATGAAATTTTTGGTTTTCCCAGTGCATGTCAAAGTTGTATTTACACTATATTATATTTGATGAGTGTGCAGTAGTGCTATATCTTTAAAATCAATGCACATTCTTAATTTAAAAATACTTTTTTGCTAAAAAAAAAAAAAAAGCTAACTATCACCTGAGCTTTCAGCAAGTCATAATCTTTTTGGTGGTGGAAGGTCTTTGCAGGTGAAAGGACTGATCAGGGTGGTGGCTGCTGAAGTTTAGGGTGGCAATTTCTTAAAATAGAACATGAACCATGTTGCATCAATGGACTATTTTCATGAATGATTTCTCTGGCATAAAATGCTGTTTGTTAACATTTTACCCACAGGAGAACTTCTTTCAAATTGGAGTCAGTCTTGTCAAATACTGCCACTGCTTTACCAACTAAGTTTATGGAATATTCTAAATCCTTTGTTGTCATTTCAACAATTTTCACAGCATCTTCATAGTTTCTGTCTCGAGAAACCACTTTCTTTTGTTTATCCACAAGAAGCAACTCCTCCTCCATTCAAGTCTGACCGTGAGATTGCAGCAATGCAGTCACATCTTTAGGCTCTGCTTCTGATTCTAGTTCTCTTCGTATTTCCTACCATATCTGTACTTACTTCCTCCACTGAAGTCCTGAACCCCGCAAAGTCATCCATGAAGGCTAGAATCAACTTCTTCCAAAGTCTTGTTAAAGTTGATATTTTAACCTCTTCCCATAAACTGGGAATGTGCCTTAATGGTGTGTAGAATGGTGAATCCTTTCAGAGGTGTTTAATTTACTTTGCAGAGATCCATCAGAAGAATCATTATTTATGGCAGTTACAGCCTTATGGACTGTATTTCTTTAATAATAAGACTTGAAAGTAGAAATTGCTCCTGACCTGCAAGCTTCAGAATAAATGTTATGTGAGCAGGCATGGAAACAACATTCATCTCATTGTACATCTCCATCAGATCTCTGGGGTGACCAGCTGTATAGTCAATAAGCGATATTATTTGAAACGGATCATTTTTTTTCTGGGCAGTAAGTCTCCACAGTGGGCTTAAAATATTTAGTAAACCATGTTGTAAACAGATGTGGTGTCATCCAGGCTTAGTTGTTCCACTTATAGAGGACAGACAGAGTAGACTCAGCATAATCCCTAAGGGCCTTAGGATGTTCAGAATGATAAATGAGCACCGATTTTAACTTAAAGTTACCAGCTCTGTTAGCCCCTATGAAGAGAGTCAGCCTGTTCTTTCAAGCTTTGAAACCAGGCACTGACATATCTCCTGTAGGTATGAAAGTTCTAGATGGTATCTTCTTCCAAGAGAAGTCTGTTTCATCTACATTGAGAATCTGTTGTTCAGTGTAGTCCCTTTCATGAATTATCTTCTAGATAACTTGCTGCAGCTTCTACATGAGCACTTACTGTTTCACCTTCAACTTTTTTTGTTGTGGGGATGGCTTCTTTCTTTAAACCTCAAGAACCAACCTTGGCTGGCTTCAAGCTTTTCTTCTGTAGCTTCCTCACCTCTCCTAGTTTTCACAGAATTGTAAAGAGTTATATTCTTGCTCTGGATTAGGTTTTGGTTTAAGGGAATGTTATGGCTGGTTTGATTTTCTATCCAGACCACTAAAACTTTAGTGGACATAGGGATAGGGGACATTTTCTTGTACAGGACACAAAAATCAGAAACCATAGAGGAAAGATGGATAAATTCAAGCTTTATTAAAATGAAAAACTTCTGTGGAAAAAAAAATATAAACAATGAAAGAAGAAAAAAAATAGTCTGAGGTAGAAACTTATACCCTATATAAAAAGGAATCTCATAACTTATTAAGAAAATGAAAGTCAGGGGCACCTGTGTGGCTCAGTGGGTTAAGTCTCTGCCTTCAGCTCAGGTCATGGTCTCAGAGTCCTGGGATTGAGCCCCGCATCAGGCTCCGCACTCAGCAGAGAGCCTGCTTCCCTCTCTCTCTCTGCCTGCCTCTGCCTCCTTGTGATCTCTCTCTGTCAAATAAATAAATAAAATCTTAAAAAAAAAGAAGAAAATGAAAGTCAATCCAATTGTAAAAAATATGAACAGTTTACATAGGAGGCAATATAAGTTGTTGATAAACATATGAAAAGATGCTCTAGTTTATAAGTAATCAGGAAGTCGCAAACAACAACACCAACAGTTGCCGAAGATGTCAGGAAACAGGAACACTTATACATGTGGGTGGGGCATATGTTGGAACCACCACTGTGGAGAGAAATTTGGCAATATCTAATAACGCTGAAGATGTACAGACCATCTTTCTCACCTGTCCACAGAAGGTGGGCGTTTGGTAAATACCAACTGACCAACTAACTTAGTCTGAGAAATTAAAAAAAAAAATAGATATTTACATTGAGACAAGTGGAAAAATTGTTGTTGTTTTTTTTAAATAAGTACCTGCTATGCCTGCAACAAGAAGAGAAAGACAACTCATTAAAATTAGGTATTTCAAAATAAATGGTCATGAGAAGAACTTCTTTGGAAGTGAAAAAACTGCTATGTAGTCATTTGCATTTAACAACTAAAGATGACAAAATTTAGAGGCACAAGGAGAGGAGCCAAGTAGCTTATGAGCTCACTATGGAAAGGCAAACTAAATCGGCTCCCAAACTGTCTTACTCAGCAATAAAATTTATTCAAATGTGCAATATTGAAGTCAGATTCTGCAGTTCAGACTAATCATACGGTTCTTGAGCTTTTAGCAACAAGATGAAACTTTCAAATGCTTAAATCTTAAATGCATTTGTAGCTATTGGATTTCCTGAATCAAAAAACAAAACAAAACAAAAATCCCAAACAAACAAAAAACCACACACACACACACACACACACACACACACACACACACAAATACAACTTCTGTTTCTGTTGTAGGTTTTTTAAAAAAATTGATTCCTAAGCATCTTGTTTTTCTTAAACTGACTCTGGTACAAAAAGTTTGTTCATTTCTGCCTTAAGTGTAACTGTGTTTAATTACGAACAAAGGCTTAAAGAGGGGATTCACCTAAATGAGCAATGCTGGAGACAGTGGGAAATAGTTTTAAAAGCAGTGGCCTTTTTCCCACTGGAAAGCATCTACCCAGTACCATCCTGCAGGCTGCCATTGATTTGCCTGTTTATAAGACCAATCATTATAGGGGCGCCTGAGTGGCTCATGACCTGCCTTTGGCTCAGGTCATGATCTCAGGGTCCTGGGATCAAGCCCTGCGTTGTGCGCTCTGCTCAGCAGGGAGCCTGTTTTCCCTTCTCTCTCTGTCTACTTGTGATCTCTCTCTCTGTCAAATAAATAAATAAAATCCTTAAAAAAAAAAAAAAAAAGACCAATCATTATAGGCATACAGGAAAAAAAACCCGTCTCAGGGATTTTGAGAAATGACCAAAGGGAGATTATTTGTTCTGACATTCCTGAACCTGTGCATATGTATACCTTGGGACAAATGCATCTTTGGTCTGTGTGCCTAGCTGGAGATTTTTTGGTAGGTTTCACATTCAGGGAACGAACACACAGTCCCAGAGTAAGGGCAAATACTTTTTCTACCCCAGACATTGAGGAGCTTCCCCCACCCCCACCGTCAAAGGCCTTATTTGATCTGGTAAGCAGATTTAAAGGGTTAAATAAGGAAATAATGAGTGAGGTGGGTTTATGAGTGGGCTTGCCCAGGGTTTACTGTTTACTTTGTCTACCTATACTGCTCCTTTGGCCCCCAGTTTCCGGGTTGTGGGGGTGGGGTGGGATGTAGCATGGTGTGGTTGTCAGCCTGGTGACTGATGAAAATGATTATCCTATTCTAGTCTAAATTAAACGGGGTTGAGGTTTTGGAGTGACAGCAAGGTGACAGCTGCCCTTTCAGACCTGGGTTTTCAGAGAGGACAAGAAGAGATAATTAGGAAAAGGGAACCTTATTATTATAATCATGTCAGACTTGGGGACAGGGAGGGAGATATTCATGGGCTTTTGAAAAGAAAGCATGTGTCAAATCAGGGTTTTCAGGCTGATAGCAAATAGGCACGTTTTCACAATATTAAAGGAGTCCTAGTGCCATATAAGGCACTTTGATGATCCCTTTGTCAGGGGTAGCTGCTTTGGACACTGGATGTGCACAGGTGCACCTTGGCACAAAAGGGCACCTGGTGGGCATTCTAAGGGAGGAGAGTAATGTGCCCTTTTAAGTCCTCACCATCTGGTAATACTTTACAAATCCTTCCCAGTCTTACCAGCTCCTGCTGCCTCAAAGTGCCTTTCCATCCAAAATGCCACGAATATTCTGAGCCCTCTGAACACACTCCAGGTGGATATTGACTGTTCCTTCGCACCAGTAGCTCTAGGATTTGCCTCCAGGTTGTGATATCAGAGCATATTAGAGCTGCAGTCTGTGGTCCAAGGAAGAATTTTGCAAATGAGAAAGTAAGGCCCAGATAGGTGAAGCGACTTGCTGGTCACTGGAAGAGCTAGCTTCCTAACTAGCTGCAGACTCAGTCTTGTGCTTGTTCTGTCCTCCAGTGTCGAGGGATAGAAGGTGTCCTGGATCTGGAGACATCTTTCAGGAAAAGGGCAGATTCCTGTCCTCCCGGTCAGGTGCTCATATCCTCCACTGTCTCCACCCCCTTGCAATGCCCCAAGCCACTTCCAATTTGTTAGAGTATACTAACGACTTTAAACCCCACATGGCAAGAGATCTAGAAAATCCTGGGGCCACGAAGAAGTCCTAGGCAGGAACAAAAACCAAGTGCCTGCAGACCCAGCACTTCAGGTAGTGAAGTTCCATCTCTGTGCCGTTTAATTACAAAATACTCTGTGAGACTGGAGCATAGGGAGAGGTTATTCCTCCTTTTAAAGAGCCAGTTTTCCCTCTCTTGCTTGGTGCCCCCCAGGCATGTCAGGTTATGAACGCTTGCAGGCAAAAGGACCTCTAAGTGTATGACAGGAGAATGCTCTTGGATTTCACAAACATTTTCACTGGTGAAGCTAGAAATTCTTAGAAAGGCAGCCTAGCACAGGGTCTGAATGGAGTTTCTTCCTGAAAGTGCTGGTTCTCATGTTTGTTTTCAGTGTTTATAAAATTTGCAAATTTTTTGTGTTTTGAACTTTTAAACAATGCATTATAATGGCCTTTAGAAGCCTTCTGTATAGAGAGAGAAAGAGAGTGTGTGTGTTCCTTTAAAAGGCATGTCTCTGAAAGACAGGGTATTGCTAATTAAAGCCAGAGAACACACTGGAGGGAGTCCCTGCAGGGCTCCATGCATGGACTGAGGAATTGGTTTTATATTCTGGGATTCTCCGTCTCCCTCTCCCTCTACTGTCCAGATGAGGAAGGAAAAGAAATGGAAGATTATTTACCTATTCGCCTGGTGAAGAGGTACACATGGCATGTGAGAATGAAATCATCTATAGATACCTTCAGTCATCATAAGTTAAAAAGCTAATACCCCTATATCCAACAATTGAGACATTTTGGTTAGAAGAAAGATACAATTTTTATAAGTAATTTAATTAGAAACATTTTTTACAGGTTGTACCTGCCCATGCCATTTTATTTCCCACTGCTTCCTAGCGTTGGCCCTTGGGTTCTCTTGGTTAGGCCCCTTTGCTATCCGCTTCTGCAATGTGCTTGTTCCTTCCTCTCTCTGACTTGCTTCAGGCCTCTCCCTTCTGCTTGGAATGAGCACCCCATCCTCTTTCTCCCTTTGACTCTGGCCCAGCCAGGCCTTGCCTTGGTTCCAGCCTGCTTCTCAGCTCATTTTCCTCCATTGGATGCTCTCTTAGCTAACTCTGTCCTTGCATATAATCTGAGCCCCTCGTTACAGTAAACAGCTACTGGCTGCTGTTCTATTTGCCTGATGTCTCTTTCCCTCTTCTCCGATGATGTCACCTCCTCCTCCTTTGGGAGAACCGTACATCCCCATTCTGTATAGTTCTCATGATGTATGTTCCAAGAATCCTCATTTCTAACACTTATTACACTTTTTCAGGGGTCTCTCAAGAGTGAAAGCTACTCAAGAGGGAGAGACTGCCTGCAGGGCTTACCACTGTGCCCTTCATGCCTCTCTTGCTTCTTAGCTCATAGTAGGAGCCAAGGAATGCTTAGAGAAGGCAATGAATAACCAGAAGTCAGAGCATCTTGACTAGCAGAAGAAGCAAAATGCCGTATTCAGATAATTCAGGGAAAATGGCACTTTTGCATAGACAAGTCAGTACTATTCTCATCCGCACAGGTCAAAATTTTTCTACTCTATGCTTCATTTTGACTATAATGATTAGGTCAGAATGAGACCTTCAGAGCTGAACATCTTTGTAGACAAGACCATCTAGGAGGAAACCACAGTAGGGATGCTGGGCAGAGATTCTGTAGGAAACATAGAGAAATGCAAGGACATTAGGGTTGCAGACAAGGGGAGAAAGGTCAGGGTGAGGCGGTGTAGGTAGGCGGACAGTCCTGTTGTGCTCTGCAAGGAGTCTTGAGACATTTAGAAATGTCTAACCTGAACCTTCAAGCCACAGTGAAGCCACTCTCTGACCTCTCTCTCAGTTGGATAATTTTTTGTTTACATTTTTTGCATAATTATGCATTTCTAGTTAAGGGGCTGGAATGCCAAGGGCTACTCTTCTCCCCTTTGTTTCCCTGGGGGTTTATTTGGAAGAGCTATGAATAGCAGAATAGGCTTCTCTCTCCTGACCTTCCTCTACTTGATTTCCACACTAGAGTGGCCAATTCAATCTTTATCTGAAAACATCTCCACTCTTTGGGATGAAGTCTCAATTCAGCATAAACCCAAGAAAAGCCAAGCCAAAAAAGGAATAGTCAGAAAAATTACAAATCATATGCCCTTTTAGGGATTACTGACCCTGAGCTAAAATACAAATCATCTCAGTGTCCCCCAGAACTCCTGTGGGTCCCCATTTCATCTCCTTCCACTTCTTATCCACCTCCTTCACGTCCTCAGAACCTTCATGATGGTTCTAATTTTTCTCTTAAGGGATGGAAAAAAATAATGTATTGCTTCTCAGGGGTACATGGAATTTAGCAAGGGATAAATCCATAAGCCAAAGGAATGAGTCTCAAGGTGTAGGATTTAGGTATCAGAGGGGATTTTTCTGGGGTAAGAAACTGTTTTAAAGTTTCTGAAGTCTTGCCATTTAGGTGCCTGCCAGTCAATCTATTCTTAAGGCAGTGCTTCCTTCTAGGATATTGTTATATGTGATTTTTGTTATTTCTGGCTTCTTAAGCATCCTTCCCAACCCTAGCACACTATATCCAGCAGTTTAGGACAGTGAAAGCTTATTTCTCCAGGAAATAAAATATGCCCTGAAAGTTTCAGGCCTTTTCTTTAACTTTTACTACATAGGAATTGTGTAGATAAGAGACTATTTCTTTTTCATGTTCAAGTTCCCAGTGCCTAGCACAGAGCCTGGCACATAGGTGCTTAGTAAATTGAATGTAAGTGACTCTAATCACACTGGTATAACTAGCCCTTGTTCAGTTTAGAACAGATGCTGTATTTGCTGGAGATCTGTAAAAGCAAAACAGAATGGTGTTGATTCTTTATTAGTTTGTTTTCTCTTGAAAACAAGCAACAGAATGCCTGCCTAAAAGTTGCTTACATAGAGGGGTTTATTTTTCTCTTCACCCAACAAGAAGTCCAGAAGTAGGATCTGTTCTGAAGCTGATAAGGACATCAAGGAGCCAGACCTTCCCATTTTTCCGCTACTTATTCCTCATCTGGTCAGATGGATCTTCTCTTATGGTCACAATATGGCTGCCACAGCTCCAAGCGCTACCTTCTCAGCAGCTGCATTTGAACAGTGTGATCCATCCTAATCTCTCTCTTCTTGGGGAGGAAATCTTCCCCAGAAAACTCAGTATACTTCCTCTTACACCTGATAGCCCCAAAGTAGATCACATAGTCCCTCTACCCTAATCACAGTGTAGGGGAATGAAATCACCTTCAGGGGCTGCCGCAATCTCAGTCTTTCTGACCGGGATGAGTGGTTGCTCTTTCCTGACCGCCTTGGCCCCAGTACCTGAGCCCTGTGATAAGACTCACTTATCTGCCCTGTGGACAGAGGGGGAATGCTTCTCTGGTAAACGACTAAGAGCGTCAGCCCAGACTCAGTCATAGCAATATTCCTCTCATGTTTTTTTCTGCAGATGTAAACCCAAGTTGGCTACATCTTAAGGTAGATAGACCATTACTAGAGAAGGAGGAGACTTTAAGAAACCCAAGGCTGTACTATTATTTTTAGTCAATGCCTTCTTAGAATATACAGGAAGAATTGAATGATCCTGCCACAAAGGGATTTTATTTTAAAGGAAATTGTCTTAAAATGTTTTCATAAGGTTAAATATCCTACTCAAATTTACTTTTCCTCTTTTTTTTTTTTTTAAAGATTTTAGTTATTTATTTGACAGACAGACATCACAAGTGGGCAGAGAGGCAGGCAGAGAGAGAGGGGAAAGCAGGCTCCCGCTGAGCAGAGAGCCCGATTTGGGGCTCGATCCCAGCACCCTGAGACCATGACCTGAGCCGAAGGCAGAGGCTTTAACTGACTGAGCCACCCAGGTGCACCTTTATTTTTCCTCTTAAGAGAAAAGCATCGCAAACTTTATCATGAACTATACTTAATCCATTTGCATGGGAGTACCTGACATTTCGACTGATAACAGATCTTTAATATTTGAGCTTATTGTTTTTGCAGTGTAATTTTTTAAAAATCCCATTCTAAATTCGATAGGTGGGTGTGAATGGGAAAAACATTCACTATTTTGGTTTGCTTGGGCTGGGAAGGAAGCATTGGAATCCAAGTTTCAAAGTCTGGTTTAGAATGTAACTTGAGACCTGTGAGGCCACTGAGAAAACCACACCCTCTCTTACTTCTGTGTGTTGCTAAAAGTTGTAGAAGGAAAGGAACATGGTTCTGTGCATGCATGTAACAAAAGAATCTGCAAAAGATCTGAGGACCAGAAAGGCTTCCTCCAGAAGTGATACCTGAGGTGATATCTAAAGGAATTAAAGTAGTTGAACAGGTAATGGGTGGGGTGAGGAGGAAAGAGGACATTGCTGGCTGAATGAACAGCACGTGTGGATGTCCTGTGGTGGTGGGAGAAGGCAGAGTGCTTCTCCAGGAACTACATAAGGCCTGGGTGGCTGCAGTGCTGGATTGAGGAGAGAGAAGTAGGAGATGAGGCTGCAGAGGAGAGAGGGGATCACACCATGCAGCGCAATTTCTGGTATCTTTTCTTTTAAGGACATTAATCCTATCAGATCAAGACTCCACCCGTATGATTTCATTCTTCCTCATACACCCTATCTCCAAATATAGTCACACTTGGGGTTAGGGCTTCAACATATGAATTTGGGTGGTGGGACACAATTCAGTCTATAACAGCCAGTAAGGGAATCCATATGAAAATATTGGGTCAGTGGGTTCTCAGGGTGGTTCTAGGCCTAAAATCCAATTTGGAATCATTTCCTGTGTGCTGAGCATAAATTTTGCTCTGGGATGTCAAAGTGAGTAAGGCTCTGTTATTAATCACCGCACTTGAGGTCATCTTGAGTCAGGCTAGAGTTGAATGGCAGGACAGGTAATGAAATGGCTGGGTGACCCAAGTGTCCAGTGTGGAGCTGGAGAACTGTCCCAGTGGGAAAGGAATTCTCAGATATAATTGGGAGGTGAGTGGATGCCAGTCAGTGCAGAATGGGGGCCAGAGTCGGTTCATTTCGTAATTGAAGAAAGAGGCAACATAAGAAGGCTGGAAGACCCAAGGGCAGCTGAATGAGAATGGTTTGATTTCTTTGCTTCCATGACTGTTTTTTATATTTGCTGGAATGTAGAGTTTATAGGAGTTATTTCATCTTGGCCGTGGTATGCATTTGCTGTTCCTTCTCTTTTGTGCATAAGATATATCTATGGAAATGAGTTCCTGGTATAAAAAAGTGATGTGAATATTGTGGAGTAATTATTCTAAGCCAGAGGAAGAGGCTAATTAACCTTCTAAGAGTGACCTCTCTCAGTTATGGGACTAATAGCTATTAGTCATAAAATGTCTCTGGAGAGAGCCGGTGATTGATGTCCCCAGAGGTAAAAGCCATGCAGAATCAGAGAGCTGGCCCTGGATGTAACCTTGAGACCATGGAGGGCAGCCTCCTCCTCTGGCAGCTAGGGACTGTAAATTCAAGAGGGATTTGTGTTTGAGTCAGAGTCACACCAGTCACAGGCAGAGCAGTGACTAGGTTCCAGTCCCTGCTCTTTATTCCAGACTCTTTCTACCTGTATCAGGTAACTGCACAGGGGCTCATAAATCCCCAAATACAGAGACTTCCTTCTTCCAACAGCCTTTTAAAACCTGGGCGTTTGGAGATTTTCATTCCCTCTTCCAAATAACATAATGATAAAACTCAAAGGTTGAACAACCTTGCAAAACCTAGAACGAGAGAAAGTACAAATGGAAAAAGGACCACGGTAAGTCAAGATTGCTATAAATAAACTTGGGCTTCAAATGAAATCAGGCACAATTTTTATTTTTTCCTTGGCTCATTTTTCTCACCTCTTCTAGTGATACTATATTTTGCTTGGTTAATTGCATTTTTGTAAGACATTCTCAATCTTCTATGACACAAGGTTGAATGAAATAGGAGAAAGAGAGTACATCTGTGGGTAAGGAGCAAGAAGAAATCTAGAATGGAGATACAAAACTTCCTGCATGCAAGCTGAATATAGGCATGGTAGATATAACCCTTGGGGTCAAAGATAGATATAGGATCCTGATTTACTTTTGTTTTCCCATTTTCTTTTCATTTATGTGGTACATAGACTCACTTATCAAACCCCACATTTTCCAGGTTCATCCAGTTAAATCAGCCTTTAGGATAGTGCTTCATTCTACATATATGGTAGGGTGTGTGTGTGTGTGTGTGTGTGTGTGTGTGTGTGTGTGTAGACATACTCTATATATTCTTAAAAATATGGAATTAGTTCAAGATTCTAAGACAAATAGACACATGGAATGGAATGGTGATCTCAGAGAGAGAGATTGCAGACCCTATGAAAATGGTGCTAATCCAAATCAATAGAAAAGACAAGATTGTTTAGTGGTGATGCTAGGAAATCTGGGTCAATACATTAAAAAAATAAAAAACAAAATAAACAAAAAAATAAAAATAAATAAATAAATAAAACAGGATCATTACTTTATACTAAAGGAAGACTTCAGCTACATCAAAGATCTAAATATGAAAGCCAAACCATACAGCTAGTAAACCACAGAAGAATATTTTTGTGGCTCAGAATGAAGGGGACTGTAAAAAGACCCAAAACCTTCAACCACAGTGGTGAGAGATGGATGGCAGGTTGAGGGAAGGATTATCATCATCAACAAAATTTAATTGACAATGGGTTTATATGGAGCATAAACAAAGATTCTTGCAAATCAATAAGAAGAAGAAAAAATTCAATAGAAAAATGGACAAGGTATAAAAAGTCCAAATGGCTTGCATATATGTAAAGACATGATAAAATGAATAGTAGTCAGGGAAATGCATATTAAAACAGCCATGATATACTACTTTATTCCCATCAAATCCTAAATTAGAATGTGATAACATGAATGAAGCATGGGGGGAAGTATATGGTGACACAAACTTTTGTGTCCTGGTGGGAATATAGCCCAGTTCAGACATGCTGGAGAACAGTGTGCCTGTGCTTAGTCAGTTAATGTGTATGTATCTTACTTTTTGCAGTAACACCACTCTTGAAAAATTCTCACACAGGTCCTTAAGAGTATAGATACCTGTGTATCATTGCAGTTGTTGGGACGGTGGGGAGTTGAGAGGCAAATTAGGAGTCCATAACCAGCGAAATCGATAAGCAAAGAGTAGTGAACTATGGAATTACTTTACGTAGTTAGAAACAACAAACTAGATACACAAACAATGCTAAAATAATTAATGATGAATGCAAAAATAAGTAAAAGAACAAAGTTTTTCTTAGCAATATAATTTAACTAAGGTGAAAATATACACCTGTATAGAATATCGGACAATTTACAAGGAAACAGTTTGAAAGATAGGTATTAAACCCATTCAGCGTATAGCTTAACGTGGGAATGGGGATGGGGAATTTATTAAAGGCTACCTAGAATGCATTTTAAAATGAAACAAGAGTGGAACAGTGCATGATTAATCGGGATAATATGCCATGAAATGGGGCTGATGATTCAACCAGCCCTCAGTATCTAAGGTCCAATACAAATATGTAAAATAAAAATATATAATAAAAATAACTAGTGAAAGATCTCAGATGTTCACTTTAAGGACTGCAGAAAAGGTAAATATTTGATAACAGATTTATTTAATGCCCCCTCTCCTTGGTTGTTTCTTTTTTTTTTTTTTTAATAACTAAAGAACATTTATTCATTTTTTCACTAAGACTTTATCTTGAGGACATAACTAAACTGTCACCACTCCCCACCCCAACCTGAAGAAGGGTTAGTACAGTGAATGTTATAAAGCAGATATGAACAGTTTGAAGGATTGGAACCAACATTAACTGACAAACAACCTCCTTCTAAATTATCATAAAAATGTTTAAGTAAAAAAAAAAAAAAGGTGGGAGGGAAGGGGGCAATGGGGGTTTCAGATTGAAAAAGATCCTCACATTTCATCTAATACATTCAATCCTGTCTAGAGTATACCAAAATGGAAACAGGATTACTATAATACAAAACTTCCACTACAGCACGCTGTACACACCTGTGTTCCAAGCCTACCCCCATCCCCCTGCTGCTTCCAACTCAACTATTTCCCGGCCTGTTGAGCCTGCCGACGAAGGAGCACATAGATCTTCTCTTTAATCCAGTCTTTGTTATAGGGCTGGTATGTCTGGGTATCAGCTCGGTAAACAAGGCAGCTGAGGTCTGCCAGATCGTCAATAAAATCAAACAACTGACTGATATCATATGTGATAGAGGGGCTGTTGGGATTCATTCTCTTCAGATGTTCTTCATACATTTTACAAACACCCTCCATGCATTCATTCACAGATTCATAGTCAGCGTAAGTTCTGCCTTCTGGCCTCTTGGTAGGCTGTACCAGCAAAATGGTGTGAGACATCGCGCCAAACTCTCTCGCTGCAGCCGCTGTCCTGGTTGTTTATTTCTTATTAGTAATAATTTGAAAAAAAAAATTCTAATATGGAAGACAGCAATTTCTAGCTCTCTTCTAATATGGTTTATTCTTTCTTTTATAGTAAAAGTGCCATTATTACGGAATTATTATAGAACATGAGGTTATCTGAAATAAAGGTGACATTCAAAGACCCCCTTGCAGTTAGGGAGCCATGAGTTTAAGTTCTGGTCTGTGAGATGTGAGGAGAATGGTATCTCTCTCATCAGCTGTACAGAAGGATTTTTTAAAATCTCTGCATCCCATTCACTAACATCCAGCATTACCCATCTGTCTGGCTTTTTCAAGTCCTAGGATGTGTAGATCCGGACACAGACCAGTTCCTTAACTTTAATCAACAGTAAGCCTTTATCAGCATCGTAAATAGCACATATACACTTCACAACATCAAAAATACCATAAATATGGCAAAACCAAAATTCACAGACTAATTAGAATGCATCCCTAGTGTGGGTTACCTCTACAGAGGTAGGACAGGAGGAGAAAAGAGCCACAAGAGGCTTGTCCTCGGTGGCCAGAGCATGGGACTTGGTCTAAAGGCACCAAAGTTGTAATTCCAGTTTGGATACTCATTCCCACTGGACCCTAAGCAGGTCAGTTCACTTCAGTCAGCAAATGAAGAGACTAATAACACCCTCTCCTTGGGGTAATGAGAAATAAAGTCTGTGAAGCACTTTGAAAGGAATGCTGCTATTGCAGTGTGCAGAGAGGGAAACACTCAGAAGCAGAGGCCTTGGGCTTAGCAGGGACAGAAAAGGTCAGCATATCCCAGCCCGTGCACTGATCTAATTAATCAATGGGCAACCCTCCCACTGGCCAAAATCAGATGTCTGTTTCTCTATATAATGTCTAGAAAGTACAGATGAATATGAAAGAGAGAGATTAAAAGGCTGCTTTGAGTGTATATGTCTGTGTGCACGTGTGTGTATGCACACACATGAATGTGTGAACACTGTTATAGAGTTGTAATATAGTCAGAATCTACCTCTTTAGGGAAATCTTCTGGGGCACCTGGGTGGTTCAGTTAGTTAAGTGTCTGCCTTTGGCTCAGGTCATAATTCCAGGGTCCTGGGATTGAGTCCTATATCAGGCTCCCTGCTCAGTGGGGAGTCTGCTTCTCCTTCTATCCCTATCCCCTGGTTGTGAGATATATATATCTATATATATAGATATATATATCTTAGATATATATATATATATCTCAAATAAATAAAATCTTAAAAAAAATTTAAGAAACTTTTTGGATTTTTGTCTACCTTTGAAACACTCAGGACAGCAGGTAGCATTGTGTTAAGCCATAATAACAATAAGCTCTAATAAAAGCATAGCTATTTCAACATTATATATAACCCCTGCCAGAGACAATCAAGCTTATGTGATAATCCAGTGCTTTCTAGACAATATACATTCCTATTTTTCTTACTATACAGTTCCATAGCCTTGCCTTATTATTTTGTTTTCTGTGGGCCAGAAACATTTAATGGACTACTGGAGACTTCTTTTTTTCACTTCCACTTCTTCTTTTTTTTAATCATAACTTAAATTCTGGGTTTCCTATAATTCTAGTGTCTGTACTTTTCAGGATAAACGGCCAGGGTTTTCTTCTTCAGGTGAAAAGCATATCTTTCTTTTACTTTTGCACATGGAGAGATTTGCCAAAGCTGTTCTCCAGACAGAAAAAATATAAGTCATGTGCAATCTGTTCCAGGAGACATATTCTATATCTTGCTAGCAGAATGACCTTTTTTCCTACAGGAGAAAAACTGAATCCAAAGATATTCTGGCTTCATTCAAAGCATTTGCAAAAGGGAGACATTTGCAAAAGGGAGACATTTATTGTAGTTCTGAAGTTCTGCAGTATGAGCAAAGTGCTTTAGTGTTCATATGCTTGTGGGTATAGTCCTATGAGCTTCTAGAGGAAACTAAGTATAAAAATACCAGTAACATGAAAGTGCATTGTAACATTAGCTGTCCCCAAAGTAGGGTTAAATTTGCAAAGTATGCAAATGAGGATGGCAATCACTGGTTGTACCAGGAGTTACTGAATCTTAGTGGAAGACAGCTGACTTGTGATAAATTGAATGTTCTAAATATGGTTTTTCCCTATATTTAAAAAATGCCTTTCTTACTGACAGAGCAAGCAAAACCAGTTCACTCATATAGCAAACATTTTTTTTGAAAAGTACTTTATGCCAGATCAGGAACTTCAGCGTGGAAACAAAAACTCTGTGAAAGGATCAAGTAGAAATTATAGAACTATAAACTACAGTATCAGAAGAGAAGAATTCCTTCAATGTTTTTAACTACAAGACTACACAGATGAAGAAAGAATCAGTGAATTTGAAGACAGGTCGATAGAATGATCCAAACTAACCACAAAGAGGAAAAAAAATGAAAAAATAACAGTACCACTGAATAGAATGTTTTAGATATGTGAAACCCTACCAAAAGGTGTCACAGAAAGATAAGAAAGAGGGATATGAGGCAGAAGAAACACTTGTAGATTTAATGGCTAAAAATTGTCCCAAGTTGATGGAAGACATTGGCCCACAAATCAAAGAGTCTGTCAAAACCCTTCAAGAATTCCCTATTACCGGGTGCCTGGGTGGCTCAGTGGGTTAAGCTGCTACCTTCAGCTCAGGTCATGATCTCAGGGTCCAGGGATCGAGTCCCGCATCGGGCTCCCTGCTCAGCGGGGAGCCTGCTTCCCTCTCTCTCTCTCTCTCTCTCTCTCTGCCTGCCTCTCTACTTGTGATCTCTCTCTGTCAAATAAATAAATAAAATCTTAAAAAAAAAAAAAAGAATTCTCTATTACCTCTAGAATAAATCCCAAGTTAATAGAGTAAAAAAGTACATAGGATCTGGCTTCTGTCTCCTTTTTCACCCTTCTTTTTCTGCAGATTTTTTTTGACTGTGTTACTTCAGGTAATCTTTTATTTCTTCTTCCATACTTTCTCTTTGCTGGGACCTCTGGATATTCAGATTTTAGTTCACATGTCAACTTCTCAGAGAGATCTTGTCTATTGTCTCCAAAGTTGTCCAATCCCATCTCCCATTCTCACCTTCCTATTACTGTCTAATTATTTTAGGGTTGTGCTAACGCAAATACAATTGTTTGAACTTGTTTTAATTTTTTTTCTGACTTCATTATTTTATTTCCTACACTAGAATGTAAGCATTCTGAAAACAGGAAGTATGTATTTCTCATCCAAGAGCATAATCTCAGTATTTTGAGAGGTATCTGGTACATAATGGGAGTTAAACATATATATATACACATTATACATAAAATGTGTGTGGGTGGGTGGCTGTGGGTGCATGTGTGTGTAAAAGAAACACTGATGGCTCTGCCAAGACTCTGAGTAGCTCAGCTCACATTTACTGATACAGTTCACTCTTCCATCTCATCTTCACTTCCTCCTTCTGCTTCTCATGTTAATGGAAAAAGAACATGTTTTCACAATATTATTACCAAAGAAGACACATAAGTTTATCCTATCTGCAAAGATGCTCATCAAAGTCAAACAGAAAAGAGAATAGGAAGCTGAGGTTGTGTGGTTAACTTGTCTTAGACTTACTGCCTGACTGATGACTGACTCAGACTTCTCTTAGATTCAGAGCTGACTTTCCCAGAACTGACTTTTTCAGTCTTTTCTTATTGGCCACTTTTTCTACTTAGAGCTGAGTTTGGACCAAAAAAGGAAAAAATAAACTATTTAAATAAAGTAGCATACATTTGAATAGGTCTCTTAATTTTTATTAGTATTTTATCTGTATTAACTCTATTCCTATAGCATCCATATAATAAAAGAGAAATAGGCCAATTTAAAAATAAAAATATTTCTATCAAAGTTATCTAAAACTTAGGTTTAGAGAGTTTAGGTGACTTTTCTAAGATCAATAGGAAAATATCCAAGTTCCAGGTATTTAAAATTATCTCAACTTTTTTTTTTTTTTTTGCCAATATTCATCCTAATGACAAGACACATTTTTAAATTTTTTTAGAGTGAGAGAGAGAAAATGTGTGCATACATTAGCATGGGTGAAGAGGCAGAGGGAGAGGGAGAAAGAGAATCTCAGGCAGGCTCCACAGTCAGCAGGGAGCCTGATGCAGGACTCAGTCTCAGGACCCTGAGATCATGACCTGAGCCAAATTCAAGAGTCAGACACTCCACCAGCTGAGCTACCCAGGTGCCTCTGCAATTCAACCTCTGAGTCTTGTGTTATCTCCTATTAAGGTTTTGTACTCAAAGATAGGGCCTTTGAAAACCAGGGCATTTAAGATCTCTGAAGGGGAAAGATGGAAATAGCAAAAAATTATCTTACCACAAAGTCAGAATTAAGACCTTAACATTCTTGAAATTCATATCTGTTCCTTACTTCCTTTTTTTTTTTTAAGATTTTATTTATTTATTTGACAGATAGAGATCACAAGTAGGGAGAGAGGCAGGCAGAGAGAGAGAGAGAGGAGGAAGCAGGCTCCTGCCAAGCAGAGAGCCCGATGTGGGGCTCGATCCCAGGACCCTGGGACCATGACCTGAGCGAAAAGGCAGAGGCTTTAACCCACTGAGCCACCCAGGTGCCCCTGTTCCTTACTTCTAAAATGGGTAATTTACAGCCTTGTTATCTTGCTTTCTTCCAGAAACCAACATGCTAGACAGTTATACCTGTTGTATCTTACTTTATGCTCATCAGATGGATTAGTGTTTTTAACCAGCAGCCAGTCATTTGGCATATATAAGAGAAAATAATTCTGAAGTCCTCTATGAAAGGGCGGAGTTGAAGAAGTCATGTTGATGAAGGACTTGCTTCAGATACCATCTTAGTATTTCTGTTTAAATATGTCTTAATATTTCTAAAACCTTCATCACTGTCATTATGAAACTATCACCTCCAACATGAAACTTGGAGTCCTCTAATTTGCCCACCTAGCAACTTCATGTCTTCACCAAGCTTTTCATTTTATAAAGGATGACAGGAAACCTCCTTGGTTATGGCTTCAAGGAGTAATGATGTGGCTAGACAACATGGCATTGTTCCAGTTAATGCTCTAAACCGAGCCCAACTTTTTTCCTGGGTGACATCCAGCCAAGTGCCTTGTCTAATGAGAACAGTGCTGGGAACATGAAAAGGAAATAGTAGAAACAGCCTCCAATTACAAACCAATAGGAGAAATAATTTAATACATGTAATGTGAAGATATTCATTCAAAAATCACTTACTATTTGCCAATTCCATACCTAGCCCTGGGCCAGATTCTAGAGCTATAAATATTAATAAAACTGTCTTCACTCAAGGAGTTCATAGTGAGGAAGACCTTCTCAAATTACCCAAACCCTATAAGTAGATCTTTAACTACAGAGTGCTTAATGAAAGTCTTTTGAGGCCTGTAAAAATGCTAGGCAAATATTAAGGCATTTTAAATTCCATAATGAATGGAAGATAACCATAAACACTTTTTAAAAACCTCTTTATCAATCAAAAACTTATTTTGTGGTCTTTTATCCTCAATCCTTTTTTCCCCTTAATCCTTTTAAAAGAGGTTTCAGATTCCTAAGATCCTATGAGGTTCTACCCAGTGGACGGATGGCCAGCTTGCATCGTTAGAGTAATACCAGAGACTAGCATACAGTTTCTGGATCATAACACACATGCAGTTTTTGTTGAATGATGAAAGGAAGGCATGACTTGAGTAAGACACAGATGGGATGGATTAAAGGAAGGCAGAATATGGCCATGGAGGTTTTTTGAGTGCAGAGTTCTTCCTGCTCTCTTGGGATCATAATCTCATGAAAACAAGTGAAGCCCCATTATGATTACTCCAGATGTTTTAGGTATCAAGCAGAGACTTTATGCTATACAGCAGAAGATTAATAACCCTTCAGAACTGGTAAAAGACAACTTTTTCATCTGATCTTCTCTTAGGGGAAATACCTCTGTTGTTTTCTTTCTTACTGTTGTTGTGTCCTAGATGTCTAATTCAGTGTGCTTTCCATTCCTTGTGCATAGATAGATGTAATTAGTTCAATAAATAAATCCAGAGGAATATCATCTTACTTTGGCAAAAGAAGAAAGGTAAGAATGACAGTGATACCTAGGGATGATGATACTAAGGAAGGCCTCAAGAAATGTTCAATTTACCAAGTGATGGACATATCTGAGCAATTTAGCTATGAAGACAGAGATCCTCTTTTGGACACAGTTGCTAGAATCTTCACTAGAATAGTTACAGTCATTACTGGGTATTGATCCCCTAAATTCTAGAGATACATGGAAAGATTAGATGATTTCAAAAAATAACCACTAAAGCAATGAAATCCTAGGAGGGATAAGGATCGGGTCTGAGAAAACATTTCTGGTTGTACAAGTTTAGATAATCAAGGACAAAGAACGAATCTATTTTACAGATCTGAAGAAGTGAAAAGCTCTGGAAAAAGGGTTAGAATATATCTTAAGATTTAAAAGTCCCCCAAAGCTAGTAGGTTATAAAGAAAAGAGTGACTTGTCAGTGACAATCAGGTAAACTTCAACCTTGAATTGTAGTCTCTAGGTCCCAGGAACAGGCA
The DNA here is from genome assembly GCF_922984935.1 of Meles meles. Lineage (NCBI taxonomy): Eukaryota > Metazoa > Chordata > Mammalia > Carnivora > Mustelidae > Meles > Meles meles. The sequence continues at coordinate 97,209,163 of NC_060068.1, forward strand.
TCACAGAAACTCTGTTCCTTTCTGGTTTTGAAATGTCGCAAGCAATGGTGTAGGAAGACATTCCTGAGAAGTAGAAGGCAACTGGCTGTCAGATAGTGGGACCCAAGGCCCAGGCCAGTGTTCAAGTTGCACAATCTACTTCTCTGCGGAAGTGAATTGGGGGTGGGAAGATTACAGTTGAAAGAACTCTCTGTCCACAGATTCTCCCATCAGAATTCCATGGCCCTAGGGTGCCTGGGTGGCTCAGTGGGTTGAGCCTCTGCCTTCGGCTCAGGTCATGATCTCAGGGTCCTGGGATCGAGCCCCGCATTGGGCTCTCTGCTCATCGGGGATCCTGCTTCCCCCTCTCTCTCTGCCTGCCTCTCTGCCTACTTGTGATCTCTCTCTCTCTATGAAATAAATTAATAAAAATCTTAACAACAACAACAAAAAGAATACCAGGAAAAAAAAAAAAAAAAAAAAAAAAAAGAATACCAGGGCCCATTGCTGCTTCCTTCTGTATGACTATGACTATGGGCGAGTTTCATCAGTCTGAGCCTTGTTTTTCTCTTTGGTAAATGTGGATAACCATTATAGTCTTGTCTCTCTCTGGTTGGGTGATTATTCTCCATCAGCAACCTAGGACATGATGAGTGCTCAGTAAACAGTAGTTATTCAATATTGATGTAATAGCTGCCACAATTCAGTAATATATAGGTAATCAACATACCATTACTATAGGCTTGAGGAGAGTCAGCTTTAAAAACAGGAGAATAAATCAGAGTGGCGCAGTGACTGAAGAGCAGCAGAGGCTCTCTGCTGAGAGAGCACTGCAGACAGAGGTCCACAGTGACCAGCCATGGGCAGAAGGCAATTCACCTTCATTACTAAAGAGCCACTTCTGATCAGAGAACCTAGTATAAAGACTCACACTAGAAGTGAAGTTTCTCATGTACTGAGAGACTAGGAATGATGACTGACACCCATATCTTTTACAGTCAAAACATTAGCAGCAATTTTCTTTTTTTTTTTAAAGATTTTACTTATTTATTTGACACAGAGAGATCACAAGTAGGCAGAGAGGCAGGCAGAGAGAGAGAGGAGGAAGCAGGGTCCCTGTGGAGCAGAGAGCCTGATGCGGGGCTCGATCCCAGGACCCTGAGATCATGACCTGAGCCGAAGGCAGCAACTTAATCCACTGAGCCACCCAGGCGCCCCAGCAGCAATTTTCTTAAAAGAGTAAGTTATAGATCCCTTGTGAGCAGAGCATTCTGAAGCTTGGAATCCTGTGGGCCAGAGGTGATTCTAAACAAACAGAAACTATAGGATTCTAAGACATGATTTTTCCAAAAAAACAAAAACAAAAACAAAAAACCAATATAACCAAACATACTGAGATTTCTTAGAGGGATGCTTAAAGAAACTAAACATACAACACAAACTTTTTCTCTGTTAGGAATAGCAGGCTGTTATCAAAGATGGAAAAGCATCTTCAGTAGTGTTCTTTGTCTTCAACTCTGGGTTCAAACTCTGAATGGTATTAGGGGCTATCAATATTTGAACCTACTATACCTTTTCAAGCTCTTTTTCTACCAGTTTTCTTTGTTTTTATTCAAATTCTGGTTAGTTAACATACAGTGTTGTATTACTTCAGGTGTTCAATATAGTGGTTCAACACTTGCATACAACACCTGGTGCTCATCACAACCAATTCTCTTAATACCCAAAGTGAGCTTCCCCACTCAATCCCACATTGTTTTACCTCTGAGCCTTGGCGCATGCTCATTCTCTACCTTCAGAGTCCCTCCTTTCATCACCTTGTGTCAACATCCAACCCATGGAAGGATGGTTTTGTCCCAAAAGTGTAGCCTAATGCACCAACTAGAAGAAACCTTAGCTTTCCCGGTGCCCACCAAGCTCTCTGTATCTCTTTCACAGAATCCACTTTCTCCTTTGCATCACAATTATTTGACTAAATACAGCCTCTCTTTCAGATTATAAACTCTCTGAAGGCAATGTTCTTTTCTAATATATATTTAATTCAATTTAGTGAATGTTTATTAAATATCTCTTATGTACTAGACACTTAGTTGATGCTCTGCCTCCTTTACAAGACCCATTATGGTTACTAAGTGAATGAACAAGTGAGATAAGTACCAATCTCAGCCTATTTCTTTGGCCCTTTTTCAGTCTGTCTTTCAAATGGTCCCTATGAAAAAATCAGTCCTATCCTAGAATACACACATACACACACACACACACAGGCACTATCCTAGGTAAGAGAAGGCATACCATATTTTATCTGGCTATAGCCCAAAGCCCTGCTAAAACAGAAATGAAATTCTAACCACAGCAAAAATGTACTTTTATGTCCTTTATAAAAAGATGTTATTTGGTTATTTCCTCTCCAACTAAGTTGTAAGCTCCTTTGGGTAGTCTTTTTATCTGGATTCTTATATACGGTAGGAACTTAATCTTTTTTTAGTTATGTGTGACAAATTCAAATTTGTATTATGCAGTAATTTCAAACTATAAGAGACCTACCATTTCTATAAAGAAAGAATAATTGGGCATAGGAAAAATTTGAGAGGCTTAATTATTGTCGTTGATTTTTTAAAGTAATTGGGGTTGGTTTATTGGCTGACTTTAGGTTAATTTTAAGGAAAAAGGATTAGTTCAGTGTTTCAAGGTTTCCACAAAGTATTGGTAGCTAATAAAATCCTGTCTATGTTAAACACTCTAGGTTCATTAGACCTCAACAAGAGAAAATTAAATTTGCCTCTAAAGTTGATGCCTTTCTGTAAGATCTCAATTTTTCTTTGCTTTTTTTAAGATGATGCCATGAAAATACAAAGGTGCTGAAATGAATTATTTATTCTTTAGTGTAGGGGGAAGGAAAAAAATCTTTCCCCAGGAATACATTTTTTTTTTAAAGTTCTTCTTTCTATTTGAAATTCTTCCTGACTTGACGGCTTACAAGAATTTCACAATCACATGGGTGTAGGGAAGACCAGTTCTGCAGAATAGTGGAAGAACATGTCTTGCAAATTAGAAAATTATTTGTTTCTGTTGCTAATTTGCTAACCCTATTCAAGACTTGTTCAGTGGTTTAGAAATACCACTTCCTCTTGGTTATCTTTTCCAAGGTTACTGTGTATGAACATACATAAAATACCCTGTATAAAATTATTGATGCTAATTATCAGATTCAGGGGTCCTTAATATTACCAGAGGTAAATCACCAGCCAGGTGTTTGTTAATGAGTACATTAAACCTATGAAACCAAGTCAGAATTCTAAGAGTTGTCAAGTAATAATTTTCAAAAAGTTGAAAACACATCTCTTATACAAATATATAAATACTGAGCATGAGTCAAAGATTTATTAAACCTTTTTATGATAGAATTAAAAGGATGACAAAGCTGACTCAAAAGGGAAAATGAAAACTGATACACAGACAGAAAATTTCTGGTAGAAATTGCAAATTTAGACACCTAATAGGTTAACAGCATATACAGGGCAATAAAGCCATAACCACTTTTTTCTTCCAGACAGAAATCACTTTCTTCCAGATAGAAATCACAGTGCGCTGTATCAATTTTTTATAAGATAACATCTGACTTTACAGAGTTGAGGCCCTATTGTTAAGCAATGTCACCTTCTCCTGGAGTGTCCGATGACACTCAGGCAAGCGTATTAAAGACACACCGGTAATCTTGTTTCTGATATTTCCAAGGTTTGAACCATTTTTCTTAATGAATTTTAGACAAAGATGCAGGAAAGCCCAGAATTATCTATCAAGAGGATCGTGTTCCTATTTTTATTTTTAATTTTTATGATAGAGACTCAAGGTAAAGATAAAAGAAATAGGAAAATTTTTTGTTGAGAATTTCCTCACTTCACAGTAGCTTAGAGGGAGATACTAAAGCTTTAAATCAACTGATGTAAAATTAAACAGGAAATTGAACCCAGCCACACTCCCAGCCAGGTGCTCTCTGAGGATCTACTGCTGGGGACAGTGCTCTCAGGGACTGTTCCAGATTTGGAAGTGCTGCCTCCCCCAACTCACTCCACCCCCCAGTGCTTCTCCCATCCACTCTTGCTCCCCACCACACACAGGCCCCTCCTTCCAGCTCCTAGTCAGCCTGCTGCTTCTGAATTACCTTCCTGACCCTCACTGCATATTCTGGCCCTGTTTTGCTGTTTCCTTCTGATATTATGGTTGCATTACACTGCAGTGTAACCAATATAAATCAATCCTTATTGACATGGTTATGTTTAAAACACTGTCTTTATACAAAGCCTATCATAGTTTTTTCATCTCTTTATTTCACAGTTCAGACAGGGACCTGACCTGATTGTCACACATTCATGGGATCTTAAGTTCTTATAAACTGCTAGTTTTTTCACTATCAGTCCCTTCAAGCTAAAGATCAGATCTGAACCTCTTCTCAAGGGGCTTAAAATAAATAGGATGAAGAAAAATGGAAAAACAGAGAGACACGCTGGCGCATTATTGTTTTTTTAAGCCTGTGCTAAAGAACATGCATTCAAGTCTCTGACAGAGAGAATGTTTAAGTCCAGGATGTGCTCACAGAGCTACAAGGAATCAAAAGCCACTGGAGTGGGCTTTTCTGGGGTCGGTACCTTTTCACATTCACTGGGAATGTCTCTCCTCTTTTTTACACTACCTGAGTTTTAGTCTCAAGACTTAAATTTCAGTTCTTTAAAAAACTTCCCATAGTTTTCAACCCACAAACTGCCATTCATCGCGTGGGTCAGCTAGCTGATACTACACACATGTGATGTGTCGTCCAGATCCCCTATGTTGTAAGTATGAATCATAGCTCCTGATTGCATCCTGTACTTCGCTTTATACAGTACGACATCACAGTTCTATGGGAGCTCAATACAAATTATTTATTTGAGGTAGGGCTGGGGAAAGAAGTGTGAGGTTTGGAAAAAAGAACTGAAAATAATGAAATAAAGGCAGAGTATGTGGAGGAGGTTAAAAGCGACTGTGTGGAGTGTTGAGGAAAGGAGCACACTGCAGGAGAGAGTCAGCTGTGGTGGAGGGGATGATGGGAAAGTAGCTTGAAAAGATCACATAAACTCAGGAGAAATGTTAGGCTTAATTTGATCATACACTGCCTGGTACTGCGTTAGTGAGCCCTTACTGGTGTTTAGTGAAGAAGCAAATAAGTGAGTGAATGAACTAATGAATGAGTAAATTTTTTTTTAGTCTACTGTTCCCCGAAGCTCACTAGATTTCCACCCTGAGATTTAATATTGTGTCTATCATCTCTTTTTCTCCTGTCTCCCAACCCCCTTTCTGTTGGCTTCATTTCAGTCTTGCTTTATATGATGTTATAATCTCTTTCCAAAATGTCATGCAAGCCTTCATGACTTGCTTTTAAATGGCATAATAAACAGATTTCACCATATAACATAGCATAAGCATATGGTTTTAACTAACAGATTGACTGCTTATCTTTTGGTCTAATGTATAATGTGTGTACCAAAGTTCTTAGAAAATACTCTCTGGATCCCTCAAGCTGTAAAGCTGCCTGCCCAGAGTTCAGGCTGACCTAAAATGGCAATCTGATTAATTATGTTGCCTTGGAGAAAAGATGGAGCCAAAATACTGGTGAGTTCCCTTTATTCAAAAGATTATTTTAAAATAAAAAGTAAAATGAAATGAACTAAGTCAGAAAATGTTCTGAACGTTATGAGGAAAAGACTTTAAAAAAAATCTGTAGTTTTTTTTTATATTTAATTTATTTATTTTTTCAGCGTAACAGTATTCATTCTTTTTGCACAACACCCAGTGCTCCATGCAAAACGTGCCCTCCCCATTACCCACCACCTGTTCCCCCAACCTCCCACCCCTGACCCTTCAAAACCCTCAGGTTGTTTCTCAGAGTCCATAGTCTCTACTTCTCCGCCATCTTAACTCCTCCCCTAGTCCATAGTCTCTTATGGTTAGCCTCCCCTTCCAATTTTTTTTTTTATAAACATATAATGTATTTTTATCCCCAGGGCTACAGATCTGTGAATCGCCAGGTTTACACACTTCACAGCACTCACGATAGCACATACCCTCCCCAATGTCCATAACCCCCTCCCCCTCTCCCAACCCCACCTCCCCCCAGCAACCCCCAGTTTGTTTTGTGAGATTAAGAGTCATTTATGGTTTGTCTCCCTCCCAATCCCATCTTGTTTCATTTATTCTTCTCCTATCCCCCTAGCCCCCCATGTTGCTTCTCCATGTCCTCATATCAGGGAGATCGTATGATAGTTGTCTTTCTCCGATTGACTTATTTCACGAAGCATGATACCCTCTAGTTCCATCCACGTCGTCACAAATGGCAAGATTTCATTTCTTTTGATGGCTGCATAGTATTCCATTGTGTATATATACCATCTCTTCTTTATCCATTCATCTGTTGATGGACATCTAGGTTCTTTCCATAGTTTGGCTATTGTAGACATTGCTGCTATAAACATTCGGGTACACGTGCCCCTTCGGATCACTATGTTTGTATCTTTAGGGTAAATACCCAGTAGTGCAATTGCTGGGTCATAGGGTAGTTCTATTTTCAACATTTTGAGGAACCTCCATGCTGTTTTCCAGAGTGGTTGCACCAGCTTGCATTCCCACCAACAGTGGAGGAGGGTTCCCCTTTCTCCACATCCTCTCCAGCATCTGTCATTTCCTGACTTGTTAATTTTAGCCATTCTGACTGGTGTGAGGTGATATCTCATTGTGGTTTTGATTTGTATTTCCCTGATGCCGAGTGACGTGGAGCACTTTTTCATGTGTCTGTTGGCCATCTGGATGTCTTCTTTGCAGAAATATCTGTTCATGTCCTCTGCCCATTTCTTGATTGGATTGTTTGTTCTTTGGGTGTTGAGTTTGCTAAGTTCCTTATAGATTTTGGACACTAGCCCTTTATCTGATGTGTCGTTTGCAAATATCTTCTCCCATTCTGTCAGTTGTCTTTTGGTTTTGTTAACTGTTTCCTTTGCTGTGCAAAAAATTTTTTTTAAAGATTTTATTTATTTATTTGACAGAGAGAGAGATCACAAGTAGGCAGAGAGGCAGGCAGAGAGAGAGGAGGAAGTAGGTTCCCCGCAGAGCAGAGAGCCCGACGCGGGGCTCGATCCCAGGACCCTGAGATCACGACCCGAGCTGAAGGCAGCGGCTTAATCCACTGAGCCACCCAGGCGCCCAAAAGCTTTTGATCTTGATGAAATCCCAATAGTTCATTTTTGCCCTTGCTTCCCTTGCCCTTGCCGTTGTTCCTAGGAAGATGTTGCTGCAGCTGAGGTCGAAGAGGTTGCTGCCTGCGTTCTCCTCAAGGATTTTGATGGATTCCTTTCTCACATTGAGGTCCTTTATCCATTTGAGTCTATTTTCATGTGTGGTGTAAGGAAGTGGTCCAATTTCATTTTTCTGCATGTGGCTGTCCAATTTTCCCAGCACCATTTATTGAAGAGGCTGTCTTTTTTCCATTGGACATTCTTTCCTGCTTTGTCGAAGATTAGTTGACCATAGAGTTGAGGGTCTATTTCTGGGCTCTCTATTCTGTTCCACTGATCTATGTGTCTGTTTTTGTGCCAGTACCGTGCTGTCTTGATGATGACAGCTTTGTAATACAGCTTGAAGTCCGGAATTGTGATGCCACCAACTTTGGCTTTCTTTTTCAATATTCCTTTGGCTATTCGAGGTCTTTTCTGGTTCCATATAAATTTTAGGATTATTTGTTCCATTTCTTTGAAAAAAATGGATGGTATTTTGATAGGGATTGCATGAAATGTGTAGATTGCTTTAGGTAGCATAGACATTTTCACAATATTTATTCTTCCAATCCAGGAGCATGGAACACTTTTCCATTTCTTTGTGTCTTCCTCAATTTCTTTCATGAGTACTTTATAGTTTTCTCCATATAGATTCTTAGCCTCTTTGGTTAGGTTTATTCCTAGGTATCTTATAGTTTTGGGTGCAATTGTAAATGGGATTGACTCCTTAATTTCTCTTTCTTCTGTCTTGTTGTTGGTGTACAGAAATGCAACTGATTTCTGTGCATTGATTTTATATCCTGACACTTTACTGAATTCCTGTACAAGTTCTAGCAGTTTTGGAGTAGAGTCTTTTGGGTTTTCCACATATAGTATCATATCATCTGCGAAGAGTGATAGTTTGACTTCTTCTTTGCCAATTTGGATGCCTTTAATTTCTTTTTGTTGTCTGATTGCTGAGGCTAGGACTTCTAGTACTATGTTGAATAGCAGTGGTGATAAGGGACATCCCTGCCGTGTTCCTGACCTTAGCGGAAAAGCTTTCAGTTTTTCTCCATTGAGAATGATATTTGCGGTGGGTTTTTCATAGATAGCTTTGATAATATTGAGGTATGTGCCCTCTATCCCTACACTTTGAAGAGTTTTGATCAGGAAGGGATGCTGTACTTTGTCAAATGCTTTTTCAGCATCTATTGAGAGTATCATACGGTTCTTGTTCTTTCTTTTATTAATGTGTACTATCACATTGATTGATTTGCAGATGTTGAACCAACCCTGCAGCCCTGGAATAAATCCCACTTGATCGTGGTGAATAATCCTTTTAATGTACTGTTGAATCCTACTGGCTAGTATTTTGGTGAGAATTTTTGCATCTGTGTTCATCAAGGATATTGGTCTGTAGTTCTCTTTTTTGGTGGGATCCTTGTCTGGTTTTGGGATCAAGGTGATGCTGGCCTCATAAAATGAGTTTGGAAGTTTTCCTTCCCTTTCTATTTTTTGGAACAGTTTCAGGAGAATAGGAATTAGTTCTTCTTTAAATGTTTGGTAGAATTCCCCTGGGAAGCCGTTTGGCCCTGGGCTTTTGTTTGTTTGGAGATTTTTGATGACTGTTTCAATCTCCTTACTGGTTATGGGCCTGTTCAGGTTTTCTATTTCTTCCTGGTTCAGTTGTGGTAGTTTATATGTCTCTAGGAATGCATCCATTTCTTCCAGATTGTCCAATTTGTTGGCGTAGAGTTGCTCATAGTATGTTCTTATAATTGTCTGTATTTCTTTGGTGTTAGTTGTGATCTCTCCTCTTTCATTCATGATTTTATTTATTTGGGTCCTTTCTCTTTTCTTTTTGATGAGTCTGGCCAGGGGTTTATCAATCTTATTGATTCTTTCAAAGAACCAGCTCCTAGTTTCATTGATTTTTTCTATTGTTTTTTTTTGTTTGTTTCTATTTCATTGATTTCTGCTCTGATCTTTATGATTTCTCTTCTCCTGCTGGGTTTAGGGTTTCTTTCTTGTTCTTTCTCCAGCTCCTTTACGTGTAGGGTTAGGTTGTGTACTTGAGACCTTTCTTGTTTCTTGAGAAAGGCTTGTACCGCTATATATTTTCCTCTCAGGACTGCCTTTGCTGTGTCCCACAGATTTTGAACCGTTGTGTTTTCATTATCATTTGTTTCCATGAATTTTTTCAATTCTTCTTTAATTTCCTGGTTGACCCATTCATTCTTTAGAAGGATGATGTTTAGTCTCCATGTATTTGGGTTCTTTCCAGCTTTCCTCTTGTGATTGAGGTCTAGCTTCAGAGCATTGTGGTCTGAAAATATGCAGGGAATGATCCCAATCTTTTGATACCGGTTGAGACCTGATTTGTGACTCAGGATGTGATCTATTCTGGAGAAGGTTCCATGTGCACTAGAGAAGAATGTGTATTCTGTTGCTTTGGGATGAAATGTTCTGAATATATCTTGTGATGTCCATCTGGTCCAGTGTGTCATTTAAGGCCTTTATTTCCTTGTTGATCTTTTGCTTGGATGATCTGTCCATTTCAGTGAGGGGAGTGTTAAAGTCCCCTACTATTATTGTATTATTATTGATGTGTTTCTTTGATTTTGTTATTAATTGGTTGGTATAGTTGGCAGCTCCCACGTTAGGGGCATAGATATTTAAAATGGTTAGATCTTCTTGTTGGACAGACCCTTTGAGTAGGATATAGTGTCCTTCCTCATCTCTTCTTATAGTCTTTGGCTTAAAATCTAATTGATCTGATATAAGGATTGCCACCCCAGCTTTCTTCTGATGCCCATTAGCATGGTAAATTGTTTTCCACCCCCTCACTTTATATCTGGAGGTGTCTTCGCGTCTAAAATGAGTTTCTTGTAGGCAACGTATAGATGAGTTTTGTTTTTTTTTCCATTCTGATACCCTCTGTCTTTTGATTGGGGCAGTTAGCCCATGAACATTCAGGGTAACTATTGAGAGATATGAATTTAGTGCCATTTTTAGCCTGTAAGATGACTGTTACTGTATGTTGTCTCTGTACCTTTCTGATCTACTACTTTTAGGCTCTCTCTTTGCTTAGAGGACCCCTTTCAATATTTCCTGTAGAGCTGGTTTGGTGTTTGCAAATTCTTTCAGTTTTTGTTTGTCCTGGAAGCTTTTTATCTCTCCTTCTATTTTCAATGATAGCCTAGCTGGATAGAGTATTCTTGGCTGCATGTTTTTCTCGTTTAGTGCTCTGAATATATCATGCCAGCTCTTTCTGGCCTGCCAGGTCTCTGTGGATAAGTCTGCTGCCAATCTAGTATTTTTACCATTGTATGTTATAGACTTCTTTTCCCGGGCTGCTTTCAGGATTTTCTCTTTGTCACTAAGACTTGTAAATTTTACTATTAGGTGACGGGGTGTGGACCTATTCTTGTTGACTTTGAGGGGGGTTCTCTGCATCTCCTGGATTTTGATGCTTGTTCCCTTTGCCATATTAGGGAAATTCTCTCCAATAATTCTCTCCAGTTGACCTTCTGCTCCCCTCTCTGTTTCTTCTTCTCCTGGAATCCCAATTATTCTAATGTTGTTTCGTCTTATGGTGTCACTTATCTCTCGAATTCTCCCCTCGTGGTCCAATAACTGTTTGTCCCTCTTTTGCTCGGCTTCTTTATTCTCTGTCATTTGGTCTTCTATATCACTAATTCTTTCTTCTGCCTCATTGATCCTAGCAGTGAGAGCCTCCATTTTTTATTGCACCTCATTAATAGCTTGTTTGATTTCTACTTGGTTAGATTCTAGTTCTCCAGAAAGGGCTTTTATATCTCCAGAGAGGGTTTCTCTAATATCTTCCATGCCTTTTTCGAGCCCGGCTAGAACGTTCAGAATCGTCATTCTGAACTCTTGATCTGACATATTACCAATGTCAGTGTTGATTAGGTCCCTAGCCTTCGGTACTGTCTCTTGTTCTTTTGTTTGTGGTGATTTTTTCCGCCTTGTCATTTTGTCCAGATAAGAGGATATGAAGGATCCAATAAAATACTAAAAGGGTAGCAAAGACCCCAGAAAAATGCTCTGTAACCAAATCAGAAGAGACCCCAAATTGTGGGGGGAGAAAGGGGATAAAAAGAGGTTCAGGAAAAAAAAAATTTAAAAAATAAAACAAATAAAGAAAAAATATAAAAAAGAAAGAAAAAATATATATATTTAGATAAACTAGTCAAAAAACGTTAAAAAAGAAAAGGGTAAAAGTTTTTTAAAAATTTAGCAGAAGAAGAAAAAAGAAAAAAAGAAAAAAAATTGAAAAAAGAAAAAAAAATTGAATTAGCCGCAAGACTAAAGAATCATGGGGAGAAAGCCATGAGTTCCGTGCTTTGCTTTCTCCTCCTCTGGAATTGCGCTGCTGTCTTAGGAATTGAACGTGCTTTCCTTGATAGATGAACTTCGTCCTGGCTGGATATTTTGTTGATCTTCTGGGGGAGGGGCCTATTGTAGTGACTCTCAAGTGTCTTTGCCCGAGGCGGGATTGCACCGCCCTTACCGGGACCGGACTAAGTAATCGGCTCGGGTTTGCTTTTGGGAGCTTCTGTTCCCTGAACGCTTTCCGTAGAGTTCCGGAGGACGGGAATGAAAATGGCGGCCTCCTAGTCTCCGGCCCGGAGGAGCCGAGAGCCTGGGGCCCCACTCCTCAGTGCGCCCCAAGAGGACAGCACCCAATCACTCCCATATCCCCAGCCTCCAGCAGCGCTCCGAGCTCACCCAGCCCGCAACCAGTTCAAGGTAACCCCGAGCTGAGAGTTCAGTCCTCAGCTCTGTCTCTGTAGCCGGCTTCTCTGTTCTAACACCTGCGAGCTCTGCGACACTCCGACACCCCCAATCCTTCTGTGACCCTGCAGGACCTGGGGCCACACTGACCCCGCGTGGGCTTCACCCTGGTTTAGCCTCTGGAGCAATGTCCCTCAGTGGAACAGACTTTTAAAAGTCCTGATTTTGTGCTCCGTTCCTCTGCCGCTTGCCGGGAGCCGGCCCCTCCCCCTGTAGTTTTTTAAAATAAAAGAATGTGATGGATTTTTTCTTTTTTTCTAGTTTTACTATAGAACTCATATGTTTAAACTTCTTGAATAGGATCTATACTTTCAGGGAAGGTCCCCAAATCTTCCAAAGTGGGAGTTAAACTACATAAAAATGGGCAAGTGTGAAAATGTCCATGTGATTGTTTGAAAATACAATTCAAAATTTGTAATTCATGGCATGGTGATTTTTTAAAATGGCACAGATGAAGCACATTATTCAGTCAATTAAGGATGCGAAGAGGCTTGCTTCAGATCCTTTGAGCTCCTGTCTATAAAGTTTACATTTTAATTGGTCAGAGTCAGCCTTGTGCACACTTCCAGGCAGCCTAACTGGTGAACTGTCTTTGATGAAACCTGTCCCTAGACACCTGAAACAATGCAGACAATATAGGAGACCCTCAGTGAAAATCTTTGGAAAACTGAATACATGTAATTCAAACATGGAGAAGTAGTAGAAATAAAACTCCAGACCCTGCATGTGGAGTTAGGCAGCCAGTCCCATGCCCTTGCTCTGCTGGTGCCCTCTGTGTGTATGCATTCCTACTCTGCCATGAATAGTTAGCAAGCATTTCACATATGCAAACCATTTCCTTCCTCCTTAACCTTCACTCCCATCCCCTGTTGCAGGATCCTTGAAGTTAGGGTTGTGTTTTGGGGCTCCTTCCATTTCTGGCCATGCCCAGCAAGCCTGGACAAAAAATTACATCCTCACCATGCCAAGCTTGGTTCTGGCCCCTGCCAAGCTGTTGGCCACCCTTCCTTAAGTCTCTCTGTGGGCCTGTGATGGAGGATAAAAGGGGGAAAGAGTCCAGGAAAAAATTTAAAAAGTTGGGGGTGGTGGTAAAGGGAGGGTGTGGTATAAATTGAGAGGAAAGAGGTCAGGAGAGGTGGTCCCAGGAAGAAAAAGTCGCCTGGACCATTAAGATGTAGCAAAATGAAAGTCTTCATTTTTTTCAGCAGCTCAGAAAACATGTTTTGAGAGCAACTATTCTTCCAGAAGTGAGAGAGGCAGCTCAAACTAAAAGAATCAATCTTTCTTTCTTCCTTCCTTTTCTTTCTTCCTTCCTTCCCCTCTCTGTCTCTCTTTCTTTTTTTTTCCTTCCTTCCTTCCTTCCTTCCTTCCTTCCTTCCATTATACTTATTTATTTGACACACACACACAGAGAGAGAGAGAGAGAGAGAGAGCATGAGCCAGGGCAGAGGCAGAGGGAGAGAGAAGCAGACTCCTTGCTGAGCGGGGAGCGCAACATGGGGCTTGATCCAGGAACCATGGGATCATAACCTGAGCCAAAGGCAGACACTTAACCAACTGAGCCACTCAGGGCCCCCAGAAGAACTTTTCTTAGGAGGATGAGGTCATGTGTCCTTTTTAAACAAATTGGGTCAACATGTGTTGGCATGTGTAACCTTGCAGTTAGAAAAACAGCAGCCTCCACACCACCCCTCCACCCCCCAAAAAACAAAACCCAGCAGTACTGATAGATTTCCATCCAAGCATTTTTTTTAACCAGGCCCCTTGCATGACAGAGTATGGGCTGCCTGCAAGAGAAAACCTGGGGGAGTGGGTAAGGTCCTTCCCTTATTGCTGAGGACAACATCACATGGGAGGGGGTATGAGGTGAAGGCGTTTGCTTTATGTTCAAGCTCTGCCCTGCTCATCTGGTCCAGATTTTTGGTAAAGAGAAGAACACCAGCCAGCCAGGACCTTGCAGTCCCTTCACTCAGCACAAAGCTTCCTTAGATTAGTGCCCAAACTAATTTTTATGACAAGTCATTCCAGTAAGGGCACTGCTGCATTTCACAGATGGGCTTCCCCCAGATAGAGACTGTTGATTGGCTGAGTTGGGATCTGGCTGGATTAGGGAAATTTAAACTGACAGCTGGTCTTTTTGCATGGAGCATAAAGCGCTTGTTGTTGGAGGAAGCCATGGGGGCTGGTTAGACCCCCTGGCCAGATAGGAGGGCTGCTCTTAGCTGTCGCCAACGCTTCCCAAGCTAAGATGACTTGAAAAACAAGAATTGTGCAAATACAGTTACACTGTACATGCCCGGATGATCTCAGAGCCCTGCCTAAAAGATCAGAGCAGACAAGAAAACAGTCCAGTGAAACAGGATGTGGGAACACAGAAACAATTGAAAGAAGCCCACTTGTAGGTGGAAATCCCAGAAGTCCTAATCACAGGGAACCTGGCTTCCCTGGAGCATGAAGTCCTATCTAAGTCTCTGCTGGAAGTTTAGTTTACATTATCAGTAGGGATAGAACAGGGATTTAAAAGGTTTATTTGCCTGAGGAAAGACCTGGAAGTATTTAGAAATGAAACTACTAATAAAAGTGTGTGTGTAATCACGTGCCAGCCATTGTGCAAAGTGCTTAATGTGTATTAATTTATCCCATCCTCACAGTGACCCTGGGAGATGGGCACCGTTATTATCCTTGTCTTACAGAGGAGGAAACTGCAGCATAGAGAAATGAGGTAGCCTCCGGGCTAGTCTGAGACCCTAACCTACATTAATAACAGTGTTTTCTAAACTACAGGTCACAGTCCATTTAAGATTATAAAATCCATCAAATGGATAGCAACTAGGCTTTAGAAAAGAAAAAAGAAAATCAACGTACACCAATGTATAGTAGGAATAAGAATTGTTTCCTTATCCTTTCAACTCATGTATGTATGTGTTATGTGTTGTCAGTTGCAATATAAAATGTAGCCTGATATGTAACATAGGTTAGTGTTGCCTCTTTTTTGATCTTTGTGTAACTGAAACGATGTCACATGTGTTCTACTATGTCTTTGGTGTCTGACTTCTTTTGCTTGGCAGTATTTTTGAGACATACAATAATACAATATATAATGTAGCTGTAGTTTGCCCATTCTCAGTATTGAATTATATACAATATACCTATTGTATATTGTATGACCACACATATATAGCTGTTTAAACCAGTTTCTTGTGGATGATTTTTGGGTCGTGTTCACTTTTTTTTTTATTATTATTACAGAGAGTACTGCTATGAACTTACTACTATGTGTCTTTTGGTAAACATATGTCCACTTTCCTGTTGGCTCAGGGATCTAGCGAGGAATGGAATTGCTAGGTCATTGGGTATGTGGGGATTCAGTGTTAGAAGATGCCACTGAATAGTTTCTTCAAAAGAGTTGTACCAATTTAATTAGAGTGAATTATAATCAAAGAAGTTTGAAAAATGCTTTTCCAGATACAAATACAGAAATGACTGTGTATCATCTTTTCCTTCCTGTTTGCACCCACCACCTCCAGCTGCAAGCAGGGCTGAGAAGGTGGGGGCAGAAGCAGAGACAGAAACTTTAGTTTCTGAAACAGCCTTTGAGCAGAACAGAAGGAGCGTGCACCTCTTGGGTGTGAAAGAGCCCACTGCCCAGTAATGGATTCTGCTTTCTCTGAGCGGAAGGCACCCTCTTGACACTTCTCTGACCCTACCCCACCAGCCAACCCTTGACTACTAGGACACTAGGGAGACTAGCCCGGTCCCCTGACCACTGCCTAGCCTCCTGTCCTCAGAAGCTCACCTGGTCCACCAGAACATTCATTTCCCTGCAGCGCTCTCCTTCCAGAAGTAAGACCTCTGGTGATAGAGACTACCACCTGAAGGCAGAACAAGGAGGGAATTTTTCATGATCAGAAAGGTAATGAAATTAAAGAGAAACTAAGCCTGTGGCCCTAAAGAAGACAATCTTCAGAAAGAGAGGAGAAATAGGGAAAGAAAATATAACTCCTATCACCCAGGGAGCCAAGGACTAGAGACTACCTCTTTGCCTTGTTTATGCTGGCAGAGATGAGCACAGGGAGCATCAGTCTCTGTCCGGAACAGTTTCTGGCTGGCACAGGGCCACCCACCACACACCTTCTGAGGGGCCTGCTCTCACTTCCTTTCTGACAGAAACACCCAGGGTGAGCCCACCTAACCTCACTGAATGCACAGAACCAAGAACTAGGTGTAAGGGCAGTCGCCCCTATGGCCCCTGTCCTCCCAGCCTAGTCTTCCCAGGGACCCCACAGAGACCTTGAGAAGGAAATGCAGGGCCGTGGTGTGTGGGTGTCAAGTTGGTGACCTGAGGGGCGCGTGGGGCTGCTGCTGTCAGTCAGAGATGTTCTGTCATCCTAGAGCCAGGCCTTATTCTAACACCCATAGGGGCTCCAAATAGGTGGAAGGGGTCTGATTCTTCCAGTTCTCCCAGCAACCACACTAATGCCCCTCTCCACTACATTTCTGCATTTAGAAACTGCCTCCAGCTGAAGAGAAGAGTAATACTGAAGGGTGAAATACACCACTTGTAGCGAAATGAGGATATTTAATAGAAAGTTGACTTATGATCACCACGTGTGGCATCAAGCCCTTGAAACATGTCTAGTTCAAAATCCATGTGCTGTGAGTATAAAACACACAGGGGATTTCAAGGAATTAGTTTAAAAATGTAAAATATCTCATTAATAATTTTCCCATCATTACCTGTTGAAATGATAATATTTGGGATACACTAAACTAAAGAAAATATATTACTAAAATTAATTTCATCTATGTCAGTTTACACATTATACATTTTTTTTAAAGATTTTATTTATTTATTTGACAGAGAGAGATCCCAAGTAGATGGAGAGGCAGGCAGAGAGAGAGAGAGAGAGAGAGGGAAGCAGGCTCCCTGCTGAGCAGAGAGCCCGATGCGGGACTCGATCCCAGGACCCTGAGATCATGACCTGAGCCGAAGGCTGCGGCTTAACCCACTGAGCCACCCAGGCGCCCCCACATTACACATTTTTAAAAAAAATGTGCCTACTGATCATTTCAAATTACATATGTTCCTCACATGTACCTTTTAAGTAAGGCTGCTCTAAAGTCAGACCACCTGGGGTCTTGCTAATGGCTTGCTTTTGAGAAGTCATCTAAGTTCTTTG
Source organism: Meles meles (assembly GCF_922984935.1). Classification (NCBI taxonomy): domain Eukaryota; kingdom Metazoa; phylum Chordata; class Mammalia; order Carnivora; family Mustelidae; genus Meles; species Meles meles. The sequence goes on from NC_060068.1 coordinate 97,226,423, forward strand.
TGTGTCAGTTCCCTTGTCCATAAAATAGGAATATTCATGTACCTCCCTGATATTGTTGTTAGGAATAAATGTGTTCATACGCATCAAGTGTTGAAAGCAGTGCCTAGCATGTAATAAATATTCTTTAAATGTTAGATAATGTTATTTTTAACATCATCCCTGGTCCTCTTTGAGAGCAAAATATGACAGCTTCAGTAGTTCTACCCTTGTCTCTAGGGAAGCCCAGTGTAGCCACTTCAATCAACACAGATGGAATCAATCATTTGCACTCCTGAGATGCCTACAAGAATAATGATTATATGTCTGGGAATGCCTGTGCTTTGATATAGATGCCATACCCAGACGGGATTCATGCTGTACTTTATGATAAGCTAGATCCTGACCCTTTGATGAAAGCAGATTGTGTCCTGTTCTCCCCAGCCTGGAGAACACTGGGAAGAATTTTCCCTATGGCGCCAATTGGGCCACAGATGAATAGCTGTTGTGGAAATATGCCCTTCTTTCTACTTTAAATGATGACTACCAATGTTTTTAATTTATCAGAATATGGAGGTCTTAAAAAAGAAAAAGTCATGATTAAATTTGAAACTAGATCTACACCTTAAGAAAGAAATTGGAATCCATGTGGAACCTAAGAATATTTAATCTAAATCTTGAGCTTATATATAATAGTTCGTTATGGACCCCCCCCCCACCCGCCCAATTGAATGTAGGACCCTTGCTTTGGGCTACAATGGTGCCTGTTGTTCCCAACTCATTGAAAAACAAGTTCTGAGCTTTTCCTTTTAAAGTATTCTGTTTCCAAATGCTTGTCTTGTTAAAAAAAAAAAAAGAAAGAAAGAAAAAAGGGGGGTTAGGGAGAAAGAAAAGGGAAAAAAAAAAGGCATATCCTGGTGCCATGAATTGGAGACTACATTTTTTTCCAGTTAATAGCACATTATTTACTTTCTACATGTGTAAATGAGTAATGAGTCCCTCGAGGGAAAGATAGTATTGAAGAGCAAATAAATTCCATGGATGAGATGCATAGAATTTTTTAAAAATGATTATAAACTCATGCTTTCAGCTAATAATAGTCAATGTTTTGTTGAAGGATAAGAACAATGAATTGAATTACGCAATTGGGAAAAAGAAATACATTTCCATAATTCACTCCGAATTACAGAGGTTTTATTTCTATGTTCTGTTGTTCTGGTTTTAAAAAAAAAAATCCAAATTATAAGGAGAATGATTCTATAGAGACAGCGACATTCTTTTCTATGAGATTCATAAAGCTAGCATGTTGTTTCTCCCTCCCACTCGGGGCATCACATATTGCTTCTGTGATCCTGTAAAATATCTCCAGAGACTTAGTAGCAACAGGCATGGCTAATTAACACAGCCAGGGAATGTGGCGCCTTCCCTGGATTCCTGAGCCCTTTAATCCTGAGCCTGACCCACACTTCTTTGCATGTCCCCAAAGCCATTAAGCACTTATCAGAGATCCAATTACTTTAGATCTAGGTCAAAAGGCAAAGCCAGACAAGATATACTGAATTGGACACTCTTCTTAAAACTTTAAAATTTAGAATATCTAGGAGCACTCAGAAAATGGTGTCATTTACACAGAATTTTGAGGGAGATTGAAAAAGAAAGACCAAAGGGAAGTGAAGACAGCCTTGGGGCCTGACATACTCCAAGGCGCAGGGATGATGAAATGACCTGTTTTAAATCCCATCCAACTCTGTACCATGAGTGGTTAGTGCCATTATTTTTGCTGATTCTTTGGCGTCACGCAAATTTAATTTCATTGTCCTAGACTCAGACATTTTGTCTCTATAAGAAATGTAATAATGAGTCAGTACCTATGAGTTCTGGGTTATATAATGTTAAAATTCTTTGTGACATAATATTAAACTGCAAATAGAAACTATAGATATCCCTGCTTGGATAGTTTTTGAAAATCAGAATGTTGTTATTTCAGTGAAGCGTTAAATAATTTCTAGCAAAATAGAGAATTTTACCATTGTTGAACTTTGTAGCTGATGGAACAAGCTAACCACAGGGACTGACAAATTTTGGGGTGGTCCCTAGGGTACAATCCCTTATTCTACACTTGATCATCTCTGTCTTCTCCGATACAGAAGGCAAGCTTATCAAATTTAAGCTGTCACCAAGCTGAGAGGGGAAAATAACTCTACCAGATAACAAAATCAAGGTTTGGTTTTTGAGCAGAGTGGAGAATTACAGAACTACATTTAGCAAATATAAATGCCAAAACATTTAGAAAGCTGCCTTCATAAATACCTGTTGAGGGTAATCTGCTTGGCACCACTGATGTGAAAAAGACCTGGGGGCTGTTGTGTTTTGGTTGAGGACCAGCCCAGTATTCATGCAAAACGCCCTGCGGCTGAATTAATGTAAGAATAAAACTCTAGTGAGGTGGCAAGACTTCCACATCCTTTGTACTTGTTTCTACCACATCTGGAGTGTGGTTTTCCTTTTTGGGCACCAAATTATATGAGATATAAGCTAGGGTATGATCAAGAGGAAGTAACGAGAATGCGATTACATAAGGAACAGAAAGCAGCAGAAAAGAAAAGCCTTTTGGACTGACATGAGAGTTGTCTTCAAATGGGGGGGCGCCTGGGTGGCTCAGTGGATTAAGCCGCTGCCTTCGGCTCAGGTCATGATCTCAGGGTCCTGGGATCGAGCCCCGCATCGGGCTCTCTGCTCTGCAGGGAGCCTGCTTCCTCCTCTCTCGCTGCTTGCCTCTCTGCCTACTTGTGACCTCTCTCTCTGTCAAATAAATAAATAAAATCTTAAAAAAAAAAAAAAAGATTTTATAAATATGCCAAAGGGTATCAGTGCTAGGACCTCGAGTAGAACACACCCTTTGCCTTTCCTTTACTAGTGGTACACCAGCCATGCCTGTCCACCTGGGGTTGTAAATTTCTGAATGGCAGAGGCCTCCTCTTTGACACTCCTGAACATCTCATCTGCTCTCATTGGGCTGCTTTAAAGCCTTCAGGGGACTTTATCAAAGTAAGCAATTTGATACCTATGTGAGATCACAGTAACTATAATTAAAAAAATTTTTTGAAATAGTTTTTAAAATAAAATAAATATACTTATGAAATTATTTGGCCATGGAAAAACTAGTTTTCTTTATAAGCAGAGTATTTGGGAATCTTTGAAAAGTGGGAAAAATGTAAGGGTGGTGGGGTGACTCAGTCAGTTAAGCGTCCACATCCTGATTTTGGCTCAGGTCACCATCTCAGAGTCACCAGATCAAGCCCCACATATGGCTCTGAGCTTGGTGCAGAGTCTACTTGTTCCTCTCCCTCTGTTCCTACCCCTGCTCGCACTCCCTCTCTCTGTATCCTCTCGAATAAATAAATAATAAATAAATAAATAAAGTCTTAAAAAAAGAAGGCGAGAAAAATCTACGTATAAACTGCTTTTGAATGTAATGGGATTTTTAAGTGTCCGCAGTTTTAGGTTGTTGTTGCTGGTGGACATTTAATTAACTTTATTAATTTTGTAATAGATATGTATGTAAATAATTGCTATATACATTATAATATACATATACTAGGTTTATTTTCATAATCCTTTTTGAAGCTCAGAGGTTCCAGGCACAGTAGCCCTGATGACAAGTGAATAAAAGACCACTGCCTGCCCCAGTGTTACATATTAAGCGCTCAGTAGGTATTTGCCAAATCAGTTAAAATACACTGATTTATCAAATGGAACACAAAAATTTCTGGTTCACTTCTCTGCTAAGAGCTATAGAGGGGGCATTAAAAGGAGAATGGGAATGGGAGGGACGGCAGCAGCTGTCCTCAAATTTCTGGTGGATCTGTTTGCCCAGAAAAGATACATCCTAATTTGGTTGTTAATTGCAGGTGTGATTGTCCCCAGTGCTGCACCAGAGCCATTTCATGTTAATAGCAGGAAGTGTACTGTGATCAGAGGAGCAAACTCTTATTTAGTTCAGGAGTTGAGTCACTGCTCTTCTAAAAAGAAAGGATTCTAAATATACTGAAAGGGGGAGCTAGTCACTGGATATTGGAAAGGGTGTCTTTTTGCAGGTCTTTTAGAAAAAAGGCAACAGATTAAGCAGTGGATCAAAATATAAGTCAAAGACTTGCCCACCAAGTTAAAAAACAACAAAGAATTGAACTAAAATAAAAATAGCTCCAACCCAAAGATCAAGAGGACTATTTTGTCCAAGGAAAGAATAGAAGTAGTCCGCTTACACTCTGCCAAGCCACTAGCTTCAAGTGCATCTTTGTGCAGATAGTTGAGGGCCTGAAAGGCTTTATTATTAAGAAGTTAATGCTTGACAGCAGCCGACTCGACCACAGCAAAATTGCCCGCCTTCGAAAGACGGCCTCCTATGCGTCTTGGGTTAATTACTCAAACCTCCAAATTATCCTTCATGGAACAAAATGAAGCATGCAAAATCAAAAGCCGATCTGTAGCTGAGATTATGAAAAGGGAGTGGGTTCCTTTCCATTTTAAAAAATAATTATTTCTATTGTAGGAACCACAAGAGGGGAAAAGGGAAAAAGAAAAAAAAAAAAAAACTGCCCATGGACCAAGCAGGCATTAAATGGCTGACAGCTGTGCAGTCCAAGGGGAAAACAAAATCAGCTCATGTAAATACTCACAAGGCAGTTTTCTCTCAATTTCCAAAACAAGTCGTCAAATTGCTTGAGAAGGAGGTGCTGAGAAGGAGACACCCCAAGTCTTATAGCTAAAGAATATTTTCAGTGGCACCATTTTGTAAAACTGTGGAATGTGCTAAATCGAGCTACTGAAAATAAACTCCTCAAAAATTATTTCACCCTCTCTCTATACACGTATCTACTTCCTCACCCTACTTCCCACTTCAGGACGTACATTCGTTTTAAAAATAATTTGCTTTTGTTGAGAATCACCATCGCCCCCAAAACCTTTCACTTGTTTCTCTGCTTTTTTCCCCCATCAGTCATGTCTGTCAGAAACTCCCAAAACTTTTTAGGAGAAGCCTTTCTTAAACAGAGCTAGGTCCTTGCACATGTTCTTGAACATGGTTGGAGTGGGGTGTCCATGAATTACTAAAAAAAATTTTTTTAATTAAATCTGGTGTTTTAATTACAATGACAATTTAAAATTATATCTTTATCAGTTCGACGAAACTTCCCTTCTGCAGTGGTAATTTGCAATTGCACAGGAGTTTCTTAAAAGAAGGCTTCAGTTGTTTAAATCAATGTTTCTCAAACTAGGGTCTATGGATTTATCCTCAGGGGTAGGAGAAAAGTTTTATTCTTTTTAAAAGATCCTTATGCTTCAAAGTTTGAGAAAGTGAGCTACACTTTTAATATCTTTTTCACAACCAGCTGACCCAAAGTCTCACCAACACACACCAGCTACTCCTGAAGCACATTAATCAGGTTATCTGTAAGGGCTTCAGGTATCATGGGCAAATTCTTCTTAAAATCAGACTAATACGTGTCTGCACAGTCCTGGGTTGAATAAACTATAGATAAAATGGTAGTATAATGTCTGACACAGAATATTAATACTACTTTCAAATCTGTCTTATTATTGGATGCTTTGTTCTCCCAGTCTTACCTTCTCCCCTCTCAAACAGATGTGGGTTTTCTATATTGATGGTGGCTGAGAAGATCTGAGTGATGCACTAGGGGATTATATAGGGTATGCCAGATGCTAAAAGCAATATTGACCTATGAATTTTTCCAAACAGATTGGGGCCAACAGCTAATTAACTCACCCACATGGTTTTTCTTTAAAAAAAAAAAAAAGGTGGCATAATATACACGACATAAAGTTTACCTTTTTAACTATTTCAAAGTGTCCAGTTCAGTGGCATTTAGTACATTTGCATTCTTGTGCAACTATCTTCCCCCCTCCATCTCCAGAACTTTTTCATCTTCCCAAGCTAAAACTTCATCCCCATTAAATAATAACTCCCCATTTCCTTTCCCTGAGTCCTTGGCAACCACTGTTCTATTTCCTGTTTCTATGAATTTGGCTACTCTACCATAGTTCTTTTTGAATCATTCTCTGATTCTTAAATCAAGGTGAACTAGGAACTCTCTCTAGTCCTTTCCCATTATCTCATATGGGCATAGGACTCACCTCAACACCAGTTCTTAGGTGCAATTCATTGACACATTTGAAATATTCCCCCCACCCTACACCCCATTGCCTTCTACATTCTTATATTAGCCCAACTAGGAGGACTGATCTGTCTGCAAGTCTGCCCAGGCTCTAAATGACCCACAAAGAAGTTGGACTATATGCCAAGACAAAAATGGAGCTGATTCCCCTCAAGTCTGTGGAGCAGCTATTTATACTTGTTCTGCCCTGGAAGCCCTCTTTATGTCAAGGTACAATTTGATATGGGTGGACTAGAGATCCCAGTAGACTCTTCTTGCTGCAGCCCAGGTTTCAAAGGACTCCTTTTGGCTCATGGAGAGCTGAGAACTCTTAAGAATGGTTCTACCATGTTCTTTGTTTTGGAAATGGGCTATTGGATGAAGTGTTCTTTGCTAATGGACAGGCAGAGAGCATCTGGAATAGAAGCAGGGATGGAGTAAATTTCACGTTTATTCATACTTCGCCATTGATTACAGAAGGTCATCCTGTTCTATGCTAAACTCTGACTTGATGAGATGGGATGACATAATCCCCTATCATTGTCAAGATACACTGTATCCAAAACAAGAGATGAAAAGCTCATTATTACAGTGAAACATGAGGGGACACAATTTTCTTATTCATAATGGGCTTTCATTACCTTTTTACAGCATCTGTTTGAATATTCCTCTAAAGACCCTATGCTTAATTTCTCCTCTGCCTACATTATTGTTTTCATTTGTTCTTGATTGATATGGGAAGTCTTAGACTAGATTAACCAGACTTAGTGAGGGAAGTTATATTGCTTTGAAGAGAAACCAAGCAGAGAAGGGAGATGGAAAAGAAACAGAACTATGTGTAGTTCCTTTTTCTTTATACATTTTATAAATAATATGCCAGCCATAGGGAAAGAAGGGGAATCTTAGATAAATAAAATGAACTATTATAAAAAAAAAAACACCTTGCAGACTAAGAAAAAGGATTCTTTTAGTTATGTAAAGCCTTGGATTAACTATCCGGCATCCAAGCTTAATCCCAGCTTTATTTTAAAAGCAATAGACTCGGGTCTGCAAACCTGGTTCCTAGGCCACTAACTCTCTTTATTACTTTGGTCAACTAGAAGATTTTCTTTGAGCTTCAACTTTCTTATATATGTAATGGAAAAAAAAATTATCTGCCTCTCTGTCTGCCTTGAATTAATATTATGTTACTTTGCATATAAGAATTTACAACAGTATTCTTCCACTTATTCCTTCCTATTTTTTATTATTCTTGTCATACATTTAACCTCTACATATTTTATAAACCCTATGATGCATTTTTAAAATTTTGCTTTCAAAGACTTTCTAAGTTGTCTTTCAAATAAAGAGGAAAAAAAGACATCATTTATATTTACTCTTATAAACATCATTTCTTCTTTTTTTTTTTCCCCTTCTGCAGATCTGAATTTTCATTTGGTATCATTTCTTGGCCTAAAGACCTTTCATTAGTATGTTTTTATAATGCAAGTGTACTGTGACAAGCTATCTGAGATTTCGTGTATTCAAAAGTACCTTTAATTGCACCATCATGTTTAAATGATATATTCATGGATATAAAATACTGGGTTGACAGGTTGTGTTTTATTTCTTATTTTCAACACTTTACAGATATTATTTTATTATATTCTGTGTTGCATTGTTTGTAATGAGAAGTTAACTATCATTTACATTGCTATTACCCTGTAAGTATTGTGCCTTTTTTCTTTTCTGAATGCTTTCTAAATTTTCTCTGTGGTTTTCAGAAATTTGACTATAATATGCTAGTTAAAGTTTTGGTTGCATCATCCATTAGAGATTTTCTTTGCATCATCCATTAGAGACCCCCATTCTAAAATCTGTGGGTGAATAATTTTCAAAAATTTAAAAACTTTCATTTTTATTTCCTCAAATACTCTTTTTGCTCAATTATTTTTCTCTACTCTTATAGGGACTCTGTTTGTAGAACTCTTGGTGTTATGCCACACATTATTGACCTTCCCTTTATTTCCTTAATTTTTTCTTCTTTTATTTTTACTTTGAATAATTTCTTTTGACCACTTTCCCTTTTAGTATTAATTTCACCCAATGATTTTTAACCTTCAAAGATTCTAGATTTTTGGCTCTAGAATTCCACTTCCTTCTTTTTTAGAGTTTTTATTTTTATCCGTTTTTTTATTCAACATAATCACCTTTTCAGTTAGTGATTTAATATATTTATCATAGTTGTTTTAAAGTCCTTGGCTTCCTATTCCAATAACTGTCATCGGTAAATCTGTTTCTAATGACTGTTTTTTTCTTAGATATAATTTGTTTTTGTTTTGTTTTGTTTCACCTTCTTACATGTAATATAATTTTAATTTTTGGACATGTATATGAATGTACTTATGTTGGCGCACAGCTTTAACTGTATCAAGTTCACCTGTGTTTAATCCCACCTCCATCATCCCAAATTACTATTTGATCTTGTTAGTAGTTGAGCTGGGTGAGGATTAGCTGCAATTTCAGATAATGTTAGCTTGCTTACCTTTGGATGAAACTCTGGCAGGTTCCAGAATATGCAGAGTTGTACAGTTACTCTCTACTTACCAGTCAGTCCCCCAACTGCTGTTTTTCTGAGCAAACCTCATGGTGGATTGTGGTAGTATCAGAAGAATAATTCTTGGTCCAAGTGTTCTGTTCCTGCTTTTGGGGTTCTTCTAGACTCCAGACCCTCTAGTCAGAATACATTGTTTTACAAAGTTTGGCCATTTCCCCTCCATCCCTGAAAGGTCTCTCCATCTGTCCTCCATTTCTTTCTGTACTTAGACCAGGTGCCCCCACATATAGAAGCTGTCACAACTCTCTACTTACCTATTAAAAGCTTATTTCCCTTGGAGTTAAGTTCATAATGGCTTCATTGCATGCAACCCCCTTCCCCTGCCTGTAGAAAAATATAATTTTTATTTTCTCTGGGACTTTTTTATTCTTACCAAAGAAGGGATAGTCTTTAGCATCCTTCTACATCCTGACCAGAAGCAGAAGTCTCAATGGAAGGAGATTATTATGAAGACAGATTGCTCTGGATTGGTGCATCACTGTGTAACCCAAGTGTCTGAGAGGCACTCATTTGGAAAGAACATCTACTTTCAGTAGGAAGCTATTGTGCCTGTGTACAGATCAGAGTATTACTGCCAGCTTTTCCCTGTATTGTTTGCATCTCTGGCCAAAGCTACTCCTTATATTTTTTCATATTTTCTTCCTTCATCTAGCTATTCTCTGATTTTTAAAGTAAGATGATTTGTAATAAGCACATAGGTTTGTCTTAGTTATGAAAACCCATAGGAAATCTATATAGCTGTGTTCTGCTATCAGAGATGTGCCTGGGTGACTTAGTCGATTGAGCCTCTGACTCTTGGTTTCAGCTCAGGTCATGATCTCTAGGTCATGACATCCAGCCCCACTGAGCAGAGAGTGTGCTTGAGATTCTCTCTTTCCCTCTTCCTCTGTCCCACTCCCCTGCTCTCTCTCTCTCTCTCCCTCTCCCTCCCTCAAATAAATAAATAAATATTTTTAAAAAGAGAAGTATGTTTATTGTTATAGTGGAAAAACACATGGAATGTTTGCTTTTTCAAAGATACTGTACTTTTTCCCAGAAGCCACTCTTAGGGCATCTCACAACACTTTCTAAGCTTCAGTCTTATACTTTATAATATGGGTTTGCAAAAATGATGACTAAATATCTTCCAGTTGTAAATTTCAGAGATAGGTGGCTCTAGATCCTCTCAAAGGAAGATAACTGAGTTGATAAAATTAACTGAGTTGAGGGGCGCCTGGGTGGCTCAGTGGGTTAAAGCCTCTGCCTTCGGCTCAGGTCATGGTCCCAGGGTCCTGGGATCGAACCCTGCATCAGGCTCTCTGCTCTGTAGGGAGCCTGCTTCCTCCTCTCTTTCTGCCTGCCTCTCTGCCTACTTGTGATCTCTGTCTGTCAAATAAAGAAATAAAATGTTTAAAAAAAATTAACTGAGTTGATAAAATTGACAAAAGTGTGCACACCATGGCCCTTTAAGTTGCCAGTTCTGATTCAGCTGACCTATGGCTAGAATTGACCTGACCTGGTTAGACTGGTGAGTTGTTCCATCCTTCTATTACCTTTTTTCTCCTCCAGCCCAGTGGATGCAGAAGAGGAAGCAGCCTCTAAAGCCTGCCATTAAAAAGCCTTGCCAGACCAGGGTCTAATCAGGAGGCATCCTGATCCATTTTTCTCTTCCACTTTGAACCTCTTTATACCAGAAAACAGTAACCGTAATATTTTAGTATCTCTTCAAGATTTAGTAATGTCATTGTTAGTCAAGTAGAAGAATATTTTTTTTTAACATTATAGTAGTAACTCTATAGTATCCCTGAGGTGTGGCACAAAAACTTAGGTAAATGCCTGGATGACAGATTCATAAGTGGTTCTTTAGGGAAGACAGGAAATAAGAGTTCCACTCTTAATATTTCAAGGAGTTTGTCACCATAGCAATGGCTATGCTGTCCCACAGATTTCTCCTTTCTCATGAATCCTCAGTTTTGCTGGGACTTGAAGTCTTAATAATAATAATAATATCAAATAATAATCAAATAATAGTTAAGTCTTCTGAGGTTGTCTTATGAGCTTTAGATTTTAACAAGCTCATATGTGCACCTTATCTCCTAGACTGATGACAGCCTTGTGTGATAGGATACTAGAACTGGCTATGAATCAGGTCCATAATGATATCAGTCGTGGAGTTTAACCAACTCAGCAAAATCAAGGTTCTGATTTGTGCTAGAGTGAATATGAATGACTGAAACAAGCTTTCTATTAAAATTTGACTGGCTTGGTTCCTTGGAAAATGTGACATTTTTAGAGATCCTCTGAATAAAGAAAAGTCTTCCAAGGTCAGATATTTTTGGAAGATGATCATCTACTCTTGTAGAATCACAGTGGATACTAGCGTATTTATTAATGGCTCTTCAATAAAGAAAATATTTGCCATTTTGTTCAGTCTAATGGTTCTCCAAATTATTTGATTGTAAACATTTTTTCCTACTTTGGGAGCACTGGAATCCTCTCAGGTTAAGTTAACCTGACAGACTCTGAGCCGGAAATCTGTACTGAAGTGAAGCCAAGTGTGTTCTCATAAGACTTCATCCCACATGTGGAGGTATTCGTTCAAACACAGGAGTAGACTTGGAATAGCAGAGTGACTCTGGCAGATAGAAATATGGCCAAGAGAGACCGTGGTCCCTAAGCTTGCCCTCATCTCTCTCTTCTACAGTTAACCTTGTGACATAAGCTAGGGGCTGCATTTTTCTCAGATGTATGAACTGATAGAGCCAAAATAAGCAAAACTCCAAATGTAAACAAAAAAGCTCATGAGTTCACTGTTGCTCTGTGTCTACAGCAAGTTTCACACTTAATCCCTTCTGTGAGTAGCTATTCCTATGTCGGCTGCCCACGGGAATAGGAAGTCATTTTGTTAGCTGTTGTACTCTATAATTCTGAAGATGTAATTTATGAGCTGTTCCAGAGCCCAAGAACAGAATTGTCCCCAGCAGAAGCTACAGCTCTTTAAGAGCAGTGAAATCCCCTCTGTATAGCAAAAGGGAAAAACAGACATTAAGAGTTTTAGATTCTATGAACAAAATATACTAAGTGCACATGTACTGAGGTGATGGCTACTGTTAATGTTGGTCTAAGTTGCCTATTGATGTTTTAATGTTTGACTGGTTGGGCTCTTTCCCATGTCACTCTCTCACAGTTAACCTTGACTCTGTTGTTGACCTAACCTGAGCCTTGCATACTTTTCTGCTACATCAGGAAAAGGTTAGGAATTTATAAAGCAAGCAAACAAGCCTCTGAGATTGGTTACTGTAATGGTTACTTTCCTGTTGGGAATTTTGAATCTAAAACAAAACAAGGAGATCAGGCTTGTATATGGCAGGCAGCTTGTGAGTCTGCAGCTCAGTTTATGCACACGGCACTGCAAGAAAAGATGTGCAGAAATGGGGCCAGTTTGCAGTATCCAAAGGGCCAATATGCCTCTAACACACACATATATTTTAAATGAAACATACATACAGTGTATTAAGTTGCTTAGATACAAACAATTTAAAGAGATGGGAAATGTATCCATAAATGGGGAACATGGAGAATGTATCGATAATACTATAAACACTATCCTAAAAAGTACCAGTAGAACTGTTACATCATTATATTGCACATCTGAAACTAATATAACACTTGTAAGCTAATTGTCAATGGTAAATTTGAGTACCTGGTTTAGCTTAAGTCCTGAACAAGCTGCTGTAATTCATTGGTATATAAGGGATTGTCTGTTTTGATGACAGGCATTCCCTTGCTTTGTGCTAGCTATTCTTAATATGTAGCATAGCTTAAATACTACTAAATTATTAATTACTGGGCCTTAAATATAGACAGGTGAAGTAAACATTCTAATTCTGCTAGAAAGTATTTTTTCTTTTACCAAATTACCTTTTTCCATCTAACCGATGTCTTTAATTCTATGGTTAGAAATAGATTAAGGATTAAGACTGTTAAGTACTTACTTACTGTTAAGTAAACATTTCTTACTATTAAGTAAACAGAAGAGCTATTATAGTATATTAAAAGTAGATTCATGTATCATGGTAAACTGAATTACTAAAATTCAGGGAAAATGAATTTTTCAAATCTTTTTCTGAAATTAGACTTTGAAAGGGAAGGTCAGTGTAATCTTCAGACTGGTAACTGCTGAGGAACTCCTAACAACCGGAGGTGAGAACATCCAAGACCATTTTTCCTAACCTGTAGTGTCCCCCCTCAACAGGGCTTCCTATAAACACTCTTTCCTTCCATTTAAAAAGTTGATTCTAAAAAGTCTCCGGAGCTGTGTTTACATTATTAGAACTCTGATACTATCAAATCTTCCCAAATAGCAGCAGTTTTCTCACCTAAGAAACTCTTTAGGTTTCATTAACATCACTAAGTGCCTAAGGTGTTCTGTACTGCTAGACAGTACAGAACTACCATTCATTCAATAAGCAGTACAGACAACCATTCATTCAGTAAACACCTGAGGATGATAAGATACTTCTGTAGTCCCTCTGCCTGGCATGGGAAGACTGGAAAAGACAGAGCCATTAGCAATGTATCACTGTCTTTATGGATTCCATATCTAGTCTTCTCTGAAATCATCATATGTGACCTTTTAATGCTTTATGTAGTTTTATTTGCTTTGCTTTTGAATGTGCATCATTTTAAATTAGACTTTTTGTGGCTGAATGCAAAGGTTTTCCTAGGATTTGTTGAGTTTTCTTGTTGACCATCAAATCAACAAGCAAAGAAATGTGATTTTAAGGAAAGTACTTTGAGATTTCACTGAAATTTGAGATTCATTTATACAAATTTAACTTCACAATGAGTTGTCCTATGTATATTATCTGTGAAAACATTTGGAACGACCTGAAGAATTTTCTTGCCTTTTGACTGGGCTTAGCCTTCTCTGGGAAGAAGCCACAGCCTTGGATTCTTCATTTATGATGCTAGATAGGCTGGATACAAGGGTCACCCAGAAGTCCTCTTGCCAAGTTTCCTGGTTTAGAACTTATTTGAAAAAAGTGATTCCCATTTTTGGAAATAATTCACAATCATGCTGTATTTTTTATTTTTGCAAATGTCAAAAATCACAGAATTGAGAAGGAAGAATACATTTGAAGCCTGCTTGATTGTTGAGAAAATTAAAGTTCAGGTAATTGTAGAACCAGAACCATCTCCTGGGCCCAGAACTAAAAAACTTGCCACAGCTTTAATGGAAAGGGGTACATGTGCCCCTTCAAATCACTATGTTTGTATCCTTTCGGTAAATATCTACAAGTGCAATATCTATCTGGGTAAATATCTAGTAGTCATAGGGTAACTCTATTTTCAACTTTTTGAGGAACCTCCATGCTGTTTTCTAGAGTGGCTGTACCAGCTTGCATTCCCACCAATGGTGTGGGAGGGTTCCCCTTTCTCTACATCCTTGCCAACATCTGTTGTTTCTTGACTTGTTAATTTTAGCCATCCTCACCAGAGTGAAGTGGTATCTCACTGTGGTCTTGTTTGTATTTCCCTGATGCTGAGCAATGTGGAGCATGTGTGATGTGTCTGCTACCATTTGTATGTCTCCTTTGGAGAAATGTCTGTTCATGTCTTCTGTCCATTTCTTGACTGGGTTTTTGTTGTTTGGGTATTGAGTTTGTTAAGTTCTTTATAGATTTTAAATACTAGCCCTTTATCTGATAAGGCATTTGCAAATATATTCTCCTGTTTGATAGGTTACCTTTTAGTTTAGTTTTTTTGTGTTTTGTTTTGTTTTTTTTTGTTTGTTTGTTTTGTTTTTTACTATTTCTTTTGCTGTGCAAAAGCTTTTTATCTTGATGAAGTCCCAATAGTTCATTTTTGCCTTTTTGTTTCCCTTGTCTCTGGAGACATGTCCAGCAAAAAGTTGCTATGATCAAGGTCAAAGAAATTGCTGCCTGTGTTCTCCTCTAGGATTTTGATGGATTCCTGTCTTACATTTAGGTCTTGAATCCATTTGTGTATGGTATAGGAAAATGGTCCAATTTCATTCTTCTGCGTATGGCTGTCCAGTTTTTCCAACACCATTTGTTAAGGACAATCTCTTCAACAAAGAAAGTTTTAAGTCAAGGCCTCACTAATTCCTAGAGTATTAGTAATGCATCTCAGTTTTCAAAACTAACTTATATTTTAAAAGCTTAAACTTAACTAAAAGATTTATAGTGAAAATAAACTAAAATGAACAAACATGAGAAATGTTCCTCTTTGAATTAGGGATCTAAGACCTTGAATTTCCCCCAAAAAAGCACATCTTCCCAATGTATTCATGGTGATGTGGATCCATTTAATTTATTAAAACTACTTTAAATCAGATAACATCACTCTGAAGTATACTACCAAAATGTTGACCGAGAAAAGCTGAAAATAGTTTTAGTTTACTCAGTATTACATGCTAGAAGAACGTTTGCATGGGAAAATACTGAAGAGATAATTTTTAAATAAGATTTCACAAACTTATGGTGCAAAATGGGTCCCACAGCTTCTTCCTCTAGAGTAATAATTACTTTTCACTGCTTGTTGGTGGCTTGTGAAAATTTGATTGTAATAATTCAAATGCTCCTACAAAACTATCCACTCATGCTGTTCTGATTACCACAGCCAGCCCCGTAACACCAACTCACAAACTACCCCTCCAGGCCTCTGTATGTAAGTGGACTGGGCTGACACCCCCATGCCTTGCATCATCTGGCTGCTGGATTCCCCATTGCTGGCCCCAGTTGTGGAATTCAGGAAAAGGTCAACATATCTGTGTTGCATGTTGGCCCAGTCTTTGGATATAGCTGCTACACACAGCTTCTTTGGGAGTGGCAAACTCAACATCAGCTTTACCTGTCATTCTTCCAACAAGGCTAATCTCAATATAGACCCTCACAGGGTTGAATGGAGAGAAGAAGTTGCAAATGTTGTTCTCTGTGGCTTTTTATGGCAGCCCTCTCATGTGGACACAGTGTGCAGTAGTACTCTGTACAGAGAAGCCGCTGTCTCCATTATCTGTCGTCATACATGTCCAAGAGATAGTAACTGAGGTCTTTTCCAAATAGATGGGTGGTGAAGCCATAGCCATCACTGCACTAGAAGCACCATACCTCATCCTCTCTAGGCCCATTTGTATGGCAGTGCCAGTATACCTCCTGGCTGTGCCAGAGTGATCATAAAGCCCAGCAGCTGTACAGACATGAACTTCAGAGGGTGATCTGAGAATGACTTAACTCCTTCCTGACTGCTCTTGAATTCTTCAATATACCTATGCCCTTTTCTCTCCTTCTGCTTCCCTAGGGTCTTCTGACATAATTCCTATGAGGCAAACTGCACAAAGGCTTCCCCTGTAATCTTGTCCATGGGGTCCACAGGCAATGTGATCCTCTTTGGCACAATTTCCAGCCCCAAGAAAGACTGAAGAATTTCTTCCTTGGTGCATCCAGTTAGGAGTCCTTGAAGTCACACAAAGCCAACATTGGCTATGTAGGCACTGTTTCGACCTCTGTGCTTCAACACCCAATCCATCTTCGTTCTGTGGGACTTGAACGCCTCTGTGTACTGGTATCCCATGCTTTCCTGGTCTTTTTTAAGGGCCATTTTTACATCACCTTCCCATTCGAGTTCAACAAAAGCCTTACCACTCTGCCTGGCTTCTCTCGTGCCAGTGAAATGAATGCCTGCAGCCTCATCATGAATTGTGTAGTCAGAAAGGAAATTCTGCATATCCTTAATAGAGCAGGACCAGGGCATACCATGGAGCTTGACCACAAAACCTATACCTCCCTTGGGACCCAGCGTCATCGACACTTGAGAGGACAGACGTCAAACAAGCTGGGGTGCAGCTTTTTGTGGCTTAAGGAACAACCCAGGGAATAGGGGAGAGAGATGTGTACAGTTGGAAACACTCCTAGTAGGTAATGAGTTGTACACTGAGGGGAGAAGGACTGATTTCTATTTTCATCAAACAAGCACAGTTTATAGCCAAAGGAGCCCCAATTCCATCTGACACTTAAAAACAGTGGGTTCTGGGGAGAATCCAGGTGCATCTCTTTTTGTTATTAACCTCCAGCTCCAAGTCTCAAAGCTCCCACTCTTCTTCACATCCAGCACCTTCATTGTCCCTCTAAGTACCTTCTTCTCCAGAAAGACATGGAGCAGTCCAAGATAATTTAATTGACTTGAAGGGGAAGTTTTCCCACACGGATAAATGTTTAAACCAATGTTTGCATGCCATTTTTTTCAACTTCCATCAAATTCAGTTTGTAATCTCAACTTTAAATTGATCCTACTGCTATTCAAAATGTCTTTATGGAAGAAGTGGACTAAAGTACCAGGCTGATATGGGGGAAAAATAATTTTATCTCTAATGGAGAATTTGCAGCATCTTCTTCCAACATCTTTCATCCTGTCTTCGTAGCCTGAATCATTCATCTCACAAATATGTTGAGTACCTAACTTTTGCTGCCTGGAAATTTATGCTTTTCTTAACATATAAAGATGACGGACAGTCATTAGTCTATCACCAAGATCTAAAATTTATGTTCTTCTAGCCTCCATGGTAAGCTTACTTAATGTTGTTTTCAAGATGCCAGTTTGAGGCCATGGAAAAGAAAAAAGAGAGATCCATACAACCCGATCTGACCCTTGACTCATCATGATCCAACCAATGAGTTTTTGTGCAAAAAACACAACCCTTTTATGCAGTGCCTTTAACTGTGGTTTATCGGTAGAGATTAAATTATGGAACCACTAGCTGCATTACCAAATTTAGTCAAAGCATTTGCAATGAACTTTCTTTCTGATTCAGCAGTACTGAATTTTAGTTTGTTTTTCCCAATTAAACAAAATGTCTCAACCATGACTAGAAAAGGAGGGAGGGGGGAATCAACCATTGAACCTTGCCAATTTCTGGACAAACCTCATCTTTTCAGATTATATACTGTATGTGTGTATGTATGTATGTGTGTGTGTGTGTGTGTGTGTGTGTGTATTCTGTATAAGTAGTATGTGTATATATTGATGCCTGAGGACTTGGAGGAGGCAATGACTGAAAAGAAAGCATTGATTTCAGGAGTGGTCAACAGTGCTCTCCCTGCTTATCCTGTATTGAGGTCCAGTTCCTGGCACTTCCCTCAACTATCACAAATTCTGATGTCTCAGGTTCTGACTTTACTTCAGAACTTTTACATTTCTTGTGTTGAAAATCTCTTTCCCTTACCCATCTTCCTTCAATCTGGTTCTACTTCCTATGTTGCAGCTTGACAGTCAAGACAACAGGTAGAATAAATAAAGAGTTACACTTTTGCAGCTCTACTGCTTAACTGGGGTTTGCAGAAGCCGGGTTGGTGGGGTGTTCTCTAGACATCACTCACAACACAGGATTGTCTCTCCGTGAGTGGTCATTGCGAAGGTTGGCTCTGCCTAAAATTAGCCAAAAGGTTTATGGAGTTTCAATGTGGCTTATTTATTTTTTTTTTATTGAAGTAAAATTCATATTCATAAAATTCGCTATCTAATCTGAAAGTGTGCAATTCAGTGGCTTTTAGCACATTCACAATATGGTGCAACCATCACCACTGTCTAGTTCCAGAATATTTTCATCACTTATAAGGAAATTCCAAGCCCCTTTAAGCTGGAACCCCCTTCACCAGCCCCTGGCAACTACTAATCACCTTTCCGTCTTTATGGACTTGTCTATTCTAGATATTTCACACAAATGCAGTTATATAAAATGTAGCCTTTTGTCTGGCTTCTTTCACTTGCCATAATGTTTTCAAGGTGAATTCATATTGTAACATTTAGTGGTACTTCATTCCTCTTCTTGGCTGTATTATATGGATATACCATATTTATCCATTCATTAGTTGATGGACATTTGGAGTGTTTAGATCTTTTGAGTACTGTGGTGCTGCTGTGAACATTCATGTACCAATTTTTTTTTTAACATAAGGTAGATTTTTTAAAAAGATTTTTAAAATTTATTTATTTGACAGAGAGAGATCACAAGTAGGCAGAGAGGCAGGCAGAGAGAGAGAGGAAGGAAGCAGGCAGTGGGGCTTGATTCCAGGACCCTGGGATCACGACCTGAGCCGAAGGCAGAGCCTTTAACCCACTGAGCCACCCAGGCGCCCCGTCATGTACCAATTTTTGTTTGAACATCTGTTTTCATTTCTTTTGTGTCTATACCTAGGAGTAGAATTGCCATGTCATATGGTAGTTCTATGTTGAACTCTGAGGAACCTCCATACTATTAACAACAGCAGGTGTACAGTTTTACATTCCTACCAGCAGTGTGTGAGGATTTCATTTTCTCTGGATGCTTACCAAAACTTTGTTAATTTCCAGTGTTTTTTATTATAGCTATCCTAGTGGATGTAAAGTGTATTTTATTGTGCTTTTGACTTGCATTTCTTTATGATTAACAATGTTCATTTTTTTCATGTGCTTATTGACCATGTGTTATCTTCTTTGGAGAAATGTCTATTCAAGTCCTTCTGCCCATTTAAATTTTTATTTTTTTAAAGATTTTATTTATTTATTTGACACAGAGAGAGTGAGCATGCACAGCAGGGGGAGTAGCGGAGGGAGAGGGAAGAAGCAGACTCCCTACTGAGGAGGGAGCCCGAAACGGGGTTCTGTCCTAGGACCATGGGATCACGACCTGAGCTGAAGGCAGGTGCTGAACTGACTGAGTCACCCAGGCACCCCATCTTTTTACCCATTTATAACTCAAATTTGTGAAAGTTCTTTATATATTCCAGATACTAGACCCTTATCAGATATATGATTTGCAAACACTTTCTCCCTTTCTGTGGGTTCTCTTTTTACTTTCTGACAGTGTCCTTTGATACTTGTGTATGAGTTTTACAGAGCTGGCCCCATGTGAAATTTGAAGGAGTATCTTTAGTCAGTCAGTGTCTCTCTCCTGCCTCTTTTTTTTATTTTGATTTTTTTAAATTTTATTTTTTAAATTTCTTTTCAGTGTACCAGAATTCATTGTTTATGTACCACACCCAGTGTTCCATGCAATATGTGCCCTCCATAACACCCACCACTAGGCTCACCCAACCTCCCACCCCCTACCCCTTCAAAACCCTCAGATTGTTTTTCAGAGTCCATAGTCTCTCATGGTTCATCTCCCCCTCCAATTTCCCCCAACTCCCTTCTCCTCTCCATCTCCCCATGTCCCCTCTTTCACTTTTCTTCACTCACTTCCAGTTTCTTCATTTCTCTTATACTATACTCTCCAAAGACCAGGAGAAACAAAACAAAACAAAACAAAACAAAAAAAACCCCTTTCTGATAAATTCATTCACACTGGCGTGTAAATGACTAATAAGGCCTAATGACTTACTCTCCCACCAAAGGTGTTAGCATGTCAGTAACTGAAAAGAAAGAAAAGGAATTCATGAAATATCGGACATTGATGAACATAGTAGGCTGAGATCATGGGACACCTTTCTGTTGCTCCTGAAATTACACTAAGTTAACACCTCCAGTTCTATTTAAAATAAGGATTATAATCACAGATCTGAGGTTTCACAAAACCAATCATGTCCTCTGTAAAACTCTGAACTAAGCCTGTGGGGCTTCTAAGTGGGCAGCCACTCTGCCAAGCACATTAGTAATTAAGCCTCAACGTTGTTCTGTTCTTAAACAGTAGTTCAGATGCTTTTAGAAAATAGACACTCTCCTTGAGTCTTACCTATTGAACCCCTAACGTCACCTCGGAGCTCTCATCCTTCTATATCTTCAGAGCACCATGAACTGCATTGAACATGGTTGCATTTTCTTATTCCTGAACCATATTGTCCTGGGGCTGAAATGAATCTATAGCTTCTTAGCCTTCCATGCCTGCTTGGGCACCCATTGAGTCTTCTCCATCATTCCCTGGACATTCTTCATTTCAGTATCACAGAGGCTGTTGACAGCTCTAATGATTATGCTACAGAGAAAACCAAATTACCCTAATCAGCCTGCTCTGAGGCTGGCAGGTATGTGGTGCTGTCACAGCAAGTTGGTGATATAAATCTGCCATGAATAGAGCTTTCTTCCAGCTGCTCTGACAGGGCCACCTGCCGTCTGTGCCCCACTTCCTGCCAGGAAGCTCTATGACCTTCAGTGGCCAATGCCAAGTGATTAGAAAGCTGGTAGCATTTGTGCCAGGACCTTTGTCTCTGTGGGTTTTCTTTGCTGTGACAGAGAATCAGGAAGTCCCAGAAAAGAACTACAGAGAATTTTTCTCCTTATCCAAAGATACAGGGTAAAGATTCTGTCTATACAAAGGTGATGAGAAGTAGCTCAGGGCAAACCTTTCCTTTCTCAGGCTTGTGCAAGTAAGATTTGGCTAACAAATCTCTCAAAATACCAAGCACCTTTGAGCTGCTTATGAGAAAAGAGACAGGGGAATTTAATAAGATAAATCTAAAAGTTAAAAACCAGACCAGCTTAAGAGACTATGGACTCTGAAAAACAACCTGAGGGTTTTGAAGGGGCAGGGGTGGGAGGTTGGGGGAACCAGGTGGTGGGTAATAGGGAGGACACGTATTGCATGGAGCACTGGGTGTTGTGCAAAAACAATGAATACTGTTATGCTGAAAAAATAAATTAATTAATTAAAAAAAAACAAACACCAGACCAGCTTAACAATGAGTAATTGAAAAGTGAAATTTTTAAAAATACCATTCCAAAAATATGAAGGCACAGGAATAAGTCTGATAAAAGATGTGTAAGATCTGTAAAAACAAAAACAAAAACAAAACCTGAATAAAAGTAAAACCAGAGAAAGATTAAGGAAGATCAAAATAAGTGAAGACATACATCTTATTCATGAATCAGATGATTCAGCATTGTAAAGATGTCAGTTCTCTGTAAAATGATCTATAGACTCAAAACAATCCTAAACAAAATTACAAGAGACATCTTTGTAGAAATTAATGAGTTGATTCGAAAATTTGTATGAAAGTGCAAAGGACCTAGAATAACCAAAGCAAATTTGAAAAAAGAAGAAAGTTGGAGGGCTAATGCTACCTGATTTCAAGACTTAGAAAGCTACGGTATGAAGATAGTGTGGCAATGGTATAAAGATAGATCAGTAGAACAGAGTAGAGAGTCTAGAAACAGATCTACTCACATATGGACAGCTGACTTTCAACAAAATCACAAAGACAATTCAATGGAGAAAGTAAAGTTTTTTCAACAAAACCTGCTGGAATAATTGTATATCCAGATGCAGAAATATGAATCTTGATCCACAGTTTGTACAATATGCGCAAGTTAACTCAAATGGATCATAGCCTTAAAGTTTAAAGTTTAAACCTACAAGAGTACAAAAGTTCTAGAAGAAAACACGGGAGAAAAATATTTGTGACCTTGGGTTAGACAAAGATTTTGATCAATAAAAGAAAATACTGCCAAGTTAAACTTCATAAAAATTATAACCTATGCTCTTTAAAGATATCATTAACAAAATGATCAGACTAGATACAAACTGGGAGAAAATGTTTAAAATATGTTTCTCCTAAAGGATTTGCATCAAAAACATGTAAAGAACACTCAGACTCAATAATAAGAAATAAACAATCACAAAAATGCGTTAAAGATTTGAATAAAGTCTAAATCCTTTAGAAAGAAGACCATAACCACAATCAGTGTCAAGAGAGAACACGCCCACACTCAGCCCTTTAGTAGGATTGTCTAGAACAGCTGTGGCAGGAATAGTAACAAACAGCTCTGATTTGGGAAGAGTTTCCACCCAATCCATTGTTTCACCTAAAGGTTCTCAACCTTTCCAAAGAAGATACAAAGATAGAAATAAACATGGAAAAATGTTCAACATCCTTAGTTGTTAGGGAATGTAAATTAAAACTATAGTTAAATATCACTGCATACTTATAAGAATAGCTAAAATTAATAAGACTGACCATATGAAATGTTGATGAGAATGTAGGAGAACAGAAACTGTCACAAACTGTTCATTGGAATGTAATTTGGTACAACCATTCTAGAAAACACTTTGGCAGTTTCTTAAAAAGCTAAAATACTGAGAGATATTTTCACACCCTTATTCACAGAACTATTTACAGTAGCCAAAAGTGGAAGCAATTCAGATATCCATGGGCAGATGGACAGATAAACTAAGTGTGGTCTATACACACAATGGAATATTAGTGAGCCATAAAAAGGAAGAGAATCCTGTCACATGCTATAATATAAAAGAAACTTGAGAATTTGTGGTTAGTGAGATAAATCAGTCACAAAAAGACAAATTCTGAATGATTTTGGTTATATAGAATAATCAAGTTCATAGATACAGAAAGTGCAATAGTGGTTACCAGAGATTGGGGGAGTGGGGAAAGGGAGTTGTCTAGTGGATATAAAATTTGAGATTTACAAGATGAGGTTTTGGAGATCTGTTTCATAATATGTGAATATACTTAATACTGCTGAACTTTGCATTTAAAAGTGGTTAGATTTTAAGTTGTGTGAATTTTTTTTTTTAAGATTTTATTTATTTCTTTGAGACAGAGACATCGAGAGAGAGCATGAGAGGGGAGAAGGTCAGAGGGAGAAGCAGACTCCCCTTGGAGCTGGGATCCTGATGTGGGACTTGATCCCAGGACTCCAGGATCATGACCTGAGCCAAAGGCAGCTGTCTAACCAACTGAGCCACCCAGGCACCCTAAGTTGTATAAAATTTAATGGTAACTTTTATGTTTTCAACCATAAAAATGAAGAAAAAGTTAAACATACTATATGATATAGTCATTCCACTCCTAGGTATTTACTTACGAGAAATGAAAGCACTTATTCATACAAAAACTTACACAAAAATGTTCATAGAAGCCTTGTTCATCCAGAAGCCAGAAACAACCCAAATATCTATGAACAAATGGATGGAGACACAAATTGTGCTATTATGTAACTGTTTCTGGACTCTTGGTTCTGTTCCGTTGGTTTATACATCGGTTCTTATGCTCGTACCACACTGTCTTGATTATTGTAGCTTTGTAATAAACTTTAACATTGGGAAATACCAATCCTCCAACCTTGTTCTTTTTCAAGATCATTACCTATTCTGGGATTGCATTAAATCTATATATCAATATATCACTAACAATAGAAATCCAAAAGTCTCTCCCAGAAACCTTTATAAATATTAAATTACCCGTTCATATTTGATGATTTTACTAATACAAGCCATTTTCTTTTTACTTTGTTCCTAAATCTAGGTAATCCCTTTTATGAACTTAAAGAACTTTACTAAGTAGAATTACATGTTTTTCACTTGGTATTATTTATCTTTATTACTTTCATATTTCATCAAAAACCTAGTCTTTCAGGGGCACCTGGGCACCTGAGTGGCTCAGTAAGTTAAGTGTATAGTTCTTGATTTCAGCTTAGGCTGTATCTTATGGCTCCTGAGAGCCAGCCCTGAATTTGGGCTCCGTGGTCAATGGGGCGTCTGCTTGAGTTTCTCTCCCTCTGCCCCTCCCCCCATACATACGCTTGCACTCTCTCTCTCTCTTTCAAGTACATAAATCTTAAAACAAAACAAAACAAAACAAAACCTAGACTTTCACTTTTAGTTTCTCTGGGTTTCCTTTAGAATCTGTCACAATAGGTCCAAAAAGAAGATAGTAATATATGGCTCTGAAGCCTGCTACCAGCGTTTCTTCTTTGTTGCTGTGTGGCCTTCATTTGAGACCCTTGAAGATAAGGATACTGTGGGTTGAGCTATAGCAAATTCAGCTCAGATCCTGTTATGTTACAAAAGAACATCCCAAGAATGCCAAATCTGTGTGTGCTAATCCTGAGCTTGCACAGGCTTGCTTTCCCTTCCTGGAAAAGCCTCTTGATGAATTTGGACCTTGAAAGTCATTGGGCTGCAAAAAGGAATGGTGACACAAGGAGACAAGGACACACGGAGATACTTTCTTAATAAAGCATTGACCTTCCCTCACCCATAAGGCCTCAGTGTCCTCACTGTCAGTCCTGTGTCAACAAAGAACCCAGGACAAAGCAGTGTGCCTGACCAGGGGGTTGGAGTGGCTGAAAAGCAAGACCACGGGAGAAGACTGAAGGAAGTTTCAAGGACAGAAAATTAGTCCCATGAAGCATGTCTACTCCTGGCCTCTGATATTCCAACCCAAGCTAAGAAGCAACTGTGTAGAAATGAGAGGGCTTGTTGTTAGTTAGAGGTCATCAATAACAGAAGATTTAAGAATGTTAATGTGCAAGGAGTGATGATGAAGTCCAAAATATTTAAAAAGAGGACCATTACTTAGTCTCAAGAAAGAACACACCCACACTCAGTCCTTGAGTACCATTGTCTAGAACAGCTGTAACAGGAACAGTAACAACAAGTAATTCTAACTTGGGGAGAGATTCCACCCAATCCATTTTTTCACCTAAAGGTCTTCAACCTTCCCACCCTAGAATCTCACTATCATGCACTCATTTTTACTGTCAGCCTTAAGGAAGGGAACTGTAGCTCAGGACATGGCTGACAGCTTCACTTGGAGAAGTCTTACTCAGAGCCCTCTGAAGTATGTGGTCTTTGCTCTCCCTGAAGTGGCTTGCCTGCTGGGCTTCTGTGGTCCAAAAACAGTGGCATCTGCTAACCCTATAGTCACCTAAAAGGGCATGTTGTCTCTACTCTGGGCCAGTTTCTGTGCCTATCCTACTACCCAGTTACATCCCCCTTTTTAAGACCTCCATTTCCTCAGTCAGAATGTTGGCCTAAGTTGGCTGCTAAGTTCTTTGCGCATTGTATGTTCCATGACATTTGGAATGTACTCAGCTTGGGATCTAATGCCAACTATTGCCCTTACCAGAGCTTTCTCCACTTTAGGTGCCCAAACCAGAGACCTTGAAGCCATCCTTGCTTTTCCTCTCTCACACACACCCTTTTTCTAATCCAGCTGCTGATGCTGGCAGTTCCACCTTTAAAATGTAACCCACATCTAAACACTTCTGACCACCTTCATCCTCCTACCTTCATCTCTTACCTGCAATATTACACCAGCCTCGCCATTGGTCTTTCTACTCCTGCTCCCTTTGGACAATTCTTAACTTTGCAGCCAGAGTGATCCCATTACAGTGTGAGTCAGATCACATTACCTCTCCACTTAAAACCCACTAAGTCCCCCTTATTTAACTCAGAGTAGAAGCCAAACATCTTCCAGAGCTTTTAAGACTCCTGCCTCAGGGCCTCTGCACTTTCTGTTCTCCTTGCTTCTACAATTTATGCCAAATGTCCACATAACTCACTCCTTCACCTTCCTTGAGAATTTGTTCAACGATCACCTTCTCATTGGGTCTATGATGGCAACCCAACTTAAAATGGCAATGCCCCCTATGTGCCCTGTCCCTCGGCCCTGCTGTGCATCCTCCACAGTACTTCTGTCATGCCGTGTGTTGCATTTGTTTTCTCCCTACCTCAGTTAGAATGTTTGATAAATGAGAACAGGGATTTTTGTTTGTTTCTTTGCTGCTGCATCCCCAATGCTTAGACCATAATCTGACACTTGGAAGGTTCTGAGAACTATTTAACTGGATTAATGAAATGAGGAACAGCAAGTTCTTTCTTGCATGGAAGTACGGAGGTAGAGTAGTATATATTTTCCTTCTCTCATTCCTCAGTCTCATTCCCTTATCTCAGCTTACATTTGCCGCTCATTTCTTAAACATGATATTTCTTGGAAGTAGCATGAGGAGGGACCACATTCCAATGGCGGTCTGCAGGGCTAGTCCTTGGACGAGAAGTATACCTCATATTACATAACACTGCATTTCTCTACAGACAAATCCACTCCAGCTTCTGTGTCTTGAGCTTCTTTGTATGGCTGGCATTCCTAGCTCATGTTAGAACTTGCCTGTTTGAGAAGCCAGAATTGAGATTTGGGAATCAATATTTTGAAAGTCCATAACAAATACCCAAATAAATCCATCCCAAACTGAGCTTCCAATCCTCTTTAGTTTTGAACTTTGAATCTAAAATGTCTTTTAAACTTCGAAGTGGAGAGGTTCAATAGGCAGATACATGTGCCAAAATCTGTGAGGAAAGAAAAAAAATGGTTTGTTAAAAGAGTAATGGTGGGGCGCCTGGGTGGCTCAGTGAGTTAAAGCCTCTGCCTTCCGCTCAGGTCATGATCCCAGGGTGCTGAGATCGAGCCCCACATCGGGCTCTCTGCTCAGCAGGGAGCCTGCTTCCCTTCCTCTCTCTCTGCCTGCCTCTCTGCCTACTTGTAATCTCTCTCTCTGTCAAATAAATAAATAAAATCTTAAAAAAAAAAAGAGTAATGGTGATGAGAGCCTATATGTAGAAACTTGAGGTTGAATCAGATGTAAAAAGTATCTCTCAATTACTCCCTCTCTCCCTCACTCACTCTTTCATTCATTTATTTATTCAATACCCATGTGACACAGTTTCTTCATGGAATAACCTTCAAACACACATAGCACCAAAACTAAACTTAAAAATGATTTTTTTAAAAATTCAATTTAGTTAACATATAGTGTGTTACTAGTTTCAGAGGTAGAGTTCAGTGATTCATCAGTTGCATATAACACCCAGTGCTCATTCCATCAAGTGTCCTCTTCAATGCCCATCACCCAGTTCCCCCAACCTCCTCCCATCTGCCCTCTGGTAACCCTCAGTTTGTTTCCTATACTTAATAGTCCCTTATGGTTTCATTAGAGAAGAGGACCCAGAAGATCCATAAGCATCCCACCCCCCAGCTTCCCTCTCTTGCTCCTAGGGAGGGTACCACACACCAACTGTAAAGTGAGTTCTTCTTTCACATTGGAATTTCCTAGTGAAAAAGTCCCCACTTCATTATATGTTATTATAACGAAGAGAGACAGTGAACCAATAGTTGCAAGTAGCTCAGAATTCCTATGGAGATAAAAAGAGAGTTGTGCTCTAAAACAGAAGTTCCCAACACAATCTACATATTATCACCTGGGGCTATTTTTTAAACTATGGCTATCCATACCCATCCTAGATAATCAAATTTAATTGGTCCAGCATAGGCGTGGTAACAAGTGGTTTTTAGAAACTTCCCCAGTTTATTATGTGTAGCCAAAGTTAACAGTTTAACAAAGTAACCTAGTTTATTTGTTAGGCCACCAAAATGCAGTGATTTTTTTTTAAATACAATGACTTTAATTTGAGATTTAAATAATGATGAACAGATGAAGTGAGAAGTAGAAAGGTGTGAGAGAGCATCCCAGGCAATGGGTATAGCCATGAATACCATGCTAGAATGGATGATCTGGTTTTAGAAAGCCAAGAGCAGACTCTACAGCCATTTTAGCTGTTCTTTAACATGGAGAAATGATGCCCAAAAGAAGAACATTCCTGATTTCCCACAAAGCCATCTAGGAAATGACCTAAAGAATCTGGACTCTGGGAACAAAACTGAGGGTTACAGAAGGGAAGGGGGTGGAGGAATGGGGTAGTCAGGCGGTGGGAATCAGGAGGGCACATGTGGTGATGAGCGCTGGGTGTTATATGCAACTAATGAATCATAGAACACTGCATCAAAAACTAATGACAAATTACATGATGGCTAACTGAACTTAATAAAAAAATAAAAATAAATTAAGTACCTTCTATAATGCATGAAAAAAAAAAGAAGAAGAAAACAGAAAACACCGTCATATAGACCGAGCTGGCACTGCCGCATGTACCTAACAAAGGAATCGGTCTTTTCACTTCCCTCAGTACAGATTTAGTTCGCAATTTTTGCTCATGTATCTACTGTGTTTGGGATTAATACCTTAGGACCATACCTCAGGACCCCTCAAAAGGAATGCTAATGCACATAATTCCACCTTGACTTTAGGAGTTTTCAGAGACAAAACCCAAACCCTCTGGGGACAGGATACTGGAACTATCCTATAAAAAGGTGTTCTTCCTAAACAGTTAACCCTATTAGGTGAGGCAAGAGGTAGAAAATGTCACATTAACAAAGAAAATGCAGGATTTGAATTTCATATTTCTAAAAGGTACAGGAAAGAATGACCTTTATTGCACCTTTCCCCATCTTCTGAGGAGCAGGGGCCAGTAATCATTTTAACCCTCACAGGCTCTGAACAGAGTTTTGTTCATAGTATAATCATGTCTGGGGCACAGTTTGATTGGTGTGCAAATCTCCATTTCCCTTGTTCTAAACATTTTTTTGTTTATCTACAGCTTTTGTCCTTGTCTTCCAATTGCTAATGGCTTGGGAGAATTAATGGCCCAGGAGATAAACAAACAGGTTTTGTTTCTGAACATAAAGTCTTTATGGTCCTGCCAAAGATTTTTTTTTCTACACTATTTATTTCCCTCTTTCGTTAAGGACAAAAATGATGCTTGCAGGAAATATTTATCTTCTCGTATGCCTTATGCAAGTCATGAGGGAAGTAGAAATTAGAATGACCTTAAATCCTTGCACCATATTGTATCTTTACTTTAGCCATTATGGTATCAGGGGACAGGGGAGTGGGAGAGGAATGATGTTAAAATACCGTGAACTTGGGGTAGAAGTTTCCAACGTAAACATCTTTTGAATTTCTTCTTTACTCTGAAATGAATTATTTGAAACAAATCACTCTGTCATAACACGTTTTTTGTTTTACCAGGCCAAAGAGAAGAGATTTATTTTCAAACTGTAGCAGATATTTGGGATCATAAACAAACCTTGGTGGTTAGTGTCCCCAGAACATTTGATGCCACCTCTTTGAATTCATATAGTCAATAAAATATATATATTCAACTTATATTGGCAATATATTCTAAAGAAGCTCACTTTTGTATATGCCTTGGTATATACATATGCAGCTTCTAATCAGTTGCCTGGGGGGATGGATGGGATACTGAGGGAGCTGCTTTCACTAGAAAATATTTGCAAGGTAGCTTTGGAAGTAGTAGAAAGAGAAAGTACTTTTATTTTGTAAGTATTTGGTACTTGTTATGAAATAGCTACTGTGCTAGAGATTGGAGATATGGATAAAATACGATATGTGGCTTTGAAAGAGCTTTTATCTGAGCTGGGCCTTGGAGTATGTGTAGGAGCCAGCCAGAAGGAAGGAAGAAAGGGTATTCCAGGTTGGAGACGGGGGGTGGAAATAGCATGTTCAATGACACAGAAATGTGCAAGCTCTAGGAAGTTCCAAGAGGAAGGAGATCTTCAGAGTAATTGGAACACTTGATTCATTTGGAAAAAGATGGAGTCAAGTCCAAGATGATGAATCAGGAGGCAGCAGAGTATAGTGGTTGATGGCACAGAGTCTGGCCTGAGGTCAGCCCCTGGCCTCTTCACTGAGTAGCCTTAATGTCTTCACCTTTTTCCTTCATCTGCAAAATGAGAAGATAATAAGATCTCATGGGTGCTGAGAATAGTACCTGGTATGATTTGCCAAATTAAAGCAACAGTTTATTCTAAGATGATGAGGACTAATGCTAAAATGATGTCAGTGGTAAAGAAAGGAAAGGCCATTGCAATAGATGTTTCCCAGGTATATTTAAACGGCTTGTCAAATGATTGGATTGGGGTCAATCCTCTTCCAGAAGAGGAAGGGAAAAGGTCAAGAATGGCATTCGTGGTTTTAACTTGAGAAACCCTAGATGGTAGGGCCTGTGGTTGAGCTCAGAATATATAAGGTGGAGATCTATTTCTGCCATTCTGTGTTTAAGGCTCACATATAACAACTAGGTAGAGACCTCTGTTAGAAATTAGCAATAAGAGCTTATAGTTGGAGAAATAATAAAAATAATGAATTTGACAATTGTCATTATAGAATTGGTCACTGAAGTCAAAAAGGAAATTTAAAATGTGAATATGTAGAGTAGGTTTTCTCAACTTCGGTGCTATTAACATTTTTGGGGTGGCTGGTTCTTTGTAATGCAGGGGGCTATCTTATACATTCCAGGATGTTGAATAATATCCCTTACCTCCACCCACTAGATGTCAGTGGTTCTTTCTGCCTTCATCAACAACCAAAGATGTCTCCAGATATCACCAAAAGCCCTCCCCCGTCCCCAGGGTAGGGAAGGTGTTGGAGACTAGTCCCTTCTTGAGAACCTCCGGTGTAGAGTAATAACAGTGGAGGGGGAAACTTGGGCAAATTATGTTCAGTTTCTGAATACATTAATTGCAAATAATCATAGGAATAACACAGATGTTGTTGTAAGAGGCATTCTGAAGTAGCCAAATGCTGAGCAAATGGTACTTATTATGATTAGCCAAAGTTGAAAAATCCATGTGTGTTATATAGGTGAAATGGTGGGATTTTTTTTATTAACATAAAATGTATTATTATTTTCAGGGCTATAGGTCTGTGATTCATCAGCCTTACACAATTCAAAGTGCTCACCATAGCACATACCCTCCCCAATGTCCATCACCCAGCCACCTTCCCCTCTAGCAACTCTCAGTTTGTTTCCTAAGATTAAGAGTCTCTTGTGATTTGTCTCCCTCTCTGGTTTATCTTGTTTCACTTTTCCCTCCCTTCCCCTATGATCCTCTATCTTGTTTCTCAATTTCCTCATATTAGTGAGATTATAGGATAATTGTCTTCCTCTGATTGACTTATTTTGCTTAGCATAATACCCTCTAGTTTCATCCATGTCATTGCAAATGGCAATATTTCAGATTTTTGGTGGCTGCATAATATTCCATTGTGTATATATGCCACATCTTTTTTATCCATTCATCTGTTGATGGACATCTAGGCTCTTCCATAGTTTGGCTAAGAAATACTGGGATTTTTTTTTTTTTTTAAAGATTCATTTATTTGACAGATAGAGATCACAAGTAGGCAGAGAGGTAGGCAGAGAGAGAGAGAGGAGGAAGCAGGCTCCCCGCTAAGCAGAGAGCCCGATGTGGGGCTCGATCCCAGGACCCTGGGATCATGACCTGAGCTGAAGGCAGAGGCTTTAACCCGCTGAGCCACCCAGGTGCCCCATACTGGGATTTTTTGATAGACTTTCTTTTTGGGGGAGAGGTTTGGGTCATTATAAAGGATATTCATCCATCTTCACTAGTATTGTCAGTTCCTCCTCGCCTCACACACACCCATGTTCAATTTCAAATGGTAAAGCCAAGTCTCGAAATCCTAGACTGCTCTTACCCAGGGCTGAATTTAGCTGGATGAAGTATTTCAAGTCCCTCTTCTCAATTCTTTCTGCTCCTCCTCTATCCCCAGTAGGGGAAACTGATGTTAATGTCAGACAACATGTCCACGGCTGTTCATGAATCTGGTTGCCATAATTGCTGAACGTGAGATTTGGGATATCATATATCTTGGTATTACGAGGAAATATTTTTTTTAAAAGGCAAACAGAAACAAAGTCAGATCCTGGGGTCTGGTTTTCAACAGCAATAAATAATTCCCTGTATTCTCTTTCACACTAGGCCCTTTTCCAAATAAAGTTCTGCTATATCTCAGAGGAGGAGCCTGAGGACCAAATGGCTTCTGTAAATCAGGGAACTTGCAGTAGAGAATGGCATAATCTCTATCTAGGAACTGTTCCCCACAGCCTTTTGCCTTGGGGAATAATCATTAGTGAAGCTGTAACATTGCTCTTCTTATTTTAAATCCTTTCTCCTCTTGGATGTACCTTAAAGTTGTTGGTCTTTTTGTGTGTTTTTTGTTTGTCTCTTTATTTTTCTCTCCCCACTTCCCAACCAAACAATCTCAAGAAGCAAAGATATACTGCCTAGAACTGAGAGTCACTGTTCACTCAACCAACAAAATCTGGCCTCCAGCTAAGGTCGAAAGCAGCTGGCTGTGAGTGCCTCAACCTGTTGAACCTGCAAAGGCCCCACCTCCCACACCACTGGCCACTGCATGGAAAATTCCTGGGCACAGAAGGGTCAGCCTACGGACAAGGAATCAGCCAGCCATGCTTCTCTGGGCACAAGGACCTTGGCATCTGGCCAACCACTGTCATTAAAAGTGGGGGCTTTTATGTTAGTTTTTCTTAAGTTCATGTTTCGGGCAGCTTTTTATTATGATGTGATTTTTTTTTTTCCCCAAGGCCAGGCCTCCACCCTCCCATCTTTGGTGGAATGTGTTAATAATTTGCCCTAGGGAGATGAAAGCCTCTTTGATACAAGTAGAATAAACACATGGAACACTGTTCAAAGGTTTAATTTCCACAATAGGAGCCCAGTTTGGGGACTGAGAATTGGATGGAGAGAACGGTCTCATTTCTGAATCACTTTTCTCCTGCAGTGTCCCCCTTTGCCTCTGCAGCTCTTTCCTGACTTGTCCAGCTTAGGAGAATGCCAGCATGTGGTCTAGGACTCTTCAGACAGTGGCAGCCAACAAAGGCCATCACTAACTGTTGTGGTAAATCCCTACACAAGTCCTGAAATAGATTGTAAAGGCAATTTCCTTCTAGATGGGGTTACTTTGTGTGAGCCAAGGATCTTTCTGACTGCTTAACTAAGACTTGCTTCATGAAATCAAAACATATTAGAATGGAAAAGAAATCATTGAGTCCAGCATCTTCATTTTATAGATGAGGATGTGAATGCCCAGGAAGATTACATGACTTGTCTAGAATCACACAGGTTTTCCAAATCCCAGCATGAATTTTCCTCAAGACCTGCACTGTTATAATCCCATGGTTCCCAAGGACTGGCAGAAGTCAAAACAAACAAACAAACAAACAAAAACCCTTTTCAGGATTTCTCTAACTGCCTCTTTCTGTGCCCATCCCCATTTTGAGATGCTTCTGCCACCAAACCCTGGGCACCATCTCAGGACCCCATGAGCTCTCTAGAATCTCACTCAGTTGCATGATCTCAGTGGTCTGGCACGCTAGGGGTAGCTTACCCATGGTTCTCCAAAGCCTTCATCCTACACCCTCAAGGCCCTGTTTTCTGAAGCCAAATGAATTCCCAAAAAGCCATCCCAGCTCACAATGAGTCAATGTACTACCCATCTCAGACCCTAGGCAATTCATAGAAATTCCTCTCCATTCACAGAAATGCATTTAAACATCCCGAAGCCAGCCTGGAGAAGACTTGAACATGGCTGTGATTAGTATGTCTTGGTGACGTTTGTACTTGAGGCCCTTTCAAGTTTTGTTTTAATATTCATTCATTGGTAGGTTTGAGTACTTCAGAGGAGTTGGTTTGAAGGCAACTCATAGTCTGGTGGGGAGTCCCAGTTAAGGTGTCCAGAAGCCAAGGCCCACGAAATGCTATCAACTATGCTTGATCTTATATTATAAAGATACGTAACCTCCTTGGGCTGTGCCTTCCCAACTATAAAATGGGAATAAAACCTGCTCTAACCATTCTCAGGACTGATGTGAATCTAATTGGACAATAGATATTAAAGTAGTTCTTTAAGTAATTGGATGGAAAAGAGTCTTATTATATATGGTGGTGTATTTTTCATCTAATCATCTTGTGGATTCAAAAGCAATGGATAATAATCCTACTTAGGGTGCCTATTTCCTTAACGGCAGACTCCTACCTTAAGCTTCATTCCATGCAGCGTGAATTCATGTGTTTTTCTACATTGTTATGATGAATTTCCTATGTAAAGGTTTGCAAGTTGTTGTTGTTGTTGTGTTTTTTTCTGAGACACTCAAATATCCACTTTTCAGCCACTTTGATCCAAAGGTTATTCCATCATTTCTTTTCCAAAATTTGAAACATGACAGTAATCCTCTTTTCATCCAAATTTTGTAGCTTTGATCTTCATTAGCTTAACATTCAAAATATATAGATTTTTTTTTTTAATCATCAAAGTCATAAAATGTGTTTCAGCCCAGACACCTTGGGAGATTGAGTTTTCTTCTTCAGTTTCTCTGTCAGATTTTTCCTTTGTAGCAATTTCCCTGAGTGTCCTGAGGCACATTGCTCAGACATGTCCTCCTCCTCAACTGCTATCTTCCTTCTCCCTCTCCCTCAATGCTGTACACATAGTCCTTTCTGGAACACAGAGTTCTAGGATTATTTGAGAAAAATCCCACTTATTGACCAATAGTTTAATTCCTTATGGCTTCATTTCATCTCAAAAACGGCATTTAATTTGTATTTTCAAATTGATACACTTTTCAAAGTTGAAATGCCCCTAAGAAAAATTAGCAGTGCTTTTAATCCACCTGGAATTAGTAACATCTTGTCCTTTAATACTTTGCAGCCATGACAGTTTGAAACTTCTGCTTGAAACTTGTTACTGAAATCAGCTCCTTGACCATTTATGTTCAACAAAATAGTAATGCTTTTTATTCTATCCCCAATCATACCCTGGCTGCATGTGCTTTCAGAGTAAACTTCCTTCCTCATTTACCCCCATGGAGAAATGACCCATAACATGCTGCTCTTCAGAGCCTTGGAAACCTAGGTGCTGAGGTGCCAAATAGGCAGGGAGAACAAAAACAGTCACCAAAAGTGCACCAGAAAGAGAGATGGGTAGCTTCTTCTGACCCAACTGTGGAGTTACCTTTGAAGCACTGGGAAAACCAGTCATTTTTATGTGTGTACCACCTCTATCTAAGCTGTCTCGTACAAGCTGCTAAACAAAATGCTGCATTCTTTCTAAGTCCAACTTGGTGAACCTCAGGCTACCAATTAGTTTGTGAATAATTAGTGATATCCCACAGAAACAGAGAAATTCCACTGACCTCCAAAGATGCTGTGTGAATTCATTCTTGCTTTGTAGCTTGCTTAAAAGAGACAAAGCATTCTGTAAAATGTTAACAAGGTTCAGCCTGGGGGATTTACAACTGTTTACCCAGCACTGTTGCTCCCACTGCTAGTCTGTCTCCTAGCTTGCCCAAGTCCTGCCCTTGTCCCATCCTCCCCTGACCTGATACAATATGAGAATGTCAATACAATGACTCTAATAATGGTTCCTTTGTGTTTATATCATTGCTTTTCACCCAAAGATCCTTCAGCACATAAACTCACAAGGCCAGGAGCCCGTTGACATCTGCATCAGCCTGCCGTTCTTCTGGAACATGGAACATGTTCTTGTAAATTTGTATGGGACTGATGACAGAATACATTTTTCTGCATGTGGCATGGCAGGAGTTAAGTGATTAGTCTGAGACCAGAGAGGGAGAATTCATCCTGTTTCACAATCGGCTCTGTCTGTGGAGTTATCTTCAGAAGTCACCCTCTGTTAAGCGCCAGATAAATTCTGTTGATACTATTAATTGATAACTGGCTGGGACTTTCCACTATGAGAAAATGGCAAAACAATAAGCATTCCTTTGACTTGTACTTTTCTTCTGAATCACATTAACTCTGGTGGCAGCCCTTCGAGGCAGTCAAGTGCCTTCATTTGTTCAATATGAATTTATTAAATATCTGCTTCCTTTAGCGTCTGATAGATGGGAAAACAAAAGCACCTTCGTGCAAGAAACTGGGTGTCTCACTGGAAAGAGAAAAGATCCAAATGTGGAAATAATAGTTCCAAGTAGTACATAGTTAAATGCCAAAGCTAGTCGCTCACTTAATGGGTGTTGTGGGTCCCCAAGAGAGAAGATTGAATGGGAGCCAAAGGGGTCTGGGAAAATTCACAGAAGAGTGGACACATTTCTGGGATTTAATGAATGATTAAAATTTACACAGTGAACTGGGGAACATACCACATCTTTATAATAGCCTAAGCAAAATTTGGGTGAGGTGAAAAAGAAAAGACAGAGCCTAGTGGTGGGGGCCACCAGACTGCTGGCCTGTGGCCAGGAAACTTGTGATCTGGTCTCTCTCTCAAGTTGGTCAAGCCTGGTGCATTCCAGGGCTGGCCCATACTCTCCTCGGCGAGCACTGCCTACCAACCCAGGACCCTCTGAGGCTCTGGAGCATCTTCCATCCAAACCTAGCCTCTGCTTCATTGTCTTTCATGCCACCACAGAGGGCCCCAGGAGGCTCACAGACTTTGCACACAGAAACTGAGGCACAAAACCTCAGGGCATCCACTGCCTGAGTACTTTATGCTGCAGAATGGTTTAGTGGCAGCCGGAAAGTTAGTTTCTTTCAGGGATCCTAAGAAAGTGAAAGCCAGCTTTCTTTGCCATCAGTGCTCCCTCTACCTATTCAAATACCTCTTAAACAACCAGAGGAGTTTTTTGTTTTTGTGGTTTTTTTTTTTTTTTAATCTGACTCTTCTCTGGCCTCCAACCCCTGTTAGGATCAGGACTCTCCCATGTCCCCTGCATCCTCTAACTCTTCCACGTGAAACAGCAAATTCATGGGGCACCTGGGTGGCTCAGTGGGTTAAAGCCTCTGCCTTCAGCTCAGGTCATGATCCCAGGGTCCTGGGATCAAGCCCCGCATCAGGTTCTCTGCTCAGCGTGGAGCCTGCTTACCCCCCTCTCTCTCTGCCTGCCTCTCTGCCTACTTGTGATCTCTGTCAAATAAATAAACAAAATCTTTAAAACAAACAAACAAATTCATGGACTTACTGTTCTGGTAGAATGATTCTTTACTTCCCCATGGGAAAAACCAATAGTGTCCAAATCTTGGTTTCTTAAAGGAGACATGTAAGTTTTTTTTCCCTTGAAAATCTAATCTCAAGATAATAGCCTTAAAAACAGGTTCTATTCTGGACACCAAAAGCTGACTATTATCTGAGTTTTTGTAATTGGAAAAGTCTATTCTTTTTTAATCCAACTCCTCCCATTTCCCCACTCCCCCACTGAGACTCATGCACAAAGACACACCACTTTTGAGCATGCCTGGTTAAAAGGAGAAAATAAAGAAGTCCAAAAGCAAGAAAATGCACATTCATATTTTCCAAAGTTTTAAATGACATATGGAAAGAAAGTTAACAAGGCTTCTTAAACTAATCTAGCCCCAGTGAGATTTCAGAGACATGGAAACTTGGTCTACATAGTCACCAAAATACCTAAGTGTTTGTTTTCTGTAACATGAAAGCTACATAGGAAATTATGCAAACCATTTGGAAAGAACATGTTCCTTCTGCAGAATGGGCCCTTTCCTTTCCAGATCTAACTTTTGCTTTTGGGTAACTTGTTTATGTTCCAAAATACCTTCAGTGTTAGGAGCACAATTGTTAGCCACCAGGACTTATTTTTAGAAAGAATACCGCCACCCTATGTTCTGTGACTCTTTTCACTCTGCTTTACCAAGAGCTCTTACCTACTACATTTAATCTGTCATGGACTACAAAAACACCTGAATCACAGACCTTTTGTAATTACTGGCTGAGTGGGGACCACAGTCAATAGAAAATTTTAATGAATAGTGAATGAGTCTCTGAAATACGTAGGTCTCTACGTAAAATTGAGTTCAGACTAACCAACTGCCATGGGCTGAACTGTGTCCCTCCCCCACAAAATTCTTACGTTGAAGTCCTAACCCCCAATGTGACTATAATTGGAGATAGGGTTTTTAGGATGTGATTAAGGTTAAGCGAGGTCGTAAGGGTAGGGGTCTTAATCTCATAATATTGGTAGCCTTATAAGGCTCTCTTCCTCTCTTCCACATGTACCAAGGAAAGGCCCTGTGAGAACATGGTGACAAGGCAGCCAGGAACAAAGTCCTCACCAGAAGCCAAACCCTGCTAGAACCTTGATCTTGAACTTGCCAGCCTCTAGAACTGTGAATAAATAAATTTCTGTTGCTTAAGCTATCCAGCTTGTGATGTTTTATGACAGCCAGACTAATACACTGATAAACATGCGGGAAAAGAAACTTTGTTCAGGGGGGAAAAAAGAGAGAGAGGGGGAGAGAGAGCGGGTAGGAGAGGGAGGAAGGGAGGAAGGAAAAGTTTTATTCACCATCTTCAAAGATCATGTTGAACACCATATTAGAGTCTGTGTGTGTGTGTGTATGTGTGTTTGTAAAGAAGATATTTTATTTTGCTCTGAAGTATGCTCCTGGATTTGTAATCATGTTTACTGTGAGTAAAGTTTTAGTGGTTTTGGCATGTTTATTTTGACTGATTGGCAGAACACAGCAGCTTCTTGAATAGAGCTGGGGAATACATACTAGCCTAGTATGTTGCTACAGCTTTTTTGCAAATCATCTCTATGAACTTTAGATAATTTGGGTTAAAATATAAGGAATACTGCAGATTACTCTTATGTAGGATGTTGATAGTGAAGAAGCTCATTCATTTATTTTAAAAAGAAAGAAATAACAATTCGGGGCAATTAGAAAGGGAGTTCTCCTTTCCCTGTTTTTAGCTCCTAAAAAATATGTATATTGTTGTACGTTTAGTTGGAACGAATACCTTTAGCTGTTTTACCTCTAGTAAGCCTCACAACAACCTGAGGAGACAGATACTACACTGCTTCTGCCTTTCTCTATTCCCCTGACCTTAGGCAAGTCCTTGAAACTTGTTTTGCCTCAGGTTCCACACTTAGAAAATGGGGACAATATTAATACCTTTCTGTAAGGTTGCTGTGAAGATTACATGAGATAATATATGTAAAGTCCGTAGAAGAATATCTGGTATAGAGTACCAGCTGATCAGTGGTAGGCATGTTAACATTATCATTACTATGATTTTTATTATAATGGTTATGTTATAGATCTGAAAACTCAGTCTCAGGACAGTCAAGGATCCTGCCTGAAATCACATAGCTAGTAAGTGACAGATCCAAGGTTCAAATCCAGATCCATCTGATGTTCAAGACCATGTTCCATATTGCCCACCACCTTACCCTGTCTCCAGCCAAGTTGACATGGGCACCGTGCTCTTACAAATGCAGAACTGAAGAATACTCAGTTGGCTAGAACTCCCTCCTTAATCAGGAGAGGAATCCTTGCTTATTGGAAAAGAGCTAGACCTTTCTTTTCAAGGGTCAGCCCCTTGGGTCACTGCCTCAGAGCTGCAGTCCCAAGCTGCCTTAATCCTTCTCTGTCGGGCTTACAGCCTCCCTTGTCCTCACCCCACCTCTTGAATGCTGATAAATCAAAGAAATAGCAACAAAATGGAAAGACTAAATAAACATTTCTTTAAGGAGCATATGAGAGGGGATTTTTACTTTTCATTAAACATTTGATAACAACATCTTGGGCTTTTTGATGTTACTTTCCCATATTTTGGACTAGATGAAAGTATGTGACTCATAGAAATGACCATGGGAGGAAAAGCAAATGAGTCACCTTACCCAGCCCATCTGGAGCTTCCCGTGGCCATGCCCCTGGGAGCAGCATCCCTGAGGGCCAATCTAGCCAGCACTCCTCGTGCAGCAGCGGGGGCTGCCTACGACAGGGGTGTCTTCAGGAGACATTGGAATCTTGGAAAAGGAGTGAGTCAGAGAAAGTTAAACATCAGAGCCTGAAGGAGTTACCCTGTAACTTTTCCAAAAAACATTTACTGCTATCAGCTTAGAAGTTTCTTGTCCATTTTTCATCACTTCCAATTCCCAGGTACACCCCCACAGCAGAACACTCTCTCCTCAGTGCTATGCACACTTCAAAGAGTTGCCGTCCATGGTACCCTCCTGCCCTTTTGAGCAAGCTTGAGGCACTTAGATTTGCGTATCTTTCCAGCAGATAAATCTCTGTTCTCTTTATTGTTTTTATTGCTCTGTTGGAATCTATCCAGCATGTATCCTTCTGGTACCAAAGTGCCCTGGTTAGGCCCACATTTCTGGCCTCGGTCTCTGGGAGTTAGAGAGAGAATTGCTACATCCCTCGGTCCACTTTGCCTCAGGTCTTTGAAACTTCCTCCTTGTAGTCATCTAGTCAGTGAACCACACTTAAAACCTAAGCTGCTGTCCATTTTTGTGCAACCTGAGTCTCTCTCTTGGTGTGCTGTTTCTCTATATTCATGCCTCGTTTTTCTCAGTTCGGACTTTGGTGCCTGGAGAACTTGAACTTGAATTCCTGCAGCCCCAATTATTTAGCTTTTATGAACTTTGGGCAAGTTGATCAGTCTGTCTGAGCCTCAGTTTCTTTGTCTGGAACAAGAGGATAATAATTCCCACTGGGTGAGAATTTATAGCTGGGTGAGTTAGGACCATGCTGGTCCTCTTCAGTGGACTTCTTGCAGCCTATATCAAACAATATCTTCTTTTTCTTCAGGGACAGTTCTCCTTGATAGTCACTCAAGATGATTTTTTTTTTTAATTTCCATTCATTTTCTCTCAGAAGAGAGATTATTTTTCTGTCTTTACCAGGATTTGTAATTGTGATCTTTCTTTATTCCCTGATACCATGGGCTGATTTAAGTCTAAAATTGAACCAGTAGCTTATTCTTGTCATCCGAATCAATAATAAAAATTAAAAACAACGTCAGTTCTTCTGTGGGTGTTTTTATAAATCCACTTCAGACTTCTCTCCTACAGAATTTATGTAACTTCTATATAAATGCAGACATGCAAATTAAAAAGCAATAGAAAATGTTGCCAGTAAAAAAAAAAAAAAGAAAGAAAGAAAATGTTGCCATTACATGCACAAATAAATTTACCAGGAACATTAAAACCCTCAGGTGACCTAAAAAATAATTCTTTAATCTCTGCTCAGTTAAGAAAAAAGCAAACGAAAGAGATAAAGCCCTCAATATAATGTTGTACTTTCATATTGTGAGTGTTAATTTGCCTTAGGTATGTTTATTTTTTTTTCACCTGTCCAGGGTTGAAAGAGATAATTTCTTTGTAGACAATTTGCCTGATTTTAAGTTTGTTCATTTATTTCCTCCTTTTTAGAATGACAGATAGACTGCTAACACTCAACTCTTAGGTATTTGTACGGAGTTCTCCAAAGAATCAAAGCAGTAAGCAGTTATAATTGTCATTTAAAATTCACCCAACACTCTCCCCCTCAAAGTAGGTTAATATTCCAAATGTCAATTGTGGAACAATTTCAAATTCAACGAAAAGAATCACAAAGGAGTTGTATTGGGATGTCTCTTTTATTTAAGGTGTGTTTTGTTGTTTGTTTGTTTGTTTTTATAGATACACACCAAATCTACCCCATCTCACTTTCCTCCCCCAACTAGCCCATGATCAACAACCATAAAGTAGATTATATTTTTGTAAACTGTTCTGCTGTCAACCCAAGGACCATTCAGTTGCTTTGGCTTGCTTTTCTGTAAAGTGTTCTTAGTCCATAAAAAGAATTTTAAGATTACAAGCCCAGCAAGCATTAATCCTAGGAAGAAATAGGAAAGCAAAGTTTTCACACTCAACAACCAATGTTCCTGATAGATTATCTTCCTTATTCAGAATATGAATTATTACTAAACAAATGATTAGACTAAAAATAAAATATGTATCTCAATTCCTTCATAATTAGACCATTACTTCTATGAGAAAGGGAGTTTCAGATAGAGTTTTCACTAGTAGTTTTCACCATTACTAAAGCATAGTCTAATAACTGCTGACCCCAATCAATCTATTGAAGTCAGTTATTGTTATTAATATATTAATGACAAAATACAAAATATCAAAAAGATTAAATCATTATGCAGCCTAGAGAAAGCAGGCATAAGCCCATTTGGAGACCTGGCAGCTGAGTGAGTAAAGCACCCTGGAGGGTGAACTGGAGAGCTGGCCTCTGGGTAAGGGGCAGCTGCTACTTCATTCAAGCCACTTCATGTCAAGTGAGAATGTAGGTTCAGAAGATCTGTGCTATCTTCTGATTTTTTGAGAGAACCCCAAAATAAGAGATTTCTTTTTTTTTCAGTGTGAGCCCTGCTCATATTCAAATTTTTAAGCTAATTTGAATTTTTTTAAAGGACTCACTATAAGCCCAAAGGAACCAGAGCTGGGGGTAACAAGTTCAGCTTCCTTGTTGCTAATATGTGATCTTTAGTTTAAATTATACGGCAGACACTGGTTAGTTACTGACTAAACTTGTTTCCTCTCCTTTCTGAGTACACAGCTAAATTATATTTCTCAGTCTCCCTTACAGTCATCCCAAAAGAATGTGGGTGGAAGCAGTGGTCATCACTACCAGGTTCTATCCTCCACTCCCTCCCTTTCCTCCCTTCTCTGCCAGCCCAATGCAGAGGATCCAGGATGACCCCAGAGGCCAAGAAGATGGCATAACCTCAGTGTAAGGTTATGGAGGAGACCCTCTCTCCCCATTCCTCCACCTCAGAGAACTTTGCATTGGACTGTAAGAGCAATAAATAAATATTTTTAATAGCCCTTGAAATATCGGGGTTTTTACAACATTTAGCTTATCTTGATTAATATAGTCAAAGAACTTTTCCATTATGTGTCAATAAGGGGCATTTGTTAGCCCAATTGGATCGTTAAGCAGTGAAATCTCAAAAATAACAAAACTATTTTTTCATGCTGAAGTGGTATGTGAAGAAGTAATGCTAATATTTTAAGTCCACTTTGTTTTTTTTGAGATCACAAACAGGAGTATGTTTTCATAACGAAACTCTGTCCATTAAGAAGCTTTACTGATAGACATAATAAGCCTTCTCTCTGTATAAAATGCTCTAGAGCAAAGACAGGGTGAGTTAGAGATGACTGCATTCTGCAACCATAACCTCAAGCCCTTTTCTTCTTCAGGTTATCTTTCACATTTTTGGCTGACCTAAAATACTATCACTTCTTGAATAGACTGAATAGCCGTGTGTTGAGTAGAAATTATAGTGCTTCTTCTCTCTCCCTCCTACATTTAGTTTTTCTGTCTCCACCTACATAACTTCTATTTTTAACATTCACCCCAGAGAGAAATACTAATGCATTAGAATGTTTTAACTATTCCTATTTAAAATCATTTCTTCTTTTGGAAACTTGAGCAATTTCTCAATCA
This sequence comes from Meles meles, assembly GCF_922984935.1. Taxonomy (NCBI): domain Eukaryota; kingdom Metazoa; phylum Chordata; class Mammalia; order Carnivora; family Mustelidae; genus Meles; species Meles meles. The sequence goes on from NC_060068.1 coordinate 97,269,883, forward strand.
GTAAGGAATGTACACATAGCAAATAGGGAAAATATTGCAGAATGTAGTTTTATGACCCTTTTGCTTCATTCTTAGAATGAAGAATTCCATCCTCAGCAGTTAGAACATAGTAAATTTTTAAAAAATAGCAAAGTAGCCTTTGTAATAATGATAGACACTTTCTATTTATTTATTTATTTGTTTGTGTGAGAGAGAGAGCATGCATGTACAAATAGGCACACACAGGCAGGGGGAGGGGCAGAGGGAGAGAGAAGCTCAAGCAGACTGCCTGCTGAGCAGTGAGCCCAAGGAGTCCTACATGGGGCTCAATCTCACAACCCTGAGATCACAACCTGAGCCAAAATCAAGAGTCAGACACTCAACCAACGGAGCCACCCAAGTGCCTCAATGATAGACATTTTTAAATGAATTAGTATACTGGGCATGTAAATATATATCTAAATAAAATACTTGCAGAATCAGAAAGTAAAGTTTAGAACTCAGTAGTGATGAAGGCTGTGATTAGATTAGGCACCAAATGGAGCAGTATTGAGCAGTATTAATCTTATAATCACCATTAGTCAGACCTTTGGTAGAATACCACATCCAGGTGTGGTTCATAGTGCAAAAGAAAATACAGTACTTGGTGAAAGTTTAGAGGAGAATCATAAATCTGATTAAGAGAATGATAACAAGATCTGCCTGAAGAAAGAAAACTTAAGCCACAGTTTCCAAGTATATTAAGGGCTTTGCTTCCTTTCTTTGGATGGGGGAAAATCATACAAGAAAAAACAGACACAGAAGATACACAGATAGCCAACAGACATCAGAAGAGATGCTTATTACCATCACTAATCATCAGAGAAATGCAAATCAAAACCACAGTGAGATCTCACCTCACACCCATCAGAATGGCTAAAATCAAAAAGACAAGAAATAATAAGTGTTGATGAGGATGTAGAGAGAAGGAATACTCATATACTGTTGGTGGGAATGTACACTGATACAGCCACTATGGAAAACAGTATGGGGGTTCCAAAAACAAAGGGAAGAAAGACATACCATATGATCCAATGATTTCATTATGGGGTATTTACCCAAAATAACTGAAAACACTAAATCAAAAAGATACATGTTCCCTTATGTTTATTACAGCATTATTTATGATAACCAAGATATGGAAGCAACCTAAGTATCTATCAACAAACAAAGGGATAACAAAGATGTGGTGTATATACACACACACAGACACACATACACATACATACACACACAGTGGACTATGATACAGCCATAAGAAAGGATGAGAACTTATTATTTGAAACCATATGAATGGAACTAGTGGGCATTATGCTAAGTGAATTAAGTCAGACAGAGAAAGACAAATACCATATGACTTCGCTTTTATGTGGAATCTAAACAACAAAAATGAATAAACAATTAAAAAGAATCAGACCTGGGCACCTGGGTGGCTCAGTGGGTTAATAAGCCTCTGCCTTTAGCTCAAGTCATGACCTCAGGGTCCTGGGATCAAGCCCCGCATTGGGCTCTCTGCTCAGTGGGGAGCCTGTTTCCCCCCCCCCCATCTCTGCCTACCTCTCTGTCTACTTGTGATCTTTCTTTCTCTCTTTGTGTCAAATAAAGAAATAAAATCTTTTTAAAAAATCAGACCTATAAATACAGAGAACAAATTGATGATTGTTAGGGTGAAAGGGGGTTGAATGATGGGCAAAATGGGGGAAGTGGAGTGGAAGATACAAGCTTCTGGGTTTTAGAATGAATAAGTCATGGGTATAAAAGGCACAGCATAGGGAATATAGTCAGTGATATTGTAATACTGTTGTATGGTGATAGATGAGAGCTATGCTTTTGGTAAGCATACCATAGCATATGTTGTACACCTATGTTGCAGACCTGAAACCAATGTAACATTGTGTGTCAGCTATACTCAAATAAAAAAATTTAAAAGAAATTTTTTAAGAAATTTCATCAGTTAACTAGCTTATTTTGAGGCTAAGGGGTAGAGGACCCTAGATGATGCATGAGGTAAAATGAACAAGAAAAAGAAGAGGATCTTGGTTGTGTCCACACTGGAACTCTAGAGGGAAGAAAGAAATAGTAAGTTCATAAATGGTTATAGCAGAACAGTTCAAAGTGGAAGAAGCCCAGGATGTGGGAGACACTCAAATTAGAGACTGCTAGAGTACCAACCTTGGAGGGCATTGAGTTTCATAGGGGAAGTTGTTCCTTTTACCTTCACATACACTCATTTTTTCATCAGAACTGAATATGTCACAAAAGCTGCGGAATGAAGATCATCTCCTTTCCCTGCACAAACTCACTAAGGAAATGGGTCCTCTCAAGAAGAGACTTCCTTAAAAGTCAGGATCAAGAAGGAGGCGGTTCAAAGTTTAGGAAAAATGCCAACCTGGTGGCAGGGCCCTAAGCAGTCCAAATTAACTTTAGAATCAGGTGCTATCAGTCCTCTAACACTGAATTTTTCAACATGGTCAACTTAAGTCTTTTGAATTTCCATATAAATTTTAGAATTAGCTTGTCAGTTTTTATTTTTGTTTAAAGATTTTTATTTATTTGTCAGAGAGATGGAGAGAGAGCACAAGCAGGGGGAGCAGCAGGCAGAGAGAGAAGCAGGCTCCCGCTGAGCTGGGAGCCTGATGCGGGACTCAATCTCAGGACCCCTGGAGCATGACCTGAGTCGAAGGCAGACGTTTAACTGATTGGGCCACCCAGGCATCCCAGCTTGTCAGTTTTTGTATACCAAAAATGTCTGAAGGATTTTAGTTGTGATTATGCTAAATCTATAGCTCAGGAGTTGGCAAACTTTTTCTCTAAAGGGTTTGGTAGTAAATATTTTAGATTTGGCAGGGTGGGGTTGGGGAGAGCAAAAAAGCCATACAATAGATAAATGAATAGTCATGGTCATGTTCCAATAAAACTTTACTTACAAAAGCAGTCAGCTTTGGCCTATAGACCACTGTTTTTTGACCCTATAGCAGAAGAAAAAAGACTTGGGAAAAGCAACTGAGGAGCAGAAAATATAAAATTAAAATGGCAGTGAATCAGTTCTTTCCAAGTCACACTTAGGGAGTGTAAGAGCTGCTGCACGTTTTATTTTGAATGACTAGTTTAAAAAAAAAAAGATTTACCATTATAATTATATTTTGTTTAGAACAACCTTAAGTTGAGTTTGTATGTATATACTTCTGGGTGCCCATGAAAATAGGTCTGGAATTAAGATGTTGCCACAAGGGGCGCCTGGGTGGCTCAGTGGGTTAAAGCCTCAGCCTTCGGCTCAGGTCATGATCTCAGGGTCGTGGGATCGAGCCCCGCATCAGGCTCTCTGCTCAGCGGGGAGCCTGCTTCCTCCTCTCTCTGCCTGCCTCTCTGTCTACTTGTGATCTCTGTCTGTCAAATAAATAAATAAAATCTTAAAAAAAAAAAAAGATGTTGCCACAAAAAAATTCTCAAAGTAAAAAGCCATAAACAATGAAGAGCACTTTGTTCTGTGTGCATATGTATGGTATAGTGGTAAAGAACGTGGGTTTGGAGGGACGCCTGGGCAGCTCAGTCAGTTAAGCAACTGCCTTCAGCTCAGGTCATGATCCCAGAGTCCTGGAATCGAGTCCAGGATTGGGCTCCCTGCTCAGCAGGAAGCCTGCTTTTCCCTCTGCCTCTGCAGGTCCCCCTATTTGTATTCTCTCTCTCTAACAAATAAATAATTTAATTAATTAATTAATGATTTTAAAAAAGAATGTGGGTCTGGAATCAGAGAGCCCTGGTTTCAATCCTGACTCTGCTACTCCCACTCTCTGGTATGGTAACATACCACTCTCTGGTGTGTTAGGCAAGTCATTTGAGTCTTCTAAGTTCCAGTTTCCTCATGTATAAGATGAAAACAGTGTTATTACCTACTCCATGAAGTTGTGGTGAATATTGAATGAGATAATGTGTGAAAAATTCCTTGACAGGTCGAGGAACATAGTAAATGATCAATAAAAGTTAGAGACTATTGTAATGTTCTTATTTATAAAGATGTTGAAATTGGTGATGAAGATGATGATGACTGTTATAAAATTTATGTATGTGACAAATTTGTTCTGACTTCCCCCACCTAAAACCTTAATATGGTAAATATTAATATGATAAAATTAGCTGATAAGTGTCTTTAGATTTTGATAGTCAGCTGGAGAGGGGTAGGTGTAGAGAGATGGGAGAGATTGATGTTATAGAAGCAAACAAACAGTAATTCTTCCCAATTGGACTTCAACCTGAGAAAGGAAGGCCCGGAAAAGAGTGATAAAGGCCAGTCCTGACACTCTTTTTATTCCATAACAATAGAAAGAAACAGACTCTCTCTTAAGGGTCTTCACTTCTGGTCTTTTGGATCCCAAATCCACTGTTCTCTGTTGTATGTCAAAACAAAAATGAACACTTAAGAGCTTAAAAAAAAAAAAAGCAGCCCAGTGGGATTCTCAGGAATTAGGATTCCCCCAGAGAGAAGTGGTTCACCTTCAGATAAGACCAAGAATAAGCCAATTGTTGATATCCAGTGCTCAACATGCAAAGCCTAGAGGTTAAATCTGGAAGAGTTTAGAGAAGTCAATGCAAAAACCAGTGAACATGATCATGATTTATGTAGATAAATTTAGCCACTTTTAGTATGAAAAATGGTCTGCCATGCAACATAAACAATCTTTTGTACAACTACTTTTTAAAGGCATCCATTTATCTTTCATCATATTTTATTACTGCTGTGTTTTATTATAAACATTATGAGCAGGATCATTTACAGGGAAAAGAGTCAAGAAAGTAGCGCTTATGAGAGGCAGTGATGAAATGCTGATACAAACTTTTGAGTGTGTGTGTATGTGCAGATTTTCACATCTTTTTTTTTTTTTTTTTTTTTTTGGTCTGCTTTTGTATATTCTAGGCTAAGGGATTTCCTCGTGCAGAATTTCTATCAGAAATGCTTGTTGCTTTCTTCAGAACTCTCAGAATTCCTGAGTGAATTAGCATGCCAAACACAGTGCCCGACACATCCTACACATTTATTTAAATTTTTTTTCATTTATTTGTGTTCACTTGAGCATCTCTCTAGGAAAGGTAATTTTTGAGGTCCTTATTGTGGGAAAAATCCTTCAGGTTTCAAAGATGACCCTTCTGAGCATGCTGTGCCCAGGTTGTCTATGAGTAGCTCTACCTTCTGTTGTTTGCTGCTACCACTATCGTTTCTCTTGATTCCTGGTTGCTGTATACCTTCCAGAGGTCTTACACTCTCCTCCAGAAACAGGGATTTCTCAAAAGAATCCTGGATGCTGGCTCTTTTATTTTTTAAAATTAAATTTTATTTTATTTTATTTCAGGGTTCCAAAACACATTGTTTATGCACCACACCCAGTGCTCCATGCAATACATGCCCTCCTTAATTCCCACCACCAGGCTCACCCAACCCTCCCCACCCCCACCACCCTCCCCTCCAAAACCCTCAGTTTGTTTCTTAGAGTCCATAGTCTCTCATGGTTCATCTCCCCCTCTGATTTCCCCCAATTCCCTTCTCCTCTCCTCCCAATGTCCTCCCTGTTATTCCTGGCTGTTGGCTCTTAATCTATTCTTTACCCCACCATCCTCCACTGGCACTTATTTACTGAATGCCTACCATGTTGGAGACATTATGCTAAGCACCAAGGATATGATAAGACATATTTGGTGGTGGGGGAAATCAACAAAATATGATAATATCAACAATTATAATAATGTGAATAGGTTTATTATATAGGAGTATGCATTTAAATATGGAAGGAGAAAGAGGAATGTTTATCAGAGAAGGTGAGGTTTGAGGGATGTTTTGAAAGATAATTAGGAATTAGCCAGGTAGAGAAGAGGAAGGAAGGAAGGACGGACAGACATTACAAGCTGGGAGACCAGCATGTGCAAAATTCTGGAGACATTAACCAGTGGATTGGTTTGAGGAGCTGTAAGTGACTGTACAAATGAATGAAGAGAGATTTAAGGAGTAGGTGGAGATGGGGGATAACATATAAGGTACTGACTGCATGACTCGGGGGTTTGGGGGGTGGTGATCAGAGGCAACTTTATTCTTCCTTACCAATGACCCTTCCGAATTTATTTAGTGGGATCATTTTCACCTGCTTACAAGGAGCAAAAGGTCTGAAATCATCATTTCATTGCCTGCATATTTCTAGAATGTCCAGTGCAGTACAAGGGTTTTAAGATTCATTGAGAGGTGGGATTTCTCCCCACTCACCACGCTCTGACCTGGTTAGTTGTTGCCTGCCCCTGGCAATATGTCTCTCGGCCTTCCCACTTGCTCCCCCATTTACTAGCTGTTCTTTCTGGCCCAGCCAGGATTGAAAAGGGTGTGTGAGAGAGAAGTAAAAGAAGAAGACAGTTCTTAGCTTACCAGGTAACACTGCACTTTTGGGTTCAGCAGATGGTTAAAACTAACTCTCTCCATGGGACCTTTCTGTGGTTCCTTGAGATCTGACCTCCCCACTGTGGTCTCTGGATTCAGGCAGATGCATCTCTATTCCGGTGGTCATTTGCAGTTCTTTCCTGAGCCCTTAGGAATCCAGCAGTGACACTAGCACTGACATGGGAATATAGGTCTGTCGACTGGGAAACGAGAGACCCTGAAATGACAGGTTGTGTGATTTGTCTGTGATTGAGGTAGTATTACAAACCAGTGGGAAAATGGTACAAGTGACTTTCATAAAGGAAAAAGTGAAGTTCTATTCCAACTTACACTATTCTCAAAAAAAGGATTCCTATTAGATTGAAAATCAAATGTGAAAAACAAAACTTTAAGACAATTATAAAAAAAAAAATGTATAGGAGAATCTTTGACATGAAAGTAGAGAAAGATTTCCTAGGCAAGACAGAAAGTATGACTCATGAAGAACAAATCTGATAAGTCTTTAAATTTAAAACTCCTTTCTTTCAAAATATGTTATGGTTAAGAGATCCAAAGACTTGGGTTGCCTGGGTGGCTCATAGGGTTAAGCCTCTGCCTTCCGCTCAGGATCCTTCTCTGCTCAGCAGGGAGCCTGCTTCTCCCTCTCTCTGCCTGCCTCTCTGCCTACTTGTGATCTCTGTCAAACAAATAAAATCTTAAAAAAAAAAAAATCCAAAGACTTATGGAAAATATTTGAACCATGGGTAACAGACTCAAGATTAGTATTCAGAAATGTAAAGACCTGCTGAAATAATAAGAAAAATGTAAACAGCCCAATGAACATGCATGGAGATTATGAACAGGAACCCACTGAGGTGGAAATCCAAGTGACCAAGAATCATACAAACATTTTCTCAACCTCACAAATAATCAGGGAAGTGCAAATAAAATAATCATAAAATACTCTCATACTTTTTGGATTGACAAAGCTTTTAAACTCCAACAACATCAGCAGCTGGTAAGGTTGTAGGAAATGGAAAACATTATATGCTTCTGGAGAATATAAATTAGAATGCTCTCTAAATTCCTAAATAAAATAAAATATGTAACATACCCTGTGACTCCTAAATGTAAATCCTAGAAAATGATTATACATAGTATAATATACAATGTGTTAGTTCCCTGTGGCAGCATAACAAATTACCACAAACTTAATGGCTTAAAACAACAGAAATCTATTCTCTCATGGTTCTTCAGGCCAGGAGTTGGAAATCAAGGTAGAGGCAGCATTGTGCTCCCTTCAGAGGCACGGGAAGAATTCATTCCTTGCCTCTTCCAGGTTCTGGTGGCTGCTGCTGTTCCTTAGCTTGTGGCTGTGTGTGTGTGTGTGTGTGTGTGTGTGTGTGTGTGTGTGTGTGCGCTCTGTCTTCACATTGCCCTTACCTCTCTGTGTGTTGTTAAATTTCCTTCTGCTTCTCTGTTACAAGGATCCACGTAATTGAATTTAGAGCCCACCTGCAAAATCCAGAAGAGCTTCTTCTCAAATCTTTAACTTAATCACATCTTTAGCTTTAACTTAATCACATCTTTTTAAGGTAATGTAGACAGAATCAAGGGATTAGGACATGAGCAAATACTTGGGGATATCACTCATCCCACTACAGGGACATATGCAATAATGTTTATTAGGAATTGCTGTTAATACCAAAAAATGGGAAGCAACATAAATGCCCCCCCATAAGATAATGGATAAAGTGTGATCTGTCCATATACATAGCAATATAGAGCCTAGAACCCATTTCCTCTTTATATCAAAACATGTAGATCTTGAAGACGTAATAAACCAAGTTACAGATACCATTTATTTAATTTTTGACATGGGAATACAGATATTTAGTAAAAGTGTAAAAGCATAAGTTGAATAGCTACATGCAGATGTATGATAGTGTTAGAAATGGGGGGCGCCTGGGTGGCTCAGTGGGTTAAGCTCAGGTCATGATCTCAGGGTCCTGGGATCGAGCCCCGCATCGGGCTCTCTGCTCCGCGGGGAGCCTGCTTCCTCCTCTCTCTCTGCCTGCCTCTCTGCCTACTTGTGATCTCTCTCTCTGTCAAATAAATAAATAAAATCTTAAAAAAAAAAGAAAGAAAGAAATGGGAAAGCATCAGTGGAATAGAAGATAGGGAGAAGAACAAAGATTATTTCATGTTAAGTCCTTTCTTTTTTTTTTAAATATACCAAGTAGAAATTCCAAAATTTGAATAGTTCTTAATTCTCAGTGATATATGCATAGGTATTTATAATTCCACATGTTAACATTATTTGTTAAATGTTTTATATTTTATTTTTAATATTAAAAAATAGAAAACATTTAATAGTTACTCTGATAAGAGTATGAAGGATAGATTAGAAAAGAAAGGAAATAGAGGAAAGGAGATCAGTTGGAGACCACCAAAAAGAGGTAAGACATTTGAAGATTTGAACTAAGAGAGTGACCATGAGAATAGCAAGCAGAGGGTGATTATAAATAACGTCTAAAGAATCTGTAGGACCTGTGACGAGTTGACTGGTCAGGGTTCAAGGGCGATGCCAGGTTACTTACTGGAGGAAGCAGATGAATGGTGGTGGTAAGTCACAGGCAATTACTGATCAGCTTTCTATCATGAAAGATTAGTTTTTACTTTCTAGAACTAGATGTAAATGGAATACAGTATGTACTCTTTTTGACTGGCTTCTTTGTTTCAACATAATTATTTTGATATTCATCCCTGTTATATATAAAAATAGTTCTTTTTTATGGCTTTTATTGATTGCCAATCAACCTAGACAGTCCCTTCCTTGCTGATTTGCTCCCCAACTTGTCACCACACAAGATTTATTCCCCCCTCCTTCACCTACCCACTGCTCTACCATAACAAAATCTGCAGCTTCCTGAAATCTTCTTGTCACCATTTGATGGGCAATGATAATACCAGAGGAGTTTCTTGGTAGCTTGCAAAGTGTTACATTAATAAAATATTAAGTGAACAATATTCTCAAGGGGGTTGCATGAGGTAATCCTCAAAGTCCTATTCTCAAAAATTTTCTGATATTCTGCATTTCTGCTTATTTCATGGTCCTACAAATGAACCATCATTTGTAATATGGATTTGCTAAAGATGCAAAGACAGTCAGTGCTAGTGAGATAAGGCTAAATGAACCCTCCAGTTTGGAGTTGCCCCCACATTCATCTTTTGGTTGGTCTATGAGGAAAATAAACAACAAACAAACTAGTAAGTAAACATCAGGAGACTGAGTTCCACATAATTATCATTTTGTGATTATCAGGGCTACCATGTGGATCAAATTCAATTGGTATCCCGAGGATTCCAGTGCTGCCTTAGAAAAATAATCAGTCCAGCATACCAACATCTAGGCAGTCAGCCGAAGCCTGATTCCAGGAAATAGGCACTTTGACAGAGTAACAAGCACGGATGCCGAAGAGAAGGAGAAGCCCTGAAAGAGTTATTTTAAGTAGCTGTTTAATGATTGAGCACCTTGAAATGCTTTCATTCGGAAGGGTGAAATTATACTACCTAGGGATGTCTGGGTGGCATTTAAAGTTGACAGTAATGAGTGTTGATTAAAAAAAGAAGAAGAATAAGAAGAAGTATTTTATTGCTCTAGCAATTGCTAGACCTCCTGAAATATCTCCATTCTTTACACCTGTACTAAGAGAAAAGAACAAAGCAAAGAAGAGGAAGGAAGAAAGAAAGGAAGGAAGGAAGAGTGTTTCTACCTTGGTTGCTTTGTTTCCAAGACTCCTATAACAGTTTAAAAGCCAACAGCAATTGATCTCTTACAACTTGCCAGGCTTTGTGCTTAGTGCTTTACAAATATTAGCTAATTTAACCTTCACAACTGTGTATGAAGCATTATTTCTCCTTCCTTAAAGTGCTAAAACCAGAGAAATCCTAGGTAAAGAGGTACAAGTTAGTTCTTCTACAGGACTACAGGAAAGTGAATCTTTCTCTACTCTTTCACTAAGCTTCTCCAAGTTAAGCAAAGGGACATTAAAGTGTGTAAAGAGACAGGGCTCCACTGAGTCCTCCTTTCTACTGCTCATAGCATGTAGAAGACCTCGGACAAGTCACATGACCTTTCCAGGCTTCAGTTCCTTCCTTCTTAAAAGGATGGATAAACAGTCCCCACCCTGGCTGCACACTAGAATCATGGGAGGAAATTTGAAAAACTGCCAATGCCAACCCCCCTCCCGCCCTAATTCCTGACTAACTGAATCTCAGAAGATCTGCAGGCGAGGTGAAGTATCTGGGTTTATTGCAGGGAACAAAGTGTATAATATGTCCCTACCTCTTTGAGCTAACAATTCAATTTAGTGGGAAAGCAAAAAGGAAAACAAAGATCATATATCTCCATATATATATATATATATATATATATATATATATATATATATATAATATATATAAAATACATATGAAACACTTATATTTCATATATATGTATATAAAACGCTGGTGGCAAGTACTATTAAGAACAAGAGACAAGGACGCCTGGGTGGCTCAGTGGGTTAAGCCTCTGCCTTCAGCTCAGGTCATGATCTCAGGGTCCTGGAATAGAGCCCCGCATCCGGCTCTCTGCTCAGCAGGAAGCCTGCTTCCCCCTCTCCCTCTCTGCCTGCTTGTGATCTCTCTCTCTCTCTGTCAAATAAATAAATAAAATATTTAAAAAAAAGAAAAGAACAAGAGACAAGAAGTTTGACAGAATGCAAGTGACATAATTCATTAAAAATCAGGAACTTGCTTGCACTGAATTTAGAGTAGTGTCTTTGACTTAATACATGCTCTTCTCTTCCTCGTGGGCTTATTCTGTTCCCAGACAAGCACCCCGAGTTGCCCTGCCTACATTCCTATTCTCGCTCCCATTGTGTTTCTTCTTCCTTGTCATTGTTTATATTTCTGTTCCAAGGCTTAGGGTGCCATTCAACCCTGTAGTTCCCATTTTTCTATCCTTGCAAGGGTCTCCATTGTGCACTAGAGCATGGTTGGAGGAAGACACTAATTGTTCAGGGTTTGGCCAAGCATTGATTATGTAGCTATTTTGTGCCCTGCTTGAGTGGCTGGTCCACTGGCTGCAGTCCATTTCCTAATAGAGAGGTGTCAGCTTCACAAAAACATCACCTCGATTGGCACCAATTGCCACTTTTCAGAGCCATCATCACCCAAAGGCTCAGGAACGAAAGGTCAGCAGGAAAATGAACTTTTCACTCACACCTTCTGGGGTGGTCCCTAGTTTCTGATCATGCAGGGCACAAGGCCTTTTGGGGAACAAGGTTCGCTGCCTTTCACGTCTTCCAGCAGATGCTTCTTGAGAAGCCAGCCTTATGACACTAATCTTCAGTTCGTGCAATGACCAGACTCACAGCAGAGCTCCGTCTTGGTAAATTTCTGGCCCTGTCTTGGTTTCCCGGTGATTCCCAGTCTCTCCACTCCCAGCCTTGAGAGGGTTCAGACTGCAGATGGTCCTGGAGAAGGAGGTGGCAGGAGCATGTTGACAGCACCCACATCCTTACCAGGCAGAGTGATTGAGCTGTCACCCAAAGAGTTCTTAAGTAAAAATAGCTCCTGGTCAAAGACAAATTTGCAGCACAGAAATTATGTTCACGTGAGTTCTTTCCCTTTGATCCTCTGACATGTTGTGAGGGGTGCAGGGCAGTCATTGTTATTAGCCCCATTTTACAAATAAAGGGCTAGAGAACAGAGCAACTGGTGACTTGCACAAGGTCCCACAGTTATTTTATGGTGGAGCTGGCTCACCAAGCTGAACTGTTAAGCGGGTAGGGGCGTGTGGATCATGTGAGATCACATGTACTAAAGCCCTTTGAAAGCTGGAAAGCCCTATATATTTGTATTAGTTTCTTGAGACTGCAGTAATAAATTATCACGAAATGAGTGGCATAAAATAACAAATGTATTCTCTCCCAGCTCTGGAGGCCAGAAGGCTGAGATCCAGCAGGACTTCTCTTCCCCTGGGGAGTTTTGGGGGCAGTCTGCTCTCTGCTTCTTCCGGCTTCCAGTGGAGGTCATTGTTTTTTTAGTGGAGACCACTTCACTCCAGTCTCTGCCTGGTGGTCACGTTCCCTCTTCCGCTTCTCTGTGAGTTCTCTTGTCTTAAATCTTCCACTTGTTATTGAATTTAGAGTCTACTCCCTAAACCAGGGGTATCTCCTCATCTCAAAATCTCTCATTTAATTCCATTTGCAAAGACCCTTTTTCCAAACAAGGTACCAGTCATAGTTCAGTGATTGGGACATGGACATGTATACAGTATTTAAGGCAGTCGCTGGTGATGGCACTTGTGGTAATGCTGCTGGAGGGCAGAGCCCTGGCATTGTTCAGTAATCCACACCCCCCCCCCTTTTTCCATCTCTGACAATCAAGTCAAGGCAATATAACCTACTAGTTAAGAACAAGGACTATGGGGCGCCTGGGTGGCTCAGTGGGTTAAAGCCTCTGCCTTCGGCTCAGGTCATGATCCCAGGGTCCTGGGATGGAGCCCCGCATCGGGCTGTCTGCTCCGCGGGGAGCCTGCTTCCTCCTCTCTCTCTGCCTGCCTCTCTGCCTACTTGAGATCTCTGTCTCTGTCAAATAAATAAATAAAATCTTAAAAAAAAAAAAGAAAAAAAAAAAAAAAGAACAAGGACTGTAGAGGCAGCCTGCCTAAGGTTCAAATCCTAGTTCTACCACTTGATGATTATGTGACATTGAACAATTTCCTTAATCTCTCTGGGTCTTTTCTTCCCCTGTAATATGAAGGTAAAAACGTCTTTTCTTACAGGGTTATTGCAAGGGCCAAATGATTTAATAATGTGTAAAGTGCTTAGACAAGTGTCTATATGGCAGAAATATTAAGTATAATTATTCCTTAGGTGGCGCTATGACTAATGGTAAGTTCTCTCACCTCACCTGTTTTATCATTCAGCAATGATTTGGGTAAATAATGGACTTGCTCCTCTGAAGAAGTATTTTTTAATCAGTCACTAATTCTAAGCATTTCTGGGTATGTTTTCTAAAAAGGAACATTCTAAATTTTGTGGGGGCACCTGGGTGGCTCAGTTGGGTTAAGCATCTGCCTTCGGCTCAGGTCATGATGCCAGGGTTCTGGGATCAAGCCCCCTGTCGGGCTCCCTGCTCAGTGGCGAGCCTGCTTCTCTCTCTCCCTCTGCCGTTATTCCTGTGCTCTCTGGCTCTCTCTCTCTGTCAAATAAATAAATAAAATCTTAAAAAAAAAAAAAAAAGTGTCACCTACCAAGCTGGAGCAGCCTTAATTAATTAATTAATTAATTAATTAATTTTGTGTAGGAAAAAAACCTAAATGCAATGAGAGGGAATCATGTCTTTTTGAATTCATTATTTGATCTAAAACTTTAGTGTGTCTTCCTAGGATTTAGAAGAGATCTGCAGGTTGACAAGTCCTTAAAATATTAGAGACATTTAAGAGAATGCAGTGCTTTTTAGAAAGGATTAAGTGTTTGAGCAAAATGTTACAAAGTGGAATGATAATAGATTGATTCACTGGTGTAGGTTCAACCCAAACAAGTAATGTTAGGTTTCCTGGACTAGAGCTGAGTACTACTGTGCTTCTCTTGGGTTTTATTTATAATAAACTCTCTTGCCTTTCCTAAATTTGTCCAGTTTCTCCCATGTTAATCTCAGCGAGAGGCACAACGTCAGAAGAGAGGTAAAGAATGATGTTTTTGCTCCTGCAATTAGGCTTAACCAAGACAAGCATTAAGTTTGGCATCTCATTAGTGTATCCAAAAGAAAATGATGGGGGAACCTAAGTGCTGTCGTAAAAATAAATGTTGACAGAGAATAGACAAGCTGGAAGGAAACTTGGGTATCAATTTCTACAATGCCTATAACTTTATTTTTTTTTCATTGTGCAAGTAAAATATATTCGTCAAAAATTTTGGAAATCTTGAAGAAGTACCCCCAAAACTAAATAAAACTACTTATAGTAGTCTTACTATCCAGAAATAAATACTACTAGTATTTTTGTTTTTCCCAATATAAGATGCAATTTTCTTTCTTTCTTTCCATGCTGCTAAAATTAGAAATGTTTCTCCTCTCCAGAAAATATTTTGATCCTTTTTTTATTATAACAAGGTGATAACTTTGGTTATAAAAGACAGAGATAGATCAAAAGACTCTCCCTCTCCTTTGAGTCCTATCTCATTGCAGTGCCAAGGGGTACCCAGTTGTCCACACTATTCCATCCTCCGCCCCCAAACAGGACTGTGCACCTGTCCCCCCAGTTCCACACAGCCCCTTGAGTGGATGAAGCAGGGTTGTCTTCTGCCAGCTGAATAGCAATACTAAAAGGCAGTCAGAGATGCATCTCATTTTCTAGGACAGTTGAAAACCTTAAAAATAATAATTACAATTAACTGATATCTTTCTATCTAAATACTTTGAACAGTAGCTCATTTAATCCTGACAATATTCCAATTGGGTGTTTTCCCTCAATAGGTGCAGAGTCCAGCTTTGAGCCCACAGTAATCTTGCCTTTAACCACCTTAGAAAACTCCTATAGAGATGCTGACAGTGCGATGGTGATAACAAAGCTGCAGAACATTCTAGTGATGAAGAGAGACCGGAGGAGTTTCCAAACTGAAAATCTGAAAGTAAGTTGGAAATTCAGAATTTATTATTAAAATGTGAGATGTGGGGTGCCTGGGTGGCTCAGTGGGTTAAAGCCTCTGCCTTCGGCTCAGGTCATGATCTCAGGGTCCTGGGATCGAGCCCCGCATCGGGATCTCTGCTCGGCGGGGAGCCTGCTTTCCCCTCTCTCTCTCTCTCTGCCTGCCTCTTGGCCTACTTGTGATCTCTGTCTGTCAAATAAATAAGTAAAATCTTTAAAAAAAAATAAAAAATAAAATGTGAGATGTTACCATACATAGAGAAATTGAGTGGATTTAATGACATTGGGAAGTGTTTCATTTTGTTTTAAAATTAGTCATCCATTCAATGATATGTAGTATTATATAATACTTTGGTTTATCTTCTTTTTAAAAATTTATTATTATCATTTTTAATATGTTATGTTCGTCACCATACAGTATGTATCTTCTTTTATATTTTGTGATTGAAAAAGAATATCAAATAGAGAAGTCCGCTGATCTGCCTTGGCCTGCTCCTCCAAGGGAAGCCATAGCTCAAGTGAGAGGCCACCACCTACTAGGGAGAGTCAAGCCATGGGAAGATCAATGGGGCTTCAGATTCAAATTCCTGCTCTCTGTTTGCGAGCTAAGATATTTACTCGGGGATCCTTGTTCACCCTTTTTACAAAATTTCTTCAAAAAAATATTTTTAGTCTTAATTTTAATTCCAGCATAGTTAACATACAGTGTTACATTAGTTTCAGATGTACAATATAGTGATTGAGCAATTCCATACACCACCCAGTGCTCATCATGACAAGGGTCCTCCTTAATCCCCATCACCCATTTCACCCATCTCCCCACCTGTCTCCCTTCTGGTAATGAAACACTTTGTTCTCTACAGTTAGAGTCTGTTTCTTAAGAAAGACTCTTAGGAATCTATTTATCTCTCTTTTTATTTTCATTTGCTCCTTTGTTTTGTTTCTTAAATTCCACATATGAGTGACATTATATGGTATTTGTCTTTCTCTGACTGACTTATTTCACTTAGCATTATACTCTGTAGCTCCACCCATGCCATTGGAAATGACAAGATTTCATTCTTTTTACGGCTGAATAATATTCCTGTGTGTGTGTGCGTGTGTGTGTGTGTGTGTGTGTATCACATTTTCTTTATCCATTCATCTATCTTTAGACACAAGGGCTGCTTCTGTAATTTGGCTGTCGTAAATGATGCTGCTACACACATAGGGATGTACGTATCCTTCGAAATTAGTGTTTTTGTGTTCTTTGGGTAAATACTCATTGACGAAGTTCCTAGATCATAGGATAGTTCTATTTTAACTTTTTGAGGAATCTCCATACTGTTTTCCAGAGTGGCTGCACCAGTTTGCATTCCCACCAACAGTGCACAAGGGTTCCTTTTTCTCCACATTCTTGCCGACACTTGTTGTTTCTGTGTTGTTGATTTGAGCCATTCTGACAGGTGTGAGGTGATATCTCAATGGGATTTTGATCGGCATTTCCCTGATGACGAGTGATGTTGAGCATCTTTCATGTGTCTGTTTGCCATCTGGATGTCTTCTTTGGAGAAATGTCTGTTTATGTCTCCCGCCCATTTTTTAATTGGACTATTTGTTTTTTGGGTGTTGAGTTTTATCAATTCTTTATATATCTTGGGGACTAATCCTTCATTGGATATGCCATTTACAAATATCTTCTCCATTCAGTAGGTTGCCTTTTAGTTTTGTTGTTTCCTTTGCTATGCAGAAACTTTTCATTTTGATGTAGCCTCAATGATTTTGCTTTTATTTCCCTTGCCTCAGGATACATTTCTAGAAAAATTTGCTATCGCCCATGTCAGAGATCCTTGCTCATCCTTAATTTCCTTAATAGAGAAATGGAATAAAATCTCCTTTGCAGTGTTTTTGAGAGGATTAAATAAGACCCTGTATATAAAGTGCCTGGCAGCAGAAGTTAGTTAAGAAATAAATAACTTCTTTTATCTGTGCTTCGTCCTGACAGTTCATCGTTTTCAAAATATAATATATCCAACAGGGAAAGAACATCATCATACATTCTAGTCTTGACAATGCAAAACCCACTGTGGTGGATATGGTAATCAAGCAGGATGAATGCAGAGGTTAGAGAGGAATAGTATATACCCCTCCCCCATACAGTGCCCCTACTTCCCCAGGCAGGGGCAGCAGCTGGGCCAGGAAGCTGGGAGTTGGCTGGCCTTCTGAGGCCAACTGGGATCAGATGAAAAAAGAGTGGAGAGAGGAAGAGAATCTCTCCCAAATACTCTGCTAATCTGCTCGTTTTAAAGCCCCTGAATCTTCCCAGGCTCATCCAGAGTCTTCAGTCTGTGCTCCCTATGTCCCTTGGGGACGCAGATGAAGATAAAACAGTTGGAAATATCAGCTCATTATAATATTACATATGAGAGGTCTGGAACAGGATGGTTGAGAATAAAATAATTACAACCCCCACAGGATCTTGCCTTTGACATCTCTCCTTTAAAGAGTCCAAACAGCCTTGCCAATAATAGACTCATCCTTGCTCCTGACACTGTTAAGAAAAGGAAAAGGGACAAAAAGAACAGAGAGACTGTTCCATGGCCCTAGTCAGTGAACCCCAGTTATTGGGCTCTGAGGAGTATTACTAACAGCCTTGGAGGGGCTCACAAACTTCACGTTGCTCATGGGGCCAAAATTAATCAGAGAGCTAAGTGGCAGAAGCAAAGGAACGTTAAAGTAGTTTCCCCTGAGAGTTGAGTTTTGACTGTAGCAGGGTGAGGTGAAGCTTGCCTTAAAAACAAAAAACAAGGGCACCTGGGTGGCTCAGTGGTTTAAGCCGCTGCCTTCGGCTCAGGTCATGATCTCAGGGTCCTGGGATCGAGTCCCACATCGGGCTCTCTGCTCGGCAGGGAGCCTTCTTCCCTCTCACTCTCTCTGACTGCCTCTCTGCCTACTTATGATCTCTCTCTGTCAAATAAATAAATAAAATCTTAAAAAAAAAACCCACAAAACACAAAATACAAGAAAATATTAAAAAGTCCTTGAACTCCTGTGAGAGTGGTGGGAGAAAATTTGTCTGAGAGCTTCAGGGATCTGTGAGGGAAGGAACTAAAACCCCAGTCCCTTTCCTTGTGATTCAAAGTGACTGAAATTTCTTGAGGTGAACTAAGGGTTAGTGGGTGACCATCATCACCACCCACAAACAAGAAAGGCAGGGAAGTCCCTGAAACAAAACTGCTTTGAGAGAAGAATGAGACAAGAGGGAGGGGCTGGGTCCTGCTATGAGCCAGCTGGTTGAAAGGAGAATAGCAGAGGAACCTGTTCTCCACAGGGCAGACTGGAGCCTGGGATGTGACTGTGAATGAATCGAAGCCAGTTTCACTGGAAGTCAGGCCAGGGTTGGTGTGGAAACCTCTCCACTGAGAGTAGTGCCAGAGGGCGGAGGGTGAGGGATTATCCTCTTTCCCTCCTCAAGAACTGTTGCAGCTGATCCCTGGAGAAGGCTCTGAATTGTGGCGGATGGGAGGCAGAACCCAGCCATGCCACCACCAGGAAGTCTTCTTGGTCATGCTAGGAGAGACTCTCTGCAGACCTCCTTGGCTTCAGCTGCCTCCAGCTTCCATAGAAGCAGCTGGAAAAGTATTGGTTTCTGCCGGAAGGGTGCAGCTAAGAAAAGAGATTGGTTTTCCTATTGATCTGAACAGCAGTGGGCTTGAGAATTGTATTTTCCAAGGCCAACTGGGTGGCCATCATTTCTATCCCCTAACTGTAGTGCCGTGGCTCAGAGCTTGGGCTCCAGGGTCAGACATACCTGAGTTAGAATGCTGCTCCTATCACTCAGTAATAGTCCTTGAGCCAGTGGCTTAAAGTTCTTCAACCGGTCTCCTCATGTGTTCTTTTTTTCAAATGGGGACAGTAACGATGCCTATCTCATAGGGTTGTTGTGAAAATTACATGAGATAATGCATGTGAAATGCTTGGCACCTAGGAAGCCTCAACAAATGTTCAATTAAACAAACAAAGACCAAATCAGTGCCAGGCGTATTGTCTGGGAAGAGAACTGCGTTTGGCAGCATCTCGAATGGATATAGCAAGTAGTGTGTGTGAGCAACGGCGAGCAGGATACTTCACTAACACAGAGAGATTGTGCTAAGAAATAACGAGCACTTCGGTGGGAAGAGGGCAAGTGAGTTTGGGACAGGCCCAGAGCATTCAGAAGAAGGGCTTGAATGACGAGTGGATACAAACAAGCATCAAGGCATCCTGAATCTAAAACAACATCACCATTTCTGATGTAATTTTTCATTCGCCCTAAAGATTTTCAGATTTGCACAAGGACTTTCTCTATTTTAGTATTTCTCCACTTGTTTCTCCCTTCCCCCAAATCTTTTTTGAGGGTTCTATTTCCATCGTTTTGTTACTTTTTTATTTCAGTTCTCGTTTGAAAATAATACGTGTGCCATTATTCATTTGGTGTTTCTGTCAAACATGCTCTACGTAAGACATGAGAATGCACTCTTCTGAAACATTTGGAGGTGAAAAACAAATGGTGCCTCTTGGGATGGTAGTGGAAGAGTCATAAAACTTCATACGTCAGGAATCTTCTTGACAGGCCTTCCTAGGCCCGAGTCCAAGATGAAGCTGAGAAAAATGAAAAGGGATTTGGCTGACAAAGCAGATGACAGCAGGGAGAGCCAGTGAAAGGGAATTGGCCAATGGCAAAAGGGGAATTGGCAAGGCTTTGTGAAACCCCTTGCTGGAAAACCATAAACCTCAGATTGTCCGTCTGGCGCATCAGTCCTCAGAGGCAAATCATTTTTGCCTGTGGAAGGTGCCTGCCAGGAAGCTGCACCTCAGGGGGTGCCTTTGGAAAAGGGGATCGTGTCTGGATCGGTGCCCAATATTAAGTGGATGGGGATGAGAAGAAACGGCTCACAATGAGATCTCTGAGGGCTGGGAAATGGGGAGTCGCTCCAGTGGCTGACACTTGTGAGTCACAACCATGGGAAAAGAAGTTGAGAAACAGAGGAAGAGGACAGGATGCTGGGGAGGGAGGAGGTGGGAAGCAGCTTTGTTTCTTCAGTCAGAGGTTGTCAGGGCCTGTCGTCTTCTGTGAAGGGCCTCCACTGGAAGTTACTCATCGACCCTTTCGAAACTCAAGTCTGCCTTCCTCCAGGTGAATAAGCCACTTATATGGGTCTCCTAAATGAGTGCTTCTACTGTGACCAATCTCCCTCAAAACTAAAATGTGTCTTTATGTGCATGATCTCGACATAGGGCAAACTGACATCTGGGAGCAGAGCTGATCCTGGCCAGGTGGGAGAGCAGGGCCTTCACTGCAGAGCCCTTCCCATTCCTCAGTTTCCTTTTCCCTTGTCTTGGGGTTGTACCTTTGGCTTCTGGGCCATCCAGAATCCTGTTTCCGACCTACTCCTGTGGGCTCCCACTCAATTCTTTCCTTCCTGAGAGTGCTGGTTTTTGACATGTATTCCCTTCATCTCCCCTATCAAGATTTCCTTGATAATACATTTCCTTTACTTCGCGAATTAGGGAAAAAAAAATACTCGTGCTAAAGGGTTAATACTGGTAATTATTCAGTGTGACAACCTCTGTTAGGCACACTGCCCTAGCCTACTTCTTCCCAACTCGTTTTCATGTCTGATGCATAGAGAAAATTTTTCCATACACTGTGATAAACGAAAGTGAAAGACAGTGGGCCACGAGGGCTCGAAGGGATCGATATTTCTGGACTTCTAAAACCCTTCTGTGCACATCAGTTGGGAAGCCATGTCTTAACTGAGCAGTTTCTCAAATGTGCTTCGGTGATCTGTCGCAGTCTGTACGCGTCTCAGAAGAAGAGTGGGCCTGCTCCAGTGGGTTTTCCCCTTCAGCTACAGCATCTCAGCTTTTCTGTTCTATTCATGAGACCTCTGAATAAAATTTTAAGGGAAGGAAGAGTGTTGGCAGCTTAAAGTAGCTAGAAGTCCCTAT
The DNA here is from genome assembly GCF_922984935.1 of Meles meles. NCBI lineage: Eukaryota > Metazoa > Chordata > Mammalia > Carnivora > Mustelidae > Meles > Meles meles. Next base: position 97,290,966 of record NC_060068.1, read on the forward strand.
CTTAAATCCAATACATAAAATCTTTCATGATAGAAGGTCAGGTGACCATAACAGAATGATGAGGGAGATATTCTAAAGGCAGGGGTTTTCTGGGCCCTTCTACCATATCGTTCAGGCCGTGGAGTTTACTCCATACAGCCCCCTCCCCACCCCACCCCCCAGGCAGGCCCTGCATGTGACCTGTGCATTTCTTGCCCCTCTGGCTAGAGAGGTTTTGTTTCTTTAAAAACTCTGATCCTGGGGCATCAGGGTGGCTGAGGGGGTTGAGCATCCAGCTCTTGGTTTCAGCCCAGATCTTGTTCTCAGGGGTCGTGGGATCAAGCCCCACATCAGGCTTTGTGCTCAGCACAGAGTCTGCTTGGGATTCTTTCTCTCCCTCTATCCCTCCTGCTTGTCTGCACTCTCTCTCCCTTAAATGAATAAATAAATCTTGAACAAAAATTTAAAAAAAAATAGAAACTCTGATGCTTGAAAAAGTTATCCTCGTACCAGCAGGTAGATTAATGCCAGAGCTTGCTAATGTCTTAGCTCACTGAACCCAAAAACACAATCACTGTTCTTGCCTTTGGTACATTTTGTATTGCATTTTGATTTATGTCAGCCACTTTTCAGAAGCCATACAACTCTGTAGGAGATCAAAGGTGCTGGAAGAAAGCCAAGCAAAACAAAGTGCTTATAGGATGGCTGAGGTTTCCAAAAGTTGAGGCATTGATTTGTTTACTATTATAATTATATTATTTTGTTGTTTTTATTGTATGTATTTCCACCCTGCCTTGTTCCCAGAATGGGAAAGAGTCATTGAATCATGTTCTGTAGGAGAAATTTAATCTCAAATTTCAGGTTACTTGGTGTTTGATGAATATATAATTTCAAAACTATCAAGGGTTTTAAAAAATTTATTTACTTGAGAGAACACATGTATGCCAGAGAGAGAGCACAAGTGGGGAGGGGGAACACCGAGGGAGGGAGAAGCACACCCCTTACTGAGCAGGAAGCTCGATGTGGGGCTCAATCCCAGGACCCTGGGATCATGACCTAAGCCAAAAGCCGAAGCTTAACCGACTGAGCCATCCAGGCATCCCCAAAACTAGCAGGGTTTATTGTGAAATTATTTTACCAATTTCATTGCCTGATTTTCCTTTTAAATCTTGTACTGAAGTATCAGTGAGAGTTACAAAAGTGTGTGTGTGTGTGTGTGTGTGTGTGTGTGTGCATGTATGTGCCTGTGTGTGTTTCTTATTTATATTCCACATCCTATAATTTAATATAATTTAGGGTGAATGCCTTAAAATACTGGCAAAGTTTTATCTTTCAGCCAGGATTCTCCAGTAACATTCTATTTATCAGTGGAATTTGGGTAATACACTTGAAATTTGCTTCTTTGCCTTCAGATGTTTTTCTACTAGAGATTTGTTTTTTGTTTTTTTAATTGCTTTTCAGAAGCAATGGAGAGTGGAGTTGTAGAATTGGTTAGAACAGATATGTTTCTGTGATCCTTGCCTCAAGTTTTCTTTCTAAACTTCTAAAAGCTCTGGATACAGTTGTCTCATTTGTTCTGGATACTTCTGGGCCAGTGAAATTCTGATCTTCAAAACAAAAAGTTTTAGGAAGAGGCCAATTAAGGTTTATTTCTTATCAAATAAATCTGTCTCAAGCCAAAAGAACCTGTGCTTTCCATGAGTCTCATCACTTACTGAAGCAGGATTCATGCTCTTGAAAACAAGGGAGAAGTCAGCTAGTCAAGACTGTTTCCCTTGCTTCCAACTCTGGCCTACCCTCTGATGCCTTTTTCCTGTCCTCATGTGTTATACAGTCTGTGTGGCATTTTATTTTAAAATATTCCAATACAAACATTGTGACATCCTTGTACTTACAAGTTGACTCTAACCTAGCCTCCAAGTACAGTTAGCTAGTCTTTAGAGTACCCTATCTATCTTAGGGAGCTACCCTGTAGAAGTGGTTAATCACCAGTCGGAGTACCCTAGCTCAAATCAATGTTGTCTAAGATGGTCTCAGCATTGTAAATATAATTAGCCAAACCTACACTGGAAGGCTTACCAATTAGCATAAGGGATGTTTAAAATAGTTTTTAACTGGTGAAAAGAGTAGTATTCAGAGTGGTTGGTTAGAAGTGTCATGAATTATGTGAATGAATACAAATGGTTCAAATTTGAGGTCTAGACATCTGGATTGGCCCCGCAGTCTTCCCCTTCACAGAGCACCTTGCGCCTGACACAGCACAAAGCGGGTCACACCCCCCATCAGAAGATGCTTGCCTCAAATTCAGAGAAGCCTTTTTATGGGAAATGCTGAGCAAGAGGCCTGGATAGGAGAGGGCCCAAGGGTAAAGGGTGGGACTTCTCAGCTACCCATCAGGTTTAAGATTATTTTTGAGTCTGCTTAAGTGGTGTCCGAACATTATCTAAAACCTCTTTTCATTATAATACAATTCCTGGTAGCAAGCCTGTGGAGAAAGGAAAGCATTAGCTTCCCCATTCTCTCACCCTTCTAAATGGCTGAAGGCTGTTGACATTTACCAGAAAAATTTTTGTATTTGCCAGGAGACCGGTTTGGCTTGGATGGATTGCTGTGCCATGCAATTTTCAAATCTATGCTTCAAAGTCCAGAAAGGGCTCACTTACAGATATCAAAGGTTTATTTAGATAAAGATGTTTAGCTTAAGGTTGAAATTTTTTTCTGGGAATTTTAGGACTCTGCATTCTGTAAATATCCCTTTCTCAATTGTTAGAGCTGCTTGGAGGTCTTATACTTGTCCCTGAACACCAACCACGTTACTGTGATTTCTGGGATATTTTCTGAACCCTTTTAAATTCTGGAATCCCGTGAGTTTCCTTCTTGAGCAGTAATTATGCTCCTTTTCTGTGGCATTTTCTTATAAAACACTGGATCCTGAACAGGTTGCCAATCCAGAGCCACTGAGGAAAGGGGACAAACTGAGTACAATGTTCCCTCATTCTGTGCTGGCAGTGATAGGCAAGCATTACCCAGGGATCTGGGAGAGACCCACTGAGGACCCTAGGCTTCATGCCTGCAGGATTTCTTTTGAGATTTCATGCCTATCAAGCTCATCTTCAAAGAACACAATGCCTGCCCATCTGATTTTTTATTATTGTTTGAATGAGAGTCAACCACTGACTAATTGTGTCTGGAACATGTCAGGCCAGAACCTGCCTTGGTGGGAGAAGTTAGACAAGATGATTGGGACCGTGAGGGGGAATTAGGGCGACACCCTTGTGGAAGGATCAGGGTAGAAAAAGGTAGCAGAATTTAGTATTAGTAATGGATTTTCTTTTATTCTGCTCTCTGAACTTTTTGGACCCCTCGGGAGCTTTGGAGGTTCCCATTGGCCTACAGAGGGTCAGCATGCTCTGGAAGGCTGCAGGGTTATGCAGCAGGGAGCCTTTGGGAGAAAGCACTCAGGGGGCAGATCTCAGGGAGACTCTGGGCTGCAGCAGTGGGGAGGCATCCAGGGGCCACCCTGTCCTGCTTCTCACATAAAGATCAGGTCACAGGCAAAGACAAGGAACACCTTCCAAGCAGTAATAAGGTCTTGAATACAAGAAAGCAGGGAGCCAGAGCACATCAGCATGAAATAAGGACAGACTGGTGTGTCCAAGGGAATGCAAGCCAGGTTTCACCCAATTTTCACTAACAAACTGGATGTTGATATGAGAATCCTAAGGTATAATAATCATAACTGGGCATTATAATAATCATAAGTGGGTCATTATGCTTAACACGTGGTCCTCAATTCATATGGGGATTCAGTCATTTTCTGTGATTCTATGTCTGTTCTCTTCATGTAATCTGGAGTTCTAGAACCATCCTGCCCTTATTAGAGATAATGACCTGGCATGGTTGGCTTCTCTCTGCTTATGGAAGTGACAGTTCTGAGGCCACTAGCTGAAGATGCTTTTCAGTCATTTATTTCCCGGTCTCTTTCACATCCCACACTCACCAGCTTTAACTGTACTCAAAAAGTGGCTGTCATAGTCCTGACCAGGCTGAGAAGTAAGTGATCCATCACTTAAATATTGTGTGAATCTTAAATGAAGAACTAAATCTTTAGATTACCTTTGAGAAAGCTTCAAACTGGGTTATCTCTGGCACAAATTCATTCTCCCCCCTGCAGTACCTGGAAACTATTCTAGAACCCTGCAGTGTTTCTGCCTTCACTTGAGTTGCTGGTGTTTCAGAAGTGACCTGATGCTCCCACGGTGTTAGTAGTCTGGGTAAATTTACCAGTTCCACATCTGTGGAAAGACCCATCCTGGCCCTGGATTTCTGATGATTCTCAGAGATCCTTACACCCTCCTGGACCTTCCTACCTCTGCCTTCTGGGACCATGTATACTGTCTCTGCATCAACCTCTGTTCATCCAGGCACAAGTGCCAGTTTAGGTATTTAAAAATTCACTTTGTAAGTGTTTCATGAATAATGTGTTGTACTGGAGGCTTAAGACTCATGGGTCAGAGTACATAGATGGGTCATATCACCTAACAAGGCCTCACAGGTTCCTCATGCCTCTCTCTCCTGTTTCCCAACCTCCCTTACTATCCCTGGGAGCTCCATGATCCTTTCCCTCTGTTAAGCAAATGAACCGAATTCCCTTAGCTCCTACCTATAACCTCACAGAACCAAGTGTCCTCTATATAATGAGATCCATGCTTCTGAGAAAATAGCTAGAAATATAAATAACAGCAACAGAAATTCAGTTGCATGTTTTATTAGTTGATCAAAATCGAGCCTGAGTCTCTGCCTCCATTCAAAGGCAGCACGATATTTTAGAAAGGGGATTGAATTTAGAGTCGGCCCATTAGACTTTAGAACCAGCAGCACCCCTCCCTAGCCACATGAAGAAGCCAGCAATCCACTTGGAGTCTCAGCTCATCATCTGAAGAGTGAAGGTGTTGCCAATATTTTGCATCTTTATACTGATCCAAGGAAATGATTTCTGCAACGCACCATGAAACGTTAGAGCAGTAGTTCTAAAGACATTTTTAGCTTGACCGCAGCTGAGGAGTGCTGCTGGCATTTGGGAGTGCGGGCTGTCCTGCAGTGTGAGGAGATTCTGCATAACGCAGGACTGTCACGTTAGCAATAGCATCCCTATGGAAAAACATTGTTTTCGAACACAGAATAAGCGAAAGGTATGTTACCTCTGATCTTCTGCCTTTCACACAAAATGCAGATGGATTTATACATGGTGTAGATAATTCTTTAAAAAGATTTTCCTCATTTTGGATTATTTTACCACAATCTTTGTTCCAAGGTGATAACTCCTCTGGCATCTAGTATTCTGCCAACATTTTCATTATAATCTTGAGTCTTCTCTTATAAGGACTATTCTCATTTAAGATGTCTTTGTTTAATCTCAGCCAGAACTATATTTTACCCTGCAGAAGACAAAAAGGAGGAGAATAAATGATGAGGTAAAAGCTGGGGGCATTTTGCAAATGGTGAAGGTACAAAGAAACAAGTCATAAATGCCTTGGGCAGCTACGCAGGCCACAGTAGTCCTCCTCCCAAGGACCATATTATCTGGCATAAATAACTGTTGAACTGAGGCACCTGGGTGGCTCAGTGGGTTAAAGCCTCTGCCTTCAGCTCAGGTCATGATCCCAGGGTCCTGGGATCGAGCCCTGCATCAGGCTCTCTGCTCGGCAAGGAGCCTGCTTCCCTTCCCCTCTCTCTGCCTGCCTCTCTGCCTACTTGTGATCTCTATCTGTCACATAAATAAATAAAATCTTAAAAAAATAATAATAATAACTGTTGAGCTAAAGGCAAGTCAGGTTTCAAATCTCTCCCATCCTCCCCCCTCAGCTGGCAGTATGCACAGTAGCCCGTAATAGGACCCAGGCCTCCAGCCACCAGACCCCCGGGAGCCACACAGTTCTGATTCTTTGGCTCTCTATCTGCCTGTGAAGCTGTGGAGAGGCCCAACATCTGTAAAGCAGGCTCCTGATGTGCTGTTCTGGCCACGGTGAAGTGCTGGGGTGACCCGTCTACACTGTCCCTTTATCTTCACTTGGAGACGTGGGGCTGCCCCTTGTGTCATGGAGGCCAACCGTGAGAGCATGGTGCGGAGAAAGAAATGGTGTGTAGTGTCCTTGGGCCAGGAGCTGGATGAGCATTAGCGTTCCTCTCACTGACTGCATCCTTTGGCTTAATGAGCTGCTTTGGAAGATGCTTGACAAATTAATATTTCTTCATGGATATTTTCTCATTTATGTAAGCAGAAAACAAAACACTGCTTTACTGGGCTTAAAAGGAATGTGCTTCAGATGAGAGTGGGAGGGCCTAGCTGGCTTGGGAAGTTCGGAACCTATAAACCGGTTGTAATCCCACTTCCAGTCGGTAGGCTGAACCCTAAGTTTTTGTTCTTAGATCACATGTCTGATTACTTTGAAAGTGTCACATCTCCCTCTGAAGCTTTCAGTGGCTATGTGTGCTGATAGGAATCTCACAGTTTCCTCAGCCTCTCATGCGTAACCTAAACGCAACCTACTTTTCTAGTCTTCTCTTATAATGCTCTTCACAAACTTACACCACAGGTCTCTTCAAAGAAAAAAAAAATATTTGTTCTTCCCTGAAAGCAGGTTCTCCAGCTGATTCAACTGCTAATTAATGAGCAGTGTGACCCCGGTTAATCATTAAAGTCCCCAAGTCCCCAGAGCCTGGTGTGTGAAATCCAGGGGCAAGGCCCAGGCTGATGAATTTTTCACAGATTGCCCAGGTGGATCTAACACACATCAAAGTTTGTGAACATCTGGGCCTAAAACTCCTCCAACTCTGATTTTCCCACATTTTACCCATGCACTTCAATTCTGTGTCTCCATGTGTTTTAAAGTATCTTTCCCTGAAACATTTCACTTTCCTTCTAGTTAACCCCTAAACACCTGTGTGTACATGTGCATAGACACACACGCGTGCACACACACACACACACACAAGTCAAAGTCCTTCAAGATCACTAAGAACACCACATCCCCCAGTCCTTGCCTGAGGGCTAAGCTTGCCTTTCTAGACTCTCTTTCTTCAAACACCTCTACCACAACACTTACTACTACCTTATCTTAGTTCTCAGGGGATCTTGTTTAGCTCACCATATAGACTATAAAATTCCTGAGCATAAATATTCCTTCTTGTTCATCTTGCATATTCCACACTACTCATGGGAGTAGCTCGTGAGAGTTGGTAGAGTTGAGTTACATTGACTTGACATGAATTAACTGAGAGACATCTTGGTGAAGGTGACAAGTTAGAGGGTCTTGGGAAGATTGCTGATAGGGTGGAAGGTTTGTATAGCTCTTGCTATCGTGGAACATTTCCTATCTGTCTCTATCCGCAAGTGATTGTAGATTCAATAAGAAAAGCCACAGCTGTTTTTTGTCAAAATCAGATGATTTTATATCTGTAATCTTGCAGGCAGAGCAGTTGAGCTGATATATTTAATGACTCACTCTCGACAGACGAAAGTCTGTTCTTGAGAAATGAGGAGGGGGAGCTATTAATCTTTTCTAAAATAAACAGACTTGTAATGACTCTTTAATCTGAAGAGAAGAGATCCTGAGCTGGAACACAACACTCAAGTACCCGCCAAATTTCCTGACTAGTGCAGAGCACCCAGATGATAATTGACTGTGGGACCATTTTCCCTGTGGTCTCCAAGGGACAGTTACAGTACCACCAGCATTTAAAGGGCTTTATCAACATAGCTGCTCCAGCTTCATGAGAAAGAGCAGCTCATCATCATCTGTGGCCTTTGGGGCACTTGCTTTTCTAAGCTCCCTTCAAAGCTTTGGGATACCCACTCAGTCAACATTTTGCTTTTGGTTGCATAACCCTGTGTCCCATCCTACCTGGCCCTTCTCTTCCAACTACCCACATCCACAGGAGCTCGTGCTCCTCCCAGAGGCATGGGGAAGAGAGATTCTCTTCTCTGCTTTCCCAGTACTCATTCTCTCATCTTTGAAATTGGGCCAATGCCCCCCTCAAGGTCATGGAGCATTGTCTTTCTTTGCTGCCAACCAGGCTCAGCAGTCTCTCTCCCATGCACCCTGCTTGACTTCTCAAGGACAGGTTGCTCCACTGGATTCTCTGTGCTGCCTTGCCTTACAACATGTTTCACCTCCGCTTCTCTTCTCTGATTTTTTCACATGCTTCTTCCTTGCCTGTCCCTTAACTAATGGCATCCCCAGACTTCTTTCTCAGCTTCTCTTCTTCCTTTGTATTCTCCTCCCTGAAAACATCATTTATTTCCACAGAACTTGAGGCTCTCAAGCCCCTAGCCCTCTCCGAAAACATTTCTTAAATGCCCTGATGGGTATCATTTGGACATTTTATTGGTTTCACTCACCATTTCCAAATCCAGTGGATGATATCTTGTCCCCAGCTCCTCTTCAAAGAAACTCCAGTGCCGATTTCCCATTTCCTATAGTAGTCCCACGACCATCCCAATGACCTTGTCTCCAAATCCTGGAATAGGTGTGAATCCTAACTCTTTTCCATTCCTCTCTCTGTGCATGTCACTATTTACCAGATTCTTAGAGTTCATTCTTACAGAATTTTTGTCTGAACTGTCTCTAGTAAGTCTCTTCTTTCCACATCCACAACCATAGTTTAGATTGCCACTGATTTTTGTCTCATAGTAGCCTTGTTAGTGGTGATCCTACTTCAAACACCATTCATACCTAGATACCAAGGCTTGGGGCAGACTTTGCATGTGTTCTCACACATCATTGCTGGAGAGTGAAGCACGTCTCCATGTGACTCCATGAGGAGGGAGCATGTGACAGCTTGTATCTGGTTTCTCCTGGACTTTACTCTATGCACCTTTCCCTTTGCTTTTTAATCTGTGTCCTTTCACTTCAATACAACTGTGGAATAACAGTTTCTGAGTTTTGTGAGTCCTAGCAGATTATTAAGCCTTAGGGTGATCTTGGGGACCCCTGGCATAACACATCATTCACAGACTTCAAAACTTTCATTGTGAATTTATCAGTTGCTACTGGTGATTCATAACTGACTCATAACTGATTACATACTGATTACAACCCACCACCAAATCCTAACACAAAAATTATACTTTGCGAGGGGAGGGAACATGTCTTTCTCATCATTTCATCCCCTGCTATGCTTTGCACAGAGACTAGCTCAGAAAGCTGCTCAGATAACATAGAATTGTAAATGTTAGGAGCAAGATGTTGAGCAAATATTAGAAAGTATATCCCTGGTTTGTGTCATTCACAAGCCCAAGAAACACTATTTAAGGCTCACCTGCAAAACAAAGGGACTCCAATATACAGTGGCTTAAATAAGTCACACTGTTTGTTTTCCTCATAAACCAGGCTTGAAATGAACAGTCCAGGTTGTGGTTTTTCCCCATGTGGGCAATCAGAAAATCAAGTCCTTTTCTGTTGTTACTTAGCCATCTCTTAAGGCAGAATTCAGCCACTTGCAGCCCTTAGGTCAACTCTGTCCTATCACCTACTTTAGTAAACCAAGTCTTATTGGAATACAGACATGCTCACTTCTTTATGTATTGTCTATAACTGCTTTTGTGCTCCAAGAGCAGAGCTGGGTAGTTGTAACAGAGACGCCATGGCCCACAAAGTCTCAAGCATTTAGTATCTGGCCTTTCACAGAAAAAGTTTGCTCAGGTGACAGGAAGAGGGAAGAGTATTGGAAGAACACATTTTGATTGATATTTTAAGGCTAAGCATAAGAGTGGTATATGTCACTTTCACTCATATCTCCTCGGTTGGCATGTGAGTCATGTCATGTGATCTTGCCTAGCTGCAAGGGAGGCTGGAAAATACTGTCCTCACCTCAGGAGTCAACATGCTTTCTCTGTAAAGAGCCAGGGAGAAAATCTTTTCAGCTTTGAAGGTGCATGGTTTCTGTCACAATTACCTGTCAGTGTAGTGTGAAAATGGATGTAGACAATATGGAAATAAATGAGAATGGCTATGTTGCAATAGAACTGTACTTACAAAATGAGGCAGTGTCTGGTTTGGCCACAGGCCATCATTTGCCAACTCCTTCACTAGCTAGATGGCCATGTTTCTGTGTTTATGTATTTATGTCTAATGATAAGTGTTCCTAGTATTAAAAAGAAGGAGAGAAGAAAATGCTTGGGAAGGGGGGAAGGTGTCGGTCTCTGACACAAATACTTTTTGTACCTGGGCAAGTCTTAAAAATATTTATCCTTGATTTATTTGTTGGTGTGTATTGCACGATGACTCTTGTTGCAAAAGTTACGTGTGTTGGAAGAGTTGATCCATTTACCCGTTTTAAAAAATAGTCTCCCATTGCCCCGAGTCCAGCTCCACACTAGAGAAGCATAACAGTCCTCTCTGTTCAGTGTTTCCAGTGGTTTTCAGCTAATTCATTCTGCTGGTTAAAATCCACAAAACCCAAGGCATAATGCTGCTGGATATGGTTGATTGTTGCTCTGCATTGATTCTACTTCTTCCTACGTGCCTTTCTGTATTGGACAGTCAGAATGCTAAAAGCTGTATTGCCTAGACTTTTGTATCTAGGAGTTCTAGATGCAAATTAATTTTCACCAGCTGGACACATGTGGACACAATCTGTACCATGGAGGTGAGACAGAAGCTATCTCCCTGCTGCCAATTCTGTTGGGAAGCAGGTTGTGGGGATGTGTCAGAATAACAGAGGCACTGGATTCAGTATTCTGTGACTTTTGTCACCAGCTCTCACTATGAAGACGCAGTGTGGCTGCCATGCTAGGACCTGGAAGCCAAGACCGGGAAATTGCTGCCAGCCCTAGAGTAGGCAGAGAGCATCTCAGCAGATAGCACATAAGGGCTAGAGATGTAGGCTGGGAATATACCAGATGGGAGCTCCAGGACTTAAGGAAAGAAGTCACCAGAGGCAAATAACTGATATGCAGGACCATAAGTAGGCCTTCTTCCATGAGTATATTTTCTGGCCAAAGGCAGACGGTGTGTTTTATTTAGATTTTATAGGCAAGAATATGTATGCAAAGTCATTTGTTTCTGACAAAGTTCTAACTGTATACCTCACCCTTGGATTATTTATTATTTTGTCTCACAATTATATAGGTTTGGGGATGTCATAGCACATCTTGGGCCTCAGTTTCTTAATCTGGCAAATGACAGCATAAGATAAGATGGACTCTCCAAGGACCTGTTCTTTTCTAAAATACTACATGCTATTTGTGAAATCAAATCTTATGGCCTACATCCTTTTTCCTTTTCTTAGCCCTACAGCACTGAGCCAGCCACAGATTTGTCTTAGTGCTATTGGTTACTGTTATGGGCTGACATGTGCCCTGTACCCCCAAATTCATATGTGGAAGCCCTAACTCCCAATACCTCAGAATATGAGTATTTAGAGATAGGGCCTTTAAAGATGTGCTTATGGAAAAATAAGATCATATGGGTGGGCCTCAATCCACTATGGCATATTTCCTTAGAGGAGGAGAGGAGATTAGGAAACATAAATACATAGACTGAGAGAAGAACATGTAGGGACACAGAAGATAGCCATCTGCAAGCCAAGGACAGAAACCTCACAAGAAACCAACCCTGTCAACACCTTGGTCACAGAAGTCTAGCCTCCTGAATTGTGAGAAAATAAATAAATAAGTTCTGTTGCTTAAACCACCCAGTATACAATACTTCATTATGGCAGCTCTAGCAAACCAATATAGTTGTATTAAAATAAGACTTTGTAGAAAACTTTGGACAGGAGAATAGGATAGCACTGAGGAATTGCATAAGCCATGCACATTGTGACCCAACAGACCTTAGCCTCTGCCTCTGTAGCCAGCAAGCCCACAACTGGAACCACTTAGTTTCCCCCTACAGGCCACCATTGCCCTCCCTAAAGGGTTAAGCTTATTTCGGGCCCAGGTGCTCTGGTCTGAATATTTGTGCTCCCCAACAAATCCTTATGTTGAAACCTAATGTCCGATGTGATATTATGAGGAGGGGGGCCCTTTGGAGGGTAGAGCCTTCATGGATTAGTGAAGGGTATTAGTGCCCTTATAAAAAGACGCCTTTCCCCTTTGTGAAGTTACAGTGAAAAGATGACTGTCTTGTAGATCAAGAACCAGAACCCAGATCTGTCAGCCACCTTGATCTTGGATTTCCCAGCCTCCAGAACTAGGAGAAACAAGTGTCTGATGTTCATAAGCCACTTGGTTTATGGTATTTTTGTTATAATAGCCTGAACAGACTAAGACAACAAGTGAATGTAAGTAATCTTGCTAGTTTAGCATCAAGTAAACTTTGGTCCACCTGTCTCAGAATATTAGGCTACTGAGAGAGGTTAGTGAGTAGTGGGTAGTGTCTGCCCAAGGCTGCTCACATGGCTACTGGTACCCTGACTTCAGGGCCATTACACTGCTCTAGGGATCCCCAGCCTTTTTGATATTCTGACACATATGGGAATTATAATAGTTTACAACACACTGTTGTGGGGAGGGAACAACCCAAAGGCTCCAGCCACCCAGGACATCCTTGTGTTCACAAAAATTTTGAGTTAATTACTTGAGCATACTTGTAACCCATTCCTGCAGAGACACACAAATTGAGGACTGTGATACTGTATCCCACTGCATCCATTAATGGCAATAGGTAGACCTTGTAGTCTATACTATACCTTGTTGTCTATACCTTCTTGTCTATACTATAGTTATTATCTATACTATACTAGTACTTGAGAGTGACCGTGAGACATCTACTAAGAACTGAGAAATAAGGAAACGATGTTGCTTTCTGTACATTAAATGTTAAGATAAATATGTATTAGGCCAGAAGAAGGATATACAATCACCTGAAAAAAATAAAAAATAGCATGTTGCCCAGGTACATTGTTGATTAGAATTTGACTGAAAGCATAGAGAATATAAAGAAATAATCACCATCACAGAAATCTAAAAAATGGTGGGATGAATATTAGCTAAGACTAGTTAGGGACAGAGAGACTTTGTTATTAGTCTTCCATTTCTCCCCTTGTCAAGACCTTCCCAATAGTGAGATGGATATACCCAGCTAGCCCAGCCTCGTGCTGTTAGTACACATTTATCTGAATCTCCTAGGCATCCTTCTCATTTTAATTTGTGTCTGCCATGTGGTTTTTTTTAGGGGAGGGGAATGTACTTATTTTAGGAACTTTCAAGTGTTCTGGTCTCTGAGCTAGGGAGGTCTCTTGATGACTTCTGATTATGACTTGGGTTCCCAGGAAGCTTTTTTTTCCCCCCCAGGAGGCTTCTTCCCGGAAGAATATAGGGAGAAATTTCTCTGAACCAAGCTAAGGAGAGCTTTCTTGTCCATTTGATGACTATATATTATTTCATTTAAATTAATTTTTTGACACCCTTGACTCTCATGCAAACAAATTTTTTTTTTAAGATTTTATTTATTTATTTGGGAGAAAGAGAGAGAGGAGAGAGGGAGAATAAGCAATGGGAGCTGCAGGCAGAGGGAGAAGCAGTCTCCCTGATGAGCAAGGAGCCCAACGTGGGACTCAGTCCCAGGACCCTGGGGTCATGACCTGAGTCAAAGGCAGACGCTTAACTGACTGAGCCACCCAGGCATCCCTAATGTTTATTTTTATTGGCATGGATAACTCTTAAAGCCTGATTACCAGGCACTGCCGATGAAATTCTGAGTCTTCAGGGAAATGGATGGACCCTCACATGAAGTGATTTAACTGAAGGCCTGTAATGTGAGGAGGTATTTGTCTGCAGTGGGCCCTCCCTTAGTCCATACTACTCTCTCTGTTATATGTCTCAATGTCAGTGTAATAATTCATGTCCCTTTTAGAAATAAGACATAGTCTTGAGGCATCTGTGTGGGTCATTTGGTAGCGCGTGTGACTCGATTTCGGGTCATAAGTTTTAACCTCAAGTTGGGTATAAAGATTACTTAAAAAGAAAAAAAAGGATATAATCTTGAAACATGTGAATTGTGCTGAATGGTTCTGGTCTCTGTGATCAGATGACTCTGAAAGATTACATTTATTTATTCAGTAAATCTGGTCTACCCCAAATCTCTACTGCCAAAAAAAAAAAACCACAAACAAACAAAAAACAAAAAAAACCCACAACAACAATATGAGAAGTTTCCCTTGTAACACTGTGTCTTGCCAACTATTTATCTAATAGGAGAAAACTGAGCTTTTTTTTCTAACTCTAGCAATTCTGTGTCCTCTGGAGCAGCGCTTTTCAAACCTGAATGTGCATATCACTTGGAGATCTTTATTAAAATGAAGTTTCTGATTGAGTCTGGGCCAGGGCATGAGATTTTTGCATTTTTCCAAGTTCACAAGTGGTCCTAGTTCTACTGCTGGGCAACATTCTGAGTTACAAGACTCTAGGAAACATACATAAGTAGACCAGGTCGTCACTTAAAGCCGGGACTTGAAGAGGCAGGAATCAGGGCTCTCAGTCCTCTGCATAGTATCAGTCCCACAACCTGTCATTCTACCATCATGGTCTTATACTTTTGTCTCAAGAAATTTTTCTCATCCCAGGAATCCTTTGTTAAAATGCACATACTCACAATGGAATACTATGCAGCCATCAAAAGAAATGAAATCTTGCCATTTGTGACAACGTGGATGGAATTAGAGGGTATCATGCTTAGTGAAGTAAGTCAGTCAGAGAAAGACAACTATCATATGATCTCCCTGATATGAGGACGTGGAGATGCAACATGGGGGGTTAGGAGGATAGGAGAAGAATAAATGAAACAAGATGGGATTGGGAGGGAGACAAACCATAAGTGACTCTTAATCTCACAAAACAAACTGAGGGTTGCTGGGGGGAGGGGGGTTGGGAGAGGGGGAGGGGGTTATGGACATTGGGGAGAGTATGTGCTATGGTGAGTGCTGTGAAGTGTGTAAACCTGGCGATTCACAGACCTGTACCCCTGGGGATAAAAATACATTATATGTTTATAAAAAAATAAAAATAAATAAAAAATTAAAAAAAATAAAATGCATATACTCTGATGAAATCGTGCAGTAAGTCCAGCTAATACCATGATCTGCAGGAATTAGCAGGAATTCCTTAGAAGCCATTTGTAACAAAGATGGCAGTGGACTATAAGGAAGGTTGTAGTATGACCCTTCAGAAAGGAATATCAAATAGGGGGGTGCCTGGGTGGCTCAGTGTGTTAAGCCTCTGCCTTCGGCTCAGGTCATGATCTCAGGGTCCTGGGATCGAGCCCCACATCGGGCTGTCTGCTCAGCGGGGAGCCTGCTTCCTTCTCTCTCTCTGCCTGCCTCTCTGCTTACTTGTGATGTGTCTGTCAAATAAATAAATAAAATCTTAAAAGAAGAAGGAATATCAAATAGGAATGCTTTTAGTTGCAAGCAGCAGAAAACCTAATGAAGAGTGATTTAAGCAATAAAAACGTTCTCCTAATAAGAAGTTTAGTAGTTCAGGGGCACCTGGGTGGCTCAGTGGTTAAGCCGCTGCCTTCGGCTCAGGTCATGATCTCAGGGTCCTGGGATCGAGCCCCGCATCAGGCTCTCTGCTCAGCAGGGAGCCTGCTTCCTTCCCCTCTCTCTGCTTGCCTCTCTGCCTACTTGTGATCTCTGTCTGTCAAATAAATAAAAAAATCTTAAAAAAAAAAAAGGAAGTTTAGTAGTTCAGGGCTCTATCGTATCACCGAGAATCCAGGTTCTTTCTGTCCTCTATCTCCCAGACCTCCATCTTTGGTTATTGGCTTTTCATTCTTGTGCTTGTTGCCTCATGGCCCAAACTGACTGCTGCAATTTCAGGCATCACTTTCACTTTGAAATTGGAAGGAAAAGGAATGAGCTTCCCAAGCCTTATTTGTGCCGTTTACTAGGAAAGTGAAATTCTTATCAGGAGCTTCAAGAAGACTTCTCCTTGCATCTTATTGTCAGAACTGGATAACTTGCCTTCTCTTAAACCAATCACTGGCAAAGGGGAATGAGGTTACCCTAGGATTAGAGTAACCATGACTCAATCTTCTGAGGTTAGGGGCGGGGCCTACCCTTCCCAATAACAAGGCAAATCCACCTACTGCAAAATCAGAGAGTGAAATGTGGGGTGAATGACATTGAGTAGACTATGAATACCTTTCCTGGGAAGAAACAAGTTCATACTTGTAAGGGAGAAAACAGAACACCAGAGACCAGTTCCGGCTGTGCGTCTAGCTGATCCAGGCACAGCCCTAGCACCCACCTCCTGATAACTCCCCATGACTTCTTTGCTTTAGAACAGAAACATGATTTGTTTACCTTGAGTTCAAGAAGGCTGGGGAGGTGGGCTGCAGAATGTGTGATGGTTGCTTGATCAGTATTCGCTGATTGGTCAAAAAGGGAATGGTGAAAGAATAATTTGAAGTGTTGAGAGAGACATGGAAAAAGATGTCCAGAAGTAATGGGTCTAGTTCTTTGAATGAAACAGAGCTTCTAATAAAAACATTATTTTATTTATACTTCAAAACAATCCTATGAAGTAAGGACCATTTTTCACAGTTTATAGATTGGAACTGAGAGAGACTAAGAATCTTGGCCAAATTCACACCGTTTGTCATTGGAAGATTTGGGATTCCAGTGGACTTTCTGATTCCAAAGCTCTGAACCCTATCACCGCAACTTAGACATTCACGTGAGGGTCTCATTCAGAGTGGCTTTTATACTCTTGTCCAAGAGCTCTGCTTTGCTGAAAAGTCTTTTTACCCTGCCACATGTGCAAACACACACAGGAAAAACTATTACTTTCACACAGTTACATCTCAAAATGACCAAGTTCCAAATCTACAGTATTAAACATACATCTCTAATTCAGAACACATTTTACTTCTCTCTACCTCTGTCTCTGCTCCACCAGTCATTGTTATTATCTTCCTGTTACAAAAATTTTCTAAGTTTATTGAAGGAAACAGAAATTTGGAATGGAAACGAAAATATTCACTCTCGGGTCATGGTCTCGGGGTCCTGGGATCGAGCCCCGCATCGGGCTCTCTGCTCCACAGGGAGCCTGCTTCCTCCTCTCTCTCTGCCTGCCTCTCTGCCTACTTGTCATCTCTCTCTCTGTCAAAAAAAAAAAAAAAAAAAAAAAAAAAAAAAAAAATTCAGGATTTTATTTGCCTTCTTCAATTATCTAGCGGTTTTCCTACACTGGATTCCTAGTCAATCCAGATACAAGAAAGCACTCCACTAGCTCATTGGATATCTTGTCTGATGGATATCCAAGTCAGGCAATTAGAGAATTCTAGTGGAGGGCATCTCATTTGGGACAGCTTGTCTACTGATTTGTTTCTGCCTCCATTGACTAAATGTCTTTTGAGTTGCCTCCAGCAATTAGACATTCAGATCCTCAAGGCAAAGATCAGCACTCTGAACCCCAAGAGAAACAGATGTCTAGGAAACATATCCTGCTCTTTTAACTTGGGGCCTCTTGGTTCTGCCTGGTGAGGAAATTCTGTGGCTTCTGTTAGTGTTTTTGGTCTTCCTTGGCCGGCATGTCCGTGGGCCCAGCTATCTATCCCCTTTTCTGGGCTGCAGCAAGTGTTTGAATAGGATGAGGCTGTCTTATTCCTTGCTACAGTCCTCATAAGTATTTATCTCTGAAGCATCATCAGCTTCATTATCAGCTAAATTTATACAGCCTTTTCAGGAGAATAAAAAGCAGAAAATGCCTTTTTTTTTTTTTTTTTTACAGTGCTAATATGAGCTATAACAAAAGGAGAAGAGAAGAAATGAGTATGAGGAGGACAGAGAGAGGGAAAGGAAACCAACCCTCACCTTGTGCTAGGGACCAGCCTAGGCATTTTGGCATACATTCTACATTTCAGCCTCATAAGCCTGGGAAGGAAGCATTATTTTCACATTTTACAAAATAAGGATGTTAAAGCTTAGGGAGGCTGTGAACTTTGGCCAAGGACAAATTGTAAGTGGAAAATATGGGATTTGAATAATCTCTCTGAGTCCTGAGCCTCTTGCCATAACAATTTGATGTTTTGGCCACATAGGACACTTTTTGGAAAAGACATGGAAAAGGGAGACTCCTTTCCACTATTTCTGTTATGGATTTCAAATGGTCTCAGTGTCTTCCCAGCAATAACATGTAGATGATGGTCACTGGGATAAAACCACTGCCCAAACATGCTGTAGAAAGCCAAAACATGGCATTTTAATCCTTTGGCTGCAAAGATTTGAGCCTAGGAATATAATGCCCAGGAATACACAGAACCAAGAAGAATGAAGATAGCCCTGGAGATAGCTTTGAAATACTAACATCCATCTAAATGAACTTCCCAGGCTCCAAATTCTAAGAATCCCTTTCCCTTTAGCAGTTGATGGATGCACTCTTTAATCTGGCCAGACCTCTGGCCCAGCTTCAGGTTCCCTCTTTCTGTATAAAGTCCAAAAGCTGGAGCTCCACTAGGCTGGGAGTTTCAAAGCTGGGAACAGAGGCGGGCCTTTCTCTTCCAGCGGCCTCTCACATACTTGGGGATAGCCTTCTCTTTTCTTATGTTACCTTCCTTTCAATTCCATCTTCTGACTTATATGTGGTTATAGCCCCCATAAAGCTCTCAAAAACATATAGAGTGCGGATTCCATGGCGGGTACCCAGTTTTCCTTTGGGGGGAGCAAAGTGATACCTGCATAGCTGTCTGTCAAAGTCTGGCACAGGATGATACTTGAGAAAGAGTGGGCGGGAAGAAGAGATCTCCTAGGGATTCAAAACTGTCCACTGTTGATGCTGCTAGAACTTTTTTTCCTGTCCCAATCTCCTCCTTCCTGTATCATTCCACTAAATGGCCTGGAAGGTGAGTTTAAAGCACCATCTGCACTCTTCCAACCCAGCACTGGCAGTCTCCATGGTGATGGGGAGAGAGGGTCCACAGAATCCATATTCATGGCAAAGAAAGGAAAGAGGCTGCTGGTATGGACACAGAGGCGCTGGAGGAGATGGCAGACCTTACGAGGGTGTGCCCCACGGCCAGCCACTTTTAGGGACTTCTAATTCAATATCTGCAGAGCAGCTCTAGGATATCTGGCCAGAAAATACACAGTAAGCTCCTCCATGGTTCACCCGCACAAGCCATGTGTAGCTACCAGGGACCAACACAAACCAATTCCTTTGGCTAGGGCAGGGTTTACACCAGAGATCAGAGGATACATGCGGACATAGACAGCGCTGCTGGCTGGAAGTCCATACAGGATGGATGTGCCTTCTGTTCCCACCATGGGAAGTACGGAAAGCTCCAAATTTCCAGGTAGGGGAGGCTAGGCTCTGTTTCAAGGAGAGAGAGTAACATCTGGTGCCTAAGTCCCATCTTTTCCATACTGCCATTCTCTGAATTGAAAAAAGCAAGAGCAAGACAAAGAATAATGCTTCAGATGCCTCCTTAAAACCATTGCAGTAGCCCCTGAAAATAAACGTTGGTCTTAATCCACTTAAGGTCATAAAAATTACAAGACATAAATGCCACTCTGAGGACAAACATTTCCAGTCAGACAATGAGTAGGGATGCAAAATAGTAAGAAAAGGAACAAAACTTAGCTTCGGCCTGTGCACACTTTGCTCTAAATTAGAGCAAGGTATGCTGTGTAGAGTTGTTTCATCAGTTCTTTTAAAAAAGAAATGAAAATAGAAACAATTGAGCAAATCAAACTGAGAGTCATTTTGCCCAACAATTAGCTAAAACACTTAAAAAATTTCAGGGTCATGAAAAACAGCTGAAGGGTATTCTAGGTTAGAGGAACCAAAGAACATGACAACTAAATGCAATACTTGGTTCTGTACTTGCTCCTGGATTTAAAAAAAAAAAAAAAAAAAAAAAAGGAGAAGAGAAGCTGCAGGATTATTAGGACAGTATTAGCACAGTATTAGGGCAAGTGGAGAAATCTGAATTTAGAATGAATAGTAGATAATATTGTGTTGGTGTTAAACTCTCCCATGTGATATTTATAATATACCTTTGTAGGAGAATGTCTTTAATCTTAGGGGAAATGCCCTGAAATATTTAAGGGCAAAGTGTCACAG
Source organism: Meles meles (assembly GCF_922984935.1). NCBI lineage: Eukaryota > Metazoa > Chordata > Mammalia > Carnivora > Mustelidae > Meles > Meles meles. The sequence goes on from NC_060068.1 coordinate 97,311,016, forward strand.
TGTCTGCGCCTTTCTTAATGGTTCAGCAAAAAAAAGTAATGATGATGCTAAGACACACACACATAAGAGAGGGAGAGAAAGAGAGAATTAAGCAGATGTATAAAGCATAAAGGTGAGTGAGTGTTCGTTGCTTTTTTTGCAACTTTTGTTTCAAGTGTTTCCAAATAAAATTAGGAGGGAGAGGACAGAGAAATTGTTATAGATTAAAACATGCTTAAGAGACATAAAAAAAAATGTAGTGTCTGGGCCGTATCTGAGTCTTAAATGGAACAAGCCAACTATTAAAAAAGGATATTTTTAAGATAATCTAGAAACATTGAACATAGATTAGGTGTTAGATAGTATTAAGGAATTTTTAATTCTGTTGGAGGTGATAATGGTGTATTGTAGCTATGGGGGGAAAAGCCTTTATCTGTTAAAGAAAGTAAACCTATCATCTTTTACAAGTGAAATGATATGTTGCCTGGGATTTTCTCTAACATAGTCCAGAAAAGAAAAAAAAAATAGAGCAAAGTGAGATGAAACAACACTGACAGAATGTGGATAATAGTTGAAGCTGGATGATGTATATGTGGACATTCTTTACTTTGTGTCCCAAAATCTTCATAATAAAAAGTTGTTTTTAAAAATTGAAATACAGGAGCACCTGGGTGGCTCAGTTGGTTAAGCATCTGCCTTCAACTCAGCTCATGATCTCAGGGTCCTGGAATCGAGCCCCACTTTGGGCTTCCAGCTCATTGAGAAGTCTGCTTCTCTGGCCCTCTGGCCCTCTCCTCTGTTTTGCTCTCTCTCTTTCCTCTCTCTCAAATAAATAAATAAATAAATAAATAAAATCTTTTTAAAAATTGAAATACAGGGGCACCTGAGTGGCTCATTCGGTTAAGCGTCTAACTTTAGCTCAGGTCATTATCTTGGGGTCCTGGGATCAAGCCCCATGTGGGGCTTCCTGCTCAGCAGGGTGTCTGCTTCTCTGTCTCCTTCTGCCTCTCCCCCTTCTCATGCTCGCTCACTCTCAAATAAATAAAATCTTTTTTAAAAAATTAAAATACATACAAAGGAGTGCTAGAAAATAAAATCATTTGGGCACCTGGGTGCCTCAGTGGGTTAAGCCTCTGCCTTCGGCTCAGGTCGTGATCCCAGGGTCCTGGGATCAAGCCCTGCTCAGCAGGAAGCCTGCTTCTCCCTCCATCCCCCCACCTGCCTCTCTGCCTACTTGTGATCTCTGTCTGTCAGATAAATAAATAAAATCTAAGAAAGTAAGAAGGAAAGAAAGAAAAGAAAATCTTTCTTTGTAAAAGATAGGGCCAAACCATTTATATAGATTTGTAAATTGTAGCTTTTATATCTTAGCTTTAAGAATTTGAGTGGTGGCATGGGCATGCACACACACACACACACACACACACACACACACACACTTTTTTTTAAATTCCTAAGACACTGTTGCCCACATTCCAGCCCCAGAGGTGATGCTGTGATAAGTAGTCACTTCCCATTTGCCAATGGATCACTTAGCAGGTCAACAACAGCCTTCCAAGCTCAATTTTTTCTTAAATTTGCTTTATGTTAGAATCTCTCTCTCCCTCGTTCCCAAATCTTCTATCTTCCCCACTCCTAAAAACAAAATAAAATACCGCTCCCCACAGGGCTCCAGCAAAGGTATTTTTTCATTCCTGCTTAGTTAAGACAGGATCATAGCACAAAAAGCAAGTTAGACAGGCTCACAGTGAGTCTGTGGTTGGACTAAGATTAGGACCTTGGATGGACCTTAGACCTCTGCTCTAACCATTAGTCAACATGTCCTCTCTTGAACATCTGTAATTAAGGTGGCTCTAGTCTCTATAGTAACCAATGTGCCTAAAATAGGAATTACGTGAGGAACAAAACATTTAAAACCAATTGGATCCATTCATACTCAAACAATGTCAATTTAAGGCTGTTACCCAAGTTTGTTGGCTTTTTGAATGTTCTCCCACCATGGGCTCAACGAAAGGAAGTGAAGGGGGGCTCTATATGGTCCATTCCATACAGAAAATCACATGCTGTCATCCCTTTTCCGTCCTCAAACATTTCTTTGTCCCCGAGTCATAAGCCCTTAAAACAAACTTTTTGTCAAGGCAGTTTTATGACCACAAGACTGAAACAGAAGTGGAACTCTGAGAATCCTTTATAGGCAAAGAAAGCTTCCCAAAGAAGAAATGGGACCGAGTCCAAATCCCTCACAGAAACCTGGCAGCTTCATGCATTATTTTACGTTTACAAGGTGGGGCTTTGAACACTTCTCCTACTGAGTCAGCTCCCCTGGGGGTCTTTGGGGAAGAAGTGGAATAGTATCTGGTACCAGAGCTAACAGGGCACAAAACTGCAGTGTAAAGGAGTCCAGCCCCTCGCAGTGAGCACCTGCTTCCTAGGGTTTGTAAGGATTCACTGGGAATGCCCTGCAAGTGTACCGGTCTGTGTTCCATGTAATCAACATGATTTCATCATTATCATTATTATTACTTCTGTATGTTAAGCATAACTTCTGGCTTCCATACCAGATAGTATCTGTCTACCCCATCTCTATTTTTTCATCTCTCATTCTGGAAGTTTTTGACTTCTGAAACACTGCTAAGGGACACCTGGGTGGCTCAGTTGGTTAAGCGGCTGCCTTTGGCTCAGGTCATGATCCTAGCATCCTGGGATCGAGTCCCATATCAGGCTCCTTGCTCGGCAGGGAACCTGCTTCTCCCTCTGCCTCTGCCTACCTCTCTGCCTACTTGTGATCTTTCTCTCTCTGTCTCTCTCTCTCTCTGACAAATAAATAAAATCTTAATAAAAAAAAAAAGAAACACTGCCTCTCTCTCTCTGACAAATAAATAAATAAAATCTTAAAAAAAAAAAAGAAACACTGCTAAGTACAAGAAGCACTATGACCTGTCCTAATTAAGTACCCAAAGGTTGTTTTGTTTTTTTGATTTTCCCAAGTGGGAAAAGACAAGCAGTAACATTTCTTTTTTGACCTTTCTTTTTCTTCTTTATTCAGGAAACATTTATTGAATAGGAGCTCGGTGCCAGGCCTGGAGTCTAGCGGCTCACTTAGATACAAGTGCCTTCAAGGAGCTCACAGGGCGGAGAAAGGAAAAGACTCGTCCACAGTTGAATTACGGCATGGCTAGGTTTGCCAGATTTAGCAAACAAACATCAGTATGCTCGGTTAAATTTGAAATTCGAATAAGTAACAAATAATTGCTACAGAATATTGTATGGAACCTACCTTATCTGAAATTCAAGCATAACGGGGCATCCTGTCTTATGTCTGATAATCCCAGTGTGCACAACACAACAGCTGCTGGCAATGAATGTGAGCAGAAAGGGCTGTGGGAGCGCAAAGGCTTGAACAGACACTTGGGTCCTTCATAGAGGAGATGGCATAAAGGACACCTTTCAGTAAGGAAAAATGCTTGCCAGGTAACGAAACCAGGGAGGACCTTCATCCACCAGTGGCTTAAGGAATTAAGTCAGGCCGAATGTTTGGGAAACTACAAAAAGTTTATGAAAGCTGGAACATGGGGGTCCATGTAGATAAGGAGCTTGAGGTCCACTGCGTAGGCTGGATATCACACAATAGGCCATTTGGGTCCTCAGAAAATTTTATGCTGGGGAGTGACTGGGTCAGACTTGATTTTAGGGTGAGAAAGGATGAAGCATAGGAAGAGACAAAGGTTCAAAGGAGCAGTTAGATGGCAGTGTAAGTCATCCAAGGAGAGTTCCCCATAAGGACTGAAACTGAGCCAGGGCCTCTGCAGATAACAGAACAAGGCAAATTGGGGTAATGATTAATCAATTAGGCTTGTCAGAATCTGTTGATGGGCAAGCCAGTTGACTGTGACACGCCTGCCTCTGTGGTGTCTAGCATAGGAGCTGGGGAGAATAATGATGCCGTGTTTGGCTGCAAATAGTATGATGTATATATACAGGTTAATTCCAGTTTAGTAGTTTAGCAGCAGTTGGTTAACATTTAAAGTATCTAATGAGCACTGTCCCCTTCAGAGGTAGTTAAAACATTGAGAACTCCAATTGGGAATCAGTATCTTTCAGGACTATTACTTAGGAGTTCATATAGCTTGTCTTAATCTACCCCAGTAGGTTGGTTACTTAGCTTAGGGGTAGGGGATCACTTAGGAGTAAGACTCCGGCATGCCCAGCGTCCAATCTCAAGTCCCACTGATCTTTTAACTTCATGAAGAGCATGACCCTCTTACAAGACTGGCCCATTCTGCCTTTGAAGTATCTCTGCATTTGTTTTTCATACTTATGAATAAATATTAATATATCTGCCAAAATTGATCCAAGACTCACTATCATTTTGACATACCATACTCTTTGGTAGTGAGGTTGTCAATAAGGGATTATATACATCTCCCTATACCTGCCTCTTACCACTGGATGGTATAATAATGTTAATATATACCAAAAAGAACATTAGATAATTTGCTGAGGATCAAACTGGCTTAAATCCATTCAAAATAGCTGCCATTGGAAGTTGACTTGAGGTAGAAGTGAGGAGTTTTCTTTAAAAATCATGGATCTCAACTTACATCCCACCCTGCAGGTTTTAGACTCATCCAGAATATACTATTAATGCCACATGTGGGGATGCCCCTTATCCAACCTTCTTTGAGTCAGATTTAATTGATGAAGTTCAGCTGAAGAAACATGATCATACATGATGACTTTCTCAAAACTCTGAAAAGACTTAAAAAATAAATAACATACACCCAGGCATCCCATCACAAATGTGAGCTCCAAATAGAAGATTTTATTGTAAACCTTCCAGACATTCAGACTCCACTGTTATTTTTGAAAAGGCATTCCAATAACAGATGCCCCTTCAATTGGGGCATGGTTTAATACAAAGCAGCAGGCATTATTTAAAAAAAAAAAAATAGGTCTCTTGAGACACATCAAAACAAATTAGCTGTTATGCTAAAATTGCTTCCTGTTGGGTTTAATAAAGTTAACAAGATAAGTAAAATGAAAAACAACATTAGGAAGCAGGGAATAATTTCCTCCCAAGTATCATGCTCTTGCAGACATTGATAACAATAGATAAGAAATTTCATTTGTCTATTTTTATTTACCACAGTGCCCTCATTCCATTTCTGTTTTTCAAAATTTCCTCCAAGACTTCTTTTGATGTGAAGTTATTTATGATACTATGCCTCTGTTTAGAAACCTAGTTAGAAACCTGTGATTCAAACATTTTGTTGGTTTTTCGTGTTCTGTTGCCACATTGAATGTAGTTCCTCCAATAAATTGGTAGACTATAACTGAGGAAAAAGTTGAAACTGTTATTTAAATAGCCTTGGGATATTTTGCATGCCTTTCATTTAACCAAGTTTCCTTGGTCCCAATTAGCATAAATAATTAAAATTTGACAGCAAGCTAAAAAGACATGGTGTCTTCCCCCAGTAATGACCTAAAAATAGGCTTCTCCAAAGACAGTTTTCTTACTGTTTCTAACCATTACTCCCTTAGCTTATGTATAAAGAGCCTCAAGATTTAGGAAGACACACAGGTCTGGAAGTCATCAGAATGGTTTCTAGTTCCAACTCTTTCACTATTATTTAATCACTTTATCTCTCTGGTCCTTAGTTTCACCATCTGAGAAATGAAGGGGTGGAATCCTTGATAATAATCACCTTTCATTGTATTTATAAGTGCTAAGCCCTTGACTAAGAATATTACACACATCATCTAATCAATGCTGACAATAACTTTTAAAGGCACTGAGAAGTTAAGTAACTCCCAAAAGGTCACTCAGCAAGAAAAAGACTAAGCGAGTATTTAAATACAGATCCACTCAATTCCAAAGACCATACCTTTTCTTATCCACAGTGCCTCCAATTATGAGATACCACCTCTAGATCCCTTCCCAATCAAATGCCCATGGTCCTGTGATTCCTTTAGAGTAACTGTTACTTGTAAGCAAGGAAAAATATGTTTAGCAAAAGAGTCCGATGGTCCAATGGACAGAAATATGGAACAGAATGGCCTAAAAAGAAAAATTCTGCATTCTGTCCTGTTTTGTTTTTCAAATTTTTGATTAAATTCCAGCTAGTTAACATAAAGTGTAGTAGTGGTCTCAGGAGTATAATTTAGGGATTCATCACTTATGTATAACCAGTGCTCAACACAAGAAGTGCTCCCCTTAATACCCATCACCCATTTAGAGCATCTCCTACTCACTTTCCCTCAATCAACCTTCAGTTTCTTTCCTATGGTTAAGAGTCTCTTATGGTTTGGTTCCCTCTCTTTATTTTTCCTTCCCGTGTTCATCTGTTTTGTTTCTTAAATTCCACAGATGAGTGAAATCATGTAGTATTTCTCTTTTTCTGATGGACTTGTTTCACTTAGCATAATACACTCTGGGTCCATCCATGTCATTGCAAATGGCAGGATTCCATTCTTTTTAATGGCTGAGTAGTATTCCACTATCTTTATATCTATATAATCATAACTTCTTTGTGCATTCATTAGTCAATGGACATTTGGGCACTTTCAGTAATTTGGCTATTGTTGGTAATGCTATAAATCTTGGGATGCATGTACCCCTTTGAATCAGTATTTTTGTATCCTTTGGGTAAATACCTAGTAGGGCAATTTCTGGGTCATAAGGAAGTTTGATTTTTAACTGAGGATCCTCCATACTGTCTTCCACAAACTGCAAAAACTGCACAAACTCCACATCCTTCCCAACATCTCTTGTTTCCTGTGTTGTTAATATTAGCCATTCTGACAGGTGTGAGGTAGTATCTTATCATGGTTTTGATTTGTATTTCCCTGATGACAAGTGATAGTGAACATCTTTTCATGTGTCTGTTGACCATCTGGATGTCTTCTTTGGAAGAATGTCTATTCATGTTGACTGCCCATTTCTTAACTGGATTATTATTTTTAAGGTGTTGCATTTGATGAGTTTTTTATAGATTCTAGATACTAACCAGATATCAGATATGTCATTGACAAATATCTTCTTCCATTCCATATGCTGCCTTTTAGTTTTGTTGATTGTTTCCTCTGCTGAGCAGAGCCTTTATCTTGATCAAGTCCCAGTAGTTCAAATTTGCTTTTGTTTCCTTTGCCTCCAGAGACATGTCTAGTAACCAGTTGCTATGACTGAGGTCAGAGAGGTTTCTGCCTGTGTTCTTTTCTAGGATTGATGGTTTCCTCTCTCACATTTAGGTCTTGCATCCATTTTGAATTTATTTTGGGGATGGTATAAGAAAGTGGTCCAGTTTCATTCTTCTGCATGTTAGCATTCCATTTTGATGGAACTTGATCGTTGGCAGGTATATCCCACAGGTATTTGGAAATTCAGACTAGAGCAAGGGACAAAAGTCAAAGCTGAAGATAAAGAACTAAATCCCCTGCAAGAAGATACTGATTGAAACTATGCAAATGAAAGAGAGTGCCAAGGGACAAAGTATAGAAAAAAGAAAGGGGAGACAGCTAAGAGCAGATCCTCGTGAGTATAAAATAAGAAGGCGGAGCCAGAGAAAGACTTCTAGAGAAGGAGTTGGGCAACCTCAAAGGTGGTGTTCCTGAAGGCAAAGTCACAGATAGGATGGCCTCAGGTGCCATTCGTCCAAAGTTAGGAAGATTAAGAGCAGATAAGTCCACTCAATTGGACCGCATAGTGATCCATTTGTTGATGGGAAGTCAAGAGTCAAGAAACACCTGATTACTTTAGTTCCCCGCCCAGATATTTTCTTTCACACCGAACTACTTCCATATCAGTAAAACCTTTTTTCTATTTTATTTCAAATAATTAACCCATTAGGTTTTGTAGTATGTATGAAGGAAGGGAGGATTTGTATTTGTCTAACTTTATGAGATTAATACTTCCATTTCCCTCATACACGTGATGCTCATCATATTTTGCTTCACTGCCACCTTGCTAAGGCTGTAAAGCCACAAATAAGAAGCTTGAATTCAGGAAACAATTTGCTAAATTAATACAAGACTAGTTGGACCATTGATATTGCATCGCCTGGATCTCCTTAAGGTTAGGAACTCTAATCATCTTAAGCTGCCCACCCACATGGCAATTCTCTGGGCTCAGTCACCACCTAGAGCTTCCCTCATAAACCTCCAACCTTGCCCACTCATAGCCTTATCCTGATGCACCTGCTTTTTCACTTCATAGGAATCACAAATCCTTCATCTTCTGCTTTTTCTCACATCCATCAGCCTCCTCCCGTCTGAACTCTTCTCTCCCAGATTCCTCAGCACCCTTGTCCTGTAGTCCTTCCATTGCCTTTGCCCAGGAAACCCAAGAGCTGACCAGAAACACAACAGCCTGCCTTGGCTGCTTTTTTCACCCTGGCTGCTAATGCTGCTGCAGCATCATGGTCTCTAGGGCTTCTCTACCCATCAATCCTTGGATTTATCTGGCATAAGCTGCTTCATGATCTCTAAGCCACAACTCAGTCTATAGGAACCCTCCCTCTCCTTCCCTTATGTCCTACCTGACCTCCTACTGGACAGAGAGAATCAAGGTAATCAGGAAGGATCTCCTTCAACTTCCTGCCTCCTTCACTATAAATATATTCATATCCGCACTCACCCTTTTTTCCTTTTCCCTCCTTTGTAAGGCTGAGATCTCCCTCGTCTTGTTCTGAGTTTGACCTCCGCCATGAACCACATACTGTTCTTTCCACCTCTCTCTGCTATACCCCCAGCCTCTTCCTCTCTCTGGGCTACTTCCCCTCACCTTCTAACTATGAGAGCACTTCTCCAGTCCTGAAAGACCCACCCCTAGACCAGAGGCTCTAGTTTATTTGAATCTATTTCTTCCCTTTCTCACCTAAACTTCTAAAAAATGTGGCCTACCCCCTTCTTTACTGCCAGTTCCTCAGCCCACTACAATAAGCCTTCTGTCCTCCTTCCATAGCTAAAACAGGTCTCCCAGGCCACGAAGTGACCTCCTACCTCCCAACCCAATGCATACTTGCTGCTCCCTACCCGGCAATCCCTCTGCTTGGGCTACATGGATGATTACTCACTCTTCAAAACTCTCTTGACTTCTGTGATTCTACACTTTCACAATTCTTTTCCTAGCTTTTACTAATCCAGTCATTCATTCCAAAAGGCATTTGTTTGGGACTTGCCATAGCAGGATTAAGCCAGGGGATTGCAAGTATCAAGAAGCGAGGACATGATGCCTACCCTCATGGAGTGTACTGTCCAGTGAAAGAGACAACTTAAACAGGCAAAAAAATCCAAACTTAGAGTCAGTTCTCATGATCCTTGGTCATCATAGTCTATAAAGTCACTACAAAGACTGAATTAGCAAATATTAAGCCATTGCTCCTAGACGAAATTAAGGGTCAGATTCCTACAAGACCCTGGGCACATTTTTGTCAACTGATCAATACATAGACTTGTTTTATGTATGTTCCTATTTAAAGACTCCTTATTCAATAATTCAGTGTGTATTTCTTGCTAATAACAAGTTCTATATAGTATCTCCTTAGAATAAAACACAAACTGAGAGGAGTTTAAGGCTCTCCTGATTCTGGGTATTCCCCCAAGGCCAGAGTCTCTTTTCATTAAAATCATTTCCTGAGCTTCTCCCTCATTGTGCTCCAGCATTTGGGACCACCGGCCCTACACTGATGCTTTTATTAATGTGCTGAATTTGTTTATTTCTCTCTCTCTCATACACACACACACGTGCACACACACACACACACAAAGACTTAACATCTTTCAACTCAGGTCAAATTATCCGAGCTTATGTCTCATCCTACAAATCATCTTGACACATTTATTTCTGCTTCTCTAACTATAATTTATAAGATGTTGTGATTAAATTTGAACCTGACACATCAGATTTCCCTGAGCATCAAGATGACATTGCATCAGCCAGAGGTGGATGTGAAGATTACTGTGGAGTCAGTGAGGCGCCGGAGTGTGGAAACAAGAGTGAGCTCCAGACTCTAACAGACCTGGGGTGGGTTATGACTGTGATTTGCTAACAGAGGTTTCAGCTTAGGTACTTAACTTCTCTGAGCCGTAATGTGCTCATCTGTACAATGGAAGTAAAAGTATCTTAGAAGAATACCGTGAAGAAAAAAATCTGGATTGCATGTAAATTTCCTGGCCCATAGTCAGGGCTCAGTTGATGCCACTCTTTCTTTCCTAAGACTTGTTCAGTTTTCAGGACTGTCTCGATGTCTACTCACCAGGGGTGATTCACTGGGCCCACCAGAGTACAATCTGATAGCACCACAGAGGAGGAAATCCTCATGGCTTAACTACAGAGGAAAGACTTAAGAGAGGAGGCAAAGATGTTGGGAAACGAAGACATAGATGCAGAGGGGCAATGAGCCTGTCTTTAGCATCTTAGAAAGGTGAAGAAGTGGGGGCCTGGGTGGCTCAGTCAGTTAATCGTCTGCTTTCAGCTCAGGTCATGATCCCGGGGTCCTGGAACCAAGCCCCACATTGGGCTCCTTGCTCAGTGAGGCATCTGCTTCTCCATCTCCCTCTGCCCCCTCCCCTGCTTGTGCTCTCTCTCTCTTTCTGTCGAATAAATAAATATAATCTTAAAAAAGAGAGAAAGAAAGGGGAAGAGGAGGTGATAGAAGAGACACAGTGACAGGAAGAATGGGCTGAGAAAGAAAGCAAGAAGTAATCCTAGCAAGGCCATCAGCCTAAGTGGAATAAGCCAATAGACTGTCACCATGTGAATCACCATCCCTCGGCACCTAGAGGAGCCACGTACCCCCACGTACCCCCTCAGATTTGGCTCCCAAGAAGACTAACACTGAGGGGGAAGGCCCAGGCAGGCCTTATCACAAGCCCTCAGGCCCCAGGCAGAGAGGAAAGAGCTGCTCTGCGGTTTATTTCCATGGCTGGGGTGCTGAACCCCAAAGTGGAGAGAGATGGGGCAAAAGAGCGTGTCTGGTGAAACGGGGACTTGGCTATCAGGCCTGGCAGCAGTGGGTCTGAATCCAACTCATTTGAATACAAGGACCCAGATACCAGTCCAAAGGATGCTCCTCTATGAAAGCACTTGAACTTGTAGTTACATGGTACACAAATGCTGCTTAGTACAAACGTAGATTTTGAGGTCCCTTTCCATGATGTCAGCAGTCTGCTCAAAGATTCAGAGGCCCTGGTTCAGCATAAGGTGCAACTCTGAGAGAAAGTAGAAAACCCCCACATATCTTTTATAGTTCTCTCTTCCTCAGTTTTCCAAAGGTGGAACTGGGGTCACTTCAGCTCTTTTAAGGGAAAGAATCATCTTCTCTCCTCTTCCTCTGTGCCCCGGAATGGTGGAATCTGACCCTCATAATTATATTCTGGCTTCACTCGGTTTCATCTCATTCATTCCCCGCCCCCATCCCTCTTTTGCCAAATTCCTCTTCCTGATGAGTCAGGGATTAAAAATGCTTGGCATCCTTGCTGAGTAAATAGTATTTGTCCACAGTGATACTGGTCAGTGGCAAAATGCCTTTTGCTCTTTGATGAAAAGGTATAAGCACACAGTTAGCAAGTTAACTCTTTTTAGGACTGATAAGGCGAGGACAAGGAACAGGACTGCAGTTCCATATAAGCATCACACTTATGCCCTTGGCCCTGCTTGTACTCTGCTCTAACTGGGCTGACTTGCACAGAAGAGAAGGAGAGAAGGAAGGAGGGAGGACAGGATGGGAGGGGAAATAAATGTGCTGATTTCCTAAATCTCCTACCATTTGATCATACCTGTGAGGATGCTATGATCACTCCCATTTTACAGATCCAGAGAAATCAAGTCACTGGTCAAGTCTGCAAGTATCAGAAAAGCTAGAATTTGAACACTTGTATTTTTAGTGGGAGCCTGTTGTCCTTTCCACCACATCGGGCTACTGATGGAAGTGAGCAGGCAATTGACTAAAATTGATTCTGCCTGACTTGGGGCCTTTAAGAAATGGTTTGCCCCAGATATAATGGAAGTTGCAGTGGGGATCAGATAGCATTTGCCTCTTACCCCTTGCCCTGGTGTCAGACTGCCCCCAGAGAGGATTTCTTTGTGTTTCGGGGGATCTGTTGTGTTTGAGCCAGCTATGGACGAGGCATTTCCCCTGGAGTGGTGGACACAGCAGTCTCCTGCTGCCCCAGCAGATTCCACTGGGGTGGGGTTGGGGGGTTGGTTGTGCGGCCATGCAGGAGGTGTTGACTTCCTTTAGCAGGTTCTGACCATCTCAAGGGGTCATGTTGGCTCAGGAAGCTGCAGTGTTCTCTGCCACGTAGGCTTTTTGTATTTTTCTCCTTTTCACAGCTTCACGAGCCTCTCTGAATGTTCTTTAGGACTCAGGAACTGATGGGTCCTACACTCCCAAAGATTCCATTTGTGTTCAAGCCTACTGTTTTATGTACACAGTTAACCAAAGTTCAGAGAAGGGAGTTCCTCAAGATCACACAGCCAGTGAATGACAGAACCAGGGCCAGAACCAGGACAACTGAATATGACTTAGTCATTCAACAGAAATTCCTTGAGTGCTGATTATCTGCGAGTAGTAGGCCCTGAGCTAGGTGCTGGGTGCCCAGTGTTTTAGCAGAAACATGCTGTGCTACTGGGGCTGGTGCTTCCCTGTTCCTCCCTTCTGGATGTTTTCCAATTCCAGCCCTAGGCTAACCCCAAGACTCCCAGGGCCACTCACCATGGCATTCCTAAAGACTTAGAAGAGGTGCCTTTGTGTGCAGCCTTTTCCTCCAAGACCCTGGAATGCGCGTTATGGGACTTGCTGATTTATAGCCATGTTGCCTTTCAAAGAATTCCCTGGCCTGCGTTAAGTCAACAGATATGAGAAAAGGCTTGTTAAAAGTTCTGTCACGGGAGCCAGTTGCTCCTTGTGTTAGCAGGATGCTTTCTTTAACCCCAGGCCCCTTGGGCCTGCAGCAGTACACCCTGGTCCTACAATAAACTGCTCGGAATCTACGTGGAAGATTTGGAAGCTCCTTGGAATATAAATGTATTCAATGCCATATCCAGCCTTGCCTTTCTTTTCCAAAGCCTGGGGCCTCTCTTCTCCCTTCGGCTGCTTTCTCTATTGACATTGACCTATTTTCTATTTTCATACTCTTGTCATTCTGCTTGTCAGCTGAGACGAGTGGCCACATCCTGTCTGCATGTGCTGACCTTTTGGGAAAGGAATTCATTCATTCATTTGTTCATTCACTCATGTATTCACCAATCCAGTCAACAATCCTGGCCCTCCTCTGGGAGCTGGGGATCAGCAATAAACAAAGATCCCGCCCTAGTGGCTACTGCTACGGTGTACCCTCCAGATTCAGGATCACACTGCTCATTCTCCCAGGTGCCAGGCATGGCGCCGGCTGCTGCCCCACGACTGACGACTCCTGGGAATTGCCCTTGGCCAAAAGGAGCTGTGTTACCCAAGGTAACACCCCTTCCCTGGTGTACTCTGCATCCAATGACTTGTTGCTGTGGGGGTACAAAGACCCAGCCCTTTTTGTTTCAATTCAGGACACAGAATCACTACCCCAGCTTCAGAGCTCCCCTTGGGATCAGCTGAGACCTGTGTTCAGCTGCACTCCACTCTTTGCCCAGCCCCTGCTTCCTCAGTCCCTTATGCCTGCTGTTCCAGGGAGCACCCCCCCCCCGCCAACCCCCCCCCCCCCCACAAATCTCCACCTCAGAGCTTTTTCCCAGAGTAATTGTCCTACAGTGTCTGCCATTGTGCAGTTTATATCCTGGAAAAGGGAGACAGAACATAAACGCAGTAAATAGTAACATGCTGTGTGAAAAGTGACATTGCTATGGAAGAAAATAGAGTGGGGTTAGGGGATCAGGGATATGGAATGGAGAGATAATTAATTTTCGTTTTTGATACAGTGATCAGAATAGGCCTCTATGAGAATGTGACATTTGAGCAAAAATTTAAAATTGGCTAGCTGAATGGTCAAAAGCTTCTGAATCCAAACTTGTTCCTTTTATCAGTTAGGATTTTCCAGAGAAACAGAACCAACAGCGTATGAGTGTGTGTGTGTGTGTGTGTGTGTGTGTGTGTGTGTGTGTGTACACATGTGTATGCTCCTTAAGGAGATTTACTTCAAGGAAATGACTCAATTTGGATTTGTTTGCTATTTCTTCATGATGAAATTTAAGTGAAATTATGTATTCTGGGCAGGAATATCGCAGATGTGATGATGTGGCATTTTCATGGCATCCCATAATATGATATAGGATCTTGGTTTATCCTCTTACTGGTGATGTAGACTTTGAGCTCATCAGTAGCATGGTATCTACCAGGGGTCTCTACTGTACAGTTGTTCTTTTTCTCCTTTGCTGTTAATAAGGGTTTTGTGGGCAGATATTTTGAAGCTATGTAAATACTCCAACTTTTATCCACTAGTTTTAGAATCTATTGATACTTTTTGTCTGAAATAATGAGGGTCTCAAATAATGTGGGTCTCAAACTGTGCTTTTCTAATTCCATCATTTCTTGGACATTTATAAACAGGCATTATACTTAGGGAAGATTATTCTTTTCCTCTTATGTATTCATTTACTTATTAATGTCAGGAAAAAGGAATGGATGGCCATTTTAATCAAGGGGACTTAATCCGATACTATGAATCATATTTATCAAATAATCCCTAACTGGACCATTTGGCAGCCCTTTGAGCTATCTTCTGTGTCCTTTGGACATGTCTCCATCACTCTTTGATCGCTTGCTTATCTTCTAGAATTATGAGATGTTCTAAAATGTCTTATATTTTTCCTGTTCCAGACCTGAAATCAATGCTGTTCCCTTTCAGTGGAGGCTGGTATTGAGAAACCAAGGTCTGGGCTCTAGGTAGACTCTTCATTATTGGGGTCACTACTCCCAAGCTCTCTCAGGGATAGAGCTAGGAAATATATGTATTAATGTGTGTGATGTACATGTGTATGCATGTGTGTACATGTGAAGACATAGCTGTATTTGCATGAGTACACAGAAATGTCCATCAGTGTTCATTTCTATACCTTGCTCTACATACTGAGCGCTCTAAGTTTACACCGAACTTCCAATTGTAATTCTACGCCAATGATTCCTTCCAGCTGTCTCCCTTTATTTATTACTCCCTTGTCTAGTGAGAAACCTGGTTCTCATCACCTTATTATACTGACTTACTTTCTAAAGTCCTCCTTATATCCTGCTTTTAATCTATCTCCCAAATCCAATGACCTGCCACCCCTGTTTGGCCAACTTCTCTGAGCCACCAGAATGTTTACTCTCATTTAAACATTTGGCTACAATGGTAAAAATACAGACTTGTTCACTAATAGCCTAACCACATTTTCTTTGTAGAAAATGCTACAAAAATTATAGTACAACAGACACTTTGAATGTGTTTGTTTTTTCCAGGCAATTTTGTTGGATTGGCTAAGGTGAAAGTCTATAGCTCTGAAAGTGTTTTTTCTAAGAAAAGCTGACTGCTTTGTGGGTTTAAATCTAGGAGCTGTGGGGTGCCTGGGTGGCTCAGTGGGTTGAGCCGCTGCCTTCAGCTCAGGTCATGATCTCAGGTCCTGGGATCGAGTCCCGCATCGGGCTCTCTGCTCAGCAGGGAGCCTGCTTCCATCTCTCTCTCTCTGCCTGCCTCTCTATCTATCTGTGATCTCTCTCTGTCAAATAAATAAATAAAATCTTAAAAAAAAAAAAATCTAGGAGCTGTACAACGAATGTATCACATGAGCCATTGTCCAATGGCTCCTGGTCTGCCACAAAAGAGAAAGGTGGCCACTGTTTCCTTCCAGATTTTTACTTTGTAGAAACAATAAAATGGATGTTACAGACTTTCTAAGGAGGCTCACATTTTCCCCAAGGCCCAAAGTTAGAAAAGGAAAAAGAATACATGGGGCATGGGTGGGCCTCTTGGTATGCATTTCAACAGTTAAAAATTATTTAGGAATGTGTTACTGAACTTCTTGGTAGTCCTTGGTAGGAAAGCTATCTTTTTTTAAAAAAATTATTTATTTATTTATTCATTCATTTATTCATTTATTTGACAGAGAGCACAAGCAGGGGGAGTGGCAGGCAGAGGAAGAGGGAGAAGCAGGCTCTCCACTGTGTGGGGAGCCTAACATGGGGCTCGATCCAAGGATCCTCCAGGACCCTGGGATCATGACCTGAGCCGAAGACAGACGTCTAACTAACTGAGCCACCGAGGCATCCTGATAGCAAAATTCTTTATGGAATCAATTGGCTGTAGTTTCAGGAATGTTTCATACTAGAAGATCCTCTAGGCTAATCAGATATTATTCCTTTTCTCTTTACTACATGCATTCTGGTCTGAGCATGATAGATGATAGTGCTAAATGATTTACTCCTAAACCTGCCCTGGAATCACGGGTGTGCTGACATGTTTAACAAAGTCAGCTTGCTAGGAGACAGAGCACTGATTTGCAGTTTTCCTCATTTTCATTTGCTCATGAAATTTGCTCATTTGTGTGGGGTAAATACTCTCACCATGGCCGGTGTTAGGCTACCAACATGACATCCGTTAAGTACATGGTAGGAAGAGATGTACACAATCACTTCTCATGAGTAAGCACTTCCAACCTGGGTGTGCGGCCTATGAACCAGTCAGACCTCCCCATCCACTTCAGCATTGTCTTCAAACTGCTGCTGACTTAGAAGGAAAAGTTCTTAAAAGGAAAGTTCTGTGCTCTGAAGAGATGAGGGTTAGGGATATATACTGGAGTCCTTCCTTGCTTCAGTGTATTTCCGTGCTTAACCTTGACACATGACCGCCCTGTGTCTGCAACCAGCAGGAGGGTTCTTGCTGGAAGTACTAGGGTGGGAAGAGAACAAGTGCAAAAAAATATAAAATAAGCCAATTGCTTTGAAGTCAGAATTAACCCTTATGGCAGAACATCTGAGATCAGCTGCCTCCTATGTCTTCATGGTTCTGCTCTTCCTGAAGACAAGGGTGAACCCAGAGGGAGTTCCTGCTGGGTTCCCGTTAGCAGGATTTGTGGATCTTGAGGTTAAAACTCACCAAGCAGTAGACACAAGGCAGAGTCTGTTTCATAGAGCACCTCTGACCCCCACTGGCTGCTGGCATGTGTTGCATCTTGGGGCAGCCTGGGCTAGAGCGAACGCTGCCCTTCCCCAAACTGCACACCAGTCCTTCCCAGGGGTTTCCAGACCCATTTATTCTTTGCTGTATTTTCAGTATTTCCTACATGGTGCCATCTATTCCTCATCGGGTTTTTTTCAGTTTTTAAAACTCTTCATCTCTTTCTCCTCTGAAATGGAAGATGTGTCTTTTATCATTATGTTGTATATGGATTTCATTCCAAGTCATAAGAAAATGAGCCAAGAGAAGGTTTGAGCTGGTTACATTTGTGGTGGGTTTTGGTTTCTCCTGTTCTGGTCCTTCGGGTGACAAACACCAGGTGTTACTCCTTTGCTCATGAGAAGCCCTTCAGCTGGGTCAGCAACTGAGCCCATGCTCTCTTGTGCTTGCTGGGGAAGAGCCAAAGCACTGGCCACAAAGAACACTCCCTAAACCTCTGTAGGGAGCCAGGGCAGGGCGGTGAAGAGAAGCTGGGGCCGGAGGGCCACAGAGACCCTTCTATCATCAGGACACCCCATCTTCGGAGCACATTTGGGTGTCTGATTCCATCTGCTCATTTTGGTATTTCTCTGGCATTTCTCACCATGACATCTTGGTAGTCTGGTACTCGCATTAAAGCAAGCCCAGGGAAAGGCAGAGTGTGGTTGGGTAAGGAGCATGCTTTCCAGTGGGTTTGCTCAAACCAGTTTAGCAATTTCTACTAACTGCTGACTGCGTGCTAAAAGGAAAACAATTGTACATCACAGGTATTCCCTATAGGATATTTTTTTAGGGCTCTGTTTTAAACTAATTTTGATTTTTTGAATTGGGACCTGAATCCAGTTGTTAATCCCCTTTTTAGAAGGAGATTTGTATTGTCATTTCTAGCTTAGTCTTCTCTCACTCTTTGGAGTCATCACCCAACTGTGACTGTCCCTGCTGAATAGCAATATTCTTATCTTTCTGTGTATTACTTTCAAAAGATAAAATTCAGGGTTTCTTAACCTCAAGAACGGCTTTCTGTCTTATTTCTCACGGCCAGCAGAGGGCGCCAGGGTAAGGCTCACCGGAGTGTGAGAACAGTGCACACCCGAGAGGTGAAAGATCCCCTACCTCTCCAGAGAAGTGACATTTCACCCGAGGGTTTCCCAGCATACACACAAAAGGGCTGAGAAATAGAGCTACATCTCCTGGGACCACAGGTAAAATAATCTTGATCTGGGACTGAAAAGAGCTTTGCAACCACATCCACCCCTGGCAAGGGGAGAGAAAGCAGGAAAGTGCTTCTTTGAGAATCAAAAACGAAAGGAGGGAGCAGCAGAATCCTGGATCTGGGCCATTATTTGTCATCATCACCACAAAACTTGGGGCTAGGGGGCGGCGAGCAGAGATATTCATGAAATCAGGAACAAATCAAGCTCTATGGTTGATAAACTTCATATGGATATTATTTTGTCACTTGTCACATTTTTTCCTGTTCTGCTTCTTCCTGTCCTGTAGATAATTCCCAAATTACATAAAAGTAATCTCTTTAACTTAATAAGGTGTATATTATAGTCCTACATACTATTCTGTGAGTTTTGAATGGCCAGTGTCTGATAATAGAAAACTTCATAAAGTTCCCTGGCACCTTGCAATGGCACCATTAGCCAGTGTCTCTGTGGCTTTGCTAAAAATTAACTTGTGGGTCCGTTTTACTTCTTAATACTGGGTAAGACTGAACAATAAAAAGCTATGGTATAGCTATCATTTTCAGGGAGCACACAAAGCAAAGCAAGGACTACAGATAAATACAAAATATGGTCCTTGAATACAAGAAGCTGATTGCCCTACTAGGAATATGTGCGTGGCCCAAAAATGTATCAAAGAAGTATCAAGTAATCCATTTAATGATAATGATGATAATAATACTAACTACTGTGTATTGAGTGCTTACTCTTTCCTAATCACTGTGCTAAAATAAATCCTTTTATATACCTTTTCTCACTAAATCCTCAAAACATCTTTATGAGGTAGGTACTATTATTAGTGTCATTTTAAGGATAAAGTAACTGAGGCACACAGAGCTTAAATAACTTGCCAGGATTTTATTCCAGGCTGTCTGACCCCCAAGACCATGTCCTTAGAGATCCAGTGATCTATACCGCCTCAGGAGAGCAATGGGAGTTCTAAGGTAGGAGATAGGTGTGGACTAGAGGAGGCCTTCTTAGAGGAAGGCTTGGCAAGAGGGAGGAGTGTGGTTTTGAGGATAATGTGGAGGAGAGGGAATGAGAGCACACAGAGGCAGAGAACCGAAAATGCTCAAGGCAGCTTGGGCTTCTGGGAGTAAAGCTGCTTTCTGCTGTAAATTCTTTGCGCACGTACGTAAGTGAACGGCAGATGGTTGCTTGGGAAAAGCAGGTTGAAGTCAGGTAATGGAAGGACCTCCTAGAATAACACCTTCCAGAAACTAGGGTTGAAAAAGGTAGAGCTGGAGCCAGGACAGACAGTAAGTAGATCACTTCAGTGATTCTCCATATGAGACCATGAAGGGAAGTCCTTGAGTGGTGGGCAGGAAACGACAACTACAGATGAGCTGTCCCCAGTGGGACCTGGCTAAATTCTGGCCTCAGGTACTTTATATTCTAATCCCTATCAGGAAGTATCAACCACTAGTGAATTTTACAACTTTGACACATTCACCTAAAAAACAAACTCTGACCGGTGCTTCATATTTTTTAAAGATTTTATTTATTTCTTTGTCAGAGAGAGAGAGAGAGAGAGAGAGAGAGCACGAGCACATGCACCAGCAGGGGAGCAGCAGGCAGAGGGAGAAGCAGACTCCCCGCTGAGCAAGGAGCCCAACAAGGGGCTCAATCCTGGGACCCTGAGATCATGACCCGAGCAAAGGCAGACACGTAACAGACTGAGCCACCCAGGCACCCATGACAGTACTTTATTACTTTTTTTTTTCACATACCTGTCCCTGTCCCAGGTGGGCTTAGGAATTATCACCATCATCATCATCATCATCATCACCATGTTACTGATGGGGAAACTGAGGCTCAGAGAGCACATGACTTACTAAGAACCTCCCAAATAGGAAATAACTGAGACAAAGCTCAGATCCAGATCATCCCACCCCAGGACACTCAGGAATGCACTCTGCCAACGCTGACTGAGCAGCCACGATACACCGTGGGCCTGATGTTGGGTGTCCAGAGAAGTCACTCTACCCACTCCTTAGGGAGCTCACAGCGTTTAAGTGAATAAAGCAAAACAGTTGCTAACAATAGGTGAGAAAGTCGGTTCCAAGCGTCTCAACATTTGTAATTGGGATGACTGTGTATATAAAAATGAAAGTGCTTTTTGAAAGTAAAAGGTTAATTCACAGGCAGTTTATTTAATCTCTCACTTCATGCCTGGAAATAGCTGAAAACGACCAGCTCCCTTCCTACAGAGTGGGATCAAAATGTGATGAGTCCGATTGGTACAGTCTCACCACTTCAGTCCCCTCTTTCTGAGTAGAGGAGGCAAGTGCTGACTGTTACCAATCCGCCACCTGCTGGAGCCAAGCAGAACTAACCCGAAATTCCACGGAAGAGGCTCATGTGGGCAAAAAAAAAAAAAAAATGTTCTCTTCTTTGGACCTTAGAGTGTGAGTTGACACCCCATAGTTGCTCCCAGCCACCCTTTTCATTGGTTAGCTTGGTGAAATGGGACCCTGAGGAGGCTTTTGGGAAAGGAAGTCATAAAGATTTTGTAAGCTATGGCATCAGACAGACCTAAGCACATGTCTAACTTGGCCACTCACTTGCTATGTCATTTAAAAAATACTAGTCAGACTCTCTAGACCTGCTGCGTTGTCCGTAAATTGAGATTCCTAGCCATCAAATGTGCGTTGAATGAATGAATGAAGAGAATGCATGAATACATTTTTGGTCATTAGATTAGGAAAAAAAATAATAAATACATATATTTATATTTTATATATATGTATCTCACCTGTTATAGCGTATGACACCAAGACAAGAATAAATGGTAGTTAGGAGGTATTATCATTAGAGCAGAGTGGTAACCAAAACCAATTCATATGCCTGACATGGAGCAAAGCTGATCACTGAGACAGCAAGGAAAGGGTTCACTGCAGAGAGAACTCGCTGTGGAGATGGAAGGGCAAGCCTCAAATCCACCTCCCCTCACTGGGATTAGAGCAAATTTTACATTTGTAACGGTTGGGATTATGCACATATTGGAGAAGACGGTGGGGAAATACAATACTATCCACGACCAAGGATGGGGCATCCGCACTGAGCAAACGTGTGTAACATACTTCCCATGTTCGCTTTGGAGTAGAGATTTAACACTGAAATGAGGCAAAATTTAAGCCCCTAACATCAGGAGGTGATCTGTAAAACAAGGAGAATGTTGTGCTCTTCTTCCCAAAGTTGGTATAAACTGGATGGGGTCTAGAACTCCTTATCTCTGGGAAGGAATGCAGAGCCTAGCTTGTTCATAGGCTAGAATCTTATCGGTGACCTTGGTCTGTGTCAACCCAGGCCTCTGTGGAGACAGCTAGTGGATTTGTTAGTGGGGTCTGAAAAGAAACAATAGCTGATTAGGGAGAACCAAGTCTCTGGAAAACAAGCTTTAAATTTTCTGTTAGTCTCAACCTCCTTAACCCTATGGGGCACGATTTCAGAAGTTATATAGGAATACAAGTCTAGAGGGAATTTTTGGAGGAATAACCAATGGATTCTTGCATTTCAGCTTTATAACAATTCCACAAACCAAATTCTTCATGTTGCAGATGAAGAAAATAAGGCTCAGCAAATTCAAGTATAGTAGACACCAGTGGTTATCTACCTAATACCCTCCTTTTCTTTGGGCAGAGTTCCCTTTTATTCAAATGCCCATCTCTCCCCAGGTGGCTTTGGCTTAAATACAGGTTCTGTAGGCCAGCCACAGGAATCCCATCCTTCTTACTGGAGACTGGCTTAGGTGGGAACAAGGGACCTAGTTATGTTCAACAAATCATGAAATGAGGTGTGCTGGGGGGGGGGGGGGCGGGTCCTGGGAAAGGATTACTAGCTAGTAAAAAGAGATACACAGGAAGGAAAATTTCCATTTTTTTCTTCAGATATTGTGTCTGGATGTAACTCAGGAAACCAAAAAGCTAAAGATAATACCAATACCTAAGATGGCAGATTAAAAAGACAGACAGAACTTGCATTGTGATGTCATCAAGCTTTTGAATCAACCAATTCTACAGAATTTCTATCCTAGACTTTTTAATATACAAGATAGTGAGTTATTCTTCTTTTTAAGCCTTTGAGGCTTTGTTTCCTATTACTTGCAATGAAAAGCTTCTTAACAGATTGATTAAGGAACTTGGTGAAGTTCACACATCTAGCAAATACCAGATCTACCTCTTAATTTTCCCACCTTCCTACCCACACCCTCACTCCCAGTTCAGGTCCTCTGGACAGGCCTGTGAGCACAGGAGTGGGAACCCTGAGCAGCATCGAGACCCTGGTGCCTGGAGCAATTGTCTGAAGTCTCGGGAGACAGCAAATCCAGTTAGTGACTGAAGAGTTACTAACTAGAAGAGGAGACAGAGAAAACTGGACTGGATCATTCCTGGGATGACTCTTGTAGCCATTCCTGTTCTTTATACCAATGTTCTTCCAGATCTAAGAAACCCACCTCCTTAAGAAGTTCCTATCTACTCTTGGAGTGGCTGGGTGGCTCAGTCAGTTAAGGGTCTGCGTTCAGCTCAGGTCATGATCTCGGGGTCCTGGGATTAAGTCCCGCATTGAGCCCCACATGTAGCGCCTGGCTCAGCAGGGAGTCTGCTTCTCCCTTTCCCTCTGCCCCTCCCCACCACTTGTGCTCTCTCTCACTCACTCTTTCTCAAACAAATAAAATCTTTTCAAAAAAGTTTTTAATCAGCAATAATCGCGCCTCGGATAAACCTCATTGGCTACGATACTGCCACTGTGCAAAGCTTCAAAAAAGTTTTTAAAAAAGTATTTCTTATCCGCTCTTTTCCTCTCTGATTCACCCTCCCTACATTGCTTATAAAACTTTCTTGCCATGAATTCTTTTTTTTAAATTTTTTATTTATTTCTTATTTATTTATAAACATATAATGTATTTTTATCCCCAGGGGTACAGGTCTGTGAATCGCCAGGTTTACACATTTCACAGCACTCACCATAGCACATTCTTGCCATGAATTCTTAAGAGAAGACTGCCCTAAATTACTCTTATCACAAAGTTCTAGGACAGTTATGGTTACAAATGCTTTTACTTTTGATCAGTGTTGAACACTGCGGATATGCCCAACTAAGAAATAAAAACATGACAACTTATTTTTAAAAACAATTTTCAGAGGAAAGTTGTGGAGCCATATATGGTTTGGGCTTTTTTCCTTCGAAAATGAGTAGGAAGCAGCATGAGTTCTAATTCATTGACTTATCAGGGTTAATCATTTAAATATAATCTTCAACATGTTTTCAAAGGTTAGGATGCCATTTGTGCCTTGTCAAATCTCTATTTCCCAGCAAAGTTCTTCCTGAGTGAATAATAATTGATCTTTTCTTGTTTTTCCCTACATCCCACCATGACCTCCAATCTTAGATGAGGCGATACCCTCTGGGAAAGGGACTTAGCACAAGTTTTGTTTTGTTTTCCCAGAAAAGTAGTTCTGCTTGACACAACTGTAGCTGGCATCATACTAACACTGTCTTCAAAAACAACCTAAATATTGCACAAAATATCTAAAGCAATTGTCTGAAGTCTCTGGAGACAGCAAATCCAGACCAGACTTGAAAGAAAGTCCATAACGTGAGTTCCACATTCTTCCCAGATATTTTCCTACAGACATTTGCAAATTGCAGAATGGGGGCATACAACCAGAGTCTCCTTGGACTGAAGAGGCAGAAGTCAGAATTTAGAGCAGCTTGGAGTTTGCTAGTAGGGGAGCCAAGTCCTGGAGGAGGGAGGTGAGCAGAGAAGGACACTGAAATTCTGCATATATATTCCCTCTGAAATCAGAGATCTCAGTAGTACTAGGGAGGCAGAAGTCATCACGAAAGCCTTACTAAGCTTGGTACAAATCCCAGGCTTTGAACTGAAACCTCAGAAGAGTCATGCCCTAAGAATATGAGGCATGCTGTATGAATAAGGACCAATCCACAGGAGTAGGAAAAAACTGAAATGGACTAGCTCCAAGAAGCTAAAATCAAGTTTTCTCAAGATCTTAAATATCTACCTGCCAGAAGAAAATAACCTGGGAAGAGGATGACATCATCTCAAGTCTTTATAATTTTTCACTGATGTCTGGCATATAACCAGAAATGATGATGCATGTGAAAATATAGGGGATCGAACTACTAAAATCCAAGTTTAAAAATATGGATAATAGAAAAAGATTTTTAAGTGATTCAGATATTGACATTAGCCCACAGGTAGTTTAAAATAACCATGAGGGGTGCCTGGGTGGCTCAGTTGGTTGGGCAATTGCCTTCAGCTCAGGTCATGATCCCAGGGTCCTGGGATTGAGCCCTGCATTTGGCTCCCTGCTCAGTGGGAAGCCTGCTTCTGCCTCTCCCACTCCTCCACTTGTGTTCCCTCTATTGCTATGTCTCTCTCTGTGTCAAATAAATAAATAAAATCTTTTTAAAAATAAAAATAAAATAATCATGATTAATATGTTTAAGAAAATGTAGGAGGGGCGCCTGGGTGGCTCAGGGGGTTAAGCCTCTGCCTTCAGCTCAGGTCATGATCTCAGGGTCTCTGGGATCGAGCCCCGTATCGGGCTCTCTGCTTGGCAGGGAGCCTGCTTCCTCCCCTCTCTGGCTGCTGCTCTGCCTACTTGTAATCTCTCTCTCTCTCTCTCTCTCTCTCTATCTGTAAAAAAAAAAAAAAAAAAAAATTTAAAAAAAAATAAAAAAAAAAGAAGAAAATGTAGGAAATGGTAGAAGAGAAGTTGGAGAATTTCAACAGGGAAATAAATCTATTTTTAAAAAGAAGCAAACAGATAGTAAAATTTTAAGAGCACCAAAAACATCAATTATAGAGCTAATGAAGGATATATAGTCGTCCTGCACTTAAAACTACAAAAAAGTACTAAGAGAAGTAAAAGAAGACCTCAATAAATGAAGGAAGATAACATGAACATGGGATTCAAGGATGTAACATTGTTAAGAAATCAGTTCTTTCCACATTCATCTCTAGAGTCAGTACAATCCCAACAAAAATCTCAGCAGCTTTTTTAAATTGGTAGAAACTGACAAGCTACGTGTAATACGTATATGGAAATACAGAAGATCTAAAAGAACTGAGGCAGTCTTGAAGGAGAAAAACAAAACCAGATATCAAAGCTAGAGTAATTAAAAGCATGTGGTATTAGTATAAGAATAGACAGTAGACAGTGGAACAGAATACAGTTTAACAGATCCACATCCATATGATCAGTCACTTCCTTCATGACAAGGACACCACAGCAATTCAGTGAAAGAAGGACAGACGGTCTTTTCAATAAATAGTGCTGGCTCAAATGGAAAAAAAAGGAGCTTGGCCCTCACCTCAAACCATACACAAAAATTCATTCAAGATGGATCATATACCTAAAGTTGAAAAGTAAAACAACCAAACTTGTAGAAGAAAACACAAGAAACATCTTCAGGACCCCAGGGGAGGCCACAGTTTCTTAAATAGGACACAGGCAATTCCGATAAATTGGATTTAATTAAATTAAGAAATTCCATTCAATAAATGAAAGTTAAGAAATTAGAAAACCAAACCCTAGATTGGCATGCACACACACAGACATCTCACAAAGGATTTATATCAAGAATATCTTTAAAAAAAAAAAAGAATATCTTTTTAAGCATTCTATAAATCCATAAGAAAACAATAGCACGATTTTTAAAACTGAACAAGAATCCTGAGCAGGCACTTCGCAAAGATATCAAAATGGTCAAATTGCAAATGAGAAGGCGCTCAGCATCATTACCCATGAGGGAAATGCAAATTAAAACCACATCTTGAGACCATATGTTGTTCATAGTCCAGAAACACCCATATTTGTCCTGGAAAAAACAATTGCAAAATCTCAGCTCTAAATACCAGAAAGTGAATTAAAATAAGTGTGAATAATTATAAACAACCTGGTTTAATTCAAAGAGTGAGGTTTCTCTTAAAGGTTTTCATGTTGCAGCGAAATGAATTTAATTCCCCATTGTAAGTACGTAAGAAACTTTCGCCAGCCTGCTGCAAAAAGTGAAAGCCTATCACAGAAACCTCACTCTTGGAATTAAACATGACTGTTTGCAATTATTGAAATCCATCCACATTCATTTCTTGGTATTTAAAACTGTGGTTTTAAAATTGCTTTTTGATGAAGAAATGTCCGAGAAACCTGAGTGCACAGCCTTTTAAAATCCCTCTCTGAGATGTGGGACTTGAGTGTCAGTAGATGTAATAACAGTGCAAAAATGTGTCTATTTAGTGAGCCATAAGCAAATCTACTTATTATGGAGCAATGAGAAAAACTGGTGTGTGGGCATGCACGGTACAGTGAAAATACGTACAGTTTACAATCTCTCGGAATGAAGCCTAGGGTTGGGTGTGAGAAGCAGTTTGGGCCCCACATCCACTTGGTTTGCTGTAGCTCTGGCCCCTCGCTGCCCTCTGCTCTTCCTCTCCATATCCCTGGTTCTCACAATGGTGATGTTCATGATGCGTTAGTACAGAAGTTTACACACCACCATACAATAACATTTTAAAACTTTTTGTTCTATGTTGGTATGTAATTGGTTTCCTTTGCAATTCCGTGCTTTTTATTTTATGCATTTATCCTGATAAGGAGTCCATAGGTTTTACCAGCCTGCCAGAGAGGTCCTTGACACACAGAAAAAAGGATGAAGTTCCCACCTTAACTTATTACTGACTTATTACTTATTATGCATTATCACATAATGTGTTGCTAAACAGGTCTTCAGATGTCCAGACACCTCGTCAGGGCTAGAAGCCCCATCCTTCACAGAGCCTTGCTGAATGGCTTGCATAAAGTCAATGCTCAAAATGTTTTTTGGTTTATTAATAGTATAAGTCAGGGCTTAGGCCTGAAGTTAGACTACCTCAATTCAAAATCTAGCTCTTGAACTTTGGGCAAGTGACTTAACTTCTCCAAACCTGGATTTTCTCATCTGCAGATGAAGCTATTAATACTACCTATCTCATGGGCCTCCTGTAAGAATTAAATGAAAAAAAAAAAAAATACACATAAAGAGCCTGGCTTAGCATCTGCCCCATAGTAAACTCTTAATGCAACTTATCTGTTAATTATGAACATATTTTTATCCATGAAAGTTTTGTGTGAAATACTGTGGCCAGATAGCAACTAGGGATCATGGGACTTAAAGGGAACTGAAAAGGTGAGGAGAGATCCAAAGGGCCAGGTTAACTCCAGAGGAAATTCAGATTTGAGAGCACAATGAGGCAATCAGTGCTGATAGGCTGAATCACACCTAGTCGTAGACATATCTTTGTGTTGAAAAGTGTGATCAAGAACTCCTGTCCGGGGGCGCCTGGGTGGCTCAGTGGGTTAAAGCCTCTGCCTTCGGCTCGGGTCATGGTCTCAGGGTCCTGGGGTCGAGCCCCACGTTGGGCTCTCTGCCCAGCAGGGAGCCTGCTTCCTCCTGTCTCTCTGCCTGCTTCTCTGCCTACTTGTGATCTCTGTCTGTCAAATAAATAAATAAAAATCTTAAAAAAAAAAAAAAAAAAAAAAACGAACTCCTGTCCCTCACATTGCCCAGTTCTCAAAGTTGCAGGTCCTTGGCTAGGAGATCATTCCCAGAAGGCACCTGTGAAAGTTAGCCAATGTTGATTTCCACCCACAGAGCAAGAGTAGGCATGGAGCAGTGGAGAAAACACTGGCCTGGGTCAACATACCTCTGTGGCCTTGGTTCCTCTTTTGTAAAATCAGAGTATTAGACTGGTTGTTCTCCTGATGTCAGGATATATGAAGGAATCTGCTTATTTCAGAGGATGATTATGTTCTAACCGTAGAGCTGGGTCTTAGAACAGCTAACCACTGGCACCTGCCTCACAGATGCTGGCCTTGAAGAGGAAGGATAACTCTCCAAGAGGCAGGAAAGTTTCTGAACACACAAGTCTTGCTCTGGAAAGTGGTCTAGAAGCATCACAATGTGAGAAGGGATAAACTGTACCCTTAATTTATACCTATCCATACAGAGAAATTGGACTGAAAAATACTTCTCCTTTCTGATTATTAGGAGTTCAGGTATACAGTAGGTCTAAGAATAGGCAGCTCATTTATGAAGCATGTTGGGATAGTGAATAATGGCACTAGATATCAGGCGGGTGCTCAATGAGTATCCAATGCATACTTCCTTTTTCATTTTTAAGATTTTATTTATTTATTTGAGAGAGAATGAGAGAGAGAGAGAAAGAAAGAGAGCATGAGAAGAGGAGGGTCAGAGGGAGAAGCAAACTCCCTGCTGTGCAGAGAGCCTGATGCAGGACTCCATCCCAGGACTCCAGGATCATGACCTGAGCCGAAAGCAGTCGCTTAACCAACTGAGCCATCCAGGCGCCCCCAATACATTCTTCTAGATCAGTGGTCAGTGAATGATCTTCCCTTAAACATCATTCTAACTCAGCTGTCTGGTGTTTCACTGAGAAAAACTTAAGAATTCTGATTTGGACCTCTATTCGTGCATGGGAAGCGTAGAACTTAATACACAAGGGTATGCTTGCATGCAAACAGAATTACATGAAAAGCACTTAAACACGCTGATTTCCTCTTGTGGAGACTATCGTTGCCGGAGGGGGAATTCAGAGATCATCATAGCCACCTCTTATTCCCATCAATTATTAGTTGCCTGATAATGAAAACCACTTTTCTCACATCTCAGTTTATCAGGCAAATAGTGAAAGCCTCTCCCTGTATGTTCTTTCTCTCTTAAGTTATAACAAAGAGAAGATATAATCAAATGACAACTCTATTCCTATGCCCATAGTATTTCGGTTTGTTTGCGTAACTGGATGAAGCAAAGTTTAAGCCTGTTAGCTGCTTGGAGATTCAGAGATTAATTGAGATTTAGCTCTTAAAAATTATTGTTTTGTTTCCTAAAACCTCACCATGCCTAAAATCTCATGCTGCAAATTAAGATCTCTTTTTTCCTTCTATTTCTCAATTTGGATTTCAACAGAATTTGTTTCCCTGAGGGAAAGGTGGGGAAATGTCAGAATATGAACTCTGGAAGCTTACATCCTGCAGACAGATGAAATGTTCCACCAAGCAAAAGTTGCCTAAAGGCTAGTATATTGCTACATGTAGAACTTCCACAGCACATCTCTACTGACAAACTGGACAAATTCGGCCGAAGAAGGACTCAGGCATTGTTTTACCCAGAAACATGCAGCCTAGGTCCATATGACCCCCAAAAGATGGTTACTTTAGGCACCCAAAGCCTACCAAACCAGTTGTTTAGCATAATTTAAATCAGATACAGTACATAACAGTTTGGCTACAATTTTTAATTCTCTGCTTTGTGAGCTTGATATAAATCTGTTTGCTCCAATGCCGCTTTCAGTGGAGAAGAAAACAGCTGTATTTCTCATTGTGTCTCACAAAAAGATTGTGAAATCCAAAAAGGGATTGCTGGATATCAACTCAGCATTTCCAAACTGTTATCTGGCACGAGCTCTTGTGAAAACATCCTTTTGGACAACGTGTAAAGGAAACCCCCAAACCTTTGATGTCACTAAATTGTTGATGCTGTACTCATGCAGCCCAAACGTCGCCTCAACCAGCAGAGTAATAATCCAAACTTCCTTATTTTTTCTTCCTACAAATGAAGGAAAATTATTTTCTCCGACAATTATTGGTTGAATTATCAACTCTCTGAGTCTGTTTGTAAAATGAGGAGAGGTAAGATAATTTTTTGCTCTAATGTATTTTATGATTTTATGATTCTTGGAACATTCAGAATTTTATTCAAGACATATAACAGGAGGAGTTCCAGGGTTAAGATTCTCATGAGAGGAAAAAGAGATTAGAGGCAGAGCTAGAAAGAGATTAGATACACTATAGATGATACCAGAGAAAAACCACATTGGCTTCAAGCAGGAGAGGATTTCATCTAAGCCCCATTTCTTTATTTAAAGGGTCAGATCCGGGTCCTGTGAGCAATTTCATCATCCTACCTTCATCTTCCTTCAGGACAAAATCCTTCTAAAGCCCCTGGGTTTACTCATTCTTGCTCATAGAAGCCTGACTTAGAGGCTCAAACACGGGACCTCTGTTCAGGCTCTGTTAGTGTCAGAGCCGACCTGGATAACTGATACATTAGCATAAAAATAAGAAGGCGAGAGTCCTGAGTGATTTGCTGGGAAATAATTCAGTGTAGTTTAATAAGTATTAGGGAAGCATCTATAATGATCAACAATGTGTAGAACAGAAGAGAACTTGAGCCCAGTTCTTGTGATAACAAAGTTCCCCCTTCTTTCCACCATACCACATTTCCTCCCACTCTACTCCCAGAATAATCCTGGCTTCTTAAGGTGTAGAAGGCCTGAGATATGTGGAAAATATTATTTGAGCTTGTCTATTTTTCATAGCAAGCATTACCGACCAACTCCACCAGCCATAGGTGCAGCCGTAGGGGTAGTGAATCCTAGCTGTTCCATCAGAACTGGTGCCCAGTCAACACAGTATCTGCACAGAGGGCCTGTGCTGAGCAGCTATAGAACTGAAATTTAAACAGACCAAGGAAAGATAGGGTGGTCAGGAAGGAAAGAGCAAATGTAGGCTCTCCTCCACCCCCACCAAAGCATGCTGGGAAAGGAAAAGTAAACCTGTTTGAAGAAACATCACAGTTTTGTTTTATATTGTTTCAGTTTTTTGGGGATTGAAAGATGTGAGCCTACATGTAGGCTAAGGAGAAGGATCTTGGGGGAAAATCATGAAGTTGCAAAAGAGATGGAATAATTGATGGAAATAATAATGTATATAAGAACTACTATGTATTAGGTATTGCTTTATGAACTTGACATATTTAAATCCATTTACTTCACTCAAAAACCTTATGGGAAGTCCCTAATATGATTCTGACTTTACCGATGAGGAAAATAAGGCATAGCTTAAACAGAATCAAGTTGCAAGACTGAGACGTGATCCTAGCCAGTCAGGCTCCAGTTGAGCTCCAAACGGTTGTGCAAAATCTGCCTTGCTAGGGGAAGTTTTTATGTAGAATGAGATACACTAGTGGTAGCTTAGCATTCTCAAGGAGAAAAGACATTTATTTCTTTGCAGCAGAAGAGATTGAGGAGAGACGAGGGGAAGGAACAGAAAAATTTGGAGGAACAGGAGAGAAGAGCTAAGGGCGTTCACATTAGATGGCGAGGCTGATTCTTAAGATCTCTTGTGTTCAGATCTATGTTGTTGGCACAAATACACAGGGAGACATTACCTCCCTGCTTGCTAGGGCAGGTGCCATTTCCCAGTTAAGCTCCCAGCTACAACTATTTTGACAAATGTGTGAAAACTTGTGACTGGGACACATACCTATTTTATAGTACTTGTATACATCCTTTTTCCCTCTTCTGATTTTCACTGAACAAACTTTGAAGAGACAATATCTTGAGATCTATCCTGATACCGTACAGCTTGGACCCTGATTTTTTCCTGTGAAAAAAGTCAAAACTCTTGGAGCAATGAACTCCAAAATTTCTGAAATTATGCTCAGTAGTTTCCTTGGAGACCTTGAAAAGTAAGGCTTTGATCCATGCGATATGGCAGAATATGCATCCAGTTTCAAAAGACCCACTCTTGAGAAGAACCCGATTATAGAATTTATTGAAAAGGAAACTGGTATAAAATATGCGGTGCTAAAGGATGTGTTTCAGACCACAAGTGCTAGAAGAATTCAGTAAGGTAGCTAAGACAGTATTCATATATATCAAGCTCTTTAGGCACTGGGTAATTTACACAAAGTGGTATGCTGGTAAATTAGCTCTCAGGAAAACAAAAAGTATTCCTCACTGGTAGTATTTGCCAATTTCCACGGTGTAAATATTCCCACTGTTGCTAATTTCAAGCTACCAAAGTACCTCATAAAATTCCTTGATACTTCACAGTTATCTCTAGAGAGCCGGTAGGTGCTGACTTCAGTGCACCACTGTTTTGCTATCCCATTTCACCCAAGAGCCTTTTAAGATAAAGACCACTATTATTTCCAGTGTACATATTGGGAGAAATATAAAATGCCCAGGACTAGAATGGGGGCAAAACTCTGAAGGAAGCTCAGGCTCTATGACCCTAATAACATCTAGCCATAACCTAAAAACTGCCACAGATACTCCAGGTGGTAACCAATCCCCACCTCTGGCTCACCTCTATTACGAATGCATTTCTTGTGACCCCTTGAGGACTTAGTTAATATTTATAGGTCTTTATTGCCCAGGAGAGTACCTTGGTATAAAAGCCCAATAAGTGTATATTTTACTTATTACTCAAAATATTTTTGGCCCCCTTGCTACCTAAAAAATGGGCCAACCAGCAGCAGCATCTGGGAACTTGGTAGAAATCCAGACTTTTTTTTTTTAAGATTTTATTTATTTATTTGACAGAGAGAGATCACAAGTAGATAGAGAGGCAGGCAGAGAGAGAGAGAGAGGGAAGCAGGCTCCCTGCTGAGCAGAGAGCCGGATGCGGGACTCGATCCCAGGACCCCGAGATCATGACCTGAGCCGAAGGCAGCGGCTTAACCCACTGAGCCACCCAGGCGCCCCCAGACTCTTTCTTACTTAGATCTACTAAGTCAGAATCTGTCCCGTAAGATGACCCCCAGATGATATGTATGACCATTAAAATTTAAGAAGCATCGCTTTAGACTACAGCAATCAAGGCGGGGCTCTCATGTACCAAGAATGTGTGACATTGTATGTTGTTTTGCAGTTGGCAGTGACAGGCACTGACACAACACACTCTATCCTATCCCATCCCCTTTGTGGTCGTTAGGGGTACAGTCTGTGGTCACAAAACAGAGAGACTCTACGGACTGAGACTCCGCCTCATTAGCACTATTCTGAGCAAACAGCCACAGACTTCTCTTGCATTAACCTGCTTAGTAACCTTAGATTTTGTTTTTCTAATTCTACAAGAAACATTGGAGAGCCAAGTTCAACTGGATTCCTCACAAGGATTTCCTCTCAGAAAAATTAATGCAAAGAAAAATAACTTCTAAACACTTGAGAGTCTGTCAGGAAGTGGTGGGGAGGAGTGAGCCTGCTGGAGCCAGACCTCTCTGACGTGCTAGCTTAATTCAAACCACAGGACTTCGTTTGAACTTGGCCAATCATTCATGCGTTGAAAATAGAAGGAAAGGATATGTGGCCGAAATTAGAACTTTTAAAAACACTTTTGAGATGTTCATAAAATTCGCCATCCGCCCATTTAAAAAGCATCGTGAGTTGGGTTTCTATTATGTTTCGTTTTCTGTTTTCCCAAGCCATCAGGTTGCTGAGGAAATGGCCACAACCCAGAGGCAACTGAAGGTAAATCCCTGTGGTTCCAGTTGAGATATAAGTCTAGAAATGAAACAAATGCAGTTCAAAGAAAAAAAAATTAAAGATCTATTTGGGATCTTAAAATAAAGGCCAACATTATTCGTGCTCATTAGTGGGTACTAGGCTAAATACATCCCACTGGGATAGCAGGGTGAAAATTCCCTTCCCGTTTTTCATCTGACCAAGGTAGCATAGTAAGCGTGCCTTCTAGAGGCCAGAAGAGCAGCATTATTCAACAGAAGGATAGAAGGAAGAACGTTCCATCTGCCCAGGTATGGGGAGGGTTACTATGTTCTTACAGAGGGTGGTCCTTCAGAGATATTTCTTCAGGCTTCTAGTGACCAAGAATAGCATCCAAGGACTCTGAAGTGCCAGGAGGCCACAAAAGGTGCCTCATAAATCATCCCTACACTGAAAGCATCTTATTAATGGGGACCACATGCCTATTTTGGTCATCACCATCCCCCCAGTACTAACAGCATTGCCTGGTACCTAATTAATGTTCATTAAATATTTATCATATGATGGATGAATGAATAAAGCCATTGCTCCAGATTAACCTCAGCATGCTGGAAATGCCTGGTAAATACTCACCATGATGTGCATGAAGATAGAAGGTTACCAGGTAGCCTGGGGCACCTGAGTAACTCTGTCCTTTAAGCATCTGCTCCTTGATTTCAGCTCAAGTCATGATCTCAGGGTCCTGGGATGGAGCCCTGCAATGGGCTTCCTGCTCAGGCTCAACAGGGGAGTCTGCTTCTCCCTCTCCCTCTGCCCCTTCCCCTGCTTGTGCTTTCTCTGTCTCTCTCTCTCTCAAAAGAATAAATAAAAATCTTTTTTTTTTTAAAGATTTTATTTGACAGAGACAGACACAGCGAGAAAGGGAATCAAGCAAGGAGAATGAGAGGGAGAAACAGGCTCCCTGCTGAGCAGGGAGCATATCTCGGGACTTGATCCCAGGACCCCAGGATCACAATCCGAGCCGAAGGCAGACACCCAACGACTTAGCCATCCAGGCGCCCCAATAAATAAAAATCTTAAAAAGAAATAAGTTGACAGTATCCTGGAAACTAAAAATAAAAGGAAAACATAGGGCAAAGTCAGAAATGGGGGTGTGTGCACTAAGTGGGAATGGGACTGTGCAGACTGGGAAGGGAGAAGAGGAGCAATCTCTGCGGAGTCAGAAGCCTCCATCACCCAGTTCGTCATTTTGCCAAAAGTTGGATTTGCCCATTTGGACATTTAGCACTGAGAATTTAACAAACCAGTATCTATAACTGGCTACTGTGAGCATAGCACTCTTTTGGCACTGTGAGAGATGAAAGACTTATCATTCATCTCAGGTCTTCTGGGAACTTAGAATTTAGTTGCAAATTTAAGTGTAACATGATCATATAACAAATTTTAAAAAACACCATGCAAAATATCAATATTTTATGATTAAGTGCCAAATAGGGTAATGAATGTTAAAAAGCCAAAGAAGTCTTTATAAAGGAGATATAGTTTAAACTGTAAGAGTCCCTGGCACACAGTAAGTGCTAAATGTTTGTTTGTGTGAATGAGTAAGTAGATGAGTGTTAAGAGGTACATGGTAGGGCGCCTGGGTGGCTCAGTGGGTTAAGCCGCTGCCTTCGGCTCAGGTCATGATCTCGGGGTCCTGGGATCGAGTCCCGCATCGGGCTCTCTGCTCAGCAGGGAGCCTGCTTCCCTCTCTCTCTCCCTCTCTGCCTGCCTCTCTATCTACTTGTGATCTCTCTCTGTCAAATAAATAAATAAATTTTTTTAAAAAGGTACATGGTATACGCTCAGAGCAACATGAAAATTATTTTAAGAATAATAACTATGTATATTATTATTTTATATATATTGTGTATATATATATGTGTGTGTGTATATATATATTTTATAGGGAGGAAGTTCATATTGCTGCTTTCTGAAATGAGTAGGTAGAATGTAAAAAATGGTTGGAGATCTGAAGTGACAGAGACCATCAATTTTCCATTTTTCAGGATTTCAGACAAGGATATAGTTCTGAGTAAAACGCTGGGATCTCCTAAGTATATGGGCTATCTATCCTTAGGAAAGGTCCAGATAAGCTTCTGGACAGTGTCCACTTATTTCAGAAGTAGTTTAGAAACCCCTTGACTCCAGGGATAGCACCAAGGATGGTGGTCCTGTGGTCCACAGTTCTTTTCCGCAGCTGATAATATTCTTGAGCAGCCATGGCTTCTTCATCCCCAGTTGTGCTGGTTCACAGAAGTATCTAATCGAGGATCTGGTGGGGGAGTAGCATGAGGGAGAGAAGCCATGTGGGACGGGAGGGGACGAGGGGTACATGGGAGCACAGGGCGGTAGTAGAGAGAAAGACACCCCACGGAGAAGCAAGCCCACTTCCACAGGGACACAGGTGAAAGCAACCTGCACATTGATACCATAGGAAAGTGATGCTTGAAGGGTGGGTGACTGACTTGTCAT
The DNA here is from genome assembly GCF_922984935.1 of Meles meles. Taxonomy (NCBI): domain Eukaryota; kingdom Metazoa; phylum Chordata; class Mammalia; order Carnivora; family Mustelidae; genus Meles; species Meles meles. Next base: position 97,347,172 of record NC_060068.1, read on the forward strand.
ATAACGATAGTGGTGATGATGAAAATGATGTCGGCTTCTGGGGCTCTTCTGGGCTCCGTGTTCTTCAGTGTAGCCCTGTTTCCTCTCTTCCTCTATCCTCTTCCAAACTGTGCCCCATCAGTCCTGCTGGAAATTCGTGATGCAGCTGAGCCAGTCAGCTAAACAACCTTTCTTTAAGATGACATGGAGTCCTATAAAATAGCAGGGTACGGTAGAAATAAAATGCAAGCCACGTTTGTAATATTAACTTTTCTGGGGACGCCTAGGTGGCTCAATCAGTTAAATGGCTGCCTTCGGCTCAGGTCATGATCCTAGGGTCCTGGGATCGAGTTTGGCATTGGGCTCCGTGCTCTGTGGGAAGCCTTCTTCTCTCTCGTCCTCTGCCTGCCACTCTGCCTGCTTGTGCACTCTCTCTCTCTCTCTCTCTCTCTCTCTCTGTCAAATAAATAAATAAAATCTTAAAAAAAAAAGAAGAAAGAAAGAAAAAAAAAAGAAAAGAAAGGTCTTTATAAAAGCACTAATCCCATTCATGATGGCTCCACTCTTATGACCTAATCGGCTCCCAAAGACCCCCACCTCTAAATGCCATCATATTGGGGATTAGGTTTCAATACATGAATTTGGGGCAAAAAACAAACATTCATCTACAATGAACACTGTGGAAAAAAATTATAAAAGAAACTTGAATTATTTAAGCCGGTATTAATTAAAATTATAATTGAAACTACACATCATGCATCTTAATGGAAAGTTTAAATAAAGAAGTTGTTGACCGAGGTACTTGAAGAATGTGAAGTGCTGGTTAGTTTTAGCCTTTAAGTAGATTTTAAAATAACAAGATTCAAAAAAATTTTGTGCCAATTTCCATAAATTTAAGTTTAATCTAGACTTAGGTGTCATATTGGCATTATAAAGTTGAGTTTGCTTACCAAGAGGGAGAGAGAGAAAATATTGAAAGTTTTGTTTTAAAAGCTCCAAGGAGGGGCACCTGGGTGGCTCAGTGGGCTAAAGCCTCTGCCTTCGGCTCAGGTCATGATCCCAGGGTCCTGGAATGGAGCCCCACACCGGGCTCTCTGCTTAGCAGGGAGCCTGCTTCCTTCTCTCTCTCTGGCTGCCTCTCTGCCTACTTGTGATCTCTGTCTGTCAAATAGATAAATAGAAATCTTAAAAAAAAAAAAAACAAACCTCCATGGACTTTTGGCTTCATGATATTATATTTGTTACAAGAAACTACGGGATTTAGCAAGTTTGTGGTAGAGAACTGTATTAGTTCACTTAAAGTTATACCCATGTTCATTTTGAGAGATTAACTTTTCCCATGAGTCTTATGAATAATTAACCTACTAACTGATTTCTTTAGCCTAGTTTTAATTAATTCAACCAGGAAAAAAAGACTATGTATATTCTTCTATAATCAGAAACAAACCTAATGGCATTTTTTAGTAATACAGATAAGTGACTTCAAGACATTTCTTTAAAACCAGTGCATGATCTCAGTTTTCCATAATAGTATTTTATGTACATTATTGGGTCTTAATGCTTGCAACAACACTGTGAGTATTTTTTTTTTAAAGGATTTTATTTATCAGAGAGAGAGAAGTCACACAGTAGGAGAGTGAAAAGGGGAAGCAGATACCCAGCTGAGCAGAGAGCCCAACATGGGACTCGATCCTAGGACCCTGGGATCATGACCTGAACCAAACGCAGATGCTTAACCAACTGAGCCAACCAGGAGCCCCCACTCTGAGTATTTTTTTTTTAAAGATTGATTTATTTATTTGACAGAGATCACAAGTAGGCAGAGAGGCAGGCAGAGAGGGAAAGGGGAAGCAGGCTCCCTGCTAAGCAGAGAGCCCAATGCGGGGCTCAATCCCAGAACCCTGACATCATGACCCGAGCCGAAGGCACAGGCTTAACCCACTGAGCCACCCAGGCGCCCCACTGTGAGTATTTTTGATCTTCATTTGTAACTGTGGTTAAATGATTTGCTCAATATCACAAATGTACTAGAAATGTGCTTGAGCTGGGACCTAAACTCAAGGCTGCCTGTGCCCACGGCCCTGAGCACTGCCTGGGCTACCCCTGTACAGCTCTCCCTACCCTAACTTGAGCACATTGCAGGAAGAGCTCTGGTTTTGCCAGAATGAAATGTGGAGCCACCAACAATTTTTCTGTGAGTTCTCCTTTGGTTGATAGCACAATCAGAATATCATTAAAATCTGAAATTCTCAAATAGATGATTTCTTATTTATATGGGAAAGTTTCATCCTAAGTTCTTACCAGAAGGTACTTAATATGGAATTACCCCAAAGAGTGACGGTTAATTGGGTTCTAATGTAACATTATCAGCTTTGGCAGGAAGAGTCATTCAATGATGTTCATTCTCGAAGTATTCAGTGCAGTTCTTCATTCATTAGCACCTCCCTCCTTTGTGCCCTGCTCTGTGCTAGACTGTAGGGACACAGAGTGGACAAAGCAGACAAGAGTCGGGCTCTTAGGAAGTTTACCCTCTAGTGGAGAAGGGTCTCATTTTAGGTTTCTTTCAGCAGCAGACAATGATTCTAAAGCAAGTAGTTGGTTAAAAAGTGCGGGAAAATACTAGTAGTAAAGGGAGGAAGTCACACAGAGAGGGACCAGCAATCCAGCAACTGGTCTTCTTAAACCAGTTAACACAGGTGGCAAAAGCTTAGTTTTAAACGGGAAACTTAGGGAAACGGCATAAAACAGCACACCTTAGAATCATTACATCCAAGGACGACGCAGCTGATGGGTGTAGACCGGCTCCCAAGAGTCACTTGTTGAGGGCTGCTATTGGTTGGGGAGGGCATGAGTAAGCCCCTGGAACTTCTGACCTACCCTGAGAGCTAGCAGAATTCTGGAAAAATACCCTCAAACCAAAATACAGACATGGGCATTGGAAGTTGAAAGTGAAACACACTGAAAAGTCTGGGGACTGACAGGATCAGCTACAGGGAGACAAATAAGACCTAATGAAGTACAAGTTAATTATAGATAGGAGCAACCATAAAAAGGAAAAATGAGCTCATTGTATCAATTGTAACTGGGATGGGGCGGGGAAGCGGCTGCTGCTTTGAGTGGAATATGGAGATCAGTAAGGCCTCTGAGCTGAAACTGAGGATAAGAAGAAGCCTGCTGTGGAAGCCCACTGATCCCAGGGAAGAGGGATGTAGACCTGCCCTACGAGAAGTCTAGTGCCCCTCCAGGAACTGCTTGTCATCAGTCAGAGACAAGGTAAGTACAAAACTGAGAGTACTTCTAAATGTAACCATTTAGAATCGGTTACAGCAATTTGACATTTCCCCAGCCTCGAAGACTGTGATGATGGATTTGTCTCCTTGAACATTGTGTAGACTTGTTTGGGCATCGTCCAGCCTGCGTGGGAATTCATAGTAGAAGAGTGTGAAATATGTGATATTTTTAAGGTTAGCTTGTCAACTATTACCTAAAAGTATATAAAAATCTGATATAAGCACTTATTTATTTTTAAGACTTGCCATTTTCAGTTAAATTTTTAACAAATGTACCTTTAAATTTAGGGTAACATTGTTAGTTTAATTATAGTAGAATTTGTATTGTTGACTCAGTTTTATTGAGATATGATTTCTATAATCACCCATTGAGGTGTTTGGTTATACGAACTTGACAAGTGAACACAGTGTGTGACCATCATCATGATCAAGATACAGAGTATTTCTATCACTCCAGAAGTTTTCTCTGTATGATTTGTAGTCTGTTCCCTCCCCTGAGAAGCACTCTGATTTCTGTCTCTCTACTTACTGCAAGAATGCCTTGTAAGTGGAGTCATGCAGTGTACAGCCCTTTGTGTCCGGCTACTTTCCCTCAGTGCAATGCTCTTAAGATTCATCCGCGTGTGGGGCACCTGGGTGGCTCAGTGGGTTAAGCCTCTGCCTTCGGCTCAGGTCATGATCCCAGAGTCCTGGGATCGAGCCCCGCATTGGGCTCTCTGCTCCGCGGGAAACCTGCTTTCTCCTCTCTCTCTGCCTGCTTGTGATTTCTGTCTGTCAAATAAACAAATAAAATCTTAAAAAAAAAAAAAAGATTCATCCGCGTGTTGCATGCATCAGTACTTCTGTCCTTTTTATTGCCAGCTAGTATTCCATCGTCATGGGGCCCCATTTCGTTCCTTCACCAGTTCGTGAACATTTGCACTATTCCCAGTTTTGAGTGATAGTAAAGCTGCTATAAACAATCATATGTATTGTGAAACCAGGTATTTTCATTTTTCTTCATGGAATGCCAGGGAGTTGGATCACTGAACCATATTTATGTTTAACTGTCTAAGAAACTGCTGAGCTATTTTCCAAGATGTCAGTGACCATCTGCAGTCTGCCGGAGAGCCCGCATCCTTTCCAGCATGCAGTGCGTTGTTAGCTTTTTTAAAAGCTCTCCCAATAGGTGTGTGGTGGTATTTCGTTGTGATTTTAATTCACATTTTTCTAATGATTACTAATGTTGAGCATCTTTTCATGTACCTAGTTGCCATCTATGTCTCTTCTTTGGTGACAGCTCTGTTCAAATTTTTGCCCTTCTTAAAATGGGGTTGTTTTCTCTTACCAAGTTTTGAGGATTCTCTGTGTATTCTGGATATAAGTCCTTCATCAGATATGTTTTACAAATATTTTCTCCCTATCTGTAGTTTGTCCTTCCATCATCTTTCAAGCACTTCTTAAAGAGCAAAAGTATTAATTATGACAAAATATAATCACAGGGGCCATAGTGATTGAAGAAATAAGTTTTTAATTTTAATTAAATTTATATAGCTACATATGGCTAGGGGCTACCATAATGGACAGCACAGTATATTAATGCCTACATGTACTTTGAGTGAACAATGTGTACATTTTTTATGATTCTTTTATTATTCTATGTTTGTTTTGATTAAGATTTTATTTATTTGAGAGAGAGCTAGAGAGAGCATGAGCGGTTGGTGGGGGGGTGGTACAGCAGAGGGAGAAGCAGGCTCCTGGCGTGGGGCTCAACCCCAGGACCCTGGGATCATGACCTAAGCCAAGGGCAGACACTTAACCAACTGAGCCACCCAGGCTCAGTTTCGATTATTTTTATTGATTCGATTGTTTCGATTATTTTTATTGATATATAACATTATGGCTACTGAATCTAATAATAAAAATTGGGGCTGGCATTCTGTGAACTTTTTATTTTTCTGTTATTGATTTTTATCATATTTTATTAATGTATCAGTCCATGATGTTTTGGAAATTTTAAAACTTGGTCCTTTGCCACAGGTAGTCTGAGAAGAACGGCAGCCCAATCTCCCTGACAGGGCTATTTCTTATTGTAAATCCACTAACTGGCATTCTGGAGAGAAAAGTGACTGGTGGGGGAAAGACTGGAGGACTACTTTAGATAATGGAGTCAGGGAAAGTCTCTCTGAAATGGTGACATTTGAACTGGAAAAAAAAACAAACTCTCCAAATGGAGGGACAGAATGACAGAGTTTGGCAAGGCTAGGAGGGGGCATGGCATGTTTATGGAACAGAAAGGAGAGCAGTGTGGCTGGATGTGAAGGTTGAGAAAGGTGGTGGGTGATGAGCTGCAGGGGAAGCCTGCAGTCAGGTTTTGCAATCACAGGGAACTCTTCTCTTTTTCCCTCCTACAGTACAGATAAGAGTTTATGAACTCCTTCGCTGTGCAGAAGCTTTTGATCTTGATGAAGTCCCAAAAGTTCATTTTTGCTTTTGTTTCCTTTGCCTTTGGAGACATATCTTGAAAGAAGTTGCTGTGACTGATATCAAAGAGGTTACTGCCTATGTTCTCCTTTAGGATTCTGATGGATTCCTGTCTCATGTTGAGGTCTTTTATCCATTTCGAGTTTATCTTTGTGTACAGTGTAAGAGTATGGTCGAGTTTCTTTCTTCTACATATAGCTGTCCAATTTTCCCAGCACCATTTATTGAAGAGACTTTTTTCCACTGTATATTTTTTCCTGCTTTGTCGAAGATTCTTTGACCATAGAGTTGAGGGTCCATATCTAGGCTCTCTACTCTGTTCCACCGGTCTATGTGTCTGTTTTTATGCCAGTACCACGCTGTCTTGGTGATCACAGCTTTGTAGTAAAGCTTGAAATCAGGTAACGTGATGTCGCCAGTTTTTGTTTTTCATCATTTCCTTAGCAATTTGGGGTCTCTTCTGTCAACAAAACAAAGAGGCAACCCATGGAATGGGAGAAGATATTTGCAAATGACAGTACAGACAAAAGGTTGATATCCAGGATCTATAAAGAACTTCTCAAAGTCAAAACACACAAAACAGATAATCATATCAAAAAATGGGCAGAAGATATGAACAGACACTTCTCCAATGAAGACATACAAATGGCTATCAGACACATGAAAAAATCACTAGCCATCAGGGAGACTCAAATTAAAACCACATTGAGATACCACCTTACACCAGTTAGAATGGCCAAAATTAGCAAGACAGGAAACAACGTGTGTTGGAGAGGATGTGGAGAAAGGGGAACCCTCTTACACTGTTGGTGGGAATGCAAGTTGGTGTAGCCACTTTGGAGAACAGTGTGGAGATTCCTCAAGAAATTAAAAATAGAGCTTCCCTATGACCCTGCAATTGCCCTGCTGGGTATTTACCCCAAAGATACAGATGTAGTGAAAAGAAGGGCCATCTGTACCCCAATGTTTATAGCAGCAATGGCCACGGTCGCCAAACTGTGGAAAGAACCAAGATGCCCTTCAACGGACGAATGGAGAAGGAAGATGTGGTCCATATACACTCTGGAGTATTATGCCTCCATCAGAAAGGATGAATACCCAACTTTTGTATCAACATGGATGGGAATGGAAGATATTATGCTGAGTGAAATAAGTCAACCAGAGAGAGTCAGTTATCATATGGTTTCACTTATTTGTGGAGCATAACAAATAACATGGAGGACATGGGGAGATGGAGAGGAGAAGGGAGTTGAGGGAAATTGGAAGTGGAGGTGAACCATGAGAGACTATGGACTCTGAAAAACAACCCGAGGGTTTTGAAGGGGCAGGGGTGGGAGGTTGGGGGAGCCAGGTGGAGGGTATTAAGGAGGGCACATATTGCTTGGAGCACTGGGTGTGGTGCGAAAACAATGAATACTGTTACGCTGGGGGAAAAAAAATTTTATGAACTCCATATGCCTGAATAAGGGCCTTATTCAAAACGTACTTGAAGAAACAACCAAATGTTAGCTTACACTTGGTTTTAGATGGATAGCAAGAATTTTCTCTATGTTCAAAGCCTGGGAAGCAGACTCAACAATAGTAACTCTCCTAAGAAGTTAGGAGATGGAGATTTCTTGCTGCAGATTAAGGCACCAAGGCCCAGAAAGTTCTTTAACTTGCCTTAATTACACAGCGAATGAGAAACAAGTTCAAACTCCTATCCTTTCCACTCTGTTTGACTGCCTTTCTTCAAAATGAGCCCCACATAGCCCTTTTACCCACATGAAATTGTCTGTATTTTAATTTGGTTTTTGGTAATGTTATAAACGGATGCAGAAACGTAACAATTATAGAGATTTTGCATTTATTTTGAGAGTATGTCCTCTGTGTTGATTTCTTGAAGCAGCTGTGACAGATTAGCACAAACTTGGCTGAAAATACAGAAATTGTTCTCCCATGCCTCTGGAGACCAGAAATTCAAAATCAATCAAGCAACGAATGTGTTATGCTCCCTCTGAAGTTCCCAGGGGACAATCTGTTTCTTGCCTCTTGCAGTTTCTAGTGGCTCCAAGGGTGCCTGGTTTGTGGCTGTATCATCCAATCTCTGGTCACATGACTTCCCCTTCTCTTTGTGTGGCTCTTCTAAGGACACTTGTCATTGGATTTGGGGCCCACTCAGATAATCTAGGATGACTCGAAATCCTTAATTTAATTACATATGCAAAAATCCCTTTTCCAAATAAGGTCACTTTCACAGGTTCTGGGGATTAGGATGTTTATGTATCTTTTGGGGGACCACCATTGAGCCCACTGCACCCTCCCTGCACTTCAGCCTGGAAACTCTAGGCAGTCAGCGGGAGACCCATCAGACTCAGCTCATCTGTTTCTCTTCTTCCAGGAATCACTACTTGCTATCTGAAAAACCATTGTTTCAGATATTTTGCCCAATTTTCTAGTTGTTTACAAAGTAGGTAAATCCAGTTCCTATGACTCCACCTTGGCCAGAAGCAGAAGTTGCACCCAAGAGTGTTAAGTTCATTGAGTGTGGAGACCTTGCTCATCCCTGCATCATCAGAGCCTATAGAAGTGACTGGAATATGGTGATCCTTCCACAGAAATTGATGAATCAATGAGCAAATGCGTGAGAAGGAAACTAATCTAAATCGTTCTGCCTCAGTCCTCTGGGCAAGCTTGAGCCATCTTTCCTGAGCTGGGGATGTGCTAGTATGAGTCACTTTGTCAATCCACTAAGCCTTCTCACTTCCGCTTTCATGGCTAATGCAAAAAAACAACACCGGGAAATTTAAGAGATTTACCTATGGACCGCATCTTGCATGATGATTTAGAAGAAGCAGGTTTGCTCATGTTTCTTTTTTTTTTTTTTTTTTTTTTTGCTTGATGAATAAGTTTATTATTGTCTTTATCTGAAAAATCTTCATAGAAAATTGTGGTTTGGTTTATTAGCTCTCAACAGCCGGGTTTGCTCATGTTTTAAATAAAAAGAACACAGGGAATTTTGGGGAAAGGGGCTGATGTGAGAAAGATAAGTGAGTGGCAATATTGCAATAGGGAATTGAGGCCAGGAGATGTGTTTAATGGAAAATAAATGATAAGGCAGTGAGAAAATAGGAGAAGCAAGAGCTAAGAAAGAAGCTTGCCTAGTGAAGAACATGTGTCATAAGTTATATCAGTCAATATCAAAACAAATTATGGTCATATATGAAGAAAAATGGTTTCTGCTTTCATTTGCACATGCACACACAAAGTTAAAAAGAAAATATTACCATTTTTAATAGCATTTAGGCAGGTACCTGCTGCATGGCTCTGTGATTTACCCAAAAATCAAATTATTTAGAATATAGAGCTTTGTTAGTTTACTTTGAATTTACCACATCATATTTTTAATGACAAATGTGAAATAATAGGCATTTGTTATAGTACGACTAAAAATACAACGGTGGATGGAGTTAGAAATCTACTACTCTAATTGCAATCCCCTGAGATAACCAATTATTAACAGTTTAGTGGGTATCTTTCTGCATCTTCCTTGGTGTTCCTTAAAGCACATATAAATATATTTACATATACAGTGGGTGATTTTTGGTTTTATGAAAATGTGAACAAATGAATTATAAACTTTTTTTTCCATTTAACAATAGATTAGAGACATCCTACCAGATGAATAGAGAGATTTCCCTCACATCTTTTAATCTAGAGTATGAATTTACTATCATTTATCCAACTCTTCCTCAAATGATGTATATTCTGATATTTTCTGTTTTTTTTTTTTTCCCCATCACAGATAATACTGCACTGAACACCCTTGTGATGGCAGACTGTTTTAATTTCATTTTCCTGGGTCTATTGAGCCTTGAAATCTTACCTTTCAAATGCCACTTGCTTCCCCTTACCCTCCCTGTCATTTGGAGAATGAAGCTAGCTGCCGATGAGCCAGGAAAGCCGATAATCACTCCATATAGCACATGGCCAGCAGCTTCCTGCTACACTATTTACGTCCTATTCCATTGAGATGGCACTCTCGGCTCACATGACCCAAATGCAGCTCTCACTCCACCAAGAACACAGCTGAATCCAACTGCATTGACAGCTTTGCACATGCTCCGTCTGGCCCTGTGAATCCTCACTCACCCATTGAGATTTCTTTTAGTTTAAAGCAACATCCCAGCTGCTGAAGCTCCGTGACCTCCAGTGTTTTCCTGGCTCGAATCCAAGGCAGGTGGCCCCCTGCAAATGGCGTTTTTTTAGAGTTTGAGCATTTTTGTTTATTTGTTGGGGGTCAGAAGGTGTATGGTAATTACCCACAAGCATAGCTGATGAATGGAGCCATAAGAAATAACTCTTTTTTCTGGCAGGTATTATAGGAAGAACATTTACCTATTGCCATCGTTCGCCTTGACAACAACCTGCAGCTCTAATGCACATTTAATTCACAAAGAGAGGTCTTGGCGAGTGATGCTGTATCTGACTGATACGTTGACTGTAACATGAGAGGTGGTGCTTTTTCCCTCTCTAGAAACCTGGATGCTTTTTGTCATTCTGATGGTAAATGATGAGACAGGCAACCATGGATTTCAGCACTCCGTCTGTGTTTGATCAGCAAAAAGGTAAAACGCTGCTTTCATACATCCTTCGGTTCTTCGCATCTTTAGTTCAGTAGTTGAGATTTTGCAATTCTAAGGGGAAAGAGGGGTGTGTGTGTGTGGTGTGTGTGTGTGTGTGTGTGTGTGTGTGTGTGTGTGTGTAAAGAGGATTTCACACAGAAAACCTGTTCTAAATGCCCACTTCTTATTTGATAAGCATTTGGAAGGGAAAAATAAGCTTATGGTCTGTTTGTCTTGTTAAAATATTCCGATCTACAAATTTTAAAAATTGGGTTTCGAGCACACCAGCTATTTCAGATAGGATCATCTTTATTCTCATTTGATTTTTTTCAAATCTTCTCAAAAAATGTTATAGTAAGTTATATAAAAAGAATAAATCACGTATCTCTTTTCAGTCTATTAACCCAGCATCTCATTGCTCCAGTTTCAGAAATACTTCTTGATTTTCTTTTAGGAAGAGATGTTACCTAGATTTACCCTGTAGTTGATATATTATCTCATCCGGGGTTGTGATATGACTTATCACTGTGTTATTATTTGTGATGACAGGATATATCTTTCTTACTCCTAATTTGCAGAGTGGAGGTCATTTTCCTCATGAAAAGATTGCTATGGAATCAACCCATCCTCATGAAAAGCATGTATTCAGCCATACAGTTTACGTGTATCCATTTTGCTTATGAAGTGTTTACATAAACATATACATAAAACCTTTGTGCAATTATGCATTTTTTCTATGTATGTACAGGAAATTTCCACTCTGCAAATGTCATAGATTTTTTTTTTAGAATATTTAAGAAAAATATGTGATACCTAAACCACTTTCGTTCACCTGTGAGTATTCTTCAGGATCCTAAAGTCTTCAGGATCCTAAAGTCATTTCCTCGATTTGGCTACAGCATGAAAATGGTGATTGGTGAAAGCCTCATTCAGAAAATTCATTGCTTCTTTCTTTTTCCCTTTTCCTGCTTTAGGCCATACTGTGTTTACTATCCTTCAAGCTACATCTGGTTTCATGGGTGAATTATTTTAGTTTGGTGCTTTCTCAAATATTAGTTTTACATTTACGTCTCTGAGTAATTGTACGTACAGGTGTCCACACACATATACACACTCACAGATTGATCTCCACTTCTGAACTCATTTTGAATTGTGTGTGTGTGTGTGTGCACCTTCAGAATGTGCTGTTTCACCTGCGTTGGTTGAGGAATCCCATAGAGAAAGTGACTGTTACTGCTGTGCCCACAGCCATCCTCTCCCCTGTGTCCGTCTTGTATCACTGAAGACAATCAGCAAAAGTGAAAATATGCCTAAATCCAAAGACCTAATACTGGCTTTAAAAATGACATTGCTGAGCTATGCAATGCAAAGAGGAGCACAGTGGGCTTATTTTGTAAGATGAATGAGGAAATTGGGACCGACTGAAGAGCTGGCCCTTCATAATGAATTCATCTGTTCCAAGGTTGTGTCTCCTCACAGGACTGAGCCCCAAACAAAGTTAACTAGTTAACATATTAAATTGTAATATTCGTTTTCTTTTAGCACCTCTCATGTGAGCTATTCACTGCATTTCCTTCACCCTAGTCCTGACTCTCCCTCATCGAAGTTAACCCTGCCAACTCTATCTCCAGTTCTCTATCCTTTCTTTCTCGGGGTGATGTGGTATGGTGGAAATAGCATAGGTTGGAATGGTAGGTCGACTTCTTAGCTGTGTGACCTTTGCCAATTACCTAACCTCTCTGGGTCTTATTTTCCTCAGCAATAAAATGAAGGCAGTAATGCTGGCCTAGCAGGGTTGTTGTGAGAATATAAAATAATTTGTAAAAAGCACCAGTCACATCACCTAAATGTGCCATAAGAACCTTTAAATTGTGGTGCTTTTGTTTTTATTGTTGCTATTATAATTATTACTACCTTAGACTGTGAGTACCTCAAATGTGAAAGGCTCTTCACTCCTCTATCTCCAGCTTGAATGTAGCAGTTCTCAGAACAAATGTTTAAAAGCATGCAAGGCCATAATGGTTTAGACCATCAAATAGATTTTAAATACCAATATTATGTAGTTGGGCAAACCACGACAAAGTGACCGTCTCTCTAAAAGTTAAATTTGGCTTTATTTGAGGGCTTTCCATGAATTCTGAAGATTTAGAAAAATTAAAATTCTAGTAGATTCAGATGTTGAGGAGAGACGGGCTATCTGGAAGGATCTTAGAAGTCATGTAACCCATTGGTCCTCAAACGTAGCGTAGCAGCACATAAGAATCACATGAACGTGTTTTGAAAATGCTGATCTCCAGTTTAATTGGTGTGGGGTGTGGCCTAACAAAAGCACCCCAGGAAGATCTCTGTACAATGAAGATTGAGAACCTTTCATCCAACCCATCCCCCTAACTTCTCTGATGGGAAGAATGAAGCACAGAGAGGTTAAAAGTCAGGCCCTGTTGTATTAAGACAGCCAGCTAATGAGTAATAGAGGGGACTGAGACCCAGGTGTTCACTATCCAGACAACAGAACAAAAGAAATTTCTCTTCATGGGTGGTCTGCTATGGGGTGGTGGTAGGGCTCAGGCTGCTCTGGTTTATGGGTTCCCAAAGAACGGTTAGCACTGTACACTTGAAAAACGTGACACAGAATGACCTTCCAGGCTCAAATGATGTGGATATGCTAAATCTGAATCCCTCCGATGGCATTTTTCTCTATTTTCTATATTTCTCTTTGGTAGGGTGAGGCATCCTTATGCTAGGGGCACGGGGATGGAGGGCAGTGAGACACAGAGATGAGTGTCTGAAAAATGTGCAGGGGCAGAGCTGCTGGGAGGCTTGAAGATCTGGTTTTCTGACTGGCCAAAAGAAGTAGAGCCGTGTTTCTGGCTCGCTTTGTGAAACTGTGACGCAGGAAGCCTGGGTCTTCAGAGCTCTCCACTCCTGCTTTGTGCTTTTTGCTTTCACCATAGCAACATTGCTTCTGGTCCCACGTGCTCCTTCTGGCTGTCTTCCCTCTCAGAGCCCACATGCAGGAAAGGACCTGTAGTAAAATCATTTACTACAGAACACAAAGGTTCTTCCTGCAGTGGAGATGTTATATAACTGAAGAGATTTACGTTTTAAGCTTTGTTTCTAATTGTGGAAAGAAAAGGTTTGCGATGCCTGAAGGAGGAACCCAAGGCCTCAGAGAGAGAACAGGAGCTGGACAACTGGTCCCAAGGGTCTTGCCTATACCCGGCCCTGAGTAGAGCCTGGAAGTTACGTGTTTGATGAGCAGTGTGTTTGTGGGCACCTGAGGGGGCTGGGGCCCACCCCACAGGCTTTTCACTGGTAAGGGTGCTGAGACAATGGGAAGAGGGCCAGGCACTCTGGTGCAGATTCAATTCCTGCAGTAGAGTCCTAGAGCTACCTGGCAAGTACCATAGGTTGGGTGGCTTAAAACAACAGAAAGGCATAGTCTCATGGTTCTGCAGGCCAGAAGTACGAAATCAAAATGTGGGCTTGCTCCTTCGGGATTCTCTGGGAAGAATCTTCCTTGCCTTTTCCCTCTGCAGGTACTTTACCTTGAATACATTTGATAAGAACAAAGGTTTACTGAGCGCTTACCAGAACCAGGCTCTGTGCCACCTGGACGTAGACTAGCTCATTTAATCCTCATATCTGCCCCACTATTATTTTCCCCCCTTTTACCAAGGAGGGAATTTTTTTATTATTATTTTAATTTGTTTATTTGACAGACAGATCACAAGTAGGCAGAGAGGTAGCCAGAGAGAGAGGGGGAAGCAGACTCCCTGCTGAGTGAGAGCCCCATGTGGGGCTCCATCCCAGGACCCTGGGATCATGACCTGAGCCGAAGGCAGAGGCTTTAACCCACTGGGCCACCCAGGCGCCCCAAGGAGGGAATTTTTTTTTTTTTTAAAGATTTTATTTTATTTATTTGACAGAGAGAGAGAGATCACAAGTAGGCAGAGAGGCAGGCAGAGAGAGAGGAGGAAGCAGGCTCCCTGCGGAGTGAGAGCCCCATGTGGGGCTCGATCCCAGGACCCTGAGATCATGACCTGAGCCGAAGGCAGCGGCTTAATCCACTGAGCCACCCAGGCGCCCCAAGGAGGGAATTTTTTAAAAGTTACGACTGACCCAAGGTTACAACAGACAAAATGGCAATGCTGAGATTCAAGCATAAATCGGCTGGACTTCAAAACCCATGTTGGATCTAGACAGTACTCTTCCTTCATCAACCCTACATTTTAAGGAAGAAGTAGAGATTAATGAAAATTCAAATTAATGAGGTGGTATTTTCATAATCAAGCTGTTCTTCCGTTGTGTTGTGGATTTTTGAAGCTCCCACATACAGATGTGATGGTTTTCATTTCCAACTTTTCATCCAAAATGGGAAGGCTAAACAAAAAGAATTTAGAGTATACAGATTTGCACTTTGCTGAAAAAGCAAAAGTGAAAATGCTGGGTGACATCCAGATGCCCCCACAGGAAGAGTAAGCAAATTTCCAACAAGTTTTGGGAAGAGAGCAGAACAAAGGCAAAGGAGACAAGGCAGAGAGGGAATGATTTGGGCTCACATGATGATTTTAGGCTTAAAAACCTTGAATGGGTGCCTAGAGTGAAACCCAGGAACACTGAGGAGGAAGAATGCTGCGATTAATTTTCAGACTGATAAAGATAAAGGAATATAGGCTGGTAAATCATCAATCCACAGGTTTAGAAGCAGAATATCTTGGCCTCTGGGAAATGCTTAGCCTTCTCCCTCTTTTGGTGGAAGAGGAGGAGCAGAGGGAGAATGAGAGATGAGCGAATTCTTTTTCCAGTGTTGTTGCCCACTGAAGACCAAGTTTGGTCAAACGAGTTTGCTGGAAGCCTGCCCTTCGCCCTTAGTTGTTTCCTTGCTATCCCTTTGGCACAAGAACCTCCTTCCCATCAACCAACTCCTAGGAAAAGTTGTCACAATCCAGTCCTCTCCTGGTTCCTCTTCAGAGCCTAGCTGGAGGGAAGCCCTTGACTAGTCTCATCCAAACAATTACCATTCACAACCTTAGAAAGCCATGAAAAATGCGAGCTATTCAGCTAGTTGGGGATTAGGAAACTGGTGTCATTGTCATTATTCTCCTCTAAAGGACAGCCCTACCTGGGGAATGGGGCCTCTTGATCCACGGTGGATCCAGGAATGGTAGCCAGAGGGAATGGATACACCGGGTCCCATATGTCACCTGCATTAACACTGACATTTTGTCCCACATTGTAGCCAGATCAACTCCAGAAGGCAAATCCTCTATTCAACCCCTTATTCAGAAGTCAGCTGGGGCCCCACACTGAGCTTTTCCTACCATCTCTATTCATTAACTCCACATTTCTTTAACAATTATTAAGCAACTGTGTTGAAACTGATACATATTTTTCTCTTTGATTCAACCATTTGGATGCAAGGATATTTTAATGGAATGTGAAAGAGAAATGACTGACTACACATGTAGCTATGATTACTACCAAACACATATGAAACAAACATCTCACCTGTCCCCAAATATGAGACAAGGTGAGAAGGTGAGGGTCTGGATGCACGTACATGCAAGATTGGTATAGAAGATGTGTGCAGATATACACCATCTTGCAGAAAGACCACATCCAACCAGGAGTCATGCTTAGCATTTCTATCAAGAAGGCTGCCAGTCAGTCAATGTGAAGTGTTGGCTGATTCTGAGAATCCACCTGTAGAACAAAAATGATCTCAGCTCTTCTGATTTATCTCCTAAAATCATGGTGGTTTAACCTAAAACTTACCAGCTTTCAACTAACAAATAGATTTGTGTGCTTAATAAGGACCTTAGTTTGTTTTCTCTTTGTAAAACTTCAAAATGTCACTTGCTCATCAATGATCTGCTTTTATTGGGTCTGTTGGGGAGGAGGAAAAGGGAAGACTGTCCTTTTACATAGGAGATATCTCTACTTCTGAATGTTCCTCAGAATTTTGAAATATACATGTACAATATTTAATAACATCCTAATCCTTTTTAAACTTTTTGTTTAAAAATAATTTCAAGCTTAAGGAAATGTTGTAAAAATAGTATTAAGAACACTTGACTGTCTTTTACACAGATTCACCTCACATTAACATTTTGTCCAATTTGCTTTATTGTTGGCTTTCTTCTCTGTCTCTCTCTGTCCCACATCTCCCAGTTTCTGCCTCTCTCTGCCTCTCTGTATATATATGCATGTGTGTCCATATACTTTAATCTGTCTGCATTCCACTTTTGTCTAGTGAGCCAGTAATGTCTTTCATATCATTTCCTCCAGTACTTGATCCCATCTAGGATTAAGTATTACATTTAGTTGTCATGTATCTTATGTTTCCTTTCTTCTGGAACATTTCTGCATATTTCCTTTGTCTTTTATGACATTGACATTTTGAAATTACAGTCTCTTTCTCTTTTCACAGTGAGTTCCTCTTTCTGGGTTTGTCTGACACTCCCTCCTGACTAGATTTAGACTATGGCTTCCCAGCCAAAGTGCCACAGGGTGATGTCTCCAGCTCAGGTGATCACAATATCATTTAAATCTTTTTAAATGGTAATTGGAAGTGACAGGTGTTGCACTTCTAAGTATCAAGGAGTTCTTACAGTGTTTTTTTTTTTTTAATATACTAGGATTTTTTTTCTGTTGTAAAATTAACACCACCTTCTTCAAAATAGTCAAACAATACAAAAAGGATTTCAGCATAAAAAGTGTTGTATTCTAGGGGCGCCTGGGTGGCTCAGTGGGTTAAAGTCTCTGCCTTCAGCTCAGATCATGGTCCCAGGGTCCTGGGATCAAGCCCCACACTGGACTCTCTGCTCCACAGGGAGCCTGCTTCCCACCCTTCTCTGCCTGCCTCTCTGCCTACTTGTGATCTCTGTCTCAAATAAATAAATAAAGCCTTAAAAAAAAAGGTGTTGTATTCGAGCAATACAAGTGTTGTATAGCTCACGAATGGCTCTGTTCTTCTGTCTGTGAGCCCAGCCTGTCCTCAGCTTCTCAGCCACCAAGATGGACTCAGTAATTCACCCTTCCTGCTAGGGCTGGGAAGTAGCTTTCAAAGGGAGGTAAAGGAAATCAGGCCAAGAATATTAATCAGCATCATTAATCAGAAGAAGAGCAGTAACTGGTTTATTAAGCAACTCCCACGTGCTAGGTGGTGTGCTTAACTCTTTACTCCTGTTAATGTCACATGAACCTCAGTATGTCCCATCTTTGGTTGTCTGAGGTCACATGACTTGCCCGGCACCCCATAGGACAAAGGCAAAGCTACCATTTTAACTTCAGGTTCTGAAACCCAAGCCCTCCTCATACTTCCCTTCACCACAAAGTTAAACTTTGCGGTCTCCGATAGCCCACCCCATCCACCACTTCATGACTCCTAGCACAAGAAGGAAAAGAAAGGTAGTGGCACCTCAAGTGGGGCTGGTGGGAACTGACAGCCCTAAAGTGGCTACCCCACGCTGAACGTCCAGTTGCAATGAACTCTGACCAGTGGCTTCTGCTCATTGTGACAGCCTGACAGTCTCCACGGCAGGCTGCCTTGAGAGCAGAGCAGGGCACCAGCATCCTGGGAGACAAGTCTACAGCTAAAAGGTTGGGGTTACACTGGAGTGGGACCTAGGGAGCCAATGTGATAGAAGTTGGGTATTTGCAAAGTCAAGGCTTGGGTTCCATCACAGAAGCTTCAGAAACCAGGTTATTTTTTTTTTTTTAAGATTTTATTTATTTGGCATAGAGACAGACAGTGAGAGAGGAAGCACAAGCAGGGAGAGCCGGAGAGGAAGAAGTAGGCTTCCTGCTGAGCAGGGAGCCTGATGTGGGGCTCCATTCCAGGACTCTGGGATCACAACCTTAGCTAAAGGCAGACGCCTAATGACTGAGCCACCTAGGCACCCCAAGAAACCAGTTTCTTTATCATATCTTTGATTTTTTTTTTAAAAGATTTTATTTATTTATTTGACAGACAGAGATCTCAAGTAGGCAGAGAGGCAGGAAGAGAGAGAGGAGGAAGCAGGCTCCCTGCTGAGCGGAGAGCCCGATGCGATGCGGGGCTTGATCCCAGGACCCTGGGATCATGACCTGAGCTGAAGGCAGAGGCTTTAACTCACTGAGCCACCCAGGCACCCCTCTTTATCATATTCTTACTTAGCACATTTGTTCTGGGCAGCACACTGTTGATGTTTCTCCAAAAGACAGTTCAGGGAGCCCAGCCCTGTAAACAAGGTCACACATAAACAGCATTTGATAGAAAGAAAAAAAGAATTTTTTTGACATCAATATCCCGTGGTTTGATGGTGAATAACCCTGAGACCATTTCTTTGTTCTTTAACTCACCATAGTAAATCAGAACACAGTCTACTGTTTGTTTTTTTTTTAACTTATTTTTAAGAACTGTGAGAGAGACACCTGAAATTCATCTGAACTGACATTTTTATCCTTCTGATTACTTAGTACTATTTTAAAAATGCTGTGCTAGAGTGGCTACAACTTGACTGACTCAGCATGACCACTGAATATATTGAGAGAGTGGAGTCAAGAGGGGCTCACAAGTATCTGGTTTCAGGTAGTCAGAGCGGAAATCAATTTCAGGATGGATCCTGGAAGTGTTTTGAATTAGAACAGTCGTATTTTGGAATTGGAAGGAACCTCAGTGTGTAATCCAACTCCCTCACTTTTTATATGTGAAGACTGAAACATAGAGCTATTGTGGGGATAAAGTGTAATGCTGTAATGGTTCCTAGAGCCAAATTGAACAAGGCCAGTACCACCACTTCCTGTGTGACCCAGCTGTTTAACATCTCTATGGCTCATTTTTTGTACCTTGTAAACTAAGATGAAGCTACTACCAAGGACTGCTTATCTAGATTGAATTAATGAATACATTCAAAGCCCCTGTAACCATGCTTGGCTCATAGTAATCATTCAGTGAGGGCTATTAGTGGTTTTAGGATTGTTGTAAAGATGGTTATAATGAGGATTGTTCTAAAGATTTAATGAATACATACAAAGCAGTTGGACTACACGTGCCCCAGAGTAATCACTCCACAAGTGCCGGATGACTTACATAAGGTCCCATGGACAACCGGTCTTCCCAGGTCAAGAGAACATCTTACCCTTTAAGCTGGCTCCTCCTTAGTAATGAATACATGGCATAGCACCACTGTTTTTTGTGGAAATTGGAAGGCACAGAATTTTCCTGGGCAGGAAAACCACATCAGAAGGAAATGAATTCTCCAGGAAAGCTCACACATCTCGGACTACTTCTACTTTGCCTGTCCTCTGTTACTGGTGTTCTGTCGCCTTCCACATTAAACTCTTCCCTTCGCTCAAAAGCCAGTCTACCTGCTAGCTTTCACTGTCCACGCTGGTGCAAGGGAGGTTTCTGGGCTCTCGACGCAGTTCTGGGAATCTATCTGATTTTGAGGCAGAATGTTATTTATTTATTTATTTATGTGCTAGGTTTTTTAGATTATTTTTATAAACATATAATGTATTACTTGCCCCAGAGGTGCAGGTCTGTGAATCATCAGGCTTACACACTTCACATCTCTCCAGAATGTCATTTTTAAAAAACTTAATAGTTTTATTATGTTTTACTATTTGATAAAGGAAAACTCCCTCATTACTCTTTTTTATTTTCTTTCAATTTTATTGGATATTCTTACTCATTTTTTGTTTCCTTTGTTTGTTTATTTTTGCTTTTGGAAGAATGCTGCATTAATACAAGTTCAAGGTATAAAGCCATAGCCAAAAATATAAATATATTTTATATATTTATATTTAAATATAAATTAAATTATAATTTATATTTAAATACATAAATATATAATATAAATTAAAATATAAAGCCATAGCCTCAGCAGGGAGCCTGCTTCCAATCCTCTCTCTCTCTCTCTCTCTGTCTCTTCCTGCCTCTCTGCCTACTTGTGATCTCTGTCTGTCAAAAAAATAAATAAATAAGTCTTTAAAGCGTAAAGTTATCCATTTGTTCTTACAAATTAAAAGTAGTATCATTTTCCTGACCCTGATCCCCTAGAAAACTATTGTAACTTTTATTGAAATGACATTAAACTTACAAATGAATCTGTAATAATAATTAAAATTTATTAACCTATTTTGTTTGCCCTTTCTGGGAATATGACATATATCTCCATCAATTAAACTCTTCTGTTACATGGCTCAACAAAATTCTGTAGTTTTCCTCAATTACATTTTAACTATTTATTCCTGGGTATTTCATATTTTCATTGTAATGAGTTATTTTCTTTGTAAGGAGGACTGATTTTCCTGCTTATATTAATTATTACAAAGAATTATCTAGTTTTATATTGATTTTAAAATCTGCTAATTTAATCAGTTATTATTATTACCTCTAATAGTTTCGTCATTAATTCTCTTGTACCATCCTTATGTACAGGATGAAATCTGGTGGACTGTTTTCAAATCCTGTTTTGCCACTTAATAGCTGTGCAACTATGGGGAAATTATTAAACTTCTCCATGCTTCAATATTCTTATCTATAAATCGGGATAAAGATACCACCTACTTCATAAAATTGTTGAAGCAAATAAATAGCCTAATTCAAATGCTACTGTTGGGACAGTACTTGGAACATGAGTCATCAGTAAAGTTAGCTATTATTTAAAACTATGATAATTTTGCTCTCCCTTTGTGATTATTATATCTTTTTTTGTTTCATACTTACTGCATTAGATTATGTTTGTCTTCTTTCTTCTCTATTGCTTTACTATTAAATATGATATTTGGAACTGCTTAGAAATAAATTCACTTAGCCATACTTAGAATGTAAGCTTTTAGCTGTAAAGCATTTTTTTAAGATTCTTTACTCAAATTACTGTGTATTTCCCATTTGTTCTAGTGCTGTGATGTATTTTATTAATAGATATCAAGATATCAAAATGATGTGGTTTTGGAGTATGCGTGAGGTTAGGTGGGTGAGGTCCAGAGCCTAGGATCAAGAAAAAATTCTTCAGATGTCTTTGGTGGAAAATGGTGGTTTTATTAAAACTTGGCAGGCACCCAAGTGCAGAAAGGGCTGCTGCAACAGGGTCTTGAGGAGTGGGGATTACATACTTGGGATTTAGGGGAAGTAAGGAAAAGGGAGGTTTCAAAAGAACTTTCATATGCTAAAGAGGACTGGGGACTGACCGGGAAGATACTAAGGAGATACTGGAGGTCTTGCCATTGTTTTCCACTAGACCAAGGTATTAACATTGAGGTAGTTGGGAGATCCCAGGAAGACCTTCACACCTGTCCCACCCAAGAGTCGGGGGATGGAGGAGGTTGCAGGGTGTTAGCTTATGCTTTGTCTTCAGCTAGCCTTCTGCTCCCTCATTAAAAACATCTTTATAGATGATAAAGTATTTGATAAATGATAATTTATAAATGATTTATAAATGTAGCTGCCTCTGTGTCTGTGTGTGTGTTCTCAGTTTTGCTGCCTTAGAAAATAAATTTGAGGGGGTGCCTGGCTGGCTCAGTTGGTAGAGCATCTAACTCTGGATCTTGGGGTTGTGAGTTCAAGCCCCGTATTGAGTGTAGAGATTATTTTTAAAGAAACCCTTTAAAAATAAGAAATTAGCAAAATTTCCCTCTTTTTCTGTGCTTCAGTTTGGGAATTATTTGTTCCTTGGTCATTTGATATTTATCTTAACTAAAAGAATTCAGTCAACCTCACTTTAGAATCTTTATGCTATTACTACTAACTTTAACTCTCTCCCTGGTATACAACCGACTGTTCATAGATACATTTCCAATTTTCAGTTAACGTGTGAATTTTATTTTTGCTATTTTGCTACAAATGAGTTTAAACTCCAGGACAGTGGTCTGTCAGACAGAATGCTGACCACGAAGCTGGTGCCCCAGAGAGAAAAGCAGGGCAAAAGCTCTGTTAGAGAGAATGGATGGTAGAATGACCATCCAGCACAAAAGAAAGGTTACAAATTCGCTGAAATACATGAGAGCTTTGCCTCCTGAGTGAAAAGGCAATTATATACAATAGTGCACCTGGGTCAGAGGGTAGACTCTGAGGCCTGACAGCCTGCAGCCTTTTCTGAGTTACACCACTTACTTACTACCTATGTGACTTTGAGTAAGTCACTTTCCTGCCCTATGCCTCAGTTTCCCCATCAGTAAAATGGGGCTAATTTGTAGTACCTACTTCATAAGGTGAAAATTAAATGAGCTGATTTATGAAAAGGGTTTAGTACAGTGCCTGGTGTATAATAAATATGAAACTGTTAACCATCCTTGTGACTGTTTTTCTACTATCACAGTGACTGGGAGACATTGTTGTCCTGTAAAAGTGACTGTTATAATAGTTTTTGCTAACTCTGGGGTTGTTATAAGTTTTTTAATTCCTTCCAATATGCTACCAAAAATTCTAGAATTCGAAACTCTGCTGGAAACCCAAAAAAGCTCAGAACCTTGACTGTGGACTAACCACAAGACTCTATGGAATGTGCCTGAGGTGCACTTTGGCTCTATCCCCAAGTTCATGTGTGTACCACTGCAGAGACTGCAGGTCAGGGCTTCTGCCTGCCAAGCCACAGTTTAAGGGAACAGGAGGTAGGAAGAGTCTCCTGTGGGGAGTTAATAATGATTTAGTTTATGATAAGGTTGACTCTACAAAGCAGCAAGGAAAGGAACCAATTATCCACTAATTGGTTATTTGGGAAAAAATTGTAGCATACAAAAATTTAGTTTAGAAATTCCATATTAATTATAGTTCAATATTAACATATAAGTTAGGACCTTAGGCTTAAGGTCCCACAAATCCTGACCTCTCTAATCATAAAAGCAATGCAGTAAATTTTGTAAATGCAGTATCCATAAATTTTGAAGATGTATTTTTCCAAAACCAGCAAAACACTTGAAAACTTGAGTAGCAAACAGGGGAAATAACCGCAGCATAGGTAACAGGTGAAAAACTGGTGTCCTTACTATATATAAAAGTATTTAAAATCAACTCGATAAAGATAAATGCCCTGAAATAGTAAAATGTAAGGACACCAATAAATAATTCATAAATGGCCATAAACAGATGGAAAAACTCTTCTCTCAGGGAACAGAAGAACCATTGACAATTACATACTGTTTTCCTTCTTTCACATCAACATTAATTAAAAAAAATAATGTACAGTGTCATTAAGAAAGATGAAGTGTATGCTCTCAGGCCCAGCTTGGGGAGGGTACGTTGGTTTAACTTTTCTGGAGGCCAATTTGACAAACTCAAATGCACTTACTCCCATGTTTACTTCTAGGAATATGACCAGAGGAAATAGTCAAAGATGTGGGAAAAGACATATAAGCAAGAATATTATAGCTTTATTTGGAGTGGCCACAAAACTTATGATTCTTCAAAAAAAGAGAAAACATTTAAATGTCCTGTAATAAGAAAATGATCAAATTAGTTGTGTTAAGTTCCGTCAATGGAATCCTTTGCCACATTTTATAAACAACATTTTAAAATCTCACCTTGTGACATGGGAATACATTTATGATCAAATATTAGATGAAAAGGGGCAAAAATAAAAATTATATGTAAAGCATGATCTTATTTTTGTAAAAAACATAGATACGTGTAATTCCAGCACTATGCTCAGAACTGTTAGTCATCGATTTTTACAATATTAAAATATCTCTATACCCTCAGATCAATAGAGACCACCCATCTTCCTATACTGATCATTCCCCAGGAACACATACACATTACGTACAATTTAGCAGCTAAGAAGTTATAGATCCCACTCCAGCTATTAGGCCTGCCTCCATTCCAATGGAGGCTCTGATAAACCAGTTGTTAGATCTGCTTAACATCACGCTTGACCTGGCCCCTTATTATGGAAGGGGATTTTGGAGTGAGGGGAGGAGACACAGAGATTCACTTAATAAATAAGCAATGAAATGCCCTCACTAATTAGCCTAACTCACATGGGATCTTAGGAAATTTTATTCATTTTTTCCAGTCTCTATCATTGTATTCTAATCCCTTAGCTTTGCATTGCTCCGGAAACCCTGTTGCAGACATTCTGTCAGCCGGCCTTCCATGGATGTCTTGTTGTCTTGACTCTTCTTCCTCCCTCTTCATCAGTAATCCATTCCCAGATTGGACACTGATCTCTTACCTTTCTTACTTACCTTTTTCTTTAAAATTGCTCTGATCTTCAAAATGTCCTATTTGCTCTCTGTCCATAGCCATAGATTGACATTAAGTTTCCTAACAGCGGTCTCGTGTGTTTCTAAAGATGCCTGAAGAAATTGAAATGGAATTGTGGCAGACTTCCTGCCATGGTTTCTTTGCTACTTGTTCGTTTGTTTTGGCAACTATTTTTATTCTTTATTTTTTTTTAAATTCAGTTAGCCAACATATCGTATAAAGTATATACTTTCAGATGTAGCGTTCAGTAATTTATCAGCAGCCACAGGCAGGAAGCCACTGTCCTTATCCCTGAAGCACAGTACGTCAGGGGGCTATAGCACCTTCCAGAACTTTTTTTGTCCCATGGCCTTGCAGTTGTCATGTCTTCTCCTAGCTAACAAACTCTGCCTCCTCACCTATTCCTCACCTTCCAGAGTCCCCAGTTAAAATGGCATATACTTGATGTGGAAACCTGTCAATTCTTGGAAGTGAAAGAGGTAGGTGGAGTGATATATTTGGTCCAGAGGAAAGTCAGGGAGATTGGAGGAAGGGTGGTTGAAATAACAGTACTTCTTGACTTGTTCGGCAATTTCCAAAGACCAACTAGGCGAGTACAGTCCTTCACAAAATTCATTTAAAATTTATACGTGCCTAATTGCCAAAGAACTTAAAGACATAATATTTTAACATCAAGGAGATTTCCACAAGACCTCCAGTAGGTGAGAAAACCCACTGAACCTGCAGGCTAAAACACTCAGTTGATCCATTCATATCCTCATACATATGATTCATACATATCCTCAATGCCCTACGCACTGAAGATTGAGAGCTAACATTTTAGAATTAGTATTATTAAGATGAAGTTCATTCTATGAAAATACATTCTAGAGAGGCAACATTACTGAAGTTCAACACAGACATGCTTCTTAAAATAGCAAGTTTCATTTTCCCAGCACCCCCAGCCCTCATCCCACTACCACCCCAGGTTCAGTAGAGATGCCAACTGTGGAATGGCATTCACAGGTCAGAAGAAGTACCCCGAGGGACACAGTGATGGGGAGATTCAAAGAAATACAACATGTGCCACATCACAAATCCAGTTATTAAAAAAGGTTTGATTGTGGCCAGGTATTTGCCCTTGAGATATTATTGCAAGACTTCCTCCCCAGAGAATGAAATCCCCTTTTCCACTCCCAGGGCATGAAAGTTCCTTTGAGTACTTGTTCTCTCAGCTGGTATATACAGAAAGCTTGGAGCTATTTTTCTCTTTAAAATGTTAGAAAGAAACTCTTTTTCCTCCTCGCATATGACTGGCACTTTATAAAATACTCTTAAAGCCTCAGCCAATATACCCTGAGGGACTGGAGGAGAAAACAGGAGAAATAGCAAAATGTTTCAGATCCAAGATCTCTGCAGCCAGCTCAGCAATGCAAAGGGTCTCATTACCTACAAAGAAGACAGAGAGCCCTATTATGTCAGAGAAGTAATATTCATAATAATTGACTTGGTTTGAATACTCACTCTGTGCAGGCATGGCTTGAAGCACCTTGCATGGATTAACTCATTTAGCTCTCAAGACAGCACTATAAGGTAGTTATTATTCTTATCCCGTTTGACAATTGAAGAATAGGAATAGAGAAGTTAAGCAACTCCCCTAAGGTCCCACAGCTCGCAAGTAAGTGGCAATGCCAGGATTCAAACTCTGGAGGTTGGGTCTATGCTCTGAGTATTTTCCTACATTGCCTCTGAATATGTATGCAATGTGTCACATGATATATATGATGCGTCATATGAAACTACTTTTGTTTCAATGCCACCCAACTGTATCAATGATCTCAAACTTGTTTCTGCACTGTTAGAGATTTCCAGACTGGTTTTTAATTCTCTCCAGCAGAACTGGTACCATCCCGGTTCAGGGACCAGGTCAAGGCCCACAGGGACTCTTCATCACCATTGGGGGGCAATATTGTCACATGGAGCCATCAGAGTACAGTGTAGGCTTGGTATCCTCCCTAAAAGTGGAAGGGCCTCACCACCTTATTGATAGGTCATTCCATACAACCCCTGAAATGGAGTTTCTCTACTGTCCCTGAATCATCCAGGATAATCCTGCAGGAGGAGAGAGAGGGATCTGAATTAAGGGAATGCTCAGGGAACTATTCATTTAAGTGATTCTTCCTCTGTCCTTCCATATTCCTGGTATATCTCAGTTGTCATTTACACACTCGTCTCCCCACTGGGGCATGTCTTTCTTAAAGACGGAGACTCTGCAACATTTGTCCCCACAATTTCTAGGGTAGCCTAGGGTAGATTCAAGTAAATGGATGAATGATTAAACTTCAGCTCTTCACAGGCAATCAATTCCTCTGTAAGCAACAGTCTCAGGAAGATCTACAAAGTTAGCCAAAGTGAATCCAGACTTAGGGTGATTCTAGAGTGGGTTCAGCCACCCAAGGAGCCTCCGAATAGTGTGAACTAAAGAAAGCCCCTCAAGACCATTCTGGTCGGGACTCTTGAAACTGCAATACCCAATCTATCCTTACATTGATCGAACTCTTCCACAAAATAGTCACAGCTTAAGCAGAACAAGTGTCAAGCTGACCTCTGGGTAAATTTCAATAAAATAGGCCAGTTATTGCTGTAGGCAATGACTTTCCCAAGGAGCTCGGCAATAACTCAAGGGCAGAACTACTGTGTGAAGCTTTAGAAAAGAGGCCTACATTTGTGTAAAATGTGAGAAATTCTGAGGACGGTCCTCTAATCCCAAACGTTTCTAAAAGCCTGTCATATGTTTGAAATCCCACTATTAAAGAGCGAGGCACTTGGGATTAGGTACATAATTTATGGCACATCCAGAAACCTCTTAGGGTTTTTAACCATGAAAAATGAGGGAAATAGATGGTTGCAAGAATGTCTATCCTTCCAAGTTTTAGGTAAAACCTAACAAAAACTTAATATGTCACCTGTTTGTTTAATCTAGGGAATTTATAAAGGTCAGAATTAGAAAAATACATATATACATATATGTTTTTCTTTTTAAGAACTTGGTCAAATATCCAGGACTTGTTTTCTCAGTTGTAGACACACTAAGCTTTGTTTATCCTTTTAGTAGTAGCACATCAGTATAAAGCTTATGAGACACTTTCCTCAGCATTTAAGAAAAAAAACTTGGTTTACTTTGATGATTTTTAAAAATATAAACCCAGTATAGGGGCTCCTGGGTGGCTCAGTGGGTTAACGCCTCTGCCTTGGGCTCAGGTCATGATCCCAGGGTCCTGGGATCAAGCCCGGCATCAGGCTCTCTGCTCAGCAGGGAGCCTGCTTCCCTCTCTCTGCCTGCCTCTCTGCCTACTTGTGATCTCTATCTGATAAATAAATAAAATCTTAAAAAAAATAAAAATAAAAATATAAACCCAGTGTAGAAAACTTAGAAAATATAGAAAGTTCTAAAGAACATCTAAGAGATGATTTCTATTGACTTTTTTTAATGCATGTCCTTCCAGTCTTATATGTTTCGTGTTTATACCTATACATAGATAACATTTTATAAAACATGATTTACCTCTATTCACATGCTTCTTTCTTCCTACTTCTTTGTCTCTTTTCCATTTTCTGCTTTCAGCCTCTCCCCCTCTTGTGAATTCTGGAATTCTCTTTATGTACCCATACATAAGTCTATCTGTTTTACTTTCACACAATTAGAGAGGCTAGAGCCATTCAAAACATGCTCTAGATTGTAGTCAGATAATACTCGATAGAAAAATAGATGATAGATACATACAGAGATAGATAAGAAAAGAAGGAACGAGACAAAGGAAGAATGCATATATTGTTTGTTTTTTGTTTTGTTTTGTTTTTAATATTTTATTTATTTGACAGAGAGAAATCACAAGCAGGCAGAGAGGCAGGCAGAGAGAGAGGAGGAAGCAGGCTCCCTGCAGAGCAGAGAGCCCGATGCGGGGCTTGATCCCAGGACCCTGAGATCATGACCTGAGCCAAAGGCAGAGGCTTTAACCCACTGAGCCACCCAGGTGCCCCTGTTTGTTTTTTTAAACCTTCTGTTTTGTACCTTTGGTTTCGTGACCTGTGGTAGAAAAAAATTTTCTTGTTTGTTTTGATTCTTTAAGGACCATCATTCATCCTTCTCTTTGTACATGTGATTTCTACATCACACTTCCTCAGTTCCAATTCTTTGTATAGTCTTAAATTTATACCTAATTATTTGCATTGACTTCAACTTAAATTAGCTGTGTCTACCCATCCTCTGTGGAAGCCCCTTCATTTCCTATTTCTTAATGCTCCATTGTTTAGTGTGATAGTTCAGGGCTGGAAGGAACTCTGAAGGAAATTCTGTTCTGCCGCACACATCTTCCTGTCCCTTTATGCTTACCTCCTGCTGTGTGAATTCCTTTTATAATACATTTCCTTAGTGGCCATCTACCCAAGATTGGCCATCTTCAATGTCAGGAAACTCACTACCTCTTAAGTGACCCAGAATATTTTTCTTTCTTTCTTTCTTTTTTTTAAAGGGGGAACACAAGCAAGGGGAGAGGAAGAGGCAGGTTTCCCACCGAGAAGAGAGCCCGATGCAGGGCTCGATCCCAGGACCCTGGGATCATGACCTGAGCTGAAGGCAGATGCTTAACAACTGAGCCACCCAGGCACCCTGACCCAGAATATTTTTACAGTGCTTTAATGCTTAAAATACCCTTTCTCTGTCACTCTCACTCACTGCTATTTCTAACTGCTGTAGTTCCACAAAACAATTTAGCCATAAAATTGTTTAAATAATTCTTTGAAAAACAATGCTATTTACAAGCAGCATCAAAAAAAAATTATGAATAAATAGCCACGGAAGCTAAAGACTTATACACTAAAAACTATAAAATATTGCTGAAAGAAATTAAAGAAGACACTGATAAATAGGAAGACATCCTTGTTTCATGGATTAGAAGATAATATTGAGATATCAGTGCTACCCAAAGAAACCTACAGATTCAATGCAATCACCATCTAAATTCCAATGATACTAAATAGAAAAATGGATAATAGATAAGGAAAGAAGAAAGAAGAGAAGGAAGAATTTATGTATTGTTTATGTAGATCTTCTGCATATAAATGGTTTTGTAACCTTCTGTCAAAAAAAAATTCGTTTTTGCAAAATAGAAGAATCCATCCTAAAATCCAAATGGAATCTCAAGGAGCCCCAAATAGCCAAAACAATCTTACAAATGAAAAAGTTGGAGTTCTCAAGACTTCCAGATTTTAGAATATACTACAAACTTATGGTAATCAAAACTCTATAATACTGGCATAAAGATAGACATATAGATCCATGGAACAGAACTGTGAATCTAGAAATAATCCCATATATTTAAATTAACTGATTTTCAACAAGGGTGCTGTGATCATTCAATGGGAAAGAATAGTGCTGGAACAACTTGATAGCCATGTGTAAAAGACTAAAAATCAGACCCTTACCTTAACACCATATATAATAATTAACTCAAGATGGATCAAGGATCTAAACATAAGATCTAAAACTATAGAACCCTTTTTTTTTTAAATATTTTATCTATTTATTTGACAGACAGAGATCACAAGTAGGCAGGGAAGCAGGCAGAGAGAGAGGAGGAAGCAGGCTCCCTGCTAAGCAGAGAACCTGATACCGGGTCTGAGCCCAGCCCAGAGTCCTGGGATCTTGACCTGAGCCGAAGGCAGAGGCTTCACCCACTGAGCCACCCAGGTGCCCCTAAAACTATAAAACTCTTAGAGGAAAACATAGGAGAAAAGATTTGTGACATTAAATTTGAATTTGACAATGATTTTTTGGATATGATGACAAAAGGGCAAACAATAAAAGAAAAAATAGCCAAATTGAGCTATATCAGAGTTAAGAACTTTTGGGCATCAAAGGACATGATCAGCAGAATGAAAAGGCAACCCACAGAATGGGAAAAAAATATGTGTAAATCATATATCTGATAAGGGGTTAATATCCAGAATATATTAAGAATTTCTATAACTTAACCCCAGAAATTCAACAACCTGATTAAAAATGGATAAGGACTTAAGGAGACATTTCTTCAGAGATTTACAAAAAGCCAACAAATACATGCAAAGATACTCAACATGACTAATCATTGGGCCATGCTAATCAATACCATGAGATTTCATTTCATACCTATTGACTACCTATTATTAAAACAAACACACACATAAAATAACAGGAAATACCAAGTGTCTGTAAGGACATGGGAATATTTGAACCCTTGTGTGCTGTTGACAGGAATATAAAATGGTGCAGCAACTGTGGGAAACATTATGGTAGTTCTTTAAAAAAAAGAAGGGGCACCTGGGTGGCTCAGTGGGTTAAAGCCTCTGCCTTCAGCTCAGGTCATGATCCCAGGGTCCTGGGATCGAGCCCCACATTGGGCTCTCTGCTCCACGGGGAGCCTGCTTCCTCCTTTCTCTCTGCCTAGTTGTGATTTCTCTCTGTCAAATAAATAAAATATTTAAAATAAATAAATAAATAAAAATAAAAATAAAAAATTAGCATATGTTCCAGCAATTCCACTTTGAAGTTTATGCCCAAAAGAATTGAAAGCAGGGTCTCAAAGAGGTATTTGAATCCTGTGCTCATGATAGCATCATTCAAAATTGCCAAAAGGTAGAAACAGCCCAAGCATCTATTGATGGAGGAGCAGATAAGCCATGTAGTCTAAACATACAATAGAATATTATTCAACCTTGAAAAAGGAGGATATTATGACACAGCTATAACATAGATGAACCTTAGGACATTATGCTGAGTAAAATAAGCCAGTTGCAAAAGCACAAACACTATTAATTTCACTTAAATGGTTCCTTAGAGTTGTCAAATTCAGAGACTGAAAGTGGATGGCGGTTTCCAGGGGCTGTAGGAGGGATGAAAGGAGAATTACCATTTAATGGATACAGAGTTTGAGTCCCGGAAGATGAAAAAAGTTCTGAAAATGATTTATGGTGATGATCACTCAATAATACGAATGTACCTAATTCCATTGAACTATATATTTTTAAAGGGTTGAAATGATAAATTTTGTATTTTTTATATATATATAAATTTTTAATAAATTTTTTATATATATTTCACCACAATTTTTAATTTAAAAAAATCTTCAAATATCTGAAAGCTGCTGCTATAATGGCCCCATGGAATAATCTCTGGAGTAAACACATAGACATAGACGTAAGTGGTTGTCATCATCATCTCCATTTTATTATTATTTTTTTAAAGATTTTATTTATTGGAGAGAGAGAGCATGAGTGAGGGAGAGGGGCAAAAGGAGAACAGTGGTGGACTCCCTGCTGAACAGGGAAGCCAACCTCGGGGCTCAGTCTCTGGACCCTGGGATCATGACCTGAGCCAAAGGCAGACACTTAACCAACTGAGCCACCCACGCAGCCTTCATCATTTCCATTTTAGGAGCAAAGAAACAGAGAGGGTCATTTTCAAATTCACAGACCTAGTTGGTATAAATCAGAACTTGAACCCAAGTTGTGTGGCTCCAGAGTCCTCACACTTACCACAGAAGGGGCATCTGACATTGATACCTCTCACCTCCTACTGCCAGCCCCCAGGCAAAAGTGCACATGAGTCTGCTTTAAAAACACCGACACCAACAACAAATTTACTGTGGATAAATTAGGGAGCAGCTACTCACTTTACAAAGCAGCCTGTTGTCATAAGTGAACCATTTTCAATAACAAGCTCCTCCTGGGACAAGGTCAACTAGTTAAAAAATCACTAATGACTTCCCAGAAGTACTGGAGCAGAGAAACCCAGCCAACAGGTTAGGATCACTGCCAACTAGAGATTAGAACTGTAAAGTATTTCTGGTGTAATGTCCACATTCACAGAAAAACACGATTTTAAAAACTCTGTATGCACACATGTATTTTCTCTGAATAATGGCTGTGTGTGGGAGAAACCGTAGAAGCAGAGGGTCTCTGCACAGTGCCTCCCTTGGGGTCTCCACATGAGCAGAGCTTGCCTCCCAGCCCTTCGGGATTCCCCTGGCATCACCTGACCTGAAGTTCTGTTGTCACCTTTGGCAGTACCGTTAGTTGGTTCAAAGGTATAATACAGGTGACTACCAAATTCCAAGGAGTTGCATATAGGTCTGGTCCTTCTGGAAACAGCATATCATGAAACCCCAACTAGTTTTGTAAAGGGACTACATACAGAGATAAGGCAGAGTGGAGAGAATGGTTCCAAAGGGAACCCAGTAAGAGCTGGTTCTGGGGAGGAGGATACTCCTGGTGGGAGAGAAGCAGCTACTGTTAGACACTACACCAGGAGAAGACAGAAAGGAATTCCTTACCTCTCTATCTTCTCCCCATCAGTCTCCTGCCAGTGTCTCCTGTGGGCAAGCCAGAGAGTGAGGGGGCCTGGGTGATACAGTCAGTATCAGCCCCTCGGGGTACACAGCAGGGTGGGAAGGGTGGAGAGTACATCAGGAGCACAGGAAATAGAGAATGCTGTATCTTTATCAGAGTTGGGTAAATGGAGTCGTTGAAAGGAAAAGTTTAACATGTTTCAGATCAAAGAGGGAAACCTAGAACCCAAATAAGGGTCCCTTTTTCCTCTCTGGACTGATTTTGAGTAGCCTGAAGGCCTACAGAGAACATCTAATCCCTCAAACTCCTTCCCTGTATATGGTGATGTTACAACATGGCCCACAGGGGTCCACCTTTCTTCAGAAGCACTGAGGATGCTTGTGAGGAGGATGACTCAGCGTCCTGCCTGGATTCATCAGAGAAGTTTTCATGAATCACTTGTATGGGCGACATTGTGGGTGTTATTCTTTCAGTGAGTTTGGTACACAGACTGAGTGTATCTCTGTTTGATTCATGAAGGTGACTCATCCGAGGAAGTCGACCTGACCATGGTTTATCAGGCAGCTTCTAATGGAGATGTTAATGCTCTGACTTCAGTAATTCGGGAAGACCCTTCCATCCTAGAATGCTGTGACAGTGAAGGTGAGCTATTTATGCATTTTTTAATCCTGCAGAATGTTCTGTCCTATCGTTTCCAGATGGCCTTCAGAGTGAGCAATGTTAATAAAATTATATATGACAGACCATTGATACTGGAGGGACAAGGAGTATCCTGCTTCTGTGGCTTTAGTAGTTCTTGAAATGATGGTCCTGGACACAAATCTACCAATTCTTTTATATCACCTTGTATAATGAAGCCATTTGGTTGGGGTTTACTTTCTTTGTATGAATGACTAAAGTAGATAGGCCAAGTAGTTAAAAAAGGAGTATGGAAAGAGGGCTATTTTTGGTAGCATTGGATGTTGGGAAAGTGTGACTATTAAAGTCAGAAAGCAAAGATTTGCTTTTTAGAAAATGGAGTAGACATACTTTTATTCTATTCCTACTGCTAAATATAACTAAAAATCTTGGATGTTGTGTATCATATAAACATAAGAACACTCTAGAGAGTGGAAAGAAAATGACAGACTGGCTAGGACCATGGGACCCAAGGAATGACATGGTGTAAGTTTCCTCGGTTTTCTTTTTTGCCTCTTACGTCCCTTACTTGGAGTTGAAGAATCCAACAGCGCAGAAAGGCTAATAATCACAGACCAAAAAAACCCCAAACCCCACAAACAACTCTAACCGAAGTTAGAGTTGCAAACTCTAATCAAAGTTTGCTCTCTAACCGAAGAACCAGGAAAGGGACCACAAAGCAAGACAGAAAACTTTTAGACAGTAATGAGTCTACTCCAACCAAACATTCACACAAACACACAAACAAACAAGCAAACAAAAACTTGTCGCCCTAGCCCCGTCATTCCAGCAAAGACCAAGTAGAGGTCTTGAACCTCCACCCCAGCTACTGAGCCTCCCTCCCCTACCTGGCAGGGTGGTGTCAGAGGAAGCCTTTTTGAGAATTAGTATTTTTACCACTACCTAGTAATGAAGATTCTTCTCCCTCAGATGTCAATGGTAGTTAAGTAGGGAACCTGGACTTCTTTTTTTTTTTTTGGTAACATATTGTCCAGAGTTGAGTTTATTTCAACAATGCAAGGTTTTAACATCAGAAAATTTAATTTGTTCTAACATTACTAGATAAATGAAGAGAAATGATGCAATAATTGCAGAAAAAAAGTTATCTAATTAGTATAAACATTTAGCAACCTGGGAACAGAAAGGAATTATTTAATTTAATCAAGGATGTTTGCAAAAAAGAGGAAGTGGATTAGAGAAAGCATTATTTATAATAGTGAAACATTATAAGCTTTCTTTTTTTTTCACTTTTTTTTTTATTTGTTTATTTACAGCATAACAGTGTTCATTGTTTTGGCATCACACCCAGTGCTCCATGCAGTACATGCCCTCCCTATTACCCACCACCTGGTTCCTCAACCTCCCCCCCACCCCGCCCCTTCAAAACCCTCTGGTTGTTTTTCAGAGTCCATAGTCTCTCATGGTTCATCTCCCCTTCCAGTTTCCCTCAACTCCCTCTCCTCTCCATCTCCCCATGTCCTCCATGTTATTTGTTATGCTCCACAAATAAGTGAGACCATATGATACTTGACTCTCTCTGCTTGACTTATTTCGCTCAGCATCATCTCTTCCAGTCCCGTCCATGTGGCTACAAAAATTGGGTATTCATCCTTTCTGTTGGAGGCATAATACTCCATTGTGTATATGTACCACATCTTCCTTATCCATTCATCCGTTGAAGGGCATCTTGGTTCTTTCCACAGTTTGGCCACCGTAGCCATTGCTGCAATAAACGTTGGGGTACAGATGGCCCTTCTTTTCACTACATCTGTATCTTTGGGGTAAATACCCAGCAGTGCAATTGCAGGGTCATAGGGAAGCTCTATTCTTAATTTCTTCAGGAATCTCCACACTGTTCTCCAAAGTGGCTGCACTAACTTGCATTCCCACCAACAGTGTAAGAGGGGGGAACCTGGACTTCTAATGTGACCTGGCAATGATGAGGTGGCACACACACACACACACACACACACACACACACACACACCTTTACTTCCCCTGCAGAGCAATATGAGAGAAAGCCAGCTAAAATAGAGGGTTTAAATAGGGTTAGGCAACTCAATATAATACCCCAAACGTCCAGGTTTCAACAGAAAATCATTTGTCATATCATTAAACAGGAACACCTCAAACTGAATGAAAAAGACAATAGATAGATACCAGCACTGAGATAACAGATGTTAGAACTGACAAATTTTGAAAAGGCCATGAGAAAAGAAATGCTTCAATGAGCAATTAAAAGTGTGCTTGAAACAAAAGAAGAAACAGGAGCCCTTAACAAAGAAATAACAGATACAAAAAAACAAATAGAAAATTTTTAAACTAAAAAATAATCACAATTAAAAAGCCAATAGAAAAGCTTAGCAGCATAATGAGGAAGTAGAGGAAAGGATCAATGAACTTGAAAATAGTACAGCAGAAATTAGAAATAAGCCAGTCTAAACAACTGAAGGAAAATCGGCCTTAAAAAAAATAAATAAAAGCATCAGGGACCTGTGGGACTATAACAAAAGTTCTATCACTGTTTTCTTCTGTTCTATTACTTACGGAAACTCATTAATGATTTTTAACCAGTGTACCTGCCCAAGAAGAGCTTGGGAGTTCCTTATCATGACAGCAAAATGTTTTGTAAATGTATATAAAATGTTTTGTAAAGTGAGTAGTTGCCCCTAATTATCCATAGTAGTTTTGGGTTTTTTTGTTTGCTTGTTTTTAAGTCAGACTTACTAGTACATCTGCTTTGGGGCTAGAAATGGAAAATGAGGAGAAACAAATGTTGAATACCCCTTGTGTGATAATGTAAGACCCAGACTCTTTGGGTTCAATCCTTGCTTGTACCACCTTTGAGAGGAAATGAACATATGACATCTTAAAATTTGTGGGGCACAACTAAAGCAATACTGAAGGAAAAGCACTAAATACATTCATTATAAAAGAGGAAAGGTATCAGTCAATAATGTAAGTTCTTACCCCAAGAACGTAGAAAAAGAAGAACAAAATAAACCCAAGGAAAGAACTAATAAAAAAAAAAAATAGAAATTGATGGAATTGAAAACAGAAAACAATAAAGAAAATCAATGAGGGGCGCCTGGGTGGCTCAGTGGGTTAAAGCCTCTGCCTTTGGCTCAGGTCATGATCTCAGGGTCCCGGGATCGAGCCCCACATCGGGCTCTCTGCTCCGCGGGGAGCCTGCTTCCTCCTCTCTCTCTGCCTGCCTCTCTGCCTAGTTGTGATTTCTCTCTGTCAAATAAATAAAAAAAATCTTTAAAAAAAAAAAAAAGAAAGAAAATCAATGAAGCAAGGAACTGATTCTTTGAAAAAAAAATCAGTAACACTGAGAAATTCTAGCAATACTGACAGAAAATGAAAGAAGTCATAAACTACCACTATTAGGAGTGAAACCAAAGATACCACTACAGACCATGTGGACATCTCACCAATAAAAAGGAACTACAACAAAAAACTCTACACACATAAATTTGACTATGTAGATGAAATGGGTGAATTCCTCAAAAAAGATAAAACAACCACAGTTCATCCAGTAGGAAATAGACTATTTGAATTCCCATTATAACCATTAAGGAAAGTATATTCAAAATTTTTAAATTCCCAGAAAAAGAAATTTTCAGGCCTACATGGTTTCTCTGGAAACTTCTATAAACTTTTAATTTTTTTGTGTGTGGGTTTTCTTTTTTTTATTTAAATCCAATGAATTAACATATAGTGTATTATAAGTTTCAGAGGTAGAATTCAGTGATTCATCAGTTGCATAGAATAACCAGTGCTCATTCCATCAAGTGCTCCCCTTAATGCCTATCACCCAACTACCCCATACCCCCACCCACCACCTCTCCACCAACACCCAGTTTATTTTCTATGCGTAAGAGTCTCTTATGGTTTGTCTCCCTCTCTGGTTTCATCTTGTTTTATTTTTTCCGGGTTTGTTTCTTTTACTAACCAGAATCATGCTGCATGTATTATTGTTCTTTGATGTGCTTGTTGGTGATGTTCTCAGCCTAGCACATTCCTTTTATCCATTATATATTCCACAGAATTAATGTCACTCTTTGGGATGCTTCATTCTGCTATTATAATTATGCCCACTTTCATGCACAAACATGACCACAGGGGCTGGAATTTGAGGAGAAGAGTGTCAGTTTGAGCCCTTGGCAATTTGAGGTGAAGGTTTGTTGTCTTGGCATTGAGCAGTAGCAGGCCATGCATGCTCACTCGGGCAGGAGGGCAGCTGAACTGTGAATTTGGGACCCATGGGTGACAGGGATGTGGCTGGTTTTGCTTTTAACTTTTGTTTTTCTTGGAAACTCTGTCTCTCCTATTCTAAATGAAGAATGGATATGCTGGATAGAGTGTTCTTGACTGTAGATTTTTTTTTCCTTTTAGCTATTGGAATTTATCATGCCACTTTCTTCTGGCCTACAGAGTTTCTGCTGAAAAACCCACTGATAGCCACATGGGGTTTCTTTTGTATGTCACTGCTTCCCTTTTTCTTGTTGCTTTTAAAATTCTCTTTATCACTACTTTCAGCCATCTTATTTACTTTGTGTCTTGGTGCAGACTTCTTTGGGTTGGTTTTGCTGGGGGCTCTCTGTGCCTTCTGGATCTGGATTTCTCTTTGCTCCCATTCAGGAAGTTTTTAGCTATTCTTTCTTTTTGTTTCTTTTTCTTTTCTTTTTTTTTTTTTTTAAGATTTTATTTATTTAACAGACAGATCACAAGTAGGCCGAGAGACAGGAGGAAACAGGCTCCCAGCTGAGCAGAGAGCCCGACTCAGGGCTTGATCCCAGGACCCTGGGATCATGACCTGAGCCGAAGGCAGAGGCCCAACCCACTGAGCCACCCAGGCACCCCACAGCTATTCTTTCTTTAGACAAAGCTTCTGCCCCCTTTTCTCGCTCTTCTCCTTCTGGGATCCCTGTCATGTGACTATTACCCTTGACAGTGTCGCTGAGTTCCCTGGGTCTATTCTCATTTTGTGTACTTTTTTCCCCTCTCATCTGCTTAGCTTGATTACTTTCCATGACTCTGTCCTCCAGGTGGCTGATCCATTCTTCTACTTCCTCTTGTTTGCTATTTATTACAGATGATCTATTTTTATTTCCATTTAGTGAGTCCAGTAGATCTCATTGATTCTTTTTTTATGGCTGCTATCTCTTGTGGAGGGTCTCATGGAGGTTCTGCACTCCTTCTCGATTCTAGGGAGGATCTTTATGAGTGTTACTTTGAATTCAGTATCAGACATATATCTCGTCTCCATTTTGCTTAGGTCTATTGCTGTGATTTTGTTCTGTTCTTTCATTTGGGACATAGTCCTCTGTCTCCTCATTCTGTCTATTGCTGTGTCTGTTTCTCTGTGTTAGGAAAGTCAACTACATCTCCCGCACTTGAAAGTAAAGGCCTAATAAAGAAGAGGTCCCACAGTGCTATGTCCTATTCCCCAGAACCTGGCACTTCAGGGGTGTCTCCTCTGTGTGTTGCCATAGGGGTGTCCTACCATTGTGCCAGAGCTGTGTTTGCCTTCAGTCCAGGCTGCAATGGCTCTCTACCTGTTGTGGACAGAGTCTGGTCCCTGTGGTGTTAGTGGGCCGGTCGGGGCCTGCCTTGGACTTGAGTTGAGTCATACCAGGAGTTTACCAGACATGAAGTAGCACCAAACTGCAGGCATTTTCCCTGTGTTGTCCCATGAGAAGCTTTTGGTGGTGGGCGGGGCCTGTAGTCAGACTGGCCTGTGGTTCTCCTCCCCTCTGCCCAGCGCAGGACTCACTCTGGAGTGGTGCTGGCCCACCTCTGGGCTGCCTGCACATTGTTAGGCTTGTGGAAGTGCTTTGATGGGATCTTGCCAAGAGCGATCAGAGAGGTACATCTGCTTTGCTGTGGCCTCTTATCAATGTCAGGCCACAGAGAATCTGTTCTCCCAGCTTTCCGGTTGCTTTCTGGGTTATTTATGCCGATGCGGGTGCTCCCCAGGCGACCATGCAGCAAGGGGTGGGCCCAAGATCCTCCTATGCCACCATCTTCCCAGCAACCTCTCCAAACTTTTAAATAATAATATCAATTCTAAATAATCTCTTCCAGAAAAAAATGAGACGGAAACTCTTCTTGGTTACACTTATGAAGCTAATATTACCCTGATACTGAAACCAGATGGTATAAAAGATGATATAAAAAAAAAATGAACCTGAAGACCAGTACTCCTTGTAAGATATAGAAAACCTTAGCAAAATATTAGCAAATATAAGTCAGTAATTTATAACTAGAATTATATACCATGACCAAGTGGAATTTGTTGTAGGAATTGTGTGACTCAGCATTTCAAAATCAATGTAATCCATCATACTAACCAGCTAAAGAAGAAAAATTACATGATCATATCGATGAATGCAGGAAAGCATGCGAAAAAATTTTACACACAGTGGGGATTAAAAACTCATAAAAATAGGAATAGAGGGGCATATCCTCAATTTGATCTATAAAAAAAGAAAGAAAACCCTAGAGCTAACATTTTACTTAATGGTAAAAAATACTGAATGCTTTGTTCTTAAGATCAGGAACAAAGCAAAGATGTTCACTCTTACTTACTTCAGCACAGTGGCAGAAGTTCTAGCCAGTGCAAAAAGGCAAGAAAAGGAAATAAAAAGCATATCTGTTGAAAATTAACAAAATAAAATTATTGCCTTTTGCACAGCTTGATTTTCTACATAGAAAATCCTAAGGAAGCTACCAAAAGAACTTCTACAACTAGGTGAGTTTAGCGTGGTCACAAGGTATAAGATCAATCCAGAAAAACAAATTGTATTTCTGTATACCAGAAATGAACACATGGACATCAAATTAAAACTATAATACCCTTTGGGATGCCTGTGTGGCTCAGTTGGTTAAGTGTCCAGTTCTTGATTTCAGCTTAGGTCATGATCTCAGTGTTATGGAATCAAACCCTGCATCTGGCTCCATGCTGAGCTTGAAGCCTGCTTAAGAATCTCTCTTTCTTGGGGCACCTGGGTGGCTCAGTTGGTTAAGTGGCTGCCTTCGGCTCAGGTCATGATCCCGGGGTCCTGGGATCAAGTGCCCTTCGGGCTCCTTGCTTGGCAGGGAGCCTGCTTCTCTCTCCCTCTGCCTGCCACTCTGCCTGCTTGTGCTCTCTCTTTCTGTAAAATAAATAAATGAAATCTTAAAAAAAACAAAAAACAAAAAACAACTTTCTCTCCCTCTGCTCCTCTCCCTGCTAACTCTTTCTCTTTCATGAAAAAAAAAAGGCAAACAAAAACAAACAAAACAAAAACCTGTAATACCATTTAAAATCACTCAACAGAGAATACTTAGGTGTGAATATAACAAAATATGTACAATATTTATATACTGAGGGGCACCTGGGTGGCTCAGTGGGTTAAGCCTCTGCCTTCAGCTCAGGTCATGATCTCAGAGTCCTAGGATCGAGTCCCACATCAGGCTCTCTGCTCAGCAGGGAGCCTATTCCTCCTCTCTGTCTCTCTGCCTGCCTCTCTGCCTGCTTGTGATCTCTCTCTGTCAAATAAATAAACAAAATCTTAAAAAAAAAAAAAAGATTTATATACTGAAAACTATGAAATGCTAATGACAGAAATCAAAGGAGATCTAAATAAATGGAAAGACCTATCATGCTCATGGATTAGAAGACTCAAGATAGTGAATATGCAGTGCTTTAAAATTCATATATACAGGCTTAATGCAATTTCTATCAAGCCCCAGCAAGATTTTTTTGTAGATATACACAGAATTATCTAAAATTACATAGAAAGGCCAAAGAATTAGTACAGTTAAATCAATTCTGAAAAAGAATAAAGTAGGAAGAAGAACTTAGGAAGATAGAGGTATAGGAGGAACCTGAGCTCACACCATCCCATGTTTACTAGGTATCATCCATCTCCAAGTCAATAAACTGGAGAGTGATCCAGAGATTGGCAGAACAAACTCCACAACTAAATAGAGAATTAGCTGAAAGGTTAGGAAGGTCAGGAAGGTGAGGTGGGGGAAAGTTACCTGCAGGAGGGAGCTGCACATGGAGTGTGTACAGAAACAAGCCCTGACACAAGGACCTCACACAGGGAAGACCAATTCCCATAATGTTTTTTCCTTAAAAACCAGAGGGTTTGAATTCTGTGAGTTTTTAAAACCAGTGGACTTGGAGCCTAGATCTTTAAAAGTCAGCTGACTCAGCTCTGGGTGAGCCCAGGAGGGCGAGTGATGACTGGGTTGATACCCTTAATGAGGTAGCAGACTATGTGAAGGCAACACAAAAATGGCAGGTTACATAACAG
Source organism: Meles meles (assembly GCF_922984935.1). Taxonomy (NCBI): domain Eukaryota; kingdom Metazoa; phylum Chordata; class Mammalia; order Carnivora; family Mustelidae; genus Meles; species Meles meles. Next base: position 97,389,053 of record NC_060068.1, read on the forward strand.
CAGGGGCAAGTGGGAGACAGATCTGCCCATATTGATTTCTGAAAATGAGGGAACTGGCAGGCACCATTTTCCTCCCCTGTCCCCCATCATAAACACAGAGCCACCTGTGGGAGTTGGGGCTGCACAGACACTTATAGCCTTGGCCCAGAGCCCAAGGCACATTTTGTTAAAGCTTCGCACATGCCCTGCCCAGCAGCCAGGAGCACAACTGCCCCTTGTACCCCACCCAGCCAGAGTGCAGCCCCCAAACAGCCGCATGACCCCTGGCGCCGGGGTACAGCTTTCAGCCACCACGGTACTTCAGGAGATCCAGCATAGAATTAATGACCCAACACACTGCCACCCCATTCTGAAGTTCCCCAGTGGGCATTCTCCCTCAGAGCTCCCTGGGTCCCATTAACACCACAGAGCAAGCACAGCCCACAAAAGGCTCAGAGTCAATGCAGAGGACTGCACTGAAAGGAAAAGTGACTCAGATGCAACAGCAGGGCATAAACAGCACGCATAGGATGTTCTTCTCAAAGGGCCAGGTTCTAGTAAACAGGGGACACCACATTGCAGGGCATGCCAGGATCTCCTTTTCATAAAGTCACTACTTTCAAGAACTGCTTCCATTGAACATAGTATTGGAAGTCCCAGCTACAGCAATCATATGAGAAAAAGGACCAAATGTGTCCCAAGCAGTAAGGAAGTAATAAAACATTTACTATTTGCAGATGACATCATACTTATATAGAAAACTGAAAAGACTTCACTAAAAAACTGTTAGAACCGATACATGAATTCAGTGAAGTTGCAGCACAGTGGACAGAAATCTGGTGCTCTTCTCCACACCAATAATGAAGCACCAGAAAGAGAAATTAAGGTAGTTGTCCCATTTGCAATTCCACCGAAAACTGTGAGATACTTAGGAATAAACTTAACCAAAGAAATGAAAGACCTGTGCTCTGAAAACTATAAAATACTAATGAAAGAAACTGAAGAGGACACAAAGAAATGGAAAGCCATTCCATGCTCATGTCTTGAAAGAACAAATATTGTTAAAATGTCCACACTACTCAAAGCAATCTACACATTTAACGCAATCCCTATCAAAATACCAGCAGCATTTTTTACAGAACTAGAACAAACAATTCTAAAAATTTGTATGGAACCACAAAAGACCCTGAATAGCCAGAGCAATCTTGAAAAAGAAAAGCAACGCTGGAGGTATCATAATTCTGGACTTCCAGTTGTATTACAAAGCTATAGTTGTCAAAATAGAATGGAACTTGCACAAAAGTAGACATACAGCTCAACAGAACAGAACAGAAAACCCAGAAATAGACCCACAACTATATGGTCAATTAATCTTCAGCAAAGCAGGAAAGAATATCCAATGGGAAAGGGATAATTTCTCCAATAAATGGTGTTGGGAAAACAAGATAGCAACAAGCAAAAGAGAGAAACTGGACCACTTTCTCACACCATACACAAAAATAAATTCAAAATGGATTAAAAACCTAATTGCGAGAACTGAAGCCATAAAAATCATGGAAGAGAACTTCTTTGACTTTGGCTGTAGCAAATTTTGTCTAGATGCATCTCCTGAGGCAAGGGAAACAAAAGCAAAAATAAACTATTAGGACTACATCAAAATAAAAAGTTTCTGTGAGTGAAGGAAATAATCAACAACACTGAAAGGCAACCTATGGAATGGGAGAAGATATTTGCAAGTGACATCTCTGATAAAGGGTTAGTGTGCAAAATATATAAAGGACTTATAAAACTCAACACCTAAAAACAAATAATGCAATTTTAAAATGAGCAGAAGACAGGAACAGATATTTCTCCAAAAAAGACATACACATGGCCAACTGAGAACTGAAAAGATATTCATCATCACTTATCATCAGGGAAATGAAAATCAAAACTACATTGTGGTATCACCTCAGACCCATCAGAATGGCCAAAATCAACAACACAAGATACAACAGATGTTGGTAAGGATGTGGAAAAAAGGAACCCTCATGTATTGTTGATGGGAATGCAAATTGATGCAGCCACTGTGGCGAAAAAGTATGGAGTTTCCCCAAAAAGTTAAAAATAGAACTACCCTACTACCCACAAAAATACAAAAACACTAACTCAAAGGAATACATGCCCCTATGTTTATAGCATTATTTACAGTAGCCAAGATATGAAAGCAGTCCAAGTTTCCATGAATGGGCAGAGAAGATGTGATTGATTTTATATATCTATATCTATTTCTATATCTATATCTACATATAGTGGAATATCATTCAGCCATAAAAAAGAATGAAATCTTGCCATTTGCAACAACATGGATGGAGCTACAGACTCTAATTCTAAGCAAAATAAGTCACTTAAAGACAAACACCATATGATTTCACTCATATGTGGAATTTAAGAAACAAAACAAATGAGCAAAGGGGGAAAAAGGAGAGATAAACCAAGAAACAGACTTTTACTTACAGAGAACACACTGATGGCTACCAGAGGGGAGGTGGGTGGAGGGTTAGGTTAAAAAGGTGATGGGAATTAAGGAGGGCACTTGTTATGATGGGCACTGGATGATGTATGGAAGTGTTGAATCACTATACTATATACCTAAAACTAATATCACACTGTATATTAACTAACTGGAATTAAAATTTAAAATGTTGCGGTACCTGGGTGGCTCAGCGGGTTGAGCCTCTGCCTTCAGCTCTGGTCATGATCCCAGAGTCCTGGGATCCAGGCTCTCTGCTCAGCAGGGAGCCTGCTTCCCTTCCTCTCTCTCTGCCTGCCTCTCTGTCTACTTGTGATCTCTGTCTGTCAAATAAATAAATAAAATCTTTTTTAAAAGTAAAAAATGTTTTTAAAAAAGAATAAAGCAGGAAGAATCTGCCTGCCAAATTTCAAGATTTATTCTATGGCTACAGAAATCAAGACTGGGAATGGCTGAGGGATGCACACATGGATTAACGGAAAAGACCAAAAAATTCAGAAATAGATTCACACAAATATACTCAATATACAAATATACATGCAAATATACTGACAAAGGTGTAAATCTAATTCGGTGAAAGCAAGCTTCTTCAACAAACAGGCGCTAGACCAATTCAACACCCACAAACAGAAAAAGGAATAGAGATGGAGGGAGGGACAGTAGGGATTAGCGAGGGAAGAAAGAAGGGGAAGAGGAGAAAGAGGAAGAAATAAAGAAGGAACTATTGCAACTATTGAGGACATGGCGCTTCACTGCTGCTTTTACCCAAAGAGCATTGGAAGGGAGAGATTTGCAGAGCAACTGGGTTGCCAGTGCAGTCTTTTGGTGAGAACAGCAGTCCCTCCATTTGTCCATTCTCAGGGATCTCCTAGGGCCATAGCTTGCAGTTCACTAGGAGAAGGTGTGAATTGCCAACAAAAACTCTTGTAAACAAGTCTCAGGTTGGCAAGGGACTGTGTCTGAGATTTGGTTTCTTCACCTGAAGGAGTGTGAAGCACCTGGATTCTGCCTTACCAGCCTGGCTTGTTCCCGCAGACCTACAAGTTGTTTACAATGTGTAATTTCATCTCTGTTTTTGTTCAGAAAGAAAAGACATGAAGAACTAAATGCCTTGGCTTATATTAATAACCAAAACAGAGAAGTATTTAACAAGGGTGGACTCTTTTCTTTAGATTGTGTGCAAGCTAAGGCTAGGCTGCCCTTTATCACCCACCACCTCTAATAAAAGTGGGCTCAACCTGTCTGCCTGGCTGGAGTTACTTTCCCGACACTTCCAGATTCTACATTGTTCAAGCCAAGTCAGGATAAACCTGCCTGTTATGTCCCAAGTCATGCTGATTTTCAAGGTAGTAATGAGGAATTTTCATCATTGACACAAAATGTTTTAATCAACCCATTACTGCAAAATAACAGACGATTTAACAGAACCAGAAAAAAAAATACATAGTTTGTATTAATGTAGCACCAACGATCTTCATTTCTCTCCTGTTCCATGTAGCTCAGCAGCTGGGTTTGTGTTGAGAGCAGCTCATTTATCTGCAAAGAGCACATATATGGGCAAATATTATTTGCCCATAAATTTCACAAGTCAAATATTATTAAAGACTGTTGAAATGTCTCCTTCCAGGATGTACACCCTTGATGCATGCGGTTTCTGGACGTCAAGTGGACACAGTGAAGCTGTTGTTGAAGATGGGGGCCAATATTAACATGCAGGATGCTTATGGTCGCACAAGTCTATGCCTGGCAACCTATCTGGTACCAATCATGTCTTTGGTGGCTGTCAGGGAATGGGGAGGGCTGAATGTGTTGTTATGGGGTCCCTCTTGCAGGAGAAGTGTCCATCACAGCTCCAAACTCAGTGTACATATTTACCATGGATGTATATAAACTTAGGCAAATGACTTTACCTCCTTCCTCATTTGTAAAATGTAGTAAAAAATAGTATCCTACATTTATCACAAGTGAAAGAGAAACACATGTGGAACCACTCAGAGCACAGTGAGTAAAAACGTACTTGTTGGTTCTGAATAGTGACCACTGGTTTCAAGTCTATTCAGTGATTTTCTGATTTCTTTTCCAAAGAAAAAAAGAAAACCACATACACACAGTTCCAGGAAATGTTGCAAAATGATAAAAATGTTTCAACCCCTCCCCCACCAGAAGGTCTGTTTTCAAAAACTAAAACTTCGGCAACTGAAAAATTTGTCCAGCATGCCTTTCTTTTGGGTCTCCCGGTCATATTTTTTTCCTTTTAATCAGAGATTTTGATGACTTGGACATTAGAAACTAAAACCAGATTTAAAACTTTAGGAAACTACAACATTTGACTGAACAACATTTGCTTCTACTTAAGACATATATTATTGGTCAACTCAAAACGAAATTCAATATTAGAACCTATGAATGTTCTCTCACTGAAAGAATTTTTTTCCAGAATTTCCAGAACCAAAAGGTTCTTTTCTCATTATCTTTCTTTTCCATTCATTTAATAACATTTTGATTTTCACTGCTTCCAGTATTGTGAGGGAAAATCAGTCATTCTCATTGGACCAGGTAGTCTTCAAGTTTAACTATACAGGAATGGAGGAAGGCAGGAGAGAGAGTTATATATATTACTCTTCATAATAATAGTTTCATCTGCTTATATGTCTACTTATAATTGAATGAGTAACCCCAGTGGCTCTGGATGCATGTAGGAGGCATTCTCCTTAGCCAAACTTTGTTATCAATAGGGTTGAGTCAGTTACTTAAAGTAGTGTAGAACAGAAATGGAGGGAGGATTGGCTGGCTATTTTATCTGCCCTCTGAAATGAGAGATAGTGGGGAAACGGCCCACTATAAGTACGAACCAGGAAGGCGACAAGCATAAGGTGCAGCCGTATCACTCCCAGTCTGGAGAATGAGTGGACAGCAGGGAGTTTACATGAAGTTTCTTGGGGAAAATTCTTGGGGAAAACACAGCTATAGGGATATCTCAGAGGGTCCTGGTAGTAGCCCCGTATTCAGCATCAGAAAAATCAGTCAACGAGATGGCAGGGTCCTGCCCTTTGGATTAGGGCTCAGGTTAGGATTCTAGACATTGGGAGAAGACAGACTAGAATAAGCAAAATATTACCCTTGTAGTTACTAGAAAGGGAACTTAGAAAAGTGGACCAAAGCTTGCTTATCAGATATAAACTGAGGCACAGAGTGGAGGCTGGAACTCAAGAGTGAGAATTGGACCATGGCACCTGGGTCAGACCATTGACAAGCATGATTGGGAGCTAGGCCCATAGAATGAGAGGCTAGAGTTACCATGTGCCACATTTAGCCCTAGGAATTCAGTATAAAAGTGGAAAACAACAAGTAAGAAATGGGGAATGGGAGACAGAGGAGAGAGTCTAGGAAACTCAGGAAGCCACACCTCAAGACCGTCAGCCTTATGTTGAAGTGCTGAAATTGGAGTTCTGATCCTTAACCACTTCAGATCAATAAAACATGGTTTTAGCCACACTGAAGAAGAGATAGAAAATTGGAGAAAGTTTGTTGGTCTCTGTTATACCAGGCTGTGTTATATAATGACACTGTTGCTCTTGTATTTCAGGGTTGGCTGGAGGGCTGTGTGAGTCTGCTTAGAAATGGTGCCAAGCACAATATCCCAGATAAAAATGGCCGTCTGCCACTGCATGCTGCCACTGCTGAGCCCGATGTGAGGTAAGTAGCCAGGCTCACACAATGCTCACATTGGCAGGGACTTAACTTGGATTAGAATGTCACTTAATCAACCTTTGGTGGTGAATAAAAACAAAACCTGTCCATTTTTTTTGAAGTTGTAGCAGATAGGACCACATTTCAGTAAATCAAAATATCCTGGAAGAATCTTAAACTCTAATCTCAAATCCCCTCATACTTCAATAAAACCCTTTTCTCCTAATCTCTGATTTAAGAAATGCTATTTTTTTTTATTATCTGAATTCACATATTCAATCAGGCAGTTATTGATTCAATAAATCTTGAGTGCTTAATCACAGACCAAGTGCTATTCTATGCCCTAGGGGTTCCCAGTAAGCACGACAGGGTCTCTGACCATAAAAAGCTTATATTCTAGTGAAGGTGCTAAGTGGCATACCAGTAAACAAATAAAGAGGGTAATTTCAAAATAAATAGGATAATTTCAGATAGTGGGGAGGGGAGTGGGAAAGCATTGACTGGGTATAAAGATTAATGTCTGAAGTCAGAGTCATGCCAACGTTCTTCTTTAAGATTTCTTTCTTTCTTTCTTTTAGAGGGAGAGACTGAGCAGGGGGAGGGGCACTGAGTCAAAATCAAGAGTCAGACACTTAACTGAGCCACCCAGGTGCCCCAGAGTCATGCTTAACGTTTATGGGTTGGAAGGAGGCAAGGGACCCAGCAAAGTAGAGTGACACAAAGAAACAAGTGGGTTAGAAAGAGAACCAGGCCTCTGAGCTGCTGGGAGCTGTATGAAGAAATATACTCAAGTAAGCTGGATGATCAAAAGGGTCAGATTTTTGTAAGACAATTGAGCAACAAAGGAAAAAGTTTTGTCCAGACCAAGTATAGCTTCCCCAATCCTCTGTGTCTAAAGGCCTCAGTCTATAATCTTTTGAAAGCCCTTGGAGCACCTAATAACAGCATTTCCCACTGTGGAATCAGCAATATTCTGGGCACTTCCTCAACTTTTGCAGAACAGAACATGCCTCTGACAGGAATTTAGCATTCCCCAGAGCTAGGTGCAGACCAGCACCACAGGGGAGTATTCTGGGAGCCTCATCCCCTAGACCCTGTATCCAGAACTAAACCTAAAGCTCTGTGGGGGTTCATGAGACCAAGGTTGAGAGGTTAACAGGATTTCTTCATTTCATTCTGTTTTACACTAAAAGGGTTTGGGAAATTCCAGAACTATTCCCAACCAAGCACTGCCTCTTGTTATCATTGGATTATATCCAGGAAAAATAAAAAACTAGGATTTATCAAAGCCCAACAAAACAAGGAAGTTTAGAGAAGAAACAGCAAGCTCAGAGCTAACAATCAGTAGACATCATAAGGAATAACTCCTTTTTGATGAATCGGGAAAAAGAAAGAATGACTTTTCTGGACAACCCACAAAAATATTTAGTTACAAAATCACACTGTTTTCCCAAGAATAATCTTAAAAATATATATGTTTAAAGAGTGCCTTTAAGACTATTCTGCCGGTGGGGCGCCTGGGTGGCCCAGTGGATTAAGCCACTGCCTTCGGCTCAGGTCATGATCTCAGGGTCCTGAGATCGAGCCCCACGTCGGGCTCTCTGCACCGCGGGGAGCCTGCTTCCTCCTCTCTCTCTGCCTGCCTCTCTGCCTACTTGTGATCTCTCTCTCTGTCAAATAAATAAAATAAAATCTTAATAAATAAATAAATAAATAAAATAAAAAGATTATTCTGCCGGGGCACTCAGTCAGTTGGGCCTCTGCCTTCAGCTCAGGTCATGATCTCAGGGTCCTGGGATGGAGCCCCAAATAGAGCCCTCTGCTTAGCAGGGAGTCTGCTTGCCCCTTTCTCTCTGCCTGCTGCTCTGTCTACTTGTGATCTCTCTCTCTTTTTCTGTCAAATAAATAAATAACTTTTTTTTTTTTAAAGACTATTCTGCCTTGATTGGCTCTACTTCATTCTACCTGCCTCACCCAGTGGTCATTTCAAAATCTGCCTGACTCTGGAAGATAAATGACTGCTTTTTCTTATGGTGATTATAGCTTTTCTAACACATTAAATCCAAAGCTTCCATGTTTTAACACAGGAAGAACTTTGTCCAATGTAAGCATTCCTGGATTGAAGGGCTTCCCTCTGCATGGTAACTCAGGGATCCAAGTTTCTTCATTTTGTATCTCCACCATCCTCTAGTATCAAAGAATTCTTCTTTGTTCAGCCTGGGAATGGGAAAAGAGTAATGTGGAGATACCCCTCTTATTTCTTTAAAATCTCAGCCTTTGACACAATTCACTTCTGTTCACATTCTTTCAATAAGGATTAGTCATTGACCGTACTGGTCCTATACCGCATGCACATAGGTATAAGGAGCACTTGGGAATATAGAATAAATCCACCTCCTGGTAGTGACTCCAGTCCAAAAAAGGAGGTCATGAATTTTTATGAAAAGCTCTCTCCATCATCATGCCATTGCACCTGAGGGGTGAACCAAGACTTGTCAGTCAAAATCACACTCAAGGTCAATTTGGTCAATTGATTGGGCTCATCATCTCAAATCACTGCAATAATGAATTGAAAACCAACCCAACTGTACTTCCTCTTTCGTGGACATATTAGTCTATTTCTTATTATGCCCAGCAGTGGCTCTAGACTCTCTAGGATTTACATTATGTCACTATAAGAGATAACACAGAGTTGTGGTTTCCCCTTCTCTTGAAATTATACCTAATGGCCCAGTCACCACCTTCGGAAGAGGGGAAGCCAGAAAAATAAACATCCTTCTGTGTCCTGACGATATAACGTTATTGTCCTAAATGGACACTTAGCTGATTCTGAAAGATGAAATCCTACTTTGGTTATGACAATAGTAGCTGCGGTAACTAGGAAAACCCAAAGGTTAAGATTAACTACTGCAAAACCAAAACATCATTTCTGGTAAATGTTCTTCAAAAATGAATTGGGTTAAACCTCAACAATCAATATAGCAAAGCAACTGGCTTTGTTACCTAGAGAACATTTAGAAACTAGTTTGCCTTAAAGAATTCTCTATGGAATTACGTTGCTTAAAATTAGATATTTTATCATTGTTTTATGAGAAAAAATATAGCCACAGAGTGTTTGATAGTGTCTGCATTCAGTGTTTTAAGCAGAAGGTAGCCAAGCCATGCTCTCTGGCATGAAATTTGGCCTTCTTTCTTCCATCTGTTTGTGTGCCAGCATGAAACTGTAATTGTTTTCTGGAAAAAAAAAAATTGGTCTGGCTTGTGGGTCCTTTCTAATCCTACAGACGTAATGTAGAAGTAGTGACCTTCCATTAGGCCATGCAAACCTGTTTGCTTAATTTTCCTAAGTGGATACAACTTTCGGCTGGTTCAGCTAACCACTAAAGTATATAAATCTGCATTTATAATGATGAAGAAAAGAGGGACAAACAGCATTGATTATTTACCATGTTCTGAGCAAAGTTCTGAGTGTTTCCATGTATTATCTAATCTTGACATCACCTTTATGTAATAGGTATCTCTATCCCCATTTTATGGCTAAGGAAGCTGAGGCACTAAGAAGATAATTTTTTACCTAGTGCATTTGTAACCTGTAACTTGTAACCTGCCCAGGGGGCCTGCTATGTTCCTAGGATCTACTGCTGCAGACCCTATAGAATGTATTTTAACTGCCACATTCTGTCATTGAACCCTACCTTAAGAAACTTTACAAAATTCCTTACCGTCTCATTGTCAGGAAATACTTTGTCATAGCATCTAAAAAAATGAAAAACCACAAAAAAGATTTCTACTAAAGGAGGAACTGCTGTGCTTCTCCTGATAAATTATTGATTTTTACTATGTGGAAGCTGTGACTATGTTTTTCTCTCTGTGTGTTTAAAAAACCCATAGCCCAGTTTGTGTCCCACCTTTGGCACACATGTAGGACCATAACTGCATCATCTTCTCTTGTTTTCTCTTTGCCCTTGCTTTCTCTTTGCTTGGTTTCTTCATTTGTAATCTTGTTTTACTACATGTATCTGAAAACCACCTAAAATCCTTTTTGGATTGAGATAAAGGGTGGCCAGGCATGGAAGATCTGGAGTCAGACTGACTGGGTTTGAATCTGGTCCACCTCTTAATGACCACATTAACATGTCAAAGCTCAGCTAACTTCCTTTCTTACAAGGTATGAATAATACAATATTTATCTCACAGTCAAAAGGTAGAAGTAAATGAGAAAACATGGGAAAAGCACTGCACACTGTCAATCATCAGTGTTGAGTAAGTGCTGGTTATATTGATGATAGTGATAATCGTGATGGAAGATGGATAGAAATAAAGAAATACTCTAGATCAGTGCTAAAGAACAAATCCCTGCTATTGCCACCTCACCAGTTCTCACCGCAGTCTTCTTTACCTTAGCACACACAGGTCCACAAAAAATATACCCATTTTTGCACTGGGGACGAGTTGTTCGCTCTGCCCTTCAGAGTTCTTCTAGCTGAGCTAAGCATCAAACTGACATGAGACAGATTCACAGGTAAAACTAAAAGTTAGTAGCATGTGTACTGGGATCCACACAGACATGGAAATTCCAAAGACAGTCAAGCAACATGAGGCTAACCTAAGGAGAGGGGTTGGGATCTGAGCATACAAGGGGGAAAAGACCATGAAAAGAAAGATGAGGAGATATTTGGAAAACAAAGATTGCCCTATTAGACAGGTAAGTTTCCTAGGTAAAAGGGAATCTCTGTTAATAGCTCTCTCCCAGGTAGAGGCAGGCAGTTGAAGGGGAGCAAAAGAGCTCTTTCTGTATCTACTGCGTTTTGATTGCTTTAAACCCAAAGTAATGTCTATGCCAAAGTAGAGCATCATGGGGTGGCCTTCCCTTGGCCGCTACAAGACTGTTGCTAGACTTTAGAATCCAAAGAACATCAACTCCACCATTCAGCTCCCCTGAAACTCCCTTCCCCACCTTGCTGGTGCACATTCATCTCTGCTTGTCCCCTGATCATAAAACATATGTATGGGCCACTTTGTGTCCTTAAACTCAGGTATTCATACTCATTTTAAAAATCTAATAACCCTCAGATTTCCAAATAGCATGCTCCTACTCAGTGCTCAACTGGAGGTTATTTAGAGTAAAGCCTCAGACTGTAGCTGCTTATAAACAAGCCAAGGGGTCACCTCCCTTAGCCCTAGGTTCCCAGCAAGATACTGTGATGCAAACAACTCACGAACAAACCAGCCAGTTCCAATATGCAGCCTTAGCTAAGCTGCAGCTCAGTGGAGATTTAAACTGATGCACAAATAAGGGATCTATAATTATGAACAGGAAAGCAAGTTGGTGGACAAAAGCAAAGGAGTGCAGGTTTTATCTCATGGTTCCCTTTTCTGCTTTGAACCCTCAGTTCTCAGTAGGTCCACGTTTTCTCCCTTTCAGCTCGCCGTGACTTTTCTTTCCTTGGCTTGGACATTCAGAGGGCACCATGTGAAAGCGGGTTAAGATGAAGCTCCAAAGAGAAAGGAACTGTGTTTGTAGAGCGCTGTACATAGTAGCATTGGAAGGGGAGCAGTGATTTCTTCTGAATGCAGCCACAGGGCTCTCTGGAAGTCTTTTTCATGGTTTCCATGGTTACTGGCAGATTCTTTTTTTCCCCCCTGCCAGAGTGCCAGCGGCTCTGCCTCTTTTCATGGCTCTTGATGACACACAGAGGGAAGAAGGAAATTATTTCTTTGGGGTCCTGTTCTCGAGTTGCCAGGTGATGTATTCTAACCTGTGGGTGGGTGCTGTATTTACAGCATACTCCCACATCAGCAGCTTTAGGAATAGGAGGACAGACAGCTAATTTCGGGACCCTTTTCCCCAGCTATCACTGTGCTGGTCAGATCCAGGGCTGTGAGCCCAAGGAGCCAGCAAAACAGAGAAGCCGGAAGAGGCAAGCCGCTCCCACCTGAGCATACATCTAGTTGATCTCTGGCCTCCCAGTCACCTCATGGAGATCAGGGGGGTCCCCAAACATAAAGAGTAGGAATTTTTAAAAAATGATTAAATTAGGGATGCCTGGGTGCCCCATTTGGTTGAGAGTCCAACTCTTGGTTTTGGTTCAGGTCATGATCTCAGTCAGGGTCATGAGATCAAGCTTCGCATGGGCTTGACACTGGGTATAGAGCCTGCTTGAGATTTTCTCTCCCTCTCTGCCCACCTACGACACACACACTCTCTCTCTCAAAATTATTAAATCATAGAGAACTTGTAAATGTCACTCTAAGTGCTTTGTATGTATTGACACACTTAAACTCACAACAGATCTTTAAGTAGTAGGTGTTATTATTCTGTTTCAAAGATAAGAAAATATGGGCACTGAGAGTTTCCTAGCTTGCCTAAGTTTACTGGCTAGCTGGTAATGGAGCAGGGATTCTAATGGAGGCAATCTGGCCCTAGCATCTGTTGTCTTACCACTCACCATGCACCTGTCTGGGAGTGCTCCTGCTGGGCATTTACCTACTGTCCTGCTACATGGGATAAGGGAAGCTTTGTGCTGCTCCCTAGAGAGTTGAGAATAGGACAGAGCTGGTGCTATGAGGAGACTAGTTTGGGGGTTGTGCGAGAAATACTCCTGAGCCACCTTAGCACAGAACGAGAGCTCTGAGAAAACAAAACTAAGAGGTCTGCAAGTCCTCTGGTAATTAAGACAGATGTGGGACCAGCTCCTGGCAGATTACCCCTGTACCATGGAACATCATGGAAGCCCCAGGCTGGGAACCAAACACCTGCTTTCTAGTCTAGGCTGGATCACCACCAAGGCAATGCAGGATGGCCCTACAAGGTAGGGGCTCAAGTCATTTGCTCTGCCAAAAGCAGAAAGAGAACATACTTATCTGTAATTTTGTGTCCATCTTTGAAAATCAATGACTCTGAGACACTTAGGAATCAAACTGAATGAAGCAAAAATAGATTGGCATGTATCTATCAGGGTCCTAAGAGGGAAGTCGTGGAATAGTAGAAGGTAACTGTACAAAGCTTCATGGAAGACTACTGAAAATTAACTAACGGGAAATGGTAACATAATTCTCCACTTCCACCTTCCCCTCCACCACCACCCTGCCCCCAAACAGGAAAATGTTCCACCTAGGCCAGAGGAGCAAGGAAGGGAGCTGTTATCGGAACCTGCTGAGAGCTCTGACTGGAGAAGAGGGTCCACCTAGCAGGAGCCCTGGTCTTTGGTAAAGGAAAGAAGTCAGAAGAGGAAGTGGCTTCCTTCCTCTCTCCTGTCAGCTCTCCCGGCCAAACTCAGAGAGAAGTCAGAGGGCAAAGAAGCCTGCATGATAAAGACATTGCAGGGTAGCAAATGGATTTGAGAAGCAAACAGAGAAATATCCAGGTACAGGATTCATCCCATGCCCTCTTGGAGTCATCCCTAGGACGTGACAAGAGGTCTTGCCCTCCCTTCCCTCATTCCCATCTGGTCAGAGCCCAGCTTCCTTCAGTGTGATCACTGCTCTGGGGCAGTCCCAGGAGATGCTGTCTAGCTACATATGATCTCAGTCTGCTCAGGGTTAGCTGAGGATAACCAGACTGGACCACAGCTGACCTCTTGCCTTTCCCTCCCACTCTCCCCCCACACTTGGGGACCAAATGACCCATAGAGCTTAAACAATGGCCAGTAAAGAGAGAGAAGAAAGTCAGTTGCCAGTTGCCTTCCAGCCTTATAAAGCAACTATAAGGGAAAATATATCCAGGAATGAAATATAATTATGAAGATAAAAACAGCATTATCCACAAGTGCAATTATTTTTATAGCCTCATCCCACTAGATGGAGGAATTTTAGAACTCAGAAAGCTTGCATTTAGAGATATTGCTCAAGTCGCTGTACTACGAGCTTTATGCCTGTTTCATTGTTCCGTCCTTACCACGTTATCCCCATGCCAGTTATCGCTGTAATAAACGTGAAGATACAGAAGCTCAGAGAGGTCAAGCAGAATTAAATCACAGCATTATCCCAGCTCCCCAAAAGACAGTGATAAGACTAGATTTAAACCTTGGGCTTGTTGGTTATTTCACCTCCACAGCAAATAACCAGAAGGGTATCCCTAATTAAGCTCTCTTCGTGTTACATTTGCCACTAATGGAACATGATTGATCCCACTTTCTCTTCTATTGCAGGTAGCAATTTAACACTCAGGACTACACGGCATCTAAGCTGAGACACAATGAAAATCTAACTGGGGGAAAGCCTAAACCATTTCATTTTTTCAAATAATTCTTCCAAAATTAATTATCTTCACTGTCTCCCCACAGACGATCCTTTATCATCTTGCCTGGTTATATTAGTTTGGTAGGGCTTCCTTAACAGAGTAGCATAGACTCGATGGCTGAAGCAACAAAAATGTATTTTTTCAAATTTCTGGAGGCTGGAAGTTTACCCACGAGGTACCAGCAGGGTTGGTTTTCTCTGAGTCTTCTGTCCTTGGCTTGCAGAGAATCACCCTCTAGCTGCCTTTTGACATGGTCTTTCCTGGTGATCCCCTACCCCTGGTGTGTTTCTGTGTGCCCTAATCTCTTCTGAGAACATCAGTCAAACTGGATTAGGATCCACCCTAATGGCTTCATTTTTTAACTTAATTACCTCTTTAAAGGCTCAGTCTCCAAGTACAGTCACATTTTAAGGCACTGGAGGTCAGAGCCGTATTAATTTGGAGGGGGAGGGGACAGAATTCAGTTCATAGCAATGAGTATCCATTGATTAATTCATTCAGTACCTGTCTCAGTGGTTTTCATTCTTGTTTACCGGAATTTCCTGAACAGCCCTTTTCAACTGTGAAAACTGAGCTTCTCTCCAGACCTACTGAGTCAGAAACCCTGAATATGGAATCCAGGTATTTGTGGTTTTAAAAAAATTTCCCCTGGCGATTCTGAGATAGAGCCAGGGTTAAAATCTAGGGTCAGGGACCTGGGTGGCTCAGGTGGTTAAGAGTCTGCCTTCAGGGGCGCCTGGGTGGCTCAGTGGGTTAAGCCGCTGCCTTGGCTCAGGTCATGATCTCAGGGTCCTGGGATCGAGCCCCGCATCGGGCTCTCTGCTCAGCAGGGAGCCTGCTTCCCTTCCTCTCTCTCTGTCTGCCTCTCTGTCTACTCGTGATCTCTCTCTGTCAAGTAAATAAATAAAATCTTAAAAAAAAAAAAAAGAGTCTGCCTTCAGCTCAGTTCGTGAGCCAGGATCCTTGGATGGAGCCCCGCATTGGGCTCTCTGCTCAGCGAGGAGTGTGTTTCTCCCCCTTCCTCCCCCTTCACTCCTGCTCTCACTCTCTCAAATAAATAAATATTTTTTAAAAATTTTAGGGTTAAGTGCTCTAGAAATAACACTTGCTGTGTTCCAGGCATGCTCTAAATGCTGTATGCATTAACTCATTTAATCTGCACTCTGGGCTATAAACTAGGCACTTTTATCACCCCTCTTTTACAGATGAGGACTCTTAGGCACAGAATGGTTAAGGCACTTGCCTGGGGTCACAAAGCTGGTCGGTAGCAGGGCTGGGATGTGAACCCACACAGTCTGGCTCCAGATTATGAGTCCCTAACCACTACACTCAGTCACTTCTCTTCCACAGTGTTGACCAAGGTCATTCAAGTGTGAGACCCAACTGCGATAAAAACTTGAACTTGAGAAACACTGATAGTTGTTTCACACTGAGTAATGTCATTTCATGCTTAGATATTTGTATGTTTTGCAAAAAATAAGCAAAGTTGTAAATGCTGTCTCCTTTCAAAATCTATACATTTAAAAGGCATGACCCATGTAGTGAGTGGTGAAGCAATTTGAAAGCATTATATACAGTTATGTAAAAGAATAAAGAATAAGTAGTGGAGGGCTTTAGTTCTTCAAGGGTCACACAGAACAAGCTGAAAATTCACCTTCTCCATGCCATTTGCACCCTACCCCGACCTGAGTCACTGAGATGGAAAAAAGGTTGGAGGACAAGAGACAGAGGAATCGCCCCAGGTGCCTTCTCACTGATCACACTGCCTTTTCCATGGCTCTTTCCCCTAGGTAAGCAGAAGCAGCCCATCTTCATTTGGAGGCGTTCAGTGGACTGTCTTTCTAATGTTATGTCCTCATACAAATTGTTCTTTTGAGCCTTTCTATTTTTCTTCACAGGCTCCTAACAGTCTTGGTGCAACAGTCAAATCTCAGCGAGATTAATCACCAGGACAATGAGGTGAGCCTGCCCTCTCAGGAACAGTTGGCCATTGCACCTGTCAGGGTAGAAGGAAGGGCTTTTCTCAACCTGTGCTTCCTATCATACAGGTTCAGGGAGGGGATGGAGCACATTTGTGGGTTCCCACCCTGAGAGGGGAGCTTGTGTCTCTACTACTAACCCCCAGGTAGAAATTTATCCCCACCCTGGTTATGGGTAACTTCTACTAGGATAGGATTTCTCGCATCAAATACTTAAGCATCTATCATACCACTGAAATTTTGTAATTTCCCTCTGGATATTGAGAAATAAATGTTGCTCTTTCCTGTCTTCTTGAGCCAGAAACTTCAAGGGCAAGCTGCCATTGCTCTCCCTTTGAGAGAAAGATGACAGATAATTCCAGGCTCCATGCTCCGGAGGCCACATCATTAACACCAGGGATCACAGTTGCTGTTTCCTTTATGAGGCAGACACAACAGAAGTCTTCCAAGAAGACAATACAGTATTCGCAAACAAAATCCCTGCCTGAGTGTTACCAGATGCCAGGCAGAGCGGCCAGAGCCGCTCTTATTCTTATTCTAGCTACTGAACTCTTAAAAAACAGGACTGATTTTCATTACCCAGCCTGTTTTTTTTTAACAAGCTTCTTTAAACAGATTTAAATGTTTTAATGTTGTTGGTTTTTTTAATATATTATGTGCTTGGTTTGGCTTCACTCTACTAAGAATGTCTGATAACTTTGAGAAAGTGTGATAGCACTGAAAATGCATACGCGTGAAAAATCCCAAATTACACTGTTTTCAAGGAAGCCAGGTGGCCATAGACAGCAGTTGTAGGAGGAAGTGCCCTAACCAAGGCTGGGCCACTAGCCTTTCTTGAGTTTTCTGATGACAGGGTTTCCTCCCAGCTGGCTTAGCATCAATGACCACACTGAAAAGCCCCTTCTTCACAACCTCAGTCTGAGGTTGGACACCACCCTGACTCAGTGGTCACACGCTGCTTTCACTCCCCATGTCTTCAGGGACTTAAAGCAAAACCCTGGGAATGAGAGGTTTACATTGTTCTAAACTTCTGCTTTAAAAATGAGAACCAGCAATGAGAAAGCACACTCTGACCACTCTGCCCATGGTGTGAAAGCAGGGAGCTCGAGTGGTGCAGTTTTGTTTTTAAGATTTTTATTTGTGAGAGAGAGAGGGCACGCACAAGCATGGGGAGCGGCAGGCAGAGAGAGAAGCAGGCTCCTACCAGAGCAGGGAGCAGGACCCCAGCATCATAACCTGAGCCAAAGGCAGTTGCTTAACTGACTGAACCACCCAAGCATCCCAAGTGGTGCAGTTTTTACTAACTAATCAAGAACTTCTAAAGTTTGGGAAAGTTGACAATCAACTTCCTCTACCTCCAACTCGTACCCTCACCCAACAAAACTGGTTTTTCTTAGAAAGGGGGCAAATTCACTCATTCATACCCTACAGCTTTTTTCCAACTCCGTTCAGTCTTCAGCTAAAAGAACATCCTCTGGCAAAGTGATGGTTCCCGATTCTTCCCCACCCTGCAAGGCCCCTTGGCTGCTGGGGACAGTGAAAGCAGACCCAGGTATTTCTAACAATGGTAACTGTTACACTTTTCAGATAATATGTGCTAAATATTGGAAATGTCTCCACTTCCTTCTCATGCAAAGTAACCTCTCAGAAGAGATTCCTCCCACTGTTACACCCAGTGGCTTTTATGCGCAGAGAACAGGACCTCAAAAGGACACTTACAGCCATTGTTGCAGCTTCCTCTTTGGGATGCATCACAGCACACCTGAAATCCATCTAAGCCGACTGCTAATGCTTGTCTGTGTTTAAAAAATATGTGTGTGTGTGTACACACGCACACAGAGCAATGCTAGTATGAGTCAATCCACACACATTTGTAAGGGCTAGAAGCTCTTAATCACTAAGAAATGAGCACACTTCTGACATGGAAAGAACACAGCAAAGGCTTTTTTTCATTCACCACCTTGGCAGATTTCCTACACTGGGCTTCTCAGTGTTCTGAACAAGCAATGGCCCACTCTCCCCCTCCCCCAATCACTTTGCCAATGAGCTCCAAGCACAACGATTCTCCATTATATATGATGGGACAACAATTAAACATAGGCACATGCACACCCCTGCCCCCCACCCCCGCATCTGCTAAATAACAGGAAGGAGAAAAGATCAAAGGCAAGAGAAATGAGGGAAAAGTAAGTTACCTCTGCTAGTGAAGCATTAGGGTTGTCTAATACAAGAGGAAAAAGCAAGGCATTCCTCTCTAGAGTCTGAATGAAATTATTTTCCAAGAATAACTGAAGGACCCCCAAGCTTGTCACAATAATGACTGAAGATTAAAGGATCAGTTAGTAGAAATCTAACTTCATTAGGAGATAGATTAGGTTATAAACTGAAACTACCAAATAGAGAAAGGAAGAAAGCAACCGCCTCTCCTGTTCAGGTAAAATAAAACAAGAGGTGAAACTTCATATCAGGGAAGTGATTATCACTTTAGTGGCTGTCTTGATCTGAGCTCAGGGGCTTGAAACAAATTTTTTCGCATTATTAGTTTTTACTTGTATAATATGTAAACACATTTGCTTTTTACAAATTTAAATATTACGAGTAATGAGTTACAAGTCCTTGATTACTTCCACCCTACGACCTTAGCCCCTGGGTAATCACTGTCTGATGCGTCTCTTTCCCAATGTCTTCTATATACCCACAGACCCCGTGGACTGTAACATAAAGGTATCACACTCCGTATGTTGTTCTACAGCTTTGGTTTCTCACCCAACAGAATGTCTCTATTGATGTCTATTGATAGAATGGCTCTATTGATGTCAGTAATGTACAGATCTGGCTCATTCCTTCTAATGGCTTCATGATGTTCCCCACTATGAAAATACCTCTGTTTATGTTGCTATTTCCCTATGAATGTATATTTAGGCTGTCTCCAGTTTTTCACCATCACAAACACTCCTCTAAAGAGTGTTCTTATAGAAGCCTCCTTGAGTATTTTACACAATCATTTCCCTAGAAAACCATTGGTGGGAAGCGGCGTGTTTTGTTTCCTATACACACGCCTGGTGCTTCTCCAGACTGCATCAATTTATAGCTCTACCTGTGGTTGAATAGTGTGCTGGTCATATTTTCTTATTTTAATTTGCATTTCCCCAATAGCTAATGAGACTGAGTACCATTACATAGGCATAATGGCCATTTTTATATCTTCTTTTGTGACTTGCCTCTTTAGATTTTTTTTGTCCATTCATTTATTGGGCTACTTGTCATTTTTGTATGGATTCATAGTTTATTTTCTATTCTGAACATTAACACTTTGTTTGCTGTTGGATTACAAATAATTTTTTGCAGTGCATGACTCCTTTTAGAACTGTCTGTGATGTCTTTTCTAGTACAGAAATTTTAAAATATGATATAATCAAAGTGATCATTCCTATTCCTTACTGCTTTTGCTTTTGAGGTCTTTTTAAAGGCGGCCCACCCTGAACCCCACAAGGAATAACTACATTATGCTAAGTTTTCTTGTAATTGTTCTGTTCTTTTATTTTTTTTTTAAGATTTTACTTTATTTATTTGAGAGAGATCACAAGTAGGCAGAGAGGCAGGCAGAGAGAGAGAGAGGAGCAGAGAGCCTGATGTGGGGCTCGATCCCAGGACCCTGAGATCATGACCTGAGCCAAAGGCAGAGGCTTTAACCCACTGAGCCACCCAGGCACCCCTAATTGTTTTGTTCTAATGATGTGTTTGTTTTTCCTGTTTCATTGACCACTGAGCTTAATTGTAAAGTGACTTATTTACAACTGGCTATGCACACTGCAGAGTTTGACACTGTGGGAAAGGCAAAATGGGGCAGATTGTCCTTTGTGCCTTTGTTCTTCTGGACTTCAGAGGAATCACTGACATACAGAGTAGCTGTCTGTTGTAGTTAGAGGGAGCTGACAAGTTGCTAAACTCCTGGAATCTAACCTCTCTTGCTCCCATTTTAGCTTTGACAGGAAGAGCGCCTCATCAAAAGGGGCTACAAACTAATGGCAGCTCATTTAGAACTTTTAATGCATTTATCCAGAGAAGCACTGTTTTTAACTGTATTTAGGGTATATTGTTAATCCTATGTTGAACGCATATTCTGATATAAGTAGATTTTTGTGAGTGACCTGACAATGACCAACCTTTCATTATAACAGTGCTCTGAGAAAAAAAAAAATCCAAATTGCAAAAACAGATGTGAACATTTGGATGTAATTCTTAGCACTAAATTCACTTAAAACATCCTTAAGACATAATCATAAGCAGAGACTGTGCACTGTCAAGGCAAAATCAACAGAAACAGTTCCTGACCCTAGAAATCATTTTACTTTACAGTTAGCAAAAGGGAAAATAATAAATTTTTTTATCCTAATTTTTATTAGGAATTATCCTAATTTTATCCAGAATTTTATATATTTATATATTTATATATAAATATAATATATTTAATATATAATATAATATATATAATTTTATATATTTAATTTATAATAAAATTATCCTATATTTTTATAGGATATAATAATATTATATTATATATATTATATATAATAATAAAATTATCCTAATTTTATCCAGAATTTTTATCCTAAAAATGAATACCTTAAAAAAAATGGAGTAAAGTCTCTGCAGCTTAGGAATCCTCATCTTCTCTTTTCCCTGCATGTCTAGAGGTAGGCCTCTTTTTTTTTTTTTAGGCCTATCTTTTTTATTTTTGCATCCCTAGACTCTAGCTCAGTAACTTGCACACAGTAGAGCCCTCACCTCAAAAATATACTTACATATGTAGATAAGGAATTATCAAATTTTTAAAAAACCCATTTTATTGGCCTTTTCTCTTTGTTTTGTTGACCCAACTCAGTTACCCATTTTATGTATCAGATTTGACTCCCCAGGTGACTTTTAATTATTGCCAAAAATCTACTTTCAAGAAAAAGATGTTGTATCATTTGGGGTCTTCAAAAAATGTGCTGTAGATGCCAGGCCAGGAGTCCTTGTCCATTTTGATGATATGGACACCTCTGGTGCACTGGTGAAGCTGATGGATCCAACCACAGAAAAATGTTTGAAACTACATAAAATAAAATACATAGCATTACAAGAGAAACCAGTTATTTTGAAACAGCATTATCAAAATATTATAAAGATCAAATTTGTAATGGTGATATGCAAGCTTGCTTGTTAATACATTAAGATTTAGTGGTCAGACAAGTAACACTGTACTAGTGATGCATAGAAACAGTACTTTGAGATATCTGTGCTAATTAAGGCAATACAAAAGTATCTGTGATTTGTACCATTGGCAAAGTCACAGGTATCCTTAATAGTGGTTGCCTATATCCATATTTAAAGAAGATGCTAAACTTCCATTTGAAGTTAGTGACTGTAAAGATGTAATTTATTTCTTTGGTCTAAGCTCACACAAAGCCTACCTTCTGTCCATGGCTAGAACCCCTGCTGCAGTGGATATTGCAGAATATTTTTTGCAGAGTATTGCAGAATATCCAAAAAAGATCTTCCAAAGATATTTTGATCAACCAGTGGAATAACTGTAGGCCTCCCAAGGTGATCTGCTTGAAGTGGGAAAGTTGTCATGTTATTCATTAAAAAATATTTAGGTACCTACCTTGTCTTATGTAGGCTTGATTCCTGCTCTAATAGTTCACAGTTTAGTGCAGAATGTAGATGTTCTGTTTAGCTGAAAAATAAATACAACTACTTAGGTCTCTATTCTCAAGGCTTTACTTTAGAAGTTTGTTCTTATGAATTTGCTCTTTTGCTTCCATGACCTGAGTTATTCTTCACAGCCTTTCTTCTGTTAGGGTCTCATTTAAATTACAAAATTCTCTACCCTAAAGATTTTTATGTTTTTGTTGGATACACAGTTTTTGTCATTATTAAAGGGAGACAGTAAGCATTTTTTATTTATTTTTTAAGATTTTATTTGACAGAGAGAGACACAATGAGAGAGGGAACACAAGCAGGGGAGTGGGAGAGGGAGAAGCAGGCTTCCTGCTGAGCAGGGAGTCCAATGCAGGGCTCGATCCCAGGACCCCAAGATCCTGACCTGAGCTGAAGAAAGACCCTTAATGACTGAACCCCCAGGTGCCCCAACAGGAAGAGAGGGAGCATTTTAAAAGAATATCAGCAATAGCAGTCATTCTTACTGTCCTAAAATCCAACATCTTTTTTTAAAGTCTTTAATTATAATCTTTTGATTGTTATGATAAACATAACTTATCCAGATTGGAAAACTCTAAAACATAGATGAAATAATTTATTAATTTTTGTGATCTATAACATATTTTCAAAATAAAAATTAAAGGAAATGGCTTTCGTCCTCCACTTCTAACCATTTATTTTTTTTTTAAACTCTTTTAAAGCACATCATTTTTTCCTTTTTTTTTTTTTTTTGGTCTAGAAGAGACAACTTTTGTGAGCAGTAGTCATGTGTGATCATGAGATTAATAGTATGTAAATTTTAGAAAGGCAAGCAAAGCCAAGCTGGACTTCTGTGAAATTCTAACAGTTTTTCTGACCTCTCAGCACTTGCTATAATTTTACCCCCCAGAGCACCAAGTTGAGGGTGTAGCAAGTGCCTGGCCACATCATGCATCTCTCTCTGTGCTTCTCAAAGTCTGCAAATGCCAGTTTAAAGGTGCCATCCTGAGCACTTAACCAGATTTCTGGTTCAGAAAACACAGAAGAGAGAGTGGTTTTGGGTAAAAAAAAAAAAAAAAAAAAAAAAAAAAAAAAAAAAGATTCTGAGACATTGATAGGACTTGTAAACCCTTAAAGATAATGTCAGTGACACAGGCTCAAGGCACAGAATTCCTCATCTGTATGAAAGCGCCATTTCAAAGCAAACTGCTCAGCACCCAACGCTTACTCCCATCAGCAACCTCGAAATGGGATTCAAAGCCAACTAAAACTGAACATGTCCCTTTGAAACATTCTGGAGTGCTATGTTCTCAAGTGAATGTCAGTTACTTTTTATCTCTGAGCCAATACTTCTTCAAAAAGAGTGGAGTTCTGCTCTGACCTGGACCATCTGGGTGTTTGTTGCAAGATGTCTGTAAATGGCTTCTGGGTTTTCAGCTCCCTGATGCTTCGAAGGCCCAATTGACCCCTCAATGAAACTGCAGGGAGCAACCGATAGAAAAGGTCTCCACGGTTAGGACACAGAGGGCTGGACTGCATCCAAGACACGCTGGTATTTTCTACTCTCCCTGAGACCAAGTGAGCCATGATAACCTGTAATTCACTAATTCTTCCTGTATTTCTTGAACACTGTGTTCAGTGCTGTGGAGTTACCATGCCCAAGAAGCCACAGCTTCTGCCTTTAAGTGCATCACAGCTTAACATAGACAGTCTCTGAGCCTGAAGTCAGCTCCTTAAATGGCCACCAGCCTTCATGTAACAAAAGTGGGATGCCTTCTGGTCTGCCCAGAAGCTGGAGGAGAGGCGCAGTTGTAGCAAAAAGTCTACTTTCCTAAACAGTGTGTTGTGCAATGCCAGGGCCTGCACTAAAGCTGATTTTGAAAGTTTTGGTTTTCATATTACTAATTCTAAGGGGGTTTATTTTTCTCACTAGCCCAGTTGAAGAAACAGCAATGGAAAAGTTCCCTTGACTTGTTTGCAACCTGTTATAGTGTAATACATACAACGTTGTGTGTTTATGATTATTTCAAGAAGGAATGGAATGATTCAAGTCTTGATTTAAGGTCAGATCACCCAAATTCTAGGGTGGGGGGAAAGGAGAAAATATAGAGTTCAGTACCTTCCAAAATAAGTATGTGCCAGCTGTTTTTATTGAGAGCCTAGAAGCAATGCTAAATGCAACAAATATAGGATGGCAACCCTTATACTAATGAAAACCATTTCAAAAAGTTAGATGATCTGAATCTAGTTAATATCACACAGAAAAGCATTCTCCAGCAGTTGAGCTCACTTCCAAAAGGAAAGCCCACCAGCATGATGTGTGGGAAGAAATGTTATTCTCCAGGGTTGAAGAGACCTGGATTCGAATCCCAACTATGGCATGTACCCATAGCCACAGGCAAATTACTTAACCTGTGTTTCGGTTTCTTCACCTGTAAAATGGGGCTACAAAGGTCTACCCCTTAAAGGATTACATCTATAAATATGGTAAGGTAATATAAATTTCTTGACCACAAGTAGCTATACAAAATATGCTAGTTGTTTCTCCCCACCCTACCACTTTACCAAACGATGCAGAAGTTGGGGTTTTAAGGTTTTTTTGGCAGGGGGTGGGGTTGTTTTAAGGAAGTAACTCTAGAAGTGTAACGGTTGTGTTTAGGAGACAAGGATTAGCAGTGCATAACCAGAATTCAACCATATTTTCACACTGAGTTCGCATATCAGTAAATCATACCTATGCACAGAGTGATAGCCATGTACCTATTTGGAGAACTTATCAAAAATTCTACTGGAGGGGGCTCATGGGTGGCTCAGTGGGTTAAAGCCCCTGCCTTCGGCTCAGGTCATGATCCCAGGGTCCTCGGA
Organism: Meles meles; assembly: GCF_922984935.1. Lineage (NCBI taxonomy): Eukaryota > Metazoa > Chordata > Mammalia > Carnivora > Mustelidae > Meles > Meles meles. The sequence continues at coordinate 97,414,005 of NC_060068.1, forward strand.
TGGAGGCCCACATCGGGCTTCTGCTCAGCAGGGAGCCTGCTTCCAGTCCCCCTCTCTGCCTGCCTCACTGCCTACTTGTGATCTACCAAATAAATAAAATCTTAAAAAAAAAAAAAATCTACTAGGTTTCAGTTGAAGAGTTGGTTAACAATGAGGTATCAGGGACGCCTGGGTGGCTCAGGTGGTTAAGCGGCTGCCTTCGGCTCAGGTCATGATCCTAGCATCTTTGGATCGAGTCCCATATCGGGCTCCTTGCTCGGCAGGGAGCCTGCTTCTCCCTCTGCCTCTGCCTGCCTCTCTGCCTACTTGTGATCTTTCTCTCTCTGACAAATAAATAAATAAATAAAATCTTTTAAAAAAACAAAACAAAACAATGAGGTATCAGACAAACTGATTATTATAAAGGGGAAGTCATGTTTTGCTTTTTTTTATTTATGTAGTTTTTAAAAGCAAAGCTAGATTTTACAAAAGCAAAACAATTTAATCAAGGATGGTTAAGAAGTCATTCATTTTAAATACCTGACTTAGCCCCTACAATATTCCTGACACTGTTCTAAGCTCTAAGCGTTTAGACAGCAGACAAGGACCTATCCTCAGAGTTTACACTGCAGTGACTTCCAGTTTTCTTTGATGTCTTTAACCCTGAATACTGGTAGCTGAAGCCAATGAGTTTTTTGAAGCAAACAAGACTCAGCACTGGGAAGGGAAAATCCATGAATGATAAAAATAATTAGATTCCCACTGAGTCCAGATTTCTACTTCCAGTGTACCACATTTATAATGAAGAGGACTTACTGAAATGCACGGAGTTATTCTGAATCCTCTGAATCAGAATACAAAAAAAAGTTCCCCTGTGTTTGTATAATGTCACCTTCGCAAGGCGGGGATCCTGGTGATCACAGCTGAAATGATGCGGGGGCTGTGGGGACTACCCATTGATGATCAGTAGACACTTTTCTTACTATCACTTTATACAAAATCCGGTTACAAACAGGATATAGATTTACGTGCAGGACATGAACTGCGTATGAGATGTGAGCTATGTCCAGGAGGTGGGCTACAAGGAGGCAAACAAGGGTGACACATGAACGAATCTCTTAGCTTTAAATGACAAGAGCAAGTTAAGGATTCTCCACACTTATCAGATGTAGAGGAAGCCATGAAAGCACTCCTGGGATCCTCCCATGTTTATTCTGGGCATCGTTGGCCCATGAAGACTCTTGCCCTCCAACTCCTGGAGTTTTCTCACAGGATCCTACTCCATCCCAGTCACATTGCCAAGGGTCCAGGTTGGTTCCAACAATTCCTTTTTTTTAATTGCAACATCTTAAGAGCCAATTCCAAGCTAGACACCTGTTTGTTCGCTCATCATTTGAGGTCGCTCGTCATTTAAGACAACAGTACCCTGTAAGAAATATACATAAACAGTATTAGCAAGCTAACTCCTGCCCCAGAAACAATGCATAATACTCTGAAACCAAGCTCAATGTTCAAAGCCCTGCAGTGCCTCAGCAATACCTGTAGCAAGATTCTCATAAGGAATACCCGTCAATCTGTTTCAAAAAGTTTCAAAAATCTTCTACTGGAGCTCTTGGAGGTCAAGGGATACATTCCCTCATAAATCTTGTAAATGATATTTGATCTTATCCCATCCATAACTAGTACTATTATATTTTGCAGGGGTAATACAGAAGGATGTCACATTCCAATCACAAGTGACTCTTGTGAGTGACCTCCTCTGTCTCTTGTCTCCAGATCTTTCTCAGAAATCGGGGGTGCAGTGGTTATCAGCGAGGTCATTGGTTTTCCGGGGCCTGATGAGCCAAAGAGGAAGCCATAGTGTTTTGGAGGGTCCATCACCGTATCTGAGGAATAAGAGCAGACCCTTTGCCTTTCCTTAATAGGAGGCCAGGGAGCCATTCATTAAAAGATTTGAACCAAATCTTTGAAGCATCTTGAATAGATGCTTCAAGGGATTGCTGTGATTGTGAGAAGTTTTTCTGCAGCTGTCTGAATGTCGCCTTGGCATAAATTAAAAAAATTAAGAGTAAATAGAGTGCTAAAACATCCTTGGGGTTTCCCCCTTTTAATAATTGTAGTTTTAGTGTACAATGAGCTTGTTCAACTATACCTTATCCTTGTGGGTTTTAAGGTATACCTGTAATATGATGAATCTGCCAATCAGAACAAAAGGCAGTAAAATCTGTGGCTTGTGTAAGCTGGTGACTTCATTTTTTATGGTAGTAGGGACCCCCGTAACACTAAAACATCGCAATAGAATAGAGCAGATGGCAGTAAAGGACTTGGAGGATTGAGGAAATGCCCAGAGAAATCTAGAAATAATGTATCAATAACACGTAAATAAGGTTGAATATCACCTTGTAATCCCTCTGGGCCCACACAGAGCAGAGGTCGGCTACTTTGTCTCAGTTGTTGAGTAGTTACATAGCCCTTGCTGATCAAGGGCATGATCAGCAGGCATTATAGGCTGTTGGCGTGGCCAACACGGACAAGAAAGGATGGAGATATCTGCTCTAGAATCTAAGAGCCCTTCACATATTCGTCCCTTAATAGAAAGCTTCATTTGGGGTCAACTTCCTTCCAACAGTTTTTTAGAAAAATGAATCTTTTTATTAGTACTGCTGAATCCTCCTTCCCTGAAGTTTGAAGATTGAGTAGGCTTTAATATAGGAAAGTAACAAAAGTTGGATGACTGGTTCGCCTGCCGAAAAGGTCCAGGAACAGTGACAGAAACCGTAATTTGAATCTCACCATAATAACCAGAGTCTGTAATTCCAGTATGTGCTGTAACTCCTTTCATAGTTAAGCTACTCTGTCCAAGCAGGAGACTAGCGTATTTGGGGGTAGAGGTCCATATCATGTAAGGACATTGAGATGGACGTATAAAGCAAGCCTGAGGAAGAGGGATATCAAGAGCAGCGCTCCCCTGAGTAGCAGGGACTAAGTCCATTACTAAAAGTCGCTGTTGGGTACAAACTGAATAGGAAATTCTGTGACCCCACATTTACTGAGGCCTGGGGTTGGCCCCTTACGGGGGTTTCCCTGATGAGAATTCCCTGAAAGATTTCCATCTCTATTGGTTTTTGACTTACATTCCTTAGCCCAATGTTTGCTTGCATTGTCGACCGGCTGGGGGGGGTGCGGGGGGGTGGACATTAGGGGGTTGACTCTTGATTTATTCAGGCGATTGGCAGGAGAGGGAACAATCAGACAGGGAGGGAGACGGCACTGCTTACGTATCCTGTTTGTCCACAATTAACATTTGCCTGCAACAGCCAGGGTTTCTAACACTGTTGCTCGGGCCTGATGTTTAAAGGATCCAGCATTACAACAAGCTTTTAAATAATTATTTAATAATTTATTAATTATTAATTATTAAATAAATAATTATTATTCCATAATTTTAAAATAATTAATAATTAATAATAATAAATAATCTGGATATTGCCAGATTCTCAGAGGTTAAATCAGGGCCTGGCAGTCTTCATTAGCATTATCATATGCTAATTGTCTTAAGAATATTTCCTGAATTTTTTTTCCTCTTAGCTGCTTTTCCAATGATTCTTTTAACCTGCGAATAAAATCAGTGTATGGCTCTTTAGGCCCTTGTTGTATTTTTGTGTAACTGGGAGTATAATCAGTACCTGAATTAATTTTTTGCCAGGCTTGTAGGGCCATATCACATATGCAGCTGTAGGAGAGATGTTAAGAGTTTGATGATTAGATGTCGTCCAAGCTGCTGTTTCCATGTTGAGTAACAGCTGCCACATTCCCTCTCTGTCCTAAACTCCTGAACTTTTCATTTGCCTCCTCAGAAAGCCATTTTCCATTGTAGAAATTCAGAGATTAATACCATTGGAGTTATGAGTTGAGAATCATAGGGAATCCAGCGGGCGTTACTGCTCCAACTGGATAAATATTCCCAACAATACGGAGAAGTAGGTCTGTACATGGAACATGCCTTTAAATTCTCTTACAGTCTCCATTGGCATCCCATCCTAAATATTTGGCCTATTAACCTGAAAAGTTACAGGGAAAACTAAGTGCAGCTCATGGGGGCAAGATGGTGTAGAAACAGAATTGTGTTTTTTAGTTTTTGTTGGTCCCAATTGTAACGTGCGTAAATCACCCAACCCAGTGTCATTTCACTCATCCCCAAAGAGGTCTGCTGCTATTTCCTCATCCTCATCCCCAGAGGGAATCAGTGGCCAAAGGAGAAACATGGCATTTGTCCTTTTTGCTGAAAAATAGTATTTTTACTTTCAGTTTGAATTTGTCAGGTTGTTTCATCATCTAACTCATATGTGTGTAGAGAAGTGGCTATTTCAGCCTTAAGATCTTATGTTCCCCTCCAAAAATTGGAATTACTGTTTTTACCAACGCCCATGTAACCCAGAACTCCACAAAAATGTTCTCACCTTGTCTACAAGCCTTTTCCACATTATGGCATGCATGCTTCCAAACTGTCTCTTCCAAGTTTCCTTCATTGGAAAACCAAGGATTATATTCACAAGTAGCATCCGGACAAGCTCTTAATCGACCACTGGACATTTGAGCACCTCTCTGAGATAAAAGGTGTTGTATTAATGCTAGCAAATGCTGGATGCAACTTTGATTCTGCCCCATCATTCTCATTTACCTCTTTCTGTGAGGTCTCCAGATCACTGCTTAGTGTTTGTCAATTTCAGGCCCCTGTTCAGGGGTCACTTGTCACCCATGCAAAGTGGGAATCCTGGTGATCAGAGCTGAAGTGATGGGGAATTACCGACTGATGATCAGTGATCAACAAACGACTTTTTTTTCCAATCACTTCTTTTATACTTTACATAAGATCTGGTTACAAACAGAATACAGATTTACTAGCAGGACGTGAACTGCACGTGAGATGTGAGCTAAGTGCAGGATGTGGCAATCAACTGTGACACGTGAATGATTATCTCTTACCTTTAAACGACAAGGTCAAATTAAGGATTCTCCACACTTATCAGATCTAAGAGGAGGCCATGAACACGCTCCGAGGATCCTCCCATGTTTATTCTGGGTGTCATTGGCCCAGGAAGACTCTTGCCCTCCATCTCCTGGAGTTTTCTCACAGGATCATACTGGACCCCACTCAAATTGGCGAGGATCCAGGTTGTGTTCCAGCAGTGTAGGCTTCTTTTCCAAATGTAACTAATTTCTTGAAGTATTCTCAAGAGCATATCTCACTTATGTGAGCCTCGCAACTTGAAAGCAGACCATAGTATAATGATTTAGAATTTTCGACCTGGTCAAGGGGATTAACATTCTCATCCCAGTGTCCCATAAACCTCAAACCCTAGATTTTCACTCACAGATTTGGGAACTTCTCTAGAGCTCAGCTTCCTCTTCTATAAAATGAGGAGGACAGCAGCACCTATCAGAGTTGGCCCACTGCTACAATAATAAACTCAAAATCTCAGGGGCCTGACACAGTTAAAGCTTTTCTTGCTAGAAGCATAGTCCAATCCTGGATCACAGGATAGCCTTATTCTCCTTCATCAGTCAGGTCCTAAGCGTCATAATTACATGGTTCTGGAATCCTCTCCAGTCTTACTGTCTGCATTCATTTGTTGGATGAGGAAAGAGAGAAGGAAGGGAAGGAGATCCTGTGGGTTTTGTTTTCTAGGCAGGCCTGCGAGGGGCTTCCACCCACTCTGTCTACGTTGCAATGATCAGGACTCAGTCTCAAGGCCACCCCTATCTGCTGGGAGGCTGGGGAATGTACCCTGTGCACCCTGGAGGAAGAGGACACAGAGTTTGGTGAACACATAGTGGAGTTCAGCACAGTACTTAATTTGGAAGATTGTTTAGAGGATTCAGTGAAAAATCTACATAAGAACTCATAAAGACCATTGGATTGATAAGTATTAGACTCTTAGCTTTATACTATGTGCAGAGATGACTATGAAAAAAACTTTAAAGCTGCCCATACTCTTTACCCTCTTTACCAAGCATCTTAATCTAGAGTCATTTCAGAGATATTTTGTGTACTGAGAGGGTGGGCAAGGAGAAGAGGCCATCTTTTCATGGTATACTCCCAAATAATACTTGTCCTCATGGTTACCTTTCCCAGCATAAGCTCATTGTATTATTAAATGATGCCTAAAGCATGTGACTTCAAGCTCTGAAAGAAGCTGAGATTCACCAGATGGACTCATCCAAGCTGCCACATTTCTTCTAACAGTGTAAATCAGATCATGTCAACATGCTCTTAAAACCCTTCCCTGCCTTGTCTTTTTTTCTTTCTTTTTTTTTTAAATATTTTATTTATTTGTCAGAGAGAAGGAGAGAGAGAGAGAGCGCACGCACAGGCAGGCAGAGAGGCAGGCAGAAAGGCAGGCAGAGGTGGAGAGAGAAGCAGCTCCCTGCCGAGCAAGGAGGTCATGCGGGACTCTATCCCAGGACCCTGGGATCATGACCCGAGCTGAAGGCAGCGGCTTAACCCACTGAGCCACCCAGGCGTCCCCTTCCCTGCCTTTTCATGGACTTCAGAATGAAATCTAAATGCTTGATACAGAGTTTGTATCCCCCATCCTACATCCCAAGATCAGCCCTGCCTCCCTCTCCAGACTCATCTCACATGGCTCTCTCTCCTTCTCCATTCATTCCTTCAACAACTATTTACCCAGTCTCTGTTGTAGCCACTGGGGATACTGTAGTAAAACAGTGTCCCTCCCACTGTGGGTGGGATATGGCAGTTTAGCGTGACCCCAGTCACAAGTGGTTGCCTCTGTGGCTTGGCGGTTGCTGCTCTTTTCCCCCAGCCTGGCTCCTAGAGGCCCATGTGGAACAGTCACTAAGCCCGCAATTACTCTCTCACAGCTCCCCATATGCATTCTTCATAGCACTGAACAATTTGGAAAATCCTTTTGCTCATTTCCGTTTGTTGTCTCTCTTCCTCTACTACACTGAAGTTCCCATGAGAGCAAGGATCTTGTTTATGTAATTCTCTGTAGTATTCTCCATCCCTGTTTTCCTGGCACAAAGCAGAACCTCAGTATCTGTTGACTGAATGGCTTAAGGACTGATTGAACTGACAGGCAGCCCCCAATGTATCTAGTGATGGCCCTTGGGTCTGGGGAGAAAGTGGGACCTCCCTTTTCCTTCCTGATAGCCTGTGCTCACCTCTTCCCTTTCTGGCTGTGGTTTTGTAGGGAATGACACCGCTCCACTGGGCAGCTTTCCACAACCAGCCTCAACATACTCAAATGCTGCTGAAGAAGGGAGCAGATCCCACACTTGTGGATAAAGACTTTAAAACAGCTCTCCACTGGGCAGTCCAGGTGAGAAACTGACCAGTAAACTTGTCTCAAGTTTAAATGGTGTAAAGCCATGTTACAAGTCTCTGAGTTTATCAGACCTGAAAGATGGAATTATCAAAGGTGCAGCCACTGCACTGATACAGAGGTTAAATGTGTGCTAGAGCAAGGAAGATTCACGCTGCCCTCCTCCCGTCCCTTCATGTCCAAAGGGCCTGACCACAAACCTGTCACTTTGGAGGATTTGAGTGCATCAGTTGTGGAGAAGAAACCCTTCCAAGGTACAGAGGGGGAAGAGAGCCTGCTTTGGCTCTTACAAACACACGCACACGCATGCACACACACACACACACACACACACACACACCACCTCTCTCGCTTGCTCTCTTACTCTCTCTATCTGCATGCTTGCTAAGTAGCTCACAGTGCACCAGGATAAACCTTCAAAGTTTTACTAGGAAAATCCCTTCAAAGTCTTTTGACCATAACTCTCTTCTTCCAAATCCTCCAAAGCAGAGTTACTCCAAGTGACCCTGAGTTCCGGGCTGAGCAATGAAAATCATGCCTCTTAACGCTCTCCCATGATCACAAAAGGGAGTCTGTCTTAGAACAGATGACCAAAGAAATCAGAATAGGCCCAAGAAGTCTACAGCCCAAAGAGGGGGAAAGTGAGAATAAGGTGAAAGAATGCCCATAGCTAACATTATTGACGTGCTTTCTATTTTAGAGGAATAGATTAACTCAGAGTCATGTACTCTGTCCTTCAGAGGACAGTAGTATTAGGCATCATTTCAACCAAGTTGCCAGCCCATTCTGTCTTTTGCTACCCAAGCAGAGACGCTGTTAACCTTCGATCAGCCCAATAAAGGTACCCTTGCCGAGCTGCTGCCAGGACGCTTACGAGAGGGGGTTTCTGCCTGCCCTGCTGGCGGTTTCACTTAGTGGTTTCACGTGCCAAGCATGCCAGAGACGAGCACCTGGCACTTTCAGGCTCGAGGTAAAATTGAAACTGAAGTGATTTGGAAACTTCTCTGGTTTTGTAACTCCAACTTTTGTTCTAGTTACTCTGTAGTAAGACGAGCCCTGGGCAAAACTGCGAAGTGAGCAAAACTTGTTTTGTCCTCCCCACCTGCTGTAGCAACCTCCTACATACTTTCAGTATCTAATCTCCCACCCTGCCCCCCTCATGCTAGTCCCTGCCCCCGCCAGTCCTCTGGCTGGGCAACCGTGTGTACGGGTCCTCAACTGAGGTGGGAGTGGTATCCAAATCAAGCATTTCCTGTATTCACGCTCATCACCCTGGCATCCTGATCCCACAGATCTGGGATGGGGCTCACACCCCTGCTCCCACGTCCTCCACCCCCCCCCCCCCCCCGCAATTTAGAGCTGCTGCTGTGGTCCCAGCCTTGCAATGGGATCAGCCACAGTGCTTGTAAAATGATAGGTTCCCAGACCCTACTCCTGACCTTCTGATTTGGACTCTTCAGGGGTGGTAACCCCTGCCCTTATCCTCAAAGAGACCATTTGGCAAAATGAAAAGAACACCCAGTACTCAACTCAAAAAATCTGTTTGCATTGACAGACCTGGTTTTGATCTGAGAAAAAATCACCAATCCCTCTTGGATTAACTGTCTGTGTGTCATTGGGGTATGAATGAGAGTGTGCATATGACAGCAACCTGTAACATGCTAGGTAATTAGAATAGATAACCATTTTTGTTACGGTAACTGATTTCCTCCACAACAGCTTAATTATCATACCCACATCTTTTTCCTCTCTACCAAATGATAGGGCTTTTAATGTGCCACATTGATTTCAGTCCTGTCTGCACTTTAAAATCATCTAAAGGGCTTTTAAGTAATACCGATACACAGGCCTCACACCCTAGATTTTCAGCTGGTTGTTCTGGGATAGAACCCAGGCATCCATACTTTTTAAAGCTTCTCTTTACCCCAGGAGATTGTAATGTGCACCGAGGGTTGAAAACTGCTATGATAAATGAATTCATATTAATGGATACTAAAATCTTATCTACTCATGCCTAAGATATTTGCATGTTGATCATGATTTGGTATAAACATACTGCACCATCCATTTGTTTACTCAATTGCCCAATACATATTTCTTGAGCACCCACTGTGTATCTGCCTTTGGGGGTAAAAAGGATTAACTAGACAGGTCTCTTCTAAAACCCCGACAACTGTATGAAGCATGCTATGTGTGAAGATGTAAATACGTTGGCAAACTCTACTGAGGAAGTCATCCACTTTCTTCAGTTCCTCCCTCAGTGCAGGTCAGTGACTATCCCTAAAAGGTGCAGAATCACACTTGTAGGAGAACCATGCTCCCTCTCTGTCCTTGTGGTTAGCAGTAAAATTCAGAAGTGGTGTGTCCTGCCCTTTAATCTGCCAAGAAGACTAAGGGTAATTCCAAATGTCAGCTGAAACCATGATTACACTTGCCTCCTTTAGCCTTCTGGTTCATTTATAGCACAGGACCAGCATTGTGCTCCTTTTACAATTTTTCCACATGAATGAGTCTATTTCCCGTTGTCATTTATTCCTTTCCCCAAACTTCCTGCTTTTCTTTTGGACCACATGAGCCCACGTTTAAAGCCATGACACTTTCAAATAATAGAGCCTCTGTATTTCACCCAGATAACCAAGGCAAGAAAGATTGGAAACATTAGGCCCATGAAGTGGTTTGGGGTTAGGCTTCTGCCCCATCTCTCAAGTGCCTTGGTAGCTGGTGATGCCCTCCTGTGGGCCCGTTGCCCTCATTCACCTCCCCTGTCTGCAGAAGTTCAGTCCTCAGTCTTTTTCTTCCTCTCTTCCTCAGACAGCCCATCCCATCAACTGTCATTCTACTCAGAAGATTCTCAAATCTGACCTTTCTCTGAAACTCTAGACTCACATTTCTAGCTCTCCTTGGCATCCCCACATCATTTCCCAGACCCTTCAAACTGGACATGTCCAAACTTAACCCGTGGTCTTCCCTTCCCATCACATTCTTGTCCTCCTAGTAGCCCAAGCCAAAGAGTTTTGCGTCATCCACATTCCTTCCTTATCAGCCTTTGTGTCTACCCTCAATTCTACCTCCTCAGCTCTCACATCTCTGTCATCTCCTTTTTCTCCCCACTGTACAGGTCAGGGTCAAAGCAGGAAACATAGCCCAGTCAGGATGGGATAAATTGGGCAGAGATTCCCAAAGAGCCTATCACATACCACAGCAGATTGCAATTAGGGCATCTGGCTCTAAAAGGGAGGGAGTGGTTACTTAGTGGTTACTAAGATACAACAAAAGCCAGAGCTGTAGGAGAGGGCCCAGGACCGTAGGTATAAACTTTGATGGAATGACCAAACCGTGGCCCAGCAGAGAGAGAACTGAATGATAAACACCCCAATTGTTATACTCGTACTCCCATCTCTGGTCAGTGTCACTCATTGGCCAAACCCAACCAGAGGCCATAGGGCAAGGAAGACTAAATGGAAGAGCAGAATGGAAAAAGATGGGAGCAGGATGGAGAAAAAAATGGGAGAGTAAACCCAGAAGAGCAAATGGAGACAATTTTTCACTTTCTTAGATCAAGCTTCTACCATCTCTCATCTGAACAGTTTCACTATCTATATCACTACTTTCAGCCCTTTCTTTGTCCCTTCTATTCTTACATTGCCACCAAGGGCTCTTTCTACAAATCCCAAAGGAATATATGAACACAACTGTTAATCCTACCAGAACAGTTATGGTCACTGTTGGTCCTTGACTCAAAAACCTTCTGTGAGTTCCATTTTTTGGTACAGAACAAAACCCCTGGCCTACTGTTGTAAACAACCACTCCCTAGTCCCCACCCACTCCTTGACCTCTCCCCTTCGGCCCACATAGGCTTTACTCCAGTCACACCAAAATACGAATGGTCCCTCCAGTACATCACAGAGATTCCATTTGTCTCCACCTTAATCACCCTCTTCCTTTTTGTTGAAACCCTTCTTGCACTCCCCACATCATTCCTTCTGCCTGAAGAATCTCTGCTTATTCTTTATTATTCCTGAAGACCCAAAGGAATGCCACCTTCTTTGTTGAACTCCCTTTCAGAACTGTTCCCTCTGAGTTGCCCATCTAGTACTTTCTTATGTCTAGGACTGGTGTTGCAAGCAGTGGGTTGGCTGATTCTTCCCTTATAGATTGTATGCTTAAGAACAATCTGCCTTATTCATGTAGATGTCTCTCCAAACCCAGAACAGATCTTTGTGAATCTTAGTTCCTTTAAGAAGTGTTCACTGAATTCAATCCAATAAATTCACCCATCTCAAATCAGCGAGATTAATGGCTTACTGAGTTCTCTTTGTAGAACACCATTTGTTAGCTCAACTGAGACTTGCAAGAGAGTAATGCCTTAATACTAGGGAGATTTTTCTAATGGTAGGAATGCTAGAATAGATATGATGGCAGGTCAGTGAGGGGGCAGGTATCTAGCACTCCTCATATCTCACCACTAGCTCCCTCCTCTGCTTATTACAAGACGTGTTTCTTTGAAATCTTCCTTAGCAGTACTTTCTTTTCATGAATTTTTAAAGGAGAGTGGAAAGAAAAGAGCTGCACTAATATAAAACAACTATTTCATGTTTGTTCATTCAGTATGTGGTTATGGGGTTAAGGAAATTAAACACACACACACACACACACACACACACACACACACACACACTCTCACCCTTCAAGCTCTTTAATATAACCTTTAAGCCTCTAGTGTTTGAGCCTGGTTTGGTCCAGTATGGAATCTTCCTCCTTCCTGTGGTGAAAATCTCAGAAATATACTTTTACCCTGAATATATTCAGAGTGATAGCGGATAAATGTCATATACCAGAGGGTCCAGTTTGTACAGGGAAAGAATCTTAGAGCTAGAAGTGACTGTGTTAATTCATTTAGTCCCACCATCCAATGCACGGGTAAAGAAACTAATGGACCGAGGTTGTCCTTGGAGCAAGGACACCCAGCACCCACGCAGGCACCCAGGAGGTATCTCCCAGCGCTTGATAAGAGGAGGACTACAAAGCCACTAAGCCTAAAGTAAACAAAAAGAAAGTCAAGTTTTCTAAACCCATACCCGGCAGGAAAGGCTGACCGACTTAGGGAAATTGCAGGCTTGAGGGGCAACCTAAGTTTAAGTGGCCTCATGGGTCAGCTCCCTAGCACCTGGTTATAGAGAGAAAAAGAGTGCAGGAGAAGAAGATAACAAGGACTCACCGAAGAGTGAATACATACAAAAAAAGATTGAAAAGAGTAAAAAGGGGGAAGATAATGAAGAAAAGAGAGGCTAAAAAGGATGGGTATTCTCTTTGGCTTTGCTCAAAGTTCATCAATTTTTTTTCTCACTTATTTATTTATTGTTCGGCAAATATTTATTGAGAGTGACTCTCTGCTAGGCTTTATTTCAGCAGAATCCCAGTCAGACATTTAGCAAGGACAAGATAGGGCCCTCCTGGAGATCTTCATCTTGTCAGACACCCAGAAGCAGAATTCAGCCCCTTTCTACACACTAACAGAGCAAGAAAAGAGATTTTTTTTTTCTACCATATTAGAGAACCTATGAAATGATGAGGCTCAGCAGCTGAGGGTCAGCATGCCTCATGCCCCATTCCCCCCCTTTTTGTCTTTCCCCTAGCTTTCCAGGGCAGTCAGCCCCAAGCTTTGGGGTACAGTGGCCTCTGGAGTCAGGCCAAGCAGTAAAGCTTGTATCCAAAGGGGCTAACCATGAAGATGGTTCAGACTTCAGGCTATTAGGTACTTTTTTTTTTTTTTTTTAATTAGGTACTTTTTATATCTGGTTAGCCCCAGGCTCTCAACTTTCAAATATTCACCTAGTATAGACTGGTAGATGTTCCCTCACAGCTATATTCCCAGCCTGATGCATCTGGCTCTGGCTTGTGACCTAAAATCCTAGCCTCCCATTTATCTGGTCACCATCATGAGACAAGTGATGCAAACAGGCCACTGCTTCCAAAAGAAGGGAGGAGGTTGGAGTTTCCTCTGAGAAGAAGCCACAATAGCACTAATTCCCCAGATATGTGTTAGTAAATAACCAAGTAGTCCTAAGTCGCCCACTAAGAGCTTTTGGAAGGTCTCCTAGAATAAAAAGCATCTATAGTCAGAACATTGGAATCTTGTTTTTTAGCAGTCTTCCTGCAGCAAAATTATTATACATTAGTTCAACTTTTGTGTGTGGGTGGCAAGGTTTTTCAGGGTATTTGAGAATGCGAGTCAATTCCAACACGACTCTCTGCAGATGGCACCAGGTTCCACAGGTGAAGTGTTCGGTCCTACAAGGCTGCACCTCACTCCCCACTTCCGATGCCAATCTCAAGCTCCAGGCTGTTACCTGTGCTTCTGACTGACGAGCTACAGGCTGGACATTCCAGTGACCTCCTCTTAGATTCGATTGATTTGCTGGAGCAGCTCACAGTACTTAGGGACACCCTAACACTTAACCATTTTATGAAAGGATATGATAAAGCATAGGAATCAACAGCCAGTTAAAAGGATACATAAGGTGAGGTCCCAAAGAAAGGAGCTCCTGCCTTCATGGATTTTGGGGTCTGGCTTGGTAGCAGATGGAAATCTTCTGGTTCCCCAAGCATGGAAGCTCTCCAAGAAAGGCCTAAAGATTGCCCTCTTGGATTTTTATGGAGGCTTTACTACACTGTCATGATTAAGTCATGGGCCATGGGCTGAGTCAACCTCTAGCTCCTCTCCCCTCCCTAGAAGCTTTAGATGGGGCTACTAACAGCTCCAACCCTCTAATCACACGGTTGGTCCACCTGGCAACCAGCCCCACCCTTGGGTGGGGTCCAAAAGTCACTAATAACAGGACACCCATTTCACCTTTATGGCTTTGAAGCATTTTCAGGAATCTGAGGGGCCATATATATATTTCTTATAAATCATTATATCACACAAGACTTCTTAGGAACCCTCCCTTACGACAAGTAACGTGACAATGACTAACACTCAGTAGTTCCCAGCAGTTCTCAGAGCACATGAAGGCAACTTCATGAACTATCCACGAACAGAAACAGAACAAATACAACAGAAAACAAAGAAACAAATCCACAATGCTCATCTGGTCATCCAGTGCAGAATTCCAGAGCTCCGTAAGAATACGATCTATACAGTATTACTGCTTCCCCTATTTAATGACATTTCTCCCAAGTGGAAACCCACTCTCCATTCTTCCTGAGGGCTCTTCCAGGCACCATCCCATTCCTTCTGTCCTGGTGCTTCTTGGTCTCTGTGACCCTTGCTGGCCTCCCAGGCCTGGAGAGCCTACCTTGGCCTGACACAGCCAGCTTGCCAAGAAAGAAATGCAGTTACCAGGAAACCAGCGAGCCAAAGCCCCAGCTCACAGCCTAGTGCTCTCTCAGGCCCCTCAGATTCCTCTGAGGGTGTACCATGGCAACCCTCAGAGCAGAGGCTTTTAAAGACCTCATGTTTCATTTGGCCGGGCACACATCCTTGCTACTGCTGTTGCAGCCTAAACAGGAGTTCTTTACTTTTTTACTTTCATTTCTCCAGTAAGAACATGAAGGATCAAATAAACAGACAGGGTTCCTTTTATCCGAGACTGAATGGTGTAGCCATGAGGTGCAAGGGCTCTGCAGACAGGCTGTCTACCATGCTATGTCACTTCTTGGCTGTCACCCTGCGCAAGTTACTTAACCCCTGTGTGCCACCATATTCTCCTCTACAAAATGGGGATCAAAGGAGGATCTACCCCACAGGGGTGTTGTCTGGATGAAATGAACTGGTACGTGAAAATGCTTGGAGCAGTGCCAGGCACACAATGTTCACTCAGTAAAGACAGCTTTCCCCATTATTCCTGGGAGTTACCTTCTTATCAGAGAAAACGAGATAGAGTGGCGCTGTTGTGTAAGTGAAAGCTAGATGTAGACACAAAAGAAGTTCCCTGGAAACTTCAGACAAAGGGTATTTGGGAGGAAAAAGACACCAAAATGAAAGGAATAAGCTTGTTCCCTGCCATGTGAATAGGGAACTCCACACATGATATACCTGGCCCTGGCTGTTGCGGTTAACACACACTCAGCACTCTGAGAGCTGTGAGGCTCCTGGCCCTCGGTGCTCAAGAGGTTTCGGGACTGTCAGCTGCTGTCCCCTTATGCACTGGAAACACACTCCAGGGTCCACAGTGTAATGGCTCATTGTGAAGCCAGCAGCAAGCTGAGTCATGGGAAATCCGGAGAGCCAGAGAGCCCAGAGTGCAAACAGAAACAAGGGAGGAAAAGGAAGAGGAAAGGTGAAATGAATGAGTGCTGTTCCATGGAATTGTGGAAACTGACTCAAGTTCTAGAATGCAAACTTGGGATCTCATGAACAGGGTAACAAAGCGGGAAGAAGATCAACAGGAAATTTTACATGGAAAAGTGTATCAGGAAGTAGCCGCTGAACAGCGTTTGAAGCCTATCAGAATCGCTGCTTTTTAAAAATCCAACTCTCTCTCCTGCCCGGGTCTCTGACCCTAGCATGTGGCCCAAAGCTGCACTTCCAGAATAACAACTTGCCTCTCCCATTTCCTTAACTTGGCTTTGCGTGCCTCCGAGGGGCCTCCATTCCACCCAGAAGTCCTACTGTGTGGAGTTCCAGGGTCTCTCTGTGGATTCACTGAGAAAATTAAAATGCTAATGAATTATTTGGATTGTTTTATGATCTTTCCAGAGATACCAGGAGAATCTAAAAGATAAGACTTTTATTGAGTGATATGAGAATTTTTTTCACTTGCCCCTGAAGATTTATTGTCATCTAACATTGCAAATGCTCATGCAATTTTTTTTTATTTTTCAATTCGATAGAAGGTATTCAATAGCAGTAATATGCACAGATTTTACTCACCTATTTGTGCAAGCTGGAGAGATACAGGACACCTCAAGAAAGAACTGGTGGCTTTTAGGGCTGGGACAGGTTACTAAAAAGAGTGTACAATAGCCTCCCTTCGAAGATAAGATAAAAAGTTTATTATAGATCTGCACAGAGAGGTAGACCAAGTTTATATGGTTGCCTGAAGTTCTTTCTCATATTTGTCGATTTCTTTATTGATTGGCTACTTAATTATGATTCATTTCCTTTCACCAAGGATTTTTGGAGATTAAGTTTCATGCCATTTGTAGCCATTTGACCATTACTGGATCCTCTTGGTCATCATTATGCCACCAGTGAGTACCTGTCATGGTCATTTTGTTAACATGAGAATTCACTGTACCAACTTCTCAGTGGTCACCTCTGCCACAGTTGGGGAAAGAAAGCACAGAGATCTGAGCAGCAAGTTGCTATGTCGGTCACCCCTGCATGGGCCAGCTCCAACGTTAGTCAACTAGTCTGGTGTATAACTGAAGTCCTTCTTAGCTGGCGAATCATAGAAGACAATTTAGCTCTTCTGGGAAACAGAAATCCCGGCAGTAAAGAGAGACAGGTGCGAAGGTGTTGGAGGGTTTGATAAAATGTGTTTACTTCCCTTTTTCTTTTTCCTTTTCCTTTTGCATTTGTTTTCCCCTTTGTATTTTATCTGAACATGCATAGGCAGGGAAGAGCCCCAGGCTGGACCTAATGAGCTCCTTTTGACCTCTCCTCCCCAGAGTGGAAACAGAATCCTGTGTTCCATTATCCTGAGCCACCACCAAGGGCCGTCCATCGTCAATTACGACGATGAGAGTGGGAAGACGTGTGTGCACATCGCAGCGGCAGCGGGCTTCAGTGACATCATTAATGAGCTGGCCAGAGTGCCTGAGTGTAACCTGCAGGCTCTGGATGCGGATGACAGGTATTCGGGCCCACTCAGGACGTGTGGGGGACTACCAGTCATCTTCTCCGAAAGTTAATCTTAAAGAATATGGTTACGGGGTTATCCTATATGACTATATCCTCACTGCCGGTAATATTTACACATGTGCTGGTGACAATAAAACCTGCTGTTTTTAGTCAGGGGAGGAAAAATCATTGTTGTGGAGAGAAATGCTGTGACTGTACAGTATTGTCAGATTTTCCACTTTTTGCTAAACGTTTTCAGAAAGCTTTCTGTATGTCAGTTTCCTGCTATACGTTCTTTTTTATTCTTAACAGTAAGTCTTACTTTTTTCTTCATTCCTGGATTATGTTATGAAGTCAAAGAGTTCTTGCTATCCAGACAAGAGCATAATAGAGGTTTTATATTCAGAACAAGAGAGGACTTTATCAAGCCTTTTTTCCCAAGCATTAAAATAATATTAGCATAGAAAAGGAAGCTGGTTTGGAAAGGGGAAGAGACTTATCTCAGAGGTAGTTAGCAATTAAAGGAAGACTTATATACCCTCCTCTTCCAAACGGAACTTTTCATCCACATTGCTTTTTCTTCTAATCAACTATTAAGAGCTTTTCAATTACACTGTTTATCTAATCTTCCTTTTAGTTAAGCATGACTCAATGGAAATGCAAGAATAATATAACAACAAACAAGACTTGGAAAATAAGTAAAAGGCTTACACACTATGGATGGGGTTTTTTGTTTTGTTTTGTTTTGCTTTTTGTTTGTGTGTTTTTAACCCTCTTGCAAAGTTAGCCACCTATTTATCCTAACTTTAAATAAATTCCAAGAAGCACCGCCTACTCCTGATTCCCGAAAAAAATCTTAGGTTGCGCCTGAGTCTCAGGAGCTGGGCGTGGTTAACATGACGACTGTAAAATTAAAGCATAGAGCACTGAAAGTAGACCTTTTCCTAAGAGCAGATGTTGATCCTGAGCAGGTAAGACAGTAGTAGCAGGACTAAAGTTACATGAAGAGAAAAGGTGAATGATCCAGAAGGCCAAAAAAAAAAAAAAAAAAAAAAAAAAAGGCAACACATTAAGGAGAGGAGGGCTGGAGAAAAGTTTGCCTAATTCAAAGTAGTTTTAGAACCAGCTCTGAAGAGGATATTTGCCATTCTGCATTAGCACACACTTAGCAAAGAAAAAGCCAGTTCCACAAGCATCGGAAGAAAGTAAAGCCAAGCAGAGAAAAAAAGGTACAAAAGATAAAGGCCGAGGAGGTTTAAGTTCAAGGACAATCTCGAGGAGAATCTAGTTCCTGCTCCTAAGCTCAGCTCACAGGTTGCCGGCAGTGACAGATCTGCCCTCCCTTTTGTTTCACGTCTTCTGCGTCATGCAGCTGTGCCTTCCCACAAACTATGAGCTCCTCTTCGTAGTAGAATTTCTTCAAAATTTTCCTAGGTGTAAGTGCCTTAAGCATTTGTATTAACTGTGATTTCCTATCTTTCTTAGCAGAGGGAAAGTGTTTGAAGAAAAGGGAAGAAATAAGGCAGTGATTTAAAAAAAAGGGGGGGGGGAATGTGGAGGTCCTAGTCCTCCTAGATACTAAAGTTTTACAGATCTGTGTGACATTTAGAACATGGTGTAAATTAGCCTAAGAGTGATGGCATAGAACACATGACCCAGAAGTAGCTTATGTAGCATAAATGTCCCAAGTTTCATCAACTGGTGGGGTCAGATTGACTCTAATACCCAACCCATTTATCGTCAGGAAAGACCATCTTCCATCAAGTTCCCCTCCCTACATGTTTCTGGGAATCCTCTAGGGAATACTTATATGTTCTATAAATCATTCCATAGCTGCCGATTCCTCAACCAATGCTTCATGCTTACAGCCATCATTTCCTGCCACTCAGAGACTACCTCCTCAGCGATCTCGAATGACTTTCTTCTGATCATGAGCTCTGATCCGCCCAACTCCACACTGTGATGACTGAAACCAGTCTGCTGTTCCTGTGAAACTGCAGGAAGTTTAGAGTAAGAAAGGAATTACAGCGGGGATCACGTGCAATTGAACACTACAAAGGCTCCATGTGTATCAGTTAGGAGTTGTCTATATACTTCCCTTGTTTTTCTGAAAAACAATGTCAGTTTCCCCCTATTCTTCTGGACCTCTTTTTCTGTGTTGGTAGTCCAAACAAAACAGTCAGCCTTCACAGTTGTTGTAAGAAATATTTCAAGCTGCTCCTGAGTGGGTTGTCATGGGTTAGTAAATTGCCGAAATTGATGTCCAACCTTTCATCTACCTAATTTATTGGCAATATATCCTCTAAACAGGATCGCATAATCTGGCTGCTGCCTCATCCTATTTCATAATAAATAGTGTCTGGAGACCTCTCTCAAGTAGAGTGGAATGAATCACATCTGCCACATATTCAAATAAGCACTGTGATTGATCACTATATTGAAGAAGAAATATGGTCCTATTAAGTGGTCTCAAAGTGCTGCCCATAGCATAACTTGAGGTGAAGGATGCTTGATTGACAGGAGATATAATCCATACCTCGGGACACTGGCCACACTGGGGACAAGACTACTCTCCAAATATTATGGCTCATGTGCCTTCACAGATAGCCCCAACTGAGCCCTCTCAGTCGAACTCTTCAGCTGCCTCCATGTCTGAAAGACCACTTGGCTGCCCTTCTGCCCAAATTTGAGGCCCCACCACAAAGCCAAAGAGAAGCTGGCAATGCCCACCTTTCCTGCCTCAGGACTGAGCCTTTCCCAGGGCAATTTATAAATTACAGTATTTCCTCCCAGTCTCTTGCTTTTTTTTTTTCTTCCTAAGAAAATACTGGTTTTACAATTTAATAAAGGCTTAGATACTGGTGAACATATACCTACCTTCTGGCTAATGGAGGGCTTTCTAAGCATAAAGTTATGAAAGAAACAAAAGTGAAGAGATAATTAAGTGTTTTTTTCAATTGTATGGAAAATCACTAAAAAATTAAAAGTCAAGTAACAAATTAGAGAAAATGTTTACCAAAAGATTGATACCTTTAATACATAAAGAGCCCACATAAATAGTAGAAAAAACTACCAATCTAACAGAAAAAGAGCCAAAGGGCATTAAGAGTCATTTCAGTGAGGAGACACAAATGACAGAAATGTATTTCAAAAAGCTCAACCTCACTGTTAAAGAAATGCAAAAGAAAACAACACTGAAGTATCATTTTGCCTACCAAATTGGCAGAGATTTTTTTAATTTTTTTTTAATTTTTTTTATAAACATAAAATGTATTTTTATCCCCAGGGGTACAGGTCTGTGAATCACCAGGTTTACACACTTCACAGCACTCACCATAGGGCAGAGATTTTTTTTTTTTTTAATATTATTTATTTATTTGAGAGAGAGAGAACAAGAGTGAGCACAAGCAGGTAGAAGAGCAGAGGGAGAAGCAGCAGCAGGCTTCCCGCTAAGCAGGGAGCCCGACGTGGGCTCAATCCCAGGACCCTGGGATCATGACCTGAGCTGAAGGCAGACACTTAACCGACTGAGCCACCCTGGCACCCCAACACCCCAGAAGAGAGTTTCTTTAAAGGTGCTAGGAACACTCAGTTTAGGGAAGAAATAGGCACCCAGCTGGTAGGAGGCTAAATTGAGTCAGTGTTGTTAGAAGACCGTTTGGCCCTGGGTATATAGAGCCTGAAAATTATCCGTAGCCATTGACCCACTGCTTCCTGTTCTAGGACATTCTCACGAAGGCCAGTGAAGGCAAAAGGCCAGGGAATGCTTACAACTAGAGGGCAGGCTCCAGTGGGCACACTGTCATCCTGAAGCCCCATCTAAAGCTTAGCATGTCCACAGCATACATAGCAACATGTGTCTCAGGAGGGGCCCAGACTTTAAACAGGACCTGTCGCTGGCTAAGCAACCTGGGCCATGTCTGTGCTCTGACCCTTGTATTGCTCCCCTGTTGTCCCCCAGGACCCCGCTGCACTGGGCTGCTGCTGCAGGGAAGGCAGACTGTGTCCAGTCACTGCTGGAGCTGGGCATGGACAGCAACCTGCGGGACACCAAGGAGAGCACACCCCTGGCCTACGCCCTGTACTGCGGCCACGCGGCCTGCGTCAGACTCCTCTCCCAGGAGAGCAGGTGAGTGCACCGGCAGGCCCTCATTTTCTTCCTCCCAGCAGTGCACAAAATCCCTTACAACTGTTGAATTTGTTGATGCACCAGGCCAGCACTACCTCAATACTGTGTTTGCTGTTGTCTAACAGAGGGTGAGGTGTTCTCAACGCAGTGGAGCAAAGTAATAGTCATGAGCACGAATCCATCAGACCCAGCGCCCTCTGGACTGGCGCTTCTCCTTCCTTTCTTCTCCCTTTCTTCTTCCCTTAATGCCATGGTCTCTTCATATTCTTTATTCTGTAATCAACAATTTCAAAATTTTGTTCTCAAGACCCTTTTGCACTTTCAAAAATTGGGAACCCCAGAGAGCTTTTATGGATGTGAATCACACCTATTGATATTTATGGCATTAGAAATTAAAATAAATTTTTAATAAAATATTTATCTAGTTACTCCTGTAAAGCAATAATAACTCCATTACATTTGCATGGTGACCTAAATACCATGTTTTTAGTTAAACACAACCTGTTCTCTGAAACCAAAAACAAGTTGTAATGAGAAGAATAGCCCAGCTCCACCTTGTTTGCAGATCTCTTTGATATCTTAACAGACGCCTGATACAATACAGCTGGATTCCCATATCTGCTCCTGCCTTCCCTCTGTTGCAATGCTTTGTTTTGGAATGTCTGGAAAGTGCTCGCTTCGGCAGCACATATGTCTGGAAAAAATCTGGCTTTGCATAAACATGTAGTTGGATAAAGATATTTCAGTGGCCTTTGGAGATAACTGTGGATACTTTTTCCTTTGATATTACATCAAAACTTGACAAGTGTTAGTTTCCTAAAGGTTAGTTACAATATGGACTGTCAGCATATCAATGAACTTTTTATACTCTGTTGTATCAAAATCCATTAATTCTATCTTGCACTTTAAATGGGTTTTCTACCCATGCATGACTTTATAACATCTTATTCTGGTCCTTTGGAAAATACTGGTTCAGTTAGTTGTGAATATCTTCCTAATCATGATAAATTTTTTTAAAAAATCACGTTGGTTAATACGACCACTGATCTTATCAGTAAAGCTTTTATGTATCAGGAGCTGTCAAGCTTACAGTGTGCCTGCAGGTTTTTCACAATTCTAATTTTTTCTTAAAAACTGGACTTTTGTCATTGGCAGCAATTACTGTCAATTGTTTACTTTCAAATGGCAGGCTTATTTTATTCATTTTTGAGAAAATTTCTGTAAATAGCCAACTCCAAATAACCATAATTTGTCTATGAGTCATAAAAATGGTGTTCTGTGAAAAAAAAGGTGTCTGGGTTAGCTGGCAACTTAATTACACAAGTGTTTTGCCTCAAGACAATGGTCATACTTCATTATATAGTGGAATTGCTTAAGAGCACTTCCTGTTTTGTCAAAAAATGTATACCTAAAGGTTAATATTTAATAAAATCAATCACTTTTGCTGGACATTAATAAATTAAATGACGATTTTTTTTTGTAACATAAGTCCATTGATGCTACTGTGTTGATTTATACCAAGGAACCCAATACTTTCACCCCCTATCTCTGTTTTACCCTTGGTGCAAAAAGCAGCACAGTGAGAAAGGCATCTTGATATTATTATGAATATGGTTTTAACCTCATGAAACTCCTGAAGACTATTGGGGACCCCCGCTCTCAGGGTCAATGGGCTACACTCTGAGAGCCCCCCCACCCTGAATCACAATCTGTGACAGAAGGAGGAAACACTGTAGGATTAATTCACAGGGCCATATTCTCTACAGGTCAACTTGAAAGAACTTTAGAAATCCCTTGGGGCTCTCTCTGGTAACGTCAGGGGTCCAGAAGTTGTGTTGAGTAGTTCAAAAAGCCTAGTGTAACGTGAAAGAAGGAAGATAGAAATACATCACAGAAGTAAAGATCCAATTACACACTGTGTGACCTATAAAGATAAACATGAATTATATGCAGTCAAGGGGCGATGTTTTCCAAATCACAGATTACAGTATCGTACTCCAAAAAGTAATGTTGCAATCTGGCTTTTAGGACACTCACGTGGGTCAGGTTTCATCATTAACTCGTACCATAGAAAGCACTAAGTCAGTTGTGGCCTCAAAAGAGAGTAACAGAATTTTCCAAGGAACAAAAACAGAATGGTGTCTCAGGGAAACTCTCCACAGAAAAGGAGCCAGCTGGACAACTTTTTTTTCTTTAGAATTTGCCTGCCCATTGGGCATTGCTCATATTGCTTCTGCTGCCACGCCCAATCTCTGGCTTACATACTTCCTCTAGAGCAGCTGAAGCCCAGACAAAAGCTTCTTCCCTTGCTTTCCTTTAGTAAACTTTTTTTAAAGTATTTTTTCAATAGGAAATTTAGTAAAAACTGAAAGGGAAGTGAAGAACATCCAAATAGCATAAAACAGGCCGGCTTCCTAAAGTAGATAATGTCCGAGCTCTGCCCAGATCTGTTGGGATCCCTTGCAGAGAAAGCCCCAAACCACACTTCCCCCACCCCTATGAGCACACCCCACTTCCACTAGTTGAAGCCTCAACTCAGGCCTGGCCTTCATCTCTGTGACTTAAAACTTACACTCCTATTGACTGCCCTTGAGAAGTGAGAACAGTAGTGTTTTAAGCTATTTTCAGCATAGGTTATCTCTTGGTGAAAATAGATTCTCTGGAGGTAAATTTTGAAAGGACAGCTCCCAAGAAACTAAAAGGAATCTAAGAAATAGCTGGGCTGAGAAGAGACCATGGCAAGGAAGGGGGAGAGACAAAGGGTGTTTGTTGCAAGTTCCTCCACATCACCTTTGACTTGAGACGGCTTTGGGGTCTCTTTGGATGACCTCAGACAACCTTCTCAAGAAGATGGAACAGAGGGAGGTTGTTTTGTTTTTTTTTTTGGTTGGGGATTGTCTCCATTTCCTGTTTTCTCATGGCATCCTTGTTATTTTATATCCCCATAGAACAGAGCCTGCTCGACCTCTTCCTTCCCAGAACAGTAGACCCCAGAAGAAGGAGGGACGATTCAGCATGCTCAACCAAATCTTCTGCAAAAACAAAAAAGAAGAACAGAAGGCCTATCATAAGGATCACAGCAGGGATCGACACAGGGGGGAGCACACCTCGGAAGTCGATGACATCATCACTACCTTTGACAGCATCACGGAGACCAACTGCCAAGAAGAGCCTGGTAGCCAGGTGGCTATGATTGACTTTAAGAAGCGGACCTTGGAGAATTCAAAATATCTTTTGCCAGAAAAGAAGTCTCTGGCCCATAAGGGGCTTCCACCAATCAGAACGCAGAGTCTCCCACCCATCACCCTGGGCAATAACTTCCTCATGGCTTCCCAGGGGGCCACTTCCCAAGCCGGCCTGAACTCCGGTACTCATCAGATGGCCCAAAGATCTCAGAAAAGCCGAAGCGAGCAGGACTTACTGTACAACAGAACTGGCTGCCAGACGTTGCTAGATCACCCCTGGAGAGGTGATTCCAACCAGGTGTTCTGTAAATCCTGGACTGTGTCTTCTTCTGATAAGCTGCTAGACAGATTGCTCACCAGCAAGTCTGGTCACCAGGAGGTCTTGGGGCTGCCCCAACTTCCTCACCTACACAATCCTTCATCAGGTACTGTCCTTACTTCCTTTTCCCTCATTCCGGGCAGGGTCTCTCCATAGAGTTCTGGGTGAGGAACTGGACCAACAGTAGTAGCCTTGAGGGCAGGGCCAGAACAAAATGGATGGTTAGGGCCAACTTGTGTCCTTGAATCCACTGGATTCAAGATCTCCAGGCTATGGGAAGCATTCTGCTTTTCCACCCTGAGAGCAGTCAGCAAGTTAAAGTATGTGCCTTCTCATCTTCCCAGCAAATACCTGTGGCAGATTTGAGTGGGAATATTAGTATTTCCAGTAGCAAGATTCTTAACTAGGGGTAAGTGGCAGAGATCAGTTACAAGGTGTTGATCTGTTTGTGTGCCAGCTTGTTTTTTGTTTTGTTTTTGTTTTTTTTTAAGATTTTATTTATTTGAGAGAGAGAGAGCATGAGAAGGGGGAGGGTCAGAGGGAGAAGCAGACCAGGGAGCCCTATATGGACTCCATCCTGGTACTCCAGGATCATGACCTGAGCCCAGGGCAGTCGTTTAACCAACTGAGCCACCCAGGCGTCCCCCAGCTTGGTTTTAAATCAGGTGTTCGGTCCCTGCTCCAGACCTACTGAAGCAAAATCTTGGTGATGGAGAAGGGGAAGTGGTAATGCCTTCTGTATATCCACATGGAAAGGAAACACATTCACATGTTAATGGTTCAAGTCTCCACACATTCCAAAGGCTCACATTGCATTTCTCCCTCCTTTCTCTTCCCCCAGCTGCAGAGCACCCCACATCCAAAACTACTGCTGCTTTTGTTTGTTTATTCTTCCAGAGATGTCTTATATACGTGATACACACACACACACACACACACACGAAACATATATACAAAAGTACATATCCCCCTTTTAAATAAATGTATCATACTAAAGAATTTGTTTTTATATACATACAAACAATATATATATATATATATATATCTAATTTCTCCCACTTTTAAATAAATATATCACACTAAAACATTTGTTTTTATTTTGTAAATGGTCCACAGGGGATTCTGAGGCACACCTGAGAAAGGAAGCCATTGTTCCAAAGCAGAGGCTACAAAACAGCTTCCCAAATCAATTCATTACCACAGTGTCTTTTGTTTTCAAATGAGTTAATTGCTAATATTCAAAAATCGTGAAGTTTCACACAAAAATGGAAAATTCTAGCTTCTCTTGAGAAGTTAACAAGTTGGGCAACCCTAAACCCAAATCGCACAGGGTCATGACGGGCTGGATGTGCATACCCACAGTCCCTTTCAATCCCAGTGGGACGTCACCGTCCCCAGTTTGGCGTTGTCCACCACGTGCCCTAGTATCTCTCCATGGAATGTCAGTTGTTCTTTATCCACGTGTTTCTGTTGTTTTTCTTACGATAGGGTTGAGAGGGAGAAAAAATGATGTATCTTGAACCCGTTTCTGTCAAACACAGAGGAAGGAAAGACCAGGAGAGCTACGGGTATTGTAAGAAGAGGAGGAGGAACATGTGTTTGGAGATGTAAAATATTCCTTCCTGTTTAATATGCAGCAAGAGTCTGGCTCTCTTCCCTCATTTCTGGTGTGTGGTGTCTGAAACACGTGAGGTGGAGTATGGCTGCCCTCATACGTGTCTGTTATGTATTGAAGCACAGGATAAATGTGGATGGGCACAGGAAGGCTTTTGCCTGGGATCCGAGGAAAACTCCACCCAACATTTTACTTCCTCCACAAAGCCCAAAAGTATGTGGTTAGTGGCATAGGTGGTATTTTGGCTTTTGTTCTACAGAACAATAAAGGAAGGAAAGATACTGGTCCTCAATTTTTTGATGCTTTAGTGGCCTCCAGGGCCTCAATCCAGCCTCCTCCCTGGATTTGGTCCTATCCTGGCTAATACCTTCTCTTTTGAAAAGCTTTTGGAATTTGTGAAAATCCTGTTCTTTTTCTGTTCCCCAGATAGCCTTGGTCTATCTTTTCTCTGTCAGTTACAACTGGGCTCAGCTGTCTGGAACAGAAACTAAAGTAACAGCAACTTCAACAACACTGAAGTAACTTGAATAGTCCTGGGGTGGCAGAATAGCAGAAAAGCAGCAGCAAAATTCTCCAAGGGTATCTTAAATAATTAGCTGTGGCACATCAAAGCATTTCTTTTTTCAACCAATGTTTTTAAGCACTGATGATAACTAGGAGCCATTGTAGGCAACTGAGTTGTGATAAGATAAATCTCCCAAGAATCTTCAGTGTATAAATGAGTTTTTAAAGATAATAGGTTTGCTAAAATGATTGTGCAACTGACTTTAATTTTCTTCTCATGTTTAGATAGAAGACTATACGGTTGTTATAATGGTTAGAGTCTCTGTCATTCTAATTTGTCAAGAGGCAGAACACTGCTGTGGTTAAAACATCTGGCTTTAAATTCTGGCTCTGTCACTGTTACTTAATCTCTCTGGGCTTTTTTTTTTTTTTCACCTGAAAAAAAACTGGGAGGAAATACCTTAATATAGGACTGTGAGTTGCTGTTAAGATTAAAAGAGGTGGTATATGTAAAGTACTTAGAACAGTGATTGGAATATAGTATTATACACACACAAAAGTATATATCGGTGTTGTTGTTTTTAAAACAATGTGCCAGAGGCGCCTGGGTGGCTCAGTGGGTTAAAGCCTCTGCCTTCAGCTCAGGTCACGATCCCAGGGTCCTGGGATCCAGCCCCGCATCGGGCTCTGTGCTCAGCAGGGAGCCTGCTTCCTCCTCTCTCTCTCTCTACCTGCCTCTCTGCCTACTTGTGATTTCTGTCTGTCAAATAAATAAATAAAATCTTAAAAAAAAAATAAAACAATGTGCCAGACCCTTTACTAAGCACTGTGCTTTAGATACAAGCTAGAAATGACCTTGTTTTAAAGATGATGAAGTAAATGTGCTAGTCAGCTGCCTCATTGCTCTCACATCTAGTCTTTTTTCTTCAACTCTGTTCTGTCTCTCCGGGAACGATGCTTCCTAGGCTCCCTTGCAGCTGCTTCCAAGTACTTTGGGCCAAGTACCGGGAGGCACAGCCGCAGCAGAAGAGTAGGAGAAGGAGGGAAAGCACTGTGGTTGTTCACAGTGTCTCTCCGTTTCCTCTGCTTCCCAACAGCAGGTCTACCTCCTCTTCCCACTCCCCCCACACAGCTGCTCACTGTGCCTCTGGCCCCCACTAGCTTCTACCATCTCTTCCTCTCATCTCACCAGCCTAGGGGTGGTTACATTTTAAAAATTATATATATATGGGGTGCCTGGGTGGCTCAGTGGGTTAAAGCCGCTGCCTTCGGCTCAGGTCATGATCCCAGGTTCCTGGGATCGAGCCCCGCATCGGGCTCTCTGCTTGGTGGGGAGCCTGCTTCCTCCTCTCTCTCTGCCTGCCTCTACCTACTTGTGATCTCTGTCAAATAAATAGATAAAATCTTTAAAAAAAATTTTATATATATATGTATATATATATATACAGCTAATCTCTGGATTGTCTTCCTCCTTTCCCTCCATTTGGCTTCTTAGCTTTTCTATCACAGACATAACCAACTGTACGAAATTCCCTCTTTTTGAAAGACAAACAGAGGTCTCTTTTTTCCTGGATGAGCCCTGACTGATAAAGCAAGACATGTCATCTCTCTGAGCGAGTTTCTTACTCATCCAGAGGCCGGAGCTATTATATCTCATGAGGCCCTTTTCAGTTATAACTCACATGGCCTAAAATAGTTAAAACAGTTTGCTCAGAGTCTTACAACCAATTAACGACATACTCAGCACTCAAACCCAGATCTCCTAAACAGCAAGGTATCATGGTGGCAATGTGCTTGTCTCCTGAAATCTCACAGTCCAGTTTGTTAGTATACTTGCTGCTTTACCCACAGTGCAATTTTCTTAGAAATTATGTTGTCCTTCTCCAAACAAAAAGATTTTCCTGCCTTACAGATTTTATTTTTGTGGACATTTTTTTTTATTATTTTTTTAAGGATTTTTATTTATTTATTTGACAGACAGAGATCACAAGTAGGCAGAGAGGCAGACAGAGAGAGAAGAGGAAGCAGGCTCCCTGCTGAGCAGAGAACCAGATATGGGGCTCGATCCCAGCACCCTGGGATCATGACCTGAGCTGAAGGCAGAGGCTTTAACCCACTGAGCCACCCAGGTGCCCCTTTTGTGGACATTTTTAACCCACTTTAAAATGTTGTTTTTAGAACTGCTGAGGCTTCAGGACTACAGTTCTGAGGGTTCACTTAAGTGCTTTAAGCTGTTTATCTAGCAGATTTCAACATTGATCCCCCATATGTGATATGAAAGTCCGATACGATAAAGCAGTTGGATAATGTAAATCATACCACTGCACCCACCACTGGTTTGAACTTGAATAGCCCCCTTTGGCATTAGAGTTTGTCTTTTCCTGCCCTGGGTTTAGTAGAAATAAGAGGGGCTAACAGTGCTACCGTTTGAATTCCTGGCAGCCAATATCCTGTGCTTGCATCAGCAACCCTGAACATTTAGCTGTAATGATTATTGTTTAACATTCATTGAGACCTGTCAGTGTGCTAGATGGAGAGAGATGTGGGATGGGGCACTTAACCTAATGAGGAAATTTGGAGCACATCAGCTTAATTCATTGCAAGCAGCTTTCAGAGAAAATGGAACAGAAAGCTCTGCGGTGTTTGCTACCAGCCTGGTTATTTACAAGCCATCACACAGAAAGTAAGAAAGTCCTCACTTCTCCTCTCCCTCCAGAGAGAACTCCCTTCTCCCAGTTTTCTAGACTATCACAGCTGCAACATGCTGTCCTCCCTGAGGCTGGGCCTCACTTCCCATTCTCAGCGTCTGGGCCTCACATCTCCAATCCTTTCCCGTCCCCTTGAACACTTCCTTGAATATCTCTCAGTTCCCTGATAACCCATACCTTTCAGTCTATGGCATCGGTGCCCCTGTTATTTATGCCTTCTGTCCACTGTGTGCTTGGCAGATTTGTATAGTCTTTTGAGAACCAGCTCAAAAGCCACCGTTGTCAGGAAGTCACCCTAACCTCTACAGGAGCTGCGGCTCTTTCTCACCGTAAGCCAGGGAAGAACGGCTCTGCCTTAATGAGCCTCCTGTGGGGCAGGTAGTGAAGTGCTACTTCCCCTTTGACAGTGCTGCAGGAGGGAAGTTCTTAATCCCTATTCTGGAAATGAGGAAATGGAGGCACAGACAGGTTAAGCCACCTGCTTAAGGTCACAGAACTAGGTAGGAAGTGGGGGAGCCCTGTGGGATTCAGGACACCGCCACCTTTCTGGACGGCTCTTTCCTACGTGATGCCCTCACACCTCTACTCTTGGGCTCGAAAAGAATAAATTAAGCTGCTTTTCTTCCAGCGTACACTATAATCCCCTCCTGAGTACCTTGCCTTGTCCTCTTTGTGCTCTAGGCTAAGGAATATGGTGAGTACACAATAGAGTGCTGAATTTCTTCAGTTGCTTAACCAAATTCCTTTGTTTAACTGTGAAAACCCTTCTTGCCATTTGAATCTAGGACAGTGGACGGGCTGGATGCTCCCCAAGGTACCCACAGGACAGGTAAAAGAGCTCTGGGCTGTGCATAGCTCCACTCTGTCCTTCCAAACTGAGCCAGATGCCAGTGCAGAATGAAGTCTAGCTCTCCCCCCACCTCCCAGATCACTGTCATGTCCCCTTTCTGCCCATCTCTTATCTTGTCAAATGGCTTTGGCTGCTAGGGAGGCGAGATGGGTTTTCTGTCACACAGACCTAAGTTGGAGCTTTGTTGCTTTGCATTCTGTGACCTTGAGCACATTTGAGAAGTCCTCCAACCCAGGGTCCTCATTTGTAAAGTGGGGATGATAATGGTATCTGTGTCACAGGGGAAAGTGATTGTTAAGATTCAATGAAGTCAGGCGGATAGGGTTCAGCCCAGTTCCTGAGTCCTAAGTTCTCAGTAAACATTAGCCATAATTACCATTATCTCATTTCTTGGTTTTGTAAATTTCTGCTCAAATGTTCATAGATAAGTAGATACGTAAGGTATGAGTTGATATGGATACTTGCTATAATCACTTACTTATTCTCTTCAGGGATATTTTCTTTTTAAATAGCTTATGAAGTTATTTGACCTTTAGAATACAAAGGAATAAAAATATAATATCCACCAGAGAGAGTGGAAATTTTGCTCAATTTTCATCAAATGGCAGTGCTCAGATGTCTGCCCTTAGAATATGTCATTGGACTCCTCTACGCAGATGGACAGTGGATCTTGGCTAATGCTTTTTCCCCCTTATTCTTGACCCAAGCAGAATTAAACCTATGAGCAGTTCTGTTAGTGTTTTGATTCTTACAAGACTATGAGGCAAAAGATCAAAAGATTCCCCACTCTCCAGGAGATCATGTTAAACACTCCACAGAATAAAACTGTAATAATTACTAATGTTTTGTGAGTGTTAATCTTGTAAGCTGAATGCTTTATATTTGTTCTCCTACTTAATTTGTATGACAAGTGAAAAAGACAGATACAATTATTTTCACCATTTTGTAGGTCAGGAGATTGAGACTTAGAGAGAGAGCATCTCTTGCCCAAGCTGGCAAATAAGTCTAATTCTGTCCCACTTGGTCATCTATTTAAAAGGACCTAAATACCTTGGGTATTCTTTCTACTTAAAGAGATTTAGATCACTCTTTTATAATTGGTAGTGTGTTGATAATTAATAGCTGGCTCTCCAGGAGAGAAATCAGTGCTTGCCATGTCCACGGTATAAATAATTCTACTATGACCGGCGCCAGGCTGCCACTGTGATATCAAGCCGATCACTAAATTCCTGCGATTTTAACCATTGGTTCCCAACAGGCAGTACACAGGGCTTCCGGACAGAACTGCTATGGCCTAACTTAAAGAGTAGCCATCTGCCGAATACCTTCACCCAGATCCCATCTTCTAGGGCAGTGATGCTCAAGCCTATTGTATTTTAGAATCCCTTCAAAACTGATAAAAATCTGACGCCCCATTCCAGCCCCAGAGATTCTCTTTTATCTTGGGTTTGGCTAGGGCAACAGTGTTTTTTTAAACTCCTCAGATAATTCCTATGTGCAGCCAGCATTGAGAAACACTAATCTAGAAGAATATATCCTACTGATTTGTGTTTTCACCACAGATTTGATTAAGATGTTATACTTTAGACCCTATTTTATTTTTTTTAACTTTTAAGTTTTATGGAGTGGGTAGTCAACTGTGTTTATAAAATTTTATTTCAACTAGTTTATTCAAGAATTGACTTCCGCTGTCTTTTTCTTTCATTGAAGCACTGACTTTGCTATAATAGAAATGCAGTAAAGTGTAGCTATTACGATTTTTGTTCTTGTTAGCATCTTAAACTCTGCAATCTCTAACAACTTATGATTCTCTAATGGAGTGGATTTTGTAATTTGTACTTGGTTATGTCACAAATGATTGATACAATTCTTTTTGTCCCCAGGACAAAATTTTCAGCATCTGTCCCCAAACAGACCCCAGATCAGGGACCTTCCTATCACCCGGAACAACCTAGCTCCTCTGCCAGACCAAAAATGTAAGTATTCTGAATCTTCCGCTGCCTTTGCAAGTGTTAACATGTCTAGATGCAACCAACTGTTATTTCAGTTTACTTTCATATTTTGAGGGAACATCAGGCGCCAAAACTTGTGAATTACAGGAAAATAGAAGAGAGACAGTGTTTAAATCTTCATCCAACTTGGTAATGCTTGTTTAGAAAAAAAAAAAAAAGAATACTCCCTCCCTTGAGGAATTTTTGTGTTTGGATTATAAAAACAATGACAAGTTTATTTTGCTATGTACTATTTAATGTGTTTAAGAAGGTGCTTTAAAAATTCTTAAGGCTGGTCTCTTGACATTGCTTTTCTTACTCTGATGAACAGATACAAATATGTGTTATTCCTGTACTCAGAAGCTATGCATCCCTAAACAGAAAGGAATAATCATTCAGATGCTGTTCAACCATACTGCTTTTGACATTATTGATTATTTTATAATTTGTACAAAAATTTCTTAAATATAAAATATTAAATCTGTTCTATTCAGCCAGTGACCTTCAAGTCACTTGAGTGTACTTAAAGAATTACCTGGGGGGTGCCTGGGTGGCTCAGTGGGTTAAAGCCTCTGCCTTCCGCTTAGGTCATGATCTCAGGGTCCTGGGCTCCAGCCCCGCATCAGGCTCTCTGCTCAGCAGGGAGCCTGCTTCTCTGCCTACTTGTGATCTCTGTCAAATAAATAAAATCTTTAAAGAAAAAAAAAAAAGAAAGTATTACCTGGGATGCTTGTTATAAAGTAGATTTCTGGGCCCCATACCCAGAAATTCTGAGTTTGTATATTCTCATATCTGTATAAGGAGGCAGGTTCTATTATTATTCCTATTGTACAGATGAGAAAACTGAGTTCAGAGAGGTTACATGATTTGCCCAACGTTACTTAGGTAGTAAGTAGCAGAGCCAGGAACAAAACTTATTATAAGACACTGAGTCAGATGACTCATGCAAACAAGCAATACTTAAGAATTCTAATTTCCTTCCTTCCTTTTCTTTCTATCCCAGCCCTGTCATTTATAACATGTATGCAAGCATGCAGGTACTTTCTCATGTGCGCGCTTGCTCTCTTTCTCTCTCTCGCTCTTGCTCTTGCTCTTTCTCCATACCCTCTTTATTGCGGAGGTTAAATGATTTTAGAGCTGCCCTGTTTCAGACAAGTTTCTTAACTTTCAGTTTACTCCCTTAGCCTATAGGAACAGTGCCAGCCTGACAAGGTTGTTGGGAGGATTACAGGAGGTAACAGGTGGAAAACCCTGGCAACACTTTGCACAGAATAAATATCCAACATGTCTTTTCTGTCCCAGGCTGTAGTTTGGAAGGAACCAGTCAAGGGTTCTAGGATTCCTTAGGTAAAAATAGTGACCAGTGGGGTCTTAGTATAACCCTGTCCTTCAGCAGATAAGGAACAGGAGAGGTGGAGATAATATGTCCAAATTCACACAAAGAGTTTGTAGCCAAAACCAAAATCTCAGATCCATTCCTTTGCTTTTCCTGATCCCTATAAAGCGAGAGTTTGGATTGGTGTGAATTCAATCACTGGATGAAATTCAAGCCTGACCTTATCTTTAAGCAGAAATGACTCACAAGGATACCTAATTAAGTAGTCCTTGAATTGGCCTTGAATCCTGGTGGGGTTTGGAGAAGCCAGAGAAGGGATTTTCTTTGGCAGAGCCCAGGAGCGTTTTGTTCTCCACAATTAAATGTAAGGAGAGAAGGGAAGATAAAGATACTTGACCAGCTTTAGCTCAATGAAAAAGAAATGGAAAGGTACAGAGGGCTTTTCTTAAGAGAACCCTGAGAACCTTTTGAGGTTCACATAAAATAGCAGTACAGATGTCTTGGGGCTCATTTAGAGCATTATGCTGACTTGGCCATCAACAGCTGTTCCACCCCAGGAAAAGAGAGCTCTGCCAGGCACGCACGGCCCGATGTGTTTTGATCAAACTTGGCTCCATCTTGTGTTTGTGCATAGTTGACATCGCTGATGACACGTGGTAAGTGTGAATGGATACAGAGACACAGCTTTTTCCTACACCTGGGCTCTCACCAAGACAGGCTCCTTAGAAATTCCTCCACTCCTCATTCTGCCACCTCCATTTGTCCTGAGACTCTGAGAGAAGCAAACCTTGAAAAACTCCCGTTCTGTTCTTTCTCCGCAGTTCTGTCTGGAGGACCTCTGCGGACAAACCGAGTGCTTCCTGCTATTCCAAGCCAACGGGGACACAGCACAGCAGCGGAAGACAGTGAAAGCTTGGCCAATTTCTCCACTGGTGAAAATTAACTGCGGGTCACCAGCTGTAAAAATAGAGATTGCATATATTTTCAGCCATCAAAGAATGAGACTCTAGTTTGTGAGAACAAAGAGTGATGTAGTAAACTCTGTTCTAGAAGCCATTCACAGTTTTATAACTCCTTATTCCAATGATACTTCCCAAAGAAGTGCTTGGAATCTTTGATTGTATATATGTTTTAAGTCTGTGAGTTTCTGTGGCGTCTCCATGCCAAAATAAAAAGTCACAATATGTTATCAGCAGGGAGACTTTGCTGTGTTTCGTTTGCATTGTGGCATCCCCCAATTTTTTTTCCTGAATGATTTTGTTTTAAAAATATATGCTTTGCTGAATAAAAAACAACAGAAAAGCATATTCCATACTTTCTCTTCACATTTATTGCAATTCTATCATAGGTTGATGAAACTTAATTAAAATCATAGTAGCAAATTCCTTTATAAACGGTCTGTTTATAGCTTTTAAATGTACAGGCTTCTGTAAAATGTTTTCTAACATCTTCTGATTCTGGCTATAGCCCAAATTGTTTGCCAGTGTTTATGTATCTTCTTTGTTATTTGATTATTTCCACTTACTGTCATTTTTTAGATATGACTGTTGTAATAGTGAGAAGATCATGTAAGTTGGAAGGGTCTACATCCTGGCCTAACCGAATAAGATAGGAATTTCTCATACATTCCTCAAATACTCTGTGTATTTAATCATTCTTTTCTCTGTTTGAGAATAATGGTCTCTGCCTATTTAAGACATTCTCAAACTTATGATTTAGTAAAGTTTGAAAGACTACTGCTAACTGTAGGTCTTACTAAGATGTTTGTGTGTCGTTTGGACTGATTTAAACTTCAAGGACTCAGTGTATAAGATCATAGTCATTCTGTGTTATTTCTTTTTTTTTTTATTTTTTTTCGTCGTGTGTGTGTGTGTGTGTGTGTGTGTGTGTGTGTTGGGGTTTTTTTGACAGAAAGACAGTGAGAGAAGGAACACAAGCAGTGGGAGTGGGAGAGGGAGAAGCAGGCTTCCCGCTGAGCAGGGAGTCTGATTCAGGACTCAATCCTAGGACCCT
Organism: Meles meles; assembly: GCF_922984935.1. Classification (NCBI taxonomy): domain Eukaryota; kingdom Metazoa; phylum Chordata; class Mammalia; order Carnivora; family Mustelidae; genus Meles; species Meles meles. Next base: position 97,449,771 of record NC_060068.1, read on the forward strand.
GGGATCATGACCTTAGCTGAAGGCAGACACTTAACAACTGAGCCACCCAGATTCTAAGCCTATATGTTATTCTGTAAATATCTCAAGTACAGTTCTACCATTTTATATTAGCATTATTTGTTGAGAGAGGTCAGACTGTGCCATTAACTAAATAGAAGCTCCTCTAAGGCCAAATCATAGTGTTTTGGCTTTGCACTTCTAGAAATGTATACAGTGCCTGGCACACAATGCGCAGTCTTCCCCCCCACCCCCCAGGAAAGAAGGAAGGGAAGGAAATAGGGATGTAGAGAGGGAGGTAGCAAGGTAGAGAGATGTAGGAAGTGATAATAAAGAGGTTACTAGTCCACAGTCTCATTTTGCCAACAATAGTAGTCTGAATTACGGATTATAGAAGAGAAAACCCTTTGACAGTCACCCAAGCTAATGGGAGGGCAAACAGAAGAGCTCTCAGGACATAGATTCTGAAGGGTTTTCTCTTACGTTTTGTTCATGGGCTGCATCTTGGAAGAATCCTTCTTTGTTAAGTATCAGTTAGGTGGTTCTGTTATGTCACCGGTTACTTCTGAATCTGTGTTCGTGCAAGTAGATACCCAGCCATAGATGGCTTAGCTTAGTCAGGACAGGCCAGCCTCTGCTGCAATAATAAACAACCCCCAAATCTCCTTGGCTGACAATGCTCATTCACAGTACATGTCCCATACCAGCTGGCAGAGTTGGCAGGTGTACATTCTACTTCAGCACATGCCTCCTTGGTTACGAAAACTCAGGAAGTGTGAGGAGAGTCTCATCACTTCCCTTTACGTTTCATTTGCCAAATCAAGTCATGTGGGGACATGCCTAACTCCAAATGAGGTAAGCAGATGAAGGTAATTCTTCCACCAGCAGGAAAGGGGAGAACTGGAATATTAATGAATTATCCAAAAAATTACCACACTAACCAAAGCTCAGTCTCCAAGTGCTCATTAAATTCTCTTTACCAAGTGGATAGCTAAGAGGCTAAAGCAATTTAAAAAACAGAGAAGCCATACCTGTCTATAGCTCTGGAAAAATCCACCATCCTCCAACAATTGTACCAAGGTATATACACATAACATTTTCTTTTCATTTTTTTTTCTTTTTTTAAAAATTTATTTCTTTTATTTGAGAGTGAGAGAGAAAGAGCATGCACCCAGGAGGAGGAGCAGAAGGAGAGGGAGAGAGAGAATCATGAGTTGACTCTGCTGAGCATGGAGCGTGATGCAGGGCTCAGTCCCATGACCCTAAGATTATGGACCTGAGCTAAATTGAGAGTCAGACACTCAACAGACTAAGCCACCCAGGGGCCCCCACACTTAGTGTTTTCTTTTCTTTTTTTTTTTTTAAAGATTTTATTTATTTATTTGACAGAGAGAGAGATCACAAGTAGGTAGAGAGGCAGACAGAGAGAGAGGAGGAAGCAGGCTCGCTGCCGAGCAGAGAACCCGATGCGGGGCTCGATCCCAGGACCCTGAGATCATGACCTGAGCCGAAGGCAGCGGCTTAATCCACTGAGCCACCCAGGCGCCCCCACTTAGTGTTTTCTAATGTTAGGTCTGCCCACTGAAGTTGATTTAAGAATCTTGGGTGCCTGGGTAGCTCAGTGGGTTAAAGCCTCTGCCTTCGGCTCGGGTCATGATCCCAGGGTCTTGGGATCAAGCCCCGCATCAGGCTCTCTGCTCCATGGGGAGCCTGCTTCCTCCTCTCTCTCTCTGCCTGCCTCTCTGCCTACTTGTGATCTCTGTCTGTCAAATAAATAAATAAAATCTTAAAAAAAAAAAAAAAGAATCTTTTGTCAGCTATCGAGAAGTAATATGTTGTCCACTACCCACTTTTTAAATAGACCAGTTATCTTTTTGTCACTAAGTAAAGCCACTGAAGTTGATTTAAGAATCTTGGGTGCCTGGGTAGCTCAGTGGGTTAAAGCCTCTGCCTTCGGCTCGGGTCATGATCCCAGGGTCTTGGGATCAAGCCCCGCATCAGGCTCTCTGCTCCATGGGGAGCCTGCTTCCTCCTCTCTCTCTCTGCCTGCCTCTCTGCCTACTTGTGATCTCTGTCTGTCAAATAAATAAATAAAATCTTAAAAAAAAAAAAAAAGAATCTTTTGTCAGCTATCGAGAAGTAATATGTTGTCCACTACCCACTTTTTAAATAGACCAGTTATCTTTTTGTCACTAAGTAAAGTGGCTTGTTTGAGGTAGATATATCCTTTTACTGATAAAATCAGATACTAGGTATTTGCTGGTTTGTGCCCAACTTAAAAAATGTCAAGTAAGTTTTTCTTCTAAAATGACTGTTCTCTTATTTTACCTCTTATATTTCCCTTCCTTGCTAAGGACATATCATTTGTTTACACAATAAAAATCATAACTGTTCATACATTATTTCACTGGGATCATTACATCAACCTGTATTATCCAAGTAGAGACAAGGAATCCAAGGCAAAGAAGGAAGTTAACTAATTTGCCCACAGTCACACAGCTAATGGCAGTCTTTCTAGTCCCAAAGTCCACATACATAATTCCCAAATCATTGTTTTCCTGTTCCAGAAATGTCATTGGTGAGATACACCTTTCGCAAAGCCTCCCTTTCTGAATTTATTCATTCAGCCTAAAAGCTGTATAAGCAGAGTAGAGCTAATGTTAATATTTGTGGAAAGAGTCCTCCAATTCAGTAATTTGTGCTAACCAGTTAGGGTTGTTGGAAAGGTAGGGTTTCCCCCCATTTTTCTTATTTTCCTTCAGTAATCACCTGGTGTAACACAGGTGTTCTTTCTCCCCATAAGCACTAAACTCTAATGCTCTCGTTTTCATAGGACTCAGCCAATATAAATAGCTTCTGTGACTCCAGCTTATTATCCTTTCTAACTATTAATAATCACAGCTTGATAACGCAATTTTAGAAAACGTCACCAAGTGACTGATTAGAAACATTGCCTTCCAGAAAGACAAACATAATCATTGATTTTGCTTTTGCCCCTACTCTTTAAAGTTTACCAATGCATGTCTCTAAGCAAGAGCATCTTGGCATTTTAAAGACAGTCTTTTGAAAACAAACTTTGGAATCTACTGTAGGGCTTAAATGGGGTAATTAAGAAGGAACGTATTTGAACTTAGCATAAAACATACACTCAAGTGAAAAACTAAATTAATAACAAAAAAAACACATGATAGCAACTCTCGCGTGTGGTAGTGGGCTTCTCTTATTGCCTTCAGAGAAAATGATCTTTCTCCTTAGAGGTGCAGGGGTGGCTCAGGAAGGTTAAGCTACCAACTCTTGATTTCAGCTCTGGTCATGATCTCAGTGTTGTGGGATCAAGACCTGCATTCCAGCTCCACGCTCAGCACAGTCCGCTTGTATATTTCCCTCTGCTTCTCCTCTCATGCATTCTCTCTCTCTCTCAAATAAAATCTTTTTTTAAAAAATCAAATCAAATCAGGAAATTACATCAGAGTCACATATTTCCTAGACATTGGCATAGAAATATTAATACTAACAAATGAAGATTGTCACCAAACTTTATGTTTCTATGAAAACTATTGTTTTCAAAGAAAATGCCTTCCCATTCTGACCTCTATTTTAGTCCATCCAACCTTGGTCTTTTAGGCAGCTGAGCTTCAAGCTTCAAGAAATCCCCAAAGACCAAACATGAAAAGTCAATGAATAAATTGTATAAAAATTGCAGGAGTTTCCAGTCAGCATGGTATACTAGCACAACTGTCATCAGAAGGACAAAGGGAATTTTCACACTAATGTGTGAAAAATGGGAAATAGCTTGTTAATTATTAAATCCCTAGTAAAAATTTTATTAATGGTGAATGGTAAGTCACTTTACAATTGCTAGTGGTCCACAACTGGGAAAAATGAGAACAAAAGAAACACTGATGTTTCCCTTAGGTAGACTCTAACATGTTGTGTTTCCTGATGGAAAGATGGAGTTTGGAGATTTGGAGATGTAAGGCCAGCTATAAGGTGAGAAGGTGGAGGGAAGGTGGAGAGTAGTTGGCTGCACATGGTAACTGAATGCAAAAACTGAGACCAGATGCAGATGATCATGGACAGTATCTTTGGTGCCCAGAAGGTGAATCACTACCAGAGACATAGCAGTAAGTTACATAAAGGGACGAGGAAAGGAAATTCTCTCCATTATTTCCACTTCACGTGGTGTATAAAGGTACTCCCAAAGAAGCTTTTAAAGAGAAACCAATTATATTTACCAACTATTTAGATGCTGATAATAAAAAGACCAGCATATGAAGAAGCAAAGCCACATATTAGAGCCCAAAGAATAGTTCTCTGTGATAAACAAAATAAGAACTGGTCTCACCTGCAGAAGATGACACCCATTTCCCTTGACTAATACTGAAGACATTGTTCCAAGAAGTCCCAGGAGATACCAATTATACTTTCTCTACTTGTCAGGGTTCAATCCTACTGATGAGATACAGAGCAGACAGGCATTATGCTCAATCAGGTTAAAAAAAGAAACTTATAACCCTAAAAATGGACTTCGGGAGCACCACTATGGAGCCAAACACTAACCATATTTGAAAAATTAGAACTTATTCAAGCTGCAGAGCTAGATGAGAAGTTTCTGTTAGTATGTAAGAGAATAACAAACCGCCAATGAGGCCAATCAGCACTGTGGTTTACAGCTAGAAGGAGGCTGCCAGAGGACTTTTCTCAAATCTCTATGACAAAGCTAAGTAAGCGTTTGAATTCCAGAAAAGCTAAAAACCAGGGAAATGTTCTCATGTGTTGAAATAGCTCGCTCTAAGATACCTACCCCGGTGTTCTCTGAATAAGTGACTTTGAGGAGGGGAAAAAATAGAAAGGCAAAGAAAAAAGGAAAAGATTTAAAGAATCTCCCTTCCATTGAATGTCTAATTCCTGAGTTCCTGAGAACTAGCCCTTTCAGTCTCTATTAGTGGAGAGTTTAGGGAGCATCCTCTCCCCTTTGCCACATTCTACTAGCTCAGGATGAAGAGTCAAACTTCCATAAAGCCCTTTCTACTGTTCTAACAAAGGCTTATATAATAAATAAGATTTTACTTCCTCGGATATGCTCGGGCCAGCTCTTACCAGCTTGTAAGAGTCGCTTGTTAAATCCAGTATTCAATAAGTCTGAACCATTGGTGGCTTGACCTTGGCCCCGGTGGGAACATTGACACCTTGGACTCTGGAAAACACTAAAAATCAGGACTTTCTTATATTTGAGATCTGGTTTACTAGCATCCCACTGGGTATAACATTTTGGGGAGTAATCTTTTAGATATAAGAGCACTTTAATGTTATTTTCTGCAAAAGTTTTGTTTGTTTCCATTTGGCTTGGTCTATAATGTTCAGGGTGGTTGAACAGAGGCCCCGCGTCTGCGGAAAGAGGCTTGGGCTGAAGCCCTGACTTCAGGCCGGCGCTACGGGGCCCCTCCGAGCAAGACTCCCGGTGACGCCTGAGGGGGAGCCGCGTGAGGAGACGCCTGGGGGGCGCCCGCCGCATTGGGCGGGCGGCGGCCATCTTCTCGACCAGCGGCGCCTGCGCCGCGAGGCCCAGCTCAGGCCAGCGGCCCACTGACCCCGGGCGGTGCCTGCGCGCTACATCGACGTCCAGGGTTCAGCTGTTCCCGTGGCCCGGCCTCCGCACACACATCCGGGAAGGGGCGCAGCCAGCCACCTGGTTGGCGTCTTCAGGCGACGCCGAGGCCCCGGGAGCTTCTTCTCCGCCCACTGGCGGGAGTGGCGCTAACGGAGCCACGTGCTCCCCGCCGAGCCGCAGCCCTAAGAGAGGTCAGTGTGGGGGGGGGCGCGCAGGGCCGGGCGTACACGCGGCCTCCCCCTGGGTGGGATCAGGCGACGGTGGGAGCTCCCGCTAGGGCGCAGGGGGCACTGCAGGGGCTACGTTCGCCCCGAGGTGTTGGCTGTCCCGGGAGGCAGACCGTGGTTCCGAAGCCGCGACGGGAAGAGAGGTTGCGGGTTGTGGGAGGCCGGAAGAAAGGGCGCCTCGGGGTCTGTTCCTTCCAGGCGCTGTTGAAGAGACCGATACCTGGAATTGTGTAGGGGATTGCGATATTTTAAAAATAGATCCTTTTGCAAACACTGCCGAGGCACAGGAATCCTGCGTAGGTTTTACTGTATTAAACTGTAATATTTTGTGGGATAGAATATAATCCAAGTGTCAGTGAAGCCCATATAATACATGAATGTATGACTCAACACTGCACTCAGAATGCGATTTGCACCTAGAACTCATCATGAGCCACATCACACCGCAACGAGTATTCATGGATGAACAGTTTCTCCGTGTTACCTTGTGAGTCTTAACAGTTCACAGCTCAGCTTAGGCCCTTTTTCTGTTCAAGATAGGTAGCCTGGTGGTAAGGTAGGCTCTGTAACTTCACGTCTGATCTTGTAGTTACCCCCACACCCTATAAAACTCAGGAAAATGCCTAGTTTCCCTGATAACTGCCCTCCTAGTTAAGAGATCATTATCAGCCCCTGGGAAGGAGTGGAAGGTGTTGGGTCCATGGTCAAAGGAGCGAGACTGATACAGAGCGAAGGTCAAGCAAAGCTTTATTTCGCACCAAGCATCAAGAATCAAACTGACCGGCCAGGGCCGTCTCTTGCAAAGAGGCGACCCCTCCCAGCCTCGCAGACTAACTTTTATAGCGTAAAGGCCATGTGATTGAGCCTGGCCACACACAGGTGACCAACTGAATTACAATTCACCCTATAGTGGCTATTTAAATTAGCCTATCACTCTGGTCAGAATTGGCACCCAAAAGGCAGGGCCCACATTCTAGGGGGGGGTTAGGGAGGTGCTTTCCTGATTGGATGTCTCCACCTGGCTTGACTCATCCTTGTATTCTGGGCTCTGGTATCTCCCCCTGACCTGACACGTCCTGGAATATGGGCTCTGATATGAGGGGCTGGTCAGTCATATTTTACTGGTTTCCCAGACTTGTTTCTAAGTAAGTTCCTCGGGGGGTGGGGGGGTGGGGGAGTCAATCTAAGTTTACTGCATAAACAACAAAATGGCTCGCTCTGGCTAAGCAGGCCCTTACAGAAGGCAGGTAGAAAATGAATGTGACAGTGCCTTTCTTCAGGCCGATTGAGAATCAAGGGGATAAGCAGGGTTCTCCTTATATGTATAAGCCAGGTAAATCATGGATATCTATGAGTCTGAATTTCTTGGCTGGTTGCATAACCAGTCACTGTTTGCTGGTAAAGAGAAAGGTTAATTTAAGTCTTGTGACCCAAGAACTCAGACATCACTCAGAGAGGCAGGGAGGCCTCTTATGGATTCAGCTCTAACGTCAACATCTGGAAATTATCCCCGTTTCCAGCATATCTTCTCTGTTCTTGCATTAATTTGTTCTGGATCAGAAGCAGATGATTGTACTGTATTTACGGTGTCATTTGTTCTCTCAGCAAGCATTTATTGACTGTTCGCCCTGTGGTAAATGCTGCAGGAAAAGTAACTTACAAAGTATAAAGGATAAAACAAATTTATAAGAGGTTATGTTATGAGGATTTTTCCTGTATTTATTAGAAGAAAAAAGTAATTTAAACTGTGCACTCTCTGTTTTGGTCATTTTTTTTAAAAGATTATTTGACAGAGAGAGATCACAAGTAGATAGAGAGGCGGGGGGGGGGGGGGAGCAGGCTCCCTGCTGAGCAGAGAGCCCGATGCCGGACTCGATCCCAGGACCCTGAGATCATGACCTGAGCCGAAGGCAGCGGCTTAACCCACTGAGCCACCCAGGCACCCCTGTTTTGGTCATTTTTAAAATTTGAAGCCAATAAATTATCTTTTAACATGTGAACCTTAAAAAATAAACTAGCCAGTTTACCAGTAAAAGGAGTTTATTTGGGAACAGGGGAATTGCAATACTGGACATGCAAACTATAGCAACCATAGGCAAGTCCAGATCACTAAGGAGAGGAGTGTTCTTTTATAGGGACACATAGTATTGGGGCGCTGTTGGAAGCAAAAGTCCATTGGAAGAGGACAAGGGTTTGGGGTTGTAGCAGTTTCTCATTTGCTGAGTTGCTGTAGTTGTCACTGGCTGGACTGTTCCTGGGCAAGGAGAAAATTTCCTTCCTCTTGTGGAGTGGTAAAGTAAGCTTCAGCCTCCTGGGAGATTTGAGCTATGCTTATTCCTAGTGGGATCTGCAAACAGGGACAAGAAGTCTCCCCCTTCAGTGTTTCTCAACTCCCCTTTAAATGAGGTTTCCTGTATTCATTTTCGCAAGTAAAACCAAATGTTAACTCTTAAATTGTTTCTCTACTTTTATTGTTTTTTAATTATTATATGGCTATTTATTTATTTATTTTTAAATAATCTCTACACCAAACATGGAGCTCAAACTCACAGCCCCAAGGTAAAGAGTCTCATGCTCCACCAACTGAGCCAGCTGGGCACCTCTATAGCATTTTATTTTAGAAAAAAGAAGAAGAAGAAAAAGAAAAAAACCTTTATTTTCCTAGAATAAATTTTCATGTTAGAAATTCCCACAGTGGGAATGTAACAATTTAGTGAAATGGTAATCCAGAGTATTAATATTGTACCTCTTCAAGATCCTGAAGATGAAAGCCAGAGGTACAGGGTCAGAGTATAAGGAAATCTAGACTAGTTCTTATAAAGTGGTAACCGCTATCCAAAAACCAAAAACTTGACATATTTGACAAAGCTGTGCCACTCTCCAAAATGTTGACATTGCTGATTATTTCTTTCTGGAAATGATACTTCATGCTAATTTGACCTCATTTCCTCATCAGTAGATCTGTTCAGGAAAGAATAGCCAACTGCTGAGACACTGTAGGAAGTGAGAGGAGGAGGGGTAGAGGGAGATGGAGTGGACATGGAAGCTCATGCTTTCACCAGCTCCAGTCCCTGCCATTCCCAGTCCAACCCAGGGGCCAAGGAGAGAGTTTCTCTGGGTGGAGCGACAGGAAAAGCAATGGTAGTTACCCCCGCAAAGAGGAGAGAGGTGCTTCTGGTACTCCTGAGGCACGTCCTTTTTTTTTTTTTTTTTTTTTAATTTAAATTCAATTAGTCAACATATAGTACATCGTTAGTTTCAGATATAGTGTTCAGTAATTTATCAGTTGCATATAACACCTAGTGCTCATCATCACGTGCCTCCCTTAATGCCCATCACCCAGTTACCCCATCTTCCCACCCACCTCCCTTTGTTCCCTATAGTTAAGAGTCTCATGGTTTTTCTTCCTGTCTGATGACTTCCCATTCAGTTTTCCTCCCTTCCCTTATGATCCTCTGCACTTTCTTATATTCCACAGAGGAGTGAAACCATATGATAATTGTCTTTCACTGATTGACTTATTTTGCACAGCACAATACTCTCCAGTTCACAGCTTTTTTAATGGATTATCCATTACCTTCTCTCTCTTGGTGCAAACCTTTTTAACACAGTGGCTCACAAGAGGCAAAATAAACTGACTTCTGTAATCCAATTTCTCTTAACCTCTTAAACATTCTGTGGGTGTGAACATGAACTCTGGAAGAGGGAGGAGGAAGGAAAGAGGCCGGAAAGATCTGTCAGCTTTGAAAGCAGCCCCCCAATGATAGAGAATTGGCTTTAAGTCTCATAGACCTAAGTATGTGCATATGCAGACATCAAGCATAAAGTTAAAAATCATCTGTCTTTTCTGTGTTTTCAATGTAATGCCGGTTGTTATGAGAAGGGAAACAGAACAAAATGTCAGGAAGCATCTCAGGTGTGTTTTATCTTCAACATTTGAAAGGTAACTGTACAAATCATTTTAAAATCAGTATTAACTCAACAGAACTCTGAATTTTTTTTATTACCTTAAAGTTTCCCTGGCAAGAATATATGGGTAATTACCTTTTTTCAATTAAAGTGAATATGGAGGAGGTATCTTTTTGACAGTTTTTAAGAGAAAATGAGTAATGTAATGAAGAAGAATGGCCATTTAGTTCCTAAGACATACATTTTTATAAAATGTGCTAGCTCTTCTAACACTACTAATATATTTTTTTTAAAAAAGATTTTATTTATTTCTTAGAGAGCAGGAATGCAAGTGGGGGGAGGGGCAGAGGGAGAAGCAGGCTTCCCGCCAAGCAGGAAGCCAGGTGTGGGGCTCGATCCCAGGACCCTGGAATCATGACCTGAGCTGTAGGTAGTTGCTTAACTGACTGAGCCACCCTGGCACCCTGACTAATATTCTTTTTGATGTGAGGAACAATATTTCCTAATAATGACTTTAATCTTATAATTAAAAATTCCGTAAAAAGTTATGGCAGAGACTACCGGAAGAAACTAAGCAGTCTTTCTTAAATGTTCCCTTGTTTTCATTTACCACTTATCTTCTTTTTTTTTTTTTTAAAAGATTTTATTTATTTATTTGCCAGAGAGAGAGAGAGAGAGCATAGGCAGGCAGAGTGGCAGCAGAGGCAGAGGGAGAAGCAGGCTCCCTGCTGAGCAAGGAGCCCGATGCGGGACGCTGGGATCATGACCTGAGCTGAAGGCAGCCGCTTAACCAACTGAGCCACCCAGGCGTCCCTACCACTTATCTTCTGCTGCTTACTCTCCCTTCTGCAGACAAAGATTGATTATTTTAGCAAAAAGTTGTGAATACCCATTATGTGCATTGGTCCAGGGTGAGGAAGCAACAGTTGTGAATAAAACAAAATGTGATGAGGAAGCCAACCAAAATTCTCCAGGTTGCATTTACATGCGTAAGGCATGACAAAAACTGTTAATTATTTCCGGTTCTATTTTCTGACTTTGTCCCATCAGTGTCCAAGGAACTCCATGAAATCTGATTGATTGCCAATTACTGGCATTGCTGCCACTAATAGCCCTGTTTGTCCTGGGGTCTATTTCCTGTGAGAATTGATAAAATATACAGAGAGAAAAGTAGAAAACCAGAGGGGACCATGCCACTTACTTTAGAAAGATTCTTTAAATGGGCAATAAAGACAAAGTCTCATTAAGAGGAGGTTTTCAGGAGGTATTTGATGGCGGGGAGGGAACTGGAGGCCAGAGGATAGAGCATAAGCAAAGGAGATTTTTACAACCAGAGGGTGTGTAATGGAGGAAATTAAAATCCAGAAGGGAAATAGCCATCCAAAGCTGCTGCAAAGAAGAAAAACAGGAAAGTAAAGGAGAAGCAGATCGAGGTCCGGGAAGGACCTCAAACATTAAAAAAGAACATTTTAGGGGGGTCCAGGTGGCTTAGTCGGCTAAGCACCTGACTCTTCATCTTAGCTCAGGTCTTAATATCAGGGTCATGAGTTGAAGCCCCGTGTTGGGCTCCACAGTGGGCATGGATCCTACTTTAAAAAAAAAAAAAAAAGAAAGAACATTTTTAGTTGAAGCAATAAACAAGAGAGAGGAGAAACAAAAGCAGCTCATGTTCTTCTGTTGGGCCTGGTATAGGTGCTTCCCATTCACAAACAGCTACTATCCCTCAGTCATTTACTACAGTGCAGTTGTGGTTCTAAGTCCCGTACTCAGGGAGTCCTCTTAAACCCTCACAACCATCCCATGAGATCAGGACCATTACTCTGCCTTACAGCTATAAGTGGCAGGACCAGCCTCCTTGCCCAGGTCGTGTGGCTCATAGTCCCTGCACATCCTGCTCCCCTCCCCCCAGGGAGCTCACCTGGTTCTGCTGAGACTGCCGGTGCCAACAATACCATGGTGACCTCTTCTTGGGAACATGGCAAAATCACTTGTCCCGAGCCCTTGCAGCAGGATGAGGCATGGGCTGATTCTGAATGTGAGTGGCCATGATGTGTCCAAACTCTCTAAAACCTCTCAGAGGGCCGCTCATGCTCTCTTGGTTCTGTCGCCAAGGGTAAGACTCAGAGGCCCCAGGGGAGAACTCTGAAGCGGTAGAAGATGGCGAAACCACTCCCTGACATGGTCTGAGTCCAATTGCCAAAGACCCAGATGGACTTCAGTGTTTTCAAGAAATAACTTGTCTCAAATCACTAAGATTTAGGAGTTACTCTAGTAGTAGCTTTTTGCTGTTAAGACCTCCATTTTTTTCCTGGAAAAGCTCTTTGTCATCTTGTATAGGGTATCTCAGCAAACCAATGGATTGGTTCTTGGCTTTGCCTGTAGAGCCAACACTTCAGAATTCTTGGTGACGAGCAAGCTGGGCAGGGTCACTCTGGGGACCTGTACACTCTGGAAGGCTAAGGAGGCTGGTGAGCCCAGAGCTGGTACAAGCTGCATCTTCTTGTAGAGTCAAGCTGAACTAGGACACCTCAGGCCACAAGAGGGGTCTTGATGTTCAGGCCTCCTGCTCTTTCTGTCTGTCAGGCCATTGAGACACCCCTGGGTTCTATCTGTGCATCGCCTAGGGGATTTCTCAGGTAAGTTCCACACATTCCTCACTGCACTCAGTATTTTTCTGAATATCCAAGGTCCTGACACACAGCTACAAATAATTGCCTCTTTCCTCTGAAATTTTAACCACTCAGTCACTGCATCTACTTCTAGAACTTAGGGGCCTAAGAAGAGAAGGGAAGGGGGATTCCGATTTTTGGTGCTCTGTCAACCACAGAATGCTTGCCAAGCTGCAAAAGAAGAGAGCCATCTCTTCCCACACCCACCAATCACCATAATAGGCATGGTAAGTGGTTCATGAGCTGTAACAGAGAGAATTTGGTGATGTTAAATGGAGAACTCAGAAGGAATGAGATTAATGGAGTATGGTCATTGTCTACTTCCATTTTCCTGCTTTAAGATCTTTGATATATCCTCCTACCTTTGTCTGTGCCCTTGGGGTGGGGAAAAAAGCTCAGAGATACAGAACCAAGGTTCTGTGGGAAGACTGACATCTTGTAAGCCTGCAAGCCTGAATCTCTGGGCAGGTGGGGGACCCAAATGTTCTCTGAAGATGAATAGAAATAATCTTATGTAAAACAAGGGCAATGTTGGACTCTGTTTTTGGACTCCCAGGCTTGGCTCTTGGTTGAATATTGCAGTTATTTAGGCTGGCAGATCCCTGGTCTATTGAAAAAAAGAAAAAGAAAAAAAAAAAAGCAGCAAGCATCCTTGGGTCTCCTGCAGAAGCAGTGAACCAGTTAGTGTCTGGAGCACCTCTCTGACACCAGAGGTTACTTCACTCTGTTTTAAGATGACCTAGTACATATCCATAAGAGAAAAGTGTGGTTTATTTCAATATATTTTATATTTTATGAGTGGCTATCCATATTATAAAATCACAAAACGTGGGAACTGAAAGAGAGCTTAATGAAACTTAATTTTCCTGATTTAGGAAATGAGTATGTTGGACTAGAACAGTTATAAATATGCTTCCAACTGTTAAAGTCATACATACATATCATATATATGGTACATATATATGTATACACATATATATGATACATGTATATATGTATGTACATACATATGTATGTATGTACATACCCATGGACACATAAAAAGCCGTAAAGTATCAAGCTGCATTTTTTTTTTTTAAGCAAACATGTCAAAATGCCTACGTGATACATTTCTTTCAGGAAGTAAGTCTCAATCGACTGTGAATATGAAAGCAATTTTAACGTTGCCCATCATTCCCTAGTAGACAGAGACCATTTTTCCAGGCCCTAGATAAAATCTCAGGCCGATCCAATAGCTTTTCAGGCCCAAGAACAGTCTTTGATGTTCAAAATTCCGAACAACTTAACATCTTAACTCCAACCTAATCCTCCTCTGAACACAAGTTGGCTTCCGGCTTGGAGGCCTGCTGTGGAGAACTGGATGTTGTTAGCTTCTTCTCTCCTTTATTTACCTCTTCTCCAACCTCCTGGCACTTGTATTGGGCCCCTGAAGGTCACCCTATGGAGAGAGGGGAGGAGGGAGCCAAAATGCATCCCCAAAAGTCTGAAGGAGTCCCCTTCTGGCCCCCGCCCCCGGCCCTACCCCACCCCGGCCCCTGGTGACTGCTCTGCCATCGAGGCCGCTCTCCAGTGGAAGGAGGCTTCAGGTTTATCTTCCTTGGTCTCTCTTGCTGAGAACAGCTCTCCTCTGGTCAACAGCTTATCTCTTCTCACCACCCCAAGATCCTAACTAGTTACCCACCTTTCTTTTGGGATCCCCTCTCTACTTTAGGAAGTTCCGTTGGGCAAGATCCATTTATCTTAGTCTGTTTAGAATAAGGAAGTTGGAAGAACTAAATTTCTGTTATTATAAGCCACCCAGTCTATGATACTTAGTATAGGAGCCCAAGAGGACTGAGACAACACCTTTCCTCCCAGTCTGAATGGTGGGGTAGGGAAGCATTAAATGCAACAATTTCTTCTCTTTGAAGATGAAATGGCATAATTTCATCCAGGAATTGCCTGGTTCTTCCTGTTAGGTCTTTGCAAACTGTTTTATAACAAATGTGGATAAAGACTCTGAAGATGGTAGTGGCCAGTATCAGATATGTAAGCTATAATATTATTTATAGCCTCTGTTAGATATGCTCAAAGCCTCACATGTAGAAACATCTGGTTGCTCTAGGAAGTCATCAAAAATTCCACTAACTCAGAAATAGTGACTTCATTGTGCCCGACAATGACCTCCTTTCCCTCAAATTAGCAATTAATATTAGCATATCATATTAGCAGTTGTATTTCTACAAGCAACCCAAAAGATGGCTTTAGCTTATTAATGATTTAATTATCAGAATTAGGGAGATGGGAAATGTGGTCCAGTTCCACCAGTTGAAAAATAAGCCCTAAACAAGTATATTTTTAAGTGGTGATGATTTGGCCTTAACGTTTTCAGGCTTCTGATGAATGGTTAGATGCACATGGTCAAAATATATCATGAATAACTGGGAAATCTATCCCCCTGAGGTCAGTGTTGCTCAAGGTCAGTGATTAGTTCTTGGGGCTTCTATACACCCTCTCCCACAAGAATGATCTCAGTTGTAATCACCACAGGGATAAAGAAAAATGAAAGTGACTTTATTTAAATGCCATATCAATGGAGTAAATAAGGAAGTGGTCTGGCTTTTTTCCCTACCCTTAGAAAATAGTATGACACACAGTAAACACACAATGGGTATTATTCTTGATGATGAAAAGGAACATGAGGACAATAATGTTAATGTTCTCAGGACAGGCCATCTCATGGAACCACTCTTGCCCACAAGCGTTGGTTGGAATCACAGTCATTTATTCGGCAAGCATTTGTGTCAGCACTGTGCAAACTATTAGAAAGGGTACAGTGAGCCAGAGATGGGCTTGCCATCAAGGTGCTTATCACTACCAGGCAGGTAATAGTGTGGTAAGACTCTTGATGGAGCTACTCTGTTGGCTCTGGAACCACCTAAAAATCAGAAAAAACTTTAGGGTGGGATTCATATCCCTAACCAGGGATCTGATAATGAGTTAGAGTGGGCCAGGAACAGGAGAAGGAAAGAGAGCCTATGGAACTGCTCAGACAAAGGTTAAGAGATGAGAAAGCATTCAGGACACAGCTGACAGTTCACTATGATGGGGGAGTGGAAGGGATGACAGGAAAGGAGATAAGAGAAGCAAGCAAAGAACTCAAGATGAAAGTCCTTGAAGGTCATGTGGAGAAATCTGGACTGTGTCCTACGGGTAATGAGGCACAATCAAAGGGGTATAGAGTGGAGGAAGGGGGTTGCATGCTCTGATGGGAATGTGAACAAAGATTGCTATGGCCCAGTGGGAAGAATGGAAGGAAGGGAACAAAAATGGAGTTGAGGAGACTATTTAGGAGACTGTTGGATTAACCAGGTGAGAGAGAAAAGAACTCAAACTAACATAGGGACAATTAGAAAAGAGAGAAATAAATGGATTTGAAAAATTGAAGAAGTAAAGCCGATAGTAGGCCTCAGTGACTGACTAGATGTGGGGAATGTGGCAGAGGGAGGAGCGGGGGATGCCATCGAGACTCTGACCCTGCAGGGCAACAACAGGGATGACAGGTGCTGTTCATGAGAAAGGCAATACAGTGCAGACGTGGGCTTGGAGGGAGCTATGATCGCAATTTAGGATATTCCCTTTCCAAAATGCTGGTGGATAGCCATGTGGAGGTGACAAGCATACTGTTGAATTTTCTGTGGATTCTGCAATGAAAAGATAAACAAATGGAACCCACAAAGGATTCTAAGAAATTGCGGTGGAAAAGATAAGTATCACTAAAGCCAAAGAAAAGCAGTTCAAGAACGCAGTGGTTACCAGTATCAGATGCCACTTAGAGCCTAAATCAAATAATGCCAGAAAAGCCACCTTAAATTTTAGCAACAAGATTTTAGTGATCTTGACAGGAGCAGTATTAGAGAAATGTTGGGAGAAAGGCCAGATTATAGGAGAATAAAGAAGTGGTGATGGTGAGTGTAGGCACCTGTTTCAATATACCTGACTGAAGCCAAGGGTAAACAGATAAGGAAGTAGGTGGATGTTTTAAAATTAGTTTTCATTATTATTCCAGAAATGGGAAGCTAGCAGATCAGAAGACCACTGCCATGGAAAACATAGTTTGTTACAGTTCCCAAAAGGAGGGGCAGACGGGCCACACTGGGCCACCCTGGGGAAGCACCAGGGTCAGCCAGGAGGCAAAGGAAGATGGGGGAAAATACAGGCAGAAGACTTTCTTGTGGATTTTATAGGAAGGCAAGGCAAGACAGGGTAAGGGGCTTAGAATTGACTAGCAGGACTAATTCCGGTGGGCTCTGGAGCAGAGGGCCTGTCTGTTGTTGTCTGGTACCTGGGCCTGGGGTAATTAGCGTAGGAGGAGAGTGGGCCAAGTGCAGCAGTCCTGTGAGAGCCACGTGAAAGAGGTGGTTAGGGTCTGGGTTCCGAATTGGCTAGTTTACACAGGACAGGTGAGTTGTTTTTTGTCTCTAGAAATTAGCTAACTTGGAGAGAGGTGGACCCTCTCTGGTCAGCAAGGCCTCAGATGCCAGAGCATCAAGAATACAGAATGGTAAAAGTATAGTTAATCCATAAGAAAGGAACGTGGAAACAAAGGAGGGCATTGTTTTGGATTGGAGGAAACTTGAACTGGTTTAAATGCTGATGGAATGAAGCAGTAGCAAGAGAGGCAGCAGGAAGGAGAAGGGACTAGAACAGAGCAAAGCTCATCAGGCTGAAAGGGAAATAGCATTAGCATTGACTGTGGCAGTGAACCTTCTCTTTAACTAGAATGGAGGGAGCCCATGAAAGGATGGGTGGAAGAAAGGTGTGTGGCAAGAATTTGAGGGCGTTTCTCTCCAGTGGCTTTTATTTTCTCTCAAGAAGTAGAAGGAAAATTCCCCCACAGAAGAATGATGAAAAATACAGATAGATAGATGTCAACTTTATGGTCACCCATTTTCCCCGAATGTGGTTTCACTTATAAGTAGAAAACATGACAGATCAAACTTTGTCATTCAGTCATTCTCTTTCTTTCCTTTAAAAGGTTGGTCTTAACCCCCCAGCCACCAACTGTAGGCCCAGGGCAGGCCTTAGCCGAGGTCCGTGAGCAGCACTGGGACCATCATGGCTGTTGATGAGTTCTGGGCACCTCAGATCATCAGTGTGATGGTGAGTTTAGAGAGCCTCCAGTCACCGGAACATTTGGGAAGGACAGATGAAGGAGCGTTTCCTGAAGCCTGGGAGTATCTGGTGGCCGGAGGAAAGGTGTATTGAAGAAGTGGGGGCTGACCTCAGGAAGCAGAGGCCAAGGGGAAGGAACAAAGAATCTAGAGGTGAAAGTCCAGAAAGGGCCGGCGCAGGCTGCTCTTAGACCAGCACAGCCAAACAGGGCAGTGTATTTAGAACTCAAAGATGCACACTTGTCCTCCCCCCCCCCCCGCCCCGCCCCGACCCTTCTCTCTCAGGTTTCTGTTTTATGATTTGTTAGACTTTCTGTCTTCACTGGTTTAAATAAAGCACTAACCTGCTTTGTAGCCCAAGTGATTATTTCTTATTACTTAGTTGCTTTCATAATGTAGTCTCAGAAAGCTGAAGCTGCCTCAGAACCCCAGTCCTCACTTCCCAGTGTAGCTTTATGCGGGAAGGGTCTGTCCACCCCACACAGCTGATGAGAAAAGACTTCAGATACCCCTGCATGCACGGGTGCCCCAGACCCCACCCCGGAGTGTGCATCAGGAGGGCCCTCACCTAAAAGCAGTTTTCAAGGTTCTGCTTTGCTTTGACATTTTCAGCAGTCTGCTTTCCAAATCAACCACATAATAAAGTGGCGGAAGTGAGCCACCATTATTTGCCAAAATGGCCACGCCTCCCACTGGATTTTGAGGAGGAAACAGAGAAACTTTTCCCATTTCCATGCTCTGCCCCTACTCTGGGGATCAAGTGTTTCTATACCAGGGGGAAGGGTCCTTGAAAGGCTACCTGCTCTGTCACCAGCACCAGGCCCTCCCTCAAGACACATGGGCTCCCTCAACTGTCACAAAAGAAGAAAGACTCAGACCTTTCCTTGGTAAAACCTCTAGATAAAAAGATCTCATAAATTTCTGCAGTGACTATTTCAAAACCAAATAACGTTCTGATTTTGCCAGCCTCTGAAATAAAAGAGAAAGAGACTGGAGGGTGGTAGGGCACAGAGAGCAAGGAGGGGAGTACCACTGCCAAATGGGAAAACAGGAAACAGAATATAGAGGGAGAACCAAAAAATAAAAAAGGTGTAACTGACCCCTAAATGAAGAATTTTGTATGAAAGTATAGAGCTGTCTCTTCTCCCCTTTATTACCTATCAACTATGTTTGGGAAGAATGAAATGGGACCTACTGCAGCCCTAGAAATGTAGCTGTTGGAGAGCTGTCTCTTCATTCTAACACACACACACACACACACACACACACACACACTACACAAACGGAAATCTGATGAGCCAACGTCAACAGATATTCATATCAGACTGGAGTAGACTGTCCCCTCAGGATTTCCAGCTCACACCCACGGCTCTCATGACTACTTCTCCACTTCTCTCTTTGCCTAGAGAGGGGTCAACACTTAGGAATCCTCTCTGCGCCTGCAGTTTTCACGTTTCTGTTTCTGACTGCCCTTGGCCCAACTTCCCACCAACTCCCTTCTCTCCCTGCTCCAAGCTGCCCACCTCTTCCTCTCCATCTGAAATGAAAAAGAGATTCTGCTCTTCCTGGCTGATTTGCTGGAGTGGCTCAGCCAGGACAATTCCCTGTAGACATTACAGCAGAGAGGATGGCCAAAAGCCCTCCTATTTCTTAGTCAAATCAATGGAAATGTCTTCTTTCTTGTACTTCTTTCCATGCCCCCTACCTTCCAACCTCCATCCCCAGCAGGAGCAGCTGCTGTGAATCCTTTATTGCCTTGAGATAGACCATCTGCCTGGGACAAGCGGGTGGGGAGTGGTATGTTGAACCGTATATCACTTAGGAAACAGAGATGAATTTGAGACGCCATTGAGTTTATGGAAGTTAGGAGGAGAGAGTTTTAATTTCATTCAAAAATGGTGGCCAGTGGGTGCTGCTATGAAGCCTCCGAGCCCCAACGTCAAAGACTTGCCTCAGCATATTTTATGGGCTCTGGGGCTTCATGTGGCTGTGCTGGCAGCTATGGGGAGAGCCGTGCAAGTTCCCTGCTTTACTGAAAGTGTCAGACCATCCAGAGGTGTGCCCACACTGAGGCTAGAGTGCCAGGAGAGCAGTGGTGGGCAAAATCACCCACTGGTCAGTCGCCCTTTTCCTGCTCTCATTTTTCCCTAGTGCACATAGAGTTGATTTTCCAGAAGTTAAGTATGCTGATGACATAATTCCCAACAGAGGTTTGAAGAGTTTGATTTTCATTAGTCCAGTTTCTTATTCTACTTGGTAAAGTCTCACTGGGAGTTCTATAACCACTCACGTGGAACTAAAACTTTTTTTTTTAAATAATAAACCAGTTGTTTATTGCACACTTAATGTTTGCCAAGCATTTCCTAAATATTACAATCCAGCATTAAAAATAGAGTCTTTGTACTCTGAGAGTGGCAGCAAAGTTAGAAGAGAAGAACCTAGAATGCTGAATTGCCCGAGAACAAGAGAGTATGACTTGCAAGCAGATGCCATCTTGGGTTTGTGACAGGAAGGGCTAAGGCTGTCCCCAGAGGAGTGAAGTCACTGCAGGCTGGGGGTCTGGGAGGACTTTGCAGTGCCATTGTGTCCTAGCTGCGAGGCAAGGGCCTCAGATGAGGCTGTCCTGGTTGAGTGTTGCCTCTGGCACTTACTAGCTGTGGGGCTTTCGAAGTCTCAGTTTCACTTCTGTTAATGAGGACGGTAATAGTACGTACCTTGTACCTCGCAGAACATTCGTGAGGATTAAAGATCGAGTATACAAGAGCCTGGCCCACAGTAAGCACTTCGGAACTGCTAGTAGGATTATTCTGAGCGGGGTCTCTGGAGGGTGGGTGGGATTTGGACAGGCAGATGGGGGAGAAGGTAGAGCCCAGGCTTTGAGGCCATCTGGAGTGAGGATAATGGGAAGGAAGTGCAGCCGTGATAAAGCGGATGTGAGTTCTGATCCCAGTTCTCCTATTTTCTTGTGATCTGGGGCAAGTACGCCCTGTGCCACAGCTTCCTCATCTGTTAACAATAATAGTAGTTGCCTTGTAGTGTTGTAGTGAGGACTAAATGTGGTAATGTATCCTAAATACTCAGCACACTCTTGGAAGGCAAACAGTGGGGGCTCATGAGCTGACGTGACTCTGGGCAGAATGTTTAGGGAAAAAGAATGGAAGACTTATTCTATGAACATCTCACTCTGTGCACTTCAGTTTCTTTTAAATGTTTTAGTGTGTGGAGATTATTAATTCATAAAAAAAAATCTCAAAAAGCATATGCAGAAAGAGATCAGTACAGAGCCTGGTATGGAGTAAATACAAAATGGGAACCAGCATTACATGATAATTGCTGCAATATACTAACATGTTCCACACGGGATGAGACCACATTCTTTATCACCTGCAAAAAAGAGTGCAGAATAAGCTCAAAAGACAGACTCCATCAGAGCAGTATTATGCAAAACAAATGCTGAAATTACATTCAGCCTTCTGAAGGAAACAAACCATGTTCAAGTACTTAAAGTAATCTTAGCATCTATTTTATAACACTTAATTGACCCGATTATACTACCCCCCCCCTCCGCCGCCTCCACAAGCATTAAACACCCCCAGGAGGTTTTCTACTTGCTTTCTCAGCTCTTTAACTATTAAGGAATATGCCTTAAAATAGTAAATTTACATTTACTTTAAAAATTAACACATACTTTATGTTTTTATGCACCTCAGATCCCTTTGACACTATTCTGAGTTACTGAGAGTTCATTGTAGCCAAATGCTTCAGAGCTGTCAGTGTTTCTTCTCCATACTTTAGGCTTGAACTGACATTTACTTTCCTTTCCTGCCTTTTTTTTCCTTCTTCTGCATCATCTCCCATTCCTTTCCTACATGCTGTGATCCTGTGGGTCAGCTTGGTGGGGTCTCATTGGCAGCTCTACAGCCTTCTAAGCAAGGGCGTCAATTCAAAAAGGCTTCCCTGATTACTCCAGAGCCCCCTGGGTCAGACGGTTGAATAATGAGCTCTGAGAAGCCCTGACTTTGCTTTCCAGGCGTGGCTCAGAGCCTGGCCTCCCCCTGTGCAGTGACCCTCACCCAGTTCCCCATCACACGCCACCTTCCAGGGACCTGGAGGGAATCACTGACATTCAGCCACTGCCAGTGGCTCAGTGACTCTGAGGCACTGTTGCAGGCTCGTAAGGGAATCTTCATGTGTTAAACCATTTGTTGAGTTCTTAAAAATCTGACCACTTTATTTATTTTTAAAATTTTAAAATTTTTTTATTAAATTAATTAAATTATTATAATTAAATTAAATTATTAGCCCCAGGGGTACAGGTCTGTGAATCGCCAGGTTTACAGACTTCACAGCACTCACCATAGCACATACCCTCCCCAGCGTCCATAACCCAGCCACCCTCCCGCTAGCTTAGCCCTCTCCCCTGGCAACCCTCAGTTTGTTTTGTGAGATTGAGAGTCTTTTATGGTTTGTCTCCCTCCCAATCCCATCTTGTTTCATTTTCTCTTTCCCTACCTCCCAAGCCCCCCACATTGCCTCTCAGATTCCTCATGTTAGGGAGATCATATGATAATTGTCTTTCTCTGATTGACTTATTTCGCTCAGCATAATACCCTCTAGTTCCATCCATGTTGTTGCAAATGGCAAGATTTCATTTCTTTTGATGGCTGTATAGTATTCCATTGTGTATGTGTACCACATCTTCTTTACCCATTCATCTGTTGATGGACATCTAAGTTCTTTCCATAGTTTGGCTATTGTGGACATTGCTGCTATAAACATTCGGGTGCACATGCCCCTTTAGATCACTACATTTGTATCTTTAGGGTAAATACCCAGTAATCTGACCACTTTGTGTTTTGTGTTAATCATTAGAGGGCCTTGCCTCCCTTCAGTTAAACTCAACCTATGACTCTATCCTCTCACCACCGGAAGTCTATTGTGTAGCGAATATGCTAACACAGCTTAAATTCCAGAGTAAAAGTACCAGAAGCAAAGAGAAAACAATCTCAGCAAAACCTGTGTCCTTGAGGTTTCATTTTTAAATTCTAATTTTTCTGAGTCATTGGCAATATTTTTCTAGAAATAGATTTTACTTTTTTAGATCAGCGATTGTTTTCCCATCTGGGTTTTCCACTTTGAAATTCATCAGGAACAAAGCTGAAGTCAAAATTTTCACAGCTCTTTGGTGGCAGCTTGATTACCGCTCTTCATCCAAGAAATACAAGTAAAATTGATTTGAATAGAGGACAAGATGTACAGAAAATATACTCAGAAATATCAGACTTTCCCAACTTCTTGCTGTTTGCCTCACAGAGGAGAACAAATCCCACATTCTGCCTCGTCGGCCCCAAATACTTCTCTGGAAATTCTCTTGCATGAGAGCCATATTTAGAAACTGATGTGAATAAGGGCAACTGATGTTGGCAGATTTGGTGTCTGGTGAAAGCCCACAGACACCCAAACTGTGACTGTGACAGACATACTTGTTGCCTCCCAGTATTTATTCCCCTAAATTTAAAGGATCACTTTAAAAAGAGCAAGACAAGGAGCTATTATTTCTTCCAGATGGATAGGGAGTCATTTTCAAAGAAATAAAGACATTGATTTCTTTGGGGTCTTGTCAATAATAGTTCAAAGTTTGCATTATCAGAGGAAGAGAGAAGCTTCCTCTTCTAGGAAAAGCTGGTAGACTTAGACGGGAACTCAGAAGGTTTCTTTATAAAGCCATGAATTAATGAAGGTTAAGCTGCGGGGCCCCTCACTTGCCCAGGCCCCTGCCAGTGCTGGGAGCTCATCACTGGTGGGAAGGGGAGGGCAGGTTGTAATCAGGAAGCTTTTCTTCTTAAGCATTTCTGGTAAATTACCCAATCTCAGAAGGAAAGGACTCAAATCTCCATAGCACCAATAATTTGTTGTGACTTTTCTTTTTATGTATATTTATTTTTATACAATTTTTATATTCATAATTTTATATTATTTTCCTTAAAGAGAGTGCCCAAAATTGTATTAGCTCCAGGACCCACAAAATCTGGTTTACTATTATATAAGAGTGAATCATTTTTCACTATAATTTATTGCCTGGTTTCCTTAATTGGTGGCTTCTTTTTAATTTTAAAAGCAGTTATTATAGTATGATCTTTCCTTCATTCAGCCAAACCGTGGAATGCAAACTTAGAGAAGAGTGTGTGTGTGTGTGTGTGTGTGTGTGTGTGTGTGTGTGTGTGTTGGAGGGGCAGGGGAGCAGTGATATGAGGGCTTCTGAAGACAGGACTTCATTTTTCTTCTAGAAGATGGACCCTTAGGTTTTGTTTTCTTTTGCTCCCTGAAACATTGAAATGTCTTAAATTGGCAGTATGTTTCTGGCTTTCCAAAGTTATGAACACACACTGACATTTCAAAGAAACCACAGCCCACCCACCATTGCCCTGAGTAGAATTTGCTATAATGAAAGTTGCGATTAGAAAGAGTTTATCATTGGATCTCCTGTAAAGATACGGTTGACCACGTTGTTCAGCATTTCACACTGTCCCGTTACAGGGGACTCTCTAAAGCGTCTCTCTGGTCTTAGTACCAAGAATGATTTACTTATTTTAGACCACTGGAGTGTTTATCTTATCAGCTACGTGAACTGTATAATCAGGGGCACTCACCACTTTGAGTTGGTTGCCAGTAAGCCCAGAGTTGGGTTTGCAGCTGAATCATGCCTAGTGCTTATGGTGTGCTCTTATAGTCATGTTCCTGGCACTACTTTATGTTATCTTTTTTCCCCTTTATTTCTAATAATTATTCATGCTATGCAGTTGGATTTTATATCTCCTTTATCAAGAGAATAGGGATATGAATTAATAAAACATTCTTTAAAAGGCATTCTGGGTATAGTTTTATTATAGGTGTATGGATTTGAAGCAAAAATTCTTTTCTAATCAAAACAAAAACTGAAAGGATTTTGAAGGGAAAGTAATTGAACTATGAAGCATCCTTCTTGTTAATTCCCACTTCCCCCCTTAGCATTCATACTTCCACTGGCTCATCCAGAGCGTTAGGTGTGCCTTTAGCATCATCCAGTGTTATTTATTTAACATCAGGGGGGCAGTAATGGTGACACTTTTTTCTAACTCCTCCTTGCCATACTCAGAATTTATCCCTCCCCCACCCCGTACCCCCATTCCTGAAAGGTCCCTGGCGCTCTGAGAGTAGTTATCAAGATCCAGATGGTACTCAGGATATCAATCAAATGCACTCAGGGCAGATGGATGCAAAAGAAATTTCAGAGACGGGTCTTAAAAGTCTGAAAAAGGCCTGGGTGGCTCAGTAGGTTAAAGCCTCTGCCTTCGGCTCGGGTCATGATCCCAGGGTCCTGGGATCAAGCCCCACATTGGGCTCTCTGCTCAGCAGGGAGCCTGCTTCCTCCTCTCTCTCTGCCTGCCTCTCTGCCTACTTGTGATCTCTGTCTGTCAAATAAATAAATAAAAATCTTAAAAAAAAAAAAAAAGTCTGAAAAAGGCTGTGAGGACCTTCTGGCCCTAGGGAGAACATCACAGATAATTCAGACAGAAAAGAGGTCTGACTGTGGGAGTGGCAGGCCCAATGTCCCCCAACCCTCTGCAAGACTCTAGCTATTATTTCCAGGACAATGGACCTCTTGTAAGAAGCAAGCAAAGAGTGATATGCCCCGGGGGTTAATTCTGCTAGGGTTAACTCTGGCTGGGACAGTCTTCCTCTGGACTAGTCTGAGGAATTTAATAGCCTTTATCTTTTTCTTTTTTTTTTTCTTTTGGAGAGAAAGCGAGCAAGAGAGCACGCATGTATAAGCAGGTGGGGAGGGACAGAGGGAGAGTCTTAAGCAGGCTCCATACCCAGTCCAGAGACTGACATGGGGCTCTATCTCATGACCCATGACCCTGAGATCATGATCTGAGTTAAAATCAAGAGTCAGACACTTAACCAATTGAGTCACCCAGGTGCCCCTAGTAGCTTTCCTCTTAAAATTCTAATCACCTAGGATTTCAGATTCAGGTCAGAGTGACAACTGAATCTAAGGGAGAGGCATTACCATTACTCCACATTTCTAGTTCTGATGCCCTTTGCCCCCGATGCCTCTCCGGTGTCTGTATTCAGCTCCCAGACTGCCCTCCTATAGCATCCCCACCCCTCTGACTTCACTGTCCTAGAAGCCTTCTCATTGACAATACTGACCTCTTTCCTTTATTTCAATCAAAGATACCTTTCTCAGACTTTCCCTCCTATTCCTAAAAAGAGGGGGTGGGTTGACTCTGGGTAAATTTGAAATTCTATGTGAATCAGGATGATGTAAGTATTTTATTTCCACCCACAAGCTGAGATGACTACTACTGAGTTATGTCACCTAAGAAAGGAAAGTCAGAATTCAAAAGTACATTAAGACTCAGAGAGCAATACTGAATGGCGTCTTAGTCAATTTGGGCTTCTATAACAAAGTCCCATAGACGCGGTAGCTTATAAACAACAGAACTTCATTTCTCATAGTTCTGGAGGCTGGGAAGTCCAGATCAAGATGTTGGCAGATTTGGTGTCTGGTGAAAGCCCACAGACACCCAAACTGTGACTGTGACAGACATACTTGTTGCCTCCCAGTATTTATTCCCCTATATTTTCCTTTGCTAGTAAAGTCCCATTTGGTTCATATATTAGATGACCATGTGTTTCGGAAACACCAGGCTTTTCCCTACTCCAAGAATGAATCCTGATTAGTGTAGGCTGGTCATGGTATTCTCTTCTTATCAAGGCTAGCATAAGATTATGAAGCAGCTGAGGAAGGGATTCTGTCAGGGAACTTCTGCAAGAGTTTACAGTACCCTTACAGTGGCACATGCGGAAGGGACATGCCTCTTCCCCTCTTCAAACCTTAGGACGCAGTGAGCTATGGCAGCTGTGTTGAGAACATGAGGGGGTGTACCTGAGAATAAACTGAGGATGGCAGAACAGAAAAGTGGAAAGAACCTGGCTCCTTGATTACATTTTTGAGCTTTTGAACTAGTCAACTCTGGAGTCTCCTTGTTTCTCACATTTTAATGAAAGGTAACACAATTTTCCTATTATTTAAAGTACATTCGGTTCTCTTTTCTGTTTCTTAAATCAAAAGCATATTCGTTAGTATAATAACCAAAAATATAAGAACAAAAAAAAAAAAAAAGGAAAAAAACCCCAACACTCAACTCACCCTAGTGAGAAGAGCTAAGAGTATGTGTGTTGGGAACAACTAAGATTCCCAGCAAGGCCACATAGCACCAACTTAACTTTTTATAAATATCACCCTTGACAATTTATCGTTTTCCTTATGATTCATTTGCTTATGGTTATACATGTTATTCAGTAGTTTCTCCAAGTTATTTTATTCTCGTTGCTTTTATTTGGAGGCAGGGACAGCTAATTATACTCTAGAACAGGAGTCAATAAACTTTTTCTGTAAAGGACTAGGTAGTAAATATTTTATGCTTTGTAGGCCATATGTCTCTGTCGCAATTTTTTCTTAATTTTGCCAGGATGGCTACAAGAGTAAACACAGACATTACATGAGTGTAGCTATGTTCCAATCAGACATTTTTATGGAAGATGAAATTTGAATTTCATGTACTTTCACCTGTCATACAATATTATTCTTTTGATTATTTTCAGACATTTAAACAATGTAAAAACTGCATAAATGACTACATGTAAAACTGGGGAGATCTGAACAAAATCAATGGATTATATCAATGACAACTTCCTGGTTGGTTATATAATGTGTGGTTTTTAAGATGTCACCACTGGGGGAAACTGGAGCATACATGGAATCTCTCTGTATTCCTTTTTTTTTTTAAATCTTGGTAACATATTCATAACATAAAATGTATCATTTTAACAATTTTTAAGTTTATAATTTAGTGGCATTACAGTGTTGTACAACTCTTACCACTACCCATCTCCAGAACATAATTATTCCAAAACAAAATAGCACGCACTTAAAAAAAATTCCTCATTCTTCCCTTCCCACAGCTCATTTTTAATCTTTATGAATTTGACTGTTCTTGATACCCTAGAATAAGTGAAACCATGCAGTATTTGTCTTTTAGTGTCTGGTTTATTTTGCTTAGTCTAATGTTTTCTAGGTTTACCTGTGTTCTAGCCTATATCAGAATTTCATTCCTTTTTAAAGCTTTTATTTATTTGTGAGAGAGAGAGAGCATGAGAAAGAGCAAAAGTAGGGGGAGGGGCAGAGGCAGAGAATCCCAAGCAGAGCTCTTGCTGAGCAGGGAGTTGGACACAGGGTTCAGGGCTTGATCCGATGACCTTGAGATCATGACCTGAGCTGAAATAGAATCAGATGCCTAACCAACTAAGCCATCCAGGTGCCTTCCGAATCCTTTTTAAAGATGAATAATGTTCCGTGGTATGTATATCCCACATTTTATTTATCTTTTTATGCATTGATGGACAATTGCGCTGTCTTTGCTATTGTGAATAATACTGCTGTGATCCTAAGTGTACTAATACATGGTCAAGTCCTTGCTTCTCATTCTTTTGGATATATAACTAAAAGTGCAATTGTTGAATTATATAATAACTCTGTTTTTAATTTTTGGAAGAGCCCGTGTAGTGTTTTCCATAGCAGCTACACTATTCTCCATTGCTATGGCCAGTGCATAAGAGTTCCGGTTTCTCCGCGTTCTTGCCAACACTTGCTGTTTTCTGAGTCATTTTCCCCTGATTTTTCACAGCCCTCCTAACGAGGGTAGATGGTCTCTTGCTGTTTTTTTTTTCTTTTTTCTTGCTATGGTTTTGATTTGCATTTCTGATTACTGATGTTGGGCATCTTTTCAAGTACTTAGTAGCCATTTTTATATCTTCTTTGGAGAAATGACCATTCAAGTCCTTGCCTTTTTTTTTTTTTTTTTTTTTTTAAAGAGAGAGGGAGAGAGTTGGGGAGGGGCAGAGGGAAAGAGAGAATCCCAAGCAGGCTCCATCTGCAGCATGGAGCCCAGTGAGGGGGAGGTGCTCAATCTCAAGACCCTGAAATCATAATCTGAGCTGAAATCAAGCGTCAAATGCTCAACTGACTGAGCCACCCAGACACCCCATTCCTCGCCCATTTTTTAGTAGGATCATTTGGGGATTTTTGTTGTTGAGTAGGAATATATATTTTAGATTTTAATCACTTATCAAGTATATACATGATTTGCAAATATTTTCCACTTCTGCGAGTTGCCTTTTCACACTTTTGATAGTCTTTTGATGCACAAACTTTTAATTTTATTAAATCCAGTTTATCAACTTTTTTTCTGTGTTCTTGTAACTATGTGACAGTTATCTCAAATTTAAAAGTTGAGTCAGACAAAATGTGCAAATCATTCTTAACTCACAGATCGCACAAAAACAAGCAGCATTTGGCCCAAAATCAGTTGTGTGCCAATCCAAGCTACACAGTAGACATTGGAGTTATTGCCACTGTTTCTCTGAAGTCAGAAACACCATCCAACTAAGCCCTCATCCTGCTCCTAACCCCCTACTTTGGGAGCTTAAGAACTCAAAATACTTAAGTCACATGCATTGCTATGTATATAATACATGTATGCACATGGTTCCATTTTATTCCAAATATCAAGGGATTATCAAAAAAGTGGCTGCACTTTCATATTTAACTCTGAGAAGCCAACAAGGTTGGCTTTTTTTTTTTTTGATAAAGGTTTTTAAATGCCTTTTGAAAGCTTTGCTCTTAATATATTTGTTCTATTCCTTGCCTTGAAATTTTTAGGATTTTTAGGATTTGAAAATTTTAGGGTTGACACCTTTGACAAGTCACTACCAGCTTTTTCCCTTCCTAGGATACCCCCCTCCCCGCCCCACATCCTTATCCAGACTGCAGTGTGGTCTCCTATGGCCTCCCCAGGTAGCCTCTCCTATTGTGTAAAAGCTCTGATTGTTAGAAAGTTCTTGTATCACTGCATTCCAATTAGAGTTTTGAATCCCTTTTTAAAATTCAGCAGAGTGGGATTCCTGGGTGGCTCAGTCAATTAAGTGTCTACCTTCTGCTCAGGTCATGATCTCAGGGTCCTGGGATGGAGCACCACATTGGGCTCCCAGCTCAGCGGGGAGTCTGTTTCTCCCTCTCCCTCTTCTTGTGTTGTTTCTCTCTCTCCCTTAAATGAATAAATAAAATCTTAAAAAAAAAAGAAAGAATAAAATAAAATTGAGCACTGAGCCGTGTTTAAACGAGGTTTTTGTAATGGTAATGTTCTAGTCCTGAAATAAGGAGATGACTACATATTTTTCTTTATGTGCTAGAATTTACCTTAATGTTACATGAATTCTTTTTTATATATTGAGTATTTTTATAATAAATCTTAAGAGGAGCAATTCATCATTCTTGTTTCTATTAGAAATATTAGAAATTATAAAAATTAGAAATATTAGAAATAAAAGGCCTCCATACAAACTATCTCAGGGCTGTCTGGGGGATAGAAGAGAATATCTCCAAGACTACAACCCAGACTCCAGCCTCTGGGCAGTTTTCCCTGGCAGTCCAGCAGGCTCCTCACAGTCATATGTGCCCCCCCACAATCTCTTCTCCACAGGGCAGCTAAACTCATTTTTTTCTGAAAGTCCTATCTGATTGTGTCCCTCTCCTGTATAAAACATTTTAACAGTCTCTCAACAGTCTGAGTAAAGAGCAAGATGCCTACCACAGGCCACAAAGCCCGAGACCAAGTATGTCTCTCACCTTGTCTTGTTGTCTGCCCCTGCCCTCCATGTTCCGTGTCCTTAACTCCTCCCACGTGTCATGCTCTTGAATGTGCCATTTTGTCTGCCCGAACCTGTTTCTACTGCACAAACCACTCCTTGCCAGGGGTATATGTTTTCTTTTCTCTTAGGTAAATACCTAGGAGTGAGATTGTTACGTTATATGCTAAGTATATGTTTAACTTTATAAGAAACTGCTCAGTTGTTTTCCGAAGTAGCCATACCAGAAATGGACAGCAATGTACGAAAGTTCCAGTTGCTTCAAGTCCTTGCTAGCACTTGTCATTGGTAGTCTCTGTTATATGCTATATTTTTAACAAAGCATAGAATGATATCTGATGATGAGGTTCTCCGAAAATGCATAGAGGATGAGTAACTCCTTTGAATTCATTTCAGTGAGAGCGCTTGGTCTCCCCCCTCTAAGCCTTCATTGTAATAACCTTTTGCCAAGCTGCTGTGAAAACATGGGGATTTAACATACTTAACCACAGAGATTGTTTTTCAGACTGAATTGATGAAGTACAGCAGCTTCAAAGTCTTCACTTAACATTTCTATAAAGTCCTGACCACGACTTGTCTGTTGGAATCAACGTGGTGAGTGTGAAGGTCACATGTGTGGAAATGTCACAAAGGGTATAGTCACAAAGGGTGTGAAGACTTCCGGGAACGGAAATACTTTTGAAGGTTGGTTAACATATTTTCCAGATCATCTTCTGGTTTAACTCCTCAGAAGACTACCATTGAATTCTTTTTTTTTTTTTCCCCTTAACACAAAATCTAAATGTTTGTAAACACTTTAGATGCAGGTACCTTTGACAACTCTAATTTGCAATGCTGAGTGTAAGTGTGGCTAATATTATACCAATTAAAAGGCTGACATGCACATTGCTTGGGGTGTTTTATAGACAATTTGCTTTTTATGTCATCAGAATATTCCAGTGAGAATGTTTTTGACTCAGAGGTAATAGAAGCCTGGCTCTGGAGCTAGCCTTTGCTAAGGTAACATATTAATGAGTCATCAGAAGCTATAAATAGAATTCAGCATGAACTTCTGTCCACAAGTACACCACTGTTCCCACAAAAAGAGCTTTTACTAATGACAGGACATGGTCTGCTTGCCACTGTTGCAGCTGGGGGAGGGGGAGTGGACCTGGATAACCACAACCTTGTGGGAAATGTGCCTTGAGGTATGATTTGCCAAGATATCATTGTGTACTTTCTTGATCTCCCTTACAGGCAGTGAAGAAGCACTTGTATTGTTTTCCTTAGGGATCATCACTGTATAGGCCAGCCAAGATTTTCAGTCTCTCTCACATGGTAAATCCCAGACGATAATTGCCTTAAGGCGTTTATTTATCTTCCTTCTTTTTGTCTCCCCCCCCCACCTAGCATATAGTATAGTAATCATATAGAGCAATAATGTATGCCTAGGAGGGCACCATAATTATTTATTGAATGAATAGATGGATGGGTAAGTGTGTTAGCTTTATGCCTCCATATAATACTCTGGAATTTTGACCTTTTGCATTTACAAGTCAATAGAGTCAAGTCAGTTTCCTGTGTAACACACATTATGTTCCCGCATTCAAAAATATATCTGCACGAGACTTCCTACCAAATTTTCTCACACTTCTGCCCTGCTCGTTTCTTCAGGTAATAGTGGGCATAGGATATAATATCACCTGCAAGCAGAGAGAGGGTGAACATGTTAAGATTCTGCCATTCACCACACCTTAAGTCCAATTTCACACCAGTTCTTAAGGGAAGATAGGATACAGGAAAAAGAAGATTGAGGAAAGAGGAGTGGTCAGAAACAAATGATCAAGTACATAGTCTTGCTGAGGTAGATAGCCACAGAGCTCTCCACCCTGAGAGTCTAGAAAGGCACCAAGCTCTGGGAGAAGAAGTCCAGGAAGGAAGTTAAAGTCTCCACCCCACCCCCACCCCCAGTTGTTCCTCCTCTTCATGACTAAGTCTGTAATAGCTGCTCCTGGGCCTACATCAGCCTGAGGAAGCAGGGGAGACAGGAAAGGCAAGGTGTTTGTGGAGGGCTGTAAATCCCTTTTTTGCTCCTGGTCAGATGCAGTCTAGGCGGACAGGAAGTTTAGTCAGTGATCTCTTCCTTACTGGTTCCAGTCTGAACTGTAACCTCATTGTGGTCCAACCTCCAATTCTCACACCTCTCCTTTCCCCTCCCCTATATCATACAAAATAACCTTCCTCCAGGCCTTCCTTCACCTCTACTTTATTTTAAGTACAGTTTTTGTCTGCCTTTCTTGTCTTCATGTTTCAGCTCATGAAACCCAATGGGGAAAAGGCAATGATGGCCAGGCAAGTGGAGAAGACAAGTGTCAGAAATTCTGCAATATTGACACCAATTTATCTAAAGAGGTTTCCATTACAGGGAGAAAGGAAAGGTAGAGAAAAGACTCCCCTGGCAGACTAGGGCAGGATCCCCTGGAGCTAGTAATAAGAAAGCTGAAGTATGTGTTTTTCAGATTCTAAGACTCAGTACTCCCAGAGATGCACAGAGCTTGGAATGACACCTGCCTTTTTTTTTTTTTTTTTAAAGATCTTATTTATTTATTTAATAGAGAGAGATATAGTGAGAAAGGGAACACAAGCAGAGGGAGTGGGAGAGGGAGACGCAGGCTTTCCACAGAGCAGGGAACCCAATGCAGGGCTCTATCCCTGGACCCTGGGATCATGACCTGAGCCAAAGGCAGATGTTTAATGACTGAGCCCCTGACACCTGCCTTTCAGAAGGACTCCTTACAGCCCACTGGGGTGGTGGTTGAGGGAAACCCTGGGGGTCTGAGCTCCACTTCCCAACTACCTTCTTCTGTTGGCTTGTTCTTTCATTGACAAAGCAGCTGGGAACACCTGAATCCTAGAAGAGGTTCGTGTAGGAGTATCCTTTCGTTTCAAATTGGCTAGAAATACAAGTGACACAGAAAAGACAAAAACAGAAAGCATAAATATATAGGGACGTCAAGGAGGGAAGCAGACTAAGGCAGGATTTGCATAGGGAATGGAGGACCAGAGAGACCCAGAGAATCCTCTCTCTGTCTCTCCACTTCAGTGTTTACAGTGAAAAATAAATCCAGAACTAAGGTCACACATTTCACTCTCCGATGCTTTGGACATAGCACTGGCTGGTTGGTTTGGCTCATATCTGCAAGGCCAGCCATATGTTGGCAGAGTCAAGATTATGAACATAAGGTCATCTGTGGCACATCTTGTGCCAGTGTAATGAGGTGTGATCGATTCAAATGTTGCAAAAAGCAACTGGTAAAAAGTAAAAATCCCAGAGGGGTAGGAATTGATAGCCAGCCAATCCCAAGCATCCAAAATTATTCTGTAGAATGTCGCGACAGACTTTGGGGTTGGCATGTCCTTGGTAGTCCTCCTTGAGAAGAATCTAGCCACACTGCTCTACTCCAGGAGAAGCTGACCTGGGCTTGATGTCGGTTCCTTAGAGCTCTGGTTAGACCAGAACAGAGTTGTGATGACCTAGAATTCTAGGTCCATTCAAACCAGGAACAGTCTCCAAGAGGGTGCCTAAACTACAGGTTTACCTTCTAACCACCAAGAATTGTTAAGACTCCCCAAACTTTCTAAAGAAAATTCAGTTTGTTAGAGATTCATGAGTTGAAGATGGGGCCCAAGTCTCAGTCTGTTATCCAGCCTCTAACAAATAAGACATCTTGAGCATGAAACCCACCCAGATACAGCCTCCCAAGATCAAGAAATTCCAAACTCAGAAACACCTGGGGAGCATCCTTCTTAATTGAGGTGAAACTTACATAACATAACATTAACCATTAATTATTTTAAAGTATACAGTTCGGTGGCACTTTGTACATTCACAGTTTTGTATATCCATAATGTGTATCTCCTTCTAAGACCTTTTCATCACTCTGTAGCCATTAAGAATTCATACCTGGGAAGTAATCAGAGTGGGAGACAAACCATGAGAGATTCTGGAGTCCAGGAAACACACAGAGGGTTGCAGAGGGTGGGGGAAAGGTGAATGGGGTAGCAGGTATTAAGGAGGGCACGTGTTGTGATGAGCACTGGGGGTTATATATAGCTGATGAATAGTTGAACACTACATCAGAAACTAATGATGTACTATATGTGGGCTAACTGAACATAATAAAAAAATAGTAATTCATACCTGGGGAGCATTTTAAGAGTCTCATGCTCTACTGACTGAGCTAGCTGGGCACTTCTGAGGAGCATTTTGAAAGTATATATCCCAGGACCCCACATCCAAGAGATTATAATTCAGGGAACATAGAAATATTTTCCACAAGATTCCAGGTGTCCCATTCCTAGATATTCTCGTCCCAGAAGAAACGAAAATGTATGTCTACAAGAGATCATATAAATGATTATAGCAGCTTTATTTACAGTCATTCAGACTTGGCAATAACGTAAATGTCTCTCAGTTGGAGTTATAAAAACAAACTGTGATAAATCCCTGTAGTGGAAGGGTACTCAACAATTAAAAGGAATAAATTTTTTTTTAAAGATTTTTTTTTAAATTTATTTGACAGACAGCGATCACAAGTAGGCAGAGAGAGAGGGGGAAGCAGGCTCCCTGCTGAGCAGAGAGCCCGATGCGGGGCTTGATCCCAGGACCTTGGAATCATGACTTGAGCCGAAGGCAGAGGCTTTAACCCACTGAGCCACCCAGGCACCCCAAAAAGGAATAAATTTTTTTTTAATATTTTATTTATTTATTTGACAGAGAGGGAGCGATCACAAGTAGGCAGAGAGACCGGCAGAGAGAGAGGAGGAAGCAGGCTTCATGCTGAGCAGAGAGCCCGATGCAGGGCTGGATCCCAGGACCCTGAGATCATGACCTGAGCCGAAGGCAGAGGCTTAACCCACTGAGCCACCCAGGCGCCCCAAGGAATAAATTTTTGATACAAAAATAAAGATGAGGGCAGCCTGGGTAGCTCTGGCTGTTGATTTCGGCTCAGGTCATGATCTCAGGGTCGTGTAATCAAGCCTCGCATTGGGCTCCAGGGAAGCATGGAGTCTGCTTAAGATTCTCTTTCTCCCTCTGCCCCTCCCCCTGCTTATGCATGCACTCTCTCAAAAACAAATGAACAAAAAAACAAAAAACAAAACAAACCCAAGGATGACTCTTTAGTGCATTATACAAAGTGAAGGAATCCAAACTGGCCAAACTATATTCCATTTATATGACATTCTGGAAAATGCAGATTAGTGGTTTTTTGGAGAGAATGGAGAGCAGGTGGTTTTGGGTAAAGAGACAACACAGGGGAATTTGGGGAGGGGTAGTTAAACAGTTCTGTATCTTGACTGTGATGGTAATAACAAGTGTTTGTCCAAATGCATAGAACTTAACACCAAAAAGTGAATTTTACTCTATTTAAAGATTTTTATTCAGGGGCACCTGGGTAGCTCAGTGGGTTAAAGCCTCTGCCTTCAACTCAGGTCATGATCTTGGGGTCCTGGGATCAAGCCCTGCATTGGGCTCTCTGCTCAGTGGGGAGCCAGCTTCCCCCCTCCCTCTCTGCCTATCTCTCTGCCTGCTTGTGATCTCTCTCTCTCTCTCTCAAATAAATAAATAAAATCTTTTAAAAAAATTTAAAGATTTTTATTCCTTTATTTTGAGAGAGCATGTTTGTGAGCACACACAGGAGCAGGGGTGGGGGGCAGGAGCAGATAGACAGAAAATCCAAAGCAGTCTAGTATCTAGGGCAGAGCACAGAGCCCCATGTGGGGCTCAATCTCACTACCCTGAGATCAAGACCTGAGCTAAAACCAAGAGTTGGATGCTTAATCAAGTGAGCCACCAAGGCACGCCTTAGTTTCTTTAATTTAAACATAAATTAGAGGGGTGCCTGTGTTGCTCAATCGGTTAAGCGTCTGCCTTCAGCTCTGGTCATGATCTCAGGGTCATGGGATCCAGCCAGGTGTTGTGCTCCCTGCTCAAAGGGGAGCCTGCTTCTCCCTCTGCCTGTGGCTTCCCTTGCTTGTACTCTCTCTCTGTCAAATAAATAAATAAATTCTTTTGAAAAATAAATTGAGAAACATTTATGATGTGTAGCCAGTTTGGGAAATGAGTATATAGATAATGCTGGTCAACCTAGTTATTCTATAACCCAATCGAATTGCACTTTGGACACCTGAGACCAGCCAACTTACCACTACTATTTCTCTGGTTCTCATCACAGTAGTTGGACATATCGAGCAACTAGAAGTGCAGGAGTATATTGCCATGCCCAAGAGTATGGTATGTATCTGAGTATTGACAAATCACAGGACATAGGCTATGTAGTAGTTTTGTTGCAGCGTTTGCCAAACTAAAATCCCCACACCAAATGTGGTGACTTTAGAACTTTCTTTAAAAATATGAGTTGTACTTTATCTCTTAGATTAGTTGTAATCAGAGTAATATAGAAATAATTTCCAGTAATGGAGATTAGAATGCAATCTATGAATTTTCCAAAAACATCATGCTTAACAACTGAAACATTATACCTAACAAAACATCACATTTAACAATTTATTTTTCAAATTAACCCAGAACCAGAAACCAAAAACAAGTTTTTATATGATAAATCCCATGATCCTAACCAACTCCATTGTTAGGCCATTTGGTTATTTTCCTAAAATTTGATGCCTGTTTCACATAAAGGAAAACAATGACAAGCACACTGTCACGGAGTCCTGGATACCTTTATTTGTGAAAATCTATGGAAAACAAATGAAAATCATGGACAGATGTTTATGTAGGGCACCAGTCCTGTTAGTTGTGGGACTAGCCTGTGTTCAGTCTCACTTGAAAAAAAAAAAAAAAACAAAAAAACAGCACACACACACACACACACACACACACACACACACACACACACACACAACCCATATCCTGCTGTGGCTGATCATCTACTCAAACAAGGTGGCTAAAATACAAATAGAAACTCCCAGGTATAGGAAGAAAAGAAGCAAGAAGTAGGCAATGGTTAGATTTGAAGATAATGCTAATTGCAACTGGGAGACCAAAGGGGGAAAAACGCCACAAAGCAAAACATGTAGTGAGGTAGATCCTATCTGTGTTTCTATCCCAGTAGAGTATATTTTCTAATTTGCAAATCTCTTTGCCTGCCCTAAACTCAAACTATTTCTAACACAATTGCTTCCTCATCAGTTTGCAAACCCTAGCTACAGCTCTCTCTGAGGCATTCTGTTCACATTGCTTCTTTTTTTAGAGCTGCTTATACCTGAGAGGGAGGAAATGGAGCTACAAGTGTTTCCTTTCCATTTAAAACTGGCACTTTCTTGTAGTGGGGGAGGTAGCTGAGGACTAGCAGCTTGCTCCCAGCAGCTTGAGATAACACTGAGTTTTCTTTCCTATAAGCCTCTCTTGAAGTCCTTGTATTATAAATAATTTATAAATTTTATCACAACCTCCAGGAAGCAAGTTGGTCCAATTTTCCTGATACCAGATGGCTCAGCAGACTTTTCAGATGTTGCTACTCTATTGTACATCCCAGCTTCAGTTGCTCCACACCCCAAAAGTACATCCAGCTAGAAAACACATGAAAAGGTCATTATTTCATGGGTTCCTCAGGCAAAACTTCCTCCATGAAGAAGGAGTTTGACCCTTCCCCAAACTGAGAAGAGGGAGTGTTCCTTCATTTTTGCTACCTAAGCACCTGTAAGCGGGGAGGAATAGGTACAGGTCTGGGCACCTCACTACAGGTGGGTGTTCAATTATATATGATCCATATGTATATATGATCCATAGATACATGATGCAAAATAAAAATATTGTTGGGTAGTTGTACAAATTTGATGGTAAATAGTGACTCCTCAGGAAAATTGCCATGTATGTTATTTAAGGCAGAATTCTTTTTTTTTTTTAAGATTTTATTCATTTTCTACAGAGAGAGAGAGAGAGATCACAAGTAGGCAGAGAGACAGGGGGAAGCAGGCTCCCTGCTGAGCAGAGAGCCCGATGTGGGGCTCGATCCCAGGACCCTGAGATCATGACCTGAGCCGAAGGCAGAGGCTTAACCCACTGAGCCACCCAGGTGCCCCTTAAGGCAGAATTCTTTTGGGTGTAAGTGACAGACATATGTGAACTAGGTCAGAGAGAGAAGGGCATCTATTGGCTCATATAACCAGGAAGGATGAGGAAAGGAATGACTCAGAGGCCTGAAACCCCCAGTTCACTTTTCCTCTCTGCCTCTTGTTTCTGCTTTTCTATTCAAGTGGAGGACAAGGCAGGATTTGGGGCCCCACAGCTCAGTTTCACCAGCAAAGAGGAAAGAAAGAATGTAACATGCATATGTATACACACACACACACACCCCAATCATATTTGGAAGATTTAGACAGCATATTGGAGCAATGGGGTGCACAGGAACTCTTCCCCCAAAAGAAGAGGGAGAGCACACACATGGCTCTTGTGGGAATCGTTCTGAGCCAGAAATAAGATTATTTTCTCTTGAGGCTCCGTATTCTCCAGAATACATTAACGTCAGTTTGAGAAGCACAGACATCTGTCATATGGTATCTCTGATGGCCTCAAATTTGAAGGCCCGTAAAGATTTCTATGGTGAAATACTGTCTTTGTTCTCTGGTGGGACATTTTGATGGATGGCAAGAGAGTCAGGAATCTGTGGGAGAAAAGAGTTAAAAAACCCTTTTTAGGAAAAAAAAATTAAACAGTGCTGGGTTATGGGAAGAGAGAAAAGGATGAAAGGAGTAAAGTGAGAGAGAAGTGTCGGCATGAACCTGGGCATCACATTAAAATATCCCCTATAGTGAAAAGACCAAGGAATCCCTAAAATTAGGAGATGTAACATTAAAGTTGAAATTTTTTGTGTTTCTGTGGTATAGATCCTATGACAATGAAAGATTAGGTGTTCTACAAAATACCATTTTCTTCCTGAGGGCAAAACTAGACTACATTTCCCAGCCTCTTTTGCAGTTAGGTACAGTCATGTGACTAGTTCTAGCCAGTGGAATGTTGGCAGGAGTGATGCCGCCACCTCCAGGCCTGGCTTACACAACTACCACCCTATCCTCCACACTCTTCCCTCTCCTGCAGGCTGGCTGCAGAAGATCGGGTAGAGGGCTCCATGACCCCAGCAGATGTGAGAGCCACCAGATGAACGAAACCTCTGTCTGTGAAGGACTGTATGGCTCAGACCCCTTGCCATCTCCATGGGACTATGATATGAGTAAGAGACTATCCTTTCGCTATTAAGTTTTTGCAGTAGAGACTTGTTTGTTATGGCAGTTGACTTATCCTGACAAGTGCAGACTTCATCCCTCCCCTCTCAGATCTTCAAAATACATTCAAATGTCCTGTGAGAGTGGGAATTCTGTGGCAATCATAAAGGAGGCTGAGTTTCACATGAGGGTTAGCATGGCATGGAACAGAAACCGCATTTACAGGAAGCAATATATTCCATAATGGAAACCCATTGCAAAAGCAGGTGTTTGAGGCCCGAGGTGACCATGAGAGCATAGAGTCCCTGTGAATTGGCAGAAGTGTTGGAATGGGTTTTAACTTCTGCAGAGCATGGAACGAGGGAGGCTTTAGGAAACTTATTGAGATCTGAAGGGAATAACATGTGGATTATGTTGTTATTTTTTTGTGGTACAGGGTACTAGGAGTGAAAAAAGTTTTTGATTCACATGTCAAGGATGGAAACTGGGTGGATGGATGGAAACTGGATGGATGTTTCTGACAACAAAATCCTGAAATAATACTTAAATCACTTGGATGCTTACAGAACCATTTTACCTAGTGAAATCCCTGATAGACAGCTGAGTGGGGTCTGTTTAACTGACTGTGAAACAGCACCCAGAATCTATACTTCCCTGGCTGTCCAGCCTAAATTAGAAACTCCCCATTTTTGTCTCCCATTGCATGCTGTGGTTTTCCCTTAAGACATTAACTGGGTATTTATTATGGCATTAACTTTTTCAGTGTGTCTCCTCTGCTAGACTCTAAGCTGCATGAGGACAAGGACTGTGTTTCTTTCATCCCCCAATATATACCTGGTACCTGGGATAGAGCCTGGCAAACATTCATGAATATTTGTTGCAACAAAACAAAATCTGTACCTGCGAGATCCTCAGATAAGCACCTGTTTGCCTCCGAGAATTCACCTTCTAACTTAGGTTTGACAATCAGATATTTTTTAGCTATTTGATCATTTGAAAATGTATTATTACCTTTATTGTATAGAAAAAATGGCATTTATCATAGATGAATATGGTAAGAGTTCTCATGTGAATTTTATAACAGTGATAGCTATGTAGGTTGTTATTATTATTATTGATAATATCTGCTTCTCCCTAGAAAATATGTGAATCCTTTTCCCATGGTTATAGCCTAGTCTGAGTTTCAAACTTAGAATGTCTCTTTCCCTTCAGTCCTGGCAGCACATTGTTAAGTAAATGGCCTTCCTGGCTGAACCTCAGCTGACCTGCCTACTGGAACCTTTCTTATCAGAGTTCCAGGAATGATCACTTTTGTTTTTTAAGAATAAGATACTGAAAGAGCATAGTGATATCCTTTTTGTTTTGTTTTGTTTTCCTGATGGCTTTGTGTAAGTCTGGCAGTTTTTCCTCAAATAGTACAGCTTAAATTCATAATTGTGTTTTTCCTCATCATTTCCCACCTTCCCCTAGCCACCAGACTCCAAAGTCCAAACGCCTACCTTCGTACCTTTTTAGCAGGTTTTAATCATTTTTGTGAAAATTTATGTTGAATATGCACTTACCCCTTTTCCTTTGTTTGCTTATAAGCTTTTGGGGCAGATTTCAGCGAATACCTACCAATTTTCTTTATTCCTTCATTCTGACATTATGTCCCCAGGGTAATTATTGTTTTTTTAGAATAGGAGAAAACAATGAAGAAGAGTATCTTAGTTTCTGACACAAAGAAGATGCAAATCTGTGGTTGGAATGCTTAGGATTTAATTCCGAGGTGACACTTGATCAAACGTTCAGCACAGTTAGCCCTCAGTAAGTAGTAGCTTCTTATTAACTTGATGACTTTCCAGAGCTTAATATAGCTTAATATAGCTTATAAAGGCACTTCTAAGCTCAGAGGGGAAAAATGCCGTAATCTATAATCCATATCACTGTGGGTATAAGTCAGAGAAATGGGATGTCTTGCTCTGGATCTACAGTCTAATAAACTTAAGCAAGCTCAGAATAACTTACTGAATTGGTGAAGTTCACAGCGAAGCTGAACAGAAGTGATCTTTCGATGACTTTAAACATTGGTAGAGTCTCCAAATGTCATTTACTGCCAGTAGTGGCACTGTGCAATCCCGGAGCCCCCAGCAACATGTGGCAATTTTAATTCATTAAAACTAACTGAAATTTGGGGTGCTTTGCTGGTAGTCATAAGAGCATGAGACTCTTGATCTCAGGGTCATGAGTTTGAGCCCCACATTGGGTGTAGAAATAAATAAACTTAAAAAAAAAACTAAATGAAACTTCAAATACAATTCCTTACATTTTAAGTACTTGGTAGCCACGTGTGCTATTGGCTACCCTGTTGGATAACACAGACCCAGAACATTCTCATCATCTCAGAAAGTTCTACTGGACAGTGATGCTCTCTAGGAACAATTAAGTTAGAAAATTGTGCTAATGCTTAAAGTACATAAACTTATATGTAGCCCATAGTATCAGTATTTTACAAATGTTTAATTAGTATGTACACTTTTTTGTTTTGTTTAGTGTGCACACTTTTCAGTCTTGAAGAAAAATGTGTTGAACTGTCCCTGTGCTAGCCACTGAATATTTAAAGCAGACTTTGTGGTTGAAACACTATGGCTGGTTTCACTTGCTGGGGAATAAAGTGCAGAAAGATGAAAATCAAAAGATTAACTCTTATCTTCTTGCAAGTGATAAAAAGAACTAGTCATCCTAGTTAGGGTTTTTGAGGCTGAGTAGGTATTTGGGGTTTGGGAGCTAGTCACTACTACATGAGTAACATCGCTAGCAAATA
Source organism: Meles meles (assembly GCF_922984935.1). Classification (NCBI taxonomy): domain Eukaryota; kingdom Metazoa; phylum Chordata; class Mammalia; order Carnivora; family Mustelidae; genus Meles; species Meles meles. Next base: position 97,492,118 of record NC_060068.1, read on the forward strand.
TTTACTTCACAGTGAACAAACGGGAGCCATTAACCACCCTTTCTCAGTGTAATGTGCATAGAAGTGAATGAGGCTGATAAGCAAGTAGTTGTTGAGCTCTTTTTGTGTGCCTAGCTATATGAAAATACTAAGAAATTTTTAAAACATTTGCAACTGTATGTCTTGCATGAATAGACTTTCATCCAAATTTCAATAATTAGAAAAATTGTGTTCAACCTATTCTGCTCATTAAGATTTAAAATAACAATAATAGCCCATAACATTGTTCAGTACTCATTATGTGCGTCGTGCTTGGTACTTGACACACATCCATTTAACCCTGGAGACAACCCTGTAAGGTATTTTTATCCTTTAATAAATAAGGCAACAGCATTCAGAGGCATTGTCTTGTCTTCTGAGATCACACAGCTGGTCAGAGGCAAGCTGGCACTTGAGTCCAGATGTGTTCAACTCCGGAACCTAGTCCTTTAGCTGTTCTGCATGTTATCCTTCCTATCCTTAAGACAGTTTGCAGAAACTAGGTCTAAAGGCAGAAATGCTTCTAGTTAATTATCAGTTGATCAAAAAGTAAACCAGCCCTTCCTTCCATGCAGTTTGCTCCTTGGGATTGCTTTATGTTACAGACTTACTGTCTATTTGATCTTCTCAAAGTCTCATGTCCTTTGACCAAGCTGAGGATATGTTCCCATGTAGACTCTCTACTTTGGTGCATATACAATATATGTAGGAATAATGAAAACAGTGTTGCCAGACTTAGAAAGAAGAAAAGATACCCAGTCACATTTGGCTTTCAGATAAACAACAAATAGTTTTTTAGGATAAATAAATCTCATGCAGTATTTGTGTTTTTTTCAGCAACCCTAACTAAACATATATAGATACAGATAGATAGAGAGAGAGAGAGAGAGAGAGAGATTCTACACTAAAGGAATGAGTCACCCTATCACGTAATGTATAAGAAATTTTAACAGGAACATGCCAAATTAAAGATGGCCACAAATTCTTTGCTTTTCCTCCCATTGAGAAGACCACTTTATTCCCTTCCTTTTGAATCTAGTCTGGCCTCAGCAACTCCCTTGACAAATAAAATGTGGCAAACATTACATTCTGTGATTTCTGAAGCTAGGTCATAAGAAGCCTTGCAGCTGCCACCTGGATCCTTTTTTTAATTTAATTTTATTTTATTTTTTCACTGTTCCAAGATTCATTGTTTATGCACCATAGCCAGTGCTTCATGCAATACTTGCCCTCCTTAGTACCCACCACCAGGCTCACTCCTCCCCCTAACCGCCTCCCCTCCAAAACCCTCAGTTTGTTTCTCAGAGTCCACAATTTCTTATGGTTCTTTTCCCCCTCTGATTTACCCCAATTCACTTTTTCTTTCCATCTCCTAATGTCCTCCATGTTATTTCTTGTACTCCACAAGTAAGTGAAACTATATGATAATTGACTTTCTTTGCTTGACTTATTTCACTCAGCAGGATCTCCTCCAGTCCCGTCCATGTTGATAGAAAAGTTCATTCAGCCCTTCTGATGGCTGCATAATATTCCATTGTATATTTGGACCATATCTTCTTTATCCATTCATCTGCTGAAGGGCATCTTGGCTCTTTCCACAGTTTGGCTATTGTGGCCATTGCTCCTATGAACATTGGGGTACAGGTGGCCCTTCTTTTCACTACATCTGTATCTTTGGGGTAAATACCTAGTAGTGCAATTGCAGGGTCATAGGGTAGCTCTATTTTTCATTTTTTGAGGAATCTCCACACAGTTTTCCAAAGTGGCTACACCAATTTGCATTCCTACCAACGGTGTAAGAGGGTTCCCCTTTCTCCACATCCTCTCCAACACTTGTTGTTTCTTGTCATGTTGATTTTGGCCATTCTAACTGGTGTAAGTTGGTAGCTCAATGTGGTTTTGATTTGAATTTCCCTGATGGCTAATAATGATAAACTTTTTTTCATGTGTCTTAGCCCTTCTTATGTCTTCTTTGGAGAAGTGTCTGTCATGTCTTTTGCCCATTTTTTGACATGATTATCTGTTTTGTGTGTGTTGAGTCTGAGGAGTTCTTTATAGATCTTGGATATCAGCCCTTTGTCTAGAGTGTCATTTATGAATATCTTCTCCCATTCCATGGGTTGCCTCTTTGTTTTGTTGGCTGTTTCCTTTGCTCTGCAGAAGCTTTTGATCTTGATGAAGTCCCAAAAGTTTGCTTTTGTTTCCTTTGCCTTTGGAGACGTATCTTAAAAGAAGTTGCTGTGGCCAATGTTGAAGAGATTACTGCCTATGTTCTCCTCTAGAATTTTGACAGATTTCTGCCTCACGTTGAGGTCTTTTATCTATTTCGAGTTTATCTTTCTGTATGTTGTGAGAGAATGGTCGAGTTTCTTCTTCTGTACTAGATGTCCAATTTTCCCAGCACCATTTATTAAAAAGACTGTCTTTTTTCCACTGGATATTTTGCCTGATTTCAGGCCTTATTACAAAGCTGTGATCACCAAGACAGCATAGTACTGGCACAAAAACAGACACATAGACCAGGGGAACAGAGTAGAGAGCCCAGATATGGACCCTTGAGTCTATGGTCAAATAATCACCTGGGTCCCTTTGAATGCTCCGTCTAGAAACCCTGAGCTACCGAGTAAGAAATCCAACCATCCTGCACCCTCCATGCTAGAGAGGACACATGTAGATTCCCTGGCTGGCAGTCCCTGTTGAGCCTAGACTTCTAGTCAACCCTGTCAAGACACCAGACATGTAAGCAAAGGCATCCTAGGCCCTCTAGACCAGCTAACCCAAGAGGTGAATAGCACCAAGTGCCTCAGTTGATACCACATAAAGTAGAAAAAGCAACTGGTCAAGTCCTGTCCAAATCCTAGCCACAAGATCATGAACTATAGTAAAAGGGTATTGTTTTAAGTCACTAAATTTTGGGGTCCTTTGTGACATAGCAATAAGTAACCAGAACAGAAGAAAACAAAACTATTTTATTATTTAATATTTTAATGATTAAGTGTACATAATGCTACGAGTAGGGTGTTTTCTCACATTAATAAGTATGATCTCATTTAAATCAATGCCAAGACCATTCTTAATGATGAAGCAAAAGAGATCTATCCATTACCATCAAAAATAAAAGAATGATTACTCCCCAAATTACCATGTAGGTTTTCTAGAATTTTAGGCATATCTCAGTGAGAAGCAACACCAAAGTCATTTACTTGTTTGGGCTTCTGATACCTCTCGTGGCCCAGCCTGACATCCTCTCCACTCACCTTTTGCCTCAGCCACTACTGAGCAGTCTGTTTGCAGGTGAAACCTGAGAGCACCTACTTCAGCTGCTCCTCACCACTCTAGCTCTTCTGCTCTGGACCTGGACCTTCTCACATACTCTGACACACAGCACAATGACTGCAGCAGACTGCTCGGTCCCCAGGCTTGGTACTGAGGACATGAAGTCTTGGCCATGAGACCAATGCTGTGGCATAGGGCCTGTGCTCAGAATGCCCCAGGCTTTGTGTAGGCTCCTGTATCACTATCTTGAATTTCTTAATACTTTTCCAACATGGATCTGTAATTTTATTTGATCCTGGGCCTCACAAATTATGTATCTGGTCCTGCACCGTACACCCATGGAAAGTGAGCCCTTGACTAGAGCTGCAAATCAGATCTGGTGGGTAGATGGTAGATACCCCTTTCTCTGTCCCTTGAATGGACAGTTCTGAGATTTATTCTGCATAGTTGCATAAAAGATGTCCATCACCATGATCCCTGGTCTTGAATGGTCCCCTACAGTGGCCACATGAGAATAGTTGTTAGTATCAGTGGCATTCCTCCTGCCCTGGGATCATTTCCCAAAATGCATGCAAGCCATGGGAGCAGACTACATTCTCTAGGAAGAACTCACGCTGTTCATGTCCATTCCATGCCACCATCCTAGATACCAGGGCTTCAAACAGAAGCACAAAATGTCCTGCCATCTTATTGGAGTTTACATTCCAGGTGGCAAACACACAGCAGATAACTAAAGGATAAACAAAATTAATGTAGATTGTTGTAAGTGCCATGAAGAGCACAAACAAGATGCTCTGGCTAGGGCAGGGTAGGGATTTACATATTGGATATGAGGCCTGAATAATGAGGAAGTGAACACATGCCAAGGACTGCAGCAAGAAAGTTAGGCAAAAGGAGTAGAAAGTCCAAAGGACTTGAAGTGAAATGCTCTTGGTGTGTTCTAAGGACAGAAAAAAGGCAGAGTGATGGGAACCCAGAGAGCAAAGGAAAGAGAGGTGGTACAAGTTAGGAAGGGACCAAGCGCATGGGACTATGTTAAGGAGTATATGTTTTATTCTAAGTGGTGCAGGGAGCCACTGAAAGGTTTTTGTTTTTTTTTTTTTTTAAGATTTTATTTATTTATTTATTTGACAAAGAGAAATCACAAGAGAGGCAGGCAGAGAGAGAGGAAGGGAAGCAGGCTCTCCACTGAGCAGAGAGCCCGATGTGGGACTCGATCCCAGGACCCTGAGATCATGACCTGAGCTGAAGGCAGCGGCTTAACCCACTGAGCCACCCAGGCACCCTGAAAGGTTTTTAATAAAGGAGTGCATTCTGATTTTGGTTTTTAAACTATTAGCCTGTGAGGAAAATGTATTGACAGGGAGCCATTTAGAAGGCTATTATAGGAATCAAAGTGGGAATTGCTGGTGGCTCCAAGGAAGGCGGGAGCAGGGAAGATGGAGGGGAGGGAGGAACTGCATCAAGGAAGATGCACTAAGGGCCCTTGCACATGATCCAGGATCCTACCTTTTGACCAAAGACCAATAACTTCTTATTAGAACAAGAAGCATGTTAGCAACTTCTCTCCCACTGCAGAGGCTTCGGCCACTGCCTTGTCCTCAGGGAGGGAGGAGGGAGAGAAGGAGCAGGACTCAGGCAGAGGGAAAGGGAACATGGAAGGTTGCAGATTACTGACCACAGTCCATCTGGAACTGCTCAGGGCTACAGAAACTGCTACCCAGAGGCCTTCTATGCTGTTCTCAGAAAAGCACCATCTCTCTCTGCGCTCCCCTCCCCTCCCCCACTCTAGTTGTTGTCAGAGTGGAGGGAACAAGGAAGGACAGATTGCTTTAGACATTGTGTCTTACACATATTTTGAGCAAGTGACAATATCCATAAAATAGAAATAGGAGATAAGTTTATTTGAAAAAAATTAACATTATTTCCAGATGATCTGATTATGTACCCAACTAACTCAACCAGAAACTGTAAACCTTCTGCAATTCCTAAGAAACTTCTTCAGAGCTATTGAATACAAAGTATCCAGAAATCTGTCTATGTCCCATTTACCAGCAACAAGTTGGATCATATGGAGGGAGAAATAAGTCCATTTATAATACAAAAATATTAAAAGCTATAGAAATAATCCTAGCAAGAAACATATAGGCCTATGTGAAAACAATCACAAAAACAAAAACAGCAAACCTGTAAAATTTTTTAAATAAAATCGTAATCACTGAAGAAATATTCCATGTTCCTAAAACAGAAATTAATTTATAGCTTTAATAAAAATTTAATTAAAAGGGTTTTTTTGTGTGTGGGAACTTGATAACAAAATACTAATACTAGTACTAATGTTACTAACATTAATACTAATGTTACTAAATAATACTAAAAATACTAAATGATACTAATGTATCATTATATATATAATACTAAAATAAACTAAAAAAATAAGCATTCAAAAACTAAAAAAATTGAAAGAGAAGAGCTATCAGGTATTAAAACATAAAGCTAGAATAATTAAAACACTGTGTTGATGCAAAAAATGGAATATTTAGTGAATCTCAAAACAGACCTTAGAACATGTAAAAACTCAGTTTATGAATGATAAATTATGTATTATAAACCGGGAGGAGGGCTGGATTTCTAAGCATAAAAGCAATAGAATAAATGTCAGAGAAAAATATCGTATTTGACCACATGGAAGTTTAAGCATTTAGATCATGAAAAAATGTCATAGACAAACATTAAAAGCAACTTACAAACAGGGAATAATATTTGTAGTATAGATGGCATGCATGAGGTTAATATCCTTAATACACAAAGGACTCTAACAAATCTCTAACAAGAAAACACAAACCAGTAGGAATACATACACACATACAAATTGGCCAATAAGCATAAAGAACTTTATCATCATTGGTAATCAAAGAATATAATTTAATGCAACAGTGAAATAGTTTTTCACATATCAAATTGGAAGATAATTTTTTTAAGATTTTTTTTAAATTTATTTGACAGAGAAGAAGATCACAAGGAGGCAGAGAGGCAGGCAGAAAGAGAGGGGGGAAGCTGAGCATAGACCCTGATGTGGGGCTAGATCCCAGGACCCTGAGATCATGACCTGAGCAAAAAGCAGAGGCTTAGCTCACTGAGCCACCCCGGTGCCCCAAAGTGGAAGATAATTTTATTTATGATAATAGAACAGCATTTATTGAGTACTTACTATATGACGGGCACTCCTGTGTTTACTTGTAATATATCATTTAATTCTACAAAATAAGTACTACTGCTGTCCCCACTTACTAGAAGAAAAACCAAGTCACAGAGCAGCTAAGCAAGTTTTCTCAGTCCACACAGCTAGGAAGTGGTCCAGTTGGGGTTCAATTCTAAATAGTTTGGTTTGGGAGCCTATATACCAGTGAGCAACCATTAGGCAAAAATCACTCTTGAGTAGATGTGTGGAAGAGGCACTCTTGACACCACCAGTGGTGGAACAAACTGGTAACTCTTTTTGAAAAGCAATTTGACTCCAAATATCAAAAATCTTTAAAAGATTTGTGGTCTTTGGTTCAGTAACTCCACTTCCATGATTCAATTTTAGGAATATTAGAGATAGAAATAGAGAATCATGTTAAGAGTATTTGTTACAGGGTGCCTGGGTGGCTCAGTGGGTTAAGCCGCTGCCTTCAGCTCAGGTCATGATCTCAGGGTCCTGGGATCGAGTCCCGCATTGGGCTCTCTGCTCTGCAGGGAGCCTGCTTCCCTCTCTCTTTCTGCCTGCTTCTCTGTGATCTCTGTCAAATAAATAAATAAAATCTTAAAAAAAAAAAAAGAATATTTGTTACAGAATTCTTTTTTCCCCCAAACCCTTTACTATGGAATATTTATAAAACTGAAAAATTGGAAGCAAACCCAAGTGTCTAAGAACAGAAAATCATTTAAATAAGTGGCATGGAGCCCTGGGTGTTATACGCAAACAACGAATTGTGGAACACTACATCAAAAACTAATGATGAAGGGTGGGAGGTTGGGGGAACAGGTGGTGGGTAATGGGGAGGGCACGTTTTGCATGGAGCACTGGGTGTTGTGCAAAAAGAATGAATACTGTTACGCTGAAAAAATAAATAAAATGGAAAAAATAAAAAATAAAAAAAAACTAATGATGTACTGTATGTGACTAACATAAGAAAAAATAATAAGTAAATAAATAAGTAAATGGTAGTACATCCATAAAATATGAATAAATAAATGTGTGTGTGTGTGTGTGTTGTGTGTGTAGGTATAGTCTTTTAAAATTCCAAGTGACATGGGAAAATGGAGTGAAATAGAATGCTAAATGAGAAAAGTAAGGTATAAAATATTATATATAGTATGGTCTAAGTATTCTAAATATAGGACAGACAGACTTGTGGAAACACATCAAGATGTTCACAGTGATTATCTCAGAGAGGTGAAATTACAGGTGAACTTGATTTTCTCTTTATACTTTTCTGCACCTTATAAATTTTCCACAAGGAAATCTGTAGAACTTTTTTTTATAACCAGGAAAAAGCCAGTGGACATTAAACAATGTTTTAACAGAATTTATTATTTGGAATAATTTATTATTTGGAAAATTATTTTGAGTACTTTTATTCCTTTCAGGAGGTAAACTGGATACTGATTGAGACCTCGTCTGGTCAAACCTAAGAGCATCAGCTGTTGCCCTTGATCATTTCTGTCAAAAGCGGAGCTGCAGAAGGAAAGGGACCACAAATCCCCTTCTGGAAATTAAAGCAAGAGGGCCTGGAACCACCTGGATTGCCCAAGCTTTGAACAAAGGATGCCCACGCTTAGAGCCCTATTGAGACAAAACAAAATAGATTTATTTCCTAAGCATAGCCAAGGTCCAAATAAGATAGATTCATACTCTGGCTGCTTTCTTTTTCACTCAAACTACAGAGGAATTGAAGCCAAAAGACATGAATTCAACTCTTCTTTTATCAGCTGTATGACTTTGGGCCAAGCATTTCATTAGGCTCTCTGAATCTTAAAATTGTCACTTCTCAAATAGGAATAATAAAAGTGTGTGGCAAGTCAACTCAGATGTTTTCCACTGTGGGGGAGTCATTTGAAATTGAAATTACCCAGATGAAGGGAGATTATAATATAATTAGACCTTTCTCTCTGCCTTGAAGGACTGTCATTGTGGATTAGATGGTCTCTTATCAAAGGAAACACAGAAACTATAGAGAACTACAGGTATGCTAGATACCAACACCATGTCCTTAGACTGATCTTCTGAAGTCCCACCACCCCTTCTTCCAATCCCAGGCATGTTAGAGAATGTGAGCACCATTACTGTGCTATAGCTTGGCCACCTCTGCCCAGTTTCAAAGTGCTTCCTTCATGTGACCTGAATAGAGATTTAATGCACATAAACATTGTGTTTGAACCTCATGGGACTATGTTTGCTGTTAGTCATATGTTTGTCTCATTGGGGTGATTAATAGTTTGTAAATATCCAAAGCCTCACCCTTGAAATGTTGTTATGCCCTTTTTCTTTAGTTAATAAGTGTGAAGAGAAACTATTTACAAGGCAGCTGTGTATTTTTTTTTTAAGATTTTGTTTATTTATTTGACAGACGGATAACAAGCAAGCAGAGAGGCAGAGAGAGAGGAAAGGAAGCAGGCTCCCTGCTGAGCAGAGAGCCCTATGCGGGGCTCGATCCCAGGACATCAGGACCTGAGCCGAAGGCAGAGGCTTTAACCCACTGAACAACCCAGGTGCCCCCAGCTGTGTATGTTTTTTAACCAAATGATTTTGCCCTATCAAGCCCAGATGGAGCAGGATCTAGGCTGCAATGGGCAAGGGTTCTTCAAGCATTCTCCAAAGTTGTCCTAGCAAATTCAGGAGGCTTCTGTCAGTTAATCCACAAATTGAGAAACTTAACCTAACAAATAAAAGGGTATATGTCTAAGATTTTAGGGAGGCAAGGTCTCAGCAAAGAGTTATTTAAGTCTGTAGACCTCAGTTTTTCCAGCTGTAAAATGAAAGTTAGATGACCCTTATGGTAATTTCTTTTTTTTTTTTTTTAAGATTTTATTTATTTATTTGACAGAGAGAGTGAGAGATAGCGAGCACAAGCAAGGGGAATGGGAGAGGGAAAAGCAGGCTCCCCACTGAGCAAAGAGCCTGATGTGGGACTCCGTCCCAGGACCCTGAGATCATGATCTGAGCGGAAGGCAGATGCTTAACTGATGAGCCACCCAGGCACCCCCCTTTAGGGTAATTTCTAAAAACTATCAAGGTCCACTTAGTTTTTGGCCCAAATTCCCACACTGAGTGTCTCTGTCTAGTCAAGTACAATAAAATTCAATTTCTCCACTTTTCCCTGAGCTCTTTCAGGGAAAGGTGACCATCCTTGGACCTCAAGGGGATCCTTGTCCTAAGGATGTCTCTTTAAAGGGACTCTGGCTTTTGTCTGCTTGCCTTCCTCCACACAGGTGTCTGCAAGCCACCAGGAGCCCATTCCACGCTCCCTATATTAGTCAGTTTGGACTGTCATAACAAAATATCACAGATTCAGCAGTGCTTAAATAACAGGAATTTAATTTTCCACAGTTCTAGAGACGAGACGTCTGAGAAAGTGGTGTCGCAGGATAGTTTCTGGTGAGAACTCTATTTCTGGCTTACAGATGACTGCCTTCTGTCTATGTCTTCACATGGTCTTTCCTCTGTGCAGAGAGAGGGAGAAAACAAGCTCCGTTGTCTCATCTCAGAAGGACACTAATCCCCAGGGCCTCAGCCCACTATCTTATTCTACCTTACTTTCTTAGAGGCCCCACTTCTAAATGAGCCATAGTGGGAGTTAGAATTCAATCTATGAATTTGGGAGTTGGAGGTGGGGGACACAAATACTCAGTCTGTAACACTCCCCCTCCTGAATGAGTTCCTGGTACCCAAGACAGTGGAATGTTCTGCCTGAAGAGCTCAGGCCACATTGCAGAATATCTACCTGAGACTTTCTTGAGCCAGGTGGCACACTACCATCATCGGGATGGGTATGGGGTGGGGGTTCTGAGGTTGACCCTGGACACTGAGGTAGAAAGAAGAAGGAGAAGAGGGGAGGAGGCTGGAGGCCAGGGCCTGGAGGCCAGGGACTGGACACTGGCTTTCTCTGTACCTCCAGGTTCTTGATTTTACTCGTTTTTATGATTTGGAGCTCTGAGAATTCTGGATTCCAACCTGAACTTCCAAGTTGTTGAGAAGGTATAATTTCTCAAGATAGGAGGATAGAAATTTTTTAACAGTTTTTGGCCTCATAATTTTTAAGTATTTAAAATATGGTAGGTAGGCTGCATAGTTTTTTTCTCCCAGTGCCCTATAGATGTGAGGGGCAGAGTTGATGGCAGGTTGTCCCACTTCCTTCTGGACTCCTTTTACAACTCCAACTCTGATTAACTAGCCAGTGTTAATCAGGTAATGAAGTTAAGGAGAGTAATATTAGTCTGATTCTACCTGAGATCCGGTTCTTACCTTACTACTTTTCCTGACAGGAATCCTATGTCACGATGCTTACATCATACTATTAACTAATAGTTAATCCAGGCTTGCCATGTGCCAATTACTGTTCTAAGCAATTTATGTGTGTTAACTCATTTGATTCAGCAACCTGTAAAATAATATCATTACTATCTTCGTTTCATACAGAAGGATGTAGAAACACAGAGAGATTAATAAACTTGTCTATGGATTTGAACCAGACAGTTTGGCCTTAAAATCCTGCTCTTAACCATTATGCTATAGCTTCCTCAAATAAGAGCTAATATTTATTGAGTACTCCGTGTAGACCAAACCCTGTGCTATTGCTAATACTCTGAGGTCAGTACTATCATTTCCCCATTTTACAAGTGGAGAAAGTGTACTTTAGGAAGGTGAAGAAATCATTCCAGGTATACACCCCTAACAAGCCATGTTGGTAGACTTGAACATGGGTAATCTGGTCCCAAGCACATGCTCTTAACCAGACCCATTCTGCTTATTTGATGACCTTTCCTTGAAGAACTCACAGGTAGTGAGGAAAGCCTGGACATATCACTGGGTCAAATGGTGACAGTTACCACAGAAGAAATTCATCTATGCTCAATGAAGAAATAGGCTGTTTTAAGTAATAGAGCAATTTGAGGAAGTTGAATGGATTAAGATTGCAGGTCATGTTTCACATTGGGAAATATACTTGCATTTTTAGTTCCTGTGGCTTTGATATGAAATCTCAGAGTGAATCATTACCATCACATTCTGACTTTAAGCATGTCTTCAGTCCTAGTAAGAGTGATTTATTTCTCAGGAATTTATGACCTATTTGAAAGAGGTAGGCTCTGAAGCGACCTAACCTTTGGCTCTCTGATATAATGGCTTCTTCCACACAAAGGAATTTTGAATCTGCATTTGAGTTTGTCAACCAGGTGGCTTTTCTTACGATACCACAGTTTTCCTACTTTGGGACATTGCTCACATCCTCATTGATGTGATTGAAAGCTGGAAATAAGATGATATGGAGAATGTTCCAAATACATATCATCCCTCCTCGGTAGACTCATATCTAAAGATTCTCTCAAAGCCACAAAGGTCATTGAGGGTCAAAACGGATGACAGCACCTCACTCTTCTGCCCCAACTCTCATGACCACAGCAGTCTGGCATGACATCATTTATGTTATTGTTGTAATCGAGAACCCAGCAGATTCCCACAAGACTCCTATGAGGCATCTTGGGTCAGATGGCTTTGAGTGTTTTCCAGTCCCTTTGTCTAGTGTAGGGCCTTGTTTGTTGATCTTTATTGTCTTTGAAAACATTATTTGATTATGGGCAAGAGCCTGCCTAGAGAAGGTTAAAATATAAACTTATTGTCAATGCAAGAAGAGCATTAGCTCAAGGTGAAAAGATGGCTGCCTGTATGATGTGATTTCCTGAGAAGGAGCCTATTTCACAAAACAAACAAACAAAAGTACAACCTCTTCCCTCAACGCAAAGTCCTTCCTGGTTAACGTCTGACATTTCTATTGCCACACTTAGCATCTTTAGCTAAACGGAGCCCTGTCTATACTCAGGTTTATAACTTTCTTTATCAGAAAGGACAGGTATCTAAACAGTTATATTCAAGTTATAAGTTTAGAATGCTATAGGTTAAGTTAGGATTGCAAATTTTACTGTGCATCAGAATCACCTGGAGGGCTTTTTAAAACATCGATTCATGGACTATAACCTTGAGAGCATGTCTAGAGTTAGGCCTGAGAATTTGAATCTCTAATAAGTTCCTAGGTGATACTGATATGCTGCTAGTGTGTGAAACACTTTGAGAAAGACTGGACTGATGGCTCTCATGCTTCCTTCTCCACATTAACACTCCTGGTGGAGGATGCTGGGGATGGGATGCTGTCACCTAGATCACCAGGACAGTGGTTCTGACTGTATATTAAATGCACATGGAGATTATTTGACTGTAGAGTTGAAGGTCCATATCTGGGCTCTCTACTCTGTTCTACTGGTCTATGTGTCTGTTTTTGTGCCAGTACCATGCTATCTTGGTGATCACAGCTTTGTAGTAAAGCTTGAAATCAGGCAACGTGATGCCCCCAGTTTTGTTTTTCTTTTTCAACATTTCCTTAGCAATCTGGGGTCTCTTCTGGTTCCATACAAATTTTAAGATTGTTTGTTCCAGCTCTTTGAAAAATGCTGGTGGAATTTTGTCAGGATGGCATTGAAAGTATAGATGGCTCTAGGCAGTATAGACATTTTAACAATGTTTATTCTTCCGATCCATGAGCATGGAATGTGCTTCCATCTTTTTGTGTCTTCTTCGGTTTCTTTCATGAATGTTCTGTAGTTCTTTGAGTACAGATCCTTTACATCTTTGGTTAGGTTTATTCCCAGGTATCTTATGGTCCTTGATGCTATAGTAAATCGAATCAATTCTCTAATTTCCCTTTCTATTTTTTCATTGTTAATGTATAAGAAGGCAACTGATTTCTGTACATTGACTTTGTATCCTGCCACATTTCTGAATTGCTGTATGAGTTTTAGTAGTTTGGGGGTGGAATCTTTTGGGTTTACCATATAAAGTATCATGTCGTTTGCGAACAGAGAGAGTTTGACTTCTTCTTTGCCAATTTGAATATCTTTTATTTCTTTTTGTTGTCTTATTACTGTTGCTAGGACTTCCAGTACTATGCTGAACAACAGTGGTGAGAGTGGACATCCTTGTCATGTTCCTGATCTCAAAGGAAAGACTGTTAGCTTTTCCCCATTGAGGATGATATTCGCTGTGGGTTTTTCATAGATTTTATGAAGTTGAGGAATAAAATATACAGTGGAAAAAAGACAGTTTTTTCAATAAATGGTGCTGGGAAAATTGGACAGCTATGTGTAGAAGAATGAAACTCGACCATTCTCTTATACCACACACAAAGATAAACTCGAAATGGATAAAAGACCTCAACGTGAGGAAGGAATCTGTCGAAATCCTAGAGGAGAACATAGGCAGTAACCTCTTTGACGTTGGCCACATCAACTTCTTTTAAGATATGTCTCCAAAGGCAAAGGAAACAAAAGCAAAAATGAACTTTTGGGACTTCATCAAGATCAAAAGCTTCTGCAGAGCAAAGGAAACAGCCAACAAAACAAAGAGGCAACCCATGGAATGGGAGAAGATATTCGCAAATGACACTCTAGACAAAGGGCTGATATCCAAGATCTATAAAGAACTCCTCAAACTCAACACACACAAAACAGATAATCATGTCAAAAAATGGGCAAAAGACATGAACAGACACTTCTCCAAAGAAGACATACAAATGGCTAACAGACACATGAAAAAATGTTCATCATCATTAGCCATCAGGGAAATTCAAATCAAAACCACTTTGAGATGGCCAGTTAGAATGGCCAAAATCAACATGACAGGAAACAACAAGTGTTGGAGAGGATGTGGAGAAAGGGGAACCCTCTTACACTGTTGGTGGGAATGCAAGTTGGTGCAGCCACTTTGGAAAACAGTGTGGAGATTCCTTAAGAAATTAAAAATAGAGCTACCCTATAACCCTGCAATTGCAATTTACTCTGTAAATACTAGGTATTTATCCCAAAGATCAGATGTAGTGAAAAGAAGGGCCACCTGTACCCCAATGTTCATAGCAGCAATGGCCACAGTCACCAAACTCTGGAAAAAATCAAGATGCCCTTCAACAGACGAATGGATGAAGAAGATATGGTCCATATATACAATGTAGTATTATGTCTTCATCAGAAAGGATGAATACCCAACTTTTGTATCAACATGGATGGGAGTGGAAGAGATTATGCTGAGTGAAATAAGTCAACCAGAGAGAGTCAATTATCATATGGTTTCACTTACTTATGGAGCATAAGGAATAACACGGAAGACATTGGGAGATGGAGAACAGAAGTGAGTTGGGAGAAATCGGAGGGGGAGACAAACCATGAGAGACTGTGGACTCTTAGAAGCAAACTGAGGGTTTTGGACGGAGGATGGAGAGTGGGATGAGCCTGGTGGTGAGTATTATGGAGGGCACATATTGCATGGAGCACTGGGTATGGTGCATAAACAATGAATTTTGGGGGCGCCTGGGTGGCTCAGTGGATTAAGCCGCTGCCTTCGGCTCGGGTCATGATCTCGGGGTCCTGGGATCAAGCCCCGCATCGGGCTCTCTGCTCTGCAGGGAGCCTGCTTCCTCCTCTCTCTCTGCCTGCCTCTCTGCCTACTTGTGATCTCTCTCTCTGTCAAATAAATAAATAAAATCTTAAAAAAAAAACAAAAACAAACAAACAATGAATTTTGGAACACTGAAAAAAATAATATAAAATTTTAAAAAAAGAAAGCACGTGGAGCTTTAAGGAAATACTTCAGTCAGGATTATATCTCAGACCAAAGAACCCAGAAACCTGGAGGTGGGACCCAGGCCTGGGTAATTTTTTTTTTTAAGATTTTATTTATTTATTTAACAGAGAAAGATCACAAGTAGGCAGAGAGAGAGGAGGAGGAGGAAGCAGGCTCCCTGCCAAGCAGAGAGCCCGATGTGGGACTCGATCCCAGGACCCTGAGATCATGACCCGAGCTGAAGGCAGATACTTAACGTACTGAGCCACCCAGGCACCCAACCTGGGTAATTTTTTAAAATGTTCCACAGTTAATTTTGATTATTTTTAAAAAGATTTTATTTACTTATTAGAGCACTAGCAGTAGGGAGGGACAGAGGTAGTGGGAGAGGGATAAGCAGACACCCTGCTGAGCGGAGAGCCCAGTGGGTCTCCTTCCTAGGATATTGAGGTCATGACCTGAGCCAAAGGCAGAAACTTAACGGACTGACCCACTCAGGTGCCCCTCTGTAGGTATTTTTAATGTGTAGCCAGTGTTAGGAATCTTTGCTCACATGAGATTCTTTGGTGAGGGCAGGTGGGGGGGGGGGATGAGTGTAGGAGGCAGAGATTCGTGTTTTAACACCCTTCCCACATGTATTTTTGATACATTCCCATGGGATAATACTCCTGCCCATTTTTTAACCAGGTTGAAAATCTCCAGATGAAAATGTCCCAAAAATTAAGGCCTGGGCATGGCATTCCCAAAAGTGAAATGGTCGGGGTCACATATCTAGATATCTTTTGTGATTATCATTTTCTCCCCCTGCCCTCTACCCCTGTAATTGTACAGGAGAGGGTCACATAGCAAGTTGCAAGTTGGGAGCTGCAGTAAGATAAAGGAGCTGAAATGCTTGATTCCTTCTGTGGCCTCTTCTCCTGCCCTTACTCATATCCCCTCCTTCTTCTGTACTTGCTGATACCTGGACCAGATGGAGAAACTCACTGGCAAAGACAGCCTCTAGCTCCCTGAGAACTTCTCATATCTGAAGCCTTTTGATGTCAAAGACATGAACCCCAGAAACAGGTGAGGTCTGAGTGGGTATGATAGTAAAGGCCCCCTTGGGTCCCAGGGAGGCCTGGAGACAAAGGTGTGTGACCTCTTATAGTAATTGGATCAGAGATCAGATGTTGCTAAAACCCAAGGTTTCCATTCCGGTATTAACACTCCCTAAGTGACTAAGGGTAAGCCATCTGTCTTCCCAGAATTCCCCCACGTATATGGTTAGGAAACATGCTAATTTATCTACTAGAGAGATATTGTAAGATCAACCTACATGTTCTTACATAATCATAAAGCAAAAAAAGAAAAATGCTCACACCACAGCCATATTCTTTGGATTAGAAATATTGCCATTTTTAACTTCATCATGTTTCTAGATGTCTAATTCCACCTTTGTAAACACCCAGGAATTCTAGAGTTCATAATTCTGTAACAGTACTTGCAATACATGTACATATGATTCAGATTTCTGCATAACAAGCACTCCATAAATATTTGTTGTCTAAATGATGGGTGATTAATCAATTGATTAAACGAAGGCATTTTCAAAATCAGATGTACCACTAATAAATAAAATCACAAGCTGTTTTTCTAAATGAGTAACTCAATGAATACTTCCTCAGCTGAATTAATTACCACAGTCTACAACAACTCTACATTAGAGATATTAAATATGTAAAATACATAATAAATTTCCAAGTTAATCAGTTTACTCATGCCTAGACTAAAATGGTCACGGTCATACACCTAGAGCTGAGACAGCAGAAACTGAAAAAGCGACAGCTATGTTGGTGAGACCCAGTGATTCCTGCTATATTGTGACCGGAAGAAGGTAGTCCCAACAGCCCCTACCATGCTCTACTTTTTCTTGTGTTGTTTTTTTTTTTTATAGTATTTAATGCCTGCCAACATAGTATATAACTGATTTTATATTATATAAACCAACCAGTCCTTAGAGCTCACATTTGTATAGTGAAATATCAATTTTCTTTCATCTTCTACATTTTCCCATATGTTCTCATACTTGGTATTAAAAGCTTTCTGGATTACAGGGCCCAGAAAGAAGCTCATCTTAACAAAATGCAAATTTTAGGTGGCCTTAAGTTTAAATGGCATACAATGTGTTTCTGAAAAAGCAAAACTAACATTGTGTTATGTATGGCCCGTGAGGACATATGGAATCTAGCTCACAGAAAAAAATGTTTCAGTGTATTCTGCATTGGTCAGAATGAACTTAGAATATTCTATGTTCTGTTCTAGACAACATTATTTTGATGAGACAGGCACAAGCTGGAGTGATCTCAAAATGGGCAGTCTAGACAGTGATCTGGAAATGTTCTCACTTAAAGAAAATGGAACGCACTGTGAATTTTCATTTTAAAGACTGTGTTAGAATGGGCATGGTAGTTGATAGCTCTGGTATAGAAAAGGCAAGTACATGTAGTCTTAGCCAGTTCAGGCTTCTGTAACAAAATACTATAGACTAGATGGCTTAGTAGAAATTTATTTATCACAGTTATGGAAGCCAGAAGTCCAACATCAAGGTGCCAACCTATTCAGTTTCTGGGCAGTGTTCCCTCCCTGGCTTGCAGATGGCCCTCTGCTCACTGTATGCTCACGTGGCCTTTTCTCAGCACTTGCAGAGGATAAAGACACCAGCCCTATTAAACTAGGACCCCACCCAAATAACCTCATTTAATTTTAATTACCCAAAAAATCCCTTTGTCCAAATTCAGTTACATTGTGGGTTAGGGCTTGAAACATACAAATTTGGGGAAGACACAGTTCAGTCCACAGTACAGTCTGTTGCCCTCTAAAGTAAACATTTTGGGAGGCTTGTTGTAACTCACTATAAGAAAGCTTTCTAACTAAAGCTGTTCAACCTTGAAGCCAGTTGCCCACCCTCTGAAGCCGTGACCTTCCTATCACTGGAAGTCAGAATTCAGTTCAAAGAACCATTCTTGCAGTGATGTTGGGGAGGAGATTCCTGTAGTGAATGGACGTTTAGAACAGAAGACTGCTAGGGGCTCTACAATTCAAAAATTCTAATATTTAAATTTTTAAATGTTGCTATTCTACTAGATTCACCCCAGGTTTGAAACCATATGTGGTTATTTTGGCATAATAAGAAAAGTTCAGTAAAAGGCTTAAAACAACAAAATTCAAACAATTTTGGATTAAGTAAAGTTTCACAATTCTTGGTTTTGCAGAGAGCAACGATATGTCTATGATCCTCATCTGGATTGGATGTGGGTTTATGATTTTGTGTGGGGTTGGGAGGAAGTGATTTAAGTAAATTCTTAAACTGCATCCCAAACACCGAGAGTTATCAGTTTCTTAAGAAACTCGAAGAGTATCATTAGTGGATTCCATGAATAAGCTTAGAGGTGTCTAATATGTAAGATCATTTCATACCTAGTGATTGGTAGTCTTTAGGCAGAAAAAGCCAAGAAAAAGAAACTAGATTAAGAAAGAAAAATAAGAGTATACTTTCACTGCTTTTCTTCCAGAAATTACATGGCCTCTTAGTATGACTGCCACATGTAGTAAATTTTCAATAAAAACTTTCAGTTCCGGATGAGCCAAAAATACTTGGCAACCAACACTATTTATTAATTCTGAACTCTGTTTTACTGTGAGCTGCATTATGGTCAAAGTTTTTAAAATATGATATTTTACCTTAATATAAAATATGTTTTGTGTTTTCCTAAAAATTATGTCAATGAGCATAAGGCAAATGAGTTAGTTGCTGTCGATGCCTTACTATTTAGTAAAATGAGTTATACTCTTAAGAATGTTTAGCAAAACATTAAAAAAAAATCCAAAAAAGGATATCAAAAGCCGTATTTATGATGAGGAGAGAATAGTTTCCATACAAATTAAGAGCAATGCTTCCAACACACATCAGTCAGGATCCAACAGCATAAAACATGGTTCATAGTGATGGGTTTTTTTTTTCTCTCTCTCTCTCTCTTTTAGGTCCTTGGACGCAGGACAAAGATCTCCAAATTGGTACACATATTTTATATATGAGTCCTAGTTCATTAGCCGCCTGTGCTGACTTATAAAGAAGGATCTTTGACTTGAACTTGATCTCATGGCTTGCAGTAGTAAGGTAACCATGTAATTTATATGTGGAAATGACCAAGGCACTTTTGAAAATGAAAGGGGACATAATTACACTAGCTTAACAGGGGTAAAAAGAAAATGTGCCGGCAAACCAGAATATTTGGTAACCATATCATAGGACACATTATAGGGTGATACCCCAACCTCCATTCCACCCCAAATGATACTCTAAGATAGTAGTCCTCAAAGTACAGTCCCAGACCAGCAGCACTAGCATCACATGGCAATTTGTTAGAAATGTAACCCCAGGGGCGCCTGGGTGGCTCAGTGGGTTAAGCCTCTGCCTTCGGCTCAGGTCATGGTCTCAGGGTCCTGGGATTGGGCCCTGCTTCAGGCTCTCTGCTCAGCAGGGTGGCTGTTCCTCCTCTCTCTCTGACTGCCTCTCTGCCTACTTGTGATCTCTGTCAAGTAAATTAAAAAAATTAAAAAAAAAAAAAAAAGAAAAAAGAAATGTAACCCCAGACCTTTGGAATCAGAAACTCTGAAGTAGTCAGGGAAGCAGTGTGTGGCTTTTAGGATTCCTCCCATTGATTCCAGGAATGTTAAAGTCTGAGATCCACTGGTGTAAGCCAATCATAATATTCATTTCCTTCATCAGGGTTTAGAAACAGGAAGGTCTAAAGCTAGTTTGAGCCAATGAAATATTAAAAAAAAAAAAAAAGGCCAGCTGGAGATTTCTGGAAAAGATAAATCAATCTATCTCTTGTTGAACAAGGGAATATATTGCCTTACAGGTTGAAGACAAATGATCTGGGAACTATAGAGGAGACACGTGAAAAGACACTGGCTCTGTTTGGCTGCTGGATCAAGCTATCCAGAAGTCTATCCAACCTCTGGACTATGAAAAAAGAATTCACTGGTTGAAGCCATTTCTGTTTCAACCAGGAGAAAGCATCCTTCCACACCAGCACTCCTTCCCACTTGTCTTGAACTAGCCTTTGCAGGTTCTTCTCCTGCCTTTGCAGATTATCTTCTCCCACAATGCCATCCTTTCTTTCTTTTATCCCATCTCTCCCTACCCCTTTTCTCATGTCAGACCCCACCCCTCCTTCAAAGTCCAGTTCACTGCTTCCCTCATAAAGGCTCTACACCAACTGGTCTCTTCTTCAGAATTCAATTTAACTTGCTTTCCAAAACACTGATCTGTTTTCATCATATACTACCTCTTACTGCTTTGTCTACTGTCAAAGCTCCTTATCATGTGCAAGGACATGGCCCCTGGCATTGGGCATGACACTCCAGGATGCTCAGGAAATACTCAGTGTAGATGGTGATTCCTCTGGTCCATGGAGATGAGGGACTGGCACCAGTTTTCTGCCTTTGTTAGCAGCTGCCATCCCCAGGTCACAGGTGTTCCTTGATTGTGACCACCACATCAAACCCTGCCTTGATTACAACTCGATTCCTACCTTGGCCTAAAGCTAGAGTTAGACACCTTTATGACATCCATGAGTCAGAAACCCCAGGAACGAAAAGAGGTTACAGGTGAATGCTTGGCTACCCGCACAGAAGGGGGCTTGAGGTCACCGAGGCAGGTCTATGCAGTGAGTAGAAAATGGAGTTGCTGGACCATCCTTAGCACTGTTCTCGGCATTTGCTCTCTTCAGAAACTGGATACCACTGCCCGAGTTGCATTGGTGGCAGGAAGCTAAGAGGGAGGACAGATGTGAGCCAGAGATTACTCTGGCTCCTCAGAAGGCAGCATAGTTTACCGTGTGAGGAGGTGGGTTTTAGAATCAGAGCACCTAGATTTGACTCTTTGTAGAGTCTGCTGTCTACATGTAATCTTGGGCAAGTTATTTGACATCTCTGTCTCTCAGTGTCCTCATCTGTAAAATGGGGATACTAATCATACATTTTCTGACATGAGAAATACACAGGATTGTGTGTCTAAAACACTTAGCCTCCCGCCTGGTATACAGAAAGTGCTCAATCCATATTAGTTCTTAGTGAGCCAGGCTCTCCGTGGCTCAGTGCTGGCTTCCCTCCTCCCTGTGGGCATGGGGGAGGACGGCCTGACACTTCCTTGTTCAGAGGCAGGGCAGTGGGTGAAAGGTGAAGAGAGGAAACTGGAATCTCAAAGGCAGTTGGAGAGAGCAGGCTTTGCTTTGGCTTTCTGCAGCGCTGAGGCTGTGGTTTAGCATCAGAATCTAAAACTGACCCTTATCCTCCTCAGCACAACACTTTTCACCCCACCTTCCCCAGCGGCACTGGCACAGAGTCAAGGGCAAAGGGAGGAAGTGCTGGGGTTGATACTAACCCAGCACTTCCCAGCTTAGAAAGTTCTTTCCCATCTTTTCTCTCATTTGGCCCTCAGCCAGTCCTCATGCTGTAGCCAGCGATCTCCCTTCTTAGCCCCATTTTACCCATGAGGAATCAGAGTGATTGCATGACTTGCCAAAGGCGGCGCATTCAGGAAGTTACAGAGCCCGGACTCAGAGATGTTCTGACTCCAATTTAGTCATCAACCCACCCGCTGCGTGGCCCATATGCCCTGCACATGCAATCAGGTTTTCCAAAGAAAAGTATAATTCGTATGTTCTGCAGGTAACATTATTTCAGCCGGATTGTCAAATAGCAAAAAGCTTCTCATGTCTCCCTCCAGGATCTTTTGCATAATGTTCGAATATGTATCTGGTTCCCAAGAAAAAGAGTGGACAGGTCTGCTTTCAGTTAGTTAGTTATGCAGAAAGTATTTACTGTCATGCCTTAACCTGAAGGAGGAACCAAATCCTATTTCGCTTGAGTGTTTGCCCAGATCTCTATTTCTTATGTAAGAATTCATAATTCTTAAATAAATTCATAAATTCATGAATTTCTTATGTTAATTCAAACCCAAGTCCCCATATTTGACTGTCATGATTCTTTTCTTTCCCT
Organism: Meles meles; assembly: GCF_922984935.1. Classification (NCBI taxonomy): domain Eukaryota; kingdom Metazoa; phylum Chordata; class Mammalia; order Carnivora; family Mustelidae; genus Meles; species Meles meles. The sequence continues at coordinate 97,514,325 of NC_060068.1, forward strand.
TCATATTTAAGGAAGGAACCTGAAGTGTTTATGAAAATTGCAAGAGGATAAAATCAGATGGAAAGGTTTAGAGATCTAGGGTCAAAACAGTGTGAATTCACTGCAACAGGGAAGGATTCTGAGCACTTGTTTGAAACAGAATCTTGGTGTGTGAATCACGTTAAGCAAGCAACTCTGGTTTGGGACAGCTGATTCTTGTGCAGCAGTCTTGTTCTCAGACTGGCTAGGAACTGAAAATGTGGCCACCAATGGGAGAACAAGTCTTAGTCTCTGAGCCATCCATACCCAGTGCTGTAAGTGGCATAAAGAGCCTGGACTTCAGGATATTACAGACCTGACTTAGAATCCTGCTTCTGAAATTTACCAGTTCTGTGGTCTTGAGTAACTTCCCTAGCTTTTCTGAGCTTTGATTTCTTTCTTTCTTTCTTTCTTTCTTTCTTTCTTTCTTTCTTTCTTTCTTTCTTTCTTTCTTTTTTTTAGGACACTGTTTATTTACTTGAGAGAGAGAAAGACAGCAAATGAGAGCGAGAGCCCAAATGGAGGAGAGGGTCAGGGGGAGAGGGAGAAGTAGATTCCCTGCTGAGCAGGGAACTAGACGTGGGGCTCAGTCCCAGGACCCCGAGATCATGAACTGAGCCAAAGGCAGATGCTTAACCAACTGAGCCACCCAGGCGCTCCTGACTGAGCTTTGATTTCATCTGTAAAATGGGAGAATAGTACCAAGCTTCCAGATTGGTGGGAGGATTAAGTTAATCAGTTTAAGTAGGTTACCTGGCACATAATGGCTGCTTGATAAATGGTAGGGATGACTTCTTAGTGTTAGCAGCTAACAAGAATTATACCATGGCTGTGGTTTCTAAACCATATCCTTACAGATAATACAATTGAATATCAGAAAAATGACAAAAATCCATTGGTTATGCTCAGCCTGAACAATAATCCCTCTCTGGCCTGATGCATCAGGCTCTGCCAGTTACTCAAGAACCTCACTTACTTGCAGACAGAAGATTCTGCGTCTTAATGTGATGAGATCACTTCAGGATTTAACATCAGATCTAGGCTGTTCGAAGTCATTCAGTTCTGTCTTACATTTACTTGATGTGATCAGCTCTTGTCATCCCACTTCTGTCATTGACTATTTGTTTGAACCAAGGACTAATTGGAGCTAATCAGCAAGTTCTAATTTTCTCAACTGCAAAGAAGTTTGGATATACAGTAAATTTTCTTTTTTTTTGTATTTTTTATTTTTTATTAACATATAATATATTATTTGTTTCAGGGGTACAGGTCTGTGACTCACCAGTCTTACATAATTCACAGTACTCCCCATAGCACATACCCTCCCTAATGTCCATCACCCAGCCACCTCAACCCTCTACAGTAAATTTACTGAAGTCTCTACCAGTTCTTTTAAGCTGTGATTCTGAAATCAAAAGAGAGCCCTGCCTTGACTACTTGCCAAATAGGTAGCAAGAACTAGAAAGATGAAAAAAATCTCCTCATCTTTACAAAGGGCACCTACTAAAAAAATTGCTGTGTGTATATCTGTGTGTGTGTCTGTATCTCTATGTGTGTGTGTGTGTAAAGTTCTGACATTTATGTTTTCATTGTTATTTTGAGACCCTAAACTGAAGACTCCTGCTAATCTATAATAGTTTATTAATCAGTATGTAGCCCATTCCATGACTGAATTTAATAATAGTAGTAATCATATAGCAATAATAACATATCTTCTCATTTATATTATTTTTCCACATAAAGCAACTTTACATATATATCTTATTTAGATTTCATAATAACTTGCTGAAATAAATTGTATTTCCATATTACAGATAAGGAGGTGGTGGTTTAGATGAGACAAGTAACCCACCTAAAGTTATAGAAGGAATAAGTGGCAGAACTATGTGGTCTTCTATCTCCTCACCCCGGGATTCCTCTCCATCCCATCATCTTAAACAACATATCGTTACTCATGGTCCAGTGTGTACAAGGTGTCATGACTGCCTCTAGTTGCCTAACTGGTTGCTTCCACAAACGCCTGGCAGAACAGAAACCAGAACCAGCAGCCACCCGTCCCATGATCTGTTCTGTGCACCCTTGCACATAATGTGATGACTGGGAGCCTCACTTAGAGACTCACACAAAACGTGAAGTCATCGGAAGGCACAAAACAGTAATTAAGAATTCTCTCTATTGGTGTTATTCCCTTTCTTCTAGAATGTTAGCTTTATAAATGCTATCATAGATTTTCCTTTAAGGCAGCTTTAATGATGTGATCCATTTCCTTGTGTGAGAAAGGCTTAAGAATATTGGAACTCATTACTTGCCTCAAAGAAGAAAATATTTTGTTTGGCACAATGTCGACTGTTGACCCACAAGTTCAACCTGACTGTTCTACTTAGAAGAAGCACAAATGAGTTTAGATCTACAAATTCAGGATCTAAAATATTTTGGCCAAATGCTAAAGAAATTGGCCCCCTTACAAGTGAAAATTCCAATCAAAATGAAAAACACTTTGCATAGAGGCAACACTGTACATTTTTAGAGATGATTCCAGGGCCTGCTGAAGGTTTTCAAAGCTGTACAAGGGCAGCTTTTTCCACCAGTGATCTGCCATACTTCTAATTAATTTTTCCCATTGTTTGGTCGGTTAACACAAGGTAGCAAGTTTCTTAGGTCATGAGGGAACATGCGTTGGTGTCTGAAGTTTCTCTGTTGGAGAATGTGGAGAGAGGGCCAAGTGGGCCAGATGCTTCTGGCAAGTCTGAGCCTTCTGTCTCCTCTTCCTCTTCCTCACAAGCCAAACCCCAGAAGCCAAGCAAAGAGGGGCTCGAGGCATAGCTGTAAGAGAAGCAAGAGTACTGAGAAGCAGTCTGGTATCTGACTCTTTCCAAGACCAGACCCAGGCTAATGTGAAGTTATCATACCCTCCAGCTATGTCTACTGCCACAATCTATATATGTGGAATCTATTGGAAGATTTCATTGAGCTAATAAAAGCACTATGAGTGTAGTCAGTAAAATGAGCTTTTAACAACGTGGGAAATTGCTTAGGCCATAATGGTAAATGAAGAAACAGCACAAAGGGATATAGAAGTAAACAGTATTCTTAGAAAATAAGATTTGAAGAGAACACACCAAAATGTTAACACTTCTGGACTGGTAGTACTGTGGACTACTGCTGTATCCTGCCCAGGATACATTCTCCCTCCAGGAAATAATCCCCCATATTTGCTTCAGTGAACCAGCCTCCCCTCTTTCTCGGACAAGTGTCTTGGGTAAGCTGCAGAGGTGGGACCCAACGGACTAAAACTAATCATCTTATCTCATTCCCCCCACCGTGGTTTGCACATGGACATGTAGCTGAATTTGAGTCAATGAGACATGAGGAGATGTTTGCTAGAATTTGGGGGAAAGGCAGACTTCACTCTTCTCTTATTAAAATGGTAAGTGATGCTGAGTTTCAAACTGTAGCAGTCATTCTGTCACCGTAGAGTGAAAGCATGGTAATAATGCTGGTGACCCCTGTGTAGAGCCCAAGGCTCCAGCCATACTGTCCAGTCTGAGGAAGGAGATGGAGAGAAGCCAGGTTTTTGGTGGCATCATTTGAGCCCATGGATCAAAGCTTGCCTGGAGCCTCTGGAGTTCTCAGAAGTGGTATTGGGTTATTTCGTCACTTACAGTATAAGAAACCCTAATCGATACAGAAATTGATACTGTTTTATTTTATTATTTTTTGATACTGATAGTAGTTTAAATTATAAAAGTAACTTTTCACTCTGTTTTTATGAATAGCTGTTCCCATAGTGTTTTAAGAGCACAGTCTCAGGATTCAAATCCCAGAGTCTTTATTAGCAACAATGAGACCTTGGGATAATAGCTTTACCCACTCTGGGATTCAGTTTTCCCCTCTTTAAAAGGGGGCTGATATTTCAGCTGTGCAACTCAGTTGCACAGAATTGTTGTGAGAATTGCTAATTAAGCTATAAAACACTTAGAAAATTGTCTAGCACGGGGTGAACACTAAGTGTTTGTTTTCACTCTGATTTTCACACACAGTAATCCCAGATGGCCGAGCGTGGTGGATAGAAAAGATTTTTCTTCCAGTGCTCTCTAACCCATTACGTTTTTGACAAGCTCAAAATATCAAACATCATTAGAAGGTATTTGTGAAACAGGTGGTGAGGTGACAGTGTGGCGTAGTGAAAGAGCATGATTTTGAAAGCAGTAAAGACGAAGGTACCAGTTCCTGGAAATGAATTTCTAGCTGTGTGGCCTAGGGCAGCTGTTGAAATTCTCAGAGCTTTTACTTCCCCATATATAAAATGCGAATGACAGCACCTTCCACACTGGTTTATTGCAAAGATTAACTGGGATATTAAGTGCCTATGATAGTGAGTTCCTGTCACACAGCTGGCACTCAAGGAAGGGCAGTATTATGAGTAGTTCTTTAAGCACTGAAAGTTTGTCTCTGATCAGTTGGAGCAAACAGCGTAAATTATCCCTATCTGGAAAAAAAAAATCACTTTCTCTTCTTAAAATCAAAATCACAGTCAAATGATTTGGAATCATTTTCTGTATATAAGGTTGGATCATTCAGTCCACTGGAAGCCAGAGACCCTAGAGGTTTAAATATATACTGGGTTTCCCTTCTCCCACCACCTGCCATTACAGGTAGACACATGAAAGGAATTGTCCATTTTTTCATTTCTTGTTTGGCCTTCATACATGCAGAAAATGGCATGTTTTCATTCTCTAAACAGCAAAAATCACATTAAGGACAGCGGACACTCTGTATTCTAATTTAGGGTTTCTTACCTATGACTGTAATGGCAGATGTGAGAAGAGGAAGCATAGATTTGGGAGAGCTAAAAACTTCCTTCTGGTATTCAACTATTTTAGTAAGAGTTCATTCCAGATTATGTTTTTTCTCTTTGCACTCCCCATTTACTAACTTTCCTCCATTGCTTCAGAAAAATGATCACAGCATTTGTAGGGAATAAAGGTGTCAAACTCTTGGCTTTCAAATTCCAAAGGCTTGGTCAGGTATAAGAAGGATTTGGGAAGAGTGTTTGCTCACCAGTGTTCATTGCCCCTTCTGGTAACACCAGCCTCCCACCCTTATCCACCTGCAGGCCAGATAAAGACTCCCCTAGTTGGGGGGAACATAAGTAGATAAATGAGTGTAAGCAAGGGAAGTAGAGATAGTGAAGAAGAAAAGGACCCTCTACCATGTCCTTTACCTTGAGGTTAGTTCTCAGGTGGGGGAAGATGTTGGAGCCTCATGATGAGGTTGGGGATCTGTTACCCTATGAAATCCTGGGAGGCAACAGCCTAGCAGTGTTTCGTAGCACACAGTGTTTTGACAGTAGTAAGTTAAAGATGGCCACATAGAGTGCCATTGAGTAGGGAAAGCTTAAGGCAGCCCCTCTGAATCTCCAGCAGCCCCAGAGAGGCACAGGCGAAGAGCTGAATTGCCCCTGGACCCTCAGGAAGGGCACAGGATTTAGCTGACAAAGGGTGCAAGGGATCTTATAACACTGAGTCACGAAAGTAGAAAGTGGCATGGACTATGCACACCATGAGTCCCAGGTGGGTCAAAAACAGAATCTACTGTGGTGGCCGTGACACCCAGAAACCAGAGTGGGTGTCATTGTTGGTCATCTCAACAGATGTCAGGCCTTGTCAAGACTGAGGACAGAAGCCCTTTCCTACTGCCCCAGAAGTGAGCTCACTCTGGAGAAAAGAAAGTAGAGGAGATCATCTGGAATCATTTGCATTCTTTTGCTGTGAGTTTCTCATGGCCCAGAGCAGGGAGAAGAAGTCAGATATATTTCTGGGGGTGGAGATAATTCCCAAGATGAATATTGAAAGATGGTAATCAAGTTGGGCAATGAAAGTAAAAAAGGCAATGATAGGGCAAGAAACTGAGTAAAACTGTCTTTTCTTGGCATAAAAGCAGGAAACAGTATATTGGAAACTGGCCCAGGAACCATTAGCAAATTGGTAATATGACAGCCTGGAGTTGGAGGTTATGATAAAGATAAGTTTGGAGAAGTAAGTAGAGGGAAGGTAATGGAGGACTTTTATGACACACAAAAGTGGCTTAGGTGATAGAAAGGCATCAAAAGAGATGTTAGATTTTCAGCATTGTGCATGATGGGTTTGAGGGTTTCATTCTGGTTGTTTATTCCTCCCTGACAAAACTTAATGATTTAAAATAACATTACGTATTACAGTTTTGGAGGTCAGGAGTTTGGGCAGGGCTCAGCTGGGCAATCCTTCTGCTCTGTGTGGCACTGATTGGTACCACAGTAGTATTCCTCTGGCAGTCGATCTGGTATGGATGTTACAAGATGGCTTTATATTCATGCCTGGTAACCGGGCAGCTGGGCCCCTGTCCCTCGCCATGTCATCTCAGCTCTCGCCATATGGTCTCACAAGGAAGCTGGGCTTCTTCATGGTGGCTCAGGACTTCCAGAGATCAAGGTGAAAGCTTCTTTTAAAGGTCAGCCCCTGAACTGGCATAGAGTCACTTTTTCTGTACTGTGTTGATCCGTGCCATACTCAAGCTTAGCTAAATCCACTAGGCAGGGAAATAGACTTCACCCCATCCACAGAGAAGTATCAAAGAATTTCTGGCCTTTTTTAACCCACCACAGAGTGAGAGGATGTGAGACTGGGGTAGAGAGAAGTGCAAGAGTTCTTAGAATCCCCAGTTCCTTAAGTATTCTTGTGTGAGCACTTCCAAATGTTCTCTTAACACCTTTCTTGTGGCGCTAGGACATGGCTGTAATTGCTAGCTTATTCACCTCTTTCTCTCATTAGACTCTGAGATTCTCAAGACCAACACATGTTTCTTTCTTTTTTTTTTTTTTATTTATTTGACAGAGAGAAATCACTACTAGGCAGAGAGGCAGGCAGAGAGAGAGAAGGAAGCAGGCTCCCTGCGGAGCAGAGAGCCCGATGTGGGGCTCGATCCCAGGACCCTGAGATCATGACCAGAGGCTTTAACCCACTGAGCCACCCAGGTGCCCCCCAACACATGTTTCTTACTCAGATCCATATCTAAGTGCCTGGCACATAGTAGATGTTCAGTAATTGGAATAAATGAACTGAATAAATTGGACCAGTTGGGGTCCTCTCAATTTCTGGGTCTTGGAACACCAGAGCAAGCTCCTATTTGATATAATCCCCTTCTCCAGATCCAGATCTTCTTATTGACTAAAGAAATGCTGGATTTGAATGTATAAAGATAGCATTCAGTATGAACACATATGTAAATAGCTTTCAGCTTTTGCCTCCTGTGTTAGTTTTCTTTTGCAGCACAACAGATACTACAAACCTAGCATCTTAAAACAACACACATTATCTTCAGTTTCTGTGGGACAAGAGTCTGAGCACAGCTTGACTGGGTTCTCTGCTTTGGGTCTAACAAGGCTCCAGTTTGTTGGCTGAGGATGCTATCTCCAAGGCTTGATGTGGGCAGGATCTGCTTTTGTTGGCTAAATTCACTTCCTTGAGTTGTGAAGACTTAAGTTTCATACTAGCTGTTGGCCAGAGGCCATCCTTCATTTCTTGCTACATATCTGACAGCTCATAGTATGGCAGTCTGCGTCATCAAAGCCAGCAAGGAAGAAAGAGTCTCTTCCCAAGAGAAGTATTATAATTTCATACAACATAGAGGCCAGCACATGGCAATTTGATTTGTCAAAGCTACAAAAGAGAGACACTAGTAAGATGGGCACTGTCATCTTACATAACATGGCCCCGTGCATCGCTTCTCTCATGGAGAAGAAATCACACAAAGAATACTGAAAAGCCAGAGGTCATAGAATTTATACTAAGAGTCTATCATACCCACTTAAGGCAAGCTAAGGATTCTCATAATTTAAAACATGAGCTAGATTAGCTTTGTTCCCAATTTCATTTGACTCTGACACTAAATTCCATTTATTATTTGTTGATCCTGGAAAATGATCAAACCTTAAAATTCTAAAGGAAAAACAGGAAGGACAATTTTCAAGAAATTCCAGCTATCTCAAGAAGTATATTTATTTAATTTTTGCCTTTTCAGTGGTACTGCGAACCCCTCTTGAGGAGACAGACACACATTTGCCTAATCCAGTATTTAATATAATTAGTACCAAATCTCTATCCAAATTCTAGGCAAAAGCCTGGGCATTCTTGGCCATACAAGTCCATAAAATAAAATATTTTTTTAAAAGTTCATGTTGGTACTTTCTTATCTGGTTTATCTGGTTTTAGTATAAGTATCAGACTTGGAGCCAAGGAATCTATTTTGTAACTGAAAAGTATTCTTGCATATGAGGGTCAACAAAGGAAGAACCTTTGCTTCTCTAAAAGTTGTGTGAGAGTTAACAAAAGCAAAGTATGATGAAAATCCTCAGGATGACACTCTGAAGCTAACCTGGGCTATTGCAAAGTTACTTGACTTCCTTATCCTGTGTATGTGTCTGGGAAAACTATTGCACCTCACTGCTGCTCACACTTCTGCACTGGTCTTTCCCGCTCCCTGAAAACCCCGGGCTATCTGACAGGGTTTCCCAGAGGTCTAGTGTAACAAGAAGCTAAAAGCCCTCTGCTTCAGTTTGCATCTATGTTTAACCTTTATACAGAGTAGTATTTATTTCACTTCTAACTCTCTTGCTCTACTATAGTTGTCCATTACAATGAAATAAAATAAGCAAATAATGATAACATTAAGAAGTTTCTGCTTAAATTCTCAATTTTAAAATAATAGCCATAAAACTATTGTGTTAGGCTTTGCAATAACTAGAAGGAAGCAGGAGGGGCCTTTGGGAGGTGTTGGTCATGTTCTTTTTCTTGATCTAGATGCTCATTATATGGCTTTGTTTGGTTTGTGAAAAACCTCCAAGTTGTGTTCTTACAGTACACAGTGATTGTGTGAAATTTTTGAAGTGGGGTCACATTATTGTTTAGTTTTGTTGCTGTGAAGTGAGTTTGCCATGTTTTTGAGCTTGGAAATTTAGTTACAGCTTGATTTAAGTTCATATTTCATCCCAAACTTATTAAATAGATCACAGTGTGACTGAAACTGCTTCATTTTGAAATTTATTTTGAATTACTTTTCATTCTGCTTGGTGAATTAGATGCTATTAGGTTATAAAGATTTTAACACATACAAAACACTGTCCCCAACTCAACATTGATTAAATATTTAATTTAAAAAATTTTCTAAGGTATTTTATGCTAATAATGATAAATATAAAACTAGGGGACTGAAATTGGTAAAGAGTGGGACCAAGAATGCAGAGGTGGAAAACTTTTAAAAGAATAAGGCAGTGGGAAAAGAAGAAAAAGGTATACACTTGCCTCCTAAGTTGGAGAAAAGTGAAGATTGCTCACAAATGATGGTACTGGGTTTTCCATGGAATAATGAAACAGAAAATCTAGAAGAGATTTTGGGGTGGGGCTGATAGTTCAAGGACAAGGAAAATAGTTAGGAAATAGCACTGATAAGGTAAACTTGACTGAAGGTCAAGGGAATTGAAAATACTAGTGACAGTGCAGTTTAAAAAGTCGATAAAAGGGTTCCCACAATTTAGGGAGATAAGCAAAGGTAGGAAATAACTGATAAACGTTCAGAACAAAGACTGGAGGTCACACTGAGGACAAACCATAGACTCAGTGGGAGAGAGCAAGTAAAAGAGATACAAGAGTAGGTAGCTGTGGGTAGAGAATCTTAACAATTGAAAATGTTGCAGGTGGAGTAATTTCATCTGAGGACTGGATTCAAGGAGTGACTACACCTATGGGCTTCTGACAGAGATGAAGATGATTGGAAAAGAAAGATGAGAAATCGTGAGGTCAGGGTTCTGAGTCATTATCATGGATGCTGAAATCATTAGGCTGGGGCAGGACATGCAGATCCTTCCAAGGCTGACACAGAGTTTCAGAAACACAGTAGGGCACAGGCAAGGAAATAAATGGCTGTCTTGGTCACTGCCAACTGTATGCAAATAGTGAGCAGGCAAAATTAGTCTTCAGCACAGATTACCTTTGTTATGTAGCATTTTTTTCCTGGCTCTGTTCACCTGCTCTGAGTAACCTCATTGTCCTCATATTGCTCTCTCACTGTATACTTCCCCACTCTCTGCTTTTGATATATGTGCAATCCAAAATGATCCTAAGGCATACATGGAAAGTTCTTGATTGATATGTCACTTTTCCCCACTTACTGTTGCATCTTGACAGTTTTCTCATGACAAATCCTTAACTGAAAAGTGGTCACTTCAGGGCCAATACCCTAAAGAGGTGCCTGCAAACTCATATAATTCCAGCCGAGGGGGGAAGGGCTCTTTCTGTTTTGAAAAATCTTTCTCCAATATTGATTCATTCTTTTAGCCCAGGACTTTAGTCATCCCCACAAAACGTGAGTTTCTTAGAAGTTAGGGCTGGGTTAGGCCAATACATAGATACCCACAGAAGGACTGACTCAGTCGTTTGCTCTCTTGACCAGTGCACAAGGCAGACTAGTGTGCTGTGAGATACTGATTCCCTCCATCTTTATTCCCTATACTGGTAAAATATCATCATTTTCATTATATGCTTTGATGCAAAAGGTTTGGGAAGCGCTGACATAACAGTCATCCACGAACAGCTTACATTTATTGAGCACCTACTATATATACTGAGAGTCTCGTGTATTTTAACTCATTTAACCTTTGCAGCAATCCCATTAGGTTGAACCATTATTTTCATGTTGCTGATAAAGAAAACGAGATGACCTGCCTACCATCACAGACACAGGAAGTGGCAGCACCGGCATGCAAACTCAGGGAATTTGCAACTAGAAAGTAAGTACACTTAACCACTATACATTCCTCTAAATAAATGTTTGCTAGATCTAAATAAACATTTAAATTTAAATTTTATATGTTTGTTTTAAACATCCCTGTAAATGGCCGACCTAGAATACAATCCAGTCACACTGTAGGTTAGCTGTAGCATGACAGGGAGGACCAAGAGCTGAATACAGTGTAGCTTTGTCTGTCTTACAGCACATCCCCAGGTTTGCTTAGGACTCCTTTATCACTAGATCCGCTTTTCCGACAACTAAGAGATCATAATTTGTTGTTTTTCCTCTTTCTGAATCCTCAATATAATGAAAAACTTTGTAATTGTTTAGTTTATGGGTATAATTTGTTCAAGTCCGTTAAGCCATTATTGCCCTCCTACAGCCTGCCATTCTTCCACAGAAGGCCCTGGCCTCGGGTGTTTCTTTACGCACACACACACAGTTATCTTACAAGTTTCCCATCCTTCTTTGGGGGGAAAAAAAAAAACCCCACAGCGAGACTGAAAGTCCGTTTCTCAGACAGGGAAGGTATGTAATGAAATTAGCTTTTGCTAGGTATTTTTATCACAGATTGGGAGGTACAAACCGCAAAGAACTAGTTTCTTGGCATGTCACACCACCTCTGGGGCTCACTGATCAATAGCAAACAAACTCATTTAGTAACTTAAAAAATGTATATCCTGGCAAGGTTCATTTATGTATGCCTTGGACCGAGGCCGCCGCCACCACGATCTGCAGGCATCTCGTGTGAAGTCAAGACCATCCGAGTCCTTCACTTCCCCCGAGAAACTCCCACGCCTCCCCTGTCCCCGAGGGAGCCCGGCGGTCCCTCGCGGCTCTGAGTCCCTCGGGGAAGGCCGCGAACCAAGGCCGCGAGACCGCAGCAAGAAGGGAGGGCGGCAGGCGTACAAAGCACCCGGGTTCCAGTTCACGACCCCGTTATTCCACGGAAAAATGGAACATTCTGCTCCTTCCGCCCGCGGAGGAGAGGTGGGGGGAACCCTTCGATCCGGTCTAGGAAAAGCGACGCGGGCGCAGCCGCCGGAATCCCGGACGCCAGGAGCAGTGTTACGGGAATTGCAGCAGACTGGAGTTCCGCCCCTTCGCCGTCGGGTTACCGCCTGGCCAATATCCTAGCGCGCCGGGTCTCTCTGGAGCCAATCAGCATACAATCCCTAAACCCGGGGGCGGGGCGCAGCGAGGGCGCTACGGGGCGGGGTCGGGGGGCGCAACGCCCCGCCGGGGGAGGACGGCAGCGTGCCGCGTCTGCGGGAAGAAATCGGGAGCGAGCCTGAGCTGAAGCGAGAGCTGGAGTGGCCCGCGAGTTCGCGCGGGGAACGCCCGGGCGCAGCTGAGCTGGGGGCCGCGACTGGGCGGCCGACGGGCCCGGCCCGGCCTGGGGCGGAGGGAGTCGTCGCTCTACAGACGCGGATGAGCGAGGCGCCGCGGCCTGAGGTGAGGAGATCCCGTGGCCGAGTGAAGGGCCGCGTAGCGGGAGGGTGAGGGCCGGTTCGGGGGTGTTGGGGCCTGGAGACCAGGCACTCGAGGGGGCCACCCTTCCCCGGAAGAGGGGCACCCCAATAATGTGCGCGTCCCAAATTTGTTAGTTCCAGCCTGGAAATCCCCCACATTCCTTTCCGTGTTCACACACCTCTAATTTGATTTCTACAAGTTTGTCACCTATATATCTCAACCATAAGCGCAGACCTTCACGCGCGCGCGCGCGCCACACACACCCTTCTTTGGCCCACGCCCCCAAATCCCCACTTCTTGCCCTTTTCTATCTCCCCTTAATTTGCACTAGCCTCGCACTTGATTCTTCGTTTTTTTCTACCTGGAAATCAATATCTCTTCGCCAAAGCCATCTTTTCATCGTGAAGTTAAGAGTTTCAACATGGTCGAAAGTTCATTTTAATTAAAATATTTTAAGCTAAATGCGTTTTTTTCCTATTTTTGTCTCTTACATATACCTTTACATGTATCTCTTACATGTATCTCACGTAACGCTGTATTTGAGAAGCACCAAATCCATCTTTTAAAAGTTCACCCCTCCCCCAAGCTTAAAGGTTATTCCAAGTGGCAAGGTTCTTCTGTTTCTCAGTAGATGAACAGCATTTTATTCATAACTCCAACTGAAAAAATATCATAGGTTAGAACGAAGACTTGCTATTTTGGTTTTTTGGGGATTTTTCCTTTCAGAAGAACACCCATTTTATTTGTGTAGTATTGGCATTTTCAGCAGTTACGCTGTTAGGAAATAATTAGTGATTAGAATGCCAGGGTGACTTCTAAAAGATTGGAGTCTTTGGTTAAGTCAGTGCTGTAAACAAACCCTTTAGACTGTGTGACTGCCAGCTTCAAGTTGGAACAACTCTTAATTTGAAATTCCTGGCTCAGGTCATCATCTGAGCTGTTCGCCATTATCTTAATTTCTTAGATTAATGATAATTTTCACTTGGAAGTATTTTTTTTAGCTGTAAATGGAATTATACGTTTATGGAACCCACTTGATACTAAGTTGAATCATGTTTTCCAGCTGTTTCTTTTGAGGGGTTATTTTGAACACTTGTTTTTAATCACAAGTGGAAGAAGAAAATTATAGGATGGAGAAAGTGAGAAAAAGAACAAGTTTTATAGTGGAATTTTTCCCTCTTAAGTCTCTTTAATTGGTAATGCCATACATGTTTAAGTTTCTCATAGGTAATTTGGAATATTATGAATACTGCCAGCTGAGTTAATATATTTTCTTATGTAATGAAAAATATGCAGTGTTCTTTCACGTTTTCATTTATGAGTTGCAGTGTTTTCAGTTTATTTAAAAATTTTTTCCGAGGGAATTTGCGCTTCAGTTAATGTTAGGTAAGTGTTGATTATTACATATACCTGTCAAGTAAAAAGTTGCAATATTCTTTATAGAGAAGGAAACTGAGGGACCTGGTCCCTGTGATACCTAGATCTGTGTAATTCTGAATCTTGTAATCTCAGTTGGTCATTTTGTCATGCTGATGAAATTCTTGTAAAGGATACATCAGTACAGTTGGGAACTTGCGGACTCCCAACTGATCCTCAGAGAGGGTTTTTTTTTTTTTTTCCCCCTATAGAAGCTAGAGCTTTTCATTTTAACATATCAGGACTCCTTAATCATAATACGTTTGCAGTCTGGCTCCTGGAGAAGTGTGGAATGTTCTCACAGTCTTCTCCATTTCTTTGATTGCAAAGGTTGTATGATCAGAATTGAAGTTTCTACTCTTTTCACACAACAAATATTAAGGACTTACTGCTGGCTACAGGAAGTCACTGGCAGATGTATGAAAAATTATGCAAGGCAGTTTTAATTAGAACGATGTAGAAATGTAGGAGTGATTATTTTAAAGGTTGGAATAATCAGAGGATTGAGCAGAAGTCAAACTTGAAACTTCGTGAGATAGAGAAAAATGAAGGGAACTCAAGCCAGATAGAGGTCTGTGTAGAAGATATGTTAATTAAAATAGCCAATAGGTATGTAATACTTAATTTGTGCCAGTCATGGTTCTGAGCACTTTGCCCATATTAATTTTCTCAGAAGGCAAATGCTATTATCTTCCTTTTACAAAGAAGGAAGCCAAAACAAAGAGAGGTTAATTTGTCCAGTGCCACACAGTTAAGGGGTAGATCCAAAATTCATGCATAGATAGCCTGGCTTCAGAATCTCAGCTCTTAACTGTGATACATATGTTTTTCTTAATATAGTATACTTGAATGGTGGTGACTAGAATAATATGGCAATTTCAGGAGCTCTTTTAAAACACTCTTAAGTGTCCTTTGTGTGCCTCAAAGTATCTGTAGATTCTGAAAATATCAAAACATAGAAACAAATAATTCCAGTACAGTGTTAATCAGTCCTGTTATGGAACTGTACACAAGTGCACTGGGAGCAAAGATACTTGTGGGAACTGGGAAATTCCACAGGAGAGGTGTTTCATCGGAGTTACACAGTTACAAAGCAGAGTCTGGGAAAAGATACTATAGAGTCGGGATAGCTTTTATAGAAGCACAAACTCTGAAATAACAAAACAGGTTAGAGAAAATCTAGTAGTTTATTGTGGCTTGAGCGTAGTCTGTAAGAGTGAGTTTAGTTTACAGGTGTAGGGAATGATAAAATGTAGACCAAAATGTGAAATGGCATGATGAGTTCAAGGCAAATAAAAGCTTAAATACTTGCTTTGCATTTGGGAAACTGCATAAATAATTTCACTGGATTGTTTGCTATTCTCTTTAGATGTACAGTGGTGGGGTAGCTTGAGGAAACAATAGTTGAGTAGAGGGTTTTTTAAAAATAGACTTGATTGTTCATTGGTTTGTTGGTTTGAAGTGATCTCTACACCCAACATGAGGCTTGAACTCAAAACACCAAGATCAAGGTCACTTGATATATCAGATGAGCCAGCTAGGCCCTTCTAGAATAGATTTTATTATTTTTTCTTCAAATTTTTATTTTATTAACATATAATGTATTAACTTGTTTCAGGGGTACAGGTCTGTGAATCATCAGTCTTAGACAATTCACAGCACTCACTATAGCACATAACCCTCCTCAGTGTCTTTCACCCAGTCACCCTATCCCTCCCCCAACCCAGCAGCCCTCAATTTGTTTCCTGAGATTGAGTCTTACGATTTGTCTCCCTCCCAGGTCCCATCTTGTCTCATTTCTCCCCCCCCATTCCTCATATCATAGAAATCATATGATAATTGTTTTTCTGTGGTTGGCTTATTTTGTTTAGCATAATACTCTAGTTCCATCTGCATAGTTGTAAATGGCAAGATTGTGTTTCTTTTTGATGGCCGCATAGTATTCCACTATATATATATACTTTTACACACACACACACATACATACATACATATGTATATATAAAATAACCGTTCATCTGTTGATGGACATCTAGGTTCTTTCCATAGTTTAGCTATTGTGGACATTGCTCTTAGAAACATTTGGGTGCACGTGCCCCTACGGATTACTGCATTTCTGTCTTTAAGGTAAATACCCAATAGTGCGATTGCTGGGTAGTAGGGTAGCTCTATTTTCAACTTTCTGAGGAACCTCCATACTGTGTTCCAGAGTGTCTGCACCAGCTTGCATTCCCACCAACAATGTAGGAGGGTTCCGCTTTCTCTGTATCCTTGCCAACACCTGTCATTTCCTGACTGATTAATTTTAGCCATTCTGACTGGTGTGATGTGGTATCTCCATGTGGTTTTGATTTGTATTGCCTTGATACCAGTGATGTTTAGCACTTTTTCATGTGTCTCTTGGCCATTTGGTTGTCTTCGCAGAAATGTCTGTTCTTGCCTTCTGCCCATTTCTTGATTGGATTATTTGTTCTTTGGGTGTTAGGTTTGATAAGTTCTGTATAGATTTTGGATACTAGTCCTTTGTCTGATACATCATTTGCAAATACCTTTTCCCATTCTTCAGTTGTCTTTTGGTTTTGTTGACTGTTCGCTTTGCAAAGCTTTTTATCTTGATGAAGTCCCAATATTGCCCTTGCTTCCCTTGCCTTTGGCAGTGTTTCTAGGAAGAAGTTGCTGCCTGTGCTCTCCTCGAGGATTTTGATAGATTCCTGTCTCATATTGACGTCTTTGTCCATTTTGAGTCTGTTTTTGTGTGTGGTGTAAGGAAATGGTACAGTTTCATTCTTCGGCATGTGGATGTCCAATTTTCCCAAAACCGTTTGTTGCAGAGACTTTCTTCCATTGGACGTAGGATTTAAGTACTGGAGAAGATAGGCACACGAAGCCAAATTTTTAAGTTCTAAAATAGCTAAATATTTGGCATTATTATTGACCCTTTAAATGCCTTTGAAGATAAGAGTGACAAGTTAGGTAGGTTGATCGACCTGTAATGTCAGACGGATTTGGAGGATGGAAAGAGACTGGAAACAGGAAGGCCATTAAATAGTAAGGTGATCCATGTGCCAAAATGATGATCTTCATGGTAGAAGGTAGAAAAGAGGAGACAAATAGGAAAGACATCATGAAAGATGATGAGATAAGCTAGAATAATGGATAGCTAAGAGGCAGTGATGGACCCCATTGATTTAGGTAGTTCAAAAAGGGTGATCTTAGGTGTGGAAGAAAATTTTTTTCTTCCAAGTGAGTGCATTTATGTCTGTATATGTGTAGCATGTGTGTTATTTGTGTATTATTTTTAGACCTTTCTGTTTGAGTCAGAGGCAGAATATCCAAGACAATGATAAAAAAGTGGAATCAATGATCCCAGCCAGAATTTTTTTTTTTTTAAAGATTTTATTTATTTATTTGAGAGACAGATCACAGATAGGCAGAGAGGCAGGCAGAGAGAGGAGGAAGCAGGCTCCCTGCTGTGCAGAGAGCCTGATGCAGAGCTCAATCCCAGGATGGAGCCAGATGCAGGGCACAATCCCAGGACCCTGGGATCACGACCTGAGCCAAAGGCAGAGGATTTAACCCACTGAGCCATCCACGCGGCCCCCTGCCAGAATTCTTGAAATTATTTTTTTGAAATAGTAATAGTTGAAGTTCTCTATCTTCATATGTTGGTATTTTTAAAAAGCAGTAGATTCCAAATACTTGGGTACTTCCATAGCCAGGAGGTAAACCCTAGCAGAGAATTTAGTGAAGGAGACATAAAGTAAGATATATGAAAGAATTCAACCACATGATAGCATTATATAGAAACCAGGAGAAAAGAGAAATTCAAGAAACACACCTGGTCAACCATGTTCAGAAACACTCACGGTATGTTAGAATGTCTAGAGCCTCTTTCTCATTCTGTGTCTGTCTAGTATATCTTAATGAGATTAAATGAGAAATTAGTTAGCTAATTGATCATGACTAAGAGAGCTGTGTGTGTTGAAATGTGGCTGTAGTATAGGTTATTATTTTAAAGCTGCATGTATACATATCCAGAGCAGGAGCTTTATTTCTTTCAGCACAATAAATCTGTTGGATCTATTAAAAATTTTGGATGTTCTGCCTCCAAGTTTTCATTTTTCTTTTACTCCGTTTCATTCTTTGCTTTGAAGTAGATTTGTTTCATCATTACTTCTGAAGAGTGCATTTCATACTGGTTGTCTCCACAGTCTGTTTTTGTTTGGATGTTCTGTTGTTTGTATTCCCTCACCTCCATTCCCTAACAGAAAGTGAACTCATCAGAGCTGTGTTTCAGATATCGCAACTCTGGTTTGTACACTGGCCTGTGCTGGAATTTTGCCATTGATAATCTTCATTTGATATCTAGAGTTAAAGGTGACATACAGTGCATGTGTATGCTGTGTTCTCTGTTTAGAAAGACCTTTACTCGCATTTCATTTCTGGGCCTTCCTGGGTCCTTTGTGAATTGGGCTGTTATCTCTGCTTCTGTGTATTGTGTGTATATACTACCTCTCTAAGCTTTAAACTCAACACCTGTTTATTTGGCTTCAACTGTATGAGTTAACATTTCTTAAGCTTCAGTGAGAATGTAAATAGTCATCAAAATATTTTTTAACCTTTTCATATGTCTGAAACAAGTCAGTGATAATTTGTAGGGGGACTTGCCTAACTCTGAGGTCTCTATTTCTTCCAATAGTAAGAATCTAAAGATCCTTAATCTGGAGCGTATGGATGTGTAATGAAGTAGAACTCTTTATCTTTTTGCTTGTGGAGCCAGTTTTCCCAGTACTATTTTAAATGGTCCTTTATTCTGCCCCCCCCCCCATAGGTGCTTTTTTTTTTTTTTTAATTAGATGATTAAATTCTTAAATATATATGGGTCTGTTTCTGGATTTTTTTTGCTTTATACCATTGATCAAAATATTCAGACACAATGCCCCATTTAATTATTGTAATGTTGCATTATGCCTTAATAGATGATAGAGCAAGTTTTCTCTTCATTCTTGAAAATGGGCTTTTGGTCATCATCTGATATTTTGTGTGACATTTTAAATTGGTTTGTAAAGTTCTATAATAAACGACTTCTTTGTAGTTTAGGTAAAAATTGTGTTGCATTAATACAGTAATTTGTGAGGAACCAGTGTCTGTACCATGTATATTTTGTTTTCCATTTCATGGTATTTGACTAATAAACTTTTAGTTAGGGTTTATGGTTTTCTGTATCAGGTTATTACATAGCTCTGATTAGGTTTTTTTCTTTATTACAATTTTTGCTGCTGTTGTGACTAGGAGTTTTTCTTTTAAACTTCTAACTGGTTATTACTGGTATGTAGGAGAACTATGTTTTCTGATGATCTTTTGTTTAACTATTAAACTCTAGTTGTGGTAGTTTGTCATTTGATTCTCATTCCTTAATAGATAATATCATCTGCAAGTTTTTCTTTTTCCATTTTTATATCATCATCTGTTTAGTTAAGCCATGTAGAACAGTGTTGAGTAAGTGATGGCTCCAAATATCTTGTTTGAATTCTGACTTCAATTTTTATTTTTGACTCTGTTGTTTTCTGTGGGTTTCTGATAAAAGATAGTGGCAACAGCAACAAGAGCTGCACTGATAACAGGTTACCATTTATTGAGTACATACTGTGAGTCAGGTAGATTATAAGTGCTTTATGTTTATTGACTTACTTAATCTTCACAAAAGACCCGGGTAGTATGTGGGGTAGGTGGTGGTGGTATCCTCATTTTACAGATAAGGAGAATGAAAGGGAGGAATATTAAATAACTTGGCTAAGATGTTTTACCAAAAAACAAAGGAGTTGGGAGTTGGGATTTGAACATAGGCTTGAATCCATCATCTTTGTTACACTTCATGAAGGTAAGGATGGTCTCTTTCAGTCTTCATTTTTTGACACTTTGTTACTTTCAAATTTTAAGTGAACAGTTGTTGAACATTATCAGATAATTTTCAAGCATCTGTTGGAATGATTGTTTAGTTTTCTTCTCTTAATCTTAATATAGTGCGTAATATTGTTAATCTTTTGCTTAATGGACCATGCTTACATTTTTAGGTTTTTATTTTTTTAAGATTTTTAAAAAATTAATTTAGTCAAGAGAGAGAACATGAGCAGGATGGGGGGAGAGGGAGAAGAAGAGGGAGAAGCAGACTCTCCGTTGAGCAGAGAGCCTGACTGGGGGCTCCATCCCAGAATCCTGGGATTTTGACTGAGCTCAAGGCAGGAGTATAACATACTGAGCCACCCACGGGCCCCTATTTTTAGGCTTAGTGCTATTGGTATTGATGGAGTTTTTCGTTGTTGTTTTCATGTATGTTACAAAAATTAATTTGTAAATGCTTGATTTTTCACACCAATATGCATAATAGTTTAACAATAGTTTTATTACGTAATCCCTGTTTGATTTGGTGTCCAAATGACTATGCAACTTGCACTTAGGACCAGAAACGGGATAAAAGGAGGTAAGATTTACCCTCTTGCCTGATACAACCATAAAACAAACAAACAAAAAAAACCCACATGAAAGAGTGATAATCAAGACACTTGACACTGGATGATGAAAGGCAGTAGTCTTGATAGATGGGAAACAAGTTCGATGAACCCTGTGATTGCCCTAGCCTACTACCTTGAGAAAGTTTCCAGTCCCTGGCACAGGTAGGGGGAATCTAGGGTAAGATCCATGGATCTCTTTGACCTGTGGAGATGGCTGGGATTAGCAAAGGAGCTAGAGTTCAAAAACAGTACTAGAAGGCTCTAGAAAGCTTCAGAGTTCCTGCTAAACTATTCATCTGAGTACTGACTAGTGCGTGCATGTAAAGAAATTACTACAGACCAGGGAAAGAACCTCCCGGAGGGGATAAAGATAGCAGTGCTTGGTGCTTCCATTGGATCAGGAAAGGTTCCTGTCCTCACCAGCCAGGTTTGCAACCATTTGACTCATGGGACATTGGCTAGAGATAAGGATCCTGGCTCAGTAGTAAATAAATTGGCCTGGAATAAGTGCTGCTCCAATTCCACCCAGGGTATCTTTTTTTTTTTTTTTTTTAAGATTTTTGTTTAAATTCCTTTTAACATCCAATGTGAAATTTAATTTCAGGTGTACAAAATAGTGATTCAGTACTTTTATACCATACCCAGTGATCGTCACAAGTGCACTCCTTAATCCCCATTACCTGTTCACCCATCCCGCCCCCCCCTTCCATCTCCCCTCTGGTAACCATCAGTTTGGTTTTTTACAGTTAACAGTCAGGGGTTGGGGGGAGGCATTGGGGTGGCTCAGTCATTTAAGCGTTTGCCTTTGGCTCAGGTCATGATCTCAGGGTCCTGGGATGAAGCCCTACATTAGGCTCCCTGCTCAGCAGAGCATCTGCTCCCTCTCCCTCTCATGCCTACCCCACTGCTCACACTTTCTCTCTATCTCAAATCTTTTTTTTAAGAGTCTGTTTTCTTTGTTTTCCTTTCTTTTTTAACCTTGTTTTGTTTCTTAAATTCCACATATGAGTGAAACACATTGTCTTTCTGTAACTTATTTTACTTAGCATCATATTCTCCAGTTCCATCCACATCATTGAAAATGGCCAGATTTCATTCTTTCTGATGGCTGAGTAATAGTCCATTGTATATATGTATAATAGTCCATTGTATATATGTATGTATGTATGTATGTTTATGTGTGTGTGTATACATATATGTGTATGTGTATATATACA
Source organism: Meles meles (assembly GCF_922984935.1). Classification (NCBI taxonomy): domain Eukaryota; kingdom Metazoa; phylum Chordata; class Mammalia; order Carnivora; family Mustelidae; genus Meles; species Meles meles. The sequence continues at coordinate 97,535,785 of NC_060068.1, forward strand.
CATATATGTACACACACACACATCTTCATTGACTCATCACTTGATGGACATCTGGGCTGTTTCCATGATTTGGCTATTGTAGGTACTGCTACTATAAACATCAGGGTGCATGTATCCCTTTATACTAGTAATTTTGTATTGTTTGGGTAAATACCTACTTACCAGTATATCTTAAAAGGAAGACCTAAAAGAACCATATTGTTTCCAAGTACTTAACTATGTCCTAGAATAAAGTTCAAAGGTACAGAAATAACAGGGACACCTTTGCTTGAGTGTCTGACTGGATTTTGGCTCAGGTCTTAATCTCAGAATCCTGAGATCAAGCCCCACGTCAGGCTCGTCCTCCTCTCCCCACTGCCCTCATTCTTGCATGCTCTCTCTCGCTTTCTCTAATGATAAATAAATCTTCAAAAAAAAAAAATTACAGAAATACAAAAAAAAATCCAGTACAGATCCAGTAGCAAAAAAGGTGAAAATCAGTGTCCAGCATCCAATTAGAAATTATCAGGCATGTGTAAGAAGCATGAAAGTACAATGTAAATAATGAGAAAAATTAATTAAAAGTAACTCAGAGCTGACATAGATGTTAGAATTACCAAAGAAATTAAAAGTTATTTTTTATAACTGTGTCCTATACATTCAAGAAGTTAGAGGTACAGAATACATGCAAAAGACCCAATTGAACTTCTAGAGATAATAAATTATGTGTGAGATGAAAAATACACAAGTTAGAATTAATGTCAGATTAGATGTTGCAGACAAAAAATCAGTAAGCTTAAAGATACAGCAGTAGAAAAAACAGAAAAAATGGACTGGACATCAGTGAGCAAGGGGAACTACTTCAAGCATCCTAATAATACATGTTAGTAGAATTCTCAAGGGTAGGAGCAGGAGGGTCAGAGATAAAGTCAAAGAAACAGTGGCCTCAGTCTTCATAGATTTGATGAAAACTGTTTAAAGCAGCAGATCCAAGAAGTTCAACAAACTCTTAAGCACCAGAGACATGACAAAAACTTGACCAAGGTGCATTATAGTCAAGATTGCTCAAAATTGGTGATAAAGTTAGAAAACTTACATGCATCCATAGGAGAAAAGAGAACTTTCATAAAAAAGAAGAAAGATAAGGAGTATAGTGGATTTCTCATGAGAAACAGTGCCTGCAAGAACTTAATAGCTGCATTTTTAAAACACTGAAAGAAAAAAACTGTCAATTAAGAATCTATACCTAGTGAAAATACCTATGAAAAATAATAATGCAGTTATTCTTAGGTATGTAGAAACCTAAAGAATCCATCACCAGCAGACGTGCACTACAAATAATAATAATAATCCTTCAGACAGAAGGAAAATATCAAATAGAAGTGTAGACTTTAGACAAAGGATGAGAAGCTCTGGAAATGGTAGTAGACATAGGTATATACACAAGATACTTGTATTATTGAACTTTCTTTTAAAGTGATTATTTAAGGGGCGCCTGGGTGGCTGGGTAGGTAAAGCCTCTGCCTTCAGCTCAGGTCATGATCCCAGGGTGCTGGGATCGAGTCCCACATCGGGCTCTCTGCTCAGCCGGGAGCCTGCTTCCTCCTCTCTCTCTGCCTGCCTCTCTGCCTACTTGTGATCTCTGTCAAATAAATTTAAAAAAATTCTTTAAAGTGATTATTTAAGCAAAAAGGAAAGTAGGATTTACAACATGTATAAAGTACATCTGAAGTTTATAAAGTATGTAAAAGTAAGTTGTATGCCAAAAATAGCATAAAGATCAAGAGGGGAGAAAGAAATGTATACTCTCGTATACTTCAGTGTGCATGAGGTGCTATAACATCACTTGTTACAAAGATGGGTAAGTTTAAGAAGTACACTATAAATCTTAATCACTAAGATAACAAAACAATTAATAGCTTAATAAACCAAAAAGAAGACAAAATGGAAATCCTAAGAAATGTCACTTAACACAGATGACAAAAATAGAAGAAAAGGGAGGAAAGAGATAAATAGGTAGAAAAGAAGTACAAAGCTGTTAGCTTTACCTACCTACCAATAATAAGAAATGTGGGTGGCCTAGATTCCCAATGAAAGCAGAAATTGTCAGATAAACTATATGCTACCTACCAAAACAAAACACAACAACAAAAACCCCACAGCTTTAAATATGAAGAAAGAAACAGGTAAAATATAAAAGAATAGGGAAAGAATATACCATAATAACGCTAATGGAAGAGAAGAAGAGATGTCTGTAATGATGTCAAAGTAGATTTCAGAGTGAAGAATATTACCATTGGTAAAGAACAGCATTGCACAATGACACGAGTCACTTCATCAAGACCTTATATTTACGTTCCTAATGTAGCTTCAGAATAGGGCAAAATCTGAAAGAACTGCAAGAAGAAATAAACAGTTCTTCAATATCCCCTTTTCAATAATTGATAGAGGAAATAGAAAATGACTAATAATAACAGAAGATTTGAATAACACTATCAACCAGACTTATTGACACTTATTTAACACTCCATCCAGGAGCAACTGTGGGGTTTTTAAAAAAATTTTTAATAAACATATAATGTATTACTAACCCCAGGGGTACAGGTCTGTGAATCGCCACACAGTACTCACCATAGCACATACCCTCTCCCTACCCCCCTCCCTCCAGCCTCCCTCAGTTTGTTTTGTGACATTGAGTCTCTTATGGTTTGTCTCCCTCCTGATCCCATGTTGTTAACATTTATTCTTTCCCTACCCCCCAAGCCCCCCATGTTGCATCTCCACTTCCTCATATCAGGGAGATCATATGATAGTTGTCTTTCTCTGATTGACTTATTTTGCTAAGCATAATACCCTCTAGTTATCCATGTTGTCCCAAATGGCAAGATTTCGTTTCTATTTTTTTCCAAAGATTTTATTTATTTATTTGACAGCGATCACAAGCAGGCACAGAGAGAGGAAGGGAAGCAGGCTCCCTGCTGAGCAGAGAGCCGGTTGTGGGACTCGAATCATGACCTGAGCAGAAGGCAGAGACCTTAACCCACTAAGCCACCCAGGTGCCCCAAAATTTCATTTCTTTTGATGACTGCATAGTATTCCATTGTGTATATATACCACATCTTCTTGATCCATTCATCTGTTGATGGACATCTAGGTTCTTTCCATAGTTTGGCTATTGTGGACATTGCTTCTATAAACATCTGGGTGCACATGCCCCTTCGGATCACTACATTTGTATCTTTAGGGTAAATACCCAGTAGTGCAATCGCTGGGTGGTAAGGTAGCTCTATTTTCAACTTGCTGAGAAACCTCCATGCAGTTTTCCAGAGTGGTTGCACCAGGTTGCATTCCCACCAACAGTAGAGGAGGGTTACCCTTTCTCTACATCCTCACCAGCATCTGTCATTTCCTGACTTATTAATTTTAGCCATTCTGACTGGTGTGAGGTGGTATCTCATTGTGGTTTTGATTTATATTTCCCTGATGCCGAGTGATGTGGAGCACATTTTCATGTGTCTGTTGGTCATCTGGCTGTCGTCTTTGCACTTTGCAGAAATGTCAGTTAGTGTCCTCTGCCCATTTCTTTCTTTTTTTTTTTAAAGATTTATTTATTTATTTATTTGACAGAGAGAGAGATCACAAGTAGATAGAGAGGCAGGCAGAGAGAGAGGAGGAAGCAGGCTCCCCGCCGAGCAGAGAGCTCCACTCGAGACTCGATCCCAGGACCCCGAGACCATGACCCGAGCCGAAGGCAGCGGCTTAACCCACTGAGCCACCCAGGTGCCCCTTCTGCCCATTTCTTGATTGGATTATTTGTTCTTTGGGTATTGAGTTTGCTAAGCTCTTTATAGATTGTGGATACTAGCCCTTTATCTGACTAGCCCTTTATCTGATATGTCGTTTGCAAATATCTTCTCCCATTCTGTCAGGCGTCTTTTGGTTTTGTTAACTGTTTCCTTTGCTGTGCAAAAGCTTTTGATCTTGATGAAATCCCAATAGTTCATTTTTGCCCTTGCTTCCCTTGCCCTTGCCGTTGTTCCTAGGAAGAAGTTGGCTGCTGCTGAGGTTGAAGAGGTTGCTGCCTGTGTTCTCCTCAAGGATTTTGATGGATTCCCTTCTCACATTGAGGTCCTTCAACCATTTTGAGTCTATTTTCATGTGTGGTGTAAGAAAATGGTCCAGTTTCATTTTTCTGCATGTGGCTGTCCAATTTTCCCAACGCCATTTGTTGAAGAGGCTCTCTTTTTTTCCATTGGACATTCTTTCCTTCTTTGTTGAAGATTAGTTGACCATAGAGTTGAGGGTCTATTTCTGGGCTCTCTATTCTGTTCCATTGATCTATGTGCCTGTTTTTGTGCCAGTACCATACTGTCTTGATGATGACAGCTTTGTAATAGAGCTTGAAGTCCGGAATTGTGAGGCCACCAACTTTGGCTTTCTTTTTCAATATTGAAAAAAAGTGGATGGGATTTTGATAGGGATTGCATTAAATGTGTAGATTGCTTTAGGTAGCATAGACATTTTCACAATATTTGTTCTTCCAATCCATGAGCATGGAATATTTTTCCATTTCTTTGTGTCTTCCTCAATTTCTTTCATGAGTACTTGTAGTTTTCTGAGTATGGGTTCTTTGCCTCTTTGGTTAGGTTTATTCCTAGGTATCTTATGTTTTGGGTGCAATTGTAAATGGGATTGACTCCTTAATTTCTCTTTCTTCTGTCTTACTGTTGGCGTAAAGAAATGCAACTGATTTCTGTGCATTGTTTTTATATCCTGACATTTTACTGGATTCCTGTACAAGTTCTGGCAGATTTGGAGTTTGGGTTTTCAACATAAAGTATCATGTCATCTGCAGAGAGTGAGTTTGACTACTTCTTCACGGATTTGGATGCCTTTAATTTCTTTTTGTTGTCTGATTGCTGAGGCTAGGGCTTCTAGTACTGTGTTGAATAGCAGTGGTGATAATGGACATCCCTGCCGTGTTCCTGACCTTAGCGGAAAAGCTGTTTTTCTCCATTGAGAATGATATTTGCAGTGGGTTTTTCATAGATGGCTTTGCAACTATGGTTTTTAACTACACACAGGACATGGATTTCAAGACTTAAAAGCAAATAGATCAGTGGAACAGAATAGAGTAGAAATTGGGTAGTTAGAGCTCCCAGGTGAAATCAGGGTGCCTCCTATTTTTGTAAAGTATTGGTAGAACACAGCCACACCCATTTGTTTATGTTTTATCTATGGCTGCTTTTGTCTGTAACAGCAGATGGTGTAGTTCCAACAGAGACACTGTGGTCTGCAAAGCCTAAAATATTTATTCTCTGGCCCTTTACATAAAAGTTTGCCCAAGCATGGAATAGAGAGTACATAAATAGACCCACATATCCATGGACAACTGATTTTTGATGAAAGTGTAAAGGCAATTCACTTGAGAAAGGATAGTTTTTCTACAAATAGTTCAGAAACAATTGGCTATTCCTATGTAACAAAATGAACTTGAATATCTACCTTACACCATATATAAGAATTACCAGAATAGTTGATAGACCTAAATGTCAAACCTAAAACTGTAAAACTTCTGGCTAGCAAACATAGACCCTTGAGACTTGGCATTCAGCAAGGATTGCTTTGTACAGTATAAAAAGTAGTGAATAAATTGGACTCGATTAAAATGAACATTTCTGCTCTTTATAATAAAGCACAGTTAAAGAATGGGAAGATAAGCCACAGATTGGGAGAAAATACTTAAAAAGGATTTTCTAATAAAGACCTTGCATCTAGAATTCTGTTTTTTAAAACTTCTAAACATAATAATGAGAAAACACACCCAATTTAAAAATGAGCAAAATATTTGAACAGACCAACATCACCAAAGAACATGAATATACACCTACCATAGATAACGACCACGCTTGTCTACTAGGTATTGTCTCAAGAGAAGTGAAAGCTTATATCCATGCAGACTTGGGACTAGTTAGATTACACTGTATTTATTCCACTAATATATTATGCACCTGCTTGTAGCAAGAAAGTCGTTTATCCAACAAAGATACTGAGGTGCCCACTATGCTGGGTGTGATTCTTGATGCTAGGAATATAGAAGGGAACAAAGCAGACAAAATTTCTTGCCTAACTTGCTAACATTCTCTTTTAGGTACACAGATAATGTATTGACAACGTACTGGTTTCTCGGGGCTGCTGTAACAAAGTGTCACAAACTGAGTGACTTAAAATAACAGGAGTTTATTTTAAGGTTCTAGAGGCCAGAAGTCCTTCTGAAATTCTGGATAGAATCTGTTCCTTGCCTCTTCATAGCTCATAGTGGTAGCCCTTAGTCTTAACATTTCTTACCTTACCCCTGCTTTACTCTAATGCAAGCCTGTGTTGTCACATGGCATTGTGCCTATGTGTTTTTTTTATAACGACAACCAAACGTACTGTATTAAGGGCCCACCCTACTCCTTTATGACATCTTAACTACATTAGCCATGGCCCTGTTTCCAAATGGTCACATTATGAGATACTGTGGATTAGGACATCAGTGTATCTTTTGGGAAGAAAACGCAATTCAACCCATAACAGCCAGTAGGATAAGTAAAATATTTTACTATGGTCTAGGTTGCATCCTATTTTATTAAATAGTTTTATTAGAATTCAGCCACGCCATCTGTTCACATACTGTCTGTAACAAAATTGACTAGTTACAACAGAGACCTTAATTGCCACAAAACCTAAAATATTTATTACCTGGCTCTTTACAAGAAATGTTTGCCAAGTCATTTTAGAAATTGTGAAGTGCCATTGAGAAAAAATAGGAAGGGGAGATAAGCAGTACTATGTTGAATAGTACTATGTTGAAAGACCTGTATGAGAAGGTTGAATTTGAGCAAATGCTATAAGGAATTCATCTTTATGTATTGACTTAGACGTCCAGATGTAGTAAGTGAAAACAAGTTACAGCACATTTTTGTGATCCCATTTTTCTAAAATAAGAAAGTATATATTTACGCAGTAGAATGCAATACATGAATAGAAAATTTTCAAAATTACCCACCAAATTGTTCACATTAGTTACCTTGGTGGGATTATAGGGGACTTCTACATGATGTATTTTCAATTTCCGTTCATTTGAAAATTTAAAAGTTACTTCCTTTGCATTTTAATATCATTGTGAACTTAATTTCTTATATATTATTAAATTACATCAAAGACTTAATATGTGTGAAACACTAATGGAGGAGTCAAAAGGAGTTGAACCTCCTTGCCTTTGTTTTTTTTTTGTTTTTTTTTGTCTTTTTTTTAATATTATGGTAGTCACCATACAATACTTTATTAGTTTTTGATTAGTTCGTTGATTCATTGTTTGTGTATGACACCCAGTGTTCCATGCAATACGTGCCCCTTTTAATACCCATCACCGGGCTAACCCATCCCCATACCCCCTTCCCCTCTAAAACCCTCAGCTTGTTTCCTGGATTCCATTGTCTCTTCAGGTCTCCCCCTCTGATTCCCCCCTTCACTTTTCTCTTCCTTTTCCTAATGTCCCCCATGCTATTCCTTATGTTTCAGAAATAAGTGAAACCCTATGATAATTGACTTCTCTGCTTGACTTATTTCACTTAGCATAATCTCCTCAAGTACCATCCATGCTGATGGAAAAGTTGGGTATTCATCCTTTCTGAAGGCTGAGTAATATTTCATTATATATCTGGACGATATCTTTATCTATTTGTCTGTTGAAGGGCATTTCAGCTCTTCCCACGGTTTGGCTGTTGTTGACATTGCTGCTATGAACATTGGGGTGCATGTGGGCCTTCTTTTCACTATATCTTTATCTTTGTAGTAGTGCAATTGCTGGCTCATATGGTTGCTCTATTTTTAACTTTTCGCGCAACCTCCACACTGTTTTCCAAAGCGGCTGTACCAATTTGCATTTCCACCAACAGTGTAAGAGGGTTCCCCTTTCTCCACAATCTCTCCAGCGTTTGTTTCTGAAAGCCTTCTTCATTTTTGCCATTCTAAGTGGTGTAAGGTGGTAGGTATCTCAGTGTGGTTTTGATTTGAATTTCCTTGAAAGCTAATGATCATGAATGTTTCTTCATGTATCTGTTAGCCCTTTGTATGTCTTATTTGGAGAAGTGTCTGTCTGCGTCTTCTGTCCATTTTTTGACTTGATTATCTGTTTTGTGTGTGTTGAGTTTGAGGAGTTTTTTATAGATCTTGGATATCAGCCCTTTGTCTAGAGTGTCATTTGCAAATATCTTCTCCCATTCCATAGGTTGCCTCTTTGTTTTGTTGACTGTTTCCTTGCTCTGCAGAAGCTTTTGCTCTTGATGAAGTCCCAAAAGTTCATTTTCGCTTTGTTTCCCTTGCCTTTGGAGACAAGTGTGTGTCTTTTTTTTAATGCCTGTACCATGCTGTCTTGATGATCACAGCTTTGTGATACCTGAATGAAGTCAGGCATTACGATGCCTCCAGCTTTGGTTTTCTTTTTCAACATTTCCTTGGCAATTCGGGATCTTTCTGGTTCCTTATAAATTTTAGGATTGTTTGTTCCAGAACTTTGAAAAATGCCATTGGTATTTTGAGTGGGATGGTGTTGAAAGTATACATGGCTCTGGGCAGCATAGACATTTTAACAATGTTTATTCTTCTGATCTATAAGCATGGAATGTTCTTCCATCTTTCTATGTCGTCTTCAATTTCAGAACATAAGTGTGCTGTAGTTTCTTCCTTCACCTCGTTGGTTAGGTTCATTCCAAGGTATCTTACGGTTTTTGGTGCTATCATAAATGGAATTGCTTCCCTCATTTCTCTTTCTGCAGGTACATTGTTAGTGTATAGGAGAGCAACTGATTTCTATGCATTGATTTTGTATCCTGCCACATCACTGAATTGCTGTGTATGACTTCGAGTAATTTAGGGGAAGAGTCTTTCAGGTTTTTCATGTCATCTGTGAAGAAAGAGAGGTGGACTTCTTTGCTGATTGGGATGCCTTTTATTTCTTTTTGTTCTCTGATTGCTGGGACTAGGACTTCTGGTACTGTGTTGAAGTTATCCTTTACATTTCAAAGAGGAACCACCATTAATTATACTAGAATTTAACTTAGTACTGAAATTTAAGTTGAATTTTTATGCCTGTGTGTATAAAATAGTATGGCAGTTGAAAAGCAGTAGCCTTAACTGCTAGTGAAAGGTAAAAGGTACGATTCTCATAAAGATTTGCTTTGATTCCTTTTGTCAAATGCAACAAAATGTCCCATTCATGTTTCTGTGACATTACATGAACATCAGGGAAGTTTGGAGTAGGCATGAAGGGGCTGATAATAATGTTTCTAAGTATTTTCCAAAACATCAGTGGGATGTTTAAATATTATTATACAAGTGTTTATGGGATCATTTTATACTGAAGGTCAGAAGATACCTAAATGAGATACTTTGAGGAAGGCTTATAGCAGGCAAGGATTTAAGAAGAATGCATGTAATAAATATTACCGAAGTCAGTTTTCTGAACAAGGCTCTCCTCTCTTTATTGTGAGACCTAATGAAAAGTGCATGACTTTTGGAGGCAGAAGACTTAGTTTCAAGTCCCTGTTCCTTCACTTCCTAATTTTGTGATTTGGTAAGTAACTTAACCTGTCAGAATTTTTTTTTCTTTACTTTTTTTTTTTTTTTAACCTGTCGGAATTCTTCTTTTGTGAAGTTTCAGTAATTAATCCTTGCCATTCAAAACCTAGTGTATATGTACAACACAATGAGTGGACCCTAAGGTAAACTACAGACTCAGTGGGGGGTTAAAGTGTGTCAGTATAGGTTCATCCTTGGTAAAATGTACTATTCTGGTGAGTGATACTGCTAAATAGGAGAGGCTGTGCATGTGTGGGGGCAGAGGGTGTGTGGGAATTCTCCATACTTTCCTCTCAATTTTGTTTTAAGCCTGAAGCTCTTTATTAAAATAAAGATTCCTGCCCTACCAACCTCCTTTTCTAGGATATTAGGATAATCAAGTGAAGTAATTTATATAAAAGCACTTGTGTAAATATAAAATAGTATATAGTGTACAAGTGTTACTATGAATTAATAGTAATAATGGAATAGAGCAGAGTTGGATCATTTTTAAAATAATAATAATACAATGTAGGTATGACTGGCTCTCTGAAAATTATTCACAGTAACACTATAATGTGTATACATCCTACCATATTGGAATTTTCTTTATCCTGATCCCTGCCCAGCTTATTTATTCAACAAACATTACTTTACCTTCTTTTTGGCAGTTGTAGTTCATCTACTATTCTATAATTATAAATCTGTACCTAAATGTATTATTCATACCTTTTCTTTTGTTTTTTATTTTTATTTTATTTATTTGACAGATCACAAGTAGGCAGAGAGAGAGAAGCATGCTCCCTGATGAGCAGAGAGCCCCATGTGAGGCTCCATCCCAGGACCCACCCTGAGATCATGACCTGAGCAGAAGGCAGAGGCTTAAGCCACTGAGTTGCCCACGTGTCCCTACTCATGCTTTTTCATTTTGTCCTTGGGTCAAAGTAAAAAGAAAAAGACACTCAAAGATCACAATCCATAAATAACAAAATTTATAAAGGCCAAAAGTATCAACTATTTATCAGTTATAACTCCAGTACATTTTATCCCACTTAAATCCATGGGAATGAAAATGAACAAGAATGATAAACTATAGGGATAATCTTGATCTGTTACAATTTTTTAAAATCATTTGTAAACTTTATTCATTTAACGATAATAGTGAATTAGTTCTGATGCGCACCTTACGGCACATTACTGTGTTGAACCACCATAGTTGAGGAATTGCCACTCTAGAAGAACCACTCAGTGTGCTTAGAATAAGCCTTACCTATATCTGTGGTTAGCAGTTACATAGTATCTTTCTTTCTTTCTTTCTTTGACAGATCAGAAGTAGGAAGAGAGGTGGGAGGGTGGGGGGGGGGGTGGGAGCAGACTCTCTGCTGAGCATGGTTTCATAGAATCTTCTAAGATAAGATGCAAATTTCAAGAAAAATTGTATGCAATATGTGGTTAGAATATATGCATGGAAAATTCTGCCAGAGATGCAGGAAGATAATGCTAATAATGGAATTTTAAATTTAGTATGTACTGTCAACAAAATGAGAGGAACAGTACGCAGTGTATTGTCAGTTCTGTCCATTTTATAACAAGATAAGCCCCAAAATAAAGTTGACTATATTGTGTTTAGTATTTTAGTATTTTAGATAGTGCTACTATGTTTCCATCTCTTAGGTTGGGGCTATGAAATGAAGTTCCTGAATAGATGTTTCTTCATCAAATCTTAATCTTTTAAAAAATTACGAAACATTACTTAAAAAAAAAAAGATTTTATTATTTGAGAGCGCAGGGGTAGGGACATAGGGAGACAGAGAAGTAGACTCCCCACTGAGCAGGGAGCCTGACTTGAGGCTCAATCCCAGGACCCTGCATCATGACCTGAGTCTAAGGCAGATGGTTAACTGATGGAGCCACTGAGAGGTGTCCCAGGAAACATTACTTTCCAACTATTAAAATGTGAAACCTAACTTTGCCTGTTATATAAAGTGTTTCATGGCCCTGCTTAGATAAATCTAATTGCTTTGCAGTAACTATAAATACATTTATGGGACCTCTTGTGTCAGAGTTTTGTCGTAAGAATACAGTGCATTCATAGAAAGATTGCCAGTTCCCAGAAACTATAGACAACCCTCTCTACAGTGTGAACGGTACTTGGTGTGGGTGATCAGGGTGTAATTGCATACTGCTCTCCCAACATGATCAGTATTTTCTGCATTTTGTTTTGATGAGCAGTTGAATGATGTGGATTTTTTTCTAATATGGGACTATTGAAAGTTAGGAAGTAAGAAATAAAACCAGTGGAGGAAAATGGTTCCTGCAATTTCATTCTTTTATCCTTTACCCTGTAACAGTTTAAATATTTAGTTCATGAGCAGATTATTATAGAGTGACTCACGTGGTTAGGGAGTACATAAAGTCAAGTTAGTACTGAGATTTAATAAAAGAACCCTGTATCCCAAATGCAGTACTGTGAAACCCTGTTAAGAAGTTCATGGTGGGGGGGGGGGGGCGCCTGGGTGGCTCAGTGGGTTAAGCCGCTGCCTTGGGCTCGGGTCATTGGGATCGAGGGAGCCTGCTTCCTCCTCTCTCTCTGCCTGCCTCTGCCTACTTGTGATCTCTGTCTGTCAAATTAAAAAAAAAAAAAAAAGTTCATGGTGGGGCGCCTGGGTGGCTCAGTGGGTTAAAGCCTCTGCCTTCGGCTCAGGTCATGATCCCAGGGTCCTAGGATCAAGCCCTGCATCGGACTCTCTGCTCAGCAGGGAGTCTGCTTCCCTTCCTCTCTCTGCCTGCCTCCCTGTCTACCTAGGATCTCTGTCAAATAAATAAAATCTTTAAAAAAAAAAAAAAAGTTCATGGTTTTATTTGGGGGAGAGAGTTTACACATCACATATTTTTTAATGCAAATTTCGTTTTTGACTAAGTACTGAAGTCACATGGTACAACATTGGAAAGGTACAGAGTATATGGTAGAGTGTCTCCTTCCTACTGTGGAATCTCATCCAGTAGCAACCAGTCTCTTTGAATTAGTATGCTTCTTGAGGTATTTTATGCATGTATAAAGAAATGAGTGTATTTTTTTTTTGTTCCTCCCCACAAATAAATACACTGTTCTCTACCTTAACAGTATTTTATTTTATTTATTTATTTTTAGATGCCATTACACATCTCTTAAGTAGTGATGTAGAACTTTTATTTTTTTTTTGGAGCTGCATATAGGCTGTATTTAGATACACCATAATTTAACTAGTCCTTACTTGTGCATTAACCTTTTTTATTAAAAACAAAGCTATAGTGAATAACCTTATGTGTGTGTTGCTCTGCTCATTTCTGTAGGATAAAATACTGGAAGAATTATTAGATTCAAACATATGTATTTAAGTTTTGATCGATAATGCAAAACTGGGCATGTATCTTGTCTGCGTTCTTTTTTTGTTTATAATTGAGCTCTGATTTACAAAGAATTCAGTTTTAAATTCCTAGTTTATTGGGAAGATTACACTGTTTATACTGTAAGTGCAGCAAACGAGAATACCTTGATGTGATGGTCTCAAAATACTGTGTTGATAATTTTTTAATTTTCATTATATTTTTGCCAAAACTAGAAATGATATTGGGCTCACAAGTTTATAGCTCAGTAAATTTTTAATGACCATCTAGTTTATAGAACATGTCCAGCATCTCAGAAGTTCCCTTCTGCCCTCCCCCCCCAAAAAAGATAACAACTGTTCTCTATCAACACAGATGATATTTGCCTGATTTTGAACTTTTATATAAAGGTAATCAAGCATACTTTCTTTATGTCTCATTCTCTTCTCTCTTAATAGGAAATTCAGTCATGTGGTTGTGAGTACCTGTAATTAATTGTGATTGAGTTACTTGAATTTTTCTGTTCTACTGTGTTCGTGTTTGGTTGCGTCTACTTTTCAGTACTTAAACTTGTATGAACATTCTTGTATTTGTCTTTTAGAGGAGTGAAGCACTCAACTTTTCTTTACTATATACCTTGCCTGGGTAGATTTTGTTGGTTTGTTTTTAATTGAGGCCTAATTTATAAAGAATAAAATTCACCAATTTTTAGTGTACAGTTTTGTTGGGAAACAGTTCCCCATAGATCTCTTAAAGGTTTGCATACAGCCTTGGAAAATTGAGATAATGTCTCTCTCCAGAGTAAGAGGCAGGCATGCTTACTGCCATTTTAAAAGATCTGGGTTTCCTAAGCTCAGTCTTCCCACATGACCCACACATGACACACACATGACCCACTGTGTGTATGGGTGTTACCAGTCGCTCTTGACAGTGCTCTGTTGGAATCGGGGCCCAGGCAGTTGTCACAAGAAAATGCTGCTCCTGGTATGAGTAATAAGGTCCTTTGTCTCTGATGCAGGAGTCTCTTGTCTCCTGCCAGTATTCATGGAACTAACAGGCTAACTTGTTAGCTTGCAAGCAAGGTAAAATCTTAGTGCTTTTCACATTTCTTGACAACAATTGAGTGAATTTTGACTAATACATTGAGTTTTATCACTACCACGATCGGGTCATAAAACATTCCTGTCACTCCAGAAAGTTCTTCAGTGTCTCTCTACATTGATTCCCTTTTTCCACTTCAGCCCCAGCCAGCTCCCTAACCTGCTTTCTGTCACCCTGGTTGTGCAATTTGTCAAACACCCTGTATATGGAATTCAGCAGTGCATAGGCTGTTATCTGTGGCTTCCTTTATTTAGCATAATGCTTTTGAGATTCATGCTACTGCATGTATCACTAATTCATTCCCTTTTATTGCTGAATGGTATTCTATTGCATGGGTATACCATTTGGGTATTGGTTTATCCATTCTTAAGTTGATAGACAGTTGGGTGGTTTTTAGTTTGGGATTACGAATAAAGCTGCTATATGAATATTTGAGTATAAGTCTTCATGAGGACATGTATTATGTATTTTTAGTTCTGTTGGATACATTCTTAGTGAAATATGTATTATTACTATTATGTACATTTAACTTGGTAAAGAACTGCCAAATCATTTTCCAAAGTGCTATATCATCTTGCATTCCTTTCTGGGGTGGTTTTAATTTGTATCTCTCATGAGTGGGGTTGAAAGTACCATTTTTTATGTTTTAAATAATTTGCATTTTCTTTTCTATAAGTTGCCTATTCAGCTCACCTTGCTGGTTTTTCTGCTAGGTGTTGGAATATTTTAGTCATGTGTAGGCATTCTTCATATAACGGGATTTTTTTTTTTGGTCATGGTATTATGAATTACAAACGTTTTTTTTCCATTTTGGTAAATACCTTTGGAGATTGCTTTTGGTGGGTTTTGCCATGTGTCTCTGTGAAGTACTGTCTCACACAGTATTTACTAATAATTTAATAATACAAGTCTTCACATAATAAACAAGATTGTCCTTTTAATTAACCTTAAAGTATAAATTGTGTTCCATCACTTTTTTATGTAGCCATAACTCTGGTGGGAATAAAGAAAAACATTCTGATGACTTAGGTTTGTTTTCTGCATGTTCATAAAATTTTACTACCTTTTAGAAGAAGACATCTATCCAGTGAAAACAAGAGCTTTAGGAATTGTGTCTTTACTTACTATGTGTAATAAGAGAAAAAAAAATAAAAATAATACTATGTGTGTCTTTTACAGAAATACCTAATGCAAGATGTTGACATTGCAAACTTGGATAGTGCACGCGCTGTTTATTTTCTTCACCACTGAATCTGTAGGTAAGGTTTGTGAAATACACTACCTCCCAACGTCATAAATTAGGTTTATGTATTTTTGTATAATTATATAATTAAGCTTATGCTTCATAATTATGTAACTATGTTAATGTTTTTATTCTTTCTAGGGTCATTATTGGGAGAATAATGCTGCTGTAACCTAAAAATGATTTTGAAATGTAAAAATATTCCTGATAAATTTATAATTTGAGTTGAAACAGTCTCCCAGTAATCCTAAATGCTGTTTAAGTATACTAACGAAACTTTAAGGTGGGGGGGTTAGAATACATTGCCGGTTTTTTGGGCATTTTTTTAATACATAGGAGAAAATCTATTAACCTTTCGCACTTCACTTTTTAATGGCCAAAGGTGTCACTGAACAGTGCTGTGTTAGTGACAGGTCTGGAATCCACAGCCTCATCCTTAAACTGGTTGTTACTAGTTGACAAGAGATAAATACAGAAATTAAGAGTAAATGTTTAGAATCTCTAAACAGTTTGATGTAGCCGTGACATCCAAGCATGCCATCACTGGACTTAAAGAATACGGTATAGAGCAAAAGTATAAGTCTGTGAGAGATTGGGGGTAAAAAACCAAACTGATCTTTAACTACGGGTAGTTTGAAAGGCACTGCTGTAAATCAACCCCTTTCAGAATCTAGGAATGCAGCTTCTTTTTGAACACTTTAAGTGACATAAGACTTATTTTGAAAATTGTTATTTAGAAAACCTTTCCTTATTCTTGGGCCCAAACTTTCCTTGTAACTTTTTCCCATTATCCCTAGTTCTGGAGTAGTTCCACTTTCTCTTCCCACTGTTCAGCTTTTAGAAAATACTGAAGGACCGCTTTCATGTGTCTCTAAGGTCTCTCTTGCCCACACTAAACTTACCCAGTTGTCCTAATTATGCTTCATGGGACTTGGCTTCTAACCCTGGACATGTTGATTACCCTCCTGATTCTTCTTTTGGTTGCCCATAGCACATTCCAAATATGAGACCATCACACCTCTCATACTTACCAGCTATAGGACTTAGGCCAGTTACTTGACTGTGTCAGTCAGTTTCCTGATTTAAAAAATCGCCATAATAATTGTTCCTGACTCCTAGGGGTATTGTGAGAATTAAATGAGTTACTATACACAAGCCATCTCGACAGTGCCTGGCCCAGAGTAAACATTATAAAAAGGATAGTAATTATGTGATTGTTACTGAGGTTTTAATGAAAACGCACTTAAGAAAAAAAAATAAGTTTAATGTACCAGAACTGGACGTGGTCTGAGTAGAGTGATTTTATTTTTACTTTGATCTGAGCCTTATTCTTACTCAGTCAGCATAGTTTTTGGCCAGCTAAGATAAACTGTAGTTTCAGTTAAGTTACTTACTGGTCAGTGAAAATTCTTGGGTATTTATTTATTTATTTATTTGTTTGTTTGTTTGTTTGACAGAGAGAGATCACAAGTAGATAGAGAGGCAGGCAGAGAGAGAGGAAAGCAGGCCCCTGCTGAGCAGAGAGCCCGATGCGGGACTTGATCCCAGGACCCTGAGATCATAACCTGAGCCGAAGGCAGCAGCTTAACCCACTGAGCCACCCAGGCGCCCCAAAAAATTCTTAGGTTTTCACATGGATTACTTTCAAGCCATTTCTAAGAGATTTTGCTCTTTAGCAAATTTCATTATATTAGTTTTGGCCTTTTGGCCTAATCTTCTAAAATAATTTTAATTCTAATATTAACATCCAGTGTTAGCGATCTTTCATAGCCTTGTCCTTTGCTAATTTGGTGTGTGTGTGTGTGTGTGTGTTTGTGTGTGTGTTCTGCCAGATTATTTAAAAAAATGTTCAAAATAACAGAAGTAATATTATTGCTGCTTCACAAATTACTTAAAACTTCATGGCTTTAAATGGCTTTAAATGACAGTAATTATTCTCACAGTTTATGTGTGTCAGGAACAAAGTTGGGCACAGCTGGATTATTTCATCTCTGTGATGTCTGGGGTGGGGAGTCACTTGGACTATTCAAAGATTGGGGACTAGAATCATCTGAAGACACTCTCATTTATATGTCTGGTATTGATTCTGGCTGTAGGCTAAGGGCTTTGCTAGGCTTGTTGGCCAGAACACCACATGTGGTCTACCCATGTGGCCTCGGCTTCCCTGCAACATGTGACTGAGTTCCAAGGACAGATGTCCCAAGAGAAAAAGAATGCTAGTTGAAAGTTGTATTCTTCTAACCTATGTGATCTAGCTAGTCACATAGCACATTCCATTGGCTGGGGCAGACATAAGCTCTCAAAAAGATTTGAGGGCAGGATGGGAATATTGACCCCATTTCTTTGTGGAAGGAGTATCAGTCACATTGTAAGAAAAATGCGGGATGGGATAAATACATAGGTATGACCATATTTGGAAAATATAGTCTGCTATAAGGACTGAAAACAGGTCCTTCGGCATACTCCATTGAAGACCTCTGTCTCACTGACTTCTTTTTTGTAGAAGTTTATATATATGAGTAATCAATTAAGGATGTCTTTTTTGAACCTATGAAATTTCTGTATTTGTAGATCAATAACAGCCAGATACGAGCAGTTCTGTGATGTTCAGCTGTTACCTGTTATGGTATATTCTAATCCACATTTCTTCATCTTGTCTACATGATTCCAACTAAGTTTATCAAATGCCTTTTTAAAATTAAAACATTCTTTTTCTACAATTTAATCTCAAATAGCCTGGTACCCCTGTAAAAATGGGATTAATTTGGCATAGGATGATTTTAATGAGACTGTGTTTCACTTTGGAACATCTGCTCGTTTCTGGTATCTCATTCTGTGTGATTAAAAATTTAATACTGAGTCTGTAGTTACATCTTTGGTTATTTAGTATTCTAAAATACATTTCATTTATTATTCTTTATTACTTTAGAGAAAGTAAGTAAAACAGGAGTGATTTTTGCCAAGGGATAAAAAATAAATAAATAAATAAATAATAAAATAAGGACTGGCCCAGTATCAACAGGGTAACTTAATAGTATCCCACAAGATGAAGTTCCATACATTTGGAAGTACAAAGTTATATGTGCCCTGGGCATGTATTAGACATGTATAATGATAGCAGGGTCATATAAACAGCCCACCTTAAAAGTTTTGAAACAAAGAAATCCACATTCCTACTCTGGGCATTATAGATTTTATGATATACTCCAGGATTCCATTTGAGAGTAAAGCTTTGACTGCAAAGAAAAAAAAAATTTAAAAGTATAGTTTTTAATTCTTCTGCTAACTTTGAGAGAATCTTCCATACCCTATCAGTGTGACTTGATTGTCTTTGGAGAGTAGTAATAATTATGACAGGCTTATCATTTACTACTGGTGGACTATTAAATACCAGGCATGATAATAGGTGCTTTATGTAAGTAATTTTAATCTCAACTCTTCAAGATAGCTTTTATTATGGGTGCCTGGGTGGCTCAGTCGGTTAAGTGTCTGCCTTTAGCTCAGGTCATGGTCTCAGGGTCCTGAGATCCAATTGCACATCAGGTTCCCTGCTCAGAGAGTCTGCTCCTTTTGCCTGCCATTCCCCCTGATTGTTCTCTCTCTTTCTCTCTTTAAAGATAATAACTTCATTTTCCAAGTGAAAACACTGAACCTCAGGGTGGGTTACCACCCAGAAACCCATTGGCAAAAGGATTCACTAGGGAAAGTTGCCTTGTGTTTCTGGGCAGTGAGGCTAGAGTCAAGCCAAGTAGTTAGGATTTTGTCTTTGATGGTGTAAGCAGCCATTAAATAATTTAAAATACGGAAATAGTATGATCATTTTGAATAGTAACTATGATAGATAGCAGCACATAAGATAAACTGGAAGGAGGTCAGACCATGGTATAATGGCCTGAGCTTCAGCAGGCAAAAGGGACTGGTGAGAAGAAAGAGGTTGACCCACATATAAGAAATAGAACCAACCAGACTGAGTGCAATACTGTGAAGTTGAAAGAGGTATTGAAGGTGACTACAAGGCCTAGATGACTGGATATAAATAGTGCTGTTAGCAGAGGTTGAGTAAGTTTTTGAAAGGGACTGTGATAACATAAAAGTTTTAGATGTGTTTTCTTTTTTCTGTTTTTTAAGATTAATTTGAGAGAGTGGGTGAGTAGGGGGAAGGGCAGAGGGAGAGAATCTCAAGCAGACTGACCACTGAGTATAGAGCTTGACGTGGGGCTCGATCCTGTGACCCATGAGATGACAACCTGGGTCAAAACCAAGAGTCAGACGCTCTTACAGTTGGGCTGCTCAGGTGCCCTTTAGATGTGTTTATCTTAAAGTACTTAGGAAGGATTTTGGGTGGATATGTCTTGCAAGTTACTGAAAACAGTAGGAAGTTAGAGCTGGAGATGGGGTTTAGTTGCCATCAGCATGGAGTTAAGTGATAGTTAAAGCATACACTTGTGGTATAGTTCTTTTATGCAGGCTGATTTTGTTCTGTTTTTAATATGGGATTTTATCCCATTTATTGTTAAAACTAATTTATTTGGCCATCTTGTTCTATGTTCTTTATGTTCTTTGTTGTTCTGTTGCTATATCCTTTGTTGTCTGAATTTTGATAAAAGAACATTGTCTACTACTTCCCTGGCCCCATCCATACCCCCAACACCATTCGGGACTGGAGAGGAACAGAACCTACCACTGCTTCTTTGCTGGAGGGTGTAATACAGACCCTGGGTCTGAATCAAAAGAACGGGATTGGTGTAGAGTAAGTGTGAATCATGCTGCAGGCAGTCTGTGTTTACTAAAGCAAAGTCAGAATGTTCTATAAAAAAAAAAAAAGGCTGAAGCTTGCTCTTTTTTTCATCAGCCTTGTAATTTGTATATTTCTTTACAAATTGAGGCACTGAATTCTGGCCATATTATTTTTTCACTGTGTAATTCTTTTTCGCTGTCTTTAAGAGATAGATTGAGGACTGCATTGATAAATCCCATTTTATACCAGAATAATTCAGTACACTTTTCTATTTTCCCTTGTTCCTTTTCAGGTGAACTTCTAGACCCATGTGGTTATATCAAACCGGAATCTCCAGTTGTACAGCTTGGTTCTAATTTCACTGCGGTTTGTGTGCTAAAAGAAAAATGTATGGATTATTTCCATGTAAATGCTAGTTACATTTTCTGGAAAACAAACCATCTAACTGTTCCTAAAGAACAATACACCACCATAAACAAAACAGCATCTAGTGTCACATTTACAGATACATCTTCATTAAATACTCAGCTGACTTGCAACATTCGTACATTTGGACAAATTGATCAGAATGTTTATGGAATCAGAATAATTTCAGGCTGTAAGTTTTGTTTTATTTTGTTTTTGTCTTATTTCAAACTTTGTTATGACTGTTGAATTACATTTGTATGTCTCTTGGTCTTTATGAAATGCAGTTATTTGTTGGCTTTATTGACTTTTGGACATGCTTTTTTTTTAAAAAATAAGTTTTGAAATGGAAGTCCATTTGCATTACTGCTGTACAAAAAGCTTGAAGAGTAACATATCCTGAAAGTCAAGTTTCTCAGTTTCTTAGAAAAATATTTTTACATGAGACCCACAAAAAACAGTTCTTGAATTGAAATTTGTCAGTGTATCCATAATAATTTTCAGTACCCTTTAATTGGTGAGGAGATCACATACAAAGCAACTATCCGAAGGTGAGTAAATACTGGAGAACGTCCTTTTTTGTGTCAGAGTAAACTTAGTCTGATCCAAGAGTAGCTTGTCAAATTTATGGATCCCCAAGACCATAATTTTGGTTTTTGCTTTTCCTCCAACAGAGTTTAAGAAAATAGGAGGAGAAATATAAGTAAATCATTTGTTTCTATTTAATTGCCTCTTACTAACAGGCAGTAATACTTTATAAAATACACTTCATGGGGAAATCAGTTAATATTCTTAACTAGTTACAAATGAAAGTTGATTTTGTGTAGAAAATTAATTTGAAACATGCTAGTTAGTGACAGTTACAGAAAATGTGTATTAACCTAAAAAGAGAAAAGATGAATTTTTTAGTCACTAGTCTTTCATTATGTCCATACATTTTGCTAATGTTTGGGGGTTTTTTTGGTTTGTTTTTCATGTAATTTAGGTTGTAAATGTCTTGGGTAGTATATAAATTGCATGTTACTTGTGGGTAGAAAGCTTTTGAAAATTGCTCATTTTTCCCTTTCAGTGCCTCCAGAAAAACCTAAAAATTTGAGTTGCATTGTGAATGAAGGAAAGAAAATGATGTGTCAGTGGGATCCTGGAAGGGAAACATACCTGGAAACGAACTTCACTTTAAAATCTGAATGGCAAGTAGTTTTTAGGTTTTTTGTATGTTGAACTTAATAATTTATCGTTTGTGCTAGAGTTTTTATTTCTTAAGGTGGAAATACTAAATGCAAATTTTTGTCTAAGCCTTTATTTTAGAGCATCTGAAACAAAAAAGTGGAAAGAACAGTATAATAAATTCCCATGTGTTCATCATCCAGCTCCTGACCAGTCTTCTGTATACCCCACCCCAAATTATCTTAAAGGAAATCTGAGACATCGTATCATCTCATCCATAAATACTCTAGTTCATACCTCTGAAAGATAGGGATACTTTAAGACACGTAACTGTATACCATTATTATACCAAAATATAACTGAAGAAACGTCGATAGATTGTCCCATTTTCAGTTAGTTTCATGTTTCCTCAGATGTTTGATGAATATATGTATATACATACTTTTATAATTTTTTTTGAGTATAGTTGACACATAATGTTAAAACAGTTTCAGCCATACAGTGTGGTGATTGAACTCTGTATCTTAGGCAGCGAGCCTGCTTCCCTCTCTCTCTCTCTGCCTGCCTCTCTGTCTACTTGTGATCTCTCTCTGTCAAATAAATAAATGAAATCTAAAAAAAATAAAATAAAATAAAATAAAATGGCATTGTATTCCCTATGCTGTGACACAAATATTTGTATATATTTTTACAAGTGATCAAATCACAATCCCTACAGTCTCCATGCATTACAGATTGGTTTTTTTGTGTGTGTGTGTGTTTTTTTTTTTAACCATAGATTCTGCCTGGTTTTCTTTTTTATTTTGCAATTCAGTCGTTAAAGTAACTGTTACACAGTGTTTAACATAGTCCTCTGTCCCTTTTTTTTTTTTTTTTTTTGCCCTGGAAATTTCTATTAAGTCTAGACACTTGATCAGATTCAGGTTTTTTGTTTTTGTTTTTCCAAAAGTAATTCGTAGGGGTGGTATATACTTCTTAATTCTTTTTCTCCCCTTTTTCTTTTCTTCTTTCAGGTGCCATCACACCATATTTTACCTTAATTGAAAGTGGAATAATAAGCAATTAGACAATCTATGTCTGCTGTTTTTGTCAGTCATTTTTATCTTTCTCAGTTTTATTGCAAAATCATTGATAAACATTACTGAATAAGTTTAAGCCGTATAGCATAGTGGTTTGATTTACTTAAATTGTGAAATAATTCCCACAATAGGTTTATCTGACAACTGAAAAAGGAAAAAAATTTTCTCCTTGGGATAACTCAGAGGATTTACTCTCTCACATTTTCCCTGTGTATCATACATAGTGTTGGTTACAGTCATGTTGTATATCACATCCCTCGTACTTAGTATCTTACAACTAGAAGTTAGTACCTTTTGACCAGCTTTGTCCAGTTCCCCCTCTCCCCACCCTCTGCCTCTGGTAACCGTAAGTTCTTTTTTGTGTGTGTTTGGTCATTTTGTTGGTTTATTTTACAGTCCACAGATAAATGAAATCATGAGTACTTGTCTTTCTCTTATTTCACTTAGCATAATCTCTTGTCAAAAATGTAGAATTTCTCCATTTTTATGGCTGTCTAATAGTTCATTGTGTATGTGTATCCCATAGCTGCTTTATCCACATCCATTGATGGACACTTAACGATGTTCCCATGTCTTGGCTATTGTAAACAATGTTGCTGTGAACATGGGTGTAGATACTTTTTGAGGTAGTGTTTTGATTCCTGGATCAAAAATGGCCTGGATCACGTTGTAGTTTTATTTTTAGTTTTTTTAGGCTCTTTCATCTTTTTCATAATTGGCTTAAGCACTTTACAGTTTCACCAACAGTGCATAAGGGTTCCCTTTTCTCCACATGCAGACCAACATTTGTTATCTTTTAAATGATGGCCATTCTCAACAGGCATGAGGTGATATTACAGTTCTAAATAACATTCTTCACATGATGGGTGATGCTGAGTGTCTTTTCATGTACCTATTGCCTCTTTATATTACCTTCTTTAGAGAAATGCCTGTTCAGGTCTTCTACCAATTTTTTATTTAGATTACTCTTTTGCTGTTGAGTTTTAGAGTTCTTTATATATTATTACTGTTAACCCCTTATCAGATCTATGGCTTCCAAATATTTTTTCCTATTCTGTAGGTTGTCTTTTCACTTGGTTAATGGTTTTTATGCAGATTTCTATTTTTTATTATTATTTTTTAAAGATTCTACTTATTATTTGTCAGAGTGCACAAGTAGGCAGGGTGGCAGGCAGAGGCAGAGGCAGAGAAGCAGGCTCCCTGCTAAGCAAGGAGCCTGATGCAAGACTTAATCCCAGGATCCTGGAACCATGACCTGAGCCAAAGGCAGTGGCTTAACCAACTGAGCCACTCAGGCATCCCCAGATTTTTATTTTTATCTAATTTTTTAAAAAATTTATTTGACAGAGCAAGAGAATATATGTGGGAGCTGGGGGAGTAGCAAAGGGAGAAGGAGAAAGCAGGCTCTTCGCCTAGTGGGGAGCCCAATATGAGGCTTGATCCCAGGTCTCTGGGATCATGACCTGAGCCAAAGGTTGATGCTTAACCGACTAAGCTGCCCAGGCACCCCGCGTGTTTTGTTTTGCGTAGTTGTACTTGTGTGTCTCCTATTTTTGCTTGTGCTTTTGAGTGTCATACCCAAAAAATCAGTACAATGACCCATGTCACAGAGCTTTATTCTTATATTTTCTTACAGGAGTTTTAGGATTTGAAGTCATAGATTTAAGTCTTTATTCCATGTTGAGTTCATTTTTGTGAATGATAAAAGATAGGGGATAATTTCATTCTTTTGTTGGTGAATATCCAGTTATCCCAGCACTGTTAGGAATTCCGTAGGTCCCTTGTCAAATATTTGGCATAATTAATTGAATTGTGCTTGGGTTTATTTCCAGGCTTTTAGTTCTTTCCACTGGTCGGTCTATTTTTTTTAATGCTAGTACTATACTGTTTTGATGACTAACTTCATAGTATAGACTGAAATCAGGAAGTGTGATGTTTTCCAGCTTTATTCTTTTTTCCCTCAGGATTTTTTTTTTTTTTGACTGTTCAGTCCTTTGTGTTTCCACATAAATTTTAGAGTGTTTTTCTGTACTTTCATAAAAAATTGCCATTATAATCTTGATAAAGATTGCATTGAATCTGTAGATGGCTTTTGGTGGTAATGTTTTAACAATATTAATTCTTGGAATTTGTGGGCACAGGGTACCTTTCCGTTTATTGTGTCTTCGATTTCTTTCATCAATGTCTTACAGTTTTCAGAATAGAGGTCTTTTACCTCCCTAGTTAAATGTATTCCTATTTTATTGTTTCTGATGCTTGATTTCTTGATTTCTTTTTTAGAAAATTCATTGTAAGTGTATGGAAGGACTACTGATTTTTGTATTTTAATTTGTATTGTGCAACTTTACTAAATGCCCTCATTAGATTAACATCTTTTGGTTGAGAGCTTTTGTTTTTCTGATAGTAAGATGGAGAGGTGGTATCGGGTACTGTTGTCAGCTTGATCCATTCTTTATAAAGTTTCCTTTTTTTTGCGCAAAGACAGGTTTTGTTTATTGGACTTGTCTTTGATATGACTGACACACACTGCATACATAGTACAAATTGATCTTAAACAGTTCTTGACAGCAGTTTTTATCAAAAGCTGGAAGAACTTTGCAGTGAATGCTTATACAGATCCATCTTTAGATCCTATAATTAACATTTTACTGTGTTTGCTTTATCACATATGTGGTGTTTATGCATGCTTCTCTCCTCCTATCCATCTTTTTTTTTTTTTTGTATTTCAAAGTGACTTGCAGGCATTAGTATATTTCACCCTTAAACACTCCAGCATTTACATTATTAAGTAGGTGTAATTAAACATTTACAGGTACATTTTTGGTTTTTGGTAAAATTTACATTCATCTTTAAATATAACTCAGATACCTGAAGCGGATTAACCAGTGACCTTTGACTAGTATAGTTACATAACTTAGACCTTACCAAGGTCTAAGTCTACAAAACATTACTTATACCCCAGAAAGTTCACTTCTGCTTCTTCCCAGTCAGTCCTATCCATCACCCTATCTCACCTCGTCCCACAAAGCAACTACTGCAGTGATTCTCCTCACTGTAAATTTTTGTTTGTTCTGTCATGTAGATGTAATCATACAGCATGTACTCTTTCGTGAAAGGTTATGACTCAGCAGAATAGTTTTGGGGATTTAACCATGTTGCTTCCCATTAGTTTTTCATTTAAAGGTTGGAGCGATCAGTGATCGTTATTTGTACATGAGGTAAAAAATAGTGGTGGTATTTTTGTAAAAACCTGATATACTTAAAACTTCTTTCAACAACTATTGGTTACCCGGAGGTACAGTTCATAGAGAGAAGCAAAATGGTATTAATGCTTTCCCTTTCTAACCAGTTTTATAAAGCATTAGTTCCTAGCATCCTCCAAAGGTGAGGGTTTTTTTTTTTTCCCCTTCATTACGAATTCATAATGAAACACATTTTACATGTTTCAGTCCATTACTATTATTTTTCTTGATTCTTACATTGTCCCATCTTTGGTTAGGAACCTACTCAGGTTGGCTTTTCCTTTTGACTTCACTCACTAGTCTTTGATAGCTGTCTTCAACAGCTTCCTTCTTTTTTGATATGACATGACTTTCCAGATTCATCTTAGTATATATGTCCTTCCCCAGGCCTAGAATCAACCACTTCCCAAGTAGCCATAGTTCCATTTAATAGAAAATACTGTTTAGACTACAGTCTGGTGCTAGGGGAGCTTACTGCTAATGGGGTTGTTCTAGGGTTTTACAGCAGAAACAGCTAGGAAATGTCTTTAAGGTAAAATACATCATGCACTAATACTGATATTTCCAGTTTAAAATCTGGACTACCTGTTTTTACTTAATTTCCTCCATCTAACATCTACATCTTCTGTGCTGAAAACCTTAGTCTCCAGCAGCACCAGCGTAATAGTTCTTTGCTTTATCTCTCATAAGCAGCAGCTGCAGAATAGCAATGCCAATATCAGCATGAACAAGATGAATACTAAAAAGAATTTTAAGATTTTTTTTCCCAAGGATATAGTTAAATGACATTTTAAAGCTACTTAAAGGGGTGCCTGGGTGGCTCAGTCAGCTAAGCATCTGCCTTCGGCTCAGGTCATGCATGATCCCAGGGGCCTGGGATCACACTCTGAATCAGGCTCCCTGCTCAACAAGGAGCACACTTTTCCCTCTCCCACTCCCCCTGATTCTGCTCGCTCACTCGCTCTCAAATAAATGAAATCTTACAAAAAAATTACAAAAATTAAGACACCTAAAATAGTTTCTGTGTGTTAAAGCACCAACTCAATACAAGAGTTCATATGTTTCATTTTGCTTTCGATTTTTAGGAATTTTTTAATTGAGACATAACTGATCTACAACATCCTATTCATTTCAGGTATACAGCATAGTAATTCATAAAAGTTACCTGTTTGGTTTTGACCTAACCTCCTCTTTAAAAACAAATGTGTGTATATGTCTTTTTTTTTTTTTTAAAGATTTTATTTATTTGACAGAGAGATCACAAGTAGGCAGAGAGGTAGGCAGAGAGAGAGGAGGAAGCAGGCTCCCCGCGGAGCAGAGAGCCCGATGCGGGCCCGATCCCAGGACCCTGAGATCATGACCTGAGCCGAAGGCAGCGGCTTAATCCACTGAGCCACCCAGGCTCATGTATACATGTATACATGTATACACTCATGTATACATGTCAGTATATGTCTTTTTAATTGATGCATAATTTAAAATTAAGTGAGTAAATAGTACCACTTGAAACTTTTTTCATGATAGAAATCAGAAAGGGTTTGACTGGAAAGAGGCTAAGGGGATTTTCTGGGGTTGACAGAAATTCAATCTTACCCTGTCCTCCTATCACCTCCTAGTATATTGTGCTTAGAATAATCATAACTGCTTGAAGAAGGACATTGTGGGTACAGTAAGGATTGTTTCAGGAATGGAAAGAAATAGTAATAAGGTCACAAGAAATAGATGATTTTTAGAGATGGGTCATTGGGGATAGAGCATAGTATTCTAAATGTAATGTTCTTGGCATAAAATTTTGAAAAAAAAAATGTTTAAGATGCAGATCAAACTCCATTTTAAAGGAAAACCTGATAGTTCTTAAGAAATTTTAAGCTGTAACAGTCTGGGCCTCATCAGGAAACCTTCTTCACAGTAATTTTTTAAAATCTGTTTTTAATGATCAATTCTTCCATTTTTGTATTTAGGGCAACAGAGAAGTTTGCTGATTGTAAAACAAAACGTGACACCCCTACCTCATGCACTGTTGATTATCCTCCTGTGTTTTTTGTCAACACTGAAGTCTGGGTAGAAGCAGAGAATGCCCTTGGGAAAGTTACATCAGATCATATAAATTTTGATCCTGTAGATAAAGGTAGTTCTGAACCTGAATTTGAGAATTTAAGTGGCTTATTAGTTTCTTAGATTTTAATTAATATAGAAAAAGCACTTACTCTTTCAATGATTTTTATAAATTTGCTTTAATAACATTAAAAATGTGGAAAAATTTTAATAATACAGCTATACTGCAGTGGTTTTGACTTTGAATGTTACCTGCTAGTATTTATGCAATTATCAAACGTTTTACAACATAGCAATTGTGGTATACATGTTTTGTTTTTATTGTCTCTGTCTTTACATATATCATAAATATTTGTCTTTTGATAACTGAACCTGAAAAGATCAATAGGCATATAACTTGACAAAACTACAGTTTCTTTAGAAACCTTTTCTCTTCATTATAATAGTATGACATTGCATTGTTTTCAAAAATAATAGTTCATTTGGTAAGAATAAATATGAAATTAAAAAAATTAGTATGTTTGAGTTTGTATAAGAAGTTTTAAAAATGAACCATGATAAATACTCGGATTTATTTTATTCTTCAGTGAAGCCCAATCCTCCACATAATTTATCCGTAAGCAACTCAGAGGAACTGTCCAGTATCTTAAAATTGACATGGATCAACTCAAGTATCCAGGATTTTATAAGACTGAAATACAACATTCAATATAGGACCAGAGATGCCTCAGTTTGGAGCCAGGTAAATTGCAAGATACTGTTATGCAAATAGTCTTGCAACCCTCTAACCTAAAAGTCTGAATATCCTAAGGTTGTGGTTACATGAAATATTTCGCTTGATACCTCTTCTTGATCAGTGTTTCATGCAAGGGCAAACAGGAAGACATTCAGATCAAAAATACAGGTTTGCTTAGTACAGTAGCTTTGAAGTATGGGAGTGATACCAGGAGGTAAGGAATAGTATTTTTGATGGGAGGTGAAAGGAGCACAAAAAATGAGCAAATGAAGTGGGGGAGTATATAAAGAGATTATTTGGCTAAGGTAGAGCAGGGGTTGGCAAACTAAATCTGCAAGCCAATTTCAGCCAGCCATCTGTCTTTAGAAATAAAGTTTGGCTGGAACACAGCCACACTTTTTTTTTTTTTTTTTTAATATTGTCTTTGGCTATTTTGTGCTGCAGCGGACAAGTTGAGCAGTTGGAACAGAGACTGTCTGGCTCACAGCCTAAAATTTTTACTATCTAGTGCTTTTTAGAAAGCATGTCAACTTCTTAGTAGAGGAAGGAGTTGGGGAACTTACAAGACTGAAAAGGAACAGAAGAGTATACCCAAAGATGATGCTGTCACCAAAAGAAGTACTTGGAACTTTTTTTTTTTAGTATATGCGCTGCCGAAGCGAGCACAGTACTTGGAACTTTTAAAAAAGACAATCACCATAGCTTGTGTTCCCCATAATAATCTTTGTTACAACTTCATTTGTCACTAACACTGTGCTTTTTCTTTCTCTTGTTGCAGTAATGAGCTCATAAGGATTTGAGCTCATGATCTTAATACTTCTGCTCTCCATTCCACTTACTGAAGGACTGGTCAAAATAAAATTAGAAAAAGCAACAAATGAAAATGGATTAATGCTTCTTGTTATACAGAGAGGATATATCATACCTGAACTTCAAAATATTTTTTGATATCACAGACTCTTAATTCATTAATAATAATTAAAAAATGATACCTGCTTTGTATTCACTATTGAAATATCATAGTAATGACATACCATAGTAATAGAATTAGTTATTTATCTGTATTCTCTCTTTTCTGAAAACAAGTTTTGTTTTTCCTGATTGGGCTGGATATCTGCCTTTTTCCTATCCAGATTTGCACTCTGCTCTTCCCTACTCTGCTTACTCTTGTCTTGGAATGCTGACCTGTATGGATTTCATCTGTGGGTTCACATTCTCTCTGGTTTCTTGGTGAATATGGTTAAAGGAAGCAGGGGATCTGGCAAGAGAGAAAAGTGAGATCAGCATATTTATTTTCCCTGCTTCCTCCTGGAGCTGCCCATTCTCTCAGCCTAGGGTCACTGCTCTACTAAAGTTAATCCCGTCTGACCCTCTTCTCTCAGTTGCTGTTGCCAGCCCTTTAGGCCTGTGGGTAATAACAGCTCCAAGCCCCTGAGTAATGACCACTATCTAAGGTTTCCCTATACTCTGCCCATACTTCTTTTAAAACCCTTCTTGAATTGAATTCTAACTGGAGTATACTATCTCTCTCCTGCTGAGACCCTAAGTGTTATAGGCCCCATGGAAGAAAAATAAATAAACGATTAATAAAAGATGTTTCCATACTTTGAAAATCTACTAACTTCACTAACTTAGACAGCTTTTTGATTTGCATTTATATCTCTCCTGAGCTTAATTTATTAGTCTAGTTTCATTAAATGAGTTTCCCAAATGTTAGGGAATTTAGGACAGTTACAGTAAATACATGGGTTTTTTTATTAGTTGATCTGCTTTGATTTCAGATTCCTCCTGAAGATACAGCATCCACTCGGTCTTCCTTCACTGTCCAGGACCTTAAACCTTTTACAGAATATGTGTTCAGGATTCGTTGTATGAAGAAAGATGGTAAAGGCTTCTGGAGTGACTGGAGTGAAGAAGCAAGTGGTATCACATATGAAGATAGTGAGTAATTAAGATACATGAGGAAATAAAGGTTTTGGAATTAGGGCTATGAATTGTATGTGGTTTTAGTAATGTAGACCACCTCCTTATTTTATGACCATTGTATTCAAACTTGAATTTTACACTTCTGTTTTAACATCAAGATGTAAAATGTGCATGATTGTATTAATCTATTTAATTCCTCATAAAGAAGATACCAGGGAATGACTGAACTAACAGTTAAGTCCAGAACATTTTATAAAGGACGGTAGTTCAGAGATATCCCAAAAAGAGAATCATATCCTGACTCATTATAGTCCCTCACTGTCAGAAATACATGTGTACTATTACTTGTTCGTTTCTACCAGCACTTAATAAACCCCTGGAAAAAGAGTCCTGGAGTTTTGGTTTATTTTCATTCTCCTTTCCCCACCCCCACGATCATACGGGGCATATAATATAGAATCCAAAAGTCATAAAAGGGTATATAGGATCCAAGGTAAGATTTCCTGCCCACAGCAGTTAAAATCAGTAATTTCTTTTGTAGCAGTCAAGAAATAGTCCTGTAGCATACAGATTTTTCTTTTTGAACAGTTTTATTCCATAGTTTCACCCTTCAGGTGTCAATGGCAACAGCTCTGGCTTTAAAACCTCCTATACCACCACTGTCCCTTCACTTCTAGCTTCACTAGAGGTTAGATAGTGAAGTGAGAGTATCAAAGGCAGAAAAGTAAACTGCCTTTTCCACTAAGATTCTCTCTTACTCTCATAAGTGACATGAAAGAAAGTAGTTCTGCTGTTGCTGATCTGAGGGTCTTCAACTGGATTTCTTTGCTTGGCTAGGAATTCTTAAACTGGGATCCATGGGGCCTTGAAAGCTGGTGGGTCAGTTGCAGAGGGGAGGGGAGGGGAGGGTGGTTCCTGAACTCAAGTGTGGGCAAAACAAAATACTATGGCTAGTGCCTGTGTGTGTTTTTTGGGAGGGGAGATGGTGGAAAATCATGAACCATTAGATTAAGCAGTTCTTCAATTTAATGAGTGATTCCTCTAGGTTCTTTTTATGTTAGGAAGTCTTTGGGGACTATAACATTTTCATTATAGTTTCTTGGTCTTTATTTTGTATACTCGTGTGTATCTGTACTGGCAACCTTGTCCCTAGCCTTGTCCCCAGCCTTGTGTCCTTTTCTCTGTTTTGTCTTCCATAATTACCTCTTTATAGTAAATCACATCATTGCTTAGATTTATTCAGGTCCTTTCTTATTCTACTGAACCATAGCTAATAATTGCACTTAAAAATTTCTGAAAGGGGCGCCTGGGTGGCTCAGTGGATTAAGCCACTGCCTTCGGCTCAGGTCATGATCTCAGGGTCCTGGGATCAAGCCCCGCATGGGGCTCTCTGCTCCGCAGGGAGCCTGCTTCCCTTCCTCTCTCTCTGCCTGCCTCTCTGCCTACTTGTGATCTCTCTCTCTCTGTCAAATAAATAAATAAAATCTAAAAAAAAAAAATTCTGAAAAATCGGTTGATCCTATAGGAATTTTTAAAACCTAATTTATTAGCATTTCATACTTGGTTTTATAAAGTGGATTTTCATTTCTCACGTTAGTGATTATGACAGCAACACTGCGAATTCATTTTTATTTTATCTTGTCAACAGTCCTAACATAAGGTAATAAACTTAGCCTGCATTTATTCCATTTATATTGTTTTATATTCATATATACACATAAACACATTTAGGAGTTTTAAGTATATATTTAAACATAATTTTTCAGCTCGAGTTTCAGCAGTAAGAAATGGTGATCCATCTTTGATTATACCTTAGGATATGTTACCAAGTGATCTATTATCCTGACTAAAGGAAGACCCAGGCATAGCATACTAGAATGGGGAAAATGATAGTTTAAACAGTGACTAAAGGGCAAGAATATTAAGAACAAAGTAAGAGAATAATTTCCAAGATGATATTTTATTGTTAAAAACTTCTGTTTTTAAAAGTTCATGTCATTTTTTTAGGACCATCCAAGGCACCAAGTTTCTGGTATAAGATAGAGCCATCCCATACTCATGGCTATAGATCTGTACAACTCATATGGAAGGTAAAAAAAAAAAATTGCATGTTTATCTTTTGTCACTTATATAAATACATATTATATGGCATTATGAGTGTAGTTTTTTAACTTAAATTTTTATTCATCTCAGTATCAGGAAAACATTTGACATAGACAAAGCTTTGTATATATTACATAAACTGCAGGTTATATCTGTTAAATACTTAAGCATTTGTGAAAAGTTCTATGAGAAGGATTTTGTCTGTCATTGAACTTTCCTGAGTGCCTCATAGAAAATAATTTCTAAGGGTTTTGAGTAATGAAAATGTATTGCCAATAATAATCGTCAATGCTGCAAGCGTATCCATACTAAAAAACAACAACAACAACAACAAAAAAAAACCTCAGGAATAAAATACAATACAGAGCCAGATAGATACAGTGCAGATACTATACAGAACTAAAAGCTAATGAAATGGTGGTACTTTTCTTCTAGTCAAAGTTACGGGTTTACTCTTACTTACTATGTAGTAGCTTTACTTAAGGTAGTGAATTGTAAATGAGGTTGCAGGTACCTTTTTTCAGCTAAACATTTAGAGGTTTTACATAACAGCAGAATTTGTGAACACAGAGAAAACTTAACTTCTATTAAATTTTTAAAATACTTTATTACAGACATTGCCTCCTTTTGAAGCCAATGGAAAAATTTTGGATTATGAAGTGACTCTCACAAGATGGAAATCACGTTTACAGAATTACACAGTTAATGAAACAAAATGGACAGTAAACATCACAAATGATCGTTATATAGCAACTCTCACAGCGAGAAATCTGGTTGGCAAATCAGATGCAGCTGTTTTAACTATTCCTTCTTATGATTTTAAAGGTTTGTGTCTGTGAGATGGCATCGACTTATGGATAGGAAAGGGGGGTTCTTTTTTTTTTTTTTTTTTTAAAGACTTATATATTTATTTGACAGAGGTCACAAGTAGGCAGAGAGGCAGGCAGAGAGAGAGAGAGGGAGAAACAGGCTCCCCACTGAGCAGAGAGCCCGACGCGGGGCTCGATCCCAGGACCCTGAGATCATGACCTGAGCGGAAGGCAGAGGCTCAAACCACTGAGCCACCCAGGCGCCCCGGAAAAGGGGGTTCTTAATGATGGATAGGAAAAGGGGGTTCTTAATGTAGAAGATACTCTGAGGCATAGTACATAGTTAACTTACTCTAAGTGAACAGCCAAGTAATTTGTTTTATTCTTAGGTGGCTCACTTAAATTTGAAGTAAACTACTAATTCATTTCAGTCTTTTCTGATTACTTACTGGTTTTTTAAATACTATTTTAAGACTCTGGGAACCATATATGAATATGACTTAAATATATTGTTCATAACTTTCAAAGAAGGAAAAAGCCATCTACATATAGAAAACATTTGAAGAATTTTGAGAAAGGAAGCATTTTAGTTTCAAAATAAATTGTCTATATATAAATTATAATGTGCCTTTATTCATGGAAATACATATTATTATGTGCTACAAAAACTGATAGGCTACATGATTATGTAAATGTAAAATAATCAAAATTTCAGATTTTTAATGCTCACTTACCATATCAGTATTCACCTTTGTTTTAAAGCTACTCGCCCTGTAAGGGATCTTAAAGCGTTTCCCAAAGATAATATGCTTTGGGTGGAATGGACTGCTCCGAATGAATCTGTAAACAAATACATCCTTGAGTGGTGTGTATTATCAGATAAATCGCCCTGTATCCCAGACTGGCAACAGGAAGATGGATTAGTACACCGCACCTATATAAGAGGTATACCTGGCTAGAAAAAATTTTAAGTTGATATCCTTATGTCTTACTCTTCAGACAGATTTTTCTTCTGCATATTTTTTTGTGCGTTACAGGTGCTGTGGTCCCCTGAAAAGTTAATTTAGTTTGCCATATGTGTGACACTCACCAAGTCACATAACCTCGTTCAGTTGCAGAGTCTTTTTATGGACAAAGTGGGGTTAATAGTATTTCTCTTTATAGTTAATTGTTGCGATCATCAAAGGAACACTTAAACTGTAAAGAGAAATATTATATGACCTCTGCTTGTAATTAGTTGCATTCTTTCTGTACCTGATTTAACTCCCTGATCCTGCAATGAGAAAATATTTTTCCATAGCATCTGCATGACTTACACTCTGAAAGCTGTTGAATAGGGGAAGTGAAATTAGAACTCAGATTACCTTACGTCTTTTAACTGGAAGTTGTAATGGACAGAAAGTAATGATGTTGTAGAGCTCCAGAATGGTGGATTACCCTGCGTTTTAAGGTACAACTTACTGTGTGGCTTTGAAGTGATAAAACAGCTTTAAAGATAAAACATTCAGCTTGTATGTGCCCCCCCCCAAGTACGGAAGGATAACCATTAGAATTAGCTATGAATAATATGATTAATTAGAGAAGAGCTGTAAACAAGGACATATCTGCCATAAGGTTTGTGAGTTTGATTTATAAAACAGGCTATTTGGCCCTCCTTAATAAACAATTTTAATAAATTTGGTTTCTTCTCAGCCTTATCAAAAGCAAGGTAGAGCTAGAGGGAAGACCTACATTGGTAATAACTGGACAAAAGAAATGTTTTTAAGATAGCATAGCATAATCTCCAGAGTCTGCAGGTTGCATAGGGAACCCTAATAGTTCATAGCTCTGATAACATCACTGTATTACAGCAGAATATAACACTTACTCACCATCTTGATAATACTGAGTCATCAAGAAAAAGTAAAATTACTCCGTTTAAGAAAGCAACAGAGCATATATAACTTTATAACTTTATAAGTAATAGTTAAGGAAATAAAAGTTCTTACTGAATGTGTAAACTTCAGTAAAATACTTTGTTTGATGTGGACAGGTAAAATTCTGTAAAAAATAAAAAATTTTTACTATTGTCTATCGGGAATAGATAACTTTGTTAATTTGAAGAGATAATAAAGGATTTATAAATAATAACTTTAATTTTTTTTTAACTTTTTGAGAGAAATAGTACTAATTCTTTTTTTCCCAGTGACCTGACAAACCAGGGCCATTTCCCTCGCTCTTACCAGTGGGTCTTCAGGTAGTTCTCCAAGAATTAGTTAAAATATACAAACATTGTCAAACTTATAAGACCAGGGATAATTTG
This sequence comes from Meles meles, assembly GCF_922984935.1. Classification (NCBI taxonomy): domain Eukaryota; kingdom Metazoa; phylum Chordata; class Mammalia; order Carnivora; family Mustelidae; genus Meles; species Meles meles. Next base: position 97,571,639 of record NC_060068.1, read on the forward strand.
AAATCAATGTTTTATTGTAAGTCCTGGATAATAATACAGTAATTACTTTAACTGACAGTATATTTTTTATTTCCATGATACTGGCAATAAAAGTAAGCTTTTAACTTTCACTCTGTTAAGCTTGAATCCAGTACACAAAAAGGAATGCTTACTTTAAAAGCTGCAGTTCCAAAAGTTTAGTAACCATGAAATTATAATATAAAAATAAATAATGGAGTTACACTTTCTATTATGTGGAAAAAATGCTTCCGCCGCTTCTTCTTTCTTTAGGGAACCTAGCAGAGAGCAAATGTTACTTGATAACAGTTACTCCAGTATTTGCTGATGGACCAGGAAGCCCTGAATCCATAAAAGCATACCTTAAACAAGCTCGTAAGTCGAAACTCATTTTCTTTGAAATGTGTTGTTTGCTATTAACAAAGACATTCTATCTTTTTAAAATAAGGGTATGTCTTACAGTGTTCAAATAAAATAAATTCTAGTGAATTCTAGTAATATACTGAATTGTAATGATTTTCAGTTATCAAATACTTTTATGCTATTCTAGCACCTTCCAAAGGACCTACTGTTCGGACAAAAAAAGTGGGGAAAAATGAAGCTGTCTTAGAGTGGGACCAACTTCCTGTTGATGTTCAGAATGGATTTATCCGAAATTACACTATATTTTACAGAACCATCATTGGAAATGAAACCGGTAATAAAACTACCAGTTACTAAAAATTACTGGGTTTTTTTCTCAAGCTAAGTCTCACTTTCTTAATTATACATCTTAGAGTATATTATCATCAGAAAAGAGGCACCTGAGAATTTGTCTTATGGTTGCTTTCGTGGTCCTATTAAAGAAATACTGTGTTGTGCTTATCGGAGAAGAGTGTGTCAGAGAGATGGAAGTTACTTCTGAAAAATATTTTTTGCGTTTTTAAAACTTTTTCAATGTCAAAAGCTAAATCAGAAACATTGAGCAGTTGAATAAACGACACTTACTGATTTCTTCTAGCTGTGAATGTGGATTCTTCTCACACAGAATATACATTGTCCTCTTTGACCAGTGACACTTTGTACATGGTACGAATGGCAGCATACACAGATGAAGGTGGAAAGGATGGCCCAGAATTCACTTTTACTACACCAAAGTTTGGTAAGTAATGTTGGCTCTTTTCTTCTTTTTCTTTTTAAAGTTTAATCAGACTAAAGGCAGACTTAGATTCATAAAAAAGCATTTTTCATAAATAACGGTTTTTGTGTTTATCTGATTTTGGTGATTTCTTTAAACTATCAAAACTCACCTCTGTTGTTACTTCATTAACTGCTTCTTACTGATTTCATCTATATACTCTCTAAATGCTGAAAGAATTTTTGTATCTTTCTAAGTGCGTTCTTACTTTCACTGGCGAAAATCGAGTGTGGTCTTTCTTCAGTCTCGTAATCCTTTTTATAGGCAAATTGCTGGAAAGATGAGTCCACCCTTCCAAACTCTACTTCGGTTCCTCCAGCTCAGTCTTTGACTTCACTGAAACCAGGCCTCCAGCCCCCACTCCACTGAAATCTCCCTCACATCCCTCAGGGAAGTCGTCTTAGTTATGATCTCCCTGGCATGCTTTTTAGTCTTTTTTCTGTACTTCTTCAGCATTTGAGTCTGTTGGCTTCTCCATCCTTGAAACTGTCTCTTGGTCCTTCTATGGAATAGTGCCCTCCTGAGTCTTCTCCCGCTCTGGTACTTCCCTTCTTGGCCTCCTTTTCACTCTTCTTTTTAAAAATGGTTTGTATTTTCCAGAGCTCTGTTCTTAGCCCTATTTTATTATCTGCTTATTCACACTGCCTGTGACTTCAGCCATCCTCTCTCTCCTTCACAAATAACATTTCTCTTTTCCCTGATAAAACCATCCAGGTCTTTGCCAAAGCCAGAAATTTAGATAAGGATGTAGTAAATTTTTTCCTATCTTTATTGCTTACATAAGCCAAGTATAAAGTCCTGTTGATCATGCCTTCTAAATTACTGCTTTTGCATGCCGTTTGATAATCTCTTTCGTTGACCCTGAGCTTCTCAGGATTTTCTCCATCTTTTTCTTTCTTTTCCTAATGTGAACTTTTCTATGTGAGCTTCTCACCTTTTGGCTGTTCCTTTAGTCATTCTCTTCCTTTTGAATCAGTATAGAAATTACTTATTTTATTATAATTGTATTTAATGTCCACCCCCAAGTACCACCACAGTGATTGATAAATAGAAACTTCATAGTCCTGATTGCTGAATGAGAAAATGAATGAATAACTACATAAAATAGATAATAAAAGGTTCTGAGCTTTGCTGTGATATCCAGTAATGAACAGAGTTTCTGGAATAAGATTTGTGGTGACATGTTAATAAAATATATGTAAAAAGTAATAATAGAAATAGATCTTTAAAAAAAAAAAACAACCTTTAAAATACTATCCTGGTTGTGAAAGTAACATTCTGTAGAGCAGAAGAAAAATCACTCCTAATCTCTCATCTAGAATAATCTTTTAACATACTTGTATATCCTTATAGTATTACCTTTGCATACATTTTTTTCACAGATCTATTTATTTTGTGGAACTATTGCGGGTTCTTACTATAACATGTGCCTTGCTCCCAAAGGACCTAACAGTGAAGAAATGCAGCATAAGCAAAGTAATTGAACAGAAAGGCATTTGGGCCATGTAGGCAGTAAGTAGAGGAGGAAGTTAAAGGTAATTAGTCGGGGCGACTTTTATCATCAAAGATTTTATAAAGGAGACAGTACTTGAGTCTCAAGGTTAGGATGTGAACAAATAGGAAGAAGAGTGCATCTTAGGACTGAATGAGCAAAGGCCCAAGACATAAAAACATAGTAAGTTCAGGAGCAGTACTGAAGAGGTTCTGCCTGAATTTGATTTGGTATAGATACGGATATACGAAACCTGAGCATACAAGTAACTAGTATTTGCCAATCTACGGTTTTTTTCCTGAGCATTGATCTGACTTACTGATTTATGTTAGACTTGGTAGAAGATAAAGTTACAAAGGGATATGTGTGGTGCAGATTGGACTAAGTCAATAGTATGTGACTGCAGTATTGTTTTTTATAAAGTCTTCCCATGAAAGGCTAATTAGGTGGAGACTGGAGGAGTTAACCAGAAACAACCGTAAGGTAAATCATTAAAAAGTAACTCCAATATAAACTATCCAATTAGTGATTCATTTGATTAAGTAAGCCCTCCTTTAAATGCAGATTAGGGATCATCTGCTATTTAGAAATCTTATGCTTACTGATTTTTAGGTGATAACTATTCCTACTATTGCCACTCTTTGTACTTAAGATTCTTAAAAATTCTGGGCACCAGGGTGACTCAGTTAAGCATCTGCCCTTGGCTCTGATCATGATCCCAGAGCCCTGTCAAGTCTGCCCTGCTTCTAGCTCAGGAAGGAATCTGCTTCTCTCTCCCTCTGCCTTTCCCCACAGCTCGTGCTCTCTGTCTGAAATAAAAAAACAAGATCTTTAAAAAAAACAAAAAAAACCTTAAAATTCCTTAGCCATTTATCAGATATGCCTTGGTTTTTTTTTTTTTGGTTGTTTTGTTTTTTAATTATTTATCTGAGCGCACAACCAGGGAGGAGGACAGGGGGGCAGAGAGAGGGAGAGAGTATCTCCAGCAGACTTCTTGCTGAGTGCAGAGCCTGACTTAGGGCTCAATCTCAATGCCCTGAGATCATGACCTGAGCCAAAATCTAGAGTTGGACACTTAACCAACCAAACCATCCAGGTGCCCTGATGCCATCTTTTTGAAAACAGTAAATAGCTACTAAAAATTTTGCCTGAACCTTTTATTTTTATTCCTTATAGAGGAGCACATCTGTAGTTCAGTTACTAAGATTGTTTTACAACTTCTCTACTGCCCAGTACTCACAGATCTCAAAGATAAGCTTTTGTTAAGATTCTGCTGAGGGCAGATCATAAATGTAATAAATGGTTAGGTTTGGGAGCTCTAACTTACTGTGTAGGTTATCTGTCCAGTAAAATAAACTTAGTCATTTTATTCCCCTAACCAACATATTGTTTATGCTTACCCTGTGGCCAGGTTACTGTGTAAGGTATAAAGGGCTAGAAAAGCGGGGGAGAAACCAGCCTTTAAGTTAAAAACGCTGTAAAAACTGGATGGTATTTCATCTGTTTAACAATCCTCTGGCTGGGAAGTTGTATTATTTGTGTCAGCATAGGCATTGACCATTATTTTCTACCTTACCCCTTTGTTTTTAGCTCAAGGAGAAATTGAAGCCATAGTTGTGCCTGTTTGCTTAGCGTTCCTATTGACAACCCTTTTGGGAGTACTGTTCTGCTTTAATAAGAGAGACCTGTAAGTACCCCTGTTTTTATTTTTACAGTTTTTTCCACTGGATTTATGCTCTGTTCTCTCTCTTAACCTCTGGCCCCAAGTAATTACTGATTTGCTTTCTGTGACTGTAGTTCTGCCTTTTCTAGGATTCCATATTAATAGAATCAAATACTATGTAGTCTTTTTATATTACTTCTTGCATTTCACCTGTTCGTGAGACTTAGTGTTGAATATACTCCTTTTTCCTATTTATTGAATAGTATTCTATAGTATAGGTTTATCAAAATTTGTTCAAACATCTGTTACAGAAATTCAGGCTATTTCTTTGAATTGGGGCTATTGCGAATAATGCTGCCATGAACATTAACCTGCACATCTTTGCGTGGGCATGTTAACCATTTATCTTGTGTAAATACCTAGTAGTGGGATTGCTAGGTCAGGTGGTGAGTGCATATTTAAGTTGATGCGAAACTGTCAAACTATTTTTCAAAGTGGATATACCATCTTGTATTCTTACTAGCTCTGTGAGCCTTCCAGTTGTTCCCTATTATCAATACTTAGTGCTGTCACAGTTTTTAATTTTAGCTCCTTCATTATCAGCATGTACTGCTATTTCATTGTGATCTTAATTTCCATTTCTCTAGTAAGTAGTAATGGGTCTTTTCATGTGCCATTGCTATACATTCTTCGGTGTGGTAAATCTTCTGAAATCTTCTGCCAGTTTTTACATTGGGTTGTTTGCCTGAATACTGAACTGTAAGAGTTCTTTACATACTCTGATTACAGAATTATTCTCAAATGTGTTTTGGAAAGTCTGGTCTTATGGCTTTGCCTTCTCATTTTCTTCACTGTGACTTTAGAAAAAGTTTCTAATTTTTTGATGAAGTTTATGTCCTACATAGGAAATCCTCGCCTAAGTCAGTGTCATGAATGTGTTCTCCTTTATTTTCCTCTACAACTTTAATCATTGTAGCCAAAGGTTTATGATCTATTTTTGTGCATGGTACAGGGTCAGGGTTCATTTTTTTCTCCCCATAGATTCCAGCCTTTCTTACTGAAATTTACTTACTTACTTTTTTGCCCCATTGTATTGCCTGGATATCTTTGCCAAAATCAGTTATCCATGTATGTCTAGATTTATTTATGGCCTCCATTCTATTCCACTGATCTATATGTCAATTATCCTAGTACCATACTATATTATTACTGCTCTGTGGTAGGTTTTGAGAGCAGTTAGTGGAATTCTTCTAATACTTCATTTTTCAGAATTATTTTGGCTAGAGTATTTGATAAACTGATACTAATACTGATATGAAAAGGAAATTTCCTTGGTGGGGGGAAAAAAACCCAGTACATGTTGACTGAGATTTTACTGAATTCTGTAAGTCAATTTAGGGAAAAACTTCAATCTGAACGGGAGTTTACATCTGTCTGCATAAATCACATGTCTTTCAGGGACATATTAATCTCTCTTTAGGTTTTAATTTTTTTTTGCAGTGTGTTATTTCCAGTGGGATAGGCCTTACACATCCTACATTAAATTCATTACTAAATATTTTTATACAGTTGTAAATGGCATTTTCAGAAATTTTTATCTTCTAATTGTTCATTGCTAGAAATAGAAATGCAGTTTTTTAAAGAATTTATTATCCTTGTATACTGAGACCTGGATACATTCATCTACTCCAGTACCTTTTTGGATTTCTTTGCATTTTTGCTGCTCACCAGTGAAGACCGTTATTCTGATGTTTTGTTTTCAGTTATTTTTCTTGTTACACTGGTTAAGTAAAACTTTGCATTATCACTGGTTTTAAGGGAGAAAGCGTTCAGTCTTTTAGGATTACATGTGATGTTGGTTTTATCAAATGCTGCTTTTGTCATCTGTTGATGATGATACAATTTTTTGTTTAGGTTCTTCATTGCTTTTTATATTATACCCACATTTTATAGTTGTTTCCACAGGAGAGTCTGTCAGTCAGGACTTTATTACTCACCTTTATTTTTATATTTAAACTTATTCTCAAGGTGACTCACTTCCTGTATACTTAAAAACACTTAGGGATCTCTCACTCAGGGTTAGGGACTGTATTAAGGTAAATAAATACTCTGGTGAAAAATGAAGTTTTTTCTGGTAGCTATGTAAAAATTTATTATGTGGTTTTAGTTGGAAATTGAACATTTGCTTTTGTTGTTGGGAAAGGGGGTATACTGTAAGGCTTTGACTTGCCTCAACTTTGTTTTTTTTAACTGAATACTTAACAGTTGTTTATTATAGCTAGATTAAGCTCGTGTTTAGCATATGTTTAAAACATACGGTTTTACAAACAGTATATTTCTTTTCTCTCCAGAATTAAAAAGCATATCTGGCCTAATGTTCCAGATCCTTCAAAGAGTCATATTGCCCAGTGGTCACCTCATACACCTCCTAGGGTAAGATACATTGGCTCTGACTTGTTTATACATGGGCATGTTAGGGTACGTTTCTAGAGTTAAACCAAATGAGCCCATATTGAGAAAGAAATGGTAATAAAGTATTAACACAACATATTCTGATACTCCTTACTTCTGTTAACCTGAAAAGGACTTGATGGAATTTTGAAAATAGCAAAGTTGATGTGTAAATAACCGCTCTGTGGTAACTGTGTTGTAAGGCAAGCATTTTATATAAGCTATTAAACTCCAATTTAACAGTATACCAGTTTAATACTGCAGAAAAGATTTCTAGAAACCTAAATTCTTTAGAGTTGAAATGACTTAACTTTACTACCTTCTAATAATCGTTGAATTTTATATTAAGATCTAGAATACATTTTACGAGATTTAAGTCATTTGAGTTTTTCTATCCTGTTACCTAGGCTCCATAGTCTAGTAATGAAGTAGTCTTTGTACACCAATTTGATCAGGAATTCTGGTGAAATACATTGATGCTTCTCAGAATTATTCCCACAGTACCTGCAGTTCAGCTAGTTGACAGGACCTAGTGACCCAGATTATGTCTATACCATGGGAATTAACTGAGAAGTTTCAGAGATGCATTTCTCTGTGGTTTTAACTAGAATTTACCATATATGTTTCAGAGTTTGAGTAAACATGTATCGGAGTTACTAATCATTTTCTTTCTTTCATAGCATAATTTTAATTCAAAAGATCAAGTGTATTCAGATGGCAATTTCACTGATGTAAGTGTTGTGGAAATAGAAGCAGCAAATGACAAAAAGCCTTTTCCAGAAGATCTGAAATCATTGGACCTGTTCAAGAAGGAAAAAATCAGTACTGAAGGACACAGCAGTGGTATTGGAGGGTCTTCATGCATGTCCTCCTCTAGGCCAAGCATTTCTAGCAGTGACGAAAATGAGTCTGCACAAAACACTTCGGGCACCGTCCAGTATTCCACAGTGGTGCACAGCGGCTACAGACACCAGGTTCCATCAGTCCAAGTCTTCTCAAGATCTGAGTCCACCCAGCCCTTGTTAGATTCTGAGGAGCGGCCTGAAGATCTGCAGCTGGTAGATAACACAGAGAGCAGTGCTGGCAGTTTTCCCAGGCAACAGTATTTCAAACAAAACTGCAGTCAGCATGACACCAGCCCAGATATTTCACATTTTGAAAGGTCAAAGCAAGTTTCATCAGTCAATGAAGAAGATTTTGTGAGACTCAAACAGCAGATGTCAGATATTTCACAGCCCTTTGAAGCTGGGCAATTGAAAATGTTTCAAGAAGTTTCTGTAGCAGATGCTTTTGGCCCACATACTGATGGACTGGTAGAGAGATTTGAAACAGTGGGGATGGAGGCTGCAATTGATGAAGGAATGCCTAAAAGTTACCTACCACAGACTGTCCGACGAGGTGGCTACATGCCTCAGTAAAGACTAGGCCTGTTACAACTTCAGCAGTAAACTGTAAACTAAAGCTGATTTTATCTGTTATTTCAGGTAAAAATAATCTTCACTCACTGAAGATGATCACTTGCCCTTGAGGACAACAACAAACTGTCTCCCCCCCCGGGGGGCAGTTTCCCTTCCAGAATATCTGGGATACTTCTTCAAGCACTACATAAACTGACTTCATCCTCTGAATAGCTGAATGATACTGTGCTGTTTCAGGATGTTTGCACTGAAGAAAGACAGAAAGCTTGTCTCAAATTTGCAAAGTAAAACTTTGTTTTGGTAGCTAGGAAACAGAGGGTATTTAAATAATAAGCAGTGATACACTTAGTACAGCTGAACTGATTTTAGTGAGAATAGGCACCAAATAAAGTGGCTGAGATAGAGCTAAGATAAAATCAGAAGAGATCTAGACTCTGTTCAAATGAGAGCATAGAGAGAGCTGCAGGTGGCATAATTACATGAACCTGGCTTGTTTTGTCTGCCCAAAACCAACCAAAATAGTGGGTCTAATTTCAATATTGCCAACAGGAAGTAGTAGACATTCTCCTCCATTGATAATGATGCTGCCCGTTATGAGACAAATGGAGTTCAAGTCTGAATATTTTTGAATATTAGTATCATCATTAAGCAGTCTAACAGATTTTCAAGAGCTGCTTTTTATCATTCATAAATTAAGCAAAGTGCCCAGGTAAGAGCTACGAATGAATGCCAACCTATGTTAGCCATTTTAAAAATTCTTTGCCATTTATTAAGACCTTGTTTTTTTTTAAAAGACATTAATTATTTAACATTCTTCTATATACACACACACACAAACATTACTCTTTTTGTTAATACTAGAGAACTTGGTTGATGAAGCGCTTTATACAATGTTAAAACATTTTAAGGTGAAGATACACACTTTGTTTTGAAGTAGGCCAAGATTCGAAGGTTGTTTTTTTCTTCAGTGTTTGAAGCAAACTAAGAGGACATGGGCACTACTTACCAAATAAAGCATCATCCAAAAATGTACATGTTGATGTTAGTAAATGTCACAGAGCATACCTGTTGTAAAGGCACTTAATGAAGGGATAGTATTTTAGTATCTGCCAGTTCTGACGTAGATGGGACTGACTTCCTTCCACATGTGATTTAGATTTTAAACCTACTCTCCTCCAAGTTCTGTTCTTCCCAGAGAAAGGTAAGCTAGGGCTCCAGATTCTAGCACTTAACCCCACGTTCACATTTTTGCCATACCCTGCCCACCACATTTGACAAGGAGGCAGGGCTAAAGACAGGAACAAGAAGTTACGAAGAAATTTTCATAAATCATTAGTGGTTGACTGGTGGTGTGAAGTACATTTTCAGAAGGTGTGTTTTGGTTTCCTGTATTTAAGTCACCAAAACCAGGCTAACTTCAAATACTTAGAAGTTATTCAAGAATAAAAGGCTTAAGAAGGAAAGTTGCTATACATTGACAATTGAGATCTAATTCTACTCATTGTGCTCTCAGAATATTGTTCAAAGTAGACCTACTGTTTATTAGACATTATCTTTGTATTCTTGCCAGCTGTGTTTCAGAGCACTTTCACACACACGGTTTTTTTTTTAAGATTTTATTTATATATTTGACAGACAAAGATGACAAGTAGGCAGGGAAGCAGGCTCCCCGCCAAGCAGAGAGCCCGATGCGGGGCTCGATCCCAGGACCCTGAGATCATGACCTGAGCTGAAGGCAGAGGCTTTAACCACTGAGCCACCCAGGCGCCCCCACACACACGGTCTTTTTGAGACAGGGGAGAAAAGACATGAGATTGGCAGAATGACAGGATGAGAAGTACATGAGGAACACCGGGCACAGAGAGGCGGAATAGGGACAGAGGGACCCCAAAGTCACACTACAGGATAATGGCGCCACCACCATTTAGATCTGGTCAAAGCCTGATCCCATCTAGGACTACATTTATCTTGCTAAGAATCTGTGAAATTTATATCAGTTTTATTTTTCATTCTCTCCAAGTAAATAGTCCTATTATTTGTAAAATAGTCACCTCTACCAGTTTTAAAAAGAATTCTGGTGTGATGTTTGTATTTACAAAATGGAAGCTTATAATCTAAGGGAGTAAGAATGAAGTCCTTGCAGAAAGAACGCTGACTGTATAAACAAATCTGTTGAAATTTGCATAGAACCTGGTGCCCTGAATGCCCCCCACCCCTGCCACGGGCAAGAGCATTTTAGACATTTAGTTGAACAAATAAACCTTGAGGAAATAGCGCTAGATTTGATTATGAATATGTGATGTGCATCTTTGCCCAACAAGAGAAATGCATTCATGAAACTTGTTTAAAGTACAGAATCACTTTCCTAAGGCAGGTCTTAGGATAATATGGGTTTTTTTTTCCTTTAGATAATTTGTTTCGTTTGGAGACAAATGTAAGTTATACTTGAGCCGAGAGAAACAAGTCTAGTTACATGAAAACTAGTCTACATAAAAGTTAGTGGATGTGATTCCCACTAAATCTTGACTATCCACAAATTTCCATGAAAGTAATGCTGGCAAAGCCTCTACGGACAAACTAACGCACTGCTGCTGATGCGCTTGGCCTCACAAAGGAGTAAACAACAAGTGTGCCACAGGTGTTGCCACTGCAGTTGGACTGTTAACTGCTGTGTTTGCTCCCATACCCTCACCCCTTCTAAAGGCATAATGGTGAGCAACTACGGGAAAACTCCCAAACTTAAAATGCATTAATCCTAACAAAAAAATAAACTTGGATCAGTCAGAACTCAGGAACATACCCAATATGTTAGTAGAAAGAAGCAAGGGAAAAAGCAAAACCATCACACATTCTGTGTTCACATCAGTTCTCTACCTAGCTGTTGAATTAATTTCAACCTTACACATTAAGTTGCCTCATCTTTCTAGCTCACTGTGAAGTTCAAGGTTCATGAAGTAGAAATGTAAGACATTTATTTATGAAAGCTCATCCTTTAAGAACATTTAAGTAGTTTAAGTAGAAATCAAAATTTTTAAAATGTATTATATCCACAGGGCTAACTAGTCAAAATCAGAAATAATGTAGAAGTAGGATAATTATATCATACAGTTCTCTAAAATTTGTTAACTGGCATGTATCAACCAAGTATAAATCAAGTAGGAGAGCTCTTCCCTCCATTCTGTTACATTCTACGTCATTGTCCTATGTTTGGTTTTAGGAAGAAATTTCTAAACTGTAATTTTGTTGAAATGGGTAATATGTCAATGTAATAAGCTATATAAAATTTCTTAAATTGTTAAAATTGCTGGGATAGCTTTCTTTTGCAGGTCATGCTCAGTTCTATTGCCTTAAGATTGCTTCTAAAAATTCACTGCAGTTTGCTATAGAGAATATGATGCCATCGAATGGCAAGATGTTTAATGTAAAACTGGTCATTGTTGGTGTGCCTTGCTGGCTTAGTTGGAAGAGCATGCAACTCTTGATCTCAGAGTCACGGGCTCAAGCCCCATGTTGGGGCTTGATAGTATTAAATAGATACTATTAAAGATAGTATTAAAAAATTTTTTTAAATAAAATTGGTCACTCATGGATTTCAAAGATGATACAAACTAGCAGCTTACAGCCTAGTTCTAATGGTCTTCTGCCAGCAGAAAAAAATACTCCTTTTCAGAATACTTAAGAATTCAGATATAAGTCAAAACAAGCTTTCCAGAGCCAAATGTAATCTCTTCAATTAATCTTTTAGTGTGTGTTACTAGCATGCATTAGTGTGATACTCTAGTATACATTGCATTAAGAAGAAAAGGGGAACTTGGTGTGAGCTCTACTGGTTTTTTTTCCTAAAATTTTAAGAGCTTTTTGCAGTCAGTAGCTCTTCCAAGTGGATTAGTTCAACTTCATTACCCACGCTTTACCATTGATCATGATGAAAATGCATTGAAGACCCCTTAAAGACAAGATTTGTCTGAATGGTAACTACATGTTTCAAATACTGTAACATGAATGCCAAAACGTGATGTCGATGGACATTTTAAAGGCAGATAATCTGGATATTCTGTAGTCTTAATATGTTTATTGAATATACTCTGAAAGTGTGCAATTTGCTAGTACTACAATACAGTGATTTAGCATTAGGTGTGTATCCTCTGTGTATCTTTTTAAGTGCAATCCTTCAAAGTTCACTTGCTGTCCCCCCCCCCCCCCCCGCCTCTACTTCACATAGAAGGCTTGTGTAGAGAGGGTATTGTATTCTGTAGTGAATTGCATGTGCTAGTTGTTACCATGGCTATTGGTCTTTATGTTGACATAACTCTAAATGTTACTGTAAACGTTCTTATGTATCAGCTCTAATCTTCCAAGTAAATTTAAGAAATAAATTGTTTAAATTTTTTTCTGTGTGATCACTAGTGTGATGTCATTATATGTAATGTTTGAGGTAACAGTATTTGTCACTACTGCTGTTGGGTCTTAGTGTAAACTAGATGCTTTCAGAGTTCAGTGGCTTTTTAAACATCCATTTAGCATAATGGAATCGGTTTCAGAAGAAAATCAATATATTATCTTGGTCTTAACAACATAGAATGGACTGAGGTTAATGAATTTTCCAAGATGCGTTCTGGAATCCCAGCACCATACCACCTGCCAGTGGATTATTTTTTTCTTCTTCCCTCCTGTTGGCGCTGCCAAGGCACCAGCCAAGTACAGTGGTACTGCGCCATCTAGTGGCTGGTCTGTAGCCACAATGCTCGAGTCCCCTTAAAACAGACATGGAGCCAACTGAGGATCCATTGGCTGCTACTCTGACATTACTTAGTAGTCTATGAAGCTAAGTACACGACTCCACTTGGAAGAAAATCCTGAACTCTTAGATTTGCACATACTCACATTCGGAGTTTAAAGTAATGCACTGAGTCAAATCCACAAACCAAGTTAGCTTTATCCCTTCACATAATGTACTACAGGTTACAAAAATAATCTGGCTTTGGGTTCACTGGTCTTTGTTTAAAATTCTTCATTTGGCTCTGACAGACTCAGCGTGACTTGACTTCTTTGTGGTACCTCTGGTCTTACCCTGATTGATAGTCTCCCAATACATCCTGCTTCCTGAAAGATCATACGGAGTTCCCTCAGAGCATTGTTTCCCTAGCCCAGGGGCAGAGAAAGTTTTAACTTTTGGTTTAAGCTTTTTTCCCTCTGTAAAGTTACATAAAATACTGCAGTTTCAAAATACAAAACAGAACAAACTGTGGGCGTGCGTGCATGCACATGAGCTTATTTAAGTACAAATTTAAGTTCCATGCTTCGGTACGTTCCCTCGAGTAAGCAGAAGAGCAGGAGGAGAGCAGAAGCCAAGCAGACAAAAGAGTGCAGGGAAGCAGAGGGGAGCACAGCCCACCAAATCCAGGTCAGCAGTTCATGGCCCCATTGATGCCTGGTTTCTCAACACCTTAAAACAGTTCTATCTTCACTGAGAAAATCTGCATTTAAATGCAAAGTTCATTTATTTTTATAGTTACTTTCTCCCAATGGCGACAGATTAAAACCAGATGAGACAAGGGTCCTGGGATCGAGTCCCACGTCGGGCTCTCTGCACTGAAGGGAGCCTGCTTCCCTCTCACTCTCTCTGCCTGCCTCTCTGCCTACTTGTGATCTCTGTCAAAATTAATAAATAAAAAAAATCTTAAAAAAAAAAAAAAACCAGATGAGACAGCATAGCTTAGTTCAGAAATCTTTGGTCATCCAAAACTTCAATCCTTTACTTAGATTCTTTGTCACTATGGTTATATCCCTTAACAGAATAGAAAAATCTAAATAGACCTGTGTCATTCTTGAACTTTTCCAAGCAAGACTACCTCCTACCTCTTTTATATAAAACTGCGTCCTTCCTAGGATAACATGGTAAGATACAAAGGGGAATCCTCAAGCACGAAAATAAGAGTGGGGGTAAACAACCCACCTCTGATGAAGTGTATCATTCCAAGGGCCTCATCATCCAGGGGCATGTCAAAACAATCCTTCAGAGACGGAGTAGCCAGACTAGCCCAGTGATCACTAGCTTAACCCCCATAGCATTCGTTCAGATACTAAGACCCACCTTTGGACTCAGTCCAGACACCCTTTGACAGAAGAGTCTTAATGAATATGTCCATATGCTACAATAAGTGTGCATCTCTGTCTCATCCCTGTAGGAAACTTCCCCATTCGATTTTGGCTACATCTGTTAGAAGCCTGTGTCTAGTGACAGCTTTTACATGAATTACTATAAACTTCTCGAGTTGGTTCTGTAAGCTTCCAAGAAGGGGATCATGCCTTTAAATGAATGGCCTAAAAAAATACTTAAGTAAAAAGGTGCTCACAGTCACTGAGATTCTGACAACAGAAAACCTAACTGCATGAAGACTCAAAAGACCAGAAAGGCAGCCGTTCTTCACTCTCAAAGTCAGCGTGGATTTGGCCCCTGGTTCAGTCAAGACTTACGAACACCTGGACTTCAGCCAGCATCAGAGCCTAGCTAAGGACCCCTGAGAAAGTAAAAGCTCCACGTTGAGAATTTTGACTGGGAAGTACTGGCTGCTCTTGTTTGCTGGGCTGCGTGTTTGCCGCACTCCCAAGATAGTTCTCATTATTTACTGGGGGACACAGGCTGGTGCAGGTGTATAAAGGTGACCACATATGTACCACCTATGAAATACTCATTTGGGTCCATAAATCCTTAGAAACTACGACGTAAGCATCAGAACTACTGACAGACTCAGGTTTAACAACTTGGTTCGGAGTCATATGGTAGACAAATAGCTCAGTGGGGGTTCCAACTCTAACTTGACCCCAAAGCCCGTTTCCTTTGCTGTGTATACCATCTGTCCCCAGCGGCGTTTAGTGAGCATGCACAGTAACTTGTTCCTGTCTCATAGACCTTGCCAACTCTTTGGAGTTTTTCTCCCCCTCCTCACCACTGCCTCCCCATCACCAGCTACTGCCCCCAAGCTTCTCTGTCCCCAGCAGTGAACTCAGAGCAGTGTTTCTTCATCAGGATCCCCTCAGGCCCTCATCTGAGTCAGCTCAGAAGACTGCCTCCCACCTCAGCTCATGCATTTGCTCTAAGCACGTATAGCAACACCTAAAAGGGAGGTAGATATACCGGAATTTAAATAAAAAGAAAGAAAAAGAAACAGGAAGAAAGGGAGGAGGGAGGAAAGAAGGTAAATATATTCCTCTTTCCTCAGCAGAATGCCTTTTAACACAACTCCTACAGTCTCATCTGGCCCAAGAAAACTCCTCTAATGGTGGAATCGGGCCCACCTCAGCTCTTGACCAATGGGTCTGGGGGCAGGACACCTCTCCTGAGTGCTCAGATCACACACATCCTATTCCAGGCTGTTCTGCCACAGAACCATGTGCACCAATCCGTCCCCGCTTGCCAACCTCTGGGGCCTCACTCTAGAGTGGCTTCCAGCTGCTCCCACCCATCTCCTGCTGATCCATTAGGGGGCAGTACTGGCAGCATGAAATGCCCGCTGCTGTCCACCTTCTCTGACCCCATGGCCAACATTTGCATTTCTGGATGCATCATTTTCCTGGTCCTGCAGTGCCTCTCCTTCCAGAGATGCACTCACTGATTGCTGGAACATACTATCTTCTCTTACCTCTCAGCCTATGCACATGACTTTTTCTTCTAAGATATTCTCCTAGTCCTCGTCCCAGTCCCTTGTTTAGCTAGAAAATCCTGACTTATTAATGAAAGAGAAACACCAATAATCATCCTGGGAGACACCTTTTATTCTTCTTCTCTTTCTCCCCAGACTTAAGGGTGGTCTGTGTCTCAAGACCACACTGCTGGCCAGTGTTTGACTCCCTCTGACCTAGAAGCCACACGTCCCTGAGGAAGGTTCCTGCTTTTAGCCCTACACACCAAGGGCTTTAAAAGCGTTTTAAAAGCAACATAGACACTCAGTAAACAAAAACCAAAAACTCAAAAAAAAAAAAAATTATAGCCAGGATGGATCCTTACAGATCACCTTGTTTCACAAGGACCATGAGAAGACAGACCAGTGACCGTTCCTACACCACAGGAGGGAAAAACTCCATTTGGGAGGGGTTATAGCAAAAAGACAACAGTCCTGTCCTCTAAAGCTATTCTAGAGAGAGATGAAGTCAATACGATTAGCCTCAGCCTTAAAAAAGAATGCATCAGAAAAGGCATGTTAAGTGCAGAGTAGGGAAACCAGGTTCTTGGTTATCTCGGGGCTTGAGTATAAGGCAGCCACACATACAGAGTCATCTCCCAATTTTCTGGTGAGAAGATCTAAAGATTTTTGAACATGAATTGTACATTTTATAAATATTGATTAAACAGCTACATCGTTAAACAGCACCTATCGCTGATATTTTAAATCAGACAATATCCAAAACACAAATATAAAATATTGATTTTTCACTCATACGTATGAAATAATTCTATCCAAATCTTTGCATGCTCGTGGCCGACAGCATTTTTCCTTATCATCACTAGTTCTTCTTTTGAATCATCAGCACGGTGTTCCAGGGCTCATCCCTGTCACTGTCATGCAGTCGTTGGAGACACAGCTGCTACCGCAGTCTCCCAAGTCCTGATACCCACTTGCATAATACCAAGTTTCTCCAACTACCTCAGAAGTGCCTGTGTAACTGCTTATCCATTTTGCTTTTTAAAAGGGCCATTAAAAAACTTGTTTAAAATTAAATCATGTCTATTTCACAGTGAGCTCAAGCCATGGGCGTCATGATTAAATCTATGGGTTTTTGCCTTTGGCTCCTTTTATGGTGATTCTTCTGGACATCTCCACTACAGCTCCCAAACTAAGCCTAATTGAGGTCATTTTCATGAATGGGTCTTTCCCAAACACTCCCATATGCAAAGTAGTTGACAAAGAGCGTGTTATGAGAGAAACTTTGCAAGGAATTTATTATTAAGGGACTCCTCCTTTTCTGGGAAATTATTGTAGGGAAAATACTCATTTGATAATCAGACAAAAATCTGTTCATCAGGAAAACTTTCCTGGAAAAAAAAAAAACTTTCTATAAAACTTTGAAGTGATAGACATGGACGGGTCAGAGGAGAGAGACCAGTATGTGCACACTGTTCTCAAATTAATGCTGCCTCAATTCTCTGGGTCAGATTCAACTATAATTCTTTTTGTAATATGAGATTTAAATTTCAAAACCATAATATGAGATCAAAATTTCAAAGGAATTTTGTTGACCTTTCTAGAAACACCCCATATTACCTGCCCTACCTCCAGCTCACAGCCAAGAGTGTGATTTTCTCAAGCAAGCAAGGACCCTCGGGGTCCTAACACCATTACTCTCAGGCCTGCCACCATCAGACTGATCTGCAATCCACAGTCATATGCCAGGGGGGAGATTATCCTGTACCTTTTCTAGTCCCAGGACAGAAATAGGAAGGTTTCTAATGATAGATCTCTGACCTCAATTGAGGAAGGCTTAAGAGAATATCCAATTGCAACCTTTTTACTGAATTCAAGTCAACATTTGAAGGGGATTCTCTCTTCTCCAAAAGAAACATGGAAAACAAACCAGCCGCATTTCAAAGCAACAAGGCTCTGCAAATACTTCTGCAGGTTAGAGTCTCCCCTGATCCCATGATAATCCAAGGGTCAGGATTTAATGATGTTGAACAGCTTCCCCAGGGCCTCCCATAGCACAAATGGGGTAGTCAGAAATAAAGTGAGCAGGACAGACAGGAGCTTGGGGACAGGCTGTGGCCTGCAACCGTCCTGACACTCAGGATACATGAGTAAGGGAGGTAGTGGGGGGTATGTGCGTGGCTCTGGGGGTAAGCTGGGGCCGCCCTTGCTCCTGTCCTGCTTGGAGATGGTAGAGCTCTGGGCTTTCTGTCATCACACGAGACAGGGAGTATTCCAGACTCTCCAAATGGGCAAGTGGGGTAACCATGAGAAGGTTATTCTAGCACCTGACTGAGGAATGGACAAGAGAGGGTAAACTGGGGGTGGGGGGGTAGAGGAGATAAACGGTTACAAAAAGTTTCGTTGATGCTGATGAAGACTAATGTAGGCTTAGTCCTAGAGGAAAACGGGAAGGCCAAGACAGCTCACCAGATATCCCAGAAGCACACTACCCATCAGGAAAGAGGTAAAGGAAGCATATGTGGGTACATGAGCCAATGAGGTGAGGGACAGATAAAAGGCTTTTTGATGCTGTGATAATGTGTCCAAGGAGAGATACCCTGCAGATAATGAATGAAGCTTAAGGATCTAGGTTTATGACACCAGGCCCTATCTCCCCTCTTCAGTACTGTCAGGTTTCTGTCTTGGGGAGGCAATTTAATTGATTTCTGGGGCTCATGTTTATTCCAGGTCTCTGGCTGTGCCCACTAGTTGGTGAGGGTGAAGCCAACAGGAAGGAAGGGTATCCTGGGTATGACTAGATAAGGAATCTCACAAGGGTGTGTCCACATAACCACTAATGGCAAAGAGCTGAGAAAGAGTTCATTTCCTTTTTAACACAATTGTAGTCTATATCCCTGCCCAGTCAGTACCTGCCTTTACCCATCCTTCCTATGTTCCAGCATCAACTGCCTAGCCTTTGAGAACACTGTGCTGACACTACAGGCCTCACCTGAGGGTCTATTTGTGGAAAGCATCAAAAAAGACGATAGTGATGGGGAAAGGAAACTGGAACTCCTGCCCCAGCTTCTCCCCTGGTTTTCAGTGACAGCCAGGTTAACACCCCATCCAAATTTAGCCATCCCCAACTACACACACACCCACAGAAATGAACCAACAATGCAAATTTACCCATTAGGATCAGCACGGACTTTGGAGGCACAATAACTTGGGACCACTTCACTGATCGTCATTTACCTTATCTATAATAACAACAAGAAGCATACAGCAACCAACTCGATAACCTCTAAGACATGGATAAATTCCTAGGAACACAAAACTACCAAGACTGAATCATGTATAGAAAAATCTTACCGCACTGATTATTTTATTTTTTAATAAACATATAATGCACACTGATTATTAATAAGAAGATTGTATCAATGACCCAAAACCTCCTAAAACAGACGTTCAGGACCAAATGACTTCCCTAGTAAGTTCCGCCACTCATTCAAAGAAAACATCCCAGTCCTTCTGAAACTCTTTCATAAAAAAAACTGAAGGAGCACTTCCAAACTTACTTCACTAAGGCCAGTATTACCCTGAAACTAAAACCAGACGATGACACTACAAAAAAACTAGAGGTATATCCCTGATGAATATAGATGCAAAAATCCTTAATAAGTCTATAGCTGTACCACCCTGAACATGCCCAATCTTGTCTGATCTTGGAAGCTGAGCAGGGTCAGGACCGGTTAGTACTTGGATAGAAGTGCTGAATCACTATATTGTACACCTAAAACTAACATTACACTGTATATTAAGAAATTAGAATTTAAGTAAAAAATTTTTTTAAGTTCTTAATAAAATATTACCAAACCTAATTCAATAATACATTAAAAAATCATACACCATGACTGAGTGGGGTTTATAACAGAGATGCCACAAAGGATCAACATTTTGACAAAAGTCAACATCTACTTCTGGTAAGAAACTCTCAACCAAGTGGGAACAGAGGATACACTTCTCAATATAATTAAGACCATATATGACAAGTCCCCAGCTAATATACTCAACAGTAAAAATCTGAAGGCTTTTTTCCTCAGGAATAAGACAAGGATGTCTACTCTTGCCATTTTTATTCAATGAAGCATTGGTAGTCCTAGACAGACCAAGTATGCAAGAAAAAGAAATAAATGGCATCTAAATCACATAGGAATAAGAACTGTCACTATTTGCAGATGACATAGTTCTCTATATAGAAAACACAAAAGATTCTATCAAAAACTCAGAACAAATTTAGTAAAGCTGAAGGATATGAAAATCAGTATAAAAAAATTCCTACAAACTATTAACAAACTAGAAGAGAAACTAAGAAAAAAATCCCATTTACAACTGTCATAAATAAATTTAACCCAAGATGTGAAAGACCTGTGTTCTGAAAACTCTAAGACACTGATGAAAGATAATGAAGACACAAATAAATGGAAAGATCTTCTATGCTCATGGATTGGAAGAATATTGCTTACAAGTCCATACTAAGAGGGGTCCAACATGGCAATGTAACAAGACCCTGACCTCCAATGGACTCCCCAAATCTACCTACATTTAGAACAACTGTTCCTGAAGAACTCAGGCTGACTGAAATGCTTCTGCACAACAAAGGATAGAGGGACCACAAAGAGAACAGCAGGAGACATGGAGACCTAATAAGGAGAAATGGAGACCTAATAACAACAGGAACCTCAACCCCAGTGCTACAGATTCCAATAGGGAGTGATATCACTGAGGGGCCCACATACAGATTCACTTGACCAGGGGCAAAGCAACAAGAAAAAACAATACAGAAAACAAAACAAAACAAAAACACCTGTTTAACGCTACCCACCTGTAAGTGAAGGAAACCTGCACTAACCCTAGAGCACAGCCTAAATGGTGAGAGTCTGCTGCAACTTTCCTTAGGGCTGGCGGTGCTGGTGAGTGCTACTGTTTGCATTACCCCTCCACCCTTTGCTGGCTTGCTGCCTCAGTGAGCCTCAGTCACCTCGCCCACACCAGCCCCGGTGATCACCTCAAGGCAACTCTCCCACTCATGCCACTTGAGCTACAGCCAACCCATCAAGGCTGCCATGGTGCAGCATACATTGGGAAATCTTTAGCTTCTTCCCACTACAACTCCATCCATTCTGCCAGGTGTCCTCTGTGAAAAGGATGCTGGCCAGTGTCTTCCCTAGTTCCAGCCATCCTGCCACAGTGGCCCAGGCATGGAGCACCCCAGGATCTACCTGGCCACATCCACTTTAGTTCCAGCCATCCCAAAATGACCCCTCTTGTGAGGAATGCCCTAGCGCATGCTTGCTGAAGCTCTAGTCATCCCAGCAGGATGGCCCCAGCATGGAAAGGCCCAGATCCAACCAACCAGCCAAAGCTGTCAGGTATATGCAGTCTACACAACGGAATTCCTACACAAGCCCAGACTTTCAAGACAGAGGTACAGGTCTCACCTATTCACCTATAGAATAAAAAGACAGGAATAGGTCACACACACACACAAAACCCCACAAAACTTCCATAAGAAGAACAAAATGGAGATAAACAATCTACCTGATAAAGAGTTCAAAGTATGGTCATAGTGATGCTCACTCAACGTGAGAGAAGAGTAACTGAACTCAGTGAGAACTTCAAAAAAGACAGAAAATATAAAAGACAACCAGTTAGTGTTAAAGAATACAGTAACTGAAACAAAAAATACACCAAAGGGAAACAAAAGCAGATTAGAAGATGCAGAAAAGATCAGCTATGTAATAGGGAGTAGTGGAAAGCAGCCAAGCTGAATGGTAAAAAGAAAAAAAATTTCTAAAAATGGTAGGGTAAGCAAACTCTGGGACAATAACAAGCATGTGAATGTCCACATTACAGGAGTCCCAGAAGGAGAAGAGAAATATTAAGGGGCAAAAAATATTATTTAGAGAATAGTTGAAATTTTCTCTAACCTAGGGAAGGAAACAGATATCCAGATCCAAGTAACACTGAGAGCCCCCAAAAATATGAACCAAGGAGAGCCACACCAAGACACATAGTAATTAAAATGGCACAAATTGAAAAAAGAGAATCTTAAAATCAGCAAGAGAAAAGCAACTGGTTATGTACACGGAATCCGCATAAGGCTGTCAGCTGATTTTTCAGCAGAAATTTTGCAGACCAGAGGAAGTAGCAGGATACATTCAAATGTGAAGAGGAAAATCCAATTATCAAAAATGCTCTAACTGGCAAAACAGTCATTCAAAACTGAAGGAGAGAGAGTTTCTCAGACAAAAGTTAAAGGAGTTCATCACCATTAAACAAGCTTTATATTCTACGCAAATTATGTGGAGGGGAAAGATTACAAATGTGTTACTTTTATAATGTGTTCAAATTTAAGTGACTATTAATACAGATATCTATGTGTTTAGGACATAATATATGAACAACAAACCTATTACAGATACATAAAACCTATTACAGATACAACAAACCTATTACAGATACATAAAATAAAAATAAAGCCAAGCATAACACTAGAGAAAGTTATTAATCACAAAGAAAGAGATTAAGAGGGAAAAACTATGAAAACAACCAGAAAACAATTAAGAAAATCGCAGTAAGTACATAATAATTAAGTAAATATACTTCAAAAGTAAATGTTGTAAATACTCCAGTCAAAAGACACAGGTAGATGTAATGGATTAAAAAAAAAACAAGACCCATCTATATGCTGCCTACAAGAAACTCACTTTATACCTAAAGACAAATACAGACTAGAATGAAGGAAAGGATAAAGATATTTTACTCAAAATGAAATGGAAAAAAAAAAAAAAAAAGGCTGGGGTACCAAGAGTTTTATTAGATAAAATCTACTTTTTTTTTTTTTTTAAGATTCTATTTCCTTATTTGTCAGAGAGAGAGAAAGAACACAGGCAAGGGAAGTGGCAGGCAGAAAAAGAAGCAGGTTCCCCACTGAGCAAGAGCCCAACACAGGACTTGAACCCAGGACCCTGGGATCATGACCTGAGCCAAAAGCGGATGCTTAACCAAATGAGCCACCTAGGCATCTCCAAAACTCTCTTTTATGCAGACTGTAGAGGAGGAGTTAAGATGGCAGAACATCAAATAGCCCTTAAGCATCAGGTGTCCTGTCCCTTGAGCACAGTAGATAAATACCAAATCATTCTGAACACCCAGAAAATTGTTCTGAAGACTGAGAAACTGCATAACTATAATTAGAAACAATAGCCACATCATCGAAGGCAGAAACTGTGGAGAGTTGACCTAGGGGAGAAAAGAGCTGTGGGTGCTGTGGAGGGGAGGGAGCCTTGATCAGAGATAGAGAAAGTGTGAAAGTCTGTACAGGAGATTGCACTAGGGAAACTCTACCCCAAAACTACTGCCTGGGAAAAAGAGAGGAACTGACTACCGCAAATTTTTATAAGCAGTGGAGGGCAAAGTCTGAAGCTCTGCCATCACCAGGGCGATGCCTGGTAGGTTTAGTGGCGTTCCAGTGGGGAAGATGGGTAGAAACCCAGGAGTGGGCAGAGGATCCACTGGTAAGAGGACCCACTGGATCACACAGGCATAAAGATTTCCCCTTCCTGGAGTGCATTTGGGAGCACTGGAATGGCCTCCCTGGGGACAGAACAACTGGTGGTGCCAATGTGTCAACCTCTTCCATAGCACAGGAATTTAGGCACCTTGGTGCTGGCTTTTGTTGTGCTTTACCATAAACTATGAACCACTATGTGGTCATGTGACCATCTTCTGAGATGCTCCCGCCACAGCGTAGCAAGACCCTCCCACAAAGGATCAGTGCTTGTCCATGCTACACAGATCCCCCAAATTTGGGAGTTTTGAAAACCAGCTTCATTCAACACAGGAGAACTGTGCTGCCTGGCCAGGCCCATAGCTTAGACACAAACAGGACAAAAGGCAGGGATCTAAAGGAAGCTGGAGACACAAGAGGGGTGACTGTTTGCTCTTTTGTGAGGGTTTCCTGAAGAGTGGTAGGTGTGAATTCCCTACTCCAAGGAGAGAGTAGACCAAGGCCATTTCCCCCGACTTGCCAGCACTGACCAACGTCAGTGAGCAACAAAGTGCCACCCAGTGGAGGCTGGAGCCACTTACACCAAGCCCGGCCACCCTGAGCCCTGCAGGACCATCTTTACTAGGACAAGTCGGCCTGAGAATCAGCACAGCAGGACCCTCCCCGAGAAGATCAGCACAAATTCCTTACTTGCACCACCTACTGATCATAGAGTGCTGCAAAGCTTCACCTCTAGGGGAAATAGGACCTAGCATTTTTTTTTCCCTTTTGGATCTAGCTTCTTCTAACAAGCAGACTGAAACATATATCTAATTCAAAATTGCCACACAGCAAACAAGGTCCAAACACATCCCCCACCCCGCCCACAGCAGGCAAGGAGCAACTCTGCAAAGGGCTGACCTGAGGGAAGGAGCAGTCAAAACACAGCAGCAGAGTACACACCCTGAAACACCTCCGGAAGCACCAGGCCCCAGACAGTATTGGACCTCTTCCTAACAGAGCCATTACTCTCAGGAGCAGACTATAACCGGCTTTCCTAAAACAAACAAAAACAAAAACAAACACACACACACACACACACACACACACACACACACCCTAGACAAAATAACAAGATGGAGGAATTGACCCCAGAAGAGAAAAAAGGGAGTAAGTAATAGCCAGGGATTTTATCAATACACATATAAGTAAAATGCCTGAACCAGAATTTGAAATGACAATAATAAAGAAATTAGCTGCACTTGAGAAAAGCATAGTACTGCAGCGATAAAAGAACTCAAAACTAGTCAGGCTGAGATAAAAAATGCTAGAGATGGGATGCAAAGCCAACTGGATGCAATAACAAGGATGATGGATGAAACAGAAGAACAAGTCAGTGATATAGAAAGTAAAATTATGGAAAATAATAAAGATGAAAAAAAGAGGGCAAGAAAAACTTTGGATCATGAATGTATACCTAAGAAACTCAGCGATTCCTTAAAAAGTAGTAACATTCCTATCATTGGAGTCCCAGAAAAAGAAGAGGAAAAGGAGCAGAAGACCTATTTGAGTAAATTATAGCTGAAAACTCCCTAATCTGGGAAAGAAAGCAGACACCAAAGTCCAAGAAGCACAGAAAACTCCCATTAAACTAAAGCAGGCCATCACCAATATACATTATTGTCAAAATCACAAAATTCGCAGAGACAAGGAAAGAATCCTGAAAGCAAGGGAAAAAAATCCTAACCTGCAATGGAAGACACATCAGGTTTGCAGCATAACTGTTCACAGAAACTTAGCAAGCCAGAAGAAAGTGGTATGATAAAGTCAAGTGCTAAATGGGGAAAATATGCAGCCAACAATACTTTGTCCACCAAAGCTGTCATTCAGAATAAAAAGAGATAAAGAGTTTCCAAGACAAGCAATAAATTCTTTGTTACCACTAAGCCAGCCCTGCGAGAAATATTAAAGGGGACTCTTTGAGTGGAGAAAGAAAAGACCAAAACCAAAAAAGACCACAAAGGAACAGAGAATATCCCCAGAAATACCAACTTTACAAGTAACACAAAGGCACTAAAATCTTAATAATCACTCTGAATGTAAATGGACTAAATGCTCCAATCCAAAGACGTAGGGTATCATAATAGGTTAAAAAACAAGACCCAGGGGCACCTGGGTGGCTCAGTGGGTTAAGCCTCTGCCTTCAGCTCAGGTCATGATCCTAGGGTCCTGGGATCGAGCCCCGCATCGGGCTCTCTGCTCAGCAGGGAGCCTGCTTCCTCCTCTCTCTCTGCCTGCCTCTCTGCCTACTTGTGATCTCTGTCCGTCAAATAAGTAAATAAAATCTTTAAAAAAAAAAAAAAAAACAAGACCCATCTATATGTTGCCTACAAGAGACTGATTTTAGACCCAAAGACACCTGCATATTGAAAGTGAGGTAATGGAGAACCATCTATCATGCTAATGGATGCAAAAAGAAAGGCAGAGTAGCCATACTTGTATCAGACAAGCTAGATTTTAAACCAAAGACTACTGTAGCAAGAGATGATAAAGGTAATTATATCAGAATTAAGGGATCTATCATCAAAATCTAACAATTAGAAGTACGTCCCCAACTTTGGGGCATCCAAATATATAAACTGCTTAATAACCAACATAAAAGAACTCACTGATAATAATACAATAATAGCAGGGGAATTTAACACCCCACTTACAGCAAATGGATAGATCATCTAAGTAGAAAATCATCAAGGAAACAATGGCTTTGAAGGACACACTGGACCAGGTGGACTTAATAGATAAGTGCAAAACATGTCATCCTAAAGCAGCAGAATACACTTTTTTGTTTGTTTGTTTGTTTTTGAGGGCTCATGGAACATTCTCCAGAATTGATCAAATACTGGGACTAAAATCAGGTCTTGACAAGTATGAAAAGATTAAGATCACACCAGGAATACTCTCAGACCACAATGCTATGAGACTTGAAATCAACCACAAGTAAAAATTTGAGAAGACCACAAATACACGGAAGTTAAAAAACATCCTATTAAAGAATGAATGGGCTAACCAGGAAATTAAAGAAGAAATAAAAATACATGGAAGCAAATGAAAATGAAAACATAACAATGAGGTACTCTGAAAACTATAGAACACTGATGAAAGAAACTGAAGGTGACACAAAAAAATGGAAAGACATTCCATGCTCATGGATTGCAAGAACTCTGTTAAAAAATATCTATAGTACCTAAAGCAATCTATACATTTAACTCAATCCCTATCAAAAGACCAATGGCATCTTTCACAGAATTAAAACTAACAATCCTAAAATTTATACACAACCACAAAAGACCCTGAATAGACAAAGCAATCTTGGAAAAAGAAAAGCAAAGCTAGAGGCATCACAACTCCAGACTTCAAACTGTATTACAAAGCTGTTACAATCAAAACAATATGCCAGCAGCATAAAAACAGACACATAGATCAATAGAAGAAAACAGAAAACTCAGAAATAAACCCACAATTCTATGGTCAATTTTTCTTCAAGAAAGCAACATTCAGAAGAAAGCAACATTCAGAAGAATGAAACCAGACCACTTTCTTACCCCATACAAAAATAAATTCAAAATGGATTAAAGACCCAAATGTGAGAGCTGAAACCATAAAAATCCTAGAAGACGGGTGCCTGGGTGGCACATATGGTTGGGCGTCCAACTCTTGGTTTTACCTTCGGTTATGATCTTGGGGTCCTGAGATCAAACCCCACATCGGGCTCTGTGGCCAACATGGGGGGGATTCTCTTTCCCTCTCTCCGTCCCTCCTACTCATGTTCTCTTTCTCATCCAGATGCTCTTGCTCTCTCTCAAATAAATAAATCTTAAAAAAAAAAAAAAAATCCGGGATGCCTGCGTGGCTCAGTGGGTTAAAGCCTCTGCCTTCAGCTCAGGTCATGATCTCTGGGTCCCGGGATCGAGCCCCGCATAGGGCTCTCTGCTCAGCAGGCAGCATGCTTCCCCCTCTCTCTCTGCCTGCCTCTCTGCCTACTTGTGATCTCTCTCTGTCAAATAAATAAATAAAATCTTTTAAAAAAAAATCCTAGAAGAAAGCACAGGCAGTAATTACTGATATTAGCCGTAGCAACTATTTTCTAGATAGGTCCCCTAAGGCAAGAGAAATAAAAGCAAAAATAAACTAGTGGGACTCTGTCAAAGTAAAAAGCTTCTGTACAATGAAGGAGAAAATCAATAATGCTAAAAGGCAACCTATGGAATGGGAGAAAATATTTGCAAATTGCATATCCAATAAAGGGTTAGTACCCAAAATATATAAAGAACTGACACAACACTCCAAAACTAAATAATCCTATTTAAAAATAAGCAGAACACATGAAAAGACATTTCTCCAAAGAAGGTATTATGGAATTGGGCCTTGCAATTGGCCTCTCCCTCAGCAGGAAGTCTGCTTAAAGATTCTTTCCCTCTGCTCCTCTCTGAAATAAATAAATACTTAAAATGGTAATAAAAAAATGTTCATACTATCCAAAGCAGTCAGATTCTATAGGACCCCTATCAAAATTCCAATGGCATTTTTCAAAAATAGGACAATTTCCACATGGTTAAAGAACCACAAAAGACTTCAAAATAGCCAAAACCATCTAGATAAAAAAAGCTGATTTCCTGATTTCAAACTGTACATAAAGCTACAGTAATCCAAACAGTATGATATTTTCATAAAAACAGACACACTCATCTATGGAACCTAAGAGAGCGCCCAGAAATAAACATATGCATTCAACGTCAATTAATTTATAACAACGAAGCCAAGAATATACAGTGGGGAGAGAACAGTCCCTTCATTCAGTGGTTTTGGAAACACTGGACAGCAGCATGCAGAAGAATGAATCTGCCTACTGTCTTACACAACACACAAAAATTAATTCCAAGTAGATTAAAGACTTGAACATAAGACCAGAAACCATACAACTCCTGAACTGAATTCATTTAAGCTCCCAGTCCACTCTGCACCACACCCAAACTTTTTTTTTCTTTTAAATATCTCATTTATTTATTCAACAAAGAGAAGGTGCAAGAGAGCACAAGCAAGGGGAGGGGCTGAGGGAGAAGCAGGCTTCCCACTGAGCAGGGAGCAAGACCAGGGGCTCCATCCCAGGACCCTGAGACCATGACCTGAGCCAAAGACAGACATTTAAGTGACTCGGCCACCCAGGCATCCCAGAAGTTCTAAGAATCTTAAGCACAAGGAGTGGCAGTAGTAGGAATGTTAAAAATGAAACTGATGGGGCACCTGGGTGGCTCAGGTCCTGATTCCTGGAGACCTGGGTTCAAGCTCCCTGCTCAGTGAGGTGTCTGCTTCTCCTTCTCCCTGCTTCTGCTTGCTCTCTCTCAAATAAATAAATAAATAAATTTTTTAGAAAATTTAAAAAATAAAATGAAAATGATTGTTGAACTCACCTCATGGAGTTATTAAGAGGCTTAAATGAAGTAGGATCCATAAATTTTAGCATGGCCAACTGGTCCATAGTAAGTGCTCAAGAAATAGCAGTGTTGGTAACATAATAAATAAGGTAGGAAGAAAGAATATAAAACCTGGATTTCTAAGTTTCCTTTTCCTTCCTAATATCCCTCAGAGAGGCTGAACATGAAAGAACACATGGGAGTATTAACTTATCAAGAGGTGAGAACAAGTCCCACCACTGTTGTTCCAAACATAATGTTAAAGGAGTTGAACAGAGAAGGAAAAGAAAGTACTGACTCCCCGCACAAGGACAGACCTCCTGGCACGCATTAAAGTCGCAGCTAGAGGCACCTGGGGGCAGTGGCAAGGCCTTGGGTTGGAGAGGCCAGCAGCAATGTCGGTACCCCTTAGGTCCACCAAGCAAGAAAAGAACAGTGAAAAGACCACTTCGTGCAGGGGGAGAAATGCTTGATAGCAGGTAAGGTGTGCAAACAGGAAGGGAGGGCAATGTGGACGCTGCTGCTCTAATTCCGGGAGAGCCAGGAAAGGCTCTAACAGTGATCAATGCCTCAGAAGGACAAAGAGGAAGGGATGGAGAAGAAAGGGTATTGACGAGATAGGATCATCCGTGTGTAATCAAGTGGGGAACAGGAAGGGGCCACTCCAGCTACTTTACCACGGGTACAGGAAAGGAAGGTGAAGGGGCAAGAGAAGGAGTTGGGGACTTCCCCAACACACACTGGATTCAAAAATGCCCATGCAGCACGTGCGAAGAGTCTACAACAGCAGAGAGCTGGACTACAGGCAAAAGCTGGAGAATCCGAAGCAAAGGCAGGACAGTGTTTTCAATATTCGTATCAAGAACACATCAGGAATCGTCTTCCAAGATTTGGAGACTACCAAAGGAGAGGAAAATCACTAACGCCTGCTGAGGCAAGGCCCACAAGCCTGCAGCAAGGAACCCATCTGGCCTGAGTCCCCGAGCCTCAACATCTCCAGAGTTCTTCGTCTCCTCTTCCTCCCCTTAGCCCCAGATTACACCCTGAACTCCATTTTCCCGGCCCTGGCCACCCCCGCCCCCCCCCCAAACCACGAGTGACCACTTCCCCCTCCCCCTACCACAGGAGGACCTCCTCGCCCTCGTCTGTGTCTCCGTTTGATCACCGACACCGTCCCACTTTCTCCGTCAGCTTTGTCTACTTCCCCCCTCACCTCCACTCAGCCAAGGCCTGTGGCTCCCGGTCACACTCCCGGGCGCGTGACGTGCTTCCCCAGATAAACCTCGTTGCCTGCCCCTCCCCCAGGCCGCTTGGAAGGGGCAGACCAGCGCCATGACTGACCAGCTCTCATCAGTGCAAGGCCGATTTCTTTTTTTTTTTTTTTAAGATTTATTTATTTGACAGATAGAGATTACAAGTAGGCAGAGAGGCAGGCAGAGAGAGAGAGGAGGAAGCAGGCTCCCCGCGGAGCAGAGAGCCCGATGCGGGGCTCGATCCATGGATCCTGGGATCATGACCTGAGCCAAAGGCAGAGGCTTTAACCCGCTGAGCCACCCAGGCGCCCCACAAGGCCGATTTCTTATCCTTGCTTCACTGAGACGACCCTGCCTCACATTCAATAAAACTATAACCGTTTCTAAGAAACAGGACCATTACCAGTAATAACCGTGTGTGTTATTCACTGGGCACGTGCTCTGTGCCACGCCCTGCGTTAAGCTCCCATCATTCCTTCGCTGGATCTCCCTGGAACTGTTCCAGGGTTACTACTATCCCCCCTTCAGTTTACAGGTAAAGGAACGGAGGTCGGGAGGCTCACACCGGGCCGCAGGTGAGCCGGCAGCAAAGCGGGGGCTCAAAGCAATTCAACGCAAACGCTTCTGCGGAAAACGCTGGCTTAACAAGAGAGGTCTGCTCTTACAGGGCTGCCGCGGGAATATTAACACAATCTCTGACAGGCACACACAGAATACCTGCTGCGCGTTAAAAACACACGCTGGGGGGCACCTGGGTGGCTCAGTGGGTTAAAGCCTCTGCCTTCGGCTCAGGTCATGATCTCGGGGTCCTGGGATCGAGCCCCGCATCGGCTCTCTGCTCGGCAGGGAGCCTGCTTCCTCCCCTCTCTCTCTGCCTACTTGTGATCTCTATCTCTCTCTCTGTCAAATAAACAAATAAAATCTTAAAACAAAACACACACACACGCGCGCGCGCTGGGAGGCATCCGGGTGGCTTGGTCAGTGAAGAATCCAACTCATGATTTTGGCTCAGGTCAATATCCCAGGGTCTTTAGATGGACCCCCCGGGCTCCGTGCTGGGAGTGGAGCCTGCTTAAGATGGCCTCTCCCGCCCTCTGCCCCTCCCCCACCCTCTCGCCAGCACGTACAGGCTCGCTCTATTTAAAAACAAAACACATGCTCTGCCTCTTTTTTTTAATGTTCAATTAGCCATCATTGGTTTTTGATGTGGTGTTCAATGATTCCTTAGTTAGGTATAACACCCAGTGCTCATCACAACACGTGCCCTCCTTTACCACCGGTCACCCTGTTACCCCCTCCCCCACCCTCCTCCTCTCTGAAACCCCCAGTTTGTTTTCCGAGGTCCATAGTCTCTCATGGTTTTTCTCCCTCTCTGATTTACCCCCCTCCAGATTTCCCTCCCTTTCCCTATGGTCCTCTGTTTCTTTGGGGTAAACACCTCATAGTGTAATTGCTGAGTCATAGGGCAGCTCTATTCTTAACATCTTGGGGAACCTCCATACTGTTTTCTGGAGTGTCTGCACCAGCTTGCATTCCCACCAACACTATAGGAGGGTTCCCCTTTCTCCACATCCTTGCCAATATTTGTTGTTACCTGTTTTGTTAATTTTTGCCCTTCTACTTGTCATAAGGTGGTATCTCACTGTGGTTTTGATTTGTATTTCACTGATGGCAAGTGATTTGGAGGCTTTTCTCATATATCTATTAGCCATATGTATGTTTTCTTGAGAGACGTGTCTGTTCATGTTTTCTGCATCTTTAGTTGCTCAGTCTGGTAGCATTACCAGGGTACCTCCCAACCTCCCAGCATCCAACCTCTGAGAGTTCTGTTTTCTGTCGCCTGCCCCTGACACTCCTGTTGGGTGGCTGGCCTTGTCCCCCTCTGTGCAGAGTCAAAAGTGCCTAAAAGTTACACAGCCACTGGGGAAGTCCTTGGCAGTGACCAAGGGGGTTAGGAGTGAGAACACCCAGGACCCTTGCCTTGGCTGGTGACACACTCAGGGGTCCCAGTCACTTACCTCCAGCATCCCCCTTGCAGAGGATCAGGCTAGGACTGTCCTCCAGAGGAGTTTAAAATCCTGCTTGATCTCGTTTCTTCCTCTTCCCCATAAGTCTGCCTTCACTCCTTTACTAGTTTCTTCTGGAAATGGTCCCCTCGTAAATTAGTTGCACCTGAATTTATGTCTTAGGGTTTGCTTCTGGGGAATTAACCTAAAATACCATCCCAACTTGTAATCTGCGCAGATGCAGTCTTCAATACTCTAACTACATGGGCGTGGCCTTTATTTGGTGTGAGGGTGAGCAGGTGTGAATGAAGACCCCAGGTGATTGTTGAAGGCAGACTCACACAAAGGCTCAGACTCACTCAGCAGCCCCCAGTTTACCAAACTCAAAAAGGGCCCATCAGCATTACTTGTTTATGCATTCCATTTAATAGCCAGGCTACAGTTAGAAATGTGGATGGAAGAGAAGCTACATTTGGATCCCATCAGCCCGACAGGTAGAGTCCTTCTTCCCCACCCACAGCACGAGCTGACTCCTGACCCCAAGGCCTTCCACCGGGAATCACCATGCCTCGGAGTAAACAGTGTTGCCCTATTTTGTAATGTAATCATAAAATCAAGTTATATATAGTTAATTTCAAAAAGGAAACAAAAACCCTTACAAAATTTTTATGGAAAAAATATAATTAATGTGAAAAGTGGATACTTCAATATATTTGACAGTATGTGGGCTCCCTAAGGTCGATGAAAGCTCTCAGGGGGCCCAGATTTTAGCACATTTATGATCTCCAACCAACACGCCTCAAATGCTGAACCACAATTCTGGCAGACCAGCCAGAGAACAACCTATTCTTCTTCCTGTTGCAGGGGATGGGACACTTGATGAATCTAATCTGAAGGGGCCAGTCAGAGCCTCCAAGGGTGGACAAGGTTGCACACAGCACGCTTTGCCAATTGCTTGGCACGCTGCGGTCTGTTAGGAGGAGCAGATGCTCAGGGAGCCTAAGTCATCCTAGGAGATGCAACAGGATGGAGTGTAGCCCATTTTGTTGCTGTTAAAAAAAAAAAAAGGAATGAATGTGTCATGGGATGATTTTCTGTGATACGACCAGGTGTACTGAGGGGACCAGCTGGGGTTACACAAGAAGCATCATGGGAATAGAGAGGAACACTGAAGCCTTACTAGAGGCTGATGGAACCTCAGGAGGAAGGCTGCCAAGGAATGGGAAGTAATGGCCATCCTTACAACCCCAGCTGATGTTCCAGTTTAGAAGCTGATGGGAAGGAATCACTCAAGGGGGAGATGTTGAAAATACAAGAGAGCCGGAGGGAGGGTTATGTGTTAGCAGGGCCACCTCTGCCTCTGAGACCTTCCCAGAAGTCTGGCCTGAAGAGGAAAAGAGACATGGGCTAGTGCATCCTCCGAGAAATTGGAAAACACGTCCCCTGAGGGAAGACCTGAAGCAACGTGAGGAGCTGGGAATTTGAAAATGCTGCCATGAGGAATCAAATAGAAAGAGTGAGAACCAAGGTGAAAGGCCCAGCTGAATTCCTGGAGGGAGTAATTCCTGCTGGTTCCTGCTCTCCTGTAGCTCTTCGGTGTGTCCCCTAACCAAGAGACTCCCTTGATCTCTTACAAAGTTGGATATTTATATTTGAAGTCCCATTTTAAGCATCTGAGTGGGGGCACCTGGGTGGCTCAGTCAGTTGAGTATCTGCCTTCAACTCAAGTCATGATCTTGGAATCCTGGGACAGAGCCCAGCATCAGGCTTCTTGCTCAGGGGAGAGTCTGCTTTTCCCTCTGACCCTGCCCTACCCTTCCCCTCCTTGCTCTCACTCTCTCTCTCTCTCTCTCTCTCTCTCTCAAATCCATAAAATCTTAAACATACGCACATGCCTGAGTGGGAAAAACTTTAAAATAAGTATAGCTTTACATGAAAACGCTATTATAGCTTTATTACCTGAAAGACTGAAATACAAATGCATTTACAGTAAAGCATTTTAAAGGCTGTTCTCTTTATAGTAAAACCCCGTTTTCATACTCTGCTTAGGAGGACAGAACTGCCAGGCACATGTATTACATACTATATTGATTTATGAACAATAATTGGAAAAGACAACATGCAGAGCCTACAAAGAGTGGTGCCCTTGGTACACAGGTCCCATCTTCTGCATTACTACAATCATTCAGAATATTCTGCATGTCCATTCTGCCTTGCACATTTTGACTTTTATTTCAAAGTCCAGGCCTCAGTCATTTTACCCCACACATACAGTGAAGTTGGGCAGGACAGAGAATCCCGCTCCTAAAAATGAAATCAGAAGTAGGGACACCTAGATTCCCTTGAATAGCCATCTGAGGCACATGACTGTTGGCTTCGTTGCTCTTGTGGACTCACTCCCTTTGCCCTCCTCCCACACTGTTCTGAGTAGCAAGGGGCAAGCATCTCCAGACTTTTGCCAATGTGGACTGGGGCTGTTTGTGCTTCTGAGCAAACTCTTTCCCTGCTGACCCCAAAGTCTAGTGAAAGCTGCAGAGAGACAAGAACTGCTAATGATGTATCATACTCAGTCCAGGTACCTTTCCCCAAAAAGTGCCAAGACGCAGATAATGACACATACGATAATTACAAATAGACCTTGTCACTAACACAAAACACATCAATGCGAAATTTCTTTTTAAATGTCCTACAAACACCACATATTTTAAACAGTCAACCAAATGACAAAGTCAACCGGTTGTTGTAAAGTTTGGCTGAGGACCTCTAATGTCTAGCAGCTCACCTGCTCTCTCAGTGCCCCAGTGGCTTGGAGGTAGAACATTCTGCAGTGTCAACAGGTGGACAGGTGGTAGTAAAATACACACGGGAAAAGTCTGCCTTCACTTAAGCAACACAGATAACGATGAAGGTCTTTAACCATAGCCAATAAATTGACAAAATTCAGTTTATACCAGTAAATGGTTGATCATCATTAACAAGAACAAAGGAGGCCCCAGATACCCCTGGTGATAGTGCAAATCACTGTAGCCTTTTGGGGGGACAGAGTTGTGCAATATGTGACAACAACTATAAAATTTGACCCAGCAATTCCACCCTTAGAAAGAACCCCTTGAGGAGTTAAGACAAAGGTGGGAAAAGAAAATGCTATACTTACTGAAGGTGCTCTCTATACAAAGAAGACATGTAAAACAATCCTGTCAACTAAGGGGCCTTAGCAAACCATAATATGCAGGCACACCTGAAGTTCTGAGTGTCTATTCAAAATGCTACCACGATGAACTATGTTCATGCCTGAAATTCTAAACATGGAATGGTAAGGGACAGTGAAGGTAAAATACAGTAGAATCAATATATAACATGCAAGGAGGTGAACATGTATATTAGAACTCACAAATCATGTAAGGAACTAAAAAATGATACAGATAACTCGTATTTAGAGATTTTGTTTGTTGATGGTGTTGTTGTTATAGTGGAGTCCAAAACAAATTTTAAATTTACCAAAAAAAAAGAATGCCTGTGGACAATGAGTAGGACCAACACAAGTGGGCAGAGGTAGCTCAGCGGGGATTTCCAAATCTCAATCCCACTGAGGTTTGGGGCCAGATATTTGTTGTGGGCGTGGTTTGGTGCATTACAGGGTCACTACCAGCACTGCTGACTTCTACCCACTAAATACCAGCAGCACCCTCCGAAAACTACCTCCAGGCAGTGCCAAATGTCGGACAAAGAAAGCTGTACCAAGAACCACTGGAGGGGCACCTGGTTGGCTCAGACTTTAAGCAGCTGCCTTTGGTCAGGTCATGATCCCAGGGTCCTGGGATTAAGCCACACTTTGGGCTCCCTTCTCATCAGGGAGCCTGCTTCTCTCTCCCTCTGTCTGCCGTTCCCCCTGCTTGTGTTCTCTCTCAAATAAATAAATAAAATCTTAAAAAAAAAAAACAAACAAACATTGGAGTAAGCGATAACAAATGATCAACTCACCACCACAACTGCTATGGGCAGTGTGAGGGCTGGGGCCGGGAGCCAGTGTGTGCCCTTCCTACAGAAGCAGTCCCCACTCAGAAATCCAGAACGACCATAACGTGACTTTTTCTTCCCTTAGCAGCTAATTCAAAGTTAACACTTTGTGGGCCAACGCCGTGAAGTCCGAGCCTTGTGTCTGTGGGCTACCCAGGAGTGAGCAAACTTTGTCTGCACAGGGCCAGGCAGTGAACATTTTAGCCTTTGTGGGAGAAATTCTTTCTCACAACTAATCAGTTCTGTCTTTGTGGAAGGAAAGCTGACACAGACAATATAATAAAAAATGGGCGTGGCTCTTTTCTAATTAAGCTTTGTTTGTGGACACTGAAATTAGAATTCCATAGTTTTCACATGTCATTAAACATGAATCTTCCTTTGATTTTGTTATCCAGACTTTAAAAATATCAGTAGCATTTCTGGGTCAGGGGCCTTGGAAATAACAAGGCCCAGATGTAGCCTGAGGGTCAGCGGGCAGACAGCAGGCAGTAAGTAGGGCTGTGCCAGGAGAGACTGCCAGAAACCCCTCAGGGCGACTGGGAAGCCAAGCACAGGCTTCTCCCACACAAGGGAGCAATAGCAGTGGGCACCTGGGACCCACACAGGAGGCCTCTCAGTTCCCATCTCCCTCTCCCATCTCCTGCCTCTTTTCAAAACTCAGCTCCCTCCCCTACCTCCCGGATAGTGTTTGGACTGGGTGTGGTATACTGCTGCCTCCTGAGAAAACACAATGAGAGTATCCCCCCACCCTTTTTTTCCTCCAGCCACAGATTGGCTTTTCTGCCATTCTTTTAAAATTTTCTGGTATTATTAGAAGGGCCAGGAACAAGCCCCCGACATAGCTGTTTACATGATTCCCAGCGCCCGGGGAAAACTTCATTGGGAATGTTACCCATTTTTAATGAACTCACTAAAACGCAACTTTTCCTGTTTGTGTTCTGTTTGCTGTAACTGAGAAAATACAGACAGCTTTTTCAGGCCACAGAGGCAACCCAGGACACTGCAAGTGAAAATGGTTTAAGACCCAATCCCAGGAAAGAAAGGCCTTATGGCCTCGTAGCTGTTGGGCCCGTGCCCTGTGAATGTGCTCTGGAGGGCAGTGTGTGGCCCCCTGAAGGAGCTTCAGGGGTCCTGCTTCCCTTCCTGGCAGGAAACACTGACTCCTAGGACCTACCTTGGGCCATCTAGAATAGAACGGAGAGTCCCGGTTTCCTTAACCTTCAAGGCAGCAAAAGTCAGTGCAAAAATGATAAAAGGAGTCTAGTGGGAAAGGAAGAATAAATGAAAAGAAAATAAAGAAGAAAAAATTGAATTTAAGTAAAATTAAATTTTAAAAAAAGGAAGCATTAAAAAGATGAGAGGCTGCTGGGAGAGGTGGGAAAGCTAGGTTCACAGCCCCACCTTCCTCCATCTCACAGCCTGGCCTTCCTCCATCTCTCCAGGCTCTCAGCCACCTGCCCCAATAGCCAG
Organism: Meles meles; assembly: GCF_922984935.1. NCBI lineage: Eukaryota > Metazoa > Chordata > Mammalia > Carnivora > Mustelidae > Meles > Meles meles. Next base: position 97,609,231 of record NC_060068.1, read on the forward strand.
AGGAGTCAAAACCACATACTAGGAAGTAGTCTGCCATCATGTGGTCACGATGCTGGGTCTCCACAACTGAATCCTGACCATAGGACTCCCTTGATTGCCATAAGCTCTGTGTGTGGCCAATGCAAAGAAGAGAGGAGTCCTGGGGTCAGAGCAGCAAAATCACAGCAGCGTGTTTCTACAGCCTACTCAGGTTGTGCTGGGAAGAAGCCTTAGAAGGTCATGCTCAGGAAACATTCCCTGGCTCTGAGGCCACGTGAGGCGCTAGGGTCTCTGCTAAAAGCAGGGCAATGTTCAGTGCCTTCCTACTCCCAGGCTTGGGGGCAAGATAAAATGGCAGCAGAGGCCTATGGGATCGTTTCCAGGGCTGGGCAATGTGAAGATTGCGGTGGACCTTCTGGCCCAGCCTAGAGTCTGCTCACCAGTGCCCTGCTGAGACACCCCCCACACACATTCCCTGATTTACCAGCAGCCAGTGTGCTGTGAACTAGGGGCAAGAATTGTGGGTGGAGGTCCTGCTGAGATTTATGAGGGTAAGAAGGAACCTTGGGCAGGCACAGCATCAGGAAGGCCACTCTACCTCCCCTGCCTCTTCTGTACAGAGGGAAAAACAAATCTCAAAAGTGAGATTTCAGGTGGAGTCCAGAACCCAAAGTATAGAGGTATAGGGAGAGGCTCTCACCTCCTACCAGACCCCTGTCCGCTGGCAGTGGGGAGAGTCTGCTGGAACCCTGAAGAAGCAACTCCAGCAACAGCTGTTGACAATGATCTAATTCCTACAGAAGGCCACATATATCCACCTTAGGGGCCCTGCTGTCCCTTGAAGTAATGTCACAGACCTCAGTGTGAAACTGAAAAAAATAAATACATAAATTGCTTTTCCTAGGCCGGGTGCACAGACATATGACCATCCCTCCTTCTCAGGTAAGTTACACGTCTGGGCCAATGAAGGTCAACAAGCCCCTCAGGGGTGTGTGAGAGTTTCTCTAACACAAGCAAGTTGGGGGAGACACCCAGGGAAGCTCTTCTGGCCAAATCATGATATATGCTCTCTGCAGGAGTCACCCACACTGAGACCCAGAGGGATTCAAGCCACAGCAACAATTAAACTTCTCTTTTGGCTTCATCTTGAGGTTTTTCACATGTGACAAATTCTCTAGTTGTCACCGAATTTTTCAAGTATGGATTTTGTTCTCCTTCCTCGCAGAGATGCTCTGGCCCTAAACTCTGAACAGAAGAGAGAAGTTGTTCTTTGGTTTCTAAGCTGGTCCCCTCTGGTATTCTAGAACGCAGCTGTTGGGGTTTTCTCTGTGGAATCTCTGTTGATGTGGGAGGACGATAAGGCCAATATGGAGAAGTCACATACTCATTTTTTTCCTCTGTCAAAACGCTTTCCTGATCCTTTCCAATTTCCTCTGTGGAAAGCTCTTCCAAAAAATTCTCAAAGTTCACCACCAACTTGTCAATAAAATCACTGGGGGCCGAGTATGACTTTAGAACCCTGTCTTCTTCCGTGTTCACAGGATCATCAAACTCCTTCAGGTTTAGCTTATCCTGAAAAAGAGAAAGGGACACCCCCAATGATCATTTAAGAACTACACATGAGGCAATCAAAAGGTCATTAGGCTTGGGATATCCAATGTCTCACCTCTTGACCAGCCCCCCACATTCCTTCCAGAGACCAGAAGTGATGGCCAATCTCCTCCATGTGCCCTTCCAGAGAAGCCTGGCAAGACTGACCCATTTCCTGAGAAATGGCACATGGTATTCAAACAACTTTTTTTTCTTCTAGAGAGCTCAAGGCTATTTTCCACATAATCATAAGCTCACAAAACCCCAGTTGAGATGGGAGCATCCAAATTAGAACTCTTACATAAGATTAAAAACCACAATCATCAGACAATACTGCCTATAAATTCATTTACTCTCTTAACAACTTTTAATAAGTAGCAGAGTATATAGGGTAATACACAGCTGATAAAGGAGATAAGAAAACAGAAATAACACAAATAACAAAAATTAAAATAAATAAATAAAGATATCTACATTTAAAAAAGGCTTCCGAGCTGAAACAAGCAAGGGCTAGTACTAAAAATTCCTACATCAAGAAGTACTAGAAATAATCTTTCAATAGTAAAAATTTAAAGGTTATATTTGATAGGGCTTGTTTTTACTTAACTAAAAGAAATTATATCTTAAAAATTGCAAAACAGTTTTTAATTTAAACTTATGAAAAGGAAGTTTTCTACTTAGGGATACGTTATTAAAAAACCCTATTCCCAGTTCAAGTCTGACTGTAACTTCCCCAAGTCTGAGAAAAACAACTGGAGGCAGCCGTGTCAGCCTGTGGACAGCTATGTATATCAACATCCCCTCAAGGTCTCCAGTGGCCTCTAGACTAACTTGTTCTTGACTGCTTTTTAATGGCCCTGAATCTTATAGCCAGGCTCTCTCTTGCTCCCTAATTAGACAGTCAGGTCCTTGAGGGTAGGGCCAGTGTCCTTCAGTGACATCCATTATAGGACAAGAATTGGTCCTCGGAGCAGAATGAAGTCCTTTCCACTGGTCCAAGAGGATGAAGGCCAAGTTGTTCCAGAAAGGCTCATTCCACCTGTCATGCCAGCCATACCCCAGGACTTTTTAACCTCAATTTCTGTTGATGGGAAGCCTGTACAAATCTCAGCCCAGGACTCCTGTCCACCTCCATCACCCTTCCTTGTCTTCTGCAACCAACCTACTCCATGATTTCTCTAACAAAAGCAAAAATATTTACCTTGAAATCATCTCCACGCCATGTGGCTATGCTGCTTTCAGCAGGGTTGGGGACATCAGGCCAACATAAGTGCTTCAGTTTGCTAATAAGAGATATGATTTTAAAACAGGAATTGAGTTTGAGAAGTATATGTTACTTACACTACATGGGTCTGCCAGAAGAGAGCAGCTTTGCTACCGAGAATTGTATGGCTCTCTATTAAATAAGGGCAAGCTGTCGACTTCCTGACAGAAACTGGGAACACATAGTTTGGGGAGTGAAATTATAAGTCCTCAATGGGTTGTGATGGAAAGACACCTTTCTTACCCTTTCCTGCCCCTGCATCTCCACCCCTGGTCCTGATGCTAAAAACCACATTATCACATAACCATGTTTTTGAGATTTATCCTCCAGGAAGCAAAACCCTCTAAGCCTGATACAATACCTACATTTTAGTGCAGTGATTCTCAAAGTGTGGTCCTAACCAGCAGCAGCCACCTCACCAGGGAGCCCGATAGATAGGCAAAATACACAAGGGTTTGCCTGGTGACTTGGTTTCTACCTATGGTTGGGAAATGAGGCTGACATTCACTTAACTATAACTAAGCCTAGCTGTTTGGCAGAGAAGGTCCTCAGCTGTGCAGTTTGGGAAAGAGAGATCTACGGGGGAAGGAGCCCTTGACCAACAGGGTAGCATGAGGCTCTCTGGAGAGAGAAAGCACAAGACCCTGAAGACAAGCTTCCTTTCCCACAGTGACCAGGGCACATAGGACAAACGTCTCTGTGGCCAGCCCTCCAACACTGCACTACTAGCAAGGAACAAGTCTATGCTGGGCATACTACTGGCTCTAATCCCATGGGTAAGTTCTCTCTCTACCTGGGAGATCACTGAGAGGAAGGACCTTCTCCCTGACTTTAGAGTCAGATGCCAAATACAGAAGATAACAGCATGTGGGGCAGCTGGCAATCTCCTGGCATAAGCCTGGTACATGGGGCTGTGGGAAGTAGAAGTCTTCATTTGGTCAGAATTCTGATGAGCAGGGTATGGCATATAAATAAACTCAGTAAATATGTACCAGATTGATAAATGAATCAACATCCCCTTAATAACACAGTGCCCTCGCCACACATAATGACTTCCACCCCTTCAATCACTGATTTTGAGGGTACGTGCTGTTGCCTATAAACTCACTTGGGTTTTTTGAGACCATATGCCACTGTCAGCATGATAAGAATGAGAAGGCCAACTCCAACCAAAGAAGTTATCAAGAAAATCTCAGGGACACCTTTGGGAATAGGAGAACAAAAGTCAGTAAAAGGATGAGCTCCTCACTTTGGTGACAAAAATTAAAGATTAATTTTTTCTTCTAGGAGTTTCAGCAACACGTTCCTTATGAGTTTTCTTTCAATTCAATTAAAATTTATTCATAAAAAGAAAACTGATATTTGTGGCTCCTCATCCAGTTCCCTTCTGCCTGAATAACAGTGACAAATACTATGTTCACCAGGCTCGTTCTCCACCTTCATTCCTTAGCACATATTTAGTGAGCACTTACCACTTCCCAAGCACTATCCTGGATAATAAAAAGTAAGGAAGATATACAAGATCCCTACTCGTATGGAGCCTACATTCTGGTAGAAGGATTCAAACAATAAAAAAAGAAGATAATTTCAGATATAACAGGATGATAGAGTATATTTAGGTAAAATGGGAGGATAGTTTGTAACTTTACACATCGGCAAAGGAAGACTTCTCTGAGAGGAGAAATCTGAGCCAATGTTAATAATGAGAAGAAATGACTCAAGCAAAAATGTGGAGAAAGCATTCCTGGCAGAAGGAACAGCAGAGGAAAAGCCTTGAAGCAGGAAGAAGTTAGCACAGATAGAAGCAGAACGTGGTAGGAGAGGAGGTCAGTATACCCCGCTCAGGAAGGATCCTAAAAGCTGTGGGTAGGAATTTGCATTTTATTTAACACACAACAGAAGCCACTGGTGGGTTTCAAGCAGGGAGCTAGGGTTTTAAACTCTGACTGCCATGTGGAGAATAGACTGCAGAGGAATGAAGACAGAAGCAGGGAGATCTGTAATCTGCAAACAAGTGTAAGAAACATCAAGGCTCCAAGGCAGGCTCTTGCCTTGAATTTGACCCATGGAGAAAATTCTGGCAGATGATGCAATCTGTTCCCAGTGCTGTGAAAATACAATATGATTTTAAAAGATTCTACAGAACAATATAAAAAAGAACTCCAAAAAAGGCAGTGTTAGCCCATAAAAAGAGAACATGTTTTCTATGTGGAAACATATGCTGTATTTATATTTTCCAGAGCCATAAAGATAGTTTTTACTTTTGAAAATGTGATAAGCAAGAGGCTTTCAAGAGTACTTAAACCAGGGGGGTCTGGGTGGCTCAGTGGGTTGGGTGTCTTGATTTTAGATCTAGTCCCATGATCATGAGGTTGAACCCTGCATTGGGCTCCACACTAAGCCTGGAGCCTGCTTAAGATTCTCTCTCCTTCTGCTCCTCCCCACCCTCTGCTCATATGCTCTCTCTCTCTCCAAAAAAAAAAAAAAAAAAAAAAAGAAAGAGAGAGAACTTAAACCAGACTATGTTTACCTTTACTGAAAAAACTCGCAATGTCTCTTCACTTTTAATATAAATAACTCTTAAAACAGGTCTAGTATATCCTTAAAATCAAATCTCTGCTCCTCAAGGACTTGAGAAAATTAACATATTTCTGTTTCTCACATTCTCCTTCTTTCTTTCTTCATCTCTCCTCTCCTTCTAGCTTCTTTTCCTCTTGAATACTTCCCATAACCATCAACACTATATTTTATATTTTGTTATTAATTTTTCTTGCTATTTTTTAATGTAAAAACTGATAAGTAGAACAAATTATGTACAGTTTTGCTCAAAAATCTCCACAAATGATGGAAGTTAAGTTCCTTCCTGTGGACAGTGGTGCTAGTCCAAGGCCCCACTCCAAGGCCCCACTCTGTAGCAACCTCTGGAACACAGATACTGGTGACTATGAACTTGGGGCAACTTTGAAGCAGAGGTTGGTATGTACTGAAATGAAGTTGGAATTAACTTGAACCCTTCTCCTCAAGATGACATGGGACTACCCATGATGAAGGAGCAAAATGACCAGTCTTTTCAAATTCAGTTCTCAATGTGTCTGCTCTCTCTACTTCTGTCCTCAACCATACGCCTTCCAGGAAGGTCAATGAGCCAGAGGGCAGAAGGTTCTTCCTACTTAAGTACTTCCCTTTCATTAAGCTTCCCCCTGCCTTTAGCAAACATCATCTCTAACTGCCATAAGGGAAATGCCAAGGAGACTTATGCAAGGCATAAAGGAAATACTCACTAATTGACAATGTCCTGAAGTTTATCTTGGTGCCATTGGTTCCCCCAGCACTGGTGCTGGCCATGACCTGAAGAGTATAAGAGGTCTTTCGTGTCAGGGACTCCAGGTCATACTGCAGGATGTTGGGGTTGACTGTCTTGGCTTAGAAAGGAAAAATATAGAAGTCAAACACAACAGCCAAGTCCAAGTAAAAACTGCTTTAGGAAGAGTGAAATAAGAGCACTGGGACCTGTACCTCCAAGTCATCCAATCGAATACCCCAATCCCTCTACCCATGTTCTGCTTAAAAGTAGGCTATAAAGATACAGCAAAGACCTAAACATAAGAGCTAACACTATCAAACTCTTTGAAGACAACATAGTATAAATGGTGGCTTTGAATTTGGCAGTGATTTCTTGCATATGATACCGAATACATAAGCAACAAAAGAAAATAGATTAATCTGGACTTCACCAAAATTAAAAACTTTTGTGCATCAATAGACATTATCAAGAGACTGAAAAGACAATCCATAAGATGGGAAAAAATGTTTGCAAATCATATATTTTATAAGAAACTTCTAACATAATCTTATGACTCAAAAACTGAAATACTAACAACCCAATTTAAAAATGGGCAAAGTGGGGCATGTGAGTGGCTCAGTGGATTAAAGCCTCTGTCTTTGGCTCAGGTCATGATTCCAGGGTCCTGGGATCAAGTCCCTCACATTGGGCTCTCTGCTCAGCAGGGAGCCTGCTTTCCTTCCTCTCTCTCTGCCTGCCTCTCTGCCTACTTGTGATCTCTGTCTGTCAAATAAATAAATAAAATAAAAATGGGCAAAGAAATTGAACAGACTTTCTCAAAGAAGATATACAAATGGCCAATAAGCACATGCAAAGATGTTTAACATCATTAATTACTAAGGAAATACAAAATGAAGCCACATTGAGAAAACATTTCATACCCACCATGATAGTAACAATAATATAAGTGTTGGTAAGAATGTGGAGAAATTGTAACTCTCATCCATTGCTAGTGGGCATGTAACATGGGGCAGCCACTATGGAAAACAGCTGGGTGATTTCTCAAAAAATTAAACTGGAATTGTCATATGGGCCAGCAATTGTACTCTAAGATATGTGCCCCAAAGAATTAAAAGCAAGTAAATATTCAAACAGTATTTGTCTACAGTATTAATTACAGTAGCCAAAAAGTGGAAACAAATGCCCATCAACTGATGAATGGATAAACAAAATGCAGACTATCCATAGAATAGAATATTCTTCAGCTATAAAAAGGAATGAGGTATTATTACAATTTACAAGATGGATAAACTTTGAAAACACAATGCTAAGTAAGAGAAGCCAGATTCAAAAAGCCTTATATTGTATGATTCCATTTATATGAGATAGCCAGAATATGTAAATCCAAAAGACAGAAAGCAATTTTGAGGTTTCCAGGGACTGTGGGAAAAAGACAATGCGAAACGACTGATTGATGTGTCAGGGTTTCTATTTGGGATAGAAACACATGAGACGATGGTGGCACAACATTATTGATATACTCAGTGCCATTAACTGGTACACTTTCAAATGTTTTGAGCAGTAAATTTTATGCTTTATGCATTTTACTATAACAAAAAAAGGTTAGCCTAAATAGGAATCCAAGCCTAGCTCAGAATTGAGGATGTCAGTAGATATTGTGGATTCAAGCAAAAGTATGACTTGACAGTGGGCAGAAGGAATCAGGGTAGAGGGTCCTGCACTGAGGTAGGCATCACCACTCTACCCTTCAAAGCAGAGTATTAAAGAGTCTGCATTAAAGATCGGGATGCTCCCAGGAGGCCAACTTGTTCACAGCCTGACCACAAACACTCCTTTTGCTCCTACACGATTCTTAGGTCCTGTCACTTCACTCTCATTTGACTCCAAAAAACTCAAGAGGTATGTGTTCTTGGCCTCATTATCAGAGAGGCTATCAAAGAGGCTAAGTGATTCATGCAAGATTGTAGGGCACTAACCCCTACGGCACGTGTACCCACAGCATCTCTTTGGGGCTTGGGGGTTTTCCAGCTTGGCTACAAGCACACTTACAGAACTCCTTTCCATTTTCAGCTTGGTAATATATGGTGTAGTTGCTGATGAAGCCATTTCTCTGACTCTTGGGAATCTCTTTCCACGTGATTGTGACTGTCTTCACACCAATGTTGTCTGCCTCGGTCACAGGACCCACTGATGGAACTTTACAGGCCAGGGAGAAAAACAATAAGCACTGAATCACAGCTGGGGAGATCCTTTCCCCCAGAACTGTGGGTGGTACTCAAGGCAAATCGGGGCCAGAGATGGGAGGCCGGAGCAGAGTAGGGAAGAGACACCACCTTGTTTGGGAACAAAGTTCCCTGGAATTATCCATCTTGAACAGAAGGAAAGCACTGTTAAAGGCCTGCAAAAAAAGTACTTTTTGACAGAGCCCGCACTCTCGTTTTGCATTCAGCTTTCATTCGTATCAGTAATAGCTAGTATCAAATACAGCTGCAGGACAGGCACACGGGGTTACCTTTGAGTGACAGGACAGATTCAGCTAATGCTGAATCTCCAAAAGATAAAGAATAAAGTCTGGACAGTTTGTCAGTACAACCCTTGATTATAGCAACATAAAAATAATTTTTTGCATCTCCAATTTAGGATTAACTCTGTAAGGTCCCTAACTTGGTCTTAAATAAATGTTATTTCTGCTTACAGGGCTATTGGCCCTAAGTTCTTTTGTGAGGTTGGACAAATTATTTCACCTCTCTGATCCTTGATTTTCCATTTGTAGAATGAGGGGCTTGGACTTAAGGATCTCTGACTTCTACCCCAGCTTTGAAATCCAGTAAACCTACAACCTGACTGCAACTGTGTCAAGCATATGTAGCTTCCAAGCTGAAGGTGTGGCACAGCTAAGCACTAAGGTAACTGTGAATGGGCTACAGACATCCACAGCCTCGTCTGGTTGTTGGACAGGCCCTAGGGTTTCCTTGCCCCACGGGGCCTTTGCATACATACTGCCTTCTTGAGCATAAGCCTGAATGGAATACGGCTGGCCCACTCGGTCTCCCAACACTGGATACACAGAGATGTTATAACACTGGAAGGGTTTTAATTCATCTGTAAAAAAGAGAGAGAGAGACAGAAAATAAGCCTTGTGCTCAGAGGCTGGCAAAGGAGAACCGTTAGACCGAGTTACATCTACGTCTTAGAGGACATACTGTAAGTATGGACATATACTCTAATGTAAGGACATTTCTCTACTGTTTCCACATCTGGAAAACAAGGAGGTTAGGTTGGATCATCTCCATTGTCCAATTCTAACCTTTTAAAATTAATTCTTAGAACTAAGTCTACACCACTCTAATGAAATGACAGAGCCAACCAGGAAGGGAAAAGTAAGAGATCCAGTCCTTCTTCTATCATGGATTTTGTTACATGATTTGGAAGCACTAGAGAATAAAACTTAATCCTTCTCTCAATAGCATATCACCCTGAGAACTCAGATACCATGAATTCTAGCTCCTCTACCATGAATCCCTGCATGGGTATGATCCTTTATACGGGTGCCGTTAAGTATTAAATGGTTAGACTGGCAGGATTGGGAGGGTAAAGCCTCACTCATCTGTCTTTCAAGGAGCAGGGACTTTATTTTTTTTTTTTTAAGATTTTATTTATTTATTTGACAGACAGAGATCACAAGTAGGGAGAGAGAGAAAGAAGCAGGCTTCCTGCTGAGCAGAGAGCCCGATGTGGGGCTCGATCCCAGGAACCTGTGATCATGACCCGAGCTAAAGGCAGAGGCTTTAACCTACTGAGCCACCCAGGCGCCCCTAAGGAGCAGGGACTTTCTTAAAAAGAAGTCTATTCTCTCTATCACTTACTTGGAGAGGGGACCTAGATCTTAAACAGGGAACCAGAACTAAAAGGGTAGCCTGGGCAAGACTGATGGGAGAAAAACTCTAGTGTTACCCACATGATCAAGATATCCAGGAAGGGCTCTCTGATGGTGAGGTCAATATGGTGGTTTCCACCTGTAAATAGACCATATACCAAGTCTGATATCCATAGATTACTGGCCCAGCCTAAGTGGGAACCACCAAGAAATATGGCACTTCACTGGGCCTGCACTCCCTTTGTCCAAAGCTATTAACTACATCTACAGCTTTGGAGTCAAAGTTAAAGATTTTAAAACTAGTGGAAATGAAACTGAATCTTAGAGGGAACTTGTGGGGTCCACAGTGGATACCTTTCCGGATTGTCCAGTTCCTGGCCTGAGACACAGATTCCCAGGAAAAAGTGGAGGTCTCTGAGTCCAAATCTGGGAACCATTCAACCATCCATGTGTCCACATCTGGAGCAGAGCTTTGCCACTCCACCACCAGCTGGTCCTGAGTGAGGCAGACCTGCATGGCCTCAATGCACTGAAATGCTAAGAGAGGGGGAAAAAACAAGAGAGAAAGCTGCCCAACTCATTCTCTAAATGCACCAACCACACTGGCTTCCATTCACTGCCCAAACTGTAAAGAAGATCAAAATTCAAGATCTCCCCTGCAGCTTCCTCTTAATGGTGCTGTTTCCATCCTTTTTATTGTATCACTTTTCCTTGCCTCCCACATTTGATGATTAAGTATCTTCTTAATCTTTCCTTATGTCTCCCAAATTTACCTATTTCCAAGAAAGATCTCATTAGAAAGTTGCTGACTCACAAGAATTACCTTCCCCAGGTGCCTGTGCAAGCAAAAGGAAGCAAGTTTAGACAAAGAATGAACCTCTAAAAGCAGAATTTCAGGTACCAGTAATTCTATGGCTGGGAGCTGGGAGATCGTGCCCCTAAAGTCATACCTGGGAGGTGACTTCAAATTTCAACTATCTAGGCTGGTCCCACACAACCTGGCTATAGATTCCTATCCACAAGACAGTGAGAACTGTATGTACAGAAAGATGTAGACACACACTTCAAAGCACCTAGATATGATTGATATGTAAATGACATTTTCTGCAGCCCTAACAACAAAAACACACAAAAAAAACAAAAAACCTCTTTACTTGAAACAAGCAACAAGGATTCCTTTAATAGAAAAGTTACAAATAAATCTTGGGGGGGAAAAAAAGCGTGGGGTGCACCTAGATGGCTCAGTTGATTAAGTGACTACCTTCAGCTCAGGTTATGATCCCAGGGTCTGGGGATTAAGCCCCATGTCAGGCTCTCTGCTCAGGAGAGAGCCTGCTTTTCCCTCTCCCTCTGCCAGCCATTCTGCCTGCTTGTCTTCTCTCAATCTCTCTCTCTCTCTCTCTGTGTCAAATAAATAAATAAAATCTTTTAAAAAATTTAAATACAATGCAATACCTAAGATTTTAAATAGAATAAATAAAATACCTAAGAGTTTCAATACAATACCTAAGATTTAATTAGAATCAGATAGCTATCTTATTTAAAATGTTGAAATAAGAAGAAAGGAAAACTACTGGAGGGCAGTGTGGCACAGAAGGAGAGCACAAGTAGGTGGGGCCCAGAAGATCAGAGGGTGCCACTTTCCTCTTTTCTCTGCCCCTTATCACCCACAACATGGCCTGAGGCTTCAAAATTACAATTAACAAAGTATACTTCAATGAACACCAAGGACAGTCCTGGATAAAGGCAGGAGGCAGTGGCTTCAAAAAAAAAATCAAAAAGCCTTCCGAAGCTAGAAGCCTAGTCAAGTGTAGAATTTGGTGTGAAGGTCTGGGAGTACTGAATCCTGCTATTTCTAGGCAACAATCCCCAGCAGGCTGTGTGCACCTTTATGAGCCTCTGTTCCTGAAGGCCACAGTTTATGAATCCTTTTCTCAAACTGGGCCTTTATGAGATACTCCAGCTGCTAGTCCCAGAGAAAGGCCAGGAAATTTGTCGATCTGAAAGGGTCAGGAAGGGCAACTGAGGCATGAAGGAAATGTAAAGCTGGAGTAGGGATAGGGGCCAGGACATCAACCACATGTGATCTCTAGAGCTCCTACTGTAAGACCCGGATCCCCTTACCCAAGAATTTAACACTGCCACAGGATGCAAACAGCAAGAGGTTTTTTTATTGTAGCGCGGGCGCCTGCGGGTGGTCAGCAGCTCCTGCTAGCTGAGCACCCCAGGCTGCGGTGGTGCAGGGGTTTTATAGATAGGTACAAACAAGTTTTGGATGAGACGGAGTTGATTGGCTGACAATTTGAACTTTTGAGAAAAGGCATATTTGGCGTTTACGGATTGGCTTTGGGAGACCCCCCCGCGCGCAGAGAGAAAGGCGGGAAAGGGAAACAAAGAGGGGAGTTTAGGCCTTAGGATTCAGCAGAAAAGTATCTTGTCTACGTGACTATGCAGCCCCCTGCCTACGTGACTAACGTGACTATGCGGCCCCCTGCCTACGTGGTCAGGTATTAGGCCATATCTCATGAGAAGGTTGTTTGCAGGGAGTGCCCTATCTTGCTAAGAAACAGCTGTTATGAAGTTACCAATTAACATTGTATTCAGGGAGCCAAGCAGTTACAGAAAAGCAAAAAGAGCAGTTGATTAGTTACCTCCTAGAAGTCAGGCAGTTACAGAAAGGCAAACGAGCAGTTACATTGAATTCACCTCTGGGGGAAGGGTCTTTGCAGGCAGGGGTACTCTTCACATAACAAAGGAACTAATTGACTGCTCCTCTGCTATGCAAAGAGCACTCTTTCACTACCACTCTCACTCCCACCCATAGCCTCTAAGCATCCTCAGTTACCATTCCAGTCAGGCTGAAAGGCATTTCTAGAGCTTCTGGAAACCTCTCTATCCTCTTGTAGAAGGTAATTTTCATGCTCCCTGATCTTCTCAATTCCTTCTTACTATTTGGTCTGTGTCTCTGTATGTGTGTGTTGCTTGGTTGGAAGAACTGTGCCCTCAACTCACTCCAGAGTCCCTTTGCAGGCCATGTTGGAACCACTCTTCCTTAGGTTTTTGTTGTAAATTGTACCCATTATGGGTGGAACTGTGTCCCACAAAAAAAAAATCCTCAGTACTCCAGAATGTAACCTTATCAGGAAATCAGATTGTTGTGGATGTTAGTAGTTAAGATAGTGGGTCCTTAACCCATTATGACTGATGTCCTCATGAACGGATTTGGACACAGAAACAAAGAGACATAGGAAGCTGGCCATGTGAAGACCCAGGCAGAGACTAAAGTTATGCTGTTATAAGCCAAGGAATGCCTGGAGCTTACAAAAGCTGGAAGAGATAAGGAAGGATCCTCCCCTAGAGCACAGCCCTGCCAACACCTTCATTTTAGACTTCTGGCCTCCAGAACAATGGGACAGTAAATTTCTGTTGTTCGAAGTCACTCAGTCTGTGGTGCATTGTTACAGCAGCCCTGGGAAAATCACATAGCACCTTTGGCTTGGCCAACTCCCCTTCCCTGGCCTTGTTTCCTTCACATCCTTTTCTGGTCTCCCTGGGGGCACTTTCGTAATAATTACTTGCACACAATTCCTGACCTAAGGACAGGAATGAGTGTTGATTCCTAAGCCCACGGTCCTTTTCTTTACCAACACTGGCTGTCTGAGGAGCAGAGGTCAGGTTGAAAGAGCCAAACATGCTAATAGGGATGAATGGAATAGCCCAGGCCCTGTGCCACGAGGGGTGTGGAAAAGGTTCAGTTAAGACATAAGTCAACTGTGAAAGAGCCTGGGCAGTGTCAAGGGTGCTGAAGGAGAAGTTTCCAAATCATCACTCTGCTGTACGGAAACTCTCCTGGACACTTCCATTATTCAACAGAACATTTGAACAATTTCTCCAAATACAACATACCCCCAGGTGCTGTAGAAAATCCATATTCATCCTGGGAGAGGGGAAAGGGGTTTTGACTGCTAACACTTTTAAGTTCTTGTGATATGCATGAAGGCAGTCACTGTGGGCCATCAAATACAGCCCTCAGGCACTGTGGTGCTCACCGTAGCTGTCTAAGGCTACCCTCAGCTCTGCCTTAGGAGTCCTGACAGCCTCCTCACCCACACCACACAGTGGCTGTGCTCTTCGGGGTCCTGCCTCAGATCACTCCAGAGCCACATGCTGGCTAAGGTCCTTTAAAACTCAGAGATGTTTAGGTCAAAAGGAACATGAAGGTGTAACTATTCCAAACCCTTTTTTTAAAGATGGTAAAATGGAGGCCCACAGAGGTAAATAACTGGTTCAATGTCAAGCAGCATTAAGTCTAAGATTCTAGTATATTATAAAACTGTGGATCATGCAGACCTGGGTTTGATTTCACCTGAGCAACCGTGGGCAGATTCCCAAGCTTTACTGAATCTCTACTTCATCATCTATTAAATGATTCTAACAGCCTCTACTTCATGGACCATTTCAAGGCATTAAATTAATCTATCTCATCTTGGCATAATGCCTGACATTTACCAATGAACAGCATATGATAAGGGTACTTACTAAGTGTTAACATTTATAACAATTATTATTATTATTATCTTGGTGCAAAAAGGTGATTTCATTAAAGCACAGGGACCAGACCCGTGGACAGAAAGAGTTGCTGCTATAACAATTATTATTATTATAACTATTCTCTAGTTGACTCCACCTTATTAAACAAAATTCTGTAAAGCATTACTTTCTTATATGTCTAAAACAGGAGTCTTTAAACTTTCTCTGTAAGAAGCCAAATAGTAAAAATTTTAGGTTTTACAAGACATGTGGTCTTTGTCACAATGATTCATCTCTACCACTGTTGCACAAGAGGAGACATAAGCAAATGGAAACAAATAGGTGTGGCTGTGTTTCGATAAAACTTTATTTACAAAACCAGGTATCAGGCCAGGTTTGGTCTACAGCTGTAGTTTGCCTGCATCTGGTCTGGGATTATTATAACGGATGATCACACTGATGCTTCTGACACAAGGCAAGTACCTTCAGAATTGGGAAAAATTAACAACAACAACAACAAAAAACCCTATGGGAATTTAGCATAATTTTAGTTAAAATATTATTTTATAGTATTTTTAAAGTTGATAATCTCTGCCTAATAAAAATGTAATCAATCAGAAATTTTATTAAGAGTGGCAATGTTGGGGCGCCTGGGTGGCTCAGTCTGTTGAGCGTCCAACTCTGGTTTGGCTCAGGCCATGATCTTGCAGTTGTGAGATCAAGTCCCTCATTGGGCTGTACTCAACACAGAGTCTGCTTCAGATTCTCTCTCTCCTTCCTCCCTCCTGTACTCTCTCAAATAAATAAATAATTTTTTTAAAGAATGACAATAGTAATAATTAGCATTAGGCAAATCATTTTAAAGACACAATCTCATTTCACAACAGCTCTGTGAAGGAGGCATTACTATATAACAGCTCCATTTTACAAGTAGCTGAGGTTTAGTGAGGTTACATAAGCTTCCCAAGGTTTGTGGTATCTAGATACCACAGTGAAAAAGCCAAGATATGAATACAGGGCTGTTAGACTCCAGCGCATGTTTCTATCCCCTATTCTTTTTTTTTTTTTTTTTAAGATTTTATTTATTTATTTGTCAGAGAGAGAGAGGGAGAGAGGGACCACAGGCAGACAGAGTGGCAGGCAGAGTCAGGGAGAAGCAGGCTCCCCGCTGAGCAAGGAGCCCCATGTGGGATCATGACCTGAGCCGAAGGCAGCTGCTTAACCAACTGAGCAACCCAGGCATCCCTCTATCCCCTATTCTTTACTGCCTCCCACCCAGGGCCACACCAAGAAACTTGCTTTACTATGCAGCAGTGCCTCTGCTAACAAAGAATGTTTATTCAATGACATGCATTTGTCAGAAACCTCATCACTAGGGATATCAGACAGGCAGAAAGTAAGATGCCAGGAACTAAGGATGGTGGAGAATATTATTAAATACATACAGTAATGTCAAATGTAGCTCAAAACACAGAATATGTATACAACTGACCATTGAACAACATGGGGATTAGGGGCACCAACCCCCATGCAGTTGAAAATCTATGTATAACTCTTGACTCCCCAAAAACTTAATTAGTAATAGCCTACTGTTGACTGGAAGCCTTACTGGTAACAGAGTAGATTAATACATGTTTTGCATGTATTATGTATTATGTATTATATATTTTTTATTTTTTAAAGATTTTATTTATTTATTTGACAGAAAGAGATCACAAGTAGGCAAAGAGGCAGGCAGAGAGAGAGGGGGAAGCAGGCTCCCTGCTGAGCAGAGAGCCCGATGTGGGACTCGATCCCAGGACTCTGAAATCATGACCTGAGCCAAAGGCAGAGGCTTTAACCCACTGAGCCACCCAGGCGCCCCTATGTATTATATTTTTACAACAAAGAACACAAGACAAAAGAAAATGTTATTTAGAAAGTCATAAGAGAAAATAAATTTATAGTATTGTATAATAAAAAAATTGCATATAAAAAATTGCATGTAGAGACGCCTGGGTGGCTCAGTGGGTTAAGCCGCTGCCTTCAGCTCGGGTCATGATCCCAGGGTTCTGGGATCGAGTCCCGCATGGCCTCCTTGCTCGGCAGGGAGCCTGCTTCTCTCTCCACCTCTGCCTGCCTCTCTGCATGCCTGTGTGCTCTCTCTCTCTCTCCTTCTCTCTGACAAATGAATAAAATAAAATATTAAAAAAAAAATTGCATGTAAGTGGACCCACCCAGTTCAAACCCATGTTATTCAAGAGTTAACTATACATAGGAGTTCCAAAACGAGGCAAGGGAAGAAATGGGATCAGTTTAAGGGGAAGAGAAAGAGGGAAATAGAGGCAAATGAGTCCAGAGCTGTCAGTGCAAAGGCCTGAACCAGTCTAGGTCTAAGTAAAGAGAGGTGGAAAAATTAGAGAGTACATTACCTAACTATGATGTGTTTCAATAAGTAGTTACTGAGCACCTTTTCTTTCTTTCTTTCTTTTTTTTCCCTGAGAACCTTTTCTATGCCAACTGCTCTATGCCTATTCTAGGTGCTACAGAACGGGGGGGGGGGGGGGGGGGGTGAGGAAGAGGAAGAGGAGGAAAAGAAAAACAGACAAAAATCTCTGTGCTCAAGGAACTTGCATTCAACTGAGGGAGAAAATGAGGAATGAGAAAATCTATAGAATGAGAAACAATAAGATTTATAGATAAAAATAAAGTGGGAAAGAAGAAATCCCTTGCCTGTAATTCCTTGACTAAGAATCACAGAAAGTATTTTATTCCAACATGTGATATAAAAGATGAGTTTGGGGGCGCCTGGGTGGCTCAGTGGGTTAAAGCCTCTGCCTTCGGCTCAGGTCATGATCCCAGGGTCCCGGGATCGAGCCCCGCATCAGGCTCTCTGCTCAGCAGGGAGCCTGCTTCCTCCTCTCTCTCTCTGCCTGCCTCTCTGCCTACTTGTGATCTCTGTCTGTCAAATAAATAAATAAAATCTTTAAAAAAAAAAAAAAAGATGAGTTTGCTTGGGAACAGTAAAATGTTTAAAACTACTTAATCAAAAGTGTAATAAGCACGTTATTGATAAGTGTAAACATCAGAAATTTTCCTAACTGAAGATTCACATGGAAAGGGGAAAAGGAAGAACATGGAAGAGTAAGTGCAGGCTGGTCAACACCATGAAAGGGAAACTCAAAAGAGAAGTTTCTTTCACTGAGGACAAACGTGGTTTTTGGACAGTTTTATATGGCTCACTCAGACCAAACAAATACTGCTTGTAGAACTTCTAGGTGTATGACTTTGTCTCATATGACTTTATGAAGTCTCTGCTTTTCAACACAGGCTTTATTCCAAAGGAAGTGTATTTCAAGGGGCTCATTAATTACCACAGGATTTTGGTCTCCTCAACATAACCTATAAAACTCCCACTTCATTTTCATTTGGACCTGACAGAAAGAGCAATCCTTGAGGGAGTCTTCCTGGCCAGCTAGTTGGGACCAGGCATCGAAGTAAGTTTACACTCTACTTACACTTTTCATCAACAGCTGGAATCCTCAGCGTGGCCACCGGAGATTCCCCAAGAGAATTATAAGAAATCACATACACCCAATGGGTCTTGCCTCCCAGATGCAGTTCATGTGTCTGGTTAGTGGTGTTCACTGTTTCTGTGAGATTAGTGTTGTTTTCTGGAAAGTACCATATCCTGTAGCCAAGGGCCTTCTCCAGGACCGGGGCTCCGCTTGCCTTCTGAACCCAAAGGAAACAAAATGTATTGCCAGAAACAACAAAAGACAGACACTGAGATGGTAATAAATGGTGAGGATGAGGGGTGAGGGGTAATGTTAATTATTAGGTGCTAAACTGCAATTAGGTCATCACCCTTCTGGGATGAATAATACACCCTGTGCTATAACATGAATCCTTCAAGGGCCAAAAGAGATTTGATAAATTGTCCCTTGGTATCAACCCTTAACAGAAGTTTAATTCCATGAGGCTTAAGTAGGAGAAGGTGCACGCCAATGTAACGAGTATTTTGATGCTCACCTTCTTTCCCTCCTACAGGAACAGGACAGGACAATATAAGCTAAAAATGTGAGGCAGTCCTTCCAAGAATCCCAATTCTATTCTGGCCCTGGGTCATCTCTTCTCTGGAAGCTTCCAAGGGTTGGAAAGTACCTGTGCTGTGACATAAAAAGCAGCACGCCACCTCCTTTGAGAAAAGAGCTAGTTTCCCTGGACTAGCCATACTGGATATCCCAGCTAAGAGGCCTAAAACATTCACAGTTGCCTTACCAGTTCTAAACCTGTGGTGAGAAGCCTCAGGGGACCCCAGAGATTCCAAGCCAGACTCTTCTCTTCAGCCTTGAACCTGAACCTACTAACCATATATTTTTGCCTAGTGATCACCTTGCTGAGTATTTCCCAGGAGTTATAGGGCTTTCCAGTTGTTTACTCTGTGTTACTGACAACACACATGGATGGAGTAGAATGACTGAATGTAAGGTCAGACAGGACTTTAGAAGTCACTTTGTCCCACTGCCTTTCCAGTTCAGGAATTGACAGAAACTTCCTAATGACTGGGAGATTTTTACCTCTTAGGACAATGCATTTTCTTTTGTAAACAACAGCTTTATTGAGATGTAATTCTGATACCATAAAATTCACTACTTCAAGGCATACAATTAAGGAAGTTTTTTAGTATATTCACAGAGCTGTGCAATCATCACCACCATTCAGTTTTAGTCCAACATTTTTAACCAAACTTAATTCTTAGAAACCTCTCCTACTGAGGCAAAAAAAAAAAAAAAAAAAAAAAAAAAAAGTCCCCAGGTGAGGGAGAAAGAGGAGGGGACTCAAGTCCATTTCACAAACTCCACATGTTGGCTTACTTGACCCAACACTCTGTGGCTGACCATATGCGGATATGTGCCATTGTTTGCTTTCCTTCCCCCAAAATATACTGACTGAGTGATTTGTTTCCATACTTAATCAGTGAGAAAGAAACCACAAAATGGGAGTCACACAATCTTGATTTACAAAGGTGTCCCAGTGCACCTGGCTGTGCTCTCCCTGGCCTGCTGCCTCTATAACTTGAGGGGGCCCCAAAGTCCTAGGGCATGAAGGGAGTGGAGAAAAGCAGAGGGTATAACTGGGATTAGAATATCATCGGTAAAGTAAGTGATTTCTCCATTTTCAGAAGAATTTTAAACTTGCCTGGACGTTAGCAAGTATGAAATAATATGAGTGTTCCCGGAGAATTCTGGACACTACTGAAGAGTTCTGACATCTCGCTGCTCTCCTCCCCTTCTTCTCCCCTCCCCAAGTCCCCCATCTTTTTCTCCTGGTTCCTGGCTGGGGTTTTTTTCCCCCCATCTTATTTGCCCTTCTTTTTTCCTGTTTATTCCCTCTTCCCCACCTTTTCTGTCCTTTGTCTAACCTTCTCTTCTCCTCTTTTCTCCATCTCTCCACACGATGCCCATACCTTCTCCTTTGTTCCTCAATCCCAGGCCTCCATCCAAGAAAGGCTCATTTGACCCCTGTTCTGTCCTTATATCCCACTATACCAGTACTCACAGGCACACATGAGCAATATATGTTTTCAATGACCTGAGGCCACATTAGTGAGCTGACCCCAAGTCAGTGCTTTTCTCCCATGTAGGGGTGGGTGTTATACAACATTAAACTGCCTTCAAATGCAGCCAGCCTAGGTCAACGGGGGTGGGGGGGGGTGGGGGGGGAGTTCCCCAGAAGTTAAAGATGCCTCCCGCACTTGCACTTTGTACCTGTCTTAAATGTTAATGTTCAGACCAAAGAAGAGAGGGGGCAGGATCTGTAAGGTGTATTTAGGCCAACTATAAGATGACCTATAAGGCTTTGTGAACTGGGAAACCACAGTGAGATTTGGGGCATTGTAAAGCCTCTAGGGAAGGAAACACAGGAGGTAAAATTTCAAGAATTACAGTTACTGGAGGTGTAAAAAAACCAATGGTTTTAAACAGAAAAACAACAACAACAAAACTGTAAGGTGGTCACCTTCCACATCAACTGCACTGGCCTTTTTCCATTGACCTTGGCTGGTCTCAGGACTCTCCACAAATCCAGGCCATAGGGAGCTGTAAGGAAACAGATTGAGGTGCTCAACATAAGACAGAAGGGACTTGAAACAGAATTTGCTGAAATTAGCTGGGTTCACTATTAGAAAGGCAGTTGGGAAGGGTTTGCTGGAAGAAGCCAGGAGGAGTAAAGCGGTCAGTGGAGGGATGGCAGCACTGCAACAACCCACGATGTCTTCATTTTGTGACCAAAGGATTCGCATCAACCAAAAGTAAAAACTAAAACTGCTCTTAGATCCAATGGCTTAATGTAAGCTTAAAAAGTACAATAGGTAGTACCGTAATATAATTTATAACTGAAATCTGGATTGAAATGTAACATCTCATGTCCTCTAAGATATAATATCTACAAACACTAAAGCTGGGAATGACACAGATAACTAATAAGGAGATAGATACATAGATAGAGATATTATATTATCTATACCATTTCAGGGTGGGGAAGGGAGAGGGAGAAAGAAAGAATGAGACCTACTCCCAAAAACATTAAGATGTTACAAAATACAACAAAGAATTAAAGAAGAAAGGAGCAGAGAAATAATCTTTGCTAGGTCATAGGTCATTACCTGAGCTTTAATTTGATGCTGATCTTTGTGGCAGAAAAAGCAAAAAAGGATCATATTAAATTGCATGTTTCTCATAGCCGGATAAAAAGCAGTCATATGAAGGAGCAAATGGCTGGCTAGGGGAATGAATTAATTAATGGAATTTATCATGGGGATCCTCTTAAAAAGACAATGGGAAATATAAAGGCCAATGTCTGCAATCACAGCTGAGCAAAATACAGAAATATTACATATGTACTTTTTTCATATTTCTGTTCTATAAAATGCAAGGGCATAATGTTATACCTGATTTACACACTTCTTCCATGAATAACATAATCCAAGACAATATAGTTCAAGTGTATTAGCTTCTAATGATCTGATCAGACAGGGATAATTTCAAAATCCTGAGTTTCTAGTTTAAGAATGACTTACGCATGTTAGCCAGGAGAAGAAAGCAGATAATTCTAAAGAACTGTCTAGAAGCCCAGTGGCTTGTAATTTGGAGAAAGAAATGTCTCTAATTGAAGATGCAGTTAATGAACTCTGAATATTTCTTTTGAGGAAACCACATGGTTGAAGATAATATAAGTAGGTCTGCAGAGAATGGAGTCAACCACTCAGGCCAAAAACTAAACTGCGTTAGTACTAACAGACTGTTTTCAGGTATGTGAAGTCACACTTTGGGTGACTTGGTGTCTTAAGGTGAAATTACTGAACTCCAAATGAAGACAACTTCATAATGTAGAAAAATGAGGCAAAGGTCAAGTAAGTCAATAACCTGTTTTGTCATCAATGGAGAGTCACATTTCTACAACTACTCTTGCAGAAGCTGGAAGTGAGTAAACCAGTCTAATTGGTAGGCCCTGATCTTGATGAGATCTAATTCTATGTAAGAGGCATATCTGGAAATCAAAACTATTTAGACTTTAAACTTGACTTTATTTGTGCTCCACTGAGATAACTGTCTTACTGTCTTATAAGCTCTGTCAGAAGTTATCTGATTTCCCAAAGATATTCTTCAATATCAATGTCTTCAAATCGATTCTTCAATAATCAGAAGACAGACAGCCTGTACTCAATTTTCTCAGAGAACAAGAAGCTGGTTTCAACCTGTCTATAAGCCAGTGAGATGTGAACACAGAGTTCCTCTGGGCAGAAAGCTCTAGCACAAGGCCCCAAAGTCATGAGACTTCACAGGTGACCCACGGAATTGGAAGGACTGTCACTCCATCTCTCACTTGCAGAGTCTCTCCATTCCAGTTATGTTCAGTCAGACTCAGGGATAATAGCACTGACAGCAAGAAGGAAACAAATCTAAAAGTGAAGTGTGTATTATAATCCAGCCCCGAATATTCATCTGAAGGACAGAGATAAAATAAACTAATTATTAGATAATCAGTCATTGCAAGTACTTGGCTAGAAATACAAGCGAAATTCTCCTTGGATTTATCCCATAGGCAGTCATCTAGTGGTAGTAGATGGTGACGGTAAATGAATTTAATCAAGTATCTTCTTTTTTCACTGAGGCCCTTATTTCCTGCAGATAAAGGCCAAAGAGGAACCATCTTCCCAATATCAGCATCCCACTAAAAGCTTTCCCAGATGCAGCTTTTAGTAAAACCATTGCCTGAGTTGCATGTAAATCTTCTACAATGAACAGAAATTTCCATTAACCATGAGCTAGTAATGGCTTTGCAGTATAATCAAAGTTAGAAAAGTAATAATTCAGTGTGTTTTTAAGAGCAAAATCAAATTTTTCCAAATCCATCAAAATATCTACATATTCAAAGGCATCAATTCTTTGAACACATTAGCAACAATTTGATGCTATGTTGCTTCCATTACAGTCTGGGAATATCCACAACTACCACCAGTCAGACACCTCAGACATGCCCTGGTGCTTTGCTGAAGACCAATTAATAAGAACAGTTAACTTTTAACCAAGTGTCACAATACTAAGCATTTTACCTGATTTGCCTCATTTAATTGCCACACTCTTATAATTAGGCATGGTAGTAATATCATCACCATTACTGGAACACAGAGATGTATATTTCAGTGTTACAAGATTTTAGGTAATAAAGCCAGGATCAGATTACCAGAACATAATTACATCTGTGTTCTTATATACTTAAATGTGGGCAAATCACCCTAATAATCAATCTATTAAAATCCAAATGAAAATAAGTAATGTTTCATATTTGACTTAGAAGAGAAAATTTCAAGCAATTAGAAATGGTTTGAGGTGGTGTGTATTAAATAACTGGTATTCCATTGTGAAACAGGGAAACAAATTGTTTATGAATTAGAAAATGGGAAATTGGGATTTGCTGGGGGCCAAGGGGGTGCTTCTTCATCAATTTTTCTCTGGGATCTTGAAAAAAATGAAGAGAAACAAAAGCAAAATTCTACAGCAGTGACTTTGATAAATAAGTGGTTTGATTTAATCAGCCCCAAGCACAGACGACACCAGCATCTAGGGCTCTGCTAATGAATTCTAGCCCACCTAGCCGAAATAACAAATCAGCTGAAAGAGTAAATCTTGTTTCTGGCAGCAAAACAAGTGGATGAAACGGAAACTGACATGAGGGAGTGGCTGGGCTGTCATGAGCTAACAGAAGATCCAGAGCCACAATGGTACCAGGAGGCCACTGGAGAGAAGACTGCCAGCTACAGGGTGGGAGGAGGGCAGTGCAAAACAGGGTTATACCTGAAGTAGAACCTAATCCTAGACCATATTCTAGAATGTGTAGCAAAGGCAGGGGACACTTCACTCAACAATACTACTTGTATTGCCTTCTAATCCTTTAAAAGGGAGGGCTCAGTTAAGACAGACAACACTGACTACTCCTACAGATTATAACCAATGGGTCATTTTTTTTTTTTTTTTGCTGTGTAATTTACATGCTGTTAAGTATTTGTAAACTATATTTGTATTCATTAGACACTTTGAGGTGATGTCTATAGAATGTAAATGTGTTCCCAAATATTGTATGTAATTTTAATCAAAAGTTACATGAGATCCACAAACTGACTAGTTTTCTTTTATCATGTCTGTATTTCTATTGATGTAAAATTTATATAGACCTTACCATTTGTAAGGTACTGTTCTGAGTACTTAGACATAAAGATTTGGAATTTTCTCTGATTTTTTTTTCTTGGATTGCTAAAGCCTGACATAGAAAACTAGATGCCTGAATGGCATAGATGAATGGAATCTATGGGTGAGAAGAGCCTTTAGAAATTATCTAGCCTGGGGTGCCTGGGTGGCTCAGTTTGTTAATCCTGTACCTTTAGCTCAGGTCATGATCTCAAGGTCCTAGGATTGAGCCCCGCATTAGGCTCTCTGCTCAGCGGGAGTCTGCTTCTCCTTTTGCTCTCCCTCTGTGCTCACATTCTTTCTACCTCTCTCTCAAATAAATGAATTTCAAAAAAAAAGAAAGAAAGAAAAGGAAGTCATCTAGTCCAATTTTCCAGGTGCTGCATGAACCCATGTTGTGTAACCACATCCACCAATGGGTAGTGTAGACTGAACTAACATGAACGTCTCCAGTGGGAGCTACAAAATTCAGAAGACACTGGATTATTCCCAGACATCTGATCATATGGGCAAATGTACTGAACACCTATGAGTACCAACTTGGTCTCATAGGAAACTCAAGCAAGATTCAGAGGAATAAATTATTGTCAAATGGACTAGGGAGCACAGAAATTGATTGCAAATGTTACCTGAAAATTGTGTGGTATGTGGCTGTAAAACAGAATAAGATTTAAGAAAATATGACTGAAATTATGGCTGGATGTTGGTTGGGGGAAATTCAGGGAGAGTAAAGCCTCAGAAGTTTAGAAGGATGAACGTTTTACATTTCGTCTCCTTATTTCAAAAGATGTGTGGACATACCAAGTGTTCAACTACTCATTCATTCATTCACTAAGTGGGGTGATTCCAATCATTTATAGGGGGGGTATAGCTCAGTGGTAGAGCATTTGACTGCACATCATTTATAGGGCTCCTAGAAGGTTTAAAAAAATAATAGGAAGCCTGGCATTTATTGAATGTTTACTATAAGCTAAATACATTATGTCATTGAATTTTTAAAATAACACTAAAAAGTAGATACTACTTTTAACTCAGTTTTATAAATTGTATTCTATTGTGGAAAGGGGGAGTAAATAGTGAGAAAAGTAAGGCTTAGAGATTAGGTATCTAGCCCAACGTCACTCCACAGCCAAGCTGGGATTTCAGCCATCCCCACAAAGTTAAAGTATTACTCTGAATGACCAAACCTCACTCACAGCAAGCATTCACTCACTGTATGGTTCCTTTATCTTTCCCTCACTGTCATTAAGAAAATAACTTTTTTTCCTCATTAATTACACCTTTATTTATCTTTAAGTGGTAGCTCCAAGGTTTATAACATATAGATTTAATTTATCATAGGATATCTTTAAATAACATTACATCACTTCACATATAGTATAAGAAATTTCTAAGAGTATTAAAGATGTGCTCTTTTGTCTTTGGGGCAAAAAGATGCTAACTAAGGCCATATGAGGAAGGCTGCCTTACCATGTGGGCTCAGTTGGGCACAGGGAGTGCCCTGTGGAGAGGGAATGTACAGAATGCCAGAGTCCATGATTCCCAAGTACAGAGTTTGACGAAACCCAATAAGGCTAGGCCCAGGTCACCAGAAACCAGACCAGGCAGAAAAGAAATTGCAAGGGACCAGCTTGCCTTCTTCCTCAGTTGTTCCCACTTTCTCTTGGCTCCAAGCACTCCAGAACATGGACTCCGCTGGGGCACATCGCAGAGCTACAGCATACTCCGTAAAAGCCTGCAGCCCTGTGAGGTTGTAGGTCTCATCTCTATCGATATCTTCTTTGGTGAAGTTGACTTTCATCTAAAAGACAGAGATAACACTGAGCTAGATGGGAGACCTCTTTTATCTTTTCATTTTTCTTCTCCATTCCCCAATCATTTCAGAACTAGAAGCACTGTACCTCGAGTTTTAAAAAATATAATTTTCATAAATAAACTTCCACGCATGCCTGGGGATCATTTGTGCCTGAGCAAATGTGAGTCACCCCACAAACCACCACCCTCCCCCATTTCCTCTCTCTACGCTTGGAAGGCAGAGATTCCTGCCCCTGGGCTGGACGTGAATGAGTAGTCTTGTTGTTCTGGAAAATACAAGGTGGAATCCAAGGACCCAGGCAACCCAGGTCTCAGTTTAAAAACAGCAGATGACTCCAACACCGAGATACAAGGCCTTACATAACAGTAGGCAACAGAGACCTTCCTTAGTGGCATCACGTTCAAACTCAGGTCATGGACAAGACCTCAAAAGTTAAGTGACCATGGATTACCTCAGGGGTAGTTATGAGCAGAACTGGGATCAGAACACAGATTTCATCCCTCCAAGACCCTTTCCCTTTACCCAAATCTTCCACAGCAAATTATTGGTCTTTGGGTGACCAGTAGGGCTGCCAAGGATTTCAGCAGCCTGGATGCATGCATTCATTTTGGACATTCTTTTGTGGTATGGAGAGAGAGAGGTAAATAAATCACTTCTCCTTTCTAGACCTCAGTATCTTCACTAGTAAAATGAACACACTGCTTTTTATAGTCTCTAAAGTCCCTTCTGGATCCAATTTTCCAAGCGAAACTAAAAATTCAGAGACTTGTTTTTGAGCATGATCACTGTTGCTGCAATAAGAACTTTCAGCTGTTGGTTTATATGAACTCATATTGAATTAATTAATAAATTGCACTAATGGGCATATCTATTTTGTGAGGATGCCCACTAGTCCCATAAAACCTTGTGAGAGAAGCAAGTCCTGACATTTCCTATATGTATATAACAGCTGTGAAAATAAGTATAGAATGATAGGTGTTGGGCCTAAAGGAAACTGGGCAAAATGACAATGTGTATATGTGGCAAAAAGCTGAGCATCCCAGCTGCAAATGGACACTTGTGAGCTCCCAGCCTAGTAAGATGGTGCTGGGAATAGGATGTAGGAGCCAAAGGTGAGGAGCGTTTCATGCTGAATCCAAAGTACCCTGAGCTCCCTCCTCCAGTCAGCCCTGGAAATGTTGCAATGGCAGAACAGGGTCACTGGGACAACCCATCCTCTCCGGGAGAGTAGGCTCTGCAGCTTAAGCCTAGTTATGGGGCCCAGGAGAAACCAGATTAAGGTCTTTGGGAGAAAGGCAACCACATGGTGACTTCCATACATGAATCAAAATGAAAACCATATTAATATACAAAATAAGTACAAGGAAGACTAATAAAGTTCTGTTTTCCTTTTATGCTCTTTTAAATATATAAAATTCTTTTAAAACGATCTGTTGAAGTTTTCTTCCTGCTTTACTAGCCTCCTCAAACACATGCTTGGCTTGTGTGTTGGGGGGTCCTTGCATTCATCCTCAGAAAGCTCTGTCTAATGTAACTATGCAAGAATGTTCTTTTCAGCCCTACTGCTAAAGCAAAAAAAAAAAAAAAAAAAAAAAAAAAAAAAAAAAAAAAAAATTCTGCTCAGTCTTTCAAACAATGTGCCTGCCTGAAAGACTTTTTTTAATTTGGATTTTTTGTTTGGGCAAGTGCATTTGGCCCTCACAGGGTCCAGAACAAACTGATCCTCCTTATATGGGCTTAACTAAAACTTTCCCAGCTCAACACAGACAACAGGCTCCTAATAAAACACTAATTAATTTCATCAGGTTTGTTTCTAACAATCTGTACTTTGTGCCAAATCCTAGCTTACCCAAAGTGTTTATGTTTTAAAAGATGAGTCAAAATTGTTGGTACAAAGCCTAAGCCTAAATCAAACTCTCAAAACAGTCTTGAGATCTTTGGCAGAGTGTTTATGTGGTTGGGACGTATATGGGCAGAAGCTCCTTAGAACAGGCAACCGGAAGATTGTCTGGAGGTTGCTAAAATATGGTCAAATGAGTGACAACCTAGGGTCAGACAACCTGGGCTCAGGTTTGCAACCTACAAAACTCGTAGTCTTGGACAGGCAATTTAAGCTCTCTACATCACAATTTCCTAATCTGTACAAGGAAGAATAGTGATGCCTCATTGATGACATATATGAAAGGATTAAATAGTCTGGAGTATAAGAAAGCGCTTTGCAACCCATATAGCATCATACAAATGTAAGTCTTGCTATATGGCCATATGGGTTTTTGTTGTTGTTGTTTGTTTGTTTGTTTTGTTTTTTTTTAGTCTAATGCACAGAGAGATAACTTTAAATGACTGTGCTGAGGGTTAAGTGCAGTGACAGAGGAGGAGCACCGATCTCAGGTTCTCAGAAGGAAATATGTCAGAACTGAGTTCTGAGACATGAACAGATTCAGCAAAGTTTGGGGAGGGGTGAGAGGTGCAAAAATGAAACAGAATAGTGAAACAACATGACATAAGGGAAACTAGCAAGGGCAGGATGAATGATGAGGTTGGAGGGATTGATAACCAGGAGGTCTTGGAGGGTTAAAGATTTGGACCTTTCTTCATGGAAAAGTTGGGTTGGTGTAATTGCATTTAGAACTGATCGTGTCTGAAAACTGAAAGGAGAGAGACACTAAATACACATTCCACTTTCCCTCTCATTTCCTTCAGGAGAGCAAGAGAGAGGACCTTTCACCTCAGGGACTGGAAGGAATAAAGCAAAGAAGAGTGCAGATGTAGGTGGGTTTGCCAAAGAAGAGGCCTAGAGGATGTTGTATGGTCCAGTAGTTTACACCTGCCGATCTCACTTAGTGTTGAGCATGGCTCAGTAATTTTCTAGAGGAACAGAGATTCTGGTTTATTTTTCCTGTTGAATCCTATCTCAGCAGCCACAGGACTCTGGGCTCAGACAAAGAGAATAAACCCAAGGGCCCACCACTAGCAAGTCCTCAAGTTCACTTAGACTATAACATGTGATGCAAGGAAGATGAGTTTATGCTCTGTCAGGAATTGCCTTGTCTAGAGGTTCCCTTCTATGTTTCCCAAAACTACAAATTAATGAGTCTTATGTTACATGTTGTCAAGTACTAGTAGAATGATTCCAGAGCTGGCATAGAAAGGAAGCTGAGAGGGGGAGAGGACATCATTATTTCTCTTGTGTTAAATACAAGACAAGTGAAACTTAACCAACTTTCTTTCCTGAAAGGGTTCTAGGTTAAAAGACAATGCAATAGATAAAGTATCTTTGAATTTCAGCAAAGAAGAATCTAGCAATAGTGTCATGGACAAGTTGGGAAAAGGTGGGCTGAATGGTTATGGTGGTAATTCGGTATATTCACAGAAGCCTGGATAAATGGCCACACTCAAAGAAAAGAGGTTGATATCTCTGAGTAGTCTCTAATGGTTTGCCACAGTGCTCTGACATAGTCACAGATCGACAGATCTGTTTTTATTAACTAACAGATAAAGGTATAGAAATAAGAGTGATCCAAGCCTAAAATATTACAAAGTTAGAAAGAAAAAAGTTAAATGTAAGTTTTGGGTGATAGAATAAAGACTCTAAATCGGCTGAAATGATGGGTACAACTAACATGAAGAAATACAACAAGAATAAATAAAACACCTACACTTACCTTAATAAACAAGTTATAAGATAGTAGACATGAGTTTTACTAGAAAATCTTGTGTGTGTGGGAAAAGTCCTGAAGATTTAACTGGCTAGGGGATAATTAAGAGTCAATAATATTTAGTGGTTACAAAAAAAACTTGATATCATTTCAGGTTGCATTGACGGAGATATGAGAATACCCTCTAAACTTTGAGGTTAGAAACGATTTAAGACATAAGACTTCATGGATAAAAGAAAAGATTGAGAAAGTTCAATAACATTAAAATTAAGAAGTTCTGCTCCAAAATAACCATTAGAAGAGTTAAAAGGCAAACCACTAGTCAGAAGTGTTTGCAACACACATAACAAACAAAAAACTCATAAATAAAATATATAAGAAACTCCTACAAGTCAATTTAAAACTCAGACCACCCACTAGAAAAAAAGTGCAAAAAGCTTAAATCAACATTTCACAAAGAAGGACTCCAAATAGCCAATAAACACCTGAGAAGGTAAATGAGCTCACTGAAAGTCAGGTAAATGCAAATTAAAGCCATGATTCCTCTGTGTTTATATAATGGAGTACTACACAACAATGAAAATATATAAACTCCAGGATTATATAACATGGGTGAATCCTAAAAGTACAATATTGAAAGAATCCAAATATTTACAAAACACAAAATGTATGGATTCCTATTATGTAATGTCTCACACTATGTTGTTTGGAGATGCAGGTTTAAATGGCCAACCCATAAGAAAAAGTGAAGAAGTATTTACCATGAAAAATCAAAATAAAAGCTCTCGGGAGGTATGGGGATTATCTTCAGGAAAGGACAGGCAGGGGACCTTGGCATGCTATTTTGGACCTCACTGGTTTTTAACATAAGTGCTTACTTAATAATAATTAATTAAATGTAATATTTAGGTTTTGTTCACTTTTCTAAATATAAGTCCTATATCACAATTTCATAAAAGTTTGAAAAAATAAAACAGGAAATGGCCAAGCTGTAGAATCTCTGGCCACCAACACATCAAGACATAAATCAGAGTAGAATGCAAAAGTAAATTTCTCACTTTTTAATAAGTGGTGCATATTAAAGTGTGCTCAGAATGCAAGATGCCTACAGTGAAACACTTATACATTCTACAGTCCTCCGCTCTACCAGATGAGCTATCGAAGGGACAGAAACACTTATACATTCTAAAAGGCCGAAAAGGGGAACTGGGACGAAAAGTACTCACTACTGTCTTCTATTTTTAAGGTAGAAAATGGGGGGAGAAATGATTCTGGGTCAAAAAAAGGTTATCAATAATATTCTTCTCTGGGCCCTCTAATAGAAACATCATAATGGCATAACTTACCCAGTGGGCACTATTTACTGTTCTGAATCGAAGAGTATATTTTAAAGTAGATGAAAGAGGAGCCAACACTGGCCTTATCCATTTTATCTGAAGCATTCGTTTGATGCCCAAAACCGATTTCACACTGAAAATCTCAGGTGCTTCAATTTTCACTGAAAATAAAAATCATCATAAATTTCTCACATTTGCAAAAAGATCAGAAAATACTAGTAACATCCATCTAAAACTGAAAAAAAGAAAACTAGAAAGGAAATGATAATGCATATTTTGTAACTGGCTATATGCAGATGGCATTGGGAAGGCTGGGCAAAAGGAATGGTGCCACCCCTGTTTCTCCCACCCCTCCCCCAACACCAAAAAAAGAGTGGCCAGTGAGGAGAAGATACATTTCTATGACTTTTCTGCAAATGCACCTTTTACTGATTGGTTCAGATCTTATGCCAAGAAGAAAGGAGGCCAAAAGAAGAGATCACACAACTAGAAAATGGGCTGTTTCCCTTATCTTCACTCCCTTCAACCTCTCTATCCTCAACCCCCAAAAGTGTCCAGTAGAAAGCATCTCTCACTTCCCTTGAATGTTACAAACATTATCACTCAAAATCTTTCTCTTTCAAAATACATAATATTTTTCTGGTTTTAAAAGTAGCATAATGCTCATTCCAAAATTTTTTTTTAAATATGGAAAAATACAAAGAAAAAGTTTAAATTAGGGGCACCTGAGTGGCTTAGTCATTAAACATCTGCCTTTGGCTCAGGTCATGATCGCAGCTTCCTGCGAACAAGCCCTGCATTGGGCTCCCTGCCTAGGAGGAAGCCTGCTTCTCCCTCTCCAATACCCTCTGCTTGTGTTTCCTCTCTTGCTGTGTTTCTTTCTATCACATAAATAAATAAACTCTTAAAAAAAAAAGAAAGAAAAATTTTAAATCCTCCATAATGCCATAAACCAGAGCCACTGTAATGTTCTGGTGTATTTTCAGACTTTTTTCTATGTAAGTATTTGCGTATTTTAAAAAAATTAATATTATGTTAAATAAAACTGTTGTCTTCTTAAATAACACTATTCAATCAGCATATATCCTATTGCATTAGAAATTCTAAAAACAATGATTTTAACAAGACTGGAGGATATAAAATTAATATACAGTAGTAATCTGTTGCACTTCTATACACTAGTAATGAAGTAGGAGAAAGACAAATTAAGAAAACAATCCCACTTGTAATTGCATCAAAAAGAATAAAATGCCTAGGAATACATATAAACAAAGAAGTGAAAGACCTGTACTCTGAAAACTACAAGACACTGATGAAAGAAATTGAAGACAAGACTAGCAACTGAAAAGATATATCATGCTCATGGGTTGGACGAATTAAAATGTTCTAAATGCCCATATTACCCAAAACAAAATACAGATTCAATGCAATCCCTATCAAAATAACAACAACACTTTTCACAGAACTGGAAAAAAATACTAAAATATGTCTGGAACCACAAAAGACCCCAAATAATCAAATCAATCTTGAAAAAACAAGAATAAAGCTAAAGGTATCACAGTTCAAGACTTCAAGCTATAGTACTCAAAACAGTATAGCACAGGCATAAAAACAGACACATAGATCAGTGGAACAGAATAGAGAATCCAGAAAGAAACACAAACTTATATCATTGATTAATATATAACAAAGAAAGCAAGAATATACAATGGGGAAAAGACAGTCTCTTCAATAAATGGCTGGGAAAACTGGACAGCTACATGCAAAAGAATGAAACTGGACCATTTTTTCACACCATGTACAAAAATAAACTTAACATGGGTTAAAGACTTAAATGTGAGACCTGAAACCATAAAACTCCTAAAGAAAACACAGGCAGCAATCTCTTGGACATTGGCCTTAGCAATTTTTCTAGATATGTCTCTTCAGGCAAGGGAAATAAAAGCAAAAACAAACAAACTATTGGACTTTATCAAATAAAAACCTTTTGCACAGTGAAGAAAATCATCAACAAAATGAAAAGGCAATTTACTGAATGGGTAAAGACATTTGCAAATGATATATCCAATTACAGGCTAATATGCAAAATATATGAAGAACTCATACTACTCAAAACCAAAAAAACACACACAATTTGAATTTAAAAATGGGCAGAAGACCTGAATAGACATTTTCCAAAGATAAAAAGAAGACCAAAAGATACATGCAAATATGCACAACATCACTCATAATTGGAGAAATGCAAATCAAAACCACAAACAGATATCACCTCATACCAGTGAGAATGACTAGTATCAAAAAGACAAGAAATATCAAGCATTGGTGAGGATATGGAGAGAAAGGAACCCTCATACATATCCATAACCCTTGGGATACCTATTATATCCTTGAGCTTTGAGTTTACTTTTATGTTTACATCTCCTCTGAGAAAAAGAGAGGAGGGGTTATATTTTAATAATAGATTATATATGAATAAAAAATGATACTTACTTATGGCATCTAAGTTCCAATGTGTTATATCAGAATTAACTATACCATCTGCATTTTGAGCTTCCACTTGAATGGTGTAGTGATCTGGGTTTGTTATTGTTGGAGGAAGAAAGGAGCAAGAAGCATGATTTCCCCTTGTAGAATTATCAGTTGGGCAAATATCACTTTTGTATCCATAAGAGCTTTGAAGGAAAAAGCAATTCAACATGAGTTTAGTACAGCAGTTTGGAAACAAAGCCATACTTAATATATTAAGCATGTATTTATGAGTTTCACTCTGGGTTTCTCTTGAGGACTATATCATCTCAAATATAATGCGCCTTTCTCCAAATTCCTTCTTCATCTCTTCCAAGGAGAGATCAAAGTTACCCATTTCTTGCCTGAGATGTTATGAGCCATAGAGACTTCCTTGGAACTCCGTAAGTCCGGCAAAATCTACGCTTGTAATACATTTCCTATTGGTAAGAAATACTGACTATGTGAAAACACCAGATTCTAGCCTTGAGAAATTATCCTTAAAAGACAAATAAAATCAAAGAGGATTTGTTAAATAAACTATGATAGATACATAAATAGAATTAAAATAGTTTTTAATAAATCAAGTTACTGATATGGAAAGATGCCCATACTCCTATTGGTGGTAAAAAGGGAAAAAAAAGGATGTGTATTATGTACATAATAATCACATTTATATAAACTTATATATTTATATAACTATTCTCAGAGATGTCTGAAAAGTTTTCATCGAAATGTTAAAATTTTATCTCTGGTGGTGGAATTTCAAGTGATTTTTTTTACATTCTTTATATTTTTCAGATAGAATTTTTATCACTGCCATACATTATTTTCAGAAAACTCATTAAATTGTTTTCCTGGGCATAAAGAAAACTTAAATCCTATCAAGCTATAACTTAATGAAGGTAAGTACAAAGATTGGTAGGAATCCAATGGGTGGGTACAGTCCTAGTCCCCATGGCTGGGGGATGATGATGTAAGAGATGAAATAGGCAGGGAACATCCTACTTTGCAAGATGCCAATGTTCGCTGGGGCTGGGCGCAATGGAGCAAAGCTTAAATGTACAGAAGCATGAAATTTTGAAAGTAGAAAAGACTTTAAAGGCTTTCTACTATTGTGGAGCCGTGCAAAAACAGCCTCCAGAGTACTGTTGGGTCAGGGTTCTAAGCACAAGCTCTGGGAGCTGACCAGGTTGGAATTCTGTGCCTTGGATAAGCTTCCTAACCTCCCTGTGCCTGAGTTTTCTCATCTCTAAAATGAGAATAATAATATACCTATGACATAGCACTGTTATGAGGATGAAATGGACTCATATGCATAAAGTTCTTTTAAAATGTCAGCCACTGGATCTAAAAGTGAAATGTTACTCATTGTTATGAGTACTATTACTGTAGCTGAATATATTTGCCTTTATTAATGCTGTAACCTCTAAGAAATCACCTTTCTTCCCTTTTCGGCGCCTCAAGGGCTCCTTCATACCTCAGTTCAAAAGTCACTCCCTCCCTGAAGGCATCCCAAGTCTCCTTATTCTTTCTCAAGGAAAAATCTATTCCTATCATTTCTGAGCATCAGTACGTTTTGTTCATACTACTGACCCACCACCATCTGTTCTCAGGGTTGACCATCCACAAGAAATCCTCCCATTCTATCTGGAAGAGATATTCTCAGTGATAAACTTACAAAACTACAAACCAGTCCAGGAGTCCTGGAGAGCCCAGCAGGCCTGGGGCCACCCACAGGGGTTGTATACAGGTCTGAGAACACCCTGGCATGAGGCACCATCTGACTTCAGCTCAGGTCAGGATCTCAGGGTCCTGGGACAGAGACCCATGTTGGGCTCCCCGCTCAGTGGGGAGTCTGCTTGTCCCTTTCCTTCCCACCCCTGTCTCTACCTTGCCCTCCCCCTGCCCATGCTCTCTCTGTCTCTCTCTTACATGAATAAATAAAATCTGAAGAAGAAAGTTTAAAAAAAAAGACCACTCAGGTATTTCCTACTTCTACAGGACCAATGGGTGAGAATAATGTTAATCCATAGGGAGTGATGGAAGGAGGGGGGGATGACTCCTTAAAAAAGAAAAATAGGAGTACACTTATTGAGGTTTTCAGATACATTCTTCTGGTACTTTCTATTCAACACCGGACCTTGAACTAATAAGTCTGCGAGAAGGTAAGACACTCGGATCATGGATTAGTGGGCCTTTATCACTCTGATCTTCAGAAGCAGGACTCAGCCAACTAGGCCTGCTGACCAAATACAGCCCATCTCTTCTTCTTGTAAGGCACAGAGGCTAAGAACAGGTTTTACATTTTTAAGTGGTTGGGGAAAACATAGAAAAAGAAAAATACTTTGTGGTGTGTGAAAATTATATGAAATTCAAATTTCAGTGTTCACAGATAAAGTTTTATTGAACAGTCTGGCCGCTTGGTTTACACACTGTGTCTGTGGCAGCTTTCCTGCAACAGTAGTAGTATTCAGTAGTTTCACAGAGATCCAATCTCCTCTAGGCCTAAAATATTTACTGTCTGTCCCTTCATAGGAAAAGTTTCCTGCCCTCTATTTTAAATCATCTCCCTGATATATCATGGATACATGAGTACTGCAAAGAAGAGTGTTTGCTTTTTTCCTTTTCTTCTACTGCAAAGCATGAAGTAGACTTCCCTGATAACACTAGTTACCAATTTTCAAGGAGTGGGAAAAAAAAGAATATATATGAGATCTTGTATTTAAAAACAAAACAAAACAAAACAAAAAGTTGGAATTACAGGCTCTCTTTCTGAAATGGAAAAAGTTTAAAGATCATCTTTCAATATTTCCTAACATGGGTTTCCTTATTCTTAGGGAACATGAAGGAAATAAAGTGTTTTATGGGCTATTTTCAAAATTTCAAAAAATCCCCTGCACATAGTCACTAAAACATCTAGCTTTTGGCTAGGATTATAATAAAATTTTTCAAATTTTTATTCTAGTAGGATTAGACTAAAAAGGAATGCTTGAGATAGTGAAAATTTTGGGAATCACTGTCCTGGTGGAATACTGTTTGACAGGGGTCACACAGCAAATTAGTGGCAGGCTGAGAAAAATGTGTCTCCCAGTTATGGGTTTATAACCCCACTTACTATAACCGAGTTCATGAAGAAGGAACAGTTTTATGGCACATTCTGGAAAGAGGACAAATATAGCTGAATAGAGTAAATAAACAGATTTTTTCACTATGCTTATAACGGGTGACCACTCTCAGCCAAGTCAGTGCCTCTCAGAGGAGGTCCTCATGAAGCTACATCTTCCCTCTCCCCCCACTGTAGCTGCAGATACTGTCACATGGCTATAGCAGCCAAGATGTCACCCCAGACACTGGACACAAATAGGGGTCAACCAGAAGCTGTAATGAAGAAAACCTTTAATTTCATAAGTGACTCGAATCATGAATGACCCAGGAGCCTCTGCCTCCTTCCCTTACTCCCACTGATAGCACACAAGCTCCCATACTTACTAAGTTCTCTTTACTTTGTACCATGTATAACTGGCTTCTTTCTCTGGACTCCAGGTGCAAGTAAAATTTTCCTCATAGTAAAAGACACACGAAATGTTCTCAGGCTTAGCAGGCAGAACTAGATAAACAAACAAACAAATATATACATACATAAATATAAGTACACACACACACACACCCCGACACAATCATTTCATGAAAACAGGCAGGTCAAAAGCTGGTCTTTTTTGGTTAGTTGATACATACAATAGATTCTCCCATTCATGGCCAAGGAAAGAATCTAACTCCCTTTCTTCAATTATTCCCCTTGAAGAACTAGATTTTACCTTTTAAAAAAATACTTTTTACATTCTTAATCAAAAGCAACATTTGAGAAGCAAAAATCTTTAAAATGCCATGCAAATATAAAGTGTTAGTAAAATACTAAGTCAAGCATCAAATGTTGGAACCAGTCTGGGTAACTGGGCAATGGATGATATGTGGAAAAGAGAAAAACACAAAATGTTCAACTACACCACACTTCAACCTTATGAGCAGATGCTTAACTGAGCCACCAAGGTGCCCCTACAGCTGCACCCCATCCTTGAAGCACCCATTAGTCATCAGTGCAGTCAGATTTTCTATCTTGTGCTGCCGGGAAGACGGCAGAGTAGGAGGACCCTAACCTTACCTCGTTCCACAGATACTACTAGGTAACATTCATATCAGTTTGAATATTCCAGAAAAAGAACCAAAGACTAAAAGAACAAACCCCACAAACAAAGGTAGAGAAAAGACCACACTGAAGAAGGCAGAGATGAGATTTGAGACCTAGGGGATTACGGCCATCCACAAACAGGAGGGAGCTGAGAGTATAGTGAAGGCAAGAAACAGACAATCACACTGGGGACTCAAAATGGGTAAAACAAACCCCCATAACATTTGACTTTGAAAACAAGAGGGGCCTGATTTTGTGAGTTACAAACAGTAGGACTCGAAGCCTGAAATTCTTAAAATAAGGTGTTTGGCTCTAGAAGAGCTCTGAGGGACTTAGGAAGCTGAGTCCTCACCCTTAAAGAGACAGCATGACAAGAAGCCTGAGCAGATACAGTGGAGAACCAGCAGTTTGAAAACCACTGGGTGGCAGGGGCTCCTGTGTGGATCATTTGGTTGGGTATCTGCCTCTTAATATCAGCTCAGGTCATGATCCCAGAGTTGTAGGATCAAGCCCTGTGTCCAGCTCTGCACTCAGCACAGAGTCTGCTTCAGATTCCCTCTCTGCTCTTCCTCAGCCCCTCCCGACTTGTATAGTCTATAAACAAATAATAAACAAACAAATCAATAAAGTCTTATAAAAAAAAAAAAGAAAGACAGAATATCACTGGTGGCAAATGGGAGGAAGAGTGATTTACTCATAACTAGGAGTGTCTTGGAGAGCTAGGGATCTCAGAAAGACTCCTCCAGGATCAAAGGAGTTAGTATGCACCAATCCCCACCCCTGCCCCCCAGCATAAACACATAGCAATCTGTGGGAACCAGCACTTTGCCCACATTCCCTACCTAACTTGCTTGCCCTAAGCGCCCCCTCCATGCTTCAATTTATCTGCCCTGTCCAGCCACACTTGCCTCAGCCCCAGCAATGCAGAGCCCTCCCACAGAAGATCAATACAAACCTCACCAGCATTGCCTCTCCCAACCTGTGCGTTTTGCAAAGCCTAGGTCTTGGTGGTGGCAGGCTCTGCAAAAGGCTGAGGCTTTGTTAAAAGTGCAAGACCTTCCCACATGCCTTTTACAGATCCACTTAGGCTGGCCCGTACTAACAGCAGCTCCAGGTCTCAATTGGCAAGCAGACCAGAGTGTACTTGTTTAAATACAAGCCACAACTGCAGGGAACCAAATACTACCTACGACAGGCAAAGAGAGTCACTGTAGACAACTGAACTGAAGCAAAAAGAGACAAGAACATAAGACACATGCAACCTCCAGAGGAGAAACTCCCTGAAGGGCTAGATCCTGGGGAACAGGGGACATTGCAATGTAGGGTACTTCTGGACCTCTTCTTCCTAAAGTAATTACCTTCAAGAGCAGGAGACATAGCTGACTTATCTTGCATACAAAACAGACACAGACAGTTACCAAAAAATGAGATGACAGAGAAGTATATCCAAGTGAGAGAATAGGACCAAACCAGAGCAAGAGACATAAGCAAAACAGACATAAGTAATATGCCTGATAGAGAATTTAAGGAATGATCATAAAGATACTCACTGGACTGGAGAAAAGGATAGAGGACATCAGTAAGACACTTAACAAAGAGATAAAAACAAATCAGAGATAAAGACCATGACAGATGAAATTAAAAATACACTTGATAGAATAAGTAGCAGGCTAAATGAAACAGAGAAATAATGACCTAGAATACAGGGTAATAGTAACCAAATTGAGCAAATGAGGGGGGAAAATTATGAAAACTGAGAACGTCTGAGGGAACTCAGTGACTCCATCAAGTATGAAAACACTCACATTATAGGAAGTCCAGAGGAAGAAAAGAGAGAAAAGGGGGCAAAACATTCATCTGAAGAAATAAGAGCTGAAAACTTCCAAGAGACACAGAGTGCCCGTTGCAGATCCAAGAGGCACAGAGACTCACATGGAACATTCTCCAGACTAGATCACATATTAGATCACAAGACAAGTCTCAAAAATTCAAAAAGATTGAAATCATAAATAGCATTCATTTTTTTCTGACCACAATACCATGAAACCAGAAGTCAACCACAGGAAAAAATCTGGAAAGACCACAAATTCACAGAGGTTAAACAACATGCTACTAAACAATGAATGAGTCAAAAAAGAAATCAATAAAGTAGAAATAAAAGATTCCCTGGTGGGGTGCCTTGGTGGCTCAGTGGGTTAAGCCACTGCCTTCAGCTTGGGTCATGATCTCAGGGTTTTGGGATCGAGCCCCGCATCCGGCTCTCTGCTCAGCAGGGAGACTACTCCCTCCCCCCTGCCCCACTCTCTGCTTGCCTCTCTGCCTTCTTGTGATTTCTCTCTCTGTCAAATAAATAAATAAAATCTTAAAAAAAAAAAAAAGATTCCGGGAAACAAATGAAAATGAAAAGAGAATGATTCAAATATTTGGGGCTTAGCAAAAGTGGGTCAAGAGGGAAGTTTATAGTAATACAGGCTTACTTCAAGAAGCAAAAAACGGTCTCAAATAAACAACCTAATCTTAAGAGCTAGAAAAGAACAACAAACAAAACCACAAACCAGCAGAAGGAAAGAAATAATAAAGATTAGAACAGAAATAAATGATATAGAAACTAAAAAACAATAGAACAGATCAATGACCAGGAGCTGGTTCTTTGAAAAGATCAAAAAAATTGATAAGCCTCTAGACAGACTCATTAAAAAGAGAGAGAGAGAGATAGAGAGAGAAAGAGAGAGATAAGGCCCAACTAAACAAAATCACAAATATAAAAGAGGAAATAACAACCAGAAAGAAAAACAAATGTAAGAGAATGCTGTGAAAAATTACATGACCCAAAATGGACAACCTAGAAGAAATGGATAAATTCCTAGAAATATAAGACTACCAAAACTGAAACAGGAAGAAATAGAAAATCTGAACA
This sequence comes from Meles meles, assembly GCF_922984935.1. Taxonomy (NCBI): domain Eukaryota; kingdom Metazoa; phylum Chordata; class Mammalia; order Carnivora; family Mustelidae; genus Meles; species Meles meles. The sequence continues at coordinate 97,649,926 of NC_060068.1, forward strand.
GATCCATTACTAGAAAGGAAATCAAGTCAGTACTCAATAAATTCCCAACAAACAAAAGTCCAGGACCAGACAGCTTCACAGGCAAATTCTACCAAACATATAAAGAAGATTTAATACCTATTCTTCGCAAACTATTCCAAAAAATAAAAGAGGAAGGAAAAATTCTAAATTCATTCCATGAATCCATGAAATCAGCATTATCCTGATACCAAAACCAGATGAAGACTCCACCAAAAAAGAAAACTACAAGCCAATATCTCTGATGAATATAGATCCAAAAATCCTTAGCAAAACATCAGGAAACTGGTGTTTTAATGATACATTAAAAGAGGGGCGCCTGGGTGGCTCAGTGGGTTAAGCCTCTGCCTTCAGCTCAGGTCATGATCTCAGGGTCCTGGGATCGAGCCCCGCATTGGGCTCTCTGCTCAGCAGGGAGCCTGCTTCCTCCTCTCTCTGCCTGCCTCTGCCTACTTGTGATCTGTCAAATAAATAAATAAAATTTAAAAAAAAAAAAGTTGTTCACCATGGTCAAGTGGGATTTATTCCTGGGTTGCAAGGGTAGTTCAATATTCTCAAATCAATCAGTGTGATATATCACACCTATAAAACAAATTATAAAAACCATATGATCATTTCAATAGATGCAGAAAAACCATTTAACAAAGTATAACCCATTCGTTTAAAAAAAAAAAAAAACCTCAACAAAATAGGGATAGAGGGAACATACCTCAATATAACAAAGGCCTTATATGAAAACCCACAGCTAGGGTGCCTGGGTGGCTCAGTTGGTTAAGTGTCTGCCTTCTGCTCAGGTCATGATCCCAGGGTCCTAGGATGGAGCCTCGTGTCAGGCTATCTGTTCAGCGGGGAGCCTCCTTTTCCCACTCTCTCTGCCTCTCTGCCTGCTTGTGCTTGCTCTCCGTCTCTCTCAAATAAATTTAAAAAATCTTTAAAAAAAAGAAAGAAAAACCCACAGCCAACATCATAGTAATGGGAAAAAACTGAAAGCATTTCCCCTAAGATCAGGAATAAGACAAAGATGTCCACTCTCACCACTTTTATTCAACATAGTACTGGAAGACCTAGCCACAGCAAGCAGACAACAAAAAGAAATTAAAGGCATCCAAATTGGTAAGGAAGAAGCAAAACTTTCACTAATTGCAGATGACATGATACTATATATAGAAAATGCTTAAGACTACACCAAAAAACTACTGGAACTGATAAATGAATTCACTGAAGTCTCAGGATACAAAATCAACATACAGAAATCTGTTGCATTTAATATATTTAATAATGCTACTTTTATTTAATAATGCTACTAATAGTGAAGTAGCAGAAAGAGAAATTAAGAAAGCAATTCCATTTATAATTGCACCAAAAATAATAAAGTACCTAGGAATAAATTTAACCAAAGAGATGAAAGACCTATACTCTGAAAACTGTAAGACATTGATGGAAGTCCCACATCAAACAAACAAATAAACAAAACAAAAACCAGTTTATTAATGCATGCAGTGCATATCATTCAGGAGATACCTCAATGAAAAGTATTTAGAAGAGATGGTTGATCTTGGGCTCACATAGCATCTTAACAAAAATACAATAAATTTGTGCAGACCAGACAAGACAAAGGAAAAGAATTTAGCTTTCCAAGGGTAGGAAACAAGAAGGTAAATATGTGTGGGAAACTAATGCAGTAGGCTTCATTTTTGCATCTGTTGATTCTCCTCTGCCTCCACAACAAAATAATCCCCATGTCAAAGTAGCATATTTTGGAATGGAATATTTTAATCCCTTACTCTAGTATTACAGAACACATTTGTGATAAATAAAATGTACATTCAGTAGTATTTCTAGTGTTCATCAATATCTCCCCTTCTTGGACATGCAGCAAGATCTTACTTTCTTGCCACCTTGAAATTAGGCATGGCCATGTGAGAGGATCATTTAAGTTGTGGTGCATGATTCTCCTTTCTTTCCTTCCTCTGTTCCCGCACACCCTGCAAATCCATGGTGAGATGATAGCATCTTAGGGTGGCAGAGCCTTCATCACCCGGGCTCCTGCTTACCTCTAATGGACATACAGAGTTTGCTGCTTTAAACACTGAGATACGGGGCTTGTTTATTCTTGCAGCATAAACAACTTTCCCTGACTAATGTAAAAAATAGACAGTCTGCTCTGAAAATCCAGGATTCTAAGACTTGGGAGAAGAATTCATCTTATCAGTAGTTTTCTCTCTTCATGTGTTCTCATGACTCTAACACTCTAGAGTACTTGCCAGTACTCCTGGGTCTTTATAAAACTCCTAAGCACCACAGGTATATCCCAGGGGGCTACAAGACAGTCCATGCCAGAGGAGAGGTCTGGAAGATGTTATCTGTGAGTTACGACTGCATCTAGGTCACCCCCAATTACTACATGTTACAGTTTTAATTATATGTGCTCAAATTCATAGTTGAAGCCCCAACCCCCACTGCCTCAGAAAATGACTCTATTTGGAGATAAGGTTTTTAAGGTTTTAATTACCATTGAGAGCATTAAGTTAGGCCCTAATCCAATCCAACTGGTGTTCTTATAAGAGGAGATTAAGACACACAGAGGGATGACCATTCAAAGAGGAAACAAGAAGAATGCTATTTATGCCCCAAGGAGAGAGGTGTCAGGAAATCAACTCCATGGGCACCTTGATCTTGGACTTCCAGCCTCCCAGACTATGAAAAAAATATATTTCTGCTGTTTAAGCCACTCAGTGTGTAGTAATGAGAGCCCTAGCAAACTGGTACATGACATGATGCCTTCTCTACATTCCCAGTACCCAATCCCCAATTCCTCTCTGGTCCTAATTCTTCTAAATATAAGATGCAATCAAAGTAATGGATAATATATCTGCAAGGCCCATAGTCTTAAGTTGTCCCATAGTCTTAAATTGGACCATTGTAAAAATATGTTATGTCATCATTTCCCTTTATATCCTTGGAAATTATTGAAAATACTGTGGTTACATATTTTTGTTTTTATGTGTGTGTTTTACATGAAACGACTGTTCTTACCATAAAAACTATTGAGATAAGAACTTACTACCACTCTAACACAGTGGATCTTGGCCTTTTGGGGGGTCATATCTCCCTCTGAAACTATGATAGGCCATCTTGCCAAATTTGCACACACATATATATACATCAACATGCACGCACCCATCCACAGAAATTCAGGGAGTTCACAAATCCCCTGTTGTTCATCTACATATACCCAAGGTCCAGGAGTCCCCTTGCACTCCAATTCACAGTTCTTGTCCAAAGAATTTAGTAAGAGTCATATAATCCATAAAAAGGGACCTGTCAACCTACCTGCCAGGCTGAATTTGCAGAGTAGAAGGAGCAGCCACAGCGCCCACACCCCCATCATCCCCAAGTTAATGCAGGCAGGCTGAGGAGAGAACTGAAAACGTCATCAGTCAGGATTTCCTATCTCTTTTAAATAACTCTATTTCCAGCAACAAACAGATTCTGGGGGTTTTAAGGGAAAGTCTTTTTTTTTTTTTCTGACTTTCTTTTTAATTTATATTTTTGGCTCTCATCACATGAATCCCCTCACAATTTCTTCATCAGCCCCAGTCAACATTTAATTTACCCAAAATTCATTCCACTGTGTAACACGAAAAGTACACCAGCCACCAAGAAAAAAAGGACTGTGAGTTGTATAGATCAGAGACTATGTCCGCCTCAGGACTGAGGCACTGCAGCCAGATGGAACGACTCCTAATTTCTCGAAAGTGCCATGGTATTTCACATCCCCATGCTTTGCTCATGTGGTTCCTTCTGCCTACAATGTCCTTTCCCCCTCATTCTTGGCAAATGCCACTTCCACTGTAGCACATGTCACACAGAATGATGTTTAGCACTTTACTTGTTGGCTTCTGTACACAGAGCTTCTGCCTAGGGAAGCTCTTCTTACTCCTCTCTAAAGTCTAAGTATTTAAGTACCTACTGGTACATGATAGACATACAATATTGTTAACAGAATCAATTAGAACAAAAAGGTTGCTGACTGTACATCTCATCCCACAAAGAGATGGTGGGATAATCTAAGGATAAAGCAAATGTAAAAGTAATCACTCATTTCTGGAAGAAATAAAGGACTCCACATCTCATCCGACAGATCATTATAGGAAAAAAGAAAAAGATTTCTCAACAAAATAAATCATTTGAAAAAAATTCATGTGCATCATTTCTGGAGAAAACCACCAGGTTAAAATTTTCTTATATACAAACCAATTGAAATATCTTACTAACTGAAAATGCTGAGGGCAATAAAGCAGAATGAGAACTTGGGTCTGTAATGGTAAAAATACTATCAGGAAACAATAAGAGACTGGTTACATAACAGCAATAGTAACCACCTGTTACTCAATAGCAGTAGCTACTCTCTCAGGAAATTACCGTTTTAATTTAAATGAGCACAAAACAAAGAGAAATTTAAAAAAATTTTTTTAAAGATTTTATTTATTTATTTGACAGACAGAGATCACAAGCAGGCAGAGAGGCAGGCAGAGAGAGAGAGAGGGAAGCAGACTCCCCGCCGAGCAGAGAGCCTGATGCGGGACTCGATCCCAGGACCCTGAGATCATGACCCGAGCCAAAGGCAGCGGCTTAACCAACTGAGCCACCCAGGCGCCCCTTAAAATTTTTTGATGAAGAGTAAGTGTGTTCTTCAAAATTAGTTGTAACACTAATGGTGTTTGTCAGTGCCTAACTATTCAGAACATTGTCTTAATTTTCTCCATTTCTTACCTAGAAGACATGCCTCTATACTAGTCCTAAAATCATTCTGGAAAGGGAGGGAGGCCCTACCATGAAAACTATATAAAAACTATGATGCTCAAATTCTCAATAAATGAATAATTATGGATGTTAAAACTAAAATTATTATTCTGACAAGGGGTTTTAATTTTAGGAAATTATCAGTATTAACTGTTGAATAAAACATTTTACAATTAATAATCACTGCTTGCCTCCTTTAAAATGAGAATACTCACCTATTATTTGTGAATTTTGAAAATCCTTCTAAAAAAATCATCAGTACTGGGGCGCCTGGGTGGCTCAGTGGATTAAGCCGCTGCCTTCGGCTCAGGTCATGATCTCAGGGTCCTGGGATCGAGCCCCGCATCGGGTTCTCTGCTCCGCAGGGAGCCTGCTTCCTCCTCTCTCTCTGCCTGCCTCTCTGCCTACTTGTGTTCTCTCTCTCTGTCAAATAAATAAATAAAATCTTTTTTTAAAAAATTAAAAAAAAATCATCAGTACTAAATCACACTCAGAGACAAAACTAGAAAAATTGCAGTAGTTGCAGAGAAAGACATTCTAGAAGTTGACACTGCCCAAGTGCTCGTCCTGGCACCCCCTTGACTCATCTGGTGATCTCAAGTATTCTCTTATTCACTCATCAGTGTCCCAGTCACACATTAGGTGTTTAGAATAAAAGATGATCCTGTCACCAACCTCATTCTAGTTCAGTGGTTTTTAACAAGGAGAAGGGAGTCAGAAGATGGAGAGGATACCAAAGTGAGCTACTGTGACTAATGGCTCCATATCAATTATCCCTCCAAATGGGTTTGAAAAGGAAAAAGAGTTGAGAACCACGGATCTACTTGCAGAGACAGAAGCATGGATACTAATAGCAAATATCACGTTAAGTGCAACAAGTGTGCAGAGCATCTGTGAGAAATGAGCCAATGACTATGGAAAGCTAACAAGCAGTGATGAATAATGATGCCCCTCATTCCACCACTTCCCTGGCCCTCCAGTGCTTCTTCCACTTCCCTTCACACACCAGAGGACCATCACAATGTGACTGCTTGTGGGTAGTAAACAGGAACTAATCCAAGGTGCCTCCAAGGAACTTAGAAATAAGTTCAAATGGGAATTCAACTAGCAAAATCAGTGCACAAAAGCCATCCTAGTTATCTGTGGGAGTAAATCAGGGGGTAAATATGCAGATGTAGAGTTTGAGTTCACTCTAAACACCGGCCAAGGAAATCTGGGCATAATCTCAGACAGGTGGATCTGGAAAATAATTATCATCACTTAGTTGCAGGAAACTACTTGACTGATTGTATCTTAAATGGAAGGAGACTGAGAACCCAAAGGACAGACTTTCAAATGTTGATGGTTAAAAAAGGAGAAGTTGGCAGAGTTTATCCAGTACTATCTCCTGGAGGAAATGATGAAATTTCCTGGTATTGGAGTGATATACTCCAAGATAGGGAAACCCATCAGACCTAACCACAGTCTTGAGAAAGAAAACTCAAAAGAAAAATCTTCACCATCGCTGTGAAGCCTTCTTTGATAATTAATTTAAGGGAGGAGACCATGAATAAGAGACTTGAGTCGTTAGAAAGACTACCCTCAGGGTGTCTGGGTGGCTTAGTCAGTTAGCAACTGACTCTTGGTTTCGGCTCTGGTAATGATTTCAGGGTTGTGAGAGGGAGCCCTGAGCCAGGCTCCATGCTCAGTAGGGAATCTGCCTGGGGATTCTCTCCCTCTGCCCCTCCCTCTACTCAGGCTCACTCCCATACTCACTCTCGCTCTCTCTTTTTAAAATAAATATTTAAAGAAAAGAATCCTCCCCACTCTTTTTGAGCACAGTAAAGGTGTCACCTGCTCTCAGGAAAGTAGTCATATCCTTAGTGCCTCTTCGGATGAGACAATTAGAATTCATAGTTTAAAATCTGGGAAAACTCTGAAGGAATTTTGCATCCATCCCTCCTTCGTTAGTGAAGCTACTTTGACACAAGATGGACTTGGTGCATCTTCTGATTGCCCTGTAAAGATGTGGAATATGAAGACCACAGAATGTTCAAATAACTCTAAAGCCCTGGGCAGTGCTACAGGGACAGATACCATGGTCAACAGTGTGATCCTGCTTCCTAAAACCCAGAACACTTTGTGGCATGCACCAGATGAAATAACAGTGGTCACCATGACCTTGCAGGGTCAGATCGTCAGAAGCTTCAGCTCTTTGAGAGAGGTGGTGGTGAATTTGCTTGCTGCACCCTCCCCCTCCATGGTGAATGGATATACTGTGTCAGGGAGGACTTTGTGCTCTACCGTGTTAGCACAGTCACTAGCAAACTGCAGAGAACGTTCTTTCATGAGAAAGGTGTGATTGGTATCCCACATCACCCTCATCCAAGCCTACTGCTACCTATAGTGAGGATGGACTCCTAAAGCTCTGGAGACCCTAATTTCACTTTTCTTTTAAAGAGCATGTATTTAAGTGAAGACATATTCACGTATTGCTTTTTTTTTTTTTTTTGGCTACCTTTTCTCAACAATTATCTAAATTTAGGCATAAGAATAATATTTTGAAAATTTCGTGTTCAGAAAAAAAAAAAACAAAAACAAAAAACCCATCAGTGTCTTTAAGTCCAAATGAGGTAATTCAGCCTCCCTAAATCTAAGCAATTCTGGGGTTTAGAACGACTCTGGGCCCTAGAAAATTCACAAAGATTATGCTATGCTCTGGAGGAAATCAAATCATTTCCTGCATTTCCCAGGTCATCAGCCCTAACTTCTAAATGTAGCAGCATTGAACAACTGTCTTCAGTAAAAAGGCACTTCCTAGAAATATAATTTCTCATTAGTGGGACCTCATTTGAATACAGCATTTAATGGAGATGCCCAGAATTCTCAAACACCACTATGAATATTCCACATTGGACTAAAGGACTCTTAGAATACATAGTGATGCCACTTAAGTAACCTGTGATAGCTTATCTTAAAGTGTAAACCCAGTAGTAGCTACTGTTATGAGAAGGATTGAAAACAAATCCAAGCAATTACTGCTGACTATGCACAATGCCTGTGGACAAGACAAGAAGCAGGGAAAAAAAGGAGGAGATGCTTCATCTTCCAGTTTCTCTTAAAAATGTTAGCATGTGAAGACGGCGGAGAAGTAGCAGGCTGAGATGATATCAGGTAGCAGGAGATCAGCTAGATTATCAAACCATTCTGAACACCTACAAATCCAACAGGAGATAGAAGAGAAAAATAGCAGCAATTCTAGAAGCAGAAAATTGACCACTTTCTGAAAGGTAGGACGTGCGGAGCAGTGAATCCAAAGAGACAGGAAGATAGACCATGGGGGGAGGGGCCGGCTCCTGGCAAGTGGTGGAGCAACGGAGCACAAAATCAGTACTTTCAAAAGTCTGCTCCACTGAGGAACATTGCTCCAGAGTCTAAGCTGGGGTGAAGCCCATGCAGGGACAACGTTGTCCCAGGTTCTGCGGGGTCACAGAAGGATCGGGGGTGTCTGACTGTTGCAGAGCTCGCAGGATTAGAGCGGGGAAGCTGGCTACAGAGATGGAGCCAAGGAGTGAGCTCTCAATTCGGGGTTATATTAAACTGTGATCTGAGGCACAGTCAGACCACTGCTCTGTGAGCAGAGACACTACGCAATCTGGGAAGATCCCCCCCCCCCCCCCGGAAGAGCACAGGGATCTGCTGGGTTTGGAGACTCTAGGAGGGGCTGTATGCCAGAGACAGAGATGCTTGGTCACTGGCTGGGTGAGCTCGGAGTGCAGCCAGAGGCCAGGGGTCACAGGAGTGATTGAGCACTTTTCTCCGAGGGCATACTGAGGAGTGGAGCCCCAAGCTCTCAGCTCCTCCGGGCCAGAGAGTGGGAGGCCACCATTTTCATTCCTGTCCTCCAGAACTCTATGGAAAGCATTGAGGGAACAAAAGTTCCAAAAGTGAACATGAGTGGATTATTTAGCCGGGCCCCTCGTAAGGGTGGTGCAATTCTGCATTGGGCAAAGACACTTGAGAATCACTATAACAGGCCCCATCCCAGAAGATCAGCAAGAAATCCAGCCAAGACCAAGTTCACTTACCAGGCAGAATAGCGGAATTTCAGAGGAAGAGAAAGCAAAGCATGGAATTCATGGCTTTCTCCCCATGATTCTTTAGTCCTACAGAGTTAATTAATTTTTTTAATTTTATTTTTTTCTTAAGCTAAAGTTTTTTTAACTTTTACTCTTTCCTCTTTTAACGTTTTTAAACTAGTTTATCTTAATATCTTTCATAAAAAAACCTTTTGAACCTTCATTATTATAGTCATATTTTATCCTTCATTGTATCTAACTTTATTTTTTGTATACACATAGGGTTTTTTCTTCTAAAAAAATTTGGGATACAATTTCTTCTAATAGATCAAAATATACCCTAAATCTAGCACAGGGCTTTGTTCTAGTCTCCAGCCTGAGCAAATTCTTTCCACTTTTTCTTTATTCTCCCAACCAACTTATTAACTCCCTTTTTAGAAAATTTAAAAATTTTTTTCATCTTTATTGTCATATTTCATCCCTTCATCGTGTTTACCCTTATTGTGTGTGTGTGTGTGTGTGTGTGTGTGTGTGTGTGTATTTTTTTCTTTTTTCCTCATTCTTTAAAATTTTGGGAGGTAGTTTCATCTAAGAGACCAAAATATTCCCAAAATTAAGTGGGTGACTCTGTTCTATTCACCAGTCTAATATATATATCTTTTCTTTTTTATATTTTTTATTTTTTTAATTTTTTTTTTCCCTGAACTTCTTTTTACCCTCTCTTCTCCCCCCACAATTTGGGGTCTCTTCTGATTTGGTTAAAGCACATTTTCCTGGGGTCTTTGTTCTCGTTTTAGTACTTTATTCTCTCCTTCTTATATTCTTATCTGGATAAAACGGCAAGGTGTAAAAACTCACCACAAAAAAAAGAAAAAGAGGCAGTACCAAAGGCTAGGGACCTAATCAATATGGACATTGTAATATGTCAGATGTAGAGCTCAGAATGACAATTCTCAAAGTGCTAGCTGGGCTTGAAAAAGGCATGGAAGATATTAGAGAAAAACTGTCTGGAGAAATAAAAGCCCTTTCTGGAGAAATAAAAGAACTAAAATTTAACCAAGTTGAAATAAAAAAAGCTATTAATGAAGTATTATAAAAAAAAATGGAGGCTCTTACTGCTAGGATAAATGAGGCAGAAGAGAGAATTAGTGATATAGAAGACCAAATGACAGAGAATAAGGATGCTGAGCAAAAGCGAGACAAAGAACTACTGAGCTACAAGGGGAGAATTCGAGAGATAAGTGATACCATAAGACAAAACAACATTAGAATAATTGGGATTCCAGAAGAAGAAAGAGAGAAGGGAGCAGAAGGTATATTGGAGAGAATTATTGTAGAGAATTTCCTTAATATGGCAAAGGGAACAAGCATCAAAATCCAGGAGGTACAGAGAATCCCCCTCAAAATCAACAGGAATAGGTCCACACCCCATCACCTAATAGTAAAATTTACAAGTCTTAGTGACAAAGAGAAAATCCTCAAAGCAGCCTGGGACAAGAAGTCTGTAACATACAATGGTAAAAATATTAGATTGGCAGCAGACTTATCCACAGAGACCTGGCAGGCCAGAAAGAACTGGCATAATATATTCAGAGCACTAAATGAGAAAAACATGCAGCCAAGAATACTATATCCAGCTAGGCTATCACTGAAAATAGAAGGAGAGATAAAAAGCTTCCAGAACAAATAAAAACTAAAAGAATTTGTAAACACAAATTTTGAAATATTGGAAATATTGAAAGGAAATATTGAAAGTGGTCCTCTAAAGCAAAGAGAGCCTAAAAGTAGTAGACCAGAAAGGAACAGAGGCAATATACAGTAATAGTCACCTTACAGGCAATACGATGGCACTAAATTCATATCTCTCAATAGTAACCCTGAATGTAAATGGGTCAAATGCCCCAACCAAAAGACACAGGGTATCAGAATGGATAAAAAACCAAAACCCATCAATATACTATACTATACTATACTATACTATACTATACTATAAGAAACTCATTTTAGACCCAAAGACACCTCCAGATTTAAAGTGAGGGGGTGGAAAACAATTTACCATGCTAATGGGCATCAAAAGAAACCTGGAGTGGCAATCTTTATATCAGATAAATCAGATTTTAAGCCAAAGACTATAATAACAGATGAGGAAGGACACTATATCATACTCAAAGGGTCTGTCCAACAAGAAGATCTAAAAATTTTATATATCTATGCCCTTAACATGGGAGCAGCCAACTATATAAACCAATTAATAACAAAATCAAAGAAACACATCAACAATAATACAATAATAGTAGGGGACTTTAACACTCCCCTCACTGAAATGGACAGATCATCCAAGCAAAAGATCAACAAGGAAATAAAGGCCTTGAATGACACACTGGACCAGATGGACATAACAGATATATTCAGAACATTTCATTCCAAAGCAACAGAATACACATTCTTCTCTAGTGTACATGGAATATTCTCCAGAATAGATCACATCCTGGGTCACAAATCAGGTCTCAACCAGTATCAAAAGACTGGGATCATTCCCTGCATATTTTCAGACCACAATGCTCTGAAGCTAGAACTAAATCACAGAGGAAATTCGGAAAGAACCGAAATACATGGAGGCTAAAGAGCATCCTTCTAAAGAATGAATGGGTCAATGAGCAAATTAAAGAAGAATTGAAAAAATTCATGGAAACAAATGATAATGAAAACACAACAGTTCAAAATCTGTGGGACACAGCAAAGTCAGTCCTGAGAGAAAAATATATAGCGATACAAGCCTTTCACAAGAAATAAGAAAGGTCTCAAATACATAACCTAACCCTACACCTAAAGGAGCTGGAGAAAGAACAACAAAGAAAGCCTAAACCTAGCAGGAGAAGAGAAATAATAAAGATCAGAGCAGAAATAAATGAAATAGAAACCAAAAACAAACAAACAGTAGAATAAACGAAAGTAGGATCTGGTTCTTTAAAAGGATTAGTAAGATTGATAAACCCCTGGCCAGACTTATCCAAAACAGAAAGGACCCAAATAAATAAAATCATGAATAAAAGAGGAGAGATCACAACCAACACCAAAGAAACAAAAACAATTATAAGAACGTATTATGAGCAGCTATACGCCAGCAAATTTGACAATCTAGAAGAAATGGATGCATTCCTAGAGACATATAAATTACCACAACTGAACCAGGAAGAAATAGAAAACCTGAACAGACCCATAACCAGTAAGGAGATTGAAGCAGTCATCAGAAATCTCCAAACAGGGGCGCCTGGGTGGCTCGGTGAGTGAAGCCTCTGCCTTCAGTTCAAGTCATGATCTCAGGGTCCTGTGATTGAACCCCACATTGGGCTCCCTGCTCACCAGGAAGCCTGCTTCCCCTTCTCTCTCTCTCTCTCTGCCTGCTTCTCTGCCTCCCTGTGATCTGTCTCTCTGTCAAATAAATAAATAAAATCTTTAAGAACTCTTCAAACTTGAGGCACCTGGGTGGCTCAGTGGATTAAAGCCTCTGGCTTCGGCTCAGGTCATGATCCCAGGGTCCTGGGATCGAGCCCCACATCGGGCTTTCTGCTTGGCAGGGAGCCTGCTTCCTCTTCTCTCTCTCTGCCTGCCTCTCTGCCTACTTGTGATTCTCAGTCTGTCAAATAAATAAATAAAATCTTAAAAAAAAAAAAAAAGAACTCCTCAAACTCAACACACACAAAACAGATGATCATTAAAAAAAAAAAGAAGAAAGAAAAATCTCCAAACAAACAAGAGCCCAGGGCCAGACGGCTTCCCAGGGGAATTCTACCAAACATTTATAGAAGAATTAATTCCTATTCTCCTGAAACTGCTGCAAAAAATAGAAATGGAAGGAAAACTTCCAAACTCATTTTATGAGGCCAGCATTACCTTGATTACACCACCAGACAAGGGTCCCATAAAAAAGAGAATTACAGACCAATATCCTTGATGGACACAGATGCAAAAATTCTCACCAAAATACCAGCCAATAGGATCCAACAGTACATTAAAAGGATTATTCACCACGACCAAGTGGGATTTATTCCAGGGCTGCAAGGTTGGTTCAACATCCGCAAATCAAACAATGTGATACAATACATTAATAAAAGAAAGAACAAGAACCATATGATACTCTCAATAGATGCTGAAAAAACATTTGACAAAGTACAGCATCCTTTCCTGATCAAAACTCTTCAAAGTGTAGGGATAGAGGGTACATACCTCAGTATCATCAAAGCCATCTATGAAAAACCCACCATGAATATCATTCTCAATGGAGAAAAACTGAGAGCTTTTCCGCTGAGGTCAGGAACATGGCAGGGATGTCCATTATCACCACTGCTACTCTACATAGTACTAGAAGTCCTAGCCTCAGCAATCAGACAACAAAAGGAAATTAAAGGCATCCAAATTGGCAAAGAAGTCGTCAAACTATCACTCTTTGCAGATGATACGACACTTTATGTGGAAAACCCAAAAGACTCCACTCCAAATCTGCTAGAACTTGTATAGGAATTCAGTAAAGTGTCAGGATATAAAAATCAATGCACAGAAATCAGTTGCATTTCTTTACACCAACAACAAGACAGAAGAAAGAGAAAATAAGGAGTCAATCCCATTTACAATTGCACCCAAAACCATAAGATACCTAGGAATAAACCTAAAGAATAAATCTAAAAGAAAGAGGCAAAGAATCTATACTCTGAAAACTATAAAGTACTCATGAAAGAAATTGAGAAAGACACAAAGAAATGGAAGAATGTTCCATGCTCATGGAAGAACAAAATTGTGAAAATGTCTATGTTACCTAAAGCAATCTACACATTTAATGCAATCCCTATCAAAATCCCATCCACTTTTTTCCTAAAGAAATGGAACAAATAATCCTAAACTTTATATGGAACAAGAAAAGACCTCAAATAGCCAGAGGAATGTTGAAAAAGAAAGCCAAACTTGGTGGCATCACAATTCCAGACTTCAAGCTCTATTACAAAGCTGTCATCATCAAGACAGTATGGTACTGGCACAAAAACAGACACATAGATCAATGGAACAGAACAGAGAGCCCAGAAATGGACCCTCAACTCTGTGGTCAACTAAACTTCAACAAAGCAGGAAAGAATGTCCAATGGAAAAAAGACAGTCTCTTCAACAGATGGTGTTTGGAAAATTGGACAGCCACATGCAGAAAAATGAAACTGGACCATTTCCTTATACCACACATGAAAATAGACTCAAAATGGATGAAGGACCTCAATGTGAGAAAGGAATCCATCAAAATCCTTGAGGAGAACACAGGCAGCAACCTCTTTGACCTCAGCGGCAGCGACTTCTTCCTCATAACATTGCCAAAGGCAAGGGAAGCAAGGCCAAAAGGAACTATTGGGACTTCATCAAGATCAAAAGCTTTTGCACAACAAAGACAACAGTCAACAAAACTAAAAGACAACCCACAGAATGGGAAATGACATATCAGATAAAGGGCTAGTATCCAAAATCTATAAAGAACTTATCAAGCTTAACACCCAAAGAACAAATAATCCAATCAAGAAATGGGCAGAGGACATGAACAGATATTTCTGCAAAGAAGACATCCAGATGGCCAACAGACACATGAAAAAACCCTCCACATCACTCAGCATCAGGGAAATACAAATCAAAACCACAATGAGATACCACCTCACACCAGTCAGAATAGCTAAAATTAACAAGTCAGGAAATGACAGATGCTGGTGAGGATGCGGAGAAAGGGGAACCCTCCTACACTGTTGGTGGGAATGCACGCTGGTGTAACCACTCTGGAAAACAGCATGGAGGTTCCTCAAAAAGTTGAAAATAGAGCTACCCTATGACCCAGCAATTGCACTACTGGATATTTACCCTAAAGATACAAATGCAGTGATCCGAAGGGGCACGTACACCTGAATGTTTATAGCAGCAATGTCTACAATAGCCAAACTATGGAAAGAACCTAGATGTCCATCAACAGATGAATGGATCAAGAAGAGGTGGTATATATATATACAATGGAATACTATGCACCCATCAAAAGAAATGGAATCTTGCCTTTTGTGATGACGTGGATGGAACTAGAGGGTATTATGCTGAGCGAAATAAGTCAATCAGAGAAAGACAACTATCATATGATCTCCCTGATTTGAGGAAGTTGAGAGGCAATGTGGAGGGCTTGGGGGGTAGGAAAAGAATAAAGAGATAACAAGATGGGATTGGGAGGGAGACAAACAATAAAAGACTCTTAATCTCACAAAACAAACTGAGGGTTGCTGGGGGTAGGGGGGTAGGGAGAGGGAGTTGGGGTTATGGACAATGGGGAAGGTATGTGCTACGGTGAGTGCTGTGAAGTATGTAAACCTGGCAATTCACAGACCTGTACCCCTGGGACTAATAATACATTATAGGTTAATTAAAAAATAAAAAATTATATTAAAAAAAAAGAAAAAAATGTTAGCATGTTAAATTATCCCTGCCTTCCTGCATCCTGTCTCAGATGACCAAAGCAAAAGCAATAGTGTGGGTTTTCTACTCTGTAGCAGTCCCCCATTATACCCCCACCCACCCCCAACACACACAAGTTGTCCTCTGGCAGTTCAACAATTCCCATTCAAGGCTGCATCCTGGATGCAAAGTTTCATCTGACTACACTTATATGAAAATGTATCACTATGTGATTTTTCCCAGGGCTGGTCCTACTTTCCGTTATTCATTCACTTATTCATACTTCTCCTAACAAATATATGTTGGTACTCATTGTGTGCCAGGAACCGTGCATAGCATGGAATCCGGTTTTTAAAGGATGGGCAAAAAAGGAATAAATTCTAAGTACAGCGCTCTGGCCATGAATTTAATTAAGAACCTTTGAACTCCACAGATGGGAGGGAGGAAGCAAGCACAAGTTGCTCAGCCTCACTTAGTCCCTCTATATTCCTTAAGTATGTATGGTAAGGAAAGTTAACTAGACTTACTGTGATTATTTCACAATATATACAAATATCAAATCATTAAGTGGTACACCTAAAACTAATATAATGTTACATGTAATTATATATAAATTTTTAAAACTGGTAAAGAACCACAATGAGCTTTAAAGACTATAAACCCACTTGAGGTGCAGGATGCCTTCACACAAAGAACTTTCTGAGATGTCAGGAGCAAGACTGACAAAAACATAACTGTGATGTGATAGTGAGTCTACCAAATGTTGATTACATCACAAAAATTGTATCTTGCCCTCTTTTTAAAATAGATGTTTATTTATTTGAGAGAGAGAGAACACACGCATTCATGCCCAAGCAAGGGGGGTGGTGCAGAGGGAGAGGGTGAAGTAGGCTCTCCACTGAGCAGAGAGCCCAATATGGGGCCCCAGGCTCAAACCCAGGACCCTGGGATCCTGACCTGAGCTGCAGGCAGGTGCTTAACCATCTGAGCCACCCAGATGCCCCAAATCTTACCCTTTTTAAAAAAATCACTGTGGGGGCACCTGGGTGGCTCAGTGGGTTAAAGCCTCTGCCTTTGGCTGGGGTCATGGTCCTGAGGTCCTGGGATCGGGCCCCAGATCAGGCTCTCTGCCTGGTGGGGAGCCTGCTTCCTCCTCTCTCTTTGCCTGCCTCTCTGCCTATGTGTGATCTGTCAAATAAGTAAATAAAATCTTTTTTAAAAATAAATAAAAAATTAAAAATCCACTGTGGACTTGATATTATTATCTCCACCTTACAGATATAGGAAGTTGAGGCTTAGTGATATTATGTAACCAGTCCAAAAATCATTTTTGGCATAGCTGGGATTCAAACTCATGACTGTCTTATTCTAAAGCCCAGACTCTTTCCACCAAAATCAAACAGTAATTTTTAGTGATTTACTGTCCCTCAGCCTCCTGCCACAAAATACCAGTACAAAAAAAGGATCTTCTTTTGAAGCTCCTAGGTTTAATGTTCTCCAGCCAGAAAGATAGTGAGGATGGAGTCCTAAAGCTCTGGAGACCCTAATTCCACTTTTCTTTTTTTTTTTTTTCCACTTTTCTTTTAAAGAGCATGTATTTAAGTGAAGACATATTCATGTATTGCTTTTTTTTTTTTTTTTTAGACTTCCTTTTCAACAATTATCTGAATTTAGGCACAAGAATAATCTTTTGAAAAGTCTTGCTCAAAAAAAAAAAAAAAAAAAAGCCATCAGTCTCTTGAGGTCAAAATGAGCTAATTCAGCCTCCCTAAATCTGAGCAATTCTGGGGTGTAGCAAGACTCTGGGCCCTAGAAAATTCATAGAAAGATATCCATTATATATATATTCACATATTTTCACCAGCCCCTGAACTTTGATTCCTATAATTCCCTACCGCAGCAATTTAAAGTATTAACTGCCAAAAGATTAGATTTCCCCCAAATTAGCAAGGACCAGTCTAACTAAGGAATAATTCATGTGGTGGACTCCGACCCATAATTTCATTGAAGAAAGCAGAAAAAGAACCTCGCATAATAGAAAAAGAGGCCTATTTGCAAGGGTTTGAGTTTTATCTGACTCCTCTAAAGGAATGTTGCACTCACCTTCCTGTGGTGTCCAAATGTCCTGCTGGTTCAAAAGCTCCCCATCAAAGGTGCTCTGTCCCCTACAGCACAAGTCAGCTCAGAGAAGGGAATTTGGAGTTCATCTACATAGAGATGTGTGAATATTTCCTCTCTGGTTGTCTCAGAGCTTTCTCTTTGCTTTTAAGCAAAACCCAAGCCAGGGTGGCACTTAACCCATTTACACTGGGAAGTGAGAGGTGCATTACGGTAACTGGAAAAAAATCTGCTTCTGTGAGACTACTCAACTTTACAGGAAAAATGCCATCTGAAAGTGTCATAAACAATTAAAGGAAAAACTAAATTTTAAATTTTATATTCAGGAAGTCCTTACAAATGTGGTAATGGGTGAAATGCTGAGAATATCTTTAACTGGAAAAGAAAAATATGTAATCATGTGATTAGCTTTAAATGAAGAAGGGAGGAAGGGAAGAAAATAATAGTAGGTAACTCAGAAAAGACGTTTATAATAATTCTTTATGTGTAAAGCCCAAACTTAGCCATTTATTTCCCTAAGCTTCTTATTTAGTAGTTTATGATAATGATGATTAATAACATGTGGAGCTCTTATGGTATGTCAGGCACAGTACTAAGAACTTTAATTACCTCCTTGGATATTCACAACAATCCTAAAACACTGATATATTTTTTATTAACATATAATGTATTATTTGTTTCAGGGGTACAGGTCTATAATTCATCAGTCTTACACAATTCACAGCACTTAACATAGCACATACCCTCCCACTGACAGTATTTTTATTCCCATTTTACAGAGGAGGAAACTGAGGCCAAAATGATTGAGAAACTTATCCAAAGTTAGTGGTGGAACCAAGAAAGAAGCCAAGGCAGCCTGACCCTCAGTTTCCTAAAAATCAAAAGTTTAAATTACATAATTTCTAGGATTCCTGTGAGCACTATCATTCTACATTCTTTTGCAATGAACAAAATCATAAAGGACATAAAGACAAAGGAAAAGATTATGATGCAAAGGGAAAGAAACATAAGGGTTTTTTGGTTTTTTAAAAGATTTTATTTGAGAGAGAATGTGTACGAGTGGGGGAGAGTGGTAGAAGGGCAGGAAGAGGGACGAGGAGAGTCAGTTCTGAGCTCTGAGCTCAACCCAGGACTTTATTCCCAGACCCTGAGACCATGAAACCAAGAGTTGAATGCCCAATCAACTCACCCATCCAAGCACCTCAGAAACCTAAGTTTTAAAACAAGATATGTTTTCCAAACTCATGTTTCATTTTAAACCATTCCCCAAACTTCCTCAGGCAATGTTCCACTAAGTAAAAAGTTTAGCAGAAATAAGGAGAAAGAGAGGTAGTCTCTTAAATAGTATATTATAAGATATTAAAAACCCCATTGTAAGGTATCATCTAGCAGAGCTAAACTTACGTATAAAGATAATAACACCTCTTTAATCTGTTCAACCAGTTCTTAGTAAACATCTACTATATGTGTCACACCTGACTAAAGTTGTTGGGTATGAAATAAAATTCTGGTTATTTGTTGATTAAGCATAGACATTTATCTATATTCTCTCAGCGAACTCCACAAAAATTACAGGAAAGGTATAGATCCACAAAACAAAACAAATGGGAGCAGAGACAGTAACACATAAAATGAAAGACGTCAATAAGTTTTTGAAAAATGAGAAGTGGGGAGTAATGTACTAGAAGTGTAATATCCACACCAGATTTGAAGGCTCAATACAAAAAATATTCTTATTAATAATTTTTCTATTGATTACATGTTGAAATAACATTTAAAGTACATTGGGTTAAATATATAATGATTTTACTTTTTTTTTCAGTAGGCTCCATCCACAGCATGGAGCCCAGTGCAGGGCTTGAACTCACAACACTGAGATCAAGCCCTGCCTTGTCTCTACTAGCTCTCTCCACCCTTATTCCTCTTCTGAAAATCTTCAGCTATACTTTTATACTCTTAAAGTTTGTAAATTATCCTTAGGTCATGCATGCTTTTCCTATACCTTGATTCTAAAATTTAAACACTACTAAAGAGCATTTCCAATATTACGATTATATAATTGATAATTGCAGCAGCATCAAGTAGTGTTTTGCACAGACAGAAAGAGAAATGTAATCCTATACCCCTCAAATTGTCTGCTAGATTTAGAATACTTCAAGAATCAAAGTCAACTGGATTATCTTTCCTAAACTCTAGTCCTCAAAATTATGCCATTTTTTTAAAAGATTTTATTTATCTGAGAGAGAAAGAGTGAGAAAGCATGAGAGGGGAGAAGATCAGAGGGAGAAGCAGACTCCCCATGGAGTAGGGAGCCCGATGCGGGACTCGATCCCGGGACTCCAGGATCATGACCTGAGCCGAAGGCAGTTGCCCAACCAACTGAGCCACCCAGGCGCCCCCTCAAAATTATGCTGTATTTTTTCCTCCTACTTGGACAATGACTTTCTACTAGAGCTTTTCATTTTTCCTGAAGTTTTTGTCTTCTATTTTCTTGTTGATATGAAGAGCCTAGACCTTCATCTAATACTAAAATCATCCAAATTCTTCATCATACATTTTGTTAAAATAAATCCATTTTCTTTTTTTTTTTTTTTTAAGATTTATTATTTTTTTGACAGATAGAGATTACAAGTAGGCAGAGAGGCAGGCAGAGAGAGAGAGAGGAGGAAGCAGCCTCCCAGCCAAGCAGAGAGCCCGATGCGGGGCTCGATCCCAGGACCCTGGGATCATGACCTGAGCCGAAGGCAGAGGCTTTAACCCGCTGAGCCACCCAGGCGCCCCCAAAATCCATTTTCTTTCTGAAGCATCTTCTTTGAGCCAGCTACAATGAGGTTTTGGCAGCAGGAGGTAGATGCAACAAGGAGGGGTGCATAGGAAGGAGGAAGCAGCAAGTCTCCTGAAAGAAGCTTAATTCTGAAATAAACACTGTGACAAAAGGACACACTGGTGGGATGCAAGGTAGAAGAGAGTGTGTCTATGTACGATCTCAGAATTAAGAATGGGCTTGGAGACTGGAGTCCTCTCCACCTGACAGCCTCAATCTCTCCCTCTAAAATAGGAGAAACAACCATCTGCTAAGAAAAGGATCTAAGGATCTCATTTCTCTCATGATAGGAGCACAATAGGGACCAGATCCTGCTGAGGACAAGGATAACTGAGTGACACCCAGGATCCTACACGGTTGAAGAAAGCACTGGTGAAAAACATCCTCAGATTTCTGTGACATTCATCTGAAGACTTCTGTTCTTTACTATTTCAGGAGAAAATGAGTATAGTATAAAATCAAGGAATATGTTCCTGGCACAGATCAAAGGGAGATTTCTGTTTTCATTATTATTTCCTTAACTAAACTCTTGACTCCCTCCTTCTTCCTGTTTTAATAATTATAACAGGAGATAATTACACAGCAATCTGCAAATTAACTCTATTAAAACTATAAGAATCTCTGGCAGCCTTTCTCATCTAAGCTCCTCATCTGAACTACAAATCAGAATTTAAATGACTCTTCTATTTCACAAAGAATGGAACGTAATTAGTACCAATCCAGATGCACAGAAGAGAAGTTCATTTACAAGATGCACAATATAGTATTACATCAGTGGATGCCTTAGGGCATTAAGCTTAATTTTCTCACAGAACTCCTGCTGAGAAAGGCCAGCTGAGGTGGATATCCAAAAAAGTAGCCAGAATTACTACAGAATTTTGAGCAATTACAATATTATCAAAATATATTGGTGATCTTGTAAACTGACACTCTTGCGGAATTAACACCCCCTTAGATTAATAAATTCTGATTTTCAAAACCATAAATTTCTAAATTGCAGAGTTATGTCCCTTATAGTTATTTTTTTTAAAGGTTTACTTCTTTATTTTAGAGAGAGAGCACAGTTGGGAGGGGTAGAGGGAGAGGAAAAGAGAACATCAAGTAATTGCCACACTGAGCACAGAGCCTGAAGTGGGACTCGATCTTTCAACCCTGAGATCACAATGTGAGCTGAAATCAAGAGATGAATGCTTAAACACTGTACACCCAGGTACCCCTACTCTATAGTTATTAACTCTAACTCTATACCTGCAAAAACAATGCTCCCACTTCCAAAGCCTGGGATTTGAATAGGTTAATGAAGGAATGGGATGTAACTCCACTGATTTAACAAAGGAAAACTACAGTAAAACTCCAGAACCATTGCATACAATCACACCTCCATAGGAACAATGATGTGACTGAGACACTTTCAAGGGGGTGTCTTGAGCCCTACAACATATATTAAGGGAGAGTCTGTGAGCTGAAAACAAAAACCACGTAAAAGTAATAAATATAGGAAACAGAAAAGCAAAAATTAAGTCTATCTGAAAAACCAGTCAAGAGAAACACAAAGTAAAAGGATATAAAATATATCAAATATCTGAAACATGGAGAAGAGAGGAATAAAGAATGAGTTAAAGATTAAGCGACCATAGACTGCTTTATGCAGAAGATGTTATATATAAACCAAATGGTAACCACAAATGAAAAAAAGTAATAGATATGCAAAAAATAGGGAATAAAGAATCCAAGTATTTCACTAAAGGACACCAATTACTCATGAGAAGACAGCAGGGGAAAAAGGAACAGAGAGAAACTACAAAAAAAAAAAAAAAAATACCATGACACAAGTAACAAAATGTCAATAAATACATACATATCAATAATTACTTTGAATGTAGATGGACTAAAAGCTCCAATCAAAAGACAAAGAATGAATTATGGGGCGGGGGGGGAAGACCCAACTATATACTGTCAACAAGTGACTCTTTCACCTAAGGAAACAGGCAGACTGAAAGTGAAAGGATGGAGAAACATTTATCATGCAAATGGATGTTAAAAGAAAGCCGGTAGCAGCAATTCTTATATTGGACAAAGCAGATTTTAAAGCAAAGACTGTAACAAGGGGCAAAAAAGGACACTATGTAATCATAAACAGTACAATCCAACAGGATATAACAACCATAAATATTTATGCACCAAACATGGGAGCACCCAAATACATAAAACGATAACAAACATAAAGGAAATAATAGTAATACAATAATAGAAGGGGACTTTCACAACCCACTTACATCAATGGACAGATCATCCAAACAAAAAACTGACAAGGAAACAGTGGTTTTGAATGATACGCTGTACCCGATGAACTAAAAGATATATTCAGAACATTCCATCCTAAAACAGCAGTATACACCTTCTTTTCAAGTGCTCATGAAACATTCTCTAGATGAGAACCCATATTAGGCCACAAGCTAAGTCTCAACAAATTCAAAAAGGCTGAAGTCATACTATGCATCTTTTTGGATCACGATACTATGAAACAAAACAACCCCAAGAAAAAAATCCGCAGAGCACACATGCGTGGGTCAACCAAGAAATAAAAAATTCCATGGAGACAAATGAAAATGAAAACACAATGGTCCAAAATCTCTGGGACATGGTGAAGGAGATCTAAGAGGGAAGTTTACAGCAATAGAAGCTTACTTCAAGAATCAAGAAAAATCCCAAGTTAACAGCTTCACTTACATCTAAAGGAATGAGAAAAAGAACAACAAAACCCACAGTCAGTAGAAAGAAAGAAATAATAAAGATTAGAGCAGAAAGAAACCAAATAAAAACTAAAATTATAGTAGAACGTATCAATGAAACCAGGAACTAGTTTTTTGAAAAGATCAACAAAACCAATAAACCTTTAGCCAGACTTATTAAAAAAGAGGAATCAAATAAATAAAATCAGAAATGAAAGAAGAGAAATAACAGAAATGCAAAAATAACAGAAAATGCAAAAAATTATGAGAATATTATGAAAAACTATATAGCAATAATTGATAAATAGAAATAGACAAATTCCTATGCCAAGGTGGCTCAGTCAGTTAAGTGTCTGCCTTTGGCTTAGGTTGTGATCCCAGGGTCCTGGGATCCAGTCCCACACTGGGCTCCTGACTCAGCAGGTAATCTGCTTCTCTCTCTCCCTCTGCCCCTCTCCCCACTGCTTGTGCTTTCTCTTGTTCTCTCTCAGATAAATAAATAAAATATTTTACAACGATGTATTCCAAGGTTAAAGGGTGGTTCAATATCCACAAATCAATGTGATACATGACACCTATAAGAGAAATGATAAAAACCATATGATCATTTCAATAGATGCAGAAAAAGTCTTTGACAAAGTACAACATCCATTCATGATTAAACCCTCAACAAAATAGGGATAGATAGATAGATAGATAGATAGATAGATAATGAACATTCTTCAACATAATAAAAGCCATACATGAAAAACCCACAGGTGATATCATATTTAATGGGGGAAAACTGACAGCTTTTCTCCTAAGGTTAAGAACAATCCCGGGACGTCCACTTTCACCATTATTATTTAACTTAGTACTGGAAGTCCTAGCCAGAGCAATCAGACAATAAAAAGAAATGAGGCATCCAAATTGGAAAGAAATAAGTAAAACATTCACGATTCGCAGATACGTTACTATATACAGAAAACCCTAAAGACTCCTCCAAAAAGCTGCTAGGACTGATAAATGAATTCAGTAAGGTTGCGGGATACAAATCAATGCATGGAAATCCACATTTTTATATACTAATATATATACCAATAATATATACTAATATATATACTAATAATGAAAAACTAAGAAAGCAATCTCATTTATACCTGCACCAGAGATTAAAAAAAATTTTTTTTAATTAACCTAGTATTTAAAAAAAATACCTAGGAATAAGCTTAACCAAGGAGGTGAAAGACCTATACTTGGGAGAACTATAAAACATTAGTGAAAGATATTGAAGACAACACAAATAGGTGCAAAGATATTCCATGATCATGATGAAAGAAAAAATATTGTTAAAATGTCCATACTAGAGGTGCCTGGGTGGCTCAGTCAGTTAAGCATCTGCCTTCAGCTCAGGCTGTGATCTTGGGGTGCTGGAATTGAGCCGCACATGGGGCTCCCTGCTCAGTGGGAAGCCTGCTTCTCCCTCTCCCCAGCACCCACTTGTGATTTTTCTCTCTCTCAAATAAATAAATAAAATCTTTTTTAAAAAGTCTATAGTATCCAGAACAATCTTCACACTTAATGTAATCCCCATCAAAATACCAACAACGTTGCTCATAGAACTAGAACAAACAATCTAAAATTTGTGTAGAACCACAAAAGATCCTAAATAGTCAAAACAATCTTGAAAAGAAAAACAAAGCTGGAGGCATTGCAATTCCAGATTTCAAGTTATACTACAAAGCTGTAGTTATCAAAATATTTGGGTACTGGCACAAAAGTATGTGTACAGATCAAAGGAATAGAATAGAGAGCTCAGAAATAAACCCACATTCACATGGTCAATTAATCTTCAACAAAGGAGGCAAGAATACACAACAGGGAAAAGCCTCTTTAACAAATGGTGTTGGGAGAACTGGACAACTATACACAAAGCAATGAAACTGGACCACTTTCTTAAACCATATACAAAAAGAAATTAAAATGGATTAAGGACCTAAATGTGAAACCATAAAAATTCTAGAAGAGAACACGGGAAGTAATTTCTCTGACATTGGTTGTATCAACTTATTTCTACATATGTCTCCTGAGGCAAGGAAAAATAAATTATTGGGATTTAATCAAAATAAAAAGCTTCTGCACAGCAAAAGGAACAATCAACAAAACTCAGACAACCACTGAATGGGAGAAGATACTTGCAAATGACAACCTGATAAAAGGTTATCATCCAAAATATATAAAGAACTTATAAAACTCAATACCTAAAAATAATATAATCCAATTAAAAAATGGACAGCAATGGTGGCTCAGTCTATTAAGCATCTGCTTTTCAGCGCAGGTCCTGATCCCAGGATTGTGGGATCAAGACCCATGTGGGGCTCCTTGCTCAGTGGAAAGTCTGCTTCTCCCTCTGCCTTCTACCCCTCCCCCTACTCATGCTTTCTTTCCTTCTCTCCCTCTCAAATAAATACAATCTTTAAAAAAAAAAAGGAAGAAATGAAAGATCCTTCTCCAAAAAAATACATCCACACAGCAGCAGACACATGAAAAGATGCACATTATCAATCATCACGAAATGTAAATCAAAACTACAGTTAGATATTACATCACATCTGTCAGAATAGCTAAAATAAAAAACTCAAGAAACAACAAGTTTTAGAGTGGATGTGGGAAAATAGGAAGCCTCATATATGGGAATGCAACTGGTGCAGCCACTATGGAAAAGAGTATGGAGGTTCTTCAGAAAGTTAAAAATGGAACTACCCTATGATTCAGTAATCATACTACTGGGTATTTACCCCCAAAAATACAAAAAACACAAATTCAAAAGGATACATACACTTTTGTAGGTATTGCATTATTTTTTTTAAAGATTTTATTTATTTATTTGACAGAGAGAGATCACAAGTAGACAGAGAGGCAGGCAGAGAGAGAGAGAGGGAAGCAGGCTCCCTGCTGAGCAGAGAGCCCGATGCGGGACTCGATACCAGGACCCTGAGATCATGACCTGAGCCGAAGGCAGTGGCTTAACCCACTGAGCCACCCAGGCACCCTAGGTATTGCATTATTTATAATAGCCAAACTAAGGAAGCAGCCCAAGTAACCACTGATAAATGAATGGATAAAGAAGATATGGTATATACACACACATAAACGCACACAAGAATACTATTCAGCCACAAAAGAATGAAATCTGGCCATTTGCAACAACATGGATGGAACTAGAGAGTATTATGCTAAGTGAAATAAGCCAGTCAGAGAAAGACAAATACCAATGATCTCACTCAAATGTGGAATTTAAGAAACAAAACAAATGAGCAAAGGAGGGAAAGAAAAAAAAAAAGAGAGACAGAGACAAACCAAGAAACAGACTCTTACTTTAGAAAACAAGCTGACAGATACCAAAGGGGAGGTGAGTGGGGGGGATAGGTAAAACAGGTGAATGGGATTTAGAACACTTATTATATGAGCACTGAGTAATGTACAAAATTGTTAAATCACTATATTTTACACCTGAAATTAATGTAACACTGTATGTTAACTATGCAGAAATTAAAACAATAAACTTAATAAAAATAAAATTAAAAAAATAAAGTGGGTTTTTAAAAATTTTTCTGAGATATAATAGAATCACATAACTTTCCAAGGAAACTCTTACAAATGGATCCATTACATTATCATGCCAAGAGCTAATGCAGTATTGTACTTTCTGGGAAATGCTACAAGCCTTTCAAGAATTTACCTCATTAATTAATCTTCAAAAATGTTTAAGACTCTTGAGTGGAAAACATTCAATGTTTTGCATTTTCATATAATTAAGCATGTCTCACAAATACCAAATGGTTTTTTCCACATCATTACATCTAAACCATTATAAATATTAAAAAGGATGTATAAAGATAACAGTCATGCTTTCTTCTCTCATTGTATTACTACCAGCTAAGAACTAGTCAATGTGTGCCAGAATTTGGCTTTTCAAAGTAGAGTCTAGGAATTAGCCATGTGAGTACTAACTAGGAACTTGTTTAGAAATGCAAATTCTTGGGATTTGTTGAACCTACATCATCTCAGTTCTAGTTATTCCCCCGCCTAATCCTGCTTCCTACCCCGCCCTTTCAGAGACATCAATAAACATGTTATGCCCCAAAGTAAAGCAACCACATAAATTCCTCTAATAAAGATGAAGTTTTCCATGTTTACTTGGAAAGTATATTGGGAGTACTGGCACTTGGCAGTATATTAGGTACGGCAGAGATATTAGTTCAACAAATGCATACAGCTGTCTTGGAAATCTCACAGCTATCTTCCATATCCCAATTATGTATCTTCTATAGTGATGTTTCCCAACTTTATAAATCCACCCTCACTTTTGCTAAAGAAGCTTTGGTCTTAATTTATTTTCTGTAATCAGTATCAAAAAGTAATAGACTTCTTTTGATTTTGTCTTTTTTTTTTTAAACCATTTATTTGACAGAGAGAGATCACAACTAGGCAGAGAGGCAGGCAGAGAGAGAGGAGGAAGCAGGCTCCCTGCCAAGCAGAAAGCCTGACGCGGGACTCGATCCCAGGACCCTGAGATCATGACCTGAGCCGAAGGCAGAGGCTTAACCCACTGAGCCACCCAGGCACCCTGATTTTAGTTTTAAATAAATGAATCTTTTTCTTCAGTCAGTCACTTTGCAAACTTCCATCTCTTGTTCATTTTCTATAGACAAGGCATGCCACTTACATAATTGCATCACAGAGGGCCCTGTACTTTTAAAGTCCCTTCATTTGGGTTATTAGCTTACTACTGCTGTCTTGAAATTCTTGTTTATTTTTCAACAAGGGACCCCACATTTTCATTTTGCACAAAGCCCTGCAAATTATGTAGCCAATCCCATCTGCAAATCTGATTCTTAATGAGGGATGGTAATCAAAATCATTAGTGAAAGACATTCTTCCTCAAATACACATGCCAGAGCCCCACTTTCTGAAATTCTGATTCAAGAGGTATGGGGTAGGGTTTGTACATGTATAATTTTTAAAACACACATATTTAAGAAACAGTCCTCTGTGTGAATTCTACTTCATAACTACTCACATTGCCTTAAATAAGTTCTACTTGAATAATAAAAGAAACCCTTTAATGGCTTTTAAATGTGAGAGGCATTACTTGGTCTCTAATAGTATTTGGAATTGAACACTCCGAGCTCTAATTGTTTCTCAGTCTTAGGAGACCTCCCTTCTGCCCATCCATTAAATATTGACTCCTTTGGGAGTTTTGCCTTGGGCCTTTCTTCTCTCCCTACCTCCTATTCCTTAGAGGCCTCAATCACCATCTATGGATTTTAGCTATTTATAACAATATATTTATCATATGTCATTTTGATTTTTCTACTTGAAACCTTTACTAAATATTTGAATTTTTCTTTTTTTTTAAAATTCCAGTATAATTAACATAGTGTTATATTTGTTCCAGGTATACAAAATAATGATTCACCAATTCTATACATTACTAAGTTTTCATCATAAGTGTACTCTTAATTCCTTTCACCCTTCAAATTTTCTTTTATAGCTTTTTATTTACTTTTTATTTACAGTATCGATTGAGCAGTTTTGAGGTTTTATTCATTACACACTTAAATCTTTATATATTTATATACCTACTCTGTATGGAATTTGCTTTGCATTCACCCATGATTTTTTTAAAAATTAACATATAATGTATTATTTGTTTCAGGGCTATAGGTCTGTGAATCATCAGTCTTGCACCATTCACAGCACTCACCATAGCACATACCCTCCCCAGTGTCCATCACCCAGCCACCCTAATCCTCCCTCCCTGCCCTCCAGCAACCCTGTTTCCTGAGATTAAAAGTCTTATGGTTTGTCTCCCTCCCTGGTCCCACCTTGTTTCATTTTTATCTCCCTTCACCCAGGACCCCCTACCCTGACTCTCAAATTCCTCATATCAGAGAGATCATATGATCATTGTCTTTCTCTGATTGACTTATTTTGCTTAGCATAATACCCTCTAGTTCTATCCATGTCATTGCAAATGGCAAGATTTCAGGGGTTTTATGACTGCATAGTATTCCTTTGGATATATATACCACATCTTTATCCATTCATCTGTTGATGGACATCCAGGCTTTTTCCATAGTTTGGCTATTGTGGACACTGCTGCTATAAATATTTGGGTGCATGTGCCCCTTTGGATCACTACATTTGTATTTTTAGGGTAAATTACCAGTACTGTGATTGCTGGGTGGTAGGATAGTTCTACTTTCAACTTTCTGAGGAACTTCCATACTGTTCTCCAGAGTGGCTGCACCAGCTTGCATTCGCACCAACAATGTAGGAGGGTTCTCCTTTCTCTGCATCTTTGCCAACACCTGTCATTTCCTGAATCAAAGTATCATTCTTATCATGTTAGATTAATTTCTGAATTTTTTTTCTTCCAATTCTAGGAATGTATGTTCTGAAAGTCTGTAGTATATGAGGGGAAAGGGAAGAAAGAACAAATTTTTTGCCCAAAGAGCCTGTTAAATGTGGAATGAGAACTGATTTACAATATGCACACACTATGCATTTATTTTAAGGGCCCAGAGAAGCAGATAAAAATAAATAAAGGTCTAGGTATTAGAGAAGCATAGGATCCAAACAGCCTGTATTATTACTGGTGTGCCTGTTTTATTTGATGATGTCAGCAAGTCAGTTTGGGGCAAGTTAGAGCTGAAGCCAGAGAACACAGGATTCAAACTACAATTTACTATGGAATTCTTAAAAAATGGAAAAATAGTTGACACAGATAGCATTTTGTATGATGGATAAACTAAAAAACTGAAAAATATTTATGCAAATAATAGGTATCTTGAAGACACTAAAAACAAATATTAACCATGTTGGGATAAAAGTTCCTTTCCTGGCAGATTTATGTATACTCCTCATCTTATTACAGGGTGTGTGTTGCTGCTGCTGCTTTCGTTTTTGCAACAAGCACTCTATGAGATTCTACATTAAAGTGGGGACTTTAGTGTTCTGTTTTTGTAATTTAACCTTTGCCTCTGAGATTACTTATATTTATGTTTGTGGAAAGTATCATTGCCGATTCAATGTACAGAAAACTGAATTTAGCCTTCCGCTTAAAATGTAGAAAACTTCAAAAAAATGTAACTTCCACCTTACCAACAACAAAACCAACTCTTATTACACAAAAATGTTTCTTGAGCCCATCAAAGAAATGAGGTCCTAAGGCAATCAATAAAAGGAATTCTAAAGAGGGACAAGTTCCTGCAAGGAGAGATAGAATATACAAATTGTTTCACCTTAAACAAGAACAGGAGAAAGAAGTGGTCGCCCTACAACAGGTAAGCATAAATCCTTAATGCCAAGTGTGGGCTAGCATGTCTTTTCCAAATAGTTAGGAGAAGCCAGTCACAAACAAGCTCTCTATCAGAGAGGGCGCCACTGAGTGTTCACAAGAAAGACTGGAGATGGGTCAGGAGACTGATCTCACCTATCCTCACCCTCTCCTCAGTGAAGCAAATGGCAAGATATAATCAGTTACCTGTATCATAGGACAAAGAATCCTCTCACTACCGGGGCACAAATAAAACTCCACTGCTCTGGAGGAGGAATAAAAACAAACACATTCCCTCTGGAAGAGGGCAGGAAATCCTCTCACCCAGGACATGGGAGAAGCTCGATTAGCCACGGGGGAAGACGTTAAAGCAAAACCTCTCTACTTATTGGGGAAGGGCAAGAAAGAAACTCAGGCCAGGACCTGGCAGCAAGTTCCAGAAATCTGCTATCACTGGAATAAATAGGAAATCATCTCTTGCCCAAGATCAACTGCAGATCTAAGGCCGAGTTTGTCTACAAAGGGTAGGAAAGGCAGAAATGCTGAGAAAGCTTCACATCCAAGGCCTAGGAGTACAAGCCTTGTATAGGACAACTCAGGTCATGTTAAGATGGCCACAAGCCTAGCACCCAGTAACCAGCAACCACAGTCTTCTGCTAGGAGAGAGAGAAGAGCACGGAGAGAGAGAGAGAAAAAACCCCTCTGTGGAGGACCTGTGCAGAGCAACCCAGACCTCACTTGAAGCACAAGGTAATAGTAGCACACAATTAAAAGAATTTTCAGCCTATGGTACACTGAAGCCCAAACCCAGCTCAAAATCTGGCTAAGTTGAATCACCTCCACACACACTGATGGCCTGCCAGAACAAGTACAGTTATTTCCAGGTATAAACACTATTTACCTGAGTCTCTACACATGACTGGAATTTGAGCAATACTTGTCAAGATATAGTCAGCAGAACCAAACTAAGACATGACTCAGATATTAGAGCTATCAAACAGAAATTTTAAGATAATAACTGTATGAGCCACTTGGTAAAAAATATTTAAATGGTGTCTAAGTAGTTTTTCTCTTTATATGTTATCCGACAGGATAGTTTGGGATGTTAATATTCCACTCCGATTTTTCCTTTCTTCTTCATTATAAGCAAGAAAACAGGACCACTATTATTTCCTTAACTTAGGAATCTGAATGAACCAGAAATGTCCACATGAAGTTCATGACTCTTCCAGTCTTTAAGGAG
Source organism: Meles meles (assembly GCF_922984935.1). Classification (NCBI taxonomy): domain Eukaryota; kingdom Metazoa; phylum Chordata; class Mammalia; order Carnivora; family Mustelidae; genus Meles; species Meles meles. The sequence goes on from NC_060068.1 coordinate 97,681,511, forward strand.
AGCCCAGATTAATGGAAAACTTACCTCAGGGAAGGGTGAGGGAGTGCCTAGAAGGGCAGCAGAAAGAAAGCTCCCACCCAACCTCAGAGTGGGGAGAGATTAAGAATTTGTAGGCTCAGGGCACCTGGGTGGCTCAGTGGATTAAGCCGCTGCCTTCGGCTCAGGTCATGATCTCAGGGTCCTGGGATCCAGCCCCGCATCGGGCTCTCTGCTCCGCAGGGAGCCTGCTTCCTCCTCTCTCTCTGCCTGCCTCTCTACCTACTTGTGATCTCTCTCTCTGTCAAATAAATAAAAATCTTTAAAAAAAAAAAAAAAGAATTTGTAGGCTCCATGAGTTTGATATGAAGGGCCTGACCAGGGCTTTGGTGGTGCTCATGACCTAGAATCTCAGCCAACTCTAAGTTTATGTGTTGGGTGAGAGTGATCCCCAATAATGATTGAGATAAAGTTCCTACTATTCCAATTGGACAGATGGAAGATTCAAGATGAATTTTTCATTTGTGATATTATATTCAAGAATACAGAACAGGGTTCACATCCATACCCTTGTTTTCATCTTTATATCATTATATAATAATGTATATTCTGTGGTACAGCTTCTAAAAGATCTCCCACTGATCTTGCCTTTTGTTATTCATACTCTGTAATGCTCTTTTGAGTTCGATTTGAACCAGTAACTCCTTCTAATTAACAGAATACAGCACAAGTGATGTGATGTCACTTTTGAGATCAGGTTTTTAAATTCTAACTTCTTTCTTACACTCTCTTTCCTCTCGTTTGCCCTGATGAAGCCAGCAGCCATGCTGTGGACTGTGCTACAGAGATGCACACATGGCAAAGAACTCACAGGGAAGTCTTTGATCAAAAGGTTGTGAGAAACAGGCCTTCAGTCCAACAACCTGAGAGGAACTAAATCTTGTGAACAGTAATTTGAGCAAACTTTGTAGCAGATTTTTGCCCAGTCAAGCCCTAATATGACTATATCCCAGCCAAGACCTTGACTACAGTTTTGTTAAACCACACACAGATTCCTAACCCACAGAAATGGCAAAATAATGTGGCTTTATGCCATTCAGTTTGGGAATGATTTATTATGCAGCTGTAACTAAAACAGATTTCAAGAGAGAAAGGAGAAAGTTATTAATGTACATCTATCTATATGTGATATCTCTTTCTAAGTAGGTCTAGCCAGTAGTTCTTAAGCAAAGGTGCATATCAGAATAAGCCAGAGCTAAGCGAAGTATTAGAACAGAGAAGTATACGGGAAAAGTAAAGTGGGGGTAATAAAAATGACGGAAGGCAAAGTCCATTTTGTTCCAATCGGATTCCAATGCCTGAGCTCTGGTTCAGTCCATAGCAGGTGAGGCTGTCAGGGCCACTGTCCCAGGATTTGATCTCCTTGTTACAGAAGAGCCCTGGCTCGCCACATTCCTTATGTGGTCTCTCAGGAGTCTTTTGGTTTCCTGCTCTTATCTACCATTTGGATTTGGTTTCCAAACTGCACAGAAGACAAATGAGACTGAAGGGGAACAGTTCTGTGGTATCTTATCCACCCCACGAACTCTGCCAAAAAAAAAAAAAAAAACAACCACCACCAAAAAAAAAAAAAAAAAAAAACTAAACCAAAAAACTTCTCCCCAGAACTTATTCCAGGACAGTTTCAGCAGTCAAATTTTAGGAAATGGCTCCAGGTGATCCTACAAAAGCTCATAAAACATTCCATGGTTTAATTCATTTGTTCTGCTCTCGCAAAGCTTATGCAACAGCAGCTCATGGCATTCCTGACACAGAGTACAGTAAAACATCCTTTCATGTGTATAGTGTCTTTACAACTCCCTCAGGATCACTGGCTAGCCAAATGGGGCAAGTTTCATTTTCAGCCATGTCACCAACCATGTCACTAACCATGTTACTAACCAAGATTTCACGTCATTTCCAGAAAAGTTTGGCATAGTTAGAGGCTCAAAACAATCCCTACAGAAGGTAAATAAACATCAGTGAGGAGGGGAAAAACCAACAAAGATTTGATAGGTGTTTTTAGACTATGGTGATCTTTGTAGGTTAAGGGTCTATCATTAGGAAAAAATAACAGAACACTTACTCTTCTCAGGTGGTTGAAAATAATTATGGAAATTTCTCATAATTAAATGTGGTAACAACCATTAAAGAATAATCAATTAGACATTAACCTCTCTGCTTAAGAATGTCCCATGATATTCCCTTCTTCTTCTATACCCTATTATTTCAATCTAGCTCATCATAACATGTTAAGAAGGTCTAAAATAGAGATGCCAAAGACATAAAATGCCACACTGAAAAGATGTGATGTAGGTAGTTTATGAAGACAATACAAAATGATACTACCTCTCATCAAACAATTCCATTTATAACTATACCAAAAAAGAGTAAAATGCCTAGGAATAAACTTAACCAAGGGGGTGAAAGACCTGTATTCTGAGACATAAAAAACACTGATCAAAGAAATTGAAGATGACATGAACAAATGGACAGATACTTCACACTCATGGATTAGAAGGATTACTATTGTTAAAATGCCCACATTACCCAAAACAATCTACAGATCCAGTGCAATCCCTATCAAAACACCAACAGCATTTTTCATGGAACTAAGACAAGTAATACGAAAATCCATAAGGAAGGACAAAAGGCCCTGAATAGCCCAAGGAATCTCGAGAAGGAAGAACTAAGCTGAAGGTATCACAATCCCACATTTCAAGATATACTGCAAGGGTGTGGTAATCAAAACAGGATGGTACTACCGCGCACATGTGCGCACGCGTGCGCTCAGACACACACACACACACACACATCAATGGAATGGAACAGAAAGCCCAGAAATAAGTCCAGGGTTACATAATCAATTACTCTCCAATACAGGAGGCAACAATATACACTGGGGAAAAGATACTGAAACCGAAGACTTTTTGATCTGGTACTTTTGATTCTATCCAAAGGTGTTAGTGGAAGGTTTCACACAATTAGATCACAACTGTTACTTGGCTGACATCAACTGGCCAATATAACCTGACATCAAAGATACTCACACACAGGAAAAATGTACACCCTGCAACAGATGAAATTAGTTTTAAGTCTTTAGAAGAGAAGTGATTTCATACTTGGGGAGTCCAGTTTCTTACCAAAAAAACAAAACCCTCTATGAAATTCCAGGACTGGACACAAGCAATTACAAAGGCTTTACCTGGCAGGCCTTATAGGAGAAAGCTGTCTTCCCCATATCAGATTTGGTGTAAAGCCAGAACACTGCAATCTCTGAAGGTTGCTGCAGTGAAGGACTCGGGCCTAGGTGACTCCATTTGGAGGTCTCCTTATGGAGGAAAACTGGAAGACCATTTCCTTCATTTGGACTTAATGTTTTTTCACTCCTAGCCCTCCCTTTCTCCTGTTCCCTCCCCCTTAGTCCATAAATCTGCAGAAGGCTTTTGTTTGCTGCTCACTCTACAGTGAGACAACACCCCACATTCATGCTAATGCAACTGACCTTCAACCAATGGGTGATTTCACAGGGAGAAGTGGAACAGGGGAGTCTTTCTCTGGTTTAGACTCCTGTTTATACAGTTACAATAAGTGATTAGAAGCTTGACTGCCACTTTCATTTTGGCTTATTTAATCCAATACTCCAGCACATGGTGGCTCAGCTGAGTTTGTGCCATCAGTCCAGTTGAGTAGAAAGCAGTAAAGCAGTAACACAAAGCATGGGAACAGTCAGAGGTTCCTAAGAAGTTTGTTAGCCAGAATTTCCGGGTTTTTCTCTTTCTGGGGACTCAAGCAAATGTTGAGCAACTGCTACTAAAACACATGACAAAATTTATTAATCAACTGGAAACAATTCACAACATTGTAGTTATGTATTTGGATGACAAAATATTTGATTCTCATGAGAAGGGAATTCAAGGAAAGAAGGTAGCACCTAAACTTATGGTAGTCAAGGAAGGCTTTATGGAAGAAATTCCTCTTTGGTAACACCGAACTAGAAAAATTTGGGTAATTAGTGGACAAAGCAAATCCATATTAGAGTATAAAATCCCCATTTTAAAAGAATATAAAGAGTTTCTAACACTGTGGAACATTTTCCTGGTTATATTTTTTTTTTCTTTTCTTTGGTAAATTAAAGGTGTATACCCCTCTAACAACAAAGTATTTTCTACTGCAGAGTGACATAGAATGGGATATATGATCATTTTTCATATTTTCAAACTTGTTTTGACTACATTCATTATTATTGTATTTGTATACCCCAAATCCAAACTAGTGGATTAAACAGAGGGCATCTTGACTATATTCCTCCACAGTTGTTTAGCTAATCCACTATGTGCCAATTAATAGGCAATTTTGCCAGTTACCAGCCACTGGGTTGGAAAGCATCATCCTCCAATAAGGTGTAGCCACTCTGGTCTAAATAGCGGCACTCTGAAAGCTAATTTGGAATAATTAAGTTTTGGAAAAGAAGCCTGGCTTCCCTCCAGCTGTTCAACTAAATTAGCTTATTTATTATGCTTCACTTTCAACTCCACTTTCTTGAAAATACATTGATAATATTTTTCAAACCACAAATATTGAGTACTTTCTCAATGCCAGAGAGAAGTACATGCTTTCCTAGAGCTTAGAGTTCAAAATCAGTCTAGACTCTAGAGCTGCAGTGTGACTACAGAAGCCAGTGGCTATGGAACACTTCAAACATGGGTAGTGCAACTAAGAATATAATTTTTAAATTTTATTAACCTAAATTTAAATTTTAAAACTGAGAGTTGCTTCAGCTATTGGAAAACTTTTAAGTAGGTTTGGAACAACTTGGGTATGTGAACCTATATTGGATATGTGAATCACAGTATGTATTATGTATATTTTATAAAGACTAAATACTGTTGAAGTATTCCCAATGAAAACCACATCCAAAATGAGATGTGAGGTAATTATAAAATGTGCAGTCAATTTCAAAGATTTAGTACCCAAAAAAGTAAGATATCTCTTTAATTTTTATATTGATTATATGCTGTAATATTTGGGATGTATTGACTTCATATATGGCTCACATTGCATTTCTAATGCAATGGCTCACTGTTCTAGAGCAGTGCATTGCCCATAGAAAGCTTAAACACATGGTTACTTAGGAAGCTCTACTGCAAGTACCTCAGCTCATGCTCATTTTCTTTCTGTCCCCTTCTTTCTTCCCTTGTTTTCTTCTCCATCCTCCCTCTAACAATGATGTGCACTGGACTCTTAATTGCTGACCCAGGTTTTAGAAAATTCAAGGCAATCCATCTCTTACTGGTTCAGAATATAACAACTATAAAAAAATTTTTGAAGGATTTAGCAACCCTAACATATTAGGAGTATCTTAGAAACTTTAGGGAAAGGCGTCAAAGAAACAGCTTTGCATTTCCCCATGGACAGTATCAGAAGTCATTTTCTAATAAGCCACTAAAAACTTCTTATGCACTTTAAGTTTTAAAGTCACAAAGTCCTGAAAAATTAATAAAAGACAAAGTAGTTGCCTTATTTTAATTTTATAAATATCAGACATTAAATAAATAAAATTATAATGGACAAGAGCTTTCAGCAAAGCATTTTAGCCATCACAGAATGGACTCATCAAGTTATCATTATCTGTACTTCTAATAGTCACTCTCCAACTCCAACAGCATTGTCAGCCTACACAGAGAGAATGGGAAGTGTCTTGCTTAACAGTTCATATAGATTCATTGCTATTTAAAGCTAACAAAGAAGTTAGTCTTGTCCTGACTCAGTTTAATACAGAAATCCATTGACTATTCCTGAGAACATATGATTTCATCATTATTGGCAGAGACTGCTAGCCAATTCCCAATTGGGCAATTCTTGGGCACACAGACACAAGCTACTTTTTCCAGCCTCCCTTACAGTAAGATTCATCTGAGTTCTCAACACTGGAAAATGATGAAAAGAGATGTATATGCCATTTCCTTGCCAACCCATCAAAATCTTCCATATATGGTCATATGTCCTCCTCCCCTGCCCCAACTCTTCCTTTCTTTGGCTTGATGAAGAGAAGCATAAGGACCTTGGAAGCCATGTATCAAAGATTACAAAGCTAAATGATGGAAGAAGCCTAGAGTCCTAAATAAATATTTGAAAGGCCACCTACCTACCAGGAATTTGAATTCCCTCCTTGGACAGTCAAGGTGCGGGGGGAAAAAAAAGTAATTCTAACTTAAATCACTGAAGTCTTAGGGGTTTAACAGCAGCTAGTGTTATCCTAACAGATATAATCAGTAACCCGAAGGACTGTAATTTAGCTTAAGACAAACCATTTTCACAGCTCTTGGTGTCACCAGTGAGCAGCAAGATAGCACCCCATCTCTTGGTTACATTTTTTCTCACTCTTTTTTACCACTCAAGGTGTACAGTTTGCAAAACCTGACTAGGTAAATACATAAACAGGTGTAGAAAGACAAAAATGCCCAAGAGGCATATATAAAGGCATTCAACATCACTAATCACCAAGTAAATAAAAATTACAACCACAGGAAATGACTAGAATTAATAATACTGGAAGTATCAAGTAATGGGTTGGATGTTGAGCAAATTTAATATTCTCAAAACAATGGTGGCTATGTTAAATGGTACAACCACTTTGGAAAACTCTTTGGCTGTTTCTAATAAAGTTAAACCTAAACCTAACTTTTTTTTAATGATTTATTAAATTTTTTTATAAACATAATATATTTTTATCCTCAGGGGTACAGGTCTGTGAATTGCCAGGTTTGCACACTTCACAGCACTCACCATAGCACATACCCTCCCCAATGTCCATAACCCCACCCCTTGCTCCCCCTCCTCCCCTCCCCCCAGCAACCCTCAGTTTGTTTTGTGAGATTAAGAGTCACTTATGCTAAACCTAACTTTTAACCCAGCAATTTCACCCCTGGGAGAACTGAATGCTATGTTCACCAAAAAAGACTTGTACAAGAATAAAGGAGCTTTATTCATAAAAAACTGGAAATCCAAGTGCCCATAAACAAGAAATTGGAAAAATTATTTGTAATATATTTGTATGACAGAATACTACGCAATACAAAGATAAACTACTGATACACAAAACACAACATGGATAAATTTCACAGATTTTATGTAGGGCAAAAGCCAGACACAAAAGAGGACATACTCTATGATTCCATTTATATAGAGTTCAACAACAGGTAAATCTAACTGTGGTAATAAAAATCAGAATAGTAACTAACTTTAGGTAGGCATTTGACTGGAAACGGGCAAGAAGGTGATACAAGTGTTACATATCTTTATTTGGGTGATAGATAGAAGTATACACAGGTAAAAATTTAAGCCATACACTAAGATTTGTGCATTTTATTATTAAACTTTATTTCAAATAAAGCAACAGCTTGTTCCAGAGCACACAATTATTAGTAAGAAGTTGAGCTGGGATTCAAACTTAGGTCAACTTGAGTCTTTGACTAGTGTTCATTTTCCTACCACATTATACAAAGAGGAGAAAACTATAAGTCTCTGTTACCACTTACTTTAAATAAGTGATTAGCATCACTCTTGATAATATCTCTTAATATCCACACTATGATAAACTGTACTTATTTTGGCACTGCATTCTAGGTCAAATGCTGGTATTAACTTTGTGGCACTGTATCAACAGTCCTGTTTACAGAATGAAATAAATTATTTCAGCTAAGTTTTCTACAACCCCAGATGACTGGTAACACAGTAAGATAATTCAGAACAAATATATTAAGATGAAACTGTCAGAACCTGCATTGCATTTACCTGGCAAGAACACACTGGCTGATTACCATGTGCAAATGACCATGAATAAATCTCCAGTGGTGAACATCTTAAGAATGACTGAAAAAATTAACAGATGAGTTACAGAGTAAGATGCCAAAATGGTCAATTAACAAGCATCACTCATGCCCATGAGGTATTTGTGATAGAGGCTAAAAACTATATAGTTGCAGATGTGATTTGACTTGTTTCTCAACTATCGATTTAACATTGATAAAGCAATTAATGCAATACTAGAATAAGACTTGAACATTAAAATACAAGTGCACCAACATTTACCTATGATACTCCGCATTCTTACACAAGGCTGCCTCTCTTAAAAAATATTTTTTTGTAACTGCATGCATTATGTGACTTCTTCACATAAAGTTACATAAATGTGATTTCTTCATTGACTGGAGATGAACATGGAGAGAAATGCAGTTACTGTCTTCTTTTTATATACAAGCCAATCAAGGCCTAAAGTAGATCTATGCTAGACAACTCAACAAATAAAACCAATGTTTACTCCAACTAGTTATTTATTATAAAGCATCATGCTGACCTTGTTATATAGGAGCCTCTCCTATACATAAAAATTTTTTAATAAAGTGTTTGGATTTCTGTTGAGAATGTTTCAATCCCCACATGCTAACCCCCCCAAAACTAAATTATTAGCCCCCCTCCTAAAACAAAAATCAATTAAAATAGACATACCCTATACTTTGGGATAATAAGTTCATACATTCAGAACAAGAAAATTGGTTTTTATTCCTGAATAGTGAAAAAGAATCCCATAAACACATTAGACTCCAAATCCAGAAAACACTAACTACTGGAGACCAAAAAAAAAAAAAAAAAAAGAAAAAAAATCCTTTGGGGGATTCTCACGGAAAATTCCCCCCCAGAAAGAGCAAATTCCAATATTCTACTTTGACAATTTGACAATCATCCCCTAAATTACAGGAAAACAATTAATGAATCATTTAAAGCATTAACAGATTTAATTGAATCACCAGTCCCCAAACTTGGGGACAAATGATTTACTCACTTCAATTTCCAGCATCTGTAGCGTCCTAGCACACCACCCTGTAGTTCCCCGTCCTCTCCTGACATGAAATCCTCATGGCACTACCATATCGTGGGAGTGTTAATCTGCGGTTCCGGACCCTTTGCCTGGGTCTGTTATGGATTTGATAGAGGTTGGTAAAATCGCCGAGATCTAAGATACAAGTGGGGTTTGTAATTTATGTGATCGAAAAGGTTTCAGAACGTTAATGAGAGTCCAAGGAAACCCCACAGGGCCAGCCCACCACCCACCAGCACACCCGTAGCCCAGGCACCCACCCCTCCACGACTATTCAGCCCCCCTGGGTCACCTCAGCCCAAACTCCCGCTCCACCCTGCAGGCTCCCGCCGTCCCACACCCTTGCTCGCTGTCAATTCCCAGCTTCTCCTCGGAGTAAGCAGGAGAGTGGAAGGACTACCGATTGGGGCTGCCCCTTTGAGCAGCCTCAGCAAGGGGGCACTCAAGCGGAAGCTGCTTTTCAGCGCTGGCGGCTTCACAGCAGCCACAGCCGTCCCAGAGCCGCCTGACTGCTGAGGCTTTCTCTTGGCTGGATCTTCGTGAAGAGAGCCTTTCCTCACCACCAGGGCCTCGGGACACAATACGATTCCACGCTGGACTAATTTTTACCAAAGAGGTAGTAAGCACGCAGTTCCGCGTGGGGCGCGCGACGGGGGAAGCTGACCCTGAGCATAAGCAGCGTCTGCCAACCATAGATAGCAGCTGCACGCTGGCAAGTGACTGAGAAAGGGCTCTCGGAAATTAAAGACTAGAGAGGTACTCTATTTTCAACACACTTAGAAGGCAAACAAAATGACAAAGACACAACTGTGCAAACTGGGTAAGTGTAATGTCATGGGAAGGGCGGTAAGAGAAAACTTCTGCCCGGTGCTGCTGCTCTACACAGAAATGTTATCCATGCTTTGAAGAAAAAAAAAAAAAAATCGGAAAAACCATACCTCCTCTACTCCAAGAACCTAGGGACAGATGAAGTACCTAGTGGAATTCCTAAGTGGAATCAGGACCCCTCCTCACCCTTATTTGCTACTACATCGTCATTATTCCCAAACCTTCACATGATCCTATATATTCCACATTTTGAGCTTCCTACTTTGGCTTAGGCCAGAAACTCTGGCTCATTAAAAATGCATAAGCCTCTAGGAAAGGAAAGCTAACCTTTATTACTCACATTTCAACCTATGCCTTCTCTTGAGAGAAGGTCTTGATATAGTTAGAGAGACAAAATAGCACTTAGACCCCGGGCTCCAGGGCAAAGGCACAGACTGTTAAAAGTGAGTAAAGCTAGCATTCAAAAGACATGCAACTGGGGCACCTGGGTGGCTCAGTGGGTTAAGCCTCTGCCTTCGGCTCAAGTCATGATTCCAGGGTCCTGGGATTGAGCCCCGCATCAGGCTCTCTGCTCAGTGGGAGGCCTGCTCCCCCCTCTCTCTCTGCCTGCCTCTCTGCCTACTTGTGATCTGTTAAATAAATAAATAAAATCTTTTTTAAAAAATGCAACTTATAAATTGATAAGGACCTAAGATTTCTGATGCCAAGGAGCAGAAAAACAAATGCTCAATATAAGAAAAATTATTTTTAGGTTAAATTCCTAAGTGAAGCAAAAAATTCACTATTAAGCAACATTTTGAATAACTGAAGAAATGAAGATAGCCCTTGGAAATAATTGCTAAAAAAAAAAAAATCACAGAGTTAAAAAAAAAAAGCAAAAATTCTATAGAACATAACAGATGAAAAAGATGAAAAAAAAAGCTATGAGATATAGAAAGAATGAAGAAAACTAAGGAAAATTTATCAAAGAAATACTATCAGGACCAGAAAAGAACTGTCTGCTAAAATACCAAGTACCAGTCAGAATTTAAAACCCACTCATAAAATTTCAAAGCACCAGTATCTTTTGGGATTGATACAATAACACTGAACCTAGAAAGGTAATAAGGTGGCAAGAGCATGCTTCCTCTCCTGGGGGCAATAAATACAAACTACAGGGTAAACAAATTGCTCAAAAAGAGTATGATGCAAGTTTAAAACAATCAGGTATGTGGAATGGTTTTGATCAATTTTCATTTCACTGGAACATTTATAATCTTCCCTGGAAAAACAGATAATTGGAAAAATAAGTAAAAAAAAGGAAATCAGACTGTGTTAATTGGTCCATTCAGGAAACAATATTTATGTAATGTAAACCCTGCCTGATTTCCAATTTCAGAATCAACCTATAAATAAAAGAAGATAGACTTTATGGTTATAGACTAGAGTGGATGTTTTAACTCCAGAAATGTAAATGTACAGTTTACAGATAATACAGTGTAAAAAGCCATAAAAGAGAAGAGAAAGAGAGCCTTTATCATTATTTCATAAAGTATGTGTCTTAGTCTCTTAAAGTTACCAAGAAAGTGAGAGTGATATAAGTTAAATCTTTACCTATTATAGGGAAAACCAAGAGAAATCTAAATTTGGTGAGACAAAAATAAAACACACAATACCAACTACTAGAAATGGTGAAAGGCTGTTCAATATGGGATGTGAAATAGCAATTAAGAAAGGGAGACGCAGAAGAATATTCTTCCTATTATAAACTCTAGTGTGGCATTTTCTAATCATACGTGTACCTGTTACTTTGATATTTTTTAAAGAAATCATTCAAATGTATACCTAGAAATGCAGAAAGTAAGTGAACATAGGAACAGTTTGGTTTGTAATGATAGTGGAATTAGGTACAATATTCTTTCCCTTTTTATATTTGAGTCAGTAATGCTGTTATGGTAATTTTACAAATCATGCAAATTCAAAAAAATTTTAAATGCAATTAGGCCAGCTATGACCGAAAAACTCTTTAAAGAAATGGGAATGGGGGGGAGGGGAGGGAACAAATGGTCTGTAAATGCTCTTTGTAAACAAAACAAAATGGAGGAGAAAATCAAGACACACAGGTATTTTGCAAGTAACCCAAACACTTTCCTTCATTTACCCTTTCCCAGAATACAAGTTAAATATTTCCCTATTTTCATTACTTTAACTTCCCTTTTTTGAGTTTTCTGTCCTTTGTCCATTCTTCTATTGGCATTCCTACATAACCACATATAAAGAACTATACATTGATAATCCATTGTGGTCACAGTAATATTTTTCCTTGTCTGTTGTTTACTCTTTATATAAGCAACTAATCCTTTTGTGCTCGAATCTATTGTTTCATGATTTCTGACCTTTGAGTTACAAGTCAACTCTCATCCCCAATTCAAAGGTTTCATATTTAACTGTATTTTTTTGTAGCTTTTAATTATTAGTAATACATGTGGAATAGATTGTGAATATGGCATGGGGCACACATCTAGTCCTAACAACATTTGTTGAACAGACCTCTTTTCCTAAGTGATGTCTCATTTATTAACCAAATTCACGTAACAAGATTTATGTTGGGGACAGGTTGGTTTGCATTTCTTAAGTTAACAATAACAAATATTCATAATTGATCATTTTTTATCTAATATTTACATCTCACTTGTTTCATGTCTTAATATTTTGGTTCATTTATTTAATGATTTATTAAGAATTACTTAAACTTAGTATGTCTAGACTGTTAAGATTTATACTGGTAAATGAAAAAAGGATTCTCTCATTATTCTTAAAACATCAAAATATTAATTATGGCAAGAGTGAACAATATTGTGTTTTGTTGACAGAGTTTGAGCTGAAGAGTGATTTTCACCATTACATCTGTGTATTAATGTCTATTATATATAAATATTTAAATTATGTAAGACCTTGTTCACTTCATGGTTTTACAAGACTCAAAATTTCAAAATATGGGAGAACTATGATATGCCAACAAAGAAAAATTAAACGTGCTCTTGGAAAACTAAGGGGGAAATGTGTTTCATCCTTTATTTTCAAGGAAAGTCTGTATAGAATAAAAACAAACATTTGTTATGTCATTGAGTACAGAGCTCACATTGCATTTAACCATTTTCATCATATACCTAATGATCTAAAATCAAAATCACCTTAAAAGGTTTATGTCTTTCACCGTCTGCTACATGAAAATCACGTTACCATGTTTCAGTGACATACTCTTGCTTTAAAGTCTCCTTTTAAGTAAAAAATGAGACTCAGTAATTTCTAAACAAAAGCTTATCATAAATCCTACTGCCTATTAAGGAGCAATAAACACCACACTCAGATTAAGCATTTAGACATGAAACATGTCTAAAACCCCTGAAGAATACACTAGAAATAAGCAAGACATTTAGAATGCTTTAATCTTTCCAGTTAACACCATTTGTATCAGTAACTGCAATGCTGTAATTTTTAGCATTTCACATCACTAGTCAGTAAGAATTTTTTTTTTAAGGGTGGGAATAAGAACAGAAGGACAGAAGATATGGGAGTGTCAGGTTTCACACTTCTGTTAAAAACACAAAAATGAAAACTATTTTCTTCTCTGCATCAAAACTATACCACAAACTTGAAGGATGTTTTAGCTTTAATCCCATGACTCATCATCTACTGGATTGGGAGCTTGTGAAGAAGAAAACCCCGCTGTGTTCAAAGTGCTCTTGCCCTGGTAATTCTTTAAAAAGAAAGAAAGAAAAAAACATTTAATTTTATATCATTTCTAAAGTTACACTGCCCAGACTAAGAAAGGGGACTCAAGCCTCCCACCATCTATTCCCCAAATATATAATAAAAGACTTGATTTTAACTAAATTTAATCCATTTGGGGGAAAAAAGGCCCACGTCAACTTAGGAAGTCTAAATTGCACAAAATATTTCAAGAAAAAGCTTTCTTAAACCAGTATTTGGCAAGTGGAAAAACTGAAAGTTTAAAAAGCATAAATATTTAATGATTAGTACGCTCAATGTTTCTGACTAAAAGTGGTGCTGCCTTTAAAATGACACATCAAAAAAGGACATGCAATTCATTATCTCTAGTATTTTGTCTTAAAAATATCATCAGAATTCTAAAAACAAAGAATTCTTACAGAAGGTTTAGAAGAATCCAAATTAGAATTTTAAATGCTAGCAAATTTGGGAAAGGAGGATGTTTGAGGATAAATATTGTTAATTCTGCACTTTTAAGACCAAATATACATACATATGTAAAATTTTTTTTTTTTTAAAGATTTATTTATTTGACAGATAGAGACCACAAGTAGGCAGAGAGGCAGGCAGAGAGAGAGGAGGAAGCAGGCTCCCAGCCAAGCAGAGAGCCTGATGCGGGGCTCGATCCCAGCACCCCGGGATCACGACCCGAGCCGAAGGCAGAGGCTTTAACCCGCTGAGCCACCCAGGTGCCCCACATATGTAAAATTTTAAGAAATATTAATCTAGATATGAAAAAAATGGTTTAGATAATTATTGAATGTTATAGTTACTTCACAATATTAACCACAACATTCACAAAGAGTCTGGAACCCAGGTTCGGAATTTTTCCCCTCAACCAACCTTTCTAGTGTCAACTGATGCAAACACATTTCCTCTTGCACTACTACCACTGAAGCCAGGAACATATGTACTAAAGGCAATTTCTTCCAACCATGCAGGAACATCCTGTTGGGCCTTTAAAAAAGACATTAATTTCATATACAACATGCATCAAGTCTTAAAGATTGGAACAGTTTACTTATCCTGAATATACATATATATTTAATGTCTACTTTCAGTGATAAGGTATGGTTACTATCCATTCAGTTTAAACATTCAAAACTTACATCTGACAGTACTTTCACTAAAGGCTGTGCCAAACGGTTATCTGATTCAGGATCAAAAAAGGAAATAGCTTGGCCAGTATTTCCACAGCGACCAGTACGTCCAATTCGATGTACATATTCATCAATGGTAGAAGGAAGATCAAAATTGATAACATGTTGAACATTTTCAATATCCAGCCCCCTGGCAGCTACTGAAGTAGCAACAAGAACTGGACACTTCCCACAGCGAAAATCTCCAAGAGCTTGCTCTCTCTCTCTCTGTTCTCGGTCACTAAAAATAAAAGCAAGCATGTGTTAGGACAGTTTTTAAGAAAATTATTACAGTGAACCATTCAAGTTCAACATATATATTTATTTTTAATAATAGTAAAAACTGCAGCATTTAATATTACTCTCTACTTCTTACATACCAGGTATTATACTACTTCTGTTCAAGCCATCATTTCATTTAATTCTCACAATAATACTTTGAAGTGGAACAGTTATCTTCATTTGCACACGGAAGGTAATGGGTAGTATGTACATGGAGTTAAAACACAAACTTAAGTATGATGAACATCAAATCTCACCTATTAACAATCTCTTTCTAGTCTTGACAAATAATACATAACTATTTCAGAATATCAAAAAAGTTTTTTAATTATAATCTCAGATTTCTGTACATTCACTGATTAGTATCTAGAGGTACACTAGTAAAGCACCAATAAAGTTGTATTAATATGACATTTTTATGCAAGTCAATAAAAAGATGTCTAACATGAGAAAGATTGGATTCTGAAGAAAAACTTAGATCTAAGGATTGGAGAGCCTGAAGGAAGCTCTCTTGAAGAGTTAGTATTCCTCATGATGAGGAGTCTAAGACTTTTAATGCCCACCCCATCACCCAGTTGTTATAAAAACTTAAAATGAAAAAACAGTTTAGATCTTGAGAATTCTGAATCCTAATCTTAGGATTATATGATGTTAGTTATATACATTGATGTTTCTTAACAAATGACAAATACAAGTGTCACCTCCCTACTATGAAATCATATTAATCTACTCACCCATGAATACTTGTTGTTGATATTTTTTCTTGACAAAGAAAAGTAGCAATAAAATCTGCTTTTTTCTTAGTCTCAACAAAAACCATAGTTCTTTCATCACCTATAAGACAATGAAACATTGATTAACATTCAAACTACAAAATTAGGGCAAGGGAAAAAAGGCAGAGTTTTTAGTAGGAAATAGTCTCATCCACCACTGTATCCCCAAGACCAAGACCAGGCCTGGTAGGTAATAGAAACTCAAATATTTCCTGAATGAAGTAATATCAAAGTTAAAGAATTAAGGACTATTTTTTCTATTTTAGGGACCAAAAAAAAAAAAAAAAAGATAGCTTACCCACTGTCCTCCCAGGCCAACACCAAGGTAGAGACTTAGAGCAAGATAAATGCTATCTACCTGCCAACTCTTAGCAGTTCATTTCAGGATCTTCATTTCCCTCTCTAGTTAAATAAATGCCTTTGTTCCCTACCTCCCAAAGTAATTCAATCATTCATTCTGCTTTGATTGCCCTAAGGATTTATAAGGCATCCAACACAAGGTTGACAAATTCTACAATATTCCATGTTCCAACATTCTCTCTTAATTCAAACCCCTTTATTCCCAAAATTTCATATATCAAGAAAATTAATAAACTTTATCCTAGGGTCTTAAGAATCAAAAATATTTATTGGTTAGCTGAAAGTACTTAATTGGTAGAAACTCAAGCATAACCCAGAGATTTTTTCACCTATTGTAAAGAGGATAATTTATAGTAATGGAAAGAAGATTGTATGACTGTCCATAATTCCTCTCCCCCACTTCCCTATTTGTTGGCTTCATTTATTCAACAAATATTTAGTGCCTAAGAGACGCCAGTCACTATTCTAGGTGCTGGAAATACTGCAATAAAATAAAGTCCCTGCTTTCATTATGGAGAGGCAAATAATAAGCAAATATTATGCATTAAGTCCTAAAAAGGAAAAAAGAAAAACACAAGGATAGTCTCAAGAGGGTTACTTCAGATGTGCCCTAATTAGATGACATCTGAGTAGAAATAAGAATAAAACAATATAGTGAACTTCTGAGATAACTGGGGAAGCACAGTACAAGGCAAAGAGAAGGACAAATACAAACACTCCTGAGTTATGGGTGTTCCTGATGTGCTAAAAAGAAAACAAAACAAAACAAAACAAAACAAACCCAGAAAAGAAGTACAAAGGCCTTGAAGCAGAAGGGGGCCTGGTGTGTGTAAGGAACAGTAATGAACAGTCTGACTGGAGTAGGATGAGCATGACAGCAGCAGAACATGAAGACAGAGAGGTAATGGTGGTCAAGTCAAGTGAAGGACACTGAAAGAAATTCTTTTGAGAAGGGAAGCCCCTGGTTTTGAACAAAGAAGTGACAAGATCTAATCTTTGTTTTATCTGAGGAGTTAATAGATGCTGAATATATTTTGATGGTAGAAGCAAAATTATTTTGCTAATAGACAAGACATATGTAGTTAGAGAAAGAAATGAAGAATGACTCCAAGACTTTGTATCTGAACAACTGGAAAAATGGAACATTAACTAAGAGAGCTGCAAGAAAAAAAGGCTCAGAGGAAGTATTTCATTAAGTCCCAGATCTACTAACCAAGCAGAAAAATCAAAATGGCAACTGATTCCTACAGTAATAAGTCAGTTAAATCTTAGTCATTTTTATTTGAATTTATTTAAACATTTCACCTAAAATTTCTTTGACATGCCAAATATTCTAAAATATTACCTTTAATTTGCACGCCACAGAAACAACCACACTTCCTCATTAGTAGCATTATTTTTATTACGAACCCTCATCAAATCTTCCATATTTAATAATTAGCAGTAATAAATTAACCATGATCATTAAGTCTTTATCAACTACATATAATTTTTGTTTTCTTTTGATGCTTTCCCAAAGGCTGTGCTATAAGCTATTAGATAGCACAGTTTGTATCTTCAACAAAGGACAGACTCCAAGCCTTGTGGGGGGGAAAAAAAACTGTATCAGGCACTTCAAACTACCAATCTTTCAAAAGAATAGTCTTGGGTAGAAGGTTCTATGTTGACACTGTTTTAATGACTTATAGACTGTATCACTGGACAAGCAGTATTTCCAGGACTAGTTCAGAAGCAGACAGAATCATCACGGCATATTGCCAACGGATGCAACGCAACAACTACATGAAATACCATGGGGACATGGGGACCTTTAGGAGATAGGAGCTCACTCAGGTTTCTGGGTATTACAGATGGAATTTGACTGAGAGAGTTTTCCAGACTTAGTTTCCCAGCTGAGCAAATAATAGAGGCTTTTAAAAGGTCAATGTCAGATTTCCTATGCAAACTTCCAGAAAGAAGTTAATTTTGTGATCTTAATAATTATGCAGTACTGTTTGGCTCTAGATTTGCAAAGCAAACTCAAAGAGACCTATACTGTAAATTAACAATCTTGTTGCATCTATGCAGATAAGCCAAACATGGGATCAACCTTTCTTGTGACAAAGAACAATCTCAGAGATTGTTGTGATCATGAGAGGATAAAGGCTGCCAGGAAAAAGTGTGAAAGACTTTGAAATAAGCAAAAAATATTACTGTCTAGCACATGTTTCATGGTTTTGCGTCTTTTACTCTTTTTTTCTGTTGTACCTCTACTGTAACTGATAATGCAAATGATTCTTATCAGTAAAAATACAAATGAAGTTTTCCCCTCAGAAGCAGCTGATTATTGCTTTGTGGATACTGACCAAGTTTACATTTATGTGTAAATTTATTTGAGCCTTCCTAACAGTCTCCACATAAATGTGTTCTTTGAATTCTTCAAACTGGCTGTAACATCTTACTAGTTCTACTGTTAATTAATTAGTTCAATCAAATCTTTGATATTCAATTAAAATTATGAAAAAGGCAGTTGGATATACTACCATAAAATAATGATACCTATACATCTTAAAGGTGCAGGGGATAGGCTAGCAGATTTAAGTTGAAGAGTGGAAAAAAAGATTCTATTAACAAAAATATGTAAAATTTGAGGATATACTGAATCCCATGCAGATTTTTAAAAATATAAGTACATACCTACACTCATATATACATACATACATAAATTACAAAAACAATGAATTCTAAGCTACAAAACATTTAACAGTTTAAATAATACAGAAGTATACCGATTGTGCTCATGCACTGACCTCAAAAGGTTTCTCAAAGGCAAAACATCACTTCTGAAAAATTCTCATTAGGATTATTCTTAAAATAATGTTTATTTCACAAATACACACATTAAAAAAATCTTAAGGTTATTATACTAGAAATGTGCTCTAACTTTAGCAAAACGACATATTGCTCATTTCTTCCACACATGGAACTTCAGTTTATACCAGGCAAGTTACTTGACCTCTCTGTATTTCAATGTTCATATGTGGGTAGCAAAACCTACCTCAGAAGGTTGTTTTGAGAATTCAATGAGTTATCACATGTAAAACAATGAGAATAGTATGTGGCCCATATAAGTAATTATTTTAATTTTATATGCCATCTGCAGTATATTACGAAACATCAGATGAAGCAAACCAGTAATATTTCTCAAACTCAAGATGAGTATTTGGTTTTTAAAAGTTGTTTTATGGTGCCTCGGTGGCTCCGTTGGTTAAGCAACTGCCTTCAGCTCAGATCATGATCCCAGAGTACTGAAATAAGTCCTGCATCAGGCTCCCTGCTCAGCAGATAGCCTGCTTCTCCCTCTCCTCTCTGCTCCTGCCCTCTCTCACTATCTCTGTCTCATTCTCTCCAATAAATAAACAAAATCTTAAAAAAGTTCTTTGCTTTTTTAATAAGGCTCAGCAAAAACTGAAGACTACAAGTCTTTAAAGGTGCTTTCTAACTCAACTTCCTTTTTCCTCCCCTCATTTTTGGAAATTAGATGGTTTCTGGCCTTCTCTTCTCATTTCCCCATCCCCACAGGGACATTTAAATTGAAACAATTATTAAAATGAAGGGGGGGAAGGGGGAATATACAGCATGTAAGTACACTTAGCCTATGAGGAATAAGGTATTAAAGGTATTAAAATGGTGATATTTAAAAGTTCTATTTCCAGACATAAACTAAGTCTAGTCAATCAAACAAAGAAATATGACCTCCTATAAAAATTGGTGGTTTGGTGGGGGGAGGCAAGACATTTCTCAGCAATGTTGTGAAGAAACAGAACTAGATCTTTAAAGTGCCTGCCAGCTCTAAAGTTCTCTGAATCTGTGATTATGGGAAGCCTTAGTAAGCAAAAACTGGGAACAAAAAACAAAGAATTCATTTTTGGTGGAGTAAACACAGTTTGATGTAAAGATATGTTAGTAGGCCTTTTTACTTGAAACAAAAAATATATATATTTCTCCTAGAATAGTTTTTTGTCAAATAATGTTTAAATCTCAAATCCTTCCTATTTTTAATCTTTATGAAAAAAGGACTATGCTGCTACATAATTTACACAGGAAATTGAATCATAAAACCTTTTGTAAAAGAAAGCTTTAAAGAAAAAGCAGTAAAAACACACAGATTTAAAAACTTATGGCAAACAATTTTTAGAGTAATTTTAAAAAATTAGTCATTTAAAAAAATCAAAATCATGAAAAAAATAATTATATCAATTTAAGGTACCTATGTTTCGTAGAATTTCAACAAGTTTTTCTCTTTTGGAGTACTGGCCAACTTGGAGAATGGTCTGCTGAACATCTCTACATGCTCCACCCACTTGTCCAACAGCAACAAACAAATAATTCGACTTTAAAAACTCCCCAGCCAACCTTCAAAGACAAAAGATTATTCCTTAACTTATCCTCTTCCATTAATACTCATTATACGCACTGAATTTCTGCAAGTGTTACTTCAATATTAGATTGTAACAACTCTAATAAGATAAGGAAATAACTATGTCATCCAAGTACTAATTCCAAAGATCAGTGTAAAATGTTAAGATTTTAAATACTTAATACTGTTAAGATTTAAATACTTAATAACTGTTAGTGAAAAAGTTTGTGTCAAATTATGGATACAGGAAGTTCAAGTGATGTGGAGGCCATGTAAAACTATGTAAAATGTGTATGTTATATAACAAAAGTTATGCTTAAATATCAAACTATAATAAGCAGGAATTTTTGTTAAAAGCTGAAATACAAGCCTAGGGCAAACACTCTGTTCTTCACAAATACTTTTATGTACATTATTGCTAGGAGTTATTTTCTGATAATATTATTTGTTAAATTACTATACTTTTGACAATTATGAGCAAACCAGATCTTAGGTCAGTGCTTTTCATGTCGTAACACATACCAGAAACGGTTAACACTTACAGAACACAACTGAGTAAAAAAAAAATCAGACAAGAGGTGAAGGGCCTAGGGGCTGATGCTCACCCCAAAGGTTGAGGGTATCAGCATGTTGACACACACATAACTCATTGACAGCGCACAATTAAGGTCTGCTTTAGATCATCCAGAAACATAGGGAATGGAGAAAAGGAACTGCCAAAGAGCTGAATTTTCGGGGATTAAGGAGGAGGTCCAAATCAGTCCTCCTCTCTCCCATTTAGCAGTCCCTTACTTTCTACCTGCCTCCTAAAATATCATGAAAATAGTTCAAACTTAGCATTTTCAGAATCTTAATAAGTCATTGCTGTTTCTTTCTCCTCACCTGCCCTTATAATAAAAGAAAAAGAAAAGCTTCATTTTGAATCCCTCCTTCCAGAATCAAGTCCCTTTCAACCACAAATTTCAAAACCATCTCAAATTCTTTATTATCCATCATCCTTCTCATTCGCTAAAACATTTAGTGAGGTACACATGGTGCAAGGTACTGGGAGTACAAAGATGGATATAATGTTCTCTGCCACTGAGATGCTCACATCAGTAAGATAAACATAGTTATATAAAAAATAATTACTATATTTTCAGGTAGTTAACACTTTAATATTTGTATAACCACATATTAACATTTTAATATTTAATATATTTAATATGATATTCTAGTTTTAATAATTAACATCTACTGAATACTTCCCATATTCCCCAAAATGTACAAAGTGTCTAAAACAGTTTCACAAGTACAATGGCAGGAAATAGATGAAATGGTGTGTATTTGGAAGAGCTTTCAAGTTGAAGCCAATAGGAAATAGTTTTAGTAGACAAGAAATACATGATTTCAAGCAATAAAGTAGCAGGTGAAGCAAAGATTACATTAATGTGTAGAGTCTGAAAGATGGTTAGTCAGTCTGTGGATATGGGAAGACATGGGAGGGTTTATTTATACATTTTTTTTGTTTTGTTTTCTTTTTTTTCTTTTATGTTGTGTTAGTTACCATACAGTACATCATTAGTTTTTGATGTAGTGTTCCATGATTCATTGTTTATGTATAACACCCAGTGCTACATGCAATATGTGCAATCCTTAATACCCATCACTTGACTAACACATTCCCCCACTCTCCTCCACTCTAAAACCCTCAGTTTGTTTCTCAAAGTCCATAGTCTCTCATGGTTCATCTCCCTCTCTGATTGGGAGGGTTTATTTTTAATAAATGTCTAAAAAAAAAACAAACCAGACTTTATTTTTGAATCATTACTAACACAAAATTGAGATTAGAGTCTGGGATGAAAGGTTAGAAAGCCACTAACAACGAGAAGAAGGAAACTGAAGAGGACTTAAAGAGGGAAATGGAGAAGAAACTAACAGATCTGAAATATTCTAGAGAAAACTACCAAAATGAGTATTTTTGAAGGGAGAAAGTTAAAATTGTATGAGGGAGGAATCAATAGGATTTAAAGGATTTTGGTTTAGAAAGACTATGCGGCCAATAAGGAAAACTGGATAGGAAAGAGGGTACTGAAGAACAGCTTCCATTTTGGACATAATGAACATTACTTACTAGTAAATATTTTAAGAAGAAGTACTCTTTTTTTTTTTTTCAAAGATTTTATTTATTTATTTGAGAGAGACAGAGTGTGAGCAGAAGGTGAGAGGGTGCAGCATGAGAGGGAGAAGCAGATACCTTGCTGAGCAGGGAACCCGATGTGGGACTGGATCCAAGGACCCTGAGATCATGACCTAATCTGAAGGCAGACACTTAACTGACTGAGCCACCCAGGTGCCCTAAAGAAGATATTCTTAAAAAGTTAAAACCTCAAGTCTGGTGCTCAGGAAAGAGATTAGGGATACAGGTAATAAATTTGGGACAGTTACAGAAGAAAATGTAAGCCACAGAAATGGATGTTGCAATGGTTTAGTGACATGCGCAGTGATAAAAGTGTACTTTCAACATAGTACTTTCAACACAGTAATGAGCAGCTTATAACATTTGAAAGCAGAAAGTGAAGCAAGTGAGGAGACTTCAGTAACTTAAGACTGTAAGCAACTCAAGGTCAGGGCCTCTATTTTGTTTACCATATATCCCCAGGACTTATAATCAAATGTGGCTCATAAAAAGCACTCAACAACTGTTAGTCATGAGAGTACGCATTAGTCATTTTGACTGGCCAATATCCAAATACCTTCCTATTTCAGAGTGAATCAAAAAATAGGCAACAGGGTGGCTGGGTGGCTTAGATGCTTAAGCGACTGCCTTTGGCTCGGGTCATGATCCTGGAGTCCTGGAATCAAGTCCTACCTTGTGCTCCCAGCTCCACGGGGAGTCTGCTTCTCCCTCTGACCTTCTCCCCTCTCATGCTGTCTCTCTTACTCCCTCTCTCAAATAAATAAATAAAATCTTTAAAAAAAATAAACAGAACATTGGCTACTTAAATAGCAGGCAACAGAATACTGCCTGCTATTTAAGTAGGTAGTTACTTACCTACTATTAATTGCCAAAAATGAAGATGGAAATGCAGATATCACTTTTCAAATTTAAGACACCATTTAATATAAGAAACTATTATTTTATATACTACTAAGAAAAAAAATTCTGATCAAATGCTTTCTTATTTAGACATTTTTCCCCTGTAAAGTGCTCTTTTTAACCTTACACAGAGACTTTTTAAATCATCTCTTAAGTAAACCAAATCAATAGCCAGTCCTACTATCTGATGACTTTGAAGTGTTTGATCCCATGTAACACTCTATCAGACAAGGAGACCTACTTCTACAGCAAAAGAAGTAATGGAGCAGGCCCATAACCATAAGGTTACGATTAGGTCTATACGTCATATCAAACCCCTGAGTAAGGAAAGGGTTAAGATATAGGCAGGGAAAGATAGGGGGCTCCTGGCTAGGCTCTGAGACTATTCCAGGCAGGCAGAAGCACTAAGACAGAGCAAACAAGGTATAAGGAAACAGACTACCTGGCCCTGGATGTTAGGGAGTATTTTTCTTTGGTGGCTACCAAGTATCACAGAAAATGGCCAAGCCTCAAAGACTTAAGTCATTAAGGGCATTAACAATGGTCCTTGCTCAAACCAAGATGACCAAAGAATCTGAAGGACACAAGTTTCCCAGTCAGTTCTCAATGAAAGACTGCCATTAAAAGCCATCAGTGGCAACCCGTTTGGGACTCCTTCTACTCTAGAGAGCTTTCTCTGTATCCTTACTTAATAAAACTCTATTGCTTTACTCACTCTTCTTTATCCAGGAGAGTCATTCTTCGACTCTGTCAGATAAGAACCTGACTCTCTTGTTTCACTACAACACTCAGAATCTATCACCCTGACAGAAAGTGGAACATCCACTTAAAGAATGGCCAGCTTGGAAGTGTTTCTTTACAAAGACAGCACATCATTCAACACAGCACAGTAACTTTCAATCAGAAATCTTTATATAGTGCATTCAGTCTGAGAGCCAAAGGGTACAAGCAAGAGTGGCCCCCTTACCATCACTCCCAGTGACCCATACAGGAAATCTGTGCTTCCCACTCCCCCTCAAGCTATAGATTCTGCAGATATGGAGGTCTTGGTTTCCCAAAACCAAGAAGTTCTGTCCGAGTCAACAGGAGGAGTCTTTAATGAATTACAAGCTGAAGTTGCTTTCTGGTCATTTCAGGTGCCTTCAAGCAGGAAGAAGAGTCACAATTCTAGAAGGGATGTGTCATCCTAATCTCAGAATTCACCAAGCCATATAGTATATAGAGTAAGATATTCAATATGTGTCAATAATTGGTACATGAATTTTCTAAGAAAGGCCCAATTTTCCCAAGCTATATAATTTTGATTTGAAAAGAAGACACAAACATAAAAGTAACTTCATTCAGTAAACACTTATAAAATCCTAGCTAGCTGCTGTGTAATCACACACATATACACATTTTAACAAAATGTGACACTAATGCAAAGCCAGGTAATAAAGGCAAGAAACAATGAAAAATACAGTAAACTTTTTAGGAACACATCCATTTCTATGTTAAAATCTTAACATTTCAAAAAACCTCAAAAATAATATATTTGCATTGTTTTTCCTTTCATAAAAGTATTTATGCACAAAACAATTATTTTTAAGAAGAAAAAAAATGTTACCTTTGAATTTCTTCTGGAAAAGTCGCACTAAACATAAGGGTTTGACGCTGTTCTTTTGATGGCATTCCAGGGCAAGAAATTAACTTCTTCATTTCTGGTCCAAAACCCATATCCAGCATGCGATCAGCTTCATCCAGAACTAAATATTTGACTTGTCTGAGACCAATCTTTAAGAATATTTTTAAGAGAGCAGAAAATGCATACAAATCAACATATTAAACTAAAATGTTCCTCACAATTCTGACTACTAATTTATTGTTAAGCATGAAGATTAGAAATCAATGCATAAAATAATGAGAATTGTTATGCTTAGATAACATTAGTATTGTTTAAATACTGATGAACAATTCCTGATCTTCACTAACATGTTAGCCACTAGCCACCTACAGCGATTAAGTACTTAAACCATGGCTACTGTGTGTAAAGAACAGAATTTTTTATTTTATAACATTTTTAAATTTGTATAACCCATATGTGGCTGCTGACTACTGGACTGGACTACTGTAGAGATGTACAGCTTATTATCTGATAAAATCAGTCTTTAATGTAAGGAAAAATTTCCTAACAGCATGACATATTCAAGTGTCTTATAAGAGGTAAATTTAGCTCCAACAATTTAAACTCTTAATAAATTCTCCATTCTCTAATCACTTGGGAACAACTGAGAAACTTCTGTCACCTTCACATGAATAATTATTACTATAAGGAGAAGGAGACATTTTCAGGGAAAACAAATGAATTTGGCATAACCATGTAGGTTGTTTAGTGAGAAATCAAGGTGGATTTCTCTGGATAGTCTAAATAAGTATCCAAAGAAAACTACCTTTATAAAGAAAGACCATGTTTTGAGTAATCCCTTTAGAGAAGAGCCTAAAAAAAAGCAAAGGAGGTTCATCAAACCGAGCTTAAAGCACTGATTTACAGATGTGATAAAGTGTTACATGAATACATAAAGTAAGTACATAAACCTAAATATGTTTTTAAAGGCTCAGAAATTGTGACAATCCTGGTTAACATCATCCTATGCTTAAAAAGAGACAAATGCTAATAACCAGGCTTTCTTTTATGAAGAAAAGATGTCATCATGACTTACATGAAACTAGATAAAAGCATTTACTCCATTTCTCCCAGTGTAGTGGAATATGGGATATAGACTTGAGTCACATCCAGCTTCTAGCCCTAGCCTATTACTAGAGCTAAGTGAGGGATTTTAAACAAATTACATAATATCATTCACTGTCTTCTCAAATACAAAATAGGAAATACTATTTATCTACTGTTGGAGTTATTTTAATAATTGTGTAAGAATGCATTCAAAGAGTGGCTCCTGTCTTTCAAGGACAGACTGTCTTTCCCTCTCCCTCTACCCCTCCCACCCCGTGCTCACTGTCTCTCTAAAGTAAATAATATACATCTTAAAAAAAGAAAAAAAAAAGAATGCCTTCAGAGAATCTGATGGTCGCCTAACATAAACAGTACTCTAATAAACCCTTATCTCTTTGCATCATCTTTCCTTTTCCCATTCAAAAAAATTTTATCAATCCACAATTTTATTACCCATCTAGGGCCTACCTTTTCTTTACCTATGATATCCATCAGTCTCCCAGGAGTAGCACATAATATATTACAACCTTGTACTATTTGTCGAATTGAATGCCCCAACTGGGTTCCCCCATATATAACAACAGCTCTTACACAGGTCCTATTAACAAGAAAAATGGATATTATTTTCTAGTTATGTGAAAATTTTATACTTGTTCTAATAAGGTATTTTTAAAAACCCATAAAGAGAAAACCTAATACATTCAACTACCTGAAAAAAATTAAACTCTTCCTAGGAAGAAGTTGAAAAGCAAATGACAAATGATGGGGGAAAAACCCTGGAATATATCCAATAAAGGGCTCTTCGGGATGCCTGGGTGGCTCAATGGGTTAAGCCTCTACCTTCAGCTCATGTCATGATCTCAGGGTCCTGGGATCAAGCCCCATATCGGGCTCTCTGCTCAGCAGGGAGACTGCTTCCCCCTCTCTCTCTGCCTACCTACTTGTGATCTCTCTCTGCCAAATAAATAAATAAATAAAGTCCTTGGGAAAAAAAAGGGGGGTTCTTCAAAAACAATAGTAAACACCAATACCACCTCATAAAAATTGACCAAAAACTGGGTGCCTGGGTGGTTCAGTGGGTTAAGCCTCTGCCTTCAGCTCAGCTCATGATCTCAGAGTCCTGGGATCAAGCCCCGCATCGGGCTCTCTGCTCAGTGGGGAGCCTACTCCTCCCCCTCAACACCCTGCCTGCCTCTCTGCCTACTTGTGATCTCTCTGTCAAATAAATAAAATCTTTTTTTTTAAAAAAGGCCAAAAACATGAACAAGTGGTTCATAAAAAATACAAATGGCTTTTAAACATTTTTTAAGGTCAACATCAGTGTAAAAATGAAGACAAATGAAGACAAACACATTTTTCCCGAAGTTTAATAATACCATGTTAGCCATTTCACAATTTTAATCTCTTTTACAATTTTAACTCTCTCTTAAAATTTAAAAACTTCTCTCTTGTCCCAATAAATTCACATGTATTAATTTACTCTTCAGTTATGTCCCCACAAATGGGGAAAGAAGACTTTATAGTAATATTCACTGCCAGCTTTATTTTTAGTATCAAAAGGCTGAAAATTTATGGTCTAGTCATCCAAAGGGATACTGCACATTCTTAAAAAGAAAAGGGGTACAGTTTCAGATTAGGCATTATCTCCAAAATTTACCATTAAAAAAATAGAGTGACAACAGCTTAGTGTGCTACCATTTGCTGAGAGGAGGATTAAAGTGCATACATGTGCACCAGCTATTTCTCCTCTAATTCATACAAAACTGTTAAGAGTGGGTAACTCTAAAGAGAATTAAATAACTGGGGGGGGGGGTTAAGACAACAGGACAATTTTATGTGGTGTTTTTTTTTTTAAGTTTATTTATTTACGTAATCTCTACCCGCAACATGGGGCTCAAATTCATGACTCTGAGATCAAAAGTCACATGCTCAGGTCTCCTGGGTGGCTCAGTTGGTTAGGTGTCCGACTCATAACTTTGGCTCAGGTCATGATCTCATGGGTCTTGGAATCAAGCTCTGCATCAGGCTCACACTGAGCATGACATCTCCTTGAGATTCTCTCTCTTTCTAAAGTAAATAAATAGATCTTTAAAAAAGGGGGGGATGCATGTTCTACTGGATGAGCTAGGCAGGTACCCCCAAAACTTTGTTAATTAAATAAACTCATTATTTTAAACAGATTCTTTGTTTTCTCCCATTGCTAGGCCTAAATAAGGTAACACATAAAAAAATTATTTATAACTTACCAAATGCTAAGGATTCAGTAACTTAGTTATTACGATTATTCTTCTAAGTGTACCATAATTTAACCAGTCCTTGAATGACAAACATTTAGATACTTTTTAGTCTTCTGCCACAATGTTACAACAAATTTCCATGTACAAATATTCATTTTGTGCATACACATTATCTGAATTTACCATGCACATGTTTTTGTTTTTAACAAAGAAAATATGTGCTATTTTTTACTTGACTTAAAAGTCTAAAAGCAACATAGTACATGGAGACTATTAAAAAAAAACTCTGGCCTCAGCAATATATACACCCACTTAAAAAAAAAATTTGTTAAGCTTGACATTAGATTTTTTAAATAACTTTGGTTTTTTCTTCTCATTTTAAAATAAACTGATTCAGTGGTGCCTGGGTGGTTGGTTGAACATGTGACTCTTGATCTCAGCTCAGGTCATGAGTGCAGCCCCACTATGGGCTCTATGCCCAGCATGGAGCCTACTTCAAAAAAATAAAATAATTCACAGAAAATAAAATGTTAATAATTTCTACATAGAAAGCTCTTTAAAAACCTGCAAAAAAGAACACTAAGATCCTATCAGATAAAGTGGTAAGTAACAATGTTTAATTAACAAAAGAAAAATTATTAAGTGTTCCAAAAGTAGTTCAACCTCTTAATAAAGTTTTAAAAAATGAAGATACCTGTAGTGGTTTTACAATATATAAAAAATTTTCTATTCTCCTTCCTTTTTTCAAATATAGATCCTAAATCTCTTTCCCCTTAAATGTGTGTAAGGCTGGCTTCATTATGTGTGCAACCTGTGCAGTCACACAGGGTCCCAAGGTAAAAAAGAGCCCTTAGCTTGATTTAATGCTATGTTATATACCATCTTAAAATTCACAATAATTTTTGAACAAAGTTCCCTGTGTCTTCATTTTGCACTGGTTCCAGCAAATGACAAAGCTAGTCCTGAGTATAGGGCAGACTGAGTGCTGAGTGATAAACACAATATGGCATAAGTGACTGAGACAGTTTTAAAAGAGCCTCTGTAGCTTCCTCCTTGCTCTTTCTTGTTCATCACTCTAAGCAAGCCAGATGTCACTTCCTAAGGACAACCAAGGATCCTTATGGGAGCAGTACAGTCAAGCCTTCAGACGACTATAATTGTTGGCTGGTATCTTGCCTGCAGTCTTATAACAGACCTCAAGCCAGAAGCACTCAGCTAAGCTGTTCTCCAATTCTTTATCCCCAGTAACTATTAGGTAATATTTACATTCTGAGTAACTAGGTTTTAGGTAATTTGTTAGGCAGCAATACGTACCAAATGTCAGCAAAATGTATAGTCAAACTGGCATTCTCATATACTGCTGATAGAGCTGTATATTGGTGAAAGCTTTAAGTATATACCCTTTAACATTAAACTTATAAAAACCTACTCTGAGGAAATGCTTAAAACATAAAAATAGAAAATCTTTATTTAAACAAGCTGTTCATTATAATTTATGGTAGGCCCAAACTAGAAACAACCTAAATGCCACAAAATAGATATAAAATACGTACACAAAAATAATTTAAAAATAATTAAAAATTGGGGTGATTATGATATAAGCTTTTCTACATTATGAAGTTACATGTGAACAGATTATTATGAGGAACACCCGAAGTACATTAAGCATACATTTAAAACTACCAGAAAATATACCACCATTATATTCACTATTTTATCTTTCTACTTCTATTATCATCTGATTTTAATACGCATGTTTCTTTTTTAAAAATAAGCATGTTTCTTTTAAAAATAAAAATTAACAGGGATTCCATAAAGATGATGAAAAAGTACACTTCAATCAAGTAACACTAATTATGTGACTGCACTGACTTATTCCCAAAGTAACTGAGAAAAATCTCTGAAGAAAAACTTGTTTTGAGTGGCATTCCAGATGTACATACCCAAAAGAAAACTTTCTGGCTTCCAGATAGATCTGATTGATCAGTTCTCGAGTTGGTGCTACAATAATGCACTCTGGTTCCTGCAGCTCTTTAAAACGACTGGCTGTTATTCCATCACGCATCATATGTGCCAAAATTGGTAAGAGAAAAGCTGCCTAGAAGTTGAATTACATAATTTACAAATTTATAATACACCATCCTTCTCCCTGTAGAAATATATCTATTCCTTAATCCCTTACAGCTTCTGGATTCTTCTTCCACCTTGCTGGTAAATTTAATATGAGAGAGGAAAACAATTATTTCAGTGAGTTTTTGATAGATATATTCCAGTTATTTAAAAAGCATACCCATGAATTCTAAATAATTAACATAAACTTACTGAGGGTAATGTACACATAACCTGATGTAAATCAGTGCATTTAGCAATTACTCTAAATGAATTCCTTTTGGAGTAGAGCTAAAATTATCACAGAATACATGACGAAAGTGGTACACAAACAACAAAAATTGGGAAATCATTCATTTGGATTACTCACCCTTAGTACAATTAATGTGGCAAGTGAAATTTTGTGCTACAGTTTTCTAGTTAAGCAAATTAGACAGTAAAATCTATTTCCAAAACTATGTGTACGTCACCCATCAGCTGCTATAGTATACAACTCCTTTATTATCCTTTCGATTCTACTACAGAGGCTAATAAAAGTTGAAATAGCATGAACTATAATTCTTTGATTCAGAAAGGATAGGCTTTTAGACTCATCTCAAGGAACTCCATTTAACAGACAGATCCCAAAGGTAAGTCCTAAGACCAACCTGATCTCATCAGAGTTCTTTTAGATAGCATAACCTGAAGTTACTCCATATTAAAGACCAGGTACAATGCATATTGCTATTTCTAATTCTTTTGACTCCAAAATTTTATCAGCTTTATTTTTTTAAAAGATTTTATTTATTTATTTGTCAGAGAGAGAGAGAACACAGGCAGACAGAGTGGCAGGCAGAGGAAGAGGGAGAAGCAGGCTCCCTGCCCAGCAAGGAACCCAATGTGAGACTCGATCCCAGGACACCGGGATCATGACCTGAGCCGAAGGCAGCAGCTTAACCAACTGAGCCACCCAGGCGTCCCCTTTATCAGCTTTATTATACAACTTATTTTCTCTCTTTCTCTGTGTTTCATAACCTCTGGTGCTTTGACCGTCAATCATTTTGTTATATATTTTTTAAGGGGGTAGGGCAAAGACAGGGAGAGAGAAACCCAAGCAGGCCCCATGCCCAGCACAGAGCTCGATGAGGGGCTCGACCTCACAACCATGAGATCATAACCTGAGCTGGACATTTAACCAACTGAGCTACACAAGCGCCCCTCAATCATTTTGTTTTAGACACCACCATCTTCCAGGAATTGAACTTAAAATGGATTAAACATCTATGAACTGCAACACTACTCTAGAAATAGTACTAAATTCTTTCTTCAGAAGTATACAAACCCCCCTTGGGGTGCCTGGGTGGCTCAGATAGTTGAGCTTCTGCCTTCGGCTCAGGTCCAAGCCTGGCATTGGGCTCCCTGCTCAGTGAGGAGCCTGCGTCTCTCTCTCCCTCTCTTTTGCTGTTCCCCCTGCTTGTGTTCTCTCACTGTCACTCTCTGTCAAATAAATAAATAAATAAAATCTTAAAAAAAAAAAAAAAAAGAAGTATATGAACCTCAATAAAACCAGAATTCAGAAGCACAACGAGTACTTTTAACAGTTCACTGAAATCATCAACCTTCCATCCAACAAAAAAGACTCAAACTACTTGAGAAGAACTAAAGTTCAAAAACTATTAATAATTTGATTATGGGGCAGACCATATGTGGGGAAAAAAACTTACAGTCTTTCCAGACCCTGTCTGAGCACAAGCCATCAAATCTCGTCCTGCTAATATAATAGGAATACTGTATTTTTGCACAGGAGTAAGTTTAGTATAACCAGCTTTAGCAATGTTGTTATTCAGTGTCTGACAGAGATTAGCTTCCTCAAAAGTCTAAAAGAAAGGGAAAAGGGTATGATTAAATTCCATATATCATACGCAGATCATTCCATAAATATATGTCTTTTGAGTAGTCTCAAGCTTTTGATAACTCCACTTTATATACTAAAGTTACTTTACCAATATGCCCCCACTCAAAAATACTATCTACAGCCTGTATATTATTACTTAATGGAATTAAAGAGTATTCTCTATAGACACTAGTTCTAAGGACATTTTTTTCTGGCCCCTTAAAACCTGTAAAATATAAATATCTTGATCAGTAACAATGGCTCATTAACAACAGGGGACTACAGGCACCCCCTACTCCTTAGAATATCATTCTCCTAAGAAAGATTTCTCATATACTTAAGCAACAGAAATCTTCAATCCCTAGGAAAAATACCCTTTTTAGTAAGTTTAAATGAAGTTCTCATCCTAGTTTGGGAATGTGGGGATGAAACTTAATACTCTTTCAACATAGCCATTAATTCTACATGTGGTATAAAGTAGATAAGGTTCTCAATTTCTTACCTAAAACATTATATGCTAAAAATGAAACTTTTGTATTCTGCAGAAATGTACCGTATATGTTACAAACAAATATATAGTCAATACAGAATTATTACACTAACCAGAATTGCTGGTGGTGCATCATGTCCAGATACTTCTACAAGAATAGTATCATATTTGTCAAAGTTTATGCCTGTCTGATAATGTGCAAAGATGGAGTCCTCATCCTCAGGTGGAGGAGGCGGTATGTAGGTCACCTTTGGTCCTTAGAATTCAAATAAAAGATAGAGCTTACATTACAAGGATCAAAAGAAAAGTCAGAGGGAAAACAAAAACTGAAAATCAAATCTTAAATACTGAAGAACTTCCCACTGTTTACCATTAAAATTCACTTCAAATTAAAAAAAAATGTAACTCTGCTCTTACTTTTCATTTTTATTAAAATGCAACAGACATTCATGTGGCTCACATAAAAATTATTATACCTTGAGTATCACCACTTTCTCCTCCTTCAGCTTCTGACTTCCAAGAATCTTAAAGAGAATCAAACCCAAAAAAGAGATAATTTTTTTTTTTAATTTAGAGGTGAAAGAGCTTTCACTGGAAAAATCAAACACCTTATCTAAAGTAAAACTTACTTTTTCCAGAGCCTGTTATTACTTCTTCATTTAAACCTTTGTAACCACCTAATAAAAGAAATTCATACCGATAATTAGTCAAGATACAAGGTTATGCACATCTTTATTTTCACTGCCTGTCTTCAAAGAGAACAAGTTCTAAAAATGGACAGACATCTTTAAAGTCCTTCATACAAATAAGACAAGATAAATAGAATCCTTAACAACTTTAGGCTTAATATTAAAATTGCTCATTTTATGTAGATGATACTGATTTATGTTATCAGTTTTTGTTTAAGCTACTCAGTCCCTTTCATAGTTCCTATATTTCTGAGCAAAGGAATGTATTTTCTTTTCTTTTCTTTTTTTTTTTTTTTAGGAATGTAGTTTCTAAAATGAACTAAAAGTCCATCTGTATGGGGGAATTCCCCACTACTATTCCCAGGTTGTGTGACTGAGCAGGACTCAAAATACAGTCATACTCACAGCTAGGATTTATTACAGTGAAAGGACAGGACACATCAACAGAGGGAAAAGGTGTATGGGGCAAAGTCCAAAGATAACCAGATAAGAGCTTCCAAGAGTCCTCTCCCACTGGTGTCACAAAGAATACACTTAATTACCTAGCAACAAGTTGTGAAAACATGTTGGAAATGTTGCCTACCAGAGAAGTTCTTTAGGGACTCAGTACCCATGGTTTTTATTAGAGGCTGAAAATGGAGCCACCACTTTCTGCCTGGCACATACCAATATGCCAGACTCCAGAAAGAAAAGCTGGTATTAAAACTACATTGTTGTAAAAATACTCCAGGCACACTAAGCCATTCTTAAACTAGTTAGGGTGGTGAGAACCCTCCTCAAATCCAATTTCCCAGATGCCAGGAAAAAAACAACCTTGTAAGAAGGACATTCAAAGACTAGAAGTCAGGCCTGTCACGTTAACTATTTCCCATACACTACCTCCATGGTTTTAAACAATTAGTCCTCTATTGTGCCACTTTCCAGTATTATCACAAAAAGAATGAGGAATGCATCAGATTTGAAAATCTAACTAGATACATTATCACATGTAAACTCTTTCTTGTCCTGAACAACCACAGATCTTTAAATCCTTTACCCAACAAGATTTGAGCATTTGTAGATATGGTTTAACTAACCATTAACTTCTTTATGAAGAATCTAAGAATCAAGGTGAGAAACAGAGGTCGTTCAAGGGAGTCGT
The DNA here is from genome assembly GCF_922984935.1 of Meles meles. Taxonomy (NCBI): domain Eukaryota; kingdom Metazoa; phylum Chordata; class Mammalia; order Carnivora; family Mustelidae; genus Meles; species Meles meles. Next base: position 97,716,287 of record NC_060068.1, read on the forward strand.
CTCTTTGAATGCTCTTGGACTACTAATGCTCACTTTGGGTTTTTCAGAGAATCAAATAAATTTTATTATTTTCCTAGTCCAGAAAGCATTTTAACTTTTATATTACAACATTTAAATATTATAACTCTGAAAAAAATTTTCATAGTACAAAATCATGTATACTGAAATTTCTTTATGCCTTATACCAAATCAAATTAACTATCTCATAAGAAAAAAAACATATTGTTTTAATATAAGAACAAATACATACAAACATATTTCAATCTTCAACATCTGCACAGGATCCTATTTTAGGGTGATGTGATTTATTAAACCATTATTTATTGATGAATTTTGGTTGCTTCTCAAGTTTTTATTTATTATAAATGAAGATTCAGTGAACACCCTTGTGCATACATTGAGCAAATACATCTATGGTATATAATCCCTATAATGGAACTGTTACACAGAGGAGTATTAAATAATACTCCAAAACAGGCTGAGCATATATCTACTGCTCAAAATGTTTTAAAGCAGTAACAGTCACCAAACCTTTAACTTCAAAAATGAAATTAGGATTACTATAACGTTAACCATTTATAAGTAAACCAAGTAAGAACTCACCTCGTCCACTTCCACTGCCACTTCTGCTTTGGTAAGTGTCACCATTACCTGTAATGCATTTTTTTTTTTTACAGATTATTTAGAGAAAACATAATTCACCTTTTTTTTAAACACAGCTCTCCTCTTTGAACACATAAACCAAATAGCTATTTCTATTCAAATATTGAGTATTACGGATTCCTGGTCCCTTCATCCATCCATCTCTTAATTCTACATTTAATTTAAATCTTTTCCTTATTTGAACATTTTGTTTAAAGACTTTTCCTTTGAGAGTTTTGAAAAATTGAAGGAACAGAAATTTCCCATACACCGCCTCCTGCCCCACATTTGAACAGCCTCCCCCATTATCAATACCCCCCACCAATGTGGTACACTTCTTACAACTGATGAACCTAGCTGACATGGCATAATCGAAGTTTATATGAGGGCTCACTCTTGGTGCTGTACATTCTATGGGTTTGAACAAATATAAAATGACATGTATCCACCATTAATGTATCACAAAGTATTTTCACTGTCCTAAAAAAAAAAATGCTCCATGCTATTCATCCCTCCTCCCCCAACCACAGGCAACCACTGATCTTTTTATCCTTTTCTGGAGTTGTTTCTTTTCTAGAATGTCATACAGTTGGAAATTATACAGTGTGTAGCCTATTCAGATTGGCTTCTTTCATTTAGTAACATGCATTTGGGGTTCCTCATCTTTTCACAGATGGATAGCTCATTTCCTTTTGTTATTCAATCATATTCTACTGTCTGGATGTATAGTTTATCCACATTTGCACATTTTTAGCAACAATTGTGGCTTTTAAAAAAATTTTCTCTTCAAATCCCCTAACTCAGGTTCCCTTTGAAACCACTAAAACTTCATTTTCCTTCTTCCAATTAAAGGTATAATTTACACCTCAAATTAACTGGTAGATAAGAGAAAAAATTAATTCACAGTGTATAAATTTCCTAAGGAAGGCAAAGCTGTGCATGTATTTTTGTCTGCAGATCTACAAAGCAGAAAAAATCATGAGCTAACCTACTATACTCGAATGTATCTATTAGGTTACTAACTGTAGAGCTAAAAGCATATATGAATTGTTAACATTCAATGAGAAATTCTATTTCTGGGGCACCTGGATTGCTTAGTTGGTTAAGTGTCTGCCTCCCTGTTAGGTCATGATCCTAGGGTTCTGGGATCCAGCCCCACAACAGGCTCTTGGCTCAGTAGGGAGTCTGCTTCTCCCTGTGCCCCTCCCCCGAGCTCATGCTTACACTGTCTCTCTTGCTCTCTGACATAAATAAATCTTTGGAAGGAAAGAGGGAAGGAAGGGAGGGAGGGAAAGAAAGAGAAACAGAGGGGGGAAAGAGGAAAAGAGAGAGAGAAAGGAAGGAAGGAATTAAGAAATTAATTCTAGGGGCATCTGAGTGGCTCAGTGGGTTAAAGCCTCTGCCTTCAGCTCAGGTCATGATCCCAGGGTCCTGGGATCGAGCCCCACACTGGGCTCTCTGCTCAGCGGGGAGCCTGTTTCTTTACTCTCTCTCTACTTGTGATCTCTGTCAAATAAATAAATAAAATCTTAAAAAAATAAAAAAGGAATTAATTCTATTTCTCACCTGCGCCACTTAATGCTGGTCTTCTAGAACCAAAAAGGCCACCAGTGCGCTGTGTTCCCTCATCTTGTTCATATTCACTATCTATATTTATACATAATAAAATGAGATTCTGTTACTTTGAAGAAGTTTTAAAACCATACAGTATAGAGAAGAAAATAAAGTCACAGTGCCAGAAGTTAAAGATGTGAGGCAAAATAGTTTAAATTTTAAAAGAATCACAATGAGCTTTTTTCAAAGTACCATACAAAAGATTTCTCCACAAATTATTTCCTTCAATTATAATTACTTCCTCAAAGTTTTTAATAAAATTATTTCATTAAAGCAGTTAGGACCAATGCTATATTAAAATACCATATAAGCAAAAATTAAATAACCTCCAAAAACTAAACTGTAACTGCTCCAGAAACTTCACATCGCATGATCTCATTAATTATTCTCCAGAATAGGACACCCTCTTGCTCCCACTATTGCCAGATCAAACCTTCTAAGTCCTGAACAACAACCCCTAGGCCCCTACACTTTTTAAAAAGTGACAATTCACTGATCTCCTACACATCTATTAAATCATTATTATAAATTTAATTTTAACTTCCAAAACCACTAATCTATTCTCCTTCATTAAGTGGCAAATGCAATCCAACAGTGCTGAAGTCAATACCCCTAGCTCTGAGAAATTATGGCTGGAGTAATTTAAAGTAGAAAGCCACATTAGTGAAAGAAGGTATACTGGGGGCGGGAGGGTGTGTGGTAGAACCTTAGAGAAGGCCACCTCTGTCTAAGGCTGGCTGTCATTATCAAGGCCCTAAAACACTTAGAAATAGTAAATAAGATTAAAGAGCTGAATCACACAAATTTCTAGAAAGATCATATATTCTAACAAGTATGCAATTAGATATGTGTCTCAAAAATAATGTTATATACAATGTAGATGATTATGTACCAGACACTCTGCTAAGCTATTCTCATATAATCCTCTCAACAACCTTATATGTTATATATGAAGGAAATGATGAAAAATAAAACCTAACAGATAAAGCACACCATTTGTAATCCACAACTAACTTGGACTTCCTAGACCAAATCCTCCACGGCAACCTCGGAAACTACCTCTTCCACCTCTTCTGGATGACCCTGAAGCTTCTGAATCATTTCCATCTTGATAGCCTATAATATTAAAACATACACACAAGAACAATACAAAACAACGACAATAAAATCTTGGAGAAATGGTGGCCAAATTTAATTTAAGCCTTGCATAATTCAATGACTTTAAATATTTTAAGGCATTAACAATTAGTAAAAAGAAATATTTGACCTATAAATGTTCAACTTTACTAACATAAACAAACATAGCTATAATTTAAAAAAAAAACACTGCTTGCTTTGAGAATCAAAACTCTTCAGGTGCTGGCTGGCTTAGCTGGTAGAATACATGACTCTTGGTTTCAGAGTCTTGAGCTCAAGACCATGTTGGCAGCACAGTTTATTTAAAAAACAAAACAAACTAAAAACTAAAAATGACTTAAAGAAAAAAGTGTCACTTGTAGAACAATGAAAGTTGCCACAACTGCATCAATGGCAAGATTTCTACAGTGCAGAGAAGGATTAGATAAATCTAGGGTTATATTTGCTCCTTACAGAAAATAGTAGAACATCTTACTCAAAGCACAGACATACAGGCAAATATAGAGTCTGATTTCCTGCTATAAATAACGTATTAATTCAACCGAATACCAATTAACAGTACTAGTAAAATTTGACCCCCCTAGAGCAGAATGAGATTAGTTCAAAACCAAAATGTTAACTGGGCAGAAAATAAAGAAAGTGATATTTACTTTATGAACTTGCCACTATTTACAACCAAAGAAACTGACCAATAAAGGTAAAAATTCTCCATGTTTCTTGATACTGAATATATGTGTTTTCAAAACCTATTTATAAAATAGGGCAGACTTAATTCAAGGTAAATTCAGAGTTATCCAACTACTACCTAAAACTTACAGATCCTCAATCTGGCAATAATCTACCAATAATTACACTTATATTTCAATCACAAATTATTTATTTGTGCCCCTTTATCTTGGAATAAGCCTTGTTGGGGTTTCTCTCTTTTCAAGAAACAGTTTATCTTTTTGATATGTTTCTTTTTAAGGTATGTTACTTTGATGTATATACATGAATAAATAAAATATATAAAACATATGTACAAGTTTAAAATACAATAAAATGAAAACATATGGACCCACAATATCCATCTTAAAACTAGGAATGTTCCCAAAACCTCTGGAGCCCCAGCCCCTAGATAGTCTTTTTCCATGTAAATTCCACCCCCACCTTTCCCAACCAATATCCTGAATTGTTTTTCATTTCCTTGCTCTTATTTTAATTTTACCAACTATGTACATAACTTTCTACAATGTATTTAGTTTTGTCCTTGAGCTTTATGTAACAATCATATAGAATACATTCTTTGTCTTGCTTCTTTAATCCACCTTTGTTTCTGTTGATGTGTGAAAATGTACTTCACTTTTACTGATGAATAACATTCTATTGTATGTTTCATTTATGTCTATTATCTAACTCCCTTCTACTGAGTTTTTAATTAAGTTGAACAATGAGCTCACTAATTTTTCTACTCTATACATTTAAGACTGTAAACTTTCCTCAAAAGTTGGCTGCTTTGGGGCGCCTGGGTGGCTCAGTGGGTTAAAGCCTCTGCCTTTCGCTCGGGTCATGATCCCAGGGTCCTGGGATCGAGCCCCGCGTCGAGCTCTCTGCTTGGCAGGGAGCCTGCTTCCTCCTCTCTCTCTCTCTGCCTGCCTCTCTCCCTACTTGTGATCTCTATCTGTCAAATAAATAAATAAAATCTTTAAAAAAAAGAAAAAAAAAGTTGGCTGCTTTAGCTGTGTTCCTTAAGTTTTCATGTTTTTATTGTCCATTCAATTCTAAATACTTTATGATTGCCATATAAATTTTAATTCATAAATTGATAAATTCACAGTTCCCAAATCACAAGAGTTAGGCTTTTCATTACAGATTTCTAATTTCATGAAACTTTAACAAGAGGACAGAGTTTGTAATAAATTCTATGGTATATTTTGGGACTTCCTTTTGGCCTTAATAGATGGTAAAATTATATTTTTTATATGCTGTAAAAGAATGTGTAATTTATAATATATAATATGGGCCATATTATTCCCAACAAATTTCAAATCAAGCTTAGTAATTGGTATTCAAAACTTCTATAGTTACCATATTCTTAATCATTTCTGGTCTGCTCATTTTTTAAAAAAGATTTTATTTATTTATTTAAGAGAGAGAGAGATCACAAGTAGGCAGGGGGAGGGGGGAGGGGGGTGTGGGGGGGAGGCTCCCTGCTGAGCAGAGAGTCCAATGCAGGGCTCGATCCCAGGACTCCAAGATCATGACCTGAGCCAAAGGCAGAGGCCTAACCCACTGTGCCACCCAGGCTCCCCTGGTCTGTTCATTCTATCAGTTCTAAGGGTAAATTGTGGGGGGCAGGCACCTAAGTGGCTTAGTGGTTAAGCTCCTGCCTTCAGCTCAGGTCATGACCTCAGAGTCCTGAGATAGATAGCACCCCATGTGGAGCTCCCTGCTTAGCGTGGAGCCTGCTTCTCTCTCTCCCTCTGCCCCACCCCTGCTCATGCTCTGTCTCAAATAAAATCTTGAAAAAAAAATCTTTTGATTAATAGTTTAACTAGAACTTGCAAATTTTTCCATATATCTACTCTTGTTTTATATAGTTAAGAATATTGTTAGATTTTCAAACCATGTTCCAAACTGTAATATCTTCTCAGTGAACATGACTTTTACCATTAATTATTTTTTTATTCCTCATATATCTGCTTTAGGGTCTGTTTTGTCTCCTAAATTTCTACGGGGGTTAGTATTGGACTGACATTTTTTCTCTTTGTTTTCAACTACATATTGACACAAGTCAATATATATTATGATTACTAATGTATCAATTCCTACTTATGTCATCCTATTTTGTGTTTTACCTTCCCTGAATTTTTTTCAATGTTTTTTTGTTTTCCTTTCTGCCCTTCTATTGATTTCCTAAACACTGCATTTTGTGCTTTTACTGATATTCTTCAATTTCAGCATGAATATTTAAGAAATATTTATCTTCAACCTTGTCTCCTTCCTCAAAGTCCCAGCCTTCTATCCTACTGGATTTCCTCCATTGGTTAAGTTATACATTATATCTTTTTTCTTATTATGCGTCAATTTTACCATTTTTAAGAAATTCTGAAATTAGGTTCAATCTGTTCTCTTTCCCACTGAGCTGACAAAGAACTTAAGTCTTTTCATTTGCTAGTATTTTAGTTCTTTCTTATTTCTAAAACCCCTAAATTAATGACATTATTAGTATCTTCTAAAATACTTATTTAGGTTTACCAGTATGTTTACCAATTTTAAAATGTGTATTTATTTGGTTATGCTCATCATTGCTTCCTACATCTTTCTTGTTGCATTCAGTTTCCTTCCTTTTAATATATGTAATTCAGTAGTTCTTTTCTCAGTGGCCTGACAGTACTCAACACCATCTTTATCTGAATGTCGTTATTTCTCTATGACACCTAAATTATCCTATAGTAGTTTTGATTCAGAACTATTCTCCATCAGGATTCTACATTCTATTCTTTATGTTCTCTACCTTTATTGAAAAATAAAGTTCTGTTGTCAATCTTTTGTTCTTTTATAGGTTTTCCTCTTCTAGCTCTAAATATTTTTATCTTCATAATTCTGCAATGTCAATACACATATAAGACTGAATTTTTTTAATCTGCTCAAGATTCTTGTGCTCTCTTAACTCTGGAAAAATTTCTCAACTATTCTCTGAATAGTTTTCTTTTCCCTCCCTCTGCTCCTCCCATTTTCTGTTCTTGACTCAGGAGATATTAGATGTATGTTGGAATAACAGAGCTTCTAATTCTATCTTCTGTTACTGTCAAACTGTTTTATGTTTTCCATTCCCAAATTTAGAGAATTTCCTCAGATCTATCTTTGGATTCACTAATTCCACTCATCTTTGTTTAATCTGTTTAATCGATTCATTATGCTTTTAATCACTATTGCTTTCTGTAAATTCAATTTGGTTCCTTTTCAAAACTAGCTTCTCTAGTGAGCAAATGACTACAAAATGACTCAGTACCTCCGGTATCTACAGCTTAATAATTCCATACACGGGAGAAACACAAACATTTAAATGAACATGCTCTTTACTCTTTTTTTCCCATAGCTCATGCCAATTTCTAGTTATATAAGGAGCATAATAACTGGAGGTAAAAAGATCATGGAAGTTATACAGAAATAAAAATCTGAATGATTTTCTTCTTAGAAGGTAGGGACAGAAACTCTACATATCCCACATGGAGTTAAAAATAATTTGTTTTTAAATAGGTTAAAAGATTAAGTAAAACACTATGAAAGTTAAAATGAATGAGCTAGAACTGTACTTTCAATATATAAATCTTAAAAACATGGGAAAAAAAAGTCACAAAAAAGGGGAAGGAGAGGGGTGTGCCTGGCTGGCTGAGTCAAGAGAGCATGCAACTCTTGACCTCAGAGTTTTAAGTCTAAGCCCCCCAATAGGTGTAGAGATTACTTAAAAATAAAATCTTTTTTAAAAAAATCACAAAAAGATAGGTATAATGAACTTTTATAAAATCATGAATAAGAAGTATACACTATACGCCAATGTTTAAAAAAGTTACCTCTGGGGTGCTCGCTTCGGCAGCACATATACTAAAAAAAAAAAAAGTTACCTCTGGGGAAAAAGGATATATAAAACACAAAGGAAAGATGGGTCTTCTAACAACTATGTAATTTTTTTTCTATATTTGAAGTATACATGAAAAAATGTTCCTGTTAAATTCAGGTAGTGGTATACAAGTGTTTGTAACAGAATATTAGAATAGAATAGAATAGAATATTCTGTGCTTTTCTGAGTTCTTGAAATATTTCAGAATTTACCACTTTAAATGTCACTTTTCATAAAATAACATTAATATATTTTTAAAGGTGACATTAGTCCTTCCATGATTTCTGCATTTCATAAGGGACAGCTGACAATCTCTTGCAGCCTTTTAAAGATGTCTGTTAACGATCTTCAGAAAGGAGTAAGTTTATAAATCATGTAAACTTTGTGTAAAAGAAACATGAACATCTTTTCTTCATTTAAAAAAGTACTTACCATAAATTTAGCGAGATCACTCAACCTTCAATATATAAAATTCAATTGTATTTCTATATACTAGCAAACAAAATGAAAATTTTTAAATGATATGGATCACTGACATCAGCAAAAATGGCAAAGCAAGAAACTCCAAATTCTGCTACTCCAAAAAAAATGCACAAAAATTGTCAGAATTAACATTTTCTAAAATGAAAAGTAATCAAACTTGTGGTAACCCAGAGAATTTTTTTTAACCCATAGAACAGTGAACTCTGTGGCATATTTCAACTTACTTCAGTCCCATCTCCTGGCAATTCCACTTCTAGGCATATATTCAAAAGATGCAAAGAAAAGGACTTAAACAGATAAATACATATGAATGTTCACAGAAGCATTATTCACAATAACCAAAGTAAGTAAAAACCCAAATGTTCATCAATAGATGAATGGATAAAATTTGGTATTATACATACAATGGATTCAGCCATAAAAGAAATGTACTTTGTTCAGACACATGCTACAACATGAATGAACACTGAAACCATTATCGTAAGTGAATTAAGGCAGACACAAAAGAGTCAATGTTGTATGATTCCACTTGACTGAAATATCTAGAATAGAGGCAGATTCAAAGAGAATAAAGAATAGAGTTTACCAGGAACTCAGGGGGAGAAGATAAGGAGACGTACTATATAATGGATATAGATTTCTGCTTTCAATTTTGGAAATGGAAAGTGGTGACAATTGCATAATACAGTAAATGTACATAATGTCACTTAATTATACAGTTAAATGTAATTAAAATGGCAAATTTTATGTCATAGTTATTTTGTCACAAAAAGAGTAGAAAATTTCTCAAATTTGATGAAAAATATAAATTTACATATCCAAGAATCTTAACCAACTCCCAGCAGGACAAATTTAAAGAGATTTACACCTCTACCCTATCAATAATAAAACAAGAACAAATAGTGCCAGGACTAGATATTCACATGCAAAAGAATTATATTGGGGCCCTCCCTCACACCATATATAAAAATGAACTCAGGTTCTAACATCCGTTTGATAGGAATTCCAGAAAAAAGTAATAAAGAGAAGGGAGCAGAGGAAATAATTAAGGAAATCATAGAAGAAAACTTTCCAGAGCTAAAGGATTCAGTCTTGAGGTTGTTAGTGCTTACCAAATACCTAGTAAGATTGATGAGAAGAGACTCATTCCTAGACATATCTTGAATTTTGGAATTTGAAATTTGAAATTTGAAATGTGGGAATTCCAGTGATAAAGAAACGATCCTAAAGGCTTCCAGAAAAAGATAAATAACCTATAGATGAACAAGAATCAGACTGACTGCAGACTTATCATTAGATACTCTAGATGCTAGAAGTCAGTGGAGCAATGTCATAAAAGTTCTGCAGGTAAAAGGCTTTACACCTAGAATCCTATACCCAGCCAAACTTGCATTTGATTTTGAAGGAAAAACAAAGACATTTTTTGATACCGAAGATTCACAAAGTTTGCTTCTTCCATACCCCCTTTGAAAGAATTACTGGAGGATATACTTTAACAATCTAGGAGGTCTATAAACGCTTACAAGATATATATTACCTTCCACCCACAGCAAGAATCAAAAAGGAAAACAAAATTACATGTTACATTTCTATCCAGGAAGATGGACTGCAAACAGTATGCTTGGGGAGTAGGTGAAAGGAAGGTTACAGATACTACTAAAATGTTGTACAAGTTAAAGGATGTTTTAAAATTAGTGTTAATCACTGTAGCTTTTGCAGGAGTAGGCTCTATACACCACTGGGGAAAGGGAGGGAATCTGTCATTGTAACCATAGACAGGGAGAGGTGGGGTGAAATAACAGAAAAATGGAAAAAGATGGCAAGTTAATGAAAAGTTGAACTTTAAACACAAGAAGGTATTCAATTTTAGATTGTCATGATGTGAATCCTGAATCTTTATATTAAACATTTTTCCTTTGAATGTGAAAAAAAAATGAACTCAGAATGGATAAAAAAGCAGAATAAAATTATTAGAAGGAAACAGGTGAACATCTGCATGGCTTTTAATAGGCAAAAATTTTCTAGATATGACACCAAAAGCACAACCAAGAAATGAAAAAACAGATAAACCAGACAGCAACAAAATTTTTAAAATTCTGTGCTTCAGAGAACTCCATCAAGAAAATAAAAAGGTAATACAAAGAAAAGATAATATATCTGCAAATTGTCTATCCAACAGCATATGTACCAAGACACGAAGAATTCTTTAAACAATAAAAAGACACTGCAGTTTTTTAAATAAGCCAATGATTTTTTTTTTTTAAGATTTATTTATTTGACAGAGAGAAATCACAAGAGAGGCAGGCAGAGAGAGAGGAAGGGAAGCAGGCTCTCCGCTGAGCAGAGAGCCCGATGTGGGACTCGATCCCAGGACCCCGAGATCATGACCTGAGCTGAAGGCAGCGGCTTAACCCACTGAGCCACCCAGGCGCCCCGGAATAAGCCAATGATTTTTATAGATCTTTCTCCACAAAAAGATACACAAATAGCCAACACACAAAGGAAAAGCTGTTCAAAATAACAGCCATCAGGAAACCCAAAACAATGAGATACCATTTTACACTCACAAGGATCACAACCACCAAGAAGACACACAATAACAAAGACTGGTAAAGATACAGAGAAACCAGGACACTCATGCACTGCGGGAAGGAAGATAAATTGGTGCAGTTGCTGTGGAAAACACTTTGGCAGTTTTACTCATAGGTATATGCACCAGAAAAATTAAAACATATGTTCACATAAAACTTAAACACAAATGTTGATAGCAGTATTCGTCATAATATCCCAAAAGTAGAAGCAACCCAATAATTAATCAACTGATGAACAAACAATGTGATATAGTTACACAGTGAAATATTACTCAGCCATTACAAACAATTAAGTACCATCACATACTACAACATGGTCAAACTGCAAGATCATCCTAAGTGAAAGAACACACAAAAGACCACATACTTCATAATTCCATTTATATGAAGTGTCCAGAATCAGCAAATCCATAGCTACAGAAAGTTGATTAATGGTTGCCAAAGGATGGAGATAAGAAAGAAATGGGTTTTGGCAGGGAAGAGACAAAGAAAATATTCAGGAATTAAATAGTGATGATGGGCATATAATACAGTGAATATATTTAAAACTACTCAAGTACACACTCAAAAATGGTGAAATCTATGTTGTATGGAACATTAGATAAATAAAAAACATATGCAAGGGTGCCTGGGTGGCTCAGTCATTAAGTGTCTGCCTTCAGCTCAGGTCATGATCCCAGGGTCCTGGGATCAAGCCCCACATTGGGCTCTTTCTTCTCAGTGGGAAGCCTGATTCTCCCATTCCCTCTTCCTGCATCTCTGCCTATTTGTGATCTCTCTCTCTGTCAAATAAGTAAATAAAATCTTAAAAAAAATGCATCAAAAAATATCAAATACAAAAAAACACAAAGTATCAAATGCTAATGTAAATAAAGATGTGTAATGACTCTCCAGTGAAAACTGCAAAACATAGCTAGGAAAAACTAAAGACCTATTTAAACAGGGATATTCATGGACTGAAAGGCTCAATATTGTAAAAATGGTCATTCTCCTCAAAATCAATGGAATCCCCAAAATATGCCATTGGGTTTTTTCCAAGAAATTGATCAACCAATTCTAAAAATCACATGCAAATGCAAAGAACTAAGAACAACTGAGGTAATACTAAAGAACAATAAACTTGGAAGACTTACACTACCAGATATTAGGATCTGTTATGAAACTGCAGTAATTAGGCTATATAGCAAAGGTGCAAAAATATAGAAACTGACCAATGGAAAGGAACCATGTCCAGGGACAGTTCCATACACACACTGTCACCTGTTTAGGACAAAGAAGGCCTGGTAGGACAGGAAAAGTCTTTGAGTAATTGATAAGGAATCAACTGGATACCCTTATGGGGAAAAAATGTACCATGATCCTTATCTTACATCATATACAAAAAAAAAAAAAAAAGCCCAGATGAATTACAATATGAAAGTGCACACTAAAAAGATAAAATATTAAAGGAAAAATATAAATGTTTATCTTCATGACTTTAAAGTAAGCAAAGAGACTCCCAATATAAATGTTATCCAGGAGTTACTTTTACTATTCTTGCAAATTTTCTATAAGTTTTAAATCATTCACCAATGAAAAGGTAAAAATAGACACCCAATAGAAAAGATGGCAAAAGAGTGGAATCAGCACTATACAAAAGATGATATACAAATATCCAGTAAACTTATGAATCACTGGACATGTCATTAGTCCATCAAGGAAAGGCATATTAAAACCACAATAAGATAGACCACCAGACACTCAGCAGAATGTTTAAACTCAAAGAAAAAGAAAATACCAGATGTTGGTGAGGATGTAGGAGTTATACCTTAGTATATCTATCTTGAAAACAAGTCACGAGAGCTATTAAAGCAAAAAATATACAAAATCTATGAGGCATCAATTCTACTTCAGAATATATATCGATAGCACCAAAGAATGTCCACAGCAGCAGCTTCAAAATAGCCTAAAGCTGGAAGACATCCAAAGAACATCATTAGCATAAAAGCAGAACCAAAGAGTCTATACAAGCAAAGGTAATAATCTATAACTGCAACCAACATTATGAATGCATCTCACAAGCACATTAAGCGGAAGATGGACACAAAAGAGTATATTGCATGATTCCATTTATATCAAGTACAAAAAGAAAATTAACCTATGCTGCTAAAAGTCAGATTAGAAGTTAACCATGGGATGGGAGGGTTGTCAGCAAAAGAAAATGAGCATAAAAGGGACTTCTAGAGGTGCCAATAATTTCTATTTCTTGATCTGGATGCTTGTGAACACAATAAACCTAGGTGTGTTCAGTTAATGAAAAATCACTGAGCTATACAGGTACAACATATGCACATGTCTGGTGCTATATCAAGTTACATTTCAATTTAAACTTAAATATGCTTAAACGCGCCCGATCTCGTCTGATCTCGGAAGCTAAGCAGGGTCGGGCCTGGTTAGTACTTGGATGGGAAACTTAAATATGCTTATATTTATGCACACATATCTATTATTGATCACCATGTGCAAATTTCCCATCTTCAAATGTATACAACTAAAGAGAATAGCAATCAGGGATATGCAAAAACGACTGTTTCCCTGCTAGTCACCCTGCTAGTCACTGTATTGGTAAATAAGCCAGGATCAAGCACATAGAGCTGCAACTGGGTTTTGACTGCCTCACTTAAGTATGAATTAGATTAATTTAAAGAAAATATTGAGGAAGATATTCACTGTTCTGCAGAAAACAACCAAAAATTTAAAACTAAGAGCAATGTTTTAAGAACATTAGTGCTAAAAATTGCTTATTAAGCAGGAGGAGCAATTTTAGAGGATGAGTCTGGCTTTTTCTTATAGCTAAATTTCCTTGCCATCATTACATGGCCCCCTGCAATTATCATTAAAAAACCAAAAACTTCAATTTATGAGACAAATAGCAAAACCTCCTTCACCACCAAATTCCTCCCCACCTCAAAGCCTTAACAATGCTATAGTGAAGTCCCCACAAGTCCTAGTTGCACTAGGAAGCGCCTGGTATTCAATGGGCTAACTTTCTAATGGGTAAAGAAAATGATGTTCCCAAGTCACAGTAAAAACACTGATGTATCTGATTATCATATAGTTCCTAAGAATAAACTCTTATAAGCAGATCTGCACATTGTTAACAATTTTATAAGTTCACTATGTTTTTTGTGGGTTTTACTCTTGCTATTTGAACATGTCTACCCATAGGTTATCAAGAATTAAGTATGGTAATGTTCATACCACCTTATCTCAACTTTATTAGAGGCAGCATTAGCACAGTATGGTTAGAGCACTGCCAGACCTGAACAAAAAGTAATCTACAATTTCTTCACTCTTCCACGTATCCAAATATTCTATTCAGATACAAAGACATCCCACTGTGACTGACCAGAATTCACAGTCCCTAGTCTGTACTTCATAGAACATTCTGGAGATCTTCAGGGGAAAAAAATCCAGTGACATTAGAAAGCGTAAGTACAAATCATTCTAAAATGTGGTCCTTACCGCCTCTCTTGGAAAACCCTCTGCTCCGTGTTTGATTATCTTCACAGTCATTATTAGATTCTTGAATAAAAATGTAACATGTGAATAGCATCTAAATAATTAATTTTAAAGTTGTAATATCTAAAGAATAGCACTATTGCAGGATAAAGTAGTGAGAAAAGTAAGTATTTTTAAGTTAAAATATGGACATTTTAAGTCTTCAAATAATTTTAGCAACAGAAATATAAAGATATTTTTCAGTCAAATCCCTATACAAATCATTTAACATACCTAAATGTTCAATGTTAAGTGTATAATTGGGAATTCACTGTTTCTCAAGTGCTACATACAGGCCAAAAAATAAGAATTTCATCAATATTGGTATAAATAAAAATGGTCTCAGAAATATCTCAACCATTAAAATAGTCAAGTAGAAATAAATGTAGGCCATCAGCCACTAGAAATACATGACTATTCTTTTTATAATATTGTCAATATTTCTGTAATTTGCCTTTCTTACTGTATCTCAAACATTAATGGATTTTTTAAACATACGCAAATTTTCCCCCAATCATCCTAATGAAACAATTGGGGGATATCTTGGCTTTTCTGTTTTTAAGGATGTTATCAAGTAACATCATCAGTTTCTCAACAGTGGAATGCGAATCACTACACTGAAGGCTGCCTAAGAATTAGCTGGAAGGTTTGTTAAAAATAAATTCCTAGAAAAAAATTACATCAACCAATCAATAAATCCATCCATCCCTAGAACCCACCCCCAGAGATGTTTATCTTGAAAGTATAGAGTGAGAGCAACAAATAAATAATTTTTCAAAATTTAAAAATGTTACTAATATGTAATGTACTAACATTAGTAAAATGTTACTAATACTAACTTCAAGCTTTCTAGAAGATTCCAACAAAGCCACATTTGGGAAATACAGAAATGATTTCAAGAGACCTTTGTACATGTCATTAAATGTTTAAAATTTGAGAACTTAAGTCATAGTAATGACATCAAGTGGCTAGACTGCTTAAAAGCTATGAGTTCCTGTGCAAAAGTACTAATCTATTTAGCAACTAACCCAGAGCTCTTATTGAAGGCTCCTACTTGAGATGAAGTCAACAACTACCAAATATTCCTAAAGATTCATTTAATATCAAGACAACTTTCTGGGAAGCAGGATTTAATACTACAAGTGAGCTTAATAGGAAGGAAAGAATTTTGAAAAGAAAGTTGGCCAGCCCTGGAATAATGAGGACAACTAACATTTATTGCCTTATGTAAGAAAAAGCTATAAATTAATATGAGACCTGACAAGGACAAAGAGGTCTCCCATTAACTTTGTCCAGTTATTCCCCTAAAACAAACCTATATTTTGACCACACCAGGAATTAAAATAGCCTAATGATATTGGGAGAAGTTGGGTGATAAGTACAGCTACATTTGGAGAGGGGCGGCGGAAACCCTCTGTACTATTTTTCTATTTTTTAACTTGTAATGAGTCTTAGACTATTTCAAAATATAGTTATTGAAAAAAAATCTGTAGAGTTAGGAAATAAAGCCAAGCACCAACAAAAAAGAGATATTATCCAAAGATTAGCTACAACCATATTATATTATTACATAAAAATTAATTACAGAAAGTATGTGAAATATATATAACTTGTATGAAGTATAAATATGTAAAAACATAATATGATACATTAATTGAATATGTTAAACATAGTAATAAATATATTAGATATCTAATATATATTCATATAAATATATTACATGAAATTATTAATAACGAACAGTGATAACACATAGAATTCAGTAAGGTCTAGCACTGTTCTAAATGAGTAATATGTACTGACTTTTTAAATTTTCACAAAAACCTTGTGAAGAGGGCATTATCCTCTTTTATAAATAGAAAAAATGAAATACAGATGTTAAATATGCTTTTTCAAGATAATACAACTGAGAAGAGATGACTCTGGGTCTCAAATCTAGGGTGTCCAAATCCAAAATGAATGGTCCTTATCACTAACTATACCAGATGGAGGAAACCAGACTGCAGGGAAAATAACAACCACTAAAGATGCAATTTGTGTACAGAATAAAAGCTTCTATCATGGTATCAAAATCCCTTCCTGGGCTTGCCAATAAAGCAAACCATTTTGGAGGAAAGTTCTCTCAGGTGCCATGGAAATTAGAATTTATGCTCAAAAGTGCTCTCATCTACCACTGATAATAGTCAACTGGGGAAGCAGGTCTCGGCTAAGTGAAAATGATCTTGAATATTCTTTTTTTTTTTTTTTTTTAAGATTTTGTTTATTTATTTGTCAGAGAGAGAGAGCATGCACAAGCAGGTAAAATGGCAGGCAGAGGCAGAGAGAGAAGCAGGCTCCCTGCTGAGCAAGGAGCCCCATGCAGGACTTGATCCCAGGACCCTGGGATTGTGACCTGAGCCGAGGGCAGTGGCCCAACCGACTAAGCCACATAGGCATCCCTTAATTGGTTTTAAAAAGGGAGATTAGGTAAAATAGAAATGGAAAAGAATAAAAATGGTCTTTTTCTCTTTGGTTAAATATTTGTCCTATGTTACATACATTTTCATTTGAATAAAATGAAAAAAGCATAGAAAATCAGGGAGAATGAGACTGACAATAACTTAGGGAACAGTTTTATTAGCTATATTAAAACTCCATCTAATTCAGAGACCTGTACCCACAATTCCAAAGGGTTTTAAGGTGATCAGTCTAGGCTTGGTTTTGATTTTTAGAATCACTGTTAAGAGTGCAATGAAAGGGGCGCCTGGGTGGCTCAGTGGGTTAAGGCCTCTGCCTTCGGTTCAGGTCATGGTCCCGGGGTCCTGGGATCGAGCCCCGCATCGGGCTCTCTGCTTAGCGGGGAGCCTGCTTCCTCCTCTCTCTCTGCCTGCCTCTCTGCCTACTTGTGATCTCTGTCAAATAAATAAATAAAATCTTTAAAAAAAAAAAAAAGAGTGCAATGAAACTAAGACTCAAATATTTAATGAAGATAGGTGGCATTTACTGTTTACCATGAATGTGTCTGATATTAAACTTCTTAATTTCATGCACATTTTCATTAAGTCTGCCTAACCACCTATAATAGGGATGTGCTTCATTCTGCAGAACAGCAAACTATGGCTATGAGAAATTAAGCAATTAACTCTAAATCATTCAACTAGGGGGTCACAGAGCAGGGACAGGAAACAAAGTCTGCAACTCCAAGATTCCACAGATAAGGGCACCCCGGAGGCTTTGTTTGTTAAGCATCCAATTCTTGATTTCAGCTTAGATCAGGATCTCAGGGTTCTGAGATGTAGCCCTGAGTGGGCTCTGCACTGGGCATGGAGCTTGCTTAAGATTCTCTCTCTCTTTCCCCCTGCCCGTACCCTCTATTCTCTTAAAAAAAAAAAAAAAAAAAAAAGACTCCACAGATAAGTGATTACCAAACAAAAAAGCATCAGAGCCACCAGGGATGCTTTTTAAATAGAGGTTCCAAGGCCTCACCCAAATCTACTTCATCAGTTTCTTCTAGGAAAGCACTATTAATTATTGCAATCTATATTCTGGTAACATTACTCTATTCTCATCATCCTCTGTATTCCTCCAAACCAGTTTGTCAATACCCTTGACAGAAATGTCTTGATTTCAGCGCTCATCCACAGTCTCATGAATCTTTTTCTACTGTCAAGAATTATATTTGTCTGAATAGGGACCTGCATGTCTCAAACTGCATGTATATGTGGACATGGGAGTTTTGATTCTTGGCATGTACTTTCCATTATCCACTTTTTCTCAAGGTAGCAAGCCATTCAAAAGTTGCACCTCATAGATCAAGGTCAAACTAGGACGTCTGAGTTCCTGGTTACAACTCTGGCAACAGGTGCTTTATCAAACTGGGTTCAAATAAATTAGAAATGAAAAAGACTATGACACTTAATCTTAGTTTCTCTTTAGCATGTACACTGAACATTAAATTTTAAAAGGCCGCTACAAAAAACACTGAACTTACCTCTCCAGAAACCAGAGCTATCACCTTCTTCAAACTTGTTATTTGAAAAACCTACACAAAATAGAAAATTAAACTTGCAAATTCCTGAAAACAATTACCTGTACCTCTGTGGTAAACCAAACAAAAACCAAAGGGATTACCAGTTCTGATACCCCCTTAAAATAAACCACATAGAGCTATATATACATATACTGAATGAAAACTCACACAAGTTACATTATGACTTCTGCCTTGTGTCAATTAAATAAGGTAAAAGGTCCAGTCAGTGTTATACTACCTCAGGTATCATATATGTAGATGGTCAGAACAGCAGTATATATCAACATAAACACTATATACTTCCTATTCAAAAGATCCAAGTTTTTAAAACCTTATAAATTAACTCAATCTCTT
Organism: Meles meles; assembly: GCF_922984935.1. Taxonomy (NCBI): domain Eukaryota; kingdom Metazoa; phylum Chordata; class Mammalia; order Carnivora; family Mustelidae; genus Meles; species Meles meles. The sequence continues at coordinate 97,735,260 of NC_060068.1, forward strand.
CAACTGCCAGAGGACAATGCAACTAAATTATAATTCAATATCCCATAATTTTTCCCATTTCAGTAATAAGGAAATTCTTCCAACATTTTTTGTTTACAAAATTTTTTTATATCTTTCATTTAGCTTTGCTTTCAAATTTCTCATATAATAAAAACCTGTATCTAGATTTGTGTGTCTCTGGAGCATACAGATACATCATTAAAATTAATTTTAAAAGCATTCATCAGTAATATTTCACAAAATTTTAAAATATTGAATCTTAATAAAATTGTCTTTAGTGCAAAGCTATTCAGGGATTAATATCCATTAAAATTAAAGGTCACTATAATATGGCTATCAATCAGTATTTAAGCTAAATTATAAAATATTAAATATATTAAACCATGGCAATACAGACTAATCAATTAGTATCTGAAATGTTAAATTTATATGCAGAATGCATACATAAAGTCACTTAGTATCTCAGGTTCGAAAAATATAACATCCCTTTTTAGCAGAGAAATTTAATACACAATTATGACACAAAAGTAAGTGCCCAATAGCCTCAATATATGATTAGATGATAAAAAGGATTTTCCTTGAAAAGATACATCATTTCAAAATAAACACAAGGCGAGGGAGCCTTGAGTACAGAAATAAACTAGGGTTCACTCAAACTGTGATTCTAAGATACCATAAGCAGTTTACCTCTGTTTCCAAAACTCTTTCCAACTCCAAAACTACCCATTGTGGATGTATTCTCTCTTTTATTAGACTCGCCAGCATCTGAAAATGTTCAGAGAGAGTTAAAACATAAAATTGTGTCATCAAAAACTAGGAATTAAATCTTTGGGATTACTGAAAAATAAGATCTTTTAAAAAGTCGGCGGGGACGGGCGCCTGGGTGGCTCAGTGGGTTAAGCCGCTGCCTTCTGCTCGGGTCATGATCTCGGGGTCCTGGGATCAAGTCCCGCATCGCGGGCTCTCTGCTCAGCAGAGAGCTTCTTCTCAGCCTGCCTCTCTACTACTTGTGATCTCTCTCTGTCAAATAAAAATTAAAAATAAAAAAAATAAAAAGTCGGGGGTCATGGGGCACCTGGTGGCTCAGTGGGTTAAGCCTCTGCCTTCGGCTCAGGTCATGATCCCAGGGTCCTGGGATTGAGCCCCACATCGGGCTCTCTGCTCGGCGGGGAGCCTGCCTCCTCCTCTCTCTCTCTCTCTGCCTGCCTCTCTTCCTACTTGTGATCTCTCTCTGTCAAATAAATAAATAAAATCTAAAAATAAATAAATAAATAAAAAGTTGGGGGAGGGCATCTGACTGGCTCAGCTGGTAGAGCATGCAACTCTTGATCTCAGGGTGGTAAATTCAAGCCCTGTGCTCAGTGTAGAGATTACTTAAGAATACCGTATGACCCAGCAATTGCACTACTGGGTATTTACCCTAAAGATACAAACATAGTGATCCGAAGGGGCACGTGTACCCGAATGTTTATAGCAGCAATGTCTACAATAGCCAAACTATGGAAAGAACCTAGATGTCCATCAACAGATGAATGGATAAAGAAGATGTGGTATATATACACAATGGAATACTATGCAGCCATCAAAAGAAATGAAATCTTGCCATTTGCGACAACGTGGATGGAACTAGAGCATATCATGCTTAGTGAAATAAGTCAATCAGAGAAAGACAACTATCATATGATCTCCCTGATATGAGGACATGGAGAAGCAACATGGGGGGTTAGGGGGATAGGAGAAGAATAAATGAAACAAGATGGGATTGGGAGGGAGACAAACCATAAATGACTCTTAATCTCACAAAACAAACTGGGGGTTGCTGCGGGGAGGTGGATTGGGAGAGGGGGAGGGGGCTATGGACATTGGGGAGGGTATGTGCTATCGTGAGTGCTGTGAAGTGTGTAAACCTGGCGATTCACAGACCTGTACCCCTGGGGATAAAAATACATTATATGTTTATTAAAAAAAAAAAAAATTTTGGAAGGGGAGGCGAACCATAAGAGACTATGAACTCTGGAAAACAACCTGAGGGTTTTGAAGGGTCAGGGGTGGGAGGTTGGGGGAACAGGTGGTGGGTAATGGGGAGGGCACGTTTTGCATGGAGCACTGGGTGTTGTGCAAAAACAATGAATACTGTTACGCTGAAAAAATAAATAAAATGGGAAAAAAAAATTTTTTAAATGAAAAATGAATCTCTGACATAAAGGGACATCCAAGGATGGGGGAGAAAGAAGTACAGGAACTTAAAAAGATAAAATCTCCCACAACTTCTATTTAAACATTCTTGATGGGTGGCTCAGCGGGTTGAGGCCTCTGCCTTCGGCTCGGGTCATGGTCCCGGGGTGCTGGGATCGAGCCCCGCATCGGGCTCTTTGCTTAGCTGGGAGCCTGCTTCCTCCTCTCTCTCTGCCTGCCTCTCTGCCTGCTTGTGGTCTCTATCTGTCAAATAAATAAATCTTTAAAAAAAAAAAAAAATTCTTCAATTATAATACCAACATAAAAACATAAACATACTATTGGTGAAATACAGCTTTCTACTAGTTTTTATTTTACCAGTGACCTGTTATCAGGAAGTTCAACTCTATGATTTTCTGTATATTGAAACCTCACTCTGAATAGAGCCAGCTATTAATGCCCCAGTATCACAGTCCTGCTATTGAAAATTTTATACTCTTGTCCTGTTTTTTAATTACTTATTACTTACTCACTTTGTTAGCATTTAAACTTCTCTCAATCTTTCCACTTTTAAAACTCAATTTAGGATGGAACTACATAATAAAGAAATAAAAACTGCAATTACCACTCCCTTAGTCACATCTCCACCCATCCAGGATCTTTCCTCACGTTATCCTTGTGAGCTTTACCTCCAACTACACAACACTGAGCACCCAACACTTTAATTCACACCAAACAACTTCCCATACTCCATGCTGTGAACTTCTATTTTCTACATTCCTACATACTCCTTAAGCATGGCATTCCCTATTTTCCTATTTTTCCTATCAAAATTCTTTTCACTCTTCAAAACCCCAGTTCAAAGGCTATCTCCTCTATGAAGTCTTTCAGACCTCCAATCACAATCAATCCTTCCACATTCCCAGAGCACACTCTATTTCTTTCCATGTGTTTCTCTACCACTGGAGTTAAGAATTTTGAGAACAGAGTTGGTATGGCAAGAAGCATGGCTATTTAAAACAAAAAAATGGAACAAAAGACAGCCAAAATGACATGAACTGCCACTTTAAACTATCACTAGAAAAAATTAAAGCATTATCTTGTGGTCTTCATAAATTGTGTCTTATCTAACTAAATAATATCCTAATACAAAGGCAGTAAAATGATCTGCAAAACTCCTAAAGCCATGCGCAAAATTGTGTTTGAGCAATTATCTCATATTTTCATCAAATTCTAAAGATGTGTGTGAAGATTCAAGAAATTAAAACTATTTAGGTCATAGTTCACAGAACATGAAAAGTGATTAATAGTATAAGAATTAAGAGTCAATTTCAAAAATAAATTACTAGCTATGAAAGCTCTGAAAAAAAATATCAGAGATTGAAACTAAAGTTACATTAACAATAAGAGAAAGGAGTTACAGTCATGGGTCTGCGAAATTCCAAGATTATACATAGTACAATGATAACTTTTAAAGTATCAACATTTAACCAAGAGTTTTTTTTTTTTTGAAGATTTTTATTTATTTATTTGACAGACAGAGATCACAGGTAGTCACAGAGGCAGGCAGAGAGAGAGGAGGAAGCAGGCTCCCTGCCGAGCAGAGAGCCCGATGTGGGGCTCAATCCCAGGACCCTGGGATCATGACCTGAGCCGAAGGCAGAGGCTTTAACCCACTGAGCCTCCCAGGTGCCCCTTAACCAAGAGTTTTGATCAGAAATTTAATGTGTTTTTCAACATAACATATATGGAATTAACAATGTGTAATAAAATCTACTTCAGTGATGATTTTTTCATTTTAAAAACCCTTTATTCGGAGATACAGGCTTCCAATTACAGAATGAATAAATCACACAGATAAAAGATACAGTAAAGAAAATATAGTCATTAGTGTTGTTAATAATGTTGTATGGTGACAGATGGTAGCTACATTTGTGGTGAGCACAGCATAATCTATAGAGTTGTGCAACAGCTATACTGTATAGCTGAAACTAATGTAACGTTGTGTGTAAACTACACTTCATTTAAAAAAGAAAAAAAGCATCTTCAATTCATGTAAAACTTTAACAAGATCTATGAATATACACTCTGAATTTGAAAATTAAAATATTGCTAATTAATTTAAAACATTTCTCAGGGCACCTGGGTGGCTCACTAGGTTAAATATCCCACTCTTGACTTCAGCTCAGGTCATGATCTCAGGGTTTTGAGATGGAGCCCCATGTGAGATTCCTTGCTCAGCAGGGAGTCTATTTCTCCCCCTCTCTGCCCCTCCCCCTGCTCCTGTGAACCCACTTGCTCTCGCTCCTTCTCTCTCAAATAAATAAAATCTTGAAAAACACATGCATCTATAGATCCACATCTGTCTTAACTGAATCTAAACAATAAATTAAGTTTTCCAAGTATCAAAGAAAATACTACACATCAACCTTTAGTGTCTCCAATGAATAAAAATACCTAGAAGTAAAATCTTTCAATTAACATCTAATGAATTCAAGATTAAGTGTTACATATATTTAAAACTACCAATTAGCCTTAACTTATGCTTCCTATCAAAGAAATAAATGATTATATGTATTTTTAAATAAATTGGTAGTTCTAGTATTTTATGGCCCTATACTAAAACATAAAGCAAAATACTGTCAGTATTTTATTATTAAATTAAAAAATCACTGTAGGAAGGTATTTCGCTATACCATTATCTATCAAATCAAGTACTGGTTGTTCTAAAAATAAGAAGTTCCAAGTTCGGGGAAATAACCTGGTAATACTAATAAATTAACAGAAATGCTTCCATACTGCCTTTTCTTGAGAAGTAAAAACTTCAAAAAGAGATCCTTCTCACCCAGATCTCTGAAGCTTTTACAAACTTTCCTTCTATTCCAATTACTGAATATCAATAATCAATATTAATAAGTAGGTCTGTAAAGCAACTATTTTTAACCAATCTATTTAACCCATCTATTTTATCAACTTAACTATTTCCTACTATCCCAGGAAAGGAAAAAGCAAAAAGAGAACTGTTAATTGAACAAATGACACTCATTATTTCAAAGTCTACTGTGCAGTGAGATATAACAAATACAGCTTTGCACTGAACAGTCATAATAGTCTCTATTCTTTCCACCATTCAAGTTGATAAGATTAAGGAAAGACAAAGATATTTACCTCTGTTTCCCATACTCCTCCCAGAGGCAAATCCGCTTCTCATGAAATGATCTCTTTGAGAAGGTCCATCATCCATTTCTAAATCAAGTAACAATTTGAAGCAAGTCAAAATAAGTATCTTGGTGGTACACAAACTTTTAACCTTTTCAATGTGCCACCTCCCATGACAAAGGAAGAACTCTATAAATTGGTAAGAAAGACAAACAGCCTAGTAGCCTACCTAAGGAAGTTCTCCAAAAGAAAAATAAAGGGTGACTAAACCTTATTCAGTAAAACAAAATATGTATCAAAGGAAGGAGATAGTTTTTTTCAACCATATGACTAACTGCAAAACAGTTTTAAGTTTCCCAATACCAAAAACAGCTAAGAACATAGGGGAACAAGCACAAATCATATATTATAGTGAAGCTACAAACTAAATCTTGATCCTAGCTCTGAAAGAATGTATTTGATAGTATATTAATTGTCGGGCGCCTGGGTGGCTCAGTGGGTTAAGCCGCTGCCTTCGGCTCAGGTCATGATCTCAGGGTCCTGGGATCGAGTGCCGCATCGGGCTCTCTGCTCAGCAGGGAGCCTGCTTCCCTCTCTCTCTCTCTCTGCCTGCCTCTCTGTCTACTTGTGATCTCTCTCTATCAAATAAATAAATAAAATCTTTAAAAAAAAAAAAAAAGAAAGTATATTAATTGTCATAGAGAAACTAAATCAGTACTTAAATCTCTGCATCAAGCCTAGATATAGTTTTACACATGAGTTCTATCTAACTCTCAAAGAACAAATCATTCCAATGACATATAACCCTCCCAGGAAACAGAAAGAGGAATTATTCCCCAATTCATTCCACCAAAGTCAACCTGACTTCAACATGTCAAGGAATGAAGAAAATATCTCTTAATCAAAAGTGGATGTAAAATCTCCATAACAATCATTAGCAAAACAAACCCAATAAGAAACTAAATAGATAAAACATTATGACCAATGGGATTAAGTCCAGTATACAAGGGTATTTTAACATCACAACATCTTAAAAAGGTAATTTATAACATTAACATATCAAAAAGAAAAAAAAACTATCTCCATAGATAAAAAGTACATGAAATAACCCAACAGGATTTATGACTTAAAAACATACACTTAGGGGTGCCTGGGTGGCTCAGTAGGTTAAGTGTCTGCCTTTAGCTCAGGTCATGATCCCAGGGTTCTAGGACTAAGCATCAGGCCTCCTGCTCAGCGGGGAGCCTGCTTCTCCCTTTCCCTCTGTCTGCCACTCCCCCGTTTGTGCTCTCCCTCTGTCAAATAAATAAATAAAATCTTAAAAAAATATATATATACTTAGCAAACAAAGGGACATTCATGGCAGCTCTGCTAATACTAGCAAAAGGGAAACAACTCAAACATACATCAAGAAGAGAATAAAGATATGTGGCACAGTTGCACAAGAGAGTATCACATATATTGTGCTCCATACTTTATTATGTAGTATTATATATATTGCATATGTGTAGTATATTCATACAAGAGAGTACAATTACAAACAGACCAAAACAACTGACTGACAACATGAATACACTTTAAAAACAACACTGCATGAAAAATGTAAATTGCAGAAAAAGACTATAAATAGTAAGATACCAGTATTGTAAAACTCAAAGAAGCAAAGTTAAACGCAGTGTTTGGGGAGACATACATATTTAATATGTTAACAAAGAAAGGAAAACAATATAGGATAGGAATTGGACAGGAGAGAACAGAAAAAGAGTACATAAGCTATATACTTATATGCTAACAGTATATAAGCTAACAGTAATAGTAATGTTTTTAAACACGTGATAAATCAAAATATTTTTTAAGATTTATAATTTGCATATGACATTTTAAATATAGTATTTTTATGAAAATGTCTTCAATAAAGATTCAACAAAGTCACAAGGTAACAAGTATTCTTTGAATTTTTAATTCTAACTAGTTGCCCACATAGCTAACCAGTAAAAGAAGACTTCCTAAGTAAAAAAAAGTGCAAAAAAAAATTTAACCTACAATCCCTCTTCTGTATGTTCCCCTTCTTGCCTGATTCTGGCATCACAGTTCACATGTGTTTCACAGTTCACATGTGTAGCCTCTCTTGCTGAGGTTATACATTTCATCAGGTAACCAAAAGACTGCTGAATTTCAGACAGTAGTAACCAAGTTAAGTTCAAATGCTCTCAGATCATAGAGTTCAAAGACAACTTAAGAAAGATTTACTCAAATTCTAACTGCTCCAACATTCAAGGGATTCCACATGGAAGTACCAGTTACAGTAGCACTAAAAAGTTGCATACTTTTGGCACACAGTAAACAGAAAAGAGAAGGTGATATTAAAAGAACAAGGACACAGCCAGAAAAATTAGCAATTCTCTAAATACTAACTTCTAATGTTTGCCAGGCTCTCCCCAAATATACAAGATAAGAACAGCCATGCGTCAACTTGCTCAAATTTTAAAGCTATGCTGTGTAATACTACCATCCTTACCCATATGTGACCATTTAAAATCAAAATTAAGCTAATTAAAATAAGCAAAATCAAAACTTCAATTCCTCAGTTGTACTCATTAGTCGCATTTCAAGTACACCCTGTGGCTATATTAGCCAGTGCAATTAAAAAATATTTCCGTCATTGCAGAGAGTTCTAATGAACAGCACTAGTCTTAGACTGGTAGTTCCCAAGCTGTGGCACAAAGACATCAATGGAAAAGGAGTATGCTTCCATCTTGAATCAACTTATAACGCCAACTTCAGTACAGCGGCACTCAAATACATAAGAAAGTAACATATTTAAGACACTGCAAGCTCTTAAGAGTCAACAGGAATTGTTTTACCCTCAAGTAACAAACTAAAATATCCTTTACTCAATTAATTGAAATTCCTATATATGCTTCCAGGATTTCTTCTATCTTTGACATTTATATTATTTCACCACTACTGATTTTTTTTCTCTCTCTCTTCAACTGCTATAATTTCAAGTAACTCTTCATCTAACCCATGTTGAACTTAAGATCCACATGATACATGTCCATTTGGTTACTACAGTATCGAGATCCATACTTCTCCCAAATTCTATGACAAAAACCCAATTACTAAGATGGAAAGCCAAAAATTAAAATTACCATAAAAGTAAGTGTGGGGGAGGCAAAAGGATAGATGATTTCCTAATAATGGGGCGCCTGGGTGGCTCAGTGCGTTGGGCCTCTGCCTTCGGCTTGAGTCAATATCTCAGGGTCCTGGGATTGAGTCTGCATTGGACTCTCTGCTCAGTGAAGAGCCTGCTTCTCCCTCTCCCTCTGCCTGCCTCTCTGCCTACTTGTGATCTCTTTCTCTCTGTCAAATAAATTCTAAAAAAAAAATCTTAAAAAAAATGATTTCCTAATAAGAGCATGGAATCTTGTGTTCTGAAACCTCACTCAAGTCAAGCAAACATAGTTAAATATGTACAAGCTATACCCTATTATGCCTACTGGTAGAGAAAGGGTCACAGAGTGAGAAAGCTTTGTAAGCACTGTAACTGCTTGACTAAAATGCCTATGATGCTGTATCACACAAGCCTTAACCACACTTGGTATTGAGAATGAAAACCTGATATGGTTATATTCCTATATGGCTTCGCCTATTTTAATAAATTTCCAACCATGTCTGGAAAGAAAAGCAAATTCTCATTATATATATTTTCTTTCCCCAACAGTTACAGGACTTGTTTGGTGAAATAAGATCAAGTGCAACAGATCTAATTAAACAATACAAAGTACTGTCTCCTTCCACAAAAGCATTCTACAGTGGTATACAGCTTTACGCTTTACAAAATGACTTTATATGCATCACCTCATTTGATCTTTATCCTTATAACAACCCTGTTAGGAATCAGGATAGGTGTTGCCAAGTTTGCTTTTAGAAAAAGATGAAATGAAGTAAAAAAATCACAAAATAACACAATCTACAGGTGCTAGGTCTAGAAGGCAGGATTTCCATTTCAAAACTGTCCTCAACTATACCCATTCCAAAAACAATTTAAATTATTGGAACTAAAAGCAGACAGAAAAAAAAGAAAAACAGAGTACGTTAACACCCAAAAAGAAAAACTTAAGATTCAAGTAGTTTATTACCATCAAAGTAAAATTAGTTGACAACAGAAACAAATAGTCAAATTCAAGATAGGTAATTGTTATCAGATGTGCAGAAGAAAATTATCACTTGAGGACCATAAATACCAGGCACTATGCTATGTTAGGCCTTTATATATATTAACTAGCTTATTTAACACTTAAACATAAAAGGTATTGTCTTCATTTAAAAAATGAGAAAACAAATAGTTTAGAGAACCTAGCCAAATTCACTAAGGTCATCCAGCCAGCATGAAGACTGGACTTCAAATTTGAACTCAATTATCAGACTTAAAGACCTACTTATTGAAGACCTGTACACATTCGGTACAGTAAAACTGTGAGAGGCACCTTGCCATCTCCAGAGGGTAAATTAGAGGACAAGTTGAAAATAATTTTGGAAAACACCCTATTAGTCATTCAAATTTGAAAAGTAAAACAGAGGACAGATATAAATATTTTTAGGGCTCACAGAAAAGAGCATGTAAAATTTTTAAAAAGCTCAAGGTAGAATCTAAATATGATGGTCCAAAAATAGAAGGTTCTAATAAAGAATCCATCCTGTCTTCTTTGCTATTAGCATATAGTTAAGAGGAAATAGGCAATTACTTCAATTTTTTAAACTCATTATAGGGCTTGTTGCTCTCACTTTCATGAATTTAATGATATGCCATCACTGAGTTTTACCAGTTCAATCCCCATCGTAATAAATACTCAGTAAGAAAAATATTGGTAAAGAAGCCCATGATGCTAATAAATGATGAAGCACAGATATTGTTCTTTAGTGCTCTGAAGCCTATCAAATGAAATAAAAAGGAACTCCATTTAAAATGAAATTAATGAAAGTAATTCCCACTAAATGACCAAAGAATACATCCCACATATAATCACATTTGGACCAGATCCAGGAAGGAGGAGCAAATTTTGAATAACTTAAAAGAAATCCACATATTTAACCACCAAGCAAAAGAACAAAGGACTATGGTACTTCACTATGAGCTCTAATACTCCTGTAATCTTACAACTTGCCTCCAAAGTGATCTGCTTAACCCAAGGTAAAAAGGGTAAGGGAAGGGGCACCTGGGTGCTCAGTCGATTAAGCCGCTGCCTTCGGCTCAGGTCATGATCCCAGGGTTCTGGGATCGAGTCCCACATCGGGCTCTCTGCTCAGCAGGAAGCCTGCTTCTGTGCCCGCCCGCTCCCCCTGCCTCTCTGCCTACTTGTAATCTGTCTGTCAAATAAATAAATAAAATCTTAAAAAAAAAAAAAGGGTAAGGGAAGATGAGGACTTGGTGGCAAAAAGTTCTGAAACAACTTCTCAGTTTTTAGGGCTCCCCGCTTTCTAATGTCTAATCCCCTTCAGTATCCCAAGTAGCTCAAAGACTAAACATTTATAAATCATCAATGTTCAGTCTTTCCAAACAGATAATGTAATTATGAAAGCAATGTGCACAAAAATTGTCTGGGAATCTTATCAAAATGTAGACTGTAATCCAGCAGAGTTCTGGGTAGACCATTAGATCTGCAGTTCTTTTGTTTTTTTTTGTTTGTTTGTTTGTTTTTTCATTTGAGAGTGAGAAAGCCCACACAAGTGGGCGGGGGGTAGGGCAGAGGGAGAGGGAGAAGCAGACTCCCCACAGAGCAGGAAGGTGGGCAAAGGGCTCTATCCCATGATTCTAAGATCATGACCTGAGCCAAACTCAGATGCTCAACCAAATGGGCCACCCAGGCACCCCTAGACTCTGCATTTCTAGGAAATTCACAGGTGACATTGATGCTACTTGTCTGTCAACCACATTCCAAGTAACAAGATTCTTACATCCACCAAAAGACATACCAGAAAAATATGCCTAACAGAAATGTTCAAAATAGGAAAACTACCCACATGCCCATTAATACAACTTATGATATAGCTGGAATACTATATATCCATAAATAACCTATAACTACTTCTAATAACATGGAGAGAAGTTTGAATACAAGGGAATATAATGTATAGTTTCATTTTGTATGATTCCTATTTATAGGAAAAACTGATCTAGATTGCTAGAAATTAGAAGAGCAGTTACTCCTAGTCAGAGTGATAGAGCCTTAAAGGAAGACATACAGGGATTTCTAGAGTTCCACTAATGCTTTGTTTCTTGATTTGGTGTATTCAGCTTGTTCAAATTCAGTGAGTTGTACATTTATGATTTATATCTTACTTAAAAATACTGAATGTGTGTGTGTATACTATGCTGCAAAAAAAAATTTTTTTTAAGAAAAGAAGAATCTGATCTAGACACATATACTAACAAAGGCAACTAAACTTGTAATAAACAGGTAATTTCCATGTTCTAGAGCTTATTTTTTTAAAAAGATGAAAGACAGGGGCGCCTGGGTGGCTCAGTGGTTAAGCCTCTGCCTTTGGCTCAGGTCATGGTCCCGGGGTCCTGGGATCGAGTCCCGCATCGGGCTCTCTGCTCAGCAGGGGCCTGCTTCCTCCTCTCTCTCTCTCTCTCTCTGCCTACCTCTCTGCCTGCTTGTGATCTCTCTCTGTCAAATAAATAAATAAAATCTTTAAAAAAAAAAAAGATGACATAAAACCAAAATTGAATTAGGACAACACAAGAAAAAAAAAAAAAGAGGGCAATCTTTCTTAGTTTAAAAGTGCTAAATAGGGGAGCCTGGTTGGCTCTGCCAGTTAAGTCTCACTCTTGATTTCAGCTCAGGTCATGATCTCAGGGTCGTGAGACTGGGCTCAGCACTGAGTGCGGAGCCTGCTTGAGATTTTCTTTCACCCTCTCCCTTTGCACCTCATCATCCCACCCCTGCTTGTACACATTCTCTCTAAAAAAAAAAAAGAGACAGGGAGAAAAAAAAAGTGCTAAATAAAGCATTTCATTTCATTGAATACTGCAATAAAACAGCTATTCAGGGTTTATCCTAGGAACACAAAGTTACTTCAAGTTTAAAGAATTCTACTTATATCACTACACTAAGAGATTTAAAGGAGACAAGAGAAGTCAGTATTTCCCCCCCTAAAAAAGGCATTTTTTAACGTTCAACTGCCCCCCCTTTTTTTTTAAATTGAGACAAAGGGGAGGAGCAGCAAAGGGAGAAGTCAGGGGGGGAGAGAGAGAGACTCTCAATCAGGTTCTCCACTGAGCACAAAGCCTGACATGGGGCTCAGTCTCATGACCCTGAGATCATGACCTTAGCCAAAATCAAGAGTGGGACACTTAACCAATTGAGCCACCCAGGCACCCCTCAAGTGCCTTTTGTAAACAAAACTAGTATTTGAGCAGAAATGGAAAGAAACTTCCTATTTAGTGAATGGTAGGTTTTATCCATTGCTTTAAGACAAAAAAGGGAGAACAAAATTTTGTGAGATGAAATTTTCATCACACATCAATAAAGAAAAGAGAATATTTAACAGATGGTGCTGGGAAAACTGGGTTACATTATACAGGGAAAAACGGGATCTGTATTTCACATCAGATTCAAAAGAATGGATTCAAATATTTAACAGAGGGTGCTGGGAAAAATGGGATCTGTATTTTATATCAGATTCAAAAGAATGGATTCAAATGTACACTTAAGAATGGTTCAGTGGCTCAGTCGAGTAGCTGACTCTTGATTTCCGCTCAGGTCTTGATCTCTGGGTCATAAAATCGAGTCCTATATCCAGCTCCACTGGGAGTCTGCTTCAGATTCTTTTTCTCCCTCTCCTTCTGCCCCTCCACCCTGCTTGCATGCAAGTATGCTCTAAAAATAAATAAATCTTTTAAAAAAATGGTTAAATAGGGAAAATGTATTCAACTTGATAAAGACAATCTACAAAAAACCCACAGCTAATATCATATTTAATAATGAGAAACTCAAAAGTTTTTCAACTAAAATCAAGTACAAGTCAAAGATGTGCCCTTTCATCACTTTTTCAATATCATACTGCAAGTGTAGCTAAAGTAATAAGGCCAGAAAAGAAAACGAAAGGCACACGTATTGGGAGAGAAGAAATAAAACTGTCTTTTTTCACAAATGACTTGATCATCTATGTAGAAAATCCAAAATAATGACAAAAAACTCTTGGAACTAATATGCAGTTATAACAAAGATCCAGGATACCAGATTAATATATAAAATCAACTGCTTTCTTGTATACCAGTAACATAAATTGACTTTGAAAATAAAAACACATTACCATTTACATTAATACTCAAAAAAAAAGAAACAGGTGAATATAAATATATAAAATGTATAGAAGATCTATATGAGGATAACTATAAAACTCTCAGGAACAAATCCAAGAATTAAATAAACAGAAAGACATTTCACATTCATAGACAGGAAAACTCTTTATTGTCAAGATGTCAATTCTTTCCCAATTGATCTCTAGATTCAATGCTAACCCAATCAAAATCCTAGCAAGTTTATTTTGTAGATAGTGACCAACTGATTCTAAAGTTTATGTGGAGAGTTTACATTCTATACCTAGAATAGTCAACATAATATTGAAGGAGAAGAACAAAGTTGGATGACTGACACTATGCAACTATTACAAAGCTATAGTGATCAAGACAGTGTAGTATTAACAAAAGAATAATCAATAAAACAGACTGAAGAACCAAGAAATATCCATATAAATATATGGTCAACTGATCTTCGACAAAGTAGCAAAGGCAATACAATGGAGCAAACACAGTCTTTTCAACGAATGGTGCTAGAACTAAACATCCACACGAGGGGAGGATAAAAGAACCTAGAACCAACCTTACACCCTTCACAAAAATTAGCTCAAAATAGATCACAAATCTAAATGTACATGCAAAACTATAAAACTCCTGGACGATAACAAAGTAGAAAACCTAGATGACTTTGGTTATGGAGATAACTTTTTAGATAAACACCAAACACATGATCTATTAAATACACAATTGATTAGCTAAACTTCACTGAAGTCAAAAATTTCTGCTCTGCTAAAATCTTAAAAAATAATAATAAAAAATAATAGGGTTGGGGGAAGCACCTGGGTGGCTCAGTCAGTTAGGCAACTGATTTTTTATTTCAGCTCAGGTCATTATTTCAGGGTAGTTGTATCCAGCCCAGTATCAGGCTCCACTTTCAGCATGGAGTCTGCTTGTCCTTCTTCCTCTGCTCCTCCCACTGCTCTTGCATGCTCTCTCTCTCAAATAAATAAATAAATAGAATCTTAAAAAACAAAACAAAACAAAAAGCTTCTGCTCTGCAAAAGGCAATGTCAAAAGAATGAGAAAACAAGCCATACCCTGGGAGAAAATATTTGCATAAGACACATCCTATAAAGGACTATTAACCCAAACATACAAGGAACTCTTAAAACTCAACAATAAGAAAACAAACCTAATTAAAAAATGGGTCCGGGGCGCCTGGGTGTCTCAGTGGGTTAAAGCCTCTGCCTTCGGCTCAGGTCATGATCCCAAGGTCCTGGGATCGAGCCCCGCATCAGGCTTTCTGCTCAGCAGGGAGCCTGCTTCCCTTCCTCTCTCTCTGGCTGCCTCTCTGCCTATCTGTGATCTCTGTCTGTCAAATAAACAAATAAAAAAAAAAATTGCTGATCCTCTCATTTAAAAAAAAAAAAAAAAAAAAGGGTCCAAAGCTTTAAAAGATACAACAGAGGGGCGCCTTGGTGGCTCAGTGGGTTAAGCCTCTGCCTTCGGCTCAGGTCATGGTCTTAGGGTCCTGGGATTGAGCCCCGCATCAGGCTCTCTGCTCAGCGGGGAGCCTGCTTCGTCCTCTCTCTCTATGCCTGCTTCTCTGCCTACTTGTGATCTCTGTCTGTCAAATAAATAAATAAAAAATCTTAAAAAAAAAAAAAAGATACAACAGAGAAATGCAAATTAAAACAATAAGGTACCACTACATACCTTTCTGAATGGCCAAAATTCATAACACTTGAAAATACAAAATACTAGCAAGAATGTATAGCAACAGAAATCCTTACTTATTTCTGATGGGAATGTACATTTACATGTACATGTACAAAGTAAACCCACTCCTACCATATCATCCAGCAAGCATGTTCCTTGGTATTTACCCAAAGGAGATGAAAACTTATATTCACACAAAAACCTGTACACAGATGTGTTTCTAGCAGCTTTATTTTTAATCACCAAAACTTGGAGGCAGTCAAGATGTCTTTCAATAGGTAAATGAATTAAAAACTGTGTTACATCCAGACAACAGCATATTATTCACTGCTTAAAAAAGAAAAGAAAAAGAAAAACTGGGCGTCTGGGTGGCTCAGTTGGTTAAGCAATTGCCTTCAGCTCAGGTCATGATCCCGGAGTCCTGGGACCAAGTTCCGCATCGGGCTCCCAGCGACATGGACAGTCTGCTTCTCTCTCTGACCTTCTCCCCTCTCATACCTTCTCTCACTCTCTCTCTCTCAAATGGATAAATAAAATCTTACAAAAAACAAACAAACAAAAACCGAGCTGTCAAGCCATGGAAAGACACGAAGGAAACTTAAATGCACATTACTAAGTGAAAGAACCCAATTTGAAAAGCCTGCATATTACAAGATTCCAACTATATGACACTCTAGAAAAGGTAAAACAATGCAGACAGTAAAAACATTATTGGTTGCTAGGGGAAAGAAGAGGAAGAGAGAAGAATAGGCAGAACACAGAGGATTTTTAGGGCAGTGAAAATTCTTTTTTGGTACCATAATGATGGATACATTCATCCAAATCTGTAGAACTTACAACACCAAGAGTGAGCCCTAACTATGGACTTTGGTGATTATAATGTGTCACTGTAGGTTTTCAATTCTAACAAATGTACCACTCTGGCTGGGAATGTTGATAATGGGGGAGGCTCTGCAGGCGTGGGATAAGTACATATGGGAAATCTCTATGTCTTCTCAATTTTGCTATGAGCCTAAAACCGCTCTAAAAAAATGAAGTCTTATTAAAAAAATTTTTAATTTAGGGGCGCCTGGGTGGCTCAGTGGGTTAAAGCCTCTGCCTTCAGCTCAGGTGGCCTAGCCCCGCGTCTGCCCCGCGTCTGGTTCTCTGCTCAGCAGGAAGCCTGCTTCCTCCTCTCTCTTTGCCTGCCTCTCTGCCTATCTGTGACCTCTGTCTGTCAAATAAATAAATAAAATCTTTAAAAAAAATTTTTTTTAATTTAAAAAAATGGTTGGTAAATTTTATGTTATTTTACCACAATTAAAAAAAAAAACAAAACAAAAACTTCACTGCTATTGCTAAAGACTCATGGCCTGGGGTGACCAGAAAAACCCAAATGTCAAAGATTCTTTTTTGTGAGCCCTGGATGTACACTCATATTGAATGCACTACATTCTGATTTGGCACTCAAATAATTATGGTTACCATGTTTTGTTTTGTTTTGTTTTTTAAAAAAAAAAAACAGATTTAGATGATTATAAGCTAAATGTGAAAGGTAAAACTCTAAATATAACATAGATGGTTACTTCTGACATAGGGGTAAGGAAGAGTTTAAATAAAACTACAAAAGCAAATCAGAAAGCAAATAAAAATATTCTTTCAGGTACTTCATAATAAAATTCTTTATCAGTAAGGGACATCATGGACAAAGACAGATACAGAATGGAAGGAGATATTCACTATCAGAAGCATAATATCTAAAATATAGGTGGACTGCCTGCCAATCAACAAGAGAAACAGAACATGCATAACACAAAAATAGACTAAAAATATGAAGAGGCAACTTACAGAAATGGAAACTTAAAACAATAACAAATATAAAGGAGAGTTAAGCTCTTAAAATAAGATAAATACATTTTAAAAATGAAATTTTACTTTACAGCCAACAGAATGGCTAAAATTAAAATACCAAGTATCAATGGAGATATAAAAACCCTCATGTCCAACTGATGGGAGTATAGACTGGTATAGTTATTCCAGAAAGCAAGTATTAAATACTTAGTCAAATTAAGTACACATACACCCATAACCTTGTAATTCCTTTCCTGAGTCCATTACCTAAAGACATTCTCACTACAGCCTAATAAGTGAATAGTGTAGAAATGTTCATCCTTGCGGTGGCGGAGGGAGGTCTTCTCAAGTGTCCATCATGGGAATAGGGAGGTAAATAAAACTTGATGATAATGTGTATGAAATACCTTGCAGTAGTAAGAAATAATGACATTAATTATCAATGACAAAGAGATTTTAAATGCAGCAGGGGGTGGAAAAGAATGAGATCCTTGGCTCTATTACATTTTTCTAAGTTAAAAATAGATGCATAGAAAAAACAGGCACACAAAACATTTTAAAACACATACATAAAAAAAGAATAGTTCCTCTGGTTGGAAAAAACAGGGTAAGAAATCCCTGACACTCCCTCACATAAATAGCTGGGTCTAGGAATCATTCAAATCATTCAAAAATCTGTAATGAAAAAATCAGCAAAGGTAGCATAAGGTCTGTGCAATACAATGAAGTAAGGAAGAGGGAAGAACATAACAGCACAATGACATAGAAAACAGTTTTAAAAACTTAAATCCTCTAAACAACACTAGCTGATTCCTCTCTAGGGAAACTTCTGTGCCCAAGAAAACTGCCTGGCCCAAACACTCCTTAGTAGAGCCAATCAGCCAACAAGAGGTGTCCATGCACATGAAGTTGATTTCTCATTGGCATTTTTAATGTTCCACTCTAATTACAAAAAGGCACACAAGTATCACCAGACTTTTGAAAAAAACCACCTATATAAAAGAAACAGACTAGGCTAAGGCCAGGTGGGACAGCAAAGGGCCATGCCCGAGCTGGCTCCAGTAAGAAAGTCTCCCCATGCAGAAGCCCAGATTCGGAATCTTTGGGACTCCACTCTGGCAGACACCCAACCAGGGCCCTTGTTGGGGGCAGAGAATGGGTGGAGCTGTGTCTACGGGTCACGCTAGGCCCCAAGTGTAAGATATGGATCCTGGATGGAGCCAGAGATGGCACTCTTGAACAAACCAAGTGTGAACCAGGTTGATTCACTGGGGGACCAGCCTGGACCGGGGTGCCCAGGCATGGCAGGGGTGGAGAAGGGAAAGGAAAGAAACTGGTCTGGTGCCTACGATGGGTGTTATAGCTCAGCCAATTTTACATCACAGTTACTGAGTCCAGAAAAAGCGTTTTAAAAGATTTAAAATGTGACTAAAATGATGTATGGCAGAGGTTAAGTAGGACAATTGAGCCACTAAAGTATTATAGTTTGGGTTGAGTTTAAGAAGGAGGGAAGACACATTGGAAAGAGTAGAATAGGATATGAAAACCTAAGTAGAATACACATTATTTAATTATCCAATGTTTTGTTGTGATTGAGGTTTAGAGGGAATGGTCATTTATTATGTTTTTTTATTATGTTATAAACTTTCATACTAAGCATTTTTCTTCATTACTAAACAAAATGATGAGGTTGTTAATTTTGAAATAGCATTAACAGCCTCAACCAAGAAAACATAATTCCTAGGATTAAATAGTCTAAAGATATGCAACAGCTTTATGAAGAAATTATAAATAAATGAGGTATAGGCCCGGGAGATAACCGGGCTTATAGATGTAAAGACAAAATGTAGTAAGAATACTATAAAGATATCCAAGTTAATGTACAAATCTACTGCAGTTTTATGAAAATGGGAGTAAGATTTTTATGAATTTAAGTAAACAGATTCTCAATTTCATTTGGAAAAATAAAGGTCAAAAATGTAATTCTGAAAAGAGAATGAAAGGAGACTTGTACTAGCAGATAATAAAACTTATTAGAAGCCCACAGAATTAATGCAGTACTATTTTGTGCACGGTTAGACACAGAGAGCACTGGAAACTGAAAGAGAACCCAGATGCCAAGTGTACTGGGTTGAACAGTGTCTCCTCAAAATTCATGTCCTTTCTGCAACTTCAGAATGAGACATTATTTAGATAAAGGTTACTGCAGATGTAATTGGTTAAAATGACATCATACTGGAGTAGGGTAATCTTATTATGACTGGTATCTTTTAACAAGAGACACTGAGACCCAGACATACAAAGGGTGAACACCTTTTACAGTGAAGACAAATGCTGGAGTCATGCATCTTTAAGTCAAGAAATGCCAGGGATCAACAGCCATTGCCCGAAGCTAAGAGAAAGGCATGGAACAGATTCTCTCCTAGAGGCTTCAGAGTTGGCATGGCTCTGCTGACACCTTGATTTCAGACGTAAGGGAATAAATTTTTATTGTTTTAAATCACCCAGTTGTGGGGGTGCCTGGGTGTCTCAGTTGTTAAGCATCTGCTTTCCTCTCAGGTCATGGTCCCAGGGTCCTGGGATCCAGCCTCACGTCAGGCTCCCTTCTCTCTGAATAGACAACTTTCCCTCTCCTACTCCCCCTGCTTGTGTTCCTGCTCCTGCTCTTTGTCAAACAAATACATAAAATCTTTGAACAAATAAATAAATAAATATCACCCAGTTGTGGTACTCTGTTACAGCGGCATTAGGAAACTAATATAGAGACTTTCAAAAGCAGTGTTGGGACAAGTGACTTTTCAATTTGGAAGAAAACATTAAGGAAGATCACCACTATATACCACAAAACTACATTCCAGATAAATTTAAAATCTAAACATCACAAGTAAAACATAAGCCTTTTGAAAGAAAATTTAGAATATTTTTGTAACCTAGATTTAGAAAATTTTCTTGAAACACAGTAAGCAAAATGACTTAAGAAATAGGGGCATTGGGGAAGGTGTGTGCTATGGTGAGTGCTGTGAATTGTGTAAGACTGATGATTCACAGACCTGTACACCTTAAGCAAATAATACACTATATGTTAATTAAAAAAAATAGTGGCTCTCAGGGGTAGGATTGTAGGGAAGTTTTGTTTTTTTCTTTATACTCTTTTGAACTTGCAGTTTTTCCTCCAAATGCACTTTGTATATGATACTTTTAAAAAAGCAATAAACATTAGAAAATGGAAAAAAGACATACTGATATATTTGCATTGAAACTGAAAATTTATGTATAATATGAGCATAAATAGACAAGACATACACAAGAAGGAGGCATTTGTAACCTAACATAGTCAACAATTAATCAGCATACAAATTCTGTAAAGAAATCCTAGAAATGAAAGACAAGTGATCCAATAAAAATACAAGCAAAGAATCTGGGCAGTTCAGAGAACTGAAAACAAATGGTTGATGGATAAAAGAATGATTAAGTGACATATTTAGAAAATGGAACATGACACAAAATTAAATCATTTCTGTGTATTTCAACATGGAAAGATCTCACAGTGTTGAATGAAAAATGCAAGCTATTGTATAATAAAGCATTGTGCAGAAAAGACAAAGAAGTACTTACTTATAGATACTTACGTGTATTTAAGAATTAAAAGCATGAATTAAAAAGTTACTACGTGTGTCATAATGTTTGCT
This sequence comes from Meles meles, assembly GCF_922984935.1. Classification (NCBI taxonomy): domain Eukaryota; kingdom Metazoa; phylum Chordata; class Mammalia; order Carnivora; family Mustelidae; genus Meles; species Meles meles. Next base: position 97,756,140 of record NC_060068.1, read on the forward strand.
TCTTGGAAGAGAGAACAGGACTGAGTATAAGAACAATATTGGAGACCAAACAGCACTTGAGTTTCACCTGTCATATTCTATTTCATTAAAAGGAAATCTGAATATTAAATTTGTTAAATTGGTGGCAAATACTAGGATACTTGCTATCATGTTCTCCAATTTTTCTCTACCTTCAACTTCTGAAAATTAAAGCAATAAACAATGAAAAAGGGGCACCTGGGTGGCTCAGTGGGATAAGCCACTGCCTTTGGCTCAGGTCATGATCTCAGGGTCCTGGGATCGAGCCCAGCATTGGGCTCTCTGTTCAGCGGAGAGCCTGCTTCCCCCTCTCTCTCTGCCTGCTTCTCTGCCTACTTCTGATCTCTCTGTCAAATAAATAAAAAATCTTAAAAAAAAAAAAAAAAGAAAAAAATCAAAGACACAGGCTAAGACAAACACAGAAAAGAAAAATCCCTAAGAAACAATAAAGGCAACAGCAAAACACCTTCAAATGAAATTTTAATAATCCTCAGAGAATAAAGTAACATAAGGAAATTTCTCAGGAGTAGAGAACATGAATTTCAGACTTAACAGGCCCACTAAGTGTCTTGCTCGATAATTAGAAAGTCCCACATCCAGGTTTATAATCATTAAATTTTCAGTATTCAGAAAATGAAGATCCTAGAACTTTGGAAGAGTTTAGAAAAAGAATCATATACGAAGGACTAAAACTCAGATTATCAAACTTCTTAAGCATCATTAGAATTTCATGTACAATTAAGGTATTAAAGACTACCCCTGAGAGCCACTATTTTTTTAATTAACATATAATGTATTATTTGCTTAAGGGGTACAGGTCTGTGAATCATCAGTCTTACACAATTCACAGCACTCACCGTAGCACACACCTTCCCCAATGCCTATATTTCTTAAGTCATTTTGCTTACTGTGTTTCAAGAAAATTTTCTAAATCTAGGTTACAAAAATATTCTAAATTTTCTTTCAAAAGTATTAAAGTATCAAGCTTTTAGGGGAGATTATTTCCAACTTAAAACTTTACTCTTAGTTAATTAAGCATGAAGGTAAAGACATTTGTAATATCTCATATTTATTAACTGTCCTTTCTCAAGATGAAGGAAAATAGATTCCACTCAAGTGAGGAGATGAAAAAAAAAATTAGAGAAAACATGGGATCCATGCAAAATGGAACATGATACAGAAAAGAGATAAAGTTATTAATTTTTAGGATGACAGCCTAAGGAATAGCAAGTCTATACTGGAAGGATGGATAGAGGAATTAAAGATGAGGCTTTTTGAAAAATAAAGCTGGGGGCACCTGGGTGGCTCAGTGGGTTAAACCTCTGCCTTCGGCTCAAGGCACGATCTCAGGGTCCTGGGATCGGGCCCCATATTGGGCTCTCTGCTCAGCGGGAGCCTGCTTTCTCTTCCTCTCTCTCTACCTGCCTATTTGTGCTCTCTCTGTAAAAAAAAAAAAAAAATTCTCTCTCTCCCTCTCTTTCTAAAAAAAAATAAAATATAAAAAATAAAGCTGAAATATCAATATATTTTTTAAAAACTAGATGACTGGGTATCTGTGCTTCTGGCAGAAAGTTCTGTGAGTGAATTAGCAATACACGAAAACCAAGTAACAAGTAAACAAAATGAGGTGGTAAGTGTAATAAAACCAAAACAGAAGAGTGAATAATAAAAGAAATGTAACCATAATATATTGCATGGCTCAAATGTGAATGATACATATATAGCCATGCTAATATAGAATACGAATTCAGATCTTTAAGCAAAAAGTGTAGCTATGAGAATAGGAACGGAAGTATGAGGGAGGTTGCTGGGGGAAGGGAAGAGGCCTTCCCCAAGTCAAATGATGAATGAGAAAGGGAACTAAACATTTTCAACTATAAGCTGTGAACTTACGACGTGACATTTTAAAACAAGGTAACATGAATTTTTTCCACTGAATTTTGCAAGAATGAGATTGTACCAGTTGACTTAGGAGGGGTTTTATGACTATCATATCATTAAGTAAAAGCAAGATGCAATATAACAAGATTCCATTTAACATTATGAAAAGGGTGTTGAAGGGTAGGTAAGCAAAGGAAAAGCAAGACAGGTATTTCTGATAGAAAGGAATATGTACAGGCTTCCAGTTATAGAATGAACAAATCATAGGAAAAGAAGTATAGCTTAGGGAATATAGTCAAGAAAAAGCACTTCAGCCAACTCTGGATTTCAACAAAATGAAGACTACTGCTGTGAGTTTAACTTCTTCTTTTTTTTTTTAAGATTTTATTTATTTGACAGATAAAGATCACAAGCAGGCAGAAGGGCAGGCAGAGAGAGAGAGAGAGGAGGAAGCAGGCTCCCTGCTGAGCAGAGAGCCCGATGCTGGGCTTGATCCCAGGACCCTGGGATCATGACTGGAGCTGAAGGCAGAGGCTTTAACCCACTGAGCCACCCAGGCACCCCGAGTTTAACTTCTTAACCCAAGTCCTACCACTTGTGCCCTTCCCATCCCCATCAACTCTATAAAACAACCCAGCTAGAAATAAGTGGTGGGGGAAAAAACAGTGACTCCATTATCTCAACTTGTTCCTCTTATTCCTCTCCAACCTTTTTTAAATTAGTTTTCAGATCCCAAAGAAACTCACGATATCCTGATGTTATCGCAGGACTAGCTGAAACAGTTATTATCCTGACAGGCTCCCTCTACTGCAACTTGCTTCAACAACCTTAGAGCCTACATGAGACCAATTTTAGACCTAATGATACCTACAGATTGAAAGTGAAAGGATGGAGAATATTTATCACACAAATGGATGTCAAAAGAAAGTCAGAGTAGCAATACTTCTATCAGACAAACTAGACTTTTCCGTTCTTGTATAGTTTTTATCTTGCTTTGGCATCAGGGCAGTACTGGCTTCATGGAATGATTCTGAATGTGTTTCCTCAATTTCATTATTTGTAAAATTTCGATAAAGAGTGTCATTCATTTTTTTTCAATGTTTGCTAGAATTCACCAATGAAACCATGTGGTCTTGGGCTTTTCTGGGCTGGTGAACTTTCTTCTTATTGGTGTAAGAAAATATCCTATTTCTTGGATTTAAGATTCATGATTCAATACTGGTAACTTGTGTAGTTTTTAGGAATTATCTGTTTTGTTTTCCTAAGTTATCTGATTTGTTAGTAGTTAACTGTTTACAGTAATCTGTTATCATACTATGTATTTCTGTGGTTATCTGTTATATTGTATTCTCTTTCATTCCTCATTTTGGTTTTTGAGTCTTCTTTGTTTTCTTAATGTAGTTAAAACGTTGCCAATTTCAGGGCTTTTTTTTTTTTCCATTGGTCATTACTTTCAGTGTTATGTTATTATTTATTCTGGTCTCTTTTTTATTTATTTCTAATTTTTCTTTGTTATTTCCCTCTTCTACTAAATTTCAGCTAAGTTTCTTCTTTCTTCTTTTTCTAGTTCTTTGTGGTATAATGTTAAGTTGTTTATTTGAATTTTTTATCTTTTTTAGATTTTATTCATTTACTTATTTTTTGAGGGTTTATCAAGATTATGAATATGATCCCCTTTTATTTATTTATTTGGTAATTTGAATTTCTTATTTTTTATAAATATATAATGTATTTTTATCCCCAGGGGTACAGGTCTGTGAATCGCCAGATTTACACACTTGACAGCACTCACCATAGCACATACCTTCCCCAATGTCCATAACCCCCCTCCCCCTCTCCCAACCCCATCTCCCCCCAGCAACCCCCAGTTTGTTTTGTGCGATTAAGAGTCACTTATGGTTTGTCTCCCTCCCAATCCCATCTTGTTTCATTTATTTTTTTAATTTAAATTCAACTAGCCAACATTTAGTACATCATTAGTTTTTGATGTAGTTTTTTCAGGTAAAGAACACATTCATGAGAGCTGGGGCAGGGGATAGGGGGTGGTCTCAACCAGGCTTCATGCTCAGCAGGGCTCAATCTCATGACCCTTGAGATCATGACCTGAGCCAAAACCAAGCCTTGGACACCTAACTGACTGAGCCATCCAGGTGTCGAGAACTTTTTTTCTTAATACAACATTTATAATGGAAATTTCACTCTCTAACATCTGCTTTTGCTGCATCCCATAGGTTTTGGAATACTGTATTTTCATTTTATTTTGTTTTGAGACAAATTTTGATTTGCTGGTGGATTTCTTATTCAGCCCACTGCTTGTACAGTTGTGTGTTGTTAATATTTACACTGGAGAAAGAAAGAAAGAAAGAAAGGGAACAAACCCTAGTAGTTCCACCTCCTACTCCCTTATTTCAGGAATCCTGACGATTCTCTAGCAGTCTGAAAGCCAAATACACAACTTCCAGTTTGGGCAATGTTCTATAGGACACCCACAAAATCAAATAATAATCCATAGCACTACTCTGTCTCTTTTCTCCCTTCCTCCAGTTAAAAGTGGCCCTCATCCTAAAACATCCAAACAATAAATTCTCACAGAAATTTAACACTCTTTACAAGATGTCTACTAATCTGCTCTTTATTCACTAGATGAAGCCGTTAACTTAAAAAGAGTCCCATCTTTTTGAGTTAACACATACCTGATGATGAAGCTGGAGTCCTATTAAAAGTGTCTCCATTTGCTCCAGAAGAATACCTATCCTGTAAGAAGGAAGAAAAGACTCATTTTCTATTTTGAAAATAAAAATGCACCACCATAAATACTAGAAAACTTTAATAACCGGGCATTGTTCCAAACAAAACAAAGCAGAGTATAAGATTTCCGGGTCACTCATTACTTTATTAATTATTCCAAGATTTCACTTTAACACTGAATGCATAGCATATTTTTTTGAATATCTTATTTATTTATTTATTTGACAGAGAAAGACAGGGAGAAAAGGAACACAAGCAGGGGGAGTGGCAGACGGAGAAACAGGCTTTCTGCTGAGCAGGGAGCCCAATGCGGCCCCATCCCAGGACCCTGGGATCTTGACCTGAGCAGAAGGCAGATGCTTAATGACTGAGTTGCCCAGGTGCCCCGAATGCACAGCATATTATCACTTAAAACAGCGATTAGCAAACTACAGTCATGAGCCTAATCTGGTGGGCCACCAGTTTTCGTCAAATTTTATTGGAACATAGTCACCCTTGTTCATCTAGGTATATCTATGGCTGCTTTCCCACCACAATAGCCAAGTTGCAACAGAGATCATTAAGCCTGCAAAGTTTAAAATATTTACCATCTAGCCCTTTATGGGAAGAGCCTGCCGACATCTGACTTAAAAGTTTACCCACCCATATACTTGGAAAGTGTAATTATTATTATTATTATATAAATAAAATCTGACCAAAGTAACACATGAATAAATCAATGCCTGCCAATATATTTTTTAAACTTCAGTATTTTACATTTTACTCAACAACACCTCATAGAATAAAGTACAGTGGAGAAAGAGAGCAATAGGTAACAGCACCGTACTACAGGATTTTATTGTTAAAACCTCAGTTGTGGGGCACCTGGGTGGCTCAGTCAGTTAAGCGTCTACCTTCAACTCAGGTCATGATCCTAGTGTCCTGGGATCAAGCCCCACATTGTGCTCACAGCTCAGCAGAAACCTGTTTCTCCCTCTCCTCTCACTCATTATCTCTGTCACTATGTGTCTCTCTCTCTCAAATAAATAAGTAAAAATAAAATCTTTAAAAACAAAAACAAAAAACATTTCAATTGTGTTGGGGCACCTAGGTGGCTCAGTTAAGTGTCTGCCTTCAGCTCAGACCATCTCAAAGTCTCAAGGTCCTGCGATCAAGTCCTGCATTGGGCTCCCCACTTGGCAGAGTCTGCTGCTCCCTCTCCTGACACTTCCCTGCACTTGTCCTCGAGTGCACACGCCGTCTCACATAAATAATCTTTTTTTTAAAAACTTCCATTGTGTTTATATAAAGGGAAATAAATTTATGTGTTCACGGTTTTTAAAAATAAAAAATAAATAAATAAAAATAAAAAAAAATAAAGAAAACATCACATCACTGAGGCACTAAAGACAATACACCTGTATATATACATTGCAAGTACAGTATAAATACAAAGAAGTGGTTCATGTCAGCTTCAGAATATTCAAGCTAATTTCAATCAAACTTGTCACAGCAACAGTTGACAACTTGTTGATGCTCTCAAATACTGGCTGTCCCATTTTCCCTATCTTAAGTCTCCAAAAAATGTATTTGCTATTAATGCATATGTATTACATTTGTAGTGGTATATTTGCATTTCTGTTGGGCTCAGAAAATTCCACTTTTGTTGATATTAATTCAACCCCTAAATGTCAAATTAATGTGGGAATCTTTCAACATTTTCAGTGTATCTCTGTGTTAACAACACCTTGTGTAACTTTCTTCTCACTTGTAACACCTAGGTTGTCCTTATCGTCATTAACTGACTCCTTAATTTCACTTCACATAAGCTTTCTCTACTTACAACAAAACTTACAGAATGCAATTCTCAAATTCTTGCAAATGAAATGCAGAATTCAATAATTTAAAAATTAAAGGTGACCTAAAACTTACAGGTGATATCTTAATTAATAACTGATTATATTAAAATAGTCACATTTCTTCAAATGAGTTCCTTTAAATAAGCCAAAAGCTAGAGGTAGTGCACTAGTCATACTTAGTTTCTAAAATTTCTTTTACAGAAGACACTGAATAACTTTAAAAACTACTATTATAAAGCTCAAGAGTCATCCAATTATTTTCTGAGTTATTAAGAACAGAAAGGCAATACACCATAGTTAAAATGCCTTGGGCTTTTGGTAATTACTACAGTAAAAAGTTGCAATTTATAATTACCATAGACATTAAAACAAATATCCCATGAGATAATTAGGTTTTTAAGAACCTGACTGTGATGAACTGGAAAGTCAGAACACAAGACGCAGCATGTTTAAAAAAAATTTTTTTTAATAAATAAAACATTAAGAAGAGTGATCCACTTTTCCCACTTTAAAGTGATATTCTGGGGCGCCTGGGTGGCTCAGTGGTTTAAGCCGCTGCCTTCGGCTCAGGTCATGATCTCAGGGTCCTGGGATCGAGTCCTGCATCGGGCTCTCTGCGCGGCAGGGAGCCTGCTTCCCTCTCACTCTCTCTGCCTGCCTCTCTGCCTACTTATGATCTCTCTCTGTCAAATAAATAAATAAAATCTTTAAAAAAAAAAAAATAAAGTGATATTCTGAAGACTTTTTTATTTTCTAGTGGCCAAAGTATTACTGGATGAAGAAAATCCAAACAAGGGCTGGTTTAAGTGTGATAAAGACTTTTTTATTTTCTAGTGGCCAAAGTATTACTGGATGAAGAAAATCCAAACAAGGGCTGGTTTAAGTGTGATAAAATGAGACACTTTAGCATTCAAGAACTTAAAAACTATTAGGATTACATGATCTTCAAGCTGTGGGATTTAGTATTCCACATACACAGAATTCAGAAATTCCAAGGCAAATTTTGAAATAAAACATCATAAAAAAAATTCCTAACCGTTTTCATAACCTTAAAAATAATTTCATATTCCCTTTAGCTACTGTACCATTTCTCTGCCTTTTTTTTAAAGATTTTATTTATTTATCTGACAGAGAGAGAGATCACAAGTAGGCTTCTCTGCCTCTCTTAAAGTAAAATGTCTACAGCTACTCTCTCCACTTTCTTATATCCCATTTTTCCTTGGAGCCACTCAAGTTGGGAGTACCCAGGGTAAATCCCTTTAAGTCTATTTTACACTATGCAACTCTACCCAATCTCAAAGCTTTAAATCCCATTATTATGCAGGTAATTACCAAATTTTTATATATATAGCTCTGATCCCTTTTCTAGGCAACAAATTCATATAACCTACTGCCTGGTATCTTTATTTACACTTTCATAGTCAACACAACAATCACAACATTCTTTGTTTTGACCTCTCCAAAGCTTGTACATCAGTTGACTAAATGAACATAATAAAAATAAATAAATAAATAAATAAATAAATAAATAAAAGAAAATAAGATGCTGGGGCACACACACAAAAAAAGAGCTGTACATCTTTCATAGATTCTCCATTTCGGCTAGTGGCACCATCATCCATCTAGTTGCTTAAATTTAAAAATCCTATGGTACAGGGGTGCCTGGGTGGCTCAGTGGGTTAAGCCGCTGCCTTCGGCTCAGGTCATGATCTCAGGGTCCTGGGATCAAGTCCCGCATCGGGCTCTCTGCTCAGCAGGGCGCCTGCTTCCCTCTCTCTCTCTCTGCCTGCCTCTCTGTCTACTTGTGATCTCTCTCTGTCAAATAAATAAATAAAATCTTTAAAAAAAAAATCCTATGGTACAGCACGGGGAATATACTCAATGGTCTTGTAATGCTATTATATGGTTACAGATGGTAGCTATTCTAGCATGAGCACATCCTAACATACAGACTTGTCAAATCATTATTGTACACCTGAAACTAATGTAACATTGTTTCAACTATACTTCCATAAAATAAATAAATAAAATTTAAAAACCTAGCCATCATCCTTGATTATGCTCTTTCACTCCCCATACCCAGTCAAGCAAATCCTATTAACTCTTAAGTCCACAATTACCTTCGGTCTCCTCTCCTTTGCCTCTGTGAGTTCATTTTCTATCACTCTTGTCTTATCTCACTGTACTTTAGCCATACTATCTGTAGTGGGCTGAAAAATGGCTACCTAAAGACATTAAGTAATAAACACTGAAACTTGTAAATGTTACTTTATTTGGAAAAAGAGCTGTTGTAAAGGTAATTAAACATTAATTAAAATGTAATTAAACATTAGACTTTGAAATGAGATTACTCTGGATCGTCTGTGAAGGCTCTAAATGTCACCACAAATGTCCTTATGAGAGACAAAAACAGTTAAGAGACACACACACAGGCAGCCATGGAAGATGGAGCAGAAAGAGATGTAGTCACAAACCAGAAAATGCCTATCACTACCAGAATGCTGGAGGAGGCTATGGATTCTCTCCTAGAGCCTACAGAAGGAAGACAGCCCTGATGACGCCTAGATTTCTAACTTCTGACCTTAGGAAACTAATACCTTGTTATGCAATTTATCTGTCATGTTCACCACTATACCCAACACCTAATAGGGCTCAATAAAATTTCACTGGATGATTCAAATAAGCCAATTCAGAATTTTCAAAATGTTTTACACATAGGGTTCTCATATGCAGCTGCAAATAATCCATTTGCATTTTGGTGAACACATTTCTTTTGACTTTGTATGTATTCAGTATTTTCACTTCTAAAATATCACATTTTTTAGATCTTTTATGTTTTTAAGCCAATAAACACTTCCATCAACATAGTAAGCTTTTATTTTGTTTGTTTTTTTAATGCAATAAGGTTTTGATCTCAAAAACTTGTCAGGTCTGATACCCAAATGAACTTACACAGCTGGACATTTTGTGAACCCTGAAGATGCCTCTTCCCTGTCCAATGTGGGGTCCAATGCAGATAGCTCCATGTTTTCTTCCCCCAGCCCCCTAAAGTCCTTATCAAATATCTCTTTCATTTTATAGCCAGAATCCCCTCAAATGCATCAGAGTACTGTATCAATTTATACAGAATACCAAGATTTCATTTCCTATTCTAGGTTCCATGTCAAATAAAGCTGACATAGGTTTTCCAAATAAACAGATCAGACAGGGTTATGTCAAATAGTGTGCTTCATAAAAATTTTAAAATTTAAATCTCAGGGGCATCTGGATGGCTCAGGTCATGATCTCAGGGCCCTGGGATCAAGCCCCACATCCGGCTCTCTGCTCGGCGGGAAGCCTGCTTCTCCCTCTCATTCTGCCTGCCTCTCTGCCTACTTGTGATCTCTCTGTCAAACAGATGAATGAAATCTTGGGGAAAAAAATTTTTAATTTCAGACAAAGCATGTCTCCTTCTTTGGTCTGACACATAAAGTCCCAAAATACAGGCAATATTATCTATATCCCTTCTTCTGACTGATCAGAAGCTGACTGACCTACCTAGGTCAGCTCCATACCCAACCCCAGTTGAAGTCTGGTCTTTTTTCCCTTTCTTCAGCAATTGGTATATGATGACAACTTCTAAAATTACAACAGCTATTTCAGTACTTCCAGAGCTGAAGAACTCCAACTCCTGAGTCTCAGATATCACACACATACCCAAAGTTCAAGAGAACTAGCAGGTCACACAAGAAAGAGCAAAGAACCTCAAAATTTAGAGGTAACTACCAAAGCTAGGAATAAATGTGACTGCTCTAAGAGCTCACAATGTGGGCTCTGATTTCTGTATGTGAGAACATTTTCCAAATAAAAGCTATCTCCCCAAACAAAAACACTTAACAATCAAAACGCAGAGTGAAATCATCTACCCCATACTATGAGAGAAACCTAGACCAAATAAGGACAGAGTACAGACAGAGAAAAACAGAAAACAAAAGGCTCTCTAGTTTCACCTTCTCTCTGGAATCAGGCAATCTCAATCAGTTGACTAGTGGCTGTCAGCTGTTGAACTTCTTCAAAAGGATTCAGTTTTCTCTATCTTCCAGACCTACTTCACCAACATCTCTGCCATTCTCCTCAGCCTTCTCATACCTCTCTATCACTCTATTCTCAAGTCCACAGGTCCACTATTTAATTTTTTAAAAGATTTTATTTATTTGACAGAAAGAGAAACACCAGGGGAAGTGGGAGAGGGAGAAGCAGGCGTTCTGCTGAGCAGGGAGCCAAGTGTGGGTCTCAATTCCAGGTTCCTGGGATCATGACCTGAGCCAAAGGCAGACTTTGACGACTGAGCCGCCCAAGTGCCCTCCATTATTTAGATTTTAAAGATGAGTCAGAGATCTTTCATTCAAGCTTGATACCTGGACTTTTATTTGGATAACCATTTTTTGACTAGTGTCCACACGTTACATGTATTTAGCAACAAACAAGAATTTCCCTATTTTCCATAGTCTGGCTATTGTAGACATTGCTGCTATAAACATTCGGGTACACGTGCCCCTTCGGATCACTATGTTTCTATCTTTAGGGTAAATACCCAGTAGTGCAATTGCTGGGTCATAGGGTAGTTCTATTTTCAACATTTTGAGGAACCTAGATGTCCATCAACAGATGAATGGATAAAGAAGATGTGGTATATATACACAATGGAATACTATGCAGCCATCAAAAGAAATGAAATCATGCCATTTGCGACGACGTGGATGGAACTAGAGCGTATCATGCTTAGTGAAATAAGTCAATCGGAGAAAGACAACTATCATATGATCTCCCTGATATGAGGACATGGAGAAGCAACATGGGGGGGTAGGGGGATAGGAGAAGAGTAAATGAAACAAGATGGGATTGGGAGGGAGACAAACCATAAATGACTCTTAATCTCACAAAACAAACTGGGGGTTGCTGGGGGGAGGTGGGATTGGGAGAGGGGGAGCGGGCTATGGACATTGGGGAGGGGAGGCGAACCATAAGAGACTATGTACTCTGAAAAACAACCTGAGGGTTTTGAAGGGTCAGGGGTGGGAGGTTGGGGCAACCTGAGGGTTTTGAAGGGTCAGGGGTGGGAGGTTGGGGGAACAGGTGGTGGGTAATGGGGAGGGCACGTTTTGCATGGAGCACTGGGTGTTGTGCAAAAAGAATGAATACTGTTACACTGAAAAAATAAATAAAATGAAAAAAGAAAAAAAAAAGAAAAAAAAATTTCCCTATTTTCTAATAGGACACACAATATCCTTCCATATCTCAGTGATGATTATAAGCAGAAACTGTTTACAGTCTTCCTCAGGCTCTAGCATTTCAGCTTCCTCAGTTCTGCCAATTCAGTGACGTCCAAGAGCCACATTTTTTCCTGCTACTTCAGAACCATCGTATGAATGGGAACAAAGAAGCCCCGAACTTTATTTTCTTATCTAGACAATTATTATAAATGTTGCTAGTACTGCTTAATACAATTATAATTGTGGGGGCACCTGAGTGTCTCAGTCAGTTAAGTGTCTGATTCTTGATATCAGCTCAGGTCTTGATCTCAGGGTCGTGAGTTCAAGCTCTGCACTGAGCTCCACGCTGGGCATGGAGCCTACTTTAAATTTTTTTAATTGTGGATGGACCAGTTATCTCAAGCTATGTTTGCTTTAATCACAAGAGTATTTGCCTTCTGAAGTGTGCCACCAAAAAGGCAGATAATGAGGACGCCTGGGTGGCTCAGTGGTTTAGGCCGCTGCCTTCGGCTCAGGTCATGATCTCAGGGTCCTGGGATCGAGTCCTGCATCGGGCTCTCTGCTCGGCAGGGAGCCTGCTTCCCTCTCACTCTCTCTGCCTGCCTTTCTGCCTACTTGTGATCTCTCTCTGTCAAATAAATAAACAAAATCTTAAAAAAAAAAAAGGCAGATAATGAGACAGAAGAAATCACTGTGGAGACTTTCTCTCATGGTCATCTATTAAGAAGAATTCATTACACAGCTAGTAAGCAAATCCAGTATACTGTTATTCACCATACTCATCCACTCCAACACTCATCCCAACAAGCCTGCATGCAGTGAGCAACTGCGTAACAACTGAGATGTATGGACTACATCATTACTAGATTAGCAAATATTTTTTAACCTCACATTTTGCACTGTTCCACACCCAGGTGGTATACCATCTTCAAAATCTGTATTTGGGAAGTTCCAACAGCTATCAGAATAGTGGCCTATTAGTTCAAAATTACATAAGCATGGGTAACTATTAAGTCTCCAGAAGAAAAAAAAAAAAGATCCTGAAAAGAAGTCAGGAAAGGCTGATCAGATATTCTCTAAGATATCAATCCAAGACAGATGAGGAGCCAAGACAAATTTTTTAAAAAACAAAAGCTCAGCTGTCTCTTAAAATAGATATTCAGAACAGCCAATCAAAATGGTACCTTTAAATGAAACCAGGCTGAATAGAAGGCCTCAGATCTCTCCCACACATACATATCATGTATTCATCCTCACTTTCTGCACTTTTTTTTTTTCAGCCAAGGCAGACAGACAAAGCCATTGACTGTACCATGTTCCTTCAAGTCAACTAGGCCAGATAACTAACTATACAACCAGCACCAAGATTTAAGTTTGCAGACAATGCAAAAAATTTACAAATTGGTCCCACACAAATGTATTAAGAATCCTAAAGTAAAATTAGCATTAACACTCAATTTAGTATTCTTAACATTAAGAAACAAGGTAGGTTACTAAATAGCAAAAATATTTCAAAAAGGTAAACTGAAAGCTCTGACAGCCAACCATCCCCAATTTCAGACATCCCAAACAATAAACATGCACAACATGTTACAGTCTAGTGTACTATTTGAAGAATACATAATGAAGACAAAAATCTCAGACTAAGAAGAAATAAATACTGGTGATTATTAAAGTTCAAGTGAAAAAGTCTGTATCTGTGTATTAAGCTTTATAATATAACAAACCTACTGAGAACCAGGGGTAAAAAGAACCATAAAATACCTTTTGATTGAGTAAGTCCATTTCTGAAAAAAAGTACTCCTAAATTAAAACAAAAAATAAGCTGTAGATATTCATGACAACATTACAGTGGAAAGCTAACATCTTAAACTCCCACCAAAAATTATATTATGGTAGAGCCATTCCGTGAAATATTATGCAACCATAAGAAATTATTTCTAGGAAATTAGTAATAATATGGAATAGTTAGTGCCAAAGAGTGAAAAAGCTGGAATCAAAATTACTACTATGTGGGCGCGTGGGTGGCTCAGTGGGTTAAAGCCTCTGCCTTCGGCTCAGGTCATGATCCCAGGGTCCTGGGATCGAGCCCCACATCCGGCTCCCTACTCAGTGGGGAGCCTGCTTCCTTTCCTCTCTGTCTGCCTCTCTGCCTACTTGTGATCTCTGTCAAATAAGTAAATAATTTTTTTTTAAAAAAGGAATATAATCTAAAAAAAATACTACTATGTACTATCACTGGGGGAAAAAAGAATTAACTTTACTAAAAATTTATAAGAGTGTCTGTGCTAAGACTGTTAAGTGATTTTTCTCCTCTTTTCCCAATACTGTAATAGAATTTTTATGATAGGCAGAGTACCATTAAAAAAAACACATAAAAGATGTCATTTCTAAATAAGTTCCAAAAAAGAAACATATTAAAAATCATATTATTATCTTGAATATTTTGAAATAAACTTTACGCACAGATCAAATTCAGGTAAAACAAATAAAATATTATGTATTTTATATTTTTGTGTGATATAAGAACTTCCACTAAGACATCACTTGAAATACAGCGTTTGTCAAAATTGATCAACGTAATGCATAAATATAAACTAGAAACTCTAAAAGAAAGAAAAGAAAATCCGTTTTTGGAGACATTTCAAGTAGATACACTTAGGCAAAAACAATCCCTTAAAATATTTTAACTTCTAAATATATACATAATATATAATACATACATATATATTAACTTCTAAAATAGAGGTTTTTAAAGTCAGTTTTCAAGTCAGAACTGAAACCCAAAAACCTACTCCAAGGCCTCTTCTTGTGAATTACAATGTAACTCTCCAAACGCCACTAAGGAAAAAGATCTGAAGATCTGCACATTTGAAGAGCAAGGGGCTGATGTCATTTCAATCAGCCTAACATATTCATCTTCAGAGATAATGTACGGAACCAGTTTTCAAAATTCAAAGTATCACCCAACACCAAATTATATTTTTCAATTTTCAATTCAAGTGTCTCTCAGACATACTCAACCACAGTTGTACCAGCCTGTTTCCACCCACAGTACATCCTAAATCACTGACATTTAAACTGTAAATAATATTACATTTATTTTAATTATCAAATTACATATTTTACTTCATTTGAGGGTTAGAGTGCCTCTTCCTCACTGTCTCTCAGACAGTTAATAACTATCAGATGGAGATAAGCACAGCATACTGAAACAGACTGTGATTTATAACTTTCCCACCACAGCGATTTTTCAACTTCAATAAAATCTGTAGCATTTAATAATCACAAACTTTCAATGTTACTACCTTCTCGAAAACAGGAACATAGGAAGACATATGAGGTTTGATTATTTCTGCTTCCCAATCTTCATCTCCCATGGTGGCTTCCAGTTCTATTTTTATCTTTTAAAAAAACAAAAACAAAAAACAAACCAACAACACACAAATATTTGGCCTGTTAGATCAGAATCATGTATCTAAAACCATAAACTATCATAATTACACATACACCTCCTGAAACTACTTAACTAGCTGCTGACCTTCCCCAAAAGTGTTTCCAAAAAGAGGGAAGTTTTGTTTCTTACCTTATACACATTTTTTTACCTTTAAAAATGGTTGAACTTACTCATTCTAGCAATCTAGCTTAGGGTTTTCCCCCAAACCTGTTCACCTACGCCTTCCCCAAACAGCTTATTGGATATTAAGGGCAAGGGAAAATTTTCAACTACTCCACCAAGTTTCCCTCTTCACACACCTTTGTAAAGTTTGGAATCTTTGATAGTTTAATGGAAGAGGAGGAGCTGGGGCCAACGCCTTTAAGTTTGGCGGGGTAGGAGACATGGGTTAGGTGGCCCAAATCCCTCCAACAGTGGTCAACCAGTACTCTGAGGAGCGTGTGTACACAGAAGTTACCAGTGACATTCTTGTTAAGAGAAAAGCCGCACAGGCGCTGGGCAAAAAACAAAAAACAAAAACCTGTGCCTCCTCTGTAGGCCTTGAGCCCTTCCGGCGTCCCCTGGGCTTTAAGACTTAATACAGGCCGGAGAAGGAAAAGCACCACAGGAGGGCCCCAAGCCCCACCTGTCCTATCTATTCTTTGTCTAGCCCAAATTCCCACTACCGGGAAGTTCAAGGCAACGGGCCGAGGCCCGCGCAGAGAAGGGAGGCGCCAGGCCACTCACCTCTCCGCGATTTGCTCTCCCAGGGTCCTCGCAGGCGCGGACGCCGCTTAAACGGCTGCACGTGCAGGACGCCGTCGACTGCGTCAGGTGCGCAGTTTCAACAACAAATGGCACCAGGCGACGAGAGCCACCAGCCAATCAGAGCTCAGACTGTCGGCGTCACCCCGCCCCACCTCCGCCGTGCGTTCCCTGCTTGCTCGCGTTTGAGGTCGCTGTGGTCAGACCTACTATCTTGTTTCCATAGTGGCCCGTTGGGCCTATGGGTACAATGTGGCTGGCCATGAGCCACTTCTCTTCAGATTCTTGAGTGGGGTCTTCAATCTGGAGATGCCCTAGATTTTCTCTACGCAAGTACTGCAAGCCAAAAATGTCCACCTCCCTTTTTCTAATACCAGAAATAAAAGGAAGTAGGGTAATGCCCTCCCTCCAACCTACTGAGCTTTCTCTTTTCCTTTTTCCTACTGCAGTCTGTGGCAGTTGGTCCCTCTGGTTCTTCGTTTCTGAGGCACTAACTTCCCATCTGGAGATTTCTGCTGCTTCAACAAATAGCATAGGCCCATGGAGCCAGCAGATTTCCTTTCCTCCCAGTGACCGCTGGAATGAGGATCTGTCTTGTAAAGAAAGCCTGTCCTGTAGAGTCAAGGGTCCACATCTTTGGGAACGAGATGCCCTCCGATGCAGAAGGAAAGCAAAAATTGTACTCGAGTAGGTCGTTCATCAAGGCTTGAAACTGGGGGCCACAGAGTTATATCCCTATGGATACGGGCCAAACCTAAGAGTGACCAAGACTCATTTCCACGCTTAATCCTCTCAAGAAGCAGATACTCTTGTTTTGCCTCACAGAAAGTAAATTTCTCAGTATAGCTCCATTCCACCAAAAAGCCTAACAGAGGGCTGTTTTAAAAGCTACAGGGGGCGCCTGGGTAGCTCAGTGGGTTAAAGCCTCTGCCTTCGGCTCAGGTCATGATCCCAAAGTCCTGGGATCGAGCCCCGCATTGGGTCCTCTGCTCAGCGGGGAGCCTGTTTCTGCCTGCCTCTCTGCCTACTTGTGATCTCTGCCTGTCAAATAAATAAATAAAATCTTTTAAAAAATACAGAAAATATCTGAAAGCTAGTTTCCATTTTTTTATTTTCATCATTTTCTGTTCTCTAAATCTTTAAAGAAATGCTGAATATGTCATTCAGTATTATAAATCCCAACATAATGTGACACTCAGAAATAGAGGACAACACACTTTATGGGTTGAGCTTTGTGGTGTTCATCTTTAGAACCACCATTATTGGGTACCTGGGTGGCTCGCTCAGATGGTTAAGCATCTGCCTTCAGCTCAGGTCATGATCCTGGGGTACTGGGATCCAGTCCCACATTGGGCTCCCTACTTCTTGGGGAGCCTGCTTCTCCCTTGCCTCTCTCTCTCTCATGAATAAATAAAATCCTTAAAAAAAAAAAAAAAAGAACCACCACTATTGTTTCTCTCTCCCACCAAGAATGTCAATATTTAATCTAGTTAGCACTATTTCCAAGGTGAATTGTTTTCAAAAGATTATATTTAACAAAGATCAAACCAGAATATATTTTAACATAACTGTCATTTTTAATAATTTCTCTTATTAAACCAAATTTTCACATCATACTCTTGAGGAGGCCAGTACCTTAAATCACTATGTGTTCATGGGAGAGCCACCAATACTCCCAGAGCTCTGAGCTTGTAAAAAGGAGTCTTCTAACATATTTTAACTCACTTTGAATTGATTGTTGTTCTTTCAAAAATTTTTATGTCATAGGAAAAAAATAAAGCAAAAGGAGTAAGATATGAAATTGCTTTGATAGAATGATAACCAAGTAGATTCTTTTGTAGGTATAGAAAACTCGGGAGATATTTTCCAAAATGAGCTTTTTTCCAGAATTGAGCTAAAGATAATAACTTTTTTAATTTGAGTATAGTTGACACACATTGTAAAATTAGTTTCAGATGTGTAACACAGTGATTCAACAAGTTTATACATTATGCTATGTTCACCACAAGTATAGCTTATATCTGTCACCATACATCGCTATAATAATATTAACTATATTCCTTATGCTGTGCCTTTTATTCCTGTGACTATTCATTCTATAGCTGGAAACCTGTATCTCTCATTCCCTTCTATTTTGCTCATTCCCCCCAACCCTTCCTTTCTGGCAACCATCAGTTTGTTCTCTGTACTTATAGGTCTGATTCTGCTTTTTGTTATCTTTTTTTCCCTTATAGACTCTACATATGAGTGAAATCATATAATATTTGTCTTTCTCAATCTGATTTATTTCACTTACCATAATACTCTCTAGGCCCATCCATGTTGTCTCAAATGCCAGGCTCATCCTTTTTCATGGCTGTATAATATTCCATTGTGTACTTAGATACCATATCTTCCTTATCTATTTGTCTATCGATAGACACTTAGGTTGCTTCTATATCTTGATGATTATAAATAATGCTGCAATAAACACAAAGGTACACATACCTTTTTAAAAAAGATTTTATTTGAAAGAGAGAGAGAGAGCAAAAGAGGGAACATAAGCAGAGGAGTGGGAGAGGGAGAAGCAAGTTTCCCAGTGAGCAGGGAGCCCAGTGCAGGGCTCGATCCCAGGACACCAGGATCACGACCTGAGCTGAAGGTAGATGCTTAATGAATGAGCCACCCAGGCAACCCAGTGCATATATCTTTATAAATTAGTGTTTTCAATTTCTTTTAGTTAAAGAAAACAGCAAACATTTTTTTTATCTTTAAATGTACTTTTATTGTGTGCTTATCTGCACTAACGTTCTTTCAGTGTATAGACCCCATGGTGCATGCATGATCCTTAAAATGGGGAATCCATGTAAGGAAGTTAAATGCAGAAAAAAGAAAAAAATTTCAAAACAGAGTACAAATAGCAAGGTTAAACTGAATTCTGTTAACCCCCTGCTGACACCAACTAATAGTGCAGAAGCAATAGCAGGAATCTGAAACAGAGGTTATTGTTGGGAAATTTCTGTTCATGACAGTTATAAATGAAATATACTGGCTAGTTTTTCTTTCTAGGGTATCATCACTTTAAAGAAGATTTTAAAAGTAGCATCAAATATGATACCTAAGTATATATCCAATAGAAATAATAAAAAAATTGAAAACAATATCTTAGTCTGAAACACCTATTAGAATTCAGTTCAGTTTTTTTCTAGTTAGCAAACATTTTCAGCTATCCAGTCTCAGAACAGATTGTTACTGCTTTCAAGTACTGCAATGAAACAGTTCTTTATGAAACATTCTATATAATTTTTAAGAGCTGTCCCTGGTTGAGAAAAAGTAAATTCTAAAGAGAATTAAAGTTCAATATTAAGGAAAGGATAAATAAGAGGTGGATGAAAATAATATAATTCAACAATAGAACATAAACAGTGAAAAAAGACAAACACAGTTAAAGCCAGTACGGGTATCACTCGTGTTTAGAAAACTCACATTCTGCCACTTTGCTTCTATGAAAGACGTACATTTGGGCCTGTTTTCACTAACAGAAAAATTCAAAGAGGATTTCTGCTTTTATGAAAAAGCCAAAGCAAAAATAGCATTCAGTGTTTTTTCTGTAGTGATGCCTTCTAGAGGCAGCTCCTTCCCCAAGAACTAAGCATCTTAGCATCAAGCCACTGTAGCTTTGAACTGCATTTGTGAGCATCTTTACTTTAACACTATTTTATGCATCCATTAGCAAGGTGCGACCTAAGGTATCAGAAAAGTCTAAGAGAGGTCATTTTTTTGTCTGAGAAGGGTCAAAATTTTTTCATATAAATTCATGGTACTCGCTTCTTCACTTTACACTATTGGGACCTGTGAAAGCTTTCATAAGAACACTCTACTTTCAGATAGTGGGGGACACACATATATTCCATTTTCTGTGTTCCCTCTGAAAGATCTTAAATTAGTGATGGTATTAAATTGCAACACAGGGAAAATGCAGGAATTCATTAGTTATTCATTTAGTTATTATATAGGCTTTAAATGAACACCCAGGGTGTGCCAGGTACTATGCTAAGTGCTATAAGTAAAATCAGCCAATTTCTCAGGGAAGAGTCTAGAGAAAAGAATGGCAGTGGCAAAGGGAATATAAAACCTTAAGATTTCTGTCTCAGAAGATTCACTGGAAAGCTTATATACAGTTTATCCAAATTCTGTACATCCCATGTAATAAGGTTTTTCCCAAAGATGTTTCACAGTTAGGAATCAAAGTTTGCAGTTAATATCCTTTTCACTTAAGAAAGAAGCATTAAATTCTCCAAAGAAAACTGGTATTTTAGGCTTTTTACATTTTCAGTATTATCTCTACATTACTCAAATAACAATTTTTTAATTGGTGTAAACTGTGCCTAGTATCATGTCAAGGTTGTTAATTTTTTTTTAATCTACCGGTAGGCCAAAAATGGGTCACCTCAAATGGGGGAACATAGATATTAATTCCTAGGTACTAAGAAATCTGAGAATCTCTTACTATGCACATAACCACACAAAAGATTTTTTAAAAATAAATATTACAGGGACACCTGGGTGGCTCAGTTAATTAAGTATCTACCTTCAGCTCAGATCATGATCCCAGGGTCCTGGGATCAAGCCTTGTAGCAGGCTCCCTCTGAGCAGGGAGCCTGCTTCTTCCACTCCTTCTGTTGCTCCCCCTGCTTATGCACTCTCTCTCTCTCAAATAAAAAAAATTTTTAAAACAAACAAACAAACACACAAAACAGTTTGGAGCCCTGTAAATTAACACAAAATGGAAGAGGGGGTAGGTTTATAGAATGTCTAAGATACTATGGTGCACACATCTAAAGAAGAAAGTCACCAAAGAGGAGCTTTCAGCATACCAAGCAGAGTTCAGAGAGATGAAATTCTTTATTTTTCCAGTTATGATTAAGGCAATATTTACCAAAGTGTGGTACACATACCACTGATTTTAGGCAATTTATGGATAATGTTCATTTTAATAGTTATTTGAGTGCTTATACTTAATATTTATTTTAATGTTTTAGAAACTAATAATCAAATCAAACTAGGATATCAGAAATGTAATTACTTAGAATGATGCTAAATAGTTAAATTTTAAAAAGTATATTCAATTAAAGAAAAAGTAAATATTAATGGTATACAGGAATGACAAAAATCATGAAGGTGTATTCAAATGACTAACATTTGGGAAACATTGGTGCAAATGGAAAAGACTTTGGATATGGGGACTGGTCACTAGACAGATTTTCTCTATTATGAGGTAAAGATATTTCATCAGCATGTATTCTGACTCTATGCTCACTTAGCAACTTCCTAATTAATAATTCAACTTCCCCCAAATATTTTGATACTAAAAAAGGAGGTGCAGTGGATAAGACATATAAGCCTTATTAGTTCCCCATTATGAATGAATACATTGAGAGTCTGGTTTAAGATATCAGTCTTGTTCAAACTCTCTCTCTTCACAGATGACATGATATTTTATATGGAAAACCCAAAAGACTCCACCCCCAAACTACTAGAACTCATACAGCAATTCAGTAATGTGGCAGGATACAAAGTCAATGTACAGAAATCAGTTGCTTTCTTATACACTAACAATGAAAATACAGAAAGGGAAATTAGAGAATCGATTCCATTTACTATAGCACCAAGAACCATAAGATATCTGGGAATAAACCTAACCAAAGAGGTAAAGGATCTGTACTTGAGGAACTACAGAACACTCATGAAAGAAATTGAAGAAGACACAAAAAGATGGAAGACCATTCCATGCTCTTGGATCAGAAGAATAAACATTGTTAAAATGTCTATACTGCCTAGAGCAATCTATACTTTTAATGCCATTCCCATCAAAATTCCTCTGGTATTTTTCAAAGAGCTGGAGCAAATAATCCTAAAATTTGTATGGAATCAGAAGAGACCCCGAATTGCTAAGGAAATATTGAAAAAGAAAAACAAAACTGGGGGCATCATGTTGCCTGATTTCAAGCTTTACTACAAAGCTGTGATCACCAAGACAGCATGGTACTGGCATAAAACAGACACAGAGACCAGTGGAACAGAGTAGAGAGCCCAGATATGGACCCTCAACTCTATGTCCAAATAATCTTCGACAAAGAGGAAAAAATATACAGTGGAAAAAAAGACAGTTTCTTCAATAAATGGTGCTGGGAAAATTGGACAGCAATATGTAGAAGAATGAAACTCGACCATTCTCTTACACCGTACACAAAGATAAACTTGAAATGGATAAAAGACCTCAATGTGAGACAGGAATCCATCAGAATCCTAGAGGAGAACATAGGCAGTAACCTCTTTGATATCAGCCACAGCAACTTCTTTCAAGATATGTCTCCAAAGGCAAAGGAAACAAAAGCGAAAATGAACTTTTGGGACTTCATCAAGATCAAAACCTTCTGCACAGCAAAGGAAACAGTCAACAAAACAAAGAGGCAACCCACAGAATGGGAGAAGATATTTGCAATTGACAGTACAGACAAAAGGTTGATATCCAGGATCTATAAAGAACTTCTCAAACTCAACACACACAAAACAGATAATCATGTCAGAAAATGGGAAGAAGATATGAACAGACACTTCTCCAATGAAGGCATACAAATGGCTATCAGACACATGAAAAAATGTTCATCTTCACTAGCCATCAGGGAGATTCAAATTAAAACCACATTGAGATTCCACCTTACACCAGTTAGAATGGCCAAAATTAGCAAGACAGGAAACAACGCGTGTTGGAGAGGATGTGGAGAAAGGGGAACCCTCTTACACTGTTGGTGGGAATGCAATTTGGTGTAGCCACTTTGGAGAACAGTGTGGAGAGTTCTTAAGAAATTAAAAATAGAGCTTTCCTATGACCCTGCAATTGCACTACTGGGTATTTACCCCAAAGATACAGATGTAGTGAAAAGAAGGGCCATCTGTACCCCAATGTTTATAGCAGCAATGGCCACGGTCGCCAAACTGTGGAAAGAACCAAGATGCCCTTCAACAGACAAATGGATAAGGAAGATGTGGTCCATATACACTATGGAGTATTATGCCTCCATCAGAAAGGATGAATACCCAGCTTTTGTATCAACATGGACAGGACTGGAAGAGATTATGCTGAGTGAAATAAGTCAAGCAGAGAAAGTCAATTATCATATGGTTTCACTTATTTGTGGAACATAACAAATAACATGGAGGACACAGAGAGATGGAGAAGAGAAGGGATTTGAGGGAAACTGGAAGGGGAGATGAACCATGAGAGACTATGGACTCTGAAAAACAACCTGAAGGTTTTGAAGGGGCGGGGTTGGGAGGTTGGGGGAGCCAGGTGGTGGATATTATGGAGGGCACGTATTGCATGGAGTACTGGGTGTGGTGCATAAACAATGAATTCTGTTACACTGAAAAGAAAGTTTTTAAAAAAAGATAAATTCAGATGAATACTAAAAAAAAAAAAAAAGATATCAGTCTAGTTTAAATAGTGTTCCTGAAAGATCCTGATTATAATCAAACAGATCTCCTAGAGGACATAATACATGCAGTACTCCCTAAGTACTTTTACAAGTGTATTTAATGCAAGCTAAAAATAAGTGAAAGATACAAGTCAAATACTGTGTCAGGGCACATTGAACAATCCCTCCTAAGACTAAGGGGTCTTGTTGGCCCTTTGCTGTAAAACAGTGTTTCATCAGTGAATTACATATAGAGTACAGTAAACAGCAAAAAAGAAAGCACAGTATACCAAAGTCTAGCTCTTTCCATTCCCACTAGAAGTTAGCTCTACCTAACAAAAAAGCTGACTTTTTGTGTCCCAAATGGCAAAGGCACTGTGATTTGTGAAAGTCATTATTGTCAGTCTTCCTGGGTATAAAAGACAGAAGTATTTCACCTCAAGAGAAGTAGTGAGCAGGTCCCATCAATGAACCTCAACCAGGGACAAACCTCTTTCTCCCTATGCTTACTAAGAATAAGGAGTTGGAGCTTTCAAACAGAGAGAAAGAAATTACTAGCATTTGACTGAGAAATCAGTACTGATAATCTCTAGCTGTCCATTTATTAACTGTATGAACTTGAGCAAGTTATTCAATCACTCTGTCTCTAAAATGGGGATAACAGGGCCACCAGATAGAGTTATGCAAAAAGGCACCAAGCCAAGAGGCAAGAAGAACTGAACTCAGCCAACACACCACCTACCAAGCCATGCACCTGCAGAGCAGCATGTGTCCACAACAGTTACCATGTTCTAATTCTCACAAAGGTTAAATCCCCTATAGTGGTTTCTATTTTCCTACTTGGTCCCTGACCAACAAAGGGATTTTACTGAAAAATACTCTGAAATCTATGTTCTAGTACTGTAAAATTGTTTTGTGGTGGTTAGTAAAAAAGACTTTATTAATTTAAAAACTCGCAAGGAGTTACCTGTACTTGTTTTTCCACTTTCCCATCTTTCATTCCTGAACCCACTGCATTGCAATCTGGCTTTGTCCCATTGTTCCATCAATATTGACAAGGTCAATAGCAACACTGACCTCCTTGTTTCTAAAAATCAACTGACAGATTTCAATTCTTTTTTTTTTAAGATTTTATTTATTTATTTGACAGAGATCACAAGCAGGCAGAGAGGCAGGCTCCCCACTGAGCAGAGAGCCCTATGCGACACGGTGCTCAATCCCAGAACCCTGGGATCATGACCGGAGCCGAAGGCAGAGGCTTTAACCCACTGAGCCACCCAGGCGCCCCGACAGTTTTCAATTCTTAATGTAAAAGATTTTTTTATCGATGACACTATTGACTACTTCTTTACAAAAATACTCTCTATAAAACTGGACAACTCGGGCGCCTGGGTGGCTCAGTGGGTTGAGCCGCTGCCTTCCGCTCAGGTCATGGTCTCAGGGTCCTGGGATCGAGTCCTGCATCGGGCTCTCTGCTCAGCGGAGAGCCTGCTTCCCTTCCTCTCTCTCTGCCTGCCTCTCTTGTGATTTCTCTCTGTCAAATAAATAAATAAATAAATCTTTTAAAAAAATAAATAAAACTGGACAACTATATGGAAACAGATAAAAGTAGATCTGCTCTTTACACAATATAACAGAATAAGAAATTCAAATGTAGGGGCACCTGGGTGGCTCAGTGGGTTAAAGCCTCTGCCTTCGGCTCAGGTCATGATCCCAGGAGCCTGGCATCGAGCCCCACATCGGGCTCTCTGCTCAGCAGGGAGCCTGCTTCCTCCTCTCTCTCTGCCTGCTTCTCTGCCAACTTGTGATCTCTGTCAAATAAATAAATAAAATCTTAAAAAAAGAAAAAGAAAAAGAAAGAAATTCAAATGTAAAAAAAAAGGGGGTACCTGGGTGGCTCAGTGGGTTAACGCCTCTGACTTCGGCTCAGGTCATGATTCCAGGGTCCCGGGATCGAGCCCTGCATCGGGCTCTCTGCTCCGTGGGAAGCCTGCTTTCTCCACTCTCTCTCTGCCTGCTTGTGATCTCTGTCTGTCAAATAAATAAAATCTTTAAAAAATGTTAAAAAAAAAAAAGAAATTCAAATGTAAAAGCAATAAACCTTGCAGATACTAGAAGAAAACATTAGTGAATTCCTCTATACTTGGAAAAACATTCTACCTATAATTCAAAATCCAGAAGCAATGATTTATATAGTATGACTAAATAAATATTAAAAATAAAACTTCATATGACAAAAAAAATAAATAGCAAAGGCAAAAGACACATGACAAACTGGGAAGAATTACTTCCAACATAATCCAGAGAAAGGATTAATATGTATAACACAAAGAGATGGCGGGCCACCTGGGTAGCTCAGCCCGTTAAGCATCTATCTGCCCAATATGTGGCTCCAGGCTCACCAGGGAGTCTACTTCTCCCTCTTCCTCTGTCTGTTGCTCCACCTGCTTGTGCTCTCTCTCTCTCTGTCAAATAAACAAATAAAATCTTAAAAAAAATAAAACCAACAAAATGGCTTAAGTATATAGAGATGCTTGATTTTTTCAAAAACAATGCAAATTAAGAATTGGGCCGCTGCCTTCGGCTCGGGTCATGGTCTCAGGGTCCTGGGATCGAGCCCCGCGTCGGGCTCTCTGCTCCACAGGGAGCCTGCTTCCCTTCCTCTCTCTCTGCCTGCCTCTCTGCCTACTTGTGATCTCTCTCTCTGTCAAAATGAATAAATAAAACAAAAAAAATCTTAAAAAAAATACTACACTAAAATACAATTTTTCACCTACTAAAATGACAAATGTTTGATAATGCGCTCTATCAGAGAGGTTGCAGGGTAACAGGCATCCTTACACATGGCTGTTGGTGATGTACTGTGGCCTAGTCCTGAGCGAAGGGTAGAAAGGGTGTATACACAAAGTTATTAATTATAGAGCTAAAGGGTAAAGACTGTAAAACTCAAAAGTCCCTCATTAACAGAATGAAACATTCACCCATGTAGTTGTAGGGTGAAAAAATTTTCCCTTCTTCCCTTCTAGGTTCTTTAGCTGGCCTTATAACTAAATTGACACAAGACTGATAAACAGGAGAAAAACCATGTTAATTTCATATGTATAGGAGCCCCATAAAAATATAAGACTCAAAGAAATGACCAAAGCAGAAGGCTTTTATACCTTTTAGACAAGTGATAATCTGTGAAGAGTTGACAAGACAAAATGATTTGGACTTAAGGCAATAAGTTGATGAAGAAATAATAAGTTCTGTTTACACAGCTTTCTTGACCCTAAATTCCCTATCTCTGGTGATAACGATGCCTTCTACCCTCCTGGTATGAGGACAGGGGTAACTTGTCACATGCTTTTGGGGACACAAAGGAGGCTCAGAGAGTCCTTCCTGCATCAGCTGCTTCTCAAGTACCTTGAATTCAAAATAATTAATATGCCAAAGTCGCATATTTTAGCATGACATATTCTGCTCCCCTTCAGAGTACTTTGCAGTGATACAAAAGTCACTACACAGACATGAAGTCTTTATCATTATCTTTATCTTTCCTATATATCTTTATCATTCCCATTACTTAGGGGATTCTGAGTTTTAGTTCTGTGCCAGAAAGGGGTCAAAGACCAAATATCTATTTCTCAATATAAATCATTGTACCACAGGTGCCTATTGGTCATCATTGACAGCTAGTTTCCAAGTTCTTCAGTGAACTATGTCTCTAGTTTTCATGTCTTCATATAGTTCCCTCTCCTTGAATCTCTACTGGCGCTGTGATTTTTTTTTTCTTTTACTGTGTTAATGAAGTGACTTTTGTACCATATTTAAGGATGGAGCTGGTTGCCAGTGGAGCCAACTAGGTATTCAGAGGGTTGGAAATTGCAGTTTCCCCACTCTCCATCTCTGGCAACAGGAGAGGGGCTAGAGGTTGAGTTAAATCACCAGGTGCCAATGATTTAATCAACAGTATCTGTGTAATAAGAAACTCCTTAAAAACCCAAAAGGATGGAGTTCAGAGTACTTACAGGTTGGTGAGCACAACCTGGAATGTTCTTCTCACAATTTGAGGAGAATGGTGCACTTGGAGAGGACATGGAAACTCCGTACCTTTCTCCATACCTTGCCCTCTGCGTTTTTTCCATCTGGCTATTCCTTAATTATAGCTTTTCATAGTAGTAATTTACTAAGTAAAATGTTTCTCCAAATACTGGGAACCACTCTAGCTAATCAGTCAAACCCAAGGAGAGGTTCATGGAAATATCGGATGTATACAGCCAGTTGGTCAGAAGCACAAGGATAATCTGGACTTTCAAGGGGTGTCTGAGTGGGTATGTGTGGGGTGGAATTCATGTAGGACTGAGCCTTTAACCTATGGATCTGGAACTATCTCCAGGTAGATAATACTAGAATTGAGTTAAATTGTAGAACACCAGTTGGTGCAAGAATTAGTTGATGGTGTGGAAAACCCTCTTCCCATGTTGCAATTAATATTAGAATCTTAGTTCAGATCATGTGCCTCATGATAAAATGCATAAGAAAGACTCTATAATACTTATGTATTAATCCTACCAAAATGCATAATGAATCTAATCACAAGGTAATATTAGGTAAATTCAAATTGTGGGACATTTTACTAAATGGCCTATATGCTTCAAAAACATCAATGTTATGGGCGTCTGGGTGGCTAAGTTGGTTAAGCGTCTACTTTCAGTCAGGTCATGATTCCAGAGTCCCAGGATCAAGTACCAGGATGGGGTTCTGCATTGGGCTCCCGCTCAGCAGGGAGTCTGCTTCTCCCTCTGACCCTCCACCATTTCATCTTTCTCTCTCTCACTCTGTCTCTCAAATAAATAAATAAAATCTTTAAAAACCAAACAAAAAAATGTCTATGTCATGAAAAAGTAAGTCTTCAGGAGCCATTCCAGAATAAAGGAGACTAAGGAGACTTGAAGACTAAATGCAATACATGACCAATCCTGTGTTGGGTTCTGGATGAGGAAAAAAGACCCAGAACAAAACATCTCATAAAGGACATTATTGAAACAATTGGTGAAATTTGCCATAGGCTTATAAATTAAATAAGAGCATTGTACCAATTTTTAAAAGGTCTAGTCTTGACCATTATACTGTGAAAACCCTTTTCTTGGAAAATATACACTAAAGAATTTAGAAGCAGAGGCATATATTGTGCAATTTAATCTCAAGTGGTTTAGGGGAAAATATGTATGCAGAGAGAGAGAGAAAGTGAGGAGACAGAAGGAGGGAGGAAGGGAGACAATAAGATGAATATGACAAAATGGTAACAATTGATAACTCTGAGTAATGGATATATTAGATTTCTTTACACTACCTTTGCAACTTTTTTGGTAAACTTGAAATTATTCTGTTCTATTTTATTGTAAAGCAACTATTTATTTGACAGAGAGAGAGATAGTGAGAAAGAGCATGAGGGGGTAGGGAAAAGCAGGCTCCCCAATGAGCAGGGAGCCCAACCCAGGGCCCCGAGATCACAACCTGAGCCAAAGGCAGATGCTTGACTGACTGAGCCACCCAGGTGCCCAGATGCAAGTGCTTCTACTACATTTCTCAAACACATTTCAACTTGGGGTAACCAAATCATTGAGAAAATACTCTTCTCCTTAGGAAAACCGCAACTAATACACAAAAATCTCCACTTTGCATCTTCTAAGCTGAGGGTCAGAAAACTATGTCCTGGGGATAAATCCAGCCCAGTACCTGTTTCTGTAAATAAATTAGAATACAGCCACTCCACTTGTTCACATATTGTTTATGTTGACTCCTTTTATGCCATAAAGACATAATCAGGCAATTGATGACAGAGACCATATGGCCACAAAGCCCAAAATACTTATTATTGGGCCCTTTATAGAAAGTTTAACAGTCCTTGTTGTAGAAATCATGGCTAGTGACCTGCAGTCCCCAAACTGTAAGAGTACCACAGGAACTCACAGGGACCCCCAGAGTACAATATTTTTTTTAGATTTATTTCTTTGTTTTAGAAAGAGAGAGTGCACACGAGCGGGAGGAGGGGCAGAGAGAATATCCAACCAGATTCCTGCTAAGCATGGAGCCCAGGTGTGGGGCTTGATCTCACGAGCTGTGAGATCAGGACCTGAGCAGAAACCAAGAGCTGGATCTTTCAGAGACTACTAAATCACCCAGGTGCCCCAGAGCTTTTTAAATTTTTGAGGAAAACACAGCAACATCTGTCAGATACCATGTGAACTACCACATTGAGATAATTAACAATTTCAACATTAGATCAAGTTAATTTTTTGGATAACATCATATCCACCAAGTTGAGTTTTCAGTGGCTGCTATGGTCTCAAGCAAGTGTGCAAAATCCAGTGTGAAGCACAAAACAAGGACAGTGATATCCCACCTGACTTCAAGGTTTGAGAAGTTAAGAAGTGCCCAATAGATGTACACATCCCATTAGTAAACAGCTGGGGCTACTTAAGAATGAAATAAAATATTTTTCGTTCAATTTCAATTCAACATATTTTTAAGTGGCTACTAAGTTGTTAGGACATAAATGCATATTAATTTGTTTGGACCTAACTACTTAGTAAACTTAGTGACTAATATGTTCATTTTATTTAAAAAAAAAAGATTTTATTTATTTGACAGAGAGAAATCACAAGAGAGGCAGGCAGAGAGAGAGGAAGGGAAGCAGGCTCAGCGGAGAGCCTGATGTGGGACTCGATCCCAGGACGCTGAGATCATGACCTGAGCTGAAGGCAGCGGCTTAACCCACTGAGCCACCCAGGCGCCCTAATACATTCATTTTAAATGCTTTCTACAAACACATTAAGTCCTAGGAAGCTGCCTCAGCCCTGGGGACATTCCAAGGCAGGCAAATAAAGGCAAGCCCTGGAGCCAAACCTTTAGGGAACCACCAGATAGGTGAAAACGCTTAATTACAATTTCTTGAGAATAAGGTCCATATTGCTCCCTCCGATACCAGAAACCTACATCAGGAACATAAGTTACTATCTTTAAGGCCGCTACCAACCTGGAGAGTAGGAGATGATCATGTCAAAATTCAGCATTCTTGGGACGCCTGGGTGGCTCAGTTGGTTAAGCTGCTGCCTTCGACTCAGGTCGTGATCCCAGAGTCCTGGGATTGAGTCCCGCATCAGGCTCTGTGCTCAGCAGGGAGCCTGCTTCTGCCTGCCTCTCTGCCTGCTTGTGTGTACTCTCTCTCTCTGGCAAATAAATAAAATCTTTAAAAAAAAGGGGGGGGGTACAAGAGAACTTTAAAAAAAAAATTCAGCATTCTTTTCTTAAGTGTTCCCTTGTTGTTTTACATCTTATTACTACATGCCAGAGTTAAAAAAAAAAAAAAAAAGTTGATTCCAGCAGTTTTGCCAGTTTATTCATTGCTTTTATGGAGGCAACGTTTTGAAGTTCCCTACTTTACCATTTTCACTGATGTCACTCCATACCATTCAATTCTGTGCTTTTTTGTCTTGCCTAAAATTCTTTTCTCAACCTGGAATGCAGAGAAAGAAGAAAATTTTGCTATCACTGAAGTCATCAAAAGAATGTTCGCTTATTTTTTTTTTTAAAAGATTTTATTTATTTATTTGACAGACAGAGATCACAAGTAGACAGAGAGGCGGGCAGGGCTGGCGGGGGGGGGGGGGGGGGGAAGCAGCCTCCTCACTGAGCAGAGAGCCCAATGTGGGGCTTGATTCCAGAACCCTGGGATCATGACCTGTGCCAAAAGCAGAGGCTTTAACCCACTGAGCCACTCAGGTGCCCCAAAAATGTTTGTTTATTTAAAGGTAAAAGAGTAACTGCAAAAAGTTTGGAATAAGGACACATTAGCAAAGTAAATTTTACCTGTCATAAAGGCAATATTTATTGTATCATCTGCCTATTTATTGTATCATCTGCCTATTGTCAAGTCCTCAGTAATACAAGGAGTGTTTGTTGGTGTTTGAGAACTCAGGCTTTGAAATAAGACCTCAGCTGGAAGTCTGACTCTTCTACCACTTACTTCTTGTTTGGCCTTGGGGAAGTTACTTAAATTCTATAGGACTATTTCCTTATTTGTAAAATGGGACTAATACACACTTCTACAATCATGGTAGAGACTTAAAGTATTGTATGTAAAATGCTTGGCACTCAATATTAGCCGTTAAATTTGGAATCGTTAATTTGGTTTCCTTATCCCATTGCATTTCTTGTTTTCTTCTGGTTGTTTTTCTTAAGGAAAAAAAAAAAGCTACTGGCTTCCTATTTAAGAAGCGCTTAGGTGTTGCTATATGCTTCCCAAGGGACTTTGATTGAGCTGACTTTTTACAACAAGCACACTAATTTTACTTAGATTACAGGTTAATCTCGGGGGCCTTTGGTTGAAATTACTAGGGATGTGAAGAATGGGTTAAAATACTCCCAAAGCCCCTCTTCTCGCCTAGGGACGAATTTGTCAACGCATTAAAATAATAATAATAATAATAATAATAATAACAACAACAACAACAACAACAGAACAACAACAACAAATTAAGTGTCCAGCTAAAAGAGTGAGAATGCCAACCCAACATTTTTCAAACCAGTTTCTCTCGCTGTCCGTGGGATTCAGGCACGTGACGACAGTACAGAACACAAGCCAGAAGAGCCTGAGAAGAGACTGATAATGGGAGGTCAGCTCTAGATGGAGATGTCACGTTAACCCCCTCCTAAGTAACCTCTGGAGGTGTAAGGACTGCAGGAGATGGCATTTCTTCTTCTAGGTGACTTTGGTCGTCTGGCAAGCATCTCACACAACGCCAAACATCACCGAGCAGAGATGAGATTTGTGAACCTGAACCTCCCCGCCTTCTAAAGCTGGAGAACAGGGGCTCTGCGGCGAGAGGCGTGGTGGCTCTCGCAGAGACCTCTGGGAGTTGTAGTCCCCAGGGGGCGGTCGGTTTGACAGCGGCGGCCGACTTAACGCGCTCAGAACTCCAACCCCCGCCGGTCCCCGCGGCTTAAGCTATTGCCTCTTCCTGTTGAGGAGAGGAGAAACCCTGCTACAGCAAGTTGAGAGGATTTGGGATAGGGTCTCCGACTTCTCGGAGACTGGGGGCTTGGCGGAAGCAGGTAGGGCATGTTCACCGGTCTTATAAAATGACCCCTCGGCGCGGGCGGAGGGGATAGAGAGCAAGCGGCGGGAACCGCTGAGCTTGCTGTGGAGCCGGCTGTCACCGGGGAAGTTCTTTAGTAAAACGCGTCGGAACAATTGCTTTTGGGGGGATCTGTGAGTACAAAGTCGGGGACTGAGGAGACCACTCCAGAAGGGCGACGCGCGCTCCTCTCGGCTCTGGTGACTCCCGCGGGAGCAGAGAGAGTTCAAGGGGCTATGGGGCATCGGTGCGTGTTTGAGCCTGAGGGTGATGGTGGGTAAACACCCGGGTGAGAAGGAGAACTGGAATTCTTGCGAGAACGGGAGAGCCTTCTCTGTCCCGAGTGGGGAAGAGCTGGAGAAAGGAAATCCTGGGAGGGAACACTTCAGTGTCTGGGGCTAGGACCACAGATGGGTGGGGGCCGAAAGAATTAAGTCCTCGCCTCTCTTTTCCCCGGCTCAAATGTGAGAGCGGGTGTCTTGATAGGTGATTTTATGTCTTAGCTTAGAATACTAGAGCTGGAAGAGGCCTTTGAGAATAGCTAGTTAGGCACATTCTCTTCACTTTACTGATGAGGAAACTAAGGTCCACCAAGTTGGAGAAACTGCCTCGCGCATGACCAGCCAGCCAGCCAGTTAATGTCCAACTCGACTAAAACCTAATTTTCATGACTCTGAAGCACTGCCATAATCTATTGCTGAGATCAGTACAGCAGCAAACTCTAACCTGTTACTCTTTTTTTTTTTTTTTTTAATGCTTACCTATACAAAATAATAGGCAGCCGCTGAAGGGAAAGTTTTAAAATTTCTCAATAGGTCAAAGAAACCCCTGCCTTAACTTAAAGAAAAATCTCTACAAACTTCATAGTAATATAAAAGGTTGGTAGCAAATTAACATGTGACCTTTCCTTTCCCACCTACCCTCTGGGAACCCTTAGCCTTAGATTGCTTCTCTCAATCCTAAATGCTGTATATCTCAGTCATATAAAAATAGCATGCTAATTGTGATTTTACAGTACCCTACATATTTACAGTAAAGGGTAAACAGCATAGGAGGTTGGGAATACCCACCTGAATTACAAAATAAAATAATAATTTATAGTATTTTTTAAAAAGGAGATATAAGCATAAAAGTTAAAAAAATAATTAGGAGATTAAAAACTTCTACTGGGCCTGCATTTTATAATACACTTAAATTTCAGTCCTTCATCAACATTCTTTCTTACTGCATAAACATAACTGGAGAGCATTTAGTGTTCCCACTGCATTGTTTTGGCTGGTAATTTCTTTATTGGACTGCATTGCCCTCCAGCACAGTAAAATTTAACAGCTTTTGAAGCATTTATTGATCAGTTTGGAAGCATGTTCTATCAGTCTCCTCAGAATTGGAGCTTTACAACTCTTATTGGCTGACCATTAAATGATTCTTAAACAAAAAAGAGGGTTTTTTCCTTCTATTGTCAACTTGTTATTAAGCATTTTTCATCTGGGGCACCTGGGTGGCTCAGTGGGTTAAGCCTCTGCCTTCAGCTCGGGTTATGATCTCCAGGTCCTGGGATCGAGCCCACATCGGGCTCTCTGCTCAGCGGGGAGCCTGCTTCCTCCTCTCTCCCTCTGCCTGCCTCTCTGCCTACTCTCTCTCTCTCTCTGTCAAATAAATAAATAAAATCTAAAAAAATTTTTTTTAAATGATTCATAAGGAAGAGTATGAGATAAGTTTGTTACCAGACACTATAGCAGTTGCAGACTTCTATAGACGAAAACATGTATACATAGCATAACTTCTTTCACCAAGCTGCCTTTTTTATGCTGTGGTTCCATTGGCTTTTATATTGGCATAGTACAGAAGTGGCCAAACTATGACCAGATTTGCTCTGACCATTGCCCCCAGATGTATTTATTTTTTATTACGTTTTATTGGGGGGCAGTCGGTTAAGTGTCTGCCTTCTGCTGAGGTCGTGATCCCAGGGAGCCCCACCTTAGGCTTCCTGCTCAACAGGGAGCCTGCTTCTCCCTATCACTCTGTTCTAACTCCTGCTTGTGCTCTCTCTGTCAAATAAATAAAAGTATTTTTAAAAATTGAAAAAAGTTTTAAAAAGTTTTATTGGAACACTGCCATGCTTACTCATTTAAATATTGTCTTCTGTGCTAAAATACAGAGTTGAGGGGTACCTGGGTGGCTCAATTGGTTAAAGCCTCTGCCTTCGGCGCAGGTCATGATCCCGGGGTCCTGGGATCGAGCCCCACACTGGGCTCCCTGCTCGTCAGGGAGCCTGCTTCTTCCTCTCTCTCTGTCTGCCTCTCTGCCTACTTGTGATCTCTGTCAAATAAATAAACAAAATCTTTTAAAAAAATTATAAAATACAGAGTTGAGTAGCTGCAGAGATGATAAGGCTCACAAAGTCGAAAATATTTGTTATTTGGCCCTTTACAGAAAAAATTTGTGAACCCCTGCTCTGCTAAGCTGAATGTAAATACAGTATTTGAACTTCTACCATATGCAGAGGTATTAGGTAAGACTAATTTTCAGTCTTTGAGAAAGAACATATAAATACTTGTATGCTGGGTCCATAATACAACTGACCCTTAACACAAGTTTGAACTTCAGAGGTCCAGTTATATGTGAATTTTTTACAGTATAGTATTGTAGATGTATTTTCCTTATGATTTTCTTAATAACATTTTGTTTTCTATAGCTTTTAGTGTAAGAATACGGTGTATAATGCGTACAATTTACAAAATATGAGTTAATCAACTGCATATGCTATCAGTAAGGCTTTCAGTCAAAAGTGGGCTTTACTAAAGTTTTGGGAGAGTCAAAAGTTACATGTGCATTTTCAGCTGTGGGGTTGGGGGCGGTGAGGTTGGCTCCCCTAACCTCTGCTTTGTTCAGGGGTCAACTCTACATTTATTTGAGCTAAAATTGATGGGTCCTATTGCAGATGGATGCTAGCATCTTAGCTAGACACTGTAGATTGGCTTTTGCAAAGAATTGTGAAAAGACACTTCTGAGCCTAGTGTGGAAACGAGCTGACATCCTTTGAAATATACTGATATTTACAATCAGTACCTTTTTTTAAAATTATTTTTATTAACATATAATGTATTATTTGCCCCAGGGCAAATAATGTGAATCATCAGGCTTACACATTTCACAGCAATCACCATAGCACATACCTCCCCAACGTCCATAACCCAGACACCTTATCCCTACCGCCCCACCCTCCAGCAACCCTCAGTTTGTTTCATGGGATTAAGAGTCTCTTAATGGTTTGTCTCCATCCCAATCCCATCTTGTTTCATTTTTTCCTTTTCTACCCCCCACAACCCCCTGCCCTGCCTCTCAAATTCCTCATATCAGAGATCATCTGATAATTGTTTTTCTCCAATTGACTTATTTCACTCCGCCTAACACCCACTAGTTCCATCCACATCGTTGCAAACGGCAAGACTTCATTTCTTTTAATGGCTACTTAGTATTCCATTGTATATATATAACATATCTTCTTTATCCATTCATCTGTTGATGGACATCTAGGTTCTTTCCATAGTTTGGCTGTTGTGGAGATTGCTGATATAAACATTTGGGTGCACGTGCCCCTTCAGATCACTACATTTGTATCTTTAGGGTAAATATCCAGTAGTGCGATTTCTGGGTCATGGGGTAGCTCTATTTTCAACTTTTTGAGGAACCTCCATGCTGTTTTCCAGAGTGGCTGCACCAGCTTGCATTCCCAGCAATAGTGTAGGAGGGTTCCCCTTTCTCCGCATCCTCACTAACATCTGTTGTTTCCTGACTTGTTAATTTTAGCCATTCTGACTGGTGTGAGGTGGCATCTCTTTGTGGTTTTGATTTTTATTTCCCTAATGACAAGTGATGTGGAGCACTTTTTCATGTGTCTGTTGGCCATCTGGATGTCTTCTTTGCCTAATAGTAAAACTTAAAGTCAATACCTTTTAAGAATTTATGTCAAATGAACTTTCTTTAGTGGCTTTCTATGTCCTTTTTATGGAGAAAAGTATTTTTCAGTGCAGATATCAGCAAGCAGTTCAGTAAACTGTTATTTTCCTTTTGAGACTCCATACTGAACCAATTTTAAAGTAAGTGGGATATATTATTAAATGATTTAACTTTGACATTAATAGTCTTGTTTCTGCGACTTTGTTTTAAAACTCAGAGGACTGGGGTGCCTGGGTGGCTTGGTCATTAAGTGGCTGCCTTTGTCTCAGGTCATGATCCCAGGGTTCTGGGATCGAGTCCCGCATTAGGATCCCAGCTCAAGGGGAAGCCTGCTTCTCCCTCTCCCACTCCCCATGCTTGTGTTCCCTCTCTCATTCTCTCTCTCACTCTCTCTCTCAAATAAATAAATAAATAAAATCTTTAAACTACAAAAAATTTTTAAAACCTCGGGTTTGAGCCGTTAGAAGTGAATTTATCTGTTTATGTCATCTTGTATGTTTAGATACCTGTATCGGTGTTGTCTGTGGCATATTAATGGTATAGAAGTATTTAACATTTTAGTTAATTATACAGTGCTATTTTGTGTTATTATCTATGTAGCATTAGCTCTGGACCTCTAATTTGCCTCTTAAATTCATCAAACTTGAGAATATCTTGTAGTTGTACTCATCAAGACTTCCAAAAGGTATTACATTTCCTTTGAAAGAGCATTTTTGGGGTATTTGAAGTCAAGCTATTTGACTAATTGAGGCAACTGAAAATTACCAATTTTCTTACAATTCTTTGTATTTACTTGAATAGTATTAAATCCTGGAAAGGCATTATGGGGTTTGGACTCATTTAAGGCTTATTTAGATCACTGAGATAGTGTCATTGTTCTTGCTTGTTTGGAATAAAGAGCTAATCTGACAACACCACAACATTTCAGATTTGCTCAGAACAAATACACATATGTGATTAAACTGGAAACTTTATGTCAAATCCTGAACACCCCTCAGATTTTCCCTAACTTTGATTATCATTTTTTGGTAAGGCTGACTGAAATACCAGGACCTTTCTAGATTTTTCTTATTCTGGGTTTTCTAATATTTAATTTTAGCAAAAGTATTGATTTCCAGGAGTTAAAAGAATCCTCTCTTCCTAAACTCAGTCGCATTCTCAGTTTAGTATAAGAACCAATATTGCAAAGTGTATTGGTTAAAAACGGAAGTCTGGGCAGACATCACAGTAAACTGGAAGTATCATTTGGGACCTAAGTAACCTGGTTTCCATCCCAGCTGTGGCTTTACTAGCCAATAGATACACGACAAGTTACTTATGAGTTTCAGTTTCTTTTTTTATAATTTGAAGGTAATACCTTTTTTCCAAATTCTAATATTAGTTGCAATTAAATAACATGTAAAAACTTAGGCCAGGAATAGGTGTTCAGTAAATAAATGTTAGTCGCAACTCCCACTACTTATTTATTGATTTTTCTTTTTCCCTGAGTTTTTCTCCAAAGTGACATCCAATTTTCTTCTTCAGAAATGACTTCTTCCCTTTAGGTCTTTTCTTTTTGTGACAGTTCAGTAAAACTGTGAAACTCAACTTCTTTATCTTTCTTACCTCACAGAGTTTACTCACTTTATACTAAAGGCATATAGATACATCAGCTGATTTTATTCATACCACTAAGTTAAGCCAACACATAATTTTGCTAACTACTTTAAAGAGCCAAACTCATAATAAAATGATAGCTGTGTTTGTTGAACACTCACTGTGAGTGAAGGAACATTATGTACATTATCTCAAATCTCAAACCCTATAAGACTAGTACTTTTTTTATTCCCTGAACCAGTGAGTCTTAGGGAGTTTAAATCAGTTGAACAAAGTCACATAGAAAATAGCAGAGCCAGGATTCAAACCCAGACAGTCTGACACATGAGCTTTCAACTACCACACTCTACTTGATGAACCAGTGTAGGCCATGCCCCAAATTAAGCATTGTGTATAATTCAAATAAAGGAATACCCTGGCAATACTTTCTTAAGATGATTTTATCAGTTTTTAGAGATTGAGGAGCAATAAGGTTGTATCTACCAGTCAAAATTTAATTTTTTCTCTAGTATTTCTTAGCAATTCTATTATGACTTTTCTCCCACAGTATACAAATTTCATTAAGTTTAGTTTTATTAAGTACAGAAATGATAGCAAACTTCTATACAGAATTTAACAGTACCTGGCATGCTTCTAAATGTTTGTACAAATGAATTTATAGGTTTTTAGAAAAGTTTTTATGTGCATTAGATTTTCTTGAATGAATAGCCCCACAGTTCTTATTATTCTTTTTGATGAAAGGATACTGGCTGACAATCATCTTTTCAATTCCTAAAATATTTAATTGTTAAAACTGAATGTTTTAAAAATTCTGTAAAGCTAGTAACTTGGTTTTTTCCAGAAGGCAAGTTAATGCTGAGACTGAGATTGTATTTGCCAATGGTTTATTTAACAGAGGTTCGCTGTGGGAATTTCACAAGCCAGTAGTATACAGAATGATGCCTCTTGAAAAGCCAATAAAGTCATACTCCAAATCGGTGATAAATTAATTATACTCTCATTCAAGACCAGAGGAGATGAAAGGAATAAATTCTAAACTTATTTAAGGTGTACCTTTTTGGAGGTGATACTTGGGAAAGACAGCTGAGCCAACCAGAGCAAATGTCCAGCTTCCTGCACAAAAGTAGAAGTCTCCTGTTGTTAGAGCATGTTGCTAGGGATGGTTATTGTGTCTGTTGATGGGCAAGATGATCTTTCCGGCTGCTGCATGGCTTTTACCACTGCAGATAAAAGTATCCTTGGCCCCAGCAGGATCTGATTGCCCCCAGGTCTTTAGAGAGCTATTTTAGATCACTAGAGTCACCTTGCCCATACCCAACAATCTGATAGTTCTCCCTAACTCACTATTTATAGTACGGATATCCCCTTGCCATAGTTGCTTCTTCCTATGTTTTTATTGATAAACAAATAAGCTCCTGAGTTCTTATCCATGAAAACAGATGAAATAACATCCTAGCACAGCTTACTTTGTTCTTATATCAAAATAACAACTTTTTTTTTTTTTAAAACAACTTTACTTCTAAAACAACATTTTTTTTTTTTTGGCTTTGTCATAAACAGATTAAAATGATTCACTTAGGTTGTAAACAAGTAGATTTGAAATCATATCAAACCAATACACAGAATAACTTCTTTATAATATCTTTACTTTTTAAGTTTTTAATTTCTGTGCTATGTCCATCTTAATTTAAAATTTATTTTTTGTTGGTATTTTAAAGTTTTTTTTTTTTAAGATTTTATTTATTTATTTGACAGAGAGAGATCACAAGTAGACAGAGAGGCAGGCAGAGAGAGAATGAGAGGGAAGCAGGCTCCCCGTGGAGCAGGGAGCCCGATGCAGGACTCGATCCCAGGACCCTGAGATCATGACCTGAGCTGAAGGCAGCAGCTTAAACCACTGAGCCACCCAGGCACCCTGTTGATATTTTATATAGAATATTGTCACTCTTTATACCCAGGAAGCACTTTTTTCAGGCTAAGTAGTCACTGACAGTTTTAAATTAAGGAATTTAATAGGACTATCAATACTAGTTTTATAATTAGTGGTTCAAAGTAATCTTGAAAAATACTGCTTTTCCGTTTTAAAATTTAAGACCAGACAAGTCAACTGAATTATTAATTAGTTTTATTATGTAGAGGGAGGAAGTAACTGAAAGATCAAGTTTGTGTTTCTGCTTCTCAGCTAACTCTATTTTTGTGAAATTACTTAACCTTGCCTCAGTTTCTTCCATCTTAATGGAAGATTAATAGCAATTACCCTTGAATAATGTACCCTTTACATTCAGGATCATTTCTGATGCTTCACATCTAAATACGTACAATGCATTTTGTGAATCTGTGTTTTAAACAGTCGAGTAAACTTGGGGCGCCTGGGTGGCTCAGTGGGTTAGGCCGCTGCCTTCGGCTCGGGTCGTGATCTCAGGGTCCTGGGATCGAGTCCCGCATCGGGCTCTCTGCTCAGTGGTGAGCCTGCTTCCCTCTCTCTCTGTCTGCCTGCCTCTCTGTCTACTTGTGATCTCTCTCTGTCAAATAAATAAATAAAATCTTTAAAAAAAAATAGATTTTGCACTGCTCTATTAGAAAGTTAATTTAGGAGCTAGGACCAGCAATTGCTTTAATTAAAAGTAAAATGGTGAACTGAATATCAAAATTGGTAATTGACATCCTACTAGGTTTTATTATTTAAGTGATTTAGAACAAGTTACCTGACTTCTAGGCTTCTTAAATAATAATATTTTTTAAGTTTATTAAGGTTGGGAACCATAAGTTAAAAATTTTTTTTTTCTCAGTACTTCAGTACATTGTAGAGGCTCGGTGAGAAGTTGTTGAATGAATATATTGTTCAGGGTTTGCCATTACTCAGTATTTTAGCTGTCTCATCTTAAAATAGATAATCATTTTTGCTTGTGTGCTCTATAGAATGACACAGAAATAAAGCCCTTCAGGGCTGGAGATGGTAGGATTTTGATTTCATTTTTTTTTGAAAAATCACTATTACATAAGGTACTTCTTTAACATTATTTGTTTCTAGTGAGACTAATAAGTTAATGAGACCTTTGGCTTAAATGCTGGGCGGGAAAACAGAAGAGGGAAATGGAAAGGAATGACAGAGGAAAGAAAATGCACATATTCTGGGGATAGAATATGTTACCAAAATCTATGTCACTTACTAGTGGCATTTTGACTTTTGCCTACCTCTTACCTCATTACTGCAGAATTTTTCACTCGAAGAAGTTAACCTCAAGAGGCTGCATATGTTTTAAAATAAAAACCAAACAAACCAACAAGTCTTTTCATTTGTTTTCTGAGAGGAATAATAGTGGGTTTGAACATTTATTTTCCTGTTACAAAGTACTAAGTATAAGATGCATCATTTCATTTAATTTTCAACCACACCAGTGGGGTGGATGCTATTGTTTCAGTTTCATAGTTGGGAAAATAGATTCATGAAGGTTAAGTGGTTAATCTTCAATTACATAAGTAGTGAGTGGCAGGTAAGCATTGCTGACTCAAAGTGTTTTCTTTCTACTATGTTCTAAATGCTATTTTTAGAAAAATACCAATGGCAGACATAAGACTCCATTAAACAAATACAGCACCAATAAAACTATACTTGTTAAGCAGCCTGGCAATAAGAAACAGAAGGTGAAAAATAAGAGAGACAAAGGGCAAAGAACAGGAAAGAAGCACAGCATAATGGCAAAGAATACAGACAGGCTCTGAGCTTAGACTGCCTGGGTTTGAATTCTAACTCTCCCACTTACTAACTTGTAATCAGTTAACTTCTCTGTGCCTTGTATCCTTATTTATAAAATGAGGATAGTCATAGTAACTTAGAGGTGAAGAATAAAGGTAAAGCACTTGCTTTAAATGTTAAAACCTATTTATTTCACTTTATGGAGTTTGCTTTTTGTGTGTGTGTCTGCTTATTTCTGAAATACAACATCCATTTAGAAAAGTGCATAAAGGGGCACCTGGATGGATCAGTCGGTTAAGCGGCTGCCTTCCGCTCGGGTCATCCTGGGATCAAGTCCCGCATCAGTCTCCCTGCTCAGCAGAGAGCCTGCTTCTCCCTCTCCCTCTGCCTGCCACTCTACGTGTGCTCTCTCTCTGTCAAATAAATAAAATCTTTTCTTTTTAAGTGCATAAAACAAATATATAATTATAAAGTAAATGGCCATATAAGCAGAATCAAGTTGAAAAATGCAATATTGCCATCACCATTTAAGATCCTCTCCTGTCCATTCCTTTCACAACCTCTTACTTTACCTGCGTAGAGCAGGGT
This sequence comes from Meles meles, assembly GCF_922984935.1. Classification (NCBI taxonomy): domain Eukaryota; kingdom Metazoa; phylum Chordata; class Mammalia; order Carnivora; family Mustelidae; genus Meles; species Meles meles. The sequence goes on from NC_060068.1 coordinate 97,798,498, forward strand.
TTCTCAACTTCAGAACTATTGACATTTTGGACTGAATAATTCTTTGCTGTAGGAGGCTGTTTTATTCATTGTAGGATATTTAGCAACATCCCTAGTCTCTACCCACTGGGTCTAATAGCACTTCCCCCAGTGATAAAAACCAATTGGGTGAGCTTCTCTATACCTCTTCTACAACTCTACCTGCTGTGTACAGAGTAGACAGGAAGGGCATAAGGGTAGAAGCAAGGAACTCCATCAGAAAACTGTTGTAGAACTTGATAACAAGTGATGGTTTCCAGACCCAGGATATACTTGAAGAGAAAGCCAAGACTATTTTCCTAATGGATTGAATGTACACTGAGAAAAAGAAGTCGTGAATACTTCTGAGGATTTTGGCCTGAATAGCCAGAAGGATGGTAATGCCTGCAACTGAAATCAGGAAAACAATCAGTAGGATACTTTTTTGGGGAAAAAATTAAAAGTTCAGTTTTGAATGTTGGTTGTCTATTATATCCAAATAAAAATGTTAAGAAGAATATATATGTATATCAAGTAATTATATTGTTCATCTAAAACTAAGGCAATGTTATATGCCAATTGTATTAATAAAAAAAAGATGGGAGCACCTGGGTAGCTTAGTCGGTTGAGCATCCAACTCTTGATTTTGCCTCAGATCGTGATCTCAGGGTCATGAGATCGAGCTCCACATTGGGCTCTGAGCTCAGCAGGGACTTTGCCTAGGAGTCTCTCTCTCTCTCTCCCCCTTTCCCTCTCCCCCTGCTTGCACGCTGTCTCTAAATAAATAAACAAAATCTAAAAAAAAAAAAAGAAGATGTTAAGTAGGCAGTTGGATATGCAAATGTTAAATCCAGGAGAGAAATGTTGGCTAGAAATGTTACTGTGGAAGTTGTCATTGTCTAGATCAATAGAAATTTCTGTTATGATGGAAATGTTTTATTTTTACACTGTGCAATATGGTAACCACTAGGAGCTTATGGCTACTGAGCACTTCAAATGTGGTTAGTGTGACCCAAGTGCTGAGGTTTTTTTAAATTTAATTTTAATTAATATATATATATAGGTATGGGTGACTGGTGGCTGCTGTATTATACAATGCAGGTGTGTTACTAAAACCATGAGATTAGATAAGATTATCCACAAATTGAGGGTAGATAGAGAAGGGAACCAGCACTGAACCTTGAGACTACAATTTTAAGAATTCTGGGACACAAGAAGCAGTAAATGAGACAAAAGAGGAGAGACCAGTGAGGTGTACAGAAAACTTGGAGCCTTAGTGAATCTAGTTTATTAAGAAGGAAATATATATGACACTTATTTCTGATGGAACGAGTAAATTAAATACTGAAAAATGACGATTGGCTCTTGGTCATTAGTAATCTAACGAGCACTTTCTGTGTAGTGGTGGGAAAGATAGCATGGTTTCAAGAAAGAATGGGAGGTTCTTACTATTTTATGCTTTCTATTTTTCCTCCCTTTTTAATGTTTTTCTCCTTTGCCTACTCTACTATAGTGATTTTAAGTTACATACTATTTTCTGTTATGTTAATAGTTACCTTTAAAATTGTAACATGCAAAATAGAACTACCCTATGACCCAGCAATTGCACTACTGGGTATTTACCCTAAAGATACAAACATAGTGATCCAAAGGGGCACGTGCACCTGAATGTTTATAGCAGCAATGTCTACAATAGCCAAACTATGGAAAGAACCTAGATGTCCATCAACAGATGAATGGATAAAGAAGATGTGGTATATATACACAATGGAATACTATGCAACCATCAAAAGAAATGAAATCTTGCCATTTGCGATGACGTGGATGGAACTAGAGGGTATCATGCTTCGTGAAATAAGTCAATCAGAGAAAGACAACTATCATATGATCTCCCTGATATGAGGATATGGAGATGCAACATGGGGGGTTAGGGGGATAGGAGAAGAATAAATGAAACAAGATGGGATTGGGAGGGAGACAAACCATAAGTGACTCTTAATCGCACAAAACAAACTGGGGATTGCTGAGGGGAGGTGGGGTTGGGGAGGGGGAGGGGGATTATGGACATTGGGGAGGGTATGTGCTATGGTGAGCGCTGTGAAGTGTGTAAACCTGGCAATTCACAGACCTGTACTCCTGGGGATAAAAATACATTATATGTTTATAAAAAATAAGAAATAAAAGTCATTTTTCCATTAAAAAAATTGTAACATGCATTGTTTCAAATATAATGTTAATCTGGACAATATAAGAACCTTAGATGTTCTAAGGTTCTAAGGTCTTAATTCCAAGACCTTCACTTGACTTTTTTTCTCTTTGGTCTGGAATTTTAATTCCTTTTTTCTACTCTATGATAATATTATTAATTCTGGTTGGAACTAATTAAACTTCTTGAATTTGTAGATTGTTATCTTTTATGAATTGTGGAAAATTCTCAGCCACTCTCTCCAGATATTACCTCTGCTATCTCCTCTCTTTGGTTCTCCAGTTACATGCACGTTAGGCCTTCTTTTTCTATCTCCCATGTCTCTTAACTTGTCTTCCACATTTACTTTTTTTCTCTTTCTCTGCTGTTCTAGATAGTTTCTAGTATTATTCTATATATTCTATGTATCTATATATAGAATATATCTATATATTTTGTAATATAACTATATATTTACTATGTATTTTATATATTCTATATATTTTAGAATATAACTATACATTCTAGTTCATCAGTTTTGAACTTTAAAACCCATCCATCGTGTTTTAAATTTTGGCTGTTTTATTATTGGAGGGGGTTAAAATTCATCTGGTTCTTGTCAAACATGCTGAGTTACTTTTTGGTAATCCACTTTGTTTTACAGAATACACTTATTGTAATGTGTACTGGGAATTAGATTTGAGGTTGTAAACTAAGCTGGTGGAATGAGCTTTATATATGCAAAGTGAGATATTAATGTAATTAATATGTGTTAAAACAGAAATATTTTTAAAGATTTATTTATTTATTTTTGAGAGAGAGTAAGAGAACATGTAAGCTGTGGGAGGGGCAGAGGGAGAGAAAATCCTCAAGCAGACTCCCTGCTGAGAGCCCTGATGCCGGGCTCAATACCAGGACCCTGAGGTCATGACCTGGGTCCAAATCAAGAGTGGGTCACTTAATCAACTGAACTACCCAGCACACCATTAAGTCAAAAATTCTTTTTTTTTTTTTTTTAAGATTTATTTATTTGAGAAAGAGAGCATGAGCAGTGGGGAGGGGCAGAGGGAGGGGAACAGACTCCTTGCTGAACAGGGAGCCTGACGTAGGGCTCAATCTCAGGATCCCAGAATCATGGCCTGAGCTGAAGGCAGATGCTTAACTGACTGAGCCACCCAGCCTCCCCAAATCAAAAATTCTTTTTTTTTTTAAGTTTTATTTATTTATTTATTTGACAGACAGAGATCACAAGTAGGCAGAGAGGCAGGCGGGGTGGGGGGGGGGGGGGAAGCAGGCTCCCTGCTGAGCAGAGAGCCCGATGTGGGACTCGATCCCAGCACCCTGGGATCATAACCTGAGCTGAAGGTAGAGGCTTAACCCACTGAGCCACCCAGGTGCCCCAGATCAAAAATGCTTAATAACAAGTTGACAATAGAAGGAAAAAACCCTCTTTTTTGTTTGAGAGAGAGAAAAAATGTGCATAAGTGAGAGGCAAAAGCAGAAGGAGAGGGAGAAGCAGGCTCCCCGCTGAGCAGGGAGCCTGATGCGGGGCTCAATCCTAGAGGACCCCCAGATCACGACCTGAGCCAAAGGCAGACACTTAACCAACTGAGCCCTGAAACCCTCTTGAATTTAGCTTCTATGAATTTAGCCTCTTTAGGTACATTGTGCTTAAATTTTTTTTTAATTTGTTTTAATTTCAGTATAGTTAACATACAGTGTTGTATTAGTTTCAATGTACAATATAGTGATTCAGCAGTTCCATATATTACTCAGTGCCCATTAAGATAAACACACTCCTTAATCCCCATCACCTGTTTCACCCATCCACCCCACAAACCTCCCCTGTAGTAACCATCTGTTTGTTTTCTGTAGTTAAGAAGTTGTTTGGTTTGTCTCTTTTGTTTGCTGTTTTGTTCCCAAATTGCCCCTGTGAATGATACCATATAGATTTGTCTTTCTCTGACTGGTTTATTTTGCTTAGCATTACCCTCTCTAGATCCAACCATGTTGGTGCAGATGGCAAGATTTCATATTTTTTTCTTGTCTGAATAGTATTCCATTGTGTATATATCCACTTTGTTTTTTATTTAAAGATGGGAAGCATAATTGTTTTCTAGTATTATTTTGATAATTCCTATAGTTGAAGTCTTTATTGATCTATTTCTGCTCATGTTTCTTCTGGTTCTCACTGAAAGCATTTTATTTCTTTGCATGCTAGATTACTTTTTATTGTGTACTATTCAGTGTCCTTGAAAGATTGTTAGCAGGTCTTCTTTGAGGCATAGGATCAAGGTGTGTCCTCACAGAAAAGATTTATATTTGTTTCCAGCAATTACCTAGAAGTCCTACCAAGCAAATTAACCTTAAGTTATATTCATGGCTTTAAGTATTCTTTGACCTCCTGCAAATCCATATGAAGCACAGTTTGTGATATGGAATACTTCCTCCTCTGCAGATGCATGCCTGTGTGCACATGTGTGCACATATGCTGCCTATGGGCATGGTCAAGAAATCTTGTTTGTAGTTCCCTTGTGAGGGAGTGAGGCACTTCTACTGCTTGTTAATCCCCCGTGCAATTGTAAAGATCTTTGTACTCCCCACTGTGTTAGTGGGAAAAGGGAAAGGGCATGATTTCTTATTATATCATTCCTTACTTTGGGTGAGTCCGAAGTTTTATCTCCTATTTTCCTAGTACTTCACAAGGCCTTTATTTTTTTTTAAAGATTTTATTTATTTATTTGACAGAGAGAGATCACAAGTAGATAGAGAGGCAGGCAGAGAGAGAGAGAGAGGGAAACAGGCTCCCCGCTGAGCAGAGAGCCCAATGTGGGACTCGATCATGACCTGAGCCGAAGGCAGCAGCTTAACCCACTGAGCCACCCAGGTGCCCTCACAAGGCCTTTAAAACCTCAGTCCCATTTTCTCCTGGTACAACAATTATTACTCTGTGGGCAGAAGCAGTTTCTCGAGCTCTTTACCTCACTAGGTTCCTTAACTGTACCTACTAATAGCCTGATTACCATCATTATTTTTGATGCTTTTCAAAAGATGTTTTCTGTATTTTACCCAATATTTTTATAGTTGTTTTCTACAGGAAAATGGGTCCAAATAACCTAATCTGTTTTATTACTACAAACAGATTGGGGCAATTGCCCCACTTATTTTTTAGTAAGCTGAAAAACAGTAACTCCAATTCAGCTTAGCTAATTTCTGATAAAAGATTTCAGGCATATACCTCATTAAGATATCATTAGCAAACTCCTATATTTTTCCAATATCTTATGCATGCAAATGTAATGCTTGTTAGTAGTAAAATAATTTTAATTAAGTGTTATAGTTTTTATCCTTTCTTATTTATATAGGACTGACTTCATCAGTGTTTAGAGGCTAAGAAAAGTAGCAGATATGGATAGTGATTCTAGGCATCTTCTCATTCCGGAGGTCAATCATGAAATAATAAACCCTGGACCTATGAATATCCAGTTTGATTCATCAGATCTAAGATCCAAAAGGTAAGTGATTAAAATGAAATATTTCATAACTAGTGTTTTTAATTATTAGACTAGAACTATGTAGCCAAATATATATAGCTTTGAATATAAAATATCCAGTTACTTAACAGCATCTATATGTTTGTATGTGGAAGGGAAAAAATATGAATACGCTTTAATCTTTTATATTTGACTTTTTTGACTAAGCTCACCATTTGTGTTGTAGAAGGGGTTGGATTAAATTTTACAAAGTAAGATGCATTTATGTAATTCATTTAACAAATATATATTGATTACCTGCTTTCTGCAAGGTAATATATTAGGTACGGGGGATAAAACAGTAAAATTAATACCTAATCCTAACCTTCATAGAGCTTAAATTCCAGCAAATAGTTTAAGATAATTTAAGTTTAAAATTTATTTCATTGCATATCTAGAAAACCCGAAAGAATCCACAAGAAATTATAAATAGAGAATTCAGTAAAGTGGCTATTCATAAAATAAACAAAAATAAGCAGTATTTCAGTAATAAGGTGTAATGGTAGAAAAGAAAAAGTAAGAGTAGCCTAACAGTGTGCAAAATCTACATGAGAGAAACTTCAGAATAAGATTTAGAGTGTTTTTCCATACATGAGATGCTGACTGTGAGTTGAACTGTTCTTTCTTTTTGTAATATAACACAAAGATAAACTGCTACAAGAACACCTATGAAGTAATCTCTTAGGACTTAGAGATTTTTTTTAATTTACGTAAAGAACCCTTGAGCTTATTTGGTATTTTATCGTATATCTCTTACGCAGTTATAAAAATGAAAACAAAATATTTCAGTTAAGATATTACTTACTGATACTTCACATTTAGAAAATGATCCTTTGCAATCAATTTTCTAACTTGGTGTCATCAAAATTGTTTTTTGTTTCCCCTCCAACACCCAGTTGTCCTTTGTATCCTTAAGAATGTAATAATGTAGTACTTGTTAAGAGAATTTTCTTTCAAATCACTGGCACTTTCTTTAGTTTGCATGCTTGCACTTTCCTGATCTTACCAGAAGGTGTCACAGGTTTTCTGACAATAATATGGCTCATATTTCTTCTCAAATAGTCCTTAAATGGTTTGATGACTGAAATGACTAGTCATTTATAATTTACCTGTAATTTACAATGTACCAGTCAGTCATTTACAGTTACCTGTCATACCACCAGGAATAATTACCTTTATACAACCACCTGGCTGATAGTGATTAAAAGATGTTCTGGATTATGAGATATGTCCATATTTTAAAAATGTATATATTAGAATTGGTAAAATATGACATATAATGAAAAGGCATATTTTGCGGTCAGTGGAAGGACTCTAAAATACAGTCTTAATGCTCTTTAAATTTTAGTCCATAAATTTAATGTCTCTCTCAACCCCCAAAAAATGCCAGCAGCCAATTCCAAAGTTTATATGGCCCAGCAGTTTTACTTCTAAGCATTAACTCACAATATCAAATAATATATGTACAAGGTTATTTAATGCAGTATTTTTTTAAAATAGTAAAAGATTTAAAACAACCAGAATGTCTTTTCTTAAAGGACTAGATAAATAAATTTTGGCACATTGATATAATGGAATATTTTTCACCCATTAAAATGAAGGAAGTGGATTTATTACATGTCAAAAAGAAACAAGTCTTCAACTTGTTTTGTTAAATCAGAAAAAGTACAGAACAGTGTAGTGTACCATCATTTGGGTAAAAATAACTTCTAAAACTGTGTATGCTACAATATGTATAAATGATTCTGGAAGAATAAGTAGTAAATTTTAAGAGTGGTGCTTCCTCAGAGAGAAACAGTGCTTGAGTACAGATGCTGTTGGGTAAATACCCAACTATTCAACTACCGAAGAGTTCCTTGGCCGCAGAATCTTAATCTTGTTAACAGAGGCAGTAGGTTCCAATCCAAGAGATAAAGGAGGATTGATTTAAACTAGTCTTCATAATCCTATTTCCTTTTTCCAGATACTTAATTTTTTAGTCCTTCTTGAAGCTAGAGATGGCAATGTGAAATTTGTCATAAAGAAATGTATCGTTGTCATTTACATAGTGGCCACCACAGAAGATAATGAAATGAATCTTAAAATTTTCACTTGTGTATTCCAGCATCAAGTGAATACAAAAACTTATGAATGCTGATTGAATACTCAGGATTTTCTTGAAACATCTAAATTCTATGATAAATAATTGACCACTATGACAATAGAATATAGGTCATTAAAGTGCATTCCATTTGGCAGGAGTTCAGACAGTTCCTGAGAATCTGTTTAGCCATGTAGATTAAATGGAAATATATTTTCTATAATAAAACTCATCAAAATGAGAAGGGATCAACTTTTGACAATCATGAGATCACTACCTGGGTAAGCATGTTTTAAAGAAGGCAAATATTGGGGTACCTGGGTGACTCAGTGGGTTAAGCCTCTGCTTTCGGCTCAGGTCATGATCTCAGGGTCCTGGGATTGAGCCCCGCATTGGGCTCTCTGCTCATCGGGGAACCTGCTTCCCCCTGCCTATCTGCCTGCTTGTGATCTATCTCTCTCTGTCTGTCAAATAAATAAATAAAACCTTAAAAAAAAAAAGAAGGCAAATATTTATAGGCATTTTGCAGTATTGAATGCTAATTTGCTTGTGAAATAATTTCTGCTTAAGAAAACAGGAACTATTATTTGATGAGAAAAAAAGAAGTACCTAAAAACATTGTTAGTTCTATTAAAAGATGGGTTACTTCACTTTATATGCATTAAAAAAACCCTCAGACACAGTGAGGGAAGTTATTTTCCATTAGAAGAACCAGCTTAGGGGCACCTGGGTGGCTTAGTGGGTTAAGCCTCTGCCTTTGGCCCAGGTCATGATCTCGGGGTCCTGGGATCGAGCCCCGCATCGGGCTCTCTGCTCAGCAGGGGAGCCTGCTTCCCTCTCTCTATCTCTGCCTGGCTCTCTGCCTACTTGTGATCTCTCTCTCTTGTGTCAAATAAATAAATAAAACATCTTTTAAAAAAAAAAAAAGAACCAGCTTAGACAACTATTTCTAACACTGATCATTTTGGAGTCACCATATAACTTTGGTGATATCCCATTATAATATTATAATGGGATATCACCAAAGTTATATGGTTAATTTTTATTACTATATATACTATTAATAATTTTTATTAATATAAAAGTTATATTGTGTAATATTATTATGTAGATATATTTTAAAAGCTATTTACTTCTTAAAATTAGGCTTTTAGCCTCATCTTCATAGGTTTATGAAATGATGAGTTTCGTCATTATTCTAATATGCATTACGATAAATATCAAGTAGTTAAAATAGCATTGGTCTTTGTGCTACCTAAAAATCATCTTACATGTAACCACACTTTGGGAAACCGTGTTTGGCCATCAGAGAATAGAAAACAGCATTTGATACTTTTAATTTGCTTTTCCTCAGTTTAGGTTGTGATTAATTTCCTCTCTTCCACTAGGTGGCAATCAAAATCATCTATCAGTTCAAATGTAACAATTTTAAGAACTCCTTTGAGCTGATAGTGTGTTGGATCTGCTTATGACATTGGTGGAACTGGGGTCTAATTAGAGTTGTGGAGGATGAAGCTTGTCACTGTAGAATAGGAATACATGTCATAACCCTTTGGATCTTTTGAGGAACTTCTGCAAAGTATACGTGTATACTTCTCACTACACACCTCTTCTCCCTCTCAGTTTTTCACCTGGCTTGGGGTGGAGTTAGGAATGTGCGTGGAGGGACAGAAATGTTTAGAAGGACAGAAATGTTTAGAAATCTCCTATGTTAGGGGCGCCTGGGTGGCTCAGTGGTTTAAGCTGCTGCCTTCGGCTCAGGTCATGATCTCAGGGTCCTGAGATCGAGTCCCGCGTCAGGCTCTCTGCTCTGAAGGGAGCCTGCTTCCCTCTCACGCTCTCTGCCTGCCTCTCTGCCTATTTGTGATCTCTCTCTGATAAATAAATAAAAATCTTAAAAAAAAAAAAAGAAATCTCCTATGTTATGTGATATATTCCATTGGCAATCACTGGTCCAAGAGATTGTCTTCCTGCTTTTCCCAGACTTTCTGGTAACCAAAGATATAGCTGGTATTCAGAATTGCTTCATACTGTGATGCGGCTCTGGGATTATGCCCCTTGGGAGTTGAACATTCCAGCCAGTCTAAAACCAGATTATGAAGTGGTTATTTTGTTTTTGAGCTCCCCTTTTTCAGTTTTCTTCTATCAACATTTCCTTTTCCATTTTTCCTAGGGTATAGGGCTTTCATGCTCCTTTTGTACCCCAGTGTTCCCCCAGGGCAATAATTGACCCAGCAGTTTCCTCTTAGGCAATGCTTGGTAAATCATACTTTTTGTCAGTCCTTTTTCACTAGTTCTTATCTGTCCTATTCTTGTAGGGATCTGTTGTCTGTTTGGTGTTTTGATGGAAAACAGTCTTAGGTGTCAGAGACCTAGACTATTACCTTTTCATAGCTATTTGCATTTTAGTATGGAGAATCCTAGAAATATAAAAGCCTAATCTAAAAGTTAGGGGGGTTTTTTGTTTGTTTTGTTTTGTTTTGGTAATTGACAACGTTGCAAGAACTCTGGTAAGTCAGTGGGACAGAGGTAGATACTGAAAATAAGCAGCATTCCTGGTGCCTTCAAACACACTGTCATGGCCCCTGGTTTTTTTAGAATGTCTACTAGTCTGCACATATGTCAGCTGGCCTCTTTCTGTTTCGTTTGGCAATAATACTACCCCTGAATAGCAGCCTGAATTGACTCTTTCGGATACTTGTGGTCCTGGGAGAGAGAAGGAATAACAAAGCAAAGTGAGGAGTTTATTAATTTGTAAGGGTAAATCTGGGCCCAGTTGTAATAATTGGAAGTGGTTACTAAAGTTTGTAGTTCCATAGTTAGGGATTATGGAGAGGTATAACGAGAGATAGAAAAGTAGTTTTCCCAAGTCTGCTGATTTACAGAGCTGCATAAATTACATTTTGAGAATGTGCCATCCATATTAAGTAGATGGGACTAGGGTTTTGACAATATATCAGTGACAAGTATGGCTCACTTGCTGATGCAGTGCTATTCTATACCCTCCATCTCTTACTTATTTTTCTTCTATTCTCTTCCCTCTCCTGTCTACTTTTCTCATTCTTCTCCCCGTTTCCATCCCCATGTTACTTTTCCACAGTGGAACCCTTTTTTGCTAAATGCTTACATGCATATGTGTGTGTCTATGTGCATTTGGTAATGCATCTAAATCTGAAATGATTTTTTTCTAATGGATGATTTTCATTTTCCCCTATAACTTACATATTATCTTCAGTATAGAAAGTCTACTACTTTTCTTATAATGAGAACCAAGTTATTCAGAAAATATAGCATTCAGGAACACCTGGGTGGTTTAGTCAGTTAAGCATCTACCTTCTGCTTAGGTCATGGTCCCAGGGTCCTGGGATTGAGCCCCACATTGGGCTTTCTACTCTGTGGGGACTCTGCTTCTCCCTGTGCCCCTCCCCTGCTCGTGTGCATTCGTTTTCTCTCTCTCTCTCAAATAAATAAAATCTTTAAAAAAAAAAGAGAGAGAGAAAATATAGGATTCTTATAATTTAGGGTAAAAGTAGTATATGCAAAATAAAAACTCATTTTCTTAAAAGCATTATTTAAATCACCTGTGCTTCTGTGGAATGTTACAAATCATGTTTTTTTCTCTACTTGGTGAAGCTTTTTTAGTAGGTGGGTATAAGGAAGTTTCTGACAACAGAAGCATAAGGAAATAAATTCCATCACATAGAGGCAAACATTGTTGAAATATTTGGGTACATTTCATCTTGTCCCTCTTTTCTATGATTTTTTTGTGTGTGTGAGATCACATAGTGTGTACAATTTAAGGTACTGCTCATTCAGTGTAAATTCATTACTTCTCCCCGTTACTCCCTAGCTATCTCCCTGCCTGCCTCCTTTCTCTGCCTCTTTCACTCCCTCTCCACTTGCCGCTTCCTGTCCTTTTTTCTTATATTTTTACTTTTGGCAGCAAACATTCACTAAGCATTTGTAGTGTGCAAGAAGTGCTCAAACACAGCCCTTAACTCCAGGGAAGGAGATAGACACACACTGAGAAAAAGGGAGCACTATGATGAACAGTTATAAATATTTTGATTTTATTTTTTTTAACTCAGTACTCATTTTTCACTAGGAAAAATACTGGTTTATCCCATCCTGAGCTAGCATTACCAAGAATCCTATGGAATTATCTTCCTGTGAGTAACTATGCTGTAGGGTCTGGCTGAGCCCAGCAAGAAATACAATGAAGCCATTTGTAGTACTGATGGCTAGGTGTTTGGGGGGCTTTCTGTGCAGGCACTGCTCTGAATAAGGATATTTGTTGTGGTAGTTTTTTTGGACTAAAGTTGAAGTTCTTTCCTTTGATTTTCGTTTTATTTGTAATATGTAGTCTTACAAATATGTGGTAGATCTTCTAAAGGATTAAGCTGGGTGAAGTTTACTAACATCTGGTTACAAGCATTTCTGAAGGAAAGACCTATTCAGATGCTCCCTGACATAGATGTGACAAAGGCATGAGGCCTCCTTCCTGCTTATCCCCTCTGCCCACCGGGAGGGGGAATAGAAGTCCTTATATCCACTTCTAAGTCATCAAGGAGACTTTCAGTGTCTGGCGAAAGTTAGCAAACTTTTTTCTGTAAAGGGGCAGATAGTAAATATTTTAGGCTTTGTGGTCCTATGAATTAAACTTCACCATTTTGCAGTGAGAATAGCCATAGAATACAAAATTACATGGACATGGTCGTGATCCAATAAAACATGCCGTAGACTGGATTTGTCCTATCCTGCCATAATCTAACATCCTTAATCTTTAAAAATGAGTTTTAGGGACTCAGGTATAAGCAACCATAGGGACTTCCTATGGTTCCTACCACTGTGCTTCCTACCACTGTGCTTCTTACCACTGTGACTCCTAGGGATACCTTTTGCCTTGTTTCTGGAAAAGTTAGAAAGTAAAGCCTACTCACCTTAATTTCACTCTACTCCCACAACTGCTTCTAATAAAACTGTTCTCATAATAATTGTACCAATCAAAATGGTCCTTTGGACAATAAAACAGTCTCTAACCTTTCTCTGAACTCAGGTCATGATCTCAGGATCGTGAGATCAAACCCTGCATCAGGCTCTGAGCTCAGCATAGAGTCTGCCTGTCCCTTTCCCTCCCCCTCTGTCCCTCCCCTCACCCTCTCACTCTCTCTAAAAATAAATAAATAAAATCTTTTTTTTTAAACATTTTTTATTTATTTATTTGACAGAGAGAAATCACAAGTAGACAGAGAGGCAGGCAGAGAGAGAGAGAGAGAGAGAGAGGGAAGCAGGCTCGCCGCTGAGCAGAGAGCCCGACGCGGGACTCAATCCCAGGACCCTGAGATCATGACCTGAGCCGAAGGCAGCGGCCTAACCCACTGAGCCACCCAGGCGCCCCCTAAATAAAATCTTTTTAAAAAAGAAATTCTTAATATGAGAAAATGCTGACAATATATATTTTGGGGGGGCATTTCAGTGATTCTTAAGCACAATTTTTACCGTAAAACTTTGTACTTCTCCTTGAAACCTGGTACTTTCCCCTTGTATATCATTCTGGCTTCAGTCTCTATCCCTAGAGTTTATAGCAGTTAAAATCCTTGGATGACCTTCCCAGAGGACTTTAGGCCTGCATCATGGGCATGAAGTTAAAAGGAAAGGAAATTTTAGTTAAAATGCTGACCTGGCATTTTTCTTCTTCTTTTTTTTTTTAATATTTTATTTATTTGACAGAGAGGCAGGCAGAGAGAGAGGAGGAAGCAGGCTCCCCACGGAGTAGAGAGCCTGATGCGGGGCTCGATCCCAGGACCCTGGGATCATGACCTGAACCTAAGGCAGAGGCTTTAACTCACTGAGCCACCCAGGCACCCCTCTTCTTCTTTTTTTAAATGGAGAATATTTAGGTTACAAAACAGGAAATTTTCTTCTCCAGAAATTCTTTTTTTTTTTTTTTAAGATTTTTTTTTTTTTTATTTGACAGAGAGAGAGACAGCAAGAGATGGAACACAAGCAGGGGAAGTGGGAGAGGGAGAAGCAGGCTCCCTGCTGAGCAAGGAGCCAGATGCGGGGCTCGATCCCAGGACCCTGGGATCAGGGCCTGAGCCGAAGGCAGATGCTTAACTATCTGAGCCACCCAGGCGCCCCTCTTTTCCAGAAATTCTTATGGTAGATTTATATAAGAAGGAGAATAGTAATTGGCATGACATTGCAGGCTGAAGCCTACCCTTTATTTATAATTAAGACATACCCTTTATTTCAAAATATTGTTAATGATATTCTTAATTTATTACACTTAAGTTTATTGAGACAATTTGTGATTTATTTTGGCATTTTCGTAGGGTGGTTAAAAGGAAGAGTTGCTGGAGAACTATATGTCTTGGAAATTTTTCCCATATTCCTAATCTTCCTTTTTTGAGGTCACTCATCATGTCCCATTTGGATCTGCTTTTTCTAGGTGGAAGATAGGATGCAGTGATGGTGGTGGTATTATTTTATATCAACCTAGAGATAGTGAAAATACTGATTGATACTTGTATTACATGGAATAAATACCAAGATACTAGTGTTGTCATTTGCCTCATTATTACAGTTGTTATTTTGACTATTTTTATGTGTAATAACAGATTCAAAGGCCATTTTACAACTTTGGAAGTTTTTACATGTTAGAAAGTTTCATCCATGTATGTAAAATTGCAGATAGAAGTTTTTATTGGTGACAAACATCATTTTCAGCAATAATATTATGTACAGTGGAAACATTTCTCCTTTTTTTTTTTAAGGTTTTATTTATTTGACAAAGAGAGACACAGTGGGAGAGGGAACACATGCAGGAGGAGTGGGAGAGGGAGAATCAGGCTTCCCACCAAGCAGAGAGCCCGATGCAGGGCTCTATTCTGTGTGGAGCTTGATGTGGGGCTCCATCCCAGGACTGTGGGATCATGACCTGAGCCAAAGGCAGACGCTTAACGATTGAGCCACCCAGGCACCCCAGTGGAAACATTTCTAAACATCCATTATCAGAATATTCTCTACTCAGTGAATTTTTTAAAAGGAGCTACTTTCTTGGGGCACCTGGGTGACTCAATCATTCAGTGTCTGACTCTTGATTTCATCTTGGGTCTCAATCTCAGGTGATGAGTTCAAGCCTCACCCAGCATGGAGCCTAGTTAAGTATGTGGAGGCTTTTGGGTTTTTAATGCATGCTGTGTACCTATATAGCATACTTTTGATAGCAGCTTGCCATCGCAGGAGGAGCTAACATATTTTAAACAGTTGTCTTTTCATAGAAAAGTAGGTAACTTGTGTTTGAGTTTGACACATCTTTATTAATAGTTTGCCAAAAGATAACCAGTAAACTTCTGTATGATACACAAGATTTTTTTGGTCCCTTTTCATCTCCTTACTAAATTTTGAAAGCATGAGCTAATTCAAGTTATATTTTTAAAGTCTTTTATCACATGATATATGTACAGAAGACTATATAGCATGTATGTACATTTTTATTTTTTTTAAGATTTTATTTATTTGAGAGAGAGACCATAAGCAAGGGGAGGGGCAGAGATAGAGGGAGAAGTAGCCTTGCTGCTGAGCAAGGAGCAAGAACCAGGGGCTCAGTCCCAGGACCCTGAGATCATAACCTGAGCTGAAGGCAGACGCTTAACTGAGTAAGGCACCCAGGCACCCCATATGGACAATTTTAAAAAATAATTGTAAAGCCAACCCCTATGCAGCCACTACCAAGGTATAGAAAGCGCAGAACCCCAGAAGTTCCTCATATGTCCTTTAACAAACACATCCTCCTTCCTCCCTGCAGGTTCACCACTCTTCAGATGTTCGTGTGACCGTTTCCCTACTTTTATTTATTTATTGTCTCTGTATCCCTAAATACTGAATTCAGTTTTACCTTTTTGTATGCTTCATGTAAATGAGATCATTCTATATATATTATTTTAGAATTTTTGTTCAGCAATGTAATTACCATCCAAGTTGTATGTAACAGTATTTCTTTCCCATGCTTTCTGCTATTTTATTCTATGACTATCTGAAGTTTATGTATACTTACATTCTACTCTAGTTAGACATTTGGGTTGTCTCCAATGTGAAGATCTTACAATTAATGTTCTTATAAATATTATTGTATGTGTGTCTTAGCATACAAGTGCAAGAACTTTTCTAGGATATATGTTTGTGAATATTCAACTTAACTAGATAATGCCAAACTCTTTTCCACAAGAGTTAAACCAGTTTACATTCCCACTATAGTATGTAAGAGTTTCCATTACTCTACCTCCTGCTTGTGCTTGGTATTGTCAGATTTTAAAATCTTAGCAATTCTGGTGAACATATAATGGAATCTCATGTTTCCTGCCCAAAAAAAATGAGGTTGGGAAAGTGTTATTAATGATTACTCATTGTGGGGTTATGGGTGATTTTTATATTTGTTATGCTTTTTTAATGCTTTCTGAAATATTTATACTTAACTTGTTAGCTACCGCTCCATTTCTTTGGCTCCTTTTTACAAAAAACTCTTTGCAAGGATTTTTTATACTCACCATACCCAATTTTTCTCTTGAACCCAATTCAGACAGGCCTTTGCCATTACTACTCCTCTGAAAGTACTCACATCACAGTCACCAGTGGTCATTTCATGGATCAGTTCTCATCTCACTTGACTTAGCAGTAACACTTCACACAGTTAATCATTCTGTCCTCTTGAAAAATGGTTAATTGGTTTGAAGATAACACACTAAATTAACACAATAAATTGATTTTTGTACAAGTTGCTTCTCCTTTTGTACAGTATTTAACACTTTGATTACTCCCTCCATCATTTCTCCCATACTGTATTTTAAACATTTTTAAACCTACAGAAAAGTTGAAAGAATTATCCCCATAACTTTTCATTAACGTTTTTCCTGATTCTAAAAGTAATACGGACGCCTGGGTGGCTCAGTTGTTTGAGTGACTGCCTTCAGCTCAGGTCATGATCTTGGAGTCCCAGGATCTAGTCTTGCAGCTAGCTCCTTGCTCAGCTGGGGGTCTACTCATCCCTCTAACCTTCCGCCTCTCATGCTTGCTCGCTGTCTCAAAATAAATAAATAAAATCTTTTAAAAAGTAAATAAATAAATAAAAGTAGTGCAGGTTTTGATGATTGTACTATGGTCATATAAGATATCATCATTGGGGAACCTGAGTGGAGTGTTTACGGGAACTCTTTGTACTGTTTTTCTAACTTCTTTGTGGCTGTAAATAATTTCAAAATATTGGGCATCTGCCTGACTCAGTTGGTAGGACATGCAACTCTTGATCTTTGGACTGTGAGTTCAAGCTCCACATTGGGCATGGAGTTTATTTTTTAAAAATTATTTCAGGGACGCCTGGGTGGCTCAGTTGGTTAGGCAGCTGCCTTCGGCTCAGGTCATGGTCCTGGCATCCTGGGATCGAGTCCCATATCGGGCTCCTTGCTCGGCAGGGAGCCTGCTCTTCTCCCTCTGCTTCTGCCTGCCTCTCTGCCTGCTTGTGATCTTTCTCTGTCTCTCTCTCTCTGACAAATAAATAAATAAAATCTTTAAAAAAAAATTATTTCAAAGTGGGGGCGCCTGGGTGGCTCAGTGGATTAAGCCGCTGCCTTCGGCTCAGGTCATGATCTCAGGGTCCTGAGACCGAGGCCCGCATCGGGCTCTCTGCTCCACGGGGAGCCTGCTTCCTCCTCTCTCTCTGCCTGCCTCTCTGCCTACTTGTGATCTCTCTCTGTCAAATAAATAAAATAATAAAAATCTTTAAAAAAAAATTATTTCAAAGTGGACTTTTTCTTAAAGTGATACACGATATTTTATTCACCATATTCTAATGAGTTTTTATGATATGCCAAGTACTATCCTAGCCCCTGAGAATATAGGAGTGACCAAATTGACAAAAATCCTTGCTGTTATGGAACTTGTATTTACCGGAAGCAACCAATAATATATAAGTATATATTGTGTTAGATAGTATAAATGTTAAGGAGATATTGTAAAGCAGAGAAGATATGTGAAATGTCAAGTGTAGAGAAGATGGCTTGAAATTTTAGCTATGCTGTCAAGGATAGCTAAATACCTTATTCCTCAAGTGAGGAAAGAATTGAAAGAAGTAAAGAAACAAGCCATGCAGATACTTACTTAGTGGAAGGCTTTGTGTTTTACCTGAAATTGGTAACAAAGGTCCTGGAGTATAGGTGCATGCTTGTAGTGTTTCAGGAATTGTGAGGAGGCTAGTGTGATGTGGTGGTAAGTAATGAAGTCCAAGAGATGGGGTTGGAGAGACGGGGTGACAAGATCAGTCTGATATATGAATCAGGAGTTCAGGCTAAAGATAATAGTTTGAGTGCCATCAGCGTATACATGATATTTAAATTTACTTGACTAGATGAGTCCATCAAGAGATTGAATCTAGATAGAGAAGAAAAATGTCAGTGGATTAAACTCAGAATAACTGATTATTTGAGGGTTGAGATTGAAGAAGGAAATCAGCTGGGTGTTCTAACATATAGGATCATAGCCTTTGTTAGCGTGTGAAGTCCTCCATGTTCTTGCCCCAGTTTACCTCATGTCTTACCCCTTTTCTTCCTGCTATTTAGAATTTTCCAAAAATATATCATACTCTCCTGTTTTTTTCTACATGCTTGTATATATTTCTGACTAACTCTGTATCTTCCAGGATCCACCTCAGCTGTAACTTCCTCAGTGGTCTGCCAGATATGGTTTAGCTTCTCCTGCTTTTTGATTGCATAGTACACTGCACCTACCTACTACCACACAACTCTGTTCACTCTTTCTTGCTCCCACTGTTGCTCATAAGTAGTCACTCTCTTTCTGTATTTTTCCCTTTGGATTGGAATTGCTTACCTACCTGTCTTCTTCAGATTATGAACCTTCAGGTTCTGTGTCTTATTCATTGTTAAATGTTTAGAACTATGCTTAATACTTGCTTGGCACTTAGATAATATTTAATAAATTTGAGAACCAGTACAAATTAATTAACCATCACAGAGAAAATTTGTGGGCTCAGCCTTTGATAATAGTGAGTGAAATTGGAGTGTGGAACAGGATTTTTGTGAAAAAGGATGTTGTATAAGCATCAGAGGAAGTGAGAAACATATTAGCAAGCTTTAGATCACCACTTTTTTTTAATTGTAGCAGCAAGGAATTTCTAGGTGCAGTGGCTTGATTAACTTCTTTTCTGTCTTTAGTGAAATGCTTCTTGTCAGACATAGTGTTTTACCAAGCAGGAAGAAACACATACAGTGGATTCATTATTTTGAATGTCTGTTTTGCTTGAGATTTTCTAATAGTTGATTCCCTTTTCATTTTTTAACAACCTACCCCAATCTGGCAGGTGTGGAGTGCTTCAGCTTTCATAGAGATGTGAATAAAGGAACAGCTTTAAGTCATAGGTCTTCATATTGAGTATGAACCTTAAGAGTCATGGGGTTTGTTGTTAAAAACTCTAGAGAAACATAACTGGTCAGTAGAAGGGTGGAGACAAATTTAAAAGCCAAAAATTTTTAAGGAATTTAAGGAGTGGAACCTAGAAAAGGTGTTAGGTAGAAATAACGTTTCTCTGTTTATAAGGGTATCAAATTAAAATATGGAATTTTGAGTCACATTTTAAAATATGTTAAAATTTCTACTAAATGTTAAAAGCATTTTCTTCTGTAGCATGACCATACATATTTATAAGGTAAAACATATAACTTCTACATGAAATATCATAATTTATTTTTACTTTGGCGCAGTTGAGCCACATTTCATTTGGGAGGTAACCCTGATAGGGAGCAATCATGTGAAACCATGTTCAAAAGAAAAAGCCCAAGTTTCAAAAGTATTTTACTCTTAATATTGTTTTCTGTATACTATTTTAAAAGTATTTTTAGAGCCAACTGAAGTTCAATTTAGAAATGTAATTTATATTTTTCCTCTCTCAGATGAAGCCTTAAGCATATGTTTCTAATAATTTAGTTAAAATATGCTGAGTTGGATATTTTTTAGGAGAATCTGTTTTGAAAACATTCCAAAATATTTGTTTGAAAAGGCACTCAGCATCTCAATGAAAACTGTTGGAAAAGAAGAACTTTCAGAGTCATTCTGCTCTCAGGGTACCCAAGCCAACTAAACTGGTACAGTTAACACTTCTATTAGAGGCCAGGAGCCAAAAAATGTAGCACTTTTTGGACTGCTTTTCTGCAAGCCTTCAAGCCAACTTAGTGGTTGATATTAATACCATTGGATTTTCAGAGTAAAAAGCTACAAGTAGAACACCTACACCTCTCTATTAATATCCTACTTGTTACTCTCTTTCATAATCCTTGATCAGTTGCAATGTCTTTTTTGTTGGCATTAAACCTGTAAGACTTTCTTGAATTTTGTGGGGTATTGTTCTTGCAAAAAAAGAAATGAATGCTGTATAGATTGTAACCCCAGGTATGATTGAACTGTCTCCTGGATGTAAATATTTTTACACTGCTTTTTAGTACTACTGTTACAGTAGATATACAAATTATACAGAATACTGTAATGCTTTGGAAGGTTTGGTAGTTATCTAAGGCTACCAAATTTATAAGTAGGGATAGTTTACCCAGCTTCCAGCCCTCATGTTTTCTTTATATCCCCTTCAGATTTATTGATATCCCTTACTTGACTTAGTAATGATATGCTTAGTAGAGATAGACTATTGTGTTGATCTACATATCCACATATTTGCTCTAGTAAGTGCTTAACTTTAAGATATATGTTGGGTTGAACTGGAGAGTACCCATCCTATTTAGGTGCTGTGGTGAAGAATAAATAGAAAAAGAAAGATTCAGAGATTCTGTATACTAACTAGAGAGACAGGATTAAATTTAACATCTATACTATCATTTCTCTAATATCTAATAGTTGTAAAAATAACAAACTAAAATTTCAGTCACTTGTTTATCAAGTACTTCCACAAGATTAGATTAACTGTCTCCAGAAATGACTGACACATTTTTTATTTAAATTCAATTTAATTAATACATAGTATATTATTAGTTTCAGAGGTAGAATTCAGTGATTCATCAGTTGTAGATAACACCTAGTGCTAATTCCAAGTGCCCTCCTTAATGCCATCACCCATTTTGCCCATCTTCCCCACCTCCCCTCCAGCAACCCTCAGTTTGTTTCCTGTAGTTAAGAGTCTCTATGCTTTGTCTCTGTCTCTGCTTTTGTCTTATTTTTCCTTCCCTTCCCTTCTGTTCATCTCTTTTGTTTCTTAAATTCGACATATAAGTAAAATCATATTTGTCTTTCTCTGACTGACTTATTTTGCTTAGCATAATACCCTCTAGTTCCATCTACTTCCTTGCAAATGGCAAGATTTCATTCTTTTCATGACTGAATAATATTTCATTATACGTGTTATATATATATATATCTTCTTTATCTATTTATCTTTCAATGGATACCTGGGCTCTTTCCAGAGTTTGGCTTTTATGGACATTGCTACTTTAAACATTGGGGTGCATGTGCCCCTTCAAATCTCTATGTTTGTATCCTTTGGATAAGTACCTAATAGTCCAATTGCTGGGTCATACTGTAGTTCTGTTTTTAACTTTTTGAGGACCCTCCATACTGTCTTCCAGAGTGGCTGCACCACTTTGCATTCCCATCAACAGTATAAGAGGGCCCACTTTCTCCCCATCCTCACCAACATCTGTTGTTTCTTCAGTTGTTAATTTTAACCATTCTGACTGGTGTAAGGTATTATCTCGTTATGATTTTGATTTGTATTTCCCTGAGGCCAAGGGATGTTGAGCATTTTTGTGTGTGTCTGTTGGCCATTTGTATGTCTTCTTTTGGAGAAATGTCTGTTCGTGTCTTCTGCCCATTTCTTGACTGAATTTTTTTGTTTTCTGGGTGTTAAGTTTAATAAGTTCTTTATAGATTTTGGATATTAGCCCTTTATCTGATAAGACATTTGCAAATATCTTCTCCCTTTCTGTAGGTTGCCTTTTAGTTTGGTTGACTATTTCTTTTCTGTGCAAAAGCTTTTTATCTTGATGAGGTTCCAGCAGTTCATTTTTGCCTTTGTTTCCCTTGCCTTTGGAGACATGTCTAGCAAGAATTTGCCATGGCCAAGGTCAAAGAGGTTGCTGCCTATGTTCTCTAGGAGTTTGATGGATTCCTGTCTCACATTTAGGTATTCCATCCATTTTGAATGTTTTTGTGTGTGTATGGTATAAGAATGTTGTCCAGTTTAGGGACACCTGTGGCTCAGTGGGTTAAGCCTCTGCTTTCGGCTCCGGTCATGATCTCAGGGTCCTGGGATTGAGCCCTGAATCGGGCTCTCTGCTCAGCGGGAGCCCTGTTTCTCCCTCTCTCTCTGCCTCCCTTTCTGCCTGCTTGTGATCTCGCTCCCTGTCAGATGAATAAATAAAATCAAAAAAAAAAAAAAAAAAAGGAAGTTGTCCGGTTTCATTCTTCTACAGGTGGCTGTCCAATTTTCCCCACACCATCTGTTGAAGATACTTTTTTCCATTGGTTATTCTTTACTGCTTTGTGGAAGATTAGTTGACCATAGAGTTGAAAGTCCATTTCTGGGTTCTCTAGTCTGTTCCCTTGATCTATGTGTCTGTTTTTGTGCCAATACCATACTGTCTTGATGATTACAGTTTATGACTAACCTAAATTTTAAGCTTCTTTCACAACTGTTAAGTGCAGAAGAGTTATATGGAACCAGAGAAATCGAAGCTTTTTCCCCTTCATTGTTTGGATCTGTGTGTAATCTGAAAATAGCATATCATATGCAGTTTGGGGCACAGTATCATTTGTGACTTAGAAGGATTTGAGAGTCATGCTACTCTGCCTGGTCTTTCTGTTTTGGAGTATATTACTGGAAGCTTAGAAGCAAATGGAAGGAGTTTTGGTAAGGAACTGGCAGCGTTAATGACTAGAAATAATTGAAAACTAGAATCTGCAGTTGATTGGGTCATAGTTATGGGAAAGAAGCATGTATATAAATAATAGCAAAATAGGATTACTGAAGTGCAAGTAAAGTAAAATGAGGCAAAATATCTATAGTGTCTTCATGTTCCATTTGATAATACTTATGACAAGTCTCACAAGGGAGGTGGTTGAAATCGCTAATCTTTAGTACATGAACCAAGCAATAGATATTTTATTTGTCATAGGAAATAACTTTGGCCCATAAAGAAGGAGTGGAAACTTCTTAGCAGAAGAGAGTAGTTCCTCTTTAGTATAGGAACATTTATGACAATAATTTCTCTGATTTAGTGCCAGAAACTTTTTGAGAGAATATTAAAAGCTGTATAGGTTTAAATTTCATTGTTGAAAACTGATAGCTGCTATATACTTCTTTTTCATGACTGACTGAAGCTCTTTCTGTTATGTCTCCTCTATTGCTAAATTCCTAAAAATTAAAAAAGTGTATTTATAATAGTAGTATGAGACAAAAGCGTTAGTCTTTGGATTGGATAATACTTCTTTTGTGACATTTTCTTTTCCCATCCAAAGTGAGAACTGAATGCCTTGCCTTGGTACATCCCATTTCTAATGGAGGACAAGAAGTTATTTTCCTCAATGGCTGACTTCCAGAATTTCTGGCTGAATGTTCTTTGTCAAGTGTATATTCCCTTCTCTAGGCCTTTCTATATAGAGCCCACAAACATCGTCAATGTGAATGATGTCATTCAGAGGGTTAGCGACCATGCCTCTGCCATGAACAAGAGAATTCATTACTACAGCCGGCTCACCGCTCCTGCAGACAAGGCACTGGTAAGGGACAAGCATTGCAAATTGTCTAAAGTTAAGTTGAAATGAACAGTGAACAGCACAAGCCAGGGAAACTCCCAGTGATTGATCTTTTTTTGCTGGCCATATTCCAAGGATGGCATCATGGAAAATCAAGATAGTAATTAGTACACATCTTAACATCCCAGACTAGTTTATTCTTATCTAGCATGACAGAGAGATTTGAAACAATCTCTCTGTGTTGACAGTAGCCTGAGATTTGTTAGATTAAATTCTGCTAGTCCCCAATCCTAAGAGCTCTGAGGAGAATAAACTACTTCTAAAGTACTTTAGGTACTAAATAATAATAGATCTAGTTAGTCCATTCAGTTATTAAGTTTGAAGCTCAAGAGAAAAAAATTTTTAGAATTTTTCTACTAGAGTGGGAAACTGAAATACATATAAACAAATATATTATTTTACTATTTAGCAATGTCCTTGTATAGATAAAAAACAAGGGTCAAAGAGCAAGTTCTAAAAGTTTTAGGCTTTGTGGGCCATATATTATTGCATATTCTTCTTCACTTTTGGTTTGGTTTTGGTTTTGTTTAAGATTTCATTTGTTTATTTGAGAGCGAGAACACTAGAGAGCGAGCAAGCACAAGTGAGGGGCACCTCCACTTATCTGTTGTGATCATTACAAGTATATAAACCATTCTTTGCACAGAGGCTATAAAGTAATAGGTTGAAGGCCAGATTTGACCATGGGCGATAGTTGTTGATTTTTGGTCTTCTAAAATCTGTGTTATTATTTTAGGATCAAAAGTATATATTGGGGGGCACCTGGGCAGCTCAGTCATTGGGCACCTGCTTTCGGCTCAGGTCATGATCCCAGGCTTCTGGTATCAAGCCCCACATTGGCTCCCTGCTTGGCGGGAAGCCTGCTTCTCCCTTTCCCACTCCCCCTGCTGTGTTCCTGCTCTCACTGTCTCTCTCTATCAAACAAATACATAAAATCTTTAAATATATATATGTGAAGTAATCTGGTTGCTTATAAGAATCATCACATGAGATATGCAGAAACTTAAAAGCTTAAAAAAATGGAAACATTCTGGGAGGAAAGTGATATTTTTATAGATGATAATTTAAAAAGGAGAATGAAATCAGTATTCTTAGGTGTTTACTGAGGGACAAGGCTTGAGATATCTCAAGTAAAGCCATGTGAGGTATTAACATCTCCTTTTGTATAGCTGAGGTAGTGATTTCCAAAATATTCTGGTCATTTTTTCCCCAATTTTTTCATTTTTCTTCCCCTAGACCTTTATATCAGTACTTGTCATAAAGACTTAGTTCCAATGGGATTATTTTTTTTTAATTTTATTTATTTATTTGACACACAGAGAGAGAGATCACAAGTAGGCAGAGAGGCAGGCAGAGAGAGAGAGAAAGAGAAGCATGCTCCCTGCTGAGCAGAGACCCCAATGCAGGGCTCGATCCCAGGACCCTGGGATCATGACCTGAGCTGAAGGCAGAGGTTTTAACCCACTGAGCCACCCAGGTGCCCCCCAATGGGATTATTTAAGCCCTCTGCGGAGTAGAAGTAATCCAACGTCTCTGGGTCTAATTCAGACCTAGAAGCTCTTCTTGTGGAAACAGACTTCAGAGATACTGGCTGGGCCAGTCTAGTCCTGAATGGACATTGTTTGGCTGGAAATTAAGTCAGCAGTGTACACTAAGTTGAATACCTTTTGTTAACTGACACTGAGATGACTGTAGTAAATCAAAGTGTATAAACAGTAATAAATAGTGATTCAGTAAGACGTGACCATTTTTAATGAATGTATGTATACATCCAGGCTCATTTCCTGAGAATTCCAAAATTACTTCATTAAGAGATGTTTGGGGCACCTGGGTGGCTCAGTGGGTTAAAGCCTCTGCCTTCAGCTCAGGTCATGATCCCAGGGTCCTGGGATGGAGCCCCGCATCTGGCTCTCTGCTCAGCGGGGAGCCTGTTTCCCTCTCTCTCTGCCTGCCTTTCTGACTACTTGTGATCTCTGTCTGTCAAATAAATAAATAAAATCTTTTTTTAAAAAAAAAAAAGATGTTTAAGGGAAGAACAGTGTGAAACCACGTTTCAAGATTTTACAGAGTTGTGCCTTTTTATTTCTGAAATTTTCCTTATTTATCTTACTATTTTAATTCTAGAATGGGGAAGAGAAGAAAATTATTTGACTGCCAGCATCTCCTAGATCCTGATTAATAAAAGTGTGTCCTGCACAAGCCAGCAGTACTGGCATCACTGAGAACTTATTAAAAATGCAGAATCTCAGTCCTTACTCCAGACCTACTGGATTATAATCTGTATTCAACAACATCCCTGTGTCTGTCACAGGAAAATTTAAGTTTGAAAAGCACTGCCCTATGCCTGGGTGCTGGGTGGCTCAGTTGGTTGATCACCTGCCTTCAGCTCAGGTCATGATCCTGGGGTCCTGGGGTAGAACCCGCACATCGGGCTCTCTGCTTAGCTTCTCCCTTTTCCTCTGCATGCCCCCTGCCCCCTACTTTGTGCTTGCTCTCTCTATCTCAAGTAAATAAAATCTTAAGAGAGAAAGAAAGGAAGGAAGGAATGGAGGAGGGGAGGGAGGGAGAGAGAGAAAGAAAAAGAAGGGAAAGAAGGGACCAAGAGAGAGGGAGAAAGGAAGGAAGAAAGGAAGGGGGACACCTGGGCTGCCTTCAGCTCAGGTCATGATCCCAGGGTCCTAGGATTGAGTCCCACATCAGGCTCCTTGCTCAGCAAGGAGCATGCTTCTCCCTCTGTTTTCTGCTCCTTCTGCTTGTGCTCTCTCTCCCTTTCTCTCTCTGACAAATAAATAAATGAAATCTTAAAAAAAAAAAAAGAAGGAAGGAAGAAGGGAAGAAAGGAAGGAGGGAAGGAAGAAAGGAAGGAAGAAGGAAATGAAGAGAGGAAGGAAGGGAGGGAGAGAAAGAGAGAGAGAAGGAAGAGAGAGAGGGAGAAAGGAACAAGAAAGGAAGGAGGGAAGGAAGAAGGGAAAAAAGCAAGGAAAGGAGGAAGGAAAGGAAGGGAGGAAGAAAGAAAGAAAAAGGAAGGAAGGAAGGAAGGAAAGCACTGCCCTACATTACTGCCAGAGTATGGAATCCAATTCTCCATTTTGTTTGTAACTCTCAAAAATTTATAACTTCTTAACCTTTAGCTTCTAATCCTGCCTCCGGTAACTTTAAATTTTCATGTTTTCTGAACTTTGCAAGCCTCATAGTTTATCTCCTGCCTGATGCAGACATGATCCTTCCCCTTTTTTCTTTTTACTTGAAGAAAAGTAATATAATTACTTTTGAAGTAGATAATATAACTCAGATTGAAGTTAGATAGTATAGAAGAAGAAGATAATATAACTCAGACCCAGGATGATTAAGGGTAAAAGAGAAAACAGAAGACCCATTTCCATATATGCCTTTTTATCTCAGAAATAATTGTTTTCAAAGCCACAGGAGGCGTAGCATTCAAGACATGTTTTACCCGCAAGATACCAGCAATTACATACATAAGTCTCAGCACTTTTTCCTTTTGTACCAGTCCATATCCTGTCTACCTACTAAGGTCCAATGTTCTATCATTTCCTTGACATCTTCCCTAACTATTCTAGTCCCTGTTAATCTTTTGTCATTCCTGCAATACAGTAGCCCACCGTTAATTCTCTCTTCTACCCTTATCTAATTGCTTCCAACTGGAATTAAAGCTTCTTAAAGTTGTGGACTGTATTTTTTTTTTTTCTTGAACACTAAACCTAGCATGGAGTTGTAGATTTACATATTCGGTGCTAAATATAAAGGATTGTTGAGGGATGCCTGAGTGGTTCAATCTGTTAAGCCTCTGACTCTTTATCTCAGCTCAGGTCTTGATCTCAGGATCATGAGTTCAAGCCCTGCGTTGGGCTCCATGCTGGGTGTGGAGCCTACTTAGAATAAAGGGGAGAGGGGCACCTGGGTGGCTGAGTCAGTTAAACATCTAACTCTTGCTTTTGGCTCAGGTCGTGAACTCAGGGTCATGAGACGGAGCCCTGAGTAGGGCTGTGTTCTCAGCTTGGAGTTTGCTTGAGAGTCTCACTCTCCTCCCTCTGCCTCTCCCGCAACTTGCATGTGCTATAAATTCATTAATTAATTAAAATCTTTAAAAAAAGAGAAAAGATCATTGATTTTTTACCTGTCCACCCCTGTATTTTTAACTGCTATATGGGACTTCATGTTCTCAAAGGACTGTTCTCAGGGATATGGGCAGAATTCCACCAGGAGACTAATTTTTTTTCCTCTATAAGGAGGTAGAATTCAGAAGATATGTATGGGAGGTAAGGTGAGAACTATGTGTATAAGAAAATGTATCTATTCAGTCATTCTGTGTCTTCAGCTTCTCTATTAGCTCCTTGTATTTTGTTTTCATATTCCATCTTTAAGAATCCTTGCTTTGCCTTTCCTTAGGTTATGTTAGCTCACTTTTTACTTCGTTTTAAATGCTTTTCATATATATTTCCTTTCTTTATTTTGTATTATTGTGTCATTTCTTTATAGTTTGAGTTCCCTACCTCTTTGCTAAAACCTATTCCTAGAGGGTTCAATGGCCACTTGATTTTTGAAATTCCTCTCACTTAAGCCCCAGATCTCCTCCATCTAGAATTCCTTAATCTCACTCTTTGCTGACTTTTCTTTCTTTCACATGAAAATGAAGGGAAAAATATTTTTATAGTTGCATACGTTAAGAATTCATTGTCATTTCACATGAACATTTTATTGCTCTTACTCTCCAGACTCTTAGTCCTTTAGATCTACTATATTTGGAAAGGGTTTTTTTATATTCATTAATCAGGGATACATGCTATTTGTTCATGATATTAAGAATTGTGTCTAGAGTCAGGTCCTCTGATGTTTAGAAAATAACCTATCCTGCACATTTTCTGGTAGTAACATTTCTCTTATAACATTTCTTTTTTCACTAGATTGCCCCAGATCATGTAGTTCCAGCTCCAGAAGAGTGCTATGTATATAGTCCATTGGGTTCTGCCTATAAACTTCAAAGTTACAGTGAAGGATACGGCAAAAACACCAGTTTAGTAACCATGTGAGTAAAACAACTTTTTGGATCATAACTTAAACTATATATAAATGAAAATTCCTGGTTATTTTCATTTTTGTCTTAGTTAAAATGTTTAAAGAGTCAAACTCCATATTTTTACTACTATTATTCTGTGTTTTCAGTTTTATGATTTGGAATACCATGATGGGAACATCTATATTAAGTATTCCTTGGGGCATAAAACAGGTAATAAAATTTTTCAGCACACTTTTTGCCTGAATTTTTTTCTCTTTATATTGTAAGATTTACAATTGAGGTTTTAATAAATCTATATAGTTATTGAAGAAAATAGATAATTATATTTAACTTTACATTGTCAGGTTTTTATCATAATTGTTTAGGGTAGAGTAACATAATATGGTTGCATATGAATTTATTCTGACATGATGATATATGTTGTTCTATATTTGTGTTTTTAAACAGGCTGGCTTTACTACTGGAATGTGTGTCATCATGCTGATGGGCATTTTAACACTTTATTGCTGCTACAGAGTAGTGAAATCACGATCTATGATATGTAAGAGTTTGCCATGGTGAAAATAGAGTAACCATTTGGGTATTCATAAGTATTTCCTGGTGAAGGAGA
This sequence comes from Meles meles, assembly GCF_922984935.1. Taxonomy (NCBI): domain Eukaryota; kingdom Metazoa; phylum Chordata; class Mammalia; order Carnivora; family Mustelidae; genus Meles; species Meles meles. The sequence continues at coordinate 97,827,766 of NC_060068.1, forward strand.
TCACTAATGTGTACATTCCACATGTGTGTTAACTATTTTGTGCCTAAAGATTTACTTCTCTTAACTCATAGCATTCAGCTGAACTGATATGTCAATGAATTAGTGACTGCATTTGAAATTCAGAGAGGTTTGTGGTTTCTTCATTTGATGCTAATTTCCTGATAAGAAAAATATGATAAGGTCTTATTTTAAAAATAGTCTTTTTCAGAGCTAAGTTGAAAATTCTGTGATTCTGGGCTGCCTGGGTAGCTCTGTCAGTTAAGTGTCTGACTCTTGATTTCGGCCCAGGTCATGGTCTCAGCGTCCTGGGATCCAGCCCTACAACAGGCTCCTCATTCAGCAGGGAGTCAGCTTTAGGATGGTCTCTCTCCCTCTATCCCTCCCCCTCCCCCCTCCACACTCTCTCAAATGAATAAATCTTTTTAAAAAAAAGAAAGAAAGAAAGAAAAGAAAACACAATTCTGTGATTCTTAGCAGTTAATGGTGACTTTTGATCTATCCCCCACCAAGAGATCTAAATGTTGGAATCTCCTTAAAGTAGAAAATGTAACTAGAAAAACATGAAAATATGAACGTGTCCATTTGAATTCACAAAGCTTTATAATACATTGCCTGTACTCATCTCTGTAAATTCTGGATCAGGGAATTACCTTTTTAGATTGTTTTAAAGTAGTTTAGGACCTAAATATACCTACATTATTTCAGTGAATCTTAGCAATTTTGAATCAAGAGACCAGGCTTTGTCTTTGAGGGGGAGGGCTCTATTAAGCAATGTATATTTTGTCTTAATTTTGTAATTTATTCTTATCCCTTTTCCATTTATCCTCAAGTACCTTGATGCTCTTATAGATCTGCTAAGTTTTTTGTATGATGTAGGCATTAGCCCTTTATCCATTATTTCTTGCCAATTTTCTTTACCATGTAACATTTGAATGGCTTTGTATTATATGAGTTTGTTTATATGTACTGATCTTTTCCATTGTATTTCTATTTCTTCATTTGATAGAAAAGGATAACCCTTCAAGATCTATTTTTATATTGTCTTCTAACTTATTTAATTTTTGAATTAATTGGGATTCAGGAAAACTTCCCCCATATGTCATTTAAGTATGCCAAATATTATTGAATAATATCCTTTTTTTTTTTTAGATTTTATTTATTTATTTGACAGACAGAGATCACAAGTAGGCAGAGGCAGGCAGAGAGAGAGAAGGGGAACCAGGCTCCCCGCCGAGCAGAGAGCCCAATGCGGGGCTCCAGGACCCCGGGATCATGACGTGAGCCGAAGGCAGAGGCTTCAACCCACTGAGCCACCCAGGCGCCCTATTGAATAATATCTTGACTCTTACTCATGATTTTGCTTAGCCTTGATCTTTCATTTGTTTTTATTAATTATAAAATACTATGATACTATAATCTGTTTCTTATATTATCTGTACTGTTTTATTGATCTATATATCTTTTTATATGTTTGTTCTATAATGCTTTAATTTCTGTTACATCATTCTGTGGTCTAATATCTGATGATGGAATATTCTTAATATTTTGCTAAATATTTGAGTTAATTGGGGGAACACAGATTATGATTAATGACTATATTAGTAACATCTGATTTTATTCTTTCTCTTGTTTTATCTAGCATCAGTGGATACCAGTACCTGGGAATATCCAGATGTCTGTAGATACTATTTTGGCTCCTTTGGACAGTGGTCAAGTCTCCTTTTCTCCTTAGTATCTCTCATTGGAGCAATGATAGTTTATTGGGTGCTTATGTCTAATTTTCTTTTTAATACTGGAAGGTTTATTTTTAGTAAGTATCCATATCATATGCTTTAACAGTAGTTACTTTCAGATATAGTAACTACTGCAGTGTTTTAGTTTCAGCCTTAAATTCTGGACTTGGCATAAATAAAGTAAAAAGTCATTTGTAATTCTGGAAGATATAGTTGATTCTGTTTGTTTTAATATCATAGACATACTTTTATCCATTTATAAACTCTTTGTGTATTTGTGCTTTATATGTAAAAAGAAGTTTTTACTGCCTAGGAACAGTATCCTATCCACTGAAAAAAAAATGATCTATGCTTATTATATCCACTCCCCACCTCAGTTGTTATAGATACAGTTCTCTTTTTTAGATAGAATTTACATTCATAGAAACACATAAATCCTAGCCATACAATTTTGATGAATATAAAAATTCATGAAACCATTCCATCTTCCCAGAAAGTAGTGATATATTTTTTAATTATAAAAATTCAAGTTATTTGTTACTATTATAAAATAACCTAATTAATTTTGGAATCTTTGTCTTGAATCTAGCAAATGTGTCGAACTCATATCGATTCTAATTTTATAGATTCACTCTTGATTTTACGTTTAGACAGTTATGTCATTTACGAGTAATGAAAACTTCCCATCCAGTTATTACTTTAAATGATTCATACATATATACATACATTTATATTTATATATATATATATCCTTATATTTATATATATATACACACAAACACACACAACATATATGTTTATATGTACACATATTTATACATGTTTATCTTTTTTAAAGTATAAAGTTACATAGATGATGTCTCTGGTAGACATCCTTATATTGTTCCTATAGATATCTTTCCCCATTAAATATTAAGTTTGTTGTGGGATACTGGTTATACCCTTTAGCAATTTAAAGATGTTCCTGCCTATTATTCTCTTAAGAATTTTTATTAATGTGTACTGGATTTTATCAGACATTTAATACTCTATATCCCTTGAGGTGATCATAAATCTTTTCTCCTTTATTTTTTTTAATTATTATTTTTTTTTTAGAGAGAGGAAAGCGAGAGTGTGAGCAGGGTGGGGCAGGGCAGAGGGACAGGGAGAGAGAGAGAATGCTAAGCAGGCTTCACGCCCAGCCCAGAGCCCAACATGGGCTCTGTCTCACAACCCTGAGATTATGACCTGAGCTGAAACCAAGAGTCAGACACTTAACCAACTGAGCCACCCAAAGCACCCCAATCTTTTCTCCTTAAAATTGTTAATATGATAAGTTAAATGAATACATTTTGTATTATTTAAATCATCCTTACATTCTTAGGTAAACTTAGTTTAGCAGTCATGATGTGTATTTTTTAATTTCTTACTGGATTCAGTTTACTTTCGAGAGGAATGGAGTTACTATTTTATTTAGAACCTTTGTGTCTTTTCAAAAGAGATATTAGCCTGTAGTCTATTTTACTTTTTTTTTTTTTCTCATACTGTCCTTGTTGAGCCTTGATGTATTGGGCTGTGTAACAAATTACCATAAACTGTTCAGCTTAAAACAAGAGAAATTTATTCTCTTGCAGTCCTGGTGACTGGTCCAAAATTGAAGTGTCACTGGGGCTCCACTCCTTCTGAAGCCTTTAGGGAAGAATACTTCTTCCTTGTCTCCTCCTAGCTTCTGGTGATTGACTGTTGGCAATCCTTGGCATTCCTCAGCTTGTGGCTGCATCACCCAATTTCTACCTGTCTTCACATGGCCATCTTCCCTCAGTCTGTCTTAGAGCAAATTTTTCTCTCCTTATTAAAGATACCAGTCATTGAATTTAGGGTCTACCCTCACATGTATGACCTCATCTTAATTATATAACTTAATAACCCTATTTCCAAATAAGGTCACATTCTAAGGTTCCTGTGGATGTGGATTTGAGGGTAGAATATTCACCCTACCATACTTGGTGTTAAGGTTTCACAAGCCTTATTTGAGTCTTTGGCATCAGGAAATAGATAAAAATTGATCACCTAATCTTTTTTTTTTTAATATTTATTTGACAGAGAGAAATCACAACTAGGCAGAGAGGCAGGCAGAGAGAGAGGAGGAAGGAGGCTCCCCGCGGAGCAGAGAGCCCAATGTGGGGCTCGATCCCAGGACCCTAGGATCATGACCAGAGCCGAAGGCAGAGGCTTTAACCCACTGAGCCACCCAGGCGCCCCTGATCACCTAATTTTATCACTAATAACCCTTAAAGATAGTACAAAAGCCTAGAGCACTACTATCCTGCTTTTATCTTGACAAGCATACAGTGGAGCTGAATAATTCACATCATACTTAACTTACTTCATGACCTGAAAATTAATCCAACATTTTTTATCATCTCATTTAACTTTCACATTAAACACTGAAGGCTTACTAAAGTTATAAAAGATTAACATCAAACAGAATAAAGTAACTTCATTCTAACAAGAAAACATTCTTTATCCATTCTCTCATTAACTATACAGTGATTTGAATGCTTAGATATCTGCATATGCCTTTTTTTTTAGATTTCAAGCAGTCAGATACTTTGTTTTTCTTTTCAAAATTTTATTTAAATTCTAGTCAACATATAGTGTAATATTGATTTCAGGTTAGAATTTAGTGATTCATCACTTCCATGTGACACCAGTGATCATCATAACAAGTGCCCTCCTTAATACCCATCACCCATTTAGCCCATCCCCCCATCCACCTCCCTCCATCAACCCTCAGTTTGTTCTCTGTTGTTAAGAGCCTCTTATCATGCTTCCCTCTTTTTTTCTTCCCCTATGTTCATCTGTTTTATTTTTTAATTCCACATATGAATGAAATTATATGGTATTTGTCTTTCTCTGACTAACTTAATTTGCTTAGCGTAATACACTCTGGCTCCATCCTCATCATTGCAAATGGCAAGATTTCATTCTTTCTAATGGCTGAGTAATATTTCGGTAATATGTACACACACACACACACACACACACACACACACACACACACGTATTCACCACATCTTTTTTTTTCTTTTTTTAAAATTTTTATTTATTTCTTATTTTTTTATAAACATATAATGTATTTTTAGCCCCAGGGGTATAGGTCTGCGAATCGCCAGGATTACATACTTCACAGCACTCACCATAGCACATACCCTCCCCAATGTCCATAACACCCCCCCACCCAACTCCCCCTCCCCCCATCAACCCTCAGTTTGTTTTGTGAGATTAAGAGTCATTTATGGTTTGTCTCCCTCCCAGTCCCGTCTTGTTTCATTTATTCTTCTCCTGTCCCCCTAACCCCCCATGTTGCATCTCCACGTCCTCATATCAGGGAGATCATATGATAGTTTTCTTTCCCCGATTGACTTATTTCACTAAGCATGATACCCTCTAGTTCCATCCACGTCATCGCAAATGGCAAGATTTCATTTCTTTTGATGGCTGCATAGTATTCCATTGTGTATATATACCACATCTTCTTTATCCAGTCATCTGTTGATGGACATCTAGGTTCTTTCCATAGTTTGGCTATTTTAGATATTGCTGCTATAAACATTCGGGTGCACGTGCCCCTTTGGATCACTACATTTGTATCTTTAGGGTAAATACCCAGTAGTGCAATTGCTGGGTCATAGGGTAGTTCTATTCTCCATGCTGTTTTCCAGAGTGGTTGCACCGCTTGCATTCCCACCAACAGTGGAGGAGGGTTCCCCTTTCTCCACATCCTCGCCAACATCTATCATTTCCTGACTTGTTAATTTTAGCCATTCTGACTGGTGTGAGGTGATATCTCATTGTGGTTTTGATTTGTATTTCCCTGATGCCGAGTGATGTGGAGCACTTTTTCATGTGTCTGTTGGCCGTCTGGATGTCTTCTTTGCAGAAATGTCTATTCATGTCCTCTGCCCATTTCTTGATTGGATTGTTTGTTCTTTGGGTGTTGAGTTTGCTAAGTTCCTTATTGATTTTGGACACTAGCCCTTTATCTGATATGTCGTTTGCAAATATCTTCTCCCATTCTGTCATTTGTCTTTTGGTTTTGTTAACTGTTTCCTTTGCTGTGCAAAAGCTTTTGATCTTGATGAAATCCCAATAGTTCATTTTTGCTCTTGCTTCCCTTGCCTTTGGCGATGTTCCTAGGAAGATGTTGCTGCGGCTGAGGTCGAAGAGGTTGCTGCCTGTGTTCTCCTCAAGGATTTTGATGGATTCCTTTCTCACGTTGAGGTCCTTCATCCATTTGGTGTCTATTTTCGTGTGTGGTGTAAGGAAGTGGTCCAATTTCATTTTTCTGCATGTGGCTGTCCAATTTTCCCAGCACCATTTATTGAAGAGGCTGTCTTTTTTCCATTGGACATTCTTTCCTGCTTTGTCGAAGATTAGTTGACCATAGAGTTGAGGGTCTATTTCTGGGCTCTCTATTCTGTTCCATTGATCTATGTGTCTGTTTTTGTGCCAGTACCATGCTGTCTTGATGATGACAGCTTTGTAATAGAGCTTGAAGTCTGGAATTGTGATGCCACCCACTTTGGCTTTCTTTTTCAATATTCCTTTGGCTATTCGAGGTCTTTTCTGGTTCCATATAAATTTTAGGATTATTTGTTCCATTTCTTTGAAGAAAATGGAGGTATTTTGATAGGGATTGCATTAAATGTGTAGATTGCTTTAGGTAGCATAGACATTTTCACAATATTTATTCTTCCAATCCAGGAGCATGGAACATTTTTCCATTTCTTGGTGTCTTGCTCAATTTCTTTCATGAGTACTTTATAGTTTTCTGCATATAGATTCTTTGTCTCTTTGGTTAGGTTTATTCCTAGGTATCTTATAGTTTTGGGTGCAATTGTAAATGGGATTGACTCCTTCATTTCTCTTTCTTCTGTCTTGTTGGTAGAGAAATGCAACTGATTTCTGTGCATCGATTTTATATCCTGACACTTTACTGAATTCCTGTACAAGTTCTAGCAGTTTTGGAGTGGAGTCTTTTGGGTTTTCCACATATAGTATCATATCATCTGCGAAGAATGATACTTTGACTTCTTCTTTGCCGATTTGGATGCCTTTAATTTCTTTTTGTTGTCTGATTGCTGAGGCTAGGACTTCTAGTACTATGTTGAATAGCAGTGGTGATAATGGACATCCCTGCCGTGTTCCTGACCTTAACGGAAAAGCTTTCAGTTTTTCTCCATTGAGAATGATATTTGCGGTGGGTTTTTCATAGATGGCTTTGATAATATTGAGGTATGTGCCCTCTATCCCCACACTTTGAAGAGTTTTGATCAGGAAGGGATGCTGTACTTTGTCAAATGCTTTTTCAGCATCTATTGAGAGTATCATATGGTTCTTGTTCTTTCTTTTATTAATGTGTTCTATCACATTGATTGATTTGCGGATGTTGAACCAACCCTGCAGCCCTGGAATAAATCCCACTCGATCGTGGTGAATAATCCTTTTAATGTACTGTTGAATCCTATTGGCTAGTATTTTGGCGAGAATTTTTGCGTCTGTGTTCATCAAGGATATTGGTCTGTAGTTCTCTTTTTTGGTGGGATCGTTGTCTGGTTTTGGGATCAAGGTGATGCTGGCCTCATAAAATGAGTTTGGAAGTTTTCCTTCCATTTCTATTTTTTGGAACAGTTTCAGGAGAATAGGAATGAGTTCTTCTTTAAATGTTTGGTAGAATTCCCCTGGGAAGCCGTCTGGCCCTGGGCTTTTGTTTGTTTGGAGATTTTTGATGACTGTTTCAATCTCCTTACTGGTTATGGGCCTGTTCAGGTTTTCTATTTCTTCCTGGTTCAGTTGTGGTAGTTTCTATGTCTCTAGGAATGCATCCATTTCTTCCAGATTGTCCAATTTGTTGGCGTAGAGTTGCTCATAGTATGTTCTTATAATTGTCTGTATTTCTTTGGTGTTAGTTGTGATCTCTCCTCTTTCATTCATGATTTTATTGATTTGGGTCCTTTCTCTTTTCTTTTTGATGAGTCTGGCCAGGGGTTTATCAATCTTATTTATTCTTTCAAAGAACCAGCTCCTAGTTTCATTGATTTTTTCTGTTGTTTTTTTGGTTTCTATTTCATTGATTTCTGCTCTGATCTTTATGATTTCTCTTCTCCTGCTGGGTTTAGGGTTTCTTTCTTGTTCTTTCTCCAGCTCCTTTACGTGTAGGGTTAGGTTGTGTACTTGAGACCTTTCTTGTTTCTTGAGAAATCACCACATCTTCTTTATCCATTAATCAGTTAATGGACATTTGAGCTGTTCCATAATTTGGCTATTGTTGATAATGCTACTATAAACATTAGGGTGCACGTGCTCCTTAGAATTTGTATTTTTGTACCCTTTGAGTAAATACCTAATAATTCATTTGCTGGGTCATAGGATAGTCTTATTTTTAACTTTTTTTTTTTTTAAGATTTTATTTATTTATTTGACAGAGAGAGAGCACAACAAGTAGGCAGAGCAGCAGGCAGAGGGAGAAGGAGAAGCAGGCTCTCTGCTGAGTAGGGAGCCCAATGTGGGGCTCAATCCCAGAACCCTGGGGTCATGACCCAAGCCGAAGGCAGATGCTTTACAGACTGAGACACCCGGGTGTCCCTATTTTTAACTTTTTGAGGAACCTCCATACTGTTCAGAATGGTTGCACCACTTTGCATTCCCACCAACAGCATAGAAGATTTCCCCTTTCTCCACATCCTGGCCAATATCTGTTGTTTCCTGTGTTGTTAATTTTAGCCATTCTGACCATTGTAAGGTGGTATCCCATTGTGGTTTTGATTTGTATTTCCCTGATGATGAGTTACGTGGTAAATCTTTTCATGTGTCTCTTGACCATCTGGATGTCTTCTTTGAAAAAAATTGTCTGTTCATGTCTTGTGCCCATTTCTTTATTGGATTATTTGTTTTTTAGGTATTGAGTTTGATGAGTTCTTTATAGATTTTGGATGCTAACCCATTATCAGATATGTAACTTGAACGTATCTTCTCCCATTCTGCATATGCTTTATACTTTGCTACTTCCTTCAGTATAACTTAGTGGTACATGTGAGCAATAATTACTACATAATCTTCAGTCTATTAAAACATATATAATACTTTATAAAAGCTTTAAGTGATTCTCCAAATAAGTTTTGCTGTTTTAAGTATTGGTTTTCACTTTCTGCAGGCTTCAGAACTTTATATAAGAAGTAACTATACTTATATCAACTAGTATGAGTAGAAGAAAAAAATGTATACTTTATCTTGATTCCAGGGCTTTAACTAAATTCTGCTGTGTAGGTAGATCTTTTTTTTTTTTTTTTTTTTAATCTGCAATCGTGTAAAAATTTTCCATAGTGGGAACTGAAGCCCATGACATCATTCCTGTAAGTAGAGAAGAAAGCTGAGAGTGGTTAAGCTGTGTTAATAATGAAGCAGGCTTGGTTCAGTGTTCTAGGTAATATTACCACACAGTAGATCTAAAAGATTTTTGTAGGTCAAAGATTTTAGGGGGTGATTGATCTAGCATCTTTCATTTGATATTAAACTGTATTTTTTCTGTAATTTTTAGATTTTATTCATCACATTAATGACACAGATGCTGTACTAAGTACCAATGATAGCAACCCTGGTAAGTAGTTTGAAATTTAAAGTTTAGCTTGTTTTTTTATTTTCCACTTTGCTTCAGAATGAATTTAAGGTGAAACATATTGCTTTATTTTAGGTCAATAATTAGTGCAACATCATTACCATTATATTAACTGAGCCAGTATTAAATTGATGGCAACCAATGTGTTCCAAAAAAAGAAACTCCATGAAAGGTTGTATTAATGTGAGCTAAACAAGATTGAGTTTGTATTATACAATTCACAATGGTAGCTCACATCTATAGAATCCATGTTTGCCTATAAATAGGCAATACATATTTTTAAGAGCTTGCATCTTTGCTAATTGTTTTGGAAGTCTAGAAGTATAGTTCTCAGGTTGTTAACTTTTTTAGACATTTGCTGTATTATTTACTAATGCTTAAGATACACAAATCTGTATCCTGGAAAATAATATCCTAATAATGAACAAAGGTTAGTAAATACAGACAAATAAACTGAAGGCATGACTTTTTAAAAAAATCTTAATTTCTTAGAAAGGTTTCCTTTAATTAAGTTGTTAAAAATAAATCTTTGTGGCTTATGGATTTATCTACTGTGGCAGTCATGAAGAAAGTGAATGTTAAAAGCTAATGTAGGGGGGCACCTGGGTGGCTCAGTGGGTTAAAGCCTCTGCTTTTGGCTCAGGTCATGTGGGATCGAGCCCCGTGTGGGCTCTCTGCTTATCAGGGAGCCCGCTTCCACCTCTCTCTATCTGCCCGCCTCTCTGCCTACTTGTGATCTCTGTCAAATAAATAAATAAAATCTTAAAAAAAAAAAAAAAAGCTAATGTAGGGGTGCCTGGGTGGCTCAGTCAGTTAAGCATCTGCCTTTGGCTTGGGTCATGATTTGAGGGTCCTATGATAGAGCCCTAAAGAGGGCTCCCTGCTCAGTGGGGTGTCTGCTTTTCCCTTTGCCTCTCCCTCTTACCTGTTCTCTCTTTCTCAAATAAATAGGTAAAACCTTTGGAAAAAAAAAAGGTAAAAGCTAATGTAACCTTCTTAACAGTTTTACTGTTAATCTTTAACATCCCCCAAAGCTTTATGTATTAATGATTTAGATTTCAGAGTGTTAGATTTCAGAAATGCTAATTTATCTTTATGTTACGATTTCTAATGTATCTTTATGTTAGATTTATATATTTAGATTTCAGAGATACTAAATTGATATCATTCCGATGGAGGAACACATTGATCAATGAAGAAAATTCATTCTATATATGTATATATATATATATATTTTTTAAGATTTATTTATTTATTTAAGAGAGAGAGAGCAGACTGCCAGGGAGAAGGTCAGAGAGTCTTAAGCAGACTCTATGTTGAGCATGAGCCTGTTGAGGGGCTCCATCCCACCACCCTGAGAACACAATCTACTCCGAAACCAGGAGTCAACAACTCAACCAGCTCTGCCACCCAGGTGCCCCTCAACATATATTTATTAAGCTTATTATGTGTCAGGAATTATTCTAGGCTCTGAGGATATAATGCATAGATAGAAGTCTCTCCTCTCTTAAAACAAATGTTTCAGTGTTTACTGTTCAGTGTCTTGGTTCCTTAATTAAACTCATTAACCTGTGTTTTATTAACACTAGCAAATGAGTGGGTGCAGTACCAGCATTTCTGTGGACAGACAGACAGACACACACACATACACTTTTGAATACTTACACTAAAGTATTTTGGTATAACTTTAAAATATGTTCATAAGTTTCCCAATTACATTGATGATTTGGAGAGTACCATCAGCAAAGTCAGTTTACTTTGCGTTCTTCTCTTTGAATGATGTGTTAAATACTATGAAACAATCCATTTCAGTTAATGTAAAATTATAGTTGACCTTTATTGGTTACTTACTACTTACTGTGTGCAGGCATTATCCTAAATGTTTTATAGCACTTCTGTAAGGTAGATTATGTTAACTTCACTTCCTAGATGGAAAAACCAAAACACAGAGAAGTTAATGACTTGCCCAAAGTTACACAACTACTAAGTGACAGAGTCAAGATTCATTATTTAGTCAGTTTAGTTCCATAGCCTGTGCTGTTTACCACTGTAATTACTAGCACAAAAAAAATTTCAAGTTAATTTACTTCTGTCCAGACATAGAAAAAAAAAAAAAAATACACGTTAAAATGCAGACTAAGCAAGAAAAGTAAGTGTTTGCCTTTGTGGCATGCCAAATATATAATGGATAGAGAATAAAATTAAAAACAGAACTTAAAATGAATATATCATTTTCTCTTTAGCTAATGATGAGAATGTTTGTTACTTGTTAGGAGTATTTTTCACCAGCATTAAGAGTTGTTTTTAAAGTGCTGATTACTGGGGCACCTGGGTGGTTCAGTGGGTTAAAGCCTCTGTCTTCAGCTCAGGTCATGATCCTGGGATCAAGCCCCGCATCAGGCTCTCTGCTCAGCAGGGAGCCTGCTTCCTCCCCTCTCTGCCTACTTGTGATCTGTCTGTCAAATAAATAAAATCTTTAAAAAAAAAAAAGTGCTGATCATTAAGGAAAGTAGTATCATGAAATTAGAAACACAGAATGATTTGTATCATCTCTCCTAACAGAAGAAATTGCCAGCCACTTGAAGATCAGTGTTAGGAAAAACGTATTTTACTCAACAGTTTTCTGGCTATCATCTAAGCCATTAGGCTGTTATAAAATGTGTAAACTCACACGAGAATTATTCCATATTGCTGGAATTCAAGATTCATAAGCTATAAACAAGTTAGGTTTTGGCACTAACATGTCATCTGTTTCAATGATGTCCACTTTTTATTCCAAACTCATAGATTTTGTTTACTGTTAAGGAAATCTGTTCTGAGGCGGGTGGATGTCTCAGTCAGTTGTGCATCTGACTGTTGACTTTGATTCAGGTCATGATCTCGGGGTTGTGAGATTGAGTCCCATGTTGGACTCTGCACTGGGTATGGAACCTGCTTGAGATTGTCTTTTTCCCCCTCTCCTTTTGCCCCTCCCCCCTCCAAAGAGAAAGAAGGAAACAAACAAACCTGTTCTTTGGACTTTGTGTGGGTTATTAGCACAAAGGTAGCAAACAGTCACCCTGAATATTTCTTACATTATTGTATAAATAAGATCAAATATTGTTCAGTTCAGTATTTTCTCTCTAGCAATGGAACCAAAAGATAGTTGGTAGGATAACTTTGTAGCTTCTCATAGAAATTAAGGATATACCTCAGAATTTTCTAAGATTTTCCCACCTTTAATTATTTGTAAGTAAAAATTTCCTAATGTGTTCAAATACAACCCTCAATTTTTTTTTCCAGAAAGCAGAAACTTATTCATGATACAAGTTGAGGTTGGTAGAGCAAGTGTCAGTCTCTGGGGTAGCCATTTTGTATTCTTCGTGGTCTTCTCTAACCTGATACTTTTCTGTTGCAGTGATTTGTCCAAGTGCTGGGAGTGGCGACCATCCCAACAATGGCTCCATGATTTTCTATGCCAATGACACAGGACTCGAACAGTTTGAAAAGTGGTGGAATAAGTCCAAGACGGTGCCCTTTTACCTCATAGGACTCCTCCTGCCACTGCTCAATTTCAAATCTCCTTCATTTTTTTCAAAATTTAATATCCTAGGTAAGCTGAGACATTGTGTTATGGAGCTTCTGTGTAAGAGTTCACACTGGATTCTGTGGAAGTATGATCTGGCTGGGGAGAGTTACCTACTAGGCCTATTCACCTATGTTTAATTTGTTCACTTATATGTTACCCTGCTTTGTGGTTTTCTTTTGGAGTTTGACACAGAGAAAAATGTAGATGACCATTTTAAGTCCAGGTTCTTTTTTTAAAAGATGAATTATTAGCTGTCCCATTCTAGCCTGACTGAACCACTATTCCTCATTTCCTTGGTGGGTACAACTAGAGGAAACAGATTAAGATTTCAGGAGGAGAGATCCAGACTGGATAATACAGGGATTCTCAATACTAAGGACTGGAAACAGAAGAATTTACTGGAATATTTTTTCCTATAGTTTCTGCTTAAGAGTATAGCACAGAATTATCACCTAGCTTTCAACTTGGGATATCATTCTCTAACTCACCCTAATGAGATTTATTCTGCTTTTGCTGTCCTCCTCATTGCTTTTCTTTACTGGAACACTATTGCCTCCTTAAAAGTACAGATTTCTTACCATGAGTCCAGTTTTTCAGAAATTTCTGAAATCACTGAAGAAATTTCACAAATTTCTGCATCATTAAAGAAATTTTTTTTAATCCCATCTTCATTTGCAATACTGAACTTTAAGATGACAAAAGGAATCCCCAATGAAAACTTAGATCTGGTTAACTAAAGATAAGGATAATATTCATAAAAAATTGATAACCCCAAATAATCCATAGGGTTTCACCTCCTCCCAATAGATCTGATCTCCTGCTAGTCAGTGTAGAGTATAAAATAATTAGATTATTCATCACATCAAGGAGTTAGTTTTTGGGGTTTTCAGAAAACCAAAGGAAGAGGTAAGTTTCTCTGTATCTCTCTGCCTCACAATAGGATTCTCTGCAAGACGCCACAGATATACACAGAAAATTAAGCATTGGGATATAGGCTTTGGCCTCTTTTTTTTATCGTTTCTGTATCAGCTACTCTGCAAACCCACGGCAGAGCTTATATAGCTCATTTGTGGTTTCCTGATTTGCTTGCCGACTTTCCTGTGGAACAGATCTTTTAACGTTAGCATATAAACTGTGCATCTGACTGTCGACTTTGACTCAGGTCATGATCTCGGGGTTGTAAGATTGAGTCCATGTTGGACTCTGCACTGGGTATGGAACCTGCTTGAGATTTGTCTTTTTCCCCCCTCTCCTTTTGCCCCTCCTCCCTCCAAAGAGAAAGAAGGAAACAAACAAACCTGTTCTTTGGACTTTGTGTGGGTTATTAGCACACAGGTAGCAAACAGTCACACTGAATATTTCGTACATTATTGTATAAATAAGATCAAATATCGTTCAGTTCAGTTCAGTTTTAGTATTTGCTAAAACAATGACTAGACTTGTAACCAGGTTGATTATTCTCTACCTCCTTAAGAATATTTTGCTTTTACCTTTTTTTTTTTTTTTGGTACTTTCCCTTTGTTTTAAAACTATAGCCTCTTTACAGAAATTAGTATGTAATTCCTATAGAAAGAAACCCACTTGAGTCTCCTGACTCTACTCCATAATGACTGGACTTAATTCCTTAAAAGGAAAACTCTCTAACTTCTAGATTACTAAAAATTCTGAATACCCACTTCACCCTATGTATGAATAGCTATGAATAGAATCTGTAATCTTATCATCTAGCAGGTACTACTACCCAGTCAAACCCTTCTCTAGGTACTAGTTCAGATTATTCATGGATTATTTGGCTTATCACCTTTCTCAAATAGTCTTATGAGCCACATCTTTTCTTTCTCTTCTTTCTTACTTTTCTTTTCTTTCTTTCTTTACTTTCTTACCATCTTATAGTAGATGCTGTGACAGACTTTTCCAGCATTTTGACCATCTCTAATATTTCCAATACAAAGAATAAGAGTCAGTTTCATGTTGCTTTTTTCCTCCTGTGTAACCTTACAATTTTGTAATGAATTTTTTTGCATGTATCCTCCACTTAACTTAGCTCTTAAATAAATTAAACAGTTTTGCATTCTTCAATATATGAGCTACCTTCATTTAGTTCTTAGGCCTACTACATAGTGTTTTGCTTTCTGAAAACTCATGTAGCTTCTTTCTATTCTTTAGATCCCACCTGGGTTTTAGTGGGAATAATCAATGAGAGTAATAATTTTCCACACTTCGCTGAACTTTAGAAACAAAACTTAACTTTAAAACAATCTGTAAAACACACAAAGATGATAAATGGTTTCTGAATTTTGTCTTACAGGCACAGTGTCCGTTCTCTATTTGATTTTCCTTGTCACGTTTAAGGCCATACACTTGGGATTTCATTTGGAATTTCACTGGTTTATGCAAACAGAGTATTTTGTACCAGGTAAGCTGTGTTGGCCAAATAATCAATAAATTCCAAAAATTTGACCTGTTAGTTAACTATTGTTAAATACTGGTATTATAAAACAAATAATGGCATTTTTTGGATGAGCACTTTATATTAATCCTATTAAGCTAAAAATGGGAGTGCAGTTAAAATTATTCCACTTTTCTCTTAGGAGTAACTAGGGCCCTTTGTCATTTCTGCTTGAGAATTGAAGTTCATTGAAGTTATAATGCAATTAAAAAATCAAACTCATTTCCTAGACTTTTCTGGAGAAGCATACCCCTAGAATTTCAGAAGCTTGGAACGTAGTCACTGATTAACATATGTAGATAATACTGTTCATTAACATCATTGTTCCCTTATGGTTTTTTAATTGCTTTTAATTAAGATGGTGGTTATTAAGTGTTCCCTCCCTCCTTTTTTCTCTCATGGTTATAACTTGGCAATTTTCTTAAGTTTCACCCGAATTTAGTGGATTTGGGGATGATAAAGGCACCATGAAGCAATGAATGGACAATGCTAAGTGGGAAGACATTAGAAATTGGAAGTGAATATTACACTAGTATCCTGAAAACTCGTAAAGAGAAAGCAGTACAAAATTCTCTTATTTGTTTAGAAAGACAACTTTCTTTCCATTCTTTACCTATTAATTCAGGTAGTCTAGAATTCAAGTCTGTTTAGTATCTGGTATTATTCTGAGCAATTATAACTGTCTCTGAAGCAATTATAATTGTCTACCAATCCTTCTGTTGCTTTTGTTACAACATGCCTGGGTTTTCTGAGTATATCGAGTTGTTTGTTAGAAGTTGTTACTATGGTTACTTAGATCATCTGGGTGCATTAGCTTTGACTTTTTTTTTTTTAATTTCTGTAAGAAGCCCACAAAGACTAAAAAGCAGTGTAAATTCAGGATAAAGGAAATACTAGAGACTGAAAGGCATCCTTCTCTTCCATATTGTATTTAAAATTGGATATGAATAAAAATGACCACTTAAAACTAGTATTTCCGTTCATTGATAAAAATAGTCTGGGATGTTTTTTCTAAAATTAGGTCCATACTGATTTATATTAAGAGTCTTAGTGATAAACATTTCTGTTAATAATAGGACATGAGAGAAATATGAAAAAAAAAGAGTTAAATATTTAGAAGATGCAAAAGAAAACATATTTAAATACATATTAAGCCATTTATTTTACTTTATTTCATTTCTAAATGATATGAAGGGAGAATCATGAGGATTAAGGAGTCTTGTGTTTATATTTATGGTCCTGAAATTAGTTACGTTATTATAAGTGAAGAATTTTTTAGGAATCAAAATATGTCATAAATCTTTTTCAGTAAAGGCTAATTAAGAAGCAGAGAACTTTGGAGGGTGTGTCTTTACTATCTTGATGAAGAATTCACATAAACTTGTAGTTCTGATTAAATCTTTATTTATATACTTTTGTTACCAAAATTGTCTTTCTCAATGCAGTGGATCCTATTGCCCTTCTTCCCAGGTAATTGGAAAAATAGGACAAACTACTCATGGGTGTTTTATCTTATCCTTCCCTGCCTTTAGGACGTTATTCCTGTAGTTATCCCTTCTTTCTTCTTAATCACGTACCATCAAATATTTCCTTTACTCCATTTCTACCAGGTAAAAATGTATCTCTCAGTCTAAAAATAAAAACTCAGATAATTTCACATTCCCCTCTAGCTGTTACTTCCCTTTAAAGAAATACTCTTTGAAAGAGTTGTCTATTCTCACTCTACTTCTCCTTCCATTTTGCCTTAAACTCATGTTTGCTAGGCTTTTGCCCCAGTCACTCCACTGTATCCAGTAACTCCATCTTAGCCAAGTCCAGTTCTCACATCTCTCCTTCTCAGCTTATCCGCAGCATAACATTTGGTCGCTCTTTCCATCTTGAAACGTTTTCTGAACTTCTAAAACCCCATTTTCTCTCGATTCTTCTGCATGACTCCTTTCTCACATTCCTGACCAGTTAGTTATGAGTTATCCATGGTTTTATTCAAACATCTTTTCTCTCTACTGTTATTCCCTAAGTAATATCTTGTAGTCACCTAGCTTTATATATTGTCTGTATGGTGACCAGTCCCAATTTTGTGTCTCTAGGCCAGATCTTTCCACTATCATCTGCCCTTATATATCTCCTTGCCCCTTCTACATCTCCACTTGGACATCCACTAGGTATTTCAAACTTATATTTATGAAAACTAAATATTTGTTTCCTTCTTCATCCACCCTATTCCACCAAACTGCTTTATCTGCTCTTCTCCCAGGTTTCTCTATCTCAGAAAGTGGTAGCTCCAATTTTCTGCTTGCTCAGGCCCCGGACTTTAGAATCATACTTGATTGGTTTTATCTCCACCTTCCATATCTGCAAAGCATGTCAGCTGTACTTTCAAAGTAAATTGAGATTCCTTTTACCATTTGCACCAGAAAGAATTAGTCAAGCTGCTAATCTCTCACTGGAATGATTATAGTAGCCTCTTAACTAATCTCACCTTTTCCAGTCTGCCTCCCCTTCTGTAGTCTGTTCTATACCTAGCAGCCAGAGTGAGGTTTTTAAAGATTTTTTTATTATTATTTATTTATTTGACAGAGAGAGATCACAAGTAGGCAGGCAGGCAGACAGAGAGAGAGGGGGAAGCAGGCTCCCCGCTGAGCGGAGAGTCCGATCCCAGGACCCTGAGATCATGACCCGAGCCGAAGGCAGAGGCTTAACCCACTGAGCCACCCAGGTGCCCCAGGGTGAGGTTTTTAAAACACAACCTTTAAAAGCCTGGTTTCCGGGTGCCTGGGTGGCTCAGTGGATTAAGTCTCTGCCTTCAGCTCAGGTCATGATCTCGGGGTCCTGGGATAGAGTCCTGCATCGGACCTTCTGCTCAGCGGGGAGCCTGCTTCCCCTCTCTGCCTGCCTCTCTGCCTATTTGTGATCTCTCTCTCTCTCTGTGTCAAATAAATAAATAAAATCTTAAAAAAAAAAAAAAAGCCTGGTTTCCCATTTCATTTATCTCATTCAGAATAAAACAAGCCTCTGGGTGCCTGGGTGGCTCAGTTGGTTAAGCCTCTGCCTTTGGCTGAAGTCCTGAACTCAGAGTCCTTTCATGGAGCCCAGTGTGGGCTCCCTGCTGAGCAGGGCGTCAGCTTCTCCTTCTGCCTGCTACTCCCCCTTGCTCATGCTTGCTCTTTCTCTCTCAAATAAATAAATAAAAATCTTAAAAAAAAAAAAAAAAGAATAAAGCAAGCTTCTGTCATAGTCCACAAATCCTATGTGATCTGACTCCTGGCTTCCTGTCTGCCGTCATTCCCTACTACCTTTCTACTTATTCAGTACACTCCAGCCACAGTGTTTCCCTGCTGTTCCACAGGAATGGCAAGCATCTCCTAGCTCAGAATCCTTGCACTAACTTTTACCTGCATATGAAATGACCTTGTCTTTTGTTAGGAAGCCACATGGTTATTATCATTAGAGAGGTCTCTCTGGGCTTCCTGCCCACTCCGGGTTCTTGTGGCTTATTTTTCTTTAGTGCTCTCATCACTACCAAATCTTACATGCAGGTATCCCTGGTTATCTAAATCTATTAAGTTCCTAATTCTAATAATGAATTGAAATATTAAGGGATATCTATTATTCTAATCTACTTGGTTCCTGAGTTTCAGATAGAAAGTAGCAGAAGTTAAGATAACAAAGGACTTTCTAAAAATGTTTCTTAATCTATTTGGTTCTTAAATTCAGGGAATGAAAGTTCAGTTGGTAAGGAATACCTGTATTTTTTTTAACTTGTGTATCTGTCGTCCTTAATAAGAATGCTAGCTCCTGAGAAAAGGGATGTTCTTTGTTTTTGTTTTCTGTACTTCTCTATTACTGTTATATCCCCAAGGCCTGTAATAATTCTGAGGGCATTGCAAGTAGTGTATAAACAATGTTGAATGAATAAAGGTTTATCCTACTCCCTCCTGAATCTCATTAAAACAATAGTTAAGAAATAAATGTAAAATGGGCACCTGGGTGGCTTAGTCATTAAGCATGTTCCTTCAGCTCAGGTCATGATCCCAGAGTCCTGGGATCCAGCCCCACATCAGGCTCCCTGCTCAGTGGGAAATCTGCTTCTCCCTCTCCCACTCCCCCTGCTTGTGTTCCCTCTCTCACTGTGTCTCTCTATAAATAAATAAACAAATAAATAAAACAAATAAATAAATATATAAATTTTTAAAAAAGAAAAAAAGAAAGCAAGAAATGTAAAAAAAGACACAAAGAGACTATAGCAGAGACAATAGCAGGCAAGAGATGGCAACAGATTGTTAGATACTAGAAAACTGGTAGATGGTTAGACTGACAGCAAAGCAGATAGCTGAAATTTAAGTACCTGCAGAGAGTGACTCTATCACAGAGGAGGCCGTTTTGAGCTATACATCGAAACCCTCAGTATTTGGAGGCATTTGGGTCATTCTGAAAGCAAGAGTAAGGAAAAGAGCTTAAAAGGGAGAGAATTCTTTGAAAGTTTACATAAGGAATAGATAGATAGTTAGATTATAAATCCCTTTTCCTCCTCAACTTAGCAAGAGATGGAAGAAACTGAAATGGTTAGCCTCAGAACTCAGGTTCTCCACACACAACAAAGGGTAGGATAAAGGCTTTAGTCTGAAAACAGGGACTAAGTGAAAGTGTTATATTGAGTGGTAAGACTCTCCTCTCTCCCTGTACCCCTCCAATTCTCTTTTCTTTACCCTTTGGCTCCCAGAATGCTGACAGCATAGGATAACAGAGGGTTCTCCTCTGGAGAAACTGACAAGTCCAAGAGGAAAGACCTAGAGTCTTGAGCAATTTGGGTTCTACCAAAGAAATAGCAGGTACCTTGCTTGTATCAGACCACTTAGATGTTTACTAAGTATACATTTTTGTGTGCTTCACTTTTCAATATTAAAAAAAATAGGCAAAGATCACTAGATATTTGTGGAAAACCTCTTACATGAAAACAAAACTCAGTCGGTGGGGGGATGGGGTGGTTGGGGGGGTTACCTTGAAAAGAAAAGAGAATAAGAGGGAATAAGAATAAGAAAACTTGCAAAAAATTACCGTCTCAAGGTGACAAAAGAAAGTAATACATCCATGAAACAGTATTTGTGTGCCAAGGAAGGAAGGAAGGAAGGAGGTTGGTCTTAGAAACCAAAAATATAATAAAAGTTAAGAATGCAAAGAAAATTTGGAAGATAAAGCCAACTTCCCAAAAAGTGGTTTAGGAATCCTGGATGGATGGAAGAAAAGAGGGAGGGAGGGAGGGAAGGAAGGACAGAAAAGATAAGAAAATTAAAGCATTAATCCAGGTAGCCTAATAACTAAAGTAGTTCCAAGGAATAGGGAGAAAATGAAGGGGGAGGAAATTGTCAAAGAAATAATTTAAGAAGTTTCCTGCTAACCAAAGAACATGGGTTTCTAGAGGTACAGGTCCCACAGTACCCAGCACTGTGAATAAAACCCACACCGAAGCATATCATCACAAGATTTCAGAACACCATGAATAAAGAGAAGACTCTGAAAGTTCTGGGGATGAAGAACAGGTTTACACAAAAGGTCTGGAGTCAGAATAGTCTCAGACTTCTTAACAACTCCTAAAACTAGAAGAGAGAAGTGTTATGAAGGTCTCAAGATAAGTTATTTTAACTTAAAATTCTGAATCAAGTGTAGTACAATAGATATTTTCAGAAGGTAAAGTCTCACAAAATTTTACCTTCCATGCTCTCTTTTTCCACATGTACACACACACGCACAGACACACACACATATACACACATACACACAACAAAAAAACCCTGCAAAATGTGTTCCACCAAAAAGCAGTGAATGACAAAATCCTAGGAAATAGCTGTGCAGCAGCCCACTTGGATCACAGCAGCAGACAGAGGGCCCCATTAGGCATTTTTTCCAAAAGGAAAATGAAATGGAAAAGATTATTTGATGTGTTGTATAGAATGGAGCTTTACCATTCTTTTGCAGAGTTTGGGGAAAAATTAGTGTTAAGTACACAGGCAATGGAAAAGGAAATACCTCCCTCCCAATCCCATCTTGTTTCATTTATTCTTCTCCTATCCCCCTACCCCCCCATACCATAAATGACTTAATCTCACAAAACAAACTGGGGGTTGCTGGGGGGAGGTGGGATTGGGAGAGGGGGAGGGGGCTATGGACATTGGGGAGGGTAAGTGCTATCGTGAGTGCTGTGAAATGTGTAAACCTGGCGATTCACAGACCTGTACCCCTGGGGATAAAAATACATTATATGTTTATTAAAAAAAAAAAAAAAATTTGGAAGGGAAGAAAAAAAAAAAAAAGGAAATACCTCCAAATCTCCATAAATCTCCATAAAAACAGGACAACAAAAGTATTTTTATATAAGAAAATATAATGATAGGGGCACCTGGGTGGCTCAGTGGGTTAAAGCCTCTGCCTTCAGCTCGGGTCATGATCCCAGGGTCCTGGGATCGAGCCCCACACTGGGCTCTCTGCTCAGGGAGCCTGCTCCCCTCTCTCTCTCTCTCTCTCTGCCTGCCTCTCTGCCTACTTGTGATCTCTGTCTGTCAAATAAATAAATAAAATCTTAAAAAAAAGAAAAAATATAATGATAATACATTTCATGGCTTAACTGTAAATAATGTAGAATAATCATCAAAATTAAAACACTGAATACTGATTTTTACAAAATCAAGGTTATAATTAAGATATTGGGGGGATAAGGGGTGGGAAAATGTGAGTGGTGGTAGGACTAAAGTCTGGTGGAAAATCAATGGATTATGTCTAAAATTTTAAAAATAAAGGCAAAGGAATATAAGCATATTAAACATAAGACTATAAATTTGAAGTCTGCTGAATAGTTATAAGAGGTATAATTACCTCAGGGAAACAGGCTTCAGGTTGGGAGTTATGAAGCAAGAGAATGCTGGTTTTTGTTGGAAGCCCTGTAATACTTTTAACTTTTAACAATTAGTACACATCTAGGACTATATTTTTTAAAATGAAAAACTGTTAAATGCTTTGAAAATTATTTCAGAAAGACTTCAGACACTGATCTGCAAGGATTATGCAGTGATTTGCCATTTGTTAGCAGCATTGTGTTCATCTACAACTAGAAAAAATAATTTTCTAACCATATATGCTTTAATAGTTTTATTGTTAACTTTCCATTAGGAGCAGACTATCTTCTACCATGCACTCATTGATACTTAATAATGCCTCCAATTATAATGGAATTTCTGTTTTCATATTTTTTTACATATAGGCCCTACCATTTTTTGTTTTTGCTTTTGAACTTTTTATTGAGACATAACATACCTATATAAAAGTGCACAACTCTTAAGTATATAGTTTGATTATTTTTCACAAAAAAGTACCAGATACCCAGAACAGACCAAAAACTAGCACTCCAGAAGTCCCTGTCATTATGCCTACCAGCTGCTATCTCCCTGCAAAGTTAACCACTGTTCTAACTTCTAACCCCAAAGGTTGGTTTTGTCTGTGTTTTGTTTTGTTTTGTTTTTTAAGTCACGTAAGAGAAATATAGAACATGCATTCTTTAGTGTCTGGCTTCTTCCAATCAACATTAAATTGTGACATGATCCATGTAGTTGTGTCTGTTTGTAGTTCATTCTCATTGGTATTTCATTGTGTAACTATACCCATAATTTGTTTAACTTTTACTGTTCAGGGGCATTTGTCTCGTTGTTTAGTATTATGTTTATTGTTGTACTCTATTCTTACATATATCCTCAGGTAAAAATATGACACCTTTCTCTTGAGTATAAACCTCAGAGTGGATTTGCAAGGTCATAGGGTATGTGTATATTCTGCTTTGGTTGATATTTCCAAATAGCTTTCCAAAATGGTCGTATACTTTAAATGGATGAAGTGCATATGAATTATATCTCACTGAAACTGTTGAAAAGAATCTCAGGTTTTTAAGAAAGTTACTCAAAAAGAGTTTTTATTGGTTAGTTGGAAGAAGCTGGATATTTACTCATTCTAATTTGACAAGTTAGAAACAACACTGGTGAGTGGACACCCTGTCTCATTCTGGATCTTGGAGGAAAAGCTTTCAGCTTTTCACTGTTGAGTATGATGTTGGCCATGACCTTTATTATGTTGATATACATTCCCTCCATACCCAGTTTGTTGAGAGTTTTTATCTTAAGTGGATATTGAAGTTCGTGAAATGCTTTTTCTACATCCATTGAGCTGATCATAAGATTTTTATCCCTTTTTTTATTAATGTGGTATATCACGTTGATTGATTTGTGGATGTTGAACTATCCTTGCATCCCTGAAATAAATCCTACTTAATCATGGTATAGAATTAAGTTTGCTAATGTTTTGTTGAGGATTTTTGCATTTATGCTCATTAGGGATATTGGCCTATACATTTCTTTTTTTGTAGTGTCCTTGCTGAATTTAATACCAAGATCAAGGTAATATTGGCCTCATAAAGTGAGTTTGGAAGTGGTCCCTCCTCTTTTATTTTTTGGAAGAGTTTAAAAGGATTATTATTAATTCATCTTCAAATGTTTGCTAGAAATCACCAGTGAAAACATCTGGTCCTGCCTAGACTTTTGTTTATTGGGAGATTTTTTTACTGATTCTATCTTTTTGCTAGAAATTATCTGTTCATATTTTCCATTTATGATTCAGTCTTGGTAGTTTGTATGTTTCTAGCAATGTATCTATTTCTTCTAGGTTGTCTACTTTATTGGTATATAAGTGTTTTAGTAGTCTCTTAAAATGGTATCAGTTATGATGTCTCCTCTTTCATTTATAATTTTTTTATTTGAGTCCTCTCTTTTTTCTTATTTAATCTAGCTACTGGTTTATCTATTTTGTTTATCTTTTCAAAAAGCCAGCTTAGTTTTATTAATCTTTTCTATTATCTTTTTAGTCTCTATTTCTGCTCTCATCTTTGTTGTTTCCTTTCTTCTACTTTAGGTTAATTTGTTCTTTATTTTTCTCATTATTACTTGAGGTATAAAGTAGTTTGGATTTTTTTAAAGATTTAATTATGTATTTTAGAGAGAGCAAGTGAGCGAGCATGTGCTCAAGCTGGGGAAGGGACAGAGGGATAGGGAGAATCCTCAAGCAGACTCACTGAGTGCAGAGCCTGACTGGGGCTCAATACCAAAACCATGAAATCATGACCTGAACCAAAATTGAGATTCAGATGCTCAACCACCTGAGTCACCCAGGCATTTAGTTAGGTTGTTTATTTGAGATCTTTCTTGTTTGTTAATGTGAATGTTTATCACCGTAAAATGACCTCTTAGAACTATTTTTGCTTCATCCTTTAAGTTTTGGTAAGTTGTATTTTCATTTTCATTTATCTCAACTTCCTGATTTATCTTTTGATTCCATCTTTGGCTCATTGGTTGTTTAGTAACATGTTACTTAATCTCCACATATTTGTGAATTTTTCCAGTTTTTTGGTTTTTGTTTTTGGGTTTTTTTTTTTTTTTTTTTTGGTAATTGATTTCTAGTTTCATACCATTGTGGTTGTAAAAGATGCTCAGTATGATTTCAGTTCTCTTAAATTTGTTGAGACATATTTTGTGGGCTAACATGTGATGTATACTGGAGATGTTCCATGTGCACTTGAGAAGAATGTGTATTCTGTTATTGGGTGGAATGTTCTGTAAATGTCTATTAGGTACACCTGGTGTACTTCTGTCTGAGTGATCTATAATTGTTAAAAGTGGTATATTGAAGCGGTCTACTATTATTATATTGCTGTTTCTTTCTCCCATCAGTCGGTTAAGTAGCTGCCTTCAGCCCAGATCATGATCCCAGTGTCCTGGGATCGAGCCCCACGCTGGGCTTCCTACTCAGCAGGAATCCTGCTTCTCCCTCTCGAGCTCCCCTGTGCTTGTGTTCCCTCTCTCACTGTCTCTGTCTGTCAAATAAATAAATAAAATCTTTTTAAAAATGAAATAAATTTTTTTATTTTTTTTAAACAGAAGTGGGAGTTGCCCCCACATTTTTATTTTACTGCTCAGATGTTAAAAAGTTAAAAATTATAGACAGAAAAGGGGAGAAGTTTCCTGAGGAAACATTTATTTATTTATTTATTTATTTAGAAACAGTGTGTATGCACAGGTAGGGAGGTGGGTGCAGTAGGAGAGGGATACAGGTAGAATCTTAAGCAGAGCCCACCCCAGGGCTAAGTCTCACAACCCTGAGATCATGAGCTGAGCCGAAACTAAGAGTCAGACATTTAACTGACTGAGCCACCCAGGCACCCCAGAAAAATAGACTTTGAATTGCTTTTGCAAATAAAAATTTAGGTAAAAGCTAACAGAACAACAAAAACTTAATGGAAAACTATAATATTGGTTTTAAAATTCTTACATCCTGATTTCTTTCAGAGGCAGTGCTTGATTCTTAGTTATTCTTATTTCCTTTCCTAAATCTATGGCAAAAAGTCAGTGGACTTTGTTTTCTTATTTGTATTTTTTATACTAAGGAATCCCCTGAGACAGATTGTTCTTCACTTTTGCCACCTACTTCGCCTAGATATAACACTGTTTTCATGTAACTCTTGGTCTTATTCTACATAAAAGCAGTTTTTCAGGGGCACCTGGGTGGCTCAGTGGGTTAAAGCCTCTGCTTTCAGCTCAGGTCATGATCCCAGGGTCCTGGGATCGAGGCCCGCATCTTGCTCTCTGCTCAGCAGGGAGCCTGCTTCCCCCTCTCTCTCTGCCTGCCTCTCTGCCTACTCTGTCAAATAAATAAATAAAATCTTTTTTAAAAAATAAAAAAAATTTTTAAAAAGCAGTTTTTCATTTTTGTGTTAGCAAACCTCAAAGCAGAAATTGGCAGTGCTTTTGAAATATTTATTATTTTATTCTTATTTCATATTAACTTTGAATTTATTCTAGAAAATTTAGAGAATATAGATAAGTAATTAACTTAAAGTAAATCCCACTAACCAGATAACTACTATTTAAACTTTTGTGGTTATCCCTCCAGTCTTTTTTCTTAGCATACATACGTATATAGATCCCCAAACTTTTTAAAATAAATGTAAAAATCATACTCTACATGCTATTTGAGTCATAAACATTTACCATAGCATAAAATCTTTCTCTAGAACATAATTCTTAATGTACTGTATACCACAGAGCAACTGTATCATAGTTTAACCATTCACCTCTGTGTAGACGTTTGTTATTTTGAGTATTTTTAAGCAGTGCTTTTTTTTTTTTTTAAAGATCTTATTTATTTATTTGACAGAGAGAGACACAACCAGAGAGGGAACACAAGCAGGGGGAATGGGAGAGGGAGAAGCAGGCTTCCTGCTGAGCAGAGAGCCCAATAAGCAGTGCTTCTTAGATTAGCCTTTGAAAAATGTTAAATGACCAATTCTCCCTTTTCTGATTCCTTTTCTAAAAGTGTTTTTCTGGCAAATTCAAGCATTAGAAGAGGGGGAGACCTTTAGAGTTCTAAGTTTGAATCCTGCTGTGCCTGCCACACACTAGTTGTGTGACCTCAAACAGCAATAACTGATGTGAAGTACCCTCACAGAGTAGGCATTTCTTGATTGCTTTTCTTTCCCTTTTCAAGTATTTTGCTCAAGTATAATGCTAGCCTTGAGGAACTTTGTAAAGACGTTTTAATATTCTTATTCCCTGGATAAAGCAGAGATAACTAATTTTTGGCAGTCAACTTTTGGCTACTAACATTCGTTTTCTAGCTGTCAATTTAATGTTTTGTGTTTTTTTTTTTTTTTTTCACTCTCTTTTTCTCCTAGAGATAAGATTTCAGTTTCCACAGCTGACTGGAGTGCTTACCCTTGCTTTCTTTATTCATAATTGTATTATTACACTCTTGAAGAACAACAAGAATCAAGAAAACAATGTGAGTAATTGTCAGAGGAATTGAATTTTGTTACTGGATCTTAATTCTTAAATTTAAACCGTGGAACTGTAGTCAGCAAACTTTTTCTGTAAAGATTTAGATAGTAAATATTTTAGGCCTTACGGTCTTTGTTATAACTGCCTAACTCTGCCTCTGTGTCCTAAGTAACTATGTATCATATTTGAACAACTGGATCGTGGCTATGTTTCAAGAAAACTTTATTTACAAAGACAGACAGTGGGCCAGATTTCATGATAGACTGTAGCTTGTCAACCCCTGCTGTAGAATAATCACTGAAAAAATGAAGAGGCATTGCTAATAGCCAACAGTGGTCATACAGTCTTTTTAAAATATCCAGGTTATCTAGAAGATTAAAAAAAGAAGAAGAAGAAAAGAAACAAAGAATAGATGGGAAAACTGAAGACAAATAGCAAGATAATAGATTTAAACCCAATCATGTTGATAATAACTTTAAGTATAAATGGTCTAAATGCTAATTAAAAGATATCAGACTGATTAAAAAAAAAAACCTGACTACAGTTGACCCTTGAACAAAATGGTTTTTGTTTGTTTGTTTGTTTGTTTGTTTACAGCATAACAGTGTTCATTGTTTTGGCATCACACCCAGTGCTCCATGCAGTACGTGCCCTCCCTATTACCCGCCACCTGGTTCCTCAATGCCCCCCCCCCCCCCCCCCCCGCCGGCCCCTTCAAAACCCTCTGGTTGTTTTTCAGAGTCCATAGTCTCTCATGGTTCATCTCCCCTTCCAGTTTCCCTCAACTCCCTCTCCTCTCCATCTCCCCATGTCCTCCATATTCTTTGTTATGCTCCACAAATAAGTGAGACCATATGATACTTGACTCTCTCTGCTTGACTTATTTTGCTCAGCATCATCTCTTCCAGTCCCGTCCATGTTGCTACAAAAGTTGGTTATTCATCCTTTCTGATGGAGGCATAATACTCCATCGTGTATATGGACCACATCTTCCTTATCCATTTATCCGTTAAAGGGCATCTTGGTTCTTTCCACAGTTTGGCGACCGTAGCCATTGCTGCAATAAACGTTGGGGTACAGATGGCCCTTCTTTTCACTACATCTGTATCTTTGGGGTAAATACCCAGCAGTGCAATTGCAGGGTCATAGGGAAGCTCTATTCTTAATTTCTTCAGGAATCTCCACACTGTTCTCCAAAGTGGCTGCACTAACTTGCATTCCCACCAACAGTGTAAGAGGGTTCCCCTTTCTCCACACCCTCTCCAACACGCGTTGTTTCCTGTCTTGCTAATTTTGGCCATTCTAACTGGTGTCAGGTGGTATCTCAATGTTGTTTTAATTTGAATCTCCCTGATGGCTAGTGATGATGAACATTTTTTCATGTGTCTGATAGCCATTTGTATGTCTTCGTTGGAGAAGTATCTGTTCATATCTTCTTCCCATTTTTTGATATGATTATCTGTTTTGTGTGCGTTGAGTTTGAGAAGTTATTTATAGATCCTGGATATCAACCTTTTGTCTGTACTGTCATTTGCAAATATCTTCTCCCATTCCGTGGGTTGCCTTTTGAACAAAATGGTTTTTTATTTGTCTTTTTTTTTAAAGAATGCACATTCTTTTCAAATCCTTGGAACATATACTGAGATAACCATATGCTAGGAAATTGAATAAATCTCAATAAATTTAAAAGGATTGAAATCATGCCAAGTATGTTCTTTGACCACAATGAAGTGAATTAAAAAATCACTGACAAAGAAATTGGGAAAATTGACAAATACATGGACCTTATTTAATTAGCAGCCTCATACATAAGCAATGTGTCAAAGAAGAAATCTCAAGAAAAATTGGAAAATACTTTGAGATAACTAAAAATGAAGACACAACATAGCAATACTTATGGGATGCAGCAAAAGCAGTGCTTGAAGGGAGATTTTATAGCTATAAATAGCTACACTAAAAAAGAAGAAAGATCTCAAATCAATAGCCTAACCTTCTCCCTTACAACACTAGAGAAAAAAAGAGTGAACTGAACCTAAAGCAGGCATAAGTTAACCAGTTACTTGTGGCCTTGTCTGCAGATTTTGAAATCAGTTTGATGGCTTCTAACCATGTAAATGAAAATCATGGTGAAGCTCTAATAGAGCTATGTACAATTGTTACTGAAATACAAAGGAAGAAGGGTTCACTGAGCCTGGGGGTTCTGAGAAGACTTCAGGTAATGTTTGGTAGAGTCATTATGAAGGCAAAAATCCTTCTAAGGAGAAGGAAATTAGCTCTCAAATTAGGCCAAGATAAATCAAATTCTAACATTTTCATGTTTACTCTTACATGTTAACACATCTGTCATATTACCTGCTAATGGGGTTAGAATTCAGTTAATCTGGGTTTTCCAAACCTAATGACCTTTTCATAACATTATTTTATACCTATCTCTCAGGGTTTTAATCACAATTAAACATTATAAAATAGGGAAAATATTTAACATGCTGTGGTGTATAGAAACAGCTAGAAATTTTTTGTTTCTATATCCCTCTTACCTTCTTTCCTTACATTTAGACTGTGAATCTCTCACCTAACAGAAAATATTTTCCCCTTCAGATTCTTTCCAGTGCCTTAAAACTTGTTTTGCAATGAGAATATTATCAATTCTTCTCCAAGATTTCTTCCTATAATGCTAAAGTAGATCCCCAGAAAAATACATAATGAACCATGTCAGTTCTTCCTTACCTTTTTTCTCATAAGTGTACTAGATTTTAATTTAATTTTTCAATTTTTTTGTTTATAGATTTTATTTATTTGAGAGCGAGAACAAGAGCAGGGTCAGGGACAGAGGCAGACGGAGAAGCAGGCAGAAATGCTTGGTGGAGAAGCAGGCTCCCACTGAGCAGGGAGCCCTAGGACAGGACGGGAGCTTGATCCCAGGACCTTGAGATCATGACCTGAGCTGAAGCCAGACGCTTAACAGACTGAGCCATTCAGATTCCCCTATATTTAGTTTTTATCTTGGGAATTTTTAGTTTTATTATACTTTTGTCAAAAACAGTTTTAACTCTTCTGAGGGAATAGGAATTCCCTCTTCTGAGGGAATAGGAAGAAAGTCTTGTTTATCCTAACTAAGCATTTGAAGCTTTGCAATGTAAGGGGAAAATGAGCATATACTTTTAAAGCTCTGTACTTTTAAATCTCTTCCTCTTCCTTCACAAATTCCCTGACTCATTGTCACTTGAACAAAGCTACCTACTCCAAGTTTTAGGAAGTTTAGAAAGCTATGTGGAAAATACCTGTTTCATCTTCACAGGAAATAACGTAAATCTCATTAATGTATTCCTTGGTGTAATCTAAGTCTCCTGTCCACACTAATCAATTCTTTTCTTAGGCCAACTTAGACCAAGTAATGTATTGGATCATTCTATCCATAAGGCTCTGCTTCTCAGACTTTACCACTAAAGTTTTAGTTCCTAATAACAGAGAATGCCTCGTATATCTGGGAATCTGCAGGTGAAGAGCACAGTTTCATTGAAGTGTCATATTTCACCTTAAACATGCATGCACATTTTTACTGTACTCTAAATTAGTTTGTTTTAGTAGAAAAGTCTTAATGAGTTAAATAACAGGCAAACCTCACTTTACACAGTTCCTACATGCATGACTTTGTTACTGTGGTTTAATTAAGTTACCTCAGTCCCCCGAACACTGTGGCTCAAATTCCAAGTACCACAGGATTTGAAATTTGAGTACTTACATGAAGTAATAGCTACCAGCCCTTCAATTCACAAATCACCACATAAATAACAGACCTATATCATGGTCTGTTACCAATCACATCACTTCTTTCAAAGTCTGTTATTGATTGGTCACTACACATCTGTCATTCACTTTACACACAGACTGCCAAGTGGATAGTTGAGTCATCTCCTTCTTACCCGATGTTAAATCCACATAATATTTTACAAAAATGGAAAATCAAGAGAGAAAATTGACAAAGGTGAAAGTGCAATAATGAAATAAAAAGTGAAAATGCTGGAAATGAAATTTGAATGAAACATGAATGGAACCATAAAAGAAACCCACTTGCGGAAATGTAGATGTTCAAGAGACATTTAGTGTGCAGCCAGAGGAACCTGGGGACCTGGGGAAGGTAAATTTACCAACATGAATGAGGAAAGTGGTTGTGATAAGAATGAAGTTGTTCTCAAGGAAGTAGCACTATCAGAAAACTTCACACTGAAAGAATTCTGAGAGATACTTCACAGCTTTGAAGGCACAGTGGATGAAGTGATGGAAGCTGATACAAACTTAGAAGAAAGGAATATGACAGTTCACTAAAGCATGGAAAAGATGCTTGCTCTGTATTGTAATTATACCATGAGAAGGAGGAAACAATTCGAAGTGCTCTTGGTAAATTTTTACAAATTAAAAAAAAAAAACACACACTTTAATTCTTGATGTTTTTGAGGTTTTAAAATAGTATATTAGGGCTCCTGGATGGCTCAGTCAGTTAAGTGTCTGCCTTCAGCTCAAGTCATGATCCCAGGATCCTGAGACTGAGTCTCGCATCAGCTCCCTGCTCAGCAGGGGGATCTCTTTCTCCCTCTCCCTCTTACCCTTCCCCTAGCTCATGCTCTTGCTCAATCTTTCAAATGAATAAATAAAAAAATCTTTAAAAAAATAAAATAGTAAATAAATAGTACTTTTGCTTTTTTTTTCATTTCCTATACAGTGAGGGTTTTTAATGTTTCGACAAAAATTGTTAAGTCATGGAACAGTTTTCTTCTCGTGGATTATTATGATCGCATCACACATTTTTTTTAACAACTGATAATTTATTGAAATAGTTGGTATAAGTATCTACAGTAGTGATTTCAGCCATTTAATACTGATGGAAGTAATCTGTTTAATAACCTCTGAAGGACAGTGCAAATTAATGAGTGGCTTGTGGATCCTTGTCTAGATTTGACTTTGGAAAATCTTTGGAATCTTAGTAGCTTCAGCCCAAGGAGTTTTCTCATAGTGATTTTCAGAGTCTTGGTGGGCATCCAAACTCGTTCTTTTACTTTAATATTCTTTTCCTTTTTGCCTCCAATCAAGTCAGCACAGATTCTCCAGGGCATATGTACATTCAGTGGATCCCTACATCAGGTTTTACGGGAGTCTTTCTGGTATCTGTAAGCCATGGCTGCAGTGCACAGCTTTCTGACCAGCTTGCTCCTGGGTGAGAGCGAACAGCAATGAGGCAGGAGCAGGTGGACCTCAGCTGTGCTGCATCTGCCCCCACATCTTCCTCAAAGAGGTATCCAAGGCAGTTTTAATGTCATACTGCCTTTAAAAAAGAGGACAGCCTCTATTTGTGCTTCCTAAAACTGCAAAGTAGAATCACTTTTCTGGAAAATTACACCAGTGTATCTGGAGATATACATTCCCCAGTAGGAGAGGCTCAGGACTGCGTGGAAAGAGAGACATTTCAGTTCATGGTCTCCCAAAGATTGCAGGAAGATTCTCTGCCTTTCTTACTAGAACACTCCATGGGCCTTGAAATCTGTATTTTATATGGAAATACCGTAAAATGGGTTCCTGTTTCTGCTCCCTTTTGGGACTAGCACTTTGTAGAACTAGTACGTTAGGTTCAGCTGATAAATTTGACTCAACTTTTGTCTTTTGTGGGAAATATTTTTTAAAAAGAAGCTTAAAAGTTTAAATGGATGATGGTTTCTTATTGTCTTAATTGAAACTAGGGTATGAGGTGTAGTCTAGCTTTCAAAAAAATCAGACTTTGGGGCACCTGGGTGGCTCAGTGGGTTAAAGCCTCCGCCTTCAGCTTGGGTAATGATCCCAGCATCCTGGGATCTGGGATGGAACCCCGCATTGGGCTCTCTGCTCAGCAGGGAGCCTGCTTCCCCCCCCACCTCGCCCCCCCCCCCCCGCCTGCCTCTCTGCCTACTTGTGATCTCTGTCAAATAAATAAAATCTTTAAAAAAAATTAGACTTCATGTTAACTTCTTAAAATATTAGTAACTACTAATGATAAAGCTAACATTCTGTAATGTGAAGCTAACACTTCGTGCTAACAAAATTCTAAACACTTTAAATACTTGTAAATACATACTCTTTTTTATTGCATTGAAATTAGCTTAGCTATTTGCATAAATTAAGCTAAATGGGTAGCTGAGAAAAAAATTCTGAGAAAAAAAAATGTCATTTGGTTTATTTAATGATTATACTTTTCAGCAGGTTTCAGTAAATAATTTTA
The DNA here is from genome assembly GCF_922984935.1 of Meles meles. NCBI lineage: Eukaryota > Metazoa > Chordata > Mammalia > Carnivora > Mustelidae > Meles > Meles meles. Next base: position 97,861,284 of record NC_060068.1, read on the forward strand.
CTCATAGAAGTTCTGTTAATATATATTTTCTTGAGATTTAAGTCAGAAAATATGAAGCTGGAATGCCTGGGTGGGTCATTGGGTTAAACGTCTGCCTTCAGCTCAGATCATGATCTGCAGGTCCTGGGATCTAGTTCCATGTTGGGTTCCTTGCTCACCTGAGAGGGTGCTTCTCCTTCTGCCTGCCACTTGCTCTCTCTCTCTCTCTCTCTCTCTCTCTCTCTGACAAATACATAAGTAAAAAAAAAAATTTTTAATGTGAAGCTGAATTAATAGGTAAAGAATGGAAAGAAAGTTGTCTTTCTAAACAAATAAGAGAATTTTGTACTGCTTTCTCTTTACGAGTTTTCAGGATACTAGTGTAATATTCACTTCCAATTTCTAATGTCTTCCCACTTAGCATTGTCCATTCATTGCTTCATGGTGCCTTTATCATCCATAATGATACTCTGAATTGTTAATGTTGTTTTAGTCATTCAGAGCCAGTAAACAAAGGCTTAAAAGGCAGAAGACAAAAGAATAAAAAGGCCTCATTTGCTTCTATATAAACGGTAGTAGGACTTGGATCTAAAGACATTTGTGAAGGAGGAAAATAATGTGGCTTCTAAACAGGTATAATGATCAGATTTTTCAGCTTTGTTAAGTTCAGCTTAATTTCATGGTGGTGTTTTTGTTTTTTTTTTTTTTTTTCACTAAACAGTTTTTTTCTTGTGTCACGAAATGGGATATAAGTTCTATTCCTTAGTAAGGCATACCTTACCAAAAGAAAAAAAAATGTTGTAGAGTTGAAGATCATCCAACTCATTCTATATCATCAGATATATAGTCTCTATAACCATCTAGGAAATGATCCTGGGTATGTGGACTAACCTCTTGGTATTTCCTCATCATGCTTGAATTAGAACCTATACAGTGCTTTTTTTGTTTTGTTTTGCCTGTCTTTATCTCGTTTCACACCGTGCTAGTTCTTTAAAAACAATTTGCAGTGCCTTATATCTCAATTTGTTATTTACTTTTTGCTTCTTCATATGAATCTGTGTAGTTTACTTAACTGTACATCATTAGAAGTTTTATGTAAATGTCTAGGGTAGGTCTCTGTGGTCAGTTTCTGTCATTTTTGTTAGTAAATGCTCTACTGCATAGTATTTTCACTATGAACGGTATGTGGAACAAATTATAAACCATATTCAAGAAGCAGAATGTGCTTCCAGCACCACTTATGTCCCCTGCTAAAGCTAGTCCTCATTCTGAGGTGACATTTTTCCCATCACCCTGCCAGCAATTGCTTATTCATAAGGCAGAGTAGATTACCTAACCTAATATGTAGGATTCATATTGTCACTTGTGCCTCTTTTTAAGTATATTTTTACTTTGAGACTCGTCTAAAAGATGGCTTTTTTTCTCCCTTTTCCATTAAATGGACTACTAGGCTAAATCTCCAGGCCTAGTACAGTGATAGCTGGTGTTTAAGCCAGAGAATAGCAAAACCCACATGTGTTCATGGTATTCGTAGGTGGCACGTTTCCCAGGAACATGCTAAACCTCAGCTGCTTTCATATTAAAACATCTTTTCTGTTCATTAGAGTAGTTTCAGATGAAAACAGATATGCAACTCTTGACCTAGTTGCATTGAATGTACATTTAGACTACTACAAAACAGAACTTTTCTGATTTTAGTATTTCTCTTGCATCTGTGTGTGCACTCTGCTGTATCCTCGGTTACTTGTAACTTGTTACCTCTTTATCTTTGTTTTCTTTTTTAAGATTTTATTTATTCATTTTGAAAAGAGAGCATGTACACACAAGCAGAGGGAGTTGGAGAGGGAGAAGCAGGCTCTCTGCTGACCAGGGAGCCCAATGTGAGACTCCATCCCAGGACCCTGAGATCATGACCTGAGCTGAAAGCAGACACTTAACTGACTGAGTCACCCAAGCGCCCCATCTTTGTTTTCTTTATTATTGTTTATTAACTGTGACATAGATGCATTCGAGACTGATCATTTGTCTACTTAATAGCTAAGGGCATGCAATTTGGAACCATAACATCTTTATTTTGAACACTGACTTCACCAGCTACTTACAACCATGAACAAGTTTTATAACCTTGCTGTACTAGTTTATTCATTTATAAAATGAAGAAAATGAATGCACCTGCGTTTAATGAGATTATGCATGTAAAGTGCTTAGTGCATAGCCTAGCACCTAGCCAGTTTAATAACCGGCTACTAACTAAAACCAGCATGGTTATTATTTTTTCAGTGCATTTATTTACCAGTTTCCACCTCTGTCCCAGGTATTGTTCTTGGTATTGAGGATATAAAGATGAAAAAGACACAGCCCTTGCTCTCAAGGATCTCATAGTCTAGTGGTATGAACAAGCTTAGACATAAAAAAATTAAAATACAGGGGCGCCTGGGTGGCTCAGTGGGTTAAAGCCTCTGCTTTCGGCTCAAGTCATGATCCCAGGGTCCTGGGATCGAGCCCCACATCGGGCTCCCTGCTCAGCGGGGAGCCTGCTTCCTCCTCTCTCTCTCTGCCTCTCTGCCTACTTGTGCTATCTGTCAAATAAATAAATAAAATCTTTAAAAAAAATTAAAATACCAGCTTGATAACAAAAACTACTAACCTTGTTGAGGGACAGTTTTTTTCCACTTGTGAGCTTTCATTCATGAACATAGATTAATAATAAAAACTAACAATAGCCACAGTACACTCTAGTAGATGTTGTATTTCAGGTATGTGTACAGTGCTATAAGAACAGGAAAGCAGAAGGGAAAACTGACTTATTATCAGGAAGCCCTTGTACCTTAGCCTTATCATCTTCATCAGACTTTCCCCCAAAAGGCTACTAAGATACATGTCTTTGCGGAAAGCTGACCAGAATAATGGGTGACCAGGTAGGTGCTAGAGAGGCTAAAGACTGTCTGTGAAATGGTAGCTGTCCCACTTTATGTATAGCTGTCTCTTACACATCTGTTTTGGACTCCCAGGATTTTGCATTTTTTTTTTAAAGATTTATTTATTTGCTTGACAGAGATCACAAGTAGGCAGAGAGGCAATCAGAGAGGAGGAAGCAGGCTCCCTGCTGAGCAGAGAGCCCCATGCGAGGCTCAATCCCAGGACCCTGAGATCATGACCTGAGCCGAAGGCAGAGGCTTTAACCCACTGAGCCACCCCAGGATTTTGCATTTTATGAGACTACCCTGTTCTTGACTTACATTGAGTAGGTTGAAAGTAGAATGACTTTTAAACATCATTATGAGAGACTATTACCCTTTGATATGAAAGGTAGAGTTGCCGTGTTCATTTCTGTTCATTCTCTACAAGACTGTGAGACAACCTTAGGAGTGACTAAAGTCTAGCCTGAAATGGGCCCTAGGCTTCATGAACTAAAGAGGAAAGACTTGGTGCACCTGGGTGGCCCAGCTGGCTAAGTGGCTGCTTTCAGCTCAGGCTGTGATCCCAGGGTAATGGGATCGAGCCCCACATCAGGCTCCCTGCTCAGCGGGGAGCCTGCTTCTCTGTCTCCACTCCCTGTTGAATAAATAAACAAAATCTTAAAAAAAAAAAAAAAAGAGTAAAGATTTGGAAATCCCCTGAAGCTTCCTTCCTCAACCCTAAACAATGAGAAGCTCTCTGAGAATGCTAGAACCAACCTGCATAATCCCAAATTCCTGTGGCTTCTTCATAGTTATGTCCAGCATCTAATTCAGGGTCTGGAATCCCTGGTTTGTTTTCAAGCTGATTGTCTATTTAAACCTAACCTTAGGATCTCTCATAGCTTGTTACTTGCATTTTAAGTGAATTTATCAACATTCAAGTTTATAAATTTCTATTCTTGCTCAGCCCATTTAAGAAGAGTTGTCCAAAAAATCACAAATGCTCCCTAATGCCAAATGTCCACTTTCCTAATTATGTTATCAAACTAAAGTAAAATTGTATATAATTTTTTTCTTATCCGTTTTCTTAACTTTCAAAATAATTTGTGTTTAAAATGAAAAATGAATAGGCTTATTGCCATAATTTAGTTGTGCTGAATTGTTTGGCTGAAACTTTAGCGATGATGGAGACCAGATTTGTGAGCCATGGAATATGTTCTGTTTGGATCTGACAGCTGGCTGCATTAAATATCTTGGAGCTTTTTCCTTCACATGGGGGTAGGAGGTCAGGAGGGTGGGAACAACAGTGGAAGAAAGCAGTCCACTTTATTTAATGTGCTGCATTTGTTTACTGATTCTAATAATAACATTGTACAGCTGTTGGAACAGTTGCCTTTTGATTTCCTTTTGTTTACTGTTTAGGTTTGTTAAGCTTGTTTGTGATACCTGCTTACTATCTGCCCTTTAACTAGCTTTTCTTCTTTATTAAATATGTTTTAATACTGTACCAGTTTCTTTCAGCCCAGGCATGCTTTGATGGTTTAACAAAGTCAATTTACTAAAAGAAAACCTTTTTTAATTGTGTAGGTCACAATTGAAGGTGACTGAAGGTGGCTGATTTTTGCTTTCTTGTCCCTGAGCTTTATTCTTTGTAATCAAATGTTTTGTAATGTGGTAAATAAATTACCTTAGAGGGGCACCTGGGTGGCACAGTGGGTTAAGGCCTCTGCCTTCAGCTCGGGTCATGGTCTTAGGGTCCTGGGATTGAGCCCCACGTCTGGCTCTCTGCTCGGCAGGGAGCCTGCATCCCCCTCTTTCTCTGCCTGCCTCTCTACCTACTTGTGATCTCTGTCAAATAAATAAATAAAATCTTTATCTTAAAATAAAAAGTAAGGGTGCCTGGGTGGCTCAGTGGGTTGAGCTGCTGCCTTCGGCTCGGGTCATGATCTCAGGGTCCTGGGATCAAGTCCCGCATCGGGCTCTCTGCTCGGCAGGGAGCCTGCTTCTCTCTCTCTCTCTCTCTGCCTGCCTCTCTGCCTCCTTGTGATCTCTCTCTCTCTCTCTCTCTCTGCCTGCCTCTCTGCCTACTTGTGATCTCTCTCTCTCTCTCTCTCTGTCAAATAAATAAATAAATAAATAAAATCTTTAAAATAAAAAGTAAATTACCTTAGAAATTAGTCAATTTTTGGTTAAGCCACCATTTATGTTAATTTACTAAATCTGTCAACAGATAGGGCAGCTTAATCTACATGCTCCAAAACAGTACAAAAAAAATTTTTTCAGACTAATTGTGAAGTATTGTTTTAGACAATACTTTTCAGACTAATTGTGATTTTGTTTTATCTAATTTCTGTGAACAGATTGGATACCTAGAAGGCATATACATAAAAACACACACAGCCAAAAGATAAATCTTGAATTTTGGTCAGTTTTCTTTTTTAGTCTATTCAGGCAGACTTAACTGCAGGTTTATTCAGTGTTATGGGAATTTTGTTCTCTTTTTACAGGTGAGGGACTTGTCCATTGCTTATATGCTGGTGACATTAACTTACCTCTATATTGGAGTCCTGGTTTTTGCTTCATTTCCTTCACCGCCATTAACCAAGGATTGCATAGAGCAGGTAAGGCACTAGGTGTACCTTCTTTGTGATTTTTATACTTTCCTATCTGCAGAGCAGGCAGGGTGATACAGTAGCAAGTTATAATACCAGACAGACCAGGGTTTGAATACCTTCTCTACTGTTTAATCTGCATATGAGATTTTAGGCACCTTCCCCATCCTTTCTAAACTTCAGTTTCCTATTCCATTAAGTAGTATAATACATACACCATAGATTTTTTAAAGAGATTCTTAAGAAGGTGTACTGCATGCTGAACCCTTGTGGTACTCGGAATAGGTAATTACTATTATGATGTACATAGTATTTCTCTTTGTTTGGAAAACAGTTACTGGTGGTATTCATGATTTATAAAACCTTTGCTAGGAATACATGCAACCTCCTTATTTTCCAAAGCCCAGATCTGGAAATGTCCTGGGTAATCTGGTGTCTTTGCTTATCAGTCCCCAATGATAGGTCTGATACTCATTTTTGTACAGCATGGTGGGCAGTAAAACAAATGTTTCGCTGTTAAAAAGAGAGGAAGAGATGGAAAGACTAGAAGAAAAGATTTTACCAAAAAAGTTGCCATAAGTAATACTTTTTTTGATTTGACCCATTATAAACTTAGGAACAGTGTAGTTTCTAGTTTAATGTGACTGACAAATTTCTCACAAAAATAGCATTTTACAGATGAATTTCTTTCTAGCCAGAAGAAATTCCTCTAATAAGAGTATAATGGAATATACAGTGTAATTTGTTATGGTGAATTAAAAGAGTTATTTCTGCATAGTAGTGTTAATAACGTTCTCATCTTTATAAGAGAAATGTTTGAATTATTACTGTTATGATATCTTGAAATGTTCTTCTCTTGATTTCCATGATTCCAGAAGTTCTTTGGCAGCCAAATGTTCGCTGAAAATTCCCCTGATGTGAACAATCCCGTATAAAGCCCACTCTGTTGGGAATAGGAATATCTATGGTATTCGTATGTGAAAGGAAACAAAAAATTCTGAGTAATTAACTTTCTTTTTAGATGCCAAACTAAAATGGAGAAAATCATGAAAGGAAATAGAAATAAATCCTTTCTTTTTAGTTATAGGCTATAGATAATAATGATACTATGTGATACATATACTCTCACATTCTATAATCTTTACTTTGGAAGTGCTATGATGTTTCAGGGAAGGAAAAGCAAGAGAACTAGTGAGGATCAAATAGCACTGAATTAATATTAATTCATAATTAATATGTAAGTCATAATTATATGAATTAATATATAATTCATAATTAATATTAAATAGCCTTTTTTAAAAAGATTTTATTTATTTATTTGACAGATCACAAGTAGGCAGAGAGGCAGGCAGAGAGAGAGAGAGAAGCAGGCTCCCTGCTGAGCAGAGAGCCCGATGCGGGGCTTGATCCCAGAACCCTGGGATCATGACCTGAGCCGAAGGCAGAGGCTTAACCCACTGAGCCACCCAGGTGCCCCAATAAATAGCCATTTAAATCTACTAAAACAGATATATGCTTGTACCTTACAGAACATTGCTTCTGTGGTTTTGTGAAGAGCAAGGTTTTCTTTGTTGTTGTTTTAATGTCAGATCAATTGCAGAATGATACTTAAGTAAAATAAAATAATAATGTGGCAATGTCAAATTTCTCTAAAAATTTCTAAACATTTCAATTTTTGTACTTAATTTACTGAAAAATAATAGTTCACATAGAGTTTGTGGATGAGCACTGGTCCACAAACCAAAACTTGAGTGGCACCTATGTTCCAAACAAGCAAAAGACATTCAGTTTTATAAATTTGTATGTACTAAGTTGATTTTTAACATTACTTCATTATCTTTCTTGGACTAGAATTTTTTAGACAACTTCCCTAGCAGTGACATCCTGTCCTTCATTGCAAGGATATTCCTGCTATTCCAGATGATGACTGTATACCCACTCCTAGGCTATTTGGCTCGTGTTCAACTATTGGGCCATGTCTTCGGTGACGTTTATCCTAGGTAAGGGCTCTTCGCTTGACCAGCAAGATGTGCCAAGCAACAAATGACTGTGCAAACAAGTCAGTTTAAAATGTGACTGATCTTTTTGCTATAAAAATTTACCTAATCAAAATGGTTACTAAGGATAGATCACAGGTGTTCTTTTCCCTGAAGAGCTATAAAATTAGAATCCACTTCCTTGTCCAGAATGATTTCAAGTTTGTTCCTTCTAGCATAGTTATGTCAGCTCTGATACCAACTATATTTATCTTGTGATTTATTTGCCATTAATCTACACATTGCCAAGAAGTTAATAGTACCTAGTACCTATATTAGCAATGTATAGCTAATGAGAAGCAATGCTTTTAATTATTGGTTATTGATATGTTCTTGTATATTTATTAACATTCTTGCATTTTTATCTAAATTGTAGTTGTTTAGAATTGAAGGTAACATATACAACAAGGTTAAGTTCCTATTTGCTTCTATAATTACTGCTATAATTTTTTTTTAAACATAACATATTTTTTTTTTAAGATTTTTATTTATTTGACAGACAGAGATCACAAGTAGGCAGAGAGGCAGGCAGAGAGATAGAGGAAGGGAAACAGGCTCTCCACTGAGCAGAGAGCCCGATGCGGGGCTCGATCCCAGGACGCTGGGATCATGACCTGAGCCGAAGGCAGAGGCTTTAACACACTGAGCCACCCAGGTGCTCCTAATTTTTAATCTCTTACTGGTGATGGACCGGTTTTGAGTCATTTTGAAAATCTGTTCAAAGCTGCTTACTCTCATCCAGGAGAAATTTCCATATACTGCTTCAGGGTTTCCCTGGAACTTCATTTTGGATTCCTGGTTAACTCCTGCTCTAAAATGAAGTTTTAATAGAGATTCACCCTAGTAAAAAATACCCAGTCCTAACCTATTTTACTTGAAATAAATAATTTTTTAAGATTTTATTTATTTGTCAGAGAAAGAGAGATCACAAGTAGGAAGAGAGAGGCAGAGAGAGGGGGAAGCAGGCACCCCGCTGAGCAGAGAGCCCAACGCCGGACTCAATCCCAGAACCCCGAGACCATGACCCAAGCCAAAGGCAGAGGCTTAACCCGCTGATCCACCCAGGTGCCCCGAAATAAATGGTCCTAAATGAAGAAACCTTTCAGATGAAAACTTTTTAAATTACATTTATGGTAACCAATTAAACAAGACGTCTTCATCAGTTCTTCTTTGAAGAGAATTGATGCCCTCTGTTCCTTCATTGAGAAAATAATTAGTATAAATATGTTGGTTTAAAAATAAAAAACTTATAAAAGCAAAAGTCAAGAGCTACAGCCTCTCCAGCATTGACAGTAGCAACAGTTACAGTTGTAACATTGCTCATCTGGAAGATTGGATTTTAGTACATACAAGAGTCCTGTTGTGTATATTATGCCATGTGTTGTATTTACATTCACCAAAGTAAAATAAATACAGTGAAGTCATAGATTAAAAAAATACTAGGTAAATGCATTATTCCTGTTTTCTGCCATTATTTTGCATAGTGGTGGCTGTTAGGATGTTTTTTCCTCTTGGAAATAATCTGGAAGTTCCCTTTCGTGTTCACATTACATTTCTTTCTCTACCACCAACAACACACTATCATTTATCCTACAGTTACAAGTCTTCTACAGACTGCATATTTTGGAGCATACTTTTTTTGGGCTTGGCACCTGCTTTACATTCTTAAAGTTTATTGAAGACCCCCTGCACTTTAGCTTATCTGGGTTATATCTATTAATATTTAACATATGAAAAATCAAAACTGAGAATTTAAAAATATGAATTAATTTATTTAAAAAGCAATAATAAAGCCATTAATTCTTTAAAAATAACATACTTATATAAAATAATTGTCTCCAAAAAAATTTTTGTTTCATATTTTCAAAACTTTTTTTTTTTTAAGTTACATTTATTTAAGTAATTTCTGTACTCCATGTGGGGCTCAAACTCACGACCCTGAGATCAAGAGTTGTGTGCCCTTCCAACTAACCCAGCCAGGTGACCTACTTTGCTAGTAGGTAATTGGATTCCCTTATCTTCTGCATTCAGTCTGTTGCAGTATGTTGTTTTCCTTTAAATATGTGAAGAAAATCTACTCTCGCATAGACATGTTGGAAAAGGAAGTACTTTTAATAGCCTTTTCAGACTATTGTGGATAGTCTTCTTTGATACTATGCCAAACCTTAACAAGTGGTAGTTTCTAATAAGTTAATTGAATCAGAAACTCACTAATATTAAAACCCATTCGTCTGTTGTACACTTTGGATCCTTTCACCTATGCATGTTTTTGTACCATGTTTAATCATTTGGAAAATATCATTTCACTGAGTTCTGCAAATCTTCCACACTTCATTATATAATATTAAAACCCACATTTATAACATTGCCCCCAGTTTCATTCTAAAGTCCTTACATACTGGAAAACTGTCAAGCTAGGGTGGCAAATACAAGCTGTCCAAAATTCTAATTTTTACTCAAAAGCTGAAATTTTAATCATTGGCCACACATACCACTAGTTGTTTTCTTTGAAGTGACAAGCTCATAATCATTCATTAAAAAAAAAAAAAAAAAGTCTGTCAAACACCCAAGTCTGAAAAACCACAGTTTTTGTCTGCCTTTCAAGTAAAAAAAAAGCAAGCCTTTCAAGTAAAAAAAAAGGGCTAGGTTGCTCTCCAGCTCAGTTGCCCAAGCACTTTTCCTCAAGACAACCATTATACTTCACTGTGTAGCAGATACTCTGTATTATGTACTTCCTAATTGGTCACACAGAATAGTAAAAATGATGTGTGTTAAAAGCATGAGATTTAATAAAACTAATAATTTTTACTTTTTTATGAAGGTCTGTTTTTTGGCGCATTTGGCAGTAAAGGCACACAGTATAAAATACACATTGGTGCAACTGCCTCTCCCTGTGCTAAGGGGCCAACAGTTTTACCCACAATTGCTTTTGCAAATGTCTTTTATGATTTAAAATTAGTATTTATCTCGGTGACTTCCTGAAAGGGTAATGGGAACTTCCCTGGGGTTCGTGGTTACACTGTGAGAACCACTTCTTTGGAAAATACACAGAATTATTTCCTTTTACAATACAGAAATAACAGAGGCCCAGCCATTGTCTCAAAGCTCTGAAACAATTTTAAAATTGGAGTTTATGGCTAAATAGCAAGATCTGGAAGCCTGAATATCTTTGTAATTCTTCAGAATGTATGACTAACTATTTATTTGTGCAAATAATTTTCCTCATTTTAATTCTCTCTGTAATCTCTATCTGGGATTAATTACCCTCTGATAACATGGCCTCACAAAGTTGCTTTGATGCATAAATTTGGCTTTTAAGAATCATCTTTTTGGGAAATGAAGTTGTTTCTTGAGCATCAAATTTTATCTACGTCCCCTCGTGGGAATGGATTTTCCTTTCCTTTTTCTTTCTTTCTTTCTTTTTTTTTTAAAGATAAAACGTCCAGAGCCACTGTCAAAAAAAAAAAAAAAAATTTTATCTACGTTATTTTTCTATTCATGATAAACACTGAGTATCTTTAAGTGGCTGAATCTGAAAAATGAAAACCTGCCCATTTTGCCTTTCCTTTAATATAATTTATTTTCCTAATTATAAAAATAAATACAAAAAATATTATGAGATATAGAAAGTGTATTCAATACAGAAAAGAGGGAAAATTGCTCCAAATTCCAAATCATAACGTAATCACTACTGCCTTTTCAGTGTATTTCTTTCTGATATTTTTTCTAATGTTTTCAGATTTTCTTGGAGTAAAAATCTACCTAGCTTTTTTCCAGGTTGCCCAGATGAATTTTTACCATCTAGGTAACAATGATAAGTTATTTTGAGTAACCTTTAATATATTCCATCAAGGAAGTTGTTACCTTGCTGTATATATAGGATACTTCTGTTTTGCCATAAATATCTTTATGTTAATAGCTCTTTTCTTATTTTTGTTTATTGTCTTAAGGTATTCCAAATGGAATTATAGAATAAAGAGCGTGAAGTCTGATACATACTACCAGTTTGATCTATGAATCTTAACCTATTCATATATTTGCACAAAAGATCCAGGGTCACTGTGCCATCACCAGCATTGAGTACTATCGTTGTCTTCTATTTTTGCTGTGATTTTATTGTCAAGTTTAAGAACATTCTCTTTTGAAAGATGTTAATAATGAATTTTATTCTCATATTAATGGTTATAATTTGACTGTTTTTATTTTTCCTCCAAATTTTCTCCTCAACTTCTAGCATTTTTCACGTGCTGGCTCTTAATCTAATTATTGTGGGAGCTGGAGTGATCATGGCCTGTTTCTACCCAAACATAGGAGGAATCATAAGGTACACCCTATAAGGGAACTGTGTCCCTTCATGTATTGTTCTTTATTTGTATGGTTTTCCTGTCGATACTGTCACTGTGTTGTTAATTGTATGAAATTCTTGTGTTTAAAACTGGTAACATTCAAATGTAGTTCCCTGGTATTAGTTAAGGTGCTCATTTTCTTAACATCACACTGCTTCTTCTTGATTCTAGAAGCCCCTTTATCCCTTAGACATCTTTCCCTTTCTCTTTTTCTTTTTTTCATCATTTTCCTTTGTACCTTCTTTATCCAAAATAAAAAATTTTTTAATATATAGTATATAATATCTTGAGTACCTAGAGGTCTCTCATTTATTAAGACTGCATTATAACTTTTTAGGATACCTGAAATATGTTTAATAATAAAGACAACCACTGTGCTGTTTTTACTTTTATTTGCATTTATTTTATGCAGAATTTACTCGTGGGCCATGAGTTTTTGTTTCTTGGTTTCTTCTGGGGTATCTTTTTCTCCTGTGCAACTTCTTCTTCTGGTTTAGGAACAGTCTGCTTCTTTTCAGTAAGGATCATCTCAGTGTGCCTGTATTCTAACTTTTTTAACCTATTTCTACTTAAGAACATAATTTCACTGTGAGTTGCAGTTGGAGAGTAAGAGTTTAGGTAGGGGTTTAAATCCTAGGTGGCTCTTTACTTAATATACTTTCTTTAAAAATATTGTGGTAGGTTGAATAGATGGGGAATAAAATTGTGAACTTAAGGAAGAAGGGTTTCCAGTGACCTAATTTCTCTTCCTTGACCTCTAGAAAGTAGGGCTTGAGTCACTTTTCTGAAGACCCTTACCTAAAATGTAGCAAGAAACAAAAGGAAGGAGTATTAGCCTGATGCTTACTGAATATAATCGGACTTACAAATTTCTGCGAAGCTGAGGATAGATTAAGGTACAAGAAAGTTCAGGTTCCTCTGTCAGTCTTGTGTTGAGTTATTTTTGTTACTATCTTTGATAATTATGCTGCACACCACAGAGGTACTCATCTGTTCTCATTCTTAAGCAGATGCTATCAGTCCTTCAGAAACTCAGAATGCATAATTAGTTTATAAAAGATCAAAGATAGGAAGCCTATCTCCAGATGTTTCTGAGGAAGCAGCCACAAACATGGAGACACAGAAGAACTATGGAGATTGGAGAGATGAATCAAAAACTCTGTCAGGCAGATGCTATAAAGACGAACAGGAAATAATATTTTATATTAACTTAGGAAGTAGAATGTTTTCAACTCAAATGCTTTATGCAACAACAGTTGAATCACAAATAACTTTGTTGCACTAGCAGACTGAAGAGGTTTTAAATTGTAGTGTATTAACCTTAACTATAAATCAGAAAAAGCAAAATGCAAGATGAATATTTAACCCAAAAAGTTTGTATTTTGCAGGTATTCAGGAGCAGCATGCGGCCTGGCCTTTGTATTCATATATCCATCTCTCATCTATATGATTTCCCTCCGCCAAGAAGACCGTCTGACATGGCCGAAGTTAATCTTTCACATTTTCATCATCATTTTGGGCCTGGCTAACCTGATTGTTCAGTTTTTTATGTGAAATACTCAATGTCTTCTCAAGATCTTTCATGGCATTTTGAACTTTGACAACAGTTCCACATAAATTGACTTGTAAATGCTGTTGTTGCTGTGATTCTAAGTGTTTTCCTAAGATAATTTGAAAAAAAGGGGGGAAGGGAATAGTGGCCCACGAATAAGTAATTTTGACTAGAGAGGAGAAAGGGGCAAGAAGAATGATTTTTGTCTCTCTTCATATGCACCACCCCTTCATTCTCATTGTCTTTTCTGAGCAGAAGTGTATGCCCTTAGGAAAAATCATGCTGGTTTTTGCTTTTTACAGATATAAGTTGGGTGGGTTTATTTTGACTATAGAGTAAAGATTCTCAGGGTATCACAGCAACTATTGCCAGATGCTATTTCTGTTTTATGTTTCAATGTATTCACTTTCATTTTATTACTTGCTAGACAATTTCTGCAGTTTATCCAAACATGTACTGTTTAGGTCAGTAAACTGAATACCTCATTTGTAAAAAGAAATCTCCATGACATCAGTGTTAATAGAGTGAATTCTTAACTACATCCTTAATCTCTATATAAAAGAGAGAAAGAAAGAATGTCGGTACAGGCTCTTTGGTCATGAACCTTACACAAAATAAATGAACTGGGAGAGTTTTTTGCATCTGACTTCTTTTTTCTAATCTAGTACTAGTAACTTAGGTCAATATTATAGCTCCCCCAGCCATATTTTGCATAGGAACCAGTATAATTGTCCCCATAGGCCCAAGTGAGCTCTTTGGCTTTTTGAATCCCTGAGCATTGCATAAGATGTCATGACAGGACCAATGGGGAAGCATGTAGGAAGCATGGAAGAGAATGTTGGGTACATGACTCCCTACAGAGAAGAAAGAAAATGGAGAAGGGGCCAGAAGAGTGAGGCTTCCTTCCCAGCATATGTGAGGGGTTGAAGTATCTCTTTACCACAAGAAAGGACTAATCATTTTTGAGGTAAGACTTCCAAAAAAGGGGGATGCCCTCTTCCCCCACTGGCCACAGCCTTACTTCTTAACTGGCATGGTAGAAGTTAAATCCCCATAAGAAAACCTCTTTGGATCTGAGAAAAGGATTAGGGAATCTGAATTCTTCTTTTTTTTTTTTTTTTAAAGATTTTATTTAGTTATTTGACAGAGAGAGATCACAAGTAGACAGAGAAGCAGGCAGAGAGAGAGAGAGAGGGAAGCAGGCTCCTTGCTGAGCAGAGAGCCCGATGCGGGGCTCAATCCCAGGACCCTGAGACCATGACTTGAGCCGAAGGCAGTGGCTTAACCCACTGGGCCACCCAGGCGCCCAGGAATCTGAATTCTTGAAATTAACTCTCCTCTTTTGCACTGAAACTAAAATCTGAACCAGAATTCAAATCCGTATCTACCATGTAATATAGCCTTCATGTTCAGCTTGAAAAGTTAGATTTCTCTAACTTTAGGCTAACATTCAAGGTGTATTTTGTTAATCCACATCCCAGGATAATGTGTAGGTTTCTGTTACTTCCTTCTTTTGAGAAAGACAAAAATGGTTTTTGAAAGACAGGTGAAATGCGTTTTTTAAAGCCTGCTAAAGAGCCCACAATTTGAGTCCAGCCACAATTTCTTTCAGGAAAGCTTTCTATCCATTCCATAGACAGGTGTATGGAAAAATCATAGTATTTCTTATAATAGGTATTTCTTCAAGTTCTCACTGCAAAAGTCTCATGAAAATTTGAAAGCATACCACAAAAGTAGAGAAAATAATAGGATAATCCTCCCACATCCCTATCCCCTATATTTAATAATTATAAAACTTAGGCTGTATTTGCTTCATCTATCCTTTTTTCCTTTTCCACTGTAATATTTTAAAGCCAATCTCAGGCATTATGTTACTTCATCTTAACAGTAATTGGAGCCATTCTCAAAAGTTTTTGTTAGCAGAAACTGCTGGTAGAAGTCAGGTTGATTAGAAGTTTCTGCATTAAGTATCTGTATCCCTATGTTAACCTCTTAGAATAGAGTATATGCGTGGAGGAAATGTCTCTGTGCTTGGGATCTACTATATCTTTATGATTTCAGTCTTGTTCAGTTAGAGACATAGGAATCAAAAGCTACATTGCTCCTTGAGACCCATGTTTGTTTGTTTGTTTTTTAAAGATTTTATTTACTTGACAGAGAGAGATCACAAGTAGGCAGAGAGGCAGGCAGAGGAGAGGGCAGGGGAAGCAGGCTCCCTGCCGAGCGGAGAGCCTGATGCGGGGCTCGATCTCAGAACCCTGGGACCAGGACCTGAGCTGAAAGCAGAGGCTTTAACCCACTGAGCCACCCAGGCACCCCCTTGAGACCCATGTTTAATCCCTGTTTATCCCTAGTCTCCTCCCTCATCTTTGAAAACTTGAGAGACAGAATTTTCTTTTTTTATATATATATTTTATTTATTTATTTGACAGAGAGGGAGAGCGTGAGCAGAGGGAGAAGCAGGCAGAGGGAGAGCAGGCTCCCCGCTGAGCAAGGGCACCTGATGCAGGGCTCTATCCCAGGATCCTGGAACCATGACCTGAGCTGAAGACAGACACTTAACAAATGAGCCACCCAGGTGCCCCAAGAGACAGAATTTTCATTGCCTCTTTTCAGTAATATACTTGAATGTTTTAACACGTGGAAAAATGACTTGGTATATTTTTGTCCATGTAATGATCAAAGTGAATATGACAATGAATGCATTATTTACTAAATTAAAAAGCAATGTGGATATTTGGTTTTTGTTTTCTTTAAAAGTCTTGATAATTTAGAACTTCCAAAATCCTACATTAGACTTATGCTGAATAATTTTGCCTTCTTGAGTTTCTTTTCATGAAACTGATACCTTCAACTTGTTTAGCTTGGCCAGATGCTCTTCATGTGAGTGTGTATATCCTGGCTCACACACTGGAATGATGAGATATGAATTCATTTGGATCACATTATAATTAATTGCAGGCTTTCTCTACTGTCCTTTTGAATTTTCTAATTAAATTTATTTTACTTTTTGCTCTGATGTGGTTAACCTCAGTTTCTTTGAATTTAGCTTGTTTAACACACAACTGAGGACATTATAAAATTTAAAATGGCTTGTTTAGAGAAGTGTTCCCTAGAAAGGTTCTGGATGAAAATATGGTATGCTCATACTAGGCCAAAAAGAACAAAGAAATGTCCTCTGACATTTGATACCTGTGGATAATTGTCCAGAATGAGTTTTGTCATCCCATCTAAAAAATGTATTGCAGTGAAGAATAAATTCACCCACAAAAAGGGACTGTATTAAAGGAAAGTACTCATTTATGTTTTACAATTTCCATTTTGGCATTTGTTTCCATAAATAATTGAGTAAACTACCACATTCAGTGGTTTGGAGGAGTCAAAGATGTGTAAGATTTCATTCGTATTCTAAAAGAAACAATCTAGTAAAGAACTATGTATGTAGTTAACTATATTGCAAGGGACCATTAGAGAAAACAAAACCCCTTCCAGCTGGGGTCCCCAGAGAGGGCTGGTAAAGGACATGTGGGGTAAAGCAGCAAGGACCCATTTCCAGGCTCCTCCTAAGAACTGTCCTAATTTTTAGATATTTGATAGTTTCACTGTCATATGCGATCATTAAAGTATAATTGCTTATATGTTGGCAATTATATATTATTATAAATATATATTTTTCTAAGAAATTTTATGGGAAGTATTTAACTGCCTCTGGATATTATTTATTCTCTTTGTATTTTTTTTTTTTTTTTTTTTTTTTTTTTTTATTTATTTGACAGCGAGAGACAGGAGATCACAAGTAGGCAGAGAGGCAGGCAGAGAGAGAGAGAGGGAAGCAGGCTCCCCGCGGAGCAGAGAGCCCGACGCGGGACTCGATCCCAGGACCCCGAGATCATGACCCGAGCCGAAGGCAGCGGCCCAACCCACTGAGCCACCCAGGCGCCCTTCTCTTTGTATTTTTAACACTACATTATTCACTTCTATGAACCTTGGAGAGCAAAGCACAATTGCTTAATATGGGAAATAAGTAATAACATATTGGGCCATGCAAATAGATTCCATAAAATTTTCTCTCCAAAGACTTGACTTACTTAAATACCAGGATACAAAATGTCAAATGTTTGAGCTCATTGATAAAAGCAGAAAATATTGATGTTGCATGTTCTCTTTACAAAGTACTGACCTTACTGCTTTTTAGAATCTGGTGGTGGCTGTTTATTTTCCTATCCCAATTTGAATGTCCAAAACAAAACCCAGACCTAGTTGACACTTAAACAATAGAATGTTATATTAGTTTGTGATCCAAAGTGAAATGTGCACAGGCAGCCTGGCTGGCCCCAGTTTCACAGTTGACTGCCGACTTCACTTCAGATTACATAAACATGTATTGCAAAACAGCTCTGACGGGAACCTCATAACCTAAACAGCATTCTCTGAAATGTAACTTGTTGTCTTTTTGTATAAAAGGAGAAATTAAATCAAAATTATTTTGAAGAAAAACAACTGCAGGATTTTGTTCAATTGAGTTTTACCAGGAAATGCTATTGCCTACTAGCACTGACCTCGGGGCAGAGAGAAGCTGAAGTCACGTATTTTGCAGGGTCAGACTTTGCGTGTGTCACATCAAGTCAGTCAAGTGACTGGAGCAACTGTCACCTTAGGCCATAAGGAGCCCTCCTTTAGTATTCTATCCTGGAGAAAAGTATGTGCTGGGTTATGTTCACCAAGATCTAAAATGATCACCCCTTTTGGACAATAAATTGTTGTGATCTCACCCTGCAAGAACCTTACAAAATGAAGGTGGCATTTCAGGTAAGTGTACCCTAGTTTCTGGCAAAGAGCTAGGTGTCATAATCTTCTAAAACTATTTAAGGGCAATAAAAAGCTTTACTTTTCTGCCTTCCCTTAGTAAAATTTCCTTCTTTTCCCCCAATGTCATTTTTTGCATATTTCCTTACTCTTCTGTCTTTTTAAAAGATTAAAAAATTCTCCTTATTCATCACGGGCCATAAAGTGAGGATTGCGATTGGGATTGGGACTAGAAAGAGCATACTCCAGATTTTTCCTCCTTTTGCCCTCACTTGATCCCAAGTGATGTAGTTTTGTTGGATCATAGCAGACACTTAATGCACACTTAAATTAATGAGACAGATTTGATTTTAACGGAAAGCAATCAGTTAATTGCTATTTTCTAAAATTTTATTCCATCAGCCCTCCTCCCCCACCCCAAAATAGAACTGGTTCAGTCAGATTCAGAATTAGCCCTTAAACCAATGTTCTTACTGAATGCCAGACCCTGTGCTAAACACAGAGTATATAGTAATGAACAAAGTGGATATAGCCTTGACAGCTTAGCTTTTTTTTTTTTTTTAAGATTTTATTTATTTATTTGAGAGCACAAGCAGGGGAAGAAGGAGAGGGAGAAGCAGAGTCCCCACTGAGCAGGGAGCCCAATGTGGGGTTCCATTCCAGGACCCTGGGATCATGACCTGAGCCAAAGGCAGATACTTAACCAACTAAGCCACCCAGGAGCCCCAGTTTAGCATCCTTTGCCCTGTGTACCAACAGCTGGTCATTTTCCCTAGGAATCACTGAAATGCCAGGCATTGATCTTTTCCTGCTGGTCTGTCTCCATTGAATGCTGGGATGTAGGCACATCATACACATTTTGAAGAGGTGAGTACGGGACAGGTGCAATAAATGCAACTTTATGTTGCATGTTTATCAAGATAACACTTTTTTTAAGATAAAATTTCTCAAAATCCTAGGGTGATCACATAAAATAATAGAGACATGTGGACAAAAACTGGAAGGGGCCATAGGAGAATAAACATGGGTGACCTGATGAGTGATGGGATTCTAGGTATATCATTTCCATTGTCACTTAATAATTTACATAACATATTTCTTAAAAGGATGTCTAGAAAAAGTCATGGAAAAGAAGTTTTGCAGAAATGAACCTACATTCAACCCATGAAGTTAAAGAGCAACCTACAAACGACCTTTGGAACAGGTGAGAGAGATCTTTTGTTATAGGGCAGACCCAGGTTTTGTGGAGCTGGACGCTTATATAATTTGGAATTCCCCTTTAAGGAAATACATGCAAAATTAGGAAAGCAGCCATGCAAATGAGGAGCCCATGACTTAAGTTTCTCTCTAGCTTTAAGGTGAACTCTCCACAAGGGTGGGGCATTTAGGAGGCTGAAGGAGGTGTAATGAAAAGTTTTCTGCCCTCGCATATGTCAAACTGCATTCCCCTGCTACCTTTAAGAACTCTAACTTTTACCAAATCTGAGCTTCTATTTCTGGAAGAGTCAAACAGGATTTAGCAAAGTAGCGTGGGGTACAAATTCATTAATGGTTAACTTGGGATCAAAATCGGATTTTTTTTATTTTTTAGATTAGAGTTTTTACTTGAGGGTGGGTCTTGCAGCAGGTTTTGTTATTGTTGTTATTGTTTCTTTTAATTTTTACAGAGATGAAGAGTACAAAGAATACCATCTCATTGTCCAATAGGTATTTAATGAATTTCAGAATAGCTGAGGAACGTTTTAAGGGCTCTTGATGTAAGAACACGCTACCAAGAGCAACATTTATTTATTTACAGTGCTTTGTCCAAAAACGATCTATTTCTACTACATTAAAGTAAAATCAGCTTTTAAGGATTAACTTGAACATTTTCTAGAAAATAAATTAGAAATCTTTGACACTCCGGGGGTGCCTGGTTGGCTCAGTTGTTAAGTGTCTGCCTTCAGCTCAGGTCATGATCCCAGGGTTCTGGGATCAAGCCCCGCATCCGGCTCCCTGCTCTGTGGGAAGCCTGTTATCCCTCTCCCACTCCCCCTGTTTGCATTCCCTCTTTCACTGTGTCTCTATCAAAAAAATTAAATAAAAATCTTTAAAAAAAATTTATGACACTCCTTAAGTAGAGGAAAGTGAAATGATTCAAATAAATTACTCCTTAATGCCATCTCATAGTCCTTTATTTTATGAAGATAAAACCTAATTCAGTGCAGTAAACTTCTACTGATTGTCCTAGATTTGGAAAGGCACATAGAGTCATTCTTCCCAGTGCTGCCAGAATCCAGTATTTAATGACACTGTTTATATTCTTCGTCTGTAAAATCATTCAGTGCCCCAATAGAAAAAGGTCAAGGACCTTTGTAGCAGACAATTCTCAGAGGAAAAACTGCAAATAAACATGAAGAGGAAAAAAAGTTCAGGGTCAAATTAGTGATCCATGCTAATGGATAACCTCAGAAACATAATGTGAGTGAAAGAATCCAGAAACAAAATGCAACATCTGTATGGTTCCATGTTATGAAATGTCCAAAAAGGCAAATTTATAGGAACAAAGCAAAGCGATAGCTGTCTGGACTTGGGCACAGGAGCAGGAATTAATCATTAACAGGTGTGGGGGGGAACTTTCTAGGATGACAGTGTTGCAGGGTTCTTGTCTCACAGAGTCAAGGAATGAATCTCACGGAGAAAAGGGTGAAGTGCAAGTCAAAGTTTATTAAGGGAAGGTGAGAACAGAAAGGAAAGCTCTCTAGAGAGAAAGGGGTCCCGAATGGGTTGCCACTGATGGCTTTTATGATTAGTCTTTCATAGAAAACTGACCAGGGAACTTGGTAAATATCTTGTCTATAACATTTAAGACAAGGTGGATTTGTAAATATGAAAGTATCTCATCTATATGTAGAACAAACAAGGTAGATTAGTTATGTTCCCTTCTCTGTGGTTAGTATCTTGTCTGTAACGTTTCTCCACATCTGGGATTTCTGTGAGCCTGCTTAGGTAGCCCGCTGCATGACCCTAGCCCTGTCGCTCCCTATATGTCTTTCCCTGCCTAGCCTCACCTGTCCCTTACTCAACAGAAATGTTCTAAAAGCGGATTGTGGTAATGGTTATACAACTACATAATTTCTAAAATCATTGGGTTGTATACGTACACTGGCCGAATTTTATGGCATATGAATTATCCCTCAAAGCTGTTAAAGAAAAAAGTTCAATCTTACTAGCCAAAAGAAAAAAAGTAACTTTAAATGCTTTTCTCCTTGACAAATACTAAAATAACAACAACAATAATAATAATTATAGTACTCTGACAAAGATGTGGAAAATGGACACTCAGACACATGCATATGTGTGGGTGCAGATTTCCTGTGAGTTATTTGGCAATAGGCACCAAAGCTTCAAAGTGGGCCTTTGACTCATTGCCAGAGGAATACGCTAATGAAATAATTGGACAAATGTTAACATACACACATAGAAATGTTCATCTCTTTATTCTTTATAGTAGAAAAGTTAGAAACAACCTTAATGTCCAACAGCAGGAGATAAGTCATGGAATAGCCATCTAACATAATACTGTGTAGCTATTCAAATGATGATGCAGATGTATAAATGTCACATCAAAAGATGTTTTGAAATATTAGCGAAGAGAGATTACAGTTAACTATAGAATTAAAAACATTTATACATATATAAATATCCATTTATACATATATAAAGGGCTAGGAGTTTATATAAAAATATTAACATTAGGGGCACCAGGGTGGCTCAGTGGGTTAAGCCTCTGCTTTTAGCTCAGGTCATGGTCTCAGGGTCTTGGGATCGAGCCCCGGATCCAGCTCTCTGCTCAGCAGAGAGCCTGCTTCCTCCTCTCTCTCTGCCTGCCTCTCTGCCTACTTGTGATCTCTCTCTGTTAAATAAATAAAATCCTTTTTTAAATTTTTTATTTTTTATTAACATATAATGTATTATTAGCCCCAAGGGTACAGGTCTGTGAATTGCCAGGTTTACACACTTCATAGCACATACCTTCCCCAATGTCCATAACCCCACCACCCTCTCCCTACCCCCCTTCCCCTGGCAACCCTCTGTTTGTTTTGTGAGATTAAGAGTCTCTTATGATTTGTCTCCCTCCCCATCCCATCTTGTTTCAAAATAAATAAAATCTTTTTTAAAAAATGAACATTAGGTGCTAGGACTACTGGATTTTTTTTATTGTCTTGTTTATCTGTATTTTCTAAAGTGTTAAAGTAAAATGTATTCATGTTTTATGAAAATGTTTTCTTAAAAAAAAAATCTTTCACCAACTTCTCATCACTTAAAACGAACCTTAAGGATCTCTTTTGATAGTAATAAAAACCCATTGGACCTTCACACAATAGTACTTTCAGTGTTTATTGATGGATAAAAATAATGGCAGAAAGCTACCCTAACTTCTATAGCACTTGGTTAGAGAGACAGCCATGCTTAATATATAAGTAGTCCTATAATAAAAGATGTGACTAAGTATACAGGAGAGACTGATTAATTTTGACTGAGTGATTAGGAATTGCTTCCCAGAGTAGAGTCTATTTGAGTTAGACTTATTATGACAAGTTGAGAAAGGAAAAAGGAGAAATTAAAAAAAAAAAAAAAAAGACTTGGACCCCTTGATAGACTTGGAATTCATTCTGTAGAAAAATGGGGATATCTCACCAGTTGCTCCCTGAACTTCCAGGTCTCCAGCCATCCCTAACACTAGTTGGACTTGCTTCCCAGTGTCCTAACCACACTTTCCTCTCATCTCCTTGCAAAAACCACTGACAACGTGGACAATAAATTTCCTTGTTAGGATGCTAAGTAAATTGGCATTTTAATTTGACAAAGAGTTTGCTTACCTGGCCAAATATATGTTTGGGTGGTAAGAAAAAGTACTAGGTAAGGCACAGAAGAACTGGTTTCTAATTCTGACTTTGCCCTGGATTCACTGAACAGACTAGCTATATGACATGCAGAAGTTAAAATCATCCTCACTTCTCTCTTTTCCAAAATAGGAAGGTTATAATAGTACCTCTGTTACCTAACTCACGTAGTTGTTTAGAAGAATTTAGAATACTGTATTTGAAAGAACTTTATTAAACTGTGATAAAGAAATGCTTAGTTTTAGGACTCTATGATTACATTTCTGAAAATACTTCGTGGATTGGGCCAGACCCCTTCTACTGAGAGGCTTGATAGCTTGAGAAGAGAAGCATGGCAATGGGTTGGCAAAAGGAACCTTGTCTTCCTTATGTAATCAGATCAGTGGTTTTCAAGTAAGTGTGGGTGATAAAACATCTGGGTATCATAGAAGCACAAAATATTGGTGTATTTAATTATGTCACACAAATCAATTGGCACTATTAATTTTTTATTTTTTATTTTTTTGGCGAAAGTGTGATTATACCTGAATGCAAATACAAAGTAATGGAGATACCCTACTGCCCAGTCTAAGCCCAAAGTAGGGTTAACTTGAGCTCTTTACTCATTATAGCAGTCAGGGTTCTCCAGAGAAACAGAACCAATAGAAGAGAATGGGATGTGGAGGGGTACATATTATTTACTTTAATAATTAACTCATGATTGTAGAGACTAACAAGACCACAGTCTGCAGGGGAGGCTAGCAGCCTGGATGTCGCAGTTTCAGGGTCTGAAGGCAATGTGCTGACAGAATTCCCTCTTCCTCAGGGGGTGTCATTCTTTTTCTTGAGGTCTTCAAGTATTGGGTGAGGCCCACCCACATTGTGGAAGGTGATCTGCTTTACTCAAAGGTGTTAATGTCGTCTAAAATATATATATATATATATACCTTCACAACAATGTCCAGATATGTTTGACCAAACATCTGGATACTGTGACCTAAACAAGTTGACACAGTTAACCATGTCACTCACCACCTTACGAATCACAGTAGCAAGTAGCAAATCATTTTCTCTCCTTCTTCTCTGACTTCTTTGGGAATTCCCTAGAGCTATGACTATTCAAGGGTGCTGCTGGATATGCCATATTAGAGAACCAGCATGTCATATAATGGCAGAACCAGCAGATAGCATCTCTGGAAACCTTAGGCATGAGGCCCAACTGGGACAGCTTACACAGACCAGGCAGTCCTGAGACCTAGACTGAGGTACATGAATGGATCCTCTGGTCAGGCCATTGCTCAAAGTGCAGCAGGAAACAGAGCCCTCACAAAGCAATTCTAACCCCTGTCCATGGGGCTCAGCACCTCCTTGACCTCAGATGAGCCTAAAAGGCAGTGTTAGGTCAAGTTTAGGTGGCCTGCCTCTCATGGGACACTCACAGCCTCTCTGATTACAAGTGATTGTTCTCTTCTGCACATTTACTAGTCATTTTGAGGTTTCCTTTAATTGTTTATTATGCAAGTCTAAATCATCTCAGATATCCTGCTATGCTGAATCCTGATTTGAAATCTTGGCAAAAGTGTATTTTGTTGTTTTTCTAGGTCCTTTTTATATAGCTCTCTTGGTTCCTTTGTTTCCTGTGATTTTTTGCCTGATAGCTAGAATATGATTAATGCTCTATGGTTAATCAGATTTAGTCTGCTGCAGGAATCATTTTAGTTTATCAAGTTAACTCTAGAGGATTCTCTGAGAGAACAAGTTAAGGTTTGGAGGGGTTCCAGTAGTTCTCAACCCTGACCTACTTTACTCAGCTCAGTACTGCACCCAGAACAGCCAAACTACGTTCCCCAGCACTCCTCAACTGTGTGGAAATTGCCTGTCGTTACTCACAGCTCTCTTCCACCAGAAGAGAGGGGGGTAGGAGCACAAAAAGTTGAAAACTCTAATAGATTAATATTTTTTTTTAAAGTAATTTCTACACTCAACGTGGGGCTTCAACTCAGAATCCCAAGATCAAGAATTGCATGCTCCACTGACCAAGTCAGTCAGACAGCTCTCTAAAAGATTAATATTAAGATATTCTATTAGAGGCTCAGTTGGTTAACATTGGACTCTTGGTTTCAGCTCAGGTTGTGATCTCAGGGTCCTGGGATTAAGCCCCTCCTGGAGCCTCGCTTCAAGCCTCCTGTCTCTCTCTCTCTCTCTCTCAATCTCTCTTCCTCTCCAAGATAAACAAATAAATCTGGGGCCCCTGGGTGGCTGAGTCAGTTGAGTGTCTGCCTTCAGCACAGGCCCTGATCCCAGAGTCCTGGAATCGAACCCCACACTGGGCACCCTGCTCAGCAGAGAGTTTGCTTGTCCCTCTCTCTCTGTGCCTCCTCCCTATTTGTGCTTGCTTGCTCTCCCTCTCTCTCTCTCAAATAAATAAATAAATAAAATCTTTAAAAAAATAATAAATCTTTTAAATTAAGATTCCAGGGGCGTCTGGGTGGCTCAGTGGGTTAAAGCCTCTGCCTCCGGCTCAGGTCATGATCCCAGGGTCCTGGGATCCAGCCCCGCATCCCGCTCTCTGCTCAGCAGGGAGCCTGCTTCCTTTCCTCTCTCTCTGCCTGCTGCTCTGCCTACTTGTGATCTCTGTCTGTCAAATAAATAAGTAAATAATAATAAATCTAAAAATAATAATAAAATAAAATTTTAAAAAGATTCTATTATACATGAGTAGAGAGCAAATATATTTTACGATTTGAAGGGTGTGATCTACATGTAATCCCCCAACCCTTTATTTCAGTCATCCATACCTTCAGTGAAGCAGTCATCAGTGACTACAGATAATAATAAGATCAGATGGGAGCGCCTAGGTGGCTCATTTGGTTGAGCCTTTGGTTCTCGTCATGGTCCTGGAGTCCCGGGATCAAGTCCCGCATCGGTCTCCCAGCTCCATGGGGAGTCTGCTTCTCCCTCTGACCTTCTCCTCGCTCATGCTCTCTCTCTCAAATAAATAAGTAAAATATTAAAAAAAAAAAGTCAGATGTATTATGAATACTCCTTTTTACTGGAGGTCCAGAGAGAATGATAGAATGAAGCATCAACTTTCATGTACAGCAATATGTAAATAAAAATTTCTTCTTTAAAATCTTTTGTCCTTCAGAAAACTATCAGTTTATTCTCTCAGAGTAAATATTAAACAGATTTTTATCACTAGCATGGGCCTCAAAACAGAATAATTATAAATCATTCAATTTTGGAATACTTTTTTTTTTCTTTTCTCTTTCTCTCACTCTTTTTTCCTTGCTAATCACAAACCACAACGTGAATTTCTGCGAGAGCCAGGATGCCATGTCACAAAAGATCAGTCTGGCTTCAGAGACTCTTCTTATTTTCCCTGCGTGGAAGACAGATGTTTTTTGTTGAATCAGGACCATAATTTGCATCTGGTAGGACAATGGGCCATATTCTCCTCTCCTGTCTACACACAGAGCTGCATTGACTACAACAAGAGTTGCCCAGAGATAGAGGCAGAATTTGGCTCTGCCAGCGCAAAATTCAGCCTGATTTTAAAGAGGAAATGGTGCAGTTAACATTTAGTGAAGAGCAAACCAGCTAGTGTATCTGGAAGTTTTCCTTTAGAATTTCTTGAAATTTTCCTTTGAAATTTCCAGCCCAGCGTATGAAGTAATTCCAGACTCTAATGAGCTTCAGAGGCCTCTAGGGCTGTAAATAAGAACCAAAATGATAGTCTATATTGAATCCAGGACTTTCTTAGCCAGTGGATAATTTATTGTTATGTTCTATGTGCTGGTTTTCCCTCAGTGATTGATGTGTTCTCTTCAGTTTCCAGAAGTTTTTTCTAATATTCACCCTTCTTCAAAAGTGACCCTGAAAGATGAGTCAAAAGTTCCATACCTGTTTTCCATATGAGGAAGCTGAGGGCCCAGAAAAGTTAAGCAAATTTTTTACTTGTGCAATAAAAGAACTCTGGGTTCTCACGTGGTTATGGAAATAGAGTCAAAATGGAAATGAGACTTCTGCTTCCTTAGGGTATCTTTCCTATTTGTTTAAAATGAAATCCTTGGGGCGCCTGGGTGGCTCAGTGGGTTAAAGCCTCTGCCTTTCGCTCAGGTCATGATCCCAGGGTCCTGGGATCAAGCCCCGCATCGGGCTCTCTGCTTGGCAGGGAGCCTGTGCTTCCTCCTCTCTCTCTCTCTGCCTGCCTCTCTCCCTACTTGTGATCTCTATCTGTCAAATAAATAAATAAAATCTTTAAAAAAAAAAAAAAAGATTTTAAAATGAAATCCTTTACATTTCATCAGTTCCTAGGAGATTGCTTTTTTGATTCATGTAATTTGGAATCCTCTCTAATTGGAACCAGGACATCTCAGTCCTTCATTATGAAGAACCTCTTCTTAAGTCTCTTCTCCTCGATACAAACACAGCCCTTTTCTGGCTGAGCAGAGCATTGCTGATAGCGTTCACCAATATTGTACAGAGGGCTTAGAGAGAGATTTGTTTAATTCTGCAGTCTATTGTCTTTGAAACCTATACAACCCATGCATTCTGGGGTTTTTTTGTTTTGTTTTGTTTTTCTTAGTAAAACTAAAGAATTTACCTTCAGAGTTTCCTTATTTACTTTTAGATTCCAAGATCTTTTGATCCTCTGGATTGAGAAATAAAGTAGATTTAACCTTGAGAAAGGAGAAAATGTAGAGAGGGAGTTACTGGTTTTGTGAATTTCACATTTTCCCAAGGGACAAAAATGAAAAAGGGATATTTCTATTTTTTTAAGACCTCAAAGTTCTTGAACTATATGACATACTTCCTTTTTTTAGAATGAAATTTGAAGGAAACTTAGAGATTTTTTTTTTAAAGATTTTATTTATTTGACAGAGAAAACGGTCACAAGTAGGCAGAGAGGCAGGCAGAGAGAGACTGGGAAGCAGGCTCCCTGCTGAGCAGAGAACCCAGTGAGCTGGATCCCAAGACCCTGAGATCACGACCTGGGGCAAAGGCAGAGGCTTAACCCATTAAGCCTCCAGGTGCCCACGAATCTTAGAGATTTTTTAGTTCAATCTTCCCATCTTATAGACGAAGAAATTAAATTCAAATGAGTTGTAGTAAATCTAAGAGCTATTTCCATGTCAACATGTATAAACTTATTCTTTTTAAAAACTAACTGTCTGTTAGGATGTACCTTAATTTCTAGCAAATTTTCTTTGAGGAATATTTTTTCTCTGAAGAATATTTTATTTCCAATTTTTCTCTATTAAAAATAATGGTGCAAGGAATAATCTTGTATAGGTGTCTTAGCTCAATGAATATTTTTATAGGATAGATAGCAAGAAATCAAGTAAAATTTTTTTTAATCTTATTTATTTATTTATTTGAGAGGGAGTGACCACCTGTGCATGCATGCACATGCACCAGTGGAGGAAGGGGCAGAAGGAGAAGGACAAGCGGATTCTGTAACAGTGCAGAGTCCCACATGGGGATCCACGAAGGGCTGGCTCTTATGACCAGGAGATCATGACCAGAGGCGAAATCAAGAGTCTGTCACTCAATTGCCTGAGCCACCCAGGCACCCCATCAAAATTTTAATAGAAATAGCTATGAAATTGTACCCATGCATGCACATCTTCGCCAACACGGGATGTTACCAAATTTTTAATTTCAGTTTTTAAAATAATTTTGGTCTGGGGAAAAAATAATTTTGGTCTCTTACATTTAGCTCATTAATTTATGTGAAATGTGCTCTCACATACTATGTGAGGTTGAGGACTAACTTATTTATTTTGTCAATATTTAATGTGAGAAGAGGAGCAGAGCACTAGTCATGTGAAGAGTAAGGATAGCAGCTAAAGGCAACTGCCATCCTAAACAGTCCACTCAGCCAAATGAAAGTCCTGTGGCCTACCAGACCTGCCCCTTGGGGCCACTTCTGAAGGCTAGTTAGGGGCCATGTGTTGTTACAGCAGAGTTGCATCGCATACGCATTTGGGATTTAACTCTACAGGCTTATTACTTTCTGAGGACCCACATACTAGGGACTTCAGCCATTTAAGAGAACTATAAGTACAATTTTGCCTTCAGTGATTTTTTTTTCCCCTTCGATGTCAACAAAAGAACCAAGCTTGCCCACCCCAGCACCACCCAACAGATACACCCAAGATGTGTCTAGAGCATGCAGGCTTTTTGTCCCTCACACACAGCCTCCAAGGCTCTTACAAAAAATTCCTTACAATCACATATATACACATATAGTACGTTCCTGAAATGATCTTGAAAATACATTTTTCTCCACTTCGTTAGGTTTGGAGTTTCGAAGTTTTCCAGAGATTTTCTTTCCCCCACCTTTATGAATTGGTACCTCGCTGTCCTAATCGATAATCAATATGCTGCTTCTTCCAAGCTTCAGAATTCTCAGTAGAGTGCTCTGGGCAGCCACTACCAGCTGATACACTGTTGGAGTCAGTTTACTGTCTCTGGGTCATTGTTAGTTAAAGTCCCATGGTAGTAGTGGGAGATTTGAGTCCTAAGTATAAAGATTTTCATGCCATCACATCTATCAGCAGCCTTGCCCACAAGCGAGAGATGAAGACTATTGGCTGCCCATGGAAAAAGAAGATGTGGCTCTTTGAGGGAAGAAGATCCTTCCTCTTTCCTTCAGTGGCTGAGGTATGTCATAGGTCTTCCTAATTTCTATATTGACAGGCAGGGTCAGTGATACAATTTCATATCAAGACTTGAAGGGGGTACAGCAGATGTCTTTGGTGCCCACCCATATCCTTTAGCACTCCTTGTTATTATAAAAACAGATGACTTCTGTGACTCTGCCTGAAGACTTACTGTGGCTGATGGACGGGGCTGGAGCCAAGTGCCGGGCAATGCTTTTAGGAGCAGAACTCAACCAGTAACAGATAGGAATTGTGGTACAAGACTCTAAGGGGTACTCTTTGCAGTTTCCTAGGGGGTCTCCCAGCTGCTCCAGTGACAGTGGGCTCATATATGCTTCCTCATTATGACGGGCCTGTTGTTCCCTGTCTCACATCCCCATTCCCCCTAGCAAGATCCCCTTCCAGGTAACCTAGTTGAACTCCAATTCTTATCTCAGAACCTGCTTCTGGGACGACCCAACCTGAGACAGGAGGGGACATCACCTTTGTAGAGGGGTATGACGTATACTTTTGAAAACTGATACTAGCTAACAAAGCATTCTTAGGAGCTACTATTAAGTAATGACAACTTTTAGTTCTTTACTCTGGAGATGCAAAGACTTCTGGGAAGGACATCTGTTTTTACACAAAGCAGGGAGCTACAAAGGGGAACGGGTGAATTTCAGGGCAGGTAATCCCTATCAAACCTACCATCTAGCCTGAAGTGGGAGCATACTGGGCTTGCTCAGAGAACTCCCCAGGGCTCAAGCACCAGCAACAGTACCAGAAGTAGCAGTGGTAAATAAAATATTATGTTGTGATTTCTCCATTTGAAAAAAAAAATTATAAATATATCATTTTTTTTTTTAAATGTCACTCAGGTTTGCCAAATGTTGTTTGAGGGAAGGACTGTCATTGTTCTTAGGTTTTGTCGTAAGTTAAAAAATCGTTAAAATATTCATATTTATATGAAACTGATTTTGATGGAAGATACTATTTTTTGTATAATATTTTCATTTGGCAGAATTAAAAGTTGCCAACCATTTGCCAGTGCCCCTCTTTTAGTGCAGGAAGGGGGATGGTTCATGAAAAACTAAACTCTGAGAGCCACTGTTCACAAACCCAGATAGATACACCTTTTCTGTGATGCAGGGGTTTATACAAACTAGCCATATTGCGAAACCAGTGTAATGACTGGTCCCTGACATCACAGGCCAGCCTAACTAATGAATTTTGGGATGGTAGCAGAGGTACAGATTTCTCACAGAACATTTTTCTGGAGCCAACTGGCTAATCCCTCATGCCCCAATGGTTGTCCTTGCGCTTTTCACCTGTCTGCCAGGATTTCTCTGGGATGTCCCTAAGCTTTCCCCAGATAGTCCAAATGCTTTACTATCCCTGCCTCTCCCTCAGCACCTAGATGTAAGGGCGAACAGAACCTTCACATGTTCTGAGTCAATCCCCAGTCTCCTAATACCCCCTTTAGGGGGACATCACTTTAGAAAAGAACCTGCCTCAGTAGTAAAGGCTACATTTGTTGTTGATGATACTGTTTTAACTCTTTGAGGTCAGAATTTCACCCTATTGGGAGAAGTTATTACAAATTATCTGTATCACTCCATCCTTCAAAAAAATTCCTCCAGTAACAAAGTGCCATGTGTTATCTGCATAAAAATGAAATTCAAGCCCATTATTAATTATTGATAGAAACCAAAGGTACCGTTAATGAAAAGTAAGGAACACAACTTTGGAGATAAGAGGAGAGTGGCTAAACTAAGGATGTTCTTACAAAAAAAGGTGGGTAATTTTTCAAAGAGATTGAGACAAGTACTAAAAATTGAGACAATTGTATGAAATGGAAATGCCTATTTCCAGGGGCTCTGGAGAAATGAATTAAATGGGGGCAACTTTTAAAACTGAATAGGATGGGAGTAGGTAGGGAGCATCTTCCTGCCTCTGTTAAAACACACAGATCCCAGCATGAAAGTTTAGAGATGTTGCTCTTGAAATTCTTAGACAAACTATCTTTCTTGAGTACTCTTGTTTTCTGTAAATGGTAATTTCATAGTATATCTCCAGTATAGGGAGCAATGTGACCCAAGGAACTTTGGGCAGGAGAATCAGGAGACCCAAGTGGCATGACCATTCTAGAACAAAGATTCCAGTTGTGATAGTTTGCCAGGGCTGCTGTAACAAAACAACATAAACTGGGTGGGTTAAGCAACAGAAATTTATTGTCTCATAGTTCTGGAAGCTAGAAGTCTGAAATCAAAGTGTCAGCAGGATTATTTCCTTCTGAGGCCATGAGGGAAGGATCTGTTCATGACCTCTCTCCTTGGTGTGTAGATGGCTGTGTTCCTGTTCACATGCCCTTCTCCCTGAACACATGTCTGTAGGTCTAAGTTTCTTCTTCTTATGAGGACACCAATCATATTGGATTAGGACCCACCCCAATGACCTCATTTTAACTTATGTTAAAATGTAACAAACTTTGTAAGACTCTATCTCCAAATAAGGTAACATATCTTCAAATAAGGTAACAGTCCTGGGTGTGAATTTTGGGGAGATACAATTCAACCCATAGCACCAGGCAGCCTCTCTGGCTTGTTTCTCTGCAGGAGAATGTTGTTCGTAATACTCTTACCGGCTCTTTCAATCCCAGCTTTCCAATTCACTCAGCCCTTATGAAGCTGCCAAGCCTGCACCCTTTACCCTCCCCTTGTGCCACGCCCAGCCCCTCATTCACAGGACTATAAATATAAGAACTTTTCCTGACCTAAGACTGCCAGGAGGGCGGGAAATGAGTGGGGAAGTTGCAAGGGTGGAGTTTTCTTTAACCTTTTGTCAGTTGCACAAATTCTGTAATCAGATCAACACTCAGGGTGTGGTGAACTGGGGGTCCTGACATCCTAAGGCAAACAAGCAGACTCAATGGCATTTGTTCTTTTCCAAATTCCAAGGTCTTCTGTGCTCCAACGATAGATGACAAAATAGTTCCAGGAGAGCTGCAGTGTTTTGTTCTCCTTGCCAATTCATTAGCAACAGAACTGTTGCTGGGCTATAATCCAGCCAGGCTGACATCAGTTCCCCAGTAAAAGGAGGACACAACTGGAGCTGGGTCTGTGCAGCCAAGAGGGATCAGGAGGGCTCAGCTGTACTGACACGCTGGCAAAAAAAAAAAAAAGAAGAAGAAGAAGAAGAGAAAGAAAGAGCGAGAGAGAAAGAGGGAGAGAGAGAGAGAAAGAAAGAAGGAAAGGGAGGGAGAGTGAGAGGGAGAAAGAGAAAGAAAGGAAGGAAGAGAGAGAAAGAGAGAAAGGAAGGACAAGACAGAAAGAAAGGAGGAAAGGGGAGGGGAGAAAGGAGAGGAGAGGAGAGAAAGGAAGAAATTTGGGGAAGTTTACAGAGATGAAGAGGTCACCCACCTTCTTTAAGGGACTCAGACAGGAAGATAGGTTGGAGGGTGTACTAGGCGTGGTCATAACACAAATTAGGATCTTGACAGCATTGTCTTCAGTGAGTATTTAGAAAAATTAGGTTTTGCTTAACCTGCAAATAAAACCCATCAGTTTTAGAAACCTAAACTAAGAGCATGTGTGTAAAAAGAAACCTATATAAGGAAGCTGAGCTGGACTGTAGTTATGGGAGGCCCCGGAACAGCCCACTTCCTTTCTTTGTGCCTTTTTTATTCATCTCTAAATGTGGGGATGGTAATACAATTGCACTCCTCTCAACTTAAAAATACTTTTCTTCCGAATCACCTGACAAGGCTTTTTTTACCCCTGTGCAGTGCCTGTATCCATAAAGAGATCTTCCACAGCCACTTTTATCAGTCTGGCAGATCTTGCTGGAAGCTTCTAGCACTCCAGTTGCTGAATGCTCTATCACTGACCCCTCGCTACCCTGCTTGTCTTAAAGTGCCAAAACTTTATGTTTTTGCTGTTTTATTAGGAGCTTCCTGAGCTTTCGTTCCTCAGCATTTCTTCATTCCTACTTCTGGACTTTCCTCCCAGCTTTTACGATGTTGAGAGAGAGAGCTTTGGATGCCACTTTATGGCTGGATATTATATGAGTGTGTCCACATTCTACCCTCTGTTTCCGCCACATGCAGCAGGGCAAGGAAGGAAAAATCATCATCCTTGTGGCCCCATTCCCAGCTTTGTGGAAGCAGAATGTGTCCCTGAAGGGGCCCGTATGTTTCTGACTATGCAGGGGCTGGACAAGGGATCTCTACATGTGGAAGACTAGGACACCAATGAGGTCATCATAAGAGCAAAGTCCGGAGTTAGGTGGATTGAGGACAAATTATAATACATTTAACACCTTACTGTGCTTCAACCCCATTTTCCAACTGGATTTTCCTTGACTTAGGTATTCCAAAATGCTATGTTCTGCCATCTCCCCATCTATACCTTCAGATGGTATAGATCCTCTTAGATCCTCCCATTTAAATTGAACTCTTGAATACTAAATCTGACCCTGCTTCTTTAGAAATAATATTCATTTATTCAACAGCAAGGATTGGGTGCCTCTTGTCCACCAAGCATAGTGCTTGATCAAAACAGAAAGGCTCCCCCTCTAACCGATGAGGGTTCAGGATTTGGGGTTTTTTGAGTTCTGGATTGGGACTTTGACTTTTTGAACTTACAGTACCCATGCTACCTTTCCAAGGAGGAACTTGGCTTCCTTGCTAACACAGAGCATGGATACCTGCCAAGTCCCTATGCTCAGCCAGACATCCAGTCTTGACTCCTCCTGGGCTTTCCTGTCTCTGTCTGAAGCTCAGCACAACAGTCCCTTTGCCTGCAGATTCTGCTTGAGTCCAGAAGCTCTGTCCACATACTGAAGGTTATACACCAGAGCCTTTAGGCCTACAAGGCCTCTCAGATGTAGCTTCTGTGGAATTTCTTCCCCGTTTGTTTCCTCTTGGGTCCACTCTCAGCCTGGCCACAATTAGACTATGACAGAGTTCTAAGACCCCAGCATATCTGAGAGCTCATCTGTGACTACTGAAAATGGGATCCAAAAGGGAACATCTAGCTTTTTCCATTCTGAACCACACCAGTCTGAAAGAACTGTCAGAGTAGTGTCTGACGGCAACAATCTCGGGAGCCCAGCACAAACTTCTTAACCACCCTTGCTTGGCCACCCTTTCTGCTCTGCCTTCTGTTTGGGGCAGGGGGAGATAGTCCCTGTGCAGTGATGTGCAGGGGAAGGTAAGGGAAGTCACAGCCCATAAGAGGCAGTCATACCTATAGGGTATTCCTGCCCAAAACACTGTGTGTGCAGCAAGGCAAGGGCAGGAAAAAAAAAACATCCTTGTTAGCCCCACTGCATCTAAGCTGGAGGAGATAATGAGACATTCAAACTGGACATTCCTCAAAACAGTCATCCTGGACTCTTCAAAAATACTGACGTCAAAAGAGATGATTTAAAAGGCAAGGGAGCTGTTTTAGATCAAAGGAAACTAAAGATGCATGATCCTTGATTGGATTCTGAATTTTAAAAAATATATAGCCACAAAGAACATTATTGGGACAATGATGGTAGTGTGTGTGTGTGTGTGTGTGTGTGTGTGTGTAGAAAGAGCTAGAAAGAAAAACAAATGTGGTAACCTGCTAACAATTAGTAAATCTAAGTGAAGACTATACGGCTATCCGTTGCACTCTTTTCTCAGCTTTGCTGTAGGGTGGAAATTTTTCAAAATAACCAGCATAGAACTTGAGTGTAGCCTGGTGTGGGGTGAATGGGCCATAGAGGGGAAAAGACAGATGAGCAGGCTGGCAGGAGCCAGGAGAAGCACAGCAGCTCCAGACTGCTTCTCCACCAGATTCTAGTCCCTATGAAAAAACAGGCAAAATACTCGGCTGGCAAACTGGCCACAAACGCAAGGAACCTGCATCTTGGTGAACACCTGGAAGCCTTGGGTCAGCCCCACCGTCTGGGGACCAGATGTGGGTGCAGCAGGCAAATTCCAGGCCTGCTAATAAGCGAAGAACTCCCAATGATGCCACGTGTGGCCTTTGGAGGCGCAGGATTGGGAAATGCTGAATGATCAAGTGCTTGGCCGTTGTTCCAGAGGCCAGACAGGATTGAAGCCAGCAGGAACTGACACGTCTGCCTGTTGCCCAAGGAGCCCAAAGCCCGCCTTAGGTGGTGGTGGGGGGTGGGGGGAGACTCATCAGGAGGCAGGGACCTAACTGGTTCTCTTTGCTCTTCACTGGGTCAATGTTACATTGCCAGATTAAGTTACTGATTATACTCACAGATGTCACCCTAGCTTTTTTCCCCACATTTTTCTTCTATTCTCTGTTTGTAATTCTTTCTGACTGTCTCTGTTCCTCCCCTGCTTTTATGCCATTATGATGTATGGAAAACACTGAAAGACTCTCTACAGTGTCTTAAAGTGCCTGTGTATAACGATGGAAAACAAACAAACAAACAAACAATACAAAAAACCTCAGCAAATATCAAAGCTGGTTTTGGACTCAGCAGTGTCCACTTTGTTTGACATGCTGTTTCCAAAGGGCTGGGAGCTAAGTGGCCAAACATCCAAACCTTACCCCTGACTCTCATCTTCTGATATTTCCATAAGTTTTATGGCCCTTCAAGGAACGGCTGACTTCTCCTCCTTGATTCTCTTTTAATCTCAGCTGTCCTGAGCAAGTTCTGGACAGGACCAGCAGTTCAGCCATTGCCTGCCTGAGGCTCGTGAGTTTTCTTCCCCGATGTGGAGGTGTACAGCACGAGAGGTCAGCCAGGGGCTGGTGGGACAGACCCAGCCAAGGGCTCTGCGTTTCCACCGTGCAGCTCAGTAACAAAGCAGCCATGACAAGCTCTGCCAAGACCATCTGTTGGGAGCCAGGAGTAGATGATTTCCCGGTGTGAGCAAGGAAAACAGCAACAGAGTTTGCTACAACTGTGATTAACACGCAGGATTCAGCCAGGAGAAGGCTCCTCCTGAGAAATCATAACATTTGCACAAGTGAAGTTAAGCAAACCCCAGTGGTTTTCACTCTCAATCTCTTTCTTTTTCACTCTCTCATGCTCTTTCTCTCTTCTCCTTCTTTGAGCAACAAATCCCTATGTTCAAATATAAATATCTGACAAGAGCCAACATACAAAAGAGATAAAAACTCAGGCAATCTGATTTTTGTGAGAGCTGTGGACTTATGTGGTCCTTCCCCAGTAACCCCAAGATAATTTCAGGGTGGTTAATGGCCCCACTGAATCCATGGTTTGAAAACCATTGCTTTGATCCATCTTTTCCATACACAGAGGGAAGATGGTGTCTTCTTTGGCCATGCCTTCTAAGGTGTTTATATTTTTTTAAGATTTTGTTTATTTATTTTGAGAGAGAGAGCAAGTGTGACCTGGGGGAGGGGCAGCAGGAGAGGAGAGAGAGAATCTGAAACACACTCCACACTGAGCAGGGAGTCTCACTCTGGGCTAGATCTCACCACCCGGAGATCATAACCTGAGCTGAAATGAAGAATTAGACTTTTAACATGTTTTACAAACACCTCCCCACCATTCCCTGAGCTGTCTTCATGCTTCGACACATACCAAGAATGGATGGGATCTGTTGTATTTCTTTCTTGGAAGTCTGGAAAGTATTCTTTGACAGAAAGAGTCTGATGATAACTCACGATATCTACAAAAAAAGGGCATTGGCCTGAACTTAATGTGTTTCATCCTACTAGAAAAACAGAGGAATGATCACATGGTTCCGTTTCCATGAAGCTGAAAATGTAGCGTGTGTGGACCTATCCTTCAGTCCTCTCATGAGATGCAAGAACCCCACAGCATGGCCATCCTCACAGGTTCTGTTGTGCTGACTTTATGTTAAGTCAACATCTTGGATCCATTGAGCTTGCTTCATTTTTTTTTTTTTTTGATCATTACACATTGTATTGGCTGCTTACTTTTCTTGCCATTGACGACTAATTACCTTTTCATCTATACCTCAAATGTCACGGGATAGAAAACTGTGGGAAAGTTCACCACTGAAGCAATGGAAAGTTCCCACATGTGAGAACAACACAGTAACCTATAACAGGAAAAGCCATTACACAGGGTTATTACATCAGCTATCACAATAGCAAAGACTTTTGAAGTGGAAAAAAATTTATACGACTACCAGTCATCCCAAAAGAACAATGTGTTTTTTAGTCATTTGTTTCAAAATCATTTGGCTCATTTCTGAGCTACCCAGTTATTTTTTAATTTTATTTCATTAGTAGTTAGACTGTGTTTTCCTAGCCAAAATGCTCTGTGCTCTCAACATACAGATAGTGATGATCCGCACAGGTCGTGATCTTTCCTCACCTCTAGTCCCCATCGGTGCACCTTCTGGGAATCTCCAGAGAGCCTATGAGCCCACCAGAAAGTTCACGAGCTACCACCACTCTCTCCTCCTGCCCTGCCTCTCTTCAGTGATGTCGACTCCCCCCATCTTCAGTACCCATACAATTGTGTGAAGTTGTCTCACAGCAGCCTCCAATGTCACCAGCCAACCACCCCCCTACAGGCCCATTGCCACCCTCAACACCCCTGGGACATAGGGGGCTGAAGTGTATCAATACAGAGGTGAATATTCTGGAGGTCATGAAGTCTCTCTCCCTTTCGTGTAAACTACCTATGTGAGCAGATTACTGAGACAGTATTACCTTTCATTCCTTGCCTTAGAGCTTTTACCAAGAACAATGGTCTTAGTCTGTTTGGGCTGTTACAACAGAAATACCATATGCTGGAAGTCCAAGATCATATCGTGGTTGGGTTCCAGTAAAGGCCCTCTTCTAGGTTGTAGGCTGCTGCCTTCCCACTGTGAGCTAGGGGGCAGAAGGGGCTAGGGGACTCTGTGGGGTTTCTTTTATAATAGCACTAATTCCATTTAACGGGGCTCTACCCTGACAACATAAGCACATCCCAAAGGCCCCACCTCCTAATACCATCACATGAGGCATTAGGATTTCAGCAGAGGAATTTGGGGGTAGGGGTGTGGAGAGGTGGATAAAACAGGCAAAGCACAGAAACAGTGCTTTCAGATTTTATGCACAGGACTTTCTCACCTAGGACTCCATTCTGGGTACATGAAGGAAAGACTAGAGTTTGGGGAGTCCTGTGTGTTTAGAGCTGTGCCTCCCACAGGAAGACTTAATGAGCTTTTCAGTTTGAGTCTCTCTTGCCTTACGTGAATTCTCTCTCCTGAGTTCCTTGGTCCCTCTTGCAGATCAGTTTTTGGCAACTCAGTCCACCAAACAGGCCCAGATACATCTGAACCCCAGCAGGGGATGGTTTAGGCTTAAGCAGAGGCCACTGCTGCATAGCTTTCAAGTTCAAATTTACTTCAGACTCTTTACTCAATATGTATGTTTTTTTGTTTTTTTTTTTTTTTTTTTTTTTTTTTAACAGACAGCTTTGGTTACATCAATCATTCATCCCTAAGTTAGTAATTTTCTTTCCTTTTGCTTTGTCCTCATGAGCTCTTAGACCTGAAATGGCAGATTGGTGAGGTTATTACCCACCATTTGATTCGTACGCATCAACCACATGGGTAGAAAGTATATCATTCCTTTTTCTCCAAGTCCGCATTCTGTTTGCCTAAAATAAATTTACTCAAATGGATCTTCACTAGGATGAGGAGAAATTGGAACCCTCGTACACTGCTGGTGGGAATGTAAAATAGTGCAGCCACTTTGGAAATCAGTTTGGCAGCTCCTCAAATAGTTATACAAAGAGTCAGCCTGTGACCCAGCAATTTCACTCTGAGGTACAGAGCTCTGACAATTGAAAACACAGGTGCGCACCAAAATTGACACACTGACATGCATAGCAAATCATTCATCATAACCCAAAGTGAAAACGCCCTAGATATTTATCAACTGTGCAGTGGCTGCACAACTTTGTGAATATTCTAGAAAGCACTGAATTACATGCATACTTTAAAAGGGTGAATTTTATGATATGTTAATTATATCGCAATTATATCTGCGCAGTAAGCACAGACCACAGAAAGAGCCTACCTTTTTTTTTATTCACTGAAATCCTGCCCAGTCTTTTTTCAGATTTCTTTAGTTTCTACCTAACATTCTTTTTCTGTTCAAGAAGAACCTGCATTTTAAAGAAAAAGTTAAACACGGATCTATGTTTGTAACAAATTGCAGCTTTCTTGCAAAAGGCAAAATCTTTCTAAAGCCCAAGTAGAAAGAATGAACGTTTCTTTGATTCATTCATCCGGCAAATGTTGAAAACATGATATGGCAATATGCCAGGCCCTGCAGAGATAATGGTGACCAAAGCAGGTATGTCCCTGGCTGCACGGGGAGCTATAGGAAAGTAACTACAAGTTGACAGAAGCTGTACCCAGGAAAGCACACAGTTCTGTGGGGGCACACGGGAGGAACACCCACTCAGGCCTGTGGGGCTAGGGAAATCTTTCTGGAGCCCTCGGTGTCTAATAGAGAACTAAAGTCAAGCCAGAGTCAGGGTCACAAAGAGCAGAGGGAGGAAATGTTCCAGAGAGACGGAACAGCATGTGCAAAGACCCTGAGGTGGGAGAAAACACAGCATATTCCAGGAACCACTCAGAATGGCTCTTGAAAAAAAGATACAATCTAAACATTTGGACCGAGCAAGTCCAGACTACTGTGTTTAGGAATTCAGTACATTTGCCTAGGTTCCAACTTGTTCAAACTCCACTCTGTGTGTCACTTAGAATGTTTTTAGCTGCAAGTAAGAAAAATTCTGACTCCCACAGGAACAAAGAGTTAGGATGTTTATTATTTCCCATGACAGGGAGGGCAGAAGTAGACAGACTTTCAGGAAAGGTACATTCGGTGGTTTGTCGATGTTTTTAAGGACCCAGCTTCTTTCTTTCTCTCTACTACCCACCCATTCAGCTTCTTCTTACAGCAAGCTCCCCTCAAGGCCACACAACCTGAGGTAATGGGCTTCCATGTCCTCTTTGATCGAAAGAGACCCTTCTTTGCTTTTCTCCAGTAAAGTCTTTCCTGGCATCTCATTGGCACAATTCCTGAAGAGAGCGCTGGTAAGGGAGTAGCCGCCGTGAGTGCCTTGGATTAATTATTTTCAATGGTTTGAATGCTGGGGCATCACCCTTAGTGTGACCACAATGGGGAGCTTAAATATAGGTGGGTGCCTTGGGCTGGAACTGCATTTACCAGCCCCTGCCTTGAACCAAGAATATGTCCAAGTCCAGCTTCAAAGTATGATGAGTAATGTGGTTTTTGTTGCCACAGGTTTTGTGAAAACTGGCTATCATACTGACAAACTTCCTAAAAATTATCTTTAAACCTCTTTCTCTTTCCCCAAATTTCCACTCCTTGCCACTGCCACCACATCTCTTTCCCTCTTTCCACCCCATCTTCCTCTCCAGACCTCTCTCAGCCAAACTGGTTGTTACCTCTTTTCCACTCCTTTTCTTTAAATCACTTGGCTCGCATTTTCCACCCAGCAGAAATCACTCCTTCCCCTCGTGAAGGAACAGACTTTCAGATCACCTACACTTCCTCTTGCATGTTCCTGAGGGTCTCCATTTGCCCTGCCAGGAATTCAACAGGGATCTACAAGTTGTTTCGACACACAAAAACCTCGATCTTGAGATTTCCAAGTGTTTCCAATCAACAGGCCTATGAATTAGCCATCACTGTTAAAAGTTATGAGTAGTCACCAGAAATTGTTTTATGTGGGAAAAGAATTAACTTCAATTTGGTTAAAAATACCAAAACTATGAAAAATACAAACCATGTCCAAAGATAAACAAAAAATTGGGAAATATTTGTAAAATACATGGCAATTTCCTTAATGTAGATAATTATTTTTACAAATC
The DNA here is from genome assembly GCF_922984935.1 of Meles meles. NCBI lineage: Eukaryota > Metazoa > Chordata > Mammalia > Carnivora > Mustelidae > Meles > Meles meles. Next base: position 97,902,875 of record NC_060068.1, read on the forward strand.
TCTAAGAAAAAGATGAACATCCCAAGGCAAAAGATATGAGCTGTCAGTTGAAAGAGAGATAACATTTATTTTAATTTTTGCCTATCAGATTGGCAAAGATTTGGAAACTTACTAGTCCCCAGTGTTGGCAAGAATATGAAGCAGTAAGCGCTGTTGATGGGAACATCATTGGAACATTTCTGGAAGTTAATCCGCATTTGTTTCAGTATTTTTAAAATATTTACTTTTGGTTGATTAATGCTTCAGGGAATTTATTTTAAGAAAATATTCAAGCAACGACATAAGAATTTATGTACAGGGGATTTATCATAACTCTTTTTCTAAAAGATTTTATTTTAAAGCAATCTCTACACCCAACAGGGCTCAAACTCAAAACCCTGAGATTAAGAGTTGCATGCTTTACTGAGCGAGCCGGTAATTCTTTATCTTTATTTTTTAAAAGACTTTATTTATTTATTTGATACACAGAGAGAGATCACAAGTAGGCAGAGAGACAGGCAGAGAAAGAGGGGAAGCAGACTCTCAGCCAAGCAGAGAGCCTGACGCGGGGCTCAATCCCAGGACCCCAAGACCATGACCCAAGCTAAAGGCAGAGGCTTAACCCTCTGAGCCACCCAGGTGCCCCCCCATAACTTGTTTATAATAGCAAAAATTGAACAACTTTACTGTCCAACTAATTTAATTAATTATGGTAAGTTTGTTTTTGCAAAGACTTGCTTACCTATGATTGCATCTCCGGAATCTAGCATCTCCTGGCATCTTCAGTGCCAGGTCCATATATGAATATTTATTGAATAAATGAACAAAGAAATATATTGGATATTCTACAGACATTAAGAATAATGATACAGGGACACCTGGATGGTTCAAACCTCTGAGAACCCTCTGAGAGGGTTAAAGCCTCTGCCTTCGGATCAGGTCATGATCTCGGAGTCCTGGGATCGAGCCCCGCATCAGGCTCTCTGCTCAGCAGGGAGCCTGCTTTCTCCTCTCTCTCTCTCTCTGCCTGCCTCTCTGCCTACTTGGGATCTCTGTCTGTCAAATGAATAAATAAAATCCTTAAAAAAATAATGATACATATTTACTTTCATTGAAACAAAATTGTCCATGAGCTATTATTAAAAGGAAAAGCATATCAACAAGAGAAAGGATTAAAAATCATATGATCATTTCAACCAGGTGGTGGGTAATAGGGAGGGCACGTACTGCATGGAGCACTGGGTGTGATGCCAAAACAATGAACCTGTTATGCTGTAAATAAACAAATAAAAATAAATATAAAAAAAATTAAAAAAATCATATGATCATTTCAATAGATGCAGAAAAAGCATTTGACAAAGTACAAATTCCATTCATGATAAAAATGCTCAACAAAGTAGGTTTAGATGGAATATACCTTAACACAATAAAGTCCATATATGAAAAGCCCATGATTAACATCATCCTCGATGGTGAAAAGCTGAGAGCTCTTCCCCTAAGATCAGGAATAAAACAAGGAGGGGCATCTGGGTGTTTCAGTCAGTTAAGAATCTCCTTTTGGCTCAAGTCATGATTCCAGGGTGCTGGGATGGAGTCCTACATTGGCTCCCATTTCAGCAAGGGATCTACTTCTCCCTCTCCCTCTGCCCCTCCCCCTGCTCTTGCTCTCTCTCTCTCTCTCTCTCTCTCAAATAAATAAATAAAATCTTTTTTAAAAAAGGGAATAAGGCAAGGGTGTCCACTGTCACTACTTTTACCCAACATAGTACTGGAAGTTCTAGCCACAGAAATCAAACAAAAAGAAATAGAAGGCACTTATATTGGCAAGGAAGAAGTAAAATCTTCACTATTTGCCAATGGCATGATATTATATATAGAAATCCCTAAAGGTGCCACAAAAAAAACTACTAGAATTGATAAATGAATTCAGTAAGGTCACAGGATACAAAATCAATATGCAGAAATCCTTGTATTTCTATACACTAAAGATGAAGTAGCAGAAAGAGAGATTAAGAAAACAATCCCATTTACAATTGCACTAAAAATAATAAAATATCTAAGAATAAACTTAACCAAGGAGTTGGATGTCCTGTTCTCTGAAAACTATGAAATACTGATAAAAGAAATTGAAGATTAACACAAATAAATGGAAAGACTTGCCATGCTCATGGATTGGAAGAATAAATATTGTTAAAATGTCCATACTATCCCAAATAAACTATACACTTAATACAGTCCCTGTGAGTCTACAGATTTAATGAAATCCCTATCAAAATACCAATACCAAGAACATTTTTCACAGAACTGGAACAAATTATCCCAAAATTTGTATAGAACCAAAAAAGACCCCAAGTACCTAAAGCAATTTTGAGAAAGAAGAACAAAACTGGAGGCATCACAATCCCAAATATCAAGATATACTACAGAGGTATAGAAATCAAAACAGTGGGGTTGCTGGCACAAAAATAAACACATAGATCAATGGAATGAAATAGAGAGCCCAAAAATAAACTCACAATTATATGGTCAATTAACCTTTGACAAAGGAGTCAAGAATATGCAATGGGGGAAAAGCCAGTCTCTTCAACAAATGGTGTTGGGAAAACTGGACAGCTACATGCAAAAGAATGAAATGGAACCACTTTTTTATACCATACACAGAAATAAACTCAAAATGGATTAAGGACCTAAATGTGAGACCTGAAACCATAAAAATCCTAGAAGAGAACATGGGTAGTAATTTCTCTCTGACAATGGCCATAGCAACATTTTTCTAGACACGTCTTCCTGAGGCAAAGGAAATAAAAGCAAAAATGAGCAATTGGGACCACCCCAAAATAAAAGGCTTCTACACAACAAAGGAAACAACCAACAAAACTAACAGACAACCCAGTGAATGGGAGAAGATATTTACAAATGACATCTCTGATAAAGGGTTAAGTATCCAAAATATATAAAGACCTTATACAACTCAACACCTGAAAAACAAATAACCCAAATAAAAATGGGCAGAAGACATGAACAGACATTTCTCCAAAGAAGACATCCAGATGGCCAACGGACACATGAAAAGATGCTAAGTATCACTCATCAGCAGGGAAATGCAAATCAAAATGCTCAATCAAAATACCACAATGAGATACCACTTCACACTTGTCAGAATGGCTAAAATAAAAACACAAGAAACAACAAGTGTTGGTGAGGATGTGGAGAAAGTGGAACCCTTTACACTGTTGGTGAGAATGCAAACTGGTGCAAACATTGGAAAACAGTACAGAGTCTCCTCAAAAAATTAAAAATAAAATTACCATATGATCCAGCGATTTCACTACTGGGTGTTTACCCAAAGAATATGAAAACATTAATTCGAAAAGATAGATGCACCCCTGTGTTAATGCAGCATTATTTACAACAGCCAAATTATAGAAGCAGCCCAACTGTTTTTGTCCATAGATGACTAAATAAAGAAGATGTGGTGTGTATATGTGCATATGCACATACATACGTACATACATACACAGTGAAATATTATTCACCCATGAAAAGGAATGAAATTTTGCCATTTGCAGTGACATGGTTGGAGCTAGATAGTGTAATGCTGAGAAAAAAAACCAGTGAAAGACAAATACCATACCATTTCACTCATATGTGGAATTTAAGAAACAAAACAAATGAACAAAGGAAAAAAGAGACAAACCATGAGCCAGACTCTTGACCAGAGAACAAACTGATGGTTACCAGAGGGGAGGTGAGTGGGGACTGGATGAAATTGGTGAAGGGGATTAAGAGTACACACATCACGATGAGCCCTAAGTAACGTATAGATTTACTGAATCACTATACTGTTTACCTGAAATGAATAGATCACCACAGGTTAACTATACTGTAATTAAAATAAAAGTTTATTTATTTATTTATTTATTTGAGAGAGAGACAGAACACAGTGGGGAAGGGCCGGGGGCAAGGGAGAGAGAGAATCCTCAAGCAAACTCCCTGCTAAGCACAGAGCCCAGTGCGGTGCTCCATCTCACAATCCTGAGATCACGACTTGAACCAAAATTGAGAGTCAGACTCTCAACCAACTGTGCCACCCAGTGCCTCAATTTACTGATTTATTTTTAAGTAGACTCCATACCCAAAGTGGGACTTGAACTCACATCCTGAGATCAAGCATTGCACACTCAACTGACAGCCAGTGTGGCACCCCCCCAAAATAAAATTATAAAAAAAGGAAAAGCACATTACAAAACTACATGGATAGTGTCAACTATACTTCAAAAAACCCCATAAAACGACATTGAGAGAATCATCTCATCTTTGTATAAAAAAGTTTCTGTATGTGTATCCACAGAAAAAAGTTCAGAAGGATTTATACCAAAATATAAATCATGGTTGTTCCTAAGTTGTGAGATGATAGGTGGGTGGTTTTGGTTTTTTTTTTTTTTTGCATTCTTTTTTATTCCCTTTAAAGAATGTCCAGATTTTTTACAGTGGGCACATATTACTTCTATATCAAGAAAAGAAATATTTTTATTTTTAACAATAACATATATTGCTCTTTATATGTGCTACTGAAACAGATATACATGAAAGCATAAACTGATTTGCAGTTTTATACATCTTGCCTGGAGAACCTGAAGACAACAAAGTCCTTATAGCAACTTGTTACAAGGAAAAAAAATCTTTTCAAAGAAAGTACAAAAAAAGAAGTCACAATATAAAGTGGAATATTACTCAGCCATCAAAAAAGAATGAAATCTTGCAGTGCCTGGGTGGCTCAGTTGGCTAATCGTCTGTCTTCCGTTCAGGTCATAGTCCTGTGGTCCTGGGATCGAGCTCTGCATTGGGCCTTCTGCTCAGTGGGGAGCCTGCTTCTCTCTCCCTCTGCCCCTCCCCCCTGCTCATGCTCTCTCTCAAATAAATAAATAAAATATTTTTTAAAAAAGAATTAAATCTTGTCATTTGCAATGATGTGGATGGAGCTAGAGAGTGTATTATGCTAAGCAGAATAGGCAGAGAAATATAAATACCACATGATCTCACTCATATATGGAATGTAAGAAACAAAACAGATGAACCTAGGGGAAAGGAGGGAGGAAAAAAGAGAGAGGAAAAAAAACTATAAGAGACTCTTAACGATAACAAACGGAGGGTTGATGGAAGGAGGTGGCCAGGGGGATGAGCTAACTGGGTGATGGGGATTAAGGTGGGCACTTGGTATAGTGATCACTGAAGGTTGTATGTAAGTGATGAGCCACTGAATTCTCCTCCTGAAACCAATATTGCAATCCATGTTAACTAACTAGAATTTAAATAAAAATCTGGAAAAAAAAGAAAAAGCAAAGCCACAGGGAATTCTTCAGCCACCTATTGTGTGATAATGCATTAGGTACACAGGAGGTAGGCTGTATCAGCTTAAGCCTGGGCAAGAGGGACCTTCGGGGGCCACACACTATAAAAGGCCTAGCTGTGATCCTCCTATGACCCCTGTCCCTATCCCCGCAGGACCAGGGGTCTAAGGAGCCAAGCTCACCCACTTCTAGATCATGCTCCAAGTACCTGGAATCGGGCATTGTGCCCTGCTACTGCTTTCTGCACAGACCTCCTCCCCAGGTGTGACCTCCAGCACTTTCCACGTCCAAGATGTGTTAAAGGGGTCTTGATCAGGGGAGAATGAGAGACTGGAGGGTCTAAACATATGTGCTCAAGAGTCTCTTGGAGTGGAATCTGGAGTGCCCAAGGGGTACGAAGGGAACGAGGGGCAGGCCAGAGTCAGATGTTCATATGTCCCCTCCTTCCAGTGTGGAACTTGGGGAACTTCGACACTGCTGAATTTGAAGCTAGCCTTTAGGATCACTATGAAAGTAGGTTTGTAAGGATAGGAGGATAAAATAAGTTATTTACAGTATGTTGGTTTGATTTAAATATTTAGACATATGGTATGAGGGCTTTAATTTGTATTCTTGCCATGGGTTTCACAAATGTTAGGGACAGGCCTGGAGGCAAAGAACAAAACTAAGTAGACCAGTTTGTCATGTGAGGAATGCCAGATGTCATATGCAGGGATCTACAGAACGGTGTAGATGGTGCTTTCTAACCTCAGGGATAATTTGGACCTAGATCTGTTTTGGATGACATTTATGGCTTCCCATAGGTTCACTGGTATCTTCTGGACTCTAGTAACTACGGGAAGAAGAGAACCAATTTTCCTAGTTGCATCATGTACTATCCAATGATAACTTGTAATTTAATGATTCCCTACTGGACCTTCCAGTTGTTTGCCATTGTTCGATTGGATTTTTTTTTCTATTATAAGTAAATCTGCAGTGAACGTAATTACTTAAAATTCTTCAGTTATTTCCTTAAGCTAGATTTCTAGTAAGAAACTACTAGGTTGGGGGGTATTAACACACTGAAACACTCTTGAGACATATTATCAAATTCCTTTCTCGAAAGATTGTTCCAGCTGCCTCTTTTAATTGCCAAGAGCCTTCCTGAGCTTGTGGGGACAGCAGCCTCTCTCACAGTGAACTGGACCAGAAGTCAGAAGAGCTGGGTTGTGATCCCTACTCTGCCACAAACCAGCTGTGTGATCCTGAGAAAGGATTATTAAAAAAAAAAAAATTTTTTTTAAATGTGTGTAAACCTACATGCTTTCGGGGTTTTGAAGATTTTATTTTTATGTAATCTCTACACACAATGTGGGGCTGGAACTCACAACCCTGAGATCAAGAGTCACATGTTCTTCCCACCGAGCCAGTCAGGTGCCCCAAAATGTTTTTAAAATTGCTTTCACATTTTCCCCCCTAACTTTGCAACCACCCCCATGAAACAACAGGGAGAGATTATTCCCATTGGAAAGATCAGAAAGCAAGGACCAAAATGGCTAAGTGGTTTTTCCAGGGTTACGACTGGTAAATGACATGAAATGTACAACTTCTGGTTCCTATTTCAGAATAATTTCCATTATCTCACACTGCCTCTTTCTTCTCATCTTGTCATGCAAACATTTTGGATCTCAAGGTAGGCTCTCAAGGTCCCCGTGCTTCCCAGATTTCACTGTGCACACGGATCAGGAATCCCCTGAGGAACCTTGTTAAAATGCAGATTGTAATCAACAGGTCAGGGTAGCATCTAAGCTTGTACATTTCTAACAGGCTTCCAGTGACACAGTGCTGCTGGTTTGTGGACCTCACTTTGAATAGGAAGGTTTAACAGAGTCTCTTACACTCCTTCTGACAAAAATATTCCATATTTGAGTATTTTTCACCTAGGATAAAATGTTACCATATATAGAAGCCATGTATCATATAGAATTCACCAGGTTCCACAATGCATAGATCAGTGGGCGAGGATCAATAACAGACTGCAGCCTGAATTCCCTCATTTTCTGCTCATTTCAAATAATAAAGCTTTAAGAAGAAGCTAAGCCTAATAAAGAAGCTCTTCGAAACCAAGTACATGGGTTGCAGGAGCAGTCCGGTACTGAGCAGGACACTTACCAGGAAGGCAAAAGCTATCCACAGGAGAAATTAAGAAACCCCAGGGCACATGATTAATACTTGCAAGGGTGGGCATTCCAGGCATGGGATGCAGCCTTGGAAAAGCAAAGGAAATAAAAATGGGTCACATGTTTTAGGGACAATGAATAGACTCATTTGGGAGGAATGTATAATTCATGTAGGGAGGTAAGGTTGGAAGGACAACTCCAGGCCACATTTTTATAGCCTGTGGATACTTGGTTGAATTTAGACTTTTACTGAATAATCCAGAGGTGTTTGCCACTGAACACTTTTGAGCAAACGAATGACATGAAAAAGTGTTAGAATATAAATTTTCAGAGGGCAGTGACTGGAATGTTAAAAAACAGAATATGTTGATTGTATTGGTTAGTTACATATGACAAGGGATGGAAGAGTTTAAGGTGAATCTTCAAGGTTTCAAAGCTGGATGATAGGAGAGTGATGGTACCATCGGCAAAAATAGGAATCTTGGAGGATAAGCAGACTACGTAAATAACTACAACAACATTGGTCCCACCAACTTTAATATCCTGGCATGGCCCAGAATGCTATGATCACAGTGGCAGAAGAAGGGTTATTTTTGGATAGTTTTGTCCTGAATTGTCTGATTATTAGTTAAAATTCTGTCTGTTACAGAAAAGGGCTTAGACTTGGTTTTCCAGGAGTGATGGGTATGCATAAATTTTTGCCTCCTTTCTACCCATCCTAACAACTGTGTCTGGTACACACAGTTGACTAGGAGTAGAAGGATATTCATGTGCTTGGATCAGGACCAAACTAACTGGTCTCTGGGGTTCCAAATCAGAAGGAGGGCCACCATGAATTCCTGCTTTCTGCCCCTTCTCAGGACATAACCTCTATATAAAGACATTAATCTAATTCTGAATTCATCCTGATTTAGCATGGTCCACTAGAAACTCCCTTGCTGGAATCTGAAATTCTTTATAACTGAGTTCAGCTCGCAAATGCACTGACTTCATTGCCTTATAGAGGCCTTGATGCCCTCAGAATAGCATAGTTATTTGCAGCAAAGGGCAGACCTTTGTACTCCATTGGCAGCTTCTGCTCCGTAGAGCTTGTGGGAGCCTGAGAGGAAGAAGCCCAGACATGTATGCAATTTCATCCCCTGTTCAAGTCACTCCATTGTCTTTTTTGGTGGTTTGACCTCTTATGACAATTGTAAGGTATCTTGGAAAATTCTGAGATATAATTCATAACTCTTGCTGTACAGACAGAAGATTTTGAATTAAAATGAAAGCAATAATAGAAACATTTTCAAAAAAGAGGGTTGAATTTTTTTAAGCTACATGTCTTCATCAGATTCCAACAGGGGTAGTCTCCTGTGTGGATTTTTTTCTTCTCACTTCTTATCACAGATAATTAACAAGAATATGTGGAACACCCACTCTGTTCAGAGCAATATAATAGCATGCCATTGTTTAGAGTTCAAAACAAGTTGCTAATTCAACAGCCTCAATAAAAGAAGTGGGTTTTTTTTTCCCCCTTTGTGGTGGCCCTTTTTATCTGAGGGATTGATTGTATTTCCATGGTAGAATTATGTGGTAGAATATAGAATGATGTATCATAAATTTTCAGTTTACTATGAAATGAAATGGGGAGGTGATCTGGAACCAACAAGAAAAGAATTTATGTCCATTCTTCCCTGTCCCTGGCTTCTGACAGTTTTAGTGGCGAGAGAGATGTTCCAAGCTTAAAAGAAAGGCAGAAGCAACACCATCTGGCACAGTGAGATGTGTAATGTGTTCTCAGGATAATTCTGTTTTTGTTTGGTTGTAAAAATCTGCCCTGTGTTTTTATTACTCAGTCACTTCTTGAGCTAGTAAGCCTGATACAGGCACAGAAATGCGTTCAGATATGTCTTTAATCACAGGATAGCCTAAGAGAACAGGGAGCTGATTCAGAACAACTGATTGTTTCAAACGCAGTCGCACAGCAGATACCCCCCAAACCAAACAAGAGCCCTACAGCTTGCTTAAGAACAAACGCACTGATAGAGATGATAAATCTCTGCCGGAAACCAGCGAGATTTCATTTGTTACTTCAGCTGTTTGGCAAGATCTTTCGACATATATTCTTTAAAAGTCATTGTTTTTTTAATCTGTGGAACCGGATGGCTTCTTTGAGATGTCACTTTGTCTTGACATTTGAAATGATGATTAAAGCTTAGCTTACGGATTGTGTCTAAACCCAAGCTGAAGGGAAGAATTTAGGTAAAATCTCTGGATGATTTGGGCCAAAAAGGACTCTTTTGGTAATCTGGAGCCCACTTCTGCCATGTTTCACTTTCAGTAATGGGGTAACAGGGTCAGAGACTAAACAGTGTGTATTGCTTCAAGCTTTGCATTTATCTTTGGCGATATTGTCCTAAATCTTTCAGAATATCTGATTTACTAAGTTTTATAGGTCAAAATATCATTTGAGGGTAATATAGCTTTTACCTATGTTTATAAAGTTAAATCCATTGTCATCAAAACCTCCAACTATTCATTTTTCTGTCCCTAGAAACGTGGTTTAAAATGTTTAGTGTGACACGAATATATCCCTAGTTGATACTTTCCTCATCTTGCAGTTAAGGTAGGGGCATCATAGAAGGTAGTCTTAGCATCAATAACAAACAATATTACTATTTTTAATTGAAACTTTAATTGGGGTTATTATAGATCCACATGCAGTTATAAGAAATAATACAGTGAGATCCCTTGTATGCTTTGCCCAGTTTCCTTCAATGGTAACAATTTCTAAAACTGTAACTCAAATTGGGATATTGATGTCAATACAATCCAGAGATCTTCTATTTCCTTAGTGTTACCTGTTTGTGTGTATGCTTATTTACGCCACATTGCCATCTATATAGTTTTGTGTACTCACCACACAGTCAAGATACACACAGTGCCATCGCCATAAAGATTCCTTATGTTGCTTTCTAATAACCACCTACACATGTCCTCCACCCACCCGAACTGTATTATTTTTGACCAATCAGGTAATTCCCCACATAGATTGGAAAGCCAGTATATATTATGATGAATAGATTAAGTCCCACTGCCTGAATTTACCTGGCTCTGCCACCACTCTAGGCAATTTATATACCCGACCTTATTCAATCCTCACAAAAGCCCTATGGATAGATATTCTTGTCCCTGTTTTCATATAAAGAAACTGAGGCTTAGACAAATGAAAGACAATACAGTATTTGCCTAGAGTAACCTGTTAGAACGTATTTGAATTGTGATCAAAAACCAGATCTGACTGCCCCCAAGCCCACGCTTTTCCACAACAGCAATTTTATTAACTTCAAGCATCCCAGTTAGAGCAGAGTGCTGGTTGTTAAGCATTTGTCTCAGCCTCAAATTTCGGCTTCCAGTCACTGCTTTGTGAACAAAAGCACAATTCTCCTTTGCTGTTTTGCGCTTTGCAGGTTCTGCCAATAGGAGGCGCTAGGGGAACAAGTCACTTGCTCCTTCCCGTTTGTTTCCTGTTCCTATCAACGTCATCAATGCCACCCTGCCAACAGCCCTTCATCCTGGCAGTGTCAGTCCCTTCTAGTAGCCACAGTTAATTCCAGTCTGCAGGTGGTCCACATATCCACAACCGGCTTCTTGAATCCCTCAGTGATGCCATACCATCCAGTCACACCCCCACTTCAGAGATCTGGCTCCCAGTAACTCTGGGTCCCTCCTCCGAGTTCCTAAGGCACCATTAGATCTTTAGTCTCTGCTTCCTGAGCTTCTAAATTGTAATATTCCAGGTTCCACCCTTTGTTCCTTCAGTCCTAAAATTACTACTTCTGCGATGATCACTGCCTGAAGTTGCTACTTCTATGATATCTTCATGTTCTCTTTCTGTGTTTCTGATATCCAGCACTTGCTCAACAAGTCTTTATATTAAATAACTGGCAGATTATTTATGTATTTAAGTTATTTATTAGATAAGTTAATTATTTATTATAATAATTGGTATGGTTTCTGACTCTTGACTGGGCTCTGGCTGATACGAGGAGCTAATTCTTAATTTGGAAATTTATTTGCAAGATTGACCAAGAGTGTGGCAAAATTGTTTAGTAAATAGGATATAATATTAAGAAAAAAATATTTGACACTTTTAAATATGGCAAAAGGATGATGTGCCTCTTCCCTTCAGTGTCATCCTGGCATTGTATAACAGGCCTACCCACATATTTCACGGTTCTCTAGGGAAATGCACCTTTGTTTAACTTACTATTTGTTATTGCTTAGGACCAGACATAAACTTATAGAAGACTGATAAGTGGCAAATGACTTTTTGTAGAGTAGAGTTGTAAATAATCTCTGTTGGGTGGAAAAAGGAATCTCAAAAATTATGGTTTTGTTAACCTATAGGACATTCAACAGGTTTTTTTGAAGTTAATAGACTTTACTTTCTGGCAGTTTTAGGTTTACAGATAAACTGAACAGATAGTACAGACAGTTGAGTGTATCCTCGCTCTCCTTGTCTGGCCCTCCACTGTTTCCCCTATTAGTAATATCATGCTTAGTGTGGAAACATTTGTTACAAGCAACAAGCCAGTATTGATCCATTATTTTTAACTAGAGTCCATAGTTTACTCTATGGATCATTCTTTGTGTTGTACTGTCTGTGGAATTTAGCAAATGCATAGTGTCACATATCCACCATTCATATCATACAGAATAGTTTTCCTGCTCTAAAAGTGCCCTATGCTTCACCTATTCAACCTTTCTACTTCCCACGTATCCCTGGCAACCACTGATCTTTTTTTTTTCCTGTGATAAAAAATAGAAAATTTTTTTGTTTATAATTTAGTGAGTTGTTCTCCTCAATTATTGAATTAATATGTATACACAAGGAATAAAATAATGCAAAACTATAAGACGAAAAAGTTAATCTGTGTCCTCTCTCTCTGATTTCTTGTCTTACTCCTCTTCCTAGAGATAGCCATATATCTCGAGGTGCATTCTTTTTTTTTTTTTTAAGATTTTATTTATTTATTTGACAGAGAGATCACAAGTAGGCAGAGAGGCAGGCAGAGAGAGAGGAGGAAGCAGGCTCCCCGCGGAGCAGAGAGCCCGATGCGGGGCTCGATCCCAGGACCCTGAGATCATGACCTGAGCGGAAGGCAGCAGCTTAATCCACTGAGCCACCCAGGCGCCCCTCAAGGTGCATTCTTCTACAGTTTTCTTCCTGCTTTTACAAAATGTGAGTGTGTGTGCGTTTGTGTGTATGTGCAAACCACTGATCTGATTTTTTTTTTAAAGATTTTATTTATTTGACAGAGAGGGACACAGAAAGAGAGGGAACACAAGCAGGCGAACAGGAGAGGGAGAAGCAGGCCCCCCACCGAGCAGAGAGCACGATGATGCGGGGCTCAAACCCAAGACCCTGGGATCATGACCTGAGCTGAATTCAGACGCTTAACGACTAAGCCACCCAGGCGCCCCCGAAACACTGATCTTTTTATTGTCTCTATGGTTTTGCCTCTTCCAAATGCTATATGGTTGGAATCATAGAATATATAGCCTTTTCAGACTGGCTTCTTTCACTTAGTCATATGTATTTAAAGTTCCCCCATATCTTTTTGTGTCATTTATTTTTCATGGTAATACTTTATTGTATGGATATATCTGTTTATTTTTCCACTCACCTGTTGTGAAACCATCTTGATGGTTTCCACTTTGGGGCCCTTATATATTCAGCTGCTACATCAGAGCACCTGGGTGGCTCAGTCAGTTAAGCATCTGCCTAGAGCTTGGGTCATGGTCCCAAGGTCTTGGGATTGAGCCTCACATAGGGCTCTCTGCTCAGCGGGGAGTCTGCGTCTCCCTCTGTGTGCATGCTCTATCTCAAATAAATAAATAAAATCTTTTTTTTTAAAAGCTTTTATAAATATGTGTGTGCAGAACACATTTTGTGAGAACATGAATTTTCAGTTCATTTGTGATTGCTGGATCCCATGGTAAGGGTATGGTTAGCCCTGTGAGAAACTGCTGAACTGTCTTCCAGAGTGGCTTCACCATGTTGCATTCCCATCAACTTTAAAACAAAACAAAACAACACCTAACTTGGCAATCTGATTCCTGGATTCTTTCTTTCATAAACCACATATACTCAATCCCTTGAATTCTCTCCTTAAATTCTCCTCTCCACTCCTCTCCTCTCAGTTTGACCATCCTGATGGTGCCCCAGTTACCAAGGTAAATAAATATGAAATGCCATTTTTCAATGTTTAAAAATTATACTTTGACAATAATAGCCAGTGATATTTCCCAGACAAAAGCTAACCCTACAGAGTAACCATAGGAAGAAAACCTTTTTGTCTTTTGTCTAAATTGTAGTCATGACCTTTACAGTCACACTCAGATTTCCTCAAGGTCAATTCACATGTAAACTGGCTCAGCAACCCTATTAAAGGCTAATATTTTATATGTGCAAACGAGTAGCTGGTGAACATTCCAGTGAACTGACCCATAGATTCATTTTTTGAAAAAATGTTTCAACTTGAAAACCAATTACTGGATAAATGCTAAGTCACCCTGGTATAAATCAGATTAAAGTGAATTTTGCAAGCCACATAGTCTCCATTTTTCTATATATTTTTATTTGGTGGCTTCTATTAACGGAGAAGATTGAAATCAACCCTCTGCAACTAGGTCTTAGATTTATCTTTAAGAAATAGAATCCTCCCAGGGTTTTGAGGCCTATTGGCTGAATTCTGACACTGCACAGAACTTCCCCAGGCGGAGAGACAGAGTAGAATTACGAGTCTGGTAGTCAGGGAAGCTAGGGTGTGTGGTTTGAATGTCAAGGGCGTTCTTGGGCTTGCTGCAAACCTCATTCTGATTCGTCCATTTTCAGACCATTGAGCTGAAGTTGACTTCTCTGCAGTCTTAAGTTATTCCAGACGGTGGATTGAATGATTTTCTCGCCTTGCCTTCCTCAGATGTGGAGGCCCGGCAGCGGCCGTGGCTGGCACGGTGCACATGTAAGTTGGACACACAGGATCCTCTCCCAATTAATGTAAAGGTCCCAACATAAACATTAGTTCTCACAAGCGTTCCAAGGATTTTAAAGGCTTTGGTGTTGTAAAAAATATTTAGTCAGCTTGTGACAGCTACAATCCTGCTCCTGTTTCAGCTTTTAAAAAAAGAAGAAGAAAAAAGGAAACCATACTCATTTCTTCCTTCCACAGCTCAGTGACGTTCCAAAAAGTAGAAAGAATCCCTTAGCTTGCCTCACTGGTAGAAATGCCTGGCTGGGACATTCCTTTGGCCACTTGAGCTGAAAGCTGCATACCTCGGGGACTGCTTTAGTCTCCGGTCTGAGAACAGACTGAGACGAGTCTACAAAGATAGGAGAACTCTGTGCAAAACCCCCAGAGAAAACAACACAAAATCACACCTGACCCTGATGGAGGCTGCATCTCTAGAGGAAAAACACAGCCCTGAGATAGTGACATCCCTCCGAATCCCTTTCCCTTTTGACTGTTAAGCAGGTAACTACTATCTTAAGAGTGTTTCCAACATAACCAAGGAAATGTAGGAAACTCTTTTACCTGGTGAAATCAGACAGTTGTCAGTATGACACACTGTGGTAACCTTTTCCAAGAAGCCATCCTTACAAGAGAAGGAACCCGCCCTGTAGGAAACGGAAAAGCTGACCAGGCCTTTTCTATCTAGGATCCTCACGCTCCTGGGCCATTTGCCGCAGTAGCTTGGGTTTAATTCCTTGTTGTATTTGGCAACGAGCAAGTGAGGAAAACAAGGGTATTAATAATGATAATAGACATTTGAACTTCCTGGGGACACTATGTACTTGTACCCAAGTGTTGAATAGAATTTTTAAAAAAGATTATTTGTGTGGGTGCGCAATGAGACTAAAATTTGCCACAAACTTAAATCACTCATTTTCCTTTGTCCCGGAAAAACACATTTTTTGTCTCTGTGGCATTTGAATCAACTCTCCTTTCCTAATTTTGCCATTTGAAAAGGTTTTATGACATGAAATGACTTTATTTATGTATTTGGAACTCATGCCACAAAGCCTTAGGGCATGCCAATTAAAAACACAGCAGCAAAAGAGTGAAACAATTTGACGATTTTCCATCTATGAAATGGTTTTCCATCAGCAGCAAGCATCTTGCAAAATGATACTGCTATTTGCTGACTCAAATGCCATAAATTTGGTTGTCTTTCTGGTTTTGTGGCAAATCTCCACCTGCTGTGGGCTTGTTTGGTAACTTGTGGATTTTGGTCTGGCTGCCAATTATTGATCCCTCTTCTCTATTCCCTCCCTTATTAGAAAAGTAGAAAATCAGCAAGAACTGTACATGCAGGGAAAACAGGGGTCCTGGTAGGAGCCCCCTATGAGTGGTACCTTTTATGAACTGTGATCTATGAAATTCAAATTCTAGGGCAACCAAAGTCTGCTGCAGAAGTTTTCTTGGCATATTAAAATTTGCCCGCAAGAGAGTTTACCAGAAAAGGAATCCTCAAGGTAAAGAGCTGGTGTCTACATCTTTGCCTCAGATGGTCGGATTTCTGGGAAAATCTCAGCTGGGAGCTCTTCTGAGAAGTAAGCTGACATCACAGGGTTGAAGGATTTACTGCCTCAAAATTCTGATGCTCTAGGAATTTGCCAAAGCCACTATTTGTTTAAAATTGACTCTAAACAATGAATCTTGGGAACACTGAAAAAATTTAAAAAATAAAATGAACAAAATTGACTCTAGGGGTGCCTGGGTGGCTCAGTCCCTTAAGTGTCTGCCTTCAGCTCAGGTCATGATCCTGGGATCCTGGGATCCAGCCCTGCTTCTGGCTCCTTGCTCAATAGGGAGCCTGCTTCCCCTCTCCCTCTGCCCCTCCCAGACTTGAGCGCATGTGCGCTCTCCCTCTCTCAAATAAATAAATAATCTTTTTAAAAAATTAAATAAATAAAATAAAATCGACTCTAGCTTGTAGTCACATGCACTGATGGATCCTTACAAACAAATGGAGAAGCCGTGCCCCAGGAGCGAGTGTCCTCTGCTGTGAGGGATTCTGGCTCCAGCAGGTTATATGATTAGTACGGTGGTAAGAACACATCTGGTGGAAACCTCCAGCAAAAACAATTCGTATATTTATCTCTGATGCCTTTTCTCCCATAATTGGGCCTTCTTAAAGAAGAAACCTATCCACCAAATTGCACTTTTGGCATTCTGAAAATGTAACATTCCCAGTGACTAAAGAGAGTGAACTGAAGCTAGAAGATGTTTAGGTGTTTAAATGACCTAATCCAATCTTTAACAACTCATTCTCTGACTCCCTGCCTTCTTTTTCTACCTTTTTTTTTTTAATTACAAAAGCAGAGCATTAACACATGAGATTGGAATTATACATGGAATTATTACAGCACACAAAAACTTTTTTTTTTAAGATTTATTTATTTGAGAGAGAGGGAAAGAGCATATGTGTGAGAGAGCATGAGGAGAAGCAGGTTTTCCACTGAATAGGGAGCCTGGTGCAGGGCTCTATCCCAGGACTCTGGGATCATAAACTGAGCCAAAGGCAGATGCTTAACCAACTGAGCCACGCAGGCACCCCTCTAGCACAAAAAAGGTTTGAAAATCTTTCATGGTTCTATCAATTAGAAACAAGCATTTTGGTTGTGTCTTTCCAGTCTTTCATCAATACCAAAATTTTATCTATTTCGTATCATAAAGTATATGTATTATACTATAATGTATTATAAATTGTCATGCTTACTATAAACAATTTACATGCAGAAATGAATAAAGGAGAACTAACATCTCCTATACTGTAACCCACAATAGTCATAGAAATAATTACTGTGAAAAGTTTGATAATATTACCTCATATATATAGCCAGCTTATTACCCATTACATATTATATATTATATGTATTATGTAATGTCAATACATAATATCTAATATGTTATCTATTATATATGATGACTTGATATTTTTACCAAATGGTTTCTACTATATATTCTGTTCAGTAATTTTTTTTTATAATAATATATCTAAACATCTTTCAGAGTCCAGATATGTGTATCTACTACATTTTAAAAATGACAATATAGTAATCCACTGCATGTATGTAACCATACTTTTTATAATCCCTACTGATGAAGATTTGTTATTTCTAACTTTTTGCTATTATAAACAATGCAGTGACCATTCTTCCATTTTTGCAGACCTGTTTGGGAAGTGGCATTGTTGGATCAAAGGACATTGTGCATCCATCCAAAAAAACAAAATCTTCCATTTGCAATGATGTGGATGGAATAGAGGGTATTCTGCCAAGTCAATTCAGAGAAAGATCAATTATATGAAACCATTCATATGTGGAATTTAAGAAACAAAACAGAGGATCACAGGAGAAGAGAAGAAAAAAATAAAATAAGATGAATCAGATAGGGAGACAAACCATAAGAGACTCTATTTTTTTAATAGATTTTATTTATTTATTTGATAGAGATCACAAGTAGGCAGAGAGGCAGGCAGAGAGAGAGGAGGAAGCAGGCTCTCCGAGAGCCCGATGCGGGGCTCGATCCCAGAACGCTGGGATCATGACCTAAGCCGAAGGCAGAGGCTTTAACCCACTGAGCCACCCATGCGCCCCCCATAAGAGACTCTTAATCATAGGAAACAAACTGAGGATAGCGAGGGGTAGGGGGTTAGGGTAACTGGGTGATGGACATTAAGGAGGGCACGTGATGTGATGAACACTGGGTATCATATAAGACTGATGAATCACTGACCTCTCCCTCTGAAAGCAGTAATACATTGTATATTAATTAATTGAATTTAAATTTTAAAAAGAAATTTAAAAAAGAAAATGTCAGAAAAAGATATTGTGCGTATATTTTAAAATATGATCATAATTACATTAGATATAATTATGTCCTCCACTTCTACTAAAGATTATATCATTTCATGATATTACATTAACTTTGTAAGTATCATTTTAATGGCTGCATAATATCTCACCAAGTGAATCCATACTTCTAAGTCATATGAAAAATGAATACATGGAACACTGTTTTTTTTATTTTTTATTTTATCAATTATTTTTTATTATGTTAGTTACCGTATAGTACATCATTAGTTTTTGATGCCGTGTTCAAAGATTCATTTTTTGTGTATAATACCCAGTGCTCCATGCAATACATGCCCTCCTTAATAACCATCACCCAGCCAACTCATCCCACTACCCCTCTCCCTTCTAAAAACCTCAGTTTGTTTCCCAGAGTCCATAGTCTCTCCTGGTTCATCTCGTCCTCTGATTCTCCCCCTTCATTTTTCCCTTCCTTCTCCTAATATCCTCCATGCTATTCCTTATGTTCCACAAGTAAGGGAAACCATATGATAATTGACATTCTCTGCTTGAGTTGTTTCATTCAGTATAATCTCCAGTCCCAATCATGTTGATGCAAAAGTGGTATTCATCCTTTCTGATGGCTGAGTAATATTCCATTGTGTATATGGACCACATCTTCATCATCCATTCATCTGTTGAAGGGAACCTCGGCTTTTTTCCACAGTTTGGTGATTGTGGCCATTGCTGCTATGAACATTGGGGTGCGTGTGGCCTTTCTTTTCACTACATCTGTATCTTTGGTGTAAATAGCCAGTAGTGCAATTACTGGGTCATACAGTAGCTCTACTTTCCATTTTTTGAGGAATCTCCACACTGTTTTCCAAAGTGGCTGCGCCAACTTGCATTCCCACCAACAGTATAAGAGGGTTCCCCCTTCTCCACATCCTCTCCAACACTTGTTGCTTACTGTCTTGTTAATTTTGGCCATTCTAACCGGTGTAAGGTGGTATCTCAATGTGGTTTTGATTTGAATCTCCCTGATGGCTAATGATGATGAACACTGTTTCATGTGCACTATTTTTAACTACTAAACACTACTGGCTGGTTTTAACCACATCTTAAGTGGAACTCAAAGTGAGTATAAAATGTATCTTGCTGGAGGCAAAAAAAAAAAGTGAGCAATTTTTAAAAACCACATTATATCTGTAAAGGTAGGAAAAAGATACAACAGGGTCACATTGCAAAAATTCACTAAGGAAATAAGCAAACATTTCAAAGATGAAAAATTATTTCTTGATGACAAGTCCAAGCCACTTAAGGTTTCAGGGGAAAAGCTCTTTTAAAAGTAGCCCTGTCAGAGCAAAAGGCGGTTTCTACCTAAAATAATGCATTAGCAGTTAACTTAAGAAACCACAGTGTTTCCTGACTACGTGATGTTTGTTGACCCGGTTTCTCATCCCCTGGGTTATGCATACATTGTTCCTGGCTGACAGCTGTCAGAGAGTTTCATCCTATCACCATCAATAAAACCTATAGTTAAAAGCAGACTAATGAGCCTGTTCAGAATTATGTCTCCAAGCTGCATTAAATCACACCTCTATCAGGAGCCTACTTCCCAGAAACATTAAACATGTAAGATTCTGCAATTATGGAAACTTTTATTCATTTGCTTTATATGAAGCTTTGTCCAGAATCCAGGATTTTCAAAACCGAGTAAGGGAAAGCTTTTTTTCTTTTCCACATGAAATTGTATGTAGAAACCTAATATGTAAAACATTAAAGAAAAATGTGCTCGGGTCCAAGCTAGATCCAGGCTCAGAGCCCCAGTTGCTCAGCTCTCTCCTTCTCCTAGTACTGTGTGGTCATTGAGGTACCTCCTCAGATTGCCGCTCGGTCTTTAGTAAGAAACAAAGCAAAATAATAGACAAAATACAGATAAATTACAAGAAGGACCAAATCTGCAAGAAATGAATCCCGTCTTCTTTTTTCCCCAAAGATGTTATTTATCAGGGGCAGAGGGAAAGGGACAAACAGACCCCCCAACACACCTGCCACTGAGAGGGGAGCCCAACGTGTGACTCGATCCCAGAACCCTGATATCATGGCTTGAGCTGAAGTCAAATGCTTAACCAACTGAGCCACCCAGGTGCCCATGAATCCTGTCATCTATGGATGCAGGCTTCTGATGTTTAGTGCCTTTTCAACTATGTGGAAAATACACAATTATGGTGAAAGTCTAAAATGGCCAATCCCTATATTAACTAAAATCAGATTATGGAGGAAGTTTTCATTTTAATGCCACACTTAATTCAATTTAAACCAGAAAAACAGTATGTTCACAGATATTATTGGATATTATCTGGTTATAAGAATGATACTGAAATTAATCTGTCATTTGGATTTTAGGAATAATATAAAGTTTAATCTGTTTTTATATATTAAATATTGTGTGTTTGTTTGGAGACCACCTGCATTCTACATTCCAGCATGACAGGTTTCATTCTATCAGGATGAAAGAAAACTTGGAAGATCTAGAAATTTGGAATTAGAGTAGTCCCACCTCTAAGACCCACTTTAAAAATGAGTCCAGAGGCCATCTACATCAGAATCAAGTTGAGATGTTAAAAATACAGGTTTTTCTACTTTCCTTTCAAAACTCTTATTCAGTATCTGGGGAGAAGCTCAGAAATTGGTCCTTTTTCAAACGGTCTCCAGGTGATTCCAGGGTGCACTCAGACGGGAAGTTGGTGATGGGGAGTTGCAGTGAGAAATCATAGAAATTCTAACTGGCTAGTGTGCAGGGCTCAGCTGCAGGTAACTATGAAACAGGTGGGCATCTGGAATCCAAGATGTCTCATACTAGTCCTGTGTTAGTCCTGGGGCAGCATTCTCAGATCTATTCTTCAGCTTTTTGTCTGCTCTGCTCAGCAGGGCAGGGTGCCTGATTCCTGCGGGCTGTTTCCTAGCTCCCTACAGCCTGACTTTCAGAGGGGATCAGTCAGTGAGAGGGACTGAGAGGCATCCATCTGAAGGGCTGAAGAAAGAAAGCAGGGCCTTTTCCTGGCTTTTCTGTCTTAGCCTCCTCTGGCTGCCAGTGTGTCTCCTTCACGATTTCCACTTCCATCAGACAGGCCCACTGCGATTCTGGCTTCCACTGGCTGGCACTTGCCCGTGGGCTCTAATCATATCATTCTCTACCCTCTATCCTGCTCTCAGGTGGTAGTATGTGTTCCTTCTGCTGCTGCTAATATCTGGGATACTGGAACATCCCCTCCTGGCATCTCAGCTATTTCATTACCCAGGTAACCAATTCCCTTTATTAAATTCCTTGTTGGATCCTGGCTGCTGCAGGGCCACAGCCACAGGGCTAACAAGGGTTCAGAACCAGGCCTCCAGTCACTCCTGGGCCAGGTGGGCAAGAATCAGGCAGGAAGGTACCCTTCATGTAGGTGGGGCCCAGAGGCATCTTTGAAGTTCCTCCAAATGTGTGATGAATCTTGGTAGTTCCCGAAAGGCTGCATCCTGTGGCCTTCAAAAAGGCCACAAAGGAATAATGTCTTCTGAAAGCCATAGGACTGGAGTATCTAGTACATAGGAGCTGCTTAATAAATATTTGATGATTGGATGTGCATAGTTTGCAAAGGAAGCTATCTGATCAGAATTAGAGGAGAGAATTTGAAAGAGATTCTTTTCAATATAATCCAACACATATTTCTGGTGTGAAAAGATGATAGGTTGTTTTTCTGAAATTTATTTATTTTTAAGCACCTAGAACTTTCTTTTTTTGGTGAACTGAATACTCTTTTATAGGGATTAAGTCAGGTTTTTTAAAGTTAGAAAACCAGGCCTATAAACTAAAGACTTTATTTTTATCTACCTGGCAATAAATATTTATCTGTATCTCACTTTTTAAAAAAGATTTATTTATTTAAGAGAGAGAGAGAGAGCAAGCAAACAGGGGCAGAGGGAGAAGAAGACTTCCCGCTGAGCACAGAGCCTGATTTGGTGCTCCATTCCAGGACCCCAAGATCATGACCTGAGCTGAAATCAAGAGTTAGCCGCCCAACTGACGGACCCAACCAGGGACCTCACTTTGGCAAAAAGCATGTACAAGATAAGTAATACCAGATGCTTGTTACGTTAGGTTTCTACTACAGTTTTGTAGTAAAGTGTTACATTCCTAGGAAAGTGAAAGTCTAGTATTACTGGGAGAACAATTAAGATTAGGAGAAAGCAAAATGTATTGAGATTTGTGGGCTTTCAATGTAGGTTGGTACATGTCATATTTTTATTTATTAAAGTTCCATCAAATAAAATTTCCATGTAATTAGTCTCACTAAGTAACTAAGACATATAATCTTTTTATTTCTTATTTATTTTTTAAAGGTTTTTTTTATTTATTAGAGAGAGAGAAAGCACGAGGTGGGGGGTGGGGCGGGAGGCACAAAAGAATAAGCAGACTGCCTGCTGATCAGGGAGCCCAACATGGGACTCGATCCCACAACCCTGAGATCATGATCTGAGCTGAAGTCAGACGTTTAACTGATGGAGCCAGCAAGGTGCCCTGACATGTAATTTTCTTTTAAAGACATATTTACTTATTTATTTATTTGAAAGAGAGAGAATGACCAGGAGTTGGGGAAGAGGGCAGAGGCAGAGGGAGGGGAAGCAGGCTCCCTACTGAGCAGGGAGCCCGACATGTGGCTCAATCCCAGGACCTCAAGATCATGAACTGAGCCAAAGGCAGCTCCTTAACTGACTGAGCCACCCAGGTGCCCCAAAAAGTTTTAAATGAAATGCTCTAATGGGCCCTCAGGACAACAGTTTGCTTATGTGGCATGTATCTCTATAGTACTTGTAGCTAAATAAGCATAGTGTTTGTTCTGTATTTCCCTCTTTAAAGAATTCTGCTATGGTAAACAGAATAATGCCTCCCCCAAAGATACCCATGTCCTAATTATTAGAACCTGCAAATATTAGTTTATATGGCAAGAGGGACTTGCAGGTGTAATTAAATTAAGGACCTTAACAAGAGACACCCGGGACCTAAAAATCACATGTGTCTTTAAAATTGGGGAACTTAATGCAGAAAAATGAAATTGGACCATTTCCTTACACCACACACGAAAATAGACGCAAAATGGATGAAGGACCTCAATGTGAGGCAGGAATCCATTAAAATCCTTGAGGAGAACAGAGGCAGCAACCTCTTCCACCTCACCCGCAGCAAATTCTTCCTAGAAACATTGCCAAAGGCAAGGGAAGCAAGGGCAAAAATGAACTATTGGGACTTTATGAAGATCAAAAGCTTTTGTACAGCAAAGGAAACAGTCAACAAAACCAAAAGACAGGGGCACCTGGGTGGCTCAGTGGGTTAAAGCCTCTGCCTTCAGCTCAGGTCATGATCTCAGGGTCTGGGATGGAGCTCCACGTCGGGCTCTCTGCTCAGCAGGGAGCCTGCTTCCTCCTCTCTCTCTGTGCCTGCCTCTTTGCCTACTTGTGATCTCTGTCTGTCAACTAAGTAAATAAAATCTTGAAAAAAAAAACACAAAAACAAAAACAAAAGACAACCCACAGAATGGGAGAAGATATTTGCAAATGACAAATCAGATAAAGGGCTAGTAGCCAAAATCCATAAAGAACTTATCAAACTCAACACCCAAAGAACAAATAATCTAATCTAGAAATGGGCAGAGGACATGAACAGACATTTCTGCAAAGAAGACATCCAGATGGCCAACAGACACATGAAAAAGTGCTCCACATCACTCGGCATCAGGGAAATACAAATCAAAACCACAATGAGATACCACCTCACACCAGTCGGAATGGCTAAAATTAACAAGTCAGGAAATGACAGGTGCTGGTGAGGATGCGGAGAAAAGGGAACCCTCCTACATTGTTGGTGGGAATGCAAGCTGGTGCAACTACTCTGGAAAACGGCATGGAGGTTCCTCAAAAAGTTGAATATAGAGCTACCCTATGACCCAGCAATTGTAGTACTGGGTATTTACCCTAAAGATACAAATGTAGTGATCCGAAGGGGCACGTGCACCTGAATGTTTGTAGCAGCAATGTCAACAATAGCCAAACTATGGAAAGAACCTAGATGTCCATCAACAGATGAATGGATAAAGAAGAGATGGTATATATATACAATGGAATACTATGCAGCCATCAAAAGAAATGAAATCTTGCCATTTGCAATGACGTGGATGGAACTAGAGGATATTATGCTGAGCGAAGTAAGTCAATCAGAGAAAGACAATTATCATATGATCTCCCTGATATGAGGAAGTTGAGAGGCAACGTGGGGGGTTTAGGGGGTAGGAAAGGAATAAATGAAACAAGGTGGGATCGGGAGGGAGACAAACCATAAGAGACTCTTAATCTCACAAAACAAACTGAGGGTTGCCGGGAGGCGGGGGGTAGGGAGAGGGTGGTTGGGTTATAGACATTGGGGAAGGTGTATGCTATGGTGAATGCTGTGAAGTGTGTAAACCTGGTGATTCACAGACCTGTACCCTTGGGGCTAATAATACATTATATGTTAAAAATAAATAAATAAAAATTAAAATTGGGGAACTTCTCCCATTGCAATTAGAAGGAGATGTGCCTATGGAAAGATGGTCAGAGATGTACTCTTGCTGGCTTTGAAGAGGAAGGAGAGAGACTCGGAGTCATGGAAAGTAGGCAGCCTTTAGAAGCTGCAAAAGGGAAAGAAATGGATTCTCCTCTAAATCCTCGAGAAAGGGGCACAGAATTGCCAACACCTTGATTTTAGCCCAGTGAGACACGTGTTGGACTTGTGACCCACAGAACTGTAACTTCATGTTGATTTACACCACTAAGTTTGTGATAATTTGTGAAAGCAGAAACAGAAACTAGTATATTGTCCTCCTGATTGTTGGAAAGAAAATATTTTTTAAAATCTCATGATTTTATCCCTGCAGTGCCTGGGCAGCTCAGTCATTTAAGTGACTGACTCTTGATTTTGGCTCAGGTCGTGATCTGAGGGTTGTGAGATCGAGCCCCCAGTGGGGCTGTGAGCTCAGCAGGAGGTTTTCTTGAAATTCTTTCCCTTTGCCTTATCCCCTGTCCATGCTTGCTTGAAAGCGCACACGCCCTCTCTCTCTCTCTCTCAAAACAAACAAACAAACAAACAAACAAACAAAAAACAGATAAATAAATAACTAAAAGTCTTTAAAAAAATCTCTTTTCTTTTATCCCTTATGGGCTGCAACTGACAGCAGCAGCAGCAACAGTGATCCTAGAGTGTCTGAAGTTTGGCAGGACCAAGAGCTGTGAGCTGTGTTGAATCAAACAAACATGCAAAGAGTAAAGGGCACAGTAGGCTTATCTGCAGTTCAGCCCCTTGGCTGTCCTTGGAAGCTCTGTTCTGAAAAGACATGCTGTTTCTGCAAGGTGTAAAGGCCAGGGCAATGCTTCTACATAAACCTGCTCTCGGTGTAACAACAAAAGTAGCTTCATAAATAGGGAAATCATTCCAATAAACACATGGCACACCAGTGATCCTAAAAACCTGCTCAGGCATCTAAGAACTGGTTATACTTCCCCAGACTGAGGCCAACAAGATTATCTATCTGAGATTTCCAACAACAAGAGAATAATACAACTAAGCAGAGAAATCAGTTGTAAGTTAGTAAGTTAGTAAGCCTGCAAAGTAGTAACTTGAGAGTGTGTCTATGAATAGCAACCCACTCTTCCACCAAAGGTCTTTGATAGGGATCTTTGATGGGTTTTCCCCCATTGTTTTAAAAGTATTGGGAAAATATAACTTCAAAACAAGTTTCCTAAATCCTCCTATACAAGAATTCTGGAACCACCACTGGAACTAATATTTGATACATGACGTTGACATAACATCAATTGAAAATAGTTTGGCATTATCTTCTCAAGTTGTATGTATGCATACTTGTATTAGTTTCTGATGTCTGCTGCAGAAAATGACCACAAACTTGATGACTTAAAACGAGAGTAATTTATTCCCTCATAGTTCTGGAGACCAGAAGTTTAAAGTCAGCTTCCCTGAACTGAAATCAAGGTGTTGAGAAGGCACGTTGCCTTCTTCTCTTCTGTCTAGATTCAAATCTCCTTCTGCCTCCTGCTTTATAAGGAGGGTGGGATTGCATTTAGGGCTCACTTGAATAATTCAAGATAACCTTGAATCAAGAAAATCCCTAGACATTTAACTTAATCACATTTGCTAAAACTCTTTCTGTATGAGGTATGGCCACAGGTTTGAAGGATGAGGATGTGGACATATCTTTGGGGGTCATTGCCAACCTACCCCAATACCCTAGCTATTCCACTCCTGTTAAGTGCTCTAGAGATACTCCTGCTTACAGGTATTTTTTTGAAATGCATTTTTTTTATTTATTTTTATTTGTTTATTTACAGCATAACAGTGTTCATTGTTTTGGCATCACACCCAGTGCTCCATGCAGTACGTGCCCTCCCTATTACCCACCACCTGGTTCCTCAACCTCCCACCCCCCCCACCCCCCGCCGCCCCTTCATAACCCTCTGGTTGTTTTTCAGAGTCCATAGTCTCTCATGGTTCATCTCCCCTTCCAGTTTCCCTCAACTCCCTCTCCTCTCCATCTCCCCATGTCCTCCATGTTATTTGTTATGCTCCACAAATAAGTGAGACCATATGATACTTGACTCTCTCTGCTTGACTTATTTCGCTCAGCATAATTTCTTCCAGTCCCGTCCATGTTGCTACAAAAGTTGGGTATTCGTCCTTTCTGATGGAGGCATAATACTCCATCGTGTATATGGACCACATCTTCCTTATCCATTCATCTGTTAAAGGGCATCTTGGTTCTTTCCACAGTTTGGCGACCATAGCCATTGCTGCAATAAACATTGGGGTACAGATGGCCCTTCTTTTCACTACATCTGTATCTTTGGGGTAAATACCCAGCAGTGCAATTGCAGGGTCATAGGGAAGCTCTATTCTTAATTTCTTCAGGAATCTCCACACTGTTCTCCAAAGTGGCTGCACCAACTTGCATTCCCACCAACAGTGTGAGAGGGTTTCCCTTTCTCCACATCCTCTCCAACACGCGTTGTTTCCTGTCTTGCTAATTTTGGCCATTCTAACTGGTGTTAGGTGGTATCTCAATGTTGTTTTAATTTGAATCTCCCTGATGGCTAGTGATGATGAACATTTTTTCATGTGTCTGATAGCCATTTGTATGTCTTCATTGGAGAAGTGTCTGTTTATATCTTCTGCCCATTTTTTGATATGATTATCTGTTTTGTGTGTGTTGAGTTTGAGAAGTTCTTTATAGATCCTGGATATCAACCTTTTGTCTGTACTGTCATTTGCAAATATCTTTGAAATGCATTTTAAAAGTCTGAAGTAAATCACCCAGATGTCAATTGGCAGGTGAATGAATAAGTAGAGGGCATATTTACACGAATGGAAATTTATCCATCAGTGAGAATAACTGATCTGTAGGAACAGGAAATAACATGAATAAACACTAATAATAATGATGAGTGGAAAAGCAAATCCTTACTAGTGTACATAGTACACTGTTCTTATAAAGTTCAAAACATTTTAAACACTGACTAGGGACAAATATGTAGCAAAGCCATGATTTTCTTTTGAAGGTTGATTTATTTATTTGAGAGACAGATGAAGCACCATTGGGGGGGCGGGCAGAGGGAAAGGGAGAGAATCCCAGGCAGACTCCCTATTGAGTGTAGAGCCTGGGGTAGGGCTCTATCTCACCACCCTGAGACCATAACCTGAGCTGAAATCAAGAGTCGGATTCTTAATGGACTGAGCCACTCAGGCACCCCACCATAATTTTCTTTTAAGTGAAGAGAATGATAAAGGCAAAATGTAGAAGGTGGTCACCTCTGTGTTGGAGGGAGTGGAAAATGAGCAGGCTGAGGGTATGGGATTGGGAAGGATTACCCAGGTGACTTCAACAGGGATGATGTTTTTAGCTCTTATGCTGGAATATAAATTCTCAGGTGTAATGTTACCAATATTGCTTTATATGTATTACATATTTCATTCTATAAAATACCAACACAGTGCATTAGGCATTTTTTGTGGCTAGCTATAGAGAAGCAAGCTTACTAGAGAAAACCAAGGGATTGATCACAAGGCTTCACATGCATAGGAACTGGAAATCATCTGGGCTTTAACCAGCCTCAGTACTAAATACCCTCTCCTTCACTCTTACCTGCAAAGGACAAAGAGGTTACTGCAGGAAGGCTAGGTCAGCAAAAAACAGATTCTCTGACAAATTCTTCACTTACAGATGACTTCATCTTTGAGACCAGTGTTTCCTCCCCAAATATAAGAATAACACTCACCCCACCCGCAAAAGAATAACCCAGATTTAATGAGTCACAATTTCTAAAGAAGATCCCAGATAATCTGCATATTTAATAAGATACCAGGTTATTCTCATTATCATGGAAATTTGGGAAATTTCTGGAGCAGTGCTTGTCAAATGTTAATGTGCCCGGGAATCACTCGGGATCTTACTGAAATGTGGATTCTGATTTAGCATTTCTGGGGTGTGGTCTGAATCCACCTTTCTGAGAAGCCTGAAAGGCAGACACTGCCAATTAAGAACACTGTTTGAGAAGCTAGGTTCTAGAGCTCAGGACAGTTACAGACCCTCTTGGAGAATCTGGGAAGAGCTACCTATAGATCTATTTCACAGCAGAATACATAAACATAAAATTTAACATAAAATTGCAAAGATTTGGAGAGCCCCTGGACACTATTATTCTTGGGCTAGTAGAATAGTAGAATATACCGTCAACTTGGTTCTGATGAAGAGGTGACAGGAATCTTCAGAGAGAAGATTCTATGTGCTTTGGCATTGTTGTGCTAAGTGTTCTAGACATATTATCTCATTTAATCCTCACAATAAACTTATGAGGTAGGTACTTTTATTATTGCTCTTATATCTCACAAGTGAGGAAACTGGTGCACAGAAACTTTTAGGTAATTTGCTCAAAGGTATTCCCGAGCCCAGGTGCTTAATTACTGTGTGGTGCTTACAATGGTCTTAATGTGTAATAATTACTTTGAAGAAAGTAATTTCATTTTATTAAAACTTTACTAAAACTAGCATCTGCCTTCGGCTATGGTCATAGTCCCAGGGTCCTGGGATCCCAAGGTGGGGGGCGGGAGGGGGTCCCTGCTCAGCAAGATGCCTGCTTCTCCCTCTCACACTCCCCCTGCTTGTGTTCCTCCTCTTGCTGTGTCTCTCTCTGTCAAATAAAAATCTTAAAAAAAAAAACCCAAAAACCTTGTCCAAAAAAAAAAAAAAAACCCCAAAAAACCACAACTTGTCTGGAAAGTGAAAATGTGGACAGACTAGATCTGAGGTTTTCAAATTCTGATGGCTATCAGAATCTCCTGGGGCTTTTGTTAAACATGATAAGAAAATAATGCTTGGGTTCCATGATAAATCTTTATCTTAGAATCTCCGGCTATAGAATGGAGCTGGGCAATTTTTTTTTTTTTTTAAATGATTGCTTCTTCTTCTTCTTCTTTTTTTTTTTTATCTACAACAGGATCTAAGACAACACTTCATTCCAGTTACAGGTGGCAACAAATGCTAGGACAGGGTGGGGAAGAGGAGTGGGGATCCAGATGTTTAAATAGGAATGGAACTGAGGATCACCATTGCCTCAGGCACTGGCCCTGGCTTCCCTTTTGCCAGATCTGTTAATTCCACCTGTGACCAGGGGCCCCTTCCCCATGGCTTTCGTTTTTAGCTCTTGCTTCTGCTTCTCTTTCTGTTTCTGCTTGAATGCTTTATCTCGTCCATCTCCTTGGCCTGCTTCTTGGGCTGTTTCAGAGGCTTCTTCTTGTCACCATCGCAGCAGGACATGGTGCCTGTCACCCCTTCCCCAGACCCTGCCAGGGGAAGCCTGTTGAACCAACACCCCAGATGATTTCAAAGTACAAAGTTCTAGTATCATTGCCATAGATTCTCCAAAGGTAGCATTTTAAAAGAACAAACTAAATGAATCTGTTAGGGAAGACACTCTGAAAGGGAAGGTAGCTCTGAAGGGTAAGAAGTGCCTAGAAATGCATTCCTGGCTCTGATCTTAATGAGAAAGAAGAGGAGGAAAGGACGTAAGTTTCCTTTGCTTTCCTTTGATTCTTTGGCTTCCAGTTAGAATTATTCTGTACCATCATGATTTAGAAGGGAATAGGTCCACTTTTTAAACCACTTCACATACTAGAGAACACAAAAAAGTGCTTGTAAAGTGGTATCATAGACCTGTAAGAAAAGTAGCAGGAAAATTAACCCTGCTTCCCACCTTCACCCCAGACAAGCTTACATTTGCTAAAATAACAGCAGAAAAGTGTGTGAGGCACAGCTGGACTCTCTTCTCAACTATTTACTTTCCTTTTTCTCATTTTTTATTAAAACTTTTTAAATTTTCTTAACCGCTGTGTACAACTCTGGAGCTGGGAATACAATGCTGAAGGGGGCCTACTCCCATTGCTTAAGGCAACAAGTTCAGCAGTTGTACCCATCCAGGGATGGGGTTTAGGAGAGGGACATGGATAATATAAGAAGAGCACAAAGCAAGGGTTGTGAGAGAAGGACGGGTTTTATTATGTGGCTAAAACAGCTGAAGAAGATGGATTCTGAAGAAGAGTAGGAAATGGATGGCCATCTATTCACGATTTTTTTTAAAGCACAATATATATGTTGTCTCTAATGCTATAGATATCTTATAGGTGATTAACTCCTGTATTTCGGTGATACATTTTTAAAGAGATTATTAAGGCAATAACTTGTGAGCATCATAGAGAAAGGAAGTGGTGATCAACAGCACCAGGTGTGGATTTACTAAGAACAAGTCACATCAGACCAACTTCATTTCTTCAGTGGATTAGGGAACCAGGGTAGATTTGGGGTTGAGTGGGTGTTAGGAAAGCAGAAATAATGGAGGTGGAGTCACAGAAATCTTTGTTTTTGAAAAAATATATATATTGAGTGTCTGCTTAGATCAGATGTTTGCTAGGCAACTGCACTCACACTTTTTCGTGCTTGCTCATCACAGAAAGCCCATTAAGAAAATTTTGGCTTCCTGAAAACCAACAACAACATAACATTCAAGCTCTGCAAGCTTGACACTGAAGGAGAGGGTGGGTGGGAGGGGACTATCTCGGTGGAGCCCGTTTGCCCACCCATGAGGTCCCCAAAGCTAATCCTAGAGGTTCACCTCCTTCTACGGTTCTTCCCATTTGTGCACTGGCTCAAGAGTTAGCAGAAGATTTTAACCCTCATATCCCTTAGCAAAACTGTAAACAAAGATTTTAGGAAGGATGGAGGGTAACGAAATGGAAATAAACAGAGAAATAAACAGAGAAACCAGATAATCCAGTTTACAAAATAAGTTTTGCCCTTCTTCAGTTTATAACCCACTACGGAGATTAGGACTTCCTCTCACAGCTAGATTACCTGTTTTAAATTACTCTTTTCAGCAGGTCACTATGCATTTTCAGTGATTCTTCTTTGCCTCTAGACACACTCTTAAGGTATAAACTGTTATAGCTGCCCTTATAGAACCTTATCTTCCACTCACCCACACTGAGGTTTTTCAATGGTCTTACTCAGAGGCCTCAGAATATGCTACTGGTTTTGCCTCTTTGCTCAAACCTATCTTCACAGTCCACTCAGCACTTTGTCTGCCCAAATTGTTTTATTCAGGGCATTATGGTTTGATTCAATTAAGCTAGCTCAAGTAAAAGGTTTTCTTAGAGTATTATGACATGTGAGTTCTCAGAAACAGGACTCAACATACTCTTTAGCCTTGTATCAGTTGTGAATACTTGAGGCTTAAGCAATTGTTTTTCTCTCTCATATGAAAAAATCTGGAGGTAGCTAGTTGCTGACTGTTTTAGTGGTTCAACATTATATTCTAAAGACCAGGGGGACTACTCTTCTTGGCTTTTTCCTCATGATCACAAGATGGTTGCTATAGCTCTAAATATCATGATCATGTTCAAAGAAGGTGGAAAGAGAAGGGAAGGGAAGCCAGTCTTTACCTTTGGTCAAGAGAGCAAGAACTTTCACAGAAACCTGCCAGTAGATTTCTGTGTGTATAACATTTGTAAGAACTCTGTAACCTAGCTGTTCATAAAGGAAGTGAAATCACAAGCCATAAGTGATTACTACTGAAGCTATATAAAGAACTTCTACCCTGGGGCGCCTGGGTGGCTCAGTGTGTTAAAGCCTCTGCCTTGGGCTCAGGTCATGCATGATCCCGGAGTCCTGGGATCGATCCCTGGCATTGAGCCCTGGCATCAGGCTCTCAGCTCGGCGGGGAGCCTGCTTCCTCCTCTCTCTCTGACTACTTGTGATCTCTGTCAAATAAATAAATAAATAAATAAATAAATAAATAAATAAATAAAAAAGAACTTCTACCCTGGGGCGCCTGGTGGCTCAGGTTAAAGCCTCTGCTTTCAACTCAGGTCATGATCCCAGGGTCCTGGGATCGAGCCCCGCATCAGGCTCTCTGCTCAGATAAATCAACCTAATAGAAAAATATGCGAGGGGCGCCTGGGTGGCTCAGTGGATTAAGCCGCTGCCTTCGGCTCAGGTCATGATCTCAGGGTCCTGGGATCGAGCCCCGCATCGGGCTCTCTGCTCCGCGGGGAGCCTGCTTCCTCCTCTCTCTCTGCCTGCCTCTCTGCCTACTTGTGATCTCTCTCTGTCAAATAAATAAATAAGTAAATAAATAAATCTTTAAAAAAAAAAAAAAAAAGAAAAATATGCTAAAGGCCATTGACAGAAGAAGAAGAAGACCACACATTTGTGGTGAATAAATTTAGAGAAAGATGCCTAGTCACATTAGTGATCACGGAAATCAAATTATGACTACATTGTGATAACCAATTATGACTACATAGTATAATCACGAAATTAACAAAAATGACATCTCAAAAATAAATTTTGAGGGGCGCCTGGCTCAGTGGGTTAAGCCTCTGCCTTTGGCTCAGTGGGTTAAGCCTCTGCCTTTGGCTCAGGTCATCTCAGGGTCCCGGAATTGAGCCTCACATCGGACTCTCTGCTCAGCAGGAAGCCTGTTTCCCCCTCTCTCTCTGCCTGCCTCTCTACTTGTGATCTCTGTGTCAAATAAATAAAATCCTTAAAAAAATAAATAAGTAAATATTGCTAAAAAATGTGGGGTGGTCACTATGGCTAGTGTGGGTGAGGTAAAATGGTACAACCGTCTGGGAGTACAGTCTGGGATTTAAAAAAACAGGATATGGCTTAATACATCTTAATGGAATTTCTTTTGTTGATCTATTTTTAAAGTTATTAACTGTAACTCCTCCAAAAGGCAAAAAAATCTATTAATATATTAACTGTTTTCTTTGCCTCCTTCTAACCTAAGAAAATGTCTTCTGGTGTTGGCAGAGGAATGGGAAAGAACACCTCCCTATGCAGTGTTTCCAGAGCTCCCAGGCAAAACACTTACTCCTGCTTTGTATGCCTGCTGTACGCCAACATCACAATGTTCATTTAATTGCATATCAGTCTTCCTGACGGGGCGGTTGGGTCCTAGAGGGCAGAGATCTTTTCTTGTTCATTTTAGTGTCTCTATAGTGTGCACTGAGTTTGATGTGTATCGAGGGACTCAACAAATGCTGAAGGAACGAATGAGTGAATAAAATAAATCAGTAGGGTTTTTTGAATGTTTACTTTTGAAAAGGCGTTTTTAAAAAAATGTTTATTTCAAAGGCTGTTGAAAGCACTGTCCCTAGACTATGCCCAGCACACAGTAACAATAAATATGTTTCTGAATGAATACCAAATACTTAGATATCACAAGTAATTTCAATTTACTGTGGCCTTTCACTCTGGGGGCCTTGTACTTTACTCTGGAGGTAAAGAAAGCCATAACAATGGCACATCTTTTTCAGTTATAAATTGCTTAAAACTTTTAAAAAGAGGGGTGCCTGGGTGGCTCAATGGGTTAAACCGCTGCCTTCGGCTCAGGTCATGATCTCAGGGTCCTGGGATCCAGTCCTGCATCGGGCTCTCTGCTCAGCAGTGAGCCTGCTTCCCTCTCTCTCTCTCTGCCTGCCTCTCTGTCTACTTGTGATCTCTCTCTGTCAAATAAATAAATAAAATCTTAAAAAAAAAAAAAAAACAACTTCTAAAAAGATATACCAACAAAAGGTGAAATACAGGGGCGCCTGGGTGGCTCAGTGGGTTAAAGCCTCTGCCTTTCGCTCAGGTCATGTTCCCAGGGTCTGGGATCGAGCCCCACATCGGGCTCTCTGCTCGGCAGGGAGCCTGCTTCCTCCTCTCTCTCTCTGCCTGCCTCTCTCCCTACTTGTGATCTCTATCTGTCAAATAAATAAATAAAATCTTAAAAAAAAAGTGAAATACAAAATTTACATTTTTTTAAAGATTTTATTCATTTGAGAGAGAGAGAGAAAGAGAGAGCAAGCACAAGCAAGGGGAGAGACAGGGAGAGAGGGAGAAGCAGAGTCCCCGCTGAGCAGGGAACTCGACTCGGGACTCCATTCCAGGACCTGAGCTGAAGGTGGACGCTTAACCATCTGAGCCACCCAGGTTAAAGAAAAATGATTTACACTTGTTAAAATGGTGAGGAAAACTATTGCTATTGGGGGGGGGGGGGTGTCAAAATTACTACAATAGGAGAAAGAAATTTTGCTTCACTTTGAATACATTAAAGACAGCTGGGAATTTATAGCCAACAAACAAGCAGAGTGAGGGGGTCAGTGGATGGAAAATTACTATGAAGAAACAGAAAGGCAGGCCAAAGGTGGAGGATCAGTTATTTGATCATGTATCAAAGGCATCAGACATCAAGGAGCGCGATGACTTAGCAGGATTCGTACTAATACTCGGTTCAGCCAGACCACACTTGAGGGCCTAAGTCGAAGCCTAAGCAAGCAGAAGGCTCACAGGAGCCTAAATAACGCTTGGACAAGTCTCTGTCACCGCCTCCCTCAGACCTCTTTATTACCCAATCCGTACGGATGAGGATGGCTGGAAGGGGGCCGGATCGTGGGCCCGGAGCCTAGCTTTCCTTCCCGGCAGCAATAACCCCTCGCCAGGACTCCCGAGACATCCTCCTGCGACCACCGCAGGAACGCGGGTCGGAGCGACGCCCCTCGCCTCATACCCGGGGCGCCCCTAACGTCTGCCAGACCGCAGTGCATCCCAATTTAGGGGCGGGATCCGCAGGTCGGGCGGGGCGGGGCAGGCGGCGCTGATTGGCCGAAGCTCTCGGGCTTGGGGTTCCCGGCCCCGCCCCGCCGCCCCATTATTGGCCGTTTAGAGTTCGCTGTGCTCCCCTCAGCCAGCGAGGCCGCAGGCTGGCCAGTCCCGCGCTGCCCCGCGGGAGGGGCCGAGCCCATGTTCCTCCTCCCTACCGGTCCCATCCTTAAAGCACGAGTTCGGACGCCCCGCCCGTTGGAGCGGGCGCCGGGATCGGGACAGCTAACCGCCCGGGCAGGCCAGGGCCTACCCAGGAGGGCCCGAGACCACGGAGCAACCGCGGCTGGCACGCGAACGTCTCGGGGCGTGGGAGTTGCAAGGGCAGGGGTCCCGGGCGCCATTGTTGGCCGCCAGAGAGCCGCCCGGACCTCGTCTGCCCTCAGAGGCGCTTCTCCCGCCGAGAGGAGGCACAGCTAGGGGCCGTCGCCACCCCGTGGCCCAGTGTCGTGAATCGTGTGCTT
Organism: Meles meles; assembly: GCF_922984935.1. Classification (NCBI taxonomy): domain Eukaryota; kingdom Metazoa; phylum Chordata; class Mammalia; order Carnivora; family Mustelidae; genus Meles; species Meles meles. The sequence continues at coordinate 97,938,959 of NC_060068.1, forward strand.
CATCTACCGCCCGCGTCGGGCCGCCGGGACCATGTTTGACAAGACGCGGCTGCCGTACGTGGCTCTTGATGTGCTCTGCGTGTTGCTGGGTACGTACGCGCCGCCGGCCCGAGGGGCGTGTGCGCCTGAGCCCGGGGTGGGGTGCCCGGGTGGGTACGGGCGTGTGTCTTCTGAGACGGGACTCGCGGAGAGCGGCGGACTGGCGTGGGGGGCGGTGTGTGTGCGCCTGACGCGCGCGCCTTTGCTGGGAGAGACTGGGGGGCCGCTTCCGCAGCCCCGGGATCCCGCTTTGCAGCTGCACCCCGGCCCCCGTGTGACCGCCTCTGTCTGTCTCCTGCGGGTGTGCTGAGCTCAGCTCTGCTTGGACGCTGTTCACGCCTCTGCGCTCAGTCCCTTGCTCCTGTCCTCTGTTTCCAGTTCCACTCCCAACGAGAACGGGGTGGGCTCCTCCCCTCCATGCCGTAGGGAAACCCGGTCACTGGCTTGTCAGGCCGAGGAGCGACACGGGAGGTTTGATTCACTGGGGATTCTCAGTAACAGGCGCCAGTGCCTGGTTTATCTTACTTGTGGGAAGCAGTTTAATTTTTCATCTTTAAAAGGCCAGAACGTTCCTAATTAGAAGGTGTTACCCGGTTGTAAATTGTCACGTTGCCAGTGGGCGTGAGGATGCCAGGTTTCTGCCTATAGGTCCGAAGAAGCTTGCCTTTTTGGGTGTGTGTGTTTGGGTGTGTGTGTGCGCGCGCGCGCGCGCGCTCTCCAGACCTCTTTCCTTCTCTGTACAGACCTTGCCATGGTGTAGCTTTCCATCTCCAGTGACAGCCCACAAGGAGCACTAGACATTCTTTGGCTGCAACAGATTTGGCGTTGTCTTCCTCATGGAAGAGTTCATTTCTGGGGCTGCTGGTTGCCAGGTGCTTCTTTCTTTTGACAAGAAAGAAATGAAGTCATCTGGATGAGGGATAGGCTTTGGAAGGAAACTTTCACCTTTTTAATATGTATTTTGTAAAGCAGTATGTTGATGTTCTTAAAAAAGAAAGAAACAAGATCTGATTGAGGTTTGGGTGGCCGTAATCAATTATGGAAGTAATGGTTCTAGCAAGTTCCCTGGCTGGGGGATCTGTGACTTGAGAATCCTAGGTGCAGGTGTGCATAATAACTTTTCACGTATAAGAAATTCCCCGGGTTTGAATCCCGAATTCCATTTTCCTGCCTCAAACCTGACCACTTAGGCGCTTGCAGTCTTGCTCAATTCTTAGAAATTCTTCTAACTCTTTGAGGTAAAATCCCTTTTTATTATCTTTGAAATATCTTTATTGTTGATTAAGACACTTCCTGTAGAGCTCCACAGTGAATTTTTAGAGTTAAGTTTAGGAAAGCAAAACAACGTTTTGGAACACTATAGAAACATGAGGAACTCTTTCAGTTGTCAAGACATATTAATAACTATATTAAATGTATTGAAATTTATTTATTGACAATGAAAGGTTTATGTTTGGTAAAGACGATAAATTTCATTTTCGTTTAGATTTGTCTTTTAATTCCAATGTAGTTTAAAAAAAAACAGTGTTAGTTTCAGGTGTGCAGTATAGTGACTCAACAATTCTGCTTATGACTCCATGCTCATCAAAATAAGTGTACTCTTAATCCCCTTCACCTGCTTCACCCATTTCCTCACCCACCTCCCCTCCGGTAAGATGTAAAATTTTAAAATGTACTTTAACCCATACTCACTATCAGTAGGGCTTTGTTAAGCTTCATTTATATTTTAGAGAAGGGAGAGGAAAATGGTCAGAAGTAATTTTGCTTGAATTGGCTAGTACCCTGTCATTGCTTCATATTGTGTACTCTCAGAATTATGTATCAACTTCCTCTTCTCCTACCTTGTGAGAGTTATTCATTTATAAAACAAATGTCAGGTTTTTTTCTATGGGCCAAGCACTGTATTAGGACAAATGAAACATAATACCGCTTTAAGGTAGCTAAAGCTAATATTAATAATCACAAAGTCATAAGGTAGACCTGTGTGTTGTTTGTATGTTTTTAAATTTGCTTATAATGGAAAAACATTAAACAGTTATAAATTCTAAATTCTTCTTGTGTTTTCAACATGATGCAAATAGCACATAATTATACTACAGAGGTAAGAATAATTTTATTGCTACATTGACCTGACAGTTGCAGGATTTATGATGGTTCCCAAAAAGATAAAATTGCGTTTTTTATTTTAAATGCCTTTGATGGTTTTGGAAAGACTTGCTTTGGGGACTTATGGATTAAGTATGTTTTAGAAGAAGATACCTCATCTGTTTGAAGCGTGTTTTATCTGTTACTGTATTACTCAAGATTCTTTTAAAGTAATTCAGAAGATTTTCATCTGGGCCCAGAATTCCCTTTTCCTAAACAGAAAGTGAAATACTGACTTCTTTTTATTTTCATATATGAGATGACAGTAGATTTAACAGTATCGGTCCTCCATTACAAACAGCAATGAAAGAGAGCAGTGGGAGAGGAGATAAAGAACTTTTTCATGCTGAGTTTTGGAAGGTAGTACATTTTTTTAAAAGATTTTCATTTATTTATTAGAGAAAGGGAGAGCGCATGCTCAAGAGAGAGCACAAGCAGGGGGAGCAAAAGGGAGAGGGAGAAGGAGAAGCAGTCTCCCCACTGAGCAGGGAGTCTGATCCCAGGACTCGATGCTGGGACTCTGGGATCATGACCTGAGTGGAAGGCAGATGCTTAACTGACTGAGCTACCCAGGTGCCCCTGGAAGGCAATACATTTTGATAGCAAATTCACCTTTTTATTGGAGTGTAAGGGTTATTTTAAATTTGGTTTTTATTCACTTTACTGACAGCAGGAGATTGATACCCTAAAATTAGGGGTTATCAACTTGGCATTAACTTTATTCATTTTCTATGGAGAATATACAGGTAAGAGTTAACTATACCAACAAAAAGATGATTAAACATTTTTTAAGTACAGGGTTATGTGAAAGTGATTCATAATTACAATGTGAATATGTTCCAGGTTCTGTTAATGACCACTCCAACATTATACAGTGTATCCATTTTAATATGATGATGTTACATGATTTTGCTACGTGACTATATAATTTTATGGAGTGTGATGTCTGTTGAAGTGATCATTAAACGTGTTTTGTGTGTGTGTGTGTGTGTGTGTATGTACATTTGTGCCCCTCCATCATTTTTATCACTATAAAACATGAATTCTCCCATCTGATATACCCAGGTGATTAGTTCCTTCAGTGAATGTGGTAAATTCTTAGAAAAAGAGTCAGGATTTTGAGAGATGGTATGTATTTGAAATGGAGCATAGTCTTGCCATCTTTCTCTGGCTTTTTTGATGATGAGTTCTATCATTGTAGATAAGGCTGGCTATAAGCATCTGAGCATACAAGAAAAGCTGCTCTATAGGGAATGATAGTGGGCTGGTGTGAAAGGAGCAGTGGTTTTGCCCGGTGTGTTAAATGGTGTCCTGAATAAAACTTACTAGTGTTTAATTACTGAGATTCATTCCAGATTTTATCCACCATGGCATAAGGCTGCCAGGCAGTGGACACTGAGTCCACTGATTGATTCAGAGCACATTGATTGAAGGCTGATTCTGCCAGGTCCATGTTAGGTGCTAGGGATACAAAGATGAGTAAGAGAGTCCTTGCTCTAAAGGAGATCAGGGTCTAATGAAGAACAGACAGGTTACAGTATACTGTGGTAAGCATAATAATGGAGGTATGAAATAAGTACCCTTCGAGTTCAGAGAAGGGAGTTATCTTAGACCTGATCCATTATAAACAAATGGTTTGTTTATCCTTAGTGATGCAGAAATGACAAAAGTTTCCTGGAATATTTCTTAGACTCTTTTTTCTTTCCTCCCCAACTTGATGCAAGGCAGTAGTGACCCAAGTAAGTACCCTATGTTGATGACTTTTTTGTAGACCGTCCCATAGTGTTTTGAAGATTTAGGTGTAACTGGCAAAAACTTTTTATGTGCTTGTGTTTTGCTATGTGGCAGTCATTTAGAATACCTTTTTGGGCTCCATATTCTTCTTTGCCCCTCCAGCTCTGTTCACCTTGCTCTGTGCTCTGGGAAGCAGGCAAATTATATGGGCTCTATCAACTGACCTCTTATTTTATGGTTTCTGTTTGGTTTTGGCTGATGGTACATCAGTAGGAGGCCTGGAAGAGCCAGTTCTCTTCTGCTGGATTTGTGTTGCTAGAGCTGTTGTGTGGTTTTGTGAATAGGTCTCAGCTTCTCTTCAATGGCCCTCTCTGCCAGCCAGCTCCAGTTACAGATCTTTCTGGGTTCTGGTAACCCCATAATTGCTCCTTAGGCCTAATGATGATAATGGCCTCCTGATGTTGGTAGCTTGAGAGTATTCCACCATCCCTTGCTACTTTACTTAAATCCTGCCTATACTTATAAAGATGGTTCCTTCATTCAATTCTGTTGAATACCTTTTTTTGACTGTGTTTGTGCATTTGTTGGTTGGTTGATTTTTGGTTGGGACCCTACTAATGACATTCATACATGTCCAAAACAGATTAGAGGTAGCTTCCCTTTCTGCACTTAACACCTTTTACACCTTTATAGCAGGTGCAAACAGAAGCTCATGGTCTCCAAGGTCATAGTTTCCTTAACAAGCTCCAAATGTGGTACCATCATTATGCCAAATCAGAATCAATAGATTAAGAATAAAATCTGGCAGCAAAAAGCTGGCAGCCAATAGTAGGTGTTTGTAGAATCCCTTACTTATTCTTCCTCAGTATCTATCTCAAATACTGATACCATATGTTGTTGCCATGACACTAACATCATTCCGCCCCTTAAGTATTACCCCTGAGGAGCGGTCTCTTTCCTATCTCTCAGTTTGGGCCTGTTTCTCAAGGAAAAAACAGTAAGTATTCAGTGAAAGATTCTCAGTTGGTAAATAGTCTGCAGCATTTTGCACCTTCCCTTTTTTCCTAATGTTTGTTCCTTCATTCATTATTGAGCATGTATTTGTTTGGTATCTGCTGGTGCTTGGCATTGTGTTGGATGCTGAAGATAAAAATAAGTAAATCAATACATAAATTGGACATAATGCTTATCCTGGTTGCTAGCCATTTCAATCTCCGTTAACTTTTATTAAGCAAACTTCTTTTCCTTCTGATGAAAGTTTACTGGGTTTCTCTTTTTTTTTTTTATATAAAACCTTTCTCTTTCCTCCAAGCCACAGTGAAAAGGCAATCATCTCGGAAAATGAACAAAGAGGGTGCCTGGGTGGCTCAGTCATTAGGCGTCTGCCTTCGGCTCCAATCACGGTCCCAGGGTCCTGCGATGGAGTCCCACATCAGGCTCCCTGCTTGGCGGGAGGCCTGCTTCTCCTCCTACTCCCTCTGCTTGTGTTCCCTCTCTAGCTGTGTCTCTCTCTGTCAAATAAATAAAATCTTTGGGAAAAAAAGAAAATGAACAAAGATTTGTTAAGCTGGCATATTCTTGAGTTAGACTGGAGTCCTGCTGCAGGCCTTTTCTACATTTAACTGGCCAGTTTTGAATAAAAGCAGAGGCCTGGAAGAAAATGCTACTGTTTGGCTCCAGTTGGCTTTGTACACTTGAGTTTTAACTTAAACTTACCTTGCTTGTGGAAATGTTCAGAGAATGTTCTTCTCTATCGAGTTTACGAGATGTAAATTCTTCCTTATATTCACTTTGAATTACATCCTTTTGGAAACTTCTGGGCATGCTGTGGATCTTGATTAATCTTTTTCTTGTTTAGTCATTTTTTGCTGAGCTCTACCAAAATTTCCTATCTGCTCAGCTTGGGGAATTATTCTGATTCTTGTGGATAAAAAATTGAAGTTTACATTGTTATTGTTTACCCTCCTGAAAGAAGTTGGAAGAAAGTCACTAACCTCTCAGATTTTAAGTAAGCCGATTAAAATGTAGCTTCCATTTTATGGAAAGGAATTTGGAATGTTAATTGTCCACTTCCTCCTAATTTAGGTAACTTAATTCAGCATTTGGGATAGAAATTACAATCTGTTTAGTAAGATAATTAGGGATTATATAGACACTTTTATTTCTCTTATTCTCTTTTTAAGAAAGCACTCACCATTCAGATAGTATGAACAGTGGTTATAAGTAGCTTTCTTCTTCCATCCTTCTTATTTATTTACCTTATTTTTCGTTTTTACTATTTTTTTTCCTTCTTTCTTCCTCCTGCTTTCCTTCTCTGCAACCTTCTTACTGTCTGGGTTTAAAACTGAGATGGCTTAAACAGTTGTTGCTTTTTTTTTTTTTCCCTGAAACTAGTCTTGTTTCTTTATAAACTGTATATATATAGTTTATATATATATAAATATATATATTTATATATATAAATTTATATAAATTATATATAAATATATATATTTATATATATAAACTATAAATATACAGTTTATAAAGAACAAGTTTATAGACTTGTTCTTTATAAACTAAGTTTCTCTTTTTCTTTAAAATAATAGAGAGGTAACATAGTCTAGTGATGGACTCTTTTTTTTTTTTTAAGATTTTATTTATTTATTTGATAGACAGAGATCACAAGTAGACACAGAGGCAGGCAGAGAGAGAGGAGGAAGCAGGCTCCCTGTTGAGCAGAGAGCCCAGGGCAGGGCTCCATCCCAGGACCCCGAGATCATGAACTGAGCCAAAGGCAGAGGCTTTAACTCACTGAGCCACCCAGGCCCCCGTGAGACTCTTGATATACATTACTTAGGTTCACATTTCATTTCCTCTCTTTACTAGTTTCATGACCTTGGGCAATTTTCTTCTTTGTGCCTCTTCCTAATAAAAGCACCTACTTTATATGGTTCTGAGGCTAAAGTAAGTCAATTTGTAAAAAGCTTAGAGCAGTGCCTTGCACTTTTTGCAGGATAGGTTTGTAAAATAAGATTAATCCTCTCTAATCCTACCAACTATAACATAATTTTAATAGAAATAATATCAACTAGTTTTGTGTTAGGGACAAAAACACTCACAAACTTTGAAACGTTTCCCATGAATACTCATGGAATGTCTTTGAAGCTTATAGAGCAACTTGAAATAGTAATGTTATCAGTCATGTGTAAAAGCCGCATATACAATCTCCAAGTAGTGGTAATCCCAACAGTGGTGGAAATTGATCTGTGTAGGTTGTGTTAGAGAATAATTAGAAAAATAGAAAGACTTTATATATTCATAAATCCCAAATTTCAGCTTAATCAAGAAAATGGAGTTAGCTGTATTCTGTGTCACCTTCACTGTTTTTATTGCTCAGGCCGTGGGAATGGTCACTCCTCATATAAAAGTAAACTTCATTTTTTAAAAACAATTTGAATGACCTTAATTGTACATCCTCATTTGTGCAAATTCTGTTATTTGAATTCTCGGCAATTAAGTGGACAGCAAAGAAAAAAACTGTTGTGTAATACTTCTCCATACCCTCCACTCCCTCTTACTTCCCCATATCCTCTTTTCCCTCTCACTCTTGCTTTTTTCAACCAGATAGTTATTTCAATGTATCTTAATCTGAAATTGGTTTTTGTGTGTGTGTGTGTGTGTGTGTGTGAGAGAGAGAGAGAGAGAGAGAGAGAGAGATAATGCTAGGTTTTTAAAAATATTAGACTTCACATTATCTTTATTAATTGAGCACCCATTATGTGTTTAATACAATGTTAGGAGCTGTAAATACCATTGTGAAGAAGGTAATGTCTTCAATCTTTTAGAAAATTATAGATGTTTGTAAATGCCACGAAAGAATTAAAACAAGATTAGAAGAGAGTGAGATGGTGGAGGGTGGCAATCTCAAGGAAGTCTTCTCTGAGGAGGGGATATCTGAATTGGCCATGGAGGAACTGGACGAAGTTGATTTCAGGTTTGGGGAAGAGCAGGTGGTGAGGGCCAACAGCAAAGAGCATGTTGCAACAGGGATTGTAACATTTGTAACAGTGTGACTGGTATATAGTATGCATCCATGGTATTCATAATAGTGAATTTTGTAACTTATTTCTAACTGTCAAAGTGGATAATAACTGACAGTTGTTCAGTGCTTACTAGGCCCTGTGTGGCCTGTAAAGTCTCTTAACAACTTGATCAGGAACAGTAGCTTGGTCATCCCCATTCTGTAGGTGATAGAACTGAGGCATAGAATAATTGGGAAACTCTCCCAAGGGAACCCAGCTAAGAGGTGGTATGGTCAGGACTTGGGAAACATATTTTTAAGGATTATACGTTTTGAATGTGGATTCACTGGTCCAGATTTAGGAAAGGTGCTAATAAATGGAGAGGTTGAGGAAGGAGAGGTTAGGGGATTAGTTGATTCTAAAAACAATCATTATTTTTAGGTAGCCTAATTGTTTTATGACCATCTGATTTCTGTATGATGTGACTTCAGAGTCTATTTTGATTTATGATATTTTGAACATGTGCCTGCTGTCCAAAGGGGCAATTTAATTTTTCATAACTCAAACTCCTGATTACTACTAAGAGTTTGCCCGGAGAGTATCTCATACTGGAAGATGTAACTAATTTTCCCTGTTTTGTAACATACCCACAGATTTTTTTTTCAGATAGCTTTGTCATGGGCATTTCAGGAAAGGAAGACCTTTGTCCTTCACTGTACTTCATGTGAGTCATGTGTTAGAGAGTTCAGAGTCACCTTTCTAGTTCATTCCAGCAGATATAGGTAGAATCTCATGATTTAGTTCTCAGTTGTCATTGCTTGGAAATGTTTCCTGAGTCTTTTTCAGGGTGGGGTGCCTAGGAAAATGACATATAGGAAATGTGTACTGGATGAGCTCTTGAGTTAATTGGCAGCTTGTTAAGCCAGGTTCTGCCTTGCCTTTTGGTACATTTACATCAGCACTAAGAGAGATGTGTTGGCTGCTTAGGTGCTTCAGGGGTAAGTGATGAAAAGTGAAGAAAACCATTATTCACTGAATGCCTAAATGAGCCTTTGTAAATGTCTTACATAAACTTATGTTGTCTTTACAAAATTCTGAGATTTTAGCTTCATTTTATGTCATAGCACTGGCATAAAAGAATAGGTAGAAAAATAAAACAAAAGCCATGGATCTCAAATAGCTCTTGCTTACTGGGGAAGACAGACTCCTAAGAAACAATGGCAGTACTGTCTGGTATGTTGAGTGCTGGATAGGTCCTTGCTTTGAAGTTACTAAGAGTGAGTGAGACAGGGTCTCTATCCTGGAGAGGTATACAGAGCCTTGAAAATGGAGATTGGTAGGTATTTTAATGAAATCTATCTATACTTCAAAATGATTTCTCCTGAGATATTTGCTTTTGCTTTCTGGCAGAGATAATGTATACCTTCGGGAACATTACTTTTGGCTAGTGCTAAATTCTGTAAATAATTTCTGTTGACAGTTGAGGCCTCATCTGTATTAACTGGGTGAAGACACAGGAGGTGGGTGCTTAGAAAACGTGTGGCACATGGTAGGCATTCAAATATTTGCCACATGAATGTATAGGCAATGTATTTGAATCAGCCACTCTTCTGGGGTTTAAGTTTTAGCTCTGTTACTAACTCTATGATGTTGGGCAGGTCGCTTCAACTCCTGGATGAGTTTTGTCATCTAATGAGGAAAAAGATGCTAATAGTGCATTCCTCCTGTTGCTGTGAAATTAGATGAGATAATGTATGAGACAATGCGTAGTGAAGTGTTCAGCATAGTTCTGGCCTGTGCTGTTGTTATTATTATTAAATTAATAAACTAATTTGGTACCACTGACCCGGTCTGTTACTCAAATATGATGTCACATGGTATTGACTTTTCTTTTGGAACATTATTTAGTGTAGTTCTAGTTTCAGCCTAAAGAGCATTGAGAACGGGAATCTGGTTCATATTTCATTTTTTAGTGCCCAGATCATTTTGGGAAATGTTTCAATTATTTCTAACCTGTTTCTTTCTGCTATCAGATACCTCAGTAAGATATTCTAATTTTACTTTTAGGTGAACAGTATTCCTACAGCTCATAGGCAAGGTACCCAAATGAATGTTTTTGCTTGGAGAGAGATTAGTGAAATAGAAATAGGTGTGTGAGCTAGTAATGGCATGGTTTGGATAGTGGTAACTTCTCTTAGTTCTCAGTTCCTAAAACATGAAGGTTTTTTATGTCTTAAATATAAACTGGTTAAGAGCTAACTTGTAGTTCAGGTTGAAGGAGCTAAACATAAGCTGTTCTCACTGTAACTTCTTTTGATCAGTAAGAATTTATCTTTTCTTCTTTCCATAGAGTTTAAGAAGCAGATGTATATAGTGGTCACACCCATTTGCAGTGTTCGGGGATAGCCCGATTTTAGCTAATAACCTTCTGCATAAAGGTAGTTTACTAAGTGTATGACTAAATGTAATTAAAAATCATACTTTTATAATATTAACTCTAAACCTATTATTAAAAAACATAATTTTTCAAGCGATATCCCAATTTGACTGGAAAATGTACCTAACCATTATGCAGTGTAACAGAAACAAGTGACATTTACTTTTTTTTTTCTTCCCAAATGGCATGGGTAAGAGAAAGGAATTTTAAAAGGGCACTTTTCCAAATATGTGTTGTTTCTGACCCACTGCTCGAGTTGGCAAAAAGGTTTTTTTAAACTTTGATGTTATCAAAACTTGTTAGGCAGGTTATGGGTAATATTCAACTTTATAGCTAGTGTTGGATATCTACATTAATACTAACTTTATGTACCACAATATGAGTGAGATTCTAAGTGCTGCCATTGAAGATAGCCTAATTATGAACCAAATGTAGTAACAAGTAAATTACCTTTATGGAGACTTTCCCCTTTGCTTAGGATATGATGTCATGGAGGTTTTCCAGTAGTGCAGTTTCTTTATGTAACTATTTAAATAGTTCAGAGTATGATCTAGTAATTAAAGCCGTTGGCTTGGAAATCAAATTCTGGTCTTGCTTCTGCTACTCTCAGTGACCACATGGGCAGGATCTCATGGGCTGCTTCATTTATTCATGTGTACTTTATAATGAGAATAATAGCTGCCTCTATATATCTCAGGATTGTAGTGGTAAGCATATCTTGCTTATTAAGAAGAGTCAGTTGCTGCATAATATATTATAGCAGTTGACACCAGGGGACTTATAGTAGAAAGGGAGAACACAGTATTCAAGGCGGTGTTTTGAGCAACTGGAACAGACGTATAGGTGATCAATTAAAAGTCTAGTTTAGTCAAGAATGAGATGAGTGTTCTCAACAGAAAGTAGGAAAAAGGTGGAAAGTGTTTAGGAAGTAGTGATGGGCCTTGATACAAAGTAATCAAAGTAATACAGGCCCCCTGCTTGAATTTTCTCTTTTGCCATACTTAGGTACACGGTTTTATCAGTGACCAAGTGGCTCATGAAATCTTGCAACTAGTTTGTTATTCTTGTATCAGTCATACTGTGAGAAATGGGGACATGTGCTATCTTGAAAAGCCAATGTAAAAAATAATTTCGTCCGACTGACTGAAATTTCAATGAAGGGAGATTTTGATTTTTTTTTAAAAAAAGATTAATGTTTGGGGGCACCTGGGTGGCTCAGTGGGTTAAGCCTCTGCCTTCGGCTTGGGTCATGATCTCAGGGTCCTGGGATCAAGTCCCATATTGGGCTCACTGCTCAGTGGGGAGCCTGCTTCCTCCTCTCTCTGTCTGCCTCTCTGCCTGCTTGTGATCTCTCTCTGTCAAATAAATTCTTTAAAAAAAAAAAAGATTAAGGTTTGCCTAGCATTTAATTAAAAAGGGAAAGAAGCCACAGTTTAAACCAAGTCTGCTGAATATCAGGAGGTTATTGTATCAACAGCAGTTTGTCTTCTGTGAAGTCTGTCAGATTCTTTTGGCGAAGATCTGATGCACCAAGGGAATCTCTTCTAACCTTGTAATCTGCTTGTGCTATGTTCTACTCCATTGACCTGCTGGATAATAAACAGGTAAGAGATATTCTTTGAAGTAGAGTGATTGCATTATCTGAGATTGTGTTTCTGTTTTCCTCAGTACAGACTAGTTCATTAGCCAATTAGTGATTAAAATGGTGAGACCTCAGTGTTACTGTGTAGTGGTAGCTGTCCAACTGATTTATTACTATGTGGGCCATTGGGGTATAGATACCATTGAACAGTTAAGGATTTCGTCTACTCTCTAGACATGGAAACTCAACACCCATTAAAAATATAGCAGAATTAAAATTCCATGGCCAAAGCTGTAAGAAAATCTTGACAAAATTGAGTCCCATTTAAGAGCATATTTTTTGCTTGCTAATAACTTAAAAACATACATTTAAAAGCACTGAGCTATTCAATACTCATTATTGAAATTTGAAACTCAAGTGAGCCTCTAGAGCCTAAAGGTGCTGATGTGGGCTTTTTTTACTTTATTTAAAATTTTTTTTAAATTTAATTTCAGTAAGTGAACATATACTACATCATTTGTTTCAGATGTAGTGTTCAATGATTCACCAGTTGCATGTAACATCCAGGCTCATCGTAAATAAATTATTCTAATAAAAAATAATTATTCTAATAAAAAAATTCTAATAAATTATTCTAACAAAAAGGAGAGTGGGGAAAAAGAAAATAAGGAAAATGAAGGAAGTGAATATTGCTGGATGGTCTGTTTTTGCCTTCTAAGAGGAGTTCAGAAGAGGATGAAGCTTCTTTGATAGAAAGGATGAGAGGTTGTGCTTCCTAAAGGCCTGAGATTGCTTACTGCCCAGTAAAGGGATTGTGGTGGAGATTCTGATTTTTCATTTGGAAAAATTTAAGGGTCACATTTATAGTTATTTAAAATTACTAAAGTAAGGAACTTATCCTTTAGGTTGGTCGATTAATTCAAACTTTGTCTAAGAATTACCAGGGAAAAAAGTCAGATTCCTGAAAAAATGCTGTGTTAGTTACCCATATATCCTGTCTTTGGACTTTTTGTGACTAAGAATGAGCTATTGGGGTGGGAGTCGCCTGCATGGCTCAGTCAGTAAGCCTCTGACTTGGACTCAGCTTAGGTCTTGATCTCAGGGTTGTGAGTTGAAGCCAGCCCCCTCTTTGGGCTCCACACTAGGCATGGAGCTTACTTAAAAAAAAAAAAAAAAAGAATGAAATATTGGGATGGGGGATAGCATAACTTGGTTGAGTATTTTGTAAGTCAAAGTTGTAGTAAAAGTTGACGTTTGACATTTTGAACTGTCAGATATAACAAATAATGTAATCTTACAGTTCATACAGGGGCTAGCCATAGGCATATTTCAGTGAGTTATCTAAATATAATTCAGGAGAAGGTGTTTATGTAATGTGACATACAGACATATTAATATTTGCTATAATAAAAGGTGTGAATCATATCTGTGTATTCATCTTATCTATGCAAAGTACTATTAGGCAAAATAAAAGCGAAACAGACTGTTACTCCATTTTAAAGAGGTTAGAATGTTTTACTTTGTAGTTTCAACAGAACTTTATTTTAAAAATTTTGTCTTACCAAGATACGAAGTAATTTCCATTTATTTTTACTAATGTATAAAAGTTTTTAGAGAATTCTTTTTGTATTTATGGGATGCATAAAAAGTTAAGTGTGTGGATACTGGAAACCTACAGGTCTGACTTTGGATTCCAGTTCTTTCACCTGTAATTAAGATAAATCACCAACATTCACAGCTTCAGTTTCTTTATCTGAAAAGGACTGGGTCTTTATCGGTATATTCTCTTTGGTTTATGTGCATTACATAGTAAGCATTTGTTTATTCCACAGGTGTTTGTCTCACATGTTGTGTGCCACACTTTTTTAAAAAAAAGATATTATTTATTTATTTGAGAGAGAGAGAGTGCCAGCGAGAGCATACTAGCAGGGAGATGAGTAGAGGGCCAGGGAGAAACAGACTCCCCTCTGAGCAGGGAGCCTGACTCTGACTTGGGGCTGGATCCCAGGACCCTGGGATCATAACCTGAGCCAAAGGCAGATGCTTAACTGACTGAGCCACCGAGGCACCCCAGTGTGCCACACTCTTAAACAGAGGAGATTCATGGAATCACACAAATAAATACAAAAATGAATCAGTTAAATGCTATAAAGGAGAGAGATGGGTGTTATGAGGGCTTATAAAAAGAGTTTTGAATAGGCGAATGTGAGGTAGCTTTTTAAAATGATGAGTTTGGCTATAAGATAGAATAATAGATGGATGAAGGCTGGAAAAGGATTGATTTAGGGAGAGGAATTGAGAGGCAGGGCGGTGGGGTCATGGGGAAAAGGCAGGGAAAAATGAAACAAAATGGGACTAGAGAGGGAGACAAACCATAAGAAACTCTTAATCTTAGGAAACAAACTGAGGATTGCTGGAGGGGAGGGGGGTGGAAGAAATGGGGTGGCTGGGTGATGAACATTGGGAGGGTATGTGCTATGGTGAGTGCTGTGATGATTCACAGACCTGTACCTCTGAAACAAATAATACATCATATGTTAATAAATAAATAAAAATTTTTAAAGAAGGCTGTTGAAATAGTCCAAGTGAGATCATGGTAGTGAAACTAAAGAGGTAATGGTGGCGATGGAGAAAGGTGGATGGATCTGAGAATTCTGGGAGGTAAAATGGAAAAGTTTTGTGACATATTGGATGTGGGAAGTTGGAGATAGTGAGGATAGTTCTGAAGGTTCTGGCTTGTTTAATGGATTGATGTTGATTCCTGCCAGTATCGAGCTGGGAAGCACTAGGAGAGAACCTGATCTGAGATAGGAAGAAGGGTCTGGAAGAGATAATTAAAAAAAAATTTTTGAGAGCGAGGGAGAGACAAGCATAGCGACAGAGAACAAGAGCGAGAAGAACGAGAGGAGAGGGAGAATGCATGGCTTGATCCCAGGACTCTGGGATCATGACCTGAGCTGAGACAGATGCTTAACTGATTGAGCCACCCAGGTGCCCCAGTTCTGGTTTATGTTTAAGGTGCCTGATTTTGAAGGGCAAGTGTCAAGTCCTTGTTTGCATAAATGGGTCTAGAGCTCTGAGGAATGGTCTGATTTTTGGGAGGGAGTCACTGATGTATTAATGGTAATTGAAGTTATGAGAATTGGTGAAATCCCAAATGGGAGTTACAAAGTGAGAAGGGGAGAAGTTTTAAGATGAAGTTTTGAGAAACACTAGACTTTCAGATTGTTGAAAGAAATGGAGAACATCAAAACTGAGAGGGAACACTAAAAGCTAGGAGAATGTTCCTGGAAAGCCAAGTGAAGAGAGTGCCCCAAGGAGAGAGTGGTAACAATGTCTGCATTCTCTTGAAAGGTCCAGTAAGATAAAGTCTGAGAAGTGTCTATTGGATTTTGTTACAGAAAGTTCATTGATAATCTCATGTAAGAAAGCAATTTCCTTATTGGAGTGCTCTGAAAAGTGGGTATTAGGTGAAAAAATAGAAATTGTGGGTATTGGTAGTTACTTTAAAATGTTAGGGGGATGTCTGGTTGTCTCAGTCAGTTAAGCGTCTGCCTTCAGCTCTGGTCATGATACTGGGATCCAGCCCTGCATCAGGCTTGCTTGGTGGGGAACCTGCTTCTCCCTCTCCCTCTGCTCCCTTCCCGCTGCTTGTGCTCTCTTTCCCTCGCTTTCTCTCTCTCTCTGACAAATTAAAAAAAAAAAAAATCTTAAAAAAAATTAAAATGTTGGACTGAGAAAGGAGAATATAGTAGAGAAGATTCCAAGCACAGGTCAGCAGAATCATTTCTGAAATGTGAGGAGATCAGTTAGGGCTATCAGCTGACACACTAATGGCCTAAAATAATAGGTTGTCATGGTTACCTATGATATGCCAGATGGGGCAAGAATAATCTTGTCAGGGGCGCCTGGATGGCTCAGTGGGTTAAGCTGCTGCCTTCGGCTCAGGTCATGATCTCAGGGTCCTGGGATCGAGTCCCGCATCGGGCTCTCTGCTCAGCAGCGAGCCTGCTTCCCTCTCTCTCTCTCTCTGCCTGCTTCTCTGTCTACTTGTGATCTCTCTCTGTCAAACAAATAAATAAAATCTTTAAAAAAAAAAAAAAGAATAATCTTTCAGGTATAGGAATACATTTTATTCAAAACAAAACAAAACTCCCAAGTATATGTGTGTTTTTACACCCAATATGGTACATTGAACTCATGATCAAGAATCACATTCTGGGGACGCCTGGGTGGCTCCGTGGGTTAAAACCTCTGCCTTCGGCTCAGGTCATGATCTCAGGGTCCTGGGATCGAGCCCCGCATTGGGCTCTCTGCTCAGCAGGGAGCCTGCTTCCTCCTCTCTCTCTGCCTGCCTCTCTGCCTACTTGTGATCTCTGTCTGTCAAATAAATAAATAAAAATCTAAAAAAAAAAAATTCTAAAAAAAAGAATCACATTCTGTTTCTACTGAGCCAGCCATGAACCCCTAGGAATACCATTTTTATATCAATGGTCCTGTATAGGAATAGTTGAACTCCTCTTGAAGAACCCTCTTTTCTGAGAACAATGGATTACTTCATAGCTTTGTTTTTCAAGTAACCGTTACCAAGTATGGTGGAGTTTGGGATGTGGAGCCTGGCAAACTTGGTTTCAGAAATCTGCTTTGCTATGTATTCTTCATTTGGGTCACACAGATGGTTATTTCATCCTGCTGAGCTTCGGTTTCTTCCCTTGTGTGATGGAGAGAATTTGGTCTGTGTAATAGATTTGTTAGGAATAAGTGAGAATCTTTATAAATAAAGCACCTGGTATTTAACAAGCACTTAACAAACTAATGCCTGCCTGTCTTTTTTCTTGCTTCCCAGGTAGCTGATATTCATTGTGTAGTTTTATCATTGTATGCTTGCCTTGAAGTAATAATTGGTGGGAATCCTTGCTTCTTCAGCTTATCTTCTGTGTAAAATGACTTGAGTAGTACAAACATATATTTTTGGGAAAACGGATATATGATTTGCTACTGCAATAATCATAACCATTAAGAAAAGAATTGTACCAACTTTTTTGGCTTGTGTGCCTTTAAAAAAGTGTGTGTGTGTGTGTGAGTGTGTGTGTTTTAAACAAAGCTTACTAATTTAGATATGCCACTTTGGTGACTTCCTGCCAAAGTGAACATTTTTATGTTTTTCTTCTGAGACTCATCTTAGTATAATTTTATTTTAGTTTTAGACCCTGGCCAGTTGGCATAATTTCAGACTAGACTTGATGGATCCACATAAATACTTCTAAGGTTTATATTATACAATACATTTTTTATTGGGAGGGGTACGTGAACTGTCAAATGCATTTGTGGTTTTAGGTCTGGATTTTATTTAGTAGGCTCTTGAAAAATTTTGATTTGTAATTTTGACTTCTGAGTTATTTCTTACTCATATTTTGAGCACTGAGATAACTAATTTTACCAAAATGGTGGAATCAAGTAATTGATTTCTTTCGTTACTAAAGCAATCTCCTGAAAGGTTTTTAAATCTGCCCCCAACCACTGCCTCTTAAGAGACACTTATGCATACATTTTTCTAGAAGATGACTGTTCTAGAAATTTTTATTTTTTATTCTATTTATTTTTTTTAAGATTTTATTTATTTATTTGACAGAGAGAGATCACAAGTAGGCAGAGAGGCAGGAAGAGAGAGTGAGAGGGAAGCAGGCTCCCTGCCGAGCAGAGAGCCCGATGCGGGACTCGATCCCAGGACCCTGAGATCATGACCTGAGCCGAAGGCAGCGGCCTAAATCACTGAGCCACCCAGGCGCCCCAATGTTCTAGAAATTTTTAAAAGGTATCAGTTTGCCAGCTTTATTCAAGAATCAGTATAATAGTAAACAAATAGTTTTTTTTTTTAAAGATTTTATTTGTTTATTTGACAGAGAGTGATCACAAGTAGGCAGAGAGGCAAGCAGAGAGGGGGGGGGAAGCAGGCTCCCTGCTGAGCAGAGAGCCCAACTTGAGGCTCCATGCCGGGACCTTGGGATCATGACCTGAGCCAGAGGCAGATGCTTAACTGACTGAGCCACCCAGGTACCCCCTCACGGTTGTTATTCTTTGGAATATAGGCCTTCCCACTGTGTGGGAAGTTATCTCTTGACCAACTACAAGTAGAGAGACTTTGTTGGTTAAGCAAAGCTTGTGGATGGGATTGCTGAGACTAGAAGACCCATTTTCTATTCAGAGAAGTAGTTTAACTAGGTGTTCTCATCTGGATACATGACGCTTGGTT
Source organism: Meles meles (assembly GCF_922984935.1). Classification (NCBI taxonomy): domain Eukaryota; kingdom Metazoa; phylum Chordata; class Mammalia; order Carnivora; family Mustelidae; genus Meles; species Meles meles. Next base: position 97,957,153 of record NC_060068.1, read on the forward strand.
TTAAAAGCTTAAATAATACTTAGATAGAACCCTAAAGGTCATAATTTCTTTAATGACTAAGTAAACTTTTCAAAGAGGAACCTCTTCAAAGAAGAATCTTTCCTTTGATTCACTATCCTACATTGTTTTCTGAAATTTGTTGGCTATTGACAAGCCTTTGAAGAAAGCTATCTAAAGTAATGTAGTTGATAATTTGATGAAATATTCTTGTGTATGTGTTGATAGATTTTCCAAGTTTGGTACTTTTTCACTAGAGGCAATAGGCAGAGGGAAAAAATAGGGAATAAGTACCAATTAAGCTCTCTTAATGTGCTTCGTGTTATGTTGGGCACATTACTTGGCTCTTAGTTTACAACTGTTCTGGAAGGTATATAAACAATATTTTTTTTGCATTCTCCATATGAGGAGATCCATCTCAGATAGGTAAGTAATTTGCCCATGCTCTCTTAAGTTTAATAACTGGCAGAATGCCAGAAGTAAACTCAAGTTAGGTGGGGAAGTCCCAACTCTATGTAGGACCTTACCCTGCCACATCAAAGGAAAGATGTCAGGAGTAGCTAAATAGAAGCTAGAGTAGCAAGTAGATGTTAGCTAGGTGGAAGGTGGGGTCATTGGGGTCATTGTGTAGAGTGTGGCAAGAGGTTTGGAACAGATGTGGGAAATAGAGAAATGTGAAATGAGGCTTAAGTCAAGAGTAAAATTCACTCTTTTGACATACAGTTCTATGAACTTAGACAATTTATACTTTATAGAGTCATGTAACTACTACACAAGATACGGAACTGATCTGTTACCCCAAATAAATTCCCACATGCTGTTCTTTGGTAGTCAGATTCTACATCTCTGGCAACCACTGATTGGTTCTCTATCCTATAAAGTAATATAAATGAAATCAGGCAGTATGTAGCCTTTTGAGTCTGGCTTCTTCACTTAGCATAATGCATTTCTAATTAGGCAATCACTAATGATGTAAATGTTACTGTACAATTTTGCTACAGTTTTTGACCTTGAACTCTCAAAATGCTTTTATCATTCCACATTCCAGTCTCATGTAAACAGAATTTTTTTTTTTGGCTGAGAAATGATTATAGTTACAGCTTCAAATATCAAAGAAGCCCAAAATAGATTGCTGTTAAGTGCACAGAGGAGAAAGTAAAATAGAAGAAAATTAGTTGTCTCTCCCCACACCCTATTACGTCAGCCATCTCCTTGCCTTTTGTACATAGAAATCTGCATGGAAAGTGTGCTACTGACTGTGACCTTTGCCATCTTGAAAAAGTAAGGGAACAGCTGTTACCATGAGAGGGTGGAAGGAATATATGTTCCTGGCCAGTTGGCACTGTGTGTCTTTTGGGCAGGGAACAACAGGTGACCAACTGCTTGCTTTTTATTTTTGTTGGTGTATAAATAAATAGGCTGTGTGTGTGTGCGTGCGCGCGCGCGCAGCAATCTCAGTCCATATTAAAATAACCTGACATTATAGTCCTGGATTTCTTTTTTCAAAAAAAGCTGTCTAAATATATACACAAATTTATTTTGTGTGTATTGATGAACTAAGAACTGCAAGGTTGCGTATATTGTAGGTCATTATTGACAGAAAAGTACAAAAAGTAAAATCCTTCTTTGGTAAATGTCACTTACGAAACCTCCTTTTCTAAACCCTTTGTCCCAACTTAAATACAAAACAAAAAAAACCCTGGCAAGATACTTAAGTACTTTTTATAGTAAAACCATCCGCTACAGAGATGTTGTGGTCAGTTCAAGCCGGTGACCAGAGCACAGGTGTCTGTAAAAGCCCGAGGGTGCTCTGTTTCTTGAACTCTTGCCCCGGATACTTCACGTACCATCTCTGTGAATCACACCCAAACACAGTGCCGCCGACCCCTCCTACCTGGTGCAGGACTCTTTCCACTCTTCCACCTCTATCTTAAACAAACTCATCCTCCTGCAGTACAGCTTTCACCAAGCCCTTTCTTGCTCAAGATCCAGTGTTGGTTTTTTATTTTTTATTAAGACATATCCACGATATTTACCTGGGACAGAACATCCTCACAGTATAGTTTTGCTTTGCGCTTTCATATTTCTGTTATTTCTCAGTGCCCTACTTGAGTTGGATCATTTTGTGTGTGTGTGTGTGTGTGTGTGTGTGTGTGTCTGGCAACAGATTGAACTCAGTGATCAATCTTTAATGCATTTCTAATTCCATTTCCCATTGCAGTTGTTGAGTGTGTTAGTCTCTTTATTCCATTACAATTGTTTTAATGTTTTTCTGCTCTATGAAAACCTCCATTTATCCTTTGGTCTCTGATTTTTTTAGCAAATGGTACTATTTCCCACTACATTTTTTTTTTTTTTTAAGATTTTATTTGACAGACAGAGATCACAAGGAGGCAGAGAGGCAGGCAGAGAGAGAGGGGGAAGCAGGCTCCCCGCTGAGCAAAGAGCCCGATGTGGAGCTCGATCCCAGGACCCTGAGGCCGTGACCGGAGCTGGAGGCAGAGGCTTTAACCCACTGAGCCACCCAGGTGCCCCCCCACTTCATTTTTTAAAAAAGATTTATGTTAGGGAAGGATCATGCGCAAGAGGGGCAGAGGAAGAGGGAGAGAGAATCTCAAGATTCCACGATGAGCATGGAGCCCGATGCAGGATTTGATCTTAAGATACAGGATCACAACCTGAGCCAAAACCTCGAGTCAGATGGTTAATTGATCGTGCCACCCAGGTGCCCCTGTTTCCCACTTCATTTAGAAGGATTTAGAGTTAAATAAGTACATGTTTGAAACCTGGATGCACCACATATTATCACAGCTGATAGCCAGTAATACACATCTGATTTTTCCTTTCTCCAGCCCACAACCACCCTGCTGTGGACCTCTCTAAGATCCTCAACTGAAATGTTGAAGCAGAACCCAGCTTTTCTAGCATCAGCTGGTGTCTGTTCTGAGTGGCCAGTGCTGGTGCAGCACTAGTTGTTAACTATTTTTAATTTTACCCTTATTATATCTATGACTTTAATTAAGTTACTTATCCTTTCTGAGTCATCCTCTCATCTTTAAAATGGGGATAATAATACCTGTTTTACAAGGTGACTTTGTGCATTCATCAAATACTTGTTGAGGGCCTGCCCTCTTTTAAGCACTGACTTAGGTGCTTGGGATAGATCAGTGAACAAAACAAAAAAATCTTTTCCTAATGGAGCTTCTATTTTAGTATTATGAGGATGAAGTGAAAATTAATGTTAAATATTCCGCATGGTGCCAAACGCACAGAGGTACGCACACTGTTTTAGTTCTCTTGATTCTTTGCCATGCTTTTCTATCAGGGCCAAAGGGCCAGGGGAAACATGGGAACAGGGAAAAAGGGTGAAGTCGGTACTAATAACTGGACGTGACTTCCCCAAAGAGGACTTGTGTCCTGACTACATTGTGTAGCAATACAAATGAAATAGGAAGCTTATAAATTTTTTTTTTAAATGCTAGCTAACCCTGTTCTTGATGGTCTTGGTTGTCTACCTATGCTTTCATTTCCTCCATCTACTTTGGTTGTAGCTCACTCCATTCATTTACATCGTTAAGGCCTTTCTGGCTTAACTGACTGAGCTGCCCAGGTGTCCTTGTCACCTCTACCCGCTCAGTCTTCACTCCTTAAATCTCGTCAGTCTTTCTATTCTCAGTTCAGGTGCTGTAGTCCTTCTATCAGTGACCTCTTGTCTATTCTTTTTCTGCTCAGCTTCCTCGTAAGTGGCATTTGTTAAGACCAAATGAACTCAGTGGGCTCATGGCCTCCTTGGCTTGGGTTCAGATCCTAATTCTACAACTATGTGGCCTTGGGCAGGTTTTTTCATCTTCAAAATGTTCTAATAATATTTACCTTTTCAAGTTATTGAGGGATTACAAAGCTGCAACACCTAGAATTCTGTCAGGATATAGGGTGAAAGTTAAGTAAAAAGTAGCTCCTATTACTGGTAATTTTTGAAAAATGCCCCTTCATTTTCCCTGACATTATCTTTCCCTTCATGTTCTCATCCTATTTTCCTGAAAGTTCCATTCCTTATTAGTTGGCTTTGTTGACTTTGTGTTTTCTTTCCAAGATTATGGCCGTTGTCACTTTCTCTGAGTGATCGAAATAAAATCTCATGCCTGTCCTCTTTATAATTGATCATTTCTGGTATTTATCTTTAGTCTTCATTCTCTCTTGAGTGTCAGATGTGAGTGTCTAGCTGTGTACTAGATGTGAAACATTTGTGTCAAATGAAGAGGCATAATAATTAGGAGTGTATTGAATCTGCAAAGGAAACCATCTCTCTTACCTACAAACTTACTAGTTTAATTTGTTAAGTTGGAAAATTTTTGAGTGATTCTCTTTACTTTTGGACACCTAATAATCCTTTATAAAGGAGAAGAAAACTCTTTCTATTCAGAAATAACACGTAATTCTTGTCAACTAACAGGAAGATTTCTCCTGTGATTCCATAGAGAATATATAACACCTGTTTCCAAAGAAAGCAAGAAAAATACTATTACCCCTGCAAATGTATTTTGTTCAAACTGAATTGGACACCAAATAAAGAACATTCCTTAAGTTTGGAATGAATGCAGTTTTCTAAAAACTACTCAGGTAGCACAAAATAGTAAAGAGCCAAAAAATTTTTATTTACTTTTAACCTAGGATTGCTAAAAGGGGAAAATGAAAGGGTTCATAGAAGCAAATTTCACAAATGTAACTGTAGACTTACTTGTTAAAGTCAGGTATACTATATGTAGAAAAATGCACAAACATGGTTAAATTGACATATGCTGGACTTTTTTTTTCAAAGGGAGAATATTTCTTACATAAAGGTTTTATGCATTACCCTTTTTGGTAAAACATGAGCTCCTAGAAGCAGTTCGCTCATTGTTTATTTTTGTTTTAAGTTTTGCTGAGGTTTCACATTTCTCTTCTGTAGTTTACAGCAAAGTGTACTTAGACATCAGGATGTCTCAGTCAGCCCACACATAGCAGATTAAGATGTAGCCTAGCTCATCCAAAGCAATTCTACTTTCACCCGCAATCTGACCGAAGGAAGTCAGTTATTTGTCCATATGTGCAGATCAGCTTAGACTCATAGAATCATGGACTTGACTGAAAGGGACCTAAGAGAGAATGTCGTTCTCTTTGTCATTCATAGGTAAGGAAACTGAGACCCTAGTAGTTAGACTCCTTTCCTAAAAAAAGAGGTGGTATGATGTGGTGAAAAGATAAGGAACTTTTCGTTAAAATGCTGGCTTCCCTCCTTACACCTGTGTAATATTGATTATTTGCCCTACTTTATTCCCACAAGCTGTGTACTCTTGGGTGAGTTACTTAGTGTTTCTGAGTTTCTGGGTAAGATTTAGCCCAGAGATATAGGTAGTACATTTTAATAATTTGCTATATTTGTGTTTTTCTTTCATTTTCTTAAGCCTTTAACAAGAGTGATCATTTCATTAACCTGTAGAAACTCATTTAGTTTTATTGATCTGATTTTTGCTTTTCTATTTGATCTATATTTGATCTATATTCTTTTCACTTTCTTGAGATTTAAAAATAAGTTATTATACTGAATGCTTATTTCCTCTTTTCTGATGTATAAATTTAAAGGTCTTCATTTTTATGTGTAGTATTTTAGCTCTATACTCTAAGCTTTGATGTATTATATTTTCATTGTTTATTTCAAACTATTTTGTGATTTTCATTTTGATTCTTCTTGACCTACAATTTAGTGACTTTTAAGTTTTCAAATCTACAGATTTTAGAGGATTGTCTTTTTTTTTCCCCCTTTCATGGAATTGTTGGAGATAATACATAGACAAATACTTGGCAAATAACAGGTACTGAACGAATATTTTCTCTTTTCCTTAGAGAAATGAAATTCTGCGCTTTTTTTTAAAAGATTTTTAAAATTCATTTGACAGAGAAAGACACAGTGAGAGAGGGCACAGAAGCGGGGAGGAGTGGGAGACTGAGAAGCAGGCTTCCCACGGAGCAAGGAGCCTAATGTGGGGCTAAATCCCAGGACCCTGGGGTTATGACCCAAGTGGAAGGCAGACGCCCAATGACTGAACCTCCCAGGCACCCCAAAATCCCGCTTTTGAAACTGGGACAGAAAACATAAAATTGTAATTAGCATAACTAATATTAAAAATGACTTTAATCCTATAATATAACCAGATAAAGAGGCAATATATAGAGAGCAAAGAAAGATGATGGAAAAGGGTACAAATGGAAGGAGCGGGGGGTGGGAAGGGGAATTAGGGGAAGATGTAGGAATGTCAAGTTGAATTAATTCTTATCTTTTTTTTTTTTTAAGATTTTATTTATTCATTTGACAGAGATCACAAGTAGGCAGAGAGAGAGAAAGGGAAGCAGGCTCGCTGCTGAGCAGAGAGCCCAATGCGGGGCTTGATCCCAGGACCCTGAGATCACGACCCAAGCCGAAAGCAGTGGCTCAACCCACTGAGCCACCCAGGTGCCCCAATTCTTATCTTCTCTAAGGTCATCTTCTTTTGATTACTTTCATCTGTGGGCTTTAGGACATTAATTATTTTTTATAAAATTTTTTATTGTATGAATTTATTGTAATTTAACAAATTCCTTATTTTTGGATATGCCTTGTTTCTCACATCTTTATATAGGTGTACATAAATTATTTTCATCATTTCACTTAAAAGTCTAACTCTTTAATTGCTAGATCACATGACAGCTACCTTTTAAATTTTTTTATGTAGAATATCAAATATTTCCCTAGAAATATTGTACCAATACACATGGCTGAACAGTATCCATAATGGATCTCTTCAGTGTATCTAGAGAGCAATGAGTAGGAAAATATTTGGAAATTTGATAAACATTTAATGTTATCTCAGGTTTTTAAAGTCTCTCTCTTTTTTTTTTTTTAAGATTTTATTCATTTATTTGACAGATAGAGATCACAAGTAAGCAGAGAGGCAGGCGGGTGGGAAGGGAGCAGGCTCCCTGCTGAGCAGAGAGCCCGATGAAGGGCTTGATCCCAGAATCCTGGGATCATGACCTGAGCCGAGGGCAGAGGCTTTAAACCACTGAGCCACCCAGGCGCCCCTTTAAAGTCTCTTTTATTGCAAGTGGATTTAAATGTTTGTCTTTAGGTAATTGGTTTTTTACTTTTCATTTACTTATTTTTCAAATTACATTTATCTGATTGTTTTATATACAATATTGATATTGATTCTGCCTATACTATATTAAAGTATTTCCACTTGATCTCTTGCTTTATTTTTTTTTAAAGATTTTATTTATTTATTTGACAGAGAGAGATCACAAGTAGATAGAGAGGCAGGCAGAGAGAGAGAGAGAGGGAAGCAGGCTCCCTGCTGAGCAGAGAGCCCGATGCGGGACTCAATCCCAGGACCCCGAGATCATGACCTGAGCCGAAGGCAGCGGCTTAACCCACTGAGCCACCCACGCGCCCTTCTTGCTTTATTTATTTTTTTTTTTAAGATTTTATTTATTTATTTGACAGAGAGAGATCACAAGTAGGCAGAGAGGCAAGCAGAGAGAGTGAGAGGGAAGCAGGCTCCCCGCCGAGCAGAGAGCCCGATGCGGGACTCGATCCTAGGACCCTGAGATCATGACCTGAGCCGAAGGCAGTGGCTTAAACCACTGAGCCACCCAGGCGCCCCTTCTTGCTTTATTTTTAATTAACTTTTTAGAATAACTTTAGTTTCTTGTAACAGTAAACAGTGCTGTTGTATACCCTCTAATTTTCCTTAATTTTAACATCTTATATAACTGTGGTACATTTGAAAAAACAAAGAATTTCACTCCAGTACAATATATTAACTAAGTATATAGTTAATATATATTATTATAGACTTCACCAATTTTCCCACTCATGTCCTTTTTCTGTTCCAGAATCTATCCTGGATACCCCGTTTCATTTGTTATCCTGACTTTTTAGTCCACTTCAGCCTGTGATAATTTCTCTCTCTTGCTTTTCATGATTGAAACTTTCGAAGACTACTAGTGAGGTATTTTTGTTTTGTTTTGGTTTCTAAATTTAATTTTATTTTTTACATTAATTATTTTTATTATATTTTGCCATTATGATTAATTGTGTTTTTTATTAGACAGTTGGGGAGGGACAGAAGGAGAGGGAGAGAAAGAGAGAGAATCATAAGCAAGCTGCACGCTTGGCTTGATCTCACAACCCTGAGATCATGACCTCAGCCAAAATCAAGTTAGACGCTTAACTTGCTGAGCCATCCAGGTGCCCTTATTTCTTAAACCTTTAAGTTTAAAGTGTCCATAGATGACTATTTGTTGGGGTGTGTGTGTATAGGTTATGAAATTGTGTGGCAAAAATTCTTATGTTTTTGGGGTGCCTGGGTGGCTCAGTGGGTTAAGCTGCTGCCTTCGGCTCAGGTCGGGATCTCAGGGTCCTGGGATGGAGTCCCGCATCCGGCTCTCTGCTCAGCGGGAAGTCTGCTTCCCTTTCTCTCTCTGTCTGCCTCTCTGCCTACTTATGATCTCTGTCTATCAAATAAATAAATAAAATCTTGAAAAAAATTCTTATGTTTTTGATACAAGGGTCCATAGTTTCATTAGAATTTTAAAGGGGTCCCTGAACCCCAAGACTTTAGAGACGTTAGAGACTTTACCATGTGAGATAACTTGAGAAGCCTACCAGGAAAGAATTATGTTTTTTCCTGCTCTCACATTAATGACTACAACCCACTTGAAAGTGTTGTGTGTTCTTTATGATTCCTCAGGTTAGAGACAGATGGCCCAGCGGTATGCTAAGAACAGAATTTAGCTTTTCTTTTCTTTCTTTCTTTTTTTTTTAAGATCTTATTTATTTATCATGACCCGAGCCCAAGGCAGAGGTGTTAACCCACTGAGCCACCCAGATGCCCCAGAATTTAGTTTTTCTTGAGGTGAAATTTAAAACTAGATATTTCATAAGCATAAACACTGTGATACTCGGTGTAAGTCACTACTAATCAAAGACTTAAGATTTTGTATTTTTTTTAAAGAGTTTATTTATTTATTTGACAGAGATTACAAGTAGGCAGAGAGGCAGGCAGAGAGAGAGGAGGAAGCAAGCTCCCTGCTGAGCAGAGAGCCCGATGCAGGGCTCCATCCCAGGACCCTGAGATCATGACCTGAGCCGAAGGCAGAAGTTTTTACCCACTGAGCCACCCAGGCGCCCCTTAAGATTTTGTATTTTTATACAGATAATTCATGTGTTTGTGGCTTCTACTAAGGATAGGATTAATTCTGAGAGGAAGTAGTTGTGAAGATGGAGTGCTAAAGAAGGGTGAGCTTTGTGCAGCAGGAGACAGGAAGGTGCCCTGCTGGGTTAGAGATAAAGAAACTTAACTCAGGGCAGAAGAGTAGGGGAGATCTGAGGTTGATGAGGCGGGTAGAGAGGTATCCAAGACCATCTTGTCTGGATTTCTTGTTTCCCCCTTCAGAAAGGGTAGTTGCTTGGAGAGAAAAGCCAGCTTAGGATTCTAAAATTTGGGGGCTGCAGTAGGGATAGTTTCTTTAAAGGAAGGCAGCCAAAGGATGCATGTGAAAGAATTTCATTTTGAGCACTGTCTCACAATAAAACCCATGTTTATTGAAGTATTTCATAATTATTTCCTCTTAAGTTTTTGGAATGATTATTAGTTTTGCTGTATTTGAAGTGTTAATGCAATTTAGAAACTTGATGGCTCTTAACCTGCTAATTTTTAACCCCCTAAATCTGCATTATCCAGTATGAGAGTCTCTTGCTACATATAGCTATTATGATGAAATTAATTAAAATTAAGTAAAATTGAAAAGTCAGTCTTTCATTCTCACTAGCCATGTATTGAGTGAGCATAGCCATGTGAAGCTAGGTGACTACTGTATTGGATAGCATATTGTATTGGACATTTTTGTGATTACAGAAACTTCTTTTGGACATCACTGCCTTAAATGAAATTGTTTCTTTTCTCTCTCCTCCATCAGATTAACTCTGGTTTATATTAATAGGTAATCAATTTTGAGAATTAAAAAAAACTTGAAAGGCTCTCTATAGTAATACAGATAGCCCCCAATTTACAGTGGTTCCACCTAACGATTTTTCGATTTTCTGATGGTGGGAAAGCAATAGATATTTAGGCATTCAGTAGGAATTGTACTTTGAGGTTTGAATTTGGTTCTTTTCCTGGGCTGGTGATATGTGGTACAGGCCTCTCTTGTGATGCTGGACAGTTGCAGTGAGCTGCAGCTCCCAGTAAGCCATGGGATCACAAGGGTAAATGGCTTATATACTTGAAACCACTCTGTGCCCATACAGCTATTTGGTTTTTTACTTCCAGCACTGTATTCAGTAACTTAGAGGAAATATTCAACTCTACTGTAAAATAGGTTCTGTGTTAGGTGATTTTGACCAAGTAGGGCCAATGTAAGCATTCTTAGCATGTTTAAGGTAGGCTAGGCTAAGTTATGATGTCCAGTTGTTGAGGTTTATTTTTTTTTAAAGATTTTATTTATTTATTTGACAGAGAGATAGAGAGCACAAGTAAGCAGAGCAGCAGGCAGAGGGTGAGAGAGAAGCAGGCTCTCTGCCAAGCAGGGAGCCTGATGTGGGGCTCGATCCCAGGACCCTGGAATCATGACCCGAGGCGAAAGCAGTTGCTTAACCAACTAAGCCACTCAGGTGCCCCCAGTTGTTGAGGTTTATTAATGAATTTTTGACTTAAAATATTTTCAACTTATGATGGGTTTATTGGGAGAGAACCCCATCATAAGATGAGGAAGATCTTTATTTCTTGTTAGGTAATTAAAAAGGCAGTGTTACCCTTTTAGAATGATTTGTCTGGCTATTTTGTAAGATTTTTTTTCAAGTGGTGACTAAAATAAGTGTTTTGTTTTTGTTTTTTAAAGATTTTATTTATTTATTTATTTGACAGAGAGAGCGAGAGAGGGAACCCACAAACAGGGTGAGTAGGTGAGGGAGGAGCAGGCTTCCCACCCACCGAGCAGGGAACCAGATGAGGGACTCGATCCCAAGATCCTGGGATCATGACCTGAGCCGAAGGCAGACACTTAACAACTGAGTGACCCAGTGTCCCTAAAATAAGTATATTTTTTATGGCTTAAATTTGACTGTCTCTGCTAAACTGATAACCCTCAAGATTATTTCCACTCTCTATACAGTAAGGATGTCCTGGGAGGACCCAAAATGTTATAACAGAATTTTTAAGGTAAAAAATTACTCTTGTTTTGTACACTTTTTAGGGCTATTGGACATAGAGTTTGGTTTTTTTTTTTAATATTTTATCTATTTATTTGACAGAGATCACACGTAGGCAGAGAGGCAGGCAGAGAGAGAGAGAGAGAGAGAGAGAAAGGAGGAAGCAGGCTCCCCACTGAGCAAAGAGCCCGATGCAGGGCTTGATCCTCGGACCCTGAGATCATGACCTGAGCCAAAGGCAGAGGCTTAAACCACTGAGCCACCCAGGCGCCCCTAGATATAGAGTTTTGATTTATCTACTTAATATGTGATAGATCAGCATAGCTCTCAAAAATTATGAGAGCAGACATCCCCAAAGTAATTATTTCACTGTAAGTGTACTTCTTTTTGATCCTGTTAGGTTAAAAAGTGAAGGGATGATTTCTATTGCTTTGTTTTTTGTTTTAAACAGGAGAGTAAAATAACAATGTATTGCTTTGTCCTGGATTCAAACAATATATTTCCCATAGATAGGACTTTTTCAGATAGGTTGCATGTATTGCATTTCAGGAAATACAATGAAAAACTTCTTCATTGTGATAAAGTATTTTTTAAATTTCAAAATTAATTATTTTTGCCTTTTGTTTTATTGTAAAATATTCAAACATGGAAGTATATACAGTAGAAAATCAGTTTTCTTCCTGATTTGTATGAATACCATCTCTGGACATAACTGCTTAAAAGTTGGTGATATATTCTAGGCTTTCTGATGACAGTTTAGGTACAAACACATAATTTGTTTTATGTAAGTGAAATTATACTGAATATAGTGTTTGTATAGTTTATTTGATTACTTAACAATATATTGGACATATTTCTATGTATATGATCCATACACACTCATTAGGTTTTAAAATTTTTTCCAGATTTTGGTAGTAAGTCTGAAGTATAAGTACAGTTTTTTAAAAAAAGATTTATTTATTTATTTGAGAGCAAGCGAGTGTGAGACAAAGGAAGAGGGAGAGAGACTCTTAAGCAGACTGCGCTAAGTACAGAGCCTGAGGTGGGGTTCCATCCCACAATCCTGAGATCAAGGCCTGAACTGAAATCAAGAGTCAGACGCATACCACCTAGGCTCCCTAATATGTTTTTATATGAAGATAACATACACTGTATGTGCCTTAGCATGATGGTGACCTATAATAGTGGCTCAATACATGTTAGTTTTTATTCTTCTTCTTGGACATATATGAGAATGGCTGTGGAAGACGATTAATTGTTTTTAATTGTTTTTTGAGTAGTGAAACCTATAAGGACTCAGAGTAAAAATCCACAACCATAATACTAATCTTTTCACTATAAAGGAAACCTTTCTTCTAAGGATGTTTGTGTTTTGTGATTTGGGTTTATAAATTGCTGCAAGACCAGCAGGATGGCTATTTAAGAGTGTTGCGAGTTAGGCTGCTGATTATTTTAGGTATTTCTGGAAAGAGCAAATATTTTTTATTGGTGAATAAAATACCACATTATGGTTTATCCGTTTTACTGAGAGGGCACAGTATAGAGTTGAACAGTGTATGAAAACATTTTATGTGGGAATCTTGAACAAAGTTCTTTGCTAACTCTGAAGATGTTTAGAGGCAGGTGCTGAGACTGGAAATCCAATACTACTATTACGGGTAGGTAGGTAAATGTGTGCTTTGTGATTAAGTTTCAGATCTGATTGTTTCTAGTGGTTCTAGAGAAGAACCTAGGAAAAGATGGATCTGGAGCTGATTGTTAATTATTATTTGTAAAGTCCTGTCTTGAAGTATTAATGTTTTATACTTTCTGTCCTCTCTTTTTCACATTTGATCCTTATGCCTTTTGGTAGGGAAGTTGTGGGCCTCTGTTTTGGGGGAATTAGTAAAGAGGATTAGTTTGGGACCCAACCTCTTTACTCCCTAAGGAAAGAGTAAGGGGTGCTGCCAGGAGAAGGGCTTCCACAATAGCCAAATCTGACGCCTTCTGTGTACAGGCATTGCCCTCAGGATTCCAGGCATTTGTAGAACTATAAATTTCTTGTAGCAGTCAACATGGGTATATCAGCCTGTTCATCTTTATGTGTCAACATTTTGGGTGTCCAGTGGAAAACATGCTTGAGAAATAGTTGTTAGAACACAGAATTGGAAGTGCTTCCCTAGCATGTTCTTGAACTTCAGATTGATAATCCATTTTCTGTTTTTGTTTTTGGGTCTTTTCTTGATTTATTTGTTTAAATGTTTCTTTCCAAAAGACTCAAGTTACTTAAAACATTTGAAAACCTAAGTTTATGGTTACACAAAGGCTTTATATGCCTCAGAGGCTTTTGCTCACTTGTTTATTCATTTGTTCATTTATTTATTCAACAAATATTCCTTAAAGTGCTTATTGTAAGCAGGATTGTGGGAGGAATGCTAACAGTCACCTACTCAAAGGAAAAGTGGAAAATATATTCTGGAGAGATACCGAAGATTGAATGTATGTAGGTAGATGTATGTAAGAGAAAGACATCTATCCATGTATATGTTTCAAGAGACATAGCCTAGAGTTCTCTCCTAAACGTATTTAGAATCTGCTTCTTCTATTCCAGCTATTGCTTCTCTATTTCAGGCCCTCAGCATCTCTCATAAACATACAAGAAATACACTGTATTTCTTGGCTCTGGACTTTCCCTCTATTCTAACTTTACACTGCTTTTTCCTTTATATGGCTCTTCTCAGAGTTTTCCGCCTGCTAAAGTACAGATTGGATTGTGTGTCTCCTTTACCCATAGAATAAAATTTAAAGTTCCTAATATATAGTTTTAGTACAGATTCTGTAAATAGTTCATTGATGAGGCTTTCCGGTTACCCACTTTTATTTATTATCTATTCCATGGTGAGACCCTAACTGGTTTTACCTTGTTCTGATATGTGGCTCTGGATATATTCCATTTTCTCCTGTGGACCGTTTCTCATCATTGCCTACTCTGCCCTCAGTGCCAGGAGACTGACCTTGCCCTTTGAGTTCTAGATGTGTTTGGACAATGGGAAACATTGGCAGGAGGAGAGTAGGGTTGCTGTGTTTATTTTTTTGGCTTCTCCTGCCACTTCATGTGCTGTTGGCTTTCCCAGAGGTCACAGTTCTCATGAACCTGTCCTCTTTGTAGTTTTAAGGCTTACGGGTGGCAGCTTCAGGAGGTTGCACTGTCTCTTGACTCTTACCATCTTCCATACCTTGTAAATAGTCCTTTATTAAGCGGTTCTTAAATTTCTCCATTTAAGGGTGCTGTTTCCTGCTGGGGTCCTGATTGCTGCATTGTCTCAATACTCTAAGCTTCACCTTTGCTTGTAATTATAGCTGTTAGTTTCCTGTAGCACTATCTATCTCTTTTATTAAACATTTTTTGGTGAACTCTTACTCATTTGTCTCCCCTTCCATTCTTTTTTCCTGGCACTATAGCTGCAATATAATAGGAATTGAAATGTCTGAATGAATAAGAAGGGAGATTTTCAAGAGAATGGACACTTGAATTTCCCTGGATGGCATAATACTTACTTAGATGTCTGAAATAGGATCTTTTGAGAAAACAGGGGGAGGTAGTAGGTACTGAAGTCCATTTAATCACTTTAATAATGTTTAGATTTTTATTTTGTTCTTCTCATGGAGTAAATTTAGCACTTTTTAAAAATTGTTGCCTCAAACTTTTTTTTTTTTAGGTTTCAGATGTGCTTTATTTTTTCAATCATGCCATATTTTAATGGGTGCACTGTGCTTTTACTTGGCATCAGTTATGAATTTGTTTTGAAACCATTCAATATTATACCAGCTGGGATGATTACTGATCTCTCCATTCCTTTGGGGTGACGCTGCCAACAGGGAACAAGATCCATTCTGTTCCAGTTTGTGTTGTTGTGTATGCACGTACAGCAACACAGAAAGTAGCTCCACTGGCTAATACAGCATTACCATATTTGTCATGGAAATTAGGTGTCTGTTTCTGGTGCCTCTGTATTGCTGTTGCTTCCTGCATGCTTTGTTTTTGTTTTAAGATTTTATTTATTTGTCAGAGAGAGAGAGAGAGAGAGAGACATGTGCGCGTGAGCCGGAGCACATGCGTACAAACAGGAGCAGCAGGCAGAGGGAGAAGCAGACTCCCATTGGGCAGAGAGCCCATTGTGGGCCTCCATCCCAAGGGCCCTGGGATGGTGACCTGAGCCAAAGGCAGATGCTTAACTGACTGAGCCATCCAGGCGTCCCTTACTGCATGCTTTGATCTTGGAGACGACTAAGAGCATTTCTGACCATGAGAAACATCCCGAAGCTGAAGACAGGGTGGTGCAACTGCAGCAACTGCTTTGCTACAGCTTTGTGACAAGTCCCCTTGCAAAGAGACCTGAAAAACCTGGTGCTTCTACATACTAAAAACTGACATTAGTTTCTCTTTAAAATGTGTTTGAGAGTAATTCCATTTATCCTTTTGGAATTTTGGAATATTTTGTAATACCATGTCTTTAAGGATGTATGTACTATAGTATAGGAGAGATTTCAATTATCACTTTATTGAAGGAGAATATAGGAAGCATATCTATCTGTCGAGGTATTCATTTATTTATCTTCCTCTGTATATCTTAGAAGGCATGCACTAAGAGCAGACATACTATGGCTAACAGGTGTCTTTAGAAGACTGAAAGACGTTTAGCAAGAACTTTTAAAAAGCGACTTCTCATATGGAAATAGTTAAATTAAGAAAACTCCTCGAATTATGATTTGGGTCAAAATATTTCTATATCTTTTATATAATGATATATATATTTTATGAAATGGTTTATTTCGAGAAGTATCTTCCCATAATACTTAGACACAGTACTCTCCATTACTATCCCCCCAAATTACTGTTGAAAATAATCTTTATAGCAGAGAATATTCCGTTGCCTTTTTTTCCTTTTTAAAATTATTAACATATAGGGGCGCCTGGGTGGCTCAGTGGTTTAAGCCGCTGCCTTCGGCTCGGGTCATGATCTCGGGGTCCTGGGATCGAGTCCCACGTCGGGCTCTCTGCACTGAAGGGAGCCTGCTTCCCTCTCACTCTCTCTGCCTGCCTCTCTGCCTACTTGTGATCTCTCTCTGTCAAAATTAATAAATAAAAATCTTTAAAAAAAAATTATTAACATATAATGTATTATTTGTTTCAGGGATACAGGTCTCTGATTCATTAGTCTTAGACAATACATAGCGCTTACCACAACACATACCTTCCCTAGTGTCCATCACCCAGCTTCCCCATTCCGTTGCTTTTTAAAATAGAGGTGTTTGTTTATTCTTGAGGGGGAGGTTAGATTTGCCTCTGTGTGTGTGTGTGTGTGTGTGTGTGTGTGTGTGTGTGTGTGTGTTTATCTGTCCTAGTCTTCTTGGGCTGCTGTGACATTATGGTGCAGACTGGGTGGCTTAAACATTAGAAGTTTATCTTTTCACAGTTCTGGAAGCTAGAATTCTGATATCAGGATGCCAGCATGCTTGGGTTCAGGTGAGGACCCTCTTCCTGGCCTATAGATGGCTGCATTTTCCTGTGTCCTGTCATGCCCTTTCCTTGGTGCATGTACATGGAGGGAGAGAGAGATCTCTTTATTTTCCTCCTCTTATGAGACCAGTCCTATTGGATTAAGTTAATAGATTTATGACCTCATTTAACCCTAATTACCTACTAAAAGACCTGCCTCTAAATATGAAAAAATTGGAGGTTAGAGCTCCAAAATAAGAATTCTGGGGGCCACAGAATTCAGTTCATAGGAATGTACGTGTGTGTGTGTAATATATGAGTAATAAAGGAAATAATAGTAATATATTTAACTAGAAGAAAGATATTCATGCTTAGACAATGACAACCCAGTATTGAAGTTCATTATTGAAGTTTCTTCATAAAGATATTGCTCTGTTAGTGGAAGTGGCATAATACTATAATAAAAGTGTGGTTATCCCAAGATCCCTTTTTCCTCAGACCTCAGAGACTACTCAGGTCTCACTCTCCTTGATGTCTTAGTATTCGCATCCTACCTTTGCCCAGATACTGACTTGTTACTCTAAGCTACTTCTCTTGGCTTTTGTATCACAACATTGCCCTACTTCTTTATTGTTCATTCTTTTGCAAGAATGGCCATTGTGTGCTGCTGAACAAAATGGACACAACCCCTGCCCTCTAGAGCATGTAGTCATCCTCTCTTCCTTTTTTTCCTAAAGTCTGCCATGATTTCATTATAGATATTTAGTCATTAGCTGATTGTTTTATTTCTGTTAGTTTTGATTTTAGGCTGTTTCTGATCTGTTGCATTTCCCTGGCTTAAGTTACTACCTCCTAATGCCAGTATCTTGGGTATCTCTTTCTATTTCTGATTGTTTCCCATTATAGCCATTTAGTGCATTTTTATTCAGAGTCCTCTGTGTGTGTGTGCCTGGTGTAAAGAATATGCGAATGATAGTCTTTGCCTTCAAGTTGGTGATAGAATGTCATAGGCAATATGAAATATAGTGTGATAGATATGTGTATAATTTGCCACTGAACCAATACACAGGGCATGCCTGCCTTGGACTGAAGGGGAAATGAGAGAGCAGATATCCCCAGTAGAAGGCTGAACGTAAATAAAGCCACCTAGGGTTTTGAAAACATAACATGGAAAGGCAACAGCAAATGATTCAGTGTGATTGGAATCTTAAGGGCTGCATGGAGAAGAGTCAGAGATGAGGCTGAGAAGTTAAGAAGTTACCAGATCACCCCAAAGGCAATATTCTCAATACTAAACTAATTTTCTTCCAACATAAGCCATGTCCCACTCACAGCTTCACATTTCTGTCAGTGGGCCCACCATTCTCTTTCTTGCCAAACCCTGAAGTGTCCTCTTCAGGTCAGCCTCAGCACTTGTAATTAAGCATGAAGTTAAATCATTTCTATATTCAGAACACTCCTTTGTGCATTCTCTTCTGTTTTCACTATTAACACACTACTTCTCAGCTAATTACTGGATTATTTCAAGGCTATATGAAATGGTCTCCTTTCTACTTTTTTTTTTTTTTTTAATTCCTAGCATCCCCTATCTTACCCTGTTGCTGATCCTGACTGAGCAAAGAAGGCAGTGATATTTTATTTCCCACAGGAAAAGTCCTTTTTTAGGCCAGTATTGTAAATATGTAATTCTTTTTACTAAATGCGAAAATCTCAAGCTCTCTTCTTCCCATTAAAAACCACAGAATTGGGTGCCTTTGGGTGGCTCAGTCGTTAAGCGTCTGCCTGCAACTCAGGTCATGATCCCAGGGTCCTGGTATCGAGCCCCACATTGGGCTCCCTACTCAGTGGGAAACCTGCTTCTCCCTCTCCCACCTCCCTTGCTGTGTTCCCTCTTTGGCTGTCTCTCTGTCAAAAAATAAAATCTTAAAACAAACAAACAAAAAAACCCAAAAAACAGAAACCACAGAATTGAATTAAGAGTTATACATAGCAAAGAACATTTTGTTCCATTAACTTTCAGTTTTCATTATGAACATAATATGTATTTTATACTGAACAAGATTTTTCAAATCATCAGTCTCCCACCTCCCATCTTTTGTCACAGTTCTCATGTCTTAATTTATCCAGATCACTTGCCACCATGGGAAGCCACATATACAATGACAGTGGAAACAGCCTGTACTGGAATCCTGGTTTTACTCCTTATTTATTTCAGCAAGGGTCCACATTTGTCTAAGCCTCATAATAACTTTATGTGAAAAATGGGAGAAGTGGTATTACCTGCAGGGTTATAAGTAAGAATGGAGTTAATCTGTGTAGCCCAGTGCCTGGCATGTGTGAGCATGCAGTACAGGCTGGCTCTAAAATGTTATGTACCTTGAAAACCCCTTGCTCATTCCGTCTGTGCTCTTGTTAGTGCGACCTCATGCTGACCTTGCTTTTTTGTACCACTAAATGCTCTCCCTGAGCTCCTCCCTATTGCCTGTGGTTTACCTGCTATTACAAGTTCAACTCAGTTGCCTTTTTAAAAATAGTCTTTTCTAATTACTCTAGTTCACGTTGACCTCTGAGTTCCTATAGGACCTTTTATATCATTTTAGAAATTAGACACACTTAATGTCTTTTTTTATGGTATTTCTTTGTAAATTTACATAGTGTAAAATTCACTTATTTTGATGTATATTCTGTGAGTTTTGACAAATGCTTAGAGTTATGGGTAACCGTCACAGTTGAGATGCAGAACAATTTCATCACCCCCCCCCCCCCATCATAGCTATCTTGGTATTACATTTTAAACAATTTCTTCCAATATACATTCTGTTTCTACACATAATGTTTAGGCTCTTGAATCTAGTGTCAGTTTTATACTAGTTTGTTTCCCTTTGTGTGGCCTAACTAGTGCTGAACATATAGTGAGTAGAGGCGAGAGTGTTTGAATTGTATAAAACAAAGCATAAAAACATAGTAAATTTCAACATACTACAAAGCTACTCATTTAAGTTATTTAACTTCTCTTTGGTCTTTCACTTCACTTGGGTGAAAAATTTGAAATGGATATTATTCCTGTATAACTGGCTCAAGTGATTTCGAGTCTTGCAGGGCTAATCATTTTAAATTTATCTTTGGGAAAAAAAAGCCTAGTTTCTTTCTGTTTTTATTATCAAATACGCTGATAGTTTCTATTTTTTCCTAACCCTATTAATTTGCTTTTTAATGTGAAACAAAGGTTTCTATTCCCCCCCAGAGTATTTTTGGCTGTTATGATATTATTGATAACTAAATGTATAGTTTTCCCTTTTTTTCTTAAACATATATAAAATATCAATCAATTTGATAAAAATAAACTAGCTACAAAATGTAAAATAGAAAGCTTCCTGTTTTTTCAGCTTTATTGTTCTATGGGCCAATTTTGCTCCCTTCTCTGGGTATGTCTTTTATTGATTGTCTTTAAAATCAGAGGTCAACGCAAGCAAGAGAATTAATACTTGATACGGGTGGGGCTGATATGGACAAGCTAATGGTGCATGGTTTCCTTTATTTCTACTCTTGGGTAATTTTGAGTATTGATCCTTTTCAGAAAGGACCAAATATGGTTAACATTTGCATCCCATTCAGTAGAGTTTCCTTCGTAATGAAGTGAATTGAATTTAATCATGTGTATCTTTTTTCCCTTCCCCAACAGCTTCCATGCCTATGGCTGTTCTAAATTTGGGCCAAATAAGTCCATTTCAGAGAGGCTTTTTCTGTAAAGACAACAGCATCCAGTATCCGTACCATGACAGTACCGTCACAACCACTGTCCTCTCCGTAGTGGGGCTTGGTTTACCCATTTCCTCTGTAAGTAAATAAATAAGTAGGTAGTGATGCGTTTATTGTGCTGGAGGATGGATGAAGTGATGGAGTTGGGGTGGAAGTAAATCTCTAGTACTGTCTTCACCAGTGTTGATGTGGTGAATGACTGGGGGAATATACCTGTTTTCATCTAGGGACAGTGTTACTTCAGTTAAAGGGGAATGTTACCCAAAATAACTTGAAGTCCTCATGAAGAACTATAGAATGATTAATTTACAATGGAAGGGTTCATTTAAGTCATTTGGACCAATACCTTTCTATATGTAAGTGAAGAAAGTTAGGCTCAGACACTTGGTCAAGCTATTTTATGGTAGAGTCGAAACTAAGATGCTTCTTTTATCATATTTAAATGAATATTGAAACCATAAAAAAGGAGATAGATTTATTCATTAAAATTGAGAAGACAACTCAGCAGAAAGAATATAAATACATATACAAAATAAAATCCTCAGAATACATCAAACCTATTTTCTAAGTTGTACTGATCTTTAGATAATATTTGTTTTCATTTTTTTAAATAACTGGAAACTTTCCTCCTAGGTTAAGTTTCATAAATTAGGTTTAAGATTGGTCCTTGAGATTTTGTGATTACTTTCTTTATCCTTGCCTGTGATTACTGAATCTTGCCCTATCCTGTTTCTCTTTATGTGTGTTGGAAATAGAAGAGAAGGAGCAAAGATTTACCTCTTTGACTGTCTTGGGATTGCATCCAGTGATGATGCTGTATTTCTCCTTTGACCAGTTCTCTCTTGGCTGTTGCCTTTGCTAAATAGTTGACTTGAAAATTTTTGTCGTAGCAAACACAGCAGCCTTATTTCCATAATAGGACAGGCTAGCTTTTCTTTGTTTATTTTGCCCTGATGTGGCTAAGAATAATAACCTAACTAGTTCTTTAGTTTTCCATTTCATATCTGAGTTCTTTTTTTCTTTTTGGCTAGCAGGCTGTTTTGTTTTGTTTGTTTCTGGATGGTGTTTAGCACTATATTATGAAGGTAAAGGGGGCTGGGTTTTGTGATATATCAAGATAGAGTAAACATTTCCATATATTTTCTACATATTCTAATTTGATCATAACTACTTTTATAACATTAAAAAGGAGAAATATCTGGGATTTAGTTTATGGAGGTAATTACTTTTTCCCAAAAAAATAAATTCTACCATAACTGGTAACTTTTGTTTTAGCCTTCGAAACAGTGTGCAGCAAAGCATATAGTACTGACACTTAGATGAAAATAGACTGTACAGTCTTACTGTAACTCTGCTTGTATGAAGTGCAGGGTGTTTTTTGTAGCCGTTATTTTGAGCAGCTATCACCAGGTAAGGTTTTTAAAAACTAGCCCTCTCTTTGAGGAGACAATTCCTTGAAAATCAGGAAGTTACTTCTAGGTATTTGACTTGGTACATTTCATCTTTTTCTAAAAAAAAAGTTAGTTATAAAAATAATAGATAACTCATTTCTGGGGCGCCTGGGTGGCTAAGTGGGTTAAGCCTCTACCTTCGGCTCAGGTCCTGGGATGGAGCCCTGCATCTGGCTCTCTGCTCAGTGGGGAGCCTGCTTCCTCCCCGCCGCTCCCGCCACCCCGTGCCTGCCTCTCTGCCTACTTGTGATCTCTCTCTGTCAAATAAATAAATAAAAATCTTTTTAAAAAAATAATACTCATTTCTGAATTTAAGAAAATCTGTTAAAAAGGAAAAAGAAATCACCTGTAGTTGTACTGCCTGAAGACAGTTCATATTTTGATGTTGCTTCCTTTAGTTGGACAGTCTTATAGATCATTATGAGCACTTTGAAAATTCAGTTTTATTCCTTTATTTAGTTTTTACTAAGTTTTTGTTCCTTTAGTTTTTACTAAGCTTTTTAAAATTTAGTTTTTACTAATTTTTATAACAAATGTTTTTGCATTATTAATAAATATGAAGATGCATTTAACAGCCATAAAGCTTAATTTTTTAAAAAAATGGCAGGAAGGGGGCGCCTGGGTGGCTCAGTGGTTTAAGCCTCTGCCTTCGGCTCGGGTCATGATCTCAGGGTCCTGGGATCGAGCCCCGCATTGGGCTCTCTGCTCAGTGAGGAGCCTGTTTCTCCCTCTCTCTCTGCCTGCCTCTCTGCCTACTTGTGACATCTCTCTCTCTCTGTCAAATAAATAAATAAAATATTTTTAAAAAATGGCAGGAAGTAGTAGTATTGGTCAGTTTCTGGGCCTTAAATGTGCTGATAGCTTGTGGAGTATTATAAGGGTCTTCTTGCAAATTTCTAGGGTAAATTTGTTTTTTTGTTTTAATAATTTACGTAACATTAGATGTAGAAGACAATTTTACTTTTCTGTAAGGTGATTTACATTTGATGTAACTTAATACACACAGATACTTTATAATTTGAATAGTAAGATTTTGGATGATTAAACATTTTTTAATCAGAGGAAGAGCGAAAGAAGGGAGCAGAGGGAGCGGGAGAGGGAGAGAGAATCTTAAGCAGACTCCACGCCCAGTGGGAGCCCAAACTGGGGTTCTATCCCAAACCCCAAGATCATGGACCTGAGTAGATACCAAGTCGGATGCCCAACCAACTGAGCTACCCAGGAGCCCCAGATGATAAAACATTTTTTTTTAAAGATTTTATTTATTTATTTGACAGAGAGAGAGAGAGATCACAAGTAGGCAGAGAGAGAGGAGGAAGCAGGCTCCCTGCGGAGCAGAGAGCCTGATGCGGGGCTCAATCCCAGGACCCTGAGATCATGACCTGAGCCGAAGGCAGTGGCTTAATCCACTGAGCCCCCCAGGTGCCCCGATAAAACATTTTTTTTTTTTAAACATTTTATTTATTTGACAGAGAGAAATCACAACTAGGCAGAGAGGCAGGCAGAGAGAGAGGAGGAAGCAGGCTCCCTGCGGAGCAGAGAGCCCGATGCGGGGCTCGATCCCAGGACCCTGGGACATGACCTGAGCCGAAGGCAGCGGCTTAACCCACTGAGCCACCCAGGCGCCCCCCGATAAAACATTTTTAAGGCCAAAACTTTTTTTTAAACAATCTGAGTTCTAGCATCTTTTTTAAAAAGTGCATTCATCAGCTAATCAAAAAGATGCAACATTCAGAAAACTATATATATAGTTTTAAAATATATGTAAATACATATGTAATAATGGATAAATATAAAACTTTTTATAATTTATAAAGATAATATAAATAATATATAAAGATAATATATAATATATAAATATAATTATATATAAAGACTATATTTTGAGGGTTAAGGTTCTTTATGGGTTTTAAGGATCCACTTTTTGACATTAGTTTTCTTTCTTCCCCTTTTGACTTCATGTATCTTCTCCCTCTTTATCTTTTATATTTACTTTTATAAATTTTTAAATTTCTAGAAAAAGATAAAATCTTGAATTTGTATGCAAACTCTGAGAGTAATGATAGTAAAAGTAAAGTAAGTATTAAATCCCAAATTCCTGTGTTGCAATGAATAAGAACACTTTTTCTGAAGTTTAGTGTATACAGTTTGGGAATAGAAAACTGTTATCTGTTTTTAATGGAATATTTTACACTAACTTGAGTAGTGACTATGAATAGTTGCTTTTTTTTAGGTTTTGTTAGTGACTGTGAGTATTTGCTTTTTTTTACATCTTGAATGCTCTATGTTACTACTTTGTAGTACAAATGTTTAGCCTAAAATAATTGACTGTTAACCTAATAAAGATTATTTTCTTTGGCCAACTTATAAAACGCCTAAAAGGACATTGTATTATTCGTAGTGACCATGCATGCATGACAAACCACGGATGAATTTGGATATATGTGAAAAAAGCTTAAACTGTTTATATTGTATATACATACTCTTAGACGTTAGAGAGAAACAGATGAATGCTCCAAAGTTAAATGGACAAAGAGCATAAGCAAAAAGTTGCCTGTGGAAGAAAAAAATTGCCAAAAAATATTTTTAAAAAGAGTCGGTTTCTTAAAAAGTTCATTTTAAAGCAACACTGAGAAAATGGTTTGGCCTCTTATATTGGCAAAGGGAAAAGGTCTCCTTACATTATCAAGTATAGAAAACAAGTGTAGGGCGCTTGGGTGACTCAGTCGGTTATGTGTCTGCCTTCGGCTCAGGTCATGATCACAAGGTCCTGGGATGGAGGCCTACATCAGGCTCCCCGCTCAGTGGGGAGTCTGCTTCTCCCTCTGCCCCTCCCCCCACTCAGGCTCCCTTATTCTTTCTTTCTCTCACAAAAATAAATAGAATTTAAAAATCTTAAAAAAATAGAAAAGCATATTCATATACAAAGCTAGCAGGAGTATAAATGTGTGTTAAGAAGAATGTATCATTAGACCTAGAAATTAGAATTTAAATAGTTTACCTATGGAAATAGTACCAATTTCATGCAGAGAATTAGTTAGAATATTTATTACAGCATCATTTTTTATAGTAGAAAATTGGAAATAAATTAGTTCAGGCTTAGGGACTGTTTGTGTCCCATACCCCAGTGATGAAATATTGAGATATCCATATATTTTATAATTTTTGATACTTATTGACCTGGTAAGATCTCTTTTAATATATTAAGTGGGAAGGGGAAGGAAAAGAGAAATAATGGTTTTCTCTGATCATTACTATGGTATTACCTTCATTTTATTTCTTCATTTCCATTTTAATTTTTTTTTTAAAGATTTATTTATTTGACAGAGAGAAATCACAAGAGAGGCAGGCAGAGAGAGAGGAAGGGAAGCAGGCTCTCTGCTGAGCAGAGAGCCTGATGTGGGACTCGATCCCAGGACCCCGAGATCATGACCTGAGCTGAAGGCAGCGGCTTAACCCACTGAGCCACCCAGGTGCCCCTTCATTTCCATTTTATTTCTTCCTGTGTACACATGCTGTTTTGTACAAGGAAGGCTATTTTTAAATTTTTTTTTTTAAAGATTTTATTTATTTATTTGAAAGACAGAGATCACAAGTTGGCAGAGAGGCAGGCAGAGAGAGAAGAGGAAGCAGGCTCCCTGCTGAGCAGAGAGCCTGATGCGGGGCTCGATCGCAGGACGCTGGGATCATGACCTGAGCCGAAGGCAGAGGCTTTAACCCACTGATCCACCCAGGCGCCCCTACTATTTTTAAATTTTAAAACCCAGTAGAAATTACCCCATTTTCATTTTGATAAACATGAAGTTTAACTGTGTAAACTGTATACCCATTTTCATATGGTTGTTCCAAAAGCTGAACTGTTCTGTGTGTGGGTTTAATTTTGTCTCCAAGAAAGTTCCAAAAGAAAAGATATAAATAATGATTTTTTGAAGATGCACAATAAATCAAAATAAAAACTCCACTTCTTGTTCTTGCTGGGTTGGCTGTGGTCTTAAGTGGACCTGCTGATAAACCATTATCTGTCTCCTCAAAGAGAGAACTTTTGTCTTGTATGTAACAGTAACTAGAATCCAGTTCTGATGCTAACCACCCAGAATTGGCATCAGACTCCACCATTGGTTTAAGGTCATGGTTTCCAAAAAGACTGCCCTCACTTTAGTTGTCAGCTGTAAGTTTGAGGGTCCCCAGGTCACCCATACTTCTGACCAACTGGCTCCAAACCCAGGGGATTTCCATGACCCTCTACCCTTATAAGACTGCCCTCATTTCAGATGGCAGCCATAAGGTGGGGGTTCCCAGGCCACCTGTACTTCTGATAAGCCTACTATGAATTTGGAGGTTCGCATGATTCTCTCAGGTTTAATAATTCACTAGAATGACTCAGAACTCAGGAAAGTGCTTTTCTTTTTTTTCTTTTTAAAGATTTTATTTATTATTTGACAGACAGAGAGATCACAAGCAGGCAGAGAGGCAGGCAGAGAGAGGGGGAAGCAGGCTCCCCACTGAGCAGAGAGTCCGATGCGGAGCTTGATCCCAGGACCCTGAGACCATGACCTGATCCGAAGGCAGAGGCTTAACCCACTGAGCCACCCAGGTACCCCTGTGCATTATTTTCAATTACAGTGTTTTTTTGTTTCGTTTTGTTTTGGTTCTTTTTTTGGTTTTGTTATTTTAAGTAGGCTCTCTGTCCAGCATGGAGTCCAATGTGGGCTTGCACTCATGACCCTGAGGTTGAGACCTGAGCTAAGATCAAGAGTCAGACACTCAACTGACTGAGGTACCCAGGCTCCCCTATTACAGTTTTTTATAAAGGATGCAAATCAGTAGTGAAGATACACTTAAAGTGAAACGTGGAAGTTGGGAGGAGCCTGAATGCAGAACTTGTGCCCTCTCCTAGTGGAGTCAAGGCTTGTCACCATCCCAGCACTCTGGTGTATTCACAAAGCTTCAAGTGTCAGGTGTTTTTATTGGGGTTTCACTTATTTCATGTTTGAGTAAGTATGACTGAACCATTGGCCATCTGAACCTCAATTTCTAATCCCCTTCCCATCCCTCTGATCACATGGCTGATCTTTATAGCCCTCATACCCATCCTGAGTCATCTTGTCAGCATAAACTCAGGTGTGATTTAACAGATTCATGAACAACAAAGGTATTCCTGTTACTCAGGAAATACTAAGAATTAGGTCTCTTCATGGGAGCCAAAACAAAGGCCAAATTCTTCATTAAAAATCTTTAAAAAATTTTTTAAAATTAATACAAAGATAAAAACCTTTTTATCTTTAACACTATAGACTTGGTGCCTTGGACACAATTCAGCACTCAGATGTTGGTTGATAGGAGTAATTTTAAGAAAAGGTTGTAGTTTTTCCCCCTTTTCAATCTACCAACCAAAGTTTACTGAGGAGTTAGAGGTTCTCTCCCTTATAAGGTTTCTTTTATTAAAGAAAACATGATGCTGACACTTGTTAAAATGGTGAGGAAGACTTTATTCAAGATTATTGCAATAGGAGCAAGAGATGGAGCTCAGCTCTGAATACAGCAGGGATAAGTGGAGATTTACAGCCAAGGAGCAGCATGTGGAGGTCAGAAGATATAAAATCACTAAGAGAAGGCATCAACAGTAGCAGGATGCTTGCAAAACTGACCTAGTAGGATTCTTCTTCAGGGTATACCAGGACTTAGACATTAAAAGTTGGAATTAAGGAACTTGACCAAGTATCAAGTGTGATCAGATATTAACAGTTGGGGGATTTTTTTTTTTTTTTTTTTTTTTTTTTAGATTTTATTTATTTATTTGACAGAGAGCGATCACAAGTAGACAGAGAGTCAGGCAGAGAGGGGGGGAGGAAGCAGACTCATGTTGAGCAGAGAGCCCAACACAGAGCTTGATCCCAGGACCCTGAGATCATAACCTGAGCCGAAGGCAGAGGCTTAACCCACTGAGCCAACCAGGCGCCCCAACAATTGGGGGATTCTTGCTAAGGCTGGGCTATGGAGGACGAGCAAGGACAGAAAAGACACAGAAGGCCAAGGTCAAAGCCTTCTTAAGAACAGAGTTTAGGGGCGCCTGGGTGGCTCAGTGGGTTAAAGCCTCTGCCTTCGGCTCAGGTCATGATCTCAGGGTCCTGGGATCGCCCGCATTAGTTTCTCTGCTCAGCGGGGAGCCGCTTCCTTTCTTCTCTCTCTGCCTGCCTCTCTGCCTACTTGTGATCTCTCTCTGTCAAATAAATAAATAAAATCTTAAAATAAATAAATAAATAAATAAAATCTTTTAAAAAAAACAGAGTTTAGAGGAAGCTTACTAAAATTTGGTTTAAAATTTGGTTAAGGAGAGAGTCTTTGTCATGATCTACTGTTGCTAATGATGAACTTCATCTTAAGTATGTATTGTATTTTAAGTTATCAGCTCATGATAGAACAGTTATATAAACCTATCCTAATATACAAAAAATCTTCGAGTTTATTTTAGTATTGTGGTATTTGAATACCTGTTATGTTTTAGTTGTTTAAGTGTTTGTCTATTAGAATTCCTTTACTCTGGGATGTGGAGTATTTCAGTTTTCGGTTTTAGTGAGGTCATTCTAGGTTATTATTACAAAAAACAGAAATGTCAATAACCTCCTAAGCTAATGTACTTTGGATTATCCTTTCGTTGGTTGCGTGGCTAAACATAACCAAAAAATGCTTGGCTTTTGTATAGCATTCAGCACAAGTATTTTTATAGGATGGTTATTCCTAAGATTTTTGCTACAACTGTTATTAGTGGAATATGTTAAGTAGATAGTATTCAGAATTTTAAGGGATAAAACACAACTTAGAAGAAATTTTTTTCTGTTTTTGGTATTGTGATTACTTTCAATTTAATTTTTTTTTCTTTTAGTTCTTTTACTCCCTTTATTAAGGGCTGAGGAAAAAGATAGTATGGAATAACTTTTTTGGCTTGAATTGTTATAGAATTCTACATGTGCCAAGTTTGGAATTTGATAATGTTTGAGAAGATAAGGGAGATCATTTACTGTGTATATACGGATTTTCTGAAGTTTTTTTGTTTTTGGCACATGGTTTGAAAAATCCTGTTTCTTTAGGGTGAACTAAAGAAGACAAATGAGGCCCAATTTTTTTTTTTTTTTTTTTTGAGTAGCTACTTAGGTGATAATAAGAAATTGCTAATCATGAAGACAGAATGGATGGGTTAGTATGTTTTTATAAGCTGTAAGGTAATACATAAGTAAAATATGTTTATGGTCAGAGTGTCCATAAATGCCCTCCACTGTAGGAAGCCATTGGCGTTTGTTGGCTTTTAAGGCATGGCAAGTCTCTCTTGACACCTCTCTTCTACTAGTCCAGGAAACTGGTATCAAAACAGTGTATTGCTCCACTTGCCATGTTAACATTGATGCTGTGGCTTCCTTTTTCCAGATTCACCCCAAGAGATGCAAGACAACAAGGCTTACTAGGGTAGACATGATCTCATCTCTTTTGCTCCATTGTGTTCATAGCACCAAACACAGTGCTTGGCATGTGATAATTGTTTAAAAATATAGTTAGAAGGGCGCCTATGGGTGGCTCAATTGGTTAAGTGTCTGTTGATTTCAGCTCAGGTCGTGATCTCAGGGTCCTGGGATGGAGTCCCGTGGCAGGCTCCCCACTCAGCAGGAGGTCTGCTTGTCTCCCTTACTCTCTGCCCTTACCCCCACTCCCCTACTCCTTCGCCCCTGTTCACTTGGATGCTCTTTCTCTAAAATAAATAAATAGATCTTCAAAAATATAGGTAGAAAAAAATTAATGAAAAACTACTACATGTGAAATGGTAAAGATTGTTGCTTATGTTTAATAATAATTATCACCATGAAAATAAACCATAACTTTTTGTAATATACTGTATTTCCAGGTCACCTTTAATATGAGATACCTCATTAAAACAACTTTTCAGGGGAAAAATGGGACACTATTATATTGAATATATATCCTAATTACAAATATCTTAAAATATGGGGGAACTAGCCATTTGAATTAAAATACATAGTACTATGGAGGTGGGTTTCTTCCGTTGGAAAACAGTTTTATTGTTTACTTATTCCCATATGGAGCTTTGTTTCCTGTCAACATTGTTACGGAAAGTACTGATTCAATCAATTGCTCTAAGCAATTTTTCTGGCACCCTTTCTGTATATAATTGTCACAAAATAAAGATGAATCTCTAACTTGCCATAATCATGGATGTTTTCTTTAAGATTGCTTTTCATGCTATGTTTGGAAGATGTAGTGTGTAGATTCAGTATATTAATAATTATATATTCATTTTCTGGAACCCTTGAAAATATTTTGATAAATTTTAACTTATACTGGATGTACTTAGAGGAGAGAAAAGTTACATAAATATTGAGTATAGGGGCGCCTGGGTGGCTCAGTGGGTTAAAGCCTCTGCCTTCGGCTCAGGTCATGATCTCAGGGTCCTGGGATGGAGCCCCGCATCGGGCTCTCTGCTCAGCAGGGAGCCTGCTTCCTCCTCTCTCTCTGCCTGCTGCTCTGCCTGCCTCTCTGCCTACTTGTGATCTCTGTCTGTCAAATAAATAAATAATCTTTTAAAAAAAATATTGAGTATATACTGCCCATAATGGAAACTGAAGCTCTCTTCATGTCACAATAGCCAAGCTTACTCAATTTCACTGTTGTTTTCCTAAGTGCTCTGAATTTTTAAGGGATTCACTGGGAAAAATATCTTCTCATAAAATCTTAAAAATAGTTTCTGGGGTGGGGCACCTGGGTGGCTCAGTCATCTATGGGACTTCCTCTTGGTTTTGGCTAAGGTTATGATCTCAGGGTCCTGGGATCAAGCCCCTTATGGGGCTCCGTGCTCTGTGGAGAGTCTGCTTGAAATTCTCTTGGTCTCTTTCCCCTCCTCCCTGCTGTTGATGCATGTGCTCTTTCTCTAAAATAAATAAATCTTTAAAAAAAAAAAAAGCTTCAGGCTTGTTATGGAATGCCTTTCCTAATAAGTTTAAGGGGTGAAGAACTTTTGCTTCACATGCTGAGCATAACTCAAACTAGTAGACATTATCTTCCAACTTTTCTACTGCATGTTTCTTGACAGATTTTTTGTAGGATTTGAATGGGTTAAACATTATTTTTAGAGGAAAATTCTGGTTTTCTGAGAAGTCCTAAAATCTCTTTCTACCAAACAAGCTTCATTAGTGAATTATATGTGATAAGATAATTGAAATTAAAATGTTTGTTTTGCTTAAGTGTTCTTACCATCTAAACTTTCTTTCAGGGGAGCCTGGCTGGGTCAGTTGGTATAGTGTGTGAGCTTATTCTGGGGCTTTTGAGTCTGAGCCCCACACTGGGTGTAGAGATTACTTAAAATCCTTAAAAAAAAGAAAAGAAAAGAAATAGACTTGCTTTCAGAGTTAAATCTCCTCACCCCTTCACCCCCTCACTCCCAGCATTTTCAAGCATGAGTGGCATAATTGAATTTGGTAAACACTGAGTTGGCAAAATGGCCAAGCTGGCACCTGGATAGCCCAGTTGGTGGAACATCTGACTCTTGATCTTCAGGTTGTGAGTTTGAGCCCCATTTGTGGCATGGAGTTTACTTAAAAAAAAAAAAAAGTGTAGGCATTTGTTTTAACATTTCAATTTATTTTTCTCTTTCATAAGTAGTATTTTGGGATGTTATTTGCTTTACTTTTTTAGGTTTTAAGAAATTGGATGAACCAAGTTTATAAAACAGATATTGGTTGAAACCCAGTTTCTTTGAAAGCTTTTTTGTAATTAAAATTAATTTTCACCTTGGGTTTGGCAATGAGTTTTTAGATAATGACACCAAAAGCATGATTCTTGAAATAAATAATTGATAAGTTGGGCTTCACTAAAATTAAAAAGTTCTGCTCTGCATATAGCCACAGACTGAGGGAAAATATTTATAAAACACATATCTGATAAAGCACTGTATCTGAAATATACAAAGAACTCTTAAAACTCAACAGTAAGCAAACAAACTACCCAATCAAAAAGTAGCAAAAGGATCTGAACAGATAGTTACCTCACCAAAGTAGATACACAGATGGCAAATAAACATTTCATAGGATGGCCAGTATCTTCATTAGGGAATTGTAAATTAAAATAATAATGAGATACCACTACACACCTATTAGAATGGTTAAAATCCAAAACACTGACAACAACTGCTGGTGAGGATGTGGAGCAACAGAAGTTCTCATTCATTGCTGGTGACATTGTAAAATGGTACAGTCACTCTGGAAGATGGTTTGGCAGTTTCTTAGAAAACTAAACCTAATCTTATCAGATGATGTAACAATTGTGCTCCTAGATACTTACCCAAATGAATTCAAAACTTAGGTCCACACAAAACCAGCACACCATGTTTGTAGCAGCAGCTTTATTCCTAATTGCCCAAATTTGGAAACCACTGTGATTTCCTTCAGAAGGTAAATGAATAAATTGTAGTATGTCTGTATGATGGAATATTATACAGTGCTAAAATAAATGAGCTGTCCAGTCATAGAAAAGACATGGAAGAGCCTCAAATGTGTATTGTGAAATAAAGGAAGCAATTCTGAAAAGGCTATATCGTGTATGACTCCAACTATATGAAATTATGGAAAAGACAAAACTTTGGAGACAATAAAATGATGGGTCAGTGGTTGCCACGTGTTAAGGGATGACAAGGGAAGGATGAAGGGTTGGAGTACAGAAGATTTTTAGGGCAGTGAAACTATTCTATAAGATGTTATAGTGGTGGATGCATGTCATTATGTATTTGCCAAAACACATAGAATGTACAACAAAGAATAACCCTAATGTGAACTATGGAGTTTAGTTAATAGTGTATCAATATTGATTCTTCAGTTACAACAGAAAGACATTGATAATGGGGGAAATTAACAGTTGTGATTATGGAGAGGGAATATATCTTTCTGCTAAATTTTTTTTTTAAATCTAAAACTGCTTTAAAAGATAAAGTATACTAATTTAAAAAATACAAAAATTTAATCATCAAGTCTAGTGATATGTCAGTATTTTTGGCCAAAATTAGTAATGATTACTACAAATGATTATCTTATAGTTAATGAGTACACATTCATTGCTAGGAATAGAATTATATGGTAAGAAAATGAAAGTTCAGGGCTGTGCTTCATCTTATTTATGTTAGCTCATGATATTTTGACTTCAAATTACTGGTTTTATCAAGGAAAGGAGGGCAAAATTTGCCAACAGTTTAATAACTAGAGTAAAACTTTTACTTAATAAGACAATCTAGTGAAGACTTAAATTTGGAAAACATAATAGTACTTAAAATTCAGTGCAAGTTTTTAGTCTTTAAAAGGAAAAAAAAACCTGAAATCTTGTGACACTTACTGTCTGATAATTAAGATATGTTTAGTACATTTTATGTGAGGGGGCCCGTTGCTGTTGCAGGCTTTATTATGCAATAAAGCTTAAATGGATTTAAAATTTTTTGGTTTCCTGAAAAATAGTATGTTGAATTTAGAAACATTTTTTTAACAGTGAAGATTTTATCTAAATACAGATTCACAGTCCATTATCCAAAACTCTTGGAGCCAAAACTTTTTGAATTTTTGAAAGGTTATATGATTTGTATACCTTATGTAGTATTCTTGGTGGAGTCGACCATAATCAAAGACATGAAGATCTATGTAGTGAAATATGACTAGTACAAGTAAGTGAGGTAAATAAAGGCTAGGGTCATTTCTTCATTTGTTCAGGTTAAGTTTTGCCATAGATGAGTTCTGGTTGGGATTTTGAGGGTCTTAAATCTTAGAATAAGGGACTGTGCGATTTTTTAAAAATTAATTTATTTTTTCAGTGTAACAGTATTCATTGTTTTTGCACAACACCCAGTGCTCCATGCAATACGTGCCCTCCCTATTACCCACCACCTGGTTCCCCCAACCTCCCACCCCCGCCCCTTCAAAACCCTCAGGTTGTTTTTCAGAGTCCATAGTCTCTTATGGTTCGCCTCCCCTTCCAGTTTCCCTCAACTTCCTGATCCTCTCCATCTCCCAATGTCCTCCATGTCATTTGTTATGCTCCACAAATAAGTGAGACCATATGATACTTGACTGTCTGTGCTTGACTTATTTCACTCAGCATAATCTCTTCCAGTCCCGTCCATGTTGCTACAAAAGTTGACTGTGCGATTTTTAAAGAAAGCCCATTTAAAATTATTTAATTCCTTGGCCATGTTATATGGTTACTTTAAATAAATATTTAAAAATCCTAAATTTAGTTTCTGTTGAGAAAAAGGACGTATGTTTAAAAGTGTAAGCTTAAAACTGCTTATGTGAAACTAACTCATTTCTGATTGGAGGGCAGGATTGGTGATGTAAGCCATAAAAAATAAACATGTCCAATGCAGCACAGGATTTTGAATACTACCTTATTCAGTAATTGTGAAGTGTGAGCAAAAATAGTGTCTGTAAAGAAGTCACTCATGAAACATTTGGTGTTTCCCTGGAGCCATAAATAGCTTATGTCGTGTATCTGGCTTTCTGGAAGAGCACTTAATATTCTATTGTAGCACATTCCTGTGGGCTCCTTCTTTAAGAATTAAAAAAATTCTCCACTATTTTTATCAGTTTTTAAAGATTTTATTTGTTTATTTGAGAGAGAGAGAAAAGGAATGAGCAAGAGGCAGCGAGAGCACGAGTAGGGAAGGAACAGAGGGAGAGGCAGAAGAGGACTCCTTCGTGAACAGGGAGTCCAATGTGGGGCTTGATTCCAAGGTTTCAGGATCATAACTGGAGCTGAGGGCAGAGACTCAACTGACTGAGCCACGCAGGAGCCTCCCCTTATCGATTATTTTTAAGGTTTTATATTCGGGGTGAGAATTGAGGGTCTTAAAAGGGACTGCTTACTGCTTTATCATGACCCTGTGTTTTTAATATGATAAGAAATGGAATTCTGTATTACCTTTTTTTTTTTTTTTTTAAGAGTTTGTTTGTTCATTTATTTATTAGAGAGAAGGGACCATGAGTGGGGGAGGAGCAGAAGGAGAGGGAGAAGCAGGCTCCCTGCTGAGCAGGGAACCCAACTGGGGGCTCCATCCCCTGGGATCATGATCTGAGCTGAGGGCAAATGCTTAACTGACTGAGCCACCCAGGTCCCCCAGTTCTGTATTACTTGCAGAAAGAAAACTTTCTATGTTTTTACCTCTGTTTGGGGGCTGTGAACAGTCAACACCAGTTCAGAGCATGGTATCAGAACAACCACCTTTCAGAAGACATGTCCCAGTTGCTGCTCACCAGAGTTGGTAGCAGCAGGGAGTAATCTTTTTTTTTTTTTTTTTCCCTTTTTATTAATTTTTTCAGCGTAACAGTATTCATTCTTTTTGCACAACACCCAGTGCTCCATGCAAAACGTGCCCTCCCCATCACCCACCACCTGTTCCCCCAACCTCCCACCCCTGACCCTTCAAAACCCTCAGGTTGTTTTTCAGAGTCCATAGTCTCTTATGGTTCGCCTCCCCTCCCCAGTGTCCATAGCCCGCTCCCCCTCTCCCAATCCCACCTCCCCCCAGCAACCCCCAGTTTGTTTTGTGAGATTAAGAGTCATTTATGGTTTGTCTCCCTCCCAATCCCATCTTGTTTCATTTATTCTTCTCCTATCCCCCTACCCCCCCATGTTGCTTCTCCATGTCCTCATATCAGGGAGATCATATGATAGTTGTCTTTCTCCGATTGACTTATTTCACTAAGCATGATACGCTCTAGTTCCATCCACGTCGTCGCAAATGGCAAGATTTCATTTCTTTTGATGGCTGCATAGTATTCCATTGTGTATATATACCACATCTTCTTGATCCATTCATCTGTTGATGGACATCTAGGTTCTTTCCATAGTCTGGCTATTGTAGACATTGCTGCTATAAACATTCGGGTACACGTGCCCCTTCGGATCACTATGTTTGTATCTTTAGGGTAAATACCCAGTAGTGCAATTGGGAGTAATCTTTTTAATCAAATGACTTTCCAACAGCTGTTCTTGGGTTGACTGTCTTGGTTTAGATGGTGGGTTGGGCGTGGAGATCCAATTTGTGATGTCGTTGTATCTAGGGGGATTATAAGCAGAGGTCACTGGCAGGGCAGTAAAAGTGGAATGAATGGTCTAGTGATTCAGTGATTTTCTTAACAGAATGCATGGGAGTTGTGAAGCACAGTGTACCAGTCATGTGTTCAGTTAAATATGTATGTGTGTTCAATCAGATACATTCTTATACTTGAGTATTAATCTTCTAATATACTTAAAAGCATTCTTTTTGGAGCTGTCAAAATTTGAGAGAAAAAAATGAGGTTTCTTTCAAATTAATTTCTCTGTGACTTGGGGGTGGAGAGTATACCCTTGTTTAATTTTATCTCTGCATTACCTGTTTCCAGGGTGGAGAGTAATTCTATTTCGTGTGTCCCAATAAGAAAATCATTGGTTAAGGAGATGAGAAGAGTAACCGGAAAGGCACCCATTTTGTGGACTGTGGAGTTTTGCTTATTCTCTTTGTAATTATTTTAATGTGGGTGCTTGTTGTTTGGTTTAGAACTTTTTCATATATGGTAAGTGGAAGGCTGTGTACTATCACATGAGTGTCTCCTGTGTATGAATTACTACTAAGTTGCAGATTATTTCCCCATAGCAGCTCTCTGAGGCTAGTAGGTATTTTTCCTTTTATAGCTACCAAAAAGCATGGTTGGGATTTTAACCTCAAGTCTGACTTACTCCGTTGTTCACATTCTTTTTGACAATACTTCATTGTCTTCAGTGTGAAGTAGGTCTGTTTTGATGGAAGTGGGTAAGTCCTACAGATTCTTCTGTTTTGGTTTTCTTTTGTCCTTTGAAAGTTTCATGTGAGTCAAGGTGGTGAAGATTAGATTAGGGAATAGTGGCAGGAAGTTTGGATTAGTGTGATAGCAGCCAGCAAAGGTTAAAGTGGAGCTTGTCAGTTTAGGTTGACTTTATCTACGGGAGCAATTTCTGAATCCTGACCTAAACTCCTTAAGAGTGAAAATTTGAATTTGAATCTGTTTCTTTGCTCTACCCCTGAAATTCAGTGTAACTTTGTACAAGTCACTTAATGTGTTCATATGTATTTATCTAACTGAAAAAGGATGCTCTTCCATTAATTAGAAAGCCATGAGAAGAGGACGGTTTCAGTGTTGCAAATAATAGACCAATCAAAGTCTGTCCTTTTTCTTAAGAATAGAGTTTCCTGATATTGCTCCCAGTGTAGCAAACTACTTTGGTGTTGTATTTTGGAGAAAGACACTGCCAGTTACTCACCTTTTAAGTGGAAGCAAAATGCTTTGCATGTATTTTTTCCCCCTAATCTTCTCTCATTGTCTAATTTTACTACTCATTTAGGATTTTCGTAAGCTTTTCTGTAGACCTTAGAGTAACTCTAGAGGAATATCTGGTGGTTTACTGTACTTGAATATAGGTCAGTAGCCTCCTTGGAAATCTTTCAAAAATAAGCTGATCCTCCCCTCCCCAGATTTAGTAAGAAATTCTCATTTCCCTTAACTTTTCTACTTCAAAGATCCATTTCGTTGTCTGTCTCAGCCATTAAACTTCCATGATCATATCCTACTTGATGCCATTTCTAATAACTTAAACCCCACCATAATCTGTGTTTTAAGCATTCCGCTTAACCATCATGTTCATGAAGGCCGTTTCCTCTCAGTCACCAGCAGTTTCTAAGTTGTTAAATCTGGTGATCTTCATCTTACTTGATCTATCAGCAGCATTCAGAAAACAGTGAAAAAATGTTTTATTTTGAAATAATTTTAGACTCTCCTACACGTTGCAAAAGTAGTTCAGAAAGTTCCCTGTTCCCTTCACCCAGCTTCCTCCAGTGATAACATTTTACATAACCAGGATAAAAGTCTCAGTACTAATGGAAATATAGACCTTTTTCAGATTTCACCAGTTTTTACTGTGGGATGTGTGTATGTGTGAAATTTATTACACATAGAGATTTGTGTAACTGTTCAGAATTGTTGATCACCCCAGAGAAACTCTCTCAAATTGTCTCTTTCTAGTCACACCCTTCCCCAGTCCGTAACACTTGACAACCAATAATCTATTCTTAACTATAATTCTGTCATTTGTTATATAAATGAATTCATATAGTATATATTTGAAATTGACTTTCTGATGTCCTAGGGACATCTTAGTTATTTCCAGTTTTTGATTATTACAAGAAAAACTCTGTGAGGTTCATTTTTTTTTGTATTTGTGAATGGATGACTAATTGTCTCAACATCTTTTGCCAAAAAAAGATTCTTCCTTCTCCATTGGATTGCTTTTGTGTCTTTGTCAAAAAAAAAAAAAAAAAAAAAAAAAAAGGTTGGCTGTACTTGTATGGGTGAACATAATTTTCATTTTTCTAGGGTAGATTACCCAGTAGTGGAATTGCTGTCTTTTGGTAAATGTATGTCTAAATTTCTAAGAAATTGCTAACCTGTTTCTAGAGTGGCTATACCATTTTTCATTCTCACAGAAATGGCTGAGAGATCCACTTGTACATCTTCACCAGCACCAATAATGTATTTTTCATTTTAGCCATTCTAATAGGTATGCAGTGATTTGTCCTTAGGGCTTTAATTTGCTTTTCTCTAATGGCTATTTATGGTGAACATCTTTTCTGTGGTTGCCGCGTAACCACGTATACTTTTTGGTTGAGTATATGTTCAAGCTTTTGCTTATTTTCTGGTGAGATTTCACTTTACTTAATTTTTTTCCATGGAGTTTAGAGAGATCTTACTTTATTCTGAATACATAAAGTCTTTTGTTGAATATGTGATTTGCAAGTATTCCCTTTATCTTGTCTTTTCATTCTGTTAAATGTCTTTTGAGAGCAAAAATTACTTTTGAAGAATCAAGTTTTTTTTTTCTTTTCTTTTTTTTTAAGATGATTTATTTGAGAGAGAGAGAGAGAGAATGAACAGGGGGAGAGGCAGAGGGAGAAGGAGAGAAGCAGATTCCCTGCTGAGTGGGGAGCCTGATGCGGGGCTCAATCCCATGACCCTGAGATCATGACCTGAGCCGAAATTAAGAGTCAGGCGCTTAACTGTGTGAGCCATTCAGGAATCCTGGTATTTTTTCTTTTATAGACTGTGTTTTTGGTTGTTGTGTCCAAGAACTCTTCACCTAACCTTATTACAAAAACTTCTAAAACTTTTTTTTTTTTTTTTAAGATTTTATTTATTTACTTGACAGAGAAACCACCGTGAAGAGAGAACACAAGCAGGGGGAGTGAGAGAGGGAAAAACAGCGGGAAGCCTGATGTGGGGCTCCATCCCAAGACCCTGGGATCATGACCCTAGTCGAAGGAAGATACTTAATGATCAAGCCACCCAGGTGCCCCTAAAACTGTTTTCTTTTAAGGTTTTATAGTTTTTTCTATTGTTCTATCTCTGTAATCCATTTTGTGTTGTTTTGTATCCATACTCATTTCTTGGTCATCTCATCCAGTTTCATAGTTCTGATACCCACTCTGTGCCAAATGTACATATTTAGCTTGGACCTCTCCCCCAGTAGGCTCTACGTACAACTCCCTACTTGATATCTCTACTGATAGGTACATCAGACATGATGCCTCAAAGTATGAACTCTTAAATCTATCCTTTGCCTGCTCTGATATTCAGTTTCCAATCTTCCCTGTCTCAGTTAATTTAACTTTATTTTTTATTTTATTTTTTTAAAAGATTTTTATTTTCTTTTTTTAAGTAGGCCCCATGCCTAACATGGGGCTGAAACTCACAACCAACCTTTAGATCACGAGTTGGATCCTCTACTGACTGAGCCAGCCAGCCACCTGCCCCCAACCCCAGCCCCTTTTCTAGTCTCTCAAATGGAAAAACCTTAGGGTCATCCTTCACTTCTCTTTCCCTATACTCCTATCCAATTCATCCATCAACAAATGCTGTTGACTCTACTTTGAAAGTGAATCCACAACTTGACTACTATAAGATCCATGTTGTATTTGCAGTTATGTCTGCCCTCAGACTACTGCCTGTTACAGAGTAGTATGACTCCACTTAATGGTTGAATTGAATGATTGCTTCTTTCTTAAAGAGATGGTAATCAAGACTTTGAGATTTTTACCTTCTCTAGTTGAATTGTATTATCTCTTAATGTTGACAAAAATAAGTTATTATATTTTCCTTAAGCTTCCTGAATTCATCAGACTTGTTACAGATGGAGTTCAATAAGATTTTGGTCAGTATACTGAATTGTGTTCAAATACAGCTAATATTAAACTTTTCAGTGTTCTTTCTTTAAGATTTAGTGATAGAATTTTCCAATAGGAGAATGTTCTAGTTTTAGTTAATTTTAGTCATAATTTCATATGCTGGTTGAAAAAGTTATTTTTCATGAAAAAAAGCCATGCCTCTAGTAAAGATTAATATTAATAAAATATACTCATATCAGCACTCTGTGTAACATGAGAGTGTGTTATATGTAAGGCGACTGCTCTGAATTGTTTATAGCAAAAGAAATACATTCAGTGCTTTAAGCAATAAAACTGATCTTAATTCCTTCTTCTTTACTCTTGTTTTTTGGTGTAGTTCAGTAATTATTTTTGTTTCTGGTTCATTCCCTGTTTCCTGAACTTTATTTTATCATGTACTCCCATGTACCTGAGTGTACTATTTTATGCATAAATGGGGCAGAGTAACTTCATAGGTTCTCTTAAGTAGTCACCACAGTTTCGTGCTCTTTAAATATAAGCAGAAGGAAAAGAAATAAAGCATTGACATATTCTTTTTACTGTTTTTAAAGTACGATTATATCTCAGGTCCTCACTAGCATCTTTGACAACTTGTATTTTCAAAACTGACTCTTTCCTACTTGGAATTTCCCCACTGGTGAGTAAACAAAGGTAGGTTTTCAAGTGACCTAATAAAGAAGGTAGACTAAACACAAGGGAACTTACCTGTTTAGCCACAGTGAAGTATCGAAAGTAATAATACATCCATTTATTCTACAGTTCAGTCTATACCTTTATATTCTTTATAGTTCTAGTCTCCATATCTACATCCTTCCTTCTTGTTCAGGCATTAAGAGAAGAATATGATCCCTGAGGTCTTTCACAAACACACATGGTCCTCTCTGTTTGGTGGTATCTTTTATTTGCCAGTGGGGTCTGTTTCTCTTCGAGGCTACTGAAGTGTGCCTGACCTCAGGGTGCCTGACAGTTTTGTGTCAGGATTTCTCAGGCTGATGCCTGCTGCTCTTAGCCTTGGGGAATTGTGTCCCTTAATGCTTTGCTACTGTGAACTCAGGAGTTGCATGCCACTCTTCCCTGACCATGGGATAGTTGTACAACTCTGTAATGGAATACCATTCTGCAGTTAAAAAGGAACAAGATATCAGTCTATGCTACACCATTGATGAATCTTAAAACATTATTTTGTGGAGGTGTTCATGTAGTTTCCACTATTAGGAGAGTTCCCTTCACATGTAAAAAAGTTCTTAACCACGGTTTCTCAGTTCTGCTGGACACCCCACCACCAGTCTTTCCAACTAACACCTTTGTTTACATCATGGTTTTAAGATGCTGAGTATTTGTGCAGAAGAAGTTAAAGATGTTGTGTGACTATGTTTTGTTCTGTTTTTTAAAGATTTTATTTATTTTATATATAGAGAGCACTCACCTGTGTGGGTTGAGAGAGTAGTAGAGGTGGGGGAGAGAGAGAATCCCAAGCGGACTCCCCCTTAAGCACGGAGCCTGACATAGGGTTCGATCCCACAACCCCTAGACCATGACCTGAGCTGAAATCAAGAGTTAGAGGCCTAACTAACTGAGCCACCCAGGCATCTGACCATGTTCTTATGTTATCTTTTCCTATCTCTGGTAAAGGATGGAGAAGTGCTCTGGTGGTATTTAGGTGGTGAAGTGGTGAGTTACTGTATCATACATTCTCTTTTGAACCATGGTAAATATTCACGAGTAGAAAGTAGAAGGCTGTATTTATTTGTGAGTAAGTAGGAGTTTCCCGTGCAGAAAATCTGATCCTTAAATGTATGAATATGACTAGCTACGTGGGCATATTAAAAA
This sequence comes from Meles meles, assembly GCF_922984935.1. Classification (NCBI taxonomy): domain Eukaryota; kingdom Metazoa; phylum Chordata; class Mammalia; order Carnivora; family Mustelidae; genus Meles; species Meles meles. The sequence goes on from NC_060068.1 coordinate 97,999,167, forward strand.
GCAGAATGTGGGAGTGTAAAGTGGTACAGCCAATTTGGAAAACAGGTTGGCAATTTCTTAAGTTTGATGTAAACTTATCACATACACATATACCATATGATTCGGCTATTCTACTCTGAGGCGTCTACTCATTAGAAAGGGAAATACATGCCCACACAAAAACATGTCCGTGAATGTTTATAGTAGTATTACTCCTACTAGACAAAACCGGAAACTGTCCAAATATCCACTAACTGGTGAATGGGTAAACCAGATGTTGTTTATCCATGCAGTAGGATACTATTTAGCAATAAAAAAGGAAAAAAAATGCATGCTACAAGGTGGGTGGACCTCAAAAATATGCTAAGTGATATAAGGACTTAAGTTATACCACATATTGAATGATGGCGTTCAACTGAAATGCTCAGAAAAGGCAAATCTGTGTAGAAACAGAAAATAGATGAGTGGTTGCCTGTGTTGGCAGTGGGAGCAAGGACTGAATGCAAATGGGCTTGTGAGAATTTTGGGGGTAATGAAAAAGTTCTAGAACTGGATTATGGTGATGGCTGTACAACTCTATAAATTTATCCAAATCACTGAATTGTATACTTCTGAGTTGATGAATTTTATGGTTTGTGTACTATACCTCAGTGAAGTTTTTTTCAAAAAGGGAATAAAAATGAATTTCATAAGCTGAAGTATGAAGAAAAACATAGTTTGACAAATGTAGTCATTTGAATAATGAGGAAAAGGAGTTGTCTTGGAGATGTAACCTTTCAGGTAAGAGGAAAAGGGTGTTTGTTTTACATTGATAAAAGAGTAAATGGAACCGTTCTCTTTTGCCTTGAAATCTGTGGTTAATGATAGCATCAGATGTTTTTACTTAAATTTTTGCATTTCTCCATATTTTTATTCACTGTGGCTGATAGAGTAAATTGCGGTTATATAAAATAACCTTTTTGGAGCAGTTTGTCAAAGACCTTAACATTTGTATCCTTTGGCCTATAATTCTACATAAAAAGTATATTCTCAGGAAATAATTAGAAATGAAAATAAGGATTAGTATTTGGAAATGTTCATACTAGCATTACATAGGCTAATCAAAAAAACTAGTAACCTACATGCTTTTCACAGTAGGAGGAGGGGTTTTGTTTGTTTGTTTTGTTTGTTTTTTTTTAAGATTTTATTTATTTAATTGACACAGTGAGTGAGATCACAAGTAGGCAGAAAAGCCAGGCAGAGAGAGAGAAGCATGCTCCCCGCCGAGTGGAGAGCCCGATTTGGGGCTCAATCCCAGGACCCTGAGATCAGGACCTAGACCGAAGGCAGAGGCTTAACCCACTGAGCCACCCAGGTGCCCAGTAGGAAGAGTTTTTAGTATTGTTTTAGTTATGGATCTCTTGGTTGCAAGGGGCAGAAATCCTTTTTAACTAGCTGAAGTAAGGCTGGGTTTTGTTGACAGGATGTGGGGCACTCTAACAACTCCAAAATAGCAAGATCAGTGAGGCCGTTTGGCAATAGGGAGCCACAGCCACTTTCCCCATTTCTCACTCTCAGGGGCCAGGCTAGTTACTTCTGTTTTCTTTGCAGGCCTACTTTGTCCTCAGCCTCTTCTTCAGCCAGCCTCTTCTTCAGCCATTCTTTCTTGTGCATGGATCAGTGCTGCTTGCCAGCTCTAACTGAGTCAGTCTTTGTTCCATTTCCAAAATTTCTAGAGCAGGATTCTGGGCTAGGTCATCTTTTTGAGCCTGAAGTGGGTCAGTGAACAACTGGTGATTTGATCTTCTCTGTCCCCTTTTTGGGGTCTGTATTCAGGTTTAGTATAAATGAAATGGTATTGGACAGTGACATTGAAAAAATAGATCTCATGGACCTACATCACAAATGTTATTAATTTAAAATATTTCTAAGGCCTCTGTGATAAAATTGCTTTTTTTCACTCACACTCTCAAAAGAATAGTATGCATTTGTGGTAGATTCCGGCTTTAAAAAAAATTTTTATTTTTTTATCATTCCTTACTAAAATCTCCATGGTATGGCTTCCATCCTTTCTTCTTATTAAAACCACTTTTACTACAAGTCTGGCGCTTAAAAATGTATTAGATGCTGTGGCTCAATCATCATATCCAGAGATGCTATCTCTGGACTTGATCTCAGTGATGTTTCTCTCTCCTGACCTTTCTTCGGGCCTCCAGGTCTGCCTCAGTGAATCTTCCTCCTGTGCTCATCCCTTTACTGTTGTGGCTGCCCTCTACCTCACCCCCCTCTTCTTTTCATTTCAGATCCATCCTGCAGTTTCTTTTACCTCTGTGGCTTCAGAGATCCTTTATATCCCCAAATCTCTGTTAGGTGCCTTCTACTGAGTTCTATGGTAACCACCAGCTTTTTGCGTATCATCAGAGCTTCTCTTTGAACCTTCATATGAACTTTTTGTACTTCTGTTTATTCTCTGCTGCACTTAACGTATTATGTCTTATATAACTTTGTATTCCTGGTAGCACCTACCAGAATTCTTTGGCAGTGGATTCACTCAATATTTACCTGTTTATATATTCCTGTTTTTAAGAATGGGCTAATTATACTTGTATGTGATTTTACTTTCTTTCCTTCCTATCAAAAAAAACAAAAACCAAACCCCCAATTTTTTTTTTTTCTAAATTTAAAAACAATTTCCAACATAGTTGTTTTGGTTAGAGGAAAAAAACCAAAACCCAACTTAGTGGATATGCTTGCTAAGAAAACTTTTAAATATATTTGGGCCTATTAATATGAATTTTTCCTGAGAATAAGGACATAAAGCCTACTGAGTTTTGGACACTATCATATGTGGATTTAATTTCTGTACAAGATATTTTCTTGTCCTACTACAAAAGAAAGAAATCACTGAAAAATTCAACCAATTCAGGGGTGCCTGGGTGGCTCAGTCATTAAGCAGCTGCCTTCGGCTCAGGTCATGAGCCCAGGTCCTGGGATGGGGCCACATCAGGCCTCCCTGCTCAGCAGGAAGCCTGCTTCTCCCTCTCTCACTCCCCTGCTTGTGTTCCCTCTCCCGCTGTGTCTCTCTCTGTCGAATAAATAAATAAAATCTTAAAAAAAAGAAAAGAAAAAAATTCAGCCAATTCAGAAATATGCCGTGTAGAGATTGAAATTTTCCATTATTATGTATAGAGTTCTTGCAAGTAGAATTGAACTGTAGAAATGATGGTTCTTTGTGAATACAAAATAAATTTGCTATTGATTGAAGGGTGAACCTTTAGTTACTGTATAGGGCAGGCAGCAACTGATCACAGATCTGCTTACTAACCTTCACAGTGTGTGCTGCTGTGTGCAAAATGTTTGTGCTGGAGCTGTGGTATCTGTATTAAAGGCTTGGGCATTTTGCCCTATTCCTCTGCATGCAGATAGTTTAGTGAATCAGAGGATAGTTCGAAATCAGATATGAGAGGTAGTATAAGGGTCAGTTAGCAAAGTTGATTCTAGTTTAGTTTGTTTGTTTATTTATTTATTTATTTATTTGTAATGGTAGCTTTTACTAGAAGTATGGCTTTGGGAACCTTGTGAATGTCTTAAAGACAATGGGTTGCTGCTCTTGGCAGATGATTTTTAACACAACGATGGAAACTTTGGTTCATGTATTCAGGGCATAAATGAAAGACAGGAAGATAAATAAAAGACATAGGAATGTGCTTCTTTAGCTCTTGCAGGAGGAACATACTTGATATTTGTAGTAATGACAGGCAGATTGGCAGAGTTGTGTTTGTCATTCAGCCTTTGTGGTTTTAGCGGAGTTAATGAGACCTGTAAACCGTCATCAAGACTTGGTGCTTCGTGAAAAGAATACTCAGACATACAATGAGTATGTTAGCTTGGTGGTTATGGCATTACTACTGGGAGAATGGGTCTCTCAGAGAGTATTTTCATACTTGGGGAAGTCTTGAGACAGACCTCATATTGAAGGTTTCTGCTAATCTATAACTCTTTTACAGAGCATTCCTAGTTGGTATGCTGCATATTAATCAGTATATCTGCTCAGTGAAGTAAAGGAGACCTGAATTCTTAAAGCTGACTTTTAGGGAAGAGACAGTTCAGGAGGTGAGTGTGAGACATAACCTTGAGGGAAAACACGGGTGAAAACAGAAAGAACTGTCCTTTCGTGCTTGATTTCATTGTCCATTTTCCTTAAACTTGGTTTAAGTTCAGATCTTTTTCACAGCAGCTCAAAACTTGATATAGATGGTATAGAAGCAAGTGGACAACACACTATTTAGATTCTCTGATTGCTTAGCCATGACCATGTCCTGTCCAAATGTGGTAGTAAGTAGAGACGAAATGGGTAATGTCAAAAAGCTTTTTTCCTTTCGGAAGCAGGGTGCATGACCAGTTGGTTTGGGAATAGTGTTGAAAACCCTGTGAGCGGCAAATAAGAGTATGAGAAGGGATTTTTTTGGTCTTCTCTGCAATCTGCATGTTTGGGCAGAAACAAAGGGAAGAAGATACTCTTGGTTAGATTGGTTAAGCATTGGTCCTCTTCCTACCTTTATAATTTAAACTGTAATCTTTCTAACTTGTGTTGCATGCATTGCTGCATTTCCTTTTTATGTGTGCTCTTATTTATTTTCATGGCAAATGCATTTTTAAACAGTCTCTGGGTTAATTATTGCCATTCATTAATTTTCATATTTCCGTTTTAATGATATTTTCATTTATTCCTTTTGCTAGCTGGATTGCCTTTTGCAATTCTTACTTCAAGGCATACCCCCTTCCAACGAGGAATATTCTGTAATGATGAGTCCATCAAGTACCCTTACAAAGAAGACACCATACCTTATGCGTTATTAGGTGGAATAATCATTCCATTCAGTATTATTGTTGTAAGTCAAATCCACTTTTCCAAGTTTATCACTTTTGGGCAGTTGGCTTAATTTTGTGTTAATCTGTTAATGATTGAATGCATAAATGTCCAAAACAATGTATATTTTTTTAACGTTTAATTGAAGGTGTTATTTGATCAAGATGATCCCACCTATTTTAAGTGGAACCAAAGGAATAACAGTATATAATTAAAAGAACCTTACTGAATGTGTGTAGCTTTTATGCTAATTTTTTCCAAGTCACTGTGATTTTTAAAGCTCTAATTTGCTGTTATAGTAATCATGCAATAGATACATGTTATAGCAGTATGTTTTTTAGCATACTTTATACCTAGGGTATTGCTTTATAATTTGTGAAATCTGTATGTGTGTACCTACTTTCTAGTTACAGAGTTCTAAAAGAGAAAAATAACTAATGTTAAGATTTCGTTCTAACCCCTGTTAAAGAATTTTTATATAATGCCAGAAAACTAAAGAGAAAAGCCAGAGTTCTATATATAATCAGCAGTGAATGCAAGAAATTTTTTACTGGTACTGAAACCTAATAGTAATCATTGCTTTTAGGATTTCAGGTGGGAATGCTTAGAGATTGTGCTCCAAGGCGAAGACATCAAGGAATTGAACTAGATTATTTAATAATTTCTCAATTGAGAGAGTCTATGACTTAGATTAAATAACTTTATGCTCCATGACTGGTAACTCTAGAAAGAATTATTTTGGTTTAAAGTAGAAAAGATGGTCCCATCCAGGAGATAACATGAGATAATATGCATGCCTTGTCTGTTTTGGTGTTTATTGAAAAAAACCTCTTAATTTAGAAATTCAGTGTTTTATTCAAGAATTATCACAGCTGCTTATTAACATTGAGAATTAATCAACTCATTATTTGTGGTACATAATTAATTTTTAAAAACCTGTCCATAAACATGTTTGTTTTATGGGACTGTGAGCTCCTGGAAGGCAGAGATGGTGCTTCATTCTTCTTAGTACCCTCGCTGCCTGCCATGGAGCCAGGCATGGTGGAACCTGGCATGTCTTAGGTGCTGGAATGACATGAGAGTAATTACATAGGGACATTGGTTGACCCTCCTATAGTATGTTGAGGTTTTAAGAAATCAGCAGATCCCTTTAATCTAGACAGATCTTTACACTGAACTTTTACTACGAAAAGAATGAAAGCCAAGCCCATCAGTGTTCCTTTAAGAAGGCAGGAAGAGTAGATTTTTTAAAAATATATATGTGTTTCTGAGATACTATTTGAATTTAAAGTTTTTAGTAGGATACTTAGTTGCGAATAGAGTTGCCCCTCGAACAAGATGGGGTTAAGGGAAACTGATACCCGGTGCAGTCAGAAATTGGTGTTAAGTTTTGGGGGAGTCAAAATTTTTAACTACTAAGAGCTTGGTTGCCTGGCAGCCTTACTGAGAACATAAAGAATCAATTAACACATATTTTGTATGTTATATGTATTACACAATAAAGTCAGCTAGAGAAAAGAAAATGTTAGTAAAATCCTAAAGAGAGAATACATTTACAGTACTGTATAATAAAAGTGGACCCACTCAGTTGAAACACATGCTGTTGAAGGGTCAGCTGTAGTAGCTCAGTTCAGAAAAGATGCTCCCTTGGAGTACTCGAACCCTGCTGCAGATGGACTTGTCTTTCAGTTCGGTTTGACTTTGTGTCTCAGTCAAAAGGATGCTGCACAAGCAAAATTACAGAAATCCAGTACAGACCAGGGGCCTGCAGCAGGACGGGGCTCTAATGGCCGGGCTCCTGGAGTGTAGGTGTGGCCTGCATGAGTGCAGGGCCTGACAGAACCCTCAGTGAGCAAGAACTCATTATTTGTATTTCATAAATTCCCAAGTTTTGACGATTTCATCATCAGCTCTGAGAAAGTTATCTCTGTGTTTAATAAAGCAATTACAAATTGAGTGTGGGTTTCTTAAAAAAGAACAGACTCTTTAAAGGTGCTGTGAAAGTACTATTTTCATATCAGCCATATCAGCCAACACTGCACAGGGTGGTAGTTTTATGTACTAACTTAAAAAATTTTTCACTTTGTTTATTAACTCCATTGATTGTAGGCAGCACTTGGTTAGACATGTAAAAAAGCGTTTAATTTTATCAACTAAAAAGTGAATCAGTTCTTTAAAAAAAAAAATGAGGACTGTGATTCAGACTTCTACCAGGTCTTTGACCTGGCTTACAGATGATCCACAGATATATGAGTGATTGAGGGAGACTGGTGGAGAACCAGAGTTAGTAGAGCTTCTCAGAAGCCAAGGGAGAATTTCAATAAGGAGAAATAATCAGTAATGTCAAATACCATGAGAAGTTAAGGTAAATGAGAATTGATAAATACCTGTTTAATACCTGTTTAATCCATTTTGACTTTTGAAAAAGATTCAGTAGAATAAAGGGAATGAAAGTAGTTCAAGATATTTAGGAAAAAGTAGAAGTACACCAGTGATTTTAGACTACACTTTTGGGAAGGTGGGTCCTGAAGGGGAGGCACATAATACAGGGACAGTATAGAGATGTATAAAGTCATCTGGGTTGATGGAGCTATAAAGGAGATGGTGAGAAAATACTGTGGTGCATAGGTTTTAAATGGTTTGAATTACATGGATTTGGGTAATTATTAGCTTTGATCTAAAAAAAGCATTTTGCTTTAGTCCCTATCTTTAGTTCTTTAATAATTTATCCTATATTTGGAGTATAAATAATGCATAAGAAGTGATCCCAGCTGTAAGATAAGGCCACAGTCAGCTTAAGTGTGGACTTCACTAAAGACTAAGCTTTGGCATGAATGGCTCAAAGGGCAGGACAAAGTATTAAAATGAAACAAAAATATGGCTGTCATGTGTAGTGAAATGCTCAGACACATCCCTACATTTCATTTAGAAAATCAGTTTAGAACTTGTCTCTTGTCTATCTATCTCAGTGAGGATGGAGGGCATAATAAACGATATATGTTGACCAGCATTGGTCAGCTTTAGAGTCCCCCTGCCCTTTCCTAGCATCAAGGATTTTAAGTTTCAGCTTACACTACCTTTGTGAATCAGTTTGTCATCTGTGCCCACGGCTCTCCATTCTCCTAGTGAGCTGACTTTCTGTCCCCACTGTCAAGAACCAGGGTTTGGGTGGCCCTAAAGAATTGGAAAATAATTGAGTGCTTACCCTCCTAAGAGCAGCTGACAGCTGAAGTGTGGAAGTTTCAGCTGCTCAAATTGTAGTTGACTGGTATGATTGGTATATATTGTAAATGATCAAAGAGCAACTCTATAATGAAACATGAGAGAAGTCCTCTCTTGGTGCTCATATCTAAAGGCAGTTGTTGGGACATCTTAACAGTCAGAGGAGACAGTATATATTTTAATACATGGGCCACTAGAGCCGGTTGGGAGAACCTAAGCGCAGTTGCAGAGTATGGTATCCCTAGAAGTGCACGTGGCTTTTCTCTTCTGAGAGACCTGTTCTCAGGAAAGTATCTGATTAAGTCATTCACATTAATTACTGTAATGGGGGAATATATTTCTCTGGGGCTTAATATTTAGGGGTGTTTACTTTTTACTCACAAGGCACCCCTTTCAATTAAAATTTCTAACCACCTAGTCACTATGTATAGTATATGTATAGTACCACTATGGTGGTACTAGGTTTTTATTTGATGACTAAAACTTGATTCTTGCTTTTGTGGGATTCATCGTCTAGTTGTCAGAGTTTTAACATTCTAATTATGGAGCCACGGAGCTAAATGAAGAAAGAATTTTTGGTGTTAGGTTTTTTTTTTTTTTTCCTTTGAAGATTTTATTTCTTTATCTGACAGCACAAGGCGGGGAGCAGCAGGCCGAGGGAGAGGAAGAAGCAGGCTCCTCGCTGAGTGGGGAGTCTGATGAGGGGCTCGATCCCAGGACCCTGGGATCATGACAGATGCTTAACCACTGAGCCACCCAGACCACCCAACACCTTTGGTGTTAGGTTCTTAAAAGCTCTCTTAGGAGGCAATCATTTATTTTACCTGCAATAAGTTTCACCGTGAAGATAATTAATCCACACTAAATGGAAATGTTTAAATGTTTTATAAGATTGTTCATGTAAATTTAAGATGAAGCAGCAAAACTAGTACTTAAGAAAAATTTTGTGACTTCTATCTCCTCACTTCCCCAACATAAATAAGCAAGCTGGTTCTTCTTCAACTATTTATTTTGGTCACAGATAGCTACAATATGGATTATTTTATCAGCAAGTGTAATTTTGTACAAATTTTCTCAATATTTTTTGGATTTCTTAAGGTTTTGATCCGTGAATTGTCAAATATTGGGAAGGCTTTTCATGCCTTTAAACTCATTATATGCTGGCTGACACACACACTACTAGAATCTGGGAAGGCCTTGTTTTCACTTTTAGTGAGAAATAAAGTCAGTGAATAATAAAGAGGAAAGAGTCAATTGAAATGTTTTCTTGGAGAAGGAGAGCATCAAATGTGTGTTTGGTCTGTTAATGAGACTTGTTAAGTCTTACAAAGTCTATCAGAGTCTTGTTAACCAGGCCTCGGGTTCTGGAAAGGCAGGGCTGGGAGGCTCTGTCTGCTGATATCTGTACTCTATACACTTTGGCCTCAGTGTTAGATCCCTGCTTTTGTATTAGTTTACTCTCTGAAACTATTTTACTTCTTAAAATATGATGGATGTTTTTGATTCAGAGAAATTTTGGCTAAGAAGTACTCCCAGATCAAAGTACTTATACAGGGGATACTCTAATTAGGAAAATTTGTGTTATTTGAACAAATAACAACCATGGTTTTTCTCATCCATGATACATCGTTGCTTATTAAAACTCATTTTATTTGAGTACCAGAAAAGAAAAAAGGTCTTATTGTTTCAGGTAGATTTGAAATTATTTTGGCCATTGCTTTGTAAGCAGATCTGACTCCTTGTTTCATCGTTTAGAATTAGATATCCTGACTCTGCATTTGCAAATGAAAAAAGGGAAGTGTTTTTAAAATATTTTATTGTGATATACCATTTTCTTTTCTATTTTTAAATTTTAAAATGCCTGATTACTGTTTTAACATACTATTTTTCTGTTTCTTTTTCAGATGATTATTGGAGAAGCCCTGTCTGTTTACTATAACCTCTTGCACTCGAATTCCTTTATCAGGAATAACTACATAGCCACTATTTACAAAGCCATTGGAACATTTTTATTTGGCGCAGCTGCTAGTCAGTCCCTGACTGACATTGCCAAGTATTCAATAGGCAGACTGCGCCCTCACTTCCTGGATGTTTGTGACCTAGATTGGTCAAAAATCAACTGCAGTGTTGGTTACATTGAAAACTACATATGTCGAGGAAATGCACGGAAAGTGAAGGAGGGCAGGTGCGTGTTAAAACTTCAATGTTTGTTTTATCTTTTGTATTCTTGGAAAAGAAGGTTTCTTTACTAGCGTAGGGAGAACCGCTAGTATAATCACTGGGAGGTGAGCTGAGTTCATATTTTGACTTATTATCTCTACTTATTATTTTTTCCCCATTTTACCCCTACCTTCTGTGTAAGAATCTTTTAATGCAGGTCTTCCCATCTCTCATGAATAATTAAAATGAACTTCATACGTCATATAGTGCAGGGCCAACAGACTCTTTCTCAGGGCCCCAGATAGGAAATATTTTAGGTTTTGTGGGTGATTTGGTTAATTTGACAACTGTCCATCTGTGCTGTTGTACAAGGAAAAAACAGCCATAGACAGTCCTTGAGCGGATGGGTGTGGTTACGTTCCAATAAAAGTTTATTAACAGAAACAGGCTACTCCAGGGGTTATAGTTTGCTGACCTTTCATGTAGTCCATTCTTGTATTAAGTTCTGCTCTGTCTCTAAGTATTCTTAGAGTATACTTTTTGTAAGGAAACTTCATACACTGACAGCTTTAGGACTTCAGGTTGCCTTCTTATAATGACCTTGTTAGGCTCCTTTCTGCATGTGGCACACTATTAGGCATGAATGAAATACAATGTTTGCAACCCAAAAGGTCCAACTCCTTCAATGTATAGATGAGCAAATGAAGGCCCAGTAACATTAGATAAAGCCACTAGGGGCGCCTGGGTGGTTCAGTCCATCAAGCATCTGCCTTAGGCTCATGTTGTGATCCCAGGGTCCTGGGATTGAGCCCCACATTGGCTCCCTGCTTGGTGGGAAGCCTGCTTCTCCCTCTCTCTCTGCCCCTCCCCCAGCTCATGCTCACTCACTCACTTTCTTTCTTTCTCAAATAAATAAATAAAAATCTTTAAAAAAAAAACCACAATTCCTCATCTCAAGTTTCAGAATTATCAGCCTTACTTTTTTTTTTTTTTAAAGAGCCTTACCTTTTCTATACGATTGATGTTTTAAGATAGCTATCCCTTTAATTATTCATCATCCAACAGATACTTTCTCTGGGTAAAACACCCTTTGACTGTTCTTTATACATGATTCACAGGCACTTCATTGTCCTTGTTGGTTCTCTTATAAGCTACACAGACCTTGTAGTAGCCCCCAATTTTTGCATGTAGTGGAGATGAAAAAAACACCTTATTTAACTAAGAGTATATACTGTGCTGTGTGCATGAGATCCGGCCATGAGCTAGATAGCTCTGGTTCTCATCTCCATGGAGCTTAGTCTAGCACAGAGACTTAAATTTAAAAAGTGATGGTGCTGGAAGAGAACCTCCTTATTGATAACAGGGCCAGAGAATAGAGAGGCTGTTGGATGGCAAGCTTTGAGGTGATCAGGTGACTGGTAGGGGTATAAAGTCTTAAAGAATGAAGGAGGGAGGAATGGCTAATGCAGTAGGCAATTTATAGTGGAAGGCAGTATTGTTGATTTGAGGTTATAAGAAGGCATTTTTTAAGAGGGCTGGGGAAGAATGGTCCAGAAATGGCTTTGAGGAGTGATGAACTTACCAATACCAGCACTGGGCTCTGAGGGTATGGGATGTGGAGATCTCATTCTCTGCTCTCACAACACTGCAGTGTCCTAGGGAAAGGTCTCAGATTTAACAACTAGGAGATGCAGTAACTTTCGGTGGAGAGTTTGAAGACTCAGAGAAACTCAGAGAAATACAAAGGACTATCCATGCCTGTGTCTCCAGTAACATCTCCTGCATTACCCCAACAGAAAATAGGAGAACTCTAACATTTTCTCTTGTCACAGTATTTAAGAAAGTCGGGTGATAAGGGCTTACCTAATGTCCAGAAAATATCATTATAAATGATTATTTAAGAACATAGTTTCTTTACACATGTATTATTTCTCTGATTTGGGTACATACATTTTAGCTCAAAATTTTCTTGTAACAGTATGTCTTATTGAGAGATTTTTCTTTCTTACATGGGCCATTTGGACAAAATGTGAAATATAATTTATTTTAAATGACATAAATATGGTTACATTTTCCAGTCCATGTATGTCCTATTATATATGTATTGCTAGTGTATCTAAATTGGCCAACATATACTCTAATACTCTGATGGTACTTTTGACTTAAGTGCATATAGTTTTTTACTCACTACCCTTTAAAAGTTTCTTCAGCCTCCCACATTTTCAGTGAGATCTGTTGATAAGCTTTGGGGTTCTGAAGTGAGAAGGAAAATCAAATCTAGAAATGAAATTTTAAGAAAACTTTGTATTTTCCAAGAAAAAATGGGATTTCCATTGGTATTTCCAGAATGAGTTAGTTGTTGCCACAGTTCCAGAGCTTTATAACTCTGGTGCATAACTGTGGCTTTGCATTGCTGTTCTGCTGTGAAGCTTAATTTCGTTGGATTTAGGCTTTCCTATTGCTTTTCTCTTGAATTTTTAGGTTGGGATGCCAAAAATGCAAAAACATTTCAGTCTAGACATTGTAATGTATTAGGATCATAGTATAATTTCCCCCTCTAATTTATTTATCTCCACAGCCTGTCCCCTGTACGTTTATTTTAATTATAAAATTATAATGCTTGACATTGGAAAGAAGGGAACATAAGCACCCGAAATGAGTCATTTTGTTGACTATAAATGAGTCAGAGTTACATGTGAGGGTGAGAGTACTCTCTTACAATTTTGGCTTTTGGTCTCGATATTCGTTTTCTTATTTCCTTCTATTCCTCTCTCTGCCCTTCCTGTATATGTGCACACTCTGGTGCTCTTGTATCACTGATGTCAGAGGACTTTTACCAGGCTTCATTTGTGGCCCTGGGTCCTAAATAGAGAAGTGAGAACATAAATGGATTAGAGTAGCATACTTATTAAACTCCTTATTAGCTCCTATTCATTGTTTAAAATTAATACCTGGGCATTTACTATAAATGAAAAGGGACTGTACTTATAACTTTGGGACATCCAGCTGCTCTTGCTTATGCCAATGAGAACAGCAGTACTTTCCATTTGTGGGGGGAAAAAAATTACTAATGAGCCCAGGTAGTTCAGACCTATAGCACTCTGCCCAGGTAAAGATTCTCTTTAGGGACTCTTTAGATCAGTGTCTCTCAAATGTGAGTGGTTCATTGGAAACACATATTTCAACGTTTCATCCTCAGATGGGGTGGGAGGTGAGGATATGTATTTCTAATACACTCCCAGATGCTGCTACCTCTGTGCTTAATCTCAGGACCGCACTTTGTGAGCCAGTGCTTAAAATCCCCAGGATGATGGGAACATGACCTCACATAGTATCTATTATGTTAGGATGTTTGGCAGGGTGAATTTAAGATTGTGCACAACTAGCTGTGTTCCGAATGACCTATCACCGCCACCAACTCAGGAACTGAGCATGAGCCCTGATGCTCCTGGGGCCAGTTGCTCTGTGCCAGGAACCCCAAGGGGGCTGGACAAATCGGAAGCACAGCTCCTGGCGGGGTTTGCCAACACTTTTGTGGCACAAACTAGGATGAATATGTGGTGAGAGAAGTCACTAACTCAAGAGGTGATGGTTTGGAAAAGAGAAAGGGAGAAATTTAGGGTGCTACCCGCAAGGTGCTTGGTGACAGGCTCAGGCTTTACCCACTGACCTCTCCATCAGCAAGATAGACACCTTGTCTGTGTTACAAGGAGAGTTCGGGATGGAGTGCCTGCAAGAGAACAGGCAGGGAGTGTGTGGTCATGGGGGGAATCACCCCATGATCATGGGCCAGGAAGGGGATGTGTGGGATGTGGTCGTGTAGGCATTCCATTGCTATCCGGGTTTTTCCGATCTGGCATTTGGGATGTTCAGGTCTTCGCAAAATGTCATTGTCAATGCCTCGAAAGTCTGGTAAGAAATAAGCACAATGGGTTTTCGTTGGAGCATCAGCTAAGCAGTCTTGCCTATTTCTGGCTTTAATTGTTGGGGTCCATAGTTGAGTAAGACAGCTCACTAACAGCTGCTCTGTTTGTGATACTACAGTATGGAAACTTTTGTCTTCTCTGAGAAATTCACTTTTTTATTTTTTCTGGCTTTTATTTAAATTCAGTTTGCTTAAGGATAGACTCAGCATTCCTAATCAATTCTGAGCAATTGTTCTTTGACTATATAAATCAGATATTCAAAAAAAGTTACTTCTTTTGGATATGGCAGCTTTGTATTATTTAGATGTTTAATTGTGATATGTTTGGTTAAATGTGAGGCATAATTTTCCTTTTGTCTTTTTTTAATACAACCCCTGTGCAGGTAAATAAAGCTGAATTTTGAGGAAGTGCCTTCTATAATATTGAAAACCCATTATAATCAGACTGACTAGCTGTGGTGTTAAGTACCTGGCAAAACCTGCTTTACATTTTGAGAGAATGGCTTCTTCTTTGTGGTCTAATTGTAGACATTACTGGACACTTTATGCATTCAGGAAGATTTATTCAGGCTTATCTAAACTTCCTGTGTGTATATGTCAGTAAACTAGCAGACAACCTTCATTTTATTCTTATATCTACCGGGAAATAGCAACACATAGAATGAAAGAGGGGATGATTTTAAAAGATCCTTCAGCCTGTGAATGGACATTAGCTCTTAGTGTATATAAAAGCAATTTGGCTTGGAGGCCAGTACCGCTTTCCACCTCCTCTGTTCTGAGTGTTAGCATCTGACACTTCTTGTTGCAGCTGTGACTCTTTCTTCGGTCCGGATCCGACTCTCTTTGCCCCAGTGTTTCTTATACTTCAGTCACATTGGAATCCCGTGGAGAGTTTGGTACAATACAAGATAGCTGGGCCTCACCCCTAGAGTTTCTGATTCAATAAGTCTGCGTGCCAGGGAGGCCAAGAATCTGCGTTCCTAAAACATTCGCAGATGGTGCTATGGCTGCTGACCTGAGAATCACAGCTTCAGCCTCACCAAAAGTTACTAAATTCAACTAATATTTATTGCTGTTAAGTCCTAGTCACTGTGGGTGTTACCTCCCCAAGCACACATGTTGCTCTCGTGGGCTCACTGCACAGGGGCTGATATGTGTTTGGAGACAGTGTGTGTGATAGATACGTGCCTTGAAGGAGTGAAGATGAAATGATGAGTTGGAGGATAATAATACTGCTTCCAGTAGAGGGGCATTTTGGAGGATGAGTAAGGTTTGAATGCATAGAATGAGGACGGGGTGTCTCATGGTGCAGGGAGCAGCAGGATCACAGGCAGGCAGGTAGGCTGGAGGCTTAGGGTATACAGGTGGTGTTTTACTGGATTTAGCTTTGGTAAAACCAGCATAATCTCAGGGTTTTGTCAGTTCTTTGTTAATTTATAAGGCAATCTGGGGCACTTAAGGCTGAAGAAACTTCTTTGTTTAGAAATAAAAGAAGTCACACCACATGATACCTAGTTAAATAGCTGTACACATTCTTACACATACTTTCGATTTAGCCTATGTTGCATTTATTCATTCCATTTAATTTTGTTTTAATGTGGAATAAAAGCAAAAGTTTTTTTCTCCCTTGAGATTTGGCTTGGTGCCTGATTGTCTTTCCTGAATGCATAATGAGTTGACTTGACATGTGGCTTTATTTTGGTCAAGGTATAGACTTGCAAAGACAAGATCCTTTCTTTACTTTCAGTGACTTCCTGCCACTATCTGTTGGTAAATACATTTATATCCTAATTTATTTTAAAACCAACCCCCCCAAAAATAATAACACCCTTTAAGTTTAGATATTGGGCATTTCATGCCATCCCACAGCAGTGCTGTGCATTAAATATTAATAGGCTTCTAAATCACATGAACATATAGGCTGTTGACTTCATATTGATGCTTTCTACCTTCACTTTAGAACTCTTGAATTCCCCAATGCCAGCTTTGAAATATGAAAAAAAAAGGGGGGGGGGCTCCTGATTGGCTCAGTTGTTAAGTGTCTGCTTTCAGCTCAGGTCATGATCCCAGAGTTCTGGGGTGGAGCCGCATCAGGCTCCCTGCTCAACGGGAAACCTGCTTTTCTCTCTCCCACTCCCCCTGCTTGTGTTCCCTCTCTCGCTGTGTCTCTCTCTGTCAAATAAATAAATAAAATCTTAAAAAAAAAAAAAGAAATATGAAAAAAAAGTGTGTAGTTACATTAGTACTTTTTCCAGAAAAAAATATAATGGATGGAGAGGTGACCCCAGGTGGCTCACTTGGTTGGGTGTGTGCCTTTGGCTGAGGTCATGATTCCAGGGTGCTGGGATCGAGCCCCACATCGGGCTCCCTGTTCAGTGGGAAATCTACTTTTCCCTCTCCCTCTACTTCTCCCCCTTACTTGGGCTTTTTCTCTTTCCCTCTCTCTCAAATAAATAAAATCCCAAAAAGAAATATAATTGAGTGGTGTAAAGCCTGAGTTTCCATTTAGAATAAATGTAAACAGCATGCATTCAGTATTTTTCCTTAATTAGAAAATAAATATTTTTCATGAGGGGTAGGATGTGAATTGAATTTGTGAATTTGTGACATATGGATTGTGTTGGCTTGTGTGATTCTTCAGTGTTTTTTCTGTTTTAAGTAGCCTTTATAATAGGAAAGCATTAGCATTCTTTTGGTGTGACTGTCTCCACAGAGTGCCCAGACTCTTGACTTAATCCCAGGTGTGTTCCTAATCAAGCTCAAAATTACCTTTCTTCTCATTCCTCTCCCCTTGCCATTCAAAGTGTGGTCCTCTGCTCTGACCAGCAGGATGGACATCACCTGGGAGTTTGGTAGAGAGGTATAGCTTGGACCCCACTTCCGGTCTACTCAACAAACTCTCCAATTTATGCTGTAAATGAGTTTACATATGCACTTGAAAGCAAGATTATAGAATTGGTTAACCTTTTTCTTTTATGTTTATATCCTGTTAACCATAATATTTTCTTATGTGATCTACTGCAACTACATTGTATTGCTTCTGAGATAACGTTTGGAAATTTATGAAGATGGACAGTTTTCAGTATTTTTGGTTTATCGAAGGATAGAATTGAATCCTAAAAATGGAGAAATTCTTCCTAAAGGCAATGGAAAGTAGGATTCAGGCAGTACCTAAAACCTTTTTCCTTATTTTTGTTTTATTTTGTCTTTGTTTTTTGCCCACTTACTTTTTTTTTTTTTAAGATTATATTTTTACATAATCTCTATGGGGCTCAAACTCACAACCCCTAGATCAAGAGTCACACATTCTACCTGCTGAGCCAGCCAGGTGCCCCTGAGAAGGCTTTTAAAACCTAATTTGTTTTTCATTTACAACAATATATCTGTTACTTTATAGATATCATTTGTTCCGCGAATCTGACTGCTTTTGATTACAATGTAAAAAAGGTTTCTGGACATTTTATACACATTATTGAAATGCTTGCCAAAGGTATTGGGAAGAGGCCTTAGGTACTGCATGTTTAAGCTGACACATACTGGTACTGCTCACAGTTTCTTACAGAAGGGCAAAAAAAGCGGGGATATTAGATTGGACTTCCTAATTCTCCAAAACTGTGATGATAAAGTCAGAATTTGTAACCACTGTAAGGGGAAAACACATCAGAGGTAAGATGTTAAAATCAGGTAACTTATCTTGCCATGATTATTGGCAAAGACTTAGCATTTAATTATATGATAACATTATTAAGCAAAGGTAACATATGTCCTTAGTTTTATTTTTTGCACTTTTTACACCTGTTGAAGCACAAACTGATTGAAGTGTACTTCTTGTGGAGGCACTGATACAATAATACTCTATTCTTGGTGCTTTGGTGGGAGAAGGGGTGGGGAAGCAGCAGAGATGATTTGTGACATTTAAATATGAAAAGTATAAGAATTTTACATCTTCTGGGATAACTACATAAAAACTGATTTATCATTAAGACATTAGATTCTGTTTGAGCTTAAATGTATTGAGCACCTACTGTTTGCTTGATCTAGTGGTGGTGGATGTTAGGGATTCAAGATGAATTAAGGTGGGATCTCGGGGGGGTGCCTGGGTGGCTCAGTGGGTTAAAGCCTCTGCCTTTGGCTCGGGTCATGATCTCAGGGTCCTGGGATCGAGTCCCGCATCGGGCTCTCTGCCCGGCAAGGAGACTGCTTCCCTTGCCGCTCTGCCTACTTGTGATCTCTGTCTGTCAAATAAATAAATAAATAAAATCTTAAAAAAAAAAAAAAGGGCCTCAGAGAGTTGGGTGTTTACCAGCAATTTTTCTCTTGATTTGCTATACTTTCTGAATTTTTCTAATGGACGTATCGTATGTAATTAAAACAAACAAAGAAACAAACGTCAGACATTTCTGTTTATAAGTCTTGTCCTAATCCTGCCCATGTTTGGATGGAATGGAGGAAGGAAGAACTATAGCAGATGATTTACTGTGGAAGGTGGGTTCAAGGATATATGTGTGCCATACATCTCTTTCCTTTTGGAGAAAGGGAGATCACTTCAGCCTAGCTGTTGAAGAAGGGTTTCTGGAAGGTAACAGCGGCTACAGTGACTCTTGTGTTATAATTATCCAAAAGAGTTGGGAGGCTCATTTCAGGCGCAGTGATGAAAAAACACAGCATGAAACATGGTGTGTATTGAGAATTAGTAGTTGGGTAGCAGATGATGGTTCCAGACTAGTTGGTGGGCCTGATGAAGGGTCTTGATTACTCGAAGCTCAACAGTGTACCAGTGAAGAACGCGAAGCAGGAGAGTAATGTGGTCATGATTTTGTCTTTATATTTGTAAAAAGTAGTCTGCTTTCCTCCACTTCATTCAAATCTAAATATACAAAAATGGGTATCTAAATATGATATGATCTAAGCTTTCATTTCTTTTAAAGCAAAGGAACTTGAGATACTAAAGGAAATGTTACTCCTGTGCTTTTGTCCGTTTGGTAGAAAGGTTGTCTAAGTGCAGTACCGCGGCACTGTCCTCTGGTAACACTGTCTCTGGTGATGTCATCTGCTCGAATCTGAAAGGAACCCAGAGTGACCTGTCTGGTCAGCTTCCTGTTGGGCTCTAATAATTTCATATGTGCATGGGCTTTTGGCTTTTTCTCTTGCCACTCTCAGTGCATATCAGAAGTTTTATAGTAGTTTAATTGTATAGACTTGTACTGGTATCTTGTACAGGTATCTTACCTGGGTGGTCAAGAGTTCATGGTGATTTCATGGTCTGCGTCGGGGTGGGAAGTGGAGTGTACTGGCCAGATTTAACAGGCTTTCTTGGCCTTCATGCTGTCTTTTTGGGAGAGGGCTGAAAGTAGAGGTGTGGCAGTCTTACTTCTGGCTAGCATTCCTGCCCCTTAAAAAACACCTTAGAAGGCAATTTAGAAGTCTGCCTTCCTTCTGACTGCCTCTGAAATCTTCTACCTTGTGGCAAGGTAGTTTTCCTGGTTCAGTGTTTTAAAAGGGGGCTGGGGGAGGAAGGAGGTTAAGGAGTTACTAGTTGCAGGCATGGGAACACCTCAAAGTTAAGTCCCTTGTGTAACCTGCCAGTTGCCCTTTGTCTCCTTTTTAACTCTTCGATAATGCCACGTTGGTGATTTGGAGTCTTTTTGCACCAAGGAATCAATTTTTCCTCCTGCTGTAGGAAACATGTGATGGCCCTTCTCCTGCTTAGTGCGCTTGTGTCTGTTCCACCCTTCTGTCAGTAACCTGTCCCTCTCCCGTCTCTGCTTATCTGTCAGAGACACCGTTTCCCGGCTCCGAGTATAGAACCCTTCATTCCCCAGTCGTCTGATTTTCAAGGCACACCCAGTTTTACTTTCCTTTATCTTCGAGTTCTCAACAACTTCTCCTTTTTAGATTCCTTCTTTTCAAACGAGTCTCCCATAAACAGAAGACATGCGATCCTTTGTTTTTCATCATCAACTGCTTTATTTAATCGAGAGTTTAAAATACCTTGTACACACTATCAGTTATGTCCTACTTTTACCCCTCTCTTTTTTCATTTTCCACGGTCTTGCTCATTTCTCTCCTCCAAGTTTCATGATGTGGTATCTATAGATATTAGATTATTTGGTATATAAGTCACTGACAGCAGTGGCTGTGAACTGGTATTTGATGCTGATGCATTAATATCAATGAATAAAATAGGATGCTTGGATCTGTTTTATTTTAGTTAGGCATGTCACTTTGATACATGAAGTGGCTAATCAACTCCATATAAATACAGTGTAGCTTTAAATGGAAACCTAGTAAAATCTTTCTGTCATATAAGGAATATATGACAGGGTTTTTGCTGCAAGTGAACTAATCTCTCAATCTCTGTTCAAGCAAGTAAGATGAATTTACATTATTTTTGCTGTATTTTACTTAATTTTGTTTGGGATCATCTTACATTCTTTTGCCATTTATCATCTTCATCTCTGTACCATTGGGGAGCAAAGATACCCTGTGGTTCTTGTATATCTACACATCTCTAGAAATCTGATCTTTCTCCCCTCCAAACACATATGTCAAAATCACTTGTTTACTGGCTCTTTACTTGTAACAATCAACAGAGTTAATATGCTGAATTTCAGTGGTATGAAATTATGTGCATATATTTTTATGGAAACACGACATATGATATTTAAAAATACACACGAATGTCAGAACATTTCATTGAGAGATGTAAGAACAAGCTTCCCGGGGTTGAGTCCAGTGGGGCTCTGGACATGAATGTGTAGGCAGGGAGCTGCACATGGGTCCTGAGGGCTGGCAGCCGGGCAGCTCTGAATTCAAGTGTTGTTCAGGAAGGAATTAAGGTGCATGTGTGCGTGTGGGTTTAGTGGAGAAGGGATTTGTAGGAAATTTGTAGGCATATCAGATAATTTGACTATCATTTTTTGTATTTTTGAATATATATATATAAATATATAAAATCCCAGTAATAACATGTTGTGTTTGCAATATTATCACTGTAAAATGTGAAAAAAAATTTTTAAAGGTTTTTATTCATTTATTTGACAGAGATCACAAGTAGGCAGAGAGAGAGGGAGAAGCAGGCTCCCTGCTGAGCAGAGAGCCGGATGCGGGACTAGATCCCAGGACCCTGAGATCATGACCTGAGCCAAAGGCAGAGGCTTAATTCACTGAGCCATCCAGGCACCCCTGAAAGATTTTTTTTTTAACCCCCATTTGATACGTTTCCCCGGAGTGACTGTTAACAGTTTGTCCTATCAGTTGCTTTCTGTGTATTTTACATTAAATGTGGAGTTGTATGGTTTTGTGTGGTTTAAATAAGTGACACATTTTTAAATATTTCTTGTAGATAATTTTTGTCACTTCACATAGTTATTTAATCGATTTTAATTAATTTACGGTATTCAGAAGAAGAGTGAGGAAAGCATCGTCTTCAGGTTGCTAGCTCTGTTACTTCAAACATCTTTGTGCCTGTGCGTGCTTCCCTAGGATAGATGTCTTCAAGTGGAACTACTGGGTCAGAAAATATGGTGGGTTTACAAGATATTGTCAGATCTCCTTTGAAGAGGATGCACTCCCATCAGTGCATTGTGAAAGTACCCATTTTCCCCATTCACTGCCTACTTGACTTCCCCGGTATATTAGATGTGAAATTTTTAAAGATAATAGCCTGACAGCTCATTGCCTGAGCATTTTGCACAGCTATTGGTTGTAAAAATCCTTTTGAAACAAAGTGGGACAAATGCTTGGGAAATTATTCCTTTGTGCATTTATTTGTTTGGGACATTTGTTATCACTTTCTTACAGAGTCATTCTATGTTTAAAGGTTACCACAGAAGGGAGTTTTATTTACCCTGTCCTTCAGGTTAATTTGCTGTTGTGTAAACTTTGTAATCAGGAAATAACATTTGGAGAAAAGGCTTCGTGTTGTAGTTTGACTTCCTTTTGTTTTGGCCTTTAGAGTGTACAAAGGAGAAATGAGTATTCTCTTAAAATGCTTATCTGCACATGGACATTTGTCTTTTCACAGATGATCTAAGTTCTTCGCGTACTGACTTCACACACTGGGGCCGTGTGTGAACCATGCCTCCTGTTCTTTCTCACCGTGGCTCCCTGCTGGGAGATGCCTGGGTGCTGCTGCTGGGTCCCCCCGCCCTGCACCCAAGTGGGGGATCCTGGCCCACCGGGAAGGAGCTGGGAGGACTTGGATTTGATCCTCAAAGCAATGGGACTTGGGAGCCAGTGAGTGAACCTCTGGGAGGTTCAGGGTCTTTCTGTTTAAAATAGGATCGACAGGGGCGCCTGGGTGGCTCAGTGGGTTAAGCCGCTGCCTTCGGCTCAGGTCATGATCTCAGGGTCCTGGGATCGAGTCCCACATTGGGCTCTCTGCTCGGCAGGGAGCCTGCTTCCCTCTCTCTCTCTCTGCCTGCCTCCCTCTCTCTCTCTCTGCCTGCCTCTCTGTCTACTTGTGATCTCTCTCTGTCAAATAAAGAAATAAAATCTTAAAAAAAAAAAAAAATAGGATCGACAGCTCCCACCACGGGGATTTCTGGGAAGAGTAAAAGTACTGGGGATTAAAACCTGTGCATAGAAGGTGCTCAGTAGCTTGGAACCGTTAAGTCTTATGACAGCCTTTCTGCCTTAAAAGGCTTTAGGAATCAGTTTCAGGATGATCTTTAAGGAAAGGAAGGAAGTTCTGAATTGCGCGAGTTGCGCAAGTCAACTTCGCCATACCCAGTGAACTGGTGGGAGAGTAAGAATTGGAAACATTGTGAACACTGACCACTTTAAAATGAGAACAAACTATTTTTTGCCAGACTATGTCTCCTAGTAAAGCATTTGATTTGAGATAACATTTTATTAGTCCTAATTTTTTTTTTTTAAGATTTTGAGAGAAAGAGACCGTGCAAACAAGAGCAAGGGGAGGGGCAGAGGGAGATGCAGGCTCCCCACTGAACAGGGCTCAATCCCAGGATTCAATCCCCACTTGGGGCTCAATCCCAGGACCCCAGGATCATGACCTGAGCTGAAGGCAGATGCTTAACCTGCTGAGCCACCCAGGTACCCCTTGTCCAAATTCTGGTTTTAAAAAAGACTGCCTCAGGGCGCCTGGGTGGCTCAGTGGGTTAAGCCTCTGCCTTCGGCTCAGGTCATGATCTCAGGGTCCCGGATCGAGTCCCTCATCAGGCTCTCTGCTCAGCAGGGAGCCTGCTTCCTCCTCTCTCTCTGTCTGCCTCTCTGCGATCTTGTGATCTTTCTCTGTGTGTCAAATAAATAAAATCTTAAAAAAAAAGACTGCCTTTATTTCTGGCAATATGGAGGATTAGAAACACTGATAGAGTTGCACGTGCTAGGTAATACATTACACACACATATGCACATGTTGGTATTATCTCTTAAAATATATATAAACACATATAAATAAATCTTTGTAAATAAATAGCCAAGCTGATGAGAGAGTAAAGGAATTTTCATGATGTTGGAATTCGTTAATGCTGTTGATCTGATGTGTACCTGAAAGTATGTGCCAATTCTTGGTAGCCTAGAGCCTCAGTTTGTTTGTTTTTTTTTAAATATTTTATTTATTTTATTTGACAGAGAGAGGTCACAAGTAGGCAGAGAGGCAGGCAGAGAGAGAGGGAGAATCAGGCTCCCCACTGAGCAGAGAGCCCGATGCGGGGCTCGATCCCAGGACCCCGAGATCATGACCCGAGCGGAAGGCAGAGGCTTAAACCACTGAGCCACCCAGGCGCCCCTAGAGCCTCAGTTTTGATGGGACTCTGAACATAAGGCTAGTGCAGGGTAGACAGAGGGCAGACTCAAGGATAATTTAAGGACTCCCAAAGGGCACATCTTCCCAGCGGGGGAGGAGGCTGCTGTCAGAGTTCTTAACTACAGGACCATAGTCAACATTGCTCTGGTGCCAGAATACATACTATATATGTGGGGCTTTAAAAAAATTTTTTTTTTTTTTAAGTGGATTGCTACTGAACCCAGCAGGAGAGAACACACATCTTTGCTGGAAGAACTCTTTTTTATTTATTTATTTATTTATTTTTAAAAAGATGTTATTTATTTATTTGACAGACAGAGATCACAAGTAGGCAAAGAGAGAGGGGGAAGCAGGCTCCCTGCCGAGCAGAGATCCCAATGCGGGGCTCGATCCCAGGACCCCGAGATCATGATCTGAGCCGAAGGCAGAGGCTTTAACCCCACTGAGCCACCCAGGCGCCCCTTTGCTGGAAGAACTCTTTTTAAACCAAGCCTCCAAGATTCCCCACAGATGGAGTGTCAAGGACATGAGTTCATATTGTCCTGTGAAGGAACATACATAGAAACAAGTTCCCCTAAGTGACAGTCAGGAGATACGACAAACTACATAAGCTCTCAAAGGTTGCAGATAGTAGAATTACCATATAGAATATAAAACCAATATATCTACTGTGTAGAAATAAATCAGAGACTGAGAGTATGATGAAGGATAAACAGGATCAAAATTGATCATAGATTGGAAAAAGGACCAAAGAGATCTTTTATAAATGATACATACATAGTAACTTAAAAAAAATAGACTGATAAAGCACTTCAGACACAGCAAAAGTGAGAGCTGAAATGGAAGATAGACAAAGATTTAAAGTACGGGGAAAAAAAAGGTTAAGAGATAGGAAGGGATAGGATGAAAATGTCAAACGTGTTGACTCAATCTCAGAAAAAGAGAGTAGGATGGAAGATATAGAACAGTCAAAGTTCAAAACAAAACAACAACAAAAAAAGTTATGATGGCTGAGACCTGTTCAAAAGTGGTGAAGTATATAAATGGGAAGCCAATGAATACTAAATCAGATAACTAAAAAGACACTCCTACTGGATACATGATCATTGAGATGAGAATATTGACCTTGATGGTGGAGGGGGAGGGTAAGTACAAAAAAGGACAGGTAACCTAGAAAGGAATGGCAGACAACTAGCTTCTATTTTAATAGCAAATGTAGAAGTCAAAAGATAGTCAAATGATACCCTCTAAGTGATGAGAAAAAAATTTATCCTATAATTCTGTATTAAGGAAAACCATCATTCAAGAATGAATGCAAAGTAGATCTTTCAAACTAAAAGAATAGCTAAAAGGATAACTCTCTTGTGCATTTTAACTCTGGTGAGTTGAGAGGAAGAAAGAAAATCAAAGGACAGGGCAAGAGCAGTGAGAATTTTAGAAGATTGTGATTTAACCTCCCCATGAGCTCCAAAATGCTTAGTAAATGCCATTTAAAAAAATTAAACACTTTATGTGAGTTGCTTGCGTCTGATGACTAATAAGGGTTAGATTTGACTGTCTGCAGTTTATAAGGCTGAATATTTATGTAGATGTTGGAAAACGGAGATGGGAGAATGATGGGTTGAGTGGGAACTCATGGGCCCTGTGGGGAGTGGATGGCTGTAAACACTCGTGAAGGCTATGACATGAGGGTGCAGGCTAAGTAGCTCTCCCAGGAGAAAGGGCTGTCCTGGCTGACAAAAGAAAACAAAAATCTTAAATCTACCATTTGGAAAAGAATGCTGTCCACAGTAAGTTACATTGTCAGCCTTGCCTACTTGCTCAGTATAATAGGCCATGCCTGTGTTAGTCACATAGCTGTCTTTCTGAATATATTTTATCTCTGTAAATATTCTTTCTGGAGAGACTGTCTTAAGCTTTGATGGAAAGCTAGCACAAGTTGTTTATCTATCTACATCTAAGAACGGGGTGACATTCCGAGGCCGGGGCCAAAATCGTAAACACTTCAGTGAGGTTACTGTGATGAAAACAGTCTGCATTTTGACTACTTCTGGAATTGTATTTTATTTTTATCATTACTATTTTTTAAGGATTTTAAGTAATCTCTACACCCAAGGTGGGGCTTGAATTTATAAGCCCTAGATCAAGTCACATGCTCCACTGACTGAGCCAGCCAGGCACCCCTACTTTGGGGATTTTTACTCAATTACTCATAAAATTATTTGTTCATTTGTGAGTTTAAGACATAATAAAGAGCTATACCTCCTAGAGATCCCAATAAAGGGATGTGTATGGAATATGAAAATAACCTGAATTTGTATTTTGGTGTTTTATTCTGTTTTAATAGTCAGTAAAAGTCCATATTACCATGATTGTTTGATCACCTACAGTGAGTAAAGAGGTCAAATAGAGTTCTCCCCCCAACTTTTTTTTTTTAAAGATTTTATTTATTTATTTGACAGACAGAGATCACAAGTAGGCAGAGAGGCAGACAGAGAGGAAGGGAAGCAGGCTCCCTGCCGAGCAGAGAGCCCGACTAGGGGCTTGGATCCCAGGACCCCAGGCTCATGACCTGAGCCAAAGGCAGATGCTTAATGACTGAGCCACCCAGGGGCCTAGAGCTCTTATTTTGTGTGTTTTAATCCCTGTTTGTTGAAGTCAGAGGTTATTCCTTGACTGGTTCTATACTGAATAAAATACCTCCTTATGTATTTGGAATAAAAAATTGAAACCGTTTTGTTTTCAACTAATGAAATCTCCCTGTGACTGAATCAGAACTGTTTAAAACTATTAACGTAGGTTTGGAATTTACAGTTTTGTGGCACAGTGTACAGTGAATACTCTGAAGATGAAGTCTTAGTGAAACTTTGAACTTGCTTGGCTTTGAGAACATTTCTCTGATCGTGGTCATACTGGCTTGATGGAATTTGACAGTTCTTGAAATTGGCTTTTGTGGGACGCCTGGGTGGCTCAGTTGGTTGGACGACTGCCTTTGGCTCAGGTCATGATCCCGGAGTGCCGGGATCGAGTCCTACATCGGGCTCCCAGCTCCACGGGGAGTCTGCTTCTCTCTCTGACCTTCTCATCGCTCATGCTCTCTCTCACTGTCTCTCTCAAATAAATAAATAAAATATTAAAAAAAAAAAAAAGAAATTGGCTTTTGTTAACTTGTAGGTTCTTCAGTATAACTTACTGAAATATAAAATGTATAGAACTCTGCTCTAATTATCTAATTTAAAGTAAGGACTTGTACTGATCTGTTCTCTACAGCCAAACAGTTGGTGAGGCTAAAAGTGATTTATTTTTTCTTGTCTCATATAGATTAAATCCATAGTAGTTATCAGGTTTAATTAGGTGATTCCTAGTTGGCACTAGAAGTTGAAAATATTCATTTTCTTAGCTATGTATCTGATTATGAAAAAGACTGTCATAATTCTTGCTAGATCATCATTGGTACATGCTTAAGAAAATCTCCACTCCCACCTTCCCTCAGTTGCCAAACATAACACAGATGACTTTCTGATCTGTGTTTTAATTTCACCTCTCTGAATCCAGGTAACCAAATTTCTTTTGAATCAAGCAGGGTATAATAAGTAAAATACTTTGGGGCGCCTGGGTGGCTCAGTGGATTAAGCCGCTGCCTTCGGCTCAGGTCATGATCTCAGGGTCCTGGGATCGAGCCCCGCATCGGGCTCTCTGCTCTGCAGGAAGCCTGCTTTCTCCTCTCTCTGCCTGCCTCTCTGCCTACTTGTGACCTCTCTCTCTGTCAAATAAATAAATAAAATCTTAAAAAAAAAAATAAGTAAAATACTTTGAAGCCTGCCCTTCTGAGTTATGTTCATATTCATAGGCAGGAGAAGCATTCTCATTATTTGCTTGATGCATCCTTTGCACGGAATTACTTTTACTGGACTGAATGTGCTTGCCCTTTCAGCTCCGATGGCCAGCACTCCATAAGCAGAACGTAGATCATGGATGCTAGTAAGCTTCTCCCTTTTCCAAAAGGGGCCATAAAATTAAGTTTTGCAAGCATTCTGTCATTTTGGGTGGGAAGACGATACAATGTTGATAGAATATAATGTTGGAAAGTGTGGATTCATCTGGTACAGGACCATCAGCGCACAGTTTGAGAAAATAAATGTCAAACAAGCATTTTCATCTGGTGGGAATTCTAAGGTGCAATGTGTGCCTGTTGAAAGGGCTAAAATACCACTTCTAATTTTTTTTAAATGTATTTTCTTTTTGAAGAAGTAGTTAACTTCTGAGTATTCTAAAGGAGGTATTACTAGCACTCAGGGGCCAACCCTTCAGGTAGAAAATAAAACTTAAGTCATGGTCCTTTAATTGTACGTGTCCTGAAGCCAGACCATTTAGACACCAGTTGTGGCTTGTGGAGCATTACTTCAGAAATGTTCGTGTCGGGTTTTTCCCTGCTGGAAGTCTCCGTACTAGTTACAATTATGAGGTGCGATTAGAGGACCACTCCTGTAATTGGTCACGGCGAGGGGGCCAGGTGTCCACGCCACCACAGTGAGATTTAGGACAGCAAGATGTTGTGCCCCCCCAGGATAGGAAATTGACCTTTGTCTTCTTTCTCTCCTAGGTTGTCTTTTTACTCAGGCCACTCTTCCTTCTCCATGTACTGCATGCTCTTCGTGGCAGTAAGTACTCTGCGTTGTGTCCGGTGGGTTGCACGCTCACGTGTTCCGCCTCAGTGTCCCCTCCCATGCGGCCAGCTCTGGCATCCTCCGGAGCTTGGCTTATGTGGTTCGGAGAGGGGCCGCCGGTGCTTCTGTCGCAGCTGGTCACCGCTGGGTGTAGAGGGAGCAGACAGGCACACTCGCTGCGCGGGCGGTGAATCGGGAACTTTCAGGACCGTACAGGGTCTTCCCCGATGAAAGTGGTATTTCCTGCCAGTGGGAGAAACTGATCAAGTCTGCCAGCCTGGTGCTCGGAGTCAGTGGACGTGCACTCTTACTTTGGGACATATTTTCCAGCAGCTTCTCTGTCATCACCACAGGCCCCTGCTCTGAAGAACTGGGCCAAGGTGGCTGTGCTGGCCAATGACCTGACCCAAATAGGGAGCTCTGACCTTAGGAGCTCAGGGGGCCCCTTTCCTGTGGGGGGGGGGGGGTTGCTGGGTTTAGGGGTGGAGCTTCCAAATTTGTGGACGTGAAGACAGTGGTTGTTACTCCTTGAGTAGGTTTTTTTCTTCCTTCTACTTTCTGAAATACTTGATTGACTGCTCTCCGTTGGTCTAGAAAGGTTTCAGCTTCTGGAAGAAGTAATTGCTGTTCCGGGAGCTTAGCATCTCTTGGTTGGGAGGTTCACTTGTATCTGCTAACCCGGACAGCAGCCTGCCAGTTGGCACTTGCAGCATACAAAGTGGACAGTGAAGAGGGAGAACATATTTGCGTCCACATTTTGCATCTCTAGAGATGAGTGTTTATCCAGAGTCACTTAAGGAAGAAAGGCTTTAGGTCATATACTTTCCTATCCCTGTGAGTCTTTCTCTATAAAATTATCAAAATTTGTTGGGAAAGGGGGGAGATCTCTACCCTAAATGATGGCTACAATTTTTGTGTTAACTTTGTGAGTGGATTTTTATGTGGTTTTGTTCTGTGTGAATCTGCTGTTTGCTCTTTTTTTCCCACTCTCCTTGGTCACATTCCGTGCTCTAGTATTTAATGCTTACATTATAGGTCCAGGATATGTAATAGAATAGATTGTTGGGAGTTAGTTTGGTCTCAGTTGGAGACATTTTAAAATCAATTTTTACCAGAATCCTGCTTTCATTTGAAAAACCAAATTTGAACAGTCAAAAGAATGTAAAAATTACAGATGTGTGTGCTATACAAAATGCAAACCCATGATTTCAAAACCATTACAATGGGGCTAATTTTTGGCTTCTTCACCATTACTTGAAATGTCAGTCTTTTGTCTTAGGTTAATTTAATTTTGCAAGGAAGGAACAGGGTACCAATTAACAGAATTGGGGGCTTGCTTTTTAAAATACACACCCAAACATTTCTGAAAATGTGCCATGGGGAAAGTTAGTTATTTAAATGGAGGAACAAGAAATACTATTCCAATATGCTCTGTTCATTTATCCCATTAGGAAAAGTTAGCATTCTTTCTAAAGGGAGCCACTGCATATTTTTCCTCTTAAATAAGGCAGGGAGTCTGCAGGAGATGAAGGCTAGAGTCATTAGTATCCTGAGAAATCTTCCCAAAACCTGAAGTCTTTTCAGTGTTTGAACATGTTTTATATGCCCACAGCCAGACCTTGTCTGTGCCGCTTCTGTGTTTTGCTCCCTCACCTGTGTGTATCCTTAAGTCCTTAAGGAGAGAGTCAAAGTCCTTAAGGAGCGAGAGACAGTCCTTAAGTCCTTCAGAGTCAACATTAAGACTCTAATGTTGATATTAATGATTTGCATTTAAACTACTTTGTTGACTCTTTCTGATAATCCTCAGGAAGTAGGAGAAGAGGGATGGTCGCCACCCTTTCAGTAGGGGAAATAGGAGCCTTAGGAGCTGTTGAGGTCTGTCAGCTCTCTCTAGTGTTCACTGGGTTCCCTTGCTTTGCTGATAGACTGCTTGATCTGAACCCTAGCCCAGTTCTTGGAAAGGTCAGCTGATGACACATGACTTTTAGCAACTGTCCCCCTCCCCCAAGATTTTAGTTATTGATTTGACAGAGAGAGAGAGAGAGAGAACACAAGCAGGGGGAGCAGCAGAGAAGGGGGGAGAAGCAGCAGGGGTAGAGGGAGAAGCAGGCAGCTCGATGGTGGGGCTCAATCCCAGGACTCCGGGATCATAACCTAAGCTGAAGGCAAAGTCTTAACTGACTGAGCCACGCAGGCACCTCCAACTGTTTTTAATTGTAAAGAATATATTCTCAGATGTATCATATTCCATATCCTGTAGCTTACTGTTCATGTTCGCTCCTTTTCCCCTTCTCAAAATATCTGTACATTCAATTATAAACTTTGAGGGCTTTTTGTAAAATATGAAACTACTGTATAGAACACGAAATTAATATATAGAGGGCCTCAGTGGTAAGCCTGCTGTGTGGACACCCAGGAGTGTATGAGGAGGCAAGTTAAAGATCTAAGCAGAGGGAAAATTACCTTAACTGTAGGTTGGTAACCGGGTCAGTATGAGCTCTTAGAGGTAAAGTTATAATGAAAAGTTCAGATAAAGAGATTTGTCATAGACCAAGGCCTTTATGGAGAGGAAAGTTGGCCAGAGCAACCATGCACTGCATTTCAGTGACTCTTAAGCAGTGGAAATATTTACTTGATGTGGATGTGGGCCCCAGCTTTTATTTCAGCCCCTGAACACAGATGGCTCCCTGCTTTCCAGCTTTCACGTTTATATGCAACATTTAACCACTCCCATGTCCTCTGCCAGTTCCTTAGGCAGTGACTCATCTTGTTTCCCTAGGCATCTTGGCATCGTGGGTTAGTCCCAGATTTGGGTGGAGATGTACAGTCATTTAAATTCTGAGGACAGTTTTTGATAGCCAAAACTTCCACCCAGAAATTAACTTTAAAAATCTCTTAAAGAAAATATCCTGACCATTGTTTTCCTCTGACAGGCAGCCCAGCCCTGAACTTTTAACAGTGGCAGGGCAGTCAGCACCCATGAAAAGCACCTAGGCTGGCAGTAGCATACAACAGGGCTTCTTTGCACATACCTAGTTCCAGTGCTTAGTGATGCCACTGAACTTGGCCAACTGCTAAAGAATCCAAATTTACTTCACTGTCCAGGAAAGGATCCATGTTACGAGACTATTCTTTTTTCAGTATATATATAGATAGATCTCTATATATATAGGTTGTATTGGAATATACCGAAGGAATAAACTGAAACACGTTTCCCAGCAAACTGTACTATGGAGCCCGAAATCTCAGATTGTGTTTCTCACCGTCTGTTAGGAAATTCTTGGATTAATTACTACAATGGGGTCCCAGGGACCTTGGTGTCTGGGTCTTGCCTCCTCCTGTCTGGATAGTGCTCTTTGATGCCACCCACTTCTCTCCAGATTTGTACAACCTCTTACCCCGCACTTACCATGTAGTATCTACAATGGTGAATATTTCATGAAGATGGTTTCCAAAGTGGATTAATGCCAGGCATTGCACAAGTGAACAGAGCCCAGGAACTACATGAACCTTGTCTAATTGTAACATGGAATTCTACATCTAAATTTAGGAACTCTGAATCCTAAAGATGGTGAAATTGAAGCCTAGAATAAAGACTAAACAGAGGTCACCCTTAGGGTGTTCTCCTGGCCAGATTGTCTTCAAGTGGAGGTGGAACAATATATTGCCTGGCTGAGTCTTAGCTGGTTTCAAAATAAGCAGTGTAAGGAACAGTTCTTTGTGTTGAACACGCTACTGTTGGTCTAGCTCAGAAGTTGGCAGATGATTTTGGTAAAAGGTTAGGTCATAGGCTTTGTAGTCCACAATGCAGTTTCTTTTGTGTATTCTTCTTTTTTTTTAATAGCCCTTTAAAATGTGAAAACCATTCTTAGCTGGCAAGCTGACCCCCTGACTCTATTTAAAATGGAAAAAACAAACCCAAAACCCTCTTATTTTAAGAACAGATTAAGAACTCTTTGAGACAACAGCGTTTTGTAGTTAAGTGTTACAGGATCAAGGAAAGGCAAAATAAAAATAAACCAGCCTCACAAAATATTTTGGTCAGCAACCAGGTTTTTGTGTTGTTGTTTTTTTTTTTAATTTTATTTATTTGACAGACAGAGATCACAAGCAGGCAGAGAGAGAGAGGAAAAAGCAGGCTTCCCGTGAAGCAGAGAGCCCGATATGGGGCTCAATCCCAAGACCCTGGGATCATGACCTGAGCTGAAGGCAGAGGCTTTAACCCACTGAGCCACCCAGGCGCCCTAGCAACCAGGTTTTAAAAGTGAGAA
Organism: Meles meles; assembly: GCF_922984935.1. NCBI lineage: Eukaryota > Metazoa > Chordata > Mammalia > Carnivora > Mustelidae > Meles > Meles meles. The sequence goes on from NC_060068.1 coordinate 98,032,009, forward strand.
GTCAGACCCTTTATTGGAAGCTAGTTTTTGTTGTTTTTTTTTCTCCCCAGAAATTTTAGGCAAAAAAGGCTTGAGGCTCCTTTTTTGGTGATAATAAGATAATGAAAGGATACCTAAGTAGTGTCAATAGACATTGAATTTCCTCATTTAAAAAAGCTGTATAGGGGCGCCTGGGTGGCTCAGTGGGTTAAAGCCTCTGCCTTCGGCTCAGGTCATGATCCCAGGGTCCTGGGATGGAGCCCCGCATCGGGCTCTCTGCTCCGCGGGGAGCCTGCTTCCTCCTCTCTCTCTGCCTGCCTCTCTGCCTAGTTGTGATTTCTCTCTGTCAAATAAATAAAATATTTTTAAAAAATAAAAATAAAATTAAAAAGCTGTATATATATATATATATATTTTTTTTTTACCAAAAAAGTGTCCTTTTGCATTTTTTTCCAATGTGACCCCATGCATTGAAAAGTCCACACTGTTTATTTTGACGAGGTCTTTGTGTGCCCTACAAAGCTATCATGAGGCTCTTCACAGAGATTCAGTGTTGGATTCTCTCCGGTGAGTAGGAAGGCCTCTCTGTACTTGTCAGGGAACCATCTGCTGCCTGCACGGTGGTGGAGCATCTTCCTACAATCCCTTCTGCCTTTGAGTATCTGGTTATTTTCAGCAAATTGATTCTTTCTGTCCTTGTTCTCTTAAGGAATAAGATATTGCCTTTATGAGTCTCTAGTAATATCTCAGCTAAGTTTTTATTTTTTAAAAAAAATACTGGTCGTAGTAACTTATTTTCATCCCATTTTCAATAGGTTTTACTTTGCTAAGAGACTGGACTTTTTTTTTTTTTTTTTTTAAAGAGACGGGACACTTGACCCTACATTGAGCAGTTGTATTTTCCTGACCAGAAGCCCAATGCGGAAGAGTGGCTCAGCTTGCTTTTGTTGGAAGGAAAACTAAATCTGGAACCTTCCTTTTCACAAGTGTCAGTAGTGATGCCTGGTTTTAGTGCGGACATTCCTGGAGGATATTGGTGGACATTATGGTGAGGCCTGGAGGTGGTTAATTTGCTCTCCAAGTTCTCCTACGGTAGATGTCTGTCCTGCCTCTAATAGATGAAAAAGTGGGCAGAGCAGTGTAAAGGTTAGTAAAGTATATGATGGGTCTTTGTTTTTCCTAACTTTATTCTCAGTTTGTGCCTCCTAGAAAACCCCACAGGACTCTTGACTTTTCCTGTGACAGCAGGGATGACATTAGTGGTAGGCTCAGTTGTTCCTTTCACAAACTTGACTGTTCGTTTTGCCTCTGGGGAGCACCTCAGTGACCAGCTACACATTATTGCTTCCGTTTTGCCTTTTCTACCCTTTCTCTTATTTCTAGTTGGGAACTTTCTGCTTTGTTGTTTGTTTTACCAGAAGGTTGGATATTAGGATCAGGAGGGATCCAGAGACTAGAATTTCTCACGAGGCAGTACTCCCATCCACCAGTGGACCAAAATCCCCACGGGGCAGGTCAGTTGAGGCCAAACTGAAGCACGCTCAGAAAAGAATCTTAAAATGGCCCCGAGAGTGACAGAGATGGGCAGATGAACCACTTTTGGCTTAGGGTAGGGTAGCAGTGCCCACCTTGTACTGTACGTAGAAAGAAGCCATGGACGTAAATCCCATGCCAACTACCAGACCGCTCTTGTTCAGTAGACATTTAATGTTTGTTCCCATGGGCTTGTTTTTGAAGTTTTGCTCACCGTTTGAACACTGGTGTATAAATACTATTTTCCTTCCCAATTGAAACCTACCTTTTTAAAAAGTAAAACTCATCATTCAAGTCATAGAAATCCAAATTAAGAACAAAAATGGGATTCTGATTAAACAGAGGTAGCTAGTAGTTGGCACTTTATCTTTTGGTTGTAAGCAACTGACTCATCTCCCAGAGAAAAAAATGTGTGTGTTTTAAGATTTATTTATTTGAGAGGGAGAGCGAGAATGTGCGCATGCTTATGAGCAGGGGGAGGGACAGAAGGAGGAGGAGACAAGCCGACTCCCTGCTGAGCAGGGAGTCCCATGTGGGGCTTTTTAAATGTCCCTGAAATTATGACCTGAGCCAAAATCAAGGGTCAGACACTTAACTGACTTGAGCCACCCAGGCGCCCCAAAAAGAGTTTATAGTAAAGACACAGGTGTGCTGGAACTAGCACACCACCAGGAACTGGACTTGGTCCGCCTGTCTCACTGGCCGCCTGGCTTTTTGGTGTGGCTGCCACTCTGCTCCATTCTTTGATCTCTCGTCATGGCTTGCTGTCCTTGTCTAAACATAGCTTTTGCTCCCTTGTAAGTTTAGTTTGCAGGTAGCCTATCATGTACCCTGCAGGCGCTTTTCCTATACATTTTGAAAAAAGAGAACTCGTTCATCCTTCTGCAAATTCCAGAGGGAGAATACAGCCCAGCAGATCTCTGGATCAGGCCTGTCATAGGTCATCTTCAGTATCCTCTGTAAAGAGAAGGCAGAGCAGGGCGCCTGGGTGGCTCAGTGGGTTAAAGCCTCTGCTTTCGGCTCAGGTCATGATCCCAGGGTTCTGGGATCGAGGCCCGCATCGGGCTCTCTGCTCCGCGGAGAGCCTGCTTCCTCCTCTCTCTCTGACTGTCTCCCTGTCTACTTGTGATTTCTGTCACATAAATAAAATCTTAAAAAAAAAAAAAAAAAAAAAAAAAAAAGGCAGAGCAGTGTGGTCCAGATGGGGCTCCCCCTCCAACTGTGTCTGTCGAAGAACGGTTCCCCCAGGAGGGGAATTTTTCTTTTTTAAAAAAAATCTTGTATTTTTTTTTATAAACATATAATGTATTTTTATCCCCAGGGGTACAGGTCTGTGAATCGCCAGGTTTACACACTTCACAGCACTCACCATAGCACATACCCTCCCCAATGTCCATAACCGCCCCCCACCCCCCTGCCCCAGCAACCCTCAGTTTGTTTTGTGAGATGAAGAGTCACTTATGGTTTGTCTCCAGGAGGGGAATTTCTAAGTTGTTGACACTGCCACTGAGTCTGTCCCGAACCGTACAAAACACCAGGTGTAGAATTCCTTAGTTAAGAGAAGCAACTGACGTCCTTATGTGGATGTGTTCAGTGTGTAAGTGATTAGCAAATGCATGTGTGGGAAAGGTGGGGAGAGTGGAGTTTGCAAAGACAGGGACTTACAGAGCCTTTTTGTTATAAGCTTTAGCATTAAAGCAGGAGTACTGTCCCTGTATCTAGTTCTAGTAGAACAGCGGTGAGAGCTTCCAACACTGTTGCTCTGAGACAGTTATGAACATAGACTTCCCTCCACAGAGTCTTGTTTTTTAAAGGTACATATACGGTCTGTCCCCTTTCCTCTTAAAGGACAAGGAATAGAATAAAAAGTGGTAATATCACAAAATGAAAGAATGGAAAAGGAGAGAACAGGCAAGAGGTAATGACTTTGGGAAGGAGTTAAATGAGTGGTAGAGGAAGTCAAATCTCTAGTGCCTCCAGAAAGACAACCTTGTCTGCTCTGTTGAAGCTGCTGATGGAGGAAGAGACTTCTGGCTGGCAGCATGGGAGGAAAGTTGTCCATGTCTGGAGTTGTGGGCGTGTCCGCTGTGGAACTCAAGTGATCCAAGGTCCAGGAAACTCAGTGTGTTTAGCTCTGTGGCATCTACTGAAATGGAGGATTCTTCACAGCGACGAACAAGGCTGTTGTGACACCTGGTCTTCCCAGAGCTACACTGAGTTATCTTGGACTCAAGGAAACAGAGAGCAGGAAAACAGGAAGCACACCCAGTTAGTCCGTCTCACCTAGAGCTGAGAATTGTTCTGTGACCACAGCCTGCATACACACCATGGCCATTAGTCATCAGAAGAGCCAGAGCCTGGAGGGGAGGGTAAGGTTAGGAGTAAAACCACAATGGGGGGATTCCTAGTACCCCCTCAGGGTGAAATCATCTCTGGGTAGCCAGAGAAGAGGGTAATATCTATACTTGGGTAGATGTGTAAGGGGAAACTAGCTACTTAGAGGGGTGAGGGTTTCACCTAAAGTACATGGAAGCTTGGGTACTAGTCCATAAGTGAATGCTAATTCTTTTCACAGGGATGTTGAGGAATTTGGGGGCAAGCTACCTAGAGTTAAAGTGAGGGTCTCTGGAAGGAAAATACTGTCAGAAGGATTTTAGAAGCCTAAGTGAGGAAGGACCTTCAAAGTCCTCAGTTTTCTTTGGGTTGGAGGCACAAACTAGGACTAAGTGTAAATCCATTTTAGAGTTGGTATTGTTTCTTTCATGCTATGTCCTTAAGAGGGAGAGGTGCAGTTCTCCCTAAGGTACATTCATGTATGTATAATTCATAGGTATATATTTTTATAGCCTGAAGAACCCATGCCTTTAACAGATATATGAAAAGGCAGCTAAATAATCAAAAGAGGGACAGCTGAACCTTTGGGGAGTAACATCCAAAACTTGGCTTCAGCCCCAGTCCAAGTACTATTCTCTTTAAAAGAATAAAACATTTCCAATGAAGATAGAACCTAGTGAGGGGAATGTTACTGGCATGGTTGTTACCTAACTGGCTTCAGTTCCAGATGCAAACTTCTCTTCAGCCAGAACCAACTATCTCCCCAACTCCAGAATCTTTGAGACAAGCCTCTTACTGTTTACATTTTTATAGTTTCAACAACAAAAAAGGAAAAGAGAGGCTCTGCAGAAAGCCAGGAGTACTTTAACCAGCTAACAAGTGCAATTCAATTGAACAAGTGGTATGCTCTTTTACAATTAGATGTTTCTACTGTAAAACACTCGATAAAATTAGACAATCTCTGAGTTTTTGCCAGCTACTGAGAACTAAATGAATATTTGCTCACAGCAGTGCACAAAGAACTGGGAATGGATCTGTATATCTATTTCAAGTAGGCAGTGTCTATGGGCACAGTCATTCATAAATTGTTTCCTGAGGAATCCATTTAATTGTTATGAGTCACAAATTATCAAACAGAAGTTTTAAAATATATTTTAAACTATATTCTTATTAGATAGAAATAAGGCAAAATTTTTGTTTTGTTTTGTTTTTTAAAAAGAGACCAGATTTGCTGAAAGGAAATGACAGGAAAACTATCCAAACCCTTCTATATCACAGTCTTTAGAGATGCACTCAAGTCAAAGGCAGGCTGACACAGAAAAGGGGAAATTCTCAAGTCTGATGAGTACAGGGAAAAGTCATGGAACTTAAAAGATTAAAGACCACAGGTGCTAATCATAGACTAATTCACTGTTGGGTCAGGGCTCAACTAGAATCTGTATTATTTAGGCAGAGTATTGGATTTACTTAAAATACAGATTATGTAGTCTCCACTGCCCTTTAAAATAACCTGAGGTGAGCAGAACTCTTGAGTAAATTGAATCAATTAAACAAAGTCAATCTCTAGATAGACTGGGCGGAAAACATAGCAGCTTGGCCCACAGTAAAGACACCCCTGTGCTCAGAATGCTAGCAGTTTGTCCCAAGACTTGGAACTAAGGATTAACACTTGGCTGTGAATCAGAATTCTAACAGATGCAAGAGGAGAAGCTGCCCTTGAAATCCTTGGAAGTCCTAAACATGGACACCCCTTGTCATGTTTACAGTTTGAATAGTCATCTAGACAGGTAAAGTAATGAACTGTTCTAAAGACAAGTTTCTGGGGCAATCACCTTTTGTTTGGCTTATTTAAAAGGATTAAGTTGCAGGTGTTGATGAACAAGAATGCTTGCCTAAAGTCTTGTTCTATATATAACTTATACTCTGATTAGTTAATGGTTATTAATATATAATGACTTGTTCATGGAAAATACCAACCCTTTCGAGGTGTGGTGATACTTAAAATGTATAAAGTTTCCAGTTGGTATGTTGAGCTCTTCTCTTTATTCCTTATTCTCTATTAGCTTTACCTTCAAGCCAGGATGAAGGGAGACTGGGCAAGACTCTTACGCCCCACACTGCAATTTGGTCTTGTTGCTGTGTCCATTTATGTGGGCCTCTCTCGAGTTTCTGACTACAAACACCACTGGAGCGATGTACTGACTGGACTCATTCAAGGAGCCCTGGTTGCAATATTAGTGGTAAGTATACAGGGCAGCAGCCTACAGCTTGATACTGATAAACACTGGGAGGAGTAAGCAGAAATCCTGTCCCAGGGAGAAAACTATCCAAAGGCAGATAATGTGGCTCAGTAGTTTTTACTGGGTAATCACTCGATGTTATAACTATGTTGCTCTTGACAAAAGTTACAAAAGTACATATAGTTAAGATTTTTGTAAAAGGCTATTGCTACAGTGTTTAGTTTCGTTTTGGTACGAATTGCAGAATAACCTAAGTGCTAACAGAGTAAATCTATTTACTCAAGACCTAAGCAACTCTCAATTTAAAAGTATCTTTTTTTTTTTTAAAGAAGGGATCATCCCTCCCCCCTTTTTTTATTTGACAGAGAGAAATCACAACTAGACAGGCAGGCAGGCAGAGAGAGAGGAGGAAGCAGGCTCCCCGCGGAGCAGAGAGCCTGATGTGGGGCTCGATCCCAGGACCCTGAGATCATGACCTGAGCGGAAGGCAGAGGCTTTAACCCACTGAGCCACCCAAGCGCCCCTAAAAGCATCTTTTTATAACTCTGTTATTCGCCCCCCTCCTCACTTTTTGGTACCCCTTCTTTGTGATAGGGTTTTATTTTTGCCAACTGCCTGTTACAACTGTGTATATGGTTTTTAAACTGAGAATGGGACAAAAGTATTTAATGATGTAATTTATAACTTGTTTTCTGTAGGCAGTGTATGTATCCGATTTCTTCAAGAACAGAAATTCTCCTTTTAAAGAAAGGAAAGAGGAGGACTCCCATACAACGCTGCATGAAACACCAACGACAGGGAATCACTTTAGGAACAGTCACCAACCTTGAAGGTAGCAGAGTGCCCAGATGAAGCTGGCCCACTTTCTAAAGGAAAATGATTGCAACCAGAAGACAAGAGGATGAGTTTTCTTCATGGTGTACAAGCCTTTAAGAGACTGCTGCTGCTATACCTCTTGGATGCCCACTTTACCTGTGTGTATATAGTTACATTTAACACAGTAGTTCTCTAATAGCTCTAAGTTCATTAAAAAAAAAATTCAAGCCTTTCACTAAAACAATGCCCACCTGTACATTTTTTATTAAAAAAATGTAATGCTTATGTACAAATGTGTATGTAATATGCTTTCTTCGGATGATGCCTGATTGAAGTATAATATGTATTAAAATGTCTGAGTACAACTGCTTTGAAATGGGAGAACCAAATCAACATTTCTGTAAGCATTTGTAGTCAACTGTAATCAGGTGGTGAAAAATTTAAAATCCCACATTCGTTTAGCTAATTCTTTATAAGTAGAGGCTGGCAGCAAACACAATATCTCTCTTGATTTTGGTGATTCCTAAGAGAAAAGAAAAGACAGTTTAAACCTCCATTATCACAAAGATTGTAATTCCCCTTCGGTGGGGTTTTAATACAACAAACCTGATGACACAAAACCTTGCTGGTCTAAAAGGAGAGCAGGGTAACTTAGAAACCAGACTCCTTCTACTCTTGTGACCCTAGACTCAGTACCCTGTGTCTGTGTGTCTGCGCAGGGCTGAGACGGTGTCTCAGACTATGCACAAAGACTCACTGAGGAAAGGACTAAACCGTCAAAGGCAGTTATTAGCTGACCCCAAAGCGTGAATTTTCAGCCTATTTCAGGAGACACTTTATTTTCACTTACCACGTGAGATTCTTTCTGAACTAAGGCAGGACAAAGTTTATTATTTAATAAGTTTACATAATTAAACTCTGGCTGATTAAATAGGCCTGCCCCATCAACCATATGGAACCAGTACCCAGTTGTTGCACACCTTTGAGGACACTGGTTAGCAGAAATCATTAGGGGCTGTGACTATATGAGCAACTCAGAGCGACAAGGTGGCTGGCTGCTATTCTTTAATGTGTGTTTTAACTCACAGCCCTTTTTATTGGCAAATATTTAGACAGAACAAACTGTAAGCAGGTTATATACTCCCTCCGGCCCCCTGCCTGCCTCTAGTTACTACCACCTTGGACCGGCCATCTGGTTTTTCCTAGTCTTCCTGCTTCTACCTTGCTAATCTGCAGACTTCCCTGCAAGGCAACAGCAAGAACTGCCAGAGCACACCACTCCTGTGGTCAAACCTCCAATCATTTCAGAAAAAAGCCAGGGGCTGAGGGGTAACATGATCATCTCTTTTCTCCTTCCTACTATTCTCCTCACTCTGCTCTAGCCATATTGGTCTCTGGCTGTTGCTTACATCTATCAGGCATACATGAAGGGCCTCAATACCACCTTCTGAGTGGGGGCCCTAGCCCATCTCCTCTATCCCTCAATTCCTATTGTCTCTCCCTTTCTTTTCCTGTAGACTTAGCACAACCTGAAATACTTTAATTGTTGACTTAATTTTATGTCTCCTCACACTAGAATGTAAGCTCCATGAAGGCAGGGATTTGTGGTTTTTTTGTTCACTGCTGTATCCCCCGGTGCTTAAAATCATGCTGCACATAGCACACAATAAATATTTATAAATGATTACATATAAAATCTTGAAACTTTTTCCCAGAGAGACACTCTAAAATGTTATTTAAATACTACTAGATGGCCCTCCATGGCATTCCAGTGAAGAGCATCTGAAAATGTCTTCCTATGTTACGGCCAAGAACTCAGGTCTCAGAAGATTTGCCGTAATGATTAGAAAAGGGCCACAGACTGGATACTGACCTTCTGCAAATTTGTTTTCCAGCTCAGTGTTTCCAATGGCTTTTGCTGCTTGACACATCTGTCGAAGCAGTTCTTCCAGGCGCCTCATACAACGAATTATGCTGCCTGTAGAGAAAGGAAACAAATCACTTGTAAAATGGAAATAACCAGAACAGTAGAACTTTTGTTAGAGGCAAGGTAGGAGAACATGGGATGATTAATAGTACTTTGAGGGACTTCCCATCCAGTAAATGAGGTTGAAGACCTGACTGGCTGCCTGGTAGGCACTAGGAGAGATACAAAGGCTAAGTTTAATTTCCCATCCCTGGCTAATGGTAAAGAGTCCTAATTTATTATGTGTTGACATTTGCTCTTGTAAGTTCACAAAACGCCCTGGCAGCAGGGCGAGAGTAACTTTGGATTTAGGGCACCAAGATAACCTATAACCTGGGTCTGTAAGCACGAGGAGGTCTCTGTCAGACAGTAACAAAGGCAGACCACTGGGCCAATGCAGGGAAGTGCAACAAAAGTGCAGCTACTCAAGGACCCTGAGGGCGGCCTACTGAGGTATCTGGGTACCATCCGGTGAAGAGAATGCACCTGGAGATTTTTAAGCAGGGGACAAACAGCAGGATCAGGTCTGTCATTTTAAAGCTGCAATCATTCACTCTTCTTGACCTCAGACTTTTACCAGTGCTTTCTTCATACCATGTGTCCTCAAGGGAGCACAAAGGAGAAGATAAGTCTCTTCCCACCGGATTTGACTCCCTGAGATCAGTGGAGTTTTTTTCGTTTTGTTTTTATCAAAGCTGAAGCTGTAAACATCACTTAACTTCTACCACACTTGAGCAAGCAAGGGACCTGGGATCCTTTCTCAGCTATCTGTTTAAGTTTAAAAGTCTTGGGACTTTATTTTTAATGTGTGAAGTATATTAGAAGAATTATCGGTTCTGTCTGATATGCGAGGTATGAACTCCTCTAGTTTAAGTCCTTACCATTATTAACTCATTTTGACACTGAATTAATCCAGCAACATTCATCAAGTTCTTATAATACACTGTGCACAGTTGAGTTTTCTCTTAATGCCCTCCATGTTCTCTTCCACTGTGCCCAGTGCTTGGGGGGAAACTGGGGAGAGTTAACTCAGGAAGGAAGACATAATTTGAGTTTAGATGAAGATAAGATAAAAGCCATTTGCCCAAGAGAATCCACATAATGCAGCAGCAGGTGCCCACGCACATGTAAAGCACCTTCTCTCCCCGTGGGACAATTCCAAGAGCCAAAGATAATACTGCAGTAGGGCCTGCACCCCTAAGGACAACGTTCCTGGTTGCTGTACCCACCAATGAGCCAGAGCAATGAAAACACAATGATGTTACTTTCACGTTCTGGGAGGTTTGTGGGATGACACTGATAATGAAGACGACCAGCACACAGGTTACCTTAAAAGACAGATGGGGATAATACCCTGCCATCTGCTACCTGTAGGATATTTGCCTACTTTAGATTCGGTTCAATACTGTTTAAAAATTTTTTAAATTATTTTTTTGACAGAGAGCACAAGTAGGCAGAGAAGCAGGAAGCAGGCTCCCCACTGAGCAGAGAGCCGGATGCAGGGCTCGATCCAGGACTCTGGAATCATGACCTGAGCCAAACGCAGAGGCCCCAACCCACTGAGCCACCCAGGCGCCCCAGTTCAATACTATTTAAACAGAGAGTATCCTCTACCTAACTCTGACTTTGTCACTTGAGATAAATGTACAAATTCTTTGACATTGGCAAAACTCTGAAGGAATGTAAAATGTCATGATACAGCCCTTCAGCCAAAGTATTCCAAGCCCATTGGGCTTTTTTTTTCTTCCTTTTTTAGGTCCTGTTCTCATCAAAAGGTTCATGAATTCTAGGAGAAAACTCCAGCCTTCAAATATAGCCTATTTCTACTACACAACTCTGTCAAAGTTACTTAGTACCTAGCAAGGGACTTCGTAAGAGTCAACAGCAAAATGGCAACCAGAACAGAGACAAATTCTGTAAAATCCAACCAATCACATATATACACATAATAACCCTCAGGACTTTCTTATATTACTGGAGAGTAAAGTTACCAATCTTCCTAGTTACATTTAGGCATCAAAGAAAGGAAAAAAGGATGATATCCAACACTTTCTGAGCACTTATTTTGTGGTGGGTCTTCTAATACATTATCTCATGTAAAACTTCTCAACATTTACAATTGGAACAAGTACTGTCTTCATCCTCATTTTACAGAAAGGGAAAAGGAGAAGGAGAAGTTGCATACATAACCTGACCAAGGTCAGAGCCACAGACCAAAGATTCTAGAGCCCAGGCATTTACCAATATCATAGTGACTCACAGAAATATCTTATTTTCTAAATTTTCTATAATAAATGTGTATTACCTTATAAATTCTAATTTATATTTAAGAAAAATTATAAATATTTTTAAGTTTTTAAAAAGTTTGAGAGCACGCATGTGCAAGTGGTGGTTGGGTGAGGGCAGCAAGTGGAGGCAGAAAGAATCCTCAAGCGGACTTTCTACTGAGCATGGAACCTGACGTGGAGCTCTATCCCAGGACTGTGAGATCACGACCTCAGACAGAATCAAGAGCCGCTTACCCCACTGAGCCAGCCAGGTCCCCCAAATTTTTAAAAAGTTTTTTAGGCCTTATGCTAAAGCTTTTCACTTGCATAAAAATCTTCATTGCCAGGTAGTGACAAAGAATTTACATTAATGAGTTTCCAGAAATAGTAAGCAGTAAAAATTGGCAAGCAGGATCCAAATACAGGAGTCTGTTTTCTGAATCTGGCAATTAAAGTCACTGGTGTCTTGTAGTAATTTCACCTGATCTTAGCCAAAAGGCCGAGAGGCGAGTCTCGTAATTTCAACAAACTAAGATAACACATTACCATGGATCAAGATGGAAATGGGGAGTAAGGAACTGAAGGTGGTCTGTTCTCAACTAGTCCTGAGTCCCTGCTGAAAAAGAAGGAGGGATTGAGGGTGATGACAACAAAATAGCTGTCAAGACAAACTGACAGCAGCAGCTCTCATTTATTGAATGCTATGTGCCAGGCACTGTGCTAAAGGCTCTCTATACGTCACATTAGCCTCACACTATGAGGAAGGAGCTATCATACTCATTTTATAGCCAAAGAAACTGAGGCACAGTTAAGTAAGTTGCCCAAGATCATTTAACTGAGTGAGTAGGATTTATGGCCAGGATTCATGCTCTTGCTCTTAACCACCTGGTTATGTTTGTAGCTGAAAAAGGTGTGGATGAAAACTATAAGCCTATTATTATTATTATTATTTTTTTTTTTTTGGCCCTGAAATTCAGAGCAAGTGCGGAAGGGTAAGAAAGAAAGAAGAGTAAGGTAAAGGATAGAGGTACATGAGTTTCTAGATAAAGAAGACAGACCTAATGTTTTCTCCCTTTCCTATGATGCATGAGTGACAACCTATGAAGCTGGGGGCAGAGCTGCTGCAGATACTTAACACTTCATGTCCATTATCTCTGGAAGTGGACAGACCAGGGATTACATTTCAGCTGTGCCATTTACTATGTGAGGGGCTGTATTAGTAAGTTAGGAGTGACTTCATTGTGGGTGATAAAAATATTCTAAAATTAGATCATGAAACTCTGAATACACTAAAAACCACTGATTTAGTACAAACAGAAGGATCACTTTGTGCTTAATATGAGTTCTTCCAGAATGGTAATATAAACGTGAGGTGGAAAATGATCAGTGACACTGAATTGGACATTTAAAATGGCGGATTTTATGTTATGTAAATTCTGTCACAATTAAAAAAAAAAAGGCAGTGATTAGTCAGAATTCAATTTTACTTCCTATTCTAGCCCCTGGCCCACAACCATTAAGTTTACTTTGTCTCTGTGGATTTGCCTATTCCGGACAGTTCTTATAAGTGGAATTATACAATAAGTTGCCTCTGTGTCTTTTTTTTTTAAACTTAGAACTTTACTGTGTTCAATTTCACCCACATTTTAGCAATAATCAGTATTTCATTCCTTTTTATAGCTGAATACTACATTACACTGATAAACCAGAATTTATTCATCCACTAATGGACATTTGGGCACACATGCAATCATCAGATTCATCTGGTTCTTGAACAGAACAGTATTATTCTCATTGAGGATGGAAAGCAACACCTTTCTCTGAATAGTGTTTCCATCTGTAGCTTTCTGGGATTCCACAAAGTGGTCCCCCATAGTTCATGTCCTGAATCTGATTTAATATTCCTATCTAGGTGGTTTTAATGAGTTTGACTGAGGTCAGGATCACAAATATATTTTTCTGCAAATACTAAGAACAAGATCCCAGCTTAGGCTAAATCCCTTCTGGAGAGCAGAGACTGCTACTCACAATGCACCAAGTACAGCACCAGTCCTGATTCCCACTAGGGTCTCAGTCATTATTCATCAGATGCGTAAGTATCAAGTATTAATTTCTAAGTACTTTAGTAGTAAAATTTTGCCAAAAGTAAAACAGAAATGATATATGTTAATAAATGGTCACTCTATTATTATTAGCGGAAATATTTCTAAGAACAAATCAACTGGCAAATCCCTAATGACACTGATGTCCCCTGACCCAGGGAAGGGTACAACTATGCCAGCTGAAGGGCATTTAAAAAGAGTGGAAGTGGAAGGACAGTGTCGGAATGCACTACATGGTGAACAGTTTCAAGTGAGAGCACATGTCATCATCATTTTCTACTCCTGCGGTGAAGGAGTAGAAAAGCAAGTCTTTCATGTGTAGTGAAGACTATAATACTGCTGTTGTTCAGACAGAAATAAAATTTAATGGCCACTGAAAGCTTCCATGGATCTGCTACATAGATCAGTAGACTGAAACCCTAGGCTTGAGCTTCTACAAATACTGTTTCAAATTGCTTTCCCAATTTAGTTTGACAGAAATAAGAAATAACTACATTCTTACCATTTTTTTCAGGGTGATAATAGAGGAAATAATTATTTGTATGAAGTCTTAAAAATTCCTCAACTGAATCACGGTATAAGTTCTTCTCTTATATTAGGCATCCCCTCAAATACACAGTATTCATCATTACAATGTTAGTTTGTGCCAATTAATGTTTGAAAAATACTTAAAACTACTTCTGAGGTTCATGACTTGAAATGTCATATAAAGGAAATTTTTCATATAAATTAAATTTTCATATAAAAAGAAAATTAAGAACCTAACTGGAAACAAATATGGTTTGAGTGAAGGGCATTTTAAACTTCCAGTGCAATCATTTTCTGCCCATCAAAGTAAAGACACAATGGACTATGGGCTAGAGCTTTGATTATAGTATTTTTCCAATTATATAAAGCATGTACAATAACAAGATGAGGAGAGAACAGCTATTCTGAAATGGAAGAACTAAGTAACAGCACGGTAAAAAAGGGGAGGCACACAGTATGTAAAAAAAGAAAATACTCTCCTAAGTAAATCAAGGTTCTCAGTTATTATTTTTGCTGTTTAATTATGCTGTTTGATTCCTAAGAGTTAATATATAGTCCATCCCAATTTTAGAAAGAAAAAGTATAGCTGATACAATGGCACCCAGACCAGAAAAACATGAAGATTGCACTGATGTTAGAACAAACTTCAAGTTATAATTACAAATGGAATTCCCCAGATTTTCAAACTTTGATTCCTTCACACAAACTGTGATGTAGAAATAGCCCTAAGGAATTGAAAGGGGGCAAAATGGACTTCAGGAATGCCAGGAGACTCTGGAAAACTGCAAACTCTTATCAATTTTAGCAGTTTCTGATCTGTCTTCCTATACTGTGACAACTCTTCCATTTGAGTACAGAGAACAGAAAAAACAGTCCACAAGGACAATTTTTTTAGGACACCCTGTATGTGCAGGTCTGTTGCCCCTTAATTTTTCTTCAAACAAACAAAAGGAACTATTCTCTGCTCTGAACCACTATTATGTCATGTGTCTGACTTCTCAGAGAAGCAAATATTTTATAAATATGAGCTACTAACAAATCTTAAAATTATTTCGGCATAGAACAGTCACTAGTTTCAGCCTTGTGTTCCAAAAAGATGCCAGACTGCAGAGTGGTGGATGCTGTATGATTGCCTTTACACCACACCACATAAGCGGTCGTATATGGACCTCAGTTCCTGTGTGTGAAGCAGTGTTCATAAGCAAGATCAAGTGTCATGCTTCCCTCTTCTGATACCTTCAGCTACTGCATCCCACTGTGAACTACTACAGACCTCCTTACCATTCCTACAAGCACAAACTGTCAGTGGATGGAGAAGGTACAATCTAGGTCAGGATTTAAGAAGTCTTTAGGTGACACTAAATTCAAGGATAAGGCATTATGGTGCTTAGATGAACTTATTAACTACCATGTGACTTGTAATCAGAGGCTAGGGTTTAAATTATAGTGCCATCATATACCACACCTCTATGACCTTGGGGAAATTATTTACTTTTTAAAAAACTCAGCTTCCTTGTGCCAAGTAAAGTGTCTACCCTGAGTTGCCATTTTGGTGATGAGATCTAAATTATATAAAGTGCTTAGCACAATGCCTGGCACACGGTAGTCACTTTAATAAATGATGATGGTCTCAGTAAGAGAATACTCAGAATAAGATTTTGGAACCACATTACTAAATGATCATTTAATGGAGGATTAGAAATAAATTTCAGAGACCATAACAAAAAATATATATACTATTTAAAAACTTTAACGTTTTAAACCTTAAAACCCATGAAGTTCAGCAGAGTAAAGGCTCAAAGTTGAAAATTTTAATATTCTGTTGCAGAGATGTTTGACCTATGCATCATAAAAATCTATGATTCATAAACTCAGTAAATGATCAGTCTTTAATAATACCAGTTAAAAAGTATATATATCGAATGTGTCAAAAATACAATTTTTCTTAAAATAGAGCTACAAACAATAGCATTTTAAATATTCTTATAATAATCTCTTAACTCTCTGAAGTCCAAGCTCATTTAGTTTCATTTTTTAAAAAGGTCAATGTAAATATCTAATTTGATAAATATCATTCACTATCATAATTCTCTATATAAGCCCATCTTTTTGAAATGAGTAAAACATTTCTAAAATGGTCTCCCTTAGATACTTTTTTTCACTGCTTATAAATATTATTTCTTACATTCCCTCTTCCTTTATTTTTTCTTCTTAAAATTTCTGTTCAGTTGAATAACAATTATTCTTCAGTCTTAATGACTTTATTTAAAAAGGCTGCTCATTAATCTGATTCATGCTGAAGTACAGCATCTCACTGAGGTCAAATCTGTTATTAGAAATGCAACGATGGACAGCATTTTTAGCTCTGCTTTTAGTGGAATTAATATAATAAGCCTTTAGATTACTGCCAAGAGATTAAAAAAAAAATTTTTACACGGACTTGACTTACTAGATCATCTGTGATGTCATTACCATTCCATTTACTACCAAAAATTAAAAATAATGTACTATTCTTATTTAGTTAAAGAAATGCCATCCTGAGTATATTTCTTGTATCAGAAAGGAATGTATGGGGGCACCTGGATGGGTCAATCGTTAAGCATCTGCCTTCGGCTCAGGTCATGATCTCAGGGTCCTGGGATCGAGCCCTGCTTCGAGCTCCCTACTCAGCAGAAGGCCTGCTTCTCCCTCTCCCACTTTCCCTGCTTGTGTTCCTGCTCTTGCTGTCTCTCTCTCTCTGTCAAATAAATAAATAAAATCTTAAAAAAAAAGAAAGAAAGAAATGTATCTATACAGAATTTAAACATACCTTCAAAAACATCTGTCATTTTGCAGATATGGGCAAATGTAGCTCCAGTTGCCCAGGTATATACTACATCCATTAAGTGAGGTTTGAATGAGCTTAGGTAAGTTTCCTCATCAATTTCCAGTTTGGCTTCTGCTGAAACTTTTGCAATCCTTTTAGCACATTCCTTTGAAGATAAAAGATTTACTTAAAATTTCTTCCTTACTTAGAGTACTTGCATACTTTTTTTCTTTAGGTTTCCAGAGCCAGATTTCCACAAGACCCCTTTTTCTTCCTAGATTCTTATGCCCATAGTTTGGATATGCTGTACTTCTAAGTAGTTACAGTCCCTTTTCCACTGCTAAGTGACCCAACTGTAATGTTTCCCCATTACACTGAATTAAGAAAAATTTATCAAGAGTGTGATTTTCACCCAGTTAAAACTTTTTTTTTTTTAAAGAAACTCTTCATTAAAGTCATTCAAGAGTAGCATTTAACTAATCTCTAAGTCTTTCATTAACAGCAACCAAAAAAACCCTCAAAGACATCAATAACAAACAGATTGAAAAAGACACAAATCCCTATGGCAAAGTAATGCTTTTCCCCAATAATGCTTTAAAAAATATAAATCTTAATCTCCCCCTTCCCGCCACAGTGAGATATTTAGATTGATTCTTTTCTCCTTGGTAATATAAAAGGTCGAAACTGCCTAGTTCTATATAAACTTCCCTAGTTCTAGAAGTTTAAATTTCTTAGTAATAAGGAATATTAAATGTTCCACTGAAGAGGCTCTTTTTATGATTCATTTCCCTCTCTTTCAGTGTCATATAGTTCATATTTCCCTCTCTTTCTGTCTAGTGTTAAAGGTAGATAAAATCAGTTCATCCTAAGAAAATCATAGAACATACAAATTCATTACTATAAGCTACTGGGGCTTTAAGGACCGAGGGGTAATTAATTTCTTAGGATAAAACATGTTTTTAAAATTTTGTTGTAAACTACAATGGAAGGACATAGAAAAACTTAAGCAAACTAATCCTAGTCCATTAAGATGTCATTCTTAATACCAAGGAAAACAATGCAGGCACTGAGTTGTTGATATCACCGATCTACATTACGCAGGATTAAATCTACACTCACAATAACTCAATATAATTTATTACACTGGTGGGGGAGAATATTTAATTATTAAAGTAAAAATCACAAATGACGTTACCAACACACCATTAAATGACAAGACTACCACCAAGTAACAAACTTAACCTTGAAGGAAGTAGTCTCTGTGGAATGATAAATACTAGGATTAGACTGTCAAAAATGCTCATTTTACATATACTATTCATAAAGCATGCAGTTCAACATACTCATACCTGCATTTGACGAAGTGGTCCTGCTAATTGCTCTGTTAACTTGGGCATCTCACTAGACTACAAAAGGAAAGGATGTAAAAACCCAAGTTTAACATGTTTTCTACTGTAACAAAAAAAAGTTTTCATATTATCTATCAATATCAAATAACAAGACCTTAGTTATTAGCATTTAGAGTTTCTGATGACCTTAGCTGATGTAAGCAAAATTACCATTCCTTTCATCCTAAATTATATTATTATACTTCAGAGGAAAATATTACACTGCTAACTTTACAGTTTATGAGCTATTTTCTTTGACCACAAATGGAATGGAATAAGAGCAAATATTATAAAAACACCCATAGTAGTTTAGTTACATCAAAACTATTATAAACTATTTTATCACAGTTTGATTTTGAAATAGTTTTGGCTCCTAGGCAACTCTAATTCTGTGGAAACCAAAAATTTGGGATAAAGAACATTAAAAGTAGTGTTCTCAATTTTTATTTTACCCAGGTATTACTAACTGGGCAAATGAACTTGGACAAGTGGCTTGGATTCTGTGTGTTGGCTTCCTATCCTGTCAAAGAGAAAGAAAAGGTGAGATCCTCAAAACCCTATTCTGTTGTGATTAGAATAAAGACGGTTATTTGTGAACAAAGGCTGACAAAAGTAGCCTTACACAAAAACAAAATTATTACAAAAATATTATGTATGTGTGTGAGAGACAGGATTTAAACAGGTAAATTCCCTTAAAAAGCTATCACAGGTTAGTTGCAACAGTTATGCCTTTATTTTAAGCATCAGTATTTACAGGACTGGTTGTCCTGTGCATGTTATATGTATATTATGTAATAATGACCTAGACTCTGTATTATTCCTGTCCAATTAAAAAAAAAAAAAAGAAAAACCATGATGAATGGTGAAAAAACAAAATGGTCACAATGAACTCAACAACTCAGTTTATGAACTCAAGACTACTTAACATCTTTGCTATTCTGTCCATCCATGGTAAATAGTTACTGACCACTTCCTCTCTGGTCAATGTAAGTAGAAGACACTGGTCCTGACAAAAATAACTTAAATGTTTTTTCACCAATGGTCTCTCACCAGGTGTATATACAATTTGTTCCTTCATCTCTCCTTTTTAAATCTCAATTCAAATTTCACTCCCTTGGTGAGGCCTTTACTAATCACTTATTTAAAATAGTAACCTTATCCCAGTGTTTTCAATCTGCCTCCTCTGCTTCACTTTCCTCCAAAACCCTCATCACCATTTGACAAATCTGTGCATACTTTACTTCTTTATTGTTTACCTTCATCTACTAGTATACAATACGATTATCAGGAAAGCAAAAATTTCTGCTGTATCTCTAGTGCCTAGATCTGGGCAGTACACACAGTAGATTTTTAATAAATATTGGTAGTTACATGATATTTATATTCTAAAGATCATATTTAATCTTTACTCTTAATGATATAAAAAATGCAAGGTCACAGTTTTAGAAAGAACTCATTTTGAAAAAGTCAGTATATTAAGCAGACTTCTTCATATTTATAACAAGTACTTTACTATTAAGTTTAACCTTTCCATGTGGCTAGAAAACATTCTTCTAAAAGTATCAACAAAATTCCATATAACTTGTAGTGCAATTTTCCATCTTGATGTTGAAAGGCACCACCACAAGAATTGATGACACTACATATAACACAGTGTGGTTTCACTGAACAAATCTTAATTAACCACATATAGCAACATCTTGCCCACAAATTTCAGAATAATGGTTTGGTTAAGTCCAACTCCTTTGAGGAAGTACATACTTGGGCTCTCAGAAAACAGGACTTTTATTTTTATTATGATTTTTTAAAATTTTATTTATTTATTTATTTGACAGAGATCACAAGTAGGCAGAGAGGCAGATGAGAGAGAGCAGAGGAAGCAGGTTCCATGTAGAGCAGAGAGCCTGATGTGGGCCTCAATCCCAGGACTCTGAGATCATGACCTGAGCCGAAGGCAGAGGCTTAACCCACTGAGCCATGCAGGTGCCCCCATTTTCTGATTTTTAAGAGTTGCTGAAAGCAAACTAACTACTCAATGAAAAAATTACTGTGAAACCACTCAATGAAAAAAGTACTGCAAAAACCAGCAACGAGAATCCACAGCCGCTACCCTCAAACCTTACCTATGACAACTAAGACTTCAGCCACTCAGAAAATCAGTTGCTTCATAATCAGATGCTTCATCTTCAAATCAGGAGAGATATTAATTTAACCTCACTACCCCCTCTTATTTTCACTCTTTTGCCTAATTTTATTTTCATTCTTTCATCCTCTTCTTTCTAGGACGATCTGACCAGACCAGATCTTCAAACAATGCACTGGGTTACAGAAGAAATTAAAGGCTTGGAATATGATTAACGACTATCCACAAATAAAATCTTATTTCACTCTTTCTGATAATATGTATTTAATTATTTAATATTCTCTTAGATATTTGTGTTAAAATAGTGATTTCTGATTAATATTAGCCATAATGTGTAAATATGAAACACTTTTATAATTAAAAATATCCATAATAATATTTACATTACAGGATGTGTGAATTAATAAGTAAGGTATGTTGAATCTATTAACTCACATTCTCTTGAAACACAAAGCAGCTAAGTAGTGCCGTTGCCTGTTCTGCAGACAGGTCATTGAAAAGGCCATTAAACATCATCTCAGTTAGAAGGAGCTCATCAGCACTAGATCACCACAAAAAAAAAAAAAAAAATCAAATGTCATAATATAAAAATACAAAATGTATATATATGTGCTTAAAATATAGAAAAATTTTTTTTCTTTTTTTTTAAATAATATTTTATTTATTTGACAGAGAGAAATCACAACTAGGCAGAGAGGCAGGCAGAGAGAGAGGAGGAAGCAGGCTCCCCGCGGAGCAGAGATCCCGATGCGGGGCTCGATCCCAGGACCCTGGGATCATGACCTGAGCCGAAGGCAGAGGCTTAACCCACTGAGCCACCCAGGCGTCCCCATATTCAGGTTTACATCATAAAGATTAGAATGATCAATCCAACAGATTTTTTTTTTTTAAAATCTCTCCATCTTTTTCTTAACAATTTCCTTGTATTTACAACTGTCTTTTAAAAACTGTCAAGGACAACTTAGCAAACAAATAATAAAAGACTATTGTCACAAGTCCTTTTAGTAAAATGGAATGGTCCAAGTTCCTAGCACAAAACATTACATAACTCCTGCTTTCTGAACAGAAAGGAAAGTAAAATAATCCTAAAATTTTCTTTTTGTCTTTAGAGATATATTATTCACTCACTGATTCTTCAGTTTGAGAATTTACCTGACAGTCTAAGATTTTGCTATATGATTAATTTCACCATCATCACTGTTATCTTCTGATTTGTGTAATAACTGCAAAATATCTTTACTATTTTCTCTCTGCCATCATGGATGGAAAACAAAAAAATCTGAATGCTCAAGTGTGCTCAATGGAAGCTACAAAAGACTAAAAAGATAGTGTTTCTAGAATTCTGTAATCAAGGTTCAACAATGTACCTTACATTTATAAAAGGGTTTAATAGACCCATTTGATAATTTCGAGGGTGTTACCTCTATTTAAAAAAAAAAAAACAAGCTAACTTTTATTTTTTGACTTCTAAAAAAAGAATAAAGTCACAAGCTATCAATCTTTAAGAGTAAAAAACTCAATTTGGGTTCCTGGTGGTAAAATGAGAGTTAAGTCAAAAAGAGGACAACACAGGGGCGCCTGGGTGGTTCAGTGGATTAAGCCGCTGCCTTCGGCTCAGGTCATGATCTCAGGGTCCTGGGATCGAGCCCTGCATCGGGCTCTCTGCTCCACGGGGAGCCTGCTTCCTCCTCTCTCTCTGCCTCCTTGTGATCTCTCTCTCTGTCAAATAAATAAATAAAATCTTAAAAAAAAAAAAAAAAAGAGGACAACACAAATAGTGCAAGAGTACTTCAAGAACTACAAATTACTACATACACACCACTAAGGTGGGATGCAGAGAAGAAACAATAGTAATCGCAGGAGAGTGATCTAACAGGTTATACAGGCAATCATGAAAAAAAGTTGAGGAGCTTAAAATAAGATCAGAGAAATTCACAAGAAGTTTCAGAAAATGCAGGAAAAAATATGTAGGAATTGGATTTGGGGTAGGAGTGAGGAAAGGTCATTACTGAGAGAAAAATAAGTGTGGGATGTAGCTAGAGAGGAAAGGGCAGTAACACATTAAATTATGGCATTTATTCTAAAAGCAATAGGGAAAAACAGAGACTTTCACCAAAACAACGAAATTACACGATCTGTGCTTTGAAAAGAATACTGGGAAAGCAGTAAAAAGAACTCTATCTTGAGTCTTCATAATCTCTATAATCAAAAATGAGGGTTTCTGCAGTACTCTAAGCAAGAAATAATGAAGGCACATTAGTCAGTGGGAAGATTTAAAAAGGGCAGAGACGGAGGAAACAGGAAGATGGTAAGAGAGAGAGAAAGGAAGGAGAGGAGTCTTGGATGTTTTTGCTGTTGGTGGCTGGGTCTTATTCAGCAGGGGGAGAAGCAAATACTGGGGGAAACGTAACATACTTCCATTTAAGTGATACTGTTTTCTCTCCCTCACTCTCTCTCTAGTCTTATATTAGAATAAAATCAATACTATTCTCCCAAGACTAAATCCAGCTGCAGATACTCAAGAGAAATTTCCTGTTAATTGTTAAATAGTATATAATATCACAAAGAAGTAATACCGCTAACAGTAGTTCTAGCATATGAATTAGTAAACCAGTGCTGTGGCCTAGCTTTAGACCTGGGTAAATTATTAATCTTGTGGTGCCTATAATTCTTTAATTACAAAGGGAAAGCAGGTTTAAGGAAAACAGGAAGCTGACATGCCAAATCTAACTTGAACAAGTGATATATTTGGCTCACACACTGACTAAAAAAAATTATTCTCATTTAGCTTGTGAACAATTAAAAACCAAGGGATTTCATCTAAAATTCTGGATTTTTGGCTTTTCTTAAGATCTGTTATCCCATTGCTCTGTAATAACTGGGGCTGAGTAGTTGCTGCCCCCTTTTGGTGATAAAGAATTGTTCTAGTTTACCACACAATCTCCTCCTGGCCCCTGGGGACATTAGTTCTTAACATATGAACTAAACTATCAATAAGAATGAGTAAGTCTTTCCCAAAAACATCTGAAACCATATACAAGCCTATAATTCTCCAGATCCATCCACTAGGGCCATGGTGAAAACCTAAGAAACTGTTTCAAAAACATCTTTTATGAACTCAGTAAGAATAATGGTTATAACTATAGACAAAACAACAGTATCTCCAGGTTAATGGAAATCACATAAAATCCTAAGCCAGAACCATTCAATAGGCCCTTCCTGAATTTCTGGCCCACAGAAACCAGCAGAAATAATGAAATGACTGCTGTGGTTACAAGTCATTTAGTTTTAAGGTCATTTGTACTATGTCAAAAGATCACCAAAATAAACAATATCTTATATCCAGTTTTATGCTGTGGCCTATAATATGCTATGCTGTAATTCTGTGTTTCTTAGCCCAAAACTTTAATAGCATCTCCTGTACAACAGGATAATGGTTATTAGACTAAGTTTAAAGCGGGAAAATGTTCAAAATTGTAAAAAATAATTAAGTATACAAAACTGTGTATAAACTAAGATCATGAATATGTAAAAATACACAATGCATTAAAATAAAGAAAAAAGAAAATGCATCCAAATGCTAATAGCATTTGTATCAAATAGTGGGATGGAAGAGATTCTTTTAATGCTCTTTTCCTAACTGTTATCATCAAAAACTGCATTTACTATGGAAGGTAGTTTACTAACTTAAAATTTATTTTTTAAAGGTTTTATTTACTTATTTGAGAGAGAGAGAGAGAGAGCGCGTGCGTGCATGCGCGCACGAACAAGCAGGGGAAGCGGCACACAGAGGGAGAGAGAGAAGCAGGCTCCCCACTGAGCAGGGAGCCCAATGGGGCTCGATCAAGGACCCTGAGATCATGACCTGAGCCAAAGGCAGATGGTTAACCAACTGAGCCACCCAGGCACCCCCAAAACTTTTTATTTTTCTTAAAGATTTTATTTATTTATTTGACAGATAGAGATCACAAGTAGGGAGAGAGGCAGGCAGAGAGAGAGAGAGGAGGAAGCAGGCTCCCTGCCAAGCAGAGAGCCCGATGCGGGGCTCAATCCCAGGACCCTGGGATCATGACCTGAGCGAAAGGCAGAGGCTTTAACCCACTGAGCCACCCAGGCGCCCCAAAACTTTTTATTTTTAAGACAGCTCTTTTTTTCTGAAAGATTTATAGTCCTTGTATAAAAATATCATCCAATTTTAAAATCAGTTTTCTAGAACAACCAGTTTTTACCTGCTTATCTCACAAGCCACTCGTCCTTTCATCTCTATGACATCAGAGGAAGTAGCAAATCCCAGCCTCCTTAAAACACGTTTGCGACATTTGAGCTCATCCATTTGTAGGACGGTTCTTGCTTTCTTTAGTTCTCGCTTTGCAGATTTAATATCTATTGCAATCTAAGGCACATAAAAGTATAAAGTTAGCTCAATAAAGTAAACAAAGTAAAATGAGATTTATTCATTTTAAAATATAAAAATAGGTGCGCCTGGGTGGCTCAGTGGGTTAAAGCCTCTGCCTTTGGCTCAGGTCATGATCCCAGGGTCCTGGTATGGAGCCCCAAACAGGCTCTCTGCTCAACAGGGAGCCTGCTTCCCTCCTCTCTCTCTGCCTACTTGTGATCTCTGTCAAATAAATAAGTAAATAATCTTTTTTTAAAAATTAAATTATTAAAATATAAAATATTAAAATAATTAAAAATTATAAAAAATGTATTTTTGAAGATTTATTTGAGATAAAATGTGTGCACAAGTGGGGGGAGGGGCAGAGAAAGAAACTCAAATAGACTCCACACGGAGTATGGAACCAACGCAGAGTTTGATCCCACCACCCCAAGACCATGACCCAAGCCAAAATCAAGAGACAGGCGTTCTGGGGCACCTGGGTGGCTGAGTCGTTAAGCGTCTGCCTTCGGCTCAAGTCATGGTCCCGGGGTCCTGGGATGGTGCCCCGCGTCGGGTTCCCTGCTTGGTGGGAGGTCTGCTCCTCCCTCTCTCACTTCCCCTGCTTGTGTTCCCTCTCTTGCTATGTCTCTATCAAATAAATAAATAAAATCTTTAAAAAAAAAAAGAGAGAGAGAGAGGCATTCAACCAACTGAGCCACCCAGGCACCCTAGAAAATATTTTATAAGGATACCTTGCAAGGATACCTGGAGCTTCTTACTTTTGTAGGATATTACACAAGAGGAATGATACATGTATCTGTAGTAATTAAACACCAGCAAAAATGTTATATATATGGAAATATAAAACATCCATGTGAAAAATTTAAGGCAAAGCAGGGAGGAAATTTAGGAGTTGTTAAAAGTTTAAGAACTTGGGGAATACAGCATGGTTTTGTTGCTTAAATAAGGAGCAAGGAGAAAGACCTACAAGAAGGAGTGAGTTGGATAGCCATCAGCTAGATAAGGTAACCCGCTAGAGGTTGAGAAAGTCAGTGGTAAATTAGGATAGGCTCTCCCAGACAAGATATGACAAGTAATCATGCTTCCAAAGCAGAATCAGCTCCAGCTTTTCATCCTTTGGAAATCAGGGGGTAGCTTAGAGAACAGGAAAGATGAGGATATATGAGTCTTATTTCTTGGCTACAATATTTCCCCCATGACATCCTGAGAAGTATTCTTCTCTTTGCCTTCTGATTGTATCACAAAGTTGTTCAAGCTAGGGGTGCCTGGGTGGCTCAGTGGGTTAAAGCCTCTGCCTTCGGCTCAGGTCATGATCTCAGGGTCCTGGGATCGAGCCCCGCATGTACAGATACAGATCTGCTGAGCAGAGAGCCTGCTTTCTCCTCTCTCTCTCTGCCTGCCTCTCTGCCTACTTGTGATCTCTCTCTGTCAAATAAATAAATAAAATCTTAAAAAAAAAAAAAAAAAAAAAGTTGTTCAAGCTAGAAACAGCTTTAGCCAAGAGAATAAAGTCTTTATTCTACACTTTAAAAGGAAACTGTATTTTTAGGTCATGCTCCAGAACGGGTAAGTTTTAAAATTCAGTTAATCAGTAAATACTACCTACTTTTCAACTGGGATAAGAATATCACAGAGCACAATAGCAAGAAAATAACGAATTCCTAAGACTGAGGCTTAACATTCAGAAAAACACTGACAAAAAGAAAATTCTAGGGACTTAGAAGTTGAAATTCAAAGACTATAATTTTACATATGATTTATTAGGCTTCAATTGAGCAGAAATGATAAAGGCAATGACCATGGTCAGTAATGGATATTTACAGACAGCTAACTATGTACCCTACTTCTGGTGCTTTACATTATTTCATTTCATTCCTATAGCAATTGTGTAAGGTAGGTAACTAACACTAAATGTTTACCAACATAAAAATCTGAGACAGAGAGAGATTACTAAGTAAACTGGTCAAGATCAGAGCTAGTGAATAATAAAGATGGGACTCAAAACCACTCTGTCAGCCTTCAGAATCCAATCCCTTAATGGTTATTTATTTATTAAAAAGATTTTATAGGCAGAAAGGCAGGCAGAGAGAGAGGAAGGGAAGCATGCTCCCCAGGGAGCAGAAAGCCCAATGCGGGGCCCATCCCAGGACCCTGGAATCATGACCTGAGCTGAAGGCAGAGGCTTTAACCCACTGAGCCACTCAGGTGCCCTTCTTATTGGTTATTTATACTGCTACAATCAAATGTGTTGTCATAATGCTACGAGGATAAGAACACTTTCTAGATAACGCTCTGCTACCTAGCATAACTTATCAGGTCTATTAGAAAAAAAAGTTGTTTTCTGAAGTTTCCTTGATTGAGGATATCCATATGAGCAGAGCAGAGCAGACTGCTAAGTACTCAGAGGTATATAAAACTTACTGGTTAGCAGAAGAGGGCCCACTAGTGAAGGATTTTTTTTTTCCTCAATTTTTATTAAAATGTATTTTGGATATGGGGCGCCTGGGTGGCTCAGTGGGTTAAGCCTTTGCCTTCAGCTCAGGTCATGGTCTCGGGGTCTTGGGATGGAGCCCCGCATCGGGCTCTCTGCTTAGCAGGGAGCCTGCCTCCCCCCCTCTCTCTGCCTACTTGTGATCTCTCTCTCTGTCAAATAAATAAAATCTTTTAAAAAAAAAATGTATTTTGGGTACACTGAGTTAAATGAAAATACTAAAATCAATTTCACCCATTTCTTTTCACTTTTTAAAATGTGGTTACTTTAGAATTTAAAATTATGTAAGTGGCTTGCATTATATTTCTGTTAGATGATGCCATTTTAGATCTTTTCCCACTGAATTTTAAAAGAAAAGATATATTCATGTCTGTAAAAGCAATAAGTACATAGTAATAGGAGCTTTTCTCCCACAGAAGTAAGATCAGTTTCCTTTTCTCCTCCCTAATAAATTATCTGCACACATTTGCAATACATTTTGCCAAGACTACATGTAAAATGACCCCATTTTCTAAAAGATTGTTTTAAATTAAAGATATTTGAGAGAGAGAAGAAGAAGTAGGGGAAGAGGCAAAGGGAAAGGGAGAAGCAGACTGAGTGCTAAGCAGGGAACTCGATGCAGGGCTTGATCCCAGGACCATGGGATTATGACCTGAGCTGAAGGCAGATGTTTAATTGACTGAACCACCAGGTGCCCCTACCTCATTTTTTCTTTTTTAAGATTTTACTTACTTATTTGCCAGGGAGAGGGAGCACAAGTAGGCAGAGCAGCAGGGAGAGAGGTAGGGGGAGAAGTGGGTGCCCTGCTGAGCAGAGAGCCAGATATGGGACTTGACCCCAGAACCCTGGGATCATGACCTGAGCTGAAGTCAGACATCTAATTGACTGAGCCACCCAGGTGCCTCCCTTTTTTTTTTTTTAATGTCCATGTTGATTTCCATGATATGTAGAAGTCACACATCTAATTCCCTACTGATGAAACACTGAGGTTATTTTTATATAAGTTCGTTTTTTCCAACAATGCTACAAGAATATGCATGTACTATCTCATACTTTGGAGTCTTAATTCCTAGAAGGAGGAAAGCTTGGTCAAAAGGTGTGAGTACTTGGGGCGCCTGGGTGGCTCAGTGGATTAAGCCGCTGCCTTCGGCTCAGGTCATGATCTCAGGGTCCTGGGATCGAGCCCCGCATCGGGCTCTCTGCTCCGCGGGGAGCCTGCTTCCTCCTCTCTCTCTGCCTGCCTCTCTGCCTACTTGTGATCTCTCTCTCTGTCAAATAAATAAATAAAATCTTTAAAAAAAAAAAAAAAGGTGTGAGTACTTAAAATGGTTAGAGTTGAAGGATTAGATTTTTGAAGCCTCCTTAGGTAGGGCTAAGGGATGTGAAATTTATCCTACAGTCACTCGGAGGCCATAAAAAAACTGGTTTCCGCCCTCTCTCCCCCGTTAACTCTAGTTTTCTCTCATTATAAAATATTCTGTAAGTACATTACAAACAACTGGGGAGAAAAAAAGAAAAGAAGGAAAAAACAGTTACTATAACCTCATTCCCCACATACCACCACTTCAGGTTTTACTTTTAGTCTTTTTGGTGTATGGTTTTATTTGTGCTAAACTGTAATCACAGTCCACACTGATATCAGCATTTAATGCACCTACACAAGCATTTTTCCATGTGCTGCTGAGTTTTCATAGCAAGTTTATTTAGTCAGTCCCTTGGCCAGACACTAAGGCCTTTTTCAGTTATGTCTGAGTAGCTCAGATAATGTTACTCTCCGTGGCTTCATACCGCCTTCTCTGTGGATGCTTTCTATTCACCAATTCAACCAAGCTCAAGAGTCTGTGTTCTTGTGCTGTGGACCTGTTCCGGATGACTCTCTGGTGGCAACACAGAAGTAAATGAAGCAGGGAAGGAGCTAATGGAATGGTCTTGGTGAGAGATGAAAAGGCCAGGCTACCAAGTGAGGATCCTTGTACAAGTTACTAAAGCTTTTTGTCTCCATTTCCTTCCTAGTGGACCAGAGAGCATGGTGCACTATATGTTCGTTAACCACGTCTTAAGAGGCCCCATTATGTTAGTTCACAGAAAGCTAGAAAGAATGCTGTAAAACTGTGATTTAAACATACTATTCTGTTAAGCCAAGAAGTTTCCACTCCCAAGCATGTTCAGTAAGTAGCAGGAATCTACATTGTGAAGCGATCATTTGGGATATGGGAGAGTACAAGTAAGCTAAAATGAAATACCTGACCCTAAGGAGCTTAAAATAATGATCTTTGAAACAGGAAGACAAAGGTGGTTAAAGTGCATGGGATAAAAGCTGAAAAAGCTACCAGTAAGGAGCTGTAAGTTTCAGGGAGAAAGTGACACTTCTATAGTACAAAAGATTCTAGTTGAAGAGAAGTGGTTAATGGAAAGGAATGTGTTCACTTTGAAAAACTTTTCCTAAATTCATTATTCACCATGGCTCTAAGAATGCTTTTCTGGTTACAGACTACAGCTAATTACTCTAAAAAGCTAAACTACTGGGGCGCTTGGGTGGCTCAGTTGTTAAGCCTCTGCCTTCGACTCAGGGCTTAAACCCCAGATCCTGGACTCCAGCACCGCATGGGTTCCTAGCTCGGCGGGAAGCCTGCTTCTCCCTCTCCCACTCCCCCTGCTTGTGTTCCCTCTCTCGCTGTGTGTCTGTCAAAAAAATAAATAAAATCTTAAAAAAAAAAAAAAAAAGCCAAACTGTTACATCTTCGCACCACTAAAAAAAACACTATAATCAAAAACACAGACAATAATAAGCATTGGTGAGAATACAGAGAAATAAAAATTTTCATAAATCACTGGTGAGAATGTAAAGTGGTACAGCCACTTTGGAAAAAACTTGACAGCTTCTCAAAGCTTAAGCAGACTTACTATATGACCCAGTAATTCTACCCAATTCCACCCAAGAGAAATGAAAACATATCCACACAAAACTTGTACATAAATGTTGGTAGCAGAATTATTCATAACAGCCAAAAAGTGGGAAAACCCCAAATGTCTATCAACTGATGAACTGTTAAACAAAATGCAGAATATCCATAAGTGGAATATTTTCCCCCTTAAAGGGGAATAAAGTACTAATTCATGCCACAAATGGATGGACCTTGAAGATGTGAAGTAAAGAGAACAGACACAAAAGGCCACATATGGCAGGATATTATTTTTATGAGATCTCCAGAAAAAGCAAAACCATAGAGGCAGAAAGAAGATTTATAGTTGCCAGGATCTGTAAGATGGGAGAAATATGAAGTGACTGCTAATTGGTATGAGGTTTCTTTTTGGGGTGATGGAAGCTCTGGAATTGGACAGTGGTATGGTTGCAGTTCTTTGTGAATATCCTACAAACCACTGAACGGTACACTTTAAAAGGGTGACTCTAATGCTATATGAATTGTATTACATTAAAAAAACTGTGAAGAAAACCCACCAAATACCAAACTAAAATGATTTTTATCTTATTTTGCTGATAAGAATTGATGGTCTCCTTAAAAGATAAGCTATTTCCCCGTTTTAGCTGATGAAACCAGTAGGAAAGGAAAATAAAAAACCAAATACTCAATAATTTAGTGACATACATAGGATTTTATGATAAAAAATATTTCTGCCATACCTGTGCTTTTTTTTCACAAAGCGTATACACAGTTTCCAAATTTGGGTCATTGTGAAGTGGATGAGAATACATTCTATGCTCAAAAGCCTCCACTTTCTGGATAACTTTTTTCAGCCCTTGATCCTGAATGCCCATATCATCAATAGGATCTAATAAAGGAACACCATCAGGAAAACGTTTCTGAACTTCCTAAAACAAAAAAATTTAAAATTATTTTTTTTCATTTTATAGACAA
This sequence comes from Meles meles, assembly GCF_922984935.1. Lineage (NCBI taxonomy): Eukaryota > Metazoa > Chordata > Mammalia > Carnivora > Mustelidae > Meles > Meles meles. The sequence goes on from NC_060068.1 coordinate 98,062,879, forward strand.
GATTAGTTAAGAGTAAATAAATATTTCCTTCTATGTTTTTCTACGCACAAAGAGAAACATGCACTTAAAAATGCACCTCAAGTGGAGCTCAATTTTACATGCATATGTTTTTAAAAATTCCTTCTAAATTGCTGTACTATGATTTATTGATATAGGGATGTGTAAAATTTATTAGTAACTCCAGTACTTAGAATTCAATAGTTCTGAATGTGGCAAAACTTATGGACAAACACATAATTGTATCTTTAGGTTGTTATAACCTCTTATTGTTATAAATAATGCTGTATTTAACAACCCAACTATAAACCGTTTTTAATTTTCTCATGATTTCTTTGGCTGCTTCCTAGGGGTGCACTATGGAGTGGAAAGACATAAATTTTTTAAAGGGTTCCAGATCCCTATCAAAAAAAAATTTTTTTTTAACATGATTTATAATAAGCATGTGAGTTCAGAGAAGGGACAGCTCACTGTAGGCTAGTATCCCCCTGGGATCCCTTCAGGGTCTTCACTAGGCCTTAAAGGTAAAATAGGATTTGCTATGTTAGGGATCAAAAAAAAAAAAAAAAGAAAAAAAAAAAAAGGTTATCCACATAAAGTTCTGTAAAACTGTCAGGAGAATTCTTCAATTCAGGAAGCCTGCCTATGGACCACAGCTTATTCCTACTCTAATGAAAGCATACTGTTTATCTGTTTTCTCAAATTCTAGTACAGAGTCTTTGCAGCATAGTAAATATTAATCCAAGTATTTGTTGACTAAATAAATGACAAAATTCCTTTTCTTCCCCTACTGGAAAATAAAATTCTAGAATGTCATTAATTTTTCCTACTGAAAATAAAACTATTTCGTTAATTTATTAGCTACACTAAAAAATGGTTAAAACTCCTGGCATATGACTTTACACATAAAATTCTTAATACAGTCTAGTTATTTTCACTCAACAAATAATAAAGCAAAACATATTTTGTATAAAATAGTAGCCATGTTTTCCTCCATGAGATCTCCTTTAGTAACTTGCTTTGTTGGTATATTCAAGAAGTGGACAATCTACACAAAGATCTGCTATTATTTTTTATTAAAAAGAACTGCCACTGACAGCAGTGTTTATAGTTTTTTTTGGAAAGACAGTGATACATTTTAAAGCATTTAAGTTGTCTTGCTATAAATCCTACTTATATTTACATAAAATTTATGTTTAAATTTATAAAATTAACACACGTACCTGTATTGATTTTAAAACACTCTGTCTATTATCCACCGGTCGAAGGTCTTTAGGAATGTAAAGCCTAACACTGCTGATGGCAGACAGGAGGTGTACCAAAACTGGAACAACCTACCAAGAAAAAGTTAAAGAACACTACAATTAAAAACGCACGTTTTCAATCTCTGCCATTTCCTAAATTTAGCTTGAATCCTTAAAACAAAGCTGCATTTACAATTTGTGACACACGTAATAGTTGATAATAATCACTGTGGAAGCTTCTATCTTATTAGAAGCTGTATTTGAAAACTAAAAACTAATTCAACCTCTAAACAATGGGCAAATAAATGGTACCTAAACGTAAGTTATTCCTGCAATACAGAATTCATTTTCACGTCCTCACTTACTGGCATTTTCTGAACACCTTAAAGTACAACAGCACTACAAAGGAAGGGAAGACTCCTGGTTTAGTTTTAGATGGCCAAGTAAGGTTCATGTAAGCTCTGGATGGGCCAGAATGAAGGGCAGATGAAAAAAGTATTTCAACCAGAAGAAACAGTATACTCCATTAGACATAACAAAGAATCACCTATCTTCAAACTAACTTCAATGCTTTCTCCTGACAAGAATACCTTCCCTCACGGGGCCAGGGTGGCTCAGTGGGTTAAAGCCTCTGCCTTCTGCTCGGGTCATGATCCCAGGGGTCTGGGATCAAGCCCTGCATCGGGCTCTCTGCTCAGCAGGAAGCCTGCTTCCTCCTCTCTCTCTGCCTATTTGTGATCTCTGTCTGTCAAATAAATAAATAAAATCTTAAAATCTTAAATCTTAAAAATCTTAAAAAGACATGACATTTTGCTTCCTTTAAATTTAGAGGGCATCTGTAAACTGAGAAGTTAATACTTTCAAAGTCCAAATTCATATTTTAATAAAATTATTATTTATAGGGGCGCCTGGGTGGCTCAGCGGGTTAAGCCTCTGCCTTCAGCTTGGGTCGTGATCCCAGAGTCCTGGGATCGAGCCCTGCATCAGGCTCTCTGCTCAGCAGGGAGCCTGTTTCCCCCTCTCTCTCTGCCTGCCTCTCTGCCTACTTGTGATCTGTCTGTCAAATAAATAAAAAAAAAAAATTTAAAAAAATTGTTATTTATAATATGTATTATTATATGATATATAATATCATATTATTTATTTATAATAAATATTAAATATTAAACAAGTGTCAACAAATCTGTATATACCAAAACTAAAATATTAGCAGATCATACATAATAACCAAAGAGAAAAGGTATCTGTTAAGTGTTAGTAAGTGAAAAAGATGAAGAATGAAAAAATAGAGAATGCCATTTAAAGGGAACAACTATAACTTCTTAGTTGAAAATGACCAAAACAATAATACAACAAACTGTCTATTTTATTTTCTCAACTGTTAACAGCTTGCCATATGTGCTTTTTCTCTTTCCAGAAAAGATTTTGGGGGGTTTTGGAGGGAGTATTTTTTTCTTTCTGCCTTCCTTGTTCCTCCTCTTAGTTTAACCATTTGAAATTAATTTGCAGGTAACATGTCACTTCACCTTACCAGCAAATACTTTATCATGTATCTTCTAAGAACAAGCACATTCTCCTGCATAGCCACATATATAATAAAAATTTAACAATAATATATTATCATCTAATATATAGTTCATATTCAAATTCCCCCAAATGGCTTATTAATGTCCCTTATGGATACTACTACCACCACCACCAATTTCAGATCTGGCATCCAGCCAAGGATCATTTATTGCATTTAGCTGTCAGGTCTCCTTAATCTTTTTTTTTTTTTTTAAAGATTTTATTTATTTATTTGACAGAGAGAAATCACAAGAGAGGCAGGCAGAGAGAGAGGAAGGGAAGCAGGCTCTCCGCTGAGCAGAGAGCCAGATGTGGGACTCGATCCCAGGACCCTGAGATCATGACCTGAGCCAAAGGCAGCGACTTAACCCACTGAGCCACCCAGGCACCCCTCCTTAATCTTTTTAAATCCAGAATACTCCCCACCTTTTTTGTTTTTATGGGTTTTACACTGTCATATAATTTCAGAGGTAAAAGTTACAAAAAACAGAATAAAGAGCTCCTATATGCCTTTATTCAGATTCACCAATTATTTACATTTGCCCCATGTGCTTTATCATTCTCCCTCCACACACACACACCACAGTCACAGTACAAGTATTAAAGAGGGAAATTTAATGTTGATATAATATTGTCTTATCTATGGTCCATATTAAAATTTCACCTACTTCCCCAATACTATCTTTTATACTACCCTCCCTCCCTCCCACCATTCCACACATCCAAACTAGGATGATGAATTAAATTCAGTTGTCGTAATTCTTTATTCTACTTTAATCTGGAACACTTCTCAGTTTTTCTGTGCTGCTTAGGCTACTGACGTTTTTGAATGAGCTAGTTGTTTTCTAGAATGCCTCTGAATTTTAGTTTGTCTTATAAGGAATCATCAGATTCGGGGTACGCATTTTTGGCAGAGGTGATGTTTTTTTGTTCTTCTCATCCACTGATCAACATTACTGGTGATACTAACTCTTATTACTCAATACAGGTGGTTATCTCTAGCATTTTCTACTGTAAAGTTACTACTCTCCCCTTTACAATTAATAAGAAACTCAGGGGTAGACTCATACTCTGTAAATAGCCCATTCCTCAATAAACTTTCAACTCACAAGTTTCAGCACCCATGGACTATTCTTGCCTGAGTTCATTCGTGGTAGCTGCCTAACAGTGACTTTTCTAACAGATTCATTCTCTCTATATTTTATCTATCTACCTACCTACCTAAGTATGGATTTGTGGATGTTTACTTTCATTTGATTATAATCCTTTAACATAACTTTTATTCTCAAACTGTCAAATCTGTTTTTAAATGAGACATTATGAGGGCTAAACTGACTTTAAACCACCAGTTTGGGGGGCCTGGGTGGCTCAGTGGGTTAAAGCCTCTGCCTTCGGCTTGGGTCATGGTCCCAGGGTCCTGGGATTGAGCCCCGCATCAGGCTCTCTGCTCGGCAGGGAGCCTGTTTCCTCCTCTCTCTGCCTGTCTCTTGCCTACTTGCGATTTCTATCAAATAAATAAATAAAATCTTAAACAAACAAACACCAGTTTGTGACCCATGCAAATCCTAGATGCACTGTTTCAGTAGAAAGAGAACACTGAAGTGAATATACATAATCCAAAATGGCAGAAAAACTCAAAATAATTCACTTGGCTTTAGGCAGGAAGTATACACTTTGTGTATTTCAAGTTGAATTCATTTAGCACAAGTATTTGAGAATTTCCCTGAAAACAAAATAAACACCATACAGGAAAGACTTGATTCAGAAGCAAGTCAGAAACTGCTCAATTTCTAATGTTGTTTCCCGTAATGAACATTATCCAAAAATGGTCAACTCATTCTCATTAATGGTAATTCTCATTAATGACAAGAAAGACACCACAAAAGTCCTCCAACAAATGTCTCCTTAAGTACAAGGAAAGGAAGATCCTACAACTTAAGTTTTGTAAATAAGAAGTTAAATGCTTAAAAACCAACTGAATAGTTCTCATGATAAATCTCTATACATAGAGATCTAAAAACATAATACTTGCATAGTGTAATTCATGTAACTTTCTAACCCTACTAACCTTATAAAGTAACTGAGAATTCAGACTCATCATGATATAAGATTGGTTTATATAAATCCAAATAATCGTGTGGGTAATTCTTGCAAACTTGTTAGAATACCAATAGCAGGAATAGACCTTTCCAATCTTTTCAAGCTTGCCATAAATCAATTTCCCCTTTTAAGATAAGCAAATGATAAGGTAGAAAGATAATAAGAGAAGTCAGGAACTTAAGTGAATACAGTCTAAACAAGTTTCAGGCAATGCCATTTCTTCAAATCAAGGCTATTAATTAAAATGTGATTTTTAAACTTTTCATCCAGGAAAGGTATTTTTATCTTATTTTATTTTTTAGGAAATGTATTTTTTGAACCAGCTACATTTTAATCAAGTCCAGGCAAAGTTATTTAAACTGATGTGTTTTATTAAATTTTAGATTTTTAAAAACTAAAAGTGTGTCTTGATCTAATTTTCTTTCTAGGACTCTAGAAATTAACCAAAAGCTTGCAGCAATCTAAGAAGCATTTAAAAAGCTAAATTTGGTATTGCACATACTCCCAAGTTAAAGGAAAGAAAATGACTATGGAAATCCCATTTCCTACTCCTATCTCATGTAAAGGAAGTCTGGTTCAAACCTACCCAGGCTACATAGTAACTGCAGTTGAAAGATGAAATTTCCTTATAAATTATCTGTGGAATGATTTCTCTGTGTCCAGGATTCCTATTCAAGATATTAAATTTATAAAAGCAAACAATATATATGTATTCCATCTCTTAAGCTACAGTCCTTCTCTTTTTTGTACCTTTATCATTTAACCACATATAACAGAACCTACTTCTTTTAAAAAAGGGACATTTCGAGGTGCCTGGGTGGCTCAGTTTGTTGGGTGTCTGACTCTTGGTTTTGGTTCGGGTCATGATCTCAGGGTCCTGAAAGCAGACTCCAAGCTCAGCAGGGAGTCTGGACTGATTTTCTCCCTCACTCTGCCCTTCCCCTCACTCATTCTCTCTCTCTCTCAAATAATGAATCTTTAAAAAACAAAAACAAAAAAGGAACGTTTCATGCTCTGTATATGTTGCTTCCATTGCTGTAAATGCAATGCTTGTCTGAAAATATTTCTACAAATCGGGTGAATTTCTTAATACTTCTTTTATAAAACCTTTACTGATCTCCCTCCTCAGACACACTCTACCCCAGTGAGAGGATGCATTTCTGATATTCAGCAAGTGGAGCACAAAATATTCCCCCATTAAGCTGTAAACCCCTTGAAACCACAGATAACATGAAATATATACTTCATGTTAACACACCTCCCCTTAATTTCCTGAAATAAACTGAATAAAAAATGTTAAAAGTCAATTATACCTCAATCAAAAAAACGCTATAGACACAGTTTGTCTAGGATCCAATGACGTCTAACCTGCAGAGGCTATTAAACTGAGACAAATCATGATTGTGAAGTACTATAAAGTTTCTTAGTATCTTTTTTTTTTTTTTAAGTTTCTTAGTATCTTTAAGTAAAATGGGAACAGCTGCTAGGCTTAAAATCTGAGCCTAAAAGCAAGACAGACAACAAACCCGTTTTCCTTAAAATGCTAACTCTAATGAATTAGTCATCAGATCATTTTCTTAGAAGAATCTAAATGTTCACTGGGAAAGAATACCACGATTTATCATGTCTGCCATGAGAGAAAAAGAATGCTGACACGTGTGCCATGTATTTGCCATTCCAAGTTGCAATAACTTTGAGTACAATGACTATCTGCTAAATTGTGGGAGTTTTACTCTCATTCACAGTTAAGCAGTCAATTGTAAAATAAACATTATGGAAAAAAATCATACAAGTTTCAATGGTGCTGGAATTCTATGGAACAAATTTTAAGACTGAAGACTAGAAACCAAGGGATAGCTGGGATTCAGAAGTATATAATTATATACTTAATTATTATTATTATTAATTATTATTAATAATATATATCTTAATTATTATTTAAAACATTTAATAATGAACAGTCTCCTTAAATACTGCCAATTCTGGATTCCATTGTCATCTGAACTAATCCAAAGCAGCAGCCCTGACTCTGCAGTGGCAGATTTTAATTTTGATAAATCAAAGCTTATTATGACATATATGATTACAATGACATTCCCTAAAAAATCTAGGAATACACCACATACTTAAAACAATATTTTAGAATAACAAAATTCCAGTGTATCAGCCTTCAAATACTTATGTGCCATCTCAACAGTGAGATTTTACCTATATTTATTTAAAAAAACAGAAAGGGGGATGTTCAAGAAATATAGGTATCTCATGTAACAAACTGAATGTTTCGAATTTAATTGAAAGCATAGGTACACTGAGGAGCTTGGGAAGATGGCAGAGTAGGAGGATCCTGAGCTCATCTCCTCCCATGGACACATCAGGACTGTAACTATATACAGTGCAATTCACTCTGAAAAGGGCCCAAAGACTAGCATAAAAGCTTTTCCACAATAAAGATATAGAAAAGGCCATACTGAGATGGGTAGAACGGGCAGAGACATGGTTGGGAACCAAACCCCTCAGCAGGGTGACGCCAAACAGGAGTGTTATCTCTGGCACAGAGTTCTACTCTGAGGAGTCAAAGGATCAAATCCCACATCAGGCACCCCCGCCCTGGGGATGTGCATTAGGAAGACAAACCCCTTATAACATCTGGCTTTGAAAATCTGGGACACGTAACTCCAGGAGAGCTAGAGGGCTATAGGAACCTTAGGGTTCACTCCTGAAGTGCCATCATTCAGGCTGGAACCCAGAAGAGAGGCAGCAGTTTGAAAACTGTATGAGTTATAAGTGAAGGAGATTTACTAATTTTAGGGTACGTGCCAGAGGGGCTGGAAGTATAGGAGCTTTCTCCAGGGACAAAGTGCTATCTGGTGCCATTTTTCTTTCCCTCCTACAGCCTAGCTGGCCTGATACTTATGGAAGCCAGTTCTGACACGCTCCACTTACCCTGCTAGTACTGCTCAACCTGCTCTGGTGTTCCCCTGTGGATGTGTCCTTACCAACCCACATGTCCTGGCAGAAGCCCCTCCAAAGTGGCTCATGCCACACCATATCCATCAGGCAGCCTCAGCTAGAACCTACGCACACCCAAAACAACTACTGCCAATACAACTACCAAGCAACAGTGGCTGGAACTGGCATCCCACCCATCAGTATGACCTCAACAGTTACAGCTGGACCTCTGAGTGAGCTGGTCTGGGGCCTGGTCCTGTCCATCAGCATTCCTGAAGCAGTCAGGGCCTAGCTACAATAGAAGGGTAACACAGGAGACACCCAGGACCAGCTGGCTCTGGTGATTGGGGGTTCTGTGCTACAGGGCACCACAAATGTCTTCTATACAGGGTTACTACATTTAACATCAGGAGACACAGCTGACCTATCTAATAAACAAACAGTCAAACAAAATGAGAGACAGAGGAATATGTTTCAAATGAAAGAACAAGGCAAAACATCAGAAAAAGAACCAAATAAAGTGGAGCTAAGCAAGCAACTTGATAAAGAATTATCTAAAGTAATGGTCATAAAGATGTTCACTGGACTTAAGAGTAGAATGGATAAACTAAGGGGTACCTGGCTGGCTTTGTGGTTACAGTGTGTTACTGTTGATCTTGGGGTTGCAGGTTCAAGCCCCACCGTGGATGTAGAGATTACTTAAAAACAAAAATATTTAAAAAGAAAAAAAGTACAGTGGATAAACTCAGTGAGAACTTCAATAAAAAGACAGAAAATATAAAATGAACCAATCAGAGCTGAAGAATACAGTAACTAAAATGAAAAATACACTAAAGGAAATACACATCAGATTAGAGAATGCAGATGAATGAAGCAGTGTGCTGGCAGATAAGGTATAGTGGAAATGCCCAAGATGAACAGGGTAAAAAAAACAAAACAAAACAAAAACAACCTTGAAAAATGAGAGTAAGTTATGGTACTTCTAGGACAATATTAAGTGTACTAACATTCAAATTATACCACTCTCGGGGCACCTGGGTGGTTCAGTGGGTTAGGTCTCTGCATTCTTCTCAGGTCCTGATCTCAGGGTCCTGGGATTGAGCCCCACATCGGGCTCTCTGCTCAGCATGGAGACTACTTCCCTCTCTCCCTCTGCCTGCCTGTCTGCCTACTTGTGATCTCTCTCTCTCTCTGTCAAATAAATAAATAAATACATACATACATACATAAAATATTTTTTAAAATTATACCACTCTCAGAAGGAGACAAGAGAGAAAGCAGCAGAAAACTTATTTGAAGAAATAATAGCTGAAAATGTCCCTAACCTGGGAGAGGAAAAGGGACATGAGGATTTAGGAACCACAGAAAGCCACAAACAAGATGACCTCAAGGAGGTCCACATCAAGAAGACAATAAGCAAAATATTAATATAATTAAAGATAAATGAGAGAATTTTAAAAGCAGCGAGAGAAAAGCAACAAGTAACATAAAAGAGAAACCCCATAAGGCTATCAGATAATTTTTCAGGAGAAACTTTGTAGGCTAAAACGAAGTGGCACAATATACTCAAAGTGTTGAACAGGAAAAAACCCAAAAACCTAGAATATTATTCCCAGCAAGACCATGATTCAGAATTGAAGGAGAGAGAGAGAGTTTCCCAAACAAACAACCCCTCACAACCCTAAGTCAAGACCTAAGCTGAGACCAAGAGTCAAACACTTAACCAACTTGGGCCAACCAGGCAGTCCAACAACTATAAATTTTTTATACATCCAACACAGGAGCAGTTACGTATATAAAGCAAGTACCAAGCGACACAACTGGAGAAAGTGACAGTAATACAATAATAGTAGGGAATTTTAACATTTACATCAATAGATCATCTAGAGAGAAAATCAACCAGGAAACAGTTGCTTTGAAAACGTAGACTAGACAGATATATACAAAATGTTCCATTCAAAAACAGCAGAACAGAACATAATTTTCAAGTGCACATGGAATATTTTCCAGGACAGATCATGTTAGGCCACAAAACAAGTCTCAATAAATTTAAGAAGGCAGAAATCATACCAAGCATCTTTTCCAACCACAATGGTATTAAACTAAAATTCAATTAATGAAGAAAAACTGGAAAAAACATAAAGACAAGGAGACCAAACAACAGGTTACAGAACAATTAATGAGTCAACAAAGACATCAAAGAGAAAATTTTAAAAATACCTTGAAACAAATCAATACAGAAACACAACAATTCAAAATCTTTGAGATGCATCTAAAGCAGTTTATAAAAGTTTATCGTATGATACAGGCCTAAATCCAGAAACAAGAAAAATACCAAATAATCTAACCTTATGCCTAAAGGAACTAGAAAAAAAGTAAACAAAGTTATATAGGAAAAAAGTAGGGAAAAAAAAAGGTAAGAGTGAAAATAAGGGAAATAGAGTCTTTAAAAAACAACAAAGAACAATAAACAATAAAACTAAGAGCTGGTTCTTTGAAAAGATAAACAGAATTGATAAACTTTTAGCCAGACTCATCAACGAAGAGAGATAATTCAAATAAATGAAGTCAGAAATAAGATAGAAGTTACAACCAACACCAAAAAATGATAATAGAGTTGTCCAAGAATTATATGGCAATAATCGGACCATTTATAAGAAACCGATAAACTAGAAACATAAAATCTTCCAAGAGTGAATCAAGAAAAAATAAAATGTGAACAGACCAACTACTAGTACTGAAATTGAATTAAAAATCAAAAAACTACAAACAAATGAAAGTCTAAGACTAAATGGTTTCACAGGCACATTATACCAAATACTTATTTCCTTATTTTTATTTTTTTAAGATTTTATTTATTTGATGGAGAGAGAGGGAGAGATAGAGAGAGCACAAGCAGGGGGAGCAGCAGGCAGAGGTAGAGGGAGAAGCAGGCTACCCTATGAGCAAGGAGCCTGACATGGGGCTTGATCCCAGGACCCTTGAATCATGACTTGAGCCAAAGGCAGACACTTAACTAACTGAGCCACCTAGGTACCCCATTATACCAAACATTTAAATGAGAGTTAGTATCTATTCTTTGTCAAATTATTTTTAAAAAATCGAAGAGGAAGGAATGCTTCCAAATTCATTCTATGAGTCCAACATAATACTACTTCTTAAAACACACGAAGACACTACAAAAAAAGAAAATTACAAACTTGTCTGTGATGAACACTGATGCAGAAACCCACAACTAAGTATTAGCAACTGACTTCAATAATACATTAAAAGTATCATTCACCATGATCAAGTGGGATCTGTTCTAGGGATATAAGGATGGTTCAAAATCCATAAATCAACCAACATGATACAGCACATTTACAAAAGGATAAAAGTCATATCATTTCCACAGATGAAAAAAACATGTAACAAAATACAACATCTGTTCATGATAATAACCCAACAAAACTGGTATATACCTCAACGTGATATAATACACATAACAAAACCAGTTAATACTATTCTCAATGATAAAAAGCTGAAAACTTTTCCTCTAAGGTTAGGAAGAAGGAAAACATGACTACTATTGCCACTTTTATTCCACATAGTATTGGAAATCCTAGTCATAGCAATCAGACATAAAAATGAAATAAAAGGCATCCAAATTGGGAAGAAAGAAATAAAACTGTCACCATTTACAAATGACACAGTATTATATATAGAAAGCCATACTCTACCAAAAATTGTTAGAATAAACAAGTTTAGTGAAGTTGCAGCAGGATCAATTATTATTTATGTTATGCTTCTCCACACTGATAAACTGTAAAAGAGACATTAAGAAAACAATCCCATTTGCAATTTCACCAAGAAGAATAAAACATCTAGGAATAAAGTTAACCAAAAAGGTGAAAAGTCCCTGCACTCTGAAGACTATAACACAGTGATGAAAGAAAGAGAAGATGACACAAATAAAGGATAGATATACCATACTCAGGGGCTAAAAGAATACTGTTAAAATGTCTATACCACTCAGGGCGTCTGAGTGGGTCAGTTTGGTTAAATGTCTGCCTTCAGCTCAGGCCATGATCCTGGGATCCTGAGATGAAGCCCTATGCTCAGAGCAGGGTCTGTTTCTCCCTCTCCTACTGTCCCTCCCACTGCCTGTGCTCTCTCTCGAATAAATAAAATCTTAAAAAAAAAAAAGAAAAAGAAATACCACTCATAACAATCTGCAGATTTAATGCAATCCTTATCAAAATACAAATGGTATTTTTTGAAGAACTAAAACACATAATCTTAAAACACACAATCTTAAACACAAACATCTTGATGTAGAATCATCAAGTCAAATAGCCAAAGCAATCTTGAGAAAGAAGAAAAAAGCTGGAGCTCAACACAATTCCAGATTTCAAAATACACTACAAAGTTATATAATCAAAGCAGTATGGTACTGGCACAAAAAAAACCCAGATCAATGGGACAGAACAGAGTTCAGAAATAAACCCACCATTAAATGGTCAATTAACCTTAAAAAAATGAGGTAATCAGAATGTATAATGTGGAAAAGAGAATTTAAGTGACAAACAGTGCTGAGAAAACTGGACAGTCACATGCAAAAGAATTAAACTGGACTACTTTTCTATACTGTATAAAAAAAATGAATTAAAGACCTAAATACAAGACCTGAAACTATAAAACTCCTAGAAGAAGGAACGTTTGGGTGGCTCAGTTAGTTAAGCATCTGACTCTTGGTTTCAGCTCAGGTTATGAGATGGAGCCCCATGTCACAATCTGTGCTATGCGCAGAGCCTGCTTCAGATTCTCTCTTTCTGTCCCTCCCCCGCCCCCACTCACGTTCTCTCTGTAAAAAAAAAAAAAAAAAACACACAAAAAAACAAAAACAAAACAAGTGGTTTGGGCCACTGCCTTCGGCTCGGGTCGTGGTCTCGGGGTCCTGGGATCGAGTCCCGCATCGGGCTGGGCTCTCTGCTCGGCGGGGAGCCTGCTTCCCTCTCACTCTCTCTGCTTGCCTCTCTGCCTACTTGTGATCTCTCTCTCTGTCAAATAAATAAATAAAATCTTTAAAAAAAAAACAAAACAATTTTAAAACCTTCTAAAAGAAAACATAGGTACTATTGCATTAGCAATTCTTTTTTTTTTTTTTTTTTTTTTGGGATCAGGCTCCTCAGGCAAGGACAACACAAACAAAAATAAACAAAAGGTTCTACATCAAACTATAAAACTTTAACAGGACAAAGGAAACCATCCACAAAATGAAAAGGCAATCTACTTGATGGGAGAAGATATCTACAAATGACATACCCAATAAGAAGTTAATAATAATAATAAAAAAAAGAACTCATAAAACTAAATACATATACAAAATCTGACTAAAAAATAGACAGAGGACCTGAAAAGACAGGCTTCCAAAGAAGATATTCAGAGAGCTGACATACACATGAAAAGATGCTCAGTAATACTAACTATCAGGGAAATGCAAATCAAAACCACAATGAAATATCACCACCCACCTGTAAGAATGGCTAGTATCACAAAAATAAGAAGTAAGTATTGGTAAGGATGTGGAGAAAAGGGAACCCTCATGCACTGTTGGTGAGAATATAAATGCATACAGCCACAGTGGAAAACAATGTGGCAGCTCCTCAAAAATTAGCAACAAAAGTACCATATGATCCAATAATTCCACTTCTGGGTATCAACCCTAAAAAAATAAATACACTAATTTGAAAAGATACATGCATCTCTATGCTTATTGCAGCATTATATATAACAGCCAAGATAAAAAGCAATCTAATTGTCCATTAACAGATGAATGGATAAAGAAGATGTGTTACACATATACACACAGAGTAGTATTACTCAGGCATAAAAAAGAATGAAATCTTGTCATGTGTAACAACATGGATGAAAGCGCAACACCATGGTTAATATGTTAAGTGAAATAAATCAGGCAAAGATAAATACCTCATGATTTCACTTATATGTAAAATCTAAAAAAACGAAAGGAACAAACAAAACCAAACACACACTCATAAATACAGAGAACAATTGGTGGTTGCCTGAGGGGTGGTGGGTGAGGTGACAGATGAAACAGGTAAAGGGGATTAAGAGATAACAACTTCCAGTTATGAAATAAGTCACAGGGATGACAAGTACAGCATAGGGAATACAGCCAATAATACTGTAATAACTTTGTATGATGGCAGATGGTTACTACACTTATTGTGGTGAGCATTTCTAATATATAAAAACTATACTGCAAGCCTCAGATTAATATATTATGTCAACTATACTTCAACTAAAATTCTGTTAAAAGCACATGTAAATTAAATGGTTTCAACTAAGGAAACTTATGCAGGATTTTTAATTATCAAATTCCTGCTTCAGTATTTCATAGGAATACAATAAATAGGATGAAGTAAAACTGTAACGTTATTTCATCACAAAAATGATAAAACATCATTACAGTTCAAGTAAAATCCAACTTCATGTAAAAATTTATATTATTATATTCTCTTTATCCTTTACTTTATCATTATTTACCTGATCAAAATTTGATAATAGAACAAGATTTTTTTTTTTTTTGAAGATTTTATTTATTTACTTGACAGAGAGTGAGAGATCACAAGTAGGAAGAGCAGCAGGAAGAGGGAGGGGGCGAAGCAGGCCCTTCACTGAGCAGGGAGCCGGATGCGTGGCTCAATCCCAGGACCCTGGGATCATGACCTGAGCCGAAGGTGGAAGGCAGGCACTTAGCCGACTGAGCCACCCGGGTGCCCCTAGAAACAGAGTTTAAATCTCATTAACCAACCTTCTGATATTTTAGATGGCTTTAACATACCTTTAAAAGCCTTGAAATCTTCCCATTTAGAAATCAAGACATTATGTTCATTACAATCATATTCAGGAAATCTAGTGATTATAAATAATTCAAAAAGTATTTGAAATCTGAAGATGGAAAATAAAGTGCAAACCTGCATCTCTCCTTTCTCATCAGGTTTAGCTGGTTTTGCAGCCTCAGTAGCTGAATTTTTCAAACTTTCTTTGCTACAGCGCAGAAGTACTTCAACTACATATAAAGGATCCAGTTCACCTGAATTAGGCTAGAAAAAAAACAAGATAGAAGAAGCTCATTATTTCTTAAATCCTGGCCCACAAATTTTAAGTTCCATAGGTACAGGGATTATGTTCTCAGTATTTAGCATTATGAATGGCACATATAGCACAGTAAATGTTTATTTCATGCAATGAGGGCTGTCTGTCCTTCATCCTTCAACATTCTCCACTAGATGAAAACACACAGAAATTACTTGATACTTATGAATTCAAATGAGATTGAGTGTTTGTATGGTCAGGGTGGTATGGTTATAGACTTGATACTTATGAACTTAAATAGAATCAGCTGCCCTCCCTCTCTGCTCACACTCTGTTTCTCTCTAAAATAAATCTTTGAAAAAAAAAAGTACGAACCATTAATTGACATAAAATGCCATTTTAAGTTTCCAATGATTAGTTTTTAATTTTATTTAATGTTATAGAATTAGAAAAGGAAACTATTAGAAATGAACAGTTTCAGAAAATAAATGTGTCTACAAATTATCCCAATTAAACAACATGTAAATTATACTAAAGTAGATTACTTTATTGCTTAGTACACTGGCACCTCATTAACATGATTTTATATCATTTTATTAAAAGACTTTTGTCTTTTATTTCTCTAATAAAAATATGGTTCTCAAGATCCAAGGATTAAATATATAATTTATGATAATTTGCTTGACAGCAGTATACTTCAAAGAGCATTAAGATATTTTCTTGGTCTTTTTTGAATGATCCCTTTTGCATAAAATAGATAAAAAGAAAGTTATTTTGACTGAAGAGTAAACATGTCAAAGAACTAAGTGCTTGGTATCCTCTAGGAATAGTTATTCTTCAAAACTGAAAAACTTTCAAGAATGACAATAAACCCATAGCTACGATTGATTTCTGCAATAAACTACCAATCACTTAACAAATACATTTCCAAATGCAAACCAAAAATACAATCATAATTATTTTAAATTACTGAATTCAAATTTCTGAAAGCATAAGCTCCATTCCTCAAAACTCAGTTTTTTTCCTCCATGTACTTCTTTTTTTTCCCAAATATGGTTTTTTTCTTATTTTTAAAGATGTTTCATCAAAACAGTCTTCATTTTGGTACAGAAACAAACCAAAGGTAAATAGTATTTACTTTTTTAACAAAATATTTTATTTATTTATTTGACAGAAAGAGAGAGCAAGAGTGCAAGCAAGGGGAGCTGCAGAGGGAGAGAAAGAGAAGCAGACTCCCCACTGAACAGGAGGCAGATGCTTCACTGACCAGTGAAGTAAGCCATCCAGGCATCCCCTGATTAGTATTTTCAATTAAGTTTGTAGCTGCAAAAATTATGTATTTATGTAAAGCTTAGTCAAAATAAAATGATTTTATGAAACAGTGAGCTAGGAAGTTATAATCCAACTGTTAAATTCTTCTACAGGACAAAAGACTGTAAGGAGAATCAATGACTGTTATCTTTGCCTCCAGAAGGGAAAAAACCATCTGGGTAAGACCCATTCCAAAGTTTGATGAATGAATGAACTCCAAAGTGTTAGGGGACAAGTGAGTATTCAAACAAAAATAATCTAAGATTTATGAACGATCTGTACTGTATTTAGATAATCTAAAACTGTCTTTTGTGTTTAGTTCCAATCCTATGGATTTTATTTTTAAACTTAATATTCTTCCTCTGTAAGCAAAACAATCAGAGAAGTGACCATTGGAACTCAAGTATATCTACGTCATCTTTCTTTGTAAAACTACCAAAATCATTCACATTAGAGATATGCTTAAGCATACTATGGGAACACCCTTCAAAGACTTCTTTATTGAGGCATTCAATGGAAATCTTCTGTTAAAATTATTTCTTAAAGATTATAAAATGATTCGGGGCACCCAAGTGGCTCAGTTGATTAAGTGTCTGACTCGATTTTGGCTCAGATCACGGTATCAGAGTTGGGCTCTGTGCTGAGCATGAGGCCTGCTTAAGACTCTCTCTCCCTCTCCTTCTGTCCCTCCCCACTACTTGTGTGCTTCTCTCTCTCTCTCTTGAAAAACAAAGATGATAAAATCGTTCTCACTGAACTTTGTCTAAGCTCTATACTGTGGTAAAGGTGGATCAACAATGTCATCCTTTACATAAGAGAATAGTTACTAAATGTTCTAGTTGGCTTAATGATGGTCTTAGTATACATTCTTTTAATTTTTACACCTATGTCCTTATTTTTAACTTCTTAATCATATAATTGAACTTTCTTTTTCCTAACTTTTCACTACTTTTAAAATGTGCCTAATTTCACACTATAAATGGAAATTATCAGATTAAAATATACTTTTGATGGAAATTTCAAGTTTGTAGAAGGTAAAGAAATATAAAATAAATTCTGACAATGTTGACAATTACATTTTTACCTATTTAAAATGCTTCAAATATCTTCTTCCTTACTGTGTATTTTTCCTCTTTCTACCAAACCCATTAACCACAAAAATCTGTTATTAGTATTCTGACCTAGGCTACAAAATCAATAAACTAAGTACTTCACGTTTTTAGTGAACAAAGGTAAGTAACTCAGTGGAGAAATGAGTTTCACCACCAACTTAAGCAGAAAAAAACTGAGATGTGTTCTTCTCCCCATTCCATATTTGCCTAAAAGAATTCTCATCGACACTACTTTTATACATGGATTAAGGACCAAGAAAAGTAAATCATTTAAAAACTTGTTCACTATGTGTGTGCAAATGTAACTATAATTATGTTAGGTATAATTTTCTCCTTTAAAAATATAAAACCTGACATCAATTACCAGCATGACAACATAAGGAATGCATCACAAACCCTGCTCTATAGCAAACTTGGGAAAGTTATAAAAAACCAACCATGTAAAGTCTCTGGAAATGGTCCTCAGGGCACACAGGAAGTGAAGAAACATCTATTCAAGAAAATCCGCAAAATTTATTACAAATAACATGAGTCTGATCTCTAAACCAAGATCATTTCCACCTCACTTTTAGTTCAGCAAGACAAAAACTGCAGACTAGTGAATCCAAAAACACAGTAGGGGCTCCCTCTCCCTGCAGCTCTCAGTTGGAGGGCCATCTTCCCAGAAGACATAGGATGGCAGCATTGCTTATCCTGCTCCCACCAACCCACTGATGAGCATAAGTTCTGGTTAAGTGAGGCTGAGTGCTGGGGGCACCCTTCTTCTGCCCAGCCACCAATGGTTGGCCCGAGGCTCTATCTTAGGTGTAGGACTGCTGAGAATACTGAGGCCTCAACTACCCTTGTTTTAGGGCACTGCTGTCATGCTGGGAGAGGCAAGCCATAAAGACCTGACGCTTAGGGCCCGTGGTTCTCTCAGTTGGTTATGCATCCTATTCTTGATTTCAGCTCAGGTCATGATCTCAGGGTTCTGGAATTGAACCCCACGAGGGATTCCCACTCCGCAGGGGTCTGCTCATCTCCCTCTCTTTCAGCCCCCACCTATCCATGCTCTGTCTCTAAATGAGTAAATACAATCTCAAAAAAAAAAAAAAAAAAAAAAAAAAGATTTGAGGATACTGCTTCCATCCTTCACGTACTCCACAAGTCCTAAAGTGTCACTCAGAACAAAGAAGTTTTTTTTTGTTTTTGTTTTTTGGTTTTTTTTTTTTTTCAGAACAAAGAAGTTTATAAGTGGGACTGGAACAGACTTTACTCCATCAAGCTAATCACTAAACTAATAAACAAGAAATAACAATATAACTGTGTGAGGGGAGGGAAAGAGGGACCAGTACCAAAAGTGCTACAATATATTATTTAAAATTTCAATTTCAAAGAAAAAATTGTAAGACATGAATAGAAAGGTATGATCCAATACCTAAATACCAGAAAAAAGCAGGCAACAGAAGAAAATGCCTATGAGAATGACCAGATATTGCATTAAACAAAGGCTTAAAAGGTAGCCAGTATAAATATTTTCAAACAACTAAAGGAATCATAATTAAGTAAAGGAAGGTAAAATAACAATGTTATATCAAATACAGAATATCAATAGAGATAGGTATGATTAAAAACGACCAAAAAGGAAATTCTTGAATTCATAAGCACAAGTATGCCTGAAATGAAAGAAATCACTGAATGGGCTCAAGAGATCTGAAGTAGCAGAAGAAAGTGTTTGTACGTAGACTGAGAGATTATGTAACCCGAAGAGCAGGGGGAAAAAAGAGACAATGAACAGAACCTTAGACGAATGCAGGATACCAATAAGTACAATACACCCATAATGTGACTACCAGGAGAAGAGAGAAAAAGATGAAAAAATATCTGATGAAATAATGGCTGAAAATGTCCCAAATTAACTGAAAAATATTAATCTACATACTTGGGAAATTCAATGGACTCAAAGTAGAGTAAGTATAAAGAGATAAACAGAGACACATCATAGTAAAAATGCAAAAAGCCAAAACAGAGAATCTTGAAATCTGCAAGAGGGGGAAAAAAAAAAAAAAAAAAAAAAAGACTCCTTACAGTGGACCACAATAAAATTAACAGCAAAAACCTCTCAGAAAAACAATGGAGACCAGAAGGCAGTGGATTGGCATATTCACAGAAAAACACTTGTTAACCAAGAATTTATAAATCCAGCAAAGTTGTTTTTCAAAAATGGATATTCCCAGATAAACAAAAACAGAAAATTTGTTGCTAGCAGAACCCACTTTATAAAAAATATGAGAAATTCTTGAGGCTGAAAGCAAGTGACACTAGACATTAGTAAATCTACATGAAAAATCAGAGCACTGGTAACAGTAACTATATAACTATAAAAGACAGTATAAAAATTATTTCTTTTTCTACTAAATGATTTAAAAATTAAACTATACATCTATAATAAATTATTAAGTCTGCAACATACTTAATAATGTGTATGTTGGTAATAATGGGTAGGAGCACAGTTGTACTGAGCTAAGGCAATAACACCAGATGGTAACTTGAATCCACAGGATCCAATAAAATAAACCAGAAATAATAAAAAATGAGATTAATGTAACAAAAGCTATAAACAAATACTTGCTCTTTCTTCTCTAACCTTCTTTATAAATCATAAAATCATATTAAGTAATAATTGTAACATGTAATATTGGATTTGTAACACTTATAGATTATACAAGAGGAAAAATGGAACAAGTGTATACAGGAGTAATGTTTCTATTATCTCAATGCAATTCAGTATAAATCTGAAATTTATTCTATTAAGTTAATATGGAAATACTGAATATGAAAGACCCTAACAACCACTAAGAAAAAAACAAAAAATAGAGATGTAGAGAAAAAAATATAAAAAGTAGAGAAAGAAATCATTAAAATAAACTGAAATGTTATGTTAGAACATAAGCACTTAATGCAAAAGAAAGCAGTAGAGAACCAGAAAAACAAAAAAAGAAGTGAGACTAAAGAAAAAAAGCACAATGAAAGACCCAAATCCAATGATATTAATAACACTTAGGTGAACAGATTAACCAATTGATTAAAGAACCCAAACAAAAGGTAGAGATTTTTCAGGCTGAATAAAAAAAGATCCAACTATGCAGTGTATAGGAGACACACTTTAATTGACAGAAATGGAGATAGAGCAATTGAAAAATAGTTGAGTCTTCAATACCTTACTTTAATGCACAGAACAAACAAAGATTTGCAAGAAAAGAAACAAAAGACTTGAACAACACCATAAATGAACCAGACCTAACAGACATCTATAGAATATCTCACCCAAAACAGAATACACATTCTCCTCAACTGCACATAAAACATTCTGAGGGCAGACCATGTCAGGCCATTAAATAAAAATTTCAAGAAATTTGAAAGGACTGAAATATGACAATTATTTCTCAACAAAAAAGAAATGACATTAGAAATAAAAAACAGACAGAAATTTGGGAATTTCACAAATAGATGGAAATTAACACATGCCTCTAAACTGCCAGTGGGTCACAAAGAAGAAATCAAAAGCGAAATTAGAAAATACTTGGAAGTAAATGAAAATGAAGAAAACTACACCAAAACTTATGGGATGCAGTTAAAATATCTCCATGGAGGGGAATTTACAAGCATAAATGCCTGGATCAAAATGGAAAAAATATCTCGAATTAATAACCTGACCTCCTACCTTAAGACAATAAAAAACCCCCCAGAAAACTAGAACTAAAGCTAGCACATAGAAGGATTAACAAAAATGGAGCAGAAATTAATGATAATGAAAAGTAGAAAAAAAAAATCAGTGAAACCAAAAGCTGGTTCTTTGAGATCAACAAAATTGACAAACACTTAACTAGATGAAAGATTCAAATTATAAGAATAAGAAATGAAGGAGAGGCCATTACTAAACTACCTTCTGGAAATAAAAAGGATTATAAAGTAATACCATGAACAATTATATACAAGTAAATTAGGTAACTTAGATGAAATAGACTAATTTCTAAGAAAGCAAATCATTAAAACTAACCCAAGAAGAAATAAACAATCTGAACAGACCTATCAAACTGAGTTAATAATCATAAACTACACTCAAATAAAAGCCAAGGCTCAGGTGTTCTCACTGCCAAATTCTTCCAAAAAAAAAAATTAATACCATTTCTTCAAAAACTCGTCAAAAAACAGAAGAGAAGTGGAATACTTCCAAACTCATTATGAGGCCAGCATTAATCTGTTAGGAAACCCAGACAAAGACATCACAAGAAATGTAGGTGCAAAAGTCTTCTGCAACATACTAGCAAAATGAATCCAGCAAAAAATCAAATGAA
The DNA here is from genome assembly GCF_922984935.1 of Meles meles. Lineage (NCBI taxonomy): Eukaryota > Metazoa > Chordata > Mammalia > Carnivora > Mustelidae > Meles > Meles meles. Next base: position 98,084,593 of record NC_060068.1, read on the forward strand.
TAATGCAACACCGGTGGGATTTACCCAATAATTCAAAGTTGGTTTAGCACTTAAAAATCAATTAACCCAATCTACCACATCAGAATACAAAACAGAATTAAAAACAATCACATGATTATCTGAATAGGTAAATAAAAAGCATCTGATAAAACAAAGCAATCTTTCATTACAAAAACACTGAACAAACTATGAATAGAAAGAAACTTTCTCAATTTGGTAAAGAACACTTCACAAATATCTGGAGCTATCATCATTCATAATAGATAAACAGTGGATGTTTCCTCCCTAAATCTGGAAAAAAGACTAGGAAATCTGCTCTCATCATCTCTATTAATATTGTACTTGAGGGTTTAGCCATAACGACTAGGCAAAAAAAAAAAAAAAGAACTAAAATGCATCCACATTGAAAAGAGAGAAAAACATCTGTATTTGCAGATACAACATGGGTTTATAAATAGAAAAAAAGTAAAAGTTTATACTTGAAAAACAGTAAGTTACCAATTAAGAATATCTAAGTAAGGGGCGCCTCTGTGGCTCAGTTGGTTAAGCAACTGAATCTTGATTTCAGCACGGGTCATGATCTCAGGGTTGTTGTAATCTAGCCCTATGCTGGGCTTCTTGCTTAGCTGGGAGAAGCTTGAGGATTCTCTCTGCCTCTACCCCTCATCAAAGCTTGTTCTCTCTCACTTTCTCTCTCTAAAATAAATAAATCTTTTATTAAAAAGTGTAAATATAAAGAAAACAGGCTATGTTCATGACTGAAAAACTCAATTATGTTAAGCCAGCAGTATTCTCCATGCTCAGATTCAGTGCAAGCCCTCTTCAGAATCCAGCTGACTTCTTTGGAAAAACTGACAAGCAAATAATCGAATTCATATGAAACTGTAAGGATCCCAGAATAGCCAAAACAATCTTGAAAAAGAAGAACAAAGTTGGAGAACTCATAAATCTATTTTTTTGAAACTTAACTATAAAGATATGGTAAATGAAGACCATATGGTACTGGCATTGGAATAGACAGAGGTCAATGAAATGGAACTGAGAGTCTAGAAGTAAAGCCATGTGTCTATGATCTTCTGAGGTTTTTTTTTTTTTTTTGATCTTCTGAGTTTTGACAAGGATGACATGATCATTTTATGAGGAAAAAACTTTCTAATAACCAGGGCTAGGACAAGAATGAAGGTAGACCCTTACCTTATACCACATACAGAAAACGGATCAGGAACCTAAATATAATAGGTGAAACTATAAAACTCTTAGAAGAAAACACAGAGGTAAATCTTCATGACCTTGATGTTGGCAGTAATTTTTATATATGACATCAAAACCGTGAGTAACAAGAAAAAAATAAAGACTTAATTTTGATTTCATCAAAATTAAAACCTTCCGCATCAAAAGGCACTATCAAGAAAGTGAAGATAGGGGCGCTTGGGTGGCTCAGTGGGTTAAAGCCTCTGCCTTCGGCTCAGGTCATGCTCTCAGGGTCTGGGATCGAGTCCTGCATCGGGCTCTCTGCTCAGCAGGGAGCCTGCTTCCTCCTCTCTCTCTGCCTGCCTCTCTGCCTACTTGTGATCTCTGTCAAATAAATAAAATCTTAAAAGAAAAAAAAAAGTGAAGATAATCCACAAAATGGGAGACAAATATCTGGAAATCAAATATGATAAAGAACTCATATAATTTAGTAATAAAATGACAACTCAATTTGAATGTGGGTGGGTCAAAGAGCTGAAGACATTTCTCCAAAGAATATACAAATGGCCAATAAGCACATAAATAGATCCTTGGCAATATTAGTCAGCAGGGAAATACAAATCAAGACCACAATGAGATACCACTATATACCGAGTGTAATAAAAAAGTCAGACATTAAGTGTGGTGAGGATGTGAAGAAATAAAAACCATTATACATTGTTAATGGGAATGTGAAATGATGCAGCCACTTTAGAAACAACCTGGAAGTTCTTTAAATGGTCATACAGTATCCACAGGATCCAGCAATTTCAGTCTCAAGAGAAATGAAAACATATGTCCACACAAAAACTCAGACATGGATGTTTATAGAGGTATTATTTGTAATAGCCCAGAGGTAGAAACAATCCAAATGTCTATCAACTCATGAACAGATAAACAAAATGTCGTGTCTGTATAATGGAATGCTATTCAGTCACAACAGAGAACAAAGTGCTGATATACACTACAACATGCTTAAACCCTGGAAACATTAGGCTAAGAAGACGACTGCAGCAAAACACTGTATCACGATTTAATTTTATGTAATTTTCAGAATCTAGAGAGAGTAGATTAGTAGCTGCTCAGGACTGAGGGTGTGGGAGCATAGGGTAGAATGACAAAGGTTTCCTTTTCCTTTTGAAGGGATGAAGACATCCTAAAACTTTTGAGGGGATGAAGACATCCTAAAATCAAGTGGTGATGGTGAATTTACTAAAAGTCACTGAGTAAACAGTATAGTACATAGATAATATCTCAATAGAACTGTTGAAAAAACAAACACATAACAAATGTAAAACCTGCAGTGAAAGAAACACATAGCACTTCAGCACATGACAAGTAAATTCTACCCTAGCAATATTATCTTAGATATAGCTAAATTAGTAAACTGGTGAAGGCTTTTTCACCACGGGTTATATAAGTATGAATGAGAAGTGACTGGGTGGCTCAGTTGGTTAAACAACTGCCTTCGGCTCAGGTCATGCTCCTGGAATCCCGGGATCGAGTCCCACATCATGCTCCCCGCTCAGCGGGCTTCTGCTTCTCCCGCTGACCTCTCTCCTCTCATGCTCTCTCTCTCTCTCTCAAATAAATAAATAAAATCTTAAAAAAAAAAAAAGTATGAATGGAACCACAACATTTAGCATTTATAGCCACACTTTTCACTGTACATGAAAAACAACTTAGCTGTCAGAAGTTTAAATGAAGACTATCCTTTCAAGTTCTTCTCAAGGAAGATCATACCTTTGTTACTAATAATTGTTCCTAAAGAAAACAGTGTGTGTCTTTGGAAGGGAGAAGAGGGAGGCAAGCATTTTATAGTCTTCCCATGGCTAAAGGTGGTAAAATAGAAAATATAAAAGCCTATAAGTCAGACAAACCATAAATGACTCTTAATCTCACAAAACAAACTGGGGGTTGCTGGGGGGAGGTGGGATTGGGAGAGGGGGAGTGGGCTATGGACATTGGGGAGGGGAGGTGAACCATAAGAGACTATGGACTCTGAAAAACAACCTGAGGGTTTTGAAGGGTCAGGGGTGGGAGGTTGGGGCAACCTGAGGGTTTTGAAGGGTCAGGGGTGGGAGGTTGGGGGAACAGGTGGTGGGTAATGGGGAGGGCACGTTTTGCATGGAGCACTGGGTGTTGTGCAAAAAGAATGAATACTGTTACACTGAAAAAATAAATAAAATGAAAAAAAAAAAAAAAAAAAAAAGAAAAGCCTATAAGTCATATCTGAGTTCTTGTCATGGCTCAAATGAATAATACCTATGCAATCTTTTTCAAGGTTAAACTTCCAAGCTTTACTTCACTGTATATTTAAAATAAGGTGGGGGGAGGGGAGAAAGAGAGAGGCAAACTTTACCCAGTTTAATACTGTTGGCTCAATACAGCCAATTTTTCACATATCTAAGTTTCAAATCTTATCATCACTAAAGCTCCCCTCAACTTCCCATTCAAGAGTGTCCATTCTAGTTCCTCAGTATCCTCCACCTGAACCCTTATTCCATCCTCCTTCTGACTCACCCAAAAGAGTATGTTTCCTTAATAGACAAACTTGTATCTACTATGCTATCTCTTTCAATATCCTTCAAACACTGTCAATACAGTAAGTTCTGATCAGATCAATCCCTCCCTCAAAAATAAACAGATGTAAAAAGCACCAAACTAAACCCAAGCAAACCAATCAAGCAACCAACTAATCTTCAAACACCTACCAGCGCTTTCAAATGTTTAGGTATCTAGACTGAATAAACTGAAATCCACATTTTCATCACTTTCTATTGAGTAACTTCAATACCTCTAAAAGATTTCACTCTTTACCTGAAATGTTCTGGGCCTACTGCACATCACTGCTCCTTCAGCAGTAAATAAATGTCCACCAATGAATGCTACTCATTCTCCAAGGTTTCCTTAAAAATTTTACATTATATTCCTAATTAGATGCCGTCTCTAATAGCTCAGATACAATTTCTTCCTCCTCTGAGTTCCAAATGCACTTTACCTATATCTTCACTGAAGTATTCATACTATTCGTCCTTCTAGTTTCATTATCTGCTTTCTGCTATTCATCAAATGAGTAAGCACAGAGACTTTTTGTCTGTGGTCAATGAATCCTTACCTAATTGGGATCAAATGACATAACAAGTGGGGCAATGCTTAAAATACAAATCTTATAATTACGAATGAAGATGGTAACGTATCAAAATGGTAATAACAAACTAAATATCCTTAAGAAGTTCTTCAGTGGGATTAATCACAGATCTTTCACTAAAACACTGATCACAAACCTATGAACTTTTTTTTTTAAGATTTTATTTATTTATTTGAAAGAGAGGGAGAGAGAGAGGGCATAAGCAGGAGGAAAGGGGCAGAAGCAGAGAGGGAAGCAAGACTCCCCACTGAGCAGGGAGCCTGATTACAGGGCTTGAACCCAGGATATTCTGAGATCATGACCTGAGCTGAAGGCAGATGCTGAACCAAACGCACCACTCAGGCACCCCCAAACCTATGAACTTGCTTCTCCCAAGAAATGGCCTTATTATGTCTAAACTTATTTACATATTTCAGGAGTAACTTCCAATCCCAAAGCTTAATTTCTACTTTCTCTATACCCAGGTGGAACAAAGTTAATGACAACAAAATCATGAGATGGTCAGCATTATGAGTATGCAGGTATCTTATGCAAACTCTTCTTCTTCTTCTTTTTTTCTTTTAAGGATGCTCCACATCCAGTATGGAGCCCAGTGTGGGGCCTGAACTCATGACCCCAAGATCAAGACCTGAGCTGAGATCAAGAACTGGACACCAAACAGACTGAGCCACACAGGTGCCCTGCAACCTATTCATTTTTAAAGATAAAGAAAAATATACATGGAGACACAAAATGCTGCCTGGGGTCACATATTGGGAGACAAAAATATAACAGGGTGGCTAACTTAATTTTAAGATAGTTACTCATCTAACAAAGTAATAAAATTTTCCTTAACTTTACATACGATCTTTTCAAAATATTTATATAAATAATGGCCAAAGCCAACTTTATTATCGTTCTCCCTTAAAGAAAATAAGTAAAACTGAGTAGCTCCTCTAATACCTTTTCTTCAACTCTCTATTATATACCTAAATTAAAATTCTTATTTTCCGTATCAGAAGCTAATTTTTTCTAATATTCAATTTAAAGAGTAAAATTATAAAAAGTATTGATGAATTCAGAGAAGACATGTGAACTGTCATGAAATTAAAATCTGTTGTTTGGAAAATAACTGTACTTTGAAGACAAGATTTAAGATTATTCAAAAGTCTAATTCCTATGGAAGAATTTATTATAGCTTCTCTTAATGTAATGCTATTTCTACTTTGATCAATTTCATGAGTCTGAAAAAATTTTTTACTAGAAATTTATATATGATTCTACCTTAAGGGCAATGGTTTACCTTAACATTTGACTTCTTTGAGAAATTCACCACTACTCCCCAGCCAAAATCATCTCCTTCATTCTTTACCTAAAAAGAAAGGGAAGCAAGTAAATAAAAACATTTATGCTCAAGAAGCAATTTTATAGACTTCCATGCCCACATTATAGGCTAATAAAACTTTCAGAGTTCCTGGTAACATATTTTTTGAAAGACTGGTTAAACTTAAGGAAAAAGATATAAACCCTAAAGAAAAAACCACCACCAAATATCATAGGACTCTAAAACAGTAACAAGAGGAATATCTCAGTTGGCAAACACATTTTTTTCTTTTTTTAAAAGATTTTATTCATTTAATTGTCAGAGAGGGAGAGAGAGCAAGCACAAGCAGGGAGGACAGCAGGTAGAAGCAGAAGAGGCTCCCTGCTGAACAAGAAGCCCAATGTGGAACTTAATTCCAGAACCCAGGGATCATGACCTGAGCGAAAGGCAGACATTTAATCAACTGAGCCACCCAGGCGTCCCTGGCAAACAAATTTCTAAAATGATATGATGTATTTATTCTGAGACTATATGAAATCTTTTATATTTTATAGCTAATGAATTCATCCAGGACTTAAAACTGCACACAAAACTGCTTCTATTTTTAATTTCATAACTGGAAATATTTTAAATGTCCACACCAAAAGTATCTCCTTCGATTTATACCCCCCAAAATGAAAATCAGTGGAGATTAAGAGGCCTTCACACATGATCTCACCCCTAATCAATTCCAAGTGAATAGTGCAACAATGTAATTAATACAGAACAATAATTAGAATCTTCACTCAAAAATGACATACCTTTACCAAGCGACCTGGCTGTAGAAACGGTAAGCAATATTTTGGTTTATGAATATATTCTTCAATTTCTTTACCCAGTTTGGCAAGCTGCTGTCTGATCTTATAATAGATGATGACACTTTCCTCATTTGGTATTACTATTTTATTATACTGTTCTTCTGAGTTCTTTACCTCTGTAAATAAAACACAAGTAAAATATTAAAAAGATACTTTATGTAAATTATACAAAGATACATCTGTTTTTCTTCTACCAATGTAGGAAACAAAGCTTGCATAGCCTAGAAATTTTGTGGAAAGACTTCAGAGGTAACTGCACGTCATTCCGAGTATTTTCTTTCTACATTAAGGATCTACATTAAAGTTCCCCAAATCACTAATTGTGAATCCTCAAATTGAGTCTGAATTCACAGTGATCCTATATGGTGAGCTGTTACTCTCCTATGGATGTGGGAGAGGGTATTAACTAATTAAGAATTCTAGGCCTACATTGTTCAACACCTCATTGTCGAGTAAAACTCTCTGTAATGGCAGAAATGTGCTACATCAGGTTTTTCCAATATACTACCAGCAGACACCAACCATATGTGGCTTCTTAAATTAAAATTAATGAAAATTAAATAAAATTAAATATTTAGTTCCTCAACAGCACTAGCACAATTTCAAATACTCAACTGTCAGTAACTCAACTGATTACTGACTTCTGGACTTGAATAGCTCAGATACAGAGCATCTCTACCACTGCAGAAAGTCCCATTAGACAGAACTATTTTGGACTTTTTAAGTAATAGTTGTTTTAAATTTCAGAAAGAATCCAGTTTGCTACTGTCATGAGACCTCCACCACCATCAGGGTCTAGGTCACTAACACTGAGACAGGCAATTCAACCACAGTTCCTTCTCTACTCAGTCAGTAACCAAAACACAGACTCTTTCACCAATTTTTCTCTTAGCTCATCTAACCATCTATGATAGTATTTTCTGCTCAAATTCTTGCATCTAGTGCTGACCTCCCTTCCTCACTCATTTCATTATGCCTACATCCCACTGTGAACAAACACTATTTCAACTGGCGTAAAATACACAAAACATAAAACTCACCATCAACACATTCAAAGTACATTCACAACATATGCAACTATCCCCACCACATAGTTCTAAAATATTTTCACTGCCTCAAAAGGAGACTCTACATCCACTGAGCAAACACTCCTCATTTTCTCCTTCCCCCAGCCCCTGGCAACTTACTTTCTATCTGTGTGGATTCATCTACTCTAGATATTTCATATATATGCAGTCACAGTATATACCAAGGCCTTCTGTGTTTGGCTTCCTTCACTGAGCATGTTTCCAGGGTTCATCCATGTCATAGCAGCATAGAATGTATCAGTACTTCATTCCCTTTTTATGGCTGAATATTATTTCACTATTTGGGTACACCATTTTAGTGATCTGTTTACCAGGTGATGGACTGAATTATTTCCACCTTTCAGCTACTGTGAATCATGTTTTTATGAACATTCATACACATGGTTTTGTGTGTGAAAAAAAATTTTTTTTTTTTTTGGTTATATACCCAGGAGTGGAAATGTTAAGCATCTTTTCAAGTGCTTGTTTGTTGGCTAATAGTTTATCTTTTTTGGAGAAATGTCTATTCAAATACTTTGTCCATTTAAAAATTAGACTATTTGTCTTTTTGTTTTTTAATTCTAAGAGTTCTTTCCATATTCTGGAAACTAGACCTGTATCAGATATGTCTTGCAAATTAATTTCTCCCATTCTGTGGGAGTTCTTTCTACTTTATGTTGGTGCCTACTGAGGTAGAAAAGTTTTCAATTTGATTATAACAAATTTACTTTTTCCTCTGTTGCTTATGTCTTATTTAAGAAACCACTGCCAGAGGCACCTGGGTGGCTCAGTGGGTTGAGCCTCTGCCTTTAGCTCAGGTCATGATCTCAGGGTCCTGGGATCGAGCCCCGCATCTGGCTCTCTGCTCAGCGGGGAGCCTGCTTCCCCCTCTCTCTCTGCCTACCTGTGATCTCTCTCTGTGTCAAATAAATAAATAAATTAAATATTAAACAAAAAAAAAAAAAAGGGAAGAAAGAAAGAAAAAGAAACCACTGCCAAATCCAAGGTTATAGGGATTTAAACTGATGGTTTCTTCTAAGAGTTTTATGGTTTCAGCTTTTATATTTAGGACTTTCATTCAATTTCCATTAATTTATATATACAGTAAGGGTTCAATTCATTCTTTTAAATATGGCTAGCCCACTGCCCCAAGAGCACGTGTTGAAAATCAAGTGACCACAGGTTTATGGGTTTATTTCTAGACTCTCAATTCTATTCCAATGATCAAACTCCTCTATTAAATCTGGGTGTTTTAGTTTCTTTATCCACAAAATGAAAATAACAAAAATACTCATACTCCTAAGAGTATAATTAGAGATTAACTGGAAAGATACAGAAAGTACTTAGCTAAGAGTAGAGCACATAGTAAACACCCAGGGAGGATATTACAACTATTTTGTTGTTATTTTTATTATCATATTCAAAATTCTCACAGACTGCTCCCTCAAACGTCTGATCTGTTGCATTCCCTTAGGCATAATACATCACCTTATTTTTAAATGAACTACAAGTCTTCTTACAGGAAATGAATTCCATTCACTGAAGACTAGAAAGCTATTCTTAACACATATTATGGCAACTGACGTTACCAAAAAGAGAAACAATTACAGAACTATAAAAGAATATTTGACAGGCTAAAGTCAGTAAGAAGTTTTATAACAAAAACCACACAGAAATGTTACTGCCACATCTAAAATTACAGAGTAACACTGTTTGCAGGAGTCAGTGAAACAATAAGCACTGACAAGAGTTCAAGGAGACAATAAACTCCTGTAGGATGGCTTAAATACTGCTCCCCATTCTCTCTCCAAATCATTTCTGTACTAAGACCATTTTACTACTGAGTCAAAAGTCTGAGACACTTTAAGAAGTTACATGTATTTTATATCTAGGATTCTAACTACATTTTATATACAACTCCAAAAAGTAAGTATAGTCAATTAAAGAGTAGAGAAACCTGAGTATAAGAAGCTGGTTTCACTGCAGTGCAGACCATGGGAAAGTCTCAAGATCTTAGGAAACACCAGGTGAGAGATACTCCAATAAACTCTTAAAAGAAGAGTTTGCAAATAATTTCCTCTTTTTGAGGGAGAGGGAAGGTTCTGGTTCCAAGATGTATTAATATCATATAACACATGTGCAGATACAGACCTGGGAGTGATGGGAAAAATGGATTGCTATTCCTAGTACTGAGCAACTTTTCTAATAGGTTAAAGTTTAAATGGCTTTACTGATCTACAGCAATACTATCAGTAGTTAAAACAAGTACTCAGTGACCATTCAACATTAATTATCTCATTTAATTTTCACGAACTAGATGAACTAGTTATTATCCTAGGAGTTCAGATGAACCAACTAAAGCTCAGATAGTTTAGAATCAAACCCATGTTTTAACTTCACAGCTATTGCTACTAACCATGGCATTACCTATTAATAAAACAAAAGATTAAAAGTAACTTTGCATATTTCCTTTCAGAACAGAAACAGTGAAATCCTCTAAGTTTTACTCCACAGCTCACTGGAAAATTTAATGTCGATTCAGTAAATCAAAATGAAAAACATCTCATGTATGCCAGCCATCCAAGTTTGTTATAAAACATAAAGCACTGTAAGTTATAGAGATTAGTTCTATAATTCCAAAGACAACAGTCTACATTTAAATTTGGATATACTAATGAGGTGAAAAATAGTACCAGCTCTCTTGAAGAAGTTCTAGTAGTACCAATAGCAAAAAGAATGAAACCCTGCCTAATAATAATTAAAAATGAGAATAAACTGAATTCAAGATGTATTCTGCATTTTTAAAGCATACAGGATAGCCTTTATCACCTCTAACCATTTCCTTCTACACTATTATACCACTCAGTCCTGCAAATTGTAGTAAAGGTGGTGCAATTCTGTCATTAACTCTTCCATCATTTTATTTATTTATTTATTTTTTTAAAAGATTTTATTTAGTTATTTGATAGAGAGAGATCACAAGTAGGCAGAGAGGCAGGCAGAGAGAGAGAGAGAGGGAAGCAGGCTCCTGCTGAGCAGAGAGCCCGATGCGGGACTCGATCCCAGGACCCTGAGATCATGACCTGAGCCGAAGGCAGCGGCTTAACCACTGAGCCACCCAGGCGCCCTCTTCCATCATTTTAATTTCTTTTTTCCCATTAAAATGTCTGTTCTACTCTTGACATTTCATTTTTTTTCTTCATGAGTTTCAAAGGTCTTTGCCCTTTAAAAACATAGGCAGGGAAAGCAGGATGATTCAAGCAGAAGAATAAGCAAATGTATAATAGCAGTACCAGGAAGTGCAGATTATGTTATTCACAATCCTTTTAAAAGTTAAGTCAGTCAGAACCACCCTAAATATAGCAGCAGCTGGGGACTGGAAAGACAGAGGACAGAGGAGTGGGAAATGATGGTAATGTTTAAGTTCAGAGCAGGTAGCCAAGTCTTTGTCAAAGTTGTACTTAAGAATTTGAGTCCAGGGACGCCTGGGTGGCTCAACTGGTTAAGTGGCTGCCTTCGGCTCAGGTGAGGAGCCCCACCGTCCTGGGATCGAGTCCCACATCAGGCTCCTTGCTCGGCAGGGAGCCTGCTTTGCCCTCTGCCTCTGCCTGCAACTCTGTCTGCCTGTGTTCTCTCTCTCTCTCTCTAATAAATAAATAAAATCTTTAAAAAAAAAAAGAATGTGAGTCCAGGGATGCCTGGGTGGCTCAGTAGATTAAAGCCTCTGCCTTCGGCTCAGGTCATGGTCTCAGGGTCCTGGGATCAAGCCCCCCGCATCGGGCTCTGCTCAGCAGGGAGCCTGCTTCCTCCTCTCTCTCTCTCCCTGCCTCTCTGCCTACTTGTGATCTGTCAAATAATAAATAAAAATATTAAAAAAAAAAAAAAAAGAATTTGAGTCCAGGGACACCTGGGTGTCTCAGATGGTTAAGCATCTGCCTTCAGCTCAGGTCATGATCTCAGGTTCCTGGGATCAAGCCCTATGCAATCCCTCTCCCTCTGCTGCTCCCCACCCCTTGTGCTCTCTCTCTCACTCTGTCATAAAATCTGGGGGAAAAAAAAAAGAATTTGAGTCCAGTGAGAAGTCATAAAAAAGGGTTTAAAGAAATGGGAAAACACTTGTTTCTTACTCTACCCCCAACCATATCTGGGATATTTTCTATGGAATTATAGAAGAATAATATAAAGTGAAGTTTAAACAGTAATTTATTGGTTGTTAAAATACACTATTTTTATAAAGAAGGAAAAAAAATGAAAGGTTTTTGGTGCACCAATGTGCAGTTTCTCTTGGTTATTCAGTCACAAAACCAGTCTAACTGCTGACTGTATGTATGTGTGTGTGTTTAATTACCCTAGTCATGAATGACCCAGTGCTAACTGCTTAGTAGGACTACTGTAAGCTTAAAAATTGTTACTGAAGTATTAAGATGACTTGGGGTGACCGGGTGCCTCAGTCAGTTTGGCTTCAGACCCTTGGTTTTGGCTTAGGTCATGATCTCAGGGTTGGGGTTTGAGCCTCATGCTGGGCTCTGCACTTAGTGTGGAGTCTGCTTGTCCCTCTCCCTCTGCTTCTCCCCTGCACTCTATCTTAAATAAATAATCTTTTTAAAATATTAAAAAATATTGAGCTGTAGTAGCAGGATATACATATGCCTGCTGGTTCATACCATTGTGCATCTCTGGACCTCATTTCCACATTGCTGATTGCTATCATAACCATTCTGTTAAGTGCCTGTTGGATTACCAGTTCTAAAACTGGTCTCTAGACCAGCACACAAAATTACTTCCAAAGCTCCCACTGGTGTAAATGGCAGCACAGTAAATACCATTCTAAGTTTTTCCCCCAAATCTCTCTTAAGCAAACTAATCTCTGCCATAATTTTCTCTGTCTCTAAAGGTATTGAATTCGGCCCTCAGGCGCAAAGAGTATCTATCCCAATGGTCATCCTTTAAGCTTCCTCCACCCCTTGAACCCGAACCTCTGTCTTTGACAAACTGAATCAACTTGGAATTAACTGCTCTTGATCAGCTTCATGAAACACAGATAAGACTGCTCACTTCTTTGGGGCGCCTGTGTGGCTTAGTGGGTTAAGGCTTCTGCCTTCAGCTCAGGTCATGACCCCAGGGTCCTGGGATTGAGCCCAGGTCTCTGCTCCATGGAAAGCCTGCTTCCTTCTCTCTCTGCCTGCTTGTGACCTCTTCCTCCTCTCTCTCTGCCTGCCTCTGCCTACTTGTGATCTCTGTCTGTCAAATAAATAAATAAAATCTTAAAAAAAAAAAAAAGACTGCTCACTTCTTTTATGTTAATACATATAAAGAATACGTATGCTCTGTCTGTTTTGATACTGTGAGTAGCTCTTCCAGTTCAATGAATATAATACTCTGAGTTAGGGTAGTTTTAATTGATGACAAATTCCACATCTTCCACTTCTAGCCCTTGAGGCCACATCGGTAGCAATCAGAATAGGAGATTATCCATGTATGAAATAATTTAGAACCCAGTCATGTCCTGTAGACCCCTGTCAGCATGAATACCACTGGTGGGCCACCCATCTCTTCTCATTTTTCTAGTAAGTTCATCACATCTTTTTTTGGTTTCAACAAAAACAATGGTTTTATTCTACTCCTCACTCATGATCTCTTCCATTAGGTGAGTAAGTTTTTCAACCTTTTCGACATCATGACACATACCCACAATCTTAAGAATGTTGTAGTTTCACACTCAGTTCTAATGCACTATATTCTATGAATGTAGTCTTTAAGGAAATCTTCATCAAGCTTACTTCTTTTGGCCAAGCTGCACTCCGCATGAGGGTTTGCCCATCAGGTCTTTTCTTTTTTTTTTTTTTTTAAAGATTTTATTTATTTATTTGACAGACAGAGATCACAAGCAGGCAGAGAGAGAGGAGAAAGCAGGCTTCCCACGGTGCAGAGAGCCTAATGCGCGGCTCGATCCCAAGACCCTGGGATCATGAGCTGAGCTCAAGGCAGAGGCTTTCACTGAGCCACCCAGGTGCCCCCATCAGGTCTTTTCTAACCCACACTCTTCCCTGTTTGGGTTCGAAGCCGCTAACAAGCATTCTACCTACTTCATTAAAGACAGGTTGATGGTTCTTCTCAGATTGGTTTTCCCACATTCTAAAAAGTCCAACAGTCTTTCAGGTGTTACAACACAGATTTCCGCATCTCTCTTCAAATCACAAATTTGTGATCCCTCGGGAACACCACCAGAGATGCAAGTGGACCTCTAGCCACATACTCTTTAGCATTCAGCAGCTACTTGCTGTACCTCTTGGACCAGTTTCCAAGTCAGTGCCAGCACCAAGCAAATAGACCCATCATCTTTCTCTAGGAATGGTTGATGACTGATGTGGATGAGAGCAGGCAGCAAATAAGACAATGTTTTCCTACATCCAGTCTATGCTACTCCAACCATATCCAATCCACTTCTAGCAGTAAAATTCTATCTTACAGTCACATCCATTACATTTCCAGGGAAGTTTGTTTCATAAAGTCAGAACTGGCTTTGGGCAGTTGTGACCTCTGTAACTTCCTTACTCCGTCTGTATGTCTCCATCTCTTGTGCTGTGCATCTAGCCAAATCAAGCTGTTTTTGATAAAAATTCTCAAATTTGGGCAGCTCATCAAGATTCCATTTCTTTTTGATTAGTTTTCCCCAGAGTTTCCAAACTGCTTTCCAGATAGGGGCCCTGCCCTACCTTCACCCAAATCGAGGTACACCAAAGTTACAGGTTTCTGCAAGATAATACTGCTCTTTGTTCACTGCCTGGTGACAAAATATTGTTTTACAGTGACAGTCATCTTGTAAGTCAGTATTTGAAAAGTTATTATCTCAGTGTCTCTGGCTGAAGACATGGAATGGTATCACCCAAAGCCAGATATGCTCTATGGCCAGCAACTGGAGCAGCTGAGGACAGGACACATGAAGTATCTTAGAGTTCAATCTTCCAGTTATTTGCCAATGACTGGTTCCTATATGGCTGATAAGGTATAATCAAAATCTGAAGGGGAAGCCATGGCATTTAGCAATGAGTGGTGTGGGTATTCAAGGAGGAGGGAGTTCTGAGCCTTTAAGAAAAAAATCTGTAAAATGATGCCAAAGCTCCTTCCAACTCTATAGTTGGTAATGAAGAAGCCTCTCTTACGACCTGAGAAATTAATTTAAGAGGAAATAATTATGATCTATCACGCGGATAAGGGTAAAGAAAAAGAAAAAAAAAGGAAAAAAGAAAATTAAGACACTTGGACGTTCTAAGCCTTTTTCTTTTGAGGCATATTATTATAATTCATTTACTTTTGGCTACATAAAAATTGAGTTGAGTGTACTAACACTTGTGATAGAAAAGTATCTCAAATTTGCCTTTATTTTTAAATAAATCATTGTACATTTATAAAACAGAAATACTATATAATCATAAAAATCATACTTCCAAAGACTACTTCAGATTAAATTTGAAGAAGCCAGAATCATTGGGCTAATAATGAATGCAAACTATTAACACATGGGTAGGCATAAGGTAAATATTTAACAAAAGATACTAACATAAGTATCATCATTACTTTTATAGAAACTGTATACAGTAGTCCTCTCCCTTATCCACAGCTTTGCATTCTGTGGTTTTAATTACTTGTGTTCAAATACAGTATAAAAACAGATGACCACCTTTCTGACATACTGTCAGGTCAATAGGAATCTAACACTACATCACAGTGATTGTCATTTACCTCAGTTCACCTCATTATGTAGGCATTTTATCATATCACGTCACAAAAAAGGTGAGTACAGTGTAAGATATTTTTAGAGAGAAAGAGACCACATTCACATAAATTTTATTACAATATATGGTTATAATTTTTCTATTATTGTTAATCCCTTATTGTGTCTAATTTATAAATTAAATTTTATCAAAGAAATGAATATGTATAGGAAAAAAACAATATATATATATATAGGGTTCAGTACTATTTGTGGTTTCAGGTATCCACTGGGAATCCTGAACACATAACCATGGGTAAGGCAGAACTAATGTATTTAATCCCACCTTAAAAAAAAAACAAACACCTTTGTTATGAGAAAGAAAAAAGTTAGAAGAGCTATTGGGTGTTGCAGCTGGCTCTGTGTAAGTTTACAAATGATTTTAACTTTCCTCTGTATCTTTTGCTCAATTTTCCAGTTTTTCCTCTTGAAAATGACTATGAATTATTTTTCTAAGATCTACCAAAACCATTATTTTCAATCTTTGCCTCTGTTTTAGATTTTAATCAGCTTTTACATGATGATCAACCAAAATATCCTCTAGGGTAAAGATCAATACACAATTCTACTTGAACAGTTACCACAGAACACTTTCTGAACTTTAAGAAAGCATTATCATAATAGGAGCTAGAAATTCTAAAAAGGCTGAACTGAAATCCCAGCTGGAGTATTAAATTTCCTTACTTATAAATTTATGCTCTGGCACTCTTTTATAATGAGAGAACAGTACAAGGGCAAGACTAATATACATATGCTTCTTACAAATCAAATTTAATATACCAGGTTCTTTTGTTATGACTCATGAACATGAGCGATCATATAGTATGCCTATAACAATAAGTTACATTAAATTTGAACGAACTCTTGAAAGGTATACTAGAGCAGGGTTTTCTTTTAAAATGTTCTAGTCAGTCATAATGACCAAATCACAGTTCTTACTTTATGTAAAAATCAAGATGTGGCTAACCAAAGCATAAACAATGGCCTAGGCAGTCAGTAATGCAGGAATTGTGCTATTTACTCTACTAGCTAAGAAGACTCTGTTATGATAATTTTATACTTACTCTCTACTACTCCTGGAATTGCTCTATAATGTTGAAACTGGTAAAAGGATTTTTCCAACATGTACTCAGGATTAATTTCTTCTACACGTAGTAAGTTCAAAACCATGTTGTAGGTCAAATGAAAAGCACTATTTAAAGGATCGGCTGAGCCCTGAGGGGAAAAAAAAAAGGTCAGTGTGATTTTTTTTCAAATAAAATTTACATAGATACCTATTAAACTGCTTAATAATTTAATCCATGTTAATACTGTAGAAATGTATTAAGTTTTTTCTTTTAAATGACCAATACAAAATAATAAATAGTTAATCTTTAGGAAAGTGAAAGGAAAAAGTCCACTAAATAGCAATAGTACTTATTAAAATACTGTTTGCCAAGTCCGTTTAGCTCTCTGTCTTACTGGCACTTGATAAGACTATATTTTCTGGCTCCCTGGTGGGTGGGGCAAATAAATTGTAATGATGTGTCACTTTCTGGCCAGGTATTTAATTGCTGGTGTGAAAAGCTATCTTTTCCCTCCAGCACAGTGACTGTTCATGTTCAAGATGTCGGTTTCTTCATCATCTTGCATCCTTAAACAAGAGTAAGGAAAACCTCCTCTATAAACCTGCATTGAACAAGTAAGAGAAATAAACTTTTAAGTACCTGAGATTCAGGTTTGTTACCATAACATAACCTAGCCTGTGCTGACAGAGTTATACACTAAATTCATTTCAGAAGGATATTTAGATAAAAATTAGCACCTTAAAACTCAGCTGCCTGGAGTGACATAAAATCGAAGCATTCCCCACTCTACCAATTTACAGATCATTTTTTGTCTACATATCTGAATCTTTTAACTCAGACAAAAGACCCCTGTGCACAAAGCATCCCCTGCAAGAACCAAAACTACCCCCTCGAGGGAGGACTTCCTTGAGCTAGTAAGACTCCACTGATAACTAATCCCGAAAGGATGGACAACTTGACCAGCAATGCCCACCTGTACACATCCAGGAACTTTGTCCCACATTTTCCTTACAGAAACTTGTGAAGTATTTTTGGCACTTTGGAGATAACCTTTGAAACACTAGTCCTCTATCTTCCTGGTATTGGCCTGACTGAAATAAATTCCTTTTTTGGTTCACCACCACTTGTTTCTCTTTAAAACAAGCCTTCAGTGAGTGGCTATACGTGCTGTTTGGGACCCCAGAGCCAGCTGCTCTTGGACCTCTATGCCCCACAATAGGAGAATTAACCAAATTCTTGGGAGATGCATACTGAAATATTTAAAGAAGTGAAGTGTCACAAAGTATGCTTATGTATTTCTAAATGGCACAGCAAAATACACAAAATACCCTTAGGGTGGTCAGGGGCTCTGAAACTGAGTTTCACAGACCAATCTAATAGCATAATTCTAAATGTACACACATAGGATTTAATAAGGAGAGCTTTCATCACAGTCTTAAATGAAAGTACTCCTTAACTCCTGAAAAATTAAGAGCGACTCACCTTAGGGGTATGTTACTAAGTCCCTAAAACCCTGATGTTTATGAACTTCCCTTGAAAATAAGGCCAGGGGTGCCTGGGTGGCTCAGTGGGTTGGGCCGCTGCCTTCGGCTCAGGTCATGATCTCAGGGTCCTGGGATCGAGTCCCGCATCGGGCTCTCTGCTCAGCAGGGAGCCTGCTTCCCTCTCTCTCTCTCTCTGCCTGCCTCTCTATCTACTTGTGATCTCTCTCTGTCAAATAAATAAATAAAATCTTTAAAAAAAAAAAAAAAAGAAAATAAGGCCAAAGGGGGATGTGAAGTTCGTATATTTCACAATTTTGCAAACAGACGTACCCCTTACTTTTCTGTTATTTTTTTGTACTATTACCTCCTCTCAGAAATTTGGGGCTTCAATATTACCAGTGTTTATTTCTAAGCTCAAGCTCTGTTTCTGTGTTCTTGATTGCTGTAGAATACACCTCCGAATTCTTGGTTACCTGAAACTCAACCTGGCATTTTGACACTGTAACTAAGTGAGCCCAAGACAGTCCCACCCTGCAACTGCTGTCTTGGTATAATTATTGAAAGCACCCTTTTCCACTCCTACAGTAACCAAATTTGGGTGATGAATAGTAATAATAGGGTTACACTATCTAAAATGAAATTTATATCTCTTACTCTTTCCCATTCTTGAGTTTTACCCTTACAAATATTAATGTTTAGTGACATTACTGATTTTGTCACCGGCTAAACCCCAAGCCCTAACCTTCATTGCTTACCTACTTATATTCTATGACCTCTGTCCCACAGTCTTCCTTAGCTCTTCCTTCTAGTTGATCTCTTAAGTGAGGCAAAAGACCGCAAGGCATAAAATCCTGTGAGGGAAATCAAAAACTAACCCCTCAAGCAGTGACTGCCCCTATGAGGAGCTCCCAGACCACCCAGACCAGTTTGAATTCAATCCCAGACCTTCATGGGCACAGGTGAACCAGAGAAGGACTAACTGTTACTTTAGCTCATTTTAACACTAAAATCTCTGCTCAAGGAAGAACACAAGGCTTGTTTATGTAACACACAATGTATGTACAGGCAATGTTTCATTAAGGCGTGTGCTTATGCCTACTTCTATACACGATGACAAGGCTAAACACTCATCCTAACCCTAAATAAAAGGAATCCATTCAACTTAGCTCAGGGAATCACAACTTTGGAAGTTATTTCGTGATCTCCTTATTTGTTGCAAATAAAATTCTTTGTGTGACAATTACACATGATTTAATGTCTATGGCTCTGCAAGGGGTGAACTTATGAGAGTTCAATTTTAATTTGATTAACGAGCAATGAAATTACCATTTAAATTATAATTTCAGAGACCTTTCTTTCTTCTGCTTTATCCCTTTTTAAAATTTTAATCAACCAGTGGTTGCAGATTATTTCCTCAATATATCTTAGATCAGCTCTTTTCTTTCTTTACCACTGCCATCACCTATTTCAAAGTTTCACCAAATCTGGTCTAGATCACTTCAGCTCTGGAAATCAAAATCCAACCCCTACTCTTACTCCCAACCGTTCAGGGCTTGCAGCAGGATCAATTTCCTCCATAAAGCCTTAAATCACAATCATCTAGTCTAGAATTATCCCAGATTTCCCCAAATTGTGGTGTTATTACATACTGTGCCATTGAGCCATATGCTTGCTGCTCCTTGTTCACTTTCTGTTCTATATATGTATGTAAATAGATTCCTGAAGTTTAAAAATGACCATATCTACTAAGTATGTGCCAATCACTGTACTATTACTTAAATAAACTTTCAGTTCACAATAGTCCTAGTAAAACTGATTTACTGTCTTAATTTTAAAGAAGAAACAGGTTCAGAGATGTGAAGAGATCTGCCCAGGCTAACGAGGTAAGAGATCTATTTTACAGCATCTCTGGGCTAAAGTTCTTCCAGAGGGCAAATTCAAAATGTAACTTATTTCACATCGCTGTTTCTCAATATTCACATTACTAAAATTATAGGAACCCTCAAATGTTGACCAAGTACTTCTCAACTTTTTATGTATTTAATTTGATCAGCCAAATTATAAAATTTTTAAATGATATATCAACAGAAAGCTTAAAAAAGGGTCACCTAAAATTTAACTTGGAACAACAAATGCAGGCAATGCTAAGATTTTAAAATTAAGCTTCATTCTAGAAAAACTTTTAAGGTTTCTTTTAGTTGTCAAGTTGTTCACTGAAAGCTAGTAAGACAGAAAAATAAACAGATCAATTTTCCAAAGAAAATTTGTATTACTATCCTTTGAATGCTACTCTATTTCTTTTTTTTTTTTTTTAAGATTTTATTTATTTATTTGACAGAGAGAGAGATCACAAGTAGGCAGAGAGGCAGGCAGAGAGAGAGGAGGAAGCAGGCTCCCTGCAGAGCAGAGAGCCCAATGCGGGGCTTGATCCCAGGACCCTGAGATCATGACCCGAGCCGAAGGCAGCGGCCTAATCCACTGAGCCGAAGTTTTAGATACATGCTTCGTTCAGGTGAGCAGTTTAAAAAACTGCCAGTCTAAGTATTTTTGCATTTTAAACTGTTACAATAGAAGACAGAAGAAAATGGACAAATGTGGGTCTTCTCACTTCTCCAAAAAAAGTCTAGATAAAGACTGGTGAATGCATCTTTTATTCTTCAGCAGTTAAGAGATCGTTTATATCTCTCCAGTATTATCAGAAGAAATATGCCTTCCAGTATAGTGCCCATATTTTCAAAAGAATGTAAAACCATCATAGTACTTCGAGGAAATGTCATTACTCATTTTATCAAAGTAAACCTGTTTCCATAATTTCTGAAATGATTAAATAAACTTAATGGTTTCTTACAGAGCATGAAGTGCTACTTCTACGACTATATAGGCTTTCTGCTTCTAGACAGTTCTGTGTTCATTTCAACCTGAACTATATTCTTAATGGCTAAGGAAAATAAAACTTATTTGAAGGAAAATAGTTTTGACTTTCCCGGTTTTTTAAAAGCCTTTGGAACTTTAGGAAGAATATACCTTTTCTCTTAAAGTTCGTTCTGTCCTGTACTCAAGATGATTAGTTCATATGGTGTATTAAGACCTATGTCAAAAGAACAAAGTGCTGTCAGGCCAAATTTGGTTTGAGCCAGTAAACGAAAAATCTATTTTCATGAGGTACTGAGAGCAGCAACATATGGTGGATAGACGCATGCACTCTGACACCAGACTGCATGACTTTAAAATCAGGATTTGTCATTTAACAATATGACTTTAGAAAACTTCTTTAACCTCTGTATGTCTTATTTATAAAACTGGGACAGTAATAATAATTATTTCAAAGCCCAAGACATGTTGAATATTTGATAACTATTAGTTATTATTTTTCTGAATAAGGTGCCTACAAATTCTGTAATGACATTTGTAAAACTACCTGAAAAAATTCCAGAGAACAAAAAAAGTAGGGGCGCCTGGGTGGCTCAGTGGTTTAAGCCTCTGCCTTCGGCTCAGGTCATGATCCCAGGGTTCTGGGATCGAGTCCCGCATCGGGCTCTCTGCTTGGCAGGGAGCCTGCTTCCGCCTCTTTCTCTCTCTCTGCCTGCCTCTCTGCCTACTTGTGATCTCTCTCTGTCAAATAAATAAATAAAATCTTAAAAAAAAAAAAAAAAGTAGTGCAGTTAGTCTCAATAAAAGAAATGTGTCTAGAAACAAAGAAATATAGATACACATATATTTGCTTATATAACTGCAGTATCATCAACAGGCATCAACTATGCAGCACTGAAAGTGAAAGGCCCCATTTTCATACTCACTAGGATGATAATTACAAATCAAAAGGACAGATAATAACAAGCGTTAGCTAGAACACAGGGAGATGAAAACCCTCATACATTGCTGATGAGAATGTAAAATGGTATACAGCTGACGATGAGCAGCAGTCTGGTAGATCCTCAAAAGGTTACACACAGAATTATGTATGACCCAGCAATTTCACTCATAGGTATACACCCAAAATAAAAACATGTTTACATAAAAACTTATAAAGAAACAATCATAGCAGCATTATTCACAACAGCCAAGATGTACAAATAACCTAAATATATATCTGCTGATAGATGGATAAATAACTTGTAATATATCCACACAATAGAATAATATTCATAAATAAAAAGGAATGAAGTACTGGTACGTATTACAAATATGGATGAACCTTGAAAATATTAGGCTAAAGAAAACCCAGATACAAAAGATTATATATTATCTGACTAAATTTATATGAAATGCCTAAAACAGGCAAATCTATAGAGAGAAGAGATTAGTGGTTTGTCTAGGGCTTTCGAAAGGGAAGAGTTAGGAAGGAAATGGAGAGTGATAGTTAATGGATATAAAGTTCCTTTGTGGGCTGACAATAATGTTCCAAAATTGATTGTGATGATGGTGGCAAAACTCAAACTATGTATGATTTGGCAATTCTACTTCTGGGTATTTACCCAAAAGTATAAAAACCAAGACACCAGATAGATAATAACACTCCTATGTTCAGTGCAGTGCTAGTCACATAGCCAAGATGTGAAAACAAACTAAATGTTCATCAATAGGTGAAGGATTAAAAAAATATATATATGGTATATACACAATGGAATACAATTCAACCTTAAAGAAAATTCTGCAATATGTGACAACATGAACTTTGAGGACATTATGGTAAGTGAAATAAACCAGTCACAAAAAAATTAATACTGCGTGATTTCACTTACATGAATTTTATAAAATAGTCAAATTCAAGGAATCAAAGATTAGATTGGTGGTTGCCAGAGACTGAAGAGGAATATAAAAGGGTAGTTACTAATTAAAGGTTGTAAAGTTTTAGTCAAGCAAGATAAATAAACTCCAGAGATATGATGTATGACATTGTACCTACAGTCAACAATAACATTTTATAATTTAAAAAAATCTGTTGAAGGTTGATCTCATGTTAACTGTTCTTACCACAATAAAATTTTTAAAATAAAAGCCAACAGAACTTTTACACTTAACAAGTACATTTACATTCAGAAATGTCAAGTAAATAGAATGAAATATCTGTACTAAAGAAACCAGATGCTGTCATTAAAATATTACCTCCTACTATTGGCAACCTAATTCGACTTTTTCCATACATAGAGCACAAGGAAAGAAAAACAGGGTTTATTGTATCTAGCCCAATTTGAAGAATAAAAATACCAATTTTCAATCTTGTGTCATTTTCTTTATATGAACACTTAAAAACAGCTTTCCAAGTGTTAATCTTTAAAAGTGAAAATAAGACACCATATGATCATTATGATTATGTACAGATAAGCTTCATCGTCACTCACATTAACCACATATTTTAAAAAAACAGACACTTTTACTTTCTTGCTTTAGCATACCAGACTTCCCACAACCATATCTACATTCTCCATCACTTCCCAAGTCTCTGAAACTGAAGAGTCTGTTTCAGAGATACTGACCTATGTATGACTTAACATGTTTTAGAGCTCTTAGCTAATGATTTGGCACTTAATTTTTTATTTTTAATTGGTTTTTTAAAAGATTTTATTTATTTTTTTGAGAGAGACAGAGCATGAGCAGGGCTGAGAGGAAGGGGGGAGAAGCAGACTCCCTACTGAACATGGAGCCCGATGTGGGACTCAATCCCAGGATCCTGGAATCATGAACTAAGCTGAAGGCAGACACCTAACCAACTGAGTCACCCAGGCACCCAATTTCTAATTAGTGTTAAGTTTCCCATCTTACTAGGAGTTTTCTCTAGGAATTTGTTTTAAAAACTTTTTTTTTTAATATTTTATTTATTTATTTGACAGAGAGAGATCACAAGTAGACAGAGAGGCAGGCAGAGAGAGAGAGAGGGAAGCAGGCTCCCCGCTGAGCAGAGACCCCCGATGCGGGACTCGATCCCAGGACCCTGAGATCATGGAGAAGGAGAAAGAAAGCAACCAGGCCTAACTTCCCTGAAAAGCTCTCTAAAACAAAACAAAAATAAAACCCTTAAAATAATCTGAGAGACAAATATTAAACAAGTAAAATGAATAGGCTAATTTGAAATAAAGCTTAAAAATTTAAATTAACTTGATGCACCTGGGTGGCTCAGTGGGTTAAAGCCTCTGCCTTTGGCTCAGGTCATGATCTCAGGGTCCTGGGATGGGGGTTGGGGATCCCCCAACCCCCTCTGCCTGCCTCTCTGCCTACTTGTGATTGCTCTCTGTCAAATAAAATCTTAAAAAAAAAAAATTAAATTAACCTATTGGGATATTTATGATCCATCAATAGGAAGTATTAGAACAGTAGATTGTGGAGTTAATTAAGCTATATGGGCTTGCAAGAGTAGGGGAAGGTAACTGCCCAAAACACTAATACCACGTGTCCTACTTCCTGTTATGATAGCTGAAGAGCAAGCTTCAGTAGAGAAGGCAGTTATAGAGATTGTCTTAAATTTGGAGGGCAAAGTAAACATTTCTGCCCTCTCTGAGGATCTTTACATGTCCTTCATCACATGAGTTACACTTCACTTATGAGAACAGAAAGTAGGGTACAAAATACCAGCACTTTGTGCAGTTACCCTCTTCTACCTTTCAAGCCTAGATAGTTTAGTAAATTCACCCATCTACTTAGAAAGGTATCTGAATTCACACAACTAATTTCAAAGTGGCTCCTGAATTGTGTTTCTCACATTGCTGGTGAGAGCAGAATCTAAACTTGGTTACCTTAAGTAACTGTTTTCCGATCGTTGGGCTCATCTTTTCATCCACCATAAGAATTACAATTCCTCTATCATCCATTCCGCGCCTTCCAGCTCGACCAGACATCTGAATGTATTCACCAGAAGAAATCTGGGTGAACATAATTAAAAATCCAGAGTTTAGGAGAAAACCTGGTGAAAAATATATTCTTAAATTTTTATCACAAAATACATAAGCACAAGTTATGTATTCCAAAAAAGTAAACATGACTAAAAACATCGACTTTTAGGGGTTTAAGTAAAAACACAAAAATGCAGAACACTTAAGGATAATGTTATAAAACTAAATTTTAGCTCCAAAATGATCATATACACCAAAGGTACAGGGAAAGAATGTTAATTCACTGACATAAAGTATCTTTGAGCCAGATGTTGTGGAAAACAGTAAAGTCTAAAAGAAAGCAAAGGAGTCAAACTCTACAAAATACCAATTCTGACTTGACCATAATAGACTTTCTTAATTTGCAAAATGAGATGAATATAAAGTAAACATTTTTTTTTAATTTTTAATACAATTCTCTTGTTTTCTTGGTATACATCCCTGGAGTTCAGTAGAGACCATTCATCCTTAAGAAGAATGTATTAAAAAAAGATTAGTAAGCCTTTTCAGGGTGATATTCAACCACTGAGACACTAGGCAAAGTTTTATCTGTAAGTGCTTCTGTACTATTCTCTGATGGAAAGGGTCTACAGTTCTCAGATTCCCAAAACATACCTGACACAAAAAGGTTAAGCACAAGGATGCATATTACTGATAGCATCAAAAACAGACTTAACAACCTGGGAGAAATAAAGGCACTAGAAAAAACAACAGCAAAGCTAATCTTTAAAAAGATCTGAAAAGAACATTTCAAAAAGGCAATGCAACAGAACCTCAACAGGGCCCAAGGGCATCATTACAACATTATGGGACGTTATGGTTTTTAAGTTTAATAGTATGATATTGAATCATCAAGAAAAGATTGCTTTCTTTTTTTTTTTTTTTTTTTTTTGGGTTTTATTTCCATTTTATTTATTTTTTCAGCGTAACAGTATTCGAAAAGATTGCTTTCTTAAGTTCAATTATCCACTATTCTCTGCAGACTTACTCTATAGTTCTCAGGATAATAAGAAGTATGTAAAGTCACAAAAGACTTATTTTCTTATGGCATCAATTTTATTTGGAGAATTAAGTAATTTTAAACTGATAGATAACATAAAGATTTTTTTTTTTTTGAAGATTTTATCTATTTATTTGACAGAGAGAGAGAGGGAACACAAGCAGGGGGAGCAGGAGAGGGAGAAGCAGGCGCCTCGCTGAGTAGACAGCCTGATTGGGGGCTCGATCCCAGGATCCTGACCGGAGCTGAAGGCAGACGCTTAATGACTGAGCCACCCAGGTGCCCAACATAAAGATTTTTTAAATTTACATTATTTTAAAATGTGAAACCTGAAACTATTAACTGTGTTATAAACAGGAATCACATTCTACATGAAGTAAATTATTAAAAGTTCGGGGTTTTTTTTTTAATTTATTTATTTGAGAAAAAAAGAGTAAGAGAGAGAGAGCATGAGAGGGGAAAGTGTCAGAGGGAGAAGCAAACTCCCGGCCAAGCAGGGAGCCCGATGTGGGACCTGATCCAGGGACTCCAGGATCATGACCTGAGCTGAAGGCAGTCACTTAACCAACTGAGCCACCCAGGCACCCTAAAAGTTCAATTTTAGAAAGTTATAGGTTACAGAAAATTCTTAAAGATTGTAAAAATTTCTGCAGACAAATGGCAGCTGCCTCACTGTATTTGTATTTCTCTTTTGTATAGCAACCAAAACATTTTAAAATAAAACAAATCAAGAAAAAATGCTTTGCCCTTACAATTTACCATGAGGGCTTTTCAGTGTTTTGATTATTAGTAATTACTGCCAGCAACTTCTCTGTGTACGAAAGAATCACCACTTTCAAGAATTAGATTAACTGCAGAATAGCTGGCTACTTAAAAATGTCTCCCAAATACCAGTTTAACTGAGTCTTTGCCTTGTTCTGGATACTCAAAGTGGAAATTTACTTGCTTTTCACCCCTGTGAAGCTCCACTGTCAACCTTGTAAATACCCATGTGCAGCTGTTTCTCAGTTTGAGGACTGCTTTCTCTAATTAAGCCTTCCATGACCCCTCTTATATAAGCGACTTTTTTTTATGCTTTATCCTTCTGTACATACTTCTCAGAATCCATAATACAACATTTTATTGCACATCTGTCAATTTTCATCTGCTACTAAGTTTCTTTAGAGACTGGGTTTAACAAAGTTTAAATTTGGTAACTTTACTGAATGGGTTACTTGACTCTGGATTAAGAATTTACTTTCTACCCAGGGGCGCCTAGGTGGCTCAGTGGGTTGAGCCGCTGCCTTCGGCTCGGGTCATGGTCTCAGGGTCCTGGGATCGAGTCCCGCATCAGGCTCTTTGCTCAGGGGTGAGTCTGCTTCCCTCTCTCTCTCTGCCTGCCTCTCTGTCTACTTGTGATCTGTCAAATAAATAAATAAAATCTTTAAAAAAAAAAAGAATTTACTTTCTACCCAAAGTCACCATTTTATCTGCAATTACAACTTTCTCTCCTTCCTTCTGTCTTAGAAAAAATATTATGTGTGAACCTGTTAAAACTTCTATTTTAAACCTGAAAGATAAAATAGCTGCAACTGGAGCCAATGTAGATTTGGTGCCTTAAATACCCTAAACTTTAAGAAATGAACATTCTATATATATTTAAAATGCTTTAAAGTACTCATAAATCATCTACACACTTATCCCTTATCATCAAACTCTTTCACCGAGGGAGATTTTTGTTTTTAGGTTAGCCAAAAAACAAAACAAAACAAAACAAAAAACCCCAAACCCAAACAGATAGAAATGATGGCTCTGAAGTTAAACCTTGAAGAACTTGTTTATTGATTCATGTATAAGTTCTTCAGTATTTAGAACTAAACATCTCAAAGATTATGTAAGCCCAAATCACCTTAGGTACAACAAGTAAAGATAAAAATTATTTCAATTATAGTAATTATTTTACTTACCCATCTGAAATCCTTCCCATCGAATTTCCGGGCATTTGTAAATAAAACAGTTCTAGCTGGCATATTAATTCCCATAGCAAAAGTCTCTGTGGCAAATAAGGCCTAAATAATTGAAAAATATGATTAAACATGTATTTTATTAAGCTGAAAAACTAGTTTTATAATTTTCAAGTATAAACATTAATTTTAAAATCAGTTGTTAATGAAACAATGCAAAAATAAGACAACATGCTAGTTCCAGATGTAATTCAGTATTTATATATAAAACTACCAAATATCTAATGTCCCTTGTATCCCAGAAATTTTTTAATTCTGGGAAAATAGTTTTTTTTAAATTCCAGTGGTGATAACTTAAAGAGGATACTACTGATGTAATGCACAAAGCATTAGGCTATAGATTACTTTTCTAAACATTGAAAGTTACATTTCCTGCCTTTTTGACTGATGATGGAACAGTTTTGGAGCTACCCTCAGGATCTCTGAGGGGAGAACAGAATCAGTGGCTAAGCTCATTGTTAAGATCTTACCAACAAGAAATTAACTACACAAATAACTGGCTTATTCACACAAAGGTGTAAATATATACAAATAAAATTACTGAAGTACTATTAATCTAAATTTTCCCTAGTAGGGAAGAAGATAAAAACATCTTTTATTTCATCAACTCAATAGAAAGCAATTCACCTACTAAAAAAAATGAAAAGTTACACCTATGACAAAACTGGATAATAACATGGGTAGTATAATTTTTTTCTTTACAAAGTCAGTCAAGAATTATTTTTATGTTCCCTAGTGGGTACTCCTGAGAAATGAAAAGGAGTGACGGTCTTTCATTTTTTACTTTATTTACAATCGTTCTATCTGACTTTTACCACCACCAGGTATCACTTACATTTTTAAGAAAAGATTCTTTAAAATGAGCTTCAACAATAATCTACAAAGGAACTCCAAGAGGGCCTTATCAGGACCTAGGTAGAAAGTCACTAGTGACCAATTCTTGATCTAAAATATCTTGTTTGTTCTTTAAAATGAGTAAACTTCTTTTAAATATTCTATTTAATGCTCAGATTCTCATGATAAATCTGATTTTTAAAATTTTAACCTGATTTTAAATAAAACCATTTATGAATCATACATAGGCTTTAGACTACATTCTGAAGTTGTTTCTGATTTTTAATACCCCATTTCTGGGTACAGGTATCAACATAAACTTTAAAATTAAATTAGACACTCTATAGTTAAAATCAGCACATCCTTAAAAAACCTCTTTTTTATAACTACCAGCAATTCTCCTTGTATTCTCTAATTGTTTTTATTCTGTATATAGATGAGTCTACTCATAGAATCAACTCCACTTTTGAAAACTAAATAGCACCTTCTGCAAAATTCCACACTGGGTAGTGTTACCATTTCTTACTTTTATTACCGGAAAGGAAACCAATGATATTTTACCTATAGCCCAAAATGTATGAAGTAATAACACAATACATAAAAATCAAATCGCTGGGCACCTAGCTGGCTCGGTCAATAAAACATGCACCTCTTAACTTCAGGGTTGTGAGTTCAGAGGCCAAATCAGGTGTGGAGCCTACTTTAAAAAAATAACAATAATAATGATGACTTTGAAACTATTCATACAAAACAACTCGAAGGCATAATAAAATCATACCTTTATCAATCCTTCAGAAAAGAGAATTTCTATAGTTTCTTTTAAAATAGGAAGTAAACCACCATGATGAATACCAATTCCTCGCTTCAAAAGAGGAAGTACATGTTCAACCTGTGATTGAAATATTTTTCAGTGATGTACGAAAAAGGGAAATAGAATATGTTAAATTAACCAAATTTTAAAAAATGGGCAATGAAAAGCTGTTTAAAGGCATGTTATAACTTTTTAGAATAAAAGCCAAATCCAAACCCTTATTCCCAGATTATTAACTCAAAACTCAATACAATTCTGCCCTAGCTTTCCTTAATATGAAAAATATACTTTAAATAAAATTCATATATGCACTCCTGCCTCAAATTTTGCAGCATCACTTCATCTTGCCAAATACTAAAAGAAATGAGGACAAAGTATATATCTGCACAATATTAATCAGCTCCAACTAAAAATAAGTAAGTATAAAGCATACTTAACATAAATAAGTACTTTGTCTAAAAACAAATGAATTACTGAAGAGTTCATCCTCATTAACACTTTACCAAATGCAATTACATGTCTACTACTAGTTTTTATAGAAAACTAGGATAACAAAGATATATAAAGACATGCCTCAGCCCTCAAATACTACTAATTCAGCTGGGAAGAAAAATTACAAGATCTTCTGAGTTAAACAGTATTTTAGGGCGCCTGGGTGGATCTGCCGTTAAGCATCTGCCTTCAGCTCAGGTCGTGATCCCAGGGTCCTGGGACTGAGTCCCGAGTTAGGCTTCCTGAGCAGGAAGCCTGCTTCTCCCTCTCCCACTCCCCCTGCTTGTGTTCCCTCTCTCGCTCGCTCTGTGTGAAATAAATAAATAAAAACCTTAGAAAAAAATTGAGACAGTATTTTAAACACTGAGAAGCAGGGGTGTCTGGGTGGCTCAGTCAGTTAGGCACCTGCCTTCAGCTCAGGTCATGATCCCAGGGTCCTGGGATCCAGCCCCATATCCCACTCTCTGCTCAGCGGGGAGCCTGCTTCTCCCTCTCCCTCCACTGTTGCCCATTTGTGCTTGCTCTCTCTCTTTCTCTGTCAAATAAATAATAAATAAAATCTTTTAAAAAAACAAAAAATAAACACTGAGAAACATGCTATTGTTTTTTGATCATAAATTCTTTACATATGAGAGTAATCATTTGGAAGCAGAATATAATCTCTCAACTTTCTTTTCACAAAACAAAATTCTCATGTCTTAGGTCACACTGCAGCAGTTTTCAGGTTTGGATGCACATTAGAATCATTTGGAGAGTTTTTGAAAGATTCTAATGACCACAAAACACATCTGACCAATTAAATCAGAACCTCTGGGAGTGGCACCCAGTCATCAGTATATTTTAGAAATCCCCAAGCAATTCCTATAGTCGAAGGAAAAATTCTCTGGAGTAAAAGTAGAGAAGACATTAAATTCCTCACTGAACACAGAATTTTCATTAGATGTTTTGTTTGGCAGACTTTAGTGACTCTGGGGTGCCTGGGTGGCTAAGACAGTTGAGCATCTGACTTTTTTCAAAGACTTTATTTATTTATCTGAGAGAGAAGGGGAGAGAGCACAAGCAGAGGGTAAAGGCAGAGGAAGAGAGAGAAGCAGATTCTCCACTGAGCAGGGAACTTGACATGGAACTGGATCCCTGGACCTTATGTTGGGCACTGAGCATGGAGCCTGATTGGGATTGTTTCCCTCTCCCTTGGTCCCTCCCCTGTTCGTACACACACATACACACACTCTCTCTCTTAAAAAAAAAGAGAAGAAAAGAAATTTAGTGACTTAAAAATATTTACTAGAGTGTGTAAACAATGCAATATACAGTAACAAAACCAAAAAGGCGAGTAAAAATAGGCTATCACACTTAGTATCCACATTTTACTTAGTGACACTAAACACAAACCTGAGGGAGTTTTTTATCTTCATCAGACAAGCAGTCTATGGCATTACTGAATACTTCTTCAACCATCTTCTTTTCTTCATCTAAGAAAAAATTCAAAGGTACATAAATATCTGAGTGAATCAGTGATACACCAAACTTCACAGATTGCCAAGAGTATAGGTTTATAGAGAATAAAAGCAGAGTATTTAAGACAGAAGACAAAGTAGATAAAAATTACTATTTAGGGGCGCCTGGGTGGCTCAGTGGATTAAGCCGCTGCCTTCGGCTCAGGTCATGATCTCGGAGTCCTGGGATCGAGCCCCGCATCGGGCTCTCTGCTCCGCAGGGAGCCTGCTTCCTCCTCTCTCTCTGCCTGCCTCTCTGCCTACTTGTGATCTCTCTCTGTCAAATAAATAAATAAAATCTTTAAAAAAAAAAAAAAATTACTATTTAATAAAACTTACTGCCTTTCAAAATATATCTAACAGAATTCATCCATGAATAAAAGTACTATCTTATAAAATTAACAAAAACTACACTAAGTGCCATATATCTAAGTCTTATAATTAAAGATCACAAGGAGGGGCGCCTGGGTGGCTCAGTGGGTTAAAGCCTCTGCCTTCGGCTCAGGTCATGATCCCAAGGTCCTGAGATCGAGCTCCACACTGGGCTCTCTGCTCAGCAGGAAGCCTGCTTCCTCCTCTCTCTCTGCCTATTTGTGATCTCTGTCTGTCAAATAAATAAATAAAATCTTAAAAAATAGTAATAATAAAATAAAATATTACAAACTTTAGGAGTTTATGTGGGATATCTGTTTTTACTTTGCCCACGAAGTAAAAAGTAGCTCTAAAATGCATAGGTTTAATTAATAATGCTTTGCTAATGAAAGCAATACAATGGATATTGATTTTGGATGATCAAGGATATTATTTACTTCTCATTACATAGGCTTACATATGTAAAAGTATAAACTGAATAATAAATGAGCTTGTATAAAGTATGCCAAATTTTTGGCTAGGTTATGCTATTATCTTGCTGTTTAAGTGAGTTACATTCACAAATAATATGTGGGGAAAATTTATTAATTTAATACAAGTTATCTTTTTTTATTTATATTTATTTTTATTTTTTAAAATTTACTTATTTGACACATCACAAGTAGGTGGAGAGGCAGGCAGAGAGAGGACGAAGCAGGATCCCCGCTGAGCAGAGCCCGATGCGGGGCTTGATCCCAGGACCCTGAGACCATGACCTGAGTTGAAGGCAGAGGCTTTAACCCACTGAGCCATCCAGGTGCCTCTATCTTACTTTATTTAAAGGTTATACCACAATTAAGTAAAGGGTAGGTCTTCCTGGTTTGGATTTTTAGGAGAATGAAGCACAGAAAGTGATTTGACCAAGTAACCTGGCCTTAAGTTGTCACACAGAGAGCCACAGTAACAAAAGAGTTTATGGCAATGAAGTACAAGAGGGTATAATCCTGGTATTTTTCAGTAGGGCTCTTTGGATTTTACACAAAGCAAGGTACTTACACCTTCCAATAAAACAAAAGGAAAAGAAGGAAATGATAAAACAAGGTCTTTTATAAAACTGTAATGACTACATTACAGTAACTGTAATGTGAACTGTATATCCTAGCAATACGTAACTTATATTTATTTTCATATAACATTAAAACTGTGTTGAAAGTATATAGTACCTGTATTAAAATCTAATTTGGTCATCTGAAGTGCATAGGCTTCACAATCTTTCTTACTGAAACTGAAAATAATTACAGGTTGAAAATTTCTTTCCATAATCATCTTCACGATCTTGAACACATTGGATGGTCCTGCAAAAAGAACATATAAACCACACCCAAAAATTAACTCAGAATGGATTACAGACCTAAATATAAAATCTTTAATTACAAAACTCTTAAAAATCAGAGGAATAAATATCCATGATTTGTTATAAGGCAGAGCATTCTTAGGTATGATACAAAAAGCATTAAGCAACAAAAGAAAAAAAAATAAGCTGGATTTCATCAAAATTTAAAACTTTGGTACTTCAGACACCAACAATAAAGGGAAAAGACAACCTTTACCCACAGAATGGGAAAAAGTAGGTAAGGGTCTACTATTTAAAGTATATGAAAAATTCTTATAATCAACAACAACAAAAAAAGACAATTTCATTTTTAAATGGGGAAAAGATCTGAATAAGTATTTCTCCAAATAAGACACACAAATGGCCAATAAGCACATGAAAAGATACATCATTAGCCATGAGAAAAATGTAAATTAAAACTACACTGAGATACCAGTTCATACCATTATGATGACTATATTAAAAGAGATTACAGTGAGTACTGGTAAGGACATGGAGGAAATGGAAACTTCATACTCTTTTGATGGGAATGTAATATGGGGCTGCCACTTTGGAAAATAATTTGGCAGTTACTCAAAAGATTAAACACAGAAATACCATGACTCAGCAATTCCAATGCTAGCTATACATTCAATAAGAAAGAAAACAAGCTTACATAAAAACTGGCAGATTACAAATATTTACAACAGCATCACTCACAAGAATCAACAAAGAGAAATAACCCAAATGTTCAACAACTGATGAATGGATAAATAAACTGTGATACGTTCATTTAATACAATGTTTTTTTGATTATAAAAGGAATTAAGGACTGATATGCTATAACATGGATGAACCTTGAAAACACACTAAGTGAAAGAAGCCAGATGCTAAAGACCACACAAATTATGACTCAATTTGTATGAAACATTCAGAAAAGGAAAATAAGAGATAGAAGGTAGAGTAGTGATTGTGTAAGGCTCAGGGGCAGGGAAAGAGGTTAGAAGAAATGAAAAATAACTGCTAGGGGTAAAGAATTTCTTTTTGAGTTGATGCAAATGTACTAGAATTAGTAGTTGCATAAGTTTGTGAATACACTAAAATACCCTGAATTGTTGACTTAAAAATGGTAATTTTTATGGTGTATGAATTATATTTCAATAAAAAATTGTGATGGCTGCATAATTCTGTTACATAGTAATAACTATGAAATTGTACACTTTAACAAATAAACTGTATAGTACATGAATTATATCTCAATGTCATATATGAAAAAAGAGATGAGCCTTTATTTATCCAATTTTATCTTATACTATCTAGATCTTTATATAGCTTCCTGAGGGGAAAAAGTGAACAAAGTTCCATATTACCTTTTGTTCCTCCTTTCCGTCCCTTCTGATCTCCTTTTGCCAAATCACCAGCATCTCGAAGTACTTGCATTGCAGTATTAAAATTGTCTTCTCTGAAGTCACCCTGCAATCAGATATTTTCTAAATAACCTCACTAATATTTAACCACAATACAAACATTTTTCATACCTCAAAACAGAGCTTCCTCAAAAATAAAAATAATGTCAAAATTATCACGAAGGTCACTGAAAGAATTAAAAAGTGTTGTGTATAATAGGTCATAAAAGGGAGAGATATTAATACTGGGAAAAGCAAAACATAAGATATCTGAAACATGTCCTAAGTCCCTATTCTTCAGGCATTTTAAAACACTGGGAAAGGGGCGCCTGGGTGGCTCAGTGGATTGGGCCGCTGCCTTCGGCTCAGGTCATGATCTCAGGGTCCTGGGATCGGGCCCCGCGTCGGGCTCTCTGCTCCGCAGGGAGCCTGCTTCCTCCTCTCTCTCTGCCTGCCTCTCTGCCTACTTGTGATCTCTCTCTCTGTCAAATAAATAAATAAAATCTTTAAAACACTGGGAAAGAAGAAGGAAAAAAAACTGGGAAAGAAGAAAAATCTTCATTTATGCATAAGACGAGCACAAGTCTTAAACATAATTTTTGACATAAAACTACATACAAACCCAACAATTCTAGACCACAAAACTACTTAGAAAAAAAATGGACTTCTACCATTCTACTTCAGTTTAAGTAAAAATAGGTACAAACAAGTAAGGATGACATTATAGGTAAGAATCACAATTACTCCCAGTGATGGGTAATAACGGCAAGTATTGCAGTAAGCACTGGGTGTTAAACACAAATAATGAATCATGGAACACTACATCAAAAACTAATGAAGTACTTATGGTGATTAACATAACATTAAAAAAAATCATAATTACTCCCTTACGTTTTCATCAACCACAAGGTGCAGGCCATCTCCCCCTGCTGGAAAAATGTAGTGCTGCAATGGAGTAGGCCGATAGTCTGTGTAAATTACATGACAAGGCTGTAAAAAAAAAAAAAAAAAAAGAAAAAGAAAAAAGAAAAAAGAAAAACAATTAAACACATAATTTTATTTCTTCAAAATAATATTTAACCTACCTAGAAGACCTTGAAGAAATAAACTTTTGAATTCAACATTTCAAAAAGAGAAAAAACTTAAAAAAATTTTTTAAATCGGGCAAGAGCAAAATGTGGAAAAATTAGATCTATTAAATTATACTACCATCTATTCCCTAATCAGGGCCAAATACATGATGTGAGTTTCAATAATGATCTTGGATTCGTACCCTAGACCTGTGATGCCATAATTAAAGACGATGTGTATTCCTACACAGCAGTAGTATGGTGACAGAGAATACTCCTTGAGGAAAAAGGGATTTTTTTTTGCTCCACAAAGGTTTTTCAGAGCTTTACTAAATCAGGATGTTGATCTAGCTCCTCTAGAATATCAAACAGGTTTCTATCCTACAGAAGCAACATGGATATTACAAAATGCCATAAGAGAGATTATAAACAGATAATGGTTAAAAAAGGGCAGGAAAGTTGGACTACAAAAACAAAAGGGAAACACAGTAAAAAAGGCTGACTGTTAACATAGCAAGAATCAAATCACATGCTCAGGAGATGTACAGCTTTTTCCTGGTACTGAGGTCTTAGAGGAAATTCTCTACCATAAGGTCTCACTCAACGAGTAAATGCAGTAATTTCCAAACTTGGCAAATAATCAAGATCAGGTTAGGAGCTTACAAGCCCCTACTCTCAGACACGCTTTTATACTGGCTTTAAGATGGCCCTTAGAAATACACACTTGTGGGGTACCTGGGTGGCTCTGTGGGTTAAGCCTCTGCCTTCAGCGAGGTCACGATCTCAGTGTCCTGGGATCGAGCCCCTCACAGGCTCTCTGCTCAGCAGGGAACCTGCTTTCCCCTCTCTCTGCCTACTTGTCATCTCTCTCTCTCTCTGTTAAATAAATAAAATCTTAAAAAACAAAAAAAAATACACACTTGTAAGAGGCTAGTCAGGCGATTCTGACAAGCCTGCACTTGATGTGAGACATAGTTTCACATTAAAGTCTTCTTAATCCTAGGCGGCATCAAGAACAAAGTATAAAAGACAGCAAAGCCAACTTCCAATGTTTTAAATACTGAAGACATCGAAAAGAAAGAAAATACCTGCTTATGTAAATGGCAGATCCATTCAGCAAACTGTCGGGCATTTGGAATAGTAGCCGAAAGAAACACATAGTGGACATTGTCAGGAAGCAAAATAATAGTTTCTTCCCATACAACACCACGCTCTGGGAAAAAAAAATTGTATACATACACACTTTGGAATTCAGGGTCACTTTTTTTTAACAAGTCATCTAAAATTATTATCTCTCAAGCTCAATAATTAGAAATGTAGACCACTTTCCACAAAGATATTTTTAGCCATAGACCCTTTATGAAAACTACTTTCTTTCTTACCATGAATTTATCCAATAGAAAGTTAGTAGACTAAACCGCTAAAACCACAATGTACTCTGAAACAACAGCCTGCAAAGAGCAGCTCCAGACTGAATACTTTTCACACAGCGTAACAAGACTCCCATGACATTGTAAACAGTATTTCCATCTCGCTTTGAAAAACAAAAGTTAATGGCTTGTAGAAAAGTTACAGCAACAAATTTTAAAGACACACCATTACTATACCATGTAACATCTCTCACCCAAATAACCCTCATGATCTCTACACTTGAAAGACAGATTTCATTAGCAGCAAAACGAAACCAGTTTTTACTTAATGGGAAAAACTAGAAAAATCAATTTGAGAGTTTCCCCCTAAGATAAAAAATCAGGAGCTCCTGGGTGGCTCAGTCATTAAGCATCTGCCTTTGGCTCAGGTCACGATCCCAGGGTCCTGGGATTATTGAGCCCCACACCGGGCTCCCTGCTCAGCGGGAAGCCTGCTTCTTCCCCACCCATTCCCCCCGCCTGTGTTCCCTCTCTCACTGTCTCTATCAAATGAATAAATAAAATCTTCAAAAAAAATCAATACAGGATTCCTGATTTTAAAACCTAAACAGCTCTAGTCAGAACTTAATTTAATTTTATGAATTTGAAAGCAATGAAATGTTTAAAGGGCAAATGATTTCATAAATTATTATTACTTTCACTACAAATACAGGCTAACTCAGGGCCTTATTTTAAACAAAAACTAAGTTTTAAGTGTGGACACGTTAAACATTTAACTTTTAAATGTTAACAGTACCCCTCCCAGTTTCACTCAAAATTACAAGTATACTTACTTTTGCTTACAGTAGTGTCAAAGTTCAAGTTAAAGGGTATTTTTTTCTCATTTGTATTTCGTAATCCCTATTTAGTATTTTTATCGTAAACCTGCATTTCTTAGTTTTTAAAAACTAAAATACTGGGCGCCTGGGTGGCTTAGTGGTTTAAGCCACTGCTTTCGGCTCAGGTCATGATCTCAGGGTCCTGGGATAGAGTCCCGCATTGGGCTCTCTGCTTGGCAGGGAGCCTGTTTCCCTCTCACTCTCTCTGCCTGCCTCTCTGCCTACTTGTGATCTCTCTCTGTCAAATAAATAAAATCTTTAAACCACCCCCCCCCAAAAACCTAAAATACTAATAAAATCAAGTAAGCTGGGGCACCTGGGTGGCTCAGTCATTAAGCATCTGCCTTCAGCTCAGGTCATGATCCCAGGGTCCTGGGATCAAGCTCAGCAGCAAGTCTGCTTCTCCTTCTCCCTCTCGACTCCCTCTGCTTGTGTTCCCTCTTTCATTGTGTCTCTCTTGTCAAATAAATATATAAAATCTTAAACAAAAAAAACACAACAAAACAAGTTAACTCTAGGCTAAAAGCTTTAAAATTTTCCTTAACACTTATTTTACTTATTTTGGAGAGTTCTCTATTAAAATCCAACTAGCTTAAGGGTGCCCGGGTGGCTCAGTTGGTTAGCTGCCTGCCTTGGGCTCAGGTCATTATCTCCGGATCCCAGACTGAGCCCAGCATCAGGCTCCCT
The DNA here is from genome assembly GCF_922984935.1 of Meles meles. NCBI lineage: Eukaryota > Metazoa > Chordata > Mammalia > Carnivora > Mustelidae > Meles > Meles meles. The sequence continues at coordinate 98,123,162 of NC_060068.1, forward strand.
GCTAAGCAGGGAACCTGCCTCTTTCCCACTACCCTGCTTGCTAATGCTCTCTCTCTTCCAAATAAAAATATTAATCTTTTAAAAAAATAATAAATAAAAAATAAAAGTAAACTAGTCTTAGTTCTAATTATTATAAATTTGCATGTTCACACCCAGAGTTACTATTTAAGAACCTGCAGTTATTTGACGGAGAGAGAGATCACAAGCAGGCAGAGAGGCAGGCAGAGAGAGAGGAGGAAGCAGGCTCCCTGTGGAGCAGAGAGCCTGATGCGGGGCTCGATCCCAGGACCCTGAGATCATGACCTGAGCCGAAGGCAGCGGCCTAATCCACTGAGCCACCCAGGCGCCCCAAGAACCTGCAGTTAAAAACCCATCAGAAATACTGTACCATGTTACCCACTATTTAGTTTATTAGAACTCTAGCAACATGAATAGTGAAAGCAAAATTTAACAACTACTTACTCAAAATTCCTAATGCCCTTTAGAAGGAAAATATATGGCACACACCTCAGCAACCCAGGAGAACATACCTGAATCTCTCATGTAATGAATTTCATCAAATATGACCCACGCTACTTCTCGCATAACTTCCGAACCTCTGTAGAGCATGCTTCTCAAAATCTAAACAAAATAAACAGTTTAGCAAAATTTTGGCAGTTCTATTGAGGAATTTTGAAAATGCTATAATGGAAACATTAAAATAATTTAGATTACTTATCTTAAATATATCTCATAAATCAAATAATAGTCCTTCTCTCATGCAACCAAAATAAACGACTTCTCAACAGTTAGTATTCAGGTACAATTCACGGAGAGAATTATTATCTCCTCTATCTACATATATCTTAAGTATGAAGCCAATTCACTGTACATATAACACTCACTGCAAGATCCACACTATCTAGGATATGAGAGTAACTTAAAATTATCTTCTATTCAACATATGGTACGTTATACTGTTTACTGATTTTTTTTTCTACTTCCTCTCACAACATGGATACTTTCTGGCAACCATATCCTGATTTTTGACTTAAAGAAAATCTACACATGGAAAGAAATTTTGGGAATGGAAACTTACTTTGGGCACCAAAATGAAAAGTGAGCAATGCTTTTGGCTGGCTCTGCAGGCCAGAAGTTAATTTATGTTCTCTACAGTACCATGTCCTTGTAAAATGCAGGGATATAATTCAAGAATGTATAAAAGTACTTGGTATAGCCAAGACAGCTAACTGTGTTCAAAACATAAGATATTTTAAGTATTTAAGTTTTAAGTAAAATTTAACTATGACTATGGGAAGAAGCTTAACTTACCTGGACATTTTTCAAAAAGTTATTTACGTATTTATGTCAACTAAAATGCAAAAAAAAAATCAAATGGAAGGAAAAGCCCCTACTTACATGAAACTGTATGCAGAACTGTCAATGTATTTCCATGTCACTGACAATAAGTCTTTAAAAATATTTGGGAAAAAAATTCTATCTATGTCATATGAAAAGAAACAGGATTAGTAATTTACAACTAAATTTATGGAATTACTAAAGCACTCGGAAAATAAAGTATTATATTTTACCTATATAAAGCAACTGATAAAGCCTTATATATTCCAATCGTAGATACATTAATTAAAATTAAAAGAGAAAAACTGGATGAGGCACCATATAAATTACCTCTGTAGTCATAACAAGACAAGATGCTGTAGGATTAATAGTAACATCTCCAGTCATCAGTCCAACATCCTGAAATTCTTCATACATTTCCCGGTATTTCTGGTTACTCAGAGCCTTAATTGGGCTGGTAAATATTACACGCTGTTTTTCCCTTAAGGCCAATGCAATGGCATATCTAAAAATGTGAAACCAATTAAGAATAAAGCATGTAAAACCTTTTCTTTAAAGTACATAATTTTAAAAATTCTATTAATATATAAATTATGTCCCAACTTCCCCTAATTACTTATCTTAAACGGACTTGGCAGAACAGGAATATCTTGTTCTGTTTACTAGTGACAAGTTATTAAAGTAATAATTAATAATTAATAAAGTAATGAAATGTAGTGGTCTCAATAAACAAGAATATTTAACTATGTTCTACTGGAATTGATGTAACTTAACTGCTAATACCAATAGGTTACTTATGGTTATCCTATTTCTTGGAAGTAAAACACTTTTGATTCTACAAAAAAGTTGAGAGCTTCTGCCCATCGGATTATACATACATAAACAATTAGCAAACACGGGAAAATGAAGTTCTGTTCTTCTGAGTTTCAAAAATAAGTTCATTCATATGTACTCTTTCCCCACATGTAATAATTATCAAATCATTCCTTGCTGGGGAATTATGACTGGTTCTAATTTTGTGAAAGATCTTCCACAACCATTTTTTTTTAAAGATTTTATTTATTTATTTGACAGAGATCACAAGGAGGCAGAGAGGCAGGCAGAGAGAGAGGGGGAAGCAGGCTCTCTCTCTGCTGAGCAGAGAGCCTGATGTGGGGCTCGATCCCAGGAGCCTGAGATCATGACCTGAGCCGAAGGCAGAGGCTTTAACCCACTGAGCTACCCAGGCGCTGAGCAGAGAGCCTGATGTGGGGCTCGATCCCAGGAGCCTGAGATCATGACCTGAGCCGAAGGCAGAGGCTTTGACCCACTGAGCTACCCAGGCACCCAGATCTTCCACAACTATTAGCAAAATGAAATGTAATAGTTCTGTAGTTTTGTTTTTTTTTATTTATCTGACAGAGAGATCATAAGTAGGCAGAGAGGCAGGCAGAGAGAGAGGGGAAGCAGGCTCCCCTCTGAGCAGAGAGCCCAATGCGGGGCTCGATCCCAGGACCCTGGGATCATGATCCAAGCCGAAGGCAGAGGCTTTAACCCACTGAGCCACCCAGGCGCCCCAGCAGTTTTTTTTTTTTTTTTAAGGTAAATTCTATTAAGTATTTAAATAAAGACCATGAAATGATAACTAAGATTAGGGGTAGAGTCTCCTTGTTTAAAATATAATTCTGGCCCATGACAGGCTTATAACCTATTTGCGGAAATAAAAATAATATTCATCACAGCTGTATAAACATATTCTCCAAATAGTGAAATAAATAATTAAGTGTCGAAACATGGTCAAATACACAGTTCAAGAAATAGATATGAAACAAAAGGATATAAAGATGCGATAATATATTATCTAAACTTTCCACTTCTGAACAAAAAAATTAGAAGATACAAAAAGAAACAGGGAAGTATGATCCATACTCAGGGAAAAAAGCAATCATGAGAAACTAATTCTTAGTGGGTCCAGATGTTGGACTTAGTAGACAAAGACTTAAATGCAGCTATTAGAAACACGTGCAAAAAAATAGAAGGAAGCCATGTTCTAAGAATTTTTTAAAAAGTAGAGGGTAATTATTCAACAAACAGGCCATCACAACAGAGAAGCCAAAAGTATGACATAAATAAGTGAAAACACTACAGATGCAAGGTATAACAGAAGGGAAGAAATCACTAGATGGGCTCAAGAGCAGATTTGAGATGACAGAACAATTTCAGGAAATATGAAGAAAGATCAACAAAAATGATCAAATTGAAAAGAAACAGAAGAAAAAAATAGAGAACCTTGTGTCCCACTGGAAGTTCCAAAGTGAGAAAAAAAAAAGTATTTGAAAAAAATACAATGAAAACTTCCTAAATTTGTTTTAAAAAATATTAATCTACAGATCCGACAAGCACAATGAACCAAAGGAGGGAAAAGTAAAAAAGAAGTATACCTGGAAACACTGTCAAACTCTGAATAACAAAGACAAACAGAAAGTCTTCAAAGTACCAAGAAAACATTAAACATTGGGAAATATTAAAAGACCAAAATCAAACTTTTGGAGATGAAAAATGCAATGCCTGATTTGAAATACACTGGATAAAAATAAAACAGATTAGACACTGCAGAAAAAAGATGAATATACTTTAAGACCTATCAAGAAAAGGTGTCCAAAGTGAAGAAGAATCAACTCCAAAAAACAACATAGTAAGAAACAGAGTATAAGTGGGCTGTGAGACAACCTAAAGTGGCATGACAGAAGTTTAAGTCCCCAAGGTATAGGAGGAAGGGAAATGTTTCAAATAAAAAAGAGGTGTATCTCAAATACAGTATCTCCAATGTGATGAAAACTATAATAAACATACAAATCTGAGAAGGCCATCAAACTCAAGCATAAGAAACCTGAGAAGAACTATGTAAAAAGTCACATAACTAAACTGCTTCAAAACAGTAATGAAATTAAAAATAGCCAAACATTCCATCAAAGCAATACGCAAAGAAGCAGGAAAATACTGACCTATAATGGAAGGAAAAGTCAATCAGAACAGATGAAGAAGTAACACGGATGAAAAAAACCAGCAACAAGGACATTTAAACAGTTTCTAACAGTAATCTGTACATTCAAGAAACTAGAAGAGGGACGCCTGGGTAGCTCAGTCAATTAAGTGTCTGCCTTTCGCTCAGGCATGATCTCAGGGTCCTGGGATCAAGCCCACATCAGGCTCTCTGATTGGGGGGGGTGGAAGGGAGTCTGCTTCTCTCTCTCCCTCCCCCATGCTTGTGTAATCTCTCTCGAATAAATAAATAAAATCTTTAAAAAAAAAAAAAGCTAGAAGAAAGTTAAGTAGTAAGCAGAGACGTGCGAAATAAAAAGTAAAAACAACACACACAGATAAACTTCTAACAAGGAAAAATATAGTATGAGATGAAAATGCAATAAATGGGATTAATAACCTTATAGGCAATGCAAAAGCAAAGATTAATGAAATAAAAGATACAGCATTAGAAAAGGCCCAAATGAAACATTCAAAATAGTATACACACAAAAAACATACTATCAGTAAATCATGACATAAAGAACATTACATAATAAAAGGGTCAATCCAATAAGAGGATATAAGATTAAAGCTAACATGGGAATACATACATATATAAAACAACTATAAACAGACCTAAAATTTCCTTTATTTTTTTAAATATATTATTTATTTGACAGAGAAACAGAGAGACAGAGCATAAGTAGGAGGAAGGGCAGGCAGAGGGAGAGGAAGAAGCAGGTTCCCCAACAAGCAGGGAGCTCAATGCAGGCCTCGATCCAAAGGCTGATGACTAACCGACTGAGCCACGCAGGTGCTCCTAAAATTTCCTTAAAGAGAAAAGCTACTCACTCAGCGCATACAGTCTTTCCTGCTGATGTATGTGCAGATACTAAAACAGACTGATTATTATCAACACACTGAATGGCTTCTCTTTGAAAAGCATCAAGAATGAACGGGTATTCCTATAAAACGAAAATAATAATATCTGCATGAAAATTATCTAACCATTATCAGAACACACTGAAAATCAAGAAATGCTACCCCCAAGAAGCATTCTGGGAGCATTTCTTTATGATTCTATTTAGGAAATATACCACCCAATACAGAAAAGTAGGAAGAGTAAAAAACCACCTTTAACTAAACAGCAAGGAAGTTAATTCTGCAGTCTAATTTTTAACTTTGCTAATATACACATTATGTTAGTTACTATATAGTAACATTACCATTTATCAACAACATGTTTTGTGATAGGCACTGTGCAACACATTTTCCATATATTATTATTAAAAATCTTCACAATAACCCCTAAAACAGATATTCTTTCCTTTCACAGATGGGAACTCTGAAGCTCTTAAGTCCCTCACTTAAGTTCACTCAGCAGAGACAGAATAATACAGATTTCTAAGAGTTCATGCTTACTCCATCATTCTGCCAACTTCATTTAAACAAAATATGACTTAGAAAATTTCCATTATTCACTTAAGTTCTATGAAAACTTCCAAATCCATTTAACATAAGCATGAGAGTTTAAGTTTCATTAGAATTTTGTTAAACTCCCAAAACTACATGTATAACTTATTGTACACATGCTTTTTTCCCTAGAGAAAGGTTGATAATTTCCCTTTGATTCTTTAAAAAGAAGGAGAACCATTACTTTCATTTTTAAAAATCTCTTCACATAATGCTTTTTTCCTTTTTATCATGGTATTTACTTATTTGGCTCTTACTATATCTGACTTCAGAAGGCTTCTTGGTTTGTATACACTGGGAAGTATAAAAAAATCTCATTTGAAAGCATTTATCTTTAAGATTTTTAGAAAAGAGACACAAAACTGTACAAACTGTATTGTCTAGCATACAGACCTTTGCAGCTTTTCCAACTCGTGGTTTAAGTGGTAAATAATCTTCATCTGCAGGAAGTGCAACCTGATGTGAAAAAAAAAAAATCACCAACTTATTATTTGGAGAACTGATACATTCAACACTCCATAATTAATGACAGTTTGAAAAATGTAAGTGATAGTGTTCAATACAGTCTCAGACACTTTAAAATTAAATAGCTGCCTTTAAGGACAAGACAAGTACTAAAGTTAGAATAATCAAAAAACCTCTACCTACGTTTATCTAATGGTAACGTAATTAACAGCTAAGTTTATCTCCCTGAAGAAATTGTGTTTATTAAGGTCTAGGGCCTATCCAAGCTATCTTTGTATTTTCTATAGCCTGATACTGATAAAAGCTCAAAAAAGCTGAATGGACATAAAAAGGGATGTTGCTACACGAAAAGAAAACTATGAGGAATAAGATGATATTCCCTATTTGCTAAAACAAAACTTCTTTTCCTACAGTGAAAGATCTGGAGAGCAGTTCATAATGTATCTAAATTCCCAAGAATCAAACCATTTAGTATATAAATCCACAGGGGCAAAATAAAATACACACGAAGATTAGAAATAATTTACAGTTATGAACAAAATTTCAGTAAGTATTACATGAGATTACCCATCTTAGAAATACTAAGGGCTTGGGGGTAATTTCCAAGCTGACCCTTGAACAAGACAGGATTTGAGGCAACAACTTTCCCCAGCCCTACTCTGAATGGTCGAAAATCCATGTGTAACTTTGGATTCCTCCAAAACTTACCTATTAGTACACAGTTAACCTGAGGCCTTACTGATGACATAGTTAAACGCATATTTTATATATATACTATATTCTTTCAACAATGGCAATAATATAAGCTAGAAAAAAGAATATAACTAAGAAAATCCTAAGGAAGAGAAAAACAAATTTATAGTACTGTGTTTATCAAAAAATACCTTTTAAGTGGACTTGTGCAGTTCAAAATCACATTGCTCAAGGGTCAACTGTATAATCACAGTAACGTGGGTAGTATTTTGAAAAGATCTAAGTAGACCCTGATTATAATTAAGAAAAGTGAAATTTAGCACATTATGAAACCTAATGAATAATACCCAGTAAAATGAATGTGCTAAAAGAAATGTGACATTCTAATGGCTAACAGACACATGAAAAAAATGTTCATCATCATTAGCCATCAGGGAGATTCAAATCAAAACCACACTGAGCTACTACCTTACACCAGTTAGAATGGCCAAAATTAACAAGACAGTACACAACAAGTGTTGGAGAAGATGTGGAGAAAGGGGAACCCTCTTACACTGTTGGTGGGAATGCAAGTTGGTGTAGCCACTTTGGAAAACAGTGTGGAGATTCCTTAAGAAATTAAAAATAGAGCTACCCTATAACCCTGCAATTGCACTACGGGGTATTTACCCCAAAGATATAGATGTAGTGAAAAGAAGGGCCATATGTACCCCAATGTTCATAGCAGCAATGGCCACGGTCACCAAACTGTGGAAAGAGACAAGATGCCCTTCAGCAGATGAATGGATGAAGAAGACATGGTCCATATATACAATGGAGTATTATGCCTCCATCAGAAAGGATGAATAACCAACTTTTGTATCAACATGGGGTGACATGTCTGTGCCCTAGAGGGCAGATGTGGGAATGGGACCCCTGATACATTCTATGACATAAAGAACATCTCTGAGAAGCAATTAAGATATTAACTCCTGCAAGATTTAACAGAAGGAAGAGCAATAGATTGTGTTTTCACATGTACGAGAATCAAAGAGTTTTTGTTTTTATTTTCTGAAAACAGTCTGGGTAACACTATCATATGACAGGAAAGACACTAAAGAATCAGAAAAATAGAAAACCAGCAAAACGATCAAGAGTCAAATAAACCTCCCACATAGTCACTGGTGACTTTTGTCACAGCAGTTTGGGAGAAATGGAGAAGAAATCTAAGTGCAGTATATTTAAAAATGAAAGGCAAGTTAGAAAGTCTAGCAGGGATCTCCTAGCAGAGCACTCAAAAGCAACTCTGAAAAGGGACCACATCTCTTTATCTCTTTATAATCAGTGAATAATACAATGTTCCTGTGTCTCAAAAGATACATATTGAAATAATGACCATAAAATGGGGGGGAACCCAACATGCTGGCTATAAAGCAACCTAAAATAAGAAAAGCTTCTGAATATTCATATGCTAATAGGAAAGAACAAAGAGAGAAGATACTTGATGCCAGAAACTGTCAAGGGAAAATGGACTGATTTAAGGTTTTGTGAAAGAAAGGTTTACAATCAAGAACATTAGCAAAACAAGCCTCCCTAGCATTGCCTTTTCCTTTGAGTGGATGTGACAAGTACAGACAGGTATGGTGAAGGTTACAAACATAACCTGATACCCTCAAACCTCTAAAGGAAGTAAAAGCTATAGTTAGCTGCAAAAAATGAGTAGTAACAGGATGGACTGCAGACAATTATGAAGAAAAAACTTTTGACCTCTTAAGAGCAAATTTTGTGCCCCGTCACCATCTTTTTAAGACCAGAGCACCGAATAGGGTCTAACGTAAGTACTGAATGAATGATCAAATGGGTATTACAAAAGCCAAGCTAAGTTCTATTCTAAAGGAACATAAAGGAACTTATGAAAACAAGTGCAAAAGAAGAGGTATTTTAAAAACAAGGTTCTAAATGTCTATCAAAAGACATTTTTCTCAATTTGGAATTCCTCTGATTACTCAATAAAGTCTTTTAATAAGACTTATCAATTACCTGTAATAATAACTTGTAAGGCCGTATTGTAAAGACAGAAGGCTTGGTATAAAGAAATAGTGTCACAGTTCCCTAATGTCCCTAATAGTTTATAAATTCTTACTTCTAAAGGGTTACAAAAGCTATCAGAGACTACCACCTTGTGGCGAATAATGAAATTGCAACATACTAGTACCCAAGCAAGACATGAAAAAGCACGTGACCTGTAAAATGGCACTATTACTTGACTTCAGGAGTATGGTACTGAACGTATACTGAACACCTACTCTGTGCCAGGTCCCTTACACTAATTTTCTTCTATAATCGTCACAATCACCCCATGAGGTAAATCCCATTATTCCAAATTTAAGAATTAAAAAAAAAAAAAAAAGATGTCAAAAGGTTAAGAAATTCATCTGAGACTGTAGTTAGATAAAATGCTGTGTCAAGATCTGAGTTCAGTTTAGAATACAAAGCCCTAGCTCCTTCCACTGGACTACATACCCCACAGGAACTATTATTGTTTCCAAAGCCCCTAAGACTAAACTGCTTGCTAATGATCATTAGTAGACAGTCCAAAGCAAACTCCCATTGAGAACACCAACTTCCTATATACTCTTTGTGCTTACCTCATGTGTACACCCTTCAACAGTTTCAACGGATTGCACCTTGACTCTGGGCATCAAGTCTGCCAAACTTAAAAAAAAAAATTAGTGAAGTTATGTTAAAATAAATTCTTTTTTGTAATTAGATAATAAGCCTCTAGTCTTTACTGTTAAGGAAAATGACACTGCCCAATCATCAGTATTAAAATTGGAAAAAAAAAAACTACTATTAAGAATATACAGGGGCACCTGGATGGCTCAGTGGGCCTCTGCCTTCAGCTCTGGTCATGATTCCAGGGTCCTGGAATTGAGCCCCACACTGGGGTCTCTGCTCAGCAAGGAGCCTGCTTCCTCCTCTCTCTCTGCCTGCTTCTCTGCCTACCTGTGATCTCTGTCAAATGAATAATTAAAATCTTTTTTAAAAATGTTATTAAAAAAAGAATATTCAAAAAAATTTTTGGATTACTCAAATCTATGCTAAGAATTCAAAATGATCAGTTAACATCTATATTTACAAAGAAAGTACAGATGCCAAGTGGATTATTCAAAGAATTATGTTAGGGGCGCCTGGGTGGCTCAGTGGGTTAAGCCTCTAACTTCAGCTCTGGCCATGATCTCAGGGTCCTGAGATGGGCCCCTACATGGGGCTCTCTGCTTGGCAGGGAGCCTGCTTCCACCCTCTCTCTCTGACTGCCTCTCTGCTTACTTGTGATCTCTCTCTCTCTGTCAAATAAATAAATGAAATCTTAAAAAAAAAAAAAAAAGCTTAGTTCCAGTAACAATTAAAAAAAAAAAAAAAAGAACCCCTCCCTCCAAAGTATTGCCACTACTTCAAAACATGAAGCTGGTTATAAAAACCATCACATGATAGAGAGTACAAAATAAATCAGCTTAATATAGACATTGCTATAATTCATAGAAGTGTTCCTTATTCTCTTCAAAATCCTAAGGTCTTATCTAGGTTCCGTTTAGACTCTGAAAAGGACAGGATTGTGGATAAACTGAAGAAAAATCATACTCTGGATAAAACCCAAGGGTTACTACAATAAGCAACAAGGATTTTAAACTGAAAATATATTGTAACCTATTCCAGTGGCTTTGGAAACCGGTGCATCTGAAATATTTCAGTGACACATCTACCACCATTAATAGTAGCTACTTCTATTAGCTACAACAGCTGATTTAAAAAACTCACAGAAAGAGTAAATTTTTCACAGTAGTACCAAGCCAAAATATGGCATATAAAAAGAGAGAAGCAAAGCAGTGCAGATTCATCACCATAATAACAACAGGTCAACCTAACTAATTGGTATCAACTTCTACAATAAGAAGAGCAACCAGCTATTTCAGTCACAGATATCCATGGTTCTCCCTCACTGACAGAAGTCTTGAGATTCATAGCCACTCTACTGCAACATGTAACAGTAAAAATCTAATTCCTCTTAATATTCCTTCTCACTTATACTTTCCATTGGGCCAGTTGTATTCTTTTCATTTTTCCCAGTCTCAGCAATCCTGTTCTTGGGAGATTAACAAATAAAGGCAATGTGGGGGTATTTTTCTTAAGAAACAAAACAAAACATGAGGCTTCAGGATTCTTTTTCAAAGTTGGGTTCTAAAATGTTAAAAGATAAACCTTATCTATATTGCCTTCCATTCCCCAGATGTTCTAAACAGATGTTCTATATTTTCGTATGAATATATAACTAAAAAATATTTTTCATTTAATTCAACAAATACTTTTATAAAGTAGCAACATGTAAGTAACTTTCCAGACTTCATGCAACCATCTAATTTAAGAGTTACTAACATTTATGACAATGGAAATACTACCTTAAATCTTCAGTTACTGATTCTTCCACCCTAGGCTTCTTTCCAAAAATGGGTTCATCTGTGCCCTCAAAATCTGCATCTCTCTTGGTTTTTCCAGTATTAGTTGACTCTGATTGCAATTTACCATCAAAACGTTTCCTAAAAAGTAAATGGTTTAGAATCAATTCTGCAGTATCAGTTCTGACTTTAAGGGTGATTTTGTAAATTACTATTCTGTATATAATAGACATCATTTACAGAAAGTCACGCAAGTAGATGTTCCAAATCAAAACTGGCTAAAAGCCAGAATACCCTAATAAAACTGAACAGTACTCTTTTGAAATTTCATATTTTCTTTTAAGTTTTGCTTTTAAAAATATTCTACAGCTCACATTAACATAATTAACATCATACTTTTAAAATTTTAAAACAATGTTAAACATATTTACATAAGTACCTTCAATAAAAACTTAATGCTTTCGCTGGTCCCATAATTATTACTATTAAAGAGATAATTTTTTGTGATTGGAGTCACTGGTCAAAAGTACTAACAATAAACAGTATTGGTGGACTAGAGATATCCAGAGAGGAATTTAACATGACCTACATCCTTGTAACATGAAACAATCAATTACATGTGAATCTCAGATCTAATTATGAAAGGCAAAATAACAAAGCTTCTAGAAGAGAAAACAAAAGTATTTTCATGTTTTACTAAATAGGACATAGAATTACTAATCAAAAATTAAGTCTGATAAGTTGGAGTGCATTAAAACTAAGAATTTCTATTAATCAAAAGATATCATTAACAGAGTAAGGGGTAAGACAAAGAAGACATCTGAACCACATGTAACTGACAAAAGTTAAATATCTAAATAAAATATAGGGGGTGGAGATTACAAACTTAAAAATAAATAAATAAATGGGGGGGGGGGAAGACCTGAACAGGCATTCTACAGAAGAGGATATCCAATTGGCCAGTAAGCATATGAAAATAAGCTCAAAGTAAGTACACACAGGGAAAATAAAAATTAGGCTATTATCAATCGGTGGCCCTCAAATTTTTGAACTCTGAATTCTTTGCAAGTCTTAAAAATGATGGAAGATTTCAAAGATTTTGCTTATGTAGTTATACCTACCGGTATTTACCACATCAGATATTAAAATTGGGAATTTTTAAAATATTTACTTCATTCTAAAAATCATAAAAAAACCATAATATTATCATAAATAACATCTGATAAAAAGTAAGTATTTTCAGGGCGCCTGGGTGGCTCAGTGGGTTAAACCCTCTGCCTTCGGCTCAGGTCATAATCCCAGCGTCCTGGGGTAGAGCCTGGGGTAGAGCCCCGCATCGGGCTCTCTGCTCAGCAGGGAGCCTGCTTCCTCCTCTCTCTCTGCCTGCCTCTCTACCTACTTGTGATCTGTCTGTCAAATGAGTAAACAAAATCTTTGAAAAAAAAAAAAAAGTAAGTATTTTCAAAATGAGAACAGCGGCACTTTTTGTTTGTTTTGTTTTGTTTTTTTTTTTAATATTTTATTTATTTATTTGACAGAGAGAGATCACAAGTAGATAGAGAGGCAGGCAGAGAGAGAGAGAGGAAAGCAGGCTCCCTGCTGAGCAGAGAGCCCGATGCGGGACTCGATCCCAGGACCCCGAGATCATGACCCGAGTCGAAGGCAGCAGCTTAACCCACTGAGCCACCCAGGCACTGTTTTTTATTTTTACAAATTTCTTTAATGTCTGGCTTAAGAGACTACATCTGGAGTCCACATCTGTTTCTGCATTCAACCTGAGACAGGTACCATCATGAATTTCATGAACAATGCTGAGCCAAAGTCAGACACAAAGGCATATATTCTGAATGATTCCATTTACATTATATTCACAAATAGACTGTCACTTTCAGGAGTCACTTTTTCTGGAGGAAAAGAAGGATGTCTGAAATATTTTATATTTTCTCCCAAATGAGGGTTACATCAGTATGTTCATTTTATGAAAATTCAGCTTAAGCACTTTTACATTTCTCTTTTTATGTTTTACTTAAAGAGAAAAGTTGGTTTTTTGTTTAAAGAGTAACAAATAGTAATGATCTGTATGCCTGAATAATGTTCCCATAACAAAGTTCCTTCTTTGACACTTAGCAAAACCTGAAATTTATAAATCCTATTACTCCCAATTTAGTCAGAAAGGTATTCACTCTTGTCTCAAGTTTCCTGCTGACTACTTTGGTGAATCTCTTTTGGACAAGCCATCAATATCCTTGGGCCTCAGTAAACTAAGATATTTGGTAGATATCTAATCCCTCCAGTTCTAATCATCTACTATTCTATCCTTGAATTATTAAGCATCAATAAAACCATTACAATTAAAACCATTACAAGTGGGGTGCCTGGGTGGCTCAGTGGGCTCTAAAGCCTCTGCCTTCGACTTACGTCATGATCCCAGGGTCCTGGGATAGAGCTTCGCAAAGCCTCACAGAGCTTCGCATCAGGGCTCTCTATTCCGCAGAGAGCCTGTTCCGACGCCTCCCCCCACCCCCCGCCTGCCTCTTTGCCTACTTGTGATCTCTGTCTGTCAAATAAATAAATAAAATCTTTAAAAACCATTAAAAAAAAACTATTACAATTAAAACCATATAACTGTAATGTAATAAAACCATTACAATGGAAACTTATGGTGACAACCATAAAACAAAAACATTTAGTTTGTATAACCTTGAGAAACTTAAAACCTAAATTTATAGAACACTTTCCTTCAGAAGAGCTATATTATTCATTACTGTATGTTAGACTTCTAGGTCTCCAATTATTTATTTCTCTTATAGCTTGGTATGGTCAGTCACATGGGGAACCTGCACACTTCAAAACAGCTGAGTTAAATAGAAGGATGGAAATAAAGTGTCATAGATAACAAGGTTACTCTTTAAGAATAAGTTTATTTTCTTTCCAAGATTTAATTTTTAAGGGGCACCTGGGTGGCTCAGTGGGTTAAAGCCTCTGCCTTCGGCTTAGGTCATGATCCCAGGGTGTTGGGATCGAGCCCCACATGGGGCTCTCTGCTCAGCAGTGAGCCTGCTTCCCTCTCTCTCTGCCTGCCTCTCTGCCTACTTGTGATCTCTGTCAAATAAATAAAATGTTTAAAAAAAAAAAAAGTAATCCCAACACCCAGTCTGGAGCTTGAACTTACAACCCTGTAATCAAAAGAGTTGCACACTCTAGCGAGTGAGCCAGTCAAGCGTTCAGAAGACTAAGTTTTTGATTTACTGAAACTGCAAGAAAATGTTATTTCTAGACATGACAACCACATCATGGAATCCTACATAGAATCCTTTTCTTATACTGGATATTAAAGCTACTAGCAAAATATGAGTATGTCTGTAGATTAGATAATAGCACTGTATCAGTGTTAATTTTATAATTCTGATAATCATTCTCAGGACTGAGACGTGGACCCCACTGTGGGGTGGAGAAGAGAGGCACCATTCTGCCTGCCACACTGTTGAAAGCACAAAATGGAACATCTCCTGTGGAGACTTTGACAACACCCAGCAAAATTATATATGTCTACTCTTTAACCTCATAGTTCCACTTGTAGAAATCTACCCCAAAGAAAAAAAATGACAAAATAACTTTAAAACTTAAAAAAAAAAAAAACAAAAAACAGAGGGTGCCTGGGTGGCTTGGTCATTAAGCATCTGCCTTCAGCTCAGATCATGATCCCCAAGTCCTGGGATAGAGCCCCACATCCAGCACCCTGCTCAGCAGAAGCCTACTTCTCCTACTCTCCCAGCTGGTGTTCCCTGTCTCGCTGTGTCTGTCAAATAAATAAATAAAATCTTAAACAAATTTTAAAAAAAGACAAACATGTACAAGGCTACCTGTAATAGTAAAAAACTGAAAATAACCCAATATCTATTAAAAGAATAAACACTGGGGTGCCTGGGTGGCTCAGCGGGTTAAAACCTCTGCCTTCGGCTCAGGTCATGA
The DNA here is from genome assembly GCF_922984935.1 of Meles meles. Lineage (NCBI taxonomy): Eukaryota > Metazoa > Chordata > Mammalia > Carnivora > Mustelidae > Meles > Meles meles. Next base: position 98,138,539 of record NC_060068.1, read on the forward strand.
TCCCAGAGTCCTGGGATCAAAACCTCTGCCTTCGGCTCAGGTCATGATCCCAGAGTCCTGGGATCGAGCCCCGCATCGGGCTCTCTGCTCTGTAGGGAGCCTGCTTCCTCCTCTCTCTCTGCCTGCCTCTCTGCCTAGTTGTGATTTCTGTCATATAAATAAAAAAAAAAAAAAAAAAAGAATAAACATTACATCCACATAAGGAATTACAACCGTGCAACTGTAAAAAACAAACAGCTCTAGGGGTGCCTGGGTGGCCCAGTGGGTTAAAGCCTCTGCTTTCAGCACAAGTCATGATCCCAGAGTCCTGGAATTGAGCCCCGCATCCCGCTCTCTGCTCTGCAAGGAGTCTGCTTCCCCTTCTCTGCCTGCCTCTCTGCCTACTTGTGATCTGTCAAATAAATAAATAAATAAAATCTTAAAAAAAAAGAAAAGAAAAGAAACAGCTCTATATATTAACATGGAGTTGTGTCTGTTTCATCACGCTAAGCGAAAAATGATGAAAAACAGTTCTTATATGGCATCTTTTGTGTAACAGTGAGTGGAGAAGGCAGACACAGATATGCACATGCACATGGGTATCTTCAGAAAGAAATAATGAAAAGAAACCAAAAACTCAAGGGCAGAGAAAAACAGGCCAGAAGACACAAAGATAAAAGCAAGAATGTTCTGTTTTATACTTATGATTTTGGAACTGTAAAATAACGTTTTACATAATCTCTTAAAAATTAAACTCCTAGCAATCCTCAAAAGTAGAAAATAAATTGAAACAAATGAACCCAAAACGTATCAAATTGGTAGCACAAACACTGAGAAAAGGAACCACTAAAGAGTATTTTCCTTGTCAGTATGATGTATTTTTCTAAGGACAAAAAGAATCACATATTAGAACCACAAATTATTCAATGTTCTATTCTGAATGGCAATAATATAGTTATTTTTGACTATTACAGGAATAAAATTTAAATATGTAATTATCATGAGGTATGAAGATTTTCCACAAAAAAGGGCATACAATTATCAAAATCAAAGCCAAATAAAAACCCTGTAATATTAATTACACTGTAAATGTCAGTATGCACTTTATTTTTTTTAAAAACAGTGATTCCCAGTTCCTTCCACTCTAGAGGCCTAAAAGCAATGAAATCCTGAAGCAATGAGCACCTAAGCACCAAATAACATTTTCCACTATAAGGAACTGGAGACCCTTTGGAGAGACCAGATTCGAGGTTTGGACTGAAAAAGCATATAATGAGTCTAGAAAATCTTGTGCCAAAAACCACAGAGGCTATCAAAGCCTGACTAATCTTGCCAGAACACAAGGGCCAATTTAAAGAGTACTCATTGGTAGGAATATCAAAAATAGTAATGCAAATGTCTCAAGTGTCCATGAAAACATGAAGGTATAAATATATATGGTATATCCATAAAACTGAAAAGAGGAACTGGAGACACATGCCTCAGTTGAGCGAATCTCCAAAGCACTAACTATGAGAAACCAGGCAAAAAAGAAATGTACACTGTAGTATTCCATTTAAGTTGAATTCTAGAAAATGCAAGTTGTTCTCCAGTGCCAGAAATATGAGGGGTTGCCTGGAAGCAGGGCTGGAGAGAGGAATGCATTACAAAAAGGCATGCAGAGTATTTAGAGGTCCTGGAAATGTTACCTTGATTATGGTGGTGATTTAGGATACTTTAAATATACACCAATAAAGCTTTAAAAAAAAAAAAAAAGATAAAAAAAAGAGTGCAGATGAGTGCAACACACCAAATTATAAAAGTCCATTCATTCATCAAAAAGCTAAACACATAATCATATACTCATGTTGGTCACCATGAGAAGTACTTCAGGGCACAACTCATTTCTCCTCAAACCTATCAAGAATCAAGCATTTTCCTGCTTTTCGTCTATGAACTGTATTTCAGGGTAAACTGCTGGTAAGAGAATTTTCTTTTTTATAGATGAATTTGAAGTAATAAATGCACAAGGGACAAAATAGAAAAAAAATCACCATTTTGCCAACTACCACAGAAATAAAATAGCAAAGCATGCTAAAGTCATTATGTGAAAATTTGAAGGTTCATCTTTTTTAACCCACTCACCCATCTTAAAAACTACATATGTCTCATGATGTAATGCAATTGAAGCACAAAGCAGCACTATGAATTATTCCTATGTAAACTGAATCTTACTAACTCTCTACTATCAGCAGTGTCCAAAATACACATATACAATGCGGACTTCACATGTAATTTTACATTTCTAACCATATTAAAAGCATTAAAATCAGTTTTAATATATTTCATTTAATCCGATATATAAAAAATACTACCAATTCAGTATACATCAAGATAAAAATTAATGGGGTAGTTTGCATTTTTTTCAAAAGCCAGTGTGTTTTGTACATTCAGAGCACTTCTCAATTCTGACTACAGTTTAAGTGTGTAACACCTACAGGGACATAGCAGGTATTATATATACTACACAGTTAAAGCTTTGGATATAAGGACAATTAACAGTAAATTCTTAAGGATATAAGAGCTCATTACATAACAGCATAAGAAAGCAAATTCAGGTTTTAGAGACTATAGAGGACAGAGGACCTGGTTCTTCATCTCAGCTACCCCTCCAAAAGACATCAATGGCATAGGGAAAAAAGAGGGGAAACTATTGTAGAATAAGACTTCGGGGATGTACCAACCAGAACAGTGTATGAGCTTTGTCTGAATCCTGATTCACACAAACCAAGTACAAAAAAGTACCTTTGAGACAACTGGGGAAAACTAATTCAATGATATTAAGAAATAATGTAAATTTTCTGGGGTATAATAATAGCATGATAACTATGCTAGAAAAGGGGGTGCTTGGGTGGCTCGGTGGTTAAGCATCTCTCCTCAGCTCAGGTTGTGATCCCAGGGTCCTGGGATGGAGCCCCACATGGGGCTCCCTGCTCAGTAAGAAGCCAGCTTCTCCCACTCCCACTCCCCCTGCTTGTATTCCCTCTCTCACTAGCTCTCTCTGTGTCAAACAAATAAATCTTAAAAAAAAAAAAAAAAATTATGCTAGAAAAAATCATTATCAGTAAGATACAACTGAAACATCTGGGGAAAAAAATAATATGATGAACAGCATTCAATTTATTAAAAAAAAGGGAGGATGTAGGAATAGAAGATAGTATGGATACATGGAGTTCTTCAGAATGGATACCCGGAATACTCTTCTCTCTCCATGCTCTCCCACACCCAGCCATATATTAACAATTTTCATAGTACAAAGTTCCTTTTAAAAGTACCCACTTGATCTAGAGTATAATGCGCAAAAAGTTTCTCTAAATTCCAATATTTGCCCTATGTTACCTAAGCTGGATAAGAATCATGCATATTGGGGCGCCTGGGTGGCTCAGTGGGTTAAGCCTCTGCCTTCGGCTCAGGTCATGATCCCAGGGTCCTGGGATCCAGCCCCGCATCGGGCTCTCTGCTTGGCAGGGAGCCTGCTTCCTCCTCTCTCTCTCTCTCTGCCTGCCTCTCTGCCTACTTGTGATCTCTGTCTGTCCAAAAAAAAAAAAAAAAAAAAAAAAAATCATGCATATTATGTTATGAATAATAATTATCAGTGTGATAGCTGGAATCAGGCAAATTGGGTTTTCTTCCCAAAACCACTTAGAAGAGTAGGTCTAGCTAGAAATGTTAGTAAATAAATTCCTTAAATTCCTAGTGTTCTGTATTTTCTTATTCATTTTCCTTCTCTAATGTTCATGTATTTCCTAGTAAAATTAAAATGTAAAACTTTTGTATCCTACAAACTTTCACTTGGTAAGCTGTACTGGACAAAGTGAGTTAATTTTACCCTAGTAATTTTGAAGCACAGTATTTACTAAAGTCGGCAATTACTTGTACTGCATATTGTATTCACATCACAATTGCCCATTCAAACCATAATAACTATTAATTATTCCTACTTGGAAAAAAAATAAAAGGCACAAACGTGTCCTCCCTTCCTCATTTTCCCTGAAACGTACCCCCAAACTCTCCAACTCCTTCCAAATCAATGAAAAAGACTATTTTTCTACTTTCACTCCTACTTCACACTCCTGACTATTCTGTTTCTCTAATCCTTATCTTCAGTACTTGCCCACAAATATCTCCAACTCAAGCAGTACTATCCAAATGTAACATCCAAATGTATACTTCCAGTTCTGAGGTTTGCCCAAAACCTAATTAAAACTGCCCCCTGGAAACCTCTATATGGATATACTATCATAACTTTGTCTCAAGTCAAATTAATTTCATTTTCAAATCAAAAGCACCTATAAATTTCCTTATATTTCTTCTCCCTGATATCCAGATTAAAAATCTGTCTCTTTTGACTCCCTTTCCATGGTTCTGGCTTGTTCCATTCTTAACGCCTGTCACTTTTCTTCACAACATTTTGCACCTTTCTTTTTCCTTCCTTCTGCTATCTCCTGACTTGAGATTCTTTTGGTTTTCTAACTGACTAAACTAAAATACTTCCTTAATTTACTTTCTTATTCTCATTGTCTTTCCTCTTTCAATATACTGACAACCACTACCACATTAATTTTCCTAAACTAGCACTTTACTTACCCTAATCAGCAAGTTAGGGAAAAAACAAACAAACAAAAAACACCAAACACAAAAATCTTATTCATCAGGGTTTTAAAAATGAAATAAAAATTCATGTTCTTGATAGTCATGATCCTTCACAATCTGTAACAGTTTTTATTCTCGATTTTATCTCTTGTTGTCCCTAAGCCAACACTCCCTCTAGCCCAATTTGTAAAACATAAATCTGCCCATGAGTAACAAAATCATTTCCTCTTGCATATAAGGCTCCCTGAATAACACAAATAGAGATCTCTTTACTAAACCTGTAGAGCGATTAACTGTATACACAACTTACTCTATCTCAATCACCTACTAACCTTTAAAATATGTGTCTGTTCTATCAGGACTAAAAATTCTTTGAGAGCAAAACCATGTGTAATTTCATTTACTCTCCTAATATCTCCTCCAGGCAACATAAAATTTTGTTGATAAACAATGAATCATTTTACTTTTTATTTTAGAACCATCTAGTTTTAATTCACGTATTAACTTTTCCTTGCCCTACTATAAACAATTCCGTACACTTTCAGGTAGTTTTATCCATCAGTCTATATATATGTTTAGGAATCGGTAAGCTTTAAAAATTTTCTTAGTAAACTCAACGATAACCAGGTATTACGTGCTAAGCCCCGTTAGGTGCTTTACGTATATTATCTCAATCCTCGCAATCCCAGTAGTAGGCACTCTCACGCTCTTTTTATGGGCAAAAACCGAACGCGTGGAGATTAAATTTCTCTCCCTTCTCCTACTGCAGTTTGCCAGTACCAAGTCAATCCAAGTCACGTTTTCTAAGCTTCTTAACCCTTTACTGAACTGTTCATTAGTCTCATTTAAAGACTGTGCCAGGTATCGTGGGGTACAAACTTGAGAAATAGCTTACCTCCCATCTCCCCTCCCTACCTCATGGCGCACACCGGCGTAGTCAGCAACCCAGGCGTTAAGGAATGCAGTGGCAAATGCTCAACGCTGCATGCGGACACCGGGGAACGCCAAAATCCCGATTCACCAAACCACCAGTCTTCCTCCTCCCTCAACATTTTCCCCAAACCCCTACACTTGCCGACGCTACTCAATGTACACTCCAGGTGCTCATGGTCTACGAAAGAACGTTGTATTTTCTCCTCTCAGCATTGAAGAAAGAAAAAAAAAAAAAAAAACCTCCTGACATCTTCCTTACCCGCCCTTTTCCGCAGACCCCGGAGGTCCCTTCCATTTCCCCTTTTCCTTCTCCTTGTCTTTTTTAGTTCCGGGAGCCGTGGTCGAGTCGTCCTCGAACACGCTGAACAGTTCATCCCCGAAAGCGTCCGCCATCTTCCGGAGCTGGGAGACCCAATCTCCCTCCTACCCACGATGCTCTGCGAGCGCACAGACAGCGACGCCAAGGGAAGCTTCAGCTGTCGCCCCTGGGAGACAAAAGTAGTCTAGTCATACAACCCCATCCCGCAGAATTCTTCCTTGACTTCTCTTCCGACTTTCCCTTTCCGACCACTACTGGGTAGCCCGCTCCCTGGCTTAAAGAGGGAGCGTGGAGAGAAGGCCCAGTACACCGCAAGCACTTAGAGGGTGGGGAGGAGGCGGAACCGTGGTGAGTCGGGCCAATTGTAAGGTAGCGGCCGCCCAGGCCCGAGAAGCCCGGATGGAGGACGCAGGTTGGCGGCGTGGGACCCGGGGAATGTAAAGAGCGCTTGGAGGCGGTGCTGCGGTAGTTCCGGGACGCGGACGGAGGTTCCCTTTGCCAGAACTGCAACATGGGAGGCAAGAACAAGAAACACAAGGCACCGGGAGCCGCGGCGGTCCGGGCCGCAGTGTCTGCTTCCAGAGCCAAATCCGCCGAGGCCGGAGCTTTTGGGGAGGCCCAAAACAAGAAGTCCGTGGCCAGGCCGCCCCCAGCCGCTGCCGCCAGCACCAGGGAGCCCCGAGTCAAGCAAGGTACGAGCGGTCCCGGGGCCCCGGGCTTTCCACTCCAAGCAGCTGCTGCTGTTCCAAGGGAGAAGCCAGCGCAACTTGGGCGGGCCCTAGATCTCAAAATATCTCTCACACCTGGAGCTGCTAGTTCCCTATCTGGTGGCCTTACTCTAGGTCAGTGTAAGCTGTTGGGGCCTCCCAAATTATGACAGTAGCCCTGTTGCAGCCTGGCGTCTCCCACCTAACCCCCCCGCCCCCTTTTTCCTTCTTCGAGAAGGAAATAAAAATTGCATTTGCTCCCGTCTCAGCAGGGATCCGTCCCGAGCCACCATCTATACTAGCTAGGCTGATGCAGCGGTAGGGTGTGGAGTTCCTAATCTCCTGGAGCCAGGCAGACCCATTTTGTACTTGCTCTTCATAGCATTTTCAGCCAGGGTGTAGTGTTTTCACATGTTATGGAAAAATCTGTAGTAAGAATTTCATTACTAACACACGGAATATGGGTATAATCTATTGTGGAATTATCTCCGATGTTTATCATAATCATGCTGTTTTGGCATGATTTGTGCAATTTGGTTTGATAACTCAGATTTCTGATTCTGGCTACAGATGAGCAGGCCCCTATTACAACTGATTTTAAAAGATAAACAGGTGTGCTCAGTTTTGTTCTGCTTAGCTTGTTTGCTTGTAGTTTTTACTGAAATATTCGTCCAACACATATTTATTGTGTATATAGATACTGTGTTTATTGTATATACAGATACCCCTGTGTATTTCATGATGTTAGGGGTGGGATGAGCAATTGGGACACATCACCTTTCATGGACCTTGCTAATGTAATGGCGGATAGAGGCATTAAATAACCACACCTGTATTGCTTTATACTTATTAAGTGCCACAGAAAAGCTAAGGAAGAAAATGTAACAAGATAACCTAATTTTTACTGGAGAGGAGGAGGGGTCTTACATGATCTCTTTGAAAAACAGATCAGGAGGCAGTTAACTTTGTAAAGGATGGGAGAAGTAGTATTCTTGGCAGAGTTAAGGAACTCTGTGTGCAAAGATCTTCAGTGAGGAGGGAGCTTGGGTCTTTGAGTACTCCTGGAATGTAAGCATTGCTGAAGAGAGGATGAGACTGAAGAAGCTGACTCTTACCAAACTTTCACGTAGAAGATGGATAAATAATTCTTTGCCCTACATTTATTATAACTTTTTTTTTGTTGCAGAAAGGTGATTTTATTAAAGTGCAGGGACAGGACCCATGGGCAGAAGGAGTTCCTGCCTACAATTTATAATATTGTTAACTGCAAAGATAAAATGCCTATAAATAGAGATACATAGAATTTTTCTTTGACTGTTATTCTTTAGCACTTTTCCTCTCAATCAGCCTCTTTTGCATTCTTTTCCTGATTTTCCTCTGAATTCTTTCAACTCTTATAATTTGTTTTAATCTTTGTCTTCCCATTCCTCCTGCTCCAAAATGCGATCCTCACCAAAGATACTGGTTTATGACAGTGTAATTCTCTCCTTAGCCTTTGTAGGAGAGTAGTCCATTACTAATTCTGTCTTGTCCTTTGTACATGACTCCTCAATCTGTTCAGTCCTGGTCTCTATTCTAATCCCAAGTCAGCCATTTCTATATTTACTTGGACCTTTTGGCCCTATTTTGCAAGCCTCTCAAATTTTACTCAAGTGATACTAAACTATTTCCTCCCCACACTGGCTCTCTTGATTTCCTTGTTTCCTTTTTTTCCACATTCCTCTTTATCCAATGTTAGTAGTTACTTTTAATGCCTTCCTTTCTTTCTCATGTGTAATCTCTTGCCCAGCTTCATGCAGTCTTGACTCATTTATCTTCTGTGTACACCATTTTCACTTTTCTTCTGTGGTGTTTACTCCTATGTAGGCGCTCATGAATTCCTAGAGTACCAACAAAGCCTTCTGATGGGTCTTCCCAACTCTGTTATTTTTCCTCCTCTAGTTTGTCCTGCATTCAAGCATCAGATTTAGCTTGGAGAAATGCTGCTTTGTTCATAGCACTTCTCAGTTTCTTCCACAGCATCTTCACTGACTTTGTGATAAAGTCCATATCATTCACCTAGCACCTATAACTCCTTTTCCAACCTTTGTACTAATTCCTATATTCACCTATAGCAAATCTAGGGTATTTTCATTGTTCAAATACAGTTAGTGACTTTCTCCTCCTGTATTCTTGCCATTTTCTCTTAATGGAATGCCACCTATCCCAAACACTGTCTTCCAAAATCCTGTAACACCCATCCCAGATGTCAGCTACTTTTTAAGTTCTTCTGTATCCACAGCTCATTTATCATTGTTATTTGCATCATTCTTTTTGATGTCTAGGTCTTGCCTGTTGTATGTGAGGAAATATCCCACAAAATTTTAGGAGGTAGAAACTGTTTCATGGATATGTATTAAGATACCTCAGTGTCTGCCCCAGTGCTGTGCATATAGTCATTAAAATTTTTTCATGGATAAGAGACAAGGAGAAATAAGGAAAAGGAAAATAAGGGTGGACAAATTAAATAATAAACAAAATATCACAATAAAATATTCTGAGAAATAATATTAAATAGTGTAGTTTGCAATAAGCATTTTAATGATCCCACCTCATTCTCTTAACAATACAATGAAAGAGGTATTATGTACATTTTCCAAATAGATACACTAAGTGTATGGGTTAAATTGTGACTTTGCCAGAAGATATTTTTTTTTAAAGATTTTATTTATTTATTTGACAGAGAGAGGTCACAAGTAGGCAGAGAGGCAGGAAGAGAGAGAGTGGGAAGCAGGCTTCCCGCTGAGCAGAGAGCCCGATGCGGGCCTTGATCCCAGGACCCCGAGATCATGACCTGAGCTGAAAGCAGAGGCTTAACCCACTGAGCCACCCAGGCACCCCTGCCAGAAGATATTTGAAGTCCTAATCCCCAGTACCTCAGAATGAGAATGGGACCTTTTTTGTTGTTGTCATTTTTTGTTTGTTTGTTTATTTTCAGCGTAATAGTATTCATTGTTTTTGCACCACACCCAGTGCTCCGTGCAATACGTGCCCTTTCTATTACCCACCACCTGCTTCCCCAACCTCCCACCCCCCCCCCCCCCGCCCCTTCAAAACCCTCAGGTTGTTTTTCAGAGTCCATAGTCTCTCATGGTTCATCTCCCCTTCCAATTTCTCTCAACTCCCTTCTCCTCTCCATCTCCCCATGTCCTCCATGTTTTTTGTTATGCTCCACAAATAAGTGAAACCATATGATACTTGACTCTCTCTGCTTGACTTATTTCACTCAGCATAATCTCTTCCAGTCCCGTCCATGTTGCTACAAAAGTTGGGTATTCGTCCTTTCTGATGGAGGCATAATACTCCATCATGTATATGTACCACATCTTCCTTATCCATTCATCCGTTGAAGGGCATCTTGGTTCTTTCCACAGTTTGGCGACCATGGCCATTGCTGCTATAAACATTGGGGTACAGGTGGCTCTTCTTTTCACTACATCTGTATCTTTGGGGTAAATACCCAGCGGTGCAATTGCAGGGTCATAGGGAAGCTCTATTTTTAATTTCTTGAGGAATCTCCACACTGTTCTCCAAAGTGGCTACACCAACTTGCATTCCCACCAACAGTGTAAGAGGGTTCCCCTTTCTCCACAACCTCTCCAACACACGTTGTTTCCTGTCTTGCTAATTTTGGCCACTCTAACTGGTGAAAGGTGATATCTCAATGTGGTTTTAATTTGAATCTCCCTGATGGCTAGTGATGATGAGCATTTTTATATGTGTCTGATAGCCATTTGTATGTCTTCATTGGAGAAGTGTCTGTTCATATCTTCTGCCCATTTTTTGATATGATTATCTGTTTTGTGTGTGTTGAGTTTGAGGAGTTCTTTATAAATCCTGGATATCAACCTTTTGTCTGTACTGTCATTTGCAAATATCTTCTCCCAGAGAATGGGACCTTTTAATCGAGGTTAATGAAGTCATTAGGATGGGTCCTAATCCAATATGACTGGTGTCCTTATAAAATGGGGAAATTTGGACACAGAAACATGTACTGAAGGACGATGACTAAAGAGGCACAAGGAGTAGATGACCATCTGAAAGCTAAGGGATGCCCAAGGCTACCAGAAGCAAGGAGAGAAGCATGAGGCAAACGCTTCCTTTGACCCTTCAGAGGGAGTTTGGCCCTGCTTGTCGACACCTCAGTTTCAGATTTCTGGCCTCCAGAATGTGAGAGGATACATTTCTGTTATTCTAACCCAACCGTAGTGCTTTTTTATAGCAGCCCTACTGACTAAGTTTCAGGGAGGGTTAAGAAAATGGTCCTGGGGGGCGCCTGGGTGGCTCAGTGGGTTAAAGCCTCTGCCTTCGGCTCAGGTCATGATCCCAGGGTCCTGGGATTGAGCCCCACATCGGGCTCTCTGCTCTGCAGGGAGCCTGCTTCCTCCTCTCTCTCTGCCTGCCTCTCTGCCTAGTTGTGATTTCTCTCTGTCAAATAAATAAAATATTTAAAAAAAAAAAAAAAGAAAGAAAAGAAAATGGTCCTGGGGCGCCTGGGTGGCTCAGTTGGTTAAGCTGCTGCCTTCCGCTCAGGTCATGATCCCAGGGTCCTTGCTCAGCAGGGAGCCTGCTTCTCTCTCTGCCTCTGCCTGCCACTCTGCCTGCTTGTGTTCTCCCTCTCTCTCTCTCTCTCTAACAAATAAATAAATAAATAAAATCTTAAGAAGAAAGAAAATGGTCCTAACTCAAATAGCTGTTAAATTCTCAAACTGGCTGCAAAAAAAAAAAAAAAAAAAAAAAAAAAAAAAAAGCCAAGGAGAAATTCAGAGGAATTAAGGCTAAGAAGTCGAGAGAGAAAATGAGAGGTTATCTATTAAATTTGTAGAAAATATTTGATAACTAAATATGTATACCAGTATTTATAAAATAAATCTGTGCAGATTGCCACATGGTTTTTCTTTTTTTCTGTTTGGGTATTTTTTTTTTTAAGATTTTATTTATTTATTTGCCAGACAGAGATCACAGTAGGTGGAGAGGCAGGCAGAGAGAGAGAGGAGGAAGCAGACTCCCAGCTGAGCAGAGAGCCTGATGCGGGGCTCGATCCCAGGACCCTGGGACCATGACCTGAGCCGAAGACAGAGGCTTTAACCCACTGAGCCACCCAGGCGCCCCTGGGTATTTTTATATAACATATGTTAGGCCTCCTTTGGAGAAAAAACATTATCTCTGAACTTGTAGTTGCTAATGTAACTGTTCTAGTCCATTTCATCTCTTATCTTTTCAAAAGTTTGAGGTGTTGTATATAGCATTACTTTCTCAAAATTGTCCTCTCATCTAGAGGTAGAGAATCACTGCTGCCATGAAACGGTTCTTGGCACAATTCTCAGTATTCTCCCACTCCCATTTTTTTGTTTCATTTGTTCATCAAATTTTTAAGTTGTTGCTATGTGCCAGGCAAGATTTTAGGCACTGGGAATACTCCATGAACTGTTCGGGAGTGAGAACTAACGACTTGTAAGACCTGTATGTGTGAAAATCCTTAAACCTAGCTGAGAATTGAAATCCTAAGAGGCAAAGAACACTGGGGGAACATAAAACACAGTTTTATGAGTAAACTCATAAAAACTGTGATAAATATTTTTCAGGGTTATCCAAATAAAACAGAAAAAGTGTGAGAAAGGGCAGAAAACTGTGACTTGGTGAAAATAAATTAGGTGGTAGTTTTTGCTTAAAACACGGAAGGCTTGGGTTGCCCGTGTGGTTCAGTCAGTTAAGTGTCTGCCTTTGGCTCAGGTCATGATCTGGGGTTTTGGAATCTAGCCCCTCATTGGACTCCTTGCTTGGTAAGTTGTCTGCTTCTCCTTCTGTCCCTCACCCCACTGATGCGCACACTTTCTGTCAAATAAAATCTTAAAAAAAAAAAAAAAAAAGAACAGGGAGTATTTCCCTGAGGAAACTTCTATGCTGAGATGGTTTGAAGCATCCAGCTCTTAGAAAATTTGGAGACAGGGTGCCTTTGTGCTCAAGCAGTTAATCATCTGCCTTCGGCTCAGGTCATGATCCCAGGTCCTGGATCAGCCCCTCATGGGGCTCCCTGCTCAGTGGAAAGCCTGCTTCTCCCACTCCCACTCCCCCTGCTTGTATTCCCTCTCTTGCTGACTCTCTCTCTGTCAAATAAATAAAATCTAAAAAAAAAAAAAAAAATCTGGAGACAGAATGTTTTGAGACTAAGGGAATAAGGGCAAAGGCCCTAAGGTGGGAGTAAGTTTGGCATGTTATAAGAGAACAAGAAAGTGTCTGGGTAAAATGAGAGGGGGCTAGTGTTGATATTAAATGTAGGAGAGACTTTATCTAGTTTACATTTTTAAAGGCCCAGTGAGGTAGTTCTGGCAGTTTGGACTTCGTCATACTCCCTGACTACTCAGGTTGTGTCCGTTCATCCTCATTTGTTCTCTGGATACTCTCTGTACTTCCCTGTCAGAGCTTATCTGGCTATTCAGTTGCCTAATTACCCCATGAAGACAAGGACGGGGTCTTATTTATTGCTGTTTGGATCCCTTGGCTGGTTCAGATCCCCTTGCAGCTGTATACTTTTGGGCAGAAAGAAACCAGAGTGCCTCAGTGTCCCTGTCACCAGCACTAGCAACTCAAAATGAATGTATTAGTGATAGTGGGTCATTATAATCACTTTGTGATGTAAAATGGAACACATTTAAGGAATATGTTATGAAAGAAAGAGTCTTGGGCAATAAGAAATTGATTTTTGGCTGATGCTTTTTTTTTTTAATTAGCTGAGTCATCTTGAGGAAATCACTTTTTCTGTGCTTCAACTTTAATATTTTTGACAATAATGTGTTGCGTTCTGTGAAATATAATTTATAAATTCAAAGTCCATACTACTTTTGCCTTAGAGATACTGTACACTAACATTCTTACTTTCCATCAGATTTCCAGTAACTCCCTCTGTGTGAAAAGATAAGCCACAGTTTATGGAAAAGGTCTTTAAGGAGCAAAGTAGCTCATAAATCCTGTGCACCTTAATTGTATTTGAAAATAGGATTACTAATTTATACATTTGGGTATCTGTTTTCTTCTGGTGCCTTAAATTTTTCTTAAGTAACACATTTGAATCTGCTGGCAGGGAGCTGTTAGACTGACATTCTGAAAAGTTGGCAGCTGACAGGAGACCAAAGAATCACCAAATAGAAAATTAGAGCAGTATCATGGAATTGAGTAAGTTCAGTCTTTTTAGTAGCCTCTGCATGCCTCCAGAGACTATAGTAGATACTCATAATAGGTAATGCCTCATAAAATCTTCAAATTTTGCTGATTGAACATGTTTTAAGAAGAATTTAAAATAGAAAGGGCCTTGGTGGCTCAGTGGATTAAGCCGCTGCCTTCGGCTCAGGTCATGATCTCAGGGTCCTGGGATCGAGCCCCGCATCGGGCTCTCTGCTCCGCAGGGAGCCTGCTTCCTCCTCTCTCTCTGCCTACTTGTGCTCTCTCTCTCTGTCAAAAAAAAAAAAAAAAAAAAAAAAAATTTACAATAGAAAGGGCCTTACTGGTTTACTTGATTTAATTGGTGATACCACTGAGGCAAGATCTCATTGTTGCTTCATTTCCTCAGCATATTGATTAAAATAAAAATAAACCCACGTTTAGGGACACTTCTTGACACCCAGTGAATGTGCATCAGTATTTGTGTACATTCTGCTCCTGGTTTTTTTTTTAAGATTTTATTTATTTATTTGACAGAGATCACAAGTAGGCAGAGAGGCAGGCAGAGAGAGAGGAAGGGAAGCAGGCTCCCTGCTGAGCAGAGAGCCCTCCGCTCCTGATTTTGTAGGGACTCAGCTCCTCTTTTATTTGCCCTCTAGAAATTCCAGTGTAAACTGACTTCAGGGAGGTGATACTATTGGATATCTTAAGTGGAATGGTTGCAGGAGGCAAATGAGAGCTTACTGCAATCTTCAGAGCTTACTGCTTACTTCAGTCTTTACTAACAACAACAAAAATTATTAAAGGAATTTACAGTTTCACCTCTATCAGTAACACATCAACCTTGAACTGCTTCTCAATATAGTTATGGTAATAAACTGCTCATCCATCTGTACCTTTTCCAAAAGGGTTATAATTGGGTCCCCATAATAATTCTGGGACTTGTAAACCCTAATTAGTATGCTAAATTTGTGAACAAGTTTACTGCACTGATGAGACCTCACAGAAATGGATAAGGACTACTGATAGGTCCTCTCATTTATGACTATTGGCATGAGTTGATGAGGGAGGTTATAAGATTAAAGTCTAAGACTAGAATATAAAGAAATTAACCATACTTTGCCAGAATTGTCACTATCTTTTCATATACTCTAGGTAGCTTGGGTACTTTCTATATAACTCTAGCATAGAAGTAATTCAGGGAACCACTAATGTCTCTCGTTCAGACTGCCCAAATGTAAATGGTTATGGTCACAACTTTTGTTTAGAATTGCCTGATTATATTAACTAGCATCTTAAAATGAATACCCTCATGTAAGTCAACAAAGATCAAAGTTCTTGACCTTTAAAATCATAATAAGCAACTTTTAATATTTAGATTTCTCTTAAAGTAAAAAGAAACAAAACAAAACCTTATTTTGAGATATGTAAGAGTAGAGTAAGTAGGTATTATATGATTCTGGGCTTATTCTTATGCAGCAGTGGTTCACCAAGTGTGTTTCAGATAATCCTGTGGAATTCTTGAGACCGTTCTGGCTGGGACTCTGTGAGATCAGAATTAACTCCATAGTCTAAAATGTTGTCATTTTTGTCGTTATTTTCTCACAAGTATGCAGCGGTATTTTTCAATGGCTACCTGATAGTACTACAGAAAATTGAAAGCAAAATCCAGACAGTAAGAGATTTGCAAAAATGAAGAACAATTTTTTAATTTGGAAAATGAAGTAATTTTTCATAAATATTGTTTATATTAACTGGTCATGGGTTTGTTATTTTTAATGAATTAATGAATATTTTAAAATTTTCCCTTTTACTGTTTCGTATATATCAGTGTCATATACATGAACAGAGAGCACTTAGGATCGTCACTGATTTTTAAGAGCGTATGGAGGTCATGAGACCAAAGGTTTGAAAGTACCCTTTAATACTATTTATTCCTTCTTGATTGGTCATTGTTAGACAACTGATGATATGCATAGCATTTCTGTTGGCTGGAACAGAGTTGGCATCTGTAGTGGGTTGAGTAGTGTCCCATTTCCCCCATTCCTCTCCCCTCGCCAAAGTTCATTTGCAGCTGAAGCCTCACAATGTGACATTATTTGGGAATAAGGTCTTTACAGATATAATTAGTCAAGGATCTTGAGATGAAGTCATCCAATGAATAGTGTCCAGAGAAAGGAAAGAGATATTTGGAAACAGACACACAGGGAATAAGACCATGTGAAGCCCCACGTGTTAAAAAAGAGGCAGAAAAGGCAGGCAACTCCTGGGATCACCAGAAGCCAGAAGAGGCAAGAAAGGATTCTTGTGTAGAGCTTGCAGAGAGCATGGGCCTGTTGACAACTTGGTTTTGGACTTCTGGCGTCCAGAATAATGAGAGAATATTTCTGTTGTATTCGGCCAACCAAGTTTGTGGTAATTTGTTCTAGAAAACTAATACAGCAACCTTGGACTCTATTAATAGAAGGTGATAGGAGCTGCCACCTCATTTTTACCTTAGGGTAGTGTTTCTCTTTAAAATTAACTACCATCTCTACCAGTAATCTAGTATCCTCAGAGAGGTCTTCAGCTAAGTGCCAGGCAGAAAAGCATCTGATTGTGAAACTATGAAGATAAAGATAGATTTAATTTTTAAAAATGTACAGGCCTTTGCTCTTGTAAGTAACTGGTTGACCTAGAGAAATCTAATTGGTAAAATGTTTTTGAAAATTTAGAGGCCATATTGCTACTTGTAGATTACTTGGTGAAGTGGGGAAAAAAGAACTGAAATATTTAATGTTAAGCAATTTTTTAGAGGAAAATTAAAATAATGTAATAACTATTGATGACTAACTTGC
This sequence comes from Meles meles, assembly GCF_922984935.1. Classification (NCBI taxonomy): domain Eukaryota; kingdom Metazoa; phylum Chordata; class Mammalia; order Carnivora; family Mustelidae; genus Meles; species Meles meles. The sequence goes on from NC_060068.1 coordinate 98,155,143, forward strand.
CTTGACTACTTTTTGTCTGTTATACACAGGTCCGAAAATTTATAGTTTTAATTCTGCAAATGATTCTGGTGGCCCTGCTAATCTGGATAAATCTATTTTGAAAGTGAGTACTGAGATTTTGAGTCATTTCAAGAAATGTTCTCTTTGAAAAAGAAAAAAAGATATTTTCTTAAATATAAAAGTTATGGGGTATTTAAATTTTTTGTAATAGTTAATTGCTGATCTGTGCTAAATAGAAGTAAATCATAACACATACGTTGAAAGCCCATAATAAATTAAGGAAGATCTAGATAAGATCCAAATTTCTAAGGATAGCATATGCATGCTTTCAGACTTAATTTGGTGAACATTTCCAGCCTCCTCTCTGTTATTCTTTTCCACATAAAATTTTAGTTCAGATCTCATTATTCCATCCAATCCTGTATGATTTTATGACTCCAGACTTTTTGTCAGTGGTCTCTCTGCTCAAAAAGACCTACTTCCCCTTCTCCATTTGTCACCTCTAGAACCTCCAGGATGTCCTTCATCACTCAGCAATTTTCTGCGTGGTTCCATATTTTTTTCATACACCTTTTTAAGTAATTGCTCTCCTGGTGTACAGTTTATCTTTGTGGGGGTTTTTTGTTGTTTTGTTTTGTTTTGTTTTGTTTTGTTTTGTTTTGTTTTCCTCTGCTAGACTGACCTCCTGAAGCATGTTTTTGAGCTTAGCTCATCATAGGCATTCAGTAAAGATGTGGTCAAGAGATGGTATCTTTGTAGGTAGATGTTTATGTATTCTTAGGTCTAAAATATGGAAAGAACATATGGAACAGAAAATCAGGAATCAAACTCTGGAAGCCAAAAGAATTTGCGTAGCCGAATTATTACTATTAATATAGATTTCACTTTTACTGTATAGGTCTTTTTAGTGTAGCATCCATTCTTTCAAGCGGTGTGCTTGGGGTTACATTAAGCAGATTTCTGGGCTCCATCTTCAAGGATTCTGATCATCTTGTTTAGGATCAAGCTTAGGAGTCTTTACGATAGCAATCCAAGGACAATGTCTTGAGACATGCAGGTTCAAGAGGGTTTTTTGTTTGTTTGTTTGTTTGTTTAATATTTTATTTATTTGACAGAAATCACAACTAGGCAGAGAGGCAGGCAGAGAGAGAGAAGGAAGCAGGCTCCCCGCGGAGCAGAGAGCCCGATGTGGGGCTCGATCCCAGGACCCTGGGATCATGACCTGAGCCGAAGGCAGAGGCTTTAACCCACTGAGCCACCCAGGTGCCCCTCAAGAGGGTTTTTAAAAGGATTTTTTCTTGCCACACGTTGCTTTTCCCATGTCACAATTTTTCTTTTTCTTCTTTTTAAAGATTTTATTTATCTTTAAAAAGAAGAAAAAGAGAGAGAGAGATAGCGGCGCATGGGGGAGAGGGGGAATCACACTCCCTGCTGAGCAGGAACCCCAACAGGGCTTGATCCCAGAACCCTGGGATCTTGACCTGAGCTGATGCTTAACTCCATGACACTTAACCAACTGAGCCACCTGGGCACCCCTGTCACATTTTTCCTTAAATATGTAGTACAGAAGTGGTCCAATGAATGGTAGTCTAAAATACAATAATTGTTTTATCTGATTTTCACTGAAATTCTTGGATAGGTTGGCAAGGATATAGAACACTGTGTGTTTTTTTCCTAATTATTAAATATTATTTAATAATTTAGATTCTAATTGATATGACCTTTTTGACTTCAACAGGTGGTAATTAATCATAAACTAGAGAAACGAATTATTGGAGTGATAAATGAGCATAAAAAGCAAAATAATGACAAGGGAGTGATTTCTGGAAGACTTACTGCCAAAAAATTACAGGTATTTTGCAAACTGTTTTTAAGTTCCTTATTTTTAATGGAGCATTTTTAAGACCAGTCCACAAGTGAGATGGTAAGATAAAATGACTTCTTCATCTTCCATTGAGATTTCATGTAGATCATTTCCATCAGCAAGGATAGGGAAGGAATTGGGCCAGATACAAGAGCGAACATTAAATGGTGGTGTGAAAACTAAATTACATTCCCCAGATTATATTAGGCTCTGTAGTGGGCACTTTGCTTCTTTCTCTCTGACGTAATACCAGAAGGTACTTCGCCTCATTCTTCAAATGAAGAAATTAGGGCTTGGAAAGATCACAGATGCTATAGCTGGAGGTTGTTGGTAATTAGTAATTATTTAAGAGTAATTACTCTTAAGTAGAGTCTGGATTGGAACCCAGTTCTGCCCAGCTGTAAAGATCATGCTTTAGAAAGTACCTTAGGTAGCTTTACTTTATGTATGAACATGTTCATTAAAGCACTACTTACAATAAGAAAAGAAAACATCCTAAGTGACACCCAGTAGGAAACTGTATAATTAGATTATGATATGTTTTCCCAATGGAATATTATGTAACTATTAAAAGTGATGAAGAGTTTCTAATAACTTGGGAAGAGGCTTATGTTACATTAAGTAAATTTTATTTTAACAAAATCATAGAAAAATGACTGGAAGGAAACATACTACATTGCAAACAGTATCTTTGAATAGCGAGAATATGAGCAGTGTCTTCAGTTCCTTTTTTAATTTATCCATAGTTTTCAATTTTCAATTTGGTGAACATATTTAACTCTCCTAACTAGAAGGGGAAAAAAAGATACTTTTGAAATTAAAATTTGTATCAGTTTCTGGTTTAAAATGAGTAGAAGAATAAAATTTCTAATAAAAGGAGAGAAATTAGAATGCCTTTTTTCATTTCCCTTTCATAGGATTTATACATGGCTTTACAAGCATTTTCATTTAAGACTAAGGACATTGAAGATGCCATGACTAACACACTTTTACAGGGAGGTGATCTCCATTCTGCCTTGGATTGGCTCTGTTTAAATCTTTCAGATGGTAAGTAGTATTGTCATAAAATTCTTTCAGTTTCTAAAACTCTTTCGAAATTATTTTGGCAATTGTGACATTCGTATCAATCCCCGATTTTTTTCTCTCTTCTTATTACTTATTTTGCAAATGTTCTTTACTCTTTTTTGCTCTTTACAGTATATTTTCAGAGATTGTAGTCCATGCCAGAAGAAATTTTGTGCATTACTTTTAGTTGTCAATAGTCATTTTACAATGCACTTAATACAACAAATTCTCAAAGTTTGCCTGCCTGCAACCTATCAGACTGTGTTTCCTGGTTTTGGTTCAGAAATTTGGGCCATCTGACTTTAGATAAATTTGTTTAACCAGAAGGTTAAGGTTGTAATCTTTGCAAGAACCTAGAGTGCAGATTGCTTGTATGACTGAGTAAGGATCTTGCTTTATACGGTGACAGGCAACCAAGGAATTGGGAAGGGTTCAGATCGTTTTTTGAAAATTTAGAAGTCTAACACATTGAGGGCAAAATAAATGGCCAAATAGAGGTGGGCTAGCTACCTCATGAGTGTTTCCACTCCTACTTTGAGAATAAAGCCAGGTTCATCATAGGATTTCTAGTCTTAGAATCTAGATTTCTAGTCTTAGAATCTAGAATCTAGATGAGGGGTGGAAGAAAATTAGGTGCTCTTTGTCGAGGCAGAGTTTATATGTATGTTTAATGAATGTGTATGTTTACTTTTTATGTATGATATGCAAGGGTTTATGTGTTTAATGAATGCAAATGTTTATGTATATGAATGGTTTTTTTATTCCCATTTTTAAGATGCACTTCCTGAAGGATTCAGTCAAGAATTTGAAGAACAGCAACCTAAAAGTAGGCCAAAATTCCAGTCTCCTCGAATACCAGACTCTGTTTCACCTCCACTGCAGCCTAAAACCAAAAAACCAGAAGATAATAAGATTAAGGTAATTGAAGAAATTAAACATTTAAAGTTATATAAAATCAGAATGAAACACATGTAACAGTTCACCAGTAGAAATATCGGTTACAATAACATTTTTGCTTCTCAAAAATAACTAATTCCTTTACCAGGCTTTTCTATCAATGTTTCAGTAATATTTTGATGCATAACAAAGCACCCAAAAAAGTAGTGGCTTAAAAGAACAATTCATTTCTTTAGATTCTAGAGTCCGTACTGGGCTCAGCTGGTTAGTCCTTCTGTTCCACAAGGTATCTCTTTAGGCTTGAATATTCAAAATGGTTTCTTTGGGGGCTAGCCAGGCATTCCTCTTCCCATGTGGCTAGCTTGGGTTTCCTTTTTTTTTTTTTTTTTTTTTAAAGATTTTATTTATTTATTTGACAGAGAGATCACAAGTAGGCAGAGAGGCAGGCAGAGAGAGAGGAGGAAGCAGGCTCCCTGCGGAGCAGAGAGCCCGATGCGGGGCTCGATCCCAGGACCCTGAGATCATGACCTGAGCCGAAGGCAGCGGCTTAATCCACTGAGCCACCCAGGCGCCCCTAGCTTGGGTTTCCTTATGTGTGGTTGTAGAGTGGTTTGATCTGCATGGCATCTGGCTTCCAAGAGCAAGTATTTCAAGGTGATTGGGCACCTGGGTGGCTCAGTGGGTTAAAGCCTCTGCCTTCAGCTCAGGTCATGGACCCAGGGTCCTGGGATTGAGGACCGCATCAGGCTCTCTGCTCAGCAGGGAGCCTGCTTCCTCCTCTCTCTGCCTGCCTTTCTGCTTACTTGTGATCTCTGTCTAATAAATAAATAAATTAAAAAAAAAAAAAGGTGATAAACCCCAGCTTGTATCATTGCTGCTAATGTTTCCTTGGTTGAAACAATTCATGTGGCCATTACAAAATACATGTGGAAAGAGATTACAGAAAGTCATGAGTGCTAGAAGGTACTTCATTGGGCATTACACTTAAATACCCAGCATATCATGGGGCATCTGGGTGGCTCAGTCAGTTAAGCATCTGCCTTGGACTCAGGTCATGATTCCAGGGTCCTAGACTTGACCCCGTTTCAGGCTCCCTGCCCAAGGGGGAGGCTGTTTCTCCCTGTGTCCCTCTTCCTGCTTGTGCTTTCTCTCTCTCTCTCTCTCTCAAATAAGTAAAATCTTTAAAAACAAAACAATACAAAAAAACCCTACATATAGTAAAACCTCTATAAACGTGGATGAAACTGGAGAACATTATGCCAAGTGAAATAAGCCAGTCACAGAAAGATAAAGACTGCATGACTTCACTTATGTGAGGTATCCCAAATAATCAAACTCATAGAAGAGAATAGAATGGTGTTTACCAGAGGCTGAAGGGAGGAGAGGGGAATGTGGGAAAATGTTGCTTGTTAAAGGTTTCAGTTACACAAGATGAATATATTAGAGATCATTGTAACATAGTGCCTATAGTTAATGCAATATTGTACACTTTAAAATATGTTCAAAGGGGCGCCTGGGTGGCTCAGTGGGTTAAGGCCTCTGCCTTCGGCTCGGATCATGATCCCAGGGTCTTGGAATCGAGCCCCGCATCGGGCTCTCTGCTCAGTGGGGAGCCTGCTTCCTCCTCTCTCTCTCTGCCTGCCTCTCTACCTACTTGTGATCTCTGTCAAATAAATAAATAAAATATTTTAAAAATAAAATAAAATATATTCAGAGCATAGGTGGCATGTTAAGTGTTCTTACTGCAGCTACCACTCCCCATTCCCAGCAACACACATGAACAAAAGAACACAAGCAAGTTTTTAGAGATGATGGATAGTTTAGTACATGATGGATAGTTTAGTACATTAATGTAGTGATCATGAGTGTATGCATATATGCAAACTCATCAAAATATTGAATTTACATTACATTAATACTGATATATGAATATGTACATTAAATTTGTGCAATTTTTAAATATATTGGCTATATCTCAGTAAAGCCTAAACAGAAGCAAAAATCTGGAAGCATTATCCCCTGGAAACCACTGTTTTTAAGGAATAACACTAGTTTTTAACAGTTCTCCTTTTATTTTTTTTTGCCTCTTTATAAAAACGTACTTTTTTTTGATTCTGCAAGTTTGAACTTCTTAAAGTAATGTTGAATTCATTTGTCCTTCACAGAACAGTATATAATAGGATTTGGGGGGCTTATATGTCTGTGTTTCTGAGCGTAAAGAAAATAGTAAAAACGAGGACACGTGATGATAGTTTGACACCTTTTTCTAACTTTGGTTTTTTAGATATTTGTTTTTCCTTTCTAGCCAAAAAAGGAAGAAAAAAATGTGGAAGTAAATATGAAAGAATGGATCTTGCGGTATGCTGAACAGGAAGATGAAGAAGAAAAGAGTGAGAAGTCTAAAAGTTTAGAAGAGGAGGAAAAATTTGACCCTGTGAGTTAGAAATATGTATTAGGCTTCTACCTGGCCATTCAGAGGGCAACATAATTTAACTTCTCTGTGACTTAGTTTTCACCTTTGTAAATTGAAGAAATACCTACCTCTAGTAGTTGATGTAAAGATTAAACAAGACTTAAACAAATAACAAAATAGAAATGGCACAAAATAACTGCTCAGTAGCTATTACTTATATTCCTCCCATGTTTAAAGAGCTAATCATCAGATATTTTAAATGATTATCATTTGTAGGGAGTATGCTAAATTCCTTGGATAATAAAAGAAAGGCACATTTCTTTACAGAGGCAGTCCATAGTGTGGTCAGAGAAAACCTAGATATCATAAGATAAACTAAAAATGTAAGGTTAAAGGAAAACAATTTGTAGGAAGAAAATACTACAATACACATGTCTGACAGTACTTCTGTCTAGAATTAATAAAGAAGTTTTAAAAGGAAACACTTTACAAAAATAGATACATCGATGGTCAATAAACATGTAAAAATAATTTCAGGATCACTAGTTATTAGAGAAATGAAAACAAACTGCAATGAGATAACTATTTTATATTCATCACTGTGGCTACAATTAAAGAGATGAGTAATACCAAGTGTTGGGAGGCATGGAGGATTGGGCACACTCAGACATTAATTGTGGGAGTGTAAAATGGTACATTCACTTTGGAAAACTGGCACTTTCTTATGAAGTTAAACATACGCTTAACCAAATGACCTAACAGTTTCATTCCTAGGTATTTATTCAAGAAAAAAGAAAACATGCCCACAAAAAAGACCTGTATGCAAATGTTCATAGCAGCTTTATATTCATAATACCCTAACACTGCAAGCAACTCTCCAAAACATACTTGTATGAAAGAAGCCAGACACAAATGATTATATGTGTAATTACTGTATTAAAATCTAGAAGAATCATCCGTGCAAAATCAGTCTGTAGTGACAAAAGGCAGATCAGTGGTTGCTTGAGGCCAAGGGCAGAGGAAGGAGATTGATGATAAGGCAACATGAGGAAACTTATGGAGATGATGGGAATATTTTATATCTTCATTATGATAGTGATTACATGGATGTATACATTTATCAAGCTCAATTCACCTGTACACCTAAATGGGTACATTTTACTCTATGTAAGTCATACCTTAATAAGATTGGTTTAGAAAGAAAAAAGGAAAGTTGCAGAATAACATGTAGTATGATGAACCTGTTTGTGTAAAAGAGAAAAATATATATTTGCATTCTTATGTACGCATAGAAATGATCTGGAAAGATTCACAAGAAGCTATTATGAGTGATTAGGACTGGGATGCTAGAATGGGAGGGAGACTTTCTTTTTTTAGACTCCTCTATATCCTGTAAGGGTTTTGTTTGTTTGTTTTTTAACTATGTGCCTGTATTAAACTAATAAAAACAAAAAGAATTTGGGACAGTACAAGTCTACATTGAGATCAAAGAAGAGGTGTCTTCTGACTGGAGCATTTGGTTAAGCCTGCAAAGAAGAGGGGTGGAACTTGGGTTGCATAGAGTGCACATGGGCAGGAAAGGAAGATGGTCCAGAGGGGTGAAACAGTGTGAACAGGTATGGAGGTGGAATTGTGCAAAGGGCCTTTGGATATTAGACAGTAAATTACAGGAAGAATTTGCTATTTTAGGTCAGATTTAGTAGTGTTTAGTAAAGGTGGTTTGGAACATTTAGGTGACATTCCAGGTGATTTGGTAAAGGATAGGGAAGCCATTTGGGTAGCTTTGCACTTCCTTGGGTGTGATTAATAAGGCTTCAAATTGGAATTGGAAAGGAACAGAAACATTTAAAGCAAGAACCCAGAGAAAGTGCTGATTTACTAAATAATAAATGTTAATGAGCCAAAGACAGCAAGAGATTTGCAGGTGAAGGGATAGTATCAGTAGCAGAGATAGACGTGATGAAAGAGTGAGTGTGAATAGGAGAAGATAGCTAATCCTTCCACTTATTAAGAGTGTATCATGTGTGTTCTACACAAAATGGTCCCAGAATTCAGCTCTAACTGTGCTGCCGTAGTTTATCTCTTTTCTGTTCATCTTAACAGTTAAGTTTCATAGCAGCATTCTGTATGCCCTGTACATTGATGTGTTTCACCTGTCACTTATTAACCTAAGGTAAAAAACAGAAATTTGAGTTCAACTTTAAACTGTATCTGATGGTTACTCAGCAGAGCTAAGTCCTGAAGTTTTATTACACTCCTTTTCCCCTGAGGCCTTTTTTTTTTTTTAATGTCCCTTACTATTTTCTACAAGAGATAATGGGAAGATGACTTTCAGATGAGTATTATTAAATTATTACCTATACAATTCTTTAAAAACATGTGTTTATAAAATGTATAAAAATAAGACATTTTCTTATTATAGAAATGAACTTGCATTTACTTTTTCTTCTGTAGTTTTTAAATTTTATTTAACATGTCAAGGAAGTTTTCCATATGGATCATCCTCATTGTTTTGCTATCTCATTTTCTTTTTCTAATGGCTGACAGGTTTTCTTCTGTAGAAAAATTTGATTTGTAGTTTTTCCTCTTCATTCAGTACTGCAGTATTATGTATGTATACTTGCAAATCTGCATCTTTGTATTATTTCGTGAAATATTCCTAAAAGTAGATTTGCTGGATCAAAGGATAAGATCAAAAGATCATAGGTTTTGATATAATACATTGACAATAGATTAACTCATTTTGTTCTTTTTTTAATTTCTGTTATCATTATCTTATTTGGAACAGAATGAAAGATACTTGCACCTTGCAGCAAAACTTCTGGATGCAAAGGAGCAAGCAGCTACCTTTAAACTAGAAAAAAACAAGCAAGGCCAAAAAGAGGCTCAAGAAAAAATAAGGAAATTTCAAAGAGGTAAACACTTCCAAATTCTTAGATGTATAAATGTCTTTTTTTGAGGGGGCCGGGGGCGCTTTCCCAGCATGGAGACTGCCTCTTTTTAATTTGTCACAAAACCCCAGTTTATACGTGGGCTTGACAGACTTTCTGTAAGACGCCAAATAATCAATACGGTAGGTTGTGTGGGCCATAAAGACTCTTTCATAACTACTGAACTCTGCTGTCACAGCATAGAAACAGCTATAGACAATATGTCAGTGAATGACTATGGTCTCATAAAACTTTACAGATCCCAAAATGAGAATTTCATGTAATTTTCACATGTCATCAAATATTTCTTTTTTTCTTCAACCAGTTAAAAATATAAAAATCATTCTTAGCTTGTAGGATGTACAGAAACAGGCAGCAGGCTAGATTTGACCAGCAGGCCATAGTTTGTCAGCCTCTGACATATACCTTAAAATACCATCCTCATTCAAGAAGGAGAGGCGATATAATTCTATGAGTATTCATTTCTGGTGAGGATGTTCTTCAGACCTTCTACATCTGTTAAATAATTTTTTTAAAACATTTTAATATATGATAGGAAAATAAATTGCCTCTGACTTCTAGCACAAATTGCAAATAGGAAGTGTTGAATACTTGGCTACAAGGAAAAAGATGGAATGCTGTTTTTTTTTTTTTTAAACCAACTTTGCAGGCACCTGGGTGGCTCAGTCGTTAAGTGTCTGCCTTTGGCTTGGGTCATTATCCCAGGGTCCTGGGATTGAGTCCCGCATTGGGCTCACTGCTCAGGGGGAGTCTGCTTCTCCCTCTTCTACTCCCCTTGTATTCCCCCCTCTCACTCGTCTCTCTATCAAATAAATAAAATCTTTAAAAAATAAGTAAAACTAAACAAACAAACAAACAAAATCCTTAACAAAATATTAGCAAACTGAAAAAAAAAAAAAAAAGTAAAACTATCTTTGCAACATAAAAAGGCATAAAAAACAGATACAACACGGGGCACCTGGGTAGCTCAGTGGGTTAAGCCACTGCCTTCAGCTCAGGTCATGATCTCAGGGTCCTGGGATCAAGTCCCACATTGGGCTCTGTGCTCAGCAGGGAGCCTGCTTCCCTCTCTCTCTCTCACTGCCTGCCTCTCTGCTACTTGTGATCTCTCCCTGTCAAATAAATAAATAAAATCTTAAAAAAAAAGAAGATATAACAAAGCATGTTTTTTTTTCTTGGTAGAAATGGAAACGTTAGAAGACCATCCAGTATTCAATCCAGCCATAAAGATTTCGCATCAACAGAATGAAAGAAAAAAGCCTCCTGTAGCCACAGAAGAGGAAAAGCCTTTGAACTTTAACCTATTTGAAAAATCCATAGCTGCTACTGAAGAAGAGAAAGGTAAAATGAAGGGAAAGTGTTTCAAGGTGTAAGTAGTAAAATGTCAATGAATATACAATTAAGAGGTTAAGTTACTTTGCATTCTAGCAGACTTCATAAGCTGGTAGTAAAGCTATGTTTCCACATGCTGCCTTTGAAAAATAATAATTATAACTTTTGTGGCATTTTATCATTACAAGTATCCTGCTTCAGCCTCGTCTCTTTTCAGTTATTCTCCAAATTCCCACCAGAATTATTTTTCCATAACACACATCTAAATGGGAGTTACCTGTTAAAAACCCTTAATCAGTAGTAAGTCCAAACCCTATATCATGGTATTGAAGATCCTTTGCATTCTGCCACAATCTGCCTTTCCACTCATATTCTCACACTGTGTACTATAGCCACATGTTATTTCATGGCTGTATGATTTTACTCATCCTGTTAGCCCCTACTGGGCCAACCTTTTCCTCCTCAAAGCTCAATTCAAAACAGCACTTTTTTTTTTTTTTTTAAAGATTTTATTTATTTATTTGACAGAGAGAGATACAAGTAGGCAGAGAGGCAGGCAGAGAGAGTGAGAGGGAAGCAGGCTCCCTGCCGAGCAGAGAGCCCGATGCGGGACTCGATCCCAGGACCCTGAGATCATGACCTGAGCCGAAGCCTGTCTCAAGTCTTGTCGTCCCACCATATGTTGTAATTGTGTACTTACTTGTGCTAAAGTAAATTATTGATATAGCTTGTATAATACTTACCGGTAATATAGTCAAATCCTACACTAAATTGTCAATTTTTTAACTTACATGTTGTTTCATAAATATTTACTGAATGTTCTTTCTATTCAGAATGTCACATGCTATGTGTACATTTATTAACAAAATAACCTAGTCCTTGCCCTCTTCAAGGGTATGGTTTAGTAGGAGAGGTAAACTTTAAATATACATAAATATTTAATTACAAATTTGATGTGTGCTGTTAGAGCAAGGAAACTACTTTCTAATAATAGAGATAAGGAGACTGATGACTTGCTCTGAGATCTAACAGATGATTAGATCAAGCTTTTCTCTGTCATTTTTCACCGAGTCTCTTCTAAAAGTCTTTTCCCAAAATTGAGAAGACTTTGATGACTCGAAAGAGATTATACATTACTGCATGACAATTTTTAAGCACCAATCTCTGTCATTTTAGAGAAAAAGAAGGAACCTCATGATGTAAGAAATTTTGACTATACAGCTCGAAGCTGGACTGGAAAATCTCCCAAACAATTTCTGATCGATTGGGTCAGGAAGAATCTTCCTAAGAGTCCAAATCCTTCCTTTGAAAAAGTTCCAGTAGGTAGATACTGGAAATGTAGGTATGTTTTTCTGGTTAATTGAATGAACTTTTAGGAAAATCTAAGATGAAAAATCTCTTTGTTTCTTATATGTTAAGTAGACATTTAAGATGCCCTCTCATTCCACAACTCTGAGTGATAATGCTGATCAGTTATAAACTAGGTACAGTGTCTTCCATGGAAATATTTAATTTAAATAATTAATGTAAACTTAGGTTTGGGGTTAATGGAATTTTGACTCATTTGACTTCATTAATTTTATCTTAAAAATTCTTTGGCTTCCTTGTAGGGTAAGGGTAATCAAGTCTGAAGATGATGTACTGGTAGTGTGCCCTACAATCTTAACAGAAGATGGCATGCAAGCTCAGCACCTGGGAGCAACTCTAGCTCTTTACCGTTTAGTGAAAGGGCAGGTGAGACTTTTTTGGACTGAGCTGTTTCAAAAGTCGTTTGTGGACCATACATAGTCAGCATAAAACTGTATGGGCATGTGGAATGTCATATTTAATTATGGCCTTTGGTGCCAGTTTTTACTTACTGCTTCTTCAGATTAATCCTCATTTCTGCTTATTTATAATTTTGACTTCCTCAAGCCCCTAAACCTAGCTCTGTCCTTAGAACAGAGGCTCTGTCAGTTTTTCAGGCTATGCTATTTTACAGATTAAAAATAGGTGTATGAGATTGGTTGAAGTAAGGAGAATTTTTAAACAGTTTAATGTTTAATTAAGTGTTATAATATCTCTCTTTATTCTTATATTTTCTCTCAGCTTTGGAAAGTTATAGACCTTGATTCAAGTTTTCAGTTTTAGGTTATATTAGTTATAAGCTTTCAGGTTAAGGAAAGATTATAGTACTACTGTAGGAAGCTCTCTTTTTTTCTTGGATGGTTGGATTGTCAACATTTGTATTATACAATAAATATGTGTATTTTTCTTCATAGAAAATTAGAACCCCTTGAAATTATAGAACCCGATGACATGGAACTCCAAACAATAGTTCTTTTCCAGTTTCTGGCAGTAAAAGTTCTTAATGCCTTTATTTCCCTTATTTTGCAAAAAAGGTATCATAAGCTAAGCTTAACTGATAAAGCTGAGCAGGGAACCTGATGTAGGGCTCAGTCTCAGGACCCTGGGATCACGACCTGAGCCAAAGGCAGACGCTTAACCAGCTGAGTCACCCAGGTGCCCCTGCACTGTAGTTAATTTTAAATACTTTGACCTATAATCTTAATTTAACTACCAACATCTCACAGGGAGCTTTGTTTCAGAAATGCTTTATGGATCATCTACATATTTACATAGCACCACTGCAGGAATAAATAATAATAAATAATAAATAATAAATAAATAAATTCCTATGTTCCAGGAGTGAGCACTTTTCATATAGTAGTAACTTAAAGTTTTCTTCAGAGTATGTCTATAAAGGAGATATTGGTCCCATTTTACAAATACAGAAACTGAGACACAGGTTATTTGCCCAGGGTCACACAGCTAGTAAGTCTAGAAGCCTGAATATGATACACTGTTTATAAATTTGCATCATAAGCATGTGTTTCTTAAAGTAGGCTTTTTTTTTTTTTTAATATTTTATTTATTTGACAGAGAGAAATCACAACTAGGCAGAGAGGCAGGCAGAGAGAGAGGAGGAAGCAGGCTCCCTGCGGAGCAGAGAGCCCGATGTGGGGCTCGATCCCAGGACCCTGGGATCATGACCTGAGCCGAAGGCAGAGGCTTTAACCCACTGAGCCACCCAGGTGCCCAAAGTAGGCATTTTTAATTTAAGAGAGAAATTATATTTTAAAAGGAAAGTAGCTATCCTAAATTCTAGCCTATTGAATTTTAGTATCCAGTAGTTAATGAAAATAACACTGTTGGTTTTTGTTTGTTCATTTTGTTTTTTGGTGGTTTTTTGGTTTTTTTCATTTATAGTCAGTGCATCAGTTACTCCCTCCCACTTACCGAGATGTTTGGCTGGAGTGGAGTGATGCAGAAAAGAAAAAGGAAGAATTAAATAAAATGGAAACCAATAAACCCCGCGATCTGTTTATTGCCAAACTTCTGAGCAAATTGAAACAGCAGCAGCAACAGCAGCAACAGCATTCTGAAAATAAGAGAGAAAACTCTGAAGATCCTGAGGAATCTTGGGAAAATTTAGTTTCTGATGAAGATTTTTCTGCACTGTCCTTGGAATCAGAAAAGTCAGAAGATTTGGAACCTGTTAGAAACCTGTTTAGAAAGTTACAAAGCACACCGAAATACCAGAGACTTCTAAAGGAAAGGCAACAGTTACCTGTGTTCAAACATAGGGATTCAATCGTGGAAACTCTTAAAAGGCATCGGGTAGTGGTTGTGGCAGGTGAAACAGGGAGTGGCAAAAGTACTCAAGTACCACATTTTCTCTTGGAAGATTTGCTTCTAAATGAGTGGGGAACGAGTAAGTGTAACATTGTCTGCACTCAGCCCCGAAGAATCTCAGCAGTGAGTTTAGCCACAAGAGTATGTGATGAGTTGGGCTGTGAAAATGGACCTGGAGGAAGGGTAAGATGTTGTTCAATTCCATCTCAGTGAATCCTGTTACTCTTTGTTCAATAGCACATCTCAAGCACTTTTCATGTTTTCTTTGATAGATTTCATATTGTGCCACTCTCCTTCATCTGAAAAGGGTTGTTAGTAATCCAGTCATTAAAATTCTCATATCAAGGGAAAAAAAATATTCATTTTAATAATTGAATATTCAAATATGTTATATACTAAAGAGAACAAAGAATATAGACAAATACAGATTTGACTGTGATATCATAATTCTCAAGTTCCTGCATATCTTCTCTATGGAATGTATTCCTGAATTGTTTTCATTAATTCTTTTTAATAAGCAGAAGAAAAAAACAATATAGAAGAAAAAGCTAGACTGTTCTCAAGCCCTTTATTTTTAAAAAATGGAAAAAATAGTAAAATATCCCTTGTCATGCATTCTGCCCTGCAAGCAAACCCAAACCTGGCCACACCTTAGCTAGAATGACTGCAGAATACGGAAAGTAATAAAATTGCTTAGAACCAAATATGATGAATTCCAAGTCAAATAACTCGGCTTACTTATACTTTGCATTGTTCTTTCTGGAGATGGTACTTAACACTTTTCCTCTGTCTTTAAGATACGTACCATATAGGCACCTGGGTGGCTCAGTAAGTTAAATGTCTGCCTTCCGCTTGGGTCATGATCTGGAATCTCGGGATCAAGTCCCGTGTTGGGCTCCCTGCTCAGCAGAGAGCCTGTTTCTCCCTCTGCCCTTCACCCCAATCTTGTGTGCACACAATCTCTCTCTCAAATAAATAAGTTAAAAAAAAAAAAAAAAAAAGACATGAACCCTTTTATTTAAAAAGTTTCATGTAACAAACTGGGTTTCTCTCACGGAATATAAGAAAAAAGACAGTTTCTGTCTTATAAGGAACATTAAGAAGATGACAGACACACATGGCAAATAAAAGAATGACTGAAAAAAGTGAACGTGATGGAGATAGAAGGGACTTAAAATTCCGATCAGGCACCACCGGTACAATACCAGCTGCTTTTTAATGGTGGCAGCTTTTATGAAATCTTGATAGGAAATTTTTGGAACTGCTCTAAATTTTTGTTCCTGAGTACCTCAGCATTTTGTTCTAAGATAATTGAATTAGCAAGATTGATCTTGGTGCCTGAATGGCTCAGCTGGTTAAGTATCCAACTCTTGGTTTCAGCTCAGGTCATAATCTCAGGATTGTGAGATCCAGCCCCACTTACAGCTCTGTGCTCAGCACAGAGTCTGCTTGGCACTTTACCTCTCTCCCTTTCCCTCTGCCCTTCCCCCTCAAAAAAACAAAAAAAAAAGAATAGAATAATATTGATGACACTCAAAATTTTTTTTAAAGATTTTATTTATTTATTTGTTTATTTATTTATTTATTTTACAGCGAGAAAGCATACACACAAGCAAGGGAGGGGCAGAGGGAGAGGGAGAAGCAGTCACCCTGCTGAGCAGGGAACCCAATGCGGGACTCAATCCCAGGACCCTGGGATCACAACCTGAGTCAAAGGCAGATGCTCAACTGACTGAGCCACCCAGGTGCACCATGTCAACACTTTTTACCATTTTAGATCATTGAAGACCATGGGAAAATAATTTTAATTAATAAATTTTACCAAATAGATTTACTTAAGCTGCTCCACCTAGTAGCAGGATCAGCACCTCTGCTACACTTTAGTGATTGTTTCCCAGATCACTCATGAGAATCTAATCTCAGCCTTGTGTTCTCCCTTCAGAATTCTTTGTGTGGATATCAGATCCGGATGGAATCTCGAGCTAGTGAATCTACAAGGTTACTGTATTGTACAACAGGGGTTTTGCTAAGGAAACTTCAAGAAGATGGTCTCCTAAGTAATGTGTCTCATGTTATTGTAGATGAGGTGAGTATACTTTATGGTCAAGTTCAGATAAATTTGAAACATCTTATTAATAAGGTGCTATTTTTAATACTAGCTAACATTTTCTTCATACTTATTTAAATACCAGACACTTTACTTACAATAATTATTTAATTTACTCTAATGAATGTATCTCACATTAATCGATTTAATACCATATGACATTTGCTAGATGCTAGATGCTATTCTGATTTTATGTATATAAATTTATTTAATCCTTCTCGCACTCCAGTGAAGGAGATATTATTACCTCTGTCTGCTGCAATCTGTGCCCTAACCAGTATAGTGACTCTCAACTACGTTTAGTTATTACAGGATTTCTTTGATTCTTTAAAAAAAAAAAAAAAGAGGAGAACTTTTGATCATTTTCTCTTTACATAAATCCCTCCCTGAATCAAATTCAAACACACATTAAAGTGAATGTTTAAAATGGAAAGTTTCCCATGGAAATTATTTTAAATGGCATGGTAGCCTAGCATATGTAAACTGATTTGCTTTGTATATTGTCAAGAAGAAATAAGATATATAGCATTTCTCTTATTCAAGTAATATTTAAAAAATTTTCCGTGATATAAAGTTTTTATGAGTGTCTATTAATTAAGTTCAGAAGGCAGTAGTAAAAGTTCAGACATTCAAGGTGCCTGGATGGCTCAGCATCTGCCTTTGGCTCAGCTCCTGATCCCAGGGTCCTGGGATTGAGCCCCACATTGGGCTCCCTACTCAGTGGGAAACCTGCTTCTCCTGCTTGCTGCTACATCTGCTGTGTGCACACACGCTCTCTCTTTCAGATAAATAAAATCTTTTAAAAAGTACAGCCATTCATTGATTTTTTAATTAATAGACTATATGTGGATTATTAGGTTGTTTTCCTCTTTTTGGTTAGAAAATATTTTATAAATATTGAAAGATACACGAATGAAAATAAAAAAAACTTGATGACCCAGGAAAAAACTCAATGTTGACATTTAACTTTCATATTTATATGTATATATATTTAGTATGTATGTGTATTTTACAATTTTTTACATTAGCCTACGAAAACAAGATTTTTAATAGCTTTATAGTATATAATTTGGATGCCCCATAATGTATTTAACTTTCTTCCTGTTGGGTTTTTTTTTGTTTTTTTAATTCCATGTGTAAGTGAAAACACATTATTTGTCTTAACGTCTGACTTATTTCGCTTAGCATAATAGCTCTTTTCATCCATCCATGTTGTTGTAAATGGCATGATCTCGTTCTTTTTTAAGGCAGAGTGAATAATGCTGCTATAAACCTAGGAGTGCATGTATCTTCTCATATTAGTGTTTTTGTTTTCTTTGGGTAAATACCCAGTAGTAGAATTATTGGATCATTTTATGTTTGTTTTTAATTTTTTGTGGAATCTTTATACTGTTTCCACAGTAGTTGCACCAGTTTACATTCCCAACAACAGTGGACAAATGTTCCCTTTTCTCCACATCCTCAGCAACACTTCTTTTTAATTCTAGCCGTTCTGACAGGTATGAGGTGATACCTCGTTGTGGTTTTGATTTGCATTTCCCTCTTGATGAGTGATGTTGAGCAGCTTTTCATGTGTCTCTTGGTCATCTGTATATCTTACTTGAAAAAATGTCTATTTACATAGACATTGCACATTTTAAAAAAAAATTTTTTTTATTATTTATTTGAGAGAGAATGAGTGAGAGAGAGCATGAGAAAGGAGAAGGTCAGAGGAAGAAGCAGACTCCCCAAGGAGCTGGGAGCCCGATGCGGGACTCAATCCTGGAAGTCCGGGATCATGACCTGAGCTGAAGGCAGTTGCTCAACCAACTGAGCCACCCAGGCGCCCTCCCTTGCACATTTTTAAATTGTGGGTTTTTTTGTTGTGGAGTAGTGTACATTTTTTCATATTTTAGATACTGACCCCTTATCAGATATAAGATTTGCAGCTATCTTCTCCCATTCATTAGATTGCCTTTTTGTTTTGTTGATAGTTTCCTTCACTGTACAAAAGCCTTTTATTTTAATGTACTCAAAATAGTTTATTTTTGCTTTTTAGGAGTTTTATGGCCTTACATTTAGAATTTTAATCCATCTTGAGTTTATGGTATAGAAAGTGTTTCAGTTTTCCCAACATCGTTATTGAAAAGATTATCTTTTCCCCGTTATATATTATCTTGCCTCAGGGTGAACCCTAATTTAAAAGCCAGACCAACTTGAGGAAGTTGTTCTTTCATGGTTTAATATTAGCAGTCTGCTTTACTGAATCATGCTTAAATGTGATACTCTCAGCATCTTGAGCAATATGGTAAAAGTAAGAAAAATCCCAATGAAATTCATCATCATGTTAAATATAAGAATGTAAAAGATACTGGGACAGAGTTCATTATATTTTGCAGGACCTTTCTTTTTGACAGTGCACAGGATAATACTTCTACCTTATAAAAAGTTGTGTGATTTGTTGTACTTTGTGGTCACTGTGTGAGTTATAAGTAGGTTTTCCTGCTGACTGCTGGTATGTTTACAAGCAAATTTTTGCCTACTAGCTCTCTTGAATGTGCTTAATAAAGGACACATTTTTTTTTAGCTCTGTTTTATGATCTATTCTTTTTTTTTTAATCATTTGTATAAATTTATCTATTTGATGAGTTTCCTCAGATTTGCTTCATCCTTCAGGAAATCTCTCTTGAGTTTCGGACATAAATATCCGGTCAAAGCACAAAAGTAAAAATAACTAAGATTATTCCTTCATTCTCTCTCATAATCTAAATCCTGTCAGTTAGACCTACTGATTGTACTTTTCTCAAATTCATATATTTTTCTCCATATTTAACTAGTGTTGCCCTTACAGAGGCTATTATTTCTTTAAGTACTGCAACAACCTATAATTTTTTTTGTTCTGAAAGAACTTTGTTTTATTTAGCAGTTTAATATTTTTGTTAAAACGTTAAAAAAAGAAGAAAGCATTAACACTTGTGACAAGAAAAAAGGTCGTCTCCAACACTATCTACTTCTCTTTCTCCTCTCCCAGAGTGTGTCTTTTTCTTTTACCATATTTATTTCAAGGGGGAAAGTGAGCAGATAAAAGATTCCAATAAGTTAATACTAAAGTTCATAGTGTGTTAAAATATAATTATACCTTGACCACCAAATTTTAAGGTTACTTTTATTTACAAGTTTTGCCTATGGAAAACAGGGGAACAGATCCATGTAAACATCCATTCTGGAAAAGCAATGAAGGCTAAAAATGCTGTTAAGATCTAACCAAAATGAATTACAAGATAGTTTTTCAATTAGCAATAATCGCGCCTCGGATAAACCTCATTGGCTACGATACTGCCACTGCGCAAAGCTACAAGATAGTTTTTACTGGTACAAAGGAAAAACTTAAAGGACTCAGCTAAAGGAACACAGCAATAATTATAACTGACACATCCTCTCCTTGCAAGATATTCACTGGGTTTGCCCATGCTAAGTTTCAGAATACTGAAGTCTTCTGGGTTTTGCTTTTTAAAGAGGTGTGGGAGCAGAGGAGTGGAAACAATCATTGTTTTTAAGCTAGGGAATGTTGGGAGATCCTTTAGTCTTTTTAAGGGAGCAGTGCCACCCTAGATAAACATATAATCCCCCATCATTTTTTTAGAGTTTTCATTAACCCAAGGAAGAGAGCATATCTGTGGCAAACTACATTCCACTCAAATCCTGAGTTAATGCTACATGCTTTAGTTTCATCATCCCTTTCAGTATTAGAACCTCGAAGTCACATTTGTGATCTTTCTTTGGCTGTTTATTCTTTAGAGAGACGGTATCTTTAAGTAGTGTGGGACAAGGCTTGTGCATGTTTTGTCTAATGTTCCATTGTCACCCTTTGTTCATTTGTCACTCTTCTAAATCTAACTTTGCACAAGTAACCCATGTAAAAAATGTGCAGAAACCTATAATTAAACTTCCTTTCTGTTCTGACCTCCTCCATTACATTCTCCACATTATAGCCAGTTATCTTTTTTTTTAAAGATTTATTTATTTTGTTTTTTCAGTGTACCAAGATTCATTGTTTATGCACCACACCTGGTGTTCCATGTAATACGTGCCCTCCATAATACCCACCACCAGGCTCACCCAGCCCCCAACCCCCTCCCATCCAAAACCCTCAGTTTGTTTCTCCGAGTCCACAGTCTCTCATGCTTCATCTCCCCCTCTAGTTTACTCCAATTCACTTTTCCTTTCCTTCTTCTAATGTCTTCCATGTTCTCCCTTATGCGCCAAAAATAAGTGAAACCATATGATAATTGACTTTCTGTGCTTGACTTATTTCACTCAGCATAATCTCCTCCAGTCCCATCCATGTTGATAAAGAAGTCAAGTATTCATCCTTTCTCTTGGCTGCGTCATATTCCAT
Organism: Meles meles; assembly: GCF_922984935.1. Lineage (NCBI taxonomy): Eukaryota > Metazoa > Chordata > Mammalia > Carnivora > Mustelidae > Meles > Meles meles. The sequence goes on from NC_060068.1 coordinate 98,175,825, forward strand.
TGTATATATGGACCATATCTTCTTTATCCATTCATCTGTTGAAGGGCATCTTGGCTCTTTTCACAGTTTGGCGATTGTGGCCATTGCTGCTATGAATATTGGGGTACATATGACCCTTCTTTTCACTACATCTGTATCTCTGGAATAAATACCCAGTAATGCAATTGCAGGATCATAGGGTAGCTCTGTTTTTAATTTTTTGAGGAATCTCCACACTGTTTCCCAAAGTGGCTTCACCAACTTGCATTCCCACCAACAGGATAAGAGGGATAGAGATAGTTCCCCTTTCTCCACATCTCCTCCAACATTTGTTTACTGTTTTGTTAATTTTGGCCTTCTAACTGGTGTAAGATGGTATCTCAATGTGATTTTGATTTGCGTTTCCCTGATGGCTAATGATGATGAACATTTTTTCATGTGTCTCTTAGCCCTTTGTATATCTTCTTTGGAGACATGTCTGTTCATGTCTTCTTCCCATTTTTTGACGTGATTATCTGTTTTCTGGGTGTTGAGTTTGAGGAGTTCTTTATAGATCTTGGATATCAGCCCTTTGTCTGTAGTGTCGTTTGCAAATATCTTCTCCCATTCCATGGGTTGCCTTTTTATTTTGTTGACTGTTTCCTTTGCTGTGCAGAAGCTTTTTATCTTGATGAAAGCCCAAAAATTCATTTTGCTTTTGTTTCCTTTGCCTTTGGAGACGTGTCTTGAAAGAAGTTGCTGTGGCCAATGTCAAAGAGGTTACTGCCTATGTTCTCCTCTAGGATTTTGATAGAGTCCTGCCTCACCCTGTGGTCTTTTATCCATTTCGAGTTTATCTTTGTGTGTGGTGTGAGAGAATGGTTGAGTTTCATTCTTCTATACATAGCTGTCCAATGGTCCCAGCACCATTTATTGAAGAGGCTGTCTTTTTTCCACTGGATATTTTTTCCTGCTTTGTCGAAGATTATTAGAACATAGAGTTGAAGGTCCATATCTGGACTCTCTACTCTGTTCCATTGGTCTATGTGTCTGTTTTTGTGCCAGTACCATGCTATCTTGGTGATCACAGCTTTGTAGTAAAGCTTGAAGTCAGGCAACATGATGCCCCCAGCTTTGTTTTTCTTTTTCAACATTTCCTTAGCGATTTGGGGTCTTTCCTGGTTGCAAACAAATTTGAAGATTGCTTGTTCCAGCACTTTGAAAAATACTGGTGGAATTTTGATCGGGATGGCATTGAAAGTATAGATTGCTCTGGGCAGTATAGACATTTTAATAATGTTTATTTTTCCGATCCATGAGCATGTAATGCTTTTCCATCTTTTTCTGTCTTCTTTAGTTTCTTTCATGAGTGTTTTGTGGTTTCTTGAGTACAGATCCTTTACCTCTTTGGTCCTCTATGGTTCTTGGTGCCATAGTAAATGGAATCAATTCTCTAATTTTCCTTCTGTATTTTCATTGTTAGTGTATAAGAAAGCAACTGATTTCTGTGCTTTGATTTTGTATCCTGACAGATTACTGAATTGCTGTATGAATTCTAGCAGTTTAGATGTGGAATCTTTTGGGTTTTCCATATAAAGTATCATGTCATCTGCGAAGAGAAAGAGTTTGACTTCTTTGCCAATTTGAATAACTTTTATTTCTTTTTGTTTTCTGATTGCTGTTTCTAGGACTTCTAGTACGATGTTGAACAACAGTGGCAAGAGTGGGCATCCTTATCATATTCCTGATCTCAGTGGGAAGGCTGTTAGTTTTCCCCTACTGAGAATGATATTCACTGTGGGTTTTTCATAGATAGATTTTATGAGGTTGAGGAATGTTCCCTTTATCCCTATACTTTGAAGAGTTTTAGTTTTAATCGGGAATGGATGCTGTATTTTGTCAAATGCTTTTTCTGTATCAATTCAGAGGACCATGTGTTTCTCTTATCTCATTGATTTGTCCTATCACATTGATTGATTTGCAAATGTTGAACCACCCTTGCATCCCAAGGATAAGTCCCACCTGGTCATGGTGGATAATATTTTTAATGTACTGTTGGATCCTATTAGCTAGGATCTTGTTGAGAATCTTGGCATCCATATTCATCATGGATGTTGGTCTGAAATTCTTTTTGATGGGGTCTTTGGTTTGGGGATGAAGGTAATGCTGGCTTCATAGAGTCTGGAAGTTTTCCTTCTGTTTCTATTTTTTGAAACAGCTTCATGAAAATAGGTATTATTTCTTCTTTGAATAGTTGGTAGAATTCCCCAGAGAATCCATCAAGTCCTGGACTCTTATTTTTGGGAGGTTTTTGATTACTGCTTCAGTCTCGTTTCTAGATATTGGTCTATTCAGATTGTCAGTTTCTTCCTGTTTCAGTCTTGGAATTGTATAGGTTTCCAGGAATGCATCCATTTTGTCTAGGTTGCTTAACTTATTGACATATAACTGTTGATAATAATTTCTGACGATTATTTGTATTTCCTTTGTGTTAGTCATGATCTCTCCCCTTTCATTCATAATTTTATTAATTTGGGTCCTCTCTCTTTTGGATTAGTTTAGCCAGTGTTTTATCGATATTATTAATTCTTTCCAAGAACCAGCTTCTAGTTTTGTTAATGTATTCTACTGTATCTCTAGTTTCTAACTCATTGATCTCTGCTCTAATCTTAATTAATTATTTCCCTTCTTATGCGTCGGGTTGACTTAATTTGTTGTTGATTTTCCAGTTCATTCAGGTGTGAAGAGAGTTGGTATATTCAGGATTTTTCAGTTTTTTTGAATGAGGCTTGGATGGCTATGTATTTCTCCCTTAGGACTGCCTTTCCCGTATCCCATAGGTTTTGGACCAATGTGTCTTCATTCTCATTGGTTTCCATGATTGTTTAAGGTCTTCTTTGATTTCCTGGTTGATCCAAATATTCTTGAACAGGATGGTCTTTAGCTTCCAAGTGTCTGAATTCCTTCCAAACTTTTTCTTGTGGTTGAGTTCCAGTTTCAAAGCATTGTGGTCTGAGAATATGCAGGGAATAATCTCAGTCTTTTGGTACCGATTGAGCCCTGATTTGTGACCCAGTATGTGGTCATTCTGGAGAAAGTTCCTGTGCGCTCGAGAAGAATGAGTATTCTGGTGTTTTAGGGTGGAATGTTCTGTATAGGTCTATGAGGTCCAACTGGTCCAATGTGTCATTCAAAGCTCTTGTTTCTTTGGTGCTTTTCTGCTTAGATGATCTGTCTGTTGCTGAGAGTGGTGTGTTAAGATCCCCTACAATTAATGTATTCCTATTAATATGCCTGTTTAACAATTTGCTTGTGTAGTTGTCCTTTCCCGTGTTGGGAGCATAAATATTTATGATTGTTAGATAATCTTGTTGGGTAGACCCTTTAAGAATGATGTTGTGTCCTTCTGTATCTCTGACTACAGTCTTTAGCTTAAAATCTAATTTATCTGATATGAGAATCGTGACCCCAGCTTTCTTTTGAGGCCTGTTGGCATGAAAGATGGTTCTCCATCCCTTCACTTTCAGTCTGGATATATCTTTAGCTTCCAAATGTGTCTCCTGTAGATTGACGTGTCCTGTTATTTTATCCAGTCTGCAATCCCATGCCATTTTATGGGAGCATTTAGGCCGTTCACATTGAGAGTGATTATTGAAAGATAAGTTTTTTATTGTCATCATGTTGCCTGTGAAGTCCTTGTTTCTATAGATGGCTTTGTAAATTTCTGTTCTGTGTTACTCATGGGTTCTTTCTTCTTTTATAGAACCCCCCTAAATATTTCTTGTAGTGTCAGCTTGGTGGTCACATAATCTTTTAAATCTTGTGGGTCTTGGAAGCTCTTTATCTCTCCATCCATTCTGAATGCCAGCCTTGCTGGATAAAGTATTCTTGGCTGCATGTTCTTCTCATTTAGTGCCCTGAATATGTCTTGGCCAGCCTTTTCTGGCTTGCTAGGTTTCTGTGGACAGGTCAGACATTATTCTGATGGTTCTTCCTCTGTACAGAGGAAATGTCTTCCCCCTAGTTGCCCTTAAGACTTCCTGTCTGAATTTATGATTCGTGAATTTTACAATTAAGTGTCTGGAGGTCTTTCTAGACTCATTGATCTTGAGGGGTGTCCTCTCTGCCTATAGGACATGAACACTTGTTCCATTCCCCAGATCAGAGAAATGTTCATCCAGTATTTGTTCAACTATATCTTCTAGTCTTCTTTCTTTCTCCACCCCCTTAGGGATCCCGATAATTCTGACATTGGAACATTTCACGGCATCATTTATTTTCCTAATTCTGTTTTGATGGTTTCTAAGCTGTTTGTTCCAGACCTCCTCCTGATCCTTCTTTTCTATCAGTTTGTCTTCTAGATCACTAATTCGATCTTCTATCTCGTTTACCATAGCTGTTAGAGTATTTAGATTAGATTGGATCTCACTGATAGCATTTTTAACTTCTGCCAGATCTGCTCTCAGTTCCATCCTTAGAGAGTCTATGTTGCCACTAATGGTCTTCTCCAACTTAGCCATTGCCTGGATAATTGTTACCCTGAATTCCATTTCTGACATATTGTTTATGTCCATATCCAGTAGGTCTGTGGCAGAGGTCACAATATCTGAATTTTTCCTCTGTTGCGTATTCCTCCTCCTAGTCATTTTAGTGAGAGGTGGTTGAGGGAATGTATAGCTAAATATATCAGTCACAATCCAGTCAAGGTCCACCTCTCCACTGATGATCTCCTGCCTCCGTAGAGATCCAGAAGTGTATAATCTTACATCTCAGGCTGATTTCATGGGTGTTCACAGTGTTCTTGTAGACATTCACCTCAATTCAGGAGACCGATTAAAACAGGGTCTCCTGGGGCGCCTGGGTGGCTCAGTGGGTTAAGCCGCTGCCTTCGGCTCAGGTCATGATCTCGGGGTCCTGGGATCGAGTCCCACATCGGGCTCTCTGCTCAGCAGGGAGCCTGCTTCCCCCCCCCACCTGCCTCTCTATCTACTTGTGATCTCTCTCTGTCAAATAAATAAATAAAATCTTAAAAAAAAAAAAAAAAAAAAAACAGGGTCTCCTACTTTTCAGCTATCTTGCTCCAAGCTCCAGATTTTATTTATTTATTAGAGACCGTGCGTACAAGCAGGGGGTGGGGGGGAGGCAGAGGGAGAAGCAGACTCCCCGACGATCAGCAAGCCCCACTCAGAGCTGGATCCCAGAACCCTGAGATCATGCCCTGAGCCGAAGACAGATGCTTAATTGACTGAGCCACCCAGGCGCCCTGCCAGTCATCTTTTTCAAAAGGAAAGTCACACTGCATGATTCGCCTACTTAAAGACTTTTTAAAGATTGATTTTTAAGTAATCTCTAATCTTTATACCCAATGTGGGGCTTGAACTCAAAACTCTAAGATCAAGAGTTGCATGCTCCCCTGACTGTGGCAGCCAGGTGCCCCTAAAATGTTTTAATCACTGCCAAAGTCACTAGGGTAAAGTCTTGGGGTGTTACACAGCAGATTACCAAGCATCTCACCTGCTTTATCTCTTGCACCTTCATATGTGAAGGTATCATGTTTGCTTTTCCAGTCCCCAAAATATATTATAATCCTCTCTCTATCATGATTTTATACAATTGCATCTCAGCACCACTTTTTCTCCCTTCCTCATCCAATTCCTCTTTCATTCTTTTTTTCAAACTCATCCTTCAGTTCTTAGTATTGACAGCAATTTCTCTTAGTATACCCTCTGACCTCCTGAATTAACTACCCTTCGTATGTAAATTTAAAACTATCCTGTACAGTATCTTCTTACTAGACTGTAAACTGAAGTGGAGAGAATGATCTTGGTCATTTGTACATTCCTAGGATCTGGCATGATGCTGAGCAATTACTGTTTGTTGGGCTCTATTCTCAGGGTTTTGTATAATGTCATTGGACTGTCACAAACACTCTACAGAGTTTATATTATTATATTCTTGTTTTATAGAAGAGGAAATAGACCCAGAAATAGTTAACATTCTTAAAGTCATGGGTACCTGGGTGGCTCAGTCATTAAGCGTCTGCCTTCGGTTCACGTCATTAACCCTGGGGTCCTGGGATCAAACCCTGCATCAGGCTCCCTCCTTAGCGGGGAGTGTGCTTCTCCCTCTCCCACTCCCCTTGCTTGTATTCCCTCTCTCACTGTCTCTCTCTCTCTCTCTCAATCAAATAAATAAATAAAATCTTATTTTTTTTTTTAAAAAAATTTCTTAAAGTCATACTGTAAGTGGCCAAGAGTTGAACCCAAGTGATTGATTCCAGAACCTGAACACTTACTCATTACTGCCTCCCTTATAAACATTTTAATATATCTTGATGTACTTCATATTTGTGGGCTGCCTTAAATCTTACAAAATAAAAATGGGGTAGAAATAAGAATACACAGAGTTGAAAGATAGTTACATTCAAAAAACAGAGTTCTTGGGGCGCCTGGGTGGCTCAGTGGGTTAAGCCGCTGCCTTCGGCCCGGGTCATGATCTCAGGGTCTTGGGATCGAGTCCCATATCGGGCTCTCTGCTCAGCAGGGAGCCTGCTTCCCCCTCTCTCTCTCTGCCTGCCTTTCTGCCTACTTGTGATCTCTCTCTGACAAAAAAAAAAAAAAAAAAAAAAAAAAAAAACAGAGTTCTTTATACTACATCTGTTATGTTCTTCCCTAAAATGTGTGTGCCAGAAGGGCATTAAAACCGTTTTTCACGGACAGCTGATTGAGACCTGCTAGATCCCTACCATCAACCCCCCTTTTTCTACATAATGCATGAACCATCATCTTGTGATAGTGGTGACAGTACAGTTTGGTATTAGTGGCAGAACTTTAGGAGTCACCCTGGCTACAACCAAGCACTTACAAACCATCTTCTAAGCTTGCATCCTAGTATCATAGCTAATTTTGTTCATTATATGCTGATTTTTATGGCTTCAGTTTTAAACTTTTGTTTTTTAATTTTATTTATTTATTTGACAGAGAGAGATCACAAGTAGACAGAGAGGCAGGCAGAGAGAGAGAGAGAAGCAGGCTCCCCGCTGAGCAGAGAGCCCAATGCGGGACTCAATCCCAGGACCCTGAGATCATGACCTGAGCCGAAGGCAGCGGCTTAACCCACTGAGCCACCCAGGCGCCCTATGGCTTCAGTTTTAGAGGGTGACTCTATTTTCGGTTCTGAAGATCTGCCTTATGAAACATAAACTTCTCTCTGCTTCCACATGTGTCAACTATATTGAAATATTACCTTTTAGTAGATTTGAGTATCTGATTATCTGAGCCTCTTACTAGAACTTATTTATGATTTTTTTGTTCCTTTTATACAAGGTTCATGAAAGAAGTGTCCAGTCAGACTTCTTACTGATTATCTTGAAGGAAATTTTACAGAAACGGTCTGATCTGCACTTGATTCTAATGAGTGCCACGGTAGACAGTGAAAAGTTTTCTACATATTTCACACACTGCCCAATTCTCAGAATTTCAGGAAGAAGCTATCCTGTTGAGGTAAGTTTTCTTTATAATGTGTACATGAACAGAAACAACGTTCCTACCAGGGAGCTTCCCCAGAAGATAGGCCCTAGTAGTCTGAGCCCATACCTAGTCTTACAGTACTGCAAGGGAGGAGAGGACTTGGAGATGGCTCGGGAATCGGATGGCTGGTGCTGCTTGGATTGAGGGTGGGTGGGCTGGAAGGAAGGATTCTGCTGAAGGACATACCTGAGAAGTACAGGACAGAAAACACACTTCCATGTCAAAACCATTATAACCAGAGTGAGGGTGACTGCCTGGCAATAAAGAACTCCTTTTTCACCCACCTCTCAAATTTAGGCTTGTTTGTGATGCTTCTTTTCTGCCTGTTCTATTCTTAAGGTTTATCCTTTGGCTTCAGTTCATAAAGACATCTCTTTTTAATTGGTTTTCACAAGTTAAAAAATAGACACCATAATTTAATTTATCCTGAGACTTCCAGGGACAAACTCATCTCTATCAATCAAGTTTTCCATTCCCAAATAATGTAGAAAGAAGCTTTTCTCATAGTAGTCTACATTAATATTTGGTAACATTGAAAAGATAACAGTCCCCTCATTCACTTTAAAATGTATTTACTGAAATAAATTTGAGTTCACCATTTAAATGCCTTAATCTATGTAGGTTTTTCATCTTGAAGATATAATAGAAGAAACAGGCTTTGTACTGGAGAAAGACTCTGAATACTGTCAGAAATTTCTGGAGGAGGAAGAAGAAATTACCATTAATGTTACAAGCAAAGCAGGGGGAATAAAAAAGTATCAGGTAAAAAGAAAACATTTTCAAAGACATCTGCTAGTGATATCCGTGGTATAACCTTCTATGAGATGTTTGAAATCAAATGGCTGGCTCAGTGAATTCAAGTATAATTTGGTAGAAAAAGGAAGAAATAGGATTTTGAACAAATTTTAAAGGTCATTTCTTTAATCTTTGGTTTATGATATTTTATACTATTTTGGCCATAAAGATAGACAAAAAAAAAAAATCAAGGACCATATAAATAAGCAGTCTTTATTGTTTCATAGCAACAACTAATTATTTAGGAGTAAATTTGTAATTATTTTCTTTACTTTATCTGAACACCTTGGGTATTGAAGATGGGGCAGGACTAAAATCTAGAGATCCTTGCCATTTTTCCTCAGCAGTCTCTGTCCTGGTATGAGCCAACCTTGGCTATATAGTGAAACTGTCTAGAACAAACACAGCTCTTCCTAAAGAGTTAGTTCCAAAAATAAACATGTCATTGAAACTATCATAAAAGCTAAATTACCGAACATTTTAACCAGTGGTACTATATCCAGTATTTTTATTGTATCCATGATATTTCATGCTTATATCCAATCTGATGGATACATGAAGTTACTTTATTTTCTAGTTAAGCAGATAAATCGAGAAAGCAAAAACCAAAATCTTTGCCTAAAACTCCAGAGGTAGAAACTAGAAACTAAAGAAGGATTTCAGAAAATTAAAGGTATTTCAAAAGAGATAATTGAAATTCACAACCAAAGTAGAATCTAGTAGGAATGAGGCCAATATAAACTACTTACTAAAGTTATTATGGGAACACCTGGGTGCCTTACTTAGGTTCGGCTCAGGTCATCATCTCAGAGTCACGAGATGGAGCCCCTTACCTGGCTCCGTGCTGGGCTGTGGAGCCTACATAAGATTCTCTTTCTCTCTTCCCCTCTGCCCCTCCACCCACGCACCAAAAAGTTACTATGACCTCTCCTGGGTCTGCTTCTTACTTGCCACAGAACAATGCATACAGTGTTGTTTTTCTTAGCTCTTTAATTTAGTCTGTACATGACAAGATTAAAAGTATTGCTTTACAATTGAGGTTAAATGAAATGAAATACGCAAGACATGAAATTTTACACTTTTTCCGCAGTTAAAAACTGTACTCTTAACATACCTTAACAAAATAATGGTTTTATTTTGTTTTTGTATTTTCTCAAAATGAGGAACAGTTTTGAATGACTGCAAATACATCGTTTTTCCTTGTCTTATAAAAATACATAATATTTTTGTTCACCTTTTTCTGATTGTTTCTTGTAGGAATATGTACCAGCAGTTCATACTGGACCAAGTGCTGATTTAAATCCACTTTATCACAAGTACAGCAGTCGCACTCAGCATGCTATTCTCTACATGAATCCTCATAAAATCAACCTGGATCTCATTTTGGAACTTCTTATATACTTAGGTATATATCTTTTTTTCTAATTTGACTCCGTTTGTTTTGATAAAACTTTTCTGCGTACTGAAGATGTTTTAGTAACGTGTTACATGCTATCCCTTACCTTTTTTCTTATGTTGAATTTCAGACAGAAGTCCCCAATTCAGAAATATTGAAGGAGCAGTATTGATCTTTTTACCAGGACTTGCACATATTCAACAGTTGTATGATCTCCTGTCAACTGACAGAAGATTTTTTTCTGAACGGTAACTACCAGTCTTCATTATATTCCAAGTAGTTTTGAAATAGAAAAATGTTTTGTTTATCAAAATTCTTGATCAGAATTTTCCGTCTTTTTACCTTCAAGCTTTTTAACATTTCTATTACAGCACTTAATATACTAAAAATTTTAGGTATTATTTCTGCTTTTGTTTTGTGTTCTTATTATGAGTAAGCAGAGGGAATCCTGTGGTTGAGAGTAAGACGGTGACTCCCCTTCCCTACCACCTGGACAGTGCAAAACCCCCACAGGTTGCAGTTTATCACCCAGACATATGGAATTAGCTGTTTTGTGTATCTGTCCTGATATGGTTCATTACTGCTGTCACAGTTACCATATCTAAGCATATTTTTAAATTCTCTAAACCTTATATTCCATATAAATTTATATGAAGTATTTTCTCTTTGAGTATATGTGGTTTCATTGTCTCATTCTCAGAACTGTTGTGTTTGAAATTTTTCATAATAAAAAAATTTTTAATTGCTATTTGCAAATAAATTTTGTTATTCTTTGCAGTGTCTTCTAAAGAGAAATTCTTGCTAAGAACTATGATTTTAACTTTCAGATATAAAGTGATAGCTCTGCATTCTATTCTTTCAACTCAAGATCAAGCTGCAGCGTTCACACTTCCTCCTCCTGGAGTCAGGAAGGTAAAATTCCATGAAGCAAATTTATGTGTGATCTGAGAATATTTTGTGAAATATTAGGACTCTTTAACATCACAGTTATTAAAATGTTATTGAGTGTATATATTGCATGGCAGACTCCAGATGCTATCTGGCTTAACATAATCAGAAGTGAACCCAATAATGAAATTTAAGTATTTGAATATTTATATTATGCATTATTAAAGGGACAAGGCTTTTAGGGGAGTGACAGTTGAAAAATATTATGGCATGGATTTTACTTGTGAAAAGAAAAAGAAAAATCACTACTGTTCCCATCCTTTTCATGAGGGATGTTGGATGTCAGGAGCTATTTGAATGCTGTGAGGATTCTTTGTTGTTCTCCAGTCTGTTCATCCCTGATTATCTTTGTTAATACATAGACCATTAGGTTAGGAAACAGTCTCAGTATTTTCATGTCTCCTCCATTCAGGATTCTAAATGTAAAGAGGTACTTGGCAGAGAGTTTCTCAGATTTAGGAGGGGATAAAAGAGCACAGTGTAAGGGACGCCTGGGTGGCTCAGTGGGTTAAAGCCTCTGCCTTCGGCTCAGGTCATGATCTCGGGGTCCTGGGATCGAGCCCCGCATCGGGCTCTCTGCTCCGCCGGGAGCCTGCTTCCTCCTCTCTCTCTGCCTGCCTCTCTGCCTAGTTGTGATTTCTCTCTGTTAAATAAATTAAAAAAAAAAAAAAAAAAAAAGAGCACAGTGTAAGAACTGTGGGGAATCTGAGAGCTCCCAGAAAAGAGCCTGAATTCTGAGGCTCTCTGACCTGTAACATTTGGGCTTCCCTCCAAGATTTGGTTTAAAGAGAATTCTACCTCTTAAAGATTATCTATTTATTTATCAGAAAGCAAGCCCAAGCAGGGATAGCAGCAGGAAGTGGGAGAAGCAGACTCTGTGCTGAGCAAGGAGTCTGATGCAGGACTTAATCCCAGGACCTTGGGATTATGACCTGAGCCAAAGGCAGATGCTTAACCAACTGAGCCACCCAGGTGTCCCGAAAAAAATATTTTTTAATTTTTTTAATTAGAACGAGCACTAGGTCCCATCTAAGTCTTAGAACCCAGATTATTATTTCCTAGAAATTTTCCCAGAAAAACAAGCATTCACTGTTGAATTACAGAGTTGAGATAGAACAATATGAAAATGACTACTTGATGGAAAATTTCCTAAATGTTTTACCTCCAAGGACTCAAGAGAAAAAATGCAAAGACTACAGTATTCAGCCATCACTATTAAGAATTTTAGAACTAGAGGGGCACCTGGGTGGCTCAGTGGATTAAGCCGCTGCCTTCGGCTCAGGTCATGATCTCAGGGTCCTGGGATCGAGCCCCGCATCGGGCTCTCTGCTCCGCGGGGAGCCTGCTTCCTCCTCTCTCTCTCTGCCTGCCTCTCTGCCTACTTGTGATCTCTCTCTCTGTCAAATAAATAAATAAAATCTTAAAAAAAAAAAAGAATTTTAGAACTAGAAATGGAGCTAAGAAGTCATCTATTTCTGCCTCCTATGTTACAGTAGAAGTATCTGAAATCATCTGAGGTAAAATGACTTGGCTGAGGTCACAGAGCTAGTAAGTAGTAGAGCCAGGGCAGCAACAACTTCTTACTGACATACTATTTTTTCCCAATAATTGTGAATGGTTGTGCTGAGCTGTCTCTATTCCTGACCCAATTTCCCAGGCTACTTAGTTCATTTTTAAGATGACTGACTAGAATTAGGGGAACGGTATTTTTGTTGGAATAAAAATCCCTAACTTTAATTGGCAAGCTAAGCTGTGAAAACTAATTGTAAAGAATTAAAATTACACAGTAATGGCAAGTTGTTGTTGTTTTTTTTTTTTTTTTAAGATTTTATTTATTTGACAGAGATCACAAGGAAGCAGAGGCAGGCAGTGGTTGGCGGGGAGCAGGCTCCCTGCTGAGCAGAGAGTCTGATGGGGGGCTCAATCCCGAGATCCTGAGATCATGACCTGAGCTGAAGGCAGAGGCTTAACCCACTGAGCCACCCAGGTGCTCCAGTAATAGCAAGTTGATGGAGAATTTTTGTAAATAATGTTGAAATTCACTTTTTAAAATTCATTAGGTCAAACTGTATAGTTTAAATGATTGCACACTGCTGAAAGTTGTTATCTAAATCTTTTGGCTTTTGTTTATTTTCAGATTGTCTTAGCAACAAATATCGCAGAGACAGGTATCACTATTCCAGATGTTGTATTTGTAATTGACACTGGAAGAACAAAAGAAAATAAGTAAGTTTGAAAAGGGTTTGGTGCTCCTGTATTCTTGCGAGAAATCACAGAATCATATAGGGAAAATCCCAAATGTCCTAATTCTACCTGAAGCAAAAAGCCTCAGAGAAACTCTTAAGAAACTTTACAATGCCCAAGAGTAAATGTCAGGTTTCATGTCTTGATTTTTCCCACAAGTGATGCTAGCTAGTATACCACTACTTATAGAAAACTGGTGGGACGCCTGGGTGGCTCAGTGGGTTAGGCCACTGCCTTCGGCTCAGGTCATGATCTCAGGGTGCTGGGATCGAGTCCCGTGTCGGGCTCTCTGCTCGGCAGGGAGCCTGCTTCCCCCTCTCTCTCTCTCTGCCTGCCTCTCTATCTACTTGTGATCTCTCTCTATCAAATAAATAAAAATAAAAAAAATCTTAAAAAAAATATTTAAAAAAAACTGGGAAAATTTTCAGAACATAATTTTTTGTAAATTTGTAAAATATCTTTACAAAAACATTTGAGATTATAACAGCATATGGATTTTGGAATCAGAGTTGGATTAAAATCTCTGATCTATAGTCTTGAGCAAGTAATAATACAGTAAGTATAATTATCAGTCACCTCCTATGTAAATGGGGAACATGAATATTTTTCGTAACTGAAAGTACGTGATATGTTAATTGGCACTTAATGGGTTAACCTTACCTGAATCTTCATAAAAAGATTACTACTTTTAATGTTTTAATGGTTATTTGGCAAAAACAGGGAAAATCTCCTTGATAGTCTATTGTAATCCATATACACTTTCCCTCTATTAGGAAACTTCAGCAATATTTGGCAATGCATATGACCACTGAGAGGCATTTCTCAAACTCTTTCAAAGACGTCTTATTGCATAATTGATAGGCCTTCCATTAAAATAAAACATCTTCCATGATCAGATTAATTTTTTTCCCTTGTAGAGGTATCTGAAGCTTTTGACAGCCTGAGATTCAGTTTGGAAAGTTTGCTAAATTATTTAAATATGAAACATGACTTGGAAAACTCGCCCACAATTATGATGGACTTTTTTTTAGCCTGTCTTCAATATAATTTTAACAGGCACCTATTTCCAACCTTTTTTAGATTTTGATTTAAGTTCTTTATCTAATTATTCTGTCCTGAAACTTTTCTTCAGGTACCATGAAAGCAGTCAGATGAGTTCTTTGGTTGAGACGTTTGTGAGTAAAGCAAGTGCTCTGCAGCGGCAGGGGAGAGCTGGAAGGGTCCGAGATGGCTTCTGCTTCAGAATGTACACAAGAGAAAGGTATGACACAGCACTGGAAATCAAAAATACATCTGTCATTATAGTGTGGCATTTCTGATAATGGGCCAAGTGTTTAATATGATTTTATTTTTCAGATTTGAAGGCTTTATGGACTATTCTGTCCCTGAAATCTTGCGTGTACCTCTGGAGGAATTATGTCTTCACATTATGGTAATGCCAAAGGAATTCAGATGCAATTTTTTTCATTCTTTACTACTCCTTTCTAAAAAAGAACAAAATATGAACACTTAAAATTCTCTTACCTTACATTGCTCTAGATTTTCAAGAATTTTATTTACTCTTTAATAAATATCCCCTCCCCCATCTTTTTTTTTAAAGATTTTAGTTATTTATTTGAGAGCGAGAAAGAGTGTGCATGAGAGACAGCACACACAGGGGAAGCAGCAGAGGCAGGGGAAGAGGTAGAAGTAGGCTCCTGTTTGAGCAGGGAGTCCAGTGTGGGGCTCAATCCCAGAATCCCAGGATTATGACCTGAACTAAAGGCAGTTGCTTACTTTTCAGACCTTGGGGGGAGAAGGAGGCCATGCTTGGGCATCTAGTGGGTAGAGACCAGGGATGACTGCTAAACCTTGCATATTACACAGCAGTTTCTTAAAGAATTATATGGCCCAAAATAACAACAGTGCTGAGATAGAGAAACCCCGACATAGACCAAGAGCTTCCTACTCTGAAAGATCTATAATTCCCTTCAATTTTAGATTTTGACTTTACAAAAATCAGGAATAAAGAAACTAAAAATATGGCCTAGAGGATCTCTTCCTCATGCCAGCCTTTAACACACACACAGAGTTTCTCACACACTTCCAATTTTAAGAAAAAGAACAGGTTAGCCTTACTGAGACATTTATGTCTCTTTGCTTAGAATTTATTTCCAATTTGACCATCTCTTTGGTCAATTCTAATAACATACTGATTTATCACTCTTTTTTAATACGCAGAAATGCAATCTTGGTTCTCCTGAAGATTTCCTCTCCAAAGCCTTAGATCCTCCTCAGCTTCAAGTAATCAGCAATGCAATGAATTTACTCCGAAAAATTGGAGCATGTGAACTAAATGAGCCTACACTGACTCCACTGGGCCAACACCTTGCAGCTCTGCCTGTGAATGTCAAGATTGGCAAGATGCTTATTTTTGGTGCCATATTTGGGTGCCTTGACCCAGTGGTAAGATAAATGTTTCTCTTGCTTCTTCACTTTAATTATCGTTTTGGCTAAGTTTGGAAATAATTTTTAACTTTTTGTATTTATATACAAAATCATACACATTCATCCCTTAAGTGTACTGTAGGTACTATTATGTAAATGCGTTTGGCTTGTCTAGACTTTTGCTACCAAAAATCCCACTTGAAATGTTTATTTAATTGAATATATAGATGGGGGAGGGGTAGAACAAGCAAGCTCTGGTGGGAGGGAAGGGGAGAGAGTCTTTTTTTTTTTTTAAAGATTTTATTTATTTGATATATAGAGATCACAAGTAGATAGAGAGGCAAGCAGAGAAAGAGGGGGAAGCAGGTTCCCTGCTGAGCAGAGAGCCCGATGTGGGGCTCGATCCCAGGACCCTGAGATCACGACCCGAGCCAAAGGCAGAGGCTTAACCCACTGAGCCACCCAGGCGCCCCTGAAGGGGGGAGAGTCTTAAGCAGGCTTCCTGCCCAGGACAGAGGCCAACCAGAGCTCGATTTCATGACCCTGAGATCCTGAGCCAAAATCAAGAACTGGACCAAGCTCAACTGACTGAGCCACCCAGGTGCCCCTTTATGTAAAGTAGATTCTTTTAAAACTGTGAACCCCACAGACTTTCCTAAGCAGAATGAAAAACTTTATTCCTTCACTTTTTCTGCATTATCTCTCTGAGCCAGCAATTACTGGCAGTTCTGTTTTATCAAGTTATCTCAGAATTAACAAATTTTGTGCCTCTTTCTGAATCTCTGGGCTCTATATGCTTGCTGTGCCATTTCAGCTTTCCAGTTTTACCAGGCTGTGGCCTTTTCTGGGGCTGCAAACCAGGGCTGTTTAAAAACAGAATGAAGAAGTGTGTAGCATACTCTGTTTCTCTAGTATTAAGAATACTCACCAGATTTGTGCTGAGTCCAAAAAACCTCTGTCATGATAGTTGATGTGAAAAGCTGCAACAACAACAAATGGGTCATAATGCATTACAAATTATTTTTTAAGTATTTAAAGAACATTGCAGGCAATGGAAATTCAGTAAGCTAAGAGTCAAGATACATGAGGTACGATCCTGGATTGCTTCTCACTATGTGAGACATGAATCACTATATACCCACTCAAGTTTTTATCTCTGATTCTGGTGATATGACCTCCTTATAAATACGGTCTAGAAGTGCTATATTTTTAAAATTAAATTAAGTGAAGCCCACAATAACTAATTAAAATGAAACTGCTAGCTATTGAAGAACACAAGGTATTGGAAAAGAAACACGCAACTTGAAAGTGGGACTGTTGTATGATTTGCTTTCCTTTACAAATCACCTTTCCATATATACCTCTTTACTGATAAATGTTTTGGTTATTTATGGATAGGCAACACTAGCTGCAGTGATGACTGAGAAGTCTCCTTTTACTACACCAATTGGTCGGAAAGATGAGGCAGATCTTGCCAAATCAGCTTTGGCTATGGCCGATTCGGACCACCTGACGATCTACAACGCATACCTAGGGTAAAGAAATAATCTGGGTGTTGTCAGTAAGTCAGTGACTGAGGTTATTTACTTAAAAAAATTTACCTTTGATTTTCATTAAAAAGGTAAATCAAAGATTTACCTTTGAGTTACTTCATCTATCAAGGTATAATTATGTTAAAGATTGTTTTATAATCCTTCTAAAATTTAAGAATAATGTACATTGTATTGTATCTATATTACCTCATATTTGGAGTTAATAATTTATACACAAAAAATGTCTCCATATTGCAGTTCATACTCCTATATTCAGTTAGTAGTTCCTACAGCAATTAAGACCCCCCCCAAGTGATTGTAATATCATTAAAGCTTACTTTGGTTAATATCTCTGAAACACAGAGTTTGAAAAGAAAACATGTTAAACTTGGGTCATTTTATGTACATAGATGGAAAAAAGCACGGCAAGAAGGCGGCTGTCGTTCTGAAATAGCATACTGCCGGAGAAACTTTCTTAATAGAACATCTCTGTTAACCCTAGAGGTAAGTCTTGATAGAGCTTGCTAATTTGGGGCCATATGGTTGATGGAAAGGCTTATTGTAGAAATAGAAATAGAAATGCCTAGGATGGTGATTGATACATAGTACAGATTTAATTTGCTGAATTACTATATTTGTAATTTTTTGTTTCGTTTCTTGTAGTAGGTGACTTTTATGTATTAAACTGTGATTTAAAATAGTATTTAACAGTCATAATGTAATAGTCATAAAATGCTTCCAAGGCTTAGGACCTAGTTATTTTTCCTGAGAGCCACAGTTCCCTTTAGTGAAATTCTTCTCTATTTTCCTGAACATTAGCCAGCTACTTCGTTGCAGGTAGGATGATAGCTATGGGAAAAGCATCCACGGCATGGTACTCTGTGGCTGATTGTGACCAAGTGTATAAATCTGCTCTTGGTAAGGGAAACCTAACTGTGCCCCTCACTCAGGTTTTGACAACTGCTGAGGACCAGAATTATTTCTTGGAGGAGAGAAAGTAGAATTTTGGTTAAATACAAAGATAAGCGATGGCAAAAAGCAGGGCTCCTCTACTATTCATGGTGCATAGGAAATGATGTTCAGTACACCATCTAAAGGCAAACAGTTTCTACTGCCGACATGCTATAAAAGTATTCAGAAAATAAACAGTGTATCTTACATAATTCCTTTATTCTGTGCTCATATCTTAAAGGGTTAAATATTTTATTCCCATATAACTTAAGCCATTATTTTTTGTCATTCAAAATAACGGCTGGGACAAGAGCAGAAGAATGAGTTTTGCCCTTCTACAAGTAGATAAAGGGATAAAGTGAAGAAACAGCTGTCTCTGGGCTAACTCACTGGGATTCCTCAGTCTCCACTCCTTTAGAGCCACCCAGCTACCTCCCACCTCCTTTCTTCTGTGTGCCTTTTCTTCACCTCCCCTAGGCTGCAAGGTTTTCCATCTCTTCACCTACCCTGTGGTGTTAGAGCAGCTGTTTGGCCTTTTCTCACCTGGAATCAAAGTCTCTTAAGCCCCAAACCAGAAACCTAAAGGAAATCCAAATGTAAATATCACCTTTTAATCGACTGTATCCTGTTTACTATGAAAAATGCTCATCCTTCCTATAGAATTTAAACTGGCTGGTGCTTCGTTACTAAAGGCAAATACAGATTTTACACAACAATTTTAGATTAAATGAAGGTGTCATTGTTAGAATTAAGGTGAGATTCTCGGGGGCAAATGAACAAAGTATTTGCAGTCCAGGACCAAGATTCCTCTCCTGTTCTTCATCAGTATTAGTCCTCTCTGAGTGGAGAGAGCTACTACTGAAGTAAATATATTGAATTCAAATATGTTCAGGCACATTTTTATTGCTCTCACATTTTAGACATATGACACAGAAAGTCTTGGGACATGGAAATAGATAACTCTTGATTTACCATATCGTTTTTTCCTCCTTTGATTTGGGCTGTAGTTAACTAAATAATTTGGCATCCCATCAATTTTGATGGGAAACAGCAATATATATTAAAGGGTTGTCAGTTTCTCTATTTTAATCAATAATGATCTTGTCTCTTTTTAACATAAACCAATCTAGGATGTAAAGCAAGAATTAATCAAGTTGGTTAAGGCAGCAGGATTTTCATCATCCACAACACCTAATGACTGGGAAGGAAACAGAGCCTCACAAACCCTTTCCTTCCAAGAAATTGCCCTTCTTAAAGCTGTACTGGCCGCTGGACTATATGACAATGTGGGGAAGATAATCTATACAAAATCAGTTGATGTTACAGAAAAATTGGCTTGCATTGTGGAGACAGCCCAAGGCAAAGCTCAAGTACATCCATCCTCAGTAAATCGAGATTTGCAGACTTATGGATGGCTCCTATACCAGGAGAAGGTAAAGTGCTTATTCTTAATTCCACTATTCAGAGATTTATTCTAGAAGTCAGTTGTAACAAGTCATGATGCCCCAACAAGTATATTTGGTTCTCAAATTGAACAGTTTATTTTTTACATATTTGAAATCTGTGTGTATATAGTTTCTCATAAAAAGTCCTATCTCTTTCACTTAATGAAAGAAAAATGTTAAGGTTTCTATGCTATCATCTTTCCTACCTGAAGTAAAGACAATTATAGCAAATAGATACTGTTTATAATGTATCAGTTCAAAAAAAATAATGTATCAGTTCCCTGAGATTTCAACAAAAGGTGCTACCTCAAAAGAGAACAAGGACATGTTCTATGTGCATTCCAAATAAAGGGGATATGGGGTTAGACAGAACCCTATATGATCTAGCAACAGTTTGAGTCACAGTGTAACCCAAGATAGTTTAAAAGTATTTATAGATTACAATTAAAATCTTTTGAGTCGTAGCTTGCTATAAACTAACAAGGATCCATATTTTGAAGTACTGGGTCAAAAAGTCATTACCCTGTCATAACACTTGAATATAAAACCTGAGGAATTCCTGACTAATGACCATAGCTGAACATTGATCTAGAAACCAGCCACTATGAAACAGTTTTATTTTTGAACTAATTAACAGCATTAGTATTATAAAATGGCTTATTCATAGTTTCATTTACGTTGAAGGTATATAATTCGCCCTTACAATTAATGTTTTAAAATGCCCTTTAATAGTATAAATGCACAGATGTTAGAATGTAAAGGTAGCTTTACAAAACTTACAGTATAAATCTTATATGAGCAAATTACAAAAAATGCTTACATGAAACAGATGAATGTCTCACATTTTCAGGCTGCGAAGTTTTTTTTCTCTCTTTATTCCTATGCAGGTAAGGTATACCCGAGTATATCTGAGGGAAACTACCCTAATAACCCCTTTTCCAGTTTTACTTTTTGGTGGTGATATTGAAGTTCAACACCGGGAACGTCTTCTTTCCATTGATGGCTGGATCTATTTTCAGGTACATGCTACAGCTGATCTCATAACTTTAAAATTTTCTACTTACAGTAACAGTGAGGTAGATTTTTAAAATTTTGTCAGTGTTTGCATAGTTTCTCCCTATAATTTCACTGAAAGTGGAAGACTTCCTTATTTTATCTTGCCTATACTGTTTTAAATCAGTTAAATACGAAAATCAAATAATATTCCTACTATTGCAGACTACATTATCAGTAATAATAACTTGCCATCCATAAGTTAACTGTCTCTGTAGTTAACTTTATATGGATTATTCTAAATTACCCTGATAACCTTGTGGTTAATTTCCATAGATGAGATACTTAAATTCAGTGAGAAGTTTAAATAACTTTCTTAGAGTAAATGAATTCTTAGTAGCCAAGCAAGACTTCTAAGCTTCTTCTACTTCGTACCAACTATAAGGAAACACAGATTTTAATGAGTATGATCAATTTTTCCTCCAGAAAAATTAGACCAGTCATTGCTACCGGCAATAAGCTAATTTCTTTGTAACCCCATCAACAGTGACCAGCTTTAAAAAAATCTAATACATTCTGTTACTGTATGCCATCACAATTTGTCTAAGACTGGAGAAGTAAACTTAAATGCAACTTAAAAAATATATGCAGTTCTCACCAAGAGGTCAGGGTTGTAGAAATTGTCTGTAACTGGACTATAGTCGTGATTGCACAACTCTATAAATATACTAAAAATCAAATTGTACACTTAATAATGAGTAAATTTTTAAGGTTAGTAAATTATACCTCAGTAAAACTACTAATTCCTTCCCCCAAATTTCAGACTTCACTCCCACAGTTATTGTAAGAGAAGTTACAGGAATAATTTCCCTGTATTTTTCCAATAACATTTTATATTCAGGTCCAGATGTTTTTAAACAGATGGTAAGGTATACATGCTTTCTTTCACTTATTGAAACACGTTCACACTCACAGGGATTAACTTTGGCCAATATGTCATCTCCTCTCAACAGGCTCCTGTAAAAATAGCTGTCATTTTCAAGCAGCTTAGAGTTCTCATTGATTCTGTTTTAAGAAAAAAGCTTGAAAATCCTAAGATGTCCCTTGAAAGTAAGTATTTGATTATAATATAGGTAGAAAACTATTTTTAAACATTTGAGTACATTAGAACACACACTGAAGTCTTACAGTCCATATGATTAAAAATTTTCATAAAATTTATTTTATGCTGAATTCCATCCGACTCTTAGACATTGCTTCATTATTCACAATCTAATTATCTTACTCTTTCCTCTTCTAAGCTTTACTTTTAAACTTCTGGCCATTTCCAGGGAAAAAGGATGGTGAAACTGAGCATTGTTAAATTTTGATTATAAGGGACTTTCTGTGAGGTTCCCAACGTATTTTTATCTACCATTCTCACAAATGTAGAGCTCTAGTCCATTGAAAAAGTACAATATTTTTCAACAGAAACCTACAGTAAACACCTGAGTTTTCCGTTAATCTGGTGCAGTGTTTCCCACCCAAATTTCCCAAATCATCCAAATCATCTTGGCAGATATTAAAATACAAAGTCCAAAGACCTACCCCAGACATATTTAATCTCATTTATGGGAGAGGCCTGTGTGTTATTTTTTAAACACTTAATTTATAACCCTTTCCTCTAATACCATCCCCCTTTTTAAATAGAGTAATTTTTATTAAGCTGGATTATTTTACTGGTAAAATTTGTCATTTAGGATTTGGTTGGTTACATCTTCATGCTTTGATTTAAGGTGTTTCTCTATGCCCTGTATACCCTGTGGACTATAGTAGTTGTACCTAAAGCTTTAATTGGATTTCTAGGAAAAGCATATTTTCTGCTTGCTGCTCTGTTCTTCCCATTGCATCACATTACAAAGCATTTCAGTTTGGTTTTCCCACTTTGAATGATGTTAAGAATTGATCAGTGGGTTGCAACATGATTGACTGTATTTAACAAGTATCTTAGTTAATGCTCATAGAATAAAAAGTTGGAAGTTACGGATCTAGTGCTACTACCCTGAAACTTACGGAGCTTAAAATTCATGGTTCTTTCTAGACCCGTCATTGTTTCCCTTTTAGCAAATGATCTTTTCTTTTTCTTCCTTCCTTCACTAATTAATTAATTAATGTCAGAGTAGCCCCCCAGAATTTGAGTGTCAGGCCATGGGCCCAGTTATCAGAATTTCTCAGGGCACTCTCTTACTGAAGTGTCTAATGTAAAGACAGAATTTCAGTCTTGCAGCCCTGATAATTACACCTATCTGAAGAGCAGTTAAGAAGTTCTTAAGAAGTCACAGTCTCGGAACAACTGTTGAAAAGGAGAAGCATCTGTTAACATAACCTCCTTAGCAAATACTGTAGCCTCTCTTGCTCTGTTTGTCAGATTAATTGGTGTTTGATACTTTTGTTGTGTAGAGAGATCTGTCACTTCCCCATTGACACCTCTCCAAGAGCCTTCCCTGTTAGAAGTTTCTGTTGGGACTAAACATGGAGCAACTGGTATCAGTTCCTCCTCCTTTGCCCATACTGTGGAAATCCTGACATTCTGAAGACGATGGAACAGTCTGTAGATCCTTCAGTATATCTGAGCCAGGTGACAAAGTTAGCAAACCGCTTGTCTTAAAAGAATTTTTAAAGAAATAATTCCTTATAAAGGACAAATAGTTAAATCACGTCATGTTTTGGGGCACTGGCCTCCTTGTAAAAGAAGGGTAAAATAACTGTAACAATAATATTTGTAGGGCAACAAATCCTATTTGTGGACATCTCTTGTGAATATTTCTGGTATAGTCTTGTATTCTAATATAAAAGAATTTTCTAATCAAGTATGCCTGCTATTCACATGTGTATACTTTGGGAATTTAACCAGGTGATGAATTTGTTCATGGGTGCTTTTTTTCCACTCAGATGACAAGATTCTGCAGATCATTACAGAACTGATAAAAACAGAGAATCATAACTGAAACTGAAAGTCATGGTCAACTGCTTTAAAAATGAAGATATGGTCATGAAATTATGTGAAAATGGACCATCACATTAAGTATTTCAGTACTTAAAATGTTGGTACTAGCCATAACTTAAAGGTGATGGAAAAAAAAGCACATACTTTAAACATGTGTAATTTTCTAGTTCCTTTTTAATGATAATTATTTGCAATGTATTTAGCACTACATTTACAATAAATCCTTTGGTATCATCCATGCTTCATATATCATTATGTGCCTATGGGCAAGGCCTGTGTCTGTAGTATCTGTAACTTAGTGTCCTGATTCCCTATGTATACATACACCTTATGCTCTACCAGTCCTTCTTATCTGGAGAGTTTAGACCTTCTCGACCCACAAGAGAAAGTGAGCTCCAAAACCAGTTGCAATTAAATTTCCTTGAAAAGAACAACTTCAGAATCAATTATTTAATATTTATAACCAAAATGAAAACCTAAGTATTAATAGATACACACTGTGTGCAAAGATGTAGTGCTAGACAATAGGCAGGAATGGCTAATGCTACTATGAACCTTGGGATGGACAGCTTAACCATGTTCCTCCATACTAAGCTTTGGTATCAATGCCCTTGAACCCTTTTTTGTACCCATAATTGAATTAGTAAAGTCAGTTACTTTGAGATAGTAAAATATGCTTAGATATTTTTCAAGGGTCTCAGTATCTTTTGAAACAGCATTCTGATTACATCGAGGAATTTTCCCTTCATTTCCAGTCAAGATTGTTGAAGAACTCCAAAAATAGACCTGTGTAGACCAGATGGCAGGAATTGTATCTGAAGGACGAAAGATTGGAATAGGAATCTAATCCAACTGCTTGACTCTCTTAATAGGTACTCAGTATTTGTTGATGAAGGAATAAAAGAAGCTATAATTTCTACTTTATGTGAAAGTAAAAATAATACTTAGTAGTAATCTCTAGTTTTAACTTTCTGCCTACAGTGTGATAAGGGAGTTAAGAACAAAGAGTCAAATATGATTACAGTTGGGAATCATTAGCTAGTGCCGTTAACAGAACTGGACATTGTCAGATCAAAGAACCAGTTTGGGTGCTAGAGGAAGTTCAGTTTGTAACATGGAGACAGAAACTGGAGTCCTGAACTAATGTTTCCCATCATCAGGTGTGTGCAAGCTGGTGCCCAAATGGTTTTTATGTATCGATTTAGTCCTCAGAACAACCTATGAGTAGGTAGTACATTATTCCCATTGTACAAATGAGACCGGCACAGAGAAGTGAAGTAACTTGCCCAGGTCAAACTGGCAGTAAATGGCAGAGGCATGATGGCTCTAGAACCATTTGAATTTCTGAAATGTAACTGTATCCTTATTCCTTTGAAGTTGTCAGATAGTGGCATCAGGATTAGGGCCTTTGGGCTAGAGTTTTCCATAGGTTTATCATTGTAAAAGATGTGGGAGTGGAGATAAGCACCAAAGGAGAGAGCAGCTAGAAGACACATGAGGTTAAAATCTTGCAGCACTCCCTGTTTCATAGTCCGTTCAGTCCTTTCCATCTCCCCAGCCATCACTCCAACCCAGGTCATTGTCCTCTTTCACCTACATCACTGTAGTAATCACCAAACTATGCTCTCCTCTTCCTATCCCTCTGTAACCCATTCTTCTCTACAACTGTAAGAATGAGCTTTTTAAATAAATTTTTTACATTTTAATTCCAGTATAGTTAACATACAGTGTTACATTAGTTCCAGGGGTGTACGATATGGTGACTGAACAGCGCTGTACATTACTCAGTGCTCATCGTGACAAGTGTAGTCCTTAATCCCTAGTACCTATTTCACCCGTTCCCTGACCCACCTCCTCTGAGGTAACCATCAGGTTGGTTCTGTACAGTTAAGAATCTGTATTTCGATTTGTGTCTTTTTTTCCCCTTGGTCCTTTGATTGGTTCCTTAAATTCCACATGAGTGAAATCTCACGGTATTTGTCTTTCTCTGACATATTTCACTCAGCGTAATACCCTCTAGTTCCATCTATGGTGTTGCAAATGGCAGGCTTTCATTCTTTTATAGCTAAGTAATACCCCAAAATATATATATGTATCACATCTTTCTAAGAATGCTCTTTGAAAGATACTTATCATTTAGCTGATTTAAACCCTCTCTGGTCTCCCAGTGTCTTTCAAATAAAAACTCCTAACCAGGACCTACAAAGTTCTGTTCCTCACTACCATCCAACCTCCTCTCCTCCTCTCCCAATTTTCTCACAGTGCTCTAGCCACACCAGACTCCTTTTGAATCCTAGAAGATTCTAAGTGACTTTTTAAACATTTGCACTTGCTATTTTCTGCTGTAAAAGACCTTACCAAAAAGACCTTACCCTGCATCAGTGATACCTCCACAGACCACCCTGCGTATTTCTTCACTGACCACCCTTCCTGAATCTATCTCCCCTTTTAATTATTCTCACCACACAGTACTTTTCTTAACATGAAATATCCACTTTTTGACTTCTCCCACTACGGCTTTTTCACTCACTCAGATATACTGAGGACAGGGCCTGGCACATACAGGCATTCAGTCAATGTCTGCTAAATGAATGACGGAGTAACGGGTGAGGGAGTGGAGAGGAAGGAGTTCAAATATGACTGCAGTTTCTTGTCGAAGTCAAGGAAGGAGAGTTTCTGGAAGCAA
Source organism: Meles meles (assembly GCF_922984935.1). Taxonomy (NCBI): domain Eukaryota; kingdom Metazoa; phylum Chordata; class Mammalia; order Carnivora; family Mustelidae; genus Meles; species Meles meles. The sequence continues at coordinate 98,201,715 of NC_060068.1, forward strand.
GAGTATTGTCAACAACTGTTACGGACTAAGACAAGACACCATAAAGACATCAAACTTTAGAGAGCAGTTTGAATGAAGGGTGGGAAGGAAGGACATGGTCACGGGCCTATACATTTGAAGACTGACTAGGATTTGAAGGACTCCGGGTATGGCTGACTCTAGAGAAAGGATACACAACAGGATGAGCAAGGGGAAAAAAAAAACACAGAATCTGGAGGAATCTACACATAGGCTTCCTACACATATTCAGCCTTTCTGCCCACAGATGCCCAGGTGAGACTCCAAGTCCCACAAGTATTTTACTGGAGGCTGGTCACTTAGGCACAAAGACCAATACCATAACTATAGAAACTCCAGGCTCCCAGAAGGAAAGCAGCTATTAAGTACCCCAAGCAGGCAAGATAGTGTTATCTGAAAAACATGGAATTTTCCAAAGCCAAGTGCTCAGGCTCCAGCCAAGAGCCAACTGTGCAGGCAGGCCTTTCTACTCTAATGCACGCAAAGCATATTTTTTAGGGAATGAATACAAACTAAAAGATCAGTGCACCAAATAAGGAGTACTCTTTACAGATGTGATGAAAAAGCAATGTTTAGGAAGTTGAATGAGATATTTTAGGATGGGAAGATTGTCACTGATTTAAAGACAAAATAGAACTAACCAGGAGACAGAATAATACTAGAGTACGCAACTCTCGATCACAGGGTCTTGAGTTCAAGCCCAGCACTGGACATGGAACCTACCTACAAATAGACATGTATATATATTTACATTGGATAATATTAGCATCTGAGGGAGCCCAAGAATGGACTAAAGAATATCAGGAACAAGCTGGAAAGGCTTTTTGGCTTTCTCAGCAATGAATGCTTAGGGACTTGAGGAAATGAGCAGCTAAAATTGATAATGGGCTTTTTTTGCTTTCAAGTGACCATGGGATCTTAGAATGAAAGAGATTGTCTCATTGAATTGTTGACCAAAAATGCTTACATAGAGGCAAACAGGGCCAGAAAAGAGGCCATGGAGTAGGAAAATGGAGAGGCTGAGGAATTAGAGGTCAGGATCTAATCCCAATTCATTGTGAATAAAGTAAGGAGGCTGATTAAGGAAGAGAATTTGAGAATTTAAAATTTGAGATTTAATTGTTGCAGTAATAACGAAACCTAATGTTGGTGGATAGCAAAATAAAGATGGGTATCACTGAAGGTAGGTTCAGAAATAGTGCCAATATATTGGTTTATGAGTGTGGATATAAGAAATGGCTGGAGAAGAATAGGCTAGTACTTCTGTGCTATAATTATTGGGGAAAGCAGGAAAGTGCCCTGCAACTTAATAGACAGCAAAGATGAATGAATAAATAAGCAAATGAATGAATGAGAGGATCATATGAGAAAATGGCATGCTCTTCAGGTAAGAACATGTTGAATCCTGGTGGTGGAACAGGAATATGCCAACCTTTTCTCATTAAATCAATTCTTATATTTAGAAGTAAAACAGTCTTTATTAGGATTAGCTGGAAGCAAAGGAAACATTAAAGGAAAGCATATTTCCATTAAAGTTTTTAAAATTGAGCATGATGTGATAAGCACTGAGTAATAAAAAAGCTTTATTATATTTTTGTTTATTCCTGACAACAATCCTGAGGGGAATGGGTAATGTATTTCCAATTTACAAATAAGGAAATGGAGCCTAAGAAGCCAAATTTTCTGAGGTTACTCAGCTAGTGATGAAAAATGAAAAGATCACTGAAAAATAATCTGAGCAGTGTACTGGCAACGAGGTAGACATATATATCTTTTTTTTTTAAGATTTTATTTATTTGACAGAGAGAGAGAGATCACAAGCAGGCAGAGAGGCAGGCAGAGAGAGGGAGGGGGAAGCAGGCTCCCTGCTGAGCAGAAAGCCCGATGCAGGGCTTGATCCCAGGACCCTGAGATCATGACCTGAGCCGAAGGCAGAGGCTTTAACCCACTGAGCCACCCAGGCGCCCCGACATATATATCTTTAGAACAGAACTGAGAGTTCAGAAATAAGCCAACCTGTCTATGGAGAGCTGATTTTCCATTGATGGCCTTGGCACACTTATTAAAAAAGAACAGCCTTCGCAAGAAATGGTACTGGGATAAATGGATATCCAGAGACAAAAGAATTAATTTGGATCTTTATCTTACATTATATACAAAAAACTGCAAGTTCATGATAAAGCTAAAAGTAAAAACACTAGTCCTTCAAAAGACACCATAAGGAAGTAAAAAGACAACCTGTGGAATGGAAGAAATTATTTGTAAATTATATCTCTGATAAGGGACTTGTATCTAGAATATATAAAGAGCTGTTACAACTCAACAGTAAAAAGACAAGCCAATTAAAAAATGAGCAAACTAGGAACAGAAGGAAATTTCTGCAACATAATAAAGGCCATATGTGAAAATCCCACAGCTAACATCATAAGGAATGGTGAAAAACAAAGCTTTTACTCTAAGATCAGGAACAAGCAAGGATGCCCACTCTAATCTCTTGTATTCAACATAATACTGGAAGTGCTAGCCAGAGCAAACTAGGCAAGAAAGAGAAATAAAAGGCATTCAAATCTCGGGCACCTGGGTGGCTCAGTGAGTTAAAGTCTCTGCCTTCAGCTCAGGGTCCTGGGATTGAGCCCCGCATCAGGCTCTCTGTTCAGCAGGGAGCCTGCTTCCTCCTCTCTCTCTGTCTGCCTCTCTGCCTACTTGTGATCTCTGTCGAATTAATTAATTAATTTTTAAAAAGGCATTCAAATCAGAAAGGAAGAAGTAAAATTACCTATTTGCAAGTGACATATTTTATGTAGAAACCCTAAAGAACACACACACACACACACACAATATTAGAAATAATAAATGAATTTAGCAAAGTTGTAGGATAAAAAATTAACATAAAAATCAGTTGCATTTCTATACACTTAACCAAAAGAAAGTTAAGAAAACAATCCCATTTTCAAAGGCATGAAAAATAATTACTTAGGAAAAAGTTTAACCAAAGAGGCAGAAGATTTGTATACTAATAACATTGCTAAAATAAAGATAACACAAAAGAAAATTAAATGCTCATGGACTGGAAGACTGAATATTGTTAAAATGTCTATACTACCCAAAATGGTCTGCAGATTTGATGCAATCCCTATAAATGTCCCAAAGGTATTTTTTTCACAGAAATAGGAAAAACAATTCTAAAATTTATAATGGAACCACAAATGGCCCTGATTAGCCAAAACAATCTTGAGGAAAAAGAACAAAGCTGGAAAAAAAAAAAAAAAAAAAGCTGAAGGCCTCACACTTCCTGATTTTTAAACATTACGAAGCTATACTAATCAAAACAAAGTGGTATTGGGGTATCCAAGACAGACATATAAAACAACAGGACAGAATAGAGGACACAGAAGGAAATCCACACTTACAGGGTCAGATGATCTTCAAAAAGTGTGCCAAAACTAAATAGGGAGAGGATAGTCTCTTCAACAGAAGCTATTGGGAAAATTGGATATCCATATGCAAAAGAATGAAACTGCACTCCTATCTTCCACCACACACAATAATCAAGTAAGAATAAAGACAGAATAAGATCTAAAACTGTAAAACTATAAGAAAACTAGGGTAAAAGCTTCATAGCACAGGTAATTCAAAGGATTCATTGGATAGGACACTAAAAGTACAGGCAAGAAAGCAAAGATACAGAGTAGAACTACATCAAATTAAAAAGTTTCTGTACAGTGAAGGAAACAATAAAGAGACAAAAAAGCAACCTATGGTATGGGAGACAATATTTGCAAGCCATGTATCTCACAAGGAGTTAATCTCCAAAACCAGTAATTACTCCTACAACTCAATAACAAACCCCAAATAACCTGATTTTTTAAATGAGTAAAGGACTTAAATAAACATTTCTCCAAGGACAAAAAATGGCTGACAGGTATATGAAAAGATGATCAACATTACTAACCATCAGGGAAATGTGAATCAAAACCATAATGAGATATTACCCCACGCCCATTAGGATGGCCGGTATTTAATAAAACAAACAAGCAAAAATACAGAAAACTACTACTGTGAGCAAGGATGCAGAGAAACTGCAAACTCGGGGCACTAATGGTGAGAATGTAAAATGGTGCAGATGTTACGGAAAATAGTATGGAGGTTCCTTAAAAAATAAAAAGTGGGGCGCCTGGGTGGCTCAGTGGGTTAAAGCCTCTGCCTTCGGCTCAGGTCATGATCCCAGGATCCTGGGATCGAGCCCCGCATCGGGCTCTCTGCTTCGCAGGGAGCCTGCTTCCTCCTCTCTCTCTCTCTCTGCCTGCCTCTCTGCCTACTTGTGATTTCTATCTGTCAAATAAAATAAATAAAAAATCTAAAAAAATTAAAAAATTAAAAAAATAAAAAGTAGAACTACCATCAATCCCACTTCTGGCTATTTATCCAGAAGAGTCAGAATTTGGATCTCAAAGAGATACTTGTACTCTCATGATTACTGCCACATTATTTACAATAGCCAAGAAGCAGAAACAAAGTAGATGATTGCTGACAGATAAATGGATAAAGAAAAGGTGGTAAATGCACACCATGTATATTTCAACTTTTAAAAAGAAGGAGGTCCTGCAACCTGTGACAACATGAATAAACAAGGAGGGCATTACGCTAAGTGAAATAAGCCAGTCACAGAAAGACAAACACTGCATGATCCCCCTTACATGAGGCATCTTTTTTTTTTAAGATTTTATTTATTTATTTAACAGAGATCACAAGTAGGCAGAGAGGCAGGCAGAGAGGCAGACAGAGAGAGAGAAAGGGAAGCAAGCTCCCTGCTGAGCAGAGAGCCCGATGCGGGACTCGATCCCAGGACCCTGAGATCATGACCTGAGCGGAAGGCAGCAGTTTAACCCACTGAGCCACCCAAGCACCCCTACATGAGGCATCTTAATAGTCAAACTCATAGAAACAGAATGTAGAGTGGTCGTTGTTAGGGGCTGGGTGGAGGGGAAAATGAGGAGGTGCTCCTCAATGGTATAGAGTTTCACATAACATGAAAAAGTTCTACAGACCTGCTATACAGCACTGTACTTACAGTACGGTTCATATTGTATGTGTGTAAATTTTATTAAAAGGGTAGATGTGTGTGTGTGTTTTACCACAATAAAGAAAACAAAGGATTTAAATAAGTTTTTCTCCACAGAAGATATACGAATGACTAATAAGCCCATGAAAGATGTTTAAGGGTGTTAATAGAGAAATTCAAATCAAACCTATAATGACATACTCCCTCACCACTACAAAGATAACTAAAAAAGAAGACAGTATCAAGTGTTGGGGAGAATCTGGAGAAAATGAACCTCTCATACCTTGCTGGGGGAATATAAAAATCGTGCAGCCACTTTGGAAAACAGTTTGGCAGTTCCTCAAAAAGTTAAATGAAGACAACGTATAACCCAGCAGCAATCCCATTTCTGACTATATACCCAAGAGAAATAAACACCTATGTCCATACAAAAAGCTGTTCATGGGGCGCCTGGGTGGCTCAGAGGTTTAAACCTCTGCCTTCGGCTCAGGTCATGGTCTCAGGGTCCTGGGATCGAGCCCCGCATCGGGCTCTCTGCTCAGCGGGGAGCCTGCTTCCTCCCTCTCTCTCTGCCTGCCTCTCTGCCTGCCTCTCTGCCTGCTTGTGATCTCTGTCAAATAAATAAATAAAAATAAAATATTAAAAAAAAAAAAAAAGCTGTACATGACACCAAACAGCCAAAGCAACTTAAGAAGAATAAAGTGGGAAATATCAAGCTCTCAGGTTTCACACTCTACCACAAAGCTATAGTGATCAAAGCATTATGGTACCAGCAAGAAAACACTTATAGATCAAAGGAACAGAATAGAGAGCCCAGAAATAAACACACACTTACCAGGTCAATTAATCTATGAGAAAGAGGCAAGAATACGCAATGAGGAAAAGACAGTCTTTTCAGTAAATGGTTTTGGGAATACTAAACATGCAAAAGAATGAAAAGGGACCACTAATTTACACCATACACAAAAACACATTCAAGATGGATTAAAGACTTGCAGGGGGGAGGAGCAAGATGGCAGAGGAATAGGAGACCTAAATTTCGTCTGGTTCCAGGAATTGAGCTAGACAGTTATCAAGCCACTCTGAACACCTACAAACTCAACAGGGGATCGAAGAGAAGAACAGCAGCAATTTTAGGAACAGAAAAGCAACCACTTTCTGGAAAGTAGGGTGTATGGAGAAATGAAACCAAGGCAATATATAGAAAGATAGACCACAGGGTTGGGAGGGGCCGACTCCCAGCAAGTGGTAGAAGAGCAGAGCACAAAATTGGAACTTTGACAAGTCTGCACCGAGGTGCCTGGATGGCTCGGTTGGGTGACTGCCTTTGCCTCAGGTCATGATCCTGGAGTCTGGGGATTGAGTCCCACCTCAGGCTCCCTGCTTGACGGGGAGTCTGCTTCTCTCTCTGACCTTCCCCTTCTCGTGCTCTCTTTCATTCTCTCCCTCTCAATAAAATCTTCAAAAATTTTAAAAAAAAGAAGAAGTCAGCTCCACTGAGGGACGTCGCTCCAGTGGCTAAGTAGGGGGTGGCATCCTCGATGAGTCAGTGTGGTTTCAGGACCCTCGGGGGTCACAGAAAGACTGGGGGAGCCTGGGTGTGGCAGAGCTCCCAGGCATCAGAGCAGGGAAGCCGACTGCAAAGAGGGAGCCAAGAAGTGAGCTCTCAGCTTGGGGCTGCCATAAACCATGATCAGAGGAAAGCTGGGGCACTACTCTTCAAGCAGGGACCCCAGAAGTGGCAGATCCGGGGTGACCCCTCCCCCTTCTTCCACTGGGAAGAGTGGCACAGGAGCAAGTTGCAGGAACTGGCTGGGTTTGGAGACTCCAAATCGGGCCATGCGCCAGAGATAGAAACAAGCTGGGTGAGCACAGAGTATGGCCAGAGACCAGAGAGACTGGAGGGATTGACTGCTTTTCTCTGAGGCCACACTGAGGAGTGGGGCCCCGAGCTCTCGGCTCCTCCGGGACCAGAGATTGGGAGGCTGCCATTTTCATTCCCATCCTCCAAAGCTACGGAAAACATTCAGGGAACAAAAACTCCGAGAGCGAACCCAAGCAGATTACTTAGCCTGGCACCTGGCAAAGGCAGTGCAATTCTGCCTCAGACAAAGACGTTTGAGAATCACTGCAACAGGCCCCTCCCCCCAGAAGATCAGCAAGAACATCCAGCCAAGGCCAAGTTTACTGATCAATGAGAAATGCAAAACACCAATGCTAGGGGAATACAGCACATAGAATTCATGGCTTTTTCCCCATGATTCTTTAGTCTTTCAAATTTAAATTTTTTAAATTTTTAGTTTTTCTTTTTTAAAATTTTTTTTCTTTCCTACTTTAACCTATTTTATCTTATCAACACCTTTTTAAAAAACTTTTTAAATTTTCATTTTTATGGTCAATTTTAAAGATTTGCAATCCCTTCATTGTATTTAACCTTCTTGTTTGTTTACATATAAGTTTTTCTTACTTTAAAATTCTGGGATGCAGTTTCTTCTAACAGACCAAAATATACTCTAAATCTTGCATATAGCCTTGTTCTGATCACATTCTCTCCCTTTTTATTCCTTTTTCAACCAAGTGCTTATCAATTCCTTTTTCTAAAATCTTTTTAAATTTTCATCTTTACAGTCATATTGCATCCCTTCATCATGTTTTCCCTTATTTTTATATATTTTTTTTCTTTAAAATTTGGGAAGCAGTTTCTTCTAACAGACCAAAACACACCCAAAATCAAGTGTGTGGCTCTGTTCTATTCACCAGCCTAATCCTATTCTTTCTTCCCCATCCTCCCCCAACCCCCTCCAGTTTCAGGTCTCTTCTGATTTGGTTAGTGTATATTTTTCTGGGGTCGCTGTAACCCTTTTAGCATTTTGTTCTCTCATTCATCTATTCTTCTCTGGAAAAAATGACAAGGAGGAAAAATTCACCACAAAAAAAAAAAAAAAAAGAATAAGAGACAGTACCTACTGCTAGGGACCTAATCAGTATGGACATTAATAAGATGTAGAACTAGAGTTCAAAATGATGATTATAAAGATGTTAGCTGGGCTTGAAAAAAGCATAAACGCTGCTAGAGAATCCCTTTCTGGAGAAATAAAAGAACTAAAATCTAACCAAGTTGAAATAAAAGAAGCTATTAATGAGGTGCAATCAAAAATGGTGTCTCTTACTGCTAGGATAAATGAGGCAGAAGAGAGAGTTAGTGATAAGGAAGACCAAATGATGGAGAATAAAGACGCTGAGAAGGAGATAAAAAACTAATGGATCGCAAAGGGAGAATTCGAGAAATAAGTGACACTGTAAGACAAAACAATATTAGAATACTTGGGGTCCCAGAAGAAGAAGAAAAAAGAGAGGGGCAGAAGGTATATTGGAGCAAATTATCATGAGAATTTCCCTAATTGGGCAAAGAGAAGAAGCACCAAAATTCAGGAGGCACAGAGAACCCCCCTCAAAAATCAATAAAAATAGGTCAACACCCCATCATCTAATACTAAAACTTACAAGTCTCAGAGACAAAGAGAAAATCCTGAAAGTAACTTGGGACAAGAGGTATGTAACCTACAAATGTAGAAATATTGGATTGGCAAGACCTATCCACAGAGACCTGGCAGGCCAAAAAGAACTAGCATGGTATATTCACAGCACTAAATAAGAAAAACAGGCAGCCAAGAAGACTATATCCAGCTAGGCTGTCATTGAAAATAGAAGGAGAAATAAAAAACTTCCAGGACAAACAAAAACTAAAAGAATTTGCAAACACCAAACCAGCCCTACATTGAAAGGGGTCCTCTAAGCAAAGCAAGAACCTGAAAGTAACAGACCAGAAGGGAACAGAGACAATATACAGTAACGATTACCTTACAGCCAATACAATGGCACTAAATTCATACCTTTCAAGAGTTACCCTGAATGTATAGGGGTTAAATGCCCCAATCAAAAGACACAAGGTATCAGAATGAATAAAAAAAAACAAGAACCATCAATATGCTGTCTACAAGAAACTCATTTTAGACCCAAAGATACCTCCAGATTTAAAGTGAGGCGATGGAAAACAATTTGCCATGGGACATCAAAAGAAAGATGGGGTGGCAATCCTTTTATCAGATAAATTGGATTTTAAGCCAAAGACTATAATAAGAGATGAGGAAGGACACCATATCATACCTAAAGGGTCTATCCAACAAGAAGCTCTAACAATTTAAAATATCAATGCCCCTAACATGAGAGCAGTCAATTATATACACCAATTAATAACAAAATCAAAGAAACACATTAACAATAATACAATATTAGTAGGGGACTTTAACACTCCCCTCACTGAAATGGATAGATTAAGCGAAAGATCAACAAGGAAATAAAGGCTTTAAATGACACACTGGACCAGATGGACATCACAGATATATTCAGAACATTCCATCCCAAAGCAACAGAATATACATTCTTCTCCAATGCACAAGGAACATTCTCTAGAATAGATCACATCCTGGGCCACAAATCAGGTCTCCATTGGTACCAAAAGATTGGGATCATTCCCTGCATATTTTCAGAACACAATGCTTTGAAACTAGAACTCAATCACAAGAGGAACTTTGGAAAGAACCCAAATACATGGAGGGTAAAGAGCATCCTACTAAAGAATGAATGGGTCAACCAGAAATTAAAGAAGAATTAGAAAAATTCATGGAAACAAATGAAAATGAAAACAACTGTTCAAAATCTTTAAGACAAGGCAAAGGCGGTCCTGAGAGGAAAGTATATAGCAATACAAGCCTTTCTCAAGAAACAAGAAAGGTCTCAAATACACACCCTAAACCTAAACCTAAAGGAGCTGGAGAAAGAACAGCAAATAAAGCCTATACCCAGCAGGAGAAGAGAAATAATAAAAATCAGAGCAGAAATCAATGAAACATAAACCAAAAGAACAATCGAACAGATCAATGAAACTAGGAGTTGGTACTTTGAAAGAATTAATAAGATTGATAAACCCCTGGCTAGACTTAGCAAAAAGAAAAGAGAAAGGACCCAAATTAATAAAATCATGAATGAAGGAGAAGAGATCGCAGCCAACATCAAAGAAATACAAACAATTATAAGAACATATTATGAGCAACTATACGCCAGCAAATGTGACAACCTGGAAGAAATGGATGCAGTCCTAGAAACGTATAAACTACCAAAATTGAACCAGAAATAAAGAAAGAAGTAGAAAGCCTGAACAAACCCATAACCAGTAAGGAGATTGAAGCAGTCATTAAAAATCTCCCAACAGGGGTACCTGGGTAGCTCAGTGGGTTAAAGCCTCTGCCTTCAACTCGGGTCATGATCTCAGGGTCCTGGGATCAAGCCCCGCATCAGGCTCTCTGCTCAGCGGGGAGCCTGCTTCTCGGTCTCTCTCTGCCTGCCTCTCTGCCTACTTGTGATCTCTCTCTCTGTCAAATAAATAAATAAAATCTTTGGAAAAAAAAAATCTCCCAACAAATTAGAGCCCTGGGCCAGATGGCTTCCCAGGGGAATTCTACCAAACATTTCAAGAATTAATACTTATTCTCCTTAAACTGTCCGAGAACATAGAAATGGAAGGAAAACTTCCAAACTCATTTTATGAGGCCAGCATTACCTTGAGCCCCAAACCAGAAAAGACCCCCATCAAAAAGAAGAATTATAGACCAATCTCCCTGATGAACATGGATGCAAATATTCTCACCAAAATACTAGCCAGTAGGATCCAACAGTACCTTCAAAGGATTATTTACCATGAGCAAATGGGATTTATTTCTGGGCTGCAAGTTTGGTTCAACATCCACAAATCAATCAATGTGATACAATACATTAATTTAAAAAAGAACAAGAACCATATGATATTCTCAATAGATGCTGAAAAAGCATTTGACAAAGTACAGCAAACTTTCTTGATCAAAACTCTTCATAGTGTAGATATAGAGGGTACATACCTCAATATCATGAAAGCCATCTATGAAAAACCCACAGCGAATATCATTCTCAATGGGGAAAAACTGAGCTTTTTCCCTAAGGTCAGGAACACAGCAGGGATGTCCACTGTCACCACTGCTATTCAGCATAGTACTAGAAGTCCTAGCCTCAGCAATCAGACAACAAAAAGAAATAAAAGGCATCCGAATTGGCAAAGAAGTCAAACTCTCATTCTTCACAGGTAAGATACTTTATGTGGAAAACCCAAAAGACTCCACTTCAAAACTGCTAGAACTCATACAGGAGTTCAGTAAAGTGTCAGGATATAAAATCAATGCACAGAAATAGTTGCATCTCTACACACCAACAAGACAGAAGAAAGAGAAATTAAGGGGTTGATCCCACTTACAATTGCACCCAAAACCATAATATACCTAGGAATAAACCTAACCAAAGAGGCAAAGAATCTGTACTCAGAAAACTATACAATACTCATGAAAAAAACTGAGGAAGACATAAAGTAATGGAAGAAAGTTCCATGTTCATGGATTGGAAGAACAAATATTGTGAAAATGTCTATGCTACTCAGAGCAATCTACATATTTAAAGCAATCCCTATCAAAATACCACCAACATTTTTCAAAGAAATGGAACAAATAATCCTAAAATTTATATGGAACCAGAAAAGACCCCAAATAGAGGAATGTTGAAAAAGAAAACCAAAGTTGACAGCACCACAATTCCAGAATTAAGCTCTGTTACAAAGCTGTAATCATCAAGACAGTATGGTACTGGCAGAAAAATACATAGATCAGTGGAACAGAATAGAAAGCCCAGAAATGGACCCTCAACTCTATGGTCAACTCATCTTCAACAAAGCAGGAAAGAATGTCCAAGGAAAAAAGACAGTCTCTTCAATAAATGGTGTTGGGAAAATTGGACAGCCACATACAGAAGAATGAAACTGGACTAGTTCCTTACACCACACACAAAAATACACTCCAAATGGATGAAAGACCTCAATGTGAGACAGGAATCCATCAAAATTCTTGAGGAGAACACAGGCAGCAACCTCTCTGATCTCAGCTGCAGCAACTTCTTCCTAGAAACATCGCCAAAGGCAAGGGAAGCAAGGGCAAAAATGAACTATTGGGACTTCATCAAGATTAAAAGCTTTTGCACAGCAAAGGAAATAGTCAACAAAACCAAAGACAACTGACAGAATGGGAGAAGATATTCACAAATGACATCAGATAAACGGCTAGTATCAAAAATCTATAAAGAACTTATCAAACTCAACACCCAAAGAACAAATAATCCAATCAAGAGATGGTCAGAGGACATGAACAGACATTTCTGTAAGGAAGACAGATGGCCAACAGACACATGAAAAGATGCTCAATATCACTAGTCACCACAGAAGTGCAAATCAAAACCACAACAAGGTATCACTTCACACCTATCAGATTGGCTAGTATCAAAAAGTTAAAAAATAGCAAGTGTTGGCAAGAATATAGAGAAAAGGGAACACTCATACACTGTTTGTAGAAATGCCAGTTCTTGTAGCCAATAGGTAAAACAGTATGAAGGGTCCTCAAAAAATTAGAACTATGACATAATTCAGCAGTTCCACATATGGGTATTTATCTGAAGAAAACAAAAACACCGTTTGAAGAGATATGTGCATCCCTCTGTTCACAGCAGCATTATTTACAAAAGCCAAGATATGGAAGCAACCTAAGTGTCGGTCATGAGAGGAGTGGGTAAAGAACATGAGTACATGTATACACAATGGAATACTCACAGCCATAAAAAAAGAACGAGATGTTGCCATTCATGACAACAGGCGTAGACCTAGAGGGTATTATGGTAAATGAAATAAGCCAAAGAGGATGACAAATACAATAGGATTTCCATGACCTATAAAGTCTAAAAAACAAACAAAACAAAACAGAAAGAAACTCAAAGAAACAGGAAACAAACCATTGGTTACCACAAGGGGAAGGAGTTGGGAGGGCTATGGGGAAATACAGGAGGGTGACTAAGGTAAAAACTTATAACTTATGGTTATAAATGTCAGGGAAATACAATGTACAACATAGGGAATACAGTCAATAATATTGTAACAAGTTTGTACAATAACACACGCTAACTATACTTATTCACGGGGTCATTTCATAATGTATAAACATATCAAGTCACTATGATAAATACCTGAAACTAATAGGATCTTATGTATCAACTACACTTTAATTTTTAAAAAAAACCTGTGCATGTGTATTCACAACAGCATTATTCACAAAAGCCAAAAAGTGGAAACAATTCACATCTATCAGCTGATAAATGAATTTTAAAAATTTGTCGATATGCTGTATCAACAAAGGAATATAATTTGTCCATAAAAAGGAATGAGGTACTAAATGCATGCTAAAACCTGGATAAACCATAGAAACATGCCAAATGAAAGAAGCCAGTCACAAAAGACCACATATCACATGTTTGTAATCACATTACAAACATAATTCTGTTTGTATAAAATAACCAGAATAGGCAAATTCATAAAAACAGAGAGTACACTAGTGGTTTCCAGATGCTGGGTATAAAGGGGAATGAATGGTGTTTCTTTCTGGGGAGATGCAAATGTTCCACAATTAGACTGTGATGGTAGTTACATAACCCTGAAAACCACTGAATCATACACTTCAACAGGGTAAATTTGTATGTTTTATTCAATATGGGGTTTGCATTTATGTATAATTTGTTTCATTTTAAGGAAGAATAAGTAACAGTGGTAAAGGATGAATTAAAGATAGAAAAAAAGGTAAGAAGACAGGTTAGAAAGAAACTACACTGCCATTCTTTCAATAGGCACTTCCTAAGAACTTAGTGCCAGGCACAGAGCCATCAAAGTGTTCAGCATATTTACTGACAGTTCCATAGACTGTGGTAGGTCTTGGCCATAGAGCAGTGAAAAAAAAAAAAAAAAGGACATAAACTCTTCCATCATGGATTCTGGTAGAGGGAGATGGATGATAAGCCAGTCAAATCAACAGCATGTCAGTGAATATGGGCAGAGAAGAGACAGGAGTGCAGTGGTGGGGAGTAGAAATGAAGGATTTCAGTTTTGTTTTGTTTTTTTTTTTTAAAGATTTTATTTATTTATTTGACAGAGAGAGATCACAAGTAGGCAGAGAGGCAGGCAGAGAGGCAGGCAGAGAGAGAGAGAGGAGGAAGCAGGCTCCCTGCTGAGCAGAGAGCCCGATGCAGGGCTCGATCCCAGGACCCTGAGATCATGACCTGAGCCGAAGGCAGCGGCTTAACCCACTGAGCCACCCAGGTGCCCTGCATTTCAGTTTTAAACAGCATTGCCAAGGAAGCCTTCCTGAGATGGGGCGACAGAGCAGAGCCTTGTAAAAGGGGAGGGAACTAGCCACCAAGACATAGTTGATGAGAATTCCTAGTAGAGGAAACTTCTAGTGCAAGAAAATGGGCTGGTGGAGTCAAGGGTCTATAAGTCAGCCAGTGGGGCTGGAATTGAGAGATCAGGGGAGAGGGCGTTGGGAGATGTCAGGGGTCAGACTGGCCAGATCACATGGGCCCTTGCATGCCACTATAAGGCCTTTGGCTTTTATTTTAGGTGAAGTGAGGAGCCACTGGTAGGTTCTGAGCAAAAGAGTAAGACAAGACTTGGAAATTAGAAGAACCACACAGGTCACTGTGTAGAATAAATGGCACGGAACAAAGGAGAAAGTGGGAGATTCTTCAGGAGACTCCTGAAATCAGAGATGGTGGCAGCTGGGACCAGGGTGGTAGCCCTGGATATGGTGAGTAACAATGATTCTAGAAGATACAGGTGATAGAATTTGCTCATGGCGTGGGTGTGAGGTATGAAACACAGAGAAAATTCAAGGATGGTTGTCAATAGAGGAGGTTTGGGAGTGAATAATCTGGAGTCCTGGCACTACCCTATCATTCTCAACAGAATCCAAGCCCCCAAAGTGCACAGCAAACAGCTAACAGAATGAATGGGGTCTGAAAAGGGAGAGGTAAAAGTTGAACAAGAGCTAGGACATCGAGTAGGAGGCTAGAAACACACTCAGAACAAGGAAAGGTTGGTATGAATTTTTAAAATATTGTCAGAGAAACATCTAGCTCTGAGTGATCACAAGATACCTTTGGTCTTCACCCACTGGTAGAATATTATCCCCTGACCGAGAATGAAGCCATGTAGTCCTAATCTGACGATACTGGGGCTGTCGACTGATGGACGGTACAAGCCCAGAGTCCTCCACCTTAAGTTCCCCACACAGCCAACAGCGTGTATTTAAGAAAAAAAAAAAAAAAAAGCCACAGAAACTTCTTCTTCCACAACTTCAATCTTTTGTTAACATTCCCAAAAGGAAAAGGCAAAGTGGTACTCCTTGTAAAACATTTAACGAAAAGCATAGTACTGAAGGTCTATTAAACAGGTGAGCATGAAAAGTGAAGAAGGTAAACCTCCCACCCAGCTCATCAGTGTTAGAACCCACTGTAACCATCCTGCTCCTTCCAAGTCAATGCCTCCCACCTGGCTCCAGAGGGTGCCACTATTCTGACTTCTATCGCTTTCAGTTTTGCCTTTGAGCTCAAGTGGTTAAGTCTTCTTACACATGGAGTTAAGTCTACCATCTTGCTATTTGTTTTCTAGCTGTCCTTTACGTTCTTAGTTCCTTTTCCCATTCAGTTCTGATTTCGACTGCATTAATCAAATATTGTTCTTATTTCATTTATCTACTCTATTAACCTAACTATTTTGTATTATTCTTCTAGTAATCACCCTGGAGCAGCATAGTGCCTGAAAATTCTACACTGATGAAAATGTTCTGTATCTGCTGTCTCCTGTGTGGTAGCCACTAGTCACATGTGGTTACTGAGCACTTGAGTATGGCTAATGTGACTAATGAACTCAATTTTTATTTTTATGTGATTTTAATTAATTTAAATATAAATAGCTATCCATGACCAGTAGCTAATATATCAGACAAGACATCTGAGATATTAAGTATGCATCTTTGCCATCCTATATTCTATCTTAAACTATAACATTTACCACTTCCTGAGCAATGCATGATTATTTATTAATATTATCAATCATGTTTTCTATTTTCTGAATCTTGTGATGTTCTGACAACCTAAAAACCTTGTTGACCAATGAGAGAGTGCACCTCCCAAGGCTAGCCAATTCTTGGAGCTAGAAAGGGGCTTAGCCATGATCACCCCTTTCATATGCAAATAAACCAATTCTGAGTTTATAGCAAGGACCCCTTTTATCTAACTCTCAGACATCAACCTAAATGTCCTGTGTCCTAAATCATCCCAGGAGCCAGGTACCAGGCAACTGGAGACCACCCCTATAGCCCAAAGCCCCATAGAATTATTCAAAGGAGCCAACTCTAGGCTGTGTACTTGGCCCTGCCTTGCCTTTCCCATGGAAACCCCAATAAAGTCTCTGACCTAGGTTTTCCCCTCATTCCTGCTTCTGGCTCCTGACAGAAACCTGGTGCTCCTCATGTGGCTCACACGGCATGATGTGTCCCTTTCTCTCAGGAAACATAATAAATCGTCTTCCAACAACACTGGACTCTCTGTGTGGTCACTCAGTTACCTCCATAAATTAAAATCCCATGGTTGCAAATAAGACAATAACCATTATAACATTTGACTTCATTTTACTGTCTCCCACCATTTGTGTTAAATATGTTCTCATGTATTTCACTTCTGCATCCATTATAAACACCAAAACATTATTATTACAATTGCTAATATTTTTTATAGTAGAGTGCTGGTGATGAATTCCCTCTGCTTTTGGCTGAAAACATCTTTATTTCACCTTCGCTTTTTTCCAGTGGTATCTTTGCAGGATATAGAATTCTAGGTTTGCAATTTTTGTTTTTTCTTTCAGCACTTTAAAGACGCCATTCCATTATACTTTGGCTTTCATGAATTCTACTAAAAAGTCAGCCATAAATCTTATTCTTGCTCTTTTGAAGGTTACTATGTCTTCCATCCCCCACACATAGATTCTTACTTTTATGATTTTTCTCTTGGTTATTGGACATAAGCAGTGTGACTATGATATATTTAGAGTTGTTTGTTGTTTTTTTTTTTTTTTTTTAACACATATGCATCCTCTTTGAGGTTCACTGAGCTTCTGGAATCTGTTAACTTTTTCTACCACTTTTGGTTACTTCTCAAGCATCATCTTTATAAGTAATGCCTCATAACTATTCTCTCTTTCCTCTCCTCCTAGAACCACAATTTCACACATGTTATGATGTAGGAAAGACATGAGGGTTCAAAGCCAATGGCCAAGAAAGAATTCTTGAGATGTCTTTGGTGCAAAAAGTTGATTTTATTAAAGCACAGGGACGGGGCTTGAAAGAGCTGGGCAGAAAGAGCTGCACAAGGGTCATGAGGAGTGGTCTATTATATATCCCCAAGTTGGGAAGGGGTTAGGGATAGTGTGAGTCTCTAAGTGATTTTGGAAGCAAGGTTTCCAGAACCTTGAGGGAGCTAACTATTGTTGGGAAAAGGTCATTTATTACTATCTAATAAAACCTTAGTCATGAGACCCTTCAAATGTATATTGGTGGGCCATATTCTTGGGGAATGACTGTCAACATGTAACTTGGGGGGTTAGAGTTAAAGCAAGTTTCTAAAGGAATTTTTATACATTAAAGTGGACTTACAGGACACTGGTGGGGTAGGGAGGAGGTCAGGCTGGATTGCCTTTTGCCCTTAGCAAAGTATTAACATTGAGGCACTTGAGTCCCTAGAAGAATGTCGTTCTGCCTCTTTCAAGGACTTGTCAGTGGTCTCTAGGTAGTAAGGGAATTTAATAATTTTTCTTCTGCCTTTGTTTTCCACATCATGTTAGACTCTCTGTACCCTACATGTTATTTTATGTTCTGTGCTTCTGCCTGCCAATATTTTTTTTATCTGTGATTCGGTTAGGGTAGTTTTTAATGAACTGTCTTCAAGTTCACTAATCTCATCTTATCTTATATTCCAACTGCTGTTAAAGTCATTCAATGACTGTAGTTTCAGACATTTTTCAATTATAATATACTCATTTGATTATTTTTATAGATTCCAACTGTCAGAAAAATTTTTAAGACTTATTTATTTGACAAAGAGAGAGAGAGAGAGAGAAAGCAAGCACAACCAGGGGTAGCAGCAGGCAGAGGGAGAGGGACAGCAGGCTCCCACATGGGGCTCGATCCTGGAACCCTGGGATCATGACCCAAGCCAAAGGCAGATGCTTAACCAACTCAGCCACCCAGGAATGCCCCAAAAAATTTTTTTAAGAGAGAGCACACAAGCGGGCAGGGATGGACAGAGGGAGAGGAAGAGAATCTCAAGCGCATTCCAGGCTGATCGGGGAGCCTGACCCAGCCTGTGATCTCATGATCTGGAGATCATGACCTGAGCCGAAACCAAGAGTTGGATGCTTAACCAACTAAGCCACCCAGGTGCTCCAATAAAATTCTTTGCCCATTTTATTCATCTTGCCCTCTGTTTTCCTGAGCATACTTAAGATAATCATCTTTCTAAAAAATATTTTATTTATTTATTTTAGAGAGAGCATGATTGGGGGAAGGGGCAGAGGAAGAAGAAAGAGAATCTCAAGCAGATTCTGTGCTGAGTGCAGAGCTTGACATAAGGCTTGATCTCATGACCCTGAGATCACAACCTAAGCCAAAATGAAGACTCAGGTGCTTAACTGACTGAACCACCCAGGCACCCCTAAAATAATTAATTTGAAGTCCTTGTCTACTAACTCCAACATCTAGTTCACCTATAGATGAATCTATCTATACTATCTCCTGGAAGTATTTGACCAAAGCAAATCTGTGATGAGGTGCTGGGAAGAGATGACTCCTCTGGGAGAATCATAATGAATTATATAAATGAAAAAGAAGGGGCACCTGAGTGGCTCAGTTGGTTAAGTGTCTGCCTTCGGCTCAGGTCATGATCTCAGGGTCCTGGGATCGAGCCCCGCACTGGGCTCTCTGCTCAGCAGAGAGCCTGCTTCTCTCTCTCCCACTGTCTACTGCTCTGCTAACTTGTGCTCTCTCTGTCAAATAAATAAATAAAATCTTTAAAAAAATGAAAAAGAAGATGAATACACTAAGGAAGATGTGACCTTTCACTGGGACCTCAGGTGAGAAAATTGTATTTTTTGTCCAAGAAACCAGAACCTGGTAAAAAGAAATCCACCAGGGAGGCAAGAATTTGAAACAAAAACAGATAAAGTAGGGTGCCTGGCTGGCACAGTCAGCAGAACACAGGACTCTTGATCTTGGGGTCATGAGTTCAAGCCCCACATTGGGTATAGAGATTACTTAAAATAAAAAAAAAATAAAAACCCAAAACAGATAAAGTATTTTCTGCTGACTCACATAAGAGGCACATTCCAGTGAAGGCAGCACTGTCAAACATGCCACTTGGACAGTAGGGAGACCAATCTACGTGTAAAGCTAGACTCACAGGTGCAGAAGACAATTTCACCCAAGTGCCAGAATTCAGAACTAACTAGGCAGTATGCTTTAGTTTGGACAAACTAACTGACCTAAGAAAAATAGGGCCAGGAGAGGGGCAGGGCTTTATGGGATGACAGCCTTAAGAACTTCTAGAAGGGGGGCACCCGGATGGCTCAGTGGGTTAAAGCCTCTGCCTTCGGCTCAGGTCATGATCCTAGGGTCCTGGGATCGAGCCCCACATCGGGCTCTCTGCTCAGCAGGGAGTCTGCTTCCTCCTCTCTCTCTGCCTGCCTCTCTGCCTACTTGTGATCTCTGTCTGTCAAATAAAGAAATAAAATCTTTAAAAAAAAAAAAAAAAGAAGAAGAACTTCTAGAAGGGATGAAGAAAGAGATTTTAAAATTAGGTTTGGGCAGCCTGAAGCTCAGGTTAAGAATCTCTGAGAACATACAGAAAAGGGATTGCTATATAACTGTGGTAAGGAGTAGGGTAGCTGTCAAACCAGTGAAATTCATTCTAGCACAGAGACCTCACATGACTAGGATACTTGATCTGGGGACAATGAAGCCAGGACAAAGTCAGACTAGGTATTAGTAGAACTCTAGCTTAGAATTTATAAAATAAATCATCAGTGCCACTAAAAGCATCTGTTCCCAGTTTTCAAATATCAGTTCCTTGGATATTCTTTTTCACTGTTACTGGAAAAGGCTGCTTGTAAAAGAGCTTAGTGTAGCCTCCAGAAAACAAATGAGAAAAGGTGAGTGAGGCCGCCATGGCCCAAATTGTAGTGCACGTGGATCTACTGTTTTCTCTCTCCTAACTCACACTGGTAAACCCAAAAGTTGCACGGATTTTGACTTAGAACCAGTCATTTTAGGATAAAGATTTCAAAGACGAGTCACCTGCACTCTCCCAAAATGCCAGAGAAGGGATACTTTTTTTTTTTTTTATCACCTACTTAATCTCTATGTAGAAGACAGAACTTGGAGACGGGTGGGGATATACATATACAATTTTTATTTAACTGTACAATGGAATTATGAATTTGCTTCAAACCACCCTCTGCGTAAAGTTACTATCAGCAAGTCTTATTCAGCTTGGTTGTGAGTACCCTCTCTCCTCTCCACCTGGCTGATATCTCTGTTCATCCAGAGTCCCTGTGGGCAAAGGGGACTGGTAACACTGGCAGGCAAGACCAGCACCTTGGAGAGGGCGGGGTGGGGAAGGATTGGGGAAGGAGCTAAAATGTAGAGCAAAATGGGAGAAACTAAATGGTAAAAATCTAAGATTAGTCGGTTTCAAGAAATAAAAAAAACAAAAAACAAAAACTGCCTAGGAAAGAGGGAAATACACTGGGTATGAATGAAGAGAAATAATACTAGGGTAATAGGGGAGGAAAATACTCCATTAAAAAAAAAAAAGATGGGGTTTCTGGGGACCTAAGTAGCTTTGCCCCCTCTGCTTGTGGTTGCCAACTGTAAAAGTCTGCGCTAAGGCAGAGAGAAATTTTTCCTTTGCACTTTTAACATAAGCATCCTAACATTTCTAAATAAATGCCAACAAACTGGACATCCCAAAGGGAATCTGACTGCCAAACTTTAGAAAACCACTGTGGAGCAAGGGATGTAGGTCATTGTATATAAAACTTCTTGGAATGCCTAACTAAGTAAAGAATGGTATGTCCATGTGAGGGAAAACCGTAGCTACTAAAACATCATGATTTCCTAAGATAATTAGTGATTTGGGGCACATGTCAGGATACAATGTTAAATGAGATAAATTAAAGGTGATGGGACAGAGACAATGCAATACATAGGCTACATTGTTTCCTCCTTCTGAACCTACAAGGAGACTGTATTCCCAGTCACCATTGGATTATTGGGATCATGTGATTGTATTTCTCATCAATGGGAATGTGAGTAAAAATGTATCACATTCTAGTCTTAGGCAGCAAAGAACCACTGCAAGTTTACCAAGTTACCGCTCCTATATACATGGCTCATAGCATACAACTCCAAAGATTGTGATTTTCAAACTCGAAGAAGGAGCTCTGAATTTTAACTCTTGCTGAAAGAAAGCTGATCACAACAGCCTGACCAGCAAGGACTGGGCTGAGAGCAAGAAACTCAACTTTGTTGCATTCATCCCTTAAATATAGGTTTAGTTGTTAGCGCAATGAATATACGAGGACTAGTTTTGTCAATAACGAAAACAACTCTTATCTCAGGGTCATGAGTTCAAGCCCCACATTGGGTGTAGAGATCACTAAAAATAAATTTTTTTTAAAAGTATACATAAAAACATATATATATATATATATATATATATAGTGTGTGTGTGTGTGTGTTTAAATATATACACAGGTACTGAAAGAGTACCTACCACAATGTTAGTGTTTCCTATTACAAAAATACTAAAATTGTCTAGTCAATATAAAAAATTTCTAATTTGGGGGCTCCTGGGTGACTCAGTCAGTTAAGTGGCTGACTCTTAATATCTGCCCAGGTCATGATCTCAGGATCCTGGGACAGAACCCGGTGTCTCAGGCTCTATGCTCAGCAGGGAGTCTGCATCTCTCCCTCTTCCTCTGCCCCTCCCCTCACCGCCCTCTTTCAAAAATAAATAAATAAATCTTTTAAAAAATGTTCTAATTTTATTGTAACAAACAGGAATTAATTTTCTAATCAGGAATATACAATAAATGTCACTGATGAAAAAGTCAACAGGCGAGGCTCAGGGCAGACCCTGAATGAACACTCGTTGATGAAATGTACTCTCACTGTTAGTACTGTGATTGCCATACTGGAGCAAAGAGGCCATGCGACTATCACTGCTCTTTCCAGAAGGCCTACATATTTTAGAGTGATTGTACCTCACCAGAGTCAGTCAGGAACATTGTCTAAATGCTTAACTTTGGTGAAAATGATTTTCACAGTTCCCTCTTAGAATTGTTTTGTGCGTTCCACCAAAAATACAACCTCCAATCGGTCTTTGAGTTCAAAGTTAATGTTACAATCTAGAATACAGGAGAGCTAGAACAATATAGATGCTTCCTAAGTGGTTCACACATATATTCCTCCAAGCTGAAACAGAAACCGCAGATAAAATAATAATACAGAAATGTGGGTTATAATGCTGGGGAAAACGGAGCATTTGTCTGTCTCCTCCAAGTACTAGGAAACATGGTTTGTTTGTTTTTTTAAAGATTTTATTTATTTATTTAACAGAGATCACAAGTAGGCAGAGAGGCAGGCAGAGAGAAAGGAAGGAAAGTAGACTCCCCGCTGAGCAGAGACCCCCCCCCCCAGTGCGGGACTCGATCCCAGGACCCTGGGATCATGACCTGAGCTGAAGGCAGAGGCTTTGACTCACTGAGCCACCCAGGCACCCCAAAACATGGTTTTTGACCGATACAGCTTTAGTATCCAGACTTGCCACATGGGAAGAAAAAAAAAAATCCAACCCCTGCATCCATTCATTCCAAATCCACAGAGCTGAACACTCAGAGAGGGGATCCTGCCTCTCAACAGGGCAGCTCGCTACTTGCTAAGAGCTTTTGTTAACTGCAGGCCCTTGGTGCCTCTTCTCATAAATTCTAGGAAACATATGACTGACTAGGCAGCCCTCAACAGCTGCTCTGTTTTCATCCGCACCCTGTGATCGGACATTCGAGCAGGTGTAGTACACACGGCCCTTCAGCCTTTCCCTTTGTTATTTTTCAATAGGACCAGCTTCGTTTTACATTCAGGACAGGAGGTTACTTTACCATAGTCTGAAGATACTAATGGCTGCTCTTTCTGTTTTCTGTGTGGTAGAGAAAAGAAAACCCAACAGATCTCCCCAGTTTAACAGAGAAGCCTGAGGTTATTTTAACAGAGGATTCCCCCACAGGGCATACAAGACCTTTGTGCAAGCTGCAGTCTCATCATTTAAAATAATAAAAGCAACAAGAACAAACACAGAGATGTATGAGCTCTATCTTTCATTGGGAAAAATGCACGGTATACAGTGAGGCCATCCTCCCACTGACTTCTTTGCAAATCGCCTCAAGAGACCTACTTTAGGAAAATTTAACTACTATAGTCTAAACATGTGTAGGAGTCCCACCCCACCAGAAAATACTGCTCCCCAAACGATGATATCTCAACATAAGCAGAATTATGAGAAATCTCAGTTAGGGAACGGATTTGCACAACAGTAAAGAAATAGATATGTTTTTGCTTATGAACACAAGCAGCACAGGAGAACAGCTCTTCGAAGAGGCATCCCGACCATCCAATTTAAAGCACCCCTTCACACTCCAGGACAGCACACTCAAATCTCTGTGCAGAACTTACGACACATCGTCTGAAAACGTTTATATTTTGTTTACGGTTTTATGTTCAGCCTCTCCCTTCCCCATTCTGTGCAAGCAGGGGCCTTGTACGTCCTACCCACTGCTGCGAACCCAGAGCCATGCCCAGCACTTAGAAAAAAAAATCTTCCATTACTGGTTTGTCTCAGATTTATTACTTCATTTGAAATATATGTTCACACCAGGAACAGGAGTTGGAAAGAAAGCTGAACTGTTTTTTTAAGATTTATTTGAGAAAGAGAGTGTGTGTGAGCACAGGGGGAGGGGACGGACAGAGGGAGAAAGAGAGAAACCCAAGCAGACTCCCTGATGGGGAGCATGACACGGGGCTCCATCTCAAAAGGCTGAGATCATGACCTGAGCCAAAGTCAAGAGTCAGATACCTAACCGACTGGGCCACCCAGGCACCCTGAAAGCTGAACTTCTAACAATCTATTTAGTCACTACTTGAGGACAGAGCCACCAGTTTCCCTCATTCTTCAAGCCAGGCTGCTCTCTGAGACCTTCTCGGCACTCCCAGCAAGGCTGCCAGTTAACCGAACTTCCCCTCTCCAGGCAATTGAAACTCGCACTCTCTGTGAGAAACTAAGCCAACTGTCACTTTCTTACCACTTTCTTATGTAAGTACCTCCCAAGAGGTGACTGGTTCATAGAAATTAGACACAGTCTGTGGTCCTCACACTCCAAATGGCTTCACACTTCTTTTAGCCTCAAAGCCTTCCTTCTTTTCCCCACTCCCAGTGCTAGCTCAGTTTGTACCTCCTGGCACGTACTTGGGGCAGGGAAGTCGGCCTGCCTTGCTAAACAACACCATAGAGCCTCCAAGGTTTATCTAAGAAAGTTCTCTGTTCATTCCTCCATCTTCTGGGGACTCTATCCCCTCAGCTTTACTCTCCTTTCTAAGCAGTGGCCTAAGCGGGGGACTCAAAGACTTTTCTTGGTTCTCCCTTAACATTTAATACACAGAAAACAGCATAGGCGTGAAGGTCCAGGTTAGAATCACAGACTTGGGTTTAAGTCCCGTTTTCCACTTACTAGCTGTCGATCTTCAAGCCAGCTCCTTACCCTTGCTGAAGATTCTCTCATATGTTAAATGGGGATAGTAACTCTACCTACCTCATACAGTTGAGGTGACGGTTAAATGCTATGGTAAATAAAAGTGCACCATGACAAAGCATAAGGAGTCAATGACTGCTAGCAGTAACAAGTTCCTGTGTGATTCGGCCCATTACCTCTCTGAGGCCATCTGCTGCTCTCCTTGTCACTCCCACTCTAGCCACACTGTCCTTGTTCTTCCTCCACAGGGCAGACCTGCTCATGCCTCAGGGCCTTTTCACTGCTATTTTCTCTGGCTAGGATGTTTTCCCCCCAGATGCCCATGTGGCCAGCTCCCCTACCTCCTCGAGTTCTCTGCCCAAATCTTCTCCATGCACTTATCTGACCACCATATTAAATAATGAAGCCTGTCTGTAGCACTTCCAGCATCCCAGTCCCTCTACCGTGTCTCTCCCTGCACTGCCACACCCCCCAGAAGCTCTGGGAAGACAGGGATGTTTGTTCTGTTCACTGATGTAATCCAACTTCCAAAACAACGGTCTCACTTAGGAAGTGACGGTAACTTTGCTCCCAGAGTGCCCAGACCCTGTTCTAGTGTATCCAGCCCTTCTGATTTTCACATGTAATAGCAATCACCATTTTTCAGGAATCACTTAGGTTCCTTGCTTTCTAACTTTCAAGCCATCTGCATATGAAAAATGCTATTTTTAAAAAGAGGAAACACATAACTAGAGTTCAAAATTCAGAAGATCAATGTAAGTACAGTAAAAAGTCCCTCCCTCTCTATTTCTGTCTCCCACATCTTCTTCCCAAAGGCAACCTGTGTTACCAGTTTCTTGTGTATCTTTCCAGGGAAATTCCGTGCAGATATAAGGACATACATGTGTATATATATATATTTTTTAACACAGTGGCAACATATTTGACATAGTGCTTTGCACCTTGCTTTATTTTATTTAACACTCTATTTTGAAAATCCTTCTACATCAGTCTGTAAACATCTACCTCTTTCTTTTTAGTGGCCACATAATATTCTGTGTTTTAGATGTCCCTTATTGCACACAATCACTGTTTTGCTTTTAACACGGACATTGTGATAAATACCTTTTTATAAAGTAATTTTGCATTGATATAGAATAAACATCTGGGAATAGAAATGCTGAGTTGAAGATTACGTTCATTTTAGATGTTTACAGATCTTGCCAAATTACCTTCGAAAACAGCTGTACCAAATTACACTGTCAAAAAAACATATGAGCCCTATTTCCCTGCATCCACTTATCAAAAGTATAGACTTCTATCAGTCAGATTACATATAAGATAATATCTCATGATGCTTTTAGTTTGCATTTTTCTTGTTTTGAGTGAATTATCATGAGGACCGTTCCCTCCTGACACCTTTGATCTGCATGGGCAATTCTACCACCTAAAGGGAAAGCAGCGAAGAGAGCTCCAGGTTATCAACCTGGTTTGAAGAAATTCTTTCAAGGCCCACTAAAACAAGTCACTAAGTCTCCCCTATTTCAGAAGAGCTGGAGACTGGACTGGCCTCCAGCAAAATGCTACTGTGCTGACTCCTCTTTGACTTCTTCTCAGTATCCAGTTCTGATCATATATTATGTCGATCAGCAAAATTACAGCAGGTCCTATGTTAGCCACACTGGATAGCCATGCCTTAGCTAGAGAAAAATATAATTAGAGCAGCAGCTAACTCACACTGAGCACTCTATGCACACACTATACGCCTTATTTAATCCTCACAACAATTTTCTAGGAGACTCTTATTATTTTTAAACAGCCAGGGAAATAGAGGAATAAAAAGGTTGAGCGACTTGCCCAAGTTGACAGAGCATGTGTGTTGCAGAGTTGGGATGCCAAGCCAGGTGCTGACTCCAGAGCGGGAGCTCATCACCACTACACAGTATCACCTGTGCCAGGCAGAATGCCACTGGCGGGTGTGAGTTGGGAGAGGAAGCACATGTGTGCACAAGGGAAGGAGCAATGCACTAGAGTGTGTGCCCTGAAATCTTGGTGAACTGGCAAGTGGCAAAACAGCAGAAAAGCAGGTAACCAAGAGATGGTCTTTTCTCCAGGTGCCGATACTAGTGGACATTTAGATGTGCAAGTCAAAAGTCTGGCTTTAAAACCTGTTGAGGGGGGACACCTGGGTGGCTCAGTTGGTTAAGCAGCTGCCTTCGACTCGGGTCATGATCCCAGTGTCCTGGGATCGAGTCCCACATCGGGCTCCTTGCTCGGCGGGGAGCCTGCTTCTCCCTCTGCCTCTCACTCTGTCTGCTTGTGCTCACTCTCGCTCCTCTCTCTCTCTCTCTCTCTCTGACAAATACATAAAAAAATAAAAAAAAATTTAAAAACTGTTGAGGGGCACCCGAGTGGCTCAGTGGGTTAAAGCCTCTGCCTTCAGCTCGGGTCATGATCTCAGGGTCCTGGGATGGAGTCCTGCATCAGGCTCTCTGCTCAGCAGGGAGCCTGCTTCCCCCTCTCTCTCTGCCTCTCTGTCTACTTGTGATCTCTCTCTCTGTGTGTGTCAAATAGATAAATAAAAACTTAAAACAAACAAACAAACAAAAAAACCTGTGTTGAAAATTCTTGCTTTGGGGTCACCTGGGTGGCTCAGTCTGTTAAATGTCTGCTTTCAGTTCAGGTCATGATGGCAGGGTCCTAAGATCCCCGCATCAGGCTCCCTGCTCAGCAGAGACTCTGCCTCTCTCTCTCTGCACTCACACTGTCTTTCTCAAATAAATAAGATCCTTTAAAAAAGAAGAAAAAAGAAAATTCCTGCTCTTTACTAAATACCAGAAAAACTTGTCTGACTTTTAGTACCTTAAATGCTTCTCAATCTGGGCACTTAAATACATTAATAGAAAACACATTAATAGAAAACATACATAGTAAATATAATTTTTAGTGACAGATATAAATTCTAGTGACTTAAAATATAAAGTGAGCTTAACGACCATTTGAGGCACTAACAAAGCTGTCCACCTCTAAGTACCAAGCCCAACCCGCTTACTCTGCTAAACAAGGTACTGTTAGCAAATGTATTCTTCCTACCTCCATCACAGTCCAAGAGTTGGGGCGGGATGACAGTGGGAGCTTTCAACTGAGGCTCGAATGTCAAACTGGAAGAAAACAACAAGATAACTTCAGTTCCATTATCCATCCTATAGATTTCAAAAACCACACCTGAAAACAAGCAGGGCCAAATCATGGTTAAGTAGCTTTCATTATAGAAGCCTGGGTTTAATTAAGTTCTACACCTTTAAAGTATTTTAGATTTACCTAGTACCTTAAAGGTGCATTGTACCTAGGTCTCAGATGAGAAAAGAGAAATTAACTTTAAAGACCCTTCACAGGGAAAATAAGGCCTTAAATTGCACTGGATTGTTCATACCACAAATACTGCACCTCAATAGCCTCCAGTCTTGTCTCCTACAATCCATTTTTCACACCTCAGCCAGAATAATCTTTTAAAACAAAAGGCAGATTCTATCTTGGTAAAGCTTCTTCAATGGCTTCAGGTAAAGTCCAAACATTTAATGTACCTACTAGGCACTGCAATGTCCTATGAACTATTTAAGATACGATCGTACTAAAATTTATCTGACATTTGTTTAACTGGGTAACCTGTGTTTTATTCAGAAGGTCTTCTATCATAATCATTTTTTAAATGTGTCACATGGTTCTTCACTTCCCCCACTAGAATGTCAGCTCTATGAGGGAAGGACCCATGCAACCTTTTTTTAAAGGGTTTTTTGGGGGGTAGAGGGACAGAGTCGGGCAGCAGAGGGACAGCACCTATGTGGCTCAGTCGCTTAAGAATCTGCCTTCTGCTCAGGTCATGTTCCCGGGGTCCTGGGCTTGAGCCCCACATTGGGCTCCCTGCTCAGCAGAGAGCCTGCTGTTCTGCCTACTTGGGCTCTCCATAAAAAAGGTTTGTGTGTCTGTGTGCTTTTTTTTTTTTTAAAGTAAACTATACCGCGCACCTGGGGCTGGAACTTATAACCCCCAGGATCAAGAGTCTCATGCTCTACCGAAGCCAGCCAGGAACCCCAGGACCCATGCAGCCTTGATCATGGTCTTGGACCAAGCATGGCAGGCATATCCACAAATACTGAGGAGTAAACCCATCAGTACAAAGCTCGGGCACCATCTGTTGGGAGTTAATTCTAACTACAAACACTACCCTCACATCCATGTGGATAAAATGATCTTTCTGCTTTTTCAGAATATCTCCAGGGTGATACTATTGACTTCCCAACGGAGGCTTTAATGTAACCCCCTGTTTTACATTTTAAAGGGACTTTGAGCTTTCAACATATTTCACTTGTTCCTCAAGACAAGTATTAATAGCCAGTTTTAACAAATGAGGAACAGAGACTCTGAGAAGATAATAGCTAGCCCATGATGACCAATAAATGGGAGTGACCATTCTGACCCTGGGAATTGACTTTGAGCTCTTTTCATTGTACCACATGCTCATCTGTGCTGATGAGAAGAATCAGAATTTCTAGGTCTTTCCTCCTCATCCAGAAAGCTTCTCAAGGAAAAAGTCTGACAGCTGACCTCTTTCCACAGATTTCCCTGCTCAACCCATAATGGTTCCCCAACAACAGCTTGAGAGGAGACAGCAAGTCCTGACACCTCTATTTTGAAAGACAGGTGGTTCTTAGCTAATCTCTCAAGTGATAAATGAAACTATTTAGGTGGAGAGACTAAAGACCTTTCTCAGAGTTACAGAGAAATAGGAGTAAAACTGACCACAACCCCAAATCCTTCTCTTTTCTCTTTCCTGCATCTCTAGGAGACAACATCCTACTCCCCAAGTTCTGGGCACTGGGATTTCAATCCGATGACATACATTCCTCAGCTTTTTTTTTTTTTTTTTAAGATTTTATTTATTTATTTGACAGAGAGAAATCACAAGAGAGGCAGGCAGAGAGAGAGGAAGGGAAGCAGGCTCTCTGCTGAGCAGAGAGCCCGATGTGGGACTCGATCCCAGGACTCTGAGATCATGACCTGAGCTGAAGGCAGCGGCTTAACCCACTGAGCCACCCAGGTGCCCTCCTCAGCTTTCTTTTGAAAAGAGGGGGGAATGGCTGAACCTGCTCTTGGGATATCTAACAACCTCACTTCTGGGAGTGCCTCTGGAAAGTTCATCAGGCTGAAGGTCTAGTGGGTTTCCTGCCACTGAGACGTCCCTGTAGGGCTGACTCCATGGTACTTGTGCCCCCTTTCACTTAGGCCTCCAGCTTCTACCAAGACAGGAGGCTAGGTTCTCACCCAGCAGTGCCCTCAGGAAACTGCTACGTCCACCTCAGTCCCTCCTACCTGGCCGCTCCCCTGCCTCCCGCTCCAGCTCTACTTTTGTGAGCTTCTGAATGAACAGAGACGGAGAGCAGGGAAAAACCGAGGGATCGTGAGGCGCCCATGGCAGGTGTGGGCAATTAGATCCAAGCTAGCAATCCAACGCTCCAACCATGTCCTGTCCTTAACCGCTCCAGTTTACTAGGTTTGGTGTGGCAAGTGTTAGAGGAGTTGAGACCTGCTGTCTGATGTTCGCGGGGCAGTCTGGTTTTGGGCATGAGTGCCTGCCTGGGAGGCTGCACTAGCTCCCAGATACACAGCGCAGGTGGACCTGTGGAGGGTCTGCTCCCCAAGACCAGCGCAAGCAGGGATACTGGATCCTAGGGTCCGGCCTAAAACAAAAATTACAAAAGCAATGGAATTAGAATTAACTGCGTGTATGGGTCAGCGAGGAAACTCCTGTACTGACAGAGTTCTAGTTGGAGCCCTGAAAGGTCGGAAACTGATCTTTACCAAATTACCGACCTGGATTACAGTTTGCAAGACGAGCCGGACCTCGACGGGGAGATGGCGGCAAGGAAAAGCTTTTTGGCCCCGGAGCAGTCCAGCCCCTCCGCTGGCTTCTGCGCACACTCCACCTAGCCACCGCCCCACCCCCACCCCGGGCGGCGCGCGCAGCTCTCCGTGCAAGCCGGGCTCTGTTACCTGGGTGACGCGGGACGCGCGCGGAAAAGCAGGACAGGGCGGGTGCGCTTGGTCCGGCGTAGCTCCTCCTCTCCGCTGCAGGCCACGCAGGCTACACCCTGCCAGCAGCTTGCTCTGAAGCGGTTCTTTAGCCGGGAAAGCGCGGTCTCGTGCCGCTCAGTAGTCATCCAGTGAGAAGCCGGGGGTGTGGTGGGGGTAAGGAGCCCGCCGAGTACTTAGGGACTCGCCGCGGCTCTGGCCAGCCTACTGCGGACTCTGGAGCGCGCCTTCGGTTTGTCGCAAGGCGAGGAGTCATAGAGCGGCCACCGGGCTGCACCATGGTGACCCCCTGCCCCACCAGTCTCGTGAGTCCCGCCGCCCGGGCTGGGAAGCGGGACCACGACCAGAACCTCCGCGCCCCGGTGAAGAAGAGCAGGCGCCCACGCCTCCGGAGAAAACAGCCGCTGCAGCCGCTGAACCCGTGCCCGCTCCCCGGAGACTCCGGTGTTTGCGACCTGTTCGAGTCCCCCAGCTCCGGGTCTGATGGTGCAGACAGCCCCGCAGCATCCGCGGCGCTAGGCTGCAGCCCCCTACCCGCTCCTGCCCAGCAGTTTGCGCAGCTAGATCTACAGACCTTCCGTGACTACGGTCAGAGCTGCTACGTCTTCCGCAAGGCGCGGGAGAGCCACTTCCACCCGCGGGAGTCGCTGGCGCGGCAGCCACAAGTGAGGCGTTGGGAGAGCGAGGTCCCCACCCCCGCTCCTCTTCCCCTCTCGGGCTCCTTCCTCTTCCGCTCCGTCTGCCCTCCGTCTGCGCTCCGACGCGCCCCGGGGCACGGAGCTTCGCGACCCGAGCGGGAAGGAGCTTTACAGGGCCAGGCCACCAGCCTCATTTTACAAATGGAGAAAACTGGGGCCTGGACGGCTTAAGTGACCTGCCCGAAGTTTCCGTACTGGTTAGTGGGAACGCGGTAGAATGCAGAGGACCGAAGACAGTTTCTGGGTTCTAGACTCCTCCTGACCCCGGGCAAGCCATTTAACAATTCTGAGCTTATTTCTTCATCTGCAAAGTGGTGGCCCTCTCCCCTCACTGAATTGCTGAGAGGATTACACAAGGTAATGTGTGTACACACTTGGCACAGGGCTAGGTACGAATCCAAGGCTTCCAGGTCCTAGCCCGACCATTACTCTTCGCGCAGCAGCACCGTCCCAGTGTCTCCCAGTTTCCACCGCATTTAGGTTTTCCCTTTTTGTGCCTTCCTCCAGGGAATCTCCCTGGGTTTTCTTGGCAGGTTCCTTCTGCAGACCCTCCTTGCCCAAGCTCAATGGGTCCTCCTCCCACGTCCCTCCCCGCAGGTAACGGCGGAATCCCGCTGTAAGCTGCTTAGCTGGCTGATCCCAGTGCACCGCCAGTTCCACCTCTCCTTCGAATCTCTCTGCCTGACGGTGAACACTCTGGACCGCTTTCTTACCACCACGCCTGTGGCTGCAGACTGCTTCCAGCTGCTTGGGGTCACGTCCCTGCTCATCGCTTGCAAACAGGTACCTCCACGTGGGGTCTGGGGAACAGCCAAACTCACAGCGACTCTCTGGCCACCACCTGGCTTTCCAGCGTACAAGATTTAGTGCTGGGTGGACAGAATTCATTCTGTCCCTACATTTGCAAACCTATATATCCCACAGCTTTAACTTCTCAATAATGGCCCCCACCGTCAGCCCCGTCACCGACCCCTAAATAAATAGGTTGGAGTCAGTCTCAAAAGTAAATCCCAACAGCACTTTGTAGCCCTGCTATTCTAGACTTCCCGGGGGAAAAATATTTAAAAATTCTCAAACCTTTTTTAGCGGGACAGTAGTTAGAGAAACTGCGCTGAAAGTACACCCCAGGCGATTAAAGTGGAAGAAATGGAGAAGCCAAGGCCCAGCTATCTGGCTGGAAGGGATGGGGGGAGTCCTGGTTTTCTCCCAGGTTTGAGACTGGGGTGGGCCTGGGCGCCCCTGTGTTGCAGGTGGAAGTGCACCCGCCCCGCGTGAAGCAGCTCTTGGCTCTGTGCTGCGGCGCCTTCTCTCGGCAACAACTGTGCAACCTCGAGTGCATCGTGCTGCACAAACTCCACTTCAGCCTGGGCGCGCCAACCATCAGCTTCTTCCTGGAGCATTTCACGCACGCTCGTGTGGAGGCCGGGCAGGCTGAGGTCTCAGAAGCCCTGGAGGCACAAGCCCTGGCGCGTGGTGTGGCGGAGCTGAGCCTGGCCGACTATGCTTTCACCAGCTATACCCCCTCCCTGCTGGCCATCTGTTGCCTGGCGCTGGCTGACCGTATGCTACAGCTCCCGCGCCCGGTGGACTTGGGCCTAGGGGGCCACGCCGAGGCCGCAGTGCAGGACTGCTTGGGCAAGCTGCAGCTACTAGTGGCCATAAATGAGACCTCCCTGACTCATATGCTGCCATTCCAGATCCGGGAGAAATGCAGCCTGTCTCCGAAATTGAAATGAAATACACATTTGTCTGTCTACCCTGGCCGGACTGCTGCACCTCTCCCATTGCTGTGAAGGAGGGCGGTCTTGGCCCCTAGAAGACTTCATGGCTCCCAGCTGGTCACAAGGTCATCCTGCAGGTTGTAAATAGTGTACTATAAGAGCGCCTCCTCCTTTATTTATTTTACTAAGCCCACCTGACAGACCTTAGTCTTTCCCCAATAAACAGGCTGTCAGTCTTGGTTTGTCTGAATGCTATTGCCTGCATTGTCTGTGGGGAGGGAGGGTAAAGGCAGATGGGGATACAGGTAGTAAGAATGGAAGGGTCTTGCTCCCCTGGCTCCCACCCTGTAATTAGGTATCCATGTGGGAACACCAGGTCCTTTGAGATTCGAGTCGCTGAGAGGGTCACTTGTAGACCTGTATCCCATGACCTCATAGGAGGCTAAGGACTGCTCATTCCCCAAGGTCCAAAGGGAAGGTGCGGTGTGAACCTGAATAGAACGCACAGCAGTCTATGCTGTCTAGAGGGATGGGGACACACAGGATGCCCAGCTGGAAAGCTTTGGGAATCACCTATGCCAACTAGTTTAGGGCAAAGAAAGACCTACTCTGACAACTAACAGATATTGGAAATGAAGGCTGTCGTGTCCATGACAAATAGAGCCCATTTACCCTGCAATGACTTGGTTCAACAGTTCACTTTTGTCTTACACCTGCTGCAGGTGAGACCAGGAGAACAATGGCACAGTAATCATGGCCATCATTGGGTGCTCAAATGTCCCAGGCGCTGTGGTCAGCATTCATTGTCTCAATCCTCCAAAAACTCCATGTGTGATCCCATTTTTCAGAGAAGGACCCTGGACCACAGGGTCTAGAGCAATCAGGATTTGAAGGCAGGTAATCAGAGCCACACTGCTCAACTTCTCTCACTTACAGGTTTGTGGAAAGGCTTTTAAAAAACCCCTCTTCCTGAGGTAGGTGTGAGACAAGTTATCTACTCAGTGCGTTCCATTCAATAGAGACTATGGAGAACATATTTGGAGAGCCAGCACAGTCCCTGCCTCCAGTCGTGACACAGGTGGGAAAACTGAGTCAAGAAATGAGACTTTTGGCTCAGGTCATGATCCCAGGGTCCTGCGATCCAGCCAGTCCAGCCACAACGGGGCTCTCTGCTCAGCAGGGAGCCTGCTTCCTCCTCTCTCTCTGCCTGCCTCTCTGCCTACTTGTGATTTCTGTCTGTCAAGTAAATAAATAAAATCTTTTTTAAAAAGTGAGACCTAGGCTTGCTGGAGTTACCTCCACAGCAGTCTCATCACTTTCATTCTCACTGTGGTGAGTCTGCCATAGAATTTCAGTTCTCTCACCTCCAGCCAATGTCTTCACTTCTCTGAGCCTGGCAATCTTGATAGAGCTGTTGTCATGCCTTAAAGGAGATCCTGAGGTAGTATAAAATCATGATGAAACAAGTGGGCTCTGGAGTGCTTGAGCAAGTCTCATTTCCACGCACACATGAGTCTCTTCTGTAGAATTAGGAAGAACAATAACCTATTTGATAGGATGGAGGTATGGATTTTTTTTTTGTTTTATTTATTTATCTTGGAGAGGGGCTGAGTGGGGGTAGAGAGAGAGGATGTGCAGATCCTGATGTGGCGCTCCATCTCACAACTGTAAGTTCACGACCTCAGCCAAAACCAAGTGTCTGGATGCTTAACCAATTGCACCATCCAGGCACCTCAGAGATATGGATTTCATTACCTGTTCCATACAAATCCCTCTGCACAGGTCCCTGCATATAGCAAATATTCAAGACACGAAGACTGTTGGCAGCCTGTACAATAGTGGGGAGGGATTTACACAGAAAAAAAAAAAACAAAAAAAACCCAAACCTTGGAGATTGAAATAGAGGCAAATACAGGATAACGTTAGCTATTGGGAGGCAAACCTGTTATTCATTGAACTGTCTTTTCAAATTTTCTGAAAGATTTATAAAACTTAAGTTTGGGGGGGTAAACTCAAGTCATGTTCCTCTATATTTAGAATCAATTTAAATGTAGGATAAATTGGCATAAATGAAAAGCAAACACATTCAAAATTTAGAGACTCTTCCTTACACCTTTCCTCACAAGTACCCTCTAGGTACTCTCCAGCACCAGGAGCACTTACTCTGAGGCCCTCAGATCTCTTCTCTCCCCTTATATTAATGTGTTAAGCTCTCCAGGAAATTTCTGGACTTGGGCTCAGGGATAGGGAAACGCTGATCCCCAAGCTGTTTGAGAAAAAGCTGGTCTGTGATGATGAAAAGGAGAAGGAAAAATTGTATCATCAGACCCAAGTCCCCAAATATCTAGAGCCCTCAGCCCCACTGTTAAGGGTGGGTAGGACCATTGGCTCTTTTACAAAAGTGTGACTTGGGGGAGAAGTTGTTTTCACCAACATTTACTCCATCACTCAGCCAAGATTGATATGGGTGAGTTGGTTCCAGAATCATCCAGATTCGGAGTCCTATAATCATGCTATTCCAGCTCCTTTTGCCACATTTTTATGTACAATGTCCCTATTTTTCTGCATTTTG
Source organism: Meles meles (assembly GCF_922984935.1). Taxonomy (NCBI): domain Eukaryota; kingdom Metazoa; phylum Chordata; class Mammalia; order Carnivora; family Mustelidae; genus Meles; species Meles meles. The sequence continues at coordinate 98,237,719 of NC_060068.1, forward strand.
GAATTCACTGATGAAAAAGGAGTCTATTCTGTAAAATCAGGAATGGCCTCAGGTGAGAGATGTTCCCAAAACTCAACTAAGAGCTCCCCTACTCCTTTTACAGACTGGGAAGATAGGGAGGGAGGGAGGATCGGCTAGTTACTAGGCTACTCAGGAATCAGAACTAAGCCAAGAATAGGTTGTGAGAGGCTGGAGGAGCACTGAAAAGCCTCCTTAAAACATCAACAACATCAATTTATCCACATCAAGCACCAGTTGCATTACATAATCTCATTTTAATGGCACCTCTACTGAAGTTAGCGTTATGATTTTCCTTTCTTAAAAAAAATTTTATAGTCATCCAGGGATGACTGGTTGGCTCAGTCAGTTGGACATCTGTCTGCCTCTAGCTCCGGTCATGATCCCAAAGTCCTGAGGTTGGGTCCCACAACAGGCTCCCTCCTGGGTGGGGAGTCTGCTTCTTCCTCTCGGGGCCCCTCTCCCCTGCTCATGCTCTCTCTCAAATAAATAAGTCTTTAAAAAAAAAAAAGTAATCTCCACACCCAAGGTGAGGTTCGAACTCACAACCCTGAGATCAAGAGTCACATGCTCCACCAACTGAGCCAGCTACGTGCCCCAGTTTTATGCTTTTCCTAAAGATCTGGTGGAGCTCCTGGTTCCAATCCTCAGGTACTCTCATCCTGAAGTCAGAGCCCCTCACTGAGGGTATCATTGATATCCCTCATTGATTGTGGTGTCAATCAGTGATACCACACCAATTCTAGCTGCCTGACCTCACCTCAACCAGGTCTCCCCATTTATAGATGTATCCAAAAGTCTCTAAGTCTATTCTAGCTCTACTATTGTAGAACCGTCTCCAACACTGTTAAGGGGTGCCTTTAATAATCCAGATAACAGGGAGAAATAAAAAGGGATCATACCACTTTAAAAGAGGATTTTCATTACCACTACTTCGTATAAGACACAAACAAGGTGACCAATAGGAAGTTACCGGGGTAATTTCAGATGACTATTCAAATTCGCCATATCTAAGAGTGGTCTGAGGGATCCCCTCATCCAGGGATTTAGAGGTGCTCCTTCTTGGGAGAGGCCCTCGTCTTGGGAAGGGCAGCCAAGACTTCCTCCGAGCGACCAAGGCCAGCTGTGTACAAAGTGGCCAAATGCTGCGGTGGCCAAATGAGGCTTTCGGGGGAGAAAGAGACTGGGGTTTTAGGGGATTTAGGACCGTGCAGTGCGGCGTTTTCCGAAAGGGGAGGAGCATTTGTAGATGTCGCTTTCTCTTAACTGACTCTCTTTTAAAGGCTACACGCAGGCGTCGCTGCCCGGGAAAATGCGGGGCTAGGGGTCCGGGGAGCGCTTCTAGGCCATCAGGCAAAGAGAAACCAAGGGCAAGTCGTAAGTCAAGACCAGAAGTGCACCCCAGCCTTGCGTAAGGATCTTCTGTAGTCTGGGGGCAGTTCTGCGGCATTCCTACATTTGCACCAAATCCTACGAGGCGGTACTACGAGGTACTATGAGGCTCCTGCCGGAGTCAGGCTTTGGCGAGTGTCACTCCGCGTTTATTTCGTGCCTTACGGCTGGGGGTGGGAAGAAAAGAAGAAAGAGTTGTTAACTTTTCCGTCCTTGCTGTCCGAAAGGGGAAAGGCGGTACCCGGTATTAGGGACCGGTGGGGCTAGTTCACTCCTCCTCCCGTCTGGTGCTGCCTGGAGGCAGCGGCGCCAACCCTCCCCAAAAGGGCGCTCGCGGGCCGGGTCCCGCGCTCGCCGCTCCCGGGGGAACCCGCGTTGCCAGGTTGGGTTTAACGCCTCCGCCCGCGCGCAGATTGTCCGGGGCTGAAGGCGCCACCTCCGGCGCTCAGGCGCGAGCCGCCCCTCCCTCGCGGCAGTCTTCACTCTCCACTTGGCCCTCCCTCCGCACCCCTACAGCCACCCCCTCGCCTCCACCCCGACCACGCGCTTACCCCGCAGGCGCCAGGCGGGGCGCTGACTGTGGGTCGCTATTCCGGCCGCGGCCACGGCCGCCGAAGAACCAGCACCGCGTTCCTGGGCCGAAGCCGGCGGGGAGGCAGGATGCAGTCGTGCGGAGGCGCCGCGGCGGGACGCCGAGCCTTCGACCGCATCTGCCCCAACAGGATGCTGGAGCTGGGGGGCCGGCCTTTCGTCAAGCCGGGGAAGCTGGAGAGGAAGGTGGGGCCGGGGGCCGGTGCCAGGCAGGGTCCGCACGCTCCGGGGCCCGAGGGCTGACCTATCCTCACGGTTTTTGTGTCCGGCCAGTTCGCCCCTCCGCGGAAGTTCTTTCCTGGTTGCAGCGGCAGCAGCCCAGTGTCGATATACGAAGATCCCCGGGACGCGGAGCCCGCGGCGCTGCCAGGTGAGCCTGGCGGCTCCCACGCGATCCCTCGGGTTCCCCGCTCCGGGTGGGTAGCGCACGCGCGGCTCAGATGAACTTTTCCCCTCTGGGCTCCAATGTCCTGACGGGAGGCCAGTGGCGAGCTCTGGCTCGAGAGACTCAGGGCCCGCCTGGTGCGTGTCCCCGATTCTCCCCGCGCAGCCCTCACCACCATAGACCTGCAGGACCTCGCCGACTGCTCCTCGCTACTCGGGTCCGACGCGCCGCCTAGTGGTGACTTGACCGATTCGCAGGTATCTCCCCTTTCTCCCGAAGCCCGGCGGCCTCCAACAGCCCAAATTCCGACTCGGGACTCCGGGGTTCCTTTCCGCAGAGGCTCATCTCGCGCCGGCGCGCAGGCAGATTTAGCTAGTGGGGGCAGACGTCTTGTCGGAATCTCAGCCCTGAGGATCGGAACTTCTTCCCTCCCTAGTCTGTGGCGTCGGCGGTATTCTCAGAGCTGTTCTGACCAACTTGGGACAGAGGGGCTCACCTGGAGAACTTTCCTCCAGGGAAGGGGTCTCCTGTTCTCCCCCCCTATTCCCTGGAGCCGTGACAAAGCAATCTGGAGGTTGAGCACGGAGGAGCCAGGCGAGTAGGTGGGAGCAAAATGAAGCGCTGGGCACCTGGTACTTGTCCTGCTCCCAACATCCCTGCCCGGCCTAACAATTTTCATTCCCTGGGTATCAAAGGAGTGTGAAGATTGACTCGATCAAGACTGGAAAAGACGAATAGAGTTTACATTTAGAGGAAGAGGGACGAAGGACAAAGAACTCTGGAAGAGATCTGACAGCAAACGTTCCTCTCTGCAGAGATGGCTCTTCAGCATTTGGGCACTTTAAAAAAGTCATTTTCTCCCCCTGCAAAGGTTCATGTCACTTACCCTCATGGGGCAAAGAGGTATTTGACTTTTTCTTTTCCTTAAAAACTTATTTCCCTACTCCCATCCCATTTATTCCACTTGCAAGGGCTGACATTCCCAGGTTGATGAAGGAACCTCCCAGCATTGGTGTCTGGGATGCCAGAAGCCTGCCTGGCCATCGATGGGACATGAAGTGCCCAGAAGGACAGGAGGTCTTAGCTAGATGCAACCTACAGGAGGAGTGCCAGTTCCAGCTTCCTGGCAGGAGGTCCTGGGGACCTAGGTCCCTAGGGGAAATGTCCAGCACTGAAGACTCCAGAAGATATGACCACCTCCGAGAACTGATATTGGTAGAAGAACACGGCCTTCCAGGTTTCCCCAAGTACCTTTAGAGTTGGGTAAGAGCCCAGATGGAGTCAGGGTAGGTGGCCACAGAAAGCAGAGAGTGGGGAAGGCAAGGGATGAGAGTGGGCATTGCACTGCAGATTCTGTTTTGTTTTTCTCTTTAGATCTGGATGCTCAAATAAGGAAAGACAGTGCTTGAGCATCTTTCAACCAACCCAGAGGCCCATTCACTGTCTTACTCCAATATGTTTATTTTACAAGTCATGAAAACCATGCAGGCTCTTCTTGAATTTTTGCCCAAGTATTCAGAACTTAAATTTCACATCATTAGCTTTTTTTGGGGGTGGGGGCTGCCATTGTGGTTTGGGAAAATGCCAGATTTTTAAATCTAATTGGGAAGCTAGGATTCAAAGTTTCAAGCACAGAGCTCATGTGAGATGGCCCAAGAGGTCCAGGACTTTTCCTGGGGGGAGACACAGCTGGTAGAAGGGGAAAGACATCCCTTAGAGGAAGATCCCCTGGAAAGACCCTGGCCAGTGCGCGCTCAGGTCAAATTTCCTAGCCTCCTTCCTGCTGGGTAAGATGAGCCCAGAGGAAACACTTCAGAAGTGTTTGTTTGAGGTCCAGAATGAGCCAATGACTTGGGATAGCATGGGAGGAAGCATTTCCTGGGCTCCAGTTCTGACTTAGCCTCAAGCCTCCTCATGGTAAGGGCTTTGGCTGAATATCTATTAAGAGGAAGACCTTTCAGCCCTTGGAAAATGAGTCTTGTTTCTGGGTCCTTCAACCAGGGCAGAACTAACTTGTGCTTCAGAATTTGTCTTGGCCCTTTCTAAGCTCCTTTCACCCTTATAGCCTCAGTTCCCAACTGGTGCTTGAGGCTTCCTAGACCAAAGCATTCCATGAAAGCTAATACTTGTACTTTCTTCAAGGTTAGGGTCAGAGTAAGTTCCTCTTTTCAGCAATATTTGAAAGGTAGAGAAGGGCTTTGGGGAAATAAGTATGAGTAACACAAAGGAATCAACAATAGTGGAAGCAGTAGAATAGGTATTTCTGATGGGCATATTGGATGCATTCCCCCACACCATATGCCTCGAGAAACTTCTTTCCTCTTCCCCAGTGCTGTCTTCATTGGAAGACAGGCTTTCCTTAAAAAAAGAGATAAACGCTAGAGGCAATGAGGTATGCAGGAAAGAAGATTGAAATAGTCACCATCCTTCTAGGACAGGAGCCCCAATTAGTTGGGTGACTTTGGGCAATTCACTTTCTCTAAGCTTCAAATTCTTCATCAAACGGGGAGGAATCACTTCCTGGGCCCTGCGTGCTTCCTACATTGGGTGAGAATTAACATAGGGACTCTGTGTAAAAGAGTTTTGTCAACTCTTAATGTCCACGAATTAAGAGAATAAGAGGGCCTCCCACTGTCTCCCTCGGCGTCACGCAGCCAGGCACACTGCGGGAACCGAGGAAGAGCGTCCAGTTCAAGACATGGGAGGTGCCTCGCACCTTACCGAGAAAGTAGACTCTGACTTGCTGAGAAACAGAAGAGCAATAGGCCTTGCTGCCCGCGGAACCGAAGCACTTTCTATAGCATGCCTGCTCCCTCAGCATACAGCATAGCCTACCTTTTCCCTCCCTGTTTGGGGAGAAGGTGGTTTGGCTGCGACTGAGCCTCGGCGGGATACACAGCCTCACGTTATTTCTCCGGATGCCCCTGCACGCCGTCAGGTCTTGGGAGGGAAATCCGAGCGGACGCACACCTGTTCCCTTACCTTAGGGCACGACTCCTAGGCGGGTCCGAGGTAAGTTGAACGAGAGGTTCAGCTGGAGCCGGAGGAACGCCTCGGGCTTCACGTGAGGAGGCAGCTGGTTGGCTGGTGGCGGGCCAATGAGGCGGCGCGGGGACTGCGGGCGACCGGCTACCTGGCGCCTGGCCACTAAGCTGAGCGCCGAAGGACTCCCGCCGCAAACACAGCTCCGCACAGTTTCCGCGCCCTTCAGGATCCCGGGGGACCCGGCCCTTGCTACGACTGTTCCGCTCCTCACCATTGCAATGCAAGCCTGCTGGGTTCCAAGCCTGGGATGGGGCTTTGATTTTCAGGTAGGAGGCTCGGTTGCGAACTACGGTGCGTGCACACCTGCTGCCAGGCCCGGGAGGGCGACCGTCGGTCTGGGAAGCGCTTCAGACCTGCTGGACTCGACATTAACTCTTTTACACCTCTGGCTTATTTCAGAACCATTCTCTGCAGACGGCAGCGGACTTCGATCTGCAGGATTTCAGAGACACAGTGGACAATCTCACCGCAGGCAAGTGCAGTCTCCTTGCAGTTAAGTAAAGGGAGGCGGGGACGTTCCCCACTCCGCAAATCAAACTAGTTCAGATTTCGATTTCGTGGTCGCGTAAGTGGTAAACGCAGCACCTGTCAACATCGTCAGTAACTCGTCAATGGGTCCGGCTCTTTCATATTTATGAGACGACACCCTTTCTAATGGAGATGAATCGCTAAATTTATAGAGCTTTCCCAGTCTAACGGGTTGAGTTCTCGGAGAGGGAGCCTACTCTGTGATGCGGTCAAGGAGAGGTTGGGGGACAGGAGTGTACAGAACGGCGGAGCTGTGTGACTTGGGGCAGTCTTGTCCTGGCCGCCATAGAGTCTGATTTCAGATCAACTCGATAGGCATATATGGAGCGCCTGCTGTGTATGAAGAAGATATCAGAAAGGGCCTGGGAAAAAGTAGGGATTGCAGAGTGAGGGATGCTTTCCTTAAGTCTTTACATAAACCCTACACCCGGCGTGGCAGGCGTGGCAGGCGTGGCAGGCGTGGCAGGCGTGGCGTTTTGTCCCTGTAGCTAGCCGGGCACGAGTCTGAGGCTGCAAACCTAGCTCCCACTCTTCCTCAGACTCATCCTCTTTGATGTCGCCTCCTCTGGCCGGCGGAGACTTCCCCTTCTCTCCTTGCGACCTATTGCCATTTGGGCCCTGTCTCTCTCCACCGCTGGACCTAAAGGCCCTGCAGTCACCGCCGCTGCGCCCTCCGGACGTGCCCCCGCCTGAGCAGTACTGGAAGGAGGTGGCCGACCAGAACCAGAGGGCATTGGGGGACGCACTCGTTGAGAATAACCAAGTAGGGGCACTGGGCTGGCCGCCAAGAATCCTGGGTTGGGGACAGGGTATGGAGCTCTGGGCGGAAATGGGGATTGCATGAACGGGAATGTGCCGGGGTGTAAGTCAGAACCAGTGGACGGACCAGTGCTTCACGTAGCTGCCCATTGCTCCAGTGGCTCTCCTCAATTTCCATCCTTAGTAGTGGGAATAATCCTGCCCCACAAGATTGATTTTTTTTAAAAATTTTATTTTGTCAGAGAGAGCGAGAGAGCGAGAGAGCGAGCACACAGGCAGAGTGGCAGGCAGAGGCAGAGGGAGAAGCAGGCTTCCCGCCAAGCAAAGAGCCCAATACGGGACTCTATCCCAGGACGCTCAGATCATGTCCTGAGCCGAAGGCAGCGGCTTAACCAACTGAGCCACCCATGCGTCCCCAGATTGATTTTTAATAGGGACACCAGTATTTACCGAAGGCTTTATACGCCTGGTATTGTGCTTATCAATTTACTTTTTCTTCTAATACTTACAACCACTGAATAAGATACCCTTACTACCCCATTTTACAGGTTATGAAACTGAGGTATAGGAAGATTGAACTTCAGAGGCAGACTCTGTATCTGCTTTTTGACCAAGTCCATACTCTTCACCACCATGCTACACTGAAGATTGAGATACATTTTGTCTAAGTGATTTGTGAAAACAAAGGACAACTAAACAAACGTGGTTATTATTCCCGCCAGTGCAAGTGCCCTTGGGTCTCCAGTTCCAGATTAGATGTTAGGATCCTGGTATAACTCATGCAAGTATACAGATGAGACCGACCACGGTGGCCTACCTCGTAATGTTTGGGTCTCCTTCTGCAGCTGCACGTGACGCTGACCCAGAAACAGGAGGAGATCGCCTCGCTCAAAGAGCGGAACGTGCAACTGAAGGAACTTGCCAGTCGGACCCGGCACCTGGCCTCGGTGCTGGATGTAAGTGGGGTGCGGGCGTGTGGGACACTGCGGGACGTCGGAAATGTTCCTATGAAGCTCCCACCCTGTTCCCAGGACTGGGACCCAGGGGGGTTGGGAGAAGGACGGTGGCTGCTGAGAGCTTGCTGAGCCATCTGCAGCCCGCATCTAAGCCCGCGGAGTTCGAAAGGCGCCCGGGTCTGCTTTGCGCACCCAGTGCGGGGGGAGTCCAGCCGGCCCCAGCTTGGCGCTCCTCCCCATCTTTTGTAGAAGCTGATGATCACGCAGTCCCGGGATTGCGGAACGACAGCCGAGCCCTTCCTGCTTAAGGCGACAGCCAAAAGGAGCCTGGAGGAGTTGTTCAGTGCTACCGGGCAGGATTGCGCGGAAGTGGACGCCATCCTGAGGGAGATTTCCGAGCGCTGTGATGAAGCGCTGCAGAGCCGCGACCCCAAGCGACTCCGGCTACAGCCGGAGCCCGCGAAGAGCGAAGGCAAGCCGGGGCACCTGCACGGCAGCTTCCGGGGGCTGCGCACAGACTGCAGCCGGAGCGCGCTCAACTTGAGCCACAGTGAGCTGGAAGAAGGTGGCTCCTTCAGCACTCCCATCCGCAGCCACAGCACCATCCGCACCCTCGCTTTCCCCCAGGGCAATGCCTTCACCATTCGGACAGCCAACGGGGGTTACAAATTCCGCTGGGTCCCCAGTTGAGCTGGGATGTGGTGGCCCCAAACACTGCCCTGTATCCGGACTAAAGCGCCGGGAGGCTAAGTGGGAGTAGCTGCAACGTTTTCCTGAACCTGGCTTCTCAGAAGAGCTCCCCCTGCTGGGCGAACGCCACCCTGAAACTTACGTTTCAGCAACAAAAAAACGTCTAGATAATGATGTAAAGTCCTGGTATAAAATACTGTATATTCCTTCCCCTTTCACTGTGTGTGTGTGTGTGTGTGTGTGTGTGTGTGTGTGTGTGTGTCTGTGTGTGTCTGTGTGTGTGTGTGTGTGTGTGTGTCTGTGTGTGTGTAAACACACACAATCTCAAACAAAATTTTTTAAAAGATTTTATTTATTTATCTGACAGAGAGATCACAAGTAGGCAGAGAGGCAGGCAGAGAGAGAGGAGGAAGCAGGCTCCCTGCGGAGCAGAGAGCCCGATGCGGGTCTCGATCCCACGACCCTGAGATCATGACCTGAGCCGAAGGCAGCGGCTTAATCCACTGAGCCATCCAGGCGCCCCAATCTCAAACAATTTTAAAGGTATTTTTAACAGCTTTGAATGATAGACTTTTAGAACGGGAAAGGACTTAGAAATCACTTAGCTATTTTATAATTATATAATCCCCTACTTTTATAAGAAGGAAAAGTAAGCTCGAAGAGATTAAGTAATTTTCCATAAGCAGCAGCATTTATTGGGAATTTCCAGTCTTTCTCACTAGTTATTTAAAGATCGTAGGTCCAGAATCCAGGTTTCTGAGTGAATGCTTCATTACATCACTGAACTTTCTCTGGTCCTAAGGACCCTTAATTGTCTTGCTGTTGAAAACTCTTATTCTGGCTGGAAGAATAAAAAGTTAGGAGAGAAGCCAAAATACTTGCTTTAGGGCAATAAAGTAGAGAAAAATATAGATGCTCAGAGGCAATGGGCTATCTACAAAATAGGTACTAAGTACATTTGTAATGATCATTCATATAATTTTGTAAGATTTATGGTTTACATTTATATTATAGTTTATATATCTGAACAGAAGAAACACACAAAAAGCAAACTTGGTTGATAAAGTTTTAAGAAAATGACATACTTCATGTGAAAAAGAATATATATTTTTATATCTGTGTGCGTGCATGTGCGTGTGTGTGTGTGTGCTCACGAGTGCGTGCAGGTGCACATGTACCAGAAACCAAGTGTGGAAATCTTGGTAAACCTATTTGAATTCCATAGATAAAACTGTGGTGCACATTATTGTCATACATTTCTAGGGCTGATCTTCTAAGAAAAACTTAGACATTTAGTGTCTTCACTTTGACTTTTTTCTCTTTCCTTTTGTGTGTGTGTTTTTTTCTAGTCTGTTGTGAAATTATGTGACTGGCATATATATGTCAGGTAGTATTTTTCCCAGCCTTCCCAGTTCTCAACACGAGAGCTATTTCTTTCTGTGTCCTCAGCATGGGCAAGTTTCCTAGCCTGTTACCTCATATCGTTCATTCTGCCATCTAAGTGGTGATATCAGGTTAACAGGGGAGCTGGGCAGGGCAGCAGAACCCGCTCTTCCAGTTTGTTCTATGTACTGTTATCTGTATTTAGGAGCCAAAAAAAAAAAAAAAAAGTGATAAAATAGACCACATTTCCTCATATTTTGTCTAACAAATGGACTCTTGAAAAGTACACTGAACAGTTGAAAATTCTTTTCATCAGCTTATATATAAAATTACTGAAGTTCAGGTTCAGAAAAAACAAAAACAACAAAGACCCTTAACTTGTCCTGAGAAATGATCCGCAGAAAGAGACTGGCAAATGACAAGCAGGCAGCCCTTCTCCTTTTTTCCCAGTACAAGGAGGACGAAGACTTTTTGGGTTAGGGCTGAAAGTCAAGGGGTTGGTGCCTGAGGGATATAACTCTTCATTAATCTCAAAGCTGTGGGGGAAACCAACAGTAGTTTCTACTTACACGGAAGGCAGGAACTCTTGCAGTCGAAGCTGTTCTAAAAATACACTTACAAGAGGTGTGTCTAGGTGGCTCAGTCAGTTCGGTGTCTGCCTTTCCATCAGGTCATGATCCCAAGGTTCTGGGATTGAGCCCAGAGTCGAGCATTGGGCTCCCTACTCAGCGGGGAACATGCTTCTCCCTCTTCCTCTGCCTGCCACTCTCCCTGCTTGTGCTTTCTCTTTCTGTCTCTATTAAATAAAATCTTAAAAAAATACAAGTCAGAGGCCTTGTGATAGATACTACTAACCTTATTATTCTGTAGTTAAAAAATTTTTCCTTTCCTTTCCTTTTTTTTTTGGAGTTTTTTTTTTTTTGAGAAAATGGAAAACTTTAAACACTATAATAGCTTAAATTGCTATTAATCTTTGTAAATATTACTTTTATGTAAGTGAATCTCATCAACCTGTTGTAAATCTTAAATTTCAGTTAATTCCAAAGGAAATAATGTTATTGCTCCACTTTTAAAATAGGACACAGTGTGGCTTTTGTTAACAGATGAATATGCTATTTGGTTTGACATACACTGTAGATGGTAAACGTGTGCCCATCATCACAGTGGCGGGGACTTGCATACTTGCTGCAAAGTCAAAACTAGTCCAATATGTCCTTTGCTGCCTCCTGCTCATAATTTGGTGTGAATAAAAGGTCATAAAGCTATGGTTGAAATTAAGGCATCTTCTTGTGACTATTAACATTTGAAAAAATATAATAAGAAAAAACCTACTGTAGACTGACTTTCACCATTCACTGTACTAGGGGGCAGGGAATAGGTGGGAGGGAGATGTTTCTAAAGGTCACTAGGTTGACATAGCTGTCATCCTTCTCACGAACCTAGGTCAATTTAGTGTCACTGGAGGTTAGATTACACAGAATAGAACAGAGAAGGGAGTGAAAGAGAATTTAATCTTTCCCTAAATGTAGAAAATTAGCAAATCATCTATTCCAAAGCGATACACATAAAGAGTTACTTCTAAACAGAAAGGTTTGATCTTTTTAAAAAGATTTATTTATTTTTATTTTAGAGAGTGAGAAACAGAGAGAGCAGGGCTGGGGGCCAGAGGGAGTAGGAGAGAGAGAATCCTCAAGCAGGCTCCCCACTGAGTGTGGAGGACCAGGACCCTGAGATCCTGACCTGAGCCCAAATCAAGAGCTGGACGCTTAACTGACGGAGCCACCGCGGTGCCCGAGAAAGGTTTAATCTTAGTGTCTCCATCTTCCCTACAAACATACATACATATATTTATTTATTATTATTTATTTATAAAATATTTTATTTATTTGACAGAGACACAGCCAGAGAGGGAACACAAGCGGGGGCGGGGGTGGGTGGGAGAGGGAGAAGCAGACTTCCTGCTGAGCAGGGAGCCCTATGTGGGGCTCGATCCCAGGATCCTGGGATCATGACCCGAGCCCAAGGCAGATGCTTAAGGACTGAGCCACCCAGGCGCCCCATTTCCTACAAATCTTTAGATTTTACACAAATATTTATAAGAAAGCGTAAAATAAGAGTATAAGATCTCAGAAAACAAGAAAACCTGATGTAATTAATGTAAAATTAGCCTTGAAAATTGTATTGTATTTCTTTAATCTCTAATGGCTGAACCAGGAAAGGCATTTAAGCAAGCATGAATGTGGATTCCACATTCCATTCTGACTTATTTACATTAGAAGTACATTATTTTTCTTTTTGTAACAGTATATATTATACCGTATTATAACAGTGATACATATTTGTTGTAGAAGTGAAAAATAAATCCCCCATTTAATAATGCACCAATTTAATCAGTGTATACTGGATACTTACTGTGTGCCAGGTGTTGGGTATACGCTGGTAAATACAGCAGGTGTAGCTCTGCCCCTTTGGAGTTTAGAAGTTAGGGAATGAGACATATAATAACCTGCAAACACATAAATCTGTAATTTAAAATCAGGAGAGGTACCTATCAGAGATAGAGAAGAACAGTGGAAAATCCATTTACATAAGGGAACCTGGGGACTTCGCCTTAGAGGAAGAAATTTTAAGTAGTAAATTTGAAATTTTATCAAGCAATACACACAGGGTTAAGAAATAAAATAATAGGGGCGCCTGGGTGGCTCAGTGGGTTAAGCCTGTCTTCAGCTCAGGTCATGATCTCAGGGTCCTGAGATGGAGATCACATTGGCTCTCTGATCATCAGGGAGCCTGCTTCCCCCTCTCTCTCCCTGCTTGCCTCTCTGCCTACTTGTGATCTTTCTGTCAAATAAATAAAATCTTAAAAAAAAATAGAGAACTTAAATGAAAGTAATGATCTGCATCTCCCATTGTTAATGTACTCACCAGACACAACCATTTTTAAAAAAATCTCTTTCAGCTGCTTCCCTTGCTAATTCCTGCCATATCCCCAAATCACTGGTTTTCAACACCAGCTCTCATTAGAATTACCTGGAGAGGTCTGGAAACAGTACAAAACATGTGGGCTTTACCTGCAAAGGTTCTACTTTAACTCATTGTGACAGCATCAACATTTAGTTCTGCTTCAGTTAAATATTACTTAAGATTTTGATGTTTTGAAATCACAGATTTAATGGAATGTTTATGCTCTAAATTGGTACATATAACATGATTTGAAAAGAATGTGAATTCTCAATTTACTGAGTGTAGTGTACTTTAAATGTCAATTAGATTAGGTGGTTGATATTTTTGTTCAGATCATCTTTATCCTTACTGATTTTTGTTTTTTCTGTCTATTCAAATCCTATTAAAATCTTCAACTCTAATTTTGAAATTGTCTATTTTTCCCTTTCATTCTGTCAACTTTTGCTTCACATACTGTGAAATTTATTAGGCACACATATTAAGGTACATGTATTTATAATTATTATATATATTTTAAGGTATTGGCCTTTTCTATTGTTATGGAGTGTTTCTATGGTCATATATTTGTCTTAAAATGTATTTTGCCTGGATCAACATAGTTGCTCCTACTCTTCTCTATATATGGAATTTTAAAAGTTTTTATTTACACGATCTCTATACTCAACATGGGGCTCAAACTCACAACTCAGAGATCAAGAATCAAATGCTCTTATGACTGAGCCAGCCAGGTGTCCTTAGAATATTTTTTCTTTTGTTTTATTTGCAATGTATTTATTTATTTATTTTTTTTTAAGATTTTACTTATTTGACACAGAGAGTGATCACAAGTAGGCAGAGAGGCAGAGAGAGGGGGAAGCAGGTTCCTATGGAGCAGAGAGCCTGATGCGGGCCTCGATCCCAGGACCCTGAGATCATGACCTGAGCCAAAGGCAGCGGCTTAATCCACTGAGCCACCCAGGCGCCCCATGTTGATACATTATTATTAACAAAAGTTCATATTTTATTCAAATTTCCTCACTTTTTACCTAATGTCTTTTTTTCTATTCTGGGATCCCACCCAAAATAGTTGTCATGACTCCTTACACTTACCTTGTCTGTGGTAGTTTCTAACATTTTTTGTTTTTTGTTGTCCTTGACAGTTTTGAGAAGTGCTAGTCAGGTATATTTTATTTTATTTTATTTATTTTTAAAATATTTTTAAAAAAAGATTTTATTTATTTGACAGACAGAGGTCACAAGTAGGCAGAGAGGCAGGCAGAGAGAGGAGGAAGCAGGCTCCCCACTGAGCAGAGAGCCCGATGCGGGGCTCATTCACAGGACCCTGAGATCATGACCTGAGCCGAAGGCAGAGGCTTTAACCCACTGGACCACCCAGGTACACGGTCACATATATTTTAAAATGCCCCCCAATACTGAAATGTATCTAATGTTTTTTTATCATGATTAGAGGGGTGGAAGTTCATATAGGAAAAGTTCCATTTTCATCACACTATGACAAGTTTACATTTTGTCAATGTAATTTATGACTGTTGATTGTTGACTTTGATTACCTGACCATGAAATGTTCATCAGATTCCTTCACTATAAAGTTACTCTTTCTTCCTTTTATCCCTGTGCAACTAGTACATGGAGCCTACCCTTAAGAAATGGAGAGTTGGGGGCGCCTGGGTCTGCCTTGGCTCAGGTCAGGATCTCCAGGCTCTGTGATCAAGCCCCACATGTGGCTCTCTGCTCAGCAGGGAAATCTGCTTCTCCCTCTCTCCCTGCCCTTTCCCCTGCTCATGCTCTCTGTCTCTTTCTCTTAATATATAAAATCTTAAAAAAAAAAAAAAAAGAGTTGTGGAGGTGGCTGGATGGCACAGTTAAGCACTGACCCTTGTTTCTGGCTCAGGTTTTGATCTCAGTGTTGTGAGATTGAGCCATGGGTCAGCCCCACACTGAGCATGAAGTCTGCTTAAGATTCTCTGTCCCTCTCCCTCTGTTCCTCCCCTCCCCTCCAATAAATATATATCTTAAAAAAAAAAAAAAAAGGAAACAGGAGGTGTATTGTCCCTCCTTGGGGTAGAGTATCTATACAAATTATTTGGAATTTTTCTGCATGAGAAATTTGTCTCTTTTCTCCATAGCATTTGTATCTTAATGCTGTCACTGTCTCTCCACCCAACCGTCCATCCATCCATCCTATCAACTCTAAGTTAAACAAAGAAAATAGTAAAAATTATCTTCCTCTGTGAGACCCAATATTATTTCTAAATCTAAGCTGGTTATGTCTTTTTAACAATCATTTATTTTTAAGTTCCAGTGTAGTTAACATACAGTGCTGCATTAATTTCAGGTGTCCAATAGAGCTTTCAACAATTCCGTATATTGCTCAGTACTTATCAAGGTAACTGTACTTTTAATCACCCTCACCCATCCCCTACCTACCTCCCCTCTGGTAACCCTCTGTTCTCTATAGGTAAGAGTCTGGTTTTTTTGGCTTCTCTCTCTTTTTTCCCTTTGTTTCTTAAATTCCACATATGAGTGAAATCATATGGTATGTCTTCTTCTTATCTATGCCCAAACATAACTGAGCTGAACAATGTTCATTATGTTTGGTTTCATTTTACTAATATTTGGCTTTTACCTAAAACTTTACAATGACATCCTCTATACCCTATTATTATTTTTGTAATAGTTCAGTATATATGCTAATTACTATTATTACAGATGAAGGAAAAAATGGATCAAGGCTAATAAGTTCTCACAGCAGATCAATGAATGAATGCCTCTATAATTGATTCCTAGCTTTGCTCCCACTTCAATGAGTCTTGTTAAATGTATCTCTTTATAAATTTTAAGACTTCAAAGAAAAAATCCTTCCCATTTTTTTCTCAACTTTGTTCCTCCAATTCAAAGTTTCCCTGTCTTTGAGTAATAAACTTTAAACATATTAGACTGTAGGGAAGAAATTAAAGCTAGGTTTTTCTGCAATGTTTAGGAAACCATCAATTAGCAAAAACTAAAAAGTAAAATCAGAACATTACCATGACAACAAGATGAAGGCCAGTACTGAACAAACAAAATGTAAAACTGCAAATTCAACAACTAATAAAGAACTTACAGGTGCTACTACTTAGAGAAACTTTAGCTTTAGGTTCTTTTGTTTCTGGACTGAACGTGACACGTTTGCATTTAAATTTAGAAAGTTTTGCTGATACCTATTCTTAAAAGTAAACACTCCACAGTAAGTGGCTTAACCATAATCCATGTATACCAGGAATGGGGAGTTCTGCTACGTGAGGGGAATGGAAAGGAGAAGTAAGTGGAGAAGAGCTTGGCAAGAGAGAGAGGCTGAGGGAACGGGGTTACGTATTAGGCCTTTTATGGGAATTTTGAAATGAATTCAAAATTGCTCAATGAATGATGAGAACAGCTATGTTACAGAAAAATCTTTATATCACTGTGGCATAAAATTTGAACATCTAAAAGTCATATCTGTAACAGAAGAATGGCCTTTTTTCTGAGTTTAGTTTAAAAAATTATGTACTCAAGAAATATTTTCTCTTTTGAACTGAATACTTAAAGCCCCTGAAAGCCAGCTACATGAGGGCGCAAAATATTTAACAGATTTATACTGGCGGGGGGAAAAGCTTACAGTTAGTTTGAAAACGTACCAACTAAATGAAACTCTAGATCAAATTAGAGTGACAAACTAAAACTGTCCAAATACAAAAAAAATTATCTAGTTTTGTTATATATCAACAATAATGTCCTTATTCTATTAAATGTATGTATTTATTGGCAACACATTTTTATCAACCAGCTTATGGAACCTACTTGGGTATATAATACTGACAGATGATTTTTAGTTCGTCAAGTAAATAGTGACTTAACCTAGGTTTGTTTTTATTTAATTAAATATTTTGGAGGAAAGGGGCACCTGGGTGGGTCAATGGGTTAAAGCCTCTGCCTTCGGCTTAGGTCATGATCCCAGAGTCTTGCGATTGAGCCCCGCGTTGGGCTCTCTGCTCAGCAGGGAGGCTGCTTCCTCCTCTCTCTCTCTCTCTGTCTGCCTCACCATCTACTTGTGATCTATGTCTGTCAAATAAAAAAAAAAAAAGAGGCTAAATTATAGCTTTCGAGTATGGTAAAGTCTCTCCATGTTTCTTGACCTGTGAATTACACACACACACACACACACACACACACACACACACACACACACACAAATATTTTGGAGGTACAGTTACAATGAGAAGATTTTGGCTGAGTATAAGATATTGTCCTGTATGGTATCTATGAATAGTTATGGCTCTACTCATTTAGAATGCTTCTCCTTAAAAATATCTCAAGAGGGGTGCCTGGGTGGCTCAGTGGGTTAAGCCTCTGCCTTCGGCTCAGGTCATGGTTTCAGGGTCCTGGGATTGAGCCCTGCATTGGGCTCTCTGCTCAGTGGGGAGCCTGCTTCCCTCTCTTTCTCCATCTGCCTCTCTGCTTGCTTGTGATCTCTCTCTGTCAAATAAATAAAATCTTTAAAAAATATATCTGAAGAGATTCTCTTTATTTAAAACTGAAGAATAGTTGGTGCCTGGATGGTTCAGTCGGTTAAGCGTCTGCCTTCGGCTCAGGTCATGATCTCAGGGTCCTGGGATTGAGCTCTGCAATGGGCTCCCTGCTCAGTGGAGAGCCTGCTTCTCCCTCTCCCTCTGCCCCTCAACCCCACCCATGCTCTCTCTCTTGCTCACTCTCTCTCAAATAAATAAGATCTAAAAAAAATTGAAATATGGTTGACACATGTTAAATTAGTTGGTTCTACAACATAGTGATTCTACAATCATATACATCATGAAATGGATACCACAATAAGGTATTGCAATATTATTGATTATATTCCCTACACTGTACTTTTCATCCCTGTGACTTGTTTATAACTGGAAGTCTATACACCTCTTAATCTCCTCCCCATTTCACCCCTTCTCTGCCCCCCTTCCCCTTTGGCAACCACTAATTTGTTCTCTGTTTCTCTCTTTGGTTGTTGTTTGTTCATTTGTTTTGTGTTTTATTATTTATTTTTTTAAAGATTTTATTTATTTATTTGACAGAGATCACAAGTCAGCAGAGAGACAGGCAGAGAGAGAGAGGAGGAAGCAGGCTCCCTGCTGAGCAGAGAGCCCCTTGTGGGGCTCCATCCTAGAATCCTGAGATCATGACCTGAGCAGAAGGCAGAGACTTAACCTACTGAGCCACCTCGGTGCCCTTTATTTTTTATTTTTAAAAAGATTTTATTTATTTATATAAGAGAGAGAGAGAGAACCAGTGGAAGGGTAGGGGGAGAGGAAGAGGGAGAAGCAGACTCCTCACTGAGCAGGGTACCTGACTAGGGCTTTATCCCAAGACCTTGGGATCATGATCTGAGCTGAAATCAAAAGCCAGATGTTTAACTGATTTCACCACCCAGAAACCCCTAAAGTTTAGTCTTGCAAACACAAACCTTCCACCACAACCATAGAGACTCCATTACTTACACTCTGTAGTACTGGCTGTTCCTTTTTTTTTTTTTCATTTTTTTTTCCATTTTATTTATTTTTTTTCAGCGTAACAGTATTCATTGTTTTTGCACAACACCCAGTGCTCCATGCAAAACGTGCCCTCCCTATTTCCCACCACCTGTTCCCCCAACCTCCCACCCCTGACCCTTCAAAACCCTCAGGTTGTTTTTCAGAGTCCATAGTCTCTTATGGTTCGCCTCCCCTCCCCAATGTCCATAGCCCCCTCCCCCTCTCCGTACTGGCTGTCTGTTTCTAATCTCATTTCCTATTTATGTCAACTGATGTGATGCATGAAATTAAGGCGGTGTGATGCTCCCTTAATTCAAATACATTCTACTTGGAAAATCTTAATACTTGCATAAACCTCTTGTGAAATAATTCCTAGTATATTAACACTTGCTGCATGAGAAGAGATTTTATGAATTGCCTTGGCTTTAGCAGAGAAAGAAAAAAGCTTCCAGGCTCAAACATTACCTGAAACATTCATTTTCATTGTTTAGGAGATGATGTACTTGGATAAACTCCTTTGGGTTTCTTTCTTCCTGATCTGAAAAGATAAAAACAGACTGGCCCCTTATAGGCTTTAATCTTCATGGTCATCGAAAATCCACAAAAAATCTTTATTAATTTAAAAGACGGTAAGGTTATTGGGAGGCAGAGAACATTTGCTTGTTACTTCAGATGAAACTAATAGGTAAGTAGAAAGACATTTAAAAACACTTGGTTATTGGGGCGCCTGGGTGGCTCAGTGGGTTAAAACCTTTGCCTTCAGCTCAGGTCGTGATCCCAGGGTCCTGGGATTGAGCCCCACATCGGGCTCTCTGCTCAGCAGGGAGCTTGTTTCCTCCTTTCTCTCTGCCTGCCTCTCTGTCTACTTGTAATCTCTGTCTGTCAAATAAATAAATAAATTCTTTAAAAAAAAAAACAAAACTCTTTGCTTTTATCTTAAGGTTGTTTATTATTGCCATGTGCCTGGGTATCTCAGTGGGCTGGGCAGCTGCCTCCAGCTCATGTCATGATCTCATGGTTCTGGGATTGAGCACGAGTGGGGCTCCCTCCTTCGTGGGGAGTCTGCTTCTCTCTCTGCCCCTTCCCCCTGCTCATTTGCACACACGCTCGCTCTTTATCTCTCTCAAATAAATAAAATCTTTTTTTTTTTAAGATTTTATTTGACGGTGAGAGAGATCACAAGTAGGCAGAGAGGCAAGCAGAGAGAGGAGGAAGCAGGCTCCCTGCTGAGCAGAGAGCCAGACGCGGGGCTCCATCCCAGGACCCCGAGATCCTGACCTGGGCTGAAGGCAGAGGCTTAACCCACTGAGCCACCCAGGCGCCCCTCAAATAAATAAAATCTTTTAAAAAATGATTTTACAGGCAGAAACTGGTGGGCATTTTAGGGAAAAGTTTCAGAATCAGAAATGGAGTTGGGGAAGGAATATACAAAGCAGGTTTAATTTAGTAGGATTGACCCCATGCCAGGAAAGACCTCCTGCTCTGCCCCAACACAGCTCCTCAAAAATCTTTTCATTTCCCTTAGATGGCCTGACTTTTCTCTGATTAAAGATCAGAGGGTTATTAAGTAGTCTCATTAAATAACATGATCCCCCCTCCCCATATAACAGTAGCAGGTGTTATTCAGTTTCAGAAAAGAAAGTAATGAGAAACAACCTCTAGTTTCACCTTCCAAATGTAATCATTGTTCATATTTTGGTGAATTTCGTTCTAGTTTTTTTACGACCATTGGTTTTATTTTCCTCAGAGTTGTGATCATTCAATCTATAACATTTTGACTCCTCCGTTCCAGTATTTCTTGTAAGCTTCCCCCAACTTCCATGACTAACCAGCTTCTTCCACTTTCTCTAGAAGGAACATCGAACTGTACAGCATCCATGAATTACTGCAATTTTGTTATACTGAGTTTGTTTTTCCCTTCCTAGATACCCAAGGTCAGATGTTTTTGACAGGCAGATTGAACATCTCCCATATGCCTAAAGGCAAGGAAAATAGAGTCCCTATCACTGAGGAGCTCACTGTCTATTGGGAAAAGCTGAGTTAACAAAAGGAGAGTTTGATTAAAGGGAAGAGAAGTAGGTCTCTTGGATCCAAGAGTACTTCAGGAAACTAAAGTACTTCAGGGCAGGACTATGAAAAGCATGATAATTGCACCCCCCTCGGTAATCAGAAAACAGGATCTAGAATTGGAGGTGGGAGGGTGCCAGAGATAAATTCTAAATAAAAAGTTTTTCTAGGTAAAATGGAGGGTTTTGAAGTCAGAGAAGTGGTACCTATGGTGACAGGACCGATAGGGAAAACAAAATGAGGGACACTAGAGTGGTGGAAATGTTCTATTTCTTAATCTGGCTGTTGGCTACACAGGTGTAAATTCACATTAAAAAGTCATCAGGAAAAAAAAAGTCATCAGGTTACATATTTAAGATGAGTGCACTGTATGTGTATTTTGTATCAATAAAAAAGGACAAGTGTCTCCCCTTCCATGCCCGCTCCCCCGGCCCCCAGGCCTGGTCCTTTGCTCACAGCAAAACAGGTTTAGGAAAGATCTTTTTGTCCTGTTCTCTAATGTACTATATCACTCCATTAGCAGGACCTAGGGCTCAGGCTTGTATTAATATCATGGTTTTGCTACCTTAAAGGTTAAAAAGATTTTTCTGGATTAATTTGTGAAGTTAATACCATTTAAAATTAGTTCCGCAGGAAAGTGCAATTGACTTAACAAAAGAACATCCAGACTGCAATTCAGCAAACACTTGGTGGAACACCTCTACTCTGTAAAGAATGGTGTTTGGCACTGAAAGTCTCCAAGATGAATGAAACCAGAATCCTGTGGCTAGGAGCCTGATCTTTTGCAGGTTAGTGTCTTTCCCATATTACCATTGGTTGAAGTCTTGATTTTCTAAGTTTTAGAAATAATTAAATCATTGGCATACTATGGAAAGATACTTAACATCATTAGCCATTAGGGAAATACAAATCAAAACTACAATGAGATAGATACAACTTCACAGTCACTGGGATTGCTATAATAAAAAAAGACAGATAAAAAGTTTTGGTGAGGGGTGCCTGGGTGGCTCAGTGGTTTAGTTAAAGCCTCTGCCTTCGGCTCAGGTCATGATCTCGGGGTCCTGGGATCGAGCCCTGCATTGGGCTCTCTGCTCAGTGGGGAGGCTGCTTCCCCCTCTCTCTCTGCCTGCCTCTCTGCCTGCCTCTCTGCCTACTTGTGATCTCTCTCTCTCTGTCAAATAAATAAATAAAATCTTTAAAAAAAAGTGTTGGTGAGAATATGAAAAATTAGAATCCTCATATAATGCTGGTGGGAATGTAAACTGGCACAGCCACTCTGGAAAACAGTTTGGCAGTTCCTTAAAGGTTCAACTTAGAGGTACAATATGACCCAACAATTCTACTTTTAGATACCTACCCAAGAGAAGTGAAACACGTCCATACAAAAATTTTTGCACGAATGTTCATAGCACCATTATTCATATAATCAAAAGGTTTAAACAGCCCAATGTCTATCATCTGATAAGTAAAATGTATGTCCATGCAACACAATATTGTCCCGCAATAAAAAAGAATAAAGAACTAATACATGCTACAAAATGGATAAATTTGGTAAGCATTCTGCTAAATGAAGGAAGCCAGCCACAGAAGACCATGCTGAATGAGTCTATTTTTAGGAAATGTCCAGAATTGGCATAGAAACAGAAAATAGATTAGTGGTTGCCTAGGGCTGGGGAAAGAGGGAATGGGGAAACTGTTAAAGGGTAGGGAATTTCTTTTGGGTTCATCAAAATGGTCTAAAATTGACTGTGGTGATGCCTGCACGATTCTGTGAATATTCTAAAAACCACTGTTATGTACACTTTAAAAGGGTGAATTTTATGTATGTGAATTATATCTTAATAGAGCCATTAAAACAAACAAACAAACAAACAAACACCCTAGTGCCTGTGAAGAAAGCAACCAGAAAACCTTAACACCTGCATTTCAGTAAAAACATTAAGAGTGGTTTTGGAGTACATCATCTGGGTCTAAATCCTAGCTCAACCACTTAACTAGCTGTGGGATCCAGCATGTTATTTAACCTCTGCATGACTCATTTTCCTATCTGGAAAATGGGAGATCCTGGCAGGGCCTCCTTCACTCAGAAGTGGCTGCCCATAGGATTTTGCATAATTGAATGTTAAGGGGAATAAGTACAGTGATCACACTAGAGTTCAATAAATGTTAGCTATTATTTGTAGAGAAGTCTAACACTTTTAAAGTACTCTTACAAACATTTTCTGGATTGATAACACAAGTACTCGGGAAATTTACATTCCTTCTGCCTCAGTAAAATTTGAGTGTTTGTTTTTGGCACTGGGAACTCTTGGTGTCTGTCACGCTCTCTTGCCCCTCCTTTACTCCACGATGCCCAGGATTGATTCCTATTTCATTCTTGCTTTTACCTATTTCTGCTAAGATGTCAAGAAATAACACTGAATAATCTGACCCAGCCAAGGAAACTTTTGTATTAAAAGAGAAATCTTAAAACCAAAGGAACTTTAGAATCTAAAGAAAAGGCAACTCTCCAATCGTATCCTTATTATAATTACGTATCATTAGGGAGCCAGCCTGACCTGCCCACTCTACACCAGGATCTGATTTTTGTGATCTAATGAACAGCCTGTGATTTAATCTATGAATTTTGTCTATTTTAAATTTGGCCAAAGGGTGCCTGACTGGCTAAGTCAGTAGATCTCAGGGTTGTGAGTTAGAGTCCCATGTTCGGTGTAGATACTACTTAACAATAAAATCTTAAAAAAAAAAAAAAAGGCTGAAAAGTCTTAAGGGGCTCTTGGGTGGCTCAGTCAGTTAAGCTTCTGACTTTGGCTCAGGTCATGATCTCGGGGTCCTGGGATCAAGCCCTGTGTTGGGCTCCACGCTTAGTGGGGAGTCTGCTTATCACTCTCCCTCTGCCCCTCCCCACTGCTCATGCTCTCTGTTTCTCTCTCAAATAAGATCTTAAAAAAAAAAAGTCTTAAAAATATAAGAATTCTCTCATATATACAATTTCTACTTCTTTTCTTTAGATTTGTTAGACTTCATACTAATAAACCAAGATTCTAAAATTTCCTCTGAGAATTTTATTACAAAATGAAGCATCTTATTTTTTTTATTACAAAAGCAATGACTGTAAACAAAAAAAGTAACAAACAGAAAAAAGTTGCTTTGATGGCAACTTCCATTTTTGCATATATATATACAAGTTATTTTACGATTTTTATTTCTGAAATATTTTTTAAAAAAGTAAACTCTATACCCAGTGTGGGGCTCAAACTCATAACCTGGACATTAAGAATCAATCACATGTTCTAAGAACCATATAATTTTCTCAATAGATGCAGAAAAGTCATTTGACAAAGTACAACATGTATTCATGATTAAAAAAAAAACAACACCTCCCAATTAAATAGGCTACAAATAAAAAACCCACAGTTAATATCATCCTCAACAGGAAAAAACTCAGGGCTTTTCCTTTACAGTCAGGAATAAGACAAGGAGGTCTGCTCTCACCACTGCTAGAAGTCTTAGCCTCAGCAATCCGACAAGAAGAAGAAATAAAAGCATCCAAATAAACAAGGAAGAAGTCAAACTTACACTATTTGCAGATGACATGATACTCTATATAGAAAATGCAAAAGATCACCAAAAAAATGCTGGAACTGATCTATGAATTCAGTAAAGTTGCAGGATAAAAATCAAAATACCAAAATCTGTTGCATTTCTACACATCAATAATGTGGCAGCAGAAAGAGAAATCAAGGAACCAATCCCATTTACAACTGCACCAATACCGGTAAGATACCTAAGCATAAGCCTTACCAAAGAGGAAAAAGCTCTGCATTCTGTATTGCAGAAGACCCAATGAAATGGACAAATGTTCCATGCTAATGGATTGGAAAAACAAATATTGTTAAAATGTCCACACTACCCAAAGCCATCTACACATTTAATGCAATCCCTATCAAAATACCAACAGTATTTTTCACAGAGCTAGAACAAACAATCCTAAAACGTGTATGGAACCACAAAAGACCCCAGAGAACCAAAGCAATCTTGAAAAAGCAAAGCAAAGGTGGAGACATCACAATTCCAGACTTCAAGTTATATTACAAAGCTGTAGCGATCAGGATGGTACAGTACTGGTGCAAAAACAGATACTTAGATCAGTGGAAAAGAACAGAAAATCCAGAAATGAACACAAACTCTATGGTCAACTGATCTTCAACAAAGCAGGAAAGGATATCCAATGGAAAAAAGACAGTCTCTTCAACAAATCGTGCTTGGAAAACTAGACATCAACATGCAAAAGAATGAAACTAGACCATTTTTCTTACAACAAACACAAGTAAATTCAAAATGGATTAAAGACCAAATGTGAGACAAGAAATCATCAAAATCCTAGAGGAGAACAGAGGTAGTAACCTCTTTGACATTGATGATAACAACTTATCAGTTAGGTCTTCTGAGGAAAGAAAAACAAAAGCAAAAAGAAACTGTAGGGACTTCCAGATAAAAAGCTTCTGCACAGCAAAGGAAACAACAAAACTAAAAGGCAACCTTTGGAATGGGAGAAGATATTTGCAAATGACATCTCAGATAAATGGTTAGTATCCAAGATATATAAAGCACCTATAAAACTGAACCACCAAAAATCAAATAATCCAGTTAAAAAATGGACAGA
This sequence comes from Meles meles, assembly GCF_922984935.1. Lineage (NCBI taxonomy): Eukaryota > Metazoa > Chordata > Mammalia > Carnivora > Mustelidae > Meles > Meles meles. The sequence goes on from NC_060068.1 coordinate 98,262,703, forward strand.
AGACATTCTTCCAAAGACGATATCCAGATGGTTAACAGACACAGGAAAAGATGCTCAACATCACCCATCATCAGGGAAATGCAAATTAAAACTATAAGGAGACATCACCTCACACCAATCAGAATGGCTAAAATTAACAGCACAGGAAAAACAGATATTGGAGAGGATGTGGAGAGAGGGGAAACTTCCTACACTGTTGGTGGGAATGGAACTGGTGCAGCCGCTTTGGAGAACAGTATGGAGGGTCCTCAAAAAGTTAAAAAGAGAACTACCCTATGACCCAGCAATTGCACTATTGGGTATTTACCCAGAGAATAAAAAATAAAATACTGATTTGAAGGGATACATGACCCAGATGTTCATAGCTGCATTACCAACAATAGCCATACAGTGGAAAGAGTCCAAATGTCCATTGACTGATGACAGACATATACATCATGGAACGGAATATTACTCAGCCATCAAAAAGAATGAAATCTTGCCATTTGCAACAATGTGGATGGAGCTAAGTGAAATAAGGCAGTCAGAGAAAGATACCGTATGGTATCACTCATATTTGGAATTTAAGAAACAAAATAGATGAAAATGGGGAAGAAAAGAGAGGCAAACCAACAAATAGACTGTTAACAATAGAGAAACTGAGAGTGGCTGGTGGGGAAGTGGGTATGGGGGATGGGCTAACTGGTTTTTAAGGAGGGGATTTGTTCGGGTGAGCACTGGGTATTGTACGTAAGTGATGGATCACTAAATTCTATACCTGACACTAATATTATACTGTATGTTAACTAACTAGAATTTAAATAAAAACTTGAAAAAAATGTTATGGTGAAATACAACAACAACAACAACAACAAAAATCACATGTTCTACTGACTGAGCCAGCCAGGTGCCCCATATTTCTGAAATAGTTCAGTGACTCCATTTCATTATGTAGATGTGGAAGGATTTATGTAACCAACACCCTGTGGCTGGATATTAACAAGTCTGCATGGGATCATGAACATTCTACAGTTGTTTCAAAAATAAACAAAATGCTAGGAAATTAAGGGAAGTAAGAGATTTCTTCCAATCTTTAGCCTCTGGGGCCTTTATGATGGTGGTACAGTTTGGAGTTCTATAATCAAAGATAAATATTGAAAACTGAGGATTCAGAGGAGGACAGTAAACAAAGCATTGAGAAATAAGAATTGAAATTATTTAACCCTAGGAAGACAACACTTACAGAGGACTACATACTTATTTATATAGAAAGAATATCCCATAGCCCCTTGCATTTTCATTATGCTTCATTCACAGTCTATCAGTATTAGAATCTTTGTTGTGTATGTCTCCACTTCTAGCCTGAGAGTGCCAGAGGCATGATTTCATTTCACTCTCTATTTACCCTGTAGTGTGTGCTTTTTGAGGCGTAAATGTCTGTTGAATGGGAGTTGAACACAATTATGACATCTCAAAAGGAAGAGAGAGTGTAGATACTTCTGTCTTGCCCACAGTCACTTTGCTAATTTCCATAAACTTCTAAAGAACTTAACAGCCATACATCTCTGTAAATATCACTGGTATGCTACTGTGTGCTCCTCATTCCCATGAAGAAGAAGTTAAGAGCTTTGCCACACTGCCTTACTCTAGTAAATCAGGCCCTTGGATATGAAATTACTGAAATGTAAACACAGTCGTGTTGAAATTCTGACCCACTTGCTAATTTGAACTGTATGAAATGTTAACCAAATGCTTCTGTATTTACACAGGTATGTTTGCCTACTGGATAAGCATCAGTTGGAAGTGTTTCATTTAAGTGTGATGATCTGACCATCTTATGGTGCAGCAGAAGGGCATATTCTCTAGAAGAGTTTTACAGTTTAGGTTTTCGGGGCACTTTTGGAGTAAATAAGCATAAAGCTGGGGAATTTCTACAGAAAAATTCAGAGTGGTAGCAGTCACAGCTGATGGTCAATCCACATATGTATTCAAATTACGTGATCTCAAACTGGCAGTTGTAAAATTTTGCTAGGCTCTTGAGCAATAAGGTAACTGTAAATTTCAGGTTGTTTGAATCACAATTGATCATATTTGATGATAAAATAATTTAAGTGGCTTTTGCCATACTAAACTAGGTCTGATTCTTGTGAGGGTTGGTTGGGGGTTGTTAACAGGAAACCAATTTTTTTTTTTTTTTTAAGATTTTGTTTATTTAAGAGACTGAGACAGGAGAGGAAGAAGCAGTCTCCCCGATCCCAGAACCCTAGGATCATGACCTGAGCCCAAGATAGATGCTTAACCGACTGAGCCACTGAGCCACTCAGGCACCCCCCCCAAATATTCTTAATGAGATCTTCTTTCTTCTTCTGGTGGCAGGTAACACAACAAAGTCTCTTATATAGTCAAGTCTCTGATTAATAAAGACAAACAGCATATCTTATCTCCTTATATATTATCCTCCCCCCCCCAAAAGCAGAAAAACAAGTTCATAAATTCTTAATTTCCCAGCAAAATTGAGTATGTTGGAATTATGGTCCATTAAATAGTCTTTTAAAATACCTTCTTTCTTTATTCCCCTGCCGAGGTTTGTATAAAAGGCTTATAATGAATTTAAAGTGAGATTGGCTAAACACAGCTAGCATTCAAGAAGTTCTATTAGTTTTTGTAAAAAAAAAAAAACACAAAAAACACAAAAAACCCCAGTATCTTAACATAAAAACTCACAAAGTAATGGGCCCAGTGACAATAGACAATAATTTTGATCTCAAAAAGAAGGTGAGAACAATCAAAATGAAAGAAAAACAGCAATTAGGACTATGAAAGGCATCAGAATAACCAAGATGCATGCTATATTGTATTTTTAAAGTCTAATAATATAGTCCTATAGCTCCCAAATAAATTCCATACTGAACAGCGCTAATTATTCTTCCTTGTTCACAGTGCCACCTTCAGGAGAAAGAAGTTTCCTTAATTTAGTCCAAATGTATTCTTACTGGATTGAGCTAAATCAAGCACCCAAAGATTGGGCATACTACAGAAAAGGTATGCTTTAGTTTAACCGGTTGTCATAAGAATGCCTACTCTGATGCTTTCTACCTGGCTGTGTTCAATGCAGAAGACCAATCTGTGAGCTTTTAAATTTTGATGTGGGAAATTAAAAAAATGGATTAGAAATGAATGCATATTATCTCTAATTCATTTTCTTTTGGAACACTGTACTTAGATCATAATACATAAGTCATGCAGTTTTTACATTATCTCCAAGAGACTTAAGAGACCCTTGTTATTTTGTTCCTTTAACCAGTTTCAGAAGGAAATACTCCATATTGCATAAAAACTAGAACTAAGCAATTACTTCTAGTACTTAAAACGGTACTCACTCCATGAATGCTTGGTTGAAGAAGCTGAAGTAGATCAGATTAACAACCTGAGACAGGATAAGGGGGAAAGCTCCTAGAACTACTAGAACTGTCTAGGGCTGAACTGACTAATATGGTAGCCACTAGCTACAGGGGACTTGAAATGCAGATGCGGATACTAGGAATTGAAATGTGCTATAAGTGTAGATTATACGAAGCATTTTGAAGACAATACTAAAAAAACCCATCAAATATCTCATTTTTATATAGATTTCATGTAGAAATGATGTTTTGTATATATTAGGTTAAATGAAATATTTAATCTCACTTATTTTTACTTTTTAAAATATGTCTACCAGGGGCGCCTGGGCAGCTCAGTTATTAAGTGTCTGCCTTTGGCTCAGGTCATGATCCCAAGGTCCCACACAGGCTCCCTACTCTGCGGGAAGCATGCTTCCTCCCTCTCTCACTGCCTCTGCTTGTATTGCCCCTCTTACTGTCTCTGTCTCTGTCAAAAAAATACAAATAATCTTAAAAAAATAAAATAAATTCTGTCTATACCAGAAAGTTTAAAATTACATATATAGCTTGCATTATGTTCCTATTGGGCTATACTTTCTAGGGCATACAAATTAGTGTGGCAGCAGCGCCCATGACAGATTGACTGAGCACATACCATGTGCCTGGTTCATACTAGGGGCTGATAAACCTTCCAGGAAAAGTTCCAAGATCACTTGTCTTTTTACCTGGAAACTAAAGCCAGGAGATCAAATAATTACCCCAGATATCAGAGATAGTAAATGGAAGAGGGGATAGTCAAACCAAGTTTGTATAGACTACACACACACAAGAAGAGCCCATGTTCTTAATATCTACACTCTACTACCTCCTGGAATCCTCTTTACTTGAAATAATAGAAATCAGAGCAATGCAGAGAAAGGAGAGATTTGAATTCGGACTTTCAATTCTGTAGCAGGGGAAAGGGGGAAAGTGAGGATAAGAGAAGTTAAATCACTCCAAGATTTCTTGTAGTAGAATCACATGTAGTTTACTACCTGATTTGGTGTGAGGTGAATCATCATAAATCCTAATTGTTAAAAAAAATAAATAAAACAAAAAACAGGATGCTAGGAGAGCAAATAATTTGGTGGTGGGATATGTCCTGAAAAGTTAAATAAAGGAAGTAATGTTTCAATTAAAATCTGGAATAAGAACAGAAATTAACTAGATCAAGGAGGAGGAGCAATAGGAAGACCAAAAGACAGTTGACCCTTGAAAAACACGGTTTAAACTATATGCATTCACTTACACACAATTTTTTTCTATAAATTCAGTACAGTACCATCAATGTATTTTCCTTATGATTTTCTTAACATTTTCTCTTCCTTGCTTACTTTATTATAAGAATATAGCCTATCACTCTTACAGCATACAAAATATGTATTAATCAACTGTTTATGTTATCAGTAAGGCTTCTGTTCAACAGTAATCTATTAGTAGTTGAGTTTTGGGGGGATCAAATAATACACAGATTTTTGACCATTTTGGAGGCTGGCACCCTTAAGCCCTGCATTGTTCAAGGGTCAATTATATACACAAATCTCAATGTGAAGAAGTATGGCTTCTTTAACCCACTGAGCCACCCAGGCACCCCCCCCCCCCCGCTTTTTTTTAGATTTTATTTATTTATTTGACAGACAGAGATCACAAGTAGGCAGAGAGGTAGGCAGAGAGAGAGGAGGAAGCAGGCTCTCCGCTGAGCAGAGAGCGATGTAGTCTCCATCCCAGGACCCTGGGATCATGACCTGAGCCGAAGGCAGAGGCTTTAAAGAAGTATGACTTCTTTAAAGAAAAGTCTTTACAAAAAGAATCCAAAGAGGCAGCTGGTTCCAGGTAAGACTGGTGAGCAGGGCAGAGGCCAGATAATTTGGGGGAATTTGAGGCCTTATGAAGGTTCCAGAAGCAAAACTTCTGGCTCCAAAGTCTGTGAACTTTTCACAACTCTATGCCAAAAAGGAGCAAAAAGACAAGATGGAAAACATTTTGTGTCATTCTGACCTTAAAGACGTCATAAAATTAACAAAAAAAAATCAAATTGGATTAGGAGCAGAAACTCTAACATGGGTCTCTCATATTCCTGCATGTTTGCTAAATATACTAAGGATCCAAAGTCTGGACTTTTTATCTAGTCTATCAGAACTGACTTGCAACAAGCAGATTTGAGGGATGAGCTAACTTCTCCATCTGGGAAAAAAGGACAGGCTTGCTTCTGCTTTCTATAGAAGCAGTGGATTCCCCAACCTAAGTGTTCCTCTCCTCTTATGCAATTCATGGTGGGGCCAGCCATCCCAATGGGCCCTCTGCATTGCCCCTCTGGGATTTGGAGGCAAGACGAATTGATGTAAATATGACGCTCTTGCTGTTTGCCACGTTGTGAGTAATAAAGTCCTTTCTGACCCAGCAGTCTTGTGTCTTCTACCAGCATCTATGAACCAGCAAGAGGCTAACTAACTTCCTAGATGGTAAATAGGATAAAATCAAACACTAGAACTAAAAGGTTGTATCTAAATTACCAGTGGCCCCTGGAAACTTGGAAAAAAGAAGGTATAAGAACAAGCAATCTTGAGATAAGAAGGAGCAAATACTGATTTTTAAAAAAGATTTTTAAAAATTTGAGAGTAAGCAAGAGAGAGAGAGAGAGAGAGATAGCAGGAGCAGGGGGAGAGAGGGAGGGAGAAATAGGCTTCTCGTTGAGCAGGAAGCCCCATGCAGGGCCTGATCCCAGGACCCTGGGGGGGTCATGGGCTGAGCCAAAGGCAGACACTTAACCAACTGAGCCACCCAGGTGCCCCCTGATTTTTTAAATTAGTCAACTTTTTGCATAGGTTTATCTAAACTGCCCCCCCCCCAACACTTTACTCTTTGGCTTTATAAAAAGAAGCCCTGGTTTTAGGGCTTAAGGCTCCAAACTGCTGTTGGTGGTATTCTGCTTCCTTTCATGTTAATCTATAGAAAGTTAACTTCTGTACAGGTGGGAAAGGTTTCCGGGGGCTTCAGGATGGCTGTGATCAGACAGTGAAAGAGTGAATGGCTCTGATTTCAGGCAGAGTTTCCCAGTTGGGGAGGTACAAAGTGGAGGTCACTTTGGTGGGTAATTTGTGAACTTTGCGATACAGAGGAGAGAAATATGTTAGCATTCCCTCAGGCTACTCTCTCCTCATTTTGCAACCAGACGTTTTATGGTAAGGAGTAACTTGACCAAAATCACAGGGTAAGTGAATGGCAGAGTGGAATTCCACAGCTCTTTGTTCACCTCTCCAGTTCTATTCCATTTCTCCAGAATCATCCGCAAGTCATAGCCGTTATGTGGTACTAACTTACAAGTTCACATCTGGGGGGGATAAACAAGAATTCCATTTACTTATAATTGTAGATATATAACTGTCCAGAGTAAGATCATTTTCATTTCAGGGGTAAGACTTTCTGGACTTAAGCTTAAGTCATGAATCAATAAGTTGGTTGCTTGGGATGCCTGAGTGGCTCAGTGGGTTAAGCCACTGCCTTCAGCTCAGGCCATGATCCCGGGGTCCTGGGATTGAGTACTGTATCGGGCTCCTGGCTTGGCAGGGAGCCTGCTTTTCTCTCTGCCCCTGCCTCTCTCTGCCTCCTTGTGCACTCTCTGACAAATAAATAAAATCTTCAAAAAAAAAAAAAAAAAAGAAGTTGTTGTTTGATGAGCACAAAATTGGAACATATTTAAAATATGTAATCTCTAGTGACATAACCGTCAAACTAGAGTAGACATATCGATTCCCCTTGATTTAGTGTATTACTATTTAGAGAATGGGATTGGAGTTTAGAATTTGTTCACTTATATAATATTTCTTGACCACCTGCTATGTGTCAGACACCTACCGTGTGTAGGTCCTGGACCTAAGGATACTAGCCTCTGGACAAGTGCTTTATAGAGACATATTTATTATCTGAATACTCTTTTAAATTAGCCATCTAATGCTAATTACTTCATCTAGTGCTATTACTTCATCTCAAAGGAAAGAATTTATACTTTCAGGGGTCCTATATTATCTCTCTTGCTCCTCATCATGAATCAGTATAGAGGATACTAATTACCATACTTGACAGAAAGGAGCCTGAGACTTAAAGGGATGAACTAACACATTTCAAGTTAGCAAGTGGCAGGCCTAGGAAGACCCAGATCTACCTTACTCCATGCACTCTCACTTTCCACTTCACTCTTTTACTCATAATTTTCTTACAGTTGGGTTTATCACCTTCTAAGCATAGCCACATTAAGGCCTTTATTTTCTGACTCTATAATCCTCATTCCATGATTCGGGAAAGGGCCTAATCTCATCTACAAATCAATTCAGCAAACAGATATTGAATATGATCAATGTATAAAGTTTAACTATGCATAAAGCACTGAGACATTCTCTGGAGGACACAGAGATGAAAAAGAGGAGATCCTTGTATTCCTGGAGCTTCTAATATACTGCACACAAATATAAAAGCTGGAATTTAGCTGACTAAAGATACAAACAAAATGCTATGGGAACACAGGGGAGAGAAAAAATAAGAATTCAGGAGATTTGAGAGGGGTTTTGGAACAAGGAACTGAAATTTCAAGGATAAGATTGTTAGAAGATAGGAAAAAAAAGTCCTCAAGAGTGAGGTAGCGTGGGGGCAGGGAGGATGCCTTAGGGCTTAGTTGTTTAAGCATAAGCCGCACAGTGGGTGTAGATATTCCTTAAAAGCAAACAATAAAAAGTGAGGTAGCCTGAAGGCAGGAGAGTGCTGGCCATCATCTACATTGTGGGGAACAGAAGATACTGGTGGTATTGCGGCAGGTGATGCAAGAAAGGCAGAAGTTAAACTGAAGAGGGCTTGTATGTGCCCTAGAAAGCTTGGGACTGAATTCTGTGTAGGAAAGATTCTTGCAGGGATTTGAGCAGGGCAGAAATGCAATCAGCTAAAGATAATGCATATAGCTTTTTACAGCTTTATCACTGGATCTTCACTGCTTTACACGGTGCACGGAACTTGCACTGTGCAAATAAACATGTTAAATGAATGGACTCAAGGGGAATAGACTAAATATTTAATTATCAATTAGGTTACTGTAATAGATCAAGAAGAGGCAGATGCAATCAACAGTGCTAAGGTGAAAATGACTGCCTTTGATATCTGGGTTTGGGCTTGTGGGAAGGGTAAGTGTTAAGGAAGGCTGACTTTGATTCTGTTCCACCAGGAAGATGGGGATATTGGGAACAGGCTGGATGAAGGGGGCGGGAAACATGGTTTGGGGACGAGAGGAATAGGAAAGTCTCAATTCTGTTTTGGATTTTGTTGTGCTTGAAGTGCTGGTAAGAGATGTAGTAAAAGGATTTGCACACATTCATGAGCCTTTATTTCTTGAGAGGACACCATGTTCATATGCTTGACTTCATCCCTGGTTTTATACAGATTTGTACTGAAATCAGTTTGATATTTTCCTTTCATCCCATAAAATCGTGAGGGTAAATACCTTAGCAGCCTATGCAAGAGCTACCCTAAGCAGCAACAGAAGGGGAAAATGCATTAAAGCAGCTCCGTAGTTGGAGGAGAAGTGATCTTCTGATTTCATGCTTTAAGCTGGGAAAATGTTACCCTTCACCTTAGTTAAAATATAGGAAGGAATATATTTTAAAGAAATATATTTTAAAGGACGGACCCTGTATTTAGAAACGAGGTAGTAACGGGAAAATATGCATGTACCTAAAGTAATAAGTCAATGTAACCAGCGGTGAGGTGGTATTTATTCTTCTGATTGAGGCTTTTACTCACTAGAACCTTCACAAGTTGTCTTTCGAGCCCTGCTAGTATTATAAGGGAGTCATTCCTTCCTTCCCATGCGGTATGTTTAGCTATATATATTGGGGGGGGGGGGTGGTGGGGAGACATGCTCAGACAGATCATCAGTCCAGAGCACGATGCTCTCCTTCCCTTCCTTTCCCCAAACCTCAAGGCCCACGTCCCGACTCTCCCATTGCACCCTGTCTTCCCCCTGTCCCACGTGGCTGGAGCTGTACTGATCCCGCCAGGAGTGGCGCTCTCCCCCAAGTCCTGCCTGACAGGCACGTGCCGCAGGGGCGGTTACAGAGCCCAGCAACGGTCCCTTTTGTCCAGTAGGCGGGCTCCGGAGCGGGTCTGGCCCGCGCGGGAGGTGGGGCGCGAGTCGGGGGCTGGCTGGAGCGCGCCAGGTGCGGGCGCGAGCCCACCCGGAGACGCCGCGACGCTAGCGGCGTGAAAACCGACAGTTGGAGTTGGGGATGGGGAAGCTCTCCAGTTTGCAACTGAATGCGGTGAAATAGAAAAAGCAAGTTGCAAAACGATACGTGTAGTGAGATCGCATTTACGTTGGAAGGTTCACAGCGCCCAACTCTCAGTACACATTTCTGTATGTAAATGCATTAGAAATGGTCTGACGCAGCTCTGGGGGAAAGGAGTAAGCTGGGAGGGCCGATGAAGGGAGCTCACTTTGTACATTGTGTATTTTTGAGATATGTAACATTATTATTTAGAAAATGTGATCATGTAATTGAAAAAAAATAACTGCATTTGGGAAGCTTTGGATATCTTCTTGCTTCCCATTGATAGGGAACTTCTCAGACTCTCAAAGCACCCCCAAGACAGGAGTCAAGAAAAGTGTTTCACGTTCGCCTCTTCTCCCTTCTCCCTGCTTCACCTCTTTTCCCCCTCACCTTCTTGTCCCAAATCCTTCGAACTGACCTTGGCCTTCGCGGAGGAATTTCCTCACAGCCCTGTTCTTATCACAGATCTGCAAAACCCACTCACGTAGAGCAAACGTTTTGAAGATGGTACTTTACAGGGATGCCTGAGTGGCTCAGTGTGTTGAGCGTCTGCTGGGGTCATAATCTCAAAGTCCTGAGATCAAGCCCCACATCGGGCTGTCTGCTCTTCTGGGAGTCTGCTCCCCCCTCTCTCTGCCTGCCTCTCTGCCTGCTTGTGATCTCTCTCTCTCTCTGTCAAATAAATAAAATCTTAAAAAAAAAAGATGGTACATTACAGACACATAAACTGATGAATTAGGCATTACTCCTAAACCGTATTTGATAAAAAATAAGATAATGTTTACAGGATATTTCTATTTTCTCCTAAAAACTTATGCCATACTAATTTCTATTCTATCATTTCTAGTCATACGACCACATGATATTAATGTTTCTCATTCCTAAGTTTTACTTTGACATAATTTGACTTATAAAAATGTTACCAAAATGGTACAAATAATTCATGTCCTTCACACAGCTTCCCCATACGTTAACATTTAATACAACTAGAGCACAATGATTATAAGTACGAAATAAGCATTACTACTCCTATGTTAACTAATCTACAAATGTTACTCAAATTTCGGCAATCATCCGACAAATGCCTGTTTCCCTCCTTTGGTCCAGGCTTCTGTCCAGGATCTCACAATGCATTTGTCATGTTTAGATAGATACTTCTGACCTGTGATAATTTCTGTTTTTCTTTTTCGTGATGACACTTTTGAAGAGTACTACTGGCCATTTATTTTGTGAATATTCTTTCATTTGGTTTGTTTAGCATTTTCTCATTGTTAAATGCATGTTATTGTTTAATTAATTTGGCAGGGATGTCGCAGAAGTGATGTTGTGCCCTTCCCAATGTGTCCTATCAGGAGGCACAGGATGTCAATGTGTCATTAATGGTGAGGTTAATTTATTACTTGGTTGAGGTGGAGGCTGCCAGATTTGTCCAATGAAAAGTTGTAATTTTCCTTTTCGAATTGGATCACTGGAGGCAAAACCCTCATCATATGTACACCAGTTTTACTATTCATGGTTCTCAACAGCAACAGTTAGTACTGTGGTGTTTGCCAATGGTGATTTTTCTATTTCCATCACTCCTGTTAAATTTTAATATGAATATTTAAATGCACAATAACTTCTTAAAGGAAAATACTTGGCTTTTACTTTTCTGTTTTAACCTAGGGGAAAAAAGGCATTTGGAGGCTGTGTGATATGTTGTGGAACTAACAGCTAAAATGGAATTTATAATTGCATTACAGATAAAGCGAATTTTAAAAGAGTATTTCACTATTCTTAGTACTCATAAGGAGACAGATTCTAAAATCACAGTTTACATGGGTTTACAAGTTCATGAATTGGCTTTTATTACTCCTGCGTTTGTGCCCATTCTCATAAGTGGTACACGTAAAATGATACTTAGAAGTAGAACAAAAAGTCTCCCATATTATTTCCAATATGCTGCTAATTTTAGCTGGCATTTGCAAAACTGTTCTTTAACAATACATTTGACTCTCAGCCAATATTTTACTTTATTTAGCCTCAATATTTGCTGAAAGGATTTACTGGAAGTTGAATGGACTATAAGGAAGGTAAAATTCTTGTGGGTGAATTACAGATCTTTCAGTCCATGGGTTATTTGACTATCAAGCATTTTGATAAATCTCATCTGATTGTTACCCTGTGCAGCACTTTCCCTAACCTTTATCATTGCAGATGGAAAACTGGTTCAAGATTGGGTCTCAGCCTTGATGTCAATTTTCCTTGCTTTCCATAAGAAGGAAACAGGAGAGTGAATTTAGTTTATTTATTTTTTTAAAATCATTGACCCTTTTGAGTATCTGATGTCTTTGAATCCTTTCACCAGGGAAATGCCAAACCCACAGGTTGCATTAAAGGGAAAGGAATCCCAGTGTCAAATGGGGGAAGGTAGGGAGGAGGTTACTGGAAGGGAGAAGCTGGTTGCCAGTCTGTCAGAGGTTCCCCAGTTTCCCCTCCTGCCATATGGCATAGCCAGCCTCCCTTGGCAGCTTAGGTGGGGCTGCTGAGGCTGCACAGCCCATCTGGTTCCTTGTCATTTCCCTCTAAACCCCTCCCTAACCCCCCCAAATCATCCTCTCCTTCCTGATTTAGCCCCCAGTCTGCTCAGCTTTCCTGCTGGCTCTGCACTCCTCATGAGGTGCTCCCTGTCGCCAGCCTTCACCAATGCCTCATCTCGCTCATCATCCTCCTGTTTGGGAAGATAGCTGAGAAGCTCAAGTGAGAGAAGCTGGCCCCTTCCAAATGGCTACAGCAGAGAACTTATTGAATCAATGAGATGGCTCCCCTTTCTCATAGCACAGAAATCTTGCCACGTTTTCCTGCCTATTTGAAAAATGGAGCAAGAGCTGATGAACACGTTGGAGGAACACGTCTAAAGTCAGTGCTTTACACAAACGGTGAACATTATTACCAATGCAGAGGAGGCCCCGTTATAACGAACCTTTTTTCCCCCACCTTGAAAATGGAAAGAACGTGAACTCACAGAACCCGCTTCTTCGCCCGCCAACCCTCTCATCTCCTGCTGGTGTGACGGCCTGGGCGCATGGCCCAGATCAGGCCCGCCACCGCTCGCGGCAAAGCTTGGCGCTTCTGCGCGCGCGCCTGCGGACAAAGAGCAGGCGGCGGCGGCGCAGGGCGGCCAGCCGGGAGGTGGTGGCGGGCTACGCAGCGCGCTGGGGGAATCCCTTCCGCATTTTTACGTCACCGCAGCGCTGGCCAATGAGAAGCGGGACGGGGGATTCCCGCTCCGGCTGCCGCCCAGCCGGCTTTTTAAACGGTACTCTGGGGAATGCCGTCTAGGAGCAGCGGGAGGAATGGGGGAAATGAAAATTAAGGGTGAAAAATGATGGTCCCTGGGGGAGGAGGGGGTGGTGAGACTCTAGATGTTTGACGATTAGGCGTCAAAACCGACTTAGACCTGGGCGGGGGGAAACCAGAGCCGATCGGGCGGGGGAGGCCAAACTCTAGGTAGGGGGAAGTTCTGCCGAGATGGAGTGGAAACTGGAGCGCACCGCCCCGCGGAGGGTCCGGACAGAAGAAGAGATGCTGTGGGTGAGTGGTGTCCTTTTGTTTCCCAGGGGCTTCTCGTCGAAGGCACTGTTTATAATACCTATTTAGGACCAAGATGTAGCATAAAACTCTAAACCCTGATCCTGCATTTTGTGATCTGTAATTTAGTTGTATACCGGAGGTGCTTGCTTGCTAAAGAAAAAAGTAAATGCAGCCGGACAAGCTGAGGATGTATAAACATTCTACGCCTAGTATTATGATTTTTAAAAATAATTTTTCTCTCTATATGTTGTCTATATATTCGAAGGAGAATGTCATGCGGGTGTTCGCCAAAGACCTGAAGCAGAAGAGAAATCTACGTTCTTCCAAGGTGAGTATCTAGGGCCTGCTCTAGTTCTCTTAATTCTGATCTTGAACAAAATAATTTTTCCTAAAGAAGATATTTGTTGGAAGTATGGCGTGGTCTGAAGATATGAAAATTTAAAAAATCAATCTCCTAAGATATAACTAACTACAGAGTCTAATTATCCACTCCCCTACCCCCTATTTCTGTTAGAAGTTGAAGATCCCTGACAGTGGTAATCATTTGTATACCGCTGGTGCTTTCTAGTTTTTGCCTCAACAGGAAAGCATGGATGTGTCAGGTAGGCAGTGCATTGCTAGCTGGCTGTTAATTTTAACAGTTGCTAGTTGCACTTGCCATTGTTGCAGTTAATCTTTCCTCCCAAAAAGGGGGAAATGGTGCCATCTGGTGGATAACTGGAGAAGTGGCCTAATTGATGGTCTGTCCTTCCTTTAGCAATTTAAAGTTGATCCAATGTAGTCCTTTTTCTCCTTGAAAGTCTGAAGCCAAAGGCCTGTAGCTTCTCTTGTAATCAGCGTAAAAATAAAACAAATCTGTAGGAGTTTTTCTTCTTTTTCCCACATAAACAGCCCTCATATGCTTTATTTATTTATTTGTTTATTTTAAGCTTTTATTTATTTATTTGACAGATAGAGATCACAAGTAGGGAGAGAGGCAGGCAGAGAGAGAGAGAGAGGAGGAAGCAGGCTCCCTGCGAAGCAGAGAGCCCGATGCGGGGCTTGATCCCAGGGCCCTGGGATCATGACCTGAGCGAAAGGCAGAGGCTTTAACCCACTGAGTCACCCAGGTGCCCCACTTTATTTATTTATTAAAAAGGTTTTATTTTTATTTATTTGACAGAGATCACAAGTAGGCAGAGAGGCAGGCAGAAAGGGGGGGGGGGAACAGGCTCCCTGCTGAGCAGAGATTCCCGATGTGGGTTTCGATCCTAGCACCCTGAGATCGTGACCTGAGCCGAAGGCAGAGGCTTTAACCCACTGAGCCACCCAGGCACCCCCCTCATATGCTTTAAATCTCTCACTATCACCATTCACTGTGCCTTCTCTCTACCCGAAATTGTTCTTATTCCTTTAAACTTTCCTCATAGATTCTAGTTTCAAACCCATCAACATTTTTACAGATTTTTCTTATAATTTAAAATTTTCAGTATTTCAGTGGTGTCACAATAAATCAAACACAAAATGGCCCTTTCAGAATGCAATGACTAATGTTATTTATAGTGGGAGACAATGAACGACAGTTTTAAGTCCTTACATTCCCTAAATACTTTAATATTGAGTTTTTTCTCCTCCAAAATAGCTGCAGTTTTGTTTTTTGCCCAGCTTATGTATTGCCAGGTCTCCTACTAAATATTTTACTGCCTAATACAACTGGTCTTTTGGTCAGTAAATAGAAATAATTGGAAAAGCTACAGTTAAGTATAACTTGGTTATTTCACATGTACCATAGTTTGATATCCAAGCATTTACTTTAGAATAGCTAAATGCAAGTATTCTGAGAGTTTTCCTTTTTAAGTTTTTATGTTTTAAAAATAATGTTTTTATATTTTATAACTGTTTTGGAGGAACAAGTTTTGTTTATAAATTTTCTTTTACGGGACTCTTAAGATTACCATTGTGCCAGTGTTTCACGTTGTAAATGTAGCTTCAGTGATGTCATGGGCCATGACAAGCAGGAGTGACCTGAGTCAGGTAGGCAGTGTGTTGTTAGCTGGCTGCTTTGGGTCAGTTTGGCAGCCACAACTACCCTGCCACTTGCTTCTGGGTAAATTCTTCTCGTTAACAAGCTGTACTAGTTACCTGTGTGTGATGGGTTGGCAGTGTATTGTTAGCTGGTTGAATATATCAATGGCATCAGCTAACATGCAACTGCTCTCTTATTGCATATACAATGGACATCAGCATATAATTAATTCTGTAATCAGTGTATCTGTATGTGTGTATGTGTATACTTTCTGCTATGAACTGGGGCACTAGTTATCATAATACTCATAATTGCTATTTCGTTACTCAATAATAATACAATAGAAAGCTTTGTAAATAATGAAGAAACCAATACAATTAATTCTTTAAAAATTTCCCAGGTAATATTTTTGGAGGTCTGGGTACACAGTATGAAAGTATTTGTGATATGGTGTATATGTATGTGTGTGTGTGTGTGTGTGTGTGTGTGTGTATATATATATATAAAAATATAAGATTTATATATATATAAGATTTAGAATACAATGACAATTTGAAATGGAAAGCCCAAGATGTTTCCCCAAGTTTTCAACTAAGTCTTTAGTATTCTCTCTAGATAATCAGTTTCTTTCTTTTTTTTTCTTTTTAAAGATTTTGTTTATTTATTTGACAGACAGAAATCACAAGTAGGCAGAGAGACAGGCAGAGAGAGGAGGAAGCAGGCTCCCTGCTGAGCAGAGAGCCCAATGCTAGACTTGATCCCAGGACCCTGGGATCATGACCCGAGCCGAAGGCAGAGGCTTTAACCCACTGAGCCACCCAGGTGCCCCGATAATCAGTTTCTTAATACGACATCAGAGCAGGTCTCTAAAACCGTGTGTATGTGCCAGCTGAATGGAGAACTGAGGTAACTTTCCAGATGAGTCAGTCAACTCCAACATTTTCACTTGAAATACCAAGAAAAGTGGAATTTTGGGGTGGGGATGGAGTTGAATAGTTTGGAGGATTTGCTTCAATTATTTACTTCATCTTCTGTGAAGTCACAGACTCATAAAATATTTGGATTAGAACATGAAATTTAGCTTATGAAGTGGGAAGAATTGACTGTATAATATGCTTTTAAATATTTTCTGATTCCCTTGGGGGCCCATGCAACTGGCTCATGCAACAATGTCAAGTACATGCTGGGTCCCAGACATACAGTGACATACGTGTCCTCATGTGGACATTTGCAGCAAGTTCATGGAACTGACTTTGGTGGTCAATTAGTTATATTCTAAGTGAGATGTAAGAAATATATTACAGTCTACTCTACTAGATTATAAATTACAATTATAATTACATGATTTTAAATCTTATTTTAAGTTTAAACATGTAAACCATGGGAGATAGATGCCTACAATTGGATTCTTTATGCATTTTGCTACTTTCACATCTCATTCTCTTTTCATTGTTGCCCATTATCATTTTATTTTCAGCATTTTTAAAGGATCCTTTCCACATAAATATTATTTTCATTTTCTTTTTTCTTAAAAGGTTAAATTTCAGTGTGTTCTTTTTGATGGAAAGTCTCTGACCTGTTGATAAAAATAAAACCTACTAAATTAAGAAGGCTTGGCCTTTGCGTTTTAATTTTTTTTAACTAAAGAATAAGACATAAAATGCCAACATTCATACTCAATAAACAATACGTATTTAAAGCTGTTCTTCCATATTATTGAGATGATGAGAAAGAGGGGAGAGAATGGGACACAATAAAGGGAAATTAAGGAGACCAGTGGATAAGAATGACTATGTAAATTCAAAAGAAGAATGTTTTCATAGAGTAAGAGGGAAAGAGAGGGATCCATATTTGGGACATCAAAGCTACTCTTCATTCCCCCCAAGTGTTAGCAGTTCAGCAAAGGGAAGGAAGAGAAGAGTGGGGAACAGTGTGGGATGTTATTTCTAGGCATGACAGTTATTAGAATTTTATTATTCCGTGGGAAAGATGAAATCCAGGTAAGGAATAAACATGGACATAGTGTCCACATATTGTCTCCACCTAAATATACCATTTTTCTTTCAAAGAAACATCACAAAGGACATAATATTTTGTACAGGGATCACTCAAGACTTTTTACCTTGTGCAAGGTAGTCTTCTGAAACAGTAAATGTGTTGAAACACACAAAAAGCAGGTTTTTTTTCTTCTGAGGCCTGGTCTACATTATTTTTTTTACTGTAGTATTTTCCTACTTGAGGTCACCTATAGATGATTCAGTGAAGTCATTAGATTTTACTGTCATTAGAATAGCATATTGTTAAAAGCTTTTCATATTTCAGTAACTGTACTTCCACATATTCATATAGCCTACATAAATAGTATATAATAAAAATAAATAACATATAATACCTTTTTGCTCTAGATGTATCTCGTAGGAGATCCTTATGATAACCTAACAAGTCTGATTTTTAAGAATTTTGGTGTCCTAGAGCCCACTGATAGTGGCTTGTGAGAAATGATGGTTAAGTTTTCAGAAATTTGGCATGCTAGTTATTACGCCATTGGTAGATGGAAGTTGGCCACGTGGGAGCATTTAAACCCTGGAAATTGGCAAGTGCTGCACATTGGGACCCCTCTTCCAGAGACGTGATGGTTATCAGCCACTGGGTATATGCTATCTATTCCATAATTACTAGGAACTGTATATACCTACCTCTATACATACTATGGATATACTTGAATTACTAAGCATTTTAAAAAATGAAGTATGACTTTCAGGATATATCTCAGGCAAATTCATATTTATTCCAGTCTCCAACACTATGGCCATATGTGCTATGAGATGAAGACTGGGAGTTAGAATGAAGTACTCCTTCCCACCTTCCCAATAAGCCAAACTTCAAGCCTATGAATTATCACAATTAAATGCATTTGATTTTGTCCCTTTGTCATAATGGCAACTGAATACCCTTTGATGGGATGCCAGCTGTTTTCTGTTATACGCCTCAATTTAGACAGTAGTCTGTCTCAGGCTTTTTGATGCCGAGACAGGGAAGATCTGCTCAGTTCACGAAAGCTACATTTTTTCCCTCTGTATGTGTGCACTTAGTGGAGTTCACATAAGACATTGGAGTTATGGGTAGCAGGAGATCAGCAAATAGCTCCACACCCTCTTTCAGCACAGACAGTCTCATCGTTACAGAACCTTCAATGGACACTCACTTGACACACTTTCAAATCCCCACCTGCCTTCTCTGCATACCCAAAGGACAAGGGGTAGATACCATAGGTTGAATAAAGCAACCAGGATTGGAGATCTGTAACTGAAAGCCCACTTTATATGGCTTTGGAGAACAAGTGACTTTGGGCAGGATGGACATCTCAACTGAATTCACCAGGACAGTCCTGGTTGGTCTCCAGGGCAGCTCTATTAGTGTCGGACAGAGGGGAGTCTACACAGCCTGCATAGGGCTAGCATGTACACTTCTGCTCATACCCTAACGTGAGCACACAAAACACCGAAGCAGCCCTGTGGCACTTGTCCCAGGGCAAGAGTGCTCTGGGAGCAGCACTTGGAGAGTTTGCCCTGAACAAAATTTTGCTGAGAGGCTCAGAATTCAAACTGCTTCTACACTCTTGGGCGCAAAATCGCAAAGGACAGATAGGCTTGTTTGAGGGCTTCTATTTCTTCAAAAACAATTCAGATCAGTACTGATTCCATTCCTGATCACGAAGACACCTTGTTGAGCATGGTCATTGACTGGTGGAGCTGGAAGGAGCTCTTTGTTCAGTCTGACCTCAACTTATGGCTGAGCAAATCTAAAAGTAGTCTAGTGGACTTGCCCAAAGTCATATGGCTGGTGAAGGGTACAAGCAGGTTTGCTGACATACTAACCTGCCGTTCTTGAATCTATCCATGTAAATCTTCTTGACCTCTAGTAGAAACTGTACCCCCAACTGTGGGTGTCTGGACATATACTTTGAAGCAGAAGGTGATCCAAGAAATAAATTTTTGGTTTCTCCAAGAACTTTAAACACTTGTACAGAACTATATACTGAGGTGGCATTACTGACTTCACCATAAAAAAACCCTCTTCACTTTCATTAATCAGGTCAGAATTTGGGAGCCATGGTTATTGAGATTGGGTCTTCCTTCTTAGCTGAATATTACATGATTGCCTTTCCCTTTTTTTCTTTTGCCCTAGTCTTCCTATTGAATTTATGAAATGAATATCTATCTAGATATGAAATGAGTATCTAGACTTCACCAACTTGGCAGGTTGCTCTGTTAGTCAATAATTGTAAGACTGACAGAACATAAAAGTTATGACTTTGGGAGACGAAGCATTTTGTGGCTCTATCAAAGGGTTCGGTGACTGCTGATGTTTAAGGCTGTTGTGACTGCAAACCTCCTTTGTTTACATTCAGACCTTTGATGATTCAGAGTTGAATCTTACTGTTTCTGCTATCAGAATGATGTGGCATGGAATTCTTTCCAAATGGCTGATCTAGTCTAAACATATGAGCAACCAAAATTAATATACCAAGAATTGAGCTAAATCATCAAATACTGTCTTTTTTCTTACACTTAGGATTATCATTCAGAAATAGAGCCTGCAATTCAACTATTAATATTCTATTTATAAAATTTGAGTTGCTTCTGGAAAATAACCTAGAAATAACTGAAAGTGATGAAGGCTTTTTCAAGTGTTAGGATAGTGTCATTCATGAGTGACTATTCGGGCAGATATAATAAAACATATTATGAACCTGTACTTAAAAAAAAAAAGTCGGGGCGCCTGGGTGGCTCAGTTGGTTAAGCATCTGCCTTCGGCTCTGGTCATGATCCCAGGCTCCTGGGATCGAGCCCCACATCGGGCTCTCTGCTCAGCAGGGAGCCTGCTTCCTCCTCCCTCTCTCTGCCTCTCTGCTACTTGTGATCTCTGCCTCTGTCAAATAAATAAATAAAATCTTGAAAAAAAACAAAAAACAAGTAAAGAAACAAAATCCTGTACATGAAACAGAAGTATATAGGGATTTGAATCTATTTCACATTTTTCAATGTTTATTTTGTATTTTATTACATAAAAATAGCCATTTACATTTAGTTACTCCTGAAATTTCAGTCACATACAGTGTCTTGAATTCAAACAGTGGTCTAGTGTGTTGGCATTTCCATCAAGTACAATCCTGGAAAATGTCAAGGTGAACAACAGGATATTGATGCACGTTGGTGACTCTGTATTCTGAATTATTTAGTGTGGTCAGATGAAATATTTAATATATTGCATTTTGATTTTTTAGCTACTCTTTATTTTTGCTTTAGGTAATATCTCTGACCTGGGGACAATCATTACCACTCACTGGCAAGGTATCCTAAAAATAAAACACCCCATCCTTCAGGGCCACATTTTATTGTCAGAGTCTTCAAGACAAAACCCACCCACCCCCACCCTGACATGTCTATATTCCGATTACTGCGTCTGAATGACTCACTGCCATGTTCACAGGTCCTCTTTCTTTCTTAAGATCATTTGTCTAATCAGAGCTGCTATCTCAGGCCTGATGACTTCAATGGGTTCCTCTGGCCTCCAGGACTTCACAACTTGGCCTTCAGGGTTGACCAGATACTTCCAAAAATTCCACCTCGGTTCCTTCTTTGAAGAATCTAAAATACCAGAATATATTTTCATGAGCATAATTTTATTCTTTTGCTAAGATTGTCATTTCTATTAGTATCTATGTAAGTGACAATGTTAGAATCAAGTTCTAGGAATGTCAAAAACAAAACAAAAAGCAAAACACCCAAACAAAGCAAAACTCAAGCTTTGAGTAACCGTATTTCTGTATATTTGGTGACTTCACTGATGATTCTACTGATCTGGAATCGTGAAACAAAGTGGTTTATTTTGGATCGGATCGAAACAAAAAAAATTTACTTTGTCACTCAAAATTTTCAGTTTCCTAACATTTTTAGAGATAAAATGATGCTCCAATGGTCCTTGGTAATGGCATGTATGGAATTATTTTCATATTAAATGTTATCTATGGTTTTAATATCATTACATGTAATGTAGAAAAAAATGAAAGGAGTTCTTTATCACATTATTTTTTAAGTTTTTATTTAATTCCAGTTAACATATAGTGTTAAATCATATTGAGAAATTATGCTGTCCTTTTGATACATCTCAATTTAAGAAATGTAGATGTTTTTTCCACTTACACTACCCAGAATTGATGTGCACTGACTAACATAAGAAAAAAATATAAATAACTTGTTTACTATGTACCTAGTAATGTGTGCTCATTGCTCTAAATGGATCCTTCCATTTAATCGTTACAGCAACACTGTGAGGTGGGTATTATTATTAAGCCCATTTTGCAGATGAGAAAAATGGAGTCCTAAACTCAAGGTCTCATGGCTAGTAAGTGGTAGAACCAGGACTGATACACAGACCTTCCTAGTCCTATGGAAAAGCAAGCAGATTTTAGGACGATGATGACAAATTTGTTTTTGTACACGAGGGGACTCAGGTGTATGTGGGTCTTCCAGTCAGAGGAGGCCACTCACTACATGGCTTTGGAGCTTAGGAGAGAGACCTCACTCAGGGAAAGGGGATAGAATGAGAAGAGCCCCAGTGGGTTGTGGCAGAATCCAGAGGCTCAGCAGAATTAAGGGTTGATGGAAAGGAGGAACCTGAAAAGGAGAAAGAGAAGGGGCCAGAGTGGCAGTCACTGGTACCTGGAAGGTTCAGGAGGTCCTGGCAAGAAGCCAGATACAGTGGTCTAAGAAGGAAACGGAGACAGGGAAGCAGAGATTACAAGTGTTAACTATTCTTTCAGAAATCGAGATTAAATAGGTAGAAGGAACACACTGCCGAGAGTTTTAAGGTGTACGATACTTTGTGCTGGGAGAACCAACCAACGAGGGAGCATAGGGTTAAAAACGAGAAATAAAAAGTAGCCTGATTACTTAAATGCGCTTTACTTTGTGCACTGTGCCAAGCAGTTCAATTTATTTCATTATTAGAGAAAAATATTTCTGATAGAGCAAACATCAGTGACTCAGCGTATCATATTACCACATGAAAACCGCCTCAAAATCATTTTGAAAAATTGCCCTTTTCTGTAATGAAAAATGTGTCTCTAAAGATAGTACATGTCAGGGCAGAGCTCTTTCTAGCTGACCTAACATCTTGATGTGAATTAGGAAAAAACACCTTTCCAGGTGGGTACAGCCCCCTCAACACACGCCTTGCTGTGGCTTAGCTTCAGTCCCCATGAGCCTCCGTGTCCAGAAGCCCTGTCTAGTGACAACTGCACACACGGGCAGAATGGGCCTGTTTGTGACCACGTGACCAGTTACAGTCCATTTTGGCTTGTTTTAAAAAGATGTTAATTTTCATTTGACTATGACTCAGAGTCTTTGTCTCTGGAGCTTCATCTAACTTCAGTGAAACCTTAAGTCACTGTTACTTTTTTGGATTACATGGGGTAGGTGGAGTTTCAGAAGTTTTTTTAGTGACAAAGGGGGAGAACTCAGGAGCTATGATGCCCACATATCTGGCTGCTATAACTGAAAATGATTACAAGGACATGTGCTCTGTCTGGCTTGTCTTTCCTCAGTGTATCCTGGAAATAAAAGGGATGAAGATATCACTCTGATTACTATGCAGGGTGTTAAGCATTGTGCTAATTTCCCCTAGAAATTAAATATGTTTTTAAAAGGTTCTGATTTC
This sequence comes from Meles meles, assembly GCF_922984935.1. NCBI lineage: Eukaryota > Metazoa > Chordata > Mammalia > Carnivora > Mustelidae > Meles > Meles meles. The sequence continues at coordinate 98,285,712 of NC_060068.1, forward strand.
ACACTTAAATTTTATAGAGTATCATTAGCTGACTTACTGGACTGGAAGCTTGATTATCTGGTGAAGGTCATTGTTTTATGAAAACTCAAATTATCTGTGAAAATAGGACTGAGGATATCATCTGTATAAGTCAGATGAGAGGACATTAGCTGAATATCCTTTAGAGTAGTGTTTGGCAAGGTATTAGCAGCATCTAAATACTTTGCTTTTAGCTAGTAATATACTTAGGAATACAAACAATGTCAGGCAGTAGGTAGTATTAATAGTCTCATTTCACAAATGAGGAGGAAGGCACAGAGGAGTTATCTCATGTACCTGAAGCCATACAGCAAAAGCAACAGAGTAGGGGTTTGAAGCCAGAGAATGGAGCTAAAACCAATGCCCTTAGTCACTATATCTCACTACCTTTGGCCCAGGAAAATCTTTAAACACATTTCTGTAGCTTGTTTAATTTTAGACATAGCCTAATATACCCGCCTCCAAAAAAAATCCTTATATTCTGTTACAAATTTTAGCAAAAACCTGGTAAACCGAGACATTATTCATCCTTAAAGATAGTATCTCAGACAAGTAAACAACATAAAATTAACCACAAAGATATGTCTACTAATAATGCCCAGCAATATTCATGAGACACAGATAGCTTTAAAATGGGGAGGGACATTTCCCCAAGAGCTATTTTGTGAAGATATTTTGTGAAGATAGCCATGACCACACTTCAGACAAATTCTTCAGGAAAATGATCATAAAGGAATAAAATACATTGGAGTAGACTCATTTTGCCATTCAAGGGGTTGAAACATTGACTTCAGGGAAGCATAACTTCTAGAAAATTACAAAACATGAGATTCTGGCTCTTGGGTATTTTATCAAACTCTCCCACTAAAACATTTCAAATGAAACAGAAAAGTATGGCCCTGGTCTCTTTTGTTTTAAAAAGGAAAAGCAATTAAAAACATTAAACTGGCAAGGCAAGACAGATATTTACCAACAAGAAATCTAAATGCAGGGTCTGCTTCCGATCCTAGAATCTTAATCTTGTGGAAGATGGGGAATGTCACGCCGTAGTTACTTCTTGCAAAAGATACTACTTCCTTGCTTGGGCGGGGCTCCGATTCTCCAAACTGATTGCACGGGAAGGCCAAGACGCTGAAGTGGAATGGTCCGAACTCTTTGTGTAGTTCCTGCAGTGCTAAGTAATTTCTGTCTGTGAGTTGGCAGTCACTAGCCACGTTTACAACTAGGGCAACCTCCCGGAAAAAGAAAAAAATCCAACCGGAAAGTGAAGCAAATAAAAGATTAAAAAAAAAAGTCTGCAAGTAGTTAAAATCCCAAACCCTTTCGAAGCAGATAGTTATTTCATATTTTTAGATATACCCAACTTTATTGAAAATTGTAACCTGGATGCATGAATCAAGACCGAAAGATCACCACCATTAAAAAAGCATCAGATACAATGGCTTATTTTTAAATAAAAGATAGTAACATCGGTAAGAGTGGTTTTTAATGTTGCTAGATTATGGAATTAATGTTTTTTAATGTCTCCATAGTCACATTACTAACTATAAGAATTTCCTAAACAACTTAAAGTATTAATTCAGCATGCCTCTGAAGACAGGACATAGTTTATCAATTAGAAGCAGATACACTATGAGAACTTTGATGGCTAAAGTGATACACAAACAACATTACTTTGAAGACTAAAGTATAACTTACGACCCTTTAACAATGAAAAACTGATTTCATTAAACAGAGAACATGAATGAACAATGGAAAAAAAAATCAGAAGATACAACTTACTTTGCCTTTAAACTTTTCCAGAGAAACCGTTCTTCCTTTTGCATCTTTCACTTCGAAGGTATAAAAGCTGTTGATTTTAGGTTTTAGGAATTTTAGTTGTAGAAGAAATAACATTACTGTGCATAGAACCATAGACAGTAAAACTGCAAATACCTTTGCTTTCGACCCTGAACATCTTAAAGGGTACGCTGTAAGCGGCTCCATTTTGGATGATTCTAGAGGGACGTCTCAGCGGGCTGGAATTCAAGGAGGAGCTGAAACTTGACACCGGCTCTGTGGAACGGAAAACCAAGTAGGACAGACTACTGCTGAGGAACAGAAAGACCCTTCTCCTATGGGGGGAAAGGAGTGAAAGTCCTGCATAAAATAAGGAGTGTTAAAGAATTTTCACGTATTTATGGTGCCCACTGCAATCTTTGCTAGAAAAATCAGGACTTTTTGGATAACTCTTTGATAACTCTTTAACTCTTCTGTCTTGTAAGGCAGAAGCTGTGGATTGAGCACTCCGGTAGTGGGTTAAATGTAGGGCAGCAGGTGAATACCACCCAGGAATAGTTCAGAGGTGGATTAAATGTGGCCTGTTAATATGATGGATAGTCTGGAGGAATTTAATATTATACGTATTATACATATAACGTATGAACTTGCTACATGAGTTCTAGGAATTTACAGGGGAAAGGACAGACATATGTGAAGGGGCTGCTTGCCCTGAACTCATCTAATTTAGGCAATGCCAGGTGAATATAGTAAAAATAAAGCAAACACAACGAAGCCTTTAAAGAACACTCCACTATCAAAAAGCAAACGATAGTCCAGTGTTTTTCAAATTTTGGATCAGGATCCCCACTAAGAAATGCACTTTACAGTTTCACTCAGTACACAGACATATGTAACTGAGAAGTTTCATTAAACAGTACTTCCCCTTTGAATGGTGATACGCCTGTGGCAGTTTTAAAACAGCCTGGTTCCAACCCATGACAGTGACTTAAGGGGCTGCAGCCTGTAGACAAAAAAAAAATACTGAACTCTATAATAAATCAGGAATTTAAAAATTAAATCAGACAATTCTATCAAGAAGGCAAAACTAAGAAGGAAACCCCCCGAATCCACTTCTCCTTGGGTGCATCATCTAGTTTCTTCTCCTTCTTCTTTTTTTTTCATCTTTGTTTTTCCCAGGGCTGTTGCCTCTTACAGGAGGCCTAACTGTACTGTTGAAAATCTCAGGGGTAGGAATGGATGGGAAATTGAGGGCTGCCGTCCTTGGGTCACCTTAGCCTCTTCCCTAAGACACACAGGAAGTTTCAAATGAAGGTGCTTCATTCTATGTGGGCCTGACTCTTGGGGTCTTGGTGTGTTTTCATTTGTTGAAAATGCTAGGAAAGGAATGCCTGGGTGGCTCAGTGGGTTAAACTGCTGCCTTAGGTTCCGGTTCCAGTTCCGGTTCAGGTCATGCTCCCAAGGTCCTGGGATTGAGTCCAGCATGGGGCTTCTTGCTCAGCGGGGAGCCTGCTTCTCTGCCTCTGCCTGCCACTTTTTCTGCTTGTGCGTGCGTGCTCTCTCTCTGTCTTTCTTACAAATAAATAAAATCTTAAAAAAAAATGCTAGGAAAAAGTGCATGGAATAATCTGAAAAGCCACGGGAGTGCCCTTTCCCACCACAGATCTTTGGGCTTTAGAGGATGTGCTCAGGAGACTGGCAGCTCTGCCTCTGGGCCCTGCGTCTGCGGTGTGTGCTCTTGGGGGTAGATGAGCAGAATCCACAGCTTAGCCATGTACAACCTGTCAGAGACTGATAAACCACGTTATTCCCACTCGCGGAGCCTGGTAAGAATGGACACAACAGATAAGTCTTCTCCTGTAAATATAATTTCTGGTAAAGAACAAAAATGTACACAAAACATGTATCACCTCTTAACTATGATAGCATTCCTTGGGTGCTCGCTAGCTGAGTTACTGATGAAGTCAAACTTTATGGGACACCTGGACTTAAATGCTCTGACCTCCCTGCTCCAAGCGCAAGGTCCTTCCTTGGGCTCCAAGCATGGCCATCACTGGGTGCTTGTTGGACACACAGCGGCTCGAGCCCCATCTCAGAATTCCTGAATCAAAATCTGCATTTTTACAAGATCAGCTTATGACTCAAGTATGCATTTAAATTTGAGAAACTTTACACCTCTATCTTTTTTTTTTTTTTTTTTTTTTTTTTGGATTTCAGAATAATGAGGTTTTTTGGTTTCTGCCTGTCTTCCATCGTAGACGGGTTTCATGACTGTATGTCTACACTGGGTACTTGACTTGCTCCTCAGGCTGTTCAAGGAAATGGCTCAGGAACTTGAGTTACCAAAGTTAATTTAAAAAAAAAATTAATTCATAGAACATCTGTTGTAATTTGAACTATGTAAACCCCTCCCATTATAAGGGTGCTTTGAGGGAGAGGACAAAGAGTTACCTCTGGGAAGATGCTGACTGGCTAGACCCCAGGCAGGGTCGCATAGGGTGATAATTGATAAAATCATTAGGATAATTTCTAGCTCATTGTTTTGTAAGTACAGAAACTCCCATCAACTCCAGAGCTTGGCCTTTGAGAATGTCAAAGTTTTGCTGTATAACCTTACAAGAGATTCTGTACAAGGCCACATGCCAGTTAGTAACCAGAAACAGAACATCTGTGCCTGGTTTGATGTCGCACATTCCTTTGTCCAGAAGATTCACCCAATAAGAAAACTACTTGGAAAACTTAAATAAATCTCGTCAGGGCTGAAATCAGTTAATATTATGACTCTTAAGGTTTAAAAGTATTCTAGATACGACTTTTTTTTTGAGGTGTTTTACACCCTTATTGCTTTGGAGCTGGGGTGCAGACGCTCAGGGGCCCTTGCGGGGGGTGGGGGCGGCCTGCTTCTTCCTCAGCATCCCCGGGTCCAGGTTGAACAGGATGGAGCGCGGTTTCTGCGATCCGCAGGCATGCGCAGATTCGGGCAGTCCCTGTTCTTGCAGATCACGTGTCTGATGCTGCTGAGGGCCCGGGCATTCTTGTTGATGGTGGTCTGCACGTAGGAGGTGGCGGGTTTTCACTGGCTGGATCTCCACTTCATGACCACCGCTACATAAGCCGTGCCATGGGGCGCCGGGTCTAAGCCTCGCAGTCTTGCAGTAAATCAGCAGGTTGTAGCAGAAGGAGTTGCGAGCCTTCAGGTTATTGGGCTCGGTGTTGTGTGTCTGCTTGTTTCTCTTGATCAGGAAGCTGGCGCAGTTCGGCACGACCACCCACTGCAGGTGGGTGGAGACGGCAGCAGCAACTCAGACTACTGTGGTGGAGATGGAAAGATGAGTGTGTGTGTGCATATATGTGTGTGCACAAGTATGTATGTGTGTATGTATACATACACACATGCACACATATATAAAAGCATATATATGTGGTTTTAAACCTTGTATGTTTTTTGTATATGAATGATCTATAAATATCCATTTAGGCCCATTAATTGGACATTTAAGAGGACAGCTTGGGTAACTCCCCGCCTGGATGTTACTGAACAGTGATAGATTTTGGCCCTTAGGCATTTTTTTTTCTTTGTTTTTTTTAGAGTTTTTCTCTTTATTTGTCAGAGTCATTCCCTGTATATATTTTGATATCATCATTTCTTAGTTTTCTGGGGAATCTGTCATCATTGTTTCCATGTTCTGTCTATACGAAAACCATTCTCAACTTATAAATATACCAGCATTATAAATTTCTCCGCATAGGAGATAGTACGCTAGAAAAATCAACAACATTCAGGAGATCAAGGAAGGCTTTCTAAAGGAGGGGAAGAGAATGATGAGGTGAAGGTCAAGGGAACCTCTTGGGACAAGAATGGGATAAGGCCGTTGACTCAGTGAATTAAGCAGCTTGGGCACTGTGGAGGATAAAAATAAATTGTAGTAATGAAGCCTGCCTCATACAAGTTTGAAATCTGTTTCAGAGACAAGAAAACACATACGAAATGCTTGGGGGAACAACTATAAGGCAGGAAATCACCGACTGCCAAATAAAAGACTCTTGTTTGTAGAGAGCTTTATACTGCGCACGATTTATTTATAAATTATGTGTATAGATATACGCACACACATACATACACAAATTAAAGGGAATCGTGTGTAGTACAAAGCTCTCTACAGGTAAACTGCAATAATGCTTTCAAATAGGAAGAAATTAGTAACAACCACCCAAATCACAAAACAAGTAAATAGAACAAGCAAGAAGAGAGTTTAGGAATTTTAAATTTACAACCCAAATTACTTCAACTTCATTCAACGGTTTCTCTGTAATAGACACGATATGTTTCCTTAGAAGAAAACATGGTAGGTGAGATTCCTGTCATACCCTGGTGAATGGGTTTGATTCATTAGGAGACATTTAATTTTACAAGAAATCACTGGACGGGTCAAAGAGAAGAGGGGCTGGAGAATAACAGCAGAGCAACTTGGCCAAGTGTACTGAAGCTATCCGGAAGGGGCCACAGAGTCTGCAGAGAAGATGAGAGGTGAGAGTGCCTTAATGAAGGCAGCTTTGGTCAACGTAACAGAAGGGAAGGGATGGATACTTAAGATACTCTGGAGCTCCCAGGGGCAGTGGGGAACTAAATACAATGTATCCAAAAATGATCTCAAAAGTTTTTGCTTAGGTTTTTGCCCACCAGTATGAGTAGACACTGGAGGTTCAAAAATAAGGTGATGGACATTATGGGGCGCTTGAGTGACTCAGTCAGTTAAACTTCTGACTCCTGATTTTGGCTCAGGTGTGATTTCACGGTGGTAAGATCGAGCCCTGCGTGGGCTCTGTCTTGGGTGTGGAGCCTGCTTGAGATTCTCTCTCTCTCCCTCTTCCTCAGCCCCTCCTTCCAAAAAATAAATAAAAATAAAAGGTAAACAAGCCAAACTGATGTGCTTAGAGTACTGAGTAGTTCATCCTTTTCCCCTTTATCATACCTTGTCTTATTTTTTTTCTCTTCCTCTTTCTTTCTTACTGTCCACTTGAGATGTTTAAAACTATATGACAGGCATTTCCTCAGCAAGAGATAGATCCTGGAATAAAAGTTTAAAAACACTGAAGATGAAATATCACAATAAAAAAATGCAGCAATCCCTAACCTAGAGTCATTTGCATACCGCCTCTGTGTTTTTGCCATGTGTACTGTTTGTTAGTTACTTAGCATTTTGGTTCAAATTGATTCATTTATTTTACTCATATATATATTTTTAGAAGGGAAGATTTTTTTTTTTTTTTTTTTTAAGTTTTAGAGAGAGAAAGAGAGAGAAGTTTAGGGAGGGGCAGAAGGAGAGGGAGAGAGAGAATCATGGAGCCTGACATGGAATTCGACCTCACAACCCAGAGATCATGACCTGAGCCAAAATGAAGAGTACGGATACACAATTCTTTTTTTTTTTTTTAAAGATTTTATTTATTTGACAGAAAGAGACACAGCAAGAGAGGGAACACAAGCAGGGGGAGAGGGAGAGGGAGAAGCAGGCTTCCTGCTGAGCAGGGAGCCTGATGCGGAGCTCAATCCCAGCACCCTGAGATCATGACCTGAGTAGAAGGCAGATGCTTAACAACTGAGCCATCCAGGCGCCCCTATATTTCCTAATTTCTAATGGTTACAGAATAGTCTCTTTTAAGGATGCCTATCTTGTCAGTTCTCCACTGGTTAAACACTGCGTCCTTCCCATTGTTTTGCCCTCTAACCATACACACTGCAGTAACCGCCGCGTGTTCCCTGCTGGAAGTGTGGACAGTGGAGTCAGACAGTGGAGATTAGGGTACAGCATCTCCTCTGACTCACTGTGTGGGCTTAAGCAATTCACTTAACCTCTAAACCTCAGTTTCTTCATTGGTATAAGGGGAATAAATAACAAACCTGCTTCACAAGTGTTTCTGAAGATTAAATACGAATGTGTGTAAACCTTTAACATATGGGCTCATATTGTGGTAAGCACTCAATAGATTTTGGTTTTACTGATATTTGCTCATTTTAAAAATTTCTTCCTTACATTCTTAGTGGTGATGTTGCTGAGTTAGTAGAGATTATACACATATTTGAAGGCTTTCAACACATGTTGCCAAATTGTCTTTTCCAAATACTAATTTATGCTCCACCAGCAATGTATGCCAGTGTTTGTTTCTGGAACCCTCACCCTTGGAGCTTGTTATTAAAAAAAAAAAATCATTGCTAGCATCTTGTTATTGTTTTAAATGAGCATTTCTTTGATTACTAGTGAGGTTGAATATTTTGGAGGCATTTATATTCTTTTGTGAATTGTCTTTTTGGGTCCTATGCCCTATTTTTTCTATTTGACTTGCAAATTTGCCTAACTTTCCCTAAGAGTCCTTTACACAGAGATATTAATCTAACATGCCCGGCATTTTATTAAGAATATACTTCTGGGGTGCCCGGGTGGCTTAGTTGGTTAAGGTTTAACCTAATCCCAGACAATGAGGGGTGCCTGGGTGGCTCAGTAGGTTAGCGGCCTGCCTCGGGCTCAGGTCATGATCCCAGGCTACTGGGATCGAGTCCTGCATTGGGCTCCTTGCTCAGCAGGAAACATGCTTCTCCCTCTGCTTGTGCTCTTGATCTCTCTTCTTGCCAAATAAGTAAATAAAATGTTTTAAAAAATAAATAAAAATACACTTCCAGTTTGTCATTTGTATTTGAATTTCATGTAGATAACATGACATGTTTCATCATTATAGGATCTGTAAATACCAAACTCCTGGGATTTCTTGGTGGGAATGAGATGAATGTTGAGCAAATTAGGTCTCAGTTCTCTCATCTGTGAAATGAAAAGTTTGAACTAGAAAATTGCTGTTTATTTCCAGATTTGCAATTTTGTAGTTTTATATAAAAATTTTGTCGGTTCAATATATAGGGTTATTTTAACTTCATATTTTACATTGACATGTAATTGTAATAACTAAACATAATTATTTCCTAAGCCGCTTTTATGTCTTAAGACCCTTAAACAGAGGCTCTAAGTATACACATGCACACACACATACATATTTATAAATATAAAATAATATTCTCTCAGGTCACAAAATTAAAAATCTAATATATAGTTTGTTTTGTACTAGATGAGTTGTTTATAATTCTCCTTTAAGGAATCCCTACTTTTGCATCATTGAGGCTGCTATAAATTACAGCCTTTTTTTTTTTTTTTTTTTTTTTTGGTTAAACAGGTGTTTGATGACGTTAAGCCCACATATTCTAGCTTCAAGAGCAACTTTGTGAAGAGGCTGTCAGAGGAGGGTCATATTGCCAGTAGCCCAATTACCACTAGATGGCGGCAAAGCCAAAGCAGGGATCTGGCAGCCTGCTCCTTTGGGGAAGAGCTTTCAACCACTTACCTCCCAGAAGATTCTGGATCAGTGCTGAAGATAACGCCTGAGAAAGAGACTTTGATTCTAGGTGAGGTAATAGAAATTTCAGAGGCTATTTAAAAAATGTTAATGAAATAGATATTTCTGGGGCGCCTGGGTGGCTCAGTGGGTTAAAGCCTCTGCCTTCAGCCCAGATCATGATCCCAGAGTCCTGGGATGGAACCCAGCATCTGGCTCTCTGCTCAGCGGGGAGCCTGCTTCCCCTCCTTCTCTCTCTGCCTGCCTCTCTGCCTACTTGTGACCTCTGTCTAGCAAATAAATAAAAATATTAAAAAAAAAAAGAAATATATATTCCTGAGAGAATCCTTCTCTCGTAGAACTGTCTAGTATCGCATTCATCAAGTGCTTTCCTTTTCTTCCTTTGAATGAGAAATTTTCAAGGTGGTGGGGGAGAGGAGTGGGAAATGAAACAAAGCCAAAAGACATTATGTAGTGTTTTAGATGCATTTCTGAGATTTGTACTGGTATATTATTTCTTTTGTAAAGATTATAATTATGTATATAAGATTTTGCAGTGGTCTCTTGGACCCTCTGAAGAACAAGTGATATGAATGGACATAAAAGATACTTAGTTTTAGAGGGTGACAGGACAGGGTTTTCTGTACAGTTAAAAGTCTGGTAAAAGGCTTTCTCAATCTTGAGAAGAGAACTGATATGAATAATAATGATGTAAATAACATTGACTGTTATTACTTTAATTTAGAAAGTATCTCACTGACGTCATCTCAAACTATACTTACAGCATTTTTCTATAAAAGGGAGGAGGAGAGGCAAAGTGATTTGTTCATGATCGTAGAGTAGATGCAATGATTAGGAAGGAAGCACCCGACAGTGATTTCCTGAGAGGAGCTTAGCCTGGGCAAACCAGACACATTTGCTCCATCATCTTAAACTAGGGAACTGTTTGTATCTACTCTTCAAATGTGCGAATATGTTCTTTCCAAGCAGAGACAAAGCATTTCTGCTGCGGCTGTGGTGGGAGTCAGGTCTTTAATCTTGGCATTTCCTACAGAGGCCGCTGAGGCAGTGCTCACTTATGACCTTGGCATTCTGGATAAGGCCCTGTGCTGACCCTTCCTCTTTTCCCACCTCTGCCAGGATTTTGGAGAGATGAGGGGCTGTGGCTTCACATTCTATTGTGAAAGACATAATGGACTGATCGCCAACCTAAGTGATTATCTTGTTTTGAAAAACAAATTAAAAGCCAAATGTTTTTCTTGCAGGATCCTACCAAGAACCACTGAAGACACCCATCAAAGGGACTTTTGAAACAAGTAACTCTGCTTTCCATTTTTGCAAGGAAGCTCATGCGATGGACAGAGACTGGAATGAAACTGTTGCCTCAAAAGGCCGTGTAGGTAAAGGGAGAAAACTGACATCTCATATCCTGAGACGCTCAGACAAATGGGTCCCAAATGTGAGGAAGGAACTGGCTCAGCTGCTCTTACAAATCAGGAAGAATGATGGGTTCCTGACAGAAAAGATGAGTGAGTGAAGGACATGAATAGCGGCACTTTGTTAAAAAAAAAATTAATACCCAACAAATATACAAATTTAGTTAGTATCAATCAAAACAATGAAAATGAAACATAAATAGGTAAAGATTCAGATGACATGATGCTATAAAGAAAACCCTAAAGATTTCATCAAAAGACTACCAGAGCAAGACGGGATCAGGAGGGAGACAAACCATAAGAGACTCTTAACTTAAGAAACAAACTGAGGGGGCGCCTGGGTGGCTCAGTGGGTTAAGTCGCTGCCTTCGGCTCAGGTCATGATCTCAAGGTCCTGGGATCGAGTACCGCATCGGGCTCTCTGCTCAGCAGCGAGCCTGCTTCCTCCTCTCTCTCTGCCTGCCTCTCTGTCTACTTGTGACCTCTCTCTGTCAAATGAATAAATAAAATCTTAAAAAAAAAAAGAAATAAACTGAGGGTTGCTGGGGGGTGGGGGGTATGGAGAGGGTGGTTGGGGTATATACATGGGGTGGGGGTATGTGCTATGGTGAGTGCTGTGAAATATGTAAGCCTGATGATTCACAGACCTGTACCCCTGGGGCAAATAATACATTATATGTTCATTTTAAAAAAAAGAAGATTAAAAAAAGACTATAGAATTGATAATAAATGAATTAAGTAAAGAAGCAGTATACAAAATAAGTATACAGATATCTGTTGCATTATATATAATGAAGCATGAGAAAGAGAAATTAAATGATCCCATTTATAGTTGCACTCCAAACAGTAAGATACCTAGGAATAAACTTAACTAAGGAGGTAAAAGGCCTGTACTTTGAAAAGTATAAAACACTGATGAAAGAATTTAAACACAGACAAATAAAAAGATATTCCATGCTGATGGATTGAAAGAACAAATCTCGTCAAATGTGTGTACTACCCAAAGCAATTTCCAGATTTAATGCAACCCCTATCAAAAGATCAATAGCATTTTTCATAGAACTAGAACAATCTTAAAATTTGTATGGAACTACAAAGGAGGCAAGAACATGCAATGGGAAAAAGAAAACCCTTTCAACAAATGGTGTTGGGAAAACTGGACAGCTACATGCAGAAGAAGCAAACTGGACCACTTTCTAACACCATACACAGAAGAATCACAAAATGGGTTAAAGACCCATTAAATGTGATCTCTGAAACCATAAAATTCCTAGAAGAAAACATAGGCAGTAATCTCTTTGACATCAGCTGTAGAAACATTTTTTAAGATATAGTCCCTCCTCTGGCAAGGGAAACAAAAGCAAAATCATATTACTGGGATGATACCAAAATAAAAAGCTTTTGCAGTGAAGAAAACCATCAAAAAAATCCAAAGAAAATTCGCAGTGTTGAGCATTGTATAATGTATAGAATTGCTGAATCATCCTATTGTACATCTGAAACTCTTATAAAACTGTATGTTAATTATACTTGAATAAAAAACATAAAGATTTTTCTAAAGATGTAAAGATTAAAAATATAATGAAATTATACATATTGTGATATGCTCTCCCTCAGCCAAAAAATTTTTTATATAATCATTTCCAACTATTTGGTGACTTGATCTGCCCTCCCCACCCAGGTCTCTCAAGATAAGTTAAATTCTTCCTCTATAAGATGGTCTTTTTTTTTTCCTTAAAGACTTATTATTTATTTATTTTAGAGAGAGAGATAAAGTGCTAGTGGGATGAGGGCCAGAGGGAGAGGGAGAGATAGAATCCCAAGCAGACTCCCCACCAAACGCAGAGCCCCGTGGAACTCGAGGCAGGGCTCTAGGTGGGGATCCATTCCAGGACCCCAAGATCATGGTCTGAACTGAAATCAAGAGTCAGACACTTAACCAACTGAGCCACCCAGGCGTCCCTATAAGATGGTCTTTTAAAAATTTCCCTTAAGTTATTGTTATTGTTGTTTCTTTGGGTCTTGACCAAGTTAATTTAGTTCCTTTAAGTACCTTATTTATTATGGTTTTAAGATCTTAGAGGAGTCTGATCTAAATCTTTGGCATATTAAATATCACTAGCATGTTTTCAGATTTATCAAACCCAAGAAGACCTTCTGAAGGAATCAAGGTTTCATTTAGAAAGCTTTAAACTAGGAAAGTCATAAATTCTCATTTTGGGCAAAGTTACTCATTTAGCATGTGCTTCCGGTGTTTGGCATATATATCTTGCTAGTAACAATACTGTGAATACGCCAATTGAAAACAAACATCTTAGGGCAGGTCTTTTGCCAAGTGCTTTTTTGTTGGTTAAGGGTTTGGTGGTGCAGATGGCCAGGAAGTTCTACGTCATTGGCACAGGTTGACCTCACGCCCAGGCCAGGTTATTAGCACCACTGCTTTTCCACACTCTACGTCTTGCAGACTGCAGTTTTTACTGCTTTGCCCTCACGACTTCATTAGAGTCCCAGCGTCACTGAAGAAGCTGGGAAGGTGAAATGGAAACCATTTCAATACTTCGTGTGAAGTATTTGTTGTCATGACCAGTTAGAAGTCAGATGGCATCAGGAGTGGTGCAGATACACCGTGAGGTCCTCCACAATGACAGGAAATGTGTGTCTTTGAGTGGTCCTCAGAGGTCACATGGAGGGTATTTCTATGACAAGGGTCATCATAGCTCTGGAGATGCTCACAGTTATTATACACAGTCAGCTCTATGCCAAGCTGTTCCTTAAAGTAATAAGTAGATCTTACTGAGGGAAGGGCACCCTTGGGTGCGTGGAACAGAAGCGCCCTGTGCTGGGCCGTGCCTCAGTCAACTTTGTGCGAACTATGGGATTCTGAAGAGGTGATTTTCTGAAGAGTTACACTGATTTTAGGAATGTTATTTTATATCAGCAGTTCTCGGTTGGGTATGATTTTGCTCCCCAGGGCTCCTCTGACAATGTCTGAAGACATTTTCGTTCATCACAACCCAGGGGGAAGGCCTCTAGTAGACAGTCTGAGATGTTGCTAAACATCCTATAATGCACAGAACAGCTCCCACAATAATGAATTATCTGCTGCCAGGTGCCAGTGGTGCTAAAAATGGGAAACCCTGCTTTATACTTGATTGTTCTAATTTGAATACTTAAAAATTCACTATTCACTGACTGGCAATGATGTAATATCTGGGAAGAAAACCAAAATCTCAAAATGATGCCAGTGAGAGAGACTTCTGTAAAAATTATGGTGATCCAATGATTGTTTTACATGAATAATCAGATATATTATCATGAAGGAGAAAATAAGGAGTTGTCTCTGCTTTAACTGTTCACTAAAACGCTCTTAGAAAATTCCAGTAAGTATGTTTCTTTACACTTCCTACTAATTTTCTTTTCTTAAAAAGACTTCATTTATTTATTTGACACAGAGAGACAGAGAGACAGACAGGGAACACAAGCGGGTGGGGGGTGGGCAGCAGGAGAACGAGAAGCAGGCTTCCAATGGACCCGAGAGCCTGACGTGGGCCTCCATCCCAGGACTCTGGGATCATGACCTGAGCCGAAGGCAGATGCTTAACAACTGAGCTACCCAGGCACCCACTACTAATTTTCTTATGTGTTTTTGATTGAAGTTGGGTGTAAGAATGTCAGAAATGTTTTTTATACACTGGCCCAAAGAGACAGCAATCAGATATTTTTATTCATGGAAACTGAGACTAGTTATTTAAGATCTCCGTGATTTGATGTTCTAATAGGTAAAGGTGTTAATGGAAAAGGACCTTTAAGATGATGAGTTCAATCCTGACATACTACAGATGAAGAAAATTAAGTCCCAGAGGAAATCTAAGTAACAGAGTGAAAGAACACCTCTAGGTTGAATGCTGAGAGGCCCCCTTGAAAGAAATCTTCCTTTAAAAAGTAACCTTACTGATGTTCAATTTTGTTGTCTTGAGGAGGTCTTTCAATTTCACAATGTACTAGAACTATCATAACATTTCAGTTCTTGCAGGCTTTGATGCTATCACTGGCCTTTAGCTGGTTTGTGGGCTAAAAGGATTTTTCGGTTAGAAGAATAAAAGATTTTATTCTAGCTGAGGAATACTTGCCTATGGAGTGGCTGGGGAGATTAGAAATAATACACGTGTAATGCTCAGCCCTGTGTTCACTACACAGTGGTTAGGTAGTAAATAATAGCAATCGTAGCCTTGGGTGTGCTAATGTGGAAACCTCAAACTTCCTAGCAAATTATCAGTTTTAACACTCTATCATGCATAACATCTGAGATGTATAAGCACATTTCTAGAGAAGTATTTCTTTGCTTGCTTTCAGAAATGCCTAAACCAGATATTTTCGACCCAGAAGGTGGCTCAGTGGGTTAGTGGGCAAATGCAGCTCTGTGAGCAATCCCAGTGTGCCTGGAAAGGTATGGGCCAAAGATTTTCTGTTTGTCCTTCTTTCCTACCCTCCTACCTTTCTCTCTCCCTGCCTCCTTCATTTCTTCCTTACCTTAGAATATGTTATTAGAATATGTTATATTTATTAGACTAATCGATATAATTATAAAATTTCGATAATTCTCCTGATTCTCTGCCTTGCCTGTCCCATCCCCAAGTCTCATTTCCCAGAGGCAATGACCTTTAGCGCTTCCAGCTCTTCCCCCTACTATTTACATCCATTTTCTTTTCTTTTTTTTTTTAAAGATTTTATTTATTTCTTTGAGAGAGAGAGAGAGCATGCATGAGAGGGGGAGAGTCAGAGGGAGAAACAGACCTCCTGCTGGGCAGGGAGCGGGCTTCGGGACTCGATTCTGGGACTCCAGGATCATGACCTGAGCTGAAGGCAGTTGCTTGACCAACTGAGCCACCCAGGCGCCCTGCATCTATTTTCTAAGTAGTCTTTGCAAACTGCTCTTTCTTGATATTTTAGACTTTATCGTAACTTTCTAGCATAGTGGGTAAGAACTTAGTTGTCCTTTTCATTTCCTCCTTCTATCTCCTTAGATCACATTTCCAAAAAGTAACCCCTCACATGGGTGAAAATCTGTACCTAACTTTGACTCCCCCAAAACTTAACTGCTCAGAGTCTACTGTTGACTGGAGGTCTTAACAATAAGATAAACAGTCGATAAACACATATTTTGTATATCATATGTATTATATACTATATTCTTAAAACAAGCTAAACTAGAAAAAATGTTATTAGGCAAATTATAAGGAAGAGAAAATACATTTACAGTGCTGTGCGGTATTTATTTAAAAAATCCACATGTAAGTGGACCCATGTGGTTCAAACCCATGTTGTTCAAAGGCCATCAGCACAGCCTCAGGAGTAAAACAATGATTTGATGTTTGTATATATTGCAAAATGATCACCACAGTAAGTCCAGTTAACATTCATCACCATTCATTGTTACAGAATTTCTTTTCTTGTGATAAGAACTTTTACGATCCACTCTTACTAATTTTCAAGTATGCAATCCAGTATTACTAACTATAATTGCTATGTTTTTTTTTTTTTTTTTTTTTTTTTTTATTTGACAGAGAGAGAGATCACAAGTAGGCAGAGAGGCAGGCAGAGAGAGAGGAGGAAGCAGGCTCCCCGCGGAGCAGAGAGCCCGATGCGGGGCTCGATCCCAGGACCCTGAGATCATGACCTGAGCCGAAGGCAGCGGCTTAATCCACTGAGCCACCTAGGCGCCCCTATAATTGCTATGTTTTACATTACATCCCCATTACTTATTTTGTAACTGGAAGTTTGTACTTATTTTTTAAAAAACCTTTATTGGAGGTACTTGAGTGTTTCTAGTAAACTTTAAGTTTTGCACACAAATGCAGGTCTTTGTGGCTAACACCAAGGCAGTGATGATCTACTTCTTGGTATAGTGTTGTGAAGCTCTTAGGCCTTTTATCAGAAGGCATGTGGTTGTAAAGACCACAAATTACCTGGGTGGGCTCATGTTTATCAATTTATGTCATTCTCAGTTTGATCACAAGCCAAGTGGTGGGACAGATGAAACGATGGTGGCCTGTGGTTTAGACTTAGGTGGGTCTTTTGATGAGAACTAAAACTGAACCCAAGATAGGACCCTGACCTCAGATCATTATGTGTAAAACTAGCCAGAAGTACCTGTGTGCTCTGGTTCAGAAACAGTGAGACAAAGAGTCAAAATAAATGAATCAATAGATATTCACTGACAAAGATTCAGAGTAAGGCTTATGTCTCTCAGCTAATTGTTGATGTGCTAGACAAATGGATATGCAAAAATTACTGTGATTTTAAGATCTCAAGCGACAGAATAAACAAATATTCAGAATAATATAGTGTTTCTGTGTGCTTCCCACAAGTTATGTTACATTTAGGTCTGGCACTCATGTGTTTTTTACTAAAAATTGCCATGAATTATTAAATTTCTGTTTAAATTAATACAGAAGAATTTTTTCCCTTCCCTTCTCCTGCAACTTGTAATTCAGTTTTATTATGATGACTACTTTCTTTTTCACTTTGTTATGTCTTAATACCTGCATAGATATTATCCTTATGGGATCATAAAGATACGTGGAGCTGTTTGTTCTTTATAGGCTGCAGAGATGGAGTCAGAGATGAATCCTTTCATCTTAAAAGATTCAGGGATCTAGACTATTCCATACTCCAACCAGAAGTGAAGATTCATCTTACTGGTCTTCGAAATGACTATTGTAAGTTATTGTTTAGACCATGAATTGAAAAGTTGGAGCGACAAAATGTATCCTGTACTGTGGCATAAACTTGAAATTTGCTTCTGGAAGAATCCAATGACCCTTGCGCCTCATGTCCTAAAGCTGTACTGCCCAAATATAGTTAATGTAATTTGGCTTTTCCTTGTGCAAATTTCATGTGTGGAATGGGTATTTTTGGTGTTGGTGGGATATGAGAAATATACCTCTTTTTTTTTTTTTTTTTTTTTTTTTTACTATATTAGAATGAACTGTGAGAATGGGAGCCCATTCTTAGGCATATATTTTAAACATGGATAAATCTAATCAGTCAAACAGCCACATTGGGTCTTCTTGTTATGTGCCTAATTTATAATATAGTTGGGAGGACAGAACTTTTTTTTTTTTTAAGATTTTAATTATTTGAGAGAGAGAGTGAGTGAGAGAGAGAACATGAGCAGGAGGAGGACCAGAGGGAGAGGGAGGAGAAGCAGATTCCCCTCTGGGCAGGGAACCTGGTGTGGGGCTGGATCCCAGGACCCTGGGATCATGACCCAAGCTGAAGGCAGAATATTCTATTCAACCAGCTGAGTCACCCAGGTGCCCTGGGAAGATAGGACTAACTCAATGGAACTTCTACCAACATGCTAGTATAGAATAGAAGTAATGAATTGTGGAGTAAAAGGAGCTTTAATGATTATAAGTAGTTCAGTGATCTTTGCATCTTTGTCTGAAAAGACTTTGTGGAGATATTGAGCTTTGAGCTGGGTCTTGAAAAATGGGTAGGTTTTGGAGGGATGGGGGAGAGAAGATAGAGCATTTTCAGCAATGTTAACAATGTGAGCAAGGGCAGGATGTTGGTAATTAATGATAATGGCAATGAAGAGGATACAGTGGGAGACTGGCAAATAGGTAGGTAGATGCAAATTTTGTAGTCACACAGGTCCCCTTAACCCCCTCAACTTTTTTTTAGGTTATGGCAGTTGTCAAATATTTTACATCTACGTACATTGAAAACTCTACCATTGTTATAAATTTTACTCCAAGAAGCCATACATATATGTATTTTAAATGAAAGAGGAAAAACTGTCTTCATATTTACCCAAATATATAGCAATTCCATGCTTCTCTTTCATTCCTGATGATCCACATTTCCCTCTCATATAATTTCTCTTCAGCCTGAAAGCTGCTGTTAGCATCTTTCAGATCAGGTCAGTTGGCAAAGACTTCTGTTACACTTTTATATTACACTTTTTATATTCTGTTTTTTTTTTTAAAGATTTTATTTATTTATTCGACAGATAGAGATCACAAGTAGGCAGAGAGAGAGAGAGAGAGGAGGAAGCAGGCTCCCTGCAGAGCAGAGAGCCTGATGCAGGGCTCGATCCCAGGACCCTGAGATCATGACCCGAGCCAAAGGCAGAGGCTTAACCCACTGAGCCACCCAGGCGCCCCTTTATATTCTGTTTTATGATATTTTTGGTGCATGTAGAATTCTGGGTCGCTAGATTTTTTCATTCAGCATTTTAAAGATATTATAAGGACTTCTGGCCTCCATAGTTTCTGGTGAGAATTCTTTTTTTTTTTTTTTTTTAAGATTTATTTATTTATTTATTTGACAGATAGAGATCACAAGTAGGGAGAGAGGCAGGCAGAGAGAGAGAGAGAGGAGGAAGCAGGCTCCCCGCCAAGCAGAGAGCCCGATGCGGGGCTCGATCCCAGGACCCTGGGATCATGACCTGAGCGAAAGGCAGAGGCTTTAACCCACTGAGCCACCCAGGCGCCCTCTGGTGAGAATTCTAAGGTAATTTGAAGACTTACTCTTTTGCTTCCAAGACCTGAATCTAATTACACATATGAGGTCTTTGGATATTATTCCAAAGGTCCCTGAAGTTTGCTCATTTCTTTTTCAATTTTTTTCTACATGTTCTTCAGAGAAGATAATTCCTGTTGATTTATATTCAAATTCAGTGACTCCTCTGTCATTTCCATTCTGCAACCGAGCCCATCCAGAAGTTTTTTCAGATATTGTAATTTTCAGTTTCAAAATTTCCAATTTACTGGCTTCTTTTTATATGGTTTATATGGCTTCTTCTTTTCTTTTTTTAAAAGATTATTTATTTATTTATTTGACAGACAGAGATCATTAGTAGGCAGAGAGGCAGCCAAAGGGGGGTGGGGAAGCAGGCTCCCTGCTGAGCAGAGAGCACCATGCAGGGCCCGATCCCAGGACCCGATCCCAGGACCCGATCCCAGGACCCTGGGATCATGACCCGAGCCGAAGGCAGAGCCTTAACCCACTGAGCCACCCAGGTGCCCCTATATGGCTTCTATTTCAGTTTTATTTTTATAGTTTCTATTATCTTTGTATATAAAACAGTTTCTATTTTTTTATTCCTCTGCTGATATTTTCTCTTTTCATTCAATTATGTTTTTTCTTTACCTCATGGAGAATATTCTATTCTATTCTGTGTGTATATTCTATTAGAGCTGCTTTAGCATCTTTGTCTGATAATTCCTATACTTAATTCATCTTAGGGTTTTCATCTATTAATTATGTTTTCCTTGTGTCCAGTAATCTTGAGTCGTGTCCTATACATATGTGTGTGTTATTAACTCAGGCTCCTGCAGAGAATGTTGCCCCTTTTGTCTTACCTTTAATTTAAATTTATTTTTTATTTTTAAAAAAAGATTTATTTATTTATTTGACAGAGAGAGGGAGAGAGAGAGAGTGTGCGCTCACAAGCAGGGGGAGGGGCAAAGCAGGCTCCCCCCTGAGTAGGGACCCTGATGTGGGGCTTGATCCCAGGGCCTGAGATCATGACCTGAGCTGAAGGCAGATATTTTACCAACTGAACCACCCAGATACCCCTTTCTTAGTTACATTTATACCTTAAGTTTTGTCTTGCCTTTTGTGGGCGGTGTTATGAGTCTCAGATCTGTTTCTTCTGCCCTGACCATGCTGGTTTGGGTCTATCCCTCATGTATATGGACCAGAGTCTAGGCTGAGTCCTAAACAGATGCTTCACTCAGTTCGGTTCTCAAAGCCTTTGCTAAGCTGATCTGAGTTTTCCCTAAAAACATGATTTCAGGGTTAGGCTGAGATGTGCATGGGTTCCTACATTCACACCTAGAGTTGTGTGGTTCTCTCCTCTCCAGGACTTTCTCCACACATTTTGGCCACCTAAGGCTCCTTTTCTTGGCTCCTCTCACCAGAAAGATGGTGAGCTTTCTATCAGAGCTTTAGCTTCTGGTGTTGTTCTGTGACTGGGGCCCACCCTCTGGCAAAACCATGTGAGAAAAAAAGTGAGAAACTCACCCCTGGGCAGGTTGCTTCTTCTGGTTTTGACTCCCTTACTTAGTTAACTGCATTTGCTTATTTTCCAGTTCTGAGGGAGGTTTTTTTTTTTTTTTTTAATTGTTCTGAGTTTATAGTTGTCATCAGTGGGAGAGGTGGGTCATGGGTGGCTTAGGCCACTGTAGTGGAGCTGCTGTGCCTCATAGTTTTGTATTGATATGTATCAATGAGGAGAAGAATTTTTGTCTTTTAAGAAATAAGAAAGGGTTATATGTCAACTATATCCTAATTCAAAAAATAAATAAGATAGGATACATCTTAATATGTGGTCATACAAATATGGTTTCTTTTGGCAGTCAAAGAGTTCTAATAGTAGAAACTGGAGAGTACAGCTAGGAATTTCCAGGTATCACTTATAAGCTAGTGGCCACTTCTTCTAGATAGACTGTAGTTGGGTGGTATTTTTGGTTTGAAATGATGGTGGCATCTTTCATATAGATACTGTAGGTTCAAGGAGTCTCTGTAAGGGTTAGGTGTTTTTCCCCTATGTTTATTGCAGTATTATTTACAATAACCAAATTATGGAAGCAGCCCAAGGGCCCATTGATAGATGAATGGATAAAGAAGATGTGGTATGGGGGTGCCTGGGAGGCTCAGTGATTAAGCGTCTGACTTTAGTTCAGGTCATGATCTAGAGGTCCTGGGATTGAGCCCCACATCAGGCTCCACACTCAGTGGGGAGTTTGCTTGTCCCTATCCCTCTACCCCTCCCCATGCCTATGCTCTCTTTCTAAAATAAAAAATAAAATCATAAAAAAAGATGTGTTATGTTTTATATACCTATGTTTGAATTTTATTCAGCCATAAAAAGAATATTATTTGGCCATAAAAAACCCCAAATCTCTCCATTTACAACAACATATATGGATCTAAGTGAAATACATCAGTCAGAGAAAGACAAACACCATAGGATGAAGAGACAAACCAAAAAGCAGACTCTTTTTTTTAAAAAAAATTTTTGTTAAAGATTTTTTAAAAATTTATTTATTTGACAGACAGAGATCATAAGCAGGCAGAGAGAGGAGGGAGCAGGCTCCCTGCTGAGTAGAGAGCCCGATGTGGGGCTCAATCTCAAGACCCTGGGATCATGACCTGAGCTGAAGGCAGAGGCTTTAACCCACTGCACCACCCACACGCCCCCAAAAAGCAGACTCTTAACTATGGAGAACAAACCGATCCTTGCCTGAGGGGAGATGAGTGGACGGGATGGGTGAAACAGGTGAAGGGGGCATTAAGAGTATACTTATCATTATTAGCACTGAGTGATGTGTTAAATTGTTGAATAACTATCTTGTATACCTGAAACTAATATAACACTGTATATTAAATATACTGGAATTAAAATTTTAAAAAAGGCCAGATAATTTCAATGAAAAAAAAATGTGCTTTTAATTTTTAGTGATCTGTTAGATAAAATCCATGTGTACTAATAATGGTAGATGTAACTTCCAAGTTCTCAAAATGACTCTAAATAAATACACTTGAGTATGAATAGTAAGATTATTATTCATTAGACTGTGACTCTTGATACAGAATTCTAGTTTTTCTTTTTGAACTTCTAATGATCTGTTTACCTATGTGATTCTATTTCCCAATTGATCATGGGAAAGGTATTAATTTTATTTATCTATCTGTAAAAAAAGTTGGTTAGTTGAAAATATTTTTTATTTGGCTAAAATTATTACTCTAATATGAAATGCTTTTCTTATAGATCTGAATACTCTAGATTGGAATTTTCAAAATCTAGTTGCTATAGCTCTTGGATCCTCTGTATTCATCTGGAATGGGGAAAACTACAATGTGATTGAAAATATAGACCTACCTGTCAATTGTAACTATATATCTTCTGTGTCCTGGGTAAAAGATGGAACCTGCCTGGCAGTTGGCACCAGCGAGGGAGAAGTACAGGTAATGGGCAGGTTTTTTTTTTTCCCCCCGAAAAATGTGCTCTGTGTAATTGCTAGATAACTAAAACTGACCTTTAATAACAAATTAATATACAATAGAGACTCTGTATTAGTTGTGGTGCTTGAAACTATGGGGAGTGAGAAGATATGGGATTCTGGTTCTTTTCTGAATGACATTTAATGAGGACTTAAGGATACTCAACCTAGCTTTTGTTTCTTTTTTTCTTCACACAATCTCCTTCTGCTGTATTTACCATTTTTTTTTAAAGATTTTTATTTATTTATTTGACAGACAGAAATCACAAGTAGGCAGAGAGGCAGACAGAGAGAGAGAGGGGGAAGCAGGCTCCCCACTGAGCAGAGAGCCCAATGCGGGGCTTGATCCCAGGACCTTGAAATCATGACCAGAGCTGAAGGCAGAGGCTTTAACCCACTGAGCCACCCAAGTGCCCCTGTATTTATCTTTTTAAAAGTCTTTTATCCCCCAAAGGTTTTATTTTTTTTAAGTAATCTCTACACCCAATGTGGGGCTTGAACTCACAACTCTGAGATCAAGAGTGGCATGCTCCTCTGATCAAACCAGCCAGGTGCCCTTACAACTCTTTTCTCTTGTATTAAAGTTGAGTTTGTAGAATCCCTAGGGTTAGGACTTCAGAGAGAGGAAGATAACCTTCAACTCTCCTTTTTCACCTCAAGCTATGATCAGGAGTAGAGTTACTTAAAATGAATGAATTTTTTTTTTCTGATAGGCTCTCTAAAATGGGAATTTACCCAGTTTCCATCAATCTATTTAACTTCTCATGTATTATTTTTACTAACAATACTGTAAACAATATTGCTCATGTGTTCAGTGTGACTTTGGAGGGTCACAGATGGCTCTCACTGCTTTCTCATCTCTACAGTGATACTGGATGCTATGAAGGTTATATCACGATTTCTTCTCACACTGAAGTTCTCATTTCTTATATGGATCAGAGTATCGTATATAGGTGGCAGGAAAGGAATCTCTTAGCCTGTCGGTGGATTTCCAGATATGAAACTAGAAATGTGAGAGCCATTCTCAATGTGGCTGCCCATTGAATTCACCTGCGGAGCTTTAAAGCAAATGTCATAAAATAAACGGCATATCCACAGACTCTATCTCCATTATTAAATCAGAATGGCTAGCATGAATGGTGAGCCCCATCGGTGATGTCATGTACAGACAGCGTTGAGAAATGCTGCCCAGGGTTAAAGGAGCTGAGCTTTCCCTTAGTACAAGGCCTGGCAGTAGCAACATTAACTGCTATCAGGCCTTGGAGAAGACAGTGGACTGTGAAAAAGACAATGCTATGTAACTCCGTTTATTCATTTTTTGTTTTCAGTTATGGGATGTGGTAACTAAAAAGCGGCTGAGAAATATGCTTGGTCATTTGTCGGTGGTTGCGGCTCTGAGCTGGAATGACTGTATTCTCAGCAGGTAAGAAGCATCTTAATGGAATGAATTATATTTGTCTCACTGAGTGATTATGGCGGCTGAATGAACAGAACTATAATATTTAAAACCAAAAGCAAAAGCAAAACCAACCAAAGCCAAACAGAATTATTAGTTAGGCAGTTATGATCCTACCTTCTTGAATATCCTGATTCTCTGGTGATGTAAGTGGTCCAGTGGCCACAGGCACCATGTTGGCTATGCGCCTGCACCATATGCTGGTACTGGAAAGTGAGGTTCAGGATCCACTAAATTGTTCAGACAAAAGGTAAAACTGTTTAAGCAAAAAGTTTCTCTGCACCAAGTAATACCTACTAGGAGGATAATTTTGTTGAAATCAAGTATTTAATGCTGTCAGGATCAATAATTTGGAATATGGTAAGCTTTCTGGGGCACATTTCCCATTCATAGTCCACAGATATTAGAGCTGGAAGGAACCTCATAGGTCAGCCGGTTCCACAGTTCTCAAACTCGAGCACCCATCAACATCCCCTGAAGGGCTCTTTACAACACAGATTGCTGGTCGATCTCCAGGAACTTCTGATTCAGTAGGTCTGAAGGGACTCTGATAATTTGCATTTCTAATTTCTGAAGTGATGCTCATGCTCCATCACTTTTGAGAACTACTGATTTAGTCTAACTAACAAGAAAGTTTAAGTGACTTGTTTGTACTATCTTACATAATTGATCTAAATATATATTGCTTTTAACAATTGCCATTCATTTTTTAAAAAGATTTTACTTTTTATTTGAGAGAAAGAGAGCACAAGCAGAGGGAGCAGCAGAGGGAGAAGGAAAAACAGACTCCTTGTTGAGCCAGGAGCCCCATGCGGGACTCGATTCCAAGACCCTGACATCATGAGCTGAGCCAAAGGTAGAGGCTTAACCAACTGAGCCACCCAGGTGCCCACTGTCATTCATTTTTATACTGTAGTTCTTTTTTATTTTTTTAAAAAAGATTATTTATTTATTTATTTGAGAGACAGAGATCACAACTAGGCAGAGAGGCAGGCAGAGAGAGAGAGAGGAGGAAGCAGGCTCCCTGCTGAGCAGAGAGCCCGATGCGGGGCTTGATTCCAGGACCCTGGGATCATGACTTGAGCCGAAAGCAGAGGCTTTAACCCACTGAGCCACCCAGGTGCCCCACCACTGCCATTCATTTTTATACTGTAGTTCTTAAGGTAGGTTTAAATTAAATAAATTCCAAGGTTTTTTTACAATTTCTTTAAGTGCCTGAGATATAAACTTAAGATTTCAGTACCTTGTGATTATAGGTCAAACTTAAAGCTGCTTAAACAAAATACCACATAAAGGGCTAATTATTTACTGTGCAAAGTTGTTGTAGTGAGGTCAGTTCTCTATTTAAATTCCTTTTACAGTCTGTATTGTTTAAATTTAGTTTCATTATCCATGAACAGATCCTTTCTTATAATAGCAGCTATTATTTTTGGAGTAATGTGTGCCAGGCTTGCTATACTCTTTATGTGGATAATTGTGTTTTAATCCCTGCAGTAACTCTGTGGAGTTGTTTCTAATTTCCAGCCAACCTGTTGTTAATGAATCAACTGAGACACTAGCCTGAGGTCACACGGTTAGTAAAAGGGGCAGAGTCGGGCAGTGGTCTGGCCAAGCCCATATTGTTCATCAGAAAGCTGTTCAGTGTGGTGCCTGAATCATTTTAAAAAGACGACTCTGGGGGTGCCTGGGTGGCTCAGTGGGTTAAGCCTCTGCCTTCGGCTCAGGTTATGATCTCAGGGTCCTGGGATCGAGCCCCGCATCGGACTCTCTGCTCAGCAGGGAGCCTGCTTCCCCCTCTCTCTCCCTCTGCCTGCCTTGCTGCTTACTTGTGCTCTCTCTGTCAAATAAATAAAAATCTTTAAAATAAATCAATAAATAAAAAGACAACACTGGATTTTGAGAAATTTCAGAAATAATTGTAGGTAGTTTTTACTTGTTCCTCGGAGAAAATTAAATTAGTCTGGGAGGAGTTCATTATCTTTTGATAAAGTGATATGATTTTATCATTCTTTGGATCCAAATCACTACCAGTAAGTAGACATTATCTCCTGATTCTGAATCACATTGCAGTTTGCTGTGACATGCAGAGAGTTTTATACTCTTTTTATTTTTATTTTTTATTTTATTTATTTAATTTTTTAAAAGATTTTATTTGTTTATTTGACAGACAGAGATCACAAGTAGGCAGAGAGGCAGGCAGAGAGAGGGGAAGGGAAGCAGGCTCCCTGCTGAGCAGAGAGCCCCATGCAGGGCTGGATCCCAGGACCCTGAGATCATGACCAGAGCTGAAGGCAGAGACTTTAACCCACTGAGCCACCCAGGTGCCCCTGAGTTTTATACTCTTTTTAGACATGAGTGGCATTAACAAAATTAATAGTGGATTTGTAGCTTAACAGAAAAAGGAAATAATACATTTCTATCTCTGACATTTCACTATAAATATATATTGCATTGAGATAATATGAAATATTCTGAATTCCAGAAACATATTTCCTATTTTTAGTACATAAAGAACTCCCTGGGGAAATATGTAAATCTTCAAAATTTATCAATTTCCATAGCTGCCTGCATCATATTGAAGTCATTAGAAATATCTGTCAAAATGGGGTGCCTGGGTGACTCAGTCAGTTAAGTGTCTGCCTCTGGCTCAGGTCGTGATCCAGGAGCCCTAGGATTGAGCCCCATATCAGGCTCCCGGCTCAGTGGGGAGCCTGCTTCTCCCTCTCCCTCAGCCCCTGCCAACCCCGTTCTCTTGCTTGCGTTCTCATTTTCTCTCAAACAAACAAACAAATAAAATCTTAAAAAAAAAAAGTATCTCTCAAAGGATATCATCTCATTATCCACATTTGAAACTTTGCCACAGAAATTTTTTTCACTTGTGCGAACAGTCACCCAGGCGGAATACTCTATCCTTATTAACCCAACGAATGTTCAAAAACGGTGTCTCGAATCTGTCCTGTGGGGTCTTTTGGTAGTTTGAACTATGCTTTTCTTCATGTTTTCAAATGCTTATTAGCAACAGGGCTTGAGTTTTCTGTCAGGAACCTGCCCCTTTACCTCTGTGCAGCGGGTCGAGGCTGGGCCGTGTTTATCATCACGACGTTCGGGTCACCCAGCATCGCGTCGGAACACTTCACCACAAGCAAGCTGTCTGTGCTCTCAAGTGGTCCCCTGATGGGAGGCTGCTTTCCAGTGGCTGTAGTGATGGACTGCTGACGATATGGCCCCGTGACCCAGGTGCAAAAGCCCAGGTTCAACCCCTGAAAGTCATAGCCCAACCTACAGCAGTCAAGGTAAGACATCCAATAGCTTTCCAGGTTGCTGTCCACTCAGAGATCACTGAGCATCCTTCACACCTGAGAACAAAGCCATTAAGCTAATGCTTTGAGATTTTTCTTCCTCTAGAATTTGTTTTGGATTTTGCCATCATTTTCTTGAAAGACAACCCTATTTATACCCTCCATGTGTCTGATTTTGTGGTTGTTAAGTAACTGAAACCAGAGGTAAGCAAGAGCTTCTGCAAAAAAATGTAAATATATTTTCTCTTTCGACAGAGGAGTCCTGGGTACATACAGCTGCTTTCAATACCGTCCAGACCTAGGGCCTTAAATGATGTCATTAGAACTCTCTCTCTTTGGCTCTGCTGAGTTTCATTCTTTATTCAGACATTTTGTGGGCAAGATGGCTCTTAGCAGCTTCAAATTCAGATCCTCCCAGATGGAACTGATTAAGAACCTACGGTTCCTTGTTACTCTGATAGAAAAGTCCCAGACCTCTGGTGTGACTTTGGGCACATTCTCATCTCTCAGCAGTAACTGTGGTCAGACAGATGGGTACACTGGCTGTCCAGACCTACCTGAACTCACACCCCTGAGAGGAAACCCACTGTGAAAAGGAGGAGGAGGAAGGGTGCTGCAGAGTTAAACCAATATTCCATCAAGCTCTGCATAATATATATTTTTATTTCTCTGTATTTTAAATTCTTATTTCTAGTAAAAAAAAAAAAACAACAACAACAACCTATACTTTCATTCCTTTGGCATCATAGATATATGTCTTGACCTCAACATTGTTCCAGAATATTTATCACTCACAGATCAAAGAAATGGTTCTACTTTATTACCTATGAACAAATTTGTTAGAATGAGAACATACCAAGTTAACACAGAGTTTCCTGATACAGGGTGTGATACGTCTTACCAGCTGCTAACACACGGTAGTGGCTCAGTACTCTGGCTTATGCGTTTTAATATCCACAGGACATTAAGAATGATTTAAGGTCCAAATTCCCATCATTAATGATTTGAGAGAAATCTAGGGAAAATGTATGTAAAATACTCTGTCTGCGGACAAAATACAAAAACCAAATAAAGCAAACAAACAACAACAACAACAACAAAAAACCCAACACGTGAAAAACCCAAGATAAGCAAAACAAGTTACTTTCTTATGTGCCTTGTCAGAAATACAGTGAATTGAACCAAGGGCCTCTGAAGTCTGAGCGAGCCAAGCGTTGGGCAGCTAATGGCAGGATGGACATGCAGATAAGGATACATGGATAAATACAGTGGAAATATTTATTAGACTGTCCTTTAAAATTAGTGTTACTCATCATTTCAGTTGTCAGTATAAATATGCAATACTGACCCTTATTTTTCAGGATTACCTATAGCCATTTATAAGGAAGTAAATCAACAGCAATTTTCCTTTCTGAGATGTATTAGGAGTTGAAATGCATGAGAGTTTTGGGGGTGCAAGCAATCATGTGTGGCTCCATTTTGTCCTTTCTTCTCAGACTTAGAACCTAAAGACACAGGTAGACAAATGAGAGAAAAATTCATTTCTTCATCAGATTTCAGGGGGCACATGTCACCTACTCCAACAGCACATTTTTACCCCATAGGACATGTTGAGTGTAGTTTTTAAAATATATTATTGGGTGATTTTTCTTTGTTTAAAATATTGGCAAATTGTTTTCAAAATTTCAGGAAGGCACCTAATAGGTGATTTCCAGTCCCTTAGACGTAATCTCTAGAGAGTGCCTTTGCTCCTGCCTTTAGATCAGAGCCCCAGGAGCGCCGTGGTATATGGTGTGAAGTTCACTTCCTCCAAGCCTGAGCTGTCTGTGTGATTATTTGAACTTTCAAGGCCATGGATTGGTGTCCCTGGCAGTCTGCAGTCCTTGCTGTTGGAGGCGGCATGGAAGATGGACACTTACGTGTCTTGGACATAAATACTGGGCAAAGCATCCAGACCCCAAGCACAGACTCACAGGTAAACATCTCTGCTGGAGTCTGCCTTCTCTTTGATGTTTTAGAACCTTGTGAAAATGATCGCTGTTAGAGCATAGGACCAAACACATCTCTCTGTACTTGTGAGTCTATAAAGACTTCAGTTCTTGGCAGTTTGTTTTTGGAGAACCTTTCTCTGTGCGTTGCAAGTTGATTTGTGTATCCTTTCCTTCTCCCTCTATTTCCCACACTTTCCTTCTTTCTCAGCACTGCTTTGACTGTGCTCAAATTCGTAGGTTCGTTGCACCCAAACCTATTTGTATGCTTAGTCTTCTGTTGGCTTGGGATCAACTTTCCTACAACTAAAATAGTTCCTCTCACACCCTAACCCCAGCTGTGGACTGGAGGAGGGATGTGGACTGAACATATCACCTGGTATCCATTTGAAATACGTTCATAATGAATCAGACATTGCCATAACTCTGTATTTTTTTGTCCATTATTACAGATTTGTTCCCTAATCTGGCTGCCTAAAACAAAGGAGATTGTAAGCGGCCAAGGTAGTCCCAAGAATGATGTGACTGTGTGGGCCTGTCCTGGTCTGGCCAGGTCGCGGGGATTTTTGGGTAAGCACACAGGTGACTAAAATGCGTGTTCCCATTCCTAAGTGAGCTGTCATTGGCAGGAAAAGCCCTGAATGAAAGGTCTCTTCTGGCTTTTTCAAGTATTTATTTTATCAGGGAAAAAGGCCTATATCCACCCCACCTCAGGGTGTCTGTAGATGAGTATTTCTGAATTTGACTCAGACTGTTCATCACTTACAATGGTCCTGTCTTCTCCTTCTTGCATACATGCATGGATGAAGAGTGATGATCAGGGAGAGTCTCCAAGTGCTTTTTGAACTCTGGAGTTAGTATCATAACTCCTCTTTCCTTATTTTGCGGAAAAACCAGGAGTGCTACAACGTGTGGGTTTATTCAATATACATCTACCGTGTGTGAGGCACCTTTGCGGGTGGGGAGGACATACATGTAAATAAGACAGACATCATCTTTGCCCTCAGGGAGCCCATACTTTAGTGGGAAGAAACAGACCAAAAACACCAAATGTATACAGCGTTCCATAGTGATAATACCGTGACTCTCTTTGTAGATTGTGAGAATGTTATTCGGCAACAACAAAACACCCTTAACAGAAAGATTTCCTGCTCCTGCTGGTCTGTCTGACCTCAGAACGACTTTGATATCCTTAAGCTGTTAGACTGTGTGATTTGGTGAATAAAAATGTAGGCAGTTCTTGACAGAGCTACCTGGGTGGCCAGGCCTGAGTGTACAAAGGACATGAATTGATCCTTTGTATATTTTAAATCATAAGATATTTAATTCATGGGATATGTTTTCTGATTAGGGAAATTATTTTATTTTATTTTTTTAAAGATTCTGTTTATTTGAGAGAGAGAGAGCATGAGCGGTGGGGAGGGGCAGAGGGAGAGGGAGAAGCAGACTCCCTGCTGAGCGGGAGGCCGCCATGGGACTTGATCCCAGGACCCTGAGATCATGACCTGAGCAGAAGGCAGACGCTCAACTGACTGGGCTCCCCCAGGCGCCCTAGAGAAATATTTTTAATGAAGCCTTAAACCCGGTTCTTTACAAAACTACAATTCCAGTAGATAGTTAGATCTTTCAGTGAGGTAGGGACCTCTGATAGACCCTGGAGTCAATTTGCTGATACTGGCAATAAAGAATGAACTGAGCTGGTACATTTCTTTCTTTTCTAGCCTTTAAGAGTTATGAGTTCTTCAGTCGCCATGTCTTACGCTTTTTTTCATTGATATCAGACAGAATTCCAAGGAGTACATTTAACCTTTTCTTCTCTTAACACGTTTATGATTAGAGAAGATGCAGTTACTTTCCAGCTTTTAGACACCAATGCTCATCTCTGACCCAGTAGTCTCTCCCACGGGCTTGTTTCCCCAGTGTTTAGCAGGGTGGTTGTTATATAAGCATACATCAGGTGGTTAGCATTAAAAAGGTGAAATAGAATAGCAGGGAATGGAAACAATGTAAAAGTAGGCAATATTTTGTGACACTTTTGTTACAGTTGTTCAACACCATATGCATGTTTAAATATGGGGTGGCAACATAAAATGTAGTTTTGAACGGTGGATTGTGGTCATAAAGCTTAGAAAAAGTCTATTCTAGATTATGGCCACGCCTTTCCTTCGTCTCACCCTGTTAACCACACTCATGATTCTCTGGGGGGAGAATTCTATTAAAGAGGCCTTCCCCATCTAACTAGAGAAGGAAGATAACTTAAGATCATCTTTCCCCTCACCTTCCAAAAGTTGTATTTTACAAGCTTTGAAACAGGAATATGTAACTTTCTAGCCTGTAGGTGAGGTCTGGTCTTTGATTTGGTTTCATAGTCCTTAGCACGCACGTGCCTTGATAGGTGGTCTCCTTTATAATGATTGCTGTATGAAGAACACAAAACTTTCAAATAAAATCCTTTCAATGATAATACTCTTGGAATTTAGGGATGTGAATCCTAAAGGATGGCCTTTGTCTGAGGTAAAGACAGCATTTCACACTAAATCTAGTAGATTAAGATTTTCACTAATAGGAGAGAAGTGTTTCAAGAATGCTTTTGCTTCTTGCTTGTGAGGATGAGGAGAAAGGGGAACCCTCCTACACTTTTGGTGGGAATGCAAGCTGGTGCAGCCACTCTGGAAAACAGCATGGAGGTTCCTCAAAAAGTTGAAAATAGAGCTACCCTACGACCCAGGAATCGCACTACTGGGTATTTACTCTAAAGATACAAATGTAGTGATCCAAAGGGGCACGTGCACCCGAATGTTTATAGCAGCAATGTCCACAATAGCCAAACTATGGAAAGTGCCTAGATGTCCATCAACAGATGAATGGGTAAAAAAGGTGTGGTATATACATATACAATGGAATACTATGCAGCCATCAAAAGAAATGAAATCTTGCCATTTGTGACAATGTGGATGGAACTAGAGGGTATTATGCTGAGCAAATAAGTCAATCAGAGAGAGACAATTATCATATGATCTCCCTGATATGAGAAAGTTGAGGGGCAACGAGGAGGGTTTGGGGGGTAGGAAAGGAATAAATGAAACAAGATGGGATTGGGAGGGAGACAAATCATAAAAGACTCTTAATCTCACAAAACAAACTGAGGGTTGCCAGGGGGAGGAGGGTATGGAGAGGGTGGTTGGGTTATGGACATTGGGGAGGGTATGTGCTATGGTGAGTGCTGTGAAGTGTAAACCTGGTGATTCACAGATCTGTACCCCTGGGGCTAATAATACATTATATGTGAATAAAAAATATTAAAAAAAATGAATGCTTCTGCTTCTAATACAAACTCCATATTCCTAACAAATTCTGGAAGCAGTTCTCCATTTTTTTAAAGTCAAGACATTTTTCAAAGCCTGCTTTGGAAAAGATTTGGAATTTTTTTCTTTATTACTCCTTTTCTATCTTTTTTCTTTTTTTCCTCTTCATCTCAACCCATTGTAATAAAGAATGAAGGCATATTTATCACCTGTTATG
Organism: Meles meles; assembly: GCF_922984935.1. NCBI lineage: Eukaryota > Metazoa > Chordata > Mammalia > Carnivora > Mustelidae > Meles > Meles meles. The sequence goes on from NC_060068.1 coordinate 98,318,607, forward strand.
TTTACTGAATTGATTTTTCTTAAGTTTAAAAGCATTCATGTAATAGTCTACATTTATCCTAACTAAATTAAGTGGTTTTCATTTATATTGCTTTTTTTTTTTTTTTTTTAGATTTTATTTATTTATTTGACACAGAGAGAGAGATCACAAGTAGGCAGAGAGGCAGGCAGAGAGAGAGGAGGAAGCAGGCTCCCTGCGGAGCAGAGAGCCCGATGTGGGGCCCGATCCCAGGACCCTGAGATCATGACCCGAGCCGAAGGCAGCGGCTTAATCCACTGAGCCACCCAGGCGCCCCTATATTGCTTTAATTTATAAATGTTTAATTAAACAATAAGGAGCAGTGGTATTCCCTAGGAAAAGAGATTCTTCTTTGCTGTGGGACTGGAGAATGGCCTAAAGGGTTAAAGCACTGAATTTGATACTAATTCTGGCTCTGCCATCAATTAGTGCTGTGGCCTGGGACAAGGCAGTTGATGTTCCTGAATTTTGTTTTTCATCTATAAAATAAGGGAGCTGCTTTGTATCTATGAATCTAGATTTTTTTTAAATGCACTGGCACACCCAGAGTCAAACCCACGTCTCTTTGGGGGCATATGTGCCTGTGTGCATATGCGTGCATGAGCATCCAGGTGAGCATTAGGCATGATGTGTGTGGATGGAAAAATTCCCGTGTCTAAGAAATGTCTCCTTCAGGAGGGGAATATGTCTATGTACTCCTTGCTCCTGAGAATCTGGTGTCAGAGGATAAGATTATTTCTGAAATTCCAGATCTCATTTGAATTGAAAACTGTACTAGTTCTATGAGATGACCACCCACCTAGCTATATTTTATGTGTGTCCCCAAATGCCTCCTCAGTCAAAAACTTACACAACCTCTTTCCTTCCCTCCATCCTCCTGGCCCCAGCCTTCTTTCATGGAGTCAGTTTTGTCTGCTTTGGCCTGAACGCTTGATTGTTAGCTGTCACTGTTGGGTTAGGATAGATTTTGCCAAGTATTTTCCAAGGAACGTGAGCCATGTGAGAAGTTCATGTCAAAAGGACATGACTGGGGCGCCTGGGTAGCTCAGTGGGTTAAAGCTTCTGCCTTCAGCACGGGTCATGATCCCAGGGTCCTGGGATCGAGCCCCATATCGGGCTCTCTGCTTAGCGGGGAGCCTGCTTCCTCCTCTCTCTCTGCCTGCCTCTCTGCCTACTTGTGATCTCTGTCTGTCAAATAAATAAACAAAATCTTAAAAAAAAAAAAAAGGACATGACTTTGGTCAACTAAGTTTCAGAAATGCTGCTTATTATAATCTTGTCTCCCAAATAAAGCAGTCTTGAAATAAGGAATCCTGTTTAATTTTTTTTAACCTGGAGATCCCAAACTAACATGAACATTAAACACTGTTTTCTTTTTTAATACCTATTAACCAACTTCATATGGAATTACTGTTCCGTAAGATGTTCTTTAGGAGACGATCAGCTAGATAACAGAAAAAGGGAGATTGTCTCCAGAATTACATAACTAAGACTCATGTCTGCTTTGTGTAGAGCTTTTTGGGTCCTTTCCTATTAATCTGCCTCAATTTATTTGATTATCTCCTTGAAACTTAGGTCCCAAGGGATGACTTTTTGGAGAGGATAAGGAGGATGGGATGGGAGGCTGGAGCACAGCAGTTAGCAATTCCTGGGTGCTGGTGGAGTAGAGAAGATAGAGCTGACAATGGTTTGGGGCATGAGGGGTGTGGTGGGCTAGAAATGATCCCGCCACTCGTCAAATCCCTGGAAGCTGTGACTGTGATCTCCTTTAGCAAAAAACTGACATAATTAAGTCAAGGACTGTGAGATGAGGTCATCCTGGATGGGCCCTAAATCCAATGACAAGTGTCCTTCAGACACACAGAAGAGAACAGGCACATGGAAAAAAGGGCCATGTGACCACAGAGGCAGAGAATAGAGTGATGTGGCCACAAATCAAAGATAGGAGGCAAGGGTTGGAAGCTCCCCAGAGCCTCCAGAGGGAGCCAGTCCAGCCGACGCCTTGATTCTGGACCTCTGGTCACCAGAGCTATGAGAACATAAATTTCTCTTGTTTCCAGCAGTGTGTGGCAATTTGTTATGGCAGCCCTAGGAAACGAATAAAAGGGGGAAGAGCTCTGAAAGGGAAACCCAGTGAAGCAAAACCTCAGCCGCCTGAGGTTGCTGCCCACAGTTAGCTCGGACTGGTGTTTACCACAGCAGAACACAGTGGGAGCGCCAGCTCCATATATGGCAGGTTTCAGAGAAGCCTTCATCCTGGGAGGGGATACGGGGGCCCCCACCTCAGCAACAGCCCTTGTAATGTGGGCCATGAGCTGTCTTCCCTTCTTCCCGCAGGCCACAGAGGCAGAGTGCTGCACCTGGCTTTGAGTCCAGACCAGACCCGCGTGTTTTCTGCTTCAGCAGATGGCACAGCCTGTGTATGGAGCTGCTGTCACTCAGCAACTCCACAAGCTCCAGCTTCCTCACTTCAAAGTGAGAATAATGGCAGTGGCCATGTCTTCTCCACGGGGTGGTTGTGACAATCAAACTGGATGACGTGCTTTTCCTGAGGTGAATGTTCTCGTGACCTTTCTTCTCGTGCTTATTCGCTCTGCTTCCTCCTGTTCCATTCCCAGATATTATCTTTGCCTCTTCTCTATTTTCCCCTCCCTCATTCTCCTCTTCTTCTTCCTTCTTTTTCTTTTTTCCTATCTCTTCCTTGTTAGGGATGCATTTCCACTGTGATAGCAGAGATTTCTATAGCAGAGATTTCCAAACACCTTTTTCCCTCTTGACTTTTCTCCCCATCTCCAGCCTCTTATTTCTTTCTGCCTCTGGATATTTCCTTTCTGAGATCCTTTCCTGTTTTAGCTTAAACCAAATACATTAAAAACATCCCTTATTCACTTGAAAAATATTGGTTAAGATCCCACTATATGCTAAGCAGTATGTTAAGCATGCCCATTATTTCCTCTCAAAATGAGATCCCCTGTAGAACTCCCTTGTCCCTCTCCCTCCTCTCATCCCTATCTTGGGCATCCCATCGTCCAGGGAACTTCCTGATTATTCCATTCCATGCTTAATCTGTTCACACCTTGTTCTCTTCTGTTTCATTCTAGTCATGTCCTGAATACCTGATGACCACTTCATTGTAATTCCTTCTGTTTTTCTCTCTTTATTCTTCATGGGTCTCCACCACATAGTTAGGCTACATTTCTAAAAGCATGGTGGTGATCTTCTCAGCCCCTGCTCAGAAACTCTCAATGACTCCCTATTACATAGAGCCCTCACCTCAACCTTAGGGTCCTGAGCCCTAGAACAGCCATAGACCAACTGAGCAAAATTGCATGTGGTCGTAACACTTACAAGAACAGGACTTTGGATTTGATAATTGCTAAGTTTTTTTTAGGCTCGATCAGGCCACTGTTCTCTCTCTCTGTTTTTTAAAGTAGGCTCCATGCCCAGTGTAGAACACAACGTGGGGCCTGAACTCACAACTCTGAGATCAAGACCAGAGCTGAGATCAAGAGTCAGACTCTTAACGGACTGGGCCACCCAGCACACATGTTCTTTTAAATGGTTTTTTTTTTTTTTTTTTTTTTTTAGATTTTATTTATTTATTTGACAGGGAGAAATCACAAGTAGGCAGAGAGATAGGGGGAAGCAGGCTCCCTGCTGAGCAGAGAGCCCGATGTGGGCTCGATTCCAGGACCCTGAGATCATGACCTGAGCCAAAGGCAGAGGCTTAACCCTCTGAGCCACCCAGGTGCCCCATCTTTTAAATGTTAATCCTTGCTCATTTCCCGCGTTGACCCTGGGCTAGGTCTTTTGATTTCCTGCCTTTGTGCTTTTGTCGGAGCTTTTCTTCTAGTCTGGAATTTCTACTACTCTCTTCCTTTTCTTTGCTCATCGAAGTCTTAACCTCTCTAGGAAGTGTTTTGAGATGATGTTACTTGGGTTTGAACTCTTGGCATGAGTCTATACCATCCACTTGAACATTTCTTGTATCCTAAAGACTTCCTTGTACCCACTCTTTGTCAACACCTTTCCATTATTCTGACCTCTACACTATACTTTTGTTTTATGCCAACCTGCAGATAAACGGAATCACATCTTTTATATTCTTTTTGACTTCTTTCACTCACTATTAAGCTCGTAATATTAATTCATGTTGTTACATGTAACTGTAGGCTTTTCTTTTTCGTTGTTATGTAATATTTCCTTGTATAAATGTATGACAATTGTCAATCCATCTTATTGTGGATAAATATTTGAGCTATTTTCCATTTTGACTTTAAGAATAAAGTTGTGGGGCACCTGGCTGGCTCAGTTGGTTTAAGCATCTGACTGTTGATTTTGGCTCAGGTTATGATCTCAAGCCCTTTGTCGGGCCCTGTACTCAGTGGGGAGTCTGTTTGAGAGTGTCCCTTTGCCCCTCCCCTTGCTCATGTGTCCTCTAAAAATAAATATATCTTTTAGAAAAAGAATAAAAATTACTATGCACACTCTTAATCATTCTTTGGTGGACAAAATCACACATTTCTGTTGGGTATATACCCAGGTGTGGAACTGCTTGGTCATAGGATATTGAGTTTTAAGTAGTCACTACAAACTTGCCTAAGAAGTATCAGTTTACCCTTCCATCAGCAATGAATGAGGGTTCTATGCAACTACTTTTTAATTGGACTTAAAAATCTGTAATGTTGCCAGTAGGGAATAGTCTATCCTTTTATTGCTGTTAAAATTCTAACTGTGAATTAGGGATTATAGCAGGCATCTACAATATCATCCTAGGGACTCTCTTAGAGCCCTGTTTTAGATGTTAGCACCAGACTTCATTTATTAGTGTAAGGACTCCCATCACCAGCTATATATTGAAATCACTGGGGAGATTATATAAAGAATATTATATCCTCAGTATCATGCTTAGTGAAATAAGTCAATCGGAGAAAGACAACTATCATATGATCTCCCTGATATGAGGACGTGGAGATGCAACATGGGGGGTTAGGGGGATAGGAAAAGAATAAATGAAACAAGATGGGATTGGGAGGGAGACAAACCATAAGTGACTCTTTTTTTTTTTTAAAGATTTTATTTATTTATTTGACAGAGATCACAAGTAGATAGAGAGGCAGGCAGAGAGAGAGAGAGAGGGAAGCAGGCTCCCTGCAGAGCAGAGAGCCCGATGCGGGGCTCGATCCCAGGACCCCGAGATCATGACCCGAGCCAAAGGCAGAGGCTTAACCCACTGAGCCACCCAGGCGCCCCACAAACCATAAGTGACTCTTAATCGCACAAAACAAACTGAGGGTTGCTGGGGGGAGGGGGGGTTGGGAGAGGGGGAGGGGGGTTATGGACATTGGGGAGGGTATGTGCTATGGTGAGTGCTGTGAAGTGTGTAAACCTGGAGATTCACAGACCTGTACCCCTGGGGATAAAAATACATTATGTGTTTATAAAAAATAAATAAATAAATAAAATTTTTTAAAAAAATATTATATCCTCAGTCTCATTGAATGCAATTAAATAAAAATTTCTAGAGGTAGGGCTGAGGATTTGTAATTGAGCTATGCTCCTTCTTTGTTTTAGGAGGCTGTCTCTTGGTGTTGACGTGTGTTCTTGGCTTGGGTATACATTGTGTGTGTGCATGTGCATGTACACTTCTAAAGGAACTGATGGAAATTGCAGGAATCCATTCACATAATCACATTTTGAAGTGGCTGCTGGACTGACGACTCTCCACTAAGTTCAATGTGCTGAATAACAACACAGGGGTTTTTCAAGGAAGACTTTGAGCACTTACTGCCTAGTATGTGATGGCAGTAACCATTGTGTTGTCTGGATCCACCCAGGCTTAGGGCTGAGGAGAACCAAGAAATCACCTAGATAATCAAAGGCTTCTATGCAAACCCATGAGAGAGGAGGCTGACTCTGTTGTATACGTCTCTTGTCTGCCAAGAAAAATCATTTCTGTCCCGTACAATTTTATTTTCTATTTCTCACCTGCCTTTGGAAAACACGGTGAGACACTGCCCTGTCTACTTCTTTCTTAGACTCAGGTTCTTGCAGATAGATGGATAGATTGATAGATAGCATGTGTTGATGTGGAGCAATGGCCTTAGAAGGGCAAAAGCATTTCCTTTTTTTAAATGATTTTAGATTTTTTTTTTTTTATTTGATATATAGAGATAGATCACAAGTAGATAGAGAGGCAAGTAGAGAGAGAGGGGGAAGCAGGCTCCCCGCTGAGCAGAGAGCCCGATGTGGGGCTCGATCCCAGGACCCTGAGATCATGACCTGAGCTGAAGGCAGAGGTTTAACCCACTGAGCCACCCAGGCGCCCCAAAGCATTTCCTTTTAAACCCAAATGCTCCACTGGCTGTTCCTGTTTCCTACAGAATTGCTGAGCCTGTCACTAGACAGACCTGACCTTATTGTCGCTCCTGCTTGGCCCCATTTAGTCAGTGAATAATTCGAGGAAAATATGTATGTCACTTGACACATGGTTGACCCTGGTGACATTGGCTCTTTCGGCTCTCTTGCAATATCTGTAAGGTTGTCATTTCCTCTCCTTCCCCTTGCCAGTGCAGATCTGCCCCCTGAAGGTATAGGAGAAATGGATACAGTTGCATAAATTGATTTTATTTGTGATAAGATTAAGAAGTCACAGCAAGTGCCCACCCCATAAATGGTGAATCACAAAATTCCACTCCTGAAACCAATACTACACTGTATGTTAACTACCTGGAATTTAAATAAAAATTCGAAACAAACAATGAAAAAAGACGTGACAGCAAATGCTCTGAAGTACAATTAGCTAAACAAACCCCTTCATCGTCTTAATTATCCAGCTGAGATGCTTCTGTGAGAGAAGAATATAGACGCCAGGTCCTCGAGGGTCTCCACATTTTCCTGGAAGGCCAAAGGCAGTAATGCCTCTAAAAATACCCTTACATATCAAAGGGCTTCCAGAATCTCCCTGGAGGAAAACAAGAAAGGTAATGGGGATCAGCATGGAATATGTTCACGGGTGGGATGGAAAAAATTCCATTGAATGTGGAACATTCAATGTGAAGTTAAGATCAATCTTGACTTAAATGAAAATTAGTGCTTAAAAGTCCCAAAGGTTGGGACACCTGGATGGCTCAGGATGGCATTGTTAAACATATGCCTTCGGCTCAGGGCATGGTCCCAGGGTCCTAGGATCAAGCCCTGCATCCGGTTTTCTTCTTGGCGGAAGGCCTGCTTCTCCCTCTCCCACTCCCCCTGCTTGTGTTCCCAATCTCTCTGTCAAATAAAAAATCTTAAAATTTTTTTTAAAAAGTCCCAAATGTTTGGAAATGTTTTAGTATTTTTAAATTGGCTTGTTCAATTTATTTATAAATCAGTGAACATGCAATAAAACTTATATTACTGCTCATGTTATCCACCAATTTTGAGACTGATTCTGCTTTAGAAGGGAAACCCTCCTGTTTGTCGTTTTCTTAAAATGCTTAATAACTCAAAGGGTAAAAGACTCAAATGCAGACGAGATATTGAGGCAAAGAGGCATCATGTCTTCTAGTTTTATAAGGCATCATGTCTTCTAGTTTCCCTAGCATGTAACTGTTTTCCTAAAGGAACAAAACCAAAGCGACTTTCCCCTTCGTCCTGTCAGATAGACAGAAATTTCTCCCGCAAGTCTCTTTGGAGCATCTGACACTAGATGGGAAATCCCAGAAACCAGTGGTCACACTTCAAAGTTAACGAACTCTGCCAACAGAGAGGCTTTAGTAGGCTGAGGTCACTGCTTTATGCCCCCTGACTGTGCTACCCACTGTGTGACCCTGTATTCTCTCATGGAACTCTAGAATCAGCAGATTTAAATGTATTGAGGTCTAGAGTCTGAAGTGGTCATTTCACTGCTCTCGCTTTAGGGAATATCGGTGGTGCTAGACAGAAATCCACCGAGAGCTCTGTAAACGCCAGGCTCCGAGTGTCCAACACCTTCCCAGCCATGTGAAGGCATCAATGATCCCTCCTTTTCAGGCAAAAACTGGGCTTTTGAGTACATGAACTAAGGGAAGTGTGTAAGAGCCTGGGACCCCTCCTGAACAGGTATATTTCACACAGGGTCTGAAATTTTCATCATGATTCCATCATAGCCAATTCTAAAGGGTCTTGGGCACTAAGGGAAAGGCAGAAGGATGGCTAAGCTTTGACCCTAGGGTGGCAGTGGAGAGGGGACAGGCATGCTGGGACGTGGTTGTGACCTCAGGATTCTTCATGTGTTTCCAAGGGTGGGAAGGTTCTGGGTTTCTGGATTGTCAAGATGGCGGAAGAGGGGAGGGGAGGAAAGAGATTAAAGGAGAGAAAGTGCAAAGGTGCAGAGGACCAATGTCATCTCTTCCTGGGATGTGCCTAGCCATGGTCCCAAAATGAAGCCATTCAGATTCTGCAGATGTGTAGCCAAGCTTCTGGAAAGAACAGAGACACCTGGATATCTCAGTCTCTGATTCAAACTCCCAGACCACCTACACTGTAACTGCTTCTCTTCAGAGGAGGCTCTACAGGGTCTTTGGGAAAGGTGAGAAATGATAAATTCAGAGCTTAAAACTTTCTAAGGTGTCTCTGCTACTTGTATCTTTAAGCAGAGCCCTGTCCCACTGCCTCTCAGGAGACTCTGGGATGGAGACTTGCACAGTCTCTGTATGGGTCACATTTGAAATTTACTTCCTGGAGACTGAGCTTGGCTCCAGGAAGCTGCAGAGTCCGGCCAGAGATCCTTAGTCAGGTTTGAAAAGGACAGGCATGTCAGACTTGCTAGGTTAAGTGACAGCGAATTTTGGGGGGAGTACTGAGGTGGGGAAAAGGGCATTAAAGTCCTTAGAGAAGCCCTGACTTCAGCTTTCCTGGATGTTACATATTTTCCAATTGAGATCTGTATATGTTTATATGAAAAATGAGAACAAGTTTCTGATGAATGACTTACATGAGCTTACATTAATTTATTTGGGATTTTATCAAACTTCTGTTAAAAAAGAAAAAAAGCACCAGGACCCTGCAGAAGCCAGTGCCTTGACAAGACAAAGCCTGATGTTACGGTTCTCTATCTGCGGGACTTACTCCAAAAGCTAACACGTGGTACCTTATTTTACTTACATTGCACGAGTCTTTTCCACCTTTGAGGCTGCCAGCACAGATCATATTCAGTCCAATCACAGGATTATAATTATAGTGCTTTTCATCATTGCAGATTCTTCGATTTATGACGGTGATATTGACTTCTCTGAGAGTGTCAGACCGAGGGGAGTTATTGCGAACTCTCCCCCAGCCAGCAACTTGACACGTGGTTCCCGGTTTGACATCATCCCCATTCTTAGGGAGAGGGAGGATACTCACATTTTTATTAATTTTTGCTTTTTTGTTCAGCTGTTAGAAGACAAACATGAAGACTTAACAAAATAAATCATTTAAATAGGCCTGTTTTTACTTAAATTCTAGCCCTACCTTCAAGGACCCCATTATGTAACTATTGTCTATAGCCACAGAGCACCAAGGAAAAAATTTCCACGGAGGCGGCCAGATGGTAGGATGTTCTGTGACTGTGAAGTCTATCAGAGGTACCTACCTGTAAAAGTTTCAGATCCCCCTCATGTGTGTGTGGGTCAAAGCACGGATAAGGACGCTCTTTCTTAATATACATTATCTGTTTTTCTGACTCCTTGTTGGTTATTGAGTGGGCTCCAAGAATGACCTGGGAACTTCTGTTCCTGGAAACAGACACAACACTGTGAACTGGGTTTACTCTTTATATTAGGAGCTCAGCATTTTATATGATCTGCTTTACTGTCTCATTTGTCAATCTACTTTCTGTGGCAATACTTGTTTGTGGCTCAGAAAGAAAAGAAAAAGTGTAGTTTAAAGAATAAAAAAAATGTTTATGAATTTGTCATCATCACCACCAGCTTCTTTGCAACACTAGACTAGGTCTGCTGAAAAACAACAAGAGAACTCCTCGGGAGCTAAGGCTTGGGATCTTAGGGGTTAGGGTTTTAGTGAACCCTCACCCTCCTTGAGCTGTGGTGGAGAATCAGGTTGCAGAATGCTGGAAAACAAAGATCTCAGGGGTCTAGAGATGGAAGCAAAAGGCACTCAGTAATTGTAGAGTAATGCACTGAAGGGATCTTTGTAAGAGAACAACAAACTTAAAAGGGAAAACTTTCCGAATATGCTTGCTCCGTGATCCCTATTTGCATGGCACTGAGTGTGTGTATATTGGGGGGATGGTGATCTGAAGCAGGGACCCAGGATCCTTTCTGTTTTTTTACTCCCTGCAAAAGGTTCATTTTGATTCATAAAATCAAAATACTCAGGAAGCGCCTGGCTGGTTCAGTAGAGCCTGTGCATCTTGATCTCAGGGATATAAACTCAAGCCCCACATGGGGCCTGGATCCTACTTTAAAAATGCTTTCTGGTGTATTAATGATTAAGGTTATCATCATTCACAGTGTAGTCTAAAACCAACCAGATCGTCACACTGTCATTTTTCCATTACATCAGCTGATGTGAGTATCACTTAAGAAACTAGAACTGGTTGGGGCACCTGGGTGGCTCAGTGGGTTAAAGCCTCTGTCTTCGGCTCAGGTCATGATCCCAGGGTCCTGGGATCGAGCCCCACGTCGGGCTCTCTGCTCAGTAGTGAGCCTGCTTCGCCCCCCCCTCTCTGCCTACTTGTGATCTCTGTCAAATAAATAAAATCTTAAAAAAAAAATTTAAAGAAACTAGAACTGGTTTCAGTCGAGCACAACTGAATGATGAAATGTTCTATACATCTGCCTCATTCAAAATGGTAACCACTAGCCCCCTGTGGCTACCATGGACCTGAAATGTGGCTAATGCCACCAAGGAAATAAATTTGTAATTTTATTGAACTTTAATTTAAATTCACAGAACCACGTGTAAATTCATGTAACTGTATGACAGTGGCTACCATATTGGACAGCCAAAGTTTAGAGGCTTGATTATGAGAATGGAGGAAAGACCAAGCCTGGAAGAGCTCTGAAGGTAGAAGTCAGTGGGGGTTAAGAGATGGCTGAGATGTGAGAGACAGTCAGAAAAGGAAAAGGGAAAGTATTAGGAGCAAGCTTTCTCTACAAATCAGAACCTCAAGGAGATACCACCTCACACCAGTCAGAATGGCTAAAATGAGCAAGTCTGGAAACGACAGATGATGAGGATGCGGAGAAAGAGGAACCCTCCTACATTGCTTGGTGCAGCCACTCTGGGAAACAGCATGGAGGTTCCTCAAAAAGTTGAAAATCGAGCTACCCTATGACCCAGCAATAGCACTACTGGGTATTTACCTTAAAGATAACAAATGTAGTGATCTGAAGGGGCACGTGCACCTGAATGTTTATAGGAGCAATGTCCACAATAGCAAAACTATGGAAAGAGCCTTGATGTCCATCAACAGATGAATGGATAAAGAAGGTGTGATATATATATACAATGGAATACTATGCAGCCATCAAAAGAAATGAAATCTTGCCATTTGCAACAACGTGGATGGAACTAGAGGATATTACGCTGAGCGAAATAAGTCAATCAAAGCAAGACAATTATCATATGATCTCACTGATATGAGGAATTTGAGAAACAAGACAGAGGATCATATGGGAAGGGAGGGAAAAATGAAACAAGATGAAACCAGAGACAGAAACAAACCATAAGAGACTCTTAATATCAGGAAAAAAACTGAGGGTTGCTAGAAGGATGGGGGGTAAGAGGGAAGGGGTGGTTGGGTGATGGACATTGGGGAGGGTATGTGCTATGGTGAGTGCTATGAATTGTATAAGACTGATGATTCACAGACCTGTACCCCTGAAACAAATAATATGCTAAATGTTAATTAAAAATATAAAAAGAAAAAAAGAAACAAGCTTTCTGCTTGACTGTTGAGCTCAGGCTCCCAAAGGGACACTTTAGTTTTACCCTTTCATACCGTGGTTAATTCTCTCTAGTCATGAAGTCAAGACCAGAAGCAAAGCCTTGTAGCGCTCGGAGCCGGTAGCTCTAGCCAAGTATGACAGCAAGCGTGTGGGTGCCCACTGTGGATCCCGCAGGGGTCTGATCCTTTGGGGCTGAGTCTGAGCTTAACTCCCTGCTGGGGTAAAACAATTTCCCAGAGACTTAAGTGATGTGAAGATACTAATGTGAGCTTCCTGTGGTTTTAGTGAAGATTTATTCTCTTTATTACTATTCCCCCAAATGAGAACATCTGTACAAACATTTTTAGAACCCGAGCACTTACAGGACACAGTGAGCAGCAGTCAATACCCAGTCTTTTGCAACCAGAGCCCCAGCACAGATGACATTTTCTCTTTTAAGTAGCACCATGTAGGGTCTTGAATGAGGAGTCACTTGATTTCCTCCAATAATTTCTACACAAAAATCTGTTAAAAAGAAAAAGACAAATCCTCTCAGCACCCACCCCAAAGAGCTCTCCCTAAAGCCATGTTCCTGAGAGCACACATGCTTTTCCTGCTTGGAGAAGAAACATAGGTCGCCCCCCTTACCCTCCATGGAGATGTTTGGATATCGGAATGTAAATCCCACTCCTGCTGGACTCCCTGAGAGCATCCTGCTTTTCTTTCACCCACAGAAGCTGGGCCATCAGCAGCTCCAGGGATTAGGAGGCTGGAAATCTGCCACAACCGCGGAGGTCAGGTCGGTTGCGGTTGCTCCAAGAGATGCTAGTGATGATGACCACCTTGAAGCACTCCACCCTCCTCCCTTCTGGCTGAGTCCTGATCTGGGGAAGCAGAGCAGCTTTTAGAAGCCTGCGATTGCCCTTCTGTCCTTGCCAAAGGACTTATAAACTGATATAGTGCCTTTTAGCTGTGCCCCACCTATGAGTTTTTTGGTCATTGTGAGACTTCTGTTTAATTGAAACTGGTACTCTCCTTGTTACTAAATGGACAGAAGAGTATCTATTGCACCCGAGGCTCCCTTTCAACCTGCAGACTGAAACACGTGGTCGAACCGAAGGCCTTTTGCAAAGATGTAGGAGAAGGAAGGAGAGAACTCTGCCTTAATCAAATTTCCATGATGATGGAGCAGGAGTAGGGTTTCATGATTACAGAACAATAGCCTTACCCACAAGAAACCCCATTCATGCTGGTTTAGCCATCTTGTGCCTTTGCCTTTGTGATACGCTTTCAGTCCTTCATCCCTATGCCGGATGCTCTTGGACTCTTCTAAAATACTTCTGACCACTGGCTGAGATTCAGTGGTTTCTCATATAGGTCAGAGTGCCTCTTACCCCATTAATAAAGCCAACTCGCTGCCAAATTCACAATCAGATGTAGATGGTGAGAGTGGAAGCAGATATACTAGACTCTAGAAGTTAAAGGATAAGGAATTTAGAGAAACCCTCAGAACTTCACCCCCACCTCAAATTTTCCTTGGGTGAGTCATGTATGTAAAGACCCCAATGGTACGTCTTTGGACCTTCTGAGCTGCAGAAATCATAAACTTAATAGAATAACTTCATTTTTATTTTACAAAATCATCTGTTGGGTGAGCACAGACACAAGCTTCCAAAAAAAAAAAAAAAAAAGTCAACATCTGCAACCAACCACTCCTAAAAGGGTCAGGGGGTAGAGTTTAGAGCAGTTAGAGCAGGTGAGAAGCAATTCTTGATCCCTTCCCAGAATCAAAATAAATGCGAATGCGAATAAATGCGACCTGGGGTTGGATGCAGCTCTGTTTAAAAAACCCTCCAGAGTATTCTAATGTGTAGGACAGTTGAGACCACTGGCCCAGAGCATCAAGCCTTGCTTTACTCTATTTGTTCCCTTTTTGTGCCCACATTGCTCTCTCTGACCACAGGCAACAAAGAAGAGTGGAGCAAGCCCCTCTGTTGTTTCCTTTGAAGAAAAGATATCACTGGATTTTTTTTTTTTTTTTAAATATCTGCTCTGTTTTCAATGCTACAGAGGATCTAACATGCCTGAACACAGTCCTACTATGCCAGGCTGATGGTCTGCCCACGCTTTTGACCCATATGTGCAGCAACCTTGCTATTTTAAAATTTTCTTCTCATTTTTAGGTGCAAGATAAACTTCCTTGCGGATTCCTGACGAGACAGGTTTTTGCATCAGCCCCTGGCCATCGCTCCCATGTACAAAAGCTGACAGACCTTGGGCTAAAGCCATAGCTAGTGCCAACATGTCAGCATACTGGAGGCAGTCCTAGACCAGTCCTCACTCTCTTGAAGGTTTTCAAGGAAAAGTCTAAAGCCACTCAGGGGGTATAACCTGTCTTGTGATAATGCCATGAGCTTCACAGTGTTTGAAACTGATGCCCATGCAGCTCATATAAAACCAGTCATGTTGGTTACTACTTGGAATGCCAGAGAATTCGCTCAGTACTCCCAAAGAGTCAATGTGGGGACATTCCCAGTGACACACTAGAGAAACGATACAAACTCAAGTCATTCCTGATCTGTTTGGGGTGACAAAGTCAGGTTTTTTTTTTTTTTAACTTCTGTTTAAAACTGTCCATGTACTTTCTGCAGCAAGAAAGACTGAACACCACTTTTCCCTTCCTGAAAGTACTATTTACTTTCCTAACTCAAGCATCTTTGTTTATTTGCTTATTTTGTTTATTCATTTATAAATTTCCAATTTATAAATTGGCAGAAATAAACACTGGCAGTTCCAAAAAACAAACAAACAAACAAACAAAAAACCACTGGCAGTTCCATTATTTTTTGTGAGGAAATTTTAAAGAGGAAGGAAGGATGTTTTTCCTTCTAAAATAAAGACATAGAGTTCAAGGGAGAGTATTAAAACATGGGGAACAAATATCTCCTCTTATACATAGCTAATCTTGCCAAAAGTTTGCTGAAAGTCTGCTCCATTTGCTTAATGGTTATGCCGGAAATGATGAGAAGCAGTCTTACCTCCAGGAATCAGCAGGAGAAAAATGGCAATTGAGAGAGAGGATGCCAGAAACATACAGGAGATCCTCATTGTGGCTGCTGTCCCCACATCAATCGGCACGAAAATCTGTGTTAGCTCTTGACTGACTCCATCTATATATTGAGGGTACAAAGGATGTGGTTTTCTCTCTTTCCAAGTTCAAACTTGAACATTCAGAAATGAAACCCAAGTGAGAACAGTGAACAATTGCTCATTACGAGTGGTCATGCTTTCCTTTGCTAGGACTGCTGAGGGAGGGGAGGGCAACTCTACAGAGTAGGTGGGGATGAGAGGACACTGTTGCCCTCAGAACGTAGTACACAAGGGGAGACTCTAATGTGTTTTGACAGAAATTTGGAGGATTCTAGTTCTCATCAGCAGCAATACTATCTTCTGCTTCCACTAATGGAATCTATTAAGACTTAAATTAGAGCTTTGAAAAAAATTGGTCAGCAACCAAATTTTTTCATAGTTATCTCCTTGGGTTATATAAGGACTAATAGGCCAAGGGCAAGTAGAAATGCAGAAGGGCGTCTTATTTATTAGTAAGCTCCTGCCTAGATTTTTCCTTCCCCACTTTGTGGAAGATAATTTATTGTGCTCCTACCTGAAGTCTGTGGCAGGTGTGAAGACAGAGGGAGTGGGGATAGGGAGTGTTGGCTGTCTGTGTTTCCCTTGATTATTTGATTTTACACCTTGAGATATAGGAAAGATACTGAGTTTCCCCTCCCCTCCCTTCATCCTCCCCTTCCTCTTTCCTCCCCCACCCACTGTCTCCTTTCCTTTCTTCCTTCTTTCTGGACTTAGCTAAAGAAGGAAAATGTTGTCAGACATGGCTATTTTGTTCTAATATTGAGAAACGTCTTTGTTTAAGACAGATCAACCTCAGTCCCTCAAGGAACAATATTCAGTACACTTTCTATTAGAACTGTTTTATGATCTTTTCTGAGCTGAGGATGTGGTCTTAATACACATGGTCGTATGTTCTTTCAGGATGTTTGGTGTTACACCAACCATCCCCAGAGTTAACATACCGACAACTTCAGACCTAGTGGTTTGTTTCTCAGAAATCACATGACATTCTAAGGGAACCCTACTGAGACCCCTATGTTTCCTTTTCCCTAGATATTACATCAAAGGTTAATCATTTTCAGTAAATAGCAGTGGGATACCCAGCCTCCAGTTCTGACAAGTAATTTTAGTGCAAACTTAAAGTCAAGTCTTGACTGACTATGGCTACTAAAAATTTCCTAATGGAAACAGTGACAATTCTGCTGTTTTTTTTTTTAATGTGAATATGGTTGCTATTCCCTCATTTGTGTTGACTCTTAAGAGCTTTATGAAATATATTTTACATACCATTAATTTCACCCATTTGACATTTATAATTGAATGGTTTTTAGTATATTTACTGAGTTGTGCAACTATCACCATAAATAATTTTAGGTCATGTTCATCATTCCCAAAGAAGATTTGTACCCATTAGTAGTCACCATATAACCCATTAGAATTCCCATAAGGCCCAGGTTACTGGGTTGTATGTTAACTCTGTGTTTAACATTTTGAGGAACTTCTAAACTGTTTTCCAAAGTGATTGCACCATTTTACATTGTCATCAACATTGTATGAAAGTTCCACTCTTCAACACTATAGATGGTTTTTCTACATTATTGCCACTACTTGTTATTGCTGTTGTTGTTTGGTCATTGCTATTCTAGTGGGTGTGAAGTAGTATCCCATTGTGGTTAGAATTAGCATTTCCTGAATGACTAGCTAGGAGCTTCTTTTCACATGCTTAGGAGCCATTTATCTCTCTTTGTTGGAGAAATGTCTATTCAAATATTTTGCCTTCTAAAAAAAGGGGTTATTTATCTTTTTATTATTGAGTTGTAAGTGTTCTTTATATATCTTGGATATGATTCCCTTATCAGATACATGATTTGCAAATACTGTCTCCTAGTCTTGGGGTTGTCTTTTATTTTTCTTGATGGTGTTTTTCAAAGCAGAGAAGTTTTAAATTTTGGTGAAGCCCAGTTCACCAACCTCTTTCCCCTCATGTGGTTGTTGTCATATCTAAGAAATCACATCCTCTTTCATCTCAAAGAGCACATTAATTTACAGGTAGAAGATTACTGATTACACAGGAATATGTAACTCTCCTTACTCTCACCCTGAATTGAAGTCACAGTTCCTTATAGTGAGATTTTCCCTTTCTAATCTATTGGTGTCTTTATCAAAGGAATGGAATCAGTCCACAGAATCAGCCATCCTTGCAATAATTGACACTCAGAAATGATTCATCATTATTCTTCCTTTTCTAGAATGTGGTCTGTGTCACTTACGTATTTTTCGGTCTATTACAGTGACACTGACTTCTCTCAAGGTATTCAAAATTGTTCACTGTTATTCCCCAATAATGGGTCCGCGATTAAAGGAGCGAGACTGATACAAAGCGAAGGTCAAGCAAAGCTTTATTTCGTGCCAAGCATCAAGAATCTAACCGAACTTTCGGGATGCACCTCTTACAAGAGAGGGCGACCCTTCTCTGTTTCACAGACTAGCTTTTAAGGGCAAAAGGCCGTGCGGTTGGGCCTGGCCACGCACAGGTGGCCAATGAGATTGTAACACATACAGGAAACTCCACAGTGATGCTAGATGACCAATTGAATTACAATTTACCCTAGTAGACATTAGAACCAGCCTATTACACCTTGATTAGGATTGGTGCCAAAAAGGCTCCCAGAAGGCGGGGCCCATACTCCTTGGTAAATAGGGAGATAGTATGCAACCCCCCCACTGATCGGATGTCTCCACCTTGCCTGACCCATCCTTGTATCTGTGCTTTGTTACCTGAGGCTGGTTTCTGGGACTTGTTTTTAAGTAGGTCCCCTGGGTTAAACAACAATGTTATTGTTTAACCTCAATGGAAGCCTCTGGCTAAAATATAGAAATATAAAATAGGTCCTTACATTCACGAGTCTTTTTTGGTGCTTGCCCATCCTGCTGCATGATACCTGGCGTGGGGTGTGACATTTCCTCCTATTTTTTGTAGCTTAAGTATTCCTACAGTTTTATAGCAGCTTTACCTTCGAGCTAGAAATTGGGAAACACAGTTTTAGTCAAGGACAACAGTAACACAATCCAGAAAACAGCTCTGATTAAAATATATGTCTTGCTTATTTAGTATGCTCTAATGAAGGACTTGGCTGAAGACATGTTCTGATAATTGACAAGCAACAACTGATTATTTTTTTAATGTCTCAAATTTTTACTTAAATTTCAGTTAGTAAACATATGGTGTAATATTAGTTTCAGGAGAAAACAGTGATTCATCACTTAGATATAATACCCAGGGCTCATCCTAACAAGAGCCCTCCTTAATGCCCATCACCCATTTAGTCCATCCTCCACCCTGCCTCACCTCCCCCAGCAACCCTCAGTTTGTTTTCTACAGTGAAGAGTGTCTTTGGTATGCCTCCCTCTCATTTTTCCCCCTTTCTCCTTTGTCCATCTGTTTTCAGCAACTGATTTCTAAAAAGTCACAGCATGTGTTTATAGGCCTGTATTGTTGTGCAAGTCTAGGTTAACTTCAGTTCCACTGGCCTGTCAGTGATAAAATTTTATTGGTGGATGACAGTTCTGTGTTTGAAAAGCTGCAGTGGAGAACTCAGTCATTATTCAGATGGTCTTAGGTTTGTGAATGGACCAGTGGCAGAAAACCAGGTTCCAGGTGCAGTGGGGCTGGGCGGAAAAGGGGCCAGAGTCTTCATTCGCCACCTCAGTGGAAATGTGGTTTCCCCACTTCTGAGCATGTGCAAACCAGCCTGAGGCTCTCACCTGCCTTTGAGGCTTGCCCACACTCTGCTCTTCTCTTCCTTTCCCCAAGCCCCTTCTAGGCTAACCACCTTGCTCTCTTTTCAAAAAGTCAAGGCAAGGAAAGTAGGGAGTGTGCTCGAGGTTGAATACACAGTAGTAGAGGGAGACAATTCTAGTTCTTTCTTTTCATGTTGCCTTAAGCTCAGTTTGAAACTGCAGAGGGTCTTGGTCTTATGGATCTTCTAGAAACAAAGGACACAACAGTAGTGGCCACTGTCACTTGCCTATCCCTGCATTGTTTTCAGCCCTCACTTCCTCACCTTTGACTGTCTCCACTTCCTCAGAGGCTTCTCTGAGTAGCTGATATTCCCAGCCCTCATTTGGCTAAGATTTAGAAGCTGAAATGGTCACAAGGGCGTGCCTTTCCATAGAACAGAGTCACATGCCCACGCACACCTTCCTTTCTTCTCTCCCACTCATGCTTTCTCCCAGCCTTCATGCCTGTTATCTGGTTGGATGGACAAGGAGGAAGGAGAACCCTTAAAGGGATTTTGATCTTAGTGAATGGACTACCCCTGGAGTCTGGGGAGCCTGTGTGTGTGAGGCACAGTCCTCTCAAGCTCTCTAATCCACAAGCACACAGAATGGCACTGAGCGCACCACTACATTGAACCCTGGAAGGGTAACCATGTTGAAGTCCTCCCACCTTCTTTGTGGTTTCTTGAGCAACGTCACCCTGCTGGCCACAGAGGTGGCAGAGATGAGATGGAGTTTTCTGACTTCATTTGTGAGAACACAAACCCCTCACCTCCCCTATTCCATTCCACCTCCTTATAAAGAGAATAAAATCAGGGCTGTGGACTTACTTATCTCTCACTAGCCTGGAAGTGCCTTTAGGGCAGGACCTGAAGACTCTATCTTCTGAGAAAGAGAAAAACAGACGGGCACTCACAGCTGGACCCTGATTTTTCCTGTTGATCATAAACACTCTCAAAGATCACCAGCATCAGACTAGGGAAGCAAACCAAGGCCACTCTGCAGTCATGTCTGAGCAAAGGCAAAAACAAGGTCATTGAATGCACCCCAAAGGTGACCAAACACCCCCTACCGGCTGTGTCACCGCGTAGTCACCACTGCTTCTTAAACATGGTCTCTCTATTCTTTCTGCCTTCTAGGTAAGTGAGATCCATTAGGATGCCCAGTAATTACCCCACTTCTTGACAACACGCAGGTCAGGGCAAACTCCTGCTCTTTGAGCCCTCCCCCACCCTGCTGACACAAGCCTAAATCCCATGATAAGACCCATCCAACACACACTTACTGAGCTGTTCTGTGGGTCCTGGGTGTACAGTCTCCCCTGCGGAGCGAGCTTCAGTTAGCCAAGTCTGGTCTGACTGCAGGGGAGTTCAGCACTTGGGAGTGCTAGGTCTTATCACACTAGGACTTTTCTCAGTTTTTGCTGAGAACATCTGAGGCAAGAGTGCTGGGTCACACATGTGCTCCTTACCTATATTGACATTGGCCAACCTTGGCTGTGAGGACCTTTGTGTAAAAACTAGTTTCAGGTTAAGCTGACCAAAGTCAAAATCGCTGTTGAAAAAAACATATTTGGGGTGCCTGGGTGGCTCAGTGGGTTAAGCCTCTGCCTTTGGCTCAGGTTGATCTCAGGGTCCTGGGATCGAGCCCTGTATTGGGCTCTCTGCTCAGTGGAGAGCCTGCTTCCCCGTCTCTCTGCCTGCCTCTCTGCCTACTTGTGATCTCTCTGTCAAATAAATAAATAAAATCTTAAAAAAAAACAAAACAAAACAGAAAAAAGAAAAAAACATATTTACCGGAAAGAATTGAAGATCACTTCAACTGACTGTGGGTCACAGCATGGATGGGAAATCCATTCATTCCTTGGCTCACTCACTCATGCACTTATTTATTTATTTATTAGAAATTGCCCCCACTTTTTAAAAAATATTTTTATTTATTTATTTATTTGACAGACAGAGATCACAAGTAGGTAGAGAGGCAGGCAGAGAGAGAGAGAGGGAAGCAGGCTCCCTGCTGAGCAGAGTCCGATGCGGGGCTCCATCCCAGGACCCTGAGATCATGACCAGAGCTGAAGGGAGAGGCTAAACCCACTGAGCCATCCAGATGCCCCAGAAATTACCTTTTTAAAGGAAAATATTTGGTCATATTTCTCTTTATGGGACATTGAGGTGGTCCCCAAGAAAAACTCAAGGTTTGCCCTTCTTGGAAGAAGGAAGGACAACATATCATTTATGTCAGAGACTGGAAGAAATTAAGCCATGAACTTAATTTATTCAAATTTGATCAGTTCTTCCAGAGGGTTTCCTAGTTATAAACAAGCACAAAGAGACAGGAGAATTTATAGTGTTTTCTTTTGGTGTTTCATTTACCTAAAACTCTCACAATGTGTGTTACCACAAATTGCTTCTATTTCCCATTGTTTCATGGGAGAAGCACCCAGAAGGGAATCCCGGAATCCCAGGCTCTGGCAGAGCCAAGAGTATTTAGTGGCAAAGGCCTGGAGAGGTACGCTTGGGTGCTGACCAGACAGGACCAGATAGAGAGGTCATGGGTACCTCCAGCTGCTTTGGATTTGTGGAATCAACACCTAAAGGAAGAAACCAAACCCCAAAACCAAGACACTA
The DNA here is from genome assembly GCF_922984935.1 of Meles meles. Lineage (NCBI taxonomy): Eukaryota > Metazoa > Chordata > Mammalia > Carnivora > Mustelidae > Meles > Meles meles. The sequence continues at coordinate 98,340,055 of NC_060068.1, forward strand.
AACCCAAGAACTAGAGTGGAAGTAACAGCTTTGCTTTTCTGTGCTTCAGGGAAACAGCGTAACTCGCTTTAACATTTAAACATGGCAAAGGTTGACAAGAGTCAAGCTTTTCATAGGTAGACTTAAGGAAATGCATCTTTGATTTTCCAGTGACTTTTAAAAGCTAAATGTAAAACAAACACATGCATACAGCCACATAGGTGTGTGGGCACACATTCACAGACACAGCAGAAGTCAACAAGCAAAGAGGGCTAGCTGGGAGTCTAGTTTGTGAACCTACTGGTGGAGAGTCTGGGGAAGGCGGGCACAAACTTTTCTTGATTTGCTGGGCACACTTTCCAAGCAAGTGGGCCTATTAATTAAGCATGCCAGTGGCTAGCTTCGTTTACAATGTACATTGTTCCTACTTGAGTAATTCTCATTCAGCACAACAATATAATGCAAATCTGTTGGATCTTCTTGTGAGAGCTAGTCTTTATGTCCTTCTTTTATGCATGCAATTTACGCTAAGGTGAACTGGGAAATAACAGGTACTCATTACCAACAGCAGGTACCAATGAAGAATGGAGCAACCTATCTATATGATAATCATTCTGACTTTCAAATCACAATTAGGGAAAACACTGGTTTGGACCACAGGAAGTGGCTATATTTTTAATGTCTAATAGTCAAATATCATTAATTTCATATGGTTCAATGTAACATATAGCAACATGGGATAACACTAATTCTATAGTTAGCGAATCGCTTGCAATCGCAGAGGACACATAATTTGCTTGACTATGTTAAACGTGCTTATGAAAAAATCCTACTTGCAACAAAATATACCAAAATCTTAACAGTGCTTGTGTGGGGTTGACAACATTATGAGTGCTATTTTTACCTTTCCTGTTTTTCAAAAATTTAATAATGTTGCTATTTACAGTGAAAAAACATTTAAAAATAATATGCAAATATGGTCACGCATTTCAATCTTATTCTATAGGATCTGGTCTTTGCTTATACAAATAATATTATAATATTATAAGTATCATAAATATTAAAAGATACGCTACATTATAGATATTAAAAAATAGAGATATGGAAAAGAAGTATTATAATAGAACATAACACTGAATGTGCTCACTCACTTTTTTCTCCATCCCTATTTTTGGATTTGGACTTCAGAGTCCTTTTCACAGAACCTCCCCCCCATCCCCAAAGTATCTTGAGAATGAGAGGAGCTCAGAATACTTACAGGTCACAGTGAACAGGGGGCAACAGCCAGTTTCCTTTGACTAAATCTTCTACACAGATTTCTAGCGCTTTGATTAGAGCTGGGTAGCATCTTGGGTGAGATGACATTTCATCTCCTCATATAATCCTGCACAGGATTCTGGAAAAACTGAAAGCAATCCAGAGTGAAGTCCCATCTTCCCCCCCGCCACATGTGGCGCAGAGCAAGTTAGCTTTATTGACCTGGCTCGAGGACATAGACAGGCATTCTGCGTCAGAAAGAGAAGGTCAAAGCAGTGTGGATGGCGTGAGGCTTCCCACCTGTCTCTGTGGTGTGTTCTCGACAGTAATTACCATCCTCTGTGACACTCACACACTTGTTAGTGTTTTCTTTTTTTTTTTTTTTAAGATTTTATTTATTTGACAGACAGAGATCACAAGCAGGCAGAGAGGCAGACAGACAGAGAGGAGGAAGCAGGCTCCCTGCCAAGCAGAGAGCCCGATGCGGGGCTCGAACACAGGATCCTGGGATCATGACCTGAGCTGAAGGCAGAGGCTTTAACCCACTGAGCCACCCAGGCGCCCCTTGTTAGTGTTTTCTCATGCTGAATTTAGTACTCAGTATTCGGGTAAGTTTTACTAAAGTGAATTTCCTATTACATTAGGCTTTGAAATTATTTTTTCAGCCACACGTCTCAATTGATTTATCTTTGTTTTGAAACGGTTAAGGCAAAAATGAGAAATATCTAGACATGCTCCTTTTTTTTTTTTTTCTTTTTTAAGGAATGGTTCTTTAATGTCAGTATAACCGCTCAGAGTGCCTACTTAAAAGATAGATTTTCCAGGCCCACTGCAGGGACACTGGGTCAGAGTCCTAGAGGGGGAACTTGGCAACCTGCATTTTAAACAAACACTTCAGCTGATTCTGATGCAGCTGGTCCCCAGAGCAGTTGTGAATTTATAACGCTGTGACCAAGTCTTGGAAAGCAGTGAGTTAATGCCTCTTTGTGCTGACATTCCTAACAGAGGGCATTTTCCCAGCTCGCCATTTGATCATAGGTGTGCAGAGATAGCCAGGAGGACAGTGTGATCAGCTGAAGTGTTGGAGTGGGATAGCTCAGGGCTGCAACACTCCTGGCAGGACACACACAACTTGGCTCTGGTCCCAGACAAACCTCCTGCTCCTTGGCTTGCATGAAGGCCATTCTTCATCCTCAGATTCAGCAGCTAGGGCCTAGAGAGCCTGCTTCCATTGTTCCAGTTGAAAAAATGCCTTATTAGTTACACAGGTACCCGTGTAAGTAAAGGGACCCTTGCATCTTAACCCCTGGAAGAAGAAAAAGTCGTCTTTGGGGCGATTGATTACATCCTGGGTATTCTGCCTGGGAACAGAAGGCTCATGGGGAGACTCAGTTTCCCTTCTTTTTCTTCCTCCCTCCACCTCCTTCCTTCTAGGGGATTCCTGGGCATGGTTGCTAACATGGCTGGAGAGGTCACATTTCCCCCCAGGAGAGCCTGAGTGATCTGTAAAGAAATAAAAACCACTGCCTTGGTTTCTTGAGCCTCATGGGAGCCAAGCTCACGGAACCATCTGTCTCTGCACGAATACGAATGGTACACCTTGAATATAATAAAGCTATAGGGTTTTAGTGGCTTTTATTTATTTTTCTCTTTCCCCTTTATTTGTTTTTATGTATATGGAAAATGAGGCAAGGCAGGTGAGCTAAAATAGGGGTGCAGCTATAAAATATATGTTGTAGCCCAGGACCGCACGTTGACTAATGTCCCCAGTTGGGAAGGGCACATAGCAAATTCGTTAAGTACACTTTTTTTTTTCCTTGTACTTCTAATCCCAGAGGCTGAAATCACGGCAGTACCTTTTTCCTGAGCATTTTACACATTCATTCATTTCCTATCTGTGCTATTACCCCATAGATGTTTTTGGAGGAGTTCTACAAAGATGAATAAAGCATAGTTCTTACCTTTAAAGACCTGAGTAGTAGGAAGACACAAAAGAACACTGTGGACAAACATGCAAACGATCACAGCGCTAGACAGTGTGCTGAGTGCCTGGGGAATAGAAATGAGGAACAGAAAGAATTCAGAGACAGCAGATACTGTCGGTAGGGAGCCTGGGAGGTCGTCACAAAGAATGCAGATTTATTTGCCTATTTCCTTCTGAAAGAGATTGAAAGGATGAGACAGGGTGGGAGAAGACTTCAGATTCAGGTAGATGTAAGTCAAAGGCAGACAGTTGAGGATTATGAAATTGACACAGACGGCTCACTGAGAAATGGTAAACAGAGCTTATTGATTCATCATGTTTCAGTGCCTTTGGAATCCAGATTTGACACTCACCTATTCCTTAAAATGAAAATTGTTTGCAAAGTGCTCTTTTTTTAAGCTCCGACTTGAGTTGCTATTATTCTTTTAATCGTTCAGGTACACTTTTTTCTAGCTTTTACAATTTTCCATGATATCTCTGGATAACAGAATCTTGAATTTAAGCAGTGCTTCTCCTCACCAAGAATTCAAAGCACCTTTAATGTAATATCTATCTGCTTCTTACCCATGGGAGGAAGGAAGCGTCAGACAATAGAATCTCTTTTCTTAAAGTTCACAAAACAAGAAGATTAAAGACTACATCACCCAGAGCAGAGTGGGGAAGATCACATTCTCCTGCTGTGGCCATTCCTAGTCTGTTCATTTCCTACTACAGGGCTGCATTGTCTCACTCTCAGGTTGAACACTATGTTATTGATGTCAAAAATCTCACAGTATTTCTTGGCAAGATTATAATTTGGACTGATAATTTAGTAAGTCATATTAAAGAACAAAAATCAACCACTACAGTAACAATAGTAATAACACTGTCTATGACTTTCCAGGCACTGGTAAGTTCCAGACATTGGTTTTGATGTTAACTATAATGCAAGGTATTATAATATTAACTATTTTAATATTAATGTTAACTATAATGTTATAGTTACACAGTTAATGTTAACTATAATGCAAGGTGTTATAATTCCAGTGGAGAGATAAGGACCATGGAATTTAGGGCGCCTGGGTGGCTCAGTGGGTTAAGCCGCTGCCTTCAGCTCGGGTCATGATCTCAGGGTCCTGGGATCGAGTCCCACATCGGGCTCTCTGCTCAGTGGAGAGCCTGCTTCCCTTCCTCTCTCTCTGCCTGCCTCTCTTGTGATTTCTCTCTGTCAAATAAATAAATAAAATCTTTAAAAAAAAAAAAGGACCATGGAATTTAGATTGGGCAATTAAAGTGCCCAAGTTCATACAACAAACAGATGGCAACACAAGGTTCCAACCCAATTCCACATCATATAAAAACCACCAACTTTTCATTGTGAAGCATGGCTTCACAAGGTTCACAATAACACTGTTTTCTGAAAGTAGTGGTCCTTTACCATCCATCTTTCTTTCCTTCTTTCTTTCTTTCCTTTTGAAGTGTAGAGCCGTTTGAGAATCTGATGAAGTAGAGACACACTTATACACCCAAACACTTCCATACTATTTTTGGCAAATTCACAGACTTCCTGATGTCCATCCATGGCCTTGAAGGAGCTCATGGATCCCAAATTAAGAATTCCAGCTCTGAAGATATCATTGAGCTATAAGAGAGCATAGCGTGTGGTCAAGAACATTAACTCTGGGTTCAAATCCCAGCCCTACTAGTAGATGACTTCAGTAAATTTAATTAACTTCTCTATGCCTCTTAGTTTCCTCATGTGTAAAATGAAGATGATAACAAGGGTACTTAACAAGATTAAATATTAACATATATAAGTCATTTAGAATACTGCCATGCTAATTGTAAATTTTATTAAATATTGGCAAATATATGGATATTTAGACTGGATTATTTATCACTGATATTACTGCTTTCTTCACCACCCCTATCACTGGCAGCAGACACAAACACATTCTGAAACCAAAAGTTTAAAGATTTACTTGAAATCTCTGACCATTCAGTTGTATTTGTATAACTGAGAGGTCCAGTTAGTAAGTCATCTATCCATCTTCAACTTGGTGGCTTTGTTGATTGCTCCCTGAAAGGTTTTGCTTTGCAGATCTGGCCTGAATTTAGAAGAGTCACCAGATAGAGTTAATGTGTTCATATTTTACTGTAGACAAGTAGGGCATGTTTTCATCTTAAAAAGTCAATATGCCTTTTCAATAACAAAGACAAATAGTCACATTAGAAACTATTGGAAATCAGCTCTCTTTTATCTGGACGGCCAGCATGCCCTCTAGAACGAGGATGACCTGGAAACTTCGGGGCCACGTGAGCCATGGCCAAGGCCACTTAAGTAAGAAAGAAGCACCCCAGAGGCCAGGGTAATGCTGATGGCACGCATCACCACAGGATCAACTTCGACAAAGATCACTCAGGTGACTTTGGAAAAGCTGGTATGAACCTTTACCACTTAAAGAGGAACCAGAGCTTCTGCCCAAGTGTCAACCTTGTTATACTGTAGTCCCTAGTCAGTCAGTGAGCAGACCCAGGGACATGCCACCAAAAACAGGACTGGAGCTGCTCCTGTCATTCATGGGGTGTGATGGACTACTACAGAGTTCTGGGAGAGGCTCCCCAAACAGTCTGGCATCATGAGGGCCAGATTCTTCAGTAGAAGAGCTGAGGAGAGGATTAAGGGCGTGTGGGGAGCCTGTGGCCTGGTAGCTTGAAGCCATGTGGAGGGAGGGTCATTGTATGCTAACAAGCAAAAAAACACCTCAAACCCAAAACTATTGGAAATTAAGTTATGGTTTCTTTCTTTCTTTCTTTCTTTCTTTCTTTCTTTCTTTCTTTCTTTTTTACACTGTGTTAAACATAAATGAAAACAATACAGAATTTTATTTTCTCTGAGTAAAACTAAAAAGCATATGAGAGTATGTCTTCCTTCCAGGAATTTGGAAATCTATGGAAGTAGGAAGAGAAAGGAAAGGAATTTTCATGGTGCTGTTACCCATATAGGGAGACCGTTTCATTTCCGGTACTGACATTTGTGATGCATAATGAAACACAAAATGTGTGGGTTTTTTTCTTTCTTTTTCTTTCTCTGCAATGCTGCTGAAGATCTCGGTGTCTTATTACTAGGAACCATAACCTAATTTTAGTGATGGTGTGGTTACTTATTTGTCTCGCAGGTAAGGTCATTTCCTTTGGGCTTAGACCTCTCCTACCTTTAAGGGTAAACGCGAAGCCATGGAGACTGCGACAAGTTAAGAGCATGTGAGAGAAAACTGCTCTTCTTTTGACAACTTTTTCACTTTCAAATACGAGTTTACTTTAAAAAGCCAAGCATTCAAGTGTCTATGAGAAATTGTTTTGAAATAACATCTTTAAGCCTATTCTGGTGGTGAAAGGATAGATATGTGGTGCATTCATTGTTGAGGTTGTTGGGTGATCATCAAGGAAAATCTGAAGGGAGAATGAACACCTGAAAAAAAAAATGATTGGAGAATCTGAACAAGTAATTTCCAAAGAAAATATAAGGATGGCTGCTATATTCCTAGATTATGGAGCAATGCATAAGCATGCAGCACAAATTATTGATAATAAAAATGCAATTTAAAACATTTAGATACTATTCAGATAAAAATGAAAAAACAGAAAAAGTAGTCTCTCTTGTTGGGAATTCTCATGTGTTCACAGTTATTTCAAATTGTTACTATCTTTTTGGAAGGCAATACTGTAAGGGTTATTAAATTATGCCCGATCTTTAACCCAACAAATGATTTCTATAAATTTAAAAAAATTGTGGAGATGCAGAAAGATTTAGCTATAAGGAGTTCCATTGCCTTCTCATACTATCATGAGAAAAAGTTGAAAGTAATCTAAATGCCCCCATGTAACTAAGTAAGGCTATGAGTTTCCCATTGCTACTGTAACAAATGACCAAAAACATGGTGGCTTAAAACAACACAGATTTCTTATTTTGTAGCTCTGTAGGTCAGAAGTCTGATGCAGGGTCTACTGGGCTAAAATCAAGACTCTGCAAGGCTCCATTCCTTTCTGGAAGCTCTAGAGGACAATCAATTTTCTTGTCATTTCTACTTTCTAGAGGTCACTCCAAAGCTAGTGATGGCTGGTGGGCTCTTTCTCACAGTGCATGGCTCTGACACGGACTCATCTGCCAGCTGCTTCCACATTTAAAGATGCCTGTGATTACATTGCCCCATCCAGATAATCTCCATATTTTAGGGTAAGCCGATTAGCGATCTTAATTTCATCTGCAACCTCCATCCCCCTTTGCTTAGTAAACATATTCACAGGCTCCACGGAGTGGAATGTGGGTACCTTTGCATAGATGGGGATCATTATTCTGGATGCTATTGTTTGTAAGTTATAATTCATCTATATAACTATTCTAGGCAACTATTAAATAACATGGACAGTGATCACAAAATGTTGCTGTATCAAACAACATGTTGGTGTCACCACAGATCCTCTTGGCCTCCAGCAAGTCCATGGATGTTGGCCACCTGTTCTTCAGCTACTCTGTGGAGACCCATTCTGTATGGTGTGGGATTGTCTTTCCCGGGCACCACGTGAGAGCACCTTGCCTCATGCCCACATGATACAGCTTATGTATCCCATCCCTGAATTCTTCCTCTACTGCTGAGACCTAGGAGGTGCATGATGCATAAATTCAGGGAGGTCAAGCTTTTTTGGGAAATCTATTGATTAGTGGGAGATGGAATCAGTGGATAAACTCTATTCTCCTTTGTCCTCCTCTCAAGGGGTATTCTTTGAAGCCATAATTCCCAGGGTTCTTGGAAGACGGTCTGAGCTATCAGCTACTCTTATTACCAAGAGGTTTTCCAGTTCAGCTATGCACTCTTGCATTTGTACTTCTCCTCGACACTCCTCTTCTCCCTCCATACAAGCTCCACTCCCTTTTCAAGTATTATGATCTCTAAGAAAGTGGTAGCACATAATCTCTCCTCTCTGAGAGCTCAGGCAAAACAATTGGGAGTGGTACTCTGAGTGGGGAGTGGTCTTGTAAATTAGATTACTGCAAAATAAGATTGGATTTTCTTTTTTTTTTTTTAAGATTTTATTCATTTACTTGACAGACAGAGATCACAAGTAGACAGAGAGGCAGGCAGAGAGAGAGGAAGGGAAGCAGGCTCCATGCTGAGCAGAGAGCCCGATGAGGGGCTCGATCCCAGGACCCTGAGATCATGACCTGAGGGCAGAGGCCTTAACCCACTGAGCCACCCAGGTGCCCCTCACCCCAACTTTCTGGTCATAATTCAGTTGGTTGGTTATGGTTGAGGGACAGAGCTTTCTATGTGGTGGGTTTTCTAGGCAATGAAACTACCAGACCACTGTCCTCCCCCACTTCCCCAACCCCTGACTCTGCATCTCATGTCACCCTGCTAAGTCACTAACTACCTCACTGCTGTTACATCTAGAGCTACCACTAGGACAGTCCCGCTCATTTTCTTTCTGTATTCTTTACAACCACTTTACTGAGGTATATAATTTACATAACATGCAATTCACCCATTTAAAATGTACAATTCATGTTGTCACAAATGGCATGATTGCATTCTTTTTTTTTTGTTTTTAAGATTTTATTTATTTGTCAGAGAGAGAAAGGAGTAAGAGTGAGCACAAGCAGAGTGGCAGGCAGAGGCAGAGGGAGAAGCAGGCTCCCCGCCGAGCAAGGAGCCCGATGTGGGACTCAATCCCAGGACGCTGGGATCATGACCTGAGCCGAAGGCAGCTGCTTAACCAACTGAGCCACCCAGGTGTCCCGATTGCATTCTTTTTGATGGCAGAATATCCCACTGTATATGTGTGTGTGTGTGTTTGTGCATATCTCACACACCTTTATTCTAGACAAACAAAAAACTAAAAACTAAAAAGGATCATAAATACAGAGAACAAACTGATGGTTGTCAGAGGGGAGGGAACCGGGAGGATAGGTGAATAGGTGGAGGGGATTAAGAGGTACAAGCATCCAGTTATAAAATAAGTAAGTCACTTATGAGATACAAATGACGAAAATAAAAAGTGTACAATTCAATGGGTTTGATATAAAACTAATTTTTAAAATTGTGGTAAAATGTACATCACATAAAATTTGCCTTTTTAGCTGTTTGTGGTGCACAGTTCAGTGGCATTGATCACATTCACAGTTTTGTGCTAGTATCTATTTCCAAAATTTTTCAGTTGCTTTAAATAGAAACTTTGTAATCATTAAGCAACAATTCCACAATCCCCGGGATTGTGGGCAGGGTCACTGCCATGGCCCCACACCTGAGATCAAGGGCTACAATGCTTCCTTAAGATGGGGCTGAATATGGACAACAGAAAGCATCTCTTTACTTCCCCACTCTGGGATAGCAAGAATAGAGTAATAAATAACAGCAGTCTACTGCTGGCAGGAGGAGACAAAAGTGAGGGAGAGAATCTCATTGAGGTTCAGGCTCATGGGCAAAGCCAAAGGCTGAAGTGGATTGGAACACTGAGAAACCTTTTGTACTAACCCAACCCCAGCCCTAAGTACAAGGTAATGCCAGGGAATTTAAAGCCTGAGGTATATTGACAGTAACTAGCAACAATAAATACAAAACCAGGTTAATTCCTGAGTAGGTTGACTCAATTCCTCCCAGTAGAAGTCTAGATAATGAAGAGTTATTCACACAGCCAGACATGAAATTATTTACCTCAATGTCTACTGTCTTGAAAATTATCATGATCACAAAGAAGCAAAGAAAAACATCACACAGTCAAGAGACAAAGCACTCAATAGACTTGAGCTCACAGATGCCTAAAATGTTAGAATCCTCAGAAAGAGAACTTAAATAATTATGATGACTATGTTAAAATCTCTAGTGGAAAAGACAGACAACAGGCATGACCCTATGAAGGATATCAGCAGATATACAGAAACTACTAGAAGGGACCAAATAGAAATGCTAGATATGGAAACCATAGTGAAAGACTAATAACTTGAAGTCTCATTAGGGGACTTTATTCAACAGGAAACTTAGAGATGGGTCAGTAGTAATTGTCCAGACTGAAGCACAAAGACAAAGAAGAGAAGATGGAAGGAAGGAAAGATGGAAGGAAGAAAGCCAGAGCAGATCATCCAAGAGCTGTGGGACAATACCGAACTCACCGTCATAAAATGGAATCTCTGTTAGAAGAGAGGGACAAGGTGTCAGAAGAAACATCGGCAACGATAATAGGGTGAGCCTTTTATCCCTCCTGAAAGCATGCAAGACTGCTCTTTTCTTCAGCAGACTGAGATGACATTTGCAGTCTGATTATTTCACTAATCTGAGTTACCTGGACATATTTACCTCTCTAATTCAATTTCTAGAAGCTGCTATATTCCTCCCCTTATTCATTCAACTTAAGGTACTTAGAAATTACCCACTATGGGCTAGATCTGAAAGGCAGGGCCACAAGGGATCTATCAGCCTAAATAGACCCAGGAGACACCGGGGCTCTGGCCAGTGGGAAGACAGACAGGACTTTGGAAGTGTGACAGCCCTACCTCTAAATCCTGTGCCTGACACCGACCACGTGCACAGTATCTGAGCACAGTCATGCTGGGGGTCCGGGGGCTGTCGAGAGGACTGCTGTAAGGGGTTGCTTCTATGAACTACTGAACTACTCGGTCTGAGGTGATGGCAGACATTTCTCCCTCAGCTTCCCAGGTAGTTATAAAACCCTAGTGAGGACAGAGAAGTGCCGCTGTGAAGTGGACCACCCCCCCCCCCCCGCCCCGATAGCAGGCACTCAGCAAATGTTCGTAGGCCCCCTGTACCTACCTGGAATCGCCTCCAAACCTCCAAATTGCAGTCTTGGCAGATGCAGCCCTAAAAGGAAGGCTGATTTCCTCTTTATTAGAGATGGGGAGGGAGAAGGGAGAGTGGCTGTTGACAGGAGGAAAAAGATCCCCTGAGGGGAGGCGGGATGGGCTGCAGCTGCCCCAGGCTCATTCTGGGGAGTGTAGGGGGAAGGGTAGAACTGGAGAATCCTTTCTCACCAGCTTCTCTCAGCTCCTGGACACTAGCAACTTCAGCTCTAGACAAAACGTTTCCTGCAGTTTACACTTGGCCTGATCAGAGAATGCCCTCCTCTCAGTCCTCTGAGACCCAGTCCCACTTGGCATGACTGCCAAGTGCCATGTTGTTGCTGTTGTTGTTGTGAATACACACACTGTAGGTGATGGTATAAGACTTTAATCTACTCTGCAAAAGTCCTTGAATTAGTAAAATTTGATAATTGGTGAAGGGGGCTGGATGACGGATCTGTTCCCAGAGTATACATTCAGCCTAGTATTCTCTGCACCTGGGGACTTTCAAAACTAGAGTCCTTGATGGCTTTCCTGTGCTGTCTGTGTTACTTGTACCTTGGCAGAAGAGTGACCTGGTGGTGTATTCTTACCATCAGATTGTTGAACTAGCACATATGAACATCACAAAAGGATTTGGCTAATCACAATGAGTTATAATGTAAAAAACAAATTTTAAAATTTCATTTTAGTATATTTTAAATGCTTATGGTTTTTCTTTGGTCTTTTTTGATTTGTTTTACCGATAGTCCGTGAGATAGCTGATTTTTTGTTGTTTTGTTTTGGTCTGGGTGAATTTGAAGGAATCTATATGTATGTTCAACTTTTTATAGCATCACAGAGAGCAAGACAGACACAGTTCTGTGGTTGTGTACTGGACTGTTTGAAAGCACAGCTGCTGAGCAGAAAGTGGTGCCTCCCCAGCTTTTTGAGTGAGACACACCTCACTTTACTAGAGTAGGTGTTTGGAGGCTGAAAACCACATCTTCTGTTGTGGGGAATAGAGCTAATTACTGGGGGCAGGGCTCCTGTGGGCACTAAGAAGTTTGGGTGACAGTTTTTCTTTGTCTACCAGGCTACTTTATTACGTTAGATTTAGTTACCTCTCCAGAGGTATTCGAGGGTGGATGGAGGATGAGACTTCTTACTCTCCTGAATTGACATCTGGAAAGAGTGCTCAGGGCAGAGGGGGCAGGGACACGGTAGGAGGAGAAGAGTGTGAGTACGTGTATGTGTGTGCAATAAGCTGACCAAGTATGAATGCAAAGGCTTGATTAAGATGTCTTTAGTTAAAATGAAAAATGTCAGCGAAGCTGAGGAAATAACCAATGAGGTAGTTTTACTTGGATGTGAAATGGGCACATCTCTAGCGTCATACTATTTGTTAAGAGTAAGATGGAACACAGTTACCATATAGCTGAGCTGTAAGAAAGAACTCACCTTTAACAAGAGCTACTATATGGAGGCACCTTGGTGGCTCAGTCAGTTAAGCGTTGGACTCTCGGTTTCTGCTCAGGTCGTGATCTCAGGGTCATGAGCTCGGTCATGATCTCAGGGTTGTGAGATCAAGCCTCCCATCTGGCTCAGGGCAGAGCCTGCTTAAGATTCTCTCTCTCTCTCTCCCTGCCCCTCCTGCTAGTGTTCTTTCTCTCTCTGAAATCAATCAATCAATCTTAAAAAAAAAAAAAAATAAAGCAACTCTATGTGTAGAAGGCTACCACTGTGATGATCTCTTAGAGTTTTCTCAACTACCAGTTTTTTTTTTTTAAAGATTTTATTTATTTATTTGACAGAGAGAGATCACAGTAGGCAGAGAGGCAGGCAGAGAGAGAGAGAGAGAGGGAAGCAGGCTCCCCGCCAAGCAGAGAGCCCGATGCGGGACTCGATCCCAGGACCCTGAGATCATGACCCGAGCCGAAGGCAGTGGCTTAAACCACTGAGCCACCCGGGTGCCCCTCAACTACCAGTTTTATACACGGGGAGACTGATGATTAGGGAGGTTAAGGAACTTGACAAAGCTAGTCAATTGTGCACCTGGAATGCAAATCCAGACGGACTCCAGAGCCCATTTTCTCCTTCACGGGGCAGCAGGGATGTCCGTGCCACAGAGGTGTGTTCAAAGCTGACGGATATGCGAGAGTGGAGTCTGGGCCAGATGATGTCCTTAAGGGAGTGCCTGTCCGCACAGCAGTGATGTCTGAAACCATGTCCCTGAAACGAAAGATCTGGTTAACCACCATTTGCCAAGTTTGGTGGGTGGAGAGCTGCACCAGCCCTGACTCTCCCAGTCCCTGGGGACTGCCCCCCCCCCCCCCCCCCCCCGTGATGCATTTATTTTCCTTGGCAGCTACTATTTCTATCTCTTAGGTAGGAGGATAGTTAGACTAAAGTACTTGTACCACCTCAGAGGCTAGGAGAATGCCTTGCAAAACTAACTTGTGAAATGTAGTTTTGGGCAAATATATACTGACCACCATTTTCTTGGGGACTTTGTTCTGGTCGTAGTGACGGTATCTCTGAGAAAGTGTGGAGGGGATCCTGGGCACAGGGACAGGGAAGAACTGCTTGAGGCCACTGGCTAGCAGCTGCCTGAGGTCGGAGAGCCGTGAGTAGCCTGACTTTCTGCCTTGTGGGGAAACTGGCCAGCAGACTGGTCTGTAGGAGAGTTTCATGCAGGGTGACAACGATGGACCTCCTGGGCTAATTACGCTGAGGGAGGGCACACTGACAGAGCTTCTGAGGCTGGTATGGCTGATGCCTCCGGGTGATGGAGACATCTAGTGTTTGTTTTGAGAAAGACACAGAACTTTAGTCCTTTGGATTCAAGATTCTGTGTCCTGTGTGTGTGCGTGTGTGTGTGTGTGTGTGTGTGTGTGTGTGTGTGTGATTCCAAGACCTTGCCGGCCCAGTTTCCTCTTCATAGTCCCTTCACCTTCTGGAACCACACGCCTCCAGGGAACACCTGGAAAAGTTGTGATCCATATTCAGGCTCCTTCATGAATCCAGACTCATGTTTGAAGTGACTGGAAGGCATGGGGATGGATGGATGTTCAGAGAGGGGCCATGGACCTTCTTATTGCTTCCAAGGCTCAAGGGGTAGAGACAGGGATTTAAAGTTGACCACATATCCTCCTGTGATAGCCTCTCTTTCCTGCAGAGGTGATAGGCGCAGGGCCAGAAGCATTTGAAAACGAATGGTTGGAGGCACAGTTTTTTCTCAGTCTTGCTGGGCTTCTCTTGAAGGATTTCACGCATCCATTAATTGATTTATTCATGCATTCATTCGTTTGTGAGCTATTTACTGACTTTCCCATGATGAGAAAGACACCGAACTCACATTCTATGGGGCTGGAGCGGGTACCAAAGTATATCAGACAGAGACCTTGTTTGGAAGGAGTTTACAAAAGGAGATAAGATAGAAATGTCAATACCTAAAATACAAGGTAGGAAATGCTAAATGCAAAAAATGGCATTTGCTAAACTCTATGGGGTTCTGGAAGAGGAAGAAAGTACCAGCAACTGTGAGGGTCAGGTAAGGAATCATGGAGGAGAGGGTTGGATTTGGACGTGCAGGGACTGGAGAGAGAGCACGAAAGGGTGCTCCTGCTGAAGGAAGGCTCCCGCACAAAAGTGGGGAGGTGGGAAAGTGTTTGGGGGAATAGCAAGCTGTTCGGTTTGGCAGGAGCATGAGGTTACTGGGTACAAATGGAAGAGTTTCCTCTCACCCCCACCTCCACACCTTCAAGAATAAGGCATATGGAAGACAGCGTCAGGCCTAAATCTTGCCTCAATTAGTACTACTGAGAAAAGGAGTTAGGGATCCAAACCACCTCTGGTTCTGGAGTCCATGGGACCCTGCCGAGGAGAGAAGTCAGTCAAAAGACTTGAAGACTCCCTTCCTTGATGGTTTCCTGAATGGATTCTGACAACCACTCTGAAAAGGGCTGGCGAACCGACTCTCAACACAGACACCCTTGGCAAACCTAGGCTGCCAACTCTTTCTGGACATTGAAAGGCCTGGTTTCTTGAGTGGACTCCTTTCACAAACAGAAGAAACAAGTAACAGCAAGTAAACTGTTTCTTAGAGGAAGGACTGAGCAAAAGCATTCCATTCTTTGGATCTAACACTGCCTTTCTTCTGGCATGAGGAAGACCTTGGGTGTGGGCCAGCTTAGAGAAAGGATGGGGGGAACACTGGCATCCCCAGATGGCTATTGCTAAAATGTTTACACAGGTTCTAGATGCTACTTTCCAGTAACGAAGTCTGCACACAGGGTGGATGTTGAGCAATGTAATGGACAACATTTTTCAGAAAAATTCATCCATGTTGTTGCAGGTGACAGGATTTCTTTCCTTTATTTTTAAAAATTTGAAAAAATGTTGCAGGATTTTTTTTATTGCAGTAAATGAAAATATATATATAGCATAAAGTTGGCCATTATAACCATTTTTAAGCATACAGTTCATGGTAATAAATACATTCACATTGTTGTGCAACCTTCACGAACATCCATCTTCAGGACTTCTTCTGTCTTTCCAAACTGGAACTCCATACTCATTAAGCAATGAGCCCCCATTCTTCCCTCACTCAGCCTCTGGAAAAGAGCATTCTACCTTCTGTCTTGATGAATCTGAGTACTCTAGGTACTTCATATAAATGGAATCGAACAGTATTTGTTCCATCCTGACTGGCTCCTTTCACTCAGCATACTGTTTTCAGTGATTATCCATTTGGTAGCTGCTGTCAGACTTTCCATCCTCAATAATATCCCTTGATATGCTTATACCACATTTCCCTTCTCATTTCACCCATTGGTGTTTCCTTGGGTTGCTTCTACCTTTTGGCTCCTGTGAATGATGCTGCTGTCAACATGGGTAAGCAAGTATCTGTTTGAGTCCCTGTTTTCAGTTCTTTTGTGTGTATACCCAGAAGTGGAACCCCTGGATCCTATGGTAATTCTATTCTTAGCTTTTTGAGGAATCACCATAGTGTTTTCCACACTGGCCCTACCATTTTGTATTCCAGCAACAGAGCATTAGACTTCCGATTTCTGCATGTCTTTGCCAAAACTTGTTACTTTCTGCTTTGATAGTAGACATCTGAATGGGTGTGAGGTGATATCTCATTTTGATTTTTATCTGCTTTTTGAGAACATTTTTTATATAGCATTTCTATAAGGAAAAAGGTCATGACACAGGCTGAATGCTTTTTTACAGTATGACTCAAAGAAATGTATAGTCCAATGGATATTTTCATTAAGAATCAAGAGTGGAAATTTTATACAAAGAAATAGTCCCTACATCGATCCCACACTTCCATAAAAATGGGGAAAAATTTTTTTAACCAAAAAGGAGCATGTTTGATATGTTATATATATGGCAGATTTATACTTACCTTCCAGTAGACAATCTATGTTTCTGTCATTAAAATTGAGCTTTAAATGAACATTTGGCCACCCAGCTAAAAGCTGCTTCTTGTTAGTTGGGAGATGGAAAGTAATGGAAAAGCATCAGACTTTCATCACAAATAGATTTCCTACTGTCACCTGCCATTAGATCACTCACTCACCTCTTGACTTATTTGTGAGAAAATAAATAATACAATAAATATTTCCCAAGCCTTCGAAATCTTACAGTATCTTTGAATACATTCTTTAATTCATTCCATTATAAAATTCAAGCTCTTACTAAGAAACTACTTCATTAAGTTCTTATTGCCTAGCTTTCATGATTATCACATTAGTATTGGGTACTTCCAAAATTCAGTTTCCCGCACCCCTTTTCTTGGAAAATTTGATTATTTAGGATGGAACAGATCCAAGAATCTGCACTTTTGTTAAACACCCCAGTAACATATTACTTGTTTGCCTCTGAATATATTGCTTTGATTATCCTCGCCCAACGTATGCACATCTCTTAACTCACTACCCAGTTAAAGAAAGGTATTTTGATAAAGATGACAACAATTTAACATTTTAATGAATGAAATATTTATTATTTTAAATCACATTACTTTTCATGTTATCAAACATGCAATCAAGACATTAGTGTTTCAAATTACCATTGAATAATTGAACATAGAGAATTATAAAACCTGAAATCACAGGAAATTTGAGTTGGAAAAAAATTTCAAATTCCCGATATTTTGTCTTCTGTTCATAGGATATACCTGGCCATCTATGAATTTCAGGCTCTGATCGAGAATATTCTAATTGTCTGTGGACTATACCACAAAATGTGATGACACATTCATTGAAGGGCTGTTCGATCAATATTCAACAAGAACCAAAATGTAGAAAATATATATCAGTCCTGTAGAGAAAGCAAGAGAGAGAGAGAGAGAAAAGGAAATTAAAGAGTTACAGGGAAGAAATAAAGTGTGCTACATTTAAAAAAATTTAAGAAAGATGTTAGTTGAAAACCCGGTGAAATCCAAATGAATTCTATAGGCTAGTTAATAGTGGCATACCAATGTTAATTTCTTAGGTTTGAGATATGTGCCAGGGTACTATAAGGTGGTAACCTTAGCGGAACCTGGATAAAGGACATGGAAAATTGGTACTATCTCTTAAGTTTTTCTGAAGGTCAAAAGTTATTCTAAAATAAAAATTTTATTTAAAAACATGATCTTTCAAACCCCTGGCTCATCTCACTGTAAACAGTAAATTCACTGCTATAAATTTGATCGTTGGCTGCACAAATTGGATCCATTTCCGTGGTGCAGAAATGTAGAGAGTATGCATGGAGAATACAGTTTGGATGGATACATGATGATATCAAAGAGCTTCTCAACAGGGAGGATCTGAATGTGGCGCATGGTGGGAAGGCTGTCCTCCACTGTGGAAGCAGTTGGGCTCAGTTTGCTCCTCGGGTGTGGCTCATGTCCTTGTGCCCTACTCATCCCCTATCAGGCTAATGACTCTTCCTACTTGCTCGGTTCTGACTCAGTCTTGGGACGCACCCCAGTCTGAGAGAAGGGTTATTGGAGATGGTCTTAATGGCTCTCTGGAAACAGAAGTCAATTTGGGGCATTCAATGTGCAAGGATTTGTGAAAGGAAACACCCGTGAGAGAAAATGAGGAAGGAGGTGGGAAGACTGGCCAGAGAGTTAGACTGCAAACTCCTTCAGAGTGAAGGGGACAGGACGGGAGATTTGATGGGAGTACTCAAGAATGTCCTACTGCCCATGGAAGATATCTGGAGACTGTCATGGAGGTTATGAGAAAAACTGGACCATCAGAGGAGTTCCTTTCTAGCACGAATGGGCCCATTATGATGGATTTCGAATTGCAAAGGTCAGTTCAGGTTCATGCATGAGTAGGTCCTCTGCAAACAGGTCTGCAGGGGTCAGGATCATGGCTATCATGGAGAACTATCATTCTGCATCAGGGCTTAGGCGTTATGTCACACTGGTTGCTAGTCTGCCTTAGTAATTCACAATTAAGTTCAATGAATTGATTTCTGCCTTTGCACAGTATCAAGCAAAATTATAGTGAGAGCTCAAACACAAAATGACTTTCAGAAACAGGAACTTTGGGGAAAGGTATAAGCGTGGCCCCTAAGTTTTTACAGACATCTTACCATTACCATCTATTGTGCTGAGGTTATCTGTAACACAGATTTTGCCATCACTTTGTGATAGTTTCTTCATACTTTGGAAGAATAAAAATGGACTGTTGTGTGCTTACCCCCTTCCCCTGCAGAAAATACATGGGTTGCCGTAAGTTCTTCCATTGCTTGCACAGAGTGGATCCCATTCTCTGGTGCAGTACTTATTCTCAGGTGGAAATTGTGTGCAGTCCACCATCTCAACAGAGAGACAACAAAATTCGTCAGGGAATGAAACTCTAGAATTTTCTTGAATCTCCCTCTGAAATGCTACGTGTCAAGCTGGAAAAATATAGTCTATACATAGTTGTAAAAGGGAACATCTATAACACTAACACCTAGAAAACAAACACATATGCCCCTTAAAAAATAAGACATTATAAAAATGTCTTTATCAACCTGCTATTACTTTGAAAAAGCTCACAGAACTAGCTGTGTTTTTCTAATTTGATGACCACTATCCTCACTTCCTTCACATCTTTCTACTTCCAAACTCGAGAAGAAATTATAAAGCTGAAGTTTTTCTGTTTATCATTCCCTTAGCTTTCCTGATAATTTCACAATGTATATGTGTGTGTGTCTGTGTATAAACATATAGATATAAATGCATTTGTTTGGTGTTGACAGTGTTGGTAATCTCCATAAACAATATGTGTGCATGCTTATATTATCTGCTTCTGAAATCTCCCTGTGACTCTGTTTATTCAGATACTCAAATAGGTACTTTAATTTTCACCTCTCTGTGTATATATGGAAATTATCATATTCTATTCATCCTTGAAGTGTGTATTTTTGTTAGTTCACTTTTCCTTTTGTTTTGCTAAAATGAACACTTCTACTATAAACACCATTTGACCTCTCTCAGATGCTTGTGTGACATATTTGTATCCTTTAACTGCATTTTTGTGTAATGGGATATGTACATTTTTATGTTGTCTAGATAATGACAAATGGCTTTTTAAGGCTACTATGTTTCTATTCCTTGACTTTAGTGAAAGAATACCACTGTTTTGTTGTAATTTTTGAAAGATTTCTCTGTTGTACATTTGTTTGATAAATTTCACTGTTAAAATTTACAATAAAATAAGCTAAGTATTTTATTTTTTCCAACTTCCATCATTATTGACTTACCGCAGACTCGTTTGGAACCGGAGGTGCGAAAGATGTCTCTGCAACCAACAGATTGATGTACTCATTAAAAGTGAAGATGATGAAGAGGAAGAGGAGAAGGAGAAGGAGAGAAAGGAAGGAAAAAGGAGGAGGAGGAGGAGGTGGAGGCATGAGGGTGGAGAGAAGAGATGAAGAGAAGGAGTAGGATAGGGAGGAGTAGGAAGAATGGTCTTTTTGGTAAATAGAACCCATCTCTTAATAAACCTATGGGAATTGTTCCTCAACACTCAGCAAGTAATGAGGTGGGGCTTTGTGTCATTAACAAAACTAAACATTCACTGAATGCTATCAAATTTGGAAATATTTTGAAATCCCAATTATTCTCACTCTGTGAAATATAATTTGATGTATAATTTTTAATCATCCCTAATGCCCTTCTTTGAAGATAGGCTCTTTTTTCTCCTTCATTTTGTAGATGAGACATCTACAAAACTGAGAAGACCATGCTTTCCAGCATGTAGCTTACATATGAAGAAATCAATTAGCACTTAAAGAATCAGTTCCCTAATCTGAATGGGAATGTCTACCCAACACAATGCAGATGACTTATTCTGCAGTTCATGGTCCCCTTCAGCTCTAAGAAAGATAACTTTTGTCCGAGGAGTCAACATGTATCTCCTTCGAGGCCTGTTTTGGGGACCTCCTGGGTGATCAAGAAGCCAGAATATTAACCAACAGCAGACCCAGAAGAGATCATTCCTCCCCATGGTTTGTATTTAATAACAATGGATTTGACCTCCAAAAAGGAAAAAAAAAAGGGCAGGGGATTTAAGTAATGTTCTATAGTCACAGATGGACAAACAACCAAGTTCTGCTGCCCATTCTAACCCATTACTCTGTCTCCACTTGTCCAAAAAAGGAAATGAGAAAAAGCAATCCACTGATGCAATTTTAAAAAGACCTTTGTGGGGCACCTGAGTGGCTCAGTCAGTTGAGCAACTGACTCTTGATTTCAGCTCAGGTCAGATCTTAGGGTCCTGGGATTGAGCCTTGTGTCAGACTCCTCATTCAGCCGGGAGTCTGCTTAAAATCCTCCCCCACCCCCGCCCCGTGCCCCTCTCCCCCAGCTCAGGCATGCTCATTTGTTCTCTCTCCCTTAAAACAAACAAATAAATCTTAAAAAAAGAAAGCTTAGAAGATACCCTTACTATGCCTCTTATCACTTAACCAGTTTAGAGGCTGCAAAGGATCTCCTCCCTTCCGGATTGTTGCAGTGGCTTCCTGCATGTTCTAAGATATATTTCGCCTTGGACAGGAAATATCTCACCTTGAACTGGAAAACTTACTCACCAGAATAAAGAGGAAACACCAAGGCAATGATGAAAATAGCTTTGATCCATGATGAGAAGAGAGACATTTTATCAAGTCTGTGGAAAAGAAATTTTGGTGTGTTTAGAACACATGGCACATGGACAAATTTTCTATCTCCAGATGAGGGTTTCTGACTGGCAAAGTCCAAACTTTTAGAGTGCTTAATAGGTTACTAATTAAGGTAGACCACATATTCTTATTTTTCTTCCCTCAGCTCTCAGATTCAATAGGACATCTATGTGAACAAAAGGGCTCCTAGAGATGTGAGAGTAATCCCAAGATAAGTCCTCTCAGCACATTCAAGAAGGAGCTGCTCATTCTCCCAGGCTTGGCACAGCTCCCAAGGAGCCTGGCTTCACAAAAGGAAATAGGCCCTTTGGAGGCCCCATTTTGCCACAGAACCCAGAAATGGTTATTTCTGGAAGGAGTGACCTGGAGCAGTCCTCACAGTGATGCTCGGTGCCAGGGCCACCTTTGTGACAGTCCTCCTCACTGACCTGAGATAGAGACGGCAGTGGAGAGAGTGAGGCCTTCAGCTCGAGGGACCGGCTCTGTCTATTTTGCTCATCTGTCTCTCTTGGTCACTCCCACCCAGCAGAGGCGCCTCCTTTACTGGCCTATCGGTGGGGAGCCTGATGGCAAAAAACAGACGACTGGCAGCACACAAGACGCTGCGGTGTCATGTGCTTTGTGTGGAAAAGACGTCCCAGTTTTTCTCTCAGGGGGAGGCTGGGGACAATTTGAGTACAGAAGCATGAGATGGGAGAGCGAAATCAGGGTAACTACAGATCCCAAGATAGGGAAAATATATGTAAGCTTTCCAAGCTATTGAGTTGGAAAGGACAAGAGAATCAAAGCCAGCCGAGAAGAGCCGTTCGTTCAAGTGTAATTAGATACAGGCCTAGACCCTGGGCTTCACAACGCCAGAGCAGAGACTCAGTTGGAGATTTGTTTTAGATTGACACTCTCCTTAGAGTTTCAATGTCAGCTTTTTGTTTTGAGCTAATTGTAGGTTCAATGTAGTTATAAGAAGTGGCACAGAGCCCTCTGGCATCCCCGAGCCAGTTTCTCCCGCTGGGAGCATCTTGTAAAACTAGAGGGCAAATTCCCAGCCAGGAACTGCTATGAGCGGGAGACCTCTGGTCCATGTCCGCTCTCACTACCGAGCCTGTGCATCAGTTGTTTATAAATGAAGCCTGGGTAGTAGTATGTTGGAAAAACTCCCAGGTGGGTATCAGCGTAGCCACCTTTGGAACCTCGCCTAAAGGATAGTAGGCACGAGAGAGACCTATTCACGGTGTTAATCCTTCCTTGATACGTCTATGCATCCAATCATCACACTGTACGGCTGTAATTTACAGAATGTTATATGTCAATTCCATCTCAATAAACCTGGAAAAAACTAAAGAAGACTCACAGAAACGAGACTGAGACCACATGGGGCAATGTCTTAAGTTAAATAAGCGGGTGACATTAGAGGCTTTGAAGAAGGGTAAGATATCATCAGTCATTGTCTCCCTAATTAACTAACCTCCTTCACAGTCTGATATCTGGAGTGTGGGCAATTGAAAGACTTGATTCTGAGTCTCATCTACCACTGAGTGACACATTGACACAATGTTTCGATATCCTAATATATAACTTCTTTATTTTAAATGTGGGCATAACAATTCCTGTGTCTTAGATGTCAGGGATAAAATAGAAACGCAGTTTGCATTCACAGTTGAGTGTTCGGCTTACCTTTGCCGCCCTAATGTAACTTGCCTTTGACCAGCAGTGGGAACAGCTAGCACTCAGGCAGGAAACTCGGAGGGTAGCACTGTTCGACTCTAATTAATGGAAGAATACAAAATCTGGTGAGTGCAGAAAGCGCTCCATTATTCTTGTTCAGTGAATATTATTCTTAGAGGAACTCTTTGAATTATTGACAGACACCATCAGAGGCTTCTGTAGCTGATCTGTTCTTTGGATGCAGGATGTTTGAGGAAAAAGAAAACTGAAGTCTCGAGTTGAAATTACTGAGAAGCCCTCCATAGCTCCCACCCTAGACTTCTCCTCTTGTGTGTTCTCACCGGTAGAGACTTCGAGCAGGAGAGGCAGCCTATGAATCCCAGCTGGCCACATGCATTTTTGTTTTCTGTTTTTGAAATTATTCGGCACAAGGGATGTTTACATGTGTGAATTGAAAGTTTCATGAAGAAAAAAATGAAGATATTATTCAACTTGCCTCAGAGGAAAGATAAGAAGACTGCATCTTTCAAATAATAGAGATATTAAGAGAGAAGGAAGGAAAAAAATGAAAAGTGCCCCTTCTCAAAAATGAGAAGTGCCCCCGTGCCGCTGCCCCATAAGTTGTGGGCAAAGAAATCCTCCATTTTGGACAATAACAGCAAGTTACCTGAATTTTGCCTGAACATGTAAAACACCAGCTGGACTGGTACAAGAACTTCTCCCGGGTCATTGAATAATGCGTGTGTATGTTTTTTAAACTTCATACTGTTGAAAAGAGAATAAGAGAAGTCCACGTTTACCAGTATTTCATGAAAGACTGAGTTCTTCCAGTTCACCACCTGTTTCAGAAAAAAACAAAGGGATTTGATGCCATATGCCATGCCTTTGACAGATGTCTCAGAGAGTATCTGGGAGGCTCACTTGGTTAAGTGTCTGGCTCTTGACATCGGCTCAGGTCATGATATCAGGGTTGTGAGATCAAGCCCCATATTGGGCTCTGCTCTGAGCTTGGAGCTTACTTGGGATCCTCTCCCTTTCTCCCTCTGCCCCCCTTGCTCTCACTTGCTCTCTCTCCTAAAGTGATGGGGTAGGGGAGGGAAGATGTCTCAGGCAATAACCAAGGAGAAGAATTTGCTGATATAACACCCAGTGCTCATCACAAGTGCTCTCCTTAACCCCATCATCCATTTAACCCATCCCTCACCCACTTCCCTTCCAGCAACCCTCAGCTTGTTCACTCTAGTTAAGAGTCTCTTTTACAGTTTGCCTCCCTCTCTCTTTCTTCCCCCTATGTTCATGTGTTTGTTTCTTAAATTTCACATATGAATGAAATCATATGGTATTTGTCTTTTTTCTGACTGACCGATTTTGCTTAGCTCAATACACTGTAGATCCATCCACGTTGTTGCAAATGGCAAGATTTCATTTTTTTGATGGCTGAGTAATATTCCATTGTAGACGTACACCCCAACTTCTTTCTCCATTCATCTGTTGATGGACATTTGGGCTCTTTCCATAATTTTTCTATTGTTGATAGGGAAAGCCATCTTATACACGAAAGCCACCAAAGCCTAACACAGACTGTCCCTTCAAGAAGTAAGAGCAGGGGCGCCTGGGTGACTCAGTGGGTTAAAGCCTCTGCCTTCGGCTCAGGTCATGATTCCAGGGTCCTGGGATCGAGCCCTGCATTGGGCTCTCTGCTCAGCAGAACCTGTTTCCCCCCTCTCTCTCTGCCTGCCTCTCTGCCTACTTGTGATCTCTGTCAAATAAATAAATAAAATCTTAAAAAAAAAAAAAGTAAGGGCAAAGGACAGCTGTGACTATCTTGTTCGTTCTTGCCACCTCAGCTAGCTGCACTGTGTTGAGAAATCTGCTCTAAAGATCTTTGTGTAAGAAACTAGATGTAAGAGAAATGGTAATGATAAGGCACTGGAGTTCCTTTCATCCTGCCCAGATTTTGAGAACTTGCCTTCTACAGATGGCATCAAAGTTATTCAAGCAGCATAGAGCAGGGGACTGTATTTGATCCAATAGGCCCACATGAATGGGGAGGGGAGAAAATGATGTGTAGTTAGTTATAGCTATGTACAGTCTGTTCAAGCAAGGGAATTTTACAGTCTCCAAGAAACTAGGATAAGAAACCAAGACTTTTGGAATCTATAATCGCTAAATAGAACCTCAGTATTTTAAATAATTGCTAGATATGAGAATCACTGAGGAGCTTTATAATATCTGGGTTCATTCCCTGAGATGGTGATTCTATTGTTCTACATTAGACCCTGGGCATTGGTATTTTGGAGGGGGGAGCCTTTTTAGAAGTAACCAAGATAAATGTGCAGCTCCTGGGGGGGGGGGGGTAACAGAACAAGGGATGTAGAATTACCTCTGGGACTTCATTCCAACCATTTCCCACTGTTCCAAACCAGAGTTTTTGTGTTTAATAAAAACATCTTATAAACTGCTCTGCCATGAGTTTTATTATCTTAGTATCTGTGGAGCTTATTTTAATGTCATTTTATATAAATTAGTTTATTCTTTTGAAAAACACTGTATGATGCTTCTAGTGTTATGTATTAACTTAAGCATATTTATTAATGGGAATTTATTTATTTCACTCCTGCTCAGAATGATCTAATTTTTTCCAGGGCCTTTAGAAGGAAATAAAAATCATTTAAATATCATGAAAATTGGTCATACAACTGGCTCTGGCCTGAATTTTTTGGTGCTTCTGTAATTACTGTCAGATCCCAGAAAAGAAGTACTGTATCACAAAACCCATCCCCCTTATGGGTCAAGGGCTTTGTTCATAGAATTTACTTGCCTGAAAATTTTTGTCCCCTTTCTTCTGTATATAGTAAAGAAGGATTTTTCCTACTCTCCTTCCCTTCCCAACTCCTGTGTCTTTCTGACTGTATCTTCCTATGTCCTCTTACTAGGAAGTAAACTTTTATGGAGCTGGATCATTCATTTCTCATAAGATGTGGCAAGACTGTAGGCCTTGTGGGGCACCTGGGTGGCTCAGTGGGTTAAGCCTCTGCCTTCGGCTCAGGTCATGGTCTCAGGGTCATGGGATCGAGTCCCGCATTGGGCTCTCTGCTTGGCAGGGAGCCTGCTCCCCCTTCTCTCTACCTGCCTGCCTCTCTGCCTACTTGTGATCTCTCTCTCTCTGTGTCAAATAAATAAATAAATAAATCTTAAAAGAAAATACTGTAGGCCTTGTACAAGAGGTTGCCTCTTTATCTTACCCAGCCTGAACTGTCATTTGCTCCCAGAGAGCTCTCATCAAACCGCCCTGAGAAATAGAAAGCTTCAGGTGGCTGGAAGTGGTAGAGTCGTTACTGTACAAGGTAACCTTCAGGTGGCAGTCTAGGGACTGGACCTCTTCAGGGCAATAGTGATAGGGATAATGTAGAACAATGGGTCACACTGAAGTCTCTTCCAGTCTTTGGTTTTTTTTCCTAGTTATCCTCAAGAGACTTAATCAGGGAGTAGTGATGTCATAGGGAAGATGGTACCATTTATAAATAAGTCAGGGGGATATAATCTAGGCAGCTAAATATATTTACCTAACCCTGGACAATTTCTTATCTAAGGGGACTCTTTAGCTAAAATTTCTATCTCTGTCCCTTGAAAATCAATGCCTTTAATTTTTTGAAGTGTTCATAAACACTGAACTTAAAGTAAATCTAATTATTATTTAAAAAAAAAACTTTTCACCCATTTTTCTCACCCTAGTCCTCCATGTTAGGCAAAAAACCAATTGTGTTCTATATCCGCAAGTTTGGGGAAAGTCTAGAAAGCAAATAATCCCAGAAATCAGAAGCAACTCTGGAACTGACTTTATTTGCAGTGGAACAGATTTGAAAATAATGTAAGATCCATCATATCAGTAAGACTCTTGCTGACCTCAGTGGAATGCCTGAGGAAATCCATTGCTTAAAAGAAACGAAAGTAAATTGTGACGTTCCAGGTAATTTTGTTGCTGTCAATGCTTAGCATTTCCCTTCATGATTCAGATTCAGTTTTCCATTACTCATCCTGCAATCAAGGTAATGAAAGAAATTAAGGATCAAGAAATTGTGACACCAACACAGAGAGCAAATGAGATTATTTAAAAATCACATGGGAAAGAGAAGGTCTAAGCTTTGGCTCACCTGTTTCACACTGAGTGCTCTGAGAATTTGTGACTTTGTGCCAGTCCTTCCTTGACCCTGGGCCATGTGTCTTATGTATAAAATGAGAGAACAAGCGTCTCGTGTTTCTTCCTGCTCTAACTTTTATGGCTCTAGGGCATACTTACCTTTAACATTTATTTATTTCTGCAGGAATGATTTATTGAGCCTTTAATACATCAACTATAGAAAACAAGAGAGGTATAATTTTTACCTCATTGCTATCTTTATGGCTGAACCTTCATTGATTTTGAAAGCTGAGTCGTGTAACTCTTTCTTAGCCATGTGTTCTCATTTTAAGCAGCCTTATAATCATCATATTTTGTGTGGATGGACAAGCGTGCAGCCCTTAAATGTTTGCCTGGCTTGCCAACATTCTCTAATACTGTTATTTAAAGAAAAAATACATTTTAATAGCCAAGATTAAGTAATCCATGGGATTCACAGTCCTGTTTATC
The DNA here is from genome assembly GCF_922984935.1 of Meles meles. Lineage (NCBI taxonomy): Eukaryota > Metazoa > Chordata > Mammalia > Carnivora > Mustelidae > Meles > Meles meles. The sequence goes on from NC_060068.1 coordinate 98,367,556, forward strand.
CTCTGATACATTGTGTTTGCTGTCTTCAACTACAAGAAAAGCTCCATGGAAGCAGGAAGTAATTCTGTGTGTTTTGCTCACCACCTTCCCTCCACACAAGCAATGCCTGCTATATAGTGGAAATTTAATAAATATTTGGTAAATGAATGACTCAATAATCAATTTATTCCTACTTCAAAAGCTGAATGTATCACATTCTCTCAGAAAATGCCTGAATTTACTGTTTCAGGGTTCAGTACCTTTCATGTTTCCTTGGACAAACACCCAAGGCACTGTTGAGAGAAAACTACAGAGACACAGAGAAAAATGTTCTTTAACCCCTTTCGATCAGAATAATACTTCCTGATACAAAGACACAAAGAGTCATCTTACCTTTTGGCTTCATTGAATACACAGCGGTTCCCATAGGTTTTTCCATCAGAACCACAGACTGGCTTGTAGACAGATGGACATTTTGTATTTCCAGCTGGGTTCTTGCTGCTGGTTTTTCCAGTCTGCAGTGACGTGAAAGACCAATAGGCAAATAAAGGGAACTCAATTTAATTCTGATATTGTACTTAAACCAGGAGTTCTTGTTATTTAATTATTGATTAAGCATTGCGCTAAACCAATCATTTTGTTAATCCTTTTATTTTATTTTAAATTACACAACAAAGCTGAAAAAAGAGTAGATTTTGCTCTGTTGCATAATCACAGGCATACAGTATATTTAATTGACAAGCCCCAGACCAGATACGGGTTAAATACCCAAGTTGGGGAGCAAACCCTGGATTAATGCAGCTCCAGAGTCCCTCCTCTTCTTACACATCACACCGCCCCACTTTAATTCCTTGTAGGCAAGTCTTCCCTTGTCTGAGAAAACAGTAATTGTGGAAAAGTCATAGTGGCAAATAACATATGTGGTTGTATATATTTTTTTAAAGATTTATTTATTTATTTGAGAGAGAGAAAGAGCGTGCACGAGAGTGTGGAGAGAGGCAGAGGGAGAGAATCTCAAGCAGACTTCCCTGTGAGCAGGGCTCCATCTCACAGACCCTGCGATCATGGACTGAACTGAAATAGAGTCAGACACTTAACTGACGGACACATAGGCATTCCATATGCGGTCTTAATTTACTGAAACTTTCTTTTGTCTTATCGCATGAAAGAAAACGAGTCAGGAGGTAGGACTGTGCAGAGGTAAGAACTACCCGAGGCACTAGCTTAGAAGGGAGTTACAGAATGACAGAGGCTTGTGAACAGAAAAGAGCTCTGACAGCAGATGAGAACAGAGACACTAAATGAAATTGTGAGGATCTTCAGCAGGAGGCTTCGTCTTCTTAGGACCAAGGAAGGTGAACATCTAGCTCAGTCTTTTCTGACTCAACGCCCATTTCGTTTCAATCCATCTCTTTCCCTCACACGTGCTCTGAAATGGACAGGGTTAGCACACCTGTTTCCAAAAAGAATGTGACATTGGGAAAGCTTAAGTGACACTGTAAACACTCAGAAACATGCTGGTGGTGGCAGTGAGTTCTGGATGGTGGGAGCATCCCTGGAAGATCACTACTTCAAGCCGGCCTAGACATAAGGACTGAGAGGGAGATGCAATTTTCATTAGAAAGGGTGCAGGGGCGCCTGGGTGGCTCAACGGGTTAAAGCCTCTGCCTTCGGCTCAGGTCATGATCCCAGGGTCCTGGGATCGAGCCCCGCATCGGGCTCTCTGCTTGGCTGGGAGCCTGCTTCCTCCTCTCTCTCTCTCTGCCTGCCTCTCTGCCTACTTGTAATCTCTGTCAAAAAAATAATAAATCTTAAAAAAAAAAAAAAAAAAAAAAAAGAAAGGGTGCCGAGTGAGGAATGACAAATCTGAGGTAAAAAATGAAATTCCCATTAAGATCATGAGATTGAGGGAGTGCTCTACCAAACTGTTTTGGATGGAGTAAGTGGAGGGCCCAGGATCATTGCTGAATGGAAATAGGAGGCTGGCAGTTGGGAGAGAGAGAAACTGGCAAGTAAACCTGAAGCACAGCAGGACTCGGAGGCAACCCAGGAGTCATGGATGTACGGCTGTTTGCAATGATGTCTCGCAAACATCATCATTCACTCGTCTGACAAGCAGTCCAAGAGAACATATTGTGTGCCTGCCTGTCTTGTTCTAGAATCTAGGGGCACAGATTTAAAAAGAAATGGTACTTTCTTTAGAGGAGTTCATGTCCCAACTGAACATACAGACAATCAATTACAAAGCAATATGGTACATTCTGTGAGAAAGGATATCATTGATATTTGGAATACAACTGTAGAACATCAAAGGGTTCTGTAAAATGTGGACGATGTGTGACCAAGAGTGACTTGAAATGTCTAATCATAACCAATCATGACATGGGTTCCAATTATTAAAAAATCCTAAATGCCATGCTCAGGAGTTTGGGTCTTATCTTCTAGGCAATATGGTGCCACCAAAGAATTTCCAGCTGGGCAGTGATAGGACAGATGATATTTGTGATTTAGAAATGAACCTTGAGTGGCTTGTAGATTATGGATGGGACTGAGAAAGGCATGAATATTAAATCTGGTGTGGGTAGGGACTCAGTTCACAGAGGCCTGACCTTGTCCTTGTCCAGTATATGTAGAAAGTCTGGTGTGGAAGTAGAAGGGAATGAGAAATGGCATGGAGAAGGATGACCCATCAATGATCATAGATGTATATGGAAATGGTCACCTCCAGATTCCTCCTCATTTTGTTGAATCACTATCACCACAAAGTATCTGTCATTAGTACAGGATATTTTGTTAACTATTTCAAGTCTTGGAAAATAGAATGGCTGTGGTAATTTAAGAGAGGGAAAAAAACAAAGAGATGAAAACTAACCTGAATCTCCGTTATGCTGGCATTCAAAGGGTTGCCTACATTTTTTCTTTTTTCTTGATTGTAAAAAGACCTTGATTTCCCTTGTTGGCTAGACCATCCTGGTCTTCTTTGTGGGTCAGATGACATTGAACCCTCTTGCTGGTTAGAGGAGCCTGCACCCCCTTGCTGGCTAGATGACCCTGTACCCCCCTGCGGGCTGGATGATCCTGGCTTCCCTTGCTGGCCGGATGATCCTGGACACCCTTGCTGGTTGGATGACGCTGGATGCCCTTGCTGGCTAGAAGATCCTGGTTTTCCTTGTTCATTAGAAGCTTCAGCATTCCCTTTTGGATTAGAGCCTTCTGAATTCCCTTTCTGATTGAGAATTCCTGGCCTTTCTTGTTGATTAAAATTCCCTGGTTTCCCTGGCTGGTTAGAATACCCTGTTTGTCCTTGCAGGCTAAATGTTGCTTGTTTTCCTTGTGTGTTGCTACCTCCTTGCTGATTAGATTCCTGTTGTTCTCCTCCATGGTTAGCTTCATTTTTTCTTTCAAGAATAAATGCAGGCTCTGGACCCTCCTGTGGCTTAAAAACATTTGTTTTCAATATCTGGGTTGAAGACACTGGAATGATACCATAAGCACAAAAGTAAAATAATGTTATTTAACTTCAAGAATTCAAAATCAACAGCATTCATCCCTGGAGGTAGTATGTATTTCACGCCTCTTTGATTGTTTATTTTTGTTTGTTTGTTTTAAAGAAATGGGTTTTTTTTTGTTGTTTTGTGTGTTTATTTTTAAAGATTTTATTTATTTATTTGACAGACAGAGATCACAAGTAGGTACAGAGGTAGGCAGAGAGAGAGGAGGAAGCAGGCTCCCTGTGGAGCAGAGTCCGATGTGGGGCTCGATCCCAGGACCCTGAGATCATGATAAGGCAGAGGCTTTAACCCATTGAGCCACCCAGGCGCCCCCTCTTTGATTGTTTTTAACCAAACCTCAAGACAGAAGCTTTGCATAACTTCTCATGACCTTAATGTTTTGATTCTTCCATTTTTTTCTTAACTATATTACATGGTTTCTAAAAATCATGGGCCCAAACCAGTCTGTCCCATTTCTAAGTCAGTCTGAATTACTTGAGCTGAATTATCCATGTTTCATACTACACATCCCTTTTAATGATTTCCTGATTGATCAGACAGACTCTGAGTTATGACCATTACAAACTTTCTCTCCATCACAGAACCCTTTCCTGTATTCCCAACCTCATGCTACAGAAGATGCTATCATCAATTTTCCAGACATAAGTCCAGCCAAGTAGGCATGAGCCCTCTTTACATATTCTTTTCTCCATCTCCATATATGCTTTCTGTAGCTCTTTTCTTCCCCTCCTTGCCCCTGTTCTGAAGGCAGTGGTTCCCTTCTTCTTCAGAACATCAGCTTTATGTCCACCATTTCCCACAAGGGCCGTAGCATCAATCAATCAGCCCTACTCCTTGGTGCTTATTTGTTTCTTTCTTTTTTGCTCAAACTACTGGAGGAGGTGGTAGATGTTACATGACTATTTTTTTTTTATTTTTTGTGACTATTTCTTTTTTTTTTTAAAGATTTTATTTATTTATTTGACAGACAAAGATCACAGGTAGGCAGAGAAGCAGGCAGAGAGAGAGGAAGGGAGGCAGGCTCCCTGCTGAGCAGAGAGCCGATGCGATGCGGGGCTTGATCCCAGGACCCTGGGATCATGACCAGGCAGAGGCTTTAACCCACTGAGCCACGCAGGCGCCCCTTTGTGACTATTTCTTAATACCTAAGTTTCTTAGCTCTTCTACTCCATCTCTCAAATTGATTTTGGAAGTTTATCCATCACTATATACATATATATATATATCTTATACATATATATACATACACACATATACACATCATATATATGTAAGATAAAAACATATGTATATATTTGATAAATAGATGTATGTTTGGAATAGAATTTGAATAAATTATATATATTAATATATATGTTATTTAATGTAATATAATATATGATACAATATATAATATATATTATATGTTATATATTAAAATATAAAATATATTACATATAATATATAATATATTATATTATATAATGTGTATATTAAATATATAGAATATATTTATATATATATAAAATTTATTCAAATTCTATTCCAAAATAAGCAGGGATTAGACAACAATCCATAAGCAATCCATAAATGAGTGGAATGGCTTTCTAGTTGTTGAGTGCAATGGAATTCTATTGGGTCTTATGTTTCTTGTCCTTAGTTTGGTACAAGAGTGTTTCTTTTTGGCTTCCTCACCTTTTTTGTTTAATGGCTCTCTGTTCCCCCTTCTTTCTCAACTGGGGTTTCCTCAAAAGCTATCTTCAGGCTTGCATTGTTTTTCTTCACAGGCTTCCTTGGTAATTTTTTTAATTTATATTTCCATAAACGTACACACTTGTACCTTCAGGTAAACTTGACTAAAATCAAATGCCTTGTTGATTATCATCCATTGAGCATGCAATGGTATACCATATTGTTGGTGGTTAAGGTCTTACCCAGGCCTTACCCAGGTCAGGAGCTTGGCACTCAGGAACCTGGCTTACTAACTGGTGGTGTAGTGTGGGCTGGAGTATGTGGGTATGTGGGTATGATACAGCCATTCTTTCAATCTACCAAAAAGTATATTTGAAGAGTCCATTACGATGCTGGAACTATAGTAAGATCTAGACACAAAGCCATGAATAAGACATTATTGTTGTTGTTGTTGTTTTTAAAGATTTTATTTATTTATTTGACAGAGAGAGATCACAAGTAGGCATAGAGACAGGTAGAGAGATGGGGAAAGCAGGCTCCCTACTGAGCAGAGAGCCCGATGCGGGCCCAGATCCCAGGACCCTGAGATCATGACCTGAGATGAAGGCAGAGGCTCAACCCACTGAGCCAACCAGGTGCCCAAACAAGACACTGTTATTCTGCCCCCAAGAAGCTGGAAAGTCTAACAGTGGGTTCAAACAAACAGACAGACATTTACAGCAGTATGATCAATGCTCTAAGGTGAGAAGTAAATTAAACAGCAGACCCAGAGTTAAGATTGGTGATAGTAGGGCATCATCTCTCCTTCCTGGAGGAGGTGACACATGAGAGGGATATAGGCTCTGATGTACTGTATGGGGACTAACATAACATAATAATAATAAAAAAGAAGGATAGGCTATAGCCAGAAAAACGGATAAGAAAATAATTATTTTCAGCAGTGAGATGAGTATAGGCACGAGTTGTAAGAACCAAACAGCGTTCCTTTACAGGCACTAAATTTGAGAAGAAATCGATTAGAATAAAGAAGTGGATGAAATGATAAAAACTAGATCAGCTGACCTATTTTCTTTGTTACTTATGTTTGGTTTTTTAAAAGGTCATACAAACAAATATGTTTAATTTCCAAGATATAAAAAGGTAAATAGTTAAAAATAACTTTCCCTTCCTTTCCTGTCCCAAAGCACCTTGGACAAAATTACATTTACTAGGTTCTTTGGTATTATTCCAGAGATGTTTTACATATTTACAAACATATTGAGGATATATTTTTCCACACATTTACTAGCACATTGTACACTGTTCTACTCCTTATTGTCTCCCTTGGCAGTACAGTGGTTTCTCTATATCAGTACGAATAGAGCAATTTTATTATTTTCCCTAAGGGCTGCATATTATTTCATTTGTTCAATTTACTATAATTTATTTAAACGGTCTTCTGGCAATGAGTAGCTATGGTATTTCTCTCTTTTCCTAGTACAGACAATGATCTAATGGAAATCCAATTAAAATATTCTTGCTCACATGGCTAAATGTGTAAAGTAAAAACTGAGAGTGGAATTTTTGAGTACAAAACAGAACTCAAATATCAGAATGTGGCTTAACCATGGGTTTTTCTTTTTAAGTTAAACTTTCACAAAATAATTATCTTCACTTACTGTTTTTTATTTATCTCTTCTGATTTTACAAACTAAATACACTCTAGGCATTGCTTTATATTGTAACAGTCATATTCCTGACCCCTCTTTTTTCTTCACCCTCCAAATCCACAGAACCACCACACCTGGTATTCGTGTACTTTCTTCCATCAACAAATGTCTACTCAGTACCTAAGAAATGTCACCGGGCAAGGCACTGAAGTTCAAAAGAGATATGGTACCTGCCGTTAAGGAACATGTACGTTCTAGAAGGGATTTTATCGATGTGCATTTTTCCTCTAAAACGTATATAATCCTAATAAATCCATGTGTAATATACCTCTTTTTCTCTGACACACATATTATAAAAATATAGAATGTCTGCGTCACTTATTATCTTGAGAAATTTACAACCCTAGCTGGAAATTGCATCTTTGAAAACAGACCATGTAACTGGATTGAGGTAAGGAATGGAGCTCAACGACAGGCACCAGAGAGCTCAAGTGATGGTAGCTAATATCAGTGCAAATGTGATCCTTATGACAGCCTCTAAGAATGCATATTGACTTTCATTTTATAAATGAGAAATCGGAGATTAAAAAATTATGTGAGTTGCCCCAAATGACATAAGTAGAAAACTGAAAAGCCAGGGTTAGAACCCATTTCTCTGTGATCATCACACAAAACCGTATTTTTTATGGAACGTGAGCTTGAGAGTATTCACAAACTCTCATAACCCCTTTGGGTTTCATTTTCCTTCTAGTGTAATGTATCGCTTTTTCCATTCCCCTGTCTCTGCTTCTCTTCAGCCACGCAAGACTATTATTCTCCGTTGTCTTACCTTGTCCTTACTTTCATGCCTTAGGTCTGTATTTATGCTGTCGGAAATGACCCTCTCCCTTTTTTCTGTCAGAGGGACATTTGTCACTTTAACATTTTCTGACAAAGTATTGCTAAGTCACTCAATGTTTCTAATTCTTTGAGAGTTGAAGTAAAGTCTTCGAATGTAACTTTTCTTACCTGAGAACATGGCCACGAACACGAAGGGGAGGAAAATGAAGGCCTTCATGTTAGAGTCCGCTGTTTCCGAAGTCTTTGTTGGATGGAGGCAAGGGTAACTCTTCAGTAGATGCTTTCTGAATAAACCATCCCGATCACCATCATGTTATATATTTGAAAAATCCTCCACCCTACTTGCTAAACACTGTCACTTTGTATAAAAAAATTATAGAGTAACACTCACAAACTGGAATGTGTTGCTTCTTGAGTGGATTGCCATTTATATAATTAGCTTTACACCCCAACTCCCATAAATATCCAAAATGTAATATGCTTCTATCAGAAACCTATCTCACAGAAAGGAATAAAAATGGTGAAATCCATCTGGGAAAAAGTTCAGTGCTCAAAATTTTTTTTTTTTATTAGTAAGAGATGACTGATCTTCAGTCAGTACTGTTACTGACCTTGTAAGTTTGTATGTCCACAACAGACATTTCCATGACATTTTCCCACAGATAAATTATGTGCCAATTATTTACCTCAAATTATATTTTAAAAGCCAGTAAAAATGCATCAAGTATTGTCATTAAGAAGTGATGAATGTTTCCAGTGGGAATGATGATGTATAATGTATTTTTATGAGGAAACAAAAAACAAGGGATCTTCTGTTTGAGAATAACATTACATCATTGACCTTGCCTTAAGCTATTATGCCAAACAGAAGCTCATGTGAAAATCACCTTGAGATTTTTAGTTAGTCATAAGTCAATATTATGAAACAGTGAAATACTATGTTCAACGTTGGCTGCCATATATAAGAGAAATTTGAATTAATCAAGGCCTGGCTAAAACAGAATGACCTTGATAAAATGGGATCTAAAAAACACATAGCAGAAGGTTGGTTGATTGTAGCAGAAAATGTAAGCTTGAGTAAAGACAGACTTAGGAGTGATGTTGCCATTGGATTCATCATGTGAAGGGCATTAGCATGGAGGAGGAAGGTACTATGTGATCTGTGTAGTTCCAGATGGCAGAACTCATCCCAATATAAGGAAGTGCAGGATAAATATTTTTGAATTCTAAAGAAAATATCAGCTTTGGGAAGGGAGGTGAGATAGGCAAGTCTTACAACTCCTTCTCATTGTCTCAAAAAGTCTTCAGATTTAGTGGTTCTGGATTGTGTTTGCTTTTCATTTCAGCTTCTTCACAAGGGCAATTTTGAAAATGATGAGTGATTTCTTTTAACCAAGCCAGCAATGTTAGGGCATCAAAAAGCACAAGTTTTAAATTTTTCTATAGTAAAAAGGCAAGTTTGTTTTCCCTCTCCACAATTATTCTCTGTACTGAGATTCAGTTGAATGTCAGAACAGGCTCAGTGAATCAGAAGGCCTGATTATATGGAGATATATTTATATATAGATAGATATAGATATATAGATATAGATATATAGATAGATAGATATCTATCTCCATAAAATATACCCCATATTATTAATATACATATTTGAAGACCAGATAAATTTAACCAAAATTTCATTATGGCAAGTTCCAGAACACAGACAAGTTGAAGGAATTATGCAGTGAAAACCCATGTAACACTACCAGGACTCTTAAATTAGTATTTTGGTACACATGCTCTACGATATATTAATCAAAATGGGTAAATCTGATACAAGTTATTTTCATATTCAGATACTCATGTAGATACCTCAATTCAGTAAATTCCCAAAGAGCTGCATTTGCATTTTTACCTAAACGATTGCTTTGTACATACTTAGTGCCATCAGCTGGTCTACCCGTGCTTTTCTCCTAGCTCTGGTGTTACCACACTTCAGAATAGCATATGTAAAAAACAAATATCATGTGTGGATACTGAGCAAGAAGATGAAGTCTCATGAAACCTCTGCTCCAAGGTCTTGGAGACCCTCTCACTAATTAGTAGAAGCTATTGCTGGTTGCACTGAGTAAGGCAGTGCTTTCTCTATGTTACTGTTCTCCAAGCCATGCCAAAGGGTGTTTTGGATAATTGCTTTTACTCCTCTAATTCTCTTAAATGGAACATTTAATTTCTACTTTAATGATGGGAATCCACCCACCTTTAGAATCGTCTACCATTGTCATCTTCCTTTACAGTTGGGAGTCATGTCAAAATTTTGTCTTGGAGTAGGCTCACGAAATGAGGGCATGACCATGTACCAGTGAAGGCGAAGGGGTGTCCCACATATCTTGGAGTGGGATTCTACGTCAAGGCTACTTTTGTAGCGTTCTTCGTGTTTGGATGGAAATAACAAGAGCATTAGGGTCAGATGACCTGAGGTGTCTGTCACTCCTCATTTTAGCTGTGAAATCTTATGCAAGTTAATCTCTCTGTCTGTCTCTCCATCTGTCTCTTTTCCTATCTCCCTTTCCTCTTATTTCACAACTCATGATAATAATACCCTATTGAAGGAGTCCAATTTTTCAAAGTATTTTGTTGTGGTTTGGAAGGAGAAAGTTCATTCCTGAAGTTTAGTGATCTTGGTTTCTGATTGTGAGCTGTCTTCTAGCATCCCGTGTCCAGTTACCAGATTCAGACTCATGAAGCCATCTGTCATGCAGCTAAAGGGAAGGAAGCTTTGAGATCCTTATTAGCTCTCTTCTGTGGAACACTTTAGCCACTGCATTTCCTTTCAATCCTTCCTTTTGGGGGAATAGCACATGGCAGGTTTTGTTCTTTGAACCTCACATGCGTTAAGATTGAGCACAGTACAAGATGGAAGGCAGCAGCTACATGGCATTCACTAGACTATTCAAACATAGATGCAAATAGGTTGAACTGAATTCAGCAGAAAAGCGGAATATTTGGTCTGGTTTTTGAAGTATAATTCATATTGCATAGAAGACATAACATCTCTTAAATTCAGAGTCAGAAGGAGGCTTGCCATCCGGTTACCAAGTCTCATTAAATAGTTCACAATATTAAGAAAGAGGCCAAAGCTCAGGCACTAGGTAATCACTAACCGAAGGCCCTTTTGCCATTTCTCGGTTGACTTATTAATTGGTCATTTCACCCAATCTTCGCCCACGTGGAGGCATTAGTTTCGGAACACAGAGTCCTGCAGGGTAGCAGATGCTTGAGATAGAATTTTGGGTAACTTCTCTGCTTTGGGTGTCAATTTCTTCACTCAGCACACAGTGCTCATCAGTTTGATACAAACTGAAATTCAGATATATTTAATTTTATCATGATTTATTGAGATGATGCATATATCTGATACCCACACTAAAATGTGCCATTAATGTCACCTATTGTTATTATATCTGTGGGAGTATTTGGGATTAGAACCATGACTCTTTCATGTATTTGTTAATTTCACATTATATACAGTTACATACAGATATAACTGGCCACGTTTATGTGTACATATATTATGAGCATAGGTGTTATTGTCTGTGGCCCAATCAGATACAGACGGCCTGTGACATCTTACACCATAACATACTTAAGGCTGCTTTCTAGACCTTTTGTGAAAAGACTCAGAAACCTTGAAATTGTGAGTCCAGGCTATGTGCACCCCCATAATTTCCCACAGGAGAGAAAACAGATTGGCCAAGGACATAAATTCGTTTGTTCACATACCATCTCTGTCACACTAGTATACTGATTCACTGGCCTTTTCAAAATATTTGACTTCCAACTTGTATGCCCTATATTAAGAACAACAAACATTTATTAAACACCCAGGACCAGACTCTGTGCCAAGAACTTTACATGAATTATCTCATTCAATTCTTAAAACAACCTGTTTTATAGCTATTGTCTTCATTACTCCAATGAAAAAACAGAGATTGTTATGGAATTTTGTGACAGAGCCCATCTTCTAAATTTTCTCTCTTAATTGCTATAAAATATCTTCTGCCTGGATTAAAACTCAAACAATATGACCGATCCTTTCATCTAGATCGGGTGCCCCCTGCCTTCCTCTCAAATAATAATAAATACTAAAAAAAAAACCACCCCCCCAATTGTTCTTTATTGATAGAAGGGCTGCTTCCCTATTGTGAATTTGCCAAAACCAAGAGTACTCAATGAGGTGCTTGAAACTGTTGTGACTTAAAGTGAAATGCAGAGCTCATATGCCATCAGGAACCAGGAGCTAATGAGAATGAGTTGTGGGACCCTGTGGGAATAACTCATCCAAAGAAGTCAGAAGTTAATCATTGTTGTTACTAAGGAGCATGGGCACCATGTCAGCAGGTCCTTTCACTTTTCCAGAGTTTCTAGAAATCCAGTTTATGTGCACTTCTTTAGTATTCAAATATTGATATCTGTGAAAAAAAGTGACTGTGTGTGGGCTAAGAAAATCCTGAAGCCTTGTTTTCCATTTGTTGGAGACCTTTTGCTTTAACAACAGTGTGCTGAAAAGTATGAGATACTGGCACTCTCTGAGTGCTGATCTTCGTTTTTCCGCATACTCAATTTGAGACTTTGGGAACAACCTTCTCTAAGATATCATTTTTCACAATGTTTCCGGATTTTTTCTTCTGCTTTCCCCCCCTTTTCTCCTTCCTTCCTTCCAAAATACCAGCAGCATCTTTATTTGAATGCCAATGTTTGTCAACCATTAAACTGACTGAGTTTTCATTATACAATTCAATACAAAAGACAATCTTCAGTTTATATGCAACGTGACTCTGAAAAAAAGACTCCTGCTTGTAGTTAAAAAACACTTCTTTCACAAGAAACTCATGTTTTAAAACTATCTTTATACACGAATTGCCCCATTATTATGCCTGGTACAGGTTTGGTGTGAGAGGTGTTTTTTTTTTTTTTTTTAATTTAAATTCTAGTTAGTTAACATAAATGGTAAAATTGATCTCAGGTGTAGAATTTAGTGATCCATCACCTACGTATTCCGTTCTTTTCCACCCAGCGAATTTCTTGTATGTCATAGATCAGCTAAAAATGCCATCCCTGCAATGAGGTTTTTCTATTAATGCACTGCAGTAATTTCCTATAATTCTTAGGCTATGTATTACGTTAGCTTGGCTCCCAAGGCTCTTTATGAACTGATGCCTTTCATCATCGATCACACCAACCTTACATTTCCATTTCTGAGTTTTTATTTTTGAATTGTGTGTTGTTATTTTTTAAATTATTATTATTTTTTATTTTTATTTTTCAGATTGTGTTTTTTTTTGTTTGTTTTTCTCTTTGCTTGGAATACTCTTCCTCCAAATTTGCATGGGACTGAATCCTTTTTAAGCTGTCAGGATTCGGTTCAGAGTAACCAATTTCAAATAATTCCTCTCTCTTAACTATATCCGCCCTTCTCCATCTCAGGTCTCAATTTGATTTCCTTTATCAATTTATTGATAACTGAAAAATTACTGTTATCCCATTTTTCTTTTTAGAGAGAGGAAGAAGATGTGCATGTGGGGGAGGTGGAAGGAGGGGTGGGGGGAGGGGCAGAGGGAGAGGAGAGAGAGAATCCTAACTCAGTTGGCTCCATGCCCAGGGCAGAGTCTGCCTCAGGACTCTGATCTCACCAACTGGAGATCACAACCAGAGCTGAAATCAAAGAGTCAGATGCTCAATCGACTGAGCCACTCAGGCACCCCCTGAAAATATATTTTTAAAATATGTTTTGTGCACCCACTTAAATCTTAAAGCATGACACTTTAAAATAAAGAACTTCACCCCATTTTTGGGATGGGAGCTGGTATCTCATAAGTATTGAAAAATTATTTGGGTAATTAACAAAAGGAGTAATTCATTCACTGTGAATTTCTAAAAAAAACAGAAGCATATCAAACTACGTTTTAGTTAGTTGGGATACATTTGTCTCTCCAAGTAATCTATAAGCAGTCTGAACATGCCAAGCTTGTCTGTCCATCTTTAGATCTCTAAGCACCTACAACATGCCAATAAATGCATACTTTCAGGGTTTTTCACATTCTACCACTCGTAGAAGCTGTCGCTATTTTAGGTAACACTGGAGTAAACTGATAAAGCTGATAAACTGATACAACCCAAGACAACTGTCCTCCGGCTTCAGCTGTTCCTGAACCTATTCAGCTGCTTCGATGACCGAAGGGACCCACAGTCTGTCCAATGTGGTACTTATTTCTTGTCTCTTCATACAAGCTGAGAAGCTCTAAAAGCCACTCAGTGTGCCTCTTAGAGCAAAATACTTCCCCAACTCTACTATAGATAAACTACAGAATGCTAATTTGGGTCAGATAATATATATTTTCTCGGACCAAGCTTTGTTACCTTGAGTTCATCTGCGTAAGTCTGAAGAGCCGAGATTCAAAGCGCTGATGGGTGAATTCTGGGTTCGAAAAGTGTAGCAATGCTCTCTATGCCCAGTGTTTGTTTTCAAGTGGTAGCATTTCAGACTCAGGTGGTCTAACTAAATCAAACAGGTGACTTCACTGTGACCTAAAAAGAACACCAATGGCGAAAGCCTGCCAAGTAACTTTACTCAAACTGTTGTCCTTTATGCATGGTAACAGGTGGGAAATACCCCACAAAAGGTAGTGAGTAACAGGGACCAAATCTTCTGATGCCAAGGACAAATGGAGCATTCCTCTTACTTTGCAGGGTCAGAGGAATCAACATCTCCCCTTGTGTTTGAAACCAAGCTTTCCATTTTTTTCCTGAAAGAAAAGCAATGGTGCTCAGAATGAAACGTAGTGGAAATGGGAAAGGATACTTAAACTTTCTAGGTCTCCTTGGGGATAATTACTTTGTCTTATTCTAATTAAGAGCTGTCTGTACAATACTTGAACAGGAAAGGCTTAACCAGTACCTTCCCAGGCCCATTCCCCACTGGCCCAAACTAAGTGGGCATTTCTAGAAGCCACTTCTACATGCTTCCATAGCTGCCTTGGAGAATTCACAGCCATTGAGGTGAAGTTTGCCCATCAGAACCACACACCGGTTTTCGGATCTTGAGACGGTTTTCTCCCTATAGCTGGTTTCTCACAGTTGCTGCAGAAGACCTGTAATTTAAATGAAATGCTTTTTTTACTTCATGAATAATGCCATTGACACCATTAGTTCGCTCACGGAATGAAAAGATAGGCTAAATTTATGCTTAGACATTCTTTGAAAAAGCACATATTTTATTATTCCAATAAAGATATATGTTGAAATAAAAAGGAATGAAAGTTACATGCTGTCCGAGCACCCAGAGATGTCCTTTGCAAGTATTTGCTGTTCTTTTTTTTTTTTTTTAAGATTTTATTCATTTATATGACAGGCAGAGATCACAAGCAGGCAGAGAGGCAGGCAGAGAGAGAGAGGTGGAACAAGGCTCCCTGCTGAGCAGAGAGCCCAAGTGGGGGCTAGATCCCAGGACCCTGGGATCATGACCTGAGCTGAAGGCAGAGGCTTCAGGCACCACCCAGGTGCCCCAAGCATTTGTTGTTCTTGCCATTTCTTCTGTATGCATTGCATTTCCAGTTTTATATTAAAAATAGTATCACAGGGGTGCCTGGGTGGCTCAGTGGGTTAAGTCTCTGCCTTTAGCTCAGGTCATGATATCGGGGTCCTGGGATCCAGCCCCACAGCGGGCTTTCTGCTTGGTGGGGAGCCTGCTCCCCCCACCCCCCGCCTGCCTCTCTGCCTACTTGTGATCTGTCTGTCAAATAAATAAATATAAAAAAAATAGAATCACACTGTAAATATGGCCCATTCATTCTTTATCACTTTACCTTTTCTGTACCATTATGCACATCCCAGAAAGCACAATTTTTGTGGTGTAATACTCCATTGTAAAGATGTGAAATGATTTATCTTACTATTTCCCTGTTGTTGTATATATATTTTTTAAATAATCAAATTCTCCTTTTATTTTCCTTCTTATCATGATTTTGTTTTAAAAGATTTCTTTTTGCTCTTTAGCTTCCCTTTTAATTACCTTTTGCATGATTCCATAAGGAAATCAATTTAATTTCTTTACTGTGTACTCAATGAACATTGATTGAGTGCCAACCTTGTACCACTGAGTTGAATTTCCAAGGTCGTCTAAATTTCTAGTGAAAATTTTACAATCAAATTTTTCCTCAAGAAAGTAACTGTTGCTTAAAAAGGTTGAGATTAGGAGATAAGACAAGTACATGTGATTTTAGATCACATCCCATCCTAGAATGATGATATTTTGGGGACAACTGGTGAAATTTGGAAAAGATGATAGATTAGTTAACAGTTACATGTCAATGTTAAAGGAGGATGGGAGGTGAGTTTCAGGTCCTTTGGTCCTTTTGGTGGATCTGCACCAGTGATGATTCTTTGTCTATGTCAGTGTGTCAGGCCACCATTCCATCTTCTCACCACGCTAGCCAAATGAACTCTGAAGATCTTAACAGAACAGCCATGTACCCTTCAGCTCAAGATCTGCTATTGTTGTAAGGCAACTTCTTATGATTGAAGAGGACCCATGGGAGAGTACATACCTGAGAACCTCCTTGGCTTACAGCCTCTGCAATGAGAGACTACACACTGATAAATCACAACAGCTCAGAAGAATCCCAGAATTTAACAGCTAAAATTATCCTTGGTGATTGTCCCTTACAACTATCTTACTTTATGGAGGAAAAACTGAGGCCCAGAGAAGAGAAGAAGATTGCTCAGGACACACACATCAGAACTAGAGTCCAGATTACAAATGCCCAGTACAAATCTCTTTTCCCTACATTTGCTATTTATGATTTATGTGGCTTTTATCCAAGCATGTGGCTCACTTCCTTAAGGTGTATCTTAAAACAGAGCTATTCCTGAAGAGAGGAAGGCACAGTCTAGATCTATTCTTTATCAAAGAGGCATATATGTAACCAGAAAAGAAGTTGAGAATTCCAAAATTCTAAAGTCATTTGAATACGGGATAACCAAGATAACTGGCAAACAAGTGGTAACATAATAATAGCATATAAAAGAATTTCAAGAACACTTAAAAAAGTCATATGATTCACCAGCATTCCCATTAACACTAAAAATATCTACCATGTACTTGGGAGATTTCTATGTTTTAAGCACTACATTAAATCTTATATACATTAAGTCATTCCAGTTATCCCAGAGAGAAGGAAGTTGAGTTCTGGGGCAAATAACTTGTCTAAGGACATACACTTTGTAAATGGCTGAGCCAGCATTCAAACCCAGGTCTTCCAGACTTTAGAGCTAAGGTAGTGAAGCATAATCTTTTATTGAAAGAAGTCTTAGAGCAGGTAAAGTTCACACTCTATATTTTTATGTGATGAGATAGAAGCCAGAGAAAAGGAGTAAGTTGCTCCTTATTTAAAAAAAAAAAAAAGATAGGAACATAATGAGAATTAGAAGTGAAATCTTAGCATCCCAGTTGTGGGCACTTTCTACTTCTCTCTCCAGGAGTCTCTCTTTCTAATTATCTCTTTACTTTGCTTGGGTGAGTAAGAATGCTCAGCTTTCTGTAAAACGAAAGCTTCTCAGGCAAATTCTGGCAGTTGAACTCCTTAGGTAAGAATTTCTTATTCTTAAAGGTGACTCTAAATGAAAATTTCTGATTTCACTATAAATTTTTTCCTTGAGGAATGAAGCTTCTGCTGTTAATTGTGGTCTGCTGAGGGGAACACAATTAATTGGCCTGGAACTCCTAGATTACCTACTAGGGGCCCACGTGACCCAGGACAGATGATCTCATCCTACAAGATGTAACACTGTTTTTACAATAGGATAAAACCATCTCTTGTGTAGCATTGTGCTGATAATTAAAGTAGTCAATTTGTAAATAAAAGTTCCTTCTCAATTAAATATGTGATGGGCAGCTACCATCATTAACCATCCTAATTATCATCACTATCAATGTCATCATTAACAACATCACATCACATCAAGACTGCTGACACTAAATGGTCTGGTCCAGAATGTCTTTTCTCATATATATAGTACTCACCTGCGAAGATGAACAGATAGGCCATGTTGACCAAAAGCAGAAAGCCGCCTGATGGCTTCATGGTCGGTGAGATCTGCAAGGTCTGTAGGGAAAGTGTTAATAGAGTCCACCACCGTTGATGTTCTACGGGCTGTGTTTTTAAGTGGATTCGTATGTATGCATTGAAGTATATACATTTGTCAACCAGCCAGATTCTTCACCCTGATTGTGTAATCTATTTTCCCAGCAATTAGAGACCCCAGAAACCAAAGAAGATTATTTCACGCCTTTTGCAAACAATCAGGGATAATGGCCAAAAGTGATGTTTGGACAGAATGAAGTGAATTCCACGTAACACACACAGTTGGCTCCCATCAGCAGCACATGGTGATAATTGCAATCAAGTCATTTTGTTCTAATTTGCTTATTTTGATCTATCTGCCCCCAGCAGAACTTTGGGCCAGAAAGCTTCCATCTTGCGGTAACCTCTATGATGGTCTGTATAAGATATGTACAACATTAATAATGTTTTGTGTCATGGGTACTAAGACAGTGAAAATGCTGATGTGAGAGATTTTGAGGTGGAGGAATTCACTAGGCCGACTAAGGACATAACCCTAATAGTCATTACATTAAAGATCCAGACATGCAAGGTGAATGTGAATTGGAGACTTTGTCTTTCAACCCTTTGCTTTTAGGCAGCACGTGTGAGTTGGTTCCTATTCAATATTATTATTCTAGCAAGTTTTCACTGGTGGATTTTTGTCATTGTTCATAAATGCCATTCACACTTACCTTCCTCCTCCTTCGCAGAAACACAGTGTGCCCTTCTTCTTAGGGCTCTTGTACTCACTCTTTCCTCTGCTAGGAAAAATCTTGGTTGAGAGATTTGAATAGTTCGTTTTTCTAAAATATCAGTTTACATATTACTTGCTCATCAGTGAAGATTTCCCTGACAATTCAAAGTACACCCACCCCTCATCAGATTAATTGTGCTTACCACTTTCTTAGTTCTTTTTAATATCTACAATTATCTTCCTCATTTAAGTATTTACTTGTATATTTTCCCACCAAGTAAATACATATCTACACACAGTCATATGCACAAATGTACACACCTACATTCTAGGATATGAGCTCATGGATCTTTTCCACTACTGTGTCTCCATGTCTCCATGCATAAAATAAGGTCTTGCCCATAGAAGCCTGTAGAATGATACTAGTTTTACAAATGCTAACTAATAAAAATTCCTTCTTCCTTCAAAAATAATAACTGAGCACCCATTATTCCATGTATTACCAGATGTTGAAAATGTAGTGAAAACAAAGACAGATTCATAGAGCTTACCTTCATTTTTTTCTCAGACACTTGCTGGGAGGAACCTACTGATTCCAGGAAATTTATTAGATTCTGCAAATTTAAAGATGAATAAGAGGTCCACCTGGGTGGCTCAGTTGGTTGGGCGGCTGCCTTTGGCTCAGGTCATGATCCCGGAGTCCTGGGATCGAGTCCCACATTGGGCTCCCAGCTCCACAGGGAGTCTGCTTCTCCCTCTGACCTTCTCCCCTCTCATTCTCTCTCTCTCTCTTTCAAATAAATAAATAAAATCTTAAAACAAAAAGTAAAGATGAGGTTCACAGATAGGAGGAGAAAAAGCAATTTGGCTAATGTTATATACAAATAAGTAGGGGACCCCTGAGGACAGCACATTTGGGGAGCAGTGGGGGGTGGTGGGGGAAAGGCTGAGAAGGGTGGTCAGGACCAGCCATATTTGACCTTCAGACTTAAGAAAGTTGGAGGCACATAAAGTGATAATCAGCATTCTAAGAATAAAGATTAATGCAATACAAATTTAAAAATTAATACAAAAAGGAACCAAGATATATTTTGAAAAATAGTTAGACTCAAATGCAGACACAGGCCTTGTGCTGAAAGGTTTATAGGTGATGCTGAGTTTTGTCATAACTCTTGTGCTTGAGGTTCATTAAGATCACTGGATCTATGGGTTTATAGTTTTCATCAAATTTAGAAATTTTGTTATTATTTTTTTAAATATTTTTTCATTCCCTCATCATCCTTCTCCCACAGTGCATGAAGTTGTCCTACAACTTACAGGTATTCTTTTCAATATAAAATTTTTCCTTTGCTTTGTTTTTGCTCATTTCTAATGCTTGTCTTCAAGTTTGCTAGTCTTTTCTTCTGTACTAGTTAATCTGCTATTAATACCATATGGTTTATTTTCCTCAGACATTTGATATTTTCATATTTATAATACATTTTGGTTCTTCTTTTTTCTATCATTCTTTCTTTTATCTTCCATTTACCTTACTGAACATGCTATTCTACTTTCTTGAAGAGGTAACTGATTTGATAGCCTCATCTGTCAATTACATCATTTATGTTATTGCTGGATCTGTTTCTATGATTGATATTTTTCCAGATTCAAGGTCATGTTTCCTTGGTTCTGCCTTCTATTTTCAGTTTTTTTGCATCTGTTTTCATTCTCACTTGGTCCTTCTTTAGATATTATTTATCCTAGAGAATCATTAACTCCTTGCCCCTTGCAAGGGAGACATATGCGGTGATGTGTTCTTGAGATCATGCCAATTTCACTTACATAAAAGAGTATGAAGGTTCTCAGTAAGTCTCATAAATTAACCTATAATTAGTTATGACACCTGTAGGAGTGGCTCAGTACCTCTTGAAATACTCAGTATGAAAATATTTAATGGTGTCTGCTTAAATCTATAAAACTGTTTTCAAAGCATTGCACATCTAACAAAATTATGACCACAAAATGGGTTAGATTTTATTAAGTAAACAGTTTTCTGTGTAATGAGAACTCAAGGACTGTATTTATGAAGTCAAACTATTTGTCTAAAAAGTAGAATAATTCAGGTAACTGTCATTGTCATTCTAACCTGAGAATTGTGTGGTTTCCTTTCCCATTACTTCTTCCTTTTTCCAGCTGATGGTCTTTCATACTTTTTCAATACTGTGTTATTAACTATAGTCACCAGGCTGTCAGTGGATCACCAGAACTTACTCATCGTATGTATGCCTTTTTTTTTTTTTGTATGTATGCCCTTTGACCAACATCCTCCTATTCTCCCTTATCCTTCCCATCCCTGGCAACCACCATTCTTCTTTCTGGTTCTGTGACTTGGAATTTTTTTGATATATATGACATTATGCAGCATTTGTGTTTCTGTGTCTGGCTGTTACCTTTAGCATAATGGCCTCTAGGTACATCCTTGCTATTGCAAAAAGCAGGATTTCCTCTGTTTTTTGTTTGTTTGTTTGTTTGTTTGGCTGAGTCACATTCAATTGTATATACTGTTAAAGTAATTAAGGTAGGAGGACACCGCTCTGAGGTGGCTCTAATGCCTTGGTAGACTATGTAGTAAGCAAAACCAAACTAAACCAAAGTCAACACGCTCACATCAGAGGAAATGGAATGTAGGCAAAACCAGTTGCAAATAAGCCAACTGCTACAGGTAGGGGCAACCAAGTAATTGCTTTGCTTTGCTTCCACATCTGTGTAAAAGCCTTTCCTCTGGCTTCTGTCTGTGCTCCTAACCATTTTAACTTTGGTGCTGCCTGATTTGAATTAATGTTTACCCAAATAAATGTGTAAATTTTAGGGATCCTCAGTTTATCCTTTAACAGCATACACAAAATTTTCTTTGTTCATCTGTCAATAGTCACTTAGTTTGTTTCCATATCTGGGCTATTGTGAGTAAGGCTGCAGTGAACATGGGAGCACAGAAATCCCTTTGACATCAGGATCTTTTTACTTTTCGAGACATATCTAGCAGTGGGATTGCTGAAGCACATGGTAGTTTTATTTTTAATTTTTTTGAGAAATTTTTAAACTGTTTTCCATAATGGCTGTACTGATTTACAATCCCACCAACAATGTATAAATTTTTTTTCTCCATAACCTCACCAAAACATGTTACCTTTTGAATTTTTGATAATAGCCATCCTAACAGGTGTACACTGATACCTCATTGTGGTTTTGATTTGCATTTTCGAGCTTCTTTCTATGTACCTATTTACACATCTTCTTTGGAAAAATATCTATTCAGTTCCTCTAAAAAAAAATAGCCAATTTTTTAAAATTTTGAGTTGTATGAGTTCCTTATGTATTTTGGATATTAACCCCTTATCAGATACATGGTTTGCAAATATTTTGTCCCATTCTGTAGGTTGCCTTTTCATTTGGTTGACTGTTTCTTTTCTTGTGCAGAAGACTTTTTAGCGTGATGTAGTCACATTTATTTAGTTTTGCACCTATTGCTAGTGTTTTGATGCCATATCCAGAAAGTCACTGTCAAAACCAAAGTAATGAGATTTTCCTTTTGTTTTCTTCTAGCAGTTTTACAACTTCAGGTCTTCTGTTTAAGTCCGTAATCCATTTCAAGGGGGTTTTTGTATATGGTATAAGATAAACTTCATTCTCTTGCATAGGAATATCCAGTTTTCTCAATACCATTTATTGGCAAGGCTACCTTTCTACTTTGTATTCTTGGCAGCTTCCTTGAAGATTAGTTAACCGTTTATGTGTGAATTTATTTCCGTGTTCTCTATTCTGTTCCATTGGTTCATGTGTCCATTTTTAAGCCACTACCATACTGCTTTGATTCCTTTAGTCATATAATATGATCTGAAATCAGTGTGAGTGATGTCTCCAGCTTTGCTCTTCTTTTTCAAGACTTTCTCAATAGTTTATCTATTTAAGGTCTTTTGTGGTTCCAAATGAATTTTAGGATTTTTTTTTTCTATTTCTGTGAAAAATACCATTGGAATTTTGATAGAAATTGCATTGAATCTGCAGAACAATTTGGGTTCTATGGACATTTTAACCATTTTAATTCTTCCCAGCTAATGAACAGAGGATATCTTCCCATTTATTTCTACCTTCTACATTTTTTTTTCATGAAGACTTTACCAAGAGGCAAAGAAGGTCATTATATAATGATAAAATGTTATTTTATCATGAGGATAAAACAGTTGTGAATATATATGCACCCAATACTGGAGCATCTACACATGTAAAGCAAATACAATAGAACTGTTGGGAGAAACAGACAATGACAGAGTAATATCCCCTTTTCAACAGAGGATAAATCACCTGGACATTAAAAAGGAAATGTTGAATTTGAACTACTGTTAGGTCAGATGGATGAAGTGGAACAGAACAGGGCATCCAACAGCAACAGAACACACATTCTTCTTGAGTGCAAACAGAACATTCTCTAGGGCAGATAATTTGTTAAGCCCCATGAGTCTTACCAAATTTAAGGAAATTAAAGTCATATCAATATCTTTTTCGATTACAAACTTATGAAACTGGAAATCAATAAGAAGAGGACAATGGGAAGACTCACAAATATGTGGAAATTAAACAACACATTTCCACAAAAAACAACAACAATAACAACAACAACAACAACAACAACAACCACCACCCAGCAGACAAAGGAGAAATCAACAGGGAAATTAAAAAAAAAACAAACCAGAAACAAAAACAAAATCCATTTGAGACAAATGAAAATGGAAATACAATATACCAAAACTTATGGAATTGTGCTTTATGATGTGCATTCTTTTAGTGTACATGTCTTATCAAATCTAAAGGGTAACTAGTGAGCTAAATGGGGGCCATGCAAGGATTCCCTTCCCTTATTAGGTTAGGTCTAAATCTTCTCACACGAAAGCAGAAAACATGTGTTCTGCTTATTTTCCCTTAGGTCAAACTACAGAACTTAAATGCACTCAAATTCTGTAAAGTCACAGATACCAGCTCTGAGGAAGAAAAGAAGAAAGTCAGAGAAAGACCAAGAACATTTCAGAGAATGCCTGGTTCAGAGTTAGTGACCCCTTTGAACCAGGACTTCTCAGGCTACAACTCTAGCCCCATCATGAAATTAACATCAGTGTTCACATGTTAGGAATTATGGTAGATACTGTCACCCTCTTTGCATGTTCTTTTAAGCTTTTGTGAAGTTTATGAATACTTGTAATTCTGGTGTCTCCAAACATAGAGGACTAATCCCTCCAATTCAACACTTATATCCCAGTCACTTAAATTACCTAGATTACATGAAAAGTAGTTTAGGAATATGGGATGGAAGTGGCCATCTCGAGTAGAGACTCCCCAGCTCTCTGGCTACGAGGCTGTGGATGAATCTTTTATATCCCTCTACCTCAGCCTCCTCTTTCAGACAAAGGAGCTGCAACTTCATGACCATTGCTAAATTTAAAGGTGATCGTGTTTGGGTGCTGATCAATGGGACCCTGGGCAATCAACGATAGACTGCTTCACCTAATTTGTTGTGGGGAGTTATTTTAGTCTTTTATCTTAGTTACTATTTTCTCTGGCCTATTTTTTTGCCCTGTTGCTTCTCTCCCAATTTTTTGCCCTGTTGCTTCTCTCCAATTTTATCTTATGTGTGTGGGGGGGGGGATGCATATGTTTATGTATACTACTTCAAGAAAACTTTACATAGGCACAGGCAAGCCTCCGGTCAAGGCCCCCTCATTCAGCCTACTCACTGACACAGAACCTCATTTCTGCAGTGAATTTGGCTTCCAAAAACCAGGAAGAGGCAAACAGATGAGAGAAATGTGACTTGGCAATGCTTGGCAGGGAAAGAAAAACACCTGAGGATACTCGGTGCTTATGAATTTGGTATGGTCCGGTTTTGACAAGGTTTGAAGGTTTAGTAATGACAGATAGGAGTGTTCAGATCAAATCCATTGTTTTCTTATGCTTTCAAGAGAAGAGTACAAGCCATACTTGAAACAGTGTGTTCTGTCCTGGCTTTCACCATAATGAGAAACAGAAATAGAATTACGAATATTTGCTTCTGTTGGAAGAAACTCTGTGTTTTTAAAAATCATTAAAGAAACACTTTTACTGAAAAAATTTTAAACGTACAGCAATATTAAAATAATTTTAGAGTGAACCCCTTGAAACCTACGTGCTAGATTGTACCATTGCTCTTTTACTATGCTAGTTCTGTCACATATCTGTCCATTAATCCATCCTTGATGCAATTCAAAGTAGATTGCAGACATCAGTATCATTGTCCGAAAAACTTCACTATGCATATTGCAATTAAGACCACACTACATGTAAAAAAAAGACTATACTGCATGTTTACATTCTTTTCTTTGGATGCCAAATTTGCAAACTATGATATGAAATCTTAAGTGTGTTTTCACCGAGGTTTGACAAACATATACATCTCTGAACCCAAACTCCTATATTCTGATCTTGATTATTTTCTATGTGACTTGCCTCTTCTTTCTAAGAAATACATGATTCTGGCCTTCTGTGGTTTATTTTTTAGGTGCTTCCCTTCCACCCCCAAAGAATAGTTCAGAACTGTTCAAGAGATAATAATTGAATTATTTACCCAGTTATAGCATCTGAAATAAGCCTTGAAATAAATGGTAGTCTTAAGAGGTAAGGTAGGCAAGAGATTTGGGTGAGGAAGGAAGAGTAGCCGGAGGGGCCCAAGGTGGCACAAGAGGCCTTCCAGGCAGGGCCAGGAACAGTGGTGGAAACAGACATTTTTTGGGGACAGCCAACAGGAACCTGGTCCGGCTGGAGAAGACAGTTCCAATAGGAGAGAGGATGAGTGGGCCATGTCAGCAGACAATATGTTCAAAGACTCACAATGACTCAGTTTCCAAAGTACACGTAGTGCCTACATGTCTACATAAGAAGAAACTAAATTATACCCGGAGTAGAAACTGAAGAGGAGAAAAGAGCATAATTTTGCTTATGAGCAGGGCACTTAGTACACAGATAAAAATAGGACAGAGAAAAACCCCACATGATGAGAATTTTCAAAAATGTGGAAAGAACGGAAGGTAGACATTTAAAAAGCAAAACTATTTAAATACTGAGAAAAAGAACAAAAATATCCTGGATGGTGAAGACTGTATCATGCTGAAACCGATGATGGAACATAGTGGGGTAAGCTACTGATTTTTGAGCTCTCCTTACTCATCAGAGTTTGTTTAACTGCTTACATACATCATTTTCTTAATCTTCACGATAAATTTAGGAGGTAGATACTAATATCCCCATTTTACAGATGAGTACATTATAAAGGAAAGAAGTCAAATGACTTGTTCAAAGACACACAGCTTATGTGAGAGCCTGCGACTCTCATTCTGGTCCGTGTGACTCAACGATCCACCCTCTTCTTGCCTTACCTGAACTATGTATCTTGTGGGCCTTTTTCTCCAGAAAGGGGAATAGTCTTTACACATGGAAGAGCACAAATCCCACACTTCAAAGAGTAGAAGATGTATATTTTGCCTAGGGTAACCTAATCTCCCTGGCTCTTGAGCTAAAGTTCAGATGCATCCCCAGTTTGGTTAGGTCCCATTCCATTGTATACACAAAGGGTAACATCTATGTACAAAACTCTACCATTCCAAAGAGATGAGAAAACTGTGGTCTAGGGAGGATGATTTTTTTTTTTTTATATAAAGCACTTTTCCTGAATTTAGGAAGAAGTGGTATCATGGGATCTACCACCTAAATAATAGGTATTGTAAAATAATTATAAACACAATGTATTGTCACATTGTTAAAAATCTCTCATCATCTATATGGCAACTCCAAGAACAGGAAAGAGGAAGGGATTTTCCCAAGATCCCACAGCGACTGCTTGTTTGATTTAGATCCAAAAAACAAGTCTTTTTAACCAAGTTTGTGCCAGGTCAATTGTTCCATAATGTATCCATGTATCTTCTTGATCTTAAAGTAGAAACCCAAACAACGCTTCTGCAGAATTTCCTTTAATGACAAGCAAATCCAGGGCAATTGATACATACTGAACTACCCAAGAGCCAGGAGGAGTAGAAGGCACATCTTTATAAATTTAAGGGATCCATTAGAGAAAAATAGAAATGAGAAAAGAAGTGGCTGGAAGTCAGCACAAACATTGCACAAAATTCAGCATTCTCCTTGATGCTTTAGGTTGATCTTCCCACCACTCTTCCTATAAAAGAGAAAGACAAATGTATG
This sequence comes from Meles meles, assembly GCF_922984935.1. Taxonomy (NCBI): domain Eukaryota; kingdom Metazoa; phylum Chordata; class Mammalia; order Carnivora; family Mustelidae; genus Meles; species Meles meles. The sequence continues at coordinate 98,394,306 of NC_060068.1, forward strand.
GTCAGTGCAGTATCATTAGTATTCATTACAAAGGTTGGAAAAAGCTTTGACAGCACAAGGTCCCTGCAATCCTTTGATTCTACAGGTATCCACGTTTCTGATTTGGCAACGGTTAATTAAATGTACTCGGAGATGACATCTGGACAAATTATAGAGAACATGAACCTTAAACAAATTTCAGCATTTTACCAGTCTTGCCTCCTGGTTTCAGTTGCTCATTCTCTGAGAGGAAATGTGCAGACAACCAGAAAAGGTGAAAGTGACAGAGAGATAACGGCAAAGGGACTCCAGTGTCACAGTCCTCACAGAAGACGTAAGAGGTTGAACCACATATTCAGCCGTTAGGTACTTTATAGCAGGCCATGTGTTCAGTTCTCCTCAGCAATAAGTGTCCATTAAATCAAATCTCTATTTACCCTTCTGCCTTTCTTCTGGGAAAGTGTGGTGTTAATCAGGTATGTTACATAAGCAAGTAGGCCCATATTAATGTATTAATTTCATTCTATGTGCCTGGCCCTGTTATTATTAATAGGGAGTTGTATAATCCCTGTGTTTAGCCATTTTATAGCAAAGTTGAGTGAAATGAAGATATTCATGGAAGAAACTCTAATATCAGAAAATGAAGACAGTGGCCAGGAGTACGAGACTTTTATCTGGCTTGAACAAGGGTTAAAATCCTTGGTTTTAGGGCAATCAATTAGACTAAAAGATGGATTGATTGGATAAATTTTTATTAATTACAAACTGATCCCTTGGGAGGGTCACAGTTTAGTGTCTAAAATCTACAGCATCTGTTCTGTTCCTTACAAACGTGTAAATTCGATCAATACATATGGTCTTTGATGGGATCTTCCAAGGATCCTCTGTAAAGTTTGACTAGTCTGCATTCTAAAGGATAATCTTTTCCTCTATTCTTTGATAAAGGGCTCTTTTTCAATGGCTCGTTTTCATCAAAATAAAAGAGGAATGAATGGGGGGAGCCTGGGTGGCTCAGATTGTTAAGCATCTGCCTTTTCAGCTCAGGTCTCCTGAGAGGTTCCTGAGAGGAGTCAGGCTCCAGCTCAGCAGGGATCTGCTTCTCCTCCCTCTGCCTCTCCCCCTGCTTGTGCTCTCTCTCTCTATCAAATGAATAAATAAAATCTTTAAAAAAAAAAAAGGGAATGAATGGAAATTGGTACCTTAGTAACATGTAATTTGGTATAAAAGCAAATGTCTGGAAATAATACTTTTATTGATGATAAATTTTCTCCCAGCTTTTTCATGTTTCTGATTTTGATGAGTATTATACTTACACCATCGCCTTACAAAAGGCACATTTATTGCCATACGTCTGGCCATCGGAGCCACAGTGGGGGTTAGATTCCCGAGTGCAGTAGACCTTGGGATCCTGGAACTCACCACAGTCAATCTACCAACATAAGCATATGGTGACATCAACGTTAGTGCATCCTAGTCCACAGGGACTGTCCCTCAGAACAGAAGCTTCGGGCAGCAAGCTTAAACGCACACACACATGCGCTCTGGATGTAAAGCTCCCTGAAATAGAAACATAGCTTTTCTTATCTGCTTAACTAGAACTTATTAAATGTAAATGAGACTTTTTCTTTGAGACACAGGAAACCCATTTCTGTAGTTATGGCATTCAGGAGTAAGTTAATGATGGAAGGCAGATGCTTACTCCTTATATAAGGAGTGAGGCAAATGCTACAGGTATGATTTTTTGCTCCAACACCAAATTATTCGGAGAGTAGTTTTTCAACTTTAAATGCTGTTTGCTTTTTCTTTCCTTCCTTCCTTTCCTTGTCTTCCTTCCCTCTTCCCTCTCCCTTCCTCCCTTCCTTTGTTCTTTCCTCCCTCCCTCCCTCCCTCCCTCCCTCCCTCTCTCCCTCTCTTCCTTCCTTTCTCTCTCTCTTCTTAATTTAACTCTAACAGCATTCCTTCTGCATTGCTATAAAGATACAGAAGATTCTTGCAAGGAGTTCCCATATGTTATCTGATGGCTTGTTAGTTTTCCCTATTGACTGGGACATCTATTTACTATCTCTTGAAAACAATGGTCTAATGTTTTTATCATTAACTTACTCTGTCTCAGGGTCTATTTGTAGAATTCGAACTTTCGCATGTACTATAAAAACATAATAATGGCTGCCTAAGCTGCTCTATTTAGAAGGATCCTGAGGGTGCATCCAGCCTTGGAGAGAACACATGCTATGACTAATTAGTAATTATCATCACAGGTCCCATAGAAGGGAAGGTAGCACCTATGCACTAATATTTCTCCTTAGTTTTAGTGGTCTCTCAGGAGTAGCCTGGAGTTTTAAGATTCTTTTCAATTCAGTGTCAGCTGAGTAAATACTTGGTGTGCAAATGATATGTGAGTCATTTTATTCCAGAGTACAGGCAATATGTGATAGGTAAACCTGAACTCCTCCAGAGGCCAGCTGTGTGGGATAAAGTAACATTTAAACATGAGCACAGAGACACTTCACTTCATCCCAGTTCCATTAAAACAACACTGGCTCATGTTTATGAATTGATTCACAATATTTAAACTACTCTTATATGGATTAGCTGAGTTGAGACTCACAATAACCCTGAGACATACAGTGAACGATGTTATATTTACTAGTTTATATTTACTAGTTTATAGATGTGAATAGTGATCCTCGGGAAATTTATGTGGCTTATCAATGCCGCAAGGGCAGACACCACTGAAACCAGTGCTTGACAATATTCCTTCTCATTGCTGGTCTAGAATATCCCACAATCTATGATGGCTGATTTCCAGCACATCCTCATTGAGAGAAATAAAGATCAACGGTCACCATGCACTCTTGACCACACTTACAGTCACGACATGTAGACTTCATTAAAATACCTTATTAGAGACAGGCATGGGCGTAAGTGAGATGAATCATTTATTCAAGATATTAGTAAAGGATTATATATTGACAAAGTCCTCTGATGATTTGCATGGAGAAAGCCTCAGCAAAAGAATCACACAGCTGAGTTTAAAAATATTATCACATATATCAGGTTTAAGGCAACTGAGACTATTAAATATAGATTCTTGTTGAAATTTGGCACTTGTACTGTTGAGGTTGGGCGGTGTGGTACTTAACAGAGATCTTAGGGCCTGGCTGCGAGAAGATAGGCTTCTCATTGTTCCAGCTAAAGTTCTACTTTTCCCCACAGCTCTTCAAGATATCTCCTACCTTCCAGACAGTACTCTTTCCTTTAGGTCTCCAAACAGAAAAAAGGCTGAAAAATCTTTGGGGTCTTTTAAATCACAGGATAATTTTCTCAAAAGCTAATGTATTTTACACTTAAGTCATGGATGTATACATTTGCAGCTTTGTGCTTGAGTCAAGAAAGGACTGTAAACGCCAGAATCATCACTGGTATTTTCATGAATTCCACAAAGAGCCAATGGGTAACTACTATTTGGAGGACACAGTGCTGGGTGCTGGTGATACAGAGAGAAATCAGTTATAAACACTGTCTCAATAAGCTCACTATCTCATCTGCATTAGGGAAGCAGAGAAGATGCAGACAACTGGGGTGCCTGGGTGGCTCAGTTGGTTAAGCCATCTGCCTTCAGCTCAAGTCATGATCCCAGAGTCCTGGGATTGAGTCCTGCATCGGGCTCCCTGGTCAGCAGGGAGCCTGCTTCTCCCTCTGCCTGCTGCTCCTCCTGCATGTGCCTCTTGCTCTCTCTTTCTCTCTGACAAATAAATAAATAAAATCTTCAAAAAAGAAGATGCAGATAGCCATAGCACAATGTGTGATCGAGGCCACAGCGGGCCAGGCACAAGCAGTGTGGAAGCAGAGGACAGAGCATCTTGGTCAGTGAGGAAAAGAAAAAACAAATTCTGTTACATGAGAGAGACGCCTCCTTAAGACACCTTTCCCTGGCAGTTGGCTCTCTGATCTTGCCATCCAGCCTCTTTTGCCCTTGAGAAAGCAGATATGAAAGAGGCAGTTGGGGATGGTTCGCTGTTGAGAGTGTTTAGACGCCACTTCCCTCCCCAAGCCCGCTTTTCCCTTCCTCTGCTCCCCTGGGAATGACTAGGCAGAATATAAGATTTCAACAATGAAAACCTAAACAGTCAAAGAGCCTAGGAACAGACTCCTTCAGAACATAGACATACTTTGCATTCTCCCATTGTCCGGGCCTCCGGGGATCCCTGAAGGGAGCTGAGGAATCCTGTTAGGGAATTTGTTCCACCACACACCATTAACTAGCTGTGTCATCTTGGACAAAGTACTCAAAGCCTCAATTTGCTCACTAGAGACTTGGAAAAAATAACCATTTCCATGCTTCATTCCGAGCATTGTTACGAAGATCAAAGGTGGTCATAGAAGAATTGCTGAAAGTCAGGGTAGAATATTTGAACAGTCCTGGGCAAGGAGTGTGGAAAATAAGCTTCCGATTATAGGCCTGCTTGAACAGTACCATTGGACTAGACGGTCTCTGAAGACCCTTCCACCTTGGATGGTTTAAGTCTGAGTAGTGTCCTCTCTCAATAAAGTGGCTTAAATAAAGCTAAGTCCTTAGTTCTTCCATTGGGTGGGAGAAACAACAACCTATGCCCAAATGCCTCCTCTTTTATATCTTGAGGACCCTCTTCACTCAGTGTGTGTGAAATTTTAGCATGGTGACTGAGGACAGAAAAGGACCACTCTCTGAGAGCCCTGGAGGATAGAGAAGGTGAAGGATGCTTTTGCAGGGAAAGCCAGAAATCCTTTCTGGTAGGCAAAGAGCAAGGCACGGGCATAGTAGGGCTGGGACTAGAGAGAGGCCAGGGCTGTCACAACTGGAGGAGAAGTGGGCTAAGATTTCTGAATGTCATGTCTTTCTTAGTGAAAGGTCCCCCACTAATGGGTCCGTGATTAAAGAGCCAGACTGATACAAAGCGAAGGTCAAGCAAAGCTTTATTTCATGCCAAGCATCAAGAATTAAACCGACCATTCGGGGCTGCACCTCTTAGAGAGAGCGCAACCTCTCTCTGCTTCACAGACTAGCTTTTAAGGGCAAAGGCCATGTGGTTGGACCCAGCCATGCACAGGTGGCCAATGAAATTGTAACACACAGAGAAAGCTGCACAGTCATGCTAGGTCACACATAGTGACCGATTGAATTACAATTTACCCTAGTAGATAGTTGACCTAGCCTATCACCTTGGTCAGAACTGGCGCCCAAAAGGCTCCCAAAGGGTGGGGCCCACACTCCTTGGTAACTAGGGAGATAGTATACGCCCCCCCCACTGATTGTATACCTCCACCTGGCCTGACCCACCCTTGTATTTGGGCTTTGTTACCTGGGACTGGTTTCCAGGACTTGTTTTTAAGTAAGTCCCCTGGGGGAAAGGGGGGCAGGGACAGTTTAAGGGTTAAACAACAAGGTTATTGTTTCACCGGATGGAAGGGCTCTGGATAAATAGGTCCTTACACTTAGGCCTAAATTTCCTCTCCCCTTTTATGTTTTCATTTTAGACTTCTGTACACGGCATCCAAACCACTGGCTTCTCGGTGGAGGTCAAAGCAGGTCTAGACTAAGGGGATGGTGGGATTGTTTTTTCCTCCTTGAAATTTTCCCCTGTGAGGACTTTAGGACACCAAGGAGAGCTGAAATTCTCCCCTCCTCCAATCGTTTAGAATCCCCTACTGCTCTGTCATGTTGGGGACTGTCCTGTAGATAGAATTAGACAGACCTGCATCTGAATTTTGCTTCTTTCACTGATTAGCTCATTACCTTGTGCAAAAACTTGACTGCTGCAAGATTAAGTTTCTTCATCTTTAACAGGGCTAGCCATGCCTGTCTTGTGAGGTTATCTTAGTGATAAATCCTTTACAAACACTATGTAAATCTCTAAGTATGTGCAGGATTGCAACTATGAATAGTAACAATGGAAATTATATCACAATCTACAATTTTTGGAGCCCATTATTTATTATCCTATGTTAGTGAATTTTTTGATGTTTTAAAGATTGCCGTTGGGTTTAACAAGCACCTCCATTTATTTCCTGAGTTCAGCTTCTGAAGACCATGTCTAGGCACTTGGGTGCCAGTATTTGGTATCAGCCTGACCTCTTGTGGTTCTTCAAAGAACTGTGCCTTCTGAAATATTCTGGAATAGAGGGACACTTAGGTACCCAAATCAGTGGAGTTTTTTTTTGTTGTTGTTGTTTGTTTTTTTTTTTTTTTTTGCTAACGGGGACTACCAAATTATTTAACTTGTCTGGAAAATGAGCTTGTACAGTAACTCAGTCACTCACCTAAAGAGTCAGGATCATTGATATTTTAGTCTGGCACTTTAGTTCTACAAATAAAGCCAATGAAAATTTGCAAACCACACACAATCATACAAAAATATCCTAGAGTGTAATACTTCACCTATTCTCCCCTTTACTAAAAAATGCTAGTTTAGGTGCCCCTAAACTACTGTTTTCATTATAGTACTTCTTTGCTTAAGAAGTGAGGATAGTGAACACTAACATGTATTTATTTGCTCAGAAAATCATGCCACTCAATATGCATTCACATGCCCTGCACAATGGCTTTCTGTTGCTGATCAGAAGTAGCATGGAGGGGCGCCTGGGTGACTCAGTGGGTTACCTGTCAAACTCTTGATTTCAGCTCAGGTCGTGATCTCGGGGTTTTGAGATGGAGCCCTGCACTGGGCACCGTGGTAGGTGTGGAGCCTACTTAAGATTCACTCTCTCTCACAGAGGGTATATACCTCAATATCATCAAAGCCATCTATGAAAAACCCACAGCAAGTATCATTCTCAATGGGGAAGAACTGAGAACTTTTCCCCTAAGGTCAGGAACATGGCAGGGATGTCTACTAACACCACTGCTATTCAACATAGTACTAGAGGTCCTAACCTCAGCAATCAAACAAAAAGAAATAAAAGGCATCCGAATCGGCAAAGAAGTAAAACTCTCACTCTTTGCAGATGATATGATACTTTATGTGGAAAACCCAAAAGACTCCACTCCAAATCTGCTAGAACTCATACATAGAATTCATAGAATTCAGTAAAGTGTCAGGATATAAAAACCAATGCATGGAAATAAGTTGCATTTCTATACACCAACAGCAATACAGAAGAAAGAGAAATTAAGGAGTCAATCCCATTTACAATTGCACCCAAAACCATAAGATACCTAGGAATAAACCTAATCAAAGAGGCAAAGAATCTGTACTCAGAAAACTATAAAGTACTCATGAAAGAAATTGAGGAAGACACAAAGAAATGGAAAAACATTCCATGCTCATGGATTGGAGGAACAAATATTGTGAAAATGTCTATGCTACCTAAAGCCATCTACATGTTTAATGCAATCCCTATCAAAATACCATGAATTATTTCCCAAAGAAATGGAACAAATAATCCTAAAATTTATATGGAAACAGAAAAGACCCTGAATAGCCAGAGAAATGTTGAAAAAGAAAGCCAAAGTTGGTGGCATCACAATTCCAGACTTCAAGCTCTATTACAAAGCTGTAATCATCAAGACAGTATGCTACTGGCACACACAAAAAAAAGACACATAGATCAATGGAACAGAATAGAGAGCCCAGAAATAGACCCTCAACTCTATGGTCGACTAATCTTTGACAAAGCAGGAAAGAATGTCCAATGGAAAAAAGACAGTCTCTTCAACAAATGGTGTTGGGAAAACTGGACAGTCACATGCAGAAGAATGAGACTGGACTATTTCCTTACACCACACACAAAAATAGACTCAAAATGGATGAAGGACCTCAATGTGAGACAGGAATCCATCAAAATCCTTGAAGAGAACACAAGCAGCAACCTCTTCAACCTCAGCTGCAGCAACTTCTTCCTAGAAACATTGCCAAGGGCAAGGGAAGCAAGGGCAAAAGTGAACTATTGGGACTTCAGCAAGATTAAAAGCCTTTGTGCAACAAAGGAAACAGTCAACAAAACCAAAATACAACCCACAGAATGGGAGAAGATATTTACAAATGTCTTATCAGATAAAGGGCTAGTATCCAAAATCTCTAAAGAACTTATCAAATTCAATACCCAATGAACAAAGACCCTAATCATGAAAGGAGCAGAAGACGTGAACAGTCATTCCAGCAAAGAAGACATCCAGATGGCCAACAGACACATGAAAAAGTGCTCCACATCACTTGGCATCAGGGAAAAACAAATCAAAACCACAATGAGATACCACCTCACACCAGTCAGAATGGCTAAAATTTACAAGTCAGGAAACGACAGATGCTGGCAAGGATGCAGAGAAAGGGGGAACTCTCCTACATTGTTGGTGGGAATACAAGCTGGTGCAGCCACTCTGGAAAACAGCATGGAGGTTCCTCAAAAAGTTGGAAATAGAGCTACCCTACAACTCAGCAATTGCACTACTGGTATTTACCGTAAAGATACAAATGTAGTGATCTGAGGGAGAACATGCACCCGAATGTTTACAGCAGCAATGTCCACAATAGCCAAATTATGGAAAGAACCTAGATGTCCATCAACAGATGAATGGATATAGAAGATTTGGCATATATATATATATATCTATATCTATATATATCTCATATATATGGAATAGATAGATAGATAGATATACACACAGCCACCAAAGAAATGAAATCTTGCCATTTGCAACGATACGGATGGAACTAGAGTGTATTATGTTGAGCGAAATAAGTCAATCAGAGAAAGACAATTATCATATGATCTCTCTGATATGAGGAATTTGAGAGACAGGGCGGAGGGGGGTTGTGGGGGGTAGGGAAGGAAAAAATGAAACAAGATGGGATCCAGAGGGAGATAACCCATAAGAGACTCTTAATCTCACGAAACAAACTGAGGGTTGCTGTGTGGTGGGAGAGTAGGGATAGGGTGATCGGGTTATGGACATTGGGGAGGGTATGTGCTATGATGAGTGCTGTGAGATGTGTAAGCCTGATGACTCACAGACCTGAACTCCTGGGGCAAATAATACATTATATGTTAATAAAAATAATGAAAAAAAAAAAAGAAAAAAAAGATTCACTCTCCCTCTCCTTCTGCCCCCACCCCAATATTTTTTAAAAAAAGAAAAGAAGACGCATGGAGCCACATGTGGTCACTCAACATGGAGTCAGGTGTCCTGAGGTGGTAACTACATAGTTTTACTGCTGTAAAGCTTGAGTGAGGTAGGTCCTCTTTCTGAAGCTTGAGTTTTCCTACCTGTAGTTAAAGTGTAGATGTTGGTTAACATGGCCAAGTTGTATTTAGGCATCCTGTCAGTATCTTGATTATAAGTTAATGCAAGCTAATTAGGAAAAATGAACAGCCCCAAACAAATTTTAGCCATGGAGCATGATTTTACTAACTATACTATAATCCACCATGCCTTTATCTTAAAATACTAATAAAAATAAACTTAGGTATCTCAAAATTATTGTAAAAGAAACCCACTGACAATTATTTATTTTTGAGCAGTTTGTTACATTAATTCCAAACTGGAATATTAGTTTAAACAGCTCCTTTAGGGTGTGGTTTCCAAATACCCAGCCTGATAGGGAAATAAGAAAAAGAAAGACAAAGTAGTGAGTATTCTGACCAAAAAACTATCCTTATTTTGAGATTATGTCTTTCAAGCATTTTGGTATTATACCTATAATTTCTTTAATAAAGACTGATGATGATAAATAATAGTTTCATTTTTAATTACTGTTATTATATCTTAATTTTTATGTTACTTAATATTCCAACTTGGCAAATTAAAGAGTTGGCAGCTTATTAGTCACTTATATTTACAGGGAAAATTTTACAGGACTGTGAATCCCTGAAGTCCAGGAGCATGCTTTTCATTTAGTTTGAACACTCTTTTTGAAAGAATGTGAAACTTTTACAAATCAGTAATTTAAACTGCTCACTCTAGTTTCCCCTCAGCTGTTCCCTCATGGAGAGACTTCCTGGCATGAGAGTATTGACTTTGGTGTTAGAGAAAACTGTCTCTCTTTTGTACTGGCTGGATCAGATTTGAGCAGGCATGTTTCCAAGGATAGTTTCAACTTCTGCCTCTTGTTGGGACTGCCATCAGCTTTCCAGACACACAGACGAGAAACTTAGGCTTTGTGCCATCTGAAAGATGGGAGGCATCCTCCTGGCCCTTGATATTTGAGTGCAAAAGAGGCAGCAGTCTTGGCCAGGCAGGCTAGTTCATAAAAATCTAGATACCTAAGGCCAGAAAGGGGTTCTGGAGATCCTTGAATCCATATTCTCATTTTAGAAATTGGAAACAGAGGCAAGGAGAAAGGAAGAGACACCCATCGGAACACACAGCCAGCAAAGATTCAAACAAGTACTCATCTGTACTATCTCCAGGGTGCTGGAGCATTCCAAAGTCAGTGCTTCCCAGCATCAGAGAATTACCTAGAATGTAGATTCAAAATTCCCCAGCTGTGTGATTGTTACTCAGTTAGCCTGGCATGGTGCCTGGGGCTCTGCATATTGAGGAAGCAGCCCACAGGATCCTCAGGCAAGCAGACTCTATGGTTTGGGTCCATCTATAGGAACAGAACCAGTAAACAGCAGATATTCAATGAACCCTAGGAAACACTAAAAGTCCAATCTGAAATCCCAAACTGAGGGAAGAAAAGGAACTTGTGTGTTAATGAGAAAACTAGGGTTAAATTCCATTTGCTTTAAATCTCTATGTAATGGCCTTATCATATTTTACTACTTAGTGGAATATGGAATGCTTGTTTGGATCTTATGTCCTTTCTCTGTTTGTTTTGATATTTAACATAGACTAGGCTACCATACACATTTAAACATAAGAACAAACCAATTTTAACATGTATAATTACATATAGCAATACGAACATGTGTGCATGTACTAGGACACAAGTGCATGTGTATGCCCATGTGTGCGCATGCGCACAAAACACTGACAGTTAATTCTATGGTATCATTCATTGGGAGATGCATCTCAATTTCCAAGATGTTAAAATTTGAAAAAAAAAAAAAAAAGTCTTATGCAAGTGGTCGGTACACTATGGCTGGAAAATATTTTTCAGCTCCTTTGCCACCTCCAATTAGTTGGCGGTCGTATCTGGGAACTTTTGATGCCAAGAGTTCTTTAGCACAATGAGGTTAACCAAGAACCAAGGCCAAAGTCAAGTAAACACATTCGATATAGACACAGGGGCAAGACTGGCAGAACAAACCCCACTTATCTGTGTTGTCTTTTAGAAGAACGAGAAAACTAGAGAAAAGGTGGTGGATTAATTTGGAAGAAGAGGATCAGCTAAATAAAGAAGATAATTTGTGCTTTTTCCAATTTTCAACCCCAAGTGTATTTAAGCTCGAATGAACCTGTTTATATATACTCAGCCCAAGACACTGAACAAGCTTGCTCTCTAAGCTTACTATCTCCTGTAGAAGCTGCTCATGATTGATCACTAAGTCATCCTCCTATAGTCACCAAATGCTCGTACATAGTTTATATAACTTAAATCTAATTCTATGAGGTGAATAATATTATTCCTTTTCTATAGTTGTGGAAATGACAGCTCAGAAAAGCTGAGCAACTCCCCAAGATCACACAGTGAAATCAGTGACCAAGCATTAGCACTATTATAGATTTGCCTGACTTTTATTTATACTCATTTCACTTTAACAAAATCTGAGAATGGGCATTTAGGCTCTTTAAAACTGAAAACAGTATACTCAAGTAGATATTGTAGTTAAGAAAATGAATTACTTCTGATTTCTGCATTTGGGCCCCTTGTTCATTGTTTTTGCTCTTTCACCCATAGGCAAACTTCAGTGCCAAATGCCACCCGGGTCTGAAGAATAGATAAAAAATATAAACTGACCTGTACTCCTTGACTGGAGACACCTGAAAAATAAAAAGGCGTAAAATCTAAACAATGTAGTCTTTGAATGTGCAAAAAGCAGGATTTGCAAAATTACGACACCCCCCACCCCCACCCTGCCCCAGGCTGGGAATAATACATTTTCTTGGTTCTTGGTTGCCTGAACAAGTAAGTCATGGCATGGTAGTTTTATTGATTACACCTGTTCACTTCTCAGGGTGCAGCAGAAACTTCTAAAGTGATATATAGGACATGGGCCTTGATGGGTAATATTTCTTGGCAATTTGGGGAGAAGTTAGAGGAAATAGTTTAAGGATCTGAAGATTCATGTGATAGTCCTGGTTAAGTCACGAATTTACTATGGGAATGACCAGATCATCTCTAGCTTTGCAATAGAGAAGTTGGGTCGGAAACTTTCCTCTCACTTTGGTGTTCAGGATTCAGCACATGCAGACCCTCCCCAAAGCCTTTGTCCCGGCTAGCTGGAGAAGACGCTACATTTGTTGTTTGTTCTTTGAGCCCCAAAGTGCTCTTCTGCCCTTTATACTCAACCAGCTTTAAAGATTTGGCCCAAATACTGACTCATAAGGACAAACTCTTTCTCTTTTCTGTGACTTATTTCTCCTGCTACTTCTTTCTAAATTGCTGAAAGAGAAAAAAGTCCATAAATGGAGTCTTGGTTCTCTCCCTCCATCTTTAGGATTATGTATGTGATATTAAGTTGTGATTAATTTGCTCAGTGATTTAAAATACTGATAATAAAAGTCTCGGGTTGAATTCTGGTATGAGCTGTTGAATCTTATCTGGCCATGACTGTGGAACACCTAGTGCCAACAACATTTCTCAGGTGTAAGCCCAAGGATGCTTTGATGACAGAATTGCACGGGTGCCATCCTTTTCTTGTGCTGGCTCGCACTTGCGAGAGAATACCTGGAAATACCTCAACTGCACTCTCTATTCAAGGGGAAAGGAGAGACAAGACTTTTGAAATTTTTTTTATTTTTATTTTTTATTTGACAGACAGAGATCTCAAGTAGGCAGAGAGGCAGGCAGAGAGAGAGGAGGAAGCAGGCTCCCCGCTGAGCAGAGAGCCCGATGCGGGGTTCGATCCCAGGACCCTGCGATCATGACCTGAGCCGAAGGCAGAGGATTTAACCCACTGAACCACCCAGGTGCCCCAAGGCTTTTGAATTTAAAAGGAAGTTATCTGCTGTAGTGATTCCCAAAAACTACAGCCATGTGGGTTATTACCTGGGAGCTACATGTGTGGTGATCACAGCAGAACATATACACTTGGTGAATCACTATGTTGTACACCTGAAACTAATGTAACACTCCGGGTCAACTATAGTTCAACAAAAAAAGAGGATTTCTCCACTAAAAAAAAAAAATCACAATTTCAACAACAACCAAAAAATACAGATTCTTTGGACAATCACTCAAAAATTTCATTCTATAAGATCAAACAGGACCTGGGGTGCCTGGGTGGCTCAGTTAGTTAAGCATCCCACTCTTAGTTTCGGCTCAGGTCATGATCTCAGGGTGATGAGGTTGAATGCCGCCTAGGGCTCCACACTCAGTGGGGAGTTTCCTTGAGATTCTCTCCCTCTACCCACCCCTCCCACCCACCTGCTTTGACTCATGCTCTCACATACACACTCTTTAAATAAATAAATAAACACATAAATCATTTTTAAAAAAGAAAAAGATCAAACAGGGCCTGGAAGTCTCTATTTCTATAACCAGATCAAGTGATTTTTATGAAAATACATCATTACAACTTATAGTCATTTCTCCACTTTATAAATCTTTGATCGGAAGAGGAGGGATTTTGCCCAAAGTCCCATAGGTAAGAAATGTCAGGGCAGAAGCAGAATTAATATCTACAAAGTCAGAGTACAATTTAGTAATCTTATCATTAAACTTTTTTTAAATTTAATTTTATTTATTTATTTGACAGAGACAGAGGTCACAAGTAGGCAGAGAGGCAGGCAGAGAAAGAGGGAGAAACAGGCTCCCCACTAAGCAGAGAGCCTGATGCGGGGCTCGGTCCCAGGACCCTGAGATCATGACCTGAGCTGAAGGCAGAGACCTAAACCACTGAGCCACCCAGGTGCCCCATCATTAAACTTTAATAATGGCAATATTATAAATGCTTTTTGAGCTCGTACTATGTCCCACCCACTATGTGAAGTACTTTGCAGGCAATTTCTCATTTAAACTTCCCCATATAGGGTTAGTCCTTTTATACCTCCATTTTACAGACATGGAAAATGAAAGGCAAAAAGGTTATCTCACAGTTACAAAATGGAAATGGCAGAACATAAATTCTTTTCTCTTTGTCTCAACATTAAGGCTCTGGGGCACCATGCCTTCCCCAACACTGATATGTCTGTGAAGGATCGTGTTTTGTATTAATATTTGGTATTGGTCAAGGAGATTTCATTAGAATATCCATTAGCTTTTGTAAAGAGAAGCAGTAAGAGGATATCAGCTAATTTCTAAGACTATATTTGCAAGTAAAGTGTAATGTTTTTATTTTATTTATTTGTTTGTTTATTTGAGAGACAGAGAGAGAGAGAGTGCACACAAGTGCATGAGTGGGGTTGGGTGGGGTAGGAAGGACAGAGGGAGAGGGTGAGAGAGAATCTAAGCATGCAGAGCTTGATCTCATGACAGTGAGATCATAACCTGAGCTGAAATCAAGAGTTGGATGCTTAACTGACTGGGCCACCCAGTGGCACCTCAATGGTATTTTATTTTAATGTTAGTTATAGGTCTATTTTTTTATGGCAGCTGACTGAACCACTCATTCAAGTTACTTGATTTTAGCAGTCAAACTTATTCTACAATATCACTGAAAACCTTTCTCCAATTTTAAAAAAGATATTTCCAATTGCATTTGTTATGTAAATAGGACTAGTTCCCAACAAACAATGACCTCTGCATCTGCTCAGTTTCAATGGAAAATTCTTGTTTTTGCATGTTCAGGCATTTAAAATCTCTGACAGCTACAAAATTCAACTACTTTGATCACAAGTGCTGTATCTTGATGTGGAAGTTCCCAGGACACAATCTCATTTCTGGCATTCTACAAATGAGAGATCTTGAAATGCTGTGCTGTTTCTCCAGCTGACACAGGTTATTAGTGGAAGAGGTGGACCTAGGTGCCTAGGTCTAGAGTCTCTAGCCTGGGCTGTGTCCACTGCAACAGCAAAGAGTAGAATAATAAAGGAAAGAAAAAAGGTACAGTGTACCTGTTCATTCAAATGATGCTGTGATGCAAAATATCAGATTGAACCGTAATTATCCTTTTAAACAACGTGAATTGATAGATGACTCTGCTCACTAAAGTGGCCGAAGATATTCCCCTGCTTGAAGAATTCACCACCAGCATATATATTTCAGCATTTTAAGATTCTATAGCTTTCCTGAAGCATTCGCTGAGTTGCCTTTTTCCTCCTGGTTTCAATTTCAGTTATTTGAATCCCAAGTATAAGAATAATGGGGACAGGAAATCTTTCTTTTGTCTTGGAAGCCAAACTACTAGTTACAACAATCACCCATCCTCCTGCCTAGTTCTGTGAAACAAGCATCTGTGATGTTCAGAAGTGTAGATTCAAATTCCAAATTCTACTTTCTGGTTGCAAGTCCTTTGGCAATTTTCTTAAGTTTTTTGTGCCATAGTTTTTTTTTTAATATGTAGAGTATAAATATGAACACCTTGCCAAGTGTATTGGAGATGATGCAGAAAAGCCCTCAGTACATGTCTAGGATACAGTATATGCTCAACAAAAAATTATTTTTATCATTACCATCACCATTCTCATCATCACAATCATTATCACCTTTCCAGTGACCTCAGAATTGTTCTTTAATATCAAAATTGTTAGGATTTCAAAATATGGTAGATAAATACCCTTATTTCCAATTCAGTATGAATACTGGATTATAATTTTAAGGAAAAAAAGAACTCACCTGAGAAAATGCTGAAAAGAGCCAGAGAGAGGAGCAGAAAGACACTCAATATTTTCATGGTGCCAGTTAGTTCACTCAGATCAAGGCTCCTTCGTCCAGCTCAGGTTCTGTGTCAAGATACTTCCCAGGGTACTAAAACGCATACTGGGACATATATATAGACATGATCAAGGGACCTGGGATCTCCACCTTCTTTATAAACCACATTCTAAAGCCATATGCAAATCTATACAATTTAGGCATTTATTGGGACCTCTTACCAACTTAAAGAGATGGTTCACGCTTTCCATAATTCCTAAAAATTAGAACAATTATGTGAGTCGGACCTTAGATCTTATTAATTGAGGATGACATTTTCTACCTGTAGTTTATGTTTTCCTAACAACCAATATATCCTCTCTATTTTTCCCTCTAAGGTTTTGCCACATTAAAGGGATGATTCACTGGTGGAGCCCGCTCAATGCCTAGGTCTCTTTCAGACAGGTCCTGCATGTCTGTGGTCCAGATGAGTAACCACAGGGGAATGGAATCTAGGGTGTAACTTGGATTTTCAAAGTCCATGTCATCCAAGGTGTACCCCAAAGAAATAGGTATTCTACATTGTCACCAGAACTGCATTAGCAAAAGTATTTTCTGGGGAGGAATCAGCCCGCTAACTTTAAAAATTATTACTGTAGTTAAATGCTAGTGATTTTCAATTCTTTTTTTAAAGTTTTTTCTTTATTTTTTCAGTTGGCCAACATATAGTATATCATATGTAACTTTCAATTCTGAAGTCAAAATGAAGAAAGGAGTCAATGTATTTATTTGTAAAAAAATTATTTTTATCCATTCATTAATCAATGATATTGTATGGAAGTACTGAATCACTATATTGTATACCTAAAACTAATATTACATTGTATGTTAGCTAACTGGAATTTAAATAAAAAGTTAAAAAATTATTTTTAAAAGTGACTTAGTTAAGGAATATTTAAAATAAGGAATATTAACTATTTTCCCTTTCTCTGTAAAGTAAAAAAGTAGTCATAATACAACTTTTTGTTTTAGCTCCTGGAAAATATACTGCTCAGGGGTGCGTGGGTGGCTCAGTCGGTTGGGCAGCTGCCTTTGGCTCAGGTCATGATCCCAGAGTCCTGGGTTGGAGCCCCGCATCAGGTTCCCTGTTCAGCGGATGGCCTGCTTCTCCCTCTCCCTCTGCCTGCCACTTTGCCTACTTGTGCTCTCTATCTCTCTGTCAAGTAAATAAATAAATAAAATCTTAAATACACACACAAACACACACACACATATATATATACACACACACACACACACACACTGTTAATACACATAGATGAATCCCATTAACTGGCATGGCCAATTCATTTGCAAAGATATCAAAGAGTGGGATATCCACAGCTTTCTTTGTGGGAACAACAACAAAAAATTAGCAATGGTTATAGTGATAATGAGAAAATCTGTTTCAAATCACAAACAGCTACTTAAAATTCCATGAAGAAAAATATAGCACTTTAAAGTGTTGGAAGAACATGCAAAATGTGCCCAGTTTAAATACTCCTATGTGGAATCTAAAAAACAAAACAAATGAATAAACAAACAAAAAGCAGAACCGGGCCTATAAAGATGGAGAACAAAATGATGACTGCCAATGGGAAGCCGGGTGGGGAGTTGAACGAAATGGGTGAAGGGGCATCGCAGGTACAGGTTTCCAGTTATGGATGAGTAAGGAACAGCAATAAGGGCTATAGCAGAGGGAACAGTCAATGACATTGTAACAGCATTGCATGGTGACAGACACTGGTGGTAAGTATAGTGTAAGGTATAGAGAGGCTGAGTCACCCTTCTGTACACCTAAAACGAAGTAACACTGTATGTCAACTATAGTCAAATAAAAAAAAAATCGAAAGAATACAAAAATAAACACAAGTGATTAATGTGTTATATGTACAAATAACTCAGAAATTATACTTCTAAACAATGGGCTTCCTTTTCTAGTAGTTACTTTGAGAAAATATATACATAGTTCAGATACTGTTCCTTTTATTTCAGGATACTTCTTTTCTTTTTGGAAATTTACATATTTTTAGGAATATTAATTTGCGTCTATGGCCATACCACCCTAACGTGCCCAATTTTGTCTGATCTCAGAAGCTAAGCAGTGTTGGGTCTGGTTAATACTTGGATGGGAGGAGTATTAATTTGATTCATCTCAGAATTTAGGATGTGTTCTCTGTCAAGAATTAGAATATGTAATAGGGAGGGCACGTACTGCATGGAGCACTGGGTGTGATACCAAAACAATGAACACTGTCATGCTGTAAATAAACAAATAAAAAAAAAAGAATTAGAATATGAATATATTGCATTGAATTTGGTAATCAAATGAAATATTGCTGTTTTATAAGAAATGAAGCATGACTGTAATAAAAATGAGAATTATTTTCTTTTTTTATTTTTTATTTATTTTTTTAAAATATTGGGTGATAATGGTGTTTCTATTCTTATTTTTTGTAATATTTTATTTATTTATTTGACAGAGAGAGAGGTCACAAGTAGGCAGAGAGGCAGGCAGAGAGAGAGGGAGAAACAGGCTCCCCACTGAGCAGAGAGCCCGATGTGGGACTCGATCCCAGGACCCTGAGATCATGACCTAAGCCGAAGGCAGAGGCTTAAACCACTGAGCCACCGAGGCGCCCCGAGAATTATTTTCTTTTAATTGCTTCTCTGCCATTTTTGAAAGATCTGAACTTGAAGGGTAGAGGAAATGGGAGGGTTGAGGAGTACAGGTAGGAAAGAGAGGATAGGAGTAAGGAGGGAGGAAAAGCAGGTGGTTGGTGAGTATTCACTATTTTCTTTCCTTTTTTAAATATTTTATTTATTTATTTGACAGAAAGAGAGAGAGAACAAGCAGGGAGAGTGGCAGGCAGAGGGAGAGGGAGAAGCAGTCTCCCCACTGAGCAAGGACCTGAAAGTGAGGCTCAATCCCAGGACCTGGGATCATGACCTGAATCCAAAACAGATGCTTAACCAACTGAGCCACCCAGGTGCCCCAGAGTACTCATTATTTTCTTTCTAAGGAGTGTTGCTATAACACCCATGTAGACACATATGTGCTCACATATACATCATCTTGAAGTCCTTTGCAGAAGGTTTATGTGTCAGATGGGTCTCTAAAATTTCAAAGACAACTAATCAACAACCTTAACAACTGTATTTAAATTTTTCTTGAACGCTTCACGGGAAGAAATTTTGTGGCTTCCAAATATTCTTAGCAATTAATATATGCTCATAAAATGTTTGATATATAATTGAGAATGAAATTATCTTTAAATGGCAAGACAAATGTGTTCTGCTATTATTGTGACATGAAGAAAAGAACAACAAAAATAAAATTTCATTCTTGGACACCGAAATCTCAGCTTATATAAAATTGAATCCACTTTACTCAGTATGTTAGGTCCAAACTTCATTGATGTTTTATCATAAGAAAATAAAAAATAGATTTTATAATTAAGGGTGATCTTCAAGGACATTTACCTCCATCTCCCACTCAATACAAAATTCAAACTAACATTCTCCTAAGAGAAGTACATAGTACTTTTACACTTACTGATTCTGTGATGCGTGGGAAAGAGATAGAGTTTGATTCCAGATAAGTCTAGAATGCACTTTCCATTTCTGCCATGCACTGTATTATTTGAGGGATGTTAATTAACTTTTCTGAATCCTGATATTTTTTCATAAGATGGATTTCTTTGTTCTTTTCATGCATCTTGCACTTATTTCTTTCACTTTCTTGGCTCAGAAACATGTTTAAGTTCTGTCAAAAATTTGCATTCAGTCTCAAAATTGTTTAGGCTTGAGTCTGTTGTCATATTAGTGATCCCTTTCAACCTTGTGTCAACTACAAATCTAATAAATGTTTTCTCAATCAACATCAGTCTCATTTACAAAGTGTTGAACAAAACAGGGTTGAAGATATTTCACCAACTTATCTCCAAGGTTACTCTACTGAAATCGATGTTCATGTTTTTGGCATGGTAGCAAGCTCTCACACTTATGAAATACAATGAGGATATTGGGCATGACTTGCTTTTAAAGAATCTATGTACACTCCTGGTCATCCTCCCCTTCTTTCCTAAATGCTCATATTGTATCATATTTCCTGCTCCTCCCGTCACAGATTCGGCATGGCTTTCAAAATAAGTTCTTCATGGTTTCTCATTTATTTGCATTACATTTGTATTTTCCTAACTTTAGGTCATGATGTTGCTTTTGCCTGGGATGTTCTTTCCCCTAATTGCTACATGTCTAAATTCTACATATCATACAATAAGTCCAAGTTATAATACTCTTCACAGAACATTCTTTCCTTTCCTTTCTTCCTTTATCTCTCTTTCTTCCTTCCTTCCTTTCTTCCTTTCCCTCCCTTCCTTCCTTCCTTCTTTCCTTTCTTCCAGAGAGACGTAAATGGGTAGGGGTAGAGGGAAAAGAAGACAGAGAATTCCATGCAACCTCCAAGCGTAGCACAGGGCTTGATGTGGGGCTTGATCTCATGACCCTGAGATCACTACCTGAGTCGAAACCAAGAGTTAGTTACTAAACTGACTGAGCCACTCAGGCGCCCCTTATAGAACATATCTTTTTTTTTTTTTTTTTTTATAGAACATATCTTAATCCTCTAAGGTAGCCTTCCCAAACTGGTAGCATGAAGATGGACTCTGACTTATTGATGTATTTTATTTGTATTTTAATGGTTTAAAAATTTTAAATTAGTCTACAGCTTTTAAAATTTGAATATATAATAAAATGTTAAGCACAAGATTTCTGAAAATTTGGGGCCCTTCACTGCCAGGGCGAAGTCAGCTGAAGTTTAGGGCTAACTGCTTCATTTGCACATGTCATTGGTTCACTCATTTGCCTTACCTGTTGCTGGCCCTAGAAGGCATTTGAGTTTGAGAAACATGTCCTTTGATTGTAATACTACTTATTCTTCTGAATTCTTTTGGCATGTATCTTTACTTTTCTTGTGAAACCGTTCTACTTTGTAAAATTATGCTCATCTGACATCTTTATTTGCCTAGATGCTCCTTGTGAACAGAATTGGAATCTTATTAGTCTTCTATCCTCCAAATCTTTGTCTTGTATTTAGCAATTACTCAGCATTTATTCAAAATACAAGCAAGGTTTTTTAAAAGTTAGTGTTATATATTCATCAGAGATCATTAATTACCTGTAGACAACATTTTTAAAAATCTATCCTCTTTCTTCCTTTACACATGTAGATGTTTGCTCTCTAGTGTCCTATCGTTTCTTTCACTTTTTTGATTCCCTACAGATATATTTCAACAGGACTGTAATCTCACTTATAAACCCCCATATACTTACCTATTTCCTAATAAGATAGAGGAACTACACCCTAATACTCACTGACTCTCATGCAAGAACACATAGACCACCAATCACATAACTGGGAGTCAGATTTTGTAACCTGCAGATCCTTGAATGGCAATTGTCTCTTGAGTTCATATCATCTCCAGTCACTGCCTTTGCTCTACCACCCACACTCCCTTCATATCCCATTCGTTATGACCAAGGCTATTATGTTTCATTTTGGTTTGTTTTTTTTAGGATTTTATTTATTTATTTGAGAGAGAGAGAGAGAGAGAGAGAGAGAGCAGGGGGAGAAGTAGGGCTTAATCACAGGACCCTGGGATCATGACCTGAGCCAAAGGCAGACACTTAACTGACTGAGCCACCAGGTGCCCTAGCTATTATGTTTTTTATATCACTTTGGCCCCAAGAGAAATCAAACTTAGTCATCAAGTCATCAATTTTAAGAAATTAACTGATATTATGAAATTTAATAAAGTATCAGAAAAATTTCTATCTCATTCAAAGATTTCTGTCTTCCTGATCTTCTTTCTTTTTAATGTTTTTGTATATTTCTCCATGAATTCAATTCTATGGTTGAATTTTGCATGTGTTTTCATATTAAGCCTCCTCAAATGTCTTGTTTTTTAACTTAAGTGTTATAGTTCCACATCAATTTGGAGAAGATTCAAGAAGAGATTACCATAGCATAAATTCAGGAATGCTATGAAAGGGTGACACTATTCCTTAGGCATCCTAAAAAAAGGTCAGGGTCACCTTGTTTCCTTCTTTGACAAGGTAAATAGACTGGTAAATGTGGGGATAGGGTAGACGCAGTAGACTGAACAGTGGCAAGGCACGAGACAGTCTCTCAGGCTGTAATTGTGAAGGGACAGAGAATTAGAGCAGACTCCTTTGACTGGTTCAACAACAGAACAAAAGGTGCTGATGGATGAATTAACACACCTGGGAAGAATAGAGTACTGTCCCAGTCAGTGTTTTCGTAACTAACTTCAATGAAGATGTAGAATGCACAATTTAAGTATGAACTTATCTATTATCCTCTCCTTTTGTGATTCATTCCCTTGACTTTATTAGAGAACATTTCATCTTGTTCATTTTGACTGGTCATCACTGTATCACCTTCACTGATTGTATCAAAGTTATCAGTTAAACTGTTCAAGGTGTCAGGGCTGGAGACCACCCCTGTGGTCATTCATCTCTCTCTTCATAGAACTTCTATAAATCTGTTCCATGGAAACTGGTACTGGATTCCTATGTTATGTTATTGACAGATGAGTCTTGCTCTGTAGCTTTATCTACAGCACGAGATTATAATGATCTTGAAAGCAAGACAGGGGTTTATCTTATTCTTTTTTAAATTCTCCTACTGAAAAAAATAAAAATAAAAAAATTCTCCTACTGATAGTTTTTGAGTGAAAATGTACAAGCGGTTTTCATCTTTACTTATATTCTTTACTTACTAATATTTTGGTTCTTTTATCTAAATGACCTCCTAATTTTCTCTGCTACGCTTCTTTTTAAAGTCCTACATTTAGAGAGTTGATCTAGATAGCCTGCCCTTAATATCAGTTCTTCACAGATTGATTGATTAATTAATTAATTTAAAATATTTTGCTTGGGGCGCCTGGGTGGCTCAGTGGGTTAAAGCCTCTGCCTTCGGCTCAGGTCATGAATCATCCGAGCCCCACATCGGGCTCTCTGCTCCACAGGGAGCCTTCTTCCTCCTCTCCCACTGCCTGCCTCTCTCTCTGCCTGCCTCTCTGCCTAGTTGTGATTTCTCTCTGTCAAATAAATATTAAAAGAAAAAAATATATTTTGCTTATTTACTTGAGAGAAAGAGAGAGCACATGAGAGAGAGAACACAAGCAGGGGGAGGAACAGGCGGAGGGAGACAAAGAAGAAGACTCCTCACTGAGCAGAGAGCCTGATATGGGGCTTGATCTTATGACCCTGAGATCATGACCTAAGCCAAAGGCAGTCACTTAACCAAGTAAGCCACCCAGGTACCCTGTCTTTCTTTGAAGCTGAGGTTCCTCAAATGTTACTATAGGTTTGTTTGGGTTTGCTCCCTCTGCCTTCTCATATAGATTTGTGTTCTGAATATAGTGCCTGCAACATTGTGTTTACCCTGTGCTCTAGATGCTCGCAGTTTAGCAAGTAAGATATATACAATACAATTCAAGTTTCATGTAGTAACATCCTAGAAAATACACTGTTTTTGAAGTGCCATGAGTGCATAAAGATCCAATTAATTTTTCTAAGACAGTATCATTGAGAAGGGCCCATTAAAAAAGAAAGATACATTTGTCCAACCATCAGTCTTGGAGGGTAATTAAGAGTTCTGTGGTATTGCCCTACTGGATATTTACCTGAAAAATACAAATGTAGTGATCTGACTGGGCAGGTGCACCTGAATGTTTATAGCAGCAACGTCCACAATAGCCAAACTATGGAAAGAACCTAAATGTCCTTCAGCAGATGAATGGATAAAGAAGGTGTGTTTTATATATATATATATATATATATGTATATATATATATACATATATACACACACACACACAATGGAATACTATGCAGCCATCAAGAGAAATGAAATCTTGCCATTTGCAACAATATGGATGGAACTAGAAGGTATTATGCTAAGTGAAATAAGTCAATCAGAGAGAGACAATTATTATATAATCTCTCTGAATGAGGAATCTGAGAGGCAGGGCAGGGGGTCATAGAGGGCAGGGAGGGAAAAAAACGAAACAAGATGGGATTGGGAGGGAGACAAACCATAAGAGACTCTTAATCTCACGAAACAAACTGAGGGTTGCTGGGGGGGGGGTAGGGATAGGGTGGCTGGGTTATGGATGTTGGGGAGGGTATGGGCTATGGTGAGTGCTGTGAATTGTGTAAGCCTAACGATTCACAGACCTGTATCCCTGGGGCAAATAATTTATATGTTAATTTTTAAAAAAGAGTTCTGTGGAAAATTAAGAATGGGGGTGGAGGGTGGTGGCATGGGATGCTGAAGAAGAGGAGGAGGACACCACAGGTAGGGGTACGACTGAAGTAGAACCCACGCCAACACACATGAGTGTGGGAAGACTATTGACCATATGAACACCAAAGAGCTCTGCGGGCTGAAACACAAGCTCCCTGATCAAGATGGTTGAAGAGCACAGAAAACGGGGCCAGGACGAAGGAGTTCCTGGAATGTCATGGTATTTTCAGAGTGTGCGGTGGCCCAAGGTGATTTAGAGCTAGCTCTGAATCAGACAGTAATAAAAATTCTTGCTGGCACACTGACTTTTCCTACCACCCTAAATTGAAATATTCACCCTCTGGAAAACAAGCTAGGGTGAATTGCACATTGGTAACAATGGAAAAAAAGAAACAGTTTCAGCCCAGCTAAATGTCTGGTTGTGCCTGTTCCCTTTGAAGCTTAATTATAACTTTCAGAAGAAGCTTCTTAAATGTTTGGTAACAGTACAATAGGAGGGGAAATTTCGCCAAAGTCTTAAAATCACAAGGAAGCAGTGTTGCCTTGGACAGTGATTTAGTTCAAACAAAATCATTATTCTGTTTGCCCTAAATCTGGGGGGAAAGCTTCTGCAAGATTTTTATTTCTAAATTCTACAATCACATTATTTCCATTATCTGCATTGTCTCCCAAGATTATCATTTCGGGGGAGAAGGGGCAGCTACCCCAGGGAAAAATAAGTATGAGTACCTTCCTTGCTTAACAAAGCTTAACCAATAAAATTAAAGGGCTTTTAACCAGGGATTCAAGGTTCTTCTGTGATCTGGCGTATCTTCTTTCTGAATTTCACCTCCCAGGGTCCTTGCCAAATAGCAGAGGCTCAAACCACTAAAATCCTGAGTAATCTTCATTTTTCTCTTCCAATAATTCGCCCGCTAATATCTTCTCTGCCTAAAACATATTGTTGCTACCTCTGCCTATCACAATCTGACTCAACTTCCCTGATTAAGCTATAGTAAAGCCTATTCTAAAATGGTTTCTGCAGTTGCCCAGGAAAGAATCACTCTTTCTCTTCTAACGTATATTAAAACATAAGCATTTTGTTTATAATAAAATAATTAAAATTTCATGGCATATAGCACATGATAAGCCTATATCTACCTTATAGAAGTTATTCATTTTTACTTAAGATACTATATAGTCTTTGAGAGTAGAGGTTTTTTTGACATATGCCAGTCAAAAATAGTAGGAACTGTAAATAAGAGTTTAATAATAGAAAAAAAAATAGTAGAAGTTAAATAACTGTGTTGGGTGGAAGAATCAATGTTTGTATGATTCGATTTTCAAAAGCTAGATTTATTTATTTGGTTATGTTGCATATAGAGGGCAATGTATATGATGTGGGCTCAATGCCTGAGTCTAAGAGAAACAATCCTGTCTCTAGGACAGCACAGCCTAGTGACTCTCTTATCCTCATAACCTTGATGCATGTAAATTTTGCACCATACCTCTTATTACAAATTGTTTTATGTAAGATAATCCCATTGATATAACACATTACCTCTATGTAAATAATTTACACAAGAGGAAGTACTTCTCAATTGTAATATCCTGGTGACCGTCTAATTTCCAGACAGCTTTTCTCCAAGCAGTGACAAAGCACCCAGTCTTCTTTCATTTGGGGCTTTCAAGTGTGGCTTAAACTTGCTATGCTCATTTGCATCAAGGTGATTGGAAGAAGACAAATATGTGGGGTACCTGGGTGGCTCTTCTGGTTAAGATTTCATCTCAGTTCATCATCTTCGGATTGTGAGATGGAACCCCACCTCAGTCTCCATGTTCAGCTCAGAGTCAGTTTGAGATTCTCTCTCCCTCTGCCCTGCCTGCTCATGCTGTCTCTCTCTCTCTCTCTCTCTCTCTCAAATAGATAAACACAGTCTTTAAAAAAGAAAGAAAGAAAGAAAGAGAAATATTGTGAAGGGTTCACACCTGATTCTTCACCAACTTGGCTTAAAAGTGAAACACCACACATCATTGTTGAGAACTAGTCACATGATCACACTTACATGCAACAAGGGAGAAAAATCAATTTCTTTGTTGTGCTTTTCCTTCCTGGCAATGATTCTATATTCTCTCAGTGGAGTATGAATTTTGTAGATAACTAGTCCCCATGGCTACCAGATAACCATGACCATCTCTCTTCCCACTCTTAGGACATACACACTTCTCATAAGAGGTAATCTAAAGTGCTATACAGTCATTGCAACCAGCAAAAAGTCCTGATTTCTGAGAGTAGCTTTCTGTGGAGACCCATACATTGTAAGGCATGCTGCCGGCCTCCATCTGCTCTCCCATAATAATACATAATGGAGGAGCTTGTACAAGGTCACCACGATTCAGGCTCCCATTCTGAAAACAAGAGGGATGAGATGTACAAGCCCATCACTGACATGCAGCACTGACAAAATCTGCTAAGATGGACTAGTGAAGTCTCCTGCCCCAGTAATGGGGCACATTCTTTGATGATACTCTGATTTTGTTACCTAGGGAAATGTCCTTTTCCCTAGTTCTTTGCAGTTTCTGGCTCTGTCCCCGGATAGGCTCTTACTTGCCTTTCCTCCATCAAGGATCAGTCTGAGGTAGAGTTTGGAAACACTTTAGCCCTGGGGCAACACTTCTTTCAAACTCCTTCATGGTCAAGTTCAGGGGCTTAAAGTTTATTTAAGGTAAGTGGGTTTTTGTTTTTTTTCTTTTAATCCTGGCTTATAGTTCTCTGGCAATTCCACTTGAAAAAAAGAAGAAAAAAATAGTTTCTCCAGCAATACAAATCCTCAAAATTTAGGAAGTTTCCTGAACTATTTCCTTTTACTTCTTTCATTTTGTGGACTACATTCAAAGTCCTTTCCTATAGCTGTAATTCTAAGGCCTACCTTGAGCCTTTTCCTTCTTGATCTCCAGTCTCCAGCTCTACATTTAAGGATGGATAGTTTGTGGCCATCCGAAATAATGTGCTTAGGTGGGAAAGCATCATCTTTAATATGATCTTGGCAATGAACCTGAATGACTTTTTTCAATGGAGAAAATGCACGTGACTTTTGTTACTAATTTTTTTTTTTTCCGGTCTGTTTCTTACCTTGAGGGGTCTAGAAGGCAAAAAGCTTTTTAATTTCCTCAGAAGCCTCACATATCTGGGTGTTCCTCAATTCCCTTTAATTTCTACTAGTAAGCCTCCAAATACTTTTCTCAACTCATGTCTTTTTCATGATGCGTTAAAATAAGAAAATAAAAACTGGGGGGCTCCTGGTTGGCTCAGTCAGTTAAACATCCAACTCTTGGTTTCAGATGGGGTCAAGATCTCAGGGTATGAGACCCAGCCCCGCATCAGGCTCTGTGCTTAGCACAGAGCTTGCTTGAGATTTTCTCTCTTCCTCTGCCCCTCAACCTGCCCACAGTCTCTCTCTCTCTCAAATAAAATAAATAAATAAAATCTTTACAAAAAGGAAAAGAAAAGAAAAACCAGAATATACTCTCTCTGTGACTCCTTCCCATCTTTCCCCCTGGAATTATAGGTTCAGCAGGCATCTGGGATAGCTCTTGCTTCATCCTGGTGTGACAATTGTAAAACCCAGTCTCAAAGCTGTTCACACTCTTCCCATCAAGCGGTAAGGTCCACAGTCCATCTCCTTCAACCTGGGCAGGTTTGGGATTGTGTTGGTCGCTGGAGTATGCCGGAAGCGAGGCTGTGTAAGCTCTGCGGGTAGGTCATAGAAGTCCCCACAGTGTGCACCCGGCTGTCTTGGAATGCCTTACTCTTAGGAGGTTCCTTCTTGGTGCACAGGTTGAATAGATTTGCAGCGTGCCTTTTGTTCAATAAAGTGTTAGGCAAAATGATGGGTAAAGAACTCAAAACATTTTTGAAGAAATTGAACAAGCCTAGACTGAAAGAGACAGTTGGAAATGAAGAGGCCATGTTCTGGGTAATATGATACAAAACATTTTTGGACAGGAGGCAGGCTCAGAAAACTGCTCAGCTGTAAACAAAGGCCATTTTTTATGGGGTGTGCGTTTTTGATGGGTAGGGGGAGTGGGGAGAAGATAACTTGGAGTGAATAACCAAGAGACCAGAGGACAGGACTAAAAGCAGAATTACTCCCAGGTAGCAGTGTGGGGCCCTTATCAAAAACTAGAAACTTGTGCCCGATTACTGGAGATCTATAATGAAGAAGTGGCATGATAAAAAGCACATTTAGACTGAATTATTCTGGCTGAATGTATATTGCTGACATGTAATGCTGAATGTTGAATGCATACTGAAAGAGTGGGAGCAAGGATGGTAATTAGAAGATTATTGTAATAACTTAAGTGAAATAAGACAGTGACCACAGTGAGGAATTAACAGGGAGGTGATGAAAAATGGTTTGCTTTGGGGTATGTTTTGAAGATGGAGCCAAAGGACTTTGCTGATGGATCAGACGCTGGGTGTGAGAAAAAGAATGCAGTCAGGATGATTATAAGGTTTTTGGCTTAACGACTGGAAAAACGAGTTACCATTTTATGAGCTGGTGAGCAATGAGGAAGAAACAATTGTGGAGGGAAAGAATGTCAGGAGCTCTGTGTGGGACACCATAATTTTGAGATTCTGATTAGATATTCAAATAAAAGTGCTGAGTGGGCTGTTGTATACAAGACTGTGGATTTGGTGGGGCGCCTGGGTGGCTCAGTGGGTTAAAGCCTCTGCCTTCGGCTCAGGTCATGATCCCAGCTTCCTGGGATCGAGCCCCGCATCGGGCTCTCTGCTCCGCAGGGAACCTGCTTCTTCCTCTCTCTCCGCCTGCCTCTCTGCCTAGTTGTGATTTCTCTCTGTCAAATAAATAAAATATTTAAAAAAAAAAAAGACTGTGGATTTGGGGGAAGAAGTACAGACTGGGAGGTACAAATCTGGTAGCAGGGAGATCACTAAGAGAAGAAGTATAGGTAAAATCCAGAATGGATCCAAAGGCTGAAAACCTGCAATTGTCACACAAGGAAGGGGACTGGTAGTAAGTTGAGATGGAGCATCTTGGAAGTGTGACGGGGGAAAAATGTACTTTTCAGAGGAGGGAGTATTTAATTGAATGAAAGGTTATTGATAAGTACACTGAAGTAAGGACTAATATAATTATGTCATTCAGTAATATAATTAATCATATTAATTAATCAACAATTGATTAATCATTAACTAATTTGATCAAATCAGACAACAAATAATTAAATAATTATAATTAAATAATAATTAATAAATAATGATATAAATTAATTAAAATTAATGAATTAATTATATTAATATAATTATATTAATCAGTCTTTAAAAAGAAGGAAATCCTGCCATTTTCAACAACACATTGTTGCTATTATTCTTCATATTGGTCATTCATGTCTTCTCTCTTTTTGTTTTCAGTCAGGGGACAAGAATTTCACCAGTTTTATTAATCTTCTCAAAGCAGTAGCTTTTGGTTTTGCTGATTTCTCTGTACTGATTTTGTTTTTTAGCTTCATTATCTTCTACTTTGGTGTTTATGATTTCCTTTGTTATACTTATTTTTGATTAATTCTCCCTTCTTTTTCTATTTTCTTGATGTGGAATTTGAAGTCATTACATTGAGATCTTCTTTCTTTCAATAAAAGAAGAAAAGTTTCAGGATCAGATAGAGTGTTCTACCACAGTAATATTAGAGAGTACAATCTGTAGGTTGGTGGGGGGAGGTTAGCCTGGGTCTTTCAGAATTGCTTCTACTTTCTCAAGGAGGAAGTTTCTGAGAGTGAGGGTGTTGAATGAGACACATGAGAGCTTTCTGACTTGAATTCAGCTTTGTTTAACATTGACTTTAATGACATGCACTTTATTTCTTTTTCCCATTTGATGGTTATAGTTTTGACATACTTTATGCTTTTCAATTTTTTGTTAAATCCTTGTGTTGATTTTGTAACGTGACTTTTTAGCAGCTTTCATCTTTTTGTAACAAGGAGAGATTCTAGTACTATATTTATTGTAATGCTTGCTATTTTAATTATTTCTGTTATCTCAACTATTTACATTTTGAAAAAATCAGATTTCGTGCTCTGGTTGTCACAGGTGAATGATTTGAATTTGAATAGTTTAGATAGGAGTTGTAGCTCAGACCTAAGACCACATTTCAGAACAGAGGAATACTTGTGAAAATGTAAGAAAAGTAGAGCAGCTGTTATTTTGTCTCTTTCTCCATAAAATAAGGTATTCTTATGCACTCACATTTCTTTATGTGTATCATTTGAAAAAAGCATGAAAAAATCAAAACCACAAGAAAAAACAAGTGCTGGTGAGGATGGGGAGAAAAAGGAACCCTTGTGCACTGTTGGTGGGAATGCAGACTGGTGCAGCCACTGTGGAAAACAGTACAGAGTTTCCTCAAAAAAAAAAAAAAAAAAAAAAAAAAAGAACACCCTATGAACTGATAATCATACTACTGGGTATTCATTTCCAAAATACAAAAACACCAATTCAAAAGGATACATACAACCCTATGTTTATCATAGCATTATTTGCAATAGTCAAACTATGGAAGCAGCCCAAGTGTCCATCAATAGATGAATGTTTAAAGAAGATACAGTATACACTCACGGTGAATATTTTTCAGCCATAAAAAATGAAATCTTGCCATTTGCAACACATGGATGGAGCTAGAGAGGATACTGCTAAGCAAAATAAGTCAGTCAGAGAAAGACAAACACCATGTTTTGTTTACATATGGAATTTAAGAAAAGAAACAGACAACCGAAGAAAAAAAGAGAGACAAACCAAGAAACAGACCCTTCCTTCCTTCCTCTCTTTTATTTTCAATTAGCCAACATATAGTACATCAAGGTTTTGATGTAGTGTTCAACAATTCATTAGTTGTTTATAACACTTAGTGCTCATGATATCATGTGCCCTCCTTAATACCCATCATCTGGCTACCTCATCTCCCACCCCCCTCCCTTCTGTAACCCTCAGTTGGATTCTCAGAGTCCAGAGTCTCTCACGGTTTGTCTTTCTCTCTGACTTCTTCCTATTCAGTTTTCTCTCCCTTCCCCTATGGTCCTCTGCGCCATTCCTTGTATTCCACATATGAGTGAAACCATATGATAACAGTCTAAGAAAAAGACTCTTAACTAAAGACAACAAACTGATGGTTACTAGACGTCAGATTGGTGGGGGATGGGTGAAATAGGTGATGGGGATTAAAGAGTATACTTATCATGATGAAAAAAAATTAAATTAAAAAACCCCATTCCTTGGGTTGTCTCATTTTGAATCTCACAATGCTGTGAAGTACTTATCAACAGGTAAGGTACTATCTCATTATACGTGTGATACAACCATGTACAATAACTGACTATCCAGATTGTAAATGGCTTAACAATGGACATTAAACATCTAGTATTTCCTAGAATCAGCCCAAAGGGCACTACATTGACACAATATAAGCTTGCATAGAATTCTTCTGTGGAAGACAAAACATGTAGTCCCCTAACAAATGTGTTTGGAAAGGGTAGTAGATGCTCCTGTGAATGGTATAATGACTTCCACCCCCTACTCAGGAGTTATTCTGTAAGAGTGAACTCTTCAGAGCTTCTCTGAAAATAAGACACAAAACTTCTGCTTGACTCCTTAGGATGCAACCCTGCAATAGGAGATCTTTCCTCTCCTAAAACTTAGTCATGATGCTAACAAGTCATAATTTCTCTTGGAAAGCTGACGTAGGAGGAGGTTGAGTAAACATGTAATCCTTGCAGCTAAGTTATTGTTACACACACATTTGAAAGTCTTGCTTTGATATTAGATTCATCTTTCCCTAAGAGCCATCTCCCATGTCCCTCTCTCTATGCTGGAAAATGTTTGGCAAACTAAGGAAACTGACCAAGGTCCTCACCATAGCAACATACACGTTCCATTCTTACTTATGGTCATACAGGTCTTTCAACAAAAAAATAAGTTAAGAAGAATTGTTTTGTCATGTCAGTGTATAAATACTCTCTTCACCAGCCCTGGCTCCTAAGGTATATTTTTAAAAAAACTAAATTCCTCTTGATTGCTACAGAATCTGCATCCTTTCCATGTCTTTTTTTTTTAATTTTTAAAAGACTTTATTTATTTATTTGACATACAGAGATCACAAGTAGGCAGAGAGGAAGGCAGAGAGAGAGGGGGAAGCAGGTTCTCCGCTGAGCAGAGAGCCCAATGTGGGGCTTGATCCCAGGACCCTGAGATCATGACCTGAGCGGAAGGTGGAGGCTTAACCCACTGAGCCACCAAGGTGCCCCTCCATGTCTTTTTATTTGATTAGCAGTATCATTATTCATCTCAGACTTCTATCTTGTCTTTATATCTGTACATTATCCAGTCATTAAGATGGCACATTCTTCCTTAGTAGGATCTCTAAGTAAGGAGGAATCATAAACCATGAAGTTTGCGAAGGTATAATTTCAAAGATCTGATGGTAATAATACAGATGTCGAATATACCACACAGCACAGAAAATTCTGAATACATAAGTATTGTATAACTTGTAAATCAATTCCAAATACTTAATTGTTTTTCTAATTTTATAATCATTCCTTGATAATTATTTCTATCATCTCCTGAATCCTGCTAGTAAGGGCCAATCTACTTACCAGCACGTGTGATGGATAGTTGAAATCTTCACAATATGAAGCTGAATTTCTCCATCTAACAAGGACTGGATAAACTGAGGAAGTTTCTCCTTCCTACTCCTGTTGTTACGCAGTTGTCATCATGACAATGGGACAAGAAACACAAGGCAATCCGAGAAGGTGCTGCCCTATCTTAGTTTAAAAAATACAATAGAAATGTTTAAGAACCAAATGTCATTTTGGTATTTATGACCTCAATGATGTGCTAGATCTCAAGGGGCTAATTCCTTTTCATTTATTTATTTTTTTGTTTGTTGAATATGCACCTACATTGTGTCAGTCACTAGAGCAGGTATAGGGAATATAACCATAAATACTGATATGCAACTTTCCTGCTCCCCTGTAGCTCATGGTCTAGTTATGGAAAAAGAGGCTAGTAAAATTATCCTTGTGATGCATGCTTAATTTTCCAAAATACAGGCAATCATCACTAAGATAGTCACAATAAGTTCAGATGTAGTTTGGGATTCAGGAAAAACATCCATGAAGAAAAGGAAGTCTGAGAAAAAACTTCCTCTCTCATGCTGCTCCTTCCTTTTCCTCTCCATAGCTACAAGCAAAAATATTGTAACCTGCAATTTTATTTCCCAGGTCTATGTGGGATCTATGTACTATTTTATTTCCCAGATCTATGCTCTCTTCTTCTGGGAACCAGGCTGATTTACATGTTTCTGCTTTCCCTGGTTACTACCCAAGTTATGACATCAACCCTAAACTAGCAGCAGGCACTATGAGACCCCTCTCCCACCCAGCTCCTCCTGAGAGCCTGCCTCTCTGGGGCTAGTATGGGATGGGAAGAATTGGATACCTACAGAATCTGTCCTTTTCAGGTCACTGATCAAACTGTTGGCTCTGTGTCGGTTGTCCTAAGTTTTGCTTCAGGTGGCACAATTGCATGCTTATAGAAGATGAACATAATTTCTAAGGGCTGAGAAATAGTTTAAATATACAAAGCTTGCACCTGGCTACAATCTCCCTACAACCCCTGTAAGAGCAGTCATTCAACCTTTGCTTGAGTATTGTTAAGACAGGGACGGGACTTCCTTTTTTTCAGCGAAGCCCATTCTGCTGTTCAATTACACAGTTAGACAAAGCTCCTTAATTTTAATTGAGACCTGTCGTCTTGATGCTTCAATTATCTTAATTTCCACCTTGAAGCCACACAAATCACGATGTATTTCTCTGTCCCTTCATAGGATCTTTCCCTCTCTTCCGTCCTCCCTCCCTCGTCCTTTGTTTCTTTCCTTCCTTCCTATGTTTCATGCGCTATATCAATATTCTCTTCCACACGCCAAATATCTCCAATTTTGTCTTTTAATTTTTAAATTTTTAAAAAGCTTTTATTTTTTAAAGTAATTTCCACACCCAGTGTGCAGCTAGAACCTACAACTCTAAGGTCAGGAGTCACATGTTCTACCTACTGAGCCAGCCAGGTGCCCCTGCAGTTTTGCCTTTTCAAAATGGCATAAAATAGTACTTTCATTGTTTTGATCAAGTTTTTCTATACAATTGCCAAATGTTCTGTTTTTCATAAAGTGTCTTACCTATAACTACACATACATGCATATCCACATACACACAATATTCCTGAATATATAGTCCTATATATATTATGAAATACAGACTATTCCAGAAGCTTCTGCATCAAAATAGAACTTAGAAGAGCTATCAGTTTCCTCAGTCTGCACACTAGACACCCCATCTCACCCTCCCTTTGAATCATTTCCCCACTCATGCATTTTCACACCTTCCTAATACTTTCTCTTTTCTCACCTCTTCTTTTCCTCACTTTTCTTCCTTGTTCCTCTCTCAACAGTTTATTAACTGCCTGCAATTTACTAAGATATACAAGATATGTGCTATAGTTCCAAGGACCTTTAGTTCACATTAGCAACAGGTATTTCAAATTCCTAAAGTAATTATTATGAAGGAGGAAGCACATTTTGCAAGCAAGAAACTTTAGGTCATTTTGTTTCTCTGGACGTCTATCGAACCACTAGAATAAGGAGAAGTCTAGGTACAAATTTGATTCAGAGAGAGGCTTTCACAAATATTTCATGTGTTAAAGAATCACAATGCCTTATGACTCTTGCGAATGTTCCCTTCTCCTCAACACAGCACTATAATCACCCACAGGGTACAGAGTAGTCTGAATAGAAGAGCCAAAGGAAGGGCACCTGGGTCCTCAGTCAGTTAAACGTCTGACTCTTGATTTGTATCTTCGCTCCTCTCTTTTTCTCCCCCCCTTTGCTTATTTGTCTTGTTTCTTCAATTCCACATGTGAGTGAAATCATATGGTATTTGTCTTTCTCTGACTTATTTTGCTTAGCATTATACTCTCTAGTTCCATCTATGCTGTTGCAAATGGCAAGATTTCATTCTCTCTGATGGCTGAGTAATATTCCATTGTATATATACACACACAACATTTTCTTTATTCATTGATCAATCGATGGACACTTAGGCCACTTCCATAGTTTGGTTATTGTAAATAATGCTGCTATAAACACAGGGGTGGTGCACGTATCCCTTTGAATTAGTGTTTTTGTTTTCTTTGAGTAAGTACCCAGTAGTGCAATAGGAAAAAAAGACGAAACATAAATAAAATAAAAGGTAAACCACCGGGACGCCTGGGTGGCTCAGTTGGTTGGACAACTGCCCTCGGCTCAGGTCATGATCCTGGAGTCCCAGGATCGAGTCCCGCATCTGGCTCCCAGCTCCGCGGGGAGTCTGCTTCTCCCTCTGACCTTCTCCTCGCTCATGCTCTCTCTCATGGTCTCTCTCTCAAATAAATAAATAAAATCTTTAAAAAAAAAAAAAAAGGTAAGCCACCGACTAAGAGAAAATATTTCCAACACACATATCCAACAAGTGGCTCATAGAAATACATGAAGAACTTCTATAGATAAAAATGCAAGAGCCCAATGGAAAATGTGCAGTGCAAAATGTGCAGAAAGAAGTTATCAAAAAGCTAATAGATTATTCATGATCTCCATTTTTATTTACATTTGTTTTTTCATTATCTAGTTTTTTATTTGATGTTATAATAAATCCTGTTCTTCTACTTAGAAGAATATAATTTGGTTCCTTGGATTATATTTACTTTGAGATAGTATTCATCATGTTTCTTTTGTTTTTTTTTAAAGATTTATTTATTTATTTGACAGAGATTACAAGTAGGCAGAGAGGCAGGCAGAGACAGAGAAAGGGGGAAGCAGGCTCCCCTCTGAGCAGAGAGCCCAGGACTCTGGGATCATGACCGGATGACTGGAGCCGAAGGCAGAGGCTTTAACCCATTGAGCCACCCAAGCGTCCCTACATCATGTTTCTTTCATATAACATGTTGCTCTCTTCCTTTTTTTTTTTTTTTTTGACAGAGAGAGAGAGATCACAAGTAGGCAGAGAGGCCGGCAGAGAGGGAGGGGGAAGCAGGCTCCCTGCTGAGCAGAGAGCCTGATGCGGGGCTTGATCCCAGGACCCTGAGATTATGACCTGAGCCAAAGGCAGTGGCTTAACTCACTGAACCACCCAGGTGCCCCCATTTTTTTTGGCTATATTTTAATTAGAGGCTGGCAAACATTTCAGTTTTTCCATATCATAATTTTTTATTTTTTAAAAAGATTTTATTTTTTTGACAGAGAGAGCACAAGCAGGGGAAGTGGCAGACAGAGGGAGAAACAGGCTCCCCACTGAGCAGGGAGCCTGATGTCGGGCTCAATCCCAGGACCCCGGGATCACGACCTGAGCTGAAGGCAGATGCTTAACCAATTGAGCTAGCCAGGCATTCCCAAGGTTTAATTTTCTTAGGGCTAATATTTCAGTGTTTATATATAAAAAAAATCAGGAATTACTTGGAGTATGGGTATGTGTAGACAGCCAAAGAGATTCATTGAAATACTATGCAAACCACAAGACCACCTTAAACCATGGTTCATTTTCTTTCTTTCTTTCTTTTTCCCCCCATGGTTCATTTTCTTTAAATTTCAAATTTGTATTTTAAAATTATTTTGCTTTGAAATACAGAAATATAAATCTTAACTGAAAAAGTAAAATCAAGCAAAACATTGCTTGGTTTTGAGGAAAAGTGATGCTCCAAATAAGTTTAAATAGGGATGTCCAGGTGAGTAACAAATGCAGGCAAAACCTTAGGCAGAAGCAAGAGAGCTCTCCTTCACTGCCTGCATAGGAAGCCCTGTTTCTGAACCTAATTCAGGGGAACAGCTTAAACTGGCCATTGGGCTACAACAGTTACGGGTTTAAATGACGGTGCTCTACTGCAATTTCTATTTCTGGGAAAATGGGGTGTGTTACAAGTCCTACCAGAGCTCATTATGTGTAAAATCAGGCTTTAGGCTGGACCTGTGGCAGGTGAAATAAATGTCTTACAGGTCATACTAGGATGTTTGTTTGTATTATAACTCACAAAAGATACCGTGTTTTTTTTTTAACATGTCATGTTTAAATGCTTCTAGAAGGGAGGCAGGAATATGGTTGAGACAATAGGATGGAGGTAACAGTTAAGAATATAAAAATAACCCACTAAACATGATGAAGACTTGCATTAAATAAATACTCATGGGTTTAATTTATACTTAGGATGAAATAAGAAATATATAAAAGTTGTACATTGAAATTGAGTTTAAGCGAGAAAAGAGAGACGATGACATTGACTTTAATTAAACCAAAACACATGGAGGAGTACACTTAGAAAAAAAATAGGACTCAGATTAGCTCTACTGACTTTAAAGATTCTATGAGTCCATGAAATTACGATGTGTAGTACCTGATACTGAGTTCATGGGTACAGTCTGGTCATGTGAATATGTGAGTTGTAAGTATACAGACAATAGAGAAATTACAGGGGTGAGTGGGATCATCAAGCAGAGAAAGATGGGGAAAGAGAAGATGGCAATGACAGAAACCTGGGACAGATCAACAATTAGAGAATACAAACAAAAGGGAATGTGACAGAGGGAGTTCAAAATTTGAAACAGCTGTGAGAGAGGGCGAGCGAGAGAGGGCGAGCGAGAGAGCAAGCTAGGGCAATGGCTGCCAGAGCAAGAAAAGCTAGGTGGGAAGCATCTTTTATGTTAGCAGTGAAGGGATGTGTGCAGCAGAGGTCAGCTTTTAGAGGTTGCACTGAAAGGAGGGAAGGCTTGTATTTTATAAACATGCTTCCTTCCTTTCCTTCTTTGGAAATGTCTACTGTTGAATGACAGAAAAATGTCATTATTAAAGTCCCCTTTTACTGTTGTGAATAGTACATTTAAGTAAATGCTTTATTACCCACTGAAAATTTTTGTATTATTACAGAACACGAGTCTTATCCTTTGGAAATTTTTTTTTTTTAAGAATTATTAGTTTATTTTGGAGAGAGAGAGTGCACGCTTGGGCCGGGGGAGGGGCTGAGGCAGAGGGAGAAAAAGAATCCTCAGGGAGATTCCCCAAGGAGTGCAGAACCCCATGTGGGGCTTGATCTCAGGACTCTGAGTATGACTGAAGCCAAAATCAAGAGTCAGTGACTTAACTAACTGAACCACCCAGGTGCCCCAGGAATTCTTTAAAACAGTAGGATAATGACTACTAAATACATTGACTAATGTACTTCTAGACTTTAGAAGGTATCAGAGGAAAACCCAAGAACAATGATAAAGAGAAAACTGACTTCTACCTTCAAATAATGGGTAGTAAGAGTAACCAGCTATACCTCCTACTTGAAAAGACAACAGAAAAATCAGGCAAAATATATAAAACATCAGTGGGGTGCCTGGGTGGCTCAGTGGGTTAAAGCCTCTGCCTTCGGCTCAGGTCATGATCTTGAGGTCCTGGGATGGAGCCCCATGTCGGGCTCTCTGCTCAGCAGGGAGCCTGCTTCCTCCTCTCTCTTTCTCTGCCTGCTTTCTGCCTACTTGTGATCTCTGTCAAATAAATAAAATCATATATATATATATATATATACACATACATACATATATATATATATATATATATATATATATATATGAAACACCAGGCACCGAAGGACTCCAATTCCAGAGAGATGAGAAATAAATATGGTAAGCTCTAGGACTGATCTTGGTTTCAGCATTGTGAGAGATGCTCAGAACAGGAAAGAAGAGCCAGATGGAGCAAGTGGATTCCCCAAATTGAGAAGATAGAGAGCTGAGAGGAGAGAGACCAATGTGGTATAGTTCGCAGGACCAAGCATGAAAGAGCTGGACAGAAAGCTCAGCATATCACTGATTGGTGCTCATGTGTGAGGAAACTACCCAAAGCCAAGAAAGAACCACCAAAGAGGATTAGAGGTAACAGAGCCCAGATCTCATATAAGGCTGGTAATAGTGCCTAAGTTATTCTAAGTCTAGAAAAACTTAGAATTCATGGAACGTCGAGTGGAGTACCCAAGAGGAGCTTGCCTCAGTAATGAGCAACAATTAGCCACTTAGTGAATACTGCTCTGGTCCCACCTAACCACTCTTTTTTTTTTTTTTTTTAAGATTTTATTTATTTATTTGATAGACAGAGATCATAAGCAGGCAGAGCAGCAGGCAGAGAGAGAGAGAGGAGAAAGCAGGCTCCCCGCCGAGCAGAGAGCCCGATGCGGGACTCGATCCCCAGACCCCAGGATCATGACCTGAGCCGAAGGCAGTGGCTTTAACCCACTGAGCCACCCAGGTGCCCCCCACCTAACCACTCTTAAAAGTAAGATCCCAGAGGGTCAGACTGCTTCCAATAACTGACCTGTGTCTCAGAACAAAGCTCAAGACTACTTCTACAAAGATGAAAATATTCAGGGCCAAACGAGATAAAATTCATAAAATTATGAATTTATAAATTCATTCACAAAATCCCTATCTTCGGATGTCATCCATCATGAGAAGAAAATCAACTGTCCCGGAACTGACACCAATGTTCGAATTAGCAGTCATAAAAATAATTATTAAAACTCTTACTCCAGATGTCAAAAAAGTTAGAAACATGGAGGATAGATCAAACTTGTAGAGATGAAAATGAAAATGTTTGAGATGAAAAATCGATGACATGACACCCGTTGCAGTTGAATCATTACAGGAGAAGAGATTTGTAAACGTGAAGTCAAGGCAATAGTGTTAGAAAACAATCTTCCCTGCAGTTCTTGCTGTCCCTGCACCCCCAGGACTTAGAAGAGTGGAAATAGACATACCATCAAAATAGAGAATATTTCATTTACCCCAGAGCAATTTGCTTTTCATATTCTACAGTTGATAGACTAAAGGTGATTTTTTTCCCTTTTTGCTGGAGTCCTGTGTCTGCCTTGTAATCAGCATAGTAGTCAAGGTCAAAGAGCCAACAGAACAGGTAAGCGCTCTTGACCACAATCTTACGAGGATATTCAGAGGCAGAAGAGATGCTTTCCTCTCCATATTAGGAATGTGTATATATACATATGTATATATGTGTGTGTATATATATACATATATATGTATATACATATACATATGTATATATATACACACACACACAGAGAAGAAATATAACCCAAAGAAGAACATGTCCTGATAGGTTTCAGAGGTTGAAATGTGTCAAGAGAATTTAAAAAAACAATGGGACATTCACGGACACCACTGATGTAGGCCTCCTTCTATAGAGAAAAGTGGGGTCCATGGACTGGGTGTGTGTAAATGCCCATCCCAATGCTGCGTCTAGAAGTGGGTTTGTTTAACGAGGGGCTTGCAGCAAGGAGACAGCAGGAATGGGCAGGAAGATCACAATGCTCTGTAGTTCCCAGGAACAGGAAGAAATACCATGGAAATAGAGAAGAAATTTCTGTTGTGTTCCTTGGAAGACAGCTTGGAGCACTTACATTATAAATTATTTCACTGTCCACGTTTCAGGAGCTGATAAATCCCAATATTTGTCCTTGACCTTTAGCTCAAATGTTCATTTTGTTCTACTTCTGAGAACTGAGACGCAGATTGAGGACCAAATTAAGTCAGGCTTTCAGAAAAGTTTATTACGGAGGGAAGAGGACTAAGGAGCCTTCAGTTATCTGACACAGGCCCAGCTGGGGCAGGTCTCTGCCACCATCACATGGGAGGAGGGGCAAGTTGCAAGAGAAGGACTGTCATGATGGAGAGAAAAAAGATATCCTCGTGGGCATCCAAATCCACTCAGCTAGCATTCTCCGTCATTTTGAAACCTAATTTTCCCATGAGATTTCCTAAAGGAAAAACGCAGAATCAACATTTCATGAATAAAATGTCAGAACTACAAAAACTCTTTAAAATTATTTTATCTATCATCCTTATTTTATATTTAAGGAAACAAAGAGCCAGGGCACAAAGGGAAATGACTATATACAAGAGTCAGGTTATTAGATTTCCTAACCAGTTACCCTTCCATGATTCTAAGATCCCATGGACAATATTACAACCTATGCTACAATCTCTTTGAAAATAAGTTATTCAATCAGGCCTGAACCTGAGTTATCTAAGGCTCATCAGTCCTCTTTTTATTCTCTCAACACTCGCATGCTTTGGCCCAATTCCTCATGAGCAGAGATGATGTGGGATTTCCACATTCCTGTCATTGCTCCTTGTATACAAGTACAAAATGATTGTTGGGTCGAGGGCTTCAGCCTGATGCCACGAGGAGAATTTTAATCCCCATGAACTATACTGGCTTACACAGAGATCAAGCTGAAGCCATGGTTTTGAGAGACCCCAGTGTCTAATCACTGATAATCATGTCCCATAAGCTTAAAAACTTAAACACTGACTCTTAGCACAAGAACCCAATCTTTGCAGTCACCTCATCCTAGCTCAGAGTTTCAGACACCGAAGAGATGGAAAGTATCTGAGAGAAGGCAAAACCGCAGTTTTTTTTCCAATCAAAGAATTTCAGTGCTGAATGGAATAACCAAAGTTTTACTTGGCCGATGGGAATTGACATCGTGTGGCGTATGGGAGCGTGAGGGCTCAGCCAGAAGGGCCTGAAATACCACAGAGTACACTGAGTCTGCTTTCCACCCCAGCGGGCTTTCTATTGCCACATGCTCTTCTGATTGGGGACTGATTAGTATTGGTGCTGGAGCAAGTTCCTAGCTTCAAGGTTGACACACTTAGTAGAAGAGGTACATAGTAATTGCTGTAGGCTAAGTTTGTCTTTGTTCTCTTCTTTCCCCACCAAAGAGTACTCACAGGCTCTCAATACACAAGATGCAGGGGTTTTCATAGGTTACAAAATTAGTGCCGCAGATGGGTTGATGTAAACCAGGGCAGGGGTTCACGTTTCCAGTGAACCAACTCAAGTTTACTTTCTTATACGGACATTTCACCTGGAATTCAGTTGAAAAGAATGATATGGTTACAATTACTCTCACAGACAGGTAGGTCATATCTGGACTTGATGAGGAAAAGCCATTACAGCTGCCCCT
The DNA here is from genome assembly GCF_922984935.1 of Meles meles. Lineage (NCBI taxonomy): Eukaryota > Metazoa > Chordata > Mammalia > Carnivora > Mustelidae > Meles > Meles meles. The sequence continues at coordinate 98,436,639 of NC_060068.1, forward strand.
CCCCAAAGCCATGGAGACCGACCTCTGTTCACCCCATTTGACAACATGCCGCCCTCCTGGTGAGGAGTCCTGGCAGTCACAGGGCACTGAGGCCTCCTACCCTCTGGTGGGAAAAGGAAGAGTGGATAAACAGGATGGTGTTTGGGAAATTTAGCTTTTTTCTCAATCTCCTTTATTCTCAGAGTATCAGACATGGCAATAGTCTTAGAGATTTTCTATGCCAACCGGGCCAAAAAAAAAAAAAAAAAAAAAAAACCCTGAAAGCCCATAATTGGAGAAGATGCTTTACTGAAACCCATATGCTTTGATTTAAAACACGTACCATAACACGTAGGTGCACCTTGGAATTCTTGTGGATAGGAATAATAGAGAACCATAAAGAAAGACAGAGCCCCAAGTGGGGATCTGAACTTTATTAGCTAATGTAACTGACTTTGTACCCTTAGGCACTGATGCCTGCCCCATGCTAATTGCACACATAATTATCTGGCCCACTAGATAGTGATGCCTCGAGGAGGATTAAAAAGATGTATTTGTACTCTCAGTGTCTCACTGTATTTATGAAGACATAATAGATAGTGGTTCTTTCTTTAAAGAGTAGATTTTCAGTGAAATAAGCACAGGCCCAGAAACAAAATGTATCCAGAAGGCAGGCAGATAACATAAATGTGTGAATTCATGTTGTGTAATAAAGATGGATGGTGGGAAACTAGTGTCAACTTTGAGTGGGCATGCCATATGTATTACTATGTAACAAACTACCCCAACAGTTAGTGGGTTAAGTAATTACTTTAATAAATCATAGTTCTGTAGGTTGTCAAAAAAAACAAAACACAAAATACATACCATAGTTTATCCACTCTCAAAATCCCCAAGTCAACTCTTTTCTTGAAGTTGTGAAATGTGAAAGCCTTTAGCATAATGCCCTGACTTTGTAGGGAACATGAAAAAAAAAGAAGGGACGTATCTCATCAGGGAGGAGAACCCTTGTCCCCTCAGAGGGCTGGGGTCAGAGGCAGCCTGAGGCAGGCACTTGGGGTTCCTAGCACTCAAGGAAGTGGTCTCAGGGGCTCTATGAGAGCCATAGATAGATTGATAATGTGCCTCTAATACAACATGGGAGAGAGTTTGGGCTGAGTATTTAGAGAAAGAGGGATGCTATCCGAGCTTAGGAACTCTTCTCCTTCTTTCCTTACCGCACATCACCACCATGGCCAGGGCCCATCATCCTGTAGGTCTGTCACCCATGAATCCCTCCACTTCTTCTAATCCCCTGGCAATTGTCAGTGTTCATAAACACTTCCTAGGCACTGGGGAGAGAGGGTCCTCTGGTTGTCGGAGGACCAAATCTAAGCTTGGTTCCCGGTTTGGATCACTCCCCTCAGGGCTCTTGTACCAGTGGTGTACCTGCCACGTTCCTGTGAGTGGATTCTGAAGAACACCACAGATGGCATTCCTGAAGTAAGGTTCTAACCCAACAATTCCAGAGAAAACTCAGATTAGAATGTCAGCCCTGAGAAACAGAGTGGACGCTTTACCTTAAAAGCTCCATGTGGTGGCCACCACTCTCGACGGCCTGAAACTAAGACATACATGAGAATAGTTGCAGACTATGATAGTTGGTAAATCCTGGCTTAACCTGTTAGCAGAATTAAAGAATTCTAATTTGCTACTGAGGAAGCAATATGAAAACATTCTTTTATTTATACATGCACTCATTTTCCCCTCAAAAATGTTAGAACCGGGAATAGAAGAATTATTCTTCTACTCCTGGATAATGAGCAAGCAATCACTGCTGTCGTAAATGTTGCCAGTCCAGTGCACCAAATAAGTTTTTGATTAACAGGAGTTAGCCTGCACTTGAGACAATTCAGAACTGGCAGCCAATACATAAACGACATGAAGAAATGCTAGGACTTTAAAGAGACTGTTAGCCCAACCTCTGTATTTTACAGAGGGAAAGACACTTGCTGATGCCCTGAAATTCATGGTAGATAGGGGAAAATTCAAGCTCTTCAGTCCTTGAGCCTAGGTCTCTTTAAAACTCCCTATAGGGCTCTTCTCTGAAAGAGGACAAATACCCACTCAAATTCATGGCAAAACATTTTCAAAAGCTTTGAGTCTTTGAGATGTGCTGAGCTGTGGGCATGCTGCCCACCACTGTAATGTCACACCCGACTGAGTCCCATGAATTAGGTTTCATAATCTGCATTAGTAGCTGGGAAAACACAGGCCCTTGCACATTGGTGGGGAGCTTTTTTTGTGACCACACTGCATTGCCTTTCTCTCTATAGATACAGATGTATATAGTAAAGTGATACCCTTACATATATAAATCGAGTAATTCCAAAGCATTCTTTCATATTGCAATGTCAGAGCTCACAAATCAAATCTACATAACTGCCAGAACCAGTCAAATCACTCACCAGAGATGCACCTTGGTGGCTCAGTCAGCTAAGCATCTGCCTTTGGGCTCAGGTCATGATCCCAGGGTCCTGGGATTGAGCCCCATATCTGGCTCCTGTTCATTGGAGAGTCTGCTTCTCCCTCTGCCCCTCCCCTGGCTGTGCTCTCTCTCTCTCTCTCTCAAAGAAATAAAATCTTAAAGAAGAATTACTCACCAACAGGTAACGCACAATGTATCAAGATGAAGAACAAAAGTGAGCAGCATACTAGAAGATATTTGGCCATTTTTCCTCCTGGTGTGTGTGTCCTTAGAATGATGCTCTGAGATACTGCCTTGGGATGTTCCTCTCTAGTACAATCACTAGAGCAAGGTAATCAAGATATTAAAACCATCTTTGAAATGAATATCCATCTCTTGCTTTCCCACCGTAACCACTGTATGCCATATCTGGAAAGCCTATTATTTCATCCTTCACTGAAAACAAATGTTCAGAAAAACCGAAACTTGGTTAGTCATAAAGTACAGAACTCAGTGACAGATCTGTGACTACTTAGAAGATAGAAGTAAATCAGAAGTTACTCTTTGGACAGAATCCTATTATTTTAGTGTGGCAGTATTTTACATGTCTTGAAAAGGCAACCCCTTACCTAAAGATTCACCCAGATTTTTATCTATAGAGGATACAAAGAAAATAATGAGGCCACCAGAGGCTTCTGGACAGCAAGACCTTCTCAATGGGGGAAGCAGGTCTGTGCTTGCTCATGAGGCAGAGGACAGCTCTTTGTAGTAAGAAAGATTGGAGTATTTTAGGCATACTTGGCTGTGCTGAGAATCTTCTGACATGGAACGCTCAGCTTTCTTGGAGCATTCTGAGAGAGAACATAGGGAGAAATACCACTCCATGCTATCCCATGGGCACCCCAATGTTATTTTCATCCAGACACCCGGAAAGGGAGAAGTCAGTGAGCAAATCCTCCTGTGGGATTGCCTTCTCTTGTAGAAGGCTTTCTGACTCTAGAGAATGGTAGAGGCAGGTTCCAGGCCTTACCGAAGGACCACATTTGAAGCTTCAAATCAAGCACACCCAGATGCTATGGTGTGATTGATTTGTGATCTCCAAGACCCCGTTAAGTCTCCAGGGTACTCCACTCCCCGGGATGGCTGGAGGTTCTTGACACAGTGTTTGGAGCTGCCTAGCTGCCCACCCTGCCTGCTCCTGGGACAACCTAGGGCATGTTTCTGCTCAGCACCCCCCATCTCTTCCTGACATCATCCCTGGCTTCCTTCGGGACTGGAGCCGCAGCAGTGGCGCGAAAGCAGGATGCCAGATACCCACTCCCCCTGCAACATAGGTCCCCTTCAACCCACCTCAGAAAGAGAAGAAAAGGAAGAGAGATGTAGCATGCTCCTTCGCAGCTCGTGCTTCCTTTAAGAAGCAGGTACTAGGGCTGCAGGAGGGGCTAGAACAGCTATGTAGGGCAGAGAAGGCACTGAGGCATTGTGTGCTGGGAGGAGCAGGCCCTGGAGGCCCCATGTTCAGGGTAAATCAAAGTCAAACCTCAGCAGGAGGCATTGGGGAAGGAAGCACAGAGCTGCCTAGAAGACTTGGGGGTAGGAATGGATCACTGGACACTGGACAGCCGTTGGCAGGCAATCCAAAGAGGCAATGGCTTGAGGAAACATACCACAGTCGGAAAGAGCACAGCAGAAAGAGCAGAATATATTCCACAAGAAGAATTAGTACCTCCAGCCAGAGTGCAAGAAAGCAGGTGGGCACCGAATGAGGTCTCCGGTACCGTTTGTAGCGGGTCCAGCCAATCCGGAGCCTTTGCAGCTTTGTGACCTAAAGATCTGTGGTCATGCCTGAATTGCCTCCCGTTATCTGAACTTCCTGCCTCCATTTTCCGGCCTGTAAAGAACAATTGTTCTTACACCAAGGAAATATGTAAATAGAAATAGAAAATAGAATATAGAATTGAATAAGAAATAGAAAATAGATATTAAAAAAAGAAAAAGACGCAAAATCTCAAAACCCAGAGATAACTGTTAAACATGTGTTAAATTATATTGTTCCAGTTTTTAAAAATAAAATTTTTGTAGTACTGTGTATTGTTTTCTGCCTTTTTCACTTAGAAATGTACTGTGACGTTTTCTTGATCTTTAAATGCAGTCATACAGTACCTGAATTGAGATGCTTGGTGCCATATTATGTCACATATATGGGTTTTTATTACATTAATATTCTTCCACTGTTGCTCAGTTAGGTTGATTCCAATTTTCATTATTATTAACAATGCTAGAATGAGCAAATTTTTATTCCCTCAGTTAATTTATTTCTTACTGACTTTGTAAGTGCCTAAAAACAAAACTACTGGACACTTCCAGAAAGGACCCGAGTCATCTAGAATATTAAAGAGGTCGTTTTCACCTACTTTGTGGGCCCTGTGCTTGTAATCTAAGGTGGGACATTTTGAAAACGCAGTGCCACCTTACTAAGTGAATCATTTGTCCCCCAGCTCAGAGAGATAGAGGGATTCCATTGCATAGAAAGCATTACAGAAGAAAAAGTAAAAAATCATAGGAAAGAAATAAGGCTAAAGTATCTATAGCTTTTCCAAACTCCCCAAATTCCAGTTGAATTAACAATATTGGGTGACGAGAATAAATAAGATTAAGGAATCACATCTCTGTCAGATAATCCTTAGTCTATGACTTCCTCATCATCGATCATATCCATGGCTTAATGCTAAAAGCTATAACTTGGGGCTGTGTCCCTGGATGGCAGGCTCCTCTTCCTAGCTATGAAATGATTTGATTTGTATGTTTCATGACACTTCAAACCAACATTTTCAAAAACGAACTCCTTACTCTACAGTCCAAAGCAGGTGCTTATCACCTTTCAGGGATACCAAAATCCTCCAAAAGATTTAACCTACAGCTCCGCTGTTTTTCTGCAGAAAGGAAAGTTTCACCTCCATTGCCCAAACTACAGAGCTCTCTTGTCTAGCCCATTCTATTAACCAATTATATTCACACCAGAGCACTGAGCTGCCTTCTTCTACGTCCCAACAGTTGTCCTTCCCTCACAGAATAGCCACCACACAGATGTCAGTCCAAACCCAGGCTGTAAGAGAAAGTCGTTTTCTTCTCACAGATTTAATAGAAGCCATAGAACAGCATTAGCCACATTTGCATAATCTCCCACTTTGGTCTTGAGTACTGATTTGGGTAAGAGTTCCTGACCTGTTTGTTCTCCTGACTGAAATGGCGTTAATGGCTTTACAGTTCCCCACAGCTTGACGAAAATACAGGCAGGATTTTACCTGACTCCGGACACCTGACCTCCCTTATCTTAGAACATTTACTTTAGAAATGTTATAACTAAATTTCTTCTCTGTTGCCTTGAGACTTAATTCTCTTTGGAAGCCTCTCACTAGTTTCAAAACCCAGTCTTTCTCGATGACCCGGGAGGAGTCCCTTTGAAATGTAGCACTCAGGAAAGACCGTGCAGGCTATCTCTAGTCTCTGGGGAAGCGCAAGAGTCCAACTTTTCATGGACACCATGCTCTAAGTTGCAAAACTACCTCCTGTCATAAAGGTATGAGATGTTTATATTTCCTTACATGAAGCCAAGTTTATATTTCCTTAGATAAAGCTATAGGCCAAGTGGCCTATGATTTTCCTCTCACCTCCTCCAGTGCTTTCTCACTAGCTCACCCAGACCTTAAAAATCTTCTTCCATTTTTTTTTTTTCAGCAGCATTAAGCTCATTCTGAACTCTGGCTTCTCTTACCCATTAATTAGCATTGGGTAACTCTTCTTTACCCATTTAATCCTACCTGATGTAATTTTCGTTTTGACAGGTGCATCCCACATGCCCAATAAGACAAGTTTTCTTATCTCTTTTCTTTGGACAGAAACACTGTTTTGCTGCTATTTCCTATATTTCTTTTCAACACCAACACTCAAGCTTATGTAATTCAAGTGTTGGCCTTCCTATCTTGCTGACATGCAATTCCAGCATACAATGGAAACACTTATTTCTCATTAACCCTACTTCTTTCCTTAATTGCCCATTTGTTTACTCCCCCCTGACATTCAGAGGTCTTCCCTGCACTATGCACTCACTGGTCTGCTGGTCCCTGTTGGTAACTTCTGGCTGCTCCTACCTGTGCCCAAGGATTAACCAAGAGGTGGAACTGAGACATGTTGTGCTTCCCTTTTACTGTCTTCATCATTTGTTCTCCCTAAAACTCCCATTCCTGGCTATACAGATATACATGAATTTTTTAACTAAAAGGGTGGAGAAAGAGAAATCTTTAAAGGGAATTACTGAGAAGGGGGAGAAGGTAAAAAGCTGGTAAGCTAGAGATGAGTTTCATCAAAGAGAAGAAGGAAAATAAGAAATCCTTAAGGCAAGGTCCAGACGCTGAGCTCACACGGTGTCTGATCTGATTCCCCTTCTCCCTCAGCCTTCTGTTTCTTTTCAAAGATGGATTTGCTTTTTTCTGTTTCACTTTGGGCAGCAAATCCTGCCCACAATCTCTTTATGGGATGTCTGGAGGAGAGGCTCTGACCATCTAAATCGTGAGGGCCCAAGTAAAGCGTGGATGCTTTGAGTTAACTCTCCTTTGCAATGTTCTCTGATCAGTGTGAGTTAAAGACATCCCACTTTCTTTTGGGGGTTGCACCTGACACAGAGGTATGAGCACACATACACAGACACATACTTCTGCTCACCAAAATTAAGCATTAAGTCTCAGATCGTACAGTACAAGTTTTCAAATTCTATATTGTGACCCTTTGGCAGGTTGTGAAATTCATTTTGTTACCACCACTACTTTAAAATAAAGTATAGTAAAATGGAGTGAATAGAGTAGAATAACATAAAAATTATAGTATAACTTTATTAGTGTGTGTGTTTCTAGGTGGTTAGGTAGAATACAATTTTTTTTTTCCACTGCAAGTCACATTCAATGATGTTTCAAGACACTTAGAATAAACCTATAGGTAGGGAAACAAATATTTGCTATCTGCAAGCTTGGTAACTCTTGCAAGGAGAAAATAAGTTTTTATTCATGTTTTTTGGCTGATATAAAACCTGATATAGTGATATAGCTGATATAAAGCCTGATATAGTGCTTTGTTCTTAGCAATTTAATAAGCATTTCTTATGTCCCTACTTGGAACCCTTCTGTCTTCCCTCTCATAATTACTGGAACATCATAGGCACATAATAAGCTTGTTTCTTGAAGGACTGAATGAAAACTTTCTCTAGTTGCAACATACCACACTATCCTTCAAAATCAATCTAACTTGTACCAACATTTGAAAAAAGTAAAGTGTTTCAAATGACACACAGATGTTATGAATAGCCTGAGCCCTCAGGTGTTGTATAGTCTAGTGGAGTTAGCACAGAGGATCAAGGTAGATGAGAAATTGTAATTCAAAATGTGCCTGGGAAATGGGTTTTCATATCAAGTACTAGCATTATTAATGCTGGATAAATGTATTTATACTTGTTTTAAGGCATAGGATATGCTCCTTCTTGTTCATTTCTTCCCCTAATATTGATATACAGCTATACAAATTTTACCCTAAGTACTGCATTAGGGGGATTCCAGAAATTATATTACTCTCTTCTTTTCATTCAACTCAAAATACTTTTAGTTTCTCATTTGACTTCTTCTTTGACTCAGGGTTTATTTATTACTGTGATATACACTTTCTAAATACTGGGGATTTTCCAGAGATTTTTGCTTTGTTTTCTTATTCAATTCAGTTGTGCTCAGAGGACATATGTCATGAGACTTGAATTCTTGTAAATTTACTGATATTTGTTTTATGGCCAAGAAAGTGGTCTATCTTGGTAAATATTTCATGTGTATTTGAGAAGATTGTTTACACTGCTGTTTTTGGGGGGGTCGTTCTCAGGTCATGTGGTTGATAGTATTGCTCAACTCTGCTACACAATTGCCAATATTCTTGTTTTATTAATTTTTGACAGATGGATATCAAAATCTCTGATTATGATCATGGATTTATTTTTCCTTGCACTTGGATTCATTTTTTTAAAGATTTTATTTATTTATTTGACACAGAAAGAGAGATCACAAATAGGCGGAGATGCAGGCAGAGAGAGAGGGGAAAGCAGGCTCCCTGCTGAGCTGAGAGTCTGATGTGGGGCTAGACCCCAAGACCCTGAGATGATGACCCGAGCCAAAGGTAGATGCTTAATTGACTGAGCCACTCAGGTACCCCTTGGATTCATTTTTGAAAAGTGAATCTTGAAGTTCTAAGGTTCATAAACATTTAAGATTTGTATATCTCCTTAATTAATTGACAACTTTATCATTATAAAATGAATTCTCATCCTTTCAATTATTCTTTGCTCAAAAACTGATTTTGCTCATATTAACATTGCCACTCCAGGTCTCTTTTGACTAATGTTAACACAGTAAACTTATTTTATCCTTTTATTTTTATCCTATTTGTGCTTTTATTTACTTAGTCATTTGCTTACTTACTCAATATTTAATTTTTAAGTGATCTCTATACCCATCATGGGGTTTGAACTCACAACCCCAAAATGAACAGTTGTATACTCTACTGACTGAGCCAGCTGGGTGCCTGTGTGCTTTTATTTTTAAAGTGTTTTTCCTATAAACACACTTGTTTGTTTTTTATCTAGTTTTGTTTTTTTTTTTTTTAAATCTAGTCTGGTAATCTCTTCCTTCATTTGTAGTGTTTAGACCATTCATATTTAATATGATAACTGATATACTGTAATGGTTAATTTTATATGTCAAATTGGCTAGGGTATAGTGCCAAGATATTTGATCAGACACCAGCTGAGATGTAACTGTGAAGATATTTTTCAGATATAATCAACATTTAAGTCAGGAGATCTTGTTGTTATCATCATTGTTTGTAGTTAAATTGTTTATTATTATAAGGTCAACACCCATGTACCCACCACTCTAGTGAAGAGCTAGAAAGCCTTTTATCCTAAAAACCTCCCCCACATTATTGCCTGCTATACACTGAATATTTTTGTCTCTATCAATTTGTATGTTGAAGCCTATTCCCAATGTGTTGCTATTAGGAGGTAGGACTTTTGGGTGGTGATTTGGTCATAAAAGCATAGTCTAGAGCACTCCCTTGCCCTTTCTGCCATGTGAGAACACAGCAAGAAGACAGTTCTCACCAGATACTGAATTTTCTGGCACCTCAATCTTGGACTTGTCAGACTCCAGAACTGTAAGAAATAAATATTTGCTGTTTAAGCCTCCCAGTTTATGTTTTTTTGGTTATAGCAGCCCAAACAGACCAAGACACTGCCTAACCACTGCTTCCTCTCACAGACTCTATTTTGACTTCTATGTTAACCACTCACAGGCATTTTTATAGTTTTACTAACTATATATGCCTCCCTAAAAAAGATATTTTAGCCTTTGGGATTTCTTCTTTGGTGAGGTGTCTAAATCAGTAGATTCTGAGTAAGGCATAGTATTTTCCATAATTGTGGGTGGGCCTCCTGCAAACAGTTGAAGACCCTAAGAGAAAAGCCTAAGATCTCTCTGGGAAGAATTCTGCCTCTCAACTGCCTTCAGACTTGAGCTGCAACATGAGCACTTTCCTGGGCCTGTAAGGGAAGTGCTGACCTACTTCTCAGCTCCCATAATCACATGAGCCAATTACTCAAAATAAATCTTTTTCTTTTTCTCTTATCTCTCTCTCTCTCTCTCTCTTACTCTCTCTTCACACAAACATGCATACACAATTAGTTTGTTTTTCTGAAGAATCCTAACTAATGCAATTACATTGAGTCTACCACCCCGCTACTTTCTTTCTACTAGTACAATATGTTTTCCCCTTTACCTCCTTTGTGTTCTTTTACATACACAAATATAGGATTTTTTTTTCATCATTCCATCTTATTTCCTTTGTAACTTATTTACTGTTTAGTATACATTCTTAGCTTCTCACAGTGCACCTTTAAGTGGAATTATACCCTTTAACTTAGCACAGAATCTTATAATAGAATTGTTTCATTTCTTTCTTCTATCATTGTGTTATCATGCATTTTATATTTCATGTCATATTTGAAAATATGACAAATAAAAACAAAGTTCTGGCAACCTAGCTGCTATGGACAGAATTGTGTCCCTTAAAAATACAAATGTGAAAACACTAATTTCCATTGTGACTGTATTTGGAGATAGGGCTTAGGAAATAATTAAGGTTAAATGAGTTCTAAGGGTGAGGTCTTCCTTTCTGTTTTTATTGAACCCTTAATAACTCTTTTGTTTTTAAAGAATTTTATTTATTTATTTGACAGAAAGAGATCACAAATAGGCAGAGAGGCAGGCAGAGAGAGAGGAAGGGAAGCAGGCTCCCCACCAAGCAGAAAGCCCCATGCAGGGCTCTATCCCAGGACCCTGGGATCATGACCTGAGCTGAATGAAGACAGAGGCTTTAACCCACTGAGCCACCTAGGCGCCCCTAGTAATTCTTGATTATTGTCTTTTTTACATTCTGTAATAATCAACTCATCAAAAGCATGTCTCTGACTAAGTACAAACTTCTTTGCCCATTTGTATTGCTTTCCCCTACACAACAGATTGTTGACCTATAGTAATCTTTCTATGTGTGTTGTTAGAAAAAACACACAAATCTCTACAAAATAGCTGGCAAGTATTTGACTCGTCTTCACTAAAAGAGCATTGTGCTGGGGTACCTTGGTGGGTCAGTCAGTTAACAATCAACTCTTGATTTCAACTCATGTCATGATCTCAAGGTCGTGATATTGAGCCCAGCAGTGGGCTCCATGCTCAGCAGGTAGTCTGTTTGAGGTTCTCTCTCTCCTTCTCCCTCTGCGCCTCCCCTCCTGCATGTGCACGCTCTCTTTCTCAAATGAATAAATAAACCTTTTTTTTTTTTTTTTAAAGCATTGTGCTTTGGACAGATGAACTTATAGGGCATAGCTTTGTTCCTATTTAAAGATTTACTGTTAGAAAATTCTTCTCTTTACCAAGGCAAAATATCTGTCTATGCGTGTTACATTAATGACATGACTCCTCTCTGTGGAGCCCCAGAAATGACAAAGTTCTGAACTCTCTATTTTATGATATTCCTGCATATGCCCTCATCTTTCCCAGTTACCTTGAACTTTCCTTGGGCCTTTTAGTGACTTCAACAATTTAATCAGATTATATTGTTTTTATTCTCTTCCCAACATGATCAACAAAATGTCTTCCTCTGTGGATGCCAGTTGTGACTGAGTCCTCTTTTTTTTTTTTTTTAAAGATTTTTATTTATTTATTTGGCAGACAGAGACCACAAGTAGACAGAGAGGCAGGAAGAGAGAGAGGAGGAAGCAGGCTCCCTGCGGAGCAGAGAGCCCAATGTGGGGCTCGATCCCAGGACCCTGAGATCTTGACCTGAGCTGAAGGCAGAGGCTTTAACCCACTGAGCCACCCAGGTGCCCCCTGAGTCCTCTTTAAATAGATATCTAACATCTAATATTATTCCTGGTCAGATTAGTTGACAGTATTATGGATTCTTACTTTATCTTTCTCCAAAGCTGAATTTTCCACCTTTCATTATTGTGGCTAAAAGTACTAATGTTAGACTCGTGGTCAGATCTACTCCTTGATGTATGTTTACTTAAAAATTGTGAATTAAAAAAAACAAATGGAATGCTAAGAGCAGATTCTTCTCTCACCAGTGTGTATACAATCTCTCCAGCTCTCAACTTGAGTAGAAATAGAGGAAATCTTTCCATGTGACCTATTGAGGGAAATGGCCATAGACTTCTCGTTAAGAAACAGTCACATCCAGAGACAAACCTGAAAGTTTTCTGCTGAGAATCTTTTATTGAAGGATCAGATTCATGCATTTGCTCCCATAGCCATCCAAGAGGGATTGGTTCTCTATGTGAAATCTGCCAAAGGGAACTTGGTGCCCTTGAGCATCAGGGAGACTGGCACTCTCCATGCTTTGCCAAAAAAAGTGCACCACGGCTCCTCCTACAAGAGAAATCAATTTTTTTTTTTTTAGGAGAAGGCATTAGAGATCTTAAATTGGACCTTTAATATTCTTAGATCAAGCCTGCCAAATGAGCACACAGCATGAAAGGTAAGTAATTAGTAACTGAGTCCCAGCATGGTAGAAAAAGTAATTCAATGTACTAGTCAAAGCCAGTGTTAGGAGCCAAAAAAAAAAAATCTATAAATATCTCTGTTATCTCTCACTTAGTAATATTATGATGTCGACCAAATCTCCTTTTCCAGCCTCAGTTTCTTCCCACTATCCACTTTTGTTCTTTCTCTTGCCCCCCTCCTTTTTACTTCTTTTTGTAAAATATCATTTTCAGTGTATCACCTCACTTTTATGCTTTATAGGAGCATCTTGCTTATAGGTAGCTATGGTGGTTTCTGGCTCTGTGGAAAAGGCTATTTCTCCAAATAACACATTAAATTCAGCACTTACAAAACAGCATTGCAAAACAAACATTTGTTGCTATAATTATTTCCATCAGATCCACAGAGAGGTAAGTATTCCATGGTACACATTTCAGAATATTGGGTGCACTCAATATCCTGCGGTCCAAAAAAAGGAAAAAAAGAAAGAACAACTTCAAGTTTTAAATTATAGAAAATGAACTTTTTTTTTTAAAGGCCTGGAGAGGTAATTTAGCCCTCAATCCCACATGCAAAAAGACATATCCTCTTCAATTTACAAAATCTGACCCAACCATGGTGGCAATCTCATCACAGTAAGAGATAGCTTAGCTTGAGGTTAGGGCTTCCCTCTCACTTATTCTCCACCAGGAACTGGTGAGTAGAGTATATCTAGTGGGTTCTATCTTGTGCTTAATTTCCTCACCACACACTTATCTACTTTATTTAGGCCCTCTGGGTGTCTTGCCTGCATAGTTGGAGGTGTCTGCCAGTTTGCTGCCCAGCGTCCATGCTTAGCTAAGATTTCAGTCACCCTCCACACTGATGTCAGAGTGATCTTTTAAAAACCAAATCAGTTCTTGTTTTTTGATTAGTTAACAGATTCCCCATCTATAGCAAGTCCCCTCATGAGTCGTGCTTACTTCTCTCATCTGCTCTGCCTCTAACTCCAGCTAAACTTGACTAAATTCCCAGAGTGTTTCCTGCTCCTATACATGTCTGTGCCTTTGCTTAGGTTGTTTTCCTGTCTTACCTGACCTCTGTACCCATTAGAACAACTCCTAAGACTTTGAGTCCTCCTTAGAAATCAGTTTAACTCTTTTTGTAACAGTTTCATGACCACATTTCTCTTCCTCAAGTTGGGTCAGATGTCACTCCTTAAGATGACCTATCTTTACTACCACAACCCCATGTTTTTATTTCTCTTGCCACATTTCAAACTCTATTAAAATTATTGACATCCACTCACATAGCTCTTTACTCCTGCATTGTCTTACATTTGTTCTTGAATTAAAAAAAAATAACTTCCTTTATTTTTAAGAGAGTGTCCTTGAGTCCCTAATGTCCTCTACTTAACCTGCTAATTAGCTGCAGTTGTAGAAAACAACCACATGTATACCAGTCTGCTCCAATTAAGGGCTATGAGTAGAATTTGTGGAGTTTTCCTCTGGAGAAATAAATTAACTGTGCTCAGGTCTTCTGTTTAGGCTGGCCATGTGACTTATCTATAGACTACTCATACTTGTGGACAGTTTCTAGAATGTCTATTTTAAAACTTTCATAAAGTGAGGAATTACCGTAACATTTTATATTAAGAATAAATAAAATTTGTGTATACTTACACAGTTATTATCTTGAAGTATTCTGACTGAAAATCTTTTGTTTCTGAAAGAGAAGATTTTATTGAATGGGTAATGTGTTATTTGACATTTCACAATCCACAGGGTAAAATACAGTCATATGTCATTCTGTATTCTCTGTCCTGTACTGAGAATGAGGAGCTCTGGTTAATATTCTACCCAGGTTGGTTAATACTGACCATAAACACCTTTGATGGATGATCATTTTGTAAACAAATAAAATTCAAGAAAATAAGATCAACACTAAGAGGAGATTGGGCACTCAAAAAAATTAGTCCATGAATACTCAGATTAAAATCAAGCATCATATAGTGTGAAAATATTTTTGGAATTAAGAAAAAGAAAGTATGTTCAAATCCATCTCTGGAACTTATAGTCTGTGTAATTTTTGTTACAGTCACTTCTTTCTATAAGATATCTGTCTTCTAAAAGGAATCTATGAGATGATAAAATCAGTCAAATCTCATCTTTAGTCTCTTGTGTTTTTATTAAAACATGGGTTTGCGTATCCTGAAAGAATTTATTCTGAATAGCACTTGTTACTACACTTGACTATACATTTTCCGAAGAGTTAGAAAAGGAGAAAATGTTGAGAAGAAGAGCTCATTTCTATAAGTATTCAGTCTGTATTAGCTGCATAGCCAAGATTTGATGGGTTTTACCACTGTGGATCCTAAACACTATTCTAATTTCTATCTTACAGACGAGAATACTGAAGCATGAGGTGGACTGGGTATCTGCCTAATGTCACACATCTCCTAAGCACAGTCTGGATTCTAATGCAAATGTGTGACACCAAAGCCCGTGATTTTAATCACTAATCATAAAGTAGTGAATTCCAATTCCTGGAACGGCTGCTAATAACCATTCTTTCATTCTTCTAGAAGCTGAGATGTTTACAGTGAGGAGCTCATATGTAATTTGTGGGATACTGGTAGTGGGAGTCCCAAATCCCATCTGTACTTTTAATCTCCTCCCTAGACTTTTCCAGATAATCATAAGAAGCAACATGGATTTTCTCTGGGGTAGGGAGAATAGATCAAAGTCTTGTAATAGCACCTTGGCAAAAAGACTACATAGACAGAGCATTCTTGTGAGCTCTCATTATTCATAAGAAAGACACAACAGTAGATTATGGAAGTTTGACCAAGATATATTTTCTGCCTAAGACTCTGCTTCCACAAATGTAATGTGGGAATAAATATGTCTATAGAAAACAGCTAATACCTGAGCATTAGTGTATAATGTGAAAGAGAATTTGGCTGGATAGCGAAGAAATATGTATCTCCTTAGAGATACAGGTAAATGTATTTGTTTACTTTTTATTTGAACAAAGCAATGTCAAAAGGGTACAGGAGGAGCACAAAAAATGTAGGATTGATCAAACCGCACTGTTAGAAACCAAGCAGATTTTGGTCCATGTGGACTTAACAATCTTTAAAAAAAAAAAAAAAAAAAAAGAGAGAGAGAGAGAGGATCCAAACTGAGTATGATACTTACTGAGTTAGCATACAAAACATACATTCGTTACTGTAAGTTCTATGATCTGTGCCACATACTGGGTCCAGGTGCCTTGAGCATGCAAACTCAGAGCCTTTTGCGTTGTATTTGGAACAGTCCACCTATAATTGGAACAAAAAAGAATGGCCTACATTGTCTTTCTTCAGTTCTGTAGTCTTTCTTGTATTAAGTTGGTAAGACAGAAAAGAGAGTAGAAAGAGTGCTAACCTCTTCAACTTTTCAGCAAACATGTCTAGAAGACCCTATGTGGATCAGGAACTGCGCTAAGTCAGACATGAAACATTCCATAAGTAAAACTAGAGTTAGCTGTTTATGAAGGAAATGTTAGTCTCTCCTTTTTGAGTTACAGTGTGAGTACACTGGAATAATGAAAGTGAAAAATACTCAAAAGAGTTTAAAATGTCAGCTAAAAGTAACAGTTTACTTTATCTGTTGTTCTTTTGCAAAGAGATTCCTTTTGTGACCTTTAAAGAAAGAACCACCACCAGGAGAAGCAGAGTAGGAATGGTTTTAGCTTTCCAGGAATCATTTCCATCCACAGTGAGCCAGCTTCATTACGTTCACAGCTCCGTTTACACATCAGCTCTGATTTCATTTTTACCAAGACCCCATAGAAAAGATTACACTTACCTTTCTTCCCCCTGCTTGATCACCGACTGGAAGAGAGTGGCATGAGTGGCATTTGAACAGAAAGAATCAGAGAAAGAGCAAATTCCACAGTCAGAGACGCAAGGTTTAATTCATCCACAGTAACTAAAACCCATTTCCTCCATCCCTTGCCCAGACCAGCCCTGACAGGTCACTTCTTTACTCAGGGTCAATTTAGGATGAAGCCAGAAATGTATGTGCTTCTGATTAAAAACCACCACCACAACAACATGGGGGAGGGAAATCCCTGGTCATGGGACAAAGGGCTGTCACAGGTATCCAGGAATTCCCGTGAGCAAGGCCAGGGTAGGGTTGGGTGAAGTTCTCAAAGCTGCATAAGTTGTTTCTGGGAGGCAAGTCAGAAGCCTGACCTGTTGATCAGGAACTGAGCAGGTCGCCCACAGTCCTTTTTATCTTTTCTTTTCTTTTCTTTCTTTCTTTCTTTTCTTTTTCTTTTTTTTTTTTTTTTTTGATTGATGTGTAGCTGAGGCAGTATGTTTCATTAGTTTCTGGTGTACAACATAGAGACCCACTAAGTCTATATAGTATGTTGTTCTCTCCACATTAGGCTGTAGCTCCCATCTGTCACCACGCAGTATTACAGTACTATTGACTATATTCCCTATGCTGTACCTTTTATTCCCATGATAATTTTTATTCCTCTTCTCAGTTTCTCTTCCTCTTCTAGAAGGTCTGACCCTCCCTCCTCTTGCTAATTAGGCCACTCCAAATAATTAACATCTCAATTTTTCTTCTGACTCTACATTCCATCGTTACTGAAGGTTGAACAAACTGCAGTTAACAAAAAGCCATTGCAATTCAAAGGAGTCCTAACTCACCAGGTGGAGGGGCAGCCCATGCGGTGGCTACAAGAGCAAAGATGGCAAAAGCAGTGATGCTCTCCATAGTGATGATGAGTGAGGGTGGTTGCTCTGAGGCACACATACATGTATATATACACACAAGCATAAGGCAGGGTCCACCTTCCTCAAGACTGACCTTTTCACTGATGATTGGTTGTTAACCCAAGCCAAGATGTTAGTTAATTTCATTGGTCAAGGAAAGCTTCCTTACTCCCTTGATTTACAGGCAGCTGGAATAGTTACATCCTGAAACTCACCTACCAGAACTATCTTGCATAATAATCCTCTGGGTTCTTAGCAAATGTAACAGCATGGCTATATTTGAGAACAAATAAAATCATAGGTATAGTAAAGAGAAATAAACAAAATGACACATATAAAGTGTTTCAAGATTATATGAAATGCAGGAGAGTTGAAATAGAAAACAGGAGCAATGAGAACATTTCTTAAAAATGTACAGTAGTACACAACATGAATACTTAGCATTGCAATACCTTTTCTAGAGTTCAAAGATTATTTACAGTGTTCTATGAAGGCTTGTTAAGTGACTAAAAGAAACTTGTGAAATATGCAGACTAGTGTTATTGCCCCTTAGCAGATGGGACAACAAACACAGAAAGATTAAGTGGGTTCTATTTGGTCACAGAGTGAACAGTTGAAAGATCCAGTTCACACTTACACCCTAACTCTCACCAACTAGGTTTTAATTTGAGTGTGTACCTTCCTTTTGGGAAGAATGTAAGTGTTGTTTATTATTTTTTTTAATTCAGAGCTCAAGAATATCAGTATGTAGTTCCTTCTTTTGGAAGTTCCCATAGGATTGACAGAGAATTTAACCCTGTCAAAAAATGGGCAGAAGACACGAACAGACACTTCTTCAAAAAGACATACAAATGACTAACAGATACATGAAAAAATGTTCAACATCATTAGCCACTAGGGAAATTCAAATCAAAACCACATTGAGATACCACCTTACACTAGTTAGAATGGCAAAAATTGACAAGGCAAGAAACAACAAATGTTGGAGAGGTTGTGGAGAAAGGGGAACCCTCTTAACACTATTGGTGGGAATGCAAGTTGGTGCAGCCACTTTGGAAAACAGTGTGGAGGCTCCTCAAAAAGCTAAAAATATAGCTACACTATGACCTAGCAATTGCACTACTGAGCATCTAGCCCAAAGATATAGATGTAGTGGAAAGAAGGGCCACATGCACCCCAATGTTCATAGCAGAAATGTCCACAATAGCCAAACTGTGGAAGGAGCCGAGATACCCTTCAACAGATGAATGGGTAAAGAAGATATGGTCCATATACACAATGGAATATTACTCAGCCATCAGAAAGGATGAATACCCAACCTTTGCATCAACATGGGTGGAACTGGAGGAGATTATGTGGGGTAAAATAAGTCAAGCAGAGAAAGACAATTTTCATATGGTTTCACTTATTTGTGAACATAAGGAATAATATAGAGGACATTAGAAGGAAGGGAAAATGAAGAGGGGGGCAATCAGGGGGAAACGAACCATGAGAGACTATGGACTCTGGGAATCAAACAGAGCTTTAGAGGAGTTTGGGGTGGGAGGATGGGTTAGCCCAGTGATGGGTATTAAGGAAGGTATGTATTGCAGGGAGCACTGGGTGTTATACACAAACAATGAATCATGGAACACTACATCAAAAACTAATGATGTACTGTATGGTGACTAACATAATAAAAAAAAATTCTACTAAGACTGCATTTTTCTTTCTTCCTTTTGCCACTACTCAGTAACTGTCCAAAGATTTAATGCTCAACATCACTTGGCATCATGGAAGTACAAATCAAAACCACAATAAGATACCACCTAACAGGGGCGCCTGGGTGGCTCAGTGGGTTGGGGCCTCTGCCTTCGGCTCAGGTCATGATCCCAGGGTCCTGGGATCGAGCCCCACATCGGGCTCTCTGCTCCGCAGGGAGTCTGCTTCCTCCTCTCTCTCTGCCTGCCTCTCTGCCTAGTTGTGATTTCTCTCTGTCAAATAAATAAAATATTAAAAAAAAAGATACCACCTAACACTGGTCAGAATGGCTAAATTTAACAACTCAGGAAACAACAGATGTTGGCAAGGATGTGGAGAAAAGGGAACCCTCTTGCACTGTCAGTGGGAATGCAAGCTGGTGCAGCCACTCTGCAAGACAGTATGGAGGGTCCTCAAAAAGTTAAAAATAGAGCTATCCTAGTAGCAACTGCACTACTAGGTATTTGTCCGAAGGATATGTAGTGATTCAAAGGGGCACATGCTCCCCAATGTTTACTGCAATGTCTAAAATAACCAAAGAATTGAAAGAGCCCAGTGTCCATCAACAGATGAGTGGATAAAGATGTGGTATATATACACAATAGAATATATTATTCAGCCATCAAAAAGAATGAAATCTTGCCATTCGAAACAACATGGATAGAACTAGAGGTTATTATGCTAAGCAAAATAAGTCAGTCAGAGAAACACAAATACCATATGACTTCACTCATATGTGGAATATAAAAAATAAAACAGATGAACATAGAAAACAGAGAGGGATGCAAACCATAAGAGACTCTTAACTATAGGGAAAAAAACAGGGTTGCTAGGGGAGGTGGGTGGGGGATGAGGTAACTGGGAGGTGGACATTAAGGAGGACACTTGATGGAATGAGCAGTGGATGTTATATGCAACTGATAAATCACTGAATTCTACCTCTGAAACTGATAATACACTATATGTTAATTAATTGAATTTAAATAAAAATAAAAACGAAAAACAGTATGATTATGTAAACTCAATACCATCACAACACATTGCCTAGATCAAAAGTTACTTCAAAGTGATTTCAAGTCCATTCCCATTTCTTTCACCAGTTCCTTAACAGGCTTAAGGTTTTATCTCAAAAAGAACTGAATGGCTGTGATTTTAAGGCAGCCAGCACTCAAGGTGGATGTGTACTGCACATAAATTCTTAGCAACCCCCAGTATGATCCCCCACATAATAGGTGTGAGTTTTGATCAATAAATGTAGATGTACAAAATTATCTATTACCTCCTTTTCTCTAAATAAAATTATGTCTGATTCCAAGTCTTCTATGGGCTTTGAGGACATGTGGTGTCCTTCATTATGCAGATTAATGAGGATCTGAGACGGTTAAGGAGTGCACCAGAAAATGAGGAGAGGCCCTCTAATCTCTGGATAGTCATGGCTGTTGCCTGCATCCTGATGGTCCAAGCCAGCTGTAAACGGTTCCCTTCCCTGATGCAGTTCCTTGATTCTGTGCCACCTATGTGACGTGGTGACTTTTGAGATTGAGAACTCTTGAATCTTGGGTTTGGCAGATGCCTTTTATAGTCATACACTCAGCAGTCTTTTGCCTTTCCAGATTGCTGCCAAACAGCAGTGTTAGTCAGTGTTAGAACTTGGTCCCTTTTATTTCTCTTGAAAATTTTACTGCTTCTCCTTTGGTTACTTTCCAAAGCACATGAGCCATTAAGATTAATTTTTTGCCCATTATTTATATTTTTGTCTGGTTTAGCTCAAATATCTTCTAAGGCAACACACATACTGTTTTATAGATTTGTGATAGATGGGAAGGAAAGATACAGGGAAGAGTAGTTAATAGCTTTTAACTACTGCTTTTATTGTTGATATTGCGTTATTTCATGTTTGACATATTGATATTAAAATGACTATCAACATTCCACTCTTCTTTATATTATCTTGTGCTTCTAGCTAAGTGCTAATCCGGGGTTATGCAGCTCCACTAGCAATCCTTCAGCAGGCACTTATAACTGGAACCCATTCAACTGCCTACTCCTTTTTTGAGCACATAGGAACAGCCTCTGGGTGGATGTGACATTTCCTGCTTGATGTAGCCATATCTGTCCTATGTCCAAAGGCTGGGACTTAAGCAAATATTCCCTGTGAACACAACTTGTCCATAACTCATTTTTAGAGACCTTGGCAACAGGATTTCTGGCAACTTTCTCACTTAAAATTCCAGAAGCAAAATGGATCCAGAGGTAAGAATATAATAGTTGAAAATTTCTCATTTTATTACTGCTCCCAGGACTTCTTCCATGTAAGTCAAGCCATTGGAATTCACTTTTCATTATTAATCGCATTCCAATATGCTGAAAAATCACATGTCATACTCTACTGCCACATGTTCCATAGATTTGGAATTGAATTATTCCACGAACAAACAGAAGTGACCATTTCTGTAGATAATGGGCAATTTTCAGGATCACTAGATGCAAAATCCACTTCTTTTGTCTGTAAACATAATGAGATAGATAATGTTATTTGTGTGAAGAACATGGAACTGAGATTCATGAAGCCAGAGGGAGTGGTGTAAGGACCATGAGATTAAAATACACTTGCTTGAATTTGTATTTCTGATTTAGACCCACTTGAGTAAGCGCAGAAAATCACTTTCTCTCTCCAGGTTTCAGGATTCCTATATATGAAACATCCTGGATAAATCATCTCTAATTTTTCTCTAGCCCTGTCAACGTGGGATATTAGCAACCTGAAATAAAATGATCTTTTCCCGATTGTGACCTTGTAAGTATGTATTATGTATTCAGCTGATAAAAACCAATTCATCAGTTCAAAGTACAATGCCAATTACAATAATACACTTCACAGCATAGTTTTCTGGGATCATGCTACTCTTTGCATTCCTCTTTAGCTACAGGTTTTGCTAGTTATTTCTGAGAAATACCTCATGAATCTAGCCTTCTGGGGTGGGGAGAAGGAGGAGAGATACATCTTATAAGTTTGTATTTTCATGTAACTAGTTTGTTTCCAGCTATTAGCATCAGCACTTTTTTATTTGCACCAGGAAGAGAATGCAGTTCCTTCTTCAAGTTCCCTGAAAAATAATGGTCTCCCCTATCATTGTAGACTTTATGTCATTGACCAGAACTGAGAGTTTCTGTCCTATATTCCCTTTTAAAATTCTTATCTCAAGGGTCTTGTTTTACTTAACAATTTTTAATAAGCAATTGCTCCATGCCAGGCATTTTACCAGGCACTGGGGATTTCAACATGAATAATAAATGATCTCCTCTATGAAAAAAAGTCACAGTCTAGTGAGAGAGATAGACTTCTAAATAAGCAAGTACACAACAGTGACAGTTGGCCATGCAGGTGTAAGGAGAGGATGTTATGGGAGCATATGAAAGGAATAACTAATTCATAGTCTTTTAAAAAATATTTATTAAAAATAGAGCTACCCTATGACCCAGCAATTGCACTACTGGGTATTTATCTCAATGATACAGAAGTAGTGAAAAGAAGGGCCAAATGCACCCCAATGCTCATAGTAGAACTGTCCACAATAGCTGAACTGTGGAAAGAGCTGAGATGCCCTTCAACAGACAAATGGATAAAGAAGATATGGTCCATATACACAATGGAATATTACTCAGCCATCAGATAGGATGAATAC
The DNA here is from genome assembly GCF_922984935.1 of Meles meles. Taxonomy (NCBI): domain Eukaryota; kingdom Metazoa; phylum Chordata; class Mammalia; order Carnivora; family Mustelidae; genus Meles; species Meles meles. The sequence continues at coordinate 98,459,370 of NC_060068.1, forward strand.
CTAACATTTTCATCAACGTGGATGAGACTGGAGGAGATTATGCTAAGCGAAATAAGTCAAGCAGAGAAAGTCAATTATCATATAGTTTCACTTACTTGTGGAACATAAGGAATAACACAGGACATTAGGAGAAGGAAGGGAAAATGGAGGTGGGGAAATAGGAGAGGGAGATGAACCATGAGAAACTGTGGACTCCGAGAAACAAACTGAGGGTTTTAGAGGGGAAGGGGCCGGGGGATGGGCTGGCCTGGTGACGGGTATTAAGGAGGGCATGTATTGCAGGTGTTAAACATAAACAATGAATCTTGGAACACTACATCAAAAACCTGTGACGTACTGTATGGTGGCTAACATAATACAAAATAATAAATTAAATAATAAATAATAAATAATAAATAAAATTTAAAAAACTTTATTTATTTTTAGAGAGAGAGAATGCACAAGCCAGGTGGAGGGAGAGGAGAGGGAGAGAGAGAAACTTAAGTAGGTTCCACACCCAGCACAGAGCCCAACATGGGACTCAGTCTCACAACCCTGAGATCATGACCTGAGCCAGTATCCTGAGTCAGACATTTTACTGACTGAGCCAGTCAGCTGCCCCAACTAAATCATATTCTAAAGGGGAAAGAGGTCATGGAAGGTTTCCAGAAAAAAGCTGTAACTCAATGAGAAATAACAAATTAGAGTTTGGAGGGATGGACCTTGGGAGATGGAAGAAAAACTGGGAGAAGGCCCATGGGGGTGGATAAAAAGAGTATGTTTGGAGGGGACACACTGGAAGAAGTTAAAGAAAATCATTCAAGGGAAAGAGGACAACATAAAAGCAGAGGCTGGAGAGGTGAACAGAGGTCTTGCATGTCAGGAAGAGTTTGGACTTCATCTTGGGGGCTAGAGAAGCCACATACAGGTTTTAAGAATAATGTTATCAGATCTGGATTTCAGAGCATTATTCTGTCTACAGTGAAGAATACAGTGAAAGGAAGAAGACTGAAGCAAAGAGATCATTTAGAAGAGATGATCATGAAGCAATGATGATGGTTTGAACCTGAGTTTATCAGTGGTGACTGACTCTAGGATGAAGGGGAGGGTAGACAGAAACCAATGCTTGGACTTCAGGTTTGTCTCATTTTGCTTTTTTGTAGCACAGTGTGGGGGCTTAGTAGGCATTTTCGACAATTTAAACTGGGGAATTGAAAAGATCAGTGTTTTGAAGAACTCATTGGGAGTTTTTTTTAAAAAGAGAGAGCTGTAAAGGATAGAGACCAGCAAGTCAGTTCGAACGCCATTAGAAAAGTCAATTGGGGCAAAAAAGAGGGTCTGAAATTCATAAAAAACATATTACAAGTACTGTAACAGATTAGAATGGCAAAAGTACACACAGTTTTCTGATTGCTTTGTGATAGATGGCAAGGAAAGATACAAGGAAAACTAGTTAATGGCACAGTTACCTTGAGGAAAAGAGCACATCATTCCTCAACATAATCTGGAAGGAGATTTAAGGTCATATGAAATTTCCATCAAGGATGACAAATATTTTGTTTGACTGTTTTACTGGGACTAATCCTTATTTAACAAAGTCCTCTCTGTTCTTTCCTCGTGCCCAAAGAGTGATTTACAGTCACATGTTATTTAGATAGAACTTTAATTTCAATACTGGAAAGAAAAAGGCACCTGTGTGCCATAATAGCATCAAAGAAAGAACAAGAATGGCTTGTTATGCTTTTTTCCAGGAGGTAAATAGCCCTTGTATTGTAGAGGCCACAGGACATATTCACTTCATTTACTATTATCTCTCTGTATAATATATGACACTGGCCTTGGTCAAAGTCACCACGAAGGCCACAAAGAATATGGGATTGGGGTACAAATCTGAGTATTGCCATGTGATTTTCTCAGTTTCAAGCAATATTAAATGTTTAGAAATGGCAACATATATTATTTTCTATAATTCTATTCAACTATTCTATTTCTATTTTTAGTCTCTATTATCATGGAATGAGAAGTGTGGTTGGTGTTTACTAAGAGTATAGAAGAGGGCCAAGAGAAGACCAGTAAGTTACAAAGAAGGACAAGAGTCAGATTCTTACCCACTACTGAGTTACAGCCCATAGGTCAAACCTGGCCCACCACCTGTTTTCATAAATACTTCTATTGGAACACAGCCAGGTATATTTATTTACATAAGGTAAATTCATTTCCTTACACAACAGCATCACTGAGTGGTTGTGACGGAGACTATAATATGCCCTACAAAGCCTAAAATACTTACTATCTGGCTGTTTACAGAAAAAGTTTGCCTACCCATAGCCTAGACAAATACTCTCCTTGGGTGTTTTGAAGCCTTGAGAGGAGAAATTCTGCTCAGTTCCTTACATGAGGAAATAAGGAGTTTGATAGTGTTAGATCTCTGAAAACCCATATTCTGAAAACAGAATCCAAAACAGCATCAGTTATAGAAAATGTGTAAGTTTGTGATAGTGACTAAGTTGAGGTGATACAGTTTTTTCAGTTCCAACTCAGGATCATTTGTCACTTCCTGGGCTAGAATTTTCGGGCTGGTTTGTGAAATCTCAGTGACACAGGTCTGGTTTTTCATTTGCCTCCCATCCATTTAGCCATAACTCAAGAAACAACTCAAAAATTAGTTCACTTGAAAAAATAGTTTACTTGATTTTGTTGTGAACATTTTGACACTGAAGACATTTTGCATTCACCTCTAGTTTGTGTTTGCAAAAAAAAAAAATTAACTTTCAGCTTTTTTAAAACCCCAAGTTATGTGTTCAACACTTTCACACTCAACCCCAATCCCTGCACTTCAGTCCATTGTCTGTCTTTCTTGGACCCCACCCCATTCCTGACCCCTGCACTCTTCACTAAATTTACCCTTGGCCTTCCCTGGGCCCCTGGGCCTTTCTCCATTCCCAAGTCTCATCCTATCCTCCATCCCACCCTATTCCTAAGCCACAATTTCCCTGATGCTCAGAATGATTATCAAGGATTGGTGTGTGTGTATATATATATATATACACACAGACACAGACACACATACATACATACACACACAGACACACACACACACACACACAGACACACATATATATTTATTTTTTATTATGTTATGTTAGTCACCATACAGTACATCATTAGTTTTTGATGTAGTGTTCTATGATTCCTTATGTATAACACCCAATGCTCCATGCAATACGTGCTCTCCTTAATACCCATCACTGGGCTCACCCAACTCCCCCGCCCCAAAACCCTCAGTTCATTTCCCAAAGTCCATGGTCTCTCATGGTTCATCTCCTCCTCTGATTCCCTCCCCCTTCATTTTTCCCATCTTTCTCCTAGTGTCCTCCCTGCTATTTCTTACGTTCCACAAATAAGTGAAACTATATGATAATTGACTTTCTCTGTTTGACTTATTTCATGCAGCATAATCTCCTCCAGTCCCATCCATGTTGATGCAAATATTGGGTATTCATTGTTTCTGATGGCTGAGTAATATTCCATTGAATGGACCACATATTCCTTAAAGGATTGGTTAAGTTTTAAGCATGTGATAACAAAGTCTTCTGTGCATATTACCTAATAATCATAGTCATCATGGAAAGTACTAATGAAAGAAGGTAAAGGGTTTATTGTTTATAGCTCAATAAAATGTTCAAAATGACATAACAAAATCAACTACTTCTCAAAAAATTACATGTCTTAGCCATGGACACCCTAGTCATCCAGAGTTTCTGGATTTCCTGAACTACACAGGAAGGAGAGCCATAATCCCATGTTACAGACTCCCTAAACCTTCCCTTACATCCTGGAATTATCAAAGAAAATAGCACCATTGTTTTCTCACTTCTTTTTTGAAGCCTTTTTTTTTTCTTTTTTTGTTTTCTTAATGACAACATAGAAAAAAAAAACTAGTGTGGAATTGATTTCTCACACAGTTACAAAGGACAAAGATCACAAAATCCTACTATAATTGCCCTAGGGACTACTTATCTAAAAGAAAAGGGCAGAGGTGAAAAATACAAGATTAACTTCCCAAATCCAAGTAAGCCTGCCATTCTGTGCACAGTTCCTTTATCGCTGAGAACAAGTTCAACCATGATGGACTCTGCATAGCTTTCTCCCTCTAGGATGTATTCAGGTCCAGTCCAGTATCTGTAAGTGAACAGTGGAACTAGATTCAGTCATAGGACACCAGTATCAAGATGCTGAGCATGACAAAGTTTCAGCACTGAGGCAGGAACTTACAAGCTGTTCCATCTCATTCTTACCTACTGCCTGCATTCCCTGGTTGATTTCTCAGGTGCATGAGCTCACTATCTGGTTTAGTGGTCTCTAGCTATATGTAGCTATTAAGCATTTAAAATGCGGTTGGTCCAAACAGATATGCTGGAAATATAAAATACATATACTAAGATCAAAGACCTGGTTAAAATGAAAGTTTATATTGGTTATATTTTGAAATGATGACAGTTTTGACAGATTAGGTTACACAAAATATATCATTAAAGTCAATTTTACCCATTTCTTTTGTATCTATTAGAAAATTGGAAATTACATGTGATTTGAATCCTATTTCTAATGGACAGTGCTGCTCTAGAGACATGCGACACACTAGTAGTTCTCATTTCCTTAGTCTTGCCCCAGACCATGGGTCCAAGGCCCTGATAGAGGAAATAGTCAAGAGGCAACATGACTGAATATGAGAAACTACTGGTTTGTGATTTTGATGTTATCTGGGTAACAGTGGTAGTTACGCTCTGTGGAAGTACAGAAGGTAAGCAGGAGAGCTGGTAAGGTGACTGGTACTCAGGTTATTCATAGCTGGTTTGGTCTTATACAGCTCTTGAAAGCCGGGGAGCTCATAGCTCCCTACCTCTCTTCTAAACATGTCTTCCCAACAATGACAGCAATTTGAATCTGAAAAAAAGTGAGCATTCTGTGTCCACCAACAGCTTAGCAAGCCAAGCGGTAGAGTTTCAGCTTCTGTAAAAACAACAACAACAACACACACACACAAACAAAACAGATGTTCCTATTATCCAGGCAGTGATGAAGGAATCCCAAGAAAGGGTGTTCTGCTGGGTTTACTTTTATTGAACAAGTATTTGAACAGACAGCATTGTGATCAGGTAGTTTTTAAGCACAGACAGATGGAGGTGTCTCTGTGCCCTCAGATCACAGAATCTAGGAGGAAAGAGATGGGAAAGACTGAAGGTCAGTGAGTCCATTCCCCCAATAGCTCTGTATGGTTTTCTGTAGTAAATAAGACAAGCTCTGAAGAATTCTTTCTCTGTACAGATGGTGAGGGTTAGGTGATTCAGAATTGGGGCATATATTTTCCCTCATGGCTTTCACCAATTCTTCTATCATTTGTCCTGGAAGAGAAGATGAATAGGTTAGGTGCTAGAAACTAAGAGATATTATAGAAATGTGGGTTATACATTTATGGTAGACTGTAGACAAAGAAACCCATATAGCCTTGCAGTCTGCCAAGAACTCACCATTTACGATCACTTTCACATTCTATTCAATTGGTTCAATGAGTACCAAGCACCTAGTACACACTACCTACAGCAGTAGATACAAATACTAACTCTGCCCTTGGTCATCTGTGACCATCATCATGTGTGATCATGTGTGACCAGACCCTGGCAATGAAAAGAGGTAGGTGTCAGTAACATCATTTCACAGAGGAGGGAACAGAACTCCAGAGAAGGTTAGTGACTTGCCAAGATCTCACACTGGGTCAGAACTTAAATCCAATTCCTCTAACACTAATGCTTTACTATTATAAGCTGCATAAGGCCATAAGAATTTCATCAGCTAACTTCCTTGCCTGAATCATCCAATTTCATATGCTCTTGAAATGGACATTTAAAATATCAAATCAACACCTAAACATTTTTTCAAAAGAAAGCAAGGGCTTCAGGAAGTTTAATATAACCACATAGTGTCAGCCAGTAGCACTATCATTCCAAACCCAGACCTCCATTTTAGTTCTCACATCCACCCCAGGAGATTTCCTTTGGTTTGGGGCTGGCAATTTATGGTCTTGTGATATCTTGAAAAGCTTTACCATGGAACTGAGAATAGTCATTTATTCATCTCACAAAACAGTATTGGTATTTTCCTTAACAGAGGAATGTCTTTTCAAGGTAGCTAATTTTTATTTGAGATATATAATCCCTTTTCTAGAGCCCCTGGTTTTCAGAATTTCCTGACAACTAAGGGGAGGTGGCAGAGCAGAAGCCATGAAGCCAGAAGATCTATACCAGATGCAACACAGAATGTTGAATAACTCTGATAATTGCAGGATCTCCCCCAGGCTGATTTTCGGGAAAATGGGAAAGATAATAATCCCTGCCTAATCACAGGCCTACTGTGAGGATGTGCATAAGAAAGAGCACACAAAACTCTGAGTTATGTAAATCTTAGGAGTTTTTATATAATAGAAAATACTTCTTAGATACTAAGCATGAGTACGCATTCTAGAATCTTCAGTCTCTTTTTCTAGGAAAGTTGTGACTGCCTGGCCTTTCATTCATTGTTCATATTCCAGACTCTCTCAGAGAATCTTTCTATATAGTTCAGGCAATCGCTTTCAACCTCCAGGATATGCATGCATCAAAGCTGTCAGAGCAATGCTGGGTCATGACCCACTTGAAGCACCTTAGTGTATCCAAGATCACACCCCTGAATCATACAGAGGGAACTGAACCCAGATTCAGGACACCTTTTGTTCTAATGATTTATTCCATCATCTAACACCATAAATAAGTCCTGTCATTAATAATGTGTTGCATAATACTAGTGGAAAGAAAACACTGAAAAAGGAAAAGAAGAAACTCTCTTACAAAACCTTTTACACTTAGCCCTGTCAAGATTCTTCCATATTTGAATAAATACACCTTATTAGTAATCCTATGGCAAATTTCTCATAAAGTAGTTTTTGTCAAGTTGTCTGCATGAGAGTACAGCAAGATGTGGTCTAAAGTATGATCTTTAAGACTCACATAAAGATTATTTTTACCTACTGTCCTGAGTTACATGTAATCAGGTGTATTTGTGAGGTGGGGAGGATACTATATTCTGTTAATAAAGGAGCAAACCACTAAGAATCTATATGTAATAAGACAGCAAACACAATGTGGGGACTAGAACAAAAGATGATACCATCTCTTTATGGATGTGTAAAGACCTCAAATACACCAATGCCTGTCAGGCCCATGGGAGGAAAGATGAAGGTCTTCTGGCTTCACCCCAATACTCTGCCAGCTCTACCCAATCTTCCAGCTGCTAACAGAAAACCCAAACCACTGAGTTTCCTTCTCTTGTTTTTCCAGTGTCCCATATCAAGATTCACTGAGTAGTTCTTTTTTTTTTTTTTAAAGATTTTATTTATTTATTTGACAGACAGAGATCACAAGTAGGCAGAGAGGCAGGCAGAGAGAGAGAGAGGGAAGCAGGCTCCCTGCTGAGCAGAGAGCCTGACTCGGGGCTTGATCCGAAGACCCTGGGATCATGACGTGAGCCGAAGGCAGAGGCTTTAACCCACTGAACCACTCAGGTGCCCCTGAGTAGTTCTTATGAATGTGCTCTCATCTAGTGTTCCTCAGGAGCCCCAAATCTGGCCAAGTAGTCTCCAATTCCTTATTGCCAGAGCTTTTGGTGGCAGTGGAAGTGAAACCAGTTGTGAATAATAATAAATTTTTATTTTATCAATGTAATTTATTACACTATTTCATTTTATTGAATGTAAGTATATTTTAAACATCAAATATAAGTTATTAAATTATAATCCATTGTAATTATTAAACATACATAAGCACTGTGCCAGGATCTCTTTCTCTAAGTTTACACTACTGACTCTTCTCTTTGTCTAAGTTCATACTTTGGTCTCTTTGGCATAATAATAACGGTGATAATAATAATCAATGCCATTAGTTTGTAGACACTGTGTCAAATGCTTAAAAGTCAGTATTTACTGAGTATTTTCAATAACCTGGTGAGATCTTTGGTTTAGATCTTTGACTTGGCAAAGGCCTCATATATGAGTAACATAAAAAACCAGAATTTAAGCCCATATTTACCTAGTAACAAACATTCCTAAATTTCCTACAACAAAATTCCTATATTTCCCCCCAAGTTACATACCATCTTGCCTGTGGAAGAGCGTCCTCAAATGCAATCACCAGGGAAAATGGCAAACTCTACAAAGTCTGTCAATTTTGCAGGCTGCAAGGATGTTCTGACAGACATTATCGAGTTTGCTATTCTCCCTGGTGACTGCATTTGAGGATGTCCATGACTTTGGAAGCTGGGAACCAAACTTGAGAGTTACAGAAGGGAGGGGCGTTGGAGGGTAGGGAACTGGGTGGTGGGTAGTAAGCAGAGCACATGTGGTGATGGGCAGGGCTGGTATACACAACTAATGAATCACTGAACACTACATCAAAAACTAATGATGTATTATGTGTTGGCTAACTGAGCATAACAATAAAAAAATTGTTGCATGGATTTAAATGAAAAGGCCAGCTTTTCATGTTGGGAAATAGTTGAATGCAATGTGAAGTGCAAGAACATGGGGGTAACCCAGAAACGGCTAAATTCAGTTCCATCACTATGTGACCTCTCTTAATCTTTTCTTCTCTCTTTATAGTAAATCACAAGAAATAAAACCCACTTGCAAAAGTGTTATGTGAGGGACATTGCTCACAAATAATCTATTAATGATCCCAGTTAATAGTAAACATTTAAAATATGAACTATTATTACTATCCCTGCATATTTTAGGGATTACTTACTTATCGTCACAATGAAGATGTGACCAGTTCTGGGGTTATATGACCCAGTATCACTGCCCTTGGCAGAGAAATGTCCATCGGTCGGTGGCACACACGAAGCAGAACCAATTGGCTCTGGCCCAGTAATCGCAAACGCAGTGTACTTACGGATGCTGGCAAGTCGAGAGGGGTTGTTTCTGGGATGCTGTTCTCTTCACACTTCCCTTCACTGCGTATGTGTGTATTAGTTTGGCGTATTCTAAAACAGAGCAGAGGAAATTAAAGAGATGGAGAAACTGACAGGATGAGAAAAGAAAACAAACAAGGATCAATGTGGATGACATCCTGGCAGCAAACCAGAACTGAAATTACAGGTAGGACCCAGGATCTGAATTAAGCTACTTCCCAGTATCACCAGGATTTAGCTGCAGATTCATTCCCCAGGCCTGGATTCATTCCATCACCTTTCATTCTCATGAAATTGTTCAATGTTAGAAATACCCTTGGAGACTGTCTATTCCAAAAGCCATTATTTTACAGATGGGAAAACTGGATCCCACAGAGAAGCCTCATTTTACTGAATACCTATAATGTGTGATTACAAAATATAATATATACATAAGATAAAAATATATAAAATATATATATAGAATATAGATTTTATAAAACACAAAATATGTAATCATACAGTTTGCATTTAATAGCTGGAAAAAATCTTAAAAGGTATGAATTTCTCTTCAGAAATATTGCATATCAAACATCTGCTTGTTTGCCTCTGGTGATGGGAATCTCACTGTCTATCAGGGCAGTTTGACTTGTCCTTGGACATTGCTCAAGTTGAAATGGCTTCCCTCTAAGACTACAGAAACCAATACCATTTCCTCTTGCCTGGGATAGCCTGGACCTTCTCTCTATAATATATACTACCAGTTCCTTTGCTAAACAATCCATCCCAAGGCATGCCTTATTAATATTTTTAACATCATAGTTTCTGATTCTAAAGTTCCCTTGACTAGAGTATCACTTGTTATGGGTTTGTACAGTTAATGGAATGCTTAAAGAACACTGAGTGGGTAATTTAGGCCCTGACATTTACAATAAAGGGAAGTTGAAGAATTTCTGGGCTGAAGATAAGGTATATATTGTAACAAATTCCTGCATGGTTGCATTCATTTCTTTTCTTTCTTTTTTTTTTTTTAAGATTTTATTTATTTATTTGTCAGAGATTGAGAGAAAGAGAGAGAGAGCACAGGCAGACAGAGTGGCAGAGGGAGAAGCAGGCTCCCATTCAGCAGAGAGCCCAATGTGGGGGCTCAATTCCAGGTCCCTGGGATCACGACCTGAGCCAAAGGCAGACCCTTAATGGACTGAGCCACACAGGTGCTCCTGGATTTCAAGAGATTTATGCGCCCATAAATACTATGCACACAAATTGTTCATGTTTCTTCATTTTCTTTTCTTGTCTAGGAAGAGGTAACTTTCTCCATGTCATCAAAGGAACTTTTGAGCCCCAAATGTTTAAAGAACTACTGCCTTGGCTATAACAGTAGTGTAGTAAAAAGAGAACTGTATTTAGACCCAAACCAACAAGGTAAAAATCCTGTCTGATCTACTTCCTAGCTTTGTGACGTTAAACAAATTACCTGGATCTCTGAACCTCAGACTCACCCTGTACACAGTGAAGCTAACAGCACTCACAGCATGTAGTGATGATTCAGTGAGAGAGTGAAGGTGCGAGTGTCTTACTTACAGATGTCAGAACACATAAAGCACTCACATTCAGATAGGATTCTAAATGTATAAACTGTAGAGTGTCCAATCCTCACATTCTGAGCTTTGCCTGTGGTGTCCCCAGAAGGCAAGAACATACATGGACTACAGTGTAAATCTGGGGTGGGCTTAGGGTGGGATAGAAGAGTTAAGATTTGTCGTCGTGCTTTCACAGACAGCTAGTCAAACATGAGGCATGTGACTGGAGGTGAGGGTAAGATAGTATTTGAGCAGAGAAGTAAAAAGCTAGAAGCCATAATGACGTATTAAAACAAATCCCTCATATTTAATTTCAAATAAAATGGCAATTCTTCTTAAAAACCCAGTGAAGCCAGCTGACTCAGAGAACTTCTGCACTGGAAGTGTACACTTCTGCGGTGATCTGCATTTCCACGGTGGAAAAAATGAATCTGAGAATGATGAGATACTATGCCCACAGACGCACAGGCAGTTAATAAAATCTGAGCCCACTCCAAGCCCACCATTTATTTGTTCCAGGGGGCTTTCTCCTGAATGATACCACTTCTGCTCCAAGAAATATGTGACTATCAGGTAGTCAGAGGGCCCAGTAGAAATTATTGGCTGGGCAGACTCAACACAGTAATGATTCTCAATTTTTTTTCCTTTTACACAACACAAGGACGATGTTCACACTGCCATGACTGTACATGGGCTCACAGAGACTTTCTCTAATTGTTGTAACCCCACCACTTTTTCCTTCTCTTCCACTCAGTAAAGTATATAAGCAACTTAATCAAAAAGATAACCTCCAATCCTCTCTATTTTATATTTGAATAAGATCATCCACAAAAATCTGAATTTTAACTGCTATGATTAGTAAATTGGTGTAACACACCTCAAGTTGATAGAGTGCAGGCCTGTGGATCAACACCATAGTCAAGAACCTCTGCACTCAAAGATATTATAGTGCAACTTGTATACTTACAGGTTTTCATGACAGAGCATGCAGGGATTGTTGTATGTCTGGCCATCATCACCACAGACAGGCTGTAAATTCTTTGGGCAAAGGTAACCCATCTTGGGCAATACTCGGTAGTGTTTGCACATCTCAGAATCCTGAAGGAGTAAAACAATCATACTTACTCAGTGGCACTCAAGAGGGATGGGCTTGGAAAAATATTTTGATTTCCTCAATTGTATCTGATTAAAACATTAGTAAAGGAACTGCAACATAGGTCATAGAAACTCACTATATAAAAATCAACCAACACACTTATAAGTAACTCATGACTCAAGGTAATCATAATGGGATGTAGAAGTGTTTTAAACTGAATGATAATAAAAATATAAACTACCAAAAAAAATATAAACTACCAAATCACCACAGCTAAAGCAGTGATTTGAGGGAAAGTTGTAACTAAATACATGATTGGCAAAGAAGAAAGTTTTAAGATTTAACCATAATTGCTTCAGAGTTGACAGGCTATGTAAGAAAAGGGTAAGGATCTCTCTCTCTCTCTCAAATAAAATTTAAAACATCCCATGAACTGCTTTAGATTATGGTGAGTTCCATATCGATAGATACTCAGGGAGAATTTAGACAAGCACCTTCAATGAATCACTGGCAAAGGTAGGAATGAACCAGATATATCCTTAGTATTTTTTCAGGTATCTGCCACTACAAGATTCAAAACCATTAGGATAAATCATTACAGAGAAGCAACGACAGGCTGCTTCTCTGTTTTCTTACATAGTACATCAACTCTGAATCAATTGTGGTTGATTCCACCTTCAGAGCAGACCCAGGATCCAACCACCTCTCATGACTTCTACCACTACTGCCCTGGCATAAACTAGTGTCATCTCTTCCACTGACTACTGCTATGACTAACCAGCTGTCCAGATTTTGCTCCTGCCTCCCTGCAATGTATTTTCATTATACCAGGCAGAGTTAGTCTTTTTTTTTTAAAAGATTTTATTTATTTGAGAGGTAGAGGGAGAGAGAATGAGAGGAGAGATGTCAGCGGGAGAAGCAGACTCCCTGCTGAGCAGAGAGCCCGATGTGGGACTCGATCCCAGGATTCCAGGATCATGACCTGAGCCGAAGGCAGTCCCTTAACCAACTGAGCCACCCAGGTGCCCCCAGAGTTAGTCTTTTAAAAAGCAAACTGGATCACATCTGTCCTTTTTTTGAAAATCTTCATTCAGAATAATAGTCAATATCTTTAATATGGTCTATAAAATCCTTTATAATATGGCCTCCTATTACTGTAATGACTTTCCCTTCTATGGCTCTCTCTGAGTTCCCTCTATTTCAGCTATCCTGGGCTCCTTGCTGTCCTTTGACCCCTTCCTTGGGGATCTGCTATTCTTTTCTGGGAATGCTGTTCTCTCACTTAACATGTATGGTATCAATCCATTTAGGCTGTGGTATAAATGTCACCTTAGAGTGCCTTCCTGTACAGGCTACTTAAAACTGTACTCCCCCCACCCTGATCCTGATCCCAGTATTTACTATATCATTATTTTATTTTATTTTCTCCTTGGAGTTACATTTTATTTATTCACATTATCTACTATCTATATTCTTCAAACATAAACTCCAAGAATATAGAGTTCTATCTGCTTTGCTTATGACTATTGTTCTCATACACATGAATAATATGTGGGAAATAGTAGGGGTTCAGTAAACATTTGTAAAATGAATGAATGGATGACAAAATGAATAATGAATTTGGTTCTCTTCTCCAAGAGAAAGTTCAGCTCAAAACCAGATTGTACATTAGGAAGAACCGTGAGGCTTCTGGTGTCTGGCAGTGTCTCATTTCTCTTTTATTTTTTAAAGATTTTATTTATTTATTTGACAGAGAGAGAGAGAGATCACAAGTAGGCAGAGAGGCAGGCAGAGAGAGAGGGGTAAGCAGGCTCCCCGCTCAGCAGAGAGCTGATGTGGAGCTTGATCCTAGGACCCTGAGATCATGACCTGAGCAGAGGCTTTAACCCACTGAGCTACCTAGGTGCTCTGGCAGTGTCTCATTTCTTGATGTAGCTGCTAATATCAAAGCTATGGTCACTTTGCGATACTGCATTTAGCTGTACACTCTGAAAAGCACACTTCTTCTATACAACTATTATACTTCAGAAAAATGCTTTTTTTCCTTATTCACAATAGCCAAGATATGAAAACAATCTCAATGTCCATCAGTAGGTAAGTGGATAAAGAATACGTGTTAGGGCGCCTGAGTGGCTCAGTGGGTTGAGCCACTGCTTTCAGCTCAGGTCATGATCTCAGGGTCCTGGGATCGAGTCCCACATCGGGCTCTCTTTCAGCGGAGAGCCTGCTTCCCTTCCTCTCTCTCTGCCTGCCTCTCTTGTGATTTCTCTCTGTCAAATAAATAAATAAAATCTTAAAAAAAAAAAGAATACGTGTTACACACACACAACAAGAGAGCACTGGAATATAATTCTGCCATGAGAAAGAAAGAAATCTTGTTATTTATGACAACTTAGATGAAATCTTTAAGGTGTTATGCTATCTGAGATAAGCCAGAGAAAGGCAAATGCTCTATGGTATCAGTTATATGTGGAATCTAAAAATGCAATCTAGGAAACAGTGTAGAATGGTGGAGGGAGGGGACTGGGGGAAATGGGAGACATTGGTCAAAGGGTACAAACTTTCACTTATGAGATGAATAAGTTTGGGGGTATAATGTACAGCATGGTGATTATAGCTAATCACACTGTATTTTATACTTGAAAGTTGGTAAGTGAATAAATCTTAAATGTTCTTACCACACACACACAAATAGTAATATGTGAGGTGATGGTGGTGTTCGCTAACACTAGGGTGGTATCATTTTGCAACTTAAAAAGGCACTAAATGAACACACTGTACACCTTAAGTTTACAGTGTTATGTCAATTATATCTCAATAAAGCTAGGGGAAAAAAGAAGAGATTCTGTGAATAGTTTCTCTCCATGCTTATGGGATTCCTAGGGTAGTATCTAATTTACTAGAAATCTGTAATTAGTATATATTTCACAAGTGTAACACATCTACTATCTTACTTAAATTGGGCAAATAATAAGATTAAATTCATGTTTGATACTTTTTTTTTTCTGGGTCATCAGGCTAGATGCTAAAGTTTCACTTTTAGAGGCCAATTTGATATGCTACTTCATGAATATGTTCTTATTTCCTTTCCTTCTTTCTATTCCTGACTTTGACAAAGCCCTAAAAAGCAAACCTGTTAGGCTAATTTACACTAGGGTACATGTTACTGATGGCCCTCAGCTTGTATTTTGAATAAACAAGTTTTAACCACTGTGAATCGTTGATCAGTGGAATTTCACAAGTGTGAAAATGCTCTGCACACCTCTCTAGGCTATTGGGAAGAGAGTTGATTTGGGGAGAGGGATAGAGAAGAAGCTGGATGAGGAGTCTTTTTGGCCTGCTGAAATTACAGAATTGAGGCTCACTACTTATGTGACCCTTATGTGCAATAAGTCACATTCACGGCACACCCACGTTTTAAAATTTCAATAATGTACTAAATTGGCTTGGAAAAGGGCTAATAATCTAAAAGAGCACAGAATAATGCATTGATGAGTCATCCCAGAACTCTCACTGAGCTTGAAACTACATACAAAGGGTTTGGAGCTACACTGAATTCCCCTTTCCAAGGTTTCTCTCTGGAAATGAAGCTCATGGAGGAGGAGTGGCAACAGACTTAAGGCATTAACTTAGTAAGTAGCTTTTCAGGAGTAGTCATTCTTACCAGAATAGAACTGGAGACAGCTGGGCTGTTTTCCTCCGTAGATCTAATGTGGAATGATTTCTCCCGAATTCTTGCCCTTTCCAAAGCTTCTTTTTGACTATAGAAGAAGACAAAAAGTAATTTAAAGGTATAGCCATAAAGACTAGCACCTATAACTTCCACTGGGAAGTTATGCAATCCTAAATAAAATATGACAAAACCACAGAACATTCAACCAGAGGATGATGTAAAGAAAAGTATATAATGGGGAACTGGTTTAGAGCACTCATCACTTAATAGATGTATGACCTTGGATACGTTGCCTAAATTCCTTGAGCTTAGCTTTTCCAGAACATAAAAAGAGTGTAGTATTGGTAATTCCTGTCTCCAGGAACATACTACAAAGAGCTAAAAAAGATACTAATTATTATAATTATGTTCACAGTGTTTCCATAGTCATCATCATCAGTATCAATCATGTCCATTAATCCCCAAATATGGTTGTTCATCAAAATAACCTAGAAATCCCTTCTAACAACAAATCCCTTAGCCCTGAATTTTCTGCCAAATACATTTTGGGGGGTAAAATATTTGTATTTCTGACAAAGACTTCTATGTTGAGTCTGATCTGGTTGTGGAACAAAGATTTGGAAGAATTTCTTGTAGCTACAATCCTGAGAATTGAAAAAAAATTTTCTCCAGTGACACAGCTAGTAAATATCCTGGTTAGAATTCACATCTGAATTTCCTGTCTCCTATATCAGGTGTTCTTAACCTAAGAGCATTGAATCTTGACTTTTCTAAGGATGCCAAAGATTCATGAGCACACATTTATTTAATCAGTAACTTCTAAAGATGCATTTCCCATGGGTCCTGTCCCTATGCTTTAGTAAAGACACCTTTTACACCAAAAAATTAAAAATCAAAATTAAAATTAAAAAATAAAAATGCAATCCCCCCACTAGCTAGGGGGTAACAGGATCCTCCTACTCACATGATCATTCTGCACATATAGCACTTGTTTTTGTATAATTTTCCATCAGTACCACGCACAGGGTCATTCTCTCGAGTGCATGTGAGCCGGTCATTCCTCACATACTGCCGAAAGTTACTGCACTCATCCTAGAAAATGAGAAAGGGGAAGTGAACAGGATTTTTCCCCTTTCTAAAACTTGATTTTAGGAAGTTTTTTCTTAGCTCTGAGACTCACTGCCCTTATCCTGGCAATGGAGGCCAAGGAATGCCTAGACTTTAAACACTTCATTCTGAAACTCTCTGCCTGGTCCTAGAAATGCAGGGTGAACACTTGATAGACATGTCTCCCTCATCTTTTTCTTCCCAGATTCCTTCCTTCCTTCCCCTCATTTTCCACATAAGCTGCACTCTTTTTTTTTTTTAAAGATATTTTTAAAAATTCATTCATCAGAGAGAGACAACTTGAGCACACAAGCAGGGGGAACAGCAGATAGAGAGAGAAGCAGGCTCCCCACTGAGCAAGGAACCCAGTGTGGGACTTGATCCTAGGACCTTGGGATCATGACCTGAGCCAAAGGCAGATACTTAACCAACTGAGCCACCCCAGCATTCCACATGTGCTGTACTCTTGAGCAAAGGACAGTATCACAGGGATCTAACGCCACAAATGTGATTATCACTGCAAAGGACTGAATGAAGATGTCTTTTCTGCAAGCTTGAAAAGTAAAAAGAAAAGGCACCATCACACATACACACTATTGATTTGTTGACGCTGAAACAGAAAACAGGAAACAGAAAAAAAAGACATCAAGGAGAGAAGCTAAAGGGGAGGCTTTGATATTAGTGTATGTTACTTGAATTGTAAAACTCAATGTCAACAAGCCTCATTTCACATTTAGTGTCAGAGGAAAGCATGTGGTGGAGGTGGTAAAGAATCTTACACTCTATTTTTTCAATCCATATTTCTCCCAAAGAGGAGAGCAATATTTGATTCACATCATGGGCAAATTCTTCATAAAACTGAGAAAAATATTGAACCTTAAAGTCAGGCAAAAATACTGTTATAACCAAAATGAAATATTAGCAAAACCTATTTTCTTTGAAGCAAAACACTGGCATTCCCATTATCCAAAAAACTGGAGGAGAATGTCAGATTCTGAGGATGAAAGGTGAAACAGTTATCTTTGCATCTTTTAAGAAATGACCTTTGCATCATCTGAGGGCTTGGCTCTTGATTTTTCTTCATCATTCTTTTTTCTTTCACTAGCTTCTCGCTCGCTGCAGAATAAAAAAAGGGTTCTTACTGAGTTTGTTTTTACTGAGTTTTTAAAATATTTCTCTAGTTCTAAACTTTAGCAAATCCAACACTACTTTCTTATATCTAAAAAAATATCTAAAATACTTGTTTTTTCACTAATGAGTCTTAACTGTTCGAATTTTCATAGCATTTGTGGCAATGCTATGAAATTTCAGAAATTCAGTCACTACACTGTCATTCAGAACGCTATGCTCCTAAAAGGCCATTGTATTTTTTTCCTTAGTAAAATATTTATATGGCTCTCATGGAGAGTTGCTTCACTTCTCCTTTTCTTTTTCATATTAAATTAGAACTGAACTCTCCAATATTGATTTTCTTCATGTAGTTATATTGCTTTCAAGTTTATAAATATCTGAAAACTATTATCTCCTTGAATTATTACGAGAAGTCTATTATATAGAAATTGTTTCCTTTACATACAAGAGGAAGTATATGGCACATGGCCCATTACTCAGCTGATGTACTTCCTCTCTGAAAGCCAGTATTTGGGCACCAAACAAGAGCTGTCTCCCTGTCCCAGATGCTCTGGGTATGATTGTGATAATCAAAATAAACCTATCTTGTGATAGTGTTCTAGAATCTCACTCTCCTCTTCTAAGGTGAAGGCCTAGTAGGTTTTTCATGTACAATGCCCAGGGCCTTAGGTTTTAAATTAAAAAGAGCCATGTCCTTGCAAATAAGGACCACCCATCAAACTGATCGATAATCCTCTTCACGTACAAAATGCTCTGACACATAGCACACTTGTTGACGTGCATCTTGCCATCTGGACCTCGAACAGGGTTATTTTCTCTGGTGCAGCTAAGTTTCCCCTCTCTCACCATACTCCGGAATT
Source organism: Meles meles (assembly GCF_922984935.1). Taxonomy (NCBI): domain Eukaryota; kingdom Metazoa; phylum Chordata; class Mammalia; order Carnivora; family Mustelidae; genus Meles; species Meles meles. The sequence goes on from NC_060068.1 coordinate 98,477,778, forward strand.
CGTGGCACTGATCCTGTCAAGAGAATAGAAAAAAGATGCTACCACGATAATCCAATCTCTAAAATTTAAAATATAATTTGTGAGACACAAGCTCATAATACTTGAGAAGGGAAAGAAAAATCTAGAAAAAACAAAATTTTCGAGATGGAGTATGATTTAGATGCTCTTTATTCAATATCTGTGCAGGAAGTTAGAATTCTCTTCATAGCATCCCTCTCAAACAATGACTTCGTCCCCATGGAATTTCACTCCTACCTCAGGCAGCCTGTACTGTGTTAACACAATTTTTAGCGAGTTGAGCCCCAAACCTGTTTCCCTGCAACGTACTCATCACTCCACACATAAGCAAACCCTGGAACGAACTGATAGATGCTCTTTGGCAAGATATTTGGCTCTGTTCCTCAAGAACAATTTTATTTTATTTTATTATAAAATAAATTTTTTTATTATATGCCAGGCATTTTGTTGTGTGCTCTAATGGATTTAAGAGAACACAAGATAAACACTCATTATCCCTATTTTATAGATGATAAACACTCATTATCTTCATGTTATAGATGAGAAAATAAGTCTCAGAGATTAAGTAAAGTCAGTGCTGGAATTGTGATCGGAAATCTGTAATGAGTTTTGTTATTTTCTGTGCTTTTACGTGGCAGAGGATAAAACTCCTAAACACTTGCAAACAGATAAAGCTGCATTTTATATCTACTGAAACATAAGAACCTTAAAAAGAAGACAGTGAAAATGAATCCACAGGATCTGGCCTCTGATGAACTTTTTGAACATCTACAGAAATTTGTCATAAAATTACATGTAAGCTCAAAGAGCCAAAGGAAAGATAAGGGAAAATTACTTAGAAAAATACTTCCAGTAACATGGATGGCAGTCACCCTTCCTTCCTCCCTCCCTTCTTTTCTTTCCCTCTCTCTTTCTTTCAAGAGATGGTATCTATTTATTTTAGAGAGAGAGAGTGTGTGAGTGGGGGGAGGAGCAGAGGGAGAGAGACAAGCAGACTCCATGCTGAGCAGGGAGCCCGACGTGGGGCCGGATCCCATGACCCTGAGACCCTGAGGTCATGACCTGAGCCAAAATCAAGAGTCAGACGCTCAACTGACTTAGCCAGCCAGTTGCCCCTATCCTTCGTTCTTTAAATTGTGATATCCATGAAAAACTCCAGGCCTACTTTTATCTGCAGTATTAAAAAAGTTCTCTGGAATACTTGATCAAAATATTAAATGTCTCACAGCGATAGTTTTTGTAAGTTGCTAGAATTATTTCCATTTCCAGCTACACAAAATCCCACATGCGTGTAAGTTTATGATAGCACCCATCTGCCTGTGCCTCCATCTTTGCTTTATGGGTGTGATCTCCAGTTCTTCTCTTATTATCTGGATGTAGTTATTATCTGAGCTTTTCTCAACTGAAACTCTAGAATAATACCACCTGCTGCATAGATTTTGGGAAGACTTATTAATTTTTTACTGATGTATAATTGATTATATTAGTTTCAGATAAACATAGTGATCTGACATATGCATACTTTGCAAAATGGTCACCCCAATAAGTCTAGTTACCGCCTGTTACCATACAGAGTTACTACGATGTTACTGACTGTATTCTTCATGTGTACATTATAGCTTCCTGACATTTATTCTAGAACTAGAAGCTTGTCCTGGGCACATGGTCCATATGAATAAATGTTATTATGATTTGTCCTGCATAAACAACCACCTGGATCTGCATGTACACAGGCAGTCTAAGAAATTTGTGAGACTCATGCTGTGTGAATAATCCTGTGAGCCTGGTGGTTTGAAATATATTATCTGGACTCCAGATGGCCCTTCTGTTCTGGGCGCCAAGCACCACAAATCTTGTCTCACACCCGCTCCTGCTCAAGGCTGGGCTGGCCCCCTGGAATGGAATCTGGGAGAGGAGGCAAACAGACATAGCCCAGGCTCCTTGAAAATACAGAAACATGGTAACATAGAAATGCAGCTCACTGCAAACTGCAGGTAGGCGGAAAATGTTTAATTTCAAACCCTATTAGTTACTCTATAAAAATGGCCCTTATGGGGAGGGTTGGTTGGAAGTCTCACCTGAGGGGAGGATGCTCTGTCCAGGTCTCCAGCTGAGACTCCAGCCAGGCTATTCCCATGGGCTTCCCCATCTAATGAGGTCAGATGTTGTGAGTACCTGATTTGATGTAACTTTACCTAATTCTCATTTATTGCCTACAACATTTTCATCTATATAGATTCCTCTCTTCTTCTGTTCCTATTAGGTTTCTATAATAATAATAAACTTCTCTTTCCTTTTTGAAACTGAAACACAGCTGTTGTGAATCTTCTGTTCAGAGCAACAGGTCTCTTTTTGCCACACAAACAAAGAAAATGTCTGGACATTTTTAAATATATGAATATATATTTTTTGTTTGAAATTTCTAAAACAGATATTAAAAAAAGAAAAATATTGCCCAAGATTATAAATAGAATAGACAGCTAGTAGAGATGAATTTGAAGTTGTATAACACAATCTTACCTCAAGGCCATTCAATTACTAAAATAAATAACAGATATTCCCAACATATTTTTTAAAAATGAAAATTACTATTAGTGGTTCATTTTATAAGTCAGTATAGACCAATGAAAAGTTCCCTCATTAATATTCCTTAACAGGAAAACTTTCCTGGGGAAACTTCATAATTTCTCTTTTCTAACTGGAGTCCATGGATGGATTAAAGGAGATTGTGCTGTGTCATATTCTATGTGTTAGTGTTGTAAAGCATCGAACATTATTTTTAAAGCCCTTATTGAATACAAGATGGCACTGGGACGCCAAGTCAAGAATTTACCAGCTGGAGCTCCAAGTTTTGGATATTTGCTTTTTTGGTTTATAATTCTGCTATCTATTTGCTTGATTATTTGTTTTAAAACTTCAGAGAAGAGGGGCACCTGAGTGGCCCAGTCAGTTAAGTATCTGACTCTTGGTTTTGGCTCAGGTGGAGATCTCATGGGTCATGAGATCGAGCCCCATGCTGGGCTCTGTGCTCAGTGGGCTGGAGATTTTCATCCTCTGCCCCTCCCCCCACCCACAGGTACCTGCTCTTTCTCTCTTTCAAATAAAAAATCTTTAAAAAAAATAAAACTTCAGAGAAGAAATCCACTTGATAATAACAGTAGCTTGGCGATTGTCATTAATCCTGCAAATAGATGGTAATTGCATCAGGGTTGCTTTCAGGGCATTGAATAGCATGTTATTTCTTTGCAAGACCTGGCCATGCTTTCCTGTTCATCATTATATTCAGAATGAGTGGGACAGAGAAAATATTTCATAAATAGTTGTTGAATGAATTAACCTTACCCCCCAAGCTTCCAGCTTTAGGTATTAATACATCCACACACACTACCTGGTTTTCATTGTTCTTTTCTCCTGTGTTTCTCAAGCTGTCCTGTTCTTTCTTTTTTCTTTCAGCTGCTTCCCTTTCCCTTGAAGAAAAAATGGAAAAAAACATTTTAGCTGAAGTGAAAAAAGCACCTCATTAATAATTAGATCTGTTTTTAAAAAGAAGTCATTTTTCAAACTGATAAGAAATGATTACCATACTTCAATATTCACAATTAAAGTCCCATTTTTGAAAATACTCACAGTTTGTCCTTACACATAGCACACTTATTGCCATGTGTCTTGCCATCTGGACCCCGCACAGGGTCACTTTCTCGAGTGCAGATAAGTTGTCCATTTTTCATTTGGCTTCTAAATTCATCACATGTGTCCTAAAGAGAAGGAAAGGTTATATTGGAAATGGCTGTTTTCACATAGTATTTGATTCAGCTTGAAAATCTGAAGATTTTGATTTGAGAGTCAGAGAGCCACTTAACCCTGCTGGGAGGCAGCATAATGACCTAAAACACGTCCACATTCTAATTCCTGGGACCTGTAAATACTCAGGTTGACATGGTAAGGACAAACTAAGGATGAAGATAGAATTAAGATTGTTAATTAGCTGCCCTTACCATGGAGAGATTATCCTGAGTTATCTGGGTGGCCCAGTGTAATCAGAAAGGTTCTCATGAGTGAAAAAGGGAGGCAGGAAAGTCAGTATCAGAGTAAGACAGCCTGAAAACAATTCAACTGGCCACTGCCGACTTTAAAGGTGGCCATGAGCCAAGGAATGCAGGCAGCCTCTAGAAGTTAGAAAAGGCTACGAAACAGATCTTCCCTAAGAGCCTCCACAAAGAGAATCTGTGTTGTGATAAGCCATTTTTGATAGTAAATTTTGATAGATTCTCCCCATCTATAAAATAAAGTTTAAAAAGGTGTTTGACCAGGCTGTTCAGACAATGAAGTAAACTACTATTTGTAAAAGTGTTTTGCAATATGTTAGACTGAAAGATTTCCATTTGGTATTAAATATCTACATTGAAAAAGTTACCAGCAATATTGACATGTATGATGGCTTCTGATCTTAGGGCAAAGATCTTGGGTGGTAACATTGACATTCACTTGCCCTGTTCGGTTTTTTTTTGTTTTTTTTTTTTAAGATTTTATTTATTTGCCAGAGAAAGACAGAGAGAGAAAACACAAGCAGAGGGAGTGGCAGGTAGAGGGAGAAGCAGACTCCCTTCTGAGTAGGGAGCTGGACATGATCCCAGGACCCTGGGATGATGACATGGGCCGAAGGCAGACCCTTAACCCCTTAACGGACTGGGCCACAAAGGCATCCCTTCTTTCCCTATTTTTGGTTGCCAAGTGCTGACCTACAGAAAGACCATTCTTGTCAAAATCTAGTTAATGACTCACCTTTTCTGGTGCTGATTCAGTCCCATTTGATCTGTAGCCAGAAGGCTTATTTTTTTCCTCTGCTTCTCTTTCCCTGGAATAGAAAAGAGTCAAGAGTCATCATGTTAACCCAAACTCAGGTTTGGAAGTAGCCTTACAGTTCATGTATCCTAAACCACCTCCTTCAAAGAGAATGTCTGTGCATCCTTGAGACGGACAGTCAGCTCTGTTATTAGCAATCTTCCTTATCACAGGGTATATAAGGTAGATATTATAGGTAGAGCAACTCAAGTTATTTCAGAGTCTCCTTTATTTGTGTCCAGATTTATCTCTAACTTTTGTCCTTCAGCCTTACTTCACAATCCCAGGACAACACAGAACAGGTTTGCTGAATCCATGACCTCTTCTGGATATTAACCCATCAGATATTTAGAGGCAAGTTTCAGGTCGTAAGCCCAGTGTCCTCATCTTTCCATCATAAATTGTGGTTTTTAATTCTCCACCAACTCATCATCCTAGTGCCTTGACAAGTAAGGCAACCCATTAGAGTATTATTTCTTAAAGGATGGAGTCCAAGATAGAAAGAAGACAAGTAATCTAGGAAGTACCTTGGGATCATGTTTGTTTGTTTGTTTTTTAATCTCTTACTTTTCTGATAAAATACCGATGTCAGTGGTCCCCTAAGTTTTCATGTGCATTAAGAAACACTGAGATTTTTAAAAGTTCAGATTCACTGACCATCCCAACAGGTTTACTGGCAAGATCTAGACTAGGATTCTAGCCTAACTTTTAACAAGCCAGGTCATTCCAATGCAGTTGGCTCAAGATCCAAATACTGCAAAACTCTAAAACACTTTTATCTCTTTCAAAGTTTTGTTTGGTTTTGTTCACAAAACAAACATGTGTATGAATGTATATAACCTGAATATGTATATATTCTTTTGAGGGAGTTCCCTCTGTATAGTAAAGTGGCAATAAAAGATATCCTAGAGATTCAAGCATATATGAAGTCATGACATTTTAATCAAGTACTATTGGAAAAAGGGGGTACTATAATGATTCAGTTTAGTGGAATTCTCGTGATAATCATGGCGCTGATCAAAAGCCTCCAGTGACCTTTGATCTCACATAGAATAAAATCCAACATCCTTCTCTTGGTCTAAAAAAACCCTTATCTGATCTCTCCAAACTCATTTTTCCTGCAAATTTTCCTGCAATAATTTTGAGACATGATGACCTCCTTTCTGTTTCTTGAGCTTGGTAATTTTTCATCTTCTGAAGTTTGCATTGGTTCTTGATCTGCCTGAAACTTTCTTCCTCCAGATGTCCAGATGGGTCACTTCACTCACTTTTTACCAGTATCCCTCACATGTCAGGCCTGCCCTGAATACCATAAACAAAGCAGCAACTGCAATCCCTTTCTGTTGCCTTCTGTTTTATTTTCCCATTGCTATCTGGCCTTGTGCTATGTAGTTATTTCCTTATTTATTTATAATCTGTCTTTTCTATATTACATTATAGTTCCATGGCAGGAACTTTGTCTTGTTCACATCAAGAATGCTTGTCCATGAGGAGGGCCTGTTACATAGCAGAGAGTCAAAAACCATTTATTGTCAGATGAACAATTTCCAAAGATCATAAAAAATATTCTATTTGTGTTGTGTTTTTTTTAAATACTCCACGTAAGTATCTTCTAATATAGATGATACTGGTCATGATGGCAAAATTTTATCTTCATAACTTTCTGCATCTGAGAATTATTTGTTCCTTAACCAAATTATCTACTATTAATATGTGATACAAAAGAAACAAAGTCGTAAGTGAAAAGCTATCTTGGTTATGTTAGTTGTATTTGCAAAGTAAAAGCTGGACAAAAGGGTAACAGGATAGTGTGAGAGATCATAAAATCAGTGCTTACGCTGTTACGTATTATTTACTAGACACATTTATCCCGTGCCAACTTTGTGCAAGGCACTGTATTAGGAGTTTTTACATAGTTCTGCTCATTTAAAGTTCATAAGAAACATTGTATGGCTCTGATGATTACTGCTGCCTCCATCCGCATTATAAGTACAAGCAGACAGAAGCCTGGGGGGTGAAATAACCTGTCCTGGAGCATGAAGCTCAAATCATCTGATGCTAAAACCCCAGCACTGCTCTACTCTACTGCCCTGCTTCTATTAAAGACTTTTCGTAATGTGAATAAATATTAGACTGGTATCCAGAGGAACTGAATTCTGGTTTCAGCTCTGAAGTTCACTCCCCCATGAAAACTTGAATTAAAAAAAAATTCAGGTTTTCTCATCTGTAAAATGCAACATTTATACTAATTAGATTTTCTCACGTGGCCTATACTATCACAAGATTGTCATTTCTTTTCAAGGAGAAAGGTGAAAAAGGCATATGTGTGGGGAAGCATTACTCACTAATTACGTATTGATTACATGCCATAATTAATAGAATTGTGCTATAGGCATCCAAATTTAGAACTATGAGTATCCATCAAGGTCACCTAGAAAACTACCTTAATATACAGCAGTGGTTATGTTGTTAACTTGCCTCGGGAACACAAATCAAGTGTGGCTGAGTTGGATAATCAAGCACTCCAATTCAGTACTGTTCACCATGGAAAAACAGAAGCAGCATACCCCGGATTATACAATAAATGTGTTATATGGTGTGTTGGAGAGGATGTGGAGAAAGGGGAACCCTCTTACACTGTTGGTGGGAATGCAAGTTGGTGCAGCCACTTTGGAGAACAGTGTGGAGACTCCTTAAGAAATTAAAAATAGAGTTTCCCTATGACCCTGCAATTGCACTACTGGGTATTTACCCCAAAGATACAGATGTAGTGAAAAGAAGGGCCATCTGTACCCCAATGTTTATAGCAGCAATGGCCACGGTTGCCAAACTGTGGAAAGAACCAAGATGCCCTTCAACGGACGAATGGATAAAGAAGATGTGGTCCATATACACGATGGAGTATTATGCCTCCATCAGAAAGGATGAATACCCAACTGTTGTAGCAACATGGACGGGACTGGAAGAGATTATGCTGAGCGAAATAAGTCAAGCAGAGAGAGTCAATTATCATATGGTTTCACTTATTTGTGGAGCATAACAAATAACACGGAGGACATGGGGAGATGGAGAGGAGAGGGGAGTTGGGGGAAACTGGAGGGGAAGATGAACCATGAGAGACTGTGGACTCTGAAAAGCAACCTGAGGGTTTTGAAGGGGCAGGGGGTGAGAGGTTGGGGAAGCCAGGTGGTGGGTATTATGGAGGGCACGCATTGCATGGAGCACTGGGTGTGGTGCAAAAACAATGAATTCTGTTACGCTGAAAAGAAATAAATTAAAAAAAAAATAAATGTGTTGCATGCATACAAGAAACAGGCCTCTTAAACTATGCCGGTGAGCTATCCCAAACGACGTTCACAGACTCTCCATACGATTTAGGCATCATATGTTCGAAAGCACAATTATCTACTGGGATGGCACTTATAGGTCACAGAATTTGATAGAAAAAATACAGTAGGAAGCAGACAGTGATTAGCTGCCATTGGTAGTGCTTGTGGTTCCTCGGGCAATGTATGGGAAAGAGACACTATTTGGGAATTAACAAACACAGTAATTTTCCTGGAGGGAGTTGTAAGTAAATGAGAAAGAGCCAGTCATTCAGGAGGAAATGGTGACTATGTTTTGGACTGCTAGAGGAAAGAAGTACTTACAGTATCTCTTTACACATGATACACTTATTGTTGTACGACTTGCCATCAGCATCATGTACAGGATCACGCTCCCGAGTACAGCTGAGTTTTCCATTTTGCATTTTGTCCCGGAACTCTGAGCATTGGTCCTGAGGAAGAAAAGGAGAGTAGGCCTCCAGATTATCTGATCTATTGTATTGCTGTTAAGTTTAACAAATTCAGTTCAAAATGATTTGAGTTAAGAAAAGTTCTGATTTTCTAGCATGGCTATCTACATGTAACATCTAGCACGGCTATCTACAGAGAAAGGGGGGACTGGAATCACCTATATTCTAAGACGCCAGTTGTCATGGATAATAATACTGCTTTTAAGATTCTACACAGGGAAATCATCAAGCTTGCTGGGACTTAATAGCATGGATGAAAGGTCATCAAACTAGGGCCTACAGGACTGATTTGTCCTGCTGCCTGTTTTTATATATGGGGTTTTATAAATAAAACTTGAAACATACCCTCACTCATTCAGGTATACTTATGGCTGCTCTCCGACAACAGTGGCAGAACTGAATAGAAGCAATAGCAATTATAACGACTCAGAATGCCTAAAATACTTGCTATCTGGCCTTTATAGAAAAAAAAAGCTGCTGACCTCTGGTGTAGATCATAGGGAGAAAGAAATGCTGGAGGAAAATACAAAGTTATGCAAAATGCCAAGAAGACAGGCTCAAGCGAACTGTGGAGTAGAGAGACAAAGGGCCTTACCAGCTTTTCCCCTTGAAAGTGAGGATATAGCCTCCTTAAGGAGAAAGATGGAAAAACAGAATAGCCAGAATTTATCAAAGACATACTGAGCCTGTGTCAGATCTGGAAGCAAAGAGATGGTCTTGATATCCCAAGGTTGTAAGAAGAGAGACCAAGCGGTTATCATCTTATGCAGCGCTGTTCACATGCCCAAGGAGGGGTTTACAGGCAGTTACTGTCATTCTGACCCTTCAAAATGTCTCAGGAAATGTGCTAAAAACTTGCCTAAATTGTTTTATTTTATCCTCTGTAAGAGCACTGCTGAATAAGGGAAACTAGAGTTTAGCAAGATGAAGTCATTTATTCTACACTGGACAAGTCCTGCGTGGCAGGGGCAGGATTGTACCCCAAACTATCTGGCTCTGAAAACCCCTGCTGTTTCACCTAATATGCTGCATGGATCAACAGAAAATCTCCCTCTCACATGTGGCTTCACTGAGGGAAAGAGAGAGTACTTAGAGAAGAGGAAGAGCATGAAATACTAACAGGGAAGAGCTCCACTATCTCTCCTAGGATCAGTTACTGGCCTGAGAGCTACATTATGTAAAAAGGGGTCAGGAGACACAGATGATGTCATCATGTTAATTATTCCAGGTTTAAGGAATAAAAATACACCCAGAGGAGATGAAAAATTGCTGAGATATTACGCTGCAGTTTCAAGGGGAAAGTCCCCTGTCCTTCCCAGGATGCTTTCACACCCCGCATGACCTCCATTCCCCTTTACCATGGGCTTGGCGTGGTGCCCTTGTCAGTGACTTGTGTCCACCCTGCCTGTGGGAATCAGAGGTCCTCTCACCTGAGCTTTGCCTCCTCCGCCACCGCCGTTGCCATGGGAACTATGCCCTGCAGCATTTCTCTGATCTTCCTCTTCTTTTCTCTTTCTTTCTTCATCTTCTTTCTGGCTGGAAATTAGAAAGAGGGAGGTAGGAAAGAATAGATTAAGGGAGAGTGGAGTGCATGTCTGCGAGTTCCTCCTCCTGTCACCAGATTAGATCTGTATAGAAAGTCACCAGCATTTACTGAACATCTCCCATGTTGCAGGCCCTCCTCTGAAAACAGAAAGACAAATTATGTGCAGTCCTTCTGCCTGGACGAGCTCTCTCTGCTGTAGAGGGAAACCAACACGTACATAAGCATAAGCAAGTCCATGTGAGCGATTTAGCCCTTCGTACATGCTCACTGTGACTCTCAGCTGGATTCTTCTCAAATGCCTCAGAGCCAAGAGGTCCAACAATAATTACCTTTTCCACCCAATGTGCCCTTGCTCCTGGATTCTCTACCTTCGGGGGAAAAACAAAACCCTGGAGCTGTCTCTGCTCCCGCCTCTCAGCTCCCACAGCTGTTGCCAGCATGGCACTGATTTCACATCTCACCTTTCCTGTTTCTCTCACGCTAGTTACTGCTCCCGGATTCCTGCAAACCCCTTCCACCACCAGCAGCATTCTGAATCTCGGTCCCTTCCTTCTCTTTTTTTCCCTTTCTACTGCTGACATAAATGAATCTTCCCAAAGGAACCATATTTATCCCACTTATCTCCTACCTGAAAATTTTTAGTGGTTTCCCATGATACACAGAATTGACTTCAAAATTCTTGAACTGCATTCAAACCCAGCAAAATGGCTAAGTTCTAACAAAACTAAGTGACTTGCTCTTTACTGTTCATATGGTTTCCTTAATTTAAGAGGTTTACCTATGTTTTTCCCTTCTCCTTTCATTCCTGCCTGGACTGTTTGTATCTTATCCAAATTATAAGGTCCAGGTATACTCCCCCATAAAACTTCTTATTAACTCTCCCTTCCCCGAAGTACTAGAACACATCGAATACATCATTTATCATTCAGCAATTCCTCCTTCATATTTTTAAAAGATTTATTTATTTATTTTAGAAAGAGAGCAGGGGAAGGGGCAGAGGGAGAGGGAGAGAAGCAGACTCCCCACTGATGGCAGAGCCCAATGTGGGGCTGGATCCCTGTACTCTGAGATCATGACCTGAGCCAAAGGCAGACGCTTAACTGAGTCACCCAGGTGCCGATTCTCCTTCCTATTATATGAACTTGTACCCATGTCTATTGCATCCATCTGTGTACAATCATTATTCACACTGTACACTGCAGATATTCAGTAAATGGCTATTGGATGACTGAAATATTTTATGTGTACTTCTGAGATTTATGTAAAGATTTTTTTTTCTTTTTGTGAAAAATGTGATATTTTCAAAAACATAGGTAGAAAAGTTAGACCGATAGTAAAATATATTTATTACTTTCCCAGAGGTATTTAAAAGATAATGTAGAAAAGGGATCCAATTAGACAGCAAAGGACTTTAAATTTTACCCTGTTGTGATCTATTAGTAGGTAGGCTTGACTCCAGAAATTATAGCGCATGTAGTACCCTAGTCATATATTGCCTGGTTCTAGAATTGTGAACATTGGCCTTTATAAGAAAGATTTGCCTGAAAACATTCTGCAGAGAATCATTTATTTCCTTGATATGTAAAGAAAGGAGAAACAATAGACATTATCTTCCTGGCTCTCTGGCTCCCCAACTCTGCCCACCCCAGCAGGGGCTTCATTTGAGCACTCACAACACAGCTTTGCACATGGCACACTTGTTGCCGTGGGTCTTGCCATCTGGGCCACGCACAGGATCATTTTCTCGTGTACAGAAAAGATTTCCATTTTGCAAAAGGCTCCGAAATTCACTGCATGTATCCTACAGGAGAAGAAAAGGCAAGAGCCGTGGATATTTTCATATAAATTACTTTGTTGGGTTCCTTCCAAGAGATTTCTAATAAAACAGGTACAGAAAATGACCTCTGGGTATTTTTCCTCCTGGCAATTATTTCCATTCAATTCCTACCAAACATGGATGACTTAATAAGAAGTTTGTTTTTCTTTTTCCTTGAGATTTAGCCCCCAAATTCAGACTGAATCTGCACCCACACATAAGAAAGAATCCCTTAATAACCTGGCTTCTTTGAGAACTGGTCACTCATCTTTGATGGGGGCAAGCAAATGACCACAAACCTGAAAAAAATCTACTTGGAATCAACCTTTTTGAAACCAAGAAAATATTATCCCAGATTATTCTAGCGTGCCCGATGTATTTTTTTTTTAAGATTTTATTTTTATTTATTTGACAGACAGAGATCACAAGTAGGCAGAGAGGCAGGCAGAGAGAGGAAGGAAAGCAGGCTCCCTTCTGAGCAGAAAGCCTGATGCAGGGCTCGATCCGAGGACCCCGGGATCATGACCTGAGCTGAAGGCAGCGGCTTAACCTACTGAGCCACCCAGGTGCCCCCCGCCCCCCAATGTATTATTTTTATTTTCCCCAAAATGCTGGCACCAGAAATAATTAAAGTGAGGAACACAACTGATGTGACCCAGTGTGGTCATCCAAACGACATAGTGGGTTAGGAATAATGCTAGGTTTGGTGTCTGGAGATCTAAGTTTGAACTCCTTTGTTTCCATTTTTCAACTATGAGAACTTGAAAATATGAACAGGTGGAATCTGACGTCAATCGTGCCACTGAAATTTCTTCCTTCTCTCTGGATTTCAAATCTTCATTTAAAAATTCGGGAATGAGTTAAAAACCGATGTTTGCAAACTATGACCTATAAGCAAAATCTGACCCACCATCTAGTTTTGTAAATAAAGTCTCTTTGGAACACTTCTATGCCCTGCATATTACCTACAGCTGCTTTATAGCTGTGACAGCAGAGTTGGAACAGAGACTGAATGGCCATGATCTAAAATGTCTACTCACTGGTCCTTGAAGAAGATTCTATCAATTCCTGGACAAATGATCCTTGAGTTCTCTTACTTTGGTTTTCAGTAATTCTATGTTTTTGTTTTGTTTTGTTGTTTGTTTGTTTTTTTTTAACAGAGAAACTGCAAAACCTCATCTTTACTGTGGTATTAACCTTCCAGGATAACTACCTTTTCAGCTTCTCTTTTAGCTTTTGTTTTGGATTCAGCTTCTTCTTTTTCTTGTGCTTCTTGCTGGCTGTAGGAGGGGGAGAAGGGAGTATCATTACTGGCACCCAGTACCTATTATCCTAATGGGAAAATCTCACTAGACAGAAATATCCCATTATTTCCATACTCTACCAACTGAGCATGGGAGTAGGAAGGTAAATGCCCAGCTCTCCATATTGTTTTTTGTTTTTAATGTTGCTTAAAGAATAAGACACATGCATCACAGGAAACCAGCCAACAAATTTTTAGCACTACATTCTTCTGGAAATATGAAGATCTTGTCCTTCTCAGAAAGCAATGAGGATGCTTGAAAATATTTACTAGATGTTAGCAAACGTTCAATTTGGTAGCACCTAATGATCACATCTTTGGATTATTCATGGTAGTAGGTATGCAGAGAACAGGTATCTCAGTCCTTAGATGCCATTAACTCTGGAGAAATCTGCTGTGAGCACATGGTCCAAGAACACTTTAGAACACTGAGAATACCTCAAAGAAATGCGCAAAGTGTATGGTTTTATAACTGTAAATTCCTGAAGTCCATGCAAAGATAGCTTCCAGATCTACTTCCTAGAGAAAACCTTCAGTGTGACCACCCTTGCCTGCCCCAGGCCTATCTTTCTCCACACTCAGCAGCAGTGGATGTGGCTCTACTCACAAGAAGGCTTCACACATGGAGCACGTGTTGCCATGCATTTTCCCATCTGGGCCTTCAATGGGGTCGTTCTCTCTAGTGCAGGGGAGTCGTCCGTTTCTCACATAGTTACGGTATTCACTGCACAACTCCTACCAAATGAGGGTGGATTTAAGAATTAGGTAACTAAATACTGGAGAACTCCTCCACATCACCCCTCTGAAAACTGTGATAGAATGCTCCCAAACAGTGGATACATCAAAACGGTGATGTAGAAGGTCAGTGTTACCAAGATACTTTTCAGGGGTCTAGGTCACACATTATCTGGAAAATAAGATTATGTTACTGATCTCATTAGAAAACCTTCAATTCAACTCAAATATTATTCTGGGCTAGGTACTGTAAGATAGATGAAGAATCATCTATTGTTCCTTTCAAAAAAAAATTGGTGATTGGCAGAATAGTATTTCTTACCCCCCAAATTTGTCCAAGTCCTAATACTCAAATCCTGTGAAAATATTACCTTATTGGGCAAAAGGGAATTTGTGAATATAATCAAGTTAAGAATGCTGAGATGGGGAGATTCTCCTGGATTATCCTAGTGTCCCCAATGTAACTGCAGGGGTCAGTTCCTACAACTGGAAGAGTGAGACAGGAGAGACTGAGAAGCGTTAACTGCAGAGGAACAGTCAGTCAGAGACATGATGCTGTTGGCTTTGAAGATGATGGAAGGGGTCTAAGAGCTAAGGAGCATGATGGCTTCCAGAAGTAAGAAAGCAAAGAGACAAATTCTCCCCTATAGATTCCAGAAAGAAACACAGCCCTACCAACCCTTTCAGTTCAGTGAGACCCAGGTCAGACTTTTAATGTAAAAACCAAAGATAATAAGTTTGGGTTGCTGTAGGCCACCAGGTTTGTGGTAATCTGTTAGAGCAACCGTAAAAACCAAATACAGAGTATTTAGAGCCTTTAGAGAAAGTGCACAGAAGCATCTGTAGTTAGAATAAAACAAATGATATAATTGAGAAATAAAAAAAAAATGCTGGCATAATAGATGACAGAGTTATTAAGTATATTGTTTAAATGGGGAAAATCTGGGGCACCTGGGTGGCTCAGTGGGTTAAAGCCGCTGCCTTTGGCTCAGGTCATGATCCCAGGGTCCTGGGATCGAGCCCCACATCGGGCTCTCTGCTCAGCAGAGAGCCTGCTTCGCTTCCTCTCCCTCTGCCTGCCTCTCTGCCTACTTGTGATCTCTGTCTTGCTGTCAAATAAATAAATAAAATCTAAAAAAAAAAAATGGGGAAAATCTTTGCAGAGCAGCTAATACTTATTCTGAGACAGGAAAAGTAGTCAGAATTTTGACAGAAGAAAGGGATAGTCATGTCTGAGTATGAGAGGGCCATACAGAAAGTAAAGTTCATTTCATGTATAATCCTGAAGACTTAAGGCACATGGGGGACTGTGCTGATATACATGGATAAGTTTCCCAGGACTTCACAAAAAAATGTACATAATAATATTTTATAAGTGAAGAAAATAAGACACAAACTATTTGCCTTACTGGGAGGGAGATGCAGCCAGTATTTGAGGCCTGGCAGTGTGAGTCCAGAGTTCAGGTTTTTAACCATATGTGACTGAGTCCATAAGATGGACTACCTTGAATTAATGCTTGGTGTGTCCAAGAAGCAACAAGGTGGTCACTGTAGCTGGCACAAGGGTGGCAATGGGTAGAGTAGGAAATGAGGTCTGAGAGGTAGCAGAGGGCAGATCATGCATGGCATTGTAAACCACTTTCTAGTGGCCTGGTTCTTACTTGGAGTGTGATGAGTAGCCACTGGGTGGCATAAGCTGCCTTATGTTTTTAAATAATTACTTTGGTTTCTGAGTTGAGGGTAGATTGTAGGGAACAAAGGTGAGAGCAGGGAGAACAGTAAGAAGTCAGGTCTTCCAAATTATAAAAGGATACAGAAGAGGAGAAATGAAGAGTTGACCGTACCCTATAGGACTCTTACAAATGGTGACAGGGTGCAAAATCTAAGGTATATCATGGGCATTATAGCCAGAACTTGTGGTCTAATTGCTAGCTCTCAAATTATTAACTATATGTATTTTCTAACTTCTTATCTGAGCCTCTGAGTCCTCATCTATAAAATACAGATGACAATACATACATTAATAGTTACTACAAAGATCAGTCCTAAAATTGCTATACCATATGGCATATAGCAGTAAATAAATAATTAATAGCCACCACCATCATCATCATATGAGAATGGAAACCCAAGGCTCAAAAATACCATTAAGCAATTTCCCCCAAATCTCACAGAAAATTAATTGGGATTAAAATTTAGGGTTTGTCATAAGATACTCTTAATCTCACAAAACAAACTGAGGGTTGCTGGGGGGAGGGGGGTATGGAGAGGGTGGTAGGGTTATGGACATTGGGGAGGGTATATGCTATGGTGAGTGCTGTGAAGTGTGTAAACCTGGCAATTCACAGACCTGTACGCCTGGGGCTAATAATACATTATATGTTTATAAAAAAATTTAAAAATTATAAAAAAAACAGGATTTGTTTCTGTTTTGTTTATTTAGAACTAACCATCCTTACATAAAAAGATACAGAGAAAAATCTAAAATCTGCCTATATTGGTTTGTATTCAGACAACAAGACAGCCATCTGTATACACTTGTTTTTTTGGGATAATACTATTCACATGGGCAGTGGAGAAAATGATGACTGACCTCTTCTCAAATGCACAAGCAACTAAATCATATTTAGTGTGAATGGGAAGAAGGGATCTTCTTATACACAAGGATCCAAATACATGATCTCTTCTGTGAAGTCAATAAGGACACTGGAATGAGGAGGTGGGAGTGGGAGACTTGTCTAGGGGAATGGAATATTTATGTGATTCTAATATCTAAAACAGTTACCTGTGCTGCTTCTCTTTTCACTTTCTCAGGCTTTGCTTTGTCCTTTCCTTCCTTGCCATTATTTTTCTTCTCTTCTTCTTCTTCAAGTTTGCTGCAATTAAAAACAAAGAAGATACAAGCTAAGTACAATTTCCCATTTCTATGATAACGTATTTTAAAAAGGGATGAGGACCTTTCAGACTTGGTCAGATTCACACTTCAGTAAAAATTTATCCAGTCTAAGAGATTCTATCATTATCACTGTGCCCAATAATGCAGATAATAAGCAAAATAATAATAAAATATAATCCGCCTTAAGAAAAAAAACTAGCATGATCTTTTATCAATATGAGACCCTCAAGTAGTCTTGATTCCATCAGTCTTATCCCATCAGTGACTTCAATGATCTGAAAGAAACCACAGTTACCTGGATTTTTAAAATTGTGCAACTTTTTGTATGTAAATAACAACCATATTAGTGATGAAAGCTGAGGTGATACCAAGTCAGATGATGAGCCCATAGTCAAAATAAACCATGTTTCACTATAAAATTAAAATTTTAGATATCATTTTAAGGCAATTAATATTCAAGTTGAAGTTCAAGTTGTAGAATAATTATCCAAGTCCAAGAAGATTCAATAATTAATATGTTAGGTTGATCATGAGCCTAAGCTTCTGGCTTTCTTGCCATTTTCTATTGATACACAGCTTATCAAAGCTGGAAAATCTGATCACATTCCCAACTAGTCATCACCACAGCATGGACAAATGGATCAAGCGAGAAAAGAGTCTTGATTTCCTGAATGTCAGGCTACTGTGTACACTACTGGCCTAGTCTGTCAGTCTCTCCTTTAAGGAACTATGTGCATATACCTGAAATTGGACAAGGACATGTGCAATTTTAGGGACAAAAATAACCTTACACCTTTTCAACAGATATTATTCAAACATTTTCCTCAACATTTACCTTAGCATGAGACTCTGTAGAGGATTAGGAGTCTAAGAAGGAGGAGAACCTGAGGAAGGAATAATCCATTTCTCCTATACTGTCTCACCCAATGGAGCTTTGGTCCCACTCACCAAAACGATGGCCTAAAAGTCCCTGGACTTGGCTCACAAGAAAACATTTCAGTAAACATCTATTGTATGGGCTTGCTTCTTAGAGGCTTTATTCTCTATGCTAAACCACTTATCAAAGTGTTTACTTCAGCTATACACAGTAATGTTCCTGAAAGGATAAATGCAATCCATTCCACTTCTCATTTGGATTATTTGAACACTTCTTTCCTACTGGCTTCCTAACTTCTGTCCAACTGGTTTTCCCTTAGCCAATAGCTGAATATATTCACAGAATCATAAAATGTCAGGAGTAAGAGAGAGAGACAAAGATATCACTGCATCCAGATCATGAAACTTCTTCTCTCAGTTATGAATGATGATTATAAAGTGTTCAAAATATAAATTAAGACTTTCCCATGGCTTAACTAGATGATAGACGATAACTGGATAGAGAATCATACTGTCACTGTGATCCATTATTACTTAATGTCTTGTCCATGTGCTTTTAAACTTACATTGCATACACACCACAGTATATATTCTACACATTTCTGAGGAAACTGAGACTCAGACATGACCGATGATGAAGAGATTCAGTGGGACAGATGTACTCACAATAGGCTTGCACACATGGCACACTTGTTTCCATGCATTTTGCCATCGGGGCCGCGGACAGGGTCATTCTCCCTGGTGCATATAAGCATCCCATTCCTCACTTGGTTCCGAAATTCACTGCAGAGCTCCTGGAAAATATTTTTTCAGAATGACTCTCTACCTTTCCTATACCTTTGTCTCTTCTGAGGAATAAATGATGCAGAATAGAAGAAAAACAAAAAGGGATGACAGGGAGCAGTAAATTAGTAAGTATATATAAAGCTTCCATCGTGGACTCAGAACTGTCCTTGCACTAGAGTGGATCTGGAAAAATTTATCATCATCATTCTCCCAAAGCTGCTTACACTCTAGGTGCAGAATAAGGCTGACAAAATTGGCAGAGAACAACACACATATATTTGTGTTATGTTACATATCACACTCTGTGAAAGCTATGAAAGATCAAAGGGCCAGGAGTTCAATGGACCAAGAAGAGGAGGCTTCCTGCAGAAACTTCCTGGAAGAATACTGCTGAGCCTTCATGAGAATGAAGGGCATCTTGCCATTTGCAACTACTTGGGTGAAACCAGAGGACACTGCTATATGAAATAAATGAGACAGAAAAAAAAAAATATGGTATGACCTTACTCGTATGTGGAATCTGAAAAGGCTGACCTGAAAGAAACAGAAAGTAGAGTGGTATTTGCCAAGGGCTGGGAGGGTGGAGGAAATAGGGAGTCGCTGGTCAAATGGTGTACATTTTCAGTTATAAGATGAATTAAGTTCTGGAGATCTGCTTTAGAGCATGGTAATTATAGTTAGCAATACAATAGTATACTATGCAGTAGAACTGAAACTTGCCAAGAGAGTAGATGTTAAATGTTCTCACCACAAAAAAAGAAATGTATTTATGTCATAATGTGATGTGATGCAAGTGTTAGGTAATGCTATAGGAGTATCATTTTACAATATATGAATGGACCAAATCAAGACAATACACACAATGTTAAACTTATACAATGTCGTATGTCAATTATATCTCAATAAAGCTAGAAAAGTTAAAATGAGAAGAATGAGCAAAAAAATTGGTGGCTCTCGATTTGTCTTTAGAAGGCTGAGAAAGAAAAAAAGAAATGCACAAACTAAAAAATAAAGATATATCTGAAATAAAGATATGGAGGAGAGGGCAACTGTGAGTCCTTGGAGAAACTGACACGTTCCTGGGAGCTCCTTGATAAAGTAGAAGGATAGGGGATGCAGATTTCAAACAGGAGAGGTACAACAGGAGCAGACGGAAGGAGAAATGTGTTAAGACCGACTGAAAAATCTAAGGTGATTTAGCAGCTGATCAGATAATATGGATAAAACAAGTGTTCAATTCTAAATTACCAATAAAAAGATGGTTTCAGGGGCGCCTGGGTGGCTCAGTGGATTAAGCCGCTGCCTTCGGCTCAGGTCATGATCTCAGGGTCCTGGGATCCAGCCCCGCATCGGGCTCTCTGCTCCGCTGGGAGCCTGCTTCCTCCTCTCTCTCTGCCTGCCTCTCTGCCTACTTGTGATCTCTCTCTCTGTCAAATAAATAAATAAAATCTTTAAAAAAAAAAAAAAAAGATGGTTTCAACTAACAGAAAGAAAGTTCATATGAAAGTGAGCCAGTTTAAAGATGGACTTTTAGGGGCGCCTGGGTGGCTTAGTTGGTTAGCCTTCAGCTCAGGTCACGATCCCAGAGTCCCAGGATCAAGTCCCACATGGGGCTCCCATCTCTGCCGGGAGTCTGCTTCTCCCTCTGACCTTCTTGCCTCTCATGCGCTCTCTCACTGTCTCTCTTTCAAAAAAAAAAAAAAAAAAAAAAAAAAAGATGGACTTTTAAACTGTGTTAATTTTCCCCAAATAAATATTAGGCTTATACTTTGCATTTATTAGGTAATAAAATCCATAAAGGTAAATCTTGTTTATGTTCATGATATAAGAGTAATCCAACATCACATACAGACAGATTTCTTGTGCTACTTGTGACAACAGAAATCTAAGAAAAGCCAAATATGGAGAATATACTCTACAGAGTAAGTTAACCCTCTCCTTCTTATAAAATGAAACTCAAAATCTCATGGAGCACTGGGTGTTGTGCAAAAACAATAAATACTGTTACGCTGAAAATAAAGAAAGAAAGAAAAAAAATGAAACTCAAAATATGAATTATCATGCAAAAAAATTGGTACTCTACAAGCTTCTACTTGAGACCACTTTTTACAGGTGAAAGCTTTTTTGTTGTTGTTCATTTCAGGCACGGCAATTGAAAAGGAAAACCTTTTTGCTAATGAGATATCTAGAATACCTTAAGGAGGAAACAAATGTCAAGGCATAGCATTCACAGTCCTGAAAAAAATTACCTTTGCAGCTTCTCGTTTAGGCTTTGTTCTTGCTCTTTCTTCTTGCTGACTATAAGGATCAGGAGAGAGCAAAAGAAGAAATGGGTCTTAATACAGTAGAGTAGATTCTTAACATTTACATGTTGATCATCTGTTGCTTTGACAATTCTCAAGCACCACCAAAGATCCACTCACAGCAATTTGTAATTTTATTGGGTGATAAACAGAAATGATTCATTTCACCTCAAGAGAACAGTGTACAAGAAAAAGTCCCTTAATGAGTAAACCCATTCAGCTCCTCAGCAAGTACACAGCAGTAATACTTTCCTATTGGCTGATTCTTTTGCATCTATAATAGCTCTCGATAAAGTGCTAATATCTGGCTTGTACAGCATGGTGGTTAAGAGGACAGATTCCGGAGCTATAACGAACACAAGAGATGTCTGAACCTCTCTCTGCTTCCTCATCTTTAAATGTGGAAGAAAGGAGGGATAGGAGGAGTAGTAACCACATTCTTCTCACAGGATTGTTGTGAGCATTGAGTGAATTGATACTGTAAAGCAACTAGAGAAGTATCTGGTACATAATGAAATGATTGACAAAAGTGATATAAATGATCACTATCATCATCACTGTAATTATTATTAAGAGTGAACCCTCCCAAAAAAGGCATATGATGGAAATGAAGTGAGAGTGATAGCCCTTAACCATTTTTGATAACTAATGGTGTTGCAAATCAAGATTAGCACAACTAGATCTATAATCTAAACAATTTAATCCTGTTAAATATGTAAAAAAGTTTTCATTTTAAGATATAAAAATGTGTAAATAATATGTAAAAATGTTATGGTTCAATCAACATAAGACTTTTTCATTTATCAAATTAAAACCTTTTTAAAAGGTAAAAAGACGGGGTGCCTGGGTGGCTCAATCAGTTAAGCATCTGACTTCAGCTCAGATTATGATCCCAGGGTCCTGGGATTAGGCCTCAGCAGGGAGTCTGCTTCTCTCTCCCTCTGCGCCTTTTCCGGGCTCATACTCTCTGTCTCAAATGGATAAATAAAATCTTTAAAAAAAAAGCTGAAAAGATAGCTTGTATATGGTATGAACGTGTGCAAGAAAAGACTATGGAGGGAAAATGATTCTCAAAAAAGCAAAGAGCCTTTGCTAACATACCCACAAAATATGACATAGTCAATCTTTATTTCTTTTTGGTAAGGAAGTTTGACAGTGATGGGAGAAAATTACTAAAATAGGCCCCAAATTGCGATGTGTCTCATACTTCTTTATATGGAAAGTGATCTAAACTTTATCATGAGTCTAAGTTGACTAAAAATTTAAGAAGCATTTTCTTTCCATACTGGGAAATTACCAGAGGATGCAGCAAAGCTGATCACTAGGTGGCAGAATTACTTCTTTGTCACTGAAAGATGAATGTCCAGGTAAAGAAAAACAGACTGAAAGAAGCCTAACTACAGGCAAATATAATCAATTGCCAGAAGTTATAAAGGCATTGCTAAATGATTATATCTACAGCATACAGTGGAAAACATCATTTTCTTTTTTTTTTTTTTTTAAAGATTTTATTTATTTGACAGAGAGAGATCACAAGTAGATAGAGAGGCAGGCAGAGAGAGAGAGAGAGAGGGAAGCAGGCCCCTGCCGAGCAGAGAGCCCGATGCGGGACTCGATCCCAGGAGCCCGAGATCATGACCTGAGCCGAAGGCAGCGGCTTAACCCACTGAGCCACCCAGGCGCCCCAAAACATCATTTTCTTCATTTTTTTCCCCTGCACTGATATTTCCATCATTTCCAACTTCTCTGGGCCTTTTTGTTGTTATCTATAACTCAGGATAATGCAAGAAAGACCCACTTCATATGTTTATTGTGAAGCTTAAATGGGATTAGGTATCAAAGCTTTTAGCAAGTATGTGCCAATTACATGCATTCAATAAATGTTGGTTATGATGATTTGGTTATTAGTGCTTTCATGCCCAAACACTAAGGGACCAATCTTTGGGGTTATATATAATGCTTTTCACCAGGGAAGACTGAATGACTAAATCTTTACAGAGATTCTGGGCATATAGAAAAATCAACTGGAGTATCCCTTAGGATAAAGATCAAAAACCTTAAAGGATATCATAGACTTTTGTTTGAGAGGATACATCGTGTCATTTATTCTACAGGTGTATTTTACTCCCCTGAAAACTAGAATCCAGCCTTTACCACTCCTAAAGCAGGCTTTACCTACTTCAACTATTACAAAGTTCATCTTCATGTCGCACCCAAATCTGTATCCCTAAAGATCTCATCCATTTTAATTCTACTCTTTGAGTTCAGATAGTAAGAAGAAAGGTAGTAAACTAAAACGAACAAACCTTTCTCTTAAAATTTTCCATGCACGATAATAATATTTTATATGTAATCTCATCCATTCCTATTTAAGCTGATAATCCTTCAGAAAACCAAAAGCAATTTGTATGGTTATCATAGAGTAGTCTTTTCTCTGAATAAAAGATCTTGAGTTACCTTGAAAATATCCTAAAAGAAATTATTACAGTTCTCTTTAGATCACAATAATCATCATCTGAGAGCTCTCCACTTCTTGTTTTTGTGTTTTCTTGTGTGTGGGTTTTTTTTTTTAATTTAAATTCATTTATATGTGACATCTAAGAATGACCACTGCCCTGAAGAGAAAAACGCATTATTCACAATTGTTTGAAAACTTCTCTCAGTTCTTTCTCCCTCTCCTTCCGAAGTCCTGGGCTCTACTCACAAGAAAGCCTCACACATGGAGCACGTGTTGCCATGCATT
Organism: Meles meles; assembly: GCF_922984935.1. NCBI lineage: Eukaryota > Metazoa > Chordata > Mammalia > Carnivora > Mustelidae > Meles > Meles meles. The sequence goes on from NC_060068.1 coordinate 98,501,438, forward strand.
TTCCCATCCGGGCCCCTGATGGGGTCATTCTCTCGTGTGCAGACAAGCTGTCCATTCTTCCTTAATTTGCGGTATTCACTGCATAATTCCTGTGAAATTGAGGAAGGAAGTTTGAGGTTTTGAACACAGATCGGGTCAAGTTGGAAACAGCTAAAGTTTAGACTTTTTTTCTTAAGTGGGGATCAGTAATTGGCTTATTTTAGAATAGCTCTTAACTGGGAAGACATGACTATTTTTAAATGATAAAAGTTACACACCCTTGATCTGGAAATAGTCACACATGCACAAGGGTATATGCTCATATATAAACAAACATGAACTGTACAAATGTTTCCTACAGTTTCAGGGGATTTATGAGTTTCCTGGATGCCATCTATGGAGTCCAGGTCCTCTGACTTTTGGAGAAGTTCCCCTCACCTCAAAGGGAGCTGTGTTCTCAGATTCTCTCTTATTTCTTGACTCACTTTCCTTCTTTTTCTTTTCTTCTTCCTCTGTTTGGCTAAAAAAACAATGATTAAAAAAGACATCAGTAAGGATCATAGAATGTCCAGGTTGAAAGTGACCTCAAATATCACTTAAATATTACAGTTAATAATTATTAAATTCTGGGGTCCCTGGGTAGGTCACTCAGTTAAGCATCTTCTTTTGGCTCAGGTCATGATCCTGGGGTCCTGGACTCGAGCCCTGCATTGGGCTTCCTGCTCCCTCTCCCTCTACTTCTCACCACCTTCCTCCCCTGCTTGTGCTCTCTTTTTAAAAAAATAAAAAAAATAACAAACAAACAAACAACCCCCCCCCAAAACCCTTACTAAATTCTTACTATGTGCCTGACCTGGTGCTCATTCTATGAAATCTTCCAAACTGTATGTTATAAAACTACTACTATAACCCCATTTACAAATGAGAAAACTGACAGAATGGATCAATTTCCCAAGGACACAGAACTAACAAATGTACACTATAGATTTAAACCCTAATCCAGAGGAAGTTTTTTCATCTTCCACTACTCAAGATTTCCAATACTCAGTAGGTCTGATTACTGTCTAGCTTTTCCTTAATCTGCTAGTAAATTCTCTACTTATATCATCCTTGAAACCCCATAGAGGTCATTCTACCCCTAAGTCCTCAGGCTGTTAGGAAGATGCTCCTGGCATTGAGCCAGACCCCTTCCAGAGCTTTCACTCATTGCTCCCACTTTTATGCACAGAGACAACCTAGACCTAATATCGATAAAACAAAAGCTACTTGGAAATTTCAAGACCATGACTCCCCCTTTGCTAAATGTACCGAGGCTTAAGAGTCCTTGAAGGACACTGTTTTATTCATTTCTCCTTCTTCTTTTATTTTTTTTTTAAATTTTCATTTACTTTTTAAATTTCTTTTTGGTGTTCCAGAATTCATTGTTTATGCACCACACCCAGTGCTCCATGCAATACGTGCCCTCCTTAATACCCACCACCAGGCTCACCCAACCTCCAACACCCCTCCCCTCCAAAACCCTCAGTTAGTTCCTCAGAGTCTCATGGTTTGTCTCCCCCTCCAATTTCCCCCAACTCCCTTCTCCTTTCCGTGTCCCCATGTCCTCCGTGTTATTCATTTCTTCTAAATTTGTTTTTGCTTTTCTGCTGTAGTGGTCCTCTCATAATGGAACACAAAAATGAAGCAGAAGAAGAGAGAGATGTTGAACATACAGTCACACATATCAATTTATAGCTACTGACCATGCTCAGTGCTATGAAGCAAAGTCTTGATTATCATGAAAGACAAAGTGTGAAGTTAGGGATGTAGAGTAGGCTTTACCATGGCTGTTCAAGCTGATGAGACACCTGGGAGGGGCTCACTCCACCAGATACTCATCATTCTTATTCCAAGTCATTCCTCTAGGTCCTGTGTATGAACTAATGTACCATTTCACATATTGGTATGTTTGCTTTGTGATGTGTTGTGTAATTTCAGATGACTTCATAGCCCTCTCTGCAAGGGTAAGATCCTTGTTTTACATCCTGTACATTTCCACAGGAACCCAATTAGTGATTGATAAGCAAGAATGATTCTTTGGAGTTGGTTAGGAGTGATGTCACCATGATGGTAACATAGGTGGTTGTTAACTTCCCTTCCCTTCATCAGAACAACCAGCTTCTATTTAAGACACGACTGAGAATCCTAGAACACAAGGACAAGCTTGAAATATGCATTGCACCTCAGAGACCAAGCCAGACTGAATTAGAAAGGTAAGAGCAGCAGCTACATGTAGACCCCATTGCCCCCCCGCCCAGCACAGAGCAGAAATTACTCTTTGATAATGATGACACTGTGCAAAAATGCCATTGACAGGAAACAAACACAACTTAAGAAATAAAATATAAAAAGTTAAAATTAAAAAACAAAAAACAAAGCAGAGGGGAGCCTGGGTGGCTCAGTGGGTTAAAGCCTCTGCCTTCGGCTCGGGTCGTGATCCCAGGGTCCTGAGACTGAGCCCCGCGCTGGGCTCTCTGCTCAGCGGGGAGCCTGCTTCCCTTCCTCTCTCTCTGCCTGCCTCTCTACATGTGATCTCTGTCTGTCAAATAAATAAACAAAATCTTTAAAAAACAAACAAACAAACAAACAAAAACAAAGCAGAGAGGACAAAACTCTCCCTCATTTTCCCAGGTACAGCGCTACTCACAAGAACACCTGACACATGGAGCAGGTGTTGCCATACATTTTCCCATCTGGGCCCTGGATGGGGTCGTTCTCTCGTGTGCAGGGGAGTTTTCCGTTACTTACAAGCTTGCGGTATTCACTGCACAGCTCCTGCCAACATAGAGAAAGCAAGCTGGATACATTTTATTTCTATTCCAAGCAGAAGACTGGAACATCAACATTGGCAGAAACTAATGTTATGCTTCTTTGACACCAGGACTTTATTTGTGTTTCTCTCAAATGTAAAATTTAATTCAACAAAAAGAACTCATCATTTACTAAGAGATGGAAACAAGACATAATGGGAAGTCACAATATAATAAATGAGGTAGACAAGTAAACTCCACTATAATCTAAACACATTAAAACATGGGTGGCAGAGCCAGGGTGGCTCAGTCGGTTAAGTGTCTGCCTTCAGGTCAGGTCATGATCCCAGGGTTCTGGGATGGAGCCCCAGGTCAGGCTTCTGGATTGGTGGGGAGTCTGGTTCTCGCTCTCCCTCTGTCCTTCCTCCTGCTCTGCCCTTCCCCCTGCCCTGCCCATCTCCCACTCATGCTTTCTCTCTCCCATGCTCTCCCTCTCTCTTGCAAATAAGCAAAATCTTAAAAAAAAAAATTGTGTAATATAATAAGTGCAAGTATACAGGTACAAGGAAATCTGAGAACCCAGAGGTTGGGGCCATGAGATCTGTTGTGAAAACTGGGAAAGACGTCACATAACAAGAATAATTTGAGTGAGACTGAAGAGTAAACAGCATTTTTTTGGGTAAGAAGGGGATTGCAGAATATGCATACAAGACCCTTAAGTTGGGAAACAAAGTAGGAAACCACATGGGCATATAGCAGAACATGAATTTCTGAATGAAGGTGAACCAAATAAGAAGGGAGAGATAAGAGATTGAGGTACATCCTATAGCTGATGATGAGCCACCTGTGGCATTTAACAGAACAGTACTGCAATCTGATGAATATCATGAAGCTTTACTCTAGCTCAGTTGGGGAGGACAGTTGGACAAGGGAAAGACTAGAATCTAGAAAGAAAAGTAGAAAACTTTCATCTTCTAAATAATAAGCAGTAACAACTTATAGAAGGCTATGGAAATGAATACTGTAATTTCAGAAGTAAAAATCAGGCTTTCTGTGTGCAGAATGAAGGTATTTTATCTCAATTCAGATGTGAAATTTCAAAAATTCATATATAGAAAGTACATATGTATAGTCTCTAGAAAGTGGTCTGCAAAAGCTAACACAGTCTGTAAGTGATGAAACCAGTGTTAGAACCCAGTTTTTTCAGACCTCAAATAATTTTTACTTTACAGGATTAGTCTTGGAAGCAGCAAGAATTGATGAAGTTCCCACAGCATTAATCTCAATGTCACCTCCAGATTAAAGGGTTAGGATTTCCTGGCAATTTATAGTGGATGATATCCTACCCTTTAGACTCTGAAATATGTTCAAATTAGAACGCCAAGTAGGACTCAATGGGTGGATTCCACTCACTGTATATGAGGGTGTTTTTTCAGATTCTCTTTTATTTCTTGCTTCTACTTCAGCCTTTTTCTTTTCTTCAGCTTCTGCTTGGCTAAATTAGAGGGAAAAAATGAGAAGAATCCATTGGACCAAGTACAGGCAATTATTTGTCCACATTTTTGCATTGCTACTCTGTCTTCCCTCCTTAGGAAGAATAATTTTGTCTTTTTATCACTACATACCAATGAGAAGAAACCAAACAGCCTTTAGTATGGTAAGATACCATAACTTCTTCATACTTTTTGCTTAACACTGAAAGAAAGATAGTGATTGTGGATCTGGAAAGCTTGCTTTCTATCAAATACCTTTCTTGCCTGTGGTCAAAAAAGAAATACCATCAATGTCCATTAAGGAGATAGCAACACTAGTACCATTGTGACATTATACCTGGAGGCTGAAAGTGGCCTTTATGAAGGACACTGACTGGTTCCCTTGTTTCAAAGAGAGGAGCTGAGGCAGAGAAGGCTTTGGCTATACTTTTAGGACAGTGCTATAATCATCCAAGGTCTCTCTATCACATCATGCACACCTTAGCTTTATTAATTCACCTTAAATGTATTGCTTATTCATAGTTGCATTATCTAAAGATAAAATACAGTACAAGTACAAAAAGGCCAATAATTTCCATACATTGATAAACTAAATGAGCCTATATTTGCTTTGTACAATAGAATTGCATGGAATCTATGGTTAACCGATGCTACTTCAACCACACAAGGCTGTCAATCAAAACAAAAGAACATAGATTCGAAACAGGAATCAACTACTTAATCTGAGTTCAATCAGATAAACTGGGAGCTCTTCCAAATTTTGAAAGCAAACTGCCAATTCTAACTTACTTGAGAAATGTCACGTTATATAAAGTAATATTTAATTTTGTAAGGGCTCATGATTGCTTGATTGGCAACATTAACTCTAATCATCAATATCTGCATTCAGTGCTTGCTTTGGACAGCAGCCTCTCTGGAAGATGAGCTGCCTATAAACTTGTATAATAGATTCACATGTGAAGCTTCAGTGCAGGGAGAATGTGGTATTTGCACAAGCTCAGGGCTGCCAGGATGTTCCAGTGGTAAGAGAATGAGTGTCAGGGAAGTAGACATATTGGACCAGATAGCTCTAGGTTCTTCTCCCAGGTCTACCGCTAACATTCTCAGTGTAAGTATTCCACTTATTCAACTCCCTTCCCTGTTTTGAGCCACAGTTTCTCCATTTACAAAAGTAGCTAATTCTGTTAGACTCTCTGTTAAGTCCCTTCTCTCTCTGGCATTCTTTAGACACTCTGGTATTCTATACTCACTAGAAGGCTTGACACATGGAACACAGGTTTCCATGCATTTTCCCATCTGGACCACGAACAGGATCATTTTCTCTGGTACAGAAAAGTATTCCGTTCTTTGCATGATCCTGATATTCACTGCAGAGTTTCTAAATAATGAAAATGAGACAGTTTACATATCATTCCCTATTCTGTTTATACATTTTATTTTATTTTTAAAAATATTTTATTTATTTATTTGAGAGAGAGAGAGACTGAGATAGTGAGAGATAACAAGAGCAGGCAGGAGAGGGAGAAGCAAGCTCCCTAGTGAGCAGGGAGCCCAGCATGGGGCTTGATCCATGAAGGTAGATGCTTAACTGACTGAGCCACCCAGGTACCCCTAAACATTTTTTTTTTAAGATTTTATTTATTTATTTGAGAAAGAGTGTGAGAATGAGTTGGTGGGGGGAGTCAGAGGGAGAGGGAGGCAGAGAATCTCAAGCAAATTCCATGCTGAGCATGGAGCCCAATGTGGGGCCCGATCTCATGACCCTGAGATCAAGACCTGAGCCAAAGTCAAGTGTCGATTGCTTACCCAACTGAGCTACCCTCACACCCTCTGTTTATACATTTTAGATGTTGTTAATTAAAGATATCAGAGAAAAGGAATTAAGGATAAAAAATAAAGCTTACAGGATTTAGGATCATTGCAAAATTTTGTGATATTTCTCTCTGTATAATAGACACCATTTAAGTCAACAAATGTAATAAGAGGATATAAATATAAATGTGATTTAGCTCTTTTATCACTCAAGTGGACAGGAGTAAAGAATTGCAATATAAAAAGCTAAGAGATATGACAAGCACAAGGGGAAGAATGATTCATGGAAGTACAAGAAGAGTTTACAGCTGAGTTCTATATCTTTAGGATGTGTCCAGGTAAATAGTGTGGCAAAGGTTCTCTAAGAGGAATTATGACATTTATGCAAAGACAGAGGAGCATAAAAGACCATATTATTTTGAGATAATCTATTATTGTCAGGAATAAAGAATTAGCGAGATAAAGAGAGGAAAGTTTGGGAAGGGGTCAAAAAGGAGACCTTCATGATAAGTCAAAACTAGATCACTGAACCTTGAAGGGAATTTGGACTTTATTCTTAGGAAATTGGAAAATTATAAATATTTATAAGAGAAGAACATATGCAAATCTGTTTTAGAAAGACCACCTGGCTAGATGTGTGAGGATTTGAGTAAATGGAGACCAAAGTTGGAGAAACTATGTAAGAAAATAAGGAAAGGAAAGGAGGGAGGAGGGTGGAAGAAAGAAAGGAAAAAGAACAAGGAAGACAAAGAGGAAGGAAGAAACCAGAATGAATGATAAAAGGAATGTCTTGATTTGAGAAATAAAATTAAAGGATTGAGGGAAAGAAATCAGTTGAAAGTGAGGCCTAGACAATATTATGGAATTACATGAAATCAGAAGGGTAACTAATGAAGTAGGCTGTTTTATGAAACTGTGAACCACACACTACAGAAGCTGGGGTAACTCACTGTTAAAAGTAAGTTAAATAGGAGTGAAATGGTCCAAATATCCTCTAGGATACCCTCAAATGTTGGTTTTCCATAAGATCACTGAGTTGTGGAAATATTTCCCACTCTATAAAAACAATGTGGAAGATGAACTGAATATTGAGGATTGAGGAAGATGTTGGTAAGAAGCATAGAGACCAGCCAGAATGATAATGCATCAACACAAAGGAAATCTATTAGATGTATGAGCGAAGTTGGTAGCAGGAGAAAAAAGGACAAATGACTAGCTAAGAGATGTTTAGAAAGTAGAATGTGGTATGATTTTAAAGAGAGAATATTAAAATGTTACATAGAATACCTCCAAATATATGTGTGATACCACACATATCAAAATTTGAATTCAGATAATGCTTTGATATACTACCTTCGTTTAGGAACTATTCTACTAATTAGTAATTCTACTAATAGACTTGATTAATTTCCTCCAAATAGAACTAAAAATTGTAATGCTGAATTATTCTTCTAAAGCTTATGAAATACTAACTATAAACTACTTTCCAGAAAATCCATCAGTAGTGGAGGAAAATGAACCAATATTGAAAATGTGTTCTAGAGTAAAATGCACACACACCCCACAAAAGTCACAATTAAATTGACCAAACTAATCCTCACCTCAATTTCTCTCTTAACTTTGACTTTTTCCTCAGTCTTCTTCAGGTTTTCATGTGCTTTATTTTTTTCTTCTGAAAAACGCTGTTTGCTGGAGAAAAAAACAAAAATAAATAAATGAATACAGGTGCTTCAAATACTCATGTTATAAAATAGTCATTTAGGGGGCTCCTGGGTGGCACAGTCAGTTAAGTGTCTGCCTTCAGCTCAGGTCATGATCTCAGGGTCCTGGGACCGAGCCCAGCATGGGCCCCCTGCTCAGCAGGGAGTTGGTTTCTCACTCTCCCCCTGCCCCTCCCCCTTTGCTTGTGCTTTCTCTTTCTCACTCTCCCTCTCAAATAAATAAATAAATAAAATCGTTAATAAAAATAAAATAGTCATTTAGGTGCAAGTGGAAAACAGCCACGTGTTCATGAGTTCTAGAAAAAACCATGAATCCATTCCATTCATCTTAGGGCTCCTGATTGAAATCTTCACTCTTTCTCCAAAGAATCTCTCTTATTTTGCCCTCAAGTATGATATTTCTTTCCATTGAAATGACCGTTTTTGTCATCTTGCCTTCTTTTAAGTATTCTCAGCTTAAATTCTGCCTTCTTTAAGAAGACAGAACAGACCTCAAAGTGAAAATAAACTGTATATCTGCCATTGTATTTTTTTTTTTTAGATTTTATTTATTATATGTGCTGCCGAAGCGAGCACTAGATTTTATTTATTTATTTGACAGAAATCACAAGTAGGCAGAGAGGCAGGGAGAGAGAGAGGGAGAAGCAGGCTCCCCGTTGAGCAGAGAGTCCAATGTGGGGCTCGATCCCAGGACCCTGAGATCATGACCCGAGCCGAAGGCAGAGGCTTAAACCCACTGAGCCACTCAGGTGCCCCTGCCATTGTATTTTCATAGCTGAATATTCTCTTATGGCATAGTTCTTACTCTGTCTTGCAACGTGTGTGTGTATGTGTATGTGTCTGCGTGTCCATGGCTTATTTCTGCTATTTAACTTTAAGCTTCATGAGAGCAGGGATCTTTATTCATATGTTCACTCAACATTTGGCTAGCAACTATTTTTTGTCAAGCGCTGGCCTGGTGCTATATATAAAACAGACACATACCTGGTCTTGTTCTTGGAACTTAGAACCCAGTCAACAAATGATCACAGAAGTAATTACAGAATTGCCAGCTGTGTTGATTGTTATTAAATAAAATTATTAAGAGTTATAAAGACTGTTTTCAATTAAGACTTTTAGGAAGTCTTATGCAAAGAAGGATAATCTTGAAATGTGATCCACAGAAGAAGAGACACTGGGTAGCCAAGACTGAGACAACCTGGCAGTAGGACAACATAAACGAGAGAGCTTCGAGGATTCAAGGATCTGAAACAGTGACAAGACCTGGTCTGAGATATCTTCATAAATGCTGTAATTATTGCAGAATTTGCACTCCCCCCCAGGTCAGATGCCTGATATGAAAAGATAAAGTTAATCCAAGTCACATATAAACATGAAGTTTTCCTGGGAGACATCTGTTCTTTCACTCAGGATAATTTCTAAAGGAAAACAGTCAAAAGTCTTGGTACGTTTTGCCCTCATTCTCTATTATGACTATCTTATAAAAAGGCTCACAAAGGTGGTGGGAGGAAACAATAAGAAGTATTTTGTAATCCAGCCCTCTAACTGGAAAACAGAATCCATTTGTATTCAGAAACAGACATATATCATTAGGATCTACTTACTAGGTGATATCATGATTTGCAGAAGACAGAAAACTGCTCAAATTTTCAACAACAAAGCTGCACCTCAACATTGTTCTTACTCACCATTCCCACCAATGTCCACTTTACCCATCCCTCTAAAGAACCCGCATCTGGACTCACAAAATTTCAGCACACAGAGCACATTTGTTGCCATGCATCCTGCCATCAGGGCCACGAATTGGGTCACTCTCTCGTGTACAATAAAGTCTTCCATTCCTCACTTGGGTTTCATATTCTTTACAAAAATCCTGCAAAAAGGTAAGTAATTACATTTAGCACTTTTCTACTCCTTAACACAGAAAATGTGTATCATGGATTTATAGTCGAAGAATGTCAGGCCTAGAAGGTGTTGGTAAATGTGTAACATATTAATGAGGATTAATAAGAAATAGTAATTATGTTATGAAATTACTACGTACCTGCACTTACTATGTGTATATTTATTAAAAGATAGAAGAACTGTGTGGTGCCTGGGTGGCTCAGTTGGTTAAGTGATCAACTCCTGGTTTGGCTCAGGTCATGATCTCGGGGTCTTGAGATTGAGTTCCCCTTGGGCTCCACACTCAGCGGAGAGACTGCTTCTTCCCCTCTCCCTCTACCCCTTTCCCAACTTATACACACACTCTCTCTCTAAAATAAATAAATAAATCTTTTTAAAAATGTAGAGAGAGAGTCTTTTTTTTTTTTTAATTCATTTATTTGACAGACAGATCACAAGTAGGCAGAGAGACAGGAGGAAGCAGGCTCCTCGAGGAGCAGAGAGCCCGATGTGGGGCTCGATCCCAGGACCTTGAGATCATGATCTGAGCCGAAGGCAGAGGCTTTAACCTACTGAGCCACCCAGGCGCCCCTCTTTTTTAAAATGTAAAAGAGCCTTATAAAGAATAAGGCTGAGCAAATATCTCGTAAAACTAGATGACTCTTACTAACTTTTAACTATGAAAAAAGGATTACCAAAAAAAAAAAGATCTTTCAATGAATTCCAAGAAAGACATAACAAAATGCAACTGCCAAGACAAAAGAAAAACGTGTCAACAAGCAGAATAGAGAATCTGTAAGATGAGAAGCTTAAACACTATTTAATATGGATCAAATCAAGAACAATCTGGTCTGGTTTGCAAGGAAAATGAATAAGGTGGCATCCATTGTCCTCTCTATGAATCTGTGGCCTCCTTTACTGATGTTCACTTTAATGTGCTCTGCCTCATTTATCGATGTCCATTTCTAATACAGTAGGTAAAAAGCATGGAGAGTAAACCTACTTTTCCTTCATTCCCCACTGGAGAGAGGTAAAACACCAAGACTAAAATTTAAATTTAATTTAAAAGGCTGTGACTTCCCCCAAATAACCCAAAGAAGGTTTGTTCCAGATTTCCCAATGCTTTGGTTTAGGACTTTTGGGTTTTTCTCTGTTTTGAAAATTCTATTATCTGAGTTGAAGGCTAAACTTTATATTTACAGCTATATTTATATCTCTATCTACCCCAAATTACTTTAAATTTAGGAATCTCCATGTCAATAAACATGTTTTGTAATGGCCTGTATTACTATTTAATCTACAAAACACAATCTACAAAAATATGCTTCTCTAAGCCTTTTTCAAACCCTCATCTTCCCATTTCAGCCATGAAAACATGAGCATAAAGAGTGTGGTTTGAAGTTGGAAGACGTAAGCAGCTAGACTGTGCCTCTGTGAAATTTCCCTGGGAAATCACAGTAAGGCATGGGTATGGGCATAGACAACACAGACAACTCTATCTTACCAACCACACAATGAAGTTTTTGGAATAATGTTCTTTAAGGCCTTTTCTAGATGTAATATTCTAAATTGAAAAAAAAAATAACTCATATTTCATCAGGACACTTTAAAAAAGAATCTGAGGGGTGCCTGGGTGGCTCAGTGGGTTAAAGCCTCTGCTTTCGGCTCAGGTTGTGAACCCAGAGTCCTGGGATTGAGTCCCACATCCGGCTCTCTGCTTCAGCAGGGAGCCTGCTTCCCCTGCTCTCTTTGCCTGCCTCTCTGCCTACTTGTGTTCTCTGTCTGTCAAATAAATAAATAAAATCTTAAAAAAAAAAAAAAGAATCCTAATTGACTCCTAATAAGAAGATATTTGTTTTTGGAGGAGCAATGGGTGTGCTCCCAACTTCCTGGTTGTAACAATCCAGAAATAAAGACACAGAAGACAATCATCTGATAATCATAGCATGGTAGGAAAATTACTGTTCAATGGTTCCCATAAGAGAAACAATGATAATTTCAGTTTATAAGTTGTGATTCATCCAAGGAGATTCTGAAGAAATGCTTTTGTGAACAACCCACTGACAGGCTAATTATGCAGCAGATATTGAGCCATCACTGTAAAGCAGTCGCATTCAACACGATCACGTCCAGTGACCCCACCAAAACAACGACCCCAGCCACAAAGGAAAAGAGGGAAAAATAAACAAGAGCTGAGGATAGATAATGGAAAAGAACTGTCTGTGTTTACGGAGGAGTAAAATGCTCAATATTACAAGATGACCCAAAGTTTTTGACTGAAATTTAACAACCAAAAGAATTGCTTTTCAAACCTCAGTTAGTATTAAACAAATTCCTGAAGACCGACTCCTCCATATTCCTTCACTAAAACTCTGTTGAACACCCTATTAGGGTGGGAAATTTGCTTGAGTGAATAGTATCATGAAGTAGAAGTTTAGTCCATAACTATCAAAAACTGGACTTGTGTCTATCCTTAGGAAAGCACATGCCCATCATCCACAAAAATGGTATATTTGTTGTGCCATCTCTCCCGATCGGATGGGGGCCCCCAAATGCGGGGCATCCTGATGGAGTTGGGGCGGGTGGCACAGGCAGTAAAAGAATCCACCCAAGGCAGAACAAAAGAGATAAAAGTATGTTGGATACCTCACAAGGAAAGGCAGGAAGGACAGCAAAGGAAAGACTCTCCCATGTGGTAGTGGGTAAGAGCTGTATTTAAAGGGGGAAGGAGAGGAGGTATGGGAATGTATGGAATTTTCCTTTTTTGTACCTATGTCTGGGTGTAGGTAGCCCCTTGGTTAGTTAGGGCTGATACATATTTTAAGATGGTCACTTGATGGGCCTGTTTGGATTCAGCCAGGGGATCACTGTGGGACTTTTTGCCTTGATCAAATTTCCATTGTTCAAGCCTCCTGCCTAAAAGAGGCCTTTACACTTGTATTAGCACAGAAGAGTACAGGGTGTGGAATCACATTACAACAAGAAAGTAAAATTGAGGTCATTTATCCAAACTCTTAATTTGGAACAAAGAAACTGAGGCCCAGAAAGAACAGATGACTTGGTCAGTTTCATACAGCAAGAATGGAACAAAACTATGGGTAAAACTAAATTGTTCTGACTTCTCAACAGAAAGCTAGTCATTTAGCAAAGTAACTGCTATCAGTTACAGTGAAAGTAGGGTTTGGTAAACTTGACGATTTAGGAAATCCAAGCTGTATGACCTAAAATATTTATTCAATTACTAAAAGGAATAAATTTTTATACTAAACAATTAGACCATATAATAATTTGAAAGAACTTAACTTTAAGGGCTCTTTAAAAAACACAATATTTTTGTTAAAACTGAAGCAAGACCTTTATAAATGTAAGCCTCACTGTAATAACCATAACAAATAACTCCAATTAGTATCAGTGTGATGATTCAAAAAATACACCAGTGGATACACCGTTTAAAAGACTCTAGAATTATTTTAAAGTTATTCCTGTCTAATTTATATTATGTTGCATTAAAAAAATTTATTCAAAGCAAAATTAATCTAAGTCAGGGAGACGGATGGTGGAAATTCAGTGGAGTTTAATTTGCATATTTTCTGGCTTATATTCTTTCTTTCCCTTTTTCTTAAAAACAGCATATTGTGAACTTCAGGTGGGAAAATGAAATTTTAAATCTGAATCTCATGATTAATATACTTGAAATAGTCAACTTGTGGAAGTTTGGAATTAAGGGAAACAATTTATTGTAAAAATTAAGGACAATGACATTACTGACCCACCTCAAAGAGTCAAGCCTAACTTTGTTAATACTTTGGCCACAAGATCAAATTATGTGGTGAGGAATTTACCTTTTCGACACTTCGACGAATTCTGGTTTCACCTTCTCTCTTGGCATTTTCCTGAGCTTCTTTTAAGCTGTTAAGAAAGAGAACAGTTGGTCAGTTTCTGACTTATATTTTTAGGGTCCAGTTCTGTGCTAGGCACTTTCATATCCTTGGCCATACCCTGTTAAACAGATCCACTTACAAGAGACAAGCTTTCCCCTGTCTCCAATTCTACCCAGAAAATTGCCAAAGATAAGGAAGGGTGTGAAACTGACTCACTGACAGTCAATTAAAGGCTTTGTTCTGTAAAGGCAGGTGGGTGTGACTCCTTGATTGACAAACAGAGATTGTTGGGGAAAATTCCCTTTAACTGGCAGAACCAAGAGCTTTTTAACACAATGCTGTGACCAGGGTGAAACCAAACTGAGCATTTGAAGTACTGCAGTCCACACCCTTATGTAAACCTTTTCTATACCTTGTAAAGTATTTGTTTGCCTTCATGTAAAATCACCACAGTTTAAAAAAAGTGACATTGAGCTTCTGAGTCCTCTTGTATCTGTTACCTAATTACAATCCCATCCGGAGATAGGCAATATTACTAGTTTCGCAGAGGAAGAAACCAGGAGTTAGGGAGGTCAAATTCTCTTTTTTAGCTAGTGCATGAAAACACAAAGTCACAGAATTGGGGTGGGTTGGAAAACTAATGTCTCCTAGATAAGAATGTAGAAATTAAAAAAAAAAAAAAAAAAGAATGTAGAAATTAGGCTTATTTCCTGTCTGGAAACCAGATATAATCACTGTTTTGTAAACTGGATAGGACTTGCCCTTGAATTCTCTGGCAGCACACTGTAATTTTCAAAGGCAGGTGTGAAATATATTAATCTGTTAGATCTTTCTCTGTCCTGATTTTAAAGATCCATGGATGTAAATGGAGCACTTAAAAGCCTGCTGACATATAGAGAGTCTATATCTTGTTTAACAGTCAGAATATTACTCATTGGATCTTCACTTCTCAGCCTTAGTACTCACAGTTGTTAGGCACTGAGAGAAAGTTAACCCTATCCTTCCCTTTACTAAAGTTCTACCTTCTATAGTAATAAGAAGGCAGCCACATGACATTACTGTTATTATTTTAAATTAGACTGTCACTTCTAGTAAGAGTCTCTGTACATATTCAAATGAAGAAATGCCTGTCAAACAACTGACCTAGTTTATTCCAGGTAAGTGTTTTCTAAATTGTAAAATATTGTGCCTTATAAAATACTGTGCATTATCCTATCACTATAATTAAGCAAAGGAAGAGTCTTCAATTTAAGAACTAACATAATTACCTTATCCATGCCTTTTAAGAAACTCTAGCAGATGATATGAATTAAAAAGAAAAGAAGCCATTCAGAGAGCAAGGATTATTTCACCTTATAGAGACAAAGAATTGTATGCTTCATGAAAAGGACTGTATCTCTCTGAAAAAGAGTGAGAAAAAAGTGATTCTGGAGTGACTGTCAGGAAGGCAACCAAGTGTGTCCTCTTTAAGTCCACCTACTTAAAGAGTGGGGATGATGATACTTACAAAAGCTCAGCACACATGGCACACTTATTGCCATGTGTTTTGCCATCAGGGCCAAGGACTGGATCATTTTCCCTCGTGCATCCAAGTCTTCCGTCCTTCACATAAGGCCGAAAAGCACTACATACATCCTGAAGAACAGGGAAAAGAACTTAACATTCACCATCCTGATTGTAATGCCTTCCACACTGTTTTCAGAAATTGTATACTACTCAGTGTTTCTCTGCCCAATGTATCCTAGCCACCTAGAGCAATGCCTAGAAGTAGCTTAGTAAGTGTTGCATAATTCATGAGGTTACATATGGTACTCATTTACTTATTCATTTATTAGTAAACACAGATACCCTAGTAAGTGCTAGAACTAAGGTGGAACACAGTCCTTACGTGTTCCATAAGGTTGAGCAAGTTGAGCTCACGATCAACTTGCTCACGATCTACTGGATGACACAGAGAGACATTTAAAATATGATGTGCTAACTGTCCTGGTAGGTGCTCTAGGAGCATAGAAAGGGCACCAAACTCAGGTCATGATCCCAGGGTCCTGGGATTGAGCCCCGCATCGGGCTTTCTGCTTGGCAGGGAGCCTGCTTCCTCCTCTCTCTCTCTCTCTGCCTGCCTCTCTCCCTACTTGTGATCTCTATCTGTCAAATAAATAAATAAAATCTTAAAAAAAAAAAAAAAGAAAGGGCACCAAATCTTGACTTAGGAAATACATTCAGCTAGAAAAAGTCAAGCGTGACATATTTGAGATACTCATTTCTTTCTTCTATCATCACAAGCACACAGAATGTTAGCAAAGAGAAAAGCTATTTAATCCAAATCTCATTTTTTTTAAAGATTTTATTTACTTATTTGACAGAGAGAGATCACAAGTAGGCAGAGAGGCAGGCAGAGAGAGAGGGGGAAGCAGGCTCCCTGCTGAGCAGAGAGCCCGATGTGGGGCTCAATCCCAGGATCCTGGGATCATGACCTGAGCTGAAAGCAGAGGCTTTAACCCACTGAGCCACCCAGGTGCCCCCAAATCTCATTTTTTGATATGGCAACACTGGTACACTATGGTAAGTAATTTGTCGAAGGTCTCCTGACAACAAGTGACAGTGCTAGGGTTTCAATTCAGATTGACTGATTCATAATGCCCTTTCTACTACAAGTGTAGTTTCCTTTTGATGGATGGATGGATGGACTGATGGGTTTTTTGTTTTGTTTTGTTTTGTTTTTCATAGAAAGCAGAAATAGAGCTGAACATTCTAACTACCAGAGTCACCTGCTCCAGTTGTAGGAATCAACTGCTTTTCATCTAAACAGGCAGAGCCCCATCTTATGTAAAGCAAGAATTGCTCTCTTCCTAATACCCCACACCAAAGAAAGAAGAGGAGAGCATCTTCTTTCTTTCTAAAGTCAGCCTCCCAAGATTTCCCACCATTTGACACTTGTCCTCACCTGCTCTGGATTACTGGTCTCACATTCCCCTTCGCTTTTTATGCCAACTTGGGACCTGGTTTTACTGGAATTGAAAGTCAGGAGACACAGAAGTTTAGTATCACAGAACTTCTTACCATTCAAAAATAACTTATTGTCACTGTATTATGATTCTCCTTTGCACTTGAAAACAGATGTCACATTGCAGTCTTTTCCTCACTTACTCTTTCTAATGAGAGCTTATGTTTACAGCTTGCAGTTGAAGAAATAGAATTATGTTGGAGGGCTAATAAGAGTCAGATCTATAAATATTATTTCTAGAATTTTCTTTCCTATGCCTAAAGAGAATCCATATCAGGAGAGAAGGAAAAATTACACATTATAACTAGATAGTAGATGTCCCCAAAGAACTTTGCTGTTGTTGATGGTGTTGTTTTAAATATATGAATTCAAGTTCATAGATCTACCAGCCTACTATATTATTCTTTGTTTGGATTATGCTAACTAATACTTTGGTTGTCATGGAAAGTACCTAAAGTCCCAAGAATTAGGTTGATTCAGTTTAATAGAGCTTTAACGCTATCTGAAAACAAAACCATAAATGTAAAATATACTTCCTACTTTTTAAAAAGCTAAGACAGCTTAAAACCACAGCCTGTGTATAACAATGAAAAAACAATGTAAGGAGAAAAATGAAACTATTAAAAGTTATAAGAAAAAAATTATATCAAAAGATAACCTCTGAGAGAAACAAACAAAAAAATCGAATTCCAATGTTATTGCAGAGTCTCCTAGTAAACAAAGCTAAGGAAGAAACCCAATGAGCAGTATGGCTCTCACTGTATAATGCAGGAAGCATACCAGAAATTAGGGATGAGAAATTTAGACCTGATGAGATTTAAACATTCTATCACAGGACCCTCCATATAAAACACAACAGTAGTTAAATGTACAGTGTGCTCATAATAGTATTACAAAATACATATCTAATAAAACCTGTTTTCTGTATGTATGTCTGTATTTTCCATTTATGTTGACCACTCATAAGAGGTGAAGGCATTAATTTCAGACTGCATCTCTGAAAATGCAAAAATGCAAAGGATCAGAGTGATTTGATTCAGTTGTATTTTGGTAAAGATACTTATGACAAGAAGGGATAACTCTTGCACAATCCTGAAGACTGAGTGCTCATCATATCCTTTATTGGCTTCAAGCACTGGTTGCTTTATATTTGCAAAAACTGAAGACCAGACAATTCAAGACTGAGGCCACAGGCTAGAACCTGTAAAGCAGGGTGTGCCATCTTGCTGACTGAAGACAACTGACAACCAAACTTAGCACTGAGGGTGCACAAAGAATGAAATGGGGACAAAATGATGGACAGCAAGATGCATTAGCTATGTGACAAAGGTCAAATCAATGGGGAGAAGTTCAATATTTAAAGTTCCAATTATCTATCTACTATTATAAATTACTGAGCACTAAATGAAAAAAATCACTTGATGACTAAATAATTCTCTGTGAACAAAGATATACTCCTAGATAGACAGATAGAAATGGAAAGATGTCTGTTACGTGTAAGTAAGTGTATGTACATACATACATGTGTGCTTATATGTGCAAACACGGAGATACACAGATTTAGATCTATCAGATGTTTGTCTACTTCACAGAGATACTGATAACTATCTGATAAACTGCACACAAAGGTGCTTTGTAAAATATAAAGTGTTGCACTATGTATTTTTTTCCGTAAGAATAGTAAAAGGAGTGGTCCTAATAATTTATGGCTAGCTAACTCTCACAAAATGAACTGATATTTTAAAGACTGGAAGAAAAAACTGTGTCATGTACTTATATGGAGAGCATGCTTTAGGGAGAAAGCCTGCTGCAGATACTTACGCGTTCTCAGCACACAGCGCACATTTGTTGCTGTAGGTTTTCCCATCTGTGCCACAAATGGCTGCATTGTCGAAGGTACAAATAAAATCCCCACTTCTCTCTTCTTTCCTGAAATCATCGCAATTCAACTGCAAGAGACATTATCAAGGAACATCAAAATAGAAGAGATAAAATATTTGTTAGATACATAAATAGGTTAACATTTTAAACCCACAACAATATAACTTACTGAAGAACAAAACAGACTGCATGGATAACATTATGGATAACAGAACAAGGACCGAGAACAGAGATGTAATTTGATTTCAGGACAAAGAATTGCTATTTGATCTCAGCCACTTGCCATCTGGTGACGCAGGCTGTCTCCTCTCTGAAACTTTGTATATACTGTTTATCAAATGCTGCCCTTCTCTGCAGAGTGGCAATGAAGTCTAATAGATAATGGATAGGAAAGCTCTCTGTAAACTCTAAGCTGCAATAAAGTTTTTATTATTATAGATCAGGGTAGTGATCAGAAGCCAGATTGCTGGGCTCATAATTCTAATTCTGCCACATACTGCTGTGTGATGTGGGAGTTACTTAATCCCTCTGTGCTTTAGTGTCCTTATTTGCAAAATACAATAGTACCAACCTCTCAACATTTTAAATGGTTTTCAGTGCACGAATATGTGCACAGCATTTACAACGGCGCCTATGTCAAAACCACTTACTGTTATTACTGTTGTTATTTTAAACATTTTCTACACTGACAATCAAGCCAATCAAGAAACATGTTTTGGGGATGATGGAAGATATCTCTAATCTCAGCTCAAATAATATGACACATACTTAGGGACATACCTGTATGGTGAGGAAAACAACTACACTAGGTGGTAACTGGAAACTAGAATTTGATTGTCACCTCTGCCACCCACTCACTCCACCTCTTTGAATCTTACTTTTCTTATCTGACAAATGGAAATTCACACCCCATCTGTACTACAGATTTGTGCTGAGCATCAAATAAATACCTAGGAAACCTTATTTGACAACTCTATTGTGACATGAGCTAACTAAAGAAAACCTAGACTTAACTTGAATTTAATTTCTATCTAAGAGCAAAGAATGACATTGGAGAATTTTTCAGTTATTATATCGCGTGATAAAATAAACTTTTGATGTTATTGTCATAACACAAATATTTTAAATATAGATATGGAACACTTAGAATATAGACCTGTGACCTAGTATGTTACACAATAGAAAAAATAAAAGAATAATGGATACAAATACATAGAGAATTGTGAACCAAAATGTTACATTGAGGAATACTTCCAAAAGACAATAAAAAAGGAAAAAGAATTTTACTTTATTTATTTAGTTATTTATTAAGATTTTTATTTATTTATTTGAGAGAGAGAGCACGAGAGGGGGAAGGGGTAGGCAGCAGGAAAAGCAGAGTCCCTGCTGGAGCAGGGAGTCCAATGTGGGACAAGATCCTGGGACTCCAGGATTATGGCCTAAGCAGAAGGCAGTCACTTAACCAACTGAGCCACCCAGGTGACCCAGAAAAAGAATTTTAATTAGAAAAAAAAAAAAAGCTATGGAAATAACCTACTATTCATGTCATCTGTTTGGGAAGAAGTTAAAATAGAGTGAAAGTAAGTAATGGCTATATGTGTTATTGCATTTATTCGGTTGTTCATTTGTTCCTCAAAATTTGCTAGGCTCTGAGTTTCTACCAGACTAAGACACTGCAAAAAAAAAAAAAAAAAAAAAAATGAAATGTATGTTCTAAGGAACTTACATTCTGATGAGAAGTTAAAGACCATAAATATAATTTTAAATGAAAATAAGTGCTATTAAAAATAACTTGAACAATAGCTAGAATGGTGGTTATTTTAAATAGAGTGTCAAGAAAGATTTCTCTGTAAAGATAACATTCGAGGTGAAATGGGATTAATGGGGAGAAACCAGCCATTAGAGATCTGAGGAAAGGACATTCCAGGCCTAGAGAACTGCAAGTGCAAAGGATTTGTGATAGGAACTAGACTGTCCTGTTTAAGGGGCACAAAGAAGTGTGTCTGAAGCATAAGGAAAAAGCAGGAGAGCTGCTGGTTTTCTCTCTAAGGTCATTTCTGAAGAAACCACTGAAGCATGGGTGGCATGGATTGATTTTATTCACTTGGGACAATCACTGCTCTCTCTCTTCAGCAAAAGCAACAGCAGCATACTAGGTCACAGGTGTTGGAAAGGTGATGATAGGGCAGATAAAAAGCCCAGCTGTGAGGCGATGAGAACAGGTGTGGGTATTTACTACTCCACCTCCTCCTCCCCCTCCAAACTCCAAGGGCTGGTAGGTCACAACCTAGAGAGAACACATCTTCCTATTGCTAACAGTTTCTGAGAACTTACAGATGGATTCCCAACCTGGTGGACTGGCAACAGACTGGAGGGGTAACGCTAGTTCCAGAACCCTCTGATCTAGGCTTTATCCCTTTTCCTATCCTTACACTCACCAGAGAGGCAGATACTGAGCGTAGCCTTGAACACCATCTCACTCAGTGTAGCAGAAAAAAATAACTAAAGCTATTATGGAATCTTAGAATCGAAATATCTATATATGTGAGGAACAAAACATAAAAGAAATATGGTAATGTGAGCAAGATTCTGTATCAGTTGAAGCAGAATTATCAGAATGCATAGAAAAATAATTTTTCAAGACTGTTAACTATGCTTTAGAGAAAAAATATCTGCAATATGAAACAAGAAAAAAAGAAGTTATAATGGGAAAAAAAGTGGAAGTTTTAGACATGGAAAATATTTAAATGGTTATAAATAAAACAGTAGAAAGAATAAAAGTAGGATAGTTACAAATACCTAATGAATTTGTAAACCTGAAGATTAGATCAAGAAACTCTCAGAGAAGCAATCATAAAGGAAAATGAATTTAAAATAGAAGAGAAAATCTAAACAACATGGGGAATAGAATTAGAAGTCCCCAAAAGGAAGCAACCATGTACAGGAAAAATATTTGAAGAAACAGTGAACATTTCTAGAATCAATGAAAAATGAAAAACAAAAACAAGAGAAACAGAGAAACAGCCATAGCAACTCAAAGATGGAATCTAGTCAATAACAAATTATAGACGTTTAGGGCTTTTTTTTTTTTTTTAAAGGATTTTATTTATGTATTTGACAGAAAGAGAGTCATAAGTCACAAGTAGGCAGAGAGGCAGGCAGAGAGAGAGGGAGGAAGCAGGCTCCTTGCTGAGCAAAGATCTCAATGTGGGCCTCGATCCCAGGACCCTGAGATCATGACCTGAGCTGAAAGCAGAGGTTTAACCCACAGAGCCACCCAGGTGCCTGAAGTTTAGGGCTTTTTAACCAAATAAAAGCAAGCTAACATATGTTAGGGGAGAAGACACAGATTTAACAATAAATAGTGGCATTAGTAATAGCGATGATAAATAATTATAAATATGGGTATTTGGTTAAGGGGAGTCATAGTAAGAGCCAAAATAGATATGCAACCTTTAACTCATCATCAAAGAAAACTGAAAGGAAGAAACTACTTTTAAAATAATTTTTTTAAAGTCTGATAACTGAAAATATGAAAAATTAGGAGAACCAAGTCCTAGTACAACAGAAATAACAAACTATAAATGAGCTAAGCACACAAATTAAAATACAATTTGTGCTTGGATTTAAAAAACAGGATTAGGGGCACCTGGGTAGCTCAGTGGGTTAAGCTTCTGCCTTCGGCTCAGGTCATAGTCTCAGGGTCCTGGGATCCCTGCTCAGCAGGGAGCCTGCGTCCTCCTTTCTCTCTGCCTGCTTCTCTGCCTACTTGTGATTTCTCTGTGTCAAATAAAATACTTAAAAAAAATAAAAAACAGGATTAAGCAGGTATGGATGACAAAAGAAAATTAAAATTAAAGAGCACACAGATACTGAAACAATAAGACAAAAGATATGAGGTAAAAATGAATAAGAAGAGAGCAGATGTAGTAATATTAATACTAAAAATATAGAATTCAGCCCAAATGCATCATAAGTGACAAAAGTGAAAGGAAAAACAGAACATAAGGGTATAATTTTGTTCACTTAATAATATAGGCTCTACCTCCGTCAGACTGTAACCAAAAAAATTTGATAGAATAAGATAAATCAGTAACTGGATTTACAGATTTTAGCATATACTTCTCAGAAACTGATAGATCAAGGAAAAAACGAAGATGCTTATGACATTAGATTTTTATAGAAAACTATATCCAGGAAACACCAAATAAACATTTTTTCCAAGACATAGAAAACATTTATAAAAGTGGAATATTTATTAGACCACTCAGAAAGTCTTGGGAAATTCAAAGGATCAATGTCATATGGTCTATGTTCTCTGCCCAAGAAATATTTGGCGAAGAGTGACAAACGGAAACACTTCAAGCACAAATCTTGAGATAGATGATAATTAGTATCTTTATATACCCTTGTCATGGAAACTTAAAATTAAAAATTTTAATGCTCAACCCATTATAAAACGTGCAGCAGAGAAAACATAAAGAAATGAGAACAAGTGACACAGACAAAAGAAAATTGAGAATAACATAAAAGCTGATACTCAGATTCCTATGACAGTTGGTAAGAGAGAAGACAGAAATAAAAACACATGCAATCATCATTTTAAGTAACTATATAAAAATTGACACATATATACAACAAAAACATACTATCAGTATCTATGTGCTAAAACATCTGAAAACCGAAATAGAGATAGAGCTACCAAAAAAGTATAAAATACCTACAGTGGTTTGATAGGAAAAGTGGAACAGACCAATAGCATTAATCCCATTGATAAACTGGTCTGAGATACTCCCTCCTCCAAATGCCCAAGTACTAATAGCTTTAAGATTCACTGTCTAAATTGTTAAGAAAAAATGAAAACTTGTGCCAAGTAATAATAATTTAAAAGTTATTCCAAAAATAGAGAAGTTATGTTAACTGAAAAATAACTGTAGACAGTTTTATTGAGGTTTTACTTACATACCATAAAATGCATGAATTTTGGTAAATTTATGGAGGTGTATAGCCATCACCATAGCTCAGTTTTAGAATACTTCCGTCACCCTAAGTGTTTCCCCTATGCCCATTTACAGTTAATCCCGGTTCCCAGCTCT
Source organism: Meles meles (assembly GCF_922984935.1). Classification (NCBI taxonomy): domain Eukaryota; kingdom Metazoa; phylum Chordata; class Mammalia; order Carnivora; family Mustelidae; genus Meles; species Meles meles. Next base: position 98,524,978 of record NC_060068.1, read on the forward strand.
AGCCTTAGGCAGCCACAGATTTTTCTGGTTATAAATTTACCTTTTCTGGATATTTCTTATAAATGGAATCATAAATATGCAATTGTTTGATTCCAGCTTCTTTCACTTTGCATAATGTTTCTTAGGTTCATCCATAACAGTATTGGGGATACTTTCCTTTTATTTCTGAATAAAATTCCACTCTATAAATGTAGCTCATTTTGTTTATCCATCACCAGTAGACCTGCAGACATTTAGATTGTTTCCATTTTCAGATTATTAAAAAGAATACTGTTATGAATATTCACATGCATGGCTTCGTGTGGACATATGTCTTCACTTCAATGGGACAGATTCCTCGGACCAAATTTATTAGGTCATATGGCAAATTTATGTTTCACTTCTTAAGAAGTTGCCAGACTGTCTTCCGATGTAGTTGCACTCTTGAATACTCTTTCCTGCCATCTGTAAGTGTTCCAGTTTGTCCACAATCTTAACAACATTCTGTATTTTCCATTTTAAGGATTTACAGCCATTCTTGTGGGTGTATAATAGCACCTCACTGAGGTTTTAATATGCATGTCCCTACATAATAATAATGTAAAACATCTTTTTAAGTGCTCACTAGCCATTACATTCTTAGTGTAATGGCTATTTCTAATTGAGTTGTCTTTTTATAATTGAGTTGTAAAGAGTTCCTTACACATTGTAGATAGAAGTCTTTTATCCCGTATATGAGTATTTCTCTCAGTCCATACTTGTTTTTCTATTTTCTCAGTGATTTCATTTGAAGCCCAAATGTTTGTACAGGCATACTTTGGAGACACTGCAGGTTTGGTTCCAGACCACCGCAAAAGCCAAATATCGCAATAAGGCAAGTCAAACGCATTATTTTTTGTTTTCCAGTATATGCAGAAGTTATGTTTAAAATATCCTGTAGTCTTTTAAGGGTGCAATAGTGTTATGTCTAAAAAACACAAATGTCCACACCTTAATTAAAAGATACTTTTTTTGCTAAAAATTTATCATCATCTGAGCTTTCAGTGAGTCTTCCCCTTTTTGCTAGTTGAGGATCTTGTCTCACAGATCAGGGTAGTGGTGGCTGAAGGCTGATGTGGCTGTTGCAATGTCTTAAAATACGGCAACAATGACGTGTGCCACATCGATGAACTCTCCCTTTCATGAATGATTTCTCTGTGGCATGTGACGCCATTTTGACTGCATTTTACCCACGGCAGAACTTCTTTCAAAACTAGGAGTCAATCTTCTCAAACCCTGCTTTATCAACTAAGTTTACAGAATATTCTAAATCTTTTATTGTCATTTCAACAATCTTCACAGCATCTTCACCAGGAGTAGATTCCAGCTCAAGAAACCATGTAAGTGACTCCTCTGGGCACATGGATGGCTCAGTTGGTTAAGCACCCGATTCTTCATTCTGGCTCAAGTCATGCTCTCAGGCTCATGGGATGGAGCCTCATGTAGGCCTGTGTACTCACTGAAGAGTTTTCTTGAGATTCTCTCTTTACCACCACATCTCCCCAGTGCCTCCCCTCAAATAAATGAATAAAAATCTTAAAAAAAAAAAAAAAAAAAAGAAGTGATTGCTCATAGGTTCAAGTTTCATCACAAGATTGTGGTAATTCAGCCACACTCAGCCTGCACTTCTGGAGAATACTTGCTATTCCTGCCACATCTGCAGTTGCTCCCTGTGCTGAAGTTCTTTTTTTTTTTTTTTTTTAAAGATTTTATTTATTTATTTGACAGACAGAGATCACAAGTAGGCAGAGGCAGGCAGAGAGAGGAAGGGAAGCAGGCTCCCCGCCGAGCAGAGAGCCCAATGCGGGACTCCATCCCAGGACCCTGAGACCATGACCTGAGCCGAAGTTCTAAATCCCTCAAAGTCATTCGTGAAAGTTGGAATTAACTTCTAAACTCCTGTTAATGTTGAGACTGTATTTTGACCTCTTCCCATGAATCAAAATGTTCATAATGGCATCTAGAACAGTGAATCCTTTCTAGAGGTTTTCAATTTACTTTGCCCAAAGCCATCAGAGAAATTATTATCTATGGCAGCTAGAGCCTAACAAAGTACATTTCTTAAACAATAAGACTTAAAAGTCAAAATTACTCCTTGATCTATGGGCTGCAGAATGGATGTTGCATTAGCAGCCATGAAAACAACATTAATTTCATTGTTCTTCTCCACTGAAGATCACTGATCACAGATAACCATAAAAAATTATAATAATGAAGTTTTGAAATATTAGGAGAATTACCAAGATGTGACACAGAGACATGAATTGAGCAACTGCTATTGGGAAGATGGTATCAACAGACTTGTTTGACAAAAGATTGCCACAAACCTTCAATTTGTAAAAACATCTGAGACTCACAATAAAGCAAGTGCAATACAATGAAGTATGCCTGTAATTTTGATGAAGTCCAACTTATTAATTTTGTATTTATGGAGCATGGTTCTGGTTTCATATTTAAAAACTCTGTCTAACCCAAATTCATGAATTTCTTCTGTTATATTTTAGCCCAGAAATGTTATAGTTACGACTCTTAAATTTGAAACTCTAATCCATTTTGAGTTAATTTTTGTGGATGATGTAAGGTAAGAATCTAAATTTATTTTTATGGATATTAAATTTTCCAAGCATTTGTTTTATCTTGACAAGTCAGTCAAATATTTGACCATAAATGGAAAGAATATCGATTCCATTCCACTGCCCTGATCTTTATGCCTGTCCTTAAACCAATAACACACTGTTTTGTTCACTGTCATTTTATAGTACTTTTTGAAGTCAGTTACTATTGGGTGTCCCAACATTTCTATATAAATATCAAAATTAATTTGTTGATTTCTACCAAGAAAAAAAAGTCAGCTAGGACTTTGTAGGGAATATGTAGAATTTATAGATTAATTTTGGGAGAATTGCCATCTTGATAATAATTTTTGGATTGTTCATTGCTAGTATACAGAAATACAATGCAGTTTGCATTACTGATTCGTATACTGAAATCTTGCTAAACTCATTTATTAGTTTCTTGCTAAACTCATTCTCTAGCTTCTTTTAATGGATGCTTAGGATTTTCTATATACAGTATCATGTACCTACAATGAAAAAAAATTACTTTCCTTCCAAGCAGAGTATCTGAATTAATTAAGAAATTTTGCCTTGGGGCACCTGGGTGGCTCAGTCATTAAGCTGTTAAGCATCTGCCTTCAACTCAGGTCATAATCCGCCCCCCCCATAAGTCCCTCATTAGGCTCCCTGTTCTGCAGGAAGCCTGCTTCTCCCTCTCCCACTCCCCCTGCTTGTGTTCCCTTTCTTGCTCTCTGTGAAACAAATAAATAAAATCTGTTAAAAAAAAAAAAAAGAAATTTTGCCTTATTATATTGGCTATATCCACCAGTTCAATGTTGAATAGAAGTGGTGTGTTGCAATGGAGTATTATGCCTCCATCAGAAAGGATGAATACCCAACTTTTGTAGCAACATGGACGGGACTGGAAGAAATTATGCTGAGTGAAATAAGTCAAGCAGAGAGAGTCAAGTATCATATGGTCTCACTTATTTGTGGAGCATAACAAATAACATGGAGGACATGGGGAGATGGAGAGGAGAGGGAGTTGAGGGAAACTGGAAAGGGAGATGAACCATGAGAGACTATGGACTCTGAAAAACAACCAGAGGGTTTTGAAGGGGCGGGGGTGGGGGGCGGTGGGAGGTTGAGGAACCAGGTGGTGGGTAATAGGGAGGGCACGTACTGCATGGAGCACTGGGTGTGATGCCAAAACAATGAACACTGTTATGCTGTAAATAAACAAATAAACGAATAAAAAACAAAAACAAAACAAAGAAGTGGTGTGTTGAATAAAAGTGGTAAGAGCAATCATCTTCACTTTCTTCTAGTCTTAAAGTAAAAGTATTCACTCCCTCCCTAACCATTAAGTATGATGTTAGTTATAGCTTTATCATAGATGTCCTTTATCAGCTGAGGAAGTTTTTATCTATTGGTAGTTTTGTGCATGTGAGTTTGTGTGTTTGCATGTTTGAAAGAGAGACAGAAGAGTGTTTTTTATTTTGAATGACTGTTAGATTTTGTTAAATTCTCTTCTGCCTCTATTTGAAATAGTGAAGTACTTTTGTCCTTTATCAATATGGTGTACTAGATTTTCTGTTGTTAAACCAACCTTTCTTTCCTAGAATAATTCCCTTTGGTTATGGTTTTATCTTTTGTTGTTGTTGTTGTGGATTCTGTTTGCTAATATTTTGTTAAATATTTTTCTATGTACATTTATGGGAAATATTTGTCAGTAGTCTTCTATAGTTGTGATATCTTCCTTTGGATTTTGTTATCAAAATAATACTGGCTAATAAGTGTTACTTCTTCTATTTCCTGAATGAGTCTATAAAAGATTAATATTATTTCTTCTTTCAGTATTTGGTGGGGGTCACCAACAAAATCTGAACTTTTCTTTCACTTAATCATGGATTCAACTTGTTTACTTGCTCTACATCTATTTTGATTTTTTATCTTTTTTATATTTTTATCTTCTTGGGTCAGTTTTTAGTAATTCATGTATTTCTAGGAATTTGTCTATTTCATGTCAGTTGTTTACTTTTGGGGCACACATTTGTTCATAATATTCTACTATAATCCTTGTAATTTCTCTAGGGTATATAATGATATTTCATATTTCATTCCTGATTTTGGTAATTTTTGTTTTCTCTCACTTTTTTTCTTTTTTGTTAGGGCAATTTGTCTAAAGGTTTACCAGCTTTGTTAATCTTCTCAAAGAACCATTATCTGGTCTTAACTTCCTATTACTTTAATGTTTCATATTTTATTGATTTCTGCTCTATTCTTTAATACATCCTTCCTTCTGCTTGACTGAGGTTCAGTTTGCTCTTCTTTTTCTAAGTTTCTTAATGTAGAAGCTAAGATTATTAATTTGTGACCTTTCTTCTTCTCTGATTTAGGTATTTAAAGCTCTATACAATGCTTCAGCTAAGCTCATAAGTCTTGAATTGAATTTTTATACTTCTTCAGTTCAAATTATATTCTAATTTCTCTCAAGATTGTTTCTTTTATCCATCAGTTATTTAGAAGTATGCTGCTTCTTACTGTCCAAATATTTGAGGATTTCCCCAATTTCTTGCTCTTGTTGGTTTTCTATTCAATTCTGTTTTTCAGAAAACATACTTTGTATGATTTTAATTATTTTAAATTTAATGAGATACATTTTATATCCTAGCATTTAATCTATTTTGTAGACTGTTTCATTGTTCCTTGAAAAGAATGTACCTTCTGCAATCATTGGGGAAACACTCTGTATATTTCTAGTGTTGTTCAAGTGTTCTATATCATTGATATTTTGTCTAGTTCTATCAATTTTTAACAGTAGAGTATTAAAATTTCTAATTATTATTGAATTGTCTATTTTTTCATTTAATTAAAGAACATCTGGTTTTATACATTTTGAGCTTCTGTTAGTAGGAGCATATACATTTATAATTATTGTATCTCCTGGTGTGTTAATACTTTTGTATTACAAAATGTCCCTATTTGTCTCCAATAATATTATTTGTCTTAATGTCTATTTTATCAGATGACAATGTAGCAAATCTTGCTCTCTCATGTTATATTTGGCCTGGTATCACTCATCATTTCACAATTCTTCTGTCTTTGGATTTAAGGAGTACCTAATGGAGATAGTTTATAGCTGTTTTTTTTTTTTAATCAGACAAAAATCTCCACTTTTTGACTGGAATATTTAAATTATTTACATTTAGTATAATTATTGATATATTTTTATTTGTTCTGTTTCTATTTGTTTTCAATATGCTTTTGTGCTTTTTTACTTCTTTAATCCTCCACTACTGCCTTCTTTTTGGTTAAATATTTCTAGTGTGTCTCCTTAACTATTGTGTTCATTTTATTTATTTATTATATTTGTCATTTTCTTGCTGTTTACTCTAGCAATTGCAATATGCCTCCTAGTTTATCACAATCTATTAAAGATTAACATTTAATTCTGGTAAAATATAGAAACTTTGCCCCAATACAGCTCTCTTATTCCCCTTTGTACTATAGTTATCTTAAATATTTTATCCATACACCCAATAAAAGAGCACTGTAATTATTGCTTTATATAGTATATCTTTAAAAGAAACTAGGTGAGATGCACCTGGCTGTCCCTGTCAGTAGAGCATGGGACTCTTGATCTTGGTGAATTCAAGCCCCACTTTGGGTGCGGAGATTACTTGAAAAATAAAATCTTTAAAAAATGAAAAATAAATAAAAGAAACTAGATGAAAATAAGGGAAATATATTTATAAAGCAGTTAATATTAACATGTATATTTATCATTTCTGGTGTTTTCATTTCTTTCTGTAAGTCCAAGTTACCATCCAGGAGTCATTTCTTTTCAGCTAATGCACTACTCTTACTATCACTTGTAAGACAGGTCTGAAGGCAACAAATTTTCTCAGATTTCACTGATTTGGAAATATCTTTATTTGACTTAATTTTTATTGATTAACTCTGGTGGATATAGAATATTGATAAACTTTTTTTTTTTTTTTAGAACTTTGAGCATGCCATTCCATTGTCTTTGGGCCTTCATTATTTTAGATGAGAAGCCAGTCATCAATTGTAACCAGTATAAAGAATGTGTCATTTTTCTTTTGCCACTTCAAACATTTTCTCTTGATTTCAACATTTTGATCATGATGGCCTAAGTTCTAATCGCTTTATATTTATCCTATTTGGGACGTGTTGAAATTCTTGAATGTAATGAGTAATTTTTTAAAAATACAGTGTGATACATTTTAGGCCATTATTTCTTGAAATAATTGTTCTATTTTATCTCTTTTTTATTTTTGGTATTTCTATTGCACATGTTTTGGCGTGCCTGCTACCTCAGAGACTCTGTGGCTCCATTTTTCATCAATATTTTTCCCTATTTCTATTGTTAACTTTTATTGATCTTCCTACAAGTTTAGTAATTCTTTCTTATGCAACCTCAATGCTGCTTTTGAACCTCTCTACTGAATTTTTTATTTGACTTATGCTTGTCAACTCCAGAATTTCTATATGAGATATATACCATTGTCTATCTCCATCTCTATCTCCTGAAAATTTCTATTTGTTTATTCATTGTCATTATACTTTGCTTTAAAAATCCACCTATAGTTTTCTTTAGTATTTGAACATTTTTAAAATAGCTGCTTCAAGTCTTTGTGAAATCTAACATCCAGGAACACTCAGATAGTTTCCATTGGCTTTTCTTTGCCTGATTATGGGTCATACATTCCAGTTACTTTGCATATTTCACAATTTTTGTTGAAGATTGGACATTTTGAATAATGATTTCACTGTAAAGATTCTTTTTGCTGTCTTATTGCTTATTTGCATCTTTGGCTGGGCTAACTCTGATTTCTTGCTGTCCTATAGTGTATGGCTGTTGATGTATCTCCCATGAAAATGTTGATAGTTTTTATTTTTTTAAGACTGTCTCTCTAGGTTTTTCTTTATCTCTATAACTTAGTGGTTGGCCAATGATCAGACACAGTTTGGGCTCAAACACCTCAGGCTAATAAGGCTTCCATTGTTTGCAGATAGGCCTGTAAATACCGGGGAGGGCATTCAAATTTCGGGATGTAGTTACATCTACCCCAGCATTTGGTTTCCACTGGGATTTTTTTCACATGTGTTCTTTCTTTCTTTCTTTCTTTCTTTCTTTCTTTCTTTCTTTCTTTCTTTTCTGGTGCAAAAAAGGTGGTTTTATTAAAGTACAGGAACAGGACCTGTAAGCAGAAAGAGCTGCTTCATGTGTGTTTTCTAAGTGCTTGTGCACAGTCTTATGCGGTTAAAACTTTGTGGATTGCGCAGTCCCTCTTTGCTCTCTGTTGCCCATGTATGAAGACTCAACCAGAAACAGGCTTTCCTCAATCATGCTACAACTTCAGGCACCTTATTCTTAGTGAAAATCATGACAGCCACTAAAAACATCTCTGGAAATGATTGTTGCCCACTACTCTAAATTACTTTAATAAAGACAGTGCAGTTGCTGACCAAGCAAAAGGAGTGAGATGGCAGTATCCCTAAACAAGAACATCACAGACCACCACCTGCATTGTTTCTATTAAGAATCTAGCAGTTTTTCAAGCATAAATGCTTGTCAGAGTGACACTGGCTATTGGTCAATTTCCAGAGTGCTAGGATTGTTTTGGTCAATTTTGTCTCAATTTATAGTTGTTTTTTGGATAAAGGATTTGCTAACCTCCTTAAATGAAATGAGTAAACCTAAATGAAATGAGATCTCCAGTAAAATGAAAAATGTTTTCATTTTACTTATGAAAATAGTTTCAAATTTTCTAAATGAAATACTATCCAAATTCAACAGTGTATTAAAAATGTGTATGGTTAAGTATTATTTACCTTAAGAAAACATTAATAGTTTAACATAAGCAAATTTATCAAGAAATTTATTATATTAATAGACTGAAAGAGAAAAATAAGAAAATTATTTCAACAGTTGTAGAAAAAACATTTGGTAATGATCAAAACAGATTCAGGAGATTAAGAACAGAAAGGAGTTTTCTAAACCTGCTAAAGTTTATTTATAAAACACCTACTGTAAGTATAGTTATGGAGAAACTCTAGATATATTCCTTTTAATATATGATGAGAGGGCAAACTGATGTTCATTATCATCACTACTGTTTAACTACGGAATTCTGGATCCTATATAATGATATAAGAAAAGAAAAAGAAACAAAGGAGTGATAAAATGGAAAAGGAAATTATAAAACACCTATTATGTCCTATTATGCAGATAATGTGATCAACTACCAAGAAAAAAATGACAGACTCAAAAAACTATCAGAATTAACACAAGATATCATAAAGCTGTTCGATATAAGATTTGTAGAAATCAAAGGAACAATAACCAGACAGAAATACCGTAAACAACAAAATACCAAACAAAATATCAGTAAAATAACAAATTTTCTAGGTATTAGCAAAAATTATAAAAATCTGTTGAGAATACTTAATAGATTTCATAAAACAGACAGAAATGATTATGAGTTATAAGGTATTCTATGCTCTTGAATTGGGTAGGCTCATATTACAAAAAGTCAATTTAACTCAAATTAATTTATAAAATTCTTTGTATCCCTGATCACTTTGTTCCCAAACTCAAGTTGGATTTTACATAAACTCAATAAACTTTTTATTTCTAGTATATGGAAAAACATGTGTCAATGCATAACTAAGTAAACTTGGAAAAAGATGAATTAAGAAAAGGGACCTGCCTTTTTAGTTACTGAAGCAATGAGCTCATCTGAACAGAATAGGGAACTCAGAAACACACATATACACACATATGAACTTGATATCCTACATAGTTGGCAACCTACACCAACGAGAAACACTGATGAGTGAATCAATCAGTTTAAAAAGTAAAAGTCTCGGGCACCTGGGTGGCTCAGTGGGTTAAGCCGCTGCCTTCGGCTCAGGTCATGATCTCAGGGTCCTGGGATCGAGTCCCGCATCAGGCTCTCTGCTCAGCAGGGAGCCTGCTTCCCCCTCTCTCTCTCTCTGCCTGCCTCTCTATCTACTTGTGATCTCTATCAAATAAATAAACAAAATCTTTAAAAAAAAAAAAGTAAAAGTCTCTAGATGGACCAAATACATTAAAGATTATGAGGAATCAGACTATGGATGATAGAAATGAAAATGGTGAAAAGAGGTCATATTTGAGATAGACTTTGGAGACAATACCAATGAGAGTTGTAGATGGGTTGGATATTAGTGCTGGAAAGTGAAAAAATAACATACTAGTGAAGAAGAAACTGATGTTGCAAGTGAGAAAGGCTGTCTGTAGGAGGAAAATTCTTTTTTTTTTTTTTTCAAGATTTTATTTATTTATTTGACAGATAAAGATCACAAGTAGGCAGAGAGGCAGGCAGAGAAAGAGGAGGAAGCAGGCTCCCCACTGAGCAGAGAGCCGATGTGGGGCTCGATCTCAGGACCCTGGGATCATGACCTGAGCTGAAGGCAGAGGCTTTAACCCACTGAGCCACCCAGGTACCCCATGTAGGAGGAAAATTCTTGAATAGGAAGAACACCTTATTCTGAAAGTGAACATCAGGTTGATATTTCATACGAGGAATCTAAGCAGAGAAAGTAGGTAGATTTTTCTCTCTTATGGGGGAAAGTAACAACAAAAACCAGTGTAATCATACACAAAGATAAACTAGAAATGGATAAAAGATCTCAACGTGAGACAGAAATCCATCAGAATCCTAGAGGAGAACATAGGCAGTAACCTCTTTAATATCAGCCACAGCACCTTCTTTCAAGATATGTCTCCAAAGGCAAAGGAAACAAAAGCGAAAATGAACTTCTGGGACTTCATCAAGATCAAAAGCTTCTGCACAGCAAAGGAAACAATCAACAAAACAAAGAGGCAACCCACGGAATGGGAGAAGATATTTGCAAATGACAGTACAGACAAAAGGTTGATATCCAGGATCTATAAAGAACTTCTCAAACTCAACACACAAAACAGATAATCATGTCAAAAAATGGGCAGAAGACATGAACAGACACTTCTCCAACGAAGACATACAAATGGCTATCAGACACATGAAAAAATGTTCATCATCACTAGCCATCAGGGAGATTCAAATTAAAACCACATTGAGATACCACCTTATACCAGTTAGAATGGCCAAAATTAGCAAGACAGGAAACAACATGTGTTGGAGAGGATGTGGAGAAAGGGGAACCCTCTTACATTGTTGGTGGGAATGCAAGTTGGTGCAGCCACTTTGGAGAACAGTGTGGAGATACCTTAAGAAATTAAAAATAGAGTTTCCCTATGACCCTGCAATTGCACTACTGGCTATTTACCCCAAAGATACAGATGTAGTGAAAAGAAGGGCCATCTGTACCCCAATGTTTATAGCAGCAATGGCCACGGTCGCCAAACTGTGGAAAGAACCAAGATACCCTTCAATGGACGAATGGATAATAAAGATGTGGTCCATATACACTATGGAGTATTATGCCTCCATCAGAAGGATGAATACCCAACTTTTGTATCAACATGGACAGGACTGTAAGAGATTATGCTGAGTGAAATAAGTCAAGCAGAGAGAGTCAATTATCATATGGTTTCACTTATTTGTGGAGCATAACAAATAACATGGAGGACATGGGGAGATGGAGAGGAGAAGGGAGTTGAAATTGGAAGGAAATTGGAAGGGGAGATGAACCATGAGAGACTATGGACTCTGAAAAACAATCTGAGGGTTTTGAAAGGGGGGGGGGGGGTAGGAGGTTGAGGAAGCCAGGTAGAGGGTATTATGGAGGGCACTGGGTGTGGTGCATAAACAATGAATTCTGTTACGCTGAAAACAAACAAACAAACAAATAAAACAGTGTAATTACATGAACCATTCAAAAACAAACAAGTAAAAATCTAAACAGAAATTACCTGAAGGGCCTGCAGCCAGATATGGACTACCTTATTTGTAAGTTAAGTATGTTCCTAGGTAGCAAAGCAAGTAATCATAAGGACTTAAGAGGTTAAAAATTATAACTCAGGCATAAAATGATAATAGAAAATGATCATGTCTTAGAATTCCAAAATTTTATTTCTTAAAAATCTTATTTGATTAAAATTCAGTAAATGTATGATTAGAAATATTTCAAAATAGTTTTGTTAGAATTGGTATGTGTGTGTATTTCATTTTTTGTTTGTTTGTTTGTCATTTGCTGTGTTTTCTATCTTAAAACATCATTGATTAGTTTCTCATGAAGGAAAAAGATGGGAGGAGAGGGTGGAGAAGGAGAATAGATCATACTGAATGAGCCTCTCTCTAAATGTGACAACTAAAGGCAGAATTGGAACTTTCCAGGAAACTTTTCTGATCTCCAGAGATGTTTTTAGAGCACAGAAGCTGCTCACTTTTGCTCAGATAAAGGATTTGCAGTGATTGACCAATTGAGTGGTGACTGTGTTATTGTTTTAAAAGTGAGACCAGTTGAGTTCAAGCAAAGATTGTGGTTAAGTAGATTTACTGTGAAGGCTAAGATTCTCAGACATTCCTAAGTAAAGAAAATTTTAGCCTGGTTAGACCAGGGATGTTACAGTAATTTGGGTGTGTCTCCCTTGACTGATTGTTTTAATTATGTGTCAGGGACAGAGAGGAGGAACAGCAAGAAGATATTGGAGAAGAAACTATACAGGAGACCTGGACTGATACGAATACTTGTCAGAATTCCTAGTGATAACCCCCAGTTTCATCAACAGCTTACTAAGGAGCTGGCCTCACAACAGGGTCTGACCTAGTAATTAGGAAATAAACAAATAGCTCTAAATAGAGTCAAACACAATCTTGAAAGCAATAACGACAAGTTGACTTCAAATAATCTCACCTTTTCTGGGGCAGTGGTCGGAGAGGCTCTTGTTAAATAGCTGGCCCTTTTTTGGGATTTTGCTTCTTTTTCCCTGGAAGAGAGCAGGGAGTAGCATAGCTTAGAATGCTTTCCCAACTTGGGGGATAATGGCATACATGCCAACCTTAATTTTGATTCTTTTCCTCAGTTCAATCTAGTATATCAGATGTGGAGATAGGTATGTGCAGAAATTAGCTAAGGGACCATAAATCTCTCCTCAGTGTTGAAAAATATCTCAGATATGATTCTACTTCAGTGCTGAAAAATGTCTCAGACATGGCTCTACAGGAGGCAAGAATCTCTACCTTTAACGGCACAACCAACAGACTATACGCCCTGACCCCTTTCATGCTTCCAACACCCAAGTGGTCACCAACTCTAAAAGCCATCTCTGCCATCACTGGAATAGTCTCTTTGAAATACCATATTCGCACTGAACCAAAATCTATCTGCTTGTTTTGGTTCTAAATTGTAAGGTCCCACAGAGCAAATTCAGAAATTTAAGAGCTTTCATGCCTTGTATATCTCCTTTCCAGTTTAAGAAACCAAGTTTATTCAAACATAATTTAAATAGGTGACAGAAACAATAACTGAGTGAGTGACTTAAAAGAGATAAATAACCTGCCTTATATGTCTCAAGGCATTTTATTTTTGTTTCAAATTATTTTTCAGTAAATGTACTATATTTCATAGTTTCAGTCTCCTAGGAAGACATCTTATAAAAAGAAGGAAGCTTTATAGTAAATAATACATCTGCTGGCTTACATTCAGCGTTCAAGAGACCAGGAATAAGAAAAAATTGCTCAGCTTGCCCTGGATCTCCCCCATCCCTACCCCTTCAATCTTTCCTTTCTTTCTCTATCTTCCACAATTTCTTCACTGGGAGCAGCATATGCGATCACAGCTTCATTATCCCAATATTATTGACTACGTCAAATTAAATCCCCTGAGACATACCCCCTGGCATTTAAAATGCTAATTATAACAACATAATTATGTTAAATGGATAAGCTTAGTATAGGCTTGATATCAGTGCTGAAGTTTTGATGGTGGTCAGACATTAAAGATGACCTCCTTGTTCGAAAACCAATTAGAACACTTTGATTTGAGGATTTTCAATGGATAACAAGCCTTCTTCCACTTTTAGGTGTCATTAAAGAGAAGGAAATCAAGTTTAGGAGCACGGCATAGATGTCAGTAAACGCCCAGGTTTACTGCTGCTGGGAGGTGGAATCTAAAATCAGTTCTTTAGACTATGTTTTTCTAGATAATCTGAAATGTTTAAAAACACTGGAAACTCACAAGATTAGGGTGTGTCCCACTTAAGTTTTTCTACTCCCTGGCTGCCATAAGAAGAATTCAGCATCACTCCCAGGGGGCTTTCCTCAGTCCCAAGCATACAACAGAGTCAGGGCTTAACACACCCAAGAATTCTTTTTTTTCCCCAGAGCCAGAAAACTCAAATTGGGACTACTTCCTCAAGACTATTAAGTGCCACATAAGGTATTAACCCTGGACGTTCTGGAATGCTTTGGAATACCATTTGTGTGATTGTTAAAATCTTATCAGGTAGGTGGCACTTATCCAACTCCACCTGAAGAGGGGTCAGAGTGATCTGCTAAGCATTTTTATTTAAACTTTGTGAGTTAGAAAAATGTATTTGACAGAACATAAAAATATACTCACTAGTCCAGAGAATAGCAAGTAACTCAAACACTTAAAGAGGAAGTTTACTCACAGTATTATTTTGCACGCGGCACATCTACTGATGAAGGCTCTTCCATCAGGGCTTTGAAAAAGTTCTTTATCTTGGGAACAAAATAATTTTCCATTTTTCATCAATGTCCGATACTCATCGCATGTTTCCTAAGGAAAAGATGAAAAAAGGTGTGTTTACTAAAATCTCATCAAAGCAAGACTTTACCCTCTAAGAACTTCCTTCAGCAATACTATTTAAATACCAATACCTGCTTTGTATAGAAGCCATTCACTCCATCAACAGGAAGAACACAAATAAAAACAATGACTGATTGTCCATTGGAGATTGCAATCTACTTAATAAGCTTTCTTCCAAAACAGTGAAATGGAAAGACCTGACCTTATATTCCAGCGTAGATATTTACAAGCCCAACAGTCTTAGCAAATTAACTTTTAGATGGCTAACTTATCCTATCTGTAAAAACAGAGGATATTATTTCGTATGTTCCATATGTATTTTAAGGATTAAATATTATAAGTATGTAAAACTTTCAAAGTGCCCAACACATAGTAGATAATAATTATATTATCCTCTTCCCCTCTTCTTCCTCTTTTTTAAAAAATTATTGTTGTGATTATTATTACTGGAATATGACACATATAAAATACCTACTACACAGTAGGTCAATAATAATTACTGTCAAAAGGAACACAAAAAGATTGCTGAACAAGTTAATTCAATATATTTTATGGAAGACTTGCTATATGTCACTTTTAAAATCTAGTGGAGCATTTGCAGTATCTCACTAAGTACTGATTTAATATGTTATACTCCCTATTAGAAAATCCAGTGAGCCTTTAGAGCAAGCCTTTGGAATCTGGTTTTTGGTTTTATTTCGATTTTGCCAAAACAAACAAACAAACAAACAAAACAAAAAAGTAACAGCATGAAGGGCATTAAGTAGGGCTTGTGATGTAATGAGTTCTGGGTGTTATATACAACTGATGAATCACTGAACTCTATCTCTGAAAGTAATAATACACTGTATGTTAATTGAATTTAAAAAAGAAAAGGATTCTATCCAGCCCTGTATCTTTATAACAATCATTAAATCAGTCAACAAAAACTCATTATGATATTAATTTACTTTGCTAGGTGACACGGATATGCCTAGGTGCATGGATATAGCAATAAGGTGGAAGCATCCTCACCTAAACTGTGCTTACCATCAAATGGGTAATGATGTACTTCACCTAGCCCCTTAAACATGGGAGGCAGTTGGTAGCACTTGCAGAATGATTAATGGTGAAGAAGAATAAATAAATAATATCAGAGACCAGCCCTGGGAAATTTTGCCAGTGGCGACCTACTAAAATATCTCTAAAATTATTATCACCACCCAGTGATCTTATCTGAGTAGCACAGCAATAATTTCTGGCAACAGACTGATGACTGGGCCTCTTGAGATCTGTCTAGTCTTTTGACTCTACAGTATCTAATGCCACATTGCAAGTTACTGCTTAGCTTGCCAGATGTGACTGATTCTATATAGTCCAGGTAAAAATTTGTCATACAATCAGAGAAGAGCCTGGTGTTTTTTATGATAGAATTGTATCTCTTGTGAGGCAGGTCTTCAGAAAGTATTGAAAACAAAGATTCAGGGGCGCCTGGGTGGCTCAGTGGGTTAAAGCCTCTGCCTTCGGCTTGGGTCATGATTCCAGGGTCCTGGGATTGAGCCCCGCATTGGGCTCTCTGCTCAGTGGGGAACTTGCTTCCTCCTCTCTCTTTCTGCCTGCCTCTCTGCCTACTTGTGATCTGTCTGTCAAATAAATAAATAAAATCTTTAAAAAAAAAAGAAAAGAAAACAAAGATTCCTTAAACACTAGAATGAAGCTTTTAATAGTTTTTAGTGGATTGTTGAAAAAGAACATTACCAGTCAGGATAATTCCTGAACTGGACGGCCTTCTCCAGTGTCGCAATGAGATGAATGGCTAATTCCTAGAAAGACCTGCTTTTTTTTTTTTTTTTAACAGATGGACAACCAAGACCCCCAGAGAAGGTCAAGATTAGTTAGTTTAATTGTTAAGGTAGAATTCAATGCTGCTTTCTGAGTTATGAAATAATCCAACGTATTCTCTTGGAAAGCAGGAGGAGGGTTTTCCCTGGGAAAGAAGGAATGTCCTCTCGATTACCCGATTACCTGGTTGAAACAAGAACAGATATACACCAAAAAGGCATCCTGAGGTGGGGAGATTGCTTTTCAGCAAGTGTTTACTTGCACTCCACCTTCTAGCTTTTGGCTTGTTTCCATTTTGTTTTGTTTTGTTATTATTGCTGTTTGTGCTTTCTCCACAGGTTTCAGAAAAACTAAAGCCCTCCAGGGCCAAACTCTTTCCTGTACTGGTTGGGATGTAACCCACTGTCTATTTTTTTTCCCAAATAGGTAAAAAAAATTAACTTCTTGGGGCGCCTGGGTGGCTCAGTGGGTTAAAGCCTCTGCCTTCGGCTCAGGTCATGATCCCAGGGTCCTGGGATCAAGCCCTGCATCGGGTTCTCTGCTCAGCAGGGAGCCTGCTTCCTCCTCTCTCTCTCTTTCTCTGCCTGCCTCTCTACCTACTTGAAATCTCTGTCTGTCAAATAAATAAATAAAATCTTAAAAAAAAATTAACTTCTATAAGAAAATGATACATTTATTGTTCAAACAAAAGACCTTTAATAGTTGGCTAGGCACCCTCCTGAGTCAAGGCCTCGACCATTACAAATTCTTCTCCCTGATCTGCTGTCACCTACAAAAACTTGCAGGACTTACTACCTTCAGATCCTTGGTCTAATACTATCTTTTCAGAGAAAACTTACTTGAGTATCCTAAAGTATTGATACCACCTCCATCCCCAGAAATTCCTATCTTCTATTCTGGTTCATTTTCCTCCTAACATTAATTATCATTTAATGTGCTATATATATTTAACTAATTTACTTACTAACTTATCTGTTTCCCTCCACTAATATGTAAACTCCACAAGGGGAGAATTCTTGTCTATTTATCTTTATTTTCCAATATCCCTGATGACTCACATAGGGTCTGACAAATGATAAATGCTTAGTAAATGTTTACTGAATTATATATATATTATATATATATATATATATATATATATATATATATATATATACACACACTGACTATATACAAGGTACAGACAACCCCTTTATACACAATGACCACAAGGACATTTATTTCTGCTTTCTATGTCTGTCATGACTTTTTCAGCTATTAAGTCAAACAATACTAATTCACTGGTTTGTTTATGGAATTTGAAAGCACTCCTTTAACATGGTAGATTGCGTCCTGCAGACATCCATCATTATTAATACATTGATGTGTATGTGTGTTTGTGTGTCTGTGTGTGATTCATGTCTTCCTTCATAAAGACATGCTTCTGTGTTTTTAACAAAAGCTATTAGTGCCTATCAGTATAATATGTCTGTATTATTAATGTGAACGTGTTGGTCATAGGCCGTTTTTCTTTAGAGATTTTGGAATGGTTTCAATGAATAGAAAAAGCAGGACTAACCTGATTTTCATCCTCACTGGCGGCATCTGGGACAAAAATACAGAAACAAAGTTAAGGGAATGTAAACTATTCAACAAATAAATGATTCACTCAGTGCAGTGCCTTGCTTATTTTAATGACTGCATGTTATAAAACCACAAATTGCTTTTGAACATGTTAAAATTTACCATGGCAAATAAAATGAGGGCACTGCACCAGGAAATCAGTACATGTACTCACAGAGGTCTAGTCATTCATAAAAGTCTAATTACTTTGGAAAATAGTAGTCAGGTACTTTCTTACCCCCTTCAAAATATCTAATTTCAAAGAGATCCTTTCACAGCAAAGTATGGTAGAACTATTTTAAAATTATAATACAACAAATGTATCATGTCAATTATAATTTAAAAGTATAATGTAACATAAAGTTTATACCATATATGCACATAAAATGGAAGTTTCTGAATTCTTGCAACCCTCTCTCCTTATTACAGCTACAAAACTTAGAGATCTGACAGAAATCAAGAATAATTAAAATCATAGGCTTTTATACTCTCTCATTAACAGACTCCCTTTTGTACTTCTACACTTATTTTAGGAAAGTGGGCATCATTTATGTATAATGATCTCCTGACTCTCCATCCCTGAGATTTTCTTTTAAAAATACAAATGCTTCAGGGAGCCTGGGTGTCTCAGTTGGTTAGCCATCTGCCTTCGGCTCAGGTCATGATCTCAGGACCTGGGGATCAAGTCCCGCATCTCAAGTCAGGCATCTCAAGTCCCGCTGCTCAGCGGGGGGCCTGCTTCTCCTCCCACTCTCCCTGCTTGTGTTCCTTCTCTCCCTGTCCCTCTCTCTGTCAAATAAATTTTAAAAAATCTTCTAAAAAAATACAAATGCTTCAGAGCAAGACTGAGTCTAGGAAATTAATGTTCCCTTCAAATTCAAATAACAAATACAAAAAGCTACCTTCTACTTCCCAAAAAAGTATCTTACCTTTTAGGGGAAATGCTTTCAATCAACTTAGGATTTGAGAACACAGAAATAAAATGCGTTAGAAGGCACTACTACTTTAAAATAGGAATAGATGATTAAATTTGATTTTTAATAGTTTATAAATATAGCATTATTATTTATAAAATATACATCTAAGTCTTAAATATTATATACCTAATTCCTATCAGTATGAATTGATATGCTTAGTATCATATATGTACAATATATATAATTCCTAATAGTATGAATTAATATGCTTGGTTAGAGGAAGATGAGGAAGTATCTACTAGCTTTTCAGAACTATTATAGAATTAATAGAAGGATTTCTCAAGGATGAAAATTCAGATTATGTCAAACTATTTGCCATTTCTAAAGTTAACAAAATAGTTATTAAGCCACATATATAATTCTTCAAAACTCTGTGTCTGGCAAGATATTTCAAGACTATACATACACACATACATATAATCACACAAACATACATACATACATGCATACATACATACATACATACATACATACATTTGAGGAGCAGGGGGAGGGAGACAAGTCCCTACCCAGGGCTTTGCCATGTGTGGCAAGAGGCTTAGATTACATGCAAATTGCTCACCTTGTATGAGGCAAAGGGCCAGGGTCAGAAGCAGTGGCACTTTGGCTATCTTCATATTGAAGATGATGTAAGTTGATTACAAGTCGGCTCCGAGCATTGCTCACCAGCTGGTGCTCTAAGACTGAACCCATGGAGATGCAGCTCACATTTATATACTCGGGTGACACCCACAATTAGCAACCAACATTACAAAACCAGTTGTTCTAGGTCATGCTGACTTACTATACCACATCAATTTAGTTTCCATCCTTTAGCATCCTGTCAAGGTGGCAGATCTAAACAGATAATGTCTATTTCCACAATTCTAATATGTTTACATGATACCTCCAAAAGGCAATAGACTGAGTCCAAGAACCCTATTAAAGTTTAATGCTCCATACTCCTATGTAAGAACTGAATTCTTCACGAAGACCAGACATACAACTCTGCAGACAACTGGGCTCCCTTTATAAGTGGGAGGGGAGGAAAGAAGACAGATGGGTTATCCTACTAGTCAGGTAGAGACTTAGAGTCCCACATCTGGAGAAAGTTGCTAAGATTAAAAGAAGCTAGAATTCCTGTTGTTTCCATCTGCAGGTGTTTTGAAGGGTCTCCATTCAGTGCCATGGACTCATGTACAAGTTAGAGTGAACAACCCAAAGAGATAACCCTGCAAGATTTTAACACTGAGTACATGGTGAAGGCAAAATTCAGAAAAGGGACAATGACTTTCATAAGAGCATATTGTTTTAGATGGAGGAGGCAGAGGTGGTACTTGAGGAAGACCATGCAAGTTCAACACTTTTTTTTTTAAACTCCATACACTGCTTCTATCACACACTGAAAAGGCAGAAACTATGTGAAATCATGGCTTGCACATAATTACTTTCAGAAATTCTCAATCTGAAGGACATTTTCTGTTCTAAAGCCTTATCTTTTAGTCTAACCAAACATTGTATTCATAAACATTTAAGCTCAAACTTTAACTTCCCACAGCCCATAACTCCCCAAATTATTGTTTGAAAAATATGGCTAAATCAGTTTCCCACCAAATTAAGTTTACTCCAATACTGACTCTTTATTTACTCTCCAAGGAAGAAAATAAAGAATTAAATACTTAAAAATATATCATTGTAACATTTTTTCCAGAGAAAGTATCTTCTCCTTAGTTCCTTCTTCCATTTTACAAGTATGCCTTTTGTCCATCAGCTTATTCTAGTCTAATAGTTCAAGAAAGCACCTGAAAAATTACACAAAAATGACTGAAGACAGAGACAAACAGTTTGATTCCAGTACTCCAAAGGGTCTCCACATTCACAGTGGAAAAGTTTGGGACTCTATGAGATCAAAGTCCTTTCAAAGATTCTTCCAGAAAACTGATCTAAGGCTAGCCAATTTGAGGATGATGTCAATATTCTCAATACCATCAAAGCCAGAGTACTTCCTTTCCCTTTTTTTTTAATTAAATAACTTATTTCCTCTAAAAGTGTAACCATTGGTTTCAAAGTCTGTACTTTGTTTCTTTTCAATGGTTTAGTAAAATGAGTGTCTATGGAAAGCAAGCTCAAACTACATTATTGTTACAGATTAGAAAAATGAATCTATCATAGCTTAATAGAAAGAGAATGGAACAGGGAGTCAGGAAATTTGTTTCTATTCCTGTCTTTGCAACTACACAGTGTAATGGAAATGAACCTGGCTTTGACATAAGGTAGACGTAGGTTCAAATCTTGACTTACCAGTTACTAGCTATGTTGCCTTGGGCAAGTCATTTATTTTCTCTCTGCCTCAGCTTCCTAATATGCAAAACAGGGGTAATAAAATTACACTGTACAATTGTTTTAAGAGTTAGAGGTAATTCATATGTGTGTGTGTGCGCGTGTGTGTGTGTGTGTGTGTGTAAGGCTTAGGACAATTTTGAGCTTAGTGATAAGTTTTAGAGTTAATGACAGCTGGTCCTGAATTTTTATGTCATTACAATGATGTAGTTGTATTATTAGGTAATTTCAAAGATACAAGAAAAGTCAACATCTCTTGGACATTGTCCTTATCAAAAGATTTTAAGTTTACTCAGGATGTAATGACACCCCCAACACATTATGAAAGAAATTAAAAAGTCAAGACATAAGTCTTCTTTCTCATTTTTTAATTTCAATTTAATTTAAACCGCTATACCTAAAACAAATCAAAGCATTTGCTTCTTCCAAGATCAGACGAGATCCAGCGCATTCAGGGTGGTATGGCCATAGACAAAGCATTTGCTTTTTAAAACCTGTCAAAGTCATTGCAAGATTTCAGACAGCATTGATTCCTTAGCTTTTCTGTAAAAGTATCTTCTAAATATTGACCTACTAGTATTAATTTATTTTTTATCTGATCTGTCAGATCATATGAAATGAGTCCCAACAATACACTTTATCATTGGTGTTAAGAAAGTTTAGCACCTCACAGTAGAATTGGTGACTATGTAATGTGCTCTGATGAACCCCAAGATAGCCCAAATGGATATAATTCCCAGGAGTGGAAGTGGTATGAGGGTAGAACAAAAGAACCTAGAGATTACTGTAGCTCTGAAGAATCTCTGCTATGAGGAAAGGCTGAGGAGTTGGTTTCCTTCTTACTGGAAAAGTGCTCCTCACTGCCACCCAGGATGTCCTGAAATGATGAATAAAAGGTTTGGAACTGAGAGCCTCTTCTATGAGGAGAGGGAGCCAAAAGAAGATTCAAGGAGCACCCGCAATATTAGAAGGATACTCAGCTGCCCATTGGCATCAAGACTCTGTCTTCATTTCATTTCAGGAATGTTCCAAATCCAGAGGTGATTCATTGCATACTCTGTTAATTACTCCATGTTTCTGAAAACCACAAAATGCAAACTCAAGTGAGTGGGATTGAGATTTTAGAAAATTGGGGTTTGGGTCATCAGAGTGCTTTTTGTGTGTAGTTCTGAAAAATGTTTCTTCTTTATTGTTATTTTACAATGTTGCATGACTGTCTCTTCCATGTACATGAGTAAAAACAATTCTACTGATTGAGAACACTGTGGTTGGGTCAAAAGGCTGCTGGTAACAAGAATGACACCTAAGGTTAAAGCACATAGCCTGGCAAAAGCCTGTCAGGGAAAGGAGGGTCAGCAATATTCTCATCAGAGAAATCAGAGTTGAATGACAAAGGCATTAAAGATATGGGATATCATGTAAGCCCCTTTGGCCCCTGCCTCCACTCCTGACTCCCTTAACAGCTGTTGCACCTTGAAGAGAATGGATCTTGTACATCTCATTATATCCAATGTAAACTACCTATTTTCTGTTTTTTCCTTAGCTCTTCGTGAGCCCTTGACATATCTCCACATTCTTTCATCTCCTCACTGACCTAGCACCCTTCCTTTTTTTCTGTTTGAAGATTTTATTTGAATTCTAGTTAGTTAACATATAGTGTAGTATCAGTGTCAGGAGTAAGATTCAGTGATTCATCATTTACATATAACACCCAGTGCTCATCCCAACAAGTGCCCTCCTTAATGCCCATCACCCATTTAGCCCACTCCTGCCAACCTCCCCTCTTGTAACCCTGAGTTTGTTCTCTATAGTTAAGAAGTTAAGAGTCTCTTATGGTTTGCTTCCCCCTTTCTCTTTTCTTCTCTCCCCTATGTTCATCTGTTTTGTATCTTAAATCCCATGTATGAGTGCAATTATATGGTAGTTTTCTTTCTCTGAGTGCCTTATTTCACTTAGCATAATACACACTAGTTCCATCCATGTCATTGCAAATGGCAAGAGTTCATTCTTTTTGATGGCTGAGTAATATTCCATTGTGTATACCACATCTTTTTTTTTTTAAGATTATATTTATTTATTTGACACAGAGAGAGAGGGAGAGAGAGACAGAGAGAGAGAGAGAGCACGTGCACAAGCAGGGGGAGTAGCAGGCAGAGGGACAGGGGAAGCAGGTTCCTCACTGAGCATAGAGTGGCTCTCCAGGACCCTGGAATCATGATCTGCGCTAAAGGCAGCGGCTTAGCCGACTGAGCCTCCTAGGCACTCCATTCCACATCTTCTTTATCCATACATCAGGTGATTGACAATTAGGCTATTTCCATAATTTGGCTATTGTTGGTAATGCTGCTCTAAACATCAGGGTACATGTGTCTCCTCCAATCAGTACTTTTATATCCTAAGTGCCTTTCCTGTAAGTCGTCCTGCAGTCCTTGGAGAAATCAAGTGGTACCCCTGTCCTTTTTTCTTTTTGCTTTCCTCAGCATGTAATCTCCAGCCAGGTGCTTCTCTGCAGCCCACTGCTGGCTTCTAGGCTTTGCCTGGGATTTTGGCTTGCTCTCACATAGTGATTTCCCCTCATTTTTGGACTTGCTCTGCTCTTCTTGCTTTACCACAAAGGAATGGAGTTAGATTATAAGAAGTACAAACTTTACAATTCAGAACATGTATCAAGTGGCCCAGAATCTGAATTTACATCAAGCATACTGACACAGAGGGAAGAGATGAGAAACTATAAAAGTAAACAAGGTTTTGTAGACCAGTGGCATTACTGAATACAAAGGTTATTTCCAAAAGCCAAAGTTATCAGACTTTGTTCAAATCTTCTCTCTTTCTATGTAGAGATATCCTTCATGATCAAAGAAGTTTAAACTTAAAGTTTAAGATCACCTTCTGCATCTTTCAAAACAATCTGCCATTATTAGCTCTCTTATCTGCCAATGCAATAATGTGAGGTAGCAAAGTAGGTATTATCCTTTCCTTACCTGTCCCAAATGGTACCGCGAATGAGATCCAGAGCAGGTACTAGAGTAGAAAGCAATCCCACCCTTGTCACTCTCTCACCTTGTACAACCAGTGTGGCTAACCCAGAGCCTTTCAGGGGGTTCAGAGAGAATCCAGACATTATGGTGCTGTAAATTAGGGAGAGCATGCTGCTGCTAATTTAGTTCATTCTCCTAATTCCTTCTCTCTCATGTTCATACAAATGCACACACACACACACACACACACACACACACACACACACACACACACACAAACACACACACACATATACCCATAATGACTAAGGCAAAAAGAAATGTGTTGTGATCGTGACTGAAAAGTGTATGTCCTAACAGATCTTAGAAGATGAAATAATTTATTTTCTTAACTCTTAATTTCCTTTCCCATAATTCTCATTTTGTTCCCCCAATAACTTAGCATGTCTGTATTCTTTTTTTTTTTTTTGAAAGACACTAACTGGAAAACAGCCTTCCTATTTTGCACTGTTCTGTTAACAGCCAACTTCACTCCCTCTCTGAGAATTCCTTTCTGTTTGTCTGCAAAAGTAAGAAACTACAGAGATAAGCATCTCTTATTATCTAAGAACAAGATGGGATGGGCACTGTTGGATCACAGACCCTGCTATTTATAGATATAATTGTTGCTTTTATTAGATTAGGATTAAGAAAATAAGAAAGTTTCAATACCTAATTTTAAATTGCATTAAGTTTTACGTTTTGGTTTATATTTGGTTCTTAAATACAACATTCTCACATGTGATGCTATAGGAACTCTGTTATGTGACTCCATACTGCCCATCACCTGGAAATTCAGTATATTCCAAAGTCTCCCAGGATTCACTCTAAGTAAAGAAAACAGAAGTTCGTGGAGCTACAGTCCTTGAAAAAAATCACAGTGAATTAACTTTGAAGTAGCTAGTATGAGCAATTTGATGAAACAATACTGCATATTTTATATGTGAAATATTTATATGTTTGTGTATACAGTAAGCAAGAACAAAATTGTTATATTTATAAGCAAAATTTGGAAAAGATAATTTATGTGTTTTTGACTTATATATCTTTATAAAACCATTTGCAAAGAAATAAAAAATTTGCTGGCATTTATTATGCACTTACTGACAGGTATAACAATAAAACTAAAGGGTAACTATTTCATTCTGTTTTACAGGTAAAGAAATTGAGGTTTTGTGAAATACTGTAACTTTTCCAAGGTCATACAGCCTGTAAGTAGTAGTCTTTGCAACTGATAACCATCATTACAAATAAAGGCAAACTCCAAAACCTATACCCTTAAATACCACACTACCTACATCTGTAATTAACTCAGCTCAGACACTCAACTGTTATGGTCTCAGTTGTGTCCTTCCAAAATTCGTATTTTGAAGTCTTAACACCTAGTACCTCAGAATAGGTCCTTTAAAGAGGTGATTACATTAAAATAAGGCCGTCAGGGTTGGGCCCTGCCCCAAACTGACTGGTGTCCTTATAAGAAGAAGAAATTTGAACACACAAAGAAATACCAGTGAGGTGTCTGCACAGTGACTTACACCAAAGCACCTGGCTTGTAGGTGGTTAAACTGAGATTCCTACCTAGGTTTTAAGATTTAAATTTCATTTAATCAGGTAACATAATGATTGTATTGTGCCACAGACAGGAAAAGGCAATAAAGGAATGAATAGAAACCATAGAGTTCTCAGGTAAGGGGTCAAATTCCTAAAATGTGACTTAAAAAGTTGAAAATATAAGTCCAAAGTAAGGTGTTACAGTATTCCAATAGATTCTGTAATACTCCCCACATGAATACAGCGAATACTGACTAAATGCCTACATTTGCTGGCACTGTTTGAGAGCCTCATGCTAAATTTGTGAATAAAAAGGACATGATGAATCTTTAAGAGATTATAAAAATATTATTATATATACATATAAAAAAAGACATGAATCTTTAAGAGAATATAATCTAGTGGAAGAGGTGGAAAATGATCATACAAATCATTGTTCAATCAGATCTGTGAAAGCGTTTTTATTTGTATTTATTAAAATTTTATTTATTTTAGAGAGAGAGAAAGGATGAGTAGGGGGAAAGCAGAGGGGAAGGGAAAGAGAGAGGGAGAGAGAATCTAAAGCAGACTGTGCTGAGTGTGGAGCCTGATGCAGGGCTCAATCTCATGACCACAAGATCATGACCTGCGCTGAAACAAGTCAGCTCAACTGAATGAGCCACCCAGGTGCCCCAGTGTGAAAGCATTTTTTAAAAAGCTATCCATGGAGTAAAGCTAACATATAACACAGGTTTTAAACCCTGGAGGGGGATTTCCTGATGAAATCAGGCTCAATTTAAAAAAATGAACTAGGATTAAAAAGGTATATAAGCTCACCTATCTGAAAAATTCAGTTAATCAGAATGAATCATTCCTTTAATAATTATGAGAATCAAAGTTTTGCTCTGGTAATTTCTTCTGATATTTTCAGTTTTTACTATATCTCTAGTTAGTTATATCACAGAGAGGCAGGAGTTGAAATTAAAATTGAATATAGGAATGATTTTGAATTTGGTGGGTTTTGTTTTATTTTGAGTGATATTTCCAACATGACATTAATATATTCCAAATCCTTACTATAAAACTGATTTAGTTAAGAAAATATTTTCCCTTAAGAGTAATTTTACTACTTAGGGCACTTGGGTGGCTCAGTGGGTTAAAACCTCTGCCTTCGGCTCAGGTCATGATCTCAGGGTACTAGGATTGAGCCCCGCATCGGGCTCTCTGCGGGGCACCTGCTCCCCCCTCTCTCTGCCTGCCTCTCTGCCTACTTGTGATCTCTGTCAAATAAATAAATACAAATATTTTTAAAAATAAAATAAAAAGTAATTTTACTATTTCAAGGCGCTGTAAATAGTGGACTTTATTTGCCAACCACATAAGCAACCTTGGAAAATGCAGTAACTAGCTTTAGTCTACAGTATAAGATAAGGGTTATTTTTTTCTCACACATAGAAAATGCTACTTATGTTTCTTTAGCTCCCTTGGTCTCCCCAACTCTCAGCTATGTATCTGCATCTCAGGGAGACTGGTAGTCTCCACCTGTGTTTTCTCTCTATGTGTAGCTTACTTAGTATTTTTTCCCTCTCCCAGGGATCATTGACCTGCACTATTTGATGTCCCATGTCAGAAAACTATGTCATTTCTCTGTATTTTTTTCATTGTTTCAGGTAGGAGAAAATATCTTTTCCTTGTTACTCCATCGTAACCAGAAGCATAAATCTTACTTTGTTTTTAAATGGTATTTATTTTTCTCTTTCCATGCACTTGATGTCCTTCTGTTCTCTTTACTTCTTTCTGGACATACGCCTCTCTATTGTTTGTTACTCAAGGGTTAGAAAAGAAGGAGAGGGGTGCCTGACTGACTCTGTCAGTAGAGCATGTGATTCTTGATCTTGGGGTCATGAGTTCAAGCTGCACATTGAGCACAGAGATTACTTAAAAATTAAAAAAAAAATTTAAAAAAAAGAAAAGAAAAGAAGGAAAAAACATCGAGAGTACAAAAGATTCCAGACAAAATGAAGTAAAATGTTTCAGGATTTTCCTAAACCATCTACAGGCAGAGCCAATGTCTGGATAGAGAAGATCAGTTCTCCAAACTGTACATAGACTGGTGATTTTTTGGAAATGTGAGACTTAGGGCATTTTGACCTCAGCAAACCATGATAAGAGTATCATCCATTTGACAGCATTGTTGAGCAGATTGAGATGATTATGTGAAAAACCTAAAGCAACTATTATACTGGAAACAGTGCAAATCATATCATGAAGACTACTTGAGAGCCAGAAGGACATAAAACTCTGAAGTTAAATGTTCAGCTTTGCAGTGATACTACTTGGGTTCAGAAACTGGCTTTTTGGATGTGTGACCAGTGACAATTTACCTCAACTCTGTCTCAATTTCTTTACCACTAAACTGAGAATTTTAACAGTAACTGCCATGAGGATTACAGGAAGTAATTCATAGTAAAGACTTAAAATGATGCCTTGTTTATGGAGAGTGCAATGTTAGATGTTATTAGCAATGTCTTACTTATTAGCCTTTTGACAATGTTGAATTAGGGATCACAGTGGTGAAATCCAATTCTGGGTCTTTGAAAGTACTGAATGTTTTATGGGAAGTGTCAAAAACCAGTGTCTAATTTTAGGGGAACAAACGAACAATGTCCAGGGTAGAAGAGTCATTTCCTTATCAGCGCCCCTTCCTTTGGACAGCTGATTGCATCCCAGGTGGTGAGGCCTTTGCAAGGAACTGGGTCATCCTCTATGAACAATAGCCACACGTGGCTAGATGGATTGACAGGTTATTTGAGACATGAAAAAGTGACTCCTTTTCAAATAGGTCAGAAAACCAAACAGCTCATTCTAACCTCTTCAATTTTCAAGTATTTTCCCCCTTTAAAAGAGAGGAAATGTCTCATCACCTACCTGAAAATGGGGGTGGGGAACTGCCTTTTCCTACTGCTGGAAGTCCCTCTTAGACCTCTAACTCATTAGCAAGTTCATGAATATAGTCAAATAGTATCTAATGAAGAATTAGGGAGTTTGCATTTTAATTCCAGTCCTCACTTTTAGCTGAAGCAAGACTGTGAACATGGATTAAGTTCCTAAATTACTGATGAGGTGTGAAGCACATTGGAAAATAGACAATGGGGACAAAAAGAGGGTAGACCAGTTAATTTTTACTAATCAAGTGTATCAACAAGTGTAATAAAAATACTGTCTTCACACAGAGCATTTTTAAGATAGTGAAACTACTCTGCAATGATATTATAAGAGTGGATACATGTTATTACACTTTTGTCCAAACCCATAGAATCTACAACACCAAGAGTGAACCCTAAAGTGGGGCACCTGGGTGGCTCAGTCAGTTAAGCATCTGACTTTTTGATTTTGGCTCAGTTCATGATTTCAGGGTCCTGGCATTGAGCCCTTCTTCAGGTTCTGTGCTCAGTGGGGAGCCTGCTTGGGATTCTCTCTCCCTCTTCTCCTGCTTCTCCCTCTGCCCATGCTCTCTCTCTCAAATAAATATATAAATCTTTTAAAAAAATAGTGAACCTTAAAATAAACTATGGACTTTGGGTGATAACGATATGTCAAACAGGTTCATCAATTGTAATGAATGCACCACTCTGGTGGGGATATCGGTAACGGGGGAGGCCATGCATGTGTGGGGACAGGAGGAATATGGGAAACCTCTGTACTGCCATTTGGTTTTGCTCTGAATCTAAAACATCTCTAAAAAATAAAGTCTAATAAATAAAAATTTAAAAAAAAATATTGTCTTCAAAGTCAGCATAACCTGGAATGTAACAGCATTCAGTAGATAGTGAAGCAACTGATGATGACCCTTTTGATCAAAACATTCTATCATTAAGTGACTTAGGGAACCACAGTGAAAAAAAGCACAAGATTTGGAATAAAAAACTGGGTCCCATAACTTATCTGTGTGATTTTAAACAAGTTTATTTATATCCCTGAGCCCATTTTCTCATTTAAAACATACATATAGGGGCACCTGGGTGGCTCAGCGGGTTAAAGCCTCTGCCTTCGGCTCGGGTCTTGATCCCAGGGTCCTGGGATGGAGCCCTGCATCGGGCTCTCCGCTCAGTGGGGAGCCTGCTTCCTCCTTTCTTTCTCTCTGCCTAGATGTGACCTCTATCTATCAAATAAATCAATAAAATCTTGGGAAAAAACCATACAAATAATATTTCTATCTACAAATTAGTTTTGTCATAAAGATAAAATTAGTAAGAGTGGAAGTAGTCCATAAACTATAAAGTGATAAGCAAAAGCTCACTGCTCTTCTTGATCCATACTGGTATTGTGCACCTCAAGCTGCCTCAACTCTTGTCTTGATCATATTCACTTACAAGGCTAACTCAATACATCTAAAATCTTTTAAAAAGTGGGAGTAGGGAATAAGGAAAAGAAGAGCTAACATTCTTTGGTTTTTTTGCCCTTAGATTAATTAATATATGCAATTTTAACTAAAGCTAGTTCTTAAAAAATATAATTTGTTGTCATCTGGGTGTGGTTGTATAGTTAAGATGCCACTGCTCTGAGGGTGGCTGGCAGTGGCACCAGGCCAAATCCATTGTGGGTGTGGAGACATCTAGAATAATAAAGTGTCACTCCACCCAGCTGTCTGTCACCTAATTAACTGGTGTGTCCTGAAAACAACTCTTCGGAGTCACACTAATCTCTCATCTTAAAGTTGTGATGCAATGGAAAATGGCAGCCTACTTACAGCGGAAATGCAGAATATCCTCCAATGTTTGTTTTCTGGGAAGAGAGGCAAATGGAGAGAACTGGGCCCCATAATTCCCATGGAAGCTCACCCTTGATTCTTTGCCCACTTGGATTACATTTGTGAGCTCAGCAAAAAGTGCTTGTATAACCAAAAGTGCTTAGCCCTAGGCCTCCTCTCTAGGAAGAAAATAAAATGAATGTTGTAAGGCAAAACAGATGCCTTTGGCAGAACACACTCTCCCTTCCATTTCTTATAGAATTAAGTAGTGAGGGTAGCTATAGCAATGAGCCTTGTTAGAAAAGAAAAAAAGAAAGAGGGGAAACCTGTTAGGTTTGGCTTGACAAGAAAATAGCCCTCTTGAATGTACAGTCTTTGAGGAAATTCAGTATCTGAAGAACCAGGTGAATATTTATGAATGGTCACAAACTAATCGTAGTCTTTGACTGGGAATGGGTCTTAGCATATTCCAGTATATTCAAATATCTTCATTTTATCATTAAGGCCGATGGACGAAGCCATAGATTCAAGGATAGACAGAGAGTGGCAGAGTTGGAACGCATTCCACATCTCCTGACCTCCAGCCCCATGTGCTTTCTTCCACACCACTTTTTCAATCACCTACTCATGCTTGATTTGGGGAACAACTCTTCATCACCCTATATTTTGGGAATAAGCTGAGGCTCATCTCATATGCAATTTTGTATAATAGCTTTGAACTCCAGGTTACATTTTTATTAGGTTTACTCTATCTTAACTGGAGGCAATTTTGTCTCCCCTTGACTCCCAACCAGGGGACTTTTCGCAATGTCTGGAGACATTTTTAGTTGTTACAATTAGGGATGTTCTAAGGCACTAATGGATAGTGGCCAGGGATGCTGTTAAATATACTGCAATGCACAGGACAGCACCTCCCACTCCCAGCAAAGAATTATCCAGTCCAAAACGCCATAGAGATGTTCAGAAACCCTGCTCTATACTTCTCAACCAGTATTAGTTTCAAAGTTTTATTAAGTATCTTAGTGATTAGACAGTTGGTTCTGGAAC
Source organism: Meles meles (assembly GCF_922984935.1). Classification (NCBI taxonomy): domain Eukaryota; kingdom Metazoa; phylum Chordata; class Mammalia; order Carnivora; family Mustelidae; genus Meles; species Meles meles. Next base: position 98,556,404 of record NC_060068.1, read on the forward strand.
AAGGGATTCTGCTGTGACACACAGAGGCTATAAGGATACCATTAGAAAAGCCAAGTAATATTTATTTATTAATGACTTACTAGATTAGCCAGTTTCTCATTTCTGATTTTAAAAAATTTTATCTTCCCCCGAGTGCAGAAGTATATTTGGAGGAAAAGTGATATTGTAGATTTTAATTAGGATGTAATAAAAGCTGAATGAAAATAATGATACAATTAGAACAGGATATTGGGACCAGATTATAAAAGGCACAATACCCAAATCTTGAGTTTCATTCTGCTTTATTTCTCATGGCTTTTTGTACCTTTTTTTAAAAAAGATTTTATTTATTTATTTGACAGAGAGAAATCACAAGTAGGCAGAGAGGCAGGCAGAGACAGAGGGGGAAGCAGGCTCCCTGCTGAGCAGAGTTCAATGCGGGGCTCGATCCCAGGTCCCCAAGATCATGACCCAAGCCGAAGGCAGAGGCTTAACCCACTGAGCCACCAGGAGCCCCTCTACTTGGTATTTTTAAATAGAAAATATTTTCTTTATAGGAACTCTTTGGCTGGATTAATCTTCTATTAAAATAAACATCTTGATTAACAATTCTGCTCTGAATATTTGCTGAGTATACACCAACACTGACATGCAAACTGAACAGCAATCTAATATAGCTCTATAAGTCAGAGAATGTAATCAGTGGGAATGGTTATCATGCACATATAATCAGGAAGGAAATATTAAAAACTTGGCCAAAGATGGGGTGCCTGGGTGGCTCAGTTGGTTAAGCATCTGTCTTTGGCTGGGGTCATGATCCCAGGACCCAGGGACTGAATCCCACGATGGGCTCCCTGTTCTGAAGGGAATCTGCTTCACCCTTTCCCCCTGCCCCTCCCAATACCCCCTGTGAGTGCTACTTCTCAAATAAATAAATAAAATCTTAAAAAAAAAAAAACTTGGACAAAGTTAACACAAATGACATTTAAAAATGAAACTGGCTAAACAATTTTACTGAAAATGAGGCAAGCTTTATGAATAATATTTTGAAAAAAGTAAAATGAAAAATTATCAGTTATTAAAAAAAAAACACTTTAAGCTTGTGGTTTTAAATGTACCCGCATATTTATATGCCTGTATCGAGTGGTACCTGTCTCTATCTATCCAGACATTCAGTGGTGATAACATCTACTATGATGAATACAATAACAGATTTGTACTGCTAAGAAAAAGTTACCATGTGCTAGTTTTCTTTAATGATGCTGATTATCAGGGGTGCCTGGATGGCTCAGTCAGTCAAGCATCTGCCTTCAACTCAGGTCGTGGTTTCAGGGTCCGGGGATCAAGCTCTACCTGGATCCCTGTGTCAGGCTCCCTGCTCAGCGGAGAGAGGAGTCTGCTTCTCTCTCTGCTCCCCTACCTCCCCTCCTCCTCTCTCGTTCAAATAAATAAATAAATAAATAAATAAAATATTTGTAAAAAAACAATGTTGACTCTTTTCCGTTGTATATTTTTTCCTGCTTTGTCGAAGATTATTTAACTATAAAGTTGAGGGTCCATATCTGGGCTCTCTACTCTGTTCCACTGGTCTATGTGTCTGTTTTTGTGCCAGTACCATGCTGTCTTGGTGATCACAGCTTTGTAGTAAAGCTTAAAATCAGGCAACATGATGCCCCCAGTTTTGTTTTTCTTTTTCAACATTTCCTTAGCAGGAAAAATATACAGTGGAAAAACAACAGTCTCTTCAATAAATGGTGCTGGGAAAACTGGACAGCTATGTGTAGAAGAATGAAACTCGACCATTCTCTTACACCATACACAAAGATAAACTCGAAATGGATTAAAGACCTCAGTGTGAGGCAGGAATCTATCAAAATCCTAGAGGAGAACAAAGGCAGTAACCTCTTCGACATCGGCCACAGCAACGTCTTTCAAGATATGTCTCCAAAGACAAAGGAAACAAAAGCGAAAATGAACTTCTGGGACTTCATCAAGATCAAAATCTTCTGCACAGCAAAGGAAACAGTCAACAAAACAAAAAGGCAACCCACCGTAGGGGAGAAGATATTTGCAAATGATATTACAGACAAAGGGCTGATATCCAAGATCTAAAAAGAACTCAAAATCAACATCCAAAAAACAGATAATCATGTCAAAATATGGGCAGAAGACACGAACAGACACTTCTCCAAAGAAGACATACAAATGGCTAACAGACACACGAAAAAGGATTCATCATCATTAGCCATCAGGGAGATTCAAATCAAAACCACATTGAGATACCACCTTACACCAGTTAGAATGGCCAAAATTAACAAGACAGTAAGCAACAAGTGTTGGAGAGGATGTGGAGAAAGGGGAACCCTCTTACACTGTTGGTGGGAATGCAAGTTGGTGCAGCCACTTTGGAAAACAGTGTGGAGATTCCTTAAGAAATTAAAAATAGAGCTTCCCTATGACCCTGCAATTGCACTACTGGGTATTTACCCCAAAGATACAGATGTAGTGAAAAGAAGGGCCATCTGTATCCCAGTGTTCATAGCAGCAATGGTCACAGTCACCAAACTATGGAAAGAACCAAGATGCCCTTCAATGGACGAATGGATAAAGAAAATATGGTCCATATATACAATGGAATATTATGCCTCCATCAGAAAGGATGAATACCCAACTTTTGTATCAACATGGATGGGACTGGAAGAGACTGTGCTGAGTGAAATAAGTTAAGCACAGAGAGTCAGTTATCATCTGATTTCACTTACTTGTGGAACATAAGGAATAACACGGAGGACATTGGGAGGTGGAGAGGAGAAGTGAGTTGGGGGAAATCAGAGGGGGAGACAAATCATAAGAGACTGTGGACCCTGAGAAGCAAACTGAGGGTTTTGGAGGGGAGGAGTGTGGTGAGTTGGGTGAGCCTCGTGGTGGGTATTATGGAGGGCACATACTGCATGGAGCACTGGGTGTGGTGCATAAACAATGAATTCTGGAACACTGAAAAAAAATTTAAAAAAAGAAAAAAACCAGTGCTGATATCACAATGATAATAGCTTGTATAGGAGAAACATTGAAGTGGAAATCTAGAGACCAAACTACAACCTTGGCTATTAATTATAAGTCATTTGGCCTTGGACAAACTGCATTGTCCTCTTAGAAAAGAGATTATCCATTTATGCCATACTGAGAATAGACCAAAAACTTCTGGTTTCAAATAATGACAATAATAGTAATTTTGTCTTCCATGATGTCAGACCTGTCTATGAAAAATTGCCCCATCCAATTTCTTTGAGGAAAAAGAAGCTCTAGGCTGTTCTTCAGAATGGAGAGGTATGACTACTAATGTGGAGAGAGGTGGACAAAGGTGGAGAGGATCTTTTATTTGAACTGATTTTGGTTGTGAACCAAAGCCCTTCCAGGGTCTGTCTTTCTTCTTCTTTCCTTTTTTATTGTGCTAGAAACTATATAACATGAGGTTTTACCCTTTTAAGACATTTTTAAGACTCCAGTATTGTTAACTATAAGCACAATGTTGTATAGCAGATCTCTAGGACTTTTTCATCTTGCATGACTAAAACTCTATATCCACTGAACAACTAACTCCCTGTTTCCCCTACCCCCAGTCCCTGGCACCCATCAATCTACTTGCTGTTTCTGTGAGTTTGACTACCTTATATGCCTCATGTAAGTGGAATGATGCAGTATTTTATCTTTCTGTGACTGTCTTGTTTCACTTAGCATAATGTCTTCCAAGTTTCACCTATGTTGTAGAATGTGACAGGATTTCCTTCTTGATGAAATCATATTCCATTGTATGTATATGCCTCATTTTCTCTCTGGGATCCTTCTTTCATATTGTCATATGTTATCCTCACAATACATTCGTGTTACTAGAAGTAGCTTGGGTAAAACCTCTTCTCCTTGGAACTTAGAGAACTAACTAATATAATTTTTTCCACCTGTCATCTGATTTAATGTTCCTCAAAAACCTATGAGGTATTACTATCTCCATTTTAAAATTAGGGGCTCCTGGGTGGCTCAGTGGGTTAAGCCGCTGCCTTCGGCTCAGGTCATGATCTCAGGGTCCTGGGATCGAGTCCCGCATCAGGCTCTCTGCTCAGCAGGGAGCCTGCTTCCCTCTCTCTCTCTCTCTGCCTGCCTCTCTGTCTACTTGTGATCTCTCTCTGTCAAATAAATAAATAAAATCTTTAAAAAATAAATAAATAAATAAATAAAATTAGAAACCGAGGCTCAGATTCTTATCCTGAACTATAAAATTAGACAATGGCATAGAATGCCTTCAAACCTAGAAATGTGTGACCACAGAGCCCATGCTATTGTGGTGCCTTCCCAAACAGCCTTCCAACGGGCTGTTATCCCACACCTCTACTGAAAATAATAATGTGATATTTTTTCAAAATACTTCCACATATTTAACCCATATCTTCATATTTTTGTTCCAATGTGGGAGATAAATGAGAAATGCAATATCATTTCTATTTTGCGGATAGAGAAACCTAGGATCCCAGCCAATCTGGAGACCATATAAAACAAACCAGTGCAGAGGAAAGGACACATGCCCGTCTCCTCCACTGACCAGGTATGTGAACTTCTTCACTTCACTAATAGGGAATTCTATATCAATAATGACATTGATCTCATAGAATAATGTGAGGATTAACATTACATGAAATCTAGCTCTACAACTGGCAAATAAAAGATGTCCAATAGACAATTTTCTCCTCTTTTTTTCATTCCTGATCCCACCCATTGTCTTTTTAAGAATCAAATCACATTGTGTTTAATATCTATCAAACTCTCCAAGGTCAAATTATAATGTGAAATGCATGAAGTATGATTCATCATATAGGAGTTCCTTAGACTTAAAGAGTGTCATTTTTATCCAAGACATTCATGTCTGTTTCTGCTCACTTGCTAATTTATTTCCATCCCACCTTGTTCTACAAAGCATTTAAGGCAGACAACTCAACTTAAATCAAATTGCCAGGATATAAACAGTGACATAAACATGAGAAAACTCATCCTTTCAGTGGTCTCCCAACTTAAAAACACCCTCTAGGTGCCTGGGTGGCTCGGCAGGTTAAAGCCTCTGCCTTCGGCTCAGGTCATGATCCCGGGGTCCTGGGATAGAGCCCTGCATCGGGCTCTCTGCTCAGTGGGGAGCCTGCTTCCTCCTCTCTCTTTGTCTGCCTGCCTCTCTGCCTACTTGTGATCTCTGTCAAATGAATAAATAAAATCTTTAAAAAAAAATGAAAATTTAAGGGACACCTGGGTGGCTCAGTCAGTCGAGCATCTGACTCTTGATTTTGGCTAAGGTCATGATCTCAGGGTCATGGCATCCAGCCCTGCATTCAGCTCTACACTCAGCATGGAATCTGATTCTGCTTTGGATTCTCTCTCTCCCTCTGCCCCTCTCCACACAAACAAAAACAAAAACAAAACAAAAAAACAAAACACCCTGTAGAAAAGGAAAGACATGCTAATCTGAAAGCCAGAATAATTCAGAATTGAGGATAATTTCATCATCCAAAAAGCTGGATTTCATTAAAATTGCCCTCTCTGAGTCTCAGTTTCCATTTCTGTGAACTGAGAGAGTAGGATTAGTTGATTTTTCATTTTTCTCTCAACTTTTATGATGCAATATTATCGTGGGAGCAGAGGATCAATCAGGGAGTCCAGCAGCTACCTTAAAATGGAGGTAGTTCCAGTTGCTACAACGAGACTTCCTGTCCACCTGGGAACACTCCCTCTACTGACCTCCTCTAGCCTATTGATTTGATCACCCATTTGACACATAATTTTAGTGATTAAATTATGAGCTGGTTTTTGTTTTCATAGGTGTAGTTAACAGAGAAGACACATAGTTAATAGAGCCTTACACAGGTTCACAACCACAATACCTAACAGAGTATCTAAAGACAGTGAATACATGCTGACCAGGGAAAATTTTTTTTGTGTTCTCTCAGATTTAAAATTTTAAATACCTTGAATGTGTTGACAATTACATGTTTTCTGGTTCACACAAAATAATTTCTGTCATTAACATTGGTCCCAGACATTGTAAAACCCTTTCGCTTTAATTATTAAGTTTGATGCCTCCTACACTCTCAAATCTTGCACAGTGATATACATTCTACTACTGATCTACATTCCTATATCAATTAAAGACAGAAGAATGGCAAGTGAAAAACAAGGGCTTTAAAATTAAATCGGGTTCTTGGTCCTGAATCTATAATTGCCAGCCATGAAAGCAACAAAAAATTATTGAAATTTCTGAGTCTTGCTGAGATTAAACTATTCTATAGTTATCATGAGGACTGATTTGATAATATCTAAAAATTTCTAGGCTTTAGCAGGTACTCAGTAAATGGTAACACTATTCATTCCACAAAATATTAAGGTATATAGATTAGGAAGAAAAACGTATAATTGTCTTTTCACAGATATGACTGTCTATGTAGAAAATCCAAACAAATAAACAAACAAAAAAAAAACCTCTTGGAACTAATAAGTGATTATGACAGAGTTGTAGGATACAAGCTTAATATGCACAAGCCAATCATTTTTCTATTATTAACTATGAATAAGTAGAATTTAAAATTAAAAACAACATGATTTACACTAGTACACAGGGAAGCGAAATACTCAGTTCTAAATATAACAAAATATGTTAGAGACCTATATGAGGAAAATTACAAAATATGGTGAATGAAAGCAAAGAACTAAATAAGAGTTATCTCATGTTCATGAATAGGAAGACTCAGTATTATCAAGATGTCAGTTCTTTCCAACCTGATCTACAGATTCAATGCAATCAAAATAAAAATTCTAGTAAGTTATTTGTGGATATTAACAAACTGATTCAAAGTTTATATGAAGAGGCAGAAGATGCAGAATTGCCAATTCAGTGTTGAAGGAGTAAAGCAAAGTGAAAAAAACAAGTTGGAAGAGTGACGCTACCTGACTTCAATGCTTACTATCAAGCTACAATAATCAAGACAATGTGGTATTGGTGAAAGAACAGACAAACCGATCTTTGGAATAGAATAGAGAGCTCAGAAACAGACTGACATAAATATGGGAATAGATCTTTGACAAAGGAGCAATAGCCATACAAGGAAGCAAAGGTAATCTTTTAAATAAATGATGCTGGAGGGGCACATAGATGGCTCAGTCAGCTGGGTATCTGACTCTTGATTTCTGCGCAGGTCATGATCTCAGGGTCTCGAGATCAAGCCCCATGTCAGGCTCTATGTTCAATGCAGAGTCTTCTTGGGATTCTCTCTCTCCCTCTGTCTCTCTTACCCCCAAGTACACTCCCTCTCTCTCAAATAAATAAATAAATAAAATCTTTTGGAAAAAAGAAACCATCTGATTTTAAAATGGGCCAAAGACAGACCCTATAGATAAAAAACATATAAAAAGATGCTCCATATCATATTTCATCAGGGAATGTAAATTAAAACATGAAAGATACTACAATGTAACGATTAGTATGGCTAAATATTGTGTCAAAATACTGACACAACACCAAATGCTGGCTAGGATATAAGCAATGAAAACTCTCATTCATTGCTGGTGGGAGTGCAAAATGTCACAGCCACTTTGGAATATGGTTTAGCAGTTTTGTACAAAACTAAACACACTCTTACCATACAATCCAGCAATACCATGCATTCGTGTTTACCCAACAGAGTTGAAAACTTACATTTACACAAAAACATGCACATGCATATTTTTAGCAGCTTCATTCGTAATTGCTAAAATTTGGAAGCCATCAGCTGTCCTTCAGTAGGTGAATAGATAAATAAGCTGGTATACCCAGAAAATAGAATATTATTCAGGCTAAAAAGAAATTAGCTTTTAAAAAGAAAAAGTTATGAATAGATACTGAGGAACTTTAAATACATATTATTAAATGAAAGCAGTCAGTCTGAAAAGGGTAGGTACTGTCAGATTACAATTGTATGAAATTGTGGAAAAGGTGAAAGTATGGATACAGTAAAAAAAAATCGGTGGTTGCCTGGGGTTAGGAGTGGGTTTAGGGATGAATAATTAGTACACAGAAGATTTTTAGGGCGGTGAATATACTTTGCATGACCCCATAACGATGGACACATGTCATTATAGATTTCTGAAAACTCATAGGATGAGCAATATAAAGAGTGAACCATAATGTAAACTATGGATTTTCAGTGATGATATCTTAGGCTCATCAACTGTAACAAATGTTCCACTCTAGTGGGGAGCTCTGTGTGGGCAGGTTGACGGGTATATGAGAAATCTCTGTACATTTCCCTTAACTTTGCTGTGAACCTAAAACTGCTCTAAAAAATAAAAGTCTTGGGGTACCTGGGTGGCTCAGTGGGTTAAAGCCTCTGCCTTCGGCTCAGGTCATGATCTCAGGGTCCTGGGATCGAGCCCTGCATTGGGCTCTCTGCTCAGCGGGGAGCCTGCTTCCCTTCCTCTCTCTCTGCCTGTCTCTCTGCCTAATTATGATCTCTGTCTGTCAAATAAATAAACAAAATCTTAAAAAAAAATAAAAAATAAAGTCTTAACTTTAAAATCTTACCTTATGATTTCATCCACAAAAACCTTCCAGGGACTCCTCCCAGCCTCAGAATCAAGATCTTCCTATTCATCTTTGCTTTTCAAAGACCAAATAATTTGTGTGTCGTTTACCTGTTGGAATACATGGGAATCTGTGTGAATCCTTCCACCTTGACAACTAGCTTTTGAATACATCTTCTTGTTCCTCAATTTGTCACTGTAGAAAGATGAAAGATTCTAAGGGTAGTTACAGATACAAAAACCGAGACTGAATACAAGCTCTATCCCTTCATACCTCTAGGATCTTACGGATTTCACTTAATCTAGCTCCATCTATTAAAAAGGTGATGGTAATGCAAGGATATTGCTTATAACGCAGGGCCTAGCACAACGTAGGCACTCAGTAGTTGGCAGTGATGGTGATAAATGAGGAAGATGATTTTCTGGCCACTGAGTTGAGATGCAGAAAGTAGAAACAAATTTTCTCTTTCAATACTTTAGCTGAGTTTTAACTAAATTAATACTGACTTATTCAACCCACATGTATTTTCCCCTAACTACTATACAGACTGACATTTGAGCCACAGATTCTGTCTCACGTTGTTGTCTTTATATATATAAAATTTTCACCAATCAGGTGTACAGATGCCAACAGAATGTAATGATTAGAAGGATGGATTCTGGAAGTAAATTGCCTGGATTTACTTTGGCCACTAGCTGTGTAAGCTTGAACAAGTTATTTTATCTCTCCTTGCCTCCGTTTGCTCATATGGAAATTCTGGATAATAATAATAGCTATCTCTTAAGTAAATAACTAAAATTAAATAAGTTAGCACATGTATAAAGTACTTGGAATGATTCCTGGCAATCATAAGCTCTCAATAAGTATTTGCTGGTTTTTTTTTTTTTAAGATTTTATTTATTTATTTGACACACACAGATCACAAGTAGGCAGAGAGGCAGGCAGAGAGAGAGGAAGGGAAGCAGGCTTCCTGCTGAGTAGAGAGCCCGATGCGGGGCTCAATCCCAGGAACCTGGGATCATGACCTGAGCCAAAGGCAGAGGCTTTAACCCACTGAGCCACCCAGGCACCCCAGTATTTGCTGTTATTATTATTTCATTCTTTGCTCTCTCTGATAACCTTCTCACCAGCAACCTCCCAAAATATTTAGCATTAGCTGGCCACAGAGAGGGTCCTGAATATTTAATGACTTGAAAAAGGATGTAATTTCAATTCACGAGGCTTAAAAAGAAAGACACTGACAACAGCAGAAGAGTTTGTGGAAACCCATACAGCCATTCTGCAAAGCAATATAGAGAACGCACAATGATTTTAAATGCATATCTTAATCTGTAATCTAACTTCTTTATGCCAGTGACACAACAGATCATATTCACTAACCTAAACATATAAGTTTGATAGTTGCATATCTCTAAATACAAGAAAATAACTACTTAAACATACACCAAAAGGAAAATGGTGAAATAAGCCACAGAGTTCAGCTACTAAGGCTTGAGCTCATCGACCATACTGTACTCTGTTATCTATCCTACCTATCCTGAGCCTATCTCAGTAAATGCATTTCTCAAGCCAAAAACCTATGATTCTTATCTGACTCCTTTCAGCCTAATCTTCCAGTTAAGTCCAGTCAAGTTTTCCTCTGTAGCATACCTGTCTCTACATTGTGGCCTGACCCAAACCACCTCTCATAAAGACTGCTGCTGCAGCGTCCTCATCAGTTTCCTTGCTTCTATTTTGACCCCCATGCCAGTCAATTTTCCACACAGTAGTCTGAGATATCTTTTAAAAATACAAATCAGATCAATTAAACCACCTTCTCAGAGCTTCTGACTATTTTCCATCAGACCTCACATTGGAATTAGATCCAGACTTTGACCTAAAAAATGCTAATGAATCTTTTCCATTGTCAACTTGTACAATTGTTTCTTCTCACTTATTAGAATCTATTACCATCAGTCCTTTTCCCGTTTCTCCAACATGCAAGCTTACTGCTACCTTAGAATCTCATATGAGCTTAACCTTCTGCCTAGAAAGCTCATCTCCTAGATTGTGAGGGGTTAAGTCAACTTAAATATATATATTTTTTCAGACAGACCTTTCTTTGTAACCAAATTTAAGCAGACCCTCCATCTACTGCATCCCCAATACTGGTCATTTTCATGACAGTTTATTTTCTTTGTAAAATAAAATCACTAACTGGAATCCTCTTATTATTAATCCGTTTACTTCTTTACTATTTGTCTTTCCACTAGAATATAGGCTTCATAAAGCAAGGACATTCCCTGAGAAAAAACTCTCAGATTTTACCCCTTGAGGATGTATTTCATGATTACTGTTAAAGGTATTATCACTGTGATTATTATTATTATTTATTGTGTGACTTGAGAATTTCCACTTGGTTTCCCCTATTTCAGAGCAAAAGTAAGAGCATTCCATTACACAGATCACATAAACCACAAACAATTTCTTCCATTCATTTTTTCTTATGCTCCCATTTAAAAAAAAAACAGTAAATCCATTAATTTGGTGCTGATGATGTTTATTTTTCCTTAAATCTTCTCATCCTTGATCACATTACCAGACCTCTTTTTATGCATTGTACTTTTTTCATAGCAATAGGAACCAAAGTATCATTTGTATCTGTGTCAGTCATCTCATCTCTGGTGTCTCATTTAAATGCCCTCAATAACCTGAAGGGCTGGGTATCACCAGGCCCATTTCAGAAACAACAGCTAACATTTGTTGACTGATCATTCCATACCAGGCACTGTTAAAAGTGTTCTTCTTATGTTAATCAGTCTTCATGACAACTAACATTTTATAGGTCAGGAAGCCAAGGAGAAGAGAAATTAACTAACCGGTTTGATTTTGTCAGCTATTGTTAATGACAACGTTGGGACTCAAACCCAATTTGTCTGAGTCCAACCTCATTTTTAAAATTTCTATATTATATCGCTTTCACATATGTCAAAAATTTCCTTTTGGAGAGTTTGTGCAATTTGAGAATAAGTGACAGAACAGGGTTTGAATGAAAAACACAGACTAAACCATTCAACTATTCTGCTACCCCCAATGATATTCAATGCTTCAGTCAAGACTGTGAAATGTTTTATGACCAGACAAGTTGTTAAAACCCGTTTCTCATCCCATAGACCAGTGCTCGCTCTTCTCATTTACCTGTCCCAATCCATTCTCTATTGGACTTTTTCCTCTTCATAGGATTGATGAATAATTCTGTGGTTGTTCCTTACCCACTACTTATGCCCACCTTTGTCCGAGCAAATGTGAACAAACGGGAGTGGTGTACAAAGGAAGTTCAGTTAAACATTGTGGATGCAGGTGACTCTGCAGTCTGTCAAGGCTTACAGCCATCCCAGACGCAGCTCTGCCTGTGTGCCAGGCACGGTGAACACTCTGCCTATGTTGTCTTATTCGGCTCTTCACAACAACCCTGTAAGGGAGCTAGCCTTATCTCCGTTTTCAGGTAAGGAAACACTGACCCAGAGAGTTTAAGACTTGCCCAAGGTCACACAGGTAGAAATAAAGTTTCAGAATTTGAATATGATTTTTCCTAACACCACGGATGACTCTTAGACTCTTTTTTAAAAAAGATTGTATTTATTTATTTATTTATTTGAGAGAGAGTGAGCGAGAGAGCGAGAGCACGTGAGTGAGCAGGGGGAGGGGCAGAGAGGAGGGAGGTCTAGCAAGGAAGGGAGAGGGAGAGAATCTCAAGCAGGTTTGTAGTACCGAGTGGGGCTTGACCTCATGACCCTGAGACTGTGACCTGAGCTGAAACCAAGAGTTGGACGCTTAATCAACTGAGACACCCAGGCACCCCTTAAACTCTTCAACACTACACATATGGATTTCTAAATGAAATTAGGAGGGAGCTTTTCACTAGAGTTTTATTCTAAGCCTATTTATCAACAATTTTAAGTGTAATATGGGCAATTCAACTTAGTCAGTCACAAAGAAAAAATGCCAAATAGGGGAGGACCCAGAATCAGTGAGGGCATCCTGAGATAGACTAGGGTTTCTGTCCTTACATAACACAGGTGCATAAAATGTTCCCAGCCCAGACATGCAACATGAAAGCTCTCACTGGATTACACATTCAAAGGTGTCATTCCTAATGTTGTTATGGTATCATGGCAACTGATTCAGGTCAGAATTCCTGCATTTTAATTCTTGCCTAACAGTGGAAAGAGCGTCTCACTTACTGTCAGAACTCAAGGAGCCCTTAGAGTCCATCTAGCCCAACCTTTTTCATTGCATTGATTAAGAGACTGAAGCCCTACTGATATTAAAACAGAAGGTAACAACTTGGATGAATCTCAAAGAAATGTGGAGTGAAAGAAGCCAGATACAAAAGACCACAGGGTCACCATGAAATATTTTTATACAAGAAGAGTAGAGTGGGTTAAGCCTGTTTAGAAGAAAAAAAAAAAAAAAAGACTACATCATATGTAATTCCTTTTACATAAAGTTCCAGACAAATGAAACCGTTCTGTGATGACAGAAGTTCAAACAACTGTAACCTCTGTGGTTGGGGGGGGGGGCGGGAATGGGGGGGACATCGGCTATAAAGAGGCACAAAGAAACATTTAAGGCAATTTCTATACTGATCTATGCATTCATAAAAATGCATCAAACTGTACACTTAAGACTTACAAATTTTAGTGTATAAAATTATATCTAAAAAGAAAATAACTGCCTATATACTAAGAGGCGTGTGGGAATCTCATCTTTTATTGAATAATATTCAGAGACCATTGTATTGTATGTTGAGAAGTACATTTAGGATTGCAAATGTGGAAAATCGCTCTGTAGAACAAGAAAGAAATTTACCCAAGATCATGGAATAATGAAAAAGCTAGTTTTGGATTTTACTTTTCATGCCATAATGGCTTGGAAATACCTGGAATTGTAAAGAAGTTTTGACGGAGGCCCTTGTCATACTATGGGAAAGTGTAGTAGAAAGATACTGACCATATCTTTTTCACCCATTCATCCGTTGAAGGGCATCTTGGTTCTTTCCACAGTTTGGCGACTATGGCCATTGCTGCTATGAACACTGCGGTACAGATGGCCCTTCTTTTCACTACATCAGTATCTTTGGGGTAAATACCCAGTAGTGCAATTGCAGGGTCATAGGGAAGCTCTATTTTTTTGGAGGGGGGGAAGCTCTATTTTTAATTTCTTAAGGAATCTCCACACTGTTTTCCAAAGTGGCTGCACCAATTTGCATTCCCAACAACAGTGTAAGAGGGTTCCCCCTTCTCCACATCCTCTCCAACAATTGTTGTGTACTGTCCTGTTGAGATATGGTCCATATCTACAATGGAGTGTTATGCCTCCATCAGAAAGGATGAATACCCAGCTTTTGTATCAACATGGATGGGACTGAAAGAGATTATGCTGAGTGAAATAAGTCAAGCAGAGAGAGTCAATTATCATATGATTTCACTTACTTGTGGAGCATAAGGAATAACAATGGAGGACACTGGGAGATGGAGAGGAGAAGTGAGTTGGGGGAAACTGGAGGGGGAGACAAACCATGAGAGACTGTGGACTCTGAGAAACAAACTTTTGTTTTTCAGAGGGCTTTGGAGGGGAGGGGATGGGGGGTTAGGTGAGCCTGGTGGTGGGTATTAGGAGGGCACATATTGCATGGAGTACTGGGTGTGGTGCATAAATAATTAATTATGGATCACTGAAAAAAATTAAATTTAAAAAACAAACAATAACAACAAAAAGAAAGGATATTGAGTTTGAAGGCAGATAATTTGTATTTAAAGATCAACTTCACCCTTATTTGTATAAATTACACATGGTAGGCATTCAGTTTATTTGTAAGGGGGGAGTGTGAAAGGATGACTGAATGAAATATGATCAATAATTTAACCTCTGAATTTAGGAACAATAAAATTAAAAATCTTTTATATATTCTAAAGCATTGATCTTCAAAGTATACTCCACACAAGACCAAGTAGATAAAAGCTTTTTAGGGTCAAATGTGGTTTGACAATCTTGATTTAAACAAATTAAATAACTATGCTTAGCTGCAGGACTTTTTTCAAGTTCTAATGTACATGTGGAATGCCTAGAGAAAACTAGGTATATAGCATTTTCTAAAACCACTTAACCACTAAATTATCATTAGATTAGAAAATTAACATCTCACAAAACAAAAATGTATTATAGAAGGGAAAAGTCCTATCTTTTTAAAGGATGAGGAAAAATGTCAAACTTAGTCCATGATATCTGGAACAAAAATAAATGAGATGAGATTTCACTTCTTCTAACTCCCAAACCCAAATTTAAACATTTTTAAAAAATTAATAACTTTAAAAGATGTGATGCCCTGGGGCACCTGGGTGGCTCAGTCTGTTGGGCATCTGCCTTCAGCTCGGGTCATAGTCCCAGGGTCCTGGGATCAAGTCCTGAGGGGGCTCCCTGCTTAGTGGGGAGTCTGCTTCTCCCTCTCCCTCTGTCCCTCCCCTCTGCTCCTGCACTCTCTCTCTTTCAAATAAATAAAATCTTCAAAAAAATTTTTTAAATCTCTACAAAAATAAAAATAAACAAATGATATGATACCCTGAAGTTAAATATATTTATGGGTTTATTATATATAAAGAAATTAAACATGACCACAATGGCATGAATAACTGGAGAGAGGAAATGAAAATATATTATTTTAAGATTATTACATGATGAATCATTGGCATAATATTTAGTCATAGACTGCAAAAGCTTTATGTATATTGAAAACACTAGAGTAAAACTTTGAAATTTTTTAAAAAGCTATAACTAACAAACAATGGTGGAGCAAAAGTGGAATCATAAAAAATATTCAATGCTGGGGCGCTTGGGTGGCTCAGTGGGTTAAAGCCTCTGCCTTTGGCTCAGGCCACAATCCCAGGGTCCTAGGATTGAGCCCCGCATCGGGCTGTCTACTCAGCAGGGAGCCTGCTTCCTCCTCTCTCTGCCTGCCTCTCTGCCTACTTGTAATCTTTGTTTGTGAAATAAATAAATAAATAAATAAATAAAATCTTAAAAAAATATATTCAATGCAAAAACAGCAGGAAAATGAGAAAAAGGGAACAAAAACCAGGAGGGAAAACTTGTAAAATACACAGTAAGATGGTAGATCCAAATCTAATTATTATCAATATCAATTCTCAATTATTAATAAAACAGAAACACTAATTTGAGAAGACATATACACTCCTATGTTTATTGCAGCATTATTTACAATAGTCAAGATATGGAAGCAACATAAGTGTCCATAAATGGATGAATAGGTAAAAAAGAAACACACACACACACACACACACACACACACACACACACACACACAGAGGAATATTACTCAGCCGTAAAAAAGGAATGAAATTTTGCCCTTTGTCACAACATACATGGACCTAGAAGATATTGTGCTATGTGAAAGAAGTCAGAAAAAGATAAATACCATATGATTTCACTTATATGTAGAATCTAAAAAAATGAACAAACGAACAACAACAAAAAAGAAATGGACTCATAAATACAGAGAACAAGCTAGTGGTTGTCACAGGGAAGAGAGGTACAGGGATAGTAGAAATAACTGAATGGAATTAAGAGGTACAAGCTTCCAGTTATAAAATAAAGACATCACATGGGTGAAATGTATAGCATAGAAAATATAGTCAATAATGTATAACTTTGTATGGTGACAGATGGTGACTACCCTAGGTGAGCTTTTTGCAATGCGTAGATTTGTCAGATCTCTATGCTGTACATCTGAAACTAATATACATCAACTATGCTTTACTTAAAAAATAAATCTAAAAATTGTTTAGAAAGAATTTTTTTAATAAAAAATTATAATGTCTTTTACAATAGCATCAGAAACAAAAATTTTAGGAATAAATATAATGAAAGATGTGCAAAAGCGCTATGAAAACTATGAAATAATACTTTAAAAGAAATTAAAGAATACTGAAATAAATAGAGAAATACAACATATTCATGATACAAAGACTCAAAATTATAAAAATTTCAAATGTTCCAAAATTTAATGTATAAAGTCAACTCAACAGCAATCAAGGTTATAGTAAGACAATTTATAGAAAATGAGTAGCTGAATTTATATTATATATGAAAATGTAAAGGGCCTAGAAGAGCCAAAAGCTCCCCTGCAAGGATACTGAGGATGGGATATCAGCAGTAAGTGGAAGGTTCCAAGTGATGATTCCTAAAACCTTTTCCTTCAAACTCTAAACTTCATATTTCTTTAAAAGAATGAAGCTCTCGGGATGAGAGGTAACTTCAGAAGACTTAGGTTTTCACACTGGTCATCTTCATTTACTAGAGGAAACAACCTTGGGCAATCATTTGACATCTCTCAACAGTCAGTAAAGTGAAAATAATTCAAGATTTCTCACATTCTTGGTGAAGACAAAGATGTGCCTATGGAAGCATTTTGAAAAGTGTCCCATATGTATTTATTATTGCTTTTATTACTTGAGGAATTGTACTTGTATCAGGAGGAAGACAGAAAAACTAGATGACAGAAGCTATTTGGGGAGCTATTAAAAATACTGAGTGGGTGGGAAGCAGCTAGAACCCTCAGGTGGAATGCAAGTGGGACTTTCCCGAGTAGTTCTCTGAAGAAGGGAAGAGCTTACCCAACATGGATGGTGGAAGGGCAGCTCAGTTGAAGTACCAAAGAACAGAGACATTTCTCAGGATTCGGAGGACTCCTTGTGCATCCTAGCACTTGACAGACATATAGCCAACTTGGCCATGTGTGACAGAAGAATCAGTTAAACAATGGGCCAGAACATTAAGTGAGTACACAGGTAGTAGAAATAATTTTAAAGAACATGGTATCAGTAAGTCAATACCTTGGACAATTACTTACTCAATATGGTCAAGTTTTCCAAATAATCCAGAATTTACCTTTTACATGCCATATGGCTTAACTATACCTGGGGAGAGGGAAATATTCTAAAAATCTAAGCATACACATTTTGCCTCCTTGAAGAAAAATAATCCACAAAATTTTATCTATCCTTAACAACTCTATAAAATACAGATACAGGGGTGCCTGTGTGGCTCAGTGGGTTAAAGCCTCTGCCTTCAGCTCAGGTCATGATCCCAGGGTCATGGAATCGAGCCCCGCATCCGGCTCTCTGCTCAGTAGTGAGCCTGCTTCCTCCTCTCTCTCTCTCTCTCTGCCTGCCTCTCCACCTACTTGTGATATCTGTTTCAGTCAAATAAATAAGTAAAATCTTAGAAAAATAAAATAAAATACAGATACACCCTTTGGATTTTATTACAATATATGGGGTTATCTGCCCTGCAGTTTTACCTCCCAGTTTACATGTTCTTTGAATGCTTCTAGTAGCTTTCCTTGTGGAATTTTCTACCATAACAACCTATATGACATAAACACACTCCAGCCTCATCATTACATGGATATTCTCCACCCCCAAGAGGCAAAATTTAAAGTGATCTTTCTGATCAGATTACATAGTTCTGTCTTTCCAACTCTCTAACCTTCACTTGTTTTCCTCCTCACATTCATCACACCCAAAGTTCCCTCTTCTCTTCCTATTATTGTTAACTGAATATCCTGTCTTAGTTTGCTCACTCTCTATTCCAACCTAAATTCAATGCTAAACATATCAGGTACTATCTCACCTTCAGTAACATATAACCTTTAGCTTCTACCAGTTCTCTTAGCAAAATTCCAAACCTAATCAGTAAAGGACAGCTATTTTCATGTGGGGATATAGCTTATATTTAAGAAATGAGACTCTAAATTTAGGCACATCTAATTTTAAATTCCAATTCTTCCACTTACTATTTCTTTGAAGCAAGGTCATTTATTCAACTTCTTTCTGCCTCAATTCTCTCTGCATGGTATATTCTTTGCTGTGTACCCATCAAGGTGCCCGACAAAAATCAGATGCAAGGTGAGTATTTGTTGAATGAAAATGAACAACTCTCCTTAATGTCATGGAAATGACCATTAATTTCAATTACTGTTCCTTTTCTTTACTTTGAAATACATCTACAGTTTCAGTCAGCCTTTCTGTTTTCCATTTTGCCTTAGGAGAAGGATGATGACAGTTCTCCAAGGCTAATCGCCACCTCTCCTCTGTATTCCAAGTTCTCCCACGTCTTCAGTGCATTGCCTTATCAAATTTCCTTCTGATATTCTCACCACAACAGGATGCTCTTCTTTACCCACAAACATGCTTTATCTTTCTCTGTAAGTTACTCCCTCAGTTTTCCCTTGCTTCTTGTCTTCCCAAGGTCCTCCAAAGGTCAGGGTCTACTTATGACTTCTATTTCCTTGCCTCTCATTCATTCAGCTTTCACCAAATCTAATTTAGCCCCTTTCCTACAATTGTATTGAAAAACGTTGAGCATTAGCTATTTGAAAATAAATTTTTTGTTTTATTTAATTTCCCATAAAAATTTGACATGACTGCGGGTGCCTGGGTGGCTCAGCTGGTTAAGTGTGCAACTCTTGATTTCAGATCAGGTTATGATCTCAGGGTTGTGGTTTGAGCCTCATGCGCCAGGCTCTGTGCTCAGTGTGGAGTCTGATTGGGATTCTCTTTCCTTCTTCCTCTGCCCCTCCCTTTGCTCATGCACGCCCCCCCCCCTCATAATAAACACTTCTTTTTTAAAACATTTGACATGATTGTTGCACTTCCCCCTGAACCCTCTGCCTTTCATTTCAGTGCCCCTTTCTTTAGCTATGCTCCTGTCATACTGAACATTCTTTCTCAATCTCATTTATTTTTCTTTCCTTCACTGCTTAGCTCTCACACCTGGTATGTCTCATAGTTTAATTCCTGACCCATTAAGTTTCAGCTACCTAATGTCAACCCCAAACCACTGTCTCTATCTCAGTATTCCCCTTCATCCAGACTTCCAACTCTCCATCAGCCATTATTACTCACACATCCCAAACCTAACTCATTATTTCTTCCTCATGCCCAAGTCTCTTCTTCTCTGTACCCTACAGTTAGAGCTTTGCCTCCCCAGCTAATAATGTAGAAGTCATTTTAACTTTTTTTTTTAAATCTAGCTACATCTAACTGATTACAACAGCTTATTGAGTCTATCCATAAAATCCCCAATCTATGTCTGTATTTTTAACTTCATTACTAATGCTTGCATGATTGCTCACTTGCTGTTATTCATTCAAGGTAGAACTCCTGACTTTCCTTACCCAAACCTGACCTCCACCCACAGTCTGTCCTACTACATGAATTACACCACCATTCACTCAGTCAGAGATGCTAAAAACCAAGCATTTGTCTTTGATTTCCCACTTCTCTCACTGGTCACATGCTGTGATCATCAAGACAGCATGGTAGTGGCACAAAAACAGACACATAGATCAATGAAACAGAATAGAAAGCCCAGATATGGACCCGCAACTATATGGTCAACTAATCTTCAAAAAAAAGGAAAAAATATACAGTGGAAAAAAGACAGTCTCTTCAATAAATGGTGCTGGGAAAACTGGACAGCTATGTATAGAATGAAACTTGACCATTCTCTTATACCACACACAAAGATAAACTCGAAATGGATTAAAGACCTCAACATGAGCAGGAATCTATCAAAATCCTAGAGGAGAACGTAGGCAGTAACCTCTTCTACATCAGCCACGGCAACGTCTTTCAAGAAATGTCCCCAAAGGCAAAGGAAACAAAAGTGAAAATGAACTTTTGGGACTCCATCGAGATCAAAAGTTTCTGCAGAGCAAAGGAAACAGTCAACAAAACAAAGAGGCAACCCATGGAATGGGAGAAGATATTTGCAAATGATATTACAGACAAAGGGCTGATATCCAAGATCTATAAAGAACTTCTCAAATTCAACACACACAAAACAGATAATCATGTCAAAAAATGGGAAGAAAATATGGACACTTCTCCAAAGAAGACATACAAATGGCTAACAGACACATGAAAAAATGTTCATCATCACTCGTCATCAGGGAGATTCAAATCAAAACCACATTGAGATACCACTTTACACCAGTTAGAATGGCCAAAATTAACAAGACAGTAAGCAACAAGTGTTGGAGAGAATGTGGAGAAAGGGGAACCCTCTTACACTGTTGGTGGGAATGCAAGTTGGTGCAGCCACTTTGGAAAACAGTGTGGAGATTCCTTAAGAAATTAAAAATAGAGCTTCCCTATGACCCTGCAATTGCACTACTGGGTATTTACCCCAAAGATACAGATGTAGTGAAAAGAAGGGCCATCTGTACCCCAATGTTCATAGCAGCAATCGCCACGGTCACCAAACTGTAGAAAGACCAAGATGCCCTTCAATGGACGAATGGATAAAGAAGATATGGTCCATATATACAATGGAGTATTATGCCTCCATCAGAAAGGATGAATACCCAACTTTTGTATCAACATGGACAGGAGTGGGAAGAGATTATGCTGAGTGAAATAAATAGAGTCAATTATCACATGGTTTCACTTACTTGTGGAACATAAGGAATAACACGGAGGACATTGAGAAATGGAGAGGAGAAGTGAGTTGGGGGAAATCGGAGTGGGAGACAAACCATGAGACTGTGAACTCTGAGAAACGGAGGGTTTTGGAGGGGATGGGGATGGAGGGTTGGGTGAGGCTGGTGGTGGGTATTAAGGAGGGCATGTATTGCATGGAGCACTGGGTGTGGTGCATAAACAATGAATCTTGGAACACTGAAAAAAATTAAAAAAATATTAAAGGCCAGATTGCATTTTAAAAAGGTAATTATAATCATAATATAGACACATTGAATACATGCCAGGCACTGTTGAAGTGCTTCACACATGTTAATTAACTTCATCTTCACAATACCCCTGTGAGGTCCAAGGCTTAGAGAAGTAAAATAGGTTGATTCAGGCCAAAGACCTAAATGAAACCAGGTTATGTGTCTCCTTTCCTAAGCAACTATCCAACAGATTTCCATTACATTTATAATTAAACACAAACTGTTTACTACAGCCAACAATGATCTCATCCTTGTCAGCTCTTTATCTCCATCCTGTGCTGCTCTCACTTGTGTTGGCTGGGCTCTGATTGTACAACCTTTCTCTCTGTTTCTAAGCTATCATAAACTCCCCTAACTGAACATTTTTGAGTTAGTTCTTTTACCTGGAAAGCTCTTCTACCTAATTCTTTCCACAACTTACTTATGTCAACTTTCATGTGTCAAATTAAACAACACTGTTTTCCCTGAAAAACTTAAAGGCCATAAAATAAATAAAGGCCCTAATTATTTTTTTTGTCAAAACATCATCTGGATTTCTTTCATGGCATTTAGCACCTCTGTAACTATTTCTTAATTTACTGTTTACATGTCTCTTCCTTCTCTTCCATTATATTATAAATTCAACATGGTCAGGAACCATGCCATTTTGTTTAACACTGTAGCTTCAGCACAACACCTGATACAGTCTCTAGGACAAGGGATATGCTCAGTAATAACGAATTATTCATTTGATAATTCACATTTGAAAAATCTACATTAGTTCCTAGTAAGTTCTAAGGGCTTACAAATGATGATCCATGTGGTTTACAAGAATGTGGCCTTGTACAGAAGTAGATAAATAATGACAAAACTATGCAACAGATGCCATACAAACACATTTGTAGGAAAAGAACAATTCCATCTTTCTAAAGGAGACTGGGAAGGCTTCATGGATAAGTTGACATTGAAATTAGAGCAAATGTCCTCATGTGGTTGAACTTTTGTCCCCCAGGGGACATTGGGCAATATCTGGAGACATTTTTTATTGTCACACTGAGAGAGAGAGGGATTGCTATTGGCACTGGGTAGACAGATACTGGGGATATCCAGTAATGCACAGGATAGCACCCCCAAAACAAAGGATTAGCCAGCTCAAAATTTCAATTGTGTCAAAGCTGAGAAACCCTGAATTAGATCTTAAAAGATTTCTTACCAGTTAGATGATCACCATAGCTTCCTATCTTCCTGAAAACATTCATTCTATGCCCAAGTGCCATTAAGTTCTAAAATATAAATCTATTTACATCATGCCCAGTTCACCATGATTTCTGATACTAATATCTAACAATTTATTGATTTGTTACCACATGCTAAGGTCTTCACAACAATCTTGTGAGGAAAGCATTACTGCCCCCATTTTATTGAGATGGAAACTAAGATTCAGAGAAGTTAAGTATCCTATAGGGTCTCACAAGTGATGGTTTCCTTTGAAATACCCAGGCCCCTGGCTTACTGCACAGTCTGATTCCAACTTTCTTTTCCAGCTTTATTTCCTAGTAGTCATCTTAAACACAAAAGTTTAATCATGACTAATTACCAATGGTTAATATTACACATTTCCAAAACACTTTGGAAAACAACAGTGCCTTGAAAAGTTGAAGATCTATGTACCACCTGAGCAAGCAATGCAAACCTTAGATAAACATGTCAGAGACTCTCACACCTCCACACTAGGGGACATGTACAAAAATATTCAAATATCAGTTTTTCAAAAAAAAAAAAGGGGAGAAAAAAATAAATCAATACGAATATTCATCAGTAAGAGCTTTACATAAATGAGTTGAGACTTATTCACATGGTAGTATAGTGCAGAGAGATTAACATGGGATATACATAGAACTGTACGTATCAACATAGATAAGACCTTACAAATAAAACATTAAGAAAAAATGCAAGTGGCAAGAATATAGTGTATAATAACTTTTTTAAAAAAGATTTTATTTATTTATTTGACAGAGAGAGATTTCAAGTACACAGAGAGGCAGGCAGAGAGAGAGGGGGAAGCAGGCTCCCTGCCAAGCAGAGAGCCTGATGCAGAGCTCGATCCCAGGACCCTGAGATCATGACCTGAGCCGAAGGCAGAGACTTTAACCCACTGAGCCACCCAGGCGCCCCTAGTGTATACGCACATCACTTTTATATGCACATCAAGACATACAAAAATCTAAACAACTTACCGAGTTATCATACAAGGAACAAACTTTTATATGTATATGTAAAAAAGCAAAAGAATTACAAACAGCACATTCAGGACAGTGGTTATCTTTGGCGGGAAGAGAAGGTCATGAGACCTAGGAGCTTCAATATATTTGGTAATATGTTACTTCTTAAGATGAGTATTCATTATATTCTCTTTATTCTGGATAAGCTTGGTCTACGTACCTACTATTTGTATTGCTGTTATTATTACTTATAAACATTACTACATAGTGATATTTAAATTTATGTTTAAATTTTAATTTAAATGTTTAAATATTTAATTTATGTTTAAATTAAATAAATGTTTAAATTTATACCATATAATTATTTTTTAGTTTATATTTTGGTTCTTGCTATTTCTTTTGCCCGAAATGACCCCTCTCTTTTTCTACCTGGTGGAATCATACTCTTTTAAAAGTACTGTGGACGTTCAGAAGGAGAAGCTTAATTCAGGCTGGTAGCCAAGGAAGGCCATAACATATAAGTGACATTTGAACTAGGTTTTAAATTTTGAGAAAAACAAATGGAGTCAAAGAAAGGTCATTCAGGGCAGAAAAAATAGCTTAAACTAAAGCATGATGGACAATCACAAGTTCAAGGTTCCAGGATGGCTAAAGAGAGGAGTCATGACAGATGAGGATGCACTGGAAATTTAGAGAGGTAATGAGACATCTGAATATCATTCCAATACCCTAATAAAAGAGCCACTGAAGATTTATACCATGAAAAAAGAGGGAGGTGTTTTGGGAAAAGAATGGTGAAAACAGAACAAAAGGTTAGAATGGAGTGGGGAGCCCCTGGAGGCTATGGTAAAAGATAGAAGGATCTGGACCAACATGGACTAACCAGGCACAGAACATACTCATTTACTGATAACATGAGAAAAGCATGGGAGTTTTAAAAGGAATTATCTCCAAATTTCTAAAATTTAAGTATAATAACATAAGAAATCAACAAACATAACCTCCCTTTTGCTAAAGACATTCTTTGAAATTAAATCAGTCACGTTAACAAATTGCATTAATTCAACAGGATGCCAACCTAACAAATCATATTACAGAAAACCTTATTTTCTGGAAAGAATAAGTATGGGTTCTCAAGATGCATACATAGCTTTCTACGGAGCTATTCTTCATTTTCACAGCAGTCCTCAGAGTTGGAAGGATTAAAGACAAGCAGAGCTGGGTGTGGTATTAGAGATTATCTAGCTCAACCCCTTCATTTTACTAATGAGGAGAGAGATGCTTGGAGAGGGGAAGTAGCAGACATCTGAGGTCATGGGACAAGTCATTTCATCCATTCATTAAGGTAGATATTTATGGAACTCTCACCTTGTACGAAGTCCTGGGTTGGTACCTGAGCCGGGAATAAAGTCTGGGTCTCCAGATTCCCAGCTTTGGGCTCCTGTGTTGCAACATGTATAGTCGAGCATTTCATAGCAAATTCATTCACCAGGGACAAATTTCAGTTTATATTTTTGTAACTTGAGGTCCATAATCCCCCAGGACTGGAATCCTGGCCCTTAACCTCGCCCTACCAACTGAGACTCTCTAGGGAAAGGGTTATAAAAACTGCTTCTTAACAAGTTTCGCAGGTAATTCTCATTAATATGACATTTGATAAACACAGCCCTAAGGGAGTGGACAGAAAAAACAAGAATTTAGACCTTTCATTAAATTAGGAAGCAAACAGCTAATACCAGTCAACATATTCCCAGAAGTTTAGGAAGCAAACAGCTAATACCAGTCAACATATTCCCAGAAGTAGGAAACAAACTGATCCTCTAGTCCAGATTTATGGTATCTCAGAAACTGATTAACCATTTACTTACAAATTATACTTTACCATTTTTAAGTGGTTTCACATGAATTATCTCATTTGATTGAAACAAAAACACTGCACTATACTGGCATGATACTCTTCTTTCTCCTATCAGGAGAAAATAGCTCAGGAAAATTAAGTGGCTTACAGGTCACACAGCTAAGAGGCCAAAACTCCTTTGACTGCATCACAATTTCCTCATCTGTCAAATAAAGGAATTGTACTTAATGAAACTTAAAATTCTCAGTATGATGTATGAAAACTAGGACATGTGTTTGTCAGTGTCTATCCATGTAGTTTCATTCACTGCAGAGTCAAAGTCTATGTTTCCTTTAAAATAACAGAGGAAAATGAACACCAAGCATCTCTCAACAGACTGAGACACCGAAACTACAGTAAGGAAGAGTATCCCATCATAATCCTGTCTTTGCTTCTTTAGGAACTCCCTTCCAGGCTGGCTAGCTGCCCATGTAAATCCTTTCCCCAGCAAGTGCTTCCTTGCAGGTGTCTGTCTGACATCACAGGCCTATTTCAAACATTGCCTACTATGTTCCTTCTCCTGGAAAGAAACTGAGTCCACATTCCTTCTGCTATTATTAATACTCTCTTACATAAGTCTAGCACTTTGTAGTTTTGAAAAGGTCTTCCGAATCTTGTTATCAGACACTAGCTAGTTAGTTCTGGGTTGCGATGTTCTACTAGCTGCTGAGGCTTCTGGGCGGCTGATTCTGATCCACCCCAGCCTAGCACTCTCAGGAACTCCCCCTTAGGCATTCTTCTTAATATTCTCCTACGCCCTTAGGGGCCTGGGCAGCTCACTTGACTTCCACTTGGTCTCAGGTCTAATTTACCCAAAGAAACTGCCAGCCCCTATGAGGTTGGGGATTTGCATTGCACTTTCTCCACCTACCCACAGTCCAGAACATGAGGTAGAGCACAGCTATGTGCTAATAAAGTTCTCTGATTCTGTCACTTGACGTGATGCCCAAGTAATGTCCTCTCCACTTTCTGCCATAATGCTTGGCTTCATCCACGAGAAACCACATCCCCAAAATTTAACATTAAACTCCCTTCATGCTACAGCTTAGTGATAACAGCAATACAATTTACTGTGTGTGGGAGATGGCTAAGTGCATTATATGCACATCTCACAACAGTGCTGTAGGAAAAGTATTATTTTCATTTTAGAGATAAGTGAACTGAGGCCACAGAGACTAAATACTTATCCACGTTACACACTTAATAAGTAGAAAATGTGAAATAAGGTCTGTGAAACTTGAAGAGTCATGTTTTTAACTAGTCAGCCAGACAGTCTACCTTAACCACTACCTGCCTCTCATTCTACCCCTCTTGGAAAAACTGAACTGTATTGGCTGGCTAAAATTCCTAACTGCACCAGCTGCAGCTGAGTCCCTGCCCGCCACTGTCCCATCCAAGTGGGTGGATGAAGTTCCAAGTTCCAGCCTCTCCCAGTCATTAAATCCCACTGAAGTTAACCAGGCTATGCTTGGAATTACATGACACGTCATCTATTTGATCCTCCCAAAAACTCTGTGAAATTGACACCGCACAGATCCTAAATCCCACTCTCAAGATGAGGGTGGCTAAGGCACAGATAATTTGACTAGTCTGGGCTTAATATAGTTAGCAAGGGGCAAAACCATGAAACTCAGGTTTCAAACACCAAAACACTGAACATTAAGTACGCCTCAAACACATTTAAGTTAGGCAAGGAATACGGAAAATTAAATGCACTGAGTCTGATCTATCCTTACACTGAAGTGGATAGAAGTTCAGTTCTGTGTAATTGCTTGAGGCTAAGATGTTATCAACCTCTTCACCCTTACTCACCACATCTTTGTACTACAATGGCCTATATGGTAGAACAATAATCCATTCAGTGTATGGAATAGCAACATCCAATGTTCCAGAGTGTATGACTCAGTAGATTTTAATAAAATTAAATAATCAATGGTAGGAGAGAAACAAGGACTGAAGTAATAGTGAGGTAAGATCTCAGGTAAATCTGGACAGCAATTAGGAAAGGAAAGATTTTTGTTAATGATACTGGAAGTTTACTGTGATAAAATAAATTTTCCTCCTAGAGTACCCTGGGTTTCCCTAACCAGTTCTGGCTAAGCCACATCAACATTCCACATTTCTCTAGAGAAGAAGGATCAATCACCACCACTGAAAAAAGAATCAGTGAATATGGAGACTCCTATCTAACCCTTGCTATTTTTTACTGGAAAATCAAAAGGGAAAGGAAAAAACCTCCAGAAGCCATTCATTCTATGCTCTTGCTTTGAGATACAATCACCTCCATTCAGCTCCTGAGAGTGGTAGAACCTTTGGGTAGGAAAAGCCTTGAGGGCCATCTCTTGGAACTCCCTCACATTACAGATAATGCAACTGATGCAGAGAAAGAATAAATGACTTGCCCAAGGTCACATGGTGAGTCACTGTCAATGCTGGGCATCAGCATCCAGTGTGCTGTTCCCTCCTCTCTGGAGTTATACAACTGAAGCTCTTATTTATTTATTTATTTAGAGAGCAGGGGGAGGGGCAGGGGAGAGAAGGAATCCCAAGCAGACTCATCATTGATCATGGTGCCCAATGTAGGGTTCAATCCCAGAACCCCAAGATCATGACGTGAGTCGAAATCAAGAGTCAGATACTCAACCAACTGAGCCACCAAGGTGCCCCAAAGCTGTTCTTATTATTATTATTTTATATTGTATTTAATTAGCATGGTACAAAACCTAATTGTTTATGAGCTAGAGAAAAATGAAAGCA
Source organism: Meles meles (assembly GCF_922984935.1). NCBI lineage: Eukaryota > Metazoa > Chordata > Mammalia > Carnivora > Mustelidae > Meles > Meles meles. The sequence goes on from NC_060068.1 coordinate 98,584,621, forward strand.
AGATACTAGAGTATTACTGTGTAATTAGTATTGTGAACATTTGTTCAGTAAGGGGGATAGTGAAAAATTGATACATCCCATTGGCTACAGTAACTGTATTTCTATTTTCTTTAAATAGATATAAAGTATATCTTTATAGTATAAAATGATGAAGTGACCATTTAATTAATCAAATGTAGGATTAGTCCTTAAATTGAAGTTCAGTTAGACTATTATTACATTGAGATTCCTGAAAATGTTTGAGACTCCATGACTCTGGACAGAGAGTGGAATGAGCATGAGCCTTGGACTCTGAGGCCAGAGATATCAACTGACATTCCAATTCACACACGACCAGCTCTGCAATTTGAGATAAACCAGTTAGTCTTCCTGAGCTTCATTTCCTTTTTTCATGTAAAAATACTAATAATCCCTGTCTAAGCCTCAGGCCCATAAGGAAAATATGAGATTGTGTATTTATCAATAGTTTATATTCCATATTATTAGTATTACTACTAGTCTGTGATTACAAAAATCCCAGGCACCATTTATGTGTGTGTATGCATGTATATACATATACATGCATGTATATATGTATGTATACATGTCTGGATGGATGGATTCGTATGTATTTCTGCTTTATCTTTCTGTGCCTAGTTTGATCAGCTGCACTGTCTCATAATGGTAGCACTCCTCTATGGTGTACCATGACTGCCCTTGTTTTAGCTCCTATGAACAGTCATCTCTCTCCCCTTTCTCCTGCGTGCATCTGCCAAGGTTCACACACCCGACCTTCATGCCAATGTCAGCCTGAGCCTGTGAATATTAAGGCTTACTGCTCTGTTTCTCAGTATTCTATTTTGTGATTTCAGTTTCAAGCTACATTTTAAAAAGAAAAAAATCAAGTTTCCTTTTGTTTTGTTTATTTTTCCCAGACCTCCCAAAATTTCTTCTAGAAAATACACGTGTAATTTTCCCTTCTGAAATTTAAGTGCCAATCGTAGGCATAAAGCCTGTGAATTGGAAGTCTTTGAACTGAGGATGTGGTCATTTTATTGAGTCTTTAATTTATAGATGGGGCAGGAATAATCAGCTATAATCCTCTGGGTGTATACAAAGTCTAGCATAAGCTAGGATTTCAAGATTTGATGAAGTGACATTTTTATGCTGATGTATTATTATTAAAAGTAAATGAAAAAACTGACAAACTTAAAAAAGAGGCAAGTTTTTCAAATTGCTACCTGAAAAGTGGTGACAAAGAATCATGGGTGGGCATGGGGAAGTATAGTGAATATATAAATTATATAAATTAAATAATTAAATAATTAATTAGCTCTAGCAATAACGAAAATTACCTCTTCCATGTGGAATGTGCTTTTGTATTTTCAGTGCCCTTTTATTTGTTGTACCTCATCTTATCCTCTCAGAACACTGCAAGGAAGACAAATCAGGGACATATTTTTCTCATTTTACAAACAAGTACCTAATGTTCGTTAAGTATTTTGTATGAGGTCCCTGTATAGGGATTGGAGAAGTCCAGACTATTAATTGAGGACTCTCACTGAGACATAAATTTTGTTTCCCCGGAGGGAATTGCCATTGTTTTGTTACTCTTTGGTGTTCTCAGAGCACCCTATTTCTAAGTTATCAAATAATTTTTAGGACTTCATGAATCAGAAATTGTATCTTCATTTACTCAGTCCAACAATACCTACTGTGCATACAGACACCTTAGCAGCTTGCAACACCCTAGGAACCCCTCCTCACCACAGGAACTTGAGAACCACTATGTTCACACGGTCTGCAAAAGGAGTCTCCTGTCTCAATGAGAAGATCTGAATCAGAAAGGGAGTCATTATTTCACATAACAGGAAGTCCAGAGGTGGGGCAGTCTTCAGGACTGGGTGACTCGGCACCACAGCTTGCATCATCCTGGTGCAGGGGCCAACTGGCTGCAGAAGCACCAGGCATGCAGCCCAAGGAGACCATCTCTCCTCCAGGCATCCGTTAGGAGAGAGGAACCTTTTCCCGGAGCCCAGGACTGACACCATCAGCCTGTATTGAGTTCAGGTCATTCCTGAGGCTAAGCACTGGCAAGAGGAATGATATTTCCTTCATGCCAGGCTGGACCTGGAGCTGTGGGTCAGGTCAGCTTCCCAGAGGCACAAGGCGACAGGCAAAGATGAGCAGAGAACAAAATCAGTCTTCTGTTAGGAGGAGGGTGGAATTCTGCCAAGTAGGGAAACAGCACTGGTCCCTGGAGGCTAAAACATGGGCATATCTACAGTGTAGGAATAGGACCCACAAGAAGGAATGCTTCACTGGAAGTCTTAAAGTTGATGATAGCACTGGCTTTATCAATTTCTTTTAAATTGAAGCCAATGCCTAACCTTTTAGAATGACAATACAATTTATACACCTCAGTGGCCTATTAACTTGAATGACAGAAAATGATCATTTGTAAAGGATCCAAAAATTATAATAACAGCATATTATTTCTAGTGAATTCATTTACAAAGTTCATTAATGAATTTAAAAAACAGTCACTGAGCAGTGCTACATACTGAGTGCTATTCTAGACAGTGAGTATACCAACATAAATTCATTAAGATGTGTGCACTGTGGGTAAAGGGTGGAGACAGACATGTAAATTACTATATGCAATATTTTTCTTTCTATCCTATATAAAGTAGAATGGGAGGATGGTCCAACACATGAGATCAAGATTAACAAATAGCTATATACATATATGATGAGAAATCATAAATCGGTACAAGAAATAAACGTATGCATACTTCCAGCTTAGCAGCAGCAGGGTGAAAACTAATGTTAACTCTGTTATGTAGAAGAGGCTTAATATCCTAAGTATTATAGACATTACACACCAGCAGAAAAACGGAATTGCATGAAGCCATACATAGGTAGCAGGACTAGTTTCCCAAGGGCAGCTCTAATAAGACCTGACAGCCAACTACAACATATGTCTGCTGAAGCTATGACAGACAACTCTCTATCCAGAGAATATCCTGTCCAGAATATTCTGATCATTAAAAATGGAAGTCAAAGCTTAAATAGTTAAAAATAAATAATAAACATGATCCCTTGTGTTAAGTACGTAGCCACCTTACAAATAAAATCTTATTTAATCATCAAAAAGCCCCTGAGGCAGGTATTATTACTATTATTATTATTATCATCATGACCATTTCACAGATGAGGAAACTGAAACTCAGAGGAGGTTAAGCAATTTGACCCAGGTATATAAACAATAAGAGATGAAAGAATTGAGCTCAGACTCTTAGGTCTCCAAAGCTGTACTTTTTAAGGTTTCAACCACAGTTTTTAAAAATGTGGTCCATGGTCTATTTACAGCAAAATCACCTGGATGCTTGCTGAAAACGCAAATTCTTTAGCTCCATCCAGACACTGAATCAGTATCTTCCAGATGGAGATGAATTGTGCACTTCATTGCATTTTTTTCCTACTACCCATTAACATGCATTGCTAAGCTACTCTGCCCGCTTGTATTTAAGACATCATTATGGGGGGAATGTGAAAATCTTACTAATAAGTGCACATGAACAAGGACCTTCTGGAGGTTATTCCACCTAGAAGCCTTCGTTGAATAGATAGGAAAACCCATTGGCTAGAAAGTGTAAGGTGTAAGCCTTCTACAACAATCTCAAAATTATACCATGGGTGGAAGTATCTTCTGATACCTGAGAATTCCGGATCTTTTCCCCTCCTTTCTGACTCCAGTTTACTCTGTGACTTTGAAGAGGTCACGTCTGATCTCTAGGCATCAGTTTCTTTATTGTTAGCTTCTGTTGAGCTAAGCTGTCCTTCACAAGGATGATCCTCCACTCAGGAAAGCAGTTCAACCAAATGCTCTGGGGATTTCTAGCTCTGAGCAAAGAAACCTTTATCAATGCAAGGAAACATAGTATCCCTTCTCATTTCTCTGTTTCAGAGTCCTTGAAAACAGTTTCTTATCATTTCCCACCATCCTCAAATTCTTTCAGGAGCAAAACTGAATATAACACATAAAGAGATGTTCCTCTTAATTTTGTTTAGGTGTGGCTACAAAAAGTAACAAGTTCAATAACACTTCCTAAATTATTTAAAGTCACAGAGGTAGAAGGGATCCTAATATATTTTAAATCTCCTTGATTTTTTTTTTTTAAAGATTTATTTATTTGACAGATAGAGATTACAAGTAGGCAGAGAGGCAGGCAGAAAGAGAGAGAGGAGGAAGCAGGCTCCCAGCCAAGCAGAGAGCCCGACGCGGGGCTCGATCCCAGGACCCTGGGATCATGACCTGAGCTGAAGGCAGAGGCTTTAACCCGCTGAGCCACCCAGGCGCCCCTAAATCTCCTTGATTTTTATAGGTGATAAAACCAGGCAGTAAATGGCAGAGGCAGGTCCCAGTGAAATACCCCTGTGTTACTCCACTACATCTGATAAATGCTTATACCTCCTAGTCTCTGCTTCCTTAGGACAGTGATCAAGTATTGTATTTATAGCTGCTGTGTGTTTTCTACACCAGGAATCTTAGCCCATGCCCTGTGACAATACAGAGCAGTGGTTCCCAAAGTTTGGGACCTCGTACCCTTGTCACCTGCAAGAAGACTTAATTGATTTGCGGTAATGTTCAATCACAGTTTTTCCATGGAAAAGGAGTTCCATTAACAATTCAAAAAATAGTTTTGCTTATGTCAAAGAGAAAGTCTCAGGATGGTGTTACTATAACTTTAGAATCTCTGTGACTTGATCTCTGTTTTTAAGAAATTGAGAGTGGGCAGTTTTGTTTCATTTTAATCTATTTATATTCTTATGATTGCCTTCTATTTATGCCAAGTGATATAAGCTTTAAAAATATGATGGTGATATGAATTTTTCTCTTAAGATCATTCAATTTAAAGAAAAATATTAAGCCAATAATAGTATACGTGATATGATAAAAATTCATGTAAATAGTATGAGAATGATTAGAGTACAGGAAACACTAATGAAATGGTTCAAAACACAGACTTTGGAGTCAAAAGCACTTGGGTTTACCACCCAACTTCTAAATGTATAAGATTTTTAGTAGCTTAAAAATTCTTTCAGTAATTTACTTTTACCACTGGCAAAATATAAATATAGTACTGCCTACCCACAATTTGTCAGAAAGATTAATAAAATGATCAATGTCAAGCTCTTACCATAGTCCTTAGCAGAGAGTCAGGTCAACAAGCACTATCTGGTATCAACAATGGCACTACCAACATTGCCTTGGCTGAGGAATGTTGATATATTTCATCCTCTACAATCACAGATCATAAAATCTAAGGAATGTAAAAAAATCTCAAAAGTTTATATAATCTAACCTTCCCCAGACCTTACATTTGAAGTTTAAATTTTTTCTACAGGAGTTTTTTTCACCTTTATGGTTTTAGTCTTTATGGTTTATGACATTTACTAAGCATTTAAAGTATTTTTAAATGCTTTCACTAATCTGAAACTAAAATTGAGCACACATTTTAATACAAGCAATATTCTGACATTGTCACCAACAGAAATCATACTTACAAATTACATTACTTGAAATATTAATACTCCTTGCTATTTAGAAATTATGGTAGTTATTTGAGGGGATGAACTATTAGCATATTAAGGAAGAACAAACGTATTACTTGCTTTCAATTTAATGCTCTCTGTACCACTCAGAGACAGAGAAGAAGATTATGGGGACAACAGGTAGAAAGAGCAAGAGAAAGGGATGGGACTGAGGAGAATCAAGGAAGGATGAATTAATAAGTTTACGTTTAAAAAATGTTTCCATAGAATCTCTTTCTGCTCCAAACAAAAACAACAACAATGCAACCTGTGTAGTATTATCAATAATTTCTTGATGAACAAACACAAGAGACCACAGAATGATTTGTTCAAATTCACAGAAACAGAAGGAGCAGAGTTAAGGTTTGAGCTCCAGAAGGCAGGTAAGAGGCTGCCTCCAGCCTTGTCCTTGCCCCTCCCCAGACAGAGTGGGTGGCATAATCTACCTAAAGGAAAGCTCTGATTGTGCCACTTTCAGATTGAATCAATACCTTTCAGAGCCTTTGGGATAAAGTCCAGGACTGGGAGGTCCATTTTGATCTGGCTTCTTCTTATTCCTGCTATTCTAGAGCCAGTTCTTCTTGGCCTTTGGGAAATGATTGTTAAATAGGCAGGAATTTTTCAACTCCATTGATAAACCGTCAGTAGCTTGAATTTGGCCATGGTGAGAATAATTACATCATAGAGATTAGCAAAAGTTACAAATGAGGGTTTTAGTTTTTTAGGGTTTTTTTTTTTTTTTGACACATTTACCAACACAACAGTGCTCCACATCACATATCATTTGAACACACCCTGTCTCTTCTTTTCAACCATGATGAACTACTTTCTGTTCCCCAATCAGTCATGATTCTTTTGCCAATAGAGCTCAATTTTCCTTCTCTTCTTTCTTTGACTCTACTCATAGGAATCTTCCAAGTTTCAATTTTTGTCCTACTTTCTTTCTGACATTCACTGCCCTCTGATCCTCATTCTACAAGGCTGGGTGAGATGTCCAACTTATACTGTCCGAAAGCACATCATGCTTTTCACTCCTGAGGCACTATTATAATTGCCCTATTACTGAGACCTTGTCACTTGACTACAGTTTCTTAGGTACAGGAACTCCATCTTACAATTTTTTAAATCCTATTTCCTACCAGGTGCCTTGACATCTAGCAAAGACTCGATGTTTGCTAAATGAGTGTGATAAATGACAATAGTTAAGAAGACCTCGGGAGGTAAGATGCTTGAAAAACAGAACTTTGAACTTATTTATATTTAGAGGTGGGAATAAGGAATTGGGAAAATCATTATGAAACCAGAAAAGAACTTCAGGGGAAAAAAAAAGACAAAACCAGTGTCTTAAGAGACAGGATTGTCAGTGTATTTCAGGGTCTAACTCCAAAATGACAAATACTTGTTCAGATACACCACTGCGTATTATCAAGGGAATGAGAAGCTTCCATGTTTGCCCTCTGTACCCTTTTCTGCTAAGCCCAGGAGACTCCTCAATGCCTGGGCACTGTCATCAATTAAAGCTGGCATTTAAACTGAAACTCATTTGCCAATCTGGAGAAGGTCATGAGACATAATGACTACTGCCTTCCTCCTGAAGCCTTTCTGCCCTACTTTCATGTGTCTCACCAGGTTGCTCCCTTTTGGTGTCAGGTTTGAAACTGAGTGAAGAGGAGAAGGAAGAGGAAGTGTGGAAGCTTGTGGGAGGGAGAAATTTAAGCAGAGGCAGTTGGGGAGGGCCACCTGTAACCTGCTCTCACATTCCACCTCCACCCCTTTCCTTCTTTCCTTGAGGTTCTTCTTTCTCCACACTAGCTCTCTCTGTGATTGTTTTCTCACCTGCCCAAGTCCTTCTGAGCGCTGGCTCTTTGTTAGCACTCATTTTTCACTCTGTAGCAGCTTCTCATTTCATGTGTGTGTGCATGTGTTTTAAGTAGGATCCATGACCAGCGTGGAGCCCAACATGGGGCTTGAACTCACGACCCTGAGATCAAGTCCTCAGCTGAGATCAAGAGTCGACATTTAACCAACAGAGCCACCCAAGCTCTCCTCTATGTCCTGTTCTGATCTCCCCATCTCCCTTTCTCCTCAGCAGTCTTCTACCTTCTCAGCTTTTCTTTTTGTCCTACATTTCCTCCTGCATTTTAACAGTTTCCATGAATGTTCTGGGAACTTCTGGTTTCTTCTCTCATTTGCATCTCTCTCCTTCTCAGATTCTAGAAGAATTATCTTTATCTTAAACATAACTCTCCTCCTTTTCCCTTGGCCCTACTTTTACATTATCTTTCGATTTCACCTTCTGTATCACTGACTTTCTGACATCCATTCCCTCCTAGCCCTCAATTTCCAAAAGAATGGGAAAAAATTTAGAGCACTGCTTTTTTTCTAATAGAAGTTTCAGTTAAATATCAAAATATTTTGGTTAATCTAAAGGCAAAATAGATTTTAAAAAAACCATTGTACCACATACACAGTAATGTAATCTTGCAAATTACTTTCTAGCTGGCTTTATAAATCTTACATAAATCAGTAATTTCATCACACATAGTTTTCTTTAAATTAAAACCTAACAGCAATGGCCAAGAAAATTAATCCTGTCATTTCCTGAGTGCCTACTATTGCTCAATATATTACTCAAGTTCTAAAGCCTTTGCTTTTCCTCTCTAGACCTATACTTAATCTGATTTCTAAAGATATTTCATGGGAAAATTTGTTTTAAACGAGTGCAGGCTAATTAGAGGATTTCACATTTGTATTGTCCTGCTAATAAACACTGAATGCCTACATGTCCTGGGTAGAAAAATTAGGCATGGCCTCCTAGATGGCTTTGGAGTAGCTGCCTTAATGAATGTCTGTGCTCTATCTCTCGTTAGCTTAGGAATATAAAAAATGCAATGAGGTTTCTTAAAAAATGAGACACAAGAATTCTGAGTTAAAGCCCAAGTGTCGCTGCTAGGAAGAGGCAGCCAATTATAGGCAAGGTATCCTGTAGAAGGTGGGGAAGTTTGGTTAACCTTATTTTTTGGTAGGAACATATCAGGGTTTCCTTAAAGTGTCATTCCAGTGGCTGACCAAATGCAAAGAGCTTATACCTAACAAGCAAAACAAAAGAAATTCAGCAACTCTCTTAAGAAAAGTCCCAAGTATCAGAACAGAAAAAGTCAATCCTACAGTGAACTCTTTTATTTCCACCAAAAACCAAGTATCAACTACAGAAGAGCAATTAGGGAATATTAAATTCAAGTTCACCACTTCACTAGCAGACAGTTTGGTTATAATGAGAATGCGAGCTTTAGAGATACACAGACGTGCCTTAAACTGTCACTCTGAAACTCACTAGCTATGCTCTAAGCTAATAATATCACTGGCTTTGAGAAGCTATGAGCATTAAATAGATGAGGCTCATACAATTATGGCAACATAAGAAACGTTCATTCAACATTACCTATGAATTCTAGAGAAGGAAAGGGGACTTCCTGATGTCACACACTTGGCTGAGAACAGAATTAAGATCAGATCACCAACAAACTGATTTTTACACCAATCCTCTTCTGACTCACTGAGATCATCAAACTATGGCCCATGGGTCAAATCTGGACTGCTGTCTGGGTTTGTAAATAAAGTTTTATTGGAACACAGACACACTCATTCATTAAGGTATTGCCAGTGGTAGCTTTAGTGTCACGATGGCAAAACTGAATAGCTGCAATCAGCAAAGCCAAAAATACTTACTTAAAACTCTTTACAAAAAAGTATGGCAAGACTTGTGTCTAGGTCAAGTCTAGATTTGTTGAGGAGATGGAGTAAGTATAAGCTTCACTTTAATTCTTCATGTGCCTTTGGGGGTCTTACTCAAAAAGCTAAAGACTTTTTGGTGAAATCTGACCTTACCAGGTCTTAGTTTTGGCAGCTTAGAACAAAAACAAAACAATTTACATAACAGAGGGTAATCTGTTTCCTCTAATGAATAGCTTTCAGATTCAGAAAGATGCTCAGAATCAAAATCTTTGTTCTCTGTGGCCTTCTAGATAAACTCAAATCTCAAATCTCTACTCCATTTTGCTTTCCACCAACTTGAGAATCTCCAAATGCATATAAAACTTTTAGGTGCCCCTCTGGCCTCAATGCAACTATGTTTTCTTCATCAGGGTCAAGCAATGTTGGTGCTAAATCTGTCCTTAGGCACTTCTTTGCACAGATAAAGAAAATGATGTCCAGGTATGGAGAGTCTCTTAGCCTTAGACCTCAAGCAGTGTTTTTTGTTGTTAAACTAAAACTGCCCCCACAATTTACTTTATGTGGCACAACTGTTTAGAGTTTCTATGATTTAGAAACATTTAGAATTTTAAAATAAGAATTGTATCCTTGATCAATTGCTTTTTTTTAGCTAAAATTTATTTTTTTTCATTGTTCCAAAATTCATTGTTTATGCACCACACTCAGTGCTCCATGCAATATGTGCCCTCCATAATACCCACCACCAGGCTCACCCAACCCACCACACTCCTCCTTTCCAAAACCCTCAGTTTGTTTCTCAGAGTTCACAGTCTCTCATGGTTTGTCTCCGCCTCCGATTTCCCCCAACTCACTTCTCTCCATCTCCCCATGTCCTCCGTGTTGTTCCTTATGCTCCACAAGTAAGTGAAACCATATGATAATTGACTCTCTGATTGACTTATTTCACTCAGCATAATCTCTTCCAGTCCCATCCATGTTGATACAAAAGTTGGGTATTCATCCTTTCTGATGGAGGCATAATACTCCATTGTATATATGGACCATATCTTCTTTATTCATTCATCCATTGAAGGGCATCTAGGCTCTTTCCACAGTTTGGTGACTGTGGCCATTGCTGCTATGAACACTGGGGTACAGATGACCCTTCTTTTCACTACATCTGTATCTTTGGGGTAAATACCCACTAGTGTAACTGCAGGGTCATAGGAAAGCTCTACTTTTAATTTTTTTTTTTTTAAGATTTAATTTACTTATTCGACAGAGAGAGATCACAAGTAGGCAGAGAGGCAAGCAGAGAGAGAGAAAGGGAAGCAGGCTCCCTGCTGAGCAGAGAGCCCAATGCAGGGCTCGATCCCAGGACCCTGAGATCATGACCTGAGCCGAAGGCAGAGGCTTAACCCACTGAGCCACCCAAGGCACCCCTACTTTTAAATTCTTAAGGAATCTCCACACCGTTTTCCAAAGTGGCTGCACCAACTTGCATTCCCACCAACAATATAAGAGGGTTCCCCTTCTCCATATTCTCTCTAACACTTGTTTACTATTGTTAATTTTGGCCATTCTAACTGGTATAAGGTGGTATCTCAGTGTGGTTTTGATTTAAATCTCCCTGATGACGAGTGATGATGAACATTTTTTCATGTGTCTGTTAGCCATTTGTATGTCTTCTTTGGAGAGGTGTCTGCTCATGTCTTCTGCCCATTTTTTGACATGAGGTGTACTTTACAGATTTTGGATATCAGCCCTTAGTCTATACTGTCATTTGCGAATATCTTCTCCCATTCCATGGGTTGCCTCTTTGTTTTGTTGACTATTTCCTTTGCTGTGCAGAAACTTTTGATCTTGATGAAGTCCCAAAAGTTCATTTTCACTTTTGTTTTCTTTGCTTTGGAGACATGTCTCAAAAGAAGTTGCTGTGGCCGATGTTGAAGAGGTTATTGCCTGTGTTTTCCTCTAGGATTTTAATAAATTCCTGCCTCATGTTGAGGTCTTTTATCCATTTCGAGTTTATGTGTGTGGTGTAAGAGAATGGTCGAGTTTCATTCTTCTATATATAGCTGTCCAATTTTCCCAGCACCATTTATTGAAGAGACTGTCTTTTTTCCACTGTATATTTTTAAACCACTTTGCTAAGAGGAAGAAAATCAGTGCTCATCAGCCAGGGATGAAAACCAATGACCTCATCCAGTTCCTCAAAATATCAAAATTACAGACTTGCTTTTATGCAGTTAGAACCTAAATACTTCTCTGAGATGACATTTTTGCTGAGAGGCACCCATAGGAAAGGAGACCCACAACACCCGGAAAGGGAGAGGAAGGTGGACCAGGATGTAGCCCAGAAGAGGAAAATCCCAAGAACTGCTTGGAAAGGGTGCTAACAGTACAGATTTAGAAGGTATTGTGAATTTATCTGGTAAAAAAAATTATGATTTATAAAAGTGTTACATTATATATCAAGGATGTTTTTAGCTGAGACTTTAAACTCCAGCCCCTCAGCCATTACTAACATAAGGCACTGTCGTATTCTACAGAGCTGATGGGCCTGGAGGCCACAGTTAGTGTATATACAACATATTTACATCTTCACGTCCAGCATGCTGTAAACTTTATAGTGACAGTGTAATTGTTCACCATCCCTGTAAGCGATCATTGAAGGAGATGGACATAGTGAGAAGTGAGGGGAAAAACGCCTCTGGTTTTTATTAGCTTTGTGGTTTTCCTGGTCAATACCGCAAGTACTGAGCATGTTTGTTCTGTCACCAAACTTTCATTTGTAGCACCTTGAGGTCTGCGGTATAAGCCACAGTGTTAACAGCTTATCTCTCCAGATCAAAGGTAAAATTGCCTTAGGCAGCAAAAGCTTAAAGCTTTCCTTTAAGTAACTAAATTAGTTTGCAAATCTTGTTCCATTCACAAGACATTTTAAATTAACCAAATTTTAAAAATCATTTTTAAGTGGCGTCTGAAAAATATCTATTACCTTTTTAAAGCTTAGGTAATTAAATACCCTAAAACTTTCAAAACTACATTTATAAATTTAATTTCTCTTTAAAGTATTTTAATTGGTAGACTTAACAAATAAGTACTTTTTCAGTACTAATGAATTTTTATAAGTGTAATAAAATTGACAAATTTAACTATGTTATATATTGTTATATATTGCAATATATATATATAATGTTATATATATGTTATATATTGCAATAGTCAGAATGACATAGGTAGATCTCAACCTGAAAAAGTGTGTATATCACTCAACCATTTTAAATGTACAATGTATATAACTTATTTGAATTAAATTTCCTTGTGTATCATAAATATGTGAGATTACAAATATGAACAGCCCCCTTCTTTATTTTGAGATACAAAAGAAATACAAAAAGATACTTTTAGACACAGGTATACATATGTATACATACGGGAAACCATCAACACAATGAACATTTCCTTCCCTCCCCAGATTTTCTTTTGCCTCTTTGTAAAGAAGTCTCAAAACTCAATAATAAGAACAGAATTCCAAGCCAAACTGAAAAATGGGCAAAGATTTAAACAGATCTTTGACCAGAAACAAACAAATGGTACATAAACACATGAAAAGATACTTGACATTCTTAGCAACTAGGGAAATGAAAAGTACAGCCAAAATTAGATGTTATTACACACCTAACAGAATGGCTATAATTAAAAAGACTGACCATCCTGAGTGTTGGAGAAGCTGTAAAGGGATTAGAACTCTCATACACAGCTAGTAGCATTGCAGAATGCAGCAACCACTTTGGAAAAATAATTTGGGAGTTCCTTTAAAAAGTTAAGCCAATGGCTAAAATTAACAAGTCAGGAAATGACAGATGCTGGTGAGGATGCAGAGAAAGGGGAACCCTCCTACACTGTTGGTGGGAATGCAAGCTGGTGCAACCACTCTGGAAAACAGCATGGAGGTTCCTCAAAATGTTGAAAATAGAACTACCCTATGACCCAGCAATTGCACTACTGGGTATTTACCCTAAAGATATAAACGTAGTGATCCGAAGGGGCACATGCACCCGAATGTTTATAGCAGCAATGTCTACAATAGCCAAACTATGGAAAGAACCTAGATGTCCATCAACAGATGAATGGATAAAGAAGATGTGGTATATATACACAATGGAATACTATGCAGCCATCAAAAGAAATGAAATCTTGCCATTTGCGACGACGTGGATGGAACTAGAGGGTATCATGCTTAGTGAAATAAGTCAATCAATCATATGATCTCCCTGATATGAGGACGTGGAGATGCAACATGGGGGGTTAGGGGGATAGGAGAAGAATAAATGAAACAAGATGGGATTGGGAGGGAGACAAACCATAAGTGACTCTAAATCTCACAAAACAAACTGAGGATTGCTGGGGGAGGGGGGATTGGGGGGGGGTTATGGACATTGGGGAGGGTATGTGCTATGGAGAGTGCTGTAAAGTGTGTAAACCTGGCGATTCACAGACCTGTACCCCTGGGGATAAAAATACATTATATGTTTATAAAAAAAATAAGAAATAAATAAAAAATTTAAAAAAAGGGGGGGGAGTTAAGCCAAACTGATGGTTTTTGAGGGGAGGTAGGCAGGGGGATGGGTGAACCTGATGATGGTGGGTATTAAGGAGGGCATGTATTACATGGAGCACTCACTGGGTGTGGTCCATAAACAATGAATCTTGGAACACTGGAAAAAAATAAAATTAAATAAAAAATAAATAAAAATAAAAAGCTAAGCTTACACCTACTATTCATTCTAGTCATTCTGCTCTAGGCATTTACACAAGAGAAATGAAAGCATATTTTATATAAAGACTTGTACCAGAATTCTTAAAGCACATTTATCATAATAGCCAAATACTGGAATCAATTTAAATGGCTATCAACAGATGACCAAATAAACACATAGTGTTATATTCATACAACAAAATATTACTCAACGATAAAAAGAAATTATCTATTCACATATGCAGCAATACAGTGACTCTCAAAACAATCATGCTGAAGCCAAGAAATTAAACAAAAGATTAGATATTGCATGATCTTATATAAAATTAAAGAAAATGCAAATTACTACATGGTGAAGGAGAGTAGATCAGTTACTCAGACGAGGGAGATGGAAGTGGTAGAAAAGAGTTGAAAAGGGCTTAAAGAAAAGTTTGAGTTAGGGAAATTGTTCATTGTTTTGATTGTGATGAAGTCTCGAGGCTATATGAATATGTCAAATGTATCAAGCTGTTCACTCTAAATATGTGCAGGTTATTGTCTATCAACTATACTTCAATCAAGTTATTAAAAATTTTTAAATGACCTGGTTCTATTTCCAAAAAAATTAAATTTTTTGCAGAGGATCAATAAGATCCTAAATTTTTTTGGCTGTCAAAAAATACTTGTAAATACAGAAAAACTCTTTTTAAAATCTTTTTAACTCATGCCAAAGTTAGACCTTGTTTCATACACCTGTTACTAGCATTCTCATTTTATAGATTATATGTGACACAAATGTACGAATGAAGGTATGGTAGGTTATGCTACATAGCAAACAATCTTTAAAAATCTCAGTTCCTTTGAATTGCAAAGGTCATTTCTTAATATATTACATGTCCATTGTAGGTTAGGAACTCTGCTTATTTTTATGACTCAAGGACTCCAGCTAAGAGCACTCACAGTATCAGATGCTGCTGGGTGACACCTGGGTAGGACACTCGGGAGAGTCTTGCAATGAAATGCTCAGCCTACAAGTGACAAAGTTAATTTCTACTCATAACTCTTTAACCAGATGAAGTAATGCATATGGTCCCACTCAATCAAAAGGGGCCAAGAAATCCAATCGTACAAGTGCTAAGAAATATAGAACCAAAGATAATTGACAAGCAGCATTTGTGATGACCACCCACATCGTAATGTTCCCATTTTTCAGAGACCTTGAGATACATGCAAATAGCCATTAACTTAATACTATATGATTACAATTTTCCTAAGGCAATTAGTAATGTTTTAAAAATCATAATATGTCAAAACAAAATACAATCTAATCAAAAAAGAGTTACTGAGGGAAAATGACCAGATGTTGATTACTAATTTTTTTTTTAAAGGTCTTATTTATTTGAGAAAGAGAGAGAGAGAGCAAGAGAGCACGAGCAGGAGGTGGTGAGAGGGACAGGGAGAAACAGGAAGCAGATACCCCCCACCAGCCCCACTGAGCAGGGAGCCCACTGCAGGGGCTCCATCCCAGGATCCTGAGATCATGACCTGAGCCAAAGGCAGACGCTTAACTGAGCCACACAGGCATCCCTTGGACTATTAATCTTTACCCAGAAACTTCAAGTGTAAACCTTTCTCTTGCTTCACATAATTTTCAGGTGATTTAAATTTTATTTGAACAATTACATCAAAATTACTCTTTTATAAACATAGTAAAGTTTAATTGCATTATATTTCAATAGAAATTCTGTTGTTATACAAACATGTGATGCTTTCACTATTTACCTTTAGTCCTTAAATCCAAAATTTTCAGTGTAATCAGGTATGCCATATCCCAAATTCCTAATTTTGCATTCTATATTAATGGCATTTAAACCCACAGAGAAAACATAAAATTGTGATTTTTTAAATTAAGAATTTTTTTAAAGATTTTTTATTTATTTATTTGACAGACAGAGATCACAAGGAGGCAGGGAGGCAGGCAGAGAGAGAGGAGGAAGCAGGCTCTCCGAAGAACAGAGAGCCCGATGCAGGGCTCGATTCCAGGACCCTGGGATCATGACCCGAGCCGAAGGCAGGCTTTAACCCACTGAGCCACCCAGGTGTCCCTTAAATTAAGAATTTTTAAATTTTCTAATTAATCATGGTTTTTTAAAATCATGGAATATGAAAGGCATTTAATATAAAATCTTTCATTTCTATTATTTAATATTTTATTTAATATTTTCTCTACTGACAGGCACTTTTTATCTTATTTACACAAGTCTTCTTTATGCCACACCTGCTCAGAATTCTTCACTGGTTCCTCACTGCACGACTCATTCAGGAAAACTCTTCCATCTGGTGTCCAGGGCTCCCCATGATCAAATCCAGTCCCCCTTCCCAGCCCCATCTCCCATGGCTAACCTCTACACACTACTCTCTGATGCAGACATGCTTGTCCCCTCATCAATACTGTAGCCTGACAGATCCCTTTCTTACATGTTCCTTACATTGTTGTGCTCTCTGAAGTGCTTTTATGCATATTCAACTGTCCCACTACTCACTAGAGAAATATGAACAAAGGTCCTACTCAGGCATAGTAAACAGGCAGAAAACTATGGTAAGCATCCTCTCTCTCCCTGCCTGCCCCTCTTGCCTACTTGTGATCTCTGTCTGTCAAATAAATAAATAAAATCTTAAAAACAAAACAAAACAAAAACTATGGTAAGCAAAAGACACCTGGTCTCTGCCCTTATGGGCTTTGCAGTCTATAGAGGGAGAAATGGGCACTTATCAAGTAGTCACCTAAGTAAATGTGAAACTGTTAAGGGTGTGGAATGCTACAAGGAAGAGAGACCTGTGCTGTAAGGGAACAAGGTGGGATCTGACTCATCAAGCAGCTTGCATGTATGGGGAGAAGTCGCCGGTAGTGAGCGGTAGGTTCCAATGGTCAGCTGAGCTGATATCTGGATAGAAGCTAACTGGGTCAGGAGGAATAGGAAGCCCATCATGGGCAAACACAACAGATTCTAAATGCAAAAGTGGCTTTCTTCTGACAATTGTAGATGCCAAAAATAAAAGAAAAAGTAGCCATAAGTTCACTTTGTTTAGTTAATGCAAAAGCTGAACATATGAGGACTCATTTGACCTGATGGATACTCTGCAATCATTCATATGAGCCCATTTTATAGATAAGTATATTTGAGTTCAGAGATATTAACTGGCTTGTCCAAAGGACAAAATCTGGAATAAAACTGTAGTCTCTAATCCCTGGTGCGGGATGTTTTCTCCACAGTCATTGTCTCTACTCCTACATCTACAAAATCCCCTCATTTCTGCCCAGCTGGCTGCCCAAGTGTGACTTCTTCCCTCAAACCTTCCCAGTCTTCTCTGATCTACACTCAAAAATAACTAGTGCAGGGATACCTGGGTGGCTCAGTTGGTTAAGCATCTGCCTTCGGCTCAGGTAATGATCTCAGGGTCCTGGGATGGAGTCCCGCACCATGCACCTGGCTCAGCGGGAAGCCTGCTTCCCCTCTGCTTCTGCTCCCCCTGCTTGTGCACACTCTCTGACAAATAAATAAAATCTTAAAAAACCAAAACAAAACAACCACCACTACAACAAAAAACCACTAGTGCTAACAGTGGCTAAGCACAGGGTATCTTACAAACCGGAAACATATCTGTAACATAAATGGCAACAAAGATCACCATAAAAAGATTTCATAAAAGTAACTGGAGAAACAGTGAGACTAGTTAAGGCAGGAATAAAATCCAGACAAAAGAAATACAAGAAGCTACACAAATACAAAATAACATGTCAAACTTTACTAGTAACCAAAGAAGTGCAGACTGGGACGTCTGGGTGACTTAGTCAGTTAAGCAACTGCCTTTGGCAACAAGTCATGCTCCCAGGGTCCTGGGATCTAGCCCCACATCGAGCCCCAAATTAAGCCCCACATCAGGCTCCCTACTCCCTCTGGCTCTCCCTGCACCTCCCGCTCCCTGGTTTGCTCCCTGTGTCTCTTTCTCTGTCAAATAAATAAATAAATAAAATCTTTTTTAAAAAAAGTGCAAATAAAAAGGGGGTAACATTCATCTATTAAAATAGTATTTTTATATAATAAAAGGAAATGCTGTCAGACTTGCCACAGAAAGATGACATTAAAGTTGGTAGGAGCAGAATCAAAATAGCAAACAACTGTACAGAATGTGCCATTCTCAATACTATTCATCCACTGTTCCAAGTACCTTCTATATGACAACTCAAACCTATGAAATAGGTACTCATGTTATTCCTCTATTAGAGACAAAGAAGGTGAAGCACAGAAAGGTTAGTAACTTTTCCAGTCACTAATTAAAATTAACACAACCATCCTGCAAATTAGTTAGAGGTTATACTACAAGAAAATTTTGAGTATTAATATTTGACCCAGTATAATATCTTATTGGAAAGATTTACAGTCAAATGTATTCAAAATAGTGTTAGCATTCAGATTGTTCCTGATTTTTTTTTCACTGTTATATATGCAAATGGTAAAATGAAAGAGTGAAAACTTATTGTAAGAGAGAAATATTTAAGTAATCATAGTTTATCTGTGTAACAGAACATCATTCATCCTTTCAAAATAAAATGGGTAATACATTTTTCACTGACATAAAATGTTCTGGAATATTCTTAAAAATGTTCAGGGAGAAAAATAATTCAAATATATACATATAGAGTATAATGATTCCAACTTTGTTTTTAAATAGTACTCAGTAAAGGGCACCTGGGTGGTTCAGTCAGTTAAGCTCCTGCCTTCACCTCAGCTCATCCCAGGGTCCCAGGATCCAGCCCCGCACTGGGCTCCCTGCTCAGTGAGGAGACTGCTTCTCCCTCTCCCTTTGCCCCTTCCCCTGCTTGTGCTCTCTCTCTCTCTCTCTCAAATTAAAAAAACAAAACAAAAACAAAACCAGTACTCAGTAAATATTTGAATGGAGCTGTAAAGACAGGCAATACCATCCTTGGCTTGATGAAGATAAACACATAATCCGTAATTAAGAATGTGGTAAATCTGGGCGCCTGGGTGGCTCAGTGGTTTAAGCCGCTGCCTTCGGCTCAGGTCATGATCTCAGGGTCCTGGGATTGAGTCCAGCATCGGGCTCTCTGCTCGGCAGGGAGCCTGCTTCCCTCTCACTCTCTCTGCCTGCCTCTCTGCCTACTTGTGATCTCTCTCTGTTAAATAAATAAATAAAATCTTAAAAAAAAAAAAAAAGAATGTGGTAAATCTGCTTGGAAGGAGCACTTAAAAAGTTAGTAATTTAAGAACACAGAATCTTGTTTTTTTTTTTTTAAGATTTTATTTATTTATTTGAGAGAAAGAGAGGACTGTGAGCTCGGGAGGAGCAGAAGGAGAGGGACAAGCAGACTGTGCACTGAGCACAGACAGCCTGACACAGGGTTCAATTACAGGACCCTGAGATCATGACCAGAGCTGAAATCAAGAGTCAGAGATTCAATCAACTGAGCCACCCAGGCGCCCCAAGAGAATCCTTTTTTAAAATCAAAATAATGATTTACATTATGAGATACTGTATCTGCATAAAACAGTTCAGAGTTTACAAACTGGAGGAACCTCAACTCTGTTGCATTACAGCTAAATCTCATTAAAATGAGTCACATCCACAAAGCTTTTTCAGTTTAACAGGAACAAAACTTAACTAAATCTGAGCTACTCGGCCAGGACCCTGCTCTTCCGGTTTGGCTAGTCTCCTTGACCCACTGGGGTTAGGTCCAGCTGACCCCCTGAACCCAGGAAGTCAGATTTAGATGTCCTGTTGACTCCTTACAGTTTAAGAGTTTCATAAAAAGAACCTCACCCTCTGATCCACCCAAAGGACAGCCTGCAACCTTCTCCAAACTTAAGACTCTTCCTTCCTCTCTTGAGACTATTTGTTCCCCTGAGATTCCAAAGCCAGCTACTGTTGATCCCATTTCTCTTCTTTTACTCCGGGCCTGAATATAATCCCTGTTCCTCAGAAAGATCCTCCCTGGGGTGGAGACTGGATTGTATTAATGCAGTACTAACAGAGCATGGCCTAATTCAGACCCTAACCCAGAGATCAAGAGCAAGCAACACCCAAGTTCAGAGGATGTGATGAAGGAATCCTAAATCTCTGCCTTCTCATGCCCACCCTCATGATGAGTGGAGGCTATGTATCTTGACCAAGTGACCTTATTTATGTGTCTCCATTTTCTCATCCAGGAAATGGATGCAATAATAATACCTTACTAGGAACATGCCATGGAAATGTTTCAGCACATAGGTGCCAAGTCCATAAATGTTAGCTACTATTATGTTAATGATGATTACCAAGAAATTCTAGCTAATTCCTGTTCAGAGCAAGTATGGAAATTTAACCAGATGGTTAACTACTGACTGTTTTCACCTATAACTTTATCAGTGTTCACAGTGTAGCCAACGGCACAGAGTTACACTTGACAAATACAGATAAATGAGTAAGAAGAATGGATCTGGCAAATACCTTCCAGCTGCCCAGATTTCAGGCATCCCTGGGGAACAGTGATCTCATACACACCTGGGTGAAGAGCCTGGGATTTCTGGGAGGGGTATTTACGTTTCCTAGTCACCTCCAGAACCAGTGTCTAGGTGCACTCTTCTACGAACGAGGGGCTGCTTCTTTTCCTAGATCTCTATATGATACTAGGCAGAACTAAGATTTGCTGTTAAAACTGACTGCAACTTGGGGCAAACACTATGAGAGGTCACTTCCTTGGTTTGGGCAAAACCAGCTAGCGCTCTGAGAGTCAGAACTTGGGCAGTAAAGACACATCTAGCCAGACCCTTGCTGGCAGATTAATGGATCGCCGTGATCAAGAAGCCACTCCCTGTAACAACCATCAGTGAAGTCCTGCAGTTTCACCGCATGGGATGAACCTCATTAAACTCCATGAGGCAACAGCCACACATGCAAGCAATCAAAATCTTCGTCTTGTACAGCAAGGAAGAGATTGTACAAGGGTGGAGAAGTCAGCTTCCCAAAGCTGCCCTCCCAGGTCACCTCCTCCTTCCCTTCACGTCCTCCTCCCTCACTCCCATCTCACTTTCAGAATAATGAATTCAGTAGCATAAACCAGTCCTTTGCTCCTGCACTGGAAGATCTCAGAAACAAGATTTCTGCTCTCTGATTCTCAAATGATAAGCAATGTCATTTGCTCAGCATTCCTAATTGCCTAATTTGCCATACTGTTGTTTGTACCATGGAAACAGATTTTTATGGGTGCGAGTATCCTTAAAAAGCCATCTGGTTCATTTGTTTTCATTTGCTAGTCTCTTAATTGTATAGAAAAGACTCACCAAGCAGCTTATTCAAAATTCAAATTTTTAGGCTCCAAACCCAGATACTCCAATTCAGTAGGGCTTAGATGGGGCCCATGTGTTTCTTTTGTTGTTGTTTTTTGGTTTTTTTGCCCCCTTCTTTCCTTTTTCCCCCTCTCTTTTATAAATAAACTTCTCAGAAGATTTTGATGCTCAGCGCTGGAAATCACAATTCTTCCCTAACTCTTCTAAGGTCCTGTCTAACTCTTGAATCTTCTTCATAGTATTCGTAACAAACGATCATTAAATCCATGTTGGAGAACTGTTAGTGAAGGGAAGCTTGACTTTTAGAATAAAGCCATCTTTTTACATAGTTACCTAACTCACTATAATTTTATTCTTTTATTCTAGTTTTTAACCCCCTTGGGACCTTGAAAAACAAATATAATCTCTCTTACACATCTCAAATTTCTTTATTTGACATGACTCTTTATATGAGGATTAAAGGATTATTTATGATTCAGTCTTTCCCAAATTGTGTTTCAGAGGACAATTTATTAGGATCTGTTCCATGAAAAGGTGGTCTGTGGTCAAAGAAGTTTTTTTGGTTTTTTAAATCAAAAACACAGACTACACTCAGTGGTAACAAGTATACATTACACATGGCAGAGGCAAGATGGAGATATCTCTCACACAGGCACTGGAAGGGGTTTTTGCCCAGGATGAGAGAAATTGACTTTATAACTAAACTCTCATCTCAGGTAGCTTCAATACTGATATATTTATTAAAAGAATCTAGTAATTCCTTCTTACTCACAATAGACTAGTTCCATATGAAACCTCATAGAAAAGCAGGGAAAAGTGAGCATTCTGTATTTAATCTATCCCCAGTCATCAAGGGTCAGCCCTAGGTCACACCCCATTAAGACGGTTTGTCAATTAGTCATCATCATGAGGGAAGGGCCAGGTCTGTCTACTCCCACTATAATTCACTTAGTTCTCATCAATGGCAGAGGAAGATTTCACCCTTCACTTAGTAAAGCCTCAGCAGATTTCAGATGAAAGGGAATCAGAAGTCAAGGAGGTCCACACCTACTCTTTTCCAGACACTTGAGAATCTGACTTAATTTTGTTTTATACATTGTATAAACCTATTGGTAGACTTAAATTATTTAAAAATATATACCCGATATGTTAACCTGTTTCATCAAGGGCTTTTTCCACAAATTATTCTACATTTGATCTTAGCCAAAAGGCCAAGAAGCGATTCCACAAATTATTCTAGTCCTGCAGTTACCACTTACCTATTTCACATAGTTATAGTCATAGTGTACCTATAATTTTACGTTCTATATCTCACATATTCTGTATATATCTTTTGTACTCTTATGGTATTTATATTTTTTAAAATATTTTTTAAGTTTATTTAAGCAATCTCTACACCCAATGCAGGGCTTGAACTTATGACCCCAAGATCTAGAGCCATACGCTTTACTGACTGAACCAGTCAGGTGCCACCCCCCCTTACAGTATTTATATTTATTATACAATATATATCTATGGAGTTCACTCTAAGTGCCTTAACATTTCCCCAACTTGTAACTTGTTCACACATTTACTATAATAAAGTATTTTTTTTTTTATTTATTTGACAGAGAGAAATCACAACTAGGCAGAGAGGCAGGCAGAGAGAGAGGAGGAAGCAGGCTCCCCGCGGAGCAGAGAGCCTGATGTGGGGCTCGATCCCAGGACCCTGAGATCATGACCTGAGCCGAAGGTAGAGGCTTTAACCCACTGAGCCACCCAGGCGCCCCCACTATAATAAAGTATTGAAATAAACATTTTTGTACAGAAGGGTTCCTCCTTGTCTTCATTTTCCTATGGTAGATCATTAATACAAGTGAGATTACCAATCCAAAACCATAAACAATTAAGGCAAATTAATTTTTTATAATGCTATGTTAATTTATAATAACAACAGGTATTAAAACTAGATGTTTTAGAATACGCATTTCATTACAAATTTACCCATATCATATATTTTTCTTCTACATTTATCTATATATATGACACTTTCACAAACTTTTAAAGTAAAAGAATGTATCACAGATTTTTTTTTCAAATACCAGGAAAGATACTCATATGGAAAGAAATCCTAAAGTACGTCTCTAAAAATATTTCTTCACGTAAAACTGATAGGATTTAAATTAGATCTTGTGGTAGACAGAATTCTAAGTCCCCCAAGATTGTCATCCTCTATTACACATACGGTGTCAGGGGCGCTGAGTGTGGGAGGTCCTAAAAATATGACAGCAAACCACCACGAAGATCAGGCTATGGTATAGGACAAAGTAAAAGGATTTTGCAGGTGTAATTAAGGTCTCTATTAACTTGTAGTTAATTAAAGGCAGATACCCTGGGTGGGCCTGACCTAATCAGGTGAGCCCCTGAAACAGGGTCTAGAGAGATCAGAATCAGGTGAGACAGATTTGAAGCAGGAGCATGCGCACTCCTCCAGATCTTAAAGAATCAAACTCCGGATTTAAAAAAGGCCATTTCTGGGCGCCTGGGTGGCTCAGTGGGTTAAGCCGCTGCCTTCAGCTCAGGTCATGATCTCAGGGTCCTGGGATCGAGTCCCACATCAGGCTCTCTGCTCGACAGGGAGCCTGCTTCCTCCTCTCTCTCTGCCTGCCTCTCTGCCTGCTTGTGATCTCTCTCTGTCAAATAAATAAATAAAATCTATAAAAAAATAAAAAATAAATAAAAAAGGCCATTTCTGAGGTAATGAAAGGTCATGTCTAGGAGTCAAGGGCCTCAGTTCAACAGCTGCAGGAAACTAAATTTTGTCAACAACCAGTGCCTTCAGAAGAAAACCCAGAACCTCAGCTAGGAGTTCCACATCAAAAGACATCTTGATCTCAGGCTGGTGAGACTCTTAACATAGAATCCATCTAAGCCATGCCTGGACTCCTGACCCACAGAAACTGTGAGAAAATTAATCTGTGTTATTTTAAGGCACTAAGTTGGCATTAATTTATTACTCAGTGATAGAAAACTGATACACAAAATATTAAAAGTAAAAAAACTTATGGCGATTAAAGAAATCAATGAGCATTAGAGAAAAAAATAAAATAAAACCTTACTTACAAATGTAAAGAGTTAAAGCTAATGATTATTCTAAATTAATATATTTTAAAGAAGTTTAATTCATAATGACCAACAAAAAAATAAGCAAACACAGGGTTTCCTTCTTCAGATTAAAGAAAATAAAACAAAACAAAAGCCAATATGGATGGTCTTTTTTTTTTCTATAAAAGTAAGTAAAAAACTTATTTTAGGTAAGTATGAATCCACAAGTTTACAGTTGACAATGTCTCAAATCGTATTAGGAAATAACTGATGTCATAGAAAAAAGAACCTTTTTTCCTCACAATTTTTTTGTTGTTTTTAATTAATTAATTTATTTATTTCAGCGTAACAGTATTCATTGTTTTTGCACAACACCCAGTGCTCCATGCAATACGTGCCCTCCCTATTACCCACCACCTGGTTCCCCCAACCTCCCACTCCCGCCCTTCAAAACCCTCAGGTTGTTTTTCAGAGTCCATACATTATATGTTCATGGAAAAAAAAAATTGGAAGGGGAGGCAAACCATAAGAGACTATGGACTCACAAACAATTTTAAATGTGAAATCAAATTCAAGATACTCCATGTACTAATAAGCAAGAAACAATAAATATAAAGTATATAAAAAACCAAAAGTCAAATTATGAAAAAATTTTCAGTAAGCGTATATGATCTAAACTTCCCTAATTAAAGGCAGGGAGTATCCAAGTGCATCTCAAAAAAAAAATGATCAATACTGCTTTTAAGAGAGGTCTAATTTCTAATTTCTAATACAAAATTACTAGTTAAATAACATATTGATTTGAAAGGCTGAGAATAAGTGAAAACAAACCATGCTTAAGCAAAAGAAAAGGGTTGCCAATAACAACTTCAGACAAAAAGAAAAATGATAAATTAAGCAAAGCATAGCAGGCAAGTTTTGGAGGCTTATTTTATAATATATAATAATTAAAATTATAATAATTTGAAAATATACACAAAATTATGAATGAAAGGAATGTAAAACACAGTTATTTAAAGAATGATCAGAAACAAAAATAAAGTTTTATATTAATGCTGCAAAAGGAATCTATTGCAGATGAAACAAATTTGTGACAGAAGCAAACCACTGAAAAATATTTAAAACACTTAAAGTTTAAATCCTACACACTAGAATTTATAGAATCTGGTCACAGAATTACTCAGAACAAAAGTAAAATAAAATCACACAAGAAGAAAATAAATAGAAGAAAATCAATTATATAAAAGTTGTTATATCGGGGCGCCTGCGTGGCTCAGTGGGTTAAAGCCTCTGCCTTCAGCTCAGATCATGATCTCAGGGTCCTAGGATGGAACCCCGAATCAGGCTCTGCTCATCAGGGAGCCTGCTTCCTCCTTCTGTCTCTGCCTGCCTCTCTGCCTACTTGTGATCGCTCTGTCAAATAAATAAATAAAATATTTTTTTAAAAAGTTGTTATATCTAATTTAGAAATTAGAAGCACACCTAAATTAGTCAAGCCCAATTCCTGAAATATGACCAGCAATATTGACCATAATTATTGATTCTAATCAAGAAAAAAGCACTAGCATAAACTTTATAATATTAAAAGAAGGATACGTTAGTAAAATGGTCATTTAGAGGGCTATATCTTTTTTTTAACAGTGCCTGGATGACTTTAAAAAAAACAATCTAAAATATGAAAAATGCAGTAAGAGAAGAAAGCTGAACAAGCCTGGAAATAATAATAATGATCATGATGATGATGACAACGATGATGATGACAATGGAAGGATAACTTAATTGAGGTGATTCTCTTTTTTATGTTTTATGATAAGGCAGTAGTCATATTTAGAGACCTTCCTAAATTAAAGGGCCTCTGTCCATTAAGCCTCTAACATAGGTTATATTTTTCCTCAAAACTGTTAGTCTGTGTACATTCTTTTTTTATGCAACAAAAGAATTTTCATTATCCCCTCATGCGTGTGTGTGTGTGTGTGTATACTTGCCACCAATGAAAGAAAAAAGGACATTCCAATACCCTTGACACCAAGAGGGCTCCTAGCCTTATACTGAGAACACTGGCATGTCCTCACTTCTTCCATGAATTTATTTTGGTTGTAGATCATGTAGATTTTTATAAGGTTAAATTTACTTTACAGTACTTTTTTTTTTTAAGATTTTATTTATTTATTTGACAGAGAGAGAGAGATCACAAGTAGGCAGAGAGGCAGGCAGAGAGAGAGGAGGAAGCAGGCTCCCTGTGGAGCAGAGAGCCCAATGCGGGGCTCGATCCCAGGACCCTGAGATCATGACCTGAGCTGAAGGCAGCGGCTTAATCCACTGAGCCACCCAGGCGCCCCACTTTACAGTACGTTTTTACAGTCTTTATTTTTTTATTTTTTTAAAGATATTATTTATTTATTTGACAGACAGAGATCACTCGTGGCAGAGGGCAGGCAGAGAGAGAGAGAGGAAGGGAAGCAGGCTCCCCGCCGAGCAGAGAGCCCGATGCCGGGCTCGATCCCAGGACTCTGGAATCATGACCTGAGCTGAAGGCAGAGGCTTTAACCCACTGAGCCACCCAGGTGCCCCCAGTTTTACAGTCTTTAATAAAAAGCTCCCTTCAAGCTCTCTTTGGATATGAAATCCTATCAGAGCATTATCAAACTAGGACTAGACCACAGGTCAAATAATGGCTTTATTTTTGCTTTGCTTTTCTGCTTTTTCTTTTTCTTTTCTTTTTTTTTTTTTTACAAACAACCTTAGGGAGCAGTACCGGAAAAATATAGATTTAGGTATAAGGCAGACCCAAGTTGCTGAACTTTTCTGAGCTTAATTTCTTCATTTTAAAAATAGGGCTAAAAATACCGTGTTTGTTTGCTTTGAGACTTGAGAGAAATAGGGACTACATGTGGACTAATACTTGAAAATTATTCTTTTTCTTCTTCAGATTTTTTTTAGAGGATTAAATCTGGTGGTGCCACCTACCCACACATTTGCTAGCTCTCTCTCATTCTCTCTGTTTGTCTCTCTCTGCCCCTCATTGTTCTTTCTCTCTCCCTCACAATGAACTCTTCATCACGTGATGAACACTGCCCTGGGACTTACCTAGTGGCTGATGAGAAGAACCATAGTTGTGGCATAAAAAACAAGTTTGCAAAATGAGTTAGAGCCCCAGCTCTGAACTGCCTGGTCTTGTCTCTTCAACATCTGCTGTGAACTTAGGCAAATTCTCTAACTCCTCTCTGCTTCATAATAGCTCCCTCATGGAGATGTCATGAGTGTTACATGAGTTAACATATGTAAGCACTTAGAGGGGACGGTG
The DNA here is from genome assembly GCF_922984935.1 of Meles meles. Lineage (NCBI taxonomy): Eukaryota > Metazoa > Chordata > Mammalia > Carnivora > Mustelidae > Meles > Meles meles. The sequence continues at coordinate 98,612,390 of NC_060068.1, forward strand.
ACACATAGTTAATGTTCAGTAAGTGTTAGCAATTATTACAGCATAAGTAGTCCTTGTATATTGAATAAAAATGCTTACAGCTATGTATAATCCACATATTCCAGGCTTCCCAGGATGTGACAATAAAATGAAGTCATACTTCCTTTTTATAACCAAACTGTGACAGGATTAATGAACTTCTGGTCAAAAACCATCTATCCAAGATGCCTGGGTGGCTCAGTCAGTTAAGCGTCTGCCTTCAGCTCAGGTCATGATCCCAGGGTCCTGGGATCAAGCCAGCCTTGGGCTCCCTGCTCAGCAGGGAGCCTGCTACCCTCTCCCCCTCTGCCCCAGTTCCCCCCAATCCCCTATTCATGCTCTCTCTTGCTATCTCTCTCAAATACATAAATAAAATCTTTAAAAAAAAGTCCATCTTCCACATGTCCTGCAAGTATTTCCAAGATTTTCTCCATTACTACTATTTGCGTAGTTAGAATAAGTAAAACTTCTAATTCATCTGCCCTCACTGCTTTATAATGCTAGCATTCCAAAATCTCTGTTACCTTGGAAATTATTATTTTGCTTGATATAGCTATTGTCCAGAGGAGATCATGATTGTTATTCTCTTCTGGCCTCAGCTGGAAAAGGTGGTTTGCTTAGCAAGTTTTGCCTCTCAAAACATCCCTGAAAAAAGGCTCCACTTTTTTTACTAGAATTCATCGAAGCTTTGTGAATGATGAAAGGAAGGAGAAACACTGAGAATATCTTTAAAAGGCTCTTTGCATGGCTCAATTTTTTTGAGCATTTTTGACCATTTTTTTGCATGGCTCAATTTTTCCTCTCAATTTAAGGGTCATCTAATGTGACCCTCTCTTCGGAGAGACCTTCCCAGATCAGCCCCTAACATACCATCCTGTTGCAATTTTCTCCTCCTCCTTCTTAACCTTCACCAGTACCTGAGATAATCTTACACATTTGATTACCTGTTTATTTATTCCCTTGTCTTAGAGAGTTCTTATTCATTCCTAAATCCTTAAAGCCTAGAACACAGCACACCTAACTGGAGAAAAACAATACACATTGCTACAGGAAAGGATGGGCGAATAAATGAATGAATGCACAGAACCAGACCTGCTTTAGAGTATAGTGAATTTTTGCAAGGTCCTCCAAGACCTACCAGACAAGATAAGCTCTCCCTGTGCACCCTTTATCTAAAAATTATCATTTATCTATCTTCCCTGCTTGATTGTCAGAGCAGGAATTATGTCCTGTTTCATTTTACAATGTGTGCCAAGGCCTAAGAAGAGTGCATGTTATATAGTCAGTGCTTAATAAACCTTTTCCCATAAAATAATTACTAAAAGAGTATTCAAATTGATGAAATAACACACAATTAAAAGGCAGCCTTCTTATTTAATGGAAAACACAAAATTGAAATTATGTGAAGAAAACACTCTAATGTACAGTTGATCTGTCCAACGTTTTATAAATTGTTTGTTTTTTCTTGGCTCTCCCTCTTTCACTCATGAGTCACTCTGTTCCCACCATTACTAAATATTACAGATTCCTTCACTGCAATTATAAGTACCTTTCAGAGTAACACTCAGCAATAAATGCATCCTTTAACCCACAATATACTAATGCTTTCCATCAAAAAGTCTAGTGACTAAGGAAATAGTTTCCCCATGTGTACTTCCACATTTTTTCTGGGAGGGGGAAACTCAGTCAATCCTTGTATTGTTAACATTTGGTGTCATTAAAGAAAGCCACACTCAAAGTGACGTGTCTTGGGAGTCAACCTGCCCAAAGGTTCTCAGTTCTCAGGAATGTGAAGATGGTAGCACATTCTCACCTAAATTTCAATGGCTAAAGTGGTAAAACAGACACTCAGCTGTTTTGATGCTTAGTTTCTGCATACGTTCACACAATGGCAAAGAATACCATTTATTTAAATGAAGATAAACCACAATTTAAAAAAAATTAAAGGTATAATTTAATTTTGTAAAAATCATATTATTATATTGTTTAATGTTATGGCAAAATCTCTCACCCTAGAGGCACACTGTGTTTGTGCTTTGAAAAATAATTATTTTTTACAGTGCCATGCCTCCTGCTTCATAAAGCAGACATGTTACTGGCCATCAAGTTTGGATGGTTGCTGTAAGGTTTAAGGGAGAGAGTGATCATGAATGCAATCGTTATAGCCCCCACTTACGCTTTACTATGTGCCAAGTCGTGTGCCATATATTTTATCTACATAACTGAAATGAACTTTACAAAAACCTTGTAATGTGGATGGATTTCTGGGCAGGGGTGGGGGGGGGGGTGGGAAGAATCAAGGCACAAGAGATTTGACAACCTGCCAGTAAGAACTACTGCAGGCACCATGGATGTCATCCTCTGGAGGTATGCCGACCCTTGGAATTGGGAGACCCTGACGTCCAGAGTCAGGATTAAAATCCAGCCCTTAAAACATAAGGCTCTTCAACTTGGTTTGCTATCCAATTCAGCATGGATGCAAAAATATTAGCTAATACCTTCATAAACAACAGTAAATATTAAAATAGTTTTATTTTGAATGTCTTACTTAGAAGAAAGCATGTTAATTAAATGTATTTAAAAGGGAGGAATGGTTATTAAATTGACTAGAAACACTAATTCAAAAAAAGACCATTTAATCAGGCTTAGAAGAATCTCAGGTTGACCCCAATAAGACCAAAGAGTGTAGACCACTGGCTGAGTTATTAGCAGGGGAATACTATTGCCTTCCTTGTTAACATCATATATCACAGTATAACTGTGTTAGTTCAGAGGACCACAGATATATAAGCATCAGTATTATATATGCTTTATGCAGAAAAAAAACCAGAGATTCAAGTCAGATCTTTATAAGGAATTATATCCTAAAGGGTCCCTTTACCGTTATATCTTCTGACCAAGCTTTTGTCATCCAAATTGCAAGAAATTGGTGTAAGCCTCAAAACAAATCTTAATACAAACATAAAACTTTCTCTTGTTGTCTCCTTAAAAATTATTCAGAATGATTTTGATTAAATAATAACTATTTACACTAGTGAGAGCTTACAATATGCCAGGCCCTGTGCTAATAATGTGACACTGATTACCTAATCTATCCTTCTGGCCATTCTGAAAGTTATTAATATTATTATGATTCCATTTTATAGAGGTAGAAACTGACACACAAGGACATTATGTTACTTGCCATTGGCCACATAAGCGAGGTAAGAACTAAGGCTGGCACTGAAACAAAGCACTCTGGACTCCCGTGTACTTAAATGTGCTGACATCTAGACCAGGTATGAATTCTAGAATCATTCCGGAGAACCAACCCCTTTGTACCAAACCACCTAACAGTCTTTGAGTCTCTTTCCACTGTCTCCTTCTGAAATGTGATTACCATCAACTATTAAAATAGCTCTATAGTTCAAATTCTAGCTCTTGGCTTCCCTTCCTCATGAAACTTTTTTTTCTTAGGTTTCTTATCACATGCTGCTTTGTGTTATAGTTATTTGAGGACAGAAATCAGAGTTCTCACTCTTTCTTCCAATATCAGGAACTGTTAGTACGCCAAAATCTTCCAACACTGAGAACAAGCAGCTATTTAATAATTGTGGGAAAAAAATAAAACGAAAAACAGAAAGAGAAAAGTAATTGATTGGGCAACAATTTATATCGTTAAGTTAGACTGTAAATATTTACAAGATTTTATGCTTTTAAAGATTTTATTTATTTAACTGACAGAGAGAGCACAAGCAGGGGGAGCAGCAGAGGGAGAGGGAGAAGTAGGCTCCTGCTGAATAGGAAGCCCACCTCGGGGCTCGAACCCAGGACAACCTGAGCCGAAGGCAGACACCTAACCGACTGAGACACCCAAGTGCCCTACTTGCAAGATTTTAAAAGTGATGTATGTCAGGACCATAATCCCCAGAAGAGGTACAGCAGTTCTAGCAGACTTGACTCAGTAGACTAGAATTCTCCCTTTCCTAGCAGGTTTCTCTCTATCTATCTGCCACCATTTCTATGTCCAAGATCAGGTAAACCCTACTCCTACCCTCATTTACAACTGTGTCCCCACTTGGACCTGAACATTTTTCTTTGATGATCTTAATATGTAAAGCAGAGTAGCATTTCCAAAATGAACATCTTCATTTGTCTATGCCAAATAGATAAGTTAATGTTAGGGAGTAAAATCAAACAAATTTCCAAAAGAAAGGTTTCTGGTACTTAGCCACTAGAAGTAGTAGAAGTATCACTTTGCCAAGAACTTTACATGTATTATTTCACCTCAGGGAAAAAAGTTTTATTTTTATTTCCACTTTGTAGTCTACAGAAAGTTCAAGTAAATTGCCCAACTACACAATGTTTTGTGATAAAGACGGAATTTGAACTCGGTTTTGCCTGATGTTAAGGTCAATTCTGTTATCCACTATGTTCTTCTGAGTTTTCTGTTTCCTCAGTCCTAAGGACAAGCCCCCAACTGTCCCAACTGTGCCCATCTCTCATTTCTCCTCTCTCCCCTCAACAGGATCAGTACTCTCACCTTCTTACTGTCTCTCTATTTAACTTGCTTAATTCCCTGAATGATTTCAGAAGAGGCTATAAACATTTTTTTATTCCTTCACTTTTCTCCTTCATAATTTCCAGAACACATAGGTTTCTTCCATTTCTAGAAGAAGTTACAGAGACAAGGAATAGAGAATCAAACCATGGTTCTGACTGTGGACACTTCCACCATAAACCAGGAAGGTACAGACTCCCAGAAAGGATGTTCCTTCCTCACACAGGAACCATCTCTGCTTGCCTGTCCCACTGCAGGCACTGTGACTCAGGCAAGAATCTCCATTCACCCACACATAGTCATCGAGTGGATTTTATTATTAACAGTAATAACATTCATGGCAATGACCATAAGTGGCATTTACTGGAATCTTTTATAATTCTCAGTATTTGCTAAATGTTGCATATTTTTATCAGATTTAATTCTTATATCCACACTATGAAGTATATATGTTACTATCACCATTTGGCAAGTAATGAAAGTAAAGCTCAGGAAATTAAGTAAATTTGTCACCAGAGCTATATAAGCTGGAGTTGGAAGACCCGTACTTCTGACTTCAAAGCCTTTGCTCTGAACCTTTGTCCCACATGACACCGATCCCATTCCATCAAAATTTAATTAATACTGGAGCACAAATATAGCACTGAAACAGTGCAAATGCATACACACATGCACCATATTTACACATGATGCAATTCCACGCCTACACATGTTTTCTCACAGTGTCTTTCAAGTTTCACTTACAGTGCTGTGATCAAGACAGTCATGTCAATTCCACAAACAGTATGGTAGTGTGATGTAATTCAGAGAAGGCCTTATTATTCTAACCAAACTGTGGCTTTTTATAGTTCACAGACACTTTAGTTTTCGCTTGAGGCTCACATCAACCTCACAATGTGCAAATCTGCAAAGGAGGTATGGCCTCCCATAAGTACACAAGAACCTGAAATCAGAAGCTCATAGAGGGAAGAGTGGGTTATTGAATCTTGGCTCAAGCTCCAAAGCCTGGGGCTCTCTGCATCACTTCCCACCACCTCCCTTCAGATGTCTCATGAATTCTTTCCTCATCTCTTCTTTCACTGGGTAGCTGCTGATATTGGTCATCTGTGGAGCTGAACATTCCCCCAGCTGGAAATCTTCCACTCACTGTATTACGCCAGAATGCTTTTATCTGGGTGGAGTCCTTAAATTGTCCCCTAAGTCCTTTCCTTCTCAGGGAACTGCCTGGACACAGTCCAGAGTAAAATGGGTTGACTCGCTCCTTGCCCTCAATGCCAAGTCAGCAAATGCAGGGTCTGCGTGACTGAAGCAGTTAATCCAAAAAGGCAGATCTCTTCACCTTCTCTGTAGCCCCAGGGCTGAACCCATCAAGCCAGCACTTTGCCCAGGATGCTTTTGGGCTTTTACACTGGAGCACTCTGATTTGTCACCTTCCTTTTCTAAGTGAAAGAGATGGAAGGATGAAAGGCCTTTTCCATCTGAAATCAAGAGTTATTTGCTGCCTGGACCTTTTCTGATTCCATAACTCATATGAATGGGATAATCAGCAATAATTCCCAAAAGGACTTCATGTAGATTGATGTGACAACAGTTTGTGAACCAGCAGCGTTCTAGAGATGGCACTCTGAGGGGGACAGCAGTGTGTCAAGTCTAATCAATCAGCCTCCCAGGTTCACAGGACCCTTCTCTGATGCAAGCTGACACTTGACTTGCTGTAGCCTCTGAGGACACAGGCTATTGCCATATACAAATGCAATCCCTGATTCCTTGGAAAGTTACCCCACCACGAACTCACTCCTTCTGAGGAGTCCAGAGACATAGATACAGGACCTAGAAGTGATTTTAGTCGGCAGGCAGAAGTCTCCTCATGCTGAGAATCTTGAACAACTTTAAAAACACTCATTAATGACCAACTGGCCATAAGATCCTCTATGGTTTGCCAGGAATTTCCTCAGACATTTGTTTCCTGCAAGAAGAAAACTCTGAGGAATGTACCATTTTTCCAAAATTGCCCTGTGGCATTTACCAACCTCTCCAACTTCATTTTTCTCCCCATATCACCATTCAGCATATTTTATTTATTTGCTGTCCTATACTCACCAATAACAGCTACATAGTAAATCCATCAGTTACTATTCTAAATGCTTTATGAACATATTCATTCATGTAATCTTTGTAACAATCCTGTAAAGTACATCCTATTACTATCTTCACTGTGGAGATGGGGAAATCGACAGAAGGGGGAGATGAACCATGAGAGACTATGGACTCTGAAAACAATCTGAGGGTTTTGAAGGAGTGGGGGGTGGGAGGTTGGGGGAGGCTGGTGGTGGGCATTATGGAGGACACGTATTGCATGGAGCACTGGGTGTGGTGCATAAACAATGAATTCTGTTACACTGAAAAGAAATTAATTTTTTTAAAATCTAAAACAAATAAATAAGTAAATAAAGTTCACCATGCTGAAGTTAAAAAAAAAAAGTGGATGGGTTCAGTTTTGAGCATGGTGAGATTGAAACACCCTTAAGATATTCATGCATAGCCATCAAAAGAAATGAAATCTTGCCATTTGCAGTGATGTGGATGGAACTAGATGGTATTATACTGAGCAAAGTAAGTCAATCAGAGAAAGACAATTATCATATGATCTCCCTGATATGAGGAAGTTAAGAGGCAACGTGGGAGGTTGGGGGGCGGTTAGGAAAAGAATAAATGAAACAAGATGGGATCGGGAGGGAGACAAACCATAAGAGACTCTTAATCTCACAAAACAAACTGAGGATTGCTGAGGGTAGAGGGGTAGGGAGAGGGTGGTGGGGTTATGGACACTGGGGAAGGTATGTGCTATGGTGAATGCTGTGAAGTGTGTAAACCTGGCGATTTACAGCCCTGTACCCCTGGGGCTAATAATACATTATATGTTAATAAAAAAATAAAAAAATATTTTAAAAAAAGATATTCATTATAGATATCCAAGAGGCCACTGTGCAAAATCCTGAACTCAGGAGAGAACTGACATTAGAATTAGATAGTAGAGGGGTGCCTGGGTGGCTCAGTGGGTTGAGCCTCTGCCTTCGGCTCAGGTTGTGATCCAGGGTCCTGCTTGTGCCTCTTTCTCCCCTTCTGCCCATCTCTCACACGTGCTCAAGCACATATATTCTCTCTCTCTGTCTCTCTCCTTCTCAAATAAATGAGTAACTAAAATCTTTGGAAGAAAAAAATGAAGGCAGTTGGGAAAGAGGAAGGGAGAGAGAGGCAGGATGCCAACAGCAGAACAGTGTTTGATGTTTTGTTGGTTTTCTCTGATATGTGATACCAGCACCTAAGCCTCCTTCAGAATCTGAAAATTATAACTAACTTGTTCTATGGCTTTGTGCAAGTCTTTTTGCCTTGAAGGTCTTCAATTTCTCTCATGTGGGTTGTACAATAAGTGGGTTATATAATGTGATTTCTGACTCTACAAGCTCCAAGCTTTAAAATTTTAAGAAAATAGTCTCACAAATAATTTGCTGGTGGGAATGTAAAAAGTACATCCTGTATAGAGGGTAATTTGTCAATATTCTTCAACATTACAAATATCTATACCTGTTAACCCAGTAGGTGTACTTTTAGGAACTTAGTATACTTGCATATACAAAAAATAATGTAGTTCAATGATGTCCATTGCAGCACTGTTTGTGTATCAAAGCTTGGAAAGACTTTAGGTACCCATTAATAAGGGACCAAAAAAATAAATTACAGTATATCTTTACAATGGAAATTTATATAGTTTCAAAATAGAACACAGATACAATGAAATATTAATATAGCAATGAAAACAAAGTACTATTATATGCATGACTATCAAAACAATGTACAGAAATGTACAGCAAAAGAAACCAAACCCAAAAAGAGCATACACCATATGAATCTACTTAATTAAAATTCAAAAACAGGAAAAAGAAAGTCCTGGGATTGGAAACTGGGACAGTGGCTACCCCTGGGGGGCCAGAGCTCTAAAGAACACCAAACATGCCATGATCTATTACTAATGCCTTCACATAAATACATTTACTGGATCCCTTGTGTAACTGAATGTTACTGAGAGCAACTCTCTTTATGATGAAAAGGGGGACCAGATTCTATAATCTCTAGCCCTCAAAAGGGCAGAGATGCACTGTATTAGAATATGATATTGATGATGAGGAAGAGGAGGGTACTGCAAGCTGCTCCCCAGCAACAATCCATCTGTGGGAACAATGGAGAATGACAAGGAAATGAACAACCACAGGACAAACACTTCATAAGTCTGCAATCTTCTGCAAGATTCCCATGGGAGGCAATGGGGAGACTTGTGCTTTGTGGTTAAAGGAGATGAAACTAGGGCATGTGGGTGAAAGCTATAGAGAGACATATTTAAACCTTGTTTAAAGAAAGGTTTCCTATAGCTAGAGCTCCCCAGGTGGATCTGATGCCTGTCAGCAGCCACTACTGGGAATAGGCCAGATTCCAGTTGAGAGTCAGACAGGATGGATCCTCTTTGTACCCATGAGAAGCCCTTCTAGTCTTTCCCACGGTTGTGAGGACAGAACAGGCGTTTTTCCTGGTTGGGCAAGAACTATGGGACAATAGCTGTGTGGTTCTCAGACAGTTCTTGACAGTGATGTGGGTGATGGAAAGTCAAGCCTGGGTGTCACAGCCAACAATGGTGCTCACAGAGCAATGGCTCTTTGAGTCCTCATGAGTAGCAACTTAAGGGTCCTCCAAGACATAGGAGAAAAACTCTAGTTCTAAGTCTTTCTGGCATCCTGGAATTCACCAAAAACACAGAATTACAGAAATCTCCTAGCTGGAATCACCTCAAAGTTCTAACTGAGCTCCCACCCATGTAGGAATATCCTCTGCAGCAACCCTGACAGATATCCACCTAGTCCTGTTTACACACCTCCAATGATGAGGAGCTTTCTGCTTCACAGCTTTCCATGGTTCAACAATTCTCACTGTTGTTGATAAAATGTGAAAATAGTAGCTAGAATTTGTTGAGTTCCATGTGTCAAACTGGGCTGAATATTTTCTGTGCACTTAACCAATGAATCCTTGGTTATTATTATTAATAATAATTATTAAACAGGTGAGGAAATGTTAAAGAATGTGTTCAAGGTCAGGCAAAGTGATAGAGCTAGCTTCAAGGAATACAATTTTCACAGATTTTATTCATTCATCTATCACTTTATTTGTATTATGTCTGAGAATAATCTTTACTATTATGCACTTAAAATTTCTCTTTAGGGGCACCTGGGTGGCTTAATCAGTTGGGCATCCAACTTAGGTTGTGATCTTGGGGTTGTGGTACTAAGCCCCACGTTGGGCTCTGTACTTAGTCTTGTTGAGAACTTGTTGAGAAGAAGTCTGGGCAATCTTGTCTTCAAGACTGGTTTTTAAGTGTCTGAAGAGATCAACTATATTTCTATTAAGGCTTATCCAGATTGGTCATTAACTGCTCTTCCAAACTCCCAGACAGGGTTTCTAGGACTCTCAAGACCCTCCCTCATAGGTTGATCAATCCTGCTTGAAATACCCTATCTTGTAACCCAGCCACAGTTGTTGTATAAAGGCATACACACTTCTACGTGTGGAGGCCAGTATCTTTACGTGCATATCCATTGGCTGTTTTCATGCTTGGGCTCAGATCCATCCAGCTGGGGACAGAATATACAAGTTAGTGGAAAGAACATAATCCCAGCTCCCAGCCCAGAAGACATGAGCTATTTCCCAGCTGTGCCCACTCTTTTTTTTTTTTTTTAAGATTTTATTTATTTATTTGACAGACAGAGATCTCAAGTAGGCAGAGAGGCAGGCAGAGAGAGAGGAGGAAGCAGGCTCCCTGCTGAGCGGAGAGCCCGATGCGGGGCTCAGATCCCAGGACCCTGGGATCATGACCTGAGCCGAAGGCAGAGGCTTTAACCCACTGAGCCACCCAGGCGCCCCCAGCTGTGCCCACTCTTTAGCCATCACTTGACTTGGAGCAGCCTGAGTTTACTCAACTTAAAAATGAATAATTCTTGTCCTGCTACCCTCTCAAGATAGTTGTGAAGACAAAATGAGATAACTGACGTATAGATTTTGTAAACTATGAAGAGTTACAAATATTAGTTACTAAACCAAAATCCATGGCCTAAATATACTAGTACTTACCCCTTCAATAACCCATAAACCTGGGCCACTTATGACTCTTCTAGAAAACATCAAGTTGGAGAAAGTGGTAGGTGGACTTGATACTCAAGTAATTCACCGTGTGAGGGACTGCTATGTTCCAGTCACTGTTCTAAGTCCTGAAATCCTAAAATAAACTGATATCTAACCACTACAAACCAGTGGCTTACTGATTGCTAAAATACTGAAATATTTTCAGGGCACCTGGGTGGCTTAGCTGGTTGAGGGGCTGACTCTTGGTATAGGCTCCAGTCATGATCTCAGGGTTGTGGGACTGAGCCTCATGTCAGGCTTCGTGCTCAGTGTAGAATCTGCTTAAGAGTCTCTATTCCATCTCCCTCAATCCCTCCCCTGACTTGGACTCCCTTGCACTTTCTCAATCTCTCAAATAAACAAATAAAATCTTAAAAAAATAAAATACAAAAATATTTTCATAGTAACAGATGACTAACGATTTCCTTGAGTCCCCTACTTCACATGTATTGCCCTATTTACTCTAACTCCTCCCTCAGGACTTCTAAGACTTCTTACATGTCAGCAACTTAAGGGTTAAAGGACAGAAAGAGGGGTTTCCTGGACCCTAATCCAAGACTTTGGCCAGTATCAACTCCAATTGATTAGTGCGATGTGATATTATTTGTTAAATATTTGGAATATCAAACTGGGAGAACAGGTTTCATTCTATTGAGAGTACACAGTAAACAATGGAATGAAACAATGCATAATTCAATTGCAGATTGTGATGAGAGCTATAAATGAAGGAGATGGTGATGGGGGGCAAAGGAGGGAACCTTAGACAGCATCACTGGGAAAGTCCTCCTTAAGGATGTTAGCTTTGGGTAGAGAAAGGAATGAAGATGAAGGGATGACAGCCAGCCACGCAAAGGTTTAGGGGAAGATAAGAACAAAAGCCCCAGGGCAAGAATGCGTTTGGCATATATGAAGAACAGAAAGTCCATATGACTAGATCATAATGCATGTTGCTCAAGGTAGGCCAGGGCCAGAGCATGTGAATGCTGGCAGTCTTCACTAACAAGTCTAGATTTTATTCCAAGTGCAAGCAGGAGGCATTGGAATGACTTAAGTACACTGACACGTGGTTATCCTATTTATAAAATGCCTAATTCTGAGAGACTCAAATCCTGGAAGTCACTCCCTTTCCTACTGTCTCCCTACTAGAATTGGAATATCTGAGATTGATGAATGTTCTGCATAGATGTTGTGGATGATTACAAGCCATTCACCAGCCTAAACTGACTAGCTTCAGAGGGTCTACAGAAAGCTAGAAACCCTGTCCTGTGAAGATGGAACAACAGGAAATGACCAACCTGGTGAAAACTTAAAGGGAATATATCTGATCTTCTCAGACATTTAAAACTAGCCTTGAAGACTAAGTTGCCAGAATGTTTTCCTTTGTATTGTCTGATCTTCATAATAACCAGGTACAGTGGTCCAAACCAAAGTTATAATTTCTTACCATTTTATAACAGGAAGTATCAGATTCTTCAAAGAAAATTCCATTTGTGTCCTACAGAGTGACAGGCAAGGATTACTTTGTCTATTTTGCTTATTGAGGTAGCAATTAAGAAAATTTGCCTGATTTTACATAGAATTGTCACAGCTGAGCTATCACTAGAATACAGACAATCCCCAACTTAAGATGGTTTAACCTATGATTTTTTTACTTTTTGATGGTGAGAGAGCAATATGCTTTCAGTATAAACCATACTTCAGATTTTGAATTTGTTTCCTGGGCCAGTGATATATGGTATGATATTCAAGATGGTAGGCAGTGGTAGTGAGCCACACAATCACTAGGGTAGACAACCCATACAATTACAACTGTTCTGTATCCATACAGTCATTCAGTTTTTCACTTTTAGTAGAGTATTCAATAAATTATATGAGATATTCAGCATTTTATTTTGAAACAGGCTTTGCATTAGATGATTTTGCCCAACTACAGGCTAATGAAAGTGTTCTAAGCATGTTTAAGGTAGGCTAGGCTAAGCTAGGTAGGTTAAGTGTATTAAATGTATTTTTGACTTGGCTATTTTGACTTAGCTAGGCTAAGCTAAGGAAGGTTAAGTGTATTAAATGTATTTTTGAATTTAATATTTGTTAACCCCGTCATAAACCAAGGAAGATTTGTATAGGTGCCCTGATTCTAATAATACTCCACTGCCTCCTTGTGACATTAGGGGAACAGGAGAATTTTGCAACTTTTGTACTAGTGAGCTGAAGAATAACCCAACTACCTCCCCATGTACTACTCAGCCCACACACGCAATGACTATCTGGTAAGGCATTCAGAGAATCTGCATGCTTTATCTAGTGTTGAGAGGGCAGACATGAACTCAGCCTGGCATACTTACACTTCAATTAATTTTCATTCCAAGTTTTAGAGATAGCTAAAACCTGCCCAGAAAATTTTCTGTGACTGAACAACTAGAAAAAAAAAATTCTCAGTTTTTTAATTGTGAACCAATGATCACAGTGTAGTAAAGGAAGTACAAGTGGACTAGAAAGAAAGAGACATTTTGGGGCACCTGGGTGGCTCAGTGGGTTAAAGCCTCTGCCTCCGGCTCAGGTCATGATCCTAGGGTCCTGGGATCAAGCCTCACATCGGGCTCTCTGCTCAGCAGGGAGCCTGCTTCCTCCTCTCTCTCTGCCTGCCTCTCTGCCTACTTGTGATCTCTGTCTGTCAAATAAATAAATAAGATCTTTAAAAAAAAAAAAAAAGAAAGAAAGAGACATTTCTTCATTTTTCTAGAGTCTCCTAACTAACTATAGCTCCAGCCCATGGTTAATTTTCCTAAATATAGAATAACAGAGGCAGATAAGTTCATGGTCTTGATGTAGCGCTATTGAATAGAAGAGTCTCACACACAGGGACCTGGGGAAAGATTTTGCCCACAAATGGGACATCACATCAAGGTGGCCCTTCCCACACTTCTGCAATGTGTTTTCTCTTGGGACTCTCCTCCAGGCGGTGAAGTTCCAGCTTCATGTTCACTGAGTTCTTTCCCTCTAACTTTATCTTGCTTCATCCCTTCCCTTTACTTACTTTGGTATTTCCTATCTCTCCCATTAGTCCACGGTATGCCTTGTAGACAGGGACCATGTCTCCTTTTTACTTATTTCCACAGTACAAGCATGGTATTTTTCATAATAATGACTCAGCGCATTTTTATAAAGTAAAACAGACTATAACAAGGACTACCATTTGGGAGCGAGCAATGTGTTCCAGGCAGGCCACTAAGTGCTTTACCTATTTTATTTTATTTAATCCTTACAGCAATCCAGTGATGAGGGTGCCTTCAGTCTTGCTTTATAGAGGAGCAATAGAAGTTTTAGGAAGTTAAATAACTTGCCCAAGGTCACATAATTACTAAGCAGCAAAACTGGGACTCAATCCATACTTTTTCTGATGCAAACACAGCAACTTACATACTAATCTGAGCTGCTTCTTTGAACTATTTCACTATACACTGAGAAGAGAAGAGCTGGAAGGGTGAGACAGAGCTAGACAAGCAGCCACTTGCATTAAGGAAGCTGGACCAGTTGAACTGCCAAGTGGAGTCCACATTCTTGATGTGTACCTGGGTATTAGAGGGTGGGCAGGTATCTGTGGGAAGGAACTCATTTCAGATGTTAAGCTAGTTCCCATCCTCTTTTAATACCAGACAAACAAACTAAAAGGGAGCTGCCCTGTGTTCAGTGTACTGAATGCTAATCCTATTTTCCCTGGGAGAAGAGAAGGAGTAGGAGATGCTTTCTACAAGTCCTTGCCTGGCTTTGCAGACAGAGAGCTGAGTCAGAGAGAGAGTTGGCTGAAACTGTGGAAAGACAGAGTGGCAGCTGAACCTAGGGTGGTGCAGAGTTCTCGACAGTCAACATTTCCCAGGAGCTGGGGAGCAGGATGCTCTTGTCACACAGTGGGAGTCGATATTTAGTAACTGTGGGAGGTGTATTGGTGGAAGTGGATTATGCCACTGTCACTTTGGAAGTCCAAAGTCTCGAAGTTGCTGAACAAATTAGGGAAGGAACAACTCAAAGCAGGTATGGTATAGTAGAACAGGCACTAGCTGGTGAAGTTGTGTCTTTGGATTTTAAACAACATGAATCTTAAACATCATGAAGATGAATAATATTTTAAAGAGCTACTTAATATGCTTTTTGTGTCCAGAATTTTCTTTAATCTTTGTTCTTTCCCTCATTTAGTCAGTTAAGCACTCTTAATCATTGTCTTAGAGATGAACAGACAGCAGCAAAGAAAACAGAGTCAATTGTTGGTTTCCAACTTTAGCAACCTACGTGTTCTGACATGAGATGTTGAAAAAATATATATTATATATATCACAATAATGTGATATATATATCACAATAATGATTTGAATGGTAAAATTTTCCCATCTTTGAGATAAAGGATGGACTTCCAAGGCTGAGAAGAAAGAGATGGGAGAGACTTAAAGATCGGGTGGACAAAGAATGAGGGGTCATAGCCAGAGGGACCAGGAGGACAGTACTGAGTCAATATCCAGGGAATGCCCAGTGTCCATCTGAGTGTACATTTCCTGTAGCCAAGGCCCACGGACAGAGGCTACTGCCTTCACATGTAAAGTCTCATGCTGCCCATACTGAGGGGCTCTCATGAGGTTCTCTCTTTGACAGAAGTCAGTAACTAGCCCACTGATCATCTAGCAAGGGTGACAACATTTATATCTTCACCCTTAAGCTTGTTCTGTTCCATTCATCTTACCCTAGAATTGTTAACTCTTCATCAGCTTCCCAGAATACTTGTACACCAATGAAATGGGCACTGAGAGGGTTGGTGGTGTACAAGAGAAAACCTCTCACATATGGATTTAGGTGGGAATGAATGAAATCATCTAAGGATTTCTCTGTGTAATCAACAGTCTAAAACAACAATAACAATAACAACAACAACTGGTTACCACCAATGACAGAATAATGGCCTCTAAGGATGTCCACATTCTAATTCCCAGAATCTGTGAATGTGTTACTTTTTATGGCAAAGAGGACTTTGCAGATGTGAGATAAAAGACTGAGATAAAAAGATTTCCCTAGATTTTCCTAGTGGGTCCAATGTAATCACTAAGGTCCTCATAAGAGGATGGTAGAGGGTCAGAAGGGGAGTAGAGTCCGAAGGGAGATGTCAGAAGGGAGATGTGACAACAGAAGCAGAGGCTGAAGCAATGCAGGGCTGTGAACCAAGGACTGTGGTGGAAGCTGGAAAAGCCAAGGAAATAGTTTCTTCCCTAGAGCTTCCAGAAGGAAGCAGCTTGTTAGCAACACAGGATCTTGAACCCTTTTCTAGATCTATGGAAGTAGTTGGATTTAAGCCCAGACTTACATATTTTTTAAAAGTTATACCAGGTTGGAGCACCTGGCTGGTTCAGTTGGTAAAGCATATGACTCTCAGTCTCAGGGCTGTGAGTTCGAGCCCCACACTGAGTGTAGAGACTACTTAAAATAAAACCTTTTTAAAAAAAGTTATCCAGTTTATTCTGATACAGCCAGCCTATAGGAGCCTGTGCAGATTAGGTTGGAAAATACTGAATCTAAACTGAAAAATCGCTCACTACTATCACATTCAGAAATTCTAACCTTTACCACATAAACACCAAGCAGTCATTCAGTTTCACAAGAATACCTAAAGGGATTATGATCTCATTATCTCTTGAGTAATAATAACAGCTTCCATCTAGTGAGCATATTCTAAGATAATCAATATGCTAATATTTTAAATATTAAATATTTTTATGTATTACCACATTTAATCTTGGAGGAAACTTATAAAATAATTATTAATGTTAAAATCTATAACAGAAAAAAAGACCTAGACAAGTTAACTGTAACTGGATGGGGAGGGTAGAAGAATGGATGAACCTCTCATGCCAGTTCTATTTTCCTACTAAGACCCAGAAATGAGGCTGCCCTTCCATATAAGCCTTCTTCCTTTCGGCATTCAGGAAACCTCCTGGCATTTCAACTAGGCCTTAGAACATACCAAGTAAACACAAGCTTTTTCCATACAGGGCAAGATGGATGGAGCTGAGCAAAATATGGGTCCCAAAGAGTTGATCCTCTTATAGGACAGAGAAGAACATTCTGGGGCATTTCGGTAGAGGTCTTCATAAGGAGGTGATGAGGATAGATAATATAGCTCTGTGGCATGGCTGATTTACAACACTGGTGCAACTGCCTAATGTGATCCCATGATCTGCATTAAGGATTTGGCTCCCACCTTGTGATAGATTATGTTTCCCTCTTGGTGGCTGATGAGTCTTGGCGCTGATTCTACTGCCCTGTCCTGGTTCCTTCAGCATACTGAGTCCCAGGCAGGCTAGGCTCCCCAACCTCCTCCCTTGACATTATTTTTCCTCCACAGCTGAACCTCTAGCCCATGGGATTTTTATGTGGTCTTACGGGGCAGTCCAGTGCGACTCCTACTCTATGTTTCCAAACTTTTATCTAGTGTTGAGAGAGCAGACATGCACTCAGCTTGGCATGCTTTCTAATTCCTTTCAGTATACACTTACATGTTATATACACTTTAGTTCTAATTCCTTCCAGACATTCTTGCCTTTGATTCTAAAGGCCAGACTTTGGGTACTCAAAACCCTTTTTCTCAAACTACTCTCTTGGTCTTTACTTTAAACTCTAGGCAGTGTAAGGCTGGCAGTGAGAGTGTGATGTAGAGAGGCATGTGGGAAACAATATGCCAACACAATATGGCAAAATATTGCTCCTCTTCATAACCACAGTTCCCAGGGTCATACAGGCAATAGGGATGGAGCCAGGAACCATACCCACGTCTCTCTGATGTCCAGGTCTCTATGACGTCCAGGGCATCATTAGCTCTGAGTAGTAAGCCCAACTCTAAGTCCCAGGAAACTCCACCCATAGGTTCTAATTCTGGACTTATGGAGCAGGTAAGCTCTTCTTCTCTCAGGTTAGTTGTTTGCGTACTTGAAGATAATAATTTTGGCACCTGAGTTTTCTGAGGGAATACATCCCAGTTTCTTCTACTCTTCTTCATAGTCATGATGTTTCCCACTTTTTATTATCTTGGACCTTCTTTTAGATATGCCCAAGTTTTTGTGTGTCTCTCCTGACTGTGACTTTCCTAAATAGGCTGCCTCATTCCAATCAATCCCTGGTATCCAATCAAGTCCAAAATCCATTATAGAAATTTTTCCGATCCTTTGTTCCTGGCACCACACTCCTAAAGCAAAGGATGTTTGTACCATGCAACACGTGTGCAGATTTCTACTACACCTGTCTATGTGATAGTTGCAAGCTCAGAAAAAATATCTGTGGCCAATTTAAGGTAATCCTCAGCTTCTCCCAACAACTCAAAGAGCACAGAGGTGGCCAAAACATCCAAGACCCATAACAAGACTAGGAAAACTTTTCTTTTAATGTATTATACAGTAGTAAGTCTAGTGATAGAGCAAATCTTGAGTCCCCACGGGTGAGCCTCACTTGAGAAACCCCAGACCGGAGGGCAGCAAAGCATGGGTGGGTATGTTTGTAAAATGATGTGATGAAAAGCACAGGAGCCTGCAGCTGACTCTGCCAATGTCTCTGGGACCTTGGACAATCATTTTTTTCTCTCTTGATTTATTTTTCCCACTGGTGAAACAGTAGCATTAAAGTAGAGTGGTTTTCAAATTCATCTGTTTATGTACTTTGATCAGAAAAACATTTCTGCACATGAAATTTATGTGTATTTTATATAAAAATCATATAAATGGAAGAACAACTCTGCTTATAGTTTGTTTTGTTTTCCAAACTGGAAGGACTGCCAGAGAGAAAGGAGAAAAAGAGAGAGGGGAAAGGGAGCAAGGAGGGAGAAAAGGAAAGGTAGTTTCAAATGTTCTTTCTACCTTTGAAGTTCTACCACATTCGTTTAAAATGGTGTCCAGTCAACAACTCTGGGACTGGACTTCAGTCAGTCTTGAAATCTAAAGATTTTTATATTAGGCTGTATTTTTGTTAGTTCTGTTCCGATTTTCCTGAATTTTGTAGGCTAAATTCTTTTCTGCAAATACAAACAGCAATAACGGAAAGTAACATAATTTCCTACACCGGGACCTAAAGAACCAGAGGAACAGAGAGCTTTTGGCGCCCTCTTGTGTCCGTAATTAGTGATCACAACAGCCAACCCCACTAAGTGTTAGGGACCTCTATTAAGGCCCAAGGCAGTGGAGTAAAATACAGGGAACAAAGAAGTTGAGGTGGTGATAAGGGTTTGTCATCACTTATAGAGATCTGCTCTAATGGAATACAACGTCTACAAATAAGAATTCCTTACAAAGAAAACTACTTCCCTTCTCCTCTTTTTCTAAATGCTACCCATTTTTTGAGAAAGTTGATCACCTTTAGGTGTTTCTTTAGTTCACCATAATGATCCCTTCTCTGTATAATTAGAGCAGGGCTCTGCTGAGCAGGGATTGATTACACATTCTGATATCAGGTATCAGATGGATTCTCAACGGCCCTTCATCGCTAAGTCTGGATACATAATTTACCTTCTCTCCTAAGCACCTCTGCAGCCAGTTATCAACAAATGGGAATACACTTATGCATAATTGCTTCATCTATGATGGAACTAAACAAATCCACTTCTCAAATGTTAGAACTGGAGATCTAAGCCATGAAAGAGAGAACAGACAATTGGGACTTCATCAAAATTAAAAACTTTTAGGTATCAAAGCACATTATCAAATGAATGACAAAACCTAATAAATAGGAGACAATATTTATAAATCATACAGTCTATTCTTGTTATTTGTGTTACATTCTAAAAGTCGCTACAACCACTGAATTAGCAAAAACTGAAACGTTGCTTCTAGGAATATATAGAGACCAGGGATCTATAAAGAGGAGGGGCATAATCACATAAGTTACAGTTTTCAATTCTAAAAACAATTCATCTGGGCATTTTTTTTAAATTTTACATGACAGAAACCAAGGTTCAGAAGAGTTACACAACTTACCTGAGATCACACTACTAACAGATGCCAGCACCGGGATTCAAACCCATCCAACAGGCCCGAGAGCCGGACTTCTTGTATTATATTGCACTGCCAGGCTGTCTCCATCTTCTGGTCATCTCTGTGACAGATGGAAAAAGAAGGTAGAGTGACACTATATTCTACCTCAGCTGGGAATGTATGTCTCTAGCAACTAAATTTTCCACTGTTGTACATGCCTTCAAATGATGACAAAACCATACTGATTTTTGAGTGATAATTAAATTTTAGCAGGTAGACAAATTCACAAATACAGAATCTATAAATAATGAGAATCAACTTTATCTGATAAGGGACTATTATCCAGAAAATATAAAGAACTGTTACACTCGATAACAAAAAGATACACAATTTTTTTAAATGGGCAGTGAATTTAAATAGGCATTTCTCCAAAGAAGTACATTAATCAAGTACAAATGGATGTCAGATACATTAAAATGTTGCTGACTCTTGGTGGCAATGCAGACACTATGAAAAATGGTATGGAGGGGAGGAGTCAAGATGGCGGAGAAGTAGCAGCCTGAGACTACATCAGGTAGCAGGAGATCAGCTCGATAGCTTATCTAAACATTGCAAACACCTACAAATCCAACGGGAGAGCGAAGAGAAGAAGAACAGCAACTCTAGAAACAGAAAATCAACCACTTTCTGAAAGGTAGGACTGGCGGAGAAGTGAATCTAAAACGACGGGAAGATAGACCGCGGGGGGAGGGGCCGGCTCCCGGCAAGCGGTGGAGGAACGGAGCACAAAATCAGGACTTTTAAAAGTCTGTTCCACTGAGGGACATTGATCCAGGGGCTAAACCGGGGTGAAGCCCACGCGGGGCCAGCGTGGCCCCAGGCCCCGCAGGGTCACAGAAGGATCGGGGGTGTCGGAGTGTCGGAGAGCTCGCAGGTATTAGAACGGAGAAGCCGGCTGGAGAGATAGAGCCGAGGACTAAACTCTCAGCTCGGGGTTACCTTGAACTGGTCGCGGGCTGGGTGAGCTTGGAGCGCGGCTAGAGGCTGGGGATACGGGAGTGATTGGGTGCTGTCCTCTGGGGGCGCACTGAGGAGTGGGGCCCCAGGCTCTCGGCTCCTCCGGGCTGGAGACTGGGAGGCCGCCATGTTCATTCCCGTCCTCCGGAACTCTACGGAAAGCGTTCAGGGAACAGAAGCTCCCAAAAGCGAACCCGAGCCGATTACTTAGTCCGGCTGCCGGTAAGGGCGGTGCAATCCCGCCTGGGGCAAAGACACTTGAGAGTCACTACAACAGGCCCCTCCCCCAGAAGATCAACAAAATATCCAGCCAGGACAAAGTTCATCTATCAAGGAGAAAGCAGATTCAATTCCTAAGACAGCAGAGCAATTCCAGAGGAGGAGAAAGCAAAGCACGGAACTCATGGCTTTCTCCCCATGATTCTTTAGTCTTGCGGCTACTTCAATTTTTTTTTCTTTTTTCATTTTTCTTTTTTCTTCTTCTGCTAAATTTTTTTTAAACTTTTACCCTTTTCTTTTTTAACATTTTTTGACTAGTTCATCTAAATATATATATTTTTTCTTTCTTTTTTATATTTTTTATTTGTTTTATTTTTTAAATTTTTTTCTTTCTTTTTTTTTTTTTCTTTTTTTTTTCAGAAGCTGTTTTTATCCCCTTTCTCCCCCCCACAATTTGGGGTCTCTTCTGATTTGGTTACAGCGCATTTTTCCGGGGTCTTTGCCACCCTTTTAGTAGTTTATTTGCTCCTTCATATTCTCTTATCTGGACAAAATGACAAGGCGGAAAAAATCACCACAAACAAAAGAACAAGAGACAGTACCGAAGGCTAGGGACCTAATCAACACAGACATGGGTAATATGTCAGATCAAGAGTTCAGAATGACGAATCTGAACATTCTAGCCGGGCTCGAAAAAGGCATGGAAGATATTAGAGAAACCCTCTCTGGAGATATTAAAGCCCTTTCTGGAGAAATTAAAGAACTAAGGTCTAACCAAGTTGAAATCAAAAAAGCTATTAGTGAGGTGCAATCAAAAATGGAGGCTCTCACTGCTAGGATAAATGAGGCAGAAGAAAGAATTGGTGATATGGAAGACCAAATGACAGAGAATAAGGAAGCCGAGCAAAAGAGGGACAAACAGCTACTGGACCATGAGGGGAGAATTCGAGGGATGAGTGACACCATAAGACGAAACAACATTAGAATAGTTGGGATTCCAGAAGAAGAAGAAACAGAGAGGGGAGCAGAAGGTCTATTGGAGAGAATCATTGGAGAGAATTTCCCTAATATGGCAAAGGGAACAAGCATCAAAATCCAGGAGATGCAGAGAACCCCCCTCAAAGTCAACAAGAATAGGTCCACACCCCGTCACCTAATAGTAAAATTTACAAGTCTTAGTGACAAAGAGAAAATCCTGAAAGCAGCCCGAGAAAGGAGGTCTGTAACATACAATGGGAAAAATATTAGATTGGCGGCAGACTTATCCACAGAGACCTGGCAGGCCAGAAAGAGCTGGCATGATATATTCAGAGCACTCAACGAGAAAAACATGCAGCCAAGAATACTCTATCCAGCTGGGCTGTCATTGAAAATAGAGGGAGAGATGAAAGGCTTCCAGGACAAACAAAAACTGAAAGAATTTGCAAACACCAAGCCGGCTCTGCAGGAAATATTGGGTGGGGGGGTCCTCTAAGCAAAGAGAGAGCCTAAAAGTAGTAGATCAGAGAGGTGCGGAGACAATGTACAGTGACAGTCACCTTACAGGCTAATAATGGCACTGGATTCATATCTCTCAGTAGTTACCCTGAATGTTAATGGGCTACATGCCCCAATCGGAAGACGCAGGGTATCAGAATGGATAAAAAAAACAAAACCCATCAGTATGTTGCCTACAAGAAACTCATTTTAGATGTGAAGACACCTCCAGATTTAAAGTGAGGGGGTGGAAAACAATTTACCATGCTAATGGGCATCAGAAGAAAGCTGGGGTGGCAATCCTTATATCAGATCAATTAGATTTTAAGCCAAAGACTATAATAAGAGATGAGGAAGGACACTATATCCTACTCAAAGGGTCTGTCCAACAAGAAGATCTAACAATTTTAAATAACTATGCCCCTAACGTGGGAGCAGCCAACTATATCAACCAATTAATAACAAAATCAAAGAAACACATCAATAATAATACAATAATAGTAGGGGACTTTAACACTCCCCTCACTGAAATGGACAGATCATCCAAGCAAAAGATCAACAAGGAAATAAAGGCCTTAAATGACACACTGGACCAGATGGACATCACAGATATATTCAGAACATTTCATCCCAAAGCAACAGAATACACATTCTTCTCTAGTGCACATGGAACCTTCTCCAGAATAGATCACATCCTGGGTCACAAATCAGGTCTCAACCGGTATCAAAAGATTAGGATTATTCCCTGCATATTTTCAGACCACAATGCTCTGAAGCTAGAACTCAATCACAAGAGGAAAGCTGGAAAGAACCCAAATACATGGAGACTAAACAGCATCCTTCTAAAGAATGAATGGGTTAACCAGGAAATTAAAGAAGAATTGAAAAAATTCATGGAAACAAATGATAATGAAAACACAACAGTTCAAAATCTGTGGGACACAGCAAAGGCAGTCCTGAGAGGAAAATATATAGCAGTACAAGCCTTTCTCAAGAAACAAGAAAGGTCTCAAGTACACAACCTAACCCTACACATAAAGGAGCTGGAGAAAGAACAAGAAAGAAACCCTAAACCCAGCAGGAGAAGAGAAATCATAAAGATCAGAGCAGAAATCAATGAAATAGAAACCAAAAAAGCAATAGAAAAAATCAATGAAACTAGGAGCTGGTTCTTTGAAAGAATCAATAAGATTGATAAACCCCTGGCCAGACTCATCAAAAAGAAAAGAGAAAGGACCCAAATCAATAAAATCATGAATGAAAGAGGAGAGATCACAACTAACACCAAAGAAATACAGACAATTATAAGAACATACTATGAGCAACTCTACGCCAACAAATTGGACAATCTGGAAGAAATGGATGCATTCCTAGAGACATATAAACTACCACAACTGAACCAGGAAGAAATAGAAAACCTGAACAGGCCCATAACCAGTAAGGAGATTGAAACAGTCATCAAAAATCTCCAAACCAACAAAAGCCCAGGGCCAGACGGCTTCCCAGGGGAATTCTACCAAACATTTAAAGAAGAACTAATTCCTATTCTCTTGAAACTGTTCCAAAAAATAGAAACGGAAGAAAAACTTCCAAACTCATTTTATGAGGCCAGCATCACCTTGATCCCAAAACCAGACAAGGATCCCACCAAAAAAGAGAACTACAGACCAATATCCTTGATGAACACAGATGCAAAAATTCTCGCCAAAATACTAGCCAATAGGATTCAACAGTACATTAAAAGGATTATTCACCACGATCAAGTGGGATTTATTCCAGGGCTGCAGGGTTGGTTCAACATCCGCAAATCAATCAATGTGATAGAACACATTAATAAAAGAAAGAACAAGAACCATATGATACTCTCAATAGATGCTGAAAAAGCATTTGACAAAGTACAGCATCCCTTCCTGATCAAAACTCTTCAAAGTGTGGGGATAGAGGGCACATACCTCAATATTATCAAAGCCATCTATGAAAAACCCACCGCAAATATCATTCTCAATGGAGAAAAACTGAAAGCTTTTCCGTTAAGGTCAGGAACACGGCAGGGATGTCCATTATCACCACTGCTATTCAACATAGTACTAGAAGTCCTAGCCTCAGCAATCAGACAAAAAAAGAAATTAAAGGCATCCAAATTGGTAAAGAAGAAGTCAAACTATCACTCTTTGCAGATGATATGATACTATATGTGGAAAACCCAAAAGACTCCACTCCAAAACTGCTAAAACTTGTACAGGAATTCAGTAAAGTGTCAGGATATAAAATCAATGCACAGAAATCAGTTGCATTTCTGTACACCAACAACAAGACTGAAGAAAGAGAAATTAAGGAGTCAATCCCATTTACAATTGCACCCAAAACTATAAGATACCTAGGAATAAACCTAACCAAAGAGACTAAGAATCTATACACAGAAAATTATAAAGTACTCATGAAAGAAATTGAGGAAGACACAAAAAAATGGAAAAATGTTCCATGCTCCTGGATTGGAAGAATAAATATTGTGAAAATGTCTATGCTACCTAAAGCAATCTACACATCTAATGCAATCCCTATCAAAATACCATCCATTTTTTTCAAAGAAATGGAACAAATAATCCTAAAATTTATATGGAACCAGAAAAGACCTCGAATAGCCAAAGGAATATTGAAGAACAAAGCCAAAGTTGGTGGCATCACAATTCCGGACTTCAAGCTCTATTACAAAGCTGTCATCATCAAGACAGCATGGTACTGGCACAAAAACAGACACATAGATCAGTGGAACAGAATAGAGAGCCCAGAAATCGACCCTCAACTCTATGGTCAACTAATCTTCGACAAAGCAGGAAAGAATGTCCAATGGAAAAAAGACAGCCTCTTCAATAAATGGTGCTGGGAAAATTGGACAGCCACATGCAGAAAAATGAAATTGGACCACTTCCTTACACCACACACGAAAATAGACTCCAAATGGATGAAGGACCTCAATGTGAGAAAGGAATCCATCAAAATCCTTGAGGAGAATGCAGGCAGCAACCTCTTCGACCTCAGCTGTAGCAACATCTTCCTAGGAACAACGGCAAAGGCAAGGGAAGCAAGGGCAAAAATGAACTATTGGGATTTCATCAAGATCAAAAGCTTTTGCACAGCAAAGGAAACAGTTAACAAAACCAAAAGACAACTGACAGAATGGGAGAAGATATTTGCAAACGACATATCAGATAAAGGGCTAGTATCCAAAATCTATAAGGAACTTAGCAAACTCAACACCCAAAGAACAAACAATCCAATCAAGAAATGGGCAGAGGACATGAACAGACATTTCTGCAAAGAAGACATCCAGATGGCCAACAGACACATGAAAAAGTGCTCCACGTCACTCGGCATCAGGGAAATACAAATCAAAACCACAATGAGATATCACCTCACACCAGTCAGAATGGCTAAAATTAACAAGTCAGGAAATGACAGATGCTGGCGAGGATGTGGAGAAAGGGGAACCCTCCTCCACTGTTGGTGGGAATGCAAGCTGGTGCAACCACTCTGGAAAACAGCATGGAGGTTCCTCAAAATGTTGAAAATAGAACTACCTTATGACCCAGCAATTGCACTACTGGGTATTTACCCTAAAGATACAAACATAGTGATCCGAAGGGGCACGTGTACCCGAATGTTTATAGCAGCAATGTCTACAATAGCCAGACTATGGAAGGAACCTAGATGTCCATCAACAGATGAATGGATAAAGAAGATGTGGTATATATACACAATGGAATACTATGCAGCCATCAAAAGAAATGAAATCATGCCATTTGCGACGACGTGGATGGAACTAGAGCGTATCATGCTTAGTGAAATAAGTCAATCGGAGAAAGACAACTATCATATGATCTCCCTGATATGAGGACATGGAGAAGCAACATGGGGGGGTAGGGGGATAGGAGAAGAGTAAATGAAACAAGATGGGATTGGGAGGGAGACAAACCATAAATGACTCTTAATCTCACAAAACAAACTGGGGGTTGCTGGGGGGAGGTGGGATTGGGAGAGGGGGAGCGGGCTATGGACATTGGGGAGGGGAGGCGAACCATAAGAGACTATGTACTCTGAAAAACAACCTGAGGGTTTTGAAGGGTCAGGGGTGGGAGGTTGGGGCAACCTGAGGGTTTTGAAGGGTCAGGGGTGGGAGGTTGGGGGAACAGGTGGTGGGTAATGGGGAGGGCACGTTTTGCATGGAGCACTGGGTGTTGTGCAAAAAGAATGAATACTGTTACACTGAAAAAATAAATAAAATGAAAAAAAAAAAAAGAAAAATGGTATGGAGTATCCTTAAAAATTTTTTAAAAGGACTACCATATGATACAGCAATCCCACTTCTGGGAATATATCCTAAGGGAACAAAAACACCAACTTGGCCAGAGAGTCAAGATGGCGGAGAAGTAGCAGGCTGAGACTACATCAGGTAGCAGGAGATCAGCTCGACAGCTTATCTAAACATTGCAAACACCTACAAATCCAATGGGAGATCGAAGAGAAAAAGAACAGCAATTCTAGAAACAGAAAATCAACCACTTTCTGAAAGGTAGGACTGGCAGAGAAATGAATCCAAAACGACGGGAAGATAGACCGTGGAAGGAGGGGCCAGCACCCGGCAAGCGGCGGAGCAATGGAGCACAAAATCAGGACTTTTAAAAGTCTGCTCCACTGAGGGACATTGCTCCAGAGGCTAAACCGGGGTGAAGCCCATGCGGGGGTCAGCATGGCCCCAGGTCCCGCAGGGTCACAGAAGGATCGGGGGTATCAGAGTGTCACAGAGCTCGCAGGTATTAGAACAGAGAAGCCGGCTACAGAGACAGAGCCGAGGACTGAACTCTCAGCTCGGGGTTACCTTGAGCCAGTCGCGGGCTGGATGGGCTCGGAGCACGGCTGGAGGCTGGGGATGCGGGAGTGATTGGGTGCTGTTCTCTGGGGACGCACTGAGGAGTGGGGGCCCCGAGCTCTCGGCTCCTCTGGGCCGCAGACTGGGAGGCCGCCATTTTTATTCCTGTCCTACAGACCTCTATGGAAAGCGTTCAGGGAACAAAAGCTCCCCAAAGTGAATCCGAGTGGATTACTTAGTCTGGCCCCCCGTAAGGGCGGTGCAATTCCGCCTGGGGCAAAGACACTTGAGAGTCACTACAACAGGCCCCTCCCCCAGAAGATCAACAAAATATCCAGCCAGGATGAAGTTCATCTATCAAGGAAAGCAAGTTCAATACCTAGGACAGCAGCGGAATTCCAGAGGAGGAGAAAGCAAAGCACGGACTACATGGCTTTCTCCCCATGATTCTTTAGTCTTGTGGTTAATTCAAATTTTTTTTCAATTTTTTTCTTTCTTTTTCTTCTTCTGCTAAATTTTTTAAAACTTTTACCCTTTTCTTTTTTAACGTTTTTTGACTAGTATATCTAAAATATATTTTTTTCTTTCTTTTTTATATTTTTTCTTTATTTGTTTTATTTTTTAAATTTTCTTCTTTTTTTTCCTTCTGAACCTCTTTTTATCTCCTTTTCCCCCCTCACAATTTGGGGTCTCTTCTGATTCGGTTCCAGTGTATTTTTCTGGGGTCTTTGCCACCCTTTTAGTATTTTATTTGATCCTTCATATCCTCTTATCTGGACAAAATGACAAGGCGGAAAAAATCAACACAAACAAAAGAACAAGAGGCAGTACCGAAGGCTAGGGACCTAATCAACACAGACACTGGTAATATGTCAGATCTAGAGTTCAGAATGACGATTCTGAAGGTTCTAGCCGGGCTCGAAAAAGGCATGGAAGATATCAGAGAAACGCTCTCTGGAGATATAAAAGCCCTTTCTGGAGAAATTAAAGAACTAAAATCTAACCAAGTTGAAATCAAAAAAGCTATTAATGAGGTGCAATCAAAAATGGAGGCGCTCACTGCTAGGATAAATGAGGCAGAAGAAAGAATTAGTGATATAGAAGACCAAATGACAGAGAATAAAGAAGCCGAGCAAGAGAGGGACAAACAGCTACTGGACCACGAGGGGAGAATTCAAGAGATAAGTGACACCATAAGATGAAACAACATTAGAATAATTGGGATTCCAGAAGAAGAAGAAAGAGAGAGGGGAGCAGAAGGTCTATTGGAGAGAATTTCCCTAATATGGCAAAGGGAACAAGCATCAAAATCCAGGAGGTGCGGAGAACCCCCCTCAAAATCAACAAGAATAGGCCCACACCCCATCACCTAATAGTAAAATTTACAAGTCTTAGTGACGAAGAGAAAATCCTAAAAGCAGCCCGGGAAAAGAAGTCTGTAACATACAATGGGAAAAATATTAGATTGGCGGCAGACTTATCCACAGAGACCTGGCAGGCCAGAAAGAGCTGGCATGATATATTCAGAGCACTAAATGAGAAAAACATGCAACCAAGAATACTATATCCAGCTAGGCTATCATTGAAAATAGAAGGAGAGATAAAAAGCTTCCAGGACAAACAAAAACTGAAAGAATTTGCAAACACCAAACCAGCTCTCCAGGAAATATTGAAAGGGGTCCTCTAAGCAAAGAGAGAGCCTAAAAGTAGTAGATCAGAAAGGTACAGAGACAATATACAGTAACAGTCACCTTACAGGCAATATAATGGCGCTAAATTCATATCTCTCAATAGTTACCCTGAATGTTAATGGGCTAAATGCCCCAATCAAAAGACACAGGGTATCAGAATGGACAAAAAAACAAAACCCATCTATATGTTGCCTACAAGAAACTCATTTTAGACGCGAAGACACCTCCAGATTTAAAGTGAAGGGGTGGAAAACAATTTACCATGCTAATGGGCATCAGAAGAAAGCTGGGGTGGCAATCCTTATATCAGATCAATTAGATTTTAAGCCAAAGACTATAATAAGAGATGAGGAAGGACACTATATCATACTCAAAGGGTCTGTCCAACAAGAAGATCTAACCATTTTAAATATCTATGCCCCTAACGTGGGAACAGCCCACTATATAAACCAATTAATAACAAAATCAAAGAAACACATCAATAATAATACAATCATAGTAGGGGACTTTAACACTCCCCTCACTGAAATGGACAGATCATCCAAGCAAAAGATCAACAAGGAAATAAAGGCCTTAAATGACACACTGGACCAGATGGACATCACAGATATATTCAGAACATTTCATCCCAAAGCAACAGAATACACATTCTTCTCTAGTGCACATGGAACATTCTCCAGAATAGATCACATCCTGGGTCACAATCAGGTCTCAACCGGTATCAAAAGATTAGGATAATTCCCTGCATATTTTCAGACCACAATGCTCTGAAGCTAGAACTCAATCACAAGAGGAAAGCTGGAAAGAACCCAAATACATGGAGACTAAATAGCATCCTTCTAAAGAATGAATGCATCAACCAGGAAATTAAAGAAGAATTGAAAAAATTCATGGAAACAAATGATACTGAGAACACAACGGTTCAAAATCTGTGGGACACAGCAAAGGCAGTCCTGAGAGGAAAATATATAGTGGTACAAGCCTTTCTCAAGAAACAAGAAAGGTCTCAAGTACACAACCTAACCCTACACCTAAAGGAGCTAGAGAAAGAACAAGAAGGAAACCCTAAACCCAGCAGAAGAAGAGAAATCATAAAGATCAGAGCAGAAATCAATGAAATAGAAACCAAAAAAACAATTGAACAAAACAATGAAACTAGGAGCTGGTTCTTTGAAAGAATCAATAAGATTGATAAACCCCTGGCCAGACTTATCAAAAAGAAAAGAGAAAGGACCCAAATCAATAAAATCATGAATGAAAGAGGAGAGATCACAACTAACACCAAAGAAATACAGACAATTATAAGAACATACTATGAGCAACTCTACGCCAACAAATCGGACAATCTGGAAGAAATGGATGCATTCCTAGAGACATATAAACTACCACAACTGAACCAGGAAGAAATAGAAAACCTGAACAGGTCCAACCAGTAAGGAGATTGAAACAGTCATCAAAAATCTCCAAAAAAACAAAAGCCCAGGGCCAGATGGCTTCCCAGGGGAATTCTACCAAACATTTAAAGAAGAACTAATTCCTATTCTCCTGAAACTGTTCCAAAAAATAGAAATGGAAGGAAAACTTCCAAACTCATTTTATGAGGCCAGCATCACCTTGATCCCAAAACCAGACAAGGATCCCACCAAAAAAGAGAACTACAGACCAATATCCTTGATGAACACAGATGCAAAAATTCTCGCCAAAATACTAGCCAATAGGATTCAACAGTACATTAAAAGGATTATTCACCACGACCAAGTGGGATTTATTCCAGGGCTGCAAGGTTGGTTCAACATCCACAAATCAATCAATGTGATAGAACACATTAATAAAAGAAAGAACAAGAACCGTATGATACTCTCAATAGATGCTGAAAAAGCATTTGACAAAGTACAGCATCCCTTCCTGATCAGAACTCTTCAAAGTGTGGGGATAGAGGGCACATACCTCAATATTATCAAAGCCATCTATGAAAAACCCACCGCAAATATCATTCTCAATGGAGAAAAACTGAAAGCTTTTCTGTTAAGGTCAGGAACACGGCAGGGATGTCCATTATCACCACTGCTATTCAACATAGTACTAGAAGTCCTAGCCTCAGCAATCAGACAACAAAAAGAAATTAAAGGCATCCAAATCGGTAAAGAAGAAGTCAAACTATCACTCTTTGCAGATGATATGATACTATATGTGGAAAACCCAAAAGACTCCACTCCAAAACTGCTAGAACTTGTACAGGAATTCAGTAAAGTGTCAGGATATAAAATCAATGCACAGAAATCAGTTGCATTTCTGTACACCAACAACAAGACAGAAGAAAGAGAAATGAAGGAGTCAATCCCATTTACAATTGCACCCAAAACTATAAGATACCTAGGAATAAACCTAACCAAAGAGGCTAAGAATCTATATGCAGAAAACTATAAAGTACTCATGAAAGAAACTGAGGAAGACACAAAGAAATGGAAAAATGTTCCATGCTCCTGGATTGGAAGAATAAATATTGTGAAAATGTCTATGCTACCTAAAGCAATCTACACATTTAATGCAATCCCTATCAAAATACCATCCATGTTTTTCAAAGAAATGGAACAAATAATCCTAAAATTTATATGGAACCAGAAAAGGCCTCGAATAGCCAAAGGAATATTGAAAAAGAAAGCCAAAGTTGGTGGCATCACAATTCCAGACTTCAAGCTCTATTACAAAGCTGTCATCATCAAGACAGCATGGTACTGGCACAAAAACAGACACAGAGATCAATGGAACAGAATAGAGAGCCCAGAAATAGACCCTCAACTCTGTGGTCAACTATCTTCGACAAAGCAGGAAAGAATATCCAATGGAAAAAAGACAGACTCTTCAATAAATGGTGCTGGGAAAATTGGACAGCCACATGCAGAAAAATGAAATTGGACCGCTTCCTTACACTAATTGCACTACTGGGTATTTACCCTAAAGATACAAACATAGTGATCCAAAGGGGCACGTGCACCCGAATGTTTGTAGCAGCAATGTCTACAATAGCCAAACTATGGAAAGAACCTAGATGTCCATCAATAGATGAATGGATAAAGAAGATGTGATGTATATATACAATGGAATACTATGCAGCCATCAAAAGAAACGAAATCTTGCCATTTGTGACGACGTGGATGGAACTAGAGGGTATCATGCTTAGTGAAATAAGTCAATCGATCATATGATCTCCCTGATATGAGGACGTGGAGATGCAACATGGGGGGTTAGGGGGATAGGAGAAGAATAAATGAAACAAGATGGGATTGGGAGGGAGACAAACCATAAATGACTCTTAATTTCACAAAACAAACTGAGGGTTGCTGGGGGGAGGGGGGTTGAGAGGGGGAGAGGGGTTATGGACATTGGGGAGGGTATGTGCTATGGTGAGTGCTGTGAAGTGTGTAAACCTGGTGATTCACAGACCTGTACCCCTGGGGTACAGGTTTATATGTTTATAAAACAAAAAACAAAAAACACCAACTTGAAAGATACCTGCCCTTCCATGTCCACAGCAGTATCATTTACAATAGCTAACAAATGAAAGCAATCTAAGGGCAACTGATGGAAGAATGGATAAAGAAATGGTGGTATATATACACAATGGAATATTATTAGCCATAAAAATGAGAAAAATCACGCCATCTGCAGCAACACAGATAAACCTTGAGGGCGTTATGCTACATGAAATAAGTCATAAAAAGACAAACACAGTATGATCTTTCATATATGTGAAATCTAAAAAAAAAAAAAAATCTAAACTCAAAAAACAATTAAGGGGCGCCTGGGTGGCTCAGTGGGTTAAGCCACTGCCTTCGGCTCGGGTCATGATCTCGGGGTACTGGGATCGAGTCCCGCATCGGGCTCTCTGCTCAGCGGCGAGCTTGCTTCCCTCTCTCTCTCTCTGCCTGCCTCTCTGTCTACTTGTCATCTCTCTCTGTCAAATAAATAAATAAATAAAAATCTTAAAAAAAAAATTGAGTAAACTCCTAGAAAAAGGGGGATCACATATGTGTTTACCAAAGGTGGGATGGGGATAGAGGAAAGGAATTGGAAGAAAGTGGTCAAAAGGTACAAATTTCTAGTTATGAGATAAGTACTAGGGATGCAACAACATACAATATGACTGAGGGCCAACACTGCCATATGAGACATTGGAAACGTGCTAAGAAGGTAAATCAAAGAGCTCTCATCACAAGGAAAAATCTTTCTGTCTTCTTCTTTTTTTTTTTTTTTTGCTTTCTTTTTATTGTATCTATGTGAGATGATGGATGCTAACTAAAGTTATAGTGGTAATAATTTCACTATAGATGTAAATTGAACCTATTATGCTGTATATCTTAAACTTATACAATGATGTATGTCCATTATTTCTCAATAAAACTGGAAGAGAAATTGCATCCAATTTCTTTTGTCATTTGGGAAATATAAATCACAAGCACTGAGATAACATTTTCATTATGTTTTGACTTACTAGGGTCATTATACTTTTTTTAAAAAAAGAAAGAAAATAGCAAGTTTTGGCAAAGAGGTGGAGAAATTAGAGGTCTCGTATGTTGCTGGTAGGATTGTAAAGTGGTACAGCCATTGTGGAAAACAGTTTGGCAGTTACTCAGATTGTAACACAGAGAATTTTACCATATGACCCAGCAATCCCACCCCTAAGATATGCTTGAAAGAATCTGAAATGAGTATCCACACAAAACGTGTAGCACGAGTCATAAGAGCCAAAAAACCAGAAACAACCTAAATGTCCATCAACAGAGGAATGGATAAACAAACTGTGGTATATTTGTACAATGGAAATTATTTAGCCATAAAAAGAAATGGAATACTGAAACACATTACAACAGTAAAAAACATCTTGCTAAGTGAAAGAAGCCAGCACAAAAGGTCATATGTTGTATTATTCCATTTATATAAAACATGGAGAATGTATAAATACACAGACGGAAAGCAGATTAGTAATTGTCAGGGCGCAGAGGCAGAGGGATAGGAAATGACTTCTTCATGGGTAAAGGGTCTACTTTGGAGGTGATAAAAATACTTTGGGACTAAATAGAGGTGATGATTTCACAACACTGTGAAAGCACTAAAGGCCATAGAATTGTACAATCTAAATGGTTAATTTTATGCTATTTGAACTTTACCTCATTAAAAAATTTGTCTTCGACAAAGGAGGAATTAATAATATATAATGGAAAAAGGCAGTCCCTTCAACATATGGTGTTGGGAAAACTGGACAGCAACAAGGAAAAGAATGAAACTGGACCACTTTCATACACCATAAACAAAAATAAGGGGTACCTGGGTGACTCAGTGGGTTAAAGCCTCTGCCTTTGGCTCAGGTCATGGTCCCAGGGTCCTGGGATTGAGCCCTGCATCGGGCTCTCTGCTCAGCGGGGACCCTGCTTCCCCCTCCCTCTCTCCCTACTTGTGATCTCTGTCTGTCAAATAAATAAATAAAAATATCTTAAAAAAACAAAACAAACAAAAACCCAAAAATAAATTCAAAATGGATTAAATACCTAAATGTGAGACCTAAAACCATAAAAATCCTTGAAGAGAACACAGGCAGTAATCTCTCCAATATCAGCCATAGCAACATTTTTCTATCAGATAAGTCTCCTGAGGCAAGGAAAATAGAAGCAATAATAAACTATTGGAACTACATCAAAATAAAAAAATTCTACACACAGAAGGAAACAATCAACAAAACTAAAAGGCAACCTAGTGAAGGGGAAAATATTTGCAGATGACATAACTGGCAGTATTCAAAACATATAAGGAACTAACACAATTCAATACCTAAAAAATTAATAATGCAATTTAAAATGCGTGGAAGATATAAGCAGATATTTCTCCAAAGAAGACAGCAAGATGACCAACAGACACATGAAAAAATGCTCAACATCACTCATCATCAGGGAAATACAAATCAAAACCACAGAGATACCACATCACACCTGTCAGAATGGCCAAAATACACAACACAAAAAACAAGTGTTGGTGAGGATGTGAAGAAAAAGGAACTCTTGTGTACTGTTCGGAACGCAAACTGATGCAGCTACTCTAGAAAACAGCATGGAGGTTCCTAAAAAGATAAAGACAGAACTACCCTATGATCCAGCATTTGCACTACTGGGTATTTACCCAAAGAATATAAAAACACTAATTCAAAGGGATATATGTACCTCTATGTTTATAGCAGCATTATTTATAGTAACCAAACTATGGAGGCAGCCCCAGTAATCACTAGAGGAATGGATAAAAAAGATGTGAGATATATATATACGCACACAGACATATATGTATATATATGTGTATACACACACACACACACATCTATACACGGACTATTATTCAGCTATAAAAAGAATGAAATCTTGCCATTTGCAGCAACATGGATAGAGCTAGAGGGTATAATGCTAAGTGAAATAAGTTAGAGAAAGACAAATACCATACGATTTCACTCATATGTGGTATTTAAGAAACAAAACAAGAGAACAAAGGAAAAAAAGAAAGAGGCAAACCAAGAAAAAGACTCTTAACTATAAAGAA
Organism: Meles meles; assembly: GCF_922984935.1. Classification (NCBI taxonomy): domain Eukaryota; kingdom Metazoa; phylum Chordata; class Mammalia; order Carnivora; family Mustelidae; genus Meles; species Meles meles. The sequence goes on from NC_060068.1 coordinate 98,648,015, forward strand.
CAAACTGGGGGCGCCTGGGTGGCTCAGTGGATTAAAGCCTCTGCCTTCGGCTCAGGACATGATCCCAGGGTCCTGGGATGGAGCCCCGCATCGGTCTCTCTGCTCAGCGGGGAGCCTGCTTCCTCCTCTCTCTCTCTGCCCGCCTCTCTGCCTGCTTGTGATCTCTGTCTGTCAAATAAATAAATAAAATCTTTAAAGAACAAACTGATACTAACTAGGGGGGAGATGGGTGGGGAGGGATGCAGGAAATAGGGGATGGGGATAAAAGAGTACACTTATCATGATGAAATAAAGTGATAAAAAAATGCATCACCAAAAAAATTAAGAATTGAAACCAAAAGTAGTATCTTTTTCTTTGTCAAGATCTGTCTCATCAGAGACATGCCATCTCAGAAACACTCAAATGGGCATCTACTACCTACCAAGTGGACAGAGGAACAGAGAGAAAGCTATTCTGCAGAGAAGTGGAGAAGAAAGAAGGATAACCTGTGGGCAGGAGCATAAATTCAGGATGAAGAGAGAAAATACAGTATTTCAGACTCTAATTTCAGTTCTCTTTCTCCTGCTTATGGACTTCTTGAGGTAACTCCTTATCTTTATAATGAACTTTTTTCTTAAACCAGTTTTTATTCTACAACTTGTAGTAATCAAAAGTATACAGTCTAATGCAGAAAGCCAGCGGAAGAATCGCTTTTTTTTTTTTTTTTTTTTTTTTTTTTGGTAGCACTAAGGTTTATTAAGCTGTGCCTTAGTACAGGTGAGTACAGGTGCTGGGGCTTGCCCATGGCGCCCTTGATGTGTAAAGCCTAGACATTCTGCCAATTCTCCTTGAGTAATGACACCAGGAAACTGACAGCTAAGTGGATACTGCACACAAGCTCATCACCTGTCATCTGCACGTGGCCAATGGCCACTGCCAGACACAGCACCTTCTTCATCTGGAATTTCATGGTAGACTTCACTCCATCTGCTTTGGCCACCATGTTCTCATTGTGGGTCAGTAAGGAAGGGAGCTTGCCAGCCTTATTGAGGCCTGGGCCCAGTGTTTGTGGGATCTGCTTGATCAGAAATTCTGAGGCCAAAAAGGCATCATACTTCTTGGCCAGCTTCTCGACTAATTTTTTCTTCTTGCTGAGTTTCTTCAGTGCCTCATGTCCACGTGGGGAATAGCCACAGACTTGGCCTTATCACAGTCCTGCTGGTCCCCGAAAAACATATGGGGAGCTTGGGGTGTGGGAGTGAACTTAAGTCTGACTGTGCCCGAGGAGCATTTGTCTTCCTGAGGGTCATAGTTGTTCGAGCTGATCTGTAGATCCACCGGCTCCAAAACCTAGCTGGGCTTGCAGGGGTTGCCAGGCAGGAATTCCCGCACCGCCTTGTACAGGGTGACTCAGGAGACCTTGCTGCTCGCGGAGCCTCACACCTGCAAGAACTGGAAAACAGAGTCTGCTGAAGGGTCACTTCTGCCATGAATTTTGAAGTTGATTATACAAACAATGACTTGTAAGATTAGAAAATACTTCAGTGGTTCTTCTCAAACACCATCCCTATACTATCTTTTCCAAATATCAGCAGACTCTGCTTAAAAAAAAAAAAAACAACTCTAGGGGCACCTGGGTGGCTCAGTGGGTTGAAGCCTCTGCCTTCAGCTCAGGTCATGATCCCAGGGTCCTGGGATCGAGCCCCGCATCGGGCTCTCTGCTTGGCAGGGAGCCTGCTTCCTCCTCTCTCTCTCTCTCTCTGCCTGCCTCTCTCCCTACTTGTGATCTCTATCTGTCAAATAAATAAATAAAATCTTTAAAAAAAAAACTCTAAAAATGGAGACTTTATTATCTCCAAAGGCAGATAATTTCATATTTGAACAATTTTGGCCATTAGAAAATTAGTCTGTGTAAGTGGGCCGAAATCTATTCACCCAAAATATTATAACATCTGGGATCATTTGGAAAAAACATGGTCTCCCTTCCCCTATGACAGTTATATAGCAGGTTGAAGACAACACAGCTCTACCATTCTCCTTCCTCCTGCTCCTCTTGTAACACACACACATACACACACATGCTCACATACCCATGCACCTGCATATATACATGCACTGTCTTCTCCCTAAAAAATATAATTTCCTTGCTCAGTTCTCTCATAAGAAGCTTAGAGCAGTTAAAATGACATGGTTAATGTCGAACTTGGATTTGATTTCAACGCTGCCTTTGTTGAATGTGTAGCTTAGGAAAAATCAGTTATCTCAGAGTCTCGGGTCCTTCACATATGAACTGGGCATAATAAAAGTGTTCAGTACAAAGGAGTATTGTGAGGACTGAATGAAATGATTCATGTAAAGAATGCAGCACACACACACACACACACACACACACACACACACAGAGAATGCAGCATAGCATCTGTCCTGGTATGCGTTCAGTAAATAGGAGCCATTATTATCTTATTAATAATACTATTGATATTAGTCATTACGATTGTCCTTATCTAGAAATCTGGTCTTATTTGACCAATGCTCCCAAACTGTTAGCTATAAGGATGTCAGATTAGGAGCTCTGTGTGTTTACTATAATACCAGGCACCACAGCATTGGTAGATTATCTCCCTCTGCAGAGGAAGGGGAGACACAGATTCAGGAGCTTGTCCAGAATCACACAGCTAGTAGGCAGCAGAGCAAGAATTCTAATCCAAGAATGCGGACCCAGACACTATTGCAACATGCCGGTTGTGCCATCATAGCTCATTAATTACCCACAAGGTGGTGCTCAGCAATAGACAGTGGCTTTTTCTGCTAAACCCTCTCAAGCAATCAGATAAGCAATTCAAAATGAGGCCCCATGGGGGTGAGTCAGCATTTCTAATGGAGGCATTTTCCTTCAAAAGCAGTACTTCAAGCTAGTTTTTAAGGAGAGCACAAAAGTGATGGGGATGTAACACAGAGCAGGGTGAGTCTAGTTAATGATACTACACTGCATATTTGAAACTTGCCAAGAGATAGATCTTAAAAGTAAACTAATAATAACAAGGAGAGTAGACAGGAGGTTTGGTCAGTAGCACAAGTTAGGGCACAAGAGAGACACTTAAATGCCTGAAGAAAATATGAGTGAAAAACTTTCATGAGTGTGAACCAAAACATAAGCAACTCCCCACAACTAACTTCCCTATATCTGGTCCCATCACACAAATTTCACATCCTCATATCCACGTTGCTAATTTAGTCATTTCTTTGAAAAGATATAGAATATCTCTATAATAAATTTACATGTATATTAATTTGTAAGTGTTCATTATGTTTTTTCCTTCCCCAATGTATTAAAGAAAATTCTGCCTTGTTCTGGGCTTTTCACTAGACCTCAATCCCTCCCCACCTTCAAAAAATAGATTCAAAATGCTGCAGTTCTGCTTCTGGCCCATTTTTGACAGAGAACTGGCAAATGAGAAGAGAGATGAATGGAAAAGTGAGAGAAATTTCATCAGAAAGGCAAATATTTAGTCCATTAAAAACATAAAATATAGAGGCAAAGGAGAAGAGAAAAGAAACATGGAGATCACTAAAGCTTGGTTTTGTGTTTTTTACCCAAGTACATTCCATGGAGGATAGATAGTGAAGGTTTAAGATAAAGTCACGGGGTAGGTAAAGAGTGTGAGAGATGGGAAGATGAGAGGCAGGGCAAAGGGGGACATGGAAGAACTGAGCAGGAATTACACCCTTGTTGATATCTGCCAAGGGACTCAAAGCAGGATGTGAATCACTTTCAGACCTCACACTTGGTTTCTTTGAAGATGGCTGCATAGAGAACTCCAGTTAGCTGTAGCTCTCAGGTTTATTCTGGTTAGAGCAACATGCATCCGAGGCACTCTTATACATGTCCACCTTGCTGGAATGAGCAATTCCTCGCCTACAAGCAGACCTGTCAAATAAATCATTTCTGTGATACTAATGAACCAATATTAAGCAATTGGGCTCCCTTGCCACTTTTAAGTATGTAATATAAATACGAATCCCTAATGCACCTGCTGCTCCTTACAGTTTTAAACTTCACTTTCAACTCATTTGAACTTGACAACATTATTCCTGGAAAGCAAGCAAGGGTCATTATCACCATTTTACAAGATGAGGGAAAGGAGGTTCATAGAACTTGCAATGGCTTTCACAAGATCACAAAGTCAGTATGTGGCAGAGCCAGATTTTAACTTTAATTTCTGACTGCAAGTCCCGTGGGCTCCACAGGATTTGTCATCACACTTCTCCACTGTCTGCGCTCCATGAAGTATGTGCTTCATGTAATTACCTCTTGGAGATGGCGGAGTATGTACAGGCAAGAAGCATTTGGCTTAGAGCCTGCAGGACTTGGTTATAGTCCTTCCCTTTCTGTAACTTTGGATAAGTCACTTTTCCACTCTGAAGTTTATTGACTTCATCTGTTTGTATTCATTTTTTATTGAGGTGTAGTTGACACACACTGTTACAATAGTTTCAGGTGAGCAACACAGTGATTTACTAAGTCTATACATTATGCCATGCTCACCACAAGTGTAGCTGCCATCTGTCCCCATAGGACACTATCACAGTACCACTGACTATATTCCCTGAGCTGTACCTTTCAGCCCTGTTGCTTACTCATTCCGTAACTGGACGTCTTTCTCTCTCACTCATCACTCATATTGTCCATTCCCCCCTCACCCCTCCCCACTGGCAACCATCAATTCCCTGTACTTAAAGGTCTGATTCTGTGTATTGTTTGTTTGTTCCTTTGTTTTGTTTTTTAGATTTCACATATAAGTGAAATCATAGGGTATTTGTCTTTTTTTTTTCATTTTGTACTTAAGAACTCCAGTATTCTGTATTAACAATAACTGCTATTATTACTGAAGGCTTTATATAAGGTAGATACTAGTAATAGATACATAGATTTGTCATCCATTTAATCTTCATAACCTTGCAAGTTTTCAGAAGGTTAAAGTATCTCCCAAACTGGCAAGTAGTAGCACTAGGATTTGAACACAGGTCAGACAGATTCTTTTCTCACAGCACCATATTGCCTCGACATCTCTTGGTGAATTATCAAAATATGTGTGACTATAAAAGAGGCAGGCCACTCTAGATTGGTAGGTGGCAGGTTTAATAAACGAGGGAACTTACACACAAGACTTGTCTTGGATAGTGGCAAGACAAGTAGATCTCTGCTCCCATCTGACAGAATCTTAAACATTTATACAGAGGTTTTGAATAGGATCCTGTCATGTATCCAGTCCAGATGGTCTCAACAACACATTACTGTCTCAAGGCTATGTCTTTGAAAATGACACTTAGTGTGGACAGTGGGTGGAACGTACATTCCAAGGATGGGGGTGGGGAGGGTGGGGGATGAGGAGCCTCTAATTGCCTGGGTCCAGCTCATGGGTCAACTGGTGATCACATCCTCTCAGTGACCTCCTTCAACAGGTTTGGATCTGGGTTTGTCTTCCTCAGAGTCCAGGTTCTTCAAAACTGCTTTGTATCCACAGATACGTGGAGCTTCTCTGTTGTCCCCATACCTATTTCTGCCCTGAATTTAGGTGGTCAGAAGGACTTCTCTTCTGACCCGAATGTCATCAGAAGGCTTTCCTCCATTGCCTCAGTAGACTTTTCTCCAAGTCTACTACCTCTTATCTGTTAAACGCCTTGTTTAAAATTGCTGGTGTGTTACTATCTTCCTTCCCTCCAGCACTAAACCAGAAAATATGTGTGCACACGGTTTCTATTTCTTGGTATACAGGTAAGTAAATTTTAGAACATGATAATAAATGCCTTTCTTCACATCAAAAGCTTGAGAACTTTATGTAGGAGAAGAAACAACCTCCAAATACCTGTTGAGACAAGCTTTGGGCTTGCTTCCTTCTGGATTGTGGCCATATTTCAGGAACACACATTCTAAGCAAGTGGGACAGGTTTGGTCACTTAATTAAGTTAGTAGGCCCTCTTCAAGCCAAATGCAGGACTCTCCAATCCTCATACTGTGAGAGGAAGCCCAGCTTTCACTGGAGAAAATACCGTTTCCAAGTCAAAACCCTCTCATACGCACAGATACTGAGGGCCAGAGACTTGCTCAATGTCAGGAGACTCCTAAAGACTGTGCTCTTAATCTCCTGCCCTTTTATTAGAACTTAATGCTTCCTCTTGAGAAATCAAACAATCACTGGGAGTCATCCTGATCACCCACTATGGATGACTGCCCCTGGCAAAAACCCTCTTTTCCTCCCAACTTTTCTAAGATAGATCCACCAAATATCATGTCCAAAAGTGGCCTTAGTGGGCCAATTTAAGATCTCCCCAAATTACTATGACAGAAAGAAGGAAGGAAGGAAAGGAAGGGAGGAAGGAGTAAAAGAAAGGAAGAAATCTTTACCAATAAGTGCCAGAAATGTGGAATTATGCCAAATTAAAGGGATGATTTACTTGGTACTTCTTGAAGCCTTTGATATAGTAAAGGTGTATTGTGACCTCCTAATAGAGAAATAAGTTCCCCAATTTATTTGGTCACGTTTATATTTTTTACCCCTCCATGGAGAAGTGCACACATTCAGTGTTCTATGAAGCACACTTTGAGATACGTTAATGTGGTCTGCTATTCCCAAGATCCCATTTGCAATGCTCACAAAGCAGAAATGACTTGTTTAAAGCCTTATAGAGTGCATTCCAAAGAAGGAGGACTGATCTGCAACAACATGGGTAAAACTGGAGGAGGGCATTACGCTAAATGAAATAAGCCAGGCAGAGTGACACAAATACCACATGGTACCATTTTTATGTGAAATCTAAGTATATACATACACACTTGCCAATTTCATAAAAACAGAGAGTTCGGTGGTGGTTTCTGGGGGCTAGGGGATGCCAAAATGAGGAGATGTCAAAGGACACAAACTTCTGAGTTATAAGTTCTGAGGATCTACTGTGAAGTACAATGACTATCATTAATAATATGGTTTTTTGTATACTTGCAATTTACTGAGAGTAGATTTTAAGTATTCTCACCACACACACACATACACACACACAGAAAAATAACTACGTGAGGCTTTAGAAGTATTAATTAACTTAACTGTGGTAATCAAGCAGGACTGCTATCTGTGGACTATAACTACATGCTGCCATAGTCCAAAACAGGATTAACTATGGTCCACAAGACTCTAAAACAATGGGAGCTGCATGAGGCCAGGGAATCTATTTGTTGACTGCTGAGCATCTAGCACAGTGCATGGCACATTGAAGATATCCAGAAGTATTTGTTTAATTAAAAATGTTCTACAACAGTACAGGATCACTTTGTCTGGTTGACTCTTTACAACAACCCTATGATTGTTATTATAATTTTTCAGAAATTGGAAGATTAGAAATTTGAAATTTGAGATTTCACGTCATAAGTTCACAGAGATAATAAGTAACTGTGATGGTATACTAGCTTAGTATTTCTCAAATCCTGTGTATAAATCACCGGGTTATCATTGAAAACTGTAGATTGCATTTCTAACAAGTTCCCAAGGGAAATTGATTCTGCTATTCCACAGACTACACTTTGAATAGCAAAACCCTAGTTTCCAATCATAGAATGCCAGAGTTTTAAAAGGAAAACATAGTTGGTCAAATTAGAAATATTAAGCCTAGATATTACAAAATGCTCCCTCTTAGGCGATTTTTGATGTTCACATCACTACTCTGAGCTAACATCAGGCCAAAATCCTGCCAACCCTACTACAGACAAGGCATCACAAAGTGACAGAGCCAAAGCATAATGATATGCCATGGAGAAGCTGGGAAGAAATACCCCATAAGACTTTCCTACTGCCCTGTGACATCCTGCCAGAGACCACCATGAGCCAAAACCAACAGGAAACAGGAGATAGAAGAATCCACTGATATAATCAGCCAGCTCAGCCTCAAAGGGCAAAAAGCAGAGTACAGAAAAACAGAGGGTGTCTCAGGAAGGGCACACGGACACTATGCAATGCACTTCTGCCTCTCTGTAGAGACCAGACCAAACTCCTTTCCAACTCCTCTTTCACCTAGGGTGGAACAAATGTCAAAGGAAAGGAGGGGAAGGAAGGGGGTATACTTTTCTATTTTGTGCCTGCACACTTCTCTTAGAACCGGATGACACTACTATCTGTGAAAAAGCAGTATGTCTCTTCATCGACAGGTTAGACCCTCTGTCGGTGTTCTTGCCATTGGCATAAAAACTTACCACTCTTCTCTGCCTCTGAGTAGGCAGCTCTCGCTTCTCTAAATTCTTGTCCCTCTCAGCCTCTAGAGTATTAGCTCCCAGGATTCCCCTGCTCATTATCTTACTGTTTCTTCTCAGACTCATTCCTAAGTATCTCTCCTTAAATACAGTAGTTTTTAAAAAATGTTTTATCTGCTGAAGGCTGTAACACCCTATCTTTGGGGCTTAGTCTCAAACCCATTCACCCAGTTCCATTGACCATCTATTATAGGGAACCCCCACTTAGATGATGAAGCAGCCCTTCAATCTCAAGTGCCCAACTACACTCAGCATCTTCCCCCTGAGCTCTCTTCTTGGCTCCCTTCTCATGATAAAGTCACCATCACCCTCCAGCTAGTCACCCAGTCTCAAAGCCAGCTCTAACAAATTCTAACTCTATGACACCACTAGTACTTACATCCTTTGTTTATTTCCCAGTGACAACATTGCTGTTTAGTTTCTCATTTTTTTCTTTCCTTGGCTAATAAAGTAATTTCTAATTAATTTCTTGCTTGTTTTTTTTTACCTTTCTAGCCCAATTTACAAACACAACCATCATATTAATATTCTAAAAATACAGTTCTGATTATATCATATTTTTTTTTTAATCACGCAAGCCTTGAATAGCTGTTAAAGGGAAAGTAACTGTAAATGTGTGAACAAGGAGGAGGGGAGGCAATGTTAGAACCCACCTCTTTGAACTTCATCTGTTTTTCTGTTCTTTACCTTTGCATCTTTTTTTGCTGGTGGTGAGTGGTATATTTGCATTTCTTTTCGTTCACTTCCAAATCTTTTTTTTTTTTAAGATTTTATTTATTTATCTGACAGAGAGAGATCACAAGTAGGCAGAGAGGCAGGCAGAGAGAGAGGAGGAAGCAGGCTCCCTGCCAAGCAGAGAGCCTGACGTGGGACTCGATCCCAGGACCCTGAGACCATGACCTGAGTCGAAGGCAGAGGCTTAACCCACTGAGCCACCCCAGCACCCCACTTCCAAAACTTTTGCAAATTTTGGAATTGGAGATAGTGTGAGAGAGAAGAAAGGAGAAACAAGATCTGTGGTAGTTGAGGAAGGGAGGGAGCAATGAAGACTGGGTGACCGAATTGGTCTTCGATAATTGCTAGTCATTCACTGGGAAATTGAAAGCATAAATGGGTATTTTAAAAACCAGGGTTTCTAAGTATGGTTGCAATGGAACTAACTTTATTGACCAGAGTCCTTAGTGTCAATATCATTTCTGGGGGCTTGGAAGTTCTGAAAGAGAAATGACCAAATTCTAACTACTTCGATCTGAATGGAACCAAAATCAAAGTACTCAGTTCAGAAGATATTCAGGAAAATATTAAAAAGATAGAAAAGTCATGACTTGTTTAACTCTAATATCATAATCCTAATATCTGAGAAAGTATCTTTTTTTTTAAAGATTTTTATTTATTTATTTATTTGACAGACAGAGGTCACAAGCAGGCAGAGAGGCAGGCAGAGAGAGAAGGAAGCAGGCTCCCTGCCTAGCAGAGAGCCCGATGCGGGGCTCAATCCCAGGACCTGAGATCATGACCTGAGCCGAAGGCAGAGGCTTTAACCCACTGAGCCACCCAGGCACCCCGAAAAAGTATCTTTTAATGGCTACAGCATAACATACTTAAAGGGATTTTGTCAGCAGGATAAAGAACATCAACTCTGAAGAGGAAGCGAAAGAGTATGGAAATAACCATAACCAGGCTAATGGGGAGGATGGAGCTGGACCATCCAGAGAATATGAGGAAGAAGAGGAAGAAGAGGAGGAGAATGAAGGCAAGATGAAGCAAGCTCAGAATTGGGAAAGGGAAAATAGGAAATAGATCTCTCATGGCCAACGAAAGAATTTCAGGATGGATATTATGATGATCATGTTGACAAGGAGAATGTAGAAGATGGAGAAGAAGGTCTTTAAGGGAAAAAGAAAAATCAAGATGCAAAGGATGAAAGAGAATGACATAACTAGATTCTTCTCAAGCCAGACCCCATAATGCTACTGGTTTTTCAGTAAAATGGCCATTACAGTGATTTCCATAGAAAACAAACTACATGTAACTCTTAAAAGAATATATTTTACTATTTTCATATTGTCTTCATTAAAATAAGCTTTATTAATCTGCTAATGATAATATTATTTGTGAACAAAAATTTTTATTGATGTCATTGTCATAGTCCCTAGAAATTCATTTGGAATTTCTATTTTCCTCATTATCTTATTCTTGTCAAGCATTACTAGCCAACAAGAAAACATGACTGATTTTACACAAGTTTAATATGGTACATTTTTTTCATGTTTAAACTTACTTTAAAAACAGAAGTAAAAGTTGCTATAATACGTAAAGGCAACAGTTTTTCTTTTGAATGGCAAATTGGTTATTGTCATAATTGACCAGAGATCTCTAGTTGGGAAGTTCTTAGTTTTGGTTTGCTTGTTTAGTAAGAGTTTAAAATTTTTTTTATGTGTTTGTTTTGTCACACAAGTAGTTTGGAGGACAGGAGTAAAATAATAAAGATTCTATTCAGCCACACAGTTCAAGAATTTTAATACTCTTTTTATGATTGCATGTGTGTGTGTGTGTGTGTGTGTGTATATATATATATATATATATATATATATATATATATATATAGTGTTAAGTTCCTCGTGAGTCTCTTCCTAAATATTTGAAGTTATTACTTTTTGTGCAACTGGTTTTTTTCCCAACTTTAAAGATTTTTTTTTAATTTGAGAGAAAGGGAGAGGGAGAAGCAGACTCCCCACTAAGCAGAGAGCCCTACACAGGCCTAGATCCCAGCACCCTGAGACCATGACCTGAATTGAAGACAGATTCTTAACCGACTGAGCCACCCAGGCACTCCTGTTTTCCAACTTTAGTGAGGTGTAACTGACAATTAAAAATTATATATGCTGGCGCGCCTGGGTGGCTCAGTGGGTTAAAGCCTCTGCCTTCTGCTCAGGTCATGATCTCAGGGTCCTGGGATCGAGCCCCGCATCGGGCTCTCTGCTAGGCAGGGAGCCTGCTTCTTCCCCTCTCTGCCTGCATCTCTGCCTACTTGTGATCTCTGTCAAAAAAATAAATAAAATCTTTTAAAAAAAATTATATATGTGTAAGGTATACAACACAATGACAAATACATTGTAAAATCATCACCACAATCAAGCTATAGAACATATCCATCTCCTTACATAGTTAGCATCATTTTTGTGTGTGGTAAGAACACTTAAAATCTACTCTCTCGGTAAATTTCGTACACTGTACAGTATCATTAACCACAATTACAGTGTTGGACATTAGATTTCCAGAACTTACTCACTTGGTGTAACTGATACATTGTACACCTTGACCAACATCTCCCCATTTCCTCCTACCTGAAGGACTGTCATTCTCCTCTCTGCTATGTTCATCAGGGGTATTAGCCTCTATTTTGCTTTCCTTGTAGTGTCTTTGTCTGGTTTTAGTACTGGGGTGATGCTGGTCTTGTAAAATGAGTTTGGAAGTGTTTCCTCATCTTGGATTTCCTGAAAGAGTTTAACAAGGATTGGTCCTGGGTTTTTCACTGGCGAGGGGTTTCGATTACTGATTACTGATTTCATCTCCTTGTTTGTTACTGGTCTGTTCAGGTTGTCAATTTCTCTTTGATTGAGTTTTGGTATGTCATATGTTTCTAGGAATTTATCCATTCCTTCTAGATTATCCAGGTTTTTGGTATGTGATTCTTCATAATACTCCCTATGATCCTGTTTCTTAGATATCCACTGTAATGTCTCCTTTTTCATTCTTGATTTTACTTATTTGAATTTTCCCTTTTCTTTTTCTTAGTCTAGCTAAGCGTTTGTCAATTTTGTTTATCTTTACAAAAAACCCACAACTCTTAGTTTTATTGATTTTCCCATTTTTATTCTATATTTGACTTATTTCTGCTCTAATATTTATTATTTCCTTCCTTCTGCTACCTCTGAGTTATCCAGTTCCTTGAGGAATAATATTAAGTTGTTCATTTGAGATCTTTCTTCTTCCTTAGTGTAGGTATCCATCACTAAAAACTTCTCTCTTAGAATGCTTGTGCTGTATCCCATAAATTGGTATATTCTGTTTTCATTTTTATTTGTCTCAAGGTACTTTTTAAATTGTTGTCATATATTCAGGTATATGACATTCTAATCTGACATCTGTATACACAACAAAGTGATCACCCCCAAAAGTTTATTTATCATCCATCACCCTACAAGCCCTTATACCTACCCTCAACTCCTTTCCCTCTGGTAACCACTGATCCATTCTCTGTATCAAGATACTTGTAAAATTCCCTTTGATTTCCTCTGACTCAATAGTTGTTCAAGAGCATGTTCTTTAGTTTCCACATATTTGTGGAGCTGGGGTGTGGTACACAGGCATGCACGGAGGGGCAGCAGTGCCAGGGTCCAGAGCACACAGGTGCACATGGAAGAGGTGTGCAGCCAGGGTCCCAGTCATGTGCCAGAATGGAGCAGGTGGGTCAATAGTCCTGGCACCAATGGCGCTGGGAGCAGTGGCTGCTCTGGCCTGGGATGAGGGGTGCAAAGCAGCTCCTACTCCCCATGCAGATCCACTGGCTGGGGTCAACGTCAACAAAAACTGCAGGGATTTTCAGTGGCAAAGCTGTGTGCAAAGGGTTGCTGGAGTCTTCTATGGTGAAGGCTGCTAGGATCTTCCTGCTCCTATTTTCCCCCACAGTGAGGAAGTCATGGACAAGGAGATCTTTCTGGGTGCTAAGCAAGGCAAGACTGGATGATGGGATGATGAAGGTAAAATGCTTCCTCTACGTTTTTTTTTTAAGATTTTATTTATTTATTTGAGAGAGAGAGAGAGATCACAAGTAGGCAGAGAGGCAGACAGAGAGAGAGGGGGAAGCAGGTTCCCCACTGAACAGAGAGCACAATGTGGGGCTTGATCCCAGGACCCTGAGATCATGACCTGAGCCAAAGGCAGAGCTTCCTCTACTTTTTAATACAACCAACCTCAGTTTATGTGTTCCACTAGTTTGCTGCAACTTCCTCATTATGCTCTTCCTCATTTCCCATTAAATAGCTCTTTTATGGTTAGCATATTAAGTTCTTCAAACTTTCCTCAAAGTGATGTTTTTTTAAAGCCCTTCTGCATCATTTGCATGTTTTGTTGCTGTTGTTGTTTTGAGAGGGAGAGAGAGAGATGCAGGGCTCGATCTCACAAATCTGAGATCACAACCTGAGCCTAAATCAAGGGTCAGAGCCTTAACCAAGTGAGTCACCCATCTCTCTTTTTAAGACATTCTCTGTGCCAGAGGCTGTGCTACTTGTTCTCCATGCATCATTACATTTGTGTCTCTTGATGAGTCTGAGAGATAGGTATTATAATCTCCATTTTGCAGACAAGAAACTGAAATTTTGAGAGTTCAGATAACTTTCCCAAGATACCACTGATTGAGCAGCATCCAAACTGAGTTCTGTCTGACTTCAGAGTCTGTGCTATGCAGTACCCATTATGTTGTCCCAAGAGGTAGTGGACTGCCTAACTTCAGAAGTATAATTGTAAAATCTGGATGTGCACTTGAGGCAACAACAGAATGAGGGGCGCCTGGGTGGCTTAGAGGGTTGAGCATCTGACTCTTGATTTTGGCTCAGGCAATCTCGGGGTCCTGAGATCAAGCCCTGCATCATGCTTGGCATAGAGTCTGCTTAAGATTCTCTCTCTCCCTCTGCCCCTCCTCCTGCTCAAGCTCTGTCTCAATAAATAGATAAATAAATAGACAGATAGATAGATAAATAAATAAATTCTTTAGGAAAAAAAGAATGAGGTTCTGAGTGGCTGATGAATTGAATGAGACCTTTGAGAATCATTTGGCCTCAATCACGTAAGACTTTTTGAATTTTAAGTAGTTCTATAGCATGCAGTGATGAATGTAACAGGACATTTAAGATGGAACCAGCAGAACTAGCAAGAACAGAATATGATTTCCCCCTCTCTCTTCCATACAGGAGGAGTGTAATGATCATATTCTGCCTCATATTAAGGTTCCTTGCATTTTCTATCCTTCTGAAGTAGAGAAGGCTGTGATACATGTTTCACAGATAAAGAAGCCAGCCTTGAGAGAGAGGCATGGAATTGACTTTCTTGACTCTCTGACACCAGAGAGGGAGGTATTATCACCACAGCTACATGAGCACCCCTCCTGCAAGGGACCAAAGGCTTCTCGTCATGAGATTAATAAAACATCACAACCTTATCTCTGAGCAGTCTCCAACAAAGACAACTCTCCATTTCATAAAGTCTCTCTTTGCTTGGTTTATACAGCATCTAAATATCTTTTTTTTTTCCCTTTTTATTTATTTTTTCAGCGTAACAGTATTCATTCTTTTTGCACAACACCCAGTGCTCCATGCAAAACGTGCCCTCCCCATCACCCACCACCTGTTCCCCCAACCTCCCACCCCTGACCCTTCAAAACCCTCAGGTTGTTTTTCAGAGTCCATAGTCTCTTATGGTTCGCCTCCCCTCCCCAATGTCCATAGCCCGCTCCCCCTCTCCCAATCCCACCTCCCCCCAGCATCTAAATATCTTCTTATTTCCTTCTTCCCTTCTGATAACTTTTTCTAAACTTCTCTTCCAGGCCCTTCTTGCTCTGTGGGGCCCTTAAATGTGGATGCTCCTCAAGCTTCTGGTGAAGGGCTCTTTTCTTCTAATCTTCCCATTATCCTTGAATTATCCCATCTATTCCAATGGCTTTACCTTTCAGCGATGACTCCCAGGCCCATATCTCATGTAAAGTCTCCTCTTTCCAAGGTCAGAAAGTATTTGTTGATAAATGAGTAAATATAGTAATGGATAAATAAGCATAGGAGAAGTAACTGGGTGTCCGTATTTCAGACTAGAACCCAGTAAAATGCATTCTTATCACCAGTTCTTCACAACAGATAAAATTAAGTTCAAGTCCAATCTTGACCCCTTACTAGTAGAGTGATGTTAGATTAGGGAATTAAAATGCCCACACCTTAGTTTATTTTCTCAGTGTGGCTGTTAGTTTGTTTTGCTTTGTTTTTAAGAATTTACAAAATGAGGATAATTATACCCATCCTGACCTACATTTCAAGTAGGGTAATTATGAGGAATGCATGAGTTCTCACATGAGAGGGCCTTAGGAATGAGAATTATCCTTACTAAACAGTATTGAGCTATTCACTCAAGAGGGACAGAGCAGGATGCCTATCAGGGTGCAAGACAAATGTTTTCTTTTGTTTATCCTGAAGGTCTGGGTAGCTGTTGATGACAGCTATTCACAGCTCAGTCATAAAAAGTCTCCTGAAGGAAGGGTAGGAAGGATAAAGGGTGGTGGCCACATTAAGTCCAGTCCTAGATATCCACAGCACACACCCACCTGTTGTGTATGGTAATGCCTCAGAACACTGGCCCAGCCCAGATCTCAGCCAAAGCACCTGGTCTCAAAGATGAAGCGAATACAAAAGCAACTAGTGAGATGACCTCTTTAGTCATCACAGAGTGCCAAGGCTAGAGGCATTCTAGTCCTTACTCCATTCAACAATGTCATTGGAAAAATGGAGACATTTGGGCCCTGGAAGGGAAAAAAGAAGTGCTCAAGTGACCCAGCAAGTTAGTAGCAGAGCTGGAATATAAATGTCAGTCACCAGTTCACTATACATTCTAACCACTCTGACTACAAGACTAATATAATTATTTTTTATCCAGAAGGCTCTTATAATTATTTTTCTTTTTCCTATTAGGGTATAATTTACACGTACTAAGATACTAAGGTATAATTTACATACAGTTTGAATTTACCCTTTTTATATTTTTTGTGGTTTAATTTAAATCCAGTTAACATACAATATAATATTAGTCACAAGAGCACAATATAGTGATTCAACACTTCCTACAACACCTGGTGCTCATCACAACAAATGTACTCCTTAATCCCCCATCACCTATTTCACCCATCCTCTTAGCCACCTCCCTCTGGTAACCATGAGTTTGTTTTCTATTGTTAAGAGTATGTTTCTTCATTTGCCCTCCCAATCTCTTTTTTTTTCCCTTTGCTCATTTGTTTTGTTTCTTAAATTCCACATGAGTGAAATCATGTTAAATTTACCTTTTTAAATATCAAGTTCTGTGTCTTTTGCCAAATAGAAAATTTCATGATACAAGCATATTCATTGCATAAAGTGTCCATCATCCTGAACAATTCCCTCTGACCCATTTATAGGAAACCCTTCCCTCCCTGTTCAATGAACACATCTATCTCATATCCCTACAATTTGCCCTTTTTCAGAACATCATATAAATGAAATTATAATTACACACGATGCAGCATTTTGAGTTTCACTTAGAATAATGTGTATGAGGGGCACTTAGGTGGCTCAGTCCTTTGAGGATCTGACTTGAGCTCAACTCAGGTCTTGATCTCAGGGTCATGAGTTCAAGCCCCATGTTGGGCTCTAGACTGGGCATGGAGCATACAATAAATAATAATAATAATAATAATAATAATAATAATAATAACAACAACAACAACAACAATAATACTTTGGAAATTAATCCACGCTGTTCCATGTATCAGGAGTTTGAGCCTATTAATACTAAGTAGTACTTCTTTTTTAACTATTTTAATTCAATTAATTAACATATAATGTATTATTGGGCTCATAGGTAGGTCTGTGATTCATCGGTCTTATATAATACCCAGTGCTCATTACATCACTTGCCCTCCTTAATGTCCATCACCCAGTTACCCCATTCTTCCACTTCCCTCCCCTCCAACAATCCTCAGTTTGTTTCCTATGATTAAGGAAACAAATGGTTTGTCTTCCTCTCTGGTTTTGTCTTCTTTTATTTTTTCCTCTCTTCCTTGATGAGCCTCTGTTTTGTTTCTTAAATTCCACATATGAGTGAGATCATATGATGATTGTCTTTTTTGGACTTGTTCCACTTAGCATAATGCCCTCTAGTTCCACCCATGTGGTTGCAAATGGCAAGATTTCATTTTTTGATGGCTGAATAGTATTCCATTGTGTGTGTGTGTGAGAGAGATCTTTACACATTCGTTTGTTGATGGACATCTAGGTTCTTTCCATAGTTTGGTTATTTGTGGACATTGCTGCTATAAACACTGGGGTGCAGGTGCCCCTTTGGATCACTACATTTATATCTTTGGGGTAAATACTAGTGCCACTGCTGAACTGCAAGGTAGCTCTATTTTCAACTTTTTGAGGAAACTCCATACTATTTTCCAGAATGGCTGCACCAGCTTGAATTCCCACCAACAATGTATGAGGGTTCTCCTTTCTCCTCATCCTCGCCAACATCTGTCATTTCCTGACCTGTTAATTTTAGCCATTCTGACTGGCGTGAAGTGGTATCTCATTGTGGTTTTGATTTGTATTTCTCTGATGCCGAGAGATGTAGAGCATTTTTTCATGTCTGTTGGCCATTTGGATATCTTCTTTGCAGAGATGTCCGTTCATGTCTTCTGCGCATTTCTTGATTGGATTATTTGTTCTTTACATATTGAGTTTGATAAGTTCTTTATAGATTTTGGATACTAGCCCTTTATCTGATATTTCATTTGCAAATATCTCCTCCCATTCTGTCAGTTGTCTTTTGGTTTTGTTGACTATTTCCTTTGCTTTGCAAAAGCTTTTGATCTTGATGAAGTCCCAATAGTTCATTTTTGCCCTTGCTTCCCTTGCCTTTGGCCATGTTTCTAGGAAGAAGTTGCTGCAGCTGAAGTCGAAGAGGTTGCTGCCTGTGTTCTCATCAAGGACTTTGATGGATTCCTGTCTCACATTGAGGTCCTTCATCCATTTTGAGTCTGTTTTTGTGTGTGGTATAAGAAAATGGTCCAGTTTCATCTTTCTGCATGTATCTGTCCAATTTTCTCAACACTATTTGTTGAAGAGACTGTCTTTTTTCCATTGGACATTCTTTTCTTGCTTTGTCAAAGATTAGTTGACCACAGAGTTGAGGGTCCATTTTTGGGTTCTCTATTCTGTTCCACTGATCTATGTGCCTGTTTTTGTGCCAGTACCATACTGTCTTGATGATCACAGCTTTGTGATAGATCTTGGTAAGAAGTACTTCTTTATGTGGATGCAACACATTTGTTTATGCATTTACTGGTTGAAGAACATTGGATTATTTCCATTTTAGGGCCATTACCAGTAAAAACTATATTACCTGGTAATATACTATAAAAAAACTATATTACCTGGTAATAATGGTAATATTACTATATTACCATTACCACTATAAACTGGCATGTATGTTTTATTCTTTGAACATAAAATTTATCTCACTTGATTATACATCTAGGAGTAAGACTGCTGGGTCATATGGTTAAGGATATATTTAATTTTATATGAAACTGCCAAACTGTTTTCCCATTTCCCATTTCCCCCAGCAACCCATGAGAGTTCCAGTTTATCTGTGTACTCTCTAGCACTTACTATGATCAGTTTTGTCTTTTTCTTTTTTAATTTTAGTGATTCCGATAAGTGGATAGTGACTCATTGTGGTTTTTAATTTGTATTTCTCTGATGATAAATGGTGCAAAATATATCTTTTTGTGTGTTTTTCAACCACATACCTACTTTGATGAAATAAATGTTCAGATCTTTTGCCCTTTTCTTTCAATCAAGTCATTTTCCTATATTTTCCTATTACTTAGTTTTGAAAAGAATTTATGTATTCTGGCTATAAATCCTTCAATAGATAGGTAAGTTTTCTCCTACTGTCTGGTTTGTCTTTGTTTTTTATCTATAGTGTCTTTCTGTGTATGTGGATCATGTTGTTGGTGTTATATCTAAGAAATCTTCATCTAACCCAAGGACATAGAGCCTTTTCTCTATATTTTTTCTAGAAATTTTAGAGTTTATGTTTTTACACATAATTCTCTGAAATATTTTGAATATAATTAACTAATATACTGAATAAGGTATAGATGAAAATTTATTTATTCTTTGAGTATGGATGTCCAATTGTCTCAGTACCATATATTGAGAAGACTACTGTTTTTCCACTGAACAACCTTTGTTGAAAACCAGTTGATCATAAAAGTGTGAATATACTTCTAGACTCTGCTCTGTTTCACCAATATGTCTATCCTTTCTCCAATACAATACTGTCTTAGTTGGTGAGCTTTATAGAAGTCTTGAAATCAGGTAGAACAACTCCTCAAACTTTGTTCTTTTATCTTTGTCCTTTGCTTTGTTCTCTGTTCTTTTTTCTTTCTTCTTTGTTCTTTTAAATTTTCTTAAATGCATTAAGGCTTATTTAATGATTCAGCAAAGTCTATCTTAAACAATGTTTCCTTTGCAAAAGAAAAAAAAGGTATTTTGTTGTTTGGTGTAGAGTATTTTATAATGTAATTTAGGTTAATTTGGTTAATAATGGTATTTAGGTTTTCTGTATCCTTCTTGATTTTCTATTTATTCTATCAATGTATAGATTGATCTCTAGTTCCTTTTAACCCCAAGGTTTTTTTGATTAGTGTTTGATGATACACATTTTTGCATTTACTTACATCTTCATATTTAAAATAAGTTTCTGTATATAGTATAGTCTGACAATCTCTGCCTTACTGATATATTTAGATTGCTTACATTTAATGCAATTATTGATATGATTGCATTAAAACCACAATGTTCCTAGATATTTTTTTAAATTCCCTCTATTCTTTATTTTCCCCTCCTTTTCACCTACTTCTTAAAAAAAGATTTTATTTATTTCTTTGGGGAAGGGAGAGAGAGAAAGAGAGAGCACGAGAGTACAAGAGCAGGGGGAGAGAAAAGCAAACTCCTGTTGAGCCTGGAATCTGACGCAGAACCTGAACCCAGTGATCCCAGAAAAACCCTGTGATTTAAGTGTTATTATACTCTTACCTGGCATGAATAAATTATATATGACTGACATAGAAATATTTATACTGTGAATTTAAGGCTGGGGTCTTTATAATTTAGGGTAAAATTACTATTTTCTTGTGATCAATTTATGCTTAATTTTTTTTAAAGTCCCCTTCATTCTATCCCATGTACCAAAGTGAGGCATGACCAAGTAAGTACCTATTCTAGAATGTTGTTTTCATCCTCAGCTCTAGCTGCTAGAAAAACAAAAGCCACTGAACTCCTAGGTACCTTTCTATTTGTACTTCTTCTCTTGGCCTGAGTTTTGGCTCTCATTCCAGTGGGCATCTAGAATCCTCTGACTCTAGCCCAAATTGTCCATTTACACATTTAATTAGCATCCATTGAATACCCACTGCATTTATTCAGCATTGTCTACTTGCCAGGTAGGCAAAGAGTATCTGAGGATAAATAAAGTATGGTTCATGCTTGATGAACCTGTAACTTAATGAAGTTATCAAAAATAAAACATGACCTTACAACTCAAAATAATGCATACTGTAATAGAGGTAAGTGCAAATGAGTCCACAGCAGAAGTGATTAATTTTGCCATGGATTAGTCCAGGGATGCGGTCACAATGTTTTCTGAAGGATGTAATATTTGAAGGATGAGTTGGTGGGAGTTGGATATTCCAAGTAAAATTAATGGAATGATGGAATAACTAATAGTCTGGAGATATGCTTGTTAAGGCAAGAGGGGAAGCTGTATTCAAGAATGTTAGGAAGTTATAATGCAAAGAGTAACATGTATTAGACACACATTGTGCTAACCTCTTTACAGCATGATCTCATTTATGCTCATAAAACATTTTATGAAGCTGAAACTCTTGTTATCTTCATATTTATGATGGAGAACTAAAGTTCTCTAGTCACTATTAGGCACTGGAGAGATATTATGTAGTAAATAATTATATAATAAAATAATGAAAGTACAGAGATTGATCCTCCTTAGTGGACTGGATATAAACAATCAGTGTGAGCATTTCAGTACTTGCCAGGTATATACTAGTCCTTATGAAGTCAGAAATTAAATCCAGGCCAACTGACTGCAGACCTGTGCTCTAAGACTCATTCTACACTATAACTAAGATAAAGTAAAACTACTGATCGAAAATAAAATATGAAAGGCTTTATCCATATGCAGTAAGGAGCCATGGAAATTATTAGAGAAGGGAAATGACAGAGGATATTAACATAATCATGTTTAGAAACATAAAAATGACAGCAATGTCGAGGTGACAGGAGAGGTGTACATCAGGAAGACAAGTTGTTGTTTTAACAGTAAGACAAAGTCGCAAACTATGACACTTATGGTGGAAATGAAGAGAATTTGATAAATGTGAAGGCTATTTAACAGGAGAATTGATAGGACTTTGTGAGGAAATGGGCTCCAGAGTGAAAAAAGAGTTAAACAAAATTTGCATTTCTAGGGGCACCTGGTTGGCTAAGTCAGTTAAATGTCAGTTTTCAGCTCAGGTCATGATCTCAGGGTCCTGGGATCAAGCCCCTCACAGGGCTCCCTGCTCAGTGTGGAGTCTGCTTCTTCTTCTGACCCTCCCCCCCATATATGTTTTCCCTCTCTCTCTCTAATGAATAAATAATATCTTTTTTTAACAAAAAAAGAAAATTTGCATTTCTTTTTTTATTAATTTTTATTTTTATTAACATATAATGTATTATTAGTCCCCCAAATTTGCATTTCTAACTCATAATTGATGGATGGCCATGTGCTTATCTGAGATTATAATAGGGAAATATAAAGAGAAGAAAAACTAACTATGAGCTTTAATACTTAGTGATTTGTAATTTCTTATTCCTCCCAATCTTGTTTCCTCTTCTTGGTCCTTCCCTCTCTCTCTCTCTCTATTATTTCTTCTTGGCATGTCCAATTAATTAAAGCAAACTTCAAGATTTAGTTCGCTCACTTTTAAGTTCAGTTCTAGTAACACTCAAGAGTCTGAAGGTTCATTCCTAGAAATATGTTACACTCTTCCATGCTTTTGTGCTTTTGTAGATGTCACCTCTCCTGCATGAAATGTCTTCTTTTTTTCAAGGCCCCAAAGGATACTTCCATGATTGTCTCTTGAGACTATGTTAACCACTACATGATACACTCCCACAGGAATCTGTTCATAACTCCCTTAGCATGTCTCATATTTAAATTGTAATCATTTGGTTACATATTTGCCTCCTCAACAAAGGTAAGGTGTTTTACTAGTGTTTTACATTTACTTGTCCCTCATACCTAGCACAGCACCTGGCAAATAGCACAAACTCAACAAATGCCCATTGACTGAGAAATTAATAAATTTATCAGTAGCACAAGGATTGACTAAGACATCAGGTAAAATGTAGAAAGGTGACCATGACTATGGTCACTCCTCAGCATATGGTCACCAAGGCCAGAGGAGCCCTTCCTGAAGCCATAGGCATTCCTTCCAGGGCTGGTCTAAAACATCAGCTAGAGTGAGCCAAGAACAAGAGAGAGGCTAATGATTTCCTTATGAGGGACACAGGGGAAATAAATGTCCCAGACATGATATTAAAGAGGAACTGGGCCCCTTGATAACTTCTGACTTCCCCTTTCCACATGTGATTTTAACTTCTCATGTACTAACTTTTAATAATTTATTTGACCCTCTCATCCTGGTCGTTCACTCTCTGATCTGGGGTTAAATGCAAGAAAACATTCATAAGTGCCTACCCCTGTAGGATTGCCAAGATTGGGCAGATACAAGTATAGGACACTCAGTTAAATTTAAATTTCAGCTGAACAACAAATATCTTTTAGTATAATTTTGTCCTGTGAAATACGTAGGACATACTTATATGAAAAAAAAATTATTCAATGTTTATCTGAAATTCAAATTTAATTGAACATCTTGTGTTTTAGTCTATAGCCCTATCCCTGGTTTACTTCTGCCGAGGATTAAGACACTCCATATCCTGCACCTCTGATAAATCAAACTGAGCTACAATAAAGGTGAATAAGGTGGGTCAGATCTTCATCCAGGAGTCAGTGGGAAACCTACAGACTAACGGGAAAAACAAAGCAGACACGAAGGATCCGTGAGCAAGCAGGCTACTGAGTGCAAGCTTCGTTTGACCCAGGCTTTTTGCCAGTCTGTGACCCAGAGCACATACCAGTACAACATAATGTAATAGTTAAAAGTGCAAACTTTGAAATCACACAGCCTTGAGTTTGATTTCTCCCTATGTCTCATACATGATTTGCAAGCCTGGACAAATCACTTAATTTCTCCAAGCTTGAATTCCTTACATAAATTAGGATAATAACAGCAGCCTCCCACCAGCTTCACTGATACATTATATCTAGTGTGATACCTGGACAGAGTTATCCACATTAGCCTATTACTATTATTAGCCCTAATGCTGCTTACATTGCTAACTGTCACCCCATCCTCTGAGACAATCCAAGGTAGAACAGGATAGGACAAGATAAGAGAGAAGAGCATAAGACAGAACAGAACAGGATAGGGCAGGGTAGAATAATAGGATAGGGTAGGGTAGAATGGAATAGAATGGAACAGAATGATTAGTCTACCACTTATTTTTTACTTAGCATGCTCAAGGCATTGTGCTAACTGTATGTATTTATTTTCTGTATGTATTTATTTATTTTATAAGTATTGTTTCCAATACTTGTAACAACCCTGAGAGATACCATTATTCCTATTTTGTAGATATTGGATCCAAAGCATAACGAGATTAGGAAATATTTCTAAGGTGACAAGGTCAAACAACTTGTAAGTGGCAAATCTGAAACTAAACCCACGTCTGTCTGATCCCAAAGCCCATGCTTAACCAGTAACACATACATCAAAATCCTTCTGAGATTTCCAACCCAGACTGCAATTCTTTCCTGTATCAAGAACTCTGATGACTGTCATTTATGCATGCAAATGTCCATAGGAATTAAGAGTCCCATATTACTTTCATTCTCATATATTCTTACCACACTAGAATGATATTCCAAGAGAAGGTCCCTATCTTCCTCTTCTCAGCTTGGATAAAACCATCTTTCATAATCTCAGTTTCTCCTCTACCTAAAGGCAAATTCATTTGCTTATGCCAATGGGGGATAAGTCACATCTTCTAAACTGCTGTTAATATGGCACACATAAAGGCTCCTTATTTACAACAGCCAAGACACAGAAACAACCTAACTGGCCATCAGTGGATGAATGAATAAAGAGATTGTTTTACACACACACACACACACCCACACACACACACACACACACACACAGTGGAATATTATTAAGCCATAAAAAAGAACAAGGAAACCCTACCATTTGTAAAAACATGGATGGACCTTGAAGGCATTATGCTAAGTCAAATAAGTCAGAAAGATAAATATTGTAAGATCTCACTTACATGTGGAATTAAAAAAAAAGAACAATAAAAAACCAAACTCATAGAAAATGAGATCAGACTTAACAGTTACCAGAGGCAGAGGGTGAGGAGAGGGGAAATTGGAGGAAGGTGGTCAAAAGGTACAAACTCCTATTTATGAGCTACTAGAGTACAGGACTCTAACCACCCTTTATATGATTTATAGGAAAGTTGTTAAGAGAAAAAATCCCAAGAATACCACAAGGAGAAAATGTTTTTCCTTTTTCCTTTCTTTATATTGTATCTATTTGATAAGATGGATGTCAACTAAACCTATTACAGTAATCATTTCACAATATATGTAAATCAAAACATCATGCTTTATGCCTTGAACTGATATAGTGATGTATGTCAAGTATCTCTCAATAAAACTGGGAAAACAAATAAATATTCTTTACAGCTTATCAGTTATTCTATCTGTTATCTCTTATATCCTTAAATACTACAGACAAATAGGCAGGAAATTATAATATAGTCCAGTTTTACAGATGAGGAACCCAAGAGTGTGCATCAGTCATTTGCCAGCATCACAGGTATTAACTGATAGAACTATCACACAAATCCAGACCTCTTTTCTCAAAATTATTCATTTATTTAGTATGTGTTTTTTCCGTAACATGCACTATTTTGGAAACCAGAGCTATCTCAGCAAACAACAAAGACCAGAATCCTTCCATCCTGGATTTTAACATCTCTGGAAGAAAGATGTTAAATAATGAAACAAAAAATAGTATTTAAATGCTAAGAAGGAAGACTACAGAGTATACAAAAGATTATAATAAAGGGATCTGAGTTACATTAGAGAGTCACAGTTGTCCTCCGAAAAGAGGCATTTTTAACTGAAGTCTGAAGCTAAAAGGAATAAACCAACAGAAAAGAACAGATAAAAATACAGTAAACAGGGGTGCCTGGGTGGCTCAGTGGGTTAAGCCTCTGCCTTCGGCTCAGGTCATGATCTCAGGGTCCTGGGATCAAGCCCCCATCAGGCTCTCTGCTCAGCGGGGAGCCTGCTTCCTCCTCTCTCTCTGCCTGCCTCTCTGCCTGCTTGTGATCTCTCTCCCTTAGTGGTTTAAGCCGCTGCCTTCGGCTCAGGTCATGATCTCAGGGTCCTGGGATCGAGTCCCACATCGGGCTCTCTGCTCGGCAGGGAGCCTGCTTCCCTCTCACTCTCTCTGCCTGCCTCTCTGCCTACTTATGATCTCTCTCTGTCAAATAAATAAAATCCTTAAAAAAAAAAAAAAAAAAAAAATACAGTAAACACAGAAAACTGAGCATTAGGGCTAGAGAGTATTTAATCGGGGTCATACAATGAGTCAGTGGTACCGACAGGAATAGAATCCAGCTATCCTGACCCCTCAATGTAGTGTTACTTCCTTGATACCAGACCAATGAAAGCAGATCCAGGAATTTGTCTGCATGCCCCATTTAGCTGGTAACCTTGAGAAGCCAAGGGGTCTCTCTCCTAGGCTGCAATATTAGAGTCTTTGCTTGCCTGAACAGCATTCTTACGGTGAATTAGAGCCCCCTGAAGGCTCAAAGCTCATGCAAAGTAGAAGGTACTGTTAGCCTTTCCCATGCAAATATAGGCACATATCAGGGATCACAGCATGGCTACAAGAGGAAGCTTGACTGTTATTTTCCCACTAAGATCAACGGACAAGCACAACGCTCTCCCAAGCAGTGACCCTGATGGCATCAATCTAATTCATTGAAAGCTTCCTACTATGGACAACTGTCTCCAGATTACAACCCTTTGTATAGGAATAACAGGATCAGGGTCTTCTTAAGAAGATAGGTTGGTGTGGGGGCACCTGGGTAACTTAGTTGGTTAAGTGTCTGATTCTTGATTTTGGCTCAGGTCATGATCTCAGGCTTCTGAGACTGAGCCCCATGCCAGGCTCTGTGCTGGACATGGAGACTGCTTAAGATTCTCTTTTTCCCTCTGCCCCTCCCAACCTTTTCCCAACTTTCTCTTAAAAGAAGAAAGAGAAGGAGAAGGAGGAGGAGGAGCAGGAGGAGACAAAGAAGACGAAGGAGATGAAGAAGAGGAAGAAGATGATGAAGATGACGAAGAAGGAATAGGAAGAGGAGGGAGAGGGGAGTGGGAGGGGAAGAGGAAGAGGAGAAGGAAGAGAAGAAGAAGAAAATAGGTTGGAGTTGGAAAGAAGACCTGGAAGGGTCCAAGCAGAGCTGCTTGATGATTTTCAAGTGTGCTTGGTATCTAGAAGTACTAACCTTGAGTTAGAGAGCCATGTCCTGGCTACGTGACACCAGACAAGTCTCCTGTTTCCATACCTCAATTAATACAATTGGGCCCTCCTATACTCACAGTGTATATGTTTGGTCAATCTATAAGTTTAGGAACTAAAGCCTTATCCCAATTAACTAAATTTGTAGCATTTATAAGGATGACCAATATCATATAGACCTGAACTAAAATTTATCCCCTTAAGTGTTTGTATTCAAGAGGAAATATATTTTACCCCTGAGATACATAGCAGCATCTCAACCCCCATATTCCTTTTTACCGACTACAAAAATTTATTTTTCTTTTCTTTTTTTTTAATGTTTGCTACATGCCTTGAGTAACATGTATTCAACTCTGAAAAAGAGATGTCTTGTCCTTAAGGAACCTACAGCGTGTTGGTGGAGACATTTAAACACACACCTATCAGGCACATAGCGGAGCCTCTACCTCTCCCAGGAAGAACCAGGACAAGCTTCCCAAGAACGGAAGTCAAAGCTGAGAACAGTTAGGAGAGCCATACTAAGCTCCTTGAAGATTCAGTAGTAAACAAAACACTCTGCCCTTAACAGATCCATGAGCTAAAGGAGAAAAGAGCTCTTCAAGAACTTTGTTCTCAAACAATATGGCAGGGTTCCAGAAGGCAGACCAGAGGGCAATTGTTTGGAGTGGGGTGGAATCATCATTATGAAGGTTTCACAGGGAAAGGGGCATTCAAACCTGAAACTGAGGAATAAGAGGAATGTTCTAAGGGGAGATGATGGGGAGGATATCCTGGGAAAAATATTAGCATGAGCTAAGGGCATGAGGGTGTGACTGGGCATGCCCATGTGGGGACAAGTAATGAGTTCAGAGCATGGAAAAACAAGCAGAGTACGCAGAGAGGGGAGGAGGCACACCTCACCAATCTGATTTATCACCTGCTCCTTGGCCCTGCATGGTAATTCTGCCTCATATCCAACAAATTATCAATGTGAGCATTGGAACTATCTGTAAAAGAGTTACTTCAGTGCTGTTTATAAAATACACATTAGAAACACTGACAGGGTTTTTCTTTCCCTATATGAAAAACTTTTGGTTTAAAAGATAGGGCAGGCTTCATTAGTAGAAATCCAAGCAAAAACTGTGCAGATATCTTGTGCAACAACCTAAATTCCATTGCAGGTGATGTCACCTATAAATGCCTTATAAATGGGGCAAGTCTCTGGGTGCATCCAAACAGGCGATCTGCACCGATGCCCAGCACTGTGGGCATGGCTGTCTCCATGCTGAGGCTGACAATTGTCCTGGGACTACTCGCCTTCATCCTGACTTGCCAGGCCGGTAAGTGCTCCTCAATGCAGCTCATGCAATGTGTGGTAGTTAGCCAGGAGTGGAGGGAGGTGGTGGCGCTGATCCAGAGCATAAAGGGGAAAGAGAGGAAGGGAGCTTTGGGCAGTGCAGAAAGAGCACTGGACCAAGGGCCAAGAGGCAGATCCAGCAAAAATAAAGGATTTTTAGTCTAATGTGCTTCAGTTGCACCCTCTATCCTCAGTGAATATATGAAGTTTGGGATGATCTTTTTTTTATATATTGATGCAATACAGTGACACTATTATATTACAGATTTCTTGACGGGGGGGACTTTTTTTAAATTTCTAACTAATAATATTCAAAGGTAAAGGATATATACCCTGGAATAAGACTCCTAGGCCTGGCTGTCCACTAATCAGGAATGTGACTTCAGGCATGTTACTTCACCTCTCTGGGTCTCACATGTTAAAGGGAATATCAATAGCTAACTTTCTCATAAAGTTAACACAAAAATGGAATAAACTGAATAAGAGACAAAAGTCTGGTCCTTAATAAGCACCAATAAATATTAACTGTTATTGTTACCACATATTATCTCACTTGATTCTTAAATAATCCTTTTAAGTAAACATTCAAACTTTTATCCATTTCCCTCTCAGCAGGTTAACAAACAAAGCTTGCAGAAGGAAAGTCACTTGGGCAAAGACACAGGTAGAAGAGGCATACCTGGGACTGAGACCCCAGGTCCCTTGAGTCTGTCCATTATGATTAAGCACCTACTTCTTTCGTGTCTGTCCCAAGCAAATAGGGGACCACAAGGCACCTTTAAGAGTCTCCCTAATTAATTTAATTTTGGCCTGCAGAAGATGGAGAGCTCTTAACTTGTCTTTATTCAGAAGGATAGGCAGAAAACACAGCCAGCGGAAATAATTTAGTACCGGAGCCTTTTGAAATGTTCTAACTGTAACTTGGCAGAACTCAACACCATCAGCCACCCCACTATCCACCAGCAGAACATATAGGCAGATATCCTAACAGAACTGCCAAAGAGATGGCCTCAGACACTACTGTGTCCATCAACTCCTCGAGTCACCACCACAGTAAAGTGAAAGATGAGATTTATATCCTAAGGACCAGACTTCTCTGTCTCTCATGAACTCTGAAACTGGTTAAATCAGTTCACTGCTTTGAATCTCAAGTTTCTTCATCTATAAAATGCGATACCAATCAGCTTCACCAGGTCAAATGAATATGCCTTTGTAATCACTTTGTAAACTATAAACACTACACAAATATCAGTAGTAATGTATTTTTTCTGAACTTATGATAACATTAACTGAAAAACTCAACCAAGTACTTAATGTAAATAAAGGCTAGTGCACAGTATATTTGAAAAGAAAAAATATGCAACTATTGGCTTTGATAATTTGTTTCTAGTATGTCAGACTTCTTAATTTTTATTATTTATATTTCTTTTTCTGTTTTTCAACATTTTCAAATGCCTTAATATTTTAATCACATTTTTAAATTTTCACAATCTCTTAAAGCATTAGAGAAAAAAGCTACTATAAATTGTTTTGCTACTATTACTATGAATATATTATATGTGTGTGTGTGTGTGTGTGTGTATATATATATATCTTCATTATTATGGATATATATCCAGAGTAATGCAGCAAGCATTTATTGTGGGTTTACCTTGACCTGGTACTGTGATAAGTGGTATACACACACACACACACACACACACACACACACACACTTTCAGATGTTTCAGATGAACACACATGTGTTTGCGTATGATATGGATATATAGATATGGGTATATACAGATATATGCATTTATATTGAAACACATATATGATATAGATGAAATATATACAAAATATCTCTCAATCCTGACAATAATACAATGAAGTAACTGAGATAGAGTGGTTAAGCATTGTGTGCAAGGTTATGTGGTGGATTTTTTGCTAAAGACAGGAACCAAACTCAGGTACATAGGATTCCAAAACATATGGTCCTCCATATTCTAAAACCTCTTAATATAGCTTCAGTCCAAGGGCTGGAGCCAAAGATCCAATCTTCACACATACTCCAAACAAGGGCTCTTTGTATAATGAAAAGATAACATTTAGTATCATATTAAAATTAAAGGTCAGTAAAATTAACATGCCAATGCAAGTATGCATAGAGCAACATAGGAAAAAGGAACCACTTTTCATGCAAGAAATTGCCGTTTTGTACCTGGTAAATGTCTTCAGGGGAAAACTGCTTGAAGATAGTATTATATCATGTAGATAATGCAATTTAGGCTCAAACCTTGGCTCAGCCAGATTCTAGAGGTGTGATTTTTAGGTGCGTCATTTAATTTCTCCGAACACATGTTTTCTCTCCTATAAAACCATAGTATCTTCACTGAACTAAATAAAGATAACAGTAAATAAATAAACAGTATTCCAGTACCTGCTCAACAAGCACATCACAAATTTCCATTCTCCTTCCTTCTTCCCTTGATGAAAACACAGCAATTCTGGTCACTGTGGTGGCAGTCCTGCACTCCACGAAAGGATCATGTCTATATATGTTTGTTCATACCCTAACTCTTAGCATATGCTATGTACATAATGGTAGGCTCAAAAAACACTTGCTGAATGCAAACACTAATAGCTAAAGGAACAAATACTTGGTGATTAGTACACTGATTTTGGTTAAGGTCCTAGACTGGTGCTCCTACCAAATCTTATGTTGTGGCATAGTAAATCACAAATGCTTGCAGAATTGAAAGCCACATTTTTTGACTAAGAGTTTCTATTTTAGGATATAATATCAAATGAGGTACAAGCAACAGAATTACTCCTTGTCATCATCCTTATTATACTACTTTCAATCTTATGACACACTTGTGGTTAGAGTGTAACTTTTTCTGTCAAAGGCCACTACAGCTCATTTTTGTTGCTGTTGATATTTGTATTTTATAAGTAATCTATGTTTGTTGTAGAAAAATTTAGAGAATATAAAGAAATAAAGGTATTTCTATGGGGGTGGGGGGGTGGGAACAAGGCTAAGCAGTTCAGCAGAGAGTGCTTTTGGATCCAGATTTTAATGCCAGGAGGACATGGGACTGAACTCTATTTTGGCCACTCACTAACTCTGTGCTTTGAATTAGCTCCTAAAGTTCTCTCAACTTTACCTTCTTGACCTTTAGCTTGAGATAATAGTTTTGCCT
Organism: Meles meles; assembly: GCF_922984935.1. Classification (NCBI taxonomy): domain Eukaryota; kingdom Metazoa; phylum Chordata; class Mammalia; order Carnivora; family Mustelidae; genus Meles; species Meles meles. The sequence goes on from NC_060068.1 coordinate 98,679,380, forward strand.
ACTTCATAGTGCTGCTGTGAGAATAAAATATGTGACAATGCATGTGGATCATCTGTCATAGGTCTATCCTTAACAAAGGCTACCCATTATGATGTCATCATTATTATCATTACCATAGGCCAGGGATTGCATGGAGAAAATAACATTAAAATGGGCATTCTGGGGGTACCTGGCTGGCCCAGGCCATTAAATGTCTGATTCTTAATTTTTGGCTCAAGTCATGATCTCAGGCTCATGGAATCTGGCTTTTCACTCAGTGCAGAGTCTGCTAAAGACTCTCTCTCCTCCTGCCCCCTCCCTCCACGCACTTGCACACCCTGTCTCTCTCTAAAATCAATAAATAAATCTTTTTTTTAAAAGGGGGAGGGCATTCTATATTTCAATCCTGGTACTGGCATTTACTAGCTGCTTTACTCTGGACAAGTTACTTAACTTCTGTGAGCTTCAATTTTCTCTATCCAGAAAGGAAATCCATGTCTACCTAAGTATTGATATATATTGTTTTTAGGAATAAGTGAGATGATGCATGTGAAGGCTTTGTCTAGGAAGGCATTAAATGTTCTATAAATATAACTGTTCTAGGCTGTATAATTAGTGAGAGGAGATACAAAGTGGTCTAGGGGCTCCCTTCAAAGAAAAGAGTCTTCCCTTTCTTATTGCTGAGAATCACCTGAGATTCTGTTCTATTTTTCAGATGACAAACCAGATGACAAGCCAGATGGCTCGGACAAAAACCCAGAGCCAGAATTCCCCAAATTCCTAAACCTCTTGGGCACAGAGATCATTGAGAATGCAGTGGAGTTCATCCTCCGCTCCATGACCAGGAGCACGTAAGCCCTGAGACAAATCTTGTTTTTGTCCAGTTTGCTGTTGGTAATAACCACATTGTATTAAAATGAATGAGAAACAAAACTGTGCATGACAATATATTATTTGAGTTGAAAAGTATTGTCCTACCTTAAGCTATATTTGCATCTGACTGAATTTTCCTAAACTCTTTTGGAGTGTGCACATTGCCAACAAGTGGTTCCATAAAGTATTTTTTTATCTCAGGACCAAGGAGAAAGGAGGAAGAGCACCAGACCAGGGAACAGAAGGCCAGGTTCTGGTCTTCCCACATGTGCTACTTGACTGGGTGACCTTGAACAAGGCTCTCCTTCTCTGAATGCCTCAAGTTTCCTCCTCTGGAAAGTTAAAAGAATAAAGGACCCACCCAATACAGGCATTGTAATTCTTTGGTGAAGGTGGTGGGTGGCGATATGGTCACTAATGAGAGGTGTGATGAGTCCTGCCTTTATTTCCTAGTTTGAGAAACTCAAGAGGGTTAGCGAAGAGAGTAGCGATATTTCTTCAGAGACAATCTAGAAAACCTCTCATATGAGTGTTGGTCATGAGGAACTGCCATGGTGGCTGAGCATATACCCAGAATCTTCCCAGAGTTCTTTACATGCTTCCAAGCTACCGTATCCAACACATAACACATCTTACTCCAATCTACCTAGCTCAGATTTTCAATTTTACTTCACCCTGTTCTCACTCAACCCACAGTAATTCCTACTTTCAGCTCTCCAGGATCCAATTTGTTCTGAATTTCCAGGTGCTTTCAATCCCACTTCACTGAGCCCCTGTCTCTAATTCTCTCCTTCACAGATGCCAAAGCCCAGTTTGACAAAGTGTGGTCTCGAATCCCTGGAGAATTTATACAAAATGAAGTTTCCTTCATCCTATCTTGCGTCTTCCTAGGACAAAGCTAAGGGTGTTCTGATATCCCAACAATTTTGATAGCCCTTGATTAGATGCTCTACACTACATGGCCTTTACTTAAAGGTCCACATATCCTTTAACTTTTTATTCATTTTGTGTAAATGTGCATCTTAGCATTGGGGGGGGGGATGTTTCTGACTTTTTTTTTATTCTCAATGAGGTCTATGACCAGTAACAGATTAAGAAACACTTCTACAGAGAAGTAATCAGGGGCCATGTTGTAATCTCTGATTTGCTTAAATCAATATATTATCACGTGATGGGCAGGATTCTGCATACCATCCACATGCACAAATTATTGAAACTCACATATGTTTATTTTTGTATTGTTATTTTTCCTATTGTGGTTGGCTTTTGCAACTGTTGAGTTTCGTGATTGTTAATGTAAACAAGGAGGAAACTGACAAGGAAGCAAGAGTACACCCATTATGTACAAAGTACACATTACACTCCAGTTGAATTCATACTGTTACAAAGCACGACAATGCAAGGAGTTGAAGCAATAATATTTCTTTTTATTCCTTCCTTGGGGAATTCTCCAGACATAAAATAGCCCCTTTCCCACCCCCCTCTGTTAACCCTGAAAACTCATTATCTGAAATACAAGACAACTGCTGTCAGCTCTGGGTTCAGGAATGGCACCTTGACTTCAACCATTTCCACTTTTCCTCATTTTTTTCCCCCAAGTAAACGATGTTCTTTCTGTTTCTGGAACTTAAAACCATCAAAGGCTCTCTTGCTTTCATTTCCTAAAATGCTCCTTCCTTCCTTCGTGGCTAGTGCTTTATCTTGCAGCTCATTTAAAAGTCACCTCCTCAGAAAACAGTTCTATAACCACTCTTACTCACACTACCTTCTTTCATTCCCTCGTTCTTCTCTCTTACTTTACCTTGTCATAGTCTCATTATAATATTTTATTTATTTGTAGTCACGTAGCTATATGAAAGTAGAGACCAGATCTATCTAGCTCATCGCTCTAACACGTACCTTATAGACTGAATGAGACACACAGCAAATAATTGTTGATTAAAGAAAGATATCTTAAAGATCAGATCTAAAACCCATTACTGCAATATGACTGAGAAATCTTGAGGGATATTTGTTGCAAGACAAGCAGTCCTTGCTCAAGGGAAAAAAATCTAGCTGTCCTTTCTCTGTCCAAGGGAAGACCATAAATATAATGGGGGTGGGGAATGGGAGAAGACCATCAAGAAGTGTTTCTAAGTACATTAGTATATACCAAAGTTGGGGCAGAAATTGTGAAGGAAAAATCTAAAATGTAAAACCTTCTCAAAGATTTGCAGTCCTTATGGTAAGACGACATACCAAATGCCATGATGACTAATATGCTAAGATAAATGTCAGTAAAACAACACAGGTGGTTTCTGGAGAATGGAGCTGTGACTGATACCAGGATGCTTAGTGGAGTATTTATAGCAAGGGTGAGATGCAATCTGGGCCTTAAAAGATGAAATGAGCTTTGATTGGAGAGAATGACAGGAATGAGGGAACTTCATAAAGATGAGAATTTTCTTTATTTACTCCAATATATCTGATGCCTAAGTACTGTGTCAGGCACATAATAAATGCTAGATATGTACTTTCAGGACACTGAATAGAAGAGCTCACTTCCTCCATTCTGAATTACTTTAGAGCTGTGTGAACTGGATTCTGGTCACCATTGTTTGGAAAAATATACATATTCTTAATCCCTCTGACCCCTCAGGAAGGCTCCAATCCTTGTAAATTTCCCCTCACCTGCTGAATTTCCAGGACATGACATTTTCCTGGCTCTTTCCCTATGTCCAGCCATTCTTTCTTATTCTTTTTATTTGACTTATGATCCAGTGACTTCCAGAATCAGATGTCTATTGTGTTTTTTTTATTGAGCTTCAGACTGAAATGATTAATTGCTTGCTAGAGAATTTCACCTAGGTTTTCCACCAATACCTGAAATTTAACTAGTCTAAACCCAAACCCAACATTCCACAAACGTGTTCCTCCTCCCATGTTCCTTATTTCAGGAATCACATCCTCACCCACCCAGAATCCAAAAACCTCAGGGTCTTCTTGGATCTTTCCTGCTTGTTACCACCATCCTTGAATTGAAGAATATTCTACCTCTAATTTTTTTCCTGTATCATTGCTTTTCTTCAACTCCACTGCCTAGTTGGCCTAGTATAGTCCTTCGTTACTTCTTTCCTGAGCTCTTTTTATTAGATTTATGATTAGTTCACTGTTCCTGTCTGCCTCCCTTCAAACCATCCTCTTACTCTCAGAGTTATATAACAAAAACACAAGTTGGGTTGTGTTACTGCCATGCTTGAAACCTTTTTGTGAATTTCCATAGCCTACAAAATCAGAACAGATGCATTTGGCTGATGCTAAATGTTGTTTCCTGAAGCTTACGTATCTTTCAATCGCGTATCTCACTCCTAACATCAAACACCTGATGCCCCCAATAACGAATGATTTGTTTCGAACTGGTCATGTTTGTATAATGCTCAACATCTTTGCACATGGCTCTTCTCTCTGCCAGCAAGGCCTTGCTAGGTAGACTTGTCCACCTAGCAAGTTTAATCATTTTCTAAAGTCCAATTCAAAGATAAGCTCTGTGAAGACATCACAGACTCCTATGATTACAAAACGCAGGTATTCATACTCTGGATTTCATAATGCTTTGGAGTAACCGTCACATCAATTTTCTTTCCCCCTCATTGTTTTAAATTACTTGTTCACTACTTTAAATTACTTGTATCTGATTGTGTTTATTTTCTCCACTAGACTATAAACTTCTCGCAGGCCACATTTTTAATCATTTTACCTTTCCTGTAGCTACCGTGTACCCCCTTCCTTGAACAATATAGTGCTTCTAGTATTAACTCCTGACTCTAGAGTTCTCAGTTTTAGACTTTGCTATGTGATTTAGACAGACTGTTTAATCTCTTGGAGCTTTAAAAGTTTCTTCATACATAAAAAGAAAAAAATTATTCATTTATTATTTATTTAATTCAAACTTTTATTAATTTATATTATTTGCCAGGTACTGGGGATATATTACTAAAAAGAATATAGCAAACTATGTCTTATACAGTTTGTGTATGAATGGACACCTAATGAATAGATTTTTTCAGCAGATTCAAAAGAGATAATTGTGCATAAATAGATTGCAACTACAAATTGTTGTGGAAGTCTTAAATCTTATTTATTTATGAAATAGGAAAATCTGCAGAAGAAAATTGTGGCTCAAACAATTTAAGACATCCTAATGATCATTCTAACATTCTTATTCAATCTCAGTCATAATTCATTTTTTCTCTTTTTTTCTTTTCAAGAGGATTTATGGAATTTGATGATAAACAAGGAGAACATTCAGCAAAGTGACTTTCCCAGGTGATTTTAACTTATAATTTACAACTAAAATAATAGCATACTGAACAAAAAAGGGAGTCTAATTAATTTGGGCACCCCTCTGCCTACCTATAAGCAGAAAAGGTGTATTTTTTTGTTGTTGTTTCTACTGTAGTTTCTTAAACTTAATTTTAAATACATTTTTTAATTTTTTTATTTAAAAAAAATTTTTTTTTTATTTGACAGAGAGAGAGAGATCACAAGTAGACAGAGAGGCAGGCAGAGAGAGAGAGAGAGGGAAGCAGGCTCGCTGCTGAGCAGAGAGCCCGATGCGGGACTCGATCCCAGGACCCTGAGATCATGACCCGAGCCGAAGGCAGTGGCTCAACCCACTGAGCCACCCAGGCGCCCCATTTTTTTTAAATCATCGTAAAGTCCCTGACCTAATCAGATTATCTGAAGAGAGGAGGCACAACTGTGGGGTGAAACACGCAAGCACTGGGAGTTAGAAGGGCTGGCCCTACCAAAACTCTGCAGTCAAATGCTCTATCCCTGAGCTATACCCCCTCTACCAAAACTCTGCTCCCTCTGCACCTATGACATGAGGGGACTGTGTGCACTAGAGTAGAAGGGCCCATGTAATTGTGCAGTTAGTTACTCATGAGAAGACTGAGATTTGTTGAACCTAATTCCAGAATAAAATACTAACAAACTCTCTAATCCCACACAGTTGGATTAATAGTAGTCCCCCCTGTCTATGAGGGATACATTCCAAGAGGCCAGTGGATGCCTGACACCGTGAACAGTACGAATCCCATATATACCATACTTTTCCCTATATATACATACCTATAATAAAGTTTAATTTACAAATTAGGCACAGTTAGAGATTAATAATGATAACTAATAATAAAATAGAAGAATTTTAATAATATGCTGTAATAAAAGCTATGTAAAATGTGGTCTCTCCCTCGGAATATCTTACTGTACTGTATTCACCTTTCCTCTTCTCATGATGAGGTGAGACGATAATATGTCTCCATGATGAGATGAAGTGACTTGAATGACACAGTCACTGTGAAACAGCATCAGGCTATTACTGATGCTCTAACATTATGTCAGAAAAAGGATCATCTGCTTCCAGACCTCAGTTGACTATGGGTAATTGAAACTGTGGAAAGCAAAACCACAAATAAGGCACAATTGCAAACAATATAGTTTGAGTGCTCAGAAACAGCCACTATTTCCTTATTCTAGTCTCTCCTGAGAACGGATATTAAAATATAAAAACAGAAATGATACAGCTGTGAATGTAATTATTGTATCAGCAGCTAGCATGAACTGAGTACATACTCTGTTGAAGCATTAAGCTAAGTGCTATATACGTAGTACCTAATTTCATTCTAACATCACTATGAAAAAAGAATATTCTTCTTTTTTAATCTTATAAGTAAGGAATGTGACTAAGTTACTAACGTGGCCAAGTTAGTCAGAGAAGAGAAAAGGATCTGAGCTTAGGCAGCCTGATCCCAGGGTATGCATTCTATCCCTAAGCAGCAGTGCTAGTGGAGAACAAAGGACAGTGTAGAAGGAGGCAGTTGAAAAAAGTGAGTAAGCGATGTGATGTTATTCATGCCTTCCAGATGCCCAAGGAAACAAAACACTACCCCTTTGGTTAATTCAGTTACCTTATATGCATCTCCAGGAAGCATGGCCTTTCCTAACTTCTATTTCATATCTGATCTAGGAAGGCTCCTTTTCCCTATGGTCTTCACTTTATACCCTGGGTGTTATTAATGTAAGCTTAGCAAATTACTATCATATTACCCAGGAACTTGGCCCACTCTTTTCCATAAGCTTCTAAAGTCAGAAATCAGTTTTGGGCTTTGAAATCAAGAAATGCCCAACCCATACACACCTGATTCTCACCCCAAAGCCAGCTAAGCTTCTAAAAGTATTCACTTATGTTTCCATTTTCCATTTCCATCTTCTCAGAGAATAGCTCATCTCTTGTTGCCAGTGTCCCAACCCTTAGCTGGTTCATTCAGACGGCTGGTACATGCCTTCACCCACTGGTACCCACACCCTGAGTCTTTAGAGTGCTATACTAACAAATCAGTGTACGAGGTGGTCCAAGAGAGAAGGCGTCATGAAGGGGTAGAAAGACCGAAAGACATAGAGAAGAAAGAAGTTCAAATTCTAACTTGTCTGCTATTGGTTATGGGACCTTGTGGAGGTTCACTTTACTCCTTATTAATGTTAAAACTGTTGGGAACTTCATTGTTCGTGATCTTAATGCCAGAATTCTTTTTTTTTTTTTTTTACTACATCTAAAAAAAGCTTTGAATTGATTCATGAACTAATTGTAGATGCTCTTATTGACAGGAAGGAATGGCTCAATTTAGGGATATTAAAAAAACTGGGCTAGAGAGAAGGAAGCCTCTAAGGCAAAGATTAAATTTTGAATGGTTTGATCAGGAGTTATCTCTTTAAACCCTGGTAACTGTGCATTTAATAAGTAGCTTTAAAAGCTGCACATGTATGATGATTGCTGCATCAAATCAAAAGTCACCACCTTAGAATTAAATGACTCACAGCAGTGCCTATTTCTCCAGTACATAAAATGTGGCCAAAGTTCTCAGTATTTCCTAAATTAAGACAGACAGATAAACAGATATCTAGATATCCCATATTTCTCCTATAACATATGCCCCTTTCTAACATATCCATTTAGTGCTTATTTACTCTATACCTACTATGGGTCAGATTCTGCCAGTATTCTCAAGATAAATAATGATGTCCAGCCACTGAGAAGGTGATAGTCTAGGCTGTCACTTAGCAGTGTACCCCAGGACTGTGTAGGGAAATGATAGAGTTATGTATGGAAGTGCCTTGGACATGCCTTGGAGAAAGGAGGTAAGAGACATGCCTGCAGGAAAGGGTGGGCACTAGAAGGGTTTTACAAAGAAGGTGAATTTCAGCACACATTCTCAGATGATTTACAGAGAGGGGCAAGGTCTCAAAAGCAACTGACCCAAGAGCTGGACACCTAATTAATCTGAGACCCTCCCAATCTCTGCTCAATCACAGTAGCAAAATTACCTTATATTAACAGACTTAAAATCTTTTTTCCTATTGTCCAGCATCACTTGAAATATATCACAGGGATTCAAATCCCCTAGTGTCTTAAGTAACTAGACCTCTTAAGGCATGAATTTCTTTTCTTATATTAAAAAAATTTTGATCAAGGAAGTAAAAATTGGGAAAGCACTTCACAAATTCTTAATTTCTAATTATGTATTTTGAATTAAGAAAAAATGTGCTGTGGACCCACTAGATGACATGTTTATAGAGTTGCTGAATCAGAAATTCCAAGAGAGGAACCTGGGAATAAACACATTCTGGGGGGGTTGTGGGGGATGGGGATAAACACATTTAACAGGAAATCCTCATGCTGCTGATGAGCAAAACTGCAGTCAGTGTGACATTACTCACCATCCACCCCATGATACCTTATGGGAGAAGTTTTTTGCTGAATTTAGGGAAAGAAAAAATTTGCCTTCCCTAAAAACTCCTCCTTCTTTTCTCATTTTAAGATTTATGAAGCATGGTCTGTTCTTCTTTTTTCCTGTCTACAGAAACTCAGAGTAAAACTGATGACTCATTTTTATCCCTGAGTTTAATCTATGCGCCTCCTTCCCTCATCCTTGTCACTGATTCTTGCCACATATACCTTGCATGTTCATTTTTGTTGTTGTTGCTCATTTCATCAAATATTATTATAGTTGATTTCATTATAAATCATCTCACATTTTAAAGTGCAAAGGCATTAAAATGTTAAAGATTAAAAATTCTTTGTATTTTTCTTAAATCCTTAAACCTTCTCTAATTGGTAATTGTTTCCCTCTATCTGGCTTGTGTTTCTAAGGACACACCCGCAAGGCTCCAGAATAACCCTAGGGCAGCCAATCCTGCTTTTCCAGTTCTGCTTCATGAGTCCTCCAGAACAGAGGCCCCAAAAGCAGCTCCAAGCAAGTTCTCAGAATTCGGGACCTGGCTCAACCAAACACAACTTACTTTAAACATCCTGACTTTGCATTCTTGCCTCTAGAAGTCAGAATAAATATGTCTCCTTAGGGGTCACATATCCTAGGTAATTGAGAAGATTTTTATTGGTAGTAGCAGTAACTTTCCTGGGCATATTTAATGCCAACAAATATAAAATATACAAAAGTTATTATTAGCCGGCCAAAGAATGGTTCAAAATAAGGAAGCTACATCCCAGATAAAGTAATATGTCCAAAGTCAAAGAACTAGGAAAAGAAAGGGAATTTGAACCTGACTCCAAAGAACAAACCCTTCACCCATAAAAATATATGAAGTTTCACAGTTAAAAGTTTCATACATTCTTTTTGGAAAGTCTTTGAACACACCTGAGCCCACTCTCCTGGGCTAGATAAATTAAAAACCAACCATGTTTCAAAGAAACAAACTTATTACTGTTCCAGAGTCTTCATCATTCTTATAGAACAGGAGAGTGTCAGGGATGGGAGAGTCTGGAAAAGGACCCATTACACAGAGGCAGGGCCCGGTGGTCATTGTTATGGTACTTGCTAACTTGGTCATAGAGGATCAAACTCCTGTATAACCTGACCCACCTGAGCCAGAAAGATTCTCCCAGAATTATTTATGTGGCCAGTAGGAACAGACTGAAATCATGGAGCATGATGATAATTATGGCAGTGCCCTAGAACAAAGGATCTCTGTATTTCTGCTACTGGGTTCTCAATAGCTGTCCAGCGTCTAGCCTTTCCTAAGCGCTCTGAAAGCAACAGCAGTGTTTCAACAAATCTTTTTTTTTTGTATTGCTTCCTATTTTAATAGCCAGAATATGTCTACATGCAACACAAAGAACCTTAAATAATACAAATAACTTTAATAGTGAACACTTACAAAATACTGAAAATACATCTTACTCCCTACAATGTATGCAGACAAACCACCTTTTGCATTTTCCAGAGATTGTTCCAATTTCTTCTTTTTTTTACTGAGATAAAACTGACATATAATGTAAGTAGGTTTAAGGTATAAACGTGATCATTTGATATACACGTATAGTACAAAATGATTATAAGAATTAGGTTAGTTAACACATCTATCACTCACATATTTACTATTTTTTTGGAGTAAAAATTTTTAAGATATACTCTCTTAGCAACTTATAAGCCCATGATACAGTATTGTTAACTACAGTCACCATACTGCTCTTTATCATCCCCAGAAAGTATCGCTCTAATAACTGCAAATTTGTATCCTTTGACAACCTTCACCTATTTCCCCCACCACCTCCTGCCCGTGGCAACCATCATACTACTCTGTTTCTCTGAGTTCCATTTTTTTTGGATTCCACATGTAAATGAGACAAATACTTTCTCTGCCTGACTTATTTCACTTAGCATAATGCTCTTAAGAGTCATCCATATGGCTGTAAATGGCAGGATTTTCTCCTTTTAGGCTGAATAATATTCCACTGTGTGTGTGTGTGTGTGTGTGTGTATGTATTATATTTCTCTATCCATTAATTCATGAATAGACACTTAAATTGTTTCCATGTTCAGGCTTTTACAAACAATGTTGCAGTGAACATAGGGGTATACATATCTTTTCAAGATAGTGATTTCATTTCCTTGGGATATATACCCCAAAGCGAGATTGCTAGATCATATGGTATTTCTATTTTCTATTTTTTGAGGAATCTGCATACTGTTTTCCAGAGTGGCTGCACCAGTTTCCATCCCACCAACAGGGCACAAGCGTTACATTTTCCCCATGATCTTGTCAGCACTTGTTTTTTCTTATTTTTTGATAATAGCCTTTCTAACACGTGTGAGGTGATACTGTGATTTTGATTTACCTTTCCTTGATGAATAGTGATGCTGTGTACTTTTCCATATACCTGTTTGACATCTGTGTATTTGCTTTGGAAAGATATCTACTCAGATTCTTTTGCCCATTTTTAAATTAGATTACTTGTTTCACCTTGTTTTGGTTTTTGCTATTGAGCTATATGAGTTCCTTATACATTTTGGATATTAACTGTTTATTGGATACAGGATTTATAAATATTTTCATTTTTATATTTAAAAAATTCTTTAGACGTGAGGGAATAGGAGCTTGAGAGGCACAGAAATACTGTCAAAGAGCATTTGAAGAAAATGATGATGTTTAACTTAGAATCAAGCAGAGAGGGAGGAAAATGTGTGTTCTCTTGATAACAAAATGTGGAGTTTATGACCCAAGGGGAAAATTATCTTCTGGGCCCTTCTGAACAGAACATCCAGAAATAAACACAGGACAAAACAAAATCTATTCATTGCTTTATTCATTCTTTTCAGGGGTCACTACATCTTAGGATGGAAGGAATTCTAGCCCTGGAGGAGAACACCATTCCCCTTCCCCTCTGCGGCTGTTTTGTGCTGATATCACACCAAATGCGACAGCGCCTCCTGAAAGGCAGAAGGATAAAAATAAAAATAATGTGGTTTACATGTGCTTAGCATGTTTCCAAAAATAGTTACCAACCTATTTAGCCACCATTTTACTGATGTGGAAATGGAGGCCCAGAGTGGTTAAGTCCCAACTAGAATCACCAAGCTGAGAATTGCAAAGTGACAATCAAAACATAAGCCTCTTTCATTAAAAAATCCCTTCTAGAAGTGTAGATGTTGCCCCTTCCTTCAGATTCCTGGACATGCAAACTTTGTATGAGTACATCCAGGGAAATACATGTTCACAAGTGAGAACAGGGTGAGGGAGAAAGCAGCGGGGAGGGCAGATGTTTAGGTGGCTAAGCTCTGCCCATTGACAAATAAGCCCACAACCTATAGTTACCAGCAGTTTCTTTACTGCCTCAGAGGCCTCTGGTCCCAGCTCATTCACACACTTTCTTAGCCCTTCCACAAGGTGCTCAACAGAAATGCCCAGAGTTTTCAGAAGAAGCTTTAATGGATCCATAAAAGGGAGAATGTTGTCCACAGGTAAAGGTAAGACTTTGTCGACAGCATCTGGCAAACTGTTGACGAGGAAGGCAGTAGCTGCAGAGCAAAAGGGAAACTGAGTGAAATAAGCACATCCGACTCCTGTCTATGACTGTCCTACTTTCCACTGTATCCATAAACAGCTCTGTTTCGGTCTCACTTGATTTGATGAAATGTCACTTGATTGATGAGAACTTCTGCCTCAGGGCCTTTGCATCTGCTGTTCTGTCTCCTTAGGACTTTCTTTCTCCAGTTAGCTACATGTCTCTCCTCAAATGCTACCTTCTCAGAAAGGTATCTAAAGTAGCATCATCCATTATCCTTTAACTTCCTATATTTTTTCTTAGCATTACTTAAAACAGTAAATCTCACTTATTTATTTCTTGCCTTCAACCTCTCACTAGTATGCAGGCTCCATGAGAACAAGAAGTTTATGTTTTATTCACTCCTGCACCTTATGCCTAGAATAGACCCTGGCATGTAGGAAGCACTCAGTAGATATTGGTGGTTCACTGAACAGGAATGTACTTTGCATGTGAATATCTCCACAGTCCATGGCTTTGAGGCCAAAGAGTAGATTCCATAAAGAATCTTCACTGGGGACATGCATGAACCCAACCAAATACAGCCCAGGAAACTGCTCCCAACCAATTCAACTGACTGCTAGAAACATAACTGAATTCCAGCTCTGTAGTGGCTAGTGCAGATACATAGATGAATAAGACAAAGATATTCCATTCAGAGAACTTAACACAGTCTAGTGGACAAAAAAGATCTGTGTATGCCACAATGCGACATGTGCTATGCTCACATCATGGATAAAGCTCTATGGAAACCTAAGAGAAGAGATGACCAGTTCTAATGTGGTAGAGTGTTGGAGCAATCTTCACAGAAAGATGTTGCTGGAGCCGTGTCTTGAAGCAGAATCAAGGGTCACAAAGTAAAGGAGAGGGGAGGTGCACTGTAAAAAGGGCACTGAAATGTGAGGATGAAAGTATGCACACTGCCTGGAGAGCCTTCCAGAGCAGATGGAGTACAGAACTGCAGTGAGGTCTGCTGAGGTGGGGAAAGGAGGTAAGGCAGCAAAACCCAGGTGAGGTCAGATTTTCAGAGCTTGGAATGCTATATTAATGCATTTGAGACTTTTTTCCCTGTGGGCAATGGGGAGGTATCAAGGCTCTTCTACGGAACAACTGAGTTTTGTATCTTTGGCTTTAGAAAGATAATTTTCACATAGATGATGAATAGGAGGTAGAATGTAGAGAATGAGCAAAATACATACAGTATACATTTTTACAAAACACATGTGCAGATATGTAAACACACACATTCATAAGCACACACATAAGAACAGACATCTTCCAGGATGCCTGGGTGGCTCAGTACATAAAGTGTCTGCCTTCTGCCTGGGTCATTATCCTGGAGTCTGGGAATAAAGCTCCTTGCCAGGCTCCCTGCTCAGCCAGGAGTCTGCTTCTTCCTCTTCCCCTCACCCTGCTTGTGCTCTCTCTCTCTCACTCTCTCTGTTCCTCTCTCAAATAAATAAATAAAATCTTTAAGGAAAAAAAAAAGAACACACATCTTCCTAGTAAGATCCTGCCATAGTTCATTTTCTTTTGGAATCCTTTCCATTTCCCCATTCAAATTGTACAAATGAAGCCTGTGCACCTATCTTCTCTATCTCTTCTACCACCTATTGTCCCTCCAAAATTCTCTCCATAAGAGGGATATTTATTTCCTTCCACCCAGCTTTCTGTTTCCACCCCCACATGTAGATATTTGATGACAGTTACTAAATACAACAAAATAGCCAAAACCAGTGAAGTTACAAATTGGTACAAAATTTCAGTAAAAAGCACAAACTAAAGTTGCCAGTGTGGGTGTGAGCAGCACCAATTTTCTCATGATACTTATTTCAAAGGCTTTGGTGACTGTCTTCTCTGTATAGACTTATATACTTCCAGGGGAAGACCTTCAAGGCTTTGTGTTCTTTGAATGTACAGTGGCTATCACAGTGCATTTTGCAGATGCATCCAAATGTATTTTCCCAAGGTTAAAATGACTCTCTTCAAAAAGAACAGACCAGTTCCCATTCTCCTCCAAGAATCCAACTTCTATGCCTCACCTAGAAATTGAACGGTAGGCCCCCCCCAGTTCTCCCACAGAGCGCTGGCTGTATACATCTCTGTGCTTTAGTTTTGCATTGTAGTGCCTCTGTGTGAACAAGTCTTATTTCCCCTGTCAGACTACATGCCCCTTGTAAGCCATCTCTGTGTGTGATTCATATCTAAATCTTGCACTACTTATCCAAGTGCCCAACAGGTGTAGTTATTCAGCAACTATCCATTGACTGTGTGAATGATAAATGTAGGTAGCTATGTCTCAGGAAAAACAACCTGGCAACTGATTACAGAGGATAGGAAGAATGATTCCACATAGTTTCAAAAGAAAGAAGTTACAAAGTGAGATTTTGACTCAAGATTAAGAAAAAAAAGAAAAAAGAAAAACATTCGAGAATGTTGACAATTAGTGTAAGTTGGCTAACTTCTTAGGTAGGATTCACTAAGGATAGTGCTTCTATGGGGTTAGAGCTTTGTAGGCTGGGGTGGGGGTGGGGGGATTGCTGCATATGAAATCCCTTCTGACCTTTCCATTCTTTGATTCTAAAATTCCCTCCACCATACTCCCCTGGGAGCCAAGGCTTACTGATTACATTCGTATTAATAGAAAAGTAGAGACGTGTGTTCAGGCCACTTACCAGAGTAACTGCAAATGCTGATGGTCACCAGCAGAAACACAGTTACCAGCTTCATGACAGAGTTTCTGTGAGATATGCCTGGAGTTTAAAATTGAATCGCAAAATGCACTGAATCCACTGAGCTAGGGGCTCCAGTTACTATACGAGGTGTGACGACTGATTTCTGCACAGACTCATATTTATAGCCCAGTCATAACCTAATTTCAGTCACTACCACTTGACTCACCCTAGAGAAGAGCATGAAGATCATGTTTCCTCACTAAACAAATTGGAGGTTTTTCCACTTTCCCTCATATTCCCACAAGAAACAAAGTCCTAACTTGAAGCATTCTCAAGGACATCTCACAAAAGCTCTTCCTTGTACAGAGATGCCAGTGGGAACAGAGAGCTCTAAGAGTCCTTGTCTTGAAAGAATCTTGAAATGAAGGGGAAGTTTTATATTAGGATTAAAAGGAGCAAATGTTGTTTTCCTCCAGCTTTCTATTCAAAGTTTGCAGAATCATATTACTGATAAGCGACCTAGTCGTGGATGGTATCAGTAGGTCCCATCAGCTGCAGTATATACAGATTCAGCCTCATTGCATTTAAGGCCATATTTCTCTAGACTTTATCTTTACCCACCCCATTCCCATTCACAGATCTGCCATGGCAAGACCTCTTATTTTTTCTAGTATCTCCCAATTAGTTTGAGAATCTCTACAATGTGCCTTCTCTGTTCTCATATAGAATAATACGTTATAGGAGCTAAAACTCATTTGTAAAAACCTAGGATTCAATATTTACTCTTGGTATAAACTTAGATTAAACTTTTTATTTTTTTAAAAGATTTTATTTATTTATTTAACAGAGAGAGAGATCACAAGTAGGCAGAAAGGTAGGCAAAGAGAGAGGCAAGCAGGCTCCCCGCTGAGCAGGGAGCCCAATGCGGAGCTCAATCCCAAGACCCTAAGATCATGACCTGAGCCAAGGGCAGAGGCTTTAACCCACTGAGCCACCCAGGTGCCCTGGATTAAACTTTTTAAATCTATAGTATTGGTTTCCTCATCTAAAATGTGAGTGTGTGATCCTGAGGGAAAAAAAAATTTTTTCAAGACCCTGTCTACATAAATAATTTAGGTCACCAAAACATGCATTTCAGAACCATTCCAGCGACCCAATTCCACACAGTCACACAAAACAAACACTGTGCCAGCCATAAGAGCAGTCTTCTTACAAGGCTGTCTCCCCATCCCAGAGCCAATGGAGCTCCAGGATATCCCTACTTATAAGCATGAGCCCTGGAATTCCTTGAGACTTCTGGTGCCTCCCATGCAAGAAAGAGGGAAAGAAAGAACCCTGAAGGAGAATAATAGGAATCAGGGTCCAGGTAGGTGCCCCTTCCAGATCAAACAGCACTGCTGGCTTCAGCCATCGCCATCATGAAGGAGGGACACAGAAGATGCTGAGAAAGCTATGCCAAGACACAAGCCCCTTATGGTGCATGGCCACAAGTTGGTGCTCTGCTTGTGGGGGTGGTTACGTCAGGAAAATTCAGTAAAATGATGGAAACAGAGAATGTAACTGTACCAAACCAAGATTAATACTTACCATGTGTCACCTATTATTTATTCTTGTAAGGTACTGTGTGTTGTAACTGCCAATCCTTTAATTTTATAAACTGCATGAAGGAGAAGATGAATTACCTGAATTACCACCATGCTGATTCTCTCCTTCTGCTTCTACTGGCTGTCTCTGCCAGAGACTGTTTCCATTTCTCCTGCGTATTAAACACCTAGCGAGGCATACTGATCTGCCAAAACGCTCAAAAGGCCAAGGCTGTGTGGGAAAGTACTGGTGAGTCGATGCCAGCCTTTGTTTTTATGTTGAGGGGCACCTGCCTGGCTCATTGGAAAAACCATGTGACCCTTGATCTCGAGGTTGTAAGTTGAAGGTCCATGGTGGGCATGGAGCCTACTTAAAACCAAAAACTGAAAAAATAAACTAAAAATTTTATGTTGTGATCTCTTTATGGGATACTAACCAATACTGCCCTCATCTGTGCTTGTCATTTCCCAGTTTCCTTTCAGATCCTTTCCCTGCACATCCTCTCCTCTGCTCTGTCCTAGAGGAAGCCGAGTTTTCCAAACTGTGGTTTCCTGGCTTCCTTACCCTCCAGCTGATGGAGGGCACTGGTAGAAGATTCAAAGAGAGAGAATGGGAGAAGCCAGGCTATTTCTCCCTTGGTCTGCTTTAAAAAATATCTTGACCAGTGACTCATCTTCTCTATGGCTCCAGCTCCTTCCAAAAAGGCCCTGTGTCTGTGTTCACACCCAAGTCAGGCCAACCTACCATTGTTCCAGCTTCAGCAGCATGGCCCCAGCTCCTGGTTCCAGCTCCTCACTCTCTGACTCCTGGCCAAAGAGCACTAGCACTTTCCAGCATTTTCTAATATCTGGATTGACTCAGCTCCCTGCTTCTTGCTTTAATTGCATTTCTAGCACCTTGTAAATTATCGTCCAAGTTTATTAAATTCTTCCTTTTTGCTTACCTGGAATGGTTTTGATTTTCTGGCTGGAATCTGATTAATAAAGCATTGTAAAGTACTACAGAGTTTTTGTTAAAAACAGATCCTTCAGTTTTTAAGCAGAGGTGTCTCTCTCACAAGTGATAAGTTATACGTCCACGAGGGGGCAGGGCCAAGACTCCTCCACAAGAAATATAGCATTATATGCACAAAAATGATTCTTCCTTCCAACCTCTGAGGTGTCCTCTGAGGGGGTCCCGTACTGTCTTGAGCTTGTCTGCCGACCTGACCAGCATGAGTTCACTTCTCCAGGAAGACCTGTGTGCTAGATTCTGATGGGCCTATCAAAGAACCTGCCAAACATGCAGTGTTGGCTGAAACCTAGCCACACACACAGCTTAGACTAAAGGCTGGGACCTGCTCTATGCAAAACACACACACACATTCAGCAACACAAATATCCACATTTTTACACATGTATGAACAGTCATATGTGCCTGTGCACACATCCACATACAACCATCAAGTACTACTGTTTTCACTCACTCATTCAACAAATGTTTATTGGTAATCTTCTGCATGTCAGGAACTAGAACTGGAGCAGTAAACCAGACAAGCAAATTTCTCGGCTTTCTGGTTGTGACAGTGTAATGGGATAGAGAAAATGAACAGGTGAGCAAAGAAAAGAACAAGTGGTAAGTGTTAAGAAGTAAATAGGGTGCTGTGACAGGGGACAAGTGGATTGGGGATACAGTCAGATTTGAAAAGAAACTTGGACTTGGCTACTTCCATGCTTCGTGAGTTCAGAGCCACTGCATTCATCAGGTCTTTTTTTTCCGTATCTTTGATGCTCTGAGATCTTTGGCCCTTGCTGACCTTGGAGGTACTGCTCTTCCCAGAGCTAGCTAATTCCTAGAGATAGGAAATAATTCACTTAGGAGTGCCCCTTCCACATGCAAACCAACCAACCTAGAGCCCTTATTGTCAACCACCTCCTTTATGGAACTCACACTCAGAGCCACTCTACGCCTACCATAATCACGCAAGGTCAGGTACCAGACAACTAAAGACAGTCCCTACATCCCAGACCCAAAAGAAATTATTCAGACAAGGCAATTCTAAACCTGCTAACCCTGTCTCATCCAACCCTTCCAAAAGCAGCAGTAAATGCTCAGTCCACTTAGGCCACAACACACACACACTCCACCTCATCACCCTTCTGACAGATCTCATTCTTCCCTTGTGCCCCTACCCCCTGTGATGTGGCCACAGGGATCTGTGAGTATAACAAACTATCTTTTCAATGGAAGTCATTTGATCTGTTGGCCGAAATAATAAAACCTGTATTTTAAAACAGGAATCAAGTCTTTTCTTACACCTTTGTGATGCTACTGATACTGTCTTTCTTGCAGTGTAATTATTCAATTAATGTCTTCTTTGCCAGTACTAATTTGTAAACATCCTAAGGGGGTTTATCTTGTTCACATTTGTATCCTAACACAGAGGCTTAAACACCTGATAATATTTTTAGGAACCGTTAATCAGTGCCAGGTACTACACTTTGCATATAGTATCTACTTCATCCTCACAAAATCCCTGACCATAAGAGCTTTTATCCCATTTTACAAATGAGAAATCTGAAGCCAGAAGCAATGAATTAATTGCCAAGATTACTTAGATAATAAATAATGCAACCAGAATTTAAATCCTCCCTCTTCTGATTTGTATTTCTTTACTTTTAAACACTTAATTAATATGGATTTCCAGTAAGCATTGGTAAAATGAATTCATTCATTAAGATAAACAAATGAAAAGGAAACAAGTAGCAATGTTTCCAAGTTAATTTGGGATGTGCTTTTTGAATGAATTCTTTTTGTGAAGACTAAATTTATAATCAGGAATGGAAATTCCATTAGCCATTTAACAAAGATTTACTAAGCATATTTCGTATTTTTGGCTCTGTGGTGGATGCTAGGAACACAGCAGGAACGAAAACAAGAATGACTCTTGCCTCATTTTAATTCTACGAAAGAAAACTAGAAGCAAATCAGTAAGTCTTTTTTTTTTTTTCTCTGTAAGAGGAATGACAGTTATAATGAAACCAACTGAATATAGATGCAAGACACTGATCAGGAAAAAGAAAAGAATCAGCCTGAGATTTCATTTAACACTCCATCTTCTAGCTGCAGAGGAGACTGTCATTGGGAAGTTACACTGGAAGTGTCATACTAGAGTTTATTTTCTCTCTTTTACTTGTGACGATACGATGGTCAAGTAGCCTAAACTGAACGCCATATGAGAGGGGGAAAATACAACCACTTAGGCGCACCTGTGAGGCTCAGTTGGTTAAGCCCCTACCTTTGGTGCAGGTCATGATCTTGGGGTCCTGTGACTGAGCCCACTCCTGGGCTCCTTGCTCTGTGGGGAGTCTCCTTCTTCCTCTCCCCACCCAACTTATGCTCTCTCTCTCTCAAATAAACAGGTAAAGTCTTTAAAAAGAGCACACATACACAACCACATAAAATATAATCAAATGTCACAGCCCAGTATGTCAACCTCATAAATATTGGAGAAAAGCAAAAAAATCTGTTCCTGGCTCCCTTTCATATTGATTGAATCCTAGCCAGTGAAAATCAGTCCCTTGTCATTTGAGGCTTGTGGCCCCTTTCTAGGCACTGCAGGGAACCCCAAATGGAATGTGAGCTCAGGATGATGAAACACAGGAAGTAATAGGCAAACTAAGACCTGGTTGAACCAAAACATGGGGAGCATCAGAAAGGGAGATAAGTGATCCGTCCAGGGGTTGATTTTTCAATAGAGATTCATGAATTTAAGTGGTTCTTAAATTCAAAGATATGAATAAACTGAGGAGATAAGAAAACTACAACTTGCAATGTTTATTTTAGAAAGCAACAAAGATGATAAGATGGGCTGAAAAGAATGAAGTGTGGACCGTGTCTCTTTTACCTTTTGATGCCTACCACTGTTCATTCACAGTGCCTGACAAAAACAGATTTCAAACAAAACCTTAATTTCCAGCCAAGCAATGAGTTGTGTCATGAATTCAATGAGAAGGTACGGCTAGAAGAAAGACTAAATGCTGATTGGCTGAATCAGACAAGCACTTGATCCAGCAAGACCTTTTTTTCTTTTGAAGTATAATTGACATACAACATGTATAAACTTCACGTGTACATGATGATTCAGTATTTGTATATACTGCAAAATGATTGGCACAAGTATAGTTAACATCCCTCACCATACAGTTATATAATTTTCTTCTTATGATGAAAGCTTATAAGATTTATACACTTAACCAAGATGCCCTTCAATGGACGAATGGATAAAGAAGATGTGGTCCATATACACTATGGAGTATTATGCCTCTATCAGAAAGGATGAATACCCAACTTCTGTAGCAACATGGATGGGACTGGAAGAGATTATGCTGAGTGAAATAAGTCAAGCAGAGAGAGTCAATTATCATATGGTTTCATTTATTTGTGGAGCATAATAAATAACATGGAGGACATGGGGAGATGGAGGGGAGAAGGGAGTTGAGGGAAATTGGAAGGGGAGGTGAACCATGACAGACTATGGACTCTGAAAAACAACCTGAGGGTCTTGAAGGGACGGGGAGTGGGAGGTTGGGAGAACAAGGTGGTAGGTATTAGGGAGGGCACGTATTGCACAGAGCACTTGGTGTGGTGCAAAAACAATGAATACTGTTACACTGAAAAGAAATTTAAAAAATTTTTAAAAAAGGCAGTGAGTACTTAAAAAAAAAAGATTTATACACTTAGCAAATTTAAATATGCAATAGAATATTATTAACCACAGAACCCATGCTGTACATGACATCTGCATGACTTACTTTATAATTGGAAGTTTGTACCTTTTGACTCTCTTCACCCATTTTGCTACCCTCACCCCTACCTCTGGCAACCACCAATCTGTCAATCTGTTCTCTGTAACTATGAGCCTGGTTTTGTTTCCTTTTTTAAAAATATTGCACATATACTTAAGACACTACAGAATTTATCTTTCTCTGTCTGGGTTACTTCATTTAGCCTAATGCCTTTGAGGTCTGTCCATGTTGCTGCAAATGGCAGGATTTCCTTCTTTCTATGGCAGAATAATATTCCATTACATATACACACCATAGTTTCTCTATCCATTCATCTACTGATGGGCATTTAGGTTGTTTTCAAATTTTGGTTATTGTAAATAATGCCACTATGAACATGGGGGTGTGTCTATCTTTGAGTTAGTGTTTTCTTTTTCTTTGGATAAATACCCAGAAGTGGAATTGCTGGATTGTATGGTAGTTCTATTTTCAATTTTTTTTTTTAAGATTTTATTTATTCGTTTGACAGACAGAGATCACAAGTAGGCAGAGAGGCAGGCAGAGAGAGAGGAAGGGAAGCAGGCTCCCCACTGAGCAGAGAGCCTGATGTGGGGCTGGATCCCAGGACCCTGAGATCATGACCTGAGCCGAAGGCAGAGGCTTTAACCCACTGAGCCACCCAGTCGCCCCTATTTTCAATGTTTTAAGGAAGCTTCATACTGTTTTATATAGTGGTTACACCAATTCACATTCCCCCCAACAGTGCCCCAGGGTGCCCTTCTCTCCACATTCTCACCAACACTTGTTATTTCTCATCTTTTTGATAGTAGTCATTCTAACAGGTGTGAGATGGTACATCTTTGTCGTTTGGATTTGCGTTTCTCTGATGATTAATGATGTTGAACACCTTTTCATGTACGTTGGCCACCTGTATGTCTTCTTTAGAAAAATGTCTAATCAAATCATCTGCCCATTTTTAAATTAGATTGTTTGGGGGTTTCTTGGTATTATGTTGAAAGAGTTCTTTATGTATTTTTTTATACTAACCGTATATCAGATAAATGATTTGTAAGTATCTTCTCCCATTCAGTAGATTGCCTCTTCTTTTCTTTGTTGGTTTACTTAGCTGTAGAGAAGCTTTTCATCTGATGTAGTTCCACTTGTTTATTTTTGCTTTTGTTGCTTATCTGGCAAGACTTGATCAATAATGAGAAATACGGATTCTTATGCAGAGGGAAATCTGGTCATAAGAGTTCATAAGCAGATTAGTGGAAGGGAAAGCATAAAGATCTCTTAGTGACCAGGAGGGCTCTGGGTTCACATGACCACATACTGCCAATCTATGGTCCACTCCCCCATTCATAGTTAATGCTGTTGTCTTTTTAGAGGACCAGGAGAGCATTTGCTATAATTTACTTTCAGCAAAAATGTCAAGCCCTCACAGAAGATGGCTCGTCAATGTCTAGCATGCCTTTTTTTTTTTTAAGATTTTATTTATTGATTTGACAGACAGATATCACAAACAGGCAGAGAGGCAGGCAGAGAGAGAGGAAGGGAAGCAGACTCCCTGCTGAGCAGAGAGCCAGATGTGGGACTCGATCCCAGGACCCTGGGATCATGACCTGAGCTGAAGGCAGAGGCTTTAACCCACTGAGCCACCCAGGTGCCCCTCTAGCATGCATTCTTCACACCATGATCTTGTCCTAAGTCTTGCCTTCCAAAAAAAAAAAAAAAAAAGAAAAAAGTTTTGCCTTACAACTACTCTTTATAGAGAAATGACTTCACCTCGGTACCCTGGCAATGTTGCTGAGATCCATTCAAGCAAAGGGTCAAACTGCAGCTTGTATGAGTCTTGGGAACACCTGTGGTTCTCTTGGAACCTGAACCTGAGAGATGGGGGGCCTGTTGGAGCTACTTTGAGGTCATCTCCCACTCATCTTTCCATCTCCCCTGGAAGGCTGTCTTAAGACATTCCTCATCACCTCCCAAGTTCTATGAGGTCTAAGCCTTCCTGCTCTATCCCTCTCAGAAAAGACCAGTAGAACACAAAACCAAAACCATTTTGCTGTATTCTAGAATGGATACTCAGGCAAGAGGATATCCCTCAACTTATACTATAGTCCTCCAACCCCTTCTTGTCTGGTGCCATCCTTTCTGCTGTATGGGACAAAGAGGACAGGGAGCTGGCACTTTTGGTTTATTCTTCTCTTTGTCTATGTAAGTGATAAACTGCCTGATCTAAAAGGGGTTCCTGTCTCTTTAACAGTTGAATCAATCAGGCTTAGCCTTGGGGCATCTAGGTGGCTTGGGGGGTTTTAAGTGTCTGACTCTTGATCTCAGTTCAGGTCTTGATCTCAGGCTCATGAGTTCAAGCCCTGCATCTGGCTCTACTTAAAAAACAACAGGCTTAGCTTTGCCTTGTCTTAAATGTGTGTGCTTGACACCCTTCCAGTAAACAGCCAAAGAGCATGTACACCATGTGGGTGCGACTTGGAGAGGAAAATGAAAACTTCACGGTACACTGCCAAGTTTAGGACCTCACTCAGCATCTCAGCTATAAATCATTTTCCCCCTTTCCAAATGTTTACACTGTGACTCTACTGACCAGCAGTACAGTTTGCTGTGGCATTTTTACTAAGGTGTGTAGGTCCCTGGCAAGCCTCAATCAAATGTGCACAATAGATCATATTTTCTCTACAATGTCTCCACCTTCTCCAAATCTTTCCACTGTTGCAACTGCTCTTGTGTTCCTTGAATGCGCTTGTTCTTCCTTTAGTGACTAAGTGCACAGGTCCTGGGGCTAGCCGTTTTTGGATTCCCGTCCTAGCTCCTCCACTGAGGAGGTTATGTTACCTTTCTAGGTATCAGTTTTGTCAACTTAGAAAATAAAGCCAACAAAATGACTTCCCAGTGGAGCTGTTAAAAGGAGTAGTAAGTTAATACATGCAAAATGCTTAAAAATTAGTACCTCAGAATGGGTACTCAATATATGTTAGATAGTACTATTAACATCACCAACCCCCTCCTCCTCCTCCTCCTCATCTCTCCATCTCTTTTAGTTTCCCAGCCTCCTAACCATAACCTCAAACACAGCAGGCACCATGACCAATGACTTCATGAGCAGGACTCATGTATTTAATTTTGAGTTATATTTAGGAAGTTCTATTTATAATTTTCTCTTTAAGGAATTCTATATTTCTTAAGCTTGCTACAAAGAATGGGAGGAGAATCGATCTTTACTGTATCCTGTAAACAAATAAGGGAGTTTTTTTGGAACATGGTCTTGAATTTGAGACAATTTCAGACTTACAGAAAAGATCTGAGTACATTACAGATTTTTTTTTCAGAACCATTTGAGAGCCAACTGTTGACCCAATGCTCCCTCACTTACAAATATTAGTGTGTACGAGCAAAGTCATTCTCCAATGTGACCATAAGCAGGAATTTAACATTTATACAGTGTTACCATCCAAGAGTTAAATCCAATTCAAATTTCATCAGTTCTCTGAATAATGTCCCTTACAGTGAAGGATCCAGTTCAGAATCATGTGTTACACTCAGCTGTCAGGTCTTCTAGTCATCTTCAGTCTGGAAGACTCCTCAGTCACTCCTTGACATTTTGAAGATTACAGGCCATTTTTTTTGTAGAACATTGCTCATTTGGGTTTGTCTGATATTTCCTCATGGCTAGGTTCAGGTTATGGAAGAAGTCACACTGTGATCCGTTGGCACATGGCATTTCCCCTTACTGACTTATGTTGTTCATCTCAATCACTTGGTTAAGGTGAAGTCTGCCAGACTTCTCCAGGATACTTTTTTCCTGTTGCAGGAAGTTATTCTGAAACTATGTAATTCCTAATCAAATTTTCAATTTATCATTTAAATATCAAAATGGACTCATGGTTTACCACTTTGTTAAATGGATTATGATCCATTACTCTAAAGTTTTACTTGAGCCCCAAATTTTGAGCCCCTTCAAGCTGACCTCTCTGCCTTAGGGTGTGTCCCCAACATTCTTTGTGCACTGCCTTGCTTTCTGGCACTACCAGATGCTTCAGGATCATGATCAAAATTCTGTGCCCCACTCTGAATAAACACTTCTTCACGGAGTGACTCTTAGTACTTCATCTAAGAGTAATCTTGGGGGATCATCTATGTACTAGGTTGCTCATTTCAGCTGGGCTGTCCAAGGTCTGATCTTATCCTGTATTCGTGCCTCAGTTTACTAGCTCCATGAACTTGTATTGATGATGAAATAAAAAGAACAGCTGACAGGCATCAGAGAAGTTTTAATTGAGCCCAATCTCTTTCATTTAATTCCCGTAGCAAATCATCTCACCTTTCTGACTCTCAGCTTATTCATCTATAAAGAAGGGTAACTAATGCCTACCATATAGGGCTGTGTGGATTAATTTAGATGGTATAGGTTTAGTCCCTTGGATTATAGTTGGCATTACAATAATGAAAATTATCATTTTCATTCCATCAAATCTAGAAAAAAATTCAGGCTTCATTCCTTGATTGCCAGAAGAGGGAACTGAGAAATAAGACATAAGTTCAATAGTCTTTCTTTTTGAGTCAACAAGAGCAAAAAGTGTCCAGGACTCCGAAGTCACCTAAAATTCCACAGGTTATGAAAACACAGATATAAAAATCTACTAAAATTATCTATGAATGTGGTATCAGAATCAAAGAAAAACTCATTTTATTATTGGTTATTATTTACAGGCAACCTATTTAGACCCAATTCAAAACTTTGAAGCCATTTGCAAAATCTTACCAGTTATTTCAGGCAGCGTAACAAATCACTCCAAAATTTGGCCTGAAACAACCCCAGTTTATTATTTCTCATGATTCTTTTTTTTTTTAATTTCTTTTCAGCATAACAGAATTCATTGTTTCTGCACCACACCCAGTGCTCCATGCAATACGTGCCCTCCTTAATACCCACCACCTGGCTCCCCCAACCTCCCACCCCCAGTCCCTTCAAAACCCTCAGATTCTTTTTCAGAGTCCATAGTCTCTCATGGTTCACCTCCCCTTCCAATTTCCCTCAACTCCCATCTCCTCTCCATCTCCCTATGTCCTCCATGTTATTTGTTATGCTCCACAAATAAGTGAAACCTTATGATACTTGACTCTCATGTTTCTTGAAAACAACTGCATTCTTCTGCTTCATGGATGTTTCCTGGAGCACTGGGATGCTGGATATATAAAATATTGGCATTTATAGTTGGCTTTGGCAAGGAGTCCAGCAGAGGCTGTCTACAAGAAGTCTTGGTTGTCTATAAGTTCAAGAAAGTGTATTCCAAGAAATGAAAATTGAAACTGTAGATGTCTTAATGTCTTAGCCTCGACAGATATACAACATCTCTTATGCTACAGTCTGTGATGACAATCAAACCATAGGACCAGCCCAGATCTGAGGGGAGAGGAAATAGACTTTTTGGTGGAAGCTCCTGCAAAAATGACTTCACAATATTTAATCCACAACAAAGCTATATTAAGAAAGGTGTACAAGACTTTCAAAGAATCATATATTAGAGACAGTTAATGAATATGGTAACATCAGCCTTGAGATAAGATGAATCAAGGAGACCTTAAAATATTACTCAAATACTTGGAAAGCTACCTTAATGAAAGAAGAATAGACTAGGATATAGAACAGAATTTGAGAGGTTTTTTTTGAAATGTGATGAGAAATCACAGGAATGTACAGTTTAGTATTTCAGTACTGAAACCAACAAACAGTGGTTGGCTGAGGCTATATTTACTGTAGAAAGATTCTTAGAAGAGAAAAATGGATTAGATCATCTTTAATACCTTTTCCAATTCTATGATCATAGATTCTAACAGCTTCCTTAACCTGAAGCTTAATTCAAGAAGAAACCATTTTAGAATTCAGGAAGTTTCTCATCTGCCATTTCTTGGACTCTATCACAAGCAGAATTCCTCAGTGCAGTAAATGTTGATGCACCAATTACTTTTTTCTCTGGGTCTCATTTTGTTTTTTTATGATTTGGGGTATGACAGGAATTCAGTAAAGTATCAGGATATAAAATCAATGCACAGAAATCAGTTGCATTTCTTTACACCAACAGCAAGACAGAAGAAAGAGAAATTAAGGAATCAATCCCATTTACAGTTGCACCCAAACCATAAGATACCTAGGAATAAACCTAACCAAAGAGGCAGAGAATTTATACTCCGAAAACTATAAAGTACTCATGAAAGAAATCGAGGAAGACACAAAGAAATGGAAAAATGTTCCACGCTACTGGATTGGAAGAACAAATTTTGTGAAAATGTCTATGCTACCTAAAGCAATCTAACATTTAATGCAATCCCTATCAAAATCCTATCCATTTTTTTCAAAGAAATGGAACAAATAATCCTAAAATTTATATGGAACCAGAAAAGACACCGAGTAGCCAAAGGAATATTGAAAAAGAAAGCCAAAGTTGATGGCATCACAATTCCAGACTTCAAGCTCTATTATAAAGTTGGCACCATCAAGACAGTATGGTACTGGCACAAAAACAGACACATTGATCAATGGAACAGAACAGAAGCCCAGAAATAGACCCTCAACTCTATGGTCAACTAATCTTTGACAAAGCAGGAAAGAATGTCCAACGGAAAAAGACAGCCTCTTCAACAAATGGTGTTGGGAAAATTGGACAGATACATGCAGAAAAATGAAATTGGACCATTTCCTTACACCACACACAAAAATAGACTCAAAATGGATGAAGGACCTCAATGTGAGAAAGGAATCCATCAAAATCCTTGAGGAGAACACAGGCAGCAACCTCTTCCGACCTCAGCCGCAGCAACTTCTTCCTAGGAACAACGCCAAAGGCAAGGGAAGCAAGGGCAAAGATGAACTATTGGGACTTCATCAAGATCAAAAGCTTTTGCACAGCAAAGGAAACAGTCAACAAAACCAAAAGACAACTGACAGAATGGGAAAAGATATTTGCAAACTGCATATCAGATAAAGGGCTAGTATCTAAAATCTGTAAAGAGCTTAGCAAAGAACAAATAATCCAATCAAGAAATGGGCAGAGGACATGAACAGACATTTTTGCAAAGAAGACATCCAGATGGCCACCAGACACATGAAAAAGTGCTCCACATCACTCGGCATCAGGGAAATACAAATCAAAAACCACAATGAGATATCACCTCACACCAGTCAGAATGGCTAAAATTAACAAGTCAGGAAATGAAAGATGCTGGCGAGGATGCGGAGAAGAGAACCCTCCTACACTGTTGGTGGGAATGCAAGCTGGTGCAACCACTCTGGAAGACAGCATGGAGGTTCCTCAAAAAGTTGAAAATACAGCTACCCTACGACCCAGCAATTGCACTACTGGGTACTGACCCTAAAGATACAAACGTAGTGATCCGAAGGGGCACGTGCACCCAAATGTTTATAGCAGCAATGTCCACAATAGGCAAACTATGGAAAGAACCTAGATGTCCATCAACAGATGAATGGACAAAGAAGATGTGATGTATATATACAATGGAATACTATGCAGCCATCAAAAGAAATGAAATCTTGCCGTTTACAATGATGTGGTTTGAACTAGAGGGTATTATGCTTAGCGAAATAAGTCAATTGGAGAAAGACAACAATCATATGATCTCCCTGATACAAGGAAGTGGAGATGCAACATGGAGGGTTTGAGGGGTAGGAAAAGAATAAATGAAACAAGATGGGATCGGGAGGGAGACAAACTATAAGAGACTCTTAATGTCACAAAACAAACTGAGGGGGGTCGGGGGGGAGGTGGGGTAGGGAGAGGGTGGGAGGGTTATGGACATTGGGGAGGGTATGTGCTATGGTGAGTGCTGTGAAGTATGTAAACCTGGCGATTCACAGACCTGTACCCTTGGGGTTAATAATACATTATATATTTATTAAAAAATTTTAAAAAAGATTTTGGGTATGATAAATTAGACTATAATAATTTAAGTCAAAAGCAAAGCTACCTGATGCTCAACACCAACTTAAATACTTAAAATATTTCTCTTTTGAAATATTTCAAATAGCTCACACTGTCTCACCAATACTTTAAAGAATGACACATTCACAGGTCCTGAGAGTTGGGGCCTTCAGGTTGACCAGCTGAATTAGATTATGTCTGATGTGTTTCTCTGCTCTAGAAGTCCCATAACTACATTTTATTTCTTTTTTCTTTTCTTTTCTTTCTTTCTCTTTCTTTTTTAGATCTTAGCTATTTATTTGCCGGAGAGACAGCATGCGAGTGCACAAGCAGGGGGAATGGCAGGCAGAGGGAGAAGCAGGCTCCCTGCTGAGCAAGGAGTCCAATGTGGGACTCAATCCCAGGATCCTGGAATTATAATCTGAGCTGAGGACTTAACCGACTGAGCCACCCAGGCGTCCCTGTATATTTTATTTCTTCCAAGGCTGAATAAAAGGAGAAACTATGGGAAACCATGGGGTTTGTGAAATTTGAAATGAATCATTTAAAAAATGGTTCACCAGTGCCCTCTTCTGGCCAGTTCAGAGATGGCGCTATAGTTTGTCTAGGAAAAAAAACAAAAACAAAACAAAGCAAAGCAACAGCAATAGGTTAATGAATATCATTGCGCTAGGCACCCTGCTAAAGGAAAATAAGGAATTGCAAAGTTAAAAAGGGCAAGGGAGGGGTCATCGTTTCTGGTTTTTTATCTACTTCTCAGATTACAAGCCAGCTAAAAGAAACACTCTTAAATGTAGAAGGTGTGGAAACTCTTACAACAGATTTGGGGTCCACAAAATCCATATGGGGAGGGGCTGTACATGGAGTGATGGCAGAGTAATCAAACTGACCAATAAACCAGGAAGCCTCTAATCCTCAGAGATTTTTACAGCATCCCTAAATATTTAGCAGTGTAAAAGGAGAGAGACCTTCAAGATTTGTCATGCCAGAACCTTGATAAACAAGCGGACTTTCTGCTGGACACAGGCTGCATCAACATTCAATTATCTGCATTTCTTAGCATGGATGCCAAATCCAGGACTTCCGAGATGTTAACAACAATAGCAGAAAGCATTTAGAAGGGACAGAGCTGATTCCGGTTCCAATATAAGGGGCCGGCAAATTGCCATTCTGTCCTAAAAGTAAAAAGCTGAACAGATTGAAAAATTAACAATTCTTTATCCGTAAGACAAACTACCACTGCAGGACTGGAGAGACAGCCAGGTAATTACAGGGAATCACACATTACTAGAGCAGAGGCTCATCAGTGGAAATTGCCATGGTACCAGTACTGGGGTAGGAAACCCTGAAATGTAATTGATAAATTGCTGGAAGCTCAGTGTGGACAAGTCTGAGAGTTAAAAACTCCAGGAGACTCCACAGTATTGTAAGATTTACCTCCAGGAGCTTGGCAGGATTCCCACAGTATGGGTCAGAAAAATCCAGAGAAAATGGGAAAAGGGACCATTTTAAAATATGCCAGAGCATTCTGTTCTTCTTAACAAGGCATGCCCTTAGTGTAAAACTATTTAACCAGAGCCTAATCAGCTGGGGTATTACAGAGCCTAACTGATGTGGGGAAGAGAAATACCCAGCTATAGGCCATTTAGCCATCCTGTCCCATCTAAGTGGGGAGAACAATAACTAAGAACATTTGTGAAATTTGAGGTCCAGAGGCATAGGCTTACAGAACTGAGACCTAATCATAGGGCATAGAACACTCTGCCTCCCTGACTCCTCACCACCACATTATTAAAGGCCAATTTATAACAGTCCCTTTTACCTAGTACATCATATCCATGTATCAAGAAAAAAAAAATTACAAGGCATCCGAAGGCTAAAAACACAATGGGAAGAGACGGAGCAAGCATCAGAACAAGACATGGAAGCGATGTTGGAATTATCAGACCAGGAATTTAAAGCAAGTATGATTAATATGCTTAGAGATCTAACAGATAAAGTAGACAGCACGCAAGAAGGGCAATAAAAGCAGAGAGCTAGAACTCCTAAGAAAGAACCAAAAAGAAATGTTAGAGGAAAAAAAAAAACCACTATGTCAGAAATTAAGAATGCTTTTGATATGCTTATGAGCAGACTGCCCATGGCGTGGGACAGACACTTTGAACTAGTAGCTATAGTAATACAATCCCTGAAAACTGAAAAGAAAGAGAACAAAGACTGAAAAAACAATACAGAATATCCAAGGACTTTGGGACAACTATAAAAGGTATAACATACATGTAATGGGGATATCAGAAGGAGAAGAAAGAAAGGGACAAAAGAAATATTTGAAAGAATGACTGAGAAGGTCCCCAAATTAATGCCAGACACCAAACCATGGATTCAGAAAGCTCAGGGGACACCATGCAGAATGAATGCCAAAAAATACCCTATACTTATGCATAACATTTTAAAGACAGAAAGAAAATCAAAGGTAAAGAAAAAGTCCTGAAAGAAGCCAGAGGAAAAATACCACCTTACCCACAGAGAAACAAAGATAAAAATTACATCTGACTTCTCAGAAACCATGCAAGCAAGAAGAGAGTGGAATGCAATAATTAAAGTGTTGGAGAAAAATCCCACCAACCTAAAATTCTGTACTTTGTGAAATATCCTTCATGAGTGAAAGAAAAATAAATACTTTGTTTAGATAAACAAAAACTGAGAAAATTTGTTGCCAGTAGACCTGCTTTGTAAAAAGTGTTTTCAAATAGTATTTCGGGGAGAAGGAAAATAATATAGGTCAGAAACTTGGATCTACATAAAGAAAGGAAGCGTATCACGGAAGGAACAGGTAAAGGTAAAATTAAAAACTTGTATTATTTTTATTCTTAATTATCTAACAAGTAACAGTTCAAAATAATAAGAGCAACCATGTATTTGAGTATGCATATTTATGTATATGTATATATTATACATGTATTTATGTAAGCTTATATACCAGTGGAATGAATGATAGCAATGACACAAGGAATGGGAGGGAGGTACTCACACTACACATGAAGACAAATAGTGGTATAGTGTTATTTGAAAGTGGACTTAATCTTAAATATATATTGCAAACTCTTAAGACAACCACTAAGAAAGGTTTAAAAAGTATAACTGATATGCTAACAAAGGAGAGAAAACTGAATCATACAAAATGTTCAGTTAAAATCCCAAAAAGCAGGAAAGAGTGGAAAACAAAAATAAGAACAAAGAACATGGCCAAAAAAACAGGAAACAGCAATGAACATGGTAGATATTAATCTAACTATATCAATAATTACTTTGAATGTCAGTAGTCTAAATGCACCAATTAATAGATAAAAGATTATCAGGGGGCCTGGGTATCTCAATTGGTTAAGCATCTGACTCTTGATTTTGGCTCAAGTAATGATCTCAGGGTCATGGGATGGAGCCCCACAGCAAGGCGTCCACTTGTCCTCCCCTTCTCCCTCTCTCCTCACTCATGCTTGCTCTCTTTCTGTCTCTCAAAAACATACAAATATATATATACACACAAAAAGATAAGAGATTGTCATAGTGGACAAAAAAACATGACCCAGGTGTGTATTTTCTACAAAACAAACAACCCCCCTCCCACCAAAAACAACTCTTTAAATACAAAGACACGGATTAAAAGTAAATGGATGCAACGTGTGTTGGAGAGGATGTGGAGAAAGGGGAACCCTCTTACACTGTTGGTGGGAATGCAAGTTAGTGCAGCCACTTTGGAGAACAGTGTGGAGATTCCTGAAGAAATTAAGAATAGAGCTTCCCTATGACCCTGCAATTGCACTGCTGGGTATTTACCCCAAATATACAGATGCAGTGAAAAGAAGGGCCATCTGTACCCCAATGTTTATTGCAGCAATGGCTACGGTCGCCAAACTGTGGAAAGAACCAAGATGCCCTTCAACGGATGAATGGATAAGGAAGATGTGGTCCATATACACAATGGAGTATTATGCCTCCATCAGAAAGGATGAATACCCAACTTTTGTAGCAACATGGACGGGACTGGAAGAGATTATGCTGAGCGAAATAAGTCAAGCAGAGAGAGTCAAGTATCATATGGTCTCACTTATTTGTGGAGCATAACAAATAACATGGAGGACATGGGGAGATGGAGAGGAGAGGGAGTTGAGGGAAACTGGAGGGGGAGATGAACCATGAGAGACTATGGACTCTGAAAAACAACCGGAGGGTTTTGAAGGGGCGGGGGGGGGGGGTGGGAGGTTGAGGAGCCAGGTAGTGGGTAATAGGGAGGGCACGTATTGCATGGAGCACTGGGTGTGATGCCAAAACAACGAACACTGTTATGCTGTAAATAAACAAATAAAAAAAAAAAAAAAGAAGAAGAAAAAAAAAAAAAGTAAATGGATGGAGAAAAATACACCATGTTAACAGTAATCAAAGTAGTTATATTAACTCCAGAAAGAACCAACTTCAAAGGAAAGTTATAAGAAATAAAGAGTATTACATAATGATAAAGGGGTCAATTCTTCAAGAACCACTGCCTTAAAAGTAATGAAACTTCATTCCTCACTTCTATTTGTCAGCGTAACTTATATCTGGGAGCTGATTAAAATTCACATAGAATTTTCACAAACCTACTTCACTGCATTCAAACTATTAGTCTGTTAGGACTACAGATGCCCATTTTTCAACTGAGGAGACTATGGTTAGTTGCACTGTAAAGATCATAGTATTATGCACTCAGTATAGTTCATTCAGAGCCTACTACCAGTTGGTCAGAACACTAAGGAAATGCAGAGATCTCCCAGAAGAAGTGAAATCCAAGCTAAGATGAAGGTGCACTGGTTCCTAGGCAAGAGATGAATCACAAATGAGCAATTATGTATTTTATTTTAACTATAAAAAGGGGTCAATGAAAATTAAGAGAGTACATGACCATTCTGCTTCCAAATGAAGATTAGAGGATTAAAAAGCTGGCAGGGAAGAAATGGCTGATTCTAGGCCTAGATAGACAAAATACAAGATGGTTTGCAAGCATCTTACAGTGCCTGAAAAGAAGGAACGGAGCAGAAAACAAAAGAATTAGCGCATGCCCCATGGCTACAGGGGTGAAAGCACTCCCCCTGGCAAAAGCAAGAACAAAGTGACCAAAAAAATAAATAAATAAACAAATAAACAAACAAAATAAATATCCATGAAACTGTCCTTCTATATTGATAAAAATAAGCTATTGGTTACATAAATAAGTAAGTACAGAAGAGACGACTCTTCCCATGGAGAGGGATTCAACATAATTTATATAGATCTCCACTCTCAAGGAGATGGAGCTTAACTTCCCTTCTCCCCTGTGGGGCCACATTTACTGGCTTTATGCTAAATAACAGACTATGAAAAGGAATAAAAGGTAACTCTGCAGTTGAGGAAACTGGCAAGCACAACCTGGACCAAGTAACTGGGTTGAACACTCTCACGGCAAGTCATATGAACTGCACACACCCGTGGTATATGGCAAGAAGGGTGTCTCATTTTTGTGATGCTCTCCCTGCCAAAATCCTCAGCTCCAGTCTAACCATGAGAAAAATACTGAATAAACCCAAATTGAGGGATATTCTAAAAATGGCTTGTGCTCCACAAAACTTGTCAAGGAATAAGCAGGGTATATTAATAAGGAATAAATGAGAAAGTGTGACCAGAGGAGCCTAATGAAGCATGACTAGTAAATTAAATATTGTATCTTGGATTAGATCCTGGGACAGGAAAAGGACATTGGTGTAAAAAACAGTGAAACTGGAATCAAGTCTGAGGTTGAATAATATAACGTGTCAGTTGCTTCCTTAGTCATGACAAATACACCAAGGTAAAGTAAAATGTTAACAATAAGGAAAACTGGATGAGGGGTAAAAATGGACTCTCTGTATTATCTTTTTAACATGTCTATAAATCTAAAACTACCAAAAACTGCAGTTAGGAAACTGTTTCAAGGAGTAAATAATGGTCTGAATTAGGGAAGTAGAGAGACTATATGAGAAAGAGAGCAGAGTGACTATATGAGAAAGAGAGCAGAGTATGCTGAGAGTAGGCTCAACAAGACTTGGTGACTGTGTCAGGGGACAAAGCTAACTGGTGAGGTACTGAGAGAGGACAGAGAATACATTGTAGGTGAGTGGGCAAACCAACTCATAAATCCAGGCAGGTCCTCTGCCTCTTTATGACCCTTTGATGCACGCTGTAGCTCATAGGAGAGCTCATCTGAAAGAACACAGAGAAATAATCCAGACATGGGACAGAGTGGTAGAAGAAGAACAGCAACAGGATGTGGATTAAAAGTTGAACTAGGTAAAGAAGATGTGGTATATATACACAATGGAATACTATGCAGCCATCAAAAGAAATGAAATCTTGCCATTTGCGACGACGTGGATGGAACTAGAGCGTATCATGCTTAGTGAAATAAGTCAATCGGAGAAAGACAACTATCATATGATCTCCCTGATATGAGGACATGGAGAAGCAACATGGGGGGGTAGGAGATAGGAGAAGAATAAATGAAACAAGATGGGATTGGGAGGGAGACAAAGCATAAATGACTCTTAATCTCACAAAACAAACTGGGGGTTGCTGCGGGGAGGTGGGATTGGGGGAGGGGGAGCGGGCTATGGACATTGGGGAGGGGAAGCGAACCATAAGAGACTATGGACTCTGAAAAACAACCTGAGGGTTTTGAAGGGTCAGGGGTGGGAGGTTGGGGCAACCTGAGGGTTTTGAAGGGTCAGGGGTGGGAGGTTGGGGGAACAGGTGGTGGGTAATGGGGAGGGCACGTTTTGCATGGAGCACTGGGTGTTGTGCAAAAAGAATGAATACTGTTACGCTGAAAAAATAAATAAAATGAGGAAAAAAAAAAAAAAAAAAAAAAAAAAGTTGAACTAGGAAAACTGGTGGCTGGTTAGATCTAGGGGCCACAGAACAGCAGCCACCAAAGATGCCTTTAAGCCTAAGATCCGAACTGATTCCTGCTCTCAAGAAAACGGGAGAACCCTGGAAAAGAAGGACTGACAGGAGAGATAATCAGATTTGTTTTATAAAGTTTGTTTGAAAAGATTTCCAAGTCTCAGAGGACATGCCACATGGCAGAATGAAAGCAGGTAGGGTCTGGTGACGTATACTAGATATGTAAGGATGAGAGAGACTAACAAAGATCATTAGAGTCAGCAAGAATGAACTCATGAATAAAATGTGACAGGTTAGTTTAAGAGCAGTAGGGCTGGAGCACCTGGGTGGCTCAGTTGTAAATTAAGTGTCTGTCTTCAGTTCAGGTTATGATCCCAGAGTCCTGGGATCCAGCCCCCATATTGGGCTCCCTGCTCAGCAGGGAATCTGCTTCTCCCTCTCCCCACTGCTCTTGCTCTCTCCCATTCTCTCTCTCTCTCTCAAGTAAATAAATCTTTCTTAAAAATTTTTCAAAAAGAGCCATAGGGGGGCGCCTAGGTGGCTCAGTGGGTTAAGTCTCTGCCTTCAGCTCAAGTCATGATCTCAGGGTCCTGAGATCAAGCCCTACATCAGGCTCTCTGCTCAGCAGGGAGCCTGCTTCCCCCTCTCTCTCTTTGCCTGCCTCTCTCCCTACTTGTGAGCTCTCTGTCCAGTAAATAAATTTAAAAAAAAAAATCATAAAAATTTAAAATAAATAAATAAATAATTTTTAAAAGGAGCCATAGGGCAGAAATCAAAATTCATTCCATTTATTTTAACGTTCTGGACATCCTCTTCCTCTTGCTATGTTTGTTTCATACCCATCTTATTATTTCCTTATTTGAAATGTGGTTAGTTGCATATTTGTTTTTTGTGTCCAAACAGGCTTCTACCTTTGGCTATAAATTTTTTTCTTTTTTCCCATATGTCAAAAAATATTTTCTTTTCTCTTGGTAAACATTTATATTTGCCAACTGGAATGCTTCCTTCTCCCCTGTTTCAACTTTTAGTTAATCATTCCTGGAAAGGAATCAATGCCAGTCTGGGAGAAGGTAAAGCTGCTGGAAAGGGAGACTCAGGGCTCTGTCAACAAGGAAGCAAGAATGGGAGGTGTTCACAACTGTGCTGCGTCTAACGGAGGTGGTCAGCAACACTGCAGGCTTACTCCTTCTAAAAAACAAAACAAAACAAACAAACAAACAAAAACATAATATAACAGCAGTTTGGAAGTTTCCTATAAATTAAATACACAGTATGGAAAGATTTTCCAATAAGGGGAAAGAGAAAGGGCAGGAAGTTGATCCTAAGTTTAACATGTGCTAAAAATGGGGCAGCAGTGGTAATAATAACCATGTATAATAACCGTGTATTAAACCTTTAGTGTCATGGTCTGAGCTATGAGCTTGCGATACATTATCTTCTTTATGCCTTGTGACAAGCCCATGAAGTAGATATAGGTCCACAGTCCCTAATTCATCATTCCACACCCCACAGAGTTCTGAGAACCAGAAGTTTTTGTTCTGTTTATTTTGTAACTCATATGACAGCAAAAACTATCAGGAGACGACTTAAAGGCTATTTATTTTCTTTATATCATTTGTTTTGCTGCAAAATTACTAGTGTGTTTGAGCACACAGTGCTACCCTAAACACCACGGAGCTTTCTGTAATAAACAGTAGGGCATCATATGACTTTTCTAAAATTAAGAAAATATCTGAATTCCAAAACACATCAGCAACAGGGATTTTAGAGAAAAGACTAAAAACCGAGGATCATAAATGTGAAGTTTCAAAGTCACACAGGTAGATTTGAAATTAGATCTGCTGTTCTCTAAAGACTGGGCTTTCAATTATTATGTAATGTGCTGAAAATGTTATTAACTAACAGGTGGTACCAGAATTTATCCTGGGGAAAGTTCCGTCTTTGTTGGAAAAAGACCCTGGAAAATTGTTCTGGGTATGGTATCGAAGACCTACGTGTCATCTGGCTCTGCCTTAGATAAGGAAAGAAACTGGCTGTTGTATTCATGAGTGGAGGAGGTAGGAAAGAGGAAGAAGGAAATCGAGCAACCAAATATTTGCAGACTTGTCCCTAGCTTGGAGGGAAACGGACCAAGAAAGACTTTGCATAAGAGTGGCTCTAAAGGCTAACATTGTTGCACATTCTAAGGTGTAGTTTTACAGTATTTTGTTGTCTGGTATGTGATGTTATCTCTTCCACCATTTCTTTGTATATTTACTAAATCTACTATGCCCTCAAATGCTTGGGGTGAATGGATTTTTCCCATTTTATCAGGTGCCTTCTTTTTGGTTTCAAGTTTTTATTTAAATTCTAGTTAGTTAACTTATAGTATAATATTTGTTCATGACTAGAATTTAGTGATTATCAGGTATCTTTATATTGAACAGTGTGCTTGACTCTCAGGATGAAAACCAAAAGGTCATGGCTACTAGCAGTTTAGTAGAAAAGAGAGATAAAAAAGTGAAAAAATTAGAATTCCCAGTTTAACCTTCTATATTAGAAGCATGCGTAAGTGCAGGGTTTGCAGAGAGAAAGGAGCAACTCCATCTGCCTAGCGGGGTCGCATTATTCTCCCTATGGACCCACAAGTGCAACCCAGGCAGGGAAGACCATCTTCATGTGATACTGAAACATGCTTCTTCAGTAACTGTTATTTGGAAATTCACTGTTTGGATCCCTAATGCTGGAAGAAATTTCCCTCTTGAGCTCCACACTTGCTTTTGATATTTCTTAGCAGTCCTGTATTCAAAAATACATGTTCTCGAGCTGTTTTCTTCCTTTACTACCCCAACAGTGGAAACTCATCACCTGTTTTTTTATGTGTGGAATACTGGAAAGCTCTAAGGAGGGTCTATGACATTATTTTCTTGCCACTCTGATGAATGATTAAAAGAACTGCAGGAAAAATAAAGTATTTAGAATGGGCCTGACAGTTGTCTTCATAAGCCATTGTTTGAAGTACGTCACTTCCCACCTTAAAATTCCTTTTAACCTCATGTCCACTTCCAGCAATGACTCTTATTTCTCACTCTCTTCAGAGCAAAACTTCTTGAAATAGATGTTGTTCTTTGTTTCCATCTCCTCACATTCTGTTCACTTTCTAACTCACTTCAAATGAAATCTACATATCCCTTCTGCCAACTTCTAACACATAATAAGTCTATTCATGTATCTGTTGAGTGAAATATAAAATTTTAATGTGCTCTGAAAGCAGTGAGGTTGAGGTGCTTCCCCATCTGGCTTACCCTGAAGAA
Source organism: Meles meles (assembly GCF_922984935.1). Taxonomy (NCBI): domain Eukaryota; kingdom Metazoa; phylum Chordata; class Mammalia; order Carnivora; family Mustelidae; genus Meles; species Meles meles. The sequence goes on from NC_060068.1 coordinate 98,718,836, forward strand.
GCAGTAGGCTGAGTGTCAACAAAAGGACGGATGCAAGAGAAGAAACTCAGCAGCATCATATGAGGCAGGGAAAGTAGTACTTAAATTTTGTGTGATGAAGTGAAAGTACAGCTTTGAGTCAGAAGATAATTAAAAAGATTTTAGATACTAGTTTTGTGTGTTGTGTGAGTGGAGGTGGGGAGGTAGGGGGGAGGGTAGCAGACCTTAGACCACTGTGGTCGTCAGACTGTTCTGGAGCAGCCTTCCAGGCAGTTCACTCTCAAAAGCAGAAAGACAAAAGGGAAACATGCTGAGGGGGGAAAACCTGAAGCACTACCAAATGAGAAGTAGTTGATGGACTGGATTATTTCACAGAAAGAAAATTTAAAGTGGACTATAGTTGTTATTAACAAACATTTGAAGGAGGATCAAGTAGATAATCAAGTAGATATCTTCTACTTGGAGATAATCAAGTAAATTTTTCTGAAGTCAAGCACTAGGATAAATAAATCAAAACTCCAAGAGAGGTTTCAGCACCATATAAGCAACTGCCGATCCTGATCTATCACCTGAAGGATTTAAGCATTGACTAGATGCCCTCTAATAGGTGACATTTAAACACAAGAGTTAAAGTTGGAACAGATGACAGTTCTCCTTCCTAGCCCTGTGAGGAATATAGTTATTCTAGAGAACAGTTGCAAATCTTGGAAAGGCATGTTGCCACCTGACATTTCTTTTGCCTTAAAGCTGTGTTGATAATAAAATAGTATGTACATTCCCTAAGGTTAACTATGACGTGTTTGTGACAATGGTGTTACTGGAATCATGAGGAACCTCTAATCTCAGTACCTCACTGACACCTAAACTCCAAGCGTTCATTTCCACTATTTTCAACATTCTCTGACTACCAAAAAAACAAATGCAAGAAAGAGAAGATACTTCAACTCCAGTTAGATTCACTAGCAGTATTAAAGACCTACTTCAATGAGACCAAAGTGGTCCGATAGGTTAGAGTGGATTTTCCAAAGCCAAAGAATGGGCCTCTACAAAATCAAGAAACGTCCAATAGCAAAGACAAGAATCATACAGGGGAAAGCTGCATATACTGTGCATAGCAGTAAACAAAGTTAGTGAATCTGTGAGGGACAAATAGTTGTTTCATATAGATATATATATATGAATATATATATGTATACATATGTGTATACATATACACATACGCATATACATATATGTACATATACATATATACATACATATGTATACACACACACACACAGAAAACCCCACCAGATAAAAAGTTCAGTATGCAATTTTTTCAAAAAAATGGTGCTGAAATAATTGGATATTCACATGTAAAAGAATGAACCCGGCCCCAGTGGATCTTCATCACTCACGAAAATGAACTCAAAATAGGCTGAAGACTTAAATGTGAGGCTGAAGCCACGAAACTCCTAGAACAAAACATAGGAACACAGATCCTTGACAAGGCTCTTGGTAGTAAGTTTTTGGATGTGACACAACAACAAAACAAAAATAAGTAGATAAATGGGACTACATCAAACTAAAAAGCTTCCGCACGGTGAAAAGACAATTTTTCTTTTTACAAATATGTACAATATTACAAATCTTTACAAACCCTCTATTAAAGGGTCAATATTCAAAATGTACGAAGAATTCATGCAACTCAGTAGCAAAAACCCAGATAACCTAGTTTAAAAATGTACAAAGACATTTCTTGGTGAATAGACATTTCTGCAGATATCCATGAAAATATGCTCAACATCAATTGTCATTAGGGAAACACAAATGAAAACCATGGTGCAATATCACCACATGTCAGCATAACAGCCATCCACAAAAAACAAGAGATACTAAATGCTGGCAGGGATGTGGAAAAAAGGAAACCTTTGGGCACTGTTAGTGGGATAGTAAATTGGTGAGCCGCCATGGAAAATAGCATTAAGGATCTCCAAAAAATTAAAAATAGAGCTTCCATATGATCCAGCAATTCCACTTCTGGGTATTTACCCAAAGACTTATGAAACATTAACTAGAAAAGATATTTGCACCCTCATGTTCACGGCAGCATTATTTACAATAGCCAAACACAGTAACAACCTAAGCAAGCATCCACTGAAGGATGAACGGGTAAGGAACTGGTATATACATATGGTATATATGTATGTGTATACACACACACACCATGGAATAGTACTCAACCATAGAAAATGAGGAAATCCTACCATTTGCAACAATATGAATGGACCTTGAAGGCATTACAGGTAAGTGACATCAGTCAGATACAGGACAAGTATCTTATGATGTCACTCACATGTGGAGTCAAAACAAACAAACTGAAAAACAAGAAAACAAATACACAGAGAAAGAAATCAGACTTGTGGTTACCTCAGATAGGGAATGCAGGTTGGGGAAAACTGGAAAAAGATGGTCAAAAGGTACAAACCTCCAGTTACAGAGGAAATGTGTTAGAATAAATCCTGAGAGTTCTCATCACAAGGAGAACATTTTCCCCCTTTAATCTTTTCTTCTTTCTTTTCTTTTTCTTGTGTCTACATGATGAAATCATTGCTAACTGACCCTACTGTGGTAACTATTTCACAACACATGTAAATCAAACCATCATGCTGTGTGTCTGAAACTTATACAGTGACATATGTCAATTATAACTCAATAAAATTGTGGAAAAAACAGGGTGCTTGGGTCGCTCAGTCAGTTAAGTGTCTGCCTTCAGCTGACTCAGGCCATGATCCCAGGGTCTTGGGATTGAGCCCCACTTCAGGCTCCCTCTCCTTCTACCCCCCCACTACCACTCAGATAGTGATCTCAGGATCCTGGAATGGAGCACCGCATCAGGCTCCCTGCTCAGCAGGAGGTCTGCTTCTCTCTCTCTCCTTCTGTACCTCCCCTTGATCGTGCTCTCTCTCTCTCTCAAATGAATGAATAAAGTCTTTAAAAACAAACAAGAGACCACTAGAGAGATGACAGACCTCAACAGCCCATGGGGTACCTGGATGGCGCAGGTGGTTAAGCATCCAACTCCTGATCTTGGCTCAGGTCATGATCTCAGTCTCCTGAAATCATGGAGTCAGGAGCTGGGCTCTGTGCTGGGCTTGGAGCATGCTTAATATTCACTCTCTCCCTCTCCCCTCACTGCACCCCGTGCCTGTGCTATCTCTCCAAAAAAAGTCATGAGGTTACACGAATAATGAAAAATAAGACAGAAGAGTTAAGATACAGTTAAGTCAGAGATCTTCACATATCAGGCTAAATATATTAGTTTCTGTCATTTTTCTTACCAGTCAAACCTTGGGCCCAGGATGTGAAAATCAACAGGTGCTCAAGCGACATCCCCGTTCCAGCAAGTCTTATCAGCAACCATGAGAACAGGTCTCTTAAGTTTTGTCATCACTCTTTATTCAGGTGAATAATTAGTCCTTGAAACTGAGGGGAGTAGGTCACAGTGTGTTTGCTGAGTCCCTGAAGACATGCACACACAAACATGCCCCCAGAGAAGAAAAGAAGACAGACGGAGAGCTTTACACAAGGCTAGGCCATGCAGACACACTAAATATGACTACAGTCTAGCAGGGCAGTAGGGTTGTTACAACCAATGCCTACCCATCTCATTCCTTAGGACAAACAAGATTTATTCTATCAAGACAGTGATCAGAAAAAGCTTTAATATATGATCCATTCATTTCCAATCCATGGAAGGCTCATGTCATTACCTGCTAGTAACGATTATTCCAGGGGAAATGGAGGATAACATTTTTGCACAGTATTTATTTGCTTTCCTATATTTATTTTTCACACCAAATGAATATATCATGACACACATTTTTGTAGTTGAGGATTTACCCAGAGTCACATCACAGGTGAAAGGACAGACTTGTAATTGCCGCGAGATGTCTCTCTTCATGTCCTCTTCAACTTGCCGCCTTCAAAGTGCCACTTCCTATTACAGTTTTAGGGACTAGTCTCTAACTAGAATTTTATCCTACTTTCATAGCAATTAAGAAAACAAGATTGTATGAGGGCACAGGATATTACTGTACTTAAGTGTTTTCAAAATGCAAGTCAGAATTGGTGAATTATGAGACAGAAGAGAATAGAAGGCACCAAGAGTCATCCTATATAATAAGGCTATGTTTTGTTTCTTAACAATTTTCTTTGTCTACACATATGTAGGCTATAACACAAAATTTATTTTTTGCCTCAGATATACAGTCAAAAATGTTTAAAAATCAAGGCAAAGAGCCTGGGATGAGACAGGTCTAAATCTGAATGTTATCACTGCTGGTATCATTACCTAAAGAGTTCCTGCAACAAGATGCCAGCCAATTCCCTTCTCCTTCAACTGCTTATGAAGACAAAGAAAAAACCTCCTCTCAAATATTAACTCCCTTTACAGTGGCTATTAGAAAGTTCTTACTGTCAACCAAACTGCTATTTAAATTATGAAAAGAAAAAAAAATTTACTCATTCAAACTGTATCCATCAATGCTTAGCCTAAACTCCATAAACACAGAAATTAAAATCTATTTCCCTGGCAGTCAAGCCAGGGCTTTTAAATATGAGGAACTCAGTGGGTATCTGAATTATAATGACAGCTAAATAAGTAAGACTGAGTGACCCAATAATGGACTCTTCTGTGGCAGGCAAGAGACACAGAAATGAACAAGGCATAGATCGGGGTCTTCAAGAAAAGAAGCATATGCATATATATTACTTTATTCATGTTTTCTGCAAATATTTGTTCAGAACTTTCTATTTATCAGGCACTTGGTGAGGTACTGCAGTTACAAAGCAACCATATTTTCTCCCTTAAGGGAGAGGGATATTACATAATAATCATATAAACAGCCATAGAAAAAAATTTAAGTGTGATGCAGTGTATCAGTGAATAATATAACAAGCCCCAGCATGCATGCAGAACAAAGTGAGGAACTACTTGGAAAGCAGCTCCATGAGAAAATTATATTTAGCCTGAGTCTTGGAGGTTAAAACCTAAAACCTTTTTTATTTTCTTGTGGAGAGCAGCTCTGAGGAAGAAATAACTGTAGATACTGTCTTGAAGGAAATTTCAGAAAGCCAAAGGGGACTTTAAAAGTTCAAAAATTTCCCAAGTCCAAATTTATCGTCAGGGAGGGACACAGACAATGATGCCATCATCTTTGATATGTCAGCATAAAATGATGAGAAGCCTTCAGCATTGTGGTTATTTTGGATACAGATTCAAGAAGAGAACTTGGTAACAAATTAAGCTTGGGGGGTAATACAAGGTAAGGGCAAAAGGGGGCAGTGAGGGGAACACTTAGGTTTTGGCTTAACCAACCTGTTGGAAGGCAGAGAAACAAAGGGGAGACTGAAGAGAAAAGTGTTTTGGTGAGTGATCAAAGTAGTAGTACGGGACATGTCACATCTGGTGTGCCCATAGGATGTCCAAAAAGTCAAGAAGGCTCTTAATATCTGGTCTAAAGATCCAAGGGCAGATCTAGGATATACATATATATAGGGATTTTATAAAGATAGAATTTAAATAATGTGAATGAAAGAGTTCACCTAAGGAAAATAAAATTGAGACATGAATAGGGCACAAAGACTTGACAAACTTTAAGTCTTCACTCATTAGAGGAAGAGGAGTCAATAAGGAGTATGGAAATGATGGGAATGGAGAAGGTATGGGGAAATGCAGAAGACTGCGCAGTCATGAAACCCAAAAAAAGAAATTATATTGAGGGACGCCAGGGTGGCACAGTAGGTTAAGCATCTGACTCTTGATTTTGGCTCAGGTCATGATCTCGGGGCCTGGGATCAAACCCTGCCTTGGGCTTCACACTCAGTAGGGAGTCTGCTTGTCCCTCTCCCTCTGCCCCCACCACCTCCTTCCCTCTCTCTCCCTCTCTCAAATAAATAAACATATCTAAAAAAAAAAAAGAAAAGAAATTATATTGAGTGTAATCAAGTGTGAAGAATTAGAGGCCGTGAGTTCTGAAAAATTGTCCACGGAATTAACTGATTTGAATTAGGGACCAAAATGAGCAAGTTCGGCAGCAGTAGAGAGGCAGGAGGAAGCTAGGATGCTGAAGGTTGAAGCATAAATGGAAGATGGGAGAATCCATCATACACAGTTTCAACAGTGTGTTATGTGTTGCATTCAACCATGTTCAAAACACCAGGGCAGCCCAGAAGGAGCAGAAGTAGTTTTCCAATAAGAAAGGACATTTGACTTTCTCCGATTGACTTATTTCACTAAGCATGATACCCTCTAGTTCCATCCACGTCGTTGCAAATGGCAAGATTTCATTTCTTTTGATGGCTGCATAGTATTTCATTGTGTATATATACCACATCTTCTTTATCCATTCATCTGTTGATGGACATCTAGGTTCTTTCCAAAGTTTGGCTATTGTAGACATTGCTGCTATAAACATTCGGGTACACGTGCCCCTTCGGATCACTATGTTTGTCAGTCGGAGAAAGACAACTATCATATGATCTCCCTGATATGAGGACATGGAGAAGCAACATGAGGGCTTAGGGGGATAGGAGAAGAATAAATGAAACAAGATGGGATTGGGAGGGAAACAAACCATAAGTGACTCTTAATCTCACAAAACAAACTGGGGGTTGCTGGGGGGAGGTGGGGTTGGGAGAGGGGGAGGGGGTTATGGACATTGGGGAGGGTATGTGCTATGGTGAGTGCTGTGAAGTGTGTAAACCTGGCGATTCACAGACCTGTACCCCTGGGGATAAAAATACATTATATGTTTATAAAAAAAAAAAAAATTGGAAGGGGAGGCGAACCATAAGAGTCTATGGACTCTGAAAAACAACCTGAGGGTTTTGAAGGGTCAGGGGTGGGAGGTTGGGGGAACAGGTGGTGGGTAATAGGGAGGGCACGTTTTGCATGGAGCACTGGGTGTTGTGAATAAACAATGAATACTGTTACGCTGAAAAAATAAATAAATTTGAAATATTAAAAAAAAACAAAAAAAAAAAACAACATTTGAAGTGAACCTTAAAGACAGAGGAAGAATTCATTGATGCATAATGGTAAAGAAAAACATTCTGGTTAGATGGAACAGCATTATAAACCCTGAAAAAATAACAACAATGAAATTATAGTGACGGATAATATTTCTAAGTGTTTACCATGTGCCGAAACTGTTGTAAACACTTTACATGTATTAAGTTCGCGTCAACTACAGAGTCAACCTCTTCCTTCCACTTCCACTATCAGCTCTTGGATGGATGAGTATAAGAGCCCAGCAGTTGGTTTTCCTGCGGCTGCCCTTATCTTCAAGTTTATTCTCTTAAGAAGGTAAAATAACCTTTTACAATGAAAGCCATATCATGTTATTCCTGTTCCACAACTCTCTAATGGCTTTCCCTTTGCTTCCAAATTAAAGTCCTTACTACAGCCTATACAGCCCTTACCACTCAGACCTCACTGCTTTCTTCACCTCCCTGCCATCCTTGACAGATTTCCTTCCATCACTGTGCTCCAGCCAGATTATCCATCGCCCTAGATGTTGCCCTAGATCAACAGATCAAGCAAGTTTTTGCCTAAGGGCCTTTGCCCTTGCCGTTCTCTCTGCCTGGAGTGCCTGTTCTTGGTTATCTGCATGGTTCAGTTCTTCACTTCCTTCATGTCTCTGTTCAAACGTGACTTAATCAGCAAGGCCTTCTCTGTCAATCTATAACAACTCTCTCCTGATCGTCCAGCACCCTTATCCTTTTTCTCCATAATGTTTATCATAATCCAATATGCTTTATAATTATCAGATGACTTTCTTATTGCCTGTCTCCCCCAAATAAAATGCAGTGGAGAGGCGCCTGGGTGGGTCAGTGGGTTAAAACCTCTGCCTTCAGCTTGGGTCATGATTCCAAGGTCCTGGGATCGAGCCCCACATCGGGTTCTCTGCTCAGCAGGAGCCTGCTTCCCCCCACCTCTGCCTGCCTCTCTGCCTACTTGTGATCTCCATCTGTCAAATAAATAAATAAAATCTTTAAAAATTTTTTTTTAATTTTAAAAAATTAAAAAATAAAATAAAATAAAATGGAGGCTCCACGAGGGCAGGGACTGTCATTTTTACTCACTGATGTAAGTAAGTAAGAAAGACATGAGCACAGTTCAAGACTAGGGAAGATCTGAGATTTTACCCTACCTGGAAGCTAACAAGTTAGCCTACCACAGTTAGAGGGATGCTGGCAGAAGACACAGGAGGCTGCTAAGACAGAGACAAGGGACTTAATTATTCAATTATAAGAGCCAAAATGCCAATGTCATCTGATTTCCCAAGCCCCAATTTCTACAGGATGACAAGAGGAAGACCAAGTGGTACCTACAGAGAAAGCGTACTATGCTCCACAAGAAGGATGCCATGCTTTTTAAAAATCCCTAATCTTTTTTTTTTTTAAAGATTTTATTTATTTGACAGACAGAGATCACAAGTAGGCAGAGAGACAGGCAGAGAGAGAGGGAAGCAGGCTCCCCGCTGAGCAGAGAGCCCAATGCAGGGCTCGATGCCAGGACCCCGAGATCATGACCTGAGCTGAAGGCAGAGGCTTAACCCTCTGAGCCACCTAGGTGCCCCCCTAATCTTTTTTAAAGGGCACCATGCCCACCTAATCTTTGCACTGGTGAGAGATATTATCTTTATCTCTTTGCTCCAGAGAGAAACACTATTCCACCTTCCAAGTCCATTTGTTGTACAAACTCTTGAAAACAGCAAATGAGTCACAGGTAGTCAGTGCCTCTCCTCACAAGATAGGCAGAAACACAAGAGAGAAGGGAGAACCATCTCCCAAATATTATTCTCCCAAATATTTGTGCTTGAATGAAAGATAAACACTTTGAGTTAAATGCTATTATTTTTTCAGATCTCAGATAAATAAAGTGAGGCACAGCACGAATGAACCACCTGTCCAAGAACACAGAGCTAGTAAGTGTCTGGCAAGCAGATCTAGTCCCAGAACACACATACACACCTTAGGGACCTAAGCCCTCTCCAACTCTATCCTGTCTCTCGATCAGCAACAATGGCCTTTGTGAATGAGTGACAGAAATAAGAAAAGAGAAAGAATAAAAGAGGGAAAAGCAAAGGACCCCTGGGTGGCTAAGCATCTGCCTTTGGCTCGGGTCATGATCCCAAGGTCCTAGGATCAAGTCCCACATCAGGGTCCTTGCTCAGTGGGGAGCCTGCTTCTCCCTCTGCCTGCTCTTCTCCCTGCTTGTGTGTGTTCTCTTGATCTCTCTCTTTCTCTGACAAATAAATAAATAAAATCTTTAAAAAAGAAAACAGGGAAAGTTGAATGAAAAGAAGAAACAATAGAGAGCAATTTTTGGATATCCAGAGTTACAGAGCACAGGCGACCTTTGAGTTCACCTTACGGATGAGACCACTGGGGCTCACCACAGTCATAGAGGAAGTTAAGGGGAGAACCAACTAACGAACCACCAGAACTTTTCTGACAGAATCTTGGCCTGGCACATTGCAGGCCTGTGCTGTTTCTTTTACCTTTTTTACGAAAGTAACATTCCTGGAACTTGGGGCCAGGCTATGCTACAGAGTCAATCAATAGCCAAAGACCTGTGACAGGGCAGGAGGTGGCGTCTGGGCGGCCAGCCTAACTATATAACCCTTCCCGTCCCAGGGTTCTGAAGAGAAGTGGTAAGTTCAATGCAGTTTCGACTGAGCTCTGAATACCGAACTTTCACCATGAAGGTAACAAGCATCTTTCTTCTTAGTGCTTTGGCCCTGTTGAGTTTATCTGGTAGGTGCTTTTGCATATTTTCTGATTTAAGTAAAACCCTTTTGATGTGTTGCATTACTGATCTCATTACATTCTAGACTTAGAGTCTAGTCTTGGACAGATCTTTTGGTCCCAAGGAAATGAAATAATGTCAGGGACCTATTCTAGAGGACTTTTTCAAGTCCAGAGGTGCCTTGTTGCTTCTCATAAAATTGACTTAGGAAGAGCTACCACTTTATCTAGATCACCTCAGAAATTGTCGGTATCAGAATCAAATCTCACCAACATTTCTTCCTTTGGATGCTATCAAGTTAGTTCCTCTTCCCTTCAATGAGCTCATCCAAAATCACCACCCCTATATAGTGTCAGTAGACCTGTAATTTTCTGGAGAATGCAACATGGCAATTTTAAGCATCTATCTGTAAATTCAAGAAATGTGAACTGGACTAATAATCAGTGTAATCTAACAGAGGGAAAGAGCTCTTTGGGGACTGATGGTGAGACGTCAAGGGAGCTCTATTTTTAACATTACTTACTAAAGACAACTTACATGTAATTGCAAGTAAGTTTTGTGTCAGGAGACCTGGTTGGTGCTGGTGGTAACTGTTTCATAAATTTTCATATAAACTCTCCACATCTTCATCTATACACTGAGTTAAAGATACTGACACTTCTTACATCACTAATTATAAGATCAAAGGTTTAGTAACCAGTTGCGAGAAGGCAGTGAACATTCAGAAGATATTTGCTCTGTGCCTGACACATCTCAAGCAGTAAGTAAATCTCTTCTATTTTCAAAGAAATGGATCAACTTTCATGAAATGTCCAATTGAGATACTTTGGTCCTAATCAAACTTCTGCTTCATTTTCTTGAGGCTTCAGCAGGCAGGGAGTTATTGGACACCAGTGAGTTGTCCTTGAGAGAAGGCAGAAATAAGAAGGGATGGGGTAGGGTGCCTGGGTGGTCAGTCAGTTGAGTGTCTGACCCTTGATTTCGGCACAGGTCCTGGTCTTGCCCTGTGCCAGGCTCCGTGTTCAGCAGGATATCTACTCAAGGATTCTCTCCCTCTCCTTATGTCCCTTCCCCTGCTCATGCTCTCTCTCTCTCTCAAATAAATAAATCTTTTTAAAAAGAAGAAGAAGAAGAACAAGAAGAAGAAGAAGAAGGAGGAAGAGAAGGAGAAGAAGAAGTAGTAGTAGTAGAAGAAGAAGAAGAAGAAGAACATGGTGGGTGGGGGGAGCAGAAGAAGTCAGCAGAGAAGTCATAGTCTTCAATGGAAGTGGATGATTGCAAATAAGAGCAGATCTGGCTTCTCTCACTTAGTACCTAACCTCCCATGTCTCATTCATGTTTTCTAGGTAACACCAGAGCTGGCTTGGAGGGAAGAGAGGTAAGGAATATTCTGTACTTTTTTAATCTGTCAGGCTAGAGCTGTTTGCTCCACTCAACGCACAGTCAAGTTGTGACATTTCAGTTTCACCTGAAGTCAGGGTGGGTGTGGGGTACTAGTGAGACTTAACCTGCAAAGTATGGAGAGTAACAGCAGTACCCCCATAGGGCTTATGCTGAAGGACAAATGCACCAATACACAGGCAATGTCTACATCGTCATATAATGTTTGCTGTGGAGGCATTTTGAACATTCTGAGGCTATCTAGTAGGGTAAGGATTTGGGGTGGCACTCTTCTTAACTTCCCTCCAAGGAGCCCTTCCTCCTTTCAGCCAATTTGACCATGTTGGCATAAAGTTCTCCCAATCCCCAAGGTCGAGCCCTAATTTTTAATGAGCAAAAGAAAATAATAAACTTATGTTCTTCCTCTAGAAAAACATTCTATACATAATTTTTCTTTTTTGTGTTCTGTGTCTATAAATTTATTAACTGCAGTAAATTTGAAGATCAGAGGAGGAAATGTCCCTTTTCATTTATATCTAATGAGGAGATAGATGGCAAAACAAAAGGACATGAGTGAATAAATTATTACACTAATGATAAGGTTTTTAAGAAATTCTGGTACCATCTGGAACCGAGCCTGGTTAGATCACAGAATATGCCCCTAAGTGAGATATATTCTGAGCCATGAAGGGTAAGTGAATGTCAGCAAAATATAACCAGTAGATAGGAGTAGCAGGCTGAAGTGGGTACGAGCCAAAGCTCAGGACCTAGACAAAGTGGGTCTGAATCCCGGTAATGGAATTACCAGCTGTGTAGCCTTGGGTGATTTAATCTCTTTGTGCTTCACTGTCTTCACTGGAAGAAGAGTATAATAAAAAATTCATAGGATAGTTGTAAGATTTAAATAGAGTAATACATAAAAGCACTTAGGAAAGTGCCTGGCCTATAACAGCCATTCCGTAACTACAAGTTTTTACTGATGTCCAGGAAAAAGACTGTGCAAGCGTTCCCAGGGCAGAAAGCACATGGTTGTGTCACATGACTAAGAAAAGGGCAGTGTGACTGGACCACAGTGTGCAAGGAAGACATGCCCACAGTGTGGCTGACCTGAGAGGAACCATCACTGACCTGCCATCATTGCAAACTTGAACATGATATCACTCACCTTATTTAAACCTCACGATGCCACCATGAGACAGGTGTGGAAGTGATAATATTCTCCCCATTGTGCCGATGAAGTGACCAAGGCTTGGAGACACAAGGAGATTTGCCAGCGTCTCACAGTCTGTAACAGCAGAGGCATTACATGCAATCAGGCATTCTGATTCCAAACCTTGGCTTCTTCCTCTCAGACACTCAGTATCACTACCCCCACACCCACAACCATGCTTCCATCTTTTTTTTTTTAAGATTTTTTTTATTTATTTGACACAGAGAGAGAGATCACAAGTAGACAGAGGCAGGCGGCGGGGGGTGGGAGGGGGGAGCAGGCTCCCTGCCAAGCAGAGAGCCCAATGCGGGGCTCGATCCCAGGACCCTGAGATCATGACCTGAGCCGAAGGCAGAGGCTTTAAACAACTGAGCCACCCAGGCGCCCCCATGCTTACATCTTTAAGCTGACCAACTTCAAGGAAGTGAAAACCATTTTAGAGATTTCGCTATAAACTCAAAGAAAGCTAAATGATGGAAGATAATTCTGTTTAATTCCATTTTTAGGCTAAATGTAACACTGAAACAAATGCATGTACCAAGATCTATGATCCTGTCTGTGGGACTGACGGAGAAACGTATTCTAATGAATGTGTGTTATGTGTTCAAAATAAGTGAGTACAAACTCAAATGTCTTTTAAAACATAGTTTTAAGCTAGTTGTCTTCAAATTTTCATGTATCTTATCCCTCTAAGTTCCAATCAATTTACTAATAACATTAATCTTACCATGAGAGAAACAAAACACCTCATCTTTCCAAAATAATTCTCAATCTCTTCTTCTCATTACATATCTGGTATGATTATCTACAGAGATGTTTATGTGTGTGTGTTATGACAGAAAGCAACACTTACTGTGTCAGGCATGGGGCAAGGCATTGAATATTCACAAATCTCTGAGGCAGAGAATACTAAGCCCATTATAAACATGAAGAAATTGAGACTGAGCTTAAGTAACTTGCAGTAAGTGACAGATACGGGTCCAAATCTTTGCTGTTTCAACTGTGCTTTAAAGTCAGGTAACAGACCAAGTATTTGTGAGATACAGAAGGAAGCCCAACATGTTTCAAGTCTCGATTTGGTTACACTCAATGCTAATTGCAATGTAGTCAGTGGAAATAAGAGCAAAATGCTCAGAGAGCACAATATTAAAAAAAAACTAATAATGCCTGCTAGGATTTTGAAAAGTTTGGAGGCTTTGTTTAGGATGTAAGGGAGAGAGTGGCACTCCAAAAAAAATCTGAAAAAAAGGGCGAAAGCTATTAATAACATAGTGTAAGATAAATGTGTTAAGGAAAGGATAGTGGAATAAAGTGTTTGAATGGTTCTCTGAATTAATTTTTTCAAAAATCACTTGTATTACAAGAACCCGTGCTTTAATAGCAAATCAGTAGATAGTCTAGATTTTTCAAAAGCTAAGACACCCAAAATACCTTTAAAAAATCACAGGGTTGGGCGCCTGGGTGGCCCAGCGGGTTAAGCCTCTGCTTTCCGCTAAGCCTCTGCTTTCCGCTCAGGTCATGGTCTCAGAGTCCTGGGATCAAGCCCCGCATCAGGCTCTCTGCTCAGCGAGGAGCCTGCTTCCCTGCCCCCTCTCTCTCTCTGCCTACCTCTCTGCTGACTTGTGATCTCTCTCTGTGTCAAATAAATAAAATCTTTAAAAAAAAAAATCACAGGGCCGTCTGGCTGGCTCAGTTGCTAGACCATGTGACTTCTTTTTTTCTTAAGATTTTATTTATTTATTTGACAGAGAGAGAGAGATCACAAGTAGGCAGAGAGGCGGGGGGGCGGTGGTGGGAAGCAGGCTCCTCGCTGACCAGAGAGCCCGATGTGGGGCTCGATCCCAGGACCCTGAGACCATGACCTGAGCCGAAGGCAGAGGCTTAACCCAGTGAGCCACCCAGGTGCCCCTAGACCATAGGACTCTTGACTGATCTTGCAATTTTGAGTCTGAGCCCCACGTGGGAAGTAGGTACTACTTAAAAATAAAATCTTGAAAAAATCATTCTTGGTGATGGTAATGACTGTGTTTACTAAAGCCCTCAAAAATGCAAATATGAATTATATGAATCAGGTGACCAAAATCATACTTTTGTAACATTTTCATTTATGGAGATGAGAACCAGCCTCAATGAATCTCATTTTCTGAAGTGGTCATAGGTAGATGCTGGGAATCAAATTCATGCCCTCAGAGAAGCAGATCTGCCACAAATTTTCTATTTTCCTCTGCTCCTGAAAACCTAACTTGTGCCCAGCATCGTGCTGGTTTCCTCTGCTTTCCTTGTGCTTATGAGTAAAAGAAAATAGGTCATAAGTTCAAATAAGGCAGTTTCTGGTAACTTGGGACAAGTGCCATCAAATGAGGTGTGAGGAAAGTACTACCAGAGTGAAGGAGAGACACAGATTCCTTAGTACTGAAAGGGTCAAGAAAGGATTCATGAAAAGGATGTCATTTAAAGAGGGCACAGAATTTTGGCAGCATCACAAAGTCATCCCAGGTTAAAGAAAGGTGTAGAATGATCAAAACAAATAAAAGAGATTCCACAAGTAGCCTAGAAAACTCTAAGTTATTCTAAGAACTGATTTAGCATTAAAGACTTTGATTTAGACTCAAATGACTGCACGCATTTCCATTATTCCACAGTATAAATTCCCAATAACATGACCTCTCTTCTGGGTCCGCTTTAAATTCATCAGAAAATCCTGAGTGTTAGCAAGGATTGTTAAAGTAGGGCCCCAGGTAGAGAGATTTAATATCCTTAAGTTTTAAGACCCAAATATTAGGTGTTCTACTTTGTGGTGAATTTACTGCCACAATAAAGATTTGTAAAAGGAACTGGAAAACACTTGTTAATTTTCTCATGACCTAAGGCTGATGACATAAAGGTCAAACATTGTATTTCCATCCACGGGGAGGAGAAGCAGTATAACAGCCCTGAGATTTAGAAAATTTTCAAGTTCCAAGACCAAAAGGCTCAATGCTTAAAATGAAATATTAGGAAAATATGAGCGTACAGCTGAGATACCCCCTCCCTTAGCCTTTAAAACCCAACTGTCCTGCTTACTCATTCTATTTTTTCAAAAATATTTAAATATGGGAAGAACATTTGAATGCCAGAAAACATAACTTTTCTTCCTGTATTTCTCAGATAAGAAAACAAGTCTAGGGGCGCTTGGGTGGCTCAGTGAGTTGAATGTCCAACTCAGTTTTGCTCAGGTCAGGAACTCATGGGTCTTGGGACGGAGCCCAAGTTGGGCTCCACACTCAGCAGGGGCATCTGCTTGAAGATCCTCCCCAAATGCCCCTTCTTCCACTCTCTCTCAAATAAATTAATTGATTTAAAAAAGAAAAAGAAAACAGGTCTAGAGACAAAGTATGGCTTTTCCTAGTGTAAAATACTCACAATGTACCATACTACCTTTCTCTCTACTGCCCATTAAAAGCCTCCCAAAATCCATTGTCAAGTTAACTAAAGTCAGGCTCTGACCCTAATTGTTGGGGTTTTTTGATAGGTGGACAAAGGCTTGCATCTCCTTGAGCATTATGTGCTTGTCAGATATAATCAGTAAGGACTTTTTTCCCTTTGTGTCTTCTCCCGGAATCTGTACTGGCAAATTCCATTCTATAGGCCAGCACTCTTTAGTAGAACTTTCTGCAAAGATGGAAATGTTCTATAACTCTGTTGTCTAGTATGGAAGCCACTAGCCTTGCCACCAGTGCTTAAAATGTGTCTAGTACAATTGAGAAACTGAATTTTTAATATTATGTAACTTTCACTGATGTGAATTTAAACAGCTAAATGGGGATGGACAACACAGCTATAGAAAGTCAGTCAACCTGTGTACTGTGTTTAGATGTTTGTGCTATGTATGCTAAACAACTCAGGCATTAAGTATTATGTATGGATAATACCTATGGAATAACAAAACATTAAAAACTCTTAAAATGAAGAATCATCGGGGTGCCTGGGTGGCTCAGTCATTAAGCGGCTGCCTCCAGCTCAGGTCATGACCTCAGGGTCCTGGGATAGAGTCCTGCATCGGGCTCCTTGCCCAGTGGCAAGCCTGCTTCTCCCTCTCCCAGTCCCCCTGCTTGTGTTCCCTCTCCTGCTGTGTCTCTCTCTGTCAAATATATAAATAAAAAAAGAAAATCATCAAGGTCCAGATAAATACATGCATAGATATATGGAAGTCAGATGACCTCAAGAAACAGAGAAATCGAAGAATTTCTATAAACCAGTATATTCAAGGAAGGGATGATTTAAAAAATTTAAAGAGAGAGAGAGTGAGCTCTGAAAACAACCTCATGAGGCACAATTACAGGATTTAGGAATTTTTAGGATTTAGGAATATTTAGAGAACACCAAAGAAAACTGGTTTGGGAAAGGTGGTGTCCTGGGGAGCAGAGAAGTTTTTATCTGGAAGGGAGGATGCTCAGACCTGGCAGTTGTCAGTCAGGATACAGATATGATTTCCTTCTGTGAGATCTCACAGGTATTAACCCCCAGAGTTTTAAAGCAAAAGATCAGTTGATTAGAACATCCTGTAGCAGCCCAGGCACCAGCTAAGATAGAAACCTTGTGGGTAGAACAAAGATATTAGGAGAAAAAGAAGCAACGATGAATTAGAGATTGACTTCAGAGGTTTATTGTAATGCCACAGTAGATCTGTAAACCTGTAAAGACAGACATTTTTCTTTTCTTTTGTATCCTTATTGCATATAAGAAATAGTGTCTGTGAATATTTGATGAATTAATGAATAAGTGAACGAATAAATAAATGAAAGGCAGAGAAATGGGAATAAAAATCTGAAACCTTTCTATTTTAAATAAAGCTGATGTTTTTTCATTGTTTTTCTCCCATAGTCACTTTTTTTATCCACTGCTTAACCTCTTTTACAGGAAGCGTCAGACTCCTGTCTTCATTCAAAAATCTGGACCTTGCTGAGAACCAAGGTTCTAAAATCCCCTGTGGTCACCACAATGCCTAGCAGGCCTGACTGTTGAATAAAATGCATCTAAATACTTCCTGTTGTTCCTGAATGCTTTACCCTCAAAGGTATATTTGATTACACTGGGGTCAGGTGACTGAGACAAACTCGGACCAGATTTTACAAAATACGGCCATTCTAAAATCTTGGACAAGGCTTCTGTCATGATGCTTTTTCCTTCCCCATTCCCTTCCGCACATACTGATGTCTATCTCAGGAAATGTGATTATAGTTATTGACTGACAGGACAGGACCCAGTTGGTCATGAGGACAATAATCTCACAGAGAATTAAACTAGCATCAGAAGGAATACTTGGAAAACTCTCAGTCCAGAAACACGTTATCTGCTAGCTTTCGCTGACTGAAATAAGTTCTTTAGGGTTTCCTTGGGATTTAATGGAGCATCTGTTGTATGAGGACTGTGTAGTTGACTTGGCTCCGTATGAGAGCCACAATAACCCTGTAAGGTTATCCTTATTTTCTAAGTTGTGAGTCAACTTAGAAAAGTTTGGTAACCTCACTAACAGCACGGGTAAATAAGTTATCAGAGTGAGGTTTTTAATCCAGGGTGGACCCAAAAATCTAATGCTTCGTCTAAACCACAATTACCTCAAGTGGATTATTCTTTGCCTATTTCTTTTGTAGGAACGTTAGGTAACTTCCTCATATTAAAAGACCTAGGTGCTCAGGGACAGCAAATAAAGTAGAAATAAGAAGTACCCCAATAGAAAAAGTGTCTATAATCACTAAAAAAGAGAGGGAAAAGCAGCCTTTATTCCTGAGCCCCGACGGAGAACTAGGTGATAATGGGGACGTGAGTGGGGGGGCCTAAAAAAACCCTAGCTGTATCAGGTGCATCAAAACCCATCCCAACACAGTTGCCTGACACCTACAGTTAGGATAATTTCTTGTCGTGTTCAGAGTACGCGCGTCTGGAAGCTTAACTCTGACCACTAGAGGATGCTGTGGTCTCCCAAGTGACCCAGCCAAACCTGAGCCTAACAGCTAGCCAGACACCACGTTCATGGAAGCTCTGGAAGCAACATGGCTTCCTGCGTCTCGTCCGGGATGCTAGAGGACACTTGAAGGGCACCCTTCATACGGAACAACTTAGCCACAATAAACGGAACTTAAATCACTGAATGCTAGAAATCATCGTATCTGCTCTGGACCATTATACAGGTCTGGAGAGAAGAAGCTGGAAGGTTATAGATAGAAACAACACATAATAAACCCAGTGCCCTCAGGGGTTACGCTCCATCTCTCTCTGGCCTGTGAAAAAGTAAAGAGAAGCAGCCTGGCCATAGTTTTGGAGCTGCCGACCTGACAGATGCCAAGCCAAGTTCTCCAGCCACAAACCAGACAAACAAGCAGGGAAAGGATCAACAACTAATGGTAACTAAAAGCCAATTCAGGAGTCACAACTCGAGGATCTAATGTTGGTTTTTCGATTTTGGGGGTTGTTTTGTTTTTGCCTGCCGGTCTGGATTTGGAAAGGAAGGGACGAAGGGAAATTCTGCCCTCCCCTATGGACCAGGCGCCGCAGGCAGACAGAAGAGTGTCCTTTGGTGCGAATTCTTACCCTTGCTGGCTTGACCCGTTTTCCCAAGATCCCGCCTGCGGCGTCCGGAGTGAGCGGGAGACCCCGCGTTCTCGGCCTGGTCGCCAGACACTTCCGCCGAGGAAAAGTCGTTTCCGCCCAGCCTCAAGGCTGCGTACTTGGGCGAGACGCCCTTTTCTGTAGGGCGTCTCATAAACGGATAAGTTTATCTGCCCCGAAAGCTCCCCCTGCGGCCCCTGTACCTCAACACTATCTTTGTTGAGGTTCCCCTGCTCCCTCAGCTTCAAGCAGAACTTCTCCCCCGAGGCCTCACAGGGAACCCGCTCGGGCCCCGGAACCAGTCAGTCTTGAAAGCGGACCCGGTCCAACCCTGAACTCGGTCTGGTTTCCACGTCGGACCCAGTGCTCCCTGGACCCAGTTCCACTTCTAAGTCAGCCCGGTCTGACGTGGGACCCAGTCCGGTTTCTAAGCCGGAAACTGTGTGTTCCCGAACGTTGTCTGGCTTTGGAGTTGGACCCAGTCTGCCGGGGGACCCAGTCCGGTTCTTTAAGCCGGAACCAGTATGACACCAAACGTCATCTGGCTTTGAAGTCGGACGCTTCTGACGGGGGACCCAGTCCGGTTTCTTAAGCCAGAACCTGAATGACCCCCGAACGTCGTCGGGTTTTTAAGTCGCACCCAGTCTGATGTGGACCCAGTGATGTGACCCCGAACGTCGCCCGGCTTTGAAGTCGGACGCGTCTGACGGGGGACCCAGTTCGGTTCTCTAGGCCGGAACCAGTGTGAGCCCGAACGACGTCCGGTTTTGAAGTCGGACCCAGTCTGACGGGGACCCCATCCGGTTCTCTAAGCCAGACCTGTGTGAGCCCGAACGTCGTCCGGTTTTAAAGTCGGACGCGTCTTACGGGGGTCCCTGTCTGGTTTCCAGTCAAGCCCAGCCTGACCGCGGCCAGCCGCTGAGTCCAGTTGGGAGAAAGAAATGGTCCAGTAAAGGCTGAGAGCTTTGCGGTAAAAGCTGAAGAGCCGGGATCCGATGGGGACGTGCCCTACCTCGCGAGAAGCTCGAGGACCCGCGGGCTCCAGGGGCAGCTCGGGTGCCTGCGCCTGGCTGCTGCTGGTCGCTCCGGGCTCCATGGGGTCCCTCTTCTGTCTCTGGGACCGGGAAGAGAGAAACTTGAGGCACGTGACAGACTGAGGAGTTCATGCGGACAAAACCTGCTTCGAATCGGTAACTTCCGGTCTGGCGGGTGGAAAGGAGCTCCGAGGGGCTGGACTGCAGGAAAGTCATCTGCGGCCGAAGAGAGCGGGAACAGAACCGTCGTGTGACCCGATGACTCGCAGGTTGCTCACGGCGAGGTCACTTGCCTTTCGGGCGCAGCCGAGGTCAAGCAGGCGACCTAGCGAGGGCGAGTCCTGGTTGATGGACTGGAGATTCCGTTTTGGGGGAGCAGAAGCGGCGCTTCAGGCGTGGTTCGGGGCTGCGGGGCTTAGTTGGCATCACTGACTCGATTCTGGGCCTCTCGTCTTGCTTTAACAGACCTGTCGGAAGCATGTGGATG
The DNA here is from genome assembly GCF_922984935.1 of Meles meles. Classification (NCBI taxonomy): domain Eukaryota; kingdom Metazoa; phylum Chordata; class Mammalia; order Carnivora; family Mustelidae; genus Meles; species Meles meles. The sequence continues at coordinate 98,739,310 of NC_060068.1, forward strand.
ACGGTGTTCGTGTCTGATAGTCACATTTTTAAAAGACGTATTTGCAAGCGGAAATATGTGTAGAAGAGAGAGACCACAGGATTAATAAGAACTGGACACTCCGTCCTATCATACATGGTTGAAGGAGGTGGGAGAATTTGGTCCGAAGAAAGGAGAACGTTCAGGTATCTGGTAGGTCTTTTCAAACCATTTCAGAAAGTTAACACAACGGAAGCAGAGACGTCTGACCTTTCCTTGGTCGCTGTGTGATAAGCTGGAGGACAGTAGCATCTGGGAGCTGCTCCATTAATATTCTTGTCCTTACATCAGGGGATAGGGAAAGATACGAGCGTGTTCTGGTTGGCCACGAAGGGAGAATGTAGACTAATTGAGGATTAAAGCAGGCCGATTAGCGTATACTAGGACGGTCATGATCAGAGGCCCTGGTTTCTTGTGCTTGGGCTGAAACCCAGCTTTCCTACCATCAACCGCATGACCTAGGAGAAGCCAGAGAATTTCCTCATCTCTGGATGAATAAGTTTCCCAACAGTTAGCACCGTGTCTGCCATACAGTTAAGTGCTCAAGAATTACCAGCTGTTTGTTGTTACTATTTTTATTGTTATTCGTCTTGTAACACTTAGAACCCACCAAAAAGATCTCCTGGTGCATTAACATTTCCCTGATAGTAGGGATTTTTCTTCTTCAGGTGCTAGTTCATCACATTATTGAACTATCAGCGGTTTTATGGAAGAGATTCTCGGCTGCGTACAAGATGACACTAAAATCTCTTCGTTTTTAACTATAAAAAATTTTTAGAATTATAAACCACAGCCCTCCGAATAGGAATGGGACTGATAACAAGTATTATGGATGGAGTTTTACGGACAGGATTTGTGGTCCCCACTGTTAGGTCTCCATCTAGAGGAAACCTAAGAACTATAGCTCTCTTTAAATGCAAAAGCACAGTTACAGGTAAACTCCAAGAAGGCATGGTCACAGGGCCAACAGATTTTTATAGTTTCCTTTGCTGGTTTCAGAGTATTTGAAATGTGAAGCTATCAGAGGGTAATAGTTTATATAAAAAGATTTTTGTCTCATTGAAGAAGTACACGTGATTGAAATGAAACATTAAAAAAAAACTGTACAAACCTCCTGAGAAATAGGAACATGACTGATACTGTAATTTTATTTCCATTTCTTTGACCCAATTTATCCCCAGAAGCCCTAGTTTAATCCAACTAAGTAAAAATACAATTGATTTGCGTAATACAGGAAGTAATTTCATAAAAAGATACAAAGCTCTTACTTTTCAAAGTCTTAGCACTGCCAGCCATTTCCTTTGCTTTTTTTCCCCCATTGTTTTAGTGGTAGCTAACTTTGAGCTCAAAATATGAAATGTATAGATATTAAATAATGTTCAGGAAAAAGGAATAACATAAATCTTCTGCTTTTCAACAAATCAGTATTCACTGAAAAGTTCTACGCAAGGGACAAATAAGGCTGGTTGGAGAGCAAAGCAAAAGACAGGTGGGTGGCATGCTGTTTAAGTTCTTGCCTATTTGAGGTGTCATTGGGTAACACATTCTCCTCATAGCGTGTGTAATCATGAATAAGGAGTGTAAAATAAAATTAATACTGTTTTTTTTGGCTTTTTATTATTCCCTGCTGAAGGAAGTAAAAGAAATAAGAGAAAGTTGGGGATTAAGAGTCACCCACCAGGCAAAATTTGCATTAGAAACACAAACACAAAGAGAAAACAGCAGAATAAGTAAGAAAAACACATACCTGTGGAAGTAGTAGGGGGGAAAGGTAGGAAGAGTCATGCATACTATTAAACAAAAAAATTAGATGTAAATGCCTGAGTAGAAAAAGAATGAGAAGCAGAAAGACAGGGAAAATGTAGCAAATTTTTGTTTTTTAGTTTTTTTCAAGATTTTATTCGTTTATTTGTCAGGAGAGAGTGAGCACAAGCAGGGGAGCAGCAGGCAGAGGGAGAAGCAGGCTCCCCACTGAGCAGGGAGCCCGATGCAGGGCCCCATCCCAGGACCCCGGGATCATGACCTGAGAGCCGAAGGCAGCAGCCCAACTGACTGAGCCACCCAGGCTCCCAAATTTAGTAAGTTTTATACTGAATGTGGCTCTGGAAGGCCAGCACCTTATTAGATTTTGAACTGTTCATGTTGAATTTCAGCTTTTAAAATCTTCTTTATGTGCTGAAATGAATTATATGTTTGTTTTTTAAACTTACAACTTTTGAAATAAAAATTTGGGGGAGTTCTGGAGATCTATAAAACCTGCAAAAAATGTCTTAATAGAAAATAACCCTCAAACCTTAAAGATGTTGCATCAGGTAAAAGTTTAATAAGGACTAATAAAGCTCATAGGAACTAACCTGTGTTGAGTAGTTCTACATGCCAGTGCCTACATTAAATGCCTCCCATGAATTCATTCTCCCACTGAATCCTCACCGAGAACTCTGAGGTCCTCATTTCAGTAATGAGAAAACAGATTCTCATGGACTGAAGGTTAGAATGAGTCAAAGTGCACAGCTCCTTGGCCTCTCTGTCATGTTTAACTATCCATCTCCCACTACTTGCTCCCGCTGTCTCTGCCTTCTGTAACAGTTAGTGCCTATGGCTTTTCCTTCTTTCAAAATTATTACTGCAGGTGTTCTGAATCTGCCATGTTCTCTAGTCATTGCATTACTTTTCTGACTGAATGATCCTCATTGTTTTACTTCTCCATGATTCCTATCCACACACAAGCACACATCATTCCCACACACCTCCATTTGTCTTTTTCTTGGCTTCTCAGAATGCAGGTATCACCTTCTCAGAATGCAGGTATCACCTCCTCTGAGGACTCTTTCTTAATCCCCTATAACTCCTGTTAAGTGGTCCCTGCTTTTTGCTCCTTTTATGTGCTTATCAATTTCCAAAATGTCTGAGAACTCTTTTGCTGCAGAAGCCCTGGGCTCTCCAAAGTTTTCTAACCTTTCCTTCTTTCTTGGCTTTTAGGCATCCCAAACACTCTGAGGTCTGAGAGAGTCACTAAACTTGTTTCACAGCCAAACACCGTTTCCCCTTCCCCAGTCCATGCTCACTGGAAAATCTCTGGTATTGAGCTGAGCTACAAAGTGAGGACCAAAGAAATTTTCCATGGATCTTGGGCAATGGAATACTTCCCTAAAGCACGCTATGCCTCAAATCCAACCTCTTGGTAATTGCTGTCACTAAGCCCAGCATTACTTCTGATGTTGTTTAATGTACCTGACTAGATGCGCTCTGCCTGTCCAAGGTTATTCAGCCTGCCTCCCCTCCAACATACCGTGGCATGGGTCCTCTTTACAGCGCCATCGCTTTCTGAACCAGTGAATGCCTCCAAACCACGAAATAGTTACACTTCGGTGAAAAAGCTGTAGTAGCTACACATTATCTACTAAAGAAAGTTCTGATTTAGTTTAGCGGTTACAAGCTCTCAGGAATATAAAACCACATGTGTTCCTGCCTTCATTCTAGACATTTTTTTTTAAACCACGATATTGGCTTTCTGCACTCCTTTACAATGTCAGTATTCACACCTCGCTTTCCAGATATGTGGGATCAGTTGATTTGGGTGGAGCCCTCTCCACTTGTCATTTCACTCAGTTGTTAGGTCTCCCATAAATTTTTTCTGCCTTCTCAACTGTTCTCCTCTTTTTTTTTTTTCTTTTTAAAAAGATTTTAGTTTTAAGTAATCTCTACAGGCCACATGAGACTCCTGCTCATAACCCTGAGATCCAAAGTCACATGCTCCACCAACTGAGCCAGCCACTTGTTCCTCAAACTGTTCTCTTCTAAATTCCTGTAGTACTTTTTGGGTTCCTCTCTTATTTAACTGTATACAGTCAACCTTGAAATACAAGAAAGTGTGTTCATATTTGCTCATTTCCTTTCTTTTCTTTTCTTTTTTTTTTTTTTTTTGAGGAACGGGGAGTGTGGATGCTCAAGAGCGGGGGAGAGGCAGAGGGAGAGAGATTAGTAAGCAGGCCACACCCAGCATGTAGCCCAACCTGGGGCTCAGTCTCACAACCCTGAGATCGTGAGCTCAGCCGAAATCAAAGGTCAGATGCGTAACTAACTGAGCTCCCCAGGTGCCCCCATGTTTGTTCATTTCTTTGTTTTAGTTTCCCCAGGGGAGTAATTGAGTTCATAAGTGTCTTTGTATCCCGTATTATGAGACTGATGTGCTACCTACTGCGCTAACGAGGCACCTTGTATCCTGTATTATACAACCACAAAACATTCTCAGTACACTGGCTTAATAAAGAAATAAATATTAATTTTATATGAAGAATCTGAGGGCATTCAACATTTTTTAGAAGTTGAGTTTTCTTCTTTCACATTTTGTGACACTCCTGTTTGAAAATTGTAGTGTGGAAAAGAAACTTTTCCTCAACCAATTAGACTCAGTGACTAGGCCCCCAAAATTAAACTGACAGGTAACCAATTAACAGGAGAGAAAAAAATCATTCATGTGCATATGGAAGTTAACAAAAGAAATAGGTAGCTCACTAAACAGTTAACTTCATATAGACTTGTATGCCCAATTCAATAGAGGAAAGAGAGAGAGCAGGAAAGGCTTCTGTGGAAAAAACAAATAGGTTTCTTCAGGAAAGACAAATGGGTTTTTAGGGGAAAAGAGATTTAAAAATTGGCCATGTTTGTCTGTGCAGGTGTGAGTGGTCTGTCTTCTTTAGGACCATATTTGTATTTATAGTAGTATACTTTTATTCTTTTTCCTCCTACTAGACCTGCCTCAAAGAGGGAATTTATGGCAGCCTTATTTCCCAGAAATTGCTGCTTTTCGTCAGATAGGAGAAACTATGAGAAGGTTTATTTCTGTTTCTGTTTCTGTTTTTTTAGATTTATTTATTTGAGAGAAAGAGAGGGCCGGGGGAGTGGGAGGGGCAGAAGGAAAGCACATGCTCTGTGCTGAGCATGGAGCCTGGCTCGGGTCTCCATCTCACAACACTGAGATCATGACCTGAGCTGAAATCAAGAATTGGACACTTAACTGACTGGGCCACATGGGGACCCTTCCTTCTGTTTTCATTGAATCTCAGATATCTTTAGCTTAAAATATTTATCATGTTTATCATACCAACTCTGGAATTCCTAGTAGGTCCCTAAAATCGAATCACATGTTTAAAGAATTTAACTAAATATATTGATTAAATGGGGTTGTGATGAAATTTTGAACAGTAGAAATCTAAAAAGAAATAAGACATCCTTATAAGAAAAATAGTGCCTTCATTAATTAGGTGGTTAACTTTTTATTTTCTACTTGATTGAATATTGTGTATTTATATTTTTGTGACCTTCAAAAACTGATTTAGGTTTTATTTTAAATTACATATATAATATTTATAATATATAATAATGATTCTGCAGTTGCAGCTACAGTTTTACTGTGCTACAATAATTATTTAATTAATTAATTATTTGATTTTGCTTTCATTAAAAGATATTCCCACTATCAGGGCATCAGAATCTTTCCTTGTCATAATCCAAAGGACCCTAAAAATAAACCCTAACACCCCTCCCCACCCAATCATGTCCATTACAGTATTATCCTTAATAGTCAAGATATGGAAATAACCTCTGTCCGCTGATGGATGATGGATAAAGAAAATGTGGAACACACACACACACACACACATGAATATTATATAGCCATATAAAATGAAATTTTGTCATTTATGACAGCATGGATGGACCTTGAGAACATTATGCTAAGTGAAATAAGTTAGACAAAGACAAATACTATATGGTCTCACTTACATATGGAATCTAAAAAACAAAACAAGATACAGAGAACAGACTGATGGTTGTCAGGGATTGGGGGAAAGGAGGTAAACTGAGTTTGCCAGGAATTACCTGTTCATGGATTATTTGTTAGGTATTTCCAAGAGTGAAGACCAACTGGAATTTTTTTCTGAATTGTTACATATTGAATATAAAGGTTATTAATCGTATTATGATTAGGGGAAAATTTAAAATTTTCTCCAGTCTACTTCCTTAAAGTGAATGGGACTCTGGTACTATCCTTCCAATACCTCTTACCTTCATCAGCCTTAAATGAATAATGTATGTGCTTTTGCCTCTGTTCTCAGTGGGAGAAAGGAAAAGGTTAGTAGCTGAAGAGATTGGAGTATTTTGTAGAAGGACCTTTCTTAATCTCCATAACACCTAGTAGTTGTTGATGAGAAACTGGAACTTAAAATGGAGCCCATTTATTTGCCTCATATTATGACATGTGACTTGTAATACCAGTAACTATCAATATTTTAATGTATTGTCAAAATACTCTAACTTATTGGGGGTTTTGTTGTTGTTGATAAAGTATATGATATAGACAGTAACACTCAGGCACTATTTTTACATTGTCAATCTTCCTTCATCCTTCCTCTTCTGGAACTTAGAACATAGCGCCCCCACTCATATCTCTACTCTTATGCTCTAACTTGCTAAGTAGGTGAAGTTTGTTTTTGATAGGGAGTGGGTATTCGCTGTCATCAAGTAAGCAGCGGTAATCTTCCTGACCCCTCAGGGACTAGACCATTCCTTTCATTCTTTCCCAGTGATCATCCTATAACCCCTTAGTCACCATCCTATAACCTAGGATTTACATTGGCTTCTCCTGTAGTAGTGTGTCCCTCCTGTGAGGACACACTTTCTTCCTAATCTTTCCCTTCCCCTTATTTCACAAGGTCATTTATATCTACTCTTTTAAAAATCAATCTAAGTAAGACCTTTTAGTCCACATTCTAGGTGAGGATATTGAACTTGAAGAGGTTCAGTAATTGCCTACTGCCAAAGAAGAGCAGGATGAGAATGCCTAACTGTTTGACTCTGTTACACCTTGCTGCTTCCTCCATACATTAAATATTGTCAGTATGAATTACAATAAAAAAGATCAGGTAATGTCTACATGTACCATGCATTTGGTAGGCAAAGGGAACAATTCCCACAAAGTAGTAGCAAAAGTGTTCATATATATGTACCTGAGGTTTTGATTCTTAAAAAATAACTTAAAAACACAATTATATTTTTTAACTTTAAAACAAAGTTTTTGTCTCTGAGTATTTTCTCAGTTGAGAGATAATAAACATTCCAATTTTTTTTTTCTTTTTTAAGATTTTATTCATTTATCTTCCAGAGAAAGAGAGATCACAAGTAGGCAGAGAGGCAGGCAGAGAGAGAGGAGGAAGCAGGCTTTCCTCTGAGCAGAGAGCCTGAAGCGGGGCTCGATCCCAGGACCCTGAGATCATGATCTGAGCCAAAAGCAGAGGCTTCAACCCACTGAGCCACCCAGGCACCCCCCAATTTTTGACATTAAAAAAAAATTCCCTTAAATACAAAGATGGTAGGAACCTGTGGCCTTCAGGATTAAAGAAGAGCTTTTACTTCCTCATATACCTGCTGGGATTCAACCTTCACCTAAGTGCTGAACTTAAACTGCAGTTACCCTGCTCTTTTTCCCTCACATAATAAATCTACTTGTCTTCACTTGGAAAACGTTTTTCTTCTACTCATTCACTACCCTTTCCCCACTACTTTATTCTTGTATGGGTGGAGAAGGTGGGTCAGTACCCTTCTGTTGAGCTCTGCTGGCCTTGTGTGCACACCACTCAGCATGCACTTACGAGTCATGCTTTAGTTAGCACTTGTGTGATCGGTATCTCTCATTAAAGTCCCGTAAGAGCAGAGGACATGTCTTATCCATATCTTTGTCTTCTGGAGGCTCAATAAACGCTTGGAAAATGAACTTTCCCAAATAACTCTCACTATTAGAGTCTCCCCAAAACTACAAATCCATAAATTAAAATGAAATCATACTTTTTCAGACTGAAAACAAATTTCAGTTAAATGCAAAGGATAGGGGCGCCTGGGTGGCTCAATGGGTTATAGCCTCTGCCTTCGGCTCAGGTTATGATCTCAGGGTCCTGGGATCGGGCCCCCATCTGGCTCTCTGCTCAGTGGGGGTCCTGCTTCCCCCGCCCCCGCCTGCCTCTCTGCCTACTTGTGATCTCTGTCTATCAAATAAATAAATAAAATCTCAAAAATTTTTTAAATAAATAAATAAATGCAAAGGATAGATGGATTCTGTTATTCCAGATAGATTATGGTGATAAAATATGAACATAAAATAAAAATTATTTTCCATTGATCAATAATATAATTAATGGACAATAATACAATTTATTAATTGAAAGTAATAGTTATTTTCTTGGTTCCTTCTCTTTTTTCCTTTTTAAAAAGGTTTTATTTATTTATTTGATGGAGATAGAGAGCAGAAGTAGGCAAAGCAGCAGGCAGAGGGAAAGGAAGAAGCAGACTCCCCGCTGTGCAGGGAGCCTGGTGCAGGACTCAATCCCAGGACCCTGGGATCATGACCTGAGCCAAAGACAGCCACTTAACTGACTTAGCCACCCAGACACCTTCTTAGTTCCTTCTTAAAATGATGTGAAGTTATTTTTAATTGATGGTAACTAATTGTGGTCAGGTTAAAGCTGCCTCTGGCTGTAGGAATGAAAATTACACTTTGGCTCAACATCATGGATTTCACCAGGCATGATCTGGCCTACTCCTCTGTTGAAAATCCACTCTACTGTAGAAGTTGATGCTGAGTCCCTGTAATAACATTATTCTTGAGGGAACCAGACTGCTACTTGGTGGCAGGTTGGTTTCATTGGACCCCTTAAAGCAACACAAATTTATTCTCTTACCATTCTGGAAGAGTCAGCTGGACTTGTCCCTTCTGAAGTTTCTGAGAGGAGAATCTGTTAACTTTGCCTTTTTCAACATTTAATGGCCTGTCTGCATTATTTGTCTTACGGCTTCTTTTTCATCTTTGAAGTATACCATTCCAATATTTTCTTCCATCAGAACATCACCTCTCCTCTCCTGTGCAAGTATATCCCTCTTATAAGGATAGTTGTGGTCACATCATTGGGACCACCCAGAAAATCTTAGATAAGCACCCTGTCTCAAGATCTGTAACTTAATCGCATAAGTAAAATTCCTTTAATAACACATTAATAAATTCCAGGGATTAGTAGGTATATATTTTGGGCTGCCATTATTCAGCCTACTACAACTATCAGTGAATTTATGCCACAGAAAACAAAGTGAGTCATTGGGGCCATACTCTAGGAATTCATTCATACTCTGATATACTTTATCATCTAGAAACATTCACCTCTATAGATCATTAAATGATCTTCTGAAGACTCAGTTACAGTATTTCCTAGCAGATAATACCATCTGAAGGTATGATGCTCTTCTTAAGGATGTGGCATATACTTTGAACCAGCAGTCAAAATTTGTTGTTTCAGTCATAGCCGGAATAGACACCTTTGGAAAGCAAGGGACAAAGGTATGGTAATGAACTACTTAAATATAATTTTTTGGTTTTTCTGGGGGCACCTCAGTGGCTCAGTCGGTTAAGTGTCTGCTTTTGGCTCAGGTCATGATCTCAGGGCCCTGGGATGGAGTCCTGCTTTGGGCTCTCTGTTTACTGGGAGTCTGCTTTTACCTTGCACTGGCCCCTGCCCCCACTCTTGTGTTCTCTCTCTCTCTCTCAGTTAAATAAATGAAATCTTCATTTAAAAAATTGGGGGTTTTTTGGTCCCTATGAATTTAAACTGATTTTTTTAAAGGTTTTAATTCCCAAGGGACAATGTTTCCACCACATGACCTAATGGTTTTATTGAACTGGAAGATTATACCATCACCTAGCTGTTTGAGTATCCTCATGCCACTGAGACAACAAGCAAAGCAGGGGTCTTGATCTCTATTATTAAGGAGGATGCTATTTCACATTGGGGACAGGGCGGATTATGTCTAGACCCCAGTGGATTCACCAGGGTGCCTCTCCTTTCTTCTAAGTTCAGTAACACAGTTAATGGAAAACTAAAGCAACCCAACAAAAAAGATGACTAAGAACTTTAAGAGCTGAAGTTTGAATTACTCCACCAGGTAAAGAATCTTAACTAGATGAGGTGCTGCTTGAGGTCAAAGAGAACCTGGAGTGAGGAGAAGAGTGAATTACAATTATTATTGTAGACTCAAGACCCGCTACGTTTATAGAAATGGTGACTTGGTGGCAGTTACATATGATTTCTTTCTTACATTCTTTCTTTCTACATAATTAAGTATTTAGATTACGGGATATCCAGGGTCTGACCATTCCTGTTTGTAAGCAAAGTAGCTAGTTGTGTTAGGTAAGAGTATGATATTGTTGCGATTGTTGTTCAATGAAGTTTAAGGGCAGAAGAGATGTGAATGAACATAATAACTAAGGGGCAGGGGCAGACCCTGGTGATTCTTTGTCTGCTAATTGTCAGCTCTATCCGCACTCTACAGTACTCTTTTCTATAAGATTGGGAAAATGGAGGCCCCAAAGCTGTATTTCCCAGGTTCCCTTGACACATGAGGCTATGAGATACAAAAAGGAGGTAAGAGGAAAGTTATTTTATTTTCTGTTATTGATGGTACATCAAGAAATAGCAGCAGCATCAGTAGGAGTATGATCTGAGTTCCTGCTTAGCTCTGAAGTGTGTGTGCAAACCGAAGCTGCAGGATTATAAACTTTTGCATTCCTGCTCAACCGCAGGGGGCAGTTTCAGCATCAGTGACAACACCTCAGGCACCTCCTGTAAAAGCGAGCTAGGCTCCAGTCCAGAGTCAAGAGCAACTTCTAGTTTCTAGGTAACACTCTTCTCTCTTCTATTCCTTCAGCCCTTTTAAGAGCATTTAAACCAATTCCTTGCATTAAATGCCTATTCTAAATACTTGGAGTAGTCTGGCTTCTCAGCATGACACTGATACAGATACGAACCTCCAGTTTAGAAAATTTGTGAGAGAACTATTTTTCAAAGTTGTCTGCTCTTTCTAGTCACTGTTTTCTACCTTAAGTTAGAATATTGTTTGGGAAATTGGGCCGGGCGTCTCAGCCAGGGGAAGAGTGTGGCATGGCTAAAGAGGATGGCTACGTAAGAACTTGGTCCAGGCTGAGGGTGAAGGATCACATCCCATCCAGAGATGAAGCTGCTGTGTTGATGGATCCTGGAATAGAACTACCACTCACTCCCCTTCTTTCCTCTGCTAAATCAGAGTCTTATGAAGGAGAGAGCGCAAGGATAAAAAGTCAAAGAATATGCGGGGTCTGTGAGCCAGCACAAAAAGAAGATGTCAATCTGGGGAAGAAAGAAGTATACAGAAGATGCTCCCTTCTCATCCAAAGAGCCCCTACCCCTACCACTACCCCTTTATGTTCCCGCAACAGCTACTGCTAATGGGTAGCCTCTTGTGAGTCCAAATGTTTAAGTGCCTAGATACTCAGCCTCCCTAGGCTCCTCCGTGAGACTGCTGCCTGCTGATCACAGGCATAATCAAGCAAAATGTCCTGAGCCTGGAGGATTCTTGGATGAGCTACTCCTTCTGTTCAATAGATAAAATTCTGAACAACCTAGGACAGGAGAAAAGACCACTGTCCATGGGAAAAGAAAGCACAGCCATCAAAGGAGACAAGGTCTAGGGATGGAAGATTGATGTTGATTAGCCCCCTGCCATCTGTGTAGACAGCAGTCCGAGGAGAGAAACCTGCAAGGCAGGGGGAAACATACCTAGGCATAGGGGCAAGTTGTCTGCAAGGAAAAGATTATCACTGTTCTCAAAGTGAACATGCTAGATTTCTCACTTGTTTCATGCCCCTACTACCAAGTCCTACCCTGGTGCCCTTACTTCTCTCATTTCTACTTTCCTCTCATCTTGCCTTTATTTGTTTTTACCATGTGTAGCTAGAGTTCTCTTGCAAGACAGTGAAGCGTATTATTTCTACCAATTGTATCTATGAGAACCAAAAGGGATATTTTGCCCACCTAATGAGGAAGGAGGCTTATTAATTATGATTTCAGAAAGCTAGACAGAGTTTTCCTCTCAGACATTCAAATGGTCAATGGCCAGAAGTTACTTACCTGACATAAAATACTTTCAGCCAAGTATAGCAGAGAGAATGGTATCAATGACGTAAGTTTTAAAAGAGAGAAGAAGTAAAATGTGGCCTATTTTAAGGAATTAGTATGAAATACTCTTGAGTGTCACTGGAGCAGGCAGAGACCAAGACTGGGACAGAGAACAAGGCTCCCTAACTTTCAGACGGCTCCTGCTTTTTCATAACAACACTGTCTGCAGGTCATTTTCAGGTGCTAGGCAAGGAAGTAAGGAAAAATTCAGCCCTGTAACAGTATCTTTTCAGCAATGAGAAAATCTGTGCTTTGGTCCTAGGAGAGGAAGTTGTGAACTTCCCTAGAATGGATGGAAAGAGAAAGTATGAGCAGTCCTCTCCACTCTGACCTGTGCATCCTTGAGTCCTGTATTGTGTGACATGAAGTTTCTCTTAGAACCCAGAAAAGCCATGTGGGAAGACTTGGTGCTTTTTATGATGCCTGGTGTGGCCCTGACTCCAGCCAATGAGGTTACATGTAATTATCCACCCATCCTTTCAGAATAAAGTAAATTTCAGGGCTCACTTGTTTTTTATTCTGTGAAAAGGAAAACCAAGAATTGGGTGACAGATGGAAATACCTGCCTGTATCTTCCTGGACTTCTGATTTCTCCCCTTTGACAGTCACCAAATCACCACCTGTCTTATTCCCTTTGGAAATGAAGGAGTAGAGAGGTGTGTGTACTTTAGTTTCTCCCCCGATGCCTCGACATTCCAGAAACCAGTTAAGCATACTTCAAGGTAATCGTTTGAAATTAGCTGCAAGTGGGCAAGGATATTTGCTAGGATAAGTTGTTCCCCCTAAACTCGGAAAGAACACTTTAAGTGTGAGAGAAGGAAAACCACTGGTGTAAGGGGTAAGGACAGGACTGGCCAGAGAATGTAAGGTAAGGGACAGAGCAAAACCAAGTCAAACATTAGCGTAGGATTTCCCAGGGCTCAGATCACACCAATATTATACCCATGTGATGGACCATTTTTAGTGTTCCCCTCCCTCCATCCCAGCTCTCTAGTTCTCTTTGCCAAGTCTCTGGTTAACCACTCACCTGACTCCGCTTGTAAATCTTATCTTACTGTTTAACCTGCTGTTTTCTCAACATTTCTGGCTGGATATATCTTTTGCCCCAGGCAGGCCAGATTTTAAGACATGTCCATCTGTCTCCCCAGATCAACTTAATTTAAATGGGTACATCCTCTTTGCTGCCAACAAGAGGGTTTTTTATTGATGTTTCAGGAAAACTGGAATGGAGTTACTTCCCCTAAGACAGAGTGCTACATTTCTTTACTCAAAGCCCCTGGGAAAGAATGACTGATGAGCCAAGGTTTGCATTTTACCATAAGTAACCCAGGGAGTGTATATTCAGTGTGTAGTGTATCTTTCAGTATGTAGTAAGTGGAAAATATTTTTTTCCAGCATTTTCTTTTGGAAAATAGATTTGGTTGAAGTAAGAAAGAGCTATTTAAGTGGCCTCTTTTATGTTAGTATTAATACTAGACTACAGATAAGTCAATTTTCAATGTAAAAACTGGTATTTTAAAAAGTCACTAGGTAAATAAAAATTACGAACTTCCAGCACTTACACCAAGGTGATCCATATATTGAAACATATGAGAATTTTAAAAATCAGAAATACTGATTCTTAGGCCTAAAAGACTATTATAAAAATGAACAGGAGTTTCTGACTAAAAGACTTCTTTCTATAGATTGGTGTAGCATATTCTATATGATTATCTGGGTCCTGCAGTAAACCTGCCCTCATGGTAAACTTGTTTTTGCCATGTTTGCTTACCTTGACTCTCTGATTAGTCTTTCTCTCACTGTCCTTTTAATGGAGGCTACTTTCCTAAATGCTTAATTTCAGGGAACTCTGTCCTATTCCAGAGAATGTACTCCTGATGCTCTTTACCATACCATACTTGAGGTATTTCCTTTCAGCAAGGATGGGCAGAGAATCATATCAGTGCCCAAGCAGTGAGATTTGTGAGAGGGGAGGATGGAAAAGGCAAGGTCTGGCTGTTTTTAAACTCACCTACATAAGCAGTCTCTATAGGGCATTTGAAGTGTACTTCCTTGAAGAATAATTACATCATAAAATTGATCAACAATGAAAATTATTCCTGGACTGCGTACAGGGCTAAGAAAATCCCCTAGCCATTCAGCTCCACCAAGCCCTCCTGTCATGTGAGAGCTATGGAGCAGGACCTCAGGAGTCCAGTGGAGGAGACAGAAGATTGTATTTCATTTCCTACCTCTTCCAGCACCTGCTTTACTCATTTCCTCTAAACTAAGTGCATTTTCATTAGTCAGTCTTTTACTGGCTGGCTTTATCATTTTGGGAGAGTCAACAACTTAGAGGAAAGAAACTCTGAAGGAGAAGGGACTTTTCATTAATATTAGGGCGCTGTTTATTCCAGAGCCTTAGAAAGTGAATTAAAGAAATCTCTCCTGATGATACCAAAATGGGGGCTGGCTTAAGCAAGATAAATAATCACATAAAAAGCTTTCAAGCACCTCCATATTTAATATTAGTCCAGTCTTTGGACAGAGGAGGGGATAATAGATGCCTGTAAAGGCACCTACTGATTAAACATTTTGTGATTTCAGTGTAGAGTGTAACCCTGAGCACAGCCAAGACGTCTGGTAGAAGTTCTTGGGGAAATAGGAACTCAACTCAGGCCACAGAGTCAAATCTAAGTAGTCCACCAGGGATTGAGATGGGACTAGGGTTTACAGTGTATCTCAAAGCTTAAGAAAACATGGGCTAGAATACTAGAGGCCAGAGAAGAGGAGAGAAAGGACAAGGAATATATTATCAGGTCATGATAAAATAAATGAATTATAAATGTCTGGATTCAGAGACATATTATGAAATGTTAGTTTTCTAAGAAAGAACAGAAGGAAAGGAAGCTTAAACATGTTTTCAGTGTCAGCTTCTCAGGGTTTCTCCTTAATGCAGGAAGCCTATTCAGAGTAGCTCTATGAAGGGGATATTTGATTGGCCCAGAAGGACTGCTGGGAGGGAGGGGCCCAGGGCACTTAGAAATTGCCTCCAGAGAGAGCCCTTAACTCCAATCTATACTGCAAGTGATGCTTTTCCTCTCAGAGGAAAAAAGATAACCAATAACAACAACTGATTTTAGGGATTCGGCTTGAATTTTAGGTGTATATTGATTGTTTTGTTTACTTCTCAGTTTCCTGACAAATAATAAGCCCTCCCTAAATTAATGAAGAAATAACTAGACAGAGGCACCTGGCTGGCTCAGTTGGTGGACCATGCGTCTCTTGATCTTGGGGTCATGAGTTCAAGCCCCACAGTTAAAGCATTTCCAAGGTTTTCATTCTAAGTTAAATTTAACCCATCTGGGAGGAAGAAGTGGAATTAGATAATCTCTAAGTGTCCATGTCTAACTTTGGAGACTCTGACTTATCATGGCTACCCACAGTGCAATGACGAAACCTGAATGAAAACCTGGCAGACAGTGGCCACTTCAATAATGAGGTATCGGGCTCAGATTCTTACAGGATAATTTGCTTTCTTTTAATTGAGCAACAGAAAACCTTGACATGTATACCTTCTTAAAGTATTCACAGACTGGGTCTCGCATGCTAAGAACTGGGGCATGAAGGCCCCTCCTAGACCGATCTGACAGACTTAGCAGAGATTGCAAGAAGCAATTTCTTCCCCTGATTTCTCTTGACTGCATTTCTCTGCCATTACGCATGACTATAAAGTGGGCAAAAATCTCAAGGAATAAAGGCACAGAATCCTGTTCTTTCTTGCCAATCTTCTCTACATGTCAGGGCTTGTGGCAATGGGGAAAAATCCTTGGGAATTTAGGGAGCACAATAAAACATGCAATATGAAGCTTTATTCCTCCCAATTCTGCAGTGCTGAATTTGCTCTCAAATTGTACATGTAAAAGCCCACCCCAATTCTTTGGTGTTAAACGGAGCACACCACACAGTTTGCTGATTTATAACTTGATGATCTTCTTCCAGAAGGCATCATTTATTAAAAATAACATAAATAAACATCTCAGCCTTGAAGGTCAAATTTGGAGAGATTTGGTTATACTATTAGGAGGGAAAGACACTCAATATGCAATGAAAGGATCTTACATCTATTAAAGTCTGGAAAAAGAAGTAGGTGATTTCTAAACAGTCTTCCCTGGAGAAGGAGCTTGTAATACTTGATCTCAAGTAAACTCCCAACATGAGTGCTATGAAAATCTTGCTGAGAATTTTATAGAAATTTCCAACCACAAGAATAGAGCATATAGCTCTCTTCCTATGGGATGAAAGAATCCCTTCTAAGAAAGGACACCAGGAATTATGAGTGCTCATAGGTCAGAGTTCTGTCTCCTTAAGCAGCAACATGAAACTCCCGGCTGAGTCTCATACTGAAGTATAAGTCATGAAGACACTCCCACAAGCTCTGAAAGCTTAAGAGACAAGGAGGCACTGTCTCTCACACCTTGTCCTCACCCTTCAAACTTTGGTTTGTGATATTAGGGCTGGGGCTATGCAAATCTCATTGCTGCTTGACCAGTCAGCCAGTTGTACAGTTGGGGAGTGCTGGCTAGAGTAGGAAACTGTAGGAGAGAGAAGGGACTTACTTTTCCATTTGCATGCTGTGTACTTGAGGTTCTTGTTAGCATCACTCCAGCAACACTGGGAGGAAGAGAAGGAGGTGAGGAGACAGAAAGAAATGGAGAAGAAAGGGGAGGAGAAACAAAACTTACAGAGATAAGTTCCAGACATCATGTTCTTTCTCCTAAATACTTTAATGCATATTTTCTAAAAGTAAGGACAGTTTCTTTCATAACAAGAGTTCAATTATCAAAATCAGGAAATTAACATTAATATAATTCTTTCTAATCTATATATCTTATTCAGGTACTGCCAGTTATTCCATTAATGTCCTTTATAGCAAATTGTTCTATTTTGGTTCCCCAGGATCCAGTCCCAGATTCCACAGCAATTAATAATAATCATGTCTCTGGTCTTCCTTAGTCCAGAAGGTTTTCTCAGTTTTATTACCTTGTCTGTTACTTTGACATTTTTGAAGAGTGCCAAGTCAGTTATTTTGTAGAATGTCTCTCAGTTTCAGTTTGTTTGCTGTTTCTTCATGGATTAGAATTGATACATAAGACATTTGAGCAGAAATACCTTTAAAAGTCGTCCTGTATTCTTAGTGCGTCATGTTAAAGAGTCACGTGATTTCTATTTGTCCTCTTCTTAGGGTTTTTAACTGTAATCATTTGGTTAGAGAGATGTGAACCTGCTTAGCTTTCTTCACTGCGAAGTTACTATTTTGCCCTTTGTAATTAATAGGGACCTTGTGGGGGGATAGTTGGATACTCAGAATATCCTCTTCCTCATCAAACTTGCACTTACTAGTTTTAGAATCCATTGATGATTAATGCCTAAACATATTGTTATAATGTTTGCTAAATGACGATTTACCAGATGATGGATCATTCTCTGTATAGTTAGTGGTTGGCATTCTACTGTAAGAAAGAACTTTTCCTTCTCCCCTGTCATTCCACTTTATTTGTTTATAACAGTATATGGTCATGGATTCTAATTTTATTATATGGATTATATTCCATTACTACCATTACTAATTTTTATGCTCCAACTTTCCCATATTTTGCTAATGGCAGTCTTTTCAGATTATCTCCTTTGACTTTTGACGTGTTCTGTCATTCTTTGAGTACTCCCTTATTTTTTGATATGGCAAGGTGTTCCAGCTCATTTTGTACTTTACTGTCCCAGCCGGGGAATCAGCCACTTTCCCAAGGATCCCTGGCTTCTTTCCTTTTAATGATATTTAGAAATTATGATTGGGATGCTGGTGTGTCATTGCTGCTAGGCCCTCTCAGTAGACAGAGCTAGTGTTCTCTCTCTCCACCCCCAGCCCCCCTCTGCCTCTCACTACCAATTTCCATTCACACAAGCTATCTATGAGAATGCCTATTTCATTACAACCTCATCAACAGAAGTTGTTTTTATAATAATCTGATTTCATAAGATAGTTTCCAATGGTGTGTTCTGGTGCTAAAGGCCAGACTTACAAAGATCTAGGAAGGGGCAATAGTCATTATGTCTCTTAGCAGTGTATGCCATGGGAGCCCCTGGCTGGCCCATTTGCTGGAACATGTGCCTCTTGATCTTGGGGTTGTGAATTTGAGCCCCACATTGGGTGTAAAGATTACTTAAAAACAAAACTCTGGGCGGGGGGGGGGAATGTGTGCCCTGTCCCAGCCTGGAGGCACAGGGTGGTTACCTGTCTCCAAAGGACTCCTCTTGTTGTAGTTGTCTGTGACTGAAGTTCTGCCTGCAGCTTTCAGTACAAGACAGACTAGGTATTTCACAGTAATCTCTGTCAATCTATCCCTTTGTATTTGGGAGACATAAGAAAGGCCAACATAAATCAGAGCACAAATTATAGGAGGTTTATGAAGCCCTGTCTGAAAGGCTTTCCCTGATACTAAACTTGCATTATTAAGACTCTGCTGATTCTGGAGTCCTCAGGAGTATCTCAGTGGGAAAAAAAAAAATTCATCTCTTTTGGCTTTAAAGGCAACACATAAAAACAAAGACACTTACGAGTAGAAAAGAATGTTGGGAAGATGAATGTATGACATAAAGCAAACTCCTCTTTGTCTGCCCTCGATGCTGAGATTCTTGGCCAGAGTACAAAGTGACTGAAAGGAGAAATAGGATAAGACAGCATGAGGGGTGCCTGAGTGGCTCAGTCGGTTAAGCATCTGCCTTCAGCTCAGGTCATGATTCCAGGATCCTGGGATTGAGCCCCATGTTGGGCTCCCTGCTTACTGGGGAGCCTGCTTCTCTCCCTGCTTGTGCTATTTCCTTCCACCACCTCTCTCGAGTAAATAAAATAAAGTAAAATAAAATCTTAAAAAAAAAAAAAAGACAGCATGAAGCCATATTCCCCTGATTCTGCTGTGGCACATTTGTTCACCAGAATGTATGTGTGAAAACCAATTCCATAAAATAAAATCTTAAAAAAAAAAAAAAAAAGACAGCATGAAGCCATATTCCACTTGATTCTGCTGTGGCACATCTGTTCACCAGAATGTATGTGTGAAAACCAATCCCATACTCCCATACTGTTTAGTGTTATAGGACACAGAGTAGATGCACAACTGCTCCATAGTTCATATGAGATCATGCCAGAAGGCATGACTAAAAAGATCCTCGTCTTTATGCTTAGACTGAACAAGTTCTGGAGATCATCCTGGGGCAGGGTGAGATTCAATATTTTGTTGATGAATTTCTAATCAAGCCAAGACTAGAGGAATAGTTAAGCAAGATGTGTTTTACTGAAGAAGGCTGTTCACTTGTGAAGGAAAGGTACACTTCTGGTTTACAATTGCAGCTGCCATACATAGCTAGAAAGACTAAGGGTCTTGCAGGGACCTTGATAACAGCTGTGGAGTCACTTCTCTATTGAGCAGTGAAGAAGGAGGGGAGATGCCCTACTTCCAGGACAGTAGGAATGCCGGTGGCTCATCATTCCAATATGTCTTGAAAGAAAAGAAGAGAAATAGCATCAGGATTCCTCTCCAAGTTTGGTCTCCTAGACCAAGCTCTGGACTAAAAAATTGCCATCATGTACCTGGAATTTTCAGTCTCAGCCATTTTCTCATCCTCCATTTTATACATGAATCTGTGTGATCTGAGAATAGGAAGCAGAGTGGAAGAAGGGACGGAAGGGGATTGAGGACACTGGATGAAACAAACAATTATTTGGTGTTACATTAGCTAACACTTAGATTAAAGAAATCTGGGGAGCCCAGGAGATGTTTTTTAGTCAAAGTATGAAGCTCTTTTTTCTTGGTCTCCTATCACTTGCTCCTAAAATCCTGATTATAGAGACTTACCCAGTTTGATCTGAGGACATTCCAACCTTTGGTTCAAGAGATAAAGATTATCATGATAACCTACAAAAGGCCTGGCCTTTGACTTAGTCTAATTTAGGTCACAGGGGCCACAGTTAGACATAAAATATTTTTTCTGGCATTATAACCCATACTGAGGTCTGGGAAATGAGGACTTCTCCTTCAGGGAAGAGATAGGAAACAAACCTATACTTGTTCTATAGTATCTCTGTACAGATCCCTGCATAAAATCAGACCTAGGTCATTTTCCAGAAAATTCTGGGAAATTAAGACACTTAATAAAACACTTTATCTTCCCCTTTAACATCCTCATGTTGTGATGTCTTAGGGCCAAAATAAAAAATGTTTGGGAAAATGGAGAAAGTATTAGGAGCCTCATCACCTCTGATTCATAGTAGGTGTTTTAATCCGAAGTAATTAGGTACCAAAACCAGATAGTCACTGGTCATTCCACTGTATCAAAAGAAGGAATAAAACTCTACTCTCAGTTATAAAGGCTGGACAAATATTAAGAGTTAGAGAATAGGGCTTCTGGGTAGCTCAGTCGGTTAAGTGACTGCCTTCAGCTCAGGTCATAATCCCGGGGTCCTGGGATTAAGTCCCATGTTGGGCTCACCCTGCTCCATGGGAGCCTGCTTCTCCCTCTCCCTGCCACTCCCCCTGCTTGTGCTCTCTCTCAAAGAAATTAATAAAATCTTTAAAAAAAATTTACAGAGGAATTTGCATGAAGTTCAGTATTCCACATCTCCTTTCGCGCTTGTATTTAAAAATTGCCCCATGTTACAAAGGCAGATTATAGCTTGCTGGGAATCTAGTGAAAATAATCATGAAGCAGTGTGATCTGTTCCTCCTGTCTGGGTCTCCAGTTACTCAGTGACAATGGATAAAATAAAGGAGGTTTGGAGGTTGAGCTGCTCAGAGATATAGAAAGAAGGGCATTTTCTCAGTTTTAATTTTCTCCTTCTATAATAACTTTTAAGGCCTCATCTTGGATGGTTCAGTAGCCTGGAAGGGAATGTTAAATTCACTATATTCACGGGGTTCTTATGCATAACTCTTTCACAAGATATGAGGATGGTTTAACAGTAGTACAGTCTTGATTCTACCACGGATCATCTGCTCTCATATTGAAGGCCAAATCCCCCAAACTTGGGAAAAGGGTCTGGCCCAATTTTCCATAATATTAGTGTAAAAATCTGAATCTAGGGGCGCCTGGGTGGCTCAGTGGGTTAAAGCCTCTGCCTTCGGCTCGGGTCATGATCTCAGGGTCCTGGGATCGAGCCCCACATCGGGCTCTCTGCTCAGTGGGGAGCCTGCTTCCCTTCCTCCCTCTCTCTCTGTCTGCCACTCTGCCTACTTGTGATCTCTGTCAAATAAATAAAAATTAAAAAAAAAAAAATCTGAATCTACGTAGACTTGGGATGATATAAGTTACCCCCAGGGGATTTCTGAGTTGTAAAACCCATGGACTGTCTGTAATGCCCACATGTGTGACTATCAGAACTCTCTAGGGAATTGGGGCTGCATTGTGCTAGGCTTTCTAAGAGGAGCTTCCACTAGAAGGGGCACTAGAGCAGTAGTGGCCACAGAACCTATGATTCTAGGGGCACCTGGTTGGCTCAGTGGGTTAAAGCATCTGCCTTTGGCTCAGGTCATGATCCCAGGGTCCTGGGATTGAGCCTCGCATTGGGCTCTTTGCTCAGCAGAGAGCCTGTTTCCCCCCCACTCTCTGCTTGCCTCTCTGCCTACTTGTGATCTCTGTATGTCAAATAAATAAATAAAATCTTTAGGAAAAAAAACTTACAAATCTATGAAACAGGAGAGGCATGATATCCTCTCTCTTAGCTTGGTTTCTCACATTGACTTTGGTCTATGAAGGCCTCTGCCAGACCACACTAGACAAATCAAGGGAAACTCGTAGAGCAAAAATCCTTTTCTTCTTCCTTTGCCTTCAAGAAATTCTTTTTTATGAAGCCAAACCATGAAATTAATAGGTGGTTTGGGCATGAACAACTTCTCTGAGTAAAAATCTGTATTTTTCTACCTATCTTCCTGCACTGTATTGTGGGGGCGAGGGAGCATGATAAATCAGACAAATGATGGGGACGTAGCATGATGCTGCACTGCATGTCTAGTAGCTCAGTCTCAGTTTACCTGACTGCAAGGAAGATACGAGGGGTTGGAGATCAAACCTAAAGATAACTGCTTGTTGTATAACCAAGTTATCTTGAACCTGGACTTGCTTGGGTGAATGAATGAGCCCTGACCTACTGACACTAAAAGGTGGGTTATATTCCTGCCAGATACACTCCCTAAGCCCTCCACATCTTCTGTTTCAGTATTTCTGTATAAATCACCGAGAGAATTATTATGTGAGCTCAAGAATCAGCGTGGAAGCCTCTGGTCTAACCTTCTCACAATTGGTGTTACTGAACATACAGACCCTGCTGCTTCTAGATGCTTTTAACATATGATTTGCTATGCTTCCCACAACTCTGCACAAGGCCACGTCTCCTCTGTGAAGCAGCAGTGGACCAGTTCACCTGTGTACCGATGCCCTCCATCCTTGTTCGGCAGACATGCATAGTGGTCCCTTTCAGAGTAGGGAGAGTTAGCTTGCACTTCTGCCTTATGCTCTTTTAGGGAAGGAGAAAGCTCTTTTCTCTCTGTGTAAAGCTCTTTCAGTGAGATTAGAACAGTTCTTTCTGCTCTTTTAGAAGAGTTGGCAAAGCAAGACTACTTGGGCCCCAGTGTGTGGAAGTGTTGAGTAGGATGGATCTTTCAGTTTCCACACAAAATACAGGGAGCTGACACCACCCCCCCTCCAACCATAACCCACCCCCCTTCAACCCTAATCCACCCCCAGTGTGATGAGGTCCAGGCTAATGTAAGGCCCAGGGCCATGTTCCACCTGGAAACATTGTTTTTCACTCATTCTCTTTTTTTATCCTATACTTTTAGTTATTTATCTCTCTGCCATAAATATAGTTGTAAAATGGGAGAATTTTGTGAGAGATAAAGACATTGCTTGAAATGAGAACCCCCAAATTTAACTTTGCCAGGAGGAGGTAGTGGGCAGACACAAGACACCTCAAAGATTTCCTTAAAAGGTTTTGTTGTCCTTGGCATGTTGTGATCCAGTTGATGAAGTTAAAAAATCATCTGGCAAGACCAAGAAAGTTTAAGGGAAAAGGTATGAAATTCCATTTCTTTGACTTCAGTATCAGACCACTGTGCTCTTAACATCCTATGTGAGGTCTCTCCCCAGGACAGTAGAAAAGATTAATATTCATTTCATCTGTTGATTCAGGTGGCACAAGGACTGTCTAGTATGACCTACAAAAGATCGACCAGAAGCATAGTTTATTCAGGGTCATAAAGATTAATCCTGTGCATAAATTTGTATCTCAAGGCTTAAAGTTCACATGAGACTGCATAAGTAAAACCACTTTTGTCCTCTGATTTCCTTTTTACCTATAAATATCTAGCTTTTTAAATGCTCTTTGGGCCAGTTTTAGCATCTATAGTTCTGCTGATTAATTAGCTAATTAAAATAAAATCATTGATGTGTACATTTTGCATTTGCCTGAGGGTCCTAATTTTATCATTTTGTGAAAGCTAGTCATCAACAAGAGTTAAGAGATTTACAGAATTATTTGAGAGATGGTTTGGGGTTTTGCTAAAGACTGAGAAGTTTATTATAAGGAGAAACAGATGCAGAGAAAAGTGAAGGAATTTGGAATTAAAAAGAATTTGGAATTAAAAAGAAGAGAGGCCTAAAAGAGATAAAAGGAGGAAAGTGGCTTTCCCAAAATTGAGCTTCCCCTTCTGGGTTTGACCTAGCCTTCCCTCCATCATTCCCATTCTAGAATCAAGCCCACTTGGTCCATAATGGGAGTCTCTGTTTCTTGAGCTTATACCAGGGTACCAATGTTGTAGCTTATACCAGTGGCTAGAACTAGGGGTCTGTTAAGCAAGAGTGCCTCAGGAGGAGGCAGTGGGCAGATACAGACATCTCAAAGATTTCCTCATGAGGTTGTGTGGAAGTGGGGGGAACCCTCAGAACACAAATTCCTTCACTGTGCATTTTTCTAACATGGAAGTGTTAGCAAGCTCCAGGCTCCCAATTTCACACTTCAGATCAACTGTAAGAAACCAGTCGAATAGTAATAAAATGTAAATATTTAAAGAAAGTTGGCTCATAAATATGAGACACCAGGCAGTCTGTAAACTCCACTCATAGACAACTATTTCTCCTTTCAGTGCCTCTGCACCTAGCATATCTGCCAGACAAAAATAAGTCCTCAGCTGTTTGAGGTATCTAAAAGATCATTTGGGGGTTTGAGGTGGGAAGAAACATTTTCTAAAATTTGAGATCTGTAAGCAAATGTTTGGGGCTATAAAAGTTTTTCACAAGAAAGGTTCAGATGTGTGGGTGGGTGTAACAGAACAGCTAGAAGTCACAGAGACCTGTTTACATGCCAGGCATGTGCTATGGTTTTTATAAAGATAACTCATTTAGATGTCCTTTTAGTAGGCAAGGGCAGTTTCTACCCAGGATTCATAGAGGAGGACATTGAGGTTGAGGGAAGATATGGTTACAGGGTTTTACGGTTAGAAGGTAGCAGACTTGGGATTATAACCCAGGAAGAAGCCAAACTAGTTGTGGCAGAGAATATGGTTTAAATATTCAGGAGGCTCAGAGTAGAAGAAGGCCATCTTTTTTTTTTTAAATTTTTATTTATTTGTCACAGAGAGAGAGAGAGCACAGGCAGTGGGGGAATGGCAGACAGGGGGAGAAGTGGACTCCCTGCCAAGCAAGGAGCTAGATTCAGGTCTTGATCCCTGAGCTGAAGGCAGATGATTAACCAACTGAGCCACCCAGGCATCTGAGGAAGGCCATTTCTTTTCTTTCTTTCTTTCTTTTTTTTAAAATTAGCATATGTATTATATGCTTCAGGGGTATAGGTCTGTAAATCATCAGTCTTACACAATTCACAGTGCTCACCATACCACATACCCTCCCAAGTGCCCTATCCCCCCAGCAATCCTCAGTTTGTTTCCTGAGATTAAGAGTCTGTTACGGTTTTTCTTCCTCCCTGGTCCCATCTTGTTGCTTCCCTCCCTACCCCTCAAAACCCCCTGCCTTGCCTCTCAGATTCCTCATATCAGAGAGATCATATGATAATTGTCTTTCTCTGATTGACTTATTTTGCTTAGCATAATACTCTCTAGTTCCATCCATTGTCGTTGCAAATGGCAAGATTTCATTTTTGATGGCTGCATAGTATTCCATAGTGTGTGTGTGTGTGTGTGTGTGTGTGTGTGTGTGTGTGTGTGTGCGCGTGCGTGTGTGTGTATCTCACATCTTCTTTATCCATTCATATGTTGATGGACATCCTGGTTCTTTCCATAGTTTGCCTATTGTGGACATCACTGCTATAAACATTCAGGTGCGCATGCCCCTTTGATCACTACATTTGTATCTTTAGGGTAAATACCCAGTAGTGTGATTGCGGGTCATAGGGTAGCTCTATTTTCAACTTTTTCAACTTTTGAGCTCTATTTTTCAACCACCATACTGTTTTCCAGAGTGGCTGCACCAACTGCATTTCTACCAACAGTGTAGGAGGGTTCCCCTTTCTCCACGTCCTCTCCAACACCTGTCGTTTCCTGACTTGTTAATTTTAGCCATTCTGACTGGTATGAGGTGGTATCTCATTGTGGTTTTGATTTGTATTTCCGGGATTAAGGAAGGCCATTTCTTGATGGCAATCCACTTCTCCAGATTTGGGGAATTTTCTGAATCTAAATTATGGTATTCTTCAGACCTCTACCCTTCTCAGCCAAGTTGCTTCATTGCCATGAGCTCATTGGTGACTTGTCCAGTGCATAGATTCTTCTGGTCCTTAAAGCCTAATTCTCCAGAGCGCTAAGTCTGAGGAGGGAGGGAGGAAAGGCCCCTGGAAATGGGGCACTTAGAAATTTCCCCACACTTTCCCAGAGTCAGAGCACTGAGGCCTTTCGTCCCTATAGAAAAGAGATCAGTGTGACCTCTGAAATGGCAGCGTTGGCTGTCTACTTAGACATGATCTTGCTATCTCCCTCACCTTCAGCCCCAGGTTCCAATCCACCAGAAAGTCTTCACAGTGCCATCTCTAAAATGTATTCATTCAAAATAGTCCAGTGTTTTCTATATCCCCTGCTACTACCTCATATAACCAATATCACCTCCAGCCTAGATGTCCACAGCACCCTAAGGGCATCCACTTTTACCCACTACCAGTTCCTTCCCCACAATACTTTAAACGAAATTTAAACTCTTCAATGGCTCTTCACTACATTTACAAAAAACTCCAGTTACCTGACAGTGGACTATAATGTGCTGCATAATTTGGTTCCTGCCCACCTTCCCAACCTCCCTTCTTGCCACTTTCCACCATGCTTACCATTTCCAGCTATACAGACCTTCAAAAGTTTTCTTATTCCTGGTTTTCTTTCTCCTCAGAGCTCAGCCTTCCATGTGAACCTCTCTTTTCTTAGCTCCTTCATGACTGCCATAATCCATACCTCATTTCTCAGTTTAAATGCCGCCTCCGTAATGAGTCATGCCCGTTCTCCCCACCCCCATTCCTCATCTTCCTCTGTGGTTCATTGCTTCAAAGCTCTTGTGAAAATTTGCAATTTTTTTAGGATGATTTTATTTATTTATCTAGAGAGAGAGAGAGCGCATGCACACATGCGCCTTGGTGGGGGTGGTTAGGCTCAGAGGGAGAGAGAGAATCTCAAGCAGACTCCACACTGCATGCAGAGCCCGAGGTGGGAGTTGATCACAGGACCCTGAGATCATGACCTGAGCCAAAATCAAGAGTTGGATGCTTAACTGCCTGAGCCACCCAGGAACCCCATGAAAATTTGCTGTTACTTCAGTGGTTTGTTTTCTTGCTCTTTGGCTGCCCCACCCACTAGGTGGTAAACTCCATTATGAAAGTTCACTCTAGGGTCACCTGGGTGGCTCAGTGGATTAAAACCTCTGCCTTCGGCTCAGGTCATGATACCAGGGTCCTGGGATCGAGCCCCACATTGGGCTCTCTGCTCAGCAGGGAGCCTGCTTCTCCCCCTCCCCTCTCTCTGCCTGCCTCTTTGCCTACTTGTGATCTCTGTATGTCAAATAAATAAATAAAATCTTTTAAAAAAAAAAAAAGAAAGTTCACTCTGGGATGTATGTGCTTTTTATGTTACATAGCTTAAGTTCTCCACTCTTAGTGCTGTGTGTAATAAGATGTTTTAAGTTACTAGGCACTGTAAGAATTACGAAAATTATGGTGCCTCCCATAGACAACTAAATGTAAAAACCATGCTAAAATTAAAATGAAACTTGCTTATATTCTGAAGTCAAACCACTTTTTTGTAGATTTTCTGATTGCAATATTTTGGAAAAGACCACTGAAATGGAACTTTTCTCATTTCTTTGGTGCCCCTGATTTGCTGATAACTTAAGTCCATCTGTTGTCTGCCATTGGGTAATATAAAATTGCCGGGGACCTGAAAGGGAAAAACTATTTCATATCTCAATATCAAAGCAAAGGTTTGTATTCTCATGTAAATCTGTAATGGAACAGTGGTCACTGTTAGCATTACACTTCTTTTTCTACTGTAAAAACAGTTACTCTTTTGGCCCCCCTTCATTTCTTCTCATCCTACATAGTCGGCCAGCTCCTTAGCTATTGACAAACTCTAACTTCTCAAATACATTAACAGAAACAAAACATAATGGAAATAAGTTGTGTACTTATGTGTGTGAGTCGTTGGGGGGAAAGGAGGCAAATTCTTTCAACAAACACGTAAGTGCCCATAATATGCATAGATACTATGCTAGGTGCAAACATTAAATAAAACATAAATAACTCGCATATTCTTTGCACATTTTCTTCCCTTCTCCTGAAACCAATTGTCCATACCCTACCCTATTATCCCTCTAGTAATATCTTTCTTGGGCTCCTAAACTCAGTTATATCTTTCCTTTAGATGCTTCCCTTTATATCAGAGCTTCCAATGGTTCTCTGTTGTAGCCGTCAACATAATTTAATTACACTTAATTATGTAGTCTGTCTTTCCTCTCAGATTATTATCTCCATGGAGAATGTGTTCATGTTGTCTTATTCACAGCTATATCCCTAGCCCCTAAAACAGTACACAGTAGCAGCTAGCAATAAATACTTGTTAGGTTGGCATAGCAATAAATGAATGAACAGTATATTCTTGACCTCAGAATGCTTACAGTCAAATAAGAAAGCAAAAGAAAGAAAAAGCTCTTTGCCATTCAGCATCATGAGGGCAGCAACAAAGATGTGATGGGGGACAATGGGAACATCACTTCTTTTTTTTTACCTTTAATTTTATTTTTTCAGTGTTCCAAGATTCATTGTTTATGCACCATACCCAGTGCTGCATGCAATATGTGCCCTCCTTAGTACCCACCACCAGGCTCACCTAACCCCCACCCCCACCCCTCTGAAACCCTCAGTAGAACATCACTTCTAATGCTAATCCTGGTATCATTGAAGACTCCCCAGAGGAGGTGATGGAGAAATCATTAAGATTGAAGAATTGGGACAGGGAAGGCACAGCCAGAGGAAACAGGGTGAGCAAAGGCCAGTGTGTCCACCTATTATGCAGGCAATCATTCATAAGATGGTTGGCCTTAGGAGTATGGAGTTCATGGGAGGGTTCTAATATTTTGCTTACTGATAGCATTTTTTAAAGATTTTATTTTTTTTAAAAGTAATCTCTATGCTCAGACTTATAGCGCTGAGATCAAGAGTCATATACTCTACTCACTGGCTAGCAGGTGCCCCATTACTGGCAGTATTGATAAAGGATATTCAGTGAGGTCCAAATGATGTCTTTTTTTCTTAATGAACTCAGAAAGATCCTGACAGCTTACATTTAATGTTCTCTGTAAATACATAGTATGTTAATAACCTCTTACAGAGTAGACAAAGAATAAATGTTCACTTCTGACTGTGACTTCTCTCTTTTTGTCCCCTTTTTGGGGGAATTTCAAGACATTGGCCTACCTCTGAGATAAACATCTCTAGAAATCCTCATGGTCTGCTAAAAGTTGGTCTGCAGTCATAACAGGTTCTTAGAATAACCCTGAGTGTTTTGGAAACATCCAGAATGATATGCATGCATAGCCATAGTTATTTAAAATAGTATTTATCATGATATGAGCTACATATTATTTACTGTTTATTACATGCCAGGTACTTGTTAGTTTTTGCAGCAGAAAGCTTTGATCTTCAGAACAACTCAATGAAGTAGGTAGTGCTAGCATGTCATATAATGAAGAAACTGAGGCATATAAAAATTAAGCAGTTTGCCCAAGGTCATTCAGAAAACAAATGGTGAAGCATGAACTCAATCCAAAAAGTCTGTCTTCAGAGCCTACACTTTGCAGCTTCCTCCCATTATGCTGTGGTTTCTCCTGAAAATTTAATGCTGCTTTTGAAGTGAAGACCCACACCCTGTACTTTTTCAGACATCTCATAAAATCCAGAAGTCAAAATTGGAAAGGTCCCAGAGGCGGTAGACAGTCTTCTTACTGTTAGTACTACTGGAGAAGACATTCTTAGAACAAAATCAGTATTCTCAAATAACATGATGTATACTACCAGCGATATGCTAGATGACTTTGAATATGCATGAGCAAACGTTTCCATTTTCATAACTATGTATATTTAAAATATGTATCAGACATTATGCTAATATGCATTATGCTAATAAGGTACTTTGTGTAATTATCTTAGTTTTTAATTTTGAGAAATATAAAAAATATATAACTGGACAAATACTATTATAACAGTAGGTTATAGGGGCGCCTGGGTGGCTCAGTGGGTTAAGCCGCTGCCTTCGGCTCAGGTCATGATCTCGGGGTCCTGGGATCGAGTCCCGCATCGGGCTCTCTGTTCAGTGGGGAGCCTGCTTCCCTCTCTCTCTCTCTGTGCCTGCCTCTCTATCTACTTGTGATCTCTCTCTGTCAAATAAATAAATAAAATCTTTAAAAAAAATAACAGGTTATATAGACAGGATTCAAGGCAGAAGTTGTTGATATTTTGTTTATTTACTGGTTTATTCATTGAACAAATATTTATGAAGTACCTAATAGAGGTCAGGAACTGTTCAAAAACAGACAAACAAAAATCCCTGCCCTTTCATAGCTAGTGGAGAGAAACAGATAACAAAAAATGTAGAAGCACAAATAAATAGTAGAGCATAATATTAGAAGATGACAAATACCATGGAAAAATAGAGCACGATTAGAGAGGAGATGACAATGGAGGGAAGGAATGAAATTTGAAAATTCTTTAAAAATTGCAAATAAAGTTAGTGTCTCTTTCAGTCTCCCAAAATGTATGGTTTTGCTTTGAGTTCTTTTCTCTGAGGACACTCTCTTTATGATGCTTATTTTTATTTATATTCTAGTGAAGGCAGAGACAGATTTCATTTTAAAATAACAAATAAAGTAGATAAATGGCAAATAATTAAATATATTTTTTAAAACCATTACAAAATAATGATAACAGTGTTTCATGGATACGGCAGAAGATGGGAGAGCATTTGAATGACTAAATTGTTTGAACACCAAACTCTGTTTTCTCCCTCAGTTGATTCTGCCTGTGTTGATGGGAGGAGAGAAAACTGGAATGGCTCACTCAACCAAGTTATTTCTTGGCGTGAAAGATGAAACGCTCTCTCATGAGCCTGGTGGGGCGGGTTCTGTCACCCAGACATGTCTGAGCTTCTACAATCCGAAGCCTTCCTTTCTGCTTACTTAGATGACCATCTCTGTGGAGACAGCAGAAGGTGAAATACAGAGAATACAAAAAAAAAAAAAAAAAGCAAGACAACCCATTCCTTCCTGTTGCATGACTACCCTTACGTGATGCTCATGTAGACGTATGCACAGACTGTGTGGTTGCTCAGTCTCTGGTGGGAGGCATGAACCACTAGCTGCACAGAGCAGGATGCAGACTTCCCTCAGGAGAGGACCAAGAGGTAAGGCCAAGGATGGTAGTGAGGATAACTGCAACCCTTTTATTGACCACCTAATTATCTTCCATTTAGTTTTGTTCAAATAAGGCCCTGGCATCAAGAGTGACCCTATTTAAGAAAAAAAAAACTTACATTTTCATATTAATTATTTAAGAATGAGCAACAGATAATCATAGCTACCATTTATTGAACAGTTACTATGTACTAGACACTGTGTTAATGCTCTACATACATCATTCTGTTCAATTCTCATGAGGAATCCATGAGGTCCTATGATTATTTCCAAAAACATCTGTTCAGGGAAATTAATTATTGTGTCAAGTCATATCTGTAGTAAATACTGGCACCAGAAGTTGATCCCAGGCTATCTGACTCTGAAAATTACATTAACCGTATTTGAACTTATAAATAACCCTATGGGTTAAGAACAAAAGGTATCGCCATTCCGTGGAGGAGTGGCAGAAAACTGTAATGATTAAGCGGGAGCAAATGTTAGTATTAGAAGGGTCAGAGTTTTCATTGTGGTCCTATCATTAATTAGCTGTGTGAATTTGGGAAATTTATCTAAGTCCTTTAAGACTCAGAGTATCCTCAACTGTCCCATTTTAGAAAACCTTTATTCTTTCAGGATCTTTCTGTCTTTGCCATCATCATCACCAACACATCTATCATTATTGTTTTCTCGCCTTAATTTTTTGCCTTGTCTGAATTTGCCATGCTATTCCCTTGATCCCTTGAATTAAGAGGCAGCTACAATGTATTACTACTGCCACTACTACTACTAGGAAACATTTATTTGCTTGCTTAGTACATGCCAAGCGCTATTAATGCATTATTTCATTTACTCTTTACAACTACTGCATGAGATAAATACTTGTGTTATCTATAATTTATAGTTAGAAACAAAACTCACAAAGAACTCAGAACACTGCTGATTTCACTTTCTTTTTCCTGCCTACCACCCTGATTACTAGCTGGCTTGGGAACACCAAATAGGCATCCATGAAAATGGTGTCCATGAAAATGGCTTAGAATTTTTTCAGGGAATTTAACACTCCAGGAGTTTGATATTACAAAGGCTTGGAACTATTCACCAGCTGGCTGGTGCTTGTGAGAACCGTGTGGTTGCTCAAGAAATCTCTGTTCCCTCTGTTCCAATTTACTTTTCCACAGGGGTACCAAATACCTCCAAGTCCTGTTCAGAGAGAGAACTGGCAAAACAGTGAGACCAAGTGACTCACTTGAGAAGAACAAGCAGAGAGTAGTGTTAAGGACTCCGACTTACTTTCTTGCAGTCCAGCCACTTACTTTGCCTTTTAACAACCTTAAGTGACATTGAGTAAAAGATACTATCAGGGACAAACATATTTGGAGTAATTATAATATCCGAGTACACGATATGATTTTCTCCATTTGTTATTATTTTTTTCTGATGGCAAATTATAATACATTTTGTTGGAAAACCATAGTAAGTGCAAAAAAATAGCTAAATTATTTTGTATGTTTCAGTCTTGATTTAGACTATGTTTAAATTATTCTCTTCCTGTGCCTACACACCCTTGCCCCATTTTTAAAGACTCAGAGTCCAGGTAGGAGAGACCAAGAGCATCCCAGAGGGCAGCAGCACAAATTTACTCCCCTCCAGCCCCTGCAGCTCCTTTCACCCATCTCCCCTCCCCCTTAGTCTGGTGGTTCACCATTGGTCATTGCCATGACAACCAGCAGCTGCCGGGACAGGCAGCCTCTACCGCAGCAGGGGTGGGGCTTTGGGGGAGGGGCAGGAGAGGAGGAGCTAGAGGAGGTGTCTGCTGCAAGTTCCTGGCTGCTTCTGAGCTCACCCCATCCTCCGAGAGGGAGGAGGCCAAGTGGTGATGCCGCTGCTCCTGCCGCCTCGACTACTGATGCTCTAGTGAGGCTGGAAGGGTGGTTCCTCTTCGCACCATCGCCAACCAGAGAGTGAGGGAACAAAATCCCAGCAGCAGTGCTGATGTTGGGTTCGGAGGCTGCATCCGACACGGTCACAAGGAAAATGGATTCAGTTTGCATCTTTCCCTCCTTTCAACAGCTTCTCCAGGTCTCAGCATGGTAAGTAGGAGACTATGGGGTTATCTTCCTCGTTTGGCTGCCGGTTAAAGGACCTCTGTGTAAATTTGTGGCCAGCACTTGAACAATGACTCCCTCGGAGTAGGAAAGGAAGATGTAGAGACAGAGATGGGGATGGAGAGAGAGGAAGGTTGCCAGGAAGAGAGAAGTAAGAAAGCATCCGCTGTGTTTAAAAAAAAAAAAAAAATGGTGTTCTGATTTTATCTTGAACTGGCTCAGAATGCAGACTGAGCCACTTGGTTCCTTTCCTTCCAAGCTTAGCAGCAGAATCAGGGGGTGGGAAAAGAGCTAACAAGAAATGGGTGTTATTGAAAGGACTCATTTAATTTGCAGCTCTCACATACAGGGTTGGGCCTTCTTCACAAACCCATTTGGTGCCTCCGAAGCTTCCCGGCCTAATTATGAGGTGATTTTGCTTATTTCCTTCATCGCTAAGAAAAGGTGGCCTCAGAATTTAGCATTCTACTTCATATTCTGATGTACTCTTGTTGAGAAAGCATTTGCTGGATAGAGTTTGATTTTTAGTAGGTAGATGTGATTGTGAACATGCAAATGTGTAGCCTATGGAAATGCATATCATATATACATGTTTCTTAGCATAAGTAGTGCATTTATGAAATACATTTATATGCATACTGTGCTCTGCAATCATATTTATGGGTTATAAATGCCCTTCATGCTTGGAGGTAATTGAATATTTTTGAAACTGTGCTTCTGGTTTATATTATTCACTTGCTTCATTTGGATTAATGTGAGATTTTTTTCTTGTTATTGTCCCTTAGTTTCATTGTGACCAATTAGGACAGATGCCTATCATTTAAATCTGTATCTTAGCACTAGATGCGAATTCATAGCCTGCCCCTTTTCTTCATTTTTAATTGGTTTTGTGGAGGGTGACTTGAGAGCCCTGAATTTACAATAACGGGAAAGGGAGGTGGCTTGAGATATTATTTTGTGTCCAGCATCTTGCCAAGTAAATGTTGAAACAAATCAGTTTTCTTGAAATTCTACTCCATCCCTTTCATGTTTGTGCCTTGTGTCCAGGAAGCACACATGAGCTGGAAGGTGAAATGCATTCATTTTATTTGATAGTGGTGCTTGCTGTTTGGTCTTCATTCCTTCAGTATCCAGGCACCATTTTACAGTTCTCTCAAATATTGTATTTTGGGTCACTTCCTTAGGTGGTTAAGTAGGAAAGTGGGATTGTTTTGGAAATCTAGGTGTTCCCAAATACCCTAGCTATTTCCAAATTAGCCTGCTTATACAATGGAATGAAACAAGAGAGTGAGCAAAGCTTAGCAAGAGAATGTATGGCAGGTAACCCGAAATGGGAGGCTGTGTAGTTTACAAATGCTTACTAGGATCTGTTTGACCTTTTATTATGTCAAGGCTTTAAGGCAGCTCAGGAGACTGAAGATGCCGGAGATGAGTAGGGTACAGGACTCCATTACTACTCAGGAGAATGGATTTCATTGAATTAAAGCCAGAAAAATCCTTGCAGGTAAAAGTGTATTACATTCATATATGGACTAGTTTTATCCATCGATCTCTTCTCAAACAATATCATTGTCATTGCAGACATTTTTTTTACAATGTAAAGTAACACTTTTTATCTTGATCTTACATTTTATTTTATTTACTGCCCCTTCTTCATTAAAAATTTTTACATGTATTTGAATGAAGTTTATAGTTTTAATTTCTCAGAGAATAAATGTTCCATTTGGTTTATATATAGGGAGACTTATAGGAAAAATGGATTTAATATACTCACAGCATATTATATATTATATAGATCCACAACACTGTAAAGTCATGCTATCATATGCCTAATTATAACTAAATAAAGTAGAGCAAGGAAAGAAGTACTGGGCTTATATGTCACATAAAATTTTTATAACACACTGCATCCTAAATCTTTTAAATGATAACTTTGACTTTCAAAAATTAAGATTTCAGATGTATCTATAATAAGCTTTAAGAAATAAAGACTCAGTTGACCCTGTTTCATGCATGAAAGCAGCTATCTTAGGGCTTTGTTTTATTTCCTTTGTGTTGAGTTTTCACTGGGTTGTGGTTTTATAGGTGAAGTTGGTACAGTTTAGTTAGAGGCCAGTGACTGTAGGCTGTTGGCACAGAACACTCAGTAGTAGCATGTTTTACCTATGTGGTCAGACCCTGATGGGACTCTTAGACCTAGTTTTTGATCCCACAGCTTGAGACAATTATATGGCCTTTACTGAGAGGCCACACAAAAGTCAAGTATGTTTAAAGACTACAGGTTGTATTCTTTAACAAAGGATAAGGAACCTAGGATTATTTCATTAGAAGAAGAGAAAATTGAGAGATGACAGTCATTTGCTTCAGAAGAGCTGGGGGTTGTTTGGAACCTAAAATATAGTCAATGAGCTTCAACTTCATTAGGAAGAATGAAGATTAGAAGTACAGAATGTGGAACTTCCTGATAGCAAAGTTGAGTTGTCAACTGGGCAACCAGATAAAGCAGTGCATTCTTCTTCCATCAAAACCTCTGAAAGTATACCCTAGACATGCATTTATTTGGAATGGCATAGACTAGATTCTTTCTCAAGAACTTCTCTGGCTTTTTCTAGTATAAATTGTCCATTTTAGAGTGTGCTTTAGCTGTTTAGTATCTGGTACTTCTAGATCTATAACAGTAAGACTCCATTTTGCAATGGGCTTCTAAATTACAAAATTTGAATATTTTTAAAGAAATTGGATGGTCAACCAATTTCTTTAAAAATATTCAAATTTTGTAATTTAGAATTTTGTAATTGACCATCTGCTTGGAAAATATTATATGTTACCTTGTCAGGATGCAGGGAACTGAACACTGGCCTCGTCATAAGAGTCCTTTTTCAGCAACTTTGTGGAACGTGATTTTTTTTTTTTTAAAGATTTCATTTATTTATTTGACAGCGCAAGAGAGAGATCACAAGTAGGCAGAGAGGCAGGCAGAGAGGCAGGCAGGGGGGGGGGGGGAGCAGGCTCCCTGCCGAGCAGAGAGCCCAATGTGGGACTCGATCCCAGCACCCTGAGATCATGACCTGAGCCGAAGGCAGCGGCTTAACCCACTGAGCCACCCAGGTGCCCCTGGAACGTGATGTTTAACAGCCATATTAAAATTATTCCCTTTTGTATGGCTAATTTTGAAAACTAAAATGGAGTTGAGTGGCGTCTAAATACAAAATAATTCAAGAGCCTTGAAGGTGATGTCAGAAAGAGCAAAGTATATAAAAGATACTTGCAGGTTATTGTTTAAATGTATTATTTAGCAGTATTCAAATTTGATTAATTCTTGATTTCTCAAACACTGTCTTGGAAATGTCATTCTTACTGGAATATTAAATATTTTGACTGGCATTTAAACTTTAGTAGAACTTGTTTTAATTAGAGTAAAACATACGTTATCTCATTCCTCACTTTGTGATAAGATGTTCCTTATTTCTTCAAGTGACCTCAGAACATATTTTAATTTTAGGTACATGCTTCTGCTCTCCACCAGGATGACTTAGAAAATATCTGAAAAGACAAAACCATTTTCTGTATTTCTCACAGGTTCATAAAATGATTAATTCTTTGTTTTCCATGATTGTAACCTAAAAGAAAACCAAATTTATTATGGAAGTTTCAGCATAATTCAACAGTCTGTTTTTTTCTGAAATAAACGAGATTTATACTTGAGTGTTACTATAAGAGGTCAGTTATAATTCCTCCTTTTTGTATAACCGAGGTATTACTCTATTGATTAAAAATATCTTTTTATTTTTATCTTTTATGTATTTTTTAATATTTTATATTTTTTTTTTATATTTTATATTTTATAAATAAAAATATCTTTTTATTTATATAAGAGCAATCATATAATCGGACTATTTGTAGAGCTCTTATATGACTAGAACAATTTGCATATCCCAGGAACATAGAATTTCCTTGGGGTCTAAGACATACAGATGTGAAAACAATATAGTTGTAGTAAGTACCACCATTACATCTTATATTATTAATATAATTTTTATAGTTCTCAAAGTCATTTTACATTCTTTATTTTTCATCTAATATTCCCTGAAATTCTATTGTGCCAGGAAAACTGTGTCATCATAACTATTTTATTTTATTTTATTTATTTTTTTTAAAGATTTTATTTATTTATTTGACAGAGAGAGATCACAGGTAGATAGAGAGGCAGGCAGAGAGAGAGAGAGGGAAGCAGACTCCCTGCCGAGCAGAGAGCCCGATGCGGGACTCGATCCCAGGACCTGAGATCATGACCTGAGCTGAAGGCAGGGGCTTAACACACTGAGCCACCCAGGCGCCCCATCATAACTATTTTAAATAAGTAGAAACAGGCTCAGAGAAGTTAGACTGGTCCAAGTTTGGGTTTGGTAAATGGTCTAATTGGACCTGGATTCCAAATCCCATGAGCCCAAGTCTGTCATGTTAGAACATTTAACATAATATCTTGCTAATTAGAATTTAAAAATATCAAATATAACAAATCTGCATTAAATGTGACTCATTTTATTTAATTTTTAAAAATATGTCAGGTGTCATGATTTGCTCTTTGATCATATTGAATTGCTAAATAGACTAAATGTATGTTTAGGGTATCAGCCTCCGTGCCCCCCTTGCAAAATGGTACATGCAAAGATTTTGGAGAAAAGCTGGGATTCTTGATATTTTAGAAAAACAGAAGCATTTGTCTGGGAAAAATCAGAACTTTGTTGGATTGATGTGTTCTTATTTTATGGCTAAGTATTATCTTTATTTTTAGTAATACCCAGGTTAGGAGGTAACATAATTTTTTTTTCTATGCTTAGGACCAAATTAAGATTCCTATAGATCCTGGAGTTTGATAAAAAACTCAGCCATACGTCTACTGGAGGTAGAGCATCTTTTCACCTACATATTCTTAAAATTAAAAATGATATTAAATCATTGAATAGTATACATCAGGGGGTGCCTGGATGGCTCAGTTGGTTGAGCAAACACCTCTTGGTTTCCGCTCAGGTCATAATCTCAGGGTGGTGAAATTGAGCCCCTCGTCAGGTTCCATACTTACTGGAGAGTCTGCTTCTCTCTCTCTCCTTTTGCCCCCACCCCTGCTTGCATGGCCCCTACTCACTCTAAAATTAAATAAATCTATAAAAATTTAAAAAATGTACATCAGTTCAATAACTTTCTAATATTTTTCCTATGCAAATACTTTTACACTTATCTGAAATTTCAAAAAATATTCTTTTTTTTTGCTAATGCACTAGGCACATTCTTTGTGTCTGACTGTTTCGCAATTCAGCCATGGCCAAAGAGCAAATTATGCCATCTGAACTATCATTCCTTTAAAATTAATTAGCTTGCAGGAAAGTGAGATCTTTCACACTAAAGACATTTTGCTTTAATTTTTGCTTTAAATCAATATTTACCAGTACAGTGAAATTTTATCTTTTAAAGGTTTTTTCCTACATTTAAAAAATACGTCATTGTGAGAAACAAACAAAAAGAGTATACAGAAATATATAAAAAGAAAAGAAAAAAATTAAAAAGGAAATCACCCATGAGCCTACCATCAAGAAATAATTACTGTTAGCATTTTGGAAAATTTCCTTCTAGATTTTTTTTTTAACACGTGAATATAAACACATTCAGACATACAATTTTATTAATGGAGCATACTCTAAGCATTGTTTGTAGTTCTTTTACTTTATATCAGTGACTGTCTTTCCATGTCGATGAAATAGGTCTCTACTAAATTTTTAATCTCTATGTGCATTTCTTCCAGATGATTCAAGATTTTTTCCCCATTAGGGGTCTTTATACTTTGTTTTAAATAGTTGTCATGATACAGGTAGATCGTGCTTGATTTACAGCAGCTGTGAGTCAAGCATTAATTTCAGGAAATCTGAGATCTGTTACTCTGACCTGCCACTGCATCTTACAATAGGTATTCAATTAACCTTGGTTATCTCTTCTCTGCTCATGAGTGAGTTTTAAGCCCAAGTTAATGAAATCTTTGTCTAATTCACTAGAAATGTTATCAGATGCTCACAAACAAGCAAAACAAAACAAAACAAAACCAAAAATAAATTTCTTTCAGATTTTTGTCCTTTTTCCTCAGTATGGTAGTGGTATCCTACAGTCTTAACCTCTGTGTCCAAGTCAAATCCTCTATGAAAGCATATTTATTTATCTTGTTTATTTTTATTTTATTTCTTTTTTTAGAGAGAGAACGAGCGAGAGTGAAGGGGCGAAGGGAAAAGGAGAGAATCTCAAGCAGATTCCACACTGAGTGAGCAGCCCAAGGTGGGACTCTGTCCCACAAACCCTTCCCAGCTCACACACTTTAGCAATCTCTCTCAAAAAAAAAAAAAATAAAATGAAAGGCTAGTCATCTGACTCTTCCCCTTTTAAAATATGAATGGTTGGAATCTCCTTATACTTTAAGTTTGGGCTTTAAATATAACTCTTTGGAAAGGTTTCCTTAAGTATATCTCCACTATTATCCTCTGCACCCTGTGGGTTTCCTTCACAGCATTTATCAAAGTTGTAATTGTAGAGCTATTTATTTGCTTACTTGATTTTCCTCACTCTTCAGTAGATTGTAAACTCTATAAGGGCAGAAAATGAAACCACTAATGACAAATCTAATGGCACAATGTACGTGCTTGATAAATGTTGGTTGACTGACTGACTAGATGGATGGATGGTCTCCTGAAGGACCTCTGCCTAAGACTGTGGGATAGCTTTCCACTAGTAGTTTTTTGGACTGTGATTATTCATCCTTTTATTTTGGCTGTAAAAACAAAGTGGATTGTATTCATACCTATGATGTTCTCAGGATTCTAAGATTTTTTTTTTCCTCTAAGATTTTAATAAAGGGAAATCAAATTCTTAAAGGCAGTAAATCATACTTTAAAAATCCATAATTAAAACTTGTTCACTATGTGCTATGACATAAATAAGAAAAGCGGGGAACATTTCTGTGGCTCCTTTTATTCCCTTTCAAAACTAAATTGCAAGGCAGAAATAATGACACCACCAGTAAGGAAATACCTTTGGATTCACTGAATTTATTAAAATAAATTAGTAATTTAATTATTATTAGCATCAAATTACATGATCCACACTCACAGTTATTTTGCTTCCTGGAAATCCACTCCAGTAGATTCACTAATCATAAATAAATCATCCCTTCATATCTGTATCCAGAAATTAAGACTAAACGGAAATGGAAGTAATAATTTTACTCAAAAGATAAATTAAGGCAGCATCTTGCTTTCATGGAAGTTCTGAAACTTAGTATGAGGAAGAAGTCTTTGTTCCCTTTCTTTGTTTGAATCTAAATCAAGATGATTTACTGCAGTGCTTGAAATTCTGGAATCTAACTGCAGCAAAAATATACATAGAAAACCAAGTCTGACTAAGTTTAGTTGACACTGTTTGGTCAGAATACAGTTCGCTGGTTATTTTCAAGAACGAAATTTGCTGAGATCACTGGGACTCTAAAAAAGCCTTGTGAACATGTGCTCAAGAAAAAAGGGTGATATTTTCCTCATGGCTTCTGTTCCAAACTGGAAATATTCCCCTGGAAAATGCTACCAGTATAACAACCATGAAAATGAAGACCAAGCAAATGTTTCTTACCCACATTCCTTATCTGGTCCTTTCTTTCACAGTATTTCATGGAGAAAGGTACCTTCCAAAAATAAGCTGAGTTCATGGTTCATGCTCTGTGGTCATTATGTCCCATAAACTATTAACACACTAAAGTATAATACTTATATTATTAAACTATAAATATATTATGTCCCATAAACTATTTTTAGGTCAGATATATCTACTTTAAATGTAGTTTCCAGAACAAAAGCCTTTTTTTTTTTTTAAATGCAAGGATGCTCATGAAAACAGCTAGTCAGAATACTTTAAATAAGTACCATTCTGTAAAGTCCACGATAGGATGCCATTCTAATGACAGGCCATTAAAAGAATAGCAAGACAATTGATAATTTTTATACGACAGTACCCAGCCTGTAGGTGGTACAAAAAAATGAACACTCTGAAGTCTCATGAGAATTCTCAAAATTCTGCTAATTGGCACTGATAAGACTGAGAGAAGGATCTAGGTGTTTTGAAGATATTATAGAGCCCAAATTTGCTCTGTTATGAATTTCCTAGCTAATACAGATTAAGAAGATGTGGACTCTGGAATTACTGGGGTTTCTGCATTATTTGCTCTGCTCTGGTTACCTAGACCCAGAGGAAGGAATTACTCCCACTCCACTGGTTTAGTGTCTGTCTCCTGCATCTGTTAAGGAGGAATATAAGTGGCAATCAGTTAACCATAAAATGAATTTTATATTTTTGAAAATACATGATTTTGATTTCTTAAGGAAAATATTTGTATTATGATTTACTTTTATTTTTAAAACACTTCATTGAATAAAAGCATCTACAAAGTGTAGAATTTATCATGTTTTGAGCCAGATGCCTAAAGCATCAGCAATCATTAAAAATAAACCCTTCATTTTAAAAAATGAAGGAACAAAGAAGCCCTTACCCTAGTCAGTTTTACACAGAGAGAACATTTTAGCCACCTTGCTCTCTTCTTAGGTACATTGTGCCCGTTTGGGGACCCTCAGGATGCAGTGCTGACCTCTGAAACAAGAGAAAGGAAAATAGCTTGATATCAGGGAAATTGATTCTTCCACCATTGTGTGACCATTAGGTTTTTATCCCTATAAATTTAAAGGAACCTAGTCTCTGCATGCTTGCTTAAACATTCCTGATTCATACCAATGCTTTTGTTTAGACCAATGCTTTTTGTTTAGTTTGATTGTACATACTATCTAATCTCTTTTAACTGTAATATATGATTTTATACTTTTCTTCTTTCACTTTATTTACAGTTTTTGAAATCAGACCTAAATGGCTCTGCCAAGGCCCCTAGAAGGTAATAAAGAGGCAGGATTCATATTGCTAGTCAGTCACTAGTCATTTGCTTACTGAACTTTAACATTTGTATAGTTGGAAAACATTAACTGTCTAAATTTATATTATAATCCTCTTGCTTTGAAACATTGATCTTTGGCTGTGTAGTTAACTGAAATCTAAGCAGAATTAATCTGTTCTTAGTTCATATGGTGCCATCACTTACCACATTCTTGATGTCCTTAAATGCTGTTTGACTAACAAAAGGATCTTTATGAGAGAGGGGAGCAGATGAAATAGTAGAAAAGCATTTTGTTCAGGAGATTGCCATTTTGCAAAGAAGCCCTCTCTCTTGAGTCAATCTGAAAACATTTTCAGACTTGATGCTGACTCGTCTCTATTCTTTAGAATTGGAGATATCCATCATTTTTTAAATTTTCTTTATAATTCAAGTAAAACAGTTTATTCCAACAATGAATGAGATAACCCTGGCCCTCTTAATAATAAGAATATCTGATGTACTCTGAGTATAACAAGTATGAAAAGGAGAAAACAGAACAACTTACTTTTTTAAAGTCATCCACCAAAAGAGGAAAAGAGCTGTATTGAGTTCCTGTAGGTACCCACCATCCTGCCATCCTCCTTTTCACAGTCATCAGTGCTATGGCCTGTGGGTGTATCTGTTAGATCTATTAGAATGTTTCCATCCATGTCCATTTTTTGCAATCCTCACAACAGAGGCATTGTTCTTCCCACTTTGCAAGAGGAAAATGAAGCTTGGATAGGTTAAATTTCTTAGCCGAAGTCATTTAGTTAGTGAGTTTAGAGTCGAGATTGAAGTAAGATCCATCCAATTTTACAGCACAGTAGTTCAAAGCTGGAGCCTGTGGACTGGCCCCAGCTCATAGAAGTGATTGTAAACAACAATCTATGCTTCCAGCACAGTATTTTAGTATTTTTAAAAACACACTTTTATCCCTAGATTATATAATTTTAACATTTAAAAAAAGAACGCCTGAGTATCTGTCTGCTCTTAGAAAATGAGAAAATCTGAGGGCACGTGGGTGGCTCAGTCAGCTAAGTGGATGACTTGATTTTGGCTCAGGTCATGATCTCAGTGTCCTAGGATTTATGGGGCTCCATGCTTGGTGGGGAGTCTGCTTGAGGACTTCTCTCCCTCTTCTCTGACTCTTTCTCTCAAATAAGCAAATAAATCTTAAAAAAAAAAAAATCTGGCATCACAAGGCCCATATCTTGTCATGACAAACATATCTGGACTTGGGTAATGGGTATTCTTCTGGGTGGGTCTTCTGCTCTACAACATGTGCTTCATTGATGCCCAAGCTTCCTTCCCCCTCAGTTGATTCACTTTAACTCTTTGGCACTTGAGACAGTTGGGTTCCTAATTCCTGGCCAGCCCATTTTCATTTCACTACACCGTGTTGTTTCCCAATAAAACATGTATTTTGTTCTTCAGG
Source organism: Meles meles (assembly GCF_922984935.1). Taxonomy (NCBI): domain Eukaryota; kingdom Metazoa; phylum Chordata; class Mammalia; order Carnivora; family Mustelidae; genus Meles; species Meles meles. Next base: position 98,782,852 of record NC_060068.1, read on the forward strand.
GAAACATCCAGATTTCATTAGTATAGAAGCTGAAAATGAATGTAAAAAATGACCCAGCAGATAAGCATTTGATAAAAATGAACTCTGTGAACTTTAATGCTATTGATCTGGTTTTGGGGCAGCCACAATGACACAATGATAATTTGCAACTTTAAGTGTTTCCTTTTATGTCCCATCAATTATTCATCTTTTTTATAATTAGTAACTTAAGGCATTTTTTCATGATAAGTGTTTAAAACTTTATTTTACAAGTTACAAAGAACTTTTGATACTTCAAATTCTCACAAACATTTAAGTAGAGAAGATGTTATATATTATGTTACATTCTTTGATATTACATTATAATATTTATAATCATCCATAGAGTAAAGTTCAAAGTGTCTACCTGTGCTTAGTATCAGCTAATGACTAATGGAAGAGTATGGAACTCAAATCCAGATTTCTTTACTTCAGAAATTTTTTTTGGTTAAGATCTGCCCCTGAACAACCAAATGATACATCAGTCACATGAATCACGGCCAAAGAATTTGGACATGATCCAACCTGGCTTTTAAGCCCTAACTCAGGTGCTGAGGTAACTTAAGGTTTTCTGGTTCTTCCTCCCATGTTCTTCTTCTTCCCTTTTTTTTTTTTTTTTTAAGATTTTATTTATTTATTTATTTGACAGACAGAGATCACAAGTAAGCAGAGAAGCAGGCAGAGAGAGAGGAGGAAGCAGGCTCCCTGCTGAGCAGAGAGCCCAATGGGGCGCTCCATCCCAGGACCCTGGGATCATGACCTGAGCCGAAGGCAGAGGCTTAACCCACTGAGCCACCCAGGCGCCCTCCCATGTTCTTCTTTTCACATATAATCTAAGTGTATGTGTCTGTATCTGGAAACAAATAAATCAAGAGCTTTGGGCAGATATATGAAAAAATAGTTCCCGTGTGTGCATCATCATCATCGCTAACACCACAAGAGCCTAAGTGAAGTTCCTCAAGAGTGAGAGCATTCATAGACTCCGATAATTAGCCCTTGTCCCTGTCCGAAAAGAACTTAACGTTTTCACAAGGAAAAAGGGTCAAATTTAATAGAATGTTCCCACATAGTAACACACAGAATGTATAACTATCCCCACTGTTGCCAGCAGAAGTCTTCTCTGTTTTTGTGAAGTGACCACTAAAGCGTCTAGGTAATAAGCCTGAACTATGGATGCACATGCTGATGAGGATGGTTTTGAATCAGTATTTAATCTTACCTTTCTCTTCCTAAGGTATATCATTCATTTGATATATCAAATGATATATGAGCCAAATGTAATAATGCTCCCATTAACAAATAAAGATTGTTGAGGCATATTGATCTACTTTTTACACTGAATTTTGGTTTAAAAATGTCTAAAAAAGATTACTTTTCAAAACATATTTGACATTAATGTCAGTGGTTATTGTGTTGGTTTTTATTTTATTACTTTGCCTAGATGCCAAGCATTGCCCTAAAGTCATTGCATACCCGGCACCAACCTACTTTGAAGAAAGTAATAGTATTCCTATTTTATACAAAATGAAACTAAGGTTTATTGAGGTAAAGCGTGTAAAACTTTATCAAGATTATCTAACTAGTGACTGATGGAAGAAGACTCTGATCTCAAGTATGTCTGACTCCCATCCCAAATCGCTCTTAACTGATGTGCTAATTAGTTCCCTTTTGTAATGAAAATTTGATTTTATTCCTGAAAGTTAAAGTAAGCTAAGAGAAAGGCAATATATTTTGAATGTTATTGTTGTTGTTAAATATTAATCAAGACCCAGTTCTTGCTAAGTAAAGGATAGTAACACTCTGAAAAAATGTATATTCAAGAACAAAGTCCATATAACCAGTTCACTCAGTGAAGAAAGAAAACAAGGGAGGGATGGAATGAATCCCAGTCCTATTATGAACCATGTAGAGATTTTGTGTTTAAGTAACTATTTGATCATGCATGAGTTGTGTGTACTTGTACAATATAATCTGGGATTCTCTTTTTAAAAAAAGCAAAATTTTAAATAGGCATTAAATGTATTTTAATAAAAGAAAATTACCTAGTTTTCCTTCCTACTTTTTTCAAGTGATAAAAGAATGAGAAAACATTTTGTGCTGTGTTTTCCACAGTTCTGTAAACTATGAACATTTTCTTTTTCTCTAAAGAGATTCAGAGAGCAGTTTTACAGGAATTTATTTCTGGGAAAAAAAAAATCCCCAAGTGCAAAATAGACCGAGCGGCACAAGTCCCAGAACTTAATGCTACAAACAGTACAGTTTCTGTGCTTTTATAGTCCATGGTGCTAAAATTCATGCAACTTAAGACTTTTTTGTTTCAATTTTTGTTTATAGTGAATAGCAGGAATTTTGACAAGAATGGGTTTGGGTGACAAAACACAAACCTTGATTTATCTGTCTCTGTATAGATCCAATATATATGATAAAGTAACTGTGACCTATCCCAACTGTGGAATACAATGAGGCCTTTCAAACAGTATGCCGTAGAAAAAGGTTTAGTAACATAGGACTATATGTAAGATAACGTCTTTTAAGTTAAAACCTCAAAAATCAAAACATGGAATTTGATCCCAATCTTATGAAAAGAGAAAAAATACGCAAACATACATATATGCTTTTAAAAAGATTAAAATAGTATAAATCAAATATTAATAAGAATTAATTCTGAGTGGTGACTTTATGAAAAATGGCTTCATTGAGTTTTTTATGTTTTCCAAATGTACTAAAGTGTTTTACTTATTTAATTAGCAAAATGTGAATATTTTTAAATGACAGATTTTGTCAATCAAAATCAGTAAATTATCCGTAAACCCATATTTAATTATCTGAAGTGACTCTGCAGGGCTTCCGGAAGGTGGAAGGTTTGCTCTCTGCATCAGAGGTTCCAAACTGGTGTCTGCATACAGCCACAGTGTTCTGGTGAGCTGCAGAGAGAAGGGAATGACTGAGAGAACAGGATACAGGCTCTCTACACAAAATACCCATTGGGTGTCCTCCTCCTAAAGTTTTGAGAACAAGATCCTGTCATAAAATAATTTGAGAACCCATGATATAGTTGAAAAAGTTGATATTCTATGTGCCAAATATTTAACTTCTTTAAAAGCTATATTTTCCCGTTTGCACTTGGATATTCATCATATTGTCATAGTCTTCAGTGGTTTTAGTTCACAGTGGTTTAAATAGACTCTGTTAATAGGACAGAATTCCAAGCTTAACTCCATGTGATTCAGTCATGATTAATTTTTAAAAAAAAATTTTTTTAAGATTTTATTTATTTATTTGAAAGAGATCACAAGTGGGCAGAGAGGTAGGCAGAGAGAGAGGAAGGAAAGCAGGCTCCCCGCTGAGCAGAGAGACTGATGCGGGGCTTGATCCCAGGACCTTGAGATCATGACCTGAGCTGAAGGCAGAGGCTTAACCCACTGAGCCACCCAGGTGCCCCCATGATTCATTTTTATTGGAAATCTTAAACAAGGATTATTACAGCATTCTTTTTTTTTTTTTTTAAAGATTTATTTATTTATTTTAGGGAAGGAGAGAGTGAGTGAGAGTGTGAGCTGGGTGACGGGCAGAGGGGGAAAGAGAATCTTCAAACAGACTACACCCTGAGTGTGAAGCCCAATGCTGGGCTCCATCCCAGGACCCTGACATCATGGCCCAAGCCGAAATCAAGAGTGGGATGCTTAACCGACTGAGCCATCTAGATACTGCTACATTGTGTATTTTATTTTATTAATTAATTGATTTAATTTTATTTATTTGAGAGACAGAATGAGAGCGAGAGAGAACATGAGAAGGGCGAGGGTCAGAGGGAGAAACACATTCCCTGCCGAGCAGGGAGCCCGGTGTGGAACTCTATCCTGAGACTCCAGGATTATGACCTGAGCCAAAGGTAGTCGCTTAACCAACTGAGCCACCCAGGCACCCTTAGCTTGTGTATTTTAATATTATGCAACCAAACCTATCTCAGGGATGAATCTTAAGGTAACTCAGATATCTTGTTTCTTACGTGATTAACTAAATGAAGGTTACCTATTTTTCTTCATGACATCACTTGGTAAACCTGTACAATTAAAAACTGGGAATATATTTGAATATTTTGAATTAAAATGGAACTTTAATATTTTCTTCAAGCTGAATACAAGTTAGTGTTCTTTAGATTTGTGGTCTGGCTTTTAATACAAAGAAATATTTAAGTTTAAAAATAATTTTGGGGGCACCTGGGTGGCTCAGTGGGTTAAGCCGCTGCCTTCGGCTCAGGTCATGATCTCGGGGTCCTGGGATCGAGTCCCGCGTCAGGCTCTCTGCTCAGCAGGGAGCCTGCTTCCCTCTCTCTCTCTCTGCCTGCCTCTCTATCTACTTGTGATCTCTGTCTGTCAAATAAATAAATAAAAAAAATAATAATAATTTTTAGGGGTGCCTGGGTGACTCTGTCTGTTAACCATCTGCCTTTGGCTCAGGTCATGGTTCTGTGGTCCTGGGATGGAGTCCCATCCACATAGGGCTTCCTGCTCAGCAGGTAACCTCCTTCTCCCTCTGCCTCTGCTGCTCACCCTGCTTCTGTTCTCTCTCTCTCTCCACCCTCTTTCTCTCCCTCTCTGTCAAATAAAAAAAATAAAATAAAATAAAACAAAAATAATTTTGACACCTACAATGTAGTCTTTCAGGTGTATGTGTGGAGGAGTAGAGAGTGGGAAATCTACACAGATGAGTAAGACTCATTCTTAAAAGTACAGTAAAGCAGTAAGCACTTAGACACTAAAATCATGCGAAGAGACACAGTGGCTTTATCAGAACATAAGAACGTTTGCAAATTGGGTATCAAACATCTAACCAAGAAAACTTGGTTAAGAACATCAATCAAGGGGCGCCTGGGTGGCTCAGTGGATTAAGCCGCTGCCTTCGGCTCGGGTCATGATCTCAGGGTCCTGGGATCGAGCCCCACATCGGGCTCTCTGCTCCGCAGGGAGCCTGCTTCCTCCTCTCTCTCTGCCTGCCTCTCTGCCTACTTGTGATCTCTCTCTCTGTCAAATAAATAAATAAAATCTTAAAAAAAAAAAAAGAACATCAGTCAAGGAGCACAAATGAAGAAATACAGTAAATTCACAAAGATTGGGTTTATGAACCTGGAAGTATGGGAGGGGCATTGTACTCTGCCTTTTCCTTGAAGTTAAAAAAGAATGTTACAGCCACAGGGAATCAGGCCACTACTGGCCTTTATCAGAGAATAATGCAGAAAATGGATTTTCAAAATGAGACAAAACAAAACCACATAAACCAAGCACTTTGCAGCACATATTTTCTTACTGGACTCTGAGTTACAGCATACCCGAAGCTTTTTCACTTGGGATGTATTAGGAAGGAGACTATAAGACAAGTATGGAATGACCATTAAATCCTGAAGAGAAAATTATGAATGGCTTTCTAAAGTTTGTTTTTTTCTGTTTGAACCCTTTGTGGCAGTCAATCTAATGAGGCCATGTGCACAGTAAGTAATGGAAAACATGTTAGATACATTGATTCCAGTTACAGTCAAGGGACTCTTTTCATTATTATTTTTTTCTGTATTTAATGCATAAAAAACATCCCAGAAAATGAGGAAAAATATAAATCCAGAGGGGAAAGGTCATTGAGTATTTGATGAGAATATTGATTCTGATTCGCCTGCCTTCACTTTGGTGTTTTCCCTTTTTTGAGCTGTGATGATTACTCAGACCTCTGTATTAAATCTGTAAATTCTCTCCCTCTCTGGAAGTAGTCAGATGCCACCGAGGCAGAAACCTATAAAACCCTGGCAAATCTCTTAAACTCCTTATTTCCCTTTAAGCAAAAGGAAAGGCTTGGGCTAGATTACATGACTATTCTAGCCAGAAACCTAGAGGTTTATGAGTCTGTGACTGCTCATCCTGTTTTCTTTGTCAGTCCTGTGTCATAATAAATGCTTCCCAAGGTAATATAGCAATACTGGCTTTTGATCATTTTCCTCTTTCACTGTGTACAAGTGTGTATGTTTGTGTGTGTGTGTGTGTGTGTGAGAGAGAGAGAGAGAGAGAGAGAGAGAAAGAAAGAAAGACATTTAATTCAGCAAACAACTCATTAAATCCAAGCCACACAGTTTAAGAGACATATAATTTGGTATGCTGCCGGACTAATTAGTCCAGTGCATAAGGGTGCTGTCTTTACTTTTTCTTGATTTCAGCCCAGATACTGCATCCAGTAATTGCCAGTGTTCAAGCGCAAGGTGAATGATTGATTGACAGAGACGTTATTGAGAGGATTTCTAGCTTATTTAAAGGGTTATCTTGGATTATATTTAAGGTCTCTTTCCACTCAACATTATGAATGCGTGGTAAATAGACCCCTCAGGCAGGAACATTCTCTGGCACATAAAATATTTGCTGTGGCACATTTGGAAAGTCACTTCCTAGAGTTTTCTTTTTAGGGGCCATGTTGGAAGCCGGCTTGCGTTTGTGTGATTTTGTTTTATTTTATTTATTTATTTATTTAATTTATTTAGTGGGCAGCAAAGCAAGGGTTATTGAGTGAAGGCAAAGTGATAATACAAAGCTCCTGAGGAGGGAGGGGACCCAAGAGTGTTCCCCAACTTTTGTATGATATTTCGATCAAGGTATAAATATAGCCTTACTTGAAAGAAAAGAAATCAAATGAAAGGATACAAGATTATATTTTTTATTCTCTTCCATTTTTCAGGACATGCTTTGCTGTTGTAAAAAAAAAATTAAAGAATCCTTTGACTTGACAAGGATTCTTTTCCCACAGTTTTGTATGGGAATATTAGGTATTTTTTTTTAGGATGAACCATTATGCCATTGTGAAAGCACAAACCTGAGATTCAGAAATCCTGAGTCTAATCTCTGTTTAGCTAACACTCTGGGTGATGTGAACAGGTATCCTATCCATTAGTGATTTTTGTTTTTCCAGTTGTAAAAAGAGAGAGAAAAGATATCACCTCCTTTTTTTTCCCCCATGTTGCTCCTCTTCAAAGGAGAAAAAAAAATAAGTACAGAATAGAAGGGTTTTCTTAATTCCTTTGCCATCCAGTGTATAAGTGTATGTGCACACTGAAGGAATCTTCTAAATTTGGAAGTTCTTCTGTTTGCTTTGTTATTTACCTCTAGTAGTAATTAGAATTATTTATGTACCCGACTTTTGTCTCCCATTAACCTACAGTCTCCTTGAGGGAAGGTAGGGGTAGAGAGAGAGTAAGAAAAGAAGGGGGAAACATAATCCTAAATCAGAATTCAGGAAGGGGTGAGAGAATTGCAGATGACACAAAAACACATCTTAATTAAACCTTTAAGTTTGTAATATCTGACTACAAAATGTAAAATTGCCTTCACTGGTTGGAATATAGTGAAGGTCTGGTGAAAGAATATTGCAGAGGGCATGTGTTATCAACGTTTTAAACATTACAGATTAAACAGTTTTTTTAATGACATGGAAAGATATCTAGAGTACCTTTGGTAAAAATGTAGACTTAACAGCACTGTGTCTGTCAAAAATGTGTTCATATATGCATGGAGAGAAAAGTCCTGCAGGAAATATGATATAAAAAGTGTTAAGTGGTAGAAATAGAGGTGAATGGGGTGCCTGGGTGGCTCAGTGGGTTAAGCCTCTGCCTTCGGCTTGGGTTATGATCTCAAGGTCCTGGGATCATGCCCAGCATGGGGCTCTCTGCTTGGCGGGGGGCCTGCTTCCCTCTCTCTCTCTGCCTGCTGCTCTGCCTACCTGTGATCTCTCTCTCTCTGTCAAATAAATAAAATTTTTAAAAAACTTAAAAAAGAAATAGAGGTGAATTTAATTTTTAATTTTAATTTTCTGTTGTCTTTTAAGTTTTTCCCAATGAACATTTATTACTTGATTAATAAGAAAGGAAGCAAACCAAAAAGACTTATTGAAGTTGCCTTTACCTCAACATTTTTGGAAGGTTCCTGATGGATATTAGGTAGGTGAAAGGCAGAGCTCATATTCTTTCATATTAGGGCAAATGATTTCATTGTTACTTTTTTAAAAATGTGAATTAAAATAATTATCAACTGGGGTGCCTGGTGGCTCATTTGGTTAAGCAGCCGACTCTTGGTTTCTGCTGAGGTCATTATCTCAGGATCGTGAGATTGAGCCCCAAGTAAGGCTGTGGTGTGCTTAACTCTGAGTCTGCTTGAGATTCTCTGCCTCTCCCTCTATCTCTGCCAGTCCTCACCACCCCTGCTCTTGTGTGTGTGTGTGTGCATATGGGCACACACTCTAAGATAAATAAATAAATTCTTAAGAAAAATAACTGTCAACCATAAGTAAATGCAGAGAATGAAAACCCTAGGAATTAGGCAAGCCAAATGAAGACCAGCAGCAGTGTCCTGCCAATATTAAAGTGTAGTGATAATGAAGCCCCAAGATCATGTTAAGCAAAGCAATTATATCACCACCAGCAATTTAAAAATAGAGCTTTCTTGATGTTCTTTGCATTAATAGTTACGCAGATTAATATTGGGGTCATTTCTTTTTTTGAAAATATGACCGATTTGTTTATATTCATAAATCGTTTCCTTCAAATGAATTCTGCTAAACCATTATTGTCATCTATTAGTATTTATTCAGTATGTACTCATACAGTAATTCTTCTTAGTTACTCTGCTTGTTTTTTAAATGTATCCACTATGAGCATTGTTCTTTCCATAAATTATAGATCAGTTGCATAGTTTCGTTTGTCATTTTTGCTTAATTTTATTTAGCTTCTCTACCATTTATTTGTGTCTTTGCTTCTGCATCCCGCATCCCTCTCACTGCCTTTCAATGTCTTTTTGCCTCGCTTTGCTTCTTTGTTATTTATCCCAGACACCCAGTATGTAAAATACAATAATTAGGCAAATCTTTGACTGGCAGAGTAGTCTGGTGCACTCAGATCTCCCCTTGTCTAAATTCCTTTCATACTTGCGATCACTACCACACTGTTTAGCACATAATTGTTGTCCTTGTTTCAAATGTTCTCATTTAGTCTCCACATCTAAGTTGAAAGGTTGAAAAATTTACAGTCCTCCTCCTCCTCTCAGGAATGGAGGGAAACCTCTGTTTTATGAGTGAATCCTATATGGCATATACCATGGCATGCTGGGTGTTTTGCATGTTTTGTTTTGTTTTTTTAAAAGATTTTATTTATTTATTTGACAGAGAGAGAGATCACAAGTAGGCAGAGAGGCAGGCAGAGAGAGAAGAGGGGAAGCAGACTCCCTGCTGAGCAAAGAGCCCGATGTGGGGCTCAATCCCAGGACCCTGAGATCATGACCTGAGCTGAAGGCAGCGGCTTAATCCACTGAGCCACCCAGGCGCCCCTGTTTTGCATGTTTTATCATTAATGCCTGATAACTACTCTGTTAAGTGGGTATCAGTATCCTCCTTTGTCATGGGATAAGAGTGAACCTGAGAGAGGTTTACTTTGCTGAGGCCACATAGCTGGTTACAGCTATCTGCCTCTGGATCTCTAAACATTTTGCATTCCACCATATTGTCTGACTGGCAAGAAGTCACTTTATGTGATAGGTCACTTACAATTTTATTTAATTTTCTGCTTTTCCATACTCTTGCTTTGTTTGTCATAAGTGAGGTAAAATGTAATGATGAAAACATTAAATGTAGTCAACTTTCTGTTATTTGCTTTTAAATAGCCTTCCCTCTTTCTGCCTTCTCATTGAGGGAATTTTTCTTTCCCTCTTCTGTGATAGTTTTTCCACTCTACAAACTAGATTCAGCCTCAAAGTGCCCAGTTCATTAACTACTCCTCTAGCCCAGGAACCATGTTAAAGACATGGATACATGGACAAGCTCTCTCTATTCCCTGCATGTAAGAATGTACCTTCTCTCTATTTCATTTAGAGGTTCCTTTCTGCCTCTAGATTAAAATAGTCTTCCAGTTGTGGAGGCACCAGACTCCAGAGACAAAAGGCAGTGAAGAGAAAGCAGTGATTCCAAACTTAATTCCCTGCAGTGCCACTCAGATATTCAGAAGCCTGTGGTAACCTGACCCCAGCGGGAGACGGCAGAACAGAGTATTTATGGAGAGAAAGCTGAATGTGAAAAGGCTCCCCTTCAACTGTGTTAGCTTAGCAGGAAGCTAGACAAGACAGCCTCAGAGCCCATCCCCTATTAACCAGCACATTCCCACACCTCTTCTGCCCTGCTGTGTTCCTCTTTGTCGGCGAGATAAACTGGATTTCCTCATCCCATTAATGCAATGTGAAGAACTGAAAGGGAGTAATTTAAGACAAGCAGCAAAGATACTAAAGAAAGCTGTCCGAATGCATCAATCTGGCTATTCTCTTTTTGTCTTCACAAAGTTTTTCTTCACTTCCCAGAATTCAGGTGGAATTGCAGGAACAAACAAATGGCTACCAGTAATAGTCTGGGGTCACTTGCCTCTTGTCACAGTTGTCATGACAGAGCTAAGATTTAGTTCAGGGCTAAAGATTTTTACACACATATATTCTTCTTTAAAATGGTTCTGTTTTCATCCTGATACTCTGCTGGCAAGAGTTCCCAGGAGAACACATTTCCAGAACGCAACTTGGCAGTTAATATCAAAAGCCTTAAATGACATATCCTTTGACCTAGCAATTATGCTGTTAAAATCACTTTATCATTTGCCATCGGTATGACTTATACTACCAAAAAATTGGAAACAATCTGGTATGGACTGGATTGTGTTTGCCTCATATCCATATGCTGAAGCCCTAACCTGGAATGTGACATACAATGTGATGTATTTAGAGCTAAGGCCATTAGGGAGGTAATTAGGGTTAAAGCCATTAGAGTGGTACCCTAATCCAATGTGAGTGGTGTCTTTTAAGAAGAAGAGGGACAAAGAGGAAAGGCCATGTGAGGACACTCTCAGAAGGCAAGGATTCTGGCATCAAAGTGCCTTGGTTTTAGTCTTAGCTCCCTGAATTAGCCGTGTGGCTCTAGATAAGTTACTTAACCTCTCTGTGCTTCAGAGTCCTCATATGTGAAATGGGACTAATGATGCTACCTACATAATCAATCTTATTTGGGGAATTAAATGTGTTAATATTTATAAAATTCTTAGTACTGGTACATAACAAGACCAAATAGGCATTTATTAACTCTATGAAGAATTAATACAGTGGCTGGTATATAGTGTTTCTCATCAAGAGCAGCAGACTGTCAGAATATAGTAGTCCAGGTGTTTTGTCTATAATTGGAAAAATTATATATTTGTCAGCTCTTTTCTTGCTGTATAACTGATAAGAACACCTTGATTTAGGAGCTTTTTTGAGACCCTCTTAAATTTTTTTAAGAATTCATTTATTTGTTTGAGAGAGAGCTTGACTGAGAGAGAGAGAGAGCAGGAGCATGGGGAGGGGCAAAGGGGGAGGAAAAAGCAGTCTCCCTGCTGAGCAGGGAGCTGGATATGGGGCTCAGTCCCAAGGCCCTTTGGATCATGATCTGAGCTGAGGGCAGATGCTTAACCAACTGAGCCACCCAGGTACCCTGAGAATCTCTTACTTTATAAAGTTCTGTTTACTATAAATACAGATACTAAGGGACACTAGAAGATTTCCCCTAGTGCCATTATGTAACTCTTCAATTACTCCTCTTTCCTTCCCGCCTGCCTATACTTACAGAAGGTCATAGTTCTGTCATATGTATGGCCTCATACCTTTCATAATCAAAGGGTGCCTGTCCCTTTGGAGGCCAGAATGGAGCTCCTTCCCCCTGTCAGGGTCTTTGCTCCTGCAGTTGTGTTCTCTTTTTCCTGAATTATCTATTTCTTCCTCTCAACTGGACTATTCACATCATCATATAATATGCTCTTGCATCTCTTTTGACTTCAACGTCGTCTTTAATCACTGCCTCATTTATATTCTGCCCTTGCCAGCAACACCTGTTGAGAAAGCTGTTTCTCAATGCTGCCTGCACCTATTCATTACACACCTTCGCCTTAACCAGCTGTAGAATGGATTCCAATCCCATCACTCTCCTGGGTCTGCATTTGTCAAATTCCAGTGACCACTGAGATGCCAAATTCTAGTCATTTAGTCCTTTTCCTGACCTTTTTGTATCTTGATGTCTCAGATAAGGCCAATTTAGGGAATTGACGTCTCAGATTAGATTCACCTCTCAGATTAGATTCACCAGTCCCTTATGGGTATTCCCTTTATGGTCTCTATTACTACACACTCGCTGTTTATTTCTCTTGTTCCCTGACTTCCCTCTTCCCTCTTCTTGTGGCTGGTCCCTTTTCTACTTGCCACGTCTGTGTATTGGAGTTCAGGATCCATCCCAGATCTTCTTAAGCTGTCTAGCTACATTGCCCAAGTCATTTCACAAATTTTCATCTGGAGGATGAGAGCGCCATTTCTGGTCTTACTTCCTGGAAGTCCAGATTCAGTCACCTATTTAACATCTCCACTAATGTGTTTACTAGTTTTGTTATTTTTTTTTACTTAACAGGGACTTCTTTATCCATTCACTTATGGGTGGCCACTTGGGTTGCTTCCGTATCTTAGCTATTGCAAATAATGCTTCAACAAACAGAAGGATGCATATGTCTTTTCGAATTAGTGGTTTTGTATTCTCTGGGTGAAATACCCAGTAATGGGATCACTGGATCATATGGCAATTCTATTTTTAATTTTTTGAGGAACCTCCATACTGTCTTCCACTGTGGCTGCACCAGTTTGCATTCCCACCAACAGTGCATGAGGATTCCTTTCTCTTTACATCTTTGCCAATATTTGTTGCTTTACGTGTTTTTGATTTTAGTCATTCTGATATGAACATCTTTAGACATGCACTTTTACTCTTCCTCTTAATTATTTTCTGGGAATAATTTGCCTGGTAATAAAAATCAGACCAAAAGTTGTTGTTTTCTCTTTATCCCTTAAGTCCTTTATCACCAAAAACGAAAGAAGACACCATGGTATGATGAGATAGATAGGTTTCCAAGAGTAGAGTAGATGGTGAATGCTTTCCAATAAGTGGCATTAGGTGTGTATGAAGTACCTTACTATCACACCTGGACTACAAATGGCCTCATCAATTGCGCTTAGGACCTTTGTTTTCCTTTTCATGTTTGTTTGTTTTTTACATGCATATATAGTACCTATCTGTGTGTTCTACTGGAACTTCGATTGTATAAAACCCTAAAGCTTTTATAATAGATTCTGTTGGACCTTTTTCCTTGTGGAATTTTTTTTGTTGAACTTTTTCTTTGTAATTTATAGTTTCTATTTTTCAAACTTTTGAATGTTAACTGCACTTTTGAACATATACTAGTCCATTTTTAGCTAGTTTTTTAATGATATGATAGTCCTAGTTATTAACCCATTAAACAACCTAATGCTTATTTTGATATATGGTATAAATGGTAGAATATCTAAGTATTTTCAAAATAATTTTCTTTACTCTCTTTAATATTACATCTTATTTTTAAAGTTGCTTTTACTTTTCCTAAAATTAACTGTCATTTGCATTTTTAGCAATTACTAAGTCTTTCCATTACTGACAACAATTATTTAAATTATTTAATTATTGCGGGCGCCTGGGTGGCTCAGATGGCTAAGCATCTGCCTTTGTCTCAGGTCATGATCCCAGGGTCCTGGGATCGAGTCCCACATTGGGCTCCCTGCTCAGCGAGCCTGCTTCTCCCTCTCCCAACGCTGTTCCCCCTGCTTGTGCTCTCTCAGTCTGTCAAATAAATAAATAAAATCTTTTTAAAAATTATTTGTTGCATTGCCATGTACTTTTCTATAACTGTTTCGATATGGCTGTAGATTTGAGAAATAGTGGACATTATTTTGATTACCCCAGTATTTCTGTGTTCTCATAATTGGTCTTGTAGCATTTTAATTGGACGAATCAAACTTCAGGGACTCATCTGCTGAATCTTAAGTAAACTGTTCGTACCTCCTTCTATTTTACCTAAAATAATGTCTGTGATGAATAACATTAAAAAAAATCTCTTTTGAGAGAGAGAGAGAGAGAGAGCTCATGAGTAAGGAGAGAGGCAGAGGCAGAGGGGTAGAGAGAATCTTAAGTAGGCTCCACACTCATCACAGACCCTGAGTTCATAACCTGAGCTGAAATCGAGATTCGATGTTTAACTGCCTGAGCCATCCAGGGTGGCCCCGAATAACATTTAAGTAGATAAATTTGTCCTTAAAATTAAGTAACACATGATACAGCTTATACATAAGTTAAAAAAAAAATCATGGCTTATATTTTGAAAAGAAAAACAACTTAATCACTAGTAGTATTTGATACATTCCAGAAAAGAAAAAGAAGGAGCAGATCCTGCAGGTTATGGGTTGATATATATATGTAAGCTTTTATATTAATTTATATATATATAAATCAAATATATATGTCAAAATCATATCTGTATTTATCAAAAATCATCAGAATGCTTTTCAAAATGGTATGGATGGATACTAAGCAACATCAGTGATGATGCATTATCATCCCAGGATTTTTAAAAATTGCTACCAGCAAAAACTAATGTATGTTGAGTTCTTACTACTTGGTAGACACTTTGCTAAATGTTCATACGCCTTATCTCATTTCATTATGACAGTTGCCTTGGGAGTTAGATATTATAGATATTATTACTCATGTCATAAAAAAAGAAACTGCGTCTAGAGAGTACATAACTAGATTACAGAACTAGGCCCAGGTTAAGTGGCAAGGGCTGAATTCATACCCAGGCCCATCTGACAACAGAGCCCCTGGGATACTATACCTGACTTGGTTGATTTCAGTAGTTTTCTTATCTTGTGAAAACTATACTTTTTCAAAGGTCTTCTTCAGTTTTTTATAAATATCTAAGAACAAGTTTAATCTTGTGGACAGAGAAAGACATCTCCCTAATGACACAACACAGCCTCTGCTCTGCTATCAAAATCAGGAACTAAGGCAATGACTTCATTTATGAGAAGTTTCCCTACTCTGAATAGTCGACTCCAGTAGAGAAGAGATTTGTGGATAATTGGTATTCTTTATCCCAGTGGATACTTCTGTCCCTTATCCCTTAGGTTCTTCATTTTTGGTAATAATATTTTCTGTGAATGGAATGAGTCTTACTTGGGTGTAATCACTGTACACAGCATATAGGCTTGACCCAGCGCTGTGCCACCTTTTTCCTTCATGCCTTCAAGTCCTGATAAATAAATTAGTTTCTTTTATGATTAGCAAGAGGAACTCTCTTTTTTTTTTCTTTACAAAAACCAGTTTTCTTAACAAAAAAAATTAGAGCATTTATGTCAAATTATGTCAAATTATGCTAGTTTCTTTCTCATGTTCATTGAACGTAGCTAAAATTGGGGATGAGAGTATTTACTGAGTACATACTATAAATGTGACAGTGTCTAGCACAGTTTGCTGAACACACGAAGCACTGTCATTATTCCTCTTTCTAGCCTTCCTTCTTCTGCTTCTCTACCCTGTGCATTTGTGGTGTTTTGTTCACTGTTTCTCACCTTTGTTAACAGATGGCAAAATCTAGACGTAGCAGCCATCACATGGGAAGGGTAGAGCACTAATTGTTTATGTTGACAAGTCCTACTGCAGGACATATGTGTGCAGCCCTGGGCTGCTTTGGTGACTACAGATGACAGTGGGTGCCTATCCACCCTCCTTGTCGCCTCTCCGTCTCTGATCTCCCTTTACCTGCCCCCAGCCTCCATTCAGGGGTGAAGAGTTCCCACAAGCAACTGCCTTAAAGAGATTTATTAGGTCTTGCTTGAAAAGCTTTTTCAAATCCTCAAACAAAAAGATATATAAATACAACATATCATGTTGGACAAGTTTTTTTGTTTCATAACCATGAGAACTTTTCATGAACAGAGCCTTTCTGAATAGCTCAGAAGGTAAAGTATGCAGTGATTCTAAAGCTAAGTGGTTAGAATGTTCTAATCTCTGCACGTACCAGGGTAAGGGATGAGGGCAAGAGCCTCCTTGTTGTTTTTTTTTCGACCTTTACTGACAAATGATTTCTCCTGTAAAGACAACACAAATGCAAATTGTCTTCAATAGAATTCTTCTATAATATGCTTTAAAAAGTAATTCTTTCAAAGCATTATACTTCCATTTAATACACTGTTGTTGAAACACTAGTAATCACAGTGACTGTTCCTTTTTAAAAAACATTTAAATATTCATAATGGACCCTTCCCTTTGCAGTGATACATTCATCTGTTTATGATACTTTCATATAGACGTTTGTAGGTAACCTGTGTTCTTTTTTGTTAAGGTAGTATAGAGTATAAATGCATATGTAGATTCATTAAATGAGCTAAGTTCTCACTGTAGGTTCCCAATCGGAATAGGTTCAATACACTGATACAGGGGTAACAGATTCACCAGCTCAGATCTCCTGGCTCAGATCCGCCGGGTATTAAATGCTTGTACATGGACTAGTTATAAAAAGAAAAGCTACTCGGACTTGGTTAATTTCAAACAATTAACAAAAACAGATTACAGAGGCACTGGGAAGACTAATGTTTATTGTCAGGTTAAACCTTACTGGGAACATCCATGTATGAGTATAACTGCTGGTGTTCCTAGTGTGTCTTAACGTCCTCTTTTTCGTCTCATTGTCACACTTTGTCTAGGTGCAGATGATCTCCCCCTTTTTATGGCTCCTAAATCTATATTTTCAAGAAAAGTTTTTATATTACCAATTATTTCTTTGACTTGTCAACTTGAACGTCCATGGACCTGCCCCTTATGTTCCAAATTCCACATCAACTCCTAACCAGTTATTCAAGCCAAAATCCCTAGTGTCCCCCATGTTACCTCCGCTTCATCCCTCCAATCAGCCATTCTGAAATCATGTTTATTCTCCCTCTGCAACATCTTTATATACCCTTGTCTTTTTCTTTATCATCACTGCCAGTACCTGAGTTTAGACCATCATCATCTTTTATCTGGACTATTTCAGTAACCTTTTAATAGTTTTTCTAGCATTTGGCTTCTCCAAAGCTACTTCAGAGCTCCTGGGTTTATCTAATGAGCTCATTCTTGATCACATTATTGTGGTTCTTTCATGCATCCAGGGTCCTCGCTTGCCTATCTAGTAAAGCTCCAACTCTGTAGTCTTAAAGTCTGGACCAAGTTTGTAAGCCTTATATTGAAATTTTCCCAGCTGCTCCTTGCCTGCACCTCCTACCCCAATACGCGTGAATGTAAACTATTTTCTACTTATAATGGACAAATTGCTGATCCTCAGACAATTTTGTTTTTTGTCTACATGCTGCTTATTCGGCCTGGTGATAGAGTATAATGTCTAAAAGTCCAGGCTTTCAAGTCATATGGACATGAAATAGTGTACAAGTTTTGTCAACAACTAGCTGTGAGGCCCTGGCTATATTATTTTACCTTTCTGGGCCTCAGTTTCTTAACCTGAAAAATGGGAATATAAAACAAGCTTAATTTATTGGATAGATGTGAAGAATGAGGTGTAAGTGCTCAGTACAACACCTAACTCATGGTAATCTTTGACAGCTCTTGCTTGTATTACTCAGAATGTACCTGTGAACTGCCCGTCAACCTTAAAGCTAGAGCTAAGTTGTAACCTTTTCTATGTAGCTTCCCTTGACCTAACTTCTCCCAACTCCACCCCCATGAAGTCATTATTAATCATCCTTTTATTTAAGTTCCCAGAGCATTTTGTAATCCTTCTATTATACATGTGTCTTAATCTATTATTATTTATGAGTCTGTTTCCCCCACTGGAACATGAGTACTTATTGGCAGGGGCAATGGCTTGTTCATTTTGTATCCTGGGACCTAGCACAGATCCTGGCATATAATTGGTATTCAGTAATTGTTCACCAAACTGAATTTGTTAGATATTTTAAATATCTTATTTCCCTCCTTGTTACACTATTGTAGAGATTGTTGTGCTAAAATTGAAATAATAAACCCGTGATGGCATTTTTAAATCTCCTACTTTTTCAACATGATATCCAGTGTCCAAAAACCAGACTTAGTAATAAGAAAAAAAGGAAGCATTTGGCATCTCTAGTTCTAAGATTGCAGGGCTTGTTGGCACAGTGAGGGCAGCATTGTTGCATCAGCGCATCAGGAGGACTGCATGAATTCATTAGCCACTTGCACAATATGATTTGGGCTTTCACTCTAGTCATCAGGCAGATGTTCAAGCACCAGAGAATGGCTACAGTGTTCCAGACACAAAAAGCAAGTGCCTAGTGCAACTCTTAGCTATTATAAGAAGCATCTTCAACAAAAAATACATTTGGCTGAGCACACAGGGACAGTGTGTTACACCAGACTCACCAATAATATTTACTAAGGAGGAGATGAGCTTTTTCTCCCCACCAGAGAGACAGTGCACAAAGGAAAGTGTAATGGGTACCTGCTAGGACCGGATTTTTTAATGCTTGCTCTAGGACATTGTCTTTTATTTTTTTGCTTTAACTGAGAGATTTTACATTTATAAAATAAACTGGGTTTCCAGCTTCTCTTGGAAGATCAGACCTGGCAATATTGGGTGTCTGCTTTTTCAAAGAGCAAGTCTTGATGGACGCTAATAAGCAGTTGGATGGATGGCATAAGGAAGGATGTCATTGTACTAGTTCCCATTATTCAATATATGGTTCCTCTCGCCCATTTTTTACCTCCTGACTCAACTCTGTAGGGCAGGCATTCATATTTGTGAACCTTGCTCTAAATCTCAAGTTTCTAATTCTGTAGAATTGGTGTATCAGCAAGTAGCTTGTGGGATTTTTTTTTTTTTTAAGATTTTATTTATTTATTAGAGAGAGAACATGAGCAGTGGGGAGAGGCAGAGGGAGAAGGAGAAGCAGACTCCCCCTGAGCAGGAAATGTGACATGGGCCTTGATCCCAGAACACTGAGGACCTTGGGCTCATGACCTGAGCCCAAGTCAGATGCTTAACTGACTGAGCCACCCAGCTGCCCCTAGCTTGAGGGATTTTTATAAAGATTACATAATGTAATTTTTGTGAAGTACTTCATCAAGTTCCTGATGTTATAGGAAGTTCTCAGAAGATGGTTGCTGATTATTTTTTCAGTATACTTTGAAAACTTGTATTTATTGAGCTGCTGCTCTGTGGCAGCTACCAGGATAGGCATGGAGACACAATGGTAAAGAATGTAGGCGTGGCCCTGCCTGCAGAATGTTTATAGTTTAGCATCCAAGGAAATGTCAGTTATCTTTTTCCTGGGTGTGTGACTTTTTTGTTTGTGTTATGGAACAGGGAAGGAGAAGAAGTCATTGGGTTATTTTGAGAATCACTGCACTGGATTGAAAAAGCAAAGGCAACCCCCAGGCATTATAAAAAGGCATTTCCCTTTTTGAACTGAACATTCCCCAATAGCTCTTTTTTTTTTTTTTTAAAGATTTATTTATTTGACAGAGAGAGATCACAAGTAGATAGAGAGGCAGGCAGAGAGAGAGAGAGAGGGAAGCAGGCTCCCTGCTGAGCAGAGAGCCCGATGCGGGACTCGATCCCAGGACCCTGAGATCCTGACCTGAGCCGAAGGCAGCGGCTTAACCCACTGAGCCGCCCAGGTGCCTCCCCAGTAGCTCTTTATTCTCACCTGCCCCACAAAGCTACTCCCCATCCAGAATTCCCTAATGCAGCACATGACCTTCTTATCCACTCCGTTGTTC
The DNA here is from genome assembly GCF_922984935.1 of Meles meles. Lineage (NCBI taxonomy): Eukaryota > Metazoa > Chordata > Mammalia > Carnivora > Mustelidae > Meles > Meles meles. The sequence continues at coordinate 98,802,556 of NC_060068.1, forward strand.
ATCCCAAAAAGCTAAGTATATTTTGATACCTCTCTGTCCTCTCCTCTGTCCGACACCATGTTTAATCGTTTAGCAAATTCTTTCAGCTCTTCTTGCAAAGCCTGCCCTAGATCTGTTTACCTGCCCACCTCTGTACTGCTCCCAAGCAGTCTGGTCCAAGCCATCATCATCTCTCCAGTGGATGACACGCAGACTCTAAACAGCTCCCCCTGCTTCCACTAGACCACACTTTTTTTGTAAAGGCCTGGATAGTAAATTGATTTTAGGTGCTGTGGTTTATCCGGTCTCTGTCACAACCAGTGGGCTTATACACAAAAGCAGGGATAGACAATACTTAAGCTCCTGGGTCTGGCTCTGCCCCAGACAAACTTGATTCACCAAAACAGGCTGGAGACTCCTTTGGCCTATGGGTAATTGTCTGTGGTTAGATTCATTTAACTGAAATCCCAGCTTTGTTTTCTCAAAACTGTAAGAATACTTCCTCAACTCTCCTGATCAAGTTCTGCCTGGCTCTTTTGATCTAGTGTCCCATTTTACTCAAGCCATGCCATCCTTGCCTTTGATTTTCAGACACAAAGCTGATTTCTTCCCTAGAGCCTTGGTACCAGTTGTCCTGAATTTTCCTCACCCCATCTTAGTGCGACTGCAATTCAGACTCACTCCACATGACAACTTAAAGTCGGTCACTACTATTTTTTATGATGTTTTAAGCACTTTTCCATCATTGGAAAAATACCTTATTTATTAATTTGGTTAATTTTAATTGCTAGTCTATATTTACATACTGGTTTGTAAGCTGGTGCAGACTAAGGTTGTGTGTATCCCCAGAGCCTTGTCCAGTACTGGACAAAGAAGAGGCTTCAAAAGATACTTTTTGGAAGAATGAATGAATGAATGAATGAATGCCCTCAAACAGTTTTAAGCCACAGTACCTCTTTAAGCCTGCAATCCTAGAAGGTCAGCAGAGCCTCATTTGTCTGTGCAGGCCCTGGCTTTATTCTGCTGTCCTTGACCAACAATTACCAAGGGTGGCTAGCCTAAAAAGACAGAATTGTGAAATTTCTTCCAACCAGAAAGAATTTAAATTTCAGAAGGACAAAGGGTAAAATCCATGTAACAAAGAGCCTGTATCAGCTAAGTTTGTGCTGATTTCTGCTGTGTGACTGGTCTTTGTTTCCCTGTGGAACTTTGCCGGTGCTTAATGTCTGGAGGGAGGTACTTAGGGAAGAGATTCCTAATAAAGAGATACTTTATAAAACAAGTGTTATGTGTGGGGGTGTTAATATTTTTTTCTTTTTGTCTGAAGTGTGAAAGCTAGAAGATCCAAACAACAGCTCCCAAGTGGACTCCTTGACTTGAAAGAGACACAAAAGTCCTTTATTCAGTAAGCCAGTCTGCCTCTTCATTGGAAAAATATAACCAATATTTTCATAGGAGGACAGGAAATTGTTTAATACAAATATTTGTATATCAGTCTGTTTGTGCTTGGTGGCTTCATCTCCTGATTCTGGATACCCGAGATGGGGGTACATGCAAATTGGTCTCTGGTAAGACGTTTCTTCCCAGTTTATAAATGGCTGCCTCTCACTTTGTCCCACATGATTTTTCCTCCTGTTATGTGGAGAAAGACCTCTGGTGTCTTCCTCTCCATGTAAGGACACTGGTCCTATCAAACTAAGGTCCCATCCTTATGACTTCATTTAAACTTCATTACTGCTTCAAAGGCCCTATCTCCAAATATAGTCATATTGGGGGTTAGGAGTTTAACATACGAATTTTGGGAAAACACAGTTCAGTTCATAACAATCAGGAATCTTTAAAACTAATTTCATGTAATACAGACTTCCTTGTTGCTTAAAGGAATATATCTATGCATATATATTTGTATTTGCTGGCAATGTGAATGATACCTTCTTTGGGAAATCTGTGCTTACTCTTTTTTCTTATTGGCTCTAATACTTTTCACCCAGTCTCAGTCTTGCAACTCTTAGTAAATTAGAGATCAGAGTTTACAAATAAATGAGGACTGCAGTGAAATTCAGTCTCTCACTGAGACTGGAGAACAAAGGGAAACCCTCACTGTGGGGCCTTCATGACACATCTTAACAACACAAAGGTACCCTCTGGAGACTGTGTCCCTTGGGTTAAGAATGAAGCTGTTTACCACAAAATGGCCTGCTTTCCTGCCATTTTTCACATGCTTGGCCCTTTCAGGGCACCTTTTCCTGGAGAGTTATTTATTTTCTCTTCTCACACCTTCACTCAAGTTTATTTCATAATATTTGTGATCCTCCTTCAGGAAGAATTTTATATCTGAACAAGGACAGTTGCTTGGATGATCAAGGAGCTATTCTTTAATTATTTGACTTTAAAAACAAAATTTTTACTTATCACGCCAACTTTGCTGAGTGCTTACCATGCATGGGTCACCGTGCTAAGTAACTTTCATGAATATTTCCATTTAGTAATATCAAAAACCCTAAGAAGGAAGTATTATTCTTCTATTCAAAGATAAGGAAATAACGTTTAGAATGGGTAAGTAAAACAAGCAAAAATGTTAATAAGCTTGGGTCTTGATTCCAGCTCAATCCAATTTCAAGGCTAAGCCTCTTAACTAATGTGAAAGTTGTCTCTCATTGATTAGTCATTCTTAGAGGAACTGGATTCGAGCCCTTTGTCATAATAATTTAAAGTGTCAGCATATATGCAAAATATTTTCTATGCAACATTTGATTCTTTATGATCCAAGTTCCAATATGAAGTTCAGTTCAGTCCAAGATTTCTTAGGCTTCCACTACTTGGAAGACACTGTTCTCCAGGCAATGTGAATGGGACAGGGTCCAGCTTTTCAGGTGATTGACAGGTTGGCAGTGGTGTCAGACATGAGCACAGCTAATCAAGTGCCCAGTGACAGAGAAATAGTTTCCACTAAGAGAACGGTAAGAACAGAGAAGTAAGGGAATAATTATAGCTAAAAGTAAGTCAGAGTATCATCTCAGTAAGAGTCTAAGTTTGAGTCCTAGCTCTGTCACTTTATAAGCTGTATGACCAAACAAGTTTCTCTAAAGCACTTTCCTCCTCTGTAAAGTGAGGGTAACAATGGTCTCCAGTGAAGTCAGCTATGAAAGTTAATGAGCTAATGCATGAAGCATTGAGAACTGTGCCTGACACATACTCCATAGTGAGTATTCAGTTATTGTCAGCAGACATGTTGTTATTGTTTAACTCCAGTCCGGAAAACCACTAGATTAAAACCAAAGACAGCTAGTCTGCCTGCATTACAGAAAAGATTGAAGTTTACCATTGACAGATTTGTGTGTACGTTCTGATCTGTCACCTGTTAGCTATGTTACTTTGGGCATACTTTCAACATTAGTGAGCCTCAATTTCTTTATCTCTGTAATAGGAATAATGACAACATCTACCTTGTAGCATATTGTGAGGTATAGTAACAGAGGCCCAGGTATTTATATTGTAATTAGAGTGTGCTAGGAATTGTTCCAAGGGCTTTATCATTTCACATTATCTCTATAATAATGTTTTTAGTATTAGCTCTATTATAACTATCTCCTTTTTACATATGGCAATACTGTATACATAGAAAGTAAAGAAATTCCCAAGTTGATCAGCAAACAATCTATAAGATCAGCAAACAATCTATAAAGCCAAGATTTGAACCCTGGCATTCTGCACTCTTTCACAATGTTATACTTTTCTCATTTTTTGCTTAAGTCTATGAAACGTTTAGTAGAGTGCCTAGCACGATGAAAACATTCAGTAAATGTTCCCAGGTTTTGTTATAAATGATAATATATGGGAGAATGGCTCCTCCCAGGAGGTAGCATATATGAGATACACTTTGAAGAATATATGTCAGCAAGTAAACAGTTAAGCAAACCCAGGCTTTGTGGAGATTTTTGCATTTAGACTATCTAGACTGAGTAAATAGCTCATACAAAGATACAAAGGCAGGACATATATGGAGAATAGTGAGAGCTCAGTTTGGCTGGAACAAAGGATGAGGGAGGAGTCTGGGACAATAAGCCTGAAAAAGATCATCTCGAGTTGAACTTTGGAGTGGTTTAAATAAAACCAAGAGATCTGATAAGGGGGAGTCACTTAGGATTGTGAGGAGAAAGAGACAAGGTCAGCAATAACTTCCATGGCCCTTTGAAGATGGGTTGCAGGAAGCAGAGGCTGGAGGAGAGGAGACAAGGGGAAGTCTACTGAATTAGTTCACGTTAACATATGATAGGGTAGACCAAGTGGCCATGAGACCACATCAGAAAAAAAGTCAGCCTCTGTCTGTTTATTTACATTTTTGGTAATGACTAGTTTTTATCGCTAACATCCTCGTGTTTTCAGGCCAGTTGTGTTCATTGTTGCAGTTTTTGTGTTTCAACTTGTTTAATATACCCGATTAACAGAACCTGTTGGTAGCTAGATAGAAGTGATGTTTGAAACAGTTTCTCTGACAGCGGTGTTTATATAGGTCATGATTTTCAGCCTTTATCCCCAGCTGAGAAATAGGGAGCAGTTCATTTTCCTCACTTGATTACACAGCCTTTTCTATTTGCACCACGGCACCCCTAAAATTGATAAGGACCTTGTTTTTTTATAAGAACTCATAATGACTCTACTGGGTACAGATATGCCAACACTATGGCACGTGGGCAAGTAAAAGGACATCTGTACATTCATGGAGTCTTTTTCACGTCCTTGGAATTCAAATGCTGCCTCATTGTTAATGGACATTGAACATATGAGACAGTTTTTTCTGCATGGAGGGTTAGTCCTGGGAAAAGCTATTATGAGAAAAACTCAATCTTTTGCCTTATAGCACTAATTTATGGGCCCTGGCCCATTCAGTGACTGCATTTTTTTATTAGCAGAATAATTGGTTTATAAATGTTTAAAGACATAGAAATCATGAAACAAGCTATGCTGAAGCAAACCAATGGACTACTGAGTTACCCGTTATAAGGTCAAATACGTGAACAGCAGTAATGCTTCCAATGTATGTGAGAATTCCTGAGTAATAATCAGTTTTACAAAAACAAAAAGTGTTTATCTTTATACTAGTGAATGAATGAAGATGAGTGTACAAAAATAGACCATATAATTGGTTGATATTTTGGCAGATAATTCTGCAGTGATGGGACTAGCTAATTTTTCATGAATACTTTACATGTTTCAGGCTCTGTGATAAATGCTTTGCATATATATATATATAGTACACTTCTAAGTTATATATTTTCATTTCATACATTTATTGTTTTCTATATATTTATATATATTTCTATGTAAATAATAGTTCTTTTAAAGATTTTATTTTTATTTTATTTGACAGAGAGAGAGATCATAAGTAGGCAGAGAGGCAGGCAGAGAGAGAAGGGGAAGCAGGCTTCCTGCTGAGCAGAGAGCCCAATGTGGGCTCAATCCCAGGACCCTGAGATCATGACCTGAGCCGAAGGCAGAGGCCCAATGCACTGGGCCACCTAGGTGCCCCTGTAAATAATAGTTAAAACGTAAGAGTATCTAAAGTTTCAGATGAGCAGTTGTCTTCATAAAATGATTCTTCTGACAGATTCAAGGTCTATTTCTGATTAATTCTGTTCTTATTTTTAATCCATGGGTAACAAGTGCTGGCTTGGCTTAAATTAGATAACCTTGGCTCCAAACCTTTCATACCCCAGAACTTAGGTCATCAGGGTTTTCTAGGGACAATTAAATAAGAAAATACCTCTACCAGACACACCTAAATGAAAGGATTAGGATCCTGCTGTGTTAGGTTAGCGTGGATGCTCCAAACAATGCTGAGAAAGTGCATCTATTTTGTCTGGCTGAGTCTGATAAGTGCAAACGTCCACTTCTTTCTTTCTTTCTTTTTTTTTTTTTAAAGATTTTATTTATTTATTTGACAGAGAGAGATCACAAGTAGGCAGAGAGGCAGGCAGAGAGAGAGAGAGAGAAGCAGGCTCCCTGCTGAGCAGAGAGCCCGATGCGGGACTCGATCCCAGGATCCCGAGATCATGACCTGAGCCGAAGGCAGCGGCTTAACCCACTGAGCCACCCAGGTGCCCCCGTCCACTTCTTTCTAATCATATATTTAGGTTTTCTCAACTTGCATTGTGTACCCTCAGAATTTCAAAATCTGGTATCACTTCCCCAGAATACAGCTCTCTGGAAACCTCATCTATGTACACAGCGAATAATCAGAAACATTAATAACTCTAAATGTCGATCTGTATTACTATAAGGATATGTCCTCTATTTCTATTGTACTATATGACTGTATTAATACTTAACCTAAATTGTGTGCACAATCTTATGGGTGATGAACCTGAAGCTCAGAGAGCTTCTGAATAGGCAAAAGAACGAAAATAATTTCACAAAAGTTCAGGTACTGAAGTTAATGTCCTGTATTTGGAATTCATAATGACATTACTCCAAGACTGTGTTTTTTATTTTTGTTTTTAAACTCAGCCATCAAAGTTGGTTCCTTAGTCTTTTTTTTTTTTTTTTTTTTTTTTTGACAGAGAGAGATCACAAGCAGATAGAGAGGCAGGCAGAGAGAGAGAGAGAGGGAAGCAGGCTCCCTGCTGAGCAGAGAGCCCGACGTGGGACTCGATCCCAGGACCCCGAGATCATGACCCGAGCCGAAGGCAGCGGCCTAACCCACTGAGCCACCCAGGCGCCCCGGTTCCTTAGTCTTTAAGCTCTCAGGAGAAAAGCAAAAGGACAGGTCAGAGGAGAGTCTATTATTTGCAGGTTCAATAGCAGATGTGAGAAATACAATTGTTAGCAGTAAGGAAAGGGTACAAAAGGCCATAAAAATCAGACATAAGAGCTGAAACCTGTATATCGGTCTGTAGTGATGACAGAATGAATGATGGACATTCTTATCCTCTTGTGTGGACTCCAAGGCCACAGCAAAGATAATCACTAGTCATTACAGAGATGCAGAGACTGCAAGCCAAGACTGCTACTCTTGGTAATTTCTGTTTTAATAAAGAGTAGTCAATCAAGCAGAATGTAACAAACGCAAATGTTTGGGGGTCTGAAAGAAGAGAGCTTGAGTGGTCCAGATCATTTCAAGACAGTTTTAGTCTTCATTTTCCTGCACTGGCAAACATTTTTGCTAATATGCTGTCCTCAGGTCATTGGTGTTTATTAGTATACATCAAAGTTTCACTCCCCCAAGGTTTGTCTGTGTTTTCCCAAGAGACATGTTGTTTGGGGAGCGCCCAGTGGGCCTCTAGTAGGGGCTGAATGCAGACCTCATTTCCAGAGTCTCCCATTTGAACTTCGATGTCATGACCAAGTAAGGATCTATGTACAGTGAGAGAGATACCTTGGCAGGATGGAAATACATCTGTCACAAAATCTGAAAGTTTTGTCACATTGTAAGACCTTAAGGACTTTAGTGAACTCGATTAATAAGTAAATACTGTAATTATTTTTGTAAGCAGCACAGTTATTTTTCTTTGCATCTCTTACTTTGAAATGGTATTGATGATTAATAGGTTTAAAATATATAACAAATTGTAAACAACTGTTTTGGATTTTTATTCATTTTTTAATACAGCTGGCCTTGAGAGTTTATTTATAAATATCACAGAATATTTCCTCAATGAATGTTTAAGAATCTGAGCATGTTCTTAATAATGTTACACAAAGAAAGGGTCAAGTTGGAAACTGGTGGCTCCTTATCATAGGCATAGTGTCCCTTGTCATCACAAAAAATATATGGCATGACAGGCTGGGCATGACTTGGTTTGCTTTGCCAAGAGTAGCTGGGAAAAAATTTCGTTAGCCATCCTGAGTCTTGTTGCTATCTCCAGCTACCCTTTGGAGACAGGACAGCTCTCTGTGTTGGCTTATTTTTCTTTTTTCCTTGAGAGACAAATGAAGCAGTTTACTAGGAAGGAAAGGAGGAAGGGATAAAGAGAGAGATAGAGAAAGAGGGAGACAGCTAGGTGCTGGGGGGAAGTGATACTGAATTCAGGCTTTGATTAACCTTGGAAAAATCCTCAAAAGAGGAGCAGGATTTTCAGTTCTGTTTTTTAACACCGAGCCTTTTGGAGAAGAACATTACTACATGGTTAAGCACTTCAGGGGACTTCTGGTAGCCCTAGAGAGTTCACAAGGAAACCAGAGCCAACTAGAATGTAATATTCTAGACCAAAAACAAGAGAAGGTAGACTAATCCCTTAGACAGATTCCTGGCATCCATTAGGTTCTATGGAATAGTCTCAAATAAAAACTGAATAACACTAGACTGCCCGATCAGGTAATTCACTCATGGATTATTTTCTAGGATAATGAAGAGACAATAAGAATAATGTACTAATCTGGGTTTCTGTCTTGCCCAACTTCAACTTCATCTTACCAGTGAACAGATGAGATTTTTAAATATCTGGGGCTGTTGGTTTCCTTTGAGATCAAATTCTAGTGTTTGCATTTTATTGTGAGGAATACACAGATTCTAAATAGAAGAAAGTGTTTCGCCCCATTTACACACCCACTCAAGCGCTGTTATTCAGGTACCATGAGTGCTTTTTGTGCCTTTAACAGGTTAAACAGCCTCTACATAAAAACTATTTCAAATTGAATGGATAATATAAAGTTTATTTAAACAATGTGTGTGAGAGTGTTGAAGAGTGCTGGCTTGGCTTAAATCAGATAACCTTTCATACCCCATATAAGCTGTGTGATACAGAGTGGGTCACCTAACCTCTCCGAGAATGTTTTCTTATACATAGAAAAGAAAGGGTCAATGAGTGCTCCCTTCATAATATTGGTATGAGGTTTCATAAGATGATTATCTAAAGAGTTAACATAGCAACTCATTCATTTATCACAGTAAGAACCCAGTAAGGTCAATTTTGGTTACAATTATTATCTGAAATTTTTCTCACAGAGAGGATTGGAATAGTGTTTGGAATTTTGGAGGGAGAGTCAAAATACAGTTCCATTTCAGGTTTTCAGTGCTGTAAGTCAACCAGCTTTGTAATATACATACTATATGCCAAGCATTGTGCTAGACATTTTTCTAAGCCGTTAATATTTGTTTCAATAATTAATTTGCTCCTAACATAAAAATAGTGTAGGATGATAATTCAAAAAATTTAGATGGAAACACCTGGGAGAGAGGATAACAGAGTTAAACACAGAACATCATTTCTTGAAGGACCATTGAACTGAACAAATGTGAGACTATGTACAGTTGCACTCATTCACTTATGCAATAGGCATTTATTGAGCACCAACAACACACGTTCTTCCCCATGCTGCATAAGTAAACCCCCATCTCTCCCCTTACCCTGCTTTACTCTTTCCACGGCATACGTAGTTTTGTTTTATAACTATGTGTCTGCCCTCACAAGACTGAAAGATCTGCACAAGCCCTGCTTCATTTGTTGTTTCCTGGTGCATAGTAAATACTCAATAAGTACTTCTTTTTTTTTTCTTATTGGAGTGTAGCTGACATATAATAATATATTAGTTTCAGGTGTACAACATAATGATTCAGCATTTACATATATTACTAAGTGATCACCACAATAAGTCAAGCTACCATCTATCTCCATGCATAGTTGTTAGAATGTTATTGACAGTATTCCCTATGCTGTATATTACATTCCCATTATTTATTTATTTTATAACTGGAAGTTTGTACCTTTTAATCCCTTTCACCTATTTCACCCATCCTCCTGCCTCTCTCCCCTCTGGCAATCACCAGATTGTTCTCTGTATCTTTCAGTCTGTTTCTGCCTTATTTTGTTTGTTTATTTGTTTTGTTTTTCAGATTCCATATATAAGTGAAATGATATGGTGTTTGTCTTTCTCTTTCTGACTTATTTTACTAGCGTTTTATTTAGCTTTACTTATTTTACTTACATCCATTTGGTAGCAAATGGCCAGATCTCATTCTTTTTTATGACTGGGTAGTATTTCATTATATATATATATATTTATATACACACACACACACTGTATCTTCTTTATCCATTCATCTCTTGATGGGACATTTATGTGTCTAACATATCTTGGCTATTGTAAATAATGCTACAGTGAACACAGGGCTGCATTATACCTTTTCAAATTAGTATTTTCATTTTCTTTGAATAAATACCCAGAAGTGTAATTGGTGGATTGTACAGTTCTTTTTTTAAAATTTTTGAGGAAACTCTACCCTGTTTTCCATAGTGATTGCACCAGTTTTCATTCCACCAACAGTACTTGTGGGTTCCCCTTTCTCTACTTCCTCCGCCAATACTTGCTGTTTCTTATTTTTGTCTTTTTTTTTTTTTATTTTTTATATAATACTCATTCTGACACTTTTGAGAGGATAGCTCACTCTAGTTTTGATTTGCATTTCCCTGGTGACTAGTATTGGTGAGCCTCTTTCATGTGTCTGTTGGGCCATCTGTATATCTTTGGAGAAATGTCTGTGCAGGTCCTCTGCCCATTTTTTAATTGGATTGTTGTTGTTGTTGTTTTATATTGAGTTGTATGAGTTCTTTATGTATTTTGGATATTAACCCTTTATCAGATACATCATTTGCACTCCACTTGGTCTCTTGCCTTTTCATTTCTTTGATGGTTTCCTTCACTGCAAAAACTCTTTAGTTTGCTGTAGTCCTATTTATTTATTTTTGCTTTTGTTGTCCTTGTGTGAGGAGGCGGATCCAAAAAAATATTGCTGGGACTGATGTCAAAGTTTGCTGCCTTTGTCTTCATCTAGGAGTTTTATGGTTTCCGTTTTGCATTTAAGCCTTTAATCCATTTTGAGTTTATTTTTGTGTGTGATATAAGATGTGGCTCAGTTTCATTTTTTTGCCGTGTGGCTGTCCAATTTTTCCAACACAATTTATTGAGAAGACTGTCTTTTTCCCTGTGTATATTCTTGTCTCCTTTGTCATATATTAATTGGCCATAGATGGGTGGGGTTTTTTCTGAGTTCTCTATTCTATTGATTGATGCTGTTTTTGTGCCAGTACCATACTGTTTTGACTACTACAACTTTGTGGTGTTTTTGAAATCAAAGAGGGTGATACCTCCAGCTTTGTTCTTTTTTTCTCCAGATTTCTTTGGCTGTGTGGAGTCCTTTGTGATTCCTTACAAATTTGGGGGTTTTAATAAATAGTCCTTGAATAAATGAAGGAATGAATGAATTAAAATAAGCTTGCTCCTTGCCACAGAAGAGCTCAAGAATGAATCAACTTAAGAGGACAGGATCTCAGAAGGTATGATCCTGGGAGGCCAGGGTTGAGAGGGAGCTGCTCTTGGTTGCATCAAATAAACAAGCATCAGGGTATAATATACCCATTTGAGCCAGTAGATCAGTATTTGCTAGCCTTCTTTTTGTGACAGCTCAGGGTGTCTTTATCTTAATAAATATGCTATAATCCCATCAAAGGTCCACAAAAAAACTACCAAAAAATGCAGTACAGTAATGTACATACATATGACCCACGTGGTTTGTGGGGAAGAGACAAGGTTATAGATAATGCTGTATTCAAGTAACATACTGTCTGGCAGTATGGTTTGATAATGGCAAAGCTGTTGTCTTTTAATATTGTGTGTGTGTGTGTGTGTGTGTGTGTGTGTGTGTGCATGCACATGTGTGTTCAAATGAAATCTTTTTCTTTTTTAATTTATTTGACAAAGATCACAAGTAGGCAGAGAGGCTCGCAGAGAGAGGAGGAAGCAGGCTCCCCTGAGCAGAGAGCCAGATATGAGGCTCCATCCCAGGACCCCGGGACCATGACCTGAGCTGAAGGCAGAGGCTTTAACCCACTGAGCCACCCAGGCGCCCCTCAAATGAAATCTTGAGCTGAACCTTTTCTAATTTGGTCAACATTAATACTGTTGTCACCTTGATTGTTAAGGTTAGGTGACCTGGAACAGCGAATGGAATTTATCTCAAGTGCTATTTCTTTTCAGCAGTTTTGCCGATGCCCATACTCACATTTCATTCAGGCTCAAATATTGATTGTACTATTAATTCTAAACTAGTAGTGTTAATTTAGTATTTAATTATAGCTCACAAGCTTTCCCAGAAAGAAAATACTTTCTTGTGTATTGTGGAAGAAAAAATTCTTTCCCTTATGTTAAAATCTAAAATGATTTTTGCTCATCTTTATCAGTTTTCTTATAAGTATTTTCTTCACCAAATAATGAATATGTTACCAAATTTTATGGACAGTTAAAAAATAAAGCAAAGATTTCTTAATTTTCTGGTGGATTAATTAAGGAGGTATGCAAAATTCCTTGACTCTAGGAAAAAGTATATATTTATATTTATAACTTTGACTTTCTTATATATTAAACAAGTTAAATGGGTTCATTTTAGAAAATGTAGAAAATAAGGTAATAAAGTTCCAAGGAAGAGATATGTAATACATGCCACCCACAATTCTATTCTCTAAAAGATAGCCTTTTGACATTCACATTCAAAAGCTTGAAAGGTACATGTTTTAAAAATTATGTATCTAAGTTTTTTGCCATGTGGTTATCATCAGAATTATGTAGAACATACTCTGTGCAAATGTTTTTAATTTACATTTGGAGAAGTACTGATATCATTTTAGTATTTAGGTAAGGTAAAAAATTTTCATGTAGTGATATCCCTACACCTAAATCTGGCCCAACATGTTCGTATTTTAGTTAATTGAGTTTTTTGTTTTGTTTTGTTTGTTTTTGTTTTTGTTTGGTTTTTGTTTTTGCAGCAGAATGTAGTTGTAATGTACTTCCAGGCCTGAATGGACAGGGCACTGTGCACTGGTGAACACCATCCTAGGAAGTGCGGCCCATATGAAGAGTTAGCTGTGTAGGATCTTGTAAGGTGTTGCAGCAAAGCTCCTCATTGGGCCTTCTAGCTCTTGATTTATGATTATATTCTTCCCACATAAAAAAAAACCACAGTTCATTTGGGGGACAGTGTTCCTCACCAACCCTATAGGTGAGGTTTATGCTCTTTTTTTTTTTTTTTAAGATTTTTTACTTATTTATTTGACACAGAGAGAGAGAGATCACAAGTAGGCAGAGAGGCAGGCAGAGAGAGAGGGAGAAGCAGGCTCCCTGCTGAGCAGAGAAACCCCATGCGGGGCCTGATCCCAGGACCCCGAGACCACATCCCGAGCTGAAGGCAGAGGCCCCAACCCACTGAGCCACCCAGGAGCCCCAGGTTTACGCCCTTTGAGAGGGGTTGCAGTAATGAAAATGACCCACTTTTTCCCCCACCCTGGCTATCATTTATTGAGTATATACATAGTGCCAATCGCCATTCTAAGTTCTGCTAGTAGAGGCAGAACCTGATATTGGAGCTTTAGCTGTAGCCTGTTTATTATGCCAGGGATTCCTGGAAGATGAGAGAAGAACCTGCAAGACAACTTGAGGATTTTTATGAGCATCCCATACTACTTCTAAGATGTCCAGATGTTTTTGCAAATGCAAGCGTGCCGAGCATCAGTGGAGAGAGACTTGGCATTGCAGAGAAGGTTTATTGAGACAACTACCAGGTTCCAGCATGGGAAAAGCTCAAAGTCAACTGGCAGAAAAAAGAAATTTCATGCAAGTGGCTTATTCCTTAGAAACAAGTGTGTGATGAGACCTGCTTTTTAGAGTTGCCATCCTTGCTAGCTCCTAACCCCTGCCCTCCCCGAGCAGTGTTCAGTCAGGCTTCAGGGTGCACTGACAATAAATGTGTATTTTTTATGTGCATAATGCCAGTCAGTCATTCCTTAATTTTTTCTTTATATCTAGGAGATTAATGTGTTTTTTGCATTCTGAATCTGTAATTAGGCATCAGGTCTTAGTGCTACATGCATTTGCACTCTACATATTATTTACCTTACATAACATTGCGCTGACTGTGTATAAGCCCACCTGCTCTGTGGTGGCATCTTGAGTGTGGCTCATAAAAAAAACACCATATAATTGTATGGATAAGAGTCTACTATGCAATGAAGAAAGTTTCCCAGTGTATTAAAATTTTTAAAAATTAAAAAATTCATTTTGAACTTTGAACAAGTAATTCATAGAACATAATCAAAACACTTTATTTTTATGTTTTATTCCTTTAAAATTTGTCTACTAGACATAGTCTTTCTATGACCCTGTACAGAAAATTGATGGGGGTTGTGGTTTTTCTGGTCAGTTTCAGTTGATAGAAAGTCCTGCAATCTTTTAAAATCACAGACAATCTCACTTTAGGAATTAGGCTGTCTAGTCCCAGAGGATGATCACGACTCTGAAGTTGATTTAATGTTGGCTTTTCTCCCACCCACACTGAAGGCTAGTCTTTGCTCTGTGTGTGTGTGTGTGTGTGTGTGTCTGTGTCTGTGTCTGTGTCTGTAGGGGTGTTCTTATCTTTTTCTCACCCACCACCTCCTCTGTGGTTGGAGCTTTGGAAAATGGTTGGGCAAAGGAGGATACAGAAATTGATTCCACTTGAACTGATACTGTTTCAAAATGGTTTCTTTCTTTCTTTCTTTCTTTTTTTTTTTTTTTAAGGTTTTATTTATTTGACAGAGAGAGACACAGCGAGAGAGGGAACAAAAGCAGGGGGAGTGGGAGAGGGAGAAGCAGGCTTCCCGCCAAGCAGAGAGCCAGATCCGGGTCTCCATCCCAGAACCCTGGGATCATGACCCCAGCTGAAGGCAGATGCCCAACAGACTGAGAGGGGTTCCTACAGAGAAGGGAGCCAGATGTGGGACTTGATCCCAGGACCCTGGTATCATGACCTGAGCTGAAGGCAGACGCTTAGCGACTGAGCCATCCAGGTGCCCTCAAAATGGTTTCATGCTCTCTTCTTTTACGTACCTTTTCTCCTTTTTTCCATGAGAGAAAAGATTTCAAAGCTGACTCTTGCCTTGTGGACATTTTTGAGTTTTCCTCAGAGGCTCTTATGTGGACCCTGGAACTGTTATTCTCATGAACCACCCCGTCACTCCACTACTGGTTGTCTGGGAGGATCCTCCATATGGACTCTCACAGCTGGAGTCCCATTGCTTCTTCCAGGTGGTTCTCCTGGGTATAAGTAAAAGCAACCCTTAGCCAACTTTTCCTCTCATGTGACTTAAACTTGAGTGTAAACTCACATGTTCTTTGATCTGCTATTAGAGGGAAAGCTGTTATAGCAGAAATTCTCCCCTGTTCCAAAAAGCAGCTCACCAGGCTTTGCTTCTCTCCAAATTACGTTGCTGGGAGTCAGACTTAAGTCCATTGCCTCTAAAGTTCTTGGAGACTGATATCAGGCTCTCCCAGTGGTTACATTAAAGGCCCCAATGAGCTTCAATGGAGAGGAAAGGCACTCCTCTTTGGGGAGGGATAAGGAGCACATGTGACATACCATCCTCTGAAGCCTGTTCCAAAATCAGCTAAACAAAATCCCCCTTTTCTCCACCTTCAGACATTTTATATCCTAACTCTTGTTTTAACATCCTTGGGTGAAGACCTAATGGTCATAAAAGTGGTTCTCAGTACACACACACACCCCTTATATTTTGATCAGTTTGTAGCATCTGTTCTATCTTTGGACTTAGTTAAAAGATTAACATTAACATTCTTCTACTTAGGATCATCTCATGATCTCATTCAGTGTTAATAATAGTCATGGAAGGTAACTAACGTTCTTTTTATGATGTGAAGATTAAGATTTAGAAAAGTAACTGGCTCAAGGTCATACATCTGGTAAGTAGCAGAGCCAGGGTTTGATCCAAAGTCTTTTCTTATTCTAATACCCAGGCTTTTAGTCATCAACTTCATATTTACTAACACACTTACCATTATTAACCTAACAGTTCTAACACTTCTACAAAGGAAATTCAAAACTAGCACTCAGTACTAAGGAGTTACATTGAATTTCCATACTTTGAATTTTCTTGTCTTCAAGGCGTTGCTGCTTAAACATTTATATTAACATTTTGGGGAGGAAAAAGTTATTTATATGTATGTGTTCAGTAAGACACTTGTATTAACTGAGACATGTAAGTCACTCACATTAATTAATTAAGAATTCTGGCTCCCTTTAATGAGAATGTTATTTTCCAATAGAAGAATGAACATGTTATATATAAGAGCAGAATCTCACTATCAGCGGCTGTTGAAAACAATTCCTGTATAATATTTTAAATAGCAAAATCTGAAAATCTGTCGCAGCTTACATGCATTCTTGGTCACAAGGCACACCTTACAGATTACAAAAGTAAAAGAATTGTGGGAATATCCTCCTCAGTGTTAACATTTCCCACCATTGAGAACTTCATTTCTAAATTTATATCATTACCATCTCAGTTAAGGGAAATTGAATTCTCAGTGCTATTTGTTAGTGAATTCTTTATTCTTAATTTCTCCCTGTCTCTAGAAAAAAGAACTTGAGTGTCTTGGTCTAAAAAATGACAAGACAAAAAGTTACATCCTTCTTTATTTTATAGTTCTGATTTATAACACTGCAAGAGCAGAGTTACAGCAAGGCTAGAACAGGGCACACAAAAAACTTAGTGATAATCATATGCTTCAGCTCCATAATTAATTTCATTAGGAAATGTTTTGATAGTAAAGTGGGAAGTATTTTCATTCTGAATGATCAGGCAATACTTAAACATAAGAAATTAAAATTAAATACAGCATCCAAAGTTTCCATTACAAAAAATGTTTCTAGAAAAATTCTGGCCTTTTTTTCTCTAAATTTATGTTCTTTAGTGCAGGTTACTGGGCCTGACATCAGATAGTTAGTTAGCAAATACCTTACCTAAAAAGACAAAGGCTCATCCCTGTAATAAGAGAGATAAATGAACCCTTAGACAGTCTTACAAATCACTTACCTCGTGCTGTAACAGTGACTAGGGACACCACAAATCTCTCCCTATCAGGTGCAGTGTCTTCTGGTAAACTTATCTCTTCCCTTGGGAACTCAGTTGGAAAGTTGTAATACTCAATATTGAATATGTTGAAGTAGTGACCTTAAATTTTCTAAATTGCTACCAGTTACCTGAGTCTTTTCAGTATTTTAAAATTGAAACAATATAAGATTCACATAAAATATATGTGGAAGATACCTGTAAATATTCAACATCAGAAGCCTTTAAAATCCAGAGTTTTGATAAATGAACTCTAAAATGCCCATTTGTAGCTAATATTTTATAAAACAAGTAGATTAATCTTCCTAGAATGTTCTTGGCAATGATTGAAATAAAATTTACTTTTAATTAATCAGGAAATTAAATGAACTAGAAAACCCAACTTTTTTTCTTCTTAGATTATTTTATAATTATTTTTATTTTTATTTTATTACAGTAGTCATATTTTTAATTTGAGTATAGTTGACACACTATGTATGTTACATTAGTTTCAGGTGTACAACTTAGTGATTTGACAAGTTTGTACATTATGCTGTGTTCACCAGAAGTATAGCTACTATCTGTCCTGTTATATCTATGTTATAATATCTTTTTTTAAAGAATTTTTTATTATTTATTCAACAGAGAGATAGAGAGCACAAGCAGGCAGAGAGGCAGGCAGAGAGGCAGGCAGAGGGAGAGGGGCTGCAGGATCCCAGCACCCTGGGATCACGAACGGAGCCGAAGGCAGCTGCTTAACCAACTGAACCACCCAGGTGCCCCTATGTTATAATATCTTTGACTCTATTCCTCAGCTTTCTATTCCTGTGACTTACTCATTCCATAACTGGAGTCCTATATCTCCCCTCCCCTTCTCTCATTTTGCCAAACCCCATGGCTTCCCCTTTGGCAACCATCAGTTTGTTCTCTATTGATGGACAATTAGGTTGCTTGCATGTCTTGGCTTTTGTAAATAATGGTGCAGTAAACATGGGGGCATATATATCTTTTCAAGTTAGTGTTTTCATTTTCCCTGCGTATATACCCAATAGTGGAATTATTGGATCATATGGTATTACTCTTTTTAATTTTTTGAGGAACCACCATACTGTTTTCCACATTTTCATTAACAGTGCACAAGGGTTCCTTTTTTTCCACATCCTCACCAACATTTGTTGTTTCTTGTCTTCTTGATTTTACAGTCTGACAGGTGTGACGTGATACCTCATTGTGGTTTTGATTTGCATTTCTCTGATGATTAGTGATGTTAAACATCTTTATGTCTGTTAATAATCTGTCTTCTTTGGAAAAATGTCTATTCAGGTCTTTTGCCCATTTTTTAATTGGATAGTTTGGGGTTTTTTCAGTGTTGCATTGTACAAGTTCTTTATATATTTTGTATATTAACCCGTTAACACATGTATCATTTGCAGATATCTTCTCCCATTCAGTAGGTTATCTTTTTGTGTGTGTGTGATGGTTTCCTTCACTGAGCAAAGGCTTTTTATTTTGATATATTCTGAATAGTTTGTTTTTGTTTCCCTTGCCTTAGGAGACATATTGAGAAGAATGTTGCTATGGCTGATGTCAGAGAAATTACTGCTTCTGTTCTTTTCTAGGATTTTTACGGTTTCAGGTCTCACATTTAAGGTCTTTTATCCATTTTGAGTTTATTTTTGTGTTTGGTGTTAGAAAGCAGTCGAGTTTCATTCTTTTACATGTAGCTGTCCAGTTTTCCCTGCACCATTTATTAAAAATACTGTCTTTTCCCTCCTGTATATTCTTGCCTCTTTTGTCACAAATTAATTGACCATGTAAATGTGGGTTTGTTTTGGGGGTCTCTGTTCTGATCCATTGATTTGCGTGTCTTGAGAATTGTAGGTGAGAAACAGTTTACTATATTCCATTCTTAAACCAAGTTACAGAATGAGTGATGGGAAAGGACCTTTGTTTATAGAAATTGCCTTGTTTAATCTGCCTGGAGGCTCAGAGAGGAGAAATACTTGCCCTGAGTGTAGTAAATTAGATTCCAAACTGAGACCAAAACTATCAACTCCTGACTTCTAAACCGGTACTCATTCTAGTCCACTGTGCTGACTTCATTATTTCGTGGAAGTGGTACTTAATTGAATTACTAATAGCAACGTTTGATACAAAGCACAACAGGTAAAAACGTTTAGTACCATGACTAACAAACAGTTTTGAGATGGCGAATGATTAACTAAGGCTGAGCATTAGGAAATATGAGAAATACGAGAATTCAGTTGGTGGAAACATTTGGAAGATGATACCTGTAATAATAACAAGCAACATTTGAAGTGGGCTTTTTCATTTTGAAATCATTTTCGTATTCTGAAAGTTGTTAACTGGAGTTTTGCACCAGGCACTTTTTTCAGACAAGGGAATTAAGACAGTTTAAAGTAATTTGGTCAAGGTTACATGGTTGACAGAGGCAGGACTCAAACTAAGGTGCTGACCCCGGCATATACAATCCACAAGAATCTATTTTCAGGGGATTTCCGCTTTTACCCTCTGTGTGGAGCCTTGCAAAACTGGTAGAAAATCTGCCTGGAAGGAGAGAGTCAGCTCTCTCTCGTAGTAGAACATTTCCTCCTCATACAAGACGTCTGTCTACAAGGGCCCTCAGGGTGCCCCCTTACACCTCCTCCTTTTACACAGAGAATAAATCATGCTCTGTGTTCACACTCATTATATACAGAAAGGAGTTTATTATCAGTTTGTTATGATCTGCATGTAGTTTGTAAATCTTGCCCCCAAATCAATTTCTGTTGTTCTTCCTGGAAAGCAATCTGTTTTGTCAATAACCTTACCCACAAAGATGCTGAAACAGCAGCAGCAAATGCAAGGATGGAAGTTCTATCACGAATAAGCAGGAAAACAAAGGACATCGGGAGCAAAATGAGAAATAGCAGCACAAAAGCATAATAATTAGAAAAGACAAAAACGAGGTAGTACAGTAACAAAACACAACAAAAACAGACGTTTTCCTTTGTTCCTTCCTCCTTTGCCAAACACAGAGCCTGGCTTGGGCTGACAGTGCCCATTTCGGGTTTTCTATGTCTGAACTGCTCTCACAAATAAAGTGAAAAATGTTATCATGAATGAAGGGGTTTTTTCCCCTTTTTATACGCATGCATTCAGTAAACATCTCTTGGTGACAACTACCTTTCAACCATTGTGCTCAACAATGGGGATGAAATGATTGATACTTTTTCTCCCCTTAAGAACCTCAGAGTTTAATGGATTAAAAATATCCTCACCTAGACCATGATTTAATTATGAATAATGGTTTTGTATAGGTAATCTCTATCAGTTTTAAATTCAGTAAGTGTCATAAAGATTTTAATTTCAGATATTTCCTTGCGGGTGCTGGGAAGACAGAAGAATTCTAATATAACACTGTAAGATCATATGGCAGGATGGTGGTGGGCATTCAGAACTTCATACTGTGATAAAGAAGTATCATAGCATGAGATTAAGAGCAAATTCAAAGGTCAGAGAGATCTGGGCTAAAAATCCTGATTTCATGAAAAAAGTACCAGTTATATGACACTGGGCAAGCTCTTAAACCTCTGTAAGCCTATTTCCTGACTCAAACAATAGACATGACAGTACTTACTGCATCAGGTTTGTAAGAATTTGTGACGTGGTACAGGGAAGAACCTCAGCACCTAAAAAGTGTTCCATGTACATCTGTTATTATTATTATTGTAGTAGTGTCCCTCATTATTATCTGAAGGATCACAATAAGCTCTCTGTTTTTTCCAGTATCCACTATCAAGGCAGATAGGGAGAATTTGCCATCTTTAAATTCTAGCACACTCTACTTCTTATAAGAGATGGAGCCATCTCTTTCTCTAGTTTTGATAATAGAAGCTGTGAATAGAACCCTGGAGACCCCCCAAACACATGGCAAAGAACATTAAGAAATATTCCAGCGAGGTGGGGGAAGGCCCCCCCCCAACAGCAACAAGTCCCAAATGAAACTGCTAATCTTTTTTATAGTTATGTTGGGTGTTATGGGAAACTCATGGAGTCACATGACCTTTCTTAGATGCCATTTAATCAAAGATTTATATAGAGTCAATTACGGGCTGAAAATAATTCATTAAACACGGACTGAAAACCTGTGATGATAGGAATTTGGAGATGCAAATCAGGAGTACATGTTAACGGTCTTTCTTAGAACAACTACTCAGGGACAGAGGAAGAGATCACTCCTGCAGAATATCATTTCACTTGCAAAGCTTGGCAATATGTAGTTTTAAAAGCCCATGTGTTACATGTTCCGAGATTTTCTGTAGTGATGCTTTGTATGCACAGCACACTGATCCTAATTGAAATGCTGAGTAGTTTGTTGTTTCTCCAAGGTTCAAATTCTTGATACATCTTCTGAATATCAAATACCCAGGACAATGCTGCTGCCCTGGCAGATGTGCAAATAAATGTACTCTGTCAGATTTTTGCCGTGGTACCGAGAACAGCTCGTTTCAAAATCATCCTCAGCCCCCAGATGGCTTGAAACAAAATAGTTTTGAAATATAGGTGACCTATTTTTCCAAATTATTGTTGTGATTATCGTGGAGGAAAATAATTTAGATAAAAGGAAGAGGGGAGCATTGCTGTGTTCCATGGGATTCTAAACCTGAGGCTTTTTCCTGTTAAACATAGCCATGAATTTAATAAGAGACAGTGCAGAACCTCTGCGGC
The DNA here is from genome assembly GCF_922984935.1 of Meles meles. Classification (NCBI taxonomy): domain Eukaryota; kingdom Metazoa; phylum Chordata; class Mammalia; order Carnivora; family Mustelidae; genus Meles; species Meles meles. The sequence goes on from NC_060068.1 coordinate 98,824,137, forward strand.
ATTCAGCACATGATTTGAGGCTTTGTCGCTTTCACTCGTGTGAAAGCCTCATCCAGAATCTCTCCAAGGAGGCCCCCTTTGTTGTCAGGTCTTGGAAGTAGGAGCCTGTGTAGAATTGTCCAGCCCTGGACACGTGTGGAGCACTGGGAATAGTGACACGAGGAGAGCAGGTGTAATCCAGTCTGTCCTGAGCAAAATGGAATCTTGCCATTGCTTTACTCAGAAGCCTAGGTTGCCTTACATCCCCCAAGGATCTTTTTCATCTTAGTGATTTCTTTGCAGAAAATTCCAGGCAGTATCATTTATGGTCAAACTAGATCTTCGTTATCGTCATTGACCTCTCCCGCCTAGTCCATTTGAAGTGGAACTAGATGATTCTTGTCTCTCTGTCGCGTGGCCTCTATACATCTGGCCTGGGACACTCACCCTTATTCCATGCTCGTTGGCTTTGTTCCAGTCTAACAAACCTGCCACAATTCTTCTCACCTCTCTGTCCGCTTGCATTCTTGATGAACCAAAAATGACCTAAAATCACCCAGTTAAAAAACAACAACAGGGGGCGCCTGGGTGGCTCAGTGGGTTAGGCCGCTGCCTTCGACTCAGGTCATGATCCTGGGGTCCTGGGATCGAGTCCCGCATCGGGCTCCTTGCTCGGCATGGAGCCTGCTTCCTCCTCTCTCTCTGCCTGCCTCTCTGCCTGCTTGTGTATACTCTCTCTCTCTGACAAATAAATAAAATCTTAAAAAAAAAAAAAAAAAAAAAAAAAAACAACAACAGTATGAGTATATGGGTTGGAAATCATCCCTACGTGTCACTCTGATGAGACCGTTTATTGAGCATTTTCTGTGTGCCAGCCACAGTGCCCAACATAATACCAAGCCCTTACATACATTATTTTTATTTAGTTTTTGCAAGCATATTTTCAGGTATTATTCCTATTTCATAGATAGGATAGTGAGGCTTAGAGAACATACACAACTTTTGCAGTCTTGCAGATAATAAAATGACCAAGCCCATTAAGCCAGGCACAGCTGACCTTGAATGAAGTCTGCTTTCCTAACTACCACATTCCATTGCTTCCTCTTTAAGACAAAATCTTGCGTTTGCTCTGCTGGGAAAGATTTTCAGGGAATAAATATTTCACAGAACAAAGCTTTTTATTTGACAGCATCTAACCTTGCCTTAGCCTTTTGAAATTATAACACTTCAGAGATAACAGTCTTGGCAATTTTTCTGTCCTTCATTGTTCCCACTCTACCCAGTTTTTATTGATGATGCTTGAGCATCTTCTTCCAGTATCCAGAGTGCTGGCTCAAGTGGCTTCATTTTATTCTCTTCAAAATGAGTAGGTGAACTAGGCAAGGATTGAATTAAGGCAAGGATGGGGAGAACCAATGTGGAGGGGTTAAATGTGTTGGACAGTGTCTTGCATCTGTGCCTAAAATTGCCGTTGGCCAATTCTTAGTTCAGGGACTTATGAGGGAGTGCACTATCTGTCTGTCTATCATCTCTTATCTCTCATCTATCTGTCTAATCTGCCCCCTACCTACTCTATCTCTCTTTCTATTTATCATCTATCCATCCATCCATCTGGACAGCGATTAAAAAGGAAAAGAAAACTATTGATCGAACTCTTTTAAAAATCAATTCAAAGGACCCCTCCTTGGGAAGACTTCATACTAAAGGTGTGCATGGGAAGATCTTCCCCTGGTATCACCATCCACATAATAGACCTGAGTTTGAGTTTGGGCCAAGCCCCTCATTAGCCTGGTTAATTCAAGGGATTTAGTAAATTACTCTGAACCTCAGTTTCTTCTCATTATATTAAAATGATAATAGTTCTTACCTGATAGAGTTTTTAGACGGATTTAAAGATTCAAAGCCTATAATGCACTTAGCCCAATGCTTGGCACGCAATAAGTACACAATAGATTAGATGTTTTCCTTTTTCCTTCCTTTTTTTTTTGTTATTGTTATTGAAGAGCAAGAAAGATATAAAAACATGTTACTATAGAGCACCTTGTCTCATTATACTATACAAAGCTGCAGGTGTGATAACAAGGAAGAGGAAAGGGACATAAGTAATAGTGTTAGAAAATACATGTTTGGCATGTTTACCTGGGCCTTCATTTCTGATACTGTGCCACATTAGCTGGTAAAAGAAAATTGCTTTGTGTTTTAAGTTCTCTAGAATGAAAAACTGAGCTGAGGTCAGGTGTCATGTATCCTCAGGACATAGCTCAGTGCTTGGTAATAGTGAGGGTTAAAAAAGGGGGGGGGGGCTTGAATTATGCATAAAGGAATAGTTTATTTAATTAAATTCTTTTTTGTTTTTGTAACCCTGTTACCTTGCAGTGTGTCTGCCACAAAGTAAGTCCTCAATTAGGTATCTGGTGAAGTGAATGGGTCTTCTTTATAACAAATAGCATATTCTAGACATTGAATTGCATTTGATTAAAACTCCTTTGGACGCGTGAATATGCCTTCCCACAGATAGTGGGAGATTATAAGATTATTTAGCCATAGTTCTCCCAGATCCGTTAAGTATCTCTTTTTTAGGGTTTTGGTCCATTCGTTGTATTTTTTTTTTCTTAAAAGAGTTACTGTGGTTGGGATTATTATCCCCAGGCTACTATGAAGAGACAACTATGTAGTGATAGCTAATAGATACAACAGAGTGAGTACTTTTTAAGCTGTATGCTATTTCTTTCCTGTAATGTATAATGATGGCTTATATAGACTGCATAATGAATGAGGCACAGGCAGAGCAATAATTACTAAAAATAACTGTCAAAAGGCATAGAAGAGAAAGAGAGAATCATCTTGTGACTATTAAGGAGGGGTATTAACTTTTTACTATATATGGATCAGTGATTACCTGTTTTTATAAAAATTGTCTGTGACCGAACATCCAGCAGTGAGTGAAGAGTTCTTTTTTTGAAAACAGTGGCTAAACCTCATCCCATAGCATTGCCCACAATTAATGTTAATAATCCAAATGGGGCATTGTAATAGAATGTACTACCTAGAATGTACAAAGTCGTTGTATTAAACTCTTCCCCTACCCTGTCTGAATAAAAATTTTTTAAACACACAAAGGTTTCTTACTTTTTTATTCTATACGGTCTCCATATTTTAGTTAACGTATGTGAGAGGCTGTGAATTTGTTGACTTTAATCATTTTCATTCTCTAAAGATGAAATCTTCTCTCATGGTGCCGAATGGAACTCTTTTGTTTTCTGAAGATTTATGTAAGCCAAAGAGTGGGCATTAAAATCTCAGTATTTTATGCTAGTTTATAAAATATTTAGCTAGGATACTAAATACCATGTAAATCGACATATTTACAAGATACACATATATCTGGGTTTTATTGTGTCTGATTATGTGGGACATATGATAGTGCTTTTCTCTACGTCTGATATTAAATTGAGAGTAACAGAGCCTGAAAGGCCAAGTAGCTTAGAAAATCCAACCATACTGAAATGCATAAGTTATGTATTATGTTGTAAAATTTCCGCTATTAAATAAAATGCAATTCCCACTATTTCCTTTATATTCAATACCATACTAATAATTTGTGGTTACATTTTTCAAAATGCAAAATGTAATTAATCACACACTGCTTTTCCTGTCCCAGAAGTGTTTTGCTCATGCTGTGTAACTGTAATCATTGTGAAAGTCGGGCTGTCTCTCTCCTGCAGTACAACATGAAAGGGGCTGCACGTGGTGAGAAAAAGGATGGGAATGAAAAGGAACCATAGCGATTTTCTATCTAATTTTTTAAAACAGACAATTCTTTGAGAACATTAAGTATTATGGTATCAAGAGAACAGCAAATTAGTTTTGTGTTATCAGTCAGAACACCAGACTTGACATCTTTAACATGAGATGAGTTAGTTTCTTCATTTTGCTGTCAAAAACCGACCTCTGTGCCCCAGAGCCAAAATGTGTAACGCAAAGAAGAGTTTGGGTGTAAAGAGAAATGATGGCTTTATTGCTTTGTGGGGCCAAGGAAGTTGCAGCAAGCTCAAGCTTTCAAAACCTCCAAGTTTCCCCACTCTCCCTGGAAGCTGGGGGGCTTTTGAGGGAAATACAGGATCCAGCCGGTTTTGACAGGAATTGTCTGTGCTGTCATCCTGGTTTGTCCTGTGTTTGGGGTGGTACCAGTTTCTGAAACAAAAGGCTAAGAAGTGGGGAGGGAAGGTTTGCAGAAGAGAGGAAAATGGTTACTTAGTTTAAAATTGAGCTTGGCAGAAGCATTAATGCAGGTCATTTTTATTCTTGTTCAACTTTATGCTTTTTAGGAGATTTCAGTTGCACTTCTGATGTCACCCAAATATTGTCACCATCCACTACCATTGTGTCATGTTATCCTTTCATTGGCTGTACTTCGCTGGTCTTGTACTTGAAAAGTCTCGGGTCAAATACCCTTTATTCTTTAAGAAAAAAAGAAATAAGAAATTTCAGTTTTGGGGCGCCTGGGTGGCTCAGTGGATTAAGCCGCTGCCTTCGGCTCAGGTCATGATCTCAGGGTCCTGGGATCGAGCCCCGCATCGGGCTCTCTGCTCCGCAGGGAGCCTGCTTCCTCCTCTCTCTCTGCCTGCCTCTCTGCCTACTTGTGATCTCTCTCTCTGTCAAATGAATAAATAAAATCTTTAAAAAAAAAAAAAAGAAAGAAATTTCAGTTTATGATATTCTGGAGCCTGCTGGTGCGAATTTCTCAAAGATTTAGGAGTTTGGGGAAATCATGAAGAGGAATTTTCAGGAAACAGCTGTGCAAAATGCATAATCAAAAAACAAAGAAAAAATGAAAGGGATGGAGCTGGGGGAGAGAAGGGAAGGGAAGGGTTAAAAAGAGTAGGGAAAGGAAGAGGGGAATAACTAAAAAGAGCAAGGACACAGGCCTGAAATCTGTGATAGCAATTTATAACAGAATCCCCGAAAAAGCGCACAGGTATTTATAAAACCGCAAGGGTGAGAATTACAACGAGAAGCAAAATACTTAGATTAGTCATTTGCAGCAAAGTTGGGTAGAGAGTGCAAAGAGCAATGAGTTCTTTAAAATGTTAAGGATGTGGAGGACCATTTAGAAATTATTCATTTCACTGTCTTTAGTATGTTGTACCTTTGGGCACCTGGGTGGCTCAGTCATAAAGCTTCGGCCTTGGGCTCAGGTCATAACCCCAGGGTCCTGGAATCAAGGCCCACCTTGGGCTCCCTGCTCGGTGGGGACTCTGCTTCTCCCTCTCCCACTTCCCCTGCTTGTGTTCCCTCTCTCCCTGTGTCTCTCTCTGTCAAATAAATAAATAAAATCTTTAAAAAAAAAAAATCCTTAAAAAATAATAATAATAAAATTTGTACCTTCAAATACTTTTTGTATTGAAATCTATTAATGGATACCCAGGATAACTAGTACTAATACCTGCTGACAGATATTACAGTATTCCATAATTGATCTTAAATATTTATCATTTTAAAGGTGAAACTTTCCTCTAAGAAGTCCTAGTCCTGGGAAAAATAAGGAAGGTAACACCCATTCCCTCCTACACTTGAGTATGGAAGAAAAAGGATTAAAAACAATAATGTCATTAGATGGTTTGAAGGGGCCATCTTTTTTTTTTTAAGATTTTATTTTATTTTTATTTTAAAGATTTTATTATTTGTCACAGAGAGATATCACAAGTAAGCAGAGAGGCAGGCAGAGAGAGAGGGAGAAGCAGGCTTCCCACCAAGCAGAGAGCCCAATGTGGGGCTCAATCCCAGGACCCTGAGATCATAACCTGAGTTGAAAGCAGAGGCTCAACCCACAGAGCCACCCAGGCACCCCAAGGATTTTATTTTATTTTTTTTAAGTAATTTCTATACCCAGCTTGGGCTTGAACTCATGAACCCGATATTAGGAGTCACAATCTCTACGGACTGAGCCAGCCAGGCACTGCTTGAAATGGCCATCTTTTACTCAGAGAGGAGTGTTTAAAAAAACAAACCAAAACCTATGATTATGGATTTTTCCACATTAATTTATAACTTGGTCAACTTTGCTTTATGTTCTTTGAAGCTATGTTAGTAGATACTTATACATTTAGATTTTTTTTTTTTTTTAAGATTTTATTTATTTGACAGAGAGAAATCACAAGAGAGGCAGGCAGAGAGAGAGGAAGGGAAGCAGGCTCTCCGCTGAGCAGAGAGCCCGATGCGGGACTCGATCCCAGGATCCTGAGATCATGACCTGAGCCGAAGGCAGCGGCCCAACCCACTGAGCCACCCAGGCGCCCCTATACATTTAGAATTTTTATATCTTTCTGGGGAAATTGAATTTTATCATTATGAATTAGATCTGTTTATTCCTAGTAAAATTTATTTTTGTTATTAGTGCAGCCAGCACTTTTTTCAATTATGTTTTTATGTTATATATAACATAATATGCATTTATATATTTTTAACTATTTTATACCTTTGTATTATAGCTAGAGCTCTTTAAAGAGCATGTAATTTTGGATTTTTTGCTTGTTTTTTCCCAGTGTGCCAATTTTATCATTTAACTAATGTATTTAATTTAATTTAATGTAATTTGATGAAACATAGTGTAATTACTAATATTTGAATTTATATCTACTACCTCATTATATATTTTCTTTTTGCTCCAAGAGTTCTATATTAGTTTTTTTTCCTTCTCTTTCCTTAATTTCTTTGGATTAATAGGAATTATTATTATTATTATTTTTAAAGATCTATTTATTGGGTATCTGGGTGGCTCAGTCAGTTAGGCATCTGCCTACAGCTTAGGTCATGATCCCAGGTCCTGGGATCAAGTCCCGCATTGGGCTCCCTGCTGTGCGGCTATCTGCTTCTCCCTCTCTCCCTGCCCCTGCTCATGTTCTCTCATACTTTCTCAAATAAATAGGTAAAATCTTTAAAAAAATAAAAATAAATAGGTTTATTTATTTACTTTAGAGAGAGAGTGCACGAATGGGGTAGGGTAGAGGAGTAAGGGAAGAGGTAGACCAACAGACTCCCCACTGAGTGGGGGGAACCCCAACATGGGGCTCCATCCCAGGACCCCGAACATGACCTCAGCCAAAATCAAGAGTTGGATCCAACTGACTGAGCCACCCAGGCATTCCAGTAGGAAATTTTAAAAATCATTTCATTGCTTCCCTCTGTAAATTTAGCAGTTATAAAGTCTTTATTCTATTCTTTTCGTGCTAATCTGGTCATTGTAACATAGTCTAGAGTTATCAAAGCCTGATTTTAATCCACCTATCTTACTCCTAGTCCTTAAAACGTTATTTAAAACGTTAGAATTCCTTTGGAATTCTAGAACTGTGTGCTTTTATTTTTGTGAATAATTTTGTGAAAAATGTTTTTGTCTATTCATTGTATTTTTTTTAAGAGTTACTGTGTTTAGGATTATTATCCCTGGGCTATTATGAAAAGACAAACTATGTAGTGATAGCTAATAGATATAATAGAATAGGTACTTTTTAAGTTGTTGTGCTGTTCTTTCCTGTAATGTGTAATGATGGCTCACACAGACTCCATAAAAATTCCCAAGAAATATTCAAATTTTAAAGTAGTCTGTGTTCATTTAGATTTGCCCAGATTTTTTTTTTTAGATTTTTATTTATTTATTTATTTGACAGAGAGAGAGAGAGATCACAAGTAGGCAGAGAGAGGGGGGCTCCCCACCAAGCAGAGAGCCTGATGTGGGGCTCGATCCCAGGACCCAGAGATCATGACCCGAGCCGAAGGCAGAGGCTTGACCCACTGAGCCACGCAGGTACCCCTAGATTTGCCCAGATTTTTATCACATTCCTGTTCCTTATTTCTCCTTTGTATCATTTTCTTTCTGCCCAAAGAATACTCTTCAGAATTTTCTTTAAGGTCCATCTGAAATGTCTTTATTTTACCTTCATTCTTAAAGGAAATTTTTAGTAGATACTGGATTCTCATTTGGCAGTTACTTTCTTTTGACAGACTGAAAGTATCATTCCATTCTCTTCTGCAGTCTGGCCATCTATTCTGCTCTGATAGCTCTTAAGATTTTCCCTTTGTCTTTGATTCCTGCTGGTACTTAATGGACTTCTTGAATACATGGATTGGCATGCTTCATCAATTCCAGGAAAAATTTAGCCATTATGTCTTTAAACACTGCCTCTGTCCCCTTCTGTCTCTTGGATCTTTCTGTGGCTCCACTGAACATACACCAGACTTAAATGCAGAACCCTCAATGTCTTCTCCTCCATCTTACATCATTTTCCATGTCTTGATCTCTCCGTGGTTGACCTGTCTTTCATTCACTGATTCTATCTTCCGTTGGTCCTAGACTGCCAGTGAACTCATCTATTGATTTCTTAATTTTGGTTGTTGTTCATTCTCAGTTCTATAATGTCTTTTCTATGTTACTCTTAATATTACAAGGTTGCCTATCAAAAATTCAAGCTCAATTTTTTTTTTTAAATTTTTACTTATTTATTTGACAGAGATCACAAGTAAGGCAGAGAGGCAGGCAGAGGGAGAGCGGGAAGCAGGCTCCCTGCCATCAAGCTCAATTTTTATCTCCTTGAATTAGGTAACCCTAGTTGTTTTATGGGACCTTTCTGGTGATGGACCTTGCTTCTGTTGTCTCTTGGTTCTGTTGGTTTCTCACAAATGCAGTCTTTTTTCCTCATGTCACCTTTGAATGTGTGCTGAGCATGGTATTTCAATAATTGTTAGTAGAAATCGTTTGAGCATTCCACGTCAATTTTCTTTTGCTTTTCCCAGTCTTCTGTGAGTAATAGCAATCTGGGATTTACCTTAATGTAAGTTTGGAGTTTGAGATTTTCTGGGTCATGTAGATGACTCACAGCCAGCCAGGAGTCTTTATGAATATTCATTACTTTTACTTCATCTTTTCTTTAAGTATGCAGCACTCCAAGGTCCCAGGCTAAAGCAAGGGCGGTTTACCCAGATCCCAGCTTTTTCCTCTCTAGTCTCATTAGTCTATGAAAAACTCACTTCAGCCTCTTGACCATCTCTTCTGGATTAGCAAATACCATCAAACCAGCCCTTGACTGCTCTGTGTTCTTGACTTTGGATTCCTATTTCTCCCCAAATCTCAGCCCAAGAATTCTATACAATTCTTGTTTGTTCTTTAGTGCTTTTTAAAACTTGGAATTTTTTCCCCAGACTTTTAAGTTGTCTTTATTGATTGAAGGCTGGTCAGAATTATCTGGTCTGCCATTAATTAATGAGAATCCCCAATGTACTTAAACATTTACTGTTTTTTCTACTGTTAATTTCTTTGTAACTAAAACAGGGATTACGTACTTCTTCAGACTGTTTCAAGTAAATTGATGATGCATGCAGAGCCTTGAGAATAGTATCTGGTTTTTGTGAATGTTCAGTATTTATAAATACAGATATTGTTTTTTCTAAAATTATTGCTGTTTGTTAAAAATACCTCCTAAAAAATGGGGTTGCTTGGGTGCCTCAGTTGGTTAAGCATCCAACTCTTGATACTGGCTTAGGTCATGATCTCAGGTTCGTGAAATTGAGCCCCCCAACCCCTCGGGCCCTGCCCTGTGGGGAGTCTGCTTCAGATTCTCTCTCCCTCAGCCCCTCCACCCATTTGTGTGCTGTCTTTCTCTCAAATAAATAAATCTTTAAAATGGTGACAAAAAATACCCCATTTAACACTTGCAAAAAGGTTTAGTTTGTGAGCTATCAAAAAAGTTAAATGTTAAGTAATTTTGTATTAGTATAATAAAGATATGCTAATTTTACAGTCCTTAAGAGTGAAAACAAAGCTGAGTCAACTGCATTCTATCATTCCTGACTAGAAATATTTTAAGTATAAAATGTCAAACATTTACAAAACATATTATCAATATTCAGGATGGTATGGTTTATTTTTGGAGCTGGCCACTTTTGATAGTTCCCTATGCTGTCACTTTCCTGCCCTCCTTGTACACATATTTCTGATATGTGTTTATGGGTTTATGATCTCAGCATAACAAAGAGTATTTATTTCAACATTCAGAATTCTCAGAAAGGTTACTGCTTAAGCTTTTGTTTGAGAAAGAGGGGCACCTGGGTGGCTCAGTCGGTTAAGCATTTAACTCTTGATTTTGGCCCAGGTCACAATCTTAGGGTTGTAGGTTGGAGCTCAGCATCGAGGTCCCTGCTCAGTGGGGAGTCTGCTTCTCCCTCTCCTTTTGCCCCTCCCCCACTTTGGCTCTCACTTTCTTTCCCAAAATAAATAAGTAAATCTTAAAAAAAAAAAAAGAAACAGAACAAGAAAAGAAAGATTAACTTTTTTCCTCTGATTTATATGGATTTCAGAATAAGTCATTAATATGTGACTTGCTCTGTTAGTAGGATAGACCACAGAAACTATTTAATTGCATTTTTTACATAAAGGGTATGCTATATACATAGTATATATGTGTATATTTAAATAGAGATGCTTATATAGACCCATGTGCATATGCATAGAAATAATTACATGTATGTAATTTTAGGCATGGGTGCATATACAAATAATTATAGATATTTACATAAACATTTTAAGGGAACATGTGCATGTATATTTCCTTTATGTATACAATTAAATTTTTTCCAGTTTTATTGAAATATAATTGACATATTACATTGTATTAGTTTTTCATGTACAACATAATGGTTTGATATATGTACATATAGCAAAATGATTAACACAATGACTTAGTTAACATTTGTCACCATATATAGTGACAATTTTTCTTGATGAAAACGTAAGATCTACTCTCTTAGCAACTATCAAATACAGTATTGGTAACTATAGTCACCATGTCGTACATTACAGCCCTAACTGGGGGCTTATAACTGGAAATTTGTGCCTTTTGTCTACCTTCATCCATTTCCCTTATCCTCCAGTCCACACCACTGCCAGACACAAATCTGATCTGTTTCTATGAGTTTGGTTTTTTTTAGATTCCACATTTAAGTAAGATCATACAGTATTTGTGGTTCTCTGACTTACTTGTGTGTGTATCTCTTCATACACAAATACATGCAAGTTCATATAATAATTGCATAATGTACACCCCTAACATTTTCAGCAGATGTCTGAGATCTTCTCAATTCCCCTAATGTAATGAAGTTTTCGTAACACAGTTATAAAATATCATTTATTTTTTTAAAGATTTTATTTATTTATTTGACAGAAATCACAAGTAGGCAGAGAGGCAGGCAGAGAGAAAGGAGGAAGCAGGCTCCCCGCAGAGCAGAGAGTCTGATGCAGGGCTCGATCCCAGGATCCGGGGATTAGGACCTAATCCCAGGACCCGGGGATTAGGACCTGAGCTGAAGGCAGAGGCTTTAACCCACTGAGTCACCCAGGTGCCCCATAAAATATCATTTAAACATAAGACAGCTCCACGAATCTAAACTGTGTATATGATTCATTTAATAGATCTTACTTGCTGCTACAGTTCAACTTCTTGATTTTTTCAAGAACTCTTTTTTAGATACAAAGATCATTCTTAGGTCTTTCCATACCCACACCAGGGCCAATCACTAACTATTTCAGGGGGATAATTTTCACCAGGAAAGAAAATGTGCTGTTGGTGAGGTGGTGATGGTGCTTTACTTTAAGGAAAGTCAAAGTACTTGGTTGAGCAGCATATATACGTTAGGAAAGTCACTGCATTTCTAAAGAGTAAGGCTGCTTTTGGAAGTGGGCAGTTGCCTAGCCTCACTCACCAGCAGTAACCTAGGCTACACACTGGTTTCAGAGTACCCACAGTTCAAACCTAGGAGTCCACAGTATTATACAGTGGCTTCATGCTGTGAACCTTTGAGGTCACTCACAAATGTTTTTCTTTTTTTTTTTTTTTTTTTAATTTTTTTTTTAAGATTTTATTTATTTATTTGACAGAGATCACAAATAGACAGAGAGGCAGGCAGAGAGAGAGAGAGAGGGAAGCAGGCTCGCTGCTGAGCAGAGAGCCCGATGCGGGACTCGATCCCAGGACCCTGAGATCATGACCTGAGCCGAAGGCAGCGGCTTAACCCACTGAGCCACCCAGGCGCCCCACAAATGTTTTTCTTGATTAAGAAACAGTTCATTGTATTTTGGAACACTGATTTACTAACATCTTTCAGGAAAAGAAAATACTTCAATCATAAGCAGTGTCTCAGTTTCCGGAATATTGAAGTGTGTGGAGGTCATATTAGAGTGGAAGAAACAGAGGTTAAAATAGTGGATGAAAAATAACAGGTTTAAAGAGGTGTTTACTCTGTAGATTGATGATTAAGCTAATCATAATTAAACTATAAATGTTGGTAATTGTAATTCCAACTTGTTCCTCCTCCCACCTGACTAGCTGTCAGTTAAGTTGTGAAGTGTGTTGCACGTCAGAATCACCTGGGAGCTTGCTAAAAATGGAGGTTCCAAGTTCTCACCTCAGAGTTAATTCAGAATGATTAGAAATGGAGCTTAACTTTGGTAGTTTTTAATTGACTGCTCAGGTGATGCTAAATCTCTTCAAAGTTTGAGAGTCAATGTCTGAAACTCATTGCTGGGAGAAGTGTGGATCTTTCTTTGGCCCACTTTCCTTTTTTAAATTTTACTTTTATTTTCATTTGTCTTTTTTTTTTTTTTTTTTTTTGGAAATTGGTACTGTGCTTCTATTGTCACTTGAACCTTAGTTTGTCAGAATTTCATCATGTGTATCTAAATGTGTATAATATTTTTATACTCAATAAGTTAACACTTCCAAGAATATCTCCTAAGAAAATCTTTTAGAAAGTAACTAAATATTTGTTGGGAGTATATAATATAAATTTAAATCTCCCTTCTTTCTGACTTTTAGGAGAAAGTACTCAGAAATCATACCCAGCAGGGGTGCCGGGGTGGTTCAGTCAGTTAAGCATCTGTCTTCGGCTCAAGTCATGATCCCAGGGTCCTGGGATCAAGCCCTGCATCAGGCTCCCTTCTCAGCAAGTAGCCTGCTTCTCCTTTTCCCTCTGTCTGCTGCTACCCCTCTTCCTCTGCTTGTGCGCTTGCGCACTCTCTCTCTCTGTCAAACAAATAAATAAAATCTTTTAAAAAGTAATTCCCAGCTTTAGCCTTTTTGTAACTGATTTTCCTCAGACTGGTCAATGTTTAGCCTACATGAAAACAGCCCAAGTTCTGTGGAAACATCAATTCAGATCATGGCTTCTTTCCCACCTCTTGTTTCAATTCCTTTTTGCTAGGAAGACTCTTTACTTGCTATTTTGAACCTTATTTATGTAGCAAACATTGACTCACGAAATTCAGTGTCACAAACCCAATGTTACATATCACATCAGCAGTCTTAGTCAAACATTTGGGGAGAATGCATGATGAAAAATGTGTATGTCTGTCAAATTTGGAGTGGGATATGTCACCAGGGAAGATGTACCAATGCTAGTAAAACTGGTGGCTGCACATTGCATTTCTGTGAAGAATGGCATTGTTAAAAGTTGAATGAGAGAATCTCATGGGTCAGGGGAGAGGACCCTATCACTCTACCACAATTTGGCAGTAATCCAGTATTTCCTAAAGTGTGATGTTAAATGGGACAAGGATGGATTTTTCCCTTATAATTATATATTTATTGTAGCATTTAATAGAAAAATACTACTAACGCACCAGAACTTTGGTCTTAGAAGTATGTCTGCTTAGATGAAGGCTAAAGTAGAAAGACTTTAAGGAAAAAATAAGGTAATTCAAAAAAAAATTAAGTAATATTATTGGTAGCATGTAACTATAGTGAAAATTGTGAGAGTCACATGAAAATGTGTGACATTTGGGAAGCAGTGTATTTATCAATATTGGCTATACATCCATCATGGGCATCCAGCATCCATGGGAGCACGTGTTCATTTCTGTCCTCTCTGGGACTTTACAGCTTGGCCGCACTTGCAGGCACTCAGCACAATTCCTGGCACGTAGGATTAATTACTGTGTATTAAATCGTAGTTTCTGTTTAAACTGTTCAACTTCTTGTATAAAAAAATGTTCACACGTCCTCAAAGAAAAAAATGTTCACATGTCTTAGGAGGACAACACAGCCAAACACACATAAGCTTTGGCAGCAGAAAGAACCCTTGACTGACTGTCATTCTCTGGGTGGATTATAAGCTTCTTGGTGTCTATGTTTTCCCTTCTGACAGACGGAGGTAATAGGTAGATTGTCATTTTTAGGATAAATGACAGAATTTACATTAATTTCTAGTCATACTGCATGGTATTCTGGGTATTCAATACTATAACTTTTTTTTTTTTTAAGAGATGGCCATTGAAAGTGTTAAGAAAGAGAATTTTGAGTATTTATGACAGAGGATGTTAACAGACAGGTGTCATTGGGAAGAGGCACAAGACAGAGGATGAGATCATGAATAGAATACCTCAGCCAGAATTCCCATCCCCATCCTTACCAGTGCCAACTGCAAAGAGTTTCTGGTCAATTCTTTGTTAGCATGTACTAACTGGCCTTGAACCCATTCCTGATACTCAATATTTAAGGAAAACAAAAAGAGCCATCATCCCTGTTAAGCCTTTCTTTAGTCAGGTAGCTAAAGTGATTCATTTCTGCAAAAAATATTTCCTTATTAACACATTTTAAGACTTTTCTCGCCATTCTCTTTGTCACAGCTGCATGATACTCCACTGTACAGCTATTCCATTGTAGATACTGACATTTAAATTGTTCCCAGTCTCTTGCTGCTACAAACAATGCTATAGTGACTAGCCTTACACAAAAGCCTTTCACACATGTGCAACTCTACCCATAGTAGAAATTCCTAGAAGTAAAATGTCTAAGTCAAAGGATGCATGCATTTTCAGTTGTTAATTATGTTGCCACATAGCTATACGGGAAGACTGTGCTAGTTTATTCTTCTACTATAGTATAGGAGAGTTTCCCCATATCCATGCCAAAATGGCACTTTAAAAAAATTCTTTTTCTGGTATATAAACAAAAGAATTATAGCTTTAAATTGCAAGTCCTTAGTTATGCATACGATTGAACTGCTCTCTTCCAATGCTTTGTGTTAAACTAAATGACCAGCCTCCCAGCCACATTTACCCTGAAGATAGATGGTCAGAGTATTTCTGCCCTATGGACCTTAGATTTCACTTAACCCAACTCTAACTTCGCAGGTCTGAAAGTTGAAGCCCAAAGCGGAGAGAGTTTTGCCAAGAGTTGCAGAGCATCTCAAGCATATCTTTTACTTAACGAGTGACCGTTTACTGTCTCTGAGTTAAGTGCTCTAATAATCTACTCCTTAAAGTGCAGAAAAGATAAAGACTGTATTGGAACTCTGAGGTTCAAACCCAGCTTGAGGAAGACAAGTTTTTCCATATATTCATGATGGGCTTGTCTGATTCAAAAGGCATTTCAAGGAATCAAGTAATCAGAGGATAATTGTCCTTAAGAGCAAGGAATAATCCCTCTTGAAGCACCAATGAACAGATTCTGAAGAGATTCCGCTCATGCATCCTGGCTATAGCAGATGATGAGATAAAATTATCCGGTTGATTTGTGTGCAGATGTTTGCCTGTACCTTATTATTCACACTCTGCTATGCTGTGAGTGCTATTTTTCTCTCTCTGGCTTCATCCAGTAAATGCTGGATCCATCAGAAAAGTGAACAAGCACAGCTCTATTAGGCCTCAGACTGCCTTTACACACAGCCATGCTGCAGCATTTTGCTTCTGAGAAGCTTCCTAACTCCACCTTGGATCCTTTCTTCAAAGTCAGAATAATCAGCCTTATCAACTACAAAAATTACTGACAGCTGAAGATCTGTACAAGTTAAGGAAGCAAAACCTGTCAGACTTTACTGTTGAGTAATGGTCATGCTGATTATCAAAGAGGATTCATTGATTTTCCATGGAGAAGTGGAGAAGTTGATTGATTTTTAATAGACAATTTAGTCTTGCAGGAGAGTGGATACCCGCCCCACCCTACTCCCATTCCCCCGTTGGTTTTCTTCTTATGTTGCCCCACTTCTAATGTTGGAGATCCTTCTTCCTCTTTAGCACCAAAGGCCCCAGTAGGGGAAGGCAAGGAGACAAAGGGAGAACACAACGCTATCTCTTTCTGAGAGAAGAAAGTATGAGAGATCTGGATTTTATCACTAGATCTACCATTAACTAGCTAGCTCTGAGACTTGAAGCAAGTCAAAACATGCTCTTTTATCTCTGAACTTCTTTACTCTTGAAATTCTAAGACTGGCTCTTTTTAATGCCTTGTGAAACTCCCATTTTGTTGCAAACAAATAACATCCATTCAAATTTTTTCAAGTCTATTTGTCAGGAGTTGTTCTTTTGCAAGTGGTATCAAACTGATGTAAGCAGGAAGGGTAACTTATTATGCCATGTAAATAGAAAGTCTAGAGTATAACTATACTCAAGCATGTTTGGATTGTCAGTGTTCTGTCTTGCTGACTCTCTATCTCTTTCCTTTGGGTTCCCCTGTCCTATTAGCTCTTCTTTAATGTTGCAAGGTAGCCACTACCAGATGTAGACCAACATTCCATCAACTTGAGCAAAATAATTCCATGAAAAGTTCTGGAATTGATGGGCGCCTGGGTGGCTCAGTGGGTTAGCCTCTGCCTTCGTTCGGCTCAGGTCATGGTCCCAGAGCCCTGGGATCAAGCCCTGTCTCGGGCTCTCTGCTCAGCATGGAGTCTGTTTCCTCCTCTCTCTGCCTGCCTATCTCTCTGCCTACTTGTGATCTCTGTCTGTCAAATAAATAAATAAAATCTTAAAAAAAAAAAAAAGTCCTGGAATTGGGTTTCACCAGACAAAATTGTGTCCATCCTAGAACCAGTTGCCAGAACCAGTTCTGGATCATGTACTAAACTTTTGCCAGGCAAGTAGGAGAGAGGTAGAGGGGGAAGCAGTTAGCTCTACTGAAATCGTATGGGGTGAGAATGGAAGAGGGATGGTTCACTGAAGGAGGGTCTGTTATTGGAAGAATGTAGAGATGATGGAAATGTAAGTTGAGGGGGCAATAATTTTCAGTGTCATTGAAGCTTAGGCCAACAAGGCTCTCCCACTACTTTTCTCTCTCCTCTTCATCTTGTACTAATTATGAGTGTAAGGAGAAGCAATTTGCATTTCATTCATCTTTAAAATATCCTGCCTCTGCCACTCAACTACAACCCAGTATCTGATGGCAGCATGATTCACTTATTCTACTGTTTTTGAATCCAAGCCTCCTTTTTCATGTAATCCCAAGATACCCATTCACCACTATCCAGAATCATATTCCTTCTCTGTATCTTGTGTCTCTCCTTAGAGATTTTTTCATTCATGGCATTGGTCCTTATGATATTTTGATGCTAGAGTTCTGGGAAAATAAACTCCTTGCTGTAGCCTACAAGGTTCTGCATATTCTCACTCCTAGCAACCACTATTTCCCTCTACCACTTTACCCCCTTCCAAATGCTCCAACCAGTTGAATATGCTCAAATATCAATATGCTGGGTTTCCAGCAAATATGCTGGAATGAAGTAGTTCATAATAGGTCCATGTTCCCACTGCAAATAAGTAGAAAAGCCAAATATTATTACCCAAGTTGTATTTTAAAGCCCTGTAGAGAGCTGCAGAAGCAAGGGAGACCAGAGGGACTAAAATTTTAGAAAAGAGAGGAACTTTGGGAGGTGATCTGAAGATCTGAAGTTGCTTTTTTTTCCCCTTGGAGATTTGCTAATTCTTAGCTCTGGCTGTAGACTGAGAATCAGGGTTGGGCCTCACTCAGAACATTTAGTAGTGACATAATAAAGGAAGTTCAAACACACAGCTGAATTTCCCTCATAAGACTTGCTAAATTTTAAAATTGTCATTATCTCTTCAAATATTACTTCTCTCCAGATTTGCCTGTTTTCTTATCCTGGAGATACCATAAGATATATATTAAACTTTCTCACTGTGATTTGCATTTGTCTTAACATCATATACATTTTTTTCAATCTCATTTTGTTCATACTATTGAATAATTTCTTTACCTCTATGTTCCAATTCACTAAATGTTTCTTCATCTGTATCTAACATGATAGTCACCAGCCATTTAATTTTCCACTATAATTATTTTTTTTCCTTTCTAAATGTTAAATTACTGTTACACTTATAAAGATTCAATTTTGGTTATTTTAGAAAGTCTATTTGTATGGTTATTTTCATAAAAATTGTGTATTTTATAATTAGTGCTTATATTTAAAATCTTTTTATTTTTTAATATTTTTAACATATATAACTTATATCCTGTGCCTGATGTTTTCAATATTTGAATCTTTATAACTCTGATTTTATTGTCTGTTCCTTTTTCCCAGTAAAATTTTCTACCTTAGAACTTTATCTGGGAGAATTTTTTGAGCTCTGTTTTGACAGTATGCGTCTCCAAAAAGGTTTTCAGTTTGCTTCCTTCTGTTCACTTAGATCACTGGTTTTTCATCCAGCATGTTTTCAACTAACATAGGTAGTATACTTTTAGGTCACACACCATCGTAAAGGATGGATGACTTGTGGCAATTTCCTTGGTATTCTTCTCGTAGAGTTTGCGGGTAATTAGGTTTTTGCTTTGTTTTGTTAACCCAATTATATGCAGGCTCCTTCATAAAATAGAAGGCCATATTCTTGATAGACACTAGGGTTTAGTTCCTGTCCCTACTGTTCAAAAAATCATCACATTTTGACTGATGCCCCTAAGATTGAATCATCTTAGGTGCTTGTTTACATTTCTGGAATCCTATTTTTGGTCCATTACTGGTGGTTGCTCTTGTTGTTAACTGTAAATTTAGGTGTTTAGGTAGGCAAAATGTTCAAGAAAACTAGATCAGTGTATGGCTGGAAAAGAACTTCTTTTTAATTCATCTCTATTTCCCAAGCCACTCAGCCTTATTCCCACCTCACTTACCTGTCTTCCTACCTTCTTTCTTTCTTCATGGTCTTACTCATATAAAAGACTCCTGTAATTATTTTCTCTTTTTTTTTTAACTTATTATTTTTTAAAGGTTTTTATCTATTTATTTGACAGACAGCACAAGCAGGGCGGGGTGGGAAAGGGAGAAGCGGGCTCCCTTCTGAGCAGGGAGCCTAATACAGGACTTGATCCCAGGACACTGGCATCATGACCTGTGCCTAAGGCAAACGCTTAACCGACTGAGCCACCCAGGCACCTGTCTTTCTCTAATTACTTTCTCACCAATATAGATAACTTTCAGGATCTGTTCGTCCATTACCTTCTCTTACTCTGGAAATCTTTCTACATTTGTTTTCTCTATATCCACTGAGGTTAAAGCCTAATTCTATCTTGTTTAACAGTTGCAGTAATTTTCTTTCTGTAACCCATTTTGACTTACTAATGCACAACTTTGTTCATGTCACACACCTATTCAAACCATCAGCAATCCATTTGACCTACTGAATAAGCCTTTTAGCTGGCCTAAATTACCTTTCCAGCTCTGTTTTCTCTCAGTGTCCTTTATCTACAGCATATAATTGGTGTGCCTTAGTGTTTTCCTACTATATATGTATATAGTATGCACAGTTATATATACACACACATATATATGCACACATATATATGTATATGGAAAATACTAAGGCATACCTATATATTTATATTTTTATATACAATCTGCTTTATGAGATTGGGGTCACAGCATGAGCAAGACAAGAAGGGGTGGAAGAGTATAGGCCAATTACATAAAAGGTGGGTAGCAAATAGGTTCTTTATAACCAAATGTTAGACTACATGGATTGTGATAAATGAAATTTGGGTCATATAGTAAAGAGCTTTCAATGCCAGAGATGTTGTCTTCATTCTGTAGGCCAGAGGGCATGAATGAAGAACCATATTGTATTTATTTTTGTATCACCACTTTGCACAATTCTAGGGAGCATACATGAATGACATCTCCCAAAATTGTTCAGTGGGTTAGTCTCAGTAAACCTTGTACCATATAAAACAATCTTAGGTATGACTGGCATTTGGTATCTACTTACTAAATTTTGTCCAGTCTCCACTGGGATGTGTCTTAACATTATTTTTGTATTTACCTAACCTTGTTGGATTGAAGAGAGTTAAGACAGGTAATGATCTGTAATATTGAGATCTCCCCAGAATATTGTTTGTTTTTGTCTCTCCTTTGAAACGGAAGCAATATTCTAGTATTGTATTCAGATTTTAGGTACTGGATGTGCTGTGGCTTTCAGATGTATAATAGAAATATGTATTATTCCACATAACCTTACCAGAAAAAAAGTTTTGATTTATTTAACTTATACCTAAGTCAAGCAGTATGCCAAACATTAGTTCTTAACTTCTATAAATCATTATATAATAAATGAATGGAAATGAGGGAGAAAAATCCCTGAGCTAGCTAATTTCTTCGATGTTCTCTCTCTCTCTCTCTCTCTCTCTCTCTCTCTGTCACACACACACACACACACACACACACACACACACACACACACACACACACAGAGATACACCTTCGCTTCCATAACAATAGGAGAAGAAAAGAGAGAAGCAAGCCTTACCTTGCTGGTCAGAAGCTAAGGAAGAACAGAAATGTCTGGGCCAAGGGCACAAGCTAGGCCTGCTTCAGTTGGAGCACTGCTATCCCTTTCAGATAATGCCATAAGAAGGAATCCTACTCATCTGGCTCTCCTTAGAGAGAAAATATGGGAACTGGTGTAGTCAAGCTGCAGACTAAGAGAAACCATCATAAATTATACCTATGTTAAGTCTTAAGGAAGAAAACCTTGATCCTTGAGGGTCTTCAACCTTCTAAAATGGGTGTGGAGGGAAACCATGTAGTTGCTTTTCCCTTTTATCCAGTCAACCAATGAATAGGCGTTTTCTTGTTTAAGCTTCTGCTAAAGAGCCCTTAATTTTGTTGGATTGGTAGCTAACTATAAACTGCCAAATTTGGTACAAAAATCACTCCATAAGAATCCTGAGTGTTTAATCTTATCGTGTCTTTGATTTGGTTTGATTCTAACTTGATTATGAATATTCATCTATAGTCTAACTTTGAGGGGAGAAAATCCTTCTAGTCCTATGTCCAAAAATGGTCACATACAAAACAGATTGACTTGCTTGCCTATGCTTCTATTATTCTATGCCTTCAGTTTATTCAGTCTCCAGTTTGGAACCTCAAACATGAAATTTGTCATAATTATTGTAAGTTTTGAGTCACACATATTCATTACTTTGGTCAAAACAACAAGACATAAGGGTGTCTTGGCAATCGGTTAAGCGTCTGACTCTGGTTTGGGCCCAGGTTGTGATCCCAAGGTTTGTGGGATCGAGCCCCATGTTGGGCTCCCATCGCGAATTCAGCTTAAGACTTTCTTTTTCTCTGACTGCCCCTCCGACACTCCTACTTGGTCTTCTCTCTCGAATAAATAATTTTTTTAAAAGGGACAAGCGACGTAAAACTTGATTTTTATGCCTTTAAAAGCAACTTCTGTTTTCTCTGTTTTATTTTCATTTGACAGTTGTTTCCATCTTTACTGTATTTTTTGCAAAGATGAACTCTGACTCTTTCAACAACAAAGAATGAATCTGAACAACACTAAGAGATAAGAAAAGTTTGAGAAATACAGGATCAAAAGGAGAAGTAACACAGAGGAGGCAAAATTCAGAGAGTCACGAGGGACCAAATTATACATCAGACTGTGAAAGCTGCAGATGGAATTCATCAGGCACAAAGACAGAGGGAGTCCAGAAGAATGACAGATAGCAGCTTTGACAAGCATATCCTATCAATTTCACTAGACAATTAGAGGACCTGTAGGAATCTTGGGATGGCTCATTTTCCTGCATGGCCTCTGCATCTATCAGAAAGTTCTGGCCTAGGGTAATGACTGCTTTTGGTGTAGACAGCCCACTGAGGAGTCCTGTTTCTGTTTTCACTGCCCATCATATGATTGTGATCCCCAAATTAGCCACAAAGACAAGATTGGAAACACCCCAAAAGATAAAGGAGTTGCTAGCATCCCCCTGGAAAATGAACTTTATCTTCTCTAGCCAAAATAGAAGCTTAAAGGAATTTTTTAAAGATTTTATTTATTTATTTGACAGAGAAAGACACTCAGCGAGAGAGGGAATACAAGCAGGGGGAGTGGGAGAGGGAGAAGCAGGCTTCCCGCTAAGCAGGGAGCCTGATCCGGGGCTCAATCCCAGGACCTTGGGATCATGACCCGAGCTGAAGGCAGACGACCAACAGACTGAGCCACCCAGGCGCCCTAAAGAAATTTTTAAACCTCAGCAATTTTCCAATGTAGGCAGTAATGTAGCACTTGCCAGCTGACCAGTCAACATTAAATCTTAGGTTGGATGAAGGTGATCCTATCTGACACCAAGAGAACAGCTAAGATTAAATATATTAAATAATTGTGCATAAAATTCATTAACAAACAAGATACTGAAAATGTCAGTAGTAAGAAAGTATTTCTTTGGGAAAGAGGAAACACCGCAGATATGCTTAATACATTTGACTTTATACTGAAATCTGACATGTCTAATCAGAAATTCAACCCCCAAATTAATTGGAATTCTAAGTCTTTAAACCACATAAGCCATTAAACCCAAGTTTTAAAAAATCCTTTGAAATTGTGACTTGGCAAGACTGGAACTAAAGGACAAAAACTTTAATTTAAATTACCATAAAAATAAGTTAATGCCTCCACTAAAATGGAAATAAGGCATTTTAATTCCATTTTTTTGGACATTATCCCCCCTATTCCCTATCACCCCCCAAAATAATTAGGCTTTCAGCATTTTTTTATTACAAAGAAAAGTGTTTTCAAAATCTCTTCGCCATTCCTAACCCTACGCATCACCGCATCACTCACCAGCCTATTTTGTTCACCACTTTTTAATTCTGAAAGATGAAAAAAGAAAATGATTTGTAATTTATAGTTATGACATAAATGGATGAGATTATCTCAATGACTACTCACCAAGGTCTCATCAAACGTCAGATGTCTAACAGTAATAAGAATGCTAAAATGTATTGAGTTTTACTGTGTGCCAATTACTCTTGTATGTATTTGCATATATTAGCTGATTTCATCCAAACTACAACCCTATGAGGTGAAATTAAAAGCTGGGCAGAGACAAGTTAAATAATGTGTCCAAGTCCAATGTAGCCACTATAGTTGGTTAAAGCTGGTCTTTTTGTCTGGGGTCTGACTCCAAAGCTTTTGCCCTTAACCATGGGGCAACATCATTTTTTTCTGTAATTTTTAAGATATATGAGTATGTGACTATAAATAGCTAACTCTAAAGATAGAAAAATACGTCCGATTTTTACTGTTTTCATCAAATAAAAATTGTTTGCCATTTTAGATTGTATACAAAATTAATGGTACAAATAATTACTGTTGTGCTATTTGATAAGACAAAGTGATCAAGAGTTTCTACTTTCTCTAACTTGTAGAAAGAGATCATTTGTTTTCATTTTTCACAGTTTTACAGTGTTTATCATCAGTGTTAGAGTTGACAGTTTTCCCTGATATTAACTGTCTTGTCAATCTTTTCATTCCCCACAGATTTTTAAAAAGACAAATGTTCTGAATCTAACTTGGCACAAGCAAGAGAGAGAGACAGAGAGAGACTGAGAGAGGGAAGAGAGACAGTTCTGTGACAGAGAGAGATGGAGAGAGAGATCTTTGTTTTGCTTTCAGGTGAACGCTTCTCCCAAACCCTCGGGCCAAAATTGTAAGTGCTCTGCTCTCTTCTTGCATTCATCAGTCTAATCATTCATTCCCTCTTTCTTTTATTTAAAAAGTATTTTGTTGCAGACTGTACTGTTTTTATGATTGTCACTATAGTGAGCAAAACCCCACATCATCTGTTTTCACAGGGCTTCCATTTTAGTGGGGCAATAAATATTGATAAAAAAAATCAATATACTGTGACATAACGCTGTTTAGAAGAAAATAGCCAATGCTGTGAAAATGTACAGGAGAAGAACCTGGCTGGATCTGGAAAAAACAGGAAGACTTCCCGGGGCTACTGTAACAAATTACCAAAAAGTGGGTGATGAAAACAACAAAGATGTATTCTTTCTCAGTTCTGGAGGCCAGAAGTATGAAACCCAGATGTCATCAGAGTTGGTTCTTTCTGGAGGCTCTGAGGCCTCTTCCATGCCTTTCTCCAAGCTTCTGGTGGTTGCTGCCAATCCCTGGTGTTCCTTGGCTTGTCAGTGCGTGACTCTGATCTCTGCTTCCTTCATCCAGGCATTGTTTCCTGTATGTGTCTGTGTGTGTGCAAATTTTCCTTTTCTTAAAAGCACACTATTCACTGGATTAAGACTTTCCCTAATCCAGTAAGACCTCCTCTTGATTGATTACATTTGCAAAGAACCTGTTCTCAAATAAGGTTACATTCAAAGGTACCAGGACTTTGAACTTGGCCATAATTTTTTAGGAGCACACTCAACCTACAGTAGTTTCCTTGAGTCAGTTACATTTAAGCTGATGTCATTAGAACTTAAGGAAGAGAGGACCCTGCAAGGGAAATGTGATGTGTTAGGGAGCATTCTATTTGAAAAAGGATCCAGAAACAGACACTTGTGCAGGGAAACACAGGAGCCAAGAGGCTCAGGAGTGTGCACCTGCAGGTGTGGCCAGTGTGCTCACATACAGATGTCCTCACACAAGGTGTGGACAGTTGCAAACCATGTAGTCTTCACTCTGGTTCCCAGGCTCCTTCTTTCGCATTCTCCTAATCCAGCAGCACCCTCATATGTTCTTGAGTAGGAGGGGAAACAGTCCCTTGTTCTGGGCAAGGCTACAGGAGAGAAAGTCTATGTGCCAAAACCTCCTTCAGGGACGAAGCTTGGGTTGTGGTACATGAACATGTGTTTGTAAGGAGATAAGTTAGGTTACCTCCCAGCCTTGTAACAAGACCAGTGAGCAACTGCATGTTCTGAGCCTGTTTTCTCATCTTAATGTGGGAACACTAGGGTCTGCCTCAGTCTCATTGTGAATATCAATGAGATAAAGCATGTTCGAATACCTTGTAAGCTTCTAAGTAAGAAGAAAGCTCTATTTTTAAGGTCTTGATGGACCTCCATACAGTTTTCACTCATATGTGGAACATAAGGAATAGTACAGAGGACAATAAGGGAGGGGAGGGAAAACTGAAGGGGGAAAAACAAGAGAGGGAGACAACCATTTGAGACTCTTGACTCCAGGAAGCAAACTGAGGGTTGTGGAAGGGGAGGGATGGGGTAACTCAGTGATGCTCAATAAAGAGGGCACATGATGTGATGAGTGGTGGATGTTATACTCAACTGATGAATCATTGAACACTACATCAAAAACTAATGATGTACCATATGTTGGCTAATTGAATTTAAATTAAATAAATAAATAGATAAATAAGGAGAGAGACTATTAGGCAGCTCTAGGAATAGGGAGGACTAAAATCCTAGGCCTTTAAGCCTAGCATGGTTTCTGTGAATGCCTTCCCAGTGACAGAAGGAGCAGGACTGGGGGAGGGGGGCTTAGTAATAGCATTTCCCAATGTGTATACTGTGGAGGAGGTGAGAAGGTTAATAATAATCATAACATTTAATGTGTGTACCGTGGAAAGGGTGGGAGAGTTAATAATCATTTTAATAACTCAATTTAAGTACAGTGGTTTATGGGGAACAGCTAGTTTCCTCATATACAATCTCATGCAATACTTGTGCCTCCTAAATCGCTTTTTAAAAATAAAACTCATGCGTTAGTGGGTTGGGAGAGTTTGTGAACACAAACCTAATCTGCTAGCACATTGGCAGAAGTGGTTGATCAAACACAGTGATCTGTGATCTGGGGAGGGGTTTGGGAGGGGGGACAGACAGAATGGACCGAGGCACTGCTCGAGGAGATGGTGGCAGAGCCCGAGAAAGGAGGTCAGTAGGGGATCTGGTCACACCCAAGCCCCCAGGAATGCCTTGGAAGACAGGAGAAAAACTGAAGAAATCCTGTACTCACCCAGGGCCAACCCTGTCCTCTTTAAGGGTCTCAGCTTTTCTGGAGTAGATCAAAGTATGTAATTGTCAGAGCTGTTGCCAAGGTGGGGCAGAGGGCTACCAATGGATTGTGCAGTGGCCACAAAGCCACAAAGCTGTGGATGGTTGCCTATGGACTGGCCCGTGGTTGGGAAAGGAAGAATTGGAACTACATTCTCCACAGGTTTCAAATCTAGAAAGCCTTTTTGATTCCTAAGGTGGTGCCTTTCACCCTATCATTTATCATTCCAGAATATATTGTGGCTTTATATACGTACCTGTGTACATAGGGATTGTGTGTGTGTGTGTGTGTAACATCGGGCTTTTTCTTTCACTCATTATCTTGCTCTTTATTATCTGTCTGAAAGTAAAATTAGTCACATTGATTCATTAGATGTACTTATGTATTTTTAAACTTTCGCATACTAATTTGTAGACTGGACATACAACCTTATTAAGCCAGTTATTTTTACATGGACATTACATTGTTCATAATTTTTCAGTATTAAGAATGTTGCACAGATATGGGCTTGATCTTTTTGAAGTCCCTCATTATTGCCTTTTAATTTGCTATATAATTTCTATTTCTTGCTAATTTTTTGTTTCACTCTACTAGAATATAAACCCCACAAGAGCAGGATTTCATCTATTTCTAGCACCTAAAACCTCACCCAGTATATTTATTGGAGGAATACGTATGGCCACACTGGGCTGCTTATAGTCAGGTATACTGTCCTCTTAATAGAGTTAAGTTTTTAAAGGGACAGGGATAGTGACCCTCATCTCTTTCACCTGCAGTGCTTGGCATAATGCCTTTCTTAGACTTGGAGCTTTTAATACATTTCAAAGACAAAGAGTATAGCACATTGTTTAAAACTTCAGTCAGGCCTCTGTGGTTTCTCATCTCAGCTTAAAAATCGTCGGACCGGGTTGTAATTTTGGCCAGATGCCAATTTAAGAAGGTTTAACAGCCGCTTATATCTGATCCTTCTCACTGCCTCCACAGCTCCCACCCCTGCCTAAGCCACCACCAGCTCAAACCTGCATTTTCCCCAAGGCCTCCAAACCTGTCTCTGTGCATCATGCATGCCGCCAGTTCTGCTCCTCCTGTTGCAGTCAGTGAAATGCTAAAACCTGAGTCAGATCAGGGCATCCTCCTGTCAAACCCTCCAGTGGGCCCTCATGCCGAGTAAAAGTCCAAGCTGATGTAAAGTAGCCTAAAAAGCACAGCATGGTCTGCACACACTGCCCTCCCATTCGTGTCTGCCCTCAACTTGGCTGCTGTCCTCACTTGCTCATTCCCTCCAGCCTAGTTGGCTGCCTGCAGTTCCTGGAACTGGGATGTCCGCGCCTGCTGTGGAGCTCCTGTACTTGCTCCGCCCTCTGTCTGTAGTGCTCCCCCTCTATTCCCACACCACCCAGGCATCTGCATGCCTCCCCTCTTCCGGCCATTGGACAAATAGCACCTATTTGGTTAGACTTTTCCTGATCTAAAGTTACAACCCCACCTGGACACTTCCTGTCACTTCTCTGCTTTATGATTTGTTTTTTTTTTCCCCATAGCACTTTGTCATCATCCAGCATAGTACTTGTGTATTTATCATGCTTATTGTGTGTCTCTCCCATGTAACACATTAGCTCCATGAGCCACACATCTATTTTATATGTTTTATTGTATTTATTCAGGGCCAAAAACAGTGATTGGCAGCAATTAAATGTTCAGACGTACTTGTCAAACTGATTTTAAAGAGAGTACTTATATGACACATGCTCTGCTAAACCCTTTACCTGCGTTATTCCATGTCTTTTTCACCAGCTCCCTATGAGGGAGGTACTGTAGAGATAGAGCGAAGACAGTGGGCTCTCCAGTGAAACAGCTTGGAGGACAGCCTCACCCCGTTACTTACCAGCTCTGGGCTGCAAGCCAATTGTGTGCCTTCACGAAGTCTCCGTTACCCCATCCGCATGAATACAAGGAAAATATTAATGATTCCTATTTACCACTATTCGGTTATATTTTGTCAGTCTCTGTACGAAGCCCTAGATATTCCACCACAGCCCTAGATGAGGCTTCAAATCCCATCTTATCTAGTTATCTCTCTCATGTGATCATTTAAGACTTAATAGCTATTTTGTGTATATTCTTTTGCCAGAGTAAAGTACTCCCTTGACTTAGCCTATTTCACACAGGAAAAATGTTAACGGCTGGATTTTTTTTTTTTAAGATTTTATTTATTTATTTGACAGAGAGAGATCACAAGTAGGCAGAGGGGTGTGGGAGGGAAGCAGGATCCCCGCCGAGCAGAAAACCCAATGCAAGGCTCGATCCTGGGACCCCGAGATCATGACCTGGGCAGAAGGCAGAGGCTTAACCCACTGAGCCACCCAGGCGCCCCTGTTAACTGCTAGATTTTAAGTGCTCTGAAAAATGGGGTTTATCGGTGAAATGGCCTAAGCAATGAACTCAGTTGGCATTCAGAGCATAGCTAAAATAATGAAACACAGCTTTGTGTTAAATCTCTGTCATACTCTGGACAAGAAATGTGTTTAGTAGCCTCATACTTTGACTTCTCTAGACTATGACTTGTTCCTGAGTCATTTGAGAGTTATAAAGATAATAATAAATGTGAGGGGCACCTGGGTGGCCCAGTCGGTTAAGCATCTACCTTTGGCTCAGGTCAGGATTTCAGGATCCTGGGATCAAGTTCTGAGTCAGACGCCCTGCGCAGCAGGAAGTCTGCTTTTCACTCTCCCTCTGCCCCTCTCCCTGCTTGTTCTCTCTCCATCCCTTCTCCAAAAAAAAAAAAAAAAAACAAAACAAACAAAAAAAAACAACTTTAAAAACTAATAAATGCAAAGAGGAAAAAATATAGATTCTCTTTCCAATGCTAAGGGAGAGACAGGAGCTGTGTAGTGGTTAAAACAAATGTTTTCAAATCAGGCTGAGCCACTTTCAAATTTTGACAGACACATTGCAAGTTCTCGAGGAACAACTGAGTGAATGAGTGACTCATAGATATATGAGCTGAGTAAAGTTGGGCAAATATTAAATTTTAATATTTTCTCTTGTATAGTGGGAAAATGATATCTATCTTATTAATTTGTTTTTGTGAAATAATAAATGTGTAATGGTAAGTAGTGTGCTTGACATACAGAAAGATTTTAAGAGTTATTATTTAACAATTTTTCACTCTACAGATCAGAATCTGGAACCCTTCAGCCTAAATTGAAAGTTTTACTTGAAAAGTAAAAATTCAGATGAGCTTAATATCAGATACAAAAATGAGCCCTTTCCAAATTCCTTCTCCTTCCCCATCCTCACAACTCCAGTTAATCAAAAGTCTTGGTACATCTGTGATTCTTACCAAATCTTGTATTTATTCAGTTCTTCCTTCTTCAACCATATGATAAGTGCTCTCTCATCTTTCAAGACTCAGCTCAGCTGTGCCTTCTGTTAGAAGCAGCCTGAGTCCTCCCCAGGGAACTGGATCTCCTCTGTGCTCTGATAGTGTCTGCTTTGCTTCTCTGTTCAAAAACTCATCACATCTTCAGGCCTGCTCTTTATTTGAATGTTGGTGTCGCCCAATGGGAGTTGTAGAGAGGATTCATGAATCATACATTTAGGGCTGGACTAGATGACTTTTAACACCCACCTCAGATAAAAGATAATGCTTTTAAATAGCTTAGCACAGCGGCTAGCAGTAGTAAATCGCCAATAATAGTAATGATGATGATTAGTGGTAGCAGTAGCATTCATCTGTCACAGTATGAGGTGAGTAAGCAGATGAAGTTTAATAATTATCTATCCAAATGCTATTATGATCTAGAATGTCATAAGCTAGGGCCCCAGAATTTTGGAACTGTCAAAGATTGCTTACCATCCAAAGAGGAAATTTGGCTCTTAGAATTTCCTGTAAGGTCCATGTGGAGAAAAAAAGTTTGAACCTTTGAGACTACTTTTCCTAGTAAGACTGTCTATAGAAGTGGTTTCAAACCTTAAATGAGCAATCGTAGTTCCTACTTTTTGTGTCAAGAAGTAATAAGTCAAAGAAAGTACTAGGGGGGAAATGTGTTTCTTAGAAGTAAATTGCTTACATTTGAAAGTATATTGCTTAAATTTCTAAGTAGTTAGATACTACTAATATACTCCAGAGTATATAACATGGGGTAAAATGGCATTACACCTCCTTCTGTAATATTCCTTATTTGTGAGAACAACATAAATATTTTGTGGGTTAAAGAGTTCTTTACTTTTGCTGTTGAAAATTCCATTTTGGCTTCATTTACTTAACTCAATAAACATTTTTATATTTGAGTACCTAGTGTCAGGCTCTATGCTAAGTAGTGGGGTTAAAAGTGGTGAATAAGCCCAGAAAATTCTCTGCCTGCATGAAGCAAAAAGGGATAGAGATACTGAAGGAAGGAAAGTTAATTTCATAGGTAATACAGTTTATTTCCCTGAGTGATCTGTACTCCTGAGTCTGTGAAGTATACACGGGCGAGGTTGGCGGACAGTGAAGAAAGAGTAAAGTAGGTTTGATTAAAAAAAAAAAAAACAAACAGTGTTCCCAGTGATTTCCAAAAAATGATTTATTCAAGGTCCAATCTAATTGACTGTATAGTCCCTTCCTGAGAAGGGACCCGACATCTGTTCAGAAGGAGTCTGTTCTGATCTTGTTGATTTCAGCTGTTGATTTTATGGAGCTAACAGTTGTGCTGTGACTTGCTTTGTCTAATGGCTGGTTTACTCTTCAGCAAAGAGAAGGGGCATTTTAGAGTCCACAGCAAACAAAAATCTTGCTTGCATTAATCTATGCTTGCATTAATTCCAGCTTTTCATCATATGATGTTGAAAGCATGCCTATGTATTCCAGCCTTGCTCCCGGCTCCAGCTGGTTTTCTACTCTTACTTTCTCTTAGCTCATCTTTCCTCACTGAATTCTTCTTCCTTTCCCCACCCCCACCCCAAGAAACATTATTTCATTCAGATTATGGAAGTTATATAACAATTATTAAAGAAATCTTGGAGAGGGAGAAGAAAAGCCTTAAGAAGTTTAAACTTAGATCTCTCATCATCTACTACTCAAAGAAAACTACTGTAATTTAAACACCTATCTCTATACATGTGTACATGTATACGACGTACTGTCGACTTCATGTTAAATGTCTTAAATCTCATTATGTTGAAGTGCATTTATCTGATTGAGGCCTTGGGAATTGTTTTCAAATAGGTGGGAGAAAAATTTTTAAAGTAGGTAAATAATAAATAATTAAAAGATACTACTGTGCACCTTGAAATGTGATTTCTCTAAAAACAAACTGACGTGTTTCTGGTACAGCATAGTGACTGGGCAAACGGCCTCTGGAGTGAGGCTGTCCATGTTATGTCTTGACTTTGCTGTTGGCTTCCAGCACACTTTTGTTGCACAATCCACATTTCTTTTTTGGGCTTCCCCCCCAATCTGTAGTATTTATAATGTTGTGGATTAAATGAGAAAATGAATATGTGTTAATTACTATACTGCTTGGCTTATATTAAGCACCCTGAAAATATTAGGTCTTAATATTTCTAAGCACATGTGTGACTCCTTTCATCTTTGCAAGTTTGTGGATGGTACCACATTCTTCTAATGTTCCAGGTACAAGCGTTGGTTGTCATCTTTGATCTTTTCTTCTTTCTGGCATTACTTCCCCAAATCAGCACGTTATGTGGACTCTTCAAACACTACACACCAGATGAGAGAAGTATAGGGACTCGAAGTCTGTAAGAAGCTTCAGGCTCACACACAACCTTAGCTATACCATTTACCTTGCTCTGTGACTTTAAGTGAGGGAATGGGTCTCCTGTCAACTTAGTTCTTTTTTTTTTTTTATATTTTTTTATTTATTTGACAGAGAGAAATCACAACTAGGCAGAGAGGCAGGCAGAGAGAGAGGAGGAAGCAGGCTCCCCGCAGAGCAGAGAGCCTGATGCGGGGCTCGATCCCAGATCCCTGGGATCATGACCTGAGCCGAAGGCAGAGGCTTTAACCCACTGAGCCACCCAGGCGCCCCTCAACTTAGTTCTTTCAACGATAAATGGAAAACAGTAAGCACGTGCGTCTCATAGCTTGCTCTAAGTTTGAAATGGGCAGATGCACATGCATTGTGCAGTGCCCAGCACATACTGAGTGCTCAATAAAGAGAAGAGGTTTTGAGTGAGGATGAAGAAAATGATTGTGGGCAGATGAATAAGAGTTCTTTTAGCTTAAGGAAGAAAAAGCCCTCTTCCCTCCATCCTAATCCAAAGTCCTCCCTTTCGCTCTGAATATTGGCAATGGATTCCTATCTGGACCTCTAACTTCTAGTCCTTTCTGTTCCATTCTGCCCAGCACACAACTTCAAGATTAATCTCCCTTTAAAAAAGTTGCATCATGTCTCTCCTCTTAAAAATGTTTATCAGATTCTTTGTAATTATTAAAAAATACATAAATTCAGTATCTAGGCAGTCAGCACATGCGTGATTTACTCTCTTTATTTTTCCAGTTGTCCATCCATTGGTTCCCCACAATTAACTTTGCCCACCAGACATTGTGATCTATAATTTATTCCCCACTCTTACCTGTCTGTCCTTGATTCCTCCTGTTCATCCTTCATGTCCCAGCCTTAACCATAAGGACTTCTCTGTTGCTGAAGTCATTTAATTATTCAGAAATTCTTATTCAGCATCTACTTTGTGCCTGGCACTGTGCTAGGCACTGAAATTCAACAAGGAGCCAGAGAAAGATGGTCCTTGCCATCCTGCTGCACTTTCTCTTGTCCGTGTGTGTGTACATGTGTGCGCGTGTTTTCCCCACTCCTCTGGCACATAGTACATGCAGTTTTGTTTGGTACAAACATTGTGCATCATCTTCAACTCTAACATAGTAAACCGTGGTTTAACTGTGGTTCAAGAGAGAGTTGTTGATCTGTTTTTAAAATTATTTTCCTATAGCATATAACTTAACCTTGGGGTTAGGCTAACTACCTTCCATTAGTCCTTCTTATGGTCTTGGTTCCAAGATCCCATCAAATGAAAAAAAAATGTAGTTATACATTGGCCTTTGGGATGAATCCAAAACAGAATCTTAAATGTTAAAAAAAGAATAGTCTCAGGGGGCCTGGGTGGCTCAATGGGTTAAGCCTCTACCTTTGGCCTGGGTCATGATTTCAGGGTACTGGGATCAAGCCCCGCATGGGGCTCTTTGCTCAGTAGGGAGCCTGCTTCTCCCCCTCTCTCTGCCTGCCTCTCTGCCTACTTGTGATCTTTCTCTGTCAAATAAATAAAATCTTAAAAAAGAAAAAAAGAATAGTCTGTATTGCTCTGTAATATTATACTACATCATACTGTCTTATAACATAGGGAAAATAGTGATAGCCAGATTCTCTTCAGTAGAATGTGGAAAATTAAATGCAGTTCTACTCAAACCACATAGTATATCCAGAAGTTGTTTTATTCAAACTTGATGTGCTTCTACTTAAGTCATATTAATCAGCATAAATCTTCTTTTTTAAAGATTTTATTTATTTGAGAGAGTATGAGAGAGGACAAGGGGGGAGGAGCTGGGGGGTGGGCAAAGGGAGAATAGCTCAGCAGGGAATCTGATGCGGGGCTCAATCCAGAACCCTAGGATCATGACCTGAGCCCAAGGCAGACACTTAACTGACTGATCCACCCAGGTGCCCTCGTGTAAATCTTAATATAGATATTGTTCTGCACCCTCCTTTCTTAATAGCAGGCACACCTGATTGACCTCCTGTATATAGAAATTTCTGCTCATGTGTGACACTTTGCAAAAGTGCCTTTATGATAGGTTTGTTTTGTTTTAAATTTAAGGTCTTTGGAAACAAGGAAACAGGATAGGTTATATATGTTTCACTTACACCTAAATAGAAAAACTTGCTATCACTTATAATTATCTGAAGACCACTTCTTTCAGTGATTCGGGTTTTCTTCTTTAACTTCATCTGCCAGTTTGTTTTTAATAAGATGTACATACAGGGTGAATGCCTGCCTTGGGGAAGGGGCTCTGAGGCATGCTTCTTGCTATCTGACCTTGAATACATAATAGTTTCCTGCTGTGTTTGGGATTTCTCCCCTCTGTGCAATGAGGTTGGTGCTTCTCATTGTAACAGCTGTGAAATACTTCGAATCCAGAAAGAAAGGACAATGCAAATAAGATAATATAGCACTGACAGAGTTACTTTGCTTAACTAGCCCTTATGAAAGCCTTCTAAACCCAGACAAAAGAGTACAATGCAAGATGACTTACTCAGTGCTGAGGAGTGAAATTAAGCTTGGGAGTATGATGGATAGCAGCAAGGATTATGAAATCTCAACACATGGCTTAAATAAAAATTTACTTAATTTTATTGTTTATTTAACTGTTACACCAAGCTTTAACTTTTGCCTGAAATCAAAAACAGTCATTCAAAGGCTCCTGCAAAATAAAAGAAATTTCCCATAATAGACCTAATTATAAATGACCTTTGTAGAAATTGTGAAACACATCCTTCAATCTCAGTATTTTCCTTGTATTCAGATCAATATTAATTCAGTTGGACTTCATGGTGGTCACTTGACAGGTCCTCTAAGGACAAAGATGAATAAAACACAGTTTTACCCTTAAGTGGGACTCAGTCACCTAAAAAATAAATACAGTGTAAATGAAAAATAACTACAGTCTAAATGAATTATGACCACGGCCTCCAAACTTTCCTTTCTGCATTTCTTTTATCCCTTTAGTCTGTTCCATCCTCAGTTGCCAGAGGATTTTTACTGAATTCAAAATGTGGTCAGGCCACTTACCTGTATGAATCTTTCAGTAACTACACGTGCCATGGGTGTGAAGTCCATCTCCTTTAATGTAGCTGAAACTGTCCTCCACCAGCTGCTCTCTGCCTGTCTCTCTGAAAAGATTGCTTTTCCCCTCCAAGCTCTTGCCTGTATGTTTCTCCACAGCATCATTCATATTCTCTTTTACCTGAAGACCTTCATACTCAGTGCTCTGTCCACCGGGGACATTTTTTTTTTTTTATTTGTTTATTTGACAGACAGAGATCACAGATAGGCAGAGAGGCAGCCAGAGAGAGAGGAAGGGAAGCAGGCTCCCTGCTGAGCAGAAAGCCTGATGCAGGGCTCGATCCCAGGACCCTGGGATCATGACCTGAGCCGAAGGCAGAGGCTTTAACCCACTGAGCCACCCAGGCGCCCCGACATTTTTTTTTAAAGGTTTTTTTATTTATTTGACAGACAGAGATCACAAGTAGGCAGAGAGGCAGGCAGAGAGAGAGAGAGGAGGAAGCAGGCTCCCCGCAGAGCAGAGAGCCTGATGCGGGGCTTGATCCCAGGATCCTGGGATCATGACCTGAGCCGAAGGCAGAGGCTTCCACTGAGCCACCCAGGTGCCCCAATTGGGGACGTTCTTATTTCCTCCTCCAATCCTTTGCTGGCACGTCTTTTTTTTTTTTTTTTTTTTTTTTTTTGTAGTACTTTCCCTAAGCAGTCCTTCCTAACCCACCAAGACGCCTGTGATTCCTATCTACTATCATATATGCAACTGTCACACTGTACAAACTGCTGATTCCTCCTCTGGGAAGAAAAAGGATTCTGTCTCTTAAGTATAACACAGACATCCTCTGCTCAAGATGTTTCATCAGTTTATGTCAATTGATGAGTAAATGAATTGAGGAATGAGTGCTAAATACTTTAGCAAAGTATCTTCAAAGTGAAAATGGAAGCCCAGATGAGGGAGTAACTGATTGCATCAGACCTGGGCCCTAAAGGATGCTTGGAAGGGGATATGGGGGGGTGCAGTCAGTTAAGCCACCAACTCTTGGTTTCCGCTCAAGTTGTGATCCCTTGGTCATGAGATGGAGCCCCATCCCAGGCTCCGTGCTCAGCCCAGAGTACGCTTGAGACTCTCTCTCCCTCTCCCTCTGCCCCTCCCCCCACAGATAAATAAATAAATCTTAAAAAAAAAAAAAAAGGATGCATGGGATAGAGTTCACTAGGATGTTGAGAAAGGGAAAGGCATGCATGAGCAGAGCCAAGGGTTTGCAGAATAGAACAGTTCTGGATGACTCCTCCTTGCTTTGGATCCCAGATTTGACATCACTTCTACCAAGTTTCCTAAGAAGCCCCCTTAAAGAGGTTAGATGTCTCTTATATGTGTGCTGAGAGCGCTCTCTTATTCTACATGTTATGAAGTATATTTCTGATGTGAAGTTTTAAACCTGAGATCAAAAAAACACATTCATTGGGAGTAATAAGTTTGGGGCTTTTTTTGTTTTTGTTTTTTTGAGAGAAAGAGAGGACAGACGGGTGCAGGGAGATGGAGGGACAAGCAGACTCTCTGCTGAGCAGGGTTCCAGGCTTGGGGGTTGATCCCAGGACCCTGGATCATGACCTAAGCCGAAGGCAGAAGCTAAACTGACTGAGCCACCAAGGAGGCTCAGGTTGGGGTTTTATTTAGCATTCTTTCATATGAAAAATTTAATATGTTAGCTTTCTTTTTTTTTTTTTAAGATTTTATTTATTTATTTGTCAGAGAGAGAGTACACACAAGCAGGCAGAGCGGCAGGTAGAGACAGCGAGAGAAGCAGGCTCCCTGCAGAGCAAGAGCTTGATGCGGAACTCAATCCCAGAACCCTGGGATCATAACCTGAGCCGAAGGCAGCGGCTTAACCGAGTCTCCCAGGTGTCCCTTAACATGTTAGCTTTAAATAATTTATAATAATGATTGCTACTATTATTAGGTATAAAGAGGGCAAGAGAAGGAGAGAGAGAGAAAAACAAACATAAGAAGACATATACACCTAGTACCCTACAATCCTGAACATGCATAATCACTACCATGCTGAATGTCAGCCGTTCAGATTCCTTTTCTTCTAACAGATGTGTAATGGGTAAAGTCTTTGACTCTGTAGCCACACCACCACATTCACTTTATATAAGAAAACTAGTACTCCAGGGTTGGACTGGCTTAAACAGCAGCCTCCTGTCTTTTATATCAAATTGCTGTGTCTGATTCATGAATATGCATAGTGAGGCTTTTTGCTTGAATAGAGAAAGGTTTAAGGAGTGCTGATACATCTTGACCAGGTCACCAGGAATCAAGCAAGCAGTTTAATTCATTCATTTTAAACATTAACAACATTTGACTCAAGCCATCATCTTTAGAAAAAAAAGGGGAATGGCCGAAACAAACTCCCAAGGCTTTGGTAGAGTGGACATACCCAAATATTAATCACAGAGCAGTGGTGAAGCTTTTAGCTTCACACATATGAACTTTAGCCCTTTTGTATTACGGTTGCTTTGCAAATCATGACTCCAAGGCAACAGCCTTATTGAAAACTCCAGGATTAATAATGACTTTATCCAGTTTATAGCTTGGGGCAAAACCAGCGACAAAGCCAAGACTCCTGGGCATACTGATCCTGTCAACGCAGGTCCCATTGCCTGAAAAGCATAACCATGAATTCCATTAGACTTCCCAGGGATCTCTGTGCTTTTCCTGGCCTGTCTTTAACATGAACAGTTGATAAATGTGTTTCTTCTTCTCTTAAAACCTAAGCTGGCTTTTTGTGGACAATTAGAAAAATAGAAAAATAATAACCATGTTAATGATGGTGATAATAATTTACTAATCATTCGACACACTTTAGCTCATTTATTCCTTGCAAGAGCTCACTGCAGTAAATATATCCCTTTCCCATAATAAATAAAGAAACAGAAGCTTGGAGAGTTTAAGTAATTTCTTAAGAATATACAGCTAGGAAGGTTCATTCAAAGCCAGTTTTTCTGATTTCAGAGTCCAATTTTTTTTTTAAAGATTTTATTTATTTATTTGACAGACAGAGATCACAAGTAGGCAGAGAGGCAGGCAGAGAGAGAGGAGGAAGCAGGATCCCCGCTGAGCAGAGAGCCCAATGTGGGGCTCGATCCCAGGGTTCTGGGATCATGACCTGAGCCGAAGGCAGAGGCTTCAACCCAATGAGCCACCCAGGCGCCCCCAGAGTCCAATCTTTTAACCACTACGTTCTACCATTCTATTTTGTAAGCCCCCAGCTGATATTTGCATACCTTTGCCATCTCTTTAGCCTACTTAACAACCAGAGCTGAACCCTTCCTGTCTTTCAAGAAAGTGTTAATGTGTTAAGAAGCTTTGGGTCGGGGTGTCCTACTTGATTTCTGCTTGGGTCATGATCTTAGGATTGTGAGATCCAGTGGGGTGTCAGCTCTTGCTGGGCGTGGAGCCTGCTTGGTATTCTCTTTCTCCCTTTCCCTCTATCCCTCCCCAAGGCCCATGCACGTGCATGCTCTTTCTCTCTCAAAAAACAAACAAACAAAACACCAGCAGCAACTTTGGTGACCGCTGACAGATGTGTCTTTGAGTTGAAGCTCTGCCATTTTTTTTTTTTTAAGATTTTATTTTATTTATTTGACACAGAGAGAAATCACAAGTAGGCAGAGAGGTAGGCAGAGAGGGAGAAGCAGGCTCCCCACTGAGCAGAGAGCCCAATGTGGGGCTCGATCCCAGGACCCTGAGATCATGACCTGAACTGACAGCAGAGGCTTAACCCACTGAGCCACCCAGGCGCCCCTGCAGCTCTGCCATTTCTTTTTTTTTTTTTTTTTTAATTATTTATTTATTTATTTGACAGAGAGAGAGATCACAAGTAGGCAGAGAGGCAGGCAGAGAGAGAGGAGGAAGCAGGCTCCCCGCGGAGCAGAGAGCCCGATGCGGGGCTCGATCCCAGGACCCCGAGATCATGACCTGAGCCGAAGGCAGTGGCCTAATCCACTGAGCCACCCAGGCGCCCCAGCTCTGCCATTTCTTAACTGTGTGACTTTTTCAAGTTAACTAACCTCTCTTATCCTCAGTTACCTGTCTAAGAAATAATAAGAGTAAATATCTGAAAGGGTGAATTGGAACAGTTTAATGAGGTAGTACCTAACATTAGTGTACCTTAGCATAGTGCCTGGCACAGAGGAAGAACCCGGTAAAGTACTCAGCTTCATTCAGGCTCAGCTCACATGACACGTTCTCTAATAAGTGTTTGTCTTCCTTAATCCAAAGTAAGGCACTACCCCAGCATTTACCAACTATATCAGTCATGGCTTTCTAGAACTTGTTCTTAATTTATCAACACCTGTCTCCTTTTATAGGCTGGAAGCCAGTGGAGGATAGGAATGATGCTTAGATTTTTTTAGCATCTCTGAAAAGCCAAGAACAGTGCTCAATAAATAGTGGCCACATTCTTGTCCAAACATGTGGCCATACATCTGACAAAGATTTGTGTGGTTTCCCTCTCTTGGGTTTTGTGTCGGTGCCTAAATGAGTCTGTAGAGAACCAAGAATAAGAATAGCTTTGTTCATATTTGAGGCCTTCCTTAAATGTGGCTCTTGAGTTATTATTTTTTGCATATCTTCCATCATTCTTACTCAATGTAAGGATGTTGAGGAAAGCGCTTCTATTATAGGCTATTTTGTTTCCTCCACCTTAGCCATTAGTACAAAGAGAGCACTCAGTAAGTGGTAACTGTTTGTCCTGAACTATATGGGACTATCACACTTTTTCATTTAACTGTCAAATAGTCCAATGTCATAGTCCTATATTATATCCCCCTTCCCCTCAACTCCATTTCAGAGATGAGGTATTTTGAGTCCTAGATAACTAGAAATTTATCCATGATCCACTTCTATTAAACACAGAGGTGGAACTTAAATTCAAGTGTGTCTGACCCATAGCCCATTCTTCTAACCAGAAATTCTCAAAAATGGTCTGGCATCAGAATCATCTGGCAACTACTACATCAAAATCTAAAGAGATGGAACTCTAGAATTGCTAAAACTTTCCAGGATATTTTAACACAACCATACCAAAGATTTGGTAAGCTCTACTCCCAAACACTATGTATTTCTTCTAAATGTTTGAATGAGTGAATGAATGAATGATGACTATAATTCTTGCATCAATAATCCACTTCTTTTTTTTAAGATTTTATTTATTTATTTGACAGAGATCACAAGTAGGCAGAGAGGCAGGCAGAGAGAGAGAGAGAGAAGGAAGCAGGCTCCACGCGGAGCAGAGAACCCGATGCGGGGCTCAATCTCAGAACCCTGGGATCATGACCTGAGCCAAAGGCAGAGGCTTTAACCCACTGAGCCACCCAGGCGCCCCCAATAATCCACTTCTATATTAAGGTTTACTCTCAAACAATGATCCATGTTTTAAAATGCAAGGATTCCTGAGAGGTTAGCTCTTAATTATCTGATACCTTTAAGAGGATTGGCCCTTCAGTGAACAAGGCTTCTATTCCTCCTGAATCCAGATCACCTGCTGGGTCAGACGTTGTCATTGCACAGGCTCCTGGGGTGGTCCAGAAATATTCCATCTGCTTGGAGTGATACATTTGTGCCCTCCTTTATGCTCTCTCTCTCTCTCTCTTTAAAAAAAAAAAAAGGCATTTATTTTGCTGTGTCAGGTTCATGAATGCACAGTGAGACTTTTTGTCTATGTAGAGGTCTTCTGGCTGGTAGCTTCTTTGGAAGGCTCACCTCAGGCCACTTAAGCAGAAGCAGCACACTTGTCCTTCAGGCGATGGCTGGATAAATGAAGTGCAGTTTTAGCCATACAATGGAATATTATGCAGCAGTGAAAAGAAATGAAATATCTGTATATGCTATAATATGAATGAACCTTGACCATTATTCTGCTACAGTGAAAGAAAGCCAGTCACATATTGTATGATTCCATTTGATAAAAAATGTTCAAGATAGACAAATCCATAGGGACAAAAAATAGATTAGTGATTGCCTAGGGCTGTGAGAGTTTGGTGAGGAATAGGGAATGACTGCTAACAGGTATAGGGTCTGTTTTTGGGGTGATAAGAAGTTCTGAAATTTATTGTGGTGACAATTGTACAATAGTGAGAATATGCTAA
Organism: Meles meles; assembly: GCF_922984935.1. Taxonomy (NCBI): domain Eukaryota; kingdom Metazoa; phylum Chordata; class Mammalia; order Carnivora; family Mustelidae; genus Meles; species Meles meles. Next base: position 98,865,127 of record NC_060068.1, read on the forward strand.
CACTACTGAATTAATACACTTTTTTTTTAAAGGGCAAATTTTATATGTGAATTCTATCTTAGTAAAGCTGTCCAAAAGGGGCGGGGGGAGAAGCACAGGGTAACAGAAGCATGGTAGTAAAATTCTACATGAGAATTGTGAGATTGCCAGAAAAGTCTTCTCAAAGTTCCCCTTCACCAGGAGGATGTAAGGATCATCCTTATGAATGGATGCTCACCTTACAGTATCCATGAGCAGACGCTATCAGTAACTTTCTGTGATTTTTTTTTTCTGTCTTGAACATGTTTCTAGTTTTTTAACCCTCTTCTTTTCCCTAGCCCTTATGCGACTAGGTTAAAAATAATTCCCAGACAAAAAAATACATGAAGTCAGGCACATAGTATTATATTTTTGGAGAAAGGATTACAGATTAAAATGTAAAATATGACTATGGCACTGCACATTTTTGCCACAAGCAATACCAGCAAGAAAGCTGGTACTCATTATTTACCATGGCAGAGAAGAATGTTCAAGCCAGTAATAATGTTTAAAAGGAAGACATGATTCAGTCAAAGTCTCCATGTGTCAGAGCTGCCACGTTCTTTTTCATCCTCCTGGCCATGGGTAGCTTCAGTGTTGCATTCTGCCCACCTGGACTAATGAAGAAGCCTGATTTCCTGCTTTCTGCTACCATATTCTCCCTGGGATATATGACTCTCCCTGGGAACTCACCATCCATCACATTGCCTAAGCTACCTCTCTGAAATGCAAACGTGGGACAGTGCAAACCTGGGCATCACAGCCTGGATCCCAGTCTGGCATGAAGGCCTCACTGACTATGACCCTGTCATTTTAGGCAAGTTCCTTCATCTTTCTATGACTCGTTTCCCCCTATTTTTAGGGAGCATGAAATGAGAACAGTATGTCAAGTGTGCTTAGTCCAATGTCAAGCTCAAAGCAGTCACTCTGAGCTCTTGTCATTACACTTATGTTCAAATGCTTCCTTTCTACATAATGAAATCTAATCATTGTCAATGAAATCTAACTATCAGTCATGCAGGGACCTATGCAATCTAATCCAGTTTGTCTTCTCTCTGTTACCAACCTTCTCTAAATGCATCTGGCAAATTTGTGACTTTCAGTACTTCTCAGTCTCTTTCTCTGCCATTCCTATATATCTAATCAGAAAAGCCCTTTCTTCATCCAGGAAGACCATAAAGCTATGAAGTGACTGAAGTTTTTCTCAAATTCCTCCTTTCTCTGTGTTCTGAGAGCACTGTAGGGGGTTGAGAGAAGTTGACCAAAGGGAATTATATATTTTTTAAAGATTTTATTCATTTATTTATTTGACAGACAGAGATCACAAGTAGGCAGAGAGAGGAGGAAGCAGGCTCCCTGCTGAGCAGAGAGCCCGATGCAGGGCTCGATCCCAGGACCCTGAGATCATGACCTGAGCCGAAGGCAGAGGCTTAACCCACTGAGCCACCCAGGTGCCCCGAAAGGAGGGCTTCTAAGCTAAGATCTGGACCGACTGGGCCCATGATGATGCATTTACTGATACGGGAAAACCTGGAAAGAATGAGGCTACAACGGCCTAGTAATAAAGACATCCATGTTAGGTTACGTTTGATACACCAGTCAGATATTCAAATAGATTTGCTAAGTAAGATGTTGAATATTTGAGTCGCGGTTTGGGGAATGGTCGGGTCTATGGATATAAAATGGGGAGTCATAACCCTCTAGGTGGAGCCAGTGTAGATAGCTTTGGGGAGCCCAGGGGACCAGCAACATTTAGAGATCAGCAAGAGGAAAAGAAACCTGTTAAACGAAAACATGTGAGTTCACTCCCCTAGCACCTGCTTGAAATTAAACACTGCCTCATTTATCTTTGTGCCTAGTGGTATTGGTCATAAAAATCTGATAAATCCTTGTTAATTCATTTCAGTTCTAAAAACAAAGAATGGTAGCCCCTTTGACATCTCCCAGCTATGTACTTCAGTGATCTGGTAACATTTGTAAAATATGCGTGAAGAACAACTCCAACATCCAGCTTAGGGTAGAATATGGTGGACAGTTCCATGACTTCTGGAGACAGACTGGTCCTCCTTACCTCCTAACCTCTTCCTATCCCTTCCCCTAGGGTCACACTGCAAAAGGCAGGGCCCCGGTACTCATGTGGGGATGGCAGAAAGCCCAGGATCCCAGCATGGTCCTCCAGGCTGAATACCAGGGGGCTTGAGAGAACAGCAGCTGCTGGAGCATATGGGTGACCAGTAGGAATTCCCCTTAGTTTTGGACTGAAGCACCTCCCTGTACACAGTACCTAATTTTCTAAAAGGTTGTGTGAGAAACTTTTCACATTGACATAACAGTTTAATATCCATATTTTTCTGATCTCCTCGTTCCTGTGAAGCATTTAAGAATTTGGGGTTTTTTTTCAAGATTTTATTTATTTATTTGACAGAGAGATCACAAGTAGACAGAGAGGCAGGCAGAGAGAGAGGAGGAAGCAGGGTCCCCGCTGAGCAGAGAGCCCGATGCGGGACTCGATCCCAGGACCCTGAGATCATGACCTGAGCCGAAGGCAGAGGCTTAACCCACTGAGTGACCCAGGTGCCCCACATTTAAGAATTTGTAAATTAAGACACATCCCTCTTTTTTTTTCTCTTGTTGGTACTGTTCTGTTTAAGGCTGCATCATCTTTCACCTTGGCAAGTTCAGTAGCCTTCTATGCAGTTTCCGTGTCCCCAGTTTCTCCCCACTCTGCCACCAGAATAACCACACCAAAGCATTTCCCTGTTAGGGTATGCACCTGCCAAGAACTTCAGCAGCTTACCCACTGCTTATTGGGGGGGGGGGGGGTAAGATTCCAAAATCTTAAGGTTCTCGTTCCAGGTCTTCCTCAATCTGTCATTTCCAGGCAACCTTTCCAGCATTAGTGCCCATCAGCTATATTCTGGGTTAATTGATCAGGCCTCCTCTTTCCCCACAAAATACGTGCTGTGTGTTTGTGCGTGTGTGTGTTTTCCTTGTATCTCAGCACCTTTATTTCGTTCACTCAGGATGCCTCATCTGTTTCTGTATCTGTTAACATCCTACTCCTCAAGTTCCAGGCACCAGGAGATTCCTTAGTCACCGCATTGGGGGCAGGAGTCCTTGTCTACTCTGAAACAAGTAGTGTTTTTTTTTTTTTTAAGTCAGTTATCAGGGGCACCTGGGTGGCTCAGCGGGTTAAGCCTCTGCCTTCAGCTCAGGTCATGATCTCAGAGTCCTGGGATTGAGCCCCACATCGGGCTCTTTGCTCAGCAGGGAGTCTGCTTCCCCCCTTCTCTCTCTGCCTGCCTCTCTGCCTACTTGTGATCTATCAAATAAATAAAATCTTAAAAAAAAAAGTCAGTTATTAGATAGGTGATGGTTATGATTATGATAATAATGAAGATAGGTAGGTAGAGACATAAATGTTTTATTTTTATTTATTTATTGTCTCGGGATTCTTATTTTCAGTTTCAATATAGTGTACCTCCCCCAGCATAAAGACAGAACTCTAACAATATTGACTGAATGAGTAAATGAGTCACTCAGTTAACGCAGTACAATTACCTCCCCCCCCCATAGTTTATCCATTGTATGATTCTAGCTCTTTGTATATAAGATTTTCTTAAACTGTGGACTTGCTATAGGGCAACATGTAGTCATCACATAGTTGACTTCCTTTCACAAATACCAGTTAAGTACCTGGTATGTCACAGGTCTTAAGATGGATTCTGAGAGGCAAGTTATAAATAGGAATAATGTATTCCTGCCCTCGCAAAGTTTATGCATTCATGGAGGTGTGACCACCATTAAAATAATGAGGGCATGTAATAATCTAGAGGTTCTTCCAGGAGGAACTGATATGGAAGCTGAGACCTGAAAGGTCATAAAAGTTAGCCAAACTAACATGTATGTTTCTGAGGGTGTGGGAATGAGGACACAAAGGAACACTCATGAGGAGGCTGGGCAGAGCATGGAGAGAAATGAACAGGGTGGGGAAAGTCTTTATGGGAAGGGAGCAATGAAAGAGCATTTCTGGGGTGCCTTAGTGGCTCAGTCAGTTAAGCCACCGACTCTTGATCTCAGCTCTGGTCTTGATCTCGGGCCATGAGTTCAACCCCCCACTGGGCTCCACACTCTGCATGAAGCCTACTAAAAAAAAAATAATAATAATAAAGGGCTTTTTTTTTTCCTTTTAGAAAGAGAACTGAAGGGAGAGGGAGAAATAGAATCTCCACACTGGGCATGGAACCTGATGTGAGGATGGGCTCAACCTTACAACTCTGAGATCATGACCTGAATGGAAATCAAGAGTCACACGCTTAACTGACTTAGCTACCCCAGGCACCCCATAAGGGGATTTCTTAGGGCTGGAGAGTAAGTGAGTGAAATGGAGGAGATAAGCTTGGGGAATAGGCAGGTTTAGACCTAAAATGTGAAAAATATATTCAAATACTTACAGGTCTTTAGAGGATTTTGAGCAGGCATTGATAGGACCAGACCACATCTTTTGAAAGATGGCTCTAAATTCATGTGCCAAGTGGATGAGAGGATCTGGGGGCAGGAGCTCTCAGGAGCAGGATTATACAAGTACTTCAGGCTGAGAGACCCTGCCTGGCCCTTAGCCCAGGTCCCTGCCACAGCCATAATCACCGTCTCTGCCTCTTCCCAGGGCTTTCAGGGCAGCACCTGAGGAGACCTTACCAAGGAGCACCACGCAGTAGATGCTGAAAACATCGCACCTACGATACAAAGCAGTAACATGGCAGCACCTGTTTGAAAGGCATTCACAAACAAGACTCCCTTCAGAAAGGAACAATGTCTAAGAAAGGGCGAAATAAGGGTGAGAAGCCCGAAGCGCTCATCGTCGCCCTTCAAGCTGCCAATGAAGACCTCAGGACCAAGCTCACAGACATCCAGATAGAGCTGCATCAAGAGAAGTCCAAGGTGAGTGAGGCCACGTAGGGTCACAGCCCTGAGAGGGGACCTGGCCCGACTCTGCCTGCTGCCCTGCCCCAGTGGCTCCTCTCTGCCAGTTGCCAGGAAGAGCAACAACCCCTGTCCTTATGGAGATTCTCTTGTGTGTGGCAGGAGACCCTCGAGCACAGGATTCACAGAAGGTGAGGATAGCAGGCTGGTAAGACTGATGTCTGCCTCCTTAGGAAGCCTGACTCAGAAAACCAGATCTAAACATTGAGACTACCTGCAACCCCACTACCTCCCCATCACTTGTATGACCCTGGCCAAGTTCCACTGTGCCCTGAATGGGATTTCCCTGCTTTGGTACAGACCAAGCTTTCTAAAGTACATCACTTCAGGTCACTGCCCTGCTTAAAACCTTCTGTGGCTTTCTACCTTTCTCAAAGTCAAAGGATTTTCCCTACTATTACAGGATGTTTCTTCCACTTCTCTTTGACTCCTCTCCCACTGCTTCCCCCCCCTTGCCCCCAGATGACTCTGTTTCATCCTCTTTGCTGGATTAAGAGCTAGGTGGATCACATTTAGGGGCTTTACCCCCTTTCCCCAGGCAACCTTTTTCGGGTCAGCTCCCGTACCTTTCATCTGCCCCAGTGTCCACGACATAATACTTGCCATGTCCAGTTACTCCCACAGTCTATTTTGATTCATTTCATAGTGATTTATGTATTTATCCATTTCCTTGTTTAGTGCTTATTTCTATTGTCCAGTGTCATCTCCACAAAAGCAGAGTCTTACCAGACCTTTATATCCCTACAGCTTAAATAAATATCTAGAACTGAGAAGCTGATCACGAGTTTGTTGAATGAGTAGAGGAATGAATGAAAAGTGATTCATTTCCTTATACTTTAGCTTCTTCACCAGTAACTTGTTACTGTGATGAGAGTCAAATTAGACTCAAATTAGACAAGTATAAAAAGCCGTTGTGATGATTAAATGAGAAAATTCCTATCAAGTGCTCAGAGAGATTCCTGGCACATGGTAAACTCCTAAACAGTTATTTGTAGTAAAATTGTCTAATATGCTCTGCATGTGAATCAGTTACTAACTAGGCTTAGGAAGTCTCTTTACTTCTCTGAATCTCATCTCATAGTTGGATATGCTAACACTTACTTTTCCAGAGTGATGTGGATATCAAATCGGGGATCATGAGTAGGAAAGCATTTTCAAATATCTGACACACGTAAGACATTTCTGCTCTCTGCAAACCAGAGGCGGCCATGTCAGCACAAAGTTGCCCTCTTTAGATAACTCTTTGTATAGTAACAAAAATAAATGTTCCTGATCAAGCTATCGATCAAAAACTGATATCCTATCATTTTTTTATCTGTCTCTTCTTCCTTGACATTACTATTAAATCTTAGTCATTTATTTTCCTAATAATCTATTTCTCCTGGGTTCATCAGTAATAAAGCTTGGATCTGCCAGAACCCCTTGCCTCCTGTCTCAGCTAAACTTTAAAAACCTTGGATAACCAGACCCCAGTGTAAAATTTGTGGAGGAAGTCTTTGACTGTGAAGCTAAAAGGAATATGATATCATAAAAGCAAACAAACAGAACAAAACAAAATAAAAAACATTTGTTTGAGAGTCAAAGACCAGGGCTTGTGTTTATCCCTCCTCGGGGACAAATTTAAGTGTCTCAGTATCTTGATTTGTAATTCAGATGACTGAATTTCTTTCTCCATATCTGTATCTCTCAAACTTCACTGTGCGTTAGAATAACCTGGGGGAACTTATTAAAAATTGAGACCTTTGGGCCCACAATCTGTGGATTTTGCTAAAGCAGACACAGTGAGAGCCAGGACTTGGAATTCTAGCAGATGGTCCAGGCAGTCCCCACGGAGGTGGTTCTCTGCCTTCGCATTGGCAAACACAACACTCTTAAGATTCCATCCAGGTATCACGGTCTAAAAACATTTCATTGGTTTTAACTTTCCCTGGGGCAACGTAACATTTCAAGGGAGGCAGACTCCTTTAATTGTAGTAACGACAGGATGACAAACTACATTCATAGGGAGAAGCCTGTCGGTCTGGAGACTGGTAACTATAAACTAATGATGATTTAAAGAGAACAAACTCAAGAGGTTTCAGAAAGGCAGAAGTCCTGCAGACCTTACACTGCCAATTTTCCACACATTCAACACTTTTAAAAGGGGTGACTCTTGAGCATGGACAGGGCTCCCTGTTTATCCAGGGCTTACTCTCTTAAGTCAGCAGGTCAAGCGTAATCTTCCCTTCCTCTGACAAGAGCCTGAAAGTCAGCCTTATGCATAAAAACACTGTCTTTAGCCTTCTCTCTGCTGTCTTCACCCCGCCCCCCATCTCCCTCTCCGTGGCAGTTAATTACAATCCCAGCACAGGGACTAAAACAAAACCCCACTGCCTGTCAGCAGCCTTCCCCAAAGAGCAAAGGGAATTTAGAGGGCAAGCAAGTTATAAAGCAGTTTTATTAAAATAAATATGATTGTATTTCCGAAAGTCCAGGTTTTTAGAGAGAGAATATAAACAATTCCAAGATGTGAATTCATATTCTCACTTTGGCTCCTAAGCTATGATGCTAAAACGACAGTTCAGCTATTGGGAAATGGGCTGAAGAGTGGAAACCTTTGAAATGGTGGAGCATTAGTCATTTTTCCAGAAAGATACATCACCCCTTGACCTTTACAGGACACACTGCCGACAGAGCAGAGATAAATGCTTTAAAGTGATTACAAAAATAGCTGCACTTTATTAAATGTTTACTATCTGTCACACGCTGTAATAAGCACATTCCATCCTGACATAATCACACCTCTTTCATGTACCACCTGAGTGACCCTAAGCAGGTTATAAAAATCCCTCAGTGTTTTCCTTTCCTTGTCCATCAAATGGGAAAATAGCAGTATCTGCTTCATAAGGATGTATATGTGTGTGTGTTGGTCTTGAGTGGCTAGTTTGTGTCAAGCATGTTAAGTATTATGCGTCAAGGGGCACCTGGATGGCTCAGTTGTTTAAGCAACCAATTCTTGGTTTCATGTCAGGTCCTGATCTCAGGGTCCTGGGATCAAGCCCTATGGTGGGATCCGTGCTCACAGCAGAGGCTGCTTGTTCCTGTCTCTCCCCCTTTCCCCTTCTCCCATTCATGCTCTCTCTCTCAAATAATAATAAAATCTTTTTTTTTAAGTATTATGATTTAATCATAGGTGGGCATTGTTATTCCCATTTTACAGATTAGGAAACAGATTCAGTGAAGTTAAGTAATTCACCCAGAGTCACATGTTAGGAGGTGGCAGAGCTAGTTCTTCCACTCCCTTTGCCTCTCCTCTGGAGTTTACGTTCTTGTTTTCCTTTTTTTGATATATTTTCCCTCGTTTTACTGAGATATGATTGATATATATAATATTCATTTTAGGTATACAGTGTAATGATTTGACATATGCATGTATTATAAAATGATTACAAAACAATAAGTTTATTCAACATTCATCATCTCACAGTTGTAAAATTTCTTCCTTGTAAGATCTCCACAACTTTCAAAAATACAATACAGTATTGTTAATTATAGTCACCATGCTGTACATTACATCCCAGAACTTACTCATCTTATAACTAGGAATTTGTCCCTTTTGATCCCCTTCACCCATTTCTCATACTCCTAGCCCCCTCCCTCTGTCTCTGACAACCACCCATCTCTTCTCTGTATTTGTAGGTTCAAATTTTTTAGATTCTGCATGTAAGTGAGATCACATGGTATTTGTTTTTCTGTCTCTGACTTATTTCACCTAGAAAATACTCTCAAGGTCCATCTCTGTTGTTGCCAATGGCAGGATGTCCTTCTTTTTAATGGCTTAATGATATTCCATTGTGTATGTCTGTGTACATATTATATATATATATATATACATATACATATATATATAATATAGCCTGTATATGTATATAATATGTACACTTTTTCTTTATCCATTCATCCACTGATGGACTTAGGTTGTTTCCATGTCTTGTACTACCTGTGCTCTTTAAAAATATGAAGATCTTGAGAAAACTGGAAGCATTAGGCAAAGGGAGAGAGAATATCAGAAGTTTACTCTCCACTATTAACAAAATTTCAAAGAAAGAAACAAAGTGTTGGGGGTGGGGGTATGAACATACCTGAATCCTTCTCTCATAGGTCTGCATTTCCACTGGAGGGAAATGAAACAAAAAGACTAGACATAATCAACATCTAATGAATAGAAATTTGTCTGAAAGATTTTCCAAGCACCGATAGTAATAAGCAGGTAAGCAGGTCATTCTGACTGAACTCTAAGTATAACGCCCAAGAAGATGGAACCATGGGGTGGAGAGGAAAGAACACACAGTGGGGCCTCTGTGCCATGTGTCCTTGTCATTTCTGAGCCTGCATTTTCCCATCTCTAGAATGAATGGATTGTGTGCAGCAGAGAGGTGCTACGGTCCCTCCAAAATGGTAGGGATTGGTCAGGGAAGGCAGCCATATGCTTTGGCTCTTCCTGCACTGATACAGTGCTTAGGACCCGCAGGTGTCAGCCCCACTCTGACCACCTGGTCCAAGTAACGCTCTGACATCCATTTACTCTATCACATAACCCTGCTCCATCTTCGGCATAGAACTTTGTACTGCGTGAAGTTATTTTGTTCTTTTGCTTATGGATTGCCCACAGCCTAACCGCCCCCTGCCTGTCCCCAGTAATATGTAAGCTTGTTAAGCGTAAGAGACCATGTCTTCTTAAGGGATCCCCTGAGGAAGGCGTCCTCCGCACTTTGAAAGCTGCCTGGCATGCCGGAGATGCTCAATACTGTTTGTAGAATACATTTTCATGTTCCCTTTTAAAAATTTCCCAACAACCCCATGGCAGAAATACTGTTACAGTATTTATTTAGATGGAAAACTCCAGGCTCAGGCAAAGAAAAGATTTCCACCCAGGTCTGTCTTTTTTTTTTTTTTGGACTGGCTCTCTGAGCCATTAGACTTTAGTGTTTTCCTCTGTCTCTCCTGTCGACACTGTGAGGCCATGATCTGCCACCCAGGGGTGTGTGAGCTCACTAGGGATTGCTGTGAGATGTGGAACCCACTCACCTATTCCCAAGGGCTCCCTCCTTTCCCCAGAGACAGCCTTCATTGTAGGTACAAAGGCTTCTGTTTTTTCATTTTCTGGGAGGAAAGCAAGGTGTGATTACTATTCCAATTTCACGGAGAAAGAAAATGAGTTCTAATGGTTTAACTGATGTGCTCCCGATGACACAGGGAGTAGAGGAGCTAAAATGGAAATTCCCAAATGACCTGGGTAATGCTGAGTATCTGGTTGCCTCTAGAACTCCCAGAAAATCAGCCAACCCTTGTCCTCAAATGACTGCTCCAAAGCCTCCATGCTCAGTGCCCCAATTTGGGATGCAGCATTTCTTGTTTTATGCGCTTTTAGTTTTGTCTTCAGGAAGCCTTGTGTCTAAAAGTAAGAAATGAAAAAATAGAAGCCTTTGTACCTCTATGGGTTGTATAAAATTATAAAATTTATAAACAACCTTCTATAGTGCAGCTTCTTATCTTCTGACTGCGAGTTACTAAGCACCCATGAGCCTCCCTGCCTGTCTACTGTGAGTTTAGATATCCCAGAACATCCAGTGCAGATAATCCACACCCAAGCTCATGTTAGCTTGTCTTGCCTAGATAACCTCTCAACTTCCTCACCTTGGACCAGGCCATCCAGTTTTTCATCCTAGATTTCTAAGGTCACTTTAAAGCTCAGACATCACCATCGTTATCTCGGCAGATTTTACACTGGTTTTCAAATGCCAGACTAGAAAGGAAAATACCATGTGAGGCCAGCGTGGGGTAGTAGTCAGAATGTTTCTCCTTCTGACACAGTGTAAGCTCTCCCCAGGAGGATTAAATTTTCCTGGTGACTTTTTTCTTCCGTAAAACCTCCAGGGGAGAAGGAATTTGGAATCTGTATCTTTCAAAGCCTGTTCACTGCTCATCCCCTTACTCTGTCCTATCCCACACCCCACTCCTGCACACACATAATAATCTGAGTCTCTTCCAAGTTAAGATTAGATGCCACCAATGCCAGGGACTCAAGATATCTCCAGGAGACCCAATTTTACCTTTGTTTTCAAGGTTTCTGTTAGGAGAACAGTTATTATGGTCTTAATAATATAGTAATAGTCATGTTAGTCTTATCCTGATAACATGGGTTCTTATATTTATGTTGTTGGTATTAATACAGCATTGCATTATATAATAATACCAATATAGCATCAACAATATTCATCAAAATTAATGCTATGCTATTTAACCATGTATTAATAATTATTAATCTCCCAGGTGTTCCAGTCTTTCCCAAGGACTTTTAATACATTATCTAAGTCAGCCCTCACCATATGAGAAGGAGACCCCCAATCCCAGTTAACACATAAGAAAATGGAGGCTGGGGGCACCTGGGTGGCTCAGTGGGTTAAAGCCTCTGCCTTCAGCTCAGGTCATGATCCCAGGGTCCTGGGATCGAGCCCCGCATTGGGCTCTCTGCTCAGTGGGGAGCCTGCTCTCTCCTCTCTCTGCCTGCCTCTCTGCCTGCTTGTGATCTCTGTCAAATAAATAAATAAATCTTTAAAAAAAAAAAAAAAGAAAGAAAGAAAATGGAGGCTGGGGAGGAGAACAGTTTGCCAGAGGTTTCAGAATTAACAGGAAGGAGGTACCTGGGTGGCTCTGTTGGTTGAGTCCAACTCTTGGTTTTGGCTCAGGTCATGATCTCAGGGTGGTGAGATAGAGCCCCTCAAGAGCCCCAAGTTGTGCTCTGCACACATCAGGGAGTCAGCTTCTCCCTCTTCCTCTGCCCCTCCCCCAACTGGTGCATGCGCACTCTCTCTTTCTCCCAAATAAAACTAAACTGAACTGAACTGAAATGAAATGAATAATAATTTTTTTTTTTTTTTAAAGCGCATAGGGAGGTCTGGGGCCCAACCCATACCTGGCTGCTGGCCCACGCTGGGCACTAAGCAGCCTTCTTCACACTGTGTTTGTGCAGAGACTCGTCCTCACTTTTCTCATCTGACATTCGGCTACTTACATCACAGAACTGCCAGGGTTAAACGCGGTAATGTGTGTGAAGTCTTTAGGAAGCTATGTAACTCACAGTAAGCCCTCAATAAATGCTATTATGTGATCCAGCAGCACTTATCAAAATTGATTCTTCTTCTAAGAATTTTTTTCACTTAAAGTATTATCTTTATATTTTTCCTTGTTAGTGGGGAGCAGTTCTTTCTCTTTTTGTGTACAGTAAAATAGTAAATTCTATTTTCTTACTGGTACAGTCTGAGCTGCAAATAATTTTCAGAAAGTGATTTTACTATAAAAATTTTAATTGGCTTTTTTCCTTCCCGAATGTCAGTCACATCCTTTGTGTCTGCTTCATAGTGAAACACTTCTCCCAAGCTTAAGAAAAAATCATACCTAGAAATCCTGCAAAAATGCCAGTTTCCATGGCAACCAAAATAAGCAGACATGAAAAATGCCAAATGTAATCAATCAATGCCTTTGAGTTTTCTTTGGGTTCTGTGGATTCCTTCAAGTGATGGACAAGAAAGCCAGTGTTTGCTTGTATTTGTTTTTATCTTCAGACTGGAATATATTTTTCATACACCTTATTTTCATTTTTTTCTTTTTCATTCATCTCCAGTCTACACACAAAAGATTAGTGTTTATAATTTGAGAGAAATGACAAGATCACAAAATGAAGCAGTACCTGTAGTGTGGGACAGGTGAGGAGAGGTAGAGTGAGAAACAGAAACAGGAGCTGGGGCGGTCCAACAAAGTCTTCTGAGAGCAGGAAAGGTGAAGCTGAGATGGGCTTTTATTCAGCAATATAAAGGAGCCTGGGTGATTTTTGATCACATAAATTGGGTCAGAACTGGGCTTTCCTGGGGCACTTGGGTAGTACAGTTGGTTAAGCATCTGCCTCTTGGTTTTGGCTCAGGTGGTGATCTCGGGATGGTAAGATTGAGCCCAGGATTGGTTCCACACTCTGTGGAGTCTATTTGGGACTCTCGTCCCTCCCTCTCTGCCCCAACCCTCCCCCATGCTCATTCTCTCTCAAAAAAAATAAATAAATCTTAAAAAAAAAAAAAGACTGGGGTTTACTAGGAGAAATATCACCATCATTAAAGCATGTCTCATTCAACACACCAAGAACCCCAGAGCAAAGCTGTCCAGGAGAAATACAATACAGCCCACAAATGCAAGGCATGTATGTGATTTTTAAATTTCTTGTAACCACAATTATAAAATGTAAAAAAGAAATCATTAGTTTTAATAACATACTGTATTTAATTCATCCAAAATAATATAATTTTAACATGTAATTCATATAAAAATTATTGCTGAGGTTTTTACATTCTGGTGTGTATTTTCATTTAGAGTAAGTCTCAGTTCAGACTTGGGATATTCTCAGTGCTCTTTAGAGCCAGTGGTCACAGTATTGGACAGCACAGGTCTAGAGCATATGTAATAATAAGCATCTAGGAAGGGATCCTGGCTGAAGCTGGAGGCAAGATCAAAGATAGTCATTTAAGGATGCCTGGCTATTTATTTTCCCAAGTCTCCTTGTGCCCTGAGTTCTTTTAGAATATCCAGTGTGGTAATAATTGCTATGCCTTTAAAATAAAATATTCAGGGGCGCCTGGGTGGCTCAGCGGGTTAAAGCCTCTGCCTTCAGCTCAGGTCATGATCCCAGGGTCCTGGGATCGAGCCCCGCATCAGGCTCTCTGCTTAGCGCAGAACCTGTTTCCTCCTCTCTCTCTCTGCCTGCCTCTCTGCCTACTTGTAATCTCTATCTGTCAAATAAATAAATCTTAAAAAAAAAAATAAAATAAAATAAAATAAAATATTCATAAATTGCCATGTGGACTTAGAAAATCCAGTTCTAGCCAAAGGTAAGTACTATTAAGGTAAGTAAAATCTCACACACTTTCCATTATAATTACAAGAATCTCAGTAAGGAGTTTGAGTCTTAACATTTTTTAGCTGGAGAGGCTTTTCACGATTTTTTTCATGAAACTTTCCTATTTTGCAAATGGCAGAGACCCAGTTTCACTGAACCGGATATTACTCCCAGGGTTCCCTAATTCTTCCCTTTTTTCAGGTTACTGTGTGTATGTGTGGAGAGAGAGAGGGGGGGGGAGTGAGTGTGTAATTCTGTGGTACACGACAGAGGCAGAGGAACAAAGACAGCACAGACGAGGAGCGGGAGGAAGACGATAGTAAAGAACATTTGCTGAGAGGCTTCTCCAAGCCACACATGCCAGGTCCCCCCCCCCCCCCGATCTACTGAATCAGAGCCAGAGTCAGCCAGTTTAAGGTAGTGCCATGGCTAATCTATAAGGAGACCCACATTATCAACGGAAGTGAAGCAAAACAGAAGATTTTGTTTAACCAAAATACCTGAAAGGTCTAAACGTTAAAAGGAATACTTTATTAAACTGCTTGGACAGTTAGTTGGTGGGGGGAGCAGGAGAGGTTGCCGAGTGGGGCAGGGAAGGACACAAAGGGACATCCGTGGAGCATGCAGAAGTAACAGCCACCAGACCCCTTGAACAGAGAGGTGGCCCAATGAACCACAGTGTTTTGGGCTGGTGTGTGTTTATGCATAATGTTTGGTGGTAGAACCAAGTTGCCATAGAAAAAAGGTGAGGTTGAGGATATATCAGCTGGTTTCATTTCTCCATTGCAGCAGCAAAACAGAAGGGGGAAATAGGAGAAATATTTATAATATCACTTTGGGCACCATTTTATTAGTCTAATGATAATTTTGAGCTCTGAACTGTCCTAAGACGCCCACATGTATCAGCTTGCACCTAGCCAGGGATGTGTTCTAAAAAGCTCTGCAGATGATCTGTTCTGAACTTCTCCCCACCAAGGTGAAAACCGTTATAGCACTGTGCCCTAATTTTAATGTGCATACGATCACCTGGGGACTTGTTAAAATGCACGTCCTGGTTGTAGGTCTGGAGAAGAGCCCTGGATTCTGCATTTCTGACAAGCTTCTGGGTGATGCCTGTGTTGGTTGTCTGCAGACCACAGATGGATAGTGAGGGTCCCAAACCTCAGATACTGTCTGCACCAAATAATACAAGCATCCCCAGGTATCTCCTCCTTCCCATACTGTCTTCCCAGCTCTGGGGCCTGTGGTTCCCTTCCCTCTGAGCACTCAGTGACTGAACAAGAAAAGGTGAGGAATTGGGAGAGCCCAGGCCTCTGAGCTACAGGCCTGCTCAGGAGCCCACCTTCCCTTTGAGGCTCACCTCGTTTCATCCTTTTGCCTACCTGCCCTTAGGTGTCTAAACTTGAAAGAGAGAAGACTCAAGAAGCAAAGAGGATCCGTGAGCTGGAGCAGCGCAAGCACACGGTCCTGGTGACAGAACTCAAAGCCAAGCTCCATGAGGAGAAGATGAAGGAGCTGCAGGCTGTGAGGGAGAATCTCATCAAGCAGCACGAGCAAGAAATGTCAAGGACAGTGAAGCTGCGGGATGGAGAGATCCAGAGGCTCAAGTCGGCCCTGTGTGCTCTCCGGGACGGCAGCAGTGACAAAGTAAGGACAGCGCTCACCATTGAGGCCCGGGAGGAGGCCCGGAAGCTGTTTGATGCCGAGCGCCTTAAGCTCTTACAGGAAATTGCGGACCTGAAAACTGCCAAGAAGCAGGTGGACGAGGCTCTAAGCAATATGATCCAGGCGGATAAGATCAAGGCCGGTGACCTCAGGAGTGAGCACCAGTCCCACCAGGAAGCCATCTCCAAGATCAAGTGGGAGTCAGAGCGGGACATTCGGAGGCTGGTCAGTAACCCAGGGCAGCACGTCAGCGCACAACCATTCTCTCCCCAGGTTTTAGAATGCCATGGGTATGCTTCTACGGGTGTTTCTCATGAGCGGATTATAAATAGTGCTCACCTCCTGTCTAGCACTGACCAAAATACAAGATAAGTCCGTATGTAGGTAGGTAAGTAGATAAATGGATAGATAAGCCAAGCCAAAATTGGAATTGTAAAATGTAGAAAACATAGGAATCACCTTTCTCTTAACAGCTGGCTGCTTCCAGCCATATACGGAGAGTATCTTTTCAATGAGTCCTATTTTCTTGAATGTCTATAAAAATATTCTAAATTATGAACTCTTCTAAAATCAACATGTTTTGTGGGCTTTCTATTTATAAAATGTCACTGGCTTTTTACAGGAGTGGGGAAAGTTTCTGTGGCTTTCAAGGTATCTGAAATGGCAGCTACTGAGAGCATCCTGAGTGATTCACCTGTCTTCTTTCCAGGAACTGTTTTCTGAAAACAAGAAATAGAGCCATAAGAACCCTGGTCATTTTTAAAACAGATCTTCTTTCTCAAAACAAATAAGAGCCATTCAAAACAGTGGCCACTATAATTTTTAAACTATTCCTAAGCACTTTATTTGCTATTGCCAATTTCCAAGACTTACTTCAAGCCTATAGAGTTGGATCTTTCTTTTTAATACGTATGGCCAAAAACCACATTGGTTTATTTTGGTTTATTATATTTATTTAAAAATAAATGTAATTATTCTGTGAAATCCGTAATGTCCTAAGTTGACCACGTCCAATTATTTTAGAAGAAACAGTTACATGCATCTATACTCAGAATGTTTAGCATTAGTTATATCTTAGTCCTATTTTATCAAATTACCCCTCACCTGTTAGAATGCACTTTATGCTTCTCCAACAATAATACTTTATGGCCACCTGGCTGACTCGTTTGGTGGAGCATGCGACTCTTGATCTCAGGGTTGTGAGTTTGAGCCCCAAGAGAGTACTTTAAAATCTTTAAAAATAATATCTTCTTAGGAAAACTACACTTCCCTTTTGTGTCTGCCAATTCTAAGCAGTTATTTTGTAAGAACTCCAGTTATGTTCCTTGGACCATATCTCTAGGATCTCTATTTTAAGTAAAAGTGGTTACCATAGAATATTTTGAAAAGCTATATGTGTCATTTTCTTTGTACTACAATATAGTGTGACCATAAAATGTTACCTTTGCCAAACTTTCCAAATTCTATGCAATTCATTCTATTACCCTGGTTGACAATAAAAACCAAACACAGTGCAGAAACTTTGGTCTCTGCCTTGCCTTTGGTTTTTGAAATGACAACAGTTGATGAAGAAAGAACCAGGACTATGAACTCTGGAGTCAGCAGGTGGGTAAATGAAAAGGATGTTGTACATCAACTATTTGTGTTTGTTGATGGTTTTCAATATAAAATCTGCAAGTATATCCACTTGTTGATCTGTAGTTTCTTCTCTGACTTCCTTTCACCAGCATACTGCTAAAGTAGACGATGCATTCTCTCTTAGTAACAATGTAAAATCTAAGCTACCTCAAGAGTGGTTAAAAAACTGGGTGCAAACAGAATAACATGGGAAGTTTTTCAGTAGTACAAATGTACTTATTTTTTCTTCTTGTTCTGTTACTACCCCCACACCCAGATCCATTTTTTTGGAACTGGAAGGGAGAGAAATGAAAGCCATTCTGTTTAGAAAATTTATCTAGGGAATTCTGGTAGACACCCCTTCCCATCTAAGAACTAGAATTTTGGAAGATTTTCAGTATTCTGAAGCCTGAGTCTATGCTTAAAATCACTATGCAATAGAGACTCATTGACATTGATTACTGGATATTCTAAAGAAAACTACTTTGGAAAGTGCTGGAAGGGTAAGAATAATGCTGGGATCATTACTGCATAGCCTGTTAGAATGGGCTCTGGGGTCAGAAGACTGAACTTAAAATCTGGCTTCACCACTTATTAACTATAGGATTATTACAAAGTTGGAAACCCTTTGGGTTCTCAATTATCTTCTGCAAAATGGTGATAACAAAATTTGTGTGATAGGATTGTTGGGAGATAAGGTGTGTAAAGTTCTGAGGATAGTGCCTTGAATGTTGTAAAAAATCAATAAATTTTAGTTATGATGTGGGATGTGGCCATGATGAGGATGATTATATGGGTAGTATGGGAGTGATTCCCAGCAAGTTCATTTAGGTAGGTTACATCAGAACCAACTAGGAGCACGGAGGCGTGGAACCATGGTAAACTGTAAATGACATCGTAGATGACAGGTCTAACAAATGAATGTACAACCTAGTTAAGAAAAACACTGGATTCAAATCTTCTACAAGGAGGTAGAAACTGAAGACAGTGCTTTCATTCTGGAATTAAGGACAGTGTTTGACTACTCATCAAGTTATCAGATGATATCACAGGACCATGCAAAATTTAGCCCCATGTCCTTCCAACATTGATCTAAAATGTAATCCTGTGACTGAGAGGTAGGAGCTTGCAGATAGTTACCTGGGGAAAAATGGGACTATGCATCAATTTTTGTTCCAAATATATACATAGGCATATTTATATAAGGAACACAGCAAAGAAAGATTCACACAAAGTGATTTGTTATAAATAAGGAGACATTTTTATAAAGAGAACAGTATAATATCATTTGTATTAAATGTCTCTATCCTATCTCCATTTTAAATATTCGTACAAAATATAATAAAATGAGAAGAAAGATTTTGCCTGATGGTTATGCTTTCTTCAGAAATTGTTTAAAGTCATTAACTTCACTAGCCCTCACCAGGAATGGCACAAATTTTTCAGTCCAGTGAAGTTCCTGATCAGTTGTTATCAAATGCTTATGGCCTTTAGTTAACAAATAATTCTGAGACCATGCCGAGACTTAACAGAAGTGAGTTTTGGGGTCCATAAATATGTCCCACAGATGTAGGAGGGGAAACAGTGGCTAATATTACCAGATGTTTCCCATTCCTCTTCTTGTCCCGACCATGGTTTTCTCTGACCATAATAAAATGGTTGCCTTAGCTGTTTGCTCAATGGAAAGATCCACCTAACATGAACCATGTTCCAAATTCACTCCTGAATTCACTCCACATTTGCCACCTGAATGCAAACATACTGGCCTTAGGAACTGTCTAGTGTCCTGGAAAGTCTGCAGCTTTGTCAGCAGAAAATAACCATAGTGCATGCCACTGTTTAAAGTGAACTTAGAGGCTATTCCTCCGAACAGGAAGAACATCAAAAATTGTCCTGGGAAACCCTGTAATAGAATATTGAGTGTCTTTTTTAACACAAATGACCCATTTTATTTTATTTTATTTTACAAATGACCCATTTTAAAGTTAACCTCTCCTTTCTAAATCCAACCAACCTAGACTATTTCAAACAATATATTGAACTAAAGCATCTACACAGGATATACCAGAGAGAAAAAGTTACTCTCTTTGATGCCTCATTATCTGAGGATAGCCTTTCATTACACAGTGTTGCCTTCTCTTGTTCATAAATTCGGTATACCTGTCACAGTCATAATTTTTTCCCATAACAATCAGTGGAAAGAAGTTAAACTCCTACCATTGTAAAAAAGCATTTTTTTTTTTTTTTACAACTTTGTTAAATAAAATGTCCTGGGTGTCATTTAATTCAGATGGATGAGATTAAAGCCAAGGACAGGATCATCTTTTCCCTGGAAAAGGAACTGGAGACCCAAACTGGCTATGTACAGAAACTGCAGCTGCAGAAGGAGGCATTGGATGAACAGCTCTTTCTGGTCAAGGAGGCCGAGTGTAACATGAGCAGTCCAAAACGAGAGATTCCGGGAAGAGCAGGAGACGGCTCTGAGCACTGCGGCAGCCCTGTAAGTCTGTCTAAGCTGAAACAAAGAACTCAGGAGTCATCTTTTATTTAGCTCCCAAGTTTTACTTTTCACTTAAGCTCTTTTCCTGTTTGCTACAAAGAAATCAATTCTACCACCTCCTATAAAACCAACTAGTATCTTGGGAACAGGGTTTTTTAAACTCATAGACAACAAAGTGGTCTGCCCTGCATTAGCAGATCACAAGAGAATTACAGGTCTTTTTAAATCTTCCATAGAATTTTTCTACCCATGTGATACCTATCCAAACTTCAGCCTATTATAAGAGTCATAAATTAGGTGAAACTCTTACCAAGACTGGTAATTTGCCCTTGGGTGGACCATTGGGTTGGAAATTGGTGAAGCCGGTTGTCGTCTACAGGAGTCAAACTGTGTGACTATATAAAAAACTAAACAGTTTAAATCATCCTCTGAAAGCTTCTAGTCTGATTGAACTTCTCACTTATTACCCTGGATTTTGATCATTTTATAGGAGAAATTATTTTAAGAACTGCAGCCAGAGAAATCAGCTTGTATATAGTTTGCTTTCATAACTTATACCTTTCAAATTATGTAGCTGCTAAAAAGATGAAAATGTATTATTTAAGAACAGAGATAGGTTCCAAAGTAGTACTTAGAACCAAATAATGAATAATTTATGAATTGGTATTCAGGATATATATATCCCCGTAGGTGGTGGAACCAGGATTTAGCAGATGTAAGTTTCAGTTCTATCCCTGACATTTACCTGCAGTGCAGCAAAATTGTCTAGGGAATGGGCTGGAGGGTCAGACTCTTTAGTTCAAATTCTGGATCTGCCACTTACCATGTGACCTTAGGCAAATCATTTTCCTGCTCAGAGTTTCCTCATCTGTAAAAGAGACGCACTAATGGGCCATAAGGCTGGTCGGAGGTCTAGAAGAAACAGCCTGTAAAATGTGGAGCAGAGTGTCTGGTTCATAGTTAGCATTCAATAAATATTAATTATTGATCTATTGATAGTAGCCGCAAGACCTTGAATGAATTACAACCTCGCTGAATCTTCACTGTTCTGCTAAATCCTCCAGGATTTTATGAATCTGGAGATATAATGTGTGGGAAACTGGTTTGTCAACAGTACAGCACTATCAAAGTGTAAGATGATAATGGAATTGAAAGTCTGTAATGGTCCTATGGATGCTAGAGCATGGAGTCAGTCCATGGGAGCCATGTGTAAAGTGATCCATGGCTATTATGACAGTGGGGACGCCAGTAGCTCTGGGCAAAATGTACCAACAAAGGCATGAAGGTAATACACCAACCTTCTCACTCTGACCTTTTTCTTCAGGATTATGTAGGAATTTTCAAAGCCCAGCCCTATCTTTTATTCTTTGGCCACGTGTGATAGGACATTTGTCCTAACTGTGGGAAACAATGTGCAGCCATGACTTAAGAGATGCTCCTTGAACCTCATGTAATCACTAAATGACCTTAGTCTCAGAGCTCACAAATCTGAGAGGCTCATCCAACCATCTACAAGTCACCCTGCCAGGAGCCAGGGCTCCAGAGAGTATCTGCCACATGGAATTCGTTTGCAGTTTCAATCAGGCCTGGTCTTCAACCCAAGCAGTGAATATCAAGGGTTAGAAGACAGTCAATATTTACTCTTCTCTAAATACAGAACATTTTACTCTCACCTCGTAAGCCAGGTGAAAGGAACCAAACCTCTTACTTTTATGAGTGGAATTCCCAAACTTTGTGAAAAGTGTTATGGAAGAAATACCCATTTTAATTTCCGTGCATAGGATTTGAGAAGAAATCAGAAGAGAATAGCTGAATTGAATGCCACTATAAGAAAATTAGAAGACAGGAACACCCTGCTTGGAGATGAACGAAATGAACTGGTGAGTTCTGCCCAGAATTACTCGTTTATTTATTTGGTGATTTTCCTTAAGCGTTTTGTTTAAGAAAATTTATAAGAGGGGCGCCTAGGTGGCTCAGTGGGTTAAAGCCTCTGCCTTCGGCTCAGGTCATGATCCCAGGGTCCTGGGATTGAGCCCCACATCGGGCTCTCTGCTCAGCGGGGAGCCTGCTTCCTCCTCTCTCTCTGCCTGCCTCTCTGCCTACTTGTGATCTCTGTCTATCAAATAAATAAATAAAATCTTAAAAAAAAAAGAAAATTTATAAGACGTTGTGGAAGTATAACATAATAAAGGCAAGTGCACAGATAATAAAGTTCCAGTTTAATAAACTTGCCCAAAGAAATACACCCATATTACCACCACTCAGATGAATACCTGGAAGATTACCAGTGCCTCAGAGCCTCCCTCTCTTGGGAATTCTCTCAGTCATATCCTTCCAGAACTAATCCACTCACTGAATTCTGTCACTGTAGATGTGCGTCACCACTTTTTAAATGTTTCGTAAATGGCATCCTACAGCAATCACTCTTCTGTGTCTGGCTTTTTTGTCCAGCATTACATTTGTGGAAGTCACTCACTGTATTACGTGTGTCACTCATTCATTTTCTTACTCTATTGTATTCAGTTAATACACCACAGTATATTTCCTTGTCGATTTCCTTGGCATTTATAGTGTTTCTTAGCAGTTTCAATGTTAGTAGTGCTGCTACCTGTCTTTGGTGAGAAGATGTGTTCATTTCTGCTGAGAACTTACCAAGGAGCAGAATGACTGGGTCGTAGGGTGTGCATGTGGTCAACCTAAGTACTGGTTGCTGGGTCTCCACAGTTGTGAGAACAATTGCATTCCCACCGCCAATGTGGGAGACTTGGCAGTTTCTCCCCAGCTTTGCCAACATGCACAGATCGTTGATGATATTAGTCAGTATGGTGGGTGTGAGCAATATTCTGATTATAGGATTTTGATTTTTACTTTCCTTAATAATGAGGTTGAGTGAATTATCAAATATCTTTTGGCTTTTGGGGTGTCCTTATGTGATTTGCCCTTTGTTTTTCATAAAATTTTCTTTTGTGTTGCCTTTTTTTTCTTATTAATATTAGGAATTCTTTACATCATTTTTGTATATCTGTATTTAAAATATCCTGCTCTGGGGACACCTGGGTGGCTCAGTCGATTAAGTGTCTGACTCTTGGTCTCTGCTCAGGTCGTGATCTCAGGGTCTTGAGATCGAGCCCATGTCAGGCTCCAGCCTCAGCATGGAGTCTGCCAGGGATTCCTTCTCTTTCTCCCTCTGCCCTTTCCCCATGCTCTATCATGCTGTCTCTCTCTCTCTCTCAAATAAATCTTAAAAAAAAACAAAAAACCTGCTCTGTGCCTTACATTATACATTCTTTTTTTTTTTTTTAAGATTTTATTTATTTATTTGACAGATCATAAGTAGGCAGAGAGGCAGGCCAGGGAGGGGAGGGGGAAGCAGGCTCCCCGCTGAGCAGAGAGCCCGATGTGGGGCTCGATCCCACGACCCTGGGATCATGACCTGAACCGAAGGCAGAGGCTTTAACCCACTGAGGCACCCAGGTGCCCCACATTGTACATTCTTAATGGTAGTTCTTGGTACAAAGAAGTTATAATTTCAGCATTTTGTTTTTTCCAAATATATACATTTGAAGTCATAAGTCTCTAAGCTTCATACATTTTTTATGTCATAATGTATTGTTATTTCAAAATCTTTTTTAATATATGATTTCTTCTTCAACCCATGGTTTACTTAGCACCATAAAGCTTAACTTCTAAACATTTGGAGATTTTTGAGTTACCTCTTTGCTAATGATTTCTACCTTAATTCCATTGTAGTCAGAGAATATACTTTGTATTATTTCTTTTTTTTAAGTTGAAGTACAGTTGACACACAATGTTACATTAGTCAGTAATACTTTGTATCATTTCATTCTTTAAAACTTGTTGAAATCTACTTTTTAATGGTAGCATACTGTCAATTTTAGAAACATTCCATGTTCTCATAAAAAGAAGGTATACTCTGCATGTGTTTTGAGTCAAGTTCATTAGTAGTCTTGTTTAAAATCTCCTATATCTTTGTACTGTTTCTGTGTGCTTCTTCTCCCAACAGATTTGTCCATATCTATTCTTAGTTTTGTCGAGTTTGCTTTATATATATATTTGAAGTGTATTACTAGGTACATGTAAATTAAGATTTATTAAATGTTTGCATCCTGATTTTTTTTTTTTTTATCTTTAGTAATACTTCTTGACTTAAAGTCTTTGTCTGATGTCAGTTGCACTATATTGGATATTTTCTTTTGGTGGTTTCAAGAATATCTGTATTGACTCTCACACTTTATAATATTTAAGTTATATCTTTTAAAAGGAACCTTTTTTTTAGGTACTTTGGATCTATGCTTACTAATGTATGGTATGATAGAATTACGGATATCTCCTTTTACATGTGTTTTTCTGCATCTTCTGTAAATAGCATCTACTAAGTAAATTTAACTGTTTAAAACCCTTGTCATTGACCTTCAGAAAAGAGACGAAGTTTAAAATAGTGAGCCTAGTGGAATAATTTTTTGTCCTTGTATATGTTTCATATTTAATACAGTTTCTTCAGACACTGAAACTCGAATCTGAGGAATAAATGAGGTTATGAAAAATTTTGGCCTTTGATATAAAATGAGTTTCCAAATGGCAGTTGGGATACAGTTGGGAAGTACTGTTTTAGAATCCCACAAGCAGCTGTTTCAAATATTTATAGGTAGCTAATTCTCCTACCCCAGTACTTCCGATAATGTTAGATTCTCAAAAGCAAGAGTGAGTACTTTAAACAATCTTGTCAGATGGTTCTGATAGATAGACCCCACCACTTTCCTTGCTAAAGTACCCCTCCCCCAATACATACTCATTCAGAAACATTAGTATAAAGTCACTGAACTAAGCACAGGAACTTTAACATGGAAATTGTTATGTATAGAGGGACCATAAAATATGTCATCCAAATGAGAGTTTTGAGAGTAAAGGTGGGGAGGACTATTAACAATTACCCCAAGATAGCATTCATAAAATTAGACCAGTGGTTCTCAGCTAGAGGCAATTTTGGCAGTATCTGGAGACATTTTTGATTGTCACAACTGGGAGGATGTTACCAGCATCCAGCAGGCAGAGGCCAGGGATGCTGCTAAACATTCTACAATGTAGGACATCTCCTCATGACAAAAAATATCTAGCCCAGAATGTCTAGAGTACAGATGTTGAGAAACCCTGCCTTAGACTAACTAGCAAACCAGAATATGGTCACTCTTAATTATGAGTGGGTAAGAATATAATCATACTTTTCCTAAGCTCGGTGAGAATGAAATATTCTTAAACACAAATATCAATAAAGTTTTGAGAGTATTTTTTTTCCTCAGTAACATCTTCTTAAAAATAAACATCCTTGGGGCACCTGGCTGGCTTAGAAGAACATGAGCCTCCTGCTCTTGGGGTTATGAGTTCAAGCCCCACACTGGGTGTAGAGATTACAAAAAAAAAAAAAAAAAACCAACAACAACAAAAACAACTTAAAGAAATGAATGAACAGCCTTAGTACGGTTTTAGGAGTCTTAGCAACATCTCATGGGCAGAACAGGTTTTGGTGACAACCAGGCTTGGGTTTGGGTCCTGGTTGCACTACTTAATGACTTGTGATTCACACTAGCTGCTTTATCTCTCTGAGCCAGTGAAGGGTCATTGCAGGCCTGGGGAGAGGTATGAGCAGCATCAGATGGGGGCTGAGTGTGCAGGATACCTGGGCTGGAGGAATCAAGGGCAAGCAAGGCATGCAATTGCTCTTCTTGAGCATTTCCAAAAGCAGAGCCTTGGCCACACCTCCTTGAAGGTAATACTTGATACAGAGCTATGAATACTCTGATGGCAAACCATTAGAGGAAACTGAAAACAAAGCAGTTGAGCTGTTAAATGAAGGATGGACATGGTCAGTTCTGAGACACAGAGAGAAGCAGACCAAGGTGGCCCTGGGTAGGTTTCACCCCTGTCGGTTCACTCCTTCTGCCCCCACATCCACTCCAGCACAAGAGACAAATTATAGCTTATGTCTTCCCAGTTAAAACGTGTGCGGGAAACCGAGAAACAATGTAAACCTCTTCTGGAAAGGAACAAGTGCCTCGCCAAGAGGAACGATGAGCTGATGGTGTCTTTGCAACGCATGGAAGAGAAGCTAAAAGCTGTTACCAAGGAAAATTCGGAAATGGTGTGTATCACAGACTCTGTAAGAGTGCAGCTTCCCTCTTTGTATTACACCACTAACCTGACTTACTGCTCTGAGTTTGTTTTTAAAATACAATGCTATTCATGAAAGTTGGGGGTTTTCCCTGTGTAAACAAGGAACCTTAAAGGAAGAAAGCAAGAGAAAGTTGCTGGCTCTGAATTTAAAGGGGTTTCTAAATTTGCAGAATGGTAGGAGTGCTTCGGGATCTGCATACTTTCCAAAATCTTCCCAATAGAGAAGAAACTTTCAACATAGCTCCTCAGCCACAGAGACTTCCTTCCAAGAATTTCACTAACGTGCTCTTTATAGAACTGTACAATGGGAGCTCTCATCTTCTGAGACATTGCATAATAGTTGAGAAATAGATGCTACCACTTGAATTATGTATGGACAGTGATAAGCTCATGCACTCTTAACAGACTTACAGCAAAGCTATCGAGATCTTCAGACATCCCTGATGATTTTGACTTGTCAAAAATAAAATATACTTGAGGGTTTTTGTTGATGGCATCTGTGAAGCTGAGCAATTTTCACATTTAGCTGGAGCCTCATAAAGTTTCTACAGATATTTTATGTGAACTGTTCAAGTTTGGGAATTTTAAAGTCTCTACCTATACTTTCTTCTTTTCTAATCCAGAGAGAAAAAATAACATCCCACCCACCCTTAAAGAAATTAAAATCTCTGAATGACCTCGATCAAGCTAATGAAGAACAAGAGACAGAGTTTTTAAAACTTCAAGTCATTGAGCAGCAGAACATTATTGATGAGCTCACAAGGGTATGTCTTGATGAAACTATAAACTCTAAGCTGTTTCCAGGGGCAAGTAGCTGAGAAATCAACATACACTGGAAACACTTAATAATTTCAGATTAGCCCCAAAGGCCCACGTTTATATATTCAATACATAAGTAGGTTGAAGAGCTTCTACTCCAAAAATACTTCATATTATTAAACTGTTTTATACATTTTCAGTTATAATCCTTTGTTAACTAGTTTGGTAACACAAATAGTGGCTGCAGAACACCCTAAAAGAACTTCCAAATGCATCATCATGTGAGTAGGTAGGTAGTGCCTTATAATTGCATTCCAGTATCAAGATTCTGAGGCTCTGAGATTAAATATTTGGCCAACAATAACAGGATCATATGCCTCTTATTTCCCAACATTTAATTCAGTGTCTAGCACATAGGTACAGTTTAATACTTGTTCAATGAACCTCTGTCGAAGCACTTTTCATTCTGCCCTAAACACCACACACAGACTTCCAGTGTGGGTACAGGGAGTCAAGTGCAGAAGGTGACATCGTAATTGCATGACAGAGTGGAAATTTCAGTCCTGATCTTCTGACCATGACCTCAGTGCCTGTAGAGCCGTTATTACTCCCATTTACATCTGGTCAAGGCCTGTTTTGCCAGCAGCAGTGGACTAAGACCTTCAGATGCCTTTCGGTTTCCTCTTTGCCTCTCTGTCTTTATTCCATTATTATTATCTCTGGTCACTCTCACTTCAGGACCAAGCCAAGGGCCAGAGAGTTGAAGAACCAGCAATTGGGGTTGGGGTGGGGGGGGTGGTTAGGCAAGTGTCTCCAGAGTAAGGTGAGCAAGCTGATTTATTGCTGTTGAGGGGAGAAAAGATGATAACTTCAGGTTATAACTATCTGTGGTTTATCTTTTTAAAATCATCTATGTTGAGTTAAAAGGCATATACTGTATTAGAGTAATTCAAGCTTAAATTTTCAAAAGTTTCAGATATATTAAGGTTTTTTTTTTTTAAGATTTTTTTATTTATTTATTTGACAGAGAGAGATCACAAGTAGGCAGAGAGGCAGGCAGAGAGAGAGAGAGAGAGAGGGAAGCAGGCTCCCTGCTGAGCAGAGAGCCCGATGCGGGACTCGATCCCAGGACCATGAGATCATGACCTGAGCCGAAGGCAGCGGCTTAACCCACTGAGCCACCCAGGCGCCCCATATTAAGGTTTTATAGTAAAAATATTTTACATGGCAAGAAATCCTAAAGGTTAACATCACTGGCATAAACAAGTCCATGTATTAAATATGGCCTTCTAAAGCAGTGTGCCTCTTAGGTCACATCCACGTCCTTAATTTCTAGAAAATCCCAGAACCACTTACCCATACTTTTCTTGACTTCGAGTATCTGTACTTAAGCTAAAAGTTTCTTAAAGGAATTTGATGTGTTGGGGTGCCTGGGTGGCTCAGTCGGTTAAGCGGCTGCCTTCGGCTCAGGACATGATCCCAGTGTCCTAGGATCAAGCCCCACATTGGTCTCCCTGCTCAGCAGGGAGTCTGCTTCTTTCTGCCTCTTTCTGCCACTCTGCCTACTTGTGCTCTCTTTCTGTCTCTCTGTCAAATACATAAATAAAATCTTAAAAAAAAAAAAAGAATTTGATGTGTTGACAAATATTATCCAGACTTTCAGGGAAACTGTCACTTATTTAATCTACCTTTAAATTTGTACAGTAAATATGTGGGATACTTAGCGGATGAGCACCAAATTCCCAGGATATCTCCATCCGCAGCAACAATGAATCAAGAAATCGATTGTGGGGGGGGGGGGGGAAGAAATCGATTGTGATTTCTAGATATTCTTTGAGTTTCCCAGAACATTCCAACTACAACAACCCCCCCCCAAAAAAACCCACTAGATTACTCCAACCCAGTAGATACTCTGTTCCCATCTTCAGAGGCTACAGGTGAGAATGAGAGTCTGAGACAGCTTGCTATGCCTTTCAACTGATTAAATGAAAAGAATAAGGTTTATGCAAAATAGCACTTTTTTAATACTTATATAAAAAGTAATTTTGGGTTTGGGAAAACTGAAAAATTGTGCTTTGGGAAAATATGAGTATTTTCAGAGCTACTTGATCTTCAAGTGTAACAAAAGATTCTGATGGGAAGACAGTGTTACTTCCTTATTGGGAGGCTCTCAGATCCACATAGATTATCAGGAAAGGTTGTAGTGTATTTTTACTTAAAAAATATGTAAGTAGCAGGGCAGCTGGGTGACTTAATTGGTTAAGCAACCAACTCTTGGTTTCCACTAAGTTCCTGATCTCAGCATCATGAGATCAAGCCCAGCACACCCAGTGTGAAGCCTGTTTGAGATTCTTTCCCCTCCGTCTTCCTCTCCCTCTGCTCCTCCCCCTACTTGTGCTCTCTCTCTCAAATAAATAAACAAATAAAATCTTTAAAAAGATCTGTAAGTAGCAAACCTTAAAATTTCCAAAATCATAAAACACAATCTTATTTTAAATAGAAAGGCATAATGCCTCAGGGGAAAACCAACTCTATCATTGCGGGTGGGGGGTGGTGGGACCACCTAGAGGGAAACATGTACCAACTCAACATCTGAGTTCTTCATCTGTTTTCCAGGACCGAGAAAAGCTCATCCGTAGGAGAAAACATAGAAGAAGTTCCAAGCCAATTAAGGTAATGGGAAAACTAGGTTATCAGGCTTTTGCCACAAGCTCTGTGAGAGAAGTGAGGCTTGCCAAGGAATCTTCCTGCAAAGATGTGATAAATCAAATGTTCCTAAACTGCAGCAAACCATGGGCTCTATTTTCTAGAAGAAAATCTCTTAATAGTTCTTAGAAGTCCAAAAATTATTACATTATGGATTTTAACCTTTAAGGTTTGCTTTATTATGACTTTATCTGAGTGAATAAGGCACTCGGTTTGATGTAGAAGGCATTATCTGACAAGTTGGAGAGTCAGACTCCTAAGAACATGCAAGAGATACACATGATTTAATGCCTCCTGGTGAACAATATTAGTGTCTCATACTCACCCTGTAATTATTAGTATATTTTTATTACTCTCTTGGAGAGTATTATTGATAGTAGTTTGATTTTATTATTCCATTGGATATGGATACATCACTTGGATACTATTCTAATAATGATTACTAGTAACGGTACTCTCAGTCCATCCATATCTGTATAGTCTCTTATAATCCACAGAGTTTTGTTAATTTGTCTAAAATTTGTTTGATTTTGTTTTTATCAAGTACGTTATTTGATTTGAATATGGGATTGGATGGTAAGTCTTACAATTTGATAATCCCAAATAGGTGCCTGGACTTTAAATGTCTTGATCATATTTTAAGTACTGGAAAGAGCAAATCACATAAACTCCTCATGGTATAAAATGTAATGTAAAAGAGGCTCCAATGTTTCTATGAAGAGAGCCAAATATTCATTAACATTCCTCAAAAACATCATGAGTGAAACAAAAGGAGACACACTTTTATTGGAATTATTGTGTTCATGCCCAGAGTGTTTAATTCCTCCAAGAAACACTAAAGGACCCCTGTCTTCTGTGTCCTTTTGCACATGTGGCGGTTGATGGTGCCCCGATAATACGTTGACTTTCCCCACTTCTAGTTGTGTCAGTAAATATGTACTTTCCCTCCCCTAGAGGCCTGTTTTGGACCCATTTATTGGCTATGATGAGGACTCCATGGATTCAGAGACATCATCCATGGCCTCGTTTAGAACTGACCGAACACCAGCTACTCCTGATGATGACTTAGATGAAGTAAGCTTTTCCACTTCTCTAGTCTTCTGTGATATTATCACCAAATCTTTCATTTAAAATGGAGAGAAAGCATTGCACTTCCTATATCCTTTCTGAGCTGTGCAAAATGATCACGCAATGGTTCCATTTTTACTTTGTTACCTCTTGGAAAATAGCTTCACCAGTGTCATGTAACCCTTTTACGACTTGTCTAAAATGCTGTTCTGTAACTTGAAGACATTTTTCTTTTTTTGTTGTTCTTTTTTTAAAGATTTTATTTATTTATTTTATTTGACAGCGAGAGAGAGAGAGATCACAAGTAGGCAGAGAGGCAGGCAGAGAGAAAGAGAGAGGGAAGCAGGCTCCCTGCCGAGCAGAGAGCAGAGAGCCCGATGTGGGACTCGATCCCAGGACCCTGAGATCATGACCTGAGCCGAAGGCAGCGGCTTAACCCACTGAGCCACCCTGGCGCCCTGAAGACTTTTTTCAAACATAAAGTTACTATCCCAAATTTTTCTCACAAAGAAGGTGAGGACCGAGGAAGAGGCTTAGAAGAAGAAGTTTCTAGATACAGTTGAGGACAGGGTTTAGCAAAGTGTGCTTTGTAGACTACCATTGTCAGAATCATCTAGGGGGGGTTCAATCACAGTGAAAATTCCTGGACTCTACTACACAACTCCTGAGTCAGGATCTTGTGGGTAGGACCCCCAAATCTGCATTTTTCACAGAGCTTCCTGGTGATTATATTATGCTCTGAAGTTTGAGACCTAAAGCTGTGAAAGTGTATTTTTAAGTTTATCTCAAGACCAACCAAGAAATTGTTGCATATGGATGTATGGAAAAGAATTGAGACTAAAACTCTATCTTTTCCTCCCATTTGAATCCAAAAGTTAGGTGTAACTTCTTCTCATTTGGATCCAAAATTGACTAATCCAAACCAAAAGAGTAACCAAGCATCAGATATGTATAAATAAACAAATGCCTCTTATTAACAAACATTAAGTATTTATGTGATGTCCATCTTGAAAGTACTACAGTGTTTGTGTCTATGTACATACTTTAAAATTAAGAATAAAATCACAGGGAAAAAAAAAAAAAGAAAATCACAGGGTGCCTGTGTGGCTCAGTTGGCTAAGTGTCCACCTCTTGATTTCGGCTCAGGTCATGATCTCAGGGTCGTGAGATCAAGCCCCATCTCAGACTCTGCACTGGGTGTGGAGCCTGTTTGGGATTCTTTATCTCCTTCTGCCACTCCCCCACACAAAACTTACTTGTGGAGCATAAAGAATAACACGGAGGACATTGGGAGATGGAGAGGAGAAGTGAGTTCGGGGAAATCGGAGGGGGAGACAAACCATGAGACTGTGGACTCTGAGAAACAAACTGAGGGTTTTGGAGGGGTGGGTAGTTGGGTGAGCCTGGTGGTAGGTATTAAGGAGGGCACGTATTGCATGGAGTACTGGGTGTGGTGCATAAGCAATGAATCTTGGAACACTGAAAAAAAAAATTACAAAAAAAAAAAAGAATAAAATTACACCGAATCCAGTATCAAACAAATATTTACTTCTCTTTATAAAGTGGACAAATGTTAGTGTTTCATATTGAACACAGGACCCAAACATAACCTAATTATTTTTTGGCTTTTTTGTAACCTCAAGAGTTTAGCAGCTGAGGAATCTGAGCTACGATTTCGACAATTAACAAAAGAATATCAGGCCCTCCAAAGAGCATATGCCCTCCTGCAAGAGCAGACTGGAGGTATCATCGATGCTGAAAGGGAAGCCAAGGTCAGTATACATCTGGGGAGAGGGCTCTGAATTGACTTGCAGCAGTTGTAACATAAAAGTACCATGCACATAAAAATATCAGTAGGATAGCTTCCCCTGTATCCTCTCCACTGCGGCTTTTGAACTGTTTCATCTTTTATGTCAACAAACCTTGCATCTAGAGACATTAGAACCAACTTAGATCGATGCTTTTGTTCCTTTAAAGATAGTAGTTCTTATTCTTGCTATTTGAAAGCTTATATTTTCAAAGCTAGGCAATATTGAATTTTGATAATCCACTTTTTTTTTTCAGCTTCTTGCTTGGAAAAAATACTTCTGTGGTTAGCCACTTTCTTCTCTTAGTTAATAAGTGCACAGCATTACATTGACAGCTTCCAAAGAATTTTCACTGACAATATCTCATTTAATTTTTATGATACCACCCTAAGGCAGATGTTTTATGAAAGATGAATTCGAGGCTCTGAGGGGTTAACTAAATTGCCCGAGATCACGTAGCTAATTAGTAGAAAACTTGGATTGCTAGGTCACATGTTCTTTCCATTATATCACAACTGCCTCTCAGAAACTTATTTAAAAAAAAAAAACAAAAAACCACATACATACAATACTAATACTTAAAATTTAGTGAGTGCAGTGTGGCAGGCTTAATTGTAAGCACTTACCATATATCATCTGATGCAATCCTCAAACAACCCTATGAGTTAGATGCTATTCTTAGCTATGTCCTTTTTATAGGAGAGGAGATAATAGCTTAGTAGGAGTTAAATGTAGATTAGCTAGGTTGAAACCAGGATATATACCTCAGTTAGATGAAAGCTAGGGTATCAACCTTATGTTTCTGAGTTCACAGTCCTAACCACCGGTGCCATAACTGCCTCATAGATTAATTTACATGGGACAAAAAGGATTATGCCCACCCAGTGATTTTATCCTATTTCCCAGTTTAAAGGGTATGTAGTATGCTGAGGAGTATTGTAGGACCTATTTGTAGTTGTTTAATGGGACAGGATAGATATTATAGTTGTGTATTTTTAAATTGTAACATACATATGTACACATGCGTATTTATACATAAATGAATAAACGTTTTTAAAAAACACTGTGGGGGCACCTGGGTGTCTCCTAAAGCCTCTGCCTTCGGCTCAGGTCATGATCCCAGGGTCCTGGGATCGAGCCCTGTATCAGGCTCTCTGCTCAGCAGGGAGCCTGCTTCCCCCTCTCTCTCTCCGCCTGCCTCTCTGCCTACTTGTGATCTCTGTCAAATAAATAATAAATAAAATCTTTTAAAAATAAATAAATTAAATAAATTAAAAAAACACTGTGATTTGGAATAGATAGGCAGGCAATCATTAGAAAGGGATGTATGTGTGTTCCTTAATGTTTATTCCCTAATATATAATAGTTGTGATTTTCATGATTAGCATGTATGAAGCATTCTCACCAACATAGGGTTGGCTAATTAAGATAAATGGCATATATCTTGTTTTTTGAAGAGGTGATTATGTAGAAACCAGTTCTTCCTCTCACTTCACTCCCACCTCTAAATAAAGGTTTAGGGGGACTGGGTGGCTCAGTGGGTTAAGCCTTTGCCTTTGACTCAGGTCATGATCTTAGGGTTCTGGGGTTGAGCCCTGAATCAGGCTCTCTGCTCAGCGAGGAGCCTGCTTCCCCCTCTCTCTGCCTGCCTCTCTGCCTACTTGTGATCTCTCTCTCTCTGTCAAATACTTATATAAAATCTTTAAATAAATAAATAAAGGTTTAGTGTTATCTCTGGCCATGAAAGTCAAAGAAACTTAACCATTCTCAGCAAAATAGTCTAAAACAAATCAAGATGTTAGAAAAAGAATAATAGAGTAAATTGAGAGAAAGTAGAAATGCAAGAATAGGGGTGCCTGGGTGGCTCAGTTGGTTAAGTGTCCCAACTCTTATTTTGGCTCGGGTCATTATCTCAGGGTCGTGAGATCAAGCCCTGCATCAGGCTCTGCTCTCAGCATGATGTCTGCTTGAGATTCTCTCTCTCCCTCTGCCCTCAGCCATTCTTGATTACATACCCCCTATCTCTCTAAATAAATAAGTAAAATATTAAAAAAAAGAAATGCAAAAATAGATAACATAGATGAATGAGTATCATGAAAATAAAAGATGTAATCATTTTGATAAAAGAGAAAATAGATTGTAGTCCATGCTCATTTAAAGTTAAAATAATTAGTGAAGTTAAGTTTGGGATTTTTTTAATCTGATAAAGTTAAATATAATGTTCAACAGTCCAAAGATATATTCTCCTCCCAATGAAGAATAAGAAAAGGAGGGGCACCTGGCTGGCTCAGTCAGAGCATGCAATTCTTGATCTCAGGATTGTGAGTTCAAGCCCCACAATGGGTATAGAGATTACTTTTTTTTTTTTTTTTTTTTACAGAGATCACAAGTAGGCAAAGGGGCAGACAAAGAGAGAGAGGAGGAGGCAGGCTCCCCACTAAACAGAGAGCCCATGCAGGGCTTGATCCCAAGACCCTGGGATCATGACTGGAGCCGAAGGCAGAGGTCTTAACCCACTGAGCCACCCAGGTGCCCCAAGAGATTACTTTTAAGAAAGGAAGAACTGGGCAGGGGCAGGGGGGCCGAGGGGGAGCACCTGGGTGGCTCAGTCAGTTAAACATCCATTGCTTGATTTCGGCTCAGGTCATGTTGTCAGGGTTGTGAGATCGAGCCCCTTCAGGCTCCTCAATGGGGAGTCTGCTTGAGGTTCTCTCTCTCCCTCTTCCTTTGTTCCTCCCTACCCTCTCTCCCCCTAAAAAAGAAGGAAGGCAGGAAGGAAGAAAAAAAGAAAAAAGGATCTCTTCCAATGCTGACTTTATTCCACATTATACTAAAGAACCTATCAAGATCTTAATTAAGATAAGTAAAAAATATATGGCAAAAAACAAAGAACCCACTAATTTTTCACAGGAAATAAGGTCCTATGTAGGAAGAAGACAAGAGAATCTGAAAATAAATGAAGTTAAGGTTGCTCCATAGAAGATTAGTGTCCAAAAATGCTGATACACATACTCACCCCGCATACACATCATTCATACATACATACATCTCGATCTAGATTTAGATTTAGGGCACAAAGTTGGCTCTGAATGAATGGCAAGTTTTGGGAGAGGCAAAGAAGGAGAAGGCTTTCCAGAAGAGGAATTATACCAATAAGAGAGAAATGTAGGGTTACAAGGTATATTTAGGAAATAAGGAGATCACCAGCAGATCAGGAGTAAACTCTTGATGAGTGGTGGGGGAAAGACTGCAAATATAATGGGAGTTCTCACATCTCACTTGAAGACTTTGAATTTTAACCTGGTGAGAAAAGGGGCCATGGAAAGTTTTAGGCAAGAATTTAGATCCTAAAAAAAAAAAAAGAATTTAGATCCTAAAGATAGTTTTAAAAGGTTCTTTGCTCATAGACATTTTTTTTTCTCCCTTGTTGAGTTCTGATGAAGAAACATAAGGGGGAGGGGAATATTGAGTTACCATTTATTTTACTTACTGAGTTTTGGAATTTTGATTTCACTAGGCTCAAGAACAGCTGCAAGCAGAGGTGCTAAGGTATAAAGCCAAAATTGAAGATCTGGAAGCGACTCTGGCTCAGAAAGGGCAGGTAGGCATTCAGTTGCTGGCTCTTCTGCACATGCAAACAATTCAGTCTGACCATCCTCTAGCCCTGTGCATGGACCACACCCAGGACACGGCTTGGCTCTCCACAGTGACCTTTCTCAAACTATGTCAGAATGTTCAACTCGATGTTTCTGTCCCTGGTGTTTTTCTGGCCAGAGTGTGAACCCCGCTACAACACGAATGAGGTTGGGCAAGAGAGAGAAGGCCAGAGGAAGAGGAGCCCTGTACTTATAGCCTAGG
This sequence comes from Meles meles, assembly GCF_922984935.1. Taxonomy (NCBI): domain Eukaryota; kingdom Metazoa; phylum Chordata; class Mammalia; order Carnivora; family Mustelidae; genus Meles; species Meles meles. Next base: position 98,901,221 of record NC_060068.1, read on the forward strand.
GTGGTCGCAAGCTGCTGAGACAAAGACCCGCCTCTCCAGCTGCATTCTTTGCCTCTATGCTACATTTATGGTTCTGCATTTTAATGTTTTCCATCCATATGTATCTAGCCTGTGTGCATTCTGACCCTTTTCACTTTTTGCCTGTGTGGTCACTTCTGAGTCCCCGGAAGGCTGGTCCTGGATTATTCAGTCTGAAAAAGTTAGAAATTAGTGAGTGTCGATGAAAAGGGGGTGATATTTTCCTGGCAACTTTGGCCCCGATGTCTTTTGAGGAAGGAGCTGATAACAAGGGGTGGGTGTCATTTACCAGCCATCAGCAGGCCACCAACCTGGGTGAGAAGATGACTCTGGCCAAGTCGTTTGACGACACACGCCCTCTTGTGCCACTCTGAAATGCTGACTGCGCGATATTCTTTGTCAAACAGGACTCACACTGGGTAGAAGATAAACAACTTTTCATTAAGAGAAACCAGGAGCTTTTAGAAAAGGTATGTTGGGCGCAACACCCTAGTGGGGCAGAGGAGAAAACAATGAGAGATCCAGGAGCAGCAGGGGGTCCTCTCAGGAGTGGCACCGGGGCTGGGGAAGGGGAGGCTTTTCTGGCGCTGTGCTCTCCTCTTCTGCGTGCTCAACCGCATTCCTGTCACCACCATCACCATCAGTTAGTGGCCCGTGTGCATGGCTCTGTGCTGGCGTTGTGCCAACTTGAGGGGATGCGATACCGAAGCCTATTGATTTGTTGACCATATATATATATATGTACTGTTTGTGTACTGTACATACATACATATATATATATATACACACACACACACAAACACACACCCCCACAGGTGCACACATCCTATGTGGTTGTCTATCTATAAAAAGCACATTACAAATGGGACTTGTTATTTTGTGCAAGGCAGAGACAGAATATGACTCCAAGACAACGCTGCAAACCAGAGTAGACTGTGTTCTCACTTTTAATTGTTTTGCTAATCTTGGCTATTTATATACATATACATATATATATATATATATATATTTTAATGGGAGAATATTTTAAAAGATGTATCTAAGGCGCAAAACAGCATGTCCAGGAGGTTGCTCAACAAATCAAGATGCAAAAGCATGGTGTAGGCCCAGTAGATATAATTGATTTGTCTCTGAACATAGGCTTTGATTGGGGCAATGAAATACAACAGAGACCATTTTAAATTTAAGGTGGTTTTTTCTTTAGTTTTTACCTTCTGTAAATCTAGTGAAAAGATTGCAATATATATTATTCTTGGGGGAAAAAACAGACTTTGAAAGCCCATTTGAATAAGGGAAATAATTCTGTAGGTTCATCCATTTGTTATGTAGAAATTATTTTAGGATTATTTCTGCCACTATTCAGTAGCCTTGGCTACTGAAATTAACCACAACACTCTCGTAAGCATGAGAAGGGAAAGAAGATTCTTATCCTTCCTCCCCTCTAGTCTAGCAAAGTCCTTAGCCTACCTCCCTTTCTGAAGGATGAGACAGTGCTGATGTATAGAAGGCGGGTGGGTATTCCAGGATTGGGAACTGGTACTTCAGGGGTGGGGGATCTCTCTAAAGATACTTCATCACAAGTTGGTCCTGTGAGCCACTGACCTGATTGCCAGTGTTAATTGCCAAAACCAGAAATCTCCCCAAATATCTGATCTTGGATCCAAATTTAAGATTCTAAGTAGCAGACACTCTTTGGTCATCTAAGCCAACTTCTTAAAACTTTTGAAAGTTTGCTTGACCACAATTATCTGAATGTAAATCTAAATCTAAGTGTAAAAAACTTGACTACATTAATTAATGTCACTAATATTTCACTAGTTCCCCATCTTTATTTTCCTATAATTGTTCTATGTCCTGAGACTAGAGAAAAAAGTTTTTAGTAGTCTTAGAGATGCCTGGTAATAAGTGTTAATTACATTTCTTTACACTTAAAAACTAATTCCAATTACATCTTCTGTCTGATTTTGTTCAGTCTTGATTTTTTTGGGCTAAAAGGGGGAATTTATGGGCTCAAGTTTCTGTGAGTAAAAGAAAACCACAGTGACAATAAAGCTAAACATCCTACTTCAAGTGGGTATACTTGAGAAAGTAAGATTCATCCTATGATTAAAAGCCCCTGGGTTGTTATTTCTAAATTCAATATTTTAAATAGTTCCTGTGTGTAAGGCCCATTCACACAGCTCATATCTCAAGGCAGCCCAAACCTATTACAGATCATGAAAATGTTTTGATCCCTTGTGGACACGGACCTGTCTTATAGGGTGAGGCATGTGTTACATAACTAACTTAATTCCATGCTTCATCACATTATAGGAGAATGCTTACAGGAAAACAGAGGGAAAAGATGTCACTTCTAAATGGGTAGACAAAGGAAGCCTCTTTTGGTAGGGAATGTTAGAGTTCTGTGTTCAAGGAAAAGTAGGAGTTCCTCACACAGAAAAGGAAATGGAGGGATTCCCTTTTAGGCAGAGAGATGAACAAAGACACAACTCCTGGCAGGTAGTCCACAGGGTAGATGAGGGGTTTCCGATTCTTGTGTGTGTGTCATCACATGTGAGTGTGTACATGTACAGAGATGACCGTGAGAATATTTAAGGCTAGAAAGCTAGGTGCTGACCAGAGTATAAAGGTTTTTGAATTCCATATTGATGAGTTTGGCTTTATTCTGTGGGTAACTGGAACTCAGTGAAGTTCTGTATATGATCAGAGCTATTTATATGAATTTTTCTGACCATTTGTAACTCAAAAACAAGAGGTATCGGTCTCTACTATGTACACCATTAAATGTAGTGCCAGGACACCATCCCTGACCCACAGCAAAGACCTAATTAGTACTCTCAGATTCACTACTCAGAGGGTCCCCAGACATTATCTCAATGAATTCAGGTGTCTCTTAGCATTTTCCCCTATGATGCAAAAAGTCAGCCAAAGGATAACTAGAAGGAAACCCTAAGACTTATTTATTCACATCTACTTGGGATTTTTTATTTCATAGTCTGGATGATTTATTCACCAACTAAATGAGTGCTCTCCGTGCTTGCTTTGCTAAATTATAGATGGTTTTTACAATGTTCACCTAACTTGAGGATTTACTTTATTAGATAGAAAAACAGGAGGCAGAAAATCACCGGTTACAACAGGAACTACAGGATGCCCGAGACCAGAATGAGCTGCTGGAGTTTCGAAACCTAGAGCTAGAAGTAAGGAAATGATAATGATTATGATAATGATAATAAAAATAATAGCAACAATTAACATGCACTGAACACATTCTATGTGTGAGATGCTAAATTAAGCATTTCAGATGCCTACTGTCCTTCTACCTCAACACCCATAATCGAGATTTTATAGATGAGGCAATTGAAATTGAACAACTTCAATCAGGCCCAAGACCTGATGCAAGTCAGAATTGTCTGCTCAGATACTGTACTTTTCGACACAATTGCCTTCAAGAACAAGAATGAATAATTTTTAAATAGTTTACATAATAGATTTCAAACTTCATTGATATTTCATAACTTTTTTTTTTCCATTTTATTTATTTTTTTCAGCGTAACAGTATTCATTCTTTTTGCACAACACCCAGTGCTCCATGCAAAACGTGCCCTCCCCATTACCCACCACCTGTTCCCCCAACCTCCCACCCCTGACCCTTCAAAACCCTCAGGTTGTTTTTCAGAGTCCATAGTCTCTTATGGTTCGCCTCCCCTCCCCAATGTCCATAGCCCGCTCCCCCTCTCCCAATCCCACCTCCCCCCAGCAACCCCCAGTTTGTTTTGTGAGATTAAGAGTCATTTATGGTTTGTCTCCCTCCCAATCCCATCTTGTTTCATTTATTCTTCTCCTATCCCCCTACCCCCCCATGTTGCTTCTCCATGTCCTCATATCAGGGAGATCATATGATAGTTGTCTTTCTCCGATTGACTTATTTCACTAAGCATGATACGCTCTAGTTCCATCCACGTCGTCGCAAATGGCGAGATTTCATTTCTTTTGATGGCTGCATAGTATTCCATTGTGTATATATACCACATCTTCTTTATCCATTCATCTGTTGATGGACATCTAGGTTCTTTCCATAGTCTGGCTATTGTAGACATTGCTGCTATAAACATTCGGGTACACGTGCCCCTTCGGATCACTATGTTTGTATCTTTAGGGTAAATACCCAGTAGTGCAATTGCTGGGTCATAGGGTAGTTCTATTTTCAACATTTTGAGGAACCTCCATGCTGTTTTCCAGAGTGGTTGGACCAGCTTGCATTCCCACCAACAGTGGAGGAGGGTTCCCCTTTCTCCACATCCTCTCCAGCATCTGTGATATTTCATAACTTTTAAAGTAATCATTTCCATCCTTCATTGAATTGTGACTCATAAAAATGTTACCTCAAGAATTATATTTCCAGTTGTGCTATATACAAAAATATTTTGTTACACACTTGAATTTGTGAGTAAACTTTTTTAATCTATAAAACATTTATGCAAAAGGCCAAGAAGCAAGGTAACTTGTTTTAGGAAATACCTTGGTTAACCTGACCAAATTTCTTTCCTTTTTTTTTTTTTTTTGTAGTAAAACATATCAATCAAATCAGATTTTTATTGTATCACAAAGAATCTGGCCTGGGGGCCACCTGGTTGGCTCAGTCAGTAGAGCATGTGACTTTTGATCTCAGGGGTCATGAGTCCAAGCCCCACGCTGGGTGTAAAGATTGCTTAAAAACAAACAAACAAAAAAACGGGCACCTGAGTGGCTTAGGCAGTTAAGAGTCTGACTCTTGATTTCAGCTCGGGTCATGATCTCAGGGTTGACATCAAACCCCATGTTGGGCTCCACAGTGGAAGTGGAGCCTCCTTAAAATCTCTCTCTGCCCCCAACTTTCCCTCTCTAAAAAAAAATAAAAATGAAAAAGCCTGACTTCTTTGGAGCACCTGGCTGGCTTAGTCAGAAAAGTGTGCAACTCTTGACTGGAGGATCATGAGTTCTAGCCCCACATTGCAGGTAGAGATTACTTAAAAAAATTTTTTTTAAAGAACCTGGCTTAGAATCTCATTGAATGTATGTGGATACATAAAGATAAGAAAATTTCCCATTGGATGGTTCTGTTATTTTGCCAGGAGTTTCTTTTTGAAGGTTTTTTTGGGGGGTTGTTTTTTTGTTTTGTTTTGTTTTCAAATTAGATCTGGATAGAGTTAGAATTTGGTTTTCCTCAATGAGGAAAGAGCAAAGTCCTGTTTAGTAGCTCACATATCTTCATCATAAAGCTCGAGTGGATTGAATATGCAAAAAGGCTATTAGCAGCCATAAAACTTCATGGGTCTCTTTCTCTGTGACACCTGAAAGCTCTAAATATTAATGTAGTTTAAATGGGAATTGCACTTCTGACATTTTTCTGATCAAAAATCTTGCAAGACTAAATGACAGCATCTATAAATTCTTCTACCATACCTCTTAGTTGATCAGTCAGTTCTTTTCCACTAAATTAAAGCATGGAACATCTTGATTTTTTTTTTTTTTCCACATGACATTGATAAACTACTGCAGTAGCATTAAAGAGAGAACACACACAACTGGTTTAATGTTTGATCAGTTGTTCCTTTTTTTTTTTTTAATTCCCATATATTCTTCACTATATTTCAAGGAAAGAGAGAGACGATCCCCTCCATTTAACCTACAAATTCACCCATTCTCTGATGGTGTGAGTGCTCTACAGATCTACTGTATGAAAGAAGGTGTCAAGGTAGGCAGATACTCAATTCTTTATGATTGTAAAAAGTAGAAGAACTGGGAATTGGAAAAGGGGAGGTTGTTCATCACTTTTGTTTTTTAGTCACTGGGTGTTATTTTGATAACAACTATGTAGCAACTGAAAAGAGTTGCATCTAGGCATCAGGCTGGCTCAGTTAGTAAACTCTTGAACTCAGGGTTGTGAGTTTGAGTACCATGTTGGGCATTGGAGCCTACTTAAAATAAATTTTTTTAAAAGATTTGTTAAAAGAAGATGTGTGACAGATGTGTGAATGGGAATAGCGGAGAACATTGGAACAGAGCAGGGTAAAGAAGATACAGATTCAAAATATTAAAATAATTACCCTTAATTATCTAGGGGAAATATTAAATAAACTCAGTACTTTGATAAACAGATTTCAAGTATACCAGATAAAGTATTTGTCGAGTCCCTTTGTTATGCTGTCCTAAGTGCAATGAGATTCATAAGCTTGGAATTTTGATGTTTGAAGCGACCTTAAAGATCATCTAGTCTACCATCTCTTTTGATTACATTTAATTTAGGGAAGATTTTTCTTTTAGAAGGACTTATGATTTATAACATGTTCTTCATTTAGATAAAATGTAATTCTGTCTTTAGGGATATTGGGATCCATTTTAAACATTAAGGTTGAATGGCGGTGGCTCCATCTCCTGGAAAATATATTGCCCTTCAATGTAATGAAATCATGTGGTGGATATCTATCCCAGAGGGAAAGATGGGAAGCCTTCCGCTGTTCCTGGTCTCTCCTTGACCTTGTGCATGGCCCTTCCTACTCCCACTTGAGCTACCAGATAATACCCGCTTTTGTTGCCTTCTCTTTACCAGTGAAACTGAGGTAGACCTCCCATTCCTGGTGGTAGGGGTCGGATGGACTGCTATCTGGATGTGAGTAAGAGGAAAGAGGTGTACTAATGAAGTAAAAAGTGGGAGGAAGATTAGACAGTAAAATTGCGTTTCCTTGTTTTCCATCCTAAACCTCTTTCATGGTGTTTAAACTTCTGTCCTTCCTCAACTGTGCAAAATTTGTAAAACAGAGGAGTTTGTTGGCTTTTTTTTTTTTCCAGCTCTAATGAAATGAAAAGGACTTTACTTTGTCTTTTCCTGAGATACTTTTCTTCGATAAATCTCAAACAACTTACTCTAGTGGATGAAATTTATATGCAGGGGAACTTTTTCAAAGAGTTCAGCTGCTTCAAACTGACTCAAGAAATACAGTTAAAATGAGCTATTTTCCATAGCATGAAATTAATGCTAAAAAATGGAATGTGCTGTAGTTTTCTACGTGGCAGTCAAAATCACAACCAGGTCAGAATTCCATTAATTAGAATGAAATTAGTTGATTATATTTATTACCTGTTACTTTTCTACCTACAATTTATCCTGGTTCAAAAAAATTGACAATTAATAAGAAAAAAACTTAATGAAAGAATCCCAAGTTTGTACTATATCCTAGACTCTTTCACATACCATCTCTATCCTCAAAATCAGCCTATGAAGGAAGTATTTTGGAACTGGTGAAATTGAGAATGAACTGTTAAGTCATTTGCCAGGTTCACACAGCTTGAAAGAAGCAGAGTGAAAAGATAAAACCATGTGTGCCTGACTGAAAACAACCCAAGGAAGTATGGGTCTTAAAATGTCTTCTCATTGTTACAGGTCAAGCAGTGATAGAATAGTAAGCCGCATTTATGTCTTTGATTTGAATATATTCCTTGATATTGCAGGATGTGAACATTCCTGATCTCATAAAGCAGCTTGATATCCTGGGTGATAATGGGGTAAGTAATGAATTGATTAAGGGCAGTAAATATATGAATTTGCCCAAAGAGAAGCAAGAAATACTTTCCAGGGCATCACATGTAAAATAATAGCAAGTGAGAAGCCATGTTCACTTAAGGCTGTAGCTCTTTGAAGAGAATCAATCATTTATCAAACAAGTTGGTTGAGGGGTTACAAGGCTCTCCGGAAGGCAGAGGCAGAAATGGGAACTGGTGAAGTGCTTTTCATGGGCTGGTTTCACGTTTGAATGCGGACCACATCTGCAGTGATTAAAGCTAATTACCTTCTCACTGTTGCCTGGAGCCATCTAACATGAAATTAATCAGTCATGCAGTTGCAAATGCTGCTAAATAGTAGGGTTGGTGGCAGCCCCATAAAAATGGACCAGGAAACTATAATCTCTTTTCTTTCTAAAAACACCTTCCAGGCAGGGTCAAGGTGTATTAATTCAGTGGGAGGACCATTCATTGAGATATTATAGGAATGATGCATATAGGTTGAAGGAGTCACCCATTTTTTACCTTGAAAAATCATCAAAGGAGAGAACAGAATCCATTAAATCACATCAAACCACTATGAAAAGATTACTTGTTATTTCATTTTGGGTTCTGCTTTTCTCATAACCTATTAGCTAAGTATGCACGCAGTGAAACACAAAATCAAATCAGTATTAGAGATATAAAAGAAATCACATTTAATGTCCTTTTACGTGTTTTGAGTGAACTTTTTGTTGAGAATTGTTACTAAGAATGTTATGTTCCATACTTGCATATGTGGTAGTATCTATGGCAGGCATTTAGGCAGTATATTCAGATAGTGCAAATTATCATAACTATCCTCAGCCTCTTTTCTTTATTTCTCTCTCTTTTGGCAGAACTTAAGAAATGAAGAACAAGTGGCCATAATTCAGGCCAGCACTGTGCTGTCCCTGGCAGAAAAGGTAATACATCAAACTAACATTCAAATCATCTCAATGTCTGACTTCACACCTAAAGAGCAGGGTAGGGTTGAAGGATGGTCTCTTTGCACATGACTTTGTGTTACTGAATACCTAATAAGTATCCTTTTTTTTTTCAGGGTGATACAACCCCAATAGAATGGGAACACACACAAAAAAATTCTACACACTGATCTGGGGTGGGTGGATAATTCTTGCTTTGTAGTTGTTTAAAACATGGAAAACTTTCTGGATTACCTTATCCAAACAATCCCTCCCAAACTGGGACAGCAGTAAGGAAGAGTTTGGTCAAGAGATGGTAAAATGGCGCCTGGCTCTTTTTATGCTCTCTTCCCTGGCTGCGTACAGACCAGTTGTCCCCGACTGATTCTATAATTCGGTGTTGGCTCACTGCAGTCTCATTCAGAAAGCCCAACCTGGGGACTGGCAGAAGAGCAACACTGAGTGTGCTCTGGCCCCCTTGTGTCGAAACCTGGTAAATGGTAGGAAGAGAGACAAAGAGCCAAGTGGAGAAGCTTGATGCAGCTTGGTGCAGCAAGAATCAGCACATACCTGAGAGGCTTGTGTACCTGGTTGGATACAGTGACAACTGTATAAATTCCTTGAGATGCTTTCTTAATTCCTAAATGCGTAGAGTTTGTTATAAATTAAATGAAACCATAAACAAGCTGATTTGCCTTCTCTAGTCAGAAGTGAGGGAATCCTCCAGGTCAAATGACCTATTGACATACTATGACATAAAGGGAAAAAATGTAGGGAGAGGCAAGGACTACTATAAAATAAAAAGTTACTTAAGAAATATTGAAATTAGGGGCGCCTGGGTGGCTCAGTGGGTTAAAGCCTCTGCCTTCGGCTCAGGTCATGATCCCAAGGTCCTGGGATCAAGCCCCGCATCGGGCTCTCTGCTCCGCGGGGAGCCTGCTTCCTCCTCTCTCTCTGCCTGCCTCTCTGCCTAGTTGTGATTTCTCTCTGTCAAATAAATAAATTATTAAAAAAAAAAGAAATATTGAAATGATCCTTTTTTGGATCCTGATTCAAGGACACTAAGTATGGAAAAAAAACATTTTGCTGACAGCTGGGGAGATTTTAATAGGACCAGGAATGAGATAACAAAAGGAGTTCATGTTCATTTTGCAAGGTATAAAAATGGTCTTTGAGGGGCGCCTGGGTGGCTCAGTGGATTAAGCCTCTGCCTTCAGCTCGGGTCTTGATCTCAGGGTCCTGGGATCCAGCCCCGCATTGGGCTCTCTGCTCAGTGGGGAGCCTGCTTCCCCCCCCCCCGCCCCCCTTTGCCTGACTCTCTGCCTACTTGTGCTCTCTCTCTGTGTCAAATAAATAAAATCTTTAACAACAACAACAAAAAATGGTCTTTGAATTAAGGATTTTTTTAAAAGGACTTATCTGTTAGGGATATATACTGAGGTATTTACCTGTGAAATGATACCTGGAATTTGCTTTGTAAAATCTTACTTCCTTTATGATTTAATTACAGACCTATCACTTTCCCTCTCCACAAAAAATTAATAGCACCACATTATCTCTAACTTAAGGTTTAAAATCCAGAACTTGCCATGAGAACCTCGAGGATCTGGCCCTTAGCTGCTTCTCCAGGATTCCACTTGTTTCTTTGGTTCATAGCTAAGGTCCAGCCATATACAAATCCTTCTGGGACCCCAATCTTCTCTCTCTGTCTCTCCCCATCTCTATCACTGTTTCCATCCCTTGGCCCTTTACACTGTTCTCTTTGCTTAGAAGATATTCCCGTCTTCCTTTTCTACCTCGGTCTGGCTAAATCTGAGCCATTAGACATCCCCAACGTAGGGAAGCCTTCTTATTCACCCAAGCCCAGTTAGGGGCTTTTTTCTCTGTTTCCACAGTGAAGTACGCATCGACTACTATGACTTTTAACAACTATAATGTGGCTGCTCATTTTTTGCTGTTGTTATAGGCCCCCCAACCACCTACTGCTAGACTTTAAGCTCCATGAGGGCAAATATGATATCCATATTTGTTTGCCTAGCTTTTCACAACAGTCAAGCACATCTAAGAGGTGGTCAACAAATGTTTACTGAAGGAGTGAACAAGTGACTATGAATGTCCACAGGACAGTGTTCCAGTGACATCCAGTTGGATGAAGAAAACAACGTCTGTATTCCCAGGTCTGCTACGTTTACTTGGCAGCGAAAGCCAGAGTGTCTCATTCAGTTGGACTCCTAAAGGACTACAATTCTTTATTGCAAGAAAAGTCACCTTAGTTTGGGAATACCAAGAAAATTTGCCTTTCTGTAAAAGGCAAGGATTCGGGACATGAAGAAAATGAGAGGGAAATGAAAAAATATATATAAATAGGAAAAAGAAAAGGGAAATGAGTCTCTGTGCCTCACATTTACTTAAATTATTGGAAGAAATCTTCCATTTCCTGCCCTGTGTGATGGGTGGTGCAACTTGAACTTGACCATAATTAACACTTGCATAGGGCTTCTTTTGCAGTTGGCACTGTTCTAATTGCCAAAGTCTTGGTATGACTGTTCTATGCGAGGAATTTCTATGTAAGGAATCCAAAGCACAGAGAAGGTAGGTAGGTAACGGCCCCAGTCACACAGCTAGAAAATGATGGACTCAGGATTCATACTCAAGCAGTCTGCTTGCAGAGTCCATGATCTTCTTAACCACTGCACCCAAATTCCCTTAAAGCATCTTATTGAAAGCAAGAGGTGCCCTATGTGGAGCCTGTAGGACCTGCTCTTTTAGAGCTTTGGTGAATTAGATCGTGCCTCCCCACTCACCTCCTTTGCAGGACAGGTATGAGGGGTTCAGTTGAACATGTACGGAGGGATGACAGTGTGCTTAGCACTGAAGATCTAAATGGAAGAACTAGTGCTCCTATAGTCTCGGCAGTTACCTTCTGTGCAGGTCTTCACAATTCACAAGTTTCAAAGTCACCTTCTACCTTTGGGAATCACAGGTGAACATTTCTATCTCCCAGGAGTTCTAAATGTGAATCTTGAAGTTTCTGATACTGCAACTTTGAATAGCATTCGGCTGCCTAGGAATATAATCTATATATAGATTATAATCAGAGATTATATATATAATCTCAGATATATAATATAATCAGAGATTGAACCTAGACAAATGTCCTCCAAGTAAATCATCTTATGACTTTATATTAAAAATAGTAAGAGCAGGGACGCCTGGGTGGCTCAATTGGTTGAGTGTGTGACGCTTGATTTTGGCTCAGGTCATGATCTCAGGGTCAGGGGATCAAGCCCCATGTCGGGATCCACACTCAGCAGGGAGTTGGCTTGAAATTCTCTCTCTCCCTCCCACTCTGTCCCTCCCCCTGCCTGTGCTCGCTTGCTCTCTCTCTCTCTCTCTCTCTCTCTCAGAAAAAAATAGCAAGAGGGGCGCCTGGGTAGCTCAGTCAGTTAAGCGGCTGCCTTCAGCTCAGGTAATGACCCCAGGGTCCTGGCATCGAGCCCTGAGTGGGGGTCGCTGTTCAGCGGGGAGCCTGCTTCTCCCTCTCTTGCTCCCCTGCAAGTGCTTGTGCTCTCCCTGTCTCTCTCCCTGTCAAATAAATAAAATCTTAAAAAAAAATAGTAAGAACAGTGACCATAGTGAGACCATGTTATGGGCCAGGTACTGCACAGATCTCATTGTTGTTTACAGCTGTCCTATAGTCATCCACTGTTTGCATTCTCCACATGAGGACGTTGAGACGTGGGCTTCAGGAACATCTCCTGCATCACAAGTAATAAGGGCTTCGAGTCAACACATAAATGTGTATCTAAAGCCCATGACTGAACTGCTTCAATTTACTATACTCTTAAAAACACTGTTTACAAGAGAATTTGTTTCTCAATGATAAATGGGCAGCAAGTGAAAAGAAGCATTTTGATAAAGCTTGATGGTATACAGTTGCATTATGAGGCTATTTACCCATGACTTTTGATGGAAATTTGCTTCAGGGGGAAGCCACGTGCATGTTCAAGAACTCAGATTGTATCCCTTCCAGTCTCTCTGGGCATTTCTTCCTTCCCTTAAGAGGCTGTCAAACATGGTGTCCCCTTGTGAATATCAAGGCCTTGGTATATAGAAAAAATGCTCAGTGTACCACATGATTTATCACAGATAAACTAAAAAAGAAATTTCTAATAGGCAAATTTCTAACAGTGTAGAAGTACAAAAATACATTGTAATCCCAAACTAGAATTTATTGGGTACCCAGTATATTCAATACACTGTAAATAGTGCCTTACATTAACTGTATCCTTTAATCCTCAAATTATCAACCTATTTTATAGGAAAGAAAGTTGAGGCTTAGAGAAATCAGACAACCTTTCAAGGCTGCACAACCATGAAAAACTTGAATTGGGATTAGACCCAAGGCAGTGTGCCTTTAGAATCCCTACGATTATAATGCCCAGCTGCCTCCCTAAGGGATAAGCTGATATTTAACTTAGGAGAGACCCATTATAATAATTTGTTCTATTAAACCAAATATTTGGTAAGCTCATGCCATGTTATTCAAGATCTAATTTTACTCAGGGTGCTCATCAGTGTTAACATCAGTGCTATTTACCAGGATGAGATACTCTAAGTATTATGAAAGATGGGTTTTTTTTTATGTGATTTAAAATGTCTCTACTCAACAAAAATGATTCTTCAACACTTAGCTGTTGGCAGCTTCATATACTGAAAAACTGCCATTTCTCCAATCTCACCTGGCCTTCTTTCTTTTATCATGTTTCCCCCAACCATAGAGAATTGGATATCTCTTCTGCTTGAAACCGTCCCGTCATTTTTGCCTAATCATCTCTGACTCAGATTCATCAGACTCTGTTGCAGTTGTCACTTCCAAGAAAGCCTCCTATGGTATTCTCTAATGAAGGCCAAAAAAAAAAAAAAAAAAAATCATGTTGGTCTTATTCAAAACCTTAGTATATAATGCAGTGCCTGACACATATTTAGACATCCATGAATGCATTTGTTGAATGAAAGAACAAATGAATGAATGTATGACTATATTTCCTGACCTAAGACATAAAATGCACCAAGTTTTTACTTCAGTTCTCCTCTGCTTCTGAGATATAAGAATAGACAAAGCAACTCAGTAGACTACATGATATACACCATATCAAGCAATCGTTTCAGACTTTTCTGTCTTGTTTACTCTTTAGTGGATCCAGCAAATTGAAGGAGCAGAGGCTGCCCTACACCAGAAAATGATGGAATTGGAAAGTGACATGGTGAGTACAAAGATGAGGTATCAGAAAAACGACGAAAAATTGACAAGGCAAATGGAAAACAACCATTTTCTACCAGTTTTATCTGGCACTGAAAATCAAGTTTGCAGCTTCCCAGTATTTTGTGTACAAACTATGGAACAGAATTCCTGGAAGTATCCCATAATTTCAAGTTATATTCTTCAAAAATATGTTGTATTTTTATAATATTTCTATAAACTCATACTGAAGAAAAATTCAATTAAGTGTTTTCCCCCCTTAGGTAAATAATTTTTCCACCATATAGAGTCATAGTAAAAATTACAGAAATGGTGGGTGTAACTCTGATTTTAAAAATCTCCAAATCATCTCATGCCCGTTAGGATGGCCGCTATCAAAAAACAAGATAAATGTTGGTGGGCATGTGGAGAAATTGGAACCTGTGCATTGGTGGTAGGAATGTGAAATGGTGTGTGGCTGCTAAGGAAAATACTATGGTGATTGCTGAAAAAATTCAAAATAGAATTACCATCCAATCCAGCAATTCCATGTTTGGGTATATGCCCAAATTTATTGAAGATAGAGTCTCAAAAAGTATAGTCATGTTCAAAGCAGCATTATTCAAATAGCTTAAACATGAAAGCAGCCTAAGTGTCTATCAGCAGATGAATGGATAGCAAAATGTGGTCTATATATACAATGAATATTATTCAAGCTTTAAAAAGGAAGGAAATTGTATGATATAGCATGGATGAACCTCAAGGGCATAATACTAAGTGAAATAAGCCAGTCACAAAAAGACAAACACTGGATGATTCCACTTACATCAGTATTCAGAGTAGTCAAACTCCTAGAAAGTAGGGACAATGGCTATCGGGCTAACAGGAAGAGAACTTGGGGTGTTATTATTGTTTAATGGATATAGTTTCAGTTTGGCAAAATGAAAAGCATTTTGGAGATTATAAATATCCTTAACACTACTGAACTGTACACTTAAAAATGGTTAAGAGCATAAAATTTATGTTGTGTGTCTTTTACTACAATTAAATTTTTTTTAAGTTCCCAAGCACAAGAATTATTAATTATAACTTAGAGGAATACATTAGAATTTTATAACTGTACTGTCATTGGTGTTATTACACTAAAAACCAGGTAGTGATTCCTATCAGATTAGGGAATCCTATAATAAGGACGACTTGTATTTATATAGTATGTGACAACTTACACATCTTTTGCTATATTTTACATGGACTTTCTATTTTGCCAAAAGGTTAGAATCTAAAGTCAAAGCATGTGACAAGAACTGTAAATCCTTAAAAAAACAAAAACAACAACAACCCAAGAACCTTGAAAACTCTTCAGATATACAAATTATTAATTACCCAGTCAGCCTGTACTGGTCACTGTTCTAGGCTCTGGAGCTCAGAGGTAATCAGAAAAGTCACCAGCACAGGGGCGCGTGGGTGGCTCAGTGGGTTAAAGCCTCTGCCTTCGGCTCAGGTCATGATCCCAGGGTCCTGGGATGGAGCCCCACGTCGGGCTCTCTGTTCAGCAGGGAACCTGCTTCCTCCTCTCTCTCTGCCTGCTTGTGATCATTGTCTATCAAATAAATAAATAAAATCTTTAAAAAAAAAAAAAAAGAAAGAAAAGTCACCAGCACAAATGCTGCATGCAGACAGTCTCTCCAAAGTGGATTCTGTCAAGTTTTCCTCCAGTGTTGGAAGATGTCCTTGTTCCTTCAGTTAAGCACACAAAGAAAGAATTGTTGACTGTACTTTGCGGCTACATCATACACAAAGATTTATTTTTAAATGCTAATGGCAAGATGCTAGCAATGTGAGAGCTTGCATGTGGAAACTGAGGACAAGCAGGGGAACTTTAGGTTGAAGTCCCAGCTCGTCCAGGTTTTGTGGCAGGAGCAGAAGCTCTCTCTTAAGTTATTCTCTAAATCATTATCAACCTTTGTGTTTGCTAATTGTACACAGATAATTTTGAATAATTTTTATTATGTTTTATTATGCCACTGTGCATATTACATTCCTAAACATTCTTACAAAAATAGACCCTGCCAATATATTGGCACAGATATACTTATTAGTTACTAACTTACCTTGTGAAAATCGGATCTGTCCTTAACCATGTACTCTCTTGGACTGGCATAAAAATCCTTTAAAACATTCCATGTGGATTGGTCATTCTGTCTTTTATACTTCTTTCCACTGATTTTCACATTCCCTGTGTGAGGCTATGAAAACTGAACTATTTCCCATTTCCCTAACAGACAATATCTTTGACCCTGCAAATGCTAATGACTTGTCTTATGGTGAAATTTGAGAAAAATTTATCAGTACAATTTATATTAATCAGTATAATTTATCACTTCCTAGTAAACTCAATTGACTCTATTTCTCATTATGGTCCCCTTTTTATAGGAACAGTTCTGCAAAATAAAAGGCTATCTAGAGGAAGAACTAGACTACAGAAAACAAGCTCTCGACCAAGCATATATGGTAGGTACAGCAAGCACTAAAGACATCCAGTTTACTCCACAGTTCTCTTCTGTGGAGTAAAGCATCCCGGTTCACTTGTCATGCCAAGTGCTTGGATAGACCATGATGTGAAGCTCATGCATTCAGTGGCTTCCAGTTCCGGTTTTAGAACAAATACATCCCTACCTTTTTCCTATTATAATAATCTTACAATACTTAATAAGTATTTAATTACACTTCATTTAAAAAAATTAAGTGTATGTTATTATAAAATGCTTTAATGAATGACAGATTGGGTGGTACTGTGGATTAAAGAGAAATTTTATTAAATCCAATTGTTTGGAGGCCTAATGTAGTGATAGAATGATAGAGTCTTTAATGTCTGCTATATACATTTTTACTTCACGTTTCTCCCAATGAGTCTGCGAAGTATAGGTAATCTGATTATTCCTATATTACATAGGAGAGAACGAAGGCTTGGAGAGTAAAAGAACTTTGCCTGACAAAACAAGCGTGTAACGCTGGTGTGGGCTTCACTACCATAATCCAGCCACAGTATAGAAGGCTCTTTGGTGAATGGGCTGTGCCTTTTTCTCTCCTACTGAACGTTGTGCTGACTGAGGAGCACATTTGCTTCATTCCCCGTACCAAATTCGTAATCCATAATTGCTAATATTGAGCTACAGCCTGTGTGTCTTCTAAGCCCCCACCCCACCTTTAATTCACAGTAATGACTCAGGACAAAAAGACCAAACTTAAAAGAGGAACATTTCAAGGAGTTGCTAGTAGAGGTTTTTATAATGCTTTCCTGGAAGCAGCCTGAGTCACTTTGGGGATAAGAGTGAAGCACTTAGCCCCTGCTTGTAACAAAGATGAATTAGTCTTCCCTTCCAAAATGAGTAAGAGATTCTGAGCACCACTTGATGGGGAAAGGAGAAAATGAGAGTTGATCCCTGGAGAATGAAGAAGGAAGCACTTGCCCCCTCCCTTCCTACCCTTTTATCCGTGCCTCCTCCACCTGTACATGATAGGGTTCTGTTATGTGTTTGTGTGTCCCATGACTGAGTACTTGTTCAGACAACCACATTTAATGTTAAAAAGATGAGATCTCCTTAGTCCAGCACAAGAGCTAGGAAAACACCCCTTACCGAGGCATAACCATCCACCTCTGTCAAAGTCACGGGGTAAGATTGTAGGTCTGGGCTCCTATATCTGAGGCATGTTAAAAAAATCACTAGGATATAAGGAGCAATAAACACTTCACCTAAAACAGAGAATACTCAAGGAGGCATTTTATAGCTAAAGCAGCTGTAAATCTCAGAGTATTAAAAAAAAGACCAATTTTGAAGACTCTAGGCCATTTTTAGATCATCTCTCTCAATTTGTATTTTAAGATGTGGAGACTGTACAGCCATCTTCAAGTTCATAGGTGTGTTTTGTGTTAGAGAGGTGACCTTTTATGCATGAAATGTATCTCCAGTTTCAAGTATTCCAACTTAGGCCACTTTTCAGTGCTTATTTCTGAAAGTACAGCCACCATGATAGATGTCTAAATATCTGAAGGACTGTCAAATGAAAGGAAACAAACTTATTCTCAGCTGCATTTGGGAATAAAAGGATAGACAGTTCTCTTAGTATAGTAAGAACTTCTTCTAAATGAAATGGACAGGATCCCAGGAAAAAGAACAAATTCCCCATCAGAGAAGTTCACGTATTGTTAACTAGATGGCTTTTAGGGAATCCTACAAAGGGGATTAGCAAAATGATAGCCAGGCTGGACAAGCTCTGAAGTTTATCATATTGCTATGATCCTGTATGACTACAATGTGTGACTCTCCCACCACCATACACACAAGCGTCTCTGTTCACCTGCCACACATCAATGTTAAGTTCCAAAGTTAGACTTTTCTAATTCTGTTTGCCAGAGAATCCAGGAGCTAGAAGCTACTTTGTACAATGCTCTGCAGCAAGAAACTGTTATCAAGTTTGGTGAATTGTTAAGTGAAAAACAGCAAGAGGAGCTGAGGACAGCAGTAGAAAAGTTACGGCGGCAGATGCTGAGGAAGAGCAGAGAGTATGACTGTCAGATTCTTCAGGAGAGAATGGAGCTCTTACAGCAAGCCCATCAGGTGAGGACTGAGTGACTGCATCTGTGTAGGGTTGGTACTAAGCAAATGGGACTTAGTACTAAGCACATGGTACTGAGTATGGGTGTGGAGAAGCCCAGGAGCTATACACTATTTTCAGAGAGGCAAATAACTATTGTTTTCCATCTAGGCTCAGAGAGAGGATGATAGTTTTGTAAAGATTCAGTCTCAAGGAAATTGGCATTTTAGAAGCATTGCTCACTGCTGCTATTCTGGGTACTATTTTGTCATGAAATACCTTTTCAGTATCCTGGAGCCTGATTAGCTCCCTTATGCAGGGAAGCAAGAGTCTCCTCAGGACAGAACTAATGCCACTGTCCTGGTACTCATCCCAGTCCAGACCCTAGCCTGATCCAATTATCTGAATAGGGTAAAAGAGAACAAGGGCCTTTTCCTTTATTCCCAGAACAAACAGCAACACCAACAATGTCTGGAAGCTGCTGCGTACTTACTGGCTTTTGCTATGTCAGGAACTAAACTTGCATCCTTGTATTTAATCTTCACAGTAGCCCACTAAGGTAAGTATTCTTATGATCCCAATTGAAGAGATAATGATAGTGATAAGAGAGCTTAATTTTGCCCAAGATGACCCAGATAGAACTCAGAGAGCCAGCATGACTCAAGACCTATGCATCTGACCACTGCACTACACTGTCATACACAACCTGAATTATCTCTGATTTATGGGACTCATCGAGACCAGCAAGGCTCAAAAACACTCAATTTATAGCCAAAATTCTTAATTCCAACTCTCAGTTCATGCCTTAGCTTGACAGGTGAGGACTAGGGCCCTGGTCAAAAAGCAGATTCCAAAAGCTTCCCAAAATTGACAGTGGCAGGCTGTCGTGTTTGGTACTCAGAAGCTGAGACTAGGAACTGGTACAAAATCCAGATGGACTATGGAAGAAGTAAGAATCGTGTGATCTTCAGAGTTCAAGGTGAGTGAGCAAAGAGCAGGTTATTTTATGACACCAGTAAGAACAGTTTACGGGGAACATGACACTTAGCATACCTACTGTGTAACCAGGGGTTCTATGAATCTTTCTAGTTGGACAGACTATCCAAGGTAACGGGAGCTCGGCAGCCATTTTCCTGGAGATGGTCAGTGCATGCATGATTGTTTCATAGGCCCTTCAGATTCCATCGTAAACTTTTTTGTTTTTTTTGACCCTGAAAGAGTTTTCAAATCCTTTAATAATAGACTCCCTGGCATCATTTGTTGGGGAATGAAATTGTCTTCTGCATAAATTTCTTAGCTACAATAGCATTTAATTAATTTCAACAAATCAGGAGTTGTGCCGTGGAGCCACAGCAGTGTTTATTTTTAAGATTTACAAATTATTATCTGAATTGGTTTATGATTAAATTATTATCTGAATTGGTTTATGATTAAAAGCTATCATCTCTTTTGAGTCTTCAACCAGCTAAGCTGATTCACTCCTGAAAGACATGGTTTTATTTGCTTTAAGTTATCAGTCTGAACGGATAGGTATGTGACATTTCTAAGCCCCACAGATTCCCATTGAAATTCTCTATCTCTCAAGCAAATGTTCACTAGAAAATGCCTTTTCTAGTTATTATTTCTTACTCTTTGTCTGCCATTGTAATCAGTAGTTTTGATTTGAGAGAATTATTCCAGAAGTTCTTGGCCACAATTTGTCATACATCAGTGTATTATCCAGTTAAATCCTAGAGCATATTCCTAACTATTCATTGGACATTTCTCTTTGAATGTTTCACATATGAAACAGAGCTAAGTATTCATTCTTATCCTTACTGCTCCCTTCTTTCCCCATCTGCCTGCCTTGTCAGTAGAATTACAATTTCCTGAAGCACTCGTGCTGGAAACCCTGTTTCCAGGGTTTGTCCAAGGTTTGTCCAAGGTTTGTCCAAAGGACAAAACCCTTTGTCCTTTATCTCTAATAGTTAATATAGCACTGCATCTATCTAGCATTTCTCCTGAAATGTTTTTTTTAATATTTTATTTATTTGACACACACACACACAGATCACAAGTAGGGAGAGAGGCAGGCAGAGAGAGAGTTGGAAGCAGGATCCCTGCCGAGCAGAGAGCCTGATGCGGGGCTCTATCTCAGGACCCCGAGATCATGACCTGAGCCGAAGGCAGAGGCTTAACCCACTGAGCCACCCAGGCGCCCCTCTCCTGAAGTATTTTTGAAGCTGTTGCATTCTGTCCATACTTTTAACCCCAGGCATAAAGAACCTTTCAATACTGCAGCAGGCCCAGCTTCAGCCAGATGTCCTCTGATGTAACCCGATTCCACCATCTATGCATTTGTTCAGTCAGATTTTTAAATACACTTCCTAGACTTTGAACACCATGCCAGACATAGAGAATTTGCATGGACCCTGCCTTTACAAAGCTAAGGACCTACTGATGGAGTCACAGGAGACTAAGTCAAAGAAAAATAACTATAATTGGTGTCTCTTGACAAGGGGCATAAAAAACCATATGCAGTGTGCCTTGGGGACCCAGTTGTGGGGAAGACTTCCAGCTCTCCTCTCCTTAGTTCATCATGCGTATCATTGCAGATTCTTTCACCTTTTCTGATGGTACATTCTTCCTCAGAAGCCTCCATGATCCCAATTTCCAATTGAATCTGGTCCTATGCAGATCTCTCCATGTCCTTCATTAGCTGGCTTACCCTTTCCCTGAAAACCTGATCTGAGATAATCTGCAGAGCTTACCTTCCTCTCTACTCATGCAGACTTCTTCCTGGTACTACTTGGGCCATGACTCCCACCTCCAAGCCTTTGTTTGCCTGATCATTCCTAAAATGCCCTACCATGTCTGCTTTACTTATCTAAATGTTCTCATTTTTTCCAGTCCCAGTTTAAGATCTATTTCCCTTAGGATGTTCTCCCTAATAATAATGGACTGCATACTACTTAAAAAAAAAAAAATCTATCCTGCGTACCCTGTTACACACTCTTTCACAACCATATTGAGGACCTGCTTGTGCCAGAGACTAGGAATGTGACAGTGGACAAAGGCATAAAGGTCACTGTTCTCATCTATCTATCCTACAGATGAAGGGAATTAAAGCAACAACACAAAGAACAATGACCAAGGCAATTTAGAGAGTGTCCATCGGTGCTGTGGAGAAAAAAATTGGGAGTAGAGGATTCACCACTTTAGATTGGCTAGTCAGACCAGGCCTCTCTAAAGATGTCTAAAATCCAGGGACCAGCCACACAAAGATCTTGGCAAAGTGTCCCTGAAGATAGGGACAACAGAGTCTAAGTCTTTATTGTGGGAACATTTGGAATATTCGAGGAACAGGGAGAAGGTCATAAAAATGGAGCAGAGAGAGCCAAGAGGGTGGTCATGAGGTGAAGTTGGAGTGGTAAGACAAGGCTAAATCATGTTGGACCTTAAAAGAGTTGGGCTTATATTCTGAGTGTGGCTTAGCTATATCTCCCTTATTCTTATTGCTCTTCCTCTCCCCCTTAAACTCAGGGACTACCCTGATGATTTCACATGTCAGGAATACACACAGCTGCTGTAGATGGATGTACTAAATTAGAAACAGGAAGGGCTGGCAGTGAGCTGTCACACCAGTGCTGATGCCAATAACAGTGATTTGGTGGACTTATTAGCAATACAGATAAGATAGGTAGAAAAGGGATCTGATTTGGACCTGACAGGGATCTCTCTTGGATTAGATGGCAAGCAGATAGGAAGGAAAAGGAAATAGAGCATGCAACACACACTAACAGAAATAACTCATGTAATCAACATGTAGAGACAGCTTCTTTGTACTCAACAGTGTCCTGGTTACTAGAGATTGGTGAAGTTAAACATGGTTTTGCCATCATTTATCTTTTCTACTTGAGCTGGTTTTCCCTGGGTTTCAAACTTTGTCTCCCCATCTGATTGGAATGGTTCTTTGAGATCAAGAACTCACTGGTGTCTGGACTCTCCATTACATCTAGCAAATCCTGTCCTATGTAGGAAGTTGCCCAACAAGCATACACTTGATGGCTGAAGACACACTGTAGTAATCTCACAGGCCCATGATTTTATTGATAAAATTCTGCCTCCACATCCAGTAGACATATCGAGGAATTATGTGCAAACTCAAGGTGGAAATGTCTAGTAAATGTGTTGTTTTATTGAGTAGCTTTGGTGCCTAGAAATATACACAAGCACACACATCACTTCCGTGTACCCACACCATTAGCTTCCAGGCCCATTCTTGTACCCAGCATTCATTTGTCCTCTAATTTCAAGGTCAGCCTTGATAGTCTCTCTGACCAAAACTTCTCATTCACTCCTGCATGCACCTTAACCCCTTCCCTTTAAACCAGACTCTTCAGTCTCTTCAGTCCCTGCATTTGGTCAGATAACTATGGTAGGGGGCTGTCCTATATATCATCCTGGGCTCTGCCCCTTAGATGCTAGTTGCAGCCCCATCCCAGATGTGATTAGTGACCACATGTGATTCAAAAATGTCCAGTCAGACAGTGATGGTGGTCACACCACTTTGTGAAATTCTAAAACCACTGAATCGTATACTTCAGATTAAATTAACTAACTTGAAAAAATGTCCAAACATTGCCAAATGTCCCCTGAGGGGCGGAGTCATCCTGCATTGAGAACCACTGTTTCAGAGAAAAGGGAGATAGGATTTCCAAGTTCAAGTATTCTTTGTTCCAGCTTTCCCTTTTTCTCTCCACATTGCATTATAAAAACCTCTCTTTCTATATTATCACTGCATTTAGCTTCCACTGTTTTCTTCTTGGACTCCAATTCCCCATTTTCTGATTATACCCAAAAGAGGCATTAAAATAACAAGCCGACACTGTATACCCATGTGCTGTAAACCTAAAAGGCCTTTGGATTGCCAGATTGAAATTGGAAGACTATTTTTCACTCGCAAATAATTGTCTATGTAATCTTGGTTTCAAATCTGTGCTATTTAAATCACTGGAATGTTATCATGTAGTTGACAGGTAAGTTCACAGACAGTTCCGGAACTAACATTTTTGTCTTTAGGATTACTTGTGCTATTTTTACTATGTTTAGTTTTCCCCTAATTTAATCACTTCCCTCCTTGGAATTTTTAGTGAAGTATAATCTCTACTTGGTTTTATGAGAACTGGCAAATCCTGTTTTGTAATGAAATTCCACCCTGAAGCAGAGTTGAAATAAGGTTGGAAAGAAGGGGTAGCAAAAAACAATGGGATTGTTTGCATTTGTGTGTTCACCTTCAGTCATTTTTAACTGTGGTAATAAACAACCAAGAATCCCAATCTAAATGACCACGACAAAGTTGGTTTCTTGCTCACTAGTTCTGGGACATACTGCTATCTCTACGAGGAAGTAGCCTTCCAACTCCTCACTCCTACACACATTCCACCTGCCAAACAGGTCTCATGGCCAAGCCCAAGAGCAGTGAGGTGTGAACTACCCATCCCTCACAGGGTTAGGGTCTGGAGGGATGCACGCAGTAGACAGGGGCAGCAAATTTTAAAATATATGTATAATATGTATAATTAGCTTTTACACCACAAGTGTGGGTGATTTTTGAAACATCTAATCTCCTGGATTTGTGATGTTTCCAGCTGCGAGTACCAATGTTAATGTTTTCATAGCAGGTTCTGTGTTTTAGGTTGGTGAACAGTCTTCTTGTTAACTTATCTTTTTAACTTAATGCCCACTAACTCTTCTGGGTTTTTTTTTCTTTCTTCAGAGAATTCGTGACTTAGAAGATAAAACAGACATCCAGAAACGACAGATAAAGGACTTAGAAGAAAAGGTATGTGTTCAATATGAATTTCAGTCTTTATGCTTTAGATCAGAAAATAATATGAGTTTCACTCATTGTGTTTCATTTCTTCTTAGTTACTCTGTGTCGTGCCCAGGCAGGTGTAGTGACAGTTAGTATGACCCTCTCCGCCAGGCAGGTGCCTGCATTGCAACAAAGGTTCTGCCTTCAGCAACCTCGCCTGGACATGTTTGCCTTTTGTGTTGATTCCTGTTCTTTTCTACGCATGTTTTCTTTCCTGGGTTTCCCTTTTCTTACCTTCATTTCCTTTCTAAAACTTCATTTTGAGCTTTGTGACTCTACTTTGCTCTTTCTTTTAAAAATCTTTTTTGGCACCTTTTTGGGGAAAAAAAACATTCTTGTTATTCTTCACAAAAAGCCCTTTTCTTGAGCTGCAGTGTCCCCTTGACAGTAAGTCCAGAAACTTAGGCTGACACATGGTAATTATGCCCTCATGTCACTTCCCCCAATGGCCGGAAAGAGTCCTCCAAGTCAACCAGCACTTTCAGGGGTAATGCATAGTAGTTCCTAAAGAGGGCATTTCAGAATGTGCATGGCCGGAGAAGGGAGAGGGTTCATACAGGTGCCAAGCAAGGTGCAGTGAGGTAAACAGTCTCACACAACAAAGAATGCTCCCACCCATGATGCCTGGAGCACCAGTGCTAGGAACACAGCAAGGAGGACAAGAGGCTTTCTCTAGAGTTCCAGTCTGAATTCCTGTGTTGCAAAAGAATACAGCTATTTTCTAGCATCTCCCGTGGGCACCCAAGAAGAAAACAGGAAATCATCTATAGGATTTTATTCATCAAGGTTGCTTCTGTAGTTCTCCCTAAATGTGAGGTCACAGGGAATCGGTAGGGGCCAGTAGCCAGACCATAAGCACCTGGATTCTTATGTAGGCTTTCCATATCTGTTTGACCTTGGTATGTGACTTAGACTTGTGTCTAAGCCTTACCGATAAAATATGGGATGATAAAGCTTGCCCTCACCTTTTCTCATGGGTTCCATGAAGAACCATTGAAGTCACTTATGTGAAAATGACAAAACTCTGAAAGTTTGATTAAAAAGTATAATTTTATAAATTTCCAAACATAAAGTGCACATCCTCTGCAAAATTTTAAATTTGAATGGTTCTCATTTCCAGAATGTGCTATTTAGCACTGTAAGACTGAATGAGGCAAAGGTAGAGTGCCGCGAACTGAGTCTGACTTCCCAGGGTTTGGCAGGAAGA
This sequence comes from Meles meles, assembly GCF_922984935.1. Classification (NCBI taxonomy): domain Eukaryota; kingdom Metazoa; phylum Chordata; class Mammalia; order Carnivora; family Mustelidae; genus Meles; species Meles meles. Next base: position 98,926,627 of record NC_060068.1, read on the forward strand.
CCCACAAGAGGCAGGGGTTGTTCCCAGCTTCCCTGCTTGTCAGACCATATGCTTGATGTCCTTCATTTTCTACATTTTTGAAGCTCCTGGTTTTAGTCATTTTCTGTGCTGACTGAAGGAGGAAGTCAGAATTAAAACCAGAAACTTTAGTTTGGTTCAGTCCCCATTCATCTAAGGAAAAACAAACTGCAAGGGGTGTGGATTTTTTATATCTATTAATATCACTCCCATAGGCATTTTCTTAATAAATTTCGTGGAAATTTTAGGAGGCAAGAGATTAAGATTATGTTCCCTGTCAGAATTTCCTGAATTTGTTATGTCACATATCTGAACTTCTTAACCATTTATGATAATGGGGTAATGTACATGATGGCAAACAAGGATTCTTCAGCGATCAAAGCAGTATATTCCACATATAATAGTAAATTAAGCCACTTCAAAACAATCTGGTTGGTTTCTCACTGGAGCTTTGAATGAGAGGTGAGGTTTGTGATACACCTTCTATTCCCTTGGCCTCCATTCTCATACACACAAGCCCAGAGAAAATGGGAAAGATCACTTACCAGAAATACTCCAATTTCTTTTCCTTGGGATACTTGAACACCTCCTGAGGGGACCTAAGATATCCCGTCTTTGTTCCTAATTTCCATGGACACAATATATGTCACGTGAAAACTACAGACAGCAGAACTACCTCAGCTGTGCAGCTTTACCTCCTCCCGAGCACTCCCAGGGTCATCGGCTTCACTGACTCCCATACAGAGTTACTCTGTGAGAATGAGCACAGTGGATATCGGGATCCCCTTTTATGCAGACAGTACAACAGCCCAGAGAGATAAACAACTTGCCTAGAACCATATAACCAGTCCATGGCAAATCAAGTCCAGAGGTTAGGATGTCTGACTCTAGGTGCTACATTCGGCCCACCACACTGCCTGGATGAAGAATCTCATGGCCAATGAGGTATCTCCTGATGCCCTGAGAGGTAGCGCCGGTGTCTGACCTCCTCAGAGGAGTAGTGGAAGCCTCCCATTCCCTCCATCTTCTCCTGCTATGGGTGTCATTTTACCACTCTCCATCTTCAAGGACTGAAAAAGAAGGACAAAGTTTCTGCTTCCCAGACTAATAAAAAGTCACCAATATGTGGCTCCTTGGCACCATATTTATAATTTGACCGTACAGTTTTGCTACAGTGAAGCAAGAGTCCTATAAACAAGGGCATTACAGGACACGTGCGGATAATGTGCTCAACATGAGAAAACCATAGACAACCTTTATTCAAAGATGTCGTGGGCAACAGAATGCTCCCAAATTGTGACAACAAGGTTAAAGACAGACTCTGTAAGAGTAATCACCAAGGAAATTGATATTTGAAAAAAAAAAAAAAAAAAGATCTGACTTGTGACCTTTAATAATTAGGCAGTTGGTTATGTTCCATTGCTACATAAGCATGTCTGTCCCCCCAAGTATCTGCTTCTTTTTGAAGGTTCTCAGAGAAGAGAGACAAATCAGACTCCATTTAACTTCTGAGTCAAGAAGGAGAGAACTATCTGAGAAGCACAGAGGTTCGAACAGTATCATGCATTCATTTTCCAAAGTGTCCTCTGATGTGCAAGCCCATTTTATACTATAGATCCTCACTCCTCCAGGGCACACCCAGGTTATGCCTGCTGCCCTGATGTAATTACTAATAGTGTCCCCATTTCTACCTCAGAAGTATCCCGTGGTAGATGATTTATCATATCTTTACCTTACATATTAATATTCTTCCTACTCTGCCTTACTCCTAAAACCTGTCACATTAACCAAACAGTGGTAGCCTTAAGTGAATAAATGTATGCTCTGATCATATTTTTGTATTTTTGGTAGGCCCTGCCACACACTAACAAGTAGACTATAGTATGGACTCAAGTAGGATTTGGGAGGGCTAACCTCGAGGCTTTATTATGCTATAACATTACAGGCAATTAGACTGTTGACTAACTCTTTGGTGCTTATGTTTTTCATTTATAAAATTACAAGCTTAAATCCATTATCTATTAGACCCCCTCAGGATTCCAAGATGTATGAGCTGATATTAGTTGACTCTGGTTATTCATCGAATTATTTTGTCAATAGATAAGTAAAACATACAGTTTTTTTTAAACAGAAGGTACTTGGTGTGTATGTGACAAGTGATCAGACTTGAGCAAAGTGGAAGAGCTTGAGGTGTTGTACGACATGAATGACAGTACAGAAATTTTCAGATTTACGTAATCTTCTTCTTTTTCTTCTGCAGTTTCTGTTTCTATTCTTGTTCTTCTCTCTTGCCTTTATTCTATGGCCTTGATGTCAAGGTGCCTCTTAAAGGTAAGATTGCATTTAATTCTCAAAATGTGGTTCTAAGAGGTATGTGATGAGAAGGATGATACATATAGTTACTATTCCCATGTTTGTTTGTTTAAAAAAAATCCACTTAGTTTGGTTAGCTTAAATGACATAAAATGAGAAAAAAAGTCACTTGAAACTGATGTAACATTGTGTGTTGACTATGCTTCAATTAAAAAAAAATAAATTAAAAAAGTGAGAAGCAGATCCAATCCACTTGGGAGATTATGAAAGAAATAAAGGAACCATCAAGTATTTTGGAAATCAAGAATTTTGTTCTAGTTAACCGTATTGCTTTGGGAGGTCATAATGTCTGTGGAGCTCAGTGTTCTCATCTGTCTTCCATTATGCAGAAGGAGTGGCTTCCCTGTCTGCAAAATGAAGAAATTTGAGTTTATGTTTAGTGTCTCTTCCAACTTAAAAATTCTGATCCTTTAAGTCTAATAAGCTAAAAATGACTGATTACTCTTAACCCTTTCTCTCCATCTGATTTCATCAGAACTCAAAAAAGCAGGCTGTTAAGTGAAATTGGATCTTCTTTTCAAATAAGATCATTTTTCAAGGTCAGTTTAGAAAAATAAGAGTTTTATTACTACTAAATTATCAAGTCTATGTCTCATTAATACATGTATAAATAATCTTGGACACTGATTCCCAGAGCTATGAAAAATACAGATCCCAAGGCCTTACTTCCAAGTTAATGGATCAGGTTATTGGAGATGGAGGTAAGAAGGAGGGTGGGAGAAGTGGAAAGCAAGGAATAATCTGTGTCTTTAACAAACATACCAGGTGATTCTGATGTCTACCCAGGTGCAGAAACCACAACTCATATTAACAGTATTTAAAAATGAGGAAGGGCCAGGTGCTCTTCTAAATCCAGGTATCATGGTCTGTGGCAACTTTAGTTTTACTATTGTATTATACAGGGATTTTTCCTGGACCTCATATTCTTCAACATTTTCTATAGCAAGTTGAAAAATAGAGAGGAAACACTTTCTCTTTCCATGGGTATCAACTCTGTTACCTAGATGTGGTACTGATAAGCAAAAGTGTTTTAGCACGACCTGTTACAAAGGAGTTGAGCAAATATGCCCAGGAATTTTTTGTCCTCATATAATCAACCCTCTGGCTTTATTCTGTCTTCCAAAAGATTTTCTGTTCTGACTGATAGCCATCCTGTCTGGCAATCAGGATGGTAGCCTTGCAGAACGTAAGGAAGAGGACTGAGGCTCTGAAATTGAGTAAGAATAGGAGTGCCTGTGTGGCTCAGTCAATTAAGTGTCTGACTCTTAATTTTAGCTCAGGTCTTGATCTCAGGGTCATGAGATCGAGCCCCACATGGAGCCTGCTTAAGATTCTTTCTCCTCTCTTCCTCTTCCTCTGTCCACCCCCCTTCCTGCTTGCTCACTGTTTCTCTAAAAAAAAAAATTGAATGATAATATAAAAAAAATGGGTAAGATTTTCTAGGAAAGGGTAGAAATGGCTAGAGCGTCAGAAAATGAGTAGCCCCCCCAACCAAGAATAATAAATAAATAGGACAGACAAAATTTAGTGGGACCCAAGTACTCCCAAGTAGTTGAGGGAAGAATCAAAACTCGACAATAGGGCGCCTGGGTGGCTCAGTTGGTTAAGTGACTGCCTTCAGCTCAGGTCATGATCCTGGAGTCCCGGGATCAAGTCCCACATCGGGCTCCCTGTCCGGCAGGGAGTCTGCTTCTCCCGCTGACCCCTCTCCTCTGATGCTCTCTCTCTCTCAAATAAATAAATAAAATCTTAAAAAAAAAAAAACCTCGAAAATACTGGTTAGAAAATGAGTAGGTTTGAACATTCACATCAATAATGGCTAACACTTCCTTGCCCAGGGCTGTTCTAAGCAATAGATATAATGACCCTCACAACATCCCCTGTAAAGCCACTGTTGCTTTTTTTTTTTTTTTAAGATTTTATTTATTCATGGGGCACCTGGGTGGCTCAGTGGGTTAAAGCCTCTGCCTTTGGCTCGGGTCATGATCTCGGGGTCCTGGGATCGAGCCCCGCATCGGGCTCTCTGCTTGGCAGGGAGCCTGCTTCCTCCTCTCTCTCTGCCTGCCTCTCTGCCTATTTGTGATCTCTCTCTCTGTCAAATAAACAAATAAAATCTTTAAAAAAAAAAGATTTTATTTATTCATTTAAAAGAGAGAGAGAGAGCAGAAGCAGGGAGGAGGGGCAGAGTGAGAGGGAAAAGCATACTCCCCGCTGAGTAGGGAGCCAGACGCAGGGCTCCAGGATCCCAGGACCCTGAGATTATGACCTGAGCCAAATGCAGACGCTTAACTGACTGAGCCATCTAGACACCTCCAAGATCAAGGGCTGCTTTTATTCTTCACAGCTGGAGACACACTAACACAGGACTTTCCCAAGGAAATAGAGCTACAGTCAGCAAGACTGGCATTTGTACGCCAACAGTCTCGATCTAGAGGCTCTTAGCTGCTTACAAACCACCATGCTGCCGCACAAAGGAAAGAGGGCATTTCTCTCACATTGTGAGCGCCGTTGGTGATCATGTATATCAGCAGTCAGGGTGCAGTGTGGGTAGTACTGCTTGGCTAGTAGGTTTTGAAATTACAGTGTGCTCATCTCTCTACCTTTTTCCATTTTTTGTGACTCTGAGCATTGTACAGGATTTAATTTGCTTTTCTTCCAGAGTAGCACAAAACTGCCACTTAGTAATTATCTATTGAATGAAAAGTCATGATTATAATTAATAATAATACAGCAAATTAATGTGACTGAATCTGGGGAGTTTAAAATAGGTATAGGAAAATGACTGAGTAGTTTAAAGTTACAGCTTTGAAGTTAGATAAACTGTTATGTTTGGATCCTGCCATTTACAAACTATGTCATGGTAACTTTAATCCACCTGAGATGAGGTTTCCTATTCTGTAAAATGGTTATATTACCTACAACTTGGTATTATGTTGAGGGAACTAAATGCGATTATACATATAAAAGACTCACCAGATTGCTTGGAACATAGTTCATAATCAGCAACTCTTAGCTATTATTATACAAAAACTTAGCACCACATTTACTGAATTTGTCAGTTTATAACTTTGATATTATAACTTGTAGGGGCACTTAGGTGGCTGAGTCAGTTAAGTCTGGGACCTTGGTTTTGGCTCAGGTCATGATCTCACAGTTCTGGGATGGAGACCCACATCAGGCTCTACACTTAGTAGGGAGTCTGCTTTTCTGCCTCTCTCTGGCCTCTGCCTCTCTCTGGCCTCTGCCCCTCCCCCCACTCGTGAGTCCTGTCTCGCTCCCTAAAACAAAGAAGTCTTTTGGGACACCTGACTCAGCTGATTAAGTGTCTGCTTTTGGCTCCTGTCATGATCCTTTGTTTCTGAAATTGAGCCCCATGTCAGGCTCCCTACTCAGTGAGGAGTCTGCTTCTCTCTCTACCTCTACTCCTCCTCCCTACTCAGTGCTCTCTCTGTCTCTCAAATAAAGAAATAAAATCTTTAAAACAACCAAAGTATTTTAAAAAAAGAAATTATAGGGGCAGCTGGGTGGGTTAGTGGGTTAAAGCCTCTGCCTTCGGTTCAGGTCATGATTCCAGGGTCCTGGAATCGAGTCTCACATCAGGCTCTTTGCACAGCAGGGAGCCTGCTTCCTCCTCTTTCTCTGCCTGCCTCTCTGCCTACTTGTGATCTCCATCTGTCAAATAAATAAATAAAATCTTAAAAAAAAAAGAAAGAAAAAACTAAAAAAAAAAAAAAAAGAATTATAACTTCTAGCATTACCAAGTAATTTACCACCTAAACCAGAACAAGTAATTGCCTTTTTGTCTCCTCTTTTCAGGAAGTATTCTAGATTTAAGTAAGATGACTGGAAATTGATCAATGCCACTTTTATCTCCAAAGCAGATGAAGGAGAGATAGGAAGAAGTAAGGAAGAAAAATGTTTGGCTCTTTGGCAGGTAGTAAAGGTTTACTGCACATAACCATAAAAATATTTTTCCTACTAAATTAAGGATTTATATTCTGCTCTTAAACTCAAGACTCACTTAAATTATATGTAAAGCTACCCTCCTTGAAGTGGAGCCACTCGTGCTTTTTTTTCTTTTCGCAGTTAAATTACCCAAGTCATTTTGTTGGTATCTAGAAGCTGCTGAAGGCTCCCAAGAAAGCACCCTTACTGCTCTCAGTGGCATCTAAATGCAGCTGCACAGATTATATCAGGACTTTCATCTTAAGCAGGGGAACCCCAGGTAGTTTCAGAAGGTACCATCTGCGCATGCATTCTGTAGATTTATTCTAAATAAACAGTGTGCCACAAATTCTTCCATGTCAGTTATACAGGGAGACAAAGGAAAGAAGAAAATGAGAGAAGTACAGAAATCGCTATCACCAGGTTATTGTTACACCCAGGTTATAGTGACCCACTGAAAATCCTCTTCTTCTGAAGAGGGACATGTTAATGAAAACATACCAGAACCAACTCTGTTCATTATGCAGTTTGGAAGACCAGACCGAGAACAGGTGATCATGATTTTTCATCTACATACCGTTGTTCATTTTTAATGATCCCAGTGTCAACCATGAACACTTGAACTTGATAGTTCAGTATTTTCACTTCCTGTCTAGTAACATAAAACAGATTAAAAGACCAGTAATACTGTATTGTTGTTCTGATTAAAAAAAAAAAAAGACTTAAAAAATAAATACTGTGGGCGCCTGGGTGGCTCAGTGGGTTGAGCCTCTGCCTGAAGCTCGGGTCATGGTCTCAGAGTCCTGGGATCAAGGCCTGCATCGGGCTCTCTGCTCGGCGAGGAGCCTGCTTCCCCCTCTCTCTCTGCCTGCCTCTCTGCCTACTTGTGATCTCTCTCTCTCTCTCTGTCAAACAAACAAACAAACAAACAAACAAACAAACAAACTGTATTATAAAAACAGCCATAGCAGCGCCTGGGTGACTCAATTGGTTAAGTGTCTGCCTTTGGCTGGCATTGTGATCTCTGGGTCCTAGGATAGAGTCCCACATCAGACTCCCTGCTCAATAGGGAGTCTGCTTTTCTCTCTCTCTCCCTCTGCCCCCCCACTCTCATTCTCTCTCTCTTAAATAAATAAATAAAACTCTTTTTAAAAAGCCAGCTACAGGGCGCCTGGGTGGCTCAGTGGGTTAAGCCTCTGCCTTTGGCTCGGGTCATGATCTCGGGGTCCTGGGATCAAGCCCCGCATCGGGCTCTCTGCTCAGCAGGAGCCTGCTTCCCCCTCTCTCTCTCTGCCTGCCTCTCTGCCTACTTGTGGTCTCTCTCTCGCTTTGTCAAATAAATAAATAAAATAAAATTTTAAAAAGCCAGCTACAACTGATTAGTTACAAATTCTCCATGAAAATATGCAAATGTTTATTTCTTATTACATTTATATTTTTTCAATCCCTCCTGCCAAGGCCTGGGGGGAGGGGGACTGCAGAAAATAAGTGGCAATATGACTCTACTATATTTATTGTTTAAGATGAAAAATTTTGTTCCTTATTCTCTTATATTTTTAAGTGATAAGATGAATCATTGTATGCCAGTTAGTCAGTCTTTCTTTCCTTTTTTTTTTTTTTAAGATTTTATTTATCTGACAAAGAGGAAGAGAGTACAAGCAGGGGGAAGGACAGAGGGAGAGAGAGAAGCAGATTCTCCACTGAGCAGGGAGCCCAATGTGGGGGCTGATCCCAGAACCCTGGGATCATGACCTGAGCCAAAGGCCAACGCTTAACTGATTGAGCCACCCAGGTGCCCCAATCAGTCTTTCTTTATGTAGATATATTTATTAGTCTTCATCTAGTCATACTGAGGTTGTCTCCCTGTCTTATAGATTAGACTATTAAGAAAGCATAGATTAGGGCTTATGCTTTATATATCTTTGTATGTTCAAGGTCTACAGCAATGCCTTCTATATACTAAGTGCTGAACACATTTTAAGTTGACAGGTGGACTGAAGGCTAGACAAATAAATGAGTGAATGGTTGGGTAAATGACTGAGAAAGTAGATTTGTGACATGTTAGGTCAGAGCCCTGGATAGTATGGAACTATAATAACAAGATGGCTATCTGATTTGTTCTTTATGTGTCATTGGAGAATAACTTGAAGAATGAGTGAACAGGGGTGCCTGGGTGGCTCAGTCGTTAAGCATCTGCCTTCAGCTCCGGTAGTGATCCCAGGATCCCGGGATGGAGCCCCGCATCAGACTCCCTGCTGGGCAGGAAGCCTGCTTCTCCCTCTCCCACTTCCACTGCTTGAGTTCCTTCTCTTGCTGTGTATCTCTCTGTTAAATAAATAAATAAAATCTTTTTTTAAAAAATGAGTGAACAAAGGAAAGAATACATGAATAAATACATTCTCCCCCAACTCTGTGGTGGTGATGTCCTACTCACCTGGCTCAGTGCTTCTTCTCTAAACACTCTTATAATTCACACTCCACATGGCAGCTGAGTGAATTTTAGGAAACACAAATCTAACCATGCCCCCTGCTTGGGAAAGCATCATCATTAGAGTGAAATCTCATTCCCTTAATGTGGCCAAACAGAGCCCAGTATGGTCTAAATGCAAAGCCTCTCGGGCTTTCTCTTGCTCTAGAAGCTTCTTTGATGAGCCTTAGTCCCTTCTGCCTACTGCAGGGGTTTGCCCACGCAGTCCTTGTGCACACAGTACTTTCAGCCCTGCTTTATCTAGTAAACACCTACTCACTCATCCTTCAGATCCCAGCTCACTTGTGACTCCCGCAGGCAAGTCTTCTTGATTGTACTCCCAGACAAATTTTACATGCATTTGAGTTGTTTTGGTTGTTGTTGTCATTTTTCTCAGTTAATGCCTATATTCCTCTTTGTGTCTAGGTTCATGAGGGCCAGGACCATACATGTTTTATTCATCCTGTAACCCTAATGCCCACATAGCGCCTAGCTTTTATTGACAATCCATAAATACTTCTTAATGATAGTTATGATATTATGGTAAAGAAGAGCAAGAAGACATCTGTTTTGTGGTTGAACGAGTGCATTTCATATCTATTATTTTATTTAATAGAGAGATCCTACAAAATAGATACTATTATGCCTCTATAAATATTAATTTCTTAATATAAAAGATTAGCAAGTGATAGCCTCTACTATTTCTCTAGGGATTAAATGACATTATATAAGTAAAGCAACCAATATAGTACATGGCATATAGAAAGACTCACTAAAAGCCAAGTTCCTAGGACATACTAAGCATTCTGTCTTGGATCATGTGTTATGAGATGTGCTTCTATCCACTTGGAACATCTTTCCCACACAACCGTCAACTAGTTAATATCCATTTGTCCTACCCATGTCAGTGTAAAATCAGCGACTCAGAGAAGCCTCCTCTGATCCTCTGACTTCAGTTTTGTTTCATTTATTATTACCTGTCTTTCCCACTAGGATTCTCTTAGCCCAACTACCTAACAGGGTCGGTTTCCTCATCTGTAAGATGGAGGTAATAATAAGAGCTACCCTTTATTGACTATTTTACCATATGATAAATTGTATATGAGGGTTACGAAATGAAAGGTGTCAGAAAAACCCTTAGGGGTCTTGATGGTACAGGTTGTTGGGTGATGGTGCCATTTACAGAGACCTCAGAAGCAGGAAGAGGGAGTGACTGCTGTCCAGGATTTGGGGTTCTTTATGATAACTAGGGATCAGGAGGTAGCTATAGTTTGTGACTCAATATACCTTTAAATATGTGGCCCATAAAGGATCAAAACTATAACTTCTAGCAGTTAGAAAACCCTAAAGGATAGTGAACATAAGTAGCCTGTCCATTAAACCCAACTCATATTTGCTAAGTGTCATCTGTGAACCAGGCAGTGTAGTAGGTACTTGGATACTGGAATCACAAGTCAGACATGACATCACTGTGCTCATTCACTTACAATCTGCTGGCATGTAGTAAACTCTCAGAAATGATAGCTGCAATCGCTGTGTTGCAGAGGAGGAAACTAAAGCTCGGTGATGTTAAGTAACCCACTCATAGGAATTCCCGAGGTTCTGTCATATCCCGAGGGCCTTGTCAATCAAAGGCGAATGTATGTTCTCTACAGTTTTTATTACAGTGTACCTTTGGTTCACTGAAAATTGGTCATTGATGATGGCCCATTGGATGGGGCTTCAGTTATTCACAATGCCTGTCTGAGTAAGTGTGGCTCTGTTCCTAGTTCCTTTGCAGATACTCACTGTACACAAATTTAATATTCTGGGAGACTGCCCTTCTGTGTTTACATATTTATTCTATCCATACAAATACACATAACACTATATATATTTTATATGTACATATATTATACACACACATGCAAACACACACCTTAAAGTATCTTTTATGTACATTAAGATCAGTTTTCTTCTCTACCAGGGAATATAGGAGTATTACAGTTGTAGCCATTTGTATGGGGCTCTTATCTCAGTGGGATGTAAATATGAACATAATCTGTTTTTCTCAAAACATGGCTTTCACTCAGGTTCTAACTTTCCTCTTATTCTTTAATAAATCTCAAGCTGGCTCCCCAGTTTTTCAGTTCTTAAAAGTCTGGCTCAGTTTAAAATACAACCTCAGCTTCTATCTAATCTCATTTCTTCCCTATCCCAGGTGTAGGACAGATTCATGATCTGGCTCTAAGAGATCTCTCCCTCTTTCCTCTTCAAAGCTTGGTTCTCCTGGAGGGCAGGGAAGAGGCAGAGGGAAAAGAGTACATGCATCTCAACTGCGTTGACAGTGCTTGTGACTCTCTTCCTGGTGGTTGATGCTTTTCTCTGGCAGTTACCAGTGCTTGATGTCCTTTCTATGAGAGGTGATGAAAGACTGGCCATTTGGGGGAACGTATGTGTGAGTTCTTCAGAAGCTGTGCAGGATGTGCCTACGGGAGTATTCCCTGACTGGCTGAGACCCAAGCCCTTCCATTGCCACTCTGGATCTCAGCACTGGTGCTCCCAGCCACAGCATCTTGCTGGGAAGGAATCTCCTGCCCCTGTCTCTGCCCCACCATCCCTCTCCAGTTCTCTGCCCAGACAGACAAAGAAAGATGTGCAGTAGGTGAGCATTGCTCTGTATTTGAACACTGGAATGTGAATCTCATTTGTGCAAGTACCAACAGTCTCTCCCTCCTACATCTAACCCACTGTACTTCCTTCCCACTGGTTCTCCTCTGTGACCCTATCACTCTTTCATTCATGTCTAATCTAGTCTTTAGGAGGAACATGCCTCTGCAAATATGAATTCTAGATATTTCTGACTGGTACTAATGACAGGAATTCTTTTGAATCTTTCATTTGCCTCTGGTTGGTGGACTGGAAATCTCCCACCACTGCATTACTGCATTACTTCCCACCACTTTGGATATTGATCACTATTTCTGCAGCACCAGTAAAGTCCTGCTACAGAATTAGTATTTTTGTTTTACAGATGGAGAAATGAAGGCTTAGAGAATTGAAATAACTTGTCATTGGACATACAGTGAAAAAATGGAAATCCCAGTTTTCTCCATCCATGTTATTGAGGCTCTAAAGGCCAAGTCCTTGAGCAGTGCATGATAGCACGTCCTTTGTGCCATCTCTGGCTTTTGGGGGGAAGAGAGTATTATATCCTTAACATCTAACCAAGTTAAAACTCAGACACAGAGACTTAAAGAGAAATAGGGCTAGGAGTCCTAACTGGTATAGTCCAGGGAAATACCTTTTCAGGAACATCTCTGGAGCCAATTAAGAAACCTATATGGCATACTTCCCAGGGAATCCCCAGGTCAAGACCTCAGAGTGGAGACTACCTGCCACTGGATACAATTGTTGAGGAGGAAATATGACATAAAAGTAAGTCACTGAAAGGCATAGATAGACAAGACCTGCTTTTAAAATAATTTTATGTTTTATAATTTTATATTTAATTTTGGGGGTATGATCATTCATTTTAGCTTCTAAGGTGTTGTCTTGGAAGGCCCCAGAAGTAAAGGCTACTGTGATAATTGCTTATATGTCAGGCTGCTTACTATGAAATAAGACCTGTTCATTGCTTTCTATGCATATATAACCTTTGAAATAGATCATTCTCTTTTCGCACTTAAAATTAAAGGGATTGAGTTTAGAGACTTCGTTTATGTAACTTGGATTAGATAGTAGAGCTAAGAGAGGTGGTAAAGAATAATTTTTTTTCTTTAAAAAAAGAATTTTTTTCCTGCTTCAGCTAATGACAGAAATGATGATTTAAGAATTTTCCCTCTGTTTTTCAGAGTAACCGAAAACATGGATAAGACCCCAGAAATACAAATGCTTCTAGACCTTCAAAGATGGCAGAAATGTTTACAACAGTGAGAGGGAGATCAAAAGCTAAGAACTACCCTGTAGCCAGGACTACAACTGTGTATTTTAAAGCCATTATTCAAGGTTTCTTACTTGACAGTTCCCACATGACCCTGTTGAAAATCTACAATATATGCTGCATTTAATGAAACATGTATATGTCAAAGCAGAAGAAAAGAACTATAAACATATATTGTGTAAAGAAAAAGTTCAGCAATGGAAACAGTTTCAGCAGATCAAGGAAAGATGTGTCTTGGGCATGGAACCAAAGTTACAAAGAAACACTCTCCCCCTGCTGTGCAGGGGGATCATTTTAATGTAACACCACACCCCATGGAAACACTAGTCCTGAAATAAACATTTTCAAAAATCAAAACAAAGGAAAAAACAAGGGCGGGTGGGGAATGAAGCACGAGGAATACCTATGAGGAGCTATTTACAATAAAATGTTTCATTTGAAAAGTCTGGTTTCTTACTACAGGGATTTGCTTTTTGTCTTTATTGTTGTTTAAAACTCAGGAACAGAGCCGTCTGCAATGTGAATGGGAAGGAAAGCAGTCTCCCGTTTGTTTTTCTGCAAGAGGTGGAGCTTGTGGAACACATTCCACAGAGGACAGATGAGAGTGGACCACAGTGACCCCCCCACTCAACTGGCAACAAGGCAGAGGACCTAAGCGAATGTAACATAAGAAATAAAAGCAGATTTGATTCTGCCTTGGCGTTCTGTCACATCTGTCTTCCTCCACGAACAGACTGATCTCATTCATATTGAAAATTAAGAAGATGATGCCCTAAATCACAAGTTCCCTGACTCGGTTCTGTTAACAATGCTACCATCTATCTCTAGGGCACATGGGCCTGAGAGCATCTCTGAATCCATTTCCAAAATACTGGTTTTCAAATGGCTGCTTAAAATTGCCTGCAAATAAATATGTTATACAGTTTGAATAAAAACACAGTAGAGGTGAAAAGTAAACTTCTACCAACAGCTGAGTTTGCCACAGAGATGCAAAAGTTCAACAAAATTATGATGATTTTTTAAAGTATCCTGGTATGCCTAGAGCATTCTGACCTCTTGTCATTTAGACTGATAACATTTTTTTCCCCCAGAGAGCTGACAGCAACAAGATAGCTCTACTTTTTTTATATATAGAAGTAACGTACGTTACCAATAAGGTTGTTTTCTACCAGAGAAGAGTAGAAGACTGGTACTTTTCCTAAGTTATGTAATACTGAGTCTTGGATTCAGCTCTGAGAGCCAGTAAATATTCCTGGAAAACAAATTTAACACCTCATTTACTGTAGATAACAAAACAGCCTCAATTTTTCAAATTGTCAAGGTTTTATTTACAGGGCTAGATTTCCCATGCTAAAGAATGTGTGTAGGGAGCCAGAAACTTTCTATGAAATGCTACGCAAATCCTTCCAAGTTCTGAATCTTATTCTTTGGTTTTTAACGCTGGCATTTTCCAAGCCAGAACAGGAACTGAAGAATAGGCCAAGAAAGGCTAGAATGCTGAGGGTACCATGTTTTGTCCTCTTTACTGCTGACCCAGGTGTCTTTGGCCCAGTCACTTAACCTCTCTGTGCCTCAGTCTCCTCATCTGCAAAATGAGGTTAAATGCTTTTTCATAAAGGTTTTGTTTTGTTATGTTTTTTCAATTCTGGAACAAGAGGTGCTTAAAGTAGCACAAAGTGCTTTGTAAAATTATGACTGCTATATTATTTGACTTTCTTGTATTGTTGAGAAAGAGTCCCACACATAATAAAATAGTGCTTCAGTTTGGTTAAATCTAAGCACCACAGCACTGAAGCTTTCCCATTGAACTACCTGGGATATTGCTAGCAATAAAGGTTGGGAGATCCAGAGCCGGGATCTCTAATAACCTATAGTAAACAGATCATCTCGTGCTTTTGAACAAGACCGAAGAACGTCATTTCCCTGAGAAGCATCTCCTAGCTCTCCTTATTGTGTATGCATGCCATGATAAGGAAGAAACACTTAAGTCACAGGAGAGCCAACTCTGAAATTAAGGTGTGGAATCTACTGATAGTATCACATAATTAGTTTGATCATCCCTTTCATTTTGGGGAGATGTACAGTAATGGGTCCTACTGGGAATATACAAAATAATCATCCTGCTGGGTTCTTTATTCAACTGGGTAGTTTCTTTACTCAGTATGAAGAGCACATTCGTTATGCAGGCAATGTTAAAGAAGGTGGCACTATGCTACAGTCTGTGACCCAACCCTTTCTGATCTCAGAGTACACGGAAGAGGATCAAATACTCTTCCCTCTTCAACTTTTCTCTTCTGCTCTTTAGTGGACAATCCAGGGTCTGTCTGTGCAAATCCATACTCCATCTGTTATGTCAAACCTGCTTTCCTTCTCTTCATCTTGCTTTTTCCACCAAGAAACTTGTATGTTAAATTTTATATCCAAGCACTGACTTTGATTTAAATTATTAGGAACATTTGTAAAAATAGTGTGGCTTGATTGTGTACCTTATCTGCTATAAATCTGATTGTATTACACACATAGAAAATCACACACAAGCAATATAGGTAGGATGACCATCTAAGCAGCTTTAGATGCATTTAGGACAAATGCAAAAGGGAGGGATTCATACTTTTTGTTTAACTTTCAGGAAATGAGCAAAGTTCTCTAGATTTTAGGCTAAAAGGGTATGTTTTTACCAAGTCTTACTCCTGATCCTCAAAATTTACATACCATTGGATGAGGCTAAATATTTTGATAAATACATCTCTGTTATTCACTTCAACAATTATAAAAACATCAACAAAATTATAAAGGTATGTTTCACTCATGGATCCACAGAAATGAATCCTATTTAAATGAATGTTTCCCTTGCGTATTATGTTCAGCAATAGTAAAGGGTGTCTCATGAGTAATGGAGAGGCTGAATGTGGGCCCACTTCTTACAAAGAGTACATAATCCCGACTCTGATGTTTAATTTCTGTATCTGAACTACCCTGACACATTTGGCCAATAAGTTAGTAGTGGTCAGGATGACATTCTTCAGGGTTCATTTAGTTAATTTTTCTTATCAAAGTATTCATCTCTTGGAAAATAAATGTAACTAATGATATTAAAGAATAGTTTGACATATCGCTTCTCAGCCTTTTGGCTAAGATAAAGTGAAGAATAGTTTGACAAAAAAAGGAAAGCCCCAATTTGGATAGTTATTCAGGACAGGAAAATTTTCACAAGGAAGGAAAAACAAAATCGAAATCTATATTTGGCTATCATACTAGAAAGCCTCTATTGTTAATTGACTGTCTAACCATTTTTCTTTAATGCCACCCAAATTTTATTTTAGGAAACACATTTGAATGTGCTTTTAACCTGTGTCAAACCTGCCAGTCGTTAGGTTTTAGGGGTGGAAGAAAAAATTTTGCTTTGATTTTTCTTCCACTCACAAATAACTTCACATGGGTGGCCTGGTTCTTCAGTAGGATAGACATGGTGTAGAGGGTTCATGGGTCATCACTGGAGCTGAAAGGGGACATTTGTTCTCTACTAGTATGGGAAAAATAAAGTTTTGCCAAATAATTTTTGCTACAGTATTTATAATTTCAACTAAATTTTTGTTCATAATCTTTGATAAATTTGTTCCTTTTGCCTACTTATTGTCAACTTTTTCTGTAAACCCATTGTGTAATTCACATGTTTAATGTCTTCAATGTAATTCATTTCTTCATTGTTTAAAAAGGAAGTGTGAAAACTGCCTAGGTTTTCATGGGAACTGTAAAAATGATATCATTTTTGTGTTGATGTTTAAATAACTGGATCATGTGTGTTACGTTACATCAAAGTAGATGGACAGCATAGACATTTTTAAATACTTAATTGCATTTTTTTGATCTGTCAAAGAGTGGTACTACATATGTATGTATATATATACATGTATACATGGTATATGTGTGTGTGTATATATATACATTTATCTACTATATTGAAAAAGTTCAATATAACTTCCGAGAGATCAGTAATCAAAGCAAATCTTAGATGACTTTATGTCATGAGTTAATACTTCCAGGATGGGCCCAGGCCTCTCCTTAAGTTGATACTTTTTAAAGGGAAAAAAGTAGGTCACAAGGTCTTAAAGGACAAAGTTTTCTTCCCGTTCAACTGTGTTGTCACTTCTTTATATTACCTTGAGACTGAATTTCAGGTGTATTGGTGAGAGGCTTCATACATAATAGAAGGTTGGAGTTGATCCTCTAACTCCATTTCAGTACTGGGCAAGGAAGATTCACATTCCTTTGCTGCCATTTAATTTGGTTCTTCTTAAATAAACCTTCTACTGTTGAAAGTCCAAGTCCAGTGTTTAATCAAGTTACTAAAGATCTATTCCAAGGAGTAATGTGGCAAAAATAGGTTATAATTTGCTATATTCAACCTAGTGTATCATGCTCAGAGGTGGCAGGGATTGATTGGGTGAAGTTCCCTGTTTTTGCATTTGTGTTTTTGCATTAAGGTCATTGCACCCATGCTTTTATTTCCATCCTTGTTATAGCAAAGATCTGTAGGATGGAAATGGTGTAGATAAACAACTTTGAGTCCAATTTTGCCTACAGTCAAGACTCTACAAACTCGCTCAAGTGTGGGTAATGCAGTTTCCAAAAAGCACATCCCCAGCATCCATCAATAAGAGCAATCACTTAGATTTGACTGACATCTCACAAAATGTGCCTATCCCCCCATTCACTATAGTAACTTCCTATGAGACAGATCAAAATTCAAACACTTTTATAGATATGTAATGT
Source organism: Meles meles (assembly GCF_922984935.1). Taxonomy (NCBI): domain Eukaryota; kingdom Metazoa; phylum Chordata; class Mammalia; order Carnivora; family Mustelidae; genus Meles; species Meles meles. The sequence goes on from NC_060068.1 coordinate 98,944,125, forward strand.
ACATATAAAAACATATACTGTACATAGGTGATGGTGTGAGCGCTTACTTAATGTGTACTTCTGTCCTAGGATTGAGGACTTAAGGAAGGGGTTTTTCTATGCTGCTAAGTAACTCATATTTTTGGTTAGCATCTGATGTCTGTGCTCTTCTCCTCCTTCCCTGCCTCTTCTCTGTCCTCCCCTACCTTCTGTTCACTACCACAATTCCCTGTTGTTGACTGAGGCAAGGAACTACTCATTGGCTTTCCAATTATCCAGCCCCATAAACCAGCCTGATAGTGATGCCAGTGGTTTTCTAGGAAGAGCAACAGAAAGTCTAGTACAACCTACAGTATTAACATTACCCAAAATTCCCATAATTTTATCAGCTAGAAATCTCATTCTAACAAGGGTTCATGCATGTTTTAACCTTCGAGATCCAACTCTATGGGGACTTGAGAAGAGAGCCGATGTATTTGATTCCCAGATGACTACTATGCTAATGTAGCCAGGGGACCAATTTCTCAGAGCTTTCATCCGATCAACTGCCTCATTTGGGGTTTTTTATCTCCATCTCATTAGCATGACTCCATCTATTGGTTCAGTGCTTGTTTATTAATGGGAGAAAAATATCAATTGACTGAGTTTCACCAGGATGATCCCCTGAAGTACACTGAACATGTACATGCACTGTATGTATTATCGTAGAGATTGGAATCAATTTATTGTATGTAAAGTTTTATGAATGATCATTTTATAATTTATGTATTTAATATAAGAATCAATGAGCTCTGGTGTTTTAGTTTATATAAAAATAAAACAAGCTGCATTTTTTAAAACCTTATCTTGCATTGTTCATAGGTTTTTGCTTTTGTTTAGTTTAACTGTCCTCTTATCTACCTTTGACAAATAAGGTAAAGCAGAATCAGAGCTATCAGCATAATGTCAGTGATCAAACTCTACATCAAGAAGAGTAAGTGGATTTCTCCTCATCTATTCACTCTGAATTTTTATTGTACCTGCCAGGAGTACTATGGGGAAGAGTCCAAGGCAGAATTTACACATTCGAGGAGAGACCTATGGTCGTTTAGCATTCCTGCTCTGAGTATAATTTGGGAGAGAACCTTACCAGGTATTTGTCATCCTTATTCTAGATATTACTTCTTTTCCTGTATCCACCTACCTTTTTTCCCTACCATAGAGAGCCACTAGAGGTAGCAAGTTAACAAGTATGTATTGGGTGAGCATCCGTTATGGACCAGTCCTTACAGACTGGCATACATGGGTCTACCCTCAAAGAGCTTACAGATGAATGTGGGAAACAGTCCATGTGTGCATGAAACAAAAAACCAAGATGGCACAATATGAGGTACAGTTTTGTAGGTCATTGTTAAGAACTACTAAAAATAGGGGCGCTTGGGTGGCTCAGTCAGTTAAGCATCTCCCTTCGGCTTAGGTCATGATCCCAGAGTCGTGGGATCCAGCCCTGCATCAGGCTCCCTGCTCCATGGGGAGTCTGCTTCTCTCTCTGCCACTCCCCCTGCTTGTGCTCTCTTTCTCTCTCTCACTCTCTCTTGCAAATAAATAAAATCTTAAAAAAAAAAAAAGCTTCTAAAAATAATATTGGTATTTGTGGGTGGGCTTAAAAAACCCACACTAAGACAGTTTCTTCTTTCAGTTTTACCCATTTATCTTTAATTTGAGCTCTTTCGTTAGCTTACGTGCTTTAGCAAAAAGCATTGCTCATCAGTTCATTACAACCTTCTGTTACTCGTTTATAGGACCCCTTGTGTGCCAAGTCAAACCCTCAAAACAGAGAAGAATAAAACATAGCTGCAGCCCTCAAAACATCACTATCGACATTATCCAACGAAGACTGCCAACTGACTCAGCGTCTCTGAAAAAGGTACCAAGTGTAGCAACATGTCATGAAATAGGCAATTACGATTATGGAGTCTAATTTTATAAATGAAAAGTTCTGTTTTGATGACTCTAATTCTGATACATAACCCAAATAGGCCATCATGTCAGCAATTCAACTGACTTCTCCTAGCTCAAGAACAAAGGACCCCGCCCCTGTCTCCGGGAAAAAGTGAGGGGGATGGGAGACACTTCCTCCCACAATTCTCTGGGAGAGGAGCCTGTCCTCTCAGGATGCATCCCTGCCTCTTAGCTCCTGGTGAGCGAGCACAGTCAGTGGCAGAGGGACAGATATGCGGTCGAATGTGTACCTACCTCATGGTAAAGGTTTGTGCCAAATGGCTGACGAATCATGCTTCTTTTATTTAAGCAACTTAGCAGTTACATATGGAATGTCAGGTTGTAGGTTTTTTCTCACTGAAAATGATCCACATAAAAATCTGTTTTGAACAAATACTTTTTTTTTTTTTGCGTGCAGATGGACTTAAAAGGATGAAGTTATTGGTTTTGACCAAAAGGGTCTATAACAAATAATCACTGATAATCTGTGCCTGCAGTTACTATAAAATGTTGAGGACAGAGGCCACTACCTCTGTGTGAAGTTTCATAAGACACTTTTTTTTTTAAAGAATTTTGGAGGAGGAGGAAACATAAAACTAAATAAGAACCACCTCAGAAACAGGATTTTTATTGTTATGAGATAACTTACTGTATAAATTATTTTGCCCTTACTACCTAGAAATGCACGAACGAATCTAAAATTTAATTATGGCATATTATCAAGTCTTTCTATTTTCTCTTTACTTCATTGATTTTGTTTGACTTTTAATTTAATTTTGCCTGTAATTTATACCACCTCAAATCTATGTTTATACAGCATGGGAAATAAACTGAAAATTGTAAAAATGCACAGGAAGGGGGCGCCTGGGTGGCTCAGTGGGTTAAGCCTCTGCCTTTGGCTCAGGTCATGATCACAGGGTCCTGGGACTGAGCCCCGCATTGGGCTCCCTGCTCAGTGGGGAGCCTGCTCCTTCCCCCACCCTCCTGCCTGCCTCTGCCTACTTGTGATCTCTGTCAAATAAATAAATAAAATCTTTTTAAAAATGCACAGGAAGTATTCTTAGAGCTACTATAGGAAAAATATGTAGAAAAGTACCCTAAGTAAGCATAAGACAAAATTATGAGTGTGTATCTTTACAATTTCATTTCAGAGGGGATTTCTAACATGTCAGCTGGAAAGTTATCTGCTCCAGGGCAAATGCCACAACCATGAGAGACTCAATGTTTCACGGCCTGGCAGTTAAAGACCAATTTACAGAAAGTTGGTAAGGTGTGACCTGTCTTTTTTGTTTTTTTCAGCTTGATAGAAAAAGACAAGCCCAAAGATTAGGATTTTGTCTTGTGTACGAATTCACCCACCTGATTTCCCACATATTGCCTTGAGTTCAGCCTATCTTACCCGTTCTTCAAACCTTTCTTGAACGAGCTTAGGTGTTTACCTGGTTTCTTTAATTAATGACGTACATAACACTTTGATGTATATTTACTTATTTGTGTAAAAATGACATTTTTAATAATTTGATGAGTACTTTTTCAAAAGGCATTTAAGGAATATCGAGACAAGATACAGTCCTTGCTCCTGATGAACTTATAGTAAAGTAAGATCAGGCCTGGAAACAATGAAATAGAACTTAATCCAGGTGGCGCTTGGGTGGCTCAGGGGTTAGGAGGCTGACTTTGGCTCAGGTCATGATCTCAAGGTTCTGGGATCAAACTCTGCATCAGGGAGTCTGTTTCTCCCTCTCTCTCTCTCTCTGCCCCTCCCTCACTCATGCTCTCTCTTTCTCAAATAAGTAAATCTTTAAAAAAAAGGCGGGGGGGGGTCAATCCAGGATGGCTAAAGGCGATGATGAAACCAAAACCACTAAGTATTCTGCGTTAATTTTTTCATTCCAGACCTGCTTCTTCCCTGTTCCCTAACTTAGTGAGAGATGGATTTTCATGGATTCATAGCCCTCATTCTCTCCTGCTTTTCCCTCACCCTCCACATTCAATCCTTTACACCTTCCAGTGACTTCAGCCCTCCCCTACCTGTCGGTCTTCTCTTCTTCAAAGCATTTAGTAAGAGTTTCTCACCTGAATCCTTGCAGCAGCTTCCTGGTAAAATAACTGCTCCCAGCTGTGCCCTCTTTGAATATGCCCCGCAGGGCCACCTGACTGGCTTAATCAGTGGGGAAGCCTGGGACTCTTGATCTCAGGGTCATGAGTTCAAGCCTCACGTTGGGCGAAGAGCTAAAAAAAAAAAAATCGAATTGAAAAATCATGAATATACTCTATCTGTTGTTTCCAGCTTGATTTAATGTGCATATCAGACAAGGTTGTTCTCATCATTAAAATCCCTTCTTGGTTTCCCATTCTCAAAAACTTATTGGACTAAACATGTAACATAAACAGGGGAGTGGGAACTGGGGTACACTGCGGCCAATATAAGGCCTCTATTTGATCTAATGGGACTCCAGAAAACAAAGCTCACACTCCCCTTAGCATGGCCATTGATGTCCTGAATAACTCTTATCTTTACAGATTCAGCTTAGGCATCACCGTCTTCAAGAGTTGAACAAAATACCCTTTGTTCTCCCAAAGCATTTGTGTGTACCTTGATTGTCATTTGCCGTGCATATTAAATTCACTCACTCTGTTTGATCCCACCATCTCCCCCAATGAAGTCTGAGCTATTTGAGGGCAGACACTATGCCTTTTTCAGCTTCCAGTCTTGAGTGTGTCACATTGTCCCCACTACCCAGCTGCGTCTCAATTATTCTGATTCTGTTGTTCATGTATGGGGCTGTGGAGGGAGGAATCACTTCTCGTTTAGCTGATAAAAGAAGTCTCCATGGAGGTGGAAATAGGTAAATTGGGCCATTTTTGCGGAAAGTTTTTTGTTGTTTTTTTTCTGAGATTTTGTATGTTTTCTTATTTCCTTCCTTTTTTTCTTTTTTTTTTTAATTTTCCCTCTCTTTCTCTTGGAAGGAGAGTTTTATTCCTTAAACCAAAAACTCTTCAGAAAATATATACAAAAAAAAAAAAAAAAAAAAAAAAATCCCTGCTCCCTTCACCTTATCCTGGTTCAAGTTCTCCATCCCCCTGCATTTTACCATCTGACCACAAGAGGGAAACATTTATCCAAAAGTCCAAGAAAGAGTGTTGACTCAAGGAAAATCTGAAGCTGATGGTACGCGGTATTTTGTGTGCCTTGGTTTTGTGTTTCTCTTCCACACGCCCATGTGAAAGTAATCATCTGAACAGAGGCACTGCCTTTCCCACTCTCCTACTATGTTTTCTCACCATCCTGGTTTTTGCAGCCTGTCCTTTACTTCAGGGAGGCTGAATTTTTGTCTTTACCCAGGCAGCAAATTCATTTGCAAGCACAAAGGCTCAGAGAAACTTAGCGACCAATTACACAGTCTCCAAATATTCCAAACTCGCTCTGACACCAGACAAAAGGGGTCAAGGCAGTTCATCAGATTCACTCCCTAATTCTCCACCTCTGAAGCAAGCTCTCCCCAGGGAACAGTCAAGGGAAGGTATGTTATTGTGTCTAGAGTTTCTCTATGTGAATGCACTTGCATTTTTTTTTAATAACAGTATTATGTTTTAAATATCTTTGCCAAAACATATTATGTTTCATAAAGGAATTCTTGAAGAAAAAAAAATAGGGGATTTGTCCTTAAAACACACTTACCTCCCAAGAAGCCTGAAAAACAGTAACAATTCTTGTTTGCACAAAGCATGATCTAAATATGCTTTTTTTTCACCAGGCTGCCATTCCTAACCATAAACAGCATTTTGTAAATCACTGTGTAATTGACAAAGCATCCCTGCTTCTTAGGACTGGGTCCCCTTGGTTATATAGGGGCTGCTATGGGAAAGCATGGTTCAAAATAAGCCAGGTGCTCCCATTTTCTTATAATTACTGATGAAAGTAATGCAGAGACACAATCATGTTGGTCTTTTCTCTTTATGACCTATTTATCTTTTTTTTTCTGCTATGAGAGACATTATGTGTCTGGAAGACCAGCAGACTCGGCCCCAGTCCCACCTCTGCCGCTAGGTATGTTACTGACTCATTCCAAGCCTCCCTTTTTTGTAAAAGGAAGAGAATAAAATCCTTTTCCTTGTTGGGCTGTTGTCAGAATTACATGAGACATGTAGCAAGATGAGTACCAGAAGTTTTAACGCGTGACCAGTGTTCAAGGGCACAGTCACTGGCAGGCTCCAGAACTCACATTTTGATATTTGTGAGGTTTGAAGAACTTTGTGAGTGTGAAAGGGAAAAGTACAAAGGATAATACAAGAGCATAATGTATGAAAGAACAGTACTGCGACATACCTGCTTTCACAGCCCTGACTCCTGCTGCTCTGACAAAACCAAGAAAAACATATGCGACCAGAATATCGCAATGTTCAGAGAATAAGCAGTGATTTATGTGTAGGACCAAACAGGACTCTTCCTGCTTGGGCAACAGTTAGTTGGCTGTAGACGGGGAGCAAACAAGTAGCTGGGCAAATCCCTGGCAACATAGCAAGGATTAGGTGCGGCTGGGATGCCTGCGCGATGCTCTTGCAGTACCTCTTGGTACCACCGGGAGGCACTGTGGGGACCCTTTGTGGTCCGGGGCATCGTGAGCCCGGATGTCCCTGCCAGTTTTTCTTTGTGTAACTCACAAGGAGAGTTGCTTTTTAAGATCTTAATGTTTAAGCGATCTTAAACATTTATTCATTTGCTTATTCATTTTTTATTCCTTTATTTTTGCACATTTATTGAACAGCTACTATGTGGCAAGCATGTCTGTGTGTAAATGAGAATATTTGCCTGATTTCCCTATTGGCAGAAGTCACAAATAGCAAAGCCAAGACATGGCTCAGATAATCTGATTCCACATTTATTGAACTTTCCCCTCAAATATATATATATATGTAATTAATTCATTAATTAAGGAATTGTATGATACATTTTAGAACCTTCTGTAATATGTAATTATATTAATATAATCATCAATATAACTAACATTTAATTAATTATAAATTAAGTGAATAACAATAGACAACGGCTGAGCCCCTACTATGCATCTAGGAATTTTTATGAGCTTTTCCATATGCCGTATGGCCTCTAGAGTGCTCTTATGAATCCCAACATTGTTCCCCATTAGCTCTATGACCTTAATCAAGTTAATGAATGCCTCTGGCTCAAATCTCTCATTCATAAGATGGAAATAATACAACTTACCTGACAAAGTTATGATAAAGATTAAAGTGAAATAAAATAAAACATTATTAAGCTACATAAAATACCCCATACATTGGTACCTAGCAGGCTCCATACTTAGAGCCTGCAACACTTGATCTCAGGGTTGTTAAGTTTTGAGCCCCACACCGGGTGTAGAGATTACTTGAAAAAATCAAATCTTAGGGACGCCTGGGTTGCTCAGTTGGTTAAGCAGCTGCCTTCGGCTCAGGTCATGATCCCAGTGTCCTGGGATCGAGTCCCATATCGGGCTCCTTGCTCAGCGGGGAGCCTGCTTCTCCCTCTGACTCTGCCTGCCACTCTGTCTGCCTGTGATCCCTCTCTCCCTCTCTCTGAAAAATAAAAAATAAAATCTTAAAAAAAAAAAATCAAATCTTAAAAAAAAAAAAAAGATCCCTATAGAGTTGGGGCTCATTATTATCATTCACGCTCTTAATAACTTTGCATTTACTAATGAAGAAACTAACACATTAAAACTTGGTCATTTGTCCAAGTTTATTCAGCTAGCAATTGGCTGAGTCAGAATTTGAATCCGGATCTAACTCTCAGGTTTGTGCTCATTGCACTATACTATACTACCAGTGTGCTTTGAGCTGAGAGAATATTTACTATTCCCTCATAGTACCCGGCTTAGTCACAAAGCATGTTGGGGAGGAAAACCATTTCTCTACCCTTCAAGATTCTTCTGGCTGGTCTAAGAGTTAAATTGACATGAGACAGATTAACAGGAGAAAATCAAATTTAAGAACTCACAGGGGCATCATAAGAATAGGAGTCCCATAGACAAGTAGTTGAGGCTTATTTGCCATCCATGATTAAGGAGAAGAGGGTAGAGGTCTGGGACTTCACAGGGAAGGAAGACAATTCACAGAAAGATGAAAAAGAGTAAAGGTTCAGTACGCAAATGTTTGCTGGGCCATATAAAAACAGTGGGGCATGGAAAGTAATGTTAACAAACGTCCTTTGCCAAGTTCCTCCCTGTCTACCACATCTAGTTCATATTGTACAGGACTTGTCTATGGTGTTAGTTCCCTTATTGGAACAGGAACTCTATCTAAAGTCTTTTAGGTAATTAGGAGAAAAGTCAAAATTTTTTGCTGAGTCTTCTTGTTCTTAAAAAATCATCAGACCCTGGGGTGCCTGGGTGGCTCAGTGGGTTAAAGCCTCTGCCTTCAGCTCAGGTCATGATCCCAGAGTCCTGGGATTGAGCCCTGCATCAGGCACTCTGCTCAGCAGGGAGCCTGCTTCCTCCTCTCTCTCTGCCTGCTTTTCTGCCTACTTGTGATCTCTGTCTGTCAAATAAATAAATAAAATCTTTAAAAAATTATCAGACCCAAGAAATCCACATGCCAAAGAAACACATTTGAGGTGGCAAATTTTGCTCCCCTCCAACAGTTAGTCTGCAAATGTCTGTTAAATGAGCAATATACAGAGACAAGGGGAGAATACAGAATAGAAAAGTTAAATTTTTGTTTTTATTTATTTATTTATTTATTTCCCTACAATTAATGTACTATTAAAAAGAAAACCAGAGACCTAAGATGGAGTCATTTATGCTAGTCCAGGTCACCAAACAGGGGCTTAATACCTAACCTAACTACAGTTTCAATTCCCCCCCACGCTGAAGTGTAGTCTTAACATGTCAGTCAGGAATTTTCTGGTCAGCACCAATGAAGTAGTCTGTCATGTGGGCCTTCTCCATCCCCACCTCTACCCCTCAAAGGAAGATGAGGTCATCTGCATGATAAGACTCCCTGCTCTTCTCCCTAAGGAAAATGACTTTGCTTGAAACACTCCTTCCTTTCTTTTTGCCAGTAATTTCCTTGCCCCACCCACTCTCCTGTAAAAACCTTCCATTTTGTACAACTTTTTGGTACCCCTTCTACTTGCAAGGTGGCATAGTGCCCAATTCATGAATCACCTTATAAAGCCAATTAGAGCTTCAAATTTACTCACTTGAATTCTTCTTCTTCAACAATATTAACAGTTAAGAAGAAACATAGCTAATATATTAACTAAAGATGGAAGGATATGGCCCTTCACTAAATAAAAGTTTATATATTCAGGGGCACTTGGGTGGTTCAGTGGGTTAAGGCCTCTGCCTTCGGCTCGGGTCATGATTCCAGTGTTCTGGGATAGAGCCCCGCGTCGGGCTCTCTGCTTGGCCGGGAGCCTGCTTCCTCCTCTTTCTCTCTGCCTGCCTCTCTGCCTACTTGTGATCTCTGTTTGTCAAATAAATAAATAAAATCTTAAAAAAAAAAAGTTTATATATTCACACTGCTACCTGCAAAGAATCTCTTTGGCTTTCTGCCTCTTTTGAAGTATAAAAATACAGTTCTCTTCCCCATTCCCATCACCTCCATTAGAGAGGGCCCCATGACTCCCTGTGGCTCCACAGAGAGAAGGATGGGACTGAGGCAGTGAAGGCAGTGCTGTTCTTGCTTCTGGGTGAAACCCACAGCTGCCTGCCCCATTGCTCCTTCCACCCTCAAACAACTTTTCTGCTGCTTATCTTTCACATGCCCTCAAACGTTCTCCTGGAGTTAAAAATAAATATATATTTGAGAATGTCTCTGGGCAAAATGGAAGTGAGTTACCCAGAAAGGCCATATATTAAAGTATTAGAATCCATTAACAGAAAACTTTTTTGTTGGATTATCTAGCTGCCCTGTTTTATGACCCTGAGGGAAAAAAACCATCATGAATGATAAGGGGATGTCTTACCAGGAATAAGGTTTTATAATGAGGCCCAGATGAGACGAGTTGTATGGACAGCTAGGATTAGCCAAGACCAACTGTAAATGCCATGTGAACAATGGTGTGCTGGTACGCAGACTCTCAGAAGAGAGGGGAAGCCTTGATTTATACTCCTAAACATTTTTACCATGGCTGATTTCAAACTACCAATGACAAAATTCCAGAATATTTAACAATTGGCCCTCAGAGTTGGTACAAGCCAACTCAAGCCCATCATTACCAGTAATTTTGGAAGGATGAGATAACTTCCTACCAATTTGTTACCATATGAGTGATAAGTAATGTGGTTTTTCAAAGAAGGTATGTGTTTATCCCTAGAAAGTGCACTGTGCTCTGTACTCCACCCCACCCTATAATAGCAGTGCTCGCTGAGGAATAAACAGAGTTAAGATAGACAGTTACCACAAATCAGTACATGTAAAAACTGGAGACCTCTGAATCAAGTCTGTAGTTTGTGCTATACCAATGATAATTTCCTGGTTTCGCCATTGTACTATAGTTGTAGAAGTTGTTACCGTAGGGATGCCTGGATGGCTCAGCTGGTTGGGTGGCCAGCTCTTGGTTTTGGCTCAGTTCATGATCTCGGGTCTTGGAATCAAGCCCCACACTGGGCTCCATGCTCAGTGGGAAGTCTACTTGAGGATTCTCTCTTGCTCTTTTCTTCTGCCCCTACTCCTGCTCATGTTCTCTCTCTCTCTCTCTATCTCTCTATCTTTCTCTCTCTCTCTCAAATAAGCAAATAAATAAATATTTTTTTTAAATGTTGTTATTGGGTGCCTGGGTGGCTCAGTTGGTTAAGCGACTGCCTCCGGCTCAGGTCATGATCCTAGAGTTCCAGGATCGAGTCCTGCATCAGTCTCCCTGCTCAACAAGGAGCATGCTCCTCCCTCTAACCCTCCCTCATGCTCTCGCTCTCTCTCTTGCTCACTCTCTTTTTCTCAAATAAATAAATAAAAACTTAAAATAAAAAAGTTGTTACCATAGAGAGAAGCTGCATGGGACTCTGTGCCAATTTTCCAACTTCAAATTTATAATTTAAGTTGGGGAAAACCTCTCAAACAATATAGAAAAATAGAAAAATGAAGTAAAATTTAACCCCTAATTGTACCACATAGAAATTATCATCATTATTAATACATAAACATTATCCTAGACATCTTTCTGTGTAAATATACAGGTGTATGGGTAAAGGTTGAGGCTAATTTTAGGGTAATGGAGTTCTATCATAGGTCCTATTCTTATATACCTGTAAATAATTATACTTGAATTTAACAAAAGAACCTGATGTTAAGCAGTAAGAATCAGTGAACTTGACTTACCATGATGAGCACTGAGTAATGTATAGAATTTTTCAATCACCGTATTGTACATCTGAAACTAATAAAACACTCTGTGTTAAGTATACTGAAATTTTATTTACTTATTTTTTAAAAGATTTTACCTGTTCATTTGAAAGAGAGAGCATGAGTAGGGGAAGGGGCAGAGAGATTAGGAGAATCAGACTCCTCACTGAGCAGGGAGTCTGACACAGGGCTCAGATCCCAGGACTCTGAGATCATGACCAGAGCTAAAGGCAGACACTTAAATGACTGAGCCACTCAGGCACCCCAAGTATACTGAAATTTTAAAGGCAAAAATAAATTTTAAAAAATCAATGAACTTGAAATAAGTTTACTGTTACCATACACAAACATACACACACAGAGATTGGAGTATCTTATTTCTTAAATAACCAGAGCCTGTGGGACCATTTCTTTGGCCTTAAAATTAAGGCTCCTAAAATTATAAGTTGAGTTCTATTTCCTGTTCTCAAAGATAATACCACAAAGGAAGCATTAGGAAAGCCAGCCCACTAAAGCTTTCAGAAGAGAATATGAAAATACACTGAGTATTAATTAATCCTTCAAAACATCTTAGAATCTTTTTTTCAGGAGCGCCTGGGTGGCTCAGTGGGTTAAAGACTCTGCCTTCAGCTCAGGTCATGGTCTCAGGATCCTGGGATGGAGCCCTGCATTGGGCTTTCTGCTCAGCGGGGAGCCTGCTTCTTCCTCTTTCTCTGCCTTCCTCTCTGTCTACTTGTGATCTCTGTCTATGTAATAAATAAAAATCTTTAAAAAAAAAAAAAAGAAGAATCTTTTTTTCACCTTAAAATCTTGACTGACAACAATTTTTTTCTGCCTTTGACTCTTTGCTTTGTTTCATAGCTAAAGCTTTTAACTGTACTGTTAAATGTTCACTTTACATCTCTTAAGGCTACCAGTACTACAGTATAATATTAATGGAGAAAATAACCAAAAAAATTTAATATTGGCATTTTGTCACAGAATTCACTTTGCTCCATATTTCAATAAAATAAAAAATCATCTTACAGGTGGGGCAAACTTTGTCATTTTAAAAGCTCTGCACACTTTTTTTTTTTTTTTAAGTAGACTCCATGCCCAGCATGAAGCCCAGTATAAGGCTTGAACTCACGACCCTGAGATCAAGACCTGAACTGAGATTAAGAACTGAATGCTTAACTGACTGAGTCACCCAGGCACTCCCCCTCTGCATGTTTTTTACCTCCTTGGAATGTCATAGCTACTCCATATAATAGTCCAGTCTGATATTTTACCCCGTTTTACAAGCAGCGAGGCTCACAGGTGAGCAACTTCTCTATAATCATAGGAATAAGTGAAAGGGCCACAGAGTTTTACGGATTTTTAGACTTTTGCCCTTACTTTTTTACCTTTTTTTTTCCCCTAGAGAGAAAGCGAGAGAGAGCACAGGATTCGTGGGGAGGGGCAGAGGGAGAAGGGGAAGCAGACTCCCTGCTGAACAGAGAGCCCCATGTAGGGCTCAATCCCAGGACCCTGAGATCATGATCTGAGCCAAAGGCAGATGCCCAATCAACTGAGCCACCCAGGCACCCCAAGGACTTTTGCCCTTTTTGTCATGTGTTAGTAGAAGCTTAATATGGGGGTACCTGAATGGCACAGTCAGTTAAGCATCTGACTCCTAGTTTCAGCCCAGGTTGTGATCTTAGGTTTTAGCCAAGGATCATAATCTCAGGGTTGGGAGATTGAGCCCCTCATTAGGCTCTGCATTCAGTGAGGAATCTGCTTAGGACTCTTTCTCCCTCTCCCTGTGTCATCCCTTAAAATAAATAAATCTTTTTTTTTTTAAGATTTTATTTATTTATTTGACAGACAGAGATCACAAGTAGGCAGAGAGGCAGGCAGAGAGAGGCAGAAGCAGGCTCACCACTGAGCAGAGAGCCCAATGCGGGGCTCCATCCCAGGACCCTGGGATCATGACCTGAGCCGAAGGCAAAGGCTTTTACCCACTGAGCCATCCAGGCACCCCAAAATAAGTAAATCTTAAAAAGAAATAGAGGCTTAGTATGACTTTAGGAGCCTGAAAACCCCAAATGGTAAATGTAATTTAATACAGCTTATAATATATCAAGAAGTTAAACAGAAACTGAATTGAAATCTTCTCAACTCCTCCATAAGAAAAATATTTCAAATTTAGTAAAAAGCTGGTAGGATTAAAAATCTGTCTTACAGAGCAGGACCCAAGGAAATGTGACAGGGGACAAATAAGTTTTTTATTCTAAATAAGGAAAATAATAATAGTAGGTAATATTTTAAAGATGTCGTGGCACTGCTAAGTATGTATTTGTACTCTCTAGTACTCACTGATCCATTGAGGTAGACATGATTATTATCCCAGTTTTGCTAACAAATAAACTGAAGTTTGGAGAGGTGGAACAAGTAGGAAGTAACAAAGGAAGTAGCAAAATAAAGGATCTGTGATTTGAGCCCATGTGTGTCTGATAAATCCTGCATTTTTAGCCAGAGTGAGGTTATATTGTACTCAGTGGAGAATAGAGGGAGACCAAGCAAACAATCAAAACCCAAGACTAATTAAAGTACAACTGAAAAGAAGGAAAGTTGACTTTGGGATTGTCTTACATTCTCTGCCTCTTTGTCCTGTTTCCCTTCTCCTCTCCAGTGACCCAAAGCCACTGGACTCTATTTTGTCTTCTCTCTATCTAAAGTTGCTCTGTAAAAATTGTCTGGATCTCATTTAAGATAAAGGATGAGTGACTCTTGACAGCTTTGAAGGTTGTTGCTCCTGGAGCTTTAGATCAAGCATTAGTTCTTCCTTTGGAGGCTTAAATTGCTTAGTTCTCAGGAACTGGAGATTTGGGATAGAAAAAAAAAACTCTAAAAAATATAGCATCCAGTCAGTTCATTTTTTATAAGACTGACAGGACAATTAACTGAAGGGGAAGTAGTCTTTTAAACAGATGGTGCTGGGACAGGATGTCTATATGAGAAAGAATGAAGGTGATGGTGCCTGGTGGCTCAGTCAATTAAGCATCTGACTCTGGATTTCAGCTCAGGTCATGATCTCAGGATTGTGAGATTGGCCCTGTATTGGGCTCTGTGCGGGATGTGAAGCCTGCTTCACATTCTCTCTCCCCATCTCCCTCTGGCTGCCCCTTCCCCCACCCTCTCTCTTGGTACCTCTCCAAAATAAATAAATAGAGAGACAAAGAAAGAAAGAAAGAGAGAAGGGAGGGAGGGAGGGAGGGAGAGAAGGAGGAAAAGGAAGAAGAGAAGGAGGGAAGAAAAAGAAACAATGAATGTGGACTCCTACCTCAAACCATAAACAAAAATTAATTCAAGGGGTGCCTGGGTGGCTCAGTGGGTTAAAGCCTCTGCCTTCAGCTCGGGTCATGATCTCAGGTTCCTGGGATCAAGCCCCGAATCGAATTGGGCTCTGTGCTCAGCAGGGAGCCTGCTTCCTCCTCTCTTTCTGCCAGCCTCTCTGCCTACTTGTGATCTCTATTTGTGAAATGGATAAATAAAATCTTTTAAAAAAATTAATTCAAAATGTATCACTGACCTAAATGTAAGAGCTATAAAAAAACTATAAGACTCTTAGAAGAGAGGTTTAAATCCTCATACTTTTGGATTAGGCATTGAAATATGGCATCAATATAGATATGGCACCAAAAGCATAAGGAACAACAACAACAAAAAAAATAGTTAAACTGGAGAGAGAGAAAATCTTAAACAGACTCCCCACTGAGCACAGAGCCCCGCCTGGGGTTCAATCTCAAGACCCCAAGATCACAACCTGAGCTAAAATTAAGAGTCAGATGCTTAACGGACTGAGCCACCTAGGCACACTGAGGCAAGGAATTTCTTTTGAGGTAATAAAAATACTCAAATTGTTATGATGATGGATATAGTACTCTGTGAATAAACTAAGAGCCACTGAATTGTACATTTTCAAAGTGTGAATTATATGGTGTGTGAATTATATCTCAGTAAGGCTATGTAAATATGACAATGCAGCTGGTGGGAATACAAATTAAGACCATGATAAGATGTCATTACATACCTATTAGGACAATTAAAATGGAAAATAGTGACAATACCAAATACCATAAGGATGTGGAGAAATGGGATCTGTCATCTGATGCTAATAAGAATGTAAAGTGGTGGGACGCCTGGGTGGCTTAATTTGTTAAGCATCTGTGTTCGGCTCAGGTCATGATCCTAGTGTCCTGGGATCGAGTCCCACATCAGGCTCGTTGCTCGGCAGGGAGCCTGCTTCTCCCTCTGCCCATCCCCCTACTTGAGCGCTCTCTCTCTCTCTGACAAATAAATAGTATCTTTTAAAAAAATCATTAAGAATTAAAAAAAAAAAAAGGAATGTAAACTGGTATAGCCACTCTGGAAAATAGTTTGGCACTTTCTTAAAAGAAAACTATACATGTACTTACTGTACAACAACAAGCACATTCCTGGGCTTTTACCCCAGAGAAAGGAAAACTTACATCCAAATGCATCCTGTACGTATTGTTCATAGCAGATTTATTTATAATTTCCAAAAACTGAAAATCCTTTCAAAAGGACAATTTGCTTAAACAAACTGGTACAACTATACCGTAGAATATTAACTCAGCCATGAATGGTAATGAACTACTCACTGACACAGGTGGATCTCAAGGGCATCATGCTGACTGAAAATGGCCAACCTCAAAAGGCCACCTACTCTGTGAGTCTATTTATGTAACGTTCTCAAATGCTCAAAATTACAGAGATGGGGAACAAGTTAATAGTTGCCAGGGATTAGGGATGGTGGAGGAAAAGGGATAGGGTGGTCGTGAAGGGGTAGCATAAGGAAAATCTTTGTGGTAAGGGGATAGTTCTGTATCTCCAGTCAGGCAGCCATTAAATCAAGCTGTACCTGGAACAAATTAGATGCAACTGTACCTTGTAGCCATCTCACTTTTGTGATTTGGTATTTGGTATTATGCTACAGTTAGACAACATGTAATCATTGGGGAAAACTGGACAAAGTGTACAAAGGAAACTGTCTATTCTATCTTTGCAACTTTCTATGGATCTATAATTATTTCAAAATAAGAAGCTAAGTGTGTGCGTGCATGTGTGTATGTGTGCATGTATGTGGCAATGCACATGGACTCATTTGCACACA
This sequence comes from Meles meles, assembly GCF_922984935.1. Taxonomy (NCBI): domain Eukaryota; kingdom Metazoa; phylum Chordata; class Mammalia; order Carnivora; family Mustelidae; genus Meles; species Meles meles. The sequence goes on from NC_060068.1 coordinate 98,960,587, forward strand.
CGTATGTATTTACATATGACAATGCAGCTTGTGGACACTCAGTATCTCCTAACTAACCTATTTATTTACGGTATATGTAGAAATGTATAAAAATGCAAAAAAATTCATTAACATTAAACACATTTCTCCTCACCCCTTTCAGATAACAACGCCCAAGATAAGAATCAGGAGAAATGAGTCATCCTCTGGAGAAGTTTTAGGATGTTGGAGTTTTAGGAAGTTGGAGTCTTGTCTACATTGAAAAGGTGTGCAAATAAATGATAAATTAACATGACATGCGTCCTAAATTTTGCCAGCTTCTAAATACTCATCATAATTGTGGACTTTAGTTTCAAAAGATATCTAAATCATGGCTCCAGTCCTCCAGTCTGCAGGAAATGCTATGTAGCAACAGCCATGACCTCATTTCCATCCATAGCAATTTCTCCCTTCAGGTTCTTGCCCATGTGAAATCCCCTCCTCATACACTCCACTGGGTAGCTGGTTTCCAAGTTTGGAGTAAATTCAAAAGCTGTGGTTCAGAACATGCCAGCAACTGCCAGAAGGGTCCTAATCTTTCAGTTCTTGGACCATTGTGAGAAAGGGTTTGGAGCCAAGGTAATCAGAGACTGACTGCGCTTCTCAACACAAACCAGACAGCCAGGATGGGGGGGCGTCCCCTCAGGCCTGGCTCAGCTTTCCATGCATACAGACCGCTTTCATGAGGTCTCAGCCATGTGAACCTTCTCCCTCACTGGTCATTTCCCTTCCCCCGGAGAACTGGGCCAAAGTTCTGCAAACATGGTGGTCAGAGACAAACTAGGATTCTATCCCTAAGTCACCAGGGCCCCCCAGGCCAGGATGGGCTCAACAAGGATGCCCTCACCAGATGGGAACTCACCTACAGTCATCTTTTCACCTCCAATTATAATACTTCAAGCCTTCCACACAACCTGGAACCCACCACCCAGACTTCCTTCTTCACACCACATGGTCTATGTATTTTCTCATTTCCCGAAAGGACTCATACAAATCACAGCACAGTCCAAATACTAATGTGAACATTATTCCTGACATCACCTTTTCACATTACTGTGTTCCACGAATGTATATACAGCATTTAATTTAATCATTACAGCCACCATAAAAGTTAAGCTCAATTACTGGCCCCATTTTCTAAATAAACTTTTCTAAATAAAAACATCAGCAGCAACAACCAAGACCTATATGTTTCCAAAGTCCCTGCTTTTAATGTTGCCACCATATGATCTCCCTACTATACTGGAGAGATTGCATTTCTGTGGTCCGTGTTGTGACCACGAGACACCTGGGCTTGAACCCAGCTAGGAGACTCTCTTGCTGAATGGGGCTTGCGTGCCACATGGGCCATCTGAGCTTCATTTGCTGATTTGTGAAAATTGAGAATGAAAATAATGCCTGTTTCGCTAAACTGCTGGGTGAATTAAATGAAATAATGAAGCATTCAAAATATTCAGTATGATACCTGACAAACAATGGACCCCAGTAAATGGCTGTTAAATGAATTAAGGAATAAGCCTGCAGAAATTAGAGCATGAATAGGGGACAGAAGAGACACAGAAAATGCCAAATCATGACTAACAGGAGATCAGTAGTATTTGGCTGTGTGTTGCAGCCGGAGACATTTGGAAAAGAAAGCCCCATGGCTCTCTCCCAATTCCCAATTCGGGCTGTTTGTTCTGTCTGTAGGGCTAAGCGCTAATAAGCCCACACCTTGTGAGAAGTTCCCTTTATTTGATTCTGTAGGCGCCAATAACATCTTGAAGGCAGCCATTCAAAACTGTCTTCTTGAGAGGGACTAACCCCAAAATGCTTACATCTAAGAGTTCTCTCTCCTCTGCTAGAGAGGTAACTTCCCGCAGGCAGCAAAAGTCACAGTAGCACTCAGGTCTATGCTGGGCCAAGTGTTTCTATGTCACCGCTTTAGCAGCTCTGGGGCTTTGAGATTTTACCTACTAATAAAAGAAGGGCGAAAATAAGGAGAAACCTCCAAAAATATTTTATAAAGTAAAGAGATTTTAAGCCAAAGAGTAGAAAGAACTTACCTCCATTTTTAAAATTGTACAAAATTTGATTAACACTCCTCAAACTGATCTTACTTTTCTTCTTTTACCTCTGTTACAGAACTAACCCCAGCATACTGACAGGTGGTTGGGAATGACTGCAGTATATTATTTTGTTTCCTAAAAACCCGAAACAAAATTATTATTTTCATTTACAGATGCAGAAACCAAGGAATACATAAAAAGATTTCCAAGACCCAGTGCGTTAGACTGATGGGGTGGGCTCAGACCCAAAAAAATTCAGAAATTGGAAATTCTCACGATGCAGTACCAGCAACCTATGAGATGCTAAATAATTCATAAAAGCTTAGTCATAGCAGATTTTAATCTCCAGTTATATAGCTATAAATGCATTTGAGACATTGAAATTTTCATCAGTTATCTTTAGGGTTTTTCTACTCCCCCCAAACCCAAATTACATTTCTAGATAAATCTAAAAGAATGGGTACTGATTTGTTATAAGGATAATATTTTAATTTATATATATGGCTCATGTGTATACACATTCTCTCAAATACATGTATACATATATATTTGTGTGTGTGTGTGTGTGTGTGTGTGTGTGTGTGTGTGTAGATTTTTTTCCTCTCCTCTTTCAAACAGGTATCATGACTTCACCATTCTCTTTCCCTGGCTTCCTTCCTTGTCCTTCTATTTCCATGCCTAACACATACTCCACAACATTCTCAGTTCTACCCAATGCCTTGACCTTCCACACACTCTGTATACTATAGTAGGAAAGAATTGGAGGGGGTAAAGTTTTTGTATGTACTTGGAAGCAAGTTGATAATGAAAATATTTTGCAAACTCAGCTAATTGAAAGTTATACTTTATTGTAAGTTCCCAATATCGTGATAGAGTACTTTCCCCTGTTGGTTCCAGCCACTCAGACTTCTCAGCTCCTGAGCCTTCAGAATTACTGCCCTTTCGAGCCACCACTTTAGGGAAATGCCTGGTGTCCCCATGATTGTTGCAAAGGATTTTTTTTTTTTTAAGATTTTATTTATTCATTTGACAGACAGAGATCACAAGTAGGCAGAGAGGCAGGCAGAGAGAGAGGGGGAAGCAGGCTCCCCGCTGTGCAGAGAGCCTGATGCGGGGCTCAATCCCAGGACCCTGGGACCACGACCCAAGCCGAAGGCAGAGGCCCTAACCCACTGAGCCACCCAGGCGCCCACAAAGGATTTTTTTTTTTTAAGAGAGAGAGCACCAGCTGGTGGGGGTGGGAGACAGAGACAGAGAGAGAGAGAGAGAGAGAAAGAATCCCAAGCAGACTCCACACTCAGTGTAGAGCATGTCCTGGGGCTCGATCTCACAGCCCTGAGACCATGACCCTAGCCAAAATCAAGAATTGGACGCTTAACCGATGGAGCTACCCAGACTTCCTGTAGAGAGTATTATTTGATGGACTAGATGTACTGCACACAAATGGTTGCTCTCATGGTACACATCTGGGTGAACCAGCTTACAACCAATTCCATTCTTGGGGACAACCAGAAGAGAGCTCAAATGCATGTTTCATAGACCTGTGTTCTTCATTATGTCAGTATGATGTGGGAAACAAAAGCAAAAGAAAGAATTCAATTCCTTTACTATTTGCAGGCCACTGACCAGTCCTTGAAACAGATGGAATGACTTTTCTCTGGGAACTCAGTTCCCAATCTTTTTTTTTTTTTAAGATTTTATTTATTTCTTTGACAAGCAGAGATCACAAGTAGGCAGAAAGGCAGGCAGAGAGAGAGAAGGGGAAGCAGGCTCCCCACTGAGCAGAGAATCTGATGCTGGGGCTCAATCCCAGGACCCTGGGATCATGACCAGAGCCAAAGGCAGAGGCTCAACCCACTGAGCCACCAAGGCGCCCCTCAGTTGCCAATCTTAACTCAACCACCCAGGATCTTGTAAGTCTACTTTAACATTTAGATTTCATTAGAAACTTTATTTCTACCTCCCCCCCCATCACCACCCCAAGATACATGTTACAAATCATCCTCCAAACATATGGCCCACTAATAGACATCTGAAGGGTCTTATGACTGAGGTCTACTATAAATAGTAATAAATGACTTTTTCCAAACAATAGCTAGCCCCCTTCAGAAGCCTGGAAACCTTCTTTCCAAAATAACTTGGAGACTTGTTCTCATCTTAACCCCCTCTCCCAACATGAAAATATAATGGGCCACTCCTCAAAACCCCATTGCAACCCTTCTGCCCAAGGGTCCTGTCCCTGTGCTTCAATAAAATGAGCTTTTTGCTCTGAAGACGTCTCAAGAATTCTTTCTTGGCCATCGGCACCAAACCCCAACATCTTTCCTAGAGAAAGTATGTGCACCCTTCTGCTTCCTGACACCAGACAACAGATACAGCAATAGAAGCAACAACAAACACTTCAGATTCAGATTGATTTGGTTAATGCTGGATTTTGTTCTTTTCATATAGGCCTTCTCTGAGCCTTTGTCTTACTGTTGATCAGGAGTTGCCAAATATGCTGTTGATCAGGAATTGACAATATGCTGAGTTTTTTTCAAATATATTCAGTGAAAGAACACCCCCCCTTTTTTTACAGTGTTCAAGGAGGTAACGTAATAAAAAATATTCTGTACTGCTATTCTGTGGGAATGGGGTTTGGGCATTTATGCTTAAGGGTCAGCGTGCTAAACCAATGAAGTTTACCTGAGACCTTTCAGGTGAGTAAAATTTTTACCAGCTTTGCACCTAGAGTAAAAAGATAAATTGCAGATGTTTTTATTCTCCCAAGCTTGTGATTCCCTGGACTTGGGCCTCAGTATTCTATAATTTTTCTCCTTTCCAGTACCCAAGGCCACCTCCCTCCATAAATCTACTCTCAGCTCTAATTATAAAAGTGAGAGTTTAATGAAACTTCAAAATGTGCCAATAAGCAAGGTACAATACAACATTTCATTTAATCCTCTGGTCAATGCTATGAAATAACTATAATTATTGTCCCCATGTACAGACAAAGGATCTAAGTCTTGCTAGGCATTTTTAAGGCATTTTTTTCAAGATCACTTGGATAATTATTGGAAGCAAGGCACACTATCTCCAGAGCCAGCATCTTTCAACACCTGTTTCTTCTCTGCTGAAGTCTGAGCGCCTACACTAACTACAGGTTTGATAGTTTATCAAACCTGATCTTGTAGTAAACCTGCACATTACTCTCCATTTCTGCAGCTCCCAGTGCCTAAAAAGTGTGTTGGCTTTCTCATACCTACTTTTTTATTTGAATAGAGACAGAAAATCACCAAAAGGATCAAGACATCTGCAAAGGGTCAAAGGGGACTGATTGGATGTCCCACCCCAGACAAAAGCTTTGTCCATCTCATTCCTTTGTGAACTGCTCCACACTTGAGGGACCCTTGGGGAACACAAAAGACTCATGAAAGAGACGACCAATCCAGCTGACTGATAAAAAGCCTTCTCTGTGTCCCGTCCCTTGGACTTGGACCCTACTGAATACCATTTGTTTAAATAATGATCAGAACATAATAGATATGATGAGGTTGCCAAGAGCCTGTCCATTCAACTCTGCTTGGCTAAGGAGGAAAAAAGGAAAGAATGAAAAAACCCACCCTGACGTGGCCATGACATGCTTCATTGGGCTCAGATTTTCCAAAATGAAGTTTAAACTGGAATCCCAAGGCCTATCAGTTCTAAGGAATAAAGTAGTTGGCAGACAGACAGGCCCTCCTCCCCCTTTCCAAACAAAACAAAACAACCCAAGTGGGTTGGAGTGGACTCGTAACTACTTAGGGAGCAATTATCAGAGCAGTAGACCTTTGTGACACTCCCTTCCCATTACTCCCTGCAGCTGGGAGTGGGGTAGTAATGGGGGATGTATTCTGCACTAGCAGAAGTTCCCTTACCCTTACAAGGGTAAGGAATAGGACCTTTGGTGTCCTTGAAGTACAAAGCCTAGCTTTTTTCTTTGCTCAGAATATGTCCTCTTGATCAACTTAATATTGCTTCTTTGAAACTTGGTTTCCACAGTTGAAAAAGTGGGAGAAAATGCAGCCACTAAGTTCTATGAAAAGTGACCTACTCTACCTAAGGACTGTGGAACAGAAAAATTGTTCCACAGTCCTTAGGTATAGTAGGTCATTTAATTTTCATTGTCATGGAAAGCAGAACCACTACTGTCAAAACCATGGATGATGCTTGATTCTCTTCCCGTCCCCACTCTAACCCAAGAGTCCCAAAGTCTCCTCTTTTTTTGACCATAGGCCAAAAAAAAAAAAAAAAAAAAAAAAAAAAAAATTTAAAAAAAATTTTTAAAGGAGCAGGTAGTGCTTAAAATCCAGCATAATAGATAATAAACAGAGATGCTGGTTAAGACATTATGTTTTGAACTATTCGTGAGAATTATGGTCATTTCCAGGAAAGAGAAAGGGTGATTGTTGCAACTCATTATATACCAAAATCCACAACTGTCTTGGCACACGCTAAAGCCTGAACTTCTGACTTATGGAGACATAAATGGACTTCCCCTGGCCTTCAAGAGAGGGAACTCAGAACTGTCCATTAAATAATGACCATTGGCGGGGCGCCTGGGTGGCTCAATGGGTTAAAGCCTCTGCCTTTGGCTTAGGTCATGATCCCAGGGTCCTGGGATCGAGCCCCGCATCGGGCGCTCTGCTCAGCAGGAAGCCTGCTTTCTCCCCTCTCTCTGCCTGCCTCTTTGCCTACTTGTGATCTCTCTCTGTGTGTGAAATAAATTTAAAAATCTTAAAAAAAAAAAAAAATGAATGACCATTGGCTATTGTATTCCTGCAGGTGGAAAATGTTGAGGTTCAGACTTCTCTGCACAGGAATGATGTGGACCAACTAGCAAAACCTTTGTCTCATAATGTTGCCAGTTGTACTTGCTGTCAACTAATTCTGCATCATTAAGGGTAAGTACCAGATGGTGGCAATAAACTTGCCCTGCACACCTAAGAAACATTACTATCTGCATAGCAAGTACTCAATAAATAGAAGCCACTTTATAAATATAAGATGTGACCACCAGGGTGAGAGGCTTCGTTCCAAGATGGGAACAACTTACAACAATGTATGGAGTATCATCAAGGTGAGTCCAAGATATTATCCTCACACTCCTAAAGGTCATGTAACCTTCATCAGTTTTGTTCTTTCATTTTCTTTAAATTCAATCTCCTTGATCTGGTTCCTAATGATTATTCTCTAAAATATATAAAAAACTACCTTCATTGTTGGCTTCCCCTATTGCTTCTGCTATAAGGGAGGGGGAAAATTGTTTCCTCTACCATTCTAGGTTCTTGGCTGAGACCTCACCCTTAATCCCACTCCCATAATAAAAGACAGATTAACAGAAGAAAAACAGTTTAGTTACATGTGTACCTTCTATCTATATGGGACAAAGCCAGAGAAACTTGAGTAATTTACCAGAATTAAATACCCCAACTACAGACAAAAGAAAGATGTTTTGCATTTGGGCTGAGGGGTGGGAAGACCAGTTATGGGAGGTTTCCAAGTAAAGCACAGCTAACAAGGGTATGGTTATTATGCAGATTTAAGTCCATGCTTTCTTTACTGTCTAGAGATTTGGTCATCCCCCTCTTCCAGGTATAGAGAGGAAGACACCCATACAAGTAGAGATTTCCCTCATAAAGGTAAATGTCTTACAAAAGGGTAACTTCTATGTGGTTTTCACATTCTTCGGTGTCTGCAGCCTCTCAAAATTAATCAGCTCACAATAATCAATATGCCAAAGAGGCATTTTCTAAAGTGGTATATTTTGTTTCCCTTCATTCTCTTTTCACTCCTGCATTATCTCCCTTCTGTAAAAGTGGACTCTATATCAAAAATATATCCAGTATTCTAAAAAGGATTTGAGCAATCTCATATGTATTTAAGTTAACCCTAACTGCCCCCTCAACACACACACCACATACAGGTACAAACAATTATTATACAGAATCAGGAATCTGTCAAAAAAAAAAAAAAAGAAAGAAAGAAAGAAAGATAGAAAAGCCAGGTCACAGCAAAGAAGCTAAAGAAGCTGTCCTTCTTCTGCCCCTCCCCCACTGCTATAGGTTTGCAGAGAAGGGTTTGAAAACCCTAGTGCTAAAAAGCCTGAGGGTATGTTAGGCTCCATGGGAATAAACAAAGAACAGTATTTGCTTACTAAGATCTGGACATGTAAGCCTCAGAAATTTTATCTTGGCCTGAATTAGTCAATTAATAAAACTATTTTAGTTCACTTTTTTCCTTTGTCTAGCTCTGACTATCCACAAGCTAAGCCCACCCAGGGTGGTATTTCAAGAGAACCTAATCCCCCAATTTTCATCTCAGTGGGAAACCTTCAGAATTTCATTATAGCAGTCCAGAATCAAACAGTACCTAAGAATTAGCTCTTTCAGTTTTCATAAAATGAAATTCCTGGAACACAGGCAGGAACCAGACCTACTCAGCCTGGCATCTACTCCTCCTCAGGAAACTAGATGACCCACCCATAGCCCTCCAAGTGGTTCCCTGAGCAGGTAGAACAAGTCGTTTCTCTCAGGTCAGACCTGGCTCCCTCTGCCCTTACCTTTGTCAGGGAGGCCAGAGTCTGTCCTTGTTTTTAAAAAAAAAAAAAAGAGGCATGAGGAATTATAAAATAATGCAACTGGAAAATTCCATGGATGAAAAGACAAACACAAAGTCTAATTCTATAGTCTTCTGCTTTTGAAGAGAGGGGGAAAAAATCAAATGCAATGATGATGGCAAGAAAAATGCAAGGTCCCACTGGACTCCTGGAGAGGCGCCATTTATTGAGCAGAGAAATGCGTATGAAGATAAAACACAAGAGAAGCCAAAAACTTCATAAGGAAAGGGATATGGAGGGTCCAGAGGGGAAGATCTTGGAGGGAGAGGAAGTTGAAGTCAGCAAGATGGGGAGGCCACAGGAAAGGAGATTTGGGGAAGAAGAACACGCCTGGCACCAGGACAGAAAAAATAGACAAAGAACAAATAGGAAAAGTGGATTTTATGCAGTTTACACATCTATTTGTGATGTTAGTATATTTATAAGAGAAAGAATGAACCTGCTGGCTGCTGAAGAGAGGCTGTGCTGGGGCATCTGGGTCACACTGGGTTATAGATCGCTTTTTTATTGAACGCTTTAAAAAGGTCAAAGTGGATCAATGTCTCTCTCTAAATTCCACGTCTTGGACTTCTGTAAGCACAAGAAGCCCATTTAAAGAACATTCTTTTCTATTTTGAGAGCAGATTTTGTGCTTTGGGTGCAGTGGGAGTTGGGGCATAGGGGATACGAGAAGAAAGAGCTGTATTTCTCCTTCAAGTAGCTTTTCTATGATGATCTGAGTTTGGTTCAATGTGTACTTTCATAGTTTAACTATACACACATATAACTAATCTGTACAGCTAAATCCATATTTTGTGCCAAGCACTTTCAGACTGTTATGAAATGAGAACTTTATAGAAGAGAACTCAAGTTAAGAGGTTTAGAAACTTATCCAAAATTCATGACCAAAATTTTGACACGTGTTTTTGACTCCTAGATTGGAGTTTTTTCCAGCACACCTGTATGTTTCTCAAAGTGCAGACCATAGACAGCTACATCAGTATCACCAGGGAGCCTATTAGAAATGCAGAACCTCAAGTCCTACCCCAGACATCCAGAATGAGAACCTGCATTTGAACAAGATCCCCAGGTGAATCATATACACACTTGAGTGTGAAAAGCTGGCATGTCACCTCTCATTTGCTCCAACTAGAGGGCATTCATTGCTAGCCATAGCAATCTCTGGATATAAAATAGCCAAGAAAAGTTCTGTATGAAATTTGAAAGCATTTATGTCTTAAGACACCATATGGGATTAAAAAGTAAGCTGCAAAGCAGTGTGTATAGAATAATTCCATTTTAAAATAAATTTTGTATAAATAGGCATGGGTATCCACACAGAAAATAAAGATAGAAGGATTTAGATGAAAATGTTCTCTCTGGTGGTGGGATTATGGGCAATTTTGCCTTTTGCTTTCTGAGTTTTCTTGAAGAAACAGCTATTAATTTTTAGAAGTTAAGTTTTTTTGGTAATTTTCACTGGATCTGGCCAGCCAAGGGGTAAGAAAAGTAAGGCACAAGAAAACCATGAATTGGCATAGAAGAGAATAGAAGGTCCCTATGTAAGTTTTCAGGGGTACCAACCAAGCACACGGGGCTCACAATCATCCTAGCCATCAGGTGCTCCACTCCCTACCGGGAAGGGGCCCTTTTTCCAGCCCCCAGGGGGCAGCCCTGGGTAGGTTTATAAACATCAACTCTTCTGCCCAGTGGCATGAATAATCAGGCATCATGTTAACCATAAGTCATCTACACAGAGAGTCTGAAAGGTTCTGGACACTTTAACAGCAAAAACACTACCAACAACAAATACTATAAACGGGGAGAGGTAGTATTTTATAAACAGAGATAAAAATCCCCCAATAGACAGAAAGGAAACACAATACAAACCACCCACAATGTTTAGCCATTGCACCCAAAAATTTCTAGATTCATTGGTATCTTATGTTAGTGGAAAGGGGGGAAGGTGGGAAGCATAAACATTAAAGACACCAGAAAAACAAAGTTCAGATCTTTAAGCAAAGGGCTCACTCTCCTTCTTACTAGCTGTTCAAGTTTGGGCCAGTGACTTAACTGCTCTGTTCCTCTGTTCCATCCCATTGTCAGCTTCCCAGTCCCTGACTTTGTGGACTTAATGAGTGCCTTAAAAGCCATGGAGTGTACAAATGCATGAGTTTCCCCATTGGGCTAGTCCAGGGAAAAAACATTCTGTGTATCTTCTCTGCTCTCAGTTCCCTACTGCAACACTATTTTGCTTTCTGACACAAGACTTTTGAGGTTTTCCCTTATCAAGCCATTCTGCAACGATCTGATTGAGTTCTGATACTGTCCACCTAGACGTAGCGTCAGATCCCACTGGTTAAGGGCCCAGCCCAGCAAGGCAGCCCTGCTCACCCTCAGATGCCATCTGCAAGTTCTGGGCTATCACTTCTACTTTTGACTGACCTGCTATAAACTGGAGGTTCCACTGATTTGTTAGAGAGGCTCACGGAACTCAGGAAAGCATTTACTTACTACATTACCAACTTAGTATAAAAGGATAAAACTCAGGAATTGTAATTGTGTAAGTATAATAGAATATAATTCTATCAGCCAGATGGAAGAGCTGCATAGGGCCAGGTCTGTGGAAGAGGCATGGAGCTTCCACACCTGCTCCGGATGGGCCACTCTTCAGCACTTCCGTGGGTTCTTTTGCTTGGAAGCATATCAAATCTTCCTGTTCAGGAGTTTTTCTGGAACATTAATCTCCCTCTAATTTACTTTCTCTTTCTCAGCCCATCCTGAACCTATATGGGGACTTCACCCGGAGTCACTTCATTGATATAAACTCAGGTGTGATTGAAAAGGCTTGTTATAAATCACAAAAGATAGTCCTATCACTTGGGAAATGACAAGGGTTTTGAAGAGTTTTGTGCCAGGAAAGCAGGACAAAAACCAAATGTATTTCTTGTTTTACCACAGCTGGTTACCCAACATTTGACCCCGTAGATCCAATCTAGGTCCTTCTCTGCTCTAGACTGTGCCTTGGGATGCTTATGTCTGTCTCCCTTTCTCTTGCTGTTCTCTTTTGCTGTTCTTTCTATCTTTGGTTGTTCACAAGCTGTTCAGTTGGCCCCCAGTTCTTCTTCAGGAGGAATTGTGCTATAAATAGGGGTAATTTGGTGTGTTCTCAGGGTCTTCCTATATCACCATCTTGAACAAGAATCCCCGAGTTGCTGATGTCTTTGGACTGTATTGTCCAGACACCCTTGTCCATGGGCTGTTGGGGTTGGCAGATGGAAAGCAACAATGAGAAAGTAGAGAACAGGAGGAGCCAGAGGTAGAGGTGAGGGTGTTTACTCCCTCATTCCTGCTTCCTTCTTAACGGAAGAAGAAAAGAAGGTCCTGTGCTAATTATTAAGGATGAGACCTGCTTATTCACCTTATTGCCAAATACTGAGCTTATGAACCTCAGGCTTTTGCAACAAGGAGCAATTTGGGGGTATGTTTCAGCAACCTAGTAGCTCTCAGATTGTGGGTGACAGTCCGCTGGTATTCAAGGAGTTGTGGAAGAAAACACCAAATGTGTGTGTTTGACTGTGGTCTTCTCTGCAGATGGAATGAATCATGCGTCGCATGCAAAAACTCCCTGTTATTTTCCAAGTATATGTAGATAGAATCACAACAAAATACAAAACCTTAAAAGGCATGACTAAATCCACAAGGACATATATATCATTACAGACTTTCTCAATATAATTAAAAGTACAGGCACTGTCATGGAAGACCATTCTTTTAGTAGCAAAATTTTGGAAAGAACTCATCTTGGCTCATTTTCAATGTATTCACTCTTTTTTTTTTTTAAATGTGTGTCGAGCTAAGGGTTTCTTTTCCTCCTGTTTATTGCCTGAAATCACTCTTTTTATTTTTTGGTTTATCATTTTGAGTAAATTTTCCCCTCTGATTCACTCAACAAAATGATTTGAACTTATATAAATTCAATATTGAGAAAACATTTGGATTCCTTCAAAAAGTGATAGGATACATGGACCTTATGTTCTAATGAGGAAAGCATTCATTACACAAATTATTACCCAAATATTTGTTTAAATTGTATTTGTGACAAATACTGTCAATGAAAGTCATAGGGTCAGAGTGGGGCTAATACCAATGGACATGATTGACCCTAAAGTGTCAGGAAAATCCTCCCCAAAGAAGAGACATTTTGTTGGGGCTTGTTATTATTCTTGAAGGCAACAACCTTGCCACTTTGCTCTTGAGTAAGTCAATGAACACCACTCAGGGTTTTGCTACCAAGTCTATCTCATATCTGGCATGGTGGAAATTTTGTAGACACTCCCCAATGTCTTGTTCTTAGGCAGGAAAGAACTATAAAATGAACACTTTAACATGTTCAGTATATTACTTTGCACTCTTGTTCTAAATGAGCATTCTCCTTCTTGTCTTGCATATATTTTTGAAGATGTTCCATTTTAAGGCCCCTCATGCTAGATTGTAAAGGAGGACAGTTGAGTAGTTCTTATTGTGATTTGCAAACATTCTTCTTTACTATTGGAAAACCAACCTGGAGTGGATGGTGTGAATCTGTTTAATTTATCTTAAAAAATATTCTGTGTTATACTGAAGTTTATTAGTCTTTGCTTACTGGAGTAGTTTCTTCTAATTTTAAGTGTATATACATCATATTGATTCAGAATTCAGTTCTATCATGTGCTAGATATAATAGGGATTGTGATTTTATGAGGTCATCACAGATCAGCAGCAGGGGAGCTCTTATTCTATTAAATACAAAGTTATCAAGGCTATGAGATTTAACTTACCTACTTTGTACCAGATTTGGAACAATTCTTGAAATCCTCCAATGTTACGGTAAAAGAACACTTTATGCATATTGAATAAAATAAATCAATATTATCAAGGAGCTTGACAATACCATAAGGAGCTTGAGTAAAGGCAATCACAGAAAGTAGGGAATTGATGAAATAATACTCAGCCAGGGCAAAACCTAGCAGTTGCTGAAATGGGGTTTTATATATATATATATAATTTTTTAAAAGTTTTTTATTTATTTAAGTAATTTCTATACCCCATGTGGGGCTCAAACTCATGGCCCTGAGATCAAGGGTCACACATTTCTCCACTAAACTAGCCAGGTGCCCCAGGATAGATTTTCTTTGTTTGTGTGTTTGTTTGTTTTTTAATAAAGAAAAGCATGAAGACAGACTGGCCGGGGTGAGAGACTGATGGAGACCTGTGAAGGGGAGAAAAAACTCTTCCTCTATCCTTCAAGGTCTTAGGGCTAGACTAAGAATTAAATTTACATGAGACAGATTGATGGAAGAAAAAAACCCAGAGTTTTGTTTTGTTTTAAAGATTTTATCTATTTATTTAATGGAGAGAGAGAGATCACAAATAGGCGGAGAGGCAGGTGGAGGGGGGAGCGGAGGGGGTGGTGAAGAAGCAGGCTCGCTGCTGAGCAGAGCGCCGGATGCAGGGCTCCAACCCGGGACCCTGAGATCATGACCTGAGCCAAAGGCAGAGGCTTAACCCACTGAGCTACCCAGGTGTCCCAAAACCCAAAGTTTTATTGTGTGTGCACGGAGGCCCAGTACTGACAATGAGACCTAAAGAAATGCCCAAGGCAGATGGTTTTTATGCTTTTTAAACAAGGAGACAATAAATTTATGATGTGGACAGCGCAAAGAAAATTTAACTTTGGGGGGCACCTGGGTGGCTCAGTGGATTAAGCCGCTGCCTTCGGCTCAGGTCATGATCTCAGGGTCCTGGGATCGAGCCCCGCATCGGGTTCTCTGCTCCGCAGGGAGCCTGCTTCCTCCTCTCTCTCTGCCTGCCTCTCTGCCTACTTGTGATCTCTCTCTCTGTCAAATAAATAAATAAAATCTTTAAAAAAAAAAAAAAGAAAATTTAACTTTGGGAGCTTCAGTTAGTAAGGAATTCTAAACAGATACTGGGCTGGGGTAGTAAATCAAAGTAACAAAGTTTGCTTTTGGGTTTTTTGTTTGTTTTTTAGAGAGATTAGGGTGGGATGAGAGGGAGAGAGAATCTTAAGAGGACTCAATGCTGAGCATATAGCCCAAGACAGGGCTCCATCTCAAGACACTGAGATCATGACCTGAGCAGAAATCAAGAGTTGGACGCTTAACCAACTATGCCACCCAGGTGCCCCACAAAGATTGTATACAGATTTCTCTGCTCTAAATTTCCCGTCTCTGGTGATAAGGATGCTTCTTTACCTCCCAGTATTAGGTGAGCACCTTTCACATGGGAGATTTGTTTTCTGCTTTCCAGGGGACAGAGGAGGGTATGAGTGTTTTTCTTGCACAGGCTGTCTCCTATGTAACTTTTATTTAAAATACTATCCCCCCTCCAAAAAAAAAAAAATAATATCCAATGTGGCCCATATTGCGCCCGACTGCCTTTGGCCCTCATTCCTGTTTGATTCGCAGCAGGATGGTTCTCAGCTACCTGCCATACTGATGCAGGGCTTGTGGTACCAATTCTAATCTGGGGACAGGGTTTCCCCCACACGGCCTACAATACTCCAGACTTCTGACAGGAGATAGCTTCTGACCCTACTTGCTAAGCGTTCGGTCCTACAAAAGCACCCTCGCACACATGCTGGAGATGCCCGCCCCACCCCCTAACTTTGCTTCTGACCAACTGGCTATAGGTGGGAGGTCCCACACCCTCTCCTTAGGTTTGGTCAGTTTCCTAGAGCAGCTCACAGAATTCAAAAACCCCACTTACCCACTAGATTACTGGTTTATTGTAAAAGGATTTTTTTTTCAAGATTTTATTTATTTATTTATTTCACAGACAGAAATCACAAGTCAGACAGAGATCACAAGTAGTCAGAGAGGCAGGCAGGGTTGGGGGGAAGCAGGCTCCCTGCCGAGCAGAGAGCCCGATGCAATGCATGGGGCTCTATCCGAGGACCCTGGGATCATGACCTGAGCTGAAGGCAGAGGCTTTAACCCACTGAGCCACCCAGGCACCCCTATAAAAGGATATTAACTCAGGAGCAGGCAGGTGGAAGAGAGGTGGAGAGAGCATGGAACTGCCGTGCTTTCTGGAGTGTGGTTTGCTTGGAGGTGCCCCTCTCCATGGACTTCCATGTGTCCACCAAACCAGAAACTCTCCACACCCCATCCTTGTGGGTTTTTGTGGAGGCCTCATTCCGTACAAACAATTAATGAAATCACTGGCCATTGGCAATTGGGCTTCATCTCCAGCCCCCCTACCACTCCCCGGAGGTCAGAGTAGGACTGAAAAGTTCCAACCGTAATCAGAAGCAGGGCTCCAGCAGCAACCAGCCCCCCATTCTTAGGCTCTTTCCAAGAGTTGCCTCATTAACATAACAAAAGACGCAAGGATCCTCTCAGCACTTAGGAAATTCCAAGGGTGTGGGGAGCTGTGAGCCAGGAACTGTGGAAGAAGACCAAATATCTATTTTTCTTACAAATCACAACATCCCAGCTGGGGAGCATTTTAGAGAGCTATTTGGTCGAAGGTATGAAGGACTAATCATTTTTATCTCACCCTTAACCCCAGGAAACACAGTGTCTTTGCTCTTTCAGTGTGCCCATGGTCTTTCTTTTAACTCTTTAAATCACACCAGGCATAAATGCCCTAATGATCGGTGCGTTTATCTGCCACGCAATGAAGCCCCAGCTTCTTCACTTATGCAAGTAGGAGAATACTAATACTTTGTACGATTGCTGGGAGATTGAAGGGAGGCTGTGCGGGTAACAGAGGGACCACAGTGGCACGTGCATGGCAAAGATGAAATCATACTGACCGTCATTCTCCGGACCGCTCTAACAATAGTTAAAGAAGGGCCCGGGTGCTCGCGACTGTATTCTTAGCGCCTACTACGGTGTCTGGCATTTGAAAGGAGCCCAAAAGCTGTGAAATGAATAAAAATATTATCAAAAACCTAGAATGCCCAGGATCTAGAATTCAGAAAAGATGAGAGGTTTCCTTTAAGGTTTTGTTCTGTTTTGTTTTGGTTTTTGTTTTTTACCACTAACATCAAAAATCCAGCTAGAGAACATAACGTTCACTTTACAGGGACACGGAGGAAAGTGAAAAATTCTTGGTTTTATCCTAAACAACAGAAAGAATGTGTTTCTCATTAGGGGTAAAAAATACCTGACCATCAGCTTCCAAACACTGACTTCCTGAAAGAAAGTGGAAACATGCAAATCTAGATAGGAATCTGCAGCTTCTCCAAAAAGCCATGCTCAGGGCCATATCAAGGAACACCCCAGGAGGGAGTAGTTTGCATCACCAATGAAGCTAGCTTCCCTTTGCAAACCCCGTTTTATAGGCAGAATTCCTTTATCCATCTCCTTGGGGTTGGATTTCACTTTGTGGGCTGCTTGCAAATTTCTGGTTGGAGAGAGCAATGAGGAGACGGGGCAAAATGCAGGATGAGTTCCTCCAAATGCCAGGCCTGGTGGTGCCAGGACAGCTGGGCCCGAAACCCTGCACCCGAGGAGAGGCATTGGTGTGGCCTGGAAGGAGGTGAGCTCAGCCTCATCTGGTTTCTCTTACTGTTCGCTGCAAAGGGCCTGAGTTATTGCATTCTTTCTCGATGTCTTACATAAAATCAGATTATTAAGTACAGAGACAGTGGACTGTTTTCTGTCCTCTTGGCTAGCATTTTACATCGCCATAGCAACATAAACAGAGAAGTAAATTAACCTCCGAAGAAGTCTGGGGCTTTATACGGTCTAAATAGCTCTAACTTTCCCTGCTCAAACATACATACATACACACACACACACACACACACACACGCACGCAGTTGTCATCTCTGTGTGCTATTTGACCCAACAATGGCAAAACCTAAGAGCACAGCTTGGTTCTTGTCACCCTTTTCTTTTAAAACCCATCAGTTACTTCCCATTGCCTACAGAATGAAGTCTGATTTTCTTGCCTGGTGTTCAGAGTTCTTTTTTTTTTTTTTTTTTTCCTGAAGAATTATTTATTTACTTATTTGACAGAGATCACAAGCAGGCAGAGAGGCAGGAGCAGAGAGAGGGGGAAGCAGGCTCCCTGCTGAGCAGAAGGCCGGATGCAGGTTCGATCCTAGGACTGTGGGATCATGATCTGAACTGAAGGCAGAGTCTTTAACCCACTGAGCCACCCAGGCGCCCCTGGTGTTCAGAGTTCTTGATCTTTTTCAAAGCCACATCCCCACCATTATTTGTCACTAGCCCCTTTGGCCATTCATGAAGAAAGAGGTCTCATTTCTTTGTCAGACCTTTTCTTGCCTCATCTTGGTGTTTCTACCTATGTTCCCAGCTGTCATCAGAGCACAACCAAGGCAACCTTTAAGTCTACCCCCAACATGGAATCCCAGACTTCCCCTCCTCTCTCTCTCCTGCAACCAGCCAGGACTAAACTATCCCCAAGCCCATCCTAGATGACCCAACAAGGGTCCCTGAACTGGGCACAGTGCTGCTACTGCTAGGCTGTGTGGTCTCTTTTCCACATGGCAGTCAGAATGATCTTTTAGAAATAGAAATCGGCTCCAATGGTTAAGCATCTGCCTTCAGCTCAGGTCATGATCCCAAGGTCCTGGCATTGAGTCCCACATCAGGTTCCCTGCTCAATGGGAAGTCTGCTTCTCCCTCTCTTCCTGCCTCTCTCCCTGCTTGTATTCTCTCTCTCTCTCAAATGAATAAACACAATCTTAAAAAAAGAAAGAAAGAAACAAACCAAATTAGTACATTCTCTGGCTTAAAATTCTCCTGTGATTTTTCTAGCATATAGATGTGGTCCAAAGGCCTTACGCCGCCTGCTGGGTTTTGCGTGACCTGGCATGGGCCCATCCATCTGACTCCATTACATCCCTTTCTATACTTTGGCTCTTACTCTCTCCAATCACTGATGTTTCTATTCCCAAACATGCTGAGCTCTTCCCTGTTTCTGGCTCTGCATTTTCTCTTATTCTGGAAGAATTACTTCTGATTGTTTTGGGGGTGATGCCTTCCCAATATCATTTCGGTCTCAGCTTAGATGTTCTCTCTGTAGAAAATTTCTTGACCACCCCTGTCTGCAGTTACCCCATCCTATCTCAGCACCCTATCCGATGGTCCTGTTCAGGTTCTTGATTGCACTTAATGCTCTCTGACAGTATCTTGCTTATTTAATTGATAAATTAATCAATAACTCAGTGCCTGTGTCTCTCTATTAGGGTACAAGTCGGAGAGGGACTATTTCTGTTTGCTTGCTACAGAATCCCTAGCACCTAGGAAAATGCCTGCCACACAGAAGGCATATCGATCAATATATTTTGAATGAATAAATGAACATCATTTTTCAGGACCCATTGATATGCAGCCTTTCTCATGAAGCCTTTATTACCTGTTACTAGAAACTTCCTCTCCCTCCCATACACATCTCCTACACAGCTCTGATCATTTTCTTTCTTTTAGATGAGGAATTTGCATAGCTGCTGTATCTGTTAAACCCTACCTTTATAAGGAGCATCTGGTTCATTTTCCTAACTTCCTGAGCATAGCCTTGTGTATCTTCTATGCTCGATAAAAGAATGTAAGTGTCTTGCCGCTTACCCTGCAGGCATCGGCCTGGGTCTACAGCAGGCCCTCTGGTAGATGTTGAGGCAGACCTTGTTTATTTCTTGGTTACTAATTATAGCAGACAGTTCTGGTAGCTGACATCCCACTCCTGGCCCACATGCGACGTGTGAGCTGTTGAGCACAGGTCTTTGCAAGCTGAGGCATGCTAGCCAGTGTCTCCGGGTGAGAACCACAGAGAAGATCTTTTTAAAAGTCCAGCAGGCCACGCTACCCACACATCATTTAGGAGCCTTTGGAGCCGCCAGAGGACTGTCTCCCATCTACCTAGTGGTAACTCTCAGACAGTGGAGACAGAAAGTAGGAGTGTCTCATTTCCCTGTTCTTCAGAGGGGTCTTTTTGGGAGATATTCCACGTAGTTTTCAGATGTCCTGATGAAACTGAACCTCTGTTAATAATGGCAGCAGCCTCCGCAGTAGAACTTTTTACAGATTTTTATCCTTTTCTGTGTCATTTGCCCCTTTCCCTCATGCCTGCTTCCTGAAATCACCTTCTAAATAAATTGTCAATAAGTTTTGTCACAGGCTCTGCTTCAAAGGAACCCAAAATAAAACATTAACTCTTCCCTTAAGAACCTGCTTTGCTTTCAACAAATGATGTTAATCAAACTGAATATCCACATGCAAAAAAATGAAGTTGGATCCTTACTATGTACCATATAAAAAAATCAAATCAAAATAGATTAAAGACCTGATCATGAGAGCTGCAACTATAAAACTCTTGAAAACACAGGCAAAAATCTTCGTGGCATTGTATCTGGCAACGATTTCTCAGAGGTGACACCAAAACCACCAGAAATAAAAGAAAAAAATAGATAAATTAGACTATATTATAATTTAAAACATTTTTATTATTATTTAAAAGATTTTATTCACTGGACACCTGGGTGGCTCAGTTGGTTAAGTGTCTGCTTTCAGCTCAGGTCATGATCCCAGGGTCCTGGGATCAAGCCCTATATCACATGGGAGGGAGCCTGCTCCTTCCTCTCTCTCTGTCCATCTCCCTGCTCATGTGCATTCACTAAATCTAAAAGATGTTATTTATTTATTTGAGAGAGAGAAAGAACATGAGCAGGAGGAGAGGTAAAGGCAGAGGGAGAAGAGCCTCCCTGTTGAACAGGGAACCCCGCTGGGACCTCAATCCCAAGATTCTGAGACCATGACCTGAGCCATAGTCAGATGCTTAACAGACTGAGCCACCCAGGTGCCCCGAAAATGCATTGATTATTTTAATTCTGGTATAGTTAACATACTGTGTTATATTAGTTTCAGATGTACAATATAGTGATTCAACAATTCTATACATCACTCAGTGCTCATCATGATGCGGGGACTCTTTTTTTTTAAGATTTTATTTTATTTATTTATTTATATTTATTTATTTATTTGACAGAGAGATCACAAGTAGGCAGAGAGGCAGGCAGAGAGAGAGAGGAAGAAACAGGCTCCCTGTTGAACAGAGAGGCTGATGTGGGGCTCGATGCCAGGACCCTGAGATCATGACCTGAGCTGAAGGCAGAGGCTTTAACCCACTGAGCCACCCAAGTGCCCCGATGCTTGGACTCTTAATCCCCTTCACCTCTTTCACCCGTCTACCTGCCCACCTCCCGTCGGGTAACCATCTGTTTGTTCTCTATAGTCAAGAGTCTGTTTCTTGGTTTGTCTCTTGTTTTCTTGTTCATTTGTTTTGTTTCTTAAATTCCACATATGAGTGAAATAATATAGGATTTGCCTTTCTCTGACTGGCTTATTTCACTTAACATTATACTCTCTAGCTCCATCCATGTTGTTGGAAATGGTAAGATCTCATTCATTTTTATATCTGAGTAATATTCTGTTTTATATATATATATGTGTGTGTGTGTATATATACACACATATATATATATATACTATATCTTCTTTAACTATTCATCTATTGATGGACAGTTGGGCTGCTTCTGTAATTTGGCTATTGTAAGTAATGCTGCAATAAACATAGGGGTACATATGTCTTTTTTTTTTAAAGCTTTTATTTATTTATTTATTTGTCGGAGAGAGAGAGTGCACACAAGCAGGCAGACGCAGAGAGAGAAGCAGGCTCCCTGCTGAGCAGAAAGCCTGATGCAGGACTCGATCCCAGGACCCTGAGGCCATGACCTGAGCCAAAGGCAGAGGCTTAATTGACTGAGCCACCCAGCGTCCTGAGGGGGACATATGTCTTTTTGAATTAGTGTTTTCATATTCCTTGGGTAAATACCATTAGCAGGATTACTGGATCAAATGGCAATTCTATATTTAATTTCAAAATTTAAAACATCTGTGCATTAAGGATTCTGTTAGCAGAGTAAAAAGGCAACGTATGGAATGGGAGAAAATATTTGCAAATCACATATCCAATAAGGTGTTAATACCTAGAATATATAAAAAATCCTACAACTCAACAACAACAAAAAACAAACAATACAATTCAAATATGGGTAAAAGAAACAAATAAATGAATGAAAACCAAATATGGGTAAAGGGACCTTTTTTTTTAAAGATTTTATTTATTTATTTGACAGAGAGAGAGATCACAAGTAGGCAGAGAGGCAGGCAGAGAGAGTGGGGGAAGCAGGCTCCTTGCTGAGCAGAGAGCTGGATTAGGACCCTGAGATCATGACCTGAGCTGAAGGCAGAGGCTTAACCCACTGAGCCACCCAGGTGCCCCGTAAAGGGACTTTAATAGACATTTCTCCAGAGAAGATATACAGATGGCTAGTAAGCCCTTGAAAACATCACTAATCATTAGGGAAATGCAAATCAAAACCATAATGAGATAGTATTCCACAACTGTTAGGATGGCTGTTATATATATATATATATATATATATATATATATATATAACAACTGTTTGCAAAGATGTAGAAAAACTGGAATTCTTTTGTGTTGTTGGTAGGAATGTAAGATGGTACAACCTCTGTGAGAAACAGTATGGCAATTCCTCAAAACAATTAAGATAGAATTAGCATATATTCCAGCAATTCCATTTCTGGCTATCCGCACCAAAGAATTGAAAGCAGGATCTCAGGGGTGCCTGGATGGCTCAGTTGGTTAAGCCTCTGCCTTCAACTCAGGTCATGATCCCAGGGTCCTAGAATTGAGCCCTGCTCCCTGCTCAGTGGGGAGCTTTCTTCTCCCTTTCCCTCTGCCTCTCCCCTACTCATGCTCTTTCTCTCACTTTCTATCAAATAAATAAATAAAGTCTTAAAAAAAAAAAAGGTTAAAAAAAAAAAAGCCAGATCTCAAACAGATATGTGAACACCTCTATTCATAGCAGCACTATTCACAGTAACCAAAAGATGGAAGCAACTCAAATATCTATTGACAGATGAATGGATAAACAAAATGTGGTCTAGATCTACAATGGAGTATTATCCAACCTTAAAAAGGGAAAAATTCTGATACATGCCCTAACATGAATGAACCTTGAAGACAGTATGCTAAGTGAAATAAGCTAGTCACAAGAGAACAAATACTGTGTGAATCCACTTATATGATCTACGTAGAAGAGGCAGATTCTTAGAGAAAAAGTAGAATGGTGGTCACAGGGATTGGGGGGGAAGGGAATAGGGAATTATTGTTTAGTGGGTACAGATTATTAATGTTGGAAGATAAAAGAAGTCTGAAGATGAATGGTCATGATGCTTGAAAAACAACATCAGTGAATGCGCTAATGCTACTCAACTGTACACTTAGAAATGGCTAGATAGGTGAAAACATAACAAAACAGACCTTCCTTTGCTACACATCTATAGTAAAAGAGATGGATTAGTAGTTGACTGAGGCTGGAGGGGGTTGGGGAAATGGGGACTAAATGCTAATGGGTAAAAGTTGCTTGAAGGGGTTGATGGAAATGTTCTCAAATTTATTGTGGTGATGGTTGTATAACTCTGAGAAATCCTAAAAACCTCAGAATTGTACACTTTAAATAGATGATTTATAAGGTATGTGAACTATATCTCAACAGGTGGTTATATTTATAAAAGAAAAAGAAAAGCAAAAAAGAAACTTCCCTTCCCATTTGACAATCCCTTTACTTACGCAACTAATCAGTGATCTTGACTCTGCATGACATTCCTTTTCAGATCCCAAAATTCCCATTCCTTCCTTCCTTCTCCATCAAAAATTATCCTCTGCCCCATTTTTTCTCAACCTTGTATCTAAAACTTAATGTGATATCCATCTTTTTTAAAAAATTTATTTATTTGACAGAAAGAGAGAGATCACAGGCAGGCAGAGAGAGAAAGGGGGAAGCAGGCTCCCTGTTGAGCAGAGAGCCCGATGCGGGGCTCGATACCAGGACCCTGAGATCATTACTTGAGCTGAAGGCAGAGGCTTAACCCACTGAGCCACCCAGACACCCCTCCATCTATGTTTTTAAAAAGGTCTTGGGACACCTCAGTGGCTCATTCAGTTAAGTGTCTGACTCTTGATCTCAGCTCAGGTCTTGATCTCAGGGTCATGAGTTTGGGCTGATGCTGGGCTCCAGTGGAGCCTACTTAAAAATAAAAATAAAATAATAAAATAATAATAAAAAGGCCTAATGAGTATCTATGAATAAATACATTTGGTAAAGAGCTACTGATTGTGAAATTCCAAGATTGAACTGCTGTGGGCAGTCCGGGAAACCTGGCAGACCAAGGAGGATAGATTTAGATGGGGTCACAGTGAGCTCACTAAAAGCTGCCCATAATCTCTTCTCTTTTTGCTGCCAAGAGGAATAGAAACTATCAGTCCCAGGGTTAAACATTTACATTTCAGAAAGGAAAAGGAAAAAAACGGAGCAGAACTTCCCAGCCAGAGCTACTGGACTCAGCAACACAGCAGTGTTCCAGATTGCCTTTGGTACCCCACCCCCCACCCTCACAAAACAAAATCCTAGGAATCGTTGAAAAGCTCAAGATTAGAAAGGGCTATCTGGGTTCTAGAGGAGCCTTGTTCTGTGTCAAAGAGAAATGAAACCAGAAACCGGTGAGAGCGGTAAGACAGATTTTCATCATAATACCCTATTGGAGTAGGAGAGGAGTTCCGCATGGAGTGAACTCAACTTTGATTGGTACAGGAGTGACTGGGTGTTTTAAAGGGAGAATAAGGGAGTAGGGAGAGGGTGAGCAGGGGTTCAGTAGAGTTGGTCCATGTGGAATCCATCTGGTTCTTTAACCAGCCCTTAGGGAAGTTATGCCCCTTCCCTCCCACAGAGTATGGGAGACCAGGCCCTGTCTTCAGGTGCTGGCTGGAACCACTAAATTCTTTTGGCAACCTTGAGTTTTCTCAGACAGCCACTTTAAAGAGGTAGGGGTCATCCCAAGGATACAGCCTTGAGCTACTAGAAACTATGTTAGTGTTTTGTTCAAGTATTTGTAGATTAAAATTGAAGTCTAGTCCTGATGAAGACTCAGAGTTGCCTGGCTAGGGTTTAGTCAGGGAGAAGATATCATCTATTACTTACCAGCTATGAGGTCCTGGGTGACTCACTCATTATCTCTGACCCCCAGTTTTTAAGATCAAAATCAAATTCTTCAAAGCCCTGGGCCTTTACCAATACCTCACTTCCACCAAGGACACCTACTGAAAGCCAGGGGACTTGGGTTTGAGTCTCATTTCAGCATTTAGTCTCATTCAGCATTAGTGTGGGACCTTGAACAAGTCATGTTGTAGCAGAGCCTCTTAAAATGACAACACATGATCTTTATCAAGTTTGGAATCTATGACTCCTGCTTCATTACATTTCCTTGAATATTTCAAAGGCAGATTTAATTTTACTATGGACTTTCACTATTTTGACTGGTAAAATGAAAATTTAAAGAAAAAAACCCCAAATGTCCTTCAGTAGAAGATTAGTTAAGTAAACAGCACATTCATACAATACAAAGGAAAAAAAAAATCAATCATTTGAATTCAATTTGGTTAACATATACTGCATTATTAGTTGCTGGGGTAGAATTTAGTGATTCATCAGTTGCATATAACACCTAGTGTTCATTATATCGAGTGCTCTACTTAATGCCCATCACCCGGTTACCCCATTCCCCCACCTCCCCTCCAGCAACCCTCAGTTTGTTTCTTAGAGTTAAGAGTCTCTTATGGTTTGTCTCCCTTTGTATTTTCATCTTATTTTATTTTCCTTCCCTTCCCCGTGTTCATCTGTTTTGTTTTTTAAATTCCCATATGAGTGAAATCATATATTTGTCTTTCTCTGACTGACTTATTTTGCATAGCATAATACCCTCTATATACATCCATGTCATTGCAAATGGCAAGATTTCATTATTTTTGATGGCTGAGTAGTATTCCTGTGTGTGTGTGTGTGTGTGTGTGTGTGTGTGTGTGTGTGTGTCTGTGTGTGTTTACCAATCTTCTTTATCCATTCATCTGTTGGTGGACATCTGGGCTCTTTCCATACGTTGGCTATTATGGACAGTACTGCTATAAACATTGAGGTGCATCTGCCCCTTCAAATAACTATGTTTGTATCTTTTGGATAAATACCTAATAGTTTAATTGCTGGATCATAGGGTAGCTCTATTTTTAACTTTCCGAGGAACCTCCATACTGTTTTCTAGAGTGGCTGCTCCAGTTTGCATTCCCACAAACAGTGTAAGAGGGTTCTACTTACATCCACAGAGATGTCTGCATTCTCACAGACATCTGTTTATTTCTGAGTTGTTAATTTTAGCCATTCTGACCAGTCTAGGGTGGTATCTCATTGTGGTTTTGATTTGTATTTCCCTGATGCCGAGGGATGTTGAGCATTTTCTCATGTGTCTGTTGGCCATTAGTATGTCTTCTTTGGAGAAAAGTCTGTTCATGCTTTCTATTCACTTCTTAACCAGATTTTTTTTTTTTTTTTTGTGGGGGGTGTTAAGTTTGATAAGTTGTTTACAGATTTTGGATACTAGCCTTTTATCTGATAAAACATTTGTAAATAACGTCTCCTATTCCTTTTAATTTTGTTGACTGTCTCTGCTGTGCAAAAGATTTTCATCTTTGTGAAGTCCCAATGGTTCATTTTTGCTTTTGTTTCCCTTTTCTTTGGAGACATGTCTATGAAGAAGTTTCTTTGGTTGAGGTCAAACAGGTTGCTGCCTGTGTTCTCTAGGATTTGATGGATTCCTATCTCACATTTGAGTCTCTCATGCATTTTGAGTTTATTTCTGTGTATGGTGTAAGAAAGTGGTCCAGTTTCATTCTTCTGTATGTGGCTGTCCCATTTTCCCAGCGCCATTTGTTGAAGAGACAGTCTTTTTTCCATTGGATATTCTTTTTTGCTTTGTCAAAGATTAGTTGACCATAAACTCAAGGGCACATTTCTGGGTTCTGTCTTCTGTTCCACTGATCTATGTCTCTGTTTTTGTGCCTGTACCGTATGTACTGTCTTGATGATCACAGCTTTGTCATACAGCTTGAAGTCCGGAGTTGTGATGTCACCTTTGACTTCCTTTTTCAACATTACTTTAGCTATTTGGGGTCTTTTCTGATTCCATACAAATTTTAGGATTGTTTGTTCCAGCTCTGTGAAAAATACTGATGGTATTTTAAGAGGGATTGCATTGAATGTATAGATTCCTAAGGAAAAATTATTCAACAGATCTTTATAATAGACTTAGAATAAAGCCCAAGAACCATGAAGTGGGGGGAAAAAAATCAAGTCATAGGACAGGATTGTTATTAGACCTCAATTTAATTTCTGCTAGATCAAGCATATAAATAGTTTGTATATGTATGTGAGCATGTACATGTTTCTGTGTTCAGGGATAAAATCTTGGTACAATACACACCCAGCACTAATATTCCTGGAGTGTGTATGTGTTATATGTGTGTATGGGCGTGTTGAGGAGCAAGGGTTCTGGTCAACAAGATGATAAATCCTCAGTGAGGTTATCACTTTTCCCCTTGTAGATCAGGTAGTTTGTGCCAGCCTACTGTGCTAAGCATTTTACATTCAGTAATTCATATAATCATCCAAATAATCTGAGAGGTTATTTAGTAGTAGTAGTAGTAGTAGTAGTAGTAATTAATAGTATTTCTGTTTTACAGATGAGAAAAGTAAGGCGCAGAAAGAGAAAGTAACTTGCTCAGTATCACACCACCACAGAGTGCCAGAACAAAGATTCTCTGCAACCAATCTTTAGCTCTTCAGCTAATTGCTTTTGAAATAAAAAATTAAAAATAAATACTTCTCAGCAGAGTAAGCTCTAATGCCAAGGTAGATTTTCTTTCTTCACCACAGAGGTAGCACACAGAGATTTTCCCACTTTTATTAAATATGGGGAAATATTTCCCACTTAGTGTATATGAGTAAAGAAATACCTGTCTCTATTATATCGCTATCATCGGTAATATTTGTTCTTATCAACATGTTGTTTAAAATCTTCAAACTATCCCTTTGTGGGGTCCCTACCTGGCTCAGTGGGTAAAACATGCAATTCTTGAACTTCGGTTGTGAGTTCACCTAAAAAAAAATCATCAAATTATCCCTTTGTTTTCCCTACCATTATAAATAGTCAAAAATGTAATGAGGGGGGAAAATCTCAGTATCCAAAAGTCAAAAACCTATCCCTCCCCATATGTGTCTGCTTCCCGTCCCTGCCTCTTATAATTTGAGGAAGAATGAACATCTATAGATAAATCTCTGTAAAGATCTGTAGATAAACCAAAGAACTCACTGCCTGAGAGTAGAAATGGGAGTGAAAGACTGAAAGGTTTTCAACTACTTAAAGACAAAAAGAGTAATTTAATTGGAACACAATTTGCCAGTTTTCCAGCATGTTCCAAATGAAAATAGTTTTGAAAGATGAAGGGAAAACGTCAATTTTGGACCAGTGCAACCAGCTTCTTTGGCAAAGAGCATGGAGGTGGGTTTAAGCAATGGAGATGAAATTGGGAGGGGGTGGATCACGCATAACATGCCGCCACCCCCATACACAGACAACACAGACACGGTGCTTAGCAATTACATGAAATGAACAAGGAAGCCTACATTCTTGCCCAGAATTCCTTATTTGGTGACTATGGCCTCTTTGAAATTCCCATTTCCCCCATTTGTGAAATCACATCCTTCCTAATTTCTCTCTCACAGGAAGCAATCATCAAGTATCCATTTTTGTTGAGTGCTTTGAATATAGAGGATTTATAAATAAAAGACATGATCACGGCAAAGAAGTACCCTGGGACTAGTAATGCCAGTAGACTATTTCTCTTTTCCCTCTTTTCCTGTCCCTGATCCTTGGCCTCTTGCTTGTCTTCCTTTCCTGTTCTCACTGCATCTGAAGCCACTCAAAACCCATATCGTAGGTGCATCCCCTGTTTTGTGTCTAATTAGACACATGTACAAACATGCCAGAATGACAGAAACTATTTTTATTGCAATTATTTTGGTATAAGAAGCATTGGAGAGATGGCACAATTCATAACAGGAGACAACAAAGTTCCATACTGGTCAGGCACAGAGACTATACCAGCCTGTCACCAGACCCATCCACTCTTCTTCTGGGCCCCATAGCCACAACATGGGTGCCAGATTGCCTAGCGGTCAGAGGCGGTTCCTACACAGCTCCCAGCTCTGGTCCTCCCCTCTCTTTCTCCTTCCCAACTTGATGGGAAAAAAGGACAGAAATCTGAGAAGCTATGTGTTGAAGGAAGCAGAGCCATGAAATGGAAGGAACCGAGGCACCTGCATCACCCCGTGGGTGAGAGAAGCTCACCAACCCAGAACACCTCGTATGAGTTTTATGTGGGCAAGAAAGAAACTTCGCTTGTATGGGAGCCATGATGCATTTTGACGTGGGTTTGTCGCAGCAGCTCTTTGCCCTAACAGGTACAAGTTTTCTTCCACCCAAAGAGAGACTGGGATGAAGAGGTCATGGCAAAGAATTTGATCGGGTTGATAGAAAAGGCTGTAGTCCAAAACATTGCGGTCATCCATTTTGGTTGAGAAAACGGAGACCGCACGAGAGTGAATGAAAGGCCAGACAATCAGGTCAGAAGAACTCAAGAGTTCTGCGTAACAGAGCGAGATAATTTTCTAGAGCAATACAAGAGGCTCTACAATGCACATTTTTGGGCTGAATTTATACCTAGGAGAGACGAAAGGAAAATAACAAAGAGAAAATGAAATGGAATAAGAAAATGGCATCAGTGAGAAGAACTACAGAGAAGCTGGCTGGTGGCAAATTGTTCAGTAGGCTGCGGGGCGGGAGGATTTTAAGAACATGAAAACCTTACATGAGGTTTTATATGATTTACTTTGTTACGATGTGATGTAACTGTCTTCAGCTGATATCATGCATTCCCTTATATTGGGATATTCTAAGGAAATTGAGGAAAAAAATGTTGCAAGTCATACCCAGCCTTTGGGAGAATAGGACAAGTAAATTAGAGTGACAGTAATTTCTTATCAAAAGTCAGAAATATGGGGAGAAATGAAAGGATAACATTGGAAGCCTCCCAGACTCTAGGGGATAATGGTAGGATGCTGGATTTTCTGCTATGTGTTAATGCATGGTGACATGAACTGTTTTTACACACTGGCTCTGAGGTTGGACTGCTTATGAATTAAACCAGTTGTCACCAGTTACTAACTGTGTGACTTCGGGCAAATCAGTGTATTTCTCTGGGCCTCAATTCCTAACCTTTTAGAAAGAGGATAATTCTAGAACCTATCTCTGAGGGGTGTTATGAGGGATGAATTAATTAAATGATGTTAAGATAAACGAATAGAGTATCTGGAATCTCGTAAGCCTTCAGCAAATTTCATCTATTATTATTATTACTATTCTTTTTCTTTTTTTTTTTTTGACAGACAGAGATTGCAACTAGTCAGAGAGGCAGGCAGGGAGAGAGAGGAGAAAGCAAGCTCCCTGCTGAGCAGAGAGCCCGATGTGGGGCTTGATCCCAGGACCCTGGGATCATGACCTGAGCCGAAGGCAGAGGCTTTAAACCACTGAGCCACCCAGGCGCCCCTATTATTACTATTCTATGTGGAAGATAATGTACTAAAGTCAGGAGCCAGTGAAGACTAAAGCTTGTAGAGTATGTCGTTTTATGGGATGATTTATGACGAAGTGACATTTATATACAACTATTATAAGTGAAAGTAAAATTAGCTGACAGAGCAAAAATGCCTAAAGAAACATTATTAAAATGAGGCTATTTCCTGCCAACATGGCTAAAATTAAAAAGATTGATCATTCTCGAATTCAAATGGAATTCTTATATATTGCCAGGAGGACTGAAAATGGGAGCAGCCCCTTTGGAAAACTGTTTAGCATTATTTCACTCCAAATGTGTGCTCAGTAGAAATACATACATTTGCTCACAAAAATCTTCAGAACGGTGTTTATCCCAGCATTTTTCTTGATGCCTTCAAATTGGATGTAACCCCAGTGCCCATCAACAGTAGAACAGATAAATAAATTCATGCCATGGGGGTGCCTGGGTGGCTCAGTGGGTTAAAGCCTCTGCCTTCAGCTCGGGTCATGATCCCAGGGTCCTGGGATCAAGCCCCGCATCAGGCTCTCTGCTCAGTGGGGAGCCTGCTTCCCCCCACCCCCCCGTCTGCCTCTCTGCCTACTTGTGATCTCTGTCTGTCAAAGAAATAAGCAAAATCTTTTAAAAAAATAAATATGCCATGGAATACCACATAGCAATAATAATACAAAATGAATTCCAAATACATGTAAAAACATGGGCAAGTCTTACCAAAATAGTACTGAGAGAAATAAAGCCAGACACAAAGGATTAGATACCAGTGGGTTTGTTTATATACAATGAATATATAGAATTAAGGCTATATAATGACTATACAGAGTTGAATACTGTACAGTGAGATGAAGGTATAGTGTTATGTGTCAGGGTAGTAATGATCTTGGAGAGGCAGGAATAGTGATTGGCAGGGGACATGAGCAGAATTTGTAGCCATATTCTAGTTCTTTCCCTAGGAAGTGGTTGCACTGGTATGCTTACTTAATTCTGTGAATTGTACACTCAGGATTTGTGTCCTGTTATACTTCAGGAAGAAGTTTTGGGCTTTTTCAAGATTTTAATTTATTTATTTGACAGAGAGTGAGAGGGAGAGGGAGAGAACACAAGCTGGGGGAGCAGCAGGCAAAGAGAGAGAGAGAAGCAGGCTCCCTGCTAAGCTGGGAGCCTGATGGGGGGCTGAATCCAAGTACCCTAGGATCATGAGCCAAGCCGAAGATGGACACTGAGCCACCCAGGCACCCTCAGGAAGAAGTTTTAAAAGGATCCTTGATAAAGTTTGGATTTGGTGTTGTCCCAACTCGGTGCAAGATGGTACTTGTTCTCTCCTCCCAGAGTCACAAACTTTCAGTCTCCATCCTTGCTCACAGATGGAAGTGAACCCGGAGATGCAAGTCCCACAGACCTTGCAGTTGAGACGCAGGGCTCAAGAAACCTGCAAAGTTATCTCAGGAAATAACAAAGTTGCCTCCTCAGAAGTCTGCGGGATGGTCTTCTGCTTGAAATAACAAACACAGCATGTTGTTTGCAAGAGAAAATAATAACTATTTGCAGCTTGTAATAGTGAGGGATGTAGAATTTCTGCCTTTGTACTTCTGCTGGACATGGCGCCACTGATGCCATCTGCTGAGAATGCGGCAGAACGACCTCCTCACTACAGTCACCCCAAAACCAGATGAGAAGTTGCCAGAAGGGACAAGATGATCAAGAAAGGAAACATTATGGCTGACCTAACTATGGCTAGCCAATCAGCATGATCCGAGACCCTGAGACCTTACCCTGAGTTTTCACCCTTTAAAAACCCCAGCTTGTAAGCCATCGGGGAGTTTGGGTTTCTGAGTGTGAGCTCGCTGTTCTTCTGGGGAGTGCCACACCAATAAACAGCCTCTCTTTCTTCACTGTAAAAGCTTGATATTAGTTTTTATTGGCACGCTGCACATTGTGTAGATGAACTCATTTAGTTCAGTTTCAAAACCATAGAAAAGACTCCATCCTTACTACAAAATCACCTAAAATCAAGGAAGTAAGGAAATAAGCAACCAAACCACACATTCCAGTCAGTTCCCCACAAGCTAATAATTCCATTCAAAATTGCTCCTAAGTTCAGAAAAATGAAGAAAGATGTTCTATTTCCACAGACCTATTTGTCTTGCCATTTCCATTGCTCTGCAGAGCAGGAATTTTCTTTCTTTTAAAAAAAATTAGCTATTTTAGATTCAATGTTGAAATGCATTTTACTAAGGTTCTTGCAAAAAAAACAAACAAAAAGTCATCTGTGAGTCCTTTGGTAGAAAAGATTCAAGTTTACTCACCCAGTCATTCCTACATCTGGTGATGCCATTTTGCTCCCCAAAATATTTCATCATATATTTAATAATCAGAAATCCCTATCACCAAAAGCCTTATCTTCAACACTACTTACACTTGCAGTGACTTATTGTATGTTGGGTTCTTCATTTGTGTCTTACCCGTGCAACTGTCAGCTTCATGAGGCCTGCGATTAAATCTTTGCTGATTCCTTTGTTAGATATTTGGTACCTGGAAGCTAGATGAATAAACAAATTATGACATATTTTTTATGATCTACCAAAGTCAATATGTTGGCACCATTTTTAGAGAAGCAGCAATCAGTAAAATCTTGTACAGATTGTTAATACATCAAATATACAAAGGGAACCATGGTGCAGGAGTGTCTTCAGGTGTCTCAATGCAGTCCATGTGACCACCTAGATAAACAATTACATAATTCTGTGTACTGGGTAGAACTAGCCATCTATTTAGCTAGCAGGAAGGTCTCCAGATCCTTTGGCAGACGTGCAAATAAGCACGTCAGCGTGGAAAGCGCCACTCTGGGGAAGAGTGGAAACCACCATCATCACCCTTGGACTTTTTCCAACTCTCTTATTTCATGTGCACCTCCCTTTACATCCTTCAGCTTTTGCTTACCTTGAAGCTGTAAGTAGAAGAGTAAAAATAGATCCTATTTATTGAACAATTGCTCTGTGCGTGTGCTTTATGTACATTCTTTTATGTGATCCTACTTACTACCATTTTGTAGCTGAAGGAAGTAGAGGGTAGAAGAGATTAAAAATTGGGCACAAACCAAACATCTGCTAGATTGGGATTTGAATACAGATCATTGGTTCACTCACTGATTCAGCAAATCTGTTCATTTTCCCTTTTTTTTTTTTTTGAGTGCCCACTTTGTTAGATCTAACTCCTGTTTATACCTAACCAACTTTACTATACAACCAAAACTTAAGTGCCTTGTGTCAGTCTGTCTTGGCAAGATACTTCATTGTACCTCTATATCCATTCATTCTTTCTTCTGTTCATCACTAGGGCGAAGTCTTTTGGCTTATTATTTTATTATTTTTTAAATTTTATTTATTTATTTGACAGAGATCATAAGTAGGCAGAGAGGCAGGTAGAGAGAGAGAGAGGAGGAAACAGGCTTCCTGCTGAACAGAGAGCCCGATGTGGGGCTCAATCCCAGGACCCTGGGATCATGCCCTGAGCCGAAGGCAGAGGCTTTAACCCACTGAGCTACCCAGGCGCCCCTTGGCTTATTATTTTAAAAAATTACCACTAATACTTCTGAGAGGTCCTCAGTATAAGTCCTAGAAAGTTATGTTTGCCTTGTATGCCACATACACTGATTCTGTTGTCAAGAAGTTCTCTAAAGGAGCTAGCCTCATTCTCCCAGGATAGAACAAGCATGATGGTCTCCCTGACCATGGCCTTGACCATGAAACCTGATAGAGCAAAGATTGGGCCCTGGATAGAACCATGTGAGAGTAGTGAAACACACTAGGCTCCCAGGCATCCATCTGTGGTTCACTCTTTGGGAACCAAAGGGAGTTTCAGGGAGAAACAAAACACCTGTTTTCCAACCATCTTATTATCTACATTCCATGTGTGCTTATCATCAGCTTATAGTGCAGATGTTTCTTTTCTGATCTCAGATTGTACTCACATTTCCATTCAGGGTGCCATTTCATCTGTAAATCTACAAGGTCTTTTCCCAGAATTAGGTTTTTCCAGATGGGAAAAAAAGAAAATTTAAAATGTAGGGGTTATGTCATCTAGCTCTGCAAGAAACAATTTAGAACCCTCCTCCAAACCATAGTTTCTTTTTTTGTTAGGTCATATTTTCAGTTAAGTAGGAAGTATGATGTTTCCATTATTTTCTTTGTTGACTTGGAGAATTCACATACATACCCAGAGTTGACTCAAGTTTAAGTTTGGGACATGCACTATATTTCAGGGTATAATTAGCCTGCAGAGGTATTTCATGCCTACTGAACACCATGTCAGAATAGAGATGTAAATGGGGGGATCACCTTCTTCAGGAAATACAGCTCTAATCTAAAGGGAACGAGGTGATTTCTGAGAGCTGAGAACATGTAGGATACCCAGATTAGCTCCCAGTAAACTTCTAATTCCACACAAGGACATCACTGGTGGTCTGTGACTCTGTTCCTCCTTGTGGTTCATATAAAATGTGCAATATGAAATGCACACATTTTCATGTTTTTTGTATGTGACATTTTATTTGCAAGAAGAATACTCAACAGTTCTTCAACATTGTGAAATATTTACTGAGAATCACCACATGTGATAATGTACCATGTAGAACATTAATATAAAAGGCAGGCAGGGTGATTTCACTGTAAAGGTAGTTAATTCTATCTATACTCTCTTGTGTAAACTTGCTCCTTCATCATTGATGAATTCAACAAACATGTACTGGGTCCCTACACATGTGTCTGGCACTTCTTAAGTCACTGGGGTTATATTAATAAAAAAAAAATAGGCAAGATCATTAGGTCCTGAGGGAGACAGATATAAAATTAGTAAATATATTAAAATTACATGAGACAGGCTTTTAGTACTGTGGAGTAAAACAAAGACAGGAATGGGGATAGAGAGTGAAGTGGAAAGGGTATAATTTTAAATGGGAAGGTCAGAGAAGACCTCACGGAGAAGGTGGATTAGTCAGGACATACCAGGGAAACAGAACAAAGAAAAGATAGGTAGATAGATAGATAGATAGATGCATACATACGTACATAAATATATGTAGAGATAGAAAGACACGTTGTGAGAGGTTGGTTTGCACCATCATGGAGGTGAAAAAGACCCACAATCTTCCATGTGCAAGCTGGAGGTCCAGGAAAGCTGGTGCTGTAGTTCCCATCCAAGCTTGAAGACCTTAAAACCAGGGAAATCAGTGGTGAGTCCTGATCTAAGTCCAAAGGCCCAAGAGCCAGGAGTTGTTAATGTCCAAGTGCAAGAGAAGATGGATGTTCTAGCTCAAGGATCAAATTTACTTTTCCTCTACCTTTTTGTTCTATCCAGACCCTCAGATTTGGATTTTGCCCTCTCGTGTTTATTTGGTATACTGATTCAAATGCTAGTCTCTGCCAGAAATATGCTCACAGACACTGCCAGAAATAATGTATTATCCACTCTTTAGGCATCTCTTATCCCAGTCAAGTGGACATGTAAAATTAACCATTACAACTTGTACAAGAATTCAGTAAAGTGTCAGGATATAAAATCAATGCACAGAAATCAGTTGCATTTCTATACACCAACAAGACAGAAGAAAGAGAAATTAAGGAGTCAATCCCATTTACAATTGCACCCCAAACCATAAGATGCCTAGGAATAAACCTAACCAAAGAGGCAAAGAATCTATACTCAGAAAACTTAAAGTACTCGTGAAAGAAATTGAGGAAGACACAAAGAAATGGAAAAATGTTCCATGCTCCTGTATTGGAGGAACAAATATTGTGAAAATGTCTATGCTACCTAAAGCAATCTATACATTTAATGCAATCCCTATTAAAACCCCATCCATTTTTTTCAAAGAAATAAAACAAATAATCCTAAAATTTATATGGAACCAGAAAAGATCTCAAATAGCCAGAGGAATGTTGAAACAGAAAGCCAAAGTCGGTGGCATCACAATTCCAGACTTCAAGCTCTATTACAAAGCTGTCATCATCAAGACAGCACAGTACTGGCACAAAAACAGACACATAGATCAGTGGAACAGAATAGAGAGCCCAGAAATAGACCCTCAATTCTATGGTCAACTAATCTTTGACAAAGCAGAAAAGAATGTCCAATAGAAAAAAGACAGTCTCTTCAATAAATGGTGTTGGGAAAATTGGACAGCCACATGCAGAAGAATGAAACTGGACCATTTCCTTACACTGCACACAAAAATAAACTCAAAAGGGATGAAAGACCTCAATGTGAGACAGTAATCCATCAAGATCCTTGAGGAGAACACAGGCAACAACCTCTTCGACCTCAGCCGCAGCAACTTCTTCCTAGAAACATCGTCAAAGGCAAGGGAAGCAAGGGCAAAAATGAACTATTGGGACTTCATCAAGATCAAAATCTTTTGCACAGCAAAGGGAACAGTCAACAAAACCAAAAGATAACTGACAGAATGGGAGAAGATATTTGCAAACGGTATATCAGATAAGGGGCTAGTATCCAAAATCTATAAAGAACTTACCAAACTCAACACCCAAAGAACAATCCAATCAAGAAATGGGCAGAGAACCTGAACAGACATTTCTGCAAAGAAGACATCCAGATGGCCAAGAGACACATGAAAAAGTGCTCCATATCACTTGGCATCAGGGAAATACAAATCAAAACCACAATGAGATATCACCTCACACCAGTCAGAATGGCTAAAATTAACAAGTCAGGAAATGACAGATGCTGGCAAGGATGCAGAGAAAGGGGAACCCTCCTACACTGTTGATGGGAATGCAAGCTGTTGCAGTCACTCTGGAAAACAGCATGGAGATTCCTCAAAAAGTTGAAAATAGAGCCACCCTACAACCCAGCAATCACACTACTGGGTTGACTACTGGTATCTTTACCCTAAAGATACGAATGTAGTGGGGCGCCTGGCCGGCTCAGTGGGTTAAAGGCTCTGCCTTAGGCTCAGATCATGGTCCCAGGGTCCTAGGATGGAGCCCCGTCTTGGCTCTCTGCTCAGCAGGGAGCCTGCTTCCACCTCTCTCTCTGTCTGCCTGCCTCTCTACCTACTTGTGATCTCTGCCTGGCAAACAAATAAATAAAATCTTTTATATATATATATATACACACACACACACACACACACCACACACATACAAATGTAGTGATCCAAAGGAGCATGTGCACCTGAATGTTTATAGCAGCAATGTCCACAATAGCCGAACTATGGAAAGAACCTAGATGCCATCAACAGATGAATGGATAAAGAAAATGTGGTATATACATACAATGGAATACTATGCAGCCATCAAAAGAAATGAAATCTTGCCATTTACGACAACATGGATGGAACTAGAGGGATTATGCCGAGCAAAATAAGTCAGTCAGAGAAAGATAATTATCATATGATCTCCCTGATATGAGGAAGTTGAGAAGCAAAGTGGGGGGTTTGAGGGGTAGGGAAGGAAAAAAATGAAACAAGATGGGATCGGGAGGGAGACAAACCATAAGAGACTCTTAATCTCACAAAACAAACAGGGTTGCCAGGGGAAGGGGGTAGGGAGAGGGTGGTTGGGTTTTGGACATTGGAGAAGGTATGTGCTATGGTGAATGCTGTGAAGTATGTAAACCTGGTGATTCACAGACCCCTGGGGCTAATAATACATTATATGTTAATAAAAAATAAAAAAATTAAAAAAAATTAACCATTACAGTTACATTTGAAAGGCTTGAGTTCAAAAGAAGTTGAGTGTGGAAACCAGGAATACAACTACAAAAAGAGTGCTTCAGACTCATGTCCAGTTCAAAGGTCCTGAGATAGCAGAGTGCTTGTGCTTTGGAAGAACAGCAAGAAGGCTAGCCTGGCTAGAATAGACTGAGCAAGGGGGAGAGAGTTGTAAGCAATAAGGTCAGAGAAGTAATAATAGGCCATACCATTTATTGATACTTGGAGCAAAAATAGATTCAAATAATCACAACTCAGCAGTGGACATATGTAAGGCTTTTTGCTAGGATCAGTAATCAGAACATAGGAATAGATATTATTTGATGAATAAGTAAATGGTAAATAAAAAAATAAAAAATTAAAAGATCTACTCTTTACAAAAACATTCATGATCCAAGAAAATTTGATGGATGGGATATGTTTGAATCAGTTTATGACAATAGAGAACTTTTTGGAGAACACAGAAAACGAATGTTGACTTTTGAAGGGATCATCCTAGAAAACCCTTGAAGTATCTCTGTACTATGGAACCAAGATCTTGCTGAAAGGGTGTCTCAGAGAGTATTCTATGTTTTAGGTAGTCAAAATGCCATTCAAATTGACTTAACTAAGGAAGCTGTATTGCCTGTCATAAATAGAAGATTCAGAGTTAGCAAAGGCTTCAGAATTGGTTTGATTCAGCAACTCAGTGTTGTCATCAAGAAGCCATCTTTCCATCACTCTACTCTACCTTCCAAGTTGACACCTTATTCTGAAGAAATTACCCTCATGACAGGGTGGCTGCAACAGCTCCAGATTTCATATCCTCCTGTCATATCATACAGAAGATGAGAAAAGATGATTTTTAGAAGCTGTCTCAGAAAAGTGAGCAACTTCCAAAATTACTTGGAAAAGATTTTCTTCTCATTGACCTTAACTGAGTCACAAGTACTGTCCTGATCTAAACTCTCAGCTGGGTAAAGTCCATGGCCTGATGGGAAAGGACTGGTTTACAATGATTCATTCATTCATTCAATAAATATTTCAGTGCCTATTATGTGTCAGGCATTGTTCTAACCATTTGGAACACAGCAATAAACAAAATAAAGATCCATATCATAGTGGGGGGGAGATAGATATTAACACAATAAATAAGTGAATTATATCGTTTAGAAGGTGATAAATGCTGAGGAATAAAAAGAAAAAGAAGGGGCACCTGAGTGGCTCAGTGGGTTAAGCCTCTGCCTTCGGCTCGGGTCATGATCTCGGGGTCCTGGGAACGAGCCCCGCATTGGGCTCTCTGCTCAGTGGGGAGCCTGCTTCTCCCTCTCTCTCTCTGCCTGCTGCTCTGCCTACTTGTGATCTCTCTCTCTCTCTGTCAAATGAATAAATAAAATCTTAAAAAGAAAAGAAAAGAAAAAGCAGAGGAAATGGAGAATTGGATGGTTATAAGTTGAAATAGATGATTTCAATTTTATTTTCTTCAATTTTTAAATTTTTTTATATTTTATTTATTTATTTGACAGAGAGAGAGATCACAAGTAGGCAGAGAGAGAGGGGAAAGCAGGCTTCCCGCTGAGCAGGGAGCCTGATGCGGGGCTCGATCCCGGACCCAGGGATCATGACCCGAGCTGAAGATAGAGGCTTAACCCACTGAGTCACCCAGGCACCCCAATGATTTCAATTTTAAATTGGATGGTTAACATAGGACTCATTAGGAAGACAACATGTGAATAAAGCCTTCGAGTAAAGGAGGGAGTTAGCAATCAGATCATCATCACAAAAAGCCCTCCAAGCAGAGCACA
Organism: Meles meles; assembly: GCF_922984935.1. Taxonomy (NCBI): domain Eukaryota; kingdom Metazoa; phylum Chordata; class Mammalia; order Carnivora; family Mustelidae; genus Meles; species Meles meles. Next base: position 99,000,418 of record NC_060068.1, read on the forward strand.
TGGCTGATGCAATGTATCTAAGGCATGAGCAAGAATGGCACATTCAAAGAATAGCAGTGAAGCCAAAGTGGTGTGAGAGAAGGATCAAAAAACCAAGATTGGGTCAGAGACATAATAGAACCAGATTCTGTAAGTCTTCTGAGTACTTGAAAAGGCTTGACTATCACGTGGAATGAGAGGGGGAGCCACTGCTGAATTTTCATCTGAGAAATATGATCTGACTTGCTTTAAAAGGAACCACCTTGGGGCACCTGGATGGCTCAGTGGGTTGAGCCTCTGACTCTTGATTTTGGCTGGGGTCATGATCTCAGAGTCATGGGATGGAGCCCTGCATGTGGCTTGATCTCAGTGCAAAGTCAGCTTGTCCCTTTCCCTCCTCCTCTGCTCTCTATCTCTAAGATAAATAAAAATAAAATAACAGCAACAACAACAAAATGAAAGGAACCATCTAGCTGTTGAGTTGTGAATGGACTATAGGGGGACAAGAGTTGAAATAGAGGGTCTAGTTAGGAGGCTGTTGATGTGATCCGGGTGAGAAAAGATAGCTTCTCAGAATAGGGTGGTAGCAAGAAGAGGCACAAAGTAGACTCGAGATATGTTTTGAAAGTTGAGCTAAGAAGATTTTCTGTTGAATTAGATACTATAAAAAAGACAAGACTCGGGGATGATTCTAAGTTATTTGGTCTCAGCAACTGTAAGAAGAGTGTTAACCATGAACGAAGAAGTGGCTGTGGGAAGAGTAGGATTTCAATGGAAGATCAGGAATTCAGTTCTGACACATTAGTTTGAGATGATAAGAAGATAGCTGAAAATAGGAGTCATAGTTTGCGAGACAGGACAGAGTGGGAGTATAAATTGTGAAGCCATCAGTTAATAGATATTATGAGATCATCAAAGAAATGAGAGATATTGTTGTCAAGTGAGATTATAAAGAATAAATCATGGGATTTACAATATAGAGATCATTGGTGATTAAGACAGGAGCAGTTTTAATGGAGTAGAGAGAGGAGAAAATGTGGTAGAAAGTCTATAAAGATAGCCTCCATCCCTTTCTTGCCCCTTTTGTAGGGAAGTATTTCTCCTCATACTAAGAGGGGAACCTATCACTCCTCACTTGGAATTTTTGTTTTTTGCTTGACCAAAAGAAGTGATGTTCTGAGAAGTGATAATATGCCCAGGTCTCTTTAACACTTATGTTTGGAGTGGTCCCACTTGGAACCCAGCTACCATGCTGAGAGAAGCCCAGGCCACATGGAGAGACTATATGTAGACATTCCAACTGATAGTCCTATTTGATATCATCAAATGCCAGCCTTGTGAGTGAGCCATCACACAATCAATCTGCTAGATGACTCTGGCCTCAGCCATTGTCTGAGTGCAACGGTGTTGTAGGCTGAGTTCCTTAGGAAGCAGATTCTGGGAGAGAGGAGACCATTAGGGAGTGCTTGGAAGATGAATACCTGTTGAAGGGAAGGACAGTGAAGGAAGAAGGATTGACAAAAGGAGAAATCAGACTCTGAGCAATCTCATCAGAAGTCTCAACTGACTCTTTTAGGGCGTCCTGAGCATGGGATAATCCCTCATATGTATCCTGAGTTGGGATGAAAGTATTGGACTAAATGTTCACATACAATTCAGTCATTGGATATGGGCCACTCAGGGAAGAGTGTGAGACCTTGGGTGAGGTGACCCTCAGAGACATTCCCTGAATAGACTGACAGTGGAGGGCTGTTGGCCATGTTCCTCACAACTGATGGAATATGTCCTTCATTCCTAAAATAACATCTCACTGACATATCAGTGTTCACCATAAACTTCATGATGATCCTAAGAGAGAATTGGCCAGCTGAGCCCAGTCAAACCACAGAATCCTAAGAAGTGACAATAAATTGTTGTTCTAAAGAATTTAGGGTTGGTGGAGTTTGTTAAGCATTTGTGGATAACTAGAAGAAAAGGGGGGATAAAGATTGAGATTTGGAGCAATTGCATATTAAGAGGACACGAAGAAGAGTAGAAGACAGTAGAAAGCCAGGGAAGGAGTGACCAGTAAATATGGGATAAAGCAAGTTTCTTGCACCCAACTTGGCCCTGTGATCCTCAATCGATCCCTCATCTTTCCCCCACTTGACCCTTTATGGTTGTGGATCTGACCAGTGCAGTCTGCTTTTCCAGGATTCTGATATTAGTTGGTTTCTAGCTGGGATTAGCTTAAGAAGGGCAGTGATGGAAAATTGTAGTAAGGGGACAAAAGGAGAAACCAGGAATGTTCTCTCCTTCTCTGGGGTGGTGTCTCTGGTTGTGGCTGTATCTCTCCTTGAACTGTGGTTTCTGCTAGACAAATCCTGCAAAATTACAGCTTCTGCTGTTTCCCCCCAAAGCCTATGTTACCCCAAAGGCACCCCAGAGGGGTACCTTCTCTCCTCTTTGTTCCTCCAGCCTAGGTTGGTACTGCTTTTCTCCTGTTTCCAACCCCTGCTTTCCTCACTCTCTTCTATTTGGCTTTTCATCTTTTGTCACCTGTGTCATCGAGTTCTTGAATTAAATTCCTTCTGTTCAAATACTGAAAAAGGGTTCCTGTTTTCTTAATTGGATCCTGATTGATTAGGTCCTGGAAGCCAAGTGAAGAAAGTGTATCAAGGAGGAAGGTGTAATGAACTGTTCTAGCTCCACTGAGAGGTCCAGATGTTGAGGGCTGAGAATGGGTTAGTGGATTTAACAAAATGGCGGTCACTGGTGACATGACCAGAGCATTATTGGAATGGTGGGCAGGTGAAAGATCAATTGTGTGAAATCAGAGACCCCTTCTGCAGCTGTGGTAGGGTCAATTTCCCAAAGTATTGATGTACAGAGCACCTAGAGTGGATGTGGGGAAATGACCACAGTATCCAGTCTCACTAGGAGACAGAAGCAAGACTGAGGTCACAAGAGAGAATGCATCTAGGTGGCAAGAGCCGGTGGTCAAAGGTAAGCCTTCCAGTGAATAGACTCAAGGACTTAGATTCATGGTGGAAACATGCTGTAGCAGGAAGGTCAAGGCACATAAGGAAAATTTTAGAAACTTGGTGTAAAACATCCCCTTTGGGAAACAGTGAATTTCTGCTTTCCAAGCTTCATTTCTAGAATGGGACAAACGTATTTCAAGACGTTAGTATAAGGCAGGGCACCTGGGTGGCTGTTGGTTAAGCAACTGCCTTCAGCTCAGGTCATGATCCTGGGGTCCTAGGATGGAATCCCTCATCGGGCTCTCTGCTAGCAGGGAGTCTGCTTCTCCCTCTGACCCGCCCCCTTCTCATGCTCTCTCTCTCTCTCTCTCAAATAAATAAAAAAAATCTTTTTAAAAATTTTAAAAAAGAAGTTAGTATAAGGCAGTAAAATATGTTTATCTGCAATAAACTTCAGAATACAACATTCCTGAGTTGTGATCTCTCTTGAGAGTCTTTAACCCAAAGAAACAATTCTAAAAAGGAAAGTGTTTAGGCATGAAGATGAATACTGAACTATTATTTATTAGAATAGAAAGGTTGGAAACATATTAGTTCTTCAGGAATCTAGAAATAGGTAGTTAACTATAATGAATCCACTCAGAAGACAATGAGGAAAACTATTATGAAAACTAGTAAAGGGCACCTGGGTGGCTCAGTGGGTTAAAGCCTCTGCCTTCAGCTCAGGTCATGATCTCAGGGTCCTGGGATCAGGCCCAGCATCAGGCTCTCTGCTCAGCAGGGAGCCTGCTTCCTCCTCTCTCTCTGCCTGCCTCTGTGCCTGCTTGTGATCTCTGTCAAATAAATTAAAAAAAAAATCTTAAAAAAAAAAGAAAACTAGTAAAACTTATGGTTCCATAAAGAAAACATACAAAGAAAATACAGACAACTTTATGTTCAGTTTTTAAAATGAAAGATGTAGCATTTCCATGCAGAACATAGTTACAACTAAGTAGATAAGTGCCAACATTTAAGTAGCAGCGCAAGGGTTAGGTAAGATAGAGACCCTCAGTAATCTTTCTTCTTTTCTATGTTTTATTCATTGATCATGTATATTTTTTGATAGCAGAAAAAATAAACACCTTGAAAGGAAAAAAAGTAGGTGATAGGAAACAGATTCCCTATTAGAGAAATTCTGTTCAGTAGGAGGCACAGTAGGGATGGTTTCTTATAATATTATATAGATGAGGGGCACCTGGGTGGCTCAATCAGTAAGCATCTGCCTTCCGCTCAGGCATGATCTAGGAGTCCTGGGATGGAGTCATGCATCTGGCTCCTTTCTCAGCATGGAGTCTGCCTCTCCCTCTCCCTCTCCCTCTGCCTCTCCCCCTGCTTGTGCTCTCTCTCTCAAATAAATGAACAAAATCTTTTTAAAAATTAGGATTGATTATATCTTAGCTAATCAAAGTCTTAATCTTAGCTAATCAAAATCTTAATCTGAGTTTAATTTCTTTCCTTGCTTGTGATTAGCACATTTATACTTGTGTCAAAGCTGCCTCCCTTTCTTATCCCATCACTAAAGCTTCGAATTCACATGTCATATCACAATGCTTGAACTCACCAAATTGCATATATGCAGATGTCACAGCCAACTGCTGCAAGTTTCTGGGATCCTAATTATATAGATGAAAGCTTGTGTTGCATGCAAATGGACTGAAAATCTTCACATGGAGAGGAATCAAAAAATACGCTGTATTAAAAATATCTTTAGCACAATTCTTAGGAGAAAAAGAATGGAAGGTTGAGTCTGAGATAAAATTATGCCACTCCAACATGAGTTCTCAGTCTCAGATTTAAAAAGATTTGTCCACAATCTCCCTATCCAGAATCAACACTTTTCAAACCCTCTGTTATTTCAAAATCTATAGCCTAAATGTTCTGCTTTCTTTATGCTGTTGGGGAATATATGCTGACAAATACGGGAGCTCTCAGACCTGAAGATAAACTGAGAAGAATGTCAGTGTCATCCAGTGTGGTAATTCTAGCAAACCCCAACAACAACAAAGAAATATTTGGGATTCCACTGTAAATGAGGAGAATTCAGCAGTTCCTATCGCTTCTTCTTAAGGTTAACCAAGAAGCATCAAGCAACATCTGTTTGGGTTTGATCGTAGCAACAAAACATTCCAGATATCTTATGCAGACAAGGATTGGGGATCTCAATTTCAGTGCCTATTACATTCCTCAAATTATTTTAAAAGACGAATAAACAATAGATATGTTATTTTGGTAACCCAAGAGATTTTTAATCAGGTGTATGAATGTGTTCTCCAGAATTTCATGTTCTTCCTTCCCTCAGATCAGGCACTGTGGGTTTTTTTCTTTTTTCAACTCACCAAAGTTCAAATTCCTCTTTATCCATTGAGAGATTAGAGATGAGCCTAGTATGTTCAAGTTTTAACAACACTCTGGGTCTAAAACAGGGAACTAATTATATAGGGCAATGAGTGTAGCATAGGTTTCAAAGCATAGGCTTAGGGGGTCAAGTTCCTGGATTCAAATCCTACCCTTACCACTTCTTAGACAGTGACCTCAGGCATGCCGCCTCACTTCTTCGAGACCCATGACTTCATTCATGAACTAAGAATAACAATAGTACCTTCCTCCAAGGAGTAGTGTGTGGCCAAATGAATTATCCACGTAAAGCCCTTAGAGTGGCGCCTGGTACATTGTGTGTATTTAATAAAGTGTTAGCCATGATTACAATTGGCAGCTTTTGTGTCCGGCTCCAGGAAATTCTTTGGAGATGATTATACCCACCCTCCCAGATAATATGGTAGGACTGATAATTAATCTCTCTAGTTCATATAAGTGAACATCTGGTCAAGTTTTCATTCCAAACAATATCAGTTGGAATGACTCGGCCAGACCATGACTATATAAGGCAAGCATTCTCTAATTCTACTGTACCGCTGACCAAGAATGTTTTTCCCCTCTGCACAGAGCCAGAGACAATGTTAAGGCAGGGTGTTCATTCATTTTATTTCACAGACAAGGGAGTGTTTAAGCTAAATACATGGATTCCAACTACAAATATCTGGATAAAATATTTTTTTCAAAGCAGACACTTCACCACACCATGTATATCTTCCAGAAACTTCTCCATCAACTCTTGGCTGTTTGGTGCCATAGGTTTACTCCTACAAGGAAAATGATGGAGTCAATATAACAGATTTACAAACGGTAATCTTCACCAGCGCTGTGTGCTGCTCTGTACCACATAACACCTTCTTGTCCACAGAACCCGGATGCCCTGTGGATTCTAAAAATAACACAAACTTCTTTATGCCGTAAGAAGATAATAAAGAAGAAGAGATCTTTGAGACTGTCTCTCATCCAACCACCCAATCTTAGACAGGAAATCATTTAAGAGAGGAGCAGGAAGGTGGCTTATTTAAGGTCATGTGGCAAGTTTAGGACAAAACTGGGACAAGAGGAGAGCCGCCTAACTCCCCAGGCAGTGCTTTCCACGGTTGTCATAGATCCCCAAATGCCATGCCTATGGTGACGGAAAAGAGGGGGTTGGCTCTGAAATTAATAGTACGCTACATGTTAATTAACTGATTTTCAATACAAACAAAATGAAATAAAAATAAATAAATGAAAAAAAAGGAAAAGAGGACACGTTAACTTAGAGAGAGACACGGCATGGATTTCCTTCCTCTGCTGTCTCTTTGCAAACTGAAACCAAAGTTCTTTTCCACCCTGACTATCTGGACACCTTCTGCAGAGTATTTGGTACCATTAAAATAATACTGAATTGTTTCAAAACCAACTCATAACTGATGCCAAGTACAAACACTCTGCACCCAGAGTATTTGGTAGTTTGAAAAAATAAAAGAAGTTGCAGGGGTGCCAAGAAGTTGCAGCAAGGGGTCAGCCATGCATGGTACCTGGGATGGTTCTAGCTTTCTAGGACTAAAGACTCAGGATGGGCCAGGTCCCGGGCTCAAGGCTCTCAAGGGATTACTTCATGTACTGCTTACGAGAACCTTATGATGTAGTTAATATGAACACCGCTCTTGCCAGATGAGAAAATCAGGACTTAGGGAAGTTAAGTCAACTGCCTAAAGTCACATAGGTATGAAGTGTGAGTCTAGGCATATCATTTGGAAATCTTACCCCAAGCCTCTGGGCAAGGCTTTTTTCTACCTTGGGGCCATCACTGCCTTTCCCAGATCTGTCACTGTCTATTTCTTGGTTTGAAGTTCACAAGAATGCGCTCTAGCTTTGTTACCCTGATACAGTTTTTTCCTATTTTTTAGTTTTATTTATTGACCAACATTTGTACAATAGTTTGGCAGCAGCGATTGTTCTATACAATCCGTTTATATCACATATATGTTTATCGAACCTTTACCACAATCCAGTGAGTTAGGTGACATTTACATCTTCATTTTTAAAATTTAAGGACGGTTGACACAGAGTGTTCTATTAGTTTTAGGTGTACAACATAGTGATTCACCAATTCTGGATGTTACACTGTGCTCACTACCAGTGTAGCTGGCATCTGTCACCATACAATCCTATTACAGTACCATTGATTATATCCCCTATGCTGGACCTGTCACCTGTGTGACATATTCATTCCGTAACTGGAAATTAATACCCTCATTTTATAAATAAGGAAGCTCAGACATCGGTGTAATTTGCCCAAAGTGATACAGCTCGTAAATGATGGAATTGACCAAGACAGTGTATCATCTAATGTTATACTTTCCTCCTTTTCTCTTTTCTTTCTTTCTTTCTTTCTTTCTTTCTTTCTTTCTTTCTTTCTTTCTTTCCTTTTTAGAGCATACTTTGAAAGAAACCTTAAAGAAAAAGTGTTTTGAGAGAGGGAAGATGGGTCAGGCCAGATTCATCTCCATCTTCCGTACTCTGGTAACCTTCAGAGGATGCCAAGGATAACAAAGTGACATTCACTGCTTTAGAATGTGCTTCAATAATTTTTTTCTTCCTCACTTATTTTACATAATCATTACCTGTTCTCAACCCAAAGGAATTATGTGGCCACAAGCAATAACTTGCAGATGATTATGCAACCACTAAAAGGGATAATTAGAAGGACTGTGTAATAACATGGCAAGGTGGCTAGAATACAAGGTTAAGTGGAGAAAAGGAACACAAAAATGCATCCATTGTGTGACTGTAGTTATAGACAAATCTACATGCCTAGACATCTTTGAGTGGCTATGTTAAAGCAGTGGGATTATGACTGATTTTTAAAATTTCATCTGAAACTATTCTATCATTAAATTGAAAACAACACCAACAAATTAGCAAGAAAGAAAGATTCATGCAGAAAGACATACTCTTCACCTTAAGGAAAGACTTAGTTGTAGTGACTTATCGGGATAGTGATTCTTCTCTAGATGATGTTTTTGGGCTATCTGTCTCCCTAATGGTCTGCTAGCATTTGGTAGTTTATTTTAAGGGCATTACTTGAAAGTTAGTCAAGAGCCTGATAAAGTGAGTTATGCCCATCCTCTTGAAACATAATTTAGCCATTGAAAGTTCTATTTATGGTCAATTTATGACATGGAAGCAATATAATGTTTAAAGGAAAACAAAAGGGGAACGTTGGTGGCTCAGTTGGTTAAGGGTCTAACTCTTGATCTCAGCTCAGGTCTTGAGCTCGGGGTCATGAGTTCAAGTCCCATGTTAAAAAATAGAATAAAATAAAATTTAAAAAAAAAGGAAAGTAAAATATAATGTTGCATGTATGTCTTATGATCACCATTATATTTATATATTTTTAAAGGTGATACATAGAAATAATGCAGAAAAGAAATAACCAGACTCTTAAGATTCGTTGTGTTGGGGATAAGCTGTTGGGTCATTTTTTTCTCCTTCTTTAATTTTTTTATATTTATCAAATATTCTACAATAAACATGAATTATAACAGAAAACCATAAACTTTAAGAAGAATTAGAAATATAAGGTAAAAAAACAAGAAAAGTGAGCATTTTATTTGAAGTTTTTTTTTTTAAGCCCAACATGGGGCTTGAACTCATGACCCTGAGATCAAGAGTTGCACGGTCTACAGACTGAATCAGCCAGGTTCTCCATATTTGAAGATTCTAAGAGCAGCAGAAATTGTTTAGGGTTTGTTCCCCTTCTCTCCCTCCATGGGACGTGGGAGGCCACAGGGAATAGAACATCCTCCAGCCTAATGATAGCTGTCAGCTGTCTCAAAGCCACGTGGTAGCTGTTGTTTCAATCCCTGGGGTCTTGGATAAAGTCAAGGTTCAAAAGAGTATGCACCTTGTGGAATTTTAAAATTACAGCAGGCTGGGGCACATGGGTGGCTCAGTCATTTAAGTGCCTGACTCCTGATTTGGGTTCAGGTCCTCATCCCAGGGTCGTGGGATGGGGCCCAGCAACAGGTTCCATGCTCAGCACAGAATCTGCTTGTCCCTCTCTCTCCACTCCTACCCCATGCGTTCCCTCATTCCCTCTCTCTCTTTCAAATAATGAGATAAATAAATAAAATCTTAAAAAAAAATAAAATAAAATTACAACAGGCCCTCTTCTCAAAGAAGCCATTTGTTTTGTTTTTAAATACCATTCAACTTTGAAGATACTAAAGAATTAGAAAAAGAAAATCGTCTTAAAAAAAAAAGAGAGAAAAAGAAAATAGTTTATCGGTTGGATTTTCCACTTGAGCCCATTTTCCTTTTGAGCCCAACAATTCCATTTAGGAACTACCTACACCACATCAGAAACTCCTAAAGCTGGTTATCAGAACAACATGGGAAGCTTTTAAAAATAATAGTTGCCAGAGTATGCAGGATATTGGGGCTCAGGACATAGGTGCGGGGGGGGGGGTCCTCTCCAGTTTGTTTAAACAAGGATCTGTAACTAGGCCAAAAAATACCATCCTGCAGTAACCAGTTGTTCTGATTTTCCCAGGTCTGTTTTGATTTTAGCTTTAGCCCTGAAAGTGGGCAAACAGGGATAGTTAGTCACACTAAATTATCTTTCCAGACACCTAACCAGAATATTCTTGAATCACTTTGAGTCATGATGCAAACACAGAGAAATGAAAACCAGAAAGAATGGAGCAAAAGCTTCGAAATGCCTAAGTCATCTCTTTGTGGAACATTGAAACCATGAAAAGAGTCATATCTGAAAAAAGAAAAACCACTCAGATTTTTAATCTTCTAACTTCCCAAGTGTTTTTCTTTCCCAACGAGATTTTATTTAAGAGAACATGATACATATTTTTAGCTGTTATGACTGCATTCTACAATGCCTCTTAGGAAAAGGTCCAAAGAATGACAATTGTATCCAAAATGCGGGTCCAATCCACAGACATCATGGGTAAACACTGTCTTTGTTTTTGTTTTTGTATTTGACTTTCCAATGGTAAGATAATAAACATTAACAAGAGGACTTTCTTTCGAAATTTGGACTGAAATTGAAGTGTTTGGGTCCCTTGTTTCATCTGTTGGAGCTGGAGTGGGGTCTTCCTGGTTTCTTCAGTAACAGTAAATTGGAGATACGGAACAAAGACTCTTATGCATTAACAGTGGGGTGGGGAGTGATGTTTGTTATTATTAGAAAATTCTTCTCTTAGGAAGAGCACACGCTGAATCCTGAGAAGTTACATAGATTTAAGCAAGCCTCTTATAAATGTAGTGAAGAGAGACTTCTTGCCCTCGCAGCATCAAATCACAGTGTGGGGGAGAAAACCGACCGAACAGTGGTTTTTCAGTCATTGTCTCAAATAAAACTGTACTATTTTCCCAGTAAAAATAAAACCCAGTTATTTTTACCTTCCTCAACTCCCTGCTAAGGAGAAAGAAATTATATGGAAGTTTTAAAAGATGGGATTTCATAACAAGTCCTTTCGACATTTATCCACAGTGCAGAATCTTGGGTAAAGTTGGCTTATAAAATTTTAATAGCTTTGGCTATGCTTTCAAGCGTCTTATTTACTTTAACAACAAGCTTCCTGACCAGGATCACAGAGCAAGGAATCTATGGCTAAATCCGCCTGTCATCCTGGCCGGGCCGAGGCAAACCAAGGGGCAACAAAGCTTGGGAGAAGCAGAGGTGGCTGGCGTGCAGTCAGCAGACGGGGTCCAGTCGTGGTCAGCATACTGGCTCCAGAGGCAACGAGCTAGGTTCAAACCCAGGCTTTCCCCTCTCCCTAGGTCTGCAATCACAGGCAAAGCCCTGGTCCCCATCTGTAAAGCAGAGAGATGGTACTGACCCCATAGAGACTTTCTGTGGCTGGAAAGAAGCAAATCCCCTAGCCTAGTGTGAGAAGGGATGTGTGTACTCGGTACCTGTTGGCGGCTAAAGTAAGTTTCTCTTCTTCATTCTCCATGTTTCATCCACATGGGATATATTTGTTTGTAAAATAAGCTCTGTGTTTGATTTTATTTTATTTTTAAAAGATTTTATTTATTTATTTGACAGAGAGAGAGAGAGAGCAAGAGAGGGAATACAAGCAGGGGGAGTGGGAGAGAGAGAAGCAGGCTTCGTGGAGTGGGGAGCCCGACAGGGGCTTCAATTTCAGCACTCTGGCATCCAGACCCCAGGATCAGGACCCCAGCCTAAGGCCGACACTTAACAACTGAGCCACCCAGGCACCTTTCCATGTTTGATGTTAACAGTAGGCCTTCACAGCTGCTGTTTTCACCTGCAGGAAGTGTCCCTTGCCCTTACCTGACCAACCCTAGGTGCCCTCCCAAGCTCCTTTATCCAGGTAGGCCTTCCCCAGTCACCTGAACCATCGGCTGTCTTGACATGGTCTATCATTAACCCTTAACAGATAATAATTATTTACTAACATCTTTCTCATTTAAAAACATGATGTCATAAATCCAATACACAGATATACAGTTTTATGAAATAATGGTGTTTATAACCAATGGCTTCCAACCTTTTGTTGCAAGTAATCAGATTATAGCAAAACCTGTCATAGGCATTTGCCGGATTTCAATAATTCTTATTTTAACATCATGGTTTTGGTCATATCTTACTGTTTGCCCAGAATTTTCTTTTTCTTTCTTTCTCTTCCTTTCTCTTTTCTTTTCCTTCCTTCCTTCCTTTCTATATGGCAATAACCCAGATTTCCCATCAGCCTGTCCTTGTAGTATTCTGTGCTGCCTTGTGTAAGTTTCATGCCAGATAGGACCTGTTTTGGTTTGGTTGACACACGTGGAACAGACTGACAGAATAATCCATACTGATTTTGAATAACTTATAAAGCTAACTAAAGACCCACACTGCTGGTAGCTCTTTCTAACAGAAAATAATGCCTTAATCCAAGGGCATAATTTCCGTTTCTGAAACCATAACAGACCAGTGACCTTTTTTCTGTCCCTGAAGATCCATTCCAGTAGATCCATTCTACTTCATTTACTAACAAGTTAAAATAATTATTAGAACAAATTTCATCATTGCAGAATGGTATTGTAATGGAAAAGCTGCCTCTTCTTTCTCAAAAGCTTTGTTAAGATGAATTTATATATCGTACAGTTACAGTAAACTCTCCAGTATTTTTAGTATATTCACAAGATTGTGCAACCATCACCACAATAGAATTTTAAAACAGTTTTTTTCCCCTAGAAGAAACCAATATTCACTACCAGGCAGTCCCCTTCTCCCTTCCTTCAGACTCCCTAGTTCCCTCAGCACTAAGTAATCACTAATCTATTTTACCTACTTTCTGTCTATACGGATTTGCCTAACTTGCTCATCCCATGTAAGTGGAATTCTACAATAGGTGGTCTTTTGTGACTGGCTTCTCTCACTTAGCATCATGTCTTCAAGGTTAATCATGTTGAAACATGTATCAGTATTTCATTCTTTATTCTAGCCGGATAATATTGCATTGTATGAATATACATTCATGCGTTGATGGACACTTGCGTTGTTTTCACTTTCTGTGTATTATAAATAGTGCCATTATGAATATTCAAGTACAGGGTTTTTTGTAGATATACGCTTTCATTTTTTGTGGGTATATACACCTAGGATTGGAACAACTGGGTCATATGGTAATTCTATGTAAAGCTACTTTTTTGCCTGCCAAAAATCTTTGGCTCCTCCTTCTAGTAACAGTCCTTCCTTCTTGCCTTCCATTTTGCTGTATAATTTCTTCCACATTGGCTGCAGTCTTGACAAGGCTGTCAATCAGCTCATCAGGACCTCCCCTGCCAAGGGGTGAGCATGGGATCCGTGTCTTACCAATCACCTATCCTCTCCCTGGAATTTGATTCTTTGGCAGAGAGTCAGTGAGGCTGAAGGGAGCAGGGACTCATCTGTTGCGGTCTATTCATTTCTTAACATCTATATCTCAGGGCAGCACTTACACGTCAACTTTTTCAAATGTTGAGTTCTACCACATCCTTCCACTAAATTCTCTGACTTCATTTTTGCCCTGTGCAGGTCAAATATGGCTCTGTTGCTTGCATCCACCTTTAGCCTCCTCTGGAACACTCTTTCGATCAATAAAAATGCATGCCTGTTTATTATCCCAAAGTGATTCTTTCTATAATTTAGTCAACTCAAATCTTCTCCTTCATCCCGGTCTATCACCCAAGAGGGAAAGGAAAAACATCCTCCATTAGATGCACTGATCTCAAACATGTGGAACAGAAACAAGTCCCTGAATTCACCGTGTGTCCCAAAGACGAAGACGTAGATGTCAGACCTAGGAGCGATGGTTCTTCCTTGGTCAAGTTGTGATCTGAGGCTTTCAAAGAGCATGAGCCCAGCCCTGCTTTATGTATATAAAAAGGGCCTGGTTAAAACAAAGGAAAGGTTAGCATATCTTCATCCTGTATTCATCCGCAGACCCGCAGAAGTGCTCTTCAAACCCAGAGATGAGGTCCTAACCCCTCTTTCCAGTTGTGAAAGATACAGTGCACAGATACATGATTTTCTTAAGACTAATGGAGTTAAGGAAAATGTTCATTAATGAAGAATATCTCAAAGAAAAAGATGGAGACCTGTGGTTTTTATAGAGAGAAGTCAACAAGGGAATCATGAGGCAGAGTGGAAGCGGGTCTAACTGAGTCATCAGGGAAGAGTGGTCCTTTGTGGTTAGCTCTGTCCTGAAACAGGAAAGCCAGGGGAATTCCTTTTTTGGTAGAACATTTTTGGAGCAAAGTGCTTAAGTAAAGTTCAATGTCCTCCCCTTCCTTCCTTCTTTCCTTCCTTCCTTCCTTCTTCTTTCCATACTTTTGTTTATCCTGGAAATATGTATTAAGTGTCTATTTTTAGGCTGGCAGCAGGGCTGTGGCCTTAGGAGTGGAGTCTGATCAAGGTCCCTATGAAAGGAAACAGAACTTTGTAGATGCTGACGCTGCACAGGCTGAGGGAACCCTGGGTTTTGAGACAGACTTTTTTTTTTTAAAGAGCTTTTTTAAGTAGGTGGAAGTGTATTTTTTTTTTCAGATTTTATTTATTTATTTGTCAGAGATTGGGAGAGAGAGAGAAAGAGAGCAAGCACAAGCAGGGGGAGCAGGAGCCAGAGGGAGAAGCAGGCTCCCTGCTGAGCAAGAAGCCCAATGCAGGACTCAAAGCCAGAACCCTGGGATCACGACCTGAGCTGAAGACAGGCACTTAACCCACTGAGCCACCCAGGTGTCCCCGAGGCAGACTTTTAACTGCCTCTTTATTATCCCCATTTCCACATTACCTCCCCTCTCTTGGTCTCTGTACCTTGGATCAAGATGCTCCTCTGCATAGTACCCCTACATTCTCCTACCCTCCCTGGTTAATCTAAGTGCCTTTTCCTACAAGCAAGTTTCTAGACTTCCAAGGGAGTACATGAGATGGCTTTTGGAGGCATCTGTGGTCCTACTAAGCCCCATGGCATTCTTTTTTTTTTTTTATTTTCATGAGATAGAGAGATAGAGAGATAAAGTGAGGGGGGTGCAGAGGGGGAGAGAATCCTCAAGTAAACTCCCCTCTGAGCATGGAGCCAGAGGCTTAAGTGGAAACCAAGAGCTGGTCTTTCACCCAGGCGCCCTGCTCTATGGCATTCTTTAATAGAGATGGTCTGCTTTTTCTTGGTGTTATGTGGTTTCTAAAAGCAGCTTCAGGATAGCCTCCAGTCCTCTCCTCCAATTGGGTTGTCTCCCCTAAAGCCCTCATAGAGTAATTTTAATAGGTTCCCAGAGCTGAAGGAATCTCTCCTTTCTTTGTTTGTATTCTTTAACAATCTGCTTTATTAAAACTATTTATAAATGTCTCTTCTGGGGACCCCTGGGTGGCTCAGTCATTAAGAATCTGCCTTTAGCTCAGGTTATGATCCCAGGGTCCTGGGATCGAGTCCCACATTGGACTCCTTCCTTAGTGAGGAGCCTGCTTCTCCCTCTGCCTTCTATCCCCCCTGCTTGTACTCTCTATCTCTCTGGCAAATAAATAAATAAAATCTTAAGAAAATTAAATGTCTGCTCTGGTAGTTTGTAAAACACTTTTTATTCATTGACTATCTCCCAACATGCCTTCCACACCTCTCATGTATAAATGTGAATTTGAGAAGCAAGGATGAAATTTAAGTATGATACAGAACAACTAGTATTTTATTTATTTATTTATAATTTTGTTTATTTACTTGACAGAGCACAGAGAGAAAGGGCACATAAGCAGGGGGAGGGGGAGAGGGAGAGGCAGGCTTCCCGCTGAGTAGGGAGCCTGTTGGGCTCAATCCCAGGATTCTAGGATCATGACCTGAGCCAAAAGCAGACACTCAACTGACTGAGCCACCCAAGTGCTCCAGAACAACTAGTATTTTAGTGGAAAACAGTGCATTGTCTGTAGCCCATCCTTCTGGTGTTCTCTTACTCTGATGACATGGGAGCCACAATTCTACAAGCTGTAAATAACTGACAGCAGGGTGAAATAATTCTTGTCTCTAGTGTGTGCCGGTGGACTTCTGTCCCCCATTATGGAGAAGGTCAGTTTTGCCGCCACTTCGTACCCACTTCAGTATTCCTGATCTCTAACTGTGTCTCTTTCGTGTATATGTGGTTTTAGCATATGTCTAGTCTCCTCATTAATGAGTTAATAACAACTTTAACATATGGTCTTATTTATATCTATATGAGAGTTATGATTTTACCTATTTTTGAAAATTATATTTTAACAAGATTGAATTGCACTAAATTGCTTGGATCATCAACATGGACTGAGGGAGGGCGCTTGGGCGGTTCAGTTGGTTAAGCGACTGCCTTCGGCTCAGGTCGTGATCCTGGAGTCCCGGGATGGAGTCCCGCATTGGACTCCCAACTCCACGGGGAGTCTCCTTCTCCCTCTGACCTTCTCCCCTCTCATACTCTCTCTCACTCAAATGAATAAATAAAATCTTTTAAAAAAAGAAAAAGATGGACTGAAGAAAAGCCCAACAGGCCTGAGCTCAGGGGTAATAGAGTGTAGTATTTAAGAGGGCTTGCAGCTAGACTCTCTGGGTCAAGCCCTACCCAGATCTACCAGTTTAGTTTAGTTTTTTTTTTCCCCCTCAAACTCTGTGACCTTGGCGTGCTACCCTTTTGGTGCCTTGGGTGGAGATAACACTACTTATTTCATAGGGTTGTTGTAAGGATTACATGAGCTCATAAACAACGTGTGACATATAGTAAGGGCTCAGTAAACACCAGCTATTAATATTATTATTTAATAAGGAGACATATATGTACATCCTGGCCCCATTGAAATTTATCAGGTTAAAGATGAAAAGCACAATTTTACCAGTCATCTGTCTTAAGTATTCAGAGCCACATTTCCATTTACAGGAGAACAAGTTGAGGTGATAGAAAGAGGCAGAATCAAGCTCATTTGAGATATTATTCCATGGTCTAATCCCATTTTACAAATAAAGCATTAAAATGTTAACTCTGGAATTTTCAAAACAAGGCCACTTAATGGACTGACAACAGACCTTTTCTGTTTTTTTTCTCTCTCACTTTTAGACACAATCTCCCACACCCTCCCTCTCCCAGGATTTCTTACACATCTCCCCTCTGACTCAAAATGGAAAATGGGCCTGAGGCACAGTTATCAGGGTTGTACATGTCTCAGGAGACCCATTTTCAAGGTACCCATTTAGAATCCCTTTCCAGCCAATTCCTGTTAAAGCATTTTCTGGGACATTATTAGGTCCTTCATGACCTCTCATCTTATCATCACCCTTTTTGGCCAGAAGATAGCAAAACTCCGTCATGGCTGTCTCTGACTGGGTGTCTGGAAGATAAAGATAAAAAAATGGATGAAGAACCCAGAAATGGCAGAAGGAGGGAAAAGGGAGTGTCTGACTGACCTGGGAAGCCAGATTGGGAGAGGCAGCCTTATCATCGCCTGCGTGGGCGAGCGCGGGCACACACACACACACACACACACACACACAGCAGTTTGTACACTACATTCAGGAGAAAGAAATTATATCTCAGGGAAACCATCACTGTGTTTGGGGTTTTTTTGCTTGTTTGTTTGTTTTTATTTTTTTTTACAGGGACGTTGCATTTTCTTTAGCTGCTTTTGTTTTGTCTATATCAGAACAAATTTTTAGAAGATTCTGAATCAGGGGCACCTGGGTGGCTCAGTGGGTTAAAGCCTCTGCCTTTGGCTCAGGTCATGATCTCAGGGTCTTGGGATCGAGTCCCACATCCGGCTCTCTGCTCAGCAGGGAACCTGCTTCTCCCTCTCTCTGCCTGTCTCTCTGCCTACTTCTGATCTCTGTCTGTCAAATAAATAAATAAAATCTTAAAAAAAATTAAAAAAAAGATTCTGAATCATAGCTTTGCTTTGCATTGTCTTGTTTTCAACTCTCTGCCTGTCTCCATAGGCAATAGATGAAAACCATATTTATTTTTTTCCCATACTATCAAATTTCTTAATTATGAATTTATGGACCCTTCAGAGGTCAAAACAAATTTTGAAGCATATGTATCTTAATAAATTCTCCCAGGGACCTCAACTTCGTTAGCTACTGATAAGGGCTCAGGATTAACCCAAATTTAAGACTCACTGCTTCAGAGGATTTTTAAAAAGTGGAGTAATTTTATAATTTCTTCTAGTCAGTAGGCAATAGGGACATGCAAGGGAAGAAGAGATTTTAACTGAGCCTTTGTTCCATCTCTCCTCCAAGGCCAGCACTTGACATGAGTGTAATTCAGAGAGTGAGAGTGATTGCCAGGAGCGAGAGGGTGTGATCATTGCAATTTCACAAAATAACAAGAGACTACTTTTCAAAATTCTTGTCTATTTAGTGCCAAAAAAAAAAAAAAGGAAAAATGGGTACATCTTTCTTTTGGAGAAGTAAGCCTTCAAATTCAACTGGTTAAGTGATGTGGCCCAAGTTTCATTCAAGTGTTAGATAATGTTCTGATTATTTAGAATGTTTGGAGAGATTTGTTCTCTGATGAGGCTGAAAAGGCACCACATTAAGGCTATCAATGACTCATCGAAAAGGTCAGGGGAGAAAAAAACTATTCCCTCCCCACGCCCCCCCTCCCAAGGACAGCATAAATGATTGAATTCATTCTCCCAGCTTTCAACCTGCTTCTGAAATGCTCTGAACTGGATAACACAGAGGGAGATAGGGAGAGGAGGGGGTCCCGTTTA
Source organism: Meles meles (assembly GCF_922984935.1). Lineage (NCBI taxonomy): Eukaryota > Metazoa > Chordata > Mammalia > Carnivora > Mustelidae > Meles > Meles meles. The sequence continues at coordinate 99,018,985 of NC_060068.1, forward strand.
TTGTCCAGTTTGATTACTCAGAAGACAGCACTGACATATTTGAAAAACTTTTTGAAAATCATGTATTGAGTAAACCTTAAAAAAGGAGGTTGCTTTTGACCAAGGAATTTTATATTTAAGAATCGCTTGCCCTTGAACAATTCAATAGAATCTCTAGGGGTGGGCCCTCCTCATCACTAGTTTTTAAAAAGTCCTCCAAGTGATTCTAATATGCAGCCAGAACTGTGAATTGTTAGAGTCAGAAAAGTCCGGATTTTTAAACTCCATTTCACTGCAAATCACTTGAAACTCAAAGCCCATTTCCTTATCTATAAAATGGAGACACACAATAAATATTATCCTGGGCTTTAATAAATATGGAGAAAGAAAAAAAAGGAGGGCACTCTCTTAAAATTATATGTTAATCCTTTCCCGTCCTACAATAGACACTCTCCCCCACAAAGAGTTATAAAAGTGACAAATGTCTCATTACCATATTCAAATGTAATGAATCTAAAATAACTGGGTTTTTGGAGATGATTAATTCTGACCAAGCATCTTTTCCTCTTTGCTGAGTGAATAATAATAATTAATTTACAGTAAGCAGGTGATTCACATTCTACTCACACTTAGACGTTTCTTGGCTAGAACCAATGCAGAGGATCAGGCCATCTTGGCTGGCTGCCTATTCATCCGTGGGATTATTCTTCTTTGCAAACAGACCCGACCACAGCAAGACGAATTCATGCCCAGCTGAGACAATTGTCCTTATCACCATGCATCTTCTGGGAATGTTCCCCAATCCCTGCCACATGTCCTATGTCTCCTTTTGTAATGAGACAAGCCACCATTTTTGAGTGCTTTTTTTGTGCCAGTCAATTTGTGCTAATTATTTTCCATATATTATTGCATTTAACCCTCACAACAGCTTTGTGAATAAAGTACATTATCTCCGTTTGACAGACGATGCGATAGGCAAAGAGAGGTTAAAAATTTGCCTGTGGGCACAGAGCTCATATGTAATATTTGGATTTGAATTCAAATCCGTCTGGCTCTTAACCATGACACTAAATTCCTTCTCAACCCACCAAGATTCTGCCCTTTGTTCTGGCTCCAAACAGAAAGTAAATGAAGTCTCCATCTCAGAAGACCTAAACTTAGCATTTCTATTACTATAATAGCTAACATTTGTTGAGGGCTTACCAAGCACCAGATCCTTTATATGCCTTCTTCTTTCCTTTGAACCACTTCCTCTAGAGTTTCCACATGTATTTTTAATTTTTATTCATTTATTTTTATTTTATTTTATTTTATTTTTAAGATTTTATTTATTTATTTGACAGGCAGAGATCACAAGTAGGCAGAGAGGCAGGCAGACCGAGAGAGAGGTGGAAGCAGGCTCCCCGCTGAGCAGAGAGCCCGACACGGGGCTCCATCCCAGGACCTGGGACCATGACCTGAGCTGAAGGCAGAGGCTTTAACCCACTGAGCCACCCAGGCGCCCCTATTTTTATTTTTTATTAAAAAAATTTTTTTTAAGTAGGCTTCATGCCCAGCATGGAGCCCAACGGGGGGTGGGGGTGGGGGCTTGAACTCAGGACTCTGAGATCAAGACCTGAGCTGAGATTAAGAGTTAGATACAGGGGCACCTGGGTGGCTCAGTGGGTTAAAGCCTCTGCCTTCGGCTCAGGTCATGATCCCAGGGTCCTGGGATCAAGCCCCACATTGGGCTCTCTGCTCAGCGGGGAGCCTGCCTCCTCCTATCTCTCTGCCTGCCTTTCTGCCTACTTGTGATCTCTGTCTGTCAAATAAATAAATAAAATCTTAAAAAAAAAAAAGAGTTAGATACAGGGCGCCTGGGTGACTCAGTGAGTTAAGCCTCTGCCTTCAGCTCAGGTCATGATCTCAGGGAGCCTACATTCCCCTCCCTCTCTGCCTGTCTCTCTTCCTGCTTGTGATCTCTCTCTCTCTGTCAAATAAATAAATAAAATAGTTAAAAAAAAAAGTTACACACTTAACGGACTGAGCCACCAGACGCCCTTATATTTTTAATTTTTTAACTAATGAAGTCGTTTACATATTCAGAACTATGGGCATGGGACGCCTGGGTGGCTCAGTGGGTTAAGCCTCTGCCTTTGGCTCGGGTCATGGTCTCAGGGTCCTCGATGTGGGATTGAGTCCTGCATCGGGCTCTCTGCTCGGCTGGGAGCCTGCTTCCCCCTCTCTCTCTGCCTGCCCCTCTGCGTACTTATGATCTCTCTTTCTCTCTCTCTCTGTCAAATAAATAAATAAAATCTTTAAAAAAAAATCTTAAACAAACAAACAAGCAAACAAACTATGGGCATGTACTTAGATACATCACATCCACTCACTTTATTTCTCATACTCTTTGCCCCTCCCCCTCTGCCCATAAGAAACTTGCTAAGAAACAGCCTCTGTTGCCTCTGGTCTTTTGCACATACTGTTGACTCTTGAACAACGCTGATTTGAACTGCATAAGTCCACTTACACAGGGCTTTGTTTGTTTTTTTTTCTGATGAATGTAGCATTATAAATGTATTTTCTTTCCCTTATGATTTCCTTTTTTTTTTTTTTGAAGATTTTATTTATTTATTTGACAGAGAGAGAGATGAGGAAGCAGGCTCCCTGCGGAGCAGAGAGCCCGATGCGGGGCTCGATCCCAGGACCCTGAGACCATGACCTGAGCCGAAGGCAGCAGCTTAATCCACTGAGCCACCCAGGCGCCCCATGATTTCCTTTTTTTAAAAAAATTGATTTTATTTATTTATTTGTCAGAGAGTGAGAGAGAGAGAGAAAGAGCACAAGCAGGGAAAACAGCAGGGAGAGACAAGAGTTCTCCCTCTGACTGAGTAGGGAGCCCAATGTGGGACTCAATCCCAGAACCTTGGGATCATGACCTGAGCCAAAGGCAGATGCTTAACTGGCTGAGCTACCAAGGCATCCAATCTTCCTTATGATTTTCTTAACATCTTCTTTTCTCAGGCTGCCTGGGTGGCTCAGTGGGTTAAAGCCTCTGCCTTCAGCTCAGGTCATAATCTCAGGGTCCTGGGATCGAGTCCCACATCCGGCTCTCTGCTCAGCAGGAAGCCTGCTTCCTCCTCTCTCTGCCTTCCTCTCTGCCTACTTCCCATCTGTCTCTGTCAAAGAAATAAATAATCTTCAAAAAAAATCTTCTTTTCTCTTGCTACTTTTTCATAAAGTATGGTACATAATGCTTATTATATACAGAGTATGTGCTCATTGCCTATTGTATTGGTAAGGCTTCCAGTCATCAGTAAGCTATTAGTAGTTAAGTTTGGATGCAGTCAAAAGTTATACATAGATTTTTGACTGTGTGCGGGGGAGGGAAAACCCTGCTTTATTCAACGGTCACCTGTGGCATGCGCCTGCAACACCACTTTCCTTCTCCCTATCTGTTGTTTAGAACTAACCAGGATTCCCTTACCTTCCGCAGATGGTTGGGTGTGTCCCACAGCTGAGCTGATCCCTTTGATAGCATTTAGGTTGTATTTCCATTGGCAATTTACTTGTTTGTCCCCCTTATACCACAATGACTGATACATTAGCTGTCTAGAACAATGTGTCCACGTATGGTAGATCCAGGAAATTTTTTTTTTTCCCTTTTTATTTATTTATTTTTTTTTTCAGCGTAACAGTATTCATTCTTTTTGCACAACACCCAGTGCTCCATGCAAAACGTGCCCTCCCCATCACCCACCACCTGTTCCCCCAACCTCCCACCCCTGACCCTTCAAAACCCTCAGGTTGTTTTTCAGAGTCCATAGTCTCTTATGGTTCGCCTCCCCTCCCCAATGTCCATAGCCCGCTCCCCCTCTCCCAATCCCACCTCCCCCCAGCAACCCCCAGTTTGTTTTGTGAGATTAAGAGTCATTTATGGTTTGTCTCCCTCCCAATCCCATCTGGCCAACAGACACATGAAAAAGTGCTCCACGTCACTCGGCATCAGGGAAATACAAATCAAAACCACAATGAGATATCACCTCACACCAGTCAGAATGGCTAAAATTAACAAGTCAGGAAATGACAGATGCTGGAGAGGATGTGGAGAAAGGGGAACCCTCCTCCACTGTTGGTGGGAATGCAAGCTGGTCCAACCACTCTGGAAAACAGCATGGAGGTTCCTCAAAATGTTGAAAATAGAACTACCCTATGACCCAGCAATTGCACTACTGGGTATTTACCCTAAAGATACAAACATAGTGATCCGAAGGGGCACGTATACCCGAATGTTTATAGCAGCAATGTCTACAATAGCCAGACTATGGAAAGAACCTAGATGTCCATCAACAGATGAATGGATCAAGAAGATGTGGTATATATACACAATGGAATACTATGCAGCCATCAAAAGAAATGAAATCTTGCCATTTGCGACGACGTGGATGGAACTAGAGCGTATCATGCTTAGTGAAATAAGTCAATCGGAGAAAGACAACTATCATATGATCTCCCTGATATGAGGACATGGAGAAGCAACATGGGGGGGTAGGGGGATAGGAGAAGAATAAATGAATCCAGGAAATTTTTTATGTAAGGGAATTACATAGCTCCACATGAGCCCACCTATGCTGCAGCTTACATGTTATTTCAAATCCCTGTATTGCCAGTCTCCTTGAAATGGAACCAAAATCTATTTGGTACGAAATAGTAGAAATGTATAGAACTGTTTTATGTGATCAATGATTTCCTCTTTTTTTGTTGTCGTTGTTTCAATTATTAGCTTTTTCTGGGCCATTCTCAAAGTTTACCTCTTGACAGACATAGACATATTAGCTAGGACATCAGTTGGTTTCAGATGTAAAAACAGCGTTAGGGAGAAGTTGGATCAATTAAACTGTTAACCTCAATCCAGATTTTTTTTCCTTCTTGACATGTGGCACACAGTTTCAGCTCTTTGAAATGGATGTCAAAATTTAAAGCAGAGTGTTTCAGCTTAAAACACAACAGAGCCAAAACAGAGTGTTATACCATGGGGACCATGGGCAGGATTCTTTTCCTGACTATAAAACTGTTAAATGTTTGTTTCCCAAAAGTGAGTTAAAGCACACTCTTCAAAAAAAACAAAACAAAACAAAACCCAGAGCATTCTAGTGTGTTAGAGAAAACCCAAATTGTGTGATTTGCAGTCGATATGAGGCTGTTACCATTTAACATGGAGAATTCAGAGAGTTGTGAGAATTTGCTCTTTGAATAGGGACCCTCAGGTCCCCGTCTGCATTCAGGTGAGGGAAGGACCCTTGAAAGGACCTGTGGGGCCTGGTGCTGAAAGAACAGTTCCTCCAGAAGTGTTTTCACCTATACCAGCACACACAGGGAAGTGAAACCTGGGTCTTCCCCAAGTTAGAAGTGTCCACACCATGTCACAGAAAAAGAGTTTCAATAGAAGTGCTCTCAGAGACACAAGAGAAAGCTATTTCAGACAATGTGTCCTGACTGAGAACCACTTGCAGCAGAAATACCCGGCAGATGCATCTTAACATGCAAATTTCAAGAGTATGTTCACTCTTTAAAAAAAAAAAAATTTATTTACTTGAGGGAGAGAGAATGAGAAAGAGAGAGAGCACAAGTCGGGGTACAGGCAGAGGGAGAGGGAGAAGCTGGCTCCCTGCTGAGCATGGAATCTGATGTGGGGCTCGATCCCAGAACCCTGAGACCATGATCTGAGCCAAAGGCAGATGCTTAACCGACTGAGCCACGCAGGCGCCCCCACGTTCAGAGTCTTGATATTGATTATCAAACTGTCCTTTAAAATCACTCCACTTTATAAACATTCCTGGAAGCGATGAGAACCTATTTTGCAACACATTCACCAACCTCAAAGTGGTATAGATCAAGGGTCAGCAAAGTTATCCGCTAAAGGGGGGGATCCAAAGATTTTCAATTTTGCCCTTGTTTCCATTATTCCTCTCTGCCATTGCAGTGGGAAAGCAGCATAGGCAATGTATAAACAAACATGTATGACTGTCCTCCTATAAATTTTATTTATGGACATTGAAAATTGAGTCATATTATTTTCACGCATCATGAAATCTTTTGATTTTTCTCAACTAAGAGTATAAAAACATTCTTAGAAAAGCAGAAACAGGGGCGCCTGGGTGGCTCAGTGGGTTAAAGCCTCTACCTTTGGCTCAGGTCATGATCTCAGGGTCCTGGGATCGAACCCCGCTTTGGGGTCTCTGCTCGGCGGGGAGCCTTCTTCCCCCTCTCTCTGCCTGCCTCTCTGCCTACTTGTGATCTCTGTCTGTCAAATAAATAAAAAAGAAAAGAAAAACAAACAGGCGAGGCGCCTGGGTGGCTCAGTGTGTTAAAGCCTATGCCTTCAGCTGGGCCATGATTCCGGGGGTCCTGGGACTCTGTTCAGTGGGGAGCCTGCTTCCCCCTCTCTCTCTCTGCCTTATGATCTCTATCTGTCAAATAAATAAATAAAATCTTAAAAAAAAAAAGAAAAGAAAAACAGAAACAGGCATTGGGCTGGATATGGCCCATGGACTGTCATTTGCTGACCACTGGGATAGATGCCATTAAGTTAGTTGTGGTGGGAATGACATAAATTACTTTTAGACTAGCACTTAGCTTTCACAACATGTATAAAGGGTAGAACTCCTGAATCTACCCCAATGCAATGCCATCATTCCCTTGTAACAAGATGCAGGAAGAGAAGAAACTTCTCTTTCAATTCAATGGAAAATGCCTTGTAAGAGCATCTCCTACGAGCCTGGAGACTTTCCCAGGTGCATGTAAATTATGTTCTCAAGCCTCCAACTCTGAACGACCACTTCTGAGCCTTATCATGAGAAGGTCCGAGGCCACCTCAACTGGAAAGCGGCTGCTGAGGCTGCATCTGAAGGTTACATTGCTGATAGGACTATTTTTTTTTTTTTAAGATTATTTATTTATTTATTTATTTGACAGAAAGAGAGAGAGAGAAAGAGCACAAGTAGGGGGAGCTGCAGGCAGAGGGAGAATAAGGCTCCCCACTGAGCAGGGAGCCTGATACAGGGCTTGATCCCAGAACCCTGGGATCACTACCTGAGCTGAAGGTAGATGCTTAATGGACTGAGCCCCAAGGCGCCACTGGTAGAACTGTCTTATTTCGAGCATGGGATGTAGGAGTCTGCCTACTTCTAGCTCACAATATTTGACTTCTCTGGCTTGAATATTTGCGGGGCCTTGCCCCACCTAATAACTCATCAAGATTTTGCCTAGGAATTTGTTCCTAAATTGTATATGAATTTGTACATTATATACATTTCTACCACTATTACCACGTCATCCTGGCAACATGCTTGTTCGATCCTTATATCAACATTGAAATAGGTAATTCTGTTAGGTTTATTATCCCATTGTACAAACTGTAGAGATTCAGGGGACTGGAAGGAACTGCCTGAGAGCTCTCTGCTAGTAACTGATGCTACCTGAACCAAAATCTGGATCTGTAAAGCACTCTTCCACTGTTCCACAAGGACTCTCAAAAAGAGATAAAGCATTTTCTTTAATTTGGTATATATATAAATGCATATTACTAGGCACCATAACGTCGTTTTGTGCATTTGTGATGGTGCCCTCAATATCATATAGTAAAATTTACCTATTAAAATGTAATTTTGAATCATATGACCATAGCCATATCCACATAACCATCCTCAAATATTACAAATATAGTTATTTTAATTCTTGGTAAAATTTTAACCGTTAAGTACTAAACAGTGGAGGGGGTTGTATAGACATAGAAGAAATGGCTGGACTGGCCCACTTTTAACAACTTTCCCCATGGATTAGGAGTGTCAATATAGGATTCTCGCCTGTTAAAGATTGTGACTAAAGATGACTCTGTGACAAGCAGAATTCTGAGATGGCCTCCAATAGTCCCAGACCCTGGTTGTATCTACCTCTTCCCAGTTACTCAATAAAACACGAGTCTAGGGATGCCTGGGTGGCTCAGTGGGTTAAAGCCTCTGCCTTCAGCTCAGGTCATGATACCAGGGTCCTGGGATTGAGCCCCGCATCAGGCTCTCTGCTCAGTGGGGAGCCTGCTTCCTTCTCTCTCTCTGCCTACCTCTCTGCCTACTTGTGATTTCTGTTAAATAAATTAAAAAAAAAAAAGCAACAACAACAAAAACCACATGAGTGTAGGTGCAGCAATGATGTTGCAGATATAATTAAGGCCTTTAATCCTTTGATTTTAATTTAGGGAGGTAATCCTGGGTGGGCCTTACCTAATCAGATGAGACTTGAAAAGAAATCAGAGACTGAAAGCAAGAGATTCTCCTGCTGATCCTGAAGAAGCAAATAGCCACGTTGTGAACTGCCAATGAAGGGGATCTCATGGCAAGGACGTGAGGGTGCCTTCCAGGACCTGGGAGTCCCCCCTGGGGCTGACAGTCAGGAAAACAATGCCTGGCAGTGACGTAACTGCAAAAAACTTAATGTGGCCCCCAACCAATGAGCTTGGAAAAGGACCCCAACGTGAAGATGAGATCTCAACTTTGTCAGACACCTTCGTTTCAGCCTGGTGAGATCAGAGCAGATGACCCAGTTAACCTGTACCCAAATTCCTGAAGCATGGAAACTGTGAGATCGCAAATCTGTGTTGTTTTAAACTGCTGAGTTTGTTACACGGCAGTACAGAACTAGTGCACTCTCATTTACGGAGCAAGAAAAATTTTCTTTGGTGCCTCTTACTGAATATTACCTTGCACACCCCAGCCCCAGTCAAGTGGACATCTGCTCATCTCATCAGTCACAGCTCTGAGCTCTCCGCGCTGCTGCGGAAACACCCAAAACTGTTGGTTTCCCAACAGCTGCTCTCCACCTGCAACCCTGGATGAGAAGGGATCTGCTCTCATCGTGAACACACTGAAGACACATTTAGAAACTGACCCCTTCTGGGGCACCTGGGCAGCTCAGTCTGTTAAGCAGCCAACTTTTGGCTTTGCAGTCAAATGCTCTCCCACCCAAGTACTAACCAGGCCTGACCCTGCTTAGCTTCCTAGATCAGAAGAGATTGGGCGCGTTCAGGGTGTTATGGCCATAAACCCAACTCTTGGCTTTGGCTTTGGTCTGATCTCTGGGTCCTGGGATCAAGCACCCCTTTAAGCTCCTCACTCAGCAAGGAGTGTGCTTGAGATTCTCTCCTTCTCCTCCTGCTCATACTTACTCTCTCGCTCTCTCTTTCAAATAAATAAATACATCTTAAAAAAAAAAAGCCCCCAAACTTGCCCCTTTCCGTGATGAAAATTTGCCTCCTGACTCTAACCCCTTCTCCAAACACTCTTTGCATTGCACATGGAGATTTCACGCTCTGGCATTCTCTGTGCTCCCTGAACCCACTCAGGGAGGGACGGGAAATCCATACACTGATGGCGGCAGGAGGGGCCACTGTCAGAGAATTTATAGCTACAAAAGCATTGATGTCTTAAGTAATAGGACAGAGAGCCTAAAGATGATTTTAGACAGTCGTACACTGACAGAGAAATTTGGGTAGAAGGCAGATGCTGACATGACGACTACAGCCAAAATCAAACCCAGGGACTGATGGCTGTAGGTGAGGTGATTCGCAAAGCAGGTATGGCCCAGCACTTAATTATTTTCCTAACCAACAAGTTTCTCGCTTTTCATTTGGGGTCCTCCCACATTCAAGCCCTAGCCAGTCTTCCTGGCATTATCCCTTACTCCCCTATGAGCATTGTGCTTTCCAGCCAAGCAGGCCTGCTCACTGTTTCCCATTTCTCACTCTGCCAGGAATGACCTCACCCATCTTCCTCTGTCAAAACCCAACTCACCCTTTGTGACTTGCAGCTTGCTTTTCAGAGGGCTTTTTCTGATCCGTAGTTCCTTTATCCTCTTGCAACACTGATGCCTGGCTAAGCAGCGTGAGAGTTCCCTAGTTGTCTTACCACCTATGTTGTAAACTCCCGCAACACCTTGAATGTTCCCTGGCCAAAAAAAAAAAAAAAAAAAAAAAAAAAAAAAATCAGTGCTCGATAAATATGTAATGAATTGAATTGATTAAGCAGACTGTTTCTCTTTTGTTGCTCCTGCAGAGTTCTGCTCTCCCTTGGCTGAGGGAGAATGGGCTTGGCTCAGATTTTGTCTCCTCTGCATTTGAATTATTCTAGGACAACAAACAGAAGTGATCTTTGGATTAAAAAACAATGAAACGAATAAGGCAATTTCAAAACTTCATAGTTTTCCTTTTTACAAAGGCAGATTTCAAAGTGGTTGCGGAGATATTACTGTCTTCAAAGGTAAAAAAAACAAAGCAAATAAACTTGATTTCTTTATCATCAAGTATACTAGGGCTTTGGGAAAAGTACTTAAAGATCTACAGGAATAGTTGTATTTCTAATAAAATTGAATCTACCCTACTCACAGGGAGTTTTCCTTTATGCCTTGTCCTGAATTGAAGACTTCTCAGGATCCAGATGTAAAAAGAACTGGTAAATATCGACATGGTGAAAATAATCATCATTATATGATTTACTATTATATTTTAACTACTGATTATTGAATTTTTAAGTAAATAATTATGGACTTGCCAGCCATTGTCAAAAATCATATCCATAACAATGAATAATCCAGCTTGCTAACATTATTAAGTCCTTCCTGTGTTTTGTTAAAAGGGTAATTCCCATGTTCTACAGCTTACCAGACTTATCAACCACGATACTATAGACATTTTATAAATCCTATCCATGTCTTAGGTCACTCAAATTTTTTAGTTTAATAATTAATTTTTAGTTAAAAATAAACCATAAAAATAAATTAATATATTAAAAATAAAATACTTCCTCTGATTATTAATCAACTATAATGTTTGCATAGTATTTAACCTGAGATTTTATTTTGAGAATCCTAATTTATGTTTTTGATAAACATACAGTTTTGAGAACTTTAGATTAATTCATCTTGATTTATAATCGAATTATTCCTAGAACTACTTGGTCCATTTTATTGCAAAAGACAGCAACATATATTTTTGTAGGTGTATATTTGATAGTCAAAAAGAATCCTTTTGGTACAACTAATAATTTTGAAGTATATTATTTGAGTGTATAGTCATACTGAGTTTTTTTGGTAAGAAATAAACACTTCGGCAAGTTAACATTGTAATTTACATGTACTTTAACAATGTACTTTAAATGACCAGCCACTATTAAGAATTATTAAGTTGGGGGCGCCTGGGTGGCGCAGTGGGTTAACTCTGCCTTCAGCTCAGGTCATGATCCCAGGGTACTGGGATCAAGCCCCGAACCAAATCTTTTTTTTTTTAAGATTTTATTTATTTGACAGAAAAGAGATCACAAGTAAACAGAGAGGCAGGCAGAGAGAGAGAGAGGAGGAAGCAGGCTCCCTGCCCAGTAGAGATTCCCAACGTGGGGTCTGCATTTGAATTATTTTAGGACATTATTTATTTTATTTATTTATGTATTTATTTATCTTAACCCACTGAGCCACCAAGGTGCCCCAATAAATATAATCTTAAAAAAAATTATTATTAAGTTGTTAGACATCCTGCAGTCAAAACTGAGTAAACTTTAATGGTCTCTGCTTTAAAACATCGATCTTTAAAAATATTTATATCTTATTATTTTTAATGTATTTTGATATAATGTTTCACATATACATCTGAGTCTACCCTGGGTCTAGGATGCTTGTAGGGGACAAATGTCTAAAACTTTTAGAATTGGAATAGAAGGTAATCTGACTTGGTTTCCCCAAGTGTATTTTTCTCTTTGGCCACACCTAAGATTGATTAGTAATCATTAGCTACCTACTACACACAGTTTCATCTACCATTGAAAAACAAAAATTCTAGATAACACTAATTCAAGACCTGCTTACTGTTTACATACAGGGTCACAGAAACTGGGGCCAAGCACTGAAGGAAAAAAAAAGTTTACATTTGTAGAAAGCAGTTACAAATTGTTATGCAACAACGCACTTTTTTTTTTTTTAACACTATAGCATTTTATCCACATTTTGTTGGTGAGGGAACACAAAGAGAGAATTTATGCAATTCCCCAAAATTCACTCAGCTAGGGATGGACCATAACTGTAGCCCAGATTTTGTGACTTCAAATCCCCGGCTTTTCTCAAACATATCACATCGCATATGAATTCTCTATTTTGTAATAAGAAAAGGAAGTCAGGGGGGCTACATGCTTAAACTAATTGTCCCCTTATTTTTTTCTTCATGTTTCCAATATAAATCACTATAAAAGCTTGAAACATTGACAGGACCCTATTTCCTAGCCATTCATCTTAATTATGAAGGATCTGGAGAAATAAAGCTTTCCAGGGAGCTGCCTGGACAAGGAGTTATTTATTAACAGAAAAATGAACTCAGACAAAGCACTGGGGTACGAAGGCATTACCAGTGCATTTGTGTGTCTGAATCTATACGTGGCTATAACATTCTCAATGAAAGAGTTCTTCACCACGTGTTCCATTTTTTCCTTCCATCTCTCTTAGTATCTGTCATTTATACTCTGGCCTGTGAGCTATTTAGCTGGAGCCAGGATGTGGCCTGGTCTTGTGGAGCCAGCAAATTTGTATCTGGAATGAAAGGAGCTTCTCTTTTCAGACTGTCATTTTATTTGACTTCTTTTCTTTGTCCATGATTTAGTTTATGCTCAAGGGAATACCAAAATAAAAAGTTATCTTTTTAAAATTTAAGTGCAAGGTAAATGTCCAGTTTCCTGGAGCCACTTGAATCAGGAGGATAACAAAAATATTCCCTTCAAGAGGAAAAGGTTGACTTTTGGCTTGTCTCTAACCGAGCTAGTATTGGTCCATGTAGACACCCGTGACCTAAAGACACACACCTACTTTTAGAGCACGAGTGCCCAATAAATGAGTTAGATGATTACCATTATTTAACAGGAGAAACCCTACAGGTACTGCTTCAAGCCTTAGCTAGCCTTCTAAGGAGTGAGGGGTTTCTGTATATCAAATGTCTTGGTTGGTTATTCCTTAAGGGCAAATCATTCCACAAGGACAGTAGTTTATTTGGCAGGAAAAAAAAAAAAAAAGGTTTACAAATCTCAATGAAAGGATGAAGTTAGAACAGATAGCAGTCTCTATGAGAATGTGAGAGATGAATACAGATTATTTGTTCTTTTTGCAGAGGGAGGAAGAGAGAGTAGAACAGGCAGGGGGCACTTGAACTCTACTATAATTTATTGCTTGAAAATATAGGAAAAACATGGTGAAAAGTTAACATTTACAAATTCTAAAGAGTGAGTCCATGGGAGTTGATTAAAGTACCATCTGCTTTTCTGTAGTTTTGAAATTTTCTTTGAAAAGGAAGGACGGAAGAAAAACAGACAAGGATACTTTTTAAAAAATATCTTTAGATGGCAATAGGTAAGAGAGAATTATTTTTATTTTATTTTATTTTTAAAATATTTTATTTATTTATTTGACAGAGATCACAAGCAGGCAGAGAGGCAGGCAGAGAGAGAGGCGGGAGCAGGCTCCCCACTGAGCAGAGAGCCCATGCAATGTGGGGCTTGATCCCAGGACCTTGGGATCATGACCTGAGTGGAAGGCAGAGGCTTTAACCCACTCAGCCACCCAGCCACCCCTGTATTTTAAATAATCAGAATGAGGGGCGCCTGGGTGGCTCAGTGGGTTAAAGCCTCTGCCTTCGGCTCAGGTCATGATCTCAGGGTCCTGGGATTGAGCCCCGCATCGGGTTCTCTGTTCAGTGGGGGGCCTGCTTCCTTCTCTCTCTCTGCCTGCCTCTCTGCCTACTTGTGATCTCTGTCAAATAAATGAATAAAATCTTAAAAAAAATAATCAGAATGAGATTTTTATAACAATAATGTAGAACCAATGGGATGCTTTTGTAATTGGACAAAAATCAGGAAAAATACCTGAAAAAATAACAAAATAGACACATTTCTTTAAATCCTTGCAAACAGGTATGCCAGAGTGGCTTAGTCAGTTAGGCATCTGCCTTCAGTTCGAGTCATGGTCCTGGAGTTGTGGGATGGAGCCCCGCGTTGGGCTCTCTACCCTTGCAGGAAGTTTCTTTTCCCTCTGCCCGTCCCCCTGCTTGTGAGTTCTCTCTCTCTCTCTCATAAATAAATAAATAAGGACTTGGAAACAGATTTTGAGCCATTGTGCCTGTTAAACAGTTGGACAGATTATAGCTTTTTTGTCTTTGATTTTGTTATGATTATGATTTTGTTATACCCTGTAGTTATGTCTGGCCCTTCCTTAGAGATTTTTTCACTTAGGAGATTAAATTGTACCTGTGAACCCACACCAAGGAAACTAGAGCCTAAAGCATTTGAAGTGAATATCTGTTTTATCATATTGGTCAGCAACTACCTAATAATTGTCTCCTTCCCACTTAAGGCAAAAGGAAATTCTGTGATTAGAATTGGCTTTTGAACATTTGAGAATAGCAACATGAAAGGGAGATGCTCAGTGTATAAAAACTGGGAAGGAAATGCCAACAACTTCTCAGTAGGAAGGTGATCATGTCATGTCTTATTAACTAATCCTTTGGTGGAAAGGATTTGCCTCGAGGACATTTATAAGCCCTCATTTCGTGTTCTCGTCATAATGATCATTTTCTCATTCAGTTGTCCAGCTGCTGATACGGTTTTTGCATGAGGTGACACTCTGACTCTGATGAAGAATCTAATTTTTTTTTTTTTTTGTTTTAGGTAATTGATCTTCATAATAGAGTAGGGAGCTAACAGCTCAGTTCAATAATTCTCTATCAGTAATTTTTAACATGTTCAATAAATGTGGTTTTATCTAAAATAAGATCCTGGACACATATTTAAAAAAACATTCTGAGGGCTCCTGGGTGGCTTAGTTGGGTAGGTGGCCAACTCTTGATTTCAGCTCAGGTCATGATCTCAGGGTCGTGAGATCAAGCCTGACACTCGGCATGAATAGCACAGAGTTGACTTGGGATTCTCTCTCTGTGCCCCCCCCCAACTTGTGCTCACAAGCATTCTCTCACTTTCTCTCTTGGTCTAATTAATTAACTAATTAATTAACATTATGGCACGTCTGGGTGTACACGGTGGTACATTCGGTTGAATGTCCAACTTTTGGTTTTGGCTTGAGTCGTGATCTTGGGGTCATGGGATCAAGCCCTCCCCAGGGGCTCTGAGCTCAGAAGGGCGTCTGCGGGAGATTCTCTCTCTCTCTCCCTCTATCCATCATCCTGCTCATGCTCTCTCTCTCAAATAAAAAAGTAAATCTTTATGTATATAAAAGTAACTCACATTTATAAAGATTTTGGAAAATATAGAAATGCATGAAAGAAGAAACTAGAACTTATAATCTTACAACTCTCCCTTTATGAATATTTTGATATATATTCTCGTTGATTTTTCTCCCTACACATATATATTTATGAATAGCAGGAAGTTTTCTGCATGCACAACGGGGATTATTAAAAATATGTTAAGAAGGGCACCTGGGTGACTCAGTGGGTTAAAGTCTCTGCCTTCGGCTCAGGTCATGATCCCAGGGTCCTGGGATAGAGACTCGAGTGGGGCTCTGTGCTCAGCAGGGAGCCTGCTTCCTCCTCCTCTCTCTCTCTTTCTGCCTGCCTCTCTGCCTACTTGTGATCTCTGTCTGTCAAATAAATAAATAAAAAATCTTAAAAAAATATGTTAACAAACTGGCTTTAACATTGTGTATAGATTTGAGAAATGACCTGCTTTTTGGTTTTTAATGAACACTTTGGTCACCAAGTATTGAGTTGAAATTCACTAGCATCCTGTCAGAATTCTTCAGGTGTGATGGGTATATTGAAAATAGTAGTGATTTTTTAACATGTGTATCAAACATTATCATAATTTCAATTTGTTCCATAAAACCCTGCAAAGCTGAAGTTACAAGAGAAGGTCAAGCTCATTATTACAAACTGTGATATTAATGATGTAGCTAAGTATACCCTGAAGAAATGGGAAACTAAAGTTTATTGAGCACCTATCTGTCAGGCGTAGTACTGAATATTTTGCAGAGATTGCCTCATACATACATGATATCTGTGGGCTGAAAAATGACGTCTCCAATCTCAGTACCTGTAGGGTGGGACAGAAATAACCTAGCTTCAAATTCCTGCAATTCAAGGATAGAAAAGACAAGGTGGATTTTGATTGGAAATATTTAAATTCACTGTTGAATCAAGGAAAAGTGCATAACTCCTGCATTCTCTCCTTACTTTGAGCATGGCGCACAGCCTTCATATTAAAATTGTATCTTCTGTTGGGTAGATTTCTGCTTCATAAGAATTCAGTGCAATTTCTTTTGCATAAAGGATATTCTGTGTGCTGCCATATCAGGATTGCTTGAGCATGGACTGCTTCCTGTAGAGTAGTCTCTGCCTTCCGCTGATCTATAGGTAATAGAAGATGTCTCCGGAATACATTTCCCTAAAGCTATAATCGGATATGCCATGCGCTCACATAACAAGTCATGTCAATGGGAAGTGGCAAGTCATTTACTGCAGAGTTACAGGAAATGCAAATCGGATCTGGTGTGTGACGAGTTGAAAGCTCTATTTTGCTGCCCGCGTTATGGAAATGGCTTGCTCTTTGCACATTTCTTTAGATAAACCCTTCCCTGGGAATTGTGACTTAAGGTGACCAGAGGCACGATGCTGCCTTTCTGTTCTTGATTATCGTAAGTAATGCATCCTCTATCTTACTAGGGACAGATGTGGTAAGATTGGCCTGTGTTCATGAGACTAATGCCTTTGATAGGAGGACATTGGTAGGATTTTATTTATTTATTTATTTATTTATTTATTTATTTATTTGACAGACAGAGATCACAAGTAGGCAGAGAGGCAGAGAGAGAGCGGGGAAGCAGGCTCCCCTCCAAGCAGAGAGCCCGATGCAGGGCTCGATCCCAGGACTCTGGGATCATCACCTGAGCTGAAGGCAGAGGCTTTAACCCACTGAGCCACCCAGGTGCCCCTGGTAGGATATTTTTATGAGGGTTTGTCTTAAAATTTACCTTTGCCCCAAAACAAGTGGGGCACTTAGAATTTTTCGATTTGTTAACACCTTACTTCTGGTCTTCTCATTATCATCTATCTGAATCCTTACAACAGAACCCTGTCTTGGGGTGTTTTTTAGGAGCACAGGCTCTGGACTAGCTAGTAGGGTTTGAATTCTAGTTGGAAGTGCTTGTGTGGTACTTTGGGCAGGAAACTTAACTCGTCTAGGCTTCGTGTTCTACCCTGGTAAAGTGAGGATGGTAATCACACCACATTTACGGCGTTGTTGTGAAGGTTAAGGCAATACATGGGAAGTGAGGCAAATATAAAGCAGAAAGACATCAAGAAGTTAAATAAGACCCTTAGCCTCAGGCCACGTAGATGCAGAATTGGAGTCAGATCAGCCAATCCAATTTTAGCCTTCTTCTAAAGGCTGCTTTGGTTTCTTAATTAAACACATGTGTATATGCAGCTGTTGACTTCTAGATGTGATGTTTCGTCAACAAATGTAATTATGGAGCTTATACACTGCAACAGACATATGGTGAGGCAATGAAGCTGCAACAATGGGACTTCCCTACCCTCAAGTGCCGGCCCACACACACGAGCCCATGGGAGCAGGCATCCACATTCAGAATGTTCCCCTCTCAAAGGAAACCTCAGAGCTCTTGCACATACCTTGCTTCTAGTTATGGTTCTGTCATAACCTGGTCATTTACTCAGAGCCTCAGCCCTCTTACGGGTAAAAAAGAAATAATAGCATGTGACTTGTTAATTAAGATATTGCTAACCAAAATTAATCAAGATAGTGTATGAAGAGTCCTTTGCATTGAGCCTGACACAGAATAAATTCCTAATAAATGTCCGCTAATATCTTTATTTATTGTTACCATTGCTGATGGCGCTGGTGCTGATGGCGTTTGTAGAGTCAGAGAGAGAAGATTCTCCTGACCCACCGAACTAAAAGCTGGGAATCTTATTTTCTTTATAACTTTTATGACTGTCTGACCTGATTGTTCTTATTTATCATCTCTTTGCTCCCATTAGAATTATGTTCTACAGAGGAGGGAGCCCAGGACAGTGCTGGACACATAGCAAATGTCCCTCTAAACGTCTGTATATAAATTGATGAATGGGGAAGAGGGTGAGAGCAACGGGAAAGCGGAGGGAAATCACCTGTGTGAGCGAAGAGGGAGGGAACAGCCCATATTACCAATTTCTCATGTGAACTTCTGGGTCTGTTGGCAACCAGCACTTGTTAAAACAAAACAAACAAAAAAAGGAGCAGTGTCTCAGAGGAAGTCAGTTTAAGAAATCATAAATAATCTGATAGAGTACAGGCAGTTCAGTAAGCATCTTTCTCCTCATGGGGATGGGGAGCAAGTACAACTTGCATCAACATACTTGTCTTTGATCTGAGTTCATGTCAACTTCCTTCCCCCAACCTTTCATGATGGTCACAATCCTGCTATCAAATCCATTTTCCAATATCCCAGTTACTCTCCCAAATCGGACTTGCAAGTTTCAGTTGATCAAATTCATTGCAGATGCCTTCAAAGATGGTGTGTGCAGAGACGCCTGCCATATGCTTCTGAGCATTGAGTTACTGTATGTGACACAATTATAGTAGTGATTGGCGCACAGCGACAGATCCATAAATGTTCCCTGTTGTTGCTGTTGTTATTATTCTTATCATTGCCCATTTATTAAAAAAGGATTTATGGAGTTCCTCTTATGTGCCTGCTGATGTTCCGGGCTTAAGATATTTAATGGTAAACTGAAAAGACCGGATCTCCGACCTCGAGAAGCTTACGATGCAGTGAGGGAGGATCACAAAAGAAAGTTCAGTGTTTCACGCCAGATAGTGACTGTGCTACCTAGGTGGGTGGCTGCAGAGGCCACTCTTGCTGAGGGCAGGCCCCCATCTGCCTTGTTTTAACCCCTTCACTCCAGTCTCTTGGGAAGAGGCATACATAGTAGGCATTGGGTTCTCGTTGAATGGATACATTAAGGAGAGAGTTTCTGAAAGGGGACCTCGTCTAATGTGGGCACTGCAGGATTGGGATGTAGGCTGTGTGTGCAGATGCGACGTGAGCTGTGCCGTTTGTCCATGCTGTTTATTGGCAAAGCCTGGGTTAGCGTATTTGTGGGTGGCCTCGGGGAGGAGAATGAGGTTGTGAGAGCAGGCACGTGCAGAAGTAAAATCTGTGTGGAATGGAGATAGCACAGAAGGCAAAGTCTTTAGTTCTGTTTTTTTTGAGGTCAATCTTAGTTGATGTGTGGAAGGTTCTACTGAGGCTTACCTCAGTCAGAACTTGAGTCAGCATGTGAGGGGTTAGCTTCGGGTTTGTCAAATGACAGGGTAGTGGAAGTATTTTACAAGGCCAGTCTAGGGATGTGCACGTGTCTGTGACCTGTAAAGTAATTGTGAGGTTCATTATAGATGGGTAAAAAGCACAGTCTAGGGTGCTAGATATGAAGCAAGAATAGTTTAAGTGTAGATTTGTCTGTGAGTCGATTACAGGCTTTTGTGATTGTCAGCCAAGTAAGAGGGTCTCTCTCTCTCTCTCTCTGTCTCTCAACCAATTCAGGAGCTCTTTTTTGAGGGTGCAGGTTTGTGAGGCAGATTGTAGAACTAGGGACAGTTGTGAGACAGTTCTAAGATGAGAATGAGACCGATCTGGGATTATGAGTAAGCAAAGTCTAGGACTGTGAGTCTGGTAAACTTGAGTTTGTGTGTCTGTGTGTTGTTGTAAATCAGAATTTGGCTTTCAGATGAACACACCTGAGCCAACCCGGTTTGTGTGCAAGAGCGGGGCAGAAAGATTTGTCTTCGGGACTCAAACTCGGAAGTCATTGTGGGTAAAACAGGGTGTGTGTGCACGTGTGAGTGAGGCAAGTTCTTGAGTGTGAATCTGGGGGTTGTTGGGCGAGCGGGAAGTGTGCATGCGTGTGTGTGTGTGCGCGCGCGCGCGCGCGGCAAGTTGGGATTTCTACTTTCGAAGGGCAGCCGGGCTGCGCGACCCTGTGAGGCCACGTTGGGGTCGGGTGCGCGCCGAGGGCCGGCGGGCCGGCGACAGGTCAGTGGCGGAGCGCGCCGCTGCCCCGGCCCCTGCGCCGCGCGCTCGCTGGCTGGCTGGGGACTGGCAGGAACCGGAGCTGCACTGCCGCCTCTGGCGCGAACGCTCAGGCGCCTCCTCCCGCCCCAGTCACTGTGGCTCGGCGCACGCTGCCGGCGGCTGCCCTTTCCGCCTCTGGGGGAGCGAAGCCGCGGGCCGCTGTGCGCTGGAACCATGGCCTCAGGCCGGAGGGGCTGGGACAGCTCCCACGAGGACGATCTGCCCGTGTACCTGGCCAGGCCCGGCACCACGGACCAGGTCCCGCGGCAGAAGTACGGCGGCATGTTCTGCAACGTGGAGGGCGCCTTCGAGAGCAAGACGCTGGATTTCGATGCCCTGAGCGTGGGGCAGCGGGGCGCGAAGACTCCCCGGAGCAACCAGGGCAGCGTCCGCGGCTCGGGGAGCCGGCCGGGGGTCGAGGGGGACAGCCCGCGCCGGGGCCAAGGCCGGGAGGAGGGCAGGGAGCCCGCGCCCGCCTCGCCCGCCTCGCCCGCGCCCGCCGGGGTGGAGATCCGGAGCGCCACCGGCAAGGAGGTTTTGCAGAACCTCGGCCCCAAGGACAAGGTAAGGGGGCCCGGGGCTCTTCTTCTCCAGCCCTCGTTCCCTTGGCGACCCGGGGCGCCCCGACCCGGGCACAACTTTCTCCGGCTTACTTCGCTCGAGGACGGGGGACAGGGAGGAGGAGGAAAAGGGCATCCTCTGCTGAGCTACCGCGCGACCTCTCAGCCTGGACCCGGATTCGCGCGGGTCCCCCGTGGCAGAATCTTCGTGCGCGCGGGACCGGGGTGCGCGGGTCCCCGCCGCCTCCTTGCCGCACCCCCGGGCCAGCGGGTCTGGGTGGGTGTGTCCGCGCCGCCAGCCGCGGAGGTTTAGTGATTTCTAGCCCTCCTCTCCGTCTGAGTAACCACCAGCACGATTGTCTTGGCCCCACTCTGGCCCTGGATTAAATCTCAACCCGGGTTACCAGGGCAGAGGGCAAACTGGCGCTGGTAAAATGGGGTCATCTCCATAGTCCCCGGATGAACGTACAGGATGGGCGGTCTCCCCTCTCCCTCTTCAAACATCAGCTCTGACTCTGAAACTTTTGGGTGTGGAGCCACTAGACTAAACACCCTAATCTGAGTGCCTTTCTCTGTCCTAGATCGACATTTCCCATCTGTGTTTGTAGAGTGTACGTTTATGCACGTAGTTTGTTGCAAGACCGGGTACCACCGGGATCCAGCTGTCTCTGGAAGAATATCACTTATTTTTGAAAACAGGCCAGAGTATTAAGGGTGCGCTTTAAACGCGCACAAGCTGCAAATTCTCTGCGGCTCCTGCATGTGCCAAAGCCAATTTCTTCTGTATGTGGATTTTTGAGAAACTCATGCCACACCGAACTGACTGGAGGTATGGCATTGAAATCCAGCTTGCTCTCATCTATTTGTTTATGTCATAGAAAATCAGAACCATAGTTCAGAACATTCAGGGGCTGGGCAGAGCCTGAGTATTCAAAGTTCAAACTGATGCTGTTGAATTGGGGAACAATAGTAATCAGATATGTCACTCTTGTGTAGATAATGGCTGCAAAATCCATCCGCATATATTATTGTGTAAATACTGATACGAATAATAACCCGAAATGGAAATGTGTGCCCCAGAGCAGTTACAGTTAATGCTTACCCAAGTTCTAGATGTTTTTCCATTCAAATGCAGCGAGGCAGTCAAAAGAAAACTTACCACTGCACTGCTTGATTTTTGGAAGTTTGAAAAAACAAACAGAACTTTAATTATTGATACCACCAGGGAAAGAAAGCACTGAACTTCATACTTTGTAAGGGTGCCATTGGGAAACAATGTCCATGTCCCTTGCAATCACTCCTTTAGTCTGTGATTTTCATACCGTCCTTAGAATATGGGATTCCCCTAGGCCCTGCTCATGCCATCCTTTTAGGAAAAACTTCTGATATTTTGGAAAAGCTGTGACTGATATCTAAACTTAAGAATGGTGTTACAGGAAGATTATTGCCTCTCTTTAGGTCTGAGCTGATAGGATTGTAATGTTCCTGTCCTGACTCTATGGGGTGGGAGAAGTGATGGAAAAGGTTGGTAACAATTGCTGTGAGTCAGTGCTGTTTCTTTGCTGGAACACCCTGATGTAAGCCAGATAATATGCCTGGTTTGCAAGATTTAAGAATGGTAACTAGAGAAAGGCAAAATGTTCTTCCTGTAAACCCAGAAATTCTCTCGTTTTCCTTCCTTTTGCAAACCCTATACTTTTGGCTCCTAATTGAAAAATAATAATACAACTTAAGCATCAGCAGGATTTCTTGTGCTACGTGGTTATTTCTAAGTTCAGGCTTGCTGTCAGCGTCACGCAGTCCATGTTATTATCTCTAATTTGGTTGAATCACACTGCTGAAAGAGTCAGCAGACCTTATCTACTTCTGTACTTGATGGCTATTTCCTTGAGGATAGGGATTGTGTGTTTGGATTTATCACTGTGGCTAAAAGGCCTGGCACACTGGAGGTGCTCCATAAAGGTTTGCTACATTAAACCGCCTTAATTAAGCCATATTTTTTGCTATATAGTTGCACAGTGATCATCTGGCCTCTACTTATTTTTTATATATTTTAAAAATTTTCTAATTTCTTAAAGTAAACTCTAGGCCCATCATGGGGCTTGAACTGACGACCCTGAGATTGAGGGTCGCATGCTCTGCTGACTGAGTTAGCCAGGTGTCCCTTCTGGCCTCTATTTATATACCACGTTTTCAGGGAGTGCTCCACCTCATGAAGCAACTTTTGGAAAACTTCACTTTAAAAAATTTAAATTAAGCCCAAATCTGCCTCCTTGTAGTTTCCATAAGCTATTCTTAGTTTTGACCTTTTAAAATACAGAATAAAGTTTTTTGTTTGTTTGTTTGTTTTTTAAATTCTGAGATACTTTAATGAATTGAAGCTTGTGGGTTTGTTTAGCTGTCAGAAAAGGCTGGGTATTGCCCCAGTAACAAGCAGTTCCCACATTTCGGTGACTGAAGCAAACAACAGTTTATTTCTTGCTCCTGCTACCCATCGGCAAGGGTCAGCAGGGCATCATTTCCCCCACAGGGAGCTAGATGATAGCCTGATGGAAGTTTCAGCTTGACGCACCCATGTTGGCAAGAACATGGGGTGAGCTGCTCACAGACTCTTGAACTCCCATGCTGAAGTCGCAAAGATGACTTAGGTTCACGTTTCCCTGGCCCGAGCAACTCATTAATCCGTGTCTAACCTCAAAAGAATGGGGAGGGTGCAATTTTACCGTGATCCTGTAAGACAGAGGGTAGAAATATTTGGAATATAGTTTTAATATCCCTCCTGGGTTTGGGGCGGGACTACTGGGATGGGACCTGGCTCCACCCACCCAAATTACGTGACGCTGAGTATATAACTCAGCCACTGTTCCCCCTACTTTCTCACCCACAAGGGTGGATAACAGTGACAACTTTGCACATAGTAAGTACTTGATACAAATTAATTAATCTTACTCTTTGATTTTTTTACTGCCCTGTATATGTTTGAGGGCAATTATTACATTCTCTTTAAAATTATCTTTTTTAACTTTAATATTTCTAGCTTCTTTAGCCTCCCTATAATCTAAGAATTTCACCCCACCAATTTCCTTTTAAGGTTATATTATATTTTATAAATATTCTTTAGAACTGAACCTAGTGTTCCAGATGGGATATGGCCATGGCAAAATGTATTAGGCTAGTTCATTTCTTTGATTTATAGACAACATATGCTTCTGTAGTATGAGATTACACCTAATAATTCAGTATCCATGTGCTGCCATTGTCTCCATAGTCCATTCTCTGTCATTCAAGTGTTCAGAAAGTTTTTCACATCATGGGGCGCCTGGGTGGCTCAGTGGGTTAAAGCCAATGCCTTCGGCTCAGGTCATGATCCCAGGGTCCTGGGATCGAGCTCCACATCGGGCTCTCTGCTCTGCAGGGAGCCTGCTTCTTCCTCTCTCTCTGCCTGCCTCCCTGCCTAGTTGTGATTTCTCTCTGTCAAATAAATAAAATATTAAAAAAAAAAAAAAGAAAATTTTTCACATCAGCTGCTCTTAAGTCAGGATGTCTCCATTCTATACTGGTACAACTGAACTTAAAACCAGAAGCCAAACAAACCACAAACCTTTAACTATGGGATTTTATTTTTATTCCTTTTATAATACTTATCACCATTTTAGGTCATCTTTCTGTCTTGATAATTTTGAACCTTAATTCTATGACGTAGCATCCCTCTCCCCAGCTTTGGACCATCCACATATTTGATAACAAATGCTCTTTTCTGAGCACTTCCTGTGTACCTGATATCTGCCTATGTAGACATAGATCATAGAACATGGTTTTACAGATAGGGAAATTGAAACTCCTAGATACTAAGTGTTTAGCCCCAAATCACACTGACAATAAGTGGGGAGCCAGAATTCAAACTGATTTTTCTGAGTCCAGCATCCCTTTTTCTGAGTTCTGAGTCCTTCTCACCAGACAGGGAGTCTGCTGCTTTATTTTAATTCAGACCATTGTGTCTGTTCCTGACATGTTACTCGCATGCAGGGCAAAGACAGACTTTCCACCACACCTCTAGAACCTTCCTCCATCTTGCTGCCAACCCCTTATTCAGGATACTAGAACACTTGCTCAGCCTATGAAAACAGTTGCTGTAAGATCCTTTTTTCCCAAGTTGAATGCAAAGTTTTTGTTTTTTTAAGATTTTTTATTTATTTATGACAGAGAGAGAGTGAAAGAGGGAACATAAGCACAGGGGAGCTGGAGAGGGAGATGCAGGCTCCCCACTGAGCAGGGAGCCCAATATGGGGCTCGATCCCAGGACCCTGGGATCATGACTTGAACCAAAGGTAGATGCTTAATGACTGAGCCACCCAGGCACCCCTGAATATAAAGTTAGTAAGACAGATTTTAAAAACATGTCTGAGTGAACTCACAATACGCTTTCTAGAGCATCCCTACGTATTCACTCCTACCTGAAGGAAATGAGTTTAGTTAATAAATGAATAAATTATGAAGAAGTTTCATAACAAAACTGTGTGGGAGAATAAAAGTAAAAAAAAAAAAAGTCTCTGAGTTACACTTTGAGTGCCAAGTGCCAAGTTTGAAGTATGACTTGGGTGTTAAATGGTGATTCTGGACCCACCTGTAAACACCCTGTTAAATAATGCAGCTAGATTTTTCTTATGATAGACATTTATATTGCCCAAATCTTCCATGGTTGGCTCATACACCTTTTTGTTTATAACTTTTGACAATAAGTGCATAAAAAAGCAATTTTAAACGGAAAGGAAATATTTTTCACCATTTCTTAAGATGGTTTCCAGAGCTTTTCCTGCAGTGAAGAAATTACTAACGGGAGGAGAATTATGATATATGGTCTGCCAAGAGCAAATGATACTGCGAAGACTCTGTCATCCAGTGAAAACAAAGTAATGACATTATGATTACATGGGTCTACTGATAACGCCCTTTCAGGAGCCCCGGGTCACTCGAGTTCCCTGCTTCCCACGTGGGCCACTTTTGTGCAAGATGTTTCCTTTGTGAAGCCAGTACGGGTTCTGGCTGTAGGAGGAGAGCATTTGAAACAAGTGAGCTGTGGTGCTTACCCTTTTATAACTTGTCATGTGCTTCTCTGGTCCTGGGTGAAAAGTTTTCAAAATGATCCAGAGAAACTGAAGTTCTCCTTATCCTGCATAAGGGAAGACAGCTGGAAATAGAATTCTAGGTTTATAAAGGCTTCTCTAAATCATTAGAATGCCTGGAGTGCATGTGAATTTTACAAAGCTGCCCTGAACAAGGAAAATTTGCCCTTAGGCTGGGAAAAAAGGTTCTTGCTTACCTGGGCCCCAGGTCACACTCGTTTCTGGGACTATATTTATTTACCCAAACTTGGAAATGTTTGAAACCTTGCAGAACTTTGGTTTAGTTTGACAGTAGGCATTTGAGGAACATTAAAAAAAAATATGCCTTCCAAGTAATGCTGCGATTGGCAGCGTTCCCTCAAAGTAATGGTCCATGGAGACAGGGTTTTGCTGACAGGCTCTTGTAAGTAATGTTTAAAATGGCCAGGGGACTGTCGGGAAGGCTTTTCTGTCAGTGATTCTCTTGCTGATTAATTTCCACTGGGCGTTATTCCTACAGAGAATGTTCCTGTGAGGCATGGGAGAGAGCTTACTAGGAATAGGCAGTCTGGTTGTGGGGAATTCAGGTTGTGGCTAGCAGCTCAGCCCTCCATTTTTGGGAAGAGGCAGAAGTCGATTTAGGTGTGTAAGCACTTTTTAAAAACTTAAACTTCTAGGAAAATATCGTGTTAAGACTTCCCAGTACTCTTTACCTGGACTTACGTGACATTCAAAAAACAGTTCTACTCCCTCAGGAAACAATGACGTGAGGCAAACAAACAATAAACAAAGCAGCAAACAAAAGCTGAAGCAACGGGGAAAAGCATTAGCAGTCTCAGCTTGGAGACCCAGCCTTTCACCAACTGTCCAACTTGGGCAAGTTACCTCCTTTCTTTCTCATCCTTGGCTTCCTCCTTCCTAAAATGAATGGGATAGATCAGATGGTCGCCACAGCCATAGTCTATAAAGTTTTGATTGTGTACCTCTATGCAAAAGTTTTTTGAACATGGTCTCTCTCTATGTATATATACACACATGGGCATATATATAAATTACATGCATAACTTATGTACAGTTGGCCCTTGAAAAATGCAGGAGTGAGGGTGCCAACCCCCAGGCAGTCAGAAAACCATGTATACCTTTGACTCCCCAGAACCTTAACTACTCACAGCCTACTGTTGACCAGAAGCCTTACAGATAACATTAACAGTCATTCTACATATATTTTCTACATTACATGTATTATGTACTGCATTCTTACAATACGGTAAACTAGAGAAAAGGAAAATGTTATTAAGAAAATTGTAAGGAAGGGGTGCCTGTGTGGCTCAGTGGGTTAAAGCCTCTGCCTTCGGCTCAGGTCATGATCCCAGGGTCCTGGGATCGAGCCCCTCTCTGCTCGGCAGGGAGCCTGCTTCCCCCCTACCCTCTCAGCCTGCCTCTCTCCCTACTTGTGATCTCTCTCTCTCTCTGTCAAATAAATAAATAAATAAAAATTGTAAGGAAGAGAAAATATATGTACAGTACTGCACTGTATTTATTGAAAAAAAAATCCGCATTTAAATGGACCAGTGCAGTTCAAACCTGTGTTGTTCAACAGTCAACTGTATTCATATCTTGTGACCATAGTGCACTAAAGAGACAAAGTAAAATATTATATAGACACATGTAGATCCTTGTACTTTAGTGTCTTGTCTTACCCACCCAATTGGATAAGTGCTTGTGAATCTCTAATCTTTAGCTCAAAGCCATTAAGAGTCAGTGGTTCTAATATTATAATCATAAATGAGTTCATTGTCAGTTTGAGTTCTTCAGTGATACATGCTTTTTAAATAAAAAATAATATATTTGTGAGAGATGGAGGAGTGGGGGAAGAGGAGCAGAGGGAAAGAGAGGGAGAGAATCCCAAGCAGACTTCCTGTTGAGTGCGGAGCCTGATGCAGGGCTCAATCTCACAACCCCAGGACTGTGACCTGAGCCAAAATCAAGGGTCGGACACTTAACCACCTGAGCCATCCAGGCACCTTGGTATGTGCTCTTTTATGGACCAGTTTCTAAGAGAAAATTCACAACTGTTGGAGTCTTGCTCTAAGGCTAGACATGAAGTGTTGGGGTGTGTTCAGTATACTCTCTTTTTGTATGAGGGATTGGGCCAGTGTGTGCATAGCAAGGGTCACCATAAATATGATGAGTCCCCAGATCTCCCTTTAACCCCCATTTTTTCTCTACTTGTTTATTCAAAAAACACTTATTAAGTACCAGCTAATGAAAAACTAATTTTTTAAAAAGATTTTATTTGTTTTTTGACAGAGAGAGATCACAAGTAGGCAGAGAGGCAGGCAGAGAGAGGGGAGGGGGAGAAGCAGACTCCCTGCTGAGCAGAGAGCCAGATTCAGGGCTCCATCGGAGGACCCCGGGATCATGACCTGAGCTGAAGGCAGAGGCTTTAACTCACTGAGCCACCTGCAGAGGCTTTAACCCACTGAGCCACCCAGGCGCCCCCTCAATGAAAAACTAATCTTGAAGAGACAAAGATGGAAAAAACAGATAAACGATAGGAAAACTTAAACTGCATTTCCATACAGTCTCCCATAGAAAGCTGCTGTTAATACAGTGGCATATTCTTCATATCTCTGTGGGTATGACACACGTGTTTTTCATTCCCAAGAGCAAATATACAGTATTATCTGCTTTTTTTTTTTAAATATTTTTTATTTATTTGACAGAGAGAAATCACAAGTAAGCAGAGAGGCAGGCAGAGAGAGAGGAGGAAGCAGGCTCCCTGCAGGGCAGAGAGCCCAATGTGGGGCTCGATCCCAGGACCCTGGGACCATGACCTGAGCCGAAAGCAGAGGCTTTAACCCACTGAGCCACCCAGGCGCCCCTATTTTTTACCACTTTAATACATTTTCATCAGCTTTATTTCTGAGAGCTTCACGGGTTCAGAGCAGAAATGAGTGGAAAGTGCGGGGCTTTCCCTTATTTCTCCTGCCCCCACACTTCCGAAGCTTCCTCCCTTATCCCCGTCTTCACCAGAGTGTCACATTTGTCACACTTGGGGAATCCTCAATGACATATCTTTGTCACCCACACGTCATAGTTTACATTAGGGCTCACTCTTGGTATTGTTCATTCAGTGGAATTTGAAAAATGCATAAGGACACCACTCACCACTACAGTATCACACACAGGATTTTCATTCTCCTGAGAGTCCTTTGTGCTGCACCTGTTCATTCCTCCCTTCCTTCTAACCCCTGGTAGCTAGTCTTTCTCTTGTCCCCACAGGTTTGCCTTTTCTAGAGTGTCATATATTTGGAATCATACAGTATGCAGCTTTATTCAGATTGGCTTCTTTTACTTAGTAACGTGCTCTTAATGTCCCTCCATGTCTTTTCATGGCTGGATAGCACATTTCTTTTTAGCACTGAATAATAGTCCATTTTCTGGATGTACAATTTCTTTATCCATTCACCTACTGGCATCTGTTCTGGTTGCTTCTGAGTTTTGGCAGTTGTGACTAAGGCTTCTATAAACATTTGTGTGCAGCTTTTTATGTGGACATAAATTTTTAGTTCGCTCACGTAAATACCAAATAAATACCAAAGAGTGCAGGTGTTGGGTGGTACCGTAAGAGAACATTAAGTTGTTTTTTTTTAATTCCTTTTTTCTCTTTCTTTCTTTCTTCTTCTTCTTCTTCTTTTTTTTTTTTTTGAGAGTATTTACTTTTAAAAGAACTCTCCGAACTATCTTCCAAAGTGGCCATACCCTTTTGCATTCATTCCTACCAGCATTGCATGAGAGTTTCTGCGGCTCCACGTCCTTGTCAGCATTTGGTGTTATCCCTGTTTTGGGTTTGGGCCGTGGCAGTAGGTGTGCAGTGGTTTCTCCCTGATGCTTCAGTTTGCAATTATTTGGTGACGTTATGATGTGGAGCATCTTTTCGTACTCTTACTTGCCCTCTGTGTATCTTCTCTGGTGAGGTGTCTGTTTAGGTCTTTGGACCATTTTTTAATAGGGTCATTCATTTTCTTACTGTTGAGTTTTAAGAGTTCTTTGTATATATTTTGGATAACAATTCTCTACCAGGTGTGTCTCTTGCAAATATTTTCTCCCGGTCTATGGCTTGTCTTCTCATTCTATTGACATTGATTTTTGTAGAACAGAGGCTTTTAATTTTAATAAAGTTCAGCTTATTCATAATTTCTTCCATGGGTTATGCCTTTGGTGTTGTAAGTCATTGCCATACCCAAGGTCATCTGCGTTTTCTTCTACCTTATCCTCCAGGAGTTTTTATAGTTTTGCATTTTACATTTGGGTGTGTGATCCATTTTGAGTTAATTTTTGTGAAGGCTTTAAAGTCCAGCACTATTTGTTGAAAAAGACTACCTTTGCTCCATTCTGTTGCTTTTGCTCCTTTGTCAAAGATCAGTTGACTTTATTTATATGGATCTATTTCTAGCCTCTCTATTCTGATTCACTAATCTATGTATGCATTCTCTTGCCAGTACCACATTGTTTATTTTTTATTTTGTTATTTAAGTGGGCTCCCTGTCCAATGTAGGGCTCAAACTCACACCCCAAGATCAAGAGTCTCATGCTTTTCTTTTTTTTTTTTAAATATTTTATTTATTTATTTATTTATTTAGAGCGCACAGGAGTGGGGACAGGCAGAGGGAGAGGGAGAGAATCTTGAGCTGATTTGTGCTGAACATGAAACAGAACCTGGGTCCTTCTCTTACCACCCTGAGATCATGATCTGAGCCGAAATCAAGAGTCAGATCCTTAAGGGATGAAGCTACCCAGGTACCCTGAGTCACACGCTCTTCTGACTGAACTGGCCAGGCACACCTAATACCACATTGTCTTGTTTAATGTAGCTTCAGAGCAAGTCTTAAAGTTGAGTGGTGTCAGTTCTTTCAAGTTTCTCATCAAGTATGATATTAGTTATAGGTTTTGTTGTTGTTGTTGTTGCTTTAAAATTGGTTTATATATTTTAAAGAGAGAGCATGGAGCCCTACATGGGGCTTGATTCCATGACCCTGAGATCATGACCTGAGCTGAAACCAGAAGTCTGAGGCTTAACTGATTGTGCCACCTACGTACCTCTAGCTATAGGATTTTAATTGGTGTTGAGGATGTCCTCATCTGTGACTGGTTTGCTAAGAATTTTTGTCATGCATTGGTGCCAAATTTTGTCAAATTCTTCTTCTGCATCTGTTGATTTTGTTCATGGTATTTTTCTTTAGCTTCTTCATGTGATAGATTACATGAATTTTCCAGTATTGAACCAGCCTTGCATACTTTGGATAAATCCCTCTTGGCCATGGTGAATAGTTCTTTATAGACATTATTGAATTTGATTTGTTAATATTTTGTTAAGAAATTTTACATCTGTGTTCATGAGAGATATTGGTTTCCTTTTCTTGAAATGTCTATCTAGTTTTCGTATTAGAATAATGGTGTCTTCCTAGGATGAATTAAGTATTCCCTTTGCTTCTGTCTTCTGGAAGAGATTTTAGAGAATTGGCTTAATTTCTTCTTCCGAAGTTTGATAGAGTTCACTTGTGAACCATCTGGGTCTAGTGCTGTTTAGGAAGGTTATAAATTATTGTTTCGATTTTTTTAAATAGATATAGACCCATTCAGATTGTTTATTTCTCCTTGTGTGAGTTTTACTAGATTGTATCTTTCAAGGAAATAGTTCATTTTGTTTAGATTATCAAATTTGTGGGCATAGAGTTTTTCATAATATTCTTTGTTATCCTTTTTTTTTTTTTTAATATTTTATTTATTTAACAGAAAGAAATCACAACTAGGCAGAGAGGCAGGCAGAGAGAGAGGAGGAAGCAGGCTCCCTGCAGGGCAGAGAGCCCAATGTGGGGCTCGATCCCAGGACCCTGGGATCATGACCTGAGCCGAAGGCAGAGGCTTTAACCCACTGAGCCACCCAGGCGCCCCTCTTTGTTATCCTTTTAATGTCAGTGGGATTTGCAGTGATGGCCTCCATTCATTTCTTATAGATGCTTATCAGTTTTATTGATCTTTTCAAAGGAGCAGTTTTGGTTTAATTTCCTTTATTGATTTCTTGTTTTTAGTTTTATTGATTTATGTTCTAATTTTTATTCTTTCTCTTCTGCTGACTTTGGATTTACTTTGTCTTCTTTTTCTAGTTTCCTAAGATGGAAGCATAGATTATTGATTTTAAGTACTTTTTAAAATATATTCATTCAACATTATAAATTTTCTTCTAACCACTGCTTTAATTGCATCCTACAAATTTTGTTACACTATATTTCACTTTAATTTAGCTCAAAAATATTTCAACATTTCTGTTGAGATTTCTTTAATGAGCCATGTGTTATTTGAAAGGTGTTGTTTAATGAAGTATTTTGTGATTTTCCTGTGATCTTTTTGTTACTGATTGATGGTTTAATTCTGCTGTGGTGTGAGAACAGACATTATATGATTTCTCTTTTTTTATAACTTTTATAGTGTGTTTTATAGCTCAGATCGTGGTCTATCCTGGTGAATGTACTATGTGAGCTTGAGAAGAACGTGTGTTCTTTTGTTGTTAGATGAGGTAGTCTGCAGATATCAATTATATCTAGCTGATTGATAGTGCTGTTGAGTTCAACTATGCCTTTATTGATTTTCTGTCTGTTGGATCTGTCCCATTTTCCACAGAGAGGTGTTAAAGTCTTCAAGTATGCTAGTGGATTCATCTGTTTCTCCTTGCAGTTCTATTAGTTCTTCCTCATATACTTTGATGCTCCTTTTATATGCACATATACTCCTTATATAAACATATATATATATATATAAAAGCATATATATAAGCATATGTTAAGAATTATTATGTCCTCTTGGAGAGCTTACCCTTTATAATCATACCTGGTAGCTTTCCTACTTTGAAGTCTGCTCTATCTGAAATTAATATAGCTCTTCCTGCTTTCTTTTGATTAGTGTTAGCATAGTATGTTTTTCTCTACCCATTTACTTTTGGTTCATGTGTGTTCTTATATTTTATCTATCTATCTAACATTTTATTTATTTATTTGAGGAAGAGAGCATGAGTGGTGGGGAGGGGCAGAGGGAGAGGGAAGAGCAGACTCCCTGTTGAGCAGGGAGCCCTACCAGGGCTCAGTCCCAGGGCTCTGAGATCATGACCAAGAGCCCGATACTTAACCGATCAAACCACCGAGGTACCTCATGGGGTTGTGTTTTTGTTTCACTCTGACAATCTCTATCTTCTAATTTGTGCATGTAGACTGTTGACATTCAAAGTGAGTATTGATACTGTGGACTTACATTTACTATATTTGCTTGTATTTTCTACTTGTTCCTTTCCCTTTTTCTTTTTTGGTCTTCCATTCTTTTCCTGCCCTTTGTGGTTTTAAATGAGCATTTTATATGATTCATTTTTTTCCTCCTTTTTTTAACATATCAGTTATACTTTTTAACTTTTTCTAGTGGTTGTCCTAGAGTTCACAATATGCGTTTATGACTAAATCAAGTACAAGTACTGTATAATAACAAAATAGTCCCAGTTCTTCCCTGCCCTGTCCCATGTCTTATTGTTGTTATTCACTTATACATAAGTATATATAAACATATATAACTGAATGCAATATTGCTATTATTATTTGGAACAAATAAGAAAAATTTAAGTTTTTATATTATCTTCACTTGTCACTTCTCTAGTGCTTTTTCTTTTCTTCTTCTTTTTTTTAAAATATAGATTCAAGCCTCTGATTCATTCTTCTTCTCTCTGAAGAACTTCTTTTAATATTTCTTGGAAGGCAGATGTACTGCCAACAAATTCCCTCAAGTTTTATTTGTCTGAGAAAGTCTTTATTTCTCCTTCCCTTTTTAAAAATTACATTTGACATACAATGTTGCATCAGTTTCAAGGGTACAACAAAGAGATTCCATAAGACCATATGTTATGCTGTGCTCACTGGAAGTATAGCTCCCATGTGTCACTATGCAGCACTATTACAATACCACTGACTATATTCCCTGTGCTGTGCTTTTCATTCCCATGATTTATTCATTCCATAACTGGAAGCCTGAATCTTCCACGCCCCCTCCCCCATTTTGCCCCTTCTCTGACCCTCTTCCTCTCTGGCAACCATCCTTTTTTTTCTCTGTGTTTATGGATCTTTTTCTGCTTTTTGTTTGTGTGTTTGTTTGTTTGTTTTTGAGATTCCACATGTAAGTGAAATCATATGGCATTTGTTTTTCTCTTTCTGACTTCTTTCACTTAGCATTCATTATACCTGCTAGGGCCATCCATGTTGATGCAAATGGCAAGATCTCAACCTTTTTTGTGGCTAAATAATATTCTGTATATTTATCACATCTTCCTTATTCATTCGCCTATAGATGGACAGGGGTTGTTTCCATAACTTGGCTATTGTAAATAATGCTGCAATAAACATAGGGGTGCATGTATTTTTTCAAAATAGTGTTCTTGTTTTCTTTGGGTAAGTATGCAGGAGTGGAATTACTGGATCATCTGGCATTTCTATCTTTAATTTTTTGAGGAACTTCTATGTTGTCTTCCAGCATGTTTTCCAGTCAGTGTTAGTGGCAGCACCAATTTACATTCCCACCAATAGTGTATGAAGATTCTTTTTTTTTTCATATCCTCACCAATGCTTGTTCTTTTTTTAATTATTAATTTTAAAAAATTTTTATTTACTTATTTGTCAGAGAGAGAGAGAGAGGCAGGCAGAGGGAGAAGCAGGCTCCCCGCTGAGCAAGGAGCCCGAGCAGGACTCGATCCCAGGACCCCAGGATCATGACCTGAGCAGAAGGCATACGCTGACTGGCCACCCAGGCACCCCACTTGTTTTTTCTGTTTAATTCTAGCCATCCTGTTAGGTAAAAGTGTTATCTCCCTGTGGTTTTGATTTGCATTTCCTTGATGATTAACAATGTCGAGTGTCTTTTCATGTGTTCTCTTTCACTTTTGAAAGATATTTTGCAATGGTTTTGATTTGCATTTCCTTGATGATTAACAATGTCGAGTGTCTTTTCATGTGTTCTCTTTCACTTTTGAAAGATATTTTGCAAGATCAGAATTGTAGTGTTCCCCCCCCAACACTTTAAATATTTTAGTTTACTCTCCTCTTGCTTGTTTGAATTCTGGGAAGAAATCAGAGTAACTTTTATCTTTGCCTCCCTATAGGTAAGGTGTTTATTTTTTTTCCTTTTGTCATCTCTCAAGATTCTGTCTTTATCTCTGATTATCCGAAATTTGAATAGGATAAGTCAGCTATAATTTTTTTTCAGGAGGGTACTTGATGTTCCTTGAGCTTGACATTCCTTGGGCTTCTGTGATACGTTGTCAACATTAATTTAGGGGAAATTCTCAGTCATTATTGCTTTAAATATTGCTTCTCTTTTCTTTTCTCCTTCTGATATTACTAGTATATATATGTTACACTTTTTGTAGTTGTCCTGCAGTTCTTTGGTATTGTGTTCCATTCTTTTCTGTCTTTTTTTTCTTTTTTGCTCCATTTCGGATATTTCTATTATATCTTCTAATTCAGAGATTCCTTCTTCAGCTCTGTCTAATGAGCCCATCAAAGGCATTTTTCATTTCTATTACAATGTTTTTGATTTCTAGTATTTTTTTTCTATTCTTTGTTAGAATTCCCATCTCTGCTTACTTTGTCTTTTTTAAAAAAGATTTTATTTATTTATTTGACAGACAGAGATCACAAGTAGGCAGGGAGGCAGGAAGAGAAAGAGGGGTAAGCAGGCTCCCTGCTGAGCAGAGACCCTGATGTGCGGCTTGATCCCAGGACCCTGGGATCACAACCTGAGCTGAAGGCAGAGGCTTTAACCCACTGAGCCACACAGGTGCCCCATTATCTATCTATTCTTGGTATTATGTCCTTTTTTTTTTTTTTAAAGATTTTATTTATTTATTTGACAGAAAGAGATCACAAGTAGGCAGAGAGGCAGGCAGAGAGAGTGAGAGGGAAGCAGGCTCCCTGCTGAGCAGAGAGCCCGATGCGGGACTCGATCCCAGGACCCTGAGATCATGACCTGAGCGGAAGGCAGTGGCTTAAACCACTGAGCCACCCAGGCACCCCGAGTATTATGTCCTTTTTCCATTGAAGCAAATTAATCAATTTTTTTCTAAATCCCTCCTCTGGTAACACCAACATTCCTGCCATATCTGATTCTGGTTTTGATGTTTGTTTGTTCTCTTAAACCTGTGTTTTTCCCCTTTTAGTATCCCTTGTCATATTTTCTTGAAAGGTGGATACAATAAATGGGTAACAGGAACTCCAATAAATAAATCTTTACCAATGTAGTAGTAAAGTGTGGATCAGAGGGGAAGCACTCTAGTCTTATGGTTAGATCTCAGTCTTTTGGTGAGCCTGTGCCCTTGGACTGTGGGCTTCATCATGCTTCTCATTCTTCTGCCATCCCTTAGATGGGAAAAGATGACTGGATGGGGATGGAGATGTGTATTTCCTTTCC
Organism: Meles meles; assembly: GCF_922984935.1. Lineage (NCBI taxonomy): Eukaryota > Metazoa > Chordata > Mammalia > Carnivora > Mustelidae > Meles > Meles meles. The sequence continues at coordinate 99,055,268 of NC_060068.1, forward strand.
CCTATGTGGAAGGATTAATGGAGCTGGGGTTAGATATTTTCCTTCTCTCGTTTGGAAGGCCAGAGATGTGGTGTTGAGTATTTTCCCCTTTCCCTCAGGTAGCTTATTAAGCTCTGATAGCAAATTAGGCTCTGGTAAAATTGATTTTCCTAGAATCAGGCCTTGTTAAGAAGAAAGAAATATTCTGGTTTATTTAAAGAATAGCTCCTTCACCCCTCCCCATTCCAGAAGTGGGAGGGGCTCTTTCTCTTGTTGTCACTTTGAGGACCTCAGGGACCTCATGGAAGTAACAGTCATAAAACTGGGAAGGCCTCCCATGACTGGGTCTCCCTGGCGTTTTGAACTCTTTTGAGATTGTCCACACGGAGCCTCCATCCATTCTTCCACCACAATTCAGGTTTTCCTACCCTGGCACTGGCTTCTGTGGAATTGTTTGCTTGTGGACTAAATCTCAGGTGAGTCATGACTATGTTTGCCTCTCTGTCTCTCCAATTCTAAGGACAGTGGTTTTCCATGTAAATTTGCCTTCTTGCTGAATCTAAGGGGAATTGCTGATTTGTCAGTTTGCTCAGCTTTTTACTTGTTGTTAGAGTGGAGTGGCAACTTCTTAGCTTCTTTCATTCTGACCTGAAAACACTAAACTTATTTTTTTTAAACTTTTTTGACATCTTTACAGAGCATCAAAGATTTTCCAAAATGTAATTTACAATGGCTATGTAGTACTCTGTTGTGTGGTATCACGTATTTAATCACTAATTTCCTTTTTTTTTTTTTTTAAAGATTTTATTTATTTATTTGACAGACAGAGAGAGATCACAAGTAGGCAGAGAGGCAGGCAGAGAGAGGAGGAAGCAGGCTCCCTGCCGAGCAGAGAGCCCGATGCGGGGCTCGATCCCAGGACCCTGGGATCATGACCTGAGCCGAAGGCAGAGGCTTTAACCCACTGAGCCACCCAGGCGCCCCCACTAATTTCCTTTTTTAAAATTTTTATTTTTTTTAAGTAATTTCTACACCTAACATGGGTCTCAAACCCAAAACCCCGAGATCAAGAGCTGCACACTCTATCAGCCAGAATCCCTGAATTACTAGTTTCTTTTAATTGGACGTGGATATTTTAGTTTTCAATTTTGGTTTCACTTTTACTTCTCTTCTACTATTGTAAATAAGAGGGCGATAGACCTTTTTCTCGCCAAATCTTTGTGTATGTTCATTTCTTTATCATTTGTCAGTGAAAACTTCCTAGAAATGGTCGCATGTGGTGTGATCATTTTCCTGCTGGAGGATTACTGAGCATGAGGTGGTCGCTTGCCATGTGGACTTCAAGGGCAGAACTCCCGGTAAACCAGGGAACACTTCTGTGTAAATTCCATAAGAGGGAGGAGAGCAACCAGGGCCACATTGCTCAACAGCAGATGGGATTAAGACACCACAAGAGCCAGGCAAGTGGGGACAAAGTAAATAACATGGGAAGAAGAAGATTTTAAATCTTAGCTGGAGATAAAAATGTAGAAAGAGACAAGTGTCTTCTCTTTCTTTACCAAAGTAGTTCTCACCATAATCTACTGGAATTTTACTTGTCCTTGGCTTTTGGGGTGCAGATGAGAAGTTCATGGTGTGTTCTAACGAATAGCTCCATTTATGGAGTACTTCTTTTTGCAAGGCCTTGCTACCTCCAGTTCTTACAATCGTTCTACAAAATAGGTATTAATAACTACACATTCTGGAAAAGAAACCGGATTTTGGAGAGCTGCCTTGACTTCCTGCAATCCTACAACAGGAAATAGACAAAGTCCAGAATTTAGCCTAAGGAATCTCTGATTGTTTTTTTATATACCATTTGCTGTTCTTTTATATGGTGGCAGCTAAGCATTGGTACTGAATGGGGTCTAGTGCTAGAACTGGTTTGATTAAGAGTAGTATCCAAAATAAAATGTCTACTAGGGAAACTTTGGAGAGTGAGTGGATGGGACTTGCAGGATCAAAATCGGGAACCTGAATTTGATCAAGTCCAAAAGGTGAACGTAGTAACTGCAGCAGAAGACATTAGAAGCCGTGAGGCCTAGAGGGAGGCCAGGAGATAGGAGCAAGAGAAGGAAGAAGTGGAGAGGCTCAGGCAGTTTTCGTGATATGCCCCAAGTGCCTAATGACAATTTTTTGTGGATGCTGTGGCTTGCTAGTAGGTTGACTTGATTTAAAGCCACCTTTATCTGCTAAGGGCAGATCATACTCAAAGAATGGTCGCAGATAAGGCTCAAATCGAGGTCTACAGAAGGCCTGGGCTCACACACCACTTTTTCTAGACAGACTCCGCTGAAGACGGAATTATTTGGTTTATTTCCAAGAAGCTATCTTGTGTTCTAAAGAAGAGATGCAGTGGTTATGTTGAGTTGGAGGTGAGGTAGGGAGGGACTGTTTTGTTCTTACCAACATCTTCACATCCTATCACTTGGATAGAAATAAATGAAATCACCGAATTGAGAAGTTGTGGGAAAAATGGATGCTAAATGAGAAGGAAAAAAACCACAATTGATGAATAATAGTATCTCACAATTGGTAGGGAGGGAAAACATTTCCAGAGATTTAGTTTTCTTTCTCACACCAAGCAAGAGCCAGGAAACCAGCCAATGGTACACTTCGGGAACATTTTAGTGAGACTATAGAGTGGGGAGCAGGGAGTTTGAATGGGTGTCGGGGATTTGAAAGGAAGCCAGTATCTGGCAATACATGCTGTCAGCCAAGAGTTTGTAAATAAAGGACGAGATATCCCTCAATTGTCTACAACAGGAGTCTATAAAGGTCCAGATAATAAATATCTTAGGCTTTACGGGCTGTAAGATGTCTACCACAACTACCAAAGTCTGTATGACAAAGCCATTCATAGACAATATGTGAATGAATGGGTGTGACTGTGTGCCAATAAAACTTTATTTATAGAAGTCAGGTGGTGGGCTGGATTTGCCCCAAGGACAATTGTTTGCCAGCTCCTGGTCTCGAATATAAGAGGGACACAGGGGTGTGTGGGATGTGTGTGTGTGTATGTGTGCTTCTGTGTGAGTGTGTGATGATGTGTGTGTATGTGCATTGGAGTGGCAGAGGAGGACCCTGCAACTTAAGTTTTGTTTTGTTTTCCTTTTTTTTCCTTTCTTGTTAGAGAGAGAGGAGAGTAGAGGGGAAGAGGGAGAGGGAGAGAGAATCTCAGGCAGACTCTGCACTGAGTGCAGAGCCCATTGCCACCAATCTCACAACCCTGAGATCACGATCTGAGTGGAAATAAAGAACCAGAGCCTTAACCCACTGAGCCCCCAGGTGCCCCTCAGCAACTTTTCAATATGAAAATATTCAGAAACTTGAAGTAGATATGATAACTAGACAAAACAATTTGAAAGGCTCAGAAACACCTGTCCTTCTTTCAGGATGTCAGAAATTGAAGAAGGAAATTAAAAATAAATGAAGAGGAAAACATTGCAAGATATTTTATAGAATGCAAATTTATGAAACTGAGGCAAGGTTCTATAAAGAACAAAGACAGGGGAAAGGGGGTGGTTGCAGGGAATAACCTGGAAGTGACAGAGAGAAAGAAACAAGTATCGGAAGTCCGAACGATTAGGAAGAAGGAGGTCAGGCAGAAAATAAAGCTTTGCTGCAGTTCTAGAAAAAGGAGAGGTGTGAAGGCAGCCAGCAGCTTGGAGCTGCAAAGAGGAGAGGAAGTGGTGGAAAATAGGTTCTCTTGGAGTTGTTAACAGAATGTGACATTGTTAAGTGAACGGGGAGAACGCTAGGCTTGCTCACATGCAAGACATGTCAACAGATTGGAAAAGGGGAGTTGTGAGAGCTTCAATAATGGCTTTATAAGTGAGTGGTTAGGAGTGTTCAGAGAAAGGGTGTAGTTGGGAGGGTGTGTACTGCCTTCTGGAAGATGTATGCTCACCGCTCAGGAAACGTGACTTGCGGTCAGGAATTCAGCGGGGGCTGGCTCCCTTCGGGGCATGCAGTGAGAGTTGGTGGCTTTCCATTTGAGTGTTCATTCATTTCTTTATTGCTATATCCATTCATGGACCCAACAGTAAACACCAGCAGGTGCTTACTGAGAGTCCATCGTTGGCCTCTTCAGGGTCACCAGCGATCAGGGATCTGTCAGGCGCTCGAAGGAGTTTGCAGTAGAGGTGATGGCAACTTCAGGAGCACACAGAAGAAGGGCTCCGGCCGCCCTCCTGCCAAGGGAGGGAGAACAAAGGAAATAGATATTCACCGAAAGATTCCTCCATCACAAGGCAGATTCATCCTACTAGAAGGTAGAGTCGTAGAGCTAGGAGCAGTTTCAAAGACCATTTTCTCCTTTCACTTTATAAATAGGAACACTGAGACCCCCAAGATGGGAATAAGGATGAAAAATAAAAAAAAAAAATTGAGTGCTTTTTGTATTCCAGGCGTTGTTATTTTAAATTGTGGTAAAATATACACAAAAGTCACCATTTTAACCACTTTTAATTTAATTTTTAAAAATTGAGGTATGGTGGTTGACTTTCTTTCATTCGGGCGTAGTTGACATTAACCATTTTAAACTATAATTTCACTTACGGTGTTGTACAGTCATCACCACTATCCTGTTCCAGAACTTTTCCATGATCCCAAAAGGAAACTGTACCCGTTAGCAGTCACTCCCCATTTCTTCCTCCCTCCAGTCCCTGGCAACCGCTAATCTGCTTTCTGTCTCTATAGATTTGCCTGTTCTGGACATTCCATATAAATGGAATCATATAATATGTGGCCTTTTTTTTTGTCTGGCGTCTTTCACTGAGTGTAATGTTTTCAAGGTTCATTATGTTGTAGTGTGTATTGGTATTTTATTCTTTTTTTATGGCTGGATAATGTTCCATTGTATGGATATGTCATTTTTTTTTTCAAGTCCCTTCTGAATAGTTTTTTTTTTTAAATTTAATGGACTTTAATTTTTTTTTTAATATTTTATTTATTTGACAGAGAGAAATCACAACTAGGCAGAGAGGCAGGCAGAGAGAGAGGAGGAAGCAGGCTCCCCGCTGAGCAGAGAGACCGATGTGGGGCTCGATCCCAGGACCCTGGGACCATGACCTGAGCCGAAGGCAGAGGCTTTAACCCACTGAGCCACCTAGGTGCCCCTGGACTTTATTTTTTTGTGCAGTTTCAGTTTACAGAGACAATGAACAGGAAACAAAGATTTCCAGTATACTTCCTTACCTTCACCCTCTGATTTCCTCTATTATTGACAGCTTACAATTCTGTGGTATTTTGTTACAATTGATGGGCCAGTATTGATATTTTGTTAGTAAGTCCGCAGTTTATATTAGGGTTCAGTCTTGGTTTTGCATATTCTGTGGGTTTTGAAAAAGTAGAGCAACATGTATCCACCATTACAGTGTCATACAGAATGGTTTCACTGCCATAGCGGAATAAGATTTAAAAAAATTTATTATGGAAGTATAGTTAATATACAGTGTTATATTAGTTTGAGGTATGGGATATACCACATTTTGTTTTTCCATTCATCAGCTCATAGACATTTCAGTTGTTTCTACTTTGGGCTCTTGTGAATACTGCTGTGCCAGGCTTTTTTTTAAAAGCCCTTTACATGTATTAATTTAGTCTGTTCTCAAAAACCCTTGGAGGGAGGTTCTGTAATTACACTCATTTTATAGATAAGAAAAGACAGATTAGGTCATTTTCCCAAGTTACACAGTTCGTTCGAGGAGGTTGAGGGTGAGGTAAGCCCCAGATGTCCTGTTTCCCAGCCCGGCGCCCCTTCCACTTTCCCCATTAGCTCAGCTCTAAGGGCAGGACGTGCCCCTCACTCTGACTGTTCTTGCTCAGTGTCCACCACAGTCCACGTGCCCAGTGTACTTGGTATAAATTTGGTGACTTGAACCCCTCTGCTAAAAAATGCATAGGACACAAAAGGAAAACTAGAAGTTATAAATAAGAAGTTTTTTATGTTATATTCATAAGAAGTTATTTATAAGAAGCAAATAATTTATGGGCTGTTCAAATGGCAGAGTACTACAGAGCCATGAAAAAGGATGCTGCTGAAGAATAATAGTGAGAGAACATGTTCCTGGTTTATTTAGTCCTTCCTCCTTCGCACGTCCCTGGGCAGGAAGACTGAGGTGTAGACAGCTCTCCTAGTCCATAGGCGCTCAGACAGCATGCAGAGCCGGAATCCCATCTAAACTGCCACACCACACATTCAGCCGCAATAAGAATTACACGGACGTTTAACAGATCTTAGCAACAGTGTTATTTCCGAGCAGGGAGATCATATCTTGTGTTTTCTTCTATTCTTCAGCCACATTTTCTATCCTTTCTGCAGTGACGTGGCATTGCTTCAGAAGTTGAGTAAAAGCATTAATTTTCTCTCACAGAGAAGGGAAGCCTGTTCAAATTAACCTCGAAACATTGTGGACTTAGAAAAAACATAAAAGAGAGAGAGAGAGAGATTCAACCTGTCATGGAAGACAATGAATAGAAAATATGGGCTTCAGTGAAAGTAAGGAGCCGTGCTGGGGAGAGATCCTACATGGTGTAGAGTTCTGTGGCTACTTTCTTCTTTATCACCTCCACATTTGGGAACGCTGAATGGCTGCTGACCCCTCCTTTTCCCTAAATAAGCAATTCTGGACAAAGTTCTTGTGAAGATTTGGGAGAGTGGTGAACGACCACATCTTGGGTGGTGGCAGCCTGGTCGGCGTGACATGGCAGAAGTTGTCAGCATTCGGGTACTCAAGTTAGGCTCCTCCATTCTCACACCCCTCACCAAAGTGTTCCCTTGTTCTCACTGCCTGATATCACCAGGGAGCACTTGTTGGGGGCCTGACTTTTATCTTCTGGGTCGTCCCTGGGAGGGATTGGAGAGAGAACCCTTCCTCGTATTGTTCATGCAAGAACAATATTCGTGTGTTATTGTTTGTTACTGTTGATAGGAATGTTACAAAAGCTAGTCATTGTCTCTGAGGACTTAGCTTGTTGAGATTTAATTCCACATTTCCCCTCTCACGTCCCGTCTCCTCATTCAGTCAGCACTGGTACGGCTTCACAATGGCTGTAATATTGTCATAATTTCCATAGAAACCGTTGGCAAAGCAGCAGACGCAGGATTACACCCTCCCCGCAGGCTGAGGCAGGAAGGCCAGATGGGCTCTGAAGGGGAAAAGGCCCTCAGTGAGACATCAATCACTTGGTGTGGGGGGCGGGGGTGGGGAAACTCCATGGGGGAGGGGGGAGGAGGAAACCACTTTCGGAGGAAAATTGTGTTTGGTACGGTCTTTGCCACAGGATGAAATTCCCAAACGAAATGGCCAGCAGTGCAGACTCCTTTCCAGGGCCCGGGTCTGGGCCTGCTTGCTTGCTTGGACGCTGATGCTAATGAGGCAGGAGACAAGGCTTTCTTCCTATGTGGGCTCTTGACTTAATTGATCATTAGCCACAGACAGATACAAGGTCCTGGTCAGCACACGTGCATAGGAAGATAGAGACAGGAAGTAATGTGCAAGGCCATGCTTTCCCTGTGTGCTAGGTTAGAGCCCTCAGAGTAATGTTTCTTTGGACGTTCACAGCATCTCTGAGGGACAAGATACCATGATTCCCATTTTACAGATGAGGTAACTGGCTACTCTCAGTTGCTTTCCTTCCTATCTCGGCTTCATTTTGAGTGTTTTCAGGGACTTCTCCCTGGGCCCCCCAAGTCAGGTGAGGTGCTCTTGTGGGCTACCTAATGAACCTGTATCTGATACACGGTTCAATAAATTCCTGTTTTCCCTCTCTCACGAACTTGGGCGCTTTTTTTTTTTTTTTTTTTAATTTATTTGACAGAGAGAGATCACAAGTAAACAGAGAGGCAGGCAGAGAGAGAGGGAGGGAAGCAGGCTCCCTGCTGAGCAGAGAGCCCGATGCGGGACTCGATCCCAGGACCCTGAGATCATGACCTGAGCCGAAGGCAGCGGCTTAACCCACTGAGCCACCCAGGCGCCCCAACTTGGGCGCTTTTTGAAGGCAGTGCCCTTAGTTTCTAACACAGGGGTTGACTCACAGTCATGCTTAATACATATTTTCGAATGAATGAATGGATGTATAGGGAAGTTTCAGTAACTTACTCAAACTCTGTTTTTCTCACAGTTATATCCTGGCAGTTAGCACAATCTCCGGCATATAATAGACCCTCAGTGAATATTTGAGTGAAAAAGTTAATGGAATGAACATCAATTAGCTCATCACAGAGTGCATCAGGGAGTTATGCCAAGCTTTTCTGACTTCTGACACTGTTGAATTAGCTGCTGGGAGAGATAATTCTCGTGTCTGGCCAGGCGATTGAAAGTGCATGGATTCCTGATACTGGCGTGGTACTCTCTGCTTTTAGACTCACATCTCATTATATAAGAGTTCTTACACTTATCTGAGTCCCCCTCCTCCCTGGTGGGGAGCATATTTGTCTGAAAGTCATGAGAGTAAGGGAGAGACATGGTTCTGTTACTCTCCGTGCAAATTTGGCCAAATCCCTTCACTTTCTGGGCCTTAGCATCTCCGTTTTCATTTTTTATTATTTTAAAGATTTTATTTATTTATTTGAGAGCGAGCACAAGCAGGGGGAACGGCAGGTGGATGGAGAGGGGAAAGCAGACTCCTCGCTGAGCAAGGAGCCTGATGCAGGGCTGGATCCCAGGACCCTGGGCCCATGACCTGAGCTAAAAGCAGACACTTAACCAACTGAGCCACCCAGGTGTCCCAGGGTCTTCATTTTTATTTTTTATTATTTTTTTAAAAGATTTTATTTATTTATTTGACAGACAGAGATCACAAGTAGGCAGAGAGGCAGGCAGAGCGAGAGAGGAGGAGGCAGGCTCCCTGCCAAGCAGAGAGCCTGATGCGGGGCTCGATCCCAGGATCCTGGGATCATAACCTGAGCCAAAGGCAGAGGCTTTAACCCACTGAGCCACCCAGGCACCTCGGGTCTTCATTTTTAAAACAAAATTTTATGATTGTTGGAGTTATATCATTAACACATGGAGCTTATCGTGCTTTTCTCTGTACGTTTATGTTAAGCTTGAAATTTTTTTCATATAAAGTTTTTAAAATACTGAATTCTAAAAACAATCAAAACCCTGAATCCCTCAAATTTTAGTTGAGTTAAATTTGAGATTTTCTAAGAACATACTTCCCCTCCACCTTTTTTAATGAAAATATGGCTGACACACAGTGTTACATATGAGTTTTAGGTGTAGAACACAGTGATTCAACATGTCTGTACTGTGCTATGCTATGTTACGTGGTGCTCACTACACGTGTAGCTACCATCTGTTACTATATAATGTGGCTATAGTTTCATTGACTGTATTTCCTAGGCTGTGCCTTTATCCCTGTGATTTATTAATTCCATAACTAGAATCTTGTATCTTCCACTTCCCTTCACCTATTTTGTCCACCCCCCCCCCACTCTCTTCCCCTCTGGCAACCACTAATTTGTTCTCTGGTATACCTCCCCTTTAAAAAAAGAATAAAATATAATCTTATGCATAACCCCAATAAACGTGGACCTTCATGGGTAGAGGTCTTTCCCCATCTTCCCTTCATGTGCCTACACCCACTCTTGGTAGCCTCTGAGAAAGCTCAGTCAACAACTAGCTTTCTGATAAATGCAGTTCAGAACCTACTAGAATAGATGACATGTAGTGCTCCTCTCATTCTGAAGTTCAAGAATTTTAGAAATGTGGATACCGAGCTCTGCAAACTGTATAGCCAATTCTGGGCTAATGGTATGTGTGACCTATCTTTACAAACAGGCATCTTGATGGAGATGTTTGGGCATGGGATTTGGGGTCAGGTTTTCTGGTTTCTGGTTATTACCATTGAGCAAGTCATTTCACTTTTCTGAGCCAGTTTCCTCCTCCATAATTTGAGGAAAGTATTCTTTCATGGTTGGGTTTTATGAGATTCATAGTGATAACTACCACTTACTGTGTAGTTACTAAGTACTTAGTAAATTTTGTGGGAGAGGTAGTCTACCGTGGGCTTTGAGTTTCCCTGCATATTCCCGTGGTTATCCCCAAAATGCAAACCCTGACTGCTGTTTTCCTGGATCATTTCTCATGATTATGTTTTCACTGATGAAGCTTGAAAAGCGAGATGTTTCCCCCAGACAAGGAGTAGTCTTCTTTCAACATACTCTAAAATGAGTCCCCCAAGCACAGCATTCTATAATGTAACCCGCTGTAGGTGTCAGCAGCCATGACGGACCCTTTGTGTCATCCCATGAGACTCGAGGGGCGTGAACAATCAAAGAAAACCAAGAAGCATCTCTGGCTCGTGCTTTTGTCATGAGCAATGAAGTTGTTGGTCTCTGACCCAGGAGTTTCCTGTCTTCTGCCCCCAGCTATGAAATAGCAATAGGCTAACTCGTTTGGTTGTAAGTATGATTAAATCTCAGGCTCTGTGTAGTTCTTGACATGCTATATATGTTACATTACATTGTTAAATCATCACAGCAGCCATATGATGTAGGGGGTTCTACTTACCTGATTTCATAGGTGAGGAAAGTTTCAGCAACTTTGGGCAACTTGCCAATGGTCACACAGCTCTTATGAAGTTCATCTTTTTTCTTTCTTTTTTTTTTTAAAGATTTTATTTATTTATTTGACAGAGAGAGATCACAAGTAGGCAGAGAGGCAGGCAGAGAAAGAGAGAGGAGGAAGCAGGCTCCCTGCCAAGCAGAGAGCCCGAGGCGGGACTTGATCCCAGGACCCTGAGATCATGACCTGAGCCGAAGGCAGAGGCTTAAACCACTGAGCCACCCAGGTGCCCACGAAGTTCATCTTTAACAAAGAATTAGACTTATGTCTGTCTTACTCTAAAGGTTAAAACCTTAACTATAAAGTATTTCCCTTCTGGGGATGCCTGATTGGCTCAGTCCGTTAAGCATCTCCCTTCAGCTCAGGTCATGATCCCAGGGATCGATTCCCACATCGTCTTCCTGCTCAGCAGGGAGCTTGCTTCTCCCTCTGCCTGCCGCTCCCCCTGCTTGTGCACGCTCTGTCTCTGACAAATAAATAAACAAAATCTTTAAAAATACATATATTTCCTTTCTGAATCATATGAAGTAATGGCTGCAAAATTTCAAAACTCTGAAGCATTATACATACATGTTATTATTAATAAAACCCTAATTGTCACATGAGTCCTAAGAAATTGGTTCAGCGCATCCGTGCTGGCCATCTGTGATGATCGTCGCTCCCCACAGCAGATGAAGCTGCCCATTCCAACCTTTGTGGAGAACCCGACGTCAGTCATGGCCATGCTGCTCACTAACTGTGGGACACTGGAGAAGATACTGAACATCTCTGTATCAGTCAAGATTGAGTCATAATCACAGACATGCTACTGGGTCCTTTGGACACAGGGTATTTAGTACAGAGAATGGAGTACACACGTGTTAGAAGCTGAAAGAACAAAAAGGAACACAGTTGTAAATCCAGAGAGAGCAGCTCGAAGAAGCACCAGCCACTCGAGGCTGAATGAACAAAGAGATGAGGCTTCCAGAATGGAGGTCTTCAGAGGGGCTGCCCTGCATGGGTGGGGCTCAGGGTGACTCCAGCTTACTGCTCCTGGTGCTGTGGACAGGGTGTGGCCAAACTGGGGGTAGCGGGGGCACCTGGGTGGCTCAGTGGGTTAAAGCCTCTGCCTTCGGCTCAGGTCATGATCCCAGGGTCCTGGGATCGAGCCCCACATCGGGCTCTCTGCTCAGCGGTGAGCCTGCTTCCCTCTCTCTCTCTGCCTGCCTCTCTGCCTACTTGTGATCTCTCTCTGTCAAATACATAAAAAAAAAAAACTTAAAAAAAAAAACAAAACTGGGGGTAGCAGTGGCTGAAGACGCTGAAGGCTGGGGACCTCTGCCCTCCAGGAGTGAGGCTGCAGGAACAGGGAATCAGGAAGGAAGTTCACTTTCCCTCTCTTTGGTTTTCCCTTTCTTTGGTCTTTCTCAGCAAGTCCATTTGCTGCCTTTTGTTTGTAGAACTTAACGGGAAACCAGCTGGTTCTGGGTGCTGGGTCATGGAGTGTGCAGAGTCCCAGCCAAGCAGAGATGAGAGACTGTGGCAGGATAGATTTGGGGCTGAGAAACAGTAAGCAAGTAATGTGCACAATTGCTGTCCCTTGGTTCCATGTCTGTAAAATGGGGATAATGTCCTCTCTTATTAGATCCTTTTGGAGGATTAAATGAAATAACCACTCGGTTGCTTGGGACTGATTGCAATTGCCCAATAAATGTAAGCTTTAATCATTCTTATTATGCTAAGCTTGCTTTCCGTATAATCTGCTGCCTTGCCTGTTTTCCAGGGGGGGCTGGGGTATTACCCGTGCTTCAGGGATTATCAGGCCATCTGGGAAGCTGGCTTTGCTAAGCCCCATGTGGAGAACAGGCTTCAGAACTCCGAGTTAGCCCTTGTGAGTCAAGATGGGAACCCTCTCCCTGGGGATATTTAATTAACTGGTTGTCAGAATGGTGTTGATGAAATGCTTGTCTTTGATTGGATCTGTGGCTGCTCTGATGTGGGATTCTCAGTTTACTTCATTTGTCATCCTGCTTCCTCCCTGTCCCAAAATAAAGCCCGCTATGGCCTTTCAGTTCTCTCTCTTCATTCTCTCATCAGACAAGATAAAATGGCCTTCAGTGAGTCAGCGAGATTTGTACACCAAACAGCGGTTCAGTGTTCCTGGAGCTCTGTGCTATGGAGCCTTCTCAGAACATACAGCCAACTGGAGTTTCAGCAGCCTAGCCTGGTAACTAAGGTTGTAGAATGTGGAGTAGAAACAATCAGGGTTTGGATCCCGGCTCAGCATTTTATTAGACCTTAGGCAAATAACCTCCCTAAGCCTCAATTTCCCCATCTGTAAAATGAGCCTGGCAGGTGTATGTGTGAGATAGGGTTGTCAGAAAAATGAATGAAGATAATTCATGTAAAGCCCCAAATCCAGTGTGCCTCAATTTTGTAAACCCCCAACATGATAATGATTATTACTGCCCACGTACACTAGTTTTTTATGAACTCCTGAGATACTCAGAGTTGAATTTATTAATTAGTTTATTGGTCACCTGTTAGGTGCGAGATACTGGGAAAATAATTGGTGAACCAAAAATGGGCAAAGTACAGAGTTGGCCTGTGCAATTACAATAGAGTTCCTGACTTTGAGATGCTAACAGTTCTGGAAGTGTGGGGGAGGTCGGTTGGCCAAACACATTTAGAGGGCAGTGTGCTGCGTATAACAAAAGGGGTATGCACGAAGGGCCAGAAGAGCTAAGTGACAGATGGGGGACTGAACCAAGACTTGGGGGACGGGGGAAGCTTCCCATGGCCTCATTGCTTGTTTGAGTTAGCCTGCCAAAATACGCATATATGGTATACTGGGGGGAGGGGGTGTTCCAAGTAGAGGATCTAAAAAAGAGAAAACATGGCATGCTTAAGAACCTGAAATCCTATAGATAGTGAGGACATAGGTAGGGTAAAAGTCAAAGCTGAGAGGTCAGTGAAGGGCCAAATTACGCAGAACCACGCAGAGCATATGCTGGGCCACAAGCCCTGGGAGCGACCATGGATTCTCTTGCTCTCCTGCCTGCCTCCTTTTTGCCAGAGATGCCTTCTGTACCTTGGACCATTTCTTCTGTACATTATGGTATTTGTCTAACCAATTATCATTTATCTCCTTTCTTACTAAGACAGCCCTCATTTTTGTCAAGGGAGGCAGTAATGCCCAGCTTGAAAAACTCCCATTTTCCAGCTTCCCTTACAAACAGGCTTAGGCATAGCTGAATGCCATTTGTAACTGACATATGTGTACAGCCTGGACATGCAATGAAAATAAAAAAGTCAGAGGGTTTATTAAGATCTGGAAGCCTCCTCTAACAGACCAATAAACACTAAGGGGATTTTTTTGAAAATCAAACTGAAAAGTTTGAAGCTTTGGCTGATGTGTGATCCTATGCAGTGGATAACCCAGGATAAATCCTTTATTAACAACATTTTTATAAGAGTGATAATTAGCTCAAAATGCTAGCACACAGGAGACAGGAATTCTGGTCCTAGTTCTAAACAGTCTAATTGTGATCCTAAATGGGCCAATAACTATCAAATAGTGTAATTCCCTGGGGAAATGGAAACAAATATTGTCTACTGCAGTGCTATTATGAAATCAAATGAGATATGGTAATAGCAGTAACACTAGCTAATGCTCCTTAAATGTTTCTTTTCTTTTTCTTTCTTTTTTTTTTTCTTTAAAGATATTATTTATTTATTTGACAGAGAGATCACAAGTAGGCAGAGAGAGAGAGAGAAGCAGGCTCCCTGCTGAGCAGAGAGCCCGATGCACGGCTCTATCCCAAGACCCTGAGACCATGACCTAGGCGGAAGGCAGAGGCTTAACCCTCTGAGCCACCCAGGGGCCCCTCCTTGAATGTTTCTTATATCCCAGGCACTGTATGAGCATTTTATATCATTTCACTGAATGCACAAAGCATTCTGATCATCTCTGAGTGCTACCATTTTATAGATATGTGAAATGAGACACACGAAATAACTTGCCCAACATCAGAAAGCTTCTAGTAGAAGAAGTCAGTGTTAGGATCGCTGCATCTGATCCAGAGCCAGAGATCACAGTTTTTCTTTTGTTTTTTTTTTTTTAAATATTTATTTATTATTTGAGAGAGAGAGAGCAGGCTTGCTAGCAGGGGAAGAGCAGAGGGGAAGGGCAGAGTGGGGAGAATCCTGGAGCAGACTCCAGCTGAGCGCAGAGCCTGACATGAGGCTCCATCTCAGGACCCTGAGATCATGACCTGACTTGAAATCAAGAGTCAGACGCTCAACCGACTGAACCACCCAGGCGCCCCATCCAAACTTACTTCTAAGAGTGTTTTCAAGAGTTTGAGCCATCTCCCTCATTATGATGATATGTTAAGACAATCCTTTATGTGGGATTACTTCTGTAGTTTCTAATTTGATATTTCCACCTTTCCTCTGGTATCTTTTACTTCTTTAAGGTAGTTTATGGGGTGCCTGGGTGGCTCAGTGGGTTAAGCCTCTGCCTTTGGCTCAGGTCATGATCTCAGGGTCCTGGGATCAAGCGCAACATCGGGCTCTCTGCTCAGCAGGGAGCCTGCTTTCCCTTCTATCTCTCCCTGCCTCTCTGCCTACTTGTGATCTCTGTCAAATAAATAAATAAAACCTTTAGAAAAAAAAAGGTAGTTTGTGCTCTGCCTTTCTTGTTCTCTCCAGGTGTTCTTTCCGTTCTCTTTTTTTTTTTTTTTTTTTTTTTTTTTTTTTTTTTTTAAAGATTTATTTATTTGACAGATAGAGACCACAAGTAGGCAGAGAGGCAGGCAGAGAGAGAGAGAGGAGGAAGCAGGCTCCCCGCCAAGCAGAGAGCCCGATGCGGGGCTCGATCCCAGGACCCTGGGATCATGACCCGAGCCGAAGGCAGAGGCTTTAACCCGCTGAGCCACCCAGGCGCCCCTCTTTCCGTTCTCTTGAATAATTTTCCATTTTGAGCAATTTCTGTTGTGATTTCGCTCTTTCTATCAAGGCTTTTGCAGTGAGGATCACATTGTGTTGGTTATAAGAATGGTCTGAAAAATCATAGACATGCCAGCTTTCAGGTTTGGATAGTTTCTTCAGAAGTTATCTTGACTTTCCTTTTGAAATCACAAACGATTTTAGCTTTTTTATTTTGAAATGATTACAGGCTCCCATGAAGGGGCAGAAATATATGTGAGGTTCTTTGAACACTTCCCTCAGCTTTGCCTCTGGTCACAGCTTGTATATCAGCAGTAGAACATCAAAACCAGGAAACTAACATCGGTAGAATGATGTGAGCTGGGCACCATGGCTATATTCAAGATTCACCTGTTTTTACACGCATTTTATGTGCGTGTGTATCATTCTAAGCAATTTCATCCCACACATACCCATATAACCACTATTGCCATCAAAACACAGAATTGTTCCATCACTACAGAATAACTCTCTCATGCTACCCCTTTATTGTCACACCTACTCCACCCCCGTCCCCTGGCAACCACTAACCTGTTTTCCATCTCGATAGTTTTGTCATTCTATGGATGTTGTGTAAATGGAATCACACAGTGTATCACTTTGTGAAATGATCGTTGTTCATGAAGCCTCATGCCCTTAAGATCATGCCTATTTTTTGTCTACCCATGGTTTGACCCTTTTTATTTCTAAGTAGGGTTGCACTGTGTGGGCGTAGCAGACTTTATTTACCCATTCATCTATTAAAAGACATTGGGTTTTTTCTACTATCTGGCTCTTACCGATAGAACTGCTATAAACATTTTGTGTACAAGTTTTTGAGGGAACACAAAGTTTCATTTCTTTGGGATAAGTGCCCCCAAGTGCAGTCGCTAAGTTGAATACTTATTGCATGTTTAGTCTTGTAGGAAACTGCCACATTATTTTTTGGAGGGGTTGCTGCTTTTTGCTTTCCAACCATACATAAAGGATTGTGTACTTTTGACACAATAGTATTTTATCCTCTAAGAAAGCTATGAAAATTCAGATGTTAAAAAATAAAGGATTTTCCTGGTGACAGAAAATTGTTCTATTCTTAGGTTGTGGTAATGGTTGTACAATTCTGTGAGTATACTAAAAAAAACCATTGACTTGGACACCTTAAATGGTGAATTTTATGATATGTAAGTTATATGAATAAATATGTAGGGAGAAAAAGGATGTTCCAAGAAAGTATCTACTTGTATTATAAAAAAATCTTATTCTGTCACCCAATTTCTGATGTTTATTAAGAATTTACTATATGGCAGGTATGACATGTCGTGTTCGGTACACATGGAACCATGCCCTTTCTACTAACTAGGATGTCATTTAACCATTTTGAACTTCCACACCCTCCTCTGTAAATGGAAAAAGGAAAATTACCTCCCTTTGTGAGGATTAAATGGCATAATGCATATAAAAGCATTTAGAGTGCTGCCTGCCCAGTATCATTTTCCTTGTTATTAAATCGTGAGAGGACATTTTCCTCTTAGCAGTTCATAACTGCCTGGTAATAGTATTATGAGAAAGTGAGCCATGCATATTAATAAAAGATGACAGACTCTGCCTTTGTGTATAGGGGGGCACAGGGGAAGCAGCTGACATTTACTGATCACCTACTATGCACCAGATACCGTAGTTACTAGCCACCATTTTGCACATTTCTTCCAAACATTGCTACACAACAGAGAGTAGCAGTATCCCCGTTTGGTAGAAGAGCAAGCAGACACAAAAAGATTAAGAGCATTTTCCAGTTTCATAAAGCAAGAATTTGAGGGATCCAGGATAGAAACCCACGTCTGGGTCCCAAGTTCGCGCTTTTCCACACGCGTAAAGTGATGTCTATGAGAGTGTTTTTCAAACACCACAACTTCTGGTATTTACATCCTTGCCGCTTTTCACTTTATTTTCTCTCTCCTTGGAAATGGAGACTTAGCATTTCCATGGTGGTGGTATTAAAAGCCATTTTTGGGGTGCCTAGGTGACTCAGTTGGTTAAGCAACTGTCTTCGGCTCAGGTCACAATCCCGGAGTCCCAGGATCGAGTCCCGCATCGGGCTCCCAGCTCCATGGGGAGTCTGCTTCTCCTCCTGACCTTCTCACCTCTTATGCTCTCTCTCACTATTTCTCTCTCAAATAAATAAAATCTTTAAAAAAAAACTATTTTAATAGATTTTAAAAAGAAATATGGACATCTTTCAGATAGTTCAGAAAGAACACCATGGTTTTATCCAACCTGAATGTCCACCTGCTTAGAGCTTGAATGAGAACTGAACTGTAAAAGGCAAAATTATCCCGGCAAAGTCCACAAGTGCTCAGGAAGAGATGAAGAGATGTGTTCTAGAAGTTAGAAGGCCAAGTTCCCATGCTCCCCTCATGCGTTGTGAACCTCATTAAAAAACAACACAAGGAAAAACAACAAAACAAAAAACAAAAAACAACACAAGGGGCACTGGGCACCTCAGTTGGTTAAGGGTCTGATTCGTGATTTCGGCTCAGGTCATGGTCTCAGGGTCGTGAGATCAAGCTCCACCTTGGACTCCTTGCTCAGTTGGGAATCTGCTTGAGATTCTCTCCTCTCTCTGCCTTTCCCCGGCTTGCACCTTCTCTCCTTCTCTCTAAAATAAATAAATCTTAAAAGAACAAACAAACAAAAAACACACAAAAAAAACAAACTAAACCAAACCAAGCCAAAAACTAAATAAATGCTCAGAAGACAAGAAAATCATTTGCAATAATAAGTCATCAAAGCCATTTCTCAAGTTTATTCACCCATGGCTTAGTCTTTGTGTTCTTTTTCTTCAGACTCCTTTGTCTTTAGCCACTGCCAAGTGTTGTAATGGAAGCAAAGATGGGACTCTAATGTCAGCCAATTTATTGAGAAAAACAACAAAGAGAAGTCGTTCCCTTTGTAGAGAGCCTCAAAGATTATGCATTCCCATTCCTCAGGTTTATGGAGGAACTTGGCCGCAGGTTACCACTGGAAAGAAACACAAGGATTTGGAATTCCACTCGGAAAACTTAGGTCTTCTTCTGGATCAGCCCAGAGCGAGAATCCCAGTGAGCATTCTCATATTGATTCGAGACAGGAGATCTTTGGCTAGGAACCCCCTAATTTATTCTCTGGGTTTTAATAAAGCTTCGTGTGTTGGCTTGTTACAACTTATTTTATCTTACTTTATTATTTTATTATGGGCAGGAGAAACAAGGTCTGGTTCCCATATGATTAACAAAACAAAGCAAAACAAAACAAGGCTTGGGATGGGTTAAGAGGTTCTCTGAACCATACGAGGTGACCTCGAAAGTGGCTGAAAACCCCACCGAGAATTAAAAATGGCGTGCAGCAAGTTCCGAGAGGTTGCTGCAGAGTTCATGTTCAGGTGCATTTCATTTCGCATTGTTATGGATGGCTTGGAAGGAGCTTGTAAACCTACTCTGGTAATTAGATCTGCAGATGAGGGTAAATATGGTGGTGTCACAGACACTAGTGAGGAAGAGACATAGCACAGAGCAACCTAGAGAGTAGAAAGATGGACAGGAAATGAACAAATGAGATCAGCCTGGAAAAGTAGAAATGTGCATCTGGAGAAATACATAATTTGAAAAACAGAGAGGTACTTAAAGCAAGGTCAGACTTGGAAAGCAACAATGGTAAATAGGGCTTTGAGTGGCTATCAGTGCCCGATACATGTGTAACATGATGGAAACATAATACTGAGGCTTGGTGTTCATATAACCTTTGGAGTGCATTTTTTTTTCTCCCAAACAGGGGCATTTCCGTGGTTTCATTTGATGTTCAGCCCAAAGAGGTTGGAAGCAAATAACTTATTCTCTATTAAAGAGATGGAGAGATGGTAAATTGTGTGAGGTCAAACAATTTTTTAATAAAGTAGACATTTTTCTTTTCTCACAATACTTCATCATTATGTTTTGGCTCTCAGAATAGTAATTGTTTGTGGCTCAGCATTTACCTCTCTGTTTCTAATACTTCGCATCTTTTTATTTCATTGGAGACTCAGCTTAGTGGTACTGAAGCTTTGACCAGGGCACGCGCCCCGCACACCCTACCCCTATATAACTAGGATGAATTGAGGCAGTTGTGTGACAGATGGCGGATCTCTGAATGACGGGTCAGAGCCCTACACTGATGGTGTCATTAGGGGTGGGTGGGCTTAGGGTTTGCAAACCATATGCCTTCTCTAGTCTCATGTGTTTCAGCGGTAGGACTGAGTTGATAGCTATGGTCTCATGGAGTGATCTCTTTGAAGATCTAAAAGAAGAACAAAGCCAGTGCAAATAGACAGCCAGAGACGGAGACCAAGAAGCTTGAGAAAGAGCTAGAAGGGGTGGGGGGATACGGGTACATGTAAACATCTGGACTGAGAACACTTAATTAGCATATGGCAAGCAGGCGGACTTAAGTTTTCAAGGATCGCCTTTATAAAATTTAATCACTCTCTCAGTGTGATTAGAATGAAAAAGACGAAGCAGCCAAATGCTCAGAAAAAACATGTAAATAGAATGGGGGTACAGGCCTGTGAGGCATCAAAAGGTAAAAGACTGTACCCCCCCTTTTTAAAATTGTTTTACTGCAATTGTTATCTTTAACTTTTTAACAAGGTGTTTTTACTAGGTGTTAACCTAAATGATACCCCGTTAACAGGCACATGAGACTATCCAAAACGTTCTGCCATCCCCACCAACCCAATATCTTTCAGGATTCTTCTCTCAAGTAGCGTTTGCATTTGGTTTGAGTTTATGCGTGCATATGTGTATGTGTGTGTGCGTGCATGCAGAGAGGTATGCATGTCTGTAGCACGGATTCCTCCAAGGTCATCCTTTCTTTGAAGAAAAGATTTATTTATTTATTTTAAAGGGAGAGAGAGAGCGAGAGAGAGCGAGAGAGAGAGCAGGCACAAGCAGGAGGGGCAGAGGTAGAGGGAGAGAGACTCTCAAGCAGACTGCGCTACCCTGAGTCTGACCTCGGGCTTGATCTCAAGACCCTGAGCCAAAACCAAGAGTCAGACACTTAACGGACTGTGCCACCCAGGTCCCCTCATCCAAAGCAGTCTTTGAACCCACATCTCATGAGTGCTTTCATCTATATGCAGGGCACTGTGCGGACACTGGGGATACAATGCTGACTAAACAGAGCCCCACTCCTGCTCAAGAAGCCTGGGGAGGATGGCCAATTAAACAGATAATCATAGCATACTCTATCAGCCCAGTACTGGAGGTTGGCAGAAGCTCCTGGAAAGATGTCAGGAAAAGCTTTCTAGAAGAGGTAAAGCCTGAGCTGATTCTTAAGGATTGTTGGGAGTTTCCCACTTTAAGAAAGGGAATGCAGCCTGGGTGCCTCAGTTGGCTGGGTGCCCGACTCTTGATTTTGCCTGAGGTCATGATCTCATAGTGCAGGTGGAGCCCCTTGTTGGCCTCTGTTCTCAACGTGGAGTCTGGTTGTCCCTCTCCCCCTGCTCCTGTCCCCATCGTCCCCCCAGGCACCCCGTAGTGTGGGCATTTTTAACAGTATACTTCCAGTCTATGAACATGGAATATCTTTCCATTTGTTTGCGTTATCTTGTTTCTCTCATCAGTTTTACGGTTTTCAGAGTGCAGGTCTTTCATTTCCTTGGTTAAGTTTTTTCCTAGGTATTTTATTCTTTTCAGTGCAATTGCAAATGAGATTGTTGTCTTAATTTCTCTTTCTGCTACTTTGTCATTTGTGTATAGAACACAACTGATTTTTTTTTTAAGATTTTATTTATTTGACAGACAGGGATCACAAGTAGGCAGAGAAGCAGGCAGAGAGAGAGGAGGAAGCAGGCTCCCTGCTGAGCAGAGAGCCTGATGCGGGGCTTGATCCCAGGACCCTGGGATCATGACCTGAACCGAGGGCAGAGGCTTTAACCCACTGAGCCACCCAGGCGCCCCAGAACGCAACTGATTTTTTGTATTAATTTTGTATTCTTCAACTTTACTGAATTCATCTATTACTTCTAATAGTGCTTTAGTGGAGTCTTTAGCGTTTTCTCTGTATAGTAACATGTCATCTACCAGTGGTGAGGGTTTAACTTCTTCCTTACAAGTCTGGTTGCCTTTTATTTCTTTTTTGATTGCTGTGGCTAGGACGTTCAATACTATATTGAATAAAAGTGGTGAGAGTGGACATCCTTCTCTTGTTTCTGATTTTGGAGGCAAAGTTCTTAGTTTTT
This sequence comes from Meles meles, assembly GCF_922984935.1. NCBI lineage: Eukaryota > Metazoa > Chordata > Mammalia > Carnivora > Mustelidae > Meles > Meles meles. The sequence continues at coordinate 99,077,057 of NC_060068.1, forward strand.
CACTGTTGAGTATGATGGCTCTGGGTTTTTCATATTTTGAACTTTGTTCCCTCTAAACCCACTTTGTTGAGAGAAATTTGCCATGTATAGAGACTGAATTTTGTCAAATGCTTTTTCTGCATCTATTGAGATGACCGTAGGATTTTTATCTTTTGTTTTGTCAGTGTGGTGGATCAGATTGATTGAAACATTTCAAATATTCAATATATTTCCAAGAGTCTTTACCATTTTTTATACTAGTTAATGAAAAGTCAGTTAGCAAGATTACAGGAAATTCGTCATCACAGTGTTAATGAGTCAAATCAGGCCTCTGTGACTAAAACAGTTACTACATTTAACTGAATAGAAACGTTTATAAGAAACTTTGTGATAAAGTAGTTTCCTTTCACAGTCCCAAGATTTTAAATGAGGAGACCTTGGATCCTATTAAAACAAACTTGCAACATGACAAAAACTTAGGAGACTTAAAGAGAAACTCAATGTTATAGTGACAAAATGGATAATAAATATAAATTCTTCAATTTAGTTTAAATTCTATAGTAAATTCACCTTAAATTATATGGTAAATATATAAAAGTTCAGTAACTTTTCCCCAAAGAACTACCTCTACAAGTGACTTCCGGGGACCCTGCTTGGAAACTAGATGGCCCCTTTTTTTAACTTAATTTTAATTAAGGCTGAACAGGAGATATGTGGGCCTTTATGATAATTGTTTTCCACATTGGCATTAGCGTTAAACCCTCATTACAACAGAACCATTGTTCTGCTAACATCTGCTTATACATTACTTTCATTTGTGCTGTAGAGAATCCCTAGGAAATGTATAAACTAGGTAAGTGTGGATTACAAAATGTGTTCGTCTCTGTTAGCAGTGCGTTGGGATTTTTAAAATGGAGGTCATCGTAAATTATTTGTGGATGTGAAGTAATGAAAACAGGACTTGGTTACTTGTTAAAATATGCACTAGTTAATTGTGTGTACCTTTTTGGGAGATCTCAGGGTACTGTGGTATAAGTCCAGAAAGTCATCAAATTTGGTACATGATTTCAGCAGGGGAAGCAAGATTAGGAACTGCCCATGGGCTGGGTTGGGCAAGGGTTCGCTATTTTCCATCCATTCACTATTATACTAACATCAAACCTATTCTTTTAATCATTCCATGTCATAATGACATAAACCAGCAACTCCTTTTAAATGAACCACTCATCTTTCTTTCTTTCTTTTTTTTTTTTTTAAAGATTTTATTTATTTATTTGACAGAGAGATCACAAGTAGGCAGAGAGGCAGGCAGAGAGAGAGGGGGAAGCAGGCTTCCCGTTGAGCAGAGAGCCCGATGTGGGACTCGATCCCAGGACCCCGAGATCATGACCTGAGCCGAAGGCAGCAGCTTAAACCACTGAGCCACCCAGGTGCCCCTCATCTTTCTTTCTTTAAAAGATTTTATTTGTTTATTTGACAGAGAGAGACACAGTGAGAGAGGGAACACAAGCAGAGGGAGTGGGAGAGGGGTAAGCAGGCTTCCCGCCATGCAGAGAGCCCGATGCGGGGCTCCATCCCAGGCCCAGGATAATGACCTGAGCCGAAGGTAGACGTCCAACGACTGAGCCACCCAGGTGCTCCTCACTCATCTTTCTATTTCATAAGATCTGTTCTCTCATGTTTCTTTTCTTTTTTAAAGATTTTATTTATTTATTTGACAGACAGAGATCACAAGTAGGCAGAGAGGCAGGCGGGGGGGGGGGGGAAGCAGGCTCCCTGCTGAGCAGAGATTCCCGATGTGGGTTTCGATCCTAGCACCCTGAGATCGTGACCTGAGCCGAAGGCAGAGGCTTAACCCACTGAGCCACCCAGGTGCCCCTTCTCTCATGTTTCTGTTAGCATATTAACTCCCATTATTCTACTGACCCATTTTACAGATGAAGCAAATAAAGCTCAGAAAGTTTTCACGCTGTTAATTCTAAAGTCAACCAATATGAAATGAATTTGGAAAATTGAACAGCATTTCTCTATTTCAGTCTCTGGTTCTTGCAGCTATATTCATGTCTTCAGTGAAAAATGGACTATGTGGACCTTCAAAACTGACCAAGCACTCTATTGGGCCCAGGTCACCAGTTGATCCTGGGTGTCCTGAGGTCAGAAATCCAGGGTTTCACTTGGGATTAGAGCACAGAGGTGCCCAGTCCAACAAAGAAGTGCACATTTATTGTCATACCAGGGATATGCAAGAGGAGGCTCTTTTTCATTCAGGGGCTCCTTCGGAAATTTGCCTATAGATACCTGTGACTAGACCCTCAGGCGCATGTTTCTGCCATTCCTCCTTCTCTGCAAAGGTGCGGAGCCAGAGGCTGATGAGGCCCCACAGCCCTGGAACATTTGCTGTGACTGACTATAGAAAACCAGAGGAAAAACAAACAAACAAACAAACAAACAAACCCAATAGACATGCATCCCAAGTCCCTTCCTGGAGAGATTGGGGAAACCTGGAAAATATAAGCTGGAGTGGCCACCTTGTATTTGGAGGCTGGCTTGCTTTTGTGAGCCTCCATCCAAGAGGAGTCTCCCATCCCTCAACTGGAAGGGAGCTTCTGTTCTCCACGGGGTGGGAGAGTGGGGCGGGTTCTGAATCCAGTCCCGTGTGTTTCCTTTCAGTCCGAGGGTGAAACTGACTGCACTTAGCCATAGAGTCCCACAGCTCCGGTCAGGTTCTAACACAGGCTTTTAACACACGGTCTGTAGTTCCGGGATTCAATATTGTGGTTTAGGGCGCGCTGGGGGTGGAGTGGGAGTGGCCTGGGGAAGGAGGTAGTTCCCTGGAGAGAACTCACTGCTCTCTCAATTCTGAACAGGCACCAACGATTGGTTTGGGGGGCACCTGGGTGGCTCAGTGGGTTAAAGCCTCTGCCTTCAGCTCGGGTCATGATCCCAGAGTCTTGGGATCAAGCCCCACATCGGGCTCTCTGCTCTGCGGGGAGCTTGCTTCCTCCTCTCTCTCTGCCTGCCTCTCTGCCTACTTGTGATCTCTGTCTGTCAAATAAATAAAAATCTTAAAAAAAAAAAAGATTGGTTTGGGAAAAAAATAACCCTCATCTTTGAGACACAGAGGCCCCTACTCTTTAATGCCTAAAAAGGTCAAGAATCTCCAAATGATCTGAAGTCAGAAATTCACATGACTATACAGCAAGCAGGTGGCATAAATAAACGTCAGCCAGCTCTTCTTCAAGGAAAAGGAAGCAGCAGACATGGCTAATGGGAGAGTATGTGTTTTATCCAAAAAGCAGCTCGTTTTTTTACTCTAGCTGATGGGCACCAATGTGCATCTGGGAGCCCAGAATGACCAAGTTTTCCATTTTTTTAAAAAAAGGTTTATTTACTTCTTTGAGAGAGAGAACATGAGAGTGAGAGGAGGGCAGAGGGAGAGGGAGAATATCTTCAAGCTGATTCCCACTGAGTACGGAGCCCACCAGGGACCCTGGCTTGACTTGAGCTGAAACCAAGAGTCAGAGGTCAAGTGACTGAGCCACCCAGGTGCCCCTAGAGTTCTCCAATTTTTAAAGATATCTAAATTTGAGTGTGACATCTGTACCTTTTTTTTTTTTTTTTTAAAGATTTTATTTATTTTACAGAGAGAGATCACAAGCAGGCAGAGAGGCAGGCAGAGAGAGAGGAGGAAGCAGGCCCCCGCTAAGCAGAGAGCCCAATGCGGGGCTTGATCCCAGGACCCTGGGATCATGACCCGAGCCGAAGGCAGAGGCTTTAACTCACTGAGCCACCCAGGCGCCCCACATCTATACCTTTTAAAATACTGGCTAAGTAAAACAATATTACCCCACATATACATTCATTTAATACCAGCCTCACTTAGCACATTGGGTTTTCTGGGACACGGATTCTAGAAGAATAACATGCAGGGATTTATTAGGGATCAACATCTGCACATGGGAAGGGAGGGGGAATTGTTGGGCAGAGGGGGAAGCTGAGCTGTGATGCAGTCTAAAAGGCTTTAACTGACCTGACAGGCTTAGGAGTTGTTACCCTTTTGTGGTGAGGAGGCCAGGCCCTTACGCACTCACATTAACCACTTACTAGATCAGGCTGCCCTTGGGGTGGAGGTCGGGTTACCTGAGACAAGGGCAGTTTCCAGAAAGGACTGATTGCTGAAGGTTGAGAGCACCTGGAGGACAGTCCTCCTTCAATCCTGAAGGGGGCAGCGGGTGGGGAGGGGGGTGTCTGTGTGGTTCTTCAGAGTGTCTGCTACAGACACCTTGTTACACTGCTCACATTGACTTTTTTGTGTAAGGCCTGGGATCCCCAACTCTAGAATCTGGATGTGCCTCTTTTTTTCGGGGAGGGGTGTCAGGGCCTTTTTCCCCACAGCTGGTCTTAGAGCCTCAATAATACTCATTATGGTCTTCTACTAGTCATTCTAGATTCTCCTCATTCTTAGCTAACATCTTCACTGGTCCTGGTGGTTTACTTGGCGTTGGGACGTGGACCCAGATCACCATGCCCTTGTCAGGTTATGGCTGAGGTGCTTGTCTATTTACTATCAAGACTGGGCAAGGTAGTTCCTAAAAGAACCCATGTGCATCGCAAGGGTGTCATACATACTCTTCTCTGCCTCCGTTGTGTAACAGCAGCCCTACCTCCTCTGGATAATCTGATAATCCTATGAGGTTGCTGACCGTCTTCCCTGCTATTTAGTCCCTGGGCCTAGAGAGACCTGAGTGCCCTATAGCAGCAGTAACTCAGAGTTCACTAGGACTCTTGCTCTGCCCCCTGGTGGAAAACGCTCCCCTTTGGTGAAAAGATAGGAAATAACCCAGAGTTGCAGGGATGTGAAACGGGCATTTCCAATGTGGGTCCCTGGGAGTGATGGTCAGAGGGGTCACTCTTGCTTCTTCCCCTTGGTTCTTGGACTCATGTATTCTTCTTTTGGGGACATTATGTACTTGATAAAGGGCACTGATTTAAAGTGACAGTGCATCCTGGAGAATGGTGCCTTATCCTTGCAAGGAATCATCCCAGAATTCGTGCTCGTGTAGATTGTGCCTTCACTAGATCATTCCTCCACATTTAGGATGGCAGCTTCTAGGTGAGGAGCATTTGATTGAACTACTGGATCCTGCAGTCATACGACCTTTCATACATCTTACTAGCTATTAAATAGACCCCTTAGTCTGATGTGATGTTATGGAACCCATGCCAATGCTTCAGAGACTCCTTAGTGTTGAACTGAGGCTCCTGCAGCAGCAAAGGCGTATCCATACCCAGAGTATGTGTTCATCTCTTTTCTTTTTTACCCCCGAAGATTTATTTATTTATTTTGAGGGGGTGCCCCCCACTCTCTAAACTTCATGTGTCCTTTGTGTACCCTCTAGAGCTCATGTGTCTTACCAAAGCCTCAACATACTTGTCACTTCTTGCTCATCTCATCAGTTTTGCATGATGTCGTCCAAAGAGTGTATCAACAGGATGTTCTTTAAGATCTTTTCAGACTGTTTTAACGGAGGGAAGGGCGATTAGAGCCCTGCTCAAGACTCTTCCTGTGTGCTGTCATCTATTTCAACTGCATGCAAGCTGGTTTGCTTTGCTTTGCTGGCAGGGATGGAAAAGAACTTCTTGGGTAGTTCAGTGGCTGTGTACCAGGTACTTGAGGCTATGATCTAGGAGGAGTATGATCTAGGAGAGTGTCACAACACTTTCAATTTCGGCTCTTAATTGATTGAGTTCTGCGTTAGGATCTGTCTGGCTTTTGTAGTATCCAGAGAAGTGACTTAAATAACGATATAATGGGGATTATCACCCCCATAGCATTTTGGTCTTTAAGGCCATTCTATCAGGATGCAAACAATTTTTAAATTTGCTATCTTGATTTAACATCTTGGGGTAAAGATGGGGAACAGTTTTAGAACCTTCTACTTGATCTTCGAACTTGATTGCTGTTGCCCCACAGGCTAAGAAACCAACGTGGAGGTATGCTAATTGCCATATTTGTCCATTCCAATTAATCAGTAGTGGTTTGTGAAAATGATGTAGGTTGATCTGTAAAGCTGGTGGGCCAAAGGTAAGCCAGAACTGGACCAGGAGTCCAACTATTACTTGACCTCAAGTCTCTGGGTATCAGTGTCAATCGGGAATTTATATCCATCTACCCTCCTCATGTTTAGGTAGCCCCCTTTCCCAGTTTACAGTGGCATTAGTAGTTGGCCCTAGGACCCCTTGGGGAAGGACTAGAGGAATCATACTAGACATGATGTTCTAAGATCTTTCCTTATAATGACCGGCTTGTCCTTCAATTAATGTTTTGCAAGCCTCAAAACTAGGTCAGATCTAGAAATTGGGCGCAGGATTATGACTTAAAAAAAAAAAGATTATTTATTTAAGAGAGAGTATGTGTGCAAACCTGGGAGGAGTGCGCAGATGGAGAGGGAGAGAGCAAATCCTCAGCAGACTCCCCGCTGAGCAGAAGCACAAGGCATGACACGGGGCTCAAACCCAGGACCCTGAGATCACAACCTGAGTTGCAAACAGGAGTCAGCCACTTACCCGATTGAGCCACCCAGGTGCCCCATGGGATTATGACATTTTAGTGGAGTACTACCTTCGACTTGATCATCAGTCCTTCATTCATTTTGATTACTACCTGTTTTAGTTTCCTACTGCTATTGTAGCAAATGTAATCTCACCTGTGGTTCTAATACGTCTTGGGCCAGAGATGGAAATGAACACATAGTAATTTTTCCCTCCCTCCCAACCTTACTCCATAACTCTAGCCCCTGTGGCCCTGCCTGTGGCTTTGAAATGAACTACCATCAAATCTTAGGAAGGCCAGAGGTCTCCAGAACCATCCTCTACTGAAGAAATGAATGAGAAACTCTATCCAGGGAGAAGTAGGTTTGCATACCTTGCTCAGGCTGGCACAAGTATGGTTTTGGAATAAGCCCATGGGGATATTTTGTGTGTGTCTATAATATTTTTAAGTTTTAATTTTTTGGCTTATGTGTGTCAAAGGTAGAATTGCTTGGTTATTTCCCTGTATTTAACGTGTAAAATCCAATAATAGCAAATGAATCACCACCTTGATTTTCATTCTGTGATACTGGAAGTATATGACTAAGATTTCCTCTGTTTGAACTATGGGTAAAATGTATGGACCCAAGTGACTTAATGGACGGTTCTATGATTAAATGCGTATTTGCTAACATTAGAATAGCCTATGTGTTTCACGAAGGCTTGGTATATGGTTTTTGCCCTTCCGAACTCATTCCGCTCTTGTTTTGGGACTATTTTTTCCCTCTATTCTTCAAATTGAGATCAAGGAAAATATTTCCCCATGTTAATTAATAAAATGTTTCCCCCATGCTCCCATGGTGTACCTTCTGTCTCACTGATCACTGTCTCTACTCCTTTTCCTGGTTGCTCATTTCCCCTCCGGATGCTTACTTACCTCAAAGCTGTCTGCCCTCTACCTCCACTCACTTCCTTGCTCATCTCCTCCAGCATTGTTAAGTACTATACCTAGAGGCTGACAACTTCCAAATCTGTGTGTCTGGCCAGATCATCCCTTAGATTTCCAATCTTGAATATCCACCCTCCTGTGCAATATTTTGCTTTGATATATTTTTTTAATTTTAATTTTTATTATTTTTTAAAAAGATTTTATTTATTTATTTGACAGAGAGAGATCACAAGTAGGCAGAGAGGCAGGCAGAGAGAGAGGGAAGCAGTCTCCCCGCTGAGCAGAGAGCCCGATGCGGGGCTCGATCTTAGGACCCTGAGATCATGACCTGAGCCGAAGGCAGAGGCTTTAACCCACTGAACCACCCAGGTGCCCCTCAATATGTATTTTTTAAAGACTTTATTTCTGATTTTTTTGAGAGAGGGAGAGAGAGAGAGAGAGTTCGAGCATGAGAGGGGAGGAGGGGCAGTGGAAGAAGGAGAAGCCGACTCCCCACCCAGCAGAGAGCCTGATACGGCCTCCATCTCAGGACTTTGCGATCATGACCCCAGCCAAAGGCAGACACTTAACTGACTGAGCCACCTAGGGCCCCTTAACTTCAATATTTAACAGGAATGTCCACAGATGTATTCCTGATCTTCCCCTCAGTCCCATTCCTCTGACATTTTTTCCTGTCACATTGAGGTACACCTTCATCTTTTGAGTTGCTTAGGCCAACAAATTTAGTGTAATTCGTTCCTTTTTTTTTTTTTTTCATACCCTAGTCAAGTCCATCAGCATATACTGTTGGCTTTACCTTGAGATACATCTAGTATGTGACCTTTTCTCCCTGCTTCTACTGTTGCCATTTGGTCCAGGCTCTCATCGTCAAGCTATCATCATCTCACCCGACCTTCTGTGGTCTCTGTATATAAAATTCCAGCCCAATTCAAGATAATAGAATGACTTTCACCTTCCCACTCCTGGTTTATTTATCCTCAGTGTACTTCCCACCATTTTAAACATCATGTGTTCTCATTTTTAACCCTCTACTTGTCCCTTTCCTAAAATTTTTAGTAAGCTTCAAGAGGGCATGGATTTTTGTCTGCTTTATTCAAATATTTGAATTCCTAATGTCTAGGTGCCCACAGTAGGTACTCAATAAATAAAAGTAAATAAATAAGTAAATATGGACCAAGGTCCCTCTATTTCCAAATCCAGATCCTTAAATAACATACTATTCTTGGTTCCTACTTTCCCTCAAAACCCAGTATCAATCATTTTTTAATTCTTTAAAATAACGCAAGGCTGCCAGTGTTCTCATACACTTTGATGGCAGCTCCTTTCAAAGTCATAGCTCTCTAATCAGTGCTCAGGTACCAAATCTATTCTACTGAGTTGTTCTTTGGCCCATATGTTGACTTAGAATTTTGCAAATCATATTAGCAAAGGGATTTCCTTACCTGCCTAAATTCACCTGCTGTGAAATCTGAAATCAGGAAATGCTGAGAAGCCTTAGAGAAGCAAAAATAGATATTCTTTTTATTTATTTATGAATTTTTAAAAAAAGGGTTTTTTTTAAAAAAAGATTTTATTTACTTATTGGACAGAGATCACAAGTAGGCAGAGAGAGAGGGGGAAACAGAGCAGAGGGCAGAGAGCCCAATGTGGGGCTTGATCCCAGTACCCTGAGATCGCAACCTGAGCCACTGAGCCACCCAGGCACACATAGATATTTAAAAAAAAAAAAGATTTTATTTTTTTATTTGAGAGAGAGAGAGAGAGTTCACAAGCAGGGGTAGGGACAGAGGAAGAGGGAGAAGAAGACTCCCGGCTGAGCAGGGAGCCTCATGTGGGTTCTTGATCCCAGGACTCGGGGCTCACATCCTGAACTGAAAGCAGAGGCTTACCCAACTGAGAGATCCAGGTGCCCCAAATGTAGATATTCTAAAATCTAGATTCTATCACATACCCTTTAGTTGTAGGAACATGCTTATTCCATGTACTTACTCTTTCTTCAGACACAATTTAAAAAATTTGTATAGTCACTCACCTAATAATTATTGAGCAATTTCTGTGGGCAGAGCCCTCTTTCCCACACTAAGGATACAGCTATAAATAAAAGCATCACATTCCCTGCCCTCAAGAAGCTTACATTCCAATGACAGGGAGAAAGATAATACTCAATGGTAGTTGACTATACATATGGTGAAAAGTACCATAAAGATAAAGCAGGCATGGAAGGGCACCAAGTACCTTATTTTTGAATAAGGGTATAAGGTAAACTTCATGGGGTCTGGGACATTGTTATTGTTATTCACCTCTTATAACACTAGCACCTGCAAACTAATAGTGTGTAGTAAGCACAAGATAAATATTGTGTGAATATTGTGAGAATGAATGAATGAATGATGGAGAGACCCAGTGAGGTGGTTACTGCAACAGTCCGCGTTGCGATGTGATGGCGTTAGGCACAGGAATAAGCTTTGCAGATTAAGAGGTCATATTGTTGAGTACAACTTCATAACTAGTTTGATGTCCTTTATTGAAGGGTAAACAACTGAGGGAGTTCAGTACTTCACAAGCAGTGGAGCACACTTTCTGAGAGATTTGGGGCGAGAGAGAGTTTACAGAGTTAGAAGAAGCAACATGGAAATAGGGCATGGTTGGTGAGGGATTTCCTTATACTACTAGCAGGTCCTACTTTTTAGGGTAAAATGAGCTCGCTAAGCTGAGTTGGAAGATTGTGATTCCCATCTGTTAAGTTTCTGGTAAGTGGAGGCTGACTTAGGTTTAGATTTGGGACATGGTCCCAGTGACTGGAGCCGCCTCTGTTTTGTGGGTTTCAATATATGAATTAACTTCATCAATCTGGATATAGTTAAGAAACAGAACCAATAATATTTCCTGAAAGACTGGATATGGAGTGCATATTGGATGGATTGAAGGAGAGGAGTCATGGTCAAGGTTGATGCCATGCCTTTGGCCAGAGCGACTAGAATAAAGTAGCTTTGATTGAGGTGTGGAAGTATACCAATGTGGTAGGTTTGGTGGCCAAAATTAAGTTTCTTTGGGACCATAAATTAAACCTCCCTATGTCTCCTTTCCCTCTCTCATAGTTTCCTGAGATACCTAAAGCCAAGCACTGCTGTGTATCCAAGGAAAACCATTCAGAGTCATTCTACTGTGGAAAACATCCGTACTGGTTTCACTTCTCACTCTCTTGGCCAGACACAGAGGCATCCTGTGTTGATGGCTGCCTTTCTTTTTCAAAGAAAGGCCCAGCCAAAGAAGGCTTTCCCCTTCAAACTCATCTTGGACACTTTCTTTTTATTTAAGAAAGAAAAAGATGATTGAGGGGACAAAAGAGGGGAAAAAATAGTGTTTGTCATACATTTCTGTTTGTGGAAACAGCTTGAACCGATTAGCTGGTTATTATGCATTCCTGTGCATGGCTTGTCACTGGAGTCCGATCTGCAGAAACACATCATGAGTCCTATTCTCCATGGCCTCTAGCGTGCAAACCTGACCTCAAGGAGTTTAACCCCAAGTCTTCTAATTTGAAACAACACACATGTACACACACACACACACACACACACACACACACGTACGTGATAAAAAGCACGGTAGAAATCTATTTAGTAGAGAGTATTCTGGATTATAATGGCAGGAACAGAGGCCCTAAATAGGATGCAAGAAAGGGAAAGAAACCCATAGTATTAAAAAAAAAAGAAGGCAGTGGTATTTTTTTAGGATTGTAAATATCCCCTACATATTTTTTGCTTTTCCTAAGAACTTGCAAGATCCCTTCCAGCAAGTTTGGGACACATCTTTGGGAAAGATACAGAGAGAGCTCTGCGGAGTTTCATAGTATGTAGTCAATTCTCTTTTTACCCTGTTCTAAATATAATCCTGCTCATTTGCATGCCAATCCCCAGAATGCTTTGTAATTTCACAACTCTTGGCTAGTGGTTTCAGCATAAGAACAAAGCAAAATGTTTTGGGCGTGACTTTGGCCCTAAACCCTGCTCAGGCTTTGCAAAAGAGTAGGGGGAGGTGACTTGGCCTGACATTCATCCTTCTAGCCAGAGAATCACAGAAATAAAGTGGAGGTCGCTGTGGACTTTTCCTGGGAAGACTGCTTTCAGTCTACTTACCCATGAATAACCAGAAGCTTGGATTAACTCACTTGAGAAGAAGGAGTGTTTCAGGGAGTTTAGCCTCCCCTTCCAGTATGTGCCCAGGGTGGTTCATTTTAGGGTTTTGGAAAGCCCAAGCTGGAGTATTCTGTTCCTATTCCGGTGGATGCTTTATATAGTTCCTCTACTGCAGAAAAGGCCTTCAATTTAATGCAAAGATGGCTAGAATTGTGGTCAGTGGCCTGCCTTACAGAAATGTGAGTTTAAGATTCTTAACACAGACCTAGTTGTGCATAGTGACACCTACAGAATATTTAGTAGGCCATTAGCAATGACAACTGGGGAGTGGGGATGGTGTGAGACTCATCTTCGAAAGGGCTTTTACAATTTTTGCAAAGTGAGCCATTTTTGTTATTTAGATGGTATGTTTGGAATAATTTTCAAGGAGACCTGAGGGATCTCCTGCACCAGGACCACCAGGTAACCCTCACGTGCAAAAGCCCCTCCAAATAGGTCTTCCTTGGCCATTTCATTTTAGCGAGTAGCCAAAGGACAGTATATTCCAGCGCTAAAAGGCTATGTGTTTGCTCCCAATGACACAGTGACTTTGGACTCTCAGCTCTGTCTAAAATAAACTCGGGATTTTCAGCAGTGCACACGGTTCACTGCCCAGGGGAAGCAACAGTAGTGCTCCTCGCACATCCATGGCTGCACACCAGCAATGTGCCAGGACTTTTCAACCACAGGTGTTTTCTACTCTTGACTCACAGGGCAGCATTAATGCACGCTCACCGATTCTGAGCGCCAGGCAGCGGAGTCCCTCTACAACGTATTATTTCGAGACTGTTTTTAAGATACAGAGAACAGTTGCCGGTAACTGACACGGAGTCCCTCTCAGGCTGGTGAGAGCTGGCGGTGTCTTTCACATTTTCCGACACGCAGCGCCAGGATCTCAGGAGAGCCGCGGGCCGGCCGGGCGGCACCCAGGGCGAGCAGGTCTAGGTTTTCCTTGGGGCCTCCGCGGCGGTGTTACACCCGCAGCGGCCGGCAGAGGCGGAGTGCCGCCCTGCGCTTTAACAAAGGCTGCGCCGCCGCCCGTAGCCCGCCTGGAGGCGGAGAGTAGCGGACTCCGGGAGGACAGTCGGGAGCCTTCCCCGGTCCGAAATGCGGGTCGGGAAGGTGGGAACCGGAGCCAGGGCTGGCCGCGGGGTGTGGGCGCTTCCCGGGGCTCGGCCCTGAAGCCAGGGGCGCGACGCTCGCGCTCCTCCTCCTCCACCAGGACTGCAGCATCCCCGCCCCGAAAAGTCCCTCGCGCCCCCTGGTGGCTGTGCGCTGGCTGGCTCCGCCGCACTCCTAAGTCACAAAAAAAGGAAGAAGAAAAAGTGGGTGAGGCAGATGCAAAGAGGAAAATCAATAGGGATAAGAGAGAAGAGGGAGGAGTCGCGGAGCAGCCATTCTGGTCTTACGGGGTCCCAGCTGGCACGGCAAAAGAAAAAAAAAAAAAAGGCCCGGGCGTGAACGCGAGTGGAGGAGGGTGTGTGTGACGGGGGGGTCGGGGGTGAAAGGGGGGACCGGGGAGATTTACTATTGTCTCTGGCAGCCGCCGCGGGAGCCCGGGAGGGGGGCGGAGGCGAGAGGAGGCGGCGGCTGCGGCCAGCGCACCACTCGCTCCACCTGATCTCCGGCGCTGCGCGCTGAGGAAGGCGCGGGCAGGCAGGAGCAGGAGCAGGAGCAGCAGAAGGAGGGAGGGAGGCAGCTGCTGCAGCCACAGCCGCCACCATGTCCTACCAAGGCAAGAAGAACATCCCGCGGATCACGGTGAGTGGGGCGCCGGGCGCCGCCGCCTGCGTCTCTCGCTCGCTCGCTCGCTGCTAGCTGCGCCGCGGGCGGGGCGCCCTGGATCCAGCCGGCTTCCCTGGTCCGGTCCCCGGGGAGGGACGGGGACCCGGGGTCCCGGGGGTGGAGAGCGGCGGTCAGTCCAGCGCGCGGGGCGCCACCCAGACAGAGCGACCCTGGCGTTTGGGGAAAACAAAACAAAGAGGAAACCCAAAGAGTGGCGCGGAGAACTTTGGATTATGTCTCCTCTTTTCCCCCCAGCCAGTAGTTTCCAAATAACACGGGGCTTGGGGCCCTCCCTGGACCCCGGCGCCTCCCGGGGTGTCAGTGTGCGCTGCCCCAGGCGGGGTGTGCTTTTTGTTTTAGGTTCCTTTTGGCCAGGCGGGGTATGGAGAGATGACACCTTTCCCCAGGGGTGCCTGGGAGCAGGACCGCGCCCCTCTCCTAGCTCCAACCTGGTGGCTTTGCCTCCCGCGCCGCGAGGGTGGCAGGGTATCTGGACCTTGGGTTTTCACCTTGTCCCCTTCGTGCCTGCATTCACCCCGTTCATATTTCGGTAGGTCATATTCCGGGCTGGACAACTAATGTGGCTGTAGCGGGAATCGACCAACTTTTTTTTTTTCCCCCCTCAATGCATTTTACATTTTTCATGTCATTTTCCCCCTTCAGCCCAAGAAAAGGCAGAGTTTTAAGAGCAGATTTTAGTTTGGGGTCGTAGGCGCACGCTGTATGCCTTGCACGTCCAACTGCCATTGTGTGCAAGAGCGAGCCGCCCGCTGCGGGCGGATGTCAAATGCCCTGGGCGAGCGCCTAGGGCGGGGTGGAGAGAGGACGTGCCATTATCAGGTACAGAAGCCGCATCTTCACCAGAGCCCCTCTTAGCGCCACAATACCGCGCCGCGGCTCAGGGCTTCTTTGGGATGCGCTGAAATGATGCCCCTGAATGGAAGGGGCAGACAACAGGCTGGGATGGGCATGACCAAAAAAAGAGGGGTGGTGGTGGGGGGGGCAAAACAATAATAACAGAAAACACTGACATTTGTTTTAGCATGAAGCAGTATGGTTGTGCTTTGTCTGTAATGAATGTTGTGTGTGTGTGTGTGTGTGGTGTGGGGTGTGTGTGTGTGTGTGTGTGTGTGTATAGTGGGGGAATGGGTGGCTACTCCATCTTTGCAAGGCGAACAAAGGAAGTGATCAACTGGCCCCTGGGAGGCTCTGCAGCTGCCCTAGGGCAGAGCTGTACCTGCTACTATAGTCAATTTGCGGATCCAACAGATTTTGCTGTGGGCATGAGTCTGCTTGCACTTGCTCTGCTGTGTTTAGAACGCCCTGTGTGCTCGAGATTGCCAACGCAGGACCCTACCTCTGTAGGCAGGAGGAAGCTGTTCTTGGCTCCAGTGCACTCTATTCCCAAGGGGTTTTGCTTCTATTGAAGCATGCTATCTTTTTCACACACCTGAGCTTCACCCCACACAAGGGCACCCCACCCCTACCTGCCTTCCACCTGGTCTTAGGGAATAAACACTGCTTAGGAGAAAGAGAGGTGGGGTGGGTAGGGATCCTTTTGCCAGGGGAAGGTGTCAGGTGTAAACATATCCTCCTTTATCACTGCGCTATCATTGACTTTACCTTATTGAAGAAACATTGTGGATCTTTTACCATGCATGTTACTTTGTCCGGACCAGTTGTCTTTGCAGAGAGCTGTGGATGGGATCATTTAAAAAAAAAAAAAAGGAAAAAAAAGGGGGGGGCAAAAGCTCAATTTTGACACTCTTTCCCTCAGTGAGGGGGGATGAACCCCAGCTCTCATGCTGTTCCATGTGTTTAGCAGCCTGCTCGCATGCCGCTTGCCTTACCTCTATGTACATTTGCCAGTTCTCCTATTTGGGATAAGCAGAGAAAAAGGTTTTGTTTTTTTTTTTTTCTTTCTAGTCCAAAGACTGCAAGGTTCTTCTTAAGTACTCAGTGTGTGCTTGGCATTGGGGGCCACACCCATCCTTATAGGTATCCCTGAGGCCACCTTGCAGGAGGGCTACAAAAATTTAGCTCTGATTGAGAACTTGCCTTCGAAGCCCCCATAAATGTGGCTGTGCCCTAATCCTGGGGCCAGGTTTGCAAGGGTTTCCCTTTTGTTCTTGTCTGGATGCTCTTCCCTGGGGTGCCTCCTTCATTTTCAGCGCGGCTTCCATCCTTTCTCTCTGTGCATGGGGCGTGGTGCTGCATAGCCGCCTCTGCCTTGAAGCTGGGGCTGTGTCTCCAGCAGCTGTGACAAGAATGGACAGTGGTTGTGAATTTCTTCAAGCCAGGCTACCTTGTAGTTACATTGTTGCAAGGGGGCTGGGGTGGGGAGGGAGAAGAGGAGCATGGCGGGGGCTGGGGGTGGGTATTGATCTTTGGGGACAAGGAATCCATTTATAGGTTTTTCTTCAGGCTTTGTGTTGTATTTCTGTGATCAAGGGTCCTATTTTAGAGTCAATTATTTTTGCATGTTTGTGTGTCTATAGATGATTATACTTATCTCCATAATGTAAAGGCTGAAATAATCTTCCTAGGTATAATGAAAAACATTAAAATATGGATACGGATATACATATATAGAATGTCGTGAAAGATCTAAATGTGACATATATCCCCTACTGTCAATTCCGGCATATTTTTTTTAAAATGTTAAGATTGTGGCATTAGAATTAAGTTTTCTACCCTTGCTGTATTCCTTTCTGTGAAGGTTGCCCCACCCAGTAGCTAAAATGTCACTAGAATCTGAGGACTGATGGGGGCAGTCTTTCTTGCTGGCTATCCTTTGCCTCCCTGGACACCACCCTCTGCCACAGTTTGTCCCTCCACCCGACCCCCCACCGCCCATAAGGCTTTGTTTGTTTTTGTTTTTCCTGCCACCTCTTTTTGCTGCCCTCCTGGGATCAAAGCCTTCTTATACCTGTGTTTATTGGTTTCTTGGAGAGAGGGGTTTCTGTTGTTGGTAGAATTGGCTGGGGCTTTCTCTGCCAGTGGCTTCAGGCCTCCCATCTTATTGTTCTTTCTCAGGTTATCCACGTGCATGACCTGTCTGGTCTACCTCCATACTAGCCCTTGCTTCTAAATGGCGGGCTCGCAGCTCAGGCTGGTTCGGCTGATCAGAGCAGGGACCTCGTGCTGCCATTCACCTCCGTCTCCACTGCCTAGCATGGTCCCTAGCACATAGAGGTCTCGTGGTTATCAGTTCAGTCAATAAATGAATTAAAAATTGTTCCTAATAAGAAGAGCTCGTGCCTAGTGAGTGTTTATTTTGTGGCAGGTATTGTGCCGTGTGCCTTACCTCCATTGTCTCATTTTGATCCTTGACTCAACACTGAGAGGTACTATAGTCCTCCCCATTTTATAGATCCAGAACAAAACAAAACAAAAACCCCCCAAGCCCCTAAACCCCTGGAAAATCAGATGCCTTTGCCCAGGATCAGAGACTGAGTACGTGTTAGAAACAGGTCTGAAACCTGGGCACCTGCTTAAAGTCAAGCTTGTCCCTCCCCCCACACACATTCTTTTTGGTGTTTCTGCTTCTACCATCACTACTACTTGGTGTTAGTAAGGCACATGGTATAGGGGAAATACTCTGCACTCTGAGCAGTCCTGGTAGGATCTGGGAAGCGTATTTTGCCTGACACTGTCAACAGATCCCTTAACATGGGTCTCTTTCTTCTTGTATTCAATAAATATAAATAACACTTTTGGGGACAGTAGCATATCAGTTCTGCAAGTGGAAGGTTAGAATAGTTACAGTTCTCGTTTCCCTCTTGCTCGCTACTGCTTGAAGCTGACAGCAGGATGGGAGGGATCCAACAGTCGGATTCCAGGGCTTTATATGTATACTCTTGCCAGAGTCTCTGCAAAAGCCCATTTTAAGGAAACTGAAGCACAGAGAGGTGAAGTTAGTTATCCAGAGTTACCCAGCGAGAATTTGGGGGTAAAGCTGGAAATAAACCTAGGGTTTCCTGTCCTGGAACAGCTGGTGCCTCCCAGAGGCTCATGCAGCAGAGATTCGGAAGGTGTGGATAAAGAGTTCCAGAATTCTCTCTGGGAGACACATCACAGAGAATTGGCTTTCTGCAAACGGTAATTGGATTTCCGTAAATATTATCTTGCCGATAATGCATTTCGGCCTCATTGGAGGCTGGGTTGATGTGATGTTTGGGAATTCACACAATCCACATCCTCAGGCAGGAACACAGCATGGAGAGTTCTTTCCCGGGTACATAGTCAGAGCGCTGTGGTCTTGCTTGAAGGGTATGATTGTGAGCGTTGTGGGTGCCCTGGGAAGGTTTTATTCCCAAGGGGAAGGGAATGGGCCTTATGAAGTACAACAGAGCTGGGGGGCTAGAACCAGCCGAGAACTTGGAGGAGGTACAAGTCCAACCCTGCCCCCCTTCCTCTGTGCTATCTTCTTGTTTCAAGAGGTGTCACTTGGTGCCGGGAGCAAGTGTTAGGAGATGGAAGACTAGCGTTTAGGAGATTGAAAGAAAGGAAGTCACCCACAGTTGGCTTAATCCGTGTAAGGCATCTTGGTAGGGAAATTCGAGAGTAAAAGATGGAGGGAAAGTTAGGAATGGAAAGCATCTTTGAAGTCTGATCGTGGAAATCTCAGCCCAGGCGGTGCCTGGGGTGTTCATTTGTTACTTTATATTTTGAGCTGCTGTGTGGCGATTCTCAGCCAGGTTGTTCCTCTTTCTTTCTTCCTTTTTTAAAAAAGATTTTTAAAATTTATTTGAGGGGGTTAGAGAGAGGGAGAGAATCCCAAGCAGACCCTGAGCTGAGTGTGGAGCCTGACACAGGGCTCAGTCGCACAACCCTGAGATGATGACTTGAGTCGAAAACTCAACTGACTGAGCCACCCAGACACCGCTGGGTTAATCTTTCTGAAACAGGAGCAAAGCACCTCAGGTGTATAAAGGGCTCTGCCTGTTAGTAGCTGTGTTGGAGCTGGCTGTGCATTTGGGGGAATTCTAGAGGAATAGATTTTCTCAGAGAATTCCAGTCTCTGTGGTAGAACTGTCAGCTTATAAATGAAAATATTTCCGCTTATCTCCCTGGGCTGTTGAAAGGCCCAAATGAGGATAGTGACCCTGAAAGTGGCCTCTGAGCTCCGAGGTCTTCAAAGTAGTAAAGGCTGATTTATTTATGAAATCTCAGCTACTCTGGAATGTGGAAATTCGTGAAGGGGAAGACATGATAAAGGTCTGGTGTAGAAAGAGGCTACTTATGAAACTATTTTTTGAATACAAGTTTTGAAAAACAAAAATCAATACAACGTTATGTAAAAGCTCTTGTTATTTTTTTTTCCCTTGCTTCAGTTATGTTACAGTGTTCCTCAAAATTAGGCTTCTTAGAGGTCATTAGACTGCCTTTGGCCTTTGTTATAGAGACTTTCCCTTATCCTAAATATAGCACATTTTTCTTATTTGGTTGTGCTAGATTGTTTTTCAGCCCTAATTAGCTTGTAGAATAAAGTGACACAGATCATGAATACCCTTTCTGGCAGGTTCTTCATGACTCCCTGTTCAGTAGCTTTTCCTCTGCCCCTTCTCCTTCATTGAAAAATCTAAAAACAAAAAACAAACAAACAAAAAACATTGAATTTGAAAAAGAACAACCACCCCCATGTCCTAATGGGCTCTCTGTTCTTTACCTGTTGACCTTTCATTTGCTTTTGCTTATTACATTTGGAAAAGTTACAGAATGTTTACACCAGTAGGGATGTCTCCCTAGGATATAAATCTGCCCCTCTTTGATTAAATCAATTGCTCCTAATCATAAGGGGACTGGAAGTCCCCTTATAAACTTATGGAAGTTTGAGTATGTCGTCGCCTCCTCTGATTAATGTTAACGGGAATAGCCTGACCGGCTCCCCAGTTATTCCCACCTCAAATCAGTGCTCTGTTTTACCTTTTCTCCCATTCTCTATAGGCCTTTCAGAAACAAACGAGAAAGACCCTGGACAACCCAGAGACATGGGCTCTTTTCTATTTTCACACTCTTCTGTTGTGAAATTTCTGTCTCATCAGACTCAGTCTATGTCTATTTCGATCTCTGAAATAGGCCCAAAACACCGTGTGGTAGAATAGGATGAGCCCTTCAGCCTGGCCTTTGTTTGGCCCTAGTCTCTATGCGGAGTCTACTTACAAAAACAACTTCTCTTGGGGCGCCTGGGCCGCTCCATCAGTTAAGCCTCTGACCCTTGATTTATGGCTCAGGTCATGAGCTCAGGGCCATGGGATCGAGCCCTGTCTCTATCCCTGCACTCAGCACGGAGTCTGCTTGTCCCTCTTCCTCTGCTCTAACCCCTCCTTGCTTGTGCTTGCGCTCTCTCTCCAATAAATAAATACATAGGAACCCAACTTCTCTTGAGGAGCTTCCTTCTGTTAATTAGATTGTAGGAGTCTCGGTGGTCAGAAAGATGGGACTAAGCATAGTGGAGCTGTTTAGCGACTATTTATTGATGGGCTCCGTGGATGACCTCACTTGACTCACATCTCCTGTAGCCGCAATGAAATAAACACCATATTTGCACTCTGGATAGAGGCTCCGAGAGTTTTATTAACTAGACTAAAGTCATGCAGTTGAAAAACCAAGATCCTGGGATTGATCCCTCCAGAGGTGAGTAGTTTTTCAGGCAGGAAAGCCATCACTCCCTATCCACAGGTGGTTTTCCCTTCCCCATCGCCTCCAGCTGTCCTCACCTGTTAGCTCACACACGCGGGTCAGGGTTCACTGGATGGAAGGAGTGGGGATGATCTGGCCAAACCTATCACATCACCACTGGAACAACAACTGAGCGCATGTCCTCCCAACAGTGGTTCATGCTTTGCTTTGCCAGCTGTCTGAGTTAGCTTCTGGCTTTTGCCCAGACGCATGTATGAGTGCTGGGTGGAAAAGCAGATACTGTTTTCCTGCCCGAGGCCCCTTCACACTCTCTGTCCCTGTCCGCTTCCCAGACTTGGAAGGAGCCAAGTTCCTGTTCCCATTCCACCAGAGAAATAGAGGACACGCCCAGCGCTCCAAGCTGGATGGGGGAGCTTGACTTTAGAATAGTTCAGGACCCTATTTGGGACATCTGGAATTCAAGGACACATTTCTCATGACTTAATTAGTCTCTTTTTTCCTTGGAAGCACTGGATGATGAAATATGTGGGATAAAGTGAGATTTTATTTATTTTTATTTTATTTTATTTTTTTTAAAGATTTTATTCATTTATTTGACAGACAGAGATCACAAGTAGGCAGAGAGGCAGGCAGAGAGAGAGAGGAGGAAGCAGGCTCTCCGCTGAGCAGAGAACCCGATGCGGGGCTCGATCCCAGGACCCTGAGATCATGACCCGAGCCGAAGGCAGAGGCTTAACCCACTGAGCCACCCAGGCACCCCGAGATTTTATTTTTTGAGGGAAGAGTTTTGCTGGCTAGTAGAGCAGAGGAGCCCTCTTGTTTTTTTGACACAGGGGAAGACAGCCCTGGATGGAGTGTCAGCATGTTGTGGTTCAGGCCTGGCCTCACCTCTGATTTATGCATGACTTTGGGCAAACCCTTATTATCCCTCTCAATTCTTCATCAGTCAAATGAGGGCATTGAACTAAATGATCCCCAAGGTCCCTGCCAACGCACATGACCTTATGAGACTTTATTGTGCCCTCTCTTTTTCCCTGAGATCATGGTCAGCCCTCAGCACTGTGCTCCGAATTTAGAGAAGAGTCGTAAGCAAAGGGAATGCGGTGAGAAGAAAGTCAGAGCAGCCCTTGTTGGCTTAAATTCAGCGGGCCCGGCCCAAATCTGTGTTGGGTCTAAGGGTCTTTGGTTGCCTTTTACACTTAAAATCCCAGCCTTTTTCTCATTCAGAGGGTAGGTTTGATTAATAGACTCTGTACAGGAGAGTAATAGAACAATGATGTCCTTTTCTTAGCAGAACTTTGGTATCAATGCAAATGAGTATTATTAAAATGAGACCATGATTCCTTTGCTGGCATGAACAATTTCTCTTTTGGAGAAGGCTACCATCAATAAAGGCACAAAGTTGGCAAATTGCCCCAAATCTACATTGGTCAAGCAACTAGGTAGACCAACAGAAAACAGCTCCAAGTCTGTCTATGCTCTGCTAAGCTCTTTTCAGTTGCTCTTGCCATATTTTAAGTGCGGTGGCTGCCATCCAATGGAAATAACCCCTCCCCAAAAGCCAAATAGTGCCACGGACACCTCACGAGGTAGGGATGGTTTGGTTTTTGTTACCACTGAATCTGCAGCACTCAGTCTTTGCTTGGCACATATTAAGCCCTCTGTAAATATTTGTTGAATGAATGGGTACATTTAACACTTACGTTGCAGGAATAATTTCAAGCTAGAAGATGATCAGAACATGCATACATTTGTGCTTGTACATCATCCTCCCTTTCACTGGCAGCTTTCTTGAATATTAACTTTTAAGAGAGAAGGCCTGGTTCTAAGAAACCAGGAGAGGATCCACAAGCCAAGAGAAACAGGACTCTGCAGAATGAGCAGAGTCAACTGTGCTCCCGGACCTGACCGGGGTTGACGGAGCCTGACCCTCATTTGTACTTCTGTCCTCGTAGACTTCTCTTCCTCCCCTTCTTCCAAATACTACATCTGATCCCATTCTCAGCCTGTTTCAGGACTTACCTGGGTACTTCTTCCTTACAAACAGACCTGCTGTTTCTTTCCAGGAAATGATTTAAAAGAAAGAACTTTATGCCTCCCTTCAAATAGAGAAAACTGTCACTATGACTTTTTGAAAAAGGGTCCAGCATAAATCTGAACTGAGGCCTTTCTGCCTTTGCATAGAAACCACAAGCCACTGGCGTTCTTAGCAGCAGTTAGATAGGGCAGTCTGCGTTTGTACAGAAAACCCACCTTTTAGAGAGCTTGGTGAAGGAGCAGTGCCTGGGTCTTCTTTGCTTCCCTATTAGGGTTGGCCATTTAGATGGAATGTTTTATGCTTGTGTCTATGTGTGTTTACGCAAAGATTTTTAGTCCCTCCGCTGCATCTGTCAGCTTTCTCTGGGCTTACATTTGGAGCTATTTCTGTTACTAGCATTTATTCGGAAGTTCATTTTTCGCTTTGAAGGTGAAGACAGTTACACTTCAAGCACATTTTATCAAGTTCATCCCTGGCTGTAAACCATGCAGTTTATGGTCTCAGTGATCTTTGGGTAATAACAGTCCCTAGATCCTTTTAGAAGGGGCATTTATAAGGAAGGCAAAATGAAGAATTAAAGTCTATTTAGGGAACCTGTGAACACTTCAGGTCAGAAAGTGTGTGAAATATGTATTAGAAAATGTAATGTATGACGTAATCAAGTATAATAATAGCAGTTGGCTCTTTTTTCCCAAGTATTCATTCATTCATTCATTCATTCATTCATTCATTCATAGAGAGCAACAAAGGGAGAAGCAGACTCCCCACTGAGCAGGGAGCCTGATGTGGGGCTCTATCCCAGGACCTTGGTATCATGACCTGAGCTGAAGGCAGATGCTTAACTGACTGAGCCACCCAGGCACCCCAAGGCTCTTTTTTGACCATCAAACAAATATTGACCATTGGCTCTGGACCTGGCAATGTGACACTTGTCTCTGGAGCCTCTAGTCTGGAACACAGAGGGAAAATTAGCTTACTACAACAATTCCTCCTCCTCCTAGCAATAACAAATGTTTTTTTGTATCCTGTGTTGAGTGTTTTTTATTCATTACCTCATGTGATCCTCAGAACTGTTCAGTTAGGTAGATGGATTTCCAAATTGGTCTTCCCATTTTACTGTGGAGAAAACTTAGACCAGAAAATTTGCCTCAAATCATGTATGCCTTCAGTGGTGGAACCAAAATTCGAACTGACTCAGCCCACATTCTCAACTGCTAGGCAGAGCTACCTTAAATTCTACCGTCTTTTATCTTCTCCCACCTCCAGGGACACGAGACACTCGTTCAGATTGAAGTTCACTTAATTCATGCCCAAGGTGAAGCCCTTCCCTGCACCTCTTTCCTATGAAGCATGAGTAGTTGAGGCGCAGGGAACAGTCATTTGCTGCTCTCCTCTGCATGAGCGCTGCCTGGTTCTGGAAGCTCTCCAGCCTTCCTGTTCCGGGCAGCCTCAGTTCTCAGTACGTCTAGAGCGGCTCCATACCATGGTACATCCAAGGCCCTCTTGCCACAGAGGAGGCCACCACGCTTAGCAAAGAAGACTACTTTGCTTTGAATTAACAAAATACCAATGAGGGTTTCCTCTTAATGTGGATTTGAATGAATCCTTCTCATTCCATACCCCACAGGACATTCCCCAGCTTCTCAATAAACCCAAAGCAAGATTCTGCTGAGATTTTGATTAAATGTAGCTCTGTGATAGAATCAGAATTCCCTTAGAGAGTATTTTAGTCTAGACTTCCCTTACGGAGGAAGAAAACAGAGACAGAGACACAAGTGGGGTTGAATGAATTAGGGCTGCTTCTATATGGTTAACTGTAGGGCACTGAGATTTTTAAAATTAAGTAGGATTTTTTTTCCCCCCAAATATAAAAAACAGCGTGAGGGTTATAGAAAAATCTACCAAAATAAACCAAATGAGGACAATACAAATAAGCTATAGTGAAATTAATTGGGGACAGCCCTTGTAAATTTCATGAATATACCCATTTAGAACTTTTTCTTAAGACTGTATATGCCACTTATTAAAATGGGATAATGTAGTTTTCATGCTGTTTTATGTACTGCTTTCCATCCCACAATATATTATGACATCGTTCTACATTTCAGATACTCTTCCATAACATAATTTAAAAAAAAAACCTCACATATTATCCCAGTGCTTGGGGATCTGGTTAAATTAATCCCATTTTGTTTGAATTTTTGTGTTTCTAAAATCGTAGTATTTTTTTTAAGATTTTATTTATTTAAGGGGCGCCTGGGTGGCTCAGTGGGTTTAAAGCCTCTGCCTTCGGCTCAGGTCATGATCCCAGGGTCCTGGGATCGAGCCCCGCATCAGGCTCTCTGCTCAGCAGGGAGCCCGCTTCCTCCTCTCTCTCTCTGCCTACTTGAGATCTCTGTTTGTTAAATAAAATAAATAAAATCTTTAAAAAAAAGATTTTATTTATTTAACAGAGAGAGAGAGATCACAAGTAGGCAGAGAGGCAGGTAGAGAGAGAGGGTGACGCAGGCTTCCTGCTGAACAGAGAGCCCGATGCAGGGCTCGATCCCAGGACCCTGAGATCATAACCTGAGGTGAAGGCAGAGGCTTAACCCACTGAGCCACCGAGGTGCCCCATCTAGAGATCGTAGTATTAACAACAAACATGAAATGATGCATTTGTTTTCAGTGAACTTAAAAGCTATTCTCAAATGAAAAGTTGAGTAACTTGCCCTGAGTTGCTCAGCTCAAGACTGTCGGACTGTAGGGGTGCCTGGGTGGCTCAGTGGGTTAACCCGCTGCCTTCGGTTCAGGTCATGATCTCAGGGTCCTGGGATCGAGTCCCGCATCGGGCTCTCTGCTCAACGGAGAGCCTGCTTCCCTTCCTCTCTCTCTGCCTGCCTCTCTTGTGATTTCTCTCTGTCAAATAAATAAAGTCTTAAAAAAAAAAAGACTGTCAGACTGTAAGTTTGAAACCCACTGTCTTTCACCTTCTTCCTGTGTTCTTTTCATTGCTCTGATGGCTTTGGCAGTTGGGCCACTTTCCATGGAGAGCTCTACCTTCCCTCTCTCTTCTGCTCTTGCGTGAGTGCGTTGGTTTTCTCACGTCCGCCTTTGCTTGCCTGTTGGATTGGCTGAGGCTGTTGACATTGTAGAGGTACACAGTGTCCTGGGACCTGAAGCTACACAGCTGGAGAGGAAACATGCCCAGCTTTTTCTCCCCTCTTTAATGACTTAACCTATGAGCTCGGAAGCTGGTTTTAATTTTACATTCTTTGTGTGTATGTGTGTTTGTTTTTAAAACTCCCCCCCCCCTTAATTCTTTCAAGGAGACCTTCATTTGAAATCATATACTCTTTCCCTCAAAGCAAATTTGGGCCCCGAATCTTGATGAGATTACTTTGTTTGGGGATATTGATAAATTCAGCTTGGGGTTTCTGGTTTATCCAGCTAAATTGGTTTAAATTATGGCCTTACGGAGAGAAAGGGCGTAAACAACATAGAAGGTTTTAAAGCAATTGGATCTAATCCTCTGTTTCTAGAGACTTCATCATGGGTTGATTCCACAAAGGAGGTATCTTTTCTTTTGTTTTCATTTCAGTTACTTCATGGTGTGCTCTATCTCAGACCCTTTTTGATGTGAGAAATTATGGGAAAAACTTAGCTTTGCTCAGTTAAGGGCAGGAAGAGGAATAAGCGATCCATTATCCCAACCCCTCATTTTAATGATTAAGAAAATATGGGCCGAAGAAGGAAAAGTAATTTGCCAAAGGTCACACAGCAGGATAATTAAGGAAGAAAAGAAGCACAGCACTCATTTCCCTTATTCTAGTTTCGTACTTTTCTCGCCTCCACCCTTTTTTTCTGAGGCAGGAGAATTCGAGGGTCTGCTATTGGCTGAATTTTGTCCCCTCAGAGTTAGTGTGGGGATGTCCTAACCCCTAGTACCTCAGAATGTGAATGGATTTGGCTATCGGGCCTTCCCAGACATGACTGAGGTAGGTGAGGTCATTAGGATGGGCCTTAAACCATTATGACTGGCCCTAAAGGAGGGATTAGGACACAGACACAGAGGAAGACCATCTGAACGCACAGGGAGGAGAAGGCCATCCTCAAGTCAAGGGGAGAGGCCTCAGGGGAAACCAACCTTGCTGACACCTTGATCTTGATTTTCCAGTTTCCAGAACTATGGGAAAATAAATAACTGTTTTGTTTTTTTTTTTAAGATTTTATTTATTTATTTGACAGACAGAGATCACAAGTAGGCAGAGAGGCAGGTAGAGAGAGAGGAAGGGAAACAGGCTCCCCGCTGAGTAGAGAACCCGATGCGGGGCTCGATCCCAGGACCCTGAGATCATGACCTGAGCCCAAGGCAGAGGCTTTAACCCACTGAGCCACCCAGGCGCCCCAATAAATAACTGTTTTTAAGACACTCAGTCTGTGGTTCTCTGTTACGGCAGCCCTAGTAGATGGATACAGGGGGACGTTAAGGACGAAGACATTTAAAGATTCAAATCGTCGAACTTGAGAAGCTCTTAAGGAACAGAAGAGGGAAACCCACCTAAATCATGTAAGAAATAATGCCATGTCAGAGCGTATACTGATTTTTAGTCATAATTTTATCCACGACATCTCATTTCATCCTTACGTCCAGATTATAATGATTCGTAGCTCCCCTTTACAGATGTAGAGACAGATTCAGGAGGTTATTTTATCCCAAGTTACATAGTTAATAACTAATTGGTGGCGCAGCTTGTCTGACTGGAAACCCTTCCTACGTGGTGCTGCTTCCCAGGCAGGAGTTTCATCCAAGTGCAGAGTCACCAGTGCCATAGTTGTGTAAAGTTAGGACGAAGACAAAACGTACCCCAGAGTCTCAATGACTTGGAATCCTCTTAATGGACTGGGCAGGAACTCTCTGGTTTTAAGAAAAATTTTAAGATGTTAAGAAAAATACAGAAAACAGGAAAATTTTAAAAGATAAGTTATCTGAATTTCACTACAAGTCTGCCCAGTGGCTTTGCACCCTCACCTGTCAAAATGGACAGCTATACCTAGTGAAGAATTAAGGTTTGGAATGATGGACCCCAGGCCCCGAAGAGATCTGACCCATCGCAGGGGAGTCACTTATCCATACTGGGTCGTGTTTGCTAAAGCAGGAATCCGGGCCCATACATCTGCCGCATGAACAGATGTGGAAATTGTCGACGCCAGAGTTTTATAATGACATGTTTTAGAAGTAATTTCAGCAGGAAGGCCTGATAAATACGCAGTCAACTTAAACAAAAAAGAAAAAGAAAAGAACGAAAGAAAACATCAAATTAATTTGAGCAAATGGTAAACCCCCAAAGCTTATCCTATGGGAAACATGAGGTGCTTTACGGATTGAATGTAATTGGCTGTCCTGCAGCTCTGTCCTCCCTGTTCTGTGTGGTCTGTCGGTGCTTCGTTGTGGAGGTTGAAGTCACTCGGACTTTGTTAGGAAGAAGGCGCAATCAAGTTAGGAGGGTGCTAGGGTTTGTTTTCAGCAGATGCTGGGGCTAAGGCTCAGCTCAGCTCCAGACTAGCCGTGCAACATTGTTGGCTCTGGCTTTAGAGTAGAATCTCAATCCAAGCCCTTGTTACTATTTCTCATCACTCACCACCGCCCTAGCTCAAGCCTCCCTGGTCTTGCTGTAACCCCCTAAATGATCTTCGTGCTCCCACTTTGCCTACGCATACATCATTCTGTGGGCGTAACCAGGGTGATCTTTACAAATGTAAATCAGATCAAGTCGCTCCCCCAGCTCGAACATCTGTTGCCCTTAGAATAAAACAGACAGTGGCTCTCCAGATTCCACGTGGCCTGGCCCTGACCTTCCTCTCCGGACCCCCTGCCCTGCCGCTGCTCCTCAGTGACTGACATCAGCCATCTTCGGCTCTCTCGCTCCCTGGGCCATGTTCGTCTCCAGGTCAGGGCTGCCGTGCTTGCCGCTCCCTGGAAGTAGGGAGCCGTCTTTCCTAAGAGCCATTCTTGACTTGGCTTGCTCCCTCAGATCATTCAGAGTTCTGTTCAGCTGGCAGGTTCTTAAACATGTCTTCTCCGAAAACGTCCTCAGTCACAGTCCCGGACTCTCCCAAGCCTCTGCCATCCCCTGCCCCTCTGTCTGAATTCCCCTTATCACTGTTGCAAGTCCATTACTAATGTAGTTAGCGTATTTATTCTTTGCTTTTCCAACCAGTACAGTACAATGGCAGGGAAAAGTATTTTGTTCATGTCGTATCCCTACTACTGTGAACAGGAGGCATTTATTAACGTTAAATGACAGAATGAATGCATAAATAAATCAAGGGACGAGAAGGCTCACTGCTCCTTTACTTTAGGCCAGTGTGCTTTCCTTGGGGTTTGTGGTTTGGGAGAACAGGTGTCAAGGAAACAGGATTATCCGAAGGCTACTGATAGGTGATAGGGACCACTTCTGTGTTCTTCCCTACTGTATCACCCAGGCCTGGCTCAGTCTCACCTTGAATGAATAGAGCAGTGAATGAAGGTGGAAAGATTTGAGAACAGTGGCAAAAGTGGTAATATATGGACAGACACCTGCTCCCTCTGAGCCAAAGGGAAGAGACTTGCAACAGTTGTAACTTGCTTGCTGTTTTTTAGACACAATTGAATACATGTCACAATGCACATCTTACTTGGTTATGCAGCCAATGTTAGCTACTCTAAACGTCAGTCCTCAGAGCCCTTTCTGAAACACTTCTGAGGAGAGGCAGGTCATAAAAGAAAAGACTATTTGGGACTTATTTCAAAGGATTATTCTGTTGGTGTTAGAATCATAGAATGTGAAGTAGTGCTTATGAGGCGGAGAAGCACCGTCAAGGCTTTGCAGGTAGGGAGGAAGTGTGTAAGCCTTCAGGTGTGGGGCATACAGTCCTATGATTTTGGTGTGATACTTGCAAATGGAAGGCAGTCTGAAATACATCCTAGGAGGTGCCTATTGTGTGAAGAAACCTTTTGTTGTGGGATTAACTGCCTGCCAATCTCATTTTTGAGTTCTGATAATTTTTAAATGGAGACTCAGTTGTATTTATTTCAAGGGTTCATTTTATTCAATGTCCACCTGACCTCTCAAAGTCCTTGTTCTCAGAGCATCTGCACTTTTCTCTGTATTACTTGGAAAAGTTTGGGGTCCAAGAGTCAAAAAAATAGCCACTGCTTCAATAGCCACCTGTCTGTCAAATAAAAACAGAGCTGTGGGTTTGTAGGTTTCCAGGCAGAGAAGAATGAGCAAGAGAATTGGTCATTACCACTATCGGCTAGTTGTGTCGAGAAAGAGCCAGAAAAAAGAGTGAGCTGGTCCATCCTCTCAGCTCCCCATGCTCCTTGGGAAGTGGTTGGGTTCTTGTAGGAAGGTGGTTTGTGTACACACACACACACACACACACACAAACATACACACTAAAAAGAAATGAAATGTCAAGCTACTTTTCAGGGATAGAGGAGAGTGTGTAGGCACCCAGATGAGAAGCACTGACCTGAGCTTTGTGTCCTAGCTTGTAGAGAAACCTGCATTTATTGAGCACTTACTATGTGCCAGAGTTTGGGTTCACTCCTCACCTCAGTCCTTTGGGGTGGATATCATTTTCCTCATTTCACGGTGAGGACTGGGCTCCAAAGCCCTTCCCCTTTCCTCCAGTCCGTCTGGCACGGATTTGCCACTTGGGTTCCTTAGCTACAGCATGAGTGATGGGGCCTCTCTCCGCGCTCCTCTATAGATCCGATCTCTGATGCCTGTGCCCCGAGTCAAAACAGACTGGGGGACATCTCTGGTCTTGGACACAGTCCCTTACTCCCACGATCCCTCTCCAAGGGACCTTCCACAGCAACGTGGTGTGAGCTGGAGCATCAGCTGTATGCTCTCTTAACACATCCACCATGGGGCGGGTTTTGGGAAGTTGCATAAGCCAGTGGTTATGTGCTTATAACCACAATCCCCAGGCAGCCCCGCCAATTTTAAAAGTATAAGGTCAGACTTGGAGAAGAATCCCTGTGGCCTCCGCAAATAGCCAGGGAGCAGTTGCCCGTCATTTGAAGGTGCCGCTCACACATTCCAAGGCCCGAGCCCGCAAATTGCATTCCTCCCCTGGGAATTGAGATGGGCTGGCTTTCAGATTCAGTGAAAGAGTTTCTTGTTTCTGATGCGCACTAGGGGGTTTCACTAGGCTTCCCTGTCATTCTAAAGGCTCCGTCAAAGCCCGCTGCCAGTCCTAAATGATCACAGAGAAGTCTACTTCTAAAAGAGGAAGTGGGTACCACTTACTGGACAGCAGCCCAGAGAGCCCAAGTGCCTTGCTCAGGGTCACAGAGCTAAGACCAGAATCCGGGGTTCCTGACCCCCATTCTGGGAGTTTTTCTTGCCTTTCACTTGAGATGGCCAAGTTCAGTATGGCATTATCTCAAGTTCATCCGTTTACCCCTGCCCGCCCTTCTAAGTCACAGGCCCCCATGTCTAGCTATTTGCTTCATGGCTGTATGGTTGACCAGCAGCTCAAAATTACGAGTGAGACTCTTGTACCTCAACTTCGTTCCTCTCTTTTCTCTTCTCCATTTTTATTCATGAGTCCTTCCCGGCCATCTTGCCTGGACACTTCAGTCAACTCAGACACATCATTTTCCCTTCCCCTTCAGTCGCTGAGTTGATTCTAGCTTCCCTCTGCAGCATGCCATGTGTTTTCTAATCCATATCTTTGCTGTCGCCGGGACCATAGCCATCACCTTATTCTTTTTGCTCCTTATACTTTTCTTTACTGAGCCCCTTGTCAAAGTTATAAAATGGCATCCACTTTGTGCAACTAGTGACATAATGTAAGTAAATAGTGGAGAAAGAAAAAGGGACAAGTAAGTTTTCCATATCCTCTCCCCCT
The DNA here is from genome assembly GCF_922984935.1 of Meles meles. Taxonomy (NCBI): domain Eukaryota; kingdom Metazoa; phylum Chordata; class Mammalia; order Carnivora; family Mustelidae; genus Meles; species Meles meles. Next base: position 99,108,048 of record NC_060068.1, read on the forward strand.
ACCATATCTAATGTTAATAATTTGATGTTATAATTTGATGAATATTTGATATAGTTATATATATATTGATATATTTTGTTATAGTTTGATGAATATTTGAAAATAATTTGATGAAAGGTTCTTTCAGATCTTTCTCCTGCTCACACAAAAACATAATAAACACACTTATATATAGTATTTTTTGCTTTTGAAATAGAGTCATATGTTGCAAATTGATCTGTGGCTTAAAGATTTTATTTATTTATTTGATACAGAGAGAGACAAATCACAAGCAGGCAGAGAGGCAGGCAGAGAGAGAGGGGGAAGCAGGCTCCCGGCTGAGCAGAGAGCCTGACATGGGGCTCGATCTCAGGACCTCGAGACTATGACCCGTGCTGAAGGCAGAGGCTTAACCCACTGAGATACCCAGGCACCCCTGATCTGTGGCTTATTTTAAAGTCAAGATATAGATTTAACTTGTGGGAAAAATAGGTGTAGGACAACCCATTGTGTGGCCCTCTTGTGGTGTTACTCCATCACATCCCACGGTTGGCTATTCAGGGACTGGGTGGGACATTTTTCAGCTCACCCTTCCTGTTACCCTCTCTACTTCCTCTGCTCTGCTCCATGCTGAGGGGCTGTCTGGCCTGCAACTGTAGGTCCTTTTCCCTTCGACTCCTACTTGGATTCAGTTCCTTCAGCACAACTAGGAGATTGGAAGCCAGGGGCACCGCGGAGGTCAGGGCATCTCGCCCTCCTGATTCCTTCCTGCTGCTCACCGAGGAGTGGCTGCCTGCCTCTCCTGAAGGTCCCAGCCCCAGTCAGACAGAGCTGTGTATACAGCAGCCCTCTTCAGCTGGGGGACTACTCCTGACCCTGGTCGGCTTCAGGCTGGGAGTGGGGTGGCTTCCTGCCTTTGGTGGGCCTTCAACACCGCCCGTCCGTTTAATGGCCCAAACCCTGCCCACACTTTGTTAAAGAATCCCTTTGTAAAACTCTCTTTAATAATCCAGTTAGAGCAGTCTCACTTTTCTGGGACCCTGAATAGTAGGTATAAGGTGTTTCTTTTCTTTCTTTTCTCCCGCCGTCTGCTGCTGCTTCCACTGGTTCCTTCTTTTATCTCCAGCGTGGTTATTCTGTCAGCTTAATTTTCTCTTCTACTTGGAGACTGCATTTCATTCGTTTGCTCAAAATCCTTCGAGAGCTCCCCAGCATTCACAGAATGAAGGTCACCTCTTTAGCCGGCCGTCTTTTGCATCCCCCATTCCAGGATCCTAGGCATCGGGGACTCGGCCCAACACCACAGTTGCCCACTGAAATGCATTTCTAGCGCTGGTACAATTGGTTCTGCTACTGACTGCTTATATGATGTTGGACCACGAGCCAACATCTGTAAGCTTTCATGTCTTCTTCAATTCAGTGAGGAGAATAACAGCATTTCCCGGAAGATTCATTGATCTCTTTGAAGACTTTGTAGCACAAAAGAAATTTTCAGTAAGGATGCCTGAGGAGCTCAGTCAGTTAAGCATCTGCCTTCAGCTCAGGTCATGATCCCAGGGTCCTGGGATCAAGTCCCACATCGGGCTCCTTGTGCAGTGGGGAGCCTGATTCGCCCTCTGCCTGTTGGTCTCTCTCTCTTTGACATAAATAAGTAAAATCTTAAAAAAAAAAAAAAAAAAAAAGAAAGAAAGAAAGAAAGAAAAAGTTTCAGTAAATGTTAGTTATAAATTATTGTTCCTCAGGGCGCCTGGGTGGCTCAGTCATTTGAGCATCTGACTCTTGGTTTTGGCTCAGGTTGTGATTTCAGGGTCCTGAGATCGAGCCCCCTGATGGGCTCTGCTCAGCAGGGACTCTGCCTGAGATTCTCTCTGCCTTCCGTTGCTCTATCTCACCCCCCACAACTCTGGCTCTCTGTCTCAAATAAAATAAATAAATCTTAAAAAAGTAAATGATTGTTCTCCCGCTCTGATCAGAATTATCTCTTTGGCCGTACCTGGGTGTCCAGATTAGCCATTTTTCCCAAGGCCTACCTTGATAAGGGCTCTGTGAACCCTTCTTTGATTTCTACTGGACAGAGGATTTTTCTCTTCTTCTCTTTCTCTCTCTTCATTGACAGACTTTGCATTTTAGAGTACTTTGAGGTTTACAGAAAATTTGAATAGAAAGCTTGGAGCTCTCTCATGATCTCCCTCCATTCCCCCCACCCCAGAGCTTCCTGTTATCAGCGTATGGCCCTGGGGTGGTACATTTGTTACAACTGATGAGCCAGTATTGATCTGTTATTAACAGAAGTGATAGTTTTACATGAAGGTTCACTCTTGTGCAATTCTGTGGTTTTGAGGAATGTGTAATATCCCATACCCATACAATTAAAGTATCTTATGGCGTAGTTTCACTGCCCTCCCCAATCCTCAGGGTACCATCTGTTCACCTATTCACCACCCCCCTCCCTCCCTACCTCCCCAAACCACTAGCAACCCCTGAACATTTTATGTGGAGAGTTTGACCCTTTCTCTTGACTTCATTCACTCTCTGTGTTCATAGCTTACTTTTCCTACACGTTCTGAACCTACACATTCACAGGCAGTAGGCACACCAGTGTGTGTTTCAGGAATGAATTATTAAGCCCATTTATCCCTAGAATCAAGTCCTGGGTTGAAATTTCATGCAGTCCTTCCTGATGAAGTAGGCATTTGGCTTTTGCACAGGCTGTTGAACCAAAGGGGCACGGGATTGTGTTTGAACAAAGCTGGACCCTAGTTTTCTAGTTGGCCTGTGTGCAGAGCACTCTCACCCGTAGCTGCATAGATCTGAGGCCTAAATAGGAACAAAACAAACAAACAAAACCAAAAAGGTCATAAACAAAACACAAAGCTATCGCCTAAAGCCACACCAAAGATGACCATGATTTAGTTCCTCAAAGCACTGACCGTTCTTTAGTCTGTATTCTGCTTTCGCACACTCTCTTGGTCGCTCCCTAAACTCTTGCGTGGCTCTGCCAACTGCTGTTGGGGCTGGCGTCCATCCTGGACAGCAGCCTCCCTATCCTTCCCCTCCCAGAGTCCAGCTGGAGATGTGCTGCGTTCTTCTTTTCTCCAGCTCTGGCGCTTCCAGGGATGTTCCCACACCCCTCTTCCCCAGTCTGCCTCTTTCTCTCACCCTCCTCCCCCAACCGAACCTTCGGACACAGAGATCCTTCATGAGCCCCAGTAATCTCCCTGTGGCTCTGCTTTGGGCCCTGCTCTTGCTTCTGACAAGCCCGTGTGGACCTACGTTGGCCCATGTCGGCCCACAGTGGTCTCTGATGGAGAGCAAGGGTCTCTGATGGAGAGCAAGGATTCCTCCATGAGGTCCTTCCTACCTGAGGTCCTACATGAGGTTGTTGATAACATTGAATCCCACAGGGAGGCATTGTGTCCCCTTTCTGATTCTTTTTCTAACTACCTGAGTAGTTCAAGGAAGAAGGCTTAGCATAGTGCTTGTCTTAATTGGACACCTCCCTGACACTAGGTAACTTTGCTTTTTAACAAGCATAGCAGATCTGGGCTCTTCCTTTAGAACCCCCTCGAAGGCAGCAGAATGTCGCCAAAATGCAGTGATGTTTTTATAATATCCATTCCTAGGTTGGCTGTCTATTTTTGGTAAGTGATGCTGGCTTAGAGTAAGTACTATAGGAGTAAGACAGTGTTTACTTGGAAAATACACTTATGTAAGGATAATATTATGTAAAGGACAGTAGTACATTCTCTAATGTCAGCCTTCATGAAAGTGGCGCACACATGTCCGAGGTTTGGGCTTCATAGGCCCAGCTGACCCTCTTGCTTGCAACTGGGGCAGCCTCGTGGCTCCTCCTGTCTGCCTCCCCTCCCTGTCCTCTCACTCCTACCCTGGTTATTCACTTGTGCTGATACGTGTCTGGAACCCTGCAGAAGACGGAGGGACGTTATCAGGGGGCGAGGATTACGATACCATCCACAGCTCATCCCCCACTCCACTCTGACCCAGGGCAGGCCACGTACCTTGTCTGGCCCTCTGATAATCACCCCTTTAAAATGGTTGATGTGGGTCTGGGGAGGGAAGAATGCACACAGCTGGCCTTGATGTTCTAGTTCAGAGGAGTGAGTGGCCACCCCCTCCGGTTAGTACTCCTCTCCTGGCTACTGTTTCCTCTATTGTTAGCACCTCTTTCCTGCTTTTCCTGCCTTGGGTTCTGCCCCGCCAGGGCCAAAGTGAATATAATAAAGAAAGCAAAAATGGTGGTTCCCACTGTTACAAATCCTGCTTAGTGGGCTCTGTTTTTGAAGGGAGTGCCCTAGGTTAACCTAGCACACCTGGTCTTAAGTATGTCTGGATGATGAGTGAAACAGTGTTTTTGAGACTTGTCTGTAGCATTTCAGAGGTCTGGAACAGCCAAGACTGTGAACCTGTGTTCAGTTTCAGTAGAGACCCAGAGCCAAGAAACTGCATTTCCATTCAAGGTGTCTCTCCTCTCTCAAATCTTTCTCTTTCCGTCTGTCGCCAAGGCCTGTTTGTCATGGAGGGTCCTAGAAACAGATCCATACATGGCACAGGGAGAGTGGGTTTGGGGACAGGCTTAAGATCTCACAAAACAAACTGGGGGTTGCTGGGGGGAGGTGGGATTGGGAGGGGGGAGGGGGCTATGGACATTGGGGAGGGGAGGCGAACCATAAGAGACTATGGACTCTGAAAAACAACCTGAGGGTTTTGAAGGGTCAGGGGTGGGAGGTTGGGGGAACAGGTGGTGGGTAATAGGGAGGGTACGTTTTGCATGGAGCACTGGGTGTTGTGCAAAAACAATGAATACTGTTACACTGAGAAAAATAAATAAAATGGAAAAAAATAAAGTAGGTTATAGTATTAAACTTATTACAGTTTTACAAAAAAAAAAAAAAGATCTTGCCTTCCACTCTCCATTAACTGCTGTGAAAGAGGGAGTGGCCTGGGGCGGGGGTGGGGGGGAGCGGAGGCGCATGGGAACTTGTCCTCTGGGGAGTGTGTTTAAAAGGAGAATTCTTGGGGCTCCTGGTGGCTCAGTTGGTTAAGCACCTGCCTTCGGCTCAGGTCATGATCCCGGAGTTCCAGGATCGAGCTCCACATCGGGTTCCCTGCTCGGCAGGGAGTCTCCTTCTCCCTCTGACCCACTCCCCTCTCATGCTCTCTCTCACTTTCTCTCTCAAATAAATAAATAAAATCTTAAAAAAAAAAATAAAGAAGTCTTGGCTGAGCCTGGCTGCTGGTGGCAGGAGTTGCTGGGAGTTGTGTGGGCCCTGGCATCTCTGGCATTCCCTTTCTGGCAAGGTCTGTTCTATTTTGATTGCGAAAGTGCTCGTTCAGGTCTTCCTGAGTATTTGTGAGCGGGCCGCTCTACACTGGCTCGCTCTAACAAAGATGGGAGCTCACATATCTTCAGTGTTTGTACAGGGCTGAGTACAATAGCTCCATAATGCTCACCAGTGCCCTCAGAGAAGGCTAGCATTGTCCCCTTCGAGGTAACAGAAGCCTAGAGAAGCCAAGTCACTTGTCCAGGCCAGGTGGTGGCATTTGATGCTGGAGGTTAAGCTCCAGTCTGTGTGTCTCACCTGAAGCTGCGTACTTGACAGCAGAGCCAGGATGGGAGCTCTGGTTCTACTCAGTACCTTTCCTGCATACTCTGTTGGGTCAACAAGACTCTCTTAGAAAGCCCTTTCTCTTTCTTCTTTAAATGATGCTGCTCTAGGGGGAAAAAAAACCCAGCAAGATTTCATTCATGCTGTCTGTCCATCCCAATGTATTCTTCAGAGTGGGAATGTTTTTAGGGAGCTAACTCTAATTACCCAGTTGGGAATTTATTTTAAATAACCACCTGCGCCTTCGTCTTTAAAAGGATCTCAAGTCTCCACTGGGATCAGAGTCTGTGCTTTGTGATTTGAACACAGGTAACAAAATATTTGATTTTGGAACACATTCTTCATTTTATATTCTCCTTTTCTGTTCCTAGGATTATAGTTCTTATTCTGAGCTGCTGGAATGTCGGCAGAGTATAGAACAGATGTGTCTTAAGTACTGTTCTCAGGCTGACTTTGTTCACTGGGAAGAAGTCCACAGAGGGCTCCGGTTTCTCTGGGAGGCGTGTTCTCATTACCTCAGATAGACAGAAGTGGTGATTTAAGTTCTTTTAAGTTGAAGACTAGACGAGGAAGACTAAAATGGGAACCCACATCTCCGGTAGGCTTGAGTTCAAGATTCCGTTCTTTCATTCTCTGTTCTAGTTGGAATCCAGCCTTTTTTTTCTCTTTCGGCTCCACACCCAGTGTGAAGCCCAGTGCGGGGCTCGAACTCACGACCCTGAGTCAAGACCTGAGCTGAGATCAAGAGGCAGATGCTTAACCAACTGAGCCACCCAGGTGCCCTGAATCCAGCCATTCGTAACCACATTCCTCCTTACAGAGCTTATTTTCTCCTCCCTCTCCCTCTTCCTTCCTCCTTCCCTTGCTCTCTCTCCTCTTTTCCTTCTCTTCCTTTCTTTTTCTCTCTTCTCTCCCTTTCTCTGATCATCTCTGCATTTTTTAAGGTTGCTTTTTCTAATCATTACCATACACTAGCGAGGGTGAAAAGAATGTGCGTTGGCAGACCTGAAGGGCCCGTGCTATCCTAGATTGTAAGTTAGGTCCCTTTATAAGCTGCATAAATACACTCAGGCCATTAGGGGCAGGTTTAAAGCACTGCTTTTAAAAGTTATGGGTTCAGAGTTACTGGATCCCTTAAGTTACCCTCCGTAGAGAACTGGTCATCAGTTTGAGCCCTGGAACAGTCAGATTCAGTAGCAAACAGTAAAGAGAGCCCTGTCAGAAAGAGCCCTTTGTCGTAAGGTTTCAGGATCTGTGGTTCAGTGGTTTGGTGTGTTCAGGTGGGAATCTGTCCAGGGCCCAGAGGTAGGAGAGGTGGACTCGCTTCCAACTGGAACTAATTAGCTCTATCACTTGGAGAAAGCCACTCGCCTTTGTGCACATCTCCCCCTTGGAAAATGGGGACGGTCTCTCTTCAATATACTTAGTTTAAGGCTTTTAGAAATATTTTTAAGTGCTGTGAATAATTTGAATGGAATCAATGTAACTAATATTCAAGAGTGTTTACTGTGTTAGTTTTGTAATATGTGCGTGTGCTCACACACGCATGCGTGCACACACACGCAGCCACACTGAGAAGTGAGCGAGACGTGAGCTAGGAATTACTATCCACTCTGAGCTGATAAAAACTGAGGTTCTGAGGGGTTAAGTCCTAACTCAAGATCCCACACCTCATTAAGTTGTCCACCTGATTTTCCCAGCCGTGGGAGTAGCCAGCTGGACCTAACCTGGTCTGCTGGACCTCACTGTACTCAGCCCTTGGCAGCAGGGCAGGACCCAAGGCAGTGAGGGTCCTTGGATATTTTAGGCTCTGAGTAGTTTTATTTGGGGTTCCAGATGGTCCCGGTGTGCTCTAGAAATACCATCATTCTTCGTATAGATCATACGACATCGTTGCTAGATGTCCAGACTAGACCATTTCGCCTCTTCGGACATCAGCTCATGGATGTTGGACCCTGTCAGGGGCTGGGCATGGAAGGTGAGGAACCCTGCAGGGCCCCAGGCAACAGCCCTTTCTAACATCATGGAGGATGACTTTCAATCACAGATGGCAGATCTGCTTGTCTCGTGGATTTTCAACCCTAGCCCATGTTCATCTATAGGGCTGGTCTGTGAACTCACAGGCAAGCGTGTTTTGTAGCCAGTAAGGTTTGGTTTTATGTAACCTGGGGGTAGTCAGCAGTTAAAATATGCTGTTCTTCGGGGCGCCTGGGTGGCTCAGTGGGTTAAGCCTCTGCCTTCGGCTCAGGTGATGACCCCAGGGTCCTGGGATCGAGCCCCGCATCGGGCTCTCTGCTCCGCAGGGAGCCTACTTCCTCCTCTCTCTCTGCCTGCCTCTCTGCCTAGTTGTAATTTCTCTCTGTCAAATAAATAAACTATTAAAAAAAAAAAACTTAAAAAAAAAATAGGCTGTTCTTCAAGGCCAAGCCCACAGCCTGCCTTTCAGACTTTCCTGTGTCTGAGGACGGTTTGCCTAGGCTACCCTTTGTAGTGGACCCCACATGCATGGAAAGAGTTCAAATTAATGAAGTAGTTTAATGAGCCCCTTTAATAAAAGGTGGGGGACAAGCGTTTGTTCAAACTCTGTGAACTGAGGTTTGGATATCTCTGGTCTGCGTGATGAAAAGAAATAATATTAGCTCTACAGCAGTCCATAGAGCAAGAGTCTTGTTACTCCGATCTCTGAAACGTACACCAGGCCTGTAACCCATCTTTGTGCTCTATCTATTTAGATTCCTGACTGTTGAGCCAGAGAAGGTGTATTTAATTAGCATTTGAAGAGTTTCCAATGATGCCATCTCAATGATGCTAATTCCACTTGGCTCATGTCTTTGTAGGTACCATGGGCCCGAGATGGCTTTTGCCCCTTGGCTGATATCTGATGCTTGTTGAAGGAAGTAATGATCATGCCAGTCGTTCCCGAGGCTAGATATTCCCTAGGTGGGAGGGTGGTCATATTTCATGCCTGAGCTCGCTACCGGTGGTAGCTGGCCCCTTTCCACGGAGCCGTTTACTTCAGTTCTTTGCTAAGAAAATAAAGAACACCAGAAGAGCACTGACCTATTAGAGAGAAACCGTGTAGTCGCTGAGACTATTATATGAAGTTTCTGCTGGAGATGCTTCTTCTGCCTCCCTAGACACACAGAACTGTGCCTGGGACACACAGAACCGTGGTTTCTCGTGCTAATCTCTCACGTGGTGCTGGGCTGGCTGATGGCTGCATGAGAGCCTTTTGTGGAGTTTATAAAGTACACATCTCGTGGCCTAGAGCCAGGCCTGGGAATCCATATTCTTCTAATGTGCACCCTAGTTTGGGAAGCATAGCCCTGGGACTGCCTCATATAATTTTGCAATTACTGTTAAAACAGTAGTCCAGTTTTCTGGCCACATCACATCACATCATTTTGTGACTCAGATGGCCTTTCCATCTTAATGACATGATACAACCTCCTGTGTCCCACCCTTCACCCATCTGTTTTACCAAAACTTAACAGCTGTCTAGGATGGGCTCCAGGAATGAAGGTAAAGAGATCAAAAGAGACATGGTCCCAAGACCAAAGGAGTGTTTGCTCTAGGCAAAACAGGAAAGCAGCTATTCTAGAATGATAGAATTGTTTGAATTAAATGGCAAGGAGAGCAGGTGGAATTTGCTGGCAAGTCAGGTAATGCATCCTACAGGAGAAACCCATTTGACTGGAGGCTTGACAAAGAAGAGGGTGGTCGACAGAAGCCACGTGAACACGGGAGAAGGCAGAGAGAACTTTGTGGCAAAATCTTAGTGGCCACAGAGCCTGCTGTGTGACAATAACTACATGCGTCTTACTTTGCTGTGGTATGAAACACAAGGCCGTCCATAACGGAAACGAGGGCGGGCCTGCGGACTAATCCCAGATCGGGAGGGGCTCGTGGATCATGTGTGGTGGGACTTTGCCATTGATGTCATTCACACATCTTCCTTGCGGCACACGTGGGTGTTTCCCCTGGTGCCTCATTGATCGGTACCTCGTTCAGAGCCTCTCCCCTGACAGTATGGAGTGATGAAATCTACTCTCATGTAATCCCCGGGAGTGGGCGGAACTAAGTGGCACTTTGCTGTACCTGTGTGGATGCCTAGCCTCAATTCTCATTTTCTGGCCTTGTTCACACCCTTTTATTTCCGAAGCCGGAAGTCAGCCTGTTTGTGGGCTTCCTCCCCCATTAATCTGAGGTCCTTTTTGAAAGCCAGTTGTCTGCCTTGCCCACTTTGTCGCTGATGCTTTTCTTCTTGATCCCTGAGCTCCCCATCTTGAAACTGATCTTTTTCCGGTTTTCAGAGAAACAAAACTCATTTCTGCCACAGGGCGTGCTATTCCCTCTGCCTGCAGCTCTCCATCCCCGCCCCATCTACATGATCTTCCCCGCAAAGGCCTCTTTCCACCTCTGGTTAGACAAGCTCGCTCCCCTGTATTTTGTGACCCTTGATTCAATTTTACGTTGTTTTATTGACTTTCTTTTTCCTTGATTGCCACGTATCCCTTTTTGGTTTCATGAAAGCAGTGGCATGGTATGACTCATTAACAACAGGATCCTCTCTATGTATTTAGCCATACATATTAATTACTCGCTGGGTAAGTGGATGGATGGATGAAAGGATGGATGGACTTGAAGTCTGTCAGTTGAATTCTTAACAAATGCAATGTACCATTGTCTTTTCAAGTTGTTCCACTCAGCCGGCTCCTGCAAATTCTCTTCTTCAGGAATCCAGTAAAGCCACATCTACCCCTCATGCTGCAATCCAAACTCCAGTCATTCTTTTAATGAAATCTGGGATATTAAAAGCTGACTCTGATTGGCTCCCCTCCTGAAATATATGAACTATATATTTTCTTTTGTAAAAATATATTATACTTATTTGAGAGAGATCGACAGCTTGAGAAAGAGAGTGAGCACGAGTGAAGGGGAGGACAGAGGGAGAGGGAGAAGCGGGCTCCCCACTAGAGGGGAGCTCGACATGAGCCTTGATTCCAGGATCCTGGGATCATGACCTGAGCTGAAGGCAGATGCTTAACCGACTGAGCCACCCGGGTGCCCCTATATTTTCTTTTCTTCTCTCTCTCTCTTTTTTTAAGATTTTATTTATTTGTCAGAGAGAGAGTGAGAGTGTGACCACAAGTAGAGAGAGCAACAGGCAGCAGAAGAAGCAGGCTGCTTGCTGAGTAAGGAGCCTGATGCGGGACTTGATCCTAAGACCCTGGGATCATGACCTGAGCTGAAGGCAGAGGCTTAACGACTGAGCCACGCAGGCACCCCGATCCCATATTTTCTTAATAACCTTGGAGTGTATGTACATTGTTTCCAGTTGGATCCCTTATCCAAACTTCATCTAAGCTATAATTTTTAAAAAGACTTTAATTATAAGAAAGGCCATTTTTTCCCATAATAATGGCAACAAACACATTTCAGAAAATGCGGGAGTTTAATGAAGCAAATATGAATCCTGCATAATTTATCCACCCTGGGTTAAATACTATAGAACAGTAGAGCTATTTTATCTTTTTTCCATCCATGGCTTGTCCTACACTTTCCACCACCTTGTGTGTATGTGTGCATACATGTGTAAATATCCTGAATTTTAAAATTTTAAAAATATCCCCATGTCATTATAAAGACTTTCAAAGACTGTTTCATTGCATGATCCCAAGTTCCCTTTTTGAGAATCACTGTTGAGTGCCAACATGGTGCTAGGCACTGGCGTATGTATTATATACTGCTTTAAATATTTCTTGCTTACTGAGCCAGGAAAGATGATACAAATAGTGTCTTCCCTCAGGTAGTGATGTTTCTCAGTGGCTATGGTAGGCTGTAGGAGCAAGAGGTAGAACTGTAGAATAGTTTGAATTTGGGGCAAATGTGAAAGACCGGATCCGCAACAAATATACTCAGTTCAAACACCTACTGCATTGAGCACACAGCTGTCTTAAGTAAATAGGTTCCTACTAGACCTCTAGAACGGTGAACTGAGAAAACCTCAGCCGACCTTCTTCTCTGGATTCCTAGCTCAGAATAACTTCTGTTTGCATTCTTTTCTAGAGTGACCGTCTTCTCATCAAGGGCGGTAGAATTGTCAACGATGATCAGTCCTTTTATGCTGATATTTACATGGAAGATGGCTTAATAAAGTAAGTATGTAGAACCTTATCTTTATCTTTTTGTACTTCCTCTCTTCATCAGAGGCTCAGAAAGAAGCTTGCTTCTTTTTTGCTTCCTAGACCTTTGATCCTTTGTGTTTCATTTTTTCTTCTCCTTAAAAATGAGTCTTTTTTTGAGAGAGATAGAAAGAGAGGGTGTGCAGGGGGAAGGGCAGAGAAAGAGAGAGAGACTCCTCAAGCAGACTCTCCACTGAGCATGAAACCGATATGGGGCTCCATCTCTGGACCCTGAGATCATGACCTGAGCTGAAACCAAGAGTTGGACGCTCGACTGACTGAGCCACCCAGGCGCCCCAAAGTGAATCTTTATTTGAACCCTTCATTCTGGGTGCCCATAATCCCTTAAAATGGGAGCTCGCCTTAATTTATATGGGTCTTGTGAATGAAGTGAGAAATTTGAATTTGATCCAACCAAATGATGCTGCGGGCTCCCTTGTGTGAACTATATTGACGGGCACTCTCTGCATCTTAGGTGGAAGGTGTGACTGTTGTCCTTAAGTTGATTGAAAAAATGTGCACAAAATGACAGCACCCTAGAAATATCAGGCCTTGTGCAGTTGCTGTCAAAGGAGTTCAAGTGAAGATAAATGCCCAGAAAGGAGAAATCCCTCCAGAGGATGGTATGGGGCTGGAAAGGGCATTTGAACCGAGCTATGACTCAGGCAGAACCTGGGTGGGCTGAGCACAGATGGGACATACACCTCAGACAAGACTTTCAAATAGGTGCTTCAGGGATGTACACTTACCTTACACAAAACGATTTGTTACTGGGTGCCTGTAAGTGGTGCAGCCGGGTTCCCTTTCTGTGTAGGCTCCCTCCGGAGTGACCTGTAAAAGAGATATGGTCTGTACATAGCCTTTCATCGCAGACAACGAGACAGGCCCCCACCCTGAGAAGATTTTGGAAAAGATCAGTGTATGCAGTGCATCTAGCAGCCATCCCGGGCCTTGTTACATTTTATTTTTATATTTGTAAACTCGTGTAAGGTTCTGGCCATAGTGGATCTCTTCCTTATCTTTGAAGCCCTGGCTTAGATAGAACTTTTTGTAGGTGGCTGTTCCTTGTCAGCCCCCAAATCTAGGCTGGTTTCCCTTCTATGAGCCTTCAAAATCCCTTGTGCTCTTCTCAGTCAGCAGCGGTTCTGACACTGTTGAGCACTCTGAAGGCAAGCACCCTGTCTTGTTCAGCTCCGTATCTGAGCACGTCACCCAGTCCTTGGCACGGAGAGACTTTTATAAGAGCTACCTTTTAGTGACAGTGAAGCCTGTGCCAGCGGCAGTTAAATGTTTTACCTGCCTCATTTCCTTTAATCCGCCAGCAATCCCACGAAGCAAGTGTGATTACTACCTTTTTCTCAGATGAGGAGAAAGAGGAGCACAGGGAGGAAGTAACTTGGTAACGATCAACATATTAATCAAGTACATTGAATGAATGAATGAATGAATGAACTTGCATGAATGAAGATATTCTTGTTTAGTCGCCTTACCTACAGGAACACTGTTGGAAAAATGGAAACAGTAGGCAAGCAAACCAACATGAAACAAGAATTTCTTCAAAAGATAAGCCCCAAATGATCTTATATTTTTCTCTTACTAAGGAATTATGGTGTATCGTCAGCTCTCTTTGGAGATGGCAAGTTCCCTCATTTAGAGATTCTTAGAGATGGAAAAAAGGTAGTACCTAATACTTCTTCCTCATTTCAGAGCCCATGATGGGTATCCCTAATTGATCACAGCACTTTACACAGTTGAGCCTTAAACGCAGGCTCAGAATCCATCTTCATGCCATGAGCCAGGCATCTACTACTAGAGATGCCGTCTCTTCTAGAAGAGAGGGGAAGGCCGCTTGCCAAGGAGTTACGGAAGGGATGTAACCATCAGATATGTGTGTGTCGGTGGTAGAGCGAAGGGTGGGTCTTCATCCAGTCCTGACATTAGGAAATCACAGAGTGTGAAAACAGAAAGAATTCCCTCCAGTGGTTACATGGCTGTTTGTCTGTCTGTGGATGTTTATAGAATGCCTGCTATTTGGAAAGTGGTTGCCCAAGGCACAGGACCCACACTATGTCACATGCTTTGGTGGCTGTCCTTGGGACCTACATCGCCTCTCCAGGACCTCACAGTCTCTGAGGGGGACTGAGATAGCTGTATTTATTCAAGGGACGTGACATGACCAGATACGGTCAGTAACCACGGTTGAAGTGGTGGAGTAGATGAGATTCAAGATGGGAAGAGGGTACTGTGTGGGATTAGCATGTTTATTAATTACCATAGCTGACGCTTACAGAATTTTCCTGTGCCCAGCAGTGTTCTGTGGGCTTCATGCATAGTAACACTTAACTTACACCCCAAACCTTTTGGAGGAAACATTTTTATTACATTTTACAGAGGAAGGAATTAAGACACAGTGAGGTTAAGCAACTTGGCCAAGGTCATAAAGCCAGTAATTAGCAGAGCCAGGATCGTGAACGCACATAGTCTCCTCTAGGGCAGATCTGCTCTTAATTATTAGACCTGGCTGTCAGTTGGGCTTTGACCAAAGAGGGGAGATGGAAGCCAAGCCTTCACTTGAGGATTCATGTGACCTTGAGTGGCTCCGTGGAGAAAAATGGGGAAGGCGTTTCTGTTTCAGACATGGTATTCCACTCGTTTTCAAGATGGTGGAAACACACAAGCAGTCACACACACATGGGCTGGGTAACTACCTCTTCATAGCCTTGGTTCTCCATCTGCTTCTGAGGAAGATCAGGGAGGGAGAAGAATGGGAATATAGGGGCCAGTATCTGGACTCTAATCGAGGTACAGTCAGAGGCTGTATTTTTTCCTTGGTGTGTTTTGAATTGTGGTGGCTCTGGAATGGCCTGGGGCGAGGGTGGGGGGGATGTGGTGAAGTTAACCTCTTAGGGATGTCAGGAATACTTTATTTTAGTTGCAGAGCTTATTATACTTTGGAAGGCCACTGGTGGACTTCTTAACTGTTCCAAGAGGAAGTCTGTCTGGGCTGGCTGCCAGGGAATGTGTTCGTGCCACTGGTAGTGGGGTACAGGTCTTCCCGACTTAGGACATGTTTAGTCATAATGTTGAGGCTTGTGACTTTTAAGTCTCCCTAGAATTAACTGGCCATTTAAGCCAAAGGTGTGAAGTCACCTGTAAACCAAGCAACATCAGGCAGTCCATGAGGTAACATTTGGCCAGGAGCAGTTGTCTTTGTCACTTGTCTGGGGTAGGCAGTGTGTCTCTGGAGTGCTCATCAGCTTCCTCCCTACCCGGTCCCCTTTCTTCCTTACGGGGATGCGCCACAGCTTCCTGGGCAAAGGTGTGTCTGTTACAGGTGGTCACCCTCACCTCTTGCTTCTTGATGCTTCTGCTAAGATGTCCACCGCTGGGTGTGTCCATCTTTGGCTTCTGCCTTTGGATCTGCCTTTGGCTGTGATTTATAGATAAGTTATCAGGGAAGGGTGGAATTGGGAGCCAATGTACAAAATGACTCCAGCAGATCCCTCTTGTGAGGAACACAGATGCTCTCGCTAAAGAGGGTAGCTAAGTTCACATACGTAGTCTCTAGAAGATTCATTACTTTCTTCAGTCTCTCCTAGTGGTTCATTATTTTACATTCTCTTAATCCTTTTCCAAATGTTACTTTCCACCCTTCCCTAAGATAAAGAACAAAATGAAAGGGATGCCAAAAACACCTATTCTTTAAAAAAAAATTTCTAATGCACCTATATTGTAGACATTGTCCAACCCACAGGATTATAGTGTGAAGCCAGGACCCATGGTTCCACCCAGCAGCAGATTAGCTCATTTTGCATCTATAAAAGTTGTTTTCTGGGTGTACACCTGTCTTCATTTGTTTCTTGATTGTTCGGCTTGCCAATCACTTGCAAAGACCACTCCGATCAATACAAGTTGCCATGTCTCAACTTTTTATAATCCTATGTTTGTCTTCAAAGTGGCTCTTTTAAATGATCAGTTGCTTTCCTGTGTCACCAGGCAAATTGGAGACAATCTGATTGTCCCTGGAGGAGTGAAGACCATCGAAGCCAATGGGAAGATGGTGATCCCTGGAGGCATCGATGTCCACACTCACTTCCAGATGCCGTACAAGGGAATGACCACCGTGGACGACTTCTTCCAAGGGACTAAGGCTGCCTTAGCGGGGGGCACCACCATGATCAGTGAGTCACCCGGCCCTACACATTCCTGGTCCCAATAAGTGACTCTTTCACTGACGGGTTAACCCCGTGCTCTCTGGTGGTAGCTTGCACATGTCTGTCAGTTTGGTGTACAGATCTTCTGCCTGATGGGATCTGAGGAAAGCAGGTGGTAGTGAGGAGCCTGGCAACTCCCTGAAGTTGCCTAGAGGAGATTCATGGGGCTCAAGGCCAGGAAAACAGCTGTCCCCTCTTGTCCACCTGAGAGCATGGCTGGGTGTGTGGCGGGTGGGGATCTGCAGTCATCTCCGGGCCGGACACTAGGAAAAGTGTGGAGATGGGCTACATGTTATTTTAGCATTTCCAGTTCGGGCCCAAGGTAGGAAGGGGCAGAGGGTGCAGGCAGAGCTGTGTGGATGGGGCTTAGCCTCCCTGAGAGGGAAGGGTAATGGGGACCTGCAGTGCTTGAGAAACTCATGGGCTTTGGTGGCATTGACTGTTACCTGCTCTACCCTGTCTCTTGACCAGTTCCTAGCTGAAGATGAGGCAAGTGGTGGGGGAGGTTCCCCCCCCCTTTTTTTTCTGTTTTCTTTCTTTCTTCCCTCCTTCCCTCCTTCTTTCCTTCCTTCCTTCCTCTTTCTCTCTCTCTTCCTCTCTCTCTTTTTTTTCCTGGGAACTATTGCAATTCCAGAGAAACCTAGGGAGTTGCATGCCACTGGATTATGGAACAGATAGCATTCCAGGGCAGTCCTTCCTGTTCCAAAGGAATCCCAGGGAACTGGGTCCCCTCCCAGTCCCAGGCCTAAACTTGGTCAGCAAGAGCACTGTTTATTTTACCACTATCTATACCCATCCAAGAACACAGAATGGCTGAGCTGTGGAGTGGCTCATTGTTTTCTGCCTCCTTTGTGACTGGAGCTTTAGCAAGGTTGGTTCCCAGCAGGTTGGGTGTGGAAGCTCAGGAAAATTGCACAAAGGCTATAAAAGGTGCAATTTAGGGAGACCGAAGCTTTTCTCCAATTGAAGGGAGGAAGCCAGCTGACCTCTCAGCAGCTGCCTGCCCACCAAAGCCCTGATGCCGGTCCAGACGTCAGGGATGCGGCTCCTGGCATCTGCTTTCTGATAAGCGCATGTGGGCAGCCTGTGGTAGGAGGCTGAGGAAGTGAGTGATCCTGGTTTGGCTTTCTGTCTTCCAGGCAGGGAGCTGGGCCTGTTCAGTGTCCAGGGAGTGTGTATTGTGCATGGTCTTCTAGGTTAGGGAAGGAGCTAGAGGGAAGCCAGAGCTTCAGGGGACGTGAGAAAACCATACTAAGAAACCCAAAGCTGTACGTGTCCTTCCTAGATAATCCAAGCCCCTGGATAGGCAGCCAGAGAAGAAAACCCATAAAGTCCACGTCCCTGTTATAGTCTGGCTATAGTTTCCTTCCTATGAAGCAGAAACAGGATTAAAATAGACGTAATGTGTCTTAGTGGTGTTTTAGTATATCATTTCACAAATAATCCTGGCATGGATGTCTTTCCGTTTACCTATTTTCATTCGACTACAGCATTTAAAATGGGTGCCTAATCATCCATTTTATGAAGATGTATTTATTATGTGGCCAAACTTCTCTACCGTTGAAGACTTTGATGGTTTCCAGTTTTTCACCTAAATAAATATGTAGATAATGTTTGTAGTGGCAAGCATCTTCAGCACCCACATTTTGCAAACAGCATGTTTATTTCCTTGGGAATAAGTCTTAGACACAGGCATAATCATCGAATTAAGGTATGAAAAATATCAAGATTTTTGATGTGTGTTTCACAGTTTTTCTTAGGGAAGTTGTATCAATTTGCATGTCCCCTCACCTGTCCAAGGGAGGTATGGGGGTGGCCCTTTAGTCTTAGCCTTCCCAATTGTAAATGTCATTATTTTGAATAGTGCTATCCACGGTTGCAGGTGCTGCAGGAGTAGATTTGGGCCTTAAAAGAAAAAAAATATATAATTTATTTATTTTTTTATTTGACAGACAGAAATCACAAGTAGGCAGAGAGAGAGAGAGAGAGAGAGAGAGGAGGAAGCAGGCTCGCTGCTGAGTGGAGAGCCCGACTCGGGGCTCGATCCCAGGACCCTGGGATCATGACCTGAGCCGAAGGCAGAGGCTTTAAACCACTGAGCCACCCAGGTGCCCCAGAAAACATATATTTTTTTAGGATTGTATTTATTCTAGAGAGATAGAGAGCAGGGGGAGAGGGACAGAAGAGAGGGACAGTCTCTGCCCTGATCTCGCTGCAGACCCCAAGATCGTGACTTGAGCCACAACCGAGAGTTGGACACTTAACTCACTGAGCCACTCAGGTGCCCCACGTAAAGATACTCTTGATAAAAAGTTTACATGGAAATGAGATCTGTGGGCTGAGCATCAGGTTTGTGACACTGGCCCTTCGCTATGGCAGGAAGCACGAGGACGTCAGTGTCCTGTAATCTGACGTCACTTTAATTACCCTCTTTCCAACTTAGAGGGGAGTCTGACTTGCTTCCCGTAATACTGGCAATAATGGCACATAGTAGGCACACATTGACATCATGGGGCACTTACTGTGTGCCAGGCATCAGGTGAGAATCTTTTCGTGCATTTTGCCATTTAGTCACAAATATTAGTAATATTAATAATAATATTAGTAACAATAATATATAATTACTACTACTAATAATATTAGTAATTTAGTAACAAAATTAGAAGCAAGGAACTATGACATTCCACCCTCTATCCCACTGAGTACTGATGTCAAGGATGAGAAAATAGGTTTAGAGAAGCTAGTAGTTTGTCCATGAACAACATGGCTAAGTGACAGTTAAATGATCAGCAATCTGGAAACTGCCAGAGAACACTTTCTAGGGTGAATTCCATGCTCAGGAAATAGTGGCTTCTCAGTGTTAGCTAAACAAGCGGGAGCAGGCCTGTGCAGGGGGGGAGCAGAGGCGGTGTCAGTGACTTCCCCATCTGGGGCCTCTGTCGTTCAGTTGACCACGTGGTGCCGGAGCCCGAGGCCAGCCTCACGGAGGCTTACGAGAAGTGGCGAGAGTGGGCGGATGGGAAGAGCTGCTGCGACTATGCCTTGCATGTAGACATCACCCACTGGAACGACAGCGTCAAGCAGGAGGTGCAGAACCTCATCAAGGACAAAGGTGAGCCCCCGTGTGCCTGCCTCCCTTCTCCCTGCTCAGAGCCTGGAACCTTAAGGGGTACCGCTGCGTTCCAGGCACTCGGTCTGGGTGGATGCCATCTCACTCCTTTCGGGACCCACATACTAGGGGATGATTATCCTCAGGCTGCAGGTGGAGAGCCTGAGGTTCAGAATAAGTGGCCTGGGATCACAGAGCTAGTTAGCAATAAAAGTATCCAAAGTTTGTGCCCTTCAGCTCATGCAACACTGCCCATTTGACAGAGGAAGAAACTGAGGCCAGGAGAGGTTAACATCTTATGGAAAGTCACACAGTCCATCTTATGGAAAGTCACATTATACTTATACGAGATTAGGAATTTTTAGCCTTTGTAACTTATGCTCCAAAGATCAAACCATTACGTTCACAAGGCAACGGCATTTGTGGGAGCAAAGACGTGTTCTTACTCAGGCTTCGGGCTTAGGACATGGAAACGTGGGTGTCCTCTCAGTGAATCCATGATTTAGGTTTCCCTGGTCTTCTTAGATTCTTCTGTTCTCTACTTCCTTCTACCTTTCGATCGTAAGATATTTTGCCTACCCGCAGTCTCCCCCATACATACACACAGACACACTGTGTGCTTGGCATCATTATGGGGCCTGCGGATTTAGGGAAGTGTAAGGTATGGTCACTGCTGAACGTCCCAGGCAAAAGGAAGCAGACAAGTGAAGGGCAACAGGATAAATGCCACAGGGTGCAGAATATCATTGTAATAGTAATAGCATTACATAATTTCATTACAATCACGGTCCTGATACTAACATACCAACATGCATTGTTACAACACTAACCTAATAAGACTCTTCTTGGTGAGCCGCCTTGGTGCAGCTGCTGGAGGGCAGTGGCGAAGAGTGGGCTCTGGGTTGCAGGGGACAGGACGGGCTCCCAGAGGATGAGTTTTCTGTTCCATGTCCCTCCTCAACTGATGAGCTCTGCCCAGACTCTCCTGATGCAGGATGTGAGATTACAACCCCCTCCTTTCTTGTGATTCCTTTCACACTGGGCGTCTCAACTGGGGTAGAAAATGGAACAGCTTTACCACTTCCCTTCCAAAGGGCCCGGGTCATTCCACAGATGACGCAGAGGCTTATGGGAAGGGTAGTGTTGGGAAAAGCTGCCCCGAGCTGAACCACTCTGGGTAGGGAACTTCTCACATTACAACCCGCTTTTGGCCTGGAACGCTGTGGGCTGAGATGGCCCTAATGGTTGGAGACCAAAATTATCCTCCTTTCCTCAGAATGACTCCCTGTTCCCCAGCCCCACCTATTTATATAAATTGCTACACTAATAGTCTCTTTTGGGGTGAAAAGTTAAATTGCCCTTTCCCTATAGCCCTTACAGCTCATACACGGCACACCTTGACTTCTGTCCCTTAGCTGCTGCCATCCTTTTAATAAAAAAAAGCCAGCAACCCGAGGACATGGTCTCCATCCTAGATGAAGCTCCCTGAACCCCCTCCCCCCAGGCTCTAGTGTAGAGTAGGCATCCCTTAACTGGCTAAATAAACCCATCCCAGGAGCTCCATTAATGAAGCTCAAATACGGTGGCTGGTTTGGTGCAGAGACTTCAGTATCTGTTGTCTCATTTGACGTTTCCAACTGCCTCACGAAGCAAGCTCTTGTCATTTTTCCATTTTATAGGTGAGGAGACCAAGAGGTGAGGTATTCCGAGCTCACTGAACTAGTATGGTTGCTGTCCCCGATTCTCGGCAGTGTGTACTGCCTCGAGCAATGGCAAAGCTTATTGACCCTCTGGGCTGGGGAACGGGTCGGGGGAGGCAGACAGAGACACCTCAGAGCTCATTCTGCTCATTCACGTAGGCATGGCTGCTTTTGCACGTGAGGAGAGAACGGAGAATGGGAAGCATCTGCTTTATGTTAGACAGGCTCCTGTAATGCACTGGGACCCCTCGGGCGACGGGAGCAAAGGAAGGAGAGTGGTCGTGCTAATATTGTCCTCTTCCTGTTTCCCCTCCCTTCCCTCTCTTGCAGGGGTTAACTCCTTCATGGTTTACATGGCCTATAAGGACTTGTATCAAGTGTCCAACACAGAGGTAACAAGCCATTGCTGTGTGGTTTGGGGTATCTGGATGGGTTTTCCATTGCTGCCGATGACCTTGGCTCTTGGAGCATGACTCACTGTGGTTGCTGTGGGAGGCTACTGGGCCCGAGTGCTTCTTAAAGCCCTCAAGGTCTATGCTGTGTTTTAAATAAGGGAGCAGGCAGTGTGCCCATGGCAAGGCGGATCGGGAGCTAGAATTTCCATTGGCAGCAACTTTCTCAAAAGGACAAGAGGAAAGGCACGCCAAACTCCATGTAGCTCACAAGCCCTAAACCCTGCATGAGCTCGGTGGAGTTTGAGGTGTTCTGCCTCGCAGCATTAAGGAGGGCCTTCTGCTGTTTGGGGTAGCAGCTTGCTTCTGACTCTCCCCGAGGCAGTCTCGTGGCATGTGCTGGTTTGAGATGATTCTCATGTTTTCAGAGGAAATGCGAAGAACAAATTCCCATCCCTCCCGGTCAGGAGGTTGGGGGAGGTCTACCTTGAAAGGTTAGGGAATCGGGGAGGCAGCTTTCCCTTGAGCTGCTGGCCTGGCTGTAGCAGCTCTCGGGAGCACTTGTTGAGAAGGACTGTGAAGGCCTGTCTCAGTCAAACAGGATCGAATAGCATTAAAAACGTGCTGTGCTCGAGGCACAGCAGAAGGCTCTATGGGACTTTGTTGTACGTCTGCCCTGTCCCCTGAGGAGACACGATGTGTTGTTTATAGAGACAGTTTCCTAGAGTTCCTGTGGACTCGCACTCTGGCCGTGGGTGTTTTAGCCTGTGTTTTCTGCCCTAATCCCTGATTTCCTCCCTCATTTGTTTTACCGTGGCCCTTGTGATGGACCCCTGCGTGGAGTTGCTGAAAGACTCAGTGGCTTATGAAAGTGACAGCAACTCCTTTCTCTTTCAGCTCTACGAGATCTTCACCTGTCTGGGCGAGCTGGGGGCCATTGCGCAGGTTCACGCCGAGAATGGGGATATCATTGCCCAGGTAAGGCCGCGCGGCTCCCCAGGGTGTGCTCTCTGCATGGGCTTGGGTCTCGGGCCCGTCTCTTCCCTTGTTACTTCAGTATTACGTGAGCTCTTAACAGGCGTGAGGCTCCATCCTGAACCCTGTGCTAAAAACAGGACCTCCATTAAAGAACACACCAGGCTAGGAGGAGGCAGTGAAGGCAAGCGAGGGAGAAAGCTGAGGACGCTGCAAAAAGGGGGGCTGTCTGGCCATTCTCGGGGATCAGAACAGGCATGCCAGAAGAGGTTTTCAAATTGGGCCAGTTAGTGGGAGAACATTGCTGATTCTCCTTGTAAAGTGAGTCCAAGCTATGGGACAGTCTCTGTCCTAGAGAAAAACCCTAAAATAGCACTTCTCAGAAATCTGTTCCAGGACTGTGGAGCACACAGCTTTAGGTAATAAAGAACATGGGTCTTGTGGGGATCAGACGCCCCACTGGTTTCCTAGAAGTTGTGCTGAGAAACCTGAGGCAAGAGTGAGGAAAGCGAGGCCCCAAGGCCCAAAGCGATCGTTTATGAGGAAGCAGAAGTCACTCTCTCCATCTCCTGGGTCGCTTAATGGGCTGGATGCACAGATGGGTCTTAGCCAGTCTGTTTATCTCAAAAGCATTCAATATTGGCCTCCACTAGGAGGAGGCCGCCAGAAGAGAGGGGGCCCTCTTGGTTCATTTAATAACATTCGTAGAAAAACCATTCTGCATTCTTTCAAAGAGTATCTCCTGAGTGCTTTGTGCCGGGCACAAGGTTACTGAGGTGAGCCCAAACAGATGCACTCCGTAGCTCACTAGTCCTTGGACTGTGCCTTCGTTTTAGAAGTCGTCGAGGACTTGGGGGATGTGGTCAGCCAGGTGTGGGAACCGTGGGGCCGGCCCTCATCCCAGACCCGTGAGCTCCTAACGGGAGCTGCCACGTGGTGAACACCTACTGCCGTGTGCCGGGCACTCGTATGTGCTCTAGTGAACTGTCCCTCCCGCTTCAGCTGGCCCTTCAAAGATGGCTACCAAGTTCTGTGGAGGAGGATATGGGACTCAGAAGGATTTGGTCACCAGCCCAGGATCACAGTCAGTAACGGGGAGAAGAATATCTTAGCTCTGAGGTGGGGTGACCTCCCCAAAGCTGGTGTGTCCCGGGCCTCTTGCCCCACCAGTCCTGCTGCAGGCCCCCCAGAGACACAGCATGTCCCGGCCGTGCAGGACTTCAGCTGTTAGGATTTCAGATTCTGGATGTTATCTCACCAGCGGAGGAGGGGAGCTACATGTGTAATTTCCTCTTACTGACCAAATTAATTAATCAGACCCCTGACAGATTTCTCCCACGTTCCCCCACACACTCAGAGATAATGAAATCATTTTCCGAAGAGGGTCCAGTGCTCACGGCAGACATCCCCGTGGTGGTAGAGCCGTCACTCCTCTTGTTCTGCATTTTTGGCACAGCTGCCAGAGGACCCGGCCCTCACATGCCCTAGAAACCAAACTCTCTGCTCCTCCCACCAAGCCCGTGTGGGGGCAGATGGGCTCTGATGCTAAGCCCCCTTTCCGGCTTCCTCTGGTGACTCCTTAACACCGAACTGTCCTTGGTTACCCCCCATCCCCTCTCTTCTCTACCTTGTGAAGGCTCCGTTCTCAGTCAGGGAAGGTTTCTTGTGTGTGCTTATTACATTCAGATTGAGCTGAAAGATTTTGTCACATTGTCTAAATGAAGGCAGCTGCTGTTTTCAGAGTTGATGGATGCAGAAGTCACCAAGGAGCAAGAAGAAGTCTCTCTCTCAGGGGTATGCTCCATGAACATTATCAAATCAAAAGTTTCAAGCCAGCAGGACCATCTGAGAGGGTAGCATCTTTAGCCATTCATCTAATAGGGTTTGTAGAGCACCTACTATGTGCCAGGGCTTCGAGAGGGAAGATGAATAAAACAGGGTTCCTTTCCTCGTGGAGCAAACCAAAATTGTGCCATGCCCCTAACTGGGATGTAATTACAGCAACGGTCAGGGCCTCATGGTGCTCATGGCCCCCGCACCCAGGTAAGGGAGCTTTGAAGGGTCTTGTGTGCCCTTCTTAACCTTTGACCCTAGGGACACCTTGGCTTTTAGAATGGGACCTCCCAGCATGAGCAGTGCCTTGAAGTCCCCCGCAGAGCTTCAGGATTCCTAGGATTCTCCTGGTTCCGGAGGTTCTGATGTAGGAGGTCGGTCATAAACGGCAGGCACGCCATGTGACTCTGCTGGGAAACCATGACTTGAGCAAGCTCCCTCCTGCTCATGGTGCCCGTGCTCTTGAACAAGAGAGACGTGACAGTGTCAGATGAGACAGAAGAGGCTTTGTAGTTGGACACCTCGACCTTCCTGTGACTTCAAGAGGCAACGCAGAGTGGAGACTCTCCAGAGTTCAGAAGAAATTGTGTTCAGTCCAAGTTTCGAGAAATGGAACAGTAAGAATGAAAAGTGAAGTTCTTTTGCTGCAAAACTCAGCCTTTGACCTTTTCTCTAATCCTGCTGTAGAGCTGGAGACGGAGATCATTTCACTTCTCACAGTCGCTGAGAGTGTATGCATCTTTCTTCCCACACCTCTAAAATGATATATATTATTAAAAACAAAACCAAACAAACAAACAACAAAAACAGAATAGTTCTTTCGCAGGGAGAAGGACTCCTGTCCTTTCTCCACTTCTCATAGTTCCAAGGTGCACAAGGCTTTGTTCAGGTTCCGCTCTCTCCCTCATCTCCCCCGCCGCAGTGCACACGTTCGTTGGCACTGATCTTCGTACTTGGAGACTGAAGGCCAGCAAAACCGCACAAATGGCGGCTGAGGATTCCTGCCAGTCCCAATTAGCCCATGCATGTGCTCATTGCCCAGCCACCTGCTCCTTCCAGAAAGCTGGCCGCAAGTCTGAGGAATTTAGCCATCAGCTGTGAGGGGGTAGGCCGTTTTGTCACAAAACAGACTAATTAAATAGAATCTACTTCTCCGCCATCTTGACTCCTCCCCCCGACTAATTAAATAGAATCTGACCACAAGACTGAGTCAGGTAATGCTGTTCGGAGACATCATTTTGTCTGGTTAAATTCTGAGTCCTTTTGTTTCGGGCATACATCTAAACGACAAGAAAGCCCAAGGACTTTGTTAAAGCGCAGATTCCTAGAATTTCTCCTCTCCATCCTGATTTGGAGAAGGCCAGACAGCCACATGGCTGCAAAAGCGAGCCGGGGTTTCCTGATGTAAGGAGGCGGGGGGCAACTGGACTGTTGCAAAACAGCAGGAGACACTAAGGAATAAGTGAGCTGGTGTGACTTTTGATGTATATTGGCGAAAAAATTCTGGTACTCTAAGACTGCCGTCCTTTTAATGAAGAAAAAAGCCACCACTCCGAAACGTTTTTTTTCTCCTCTTAGTTAAGACTTGACCCTATTTTACAATTCCAGATGGAATCTTAACAAATGTATTCAACACACACATTTTATTCTCTTTTCCCCTTGATCACTTTTCCTCACATTAAAAGATAGCAGCGTGGTTTTCCACACCTCAGTGGAGCTCTTGTCTCTTTCTCTTTTCTCATTGTAGGAGCAAACCCGGATGTTGGAAATGGGGATCACTGGCCCAGAAGGCCATGTGCTGAGCAGACCAGAGGAGGTGAGTTGTGGGGATCTGGGGACTGGAGTGGGGAACAGGACAGCGGTGGAGGTGCTCTGTCCTTCCAGCATCTTCTGGGAGACTCGTGTGACTCCAGTCCCCAGCAGCCCAGCGTATGGCCCACTGCTCATTTGTCCTCTGGAGAGTTTGTGTTCCGCCTGCCTTCCCAGGCACCTGCTTACATGGTGTAGAACAAACCTTGAGGAAAAGTGAGTAGAGTCTGTGAGGACCAGACAGCGATATTGGAACATTTGTTCCAAAGGCCACACGTCTGATGGACCAACTCAAGGGACTCAGCAAAGTAGAAGGCAACATAAGGAAAATGCTTACTTGTGGCCTCTCATCTCTTTAAAGAGGACACAGGGTAGAGGATCCTCCACACTGATTCAGCTGGCGAGGTAACACCTAAATCCTTTCTTAATCAGTGTCCATCTCAAAGACATTTCCATTTCCTCCCTTATTCCATGTTATGTTCTGAGTCCTGCCAAATAAAATACCGGCCACAGGCGCAGTAGGTGGAGTGGGTGTTTCATAGACTTGATGTCTATCGATTGGTTGTACAGTGATGATGGTGTCCGGGTATGGGAGTTTCCCACGTGTAAGATGAATGATGAATAGAGCCTGCTTAGCAGCTACGAGGGACTGAAAGATAATCAGTGGCTGACTGCATGTGTTTGGGATGTCGGTGGCTTTAGCTGCTGGCATAGGGCACAGAGTGTGGACTTGGCTGCCCGTATGGCCAAGAGCACACTGGCTATGGGAGGCCAGCCCTGGAGTGGCACCCAGACTGCATTTGGGGCCATTTGTGTGAGTGGCCTGAGCCTGGCTCCTGCTCTCCAGTCCCCAGCCCTCCATTCTGCGGAAGGAAGCAAGAGTCAGAATCAGAAAGAGCGTATTCCTGTTGCCTATCTCTTTTAGAGGCTTTTTAAAAATTAAAGGGTAATGCACCTACAGACAAACATCCCTATCATAAACATTCAAGGAATTTTTTCGAGCTGAATACAGGTGTGTCACTCGTGCCCCGCTGGAGAAGCAGAACTGTCAGCATTCCCGAAACTCCTCTGCGTCTGATGACATTGTTGTTCCCAGTTGAAATCATTTGTCATTATTTCCCAGCATTCGAGAAAGGTTTGTCCCCTGAATACTAGGCCCTTTCTATGAAATGCGAGCCCACACCTGGCGCTGTGCTGATTACCTTAGCTGTCCTTGCTGCTGCTCAGGGCAGTTGGCATTATTGTTGGGTGAAGAAGCAAGAGCTCAAGAGGTTAAGCCCCTGGCTCTTCCCACGTGAAGGACTGGAAAGCTGTTTCCGCGGTGTGAGTGGGCCAGGGTGACCAGCACTGTTTGTGAAACAGTTCCTAAATGCTGGTCCCTGTAGAGATTTGCTGGCAAGATGGATTTCTGTAGCAGCAGCCAGGGGATTTCTGAGCAAAGTCTATTTTTGTTCTTTGGTTTGTTTTTCCAACCCCTCCCCACCCCACTCCTCCTGTTCCCGTCTCCTTTTTAGTAAAAAGATTCTCAGCTGTAGATCCGGACAACCCTGGAAGCCCTTTTGGGTGAAGCTGGAGGGTGATGTCACCTTCCAAAGATAGTCATGTTGTCAAGGTGCTGAAGAACCCGAAGTGCTGCTGGCGGGGGCCTGGGGTCCGAGGGGTCAGGACTGAGGCTGTGGGGAGTGCAGGGGCAGCGCAGGTGTGAGGAAGGAGGGAAAGGCAGAAGAGGAGCAGCCCCTCTTCTTTTCAGAGCACACCCCACTACCATCTCCAGTGATGCTGTGCGGAGAGAGCTGAACCTGAGCTGTGCTCCTGAGGTCCGGGTGCTTCAGGAAGGCGGCAGATCTCACCTGGGGTCGGGGGCTCTGGGGGCTTGTCCCCTTGGAACCACATGCAGCTTGGGGGATGCTCGCAGGCAGGACCTGCCAAGTTCTAGAGTCTGTCTGCTGAACCACACCCACCAAGAGCAGTGGCTGGTTTGCGTTATGAAAACACCGGGTATCTGCAAGCTCTTTTTGGTATTTTTTAAAGTGTTGGGCTGCATAGGCGGCTGACCAGAATGTCCTATCCATCCAAAATGGATCCGTTGCTGATTGAATGGGAGAATGCTGGTATCCCCGGTTTGGGCTGAATCGGACTTCTGTGGGCTTTGGGCAGTGACACAGGCTCTCCCACACTGGTCAGGAGCTAAGATCAACAATAAGACCAATAGCCAGCCTGCCAGGCGCACTTGCCTTATCCCAGGGGTGGGCCAGTTGCCTTAAAGGATAAGCTCTTAGATCCTCACAGCCCTGTGGCTGGGTCCTATTACTGTCCCCATTTCAGACAGGAAACTGAGGCTTTGGGAGGTAATGTACTGTACTTGAGGTCACCCAGCTTCTCCAGCAGGACCAGAACTCAGAACCAGGCCATTTGAAAGAGCCTGAACTCTAAAGACCCTGCCTTGTTAGTAAGTAAAGGGAAACTCATTGTTTCTTACTGAATAAATTCAATCACGTTCGTTAACATGTTGGAACAAGTAGATTCTACTTTAGGGTGGGATGGAAGAAATTGAGAAGAAGAGAAGTCTCTGCTGAAAAGCCTGGGAATTATTTTCTTCTTTAAGATTTTGTTTATTTATTTTAAAGACAGAGAGAAAGAGAGAGAACACAAGTGGGGGAAAGGACAGAGGGAGAGGAGGGAGAATTTCAAGCGGAATCCACGCTAAGCGTGCAGAGCCTGACGATCCCACGACCCTGAGATCATGACCTGAGCCAAAATCAAGAGTCAGATACCTAACTGACCGAGGCACCCAGGGCCCTGGAAACCTGGGGATTATCAGTGTAACGAATGCCTGCTGGAGTTGCCACCACGGACCACCTGTGGCTGCAGGAAAGGCTTTGATGTCTGCTTACCTTTACTGGTCCTTGTTTCCATACTGGTGCTGGGATGCTGTTTTGCCAGAGAATGTGTCTGGGAAAACTGGAGAGCAAAGGCTTCCATCACATGCAGCCACTGGGATGGACACAGGGAAAGGAGGGAAGCAGCTAGGGAGGTGAGGGTGAGACTTTGAGAAGCCACGGGGAGTGCCATAACGGGGACGTGGTGGGTCAGGGGCCACCAAGTGCAGATCGTCTGGGTTTTCAGCTCTGTCCTGTATCTTCAGCCTGCAGAGGTAGGGAGTGGCAGCTGAGAAGCTCGTCCTTCTCTTGACTCCCGGGACTTCTTTTTGCAGCTGGAAGCCGAGGCTGTATTCCGTGCCATCACCATTGCGAGCCAAACCAACTGTCCACTCTACGTCACGAAGGTCATGAGCAAGAGCGCGGCGGACCTGATCTCTCAAGCTAGGAAAAAAGGTGATGGGTGCTCCCAAGAGCTCAGCACCAGCCATGTGGCTCCTTCCCCCTCTGGCTGTCCTGTAGAAATGGTGCCTCTTTTGCTCCTTGCCTGGCTTTCTGGGAAGCCCTTCTTCCATGTTAGCACAGGAGATCCTCTTGGCATCCTGTGTGGATGGCAGGACCCTGGCATTTCTCCTGCTTGGCAGGAAGGGTGGGTGGTTTGTCCCGGATGGCACAGCTTCGGTCAGTGTTTTGAGGCATCTTTTTCCTCCTTTTGGTCCTTCGCTGTCATTTCACATTATCTGAGTCTTATAAATGGACATTCTAGTCAAGATTATAGTGGGTGCAGAAGTCAAAGATCCAACTCAAATGGACTTAAATAAATATAAATTATGGGTTAAATGTGTTTTAGGCATAGCTGGATCAAGGTGCTATGATGTTGGAGCTCTATCACTCCTGATCCTTTCTTGTCCTTGCTTTCCTCTCTTTTGGCTTTCAGGGTGCACGGTGACAAGAATAAAGGCTAAGAGGCTTTATGTTGCCCTCAGCATTTGATGGGAGGTGGGCATAATGAGGAAGTAGAGTACATCTTTTCCACTGGTTCCAGCAGAAGCACCCAGGAGGGCTTTCATTGCCTCGGCTTGGTCATGGCCCCTCCCTGAACCAGTGTGTCTGCTCTGGGGATGCTGGAATTGACAGGCCAGGGTAGTAGAGGGCAGCGTGCAGGGGTGGGGTCCCACCACCTGAGCCATACAGGTTAGCACAGGTTATTTCAGAAAAGGGGGTGAAGGGGGCCTCTAAAGCATGACTAGTGGCACAGCCTTCACGCCCCAGGGCTTTGTCCCCACCGCCGTCTGACTTGTACTGTTTTCCTCCATGACTGTTAACTTGGGCTGCATTTGCTCTTCTGGGGCCAAGTGGAAGTTTACTCTCATTTCAGAGCTTTCTCTTCCGCTTTTTGTTCTTGTCTTCAGTGGCACACTAATGGGCTCTTTTGTGATCAGCGTGTGGTTGAGAACCTGGAGGTTTGGGGCCCTGTGTTTAGTTGGGAGAGAGGTTTTCCTAGGCCTGTGGGTGTAGTCGTTACCTCTGTGCCGGTGGGCATTCTGTGGGAGGCTCAGGCGGCTAAAAATAGTCCCACTGACTGACTCTGATGGCTGGGTGTTGGGCTGCCTGCCTTCTGGCAAAGGGCACCCTTTTCTTCTGGGAGGGGATTCTTCCTAATTGTCTAGACAGGCTTTGTAGCTGGCACGTTCTGGAACATCTCCTGCCTTACCCTGCTCACAGTAAACCTGATGTTTTCTTTCTCGGCTTTTAAATCTCTCAGCGTGACATGGTGTGCCTGCTCTACTGGGTATGAGTCATTGGGTGAGAGCCAGAGAAGTAGCCCAATTTTCCTTACCCATTCTTGGAGAAAGGAAAAAGAAAAGAAAACCCTAAAACCAAGAAAGCAAGCAAGCAAAATGCATGGGGAAGCCTCCCACCCGCTCCCCAAGACCACCTGCCGCACTTGCTCTGGTGCCTTCTGTTCATGGCTCCATCCTTCCTCAGGACCATTCTCAGGATGACCCGAGGGTCTCAAGGACAGAGCGCTCTATGCTGGGTCTTATTTTAGACTCCTGGAGAAGGATGCCTTGTCTTTCGCCTCCTGGCTCATGATTGTGGGCAAAAAGAGCTAGCACAGCGGTTTCTCCAGGATGCAGGGAGGCTGGGGGGCCTTGTATCAGGGCTGCGACCCTGACTCCTGACATGGGAGCCAGGAGACGTCTCGGGACCTGTCATTCTCAGAAGAGTACTCAGAGCAGGGAGGGAGGGTGGCGGGCTTCACTCTCCCATCCTGACCTGAAGCCCCGTGCTCACTCACCGAGTGTTCTTCGGCCACTCTGCACGGTGGCTCAGAATTAATATTGGGGAGCCGCCGTTTAACGAGGACCTACTGTTTGCCCCGCACTGAGATGAATACTTCAAATTTATTGTTATGTTGAATTGTCAAGGAGTCTTGGAAATAGACATTATCCCCATTTTTCAGATGAGGAAATTAAAGCACAATGTGTCAGGGTCTCCCAGCCAGGGGAGCTGCTGTTCAAACCCAGCTACAGTTACAATTTTTATTTATTTTATTTTGCTTATTCTACTCTTCCACCTAAAGATAGTCCAAAGGGAGGGTTCTTCCACTTTTTTTTTTTTTTTAAGATTTTAAGATTTTATTTATTTATTTGTGTGTGTGAGAGAGAGAAAGAGAGCATGAGCGGGGAGGAAAGGGAGAAGCAGACTGCCCGCTGAACAGAAAGCCAGACATGGGGCTCGATCCCAGGACCCTGGGATCCTGACCTGAGCTGAAGGCAGATGCTTAACTGGCTGAGCCACCCAGGCATCTCAGAGTTCTTCCACTTTCAAGATTGTATTTCTCTTAATAATACCCGAGGCTTGCCATGACCTCCATTTCTTTCTTTGTGGTCCTGTATGATTTAGTTGGGTAAATTGTTTTAGAGAGCCCTTGAAATTCTCATTAGTCTTGTACAGATCCTTTTCCCCATCCTTCCAAAGAATAAGGCTGTCATATAGGAATCATTGCCATTGATTCCTTCTTTTGCCCATGGCAGACATCACAAACTAGTTTTGAGTCTTGCAGTGAAACCAAAAGCATATTTAGAATTCTTCTGACAAAGGATTCCAGGCAACCAAAAACCAATAGATTGGAGTTTAAGGAAGGCATGACCTATTTATCATTTTGGCCATAGAGCCTTCCTACACTTTGACATTGGGGGGAACTTGAACATGGAAAATGTTAAGACTGTAGTTAGAGAAGTCCAGGGCTTTATGGGTCATCTTTCGCCCAAGATTCTGGTGTAGAAAAACTTGGTACCAACCAGCCTTCTATGAGACAGCATTTACCTTCTCTTTCTCTGTCCCTTTTTCTTTAAGAAGCTCAATTTAGATCAGTTTATTTCCTAGTATCCCTCCTCCTCGCTGCTTGGTTTGGGCGTATAAACTCCGAATTGCAGACACAGGTCCAAGAAGAGAGCCTCATCTTTGATGTGTCCCAGGTTACTGGTACTTTCGAGCAGATCACTCCTTCTAGGTTATGGAAAAACAAGCATGGTGGAAAGACCATGAGAGCCTCTTTTCCAAGGGAGCAGACTTACTTCATTGAACCAGAGCCTATCATTGCAACAAGAAGGGTCTAGCAGTTCCCAGGCGTGCTGGGGCTTTGGGACTGTATTGTGGGAAGGAGTAGCAAGGAAATCATAATCACTGAGCATCTCTTGTATGCCAGACACTTTGTATGTGCCTGATCCCTTCATTTTCAGGATCCTGAGAAGTAGACATGGTCTTATTTCATCTGTTCCAGGAGAGACCTAGTCCACATTTTAATATTTACTAAATGTCAGTGAATCTTAGAATCAGTATACATTTTTTGTTTTGCCTCAAATCTTAATTTGCCTCAAACTGGGGCTTAAAGCTGCATCTTATAACTGATGGCTTCTTGTGACCTAGGGGATCTGACATTGTTCATGTTTAGCGGATAGAACAGCAGAGGCTTAGAAAAGGTGGGTCCATGGACTTGACCCCAGGCCTGGCTGACTTCAAAGCCACAAGCCTTGAGGAGGAAGGCTAGGGGCTGTGATAACCTGAGTCAGGCCCGAAGCAGCACAGACGCCTGTTTCCTATAACCATCGCCTACAACAACCCATCGCCTGTTTCCTACCCTTGCAGGAAACGTGGTCTTTGGTGAGCCCATCACTGCCAGCCTTGGCACAGATGGGACGCATTACTGGAGCAAGAATTGGGCTAAGGCAGCTGCCTTTGTGACATCCCCGCCTCTGAGCCCTGATCCGACCACTCCTGATTATATCAACTCCTTGCTGGCCAGGTGGGTATGGGGATGAAAAGTGGCATGATCCCGTGGAAACCTCATGGGACCCAGGGTGGGGGATGAGGGCGGAAGCAGCCCATCCACAGCTAGACTCGAGTCCGCAGTGAGGAGAACCACGTGGAGAACAGGCTCTCCCCGCTCATAGTTTGCACATTACTAACAATAACCATGTTAGTAATGACTACTGTAGTTAACACATGTCACGTGCCCAGCACTGTGGTGAGATGACACACAGAATCTCATTGATCCTCATGACAACTATATGAGTGAGGGACTGTCGTCTCCATTTTACAGGTTAAGCAAGAGAGGGTCAGATCATGTAGGGCCTAATGTTGAACAGCACCTAACTGAAATTAAAGGGAGACTCATTGGTAGCTGCCCACCCCTGGCCAGGGCATATAGGGTTAGTCCCATTACTCATTTGGGTCCCTTTTATTTTGTTACCCAGAGGTGACCTCACCCCACCCCCTCATTTTCCCGATGGGCTAACTGTAAGCCCCAGGGAGGGAAAGAACTCACTTACACTCACGCAGCTGGTAAGTACACAAAAGATCCTAAACTCAAGTCTTGGCATCCCAAATGCTGATCTTAGATGCTCGCTGCTTGTCCCTGGTGGCCTCTGTGCCACCTCTCCAGTTTACATGGAGCTCTCTTCCTTTGCCAGTGGAGACCTGCAGCTCTCTGGGAGTGCCCACTGCACCTTCAGCACTGCCCAGAAGGCGATTGGGAAGGACAACTTCACAGCCATCCC
Source organism: Meles meles (assembly GCF_922984935.1). Lineage (NCBI taxonomy): Eukaryota > Metazoa > Chordata > Mammalia > Carnivora > Mustelidae > Meles > Meles meles. Next base: position 99,141,816 of record NC_060068.1, read on the forward strand.
CGAGGGCACCAATGGCGTGGAAGAGCGGATGTCTGTCATCTGGGACAAGGCTGTGGTAAGGATCAAGGTCATGGATGGGGGCCAGGTTCAGATCAGACCCTCTTGCCACTGCGTCTTTGTAGGTGAGCCCTCACACCTGCCGAGATGTTTCTGGAACTGCATGTCTCAAGCGGTTTAGGAATGTCACTTCTAGGGGGATGAACCTTGAGACTGTGAGGAGACCTTCTTCTCCAGACTGTTAGGAACTAGGAACCACGCATTCAGACCCTTCAACTGATGGTGTGAATGATCTGTACTTAAGAGTGAATTAAAATTCTTTTCTGGAGAGCGTTATCACGTCTTCTGAAAGGGCTGGATAGAACCCCTTGAAATGGTAAGCAAGTGGTGTTTGCCTAAGAGACTGAAGTCAGCTTGCTCATCGTGGATGCCCTTCCCTGAGTGTGTGGTCATCCAGGTGTACAAGTGGTTGTTGACCAGTGTCTTCTAATGGTGGGCCTGGTTTTATTTTAATAACATGACAGAAGCTGACAAAAGAAATAGCCATGCAAATGAAGCCTGTCCAAAGGTTTTAGTAAAAATAATAGTTAACTTATTAGTAAGTTGATCACTTCCTTCTCTCTCTCTCTCTTTTTTTTTTTTTACCATTTTTTTCAAAGAACTTATTTTTTTTTTTAAAGATTTTATTTATTTGACAGACAGAAATCACAAGTAGGCAGAGAGGCAGGCACAGAGAGAGGGAGAGGCAGGCTCCCTGCCGAGCAGAGAGCCCGAAGCGGGGCTCGATCCCAGGACCCTGGGATCATGACCTGAGCCGAAGGCAGAGGCCTTAACCCACTGAGCCACCCAGGCACCCCAAATTCTTTTTTTCCTTATCCAGGCTTTTTGTTCTGTAAAGAGGGAAAGTATAAATATTTTTGTCTCCTCTCTCACATACTTAAGTTTTGTTTTTTCTTCAACACTGTATATGTGTGCGTGTGTGTGTGTGTGTATGAATGAATGTATATAGTAGGTACACTCTGGAATTGTTGAAAATAAGATATATATATTTTCTAATTACCCATATGAATCATTCTCATTAAAAGAGCACTTGGAAAGGAGAGAAAAGCACAAACACGAAAAGACAAAAATCCATCATAATTTGATAACCCAGGATTAAATAACCATTATTATCATTTATAGGAGGCTCTTCCATATTTTATCCTGTGACCACGCAAATACAAACAAATGTCTAAAAAATGGGCTCGTAACCACATTTAATTTTACTGGGAACTCTGTAATTCTTTTTGGAATTAGAGGGGCAAAGAAATAAGTGTATGCACATATCCAGAAAAAATGTGCACGCCAGGAGCTCTAACTGCCTTTGGAAGTCACAGGTGAGCCGCAGCCACTGGGCACCTTGTGGGTGGGGTCTGTGCTCGTCTCCTTAGGCCGGTGTGCGAGTTTCTGGCCCCTGTGGTCACCGTGCCCCAAATGCAGGAGCCCGGTGCTGATTTTTTTTGGTATTCCCCTAGGCCACCGGGAAAATGGATGAAAACCAGTTCGTGGCTGTGACAAGCACCAATGCTGCCAAGATCTTCAACTTGTATCCCCGCAAGGGGAGAATATCTGTGGGTTCTGACAGCGACCTGGTGATCTGGGATCCGGACGCGGTGAAGATCGTCTCCGCCAAGAGCCACCAATCGGTAAGGCTGGCATGGCAGGAGAAGAGCAGCATGGACAGGGCGCGTGTGGGACCTGGTCAGGAGAGATGTGTGACTGCCCCTTGTCCCAGACCAGCAAGACCATTATGGGTCACAAACCGTACCCAATTCTCAGTAACATTATACCTCAGCAGGGTCATGGATGGGTCCGCAGGGGGCTGTTCCCAGCACAGTCCCTCTGCACAGAGGTGCCATGTCTACACCAGCCCCTCCTGCCATGACTGCTGAGGCAGTGGCCAGATCCTGGTCCCTGGAGTCCTGGCTTAGAGAGCTTTCCCAAGAGAAGCGGTATAGGGCACTTCCTCTCAACACTGCACTGGCCCAAGCCACCTCTGCGCTTGACCTTACCCCAGGAGGCCAGGGAAGGTAGGGATCCCCCCCCCCCTGCACGGAGAAGGAGGGAGAACGTGAAAAAAATTGGTCAGCAGCCCGGACAACTTCCTCATGAGGAGTTTCATGTGGAGGATAATTAAAGCCTAGTCCCTAAGGGAAAGGGCTTCATCTGTGTTGGTAAAAATAGTTCATATTTTTAAAGCATTTATGTTTCAGGCAGTGAGCTTTTCATTCACTGAATCTCTGTATTCGTCCCCAAGAGGTAGGCACTGTTGCCACCTGCATTGTATCGAGGAGGAAATAGGGGTGCAGAGAGATTCAGTCATTCACACAGTGAGTAAATGGTGAAGTTAGGATTCAGACCCACATAGCTCTGGAGTATAGACTCTAAACCGATGTCCTTGATGCTTTGCAATAATGCCTTGCACTTGGTGAATAAATGGAGGCAGGAAAGGGAAATCCCATTTTTGGTGGGGATGGCTTCTGTTTAAACATCGTGTCACATCACATTTCCTTTTGGGCTAGTGGAGACCTAAGGGTCAGGGACCTCAGCCATTTACCTAGCCTGTACGGGAGTGTCAAATGCAGCATCCTGATAATTCCCAAGCTTCTCTTTGAACATTGCCAGTGACAAAACGTACATCCATACCAGGGCCTTTCTAAAGATTGATGCTTCTCTTTGCTGGGAAGTCCCGTCTCTACTTAGCAGCCATCTCTCTCCTGGGGCTTCTACCCACCAGAGCTTACAGGGAGCATTGGAAGCCTTTCCTGGCCTTCCTGGGGTGTCTGTTATACTGAGGCTGAAGGCTGGGTCCCAGCCCAGGAAAACCGTGTTCCTCCCCTCACCATTCTGTGCCCGCACTCATGGCTTTGCCCCTTGCCCTGTCTCTAGGCTGCGGAGTATAACATCTTTGAAGGGCTGGAGCTGCGCGGGGCCCCTCTGGTGGTCATTTGCCAGGGCAAGATCATGCTGGAAGACGGCAACCTGCACGTGACCCAGGGGGCTGGCCGCTTCATCCCCTGCAGCCCGTTCTCTGACTATGTCTACAAGCGCATTAAAGCCCGGAGGAAGGTGAGAACCTAGCTGAGCCTGGGGTAGGAGTGTAGGGGAAGGGGCCTGTGCCCTATTCCAGCACGAGATCCGGAGAGGTCTGCATGCCCTGCTCCCACCTAGAGAAATTCACAGCGGTGATCTCTTCCCAAGATACACACAGGTTTCATGGTCTAGAAAAAGGGGGTCTCCAAAACTGTTTTGGCCCAAGAAACCTTTTTCAAAATTTGATAATTCAAAATAATGTCCATATATTTTAAAAAAATAACTCTTGAAGGCTTACAGGGAGAATTAGCAGCCCACACCTACCCCCAACCCCCAGGCTCATTTCTTCCATCCAGTGTTGCTCCACAGGGCAAATGTTTATGATCCTTTTAGCTAGTTCTGTGGTTCACATAAAATCTTGTTTATGTCCCTAATTTTGTTGTTAGGCAGATAGCTAGATAGATAGATAGGCAGACGCTTATCTGTGTATTTATGTATCTATCTTCATGTTACAGAGCGGTCTACTTGATAATAGGGGTGAGGCCCAGAAGTCTGTTTTTTCAGAGCCCCCTGCTACCCCCACAAGGTCTCTTCCAGTAAGACTAGGGATCCCCAGAATAGGGTTAGACCAATCCCGGGATGGGGCTGGAGTTTGATCCCTGGTCCCAATCTTATCTGTTGGAAGACATATGCTCATCGGTCCACATGGGATGGGCCAGCACCCAGCTGCTGGAAGAATGAGTCTTTAGTCATAGTGATGGCGAGCTGGGAGGCTGGCGACACTCACAGAAACTCCATACCCACCCACGCAAGCCACTCCCAGACCCCCAGTGATCCCAGTGACTGGCCATCCAGCCTTTTGAGTGTGGTCACAGGGAGGAGGCGGTTGCCAGCTCCACCTATGGGAACCGAGGTCTTCCCGCTGGCTGCCAGACTCTCTCTCTGAAGTCACCAGGCCAGCTCTATTCTGCTCCCCTAGCCCTCACTGAAGGAGGTCCACGGTCTCTTAGGGCGTGTGTCTGTTTCCAAGGGCATTTGTCCTTTAGTCTGAATATCCCTGTAGCCTGCGCTTGCTTATTTTATGACAGTGTTTTATTTATTTTTATTTTATTTATTTTAAAGATTTTATTTGAGAGGGAGCGCGCGTGCAGAAGAAGAGGGAGAAGCAGATCTCCCGCTGAGCAGGGAGCCCGACTCGGTGCTCCTGTCCCAGGACCTTGAGCTCATGATCTGAGTCCAAGGCACATGCTTCACTGACTGAGCCACCCAGGTGCCCCTTAGGACAGTGTTTTGAATCCCTGTAGCGGTCCTACCCTCTTTATGAGTGATCCTTTAAAGTTTGATGGTACGGAGTTTCATTCCACACTCCGCTTGTAGTCTTCTAGAGAAGAGAATAGAACCCAAGCCTCCCATATACGCCAGGCCTTTATTCCCTTTATTTCTAAGTCAAGCGACTTAGATCCTGCACCCAGAGAAACGATGGTCTAGAGTTAGTGGCCAAGGTGTTTGGGGAACACGGCCAGAGACAGGGTCCCACCTGAGTCATGAGCACCTGCAAACGTGATGAGGGTCGGCCCTGTGCCTGCACCTGAGTTGCTCCCGGAGGGGAGGGCAGGCTCTGTGGCCGACGTGCCCGGCGTCTTACCGTGAGCTGCCCTGTCCTGCCAGCCTCCTCCGGCCGCCAGGGGTCGTACCCAGGCCGAGGATCGCCCATCAACGCGTGTCTGACAGACCGTGGGCCCCTCTGGGGCAGGCACTGTAGTTTCAGGTGACCCTCATCCCCCTCTCCCCACACCAGGCCTAGCCCCGAGCCTTCCCAGGGCACGTGGGTGCTGGCTGGTTCCCCAGTCCCAGGACAGGTTCACAGCCACAGCGACAGGCCAGGGGTGAGACTGCAGAACCTCGCGGTTTGCCAGCTCTGCTCTGAGGTGAGGGGCGTGTGGGTGGGGCTCCCGCCAGATCTCGCCCTGCCGGCTCTCAGGACCTTGGCCCAATCCGCTGCCCTTCCGGCTCCCGCTGCTTCCGGGTCTGTAGGCGGTCCTTCCATCGGTAGCTTCCGCCTCGGGGGAACGCTGCCTTCCAGCCGGCTCCTCGGCCCCTTGTAGCTTCCCGGCTTCCCTCCGCCGCACCCCACCACAGTCTCCTTTATTCCTTCAGAGGGAAGCTCACCTACTGAGAGAACTTCCGTGATCTCTTCCGCTGTCACTATCCCCGCACCCCCTTTATTGTCTGCGTCTTCTTTCCTTAAAATGACCCTATTGTTTTTATTATTTTCTGGCTCCCACCACACCCTGAATCCCCTGACTTACCTCTGCTACCGAGCACAGATGGTAACTGTTGACAGAATCAAGGGTGATGGGCTTTCTCTGCTGCAGATGGCAGACCTGCACGCCGTCCCCAGGGGCCTGTACGACGGGCCGGTGTTTGACCTGACCACCACACCCAAAGGGGGCACCCCCGCGGGCTCCACCCGGGGCTCCCCCACGCGGCCCAACCCACCGGTGAGGAACCTCCATCAGTCGGGATTCAGCCTGTCCGGTGAGTGGGGCGTGGGGCCCCTGGGCCAAGGGAGGAGAAGCAGGTGCTCCAAGCTGGCGGGTGACCTGGGAGGGAGCCTGAGCCCTTACCACGGTCTGGGAGACAGTGGCTGGGGCCAGCAGAAAGGTTTGCACAGTCAAAAAGGCTTCCTGGTGAGAAGGCAGGATAAGGCTGGTTGAGGTTAAAGATCAGGTTAGAAGGATGACCAGTTCTGCTTAGAGATCACAACCTGCTGGGTGGGGGCAAGATGCTTCCCCTGAGGAATTAATGGTGACTTGCCACGTGAGACCGTGGGAGCTGTGCGTGGTGTTGTCCCTTCTCTGTGTGCCCAGAATGAAAAGAGAGCTTGGATTGCGGGGCTTCTTTGAACCCGGCGTTTTTACCCCTCCCACCCTCTTCTCCTGAGGGTGATGGTGCTAACCTGAGCTGCTTTTGAGTAAACACTTAGCCCAGGCTGGCCGGACCTTTCATCTCGTCTCTGCTTTAAGAACTGATATTAATAGAAAATAATTACCCAGTTGCTCCATAACCAGTCGTCTTCAAAACGGGAACAATGAATGTCGATTTGTGTCTCTACGATGAATAATTTCAGTGTGAGGGAAGCAAGACCACCCGAAGGTACAGGGAGAGGTAAAGAGGAGCAGATCTAGGGAAGGAAGAGAAGAGGAGCAAGGAATGACGGAAGCCAGAAAGAGTCGAGGGGACAGGCACGGGGAGGAAGGCAGAAGGAAAAGGCTGCAAGTTCTGAGGCAGCGTTGCCACAGGTCACGTTATCATTGTCGCAAGTGACTTTTGTCAGTTTTTTTGGCCATTTGAATTGCTTCCTAACGTGTTGGCTGCTCCTCTGTGAATGGACGTGACGCATGTGAATTCTTCCTTCGTGCTGAGGCTGCAGGGGCCAGAGCAGCCCTGGGCCAGGTTGTGAGACCTGGGACCGGTTCCCCAAGCTCTCACAGCCTCAGTTGCTGCCTCTGTTCAATAGGAACAATCCCAGTAGCTCCCTCATAGGAAAGTGGTGAGGATCAAGTGAGGTGTCCGAGGGCCACTTGAAACATTGTTTGTCGCGGGGAATGTGAGCAGCTGTTTCTTAGATCATTGGCCTTGTTTTTTTTATTATTGTTCTTAATGTTGCTGAGAGTCCGAAGGTATCTAGGTGAGAGCCTGGCTCTTCTTGGCGCAGATGGGTGTTCCCCAGGAGGGTGGATACGAAACGCCTGGAATGCTTGACAGACTAGAATGGAAGTTTCTTGGGAGATGAGGCCAGGAAGGCACTTGCCATCTGATGCTCTGAAAATGAGTCTGGTTTCTTTCTTGTCCTCACCCCGCTCTCCCTTTTCTCTTCCTGGGAATGCATTGCCGACTGCAGGCACCCAAGTGGATGAGGGGGTCCGCTCGGCCAGCAAGCGCATCGTGGCACCCCCTGGAGGCCGTTCTAACATCACGTCCCTGAGTTAAGCGACCCCTCTCCAAAGAGAGGGGCAGAAGCAAGAAGAGATTTTTTTGAAGCCAAAATGGTACACCAATATTTAAGAAGGAAAGCGAATCCAAAAGGTTGCGATCTAAAGAATCAATAAGCCTCAAGCCTTATGTTTCTCCAATGCTACACTCGCTTGCCTAGCTTTACGAATATTGCTTTGTTTTCTGTTCATGCATAGCTTTGATTGGTTTGACCCTGCCTCCCCGCATTTACATGCATGCAATCAGACAGGCTACTAAGGTAAAAGTCTGCTATATAGTGTTGAGAGCGTGTGTAGTGCTGCATTTTACAACAAGGGGACAGACAAAGCTGGGATGTCAGGAAAATCAACAAAGGGACATGGTCATTTGGGGTGAGGAGGTGGTGGGAGCCCAGAGTGAGGCGGAAGGCTCCGAAGGGCTGGGGTGGGATGGATGGGGGAGGAAGGTGGGTGGGTGAGCATAAGGGGGCTTGTGTATTGTGTCGATGAAGCACGTTTATTTCCATGGAAGATGGCTACTTAGGGCAGCCATTCTTCCTCACGGTCCCTAGGGTCTGTGGAGAAGGCAGGCAGTCTTCAGGTTCCAGACTTTGTCACATCCCTCCTAGATTTTATTCCTTTGAACACTTTATTAAAACACCAAAACCCAACCATTACTTTCACCTGCTTGATTGTGCCAGAGTTTGGTGGGGCTTCTTTCTCAGTGTTGCTTTCAAATTCTCTTTCCTGGGCTGGGAAGGAAGCAAGGAGAGCGGAAACTACCCTTCTCCTCTGTCCTCCCTTTCTCTTTGGTGCTCTTTCAAAGGCAGCAGCTGGGAGCGTACACAGGCCCTCAGGGCGAGGGCAGCCATGCCCACACTCCTTCTTCTAACCACATGTTGGAGATCACCTCGAATTCTCGAATTCTCATGGCTTTGCAAACCAATCCGGGAAGAGCAGCGTGTGCCTGGTGTCCCAAGTTAGGACGAGCCGAGGCAGGGCCCCAGGAAGGGCTTCTCTTGCTGCTGGTCAGTGGTCTATTCTTTCTGTCTCAAGATTCAGGCACATTGGTGATTGAATAGGATTTTTTGTTTGAAAACTTAAGTGCTTAGGTGTTCTCGAAGTTTTGCTCCCAACAGATGATCTCAGTTGAGACAAGAGCCAAGCAGGCATTTGGGAAAGCTAGTCTGTGGAGCTGGGGGAGAATATTCTGGGGCCATGGGTCTGCTTTTCAGCCCTGAACCATCTGTCTCTCTTTCCTTTAGCACATTTTCTGGGGGAGCTTTTTGTTTCCTTATCAAGCCTTCTAAGGTGAGTGGCAGTGACATGTGGCCTTGTGTGATGTGGCCCAGAATGGAAGTGGAGCTCAGTGTCTGTTTTCCCATCCTGCCACTTCTGAAAATTCAATGTTGGGGAAAGTTCTCTGAGCCAGATGAGGATTTGTAGAACTAAGGCCCAGAGCTGAAAAAGTACATTCACCCTGGGATCAGATATCTGTGCTTGGGGGATCCGGCTGGTAGGACCCCTAACTGTGTGTACTAGGTACTTGGAAGAAAAAGAGCAGGCCTCAGACACCTTTCAGGTGCTCAGTAGAAGCCATTCTCTCTGACAGCAGTTTTCATAAGCTGAAGACTAGAGAAAAGGGACCAGTGCGTGGCTAAAAAGGAATTTGGAAATAGCCAAGGAAGAGGATTTCCCCTAGCCATCTAATTACTATGAAAACAATCATTTCTTGTAATAAGGAATCTTGCTATTTTTAAGGCTTTTTCATGGTGCCTTTATTTTAAGGCAAACTTAAGGGGAGCATGTAGCTCTTGATTGATAACTCCGAAGATTTGGGGGCCTGTTGTAGAACTCAGAATGACAGTTTTGCAGGCAGAGGGAGATTGTCAGATCTGAAGCATGTATGTTATATACCTCAGTGGCTGGGCCATTTTGCAGGGATGTGTTGCAGTACCAGCCACAACCACCAGGTGGAGGAAAAGAAAAAATGAGTGGGCGCGTGCTCTTGGGGACTGTCTACTCCTGCTTCCTAGCCAGAGTCCAGCTCCTCCCTCCATGACCTGTCTGTGCCATTACAGTAAGTCTTTCATGGCCACCTTGGTCATCTGCACTGCACTGGGACTGCTGAATGAAGCATTCAACCAGAACTTCATATCCGACACAAGCTTTTCATGCTGTAGAAACCACCGCTAATGCCTTCCTGATGGGCAGCATGATCTGGGAAAGCCCCCCTTTCTTCACTTACTATAAGTAACTTCCCAAGCATAGAGATTCCTAAGAATTGCAAGAAAACTCCCTCTCTTTTCTTGACTTTGATTTCTTGTACCTCGTTACTTAAGTTAAAATTTATATTCAAATGTGTCCTATTCTGTAAGATGCATCAAAGAGCCCTCCCTATAGAAGGGTTTAGGAAGAAAACATGATGCAAGTCACAGCTCTCGCATAATTTGTGGCATCTCATCCATGTGTGGGAGGGTGTGCTGGACCTTCTTCTCCTGCCCAAGCTTTCTTTTGCCCTCTTGTCTGTTGGCCTGGCCCCTCTCTAAGGATGCCCTTGGCTTACTGCCCCCCCCAACCTTCTCATGTTATTCCTTACCCAGATGGCAGTCCACTGGGGTTCTCTCTGGGATGGCCATAACCTTGGGCAGTTGAGAAGGTATTTGTGGAATTGTTAGATCAGCCAACCCCGTAGAGGTGTTTTTTCTATTTCTGTCTTCTAGAAATGACATCCTGAAATGTAGTCATCCTGAAAATGGATTTTCTTCAAAGACCAGTCACCCTTTGGCCTTTTTCCTCATGCCTACACCCAGAGTCATGCTCTGCGGCAAAGGCCTTAATCCTAAGCCTGGACTTAACACTCACCATGAGAGGCCCTTCCCAACAGGGCAGATGAACCCCCAACTTTGGTTCTAGCCTCAAGCTTCCCAGGCCTTCTCCCCTTGGAAAATGCCAGCTTGAGTCCCAGATATACCCCTGGGCTGTCCCGGGCAGCCAGCATTCATTGTACAAGTTCCCTCTTTGGAAAACGGTGTGTGGGTGTTCAGTTCTGTGTCTGGTGAATATGAACAGACCGTAAATCTCCCTGTGATCTGTGGTAGCTGTGAGGCAGCTCTGGAACGTGAAGAGCTGTTTGGTTTGAACCGTGAAGAAAACTGTGTTTGAGTTTAGCTGAGATTAAAGAAAAGTTCATCAAGTGACTGTTAATGTACACCTGGTTATTAAAATAACTATGAAATTACGGATGTGGTCATTCTTCTGTACGCGACGTGCCGTTTCACCTACAGTATCAAAACTGGACAATAAAACTGACATGGTTGATAAGGGGGCAGATTTGATGACAACAATAGGTTTCCTGAGGAAATTTGGGGGGTTTCTATCTTACCAGTTGAGGTTGAGTTTTGTTTTGGACACCAAGTTTGGTGACCGTTATTGAAACTTAGAGTAACTTAAGTTTTTTCTGGGGATTGTCTCATATAAAATGCATCGCCATTTGAGATAAAGTCTGTCTGAGTCTGGTACAGATCTTGAAAGGGTTTCTTGCATCTCTTTGGTTTTTTGTCATCCCCTTAAAGATTTTCTGCTTCTCCCTAAAAGTCTGGACTTTGAGAAAATTTAAACTAAGCATTTTCCAAGGTGTATATATATATTTTTCAAACTATATTCTTTCTGTTGTTGTTTTTATAAGATTTTATTTATTTTTTGAGAGAGAGCCAGAGAGAGAGCATGGGGAGGGGTGTTGGGGGGGTGTCTAGGGAGAGGGAGAAGCAGACTCCCCACTGAGTAGGGTGCCCAACTTCTGGGCTCTGAACCCAGGACTCTGGGATCAGGACTCGAGCCAAAGACTTAACCGACTGAGCCACCCAGGCACCCCTCAATGTATATTCTTTAACGTATTGATCCCAAGTTGTATAGGAGTGTTGGAAAGGATTATTTACTAAACTACTCTGACAGATGTGAGGTCCTATCATCAAGTTAAAAGCTATGAGAAATCTTCTAAGCCTTTCGGAATTTATCTTGTTGAAGGTTCTCAAACTTTTTTTTTTTTGGCTGCGGAACCCTTTTATATCCTCTTTAAAGATTCCAGTAAACCTTATATGCCAAACTCGGATCCACTTCTGTATTGTATGGGATACCTCTCATTGCAAATTGCAGACACCTGTATGCACAAAAATTTTTTGAAAAGGGTATTTTAAAGTCTGGCGTAATAACTTCAGGGATACAATTAAGTTGAGTGAAACATAGCTGGGTCTAGAACGTGGTTTCTCTTAATCTCTAGCCCCCTTGCTTTCAGTAAGTGCTTCTCTGGGAAACTTTTGGCTATGGGAACAGAACTGGCCATCGGCGTCCCCAGGTTTTCATTTTGCCTGCCTAGCAACTCAGGTGAAGGAAATAGGCTCCCTTACTAGTTACAACCAAAGAGACGCATTCCCGTTGGCCTGGCCTGGGACCTGTGTTCACCGCATGGCTAGGCACCCTGGCCAGGACACTGAGACTCATGAGCCCCACCTGATCATGTGCTTAGCCTCAGAGCCACGTGAAGCCTGAGGACTCGGGATCACCCCCAAAACAACCAATTTATGATACCAGATTTGGATACCGGGTGGCAAAACCAGCAGACGGCCAGGGTACCTTTCTCAAGCCTGCAGGGCCTGAGTGTTCTGCTGAGTGAAGAGTCTATGTGTAGGCTGCAGCAGGTAGAGATGGGGATCAGAGAATGCTGTTTGTTTGTTGCTTGTATGTGTCACAAACCCTTCTTCTGTAGAACAGTGCTGTCAGTACAGGAGCCTGGAATGATGATAGCTTTAAACACTGAAGCTTAGAAAACATCAAAAGCTACTCTCAGCACATAATTATTTCAGTTTGAGGTTCAAGGTTTGACCCACAGTCTCAGTCTGCAGCTTGAACTCAGGATTGGTGAAATACCCGTCCCAGCTTGGGACCAAGGCAGCAGCTGAGCTCTGCTTAGGATTAGAGTGGGTTTAAGGGCATGGGCAGAGCTTAACTAAAGTGAACTCAGGTTGCAGGGTTTACAAAGATGAAACCATGTTTAAAAAAAAAAAGTTGTGAAACAGACATAGTGACTTTCACACATCTGTGGGCTAGAACTATTTGGGGCGGAGTTACACCTGACCAGGTTGGGGATGAGAGCACTGAACAGGCATATAAAGGCTCTCTTTGAAAAAGAGAGAAAAAGGTTTCAAAGAACTTCCTGGAATCAGCTCTGCTACCATCAAATCATCACAAAAGGGACACCAACCATGAGTAGGACATGGGGGATGGAAGGGCCAAAGCAACTGACTAAAATGAGATCACATACTTAAGGCTGGCACTCTTCAGAATCAAGAGTTCTGGATCTTGCCATGTATTCAGTTGGCTACTGGGAACAAAACAGGGCACCTGACATGGCCTGGACAACAGGTCACTCAGCATTTAGGACTTCAGAGCTCACGTGACTTAAAAGAGCCTACTGATTTCAGGACAAGCCCAGGGAACCAGCTGGCCTACTGGCCACTTAGCTTCTGTGGGCCTAAGGGGAAGTTGTTTCCAGCTACAAGGATCCAGAGCTGCCTGTGACCCTCCTGTCCCAGATTTGGAACATCTGCCTGCTGTCTTGGTATATGGAATGGGACAGGACGAAGATGCTGAAGGGTAGCAAGGCACAGTGCTGTAAAAGAGGGGCATGGGCTGTCATAGACAAGATCAGAGCAGAGGGCAAAATCTGGAACTCCGGCTGTGCTCCCTGATGTGTGAATGCTCAAGGGGTCAGGCTTTTAGTTTCTTTATTGGTGGATCAGTTAAATTATGCTGCATTCCACCGTTCTAGGACATCATCTCTAATACCAGCGTGTCCCTGGTCAAGGACAGTGCTCACAGTGGGAAATGGAAGTAGGAACAAGTAACTTTGGGTACCTACAGCCCTACCTCTGGGAAAAACAGTGACACAGCTGAGAAGCACCAGTGGCTTACTGTATACAGAAGACATTTTAATACACCAAGGCACATTTACATTCTAGCGACAGAAGCACATGTTTCCCACCCAGTGGCTTCCTGTTCACAACAGGGCAGATCACTGAAGTTTGGATTTCAAACCTCAGCATTTAACATCAGTCAGACACACTGAGCTTGTAAGAAAGAGCAATTGCAGGAGGACAGTGGGAAACGATGTTGTGTAGTAGACAAGGCAGGCACGACTGGCTACTGAAACAAACACGATGTGTTGCACACCTTTGCCTTTTCGTCCAGCTGGCGAACAAAAAGTTTAGCATGACTGTACCGTGGAAAGCAGCAAGACTGCTTCCTGCTAGCTTTATCAGCATTCTTTCTCCCGAACTATGTACTTGCCCATCCAATCTAGAGAAGCTATGATGATCTACAGCCCACTAGTTTCCGGTTCAAACTTTCCCATTACAAGAAGCTTCTCTACGAATTAATGACCATAATTTACTTAGGGCTTTGTGTGGCTGGATACTTAATGCTGCCCTAGTAATGATCCCAGCCAGAACCAGGGCTGCCCTTGAGATGTGTCAGCCATTAGTGGAGTATTTACTTCCATGGAGTTCGGGCATGGGCAGGGTGGCAGGGCTGGCGTGCCCTCTCACCCCCCAGCCACTGGGAGGGGGGTCACACTGCCAGGGGGTGGGTGACCCAGCTGCAGCGTAAGAATTGTTATAACCTGGACATTTCTGGACTTGCTTAGACTTTTCTAGACTTTTCAGGGGCTCTTAGAAGGGAGGAAGCAGTTAGAAGGAGATGGGAGAATACCAGGCAAAGGGTGGCAATACTCAGCCCGTTTTCTAAAATTCTGAGCCCCGAGCCTTGCTTGTCCCACATCTCATTGCTGAGACATGTTCCATCTGGTTCGGGTAGTAACTTTGGGCCCAAGTTACAGAATAAAACCAAAGAAGCTAATACCAACATCTAGCAATCATGGTACAGATTTAGGCCTCCTCCTGGTATCTGGAAACCTTTTTGTCCTAATGTTGAAAATGGGCGGTGGTGGGAGATGCTTACAGTCAGCTGTTGGGCGCTTTCGATATGGTTCTTTCTCATTCTAACTGGAAACACATTGTGGCTCTGTAACCTGATTGGGACTGAAAATCCATCTTACTGCTCTGAGGCTGTGCTGTCTAGTTGGTCTGTCCACAGTTCCTCAATGTCCACAGAGGTGCCTCGGGCACAGCAGGAACCCACTGGACATAAAAACCAGGGGCTCACACTACATAGATGTTAATGGGGTTCCTGTCCTGTTACACATTGTACAGATGTGAAATGGCACAGACAGCCGGCTCCCTTCCCCACGCAGAGCCTCCGGATCCCATGGCCCCATGGCAAGTGTTTCCTGAAGTCTTTCCTCAATGATACACACAAGGTCACAGCAAGAGGAGGGACCAGGTGACTGGAGAGACACGTCCACAGCACATCAGGACTTGAGGCAAAACACATGGAAGATGCAAGATGGTAAACCACACCAGTGGCCCCTGACACTCCTGGAGTGATCAGCCTGGAACAGAACCCGGTCACCTTCCCCTTGCTCTTTCCATACATAATCAGAAATGGAGTCGGAGCCAGTGCATAGTTTGTAGCTTTTGGAGAAAAGCAAAACAGCACGGGAAAAATAATATGTGGGAAATGTAGGGAAAAAAAAAGTCAAACAGAAGGAAAGAGCTGGTTTTAATTCTTAACAAAAATGTGGTTGCTCTTAGAGACACAGTATCCACAGCTCTGCCAGAAATTCTGGGCCTGTTAACTCAGTGAGGAGGAAATCCTGGAGGCCAAGTTAAAATCCAGCATTGGCTTCCTACCCATGTTTAATTGCCCGAGTGCTGCTTCCCTCCTTGGATGTCTGGTGTGGCAGGTGTGGGATCTGTTACTTCTGCCTGGTTTCTCGGTCTGCTCTTCCCTGTTGCCTGCTTTCTGCCGTATTGGCAAAGCCCTGACTGTCTGTAAGGACGAGGTTTAGGTGGCCTGACTACATCTCCTAGTTCTCTTATTGCAGTCTATAAAGGCATGTACAATCGGACACACATTTTGGTTCATCTGATACTGGCCAAAAATGAGACCAGAAATAAAAGACAAAATCAAAACAAACCCCCACATGGTGATTTGCTTCATTACTGGAAGGTGGCTCACTGCACTGGGCTTCACCGAGAAAAGATTCCCACCATGGTGTGGGTAATTTAAAGGGGTTTCCAAGTGTAATTCTTCCTCTCCTCCAAATTCCCCTCCCATTCTACTCAGACTGTAACCCCTGTACAGGTAAGGGAGAGCTTGATTACTAAAAGATGGACATGGTTTCAGTGTGACGGTAAGATTCTCTGATCTCTCCAGACAGGGTCTCTGATAAGAGGACAATTCCCTCTCAAGGCTAGGAGGTGACCTATACGCTGATAACTGCTTTACAACTGGCTTACAGGGACTGCGGGGGCTGGGGGGGTGGGGAGCCCTGATTTGAAGCATTTGCCCATTTCTGTTGTGTAAATATCACCAATGTTTACCAGTCATGACCAGTTTCAGCTGCCCAGCTTCACATCTCTGTCCAGGGCGATGGGAAGGACTGCTCAATGGGCTCTTGCTGGCTGACTGGAGCTGAGAGGGTGTGCTGATTCCAGAACGCTGCTGGAAGGCCTCAGAAATCTGTTACTTCTAATCTGCTCCCATTCATTGCTTCCTGATTGAATTCCTCCTCTCTCCTCAGTCAGATGGGGGCACTCTGACCCCTCTAAGAAATTTTCTAGCTCCGAAGAGCCTCACACTGTCATCAGCCACCCATCAGTGTCCATTTGCCCATTTGTCACAGTGTAGTTAGAATGAGTGGAAAAATAAATCTACATCTAAATATTCCTTTTAAAATAAAGATAAAGGCTGTGTGGAAAAACAGAATGGTAACAGTAGAAAGGGAGAACAGAGCTCCTCTTGTATAACCCTCTCATTTAGGTGAATGACCCAAAGCAAAGACCATAGAGGAAGTGACTTGCTCAAGGCAACATAGTTAATACATGGTGAAATGAGATCCCAGGAGACCCGGAACTCTCTGTCTCTGTCATGCTGCCTCCTCCCAAAGGCGTTCGTACACATTTTCTAAGGTGTGTGAGGTGTGGAGAGGTGAGAACTACTGTCAGCAATTCCTGGCCTGAGGTGGCAGGAAAGGTCCCAAGCAGAAGATGTGGAGGACTTCACTTCTTATTCTGACCATTCTCCTCTTGGGGGTCTTTGGTTTGTTCCAAGGCTAGATTAGCCGATCTTCTGTTAAAGTCCCTTTTTACTCTTAAAAGAGAAAAGAAAAAAGAAAAACAACCAGGACTTATTGTTGAAAAGAAAAAGAAGTGATTTAAGCTTTGAAATGACAGAATTAGGTCCCACAATTTATAAAGCAGCATGACACAAGGAAACCTCCTTAAACGTGTCACCAAATTTAAGTGTTTTGGTCCCATTCCTCTTTCCTTCCCTGAGACAGAAACTTGAAGCTAAGCTAACTTACCTATTACAGTTTTTGAAATCTCATACAGGGGGAAAAAGGCTTCTGAATTTCCCAATCTTCCTATTATGGATATGTATCTTTTTTTTTAATATTTTATTTATTTGACAGAAATCACAACTAGGCAGAGAGGCAGGCAGAGAGAGAGGAGGAAGCAGGCTCCCTGCGGAGCAGAGAGCCCGATGCGGGGCTTGATCCCAGGACCCTGGGATCATGACCTGAGCCGAAGGCAGAGG
Organism: Meles meles; assembly: GCF_922984935.1. Classification (NCBI taxonomy): domain Eukaryota; kingdom Metazoa; phylum Chordata; class Mammalia; order Carnivora; family Mustelidae; genus Meles; species Meles meles. The sequence continues at coordinate 99,158,573 of NC_060068.1, forward strand.
CTTTAACCCTCTGAGCCACCCAGGCGCCCCCGGATATCTATCATTTTTTGATGTGAGAAAAAATTAGAAAATGTTAAAAAAAATCAGTTAAGGCTCTGCAGGTAAGTCTGTCTGAAGCATCCATCATCCTCTGGGCTGCTGTTGAATCAAGGCTTACTTACTTTTCTCTGTTGAAAATGATAAACTCCTTCTGGACAGACTCCAGATGCTCTTGAAGAAGGCACGTCTTCTGGGGGAGCAGGTGGGAGTGTGGGGGAGAGAGAGAGAGATGCAGTTAGCGGACGGGCGGGGGGGGGGACCTCAAACAGCCAGGAACCCCCTGTCTGTTCACTGGCTCAAGTCTCAGAAGCACCAGGGTATCTTCCAAAAGGACACTATCTGAAAATGCGTGGCAGGAGACCCCAATCAGAGTAATAGGGGTGTAAATAAGGAAGAAACTGCCAGAGGATAAAACATGGCAACTCTGTTCCCCACAGCAAGGAAGATGTGGGTTATGGCTTATTAGCTTGATGTCTCTCAGCCTCTCAGCCCATGAAGAAACAATAGCTTCGTAGTGGGTGGGGATGAGGGTTTACTGAGCTGGTTGCTTACTCACCAGTCATCTCCTGGCCCTCCTGTAAAAGGTTTGGAGGTTCTACTTAGATTTAATGAACCGTCTGGAAACACAGTTCTGGGGGAACTTCAACAATTGTGCTGGGGTTGAGTAACTGTACCTCAGGCACAGTGAGCAAAATCTTTATTTGTGATTTTTTCACAGACAGGCAAAACATTTGCTTTGATGGTATTATCCAGCTTTTAGCATCTTTTGAAGACTTTTCCATCCTAATGAGGAAATTTACCCTCAAAATGGTGATAATCATCAAGCCCAGGACAGTGTCCCACCCAGATCAAATGTTTTACAAGCCTACAATAAAATACTTCCAAATGACTTCTGAAGAAAAAAAAAATTCCCCTATGAAAAGATATTTATTCATTCATTTTTTTTTAAATCTAAGAATTAAGAAATAGTAAGTCTTCAAGTATTGGAGAATTTTCTTCCCCGAGTGAATGTTTAGGTGATAGAAGAGGCAAATGAAAAGGAGAGGACATTTCAGAGGAGTGGGGAGGGGAGCAAGACAAAGGGGAGAAAGAAGACTCTGCTATACTTACTCTTGTTCTCAAAATGGGGTATTTGTAGCCCCGAGGGTTTCTATTATCAGTCATGGGGGACATGAAACTATGGGGTAAATACAATCTGATAGAGCTTCTCGGCAGCAGTTTTACCCCAAGATTTTTAATTAAAATTTTAGATTTTATATAAATAAATGTATGTAGCTTATACATAGTGTCCCAAGAAACATCTTTATAAGAAGTGTTGTTTTTCCCCTGGTTTTATTGAGATATATCCGTGCCCAGCCCTGTATAAGTTTAAGGTATACGGCATAATGACTTGATTTTCATATATTGTGAATTACAAGTTCAGTTAACATCTGCTGTCCTGTTGATTAACAAAGAAAAAAGAAAAAATGGTTTCTCCATTTGATGAGGACTCTTAAAGTTTACTGTCTTCACACCTTCCTCTAGATCATACTCCAGTGTGAGCTGCAGCTCTCATGTTATACGTCACATGCCTGGAGTTTACTTATCTTATAACTGAAAGTTTGTACCTTCTGACTGCCTTCACCCAATTACCCAAACCCCACCCCCCACGTCTGCTTCCCAAAATGTGATCTCTTTTCCTATGAGTTGGTTGGTTGGGTTGATTCCACATACAACTGAGATTGCACAGTATTTGTCATTCTATCTGACTTATTTCCCTCAGCATGACACTCTCCAGGTCCATCCATGTTGTTGCAAATGGCAAGACTTCCTTCTCTTTAAAGAATGAATTGAGGGGCGCCTGGGTGGCTCAGTGGGTTAAAGCCTCTGCCTTCAGCTCAGGTCATGATCCCAGGGTCCTGGGATCAAGACCCACATCGGGCTCTCTGCTCCGCAGGGAGCCTGCTTCCCCCTCTCTCTCTGCCTACCCCTCTGCCTACTTGTGATCTCTATCTGTCAAATAAATAAATAAAATCTTTAAAAAAAAAATAAAGAATGAATTGATACTCCTGTGTGTGTATGTGTGTGCGTGAGCATACCACACGTTTATCCATCCACCCATCCATATTTCCATATCTCGGCTATTGTAAATAATGCCACAGTGAACACAGGAGTGCAGGTATGTCTTCAACACAATATTCATGTTTCCTTCCGATATAGCCCCAGAAGTGGAATTTCTGGGTCATAGGGTAGTTCTGGTTTTAATTTTTGAAGGAAGTTCCATACTGTTTTCCATAGTGGTTCACCAATTTACAGTTCCACCAATAGTGTTTAAGGGTTCCCTTTTCTCCACATCCTCCACATGGTATTTCTTGTCTTTTTGATGATGGCTATTCTATCAGGTGTGTGTGGTTTCGATGTGCATTTCCTTGATGTTTAGTAATGTTGAGCACCTTTTTGGGTACCTGTAGGTCTTCATATATCTTCTTTGGAAAAATGTCTATTCAGGGACTTTCCCCTTTATTCAATTGGATTATTTGGTGTTTTTGCTTGTTTCTTTTTTTGGTTTGTTTGTTGCTTTTGAGTTCTATGAGTTTTATATGTTTTTGGATAATAACACCTTTTGAAATATAGGATTTGCAAATACTTTTCCCATTTAATAAGTTGTCTTTTTATTGGTGAGTTCCTACTTGTTTATTTTGTCCTGGTGCTTTAGGTATATCCAAAAAATCATTGCCAAGGCCATTGTCAAGGGGCTTTGTTCCTACCTTTTCTTCTAGGAGTTTTACGGTTTCTGGTGTTATATTTAAGTCTTTAATCCATCTTGAATTAATTTTAGGGAGTTAATTTTTGCAAGATATAAGTGTCTGGTTTCATTTTTTTACAGGGGAATGTCCAAGTTTCCCAGCACCATTTATTGAAGAGACTGTCTTTTCTCCATTAAGTATTCTTGGCTCCCATGTCAAATATTAGTTGATGGTATTTGTATGGGTTTATTTCTGGGCCCTTGATTCTATTCCATTGGTCTATGCATCTGTTTCTCTCCAAGTATCATACTGTTTTAATTAATATAGCTTTGTAGTATAGCTTGAAACAAGGACATATGATACTTCCTGCTTTGTTTTTCTTTCCCAGGGTTGCTTTGCCGATTTGGGGGTCTTTGGTGGTGCCATATAGATTCTATGATTTTTTTGTTCTACTTCTGTAAAAAATCCCATCGGGATTTTAATAGGGAATGCATTGAATCTATAGATGGTTTCAGATAGTATGGACATTTTAACAATATTAATTTTTCCATTCATGAATTCAGGATTCCTTTTTACTTACATGTGTTGTCTTTAATTTCTTTCATCAATGTCTTGTTGTCTTTTTATTAATGCAGTCCTACTTTTTATTTTATTCCTGGTGCTTTAGGTATTATATCCAAAAAATCATTTATAATATAGGTATTATATCCTAGGATATAATTTAGGTATTATATCCAAAAAATCAGATTTCTTGTGGTTTTCAGTACAGATATTTTTCACCTCCTTGGTTGAATTCATTCCTAAGTATTTTACTGTTTTTTGATGCTCTTGTAAATGGTATTGATTTTTTTTCCAGATAATTCCTTGTCAGTGTATAGAAATGCTACTATATGGTAATTTGGTACCCTGCAATTTCATTGAATTCATTGATTAGATCTAAGAGTTTCTTGGTGAAGTCTTTATGATTTTCTATATATAAAGTCATATCATCTTCAAATAGGCAATTTTACTTCTTCCTTTACAATTTTGATGTCTTATATGTCTTTTTGTTGCTTGATTGCTCTGGCTAGGACTTCAGTGCTTTGTTGAATAGGAGTGATGAGAGTGGGGACCCATGTCTTGTTCCCGATCTTAGAAGAAAAGCTTTCAGTATTTTATCACTGAGTATGATGTTAGCTGTGGGCTCATTATATATGGCCTTTATTAAGGTATATTCCTTCTATACTTAATTTGTTAGGAGTTTTTAATTATGAATAGATGTTGAATTTTGTCAGATGCCTTTTCTGTGTCTCTTGAGATTATATGATTTTCTCTCTCAATTCTACCAATGTGATGTATCACACTTAGTGACTTGCATATGTTGAACCACCTATGCATCCCAGGGATAAATCCCACTTGAGTAAATGTTCCTTTTAATGTATTGCTGAATTTGGTTTACTAGTATTTTATTGAGAATTTTTGCATCTGTATTCATCAGGGATGCTGGCCTGACATTTCCTTTTCTTTTCATGTCTTTTTCTGGCTTTGGAATCAAGGTAATGCTAACCTCATAAAATGAGTGTGGGGATGTCCCCTCCTCTTTGATTTTTTGGGAAGAGTTTGAGAAGGTTTAATGTTTATTCTTCTTTAAAAGTTCAGTAAAATTGCTTCTCGGCCTTTTGGCTAAGATCAAGTGTAAAAGTTCGGTAAAATTCACTGGTGAAACTATCTGTTCTGGGCTTTTTTTTGCTGGGAGATTTTTGATTACTGACTTAAATTCCTTACTAATAATTGGTCTCTTCAGATCTTTAATTTCTTCCTAATTCAGAATTGATAGGTTGTATGTTACTAAGAATTTTTCTTAGTAAAAAAAGCCCATTTTTTCTAGGTTGTTCTCTTTGTTGTGTATATAGTTGTTCATAGTGATTTCTTTTGCTCCTTAGCATTTCTTTGCTCTTAGGGAGAGGCATTGTAATATTTTCTCTTTCGTTTATATTTTATTGATTTGGGTCCTCTCTCTTTTTACCTTGGTTAATTGAGCTAAAAGTTGGGGTTTCTTTTTTCTTTGAGAATAGTTCACTGTGGTTTTTTTAAAACATTAAAGTATTACAAAAAACATAAATACAGAAGCATAAATATTATACAGTATTTTTACATATACAGTATTTCATATATGTTTATATATGTATATATTTTATGCATAATATATATCATTGTATTACAATATACATAAATTTGTGTAATATGTTTATGTTTGTTTATGTATATGTTTATATAGAATATATATAAACAAAACACTTACATAAACATATATAAAGATTTATATACATATATGGACATATAAAATGTTCCTTAAATATAAGATAAAACACATTTAAAAATATTTTTAACCTTACAAATCAAGATTAAAATCAACTAAAATGTAGAAATCCATGTGAATTTTTTTCTTTACCACCGAATTCTGTTTTCCTTAAAGATATAAAATAGACACTCAGAGAGGAGTTTGTGAGCTGGTACTGCAGACCCCACGAGTTGCCCCCACCCACGCACATCGGTCCTTGAGACGTTCACGTTCAACATATTCTCTTTCCTCTGCTTTAGGTGGAAAAGTTTAAGAAGTTCAGTGGCATGGATAAGTCAATAACAGTAGCCAGAAAGAGATGATGAGGGGAAAGGAGAGAGAGGCAAAGAGAATGGAAGGATGAATGGGTCTTATGTGACTGAGAAGGAAAAGGTTGGTTAGAAATCTTTGAACCCGCTTCTCAGAAATGAGCAGAGCTGATAGCTATTATACTGGTGTGCATGGAGGTGGCAACAGAAGTATCCGAAGGGTTTGCAGCAGGTGGAAATCGCAGGCGGTAGTAGAAGGGGACTTTCATCATTTGCCTCAACAGCAGACCAACTAGGTGGTGTGTCTGTGTTTTTGGTTCTATACTTGAAAGTTGTTGATGAGCAGAGAGGAATGAAGGGAGAATATTCTGGAAGCAAAGAAGTAGAGGCATCTGACATAAATAGGAGCAAAAGTAGGAACATGGGAAAGAAAGAAGATAGGAGTCAGGATGTAGAATGGAAGAGTAAAACGTAATAATTAATAATTTTGCCAAACACATTACATGTACTAATTGACTCAGAACAAGTCTATGAAGTGGGTGCCGATATCAACTCCATTTTATAAATGAGAAAACAGGAGGAAAGGAAAAACTAGTGCTTTTGCTTTATTTAGTCGTATCCTGGATCCTGCAGCAGTGGATCTCAACCTTAGCTGCATATATAGAATCACCTGCAGAACGTTTCAGATATTGATGCTCAGGCCACACTCCCAGATTCAAATGTTACTGATCTTGGGTGGGACCCAGACACCAGTATACTAAAAAAATTTTCCCATATGGGTTAAGTGTGATGCTAAGGTTGAGAAGCACTAATGCAATAGGGACCCAGAGGAGAAGTCCAAGGGGTCATATGATAAGCTTTCAGCCTTTTACAAATCCACGGCTTAACACAGTTAATTGTTTATATGCCTTCCTAACATCATCTTACTTCCTCCTCAGATCAATCATGTAAGTCCTATTACTGTTCCGATTTTTTTAATATAAAGGAATCAACACTTACAAAGGATTCATGAGTTAATGTTTATGTCATTACATTTAAAAGGATCATATAGGGGCGCCTAGGTGGCTCAGTGGGTTAAAGCCTCTGCCTTTGGCTCAGGTCATGATCCCAGGGATTGAGCCCCACATCGGGCTCTCTGCCCAGCAGGGAGCCTGCTTCCTTTCTTTTCTCTCTGCCTGCTTCTCAGCCTACTTGTGATCTCTGTCTGTCAAATAAATAAGTAAAATCTTGGAAAAAAAAAAAAAGGATCATATAGCTGTTTGGGAAGTAACCACTACACACTGCCTCATCCAGTCAGAGTAGGAAGCATTCACAAGAGATGATAGCTCTTACTGGAGAGAGGAGATAGGCACTCTCTAACAGATTTTAAATAGTCTATCGAAGATCATTTTGCCATCATGCTGGTTGGCTTGTTCAACATGCTGTTGACTGTTCAACATGTAGAAGCCATCATTGCAGATAGTTACACACCCCACATTCCGTCTTTTAACAAGATAATTCTACCCCTTTCTTATCCTTATAAGTATAGAGCATTTTAAGCCTGCCTCTTTCTGCTCTGTACTCACTAACATGATTCCATTTCTTAGTCTCGAAGCACACAGAGCCTCCTAATGGTGGATGAAAGAAGTCTACATGAGTAAAGATGAAAAGAAGAAAATGTTCCTCTCCCTTATAGCTACAGATAAGAGATCTTCATCACGAAGACAAACAAAACCAAACAAAAATAACACACACACACACACACACACACACATGAACAGATTCTAGCAGATATTTTAAGACTTGTGGACTTCAGAGGTTGTTAATAAGCCCTGTGGAAATAAATTTTACTCTCTAGTTTGTCTACGATGTCCAGTGGATTGCTTCCTTAATAACCTGTGGGCCTGGTGATAGTAGTTAGATTTATCCCTTTCCCCTAACGTGTAAATATCTACATTGATTATCTTTACAAGTTGAGAAGGCATCCGAGACATGACTCCCCTCACCTCTTTTCCCACATGAAAAAGTTAAAAAACAAAAACAAAGCAACTCTACTAGAGTTACACATATTTATGTAAGTATATGTATAAATATATGTTTACATTGATACAACTATATATACTATATATATGTGTGTATGTCAAGTATATATTATATAAATAAATATATAAAATAAGATATATATAAAAGTTTACAATAGGTTTTATTTTCCCATACACAAAATTGGTATTGTAGGGCTTTTCCCCTTAATAAAGCTTTCTAGGATATACATATGTGTCCATAGGAAAAATAGATCCTGCAAATTATCTCTTTCCCTCTCACCCTAGCATCTCTTAAAACATTTTTTTTAGGGGCACCTGGGTGGCTTAGTGGGTTAAGGCCTCTGCCTTCAGCCAGGTCATGATCCCAGGGTCCTGGGATTGAGCCCCATATCAGGCTCTCTGCTCAGCAGGAAGCAGGCTTCCTTCTCTCTCTGCCTGCCTCTCTGCCTACTTGTAATCTCTGACTTCAAATAAATAAATAAAATCTTAAAAAAAAAAAAACCACCACAATTTTTTTAAAAGAGAGAGAGAGGGTGGGAGGGGCAAAAAGGAGAGGGAGAGAGAGAATCTCAAGCAGGCTCCACGCCCAGCATGGAGCCTGATGTGGGGTTCAGTCTCACAACCCTGAGATCATGACCTGAGCCAAAATCAAGAGTTGGTGCTTAACCAACTGAGCCAGTCAGGTGCCCCTCATAAAACAATTTAACCAAAACAAACAGATCAGATAAAACACAGGTTAACAGGTTTGCGGGATATTTAAGCACATCTTTAAATGAAAGTGATGGCTCTATTAATACAATTAATTTGGCTAAAAATCATGTTAAAATTTCCATTTTAATGAAATGCCAAATAAAGCAGATGGAATTTAGAGAAGAAGATAAGCCAATGGGTTTATTGTGCCTGTTTCTTCCTAATCAGGAAGCAGTGTTTACAGACTGAGGGAGTGGTAGGAGACCATGCATTATCACTAAAATGGTCACAGTTGGATCTCTGACCTCTTTTCCAAGCCAGATCTGGTTCCTCTAGGTTGAATAGAGACAACTGCACAGAAAACAAAGGATAAGGGCATTTCAGGACTTATATCCTGAGAGTTTAGAAATGCCTTCATTATTTCAAAAGAAACAAAATGGCATATGGTTGCCAACAGTAGGAAATACTCATCCTGTGTTCAAGAGGCTTGGGCCAGAAGAGGAACCAGATCAGATGTTCACTCTTCTGGAAAGCCTAAATTGGACCCTCACTCAGGACGAGTGAGTAATTCCCAGAGCACTGTGTACCTCTAAGGGCAGCAATGACTAGCAAGTCAGAGACATTTCCTGACATAGCAGGCACTTCATAATCATGTATTGAATGAATGAATGAATGAATGAATGAACATGGTAATACTGTAATGAGCTGCCAAGATTGAGCCTCACATTTTAAAAACCTTGATGTCAAAGAGTAGATAGAGTGCTATTTTGAGACTCATAATCTTTTCTGATTATTCTTGGAAATACTAACCTTTACTGTAAAGCAAAATAATTTTTATTTTTAAACTTAGGGTACCAGATTAAGAGGAACTAGAACAGAATATTAGAGTAGGCAGCTCCAAGCTCCCATCAACAGAAACAAAAAACAAGCAGGAACTGTCAGAGCTAATTTTGTCAGAATTCTGGAAAGGAATCAAAAGTTTTTTTTAACAACCAAGGAAACACTAAATCAAGAAAAAAAGTAACTTAAAAATGCTTCTGGTGTTCAAGGAAATCTCTGTCAAAATATTAGCTAAACACAAGCTAACATAATAGGAACTACAGGGATGACACAAGACAAGGAATATGGGGTTTGCAAAAGTAGTTTGTAAAAGTTACTTTAGAAAGTAACTTTTGATTACTTTTTTTGATTTTTGATTCAACAATCAAAAAAGAGCAAACTCTACAAGAGGAGAGAATCTGATTTCTAGAGTTACTACATGATAATACTCAAATGTCACGTTTCAACAACAAAATCACAAAGTCCATTCAAAGGAACAGAAATTATGCCTGAGGATGCTCAAACATTGGATTTACTAAACAGAGACTTTATTTATTTTTAAGATTTATTTATTTACTTTAGAGTGAGAATGAAGCATGAGCAGGAAGGGCAGAAAGAGAGAGGGAGAGAGAATCTCTAGCAGATCTCCACCCAGTGTAGTGGTTGATCTCACAGCCCCAAGATCATGACCTGAGCTGAAACCAAGAGTTGGATGCTTAACCGACTGAGTCACCCAGGCGCCCCCAGAGACTAGAACAACTGTCTTAAATATGCTCAGAAAGGTAAAAGAAACCATGGAAGGAAACCATATGTCAGGGTACAAAACAGTCTCAATACATTTTAAAATTTTAAAATCATACAGACGATCTCTGATCACAACAAAATGAAGCTAGAAATCAACAACAGAAGGAAAACTGGGAAATTCACAAATACATGGAAATTAAACACATTCTTAAACAACCATTGTGTCAAAAAAAAATCACAAGAATTCGAAAATACTTTAAGATAAATAAACAAAAAAACTCCAACACACTAAAACTTAGGGGATGCAGTGAAGGCAGTAATCAGAGAAATTTTATGGGTGTAAATGTCTACTTTAGAAAAGAAGAAATATTCCAAATCAGTAATCTAACTTCATACCTTGATGAATTAGAAAAAGAAAAGCAGGCTAAACCCAAAGCTAGCAGAATGAAGGAAATAACAAAGATGAGAGCAAAGACCAATGAAATAGAAAATAGAAAAATAACAAACATAATCACTGGTTCTTTGAAAAGATGAACAAGACTGCCAAATGATTAGCCATATAGAAAGAAAAAAAAAAAGAAAAAATGCAAATAACTAAAACCACAAACGAAAATGGGGACATAACTTCCAGACTTACCTTATAGAAATGAAACCAGGGTGACCAACAGTATATCAACAAATAACATCTAGATGAAATGGACCAATTTGTAAAAAAACAAATTACTACAAAAATTTTAGAAGAAATATAAAATCTCAACAGACCTATAACAAGTAAAGAGTAATCTACAAGTAAAAATCTGTAATAAGAAACTTCCCAACAAAGAAAAGTCCAGGACCAGATGACTTTAGCAGTGAGTTCTACTAAATGTTTAAAGAAGAAACAACACCATCTTTCTCAAACTTGCCTGGAAAAAAACCAAAAAAACAAAAAAATGACTCATTCAATGGACCCAGCTTTACCCCCATACCAAAACAGCTAAAGACATCAAAAGAGAAGAAAATTACAGGACAATTTTCATTACGATAGATAAAAGAATCTTCAACAACATTCTAGCAAACCAAATCCAACAATATATTAAAAGATTATACACAATGATCAAGTGGGATTTATCCCAGGAGTGTGAGAATGGTTCACCGTAAGAAAACCAGCCAACATAATACACTGCATTAGCAGAACTAAGAAAAGAAAAACGTGCAAGATTATCTCATTTGACCCAGAAAAAGGCATTTGACAAAATTCAAAACCCTTCATGATGAAAACACTAAAAAAAACTAGGAATAGAATACTTCTTCAATAATATAAAAGCCTTTTCCAAAAAAATTCATGGCTAACGCAATACTCAATGGTAAAAGGTATTGCCCCCTAAGAGTAGAAAAAAGGTAAAGATGCCTGCATTTGCCATTGCTATTCAACAGTGTACTGGAATTTCTAGCCAGAGCAATCAGGGAAAGAAAAGAATTAAAGGCGTCCAAACTGTAAAGAGGAGTAAAACTAGCCTTATTTGCGGATGACATGGTCTAATGGATAGAAAATCCCACAGGATCCACAAGGAAGCTGTAGAGCTAAGAAATGAGCTCAGCAAAGTTGCAGCATACAGAATCAATATAGACAAATCCATTGTTTCTATACACAAGGAATTAATAATTCAAGAAGGAAATGAACAATTCCATTTCCATAGTATCCAAAAGAATAAAATTCTTAATAAGTTTAACGAAGGACATGAAAAATTTGTACTCGCAAAAGCTGTAGAACACTGCTGAAATAAATTAAGGAAAAATATGGGGTTTGGGGTACCAAAAAATTCTGGAACTAAAGAATGGTTGTGGCTGTATAACATCGTGGATTGTACACTTAAAAATGGTTAAAATGGGAAATTTCATATTATATGTATTTTACCTCAATAAAATTTTAAAAACAAAACATAAAGATCAAGCGGTTGTACACTTCCCCGAGTAGAGATGGAAGGGCCTGTTTTTATCCTGGGCAAAGCCACTTCTTGGTAAAGGATCCTGAGGTCGATATGGAAGAAAGAGGAAACGGCATCCCTCGTTTGGGCGGTCTTCGAAAATGCTAGGGTCTGTCCTGCAGTTAAGTGGCTTGTCGCCTTTCACATCAGGAGGGAGTCTTCCTGGGGCCATGTGTTGGGGAAGAACTAGGACAAGAGGGGACCCCAGGAAGATATACGGTGGGGCAACATGACCTTGTAACTCTTAAGAAGAGCGATGCCCAATTTTCACTGTCCAGTTACAAAATTTCCTTTCCTTCCAATATACTGAACCTCTTATTTATTGAGCCTATGCTGTATGAAGACACTGGTGGGTGCGACCTGGGCTTCCCCACAAGGAGCCTTCATTTTAGTGGGATAGAAAAAGAAACAAATAAACACATAAAGATTTGTAAATTATGGGAATGTCACGAGGGAATTAAAAATCGGGGCTGAGAAAGAGCACAGTATCAAAGAGACCTTATCTTCGGCAAATGGCGTTTAGGGTATAAGGGACAATAGGAAACCCCCCACGTGAAGATCTGAGAGTAGAACATTGAAGGAAGAGGGAAGAGCAAGGGTCCTAAAGGATGAAACCTGTAGTCAGTGAAGTTCAGATACTTGTAGGGTTGCACATGGACTTGGCTAAATTGACTGTGAGAGTGTAGAGTGTCCCTGGAGGGCTAGAGACATGAAGGAGTTTGAGAATATTTGTTTGCAGAGCTACTGATTGGAATGTCTTCCAGGAAATTGTAAAATCTGAAATGAGAGCTTGAGGAAGGCCATAACTGAATGACGTCCTCTGCAGAGCCAGAGTCCACCGCTCAATGTTACCGCTCTGCTAGGAATCCCAGTGCGGCCCAGGCCTGCCATTCCAGAAGCCTGGGGGTTCAGCGACTCCATGCGTTCACAAAACAGCAGCTCGGGGTGCTGAGTGGCCTTCCCACCGGGAGCTCCCCAACTGTAGGCATCAGGAAGAGTCCTGTGACCCTGAGTCTGGTGGGCATCTGCTTACCTGAGAGGAATCACATTTCCTCATCTCCTTCTCCTTCTTTGCCAGGCGCTTCTTTTTCTTGTGAAGAGGTTTGGACTCCAGAATCATTTCTTCGAGCTCGAAGGTGGGGTCACAATTCAGCCTGCCTTTCTGCAAGAAAGACCAGTTGGTTCACTCCTTTGATTCTGGGTCATTCTACTGAGATGCCAAACCTAATACCAGGAACAGCACCTGCTTCTGATGGAGCCATCCAAGAATAAGGAGCTGTGATTCCTACCGTGTTTTAAATAATTTATGGCCGGCTTTGTTTTTCATAGTCTTCGATTTTCTATTTTGTTTGTTTTCTAAACTCCCCACAAGCCCTCAGTGAGTGTGAAAGGAAATCAAACTCTAGTCATTTTTTCAAAGCTTGAACTTGTGAATTATGTTTCTCAAAGTGTGCTCTGATGATTGTGTATATAGATGAGAATCACCTGAGTTGTTTGTCCAGTTGCCCAGTTCCCCAGCCAGACCTTCAGAATCAGTGTTTCCGAACAGAGGCTGAGGAAACTACATTTTTAACAAGCTCCCCAGATGACTTGGATGGACAGTAAAGTCAGAGAATTGTACATAGAGCCTCTCCTGAGGCAGAGTGGATAGCTAATGGCTGTGGTATGATGCAGAGGAGGGTTTCTTGGCCGAAGATTCTGGACTCCAGCTTTTACCAGTGGTCCGAATGAGGCCACAGATGTCCCACAGCCAGGTACTCAACCAGTGGGAATTATAGTCCTAATGAATGTAGCTCTGTGACAGCGAACCACCAAAGGAAGAGGGGTGAGTGGTAAAAAATAACCCCAACATTTTCAGTGCTGTGACTCACAGAACCATGGAAACAAATTTCTACATCTTTGAAATCTGAGAAAACACTGTTTGCTCAATGAGCAGATTCCTGGGAATGCCTCCTCAGAAGATTAGGGCTTCCTTCCAGTAAAAAGGGATTAGGACCTAGAACTCCAGATGCCGATGGACCTGGATGAGAATCCCACTTGGCCACTTGCTAGCCACATGACCTACGGTGGCCTATTTTCCCTATGTGTGCCTCCGTTGTCTCATCTGTGAGACAGGAATTGGGCTGTTGCAACGAACATGGGTGGGGTTATCTAATGAGATCGTGTGTGTAACTGAATGAGGATTGTTATGGATTTGTTAGGATTGACTCACGTTAGGAATAAAACCTGGAATGAGCCTCTTCTGCAAAACCGCATCCCAGTTCATGTCATTCATATACGGGAAGTTCTGAACGTCAGACAAGTGAGAAAATCGCTGGTCTGGATTAGGCTCAAGTAGCTGTCAATAGAATACAAACACGAAGATCATAATGAAGGTCAACATGAGGCAAAAAAATCATACATAACAACTCCCTCTAAAAGTTTTCAAGTGTAGGTTTGAAGGAAACAAGATAGTGTTTCCCTTCCCTAATCCTGTCAAGTAATAAAGATAATACCTACATAAATAATGGGATAATGCATGCATAGAATGAGCTGTAAATAGGTTTCTTCAGTGTGGTGAGTGAAAATAGATGGTCCTATCCAGTTAAACATACCTTTGATTCCTGATTCCCCTACTTTATTAACTGTGGGCAAGCTTGTCCTCTAAACCTTTGTTTACCCTCTATAAAAAGGGGATAATAGCCTGTTTTGTGTGGTTGTAGCTAGGAATAAATGAGGCCATGTATATAAAGTACCTAAGAGAAGGTCTCCCCGTATTAGGTAGTGAATGTTTGTGTGTTTTTACAAATGAAATTAATTTCCTACTAAAAGTTATAGCTGTTCGTACAATTAATCAAAATATATTGTATAAGATGTAACCAGGGTTACCATTGGAGTTGGGGTTTTTCGAACTGTGATTAAAGATTCTCCCCCAGGAACTGCTCCACAGTCAGTATCACATCAGTCCTGTGGCTCAAGTGGGAAATGTCAATTCTGCTTGAGAACGCTCCTGAAGACTATAACCGCGGATCATCGGGGTGTGATTTTGGGGCGAGGAGGGCTTTCTTGGAACTGAGGACAATTTGCTTATGGAAAATCACCCCTCTCTTCTTCATCTTTGACATTATCAATATCCCTATTCCAACACAGGGAGCTTGACCCAAAAACGCAGGAGGCACAGATGTGAACTGTAGGCCCTCAAAGCTCTTGTCCTTAGCCAGCCACAACCTGTGCGATTTTCCCTCTTCAAAGAAAGCCAAGTGCATCCTGTGGGGTTCCTCATTCTTTCCTCCACATAATCATTCAATGCATACTACTTAGCTGCTCCTACAATTGCCATTTCCATGAACATGGGCACCCTAAAAATCTGATGGACCCTATGGACCTCATTTATTCAAATACCAGAGTTACCACCTGTCAGGCTCTGGGCTAGCTGCCTCAGGTGAAGAAGCCTGACGTGGTCCCCTCTCATAAGGCTTAGACAACAGTAATCATTAACCCAAGAATCACACACATATAATGCATAAATTCAAATTTTAAAAAAATGGTAAGAAGGAAAGCCAGTTTCATGTGAGCTTACGACAGAAGAAAGCTTCCTGAGAAAGTGATAGTTCAGCTGAGATCTAGAGCTGTGTTTCTCAAACTATGCAGGAGGGCCAATTTTTTCCACTTAATTTCCTACCCAGTGAGATCAGTATGTGGTCTTATTGTGCGTGGCTGATATGCAGGGCCACAGCACACACAACTTGTGATTTGAGTTAATACCCTGTTCAGTGAGATGAGTTCACTGACCATGTACTTAGAAACATCAGCAGTATCCCACTGCTCTAACAGTTTCTAAATGCTTCTCTCAATTTCTATACTTCTCATGGACCTGTAGGGAACAATTCATGGATTTGAACCAGTCACTGAATCTCATCGAGTAGTGCTGACCTAAAGGAGGGAGCTGGAAGAGCTGGGGATGGAGGCACTGTTTCAGGCAGAGCCTGAGGAAAGGCCCTGTGATAAGAGGTTGATAAATGATGGTGAGGAGGTAGAAGAAAAGGAGAAGAGAAAAAAAGAAATCTATGTGTAGTCAAAAGGCGAACAAAAGTCCAAAATAAGGCTTGGGTGGTAGTTAGAACCTTTTTACCATATAGATTATTTTGGTCTTTATTCTGAGAACAATAAGACAATGAATTTTGCTTTGAACAGATCAGTATAGGGCAGAGGGGAGAACAAAATGGAGTGTGTGAAAGTGTCCAGAACAAACCGGTTTTAAGGTAAGACCTTATAAGGCAGTAGGACTGAGGAGATGGTAGTAGAGAGAAAGAGAATTGACAGAGTCAAGAGATATTTACAAAATCAGGTTATAGAACTTGGCTGTGAATTGGATATGGGGACGATGGGTGACTTTTGGTTTCTGGCTTCCATAGCTGGAAGGATGGAGGGGGTCAATCTCTGAGAAAGGGAACATCATAACAAGTCCAGGAAATAGAGAGTGATCAGGAACTCCATTTTGGACACACTGAGTTAGACGTGGCTCAACAAGAGGACGTGTGTGTTGCCCGAATGAAGCCATGTATTCGCAAGCTGTTAGGTGCAAAGTCTACTCTAGAAATGTGTATCATCATGGCTGCCTCCAGTATTATAAACTAACTTCTCACCTCAAACCAGAAGGCATGCTTCTTTTTACCACTTCCTTTTGTTATGTAGTCCTCCTTACCTTCTTGAGTAGTGACACCATTTCCTGTGACCAGGCAGAGGGATAAGTCACAATAGCTGTCTCAAACATGTGTGCGATTTCCTTGCTGGAGGTACTGGAGCGAATATGGTATGGTCTCTTGGGGGAGAGAAGAAGGAAGAATCTTCATTTTTATAGGGTAAAAAAAAAATTTTGTTTTGCTCATGTTCCAGACCTAAATTTTCAACCAGTCAAATCTCCGTATCGTTTTCTGGTCCCTTCCAGCTTATTGTTGTTTTCATGTGCAAATGTGGTCTACTGTTGCCAGATCTTTTATTTTTTTTAAAAAAAAAAGGGGGGGGGCGCCTGGGTGGCTCAGTGGGTTAAGCCGCTGCCTTCGGCTCAGGTCATGATCTCGGGGTCCTGGGATCGAGTCCTGCATCGGGCTCTCTGCTCAGCAGGGAGCCTGCTTCCCTCTCTCTCTCTGCCTGCCTCTCTGCCTACTTGTGATCTGTGTCTGTCAAATAAATAAATAAAATCTTAAAAAAAAAAAAAAAGACCCAGAAATCTCTAGTTTCCTGTGAAATCTCAGAATTTTTAAAAACTTTGGTAAGTCCACTGGGCCAAATCAAACATTTCTGTACACTAATTCCACCTCTGAGATACCAATTTGGGGCTGTTCTGTAAGGCAGCTTACATAAGTATTTACATAAAACACGGCAAAAGCGTTCAGTAAATGGAACTTAAAAAAAACCTGCTACTTAAATGTTGATTAGAAAGAGATGCAGAGTTTTACTCTACACCTGTTTGTGCTTTTTGAATCAGTAATAAGTTCAGGATAGAATGTTACCCAGAAAAGTTTAACTCCAGTCCCAAATGTTATGAGTTGCTAGTTCTGTGGAGTGGGGTGGAGAATTTTATGATGAAGTACAGTATTTTTACCTCTGAGAGAACCATGTTCTTTTATAGTTTTAACTTTGGGGTAAAGAAAACAATGGTTTTGTTATATTTTTCACAGCTGTCCACTAGAGAGCAGCCTTTACCTATATTAATTTCTCTGTTTCATAAAATAGATTTATGAGATTTTATGTTTTGTGTGAACTGTGAGCGACTTAGGGCCAGAGATCATCTACTCATATTTGTGTCCATTGGACCTAGCACCTAGTAGGTGCTCATTGCATGTTTGTTGAATGAACACAATTTCCGTATTAGATTAACCAATAGTGGGACAGTTAATATGGCTACGTACATTCATCAAGTGCCTGGCCTTTTCAAAATACTTAATAAATGACTGTGGACTGATGGAATAAATTGGGAGAGATGGAAGAGTTTAATATTCTTCCTTTTGTAAATTAGTATTAAAAGGTAGTGTAATTATAGATGGCTAGTAGACACATACAAATGTGCTCATCATCACTCATCATCAGGGAAATACAAATCAAAACCACAATGAGATACTACCTCACACCTGTCAGAATGACTAAAATTAATAAGACAGGAAACAACAGGTATTGGCAAGGATGCGGAGAAAGGGAGCCCTCTTACTCTGTTGGTGGGAAAGCAAACTGGTGCAGCCATTTTGGGAAATAGTATGGAAGTTTCCCTAAAAACTAAAAATAGAATTACCCTACAATGCCGCAGTTGCATTACTGGGTATTTACCCAAAGGATAAAAAAATACTAATTTAAATGGATACATGCTCCATGATGTTTATAGCAGCATTAGGAACAATAGCCAAACTATGGAAACTGCCCAAGTGTCTACTGATTGATGAATGGATATAGAAGAACTGATACTATATATATGTATATGTGTAACTTACTTCATATATTTATATCTCACTTCATATATATGTGTATATATATGAATATTACTCAGCCATCAAAAAGGAATGAAATCTTCCCATTTGCAAAGATGTGAATGGAGCTAGAGAGTATTATGCTAAGCGAAATAAGTCAGAGAAAGATAAATACTACATGATTTCATTCATGTGGAATTTGAGAAGCAAAACAAATGAACGTGGGGCTATGGGTGGAAGAGGCAAACTCAAAAACAGATTCCTAACTATAGAGAACACAGTGAATGTTACCAGAGGAGAGGTGGGCAGGGGCACGGGCTAAATGGGGAATGGGCATTAAGGAGGACACTTGTCACGATGAGCCCTGGTTGTTACATGTAAATGATGAATCACTGAATTGTATACCTGAAACTCATATTACACTGTTAGCTAACGGAATTTCAAGAAAAGCTTGGGGGAGAAGAAAAGTAATGTGGTTAAGATCTTGAGCTTCAAAGGCAAAAAAGGATTTCAGTGTCAAATTGAGGCACTCGATTGGAGTTTGTTCCTTCATCTGTCCTTTATCTGTAAAATAAACCGCCACATGAGATTGGTGGAAAAACTAAATGGCATAGTACATGTAAAATTCACAGGGCAGCTGAAACATATTACACACAATGCAGGAGAAAGATTTGCATGATTCTTGAACACAGGCTAGAAAGGGCGGCTATAAATGTCAATAGTGAAGAGCAAGACGAGTCATCAATAAAGGCCATGTGAAGAGAGGCTTACTTCTACACATGATATGTGAACATCAATTTAGTCAGGGAACCGCCAAATGCTTGGAGTAGATTCCCTAAAAAGGAGACCGCCAAACTTTATTTATTTATTTTTTTCATGAGGTCTAAGCTTATCTATCTGCCGCATATTTTCGTCCCACGAGTCCCATTAGACTGTAGCTAATTCATCTGTCTCAGTAACAATATGGTGGAGCTGACCCGTGTAACTCAATCTCAGAAAATAAGTACTCCGTTCCTTACCACCACGATCACTGCTTATGGAGTGTTTACTAGCCAAAGCCACTGTGGCTCACTACACGGGCTTCACTCCACATTTATACCATTAAGAGAAGTTTGCCATGCTTCGTTTTCCATGGTTAGATACAGACATTTTTTTTTTTTTTAAAGATTTATTTTTTTGACAGATAGAGATTACAAGTAGGCAGAGAGGCAGGCAGAGAGAGACAGAGAGGAGGAAGCAGGCTCCCAGCCAAGCAGAGAGCCCGATGCGGGGCTTGATCCCAGGACCCTGGGATCATGACCTGAGCCGAATGCAGAGGCTTTAACCCGCTGAGCCACCCAGGCGCCCTGATACAGACATTTTTTTTTCTTTCTTCTAATTTCCTTCTTCATTTCATTGCTGCTTCTAAACTTACTGTTTTTCCCTCAAAACATAAAATGCTTTGATAAATGAATAAGTTAACTGATAAATGCCACAGGCAACTGGTTTAAGCATACTTTTCCCCATTTACTTTAGAAGGCCAGGTGACTGAACTTAATATTTTAAAAGAATCCTCATGATCTGTCAACTTATTAAAAATAGCCAAATGGCCTTTGTCTTAGACAATAACATATCTTTCTAGTTCTCAAATTGAAAATCCACGTTAATTCATCAACTACCAGAATTGCATATTTATTCACTTGCCAAATACTTACTGAATGCCCATGATGTCCCAGCACCTTTGTTGGGCGCTGGGGATACAAGAATGACAAAGACATGATTTCCACACTGGTGGGGCCTATAATCTACTTTCAGAAATCATAAATATTTATGTAGGCTCTACACACACGCGCGCACACACACACACACTCCTAAATCAACGGAATGCACGCCATAAAGAAATTACAGTGTGCAGTGTGACAGGATATATCAAACAATTCTTATGCAGCATATAAAATAAGAGCAAGAATATAAAGAACGAATAAGGTGGAAAAAGTAAAGTATTAGGTGGGAGAAAATGAGGTGTTGTGATTGTGGTCTTATTTCAGGAGTACAGGAGTGAACGATTTGCAGCTAAGGACAAAATTAGTGCAAAGCTGTGTGTACCTAGCAGAAGCTGACACTTAAGGATAACCCAAAGCTAGAAGGGATGGACCTTGCCCTTACAATGGCAAACAAAGAAGATTAATAGCTATGGGACCCATTCATCGAGATTGCAGTGAAGTTCAGAAACCACAGAGATGTCAAGCATATTTGCCTTTGAGGTTTATATTTTTCTATAAATGAGAATTTGTAAATGTGGAGGAGATCATTGTTCAGTGCCTGTCCTCTGTGGTCTAGTTGTGTTGATAGTTGTAATTAAATGTGATTAGCTAGATTTTGAAACCTAATTACCTACAGCCTACTTGGTGATTCTTTGCTAGATCTCTGCAGAGTTGATGTAGTGCCTTGTTCCCCCATTCATTCAGTACACACTTGTTATGTATCTATTTAGAGTTAAATACTGGGGATAATACTAAACTATGAGGTACATGCTTCACCTTAATGAATTTATAATCTAATAATATAAAAGAGAGGGGCGCCTGGGTGTCTCCATGGGGTAAGCCTCTGCCTTCAGCTCAGGTCATGATCTCAGGGTCCTGGGATGGAGCCACACATTGGGCTCTCTGTTCAGCAGGGAGCCTGCTTCCCTCCCTCTCTCTCTGCCTGCCTCTATGCCTACTTGTGATCTCTCTGTCAAATAAATAAATAAATAAATAAGATCTGAAAAAACTAATATTAAAGAGATTAGGTAAAAATTGATAAACCCTGAAAAACTCACAAGGGCAATACTTTGCAAAATGGATTTAAATTCAATAATCTGTTAGTACATTTTCTTTACCTTCCCCACCCCAAAAATTGAAAGAAAAAGTTATTCTGATAAGGTTAATACATTCTATCACAGAGAACTATAACAGAGATAAAATAATATGGGGGGAGGATATTTTCTGGGTAAAATTCTTCCTAGACATTTTCTTTGTTTAAGAAATATATTCTTTAAAAGGGAAGTACTCTAATTTGCCCCTGAACTCAGAACCCAGGAGCCAAATGACAGAGGGGATCCAACAAGACAGGGCATGAATTGTGTTGTATTAATAGTTGATGCTCACCTTGGGGAACTAGGTGGGCGTTAGAGTCCTGTATTGTAACTGCAAATTGGTTTTCTTTAAACAAACATATTTCCACAAGATATTTAGTGAGGTGCACTGATCTTCCCTCTCTGGGAGTTTATAATACTCATATTATTCATTTAATTTTATCTGTAGTTAATGTTAATTCACAGGCTCAGATCCACATATGGGAGAGTGAATATGAGCCAAAATCCCAAGAGTCGCGTGACATAGTGTTTTCACCTTGCAAACAAAATGCTCGATTTTAGAGGGAAAAAAATTCATTCTTTCATTCTAAAAATGAAACTCGCTGGAAAAATAACCAAAGAGCAATGCAGTTCTAGCATACCCGGCCTCTCAGGAGCTCATACGCCGTCACTCCCAGGGACCACCAGTCCACAGCAAAGGAATAGCCGGCTTCTCTTCTGGAGTCGAACATCTCAGGTGCTGACGATACAGAAAAGTTAGGTTAGTTTTACAACGTGGGACGTTAACAGATCTCTGCTCCATACGCGCTCCTCCTAAGGCACAGCAACAGGGTAAGTAAAAGGACTAAACACTGTTAGGGATGCTTACCATCCCTTGCTAGATTGCTCCCAGCAGGAAAAAATGGCTGATTTTCTCATCACAGTAGCCTCATTCATCAGCCAACACATAGGCATGCACAGGCCTTGATGGGCAAATTCTCTTCTTATCTATATCCCGTAACTATTAAAAATTGGATCCCGTAAGGCCTCCAATGTTCAGCTGACTCTAAAAGCAGGAAGGCTGGGAAGATGTTCTCTGTTGCCTTGAGTTGAAGGGTTTGTGCTAAAGGACTGATATTTGGATTCCTGCTGCAAACAACACTGAGCATTTGGTGCAAGGCATATTGGATCAGCTCTCCGTCTCAGTCTTCTGGAAGACCCAAGGATAGCATTTATAGCCTGCTCTTGGTGGTAAGGGAGAGTGAAGGAGGGAGTGGGCACTCTGAGAAATAGAAGGTTTCACATTAGGTGGAGAAACTTAAACTTTGTAAACTTTGTTATTTGAAAGGACTCCAAGGGAAGGCAAAGCTACAGTCAATTTTACCCCCTGTGGTGACTTCCCAGTTACGCATTTTCTAAGCACCTTGATGCCTATGAACCTTCTTCATACTCTTCCAAGAATACACCTAGCTCGTGAGGGATAAAGCACAAAGCAAGGGCAGTGGGTCACCACTACACTTCTAGTGTCTAATATTGAACTGGCATCTAGAGTCACTCAACAGAAATGTGTTGACTAAATAAACAACAAGGAGTCAAGGCAACAAGCAATGGTAACAGTTATTAGCTCTGGAGCCACACCGTCTGGGGTCAGAACCTGCCTTTACCACTTATTCTGACCTTGAACAAGTCAGCTGCCTAAACTTGAGAATCCTCTTCAGCAAAGTCAAAATAAGATGATCTTTAGAGAGGTGAAAAATTAAATGAGATAATGCATGCCCAAATCTCAGCTCTGGTGCCTAGAAAGTGCTCCAAAAACTAGGTTCTGGAGAGGCAATTGTTCCTAGGAATGGGAATTTTATTTGTCGACAGCTTTCCACAGTTGACCCAAGCCTCCCAGTAAGGGGCAGTTCTGGACAAAGGAAATTGGTGTGACGTGAGGCCAGCACACAGGCTTGACCTAGCTAGGATACTCAAGCCCAAGTAAAATCCTGTGGACGCCATCCAATATGAGGTAGAATGTTGACATCCCGATGCCCAGGACAGACCCCAACTGTAAGAGTCTCATTCCCCACTGAATTCATCTCCCACGCATCACTGCATCGTATCTTTAAGTCGCAGCTCCCCATCACTTTGGGAGATAATGGCCCTGACCCCACAGTGCCCCCCAGACTGGATGGAAATGGGCTTTATTTCCACAGGCATCTCAGCGGAAAACTCTGAGTGATAAATAGGCCATTGTGCTGGGCAAATACCTAACATGTGGATATTTTCAGTTTAGGACAATGCTGTCATGAACACTCCTAAGAGGCCACACATCTATAGAGTGTGTTCCTGGAAGGGGAGCTCCTGGGGGTACGATGTGCATCTTCACACATTCTGGAAAATGACCAACTGTTTAACCAAGGGGTAGTACCAAGTAACATGGTGACCAGCAGCGAATCAGAGTTTCCTTTGCTCAGCTTCCTTACGCACGCTTGGTGTTAACTGACCTTTTGATTCTGCTAATCTAGTAAGTGTGGATTGAGCTTTCATTGTGGTTTCAACAGGCATTCTCCTGATTACCAATAATCTTGACCACGTTTTAATGTGTCTATGGCTATTTGGATTACCATCATTTGGTTTTCAGGTTTCACAATACCTAGATAGAAGATTTTTTTAAAAGATCTTATTCATTTTTAGAGAGAGAGCAAGGGGAAGGGCAGAGGGGTAGGGAGAGGGACAAGCAGAATGCTTGCTTAGCATGGAGCCTGATATGGGGCTCGACCTCATGACCCTGAGATTCTGACCTGAAATGAAACCAAGAGTCAGACGCTTAACTGACTGAGTCATTCAGGTATTCCTAGATAGTAGATTCTTGGTCAAGAAAGAAAGAAAGGGCCTCAAATCTAACCCATAAATGTGACACAATAGAAATAATGAAATTTACAAAAAAATTCTATATTTCTTCTACCTCAAAAATCTGTGAATAACAATTCTTCTGAAGAAGAATAAACACACAGATTTGTGTCTCATGTATTATATTATGTATAATTAAGATTTGTAATAATTATATTTGTAATAATTAATTTGTAATAATTAAGATTTGAAATGATAGAATGTAGATGCATGTATATAAGGATATTTAGTTTTTGATGATCATATTGTAAATCAACATGGAAAAGATATTATTTGATGTTACTATTCTAACAAAAAGTTCAGTCAGATCCTTATGATGTATCTTCAGTCAAGATTATATGTAACCAGAATAAGGAAAAAAAATTAAAGTGTAACAGTAATAAAAACATTAGGTAACCATATCCAAAATCTGGAGAAAAGTAGGTCTTACTAAGAATAGCATCGAAGATAGAAACTATAGGGGCACCTGGGTGGCAGTTGGTTGAGGGACTGACTTTGGTTTTGGCTCAGGTTATGATCTCAGGGTTGTGGGATCGAGCTCCTCGTCAGGCCAGGGCTCTATGCGGAGCCTGCTTGAGTCTCTCTCTCCTTCTCCCTCTGCTCCTCCCCTGCTCACATGCACACACACTCTCTCTCAGATAAATCAATAAATCTTAAAAAAAAAAAGAAATAAAAAAGGTTAGAAACCATAAAAAAGACTAGATGGTGTGATGATATTAGAAAAAATAGTTCTTTATATAAAAAATGCCATAAGAACAACAGCAAACTAAAAGGTAGGAAATCATATTTATAACACACAGGATACACTATAATCTGAATATATAAGGCTCTAGAATTTTTTTATACAATCAATAAGAAATAGCAGGATAGGATAAAAATATTCATACCCTAATAGAAAATGAGCAAAGAACATGAACAGACAGTTTACAGAAGTCAGAGAATTTCAGTATTAGTATCATGAGGGACCTTTTTAAATGATCTCTTCAGGAAGATTGAAGATACTCATTGTACAGCCCTGCTGAGAATGCAGGGAAATAAATATTCACAGACAATTCTAGAATAAATGAGCAGAAATCAATGTGAACCTTCAGGAGGAAAATGCATTAACACATACATACCCAGTGACCAGGAATTCTTTGAATGGGAGTTTATCACAAAGATAATCAAGTTGCAGGACCTATTTCTGCTAACAGGAGTTTCATTACAAATTTATTTATGTTTCAAAATGAGGCACAACCTAACATTCAACAGTAAAGAAGTGGTTAAATTTAATGCAGTCCTCTAATTCTGTAGCATATGAGCATGAAAAATGATAGTTCTATATATGAGCATGGAAAGAGAAGCAAAGTATCATTTGCCAAAGCCCAGCCTCTGGAGTCAGAAAGAAACAAGTTGCAATTCTGGCTGAGGCAGGTTTAGAAACCGGAGACAGAAAGGTCGCCCAGCATAGCAGACTGTTGGGAGAGTCAAGACTTGGGGCTCTGACCCTCATAGCGGTATACGTAGCTCTACCTGGGGCAAAGTGCTTCATTTCTCAGTTTTTCAAGTGGGAATAACAATAGTATTGGCCTCATGAAAGTTTTGGTTCCGACAATGTCATACACGCATTTAGACCAGTGCTTGGCGCGTAGGAAGAGCTCAGTCTGTGTCAGCCTTTGTTCCTTCATCATCATCACCACCATCACCACCATGAGTTCTATGGCTCGAGAGATGTTTTTATTTTTTTTATTTATTATTTTTTAAAGATTTTATTATTTATTTGACAGATAGAGACCACAAGTAGGCAGAGAGGCAGGCAGAGAGAAAGAGAGGAGGAAGCAGGCTCCCTCTACAGAGAGCCTGATGTGGGACTTGATCCCAGGACCCTGGGAACATGACCTGAGCCGAAGGCAGAGGCTTTAACCCACTGAGCCACCCGGGTGCCCCTCGAGAGATGTTTTTAGACGTGGGTTTACATTTGTGCCCCACCAGTTACTTGCTGTGTGATTATGAATGTCTTTCACGGGGTTACTTTGAGAATTTCATGGTGTAATGAATGTTAAAAGCTTAGCAAAGTGTTTGGGCCATAATTACTTCTCACTGTATGATGTCTGTTGTTATCACATTATAAAGGGAAAATTTAGGGTACAAAAATTAGGTATGATCCAACTTTTAAACAAAAATGTATGTGTGTTTGTGCGTGCACAGAAAAAAAAGTCTGGAAGGAAACCATAAATAGCTACAAGTAGAGGGATTAATGTAACTTCCTCTTGCTTATCAGCATCTTATACATTTTTCCATAGTGAATTTGCTTTGTTTTTAATAGGGAAGAGAAGAATGTCTTCATTGGTTAAGCTCTAAATGACCCGGATTATATTGACACAGAGGTAGAAGTGGGGGTGAGGAAGGAGGGGAGGGAGTAGGGAGCTGTAAGGGAGATGGTTCCGAGTCAAGACACTGCTGTATAACGTGCTCAGCACCTCCTCTTGTAGGTGTCATATATTCCTGTCATTGCCAGTATTTCATCCTTGTTTTCTTTCTTTCTTAGAATATTTTTTTCTTTCTGGAGCACCTGGGTGGCTCCCTCGGTTAAGCATCCCCTCTTGGTTTTGGCCCAGGTCATGATCTCAGGGTCTTGAGACAGAGCCCTGTGTCAGGCTCCATTCTCTTGAGGGGAGTCTGCCTGGGACTCTTTCTCCCCCTCCCCCCATCTCCCCTCCCCCCACTCACACAAGTGCAGGTCCACTGCACAGGTGCTCTTCAAAATAAAATCTTTAAAAAAAATTTTTTTTCTATAACTGCTAATTAGTATCCCACGCGCTATAAAATGGGTATGGATGCTGGTGAATGTCTGTTACCTAGATATTACCAAATTGCTTGGATCATAATTTTTAAAAAGAAAAGGCAGATTTCTACCTAGGACATCTCTTAGAAAGACTCTTAGCCAAAAATCAAAGGCAAAGGCAACCTTAGGAGTCAGAGTTCAGGGATGACAGATACTCATTTGTACTGAAACAAAAAACAGTTCGAATGCTTTGGCTTACTTAAATGGATTTACAACATTTTATGGACCACAAATAATTTCTAATAAATTTCTTCCTTAACTCTCTTTCAGGAAGAAGCTTGACTTTCTGAAGTTAGAGCTTACTTTAAATCTAAGCTTTTTCAGTTATTAGCCATGTGATCTTGGGCAAATGACTTAGCTTCTTATTTTCTCATTGTAAAATGGTGATAATTATAGTCTGCTTCCTAGACTCGCAGAGAAAAAAATAAATGAATAAATGAACGTTAAGCATTTAACACATTGTCTGGCCCATAGAAAGCTTTCAATAAATATTAGTAATTGTTAATTATAAGGATGAAGGTGAAATAGCGAAGAGAACCTTGAATACACTCCAATTTCCTAGCTCTGTGTTGTGAAAGGACCCGAAATGCCAAATATGAGGAGAATTAAATTATATGGATATTGTATTTAAAATCACTGGGGAGAGAAAAGAAGGGTAGCCTCCCTTTACTCCTCTCACCATGGAAACCAGGCCTAGAATACCAAGATGCTCATTCTGATTTGGCTCCAAGAAAATAGCCCTTAATATGGAAACCCAGGAAACTTGCAGAATAAATTCATCAGACCAGTGGGCTCAGATATTCCCTTTTATCACCTGAGAACTGTGAGGTTTAGGCAGAAAATAGGCTGAATTATATGTGTCCATTATTTTAGAAACGACGAAGGAGATTTATTCACCCGTGCTGGTAATAGGAAACCAGGAAATTTGTGGTTGTTCAAATATCATCTAAAATAAGACTTATTTTTTCCCGGAGGATTTCTTTCTCCTGGGAGGTGAGGCGGCCCTGTATGTAGGGGTTTTCTCTTCCTTGCTCTAGTTATATGAGGAAGGGAATGACCTATTAAAAGTGACTTTGCTCTTACCCTTGATTTCAAGGTCAACTATTTTGCTCATAAATGACTTCGACCATATCTAGTCAGTACAATTCATTCCATGTCCCTAATTCCGCTGGCTTGACCAGTGACATTATCTTCTCGAAGCATCTCAAATAATGAAGGTAGAAGCAGAAATAGGGGCTTTCCCCCCATCATCTGACAACAGTCATGCAGTGTCTAACTTCCCATTTGTGTTGGGAAGGGGGATCCCCTAATGATAGTTCGTAGTCTCTTGCTTAATACAGTTTAATCCTTTTTGCCTAGTAAAACATCTAATGCAGATAGTTTAAAATCCAGTCCTATGAATTTAAGGACTGATCTCAAATCTGATCCAGATCTCTCTCATGCCACACAGCTAGATTAAGCCACCCTGCTGTGAAGATGACCAGTCTGGTTGCCATGTCCCTTGTCCCTTTTCCTAGAGAATACTATTCATTTTAGGTCATGGAAGAGGGATAGTGAAAGGAGGGATCATAACACGAGTGACCCGGAGTGAGCTCTCGGAAGGTTGCTTCTGATAGCTGACGTCACTCCTCCTGCGTGGCAGAGCTCCTCGACCCTGGCTGCATGGCCGAATCACCTGCAGAGCTTTCAAGGCACCCTGTGCTGGGGGGTACCTCCAAGATTCTGATACAGTTGTGTCTACTGGAATTGGTGTTTCCAGTAAGCCTCGCTGATAGGAGCCGCCCTCCCTCCAGGCTACTGGCGGAGTCTCTGACAGGCTGGATCGTGCCCTCTGGCTAATCCACACCCTTCACCCCGACACACACTCACACCCATCTGTCTCCTAATGTTATGCTCCCCAGGTAGGCTTAGCTCCAAACTCAACCAACCCCATGGACAACTCTGTGGGTACCAGGACCCATCAGCACGTACGGCGATGACCCAGATGGTCACCAAGCATTGAGTCAGGTCTCTCGCCTCACAGTCACCCACAGACTTTCCAGAGAATTCTCTTCGAGATCTGACTCACCTGTCTTGAGACGGAGAGTGGAAAAGTCCTTCTTCCTGAATCCCTCTGGGGAAAGCACAGCGGTTCCCCCTTTACGTTTCTCAGGGTGGGTGGGAGGCAAGGCTAGTTCTGCCAGAATGGCGTCCATGCAGAGAGACTCCAACAGGAGCACTTAGAATTTGTAGTAATTTGTGAGTGCTAACATAATTAAATGCGAGACCTTGTTGACAGTTTTGGCACCTAACCTTAGACTTTTAGTCACCCTCTGGTGTGTTTTGAATCTTCAGGCAAAATCCAGTTCTCCATCTTTAATAAGGAGAACTCATGGGTTTGTCATGGTGCTGAAACTACAGGGAAAATGACATCTAGGAGGTGCTGCATGAACTTTCCAGTCCTAGGCGTGTGATGTGGGGTAATGTAAAAGATGGGTATAGTAGTACTTACGTCACATATCGCTATCCGATTTATTAATGCACCTTCTATTTGATTCTATTTTTTAGTTTTAAGGTCTTATTTATTTAAGAGAGAGAGTGCTCATGAATGGGAGGAGGGGCAGAGAGGGAGGGAGAGGGACAAGCTGACTCCACATGAAGCAGGATGCAGGGCTTGACTTTGTGACCCCGAGTTCATGGTCTGAGCCGAAACCAACTGATTAAGCCACCCAGGCGCCCCTGATTCTACTTTTAAAAACTCCCCTCACTAGAAGAGGTAAGCTCCATGAGCTGGAGACCTTGTGTATTTTGCTCACTTTCAAGGTCGCCAGCACTTGATACCGTGCCACGCCCACAGAAGCATTTAGTCATATTTATTCAATCAACTACTACTCTTTGATAGGAAGTGGGTAGAAGCTGTTCTAAGCAACTCCTAAAATGGTGTTTCGAGGCATCATCGGTGGCTCTCCTGAATCAAGGTCAGATTGGGTGCTTGCTAAACAGAGCCTCCCGAGGCTCATCTCAGACCTGTGAACTCGGAAGCTCCCCCGGTCAGGTCACGGGGAACCTGGCATTCCTCCCGGGGAGTGCCTGCGGATGACTGACCTCAGAATAAATGTCTACCAGAACAAAAAAGCCAAGCCTTGCTCTTAGCACCGCCGCTCGCAGAGCCCGTACCCATGTAAGGCTTGGTGCCCGCTACGGTGGTGAGTCGCATCTCCCCGTGCAGCATCGCGGCGATGTTGAAGTCCGTGATGTGCACGTGCCCTGGAGAGACAAAAGCACCACATAGAATGTTAAGCCCCATTCAGCTCCGTGGCACAGCCATGCTTCTGAGAGCCTCTGGAAGCTTCATTTGTCAGTTCTTGCCTGCCTGTTACAAGTGGGGTCTAGGCAGCAGCAGCACAATTATTCTGCCCTCAAGACTAGCATAGTCATCAACCAGCTGAGCATCTGCTGGTAAACCTGCAGATCAATTTCAGAAAGTTTTAACCTCCCTAGTTAAGAGCTCGTGCCCCGGGAATTCCACTTACCACTTTTTGTTGCCGACATTTTAACTGGGTAACACCTGTGAGCATTGAGAGGGAGGCAGTCTAGAGGCATTCTACATATCGAATTTCCAAGCGTTTTTTTCCCCAAGTGTCTCTTAGGGGATTTTTTTTTCCCCAGAGATAAATATTGCTACTACAAAGCTGACACAAATGTGGATACATGTATTTATTTCTTTGCCAAGCAAGACCCTTTTTCCTCCTTTTCTGTCTGAAATATCATATTTTTTGTCTGATAGTTTAGGTTATCCTCTACCCACCCCCAACAAAATAATGTATTAAGGGAAGGCAGGGGCCAAAAAGTCAAGTTTTATTTATACAGAGGCTATGTAATGAGCCCTGGGCAGTGCGCCAAGAGACCTGGGTTCTGCCCCGAGCTCTGCCCCTAATATATCATAGACTTTCAGTCCCTTTTCTATGTTGAACTCAAGTTTCTTTTTGTAAAAAAAAAAAAAAAAAAAAAAAAAAAAAAAGAAAGGAAAAGAAAAGAAAAAAGAAAAAGAAATGGGTGGACTAGCTCATCTCTAGGGTCTCTCTCAGCTCTGACACTCATGACTCAAAGCGTGAGTCCAACACTGAAGTTCCATAAGAAACAGCCCCTGCAAAATGCGTAGGGCCCTTGCATTTCTGCCTGGAAGGAGGAAGAGGGCCATAGCAGCAGTCCAGGCAGAATGCCCATTATGTTAGCTGTTGGCACAAAATTCATAACGCTTTCAGAGGCCCTCAAAGTGTTGGCATTTCCATTTTCGTGCTCTGGGGTTTTGATGAGACACGGCTTCAATTGGATGGGATGACATCTGATTCTTCTGTGTGTCACAGTCCACACTCTCCACCGCCAAACCTCTCAGTCTGCCCCCTGATAGCATCCAGTGAGCTGCTGAAGACAAACCTCACTGCCTTTGTTGCTGGGGTTTTGTTTGGTGCAAAGAAGTGTTTTGTGTCACTGATGCGATGACATTTTAATAAAGTAAGAGTAGCACTTGTCCGGCTGAAAGTTGAAGGTATTCTTGCCCGAATGTACCAACAGATAATTTTGATAATTCTTCTATCATCATATAGGTTGTCTCCATTTTTCCTTCTTTCTTTCTTTCCTTCCTTCCTCTGCATCATGCTCAAGTGGTTCTCTGATGCAAATTAGGTCAGCCTCAGCCTGGAGACACTGTCCTTAAGCAGAGCTTGTTCTCTGGAGTCAGACTGCCTGGCTTCAACTGGCTTGAACCAAGTTCAACCACGAACGCGCTGTGTTACCTTAAAAGGTGACACCTTCTCTGTACAGTTGGGATGGCAACAGGAGTTTTCTTACGAGTTACTGGGGAAGATCAAATCAAATAATACAGTGGAAGAACTTAGCACTTGGAAGGAAGAAAGTGTTCAGCTGTTGCTCTTCCTCATCATCAGAAACCCCAGCGCCCTTTTGCCGAACACACCTGCCTGGCCTTGACTCCGCTGAGATTCGACTAGCTGGGGGATGGGAGGAGAGCCAGGCATGTGTGTTAGAAACAACCAGAAACTCCACAGGTGATTCAGACGTGCAGCCGGGCAGGGGACCCTCTGCTTCAGTATGAGTGGGTGTCCGGAGCTGCCTTAATCCTGGGATTATCCACGCTCTTGTAGAAATAAAAGGTAGAGGAGGATGTTTCTGAGCCCCATGGTGCTGCAAGCGTGGCCCACTGACCAGCAGCCCTGGCTTCACCTGGGAACCTGCTAGAAATGCTCCAATTCCTGAGCACCACCCCCAGCCTTCCGAATTAGAAACCGAGGGTGGGATCCCAGTGTTGAAACGAGCCTCCCAGGCGGTCCTGATGCTCAGTAAAGCTTGAGACCACTCCTTTAAAGTAAGACCTGGCATGGTGGAAGATCTTGGCCCAGTGAGTACTCATCATACATCTTTTGAATTTGTTGATGGAATGCTGACTTTTACCTTTCAGTCGTATTTACATGTATCTGATGAATTGCCATTTTCCAACAGGGTAGCCTGGTGAAACAGTCCCTCTTCAACAGAAAAGATGTTTGTGGTTAATTTCACCGGGCTCAGAAGTAGCAGAGCTGGGATTAGAATTGAGAATTTGGTGTAGGACTCCTTTATTGAGTTATGAATTTCCCCAAAGCGTTTTGTGCTTTATCGCAAGACGGAAGAGCTGGATGTACGGAAACAGTCCCTTCCCAGTTGGCTCAGGGTCTGTCTCCCTGCCAAGGGGGGTGCAGTGTGGGTGGGGAGGAATTGTGTGAGGGCCAGGATCCACTGGAACCTGGAGTCCGGTGCTCTTAGCTAAACAGCATAAGCAGAACCCCACGGAGCCTGTCGATACTGGCCCCAAACCGCAGTTCCGGGCCCAGAGTGCTCCCACACCTGGCACCTGGTCCTCCCTCTGCCAGGCGCCCCCCCCATGAAAATAAACTCAAGTGCCTGCTCACAGTGGAAGTTTCAGTCACCAGCTGGTTGAGGGACATGGCCATTGCCTTGGGAATGGACCATTAGCTGAGGCCCTAACACAGAATTTCTGTGTTACATTTTGTGTCAAAGAAATTTGGTGAATTTCTCAACCTCTTACACCTGGTCATTCTTTGCTGTGGGGCTGCCCTGTGTCTCGCAGTAAGTTCAGTAGCAGCCTTAGCCTCTACCCTCTAGAGGCTGATAGCATTCCCGCTCCCGGCTGGAATCCTGACCATGAAAAATGTCTCCAGACTTTGCCAGATGTCCCACATGGGGACAGAAAGTAGAGCAAAACCATCCCCAGTTAGAACCACTGCCTTAGTGTGGGGTTTTTCAGATACAAGGCTCAGAAGTTCCTGGTTTAGTTCCCTAGGAAAGCATTTTTGCCTTTTCTTTTCACCTCTGTACCTAGAGACACAGCAGCACAATAAAACTCTGAATTAATAGCATGGAGTCCTTTAATTCAACTATCAATATAAAAAGATTTATTTATTTATTTTAGAGAGAGAGAGAAAGAGCACAGAAGGGAGGGGCAGAGGTCTCCCTCTGTCTATGCTGAGCGTGGAGCCTGACATCGGGCTTGATCCCATGACCCTGAGTTCATGATCTGAGCCAAAACCAAGAGTGGGACACTTAATCGACTGCACCACCCGGGCACCCCTACATAATTTTTTTCTTAAAAAAGAGGCTTCGCAGTAGATTTTTAGGCCCGTTTTGGGACTCGGCAAGGAAGAGGCTGTTCAGGTAGCATGCTTAGTGCTTCCTCCTACCCCCAGACCGAGTTTTTGCCTTTCTCTGTTCCCTGGGACTAAGGATGATATTAAGGAAACTAAATTATAGATGATGCCATAATTGTTGTTTCCTGAGATATGCCAGGCAGACATTATTGTTCCTCTGGATGCAGCATTTATTTCCTGAATAATTTAAGACAAACACAAAAATTCAGACACTATGGAATTGATAGAACGGGATGGGGTACTTAAGTTGGTAGGATATGAAAATATCTATCACAACGATTGACGATGAGCCATCTGAGATCTAATGCCAGCCTGGGCTCTGAACTAGCGAATGAGATGTTTGGGAAGAACAGGAACAGGTATACTCTAAATTAAAAACACTTTTTTTCAGTCCCACTCTGAATGTTCATTGACACGGTGGAACGATTCTCCATTTTTACAAAGGGCTTCAGCTCCTTTAAATTTCAGTCTTTCCTGATGAATACAAACCTGTATGAATCAGTAAGAATAAAATAAATTTTCCTCCTGTTGCCAAATGGTGCTGAATTAAAATGTGAGCTATGTGGTGTGATATGGAGCTCGCCTGGAGGAACTGGCATAGGAGGCCTGTGGGAGATAGGCAGTTATCCTTCAGGGTTGCTAAAAGCCCCATGCGGAAGGCACGTGTGATGGCCCATCGGGCTGAAACATTATAAATGCGAACGGAGAGGACAAATGAGGGTATCAAATAAGAGACATGGAAAATCACGCCAGCGGCCACTCGAAAATGCGCCCGTTGATTTGTGGGGCAGCTGATTTGGACAGGAGCATCTCTACAGAATGTGCTCGGGGCTGGGGGTTACCAGGGATGTATTCATTTAAGAGTGCTTAGTTACGGTACCTGAGCAATGCCTAAAAGGCTTGGTTTCTTAGAATCTGCGTAAACAGAGAGTAACCTTTAAAAATTATGTTCTTCAGAAAGGGATCCCCGGGACAATGTTTAGACAATAGCTCTCTACCTATTTTGTTTGTTTGCTTCTATCCCATTCACAGATCTGTTCCTTTCCAAAACAATGTCTCTCTTACTAGTGATTTTCAAGTTGCATTCAGGGTGAAAACATAATACAAAAAAGTCCTCTCAATTCATTGTTGAAACCCAAAACCTTAAGAGTGAAAGGGTCATTATAAATAGTTCACTGGGTAACAGGGGTAGACTGGGACAGTCCCTCCAGCTGACTGGGATGGCCGCTCATACTCTCTGAACAACAGAGCCTCAGCCCTAGCAAGAGTAAAATGCCCCCAAAAGTGGGCTTAGGCTCCTGCGCCCAGGAGGGAAAATCAGAAGAGACCACTGAAGGCATAGCTGCCTGAGAATTAGTGCTGAGCAAAACCGCATAAACATAAGAGCTAAGAAGAAGGCACACAGAAGCTTTGGCATATCCCTTCTGGAACCAAATAATTCTTTTTAAAAATCTTTTCTTATTTTTAGATTTTACTTATTTATTTGAAAGAGAGAGAGAGAGAGAGAGAGAGAGAGAGAGAGAACAAGCAATGGGATGGGGGAGGGCAGAAGAAGAAGTAGACTCCACACTAAGCAGGGAGCCCCACGCAGGGCTCGATCCCAGGACTCTGGGATCATGACCAGAGCTAAAGGCAGCCACTCAACTGACTGAACCAACCAGGTGCCCTAAAATAATTCTTTAGAAAGACAAGTAAGGACCTGGCTTTCACTGACCGCCTGTCAGTCACATAACAAGATGAAGAAGCTTTGGCTTCCTTCTCTAAGGGAGAACGTCACTCCTACCTCATGGAATTATACTAATAGTTATCTTCTGAGTTATTTCCCTGTGGCAGACACTGCAATTAGCACTTTTTAAATAGTATGCTTATTCATTTTTACGGTGACTCTAAGAATTAATTACTCTTTTGGTTCCTTAAGAAACTGAGATTCAGAAAAGATTTAGTCTGTGGAAACTCTCAGAGCTAGTGATTCGCAAGGGGGTGAACTGGGTCTTGAACTCAGGCAACTGGGCTCCAGAATCCATGCTCTTAACTGTAACATCACACAATTCTTTCATGAGGGTAGGTTCTAAGACAGGTAAACTTGAAGATTAATTTATTTCTGGACCATTCTCCTAATGTACAATGACCAAGCTCACAAGAAAATGAGCAGGAGAAAGAAGTCCAATGAGAGAGGATCAGATGACTTTATGGTAGAAATAAGATGAAGCCATGTTTGAAGCCCAAGATAAAAACGTTGTTCTCTGAATGGAAGGTGAATCTTGAAAAGGTTGTGGGCAATAGGACCTGTCTATTTCCATTCAGGGCCTCAACACATGGTAGAACAATATATTATACACAAAGGCAACTGGAAAAGGGAGCAGGTGGGAACAGAACCCCAGATTGTGTTCTGGCTGACCAACCAGGTACCTTCATGAGGCTGGGGTGGAGAGACAGAGAACCTTTATCTAAATGGGGCAGAGGTGGCCTCTGTGGGTGAGGGGAGACCCTCCCCACAACTGTGAAGCTCCACAGAGTTTATCTGCACCGGGGTGAGAGAGGCTCTGCCTCTTCTCTGAGGCACGGGCAGCTGGTGTTCTCTG
This sequence comes from Meles meles, assembly GCF_922984935.1. Taxonomy (NCBI): domain Eukaryota; kingdom Metazoa; phylum Chordata; class Mammalia; order Carnivora; family Mustelidae; genus Meles; species Meles meles. The sequence goes on from NC_060068.1 coordinate 99,194,422, forward strand.
GAAAGTCACCTTCACGCCAAGTCTCACTATTGCTCACATTTTGGAGATTCTGAGCATCTGCTCCCCGGTGTCAGAAGCAGTAAAGGGAAGGAAGGAGTTAGGCACTGGAAGAAAGTGGAAAAAATCTTTTTAGACAGTCCATAAATAAATAATGATCCTGAGCTTCTAAATTAGAGGTCATACACAAAAGTATTTCTTAGCCCTCTGAGCACAGGTGGGGTCTGGCAAATCAGGTTGAAAATGCAACGAGGTAAATAAGTAATGAGCAATGGATGGTACTTGGAGGGGCAGTCCCACTGCAAATCCCTTTGGTAAAAGTACAATGAATAAGGAGCCCTGCACACTTGGGACTCCCTCATCCAACAGCTTCCAGAACCTATCAGAAAGATCTTAGTGCCCCTCTAACATTTATAATCTGCAGGCTGTGTGTCCCAGGGGTCTGCCTTGATGGACCAGTATATCCAAATAGACATTAAAAGAAACAGTGGGAAGAGATGGCACACAGTAATCATTGCTGGCGAAAGCTTACTCTCGGGATGCCCTTAATCTGTGTTTCTTGGGTTTCCGGCATTCACTGATGACCTTCATGGTTATTGCCAAATCCTTGTATCACTTTCCCATATGGCTGCCACATACACTGTTGTCCGCTTCATCTTCTTTAAAAGATCTTATTTATTTATTTAACACACAGAGAGAGATCACAAGTAGACAGAAAGGCAGGTAGAGAGAGAGAGGGAAGCAGGCTCCCAGCTGAGTGGAGAGGCTGATGCGGGACTCGATCCCAGGACCCTGAGATCATGACCTGAGCTGAAGGCAGCGGCTTAACCCACTGAGCCACCCAGGCGCTGGCATCTTCTTCTTTAAATTGATGAGCTTTCTTAAACTGAAAAATCTCTGGACAGAAAACTTGGTATCTCTTCTGCAAATGGGAAACCAATTTTTCCAAAAAACATAAAAGTAGATGCAATGTGAACAAAATGGTGTCGCGAATCATTCCGTAGATACTCTTGCCTGCCTCATACTCTGAGCTTGAGGCTTCTGCTTTATTAAAAGAGGGAGATGATTTTAGAAAGATAGTAAGTCATATTAGCACCGAACAAACTGTGACGGTTTTCTTGGGGGGAAAAAATCAGCAGAAGTTTAACAAAGTTGAAAAGGGAGTGACTGTTTCATTCTGTAAGTATAATGTTATTTAAGGGTATCCTTAAGGTACACCCCTGCTATGATAAAGAAGTCCACCCATTTTGTCTCTCACACCCTTGAAATCAAGTTTGGGTATAGAACTCAACTGAATCCAGCAGGGCCTTTTCTGCATGTAATCCTCCTTTGCTGGGGGTAATCCCCTTTGTCCCAAGTGCTTTTCTATGTGCAAGTCATGTTCATTGCAAACAAATCATTTACTTACCATGTTCATCAAGCAAAATATTGTCAGGCTTCATATCCCTAGGGGAGTGAAAGGAAAAGAAAAAGTTGCTCAAAATCAAACAAACCAGAACTACAGGATAAAAGTGAAAATGCACAAGAGTTCCAAGTAGGGTAGAAACAATGAGCCTGTCATCATTCCAGCTCCTACAGTGAATCTCTGACATGGTCACCACGAAGACCCCCAAGTTCTAGATGAGAAAACGAGGGCTTAAAGAGGTTAAGCACCTTAACTCAAGGTCAGAGAATTAGTAAACGGAAGAACTGGGCTTTGAGCTTGAGTCTTTCTCATTTGAAAGCTCACATTTTTTTAAAATTAACATATACTCTATTATTTGCTTCAGGGGTACAGGTCTGTGATTCATCAGTCTTACACAATTCACAGCGCTCACCATAGCACATACCTTCCCCAATGTCCATCCTCCATCAACCCGCAGTTTGTTTCCTGAGATTAAGTCTCTTATGGTTTGTCTCCCTCTCTGGTTTTGTCTTGTTTCATTTTTTCCTCTTTGAAAGCTCACATTCTTAAATTCTTAAGTAGCCGATGACCCCTAAACATGTGAGTATAGCTCCTAGGAGCACGGGGCAATAAAATTGCCATAAGGTAGTAACACTCACTATCCTTTTCATCTGTGTCACTTGCCTGAAGGTTAAGACTCTACAAAATAAGAGAAAAAGACGATACCTAATATGGTTGTATTATAAAGTTGCAGAAATTGGAAACTTTTTCAGGATGATGTTCTAATGCCTCTAGTTACTTAGTAAATATTATTGCTGGGGTAGTTAAAGGAGTGGGACTCATCTTGCAGACACTAATGAGATCGTTAAATCCAGAGGAGAGAACAAAACTCACCTTCTTCTGTGAAGGGAGTGGTTTGATGGTAAATACGTAGAGGAGCGGCCCACAGCGCTTTCAGAGTCCTTACGACCAAGTATCCAAGTATCGGTGTGAGCGGCGCTCATCAAGCAGAGAACAGCTCTGCCGTTTGTAAGGGCCATTGCTTCCGCTTTCCTAGGGTTTTACTGTCCTTCCCTAATGTACCATTAAAACCCTTCAGCCTAAATTCACAAAAGCCATTAAAGATAAAATTCTGCAGTAGGTTTTGGGGATGCATTTTCAGCCCAGTCAAGTGGCTTTTATGCCCCCCAGAATAAGGTGACCTTAGTCTTGGACAGACCGAGCATGTCAGGGTCCTCTTTTCTTGAAAATATGAGCGAATAACAAGCCCCGGACCTACAAGCAGAACGATGCATGCGTCACACTAACGTGCAGGTGCATGGACAGGCTCATGAACTTGGACTAGTTTCTCATTTTGCTTGTGAGCTTCCTAACGTGAATTCTGGCTTCATCAGTGAACCTCTGTATGAACCTCATTTTTCTCTGGTGCAGGGTACCACTGGCTAAAAAGACAGAGCGTCCAAGGGTTTCAGACTGCCTGTTTCTATGGCTAACTCTCTCTCTGTATTGCAAACTCCACCCCAAACCCTTTGATGGATTCCACTGTTTCCAGAATTATGCAGTCCAAACTCACGCATATGAAATAAAGTCCCTTTCATCATCCGGCTCCTGGGCTCCCACCACACAGAAGCACATGGAGTTTCCCCCTCCCCCACCATGCTCCCTGCGTCCCCTCACCTTCTGCTGTTGTTTTGCCTGAAACAGAGCTCTCTCACCACGGGCTCAGAAAAAGCAGATTCATCCCTCGACTCAAAGCTCCAATGCTACCTCCTACAGGAAGCCTTCTCTGAATTTTCAGTTCTGAGTCACTGCCCCCTCCTAGGTGACCTGTGTCGTATACTTCATCCATCATAACATTTATCATGCTTATATTTATTTTTCTCCAACTGGATCGTAAACTCCTGAGGTCAGGGATGGTTTCTAAGTTAATGTCCTGTTCCGTTACATAGGCTCACAGTGGCTGGTAGGCAGTGAATGACTAAATGATACCAGGAGGATTTCTAGTGCCTTCAAGGAGGTTAATCCTAACGCTATAAGCCAGAGCAGTAATGGTGCGCCATCAGATACTGTGTAAGGCAAACCGGGTATTAGGTATTAGGCTCTTTTTCCTTCTTTGAGACTGGCCCCAGAGACTTTTTTTGCAAAAAGGAGGTCCCATGGAGATTTGCTGGGAGGGAAGACACTTGGGTATGGCAAGATTAGCATAATGATTTCTTTGCCTGAGTTTATGAGGGCTTGATGAGAAAAATGACTTGCTGTGGGTTTGACACTTCGGGAACTTTCTGTGAAATCATCGAGTCTCATTTTTCTTAAGTATCAAAGCCACATGTCATTATATCCACTACCTTTCCCAGAAACCACCTGGAAGCTTAAAGAATAATGCAGAGATCAGAGAGCTCGTGTGATACTTCTTACTTCGATCTTAGATTCATTTATTCATTGAATATTTACTACTTTGATAAACTACTGTGCTAAAATAAAGGAAATATAAATGAAATCTAGTTCTTTCTGAGATGGAGAGGGTAAGAAAAGTTCATAAGGAACCATGCCAAAAGGTTTACGATGGTAAATGAGCATGCTTACTACTAAATTCAGAGAAGGAATAAGAGGAAAATATAAGACAAATATTTTAAAAAGTGGACTTTTGGGGCATCTGGGTGGCTCAGTGGGTTAAAGCCTCTGCCTTTGGCTCAGGTCATAATCTCAGGGTCCTGGAATCGAGTCCCGCATCGGGCTCTCTGCTCAGGAGGGAGTCTGCTTCCTCCTCTCTCTCTGCCGGCTTCTCTGCCTACTTGTGCTCTGTCTGTCAAATAAATAAATAAAATCTTAAAAAAAATAAAAAGTGGACTTTTAACATAAAGTGTATAAACATAGATTCTGAGTACACAGCTTCCCCAAAATGTGACGCGGTCACTTCTAAGTCACTACAGGGTAAATGGTAGTATGCTAACATTGTTTATTCACATCTTCACCAGAAGAGCATGAAAAGAAACCCCTCATACTATATTAAAATTCCTGATAGAACAAGTAGACATTTTCTAGGTTTGAAATTTAGCACCACTTCCTTATCTCTTTACCCTGGTTAAATAATACTAAGTATGAGAGAACTTCTTCTAAGCTGTTTCTTTCACTTAAGGGGAACTATACTATAGTTTAACCCCATGGTTATGTTCAGAATCACCTGGCAGGGCTCTAAACCCCTGGGTTCTCTGTCCTAGTTCAGCCCTGGGGCAGTCAGACTCTCTGGGCCAGGCCTAGCTGTCTGTCTGAAAACAAACAGAAACTTCTAGTACTTTCTGATGTATGGTCATCTTCAGCAATATCATCCAGGCCTTGTCCACAGCCAAGGATATCAATCCGATTTTAATCTATGAACGTCTTGGAAGCTTATCTAGGAACCAAAAGGCACTGGAAAAGTACAACACTTAGCACTTTTGACAAAATTCTTTGGTTAAGATGTATACGGGGAACTCTTACATCTTACATATAATCAGCAGGTCATGAATGAGTTCCCTCCCTCTTGCTATCCGTCATTATTGCTGATGACAATGTCTTGTGGATGTTCCATCGAATCCCCCAGCACTCAGTCCCCAAGTTACCTACAGTTATCTTTCTGTCTCTGGACCCCCGTTGTTTCCTTACTCCTATGTCCTGTAACTGTTCCTTTGCTGTTACAACAGCCCACCCCCTGACGCACCTCACCTTCTATCCAATCCACCTCCCAAGCTGGCAGCACCCTGAGGCCACCAATTATTGACTCTGTCACTTTGCATTCATGCATCACAACTCTCACTCATATCCTCAGTTCCCTTCCACAGCCATCGTTAACTTTCCTTGTACAAATCTTTAATTCTCTTACCCCTTTCAACTGTACTCACCTATTAGAACTCCAGTATTGGTTAAACCCAGCTCCCCCGTTCTTTTCACCTACAGCCACACTCTTGAACTTTCCTAGAACGGGTCACAGTAGTATTGGTTTCTCATTCAAACTCATGGCCACACATCTCAAGCCAGCATCAGTGTTCCAAGCCATAGGGAGATCCCTTTTCCAAGAGGAGCACTGCACACTTTCCCATTGTCTTCATGTCCCTTCCACATTCCCTCCCCTTCCTCTCAGCTGAAGACTGAGCTGTCTTCACAAAGACAAGAGAACTATCTACCACGAAGTCTACCAACCTCCTTATTTCTATACCCATACTTATGACCTTTTCTCCAGTTATACTAGATGAAAAGTCCCTGTACCTACCCCAGTCAACTCTTCTTCAGGGGCTCCAGATCTTATCTCTCACCTTCTCACAGATTTCTCCCAGCTAGGTATTCCTTCTCCTACACCTTCCCTTTCTATCTCTCTTGTATGAAATATGTTATGATTGAGTCTCTTGGAAATAACTTCCCTCATGCGTAGTGACCTCCACTTGTCCAATTTTACTGTTTTCCTCTGTAATAACAACTCTGGGTTGAGTGGTTAGTAGGTGAGAAACTAGAAACAGCATTTCCATTCTTCTCCTCAGCTATTCTAACCAGGCTTCTCTCCCCTCTACTTCCTGAAACTGCCTATCAAGTACACTGATGACCTCCAGCTTCCCAAATCCACTGGATGCACTGCTATTTATCATGCTTAACTTCTCTGTGGTTGAACATTCCTTCCCTTCTGACCTATTTTATTCTTGTGGCTTGCAAAAAGCCCCATTCTCCTGGTTTTCCTCCTGCTACAGAGATTTCTCCTCAATCTTGTCTGTGGGTATCTTCTTGCTTCAACCTTTAAATGATGAGATTCCCCAGAGCTCAGTTGTATATATAACTACTCTCCACTTAAGTTATTTCATGTAGTCCTGTGATTTTAAATATTTTATATATTTTATAAATATATGTATATATGTATGTATGTGCATATATATACACACATATATATGTATATATAAAATATATGTTATATATGTAATATATAAAATATATATTTTATATATGTATATATATGTATACATTTATATGTAATATATAATATATGTATTATATATTACATATATATATACATACATATGTATGTATGTATGTATGTACATATGTAATATGTAATATGTAATATATAATATATATATATGAAATCTGTATCCCTGACCCTGGAATTCCTGATTAATAAAATATCAGACTTTCTGCTTGATGTTTCCATCTGTATGTCTAACAGCCATGATAAATATAATATATTCTAAAAAGAAACTTTGATATTTATCCACATTCCACACAAACATCCAAACCCTCATTCCAGAATTCCTTACCCTAGTACATGGCCCCATAATTCTCCCATTGTAAAAATGAAAATCTTGAGATCATTCATATATATATGAATATGAATGATATATATAATACATATTCATATATATTCATATATTTGTATATTATATGAATATTAATGTTATAGGAATATTAACATATTCATATATATTAATGATATGAATATATACATATATATTTATATACATATAAAAAAATATATATATTTTAAGGGAGAGAGAGGAAATTTGCACACAAGCAGGGTGAGAGGGAGAGAGAGAATCTTAAGCAGCCTCCATGTTCAGTGTGGAGCCTGACACAGGGGTCGATCTCATGACCCTGAGATCATGATCTGAGACAAAATCTAGGGCCAGATGCTTAACCAACTGAGCCACCCAGAGGCCCATCCTGAGATCATCATTAATTCTTTCTTTAACTCATAACACCAGTCCTTCAACAACTCTTGATAACTTTACCTTTGAAGTAAAATTATTGAAAACAGTATGGCAGTTCCTCAAAAAAATTAAACATGGAAATTAACATATGATCCCACAATTGTCTTTCAATGGGTCTATACTCAAAGGAATTGAAAGGCAGGCCCTTGAACAGATAACTAAACTGTGTATCCATATTTGAGCAGGACTGCTCACAGTAGTCAAGAAGTAGAAACAAACCAACTATCCATCCATGGGGGAAAGATCAACAAAATGTGGTGTGTACAGACAGTGGAATCCAGCTTTAAAAAGGAATGGGGTTCGGGGCACCTGGGTGGCTCAGTGGGTTAAGCCTCTGCTTTCAACTCAGGTCATGGTCTCAGGGTCCTGGGATCGAGCCCCGCATTGGGCTGTCTGCTCAGCAGGGAGCCTGCTTCCTCCTCCCTCTCTCTGCCTGCCTCTCTGCCTACTTGTGATCTTTGTCTGTCAAATAAATAAATAAAATCTTAAAAAAAAAAAGGTCACCTATCTCCTATCAGTAACAGAAGACATCCTTTAAAAAAGAAAAAAAGAGGAATGGGGTTCTGAGGCAGGCTCCAACATAGTTGAACTGTAAAGACATTATACAAAGTGAAATATGCCAGACACAGGGACAAACATGGTATGACTCCACATACACGAGGTACTTAGAATTGTCAGATTCACAGAGACAGAAAACAGAATAGTGGTTATCAAGGGCTGGGGTGAAGAGGGAAGGGTAATCGATGTCTAATGGGTATGGAGTTTCAGTTTGGGGTGATGAAAAATTTCTGGAGATGGATGGAGATGTCGGCCTAGCAGCGTCAGTGTACTTCAGGTACTTTGTCACTTGCAAATCAGTAACATGATTTTATTTTGTATATATTTTGCTACAATAAACATAAATATAATTAGCATTTCCACTGCTACCATTATATCTCACAGTTGAAGTATTTTAGGAGTACCTTCTTGCTTCTCCTATAGCCCCCTGACAATCCACTGACCACAAAGCATCCGGAGCAGTAGTGTTCATGACACACAGCTTCCCTGAACAACATCATCTGGCTCCCAACCCCCAGGGAAGAAAATCTAAGCCGTTCATTGCTGGCATCATATGGCCTCTGTGTATGCTAGCCCCACACAGCCCTGAGCGCCACACAAGAGCCTCCTGTCCCTGCCACACCCCATGCTCCAGCTGCTCTGGTCCGTCTCTGGTACCCACTCTGCACAGATGGCAGGCCCTTTGCCTGCAGTCCTGCTCTCCTAGACCTTCACTTGGTTCACCGCTGCCTGTCATTTCAGGCCTCTGCTAAAACATCATCTTCTCCTCCAAGTTCTTTCCTGACCACTTGACTTAGAGTAGCCTCCCCCACTGTCCTTACCTCTTGACTTCCATCTTATGTTCCGTGCAGCATTTAACATTTTTTTCTTATTTACTTATGATTTTTTTTTTTTACCCCCACTGGAATGCAAGCTCTTAGAAAAAGGACATCTTTTCTGTATTGCTCAATGCTATAACTCCCAGGCTCGTAGAAGTTCCCAGAACAAAGAAAGGGCTTAAGTAAATATCTGTCATAGAAATGCATGCATCTGGTCCCTTGTCTTCTCAGACTTCTGGAAGAATAAGCCATGTATTTCTTTTCTTCTTAAGAAGAGAGAGGAGGGGCACCTGGGTGGCTCAGTGGGTTAAAGCCTCTGCTTTCGCCTCAGGTCGTGATCCCGGGGTCCTGGGATCGAGCCCCACATTGGGCTCTCTGCTTGGTGGGGAGCCTCCTTTCCCCTCTCTCTCTCTGCCTGCCTCTCTGCCTACTTGTGATCTCTGTCTGTCAAACAAATCAAATCTTTAAAAAAAAAAAAAAGAGAGAGGAAAAACAGAACAAAAAGCCCTCTCTCTGTCCCCGATGCACTGTATTTACTGTTGGTCAACTAAAACATCAATCATTTTTATTAAGTTTGAGTGTATATTAGAGTAAGGTTAAGGAAGAAGTGATTTCTGCACAATTAGAGTCTGCAATTTCAGAGAGGAGCTACAGAATTTGGGGGGTGGTAAGTTGCAGTTTTAGGGGCACACATTCTGTAGAAATTCTTCATTCCATCTTGATTCAATGAAACAGAAAAGGCTGAATCAGCAGATGCCCACTGTGGCAACTATAAATAGCACCGTAGAAATACAAGGCTCCCTGCAGTGGGGTCCAAGATGGGACCTGATCTGTCTGCCGTTCTCACTTGAATGACTTTACAAGACATTAGCAGAACTTAATAGGCTAATTACATCCCTTCCCTGTTCCTACCCCGGAATCAAGTTGTTCACCCTGCAATCCTATATGGGGTATTGTGAGATCAGGGGACAAGAAAATCCACGCATCCAAACCATAGTCAAGTCCTTCGGTGTCTGTGGCTTTCAGAGAGGTCTACAGTTGAGGTTTCATTCTTTGTTATATACTGTGCTCTTATACTGGGCCCTCTCCAAGTTCTTTTTTTTTTTTTTTTAATACAGAAACATTTTAATGGTTTTTATCCCCCAAGTTCTTGAGAAGGAAAAAATATACATACGATTCTATAATTTATTATTTAAGATGTCACACAAAGATTATTGGTCACATAAACAGATGTATGTTAAGAAGAAAAGGGAGGTGGGGATGGCAGGGTAGAAGAGGTAATTGTAAGCAGAAATGCATGGCTTGGAACAGGAGGCAGCTGTGAAGACAGCCAGACCTACATTACAGTTCTGGTACAATCTCCATCCTTTTTTTACGAACTGGCTGATTCTTTTTTTTTTCCTTTTTAATTTGAATTTCATTTTTAAAAATTGAGATATAATTGACATATTAGTTTCAGGTATAGGACATAGTGATTCAATACTTATATATATTGTGAAAGGACCACTCCCATCAGTATAGTTAGTATCCATCACCACACGTAGTTACAGTGGGTTTTTTTTTTCTTTTCTGTTTTACTGTGGTGAGAATTTTTAAGATTTATTCTTTGAGCAGCTTTCTGCCTGCTTAATTTTGTGGTTGTTCAAGTCCAGCATTTCCCACAGGTTTGTTCAAGGGGATATGAATTACAAATACATTCAGCAATAATATAATACATAATACATATTCCAATAGTATTTATAAATACTATTTATAAAACATTATATAAACATATGATGTTTGCATATTCATTTTGGGTGTAATGGCTTTTCGTGGATAGCAATGCCTTTTATTTATTTTTTATTTATTTATTTTTTAAAGATTTTATTTATTTATTTGACAGAGAGAGATCACAAGTAGATAGAGAGGCAGGCAGAGAGAGAGAGAGAGGGAGGGAAGCAGGCTCCCTGCTGAGCAGAGAGCCTGATGTGGGACTCGATCCCAGGACCCTGAGATCATGACCTGAGCCGAAGGCAGCGGCTTAACCCACTGAGCCACCCAGGCGCCCCCAGCAATGCCTTTTATTTGTCATCTCATGACACAGATCCAATACCATTATATATTAATCAGGTGATGAGGACAGTGATTTTACCAACCTCCCATCCATGAAAATGTTACCCAGTTATTCCTTTTCAGATTTGTGTTTCTTTTCCTGTAGTATCACTGAAGACACCAGCGCACTCCCCATACCTTCCTTCTCTCAAATGTCTTCTGTGGCTTCTGAATTTCCCTTCCATTATCCCTAATAATTTAGTGTGTATGTCCCCTCCACAAAACACAAGCTGGATCATTAGACCCCCATCTCAGCACCTCACTCTCCTCTAATCCCCACAACCCAAGCAGCTTATGCAGAGACTCACCCAACCAAGACATGTTTCTTTGGTAGTGGGGAAGGGTGGTAGGGACCAGATCTTAATGACCTTTAGGTGAAAAAAGAGGACAGTTCTTCAGTAGAGAGCACTTGAAGGAGTTACAAATAAGCTCTTAAGTCAGGATCTGATAAAGAACTTCTTCATAGTTAGATACTTCCAAGGTTGGCGTCAACTACCACGAAATCTTCAAATGTGCCATGGATGCTGTCACTGAGGCTGGATGAGCATTTGACAGTGGTACAGCAAGTGGGCAGTGCAGCAGAGGGATACTAACCTGATCAGCTCACCTTTCATAACCCTTTCATAACACTTTGAGCCCTGACTTTCTGTGCACCATCTACGGCTTCTCATAGATGCTCCCGGAAAAGTCACCTCCTTTCATTGGTTTATCACTTATATACCAAAGGAAAGCAGTACTATTCACATTTGCCTAAATAAATAAATAGAATAAATTTTAAAAAGGAGACTTAAGGGCCCTGACTTGTCTACACTCTCCTAGCTCATAGATGGTAGAGATGGAATTTAAATGTCACGGTCTTTCCACTATTGCTCACTTGGTTATTTTTAGCAAGTAGGTCCAAGCATGGGGCCAACTCTTTAGTTAGTAGTGTCCGCCATGTTGAAAAGGAGGGCGTTCATGTTCAAGAGGAAAGAGGGTAAAGATTGGTCAGCAATTCCTGACAGAGACACAAGAAGAGGTGTTTGAGGAGAGTTGATAGAAAAACGGTCAAACTGCTGTATTATCCCTGAGTAACAGAATGGTTTATTGTCCATGTTATGACGGCTACTTGATAGAGGACATATCTTTTACTTCCAACCACAGCTCCCTAACATGGATATTATACCTAGCAGGTAAAGAAAGGGCAACTCAGAGAGTTGAAAATTATGTATATTTTCCAGCCTACTCTACAATATAGCCATGTCTCTTTAAATGTAAAAGTAAAGTTCCACGTGTCTTACCGTGGAGTAAATCTGTTTTTCTAGAAGGTGACTCATGCTTATCCTGATGGTATAGACCCACTAGTACAGACATCCCTGTCAAAAAGCATGGTTCTATAAAACCATCCCATTCACTTGAGATTTTTAGCCAACTTTGCAATCTTTGGAGGCAGAATGTTTAATGACAAGGTTTCCTGCCTTGCTGTTAAGCATTGGTCAATGCTCATTCACTGCCATTGTTTATTTCCTTTAATTTGGACTCACACAGATAGAAACCTAGTTCATGTTTCCCTGTTCAATAACTAGGGAAACAAGGACACAGCATCAGGGACCTGAACTAAATCCCCTAGCCATGGAGACGGGCCTGAACTCAGATCTCCTGGATCTTCCCTCAATCCGAAGAGCTTTTATGGATGGAGATGTACTAGTTCGAGGAGGGGAAAGTGTCTACAAAGTATGAGAGACCAAAAAGTGGTCATCTATTGATTGTAACATATTAACTGCCATGAGAGGGTTGTTTTTTTTTTTTTTTTAATAACCAAATTGAGGAGAGGCATATTCAATTTGGGGCAAAAAGCAATTTGTTCCGGGGCGCCTGGGTGGCTCAGTGGGTTAAGCCGCTGCCTTCGGCTCGGGTCATGATCTCGGGGTCCTGGGATCGAGTCCCACATCGGGCTCTCTGCTCAGCGGAGAGCCTGCTTCCCTTCCTCTCTCTCTGACTGCCTCTCTTGTGATTTCTCTCTGTCAAATAAATAAATCTTTAAAAAAAAAAAAAAAAAAAGCAATTTGTTCCATTTCAGAACTGTCAATGAGACCTAAGGGGGATTCTACCATATGGGCCTTCAGGAAAACTTTTGCTTCCCCAGTAAAAGATGAGAAATACCCTTCTGAGACTGAGACCTCTGATTGTATATATTTAAGACAGTAACAGTATCTATAGGGTTGCCGTGAAGGTTTAGTGAGACGAGGCAGATAAAACTCTGAGTCCAGTAATCTGCACACAGTGGTTGTTCAACTGTCAGAAAACATTGAACAAATGATTAGGAAGTGTCCAGTGGTAGAAATGGCTAGATGGTGAGAAACTTATGTCAAACTGAGGGTATTTAAGGGATGAATAGTCGTTTTCAACTATCACTGAATCATTGTGACGTTCTAATGATGGTAGATTTCACTTAATGCGACATGTGAGAGACCAGGATAAGCCTTTAAGTGCTGTATTCTATGTTATCCTCAATAGCCTTATCATGTCGGTACAGTGATTCTCCCTATTTCATAGATGGGGCCCCCAGAAGCCTAGGATGGAGCTATCCTATTGTCGTCCATTATTATGAGAAGTCAGGACTTCACTTCTTATCACCAGAAGTGATATTCAAAATACTCCACAGGGAACAAACACTGGCTAATCAGAATAGGGCACTGACCAGTAACAATCCTGGAGGCCACTGGTGAATGACCAGTGCCTTTGGGGGACAACTAAGCAGAAGCTGTGTCTTATGTAAGCCTCCCACGGGCAGCGGCAGAACCAACCGTGAGGCTACCTGTGAGTCAACAGGAGGAACTTTCTGCAAATCAGCGGTGTCTGAAGGTGAAATAAACTACTTTATGTGGCTGCGAGAGGCCATTCTCTGACATATTGGAAGGCTAGGAAGACAGTTTCTTGTTGGGGAGGTTGCGGAAGGAATTCTGTCTTTGGATGGAGGTAGGACTTGATTTCTAAGCTAACCTTGGCCTCTACTATCCTATAGTTTGGTAATGGTCTTAGTTGCTTAACATTTCTCTGTAAAATAGCAAAATCCCCCACTCTTACCTCAAAAGTGATAACAGATTCAAATATGTCCCCTTTCCTGGACTGCCTTTATCTTTTTAGTCAAGTACAAGTGGGAAGTAAGGTTGAGCTCAAGGATTTGCTTGTACATGGTGAGCTGACCTGGCCCCCAGAACCCCTCTCTTACCACTGCTTGAACCACTCTCCCCTTTTCTCACACACATTCTGACCACAAAGACCACTGTTCTGCTGCAGGAGAGAATAGATTTCTACCTTAGAACTGCTTGTACAGCAAGTCTGGCTCCAGATACCACCTGCACCTGGGGATTCTGTGAGACCCACACTAATGCCTCAGGTAGGCTTCCCTCCAAATGCGTACTCTCTGAGATCCCTGCTTATTGCCTGCAAAGCACTGAGGGCAATCTGTGATGAACACGGTAATTTGCATATCTGGTTCCTCGTTCATTGTCTATCTGTTCAACTAAACCATGAGCTCTATGAGGACAAAAAAACAGGTTTTAATTTTCAAAGCTCTGTTCAAGAACTATGTGCCTGGCCCACAAACAAGGGACCAAACCTGAAATGAAGCTTAAGCTTTGTACTGAAATGTGTGTGTGTGGGTAAGGTAAAATTTAATTTGGACCAAGTCATGGGTTGCATATTAATGAAACCCTGAACCTTATAGAAATTATTGGAAGCACAGTGCAGGCTAGTTAAATGTCAACCTATAAACGAGCCGTTCTCTGCCTTTTTCACGTGGGTTTTCATAGGTGGGTGGTCTCGGTTGAGAAGCGTGGTCTCAAAACTCCTTTTGAAACCGCCTGATGCCTAATACGAAGAAGGCAGATTCTCCTGTGTTCGCAATGTGTTATTCATGCTCATTCATTATTCGGTAGCTCGGGAGCAGGTGCTGGGTAGAACGTATCAACCTAATACCCTCATTACTGCTCCGCCGTTTTGTTTTTGAGGCTCAAGTGGCCCTTCTGATGTGGCAGGTAGAAAAATAGAACGTTTGCCAGGCTTATGATCTACTGAAGAGAAGATTGACCAAAACAAAAAGAAAGGGCATTTTCTTAACCACTCCACGGAAAATGACGGCCTGAAACCACATTCTGGATCCCACTGCAACAACAGATATTATCAGTACACTGCAAAGAAGGAAGCTGACGTCAAGTGGAACGTATGAGGCATAAGTAATCAGTTAATCTACCATTTTTTGGACCTTTAGTTTTCTCATATTGGGCATGCTGCTTTGGGATATTGGAAAAGACTGAACTTCCCTTATAGATGCTTCAGAGCAAAACAAAACACCTTGGACCAGAGAGATGTTATAAAAAGCCACAGATATTTGAAATATCTTGTCAGATCTGAAACACAGAAGACAGTCTCTGGACAAAAGGGTTTACCATATACTAAAACCAATGGATTTGACTTCTTAAATATTCTCATGGGTTACCCTAATTTTATAGGCAATTTTAACAAGTGTTTTTTGTTGTTTTTTTTTTAAATTCGGTCTCCCATCCCATAATATGTTCAAAGCAGATTATCAAGAGTGAGGACAGACGCTGTTCTGAGTAGCACCTGCTACATGTGAAGATTGAAGTCTTAGCAGCTAAGCAAACTGTACAAGCATACTGTGTTAGTTTGCTAGGGCTGCTGTAACAAAGTACTACCAACTGAGGAGCTTGCAAAACCCCAGAAACATGTTTATCTCCCAGTTCTGGAGAGTACAAGTCAAAATCTTTCAGCAGGGCTGTGCTCCCTCTGAAACCTGTATGTGAGAGCCATTTGTTGCTTCTCCCTAGCTTCTGTGGGGTTGCTGGTGATCTTGGGCCTTCCTTGCCTTCTAGATGCACCACTCCAGTCCTCCATCTTGACATGGTGTCTCCCTGTGTCTTTCACGTAGTCCTCTCTCTGTGCCCAAGTATCCTCTTTTGATAAGAACACCAGTTACATTGGACTAGGGCCACTGTAATAAACCACTTTTACTTGATTACCTCTGTGAAGACTATTTCTCAATAAGGTCACCTCCTGAAAGACTTGGATTTAGGATTTCAACATATCTTTTTGGGAGAAATGCAATTTAGCCCATAGCCCATACCAACTAAAAATATGTATCTAAACCAATGTTTGCTGCTTTTGGGTAAATAGCAGTAAATAGCTCATCTGATCTTGAGAGTACCTATTATTTTTGTATGAGTGAAAATAAGGGAGCCTATAGTAAGAGCAGACATAGTCTATTTTTGAATCAGATAATCCTTACTTTTGAATCTGGCCTTAGTACACTATATTAGTAAAATTATTCAACCCCATCATGGTACCGTTGACTCTCAAATTAGGCAGCACGTACAAAATGTTTATTATCATGGTGGCCACTGGCATTTGCCCAATAAATGACAGCTCTTCTTAAGTCATTAAGAAGATGATATATGTGCTTCATAGCATAAATTAAATGGTTAAAAAATGTTGGTGAGCAGAAAGGAAGAGGCACCTCTAGGAATTAGAAAAACATATCTCTAGATGACTCACTCCCACAGGCTTCAGAAAGCTGGGGGTGTCACTGAGTGGGCAAGTTCATTCATCTGTCACTCAGTAATTGCTGACTGTAATGATCAGCTGCAGAAAGATCTCGTTTTCCCCTATGCATTATCATCTCAGGAAAATAAAGTGTGACTTTCAAGACAGGATGGTGTGTGTGAGTCAGACAAAAAGGTGAAATGTCAGCCAGGAGAGCTCTGCCTGTAACAAACTAAAGACCTTGGTTGAAACAGATACTTTGGTCTGCAACTGGACAGTAAATAAGACCTTAACTGGCCAGTGTGCTAACAGCTGTTTATCACATCTCACTCTCACACGCTCTTTAGACAGTACAGTTTGTTTTGCTTTGTTTTTAAGATTTTTTCATGAGAGAGAAAGAGCGAGTGCACAAGTAGGGGGAGTGAAAGGAAGAGGAGGAAGCAGGCTCCCCGTTGAGCAAGGAGCCCGAAGCGTGACTCAATCCCAGGACCCTGAGATCATGACCTGAGCCAAAGGCAGACACTCAACCAACTGAGCCACCCAGGCGTCACATACAGTACATTTTGGTTACACAGCCTTCTTGGGGGAGAAATAGGTATGTGGTAGAGAGCAAAGAAACAATGAGATCATACATGAAGAGCATCCTACCAGAGCTAAGAAGAAATCATCCTAGACTCTTAGGTGTGAAAGAACCATTCCTGATGATTTAGTCTAGTCTCCTTGACAGGGAAGTTTGTGGCTATGTTTAAGGTCATAGAAGAAATAGGATGTCAGAATCTGGTGTAGTACAACTTCCTTAGAGGAAGTATGGGGGACAGATTGATGGTGACCCTGATGATTCCCACTTCCTGGTGTTCATGCCTTGTATCATCCCCGGCCCCTGAGTATGGGCTGATTGTATGGCTTGATTCCAACCAACATTATGTAACAAAGTTGATGAGATGTCACTCCTGTGATTGTGTTCTATTAGGTAATAGTTATTCAGGGATATATACTCTGCCTTTCTAGTACACTCACTCTAGAGTTTTGCTCTCTTCACTGAATTTGAGAGTACAAGCTAACACATGTCCTGCAGCCACAAAGAAATTAATTCTGCCAACATCCTGACCAGACTTGAAGTTGACCCTTGCCCAGGCCAGCCTGTAGAAGAGAACCCAGTTGTGGCCAACATCTAAGATGTGCCTAGACTCCTAATCTGAAGAAACCATGAGATAATCGATATATGTTATTTTAAGTTACTTTGTGGTCATTTCTTACATAGCATACACAATTAATACACCATGGAGGAAAGACAGAGCAGAGCTCCACATGCTGTGGGCACACAATAGGGATGTGTGGAATAAATTTTAAAAGTTGCTTAAAACAGCATCACCCACAGTACCCTTTACCTGCTACATTTACCCAAGGATCACAAGTCTGGACTGTCCTTGTTCATTTGTTCAGTCACTGATTTATTCAGCAACCATGCTGGATTAAATTATATGCTGGGATTAAGAACACAAGTAAGGTGGTCTCCACCCATAAGGGCTTCAGTTTGGGAGGGAGAGACAGCACGATAAAAAATCTTATATTCTAGGGGCTACAGGTTAGAGGCATGAATATAACCATTGTGAAGATGCAAATGAGTGTGTGTGTGTTTGCGTGTGTGTGCTTGGATATGCAAAAAACCACCTGTTTTATTTCTACTATGTGCCACAGGATATGAATACTGAAATGTTTCCTTGGCTCCCTTTCATGCTGTGATAGCATTAACTCTGGATGAAGGGCACTTGTTTGTCCTTGTCCCCATTGGAGTCAGCACCAAGAACAGTGTCTAGCAACAAGGTTCTCACCAATCAGTTTTTGAATGAATATTTATAGTAGAGCTATTATCCCTAAAATTTTCCTTCACTATTGAAATGCTGACTTCTGGAAGAATGATAGCTAATACTTGCCAGTAGCTACTTCAGTCCAAGAGCGAATACGGGAAAACTAGTTCTATGCGTTTCTTCCTGAAGACTCCAAGATGAACCCAAGTATCAGTTATCAGTCCCTGTGATGATAGCCAAGAAGACAAAGATGATGAATGAAAATACCATCCTGTCTATATTTTGGGCAATCATTCATTTTCTTTTATTCCTCCTTCAATACATTCCAGAAACAGCTGGAGATGAAATGTTTGCAACTCTCTACTGTATCACAGTTATCTCTACAAATTGCCTAATTAGAGTTTCATCTCATTCCTGTAGGATTTGGAAAGCAGGGAGTATATATATATATACATAAGATTTGATGAGAGCAGGGTAATTCTTACAAAGAGGAAAAAATGATCAAACATTCCTTCACAAATGGTATTTTGATCCAGGATGACTTACTCTTTTACCGTCACGTACAATTGGTCTCATTAGCGTGAATTTATAATTGAGGCTTCTTTAACATCTGAGCAGGGAGTGAATACAAATTTATCGTTGGGCCCTAATCATTACTGTCTATCACATTAGTCACTAGAGAGACCGTGACAATCAACAATTCAAATACCACTATCCCCACAGGAAGGATTGTAACAGGTTTCATGTTCCCTGTTTTCTTCATAAAAGCAAATAATCACTGTGTCTACATTTTAAAATCCTTACTCACCGAGTTAATGTCAGTTAAGGGGGAAATACTAAGCTAGAAGCTGGCCATCATTTGGAAACTGACGCTGATTTTCAAGCTGTCCTCATAGAAAAATATTTGACATCTTGCTAATAAGAAAAGTGTCCAATTACAGAATTCAAAATTAATGGTTATGGTGCAATCCTGTGTCTTCCACAACAACTGTAGAAAAGAAAGTTTCTAAAATTGAGGACAAGTAGCTAAATATTCTACATATTTAGGAAACTACCAAAAATTAAAGTTGGTGGATTAAAAAATAAAAAGTCCACAACAAACAAACAATCTCCCCTTTATGTCTCGGGTGGAATTTATGAAAGAAACAGGATTTACAGTATTCAAAAAAATAACTAAAGTAGACACTGCCAGCAGGAAAGTCAATGTGAAGAAAAAATGAAAAACAGACGATTCTCTGCCACCCAGGGAGATAAATGAGTGCTTTTATTCAGAGTACACTTCCTCTGACATAGACTGGACTTTTCTTTCTGCTCTGGTTGTTAAAACCCTTTTAAATCCTCTGAGCTTTCAAGAAACTTTGTTTTGTCCCCCTAAACCATCATCTTGTCTGAAGTACTTTGTGATTTCTCACACAGTTTAGCATCTAGTTGTAGGCTTTTCTCTTGTCAGTGGGTTCCACATGGACCGTCTTCACCTGGGCAGCCAGACTGCATGTCTGCAGGCAGAGGCCATGTCTCACCTTGTCCCACGGCCCCCTCAGAGCCACAACCATGCCGAGCACCAGCAGTGTGGAGAGCGGCGGAGACATCTGCATGTCCTTCAGGGAGGTCTCACCTGCTTGTTAGCCATGCGAACTTGGGCGAGTTACTTCATCTTTCTATACCAGTTTCCTAGGCTGTAAAATGGGGACAGTGACAACCTCAGCCTCCTGGTTGTGAGCAGATGAAATGAGATAAATCACAAGTGCCCAGCAGAGCACCTGGTCCCCAGGAATCCCTCAGTAAATGGCAGCCCACCACTGCTACTGCTCCACGCGGGTTCGCTGACAGAGAGGGATGATTTTGAATCTTCTGCCATGTCCAGAGACAAAATGTTGTTTTGAGTCTGAAATTAGGAAGTCATATATTTTATATATGCAGGTGGTCTTTCCTTGTCTTAGGAAGCTATTGAATTTCATAGATTCTGTTCTCTTTGTTCACACTGTAATAACTCAGAACTCGGGATGGGTCTTATAATCCAATTTTTCTGAGTAGCAGAAAGATATTTTGTTTTGTTATCCTAGATGCCATCAAATCTACCATACATTTTGTGGATTTTTTTGAAGAAAATTTTTTTTCCTTTGAGAGGGAGAGCAGTGAACAGAGGACAAGGGAGAGAGAATCTTAAACAGGCCACACACTAAGCGTGGATGTGGGGCTTGATCTCATGACCCTGAGATCATGACCTGAGCTGAAACCAAGAGTCAGGCACCCATCTGATTAAGCCACCCAGGCTCCCCTGAAGAAAGATTTTAAAAAAGAGCATGAAACTGCTCAAAAGCCTTCTCTTCTTTCCCGTTGTTTTTCATGCTTTTAACTCTGCCCCGCAAACCAGGCCTCAGAGTGCCATCATTATTATCCTTTTAACACCTCAGACAAAGGAACACAGCTTGTTTTATTGTGTCCCCATATTTTAAGCCACTTGACACCTTCTCAGTTTGATATTAGGTACTCTGGAGGCAGAAAGCCATGGTTATCAGAGCCCTGTCCCAATTAACATGTTTACTTGGCTACTACTGTCTTGAAAAGCCTTAATGATGTTGATACGTGTCCTGATTTTTTCCAGAACATTTATGGGTTTGCTTGTTTCCCAAGCATAATTATTAATAGTGACTCCTTTCATTCTCAGGAGTAGCCTGGTTTGGATGATAACGCATATGATTACTCCACGTGAAGACCAAGGCAGGTCTGAAAGTCTTGGCTTTCATGCCTTGTATTCTAATTTTGTCTTTGTTGTTTATAAAACTGGGTTTTAGTCAATCATTTGTGTGGTTCTGGCAGTGCTCATTCCCTCATATTTTTACTACATGCTGGCTATACAGTGAAAAGCCAAACCACGAGACTCTAACTCATGAGGTTTACACTGTAGTAGAGCAGCAGATAATAAGTAGTCGCACATCAACATGTCACAGCTCCTGAGGACAGGTACAAAGGGCTGCAGTGCTCAACCAGATGGAGCACATATGGGGCACCTGGGTGGCTCAGTCAGCTCAGTGTCTGCCGTCAGCTCAGGTCACAGTACCAGTACCAGGTCCTGGGATCGAGTGCCGCATCAGGCTCCCTGCTTAGTGGGGAGTCTGCTTCTCCCTCTGCCTGTCTGCGGCTCCACCTGCTTGTGCTCTCTCTCTCTGTCTCAAATAAATAAGTAAAGTCTTTAAAAAATACACACACACACAACACATGGAAGTGCAGTGGGGCCTTATAGGCAACAAAAATACACTGCATTATTTTCTGACCCAAGAAGATGTGCTCTCATTTTCACACCATGCTCAGAATGTCACTGAGTTTGCCTCGCACTCATTTGCCATGGTTAGGAGACACTTAGTACAAAAAAGGCTCTTCTGAGAATGGGCATGAAATAATAATTGTGAGTGTGTAAAGGCCAAGGGGCAGAAAGTTAACCTCAGGTTTCTTATTTAAGTGGAAGAATGATGATGAGAGCAAAAGAGAGCAATGGAAGACGTGAAGGGCAACAATGTCTGGTGTTAGCAAACTCCTTAGGGTACAAATTATGTTGACTTCTCTGAGTTTTTTTCCTCTCCTGAATTCCTTTTGGAATACATTTCTAAGCATAGGGCAGAGAAAATGAAGCCCAGAGAGAAAAGGCAGGGGCCCAGATTCAAATAGGGGAAGAAGAAATTTGAAAGGTACTTGTCACCATGCATACTTCTCATGGTACCTGCCTCCTTTTTGAGATCCAGAGTGTCAGCAACCCAAGCAGACAGTGGGTGGGCAATTTGGGGTTGACTGAGTGAGCATAAATACCCTGAGAGGGACATCACAGACTACCAATAGGAAAGTTTCTCCTTCGAAAGAACTGTGGGGACCAGAAAGTCAGTATGGGAGAAAGAGTGCTTGGGAACAGGGTTCCCAGTTACTGACAAAACACCAGGTGTGCTCAATTACTTCCAAGATCCTATATGATTAACCTGTCTTCTTTCTGTTCATCTGTTGCCTGAAGACTGTATTTCCAATACAGATAGGTCCTCCAAAAGACAGGAAATTAAACAATGAGCGTATAAGTATACAGGGTTAAGGACACACACACACACACACACACACACATACACACACACACCATAGTTCCATAGTGTCTGCACAAAGAATCTATAAATTATGATGCTACATCTTCACTCACAGGCTCTGTACTAATCTAGATAAATTTTAGGCAAATGTCGACTTAGTAGTTGGCAAATAGTTTATTTGGCTAAATTTTTACTACACTGTAAAGACGTAAACATACTTTAAAATCCTAGCAAATTCTTCAAAGATTAGAAATAAGACAGTGGCAGACTCACATGTGTTGATTTTTTCACTTAATGATGTATACTTAATGCCTATATTTCATATGTGTCATGAATTTGAGTTGCTGTAGTAGACAGAGTTATGGCTTTGGGTTCAGAGAGACCTAGGTTTACTGACTTTACTGAATCGGTTCTAGGACATTCTGGTGCAGTCTTTAGGGGTTTTCTATATCATCATGTCATCCAGAAATAGTGAAAAGTTTTACTTCTTCCTTACCAATCTGGATGCCTTTTATTTCTTTTTGTTGTCTACTTGGTGTGGCTAGGACTTCCAGTACTATGAAATAGATGGAGCTAGAGAATATAATGCTAAGTGAAATAAGTCCATCAGAGAAAGACAAGTACCACATGATGACTCTCATACATTGAATTTAAGACACGAAACAACAAGCAAAGGGAGTAAGAGAGAGAGAGAAACCAAGACACAGACTCTTAACTATAGAAAAGAAATGGTTACGAGAGGGAGGCTGGTGGGGGGGGAATGGGCGAAATAGCTTAAGGGGATTAAGGAGGGCACTTATCTAATGAGCACTGAGTAATGTACAGAATTGTTGAATCACTTTCTCGTACACCTGAAACTAATATCAGACCTTATGTTAATTGGACTGAAATTAAAATCAAACTTAATAAAAAATTCTCATAAATACCCCAGATAATAATTTAATATCTCCAAATCATGGTTTTCTCATACTTAATATTGTCCAACTATACCTGCTCTGATCACTTATCACACATTATTATAGAGATTGAGAGACTATATAGGAAATCACCATTAAAACTACCAATATCTTTATATCTTGAAACCAATACTATATTATATGTTAACTGATTGGAATTGAAATAAAAACCTAAGCAAAAAACCCTACCAATATCTTTTTTTTTTTTTTATGTGAAATTTTTTTTTCCCTTTTTATTTATTTTTTTTTTCAGCGTAACAGTATTCATTCTTTTTGCACAACACCCAGTGCTCCATGCAAAACGTGCCCTCCCCATCACCCACCACCTGTTCCCCCAACCTCCCACCCCTGACCCTTCAAAACCCTCAGGTTGTTTTTCAGAGTCCATAGTCTCTTATGGTTCGCCTCCCCTCCCCAATGTCCATAGCCCGCTCCCCCTCTCCCAATCCCACCTCCCCCCAGCAACCCCCAGTTTGTTTTGTGAGATTAAGAGTCATTTATGGTTTGTCTCCCTCCCAATCCCATCTTGTTTCATTTTTTTTTAAAAAAAGATTTTATTTCTTTATTTGAGAATGAGTGCGAGGGAGAGGGGAAAAAATGTGAAACAGACGCCACGCTGAGTGCAGAACCCGACACAGGGCTTGATCCTACAACCTCAAAATCACAACCTGAGCCGAAATCATGAGTCAACTG
This sequence comes from Meles meles, assembly GCF_922984935.1. Taxonomy (NCBI): domain Eukaryota; kingdom Metazoa; phylum Chordata; class Mammalia; order Carnivora; family Mustelidae; genus Meles; species Meles meles. The sequence continues at coordinate 99,218,058 of NC_060068.1, forward strand.
ACTGAGCCACCCAGGCTCCCCACCTACCAATATCTTTATAAATAAAAGTATTATCCTTTTTTTGGTCTATTGTCTGTTAGGGTTTATAGCTACTGTGTTATTTCTCAGTCTTCATTTAACACGGATTCCACAAGGGAAGGAGATACATTTTTTGTATGTCACCTTTTCTTTGGCTAGTGCCAGTACTCATTGATTCTGGTATTATTGTCTACTAACTGTGACTTTGAGCAAATTAAGTTCAGTGTACTCATTTTCTTTTTTTAATCTTCAAAAGAGAGACAATAAGACTACCTTAGGGGACTGTTGCAAGTGTCAGTAAGGATTATCTGTCATGTTCAACAAGAACTTGTTCAGTGTACCAGGTTGTGGATTCTTTCCTGTACATTCAGTGCAAGGCTGTCCCCTCAGACCTAACTGACCTGTGGATGATACGCTGGCTCTGCAGGTAGTCCAAGGCCATGACCAGCTCACAGATGAAGAGTTTCACGGTGTCTTCCTGGAAACGGACATTCTGCTGCAGGTGGTAACGCAGGTCCCCGCCCAGCAGGAGGTCTACTACCATGAACATATCCTCCTCATCTTGGAAGGAGTACCTGGAATAGAATTAGAAATGGAAGTGTATTAAATACATTTGCACACTAGGGAGTCCCAGAGGCAAATGATACCTCATAGATCAGAACAGACTGTTCTTGAGCGAAGAGTTCAAGCTCTGGGAGCAGACGATCTATCCCTAGGTCTATGACCCTACACCTTCAGTTTCCACATGTGTGAAGGGGAATAATATCTACCACATTTGATCGTAGTAAAGAACAGATATTACATTTAGTGTCTTGCCTGACATATAGTAAGCACTCAATAACTATTAGCTTACAAAGCTATAAAGCTTAGTTACTAAAGAAAACCATACTTATCCCTTATCATTAACAATCATATCCTAACCACACCATTGCTGGAGGTCCATAAAATATGAATTACGAGGCGTCCTTGAACCATTCTCATTCTCATTTTTCCACATGATCAACTTCACTGCCCAGCAACCTTAAAACAAATCATGCACCACGTTAATGATAAGAAAAACATATAAAAGGGCAATAAAAAAAGTGCATAGTACAAGGAAGTAATTCACTTTGGGATAGGGAGTAAGGGAAAGCTTCTCAGCAGAAGTGAGACCTATGTTAAATTTTGAAGGATGGTGACAATAATAACCACAAAATGAAGTTAGTGTCACCGATGTCTCCATTGAGCCCCTTCTCTGGGGCAGGTGCTGAAGCCCTCTACAAGTGGCACTCCCATGGACCCCCAAAATGCGTTCTTAAGCTCCCACTTTAGAAATGAGGAAATCAAAGCCTTTGACACAGACACCTAATACATGGTAGAGCCAAAGAGTTCTCCAGGTCCAAAAGTAGGATTTGATAGAGGAAAATAGCCAGCACTGAGCACAGAAATGGCAAAGAACACAGTGTGAGTGGAGAAAGGAAACTAGTTTGAATTTGCTCTAACAACAGGTATGATGGGGAAGCATGGGCCAGAGAGGAACACAGTACAGATCCTCTGACAGGTGCCTGTTCACAAGTCTGTAGGCGTTGGGGTGAATTGAAGAGTTTTAGGCAGGATGTACAATCAAGCATGGACTTCACGCTTGAGGGAGCACAGGGTGGAGAGATGGGAAGAGGAAATGAGACAAAGGACAGCAGAACTGGACTCTGCTGTTTGCAAAAAAGCCTCTCGTAAAAAATGCATCCCTGCTGCTATGATTTATTTTGTTTCCTTTAAAGCAAAGACAGGATTTCTAGGCACAGTATTGCTCTCAGAATCCGCACTGTTTTGACATGTTTCTTTTGACATAATGTCACTGGGATCACATTTTAAACTTTTATTTGAATCAAAGAATTAAGTGTTCTCAAGCAGGACCCAGGGAAGCAAACTAATTCCTGGTGACAAATTCTTTGCTCAGGAAAGAAATGGAGGACATCAATGACTGAAGAACCGTATTTAGTATTTTTCCTTCTTTATAACGATCATTGTGCTAAAGGAGAAGGTGGGGATTTGCAAGGGAAAGAAACAAGAGAAATTCAATGAAGCATTAATCTGAGGCAGTAACATTCTGATGAAGACTACCAGTCCCCGATGTTTACTTGTCCAATGAATACAATTTTGTTTACCACTGAAGACTGATTCACATAGAAGATGACAGATATTAAACCCTTTGGGGAGTTTAGACAGAAACGCAGGAAGCGCTTTTTAAAATTCTGACAACGAATACATTTTTAGTATTGTCTTCTGGAAATGACATTCTTCACCTCAGTGTGATAACTGGCTGGTCATCTGTGCCATGATTTTAATGGGTACCAGAAAAAGGGCCCAGACTCAGGCTATTTATTTCACAGTCTTTCCTACTGCAGTACTGTGCGTTATATTTGTTGTGTTTTATAGGGCTTTCAGTAAGCCACAATGTGCTAATAAACATGTAATCGTCCCTGAAGGTCCTGTTGCACCTTCAGTTGCTTTCAGCTAATGAAACAGAAACGATCCCTCATGGGATGTGGTGATATGGGTGAAGCTTGGGTATCCAAAAAAGAAGAGATGCCAAGGGAAACAGCCTCCGCAGACCAAGCTAGCATACAGGGCAGCTGCTGACTGCGTTTAGCTCCCATGGCAGGCAGGTCATGTTCAGAAACCTGGTGACATACCAGAAGACTTCTCTCCCATCTCCACTGAACTCTAAGGACAGGCAGTGGTATTATTAAATTCGCCCTGATGAACAACCTTCTTAATAAGACTCGAGTGAAGCTATTTTTATTCTAAGAGCAGACAGATAAAGGTGTCAGTCATAGGCAAGTTAACAATAGTGTTCTACCATGCAAGGGATTATTAATCAAAGAAAGATGTAGCCCAGGCAAGAGACAACATGCTTCCCTTGTCCAGCATGAATATAAATTTATTTAATCATGGAGCTAGGTTTGACTGTTTAGAATCTTTCTCCTTCAGCGCATCAGATCTGAAGCCCCTTATACAGATCTTAAAAACTCTCAGAGAAAGGGAAGATGAGTATTTGATTATACTGAACCATATCCAGTAAAGTATGGGGGCGTAATATAGTTTGGTGATGACTAGAATATGCAAGATCATACCGCAGTCTGATTATTTATTGATAAAAGAGTAAGAGCTTCCTTATACCTTGTCCATTTATCACAGAGACTCACTGTTGCATTTCCATGACTTTTCTTTCTTAGCTGACAGCTCCAAAAATACTAAGTCTGGTCCCACTGTATATGAAATGCACTGCAGTGTTCTCAGTAGGATAAGAGGCAATCAGCAAAAGACTACCACATACTCCACCCTGTTCCACCATGTTTGACCCAGACCATGGCAGTAGCTACTCATAGCTTTTTCTGGATAATCTTGGACCTCTCCAGTCCTTTCTACACACCATAGTTATTTTTTTGTTTGTTTGCTTATTTGACAGACAGACATCACAAGCAGGCAGAGAAGCAGGCAGAGAGAGAGAGAGGAGGGGGAAGCAGGTTCCCCGCTGAGCAGAGCTGGATGTGGGGCTCGGTCCCAGGACCCTTTAACTCACTGAGCCACCCAGGCTCCCCCATACTTACATTTTTACACCATGAGTTTTATATCACCCAGCCACATAAAACCCTTTTACGTCTTTCCATGGTGTATAGGCTCCTGTATGGTCTGTCTCTGTTTACTTTTCCAGACTTAACTTTAGATCTCTTTCTTCCATCCCTCATCTAGTAATTGATGCTCTCTCCAGCCTTAGAAGACTGCAGTGTAGTGTGGCCCGTGCTTATGCTCACGATGCTGTCCCCTATCAGGTTCTTTTCATCTTTCACCCTTAGCCCAAGTGACACTTGTCAGAGAGACATTTCTAACACTCCATATTAAATCAGGTCACCTTGGTACATACAATACCTTAGCATAAATTGAAAATAGTTTCTTGTGGGCTTTTGGCTTAACTGTCTTCATTCCCACTATGCTACCAGGATACATGCCTGCTTTTACTCATCTTTGGCTCCTGAGTACACTGCCTAAAATGTAGCCTCTACAAATAGCTACAGAAAATAATAATAACAAATTAATAAACGAACTAAAGAAAGGAAAAGGTTAAAGCACAAGCTTTGGATGTATGTGCTATACATACATCCCTTGGGTTTTATTCTTTTTTTTTTTTTTAGAACAACCAGATCTATTTTTTAAATTTAAATTCAATTAATTGACATATAATATATTATGGGTTTCAGAAGTAGAGGTCAGTGATTCATCAGTCTTATATAATACCCAATGCTCATTACATCACATGCCCTCTTTAATGCTCATCACCCTGTTACCCTGTGCCCTCACTTCCTCTGCCTCCAGCAACCCTGTTTGTTTCCTATAGTTAAGAGTCTCTCACGGTTTGTTTCCCTCTCTGATTTCATCTTTTTTTAATTGACATACAGTGTATTATTTGGCCCAGGGGTGCAGGTCTGTGAATCATCAGTCTTACACAATTCACAGCACTCACCATAGCACATACCCTCCCCAATGTTCATAACCCAGCCACCACATCCCTCCCCTCCCACCCCTCCAGCAACCCTTGGTTTGTTTCCTGAGATTAAGCATCTCCTATGGTTTGTATCCCTCCCCAGTCCCATCTTGTTTCATCTTTTTCCCTCCCTACCCACCATGACTCCATGCCCTGCCTCTCAAATTCCTCCTATCAGAAAAATCATATGATCATTGTCTTTCTCTGACTGACTTATTTCACTCAGCATACTACCCTCTAGTTCCATCCATGTCTTTGCAAATGCCAAGATTTCGGTTTTTGATGGCTGCATAGTATTCCATTGTATATACAATGATATATATTTTATTATATAATATATACAATTATACACACACACACACACATGCACAATGATATAAACAATGATACCACATCTTCTTTATCCATTCATCTGTTGATGGACATCTAGGCTCTTTCTATAGTTTCGCTATTGTGGACATTGCTGCTATAAACATTTGGGTGCACATGCCCCTTTAGACCACTACATTTGTATCTTTAGGGTAAATACCCAGTAGTAAGATTGCTGGGTTGTAGGGTAGCTCTATTTCAACTTTTTGAGAAACCCCCATACTGTTTTCCAGAGTGGCTGCACCAGCTTGCATTCCCACCAAGAGTATAGGAGGGTTCCCCTTTCTTTGCATCCTTGCCAACATCTGTCATTTCCTGACTTGTTAATTTTAGCCATTCTGACTGGCGTGAGGTGGTATCTCATTGTGGTTTTGATTTGTATTTTCCTGATGCCGAGTGATGTGGAGCACTTTTTCATGTGTCTGTTGGCCACCTGGATGTTTTCTTTGCAGAAATGTCTGTTCATGTCATCTGCCCATTTCTTGATTGGATTATTTGTTCTTTGGATGTTGAGCTTGATAAGTTCTTTATAGGTTTTGGATACTAGCCCTTTATCTGATAAGACAATTGCAAATATTTTCTCCCATTCAGTTGATTATCTTTTGTGTTTGTTGACTGTTTCCTTTGTTAAGCAAAAGCTTTTAATCTTGTTAAAGTCCCAATAGCTTATTTTTGCCCTTGCTTCCGTTGTCTTTGGTGATGTTCCTAGGAAGAAGTTGCTATAGCTGAGGTTGAAGAGGTTGCTGCCTGTGTTCTCCTCAAGGATTTTGATGGATTCCTGTCTCACATTGAATTCTTTCATCCATTTTGAGTCTATTTTTGTGTGCAGTGTAAGAAAATGGTCCAGTTTCATTCTTCTGCATGTGGCTGTCCAATTCTCCCAACACCATTTGTTGAAGAGACTGTCTTTTTTCCATCGGACATTCTTTCCTATTTTGTCAAAGATTAGTTGGCCATAGAGTTGATGGTCTATTTCTGGGCTCTCTATTCTGTTCCATTGATCTATGTGTCTGTTTTTGTGCCAGTACCATACTGTCTTGATGTTTACAGCTTTGCAATTCCAGATGTTTTACATCTGGAATTGTGATGCTGCCAACTTTGGTTTTCTTTTTCAATATTCCTCTGGCTATTTGGTGTCTTTTCTGGTTCCATATAAATTTTAGGATTATTTGTTCCATTTCTTTGAAAAAAATTGATGGTATTTTCATAGGGATTGCATTAAATGTATAGATTGCCTTAGGTAGGATAGACATTTTCACAATATTTGTTCTTCCAGTCCATGAGCATGAACATTTTTCCATTTCTTTGTGTCTTCCTCAATTTCTTTCATGAGTACTTTATAGTTATCTGAGTACAGATTCTTTGCTTCTTTGGTTAGGTTTATTCCTAGGTATCTTATGGTTTTGGGTGCAATTGTAAATGGGATTGACTCCTTAATTTCTCTTTCTTCTGTCTTGCTGTTGATGTATAGAAATGCATCTAATTTCTGTGCCTTAATTTTATATCCTGACACTTTGCTGAATTCCTGTATGAATTCTAGCAGTTTTGGGGTCTTTTGGGTTTTCCACATAAAGTATCATATCATCTGCAAAGAGTGAGAGTTTGACTTCTTCTTTGCCAATTCGGATGACTTTTATTTCTTTTGTTGTCTGATTGCTGAGACTAGGACTTCTAGTACTATGTTGAATAGCAGTGGTGACAGTGGACAACCCTGCTCTGTACCTGACCTTAGGGGAAAGGCTCTCAGTTTTTCTCCATTGAGAATGATATTTGCTGTAGGTTTTTCATAGATGGCTTTGATGATATTGAGGTATGTACCCTCTGTCCCTACACTATGAAGACTTTCAATCAAGAAAGGATTCTATACTTTGTGAAATCCTTTTCCAGCATCGATTGAGAGTATCATATGGTTCTTGTTCTTTCCTTTATTAATGTATTGTATTACATTGATTGATTTGTGGGTGTTGAACTGATCTTGTAGCCCAGGGATAAATCCTACTTAATTGTGGTGAATAATCTTTTATTTTTTTTCATTTTATTTATTTTTTTCAGCGTAACAGTATTCATTGTTTTTGCACAACACCCAGTGCTCCGTGCAAAACGTGCCCTCCCCATTACCCACCACCTGTTCCCCCAACCTCCCACCCCTGACCCTTCAAAACCCTCAGGTTGTTTTTCAGAGTCCATAGTCTCTTATGGTTCGCCTCCCCTCCCCAATGTCCATAGCCCCCTCCCCCTCTCCCAGTCCCACCTCCCCCCAGCAAACCCCAGTTTCTTTTGTGAGATTAAGAGTCATTTATGGTTTGTCTCCCTCCCAATCCCATCTTGTTTCCTTTATTCTTCTCCTATCCCCCTAAACCCCCATGTTGCTTCTCCATGTCCTCATATCAGGGAGATCATATGATAGTTGTCTTTCTCCGATTGACTCATTTCACTAAGCATGATACCCTCTAGTTCCATCCACGTCGTCGCAAATGGCAAGATTTCATTTCTTTTGATGGCTGCATAGTATTCCATTGTGTATATATACCACATCTTCTGAATCCATTCATCTGTTGATGGACATCTAGGTTCTTTCCATAGTTTGGCTATTGTAGACATTGCTGCTATAAACATTCGGGTACACGTGCCCCTTCGGATCACTATGTTTGTATCTTTAGGGTAAATACCCAGTAGTGCAATTGCTGGATCATAGGGTAGTTCTATTTTCAACATTTTGAGGAACCTCCATGCTGTTTTCCAGAGTGGTTGCACCAGCTTGCATTCCCACCAACAGTGTAGGAGGGTTCCCCTTTCTCCGCATCCTCGCCAGCATCTGTCATTTCCTGACTTGTTAATTTTAGCCATTCTGACTGGTGTGAGGTGATATCTCATTGTGGTTTTGATTTGTATTTCCCTGATGCCAAGTGACGTGGAGCACTTTTTCATGTGTCTGTTGGCCATCTGGATGTCTTCTTTGCAGAAATGTCTGTTCATGTCCTCTGCCCATTTCTTGATTGGATTGTTTGTTCTTTGGGTGTTGAGTTTGCTAAGTTCCTTATAGATTTTGGATACTAGCCCTTTATCTGATATGTCGTTTGCAAATATCTTCTCCCATTCTGTCAGTTGTCTTTTGGTTTTGTTAACTGTTTCCTTTGCTGTGCAAAAGCTTTTGATCTTGATGAAATCCCAATAGTTCATTTTTGCCCTTGCTTCCCTTGCCTTTGCCGTTGTTCCTAGGAAGATGTTGCTGCGGCTGAGGTCGAAGAGGTTGCTGCCTGCATTCTCCTCAAGGATTTTGATGGATTCCTTTCTCACATTGAGGTCCTTCATCCATTTGGAGTCTATTTTCGTGTGTGGTGTAAGGAAGTGGTCCAGTTTCATTTTTCTGCATGTGGCTGTCCAATTTTCCCAGCACCATTTATTGAAGAGGCTGTCTTTTTTCCATTGGACATTCTTTCCTGCTTTGTCGAAGATTAGTTGACCATAGAGTTGAGGGTCGATTTCTGGGCTCTCTATTCTGTTCCACTCATCTATGTGTCTGTTTTTGTGCCAGTACCATGCTGTCTTGATGATGACAGCTTTGTAATAGAGCTTGAAGTCCGGAATTGTGATGCCGCCAACTTTGGCTTTGTTCTTCAATATTTCTTTGGCTATTCGAGGTCTTTTCTGGTTCCATATAAATTTGAGGATTATTTGTTCCATTTCTTTGAAAAAAATGGATGGTATTTTGGTAGGGATTGCATTACATGTGTAGATTGCTTTAGGTAGCATGGACATTTTCACAATATTTATTCTTCCAATCCAGGAGCATGGAACATTTTTCCACTTCTTTGTGTCTTCCTCAATTTCTTTCATGAGTACTTTATAATTTTCTGTGTATAGATTCTTAGCCTCTTTGGTTAGGTTTATTCCTAGGTATCTTACAGTTTTGGGTACAATTTTAAATGGGATTGACTCCTTAATTTCTCTTTCTTCTGTCTTGTTGTTGGTGTACAGAAATGCAACTGATTTCTGTGCATTGATTTTATATCCTGACACTTTACTGAATTCCTGGACAAGTTCTAGCAGTTTTTGGAGTGGAGTCTTTTGGGTTTTCCACATATAGTATCATATCATCTGCGAAGAGTGATAGTTTGACTTCTTCTTTACCAATTTGGATGCCTTTAATTTCTTTTTGTTGTCTGATTGCTGAGGCTAGGACTTCTAGTACTATGTTGAATAGCAGTGGTGATAATGGACATCCCTGCCGTGTTCCTGACCTTAGCGGAAAAGCTTTCAGTTTTTCTCCATTGAGAATGATATTTGCAGTGGGTTTTTCATAGATGGCTTTGATAATATTGAGGTATGTGCCCTCTATCCCTACACTTTGAAGAGTTTTGATCAGGAAGGGATGCTGTACTTTGTCAAATGCTTTTTCAGCATCTATTGAGAGTATCATATGGTTCTTGTTCTTTCTTTTATTAATGTGTTGTATCATATTGATTGATTTGCGGATGTTGAACCAACCCTGCAGCCCTGGAATAAATCCCACTTGATCGTGGTGAATAATCCTTTTAATGTACTGTTGAATCCTATTGGCTAGTATTTTGGCGAGAATTTTTGCGTCTGTGTTCATCAAGGATATTGGTCTGTAGTTCTCTTTTTTGGTGGGATCCTTGTCTGGTTTTGGGATCAAGGTGATGCTGGCCTCATAAAATGAGTTTGGAAGTTTTCCTTGCATTTCTATTTTTTGGAACAGTTTCAGGAGAATAGGAATTAGTTCTTCTTTAAATGTTTGGTAGAATTCCCCTGGGAAGCCATCTGGCCCTGGGCTTTTGTTGGTTTGGAGATTTTTGATGACTGTTTCAATCTCCTTAGTGGTTATGGGCCTGTTCAGGTTTTCTATTTCTTCCTGGTTCAGTTGTGGTAGTTTATATCTCTCTAGAAATGCATCCATTTCTTCCAGATTGTCCAATTTGTTGGCGTAGAGTTGCTCATAGTATGTTCTTATAATTGTCTGTATTTCTTTGGTGTTAGTTGTGATCTCTCCTCTTTCATTCAGGATTTTATTTATTTGGGTCCTTTCTCTTTTCTTTTTGATGAGTCTGGCCAGGGGTTTATCAATCTTATTGATAATTTCAAAGAACCAGCTCCCAGTTTCATTGATTTTTTCTATTGTTTTTTTGGTTTCTATTTCATTGATTTCTGCTCTGATCTTTATGATTTCTCTTCTCCTGCTGGGTTTAGGGTTTCTTTCTTGTTCTTTCTCCAGCTCCTTTACGTGTAGGGTTAGGTTGTGTACTTGAGACCTTTCTTGTTTCTTGAGAAAGGCTTGTACCGCTATATATTTTCCTCTCAGGACTGCCTTTGCTGTGTCCCACAGATTTTGAACTGTTGTGTTTTCATTATCATTTGTTTCCATGAATTTTTTCAATTCTTCTTTAATTTCCTGGTTGACCTATTCATTCTTTAGAAGGATGCTGTTTAGTCTCCATGTATTTGGGCTCTTTCCAGCTTTCCTCTTGTGATTGAATTCTAGCTTCAGAGCATTGTGGTCTGAAAATATGCAGGGAATGATCCCAATCTTTTGATACCGGTTGAGACTTGATTTGTGACCCAGGATGTGATCTATTCTGGAGAAGGTTCCATGTGCACTAGAGAAGAATGTGTATTCTGTTGCTTTGGGATGAAATGTTCTGAATATATCTGTGATGTCCATCTGGTCCAGTGTGTCATTTAAGGCCTTTATTTCCTTGTTGATCTTTTGCTTGGATGATCTGTCCATTTCAGCGAGGGGAGTGTTAAAGTCCCCTACTATTATTGTATTATTATTGATGTGTTTCTTTGATTTTATTATTAATTGGTTGATATAGTTGGCTGCTCCCACGTTAGGAGCATAGATATTTAAAATTGTTAGATCTTCTTGTTGGACAGACCCTTTGAGTAGGATATAGTGTCCTTCCTCATCTCTTATTATAGTCTTTGGCTTAAAATCTAATTGATCTGATATAAGGATTGCAACCCCAGCTTTCTTCTGATGCCCATTAGCATGGTAAATTGTTTTCCACCCCCTCACTTTAAATCTGGAGGTGTCTTCGCGTCTAAAATGAGTTTCTTGTAGGCAACATACTGATGGGTTTTGTTTTTTTATCCATTCTGATACCCTGTGTCTTTTGATTGGGGCATTTAGCCCATTAACATTCAGGGTAACTATTGAGAGATATGAATTTAGTGCCATTATTAGCCTGTAAGGTGACTGTTACTGTATATTGTCTCTGTACCTTTCTGATCTACTACTTTTAGGCTCTCTCTTTGCTTAGAGGACCCCTTTCAATATTTCCTGTAGAGCTGGTTTGGTGTTTGCAAATTCTTTCAGTTTTTGTTTGTCCTGGAAGCTTTTGATCTCTCCTTCTATTTTCAATGATAGCCTAGCTGGATAGAGTATTCTTGGCTGCATGTTTTTCTTGTTTAGTGCTCTGAATATATCATGCCAGCTCTTCCTGGCCTGCCAGGTCTCTGTGGATAAGTCTGCTGCCAATCTAATATTTTTACCATTGTATGTTACAGACTTCTTTTCTCGGGCTGCTTTCAGGATTTTCTCTTTGTCACTAAGACTTGTAAATTTTACTATTAGGTGACGGGGTGTGGACCTATTCTTGTTGACTTTGAGGGGGGTTCTCTGCATCTCCTGGATTTTGATGCTTGTTCCCTTTGCCATATTAGGGAAATTCTCTCCAATAATTCTCTCCAATAGACCTTCTGCTCCCCTCTCTGTTTCTTCTTCTTCTGGAATCCCAATTATTCTAATGTTGTTTCGTCTTATGGTGTCACTTATCTCTCGAATTCTCCCCTCATGGTCCAGTAGCTGTTTGTCCCTCTTTTGTTCGGCTTCTTTATTCTCTGTCATTTGGTCTTCTATATCACTAATTCTTTCTTCTGCCTCATTGATCCTAGCAGTGAGAGCCTCCATTTTTGATTGCACCTCATTAATAGCTTTTTTGATTTTAACTTGGTTAGATTTTAGTTCTTTAATTTCTCCAGAAAGGGCTTTAATATCTCCAGAGAGGGTTTCTCTAATATCTTCCATGCCTTTTTCGAGCCCAGCTAGAATGTTCAGAATCGTCATTCTGAACTCTTGATCTGACATATTACCAATGTCTGTGTTGATTAGGTCCCTAGCCTTCGGTACTGTCTCTTGTTCTTTTGTTTGTGGTGATTTTTTCTGCCTTGTCATTTTGTCCAGATAAGAGGATATGAAGGAGCAAATAAACTACTAAAAGGGTGGCAAAGACCCCAGAAAAATGCGCTGTAACTAAATGAGAAGAGACCCCAAATTGTGGGGGGGAGAAAGGGGATAAAAAGTGGTTCAGAAAAAAAAAGAAAAAAAATTTAAAAAATAAAACAAAGAAAAAATATAAAAAAGAAAAAATATATATATTTAGATAAACTAGTCAAAAAACGTTAAAAAAGAAAAGGGTAAAAGTTTTAAAAAATTTAGCAGAAGAAGAAAAAAGAAAAAAAATTGAAAAAAGAAAAAAAAATTGAAGTAGCGGCAAGACTAAAGAATCATGGGGAGAAAGCCATGAGTTCCGTGCTTTGCTTTCTCCTCCTCTGGAATTGCTCTGCTGTCTTAGGAATTGAACCTACTTTTCCTTGATAGATGAACTTCGTCCTGGCTGGATATTTTGTTGATCTTCTGGGGGAGGGGCCTGTTGTAGTGACTCTCAAGTGTCTTTGCCCAAGGCGGGATTGCACCGCCCTAACCGGCGGCCGGACTAAGTAATCGGCTCGGGTTCGCTTTTGGGAGCTTCTGTTCCCTGAACGCTTTCCGTAGAGTTCTGGAGGACGGGAATGAAAATGGTGGCCTCCTAGTCTCTGGCCGGGAGGAGCCGAGAGCCTGGGGCCCCACTCCTCAGTGCGCCCCCAGAGGACAGCACCCACTCACTCCCGTATCTCCAGCCTCTAGCCGCGTTCTGAGCTCACCCAGCCTGCGACCAGTTCAAGGTAACCCCGAGCTGAGAGTTCAGTCCTCGGCTCTGTCTCTGCAGCCAGCTTCTCCGTTCTAATACCTGCGAGCTCTGCGACACTGCGACACCCCCGATCCTTCTGTGACCCTGCGGGACCTGGGGCCACACTGACCCCGCATGGGCTTCACCCTGGTTTAGCGTCTGGAGCAATGTCCCTCAGTGGAACAGACTTTTAAAAGTCCTGATTTTGTGCTCCGTTCCTCCGCCACTTGCCGGGAGCCGGCCCTTCCCCACGCGGTCTATCTTCCCGTCGTTTCAGATTCACGTCTCCGCCAGTCCTACCTTTCAGAAAGTGGTTGATTTTCTGTTTCTAGAGTTGCTGTTCTTCTCTTCGATCTCCCGTTGGATTTGTAGGTGTTTGCAATGTTTAGATAAGCTATCGAGCTGATCTCCTGCTACCTGATGTAGTCTCAGCCTGCTACTTCTCTGCCATCTTGTCTCCTTTATCCGTGAATAATCTTTTTAATGTACTGTTGGATACTGTTGGCTAGTATTTTGATGAGAATTTTTGCATCCATATTCATCAAGGATATTGGTCTATAATTCTCCTTTTTGACAGGGTCTTTGTCTGGTTTTGGGATCAAGGTAATGCTGGCCTCATAAAATGAGTTTGGATGTTTCCCTTCCATTTCTATTTTTTGGAACTGTTTCAGGAGAATGGGTATTAATTCTTTAAATGTTTGGTAGAATTCCTCTGGGAAGCTGTCTGGCCCCAGGCTCTTGTTTGTTGGGAGATTTTTGATGAGAAGCATCAATCTTCTTACTGGTTATGAAGTAAGATTTTCTTCTTCTCAGGTTTTCTATTTCTTCCTGGTTCAGTTTTGGTAGTTTATACATCTCTAGGAATGCATTCATTTCTTCCAGATTTTCAAATTTGCTGGTGTATAGTTGCTCATAATATGGTCTTATAAGTGTTTGTATTTCTTCAGTGTTGGTTGTGATCTCTCCACTTTCATTCATGATTTTATTAATTTGGGTCCTTTCTCTTTTCTTTTTGATAACTCCAGCCAGGGATTTATCAATCTTATTAATTCTTTCAAAGAACAAACTCCTTGTTTTGTTGATTTGTTCTACTGTCCTTTTGGTTTCTATTTCATTGATTTTTGCTCTGATCTTTATTATTTCTCCTCTCCTGCTGGGTTTAGGCTTTATTTGCTGTTCTTTCTCCAGCTCCTTTAGGTGTATGGTTAGGTTGTGTTCTTGAGACCTTTTTTGTTTCTTGAGAAAGGCTTGTATTGCTATATACTTTCCTCTCAGGACCACCTTTGCTGTGTCCTAAAGATTTTGAACAGTTGTGCTTTCATTTTTATTTGTTTCCATGAATTTAAAAAAATTCTTCTTTAAATTTCCTGGTTGATCCATTCATTCTTTAGTAAGATACTCTTTAGCCTCCATGTATTTGAGATCTTTCCAACTTTCCTCTTGTGATTGAGTTCTAGTTTCAAAGCATTGTGGCCTGAAAATATGCAGGGAATGATCTCAGTCTTTTGGTACCAGTTGGGACCTGATTTGTGACCCAGGATGTGATCTATTCTGGGGAATGTTCCATGTGGACTAGAGAAAAATATGTTTTCTGTTGCTTTGGGATGGAATGTTCCAAATATATCTGTGATATCCATCTGGTCCAGTGTGTCATTTAAAGCATTTATTTCCTTGTTGCCCTTTTGCTTAGATGATCTGCCCATTTCAGTGAGGGGGTGAGTGTTAAAGTCCCCTACTATTATTGTATATTATTGTTGATGAATTTTTTTGATTTTGTTATTAATTTGTTAATTTTTTTACTTGTTAATTTGTTAATTAATTTGTTAACAATTGGTTTATATAATTGGCTGCTCCCATGTTAGGGGCATAGATATTTAAATTGTTAGATCTTCTTGTTAGACCCTTTAAGTATGATATAATGTCCTTCTTCATCTCCTGTAGTCTTTGGCTTAAAATCTAATTTATCTAATATAAGGATTGCCACTCTAGCTTTCTTTTAATGTCCATTAGCTTTCTTTTGATGTCCATCAAAACGAAAATCAAAATGGATTTCCACCCCCTCACTTTAAATCTGGAGATGTCCTTGGGTCTAAAATGAGTTTCCTGCAGACAGCATATTGATGGGCCTTGTTTTTTTTTTTTTTTTAATCCATTTTGATACCTCTGTCTTTTGATTTGGGCATTTAATCCATTTACATTCAGGGTAACTACTGAAAGATAGGAATTTAGTGCCATTGTATTGCCTATAAGGTGACTGTTACTGTATATCGTCTCTGTTCCTTTCTGGTCTACTACTTTAAGGCTCTCTCTTTGCTTAGAGGACCCCTTTCAATATTTCTTGCAGAGCTGGTTTGGTGTTTGCAAATTATTTTAGTTTTTGTTTGTACTGGAAGCTTTTTATCTCTCCTTCTATTTTCAATAATAGCCTAGCTGGATATAGTATTCTTGGCTGCATATTTTTCTCATTTAGTGCTCTAAATATATCATGCCAGTTCTTTGTGGCCTACCAAGTCTCTGTGGCTAGGTCTGCTGCCAATCTAATATTTCTACCATTCTCTGTTACAAATCTCTTGTCCCGAGCTGCTTTCAGGATTTTCTCTTTGTCACTGAGACTTGAATTTTACTATTAGATGATGGGATGTTGACCTATTTTTATTGATTTTGAGGGGGGTTTTCTGTGCCTCCTGGATTTTGATGCTTGTTCCCTTCGCCAAATTAGGGAAATTCTCTACTATAATTTGCTCCAATATACCTTCTGCCTCTCTCTCTCTCTTTCTTCTTCTGGGATTCCAATTATTCTAATATTGTTTTGTCTCATTATATCACTTATCTCTCGAATTCTCCCCTTGTGATCCAGTAGTTGTTTATCTCTCTTTTTCTCAGTTTCTTTATTCTCCATCATTTGGTCTTCTATATCACTAATTCTCTCTTCTGCCTCATTTATCCTAGCGGTAAGAGCCATCATTTTTTATTTCACTTCATTTAATAGCTTTTTTGATTTTGACTTGGTTAGATTTTAGTTCTTTTATTTCTCCAGAAAGGGATTTTATTTCTCCTGAAAGGGATTCTCTAGTGTCTTCCATGCTCTTTTGGAGCCCAAGTAGTACCTTGATAATCATCATTCTGAACTCCAGATCTGACATCTTACTAATGTCCATATCAATTAGGTCCCTAGCCATCAGTACTGCCTCTTTTTCTTTTTTTTGAGGTGAGTTTTTCTGCCTTGTCATTTTATCCAGATAATAAAAAATGAATGAGAGAACAAAATACTAAAAGGGTAGCAACGATCCCAGAAAAATATACACTAACAAATCGGAAGACACCTGAAGCTGGGGGGTTGGGGAGAAGAAAGGAGAATATATATATATATATATATATATATATATATATATATATATATATGTATATATATTTAAAAATTAGACTGGTGAATAGAACAGAGCCACACAATTGATTTTGGTCTGCTGGAAGAAACTGTCTCTCAACATTTTAAAGAAAGAAAAACTTATATACATACCAAAAGAAGGATAAACACCCATGAAGGGATGGAATATGACTGTACAGATAAAAATGTAAAAAGATTCTAAAAATGGAATTGATAAGAAATTGGTTGAAAAAAAGAAAAAAAACAGGAAAGAATGTGATTAGGCTGGAGACTAGAACAAAGCCTTGTGCTAGATTTAGGGTATTTTTTGATCTGTTAGAGGAAACTGTATTCCAAAATTTTAAAGAAAGAAAAACCTGTATGTATAAAAAAAATAAGGCTAAATACAATGAAGGGATAGAATATGCCTATAACAATGAAAATTTAAAAAGATTTTTTAAAAGGCATTGATAAGGTAAAATAGTTAAAAATGTTAAGATAGGAAAGAGAAAAATTTTAAAAGAATAAGAAAAAAATAAAATTAAAAAATTTTAACTTTGAAAGACTAAAGAATCATGGGGAAAAAGCCATGAATTCTACATGTTGCATTCCTCTAGCTCTGTCTTCTGGGGGAGGGGCCTGCTGTCATGATTCTCAAATGTCTTTGCCTGAGAGGGAATTGCACTGCCCTTGCCAGGGGCCATGCTAAGTAGTCTGCTCGGGTTCACTCTCCTCTCGGGAGCTTTTGTTCCCTGAATGCTTTCTGTAGAGCTTTGGAGGATGGGAATGAAGATGGTGGCTTCCCAGTTTCCGGCCTGATGGAGCTGAGAGCTTGGGCCCCCTCCTTAGTGCTCAATCCCTCCCATCTCCCTGGTCTCCAGCTGTGCTCCGAGTTCACCCGGCCTGTGACCGATGTTTTCTATCCCTGGCGCACGGCCCCGTTTGGAGTCTCCACACCCAGAAGATTCCTGCCGCATGCTCCAGCACCTCCCAGAGGAGGAAGGAGAGGGTCTCTCCGGATCTGCCACATATGGGGTCCCTGCTCGAAGAGCAGTGGTCCGACTGTGCCTCGGATCACAGTTTAAGGTATGCCTGAGCTGAAAGCCCTCTCCTTAGCTCAATCAATGTAGCTAGCTACTCCACTCTGATACCTGGGAGCTCTGCCACACTTAGGTACCTCTGTTCTGTCTGTGACCCCAAAGGTCCTGAGACCACACTTTTCCCTGCAAGGGACCTCCTCTTAGCCTCCAGAGCATCGTCCCTCAGTGGAGCAGACTTCTAAAAGTTCTGCTCCACTGCTTGCTGGGAGCTGGCCCCTCCCACTGTGGTCTATCTTCCCATTGCATCAGATTCACTTCCCATGTCCTATCTTCCTGAAAGTGGTTGATTTTCTGTTCCTAGATTTGCTGCTTTTCTTCTCTTTGATCTCCTGTTGAGTTTGTAGGTGTTCAGAACGGTTGATAACTATCTAGCTGAACTCCTGGGACTTGATATTAGGTCTCCTAGTTCTCTGCCATCTTGATCTTCTCAACCTCTCTGATTTCATCTTGTTTTATTTTTTCCCATCTTCCCCTATGGTCCTCTGGTTTGTCTCTTAAATTCCACATACAAATGAGATCATATGATAATCTCCTTTCTCTTATTGACTTATTTTGCTTAGCATAATACCCTCTAATTCCATCTATGTCCTTGCAAATGGCAAGATTTCATTTTTAATGGCTGCATAGTATTCCATTGTGTGTGCATATGTGTCTGTGTGTGTGTGACACCACATCTTCTTTTTCCATTCATCTGTTGATGGACATCTAGGCTCTTTCCATAGCTTGTCTATTGGGGACACTGCTGCTATAAACTTTGGGGTACAGATGCCCCTTTGGATCACTACATCTGTATCTTTGTGGTAAATACCCAGTAGAGCAATTGCTGAGTCATAGGGTGGCTCTATTTTAACTTCTTAGGGAGCCTCCATACTGTTTTCCAGAGTGGCTGTATCAACTTGCATTCCCACCAACAGTATAAGAGGGTTCCCCTTTCTCTGCATCCTCACCAACATCTGTCATTTCCCAACTTGTTAATGTTAGTCATTCTGACTGGTATGAGGTGGTATCTTATTGTGGTTTTGATTTGTATTTCCTTGATGACAAGTGATGTGGAGCATTATTTTTTAATGTGTCTCTTGACCATTTGTATGTCTCTTTGGAGAAATGTCTTCTGTCCATTTCTTGATTGGATTATTTGTTCTTTGGATGCTGAGTTTGATAAGTACTTTATAGATTTTCGATACTAACCCTTTATCTGATAGGACATTTGCAAATATCTTCTTTCATTCTGTTGGTTGTCTTTTGGTTTGTCTACTGTTTCCTTTGCTGTGCAAAAGCTTTTAATCTTGATGAAGTTCTAAAAGTTCATTCTTGCCTTTGTTTCCTTGGCCTGTGGAAATGTGTCTAGCAAGAAGTTGTTGCAGCCAAGTCAGAGAGGTTGCTGCCTATACTCTCCTCTCCTGTCTCACATTTAGGTCTTTCACCCATTTTGAGTCTATTCTTATAAATTAGCATGGTTACCAACTAAGATTGAAGAAGTCACTCATGTTTGAAAGCTGTCTCATGGAAACCATCTTGAGATAAATCTGAATCTGAGCATTGGAAGAGATCTAAAATATTTCCAATGCAGCATTTTTCAAATTGTGGCTTATAGCCTATTAATGGGTTATGAAATTACTTTGGTTGGTTCTAACAAGCACTTTAAAAAAAAATAGATTGAATAGCACAGAAAAGAACATCGGCAATAAAACTTTTGGTTTTATGAATGTGTGTGTCTCTGTGAGACTACTAGATATCTACTAGATTGTGATGAAAAATATATTTCTTCCTATGGGTTGCAGTCAAAAAAACTTGAAAATCATGACCCTAGGAAAACCTGCTGCCTACTGCAGAACTGTTGTGCCAAATCTTCAGTCAGACTCTGCCTAAGCAAGGGCCAGTTCTAATATCATCATCTAGAAAAGCAAAGAAAAAGAATTACTGATATTAGTTACTGCTTCTAAAAGCACTCAGGTTTTGGAGAGAAAGTGTATTGATTGATTCATCAAGGAATCAGTTAAGCACACACTTAAGAAAAATGCAATTAGAAAATAAATATTGGGGGGGGGGGCGCCTGCGTGGCTCAGTGGGTTAAGCCGCTGCCTTTGGCTCAGGTCATGATCTCAGGGTCCTGGGATCGAGTCCCGCATTGGGTTCTCTGCTCAGCAGGGAGCCTGCTTCCCTCTCTCTCTCTCTCTCTGCCTGCTTCTCTGTCTACTTGTGATCTCTCTCTGTCAAATAAATAAAATAAAAAAAATCTTTAGAAAATAAATATGGGGGTGCCTGCTTGGTTCAGTAGGTTAGGTATCCAACTCTTGATTTCACTTAGGTGTTGATCTCATGGTTGTGAGTTCGAGCCCTGCATTGGGCTTCACATTGGGTGTGGAGCCTACTTAAATAAATAAGTGTCAAATAGGTCTGGGTTTAAGTATCACATGTGAATTTAGGGCAAATCTCTTAAACTCAGAGAGATTATCTGCACATTGGTAGTAATTTTATGCACCATGTGGCAAATAGTATATTAGATATACTGTTTGTAAAGTGATTAACATAAAGGATGGCACATAACATAGCTGTAAAGAACATGGTCTTAGGGCCAGACTGCTTGTGTCCAAATCCCAGCTCTTCCCCTTAATGTCTTTATAACTGAAACAAGTTCTATAAGCCCTCAACACACACACTTATAATGGTACAAATCTCATAGGGCTATTTGGAAGTGAGTTAATACACATTAAGTACTTAAACTAGAGCTTGGAAGATAGCTTGCAGTGGGTAAATGTTAGCTCTTATTTAATTACCTTTATTCTTCCACCCATGAATGTAATATAGCTCTGGTATTAAGCAGATTAATTTTATGCAGTTATTTCCTATTATTTCATAAGATGAAATGTCATATGAAGACATTTACTACCAATGGTATAAGTAACGATGATGCTCACTGATTGAGCTTTTTACTATGTGTCAGATACTATGCTAGGTACTTTATGTGTATTATTGTACTTATTATTATGTATAGCATTTAATTGTTACTGCAGTATGTCCATTTTTACTGATTGTAAGAATTCAGGTTTAACCCTCAAAAAAGTTAACAATCCAAGTCTGTCAACATATTTAAAGAATTCTACACCATGGCTAAATGAGATTAACTCCTGGACACCAAGTAATATAATACATCATATTAGTAAAATAAAGGACAAAACATCATCCCATTAGATACAGGAAAAGCATTCCACAAAGCACTTATTCGTGATAAAACTCTTAACAACTTAACCAACTTGGAATAAAGGAGAGTTTCTTCAACCTGATAAAGGGCATCTGTGATAAAACCTATGGTGACCAACATACTTAATGGGGGAAAGACTGAATGTTTTCCCTCTAAGATCAGATGCAAAGCAAAATCATCTGGTCCCACTTCTATTGAATATAGTACTGAAGGCTCCAGCCAGCGTGATTAGCAAAAAGAAAACAATAACAATAATAATAATAAATCACTAAAAGACATCCATATTGGAAAGAAACAAAACTATCTTTAATCACACACAATTCTACATATAGAGAATCATAAGAAAACCACCAAAAAATCCTACTAGAATAAATAAAACAGCAAGGTTGCAGGATACTAGATCAGTATACAAAAACCAATTGCATTTTTCTAAATAAGCAATGAACAATATGAAAATGAAATAAAGAATATGGTTGCATTCACTAAAGTTTCAAAAAGAATGAAATGCTTAGGAATAAATTTAGGAAACTTGTGCAAGATGCCTATACAGAAAATTATAAAACTTTGCTTAGGAAAATTAGAGAAGATCTAAGTAACTAAAGACTACTCTATGTTCATGGATTGGAAAGCTCAAATATTGTTAAGATGTCAGTTATGACCAAATTGATCTACAGAGTCAGTGGAATCCCTAGTCAAATTCCCAACAGGCTTTTTGTTTTTGCATAAATTGACAAGCAGCTCCTAAAATTTATAAGGAAATGCAAAACATCTAGAATAACCAAAATAATTTTGAGGAGGAAGAAAATAAGAACACTTTGACTTTCCAATTTCTAAATGTCCTATAAAACTATAGTTATTAAGACAGTGTGGCACTCGCATATTGACCTGCATATCAGTGGAAGGGAATAGAGTCCAGAGATAAATCCTCACAGTTGTTTAGTTTTTGGCAAAGGTGCTGGGAAAGGAGAGTTGGTTTAACAAACGGTGCTGGGACAATTAGCTATCCACTTCCAAAAATGATGAACTTAGACCACACCATATACAACAGGTAACTCAAATGGGTCCTAGACATAAATGTAAATGCAAATACAATAAAATTTTTAGAATAAAACCAAGATTTTAGATAAAAAATCTTTGAGATGTAAGAAGAAGTGAAAGTTTCCTAGATATAATACAAAAGCAAGGACCATTAAAGATTGATGAATTAGACATTTTCAAAATTCATAACTTTTGTATTTCAGAAGACACCTTTAAGAGTGAAAAGGCAAGCAGCAGACTAGAGGAAAATATTTACAAAATATATAGTCAATAAAGAATTATGTCCAGAATTTAAAAGGACTATTAATGAGACAACCCAATCAAACAATGGGCAGAGACACAAATAGATATATCACTAAGGAGAATACAGATGAAAAGATGGAAAGATGGGCACCATCATTAGGAATTAGAAAAGTGAAAATTAAAATCACAAATATCATACGTATCTGAATAGCTATAATAAGTAAGAGGTGATAAGAAGTGTTGGTTCAGGACGCTGAGAAAAGGGAACTCTGATACATTGTGGGTAAAAATGTAAGTGGTGCAATCACTTTGGAAAACAGTTTGTGAGTCTATCAAAAAGTTAAACATTATATTACCATTTCACTGGTAATGAAAGTGGCAGTTCCACTTCTAGCTATCTAACCAAAAGAAATAAAAACATATTTCCATGCCAAGACTTGTACACAAATATTCACTGCAACATTATTTGGAATTGCCAAAAACTGGAGAAGGGCTAAATATCCATTAACTGGTGAATGGTCAAAATGTGTATATTCATACAGTGGAATATTATTCAGCACTAAAGAGGAATGAACTCCTAGCACAGGCTATAACATGGGTGAACCTTGCAAACATTAAGCTACATGAGAAGAAGCCAGACACAAGAGATGACTTATTGGTAATTTAATTTATACAAAATTGCCAGAAAAGGCAAAAGTAGAGATATAGTAACTTGATCAGTAGTTGCCTGGGACTCAGGGTAGGAATGGGGATTAACTCTACAAGGGTAAAAGCAATCTCACTGAGAGAATAAAAAGATCTATAAATTGATTGATAGCGATTACTGCACCACTCCATAAAATCATTGCATTGTTCCCTTGAAATGGGTGAATTTTATGGCATTTAAATATACCTTAATAAAGTTATTATTTTTATAAATTTAAAAAAAATTTGAAATTTTTTTAAATTAAAAAAAAGGACAGTGGGTAAGGGAAAAAAGATTATGGTATATAGAGTTTATATATTTATTCAAGAATCATATGTTAGGAAATTGTGAAGCAAGATTGCATCTAAATCCACACAGTTAACAAACACACTGAATGAACAGTGACCAATACAGTTCATAAAACAAAAAGCATCCAAAGCTTATAATAACATCTGGCCAGGGACTAGAATAGTTATTTAAATGCCCTTCTAGGGGGACCTGGGTGGCTCAGTGGGTTGAAGCCTTTGCCTTCGGCTCGGGTCATGATCCCAGGGTCCTGGATCGAGCCTCGCATGGGGCTCTCTGCTCAGCAGGGAGCCTGCTTCCCTTCCTTTCTCTCTGCCTGCCTCTCTGCCTACTTGTGATCTCTATCTGTCAAATAAATAAATAAATAAATCTTTAAAAAAAAAATGCCCTTCTAGTCAACTCCCAAAATTCAATTTGTATGCCTCTAGGGTATTCTCATTCCAGTGGTGGGCCATTTCCAATCATCAGCCAGCCAGGCATCTCCATAGAAGAATTTTTTTTTTTTTTTTTTAAATTTTTTTTTTTTTAATATTTTATTTATTTGACAGAGAGAAATCACAAGTAGGCAGAGAGGCAGGCAGAGAGAGAGGAGGAAGCAGGCTCCCCGCAGAGCAGAGAGCCCGATGTGGGGCTCGATCCCAGGCCCCTGGGATCATGACCTGAGCCGAAGGCAGAGGCTTTAACCCACTGAGCTACCCAGGCGCCCCTCCATAGAAGAATTTTTAAGCACCAATGTTGTCTTATGCACTCGAAGGATAGAACAATTAATCCATGTTTTTCACACTCTGAACAGCGTGTGCTCACAGCAGGCTTTTCACAGTTTAGGAAAAGCGCTAGCTCTTGTGAGAAGAGATCCCTCAGGAATGGGTCAAGAGGAGGTTAAAATATGCTGTCCGAATTGTTAAGAACAGATCTGAATTTTAAAACCTGTCTTTGGAGCAGTGGCCCATCATATTTCTCCACTTGTGGCTCTGTAGTAATTTTCCAAAGTACATCCAATGTGAAGTTCTTACAAAAAAACAAAACAAACCAAAACAAAAACAACCCATCAGTATTAATGCACCTAATTCATTTGCCATGACAACACAGAAAATCCAACGTTTGGGGAAGTCTGACTTCAACAGTTTACAAAAACTCTACCCAGCTGTTGTTGCTGTGTGTGTGTGTGTGTGTCTTTAACTGAAATGTCACAGCATGAATGACAAGCTGAGGTAAAGAAAGATTAACGGATTGGATAATACTGGAACTAACTTGAGACAACAATCTAAATTCTCTGGGCTATAAATTTAGAGGGAGGGAATTCACAATCCAAATAAGCACGTACAACTTCTATTCCTCAATGTATCAGAGTGAGGACACTTGCATCAAGGTTTGATGAGAGCCACGGTTGGTGAGGACATGGAGAAATGGTTACTCTCTTACACTCTGATGGAGGGTAATTTGGCCAAAGCCCCTTTGAAGACAATTTAGAAATATCTCTTCAAAAACAAAACAAAACAAAAAACCCACATGGTTTTTGACCCTGTAATTTTATTGCCAGGAAATTTCACTATGGATATACTTGAAAAATCATAACAAGATGTACTTACAAGGAGACTCATTATATCACATAAAATAAAAAATAATTTACATGCAATAGGGAAGCATGTGAATAAATTAATGTAAATTCACAGTACAACAATTTAAAAAAATGAGGCAGATCTATATTCTGATATGAACAGAGTTCTAAGATATTATGAAGACAAGCTGAGGGAAAGCGCAGTGTCATACTATAATATGTATTATGGAGTAGATGCTCAGTGTACATAAAGAGGATATATGACAGGAGTGTCTGGGTGGTTCAGTTGGTTAAGCATCTACTTCTTGGTTTTGGCTCAGGACCTGATCCCAGGGTGGTGAGATGGAGCCCTGTGCATGGGCTCTGTGCTTAGTGGAGAGTCTGCTTGAGATTCTCTCCCTCTCCCTCTGCCCTTTCCCTCCATAACCCTGCATTCTCTCTCTATGAAATAGATAAATAAATCTTAAAGAAAAGGATATATTTCAAAAGGATATACACATACAACCATGAAAGGAAAAGAAATATATTACACAGATATGCTTATATATGAATAAATATTTTCTGAAAATATAATAACCAGTTTTCTAAATAGTAGGGTTATAAGTAATTTTATTTTTATTTATATTTTATTTTGCATTTTACTTTTTAATTATATTTTTATATTAAAAGACCTAATAAACATAACAAAAATATTTCCTTCAACCCTAATATGTCTAATATATGTTGTCTCCTTGCAACAAGTAGTAAATAAGCCCTAGAGATCTACTTCATGGTCAAGTAGATATACCCACAATATTATAATCATCAAATTTTCTAAGAGATTAGAATGTAATGATTCTAACCAGTAAAAAGGAAGAATCATTACAAAACAAGATAGAGGTGCTAATTATCACCACAATGGTAATCATATTATGATATACAAATGTATCAAATTAACATGTTATATACCTTAAATTTGTACAATGTTATATGTCAAATACATTTCAATTAAAAAAAAAAGGAAAAAAAAAGATTGACGTTGTCTCATCAGGAAAGGAACTAACTCATTTGAGTAAGTTCCTAATCTATGTAAAATATCCAAACTAGTAGTTTTTATCAGTTTTTTTTTTTTTTAAAGATTTTATTTATTTATTTGACAGGCAAAGATCACAAGTAGGCAGAGAGGCAGGCAGAGAGAGAGGGGTGGAAGCAGGCTCCCTGCTGAGCAGAGAGCCTGATGTGGGGCTCGATCCCAGGACCCTGAGATCATGACCTGAGCCGAAGGCAGCGGCTTAAACCACTGAGCCACCCAGGCGCCCTATCAGTTTTTTTTTTTAAATATTTTATTTATTTGACAGAGAGAAATCACAACTAGGCAGAGAGGCAGGCAGAGAGAGAGGAGGAAGCAGGCTCCCTGCGGAGCAGAGAGCTCGATGTGGAGCTCGATCCCAGGACCCTGGGATCATGACCTGAGCCAAAGGCAGAGGCTTTAACCCACTGAGCCACCCAAGCGCCCCTATCAGGTTTTTTTTTTCAAGATTTTATTTATTTATTTATTTGACAGATAAAGAGATCACAAGTAGGCAGAGAGGCAGGCAGAGAGAGAGGGGGAAACAGGCTTCCTGCTGAGCAGATAACCCAAATCTGGGGCTCGATCCTAGGACCCTGAGATCATGACCTGAGCTGAAGGCAGAGGCTTAACCCACTGAGCCACCCAGGCAACCCTTTTATCAGGTATTTGATGTTAACATTTCCCCAGTTGTTCTAGCAATGTTACTTCAAAAGAACTTTTAGAGAATATTTAGGTCCTATAAATGGATTCAAACAAGGTCCATACTTTGTCCTTGGCTTGTGTGCCTTTAAATTCTTTTTATTCTATAGCTTCCCTGACTGACTCTTTTTGTCCTAGTAACTTTTTGTTGGAGAAACCAAGTCAGTTTTGCTGTAGCATTCCTGTAGTCTGAATTTTGTTGACTGTATTCTTGTCATGTCTTTCTCCATGTTCCACAACTTTCTGTACTTCAAGAAAATTGGTGGTTAGATCCCATGGCTTAGATTCAGGTTTGATTTTGGAGGGCAAGACTTCTTCACAGATGGTGTTGTGTACTTTTTTATTATTATTATCTTCCGTGAGCCAACATATAGTACATCAATAGTTTTTGATATAGTGTTCAATGGTTCATTAGTTGTGTATAACACCCAATGCTCATCATATCACATACCCTCCTTAATACCTATCACCCAGCTACCCCCTCCCCCTCCCTCCTCCCTTCTGTAACCCTCAATTTTTTTCCTGGAGTCCAGATTCTCTCATAGTTTGTCTCCCTCTCTGATTTCTTCCCATTCAGTTTTCCCTCCCTCTTCCCTTGTGGTCCTCCACTCTATTCCTTATATTCCACATATGAGTGAAACTATATAATAATTGTCTTTCTCTGCTTGATTTATTTCACTTAGCATAATTCCCTCCAATTCCATCTATGTCAATGCAAATGGTGGGTACTCTTACCTTCTGATGGCTGAGTAAATTTCCATTGCATATATGAACCACATCTTTTTTATCCATTCATCTGTTGAAGGGCATCTTGGTTCCTTCCACTGTTTGGCTGTTGGTGTTGTGTACTTTGATCAGAAGGTCTATAAGAAATAAATCTATCGGGGCACCTGGGTGGCTCAGTTGTTAAGCATCTGCCTTCGGCTCAGATCATGATCCCTGGGTCCTGGGATCAAGCCCCACATTGGACTCCCTGGTCAGCAGGAAGCCTGCTTCTCCCTTTTCCTCTCCTACTCCTCCACCCGTGTTCCCTCTCTCACTGTGTCTCTCTCTGTCAAATAAATAAATAAAATCTTAAAAACAACAACAACAAAAAGAAATAAATCTATCTTTCCAAGGTGTTATCAGCTATTAATCTCCTGAATGGCTATCTCCAAGAATTGGTTAAGGGTTGTGATATTTGAATTCTATCATTTCTAATTTATATTTTAGCTGGAGTATTGTAGAAAATGAAATCACCTTTGACCAGTTACTTGGCTGCTCTGATGTAGGGTTCACATTAGAAAGGTAAAACCAATGCTTCCATATTCCTTTTATTTATCATTTCCCCAAAATGACTTGGTGGTTTCATAGACACCTCCCAAAGCAAACAACAAGTTTTGTTTATTTTTTAGACAGAATAACCTCACAGGTTTGATGTTATCCCCCTTATTGCTGTTCTGCTCATAATGCTCATTCTTTGGCTAGCAGACACAGAGTCAAATTGGATCATGTGTTATTTTGATGCCACCCTAGTAGGCTTTGATAGCTTTTTGATCTTTTGATATGAAAAAAAAATACTCCTGGCTATCTTGTAGGATTCCTCCTCCAAACTGTTTGAATGATAGAAGCATTGTCACTGTTAGTAGGTTTTTTCAGTGGAGAGAGCTGGGAACAGATGGGAGACATGTGGTATAGGTTCATGTACATTGTTTACAGGCACACACAAAATGTAACCTAAGGGAAGGAAATACATTGGAAGATCTTAATGACACTTTCTACTGACATTCAAGACAACAGAAATTCTTAATCTCATCAGTATAATTCCAGTGATTTCTTTCTTCAATACTGAAAATCCTGGTTCTTAGGGATTTGGGAATCTCTCAAGGAAATTTCACCAAATAATCCTTCATTCTGTTAGCTTTATCCCACCATATATAAAAAACACTCTCAGAACAGCAACATGAACACTACCTCCTACAACACCATTACTACAAACACTTTAAGTTATTTTTGCTATTCTTTTTTGTCATTGACATATATTTCATGTACTGATATACAGTAAAGTTATTGCTTAAAGGTGATCTGTGAGGTTATGCTACAAACTGGATATATATTTAGGTAAATTTGTGTCATTTTATGTTGCATTTTTAAAATTCTTTTTAAAATTTAATTCTATTTTATAGTTATGTAAAATACTTATATTTTCAAAGTGAAATCTGTAAAACAAGGTATATTGAGAAAAGTTGAGATTTTATCTCTTTCTATTCATGTAATGCCTCCATCTCTTCACTGGTAACTTCTTTAAAAATACTTTTTATTGTAGTAAAATATATATGGTATAAAATTTATTATTTTAACCACTTTAAGTGTACAAATCAGTGGCATTAAATGCATTGACAATGTTGTGCAAACATGACCACGAGGTACTTTCCAGAACTTTTTCTTCCTTCCCAAAAGACACTGTACCCATTAAATCACCCCTCATTCTTCCTTCTTTTTCCACCTCTATTTTCCGTCTCTATGAATTTGTGTATCCTAGGCACCTCATCTAAGTGGAATAATACATGTTTGCTCTTTGGTATCTGGCTTATCTCACTTGGCATAATGTTTTCCAGGTTCATTCATAATGTAGCATGTGCCACAATTTCAGTTCTGTTCTAGGCTGATTAAGATTCCAGTGGATGCATATGCCATGTTTGGTTGATCCATTTCTCTGTTGATGGATATATGGCTGGTTTCTACCTTTTGACTGTTGTGATAATGTTGCTGTGAACATCAGTGTACAAGTACCCATTTGAGTCCCTGCTTTCATTTTTTTAGTACATGCTTAGAAGTGGAATTACTGGATTGCATGGTAATTCCCCATTTAAATTTAAGAGGAACCACCAAAATGTTTTCCACAGTGGTTTCACCATTTTACATTCCTAGCAGGAATGTGCAGTGGTTCCATTTTCTTCACAACCTTACCAACAACCTTTATTTTCCATTAAAAAAAAAAAAAAAGAGTAGCCTTTCCAATCAGTGTATAGTGGTATATCTTTTGGTCTTGATTTGCATTTCCCTAGTGTCTAGCAACTTTGAACACATTTTCATGGGCTTATTGGCCACTTATCTTTTTTGGAAAACTATCTTTTTAGACCACATGTCCATTTTAAAATCAAGTTATTTCCCTTTTTGTTATTGAATTGTAGGAGTCCTTTATATGGTCTAGATTCAAGTTCCTTATCAGATACATAATTTGCAGATATTCTTTCTCATCCTGTGGATAGTCTTTTCACTTTCTTGATGGTGTCTTTGAAGGACAAATGTTTTCTATTTTGATGGGGTCTAATTTATCTGTTGTTTTCTTTTATTAATTGTGCTTCTGGTGTCCTAGCCAAGAAATCATCACCTAATCTAAGGTCACAAAGATCAACACCTATTTTTGTTAAAAGAATTTTATAGTCTTAGCTCTTAGATTTATTTCTATATCCATTTTGAGTTCATTTTTGTGTAGAATGTGAGATAGGAGTCCAACTTCATTCTTTTGCATTTGGGTATCCAGCTGTCCCAACACCATTTGTTAGAAAGACATTTTCCCATTGATTTGTCTTAGCACCCTGGTCAAAAGCAAACTGACTGTAAATGTGAGTTTATTTTTAGATTTTCAGTTCTGTCCCATGACTAACTTTATGCCAGCACCACACTGTCTTGATTACTATAGCTTTGGAGTAAATTTTCGAATTGTGAAGTGTGAACCCTCCAATTTTATTCTTCTTTTTCCAGACTGTTTTAGAAATTCCCTTGAATTTCTTAGATTTCAAATACTTTAAATGTCTATGTAAATTTTCAGGTCAGCTTGTCAATGTTTGCAAAGAAGCCAGCTGGGATTTTAACAGGGATTGTGTAGAATCTGTAGATGAGGCCACATTGTTTTTCCCACTTAACAGTATATTCTGGAGCACCGACCTTATTAGTAGATTGATCTATTTCTCATTGCCTCTCTCCGTTGCATAGAGCTGCATTTATGGATGGCACATATTTCATCAATTTGTTGCTTATTAGAGGACATATAGGTTGTTTCCAGTTTCTTGCTCTTACTGATAATGTAATGGGAAAAAATTTTGTAAATGTCTTTTTGTATTCTAAACAGAACAACTTTGAGGTTCCCAGAAGGTTTGCTAAGATAATTTTTTTAAAAAAGCAAGGCATACGTAATGTTGCTCTATATTGCCAAATTTATCTCTGCAGAGGGTGTGTATTATTTTGAATTCCCACCAGCCATCTATGAGAGTGCCTATTTCTCCATATTCTCTCTCTGGAGTGTTACCAAATTTCCAGAAGTTTTCAACTTCAGAAAAACCAAGCAGTAGAGAAAGAATATTTGACACGTATGAAGTGATCTTTCCCTGTCTCATTAGTAGTCTTATAAAGTTCTTGAGAAAAAACACACCTTCCATGCCTTCATCAAAACTTGCAGAAATGACCTCATCCACTGTTGTCTATCTTATGTATACAATGTATTTAGGTTAAACACACACATATCTAAAGTTCAACATGGATAATTGAGAATTTATGTAGATCTTTTTAGCAGTAGTTGGAATGAATTTGAGAGAACTACCTAAAAATAGTTATAATAAATGCTCATGAAAACTTTCTTTTTAACCACAAGAAACTTCTAGGTACATCTCAGGAGACATAAAGACTCTGGGTCTAGGTTCATCTCCCCTCCATCTTAGAGTCCTAACCTCTTCTCACCAGACATAAATTAAAGGTTATCCCTCTGTGTTTCTCTCTCTGCACTTCCCCAGCAGCCTGCCATTTCTTTATAGAACATTCCAGAAACCTAGCTATAAGTGATTGCATTGTATTATATTGTATTATAACCATTAGAATTTTTTTTTGCCTGAAATCCTCATTTGGGTGGATGATTTGATGAATTTGTATTTTGCTCATCTCTGTTTCTATCAGCAACCCCTGGCATAGAGCTTGGTACCTAATGAACACTCGTTTAGTCAGTGGCTATTTAACACATATTGTATATTTACTTGTACAAGGTGCTGAAGCTGAAGGAGGAAACCCAGGAACCCAGGAGGAAATAGAAATAAATATCTGAACAACAAATATGTAGTTAAAAAATGTGCTAGAGGCTGTGAAAGGAAAATGCAGGATACTATAATAGAGGATGACAGAGGCCCTACTTTTTTTTTTTAATTAATTAATTTATTTTTATTTGCTTATTTACAGCATAACAGTGTTCATTGTTTTGGCATCACACCCAGTGCTCCATGCAGTACGTGCCCTCCCTATTACCCACCACCTGGTTCCTCAACCTCCCACCCCACCCCACCCCCTCCCGCCGCCCCTTCATAACCCTCTGGTTGTTTTTCAGAGTCCATAGTCTCTCATGGTTCATCTCCCCCTCCAGTTTCCCTCAACTCCCTCTCCTCTCCATCTCCCCATGTCCTCCATGTTATTTGTTATGCTCCACAAATAAGTGAGACCATATGATACTTGACTCTCTCTGCTTGACTTATTTCGCTCAGCATAATTTCTTCCAACTCTATGGTCAAATAATCTTCGACAAAACAGGAAAAAATATTCAATGGAAAAAAGACAGTCTCTTCAATAAATGGTGCTGGGAAAACTGGACAGCGATATGTAGAAGAATGAAACTCGACCATTCTCTTACACCGTTCACAAAGATAAACTCGAAATGGATAAAAGACCTCAACGTGAGACAGGAATCTATCAGAATCCTAGAGGAGAACATAGGCAGTAACCTCTTCGATATCAGCCACAGCAACTTCTTTCAAGATAAGTCTCCAAAGGCCAAGGAAACAAAAGCAAAAATGAACTTTTGGGACTTCATCAAGATCAAAAGCTTCTGCAGAGGCCCTACTTTTGATTGACCGTGGTGGATGGGGAGGACAGAGGAGTGGGGGGGGGAGGGGTCAGGAAAGCCTCAGACAATGTAATGCAGGTACCTGCCTGCTTCAAATCAGGAACTATAGACTCCAGTAAAATGAACAAAACTCTACAATTTTCACAATGAGAAAGATTGCCGGTGATTTTTAAAAAATTACACATAACAGCTTGCAGACGATTTTCCCAATGTTCTGATGCAGTAGTTGATTTTCCCCAAGCCCTGACCTCTCTCTGGACAGAGATCTGAATGCAATTTTGTGATCTGCCAGCTCATCTGTCCTGGCTCTGGAGATGGTCTTTATGAGGCTTCTCTGGGGAAATTTTGGCTTTATTATTTTCTACAGAACCTCTTGAGATAGTTACCTCAGAGAATAACACAGTCAGTAAGCAGACAAAGAGGAATAACAGCATCTTGCTGCTTACATAAAAGCAAAAGCCAAGACACGAGCTCAGATGATAATGAAGAACAATTAAACCAGACTCTCACCCGTAGAATTTATCCAGGCTCTAGAGGAAAAAAGTGGTAGAACCTAAAACTTTTCATGCTTCATGGGAACTGGAGACCAACTGCAGAGAGACAGTCCAGGGGATGACTTTGGGTCCTTGATGGGATTGCAAATGGCCACGTGTGATCCCAAGAGTGGCTGGGGAGGCCTGAAGGATGTTAAGAGGTCCAAGAGGGACTGAGTCAA
Organism: Meles meles; assembly: GCF_922984935.1. NCBI lineage: Eukaryota > Metazoa > Chordata > Mammalia > Carnivora > Mustelidae > Meles > Meles meles. The sequence goes on from NC_060068.1 coordinate 99,250,764, forward strand.
ACATGTTGATTGGCTATTTCTCCAGGGGAGATGAAAAGAAGAGACAAAAAGTTCACCCGGGTACAGGGTCTGATCTACCCTCTGCCTGTCCAGCCAGAAAAGCAGTGTTTCCTTACCGACTGGGTTCCCTAAGTCTCAGAATTCCAGGGTCAGGAAAGGGCTTCCCAGCACTGCTACCCAACAAAGAGATTCTTACTTGTGTCCTTCATGACCTCCTTCTAGCTTCTCCATTTGTCATGCTCCCCACTTCCTTCACCTGACTAGGGATTTACAGTCTAACCAGACCACCTGCATCTTCAGACATGTTTTGATATTTCTGCCTTTGACCCTCATCTACTGGGGCTTTTCTGTCCCTCTCTATTTCTGATATCCAGCAGTGGGAACTCCTCCATGGAAGCAGGGAGAGGCAGTATGTTTTATGTCAAACTGGAGGGTAGTCAGTTATAATGTGATTTTGTTCCACTACAGTATTACCATTTATCAGGTCAAATGGCTCTTAAAAATTATTTTTATTGATTTTACAGTTGCATATAATTTTTAAAAGATAATAGAACATGACCAACTAGCATTTATTTTAATAGAACAGGACCAAGTACGGTTTATTTTAGGAAGCTCATTATAAGATTTACAAATCCATTCATTTACTTCACCACATAGTAGAAATGATCTCAAGAAAAAGGAAAACACATTTGACAATATAGAATACTCATTCATGATAAAAACTTCCAGCAAACTAGGACTGAAGGAAAACTTCCTTACTGTGGTGAAGGATATCTACAAAGAGCCAAAAGCAAACATCATGTGCTATCTTGAGATCTTGAAAAACTCCCCCACGAAATCAGGACAGAGAAGGATGTCTACTGTATTCAACTCTGTTCTCAGTGCAAATGCAGTAAGCATGAGTTTAAAAGGAACTGTTATTATTAGTTAATAACATGATTGCAAATATTGAAAATCCAAAATAATCTACAGGCCAACCTGTAGAAATAATCAGAGAATTTAGCAAGTTCACTGGACACAAAGTCAATATTAAAAATCAACTGTAGTTTGCTCAACAAGCAACAAACTACTGGAGAATAAAATCTGGGTAAGTAATTACCATTTATCATCACATCGAAAATATTAAATACCCAGGAATAAATCTAAAGATACATATGCTAGATCTCTACAATAAAAGTGAAACCAAAGAGAGAAATATACAGGAAGGTATATATGAAATTCACGAATTGGAAGGTTTATTATTTTAAAAAGACCTTAATTCTGTCTGAATTAGTTTCAGCATAAGCCACTACAAATACCAGCAGCTTTTAAAATACAAGTTAACTAGCTGATTGTGAAATTTATACAGAATTGCAAAGGGCCAACCACAGTCAAGATAATTCAGAAGAATTATGTTACTGAATTCTGCTATCCATAGAAAGCTACAGTAATTAAAGTAGTGTGACAGATGTGTAAATACACACAAGGAGATCAATAGAACAAAGTCTGCAAATCCACACATATTTGGTGGTATGACTCTCAGCATATGTGTTACTGCAGCGCAATAGGAAAAGGAGAAACTTTTGTGAATGGTGCTGGGCTAATTTGATTTCCATATGGGGAAAAAGTGAATCTTGATCCTGGATTACAGATCTACATGTCAAAGCTAAAACAGTAATGCTCCTGGAAAACAGGGTACAATATTTTCATCCTTGTATGGGCAAAGATTCCTACATAAGACACAGAAGGCACTACCTGTAAGGGAAAGGATGGATAAACTATGCCACACTTACATTGAAGCTTTTTGAGTGACTCCACACCAAAATAAAATAAAATAAAATATTAACATCCTTGCGGAGTGTAAAGTAACTCGCAGATAGAGCAAACAATTTATATTAAAAAATGGACCAATGAGGGAAAAAAGGCAACCAGTAGAAAGATGTACAAGACTTCAGCACTTCATAAAAGAGGATTTAAAGTGACCAACAATTATATAAAAATGTGGCCAAACTTGTAAATCACCAGGGAAATCCAAGCTAAAACCACAATGAGAAGCCATTACCCCTTTACTGGCACACCTACGTGAAGAAACTGACAATACCCAAGGTTGGGGAGGTTTTTACAGCAACCTGAATTCTCAGACATTGCCGGTGTGAGTATAAATTGGTACAACTTCTTTGGAAACCTATATACCAGCTAAACCTACATAAATCCTAGGATCCAATGACTCAATTCCTATGTTTCCATCCCCAGATATATGGATTCTGCTTACCAGAAGATACAAACAAGAATGTTAATAACAGGACTATTTGTAAAAGTCTCAAACTGGAAACACCCCCAAATACCCATCAGTAGAAAGATGTATAAACAAGTCATGGGATATTCATACAATGGAATATGAGAGAGAAATGATAATACATTATTGCTACCCGTGAAATATGGATGGATCTCACAACACAACAAAACCACTTTGCACCCCACCTTTCAAAAATAACATCGCTCACTTCTTGTGTGCTCCTGAAGCCAGTCCCTTTGATCCTTTGTCCTATTTTTTGGACTTGGCTCTTATCAAGTTCACAATATCTGTATCTTCCCAAGTCCAAGTTTGCTCTCAGTTGTCTCCTTAATTCCTGACCTCTCTGCATCACTTGCAATAGTTCACACCCCTTCCTTTGTAAAACAGCCTCTAGATTCTAGGATGCTGCTGTTGCCTGGTTTACACTTATCTTATTGGCTAGCTTCCAGGCTGTTGCTTTTTGGTCCAGTTTCCTGAGTCCTCTGTCAGAACTATAAGGGTGCTCTAGGTCTTTAGCCCTTGGCCCTTTTCTTGCTATTTAACTTTTCTCCAGAGATCCGCCATTCAAGCCCCTGGTCTAAATAGCATCTACAAGTCGATTTTTCCCATATTTGTGTTTTGTTGGTCTTCTCCTTGGACCCTGGATTTCTCTTCTGTGCTTCAGACTTACTGCCTATGCAGCAGCTCTATTTGGATGACTAAGAGGCAGCTCAAAATGAACACAGCTAAAAAAGATTTCTTGATTTTCACAATGAATCTGATCCTCCTCAGATCTCCCCACCTTAGTGAACGACACATTCATTCACCTAGTGGCTCAGGTCAACAGTCTGGGGGTCAGGAGTTATTTTATTCTTTCTTCTAGCCAAGGGACAGGCATGTTTTCTGAGCAAGGCCAGTTGGACTTTCTCCCAGGGCTTTGAACCTTGAGTGGGTGACATAAGGTTAGAAAATTGATGGGAGCTGATTCATCCCAGCTGAGACAGCTGTAAGGGCCTCTCTGTTAATTTCTGCTACCTAGATTCCCAGAACTGCCTTTGTCCTCCACTTTCTTAAGACCTGCTACTTCAGCTTTACGTCTGAGACTGTAAATGTCTTCCCAAAGAACTTTTTAGCTTGCATTTTCTAATAGCTTCCTGTGTTGTTTGCAAGAAAGGAATTTTTTTTTTTTTTTTTTAGATTTTATTCATTTATTCGACAGAAAGAGCACAAACAGGGGAAGTGGCCGGCAGAGGGTGAGGGAGAAGCGGGCTCCCTGCCAAGCAGGGAGCCTGATGTGAGACTCGATCCTAGGAACCTGAGATCTGACCTAAGCCATAGGCAGAAGTTTGACTGAGCCACCCAGATGCACACAAGAAAGAAATTCTTGGCAATATTGATGAGTAAACAAGTAAGTGAATGTCTGCATTTTAAGGACTCAGTTTCCTGTCTCTTACTCCATCAGTTGGTCAGTCAACAACCATGTGTGCAGCCATTACTATGTATAGGTCACACGATTAACACCGTTCTTTGCTAAGTTCTTCAGGGGCTGCTGTCCATTGTTCTCCACTTACCCAAGCTCATCAGAGCCATCCCCAAGGACAACTGCTTCCAACGATGGCACTGGACCATTCAGGATAGCCTCTCCTTTTACAGATCCTTACCGTAGTCACATGTCTCCCTAAGATAACACAGCTGGACACTAAGATAAGAACTGATTTTAGTCAATAATATATTATTGCAACAGGAATCCCATCGTGTGAAGTGAACTCAACTTTGATGAGTACAGAAGTGACCGGGTGTTTGACTGGGAGGATGAGAGGATGGAGAGGGGATAAGCCAGGACCTGGTAGTCAGCAGAATGAAAGTTACAAAGAGCCTGAATGGAGTTTCCATGGGAAACTCATCTGGGTTTGTTAACTGGCACTTACCAAAGTTAGGCCCCTCCCCTCCCACAGAGGCGGGGAGATAGGCCCTGTCTTCAGGAGTTAGCTGGTGCAAACTGTAAATTCTCTTGGCAGCCTTGCATTTTCTCAAGCAGGCAGGTTAAGGGGAGCTAGTGTCATCCTAGGGTTGTGGCCCTGAGCTGTTTAATAAACGATGTTAGCGTTTTGTTCAAGTATTTGTAGACCAAGTTTGAGGCCTAGGCAAGGAGATGGTTGAGAAGAGCCCGGCCAGAATCTGGTCAAGAGGGAGGCCCAATGTACTCAGATGAGTGCTTCAAAGATGGACGAGAGAAGCAGGGAGTTGGAGTCAGAGAGAGGTTGGAAGAAGCTGTGTGGTTGGCTTTGCCGGTGGAGGAAGGCGCCTTGAACCAAGGAATGCAGGTAGCCTCTAGTAGCCGGAAAAGGTAGGAAAACATTCTTTCCTAGACCTCTGGAAGGAACATAGCCCTGAGGACAGCTTCCTTACAGCCGAATGAGATTGATTTTGCACTTCTTTTTTTTTTTTTTAAGATTTTATTTATTCATTTGACAGAGATCACAAGTAGGCAGAGAAGCAGGCAGAGAGAGAGGAGGAAACAGGCTGCTTGCAGAGCAGAGAGCCCGATGCGGGGCTCGATCCCAGGACCTTGGGATCATGACCTGAGCCGAAGGCAGAGGCTTTAACCCACTGAGCCACCCAGGTGCCCGAATCTTCATCATTTTTAAGTCACATGCTTATAAGACGGGGTTAATGTGTGTAACTTGGGTTTTGTAACTGATTTTGCACTTCTGACCTCCATAAGCGTATGATGCCAAGTTCGCGATTTTTAAGTTGTTTCATATTCTTTTACTATGAAATTCGTAAAATTTATTTACAGTGAAATGCACAGATATTAAGCGTAGACTTAATGAATATTTACAAATCTATGCCCTGGTACAGGGCAGCAGCACAATCATGAGGATAGAGTATTTCAGCTGCTCCCAGAGTTTCCTGCATGCTATGTTCTCGTTAAACCCTGCATCCTGTAGGTAATCATTTCTCTGATTAGTTTTGTGTGTTTGTGAACTTTCAGGACAAATGGAAATACAGGACAAAAGAAAATCATGTGCTAGCTATATTGTGAAAATAGCTTTAACTCCACGTACCACCAGTAGGCATTGTATGAAGCCACTAAGTTTATGGTAATTTGTTCCAGAAGCAACAGGAATCTAATACAGCTGTTATTTCTACATAATGTAATATGGGTATTTTTCATTTTCTTTAGAATGTCTGTATTTTCATATTTTATATAAAATATGTATTTCATATTTTTAAAAATTAATTAATTTTTTACAATTTAGAACAAACACAAAGACTTCCTAATGGCCAGGCCAGCTCACTGGCAGGAGCACATGTCTACTCAGGAATCTGCTCCAGGCTGAGGGGCTGAGGATATATTCTATTTGGGGTGAGGCCTCACTGAGTTTTTGTTTTAAGCCTCATTTATTTTTTTTAAGATTTTTTAAGATTTTTAAGATTAAGCCACATTTTTTTTAAGATTTTTATTTTTTTAAAGATTTTTTTAAGATTTTTTAATTTTTATTTATTTGTCAGAGAAACAGAGAAAGAGAGCACACATGCACACAAGCAGGGGGAGCAGCAGGCAGAGGGAAAGGGAGAAGCAGGCTCCCTACTGAGCAGGGAGCCTGATGTGGGGCTCAATCCTAGGACCCTGGGGTCATTACCTGAGACTAAGGCAGCTGTTTAACTGACTGAGCCACCCAGGCGTTCCATAAGTTGTCATTTATTAGGCACCTAGTATGTGTGAGGTGTTTTAGAAACATATCCTTATTCATAGCAGTACCTTCTGCCCTGGGTCTTGCTGTTATCCCCAGTTATGGAGGAGGAAACCAAGCAAATACACAATGTAATTTGGTCCATTCACACAGTTACCAAGTGGTGAAGCAAGGATTCAGACTCACGTCCCACTAACTTCAGGGCTCACCAAAAACCTGGAAAGGGCCTGCTTAAATGAGGGGATGTTTGTGAATGTGCAGGAAATGGCAGTGGTAGAATGGGGCAAGAGCAAAACCTGAAGCCTGGTGCCATCTCCATTCATTCTTTCCATTATTCATTCATTCAGCAGAGATCTGTTGAATGCTTACTGTGTGTGTGAGGCATTATTGTGGGAACAGTGAACAAAATACAAACATACCTGCCTCATAGAGTTTGTATTCTTGCGGGATATAAAAGACAATAAAGAAAACAAGTTCCATTTCCTTCCTAATTTGTAAGAGTCCTTTGAGAGGTCCATAGGAGGTGGGATAGTGTAGCAGAAAATGTAGGGTTTTTGAAGCCAGAAATCCTGGGTTTGAGTCCTGGCTCTGCCAGTTCCTGGCTGTGTGGCTCTGGGAAAATGACTCAGCCTCTCTGAGTCTCCGTTTCTCTGGTGTAAATCGGACTCATAATCCCCATCCACCTAAATTGTGGGGATGAGTGAATGAGACAACACAGGCAAAACTCTGAAGTAACAGGATTCCACTGACAGGGAAGCCCTTCTTGTTTCTGTGGCCCTGGAGGCTACCTTGAGTACTCAAAGTTCATGATTCTGTGGAGAAACACTGGTGTGCAGTCCTCGATAATGGAGGCTGTTTCCAGGGAACCTATTTGGCTGTGTTCAGCGGTCTGACAAGGAACCCCTTTTCCCAGTCCCGATACAGGTGGTCCTTTCCACTTACAACAGAAGATCTTGTCTTCTCATTTCCTGAAACCACACGTGGGCCCCTTCTGTTCCCAGAATAAGAGACAAGGGAGGGGGCCACAGGCCGCGGTGAGGAGCTGTGTGTGCAGCGTGAGGAGCTGTGTGTGCAGCTGCGGGCTTAATCTCAATTAACAAAAGCCACCTGGGGAACCGGGCTCTGCTGGGCAGCACTGGGAGGGATTTGTTTGCAGGCTCTGGGTTGCCAAGGCTTTGTGAGCAGCCCTCAGGGAGGGACTCGCAGGGAGATTTTATTTGCTTTTCCTGGATGCCAGCCCTGTCAGGCAGCCTTCGCTTTAAAACGTGGCCTACATCCGACGACTGTGTTCCCGAGTGGGGTCAGGTCCCCCGAGGCTGGGGAGGTTCAATTTTAATTCAAAATGTGCTTTCACCCTTAACTCAACTGGCCTAGACGAAGACACAGACGCACACGCGCACACACACACACACACACACACACACACACTCCCATTCTACTTAGTCCTTCTTGCCCTCTCACACTCAATACATTTATTATATCCTTTGATTAATAGCAGCCTCTCAAGGTTACTGGAAATGTGGGGTCCATCAGGGGCTCTGCCCGCTACTGCTACGTCCCCCCACTCTGGGGCTGCATTACAGTGAGGGTTGCCAAATTCAGTAAATAAAAATACAAGATGCCCACTTACATTAGAAATTTGGAAAAGGAATAATTTTCAGATCAAACGGGCGCCATGCAATATTTGGGACATACACTAAAAACGACTGGTTATTTTTCTGAAATTCAAATCTAACTGGGTGTCCTGTGTCTTATCTGGCAACCCTAATGCCACCTTGTTTGTGTTGCTCGGTAAATAGAGCCACAAATGAGGGAACGAACCGGGCTAATACATGATTAAAACCAGAAAACCAGAGACAGCCATTTCTCTGGCCAGCACACACGGACGTGTTGGAAGTGGTTGTTTCAAGGCGGAAGCAGTATGGAGAGTTTTCGTTTCTATGTGATTTTTCTGTTCTTCCAGTTGACTGCCATGTATGTAGTTTTCACATAGCACGTGTGTATTCACACCTCTACACACACACCCCAACTTCTTAACATTAGTGTAAAACCTGCTTCAAAGAAACAGTTTGTGTTTTTCCTCAGCCTGAAAACCAGAATTTTCTGAATACATCCCCAGGAGTTAGCAGCATTTGGAGTATCCAGGAGAAGACTACTGAAAGCAATACTGAGAGGCCTACTGACCTTACCAGTATGATAGAGTACGCAAGGGGTAGGCGGGGATTAAAAAGGATGGTTGTTACAGTATTCATCATACGACGCTTCTTAAGGAAATTGGCTCCTGAAGCTTTGGGGAGCTAACGATAACTCTAGTTAAACTGAGGGCACAAAATCCTGATTAAATTGTACATAATGGGGGGGGGATCTTTGAGTGTTTGTTCTTTGATTTACAGAATAAGGGTGGAAAACAAAAAATCACAAGCTCTTATAGAGAATGAGTAGAAGACTTGGCCCTCCCCCCATCCCCCCCACAACTTCCTGTGATGTTCTGAGGCTGAGCGCCACTGGGAGTTATGTCTGGGGGGCCCACAGTGGCCCAGCAGGGATGGACATGTTCAGAATGCTACACCTTCACGGAACAAGGAAAGAAAAGAACTCCCATTTATACGATGCTTGCTCTGTGTTGAGCATAGCACTCACTGTATCTCATTTTGCTCATAAAAACAACCCAAGTTACACACATTAACCCCGTCTTATAACCATGTGACCTAAAAATGATAAAAGATTTGGGCGCCTGGGTGGCTCAGTGGGTTAAGCATCTGCCTTTGGCTCAGGTCATGATCTCAGGGTCCTGGGATTGAGCCCTGCATCGGGGTCCCTACTCAGCAGGAAGCCTGCTTCTTCCTCTCCCTCTGCTGCTCCCCCTGCTCATGCTGTCTCTCAAATAAATGAATAAATGAATAAAATCTTTTAAAAAATTAAGAATATTGCTCACAGGTCACACCTCCAGAAGTACTGCAAGGTGCTTAATAGTTGAAGAGTCACTTACATTCCCTATGTTGTACTTACTAAGGCAGAAAGCCTTTATTAGAAGGAATCAATGTGCTTTCTGACCATTTTTTTAAAAGATTTTATTAATTTATTTGACAGAGAGATCACAAGTAGGCAGAGAGAGAGGGGGGAGCAGGCTCCCCGCCGAGCAGAGAGCCCGATGCGGGGCTCAATCCCAGGGCCCCGGGATCATGACCTGAGCCAAAGGCAGAGGCTTTAACCCACTGGGCCAGCCAGGTGCCCCTCTGACCATTTTTATCTCAAGATTTGAATGACAGAAAGTTTTCTGCTATCCTTGAAGGATGCCCTCCCTCACTCAGTTCTTAATGTGGTGCTAGAATTAAGGTGGGGGGTGGGTTTCTTCTTCCTCCTCTATCACTGTTACTGGTGCCCACTGTCCTGTGAGGTTCCATGTGAGAAGGAAGGCTAGGCTCTGTGTGAGGTTTCACCAAGTCCGTATTCATGGCGCACCAAGTATTCCCTGCACTGATACCAAATTAGCAAACGGCAAAATCGGTAGACACCCACCTTATAAAAAAAAGCAAAACAGGAATAGACTGAAATCCATTTTGCATATTTAGTGATGAGGGACCAGCTGTGTGAAAGGGGGAAATGCGGAGTATGTCCTTCTAAAGGGTTCCTGGTCTTAAAAGGAGAGAGTGAGTTGGCTGAGCTTTGGAAGAAGGAGAATGTGACTTGAACAAAGGGAGGATGTGAATTGAGAGCACCTCGTCATTGTCAGGGTGCAGAGAGGGGGAGAAGGCAATCTGGTGATTGTGAAGGGTGGGGAAGAGAGCTGCATGGATGTAACGGTGCGTGGCAGTGCTGTGAATAGGCCACTCTGAGCTACTGATTAAACACACTGAGCGTGGGCCACAGTTAGACTCCACCGCGTCTGAGGAGGGCACGGACCTATTTCCAGGTCACACAGAGCCATCTTTTTAACTCTGGTTGTAGCGTCTTGGAGCGAACTGTATATTAAGTGAACTGTATTAATTAAAAATGGAGGGAGACAGGTTTTATGCATTGACTCTTCCAGAAAAATGTCCCCAAACACACAGTGACATTCCAAGAATTTTTCCATTAGTAGTCTCTGAATAAAGACTCTTTTTTTTGCCTTTGCTAGTAGAAACTGCTTGGTATGCATATTTAAATAACAGTCACACTGAATTAGGAACAGGCTTTTAACATAATGGATGCATTAAAATGTAGAGGAAAATGAGAGAGCCGCATACAGCGTAAGAAAGAGCAGGGTGTAAGAGACACAGCCAGTTTCTAGCCATTTACTAAGCCTTGGATTGTGATCCTGGCTTGGGGAGGAGACCCCAGTTATCTAATGTCTAGCCACTGATCTGAGTTTAGCTCTGGCTCTGTTAGAAGCTATTTGGTGAGAAAGGCAGCACCTGTCCTTTTCCAACTGCCAGGTGTATATTTGTGGACGCTGGAGAAGGCTGCTGCAAGGAATCCATGTCCACTGCCAGTCACTGGAGAGAGCAAGTGCTTTTCTGTACACGTTCCCAAGACCAACCTCCCCTCAGCTGCTAGTGACCTACTTAGCACCTGATGTTGCTGCCCCACAATTAATGGGGGAAAAGTATCTAGTGAATGACAAGACATCTGAACTCATTCTTTGTCAGCCTATTTAGCTGCCATGTTTTAAAAAATATAGGGTCCTGAAAGACCAGGGAACTGTGACCAAACCCCCCCCCCCAAAAGGGCAGTATTTATTCATGACACTAAAACAACAATTCATTTCATTTGAAGTCAAAGAAACCAAGGAGAACCAAAGCCTTTGGGGAAAAGCCTAACTGAAGATTTTGCACATGCACACCTGGAAATCCAGATGGGTTTATGGACCAGTGTTTGGGGGTGAAGCCGGGAATGGCTCCATTCAGAGAGCCCACAAAAGCACTTACCACAAATTAACCAGGAAAGGGTGCTCCAGACCTTGCATGATCTGGAGTTCCTTGAAGACATTCCTCACTTCATTGCGCTCCACACATTTCTGTTTGTTCATGTACTTCATGGCGTACATCTTCTTGGTATCGTTCTTCTGCACGATGCAGACCTAACGGCACAACCAGAGTGGGAAAGCAGTCAGGGAGCTGACAGATCACAGCCGTGGGAGACAGGATAGTTGGTGCTCAACAGCACGGCCTGGAGGCCTCCCCACTTGCAAATTCTCTGATACTAAAGTTGCTGCTTAGCTCTGATTTCAGAGTAGAAAATCTCATTTTCTTCCCTTGTACCGGATCAGTTTGTGAATCTCTGCTTTCTCAAACAAGCCTGCCTGTTGTTTGGTCTTTTGGGCTTTGTTTAGACAGCATGCTGGAGAAAGTAGCTGCTTCCTTGTCAGTAATTTTCCAACAACCAATGACACGCTTATTCTGATTTGAGTGACTGATGGGTGTGCGGCTGAACTGCCGAGCTGAACAACATGGCGCCAAGAATTTCTCTTTACACCATAGTTGATAGAACCTAAAAGAACTTAAAGCACTGGGAAAGCACTGACCATGATGTCCATATTTTGGGAATTCTTTAAGAGGGTCTAGATGTCTGATAAAGTGGGCAGCAGATGATTTTAAAAGGCGAGTTGAGTAGGACGTAAATATTCTCAAAGTATGTCTCTACCAAGAAACTAATGATCAGGATTTGAATCTAGAAGTTTCTTGCAAAAAAATTAGCCTGGATCTATCTTTCCTGGTAGATTTTTGAAAATAAAAACATGGTATAACTGGGGGGAAAACAGATATTGGGCAGCTTCTTTTCCACATAAAAAGCACCTGGGTGGCTCAGTTGGTTAAGCATCTGCCTTCAGCTCAGGGCATGATCCTGGGGTCCTGGGGTCGGGTCCTGCTGTGCAGCTCCCTACTCCCTGCTCAGTGGGAAGCCTGCTTGTCCCTCACTCTTTGCCACTTCCCCTCCTCATGCGCTTGCTCTCTCTCTCTCATAAATAAATAAATAACATCTTTTTTTTTTTTTTTAAAAAAGAGTTAACTCTTACATTGACAGAATAAATGTTACCGAAGGTATGGGTACAATTGGCAACTGAGTCCAACATTTTACAGTAGAGAGAAAGTCTTAAAAGAGTTAATGAGCATGACACTGAAATAATTCTGAGAACAACAGGTGTCCATTAGACTACACACCGCAAACTGTAGTGAGCATTTTATTTTATTTTTTTAAAGATTTTATTTATTTACTTGACAGACAGAGATCACAAGCAGGCAGAGAGGCAGGGAGAGAGAGGAGGAAGCAGGCTCCCTGCTGAGCAGAGAGCCTGATGTGGGGCTCGATCCAAGGACCTGGGTTCATGACCCAAGCTGAAGGCAGAGGCTTAACCCACTGAGCCACCCAGGCACCCCTTTAGTGAGCATTTTATAAAAACCTCTCTGAATGATCATTCCTTGTGGTCCCAGTAACTGAATAATCTGGACATTCTTAGACTTTTTTCCCTGGCTACATAGCCCTGCTGGTGGCTAATCATTTGGGTTCTCACCTTCCCAAAACTGCCTTTCCCAATGGCTCGCAAAATCTCGAAGTGGTCAAAGTTAACTGTAAAACAAACAAAAAGAACAATGTGAAGGATTATCAGTTGGTTTTCAGTTGCTAATAAAAAAGAATCAAAAGTGATACATGAATGTGATGTTTATAGCAGTATTATTTATAATACAAATTATAGAGCATCCCAAGTGTCTCTCAACTGATGAATGGACAAAGAAGTGGTATATATACACAACGGAATGTTACTTAGCTATTAAATAAAATCTTGCTGTTTGCAACAGAAAAAAAATAATAAAGATTAAGTGAAACCAGAGTACCCTGTTTAAAACAACGTTCCAGATGACTATAGGGTGCCCATTCATCTATTCAATAAACATTTCTTTTCTTTCTTTTTTAAAAAAGATTTTATTTATTATATTTATTATTTATAAATGTTTCTTAAACACTTCTTACTCATTAATAACAGTTGGGGGATATAATCATAGCAAAGTAAAAATGGAATATCTACCTTTATGGAGCCTGTTGTCTAGGCAGGGCTCTATATAGAGAGAGACACTTGTAGATGAAATAGTCATAAATTAATGGACAATTAGAACTCCCACTGAATGTCAAAGAGAGAAGTCGTGGGGCTCGAAGAGCATGTAACAGTGGACTTCACATTAGTGGCAAAGTTAGGAAGAGCATCACTGAGCACTGATGATTATGGTGAGATCTAGTCCTAGAGAAATAGGACCAGATAAGAAAGACACACCTTTGGCTCATGAGCAGTGTGAGCATGAACATTTCTGAGTGTTTTTCAAATGGGGTCAAGCCCCATTAGTGGGTTATGAAATAAATTGGATGTTAGGAGAAGCTTCCAAAATGAAACAAAGTAGAATAGGTAAGAAAATAATAAGAAATGTCTCAACTGTAGGAAGAAATGTCTCAACTGCTTCTGAAACTTTGTTTTGGTTTTACATATGTGTGTAGGTAGATAAGGATTGGATCATGATAAAATATTTGGTATATATTTTTTCCAAGTGGTGGTCAAAATAACTTGAAAGACACTTCCATAAATTTTCTCTTAAGTTTCAAAGTGCTATACCCAAACCAAGGATTTCCTCACACTTATTACATGAGGCACAGTTCTCTATTATGTACCACAGAGGTGTCAAAAAAATGACCAGGATTTATTTGCAAGTTCAAGATTTAATCTTGACCAAACCTAGTAACATAACACAGTGATATCTCCACTAAGAGCCTAGACTAGAATGTTGCGATGACATTTTTAATCTTCAAGCATACAGCAGGTACCCAGAAAGCATGAAGTTCCATTGTGATATTAATCCATTTCGTGAACCATGTCTCTTCATAAGCCACTTTAAGCTTTCATGAAAATGATAAAAGATTAGATGCCAGGTAGCTAGCTCTACTAATGTAACTGCCTTAATTAAGATCTCGTCCCAGGAAAGTGGTAGGCCAGAATTTTTAGAAAGAATGCATCTTATTTATGCATTTCTAGTCTGTTAACAAGAGAACAGACTCCAGTCCAATACTGTACTGTCTAGCGTCACTTCCATATATAATAATCAGCATGGGGAGAAAGCCGATGACAGATCAAAAGTGGCTGGAAGAGCTCTTATTCCATCCCTATAGCCCCCTCCTTTTTCTTTTAATTCCAGGGTAGTTAACATACAGTGTTGTATTCATTTTCAGGTGTACAATTCAGTGATTCAAAATTCCTACTCAGTCCTTATCAAGGTAAGTGTACTCTTAATCCCCCTCACCTATTTCACCGAGACCCCCACCCACCAACCTCCCTTCTGGGAACCATCAGTTTCTTTTCTAAAGACTGTTTCTTTGGTTGTCTCTCTTTTCTCTTTGTTCATTTGTTTTCTTCCTAAAATTCCACATATGAGTGAAATCATATGGTATTTGTCTTTCTCTGACTGACTTATTTCGCTTAACATTATGCTCTTTAGATCCGTCCATGTTGGTGCAAATGTTCCTTTTTATGACTGAGTAATATCCCATTGTATATATTTACTACATCTTCTTTATCCATTCATCTATCATTGGACACTTGGGATGCTTCCATAGCTTGGCTATTGTAAATAAAGCTACAGGAAGCCTAGGGGTGCATGTTATTCCTTTGAATTAGTGTTTTTGTCATCTCTTCAGTTAAATTTGTTCCTATTTTATTATTTTTGGTGCAATTGTCATGGAATTGTTTTTTACATGTCTCTTTCTGCTGCTTCATTATTAATGTATAGAAATGCAATGGATTTCTGTACATCAATTTTGTATCCTGTGACCTTACTGAATTTAATTAGGAGTTCTAGTTGTTTTTTGGTAGAGTCATCTCTACTTTTCTATATATAGGATTATATCATCTGCAAATAGTGGAAGTTTTACTTCTTGCTTACCTTGGATGCCTTTTATTTCTTATTCTTGTCTGATTGTGGTGGCTAACACTTCCAGTACTGCAGTGATTAAAAGTGGTGAGAGTGGACATCTTTGTCTTCTTCCTGACCTTAGAGGAGAAGCTCTCAGTTTTTCCCCATTGAGTATAATGTTAGCTGTGGGTTTTTTTTTTTAAGATTTTATTTATTTATTTGACAGAGATCACAAGCAGGCAGAGAGGAGGCAGAGAGAGAGAGAGGAGGAGGAAGCAGGCTCCCCGCTGAGCAGAGAGTCCGATGTGGGGCTTGATCCCAGGACCCTGGGATCATGACCTGAGCCGAAGGCAGAGGCTTTAACCCACTGAGCCACCCAGGTGCCCCTTAGCTATGGGTTTTTGTATAAAGGCTTGATTACATTCACATACGTTCGCTGTAAACCTACTTTGTTGAAGGTTTTTATCATGAATGGATGTTGTACTTTGTCAAATGTTTTTTTCTGCAGCCATTGAAATGATCATATGGCTTTTATCCTTTCTCTTATTGATGTGATATATCACATTGATTTGTGAATATTGAGCCACCCTTGTATCCAGAGAATAAATCCTACTAGATTGTGGTGAATTAATTTTTAACATACATTGTCGGATTTGATTCACTAATATCTTGTTGAGGATTTTTGCATCTATGGTCATCAGAGATAATGGTCTATAGGTCTTTTTTTATTGTGACTTTACAACAAAATTGTAAATTTGGGTTTTGGAATCAGGATAATCCTGGCTCCACTTACTGTTCCTTCTTAAATGTCCAGCAACAGAAACAGTAGTTAGGAGGGGGAAGCTCATGGAAAATGCAGTGAGACCTCATAACTCAGACAAAATGAGAAAGAGATGAAGTCAGAATTATGGATTATTTTATCAACGCTAGAGGCATATAGGATTTACCAAATGGGCTGGGTATCAAATAGCATATCCTCTGTGTACTTGAACCTTTGATCAATGACTATAGTATTAACCAGCTGATTTTTTATGGTCCCAATGGGCCTGCAGCCCGTTTTTATCTTAACTATAAGCTAAGATCAGTTTTTACATTTTTAAAGGATAATTAAAAACAACAAAAATATGCAACCATATAAAAGTCTGTAATATTTACTAGCTGGCTCTTTACAGAAAAGTGTGCCAGCCCCTGAGATTAAAAAATACCATCTTTGCAGACAGACTACCTGAGTTCACATCCCAGCTCCCACAATTAATAGTTGTATGATCTCGGCAGTTTACTTCTATGTTCTGTTTCTTCATCTATGAAATGGGTTTGGAAATACTATACATCCCATTGGATTTAGAGGAAGATGAAATGAGTTGTTACCATACATAAAGTACTTAGAAAATGAACGGGTACTAGCTACTTTCGCTCGTACTCCTACTACCACGTCTTAGAGAATAGCCTAGTTCAGACTCCCAGCAAATACCATCGTAAGCTGCTGTCATAACCCATGAACGTTATCAGCCAGCATGGGAAAAAATGGTGGTTGTCAGTATCATTTCTCCACATCTGGGGTTTTTGGTAGTTGATGGTGTGGTGTTTTTGCAGTGTTTCCTCCCATCTCTAAAGCACAGTTAACCTAAACTTTATTGCGTTTACTTGTTTTGTGTTGTCCTATATCTTGTTATACAACTTGGTTTCTGGTTCATGGAGGAGATCTGATGCCAAGATGACATAAAGGTCTTCTAGAGATACTGCTAGACCCTGGCTCTGTGTGGGGCCTTGAAGGCAGCAGTTGAGTGTTGAGAGAGCAGAGCCTGGTTCTCACTTCCGCTGACAGAGCTGGCCTGTATATACGGCCTGTGAAAGAACAGACAGGCCGAAAAGTTGAAACCTTCAATATCCTTCTTATCTGCTTTGGCGTCTTGCTTTCACCTGTGGCTGCTCACTCCAGTCTTAGCAAACATCCTATCAGTCTGGTGTCCTTAAGGTTGCCGGGAGGTGTATGAGGTTAACAGCCAGAGTGGAATGGGTCCTAATGTTATGATACAACTTCAAATGTTTTTTAAAATAGCTAAACTAAACACCATAAAAAGGTTTATTTTTGAGTTTTTCTTTGGGGTAACTACACATTCTCCACAAATGAACCCGACACAGAAATTCTATATGCACAAGAGATCTGTTTATGTGTGATTTGGTATGCATTTCATTTTTTAAAAAAAGATTTTATTAATTTATTTGAGAGAGAGAGCATGAGCTGGAGGGTGGAGTAAAGGGAGAAGCAGACGCCCTGCTCAGCAGGGAGCCCAACATGGCCCTAGATCCCAGGACCCTGGGATCATGACCTGAGCCAAAAGCAGACGCTTATTCGACTGAGCCACCCAGGACCTGTTGTGCATTTCATTTTTATGTCTCATTTTGTCCTCATGACAACCTTATGGCATGTGTAGCTAGGGGTGCTCCAGCTCAGAGAGATTAAATAACTTGCTGTCTAGTGATTAAATGACCCGGGGGGTTAGGTTCTTAAAATAGAAATTAGGGTGGAACCTTGGTTAGTCCATCCAAACTACACGTGAAAATCCTCTAGAAAGGTACTGCTTTGAAAACCAAAGGAGTCCTTCAAAATGTCCCACAGAGTTTTGTCCTGTGTGAGCACGGAATGAAGCTCATGAATTGCATTTAGGTGCTCTTGCATAGAAAACACTGAAATACTAACATCACACTCAGTTCACTGGCAGACTGAAATG
Source organism: Meles meles (assembly GCF_922984935.1). Lineage (NCBI taxonomy): Eukaryota > Metazoa > Chordata > Mammalia > Carnivora > Mustelidae > Meles > Meles meles. The sequence goes on from NC_060068.1 coordinate 99,268,318, forward strand.
TATTAGTCACGTGGAAAGTAAAAGCAACTGAGGGGACAGCGGGTTGACTATTGTCACAAAACCACACCCAAAGCCCGAGTGCCCGAGTGGGCGACACCAATCGTCTAAGTCTGCTCAGGGGCAGTCTTGTAAACTCAGTATACACCTTTCCGGTTCTGGACCCAGGCTCTTAGCTCCTATTTCTTTCTTTCTTTTTTTTTTTAAAGAATTTATTTATTTATTTGACAGATCACAAGTAGGCAGAGAGGCAGGCAGAGAGAGGGGTTGGGGGGAAGCAGGCTCCCTGCTGAGCAGAGAGCCCGATGCGGGGCTCAATCCCAGGACCTTGAAATCATGACCTGAGCCAAAGGTAGAGGCTTTAACCCACTGAGCCACCCAGGTGCCCAGGTGCCCCTTATCCCCTATTTCTATAGCCATCTTTATACTGTCACTACTGTGTATCCAGCCATCCCAGAGGCAGAATCAGGGGAAGCAGGGTGGGATTTCTTTGCCTCTCCTTTTAGAATCACATGGGTCAAATCCACTTTCCCCAAGTCTTTCCCTAAACTGAAGCGTGCTGACTGTGGCATGTGGTGCTTGATGCTTTTTCTTTCCTTTGTTTGGCTTCTCTTCCCATCTCCCCAGTCTCAGCATTCTTTGCAGTAAACAGAAGGAAAGGAAGGAAAGGGGAGACTCTTTTTAGAATTAGTAATACCACCCTGCCACTTGGAATTTAGGAGAATAGAAGGTAAAGCAGACTCTCCCCACCCCCCACCACCTTTTTTTCTATGGTTGAGGTAAAAATATTTGGAAAATATTTTATTTTTTCCTATTAAAAAAAAATGATCGCTGCCTAAGTAAATACCAAATCATGACCATATGCACAACTGTGGAGAACTGCACTTCTTGGTGTTTATGTAAATCTTCCTATTGATGAGGGAACAAGGACAACAGCTGTGTGTCCCCAGCTGTAAAATGGCGCTAATTAAACTTGACTCACAGGTGGTCTTGAAGATGAGCTTCTATACACCAGAAGTATAATGTCCGGCTCACTGAAAACTAAAAATTACAAATGATAACACACAATTATTCAAAGAAAATTGAGACTTCTTTCCATTCTAAATTTTTAGTTGCATTCCCAGAAGGCAGCCTCTTTGAACAAATTCTGTGTATTCTTTAAGAGAATTTTTCAGTGTGTATGTATTCCCTTTTGATAACAGGAGCAATATACTATCATTACTATAGGAACATAGATTCTAAGCTCTTTCTATACAGTTACATTCTCCCTCTTCCTTCATATATCACGTACAAATCTATAGCTAATTATTTTAAACAGCTCTTTTGTATTATATTGTGTAGAATGTCCCATAAGATTTTTAGATTTTTGGTGGCATTTCAAAGATGGTTTAATTATACCCTGTTATGTGGAAGACTAGTACAAACATCCTTGGTCAGCTTTTGTGCAAAGGCTTGTAAGCTAGCTCCGTGAAAGTAGGAATGTTGTAAAAAAAACAAAAAAAAAGAGTATGTGAATTTTCCAATTTAATAGACCCTGTACTTGGCCTCTCAAAGATGCTGCACCAAACTCCTCCACACCAACAGTATGGAAGAATGACATTCTGTCCACCATCTGACAGGTGAAGAAAAAATTTAATTATTGATTTAGTTTGTATTTCTTAAATGATGAATAAAGCCTCCTTTCTTTGTATGTGTGTTGTTTCCAGAGAGCTGCCTATTCATAGATTTGTGCCTGTTTTTAATGAGTTATTAGCCTTTTTGCTTTGCAAGTGTGTTTAAAATGTTTCATAAATTAAGTCTCTCTTGAGCAAATCTTAGGAATATTTCATCCAGGCTGTCCATTTGGCTTTTGACTTTAAACATTTTTAATAGTGTAGAAAACTGCAGTGTTACATTTGCACCTTATGTAGTCAAATTTTCTATAGTCAACTGTATTGTTCTTTTCCTTTGGGGCCCCCTGGGTTTATGTCTTTCCTAGAAGGGCTTTTTTTGCTTCAAGACTGTTAAAGGCATGTACTTATATTTTGACCAGGCGTTTTTGTCCTGCTGTTTTAGTTTCTGCAACCTTTCTCTGCTTAAGTTGAAAGTTAAAACAATTGTTAATTTCCTTGTATATGGCCATGCCAGTGGGATTAATAAAAAGTGAATCCTTTGGGGGCACCTGGGTGGCTCAATGGGTTAAAGCCTCTGCCTTCGGCTCAGGTCAAGATCCCAGGGTCCTGGAATCGAGCCCTGCGTCGGGCTCTCTGCTCATTGGGGAGCCTGCTTCCCTTCTTCTCTCTCTGCCTGCCTCTCTGCCTACTCGTGATCTCTGTCTGTCAAATAAATAAATAAATAAATAAAATCTTATATATATATATAAAAAGTGGATCCTTTTGAAGAGCTTTGGGAGAATATCATCATAAAGCAGGCTCTCCATATTTTGCTTAGACCGGTAAAATGCCTTGCTTATGTAACACAGTGTTAGATTCCAGTACTGTTCGGCTTCAATTGATGGCAAATTAAGCCAGTAAGTTCAGGAGTACCAAGATAAATTCTTCAGAGAATAATACTAATATATCTTAAAAAAAAAAAAAAGTCAAGCCAAAGTCTGGCCTTTTTGGTATGCTAATTTAATGTACAAATTTGCTGCTTAAACATGTCACTGCTTTGGGCTGTGATTCTCTTAAGGCAAAGGTAATTCACCATGAAAACAGTTCTTGCTTAGCCGGCTACAAGTCCCCCTTCTTCCCTCCAGTCCTGGAAGAACATAGAGATTTGGTTATCCCCCAGGATAGCAGAAGAGACACGGAGGTGGAGTAGAGATGCAAACAGAAATTGCTCAGTGAACTCAGTCTGTGTTCACTGACATTTACTGATGGCTGACTCAGTGGGAGTCAGGCGTTGTACTAAGTGCCAGGGAGAGAGAAAGCCAAGGCTGCCTTCTTTATGGGCCTTATGGTCTAGTGGACAATAGAATCATCATTAATGGCTAAGATCTAACATTTATGTAAGGAATATCAGGCATTATGCTAAGCACATTACCTGCACTATCTCAGTTTTCTTCAGTGCTTTGAAATAGTAGTACTATTATTGCCATTTTTTGAGATAAGCAAACTGCTGCACAGAGTAATGACGCAGGTTTCCCAAGGCCACAGAGGAGGCAAGGGGGGCCAGGATGGAAGTCCCCCTCCAGAGCTGTCCTCAAACACTGTTCACCGCTGAGGCCCATTCAACACAGATAATGGTGCCCAAGAAAGAAGAATGGAGAGCACTGAGTCAGGCAAAGACCTGGCTCTCTACGGTGTCCATACTTCTGCTTCTCTCTTCCGGAGGGATGTCTCTTTTTCACAGATGCTCTCTCCCAGCACTGGTCTCCCCAAACGCATGCGTCACTTATCAGTCCCCTGCCCTGTGCCACACCGTGAGCCAGCACCTTCCATCTGAGAGTTGGGACTGTGACCAGCATGACTGTAATCTACATATTCATGTTCACGTAGGACTTTCTGGTGTGGAAATGCATGTTTCCCACTATATTACCAGACTTTCCCAACATGAGATCAGAACTGGCCAAATGTTAAAAAAAAAAAAAAAAAAAAAAAGTATGTGGGGAGGAGACAGGTCAGTGGGTCAAAGGAAATAAAGAATCAAGCTGACACCGAATACAGTAGTCTCACAAGATAAAGGGGGAGTCTTGATGGCTTAAAGTGTGGGGTTCTATATTCATACAGGTCCTACTTTGGTTACTGATTAGGCATCCCAAATATTCTGCCAGCGATTTGATTTTTCATTTTTACTTTTTTAGCCAAACGAATAAAATTCCAACTAAAATAAGTCCTGCTGTAGGGAGATCACAGTGTCATGGGATGGAAAGCAGGGACAGCCAACTAGTCCAGACAACACAGCGAAACATCCTAGGGGAGATGATTAGGAAGAGCAAGGTGTTGCAAAAGGACTTGCTCTTAGGACTCTTTCCTATAGATTTTCTTCATTTTTATACCTGCATTGCATTGGAGTATCAGGAAGATAATTTCCCAGGAAAAGAAATGAAACACACATGTGCCTAACTGCATGATAAAGTCATATATATGTATTAAGAGTCCTATGTGGTTCCACAGCGTTTCCCAGCTGTGTCTTCCTGTTAGAATCACACAGAACACATTTTCAAAAATGCAGATTCGGGAGCCTCCTCTAAGTTAGGCTCTGGAGGCTGAACCAGGGAATTCGTATTTTAGTCAGCTTCCTGGGGGATTTTGATGGAAACTGCCTGAAGCAGACTGTGGGTCTTGATTTAGGAACTCCTACTCTGTACAGTAAAAGCCACAGGAGTGGCTCCTGCTGGAGAAGATAAAAGAGCATCTGTACCCCAACGTTCATAGCAGCAATGGCCGCAATCGCCAAACTGTGGAAAGAGCCAGGATGCCCTTCAACAGATGAATGGATAAAGAAGATATGGTCTATATATACAATGGAGTATTATGCCCCCATCAGAAAGGATGCATACCCAACTTTTGTATCAATATGGACGGGACTGGAAGAGATTATGCTGAGTGAAATAAGTCAAGCAGACAAAGTCAATCATCATGGTTTCACTTACTTGCGGAGCATAAGGAATAACACGGAGGACATGGGGAGATGGACAGGAGAAGTGAGTTCGGGGAAGTCGGAGGAGGAGACGAACCATGAGAGACTGTGGACTCTGAGAAACAAACTGAGGATTTTGGAGGTGGGGGAGTGGGGGGGTTGGGTTAGCCTGGTGGTGGGTATTAAGGAGGGCATGTATTGCATGGAGCACTGGTTGTGATGCATTACAATGAATCTTGGAACACTGGAAAAAAAAAGAGAGCTTCAGGGAAGGCCAGTGTTTTAGCAGGGCCTTGCACAATGGCTAGGAGTTCAACAGCTTACCAAGCAGAGGAGGATAGGGAGACCACACTTCCTGAGTGACCCAAACCTTAGGGTGAGGACACTCTCCATAGGTGTGTGTTGGTTATTTAATTTTATTTCAATGGCCTTAAACTTCCCCTTCCACCTTTGCCCCCAACCCCATGAATTTGAAGCAGATTAATAATGGTGTCTCTAAATAATTAATAGGCCTCTGTTGTCTGCATTGTACCACATCTTAGGTCAAAGCTGATAATTAACTTCATCATCTATTATCTATATACATGTTTAGGCACTGTTCTGATATTTTATCATCAAAACACTATGAAGTGGTAATATTAATTGAGTTACAAAGACCCAAAAAAGTTGAGTCCTGAGGGTTGGGGCTTAGACTTGAACTTGTCTTAGTGTGGCTCTAAGTTCCATAATTTTAATGTTACAGATAAGTCCTAGAAAGTTTATGATGCAATATGATGGTTATGAGCATGAAACTGTGGGTCTGGGTTTTGGCTGTACTACTTACTAGTTATGAACTTGTTAGTCAGTTTACCTCTCTGAGTCTTTATTTCTCCTCAACATTTTGATCCTGTATATTACCCCGAGGTTCCTATGAGAACTAGGTGAAATAAGCCATATCAAAGGTGCTTATCAAGTATTTTTAGCAGACAGTAAAATTTCACCATCATGGTACACACAAGAGAGTACCATCACTCTTGCTGGTTTTGTTATGGTTACTAGATAAGTTACTTTAGTATCAGCCCAGAACATTGCTTGGTTTGCCATAACATTAGAAAAATGATGTTGAGTATTCACATAGGACAAGCAGTGCCAAGAATGTAACCTCTGTGAAGGGAGACATTGGGCTCATCTAGTCTATCATTACATGCACACTGTCTAGAACCATAGCAGGCACGGAGCAGTGGCCTACTGAACATACACTAAGTGGAGGAAGGAAACAAGGAAGCAGCATCATCAAAGTTTTATGAACTATAGATGGCTTTAGAGGAAAAATTTTAAAGATCTTTTCTTTCATGTAGATTTCCTAAGACATCATTATTTATAACAGGTAACTCTTAAGAAATGTCTTACCAACAACCTAGAATCAAAATGCTTTTTCATGAGGCAGGCAGTAGAGTAAGTCTCCACCTGAATGCTGAGATTTCCCGGCAGACATTGGATTTACATGTTAAAACCTCAAGGATTGACTTACTCAGTCTTTGAGCTCAAAAGCATTGGGAACTGCCATTCTCCACCTTGGCAACCTTTCACCCACCAACTGTCTTAAGTGAGGACATGGTTGGTAACCTCCCAGTGACTAGAGGAGTCACTCTACTACATCCTCCCAGGAGTCAGAGGATATCTGTATGACCCTTGAACAGAAGTGCGAGTATTTCACTCTGTCACCAGAAAGGGGCCCACACGATACCAAAGACTGCCATAGCCCTTCTCAGAACAGAGGAGGGATCAGTCCCTCTTCCAAGTTCTGTTGTCGCTTTGCCCATTTTTTAGGACGGACATTGCCAAGAAAGAAAGTAAAAGAACAGGAAAAAAAATGAACCTTTGGTTAAAAATATAGTTCTTCCTGTGTATTTTGCAATTTCCCATTCATCAGATGAATGTTTAGTCATCATACTATGTTCCCAAGTGGAGGCAGTCACAAAGAAAGGCTCACATATACCGTTTGAAGACAGTCACAACAAAGTGGGAAAGAAACTAAGGTCACGTGTCCAGACGCTATAGATTTGCTAGCAAGTCAAACCAACAAATATTCATTGAGGATCTATATGTGCAGGACTCTGTTAGACCCTTGGAAAAACAGAAGGAACTTGGGATTAAGTCACACCCTCAGGAAACTGAGTATGACTCAGGCAGCCACATTCATGAGAACATGTAACCTGTGTGATCAAATGCCCCTTGTCTCATTTGTATTTTATTTTCCTATAGCACCTTAGCAATCCAGTCTTCAATCTTTCTAGAATTAGATGGGGATAAATAAATAGATAGATAGGCAAATATGTCGACAGATGAAAACTATCCAGTGTTGATGTTTGGTATAGAAAGAGGCTCTGTGGACCTTCCAGTGGCAGGGGCGGGGCAAGGAATATAGTGACATGACAATTGTGCTGCTTCATTTTTAATGGATATTTTGATCAGTGATAAAAAACAATCTGAGTCAGAGAGAACTGCCTTAAAATCTTAGCTCCCACTTATAAGATGAAAAAAAATTAGGAAATTTATGTGACACTTCTGAACGTCAGTTCTTTGTTCACAAAGATTATTTTTATATAAAACTAATATGATTTTGGTATTAAAATACAGAACTAAGGCAAAATTAAGTAGAAAGAAGAAAAAATAGTTTAAAGATAAGCATGAATTAATATTTTGATTAATTTTTCTTTTAAAAAATTTTAATTTTATCAAGGCTAGGTATCTCTATCTCTCTACATTTCTACACAATTTGAGAAGCCAAAGAGTTCTAAAGGTTTATTATAAAACACTGATTTTAGTCCTCTCACACCCTTGTCTCTCTCTCCAATCTCTCCCGGCCAAGAAGCTGACACTTAATACCTCTTCGAGCTAATGAATTTGCTAGTTCCTACCTTATCTTCAAAGTAGTATAATCTTCTTTTTTCTTTTCAGTTTTGGGTATTACTTATTAAATCTCCTAGATTGCAGGGGAGGATTTAACTCAACTTCCAGCTCTTGGGGTCTCATCCCAACGTGAACCCATCTTTCCAAAGTAGTTATATTTGATGGAATAATTTCAATTAGATCAGCATTCAGTATTTCCATTCTTATGATTATGGAAATGTTACAGGCCATAGAGTAAACTCTATGATGGCTTTTCCTTTCTTGAACAGTTTTTGTTTTCCTTGCAATTAATAATAGTGTTGTTTATACATGTGCTCATTTTCCTATATCCTTTTTCCTAATTCAATTTCCAACTCTTGTCCAGTTTTCTAAATTCCCCTTGAATGTGTTCAAGAACATCGATCATATTTCCATATTTCTGACGATGTCTCTCCCAGAGCCCTCTGGCCTAACTGAATCTGAACTGGTGATCTCACTGCATAGCTGTCATCCTGGACTTGCCTTGACCACCATCTTGGGGATCTCCCTCATTCCTCTACAATGATGGGTTCCCTGCTCATTGAATGCACTGTCTTCCTCCCTCTTATTTTACTCCCTTGTTTTTGTGGAGGACATCCTCTAATAACTTTGTAAGAAAGATTGCTTGGGAGGTTAATTTTTGAAAACCTGCATGTATGAAAAATAATTTATTCTCTTCATACTCAATTGAGAGGTCATCTGGGTATTGAATTCTAGGTTGGAAATTACCTTCCTTCAAAATTTTGAAAGCATTACCTTCCTTAATTTCTAGATTTTTGTGTCACTGCTGAGAAGTCTAAAGTTATTTTGATTCCAGATCCTTGGATGCAACAGTTTTCTTTCTGGAACCTTACAGGGTAGTATATTTGTATTGAATGCTTTCAAAGTTCAAAATGATACAACTTTTTTATTCATTGTGCTGCACATTGAATCAGCTCATTCATTCTGGAAATATGTGTCCTTAAGTTCAGGGCTTTTCTTTTTTCCCTTAAATTAAGTGGTAATGGTTTCTTCTCTTCTTTCCATCTTTTTGAGCCTTCTATTATTTAGAAACTGGGACTCTCAGACTGGGCTTTAAATTTTATTTGTCCTGCTTTTTCTTTCTCTGTTTACTCATTATGGAAAATTTCCTTAAATTTATCTTTTAAACCTTTGAATCTTTATACTCACGCTATATATTTTTTTTCCCTAAAGCTAACTTCTGCTCTCTAAAGTTTGCTTTCTTGATATCCTATTTTTTTCTATTAAAAAAAAAGTCTTTCTTTCTTTCTTTCATGAAGAGAGAGGGGAAAAGTGCGGACACATGCAAGCAGGAGCAGAGGGAGAGACTCTTCAGCAGGCTCCACACTCAGCACAGAGCCCCACTCAGGGTTGGATCCCATCCTGACTGGAGCCAACATCAAGAGCCAGACACTCAACCAATAGAGCCCACCTAGGCACCCCAATAGTTGTTATTTCTTAACATCTCTCTGACAGTTTTACTTAAGTTGCATTTTTTTCTGTTGAAAACCTAGTATTTATCTGTCCTATGAGAAGTCTTTCCTGTGTGTCTGAAAACCCTCAGTTATCTGCTCATATTTAAATGCGGAGACCTAAAGTCCCGTTTGGAAGTTACAAGCCTGTGGGGGAGTCCTGTCGACAGTAAGCTTCACTCTAGAGAGCTATGGCTAGGATGTTGTGTTCAGAAAACTCTCATGTTGGTAACTATACATCTTCCTTCTTAGGTTGGTCAAAGTCTTCAGAAAAACAAAAACAAAAACAAAAAAACACACCTACTATTATCCTTTTGTCTGGAGACTGAGACCCCAGCTGCCAGTGTTATCAGAGCCAAATAGGAAAAGAGGGCTGAGGGTCCACGCATCCAGTATGTGCTCATGTACCTGATCGGTCCCTCCATTTTCTACAAGGTGCCCCTGTGCTTGGCACACCTGGTCTTCATAGTTAGAAGACCATCCTCTGTAGAGGATAAACCATGGTGTGGGGTGGAGAGGAATAGTTTGTTTGTTTGTTTGTTTCTTTTTTCTTCTCTTCTCTTTTCTTTTTTCTTTCTTTCAACAAAGTGGTAGAAGGGCAGGATCAATTTTCATACAACCATCCAAACAATCCTTCTTATTTTAGACCTCCCCCTTCACCTGTCCTTCTAGAGGCACAGGACATTGCCAGTTCTTAGGGGATGGAAGTAGAGAACAGTATTTGATTCATCATCTTACCCTGAACCCTTGCTTGCCTTTTTTTTCTCATTCATGAGATAATATAATGATACCTACCTCATAGGGCTGTGGTGGGGATTAAATGAGATAATGTATACTGGGAATACATCAAGAATATAATAGGCACTCAATAAATAATTATAAGTTTGGGGTTTTTCGGGTTTTTGTTTATTTCTTTGTCTGTTTCTCTCCCAAAAAAGAACTTAACATTAGGAACCAGACACAGCCATCTCTTTACTACTTACTAGCTTGGTGACTTTGACTAGTGTTTTTTTAAAAACCATTTTTAGACTCGTATTCTTATCCAAATAAGGGGATGATGATCACTTTCTTACTCATATCTCGGAATTACTTTAAGAGTCACATTGGAAAAGGATGAGCAAGTACCTTGCAAATGTCAAACACTGTCCTTGGGCTTTGGAGGCAGACAAGCGGGGTAATGCTTCAGCTCTGCCTCTTCCTGGATGTGTGAACTTGGGCAGGTTTTCTAACCTTGCTCTCAGTTCTCTGCTCTGTAAATCACTGTGTTGGTATTTTGGCCTCCATTTTTGTCTATGGTGGAATAAGATAACCACAGAAGTACCACACTGGAGAAGCACTCTGGAGCCCCAGTCTCTCTTAGCCCACCTGGCAGCCACCCATCTCTCTGACTTGGCTCTAAGTTTCCAGCGCTGAAAGTTCCCTATAAAACCCCTGTACCCCCCTTCTGCCCCCGCAGAGCATCATGAATTGCTGATTATCAGTGCAACCACATTCTTAGATGACATGGAGCCTTCTCCAGGAAAGAATATGCAAATACATGAACTAAAGTTGGTATCGTTTGGAGTTCCTCAGAATCCTTTGGTGGATGCCACGTAAACAGTTAGATCTCTTTTAAATGAAAGATGCTAACCTTTGGGGCACCTGGGCGGCTCAGTGGTTTAAGCCTTTGCCTTCGGCTCAGGTCATGATCTCAGGGTCCTGGGGTCAAGCCCACATCAGGCTCTCTGCTCAGCAGGGAGTCTGCCAGAGAGCCTGCTCCCCCCTCCCCGCCCCCCACCTGCCTCTCTGCCTACTTGTGATCTCTCTCTCTCTCTGTCAAATAAAAAAAAAAAAAGAAATTAAATCTTTAAAAAGAAAAAGAAAAAGGAAGATGCTAACTTTAAACCAGAATCCTAACATAGAACCTACACAGAAATCCCCATCACAAATCTAAGGATAATCTGCTAGCACTTTCCACTGCTCAGCATACAAAGCACTGTATAGGGGGCGCCTGGGTGGCTCAGTGGGTTAAGCTGCTGCCTTCGGTTCAGGTCATGATCTCAGAGTCCTGGGATCGAGTCCCATATTGGGATCTCTGCTCAGCGGGGAGCCTGCTTCCCTCTCTCTCTCCCTCTGCCTACTTGTGATCTCTCTCTCGCTGTCAAATAAATAAATAAAATCTTAAAAAAAAAACAAAAACAAAACAAAGCACTGTATAGGGCATTTTACTTGAATTAGTTCATATAATCCTCATGAGCTCCAAAACACAAACAAAACCCTGAGACTTAAGGAGAGTAGGCAAGTGCTCATGGTCAAGGAACTAGTAAGAACTGGAGTTAGCAGTCACATCAAGAGTATTGGTTTTGAGTAGATCAGTCTCAAAATATTTGTTGAAGTCATTACCTTAGTACCTCAGAATGTAACCTTACTTGGGAATGATGTTGCAGATATAATTGTTTAAGTTAGGATGAGGTTACATTGAATCCAGTATGGAGTGGGCCCTGCATCCAATATGACTGGTGTCTGGGTAGGAAGAGGGAAGTTTGCACACAGAGACACAGAGACACATGAAGACAGACTGAAAGGATGCTACCAGTGCATGAATTGGACAGGAGGTATCCTCCCTTAGCAGAGTCAGTGGGCCATGGCCCTACCAATACCTTGATTTAGGACTTACAGCTTCTAGAACTGTCAGAAGTTCTATTGCTTTAAGCCATCTAGCTTGTGGTACTTGTTACAGTTGCCCTAGGAAACTAATAATAGGAAACTAATTTGGAGCTTCTGACTCCAAAATCTAAGCTTGTTACCATTAGACAACAACACATGCCTTCCATGTCCAACTCAAAATGCAGGGAGAGAAAAATGTGATGACATGTTAAAACAGGAGAAAGATTGGCTAATTCTAACTCCAATTACATATCCCAAGAACTTAATGAACAGATGGAAGTAGACTCCCACAGTTCAAGAAGCAAGTTTGAGAAGCTTGTCGAGCAGGGCAAGAATACAGTTTTGAAGATCCTTGAAGGAGAGGTCTATAACTGTCTGGTATCTCCCTGGTGCCAAGCTTGGCTCTCGAGGAGGGAGACCAAGAGGAAATCATTCATCTGGGCATCATTTCTACCTATAACACAATCTGCTGACTATTGAAATTGCCTGTTGGCAACATATTTTGAACAAAAATAAAATAATAGTTCCTGGTCTTCTAAGCTACTCCCTCCTTCCGTATAGATAAGCCAAAGCTCGGGTATGTCCAGTAGTGATGTATAGGTACAAATCCTGAGACGACTACAGGGCTCCTTCTTGAAAAGGATGCTGGAGGGAACAGAAAGCTCATTCTCCACCATCACATAATGGTAAGTGCAGTCCTGCCTGGTAGATACCTGTAACAGTTGAACTCGGAGAGCTCTCTCTCAGCAAATCCGCTCCTGGTGTATACACCAAAGCACAGGAGAGCAGGAACTTGAACAGATGCTTGCACACCAGTGCTTATGCAGCATTATCTACATTAGCGCAGAGGTGGAAATAACCCAAGTGTTCATCAACAGATAAATGGATCAACAAAATGTGGTATGGACCGTAGAAGAGTATACAGCCACCAAAAAGGATGGGTGATATTCTAACACGTGCTACAGCACTGAGGAAGCTCAAAGACCTCATGCTCAGGGAAATGAGTCAGGTTCGAGATGACAAATACTATATGATGATACCTACAGGATGTGCTTGGAAGAGTCAACTTCATAAAGTCAGGAAGCAGAATAGAGTTACCAGGCATGAGAGGGAGGAGGAATGGAGGACTTAGTATTTCATGGGTACAGAGTTTCTTTTTGGGATCAAGTTCTGGAAAGGATAGTGGTGATGGTTGCACATACCGTGAATGTACTTAACGCCACTGAGTTGTATACTTAAAAATATTTTAAATGACAAATTTTATGTGATATTTTCCCAGAATCCAAAAATGCTTTCAAAAAGTCAGTTTGCAACAAATGCTGCAAAATCCTTCACCTCATTCAAGTTTATTTATCACTTATTTAATTTTTATATAATATTCATACTTAAACTTCATCTAAATAGACCAACAAAACTCCTTTGAATATTATTTCATATAATAGTAATTTAATACTTCAAAATAAGTATCTCTTCCTTCTGATCACCCAAACATTTTTCAGGATTAAACAATTATTCAATGTCACAAAAAAGCAACTACACTCTGAGAATTCCCTTTGTATTTTAGAACCTAGGTATGTTCAAAACTGTACGTTTCAATAAATCATAATATGTCCATGTTGCAGAATTTCATGAACACTAAATTATACTTTCAAGGGGCGCCTGGGTGTCTCAGTAGGTTAAGCATCTGTCTGGGCTCAGGTCATGATCTCGGGGTCCTGGGATCAAGTCCCGCATTGGGCTCCTGGCTCAATGGGGTCTGCTTCTCTCTTTCCTTCTTACCTCCTCCTGCTCGTGCTCTCTCTCTCTCTCTTTCTCTCAAATAAATAAAATCTTTAAAAAACTAAATTATACTTTCAAGAATCAAAAAGTTTTACAAAACTGGGATAAGCTACTCATGATGTAAGTGAAAATGAAGATAGGGATGTATGTAGTACATCATTCCAAATATATCAGAAGGCTTTTCTACACACACACACAGGTAAAAAAGATAAGACTATTAAAGTACTCATTTATTCAACAAGGAGATATTAATGATATAGAACTGAACAAAACAGACACAATTCCTGTCCTCACTGAATTTTTTTCCCCTAGTGATAAGAAAAAACAACAACAAAAAAATAAGTCAATGAAAACAAGAAATATGAAGAAAACTGTAGAGGGCTGAGGGATGCCAGAAAGGATGCAGGATGGAGACTGCAAAGGGAAGTTCCCTGAAATGTTATCAGTGGTTACCAATGCGTTGAGGCATTATGGGTAATTTTTTCTTCCTGATTATATTTTCCAAGCTTTCTATAATTCAAATGTACTAATTTTATAGTTATAAAATGTAGTTTTAAATGCACATTTAAACACACACTTCCTAAGAACAGATGCAATAACATTCATTTCCCTTTATGTTGGAGACCTCCACAAAATGAGAACCACAGGGAATATTGCAATCATAGTCTTAGATGGAAACCCACCAAGGAAAGTAAGCCAATTCTAGTTATCAATTAGGAATGTAAGAATTAAACAAACTCTTATAAACACTTAATGAAGCCTGAGTTTAGAATATTTTCCCTGGTAATTTACACATACCCTGGACAGAAAATGAGAAAGTTATCAAAGTGGTAATGACTTCAGTATTTTGTAAAAGTAAATCAAAATTATCCCACCAGGTGTCAAACAAATTAGGTTGATATAAATAGGTTGAAAAATGAGTGACGATGATGGTAAAATGAATTGAGAAAGACATAATGTCACTGTAACTGTTGTCTTTGATGAACAAAGGAAGATGAGCAAAGCTCAAGAATAGAAATTAACGTCATAATTCATGCCAGACAAGGAAAAGCTTAGTATACGGAACCCCTAACCCTTCAGTAACCATGTGGTCTAAGGGATATGTATGTGAGTTCCAGTGGAGATGAAGGTAGAGGTCACTGTGAGGGGCAGTGGTGCACCTCTCTGAGAGCAGGATTCAGTAGTAGGTACGTAATGGACATTTGCTGGGTTTTGGGGTAAAATTTTATTTATTTATTTATTTGAGAGAGTGAGAGGGAGCAAACATGAAGGGGAGGTGAGGCAGAGGAAGAGGGATAGAGAGAGGGAGAAGCAGCTCCTCATGGAGCCAGACGCGGGGCTCAATCCCAGGACCCTGGGATCATGACCTGAGCTACTTAGCCACACAGGCATCCCTGGGCATTTGCTGTTTTTCACTGAAAATAATCTCCTTCCTCCATTTGTTCATTTGATCTTATAAATTCATTCTGGTTGGCCATCCTAGGTAGATATCTATAACTGAAAGAAATGAGATTCTCTTAACATCATGATTCAGCATCTAGGAGCACCTTGCTGTCTCAGTCAGTAGAGCATGTGACTCTTATTTTCAGGGTCATGAGTTCAAGCCCCACACTGGGCCTAGAGCTTCCTTGAAAAAATTCAGGATCTAGTTGTGTGGCTCTCTGATTTCAGGTCAGTGCTTTCATCTTCCTATGCCTTGGTCCTGCCATGCGTAAATTGCACACTGGGTCGATGATAAAGTACATTATGGTTGTTGGTCTCTCCCATTATTCCTAACAAGAATGTTACTAGGTAGTGGGTGCATTTCACATCACTTGCTTCTAAATCGAACGTCGTGACATATTTAATATATGGAGAGGAAGATGGGGATGGGTGAGAGTCCAAGAGAGAGCTTCTAGCTGGCCACCTCCCAGAGAAACTGCCAGACTGGGGCAATGATAGTCACCACCATGCCCCATCTGGCTACGTCACAGGGGTGCTCACCCCACCTATCCCTGCATCAGCACCCAGACTTCTGTCATAGATGGAGGGTGGCAGGGGGGAGGGTGGCACCAGGATCAATAGACCTAGATCTCTTCCTGGGGAGGGGGCAGCGTATGAGTCTAGCCCTCAAGCCCTCGTGGCAGGATCCATCGTCTCATCAGACCTCACAAATACAAATTCAGATATCACATTGGTCAGAGTTCAGAGACAGCAACACAGGGCATTCCAGTCCAGGTGTGAGAGCCTTCTGAAGGCAAGGTCCTGTGTACCTGCCCTCCTCCCACGAGGTAGAGGTAGGGCTGGTAGAGCCAGCCCTGGTTCCTGTTCACGTGATTTCCTAGCTTTTTTCCCTTTATTTTGGTAGAAAGCTTAGACTTGTAGGCTCAGTCTAGTATCTCCTCTCAAAAAATGATTTCTGCCTTCACATCATATTCAGTTTCAGCTATTGGCTCATTTCTCTCCTCCCTTTAGACCACACTTATTGAAAAAGTTGACACTTGCTGTGTCTATGTCCTTGCCTCACCTACACCCACCAACTCCCCAGAGTCTGGCTCATGCCCCCACATCCCCACTGAACTGCTTTCACCCATGTCCCCAGTCTCCTCCTGCTTGCCTGATCCCATAGTTATTTCCCACTGGCCTCTATCCCACAGGAACATTCAACAGAAATGACTACTCCCTCATTCCCAAAATACTCTTCTCTCTTAAATTTTAGGATAAATCATTTCTTGTTCTTTACTGCCTGCTGCTTCTCACTTTTCTTAGCTTGATGGCTTTCCTCTGCCTGACTTCTCAATAATGGGCTTCCTCTCCTCTTTTGTTTCCACATACTCTCCTAACCCAGACTCCTCAGTCCCCATAGAATTGAGAACCACATCTTCAGATTGCTAGCTTGGACCTCTCCAGTCACCTCTGACTGCTCAGTCCCAGGATCCTAACCAACACCATGATTTAGAGCCTCTTGGTCACTTTACAAACCCTAACAAGGACTCATGATTATGCCTGGACATGTCCCCAACCCCTCAGTGCCCCACATTTATGTCAGCCAAGTGTCACAGCCATCTTCCTGCCTACTCAAGTAAACACCTAGATAGAATTCATTCTTGATTTTGTCCTTTCCATCTTATTCCACATCCAGACGATCAGTGATTCTCAATTATTTTTTACTGAAAATAAATGTTGACTCAATTCTCAGCTTCCCATCTCCCTTCCTAGACTGCTAGCCTGGGGAACCATCTTTCACTTAAATATCATCCTGAAGGAAATAGGTCATTTTTTTTTTTTCATCTCAGCCACTTAAGTAAGTGATCTATAAGAACTTACTGAAAGTTACAATTATACAGTTGAATTTTACAAATCAGAAAATCCCATCACCCTAAAAAAAAGGCTGGAGGAGAAAAGGAAAACATACACTGGGTAGGTTTTATTTTTTACTTGCCACATAAAAGCATTAAAAATTCAGGTGATGGGGTGCCTGGGTGGCTCAGTGGGTTAAGCCTCTGCCTTCGGCTTGGGTCATCATCTCAGGGTCCTGAGATTGAGCCCCGCATCGGGCTCTCCACTCAGCGGGGAGCCTGCTTCCTCCTCTCTCTCTGCCTGCCTCTCTGCCTACTTGCAATCTCTGTCAAATAAATAAAATCTTTAAAAAAAAATTCAGGTGATTATGATAATGTGATAACAGTATTACTAATGTTTACTGAGCAGTTACTATGTGCCAGGCACTATGCTATATGCTTTTTATGGATAGTCACTTAAAATTTTTTAAAAAAATATTTATTTATTTGAGAAAGAAAGAAAGAGAGAGAGAGAAAAATCTCAAGCAGACTCCCCAGTGAATGTGAATCCCAACATGGAGTCCAATCTCACGACCCTGAGACGTGAGGTCTGAGATCATGACCCAAACTGAGACCAGGAGTCAGATGTTCAACTGATGGAGTCACCCAGGCAGCCCTGGGATACATGAAGTCTGAGATCATGACCCAAACTGAGACCAGGAGTCAGATGCTCAACTGATGGAGTCACCCAGGCAACCCTGGGATAATCAATTTCTATTCCTACAAAAAATTGTATGAGGCAGATCAAATTTTACCTCCCATTTACAGACAAGGAAACTGGGGATTAGAGAGGAAGTTCACTTCACTGAGTTCTCACAGTGGAGAAGAATTTCTATTTCTACTCAATAGAAAAATTTCTATTTCCACTTAACCATAAACACACACACACACACACACACACACACACGAAAGGACGTGATCTTAGAACTGAGGTGTTTAGCGGTATTAGCTTTCAGAGAAGCTAATTGCATTGCCCTCATTTTTCTCCCTTCATCACAGATGAAGAAAAGCCTTGCTATAGGTTGGCTTTGGTCCACAGAGGGCGTCTGGGAGCCACTGGTTTAGCCTATAAGGGATATCTCGATACTAGCTAAAGTTGAAGGTCAGCTCTAGAACATAGCACTTTTGATCCCCTGATGATAAATTACTTAGCTGGCTCACTAACCCTTAATCATACCAAATGGTTTGCAGCAAATGGTTGTCACTGATACATGTGTAGCTTGGCAGGTCTCCTAAGGATATATTTGGACCTTCTCCAGAGAAGCAGCCTCCAAGGCCAAAAGATGGCATCTGTTTGCATAGTCAGCACTTCCTTCTTATGAAACTCTGTGTCCCAGGGTGTCTGGGATTTACTACTACTGGTGCCAAGACCAAGCAATGGGCACCAATGGCTTCCTTTCCTGCTGAGTAAACCCTAATTCATGACTATGCTCAGAAGTCAAAAATACACTGGCTATTTCCCTAGAACAAAGCAGAAAGTAGAACAATGGGGTAGAACGGGGGTGATCAACACCTCTGGTTGTTTGATGCCCCTCAGTTGAAGAAATGCCCCTGGTAGGAAATCAGTTCCACTGTGATATTTCAGGTGAATTACAGGCTGGGACCTGTTTATTTGAACCTAGTCAGTATAACTTTCAAATAATATATATTAGAATCATAATACCTTTGATCCATTGTAACAGTCAGTTATCTGGCCCAAGTTCTCCATTGGTTCATAATGATGAGCCAAAAGACGTGACTTTAAGCATCCATGGAGAACAGACCCCATTCCCCTTGCCTGGCTTCTCAGTTTAAGGCTAGAGGGCTATGGATGGATATGAGAGGTGGCCTCAGAACACGTGAATAAATGCCTGCAGGATGCCGTGGGTCAAGGGTGAGCACAGAAGGGCCTGCAGGCCAGATCTAACCCACCATATTTCTAAATGGCTTATAAGCTAAGAATGGCTTTTATATTTTTAAATGTTCAGGAAAAAAAAAGAATATTTTACGACGAGTGAAAATGATGTAAAATTCAAATCACAGGACCCATAAATAAAACGTTACTGGAAGAGAGCCACCTTCTTTTGTTTTCTCATTATCTGTGGCTACTTTCATGCCACAATGGCAGAGCTGAGTAGCTGTGACAGAGACTGAAGGGCAAAGCATAAATCTTTACTATTTGGCCCATCACACAAAAAGATTGCCAACCCCTATGTGAAGTAATTCTCAAAAATAAAAAATACTGGCTATTCCAGTATAAAGCAAGGTTAACATGAGTTCTTCTACTGTAAAGATGACTCCAGGAAAAGAAGAAGAAATAGCTCAAGAGGAATAAAATATGGCAAGTGCTGGTCTATTGAATTCAAAATCTATCACTCAGTTTTTTGGTGTTTTCACCACAGAAACAAGGCTCACTGTCCCAGTTTAACAAGAATATTATTCCATATTGGCTTTTTGTGGCTGTTTCCAAATGCCATTGGTCACACAGCAATGCATAGTTGAATCCCTTGTATCATGCATAGACCCTCAAGTGGTCAATTGATGACTCGCACTGGTCACTGAGCTGGGGCTTCCCGGACCCTCCTTCACTGCCTTTCTTACTGAAGACAGTAGGCTTGGAGAACCAACACGTGTTCTGAACACTGAAACCAGCTTATAGACCTAGTGAGTTCAACCTAGGTAGTTTCAAGATGAAAACTGAAAAATGTCTCTATCTTTGGATTAAAAAAAGTTAGTATGCCTTGAATGTTATTTAATACTGAGCAACTATTCGCCACAATTTATTCATAAGACACTCTGAACTAAAATGTTCTTTCTTAAAAAAAGCAATAAAGAGGGGCACTTGGGTGGCTCAGTGGGTTAAAGCCTCTGCCTTTGGCTCAGGTCATGATCCCAGGGTCCTGGGATTGAGCCCGGCATCAGGCTCTCTGCTCAGCGGGGAGCCTCCTCCTTCCTCTCTCTCTGCCTGCCTCTCTGCCTACTTGTGATCTCTGTCTGTCAAATAAATAAATAAAATCTTAAAAAAAAAAAAAGCAATAAGGAAGAAATAACTGTCTCCAAATCCAGTTCCTCCTTGGACCAGCAACACGCAGCATCTCACAGTTAAACAGAGCTACCTAGCATTTAACTCATTAACCTGAGGAGACATGAATTGAGCATCATGAAGAACTCATGGTGAGAAAACCTTGCAGAACATAATCACTCTTTAGCGAAAGAGATTTCGCCTGTCATAGTCTGCTGCCATTAAACCAGAGGGGGAAGAAATCAATGGGAACAAACCACGTTTCCAACAGAGAAAGAAGAGATACAATCAAGACCTTTCATTTCCCAAGTTGAGATCCCCAGAATATGATGTTTCACGACGCATTAAAAGGTTTTCCACAGAAATGGTTTCATTTTGAATTAAGTTGGAAAAATATCAGAATCCCACAATTTCAATATTGGAGGACTTTTCAGAGTCTTTAACATGCTAATAAGCATTGTGAATTTCCGAAGGCAGGATGTAGCTTTACTGCATTAGCTAGAGTGGATTCTTCTAAATATGTATTTGTAACTCACTGCTCAGGAAACATTCAGGAAAAATGCACATAGGAAGCACTACCTCTGTCTGGGAGGTCTGTTTTCTTGGCTGTCTAGTTTCTCCCTGACTCTTTCAACTCCATAGAATGGGGGAGATAAAGCTCTCGTAAGTACCCATTCTTATAAACCAGTGGAGCTGAGGTTATTTATGACGAATGCTGTAACTAAATGTCAGACCATCCAAGATGCCTTAATTTTTTAAGAAGCCAGCTCTCACAAGAGAAATTCTCCTTATACTCTCCCAATCTTTTTAATATAAAATAGTAAATAATATAAGAGCACAGGACTGGGCGCCTGGGTGGCTCAGTGGGTTAAGCCGCTGCCTTCGGCTCAGGTCATGATCTCAGGGTCCTGGGATCGAGTCCCGCATCGGGCTCTCTGCTCAGCAGGGAGCCTGCTTCCCTCTCCCTCTCTCTGCCTGCCTCTCTGTCTACTTGTGATCTCTCTCTGTCAAATAAATAAATAAAATCTTTAAAAAAAAAAAAAAAAGAGCACAGGACTCCACGTTTTAGAGGGGAAAGCCTGAAATTTATTTGTCTTTCCAACTGGGTACAAAAATGCAATGCATAGACTTTAACAAAGGAGATTTTCAAAGTCCTTCTTTGCTGGAATCAATTCAGGAAGCTCCCATTTCTTTTGGGCTGCAAATCTGTGGTCAATTTTTTTGGCCCAACATTTTGAAGGACCCATTGCCTCTGCCACCAAACAAGTTGTAGGAAAACTGGCACCGGTCACACATCCTAGGAGACAAGTGTTGCCAAATCAAAGTAGAACACTGAGTTTTCAGTAAGTCCAAAGAATAATGCAATAATTTGGCTCTCTCTGCAAACTCAGGGCGCTGATGAGCTCTTTGTAGCAGCTTTTAACCTAAATCCAACTTTTCTTAGCTACAACACCCCAGAAAATTGTCTCTTGGCTTAACTACACCAATTCTGTCACCCCTATATTCTTTGTATATGCTTAGAAACACACACCATTAACAATGATTACAAGATCCTCTCCTGTTGCTAGACCCTGAATTGTAAACAAGCTACCTTCTCCTGCTATTCAAGATTTTCTTTGCCTAAATCACCTTGAAAACCTCAATGACTGGCCTTTTCAAATGCTGATTTTTTAAATAAAACAAGCCAAAAGAAAACAAAACAAAACCAAAAAAACCCAAGCAAAACAAAACAAAAACACTGTTCAGACTGAGGAAATAAAGCAGATTTAAAGAAAAAGTTACAAACATTAAAAAAAAAATCACTTACAAGCATAATCTTTACTTTCAGACAACTTACAATGTCTTTATCGTTAATTATTTCTCTAGAGCATCCATATGGTAGTTGGGTAGAGGGGAGGGCATTTGTCACTGTATCTGTTGATCAAATGGGATTACTTAACTAGTCAGCTTTGAGCTTAAATTAGAAAAAGTGAAGTTTATTGATTTTTCAGCCTACTGAGTTTTTGATTTTGCCTCAAATGAAAATACAATCACCCAGGGGAACGATGAAAGAGAAACCAGATGAGATTATGTTTTTGTGAGGTCATTAACCTGGCTTATTTATTTATTTATTTATTTATTTATTTATTTATTTATTTGACAGAGAGAGATCATAAGTAGGCAGAGAGGCAGACAGAGAGAGTGAGAGGGAAGCAGGCTCCCTGCTGAGCAGAGAGCCCGATGTGGGACTCGATCCCAGGACCCTGAGATCATGACCTGAGCTGAAGGCAGCAGCTTAAATCACTGAGCCACCCAGGCACCCCCCAACCTGGCTTCTTTTTAAAGGGCTTTCTATATAGGTTTTCAGAGAATCCATGAAATCTGCCGTTCTGTCATTTCAGTTTCATTGATAGAATTGTGAATGGGTCATATTAACTACGGCATCTACAAGAGCTGCACCTAATCAATTTCGTTTCTTTCAAAGCTGAAGTACAGCAAAGAGTTCATGCTAAGAGACTCTGCTAGTAAATAATGGTGTAACTAACATTAATTGGGTGTTTTCCTTATTTGAAACACCCCACTAAGTGTTTTATTTACATTGTTTTATTGAACCTCACAATGACCCAAGGAAGGATGCCTGATAATCATTTGCATTTTATATAGGAAGAAACTGAGGCTTTACAGAGGTTCAGTAACTTGCAGAATAGGAAGATGGTCCTCTACCCCCCCCCCCCCGCCCCATGTTAATTCATTAATAATTACTTAGGTTTGGGACTTTTTCCCCCTTGGTATTTCAGGTCCCCTTAGAACACTTAATCACTAGTCAAATTGACTCTTGTGTTTGATGATGGTGCTGCTGAGATTCAAATCTGTGTATATGTGTTTCTAATAGCAGAGCCCAGGCTTTCACCCACTACGCTAAGCGGTCTTCGACTACAAAACACAAAACCTAATTAGGTGGAAGACGGTGGAGTGTTTCCTTAAAAAATTAAAGAATTACCATACAATCCAGCAATTCCATGCCTAAGAATACACCTGAAAGAATTGAAAACAGGGACTCGAACAGATATTTGTACACTTATGTTTACAGCAGTATTATTTATAGTATAATCAAAGGTAGAAACCACCAAATGTCCACTGAAAAAGGATAAATAAAATGTGATACATACATGTAGTAGAATATATTCAGCCTTAAAAAGGGAATGGAATTGTTATGCTATAATACAGATAAACCTTGGAAACATTGCGCTAAGTAAAATAAGCTGGACAGAAAAGAACAAATATTACATGATCCCATTTATGTTAGGTACCTGGAATAGTCAAATTCATAGAGTCATAAAGTAGAAAGATGGTTGCCAAGGACTGGGGTGGCAGGGGGCCGGGGGTGTGGGGAAGGGGAGTTGCTGTGTAATGGGTACCAGATTTCAGTTTGGGAAAATGAAAAAATTCTAGAGATAGACGATGCTGACAGTTGCCCAAATCTGAATATACTATTGCCACTGAACTGTATGTACTCTTAAAAATGGTTAAAATGATACATTTTATTATGCATATTTTATCAAAACAAAAAAAGTTACTACTGAGATTTGTACTAAAATATGAAACGTAGGCCACGAAGCAAAGCAAAACAAAACAAAACGTATAATTTGAGATCCACTTTGTAAAAGCTAACAGTAATCAGAGAAGCAGATCTTATTCTACTCAACAGCACTATAAATCTTCCACTTTGTTGTCATCAAACAAAGATCACCATAAATAGCTAACAGAATGATGCTTTTAAGTTCACTATCAGATGGAACAACATGCAATACAAAGTGTTGGGATGAATTCCAGCAAGAACAGCTTATTTTACTGGATACCCGGTAATATCTTATTCTTTAATTACCTTCAAAGTGAATCAAAACACTTTTCCAGGAGAAATCTTGAAATATTGTTTGGGAAAATTGGTTCACATTTTCTCTCAAATCTATATACTGGGAACAGCAAACGCTTTGAAGGAAATATTAAACTTTTTCATCATGTATTGGGATTCTTTTCAGCAATATTTTTAAAATAATTAAATTGGCTCATTTAAGTGCCCTAGATTCTGTCCCGGTTTGATTATTTATATAAAAATGAGATAGAAAATGATATAGGCATTAATGTTCTTTGATTAGTCAGTGCTTTGTTGTTTTTATTTCTTGGTCAGAAGCTTCATAGCAGTCAAATAAAATTGTACCTTGTGCTCAGTCTGGAGCTATGAAAGGAGTCAAATCAGCTTTATAGGATTTACTGATCAAAAAATATGAATGCTCAGAATGTCATATGTTCCCTCCAAAAATTCAGTGATCTTGTAAATAACCAAGTGAAGATAGCAATTAAATACACTCCCTTTGTGTAATATGCAAACTCACAGGCAGGAGAATGCTAAGATACGGGCAATTGTTCATTTCTGATTTTGTCATTATTTGGACTTGGGACTTGAGTTTCCTGTACTTGAACTGTTCTTCTTATGTCATTGCATTAGTCGCTTCTTCTCATCTTTCAGGCTTCACCCCAGATGTCACCTCCGAAAGGCCACCTCTGACCACACTCTATCTCAAGGGGTCCCTCCACCGTCACTCTGTCCCTCTCTATAAGATCCCTGAGTCATTCCCTTGATGGCACTTCAACACTGTCTCAAGTTGTCTCGTTTATTCTGCCTGGCAACTGTGTGTGTGAATGGACTCACAGCATCGCCTATGGGGGGCACAGACTGTACTGTTCAGCTCTTCTCTTTATGGGCACTCTGGTAGGCGGATCTCACCAGGCTGGGGGATGAACAGCTAAAAGGTGGTGACCTACAAGGGGTTACAAAGGACGTGCGGGGTGTCTGGGTGACTCAGTTAGTTGGGCATCAAACTCTTGGTTTGGGCTCAGGTCATGATCTCAGGGTCATGAGATCGACTCCTGCATTGGGCTCCATGCTCAGGAGGGAGTCTGACATTTTGTCCCTCTGCCCCTCCCATTTCCTTGTGCATGTTTTTTCTCTCTCTCTCAAATAATAAATCTGGCCTCTCTTTTCTGCTCTCTTCTCTGGCCTCATGCACATCACGGGCTCAGAATCCACAGGGAGTGCAGTGAACCAAACAAGTGAAATCAAGCCTACTTGTCTTTTCATTTTAGAGACAGAAAACTCAAATAAGATCACTGGTCTTTAGATCTTTGCCTTTACGACTGGATAAAGCAAAGCCAGGCGACAAGAGTGGGAAAAAATGTTGACCAAGATCATTTTCTAAATGGGTAATTTGGAGTTCTCCTGTAATACTTTGTACAGGTAATAACAATGCACATTTGACTTGATAGTGAATGACTGGGGACAGGGCATCCTGAGCAGTTGGACATTTGTGTTTAGAAGAGACCATCCAAAGAACCAAGACCGAGATGGTAGCAAGCTTCTAATTGTCCTCTGATAACTAGTTGTTAAACAGCTAGTTCTTCCCATCTTTTGTAACAAAACAGAACTCATTTTTAGAAGGCTCATGGCCACATTAAGATAATAAACTAAGTTTCCTAGTCTTTCTGGGAGTCTGGGAGTCTGGGAGTCATAACTGGGTCTGGGCTTGTCCCCCAGAGTGATAAGCAACAGCCAGATCAGAGGCTTGGGAGGCGTGGGCTCAGTCTCCCTCCTTGACCCCTTCCCTATGACTGGAATGCCGACGCGGTGGGGAACGTCCTGAGGCAGGAGCATGAGAGTGACACTAGGGAGAGGGAGAGAAGGAAAAGCAGCAGCCCTCTGGAGCCACACATTTCTCCCTGGTGTTACTCTGCCTATTTTGTTACGTGAGAAAGAAGAACGTATCCATCTTGCTTGAGCTGTGGTCATTTGCAGTTTCTATTTGAGCAGATTTACTTTCTAACACAGTAGACTCCCGTGGCTGATTTAGATGCTGCTTCATAATTTTTGGAAAGTGGTGTTAGGATCTCCAAACTAAACTTTTTGAGTTGAAAACAACCTTCAAAAGGGTGCTGGGTAATACAGTCGGTCAAGCAACTGAGTCTTGGTTTTGGCTCAGGTCCTGATCTCAGGGCGGTGGGACTAAGCCCTGTGTCAGGTTCCTTGTTCAGTGCAGAGTCCGCTTGGGATTCCCTTCCTTTCTCTTCCTCTCCTCGGGCATGTGTGTGCTCTCTCTCAAATAAATACATAAAATCTTAAAAAACAAAAAAACAAAACAAAACAAAACAACCTTCAAGTTTGCCCTATCTTTTTACTTAACTGAGGAAACTGAAGATAGGATAAATAAACTTCTTGAGCCCCATTGGTAGCTTGGAGTAGGACCAGTGCTCAGAATTCCGGAATTTCAGTTCGTTGTTCTTTTCCTTTGTGGTCTAATCAGCAGAACTCCCTCCCTCTGAGAGGCCTGAACAGCTTACTAGCTGGGACCGGAACTGCCTTTTTTCCAGTCGACCTATCAGTAGCTGCCCCATGCATATACTGACAAGGCTGATCTGGCTTCCTTGCTGGGAAGGAAGAGTGAGAGGAGGAGGCAGACGTCTTCTTCTGACATGCCTCACTGTGGGATGGCAAGTGAATCAGGAAAACCCTCGCTTTTATTTCTTTTCTGGCTGAGCCTGACCTTGAAATTTCCCTTTCCTGCCATAATACTGATTCATTTTCCTATGACCTAGCCTTGCGAAATTTGTCCAGGACCCTGAAGCATGCCAGTTAGAAGCTCAGATGGCTCCTACTTGCATGACTCCATTATATAATATAATGAATATTGATTATCATTCAGATGTAATTTGGTAATACAAGAAATCTTCTATAACAACTATCAGTAGGGGTAACTTCAGCTGTCAGGGAAACGGCAAGAGAACAATAAATCCTTTCTTTTCAAGGTCTTTTATTCACCAGGTGCCCATCCACAGCTTCCTTTGGACAAAGGGTATTGGTGTAGTCATAATTAAGAAAACTGCCCAAGGTCTCATGGAAAGTGGAAGGTAAAAGCCAGCTATTAGCATCTAAGATCCTCAGGCTTACTCTTGTAGTTCCTTCCTTCCTTCCTTTCTTTTAGTCTTAGATTATGATTTACATATGAAACAAGGTATTTATATTTGAATTCTGCAAAATTCTATATATGCAGGTCACATATTCTTACCATCTTCATTTTCATCAAACACTGGTGGTTTGCTTGAAGTGTTGGCTCCCATGGTCAAGTCGGCCCAGACCCAGATCCTCCAGTTAAACTCTCCTGGCAGAAACATTCATCTTCACTCAACAGAGATCTGGAAGCCTTAGCTCGATATCTGGAAGAGAAAATGAAATGGTATCCTTGTAATATGGTGGGTTCTAGGAACTCTGAGCACAGAACTGTGGTTGCAATATTCACCTGATCTGTACCCCTAGAACAGGAATTTTTGCGTTGAAAATGATAATTTCACAAGTACAGAGAACATCAGGTGTCTGGGAGAACTCCCTACATGGCCTCATGGGGAGTTGTCTTAGACTTACAGAGAAGGAAGGGAGCAAAATATTTCTCTAAGTAAGAAAACAATTTTAAAATCTGGTCCAACAATGTTGTATTTAAAAAGTATGTAACAAAAATATTTCATTGACTCTCTACGTTGTTAAGAATATATTATCTGTTAACAATTTTTTTTTGATGTTTGAGCAACAACTTTATCATTTTTTTCAGTCATAAAAATACATTTCCCACCTCTTTCCTCTGACTGTGGAAGGTACTACAACGTAAAAAGAACAAGGTCTGAGTTTGGGCTTTACCTCACCAGCAAACTGCTAAATTTCACTAAACATGGTTCTTTTTTCCCCCTTCCCCTGAACTTGAAGATGATGATGGTCCTCTCCTCAAAGGCAAATCAAATGTGATTTGGGACAATACCTGAAAGTATTTTCACATGATTGTTGGCCACCCTGAAGCTTCAAAAAGGGATGTGTGTAAGAGCTAACACCCCTGAAGAAATGTACATTTATGGCTTTGTTCATTTGGAAGACTTTCCCTGAAATTGGTCAGGTGAGGCAGCATCCAGAGTTCTGCTTCTGAAACTGACACTTAACAATGGCTTTGGGCCAATTACTTGACTCCTCGTCTCTAAGATGACGGAAACCACAGTGCCTTCCCCAGGAATCACAAGCTCCCATGCCTTATTGGAGCCAGGCACAAATGCAGGTGCATGCACTGGGCCAGGTGGAAGACGTCAGTGCCTGGAGGGGACCCTGGTCACCTGGAGAAACCAGGCTCCATCTAAAAGAAGTCACTGGTCTCAGATCTAAAAGTTTGTTGCTATGTGGAAACACAGATCTGACAAAAAAAAAAAAAGATCCAGATTTTATACAAAACAATGTTTAAAAATTCATTTCAGCTATATGGCCTGAGCAAATCTCATGGGACAAATATAACTCCTGGGATATAGTTAATGAGATAATGTCCATAAGGCAATTAGCACAATGCCTGGCACATAATTTGCAAAGAATAGAATACTATACAGCATATAGTAGCTGTATTTCCTTATATATATATATTTTTAACATCTATCCATTGATTTCCTCTCGGACTTTTTCCACATGATGGAAATAGAGATTAGAGCTAGAATGGAAGAAAGGATCCCGAGCAAACCTGGGGGAAGGATGGGAGTTACCAAAAAAACACATGAGAAGCTCCTAGGCAAGTCTAGAAGAAAAGCTCATTTTCCCATTAGGAAAATGTAAGTAAAGCCTGCATTTGGAAGGCAGACTCATTAAGGAAATGCTACTTTTCATACTAAAAGCCAACAGTTAGCTAAGTGCCACAGGGACTTTAAAAAGAATCATTAAATGGAAAGCAAAGGAAGAGTCAGCAATTAGGAAGCAACCAATTAAATAGTATGGGGGAGGGGCAGGTGGTAACAGGTGGCCGGAGTAACCCTGGGGAGTTATTGACATCAGGAGGACAGAAAGACCTCAACTCTGTATGCTCCCTTAAAAAAAAAAGAAGAAAAAAAAAAGAAAAAAAAAGGCTTTTAATTTTAGTATAAAAGAGGCTGAGGAAGAAGCAAGTGGGATGATGCCCTTAGTGTTTCACTGTGGGCCAGGGAGAAGGGAATGGGGGTGCTCTCTGTATTTTATTATTGCATTTAGAGCCCAGAATAAGGGAATAGTGGGGGGACAGAACCGCAGATCACATTAGAGAGGACTGGTCCTAAAGAGAACATTGATCTTAACGAGTTGAGATTTTTAACACTGTAGATTGGGATCACATTTTCTTCCATTTTGTGCATAAAACCTTAAGACACATAATTTTCACACCACGCCCCAATCCTGTCATTCTTATATTTTTCTTCACTCCTCAGGCTTTTGCCAAGTAGCCTGTGTTCCTGTAGTATCAGATGTACCAAGCATTGACCTTGCAAGTTGTCAAGACAGAGAAAGAGAGAGAAATATTATCACAATTTGCCACGTTTCAGAGTTCCATCCTGACATGCAGACAATTTTGTTCAGGAAACATCCAGTGATTTTTTTTAGCGGGAAGGAAATATGTCAACAGGAAACCACTTTTGTGTCTGTCTGGGGAAAGGGGAGGTGGATGTGATGGCTTCTCCATTGAACCTGATGCATCCAAGCCAGTTTAGAACTGTCTTTCCCGCTTTCTCCCCATGGGGATAACCAAGTTAGGAAATTTCCCCCCGTATCCAGAAAGAAAGAACGATCTCTGGCAGGAAAATGGAGACACGTCTTTCCGGGTTTGCAGCATAGGACCTGCAGAGCTACAGTACTCTACTCTGCCAAACCCACACCGTCCTGACCTCCTGGCACAGAGTCTGTAGGGTGACACGAGCATCACCCGAAGATGTCTAGAGGACAGTGACCACCCCTGCCAACCAACATCCTGGACATAGAAAACCTAAGAGAGAAAGAAATGTGTCTTATAAGGACACAGAAAATTTTTAGATTCTCCCCTGACCTGGCCAGTTATCAGATTATTCACGGCAGACTCATTCTCTCACGCTAACGTACGAGCTTCGGCCTGCATTTTGGGGGGCTGTCAACTGGTGAGCTTTTCTAAGCTGCTAAGACCCCTTAAGTAAGAGGTGTCGTCTTTTAGGAACTATGTTGTGATGTGAGAAAGTTGCCACTTTGATGGAACTGTTCCGTTCACTGCCATAGCTCGTGTACCGGACTTAGTTTGTATTTGAAATACAGAATTCCTTAAACTCAGAAACACACAGAAACACAGTAAGAAAGAAAATGTCATGAAAGAACACACCACTCTGGTTATATTTCATCCACCTTGCTTCCTCATTTTTATATAGTAAAAAATAAAGGTAAACAATATTTCTACCTGAACCGCCCCCCCTGCCAAATTAGTTTCCCTTGCACACTTCCCAAAGACAGACACAATTGCAAATCTAGTATATGGTTTACAGTCCCCTTTCTACGATTTTACAACATACCGTGTGTTTTAAGATAAGTCACCTAAATGACATGGACTAGAAGGTACACTTTGCATCTTGTTGTGATCATTTCCCTTTACAGCTTTGTGATCTAGGCAGGCTGGTCTCACAAGCTCTGATTTCTGCTTTTTAAGGGCTGCATAGCAGTCCACGGTGTGAATATACCGCATTTTATTTTTCTGTGTAAAAATGTTCAAATCCTTCCGGCTTGGGGAAAACACCCTTGGGGAGATGAAGGCAACGGTCAAAGGTAGTTTCTGCTGGTTTAGAAGCTGGGTGGAGAACAGTCAGAAACACCTGGCCCTTACCTCCACCCAGCAAATATTTATTGAAGTCTGTGTGGGTCTGGACCTGAGTCAGTGAGAGGCTGGTGGACAAGGAGGGGGTACACAGTAACTAGGAAGCTGGACTCCATCCCAGCCCTATCCGGTTGTGGTGGGTTGTCTTGACCACCCGCCTTTGTCTTATTTCTCTTCCCCTTTAACTTCCTAGCTTCCCAGCAGTGCCCCGACCATGCAGGTTTATTTAAAAGAAATGAAAATCTAAACCACCACTCACCTCGATCTTGGTTCTCTCTCCTCTCCTTCAAGAAGCTCGGACTGGTGCTTCCACCCCGGGGCAGAGGGGCTAGCAGAGGGGCTCCCGGAGCCCAGGAGAGAGCAAGGAAAAGATGCCTACCTGCCCGGGCGCTGGCGGCTGCGGGTGGCGGCGGGCGCGGGGCTGCGCGGGACTGGCCCAGGGAGGGCGGCACCTGCGGCTTCGGGGCTCCGAGCGCCACCCGAACGCGCAGCTCCTCTGGGAGGGGCCGGCAGCGGGGAGCGGCCCCTGTCGCCGCCCTCCCCCAGAAACCGCCGGGCAGTTGCCTGGGAGAGCGACAGTCCCCTGGGGTCGGTGCGTCGCTGGGGGAGGGCGAGGTGGGGGACAGCGACGCGGGCGCGGCTCTGAGCCAGTGGCGGGGATCCGGAGGCTCCTTGGCACGGTCTCGAGGCGCCGCACGGGGAGCGCGCCCCAACTTCCCAGACCGAGCCCCAGATGGCCTGAAGCGACCCCCTCCCCCTCCGAGACGCCCCGGCAGCGCAGCCGAGGATGCGAGACCTGGGGGCGAGGGGCGCTAGGGGCCCGCAGACCGGGCGGGGAAGGGCGCGATTTCCTGTAAGACTAAGTCGGGTATTGCGGGAAACCCAAGAGAGGATGGAGAATTTCACAGGGCCCGACAGGAAGCATCTTTTGTTTCTGGTCTAGCAGATTTCCTCGTTTGCTGGGAAAACTGAGGCACGGACAAGAAAATTCTCACCGAGTGTATCGTACAACTTTTCCCAGACCTGGGTCTCCTGCTCGCAGCCCCCTCCCCCGTTTGTTTTCCACGCACCTGTGTCAGCCTCGACCTCTGCGTGTGGAGGCGGGGTCAGGGGACGGGGACACAGACGCGAAGGCCATCCCACTGGAACTTTCTTTGTGCTGTTCCCGTGGCTGCTCTCTGTACTTCCCCTTTGTAGTAAATCAACAAGGTCGAAATAACTTTTTATTGTTTTCCCACCAACCCAATTGTCGCACATGCGTAAGACACCAGAGAGCTGGCACTTGGATGCTTTCGGTGGCGGCGAGGGTGGGGATCTTGGGCGCTCGCGGAGCAGGGCGGAGATGGAGGGTGTAGGTCTAGGCTGGGGTGGGCTGGGGACAGCTTCTCTTTAGCTCCTGCGTTTCCCTGCCATGTGGAAATGCCAGCTCTGTGTTGCCAAACATTCGGATTTTAGAAGAGAAGCTAGCAACGAGAACTTCTGTGTGAAATCGCCCATTATTTAAAAACATTGGCAAGTTTAGAAAATGTTCAAAACTGTGTTGGTCAAACAAAACGCATCTGTGGCTGAAATGTCTTTTCCAGACTCCTGTTTTGGTCTATCTAGTTGGAGCGTTGCGCAGTGCGCAGGAAGCAGATTGGCTTTGTTCAACGTTTTCAGTAGCAGCTCCTAGAAGGGTGTCCGCTGCATCTTAAAATATCTGCTGAAATTTTTGAACAAGTCAGCAGTCACCTTATGGTCAAGAGTCCCATGACTTACTCATGAAACAAAGGATTCAGAGGTCTGGTACCCTAGTATGAGCTAGCCCCTTTTCTCTTCTTGCTCTTGTCTCAGCAGTGGGCTATATTCTGCTGCAGTCATTTGAAATGTGGAATAACCTTGAACTTCCAACAAACCTGCTCTCTCATTTGCATGTGGGGTCTTGAGGAAGGGATTTGCCCAAGGCTGCACAGTGAGTTGGTGGCCGATCCAGATAGAACCTTTCTTTATGTTGTCAACACCTTAGGAAGAACCTGTCCGAGAGAGGAACAGATGCTTTAAATGAACATTGAATGTGGAATTGGAGTCAAGTTCTGAAAGAAGGCAACCAAATTGAGGGGGGAAAAAAAAAGCATCACGTCTTAAGGAATTCATTTTTTGGAGAGGCTCTTCTTCTTAAGGCAAAAATCAGGCACCCAGCCAAAAATACATTGTTTATGAGTAGTGTCTTGTAGTTTACAAAACACTTGCGGTATCTTCATGGCATGGACATTACCTACAGATTTGTTGGACTGGTATTATTACCTCTTCCTGGGAGATAATGATAACCATTTTATCATCAAGAAAATGGAAATCGCAAGAAAGCTGGCTGAGACTAGAACTGAAGTCTCCAGAAGCCTCTTTATTTTAGTATCCTGGTCAGTGTAAAGGGCTTTGGAGTCAGACAGTCTTTTACCCAAAAGCCAACTCCACCACTTAATATTTTGGAGATATTAGACAGGTCACTTAAGGGCCCTGAGCCTTTTCGAATTTCCGTAAAGCGGATGATGGGCATTCATATAAGCTATGATTGATGGAGGACTCAATGAGATAATCTATACATTAATGCAATTAACACGGTGCTGGATAGCACAGAGTAAACCTTTAGAGACTGGTAACTGTTAACATCATCATTTTAATTAGCAGCCTAGCAGGTTCTGCTCCAGTACTTCTCAGATCTCTTCTATAAATCTTAGTTCTGTTGGTACAGTCACTTTTGCTTAAAATAAAACTAATCAGTTCTAATGTGTCTCATCACACAAAGGCTTGGCGTACCATAGGTTTTTCGGAAAAATAGTGATTTTCATTACTGTCTCACGTGTAGTCTGTCAAAAGCAGACCTGTTTCCAAGAGCTGATTGTGTTTTAATTCTCTATTTATTCAGTTGTTTGTTCTCTTTTGCCAGTGTTCCTATCTCAAACGTAGCTGTTGGAGACACTGAGGAGGCTGCCAGGCCAAGTTACTTGGGAGACAAACCAGGCCAGATACTTCCGACAATCTCTGGAGCCCCCCAGTGGAGAGGAGAATGAAGGGGAAAAGTAAACCTGTGAGCAAGTGTTGTCCAAGTAGATAACCAGAACTTTAAATATATATATATATATGTCTATATATCATGGCTTAGCACATAAATATCAATACTACATCATTCCAGCCATGTCCATTCTTGGCTTGAAGTTGTCCCCTGTGTTCCACTGCATTTAGAATAAAGTGATGGTCTTTACTCCAGCAGACAAGGCCTTCTACAGTCTCTTCCCTGCCAGTTTGTCTAGCTTCATCTAGAATGTTTCTTTGCTCACTCCAGTCTAGCCTCCCTGGCTTGGTGCTCTTTGAAGATCATGCTGAGCCTGTCCACACTCCAGGACATCTGAATGAGCCTTCTTAATGCACAAACATGGTTCTGGACTCTTCACCATTCAGCTGTCAGCTCACAGTTCTTTAGCTTGGACAGAACTTCCCTCAACTCCTCACCTCACGTTGTTTCCCCACGACTTCTCCTCTC
Source organism: Meles meles (assembly GCF_922984935.1). Lineage (NCBI taxonomy): Eukaryota > Metazoa > Chordata > Mammalia > Carnivora > Mustelidae > Meles > Meles meles. The sequence continues at coordinate 99,302,205 of NC_060068.1, forward strand.
CCCCCCTACACACTCTGGTTTCTTCCATCTCAATATTCACCATGAACTAGAACTAATTTCCTTTTGTAACTTCTTTGCTATACTTTGCCCATTGAAGGCAGTCTCCATGAAGGCAGGAGTTTTATCCACTGTTAAATATATAAAATACAGTGTTGAACCAGTGTTCGGCACATAGAAAGTGTTTAATAAAATAACCAAATGTTTCTATCATTCTTTGCATTGCTTAGTGCAGGAGGAAATACGAAGGAGACATATTACACCTCAAAGCAACAAACGTCCTGTGACATAAATGGGCCTTTCCTGGGCTGCTTAAAGGGTACAGACACAGGTGAGAAAGAATGGCTGGACATGAGGCTTTTGTGGTTTGGGTGGAGGCCTGACTATAGCCTGAGACTGAGGGATGCCCAAATGGAAGCCTTTGGAGAGCATTGGCTGACTCAGTTAGCTCTGCCGGAAGGCACCAGAAGGTGCAATAACGTTTGAGCTATGTCTTGAAGGATGGAGGATCACTAGTTAGAGAGCAAGGCAGTTCAGATCTGGAGACTAGAGGCACACAAAAACGTAATATTTGAGGAGAAACATCAAGTTTATTGGAAGGGGAGCATGAGGAGGTAATGGGAGTCAGAGAGGGTGGGGGAAAAGATTTGAAGAATGGGTTATGGCATGGAAAGTAGCTTGAAGTGTAAACATGATGGCAATGGGAAGCCATCAGCTGTGTTTTGTAGGGAAATGGACCTCGTTAGAGCTGAAGACTGTTTTGTCCTTTTCACATAAGATAAAACTTTATTTTCTCTTGATATGATATGCGAATGATTCGGTTACTAAAAAGATGAGTTCTGTCTTGTGACACGAAAATTCTTCTTAGGTATAAAGTAAAAATCTGATCTGATGTCTTGTATTTAGTAAGTTACCAAATCTTTGTCGAATTCAAGTCAATGTCCGGTTTTACCTGGTTTATCTACTTCTACCCAAACGGTTTACTTTACTGCTTGCCAGAATGGCCTGAAGCTTTCTTCTAGATATTATCTTTAGAAAGACCCTCTATTTTGTTTTTCAGTGTCATGAGATGACTGATATTTACAGTTTCTAAACTGCCTTTACAAATTCTTCAAGTCAAGTTCACAATTTCTTTCATAACCCATTCCCGCAGGGTTTATCCTTTGTCTACAGTGGGGATAGTGCCATGGCAGGGTACACAAAGATGAATAAACCCACCCCCTCTCTTGAGGCACAGGTGTTCTAGCTCACGCACAGCACAGATCACTCTACCTTCACCACTCAGCCTGTGAGTGCGACATAGTTTAACTGAGAGGAAAACACCCTAAGATGTAATGGGAACATTGAATTTCTGGTGTTCAAAATAAAGGATAGACTTAGTATCAAATTACTCTCTCTTACCTGCTCACTAGAAAATAATTAACTGAAAAAGAGAAAGTGAGGAAAATGGGTATGGATGAAATCACAGAAGAGATTAACATTTATGGCTCCTACTGTGTATACACATCTATATGCTTATTTATTCCACAGCATTCATTGAGATGTGACTAATAAAATCACTCTCCAGGAAACATGCACAGTGGAACATTGTAATTGAGAAAAAATGCTGTCAGTGTCAGGCCGACCTGAGTCTGTTTCCTGATTCTGCCACCTACACCTTCATGCCCTTGGGCAAGTAATGTAGACTCTGAAGGATTTTGTTTCTTGGTCAGTACAATATGGATGCTGGCAGTATTAGCTCCCAAGGAATCCTGCAATGATTAAATGAGATAATGCATGAAAGCACTTAGCAGGTGCAGGGGGGTACGTAAGAATCACATTATCATTATTGTTATTATTACACTGAATATCTCTCTTTTGTTAAAAAAAAAAAGTGTGAAATGCTCCCTCATCAGCACTGACTCTTGAAAGATCATGGCTGCCAGACATAGTTACAATAGTGAGCAAGATAGATACTTTTCTTTTTTTTTTTTTTTTTTAAGATTTTATTTATTTATTTGACAGATAGAGATCGCAAGTAGGGAGAGAGGCAGGCAGAGAGAGAGGAGGAAGCAGGCTCCCTGCCAAGCAGAGAGCCCGATGCGGGGCTCGATCCCAGGACCCTGGGATCATGACCTGAGCGAAAGGCAGAGGCTTTAACCCACTGAGCCACCCAGGCGCCCCGATAGATACTTTTCTTAAGGAGCTCATCCTATTAAAGATTCAGGTTAGCTGGCAATTTAAATACAGTGTGATGGGGCAGGAGATCAGAAGTTAGGATGCTCCATGAGCATTTAAATGAAGTGTACAGTCTAGTCTAGGGCTGTCAAGAAAGATGTCACAGAAGATCTATACCCAAGTTCAATCCTGAAGGTAGAGTACAAGTTAATTGTGCACAGGGAAAGGGAAGAGACTGTTCCAGCTTGAAGGAACAGCATGTGCAAAGGCAAGAGAGAACTAGTTGTACTCGAGAAAATGATGGAGTTTTAGTATTGAAGGTTTTGGAAGACAAAGGCACTACACACAGAGAAAATAGCAAGTGCTATATCCTGGATGTGACAGACGTAATGCCATTTTATATTATCTATATGACAAACCCATAAATTATGTGGTTTTGTCTTCTGTTTTCAGGACAGAAAGCAGAAAAATGATTTAGGTAAAATTCCCAAACTTCCAGTTCCGGTTTACTACCAAGTCAGTATCCTTTCCATTAAACTTCAGGCTTCTTCTCGGTATGGTGTGTGCATATGTGTGATGCAATTTAAAAAATATATTTATTTATTCTAGAGAGAGTGTGTGGGGGGTGAGGAGCAGGGAAGAGGAACAAGCAGACTCCATGCTGAGCATGGGGAGTGGGGTCCTTAATAATCACATTGTTAGGTGATATGGGGCTTGATCTCAGGACCCTGAAGTCATGACCTGAGCCAAAACCAAGAATTGGATGCTCAACCCACTGAGTCACCCAGGCTCCCTGTATGATGCAACTTTAATCCCTTTCATATCATAATATTTAAAAATACAACTTTAAAGAAAGGACAGTCCCATAAAGTTATTTTAAAGTCCAAAGATTCAAACCTGGCTTATGTGATATCAATTCCTCAGATTATTTGAGCAAACCATCTGTGAATGATAGCTCAAAATATACAAATGATTTAATTTCTTAAACAGTGTCCATGTATTATTAAAAAAAATAGACAGTTGCATCTTGATTTTGTTCTTTACATCATATGTTTACACCTTACTCTTATGAGGGATCAGATAAAGTTGTAGCAGGGAAGGGAAGGAGTGATCTTATTCACCTATAAACTGTTTGTTTGTTTGTTTATGTTTTATTGTTATGTTAGTCACTATATAATACATCATTAGTTTTTGATGTAGTGTTCCACAATTCATTGTGTATAACACCCAGGGCTCCATGCAATACGTGCCTTCCATAATACCCATCACTGGGCTAACCCATCTTCCCACTCTCCTCCCTTCCAAAACCCTCAGTTTTTTTTCCTGGAGTCCACAGTCTCTCATGGTTTGTCTCCCCCTCTGATTCCTCCCTTCATTTTCCCCTTCCTTCTCCTAATGTCCTCCCTGTTATTCCTTATGTTCCACATATAAATAAAACCATATGATAATTTTGTCTTTCTCTACTTGACTTATTTCACTTGGCAAAATCTCCTACAGTCCCATCCATATTGATGCAAAAGTTGACTATTCTTCCTTTCTGATGGCTGAATAATATTCCATAGACCACATCTTCTTCATCCATTTATCTGTTGAAGGGCATCTTGGCTCCTTCCACAATTTGGCTATTGTGAACATTGCTGCTGTGAACATTGGTGTTTATGTGGCCCTTCTTTTCACTATATCTGTATCTTTGTAGTAGTGCAGTTGCTGGGTCATAGGATAGCTCTATTTTTAACTTTCTGAACCTCCACACTGTTTTCCAACATGGCTGCACCAACTTGCATTCCCACCAACAGTGTAAGAGGGTTCCCACACCCTCTCTAATATTTGTTGCTTCTTGCCCTGTTAAATTTTGCCATTCTAACTGGTGTAAGGTGGTATCTCAATGTGTTTTTTATTTTTTAAATCTTTTTAAAATTTTTGTCCCTGCTGGGCATTATATTAACATACAATGCTTTATTTGTTTCATCAACATATAATGCATTATTTATTCACAGGTCTGTGAATCATTAATCTTACACAATTCACATCACTCACCATAGCACACACCTTCCCCAGTGTCCATCCCCGAGTCACCCTATCCCTCCCACCCCCCTCTCCTCCAAGAACCCTCAGTTTGTTTCATGAGACTGAGTCTCTTATGGTTTGTCTCCCTCCCCGGTCTCATCTTGTTTCTTTTTACCCTCCTTTCCCCCATGACCCCCTGCCCTGCCTCTCAAATTCCTCATATCAGAGAGATCATATGATAATTCCCTTTCTCTGATTGACTTATTTCACTTAGCATAATACCCTCTAGTTCCATCCATGTCATTGCAAATGGCAAGATTTCAAGTTTTTTGATGGCTACATAGTATTCCATTGTGTATATATATACCACATCTTCTTTATCCATTCATCTTTTGATGGACATCTAGGCTCTTTTCATAGTTTGGCTATTGTGGACATTGCTGCTAAAGTGGTTTTGATTTGAATTTCCCCGATAGCTATTGATATTGAACATTTTTTAATGTGTCTGTTAGCCATTCATATGTCTTCTTTGGAGAAGTGTCTGTTCTTGTCTTCAACCTCTTTTTGACTTGATTATTCACTTTTTGGGGTGTTGAGTTTGAGAAGTTCTTTGTAGATCTTGGATACCAGCCCTTTATCTGTAGTGTCATTTACAAATATCTTCTCCCATTCGGTGGATTGCTTCTTTGTTTTGTTGACCATTTCCTTTGCTGAGCAGAAGCTTTTTATCTTGATGAAGTCACAAAATTATGAATGAAAAGGGAGAAATCATGACTAACACCAAGGAAATAGAAACAATTACTAGAAATTATTATCAACAACTATATGCTGATAAATTAAGCAACCTGGAAGGAATGGATGCCTTCCTGGAAACCTATAAACTACCAAGACTGAAACAGGAAGAAATTGACAATCTGAATAGAACAATAACCAGTAACAAGATTAGAGCAGTGATCAGAAACCTAGCCAAAAACAAGAGTCCAGAACCTGATGGATTCCCAGGGGAAGTCTATAAAACATTCAAAGAGAAATAATACCTATTCCCCTGAAGCTGTTTCAAAAAAAAAATAGAAACAGAAGGAAAACTTCCAAACTCATTCTATGAGGCCAGCATTACCTTGATCCCCAAACAAGGCAAAGACCCCATCAAAAAGAAGAATTACAGAACAATATCTCTGATGAACACTGATGCCAAAATTCTCAAAAAGATCCTAGCTAATGGGGTCCAACAGTACGTTAAAAGGACTATCTATCAGGACCAGGTGGGATTTATCCTTGGGATAAAGGGTGGTTCAACACTTGCAAATCAATTAGTGTGATAGAACACATTAATAAGAGAAGAGACGAGAACCATATGGTCCTCTCAATTGATGCAGAAAAAGCATTTGACAAAATACATCATCCTTTCCTGATTAAATCTCTTCAGAGTGTAGAGATAGGGGGAACATTCCTCAATTTCATAAAAACCAGCGAATATTCTTAATGGGGAAAACCTGAGAGCCTTTCCCTTAAGATCAAGAATATGACAAGGATGCCTGTTCTCACTACTATTGTTCAGCATAGTACTAGAAGTCCTAGCTGCAGCAGTCAGATAACAAAAAGAAATAAAAGAAATTCAAACTGGCAAAGAAGAAATCAAACTCTCTCTCTTTGCAGATGATGTGATATTTTATGTAGAAAACTCAAAAGACTCCATCCCCAAATTACAGAACTAATACAGCGAATTCAATAATGTGGCAGGATGCAAAATCAATGCACAGAAACCAGTTGCTTTCCTATACATGAACAATGTAACTGTAGAAAGAGAAATTAAGGAATTGATTCTATTTACAGTATCACCAAAAACCATAAGATACCTTGGAATATACCTAACCAAAGAGGGAAAGGATCTGTACTCTAGAAACTACAGAACACTTATGAAAGAAATTGAAGAAGAAACAAAAAGATGGAAAAATATTCCATGCTCATGGATCAGAAGAGTAAACATTGTTAAAATGTCCATACTGCCTAGAGCAATCTATATTTTCAACGCCATTCTGCTTGAAATACCAGTGGCATTTTTGAAAGTTCTCAAACAAACAATCCTAAAATTTGTATGGAACCAGAGAAAGACCCCAAACTGCCAAGGAAATGTTGAAATAGAATCACAAAGTTGGGGGCATCATGTTGCCTGATTTCAGGCTATATTACAAAGCTGTGATCACCAAGACAGCATGGTACTGGCACAAAAATAGACACATAGACCAATGGAACAGTCCAGATATGGACCTTCAACTCTATGGTCAAATAATCTTAGGAAAAAAACAGGAAAAATATCTGATGGAAAAAGTCTGTTCAATAAATGGTGCTGGGAAAATTGGACAGCTATACACAGAAGAATGAAATGACCATTCTCTTCCACCACACACAAAAATAAACTCAAAATGGATGAAAGATCTCAGTGTGAGACAGGAATCCATCAAAATCCTAGAGGAGAACATAGGCAGTAATCTCTTCAACACTGGCCACAGCAACCTTTCAAGACATGGCTCCAAAGGCACGGGAAACTAAAGTGGAAATGACTTTTGGGACTACACCTATAAACAATTTAATTGGACCCCAGCTTGTGCATGCCCCACTCTGCGTGTGCATGCATGTGCGTGTGCACGTGCGCACGTGTACACACACACTAGCATATCCAAGAGCATGATGGTGGAGCAGGCAGTAGACTTCATATTTCCTGAGAGAACAGAACAAACTAACAAGTGCTTATCTATCAATTCCCCTCTCCTTCCTTTCTGTTAGTGCTTTTCTAACAGGGGTGTCTTTGCAGCGAGCTGCTCCTACATATGACCCAGGAGTAAAGTGGATGATATGAAGTTGTGCCCTAACAACGGAAAATATGTCTAATGAAATTATATTTCTTATTTTAATTGTCTAGGGAGATATTTAAAAATCTATAGTTGTATAAATACACTTTTTCATGTATAGGATGAATTTAAGTTTCATTGGATTAATGTATTTTGCCCTGGAATCTTATACCTGAATTTGTAGTTTTGGGAATAGAGTTTTTCCCTTAGTGGGACTGACCTTTTTCAACACAAATTGTTTCTCAGTCTAGCCTATCCACACTGTAATTAGAGATTTCTCTCCGAGGATTCTGTGATTTTTTTCTGGTTTTGGAGGCCATTTCACTGAGAAGTTTGCCTGAAAAGGCAAATATGAAACAATCCAGGGTATCAGTCATAGTAGGAAATCATGAGATATCTTTAAGTGTCCATGAAATTGAGGGTAAAATACTGTTCTCTATGCTTCTCAGAGCACATCTCCATTCAGGGCACATCCAGGAAAGGGGCTGTGGTCCTCCAGAGGTGACTGATTCAGTTTTCTACCATTCTGTTTAATTCATCATTTTTTACATTCTCCTGGGAGTGATTTAAAACAAATTATAACATTAAACTATAAAAGAGTAATAGAATGAAGAGAAATGGTGCATTTTGCTTTTTTTAGATCTCAAAGTAGGCCAAACCTTCTGAATATTACTTAATCTCATGAAGAATTACCTTCTGAATCAAAATTTTCCTCTGCGGTCTTTGCCATCGTATTGTTGGTATATGCAGTCATTTCAGATATACTTTCTCTTTATTTTAGGGCCCTGTCCTGTGGTGAGAGCTCTTAATTATTTGGCTTCTGTAGAGAGCGGCTTGGGACTTAGTGGGTGGTTGTAAAGATCGAGCATTTTGAAAGGAGCCTTTTAGAAGGACCAAATAGCGTGTCTCGAAGTTCAATTACTAGAGCAATTTGGGTCTATTTGTCATAGTCAAAGAGGTCTCTTTTCAAAAACTGTCTGTAAATTGTTCAGATCAGCATGACACAGTTCACAATGACTTAAGAAAATTTCAAGTGTGAGACAGTCTACCTTGATGTACTTAAAGTCCACATGATTTTAGTGAAAACCTTTGGTTGTATCTCTCTTGCTCTAAGTAGCCAGTAACTAAAAATGATAGTAATATAATAATAATAATAGAGAAAAACAATAGATTAAAACTAACGATAGTAATAAGATTAGTGTTGTTACTATTATTATCAGTGTTATTACTAATAATTTTGTGTTTTCTATGCACTAGGCACTGAGCCCAAAACTTCATTTGCACCCTCTCATTCAATGCTTAAAAATACCCATTTCAGTTCAGGAGAGTGGGACCTATGGAGACCTTGCCCAGAGTCATAAGGTAGAAACCTCAGTAGTGTGGTATCAAGGTCTGGGCCTTTGGCCATGACACAATTCTTTCCCCCATGTGACATTCACAAATGTGGAATTAGAATAGTGGAGTTCATCTGTCATCTGACATACTCCCCGGGCTTAGCGCTGCACCTCTGAAGGTGTCATTAGCCCATTCCTGGGATTGGACTTGCCATGTGTTAGAGACTAGACAGGGTTGTTTGCATGCTTCTGTCCAGTGCTGCTGTAGTCGCCTGGAAGCTGTAGTATGACGTATGGTGAGGGTGACCAACTGTCTCTGTCCAGAGTTGAAATGTCCTGAGATGGGGACTTTTGGTGCTAACATGGGGACAGTCCAAGGCAAACCTAGACAGGTTCATGTCTTGCAATACCCACTACATTGACCCCATTATTCTGGGCATTTGTTGGAGAGTTCTTTGAATTCCTTTGACCAGGGCTTTCTGTTTCTTAGATAAACTTGAAGAACTAGAGCATAGGGTAGATTATTTGAAGGGACTCAGGTGTGCTTTTCTCTCTCGTGCATGTTATGCTCAACATGATATGTCGGGAAAGTTTCACCTACTCTCTCTGCAAAATAGCAGGCTAGATTGTTTTGTCAAATTTGCCTTTGCACCCATACTTGTGGAATGCATGCTGACAAGATTACAGCAGTGGTAGTCCATTCAAAGTTACCTCCACTGATTGAAGGGAGTGGTTATATAATAAAGATAACTTTTTAAAAATTGAGTACTTACTTGCAAAAAGGCACTTTTTGTCAACCGACTGTTGACAGCACAGATTCTGGGTAGCCATTATTATCTACACTTTAAGGATAAGGAACCTGAGCTATTTCCATGAACCTGGGTAGTTTAGGCAACAACAAAGAACATTTCAATGAATTTTAGCATGTAACAAAATATCATGTGAAATGAGAATTTTAAATAATATAAGCTACAAAATACATTTGTTTATGTCCAGTATAATTAGAAAATCCTTGGGGCACCTGGGTGGCTCAGTGGATTAAAGCCTCTGCCTTCGGCTCAGGTCATGATCCTGGGTCTTGGGATCGAGCCCCAGATTGGGCTCTCTGCTCAGCGAGGAGCCTGCTTCCCCCTTTCTGTCTGCCTGCCTGTCTGCCTCCTTGTGATCTCCATCTGTCAAATAAATAAATAAATAAATAATCTTTAAAAAAGAAAATCCTTAACTCTAAGTGAAAACAAAAGGTGCAAATATATATTTTTTAAAATGTAATGACTCATTAATATTGACACTGTTTTTGCAATGTCTGAACAAAACTAGAAAATTATGGGAATATTGCTAACATTTATTGTGTGCTTACTCTGTGAATTTCATCCTTACAGAAACCTGCGGGTGAATAATTTCTCCCATTGTACTAATACAGAATCTAAAGTTCAGACAGATTAAATTCTGTCACTAAGAACGGTGGCAGACAGTTTTACAGACCATGTATCAATCCAGGGCAACATGAATATGATATACGATACTTAAGAGTTTGAAAACCTTCTAGATTATCAGTTCAATTTTCCTACCTTTATTTGAGTATTATGGTATATATGATCTCTATTTCCAGCTTCTATCAGAAAGCCATCTTTCTTCTAACCGTGGAGAGTTAGATAAATGTTCTTGTGGAAGACATTTTTCTTCTTAATTACTTTTGTAATTTTAACACTTTACTCTCACTAGACATTTACTATGTTCCCTCTGCTGCCCACTTATTCTCTCCTTCTCTGTTGTTCTCTTGCAGTAAAAGGAACAGAGTGTCACCCAGATCCTAACAAGTGTTGAAGAAACAGCACAGTACATATCGGCTAATGAGATAATATGGAGTCATTGTCCTCAAACCCTTTCAAACAAGAAAAAACTACTTTGTAAAGATTACAGAGAGCAGTTACGTTCCAAACTAGTTCAAATTATTGACACTTATATCGCTAGTTAGTATTAAACAATCTTTATTTTGCTTGAATCAAAATTTAATCAGAAGCATAATTGGAGTTATAGTTTGCATAAGTTATTGCAGATATAAAGACTTGTAACAGCATGTATATGCATACCATTAACCATTCTAAAAGAATCTTCATTCTAACATAAATATAAATCTCAATAATCATACTTTGATTTAAAGTTTGGAGTGTTTTTCCTAATAATTCCTTCCATCATTCCTATGGGAGAAGGAGGGACTTATTTCAACTTCTGAGATAGAAGTTAGAGAAATTAAATTACTCGCTGAAAAGTAATTGTTTTATAAAAATAATTATAAAAAGTAATTGTTTGTAAAAACAACTATAAAAAATCATAATTAGTAAATAAATAGTAAAAAAAAATAGACTAGAACACATTCTCCCAAGGCAGAGAATTCATTGAACTTATTTATTAGCTGAATTATGATATATTGACAAATTTCATGTTAAATTTACATTTCAGAGTAGCCTTTATCACAGAGCCCCTACTTTTAGGTCTACTTCTTCTTTATTGCTCCCCATAAACATAACAGAATTCACCTTAAAATATATATTATTTTAATTCCACCATTGTTAATGTACATTGTGATATTAGTTTCAGGTATATAATGTAGTGATTCAGCACTTCCATATGTTACCCGGTACTCATCCTGACAAGTGCACTCTTTAATCCCCATCTCCTTCCCATTTCACCTATCCCCCACCCTAGTCCACTCTCTGGTAACCATCAGTTTGTTCTCAAGTGTCTGTTTCTTGGCTTGCCATTGTTTGTTTGTTTGTTCATTTTCTTCCTTTGCTCATTTGTTTTGTTTCTTAAATTCCCCATGTGAGTGAAATCCTATGTTATTTGTCTTTCCCTGACTGACTAACTTAACATTGTCCTCTCTACTTCCATCCATGTCATTGTAAATGGTAAAGTTTCATTCTTTTCTATGTCTATGTCTGATTAATATTCCATTATGTGTGTGTGTGTGTGTGTGTGTGTGTGTGTGTGTGTGTGTGTACTCTTCTTCATTTATTCATCAGTTGATGGACACTTGGACTGCCTCCACAATCTGGCTATGGTAAATAATGCTGCTCTAAACATAGGGGTTCATACATTCCTTTGAATTCGTGTTTTTGTATTTTTTAGCTCAATTACTGAATCATGGGGTAGTTCTATATTTAACTTGTTGAGGAAACTTCTATAGTGTTTTTCACAGTGGCTGCACCAGTTTACATTCCTACCAACAGTGCAAGATGGTTCCTTTTCCTCCACATTCTTGCTAACATTGGTTGTTTCTTGTGTTTTTGACTTTAGCCATTCTGACTTGTGTGAGGTGGTATCTCATGGTGGTTTTAATGTACATTTCCCTGATGATGAATGATTTGAACATCTTTTTATGTATCTGTTGGCCATCTGGAATTCTTCTTTGAAGAAATGTCTGTTCATGTCTTCTGCCCATTTTTAATGGTCTTATTTGTTTTTTGGGTATTGAGTTGTATAAGTTCTTTTTTTATTTTATTATTTTTTTTACAAGATCTTTATATATTTTGGATACTAACCCTTTAATGAATATGTCACTTGCAAATATCTTCTCTCATTGCATAGGTTGCCTTTTAGTTTGATTGATTGTTCCTTTGCTGTGTAGAAGCTTTTTATTTTGATGTAGTCCCAATAGATTATTTTTGCTTTTATTTCCCTTGTCTCGGGAGACGTATCCAGAAAGATGTTGCTATGCCAATGTCAGAGATCTTACTGCCTAAGCTCTCTACTAGGATTTTTATGGTTTCATTTCTCACATTTAGGTTTTTAATCCATTTTGAATTTATTTTTGTGTATGGTGTAAGAAAGTGGTCCAGTTTCATTCTTCTGCATGTGGCTGTCCAGTTTCCCCAACCCATTTATTGAAGAGTCTGTCTTTTTTCCATTGGATATTCTTTTCCACTTTGCTGAAAATTAATTGACCATATAATTATGGGTTTATTTCTGGGTTTTCTATTCTATTCCATTGATCTTTATCTATTTTGATGGCAGCATAAAATTTTATGCCATACTTTTTAAAATTACTACTGCTTTGTAATATAACTTGAAGTCTGGAATAGTGATATCTCTGGCTTTGCTTTTCTTTTTCAAAATTGCTTTGGTCATTTGAGGTCTTTAATGTTTTCATATAAATTTTAGGATTTTTCTTCTAGTTCTTTGAAAAATGCTGTTGGTATTTTGATAAGGATTTTATTAAATCTCTGTAGATTACTTTGGGTAATGTAGACATTTTAACAATATTCGCTCTTCCAATCCATGAACATAGAATGTCTTTCCATTCACCTTTTTTAAGTGTGTCATTTGATGAATTTTTGACAAGTATATGCATTCATGTTCTGAATGCATGAACTTGCTCTTATCCTTTACATTTCTGTGTTAGATACCAGTTCTCTTGACCTGGCATTCAATCTACAGGTTTTCATCATACTCCAGTTCATACTTTTCCTATAGAAGGTCAACTAGTAAATATTTTTAAAATTCATAGGGTTTATGGTCTCTGACACAACTACTCAACTCTATGTAGTGTGAAAATAGCCATAGGCAATATGTAGACAAATGAGTGACTATTTTTCTCCGCCATCTTGACTCCTCCTCCCATGAGTGACTATTTTTCAATAAAACTTTACTCATGGACAGTGAAATTTAAATTCCTTTTTGGGGTGTTGAAATATAAATTTCTTATATTTTTTACATGTCACATAATATTATTATTCCTTGAATTTTCCCAGTAATTTAAAAATGTGAAATGCATTTTCAGCTCACAGGCCATACCGAAAAAGATGGCGAGATGGGTTTGGTTGGTCTGCTGACCCATGCTGTTATCTGAAGGATTATGAAATTATAGAATCTCAGAGTAAGGGCTGGAGAGCTTCTTATCTAATGCTTTCTTTCTTTAATTATATATAGAGATGAAGCTTAAAACTAGCAAGGAACCTAAGTGGTTTGAAGAAGATCTGTGGCCTGTCAGAGAGCCTGCACAGGTCAGCTGGTAGTAGCTGGCCAGAGTATTGTGTTGGGAAAGAATGTCAGGTCCAATTCGGACCTCATGGGAGAAAAATTGTGTATCGATTGACTGATGTTATCTGCCTTGAGTGCTGCAGTGGAATCACAGTGAGAGGATATTTAATGTATGTAAATTCACTTATTTGTGCTCTGCTAAAGGAGGGGAAGGAGGAAGTGGGAAGGTCAAAGAGGCAACAAGATTGTATGAATGATAGTTTGAGAATGAGAAAAAGAATAAATGAGTAAATAACTGAAATGTTGCAGGCTTTTCTGATTGCTCGCCCTTCCACTCAATGAGTATATGCCTCCTGTGTGAGAAGCTGCTTAGGAATATCTTGTTTGCTTAACCAGGAACGTAACTCCATAAAGAGAATGATTCTAGATTTTCAAATACATTTTTTTTAATTGCAGCAAATCCTGGATGCAAGGCACCCACTTAATTGTAGTGTTCAGTCAGAATTTAAAAAAAGTATTTTTTTAAAAAGATTTGTTTATTTATTTATTAAGTTAGCTAGTTAGTGTCTTTGTCTATTTATTTATTTGAGAGAGGATGAGGTGGGAGAGGAAGACTCTCAAGCAGACTCCACGCTGAGTGCAGAGTTCAACATGGGTCTTGATCCCATGACACTGGGATCATGACCTGAGCCAAAACCAAGAGTTGGTCACTTAACTGACTGAGACACCCAGATGCACCCAGATGTTTTAATAAGGAAGAGAAAGTTGGCTTTGTTGGGTATTTTGAAACATATTATATTGGCTCCCATATGGAGCTTTCCTAAGGGCAATTTGACTGGATGCATTTTTACCCTATGTGATATACTTAAAACCCCTCTCTGTTGAAAGGTGTGTCTCTACTTTAGGTCACAAATTTGACATCCTATAACAAGCCCAGTGTAACACTGGGCTTTAAAAACTCAGCTTCATTTTCAACATTTTGAGGAACCTCCATGCTGTTTTCCAGAGTGGTTGCACCAGCTTGCATTCCCACCAACAGTGTAGGAGGGTTCCCCTTTCTCCGCATCCTCGCCAGCATCTGTCATTTCCTGACTTGTTAATTTTAGCCATTCTGACTGGTGTGAGGTGATATCTCATTGTGGTTTTGATTTGTATTTCCCTGATGCCGAGTGATGTGGAGCACTTTTTCATGTGTCTGTTGGCCATCTGGATGTCTTCTTTGCAGAAATGTCTGTTCATGTCCTCTGCCCATTTCTTGATTGGATTGTTTGTTCTTTGGGTGTTGAGTTTGCTAAGTTCCTTATAGATTTTGGATACTAGCCCTTTATCTGATATGTCGTTTGCAAATATCTTCTCCCATTCTGTCAGTTGTCTTTTGGTTTTGTTAACTGTTTCCTTTGCTGTGCAAAAGCTTTTGATCTTGATGAAATCCCAATAGTTCATTTTTGCCCTTGCTTCCCTTGCCTTTGCCGTTGTTCCTAGGAAGATGTTGCTGCGGCTGAGGTCGAAGAGGTTGCTGCCTGCATTCTCCTCAAGGATTTTGATGGATTCCTTTCTCACATTGAGGTCCTTCATCCATTTGGAGTCTGTTTTCGTGTGTGGTGTAAGGAAGTGGTCCAATTTCATTTTTCTGCATGTGGCTGTCCAATTTTCCCAGCACCATTTATTGAAGAGGCTGTCTTTTTTCCATTGGACATTCTTTCCTGCTTTGTCGAAGATTAGTTGACCATAGAGTTGAGGGTCGATTTCTGGGCTCTCTATTCTGTTCCACTGATCTATGTGTCTGTTTTTCTGCCAGTACCATGCTGTCTTGATGATGACAGCTTTGTAATAGAGCTTGAAGTCCGGAATTGTGATGCCACCAACTTTGGCTTTCTTTTTCAATATTCCTTTGGCTATTCGAGGTCTTTTCTGGTTCCATATAAATTTTAGGATTATTTGTTCCATTTCTTTGAAAAAAAATGGATGGTATTTTGATAGGGATTGCATTAAATGTGTAGATTGCTTTAGGTAGCATGGACATTTTCACAATATTTATTCTTCCAATCCAGGAGCATGGAACATTTTTCCATTTCTTTGTGTCTTCCTCAATTTCTTTCATGAGTACTTTATAATTTTCTGTGTATAGATTCTTAGCCTCTTTGGTTAGGTTTATTCCTAGGTATCTTATAGTTTTGGGTACAATTGTAAATGGGATTGACTCCTTAATTTCTCTTTCTTCTGTCTTGTTGTTGGTGTACAGAAATGCAACTGATTTCTGTGCATTGATTAAAATGTCAATTTGAAATATAATGCCAATCATGATTCACCTAGAGTAAGATCTTTAATTATAATGTAGCAAACAATCATTAAAGACACAATTTAAAAATAAATAAATAAAAAAAAACCCTCAGCTTCAACCTTTACTTAGTACCCTCACCCATAGGGCACCAAGATTTAAGACTATGTCAACTGATTAAGGAAGGATGCTTCACTGTCACCTCATGGAGAAACCGAATCAATTTATTTCATGCCTTTGACTTGCCAGAAGGACTTTCTATAATAGTGTCTTAACATTCTTTATTCTTCTCAGACTTTGATATTTGGAGTAAAGGAATAGTTAGCAGGCTAGAGAGTGTTCTTTATCCTTCTGATAACTTACTTGAATTATCAAATCTTTAGCTTACCTTAATCATTAAAAGGCCTGTGCTAAGTGTTTGCCCTTGTAGCCACCCCAGGAAGAGATGGAATCAGACAAACAGGATTTCAACCCATGATCCTGAACTCCAGCAGAAGCTGAGGCCCTTGCCCAGGGTCAATGCCAGTTCTGTGCCTGGTTATTAGCCCATGATGATGCTGATCACCACTTATGTAAATACAAGTTACTTCAGCCATACTGCCTTGCTTGGTGCTGTTTCTGTCATCCGGAAATTGGTTACCAAACAGATAAGGAACTCATACAAAGGCAGATACAAATTCAAACTATCATTCCCCTCCTTGTTCCCAGGTTTAAATATTTTTAAAGCCTTTGGGGAAGTACAGAATATCCCGGTAAAAACTGGGGTATTACTCACGGATTAAAAATACCTGGTTTTATTCAGGTTCTGCCTTATGTGCTGGTTATATTCAGCATTCCTCTCTGTGGCACAAAGAGAGTATTGTATCTGTCTCTTGGCACAAGAAAACTGCAAACATAAATTATACACTGTGCTTCAGTATAATTCCTTAATTAATTGCCATACTATGTAAAAATTATGATAATAAAATTATTGCTCAATCATGATGATTATTCATGGTTTATGACAGTAGGCTAATTTTTCCCAATTAGTTCTAATTTGCCAGCAGATACCCTTTTCTTCTTATAGCCTATAACTATCTGCTAAATACACTCTTCCAAATTATTGGTTGGGTAAGAACAAAAAGTCCATTGCCTCTGCTGTATGTCGACTTGATGATATGGCACAAATAATCTTTGTGTTATATATAGTTTCCTTTCATCCCAGATGCAACCAGAAAGTCAAAGAAAATGATGTTATCGATGAAGAGAAGCATTCTTTCCATTTTCTGGAGTGAACACAGTACTGCCACTGTTCAATTTTTTTTTTTTTTCCCTTTCCTGACTTCCACCGACAGTGCCTAATTGTGCTGCTCTGATCATTTTCCACGGTGGCGTGGTAACATGTTAAGGGTTACATTTTTCTGGTGATAAAGAGGTATTACAGCTGCTCTTTAGAAACCTGAAATGTAGTAATTTCTAATTTTGTCCTCTGGAAAGTTAATGCTATAGGTTTAGGTAAATATCTTTGCAAAATGTTAGTTTTAAGTTAGTTTTTTTAAATCACAGTAAAAACATAACAAGAGATCTACCCTCTTAAATCTTTAACCGTGTAACATAGTATTGATAGCTGTAAACACAATGCTGTACATCAGACCCCTGGAAATTTGTTGATTTTGCCTGAATACAGTTCTATACCCATTAAATAGCAACTCCCTATTTCCCCCTCCATCAGTACGTGGCAACCACCATTTCACTTCCTGCTTCTATGACTTTGACTACTTTAGGCTCCTTATATAAGTGAAATCATTCAAAACTCTCCTTCTTTGTCCTTATTTCTCTCTCTTTTTTAAAAATATTTCATTTATTTGACAGAGAGAAATCACAACTAGGCAGAGAGGCAGGCAGAGAGAGAGGAGGAAGCAGGCTCCCTGCGGAGCAGAGAGCCCGATGTGGGGCTCGATCCCAGGACCCCAGGACCATGACCCGAGCTGAAGGCAGAGGCTTTAACCCACTGAGCCACCCAGGTGTCCCTGTCCTTATTTCTCTTAACATAATGTCCTCAAAGTTCACCCATGTCGTAGCCTATAACAGGATTTCCTTTTTATGGCTGTATAATACCCCATGGGGTGTATGTACCCCATTTTCTTTCTTTATTCATCTGTTGATAGACAGGTTGCATTTAATTATTACTCACTGTCAATATCGCTACCATGAACACAAGACTGCAGACAACAGTTCAATATCCTGATCTCAGTTCCTTGAGATAAATACCTACAACTGGAATTGTAGAATCATATGGTAGTTCTATTTTTCATTTTTTGAGGAGACTCTATACAGTTTTCCATAGTGATTACAAGAAGTCCATTTTTCCCCCAAATTCTTACCAACATTGCTATTATTTTCTTGTGTTTTGTACTGTTTTTGATAATGGCCATCCTGATCTTGAGGTGATGCCTTATTGCAGTTTTGATGTGCATTTTCCTCGTGGTTAGGGATGTTGAAAATCTTTTCGTATGCATGTTGGCCTTTTCTATGTCCTCTTTGGAGAAATGTCTGTTCAAGTCCCCTGCCCATCATTTAATCAGGTTATTTGGTTTTTGCTGTTAAGTTGTAAGAATTTCTTATGTATTTTTGGATATCAATCAATCAGTACACACACACACACACACACACACACACACACTCATCTCGGCAATATTTTCTCCCATCTCACAGGTTACCATTTCACTATGTTGATGTTTCTGTTCTGTGCAGAAGCTTTTAAATTTGATGTATCATTGTGTGTTTTTGCTTTCATTGCCTGAGGTTTTGGTGCCCTAAGCGAGAAATCATTGCCAAGACCAATGTTATGAAGTTTTCCCAATGTGTTCTTCTGGGAGTTGTATATTTTCAAGTCTTACATTTAAGTGTTTAATCTATGTTGTCTCTAGTGTAAGATCGTGGTCCACTTTTATTCTTTTGTGTGCAGATATCCACTTTTTCCCGGACCTTTGTTAAAGAGATTGTTTCTCCCCCATTATGTCATGTTGGCACCGTTGTTGAAGATTACTTGACTGTATACGGTAGTTTTATTTCTGAGCTGTCTTTTCTGTTCGATTTGTTTGTACATCTGTATTTTGTCAGTATCATGGTGTTTGGATTACTCTAGCTTCTTAATATTTAAAATCAGAAAGTATAAATCCTCCAGTGTTTTTATTTCTCATTGTTGTGTGTATCCAGGATCTTTAGGGCTCCATGTAACTTTTACGATTGTTTTTCTATTTTTTAGCAAAGACATTAAATATTAAAAAAAATTGATGTTAGAATTTTGACAGGGATTTCACTGAATCTGTAGATCACTTGGGGTAATATGACCATTTTAACAATCTTAAGTCTACCGGACATGAACACATTTGTGTCCTCTTCAATTTCTTTCAGCAGTCTTTTAGAATTTTCAGTTTGTCTTTTGATGCCTTAGTTAAGTTTATTCCTCAATATTTCATTCTTTATGATGCTATAATAAATGGAATTGCTTTCCTTAATTTCCTTTTCAGTTTGTTTGTGTTAGTGTTAGAAATGCAACTGACTTTTGTGTAGAGATGTATATCCTACAACCCTGCTGCATTAAGTTATTAGTCTGAACATTTGTGTGAGTATGTGTGTGTAAAGTCTTTAGGGTTTTATACATATAAAATCATGTCATCTGTGAACAAGGATAATTTCACATTTTTATTTCTGATGTGGATGACTTTTGCTTCTTTTTCTTCCCTAATTATTCTGTCAGTACTGTCTGCCCACTAATAATGGAAGTAGTGAGAGTGGGCATCCTTGTCTGTTCCTAATTTTAAAGAAAGGGTTTCAGTTTTTCATTATTGAGTATGATGTTAGCTATGGGTTTTTCATATACAGACTTTATTGTGTTAAGGTAATTTACTCCCATTTCTCGTTTCTTAAATATTTTTATTATGGAAGAGTATTGAATTTTATGAAATGATTTTTCTCTGTCTATTGAGGTGATCACATGACTTTAATCCTCCTTCTGTTAATGTGATGTATTGCATTGATTGATATGCATAGGTTAAACCATCCTTACATTCCAAGCCTAAATCCCACTTGGCCCTGGTGCATAATCTTTTTAATGCGCTATTGGATTCTGTTTTCTGTGATTTTCCTAAGGACTTTTGCATCTGTCCTCATCAGGGATATGGGCCTATGATTTTCATTTTTTGTATAGTCTTTTTCTGTTTGCTATCGGGATAATGTTGGCTCCATAAAATAAGTTTGGGTGTGTTTGAAGAAGATTATTGTTAATTTTTCTTTAAATGTTTGATAGAATTCCCCTGATCAGTAAATCAGATTATTGATTCAATCTCCTTACTTATTATAAGTCTGTTCATATTTTCCATTTCTTCATGATTCAATCTTGGCAGCTCGTATATTTCTTGGGATGTATCCATTTCTTCTAGGTTATCTAATTTGTTGGTATAGAATTGTTCACAGTAGTCTCTTATAATCCTTCACATTTTGTTAGCATCCATTGTAATGCCTCCTCATTCATTTCTGATTTTATTTTCTAGAATCTTCTCACTTTTTTTTCTTAGTCTATCTAAGGGTTTGTCAATTTTTTTGCTCTTTAAAAAATTATTCTTATTTTTGCTGATTTTTCTAATCTCTATTTTGTTTATTTCTGCTCTGATTTGTATTATTTCCTTCCTTCTGCTAATTTGGGGCTTAGTGTGTTATTTTCTAGTTCCTTGAGGTATAAAGTCAAATTGTTTATTTGAGATCTTTATTTCTTTCTTTTCTTTTCTTTTTTTTTTTTTTTTTTTTTTTTGAGAAAGCAAGAGAGGAAGGGGGAAGAGGAAAGGGAGAGGGAGAGACAGAATCTTAGGCACACTCCATGCACAGCGCAGAGCTTGACGTGGGGCATGATATCACAACCCTTGGATCATGACCCTAGTGGAAATCAAGAGTCAGACACGTAACCAACTGAGCCCCATTAGCTCTTTCTCCCTGTTTTACATGTAGACATTTGTAGCTATATACTTCCTTCTTAGGTGCTCCTTTTGCTCCATCCCATAAGTTTTGGTATGTTGTATCTTATTTTCATTTGTCTCAAGATATTTTCTCATTTCTCTTTTGATTTCTTATTTGACCCATTGATTGTTTAAGAGTATGTTTTCTCATTTCCACAGGTTTGAATTTTCCAGTTTTTCTCCTGCTATTGATTTCTAGTTTCATTCTACTGTGGTCAGAAAATATATGTGGCAGATTTCAATCTTCTAAAATTAGTTATTACTTGTTTTGTGACTAAACACATGGTCTATTCAGGAGAAGGTTCTGTGTGCACTTGAGTAGAATATATATTCTACTGCTTTGGGGTCGAGTGTTCTATGAATGTCTGGTACATCCATTTAGTCTGTAGTGTTGTTCAAATCCTGTTTCCGTATCAGTCTTTTGTCTGGTTGGTCTATCCATTATTGCAAGTGGGGGTATTAAAACTCTCTACTATTATGGTATTGCTGTCTGTTTCTCCCTTCAGTTCTATCAGTGTTTGCTTCATATATTTGGGTGCTCTGATGTTGGGTGTATATATTTATAGTTACTGTAAACTGGAATCAGTACCCCTGCAACTCCCTTGCCTGCCTGCTTGGTGTAAGAAGTCCTAAATAACCAGATGATGGTTGTAGCCTCAAGTTCGGTGTAACCTTCCCTGAACAGTGTGGTTGAAGTGTCCCCAAACCAGGGATTTGATGTTGAGATCCAAAAAATCCTAAATTTTTCAGGAGAGAAAACATAAATTACTCAATAGATCTCTAGCAGTTTGGGTAAGAATAATCCTATATCCAATCTTTGGTCCCCAACTCATGTTCTGGTTGCTCAGGGACACAATAATATATGGTGGTCTTTAGTTCAATGCACACATGATCTTAAAGATGACAGGACCGATACCCCATAGTTTGTCATATATATAATCTTCTTTGTAGCTCTCCTACTCTTATTATTAAATCCTAGGTCTGATTTTCAGCATTATCTATCCTGTGGCTGCAGGAGATAAGAACCTTATGAAATTCTGTTGTGGACTGCAGATGACTTCCACAGTGTTTCTTTAGTTGATAGTTGGTTACCCTGAGACTGTCCATTTTAAATTCAAAGCTTCTAAAGGCATTAGTAAGAAGTAGCTAACTCCGTACTTATGATGACAATTGTCCCTCTACCATTCACCTATACCACTACTACTACAGAAGACAGTGCTTCACCTTCAGGTTATGCTAGTCCACCCTTGGTAAAAGTCTTAGTAACAGGGAGACAGCCAGTGACAGGGCTTCCCTGCACCCACGCACCACCAACAAAGGGGTCCTGCCTATTTTCTGACAGGTGGGTCCTCTAGTTCTAGAATCCCATCTTCAGGTCTAGGATCTGATTTCTAGGGCCATTTTGCATATCAACTGCCTAGCCTTGGTTCCCCTCTAAAGCAGAATATGACAAGGCAGTTTATTTTGGGAAGCGATTCTAGGGAACAGGAATAGGGGAGAGGAAGACTGGGAAGACAGAAACAGGGAAAAGGGGAAAGGTAATAGAAGAGAGGATTATTGAGCTGGTCTTAACTGTGGTCAGTGGGGTTATTCCTTGCAGGATCCCTCTGAGAAGCTTGAAGAATATTCCTCAGAAATGGTCCCCTGAAGGACAAGTGAGGGAATATTCACTGCTGTATGCTGCTTCAGGGTATTATAATCTCTGTTCACCTCTAGACTGTTTCTTAAGAACATGGTCCAAGTTTTGTATCCCCTGTGTTGACCACAATACTTTGAACACAGAAGGTACTTAATATTGAATACTTATTGACTGAAACAGTCAATGAATGTGCTCTGCTCATTCTGAGTCATTATTCCGTTATTCTGAGCAAACAAGGAGTTACCAAAATCCACAGTATACATTGGGCCTTTCCCTTATGCAAAAACTGACAATATTAACAGTCCTAGTTCATTTGGGATGCTGTAATACAGTACTGCAGACTGGGTAGCTTATCAACAGCAGAGATTTGTTGTTCCTAGTTCTGGAGTCCAGGAAGTCCCAGATTAAGGTGCCAGCACGGTCACGTTCTGGTGAGAGTCCTCTTCCCAGCTCATACCCAGTGATTCTTGCCATGTCCTCACCTGGTGGAACAGGCTGGGGATCCTTCCAGGGCCTCTCTGTTAAGGCACTAATCCCACTTTTGAGGGTCCCACCCTCATGATTTAACACCTCTTAAAGGCCTAACCTACTAATACCATCACACTGGATATTCGAATTTGGGATTAGAACACTTTAGGGGACTACAAATCTTCAGCCCATAGCATTAACCTATGTCTCCAAAAGAAGTATCTGTTTATTCTCTATTGACCAGGCTACCACTGGTGGGGTGGGAATTTGCGTCTTCCATACTTCCTTTTTTGATTTGTGAATATATATTATTGTTTTATTGTGTCATGTCTACCTTAAACACACATACACACACATGCACACACATACAGATACATCTTGCTCTGGAGTTAGACTGCCTGAGTTTGAGACTTTATATCTCTACTAATACTCTATATGACTGAAAAATTTACTTAATTCTCTGTTCTTCTGTTTCTATACCTTTAAAATGCCAGTAATTCTGGTGCCTGGGTGGCTCAGTCGTTGAGTGTCTGCCTTCATCTCAGGTCATGATCCCAGAGTCCTGGGATCGAGTCCCACATTGGGCTCCCTGCTTGGCGGGAAGCCAGCTTCTCCCTCTCCCACTCCCTCTGCTTGTGCTCCGTCTCTTGCTCTCTATCAAATACATAAATAAAATCTTTAAAAAATGGGAAAAAATTTTTTTAAATGACAGTAATTCTAATACCCACCTAATGGGACTATTGTGAGAATGTTAGGCGGTAAACATTTGATATAATTGACAAATTAGTACAAGTCCCCAATGATTCATTTCATTGATAGTATATGGTAATAATGAAAGAACCGTTTGCAAGGGAAATATCTCCTGTGTACATCATGGCTCTTGGTGTCACCTGAACACATATTATTATGGACAGTGCTGACAATATTTAGCATTTGTCCGGCACTGGTGTTCGCCCAACAGAGTGGTCACTGGTCATTAACAACCATCATGGCCGTACTGGTGTGCCCATGCTGAATAGAAGTACGCAGCTCACTCAAGACTTTCCCAAAATGGAGGCCTCCTCTCGTACTCTCCTGATCCTACTCCCCACCTGCAGGTTTCCTCTATCCTGGAGTGGTTTAGGATTATGTGTAACTCTGTTGAGGCAGAGTCACGTGGGGCATAGGCTGCTGAGGTGTTGGTAACAGGTGAGGAATAGTCACTTCTGGGTAATAGCACCTATTGTGGTGAGGGGGGACCCTCACGTGCCTCTCTTAGCAAACGTCCTTCAGTTTCAGGGAGGCTCATGTGCTTTGCTGTTGAAAGAACCTGAGTCGCTTTGCCTGTGTGCCACCCTGGAGTCACCTGGAATCCGTTTACCAGCTCTGCTGTCTCAGCTCTCTACAGGGCTCTAGCAAGCACAGCAGCTCCCACCTCCTGACTGTGGAAGAGCCAAGTATGGAGGCAGCTGGCATGCTACTGCCACGACAGTCTGATCTGGCAAGGCTGTCAGCTGAAGAGGCATAGTTTATTTTTATAAACCAAAACAATGACTACAGTGGACAGCTTATCGACATCTGGTTTCTGAAGAAGGGGAAGCTTTTACTCATTATTTCAGTTTATAAAACCAATACCTGAAATAGAATTAATTCCCACCGCATCACTCCAGGATGCCTTCAAGGAGGGAAGAAGTAAATTGTTTTGCATAATCTTTTTTTTCTTTTTTGCCTTACATAACCTTACAGGTTCTCATTCATCATGTAAAAGCTGAAAATATGACCTTATAAATGTGAATCCCCAAAGACCATTTGGAGTCTGTGCTGCTGAGTTTTCTAATTCTCCTCCCACGGAGCCTATTGCCTCGAAAGAGGGAATGAGGTGTAGTGAAAAGAATGTGCAATTATAAGCGTGATTTTGCCCCTGACCTTCTACATTCTAACTGTGGGATGGTCAGCAAGGCATGGCACTATTCTGACAACATCTGCTTCTTCATCTGCATCAGTATCTACCTTATATGCTTTACAGCCTCGTGTCCCAACCAGTACTCTGTAACACTCTTGAATATAGCCATATTGTTATTGGTTACATCAAAATGTATTCCTATTCTCACTCCCACTCTTCCAGGCAGCTGAATTGGCTCTGAGGCAGATGAAACCTCAAGATTTGCTGCCTTGCACTAGTAGCTGCCTTCTCTTGGCACAACTTCCCACTGTGGGCAAAGAACAAAGAGAGTTGCCAGAGAATTTCATGATCTGGTTGTTCCAAGAGAATGTCACAATGTCCAGAATGTGACCACTAGGGATAGGGGGACTGGAAAGCTAGACTTGGGGATCTGGTTAATGCAGTTGTAATTGGATGTCCAAATCTGTCTTTTTATATATGAAGTATGTCTATCCTTTTACAGTAGAGTGTGTCCCTTTAGTGTTATACAAACTGACTTCAGAATTTCTGTAAACAAGCATGCAAATTCGACTCATGGAAATTCCATCTCTCTTCTGAAACATTTGATAAGAGAAAAGGGATAAAGTTTAAAACCCATTTTCATTATCCCAATGCATGTCAAAAAATGTAGAGGAACTCTTAGAACCTTTACATAAAACCAATTTCTGCAAATGTTTTCTGAAAATTATGTTTGTTTTTAAATCATGTAGTTGAGTAAAAAATAGGTGTTTTATGGATAATGTCTAACCTGAATTTGAAGATTCATCATTCAAAAAGCCTTGATCAAGAATTATGTCAAGCTATTATTTGGAGCTTGTACAAAGTAAATATTTAGACAAATCTATAATACTTTGCATTTTGTTTTTATAATGATACGAGTAAGGTGTAATAAAAATTCTCTCAGCCCATATAGATATTCTCAAATCTCTCTCAGTTTGCTCCAGTATCCTATATAAATATCTCTATTTGCTGTGTTCCTTTATGAGAGAGATTGGGAACAACTGACTTATAGGGAGGATTTGAGGCTGTTTTGGGAAAATTCATAAGAATGTCTTTTGTGAGGCCCTGGGTGGTTCAGCCCATTAAGTGTCTGCCTTCAGCTCAGGTCGTGATCCCAGGGTCCTGGGATTGAGCCCCAGATCAGGCTCCCTGCTAAGCATGTAAATCATGTTTTTGTGAATCCTATTTTTTGGTATGACTATCATGTATTATCTCCTTTTATGTTACTTTCAACCCAGTATTTTCCCTTCACAACAGGCCAGTTCAGGCTTTAATAGTTTACCAGTATTTGCCCTACTGTTTTGCAACACACACACACACCCCAAACAAACAAATGAACAAAAACAAGGAATCTGGAATCTATCAGAGTTGTGTAAACAGAAGGTGATTTCTGTCAATAAAATGGCCCCAAAATACATGGTCCACAAACTCCACACAGCAAAACCTGAACAAATACAGCTGTTCTTGTAGTTTATAGCCCCCTACCTTTTTTTTTTTTTTTGTAATGAAAACTGGATGTGGCAAACGTGTTCATTCCATTTTTCCTTTCTGTGAATGTGCTCTATTTTAGCCTGCAAGCTCCTAGTGAGCAGGAGGAAGTTTCGGAACTCTGGACAGAAGTGTATTTTTGTTGGATGGTGTGGATTTTAGCACTCTGTCCCAAGAGAGTCATACAATTTATTACAGCTCTTTGGGTCTCAACAAAATAGGTAAAAACAACAGGGCATTTTAATCCCGATTTCCATTTCAAAAACAACCACACCAAAGACACTGAAGAAACAATAAGTCATAACATCTCCCTCTGTTCTACTTTAAAACGTGGATTGGATCCGTCCACATCCCTCTAACTTCATTCTCTCCATATCCTTTTGTGTAATTTCAGTCTAAGCCATCAGTATATGTCACCTGGACCACAATAATAGTGTCCTGCCTGGTTTCCCTCACTAGGTTCCTTATACTATGTTTCCCACACAGCAACCAAATACATTCACTCCCCTGATTAGAATCCTACCTCACCTGGAAGGCAATCCGAATTCTACCATGCCTTGCTAGATTTCTTATGCTCTGGCTTATCAATGTCTTCTCCTACCTGCTCCTCTGGTTAATGTGTTTCAGCCATTCAGGTTAATGTGTTGACTGATCCTTGAGTCTGCTCAAGCTCCTTTATCATTCACAGCTTTTTTTTTTTTTTTTTTTAGTGGGTCCCTCTACCTAGCATCTCTTTCTCAGATCCTCACATGGCCAACTTCCTCTAATTCTTCACCTCTTGGCTCTCCTACTTAGGAAAAAATTCCATGACCATCCTGACTGAAGTAGCCCTCCAGCAGAGGCCGCATTCACCATCTATGGACTTGCTTTATGACCATGATAGCATCATGTTTAACAGTCATTCAAATTTAAGACTATCTTGCTTAATTACTTGCTTCTGCATTTATTTTCTAACTTCTCCAATGAAAGATAAACTCCTTGAGAGCAGACAACTTGTCTTCTTTTCCTACTACGGAATCCCCAGGAGCTATTAGAGTGCATGGCAAAGAGTAGTCACTCAATAATTATTTGCTGACTGAATCAGTGAATGAATGAAATGTACCATGACAGTAATTATAGTAATTATAACAGGCTTTTAGGTTAGAAGACCCTGCTGGGAAGGTAGAAATAAAAAGAAATAGAAGTTGCCAAAACTCATGCTATCAAAATAATCTTCTTTCTCAGTTGGAAGTAGTGGCTATTAAGAGAAAAAGAAGTAAAGACAATTTTTCAGGGTCACACTATTAACAGGCAAGCTAGAATCAAATCTGATACTGACACTAAAATGTATACTGAACAGCACTGGCCACAAATGGCCAGGTTTCTTTCACTTATGTCATCGCTAATGGCACAGTGGTTAATGTTATTACATAATTATTTAAAATGTCATCAGGTCTCAATTGAATATTCATGGTGTTTAAGAACCACATTCTTTCTTATAAATATTACCTTTCTTCTGCTGAAATAACTCCAAGTGATTTGCCAAACCATGGGTCAGCAGGATGCTAACTCCCTAGTGAAATAAAGCAGATCTGTAGTAAATTTCCTATATTCTGGACCACAGGCAGGCATGTGCGGGGAAGATAGGTCTAAAAAAATGTGTTCGGCTGGAAATCAGAAACGAATTCTGGGAAACCATTCTAATTGCCTGATTGGAAGCTGTCCCAGATTTTTGAAAGTTACTCTTTAAAATAAAAGGAAAATGCTCTCAGAAATTAAATAGCTGCATATCTACTGCAGTGGTTTTACCTCTCATCTCAGGAACTATAAGCTCTCTTGTATTGGGGAGAATTCTCTCCCTCCAGCTAGTAAGTTCCTAGCTCAGGGTCACAGCCAGGCAAGACGTGTATCAAAGTCTATGGACGGATCCATGTATTCACTGGGCAAGCATTGTCTTCCTGTGGTCTGTTCATGTCATCAGCTCTATTCAGATCTCTTGTGCCAGGTCCACGGCTTGCAGAAGCCACTGCTTCTCATATTCTCATTTTGTTCTCGTAGAAACCCTATTTTTCCTACTTAGCCAATTATGAAATTGAATCTAAGGGAAGTGACTTGACCAAGGGCACACAGGTAATAGGTGTTAGATTGAGCCTCAGCCCCATCCAGTGTGACTTGAGCCCAAGCTCTAAACCATTCCATTAGACCCTCAGCCTTTACGCTCACTGCAGTGCAATACCATGTTCTCACAATTAAGGAATGCACTCTTTTAAAATGAAAAAACCAAGCAAAACAATAACCTTACAGTCAGCTAGTTTGCTTAATTTATTTTTATTATAATGTTGCTTATGATAAGTCAAAGCATAAATCTAGGCACATGTTTCTTATATTTACCGTTCCTATAAAACTGTAAAGTCAAATATGTCTGTACATTGAACAAAGAATAAAACCAACAAAATTCAAATGAACACAATTTAATGGAGAAAATGAATCATACTTTACTGAAATTAAACCACCACTCACAGCAGGGATCTGGCAGTGTTTCTCTGGTGGAATTCTTTTCGATGGGCCATTCCTCTGGTACGCTGGGCCATGATGTCTCAATACGGCCACCACTTTTCTCCATTAAAAGTTCCATGACACCTTTGTTTGGGATGATCACTTGGCCTTCACGTAGCTTGAACATGGCATTGACATATTGTTTTCCCTTGTTCTTGTCCCAGTGGCCTGTGGCAAGTGAGGGATGCCACCAGGAGCCCGGATGGGAATGCCAAACTCATGCACTTGTACTGGCTTAGAAAGTGGTCATTCAGGGGTGCCTGGGTGGCTCAGCGGGTTAAGCCTCTGCCTTCAGCTCAGGTCATGATCTCAGGGTCCTGGGATCGAGCCCCATATCAGGCTCTCTGTTCAGCGGGGAGCCTGCTTCCTCCTCTCTCTCTCTGCCTGCCTCTCTGCTTACTCGTGGTCTCTCTCTGTCAAATAAATAAATAAATCTTTAAAAAAAAAAAAAAAGAAAGTGGTCATCCAGATAGTCCAGAAGTGCTGATAGTGTCTTAAGATATTAAAGTAAATGCAAAAACTAAAAATATATTTAGAGATGAACTGGAAGACCTCAAAAGTGTGTCCTTGGGGGCGCCTGGGTGGCTCAGTGGGTTAAGCCGCTGCCTTCGGCTCAGGTCATGATCTCAGGGTCCTGGGATCGAGTCCCACATCGGGCTCTCTGTTCGGCAGGGAGCCTGCTTCCTCCTCTCTCTCTGCCTGCTTGTGATCTTTCTCTGTCAAATAAATAAATAAAATCTTAAAAAAAAAAAAAGTGTGTCCTTGGGCACTGTCAAGGGTCTGCAGATCCGCTTTTGAGTAATCCCGTCCACAGTCAGTCTTTCTGAGTTCAAAGGATGGTTTACCAACTGTGTGAGCTGGGTACAAGCTACTAAATCCTCTGTTCTGTTTCTCTCTATATAATGGAAAAGAAAAGAACCCTGTCCTAGAGTTGCTATGAATATTCACTGGTAGAGTGCATATAAATTGTTCAACACATAAGGGGAAGGATGAGATACAAGCTCTAGAATTATTTCCTAGTATTGTTAATATTATGAGGTGATCATGGTGTACTGAAGAAAGGAGATATGCAGACAACTCATATGATGCAGGGAAAAACTGCTTTTTATCTGGAGACTCCCAAGTGCTCTTTGAACACAGATAAGGCAGTGAGAAGAGCAAATTCACACAGCTGGCAATTGATAAAGCTGGGATTCAGACCTGGCTGGCTGGCTCCCTGGGATGTGCTTTTGAGTTCTTGGAAGAGTTTTAAAGTTAACAAGTAAAGAGAGAGGAACATTGGTCATCAGCAGAGCTGGTGCATCTCACCCTAAAATAACCACACGCCGAGCACTGTGACCTCCTGCCTCCGAGAGCAAATGCCAGAAGCTTTAACTTTAAAAGCCCCATTCAGTCTTGGGCACTTTTCCCTCCTCTTCCCAGAAGACACAGCTGTTGCTCTGGGATTTCTCCTACTTTACATGCCATACATTTTAAAATGAAGGTGGTGCTCCCATGTCCTTACTGATGGAAATCACTTAACTCCGGCATGAGTGAGCCAGAGGACTCAAACTGGTTTTCCACTGCAGAGCCCCCTGCCACCTCAAGGCCCAAAGAGTCTGCTTGTTCCTGTACAAAGTTTGAAAAGGTGAATCTGTTCTCAGCATTTACACATCAGGAGATTTTAACAGATTTTATTTACTTATTTTGAGAGAGAGAGAGAGTGAGCGTGAGTGGGGGGAGGGGCAGAGGGAAAGAGAGACTCCCAAGGAAGCTCCACAATGAGTGAGGAACCCGGACACGGGGCTCAATCCCACCATCCCGAGATTATGAACTCAGCTGAAATTAAGAGTCAGATACTTAACTGACTGAACCACTCAGGCTCCCCAAGGGGATGTCCTATTATAATATTCCTTTTACAGATGGGTAAAATGAGCCTTAGAAATACTGGACAATATCTCCAGACTTCCAGAGCTGGGACCAAAACGGCTCTTTGGTAACCTGTTTCTGTTACTTACGTCCAACATGTTAGCATTTCCCTTGGGGCAAAAGTCCTAGTGATCAGAAGCTTTATATCTAGGATCTGAATTTGAACAGAAGGCTTCCCCCCACTCCCCCATTCTTTAAATTTGAATTTCAAGTTCACTTTGAATTTAGTGCGGCTGTACGGAGCAGAGGCATTTTAATTTTAATCCACCAGAGGGCAGTATGAGGCAGCATTTGCTTCTGAAGTTCAGCGTGCCCTCTGAGCGCTCCTGCTGCCTTACCTGGAGATACTTGTATTTTTATTACTGTTTCCTCACTTTAAAATGATTAGGGATGTCCCAGCTTTTCAGAGCACCATTCTTTTCCTACTGAGTGGTGTGAGCCTGTGGAAAAGGTGCTGGATAAAATACCTGGGTTGAGTTTACTTGTGATCCTGTAATTTTGTAATTTGCCCGCATTTGACAATCACTGGGCTTGCTGGATCATGATGGCAAGAGGAAGGTGGACGAGTTTTAAGGATCACCCCAGCTCTCACGTTCTCTGATTTCAAGTGTAGAGATGATATGAGTGTTAACACTGTGCAAGCAAGGGTGTGCAAGTAACGTCCTGTTGGTTGTTATTGCTGCTTATTAATTGACTGAGTCCCCACCCCACCGGACTGTCATTATTGGCGCTCCCCCAACTCTCACTGCCCCCAATTGCCTAACAGTCCCAAGGGGCTTACTTAGAGAGTGTCAAGGGTCAAGGAGGTACCTGTTCTTGGGGCTTTAGTCCATACTGGTCTCCTGAAGTCAAGCAGCTGCTGCGTGTGTTTCTTGCTTGGAGGGCCTTTGTGTAGGTTGGGGACCTAGTGCCTCACTTCTCCAGGTAGGCCTCAGGGTCAGGAAGACTAGGACCACCAACAGGAAAGATGTGTTACTGATGGAAGCCTTTCCCTGGTTACCTGCAAAGGTACTCTCCTGGTCCCTCTTGCCCTATCGTAAATGCTTTCACAGACTCAGTTTTCCACTCTAGGGAGCAAGAAGGAGCAAAAGAGAATGGAGAGGGAGGGAGAAGAGGAGAACTGTCCTCCAGCAACCTACTACTTCATTTCTGCAAAAACATCCTAGGAAGAAGAAATACAAAGAGTCTGGCTATTTTCCTGGAAAGCAGGAGGGAAACCATGACAGAAAGAAGTCATGTTAATATTGAAATAAATAGTGTCTTGAGTTCCCCAGGACCGGAGCCTGGAGAGTAGGAGGGACAGTATCTCGAGCTAGGTTGTATTCCCCACAGTGCCAGCATGAAGATGTCCCTCAATGAATGATTTCTTAATTTTTTTTCTTCAGTCTGAGAGAGGAAGGGGCAGGATTAGTTTCTGAAACAAAATGACTAGTATTTAAACCATGAACTAGGCAGGGCTGTGATCCTGGCTCCAAGGAAATCCTGACTCTTCCTTCCCCAATGTGGAGGTGGGTAAGTTCCGAATCCAGTGTAGAGGAATTTCCTGATTACCTGGGATGGGCTTCACACTTGCCACAGCTGGGAAGGGCTGCAAACACGTTCTTGGAGTCCTTCATGAACAGTCCTGTATGACACAGCCTTGGGAAGTCTCTCCTCCTTTGCTGAGAACCCGCTTTACCTCTGGATAGAGCCGTTTCCATCCCGTGCATTGCTCATTCTATAAACTGAGCTCTTACTCCAGATTCATGGGTCCCAGGGCCCCATACACGGTTCATGAAGTTCAACCAAAGTCTCTGTACCAAAGTAGCTCTTCCAATCTACCTTCCCATAAGCACCAGGGGTACCAAGGGATGATCAAAGGATACTGCCCTGTCCTCCCCAACATTTGGTAGCCACAGGCCTATTATTTGCTATTCTGGTGAGTGTGATGCTGTTTTCATGGTTTTCTGTTGTTAATTCTGGTTAACAGCAACAACACACATACCATGAAGTCTAGCCTTTTAACAAATGTTAAAGTGTACAGTAGTTTTATTGTAATTTTATCATACATATTCAGATTAATAAGAATGTTCAGCATTTTTAGCAGATTTATTAAATTTCCTCTGCTGTGAATAGTCTGTTCAAAAATTGTTCCCCACATTTCTGACTTTTTTTTTAAGTTGAGCTCTTTATGTAGCCTACATAGTCGCGCCTTATCCCATAAATATGTGTGATAAATGTATATTTTCAGTCTGCAGCTGATCTTTTCATTTTGTTTATAGGTCCTGTTGATGAAGTTTGATAAATCTGTCAGTTTTGTTTGTTTTTGAATTGTACTCTTTGTGTCTTAAGAAGTCTTTTATACACAGAAAACTGGGTGGGGGCAAATTTTAAGGAGATTTGCATACTACCCAAAGACATTTATTTCTAAGCTTTCTTGTAGGTATAATATTCCAGAAATTGACAATGACCACCTTAAGGATATTTGTTGGTTAAATGACATCTGTTCAACTAATTAATGTGTGAAAGACAATAAAGTTTGCTTCCTACCTCATACTGTACTGGAAACTATGTTGGGGACTTTAAAGCACTGTATGTGAAAAGAAAAACTTTCTTAAAATGTAGGGAAGAAATACCTGATTTTATTAAAAAGTTGCCTTTCAGGGGTGCCTGAGTGGCTCAGTTGGTTGAGTGTCTGGCTCTTGATTTCAGCTCAGGTCATGATCTCAGGGTCATGGGATTGAGCCCTGTCAGGCTCTGTGCTCAGCAGGGAGTCTCCCTCTCCCTCTGTCTGTCCATCCCTCCTCCCACCACCTCCGCCTCGCTCTTGCCCTGTCTCTCTCTCTCTCTCTAAAACAAATAAATAGATAAAATCTTTTTTAAAAAGTTTTTCTTTCAAAATGTGGTCCCACTCTATTCTGTCAGAGCGCCAGTGTCCTAAGTGTCATGAAGGGGTGTAGTACACTAGAACCAGAAGACAGAGTGGTCAGGCCCGTGGCTATCCGTGTCAGGTGCAACTCACAAGGGGTCTTGAACACAAGGTCATGATGCCGGAATTTTATCCTGAGGCTAGTGGACAGCCATGAGAGGCTTTACGTAGGAAAGTGATGTGATCACCAGATGTGCCTTCTAAGAAAGTTGTGGAGCAACAAGGTGTAGGAAGGGAAGAAAGGAGAAATGGAGAGAAGTTTGTTGGAGTAACCTGGGTGGGATCCTTGAACTGGGGCAGTAGCTGCTGGGATGGATGCAAGAAGGGGCGGATTCAAGAGCATTTCTAGAAAAAATTTGCTGGGAGCTAGTTAATTCAAATTAGCTTTTTCCTGGCTCCAAAAAACTGGACACCTGGAAGCGCAAAATTGCAGAGGACACAAATGGAGAAACGCCATGTCCATCTATGAGGGCCAGTCCTGGGGTGGCGTAAACCATTCCCAGCTATCATGAGTTATCATCTCAAAGCTCCTCTATGGAGGACATGCAAAAATGTCTTTCTTTTGTGGGTGTTGGTCCACAAGTCTTTGACAACAGTTTTCTAATATTAAAAACCAAGCCATTTATCTGATTTTGATAATATTTGTTATTTAATGTGGGAAAAATACCAGAGGTTTAAACAGCCAGTGGCATTTGGCAGTGAAAGAAAAGATGTTTCAAATTCACCAAGAAAGATGAAACTTAGAACAAGTCTATTTCAAGGAATTATGCTTAACAAATTTTATTTTGCAAAATGCTTGTTAGTTGCTTACCTGCAGTTGGGGTGCCTTTTCCAAGGGGAAAGAAACAGAAGTGGAATCTCTTTACCAGTGTGAGGCAATGCTTCCCCACTGCCTGAAATAGGCATTAAAAGGTTAGTGCCTTAGAAAATGAGACAATAACAGAGGAAGGAGGACATTGCCTTTTCATACAAATGAGTTCAATGAAATGGTGTTGGCAACTGGTAGCAGAGATGAGCTGGAGCTCGATATGCACATTTGAATAAGAATGTCCTAAAAATAATTACCCCTGGGAAGGGTTAGCACCATTAAAGTTGCAACAGAAATTTTCAAAAATTTTAGTGTAATAACAGATAACATTTAGGAAGTTCTTATCCATTTTGATGGTGTCAGTATCATTCAGTGACCAACCTCCCGTAGGGTAGACAATGTCTACCTGGTTTCTGGCTTCAGATGGGCATACCTTCCGTACTCACCTCCCTGCCCCGAATTTAGTTAAACCTCCCTACGAAGGGAACCAATGTGCTATTTGTCTTTAGTCAAAGTTAACTGAAGGAATCATATTGTCTAGGGGAACTGAGATTACTTTGGCTGACAGGCTTATTGGGGTCCAAACTTGACCTTGAGCATGGAGTCAGCATAACTTCGAAGCACCACGCTATGTAGAAAAGGTGAGATAATATTTTGGTAATAAGTTAACAAGGAGTCTCAATACAGGTGCTGTGTAGATGGTCAGTGCGTCTAGTATTTGTGAAACAACTAACCAGACCAACAACTGTTCCTACATTTCCCGACATTTCCGGAATCCTTTCCTTTATAGTACTTTTTTTTTTTTCAGGAGTCAAATCCTGCAGGGAAATGCACACTCTTTTTGTTGTTGCTGTTTGATCACAAGCTGGGCCAGAGAGCAAGTAAGGAAGCCTTGCATACTCTGAGAGCAGGCATCTTCACTAAGGCGTGAGTGAAAAACAAAACCCCAGACAAATTATGCTTCAGTTACATCCATTTTCTATAGTTGGGGGAAAGCCGCAGTGCTATCTTTTCCCTGTTCGAAAAAGAAAGTAGACCAGTTGGTGTGAAAAAGGCAGTGACAAAAAAGACATGTTTGACAGCTATTTCACACTGTTGGGGAAGACATTAGCTCCTCTCTGGAAACCAGAAAGGCAGAGTGGGGACAATCCGCTTGTCTAAAATGTCAGAGAGCACTGAAATTCAAGTGCAATGCTTGCTGAACTTAGGGACCTCTTCCACTTTTAACCGTCTGCTTCCAATCGGGAACCTCATGGAGGACTGGGTCCACTTTTTAACCATCTCGGAAGCTTTTTCCTAATTGTGTATGTCTTTTTTTTAAGGCTTTATTTATTTATTTGACAGAGCGAGAGAGGGAACACAAACAGGAGGAGTAGGGGAGGGAGAAGTGGGGGGAGTAGGGGAGGGAGAAGCAGGGGGAATAAGGGAGGGAGAAGCAGGGGGAATAAGGGAGGGAGAAGCAGGGGGAGTAGAGGAAGGAGAAGCAGGAGAATTTGGGGGGGGGGGGGAGAAGCAGGCTTCCCACCAAGCAGGGAGGCTAATGCAGGGCTGGAGCCCAGGGTCTGGAGATCATGATCTGAGATGAAGGCAGACACTCAACAACTGAGCCACCCAGGCATCCCTGATTGTGTTTGCTTCTTAAAAACAAACTGGGGGTTGCTGGGGGGAGGTGGGGTTGGGAGAGGGGGAGGGGGTTATGGACATTGGGGAGGGTATGTGCTATGGTGAGTGCTTTGATGTGTGTAAACCTGGTGATTCACAGACCTGTACCCCTGGGGATAAAAATACATTATATGTTTATAAAAAGAAAGAAAGAAAGAAAGAAAGAAAGAAAGAAAAGAAAGGATGAATACCCAACTTTTGTTGCAACATGGACGGGACTGGAAGAGATTATGCTGAGTGAAATAAGTCAAGCAGAGAGAGTCAAGTATCATATGGTTTCACTTATTTGTGGAGCATCACAAATGACATGGAGGACATTGGGAGATGGAGAGGAGAAGGGAGTTGAGGGAAATTGGAAGGGGAGGCGAACCATAAGAGACTATGGACTCTGAAAAACAACCTGAGGGTTTTGAAGGGGCGGGGGTGGGAGGTTGGGGGAACCAGGTGGTGGGTAATAGGGAGGGCACGTGTTGCATGGAGCACTGGGTGTGGTGCAAAAACAATGAATACTGTTATGCTGAAAATAAATAAATTAATTAATAAATTAATTTTAAAAATCTTTAAAAAAATAAATAAAAAACTTCTAAAAAAAAGACATTTCAGCACAAGTGCATCGATTGTCACTGTTAAAACTGTGACATTGAGAAATGTTTAAGATTCAACAGATTCATTAAGAGCTAATTATGCTCACTAGAGAAAATGAAGCAGACAACACGAATAAAACTAAAAACCATCATAAGCTTAACACCAAATGTTAACTACTGTTAAACTTTATAGCAAATATCTTTCCACTCCTTGATTTTGCAGGTATGTTTCCTTTGAGTTTTTGCTTTTATTTTTATTTATTAAAGATCTTTATTTATTTGAGAGAGGGAAAGTGAGAGAGATCACAGAGGGAGGTGGAGAGGGAGAAACAGACATGCCACTGAGCAGGGAGCCCAGTGTGGGGCTCGATCCCAGGACCCCGAGATCATGACCTGAGCTGAAGGCAGATGCTTATCTGACTGAGTCACCCAAGCACCCCAAGGTTTTGTTTTTAAATGGGTAGTGCATATATGGGGGTGTTGATATATTTTTGCTCTTTTTATTGTCTAACATCTTTTCATGATAGTGTGAGATTTTTCTCTCTTTAAAAATTATTAGTTATTTGAAATGTTCTGGACATAGAAAAAAGTATGAAGAATAGTATAACCCATGCTAGGTATCTACCGCCAGCATCATGAGCACCTACAAAGGTCATATAGATCTCATTTTGGTATTTATTCTTTCCATCAGCTCTCTATATTTTTATTACACATTTATGTAGTTTTATTATTTTTAGTATTGTTTTACTTTTTTAAAATATTATGTAAATTGTGTCAAATGGTAACTGTTCTGTAACTTGCCTTTTTTTCCTCGGTGTGAATTTTCCCAGAATCATCCATGTCGTTACCTGTAGCTTTGGCCATTTTTACTGTCGTGTAACATTTCATTTTATAAATGTGCCACAAAGTATTTGTTTACTCATGAGATGATGGGTATGGTTATGTAGCACTCCATCTTCCTATGAGTGAAAGTAGCTGTGTGTAGCAGCTAGAAGTGGAACTGAACGGTTCTAGGGTAGGAATATGCGCAACTTAATTAAATGTTGTCAAATTGTTCTGGAAGGGGTTGTATCAGTTCATACCCATCAGTATATGAAATATCCTATTTCTTCAAATCTTCCCCAATTCCCTAAATATTTTTGCCTATTGTACAGGTGTGAAGTAGTTTTCCATTGTGGTTTTAATGATCACTTTTATGATTACTGGTGAATGTGAACACATTTTGTTTGCTTTTTTATACTTGAGTTTCCTCTATTATATTGGCTTCATATATTTTACTGATATTTCAAATTTATTATTACTTATAGGTATGTAGGAAATATACATCTGTTGGAGGATACACATACACACACACACACAAACACACGCTAATCTTTTGTCAGTAACCAAATCTTTGGGTTTTGATATATATTGTATATGGTTTTGGTGTCTTTGATGAACAGAAGGTTTTAATTTTAATATGGTTAAATTTATTAATTTTTCTTCATGCATTTTGTATTTTGCTTAACAAACACTCAAGTGTCATAAAGTTGGTGCATTTTTCTCAACATTTTGAGGGTTTGCTCTTTATATTTAGATCCTTATCAAGAAGTGATTTTTGGTTTGGTCTATAGTAAAGGTCCAGTTTTCATTCACCCATATATGTCCTAGTATCATTTGTTGACAGCTTGTCATTTTCCCACTGACCTTCAACAGTCCTCTCTGACTTAGATCAATTTCTGCATATGTATGGGTTTGTTTCTGAGCTTTTTGCTTTGTTCCAGTGGTCAGCTTATCTAAATCTACCAATGCCATATTATCTTATTTACTATAGTTTTGCAGTTTTGATATTTGGGGGTAAAAAATTCTAAACTTAATTTTTTTCCTCATGTTTCTCGCTGCCTTCAAACTTGATTTTTCTTAAAATTCTCTGAGCTATTTCTGGACCTTTGCATTACACATTAATTTTAAAACTGATTTATCAACCAAAAGAAAATGAAAGCACTAATACATGCACCCCTATGTTCACTGCAGCATTATTTACAATAGACAAGATATGGAAGCACCCCAAGTGTCCATCAATAGACAAATGGATAACGAAGATGTACACACACACACACACACACACACACGAATATTATGCAGTCACAAAAAGGGATGAGATGTGCTATTTGAGATAATATGGCTAAACCTAGAGGGTATTATGCTAAGTGAAATAAGTTAGACTGAGAAAGACAAATACCATATGATTTCGCTCATAAGTGGAATCTAAAAAATAACCCGACTTGCCAAAATCCGTTAAAAAATTACTATTTTAATTGGAATTCAATTTATAAATTAATTTTGGAAGAATTAACATTTTTACTATATGGATTCTTCTCAATTATTTCTACACTTATTTAAATCTTAATCTTTTTAAAAAGTTTTATGATAATTCCTTAGAAATACTACGTATCTTTAGTTAAATCTTTCTAAAATAGTGCATTGTACTATTAAAAAATTATATTTGCTGGGGCGCCTGAATGGCTCAGTGGGTTAATGCCTCTGCCTTCGCTCAGGTCATGCTCCCAGAGTCCTGGGATTGAGCCCCACATCGGGATCCCTGCTCAGCAGGAAGCTTGCTTCCCCCCACCCCCACCTGCCTCTCTGCCTACTTGTGATCTCTGTCAAATGGATAAATAAAATCTTAAAATATATATATATATGTATATATAACTTTTTATATATGCTAACTTTTTACTCCTAGTTATAGAATAGGGATAAAATAGGGGCGCCTGGGTGGCTCAGTGGGTTAAAGCCTCTGCTTTCCACTCAGGTCATGATCCCAGGGTCCTGGGATCGAGCCCCACATCGGGCTCTCTGCTCAGCAGGGAGCCTGCTTCCCCTCCTCTCTCTCTGCCTGCCTCTCTGTCTACTTGTGATCTCTCTCTGTCAAATAAATAAATAAAATCTAAAAAAAAAAGGGGATAAAATAATAGTAAGTAATAGAAATGCATTTGAACCCTTTTATTAATTAGCAAAACATGTTTGTATATTATCGTTTCTTTTTTAATCTAGACAATCATATCATATCTAAATAATGAGTGCTTTGTTTCTTCCTTTAACACTAAGCAATAGGAAAGTATATTTAAAGGGATGTCCTTAAGCAGATTAAGAAACTTTTCCTCTATTCCTTCTGTGCTAATTACTTTATCATGAATGGGTATTGAATCAAATTGTATTTAATGCCTGTTTTTGCTTCATATATTGAGATGAATTATTTTGTTCCCTTTTAATCTCTTAATACTAAAAATGATTAATTTTCTAATATTAAACTATTGCTATATTACTGGAAAAAACACAACTTAGTCACAACTAGGTAATTTTTTAAAAAAGTTTTATTTATTTTAGTAATTTCTAAAACCCCCATGCTGCTTGAACTCATGACCCTGAGATCAAGAGTCACATGCTCTTTTGACTGAGGCAGCCAGGGCCACTAGGTAATGTTTTTTTTTTTTTGTTTTTTTTTTTTTGGTAGTGCCAGAGGTACTTAGTGCTAATATTTTCTTAGGGCATTTACATTTACATTCATAAACTCATCTAACTGTTACTTTTCCTTGTTCTCACTGTCCTCATCTCAAGGTTATTCTAGCTTCATAAAATGAGTTGGGAAGTAGTTTTTCTTCTCTAGAAGTCTTGTATTTTCTGTGTGTATAGGAATAAATTATTAATTACTGGTTTACTTTCTTTAATGGGTAAAGGTCTCCTTGTAATTTCCAATTCTTCTATAGTTTTGGTGAGCTATTTTTATTCCAAAAAGATGCACTTTAAAAATTTATTTGAGGGGCACCTGGGTGGCTCAGTGGGTTAAGCCTCTGCCTTCAGCTCAGGTCATGATCTCAGGGTCCTGGGATTGAGCCCCACATTGGGCTCTGTGCTCAGTGGGGATCCTGCTTCCCCCTCTCTGTCCCTGCCTCTGCCTCCTTGTGACCTCTCTCTCTGTCAAATAAATAAATAAAATCTTTAAAAAAATTATTTAAAAGTGATTTGTTATAATTTTTAAAGTCCATGCTTTAATTATAGTCATAGCTTATGTGGGCTCATAATAACATTATACTCTGAGTTCTTATATTTTGATAGCCATCTGCCTTTATATTTGAAGGTCAGTTTGGCTAGATATAAAATCTGTGGCTTGCATTTACTTTCCTTGTGTATGTTAGATATGTTATTCCCTTTCCTTCTGAGGTAAAACACTGATGTTCAGAATTCCAATGGTGATTGATTTTCATTATAGTGACTTTGTCTTGCTTATATGCTTAAGAAACTTTTTTCCTTGAAGTCAATAATTCTGTCAAGAATATATCTCATTCAGTAAACACAGAAAAACGTTGACCAAAATCTAGTAACTTTGCACGTTTAAAAAAGCTCAACAAATAGTAAATAAAAGAGAACTTCCTCATTCTGATAAAAGACCTCTACAAAAAATCCATAGCTAAGGTCATACTTAATGGGAAATGACTTAATTCTTTCCCCTTAAGATCAGGAACAAGAAAAAAATAACTGTTCTCATAATTTCTATTCCACATTGTATTGGAATTCTTGCCAGAGCAACTGGGCCAGAGAGAAGAAAAGATATCTAGACTAGAAAGCAAGAAGTAAAACTATCTCTATTGCAGATGACATGATCTCATATATCGAAAATTCTAAGGAATCTACTAAAAAGTTATTATAAATAATAAACAATCTCAGCAAGTTGCAGGTCACAAAATCAATATGTAAAGTTTGATCGTGGAGGCACCTGGATCACTCAGTCAGTAGAACATGCCACTGTTGAGCTCAGGGCTGTGAGTTCAAGCCCCATGTTGGGTGTAGAGATAACTTAAAAATAAAGTCTTTAAAAAAATGATTGATTGGGTTTCTGTACACTAATGAAAATTGCAGATGAATTCTACTTGATATTCCAAATTAATATTTTACTTTTTAAATACATTTACAATTGCATCAGATAATACTAGGATGTAAATTCAATTGAAGGGATTCAAGAGTTGTACACTGGAAACTGGAAATAAGTGTTGAAAGAAACTAAAGATCTAAATAAATAGAAAGACATCCTATGTTCTTGGTCAGAAGATATAAAATTATTAAGATGTTAGTACTTGCCAAATTGATCTATAGATTTAATGTAATCTCAGTCAGGAAACAGCTGTAATTTTTTTTTTTTTTTGCAAAAATTGTTAAGTCATTTCTAAAACTTATATGGAAATTTAGAGATCCAGAATAGCTACCTAAAATTGTCTTAGAGAGGCGCCTGGATGACTCAGTCATTAAGCATCTGCCTTCGGCTTAAGTCATGATCCTAGGGTCCTGGGATGGAGCCCCACATTGGGCTCCCAGCTCAGCAGGAAGCCTGCTTCTCCCTCTCCCCCCACCCCGTGCTTGTTTTCCCTCTCTAGCTGTGTCTCTCTCTATCAAATAAATAAATAAATAAATAACATCTTTCTTAAAAAATAAAATTGTCTTAGAGAAGGACAACGAAGTTGGAGGACTTACATTCCAAATTCAAAACTTGCTGTAAAACTGTGGTAATTTAAACCATACAGTCCTAGAGTAAGAATAGATAGAGATCCATGCAATTGAATTGGGAGTCCAGAAACAAACCCTTACAACTGTAATCAACCAGTGTTCAGCAAGGGTGCCAAGCCAATTCAATGGGGGAAAGATTAGTTTTTTTAACAAATGATGCTAGGACAAATGGATATCAATATGCAAAAGAATGAAATTAGACCCCTTGTGTATACGTACCGTACACAAAAATAAACTCTAAATGGATCAGGGAAATTAAGTACCAAAAATATATAACTCTCAGAAGAAAATACAAGGGAATGTCTTTATGACAGTGGATTTGGTAATGATTTCTTGGCTCTGATACCAAAAGCACATTGAATTGTCCACTTTAAGTGGATGAATTGGTGATATGTGAATTATAGCTCAATAAAGCTGTTAAGAAAAAAATTACATATCTTGGTGATAATTATTATCAGTCAATTTTCTCAGTTATATAGTATGTCTAATTAATTTGTTTCCAGGAAAGTTTCCTTGAATTATAGCTTTTGGATATTGTTTTGAAGTGAAAGTCAGAATGTAATATGAAAAGTAAAGGATGTATTCAGATAAAGGAGGAGATCTATAGATATATTACCATAAATTATAGAGTATATATAAATTTGGACTCCTTATAGTTTTAAGACACAGAAACAAAAGGAAAAGTCACTTAAAATGCAAATTAGTTCATAGCTACAGTGTATTTTAAGGATAGCTGGAGCCCAACATTCACGTCTGATCACATCTGATTAGTTACCCATCTCTTTGTTCTGCTGTTTTCCTCTGTGGCCTTCTTTGTTGGGCATTTCCTTACTAGTTGTAGCCCTTCAGTGGTTTTTGGTTTGAACTAAAATGACTTAGCACCTCCATTGGAAAGAAAGCTTCTCCTTTCCAAATTTTCTCTGAATTATAAGATTTATTCTGGTTATCTGTGAACCAAACAGGTGTGTGTGCTTAGGCCCATATTGTTCAATATGGTCATCAGTAAATAGTTATGACTGGTTTGACTAAGGTCACATGCTAATACATGGGGGTAGGTAAGGGAGGTTGGTCCCCAAGAAAGAAGGAAAGGGAAGTGTTTTCTCACCACTAGAAATGGCAGAGAAGCTGATTGGGCAAAATAACCCTTTTCCTTAAGGAGCTTCTCCTTATACCATCATTTGTGGTCTTGCCACCACCTCTTCGAGGTAGGTAGAAATACCATGTATTCTTGTTTGATAAAAGAGAATCTATGAATAAATTATTCCCCAAGTCTCCTAGATGGCAAAAAGCAGAATTGGATATCAATATCTATATCTATTCCACTTGGCTTGGACAAAACGCTACACAATAATTTTTAAAATTCCCTCGAGCTCAGTTTTCCACAATTGTTTCTTGAATTCTTTTGGTAAGTAACCAGCTTCCCAG
Organism: Meles meles; assembly: GCF_922984935.1. Lineage (NCBI taxonomy): Eukaryota > Metazoa > Chordata > Mammalia > Carnivora > Mustelidae > Meles > Meles meles. Next base: position 99,345,688 of record NC_060068.1, read on the forward strand.
CTAGTCAGAGATTTCCAGAGACTGTACTACCTGAAAACCAGGACAGTCTACAACTCCACTAGCTAGAGTCTCCAGAAACCTGTTCTTTTCTGTCTTATACTTTATGTACCCAGAACACGAACTGCTTGCTCTTCTTCCCACATCTGTTCTTCCATGTCTCCATACCTGTGGCCAGGAGGTTCTCTTTTGTTGAAATTTCCCCTTCTTTATTAGTCTAATTACTCTTCATTAAAAAAAAAATTTTCTTTTTTTTTATTTTTTGTTTTTGACTTAACAAAATTTTTTTTTTCATTTATGCGGTCATATTTATTTATTTTTTTATTTTTTTTCAGTACTTAAATTTATTTTTTCAGTGTAACAGTATTCATTGTTTTTGCACAACACCCAGTGCTCCATGCAATATGTGCCCTCCATAATACCCACCACCAGGCTCACCCAACCTCCCACCCTCTTCCCCTCCAAAACCCTCAGATTGTTTTTCAGAATCCATAGTCTTTCATGGTTCATCTCCCCCTCCAATTTCCCCCAACTCACTTCTCCTCTCCATCTCCCCATGTCCTCCATGTTATTTGTTATGCTCCACAAATAAGTGAAACCATATGATAATTGACTCTCTCTGCTTGACTTATTTCACTCAGCATAATCTCTTCCAGTTCCATCCACATTGATACAAAAATTGGGTATTCATCCTTTCTGATGGAGGCATAATACTCCATAGTGTATATGGACCACATCTTCCTTATCCATTCATCTGTTGAAGGGCATCTTGGTTCTTTCCACAGTTTGGCTACTATGGCCATTGATGCTATGAACATTGGGGTACAGATGGCCCTTCTTTTCACTACATCTGTATCTTTGGGGTAAATACCCAGTAGTGCAATTGCAGGGTTATAGGGAAGCTCTATTTTTAATTTCTTAAGGAATCTCCACATTGTTTTCCAAAGTGGCTGCATGAACGTGCATTCCCACCAACAGTGTAAGAGGGTTCCCCTTTCTCCGCATCCTCTCCAGCACACGTTATTTACTGTCTTGTTAATTTTGGCCATTCTAACTGGTGTAAGGTGGTATCTCAATGTGGTTTTGATTTGAATCTCCCTGATGGCTAGTGATGATGAACATTCCTTTGTGTGTCTGTTAGCCATTTGTATGTCTTCATTGGAGAAGTGTCTGTTCATGTCTTCTGGCCATTTTTTGACATGATTATCTGTTTTGTGTGTATCGAGTTTGAGGAGTGCTTTATAGATCCTGGATATCAGCCCTTTGTTTGTTTGTCATTTGCGAATATCTTCTCCCATTCCGTGGGTTACCTCTTTGTTTTTTTGACTGTTTCCTTTGCTGTGCAGAAGCTTTTGATCTTGATAAAGTCCCCAAAATTCATTTTCACTTTTGTTTCCTTGGCCTTTGGAGACATATCTTGAAAGAAGTAGCTGTGGCTGATGTTGAAGAGGTTACTCCCTATGTTCTCCTCTATGATTCTGATGGATTCCTGCCTCATGTTGAGGTCTTTTATCCATTTCGAGTTTATCTTTGTGTATGGTGTAAGAGAATGGTCGAGTTTCATTCTTCTACACATTGTTGTCCAATTTTCCCAGCACCATTTATTGAAGAGACTGCCTGGAGTCCTGAGCTGCTGTGTAAGAAGGCCATCTGTTTCAAGGCGGTCATGCTGAGGAAGCCACGTGTAGGCATTCAGTGGACAGCCCCACTGAGCTGGTGGCAAATAGCATGAGCAGTCACCTTGTGAGGCAGCCATCTGTGACACCGAGGCCATCTGAGCCTCCCTAACATCTTACTGCAACCATAGGAGATCCCAACAAAGAAAGGCCTGGTTGGGCCATTTCTGAATTCCTGACCTCTCAGAAACTAACAAAATAAACAAAGTGGACAAGATAAAATGGTAGTTTTCGGTCGCTAAATTTAGGAGCTTCGGGTAGGAGAGAAGTTCTTGTAGGTAAGAATCATAAATTAGGTGGCGTTTTGCCATGTGAGCATCCTTTCTTCTTATTTTGGTGGTAACAGTCTGATGTTTGTAGGTAACCCTATTATTAAGTCATGTAGTTTAGGTGCAGCTGACTTTGTCCACTTCTCCCTGGGTGTACTTGCTTCATCACGCTATTCCTGTTAGGAACAATGTTTGGTAAAGGGACGTGCTAGTGACCCAAGGTGGACCTTTGCAATTTTGCCTGGTGTTGAAATTAGTGAGAAAAAGATGCTCTCTTCCCAAAAGGTTGCAAAAGAATTAGTTAGTAAACCTGAAATAGCCAGGGGGCAAATTGGTTATTGAGTAGCAAGAGCCTAATCAAGAGTAATGTCACTATGGAGGAAAACAAAGCAAAAGATGGAGAGAATCTTCTTCCCAATGAGATGTGAACCTTAAGATCTGGTCATACATGGTCAGCCCAGGGTTTTTTTTAGTTTCAGAAGCCAGGTTCTGCCTTTTGAGTAAGCCTAGTGGAGGGTGTTTCAGGGACTAGCATCTGAAAGATTCCTGCTATTATAAGGAGGTAAGATCAAGGTCATGGAGGACTTTGTATCTTAGGCTGGTGAATTTGCACTTTCTTCTGTTAATGATGGAGAGTCATAATGATTTTACTGAGGATCAATATGAGATGTGCACTTTAGCAAGATAACTATCTTCAATGAGAGGAAGGGATTGATGGTGGTGCTTAGACTGGGAGCAGGGAGATGGGCTAGAAGGACCTAGTGTTAGTCTGTGAGGACATTATTAAGCCTGAACTAACCTAGCTGGTGGGAATGGAGACAAGGAGATCTGAGAACTATTTAAGACATGGAATCAATGGAATTCAGAGAATGGGTGTTGGGATTGGGAAGAGGGAAGAAACAAGGATGACTTGGGGATTTCTGGCTTATGTGCATGCTGGATGACATACCATTAGGAAGAATATAGCTCCATTTTGTGTCTGAGGACACTGAGAGTCAGATAAGTTAAATGACCCACCCAAGGTTGTGCACTCAGTAAAAGACAAAGCCAAGCTGGTCTTCAGGTTTCAAGATGGCTGCCCTTTCAATTATACCACACCACTTCCTGTGTTCAGGCTGCTATGGGCATTGGGGTCCTGGGAAATGAAGTGCCTGGGCTGCTTGTCAGTCAGTGCATCCGGAGGAAGGTGATTTCAGGAATGGTTTATTTTGGGCCCCTCACAGTATCTGTTTTTCTACCAAACCAAACCTCTGCCACCAGGCGTTTGTAGCACTGAGATTTCCATAGCTGATTTATCAGTATTTGGGAAAGGTACAGCTGAGTTGGTTCTAGCCTTTCTGTATTCTGACTTCGGAGGCTGATGACAAATGCAGAAGTGTGAAGGGAGAGAAAATCTATTCCCTAAGATGGACAATTGATTCGTACTAAGACCGAAAGGATGTACATTTTCTTTTCTTTCCTTTTTTTTTTGTTTCTTTTCTCTTCCTTAGTCTGTCTGTCTGTCTTTCTTCCCCTCTTTTGAGTATAATTGATGTACAATTTATATTTAGTTTCTGGTGTACAACACAATGATTTGACAGACATATACATTGTGCTGTGCCCACCACAATTGTTGCTACCATCTGTCACCCCACGACACTATTACAATACCCCTGACTATACTTCTTCTGCTTGGGTGTGATTTTTCAACAGCTACAATGCAGAAGAAGGGCAGATAGTAAGGCCATGCTTGAGTGGGAGTAAAGGCCTCATTAAGAAGAGGAAGTTAGAAGAAAGTTAACAGCCCAGTATGAAGAGAATGTTTTGAACTTGATAGAAAGGGTACCAGAGAAGGGGAAGCAGCAAGCTGAGTGATGAGTGCTGGTTTCCAGGCTTTTATTCTTTGCTGCTAAGGGTGGAGCTCAGGCTCACCTGCCTTGAGCTGGGCTTCACACCTAAAAGGGAGGCTGGGGGCATGGAGGTCCAAGTTCAGACTCTAAACTTGATCTTGACATGAATTCTCATTCTAGATCTGCAGTTCACTAGATATATAAACTTTGGCAAATGGTTTCAGCTCTCTAAGGCTCATTTTTCTCATCTATGATCTATAGACACTAATAGTATAAACTGCATGTAATCCACCCAGTAGTGATGTCCTTAGCCAGATGTTATGATTCCCCTAGGACCAGAGTAGAGAGAAAATGAAAAAAAAAAATACACAGTAAAAAAATACTTTGCACGATTCTTTGGCTGACAAATGTTAGTTGTTAGTATTACGTTCAGCCTCTTCATCCTTATTAATGACCTTAACAAATATCTCCTAACTTCAAAGAACACAATTTCATTTTTATTGCATCAGAACTGTTATTAATTATAACATCAGTAATGTTAGTATCATCCTCTCCAGAGATCAAACAGATTCTCTTCTTTGGAGATTTTCGCTTGTGTCTGCACCAGAGAACGGGTGAAATTTTCAGGTGTACTATACAGTGATTCACCAATTCTATACATTATTCCGTGCTTATCATGATATGTGTACTCTTTAATCCTCATCACCTATTTCACTACACTGGAGTTAAAATTTAAAAAAAAAACTTAAAAAGAAAGGGTGGGTAAGATTTTAATGACTGTATTGTCTTTATCCTTGCCCAAGAAGATTCCATTTCATTCCATTCAGGTGCTATATTAGGGGCTTAGGAGATGCATAAGGTTATGAGGCAAGAGCTCAGAGTGCGGTATAAACCAGCTAACAGAGAGGTGATCACAAGCCTTAATCCTAGGTTGAAAGCTCTTTATGCAATCCAGAAGGATAATGAGCTATTTTTAGGTACCTTCCTAGCTAGCATAATGGTTGGTTCTTACAGGAATTTCTGAATCTGAAACCCATCCATGTATTCAAGTTCAGATTCCTCACAATTTAAAAACTACCTCAGCATGTTTTATATACGGTATATCTGCTCTTTTCTGATTATACTCTTTAAGTCCTTTGCCTTCCTTGAGCCACAGGGATCTCATCAGTACTACTTGGGACCTGATGATTGCTATGAATGTTAAAATAGTGACGTGCAGCCCTCAGCCTTGTGCTTGTTACATGGAATCCGCACAGTTGACGTTTGTTGACCATAAAACTTTTTTTAAAATGCAGTAACAGGGGCACTTGGGTGGCTCGGTCGGTTAACTGTCTACCTTTGGCTCAAGATAGAGCCCCACATCAGGCCCCCTGCTCAGCAGGGAGTCTGCTTTTCCCTCTACCTCTGCCTGCTACTCCCCCTCCTTGTGCTCTTTTTCTCTCTCCTTCTGGCAAATAAATAAAATCTTCAAAAACAAATAAATAAAAATGCAGTTACATATGGCAAGCTTCTGCCAAAATGATCAGTGTAGATTTCATACATGTTAGGTAGACAGGACAGCCAAGCATTCTGTTCATTTGGAGGAGCGATAACTAAGGCTCACAGAGTTCGCTGGCTTGCCACGGGATGCTCAGCTCCTGAAGGACAGAAGGAGGAGGATTTTCTCCCAAGGCTCCAGGGAGAAGCGCAGGTGTTGGGGAGCTGGGGGAGGAGGGCAGCCCCACCGGCAGCAACACCCCCCCCCCCCCCATGGTCTTCTTTGCCTCAGGTGGGGATTTTCCTCACAAGAGAAAGGTGACAACCTGGATTTGAGAGAATGTGTTAACGTTTCAAGGAACCAGGAGAGAAGGCACATGTGAGGCTGAGAAGAGAGAAGAGCCGGGGAGCATGCGCAGTGAGGAAAGTTCGCAAGCGGGAAATCCTCCTGCTTTGGAGCAGGTGAAGTTATGCTCAGAGTCACTCCTACACTTCCTCGCTGTGTGACTCTGCAAGTTGTTAACCTCTCTCAGCCTGCTTTTTCAACTCAAAAAATGGAAATAAGCAGCCCTTACGGGATTATCATTGTTAGCAGAAAATAGCCTATGTTTTGTAAAGCTCCGATCCAGGTAGCTCCGTAAACCTGACCGTGGCTGTCCTTGTTACTTTCAAGCATGCCTTAGGTAAATATTTCACTTGTGGAATAAGAGGGCTTGGATGAGAATTACCCAATCTGGAGGGATTCAAAACATTGACAAAGGCTGTTTTGAAACTAGGGAGAGTCTGACAGAGTGGGAAAATCAATCCATTAAGTTTGGGGCTCTTTTTTAAAAAAAATATTTTATTTATCTGTCAGAGAGAGAGAGAGCACACACAAGCACGCAGAGTGGCAGACAGAGAGAGAGGAGAAAGCAGGCTTCACGCGGAGCAGAGAGCCCAATGTGGGGCTCAATTCCAGGACCCTGGGATCATGACCTGAGCTGAAGGCAGCTTGCCTAACCAACTGAGCCACCCAGACATCCCAGTTTGGGGCTCTTTTGAGCGAGAAGATGATAAAGGTGGATGGTAGGTGCAGCCCATTGCTGGTCAGTTTCCAGTCCCAAACCCAGGCAGGGCCTAAAGTGGAGGACAGAAATAGGGCAGTTGGTGACTGAGTTTTGAAGATGAGGTGGAGGTCAGAAATATCTGTTCTAAATTGCTAATAAATTGCTAAAAAAAGAGATCAATTAGTGATGATGCATTTTTTACCTTTTTTTTTTTAAGATTTTATTTATTTATTTGACAGACAGAGATCACAAACAGGCAGAGAGGCAGGCAGGGGATGGGGGAAGCATGCTCCCTGCTGAGCAGAGAGCTGGATGCAGGGCTGGATTCCAGGACCCTGAGACCATGACCCGAGCCGAAGGCAGAGGTTTAACCCACTGAGCCATCCAGATGTCCCACATTTTTACTTTTTTTTTTTTAAAGATTTTATTTATTTATTTGACAGAGAGAGAGATCACAAGTAGACAGAGAGGCAGGCTGAGAGAGAGGAGGAAGCAGTCTCCCTGCAGAGCAGAGAGCCCGATGCGGGGCTCGATCCCAGGACCCTGAGATCATGACCTGAGCCGAAGGCAGCGGCTTAATCCACTGAGCCACCCAGGCGCCCCCATTTTTACCTTTTGAAGCAGCTGCATCCTAACTTTTCAGAAAGTCTCCAAATTAAGAATCATACATTGGAGATGAGGCGGCAACTGATTCGAGGCCTATTGTTCTATCCTCATTGAATTTTATGTCCAACTTTCTGTGCAGAGGTGGGGACATTTGCTGAGTTTCCTTCTTATTGGGTTGTGGATACACAATTGGATTTGTTTCGAGTTTTATTCTATCTTTATAATGTTTCAGTCTTTTATTTGTGTCTGACCTTGCACAAGTCACTTAAATAACCTGTGCCTCAATTTACTTGTCTGCAAAATGGGGATATTAATAGTAACTTGTTTGTAGCCTGTTCGAGAGGATAACATGAAATTGCTTTGCAAAAATGATTAGACTGCTGTCTGGCATTGACTGTGTAGTCAGTAAATAGTAGTTCAATTTCTCAAGTTGCTCCCTCAGGAAAATAACTGAGCTTTAGCACAAGCTTGTGTACAATCCCCTGTGGGTTGCATTGATTACCCGCTTGCTGCTTCCCTGCCACACATTTAAAAGAAAAGATGTGAGTTATAGAGGTACCTGAGCAAGGAGGAGAAAGCTGGTATCGGGAGATGGGCTTTAGGGGTGAGACTCCACAACAGGAGGGGTAAGATGGCAACCATTAAGAAACTAGATCTGCCAAAAAAAAGGGGGGGGGTTCTGAGGGCTTTTCACGTGGGAAAATGGCCCCACGTGAGTTTAATGTTGGATTTCAGAGGCTGTGAGGTCTACACTGTGCCTCTTCTCCCTTCTGATGTGTAAAGAGCTACTTGAAACACCCCTTGTGCCAAGTGGCGTGGTAGCCTCCTTATTTATTTAAATAACCTTAAATTTTTTTTTTTAATCTGAGTGTAGTTGACACGCAGTGTTACATTAATGTTAGGGTCCAACGATAGTGACTCACCTCTGCTGTGTGTTATGCTGTGCTCGCCACACGTGTGGCTCCCATCTGCCACCACACAATGCCATCCCCGTATCCCTGACCATGTTCCCTATGTTGGGCCTTTTATGCCATAGCTGGAAGCCTGGGTCTCCCCCTCCCCTGTGCCCCTTCTGCCCATCCCCCGCCCCCACCTGTCTGGCAAGTACATTCTTCCTCTGTCTTTAGAGGTCGGAGTCTGCGTTGTGATGCAATAACTTTTTTTTTTTTTAAAGAATGGGTTTATAGAAAAATTGCAAACACAGTACACTTTGCATTCCATTTCCCCTACTATTAGCATTTTACTTTAGCATGACACCTTAATCACAGCCAATGAACCAGTACTAATGTTACTGTTAACTAGACATCAGACTTTATTTGGATCTTATTAGTTTTTCTCCCTAATGTCCTTTTCTGGGTCCAGGATTCTATTCAGGACACTACATTACACTTAATTGTCATGTCTCCTTAGGCTTCTCTGGGTTGTGACTGTTTCGCAGACTTTCCTTGTTTTTGGTGATCTGGTTAGTTTTGAGGGTCTGATATTTACTAGAATGCCCCTTTGAGAGTTGCTTGATGTGTTGCTCACTCTAGGCCTGGAGTTATGGGATTTTTCGAAGAACAGCACAGAGGTAAAGAGCCATTTCACCACATCATTTCAAGGGTACATACTATCAGTGTGGCTCACCACTGTTGAAGCTGACCTTGAGCACCTGGCTGAGGCAGTGTTTGTCAAGTTTCTCTACTGTAAGGCTACTCTTCCCCCTCTTTCCATATTGTACTCTCTGGGAGAAAGTCCCTAAGTGTAGCCTTCACTTAAAGAATGGGAAAAAAAAACACCTTTTGCGTTAAAACGGCATGAGTAGCAACCACAACAATAAGAATATTTGTGGGGGTGCCTGGGTGGCTCAGTGGGTTAAGCCGCTGCCTTCGGCTCAGGTCATGATCCCGGGGTCCTGGGATGGAGTCCCTCATCGGGCTCTCTGCTCAGCAGGGAGCCTGCTTCCCTCTTTCTCTCTCTGCCTGCCTCTCTATCTACTTGTGATCTCTCTCTGTCAAATAAATAAATAAAATCTTTAAAAAAAAGAATATTTGTGAATGTGTATCAAGGGCATATTACATGCTGATGGTTACATTACATCATTCTTGCATGTTAACTCATGTCCTCCTTGTAACAGCCACAAGGAGAAGCCAAGGCTCAGGGCACTGATTTGCCCAGTGTCACCCAATGTCACCCAGATAGAAACTGCAAGGGCTGAGTCTCAGATTTGAATGTCTCTGGTGGGCTCCCTGCTGCTCTCAGTAAGATTTCTGATCTGTCCAGTCTGGCGTTTTCTACCCGATGAATCCGTCTCATATATTCTCGGTAATTAGGCAGCCATCTTACTGGGTTTGTGTCTAAGTTTGGTGTGCGTTCTTGTCTACTCTCCAGGCCTCTGGTGCCTCTGACAAGGCCTCTCAGATATCCCAGCCTTGGTCCCACCAGCCTGGGGCCTCCCCTCCCAGCCAGGCCGTCACACAGGCCCATCCTTCTACAAGCGTACAATTTGTAACAGTGTCGTCTTTTGTCAGCTTTTATCTTCTATCTCTGGTGTTCTTTTGCAGTACGGAATATTTGGCCACTTAGGCTAGTCTTTTTTGAAGACTTCCTGCCTTTCTATTAAGTTCTAGAATCCCTTGAGAGAAAAGAGATAAGGTTTGCCTTGTGAAAATGCTGCAGCGAATATCTGTGGAAACAGATCTCTGTATACTATTAATGACTTTCTGATTATCTTGTGTTTTTATTATCTGTTCCCCTCTGTTTACAGGGGGTAATTGAGAATCAACAGCAGCGTCCATGGAGGCAAAGACAATCTCTCACTGAAGGTACTCATTCCACCTGTCCCGGGTTCTCTCTGGCAGGTGCATCATCTTTCAGAGCCTCGAGTGACACATGAGATCAAAAAGCCTTCCGTGTTTTGCTTATTATAGAACATGAAGTGGTGACGATAGTGGAGATTGCCAGATAAGACACGAATAAGGAAGGCAGCTTGGGTTCTGAGATGAGACACCTGGTCCCCGTGCAGTCCCTGGGTCACTTTGTGACCTAACGAAGTCACCTCTCTGTTCCTGTGCCTGTCACATGTAACGTCTAATCCCTTCCTGGGAGAGCAGTGGCCGCTAGGAAGGAGACCAGACTTCTAAGTCATGGGCGGCCCTTTTGAATATTAATGCTATGCAGACGGGAGGAGTATCCGTTGCTGTTTTTCTTCACACTTTCAATTACAGCTCAGCTAGCTAAAAAAAAAAAAACAAAAAGTATCCTTCCAGAGAGAACAAGATGCCCTACTTGGGGGATTAAAAGGGGAGGGGCTTCATCAATAATGCAGTTTCCTCTTGACAATTACAGTTTGTTTATTACCGGAATTACGTTTACAGGTCTGACCCGGGTTCTTGCACTGGGGCAGGCTTCGTCTTGTGTTTCCCAGAAAAATAACATGGCTTATAAATGAGTGAAGTCCTCTGGTGAGGTAAGGCCACAGAGCTCACAGAGTCGTGCTGGGAAGTCAGAGCTGCCTAGCCAAAACTGCCTTTAATTGCCACAGCTACAAGAACTGAAAGCTCCAGTTTCTATGGGAATTAATGTTTAATGATAAGTGAGGTACTTGGAAGAGCAGTTCAGGAGGCAATAAATACTCCACAAAGGCAAGTTTTTTTCCTCTCTGGTTTCTCCTTCTGTTCCAGAGAGACCCATTGACACCAGGTGACCTGGTCCCCTCCCCACACCCTAGGCGTCTTTTGCTTCCAGATTTTGCAATCTTTGGTTGACTGGAGGATTCCGACTTCGATCCCCTCTGTTGGCCATTCTACTATGGTTTCCGTTTGGACCATCTCATGAACTTCCTGGGTGTGGATATGCTAACCCCCGACTGCTCATCCGCAGTAATACCAGTGTGACACAAGGCTGCCTTCACACTCGGACAGCCCACAGGCTTCACTGGCCGGAGTTAGTTTTATGCGAGCCTCTGCAGAGCCTTGAGGGAAAATAACCAGAGTGAGGAGAGTAGAGTTGTGGAGGTTAGGAAGAGAAGGAAGGAAAGAGGGAAAACCTGCTCTGTAGTATTGGGATCAGGGTTTGAATCACAACCCCCTGAGGGTTTGCAAACACATACTTTGATGTTGTTGTTCTGTACAGCCTCCTTTTAATCATTTACTAGTTCATCTCAAACGCGTTGGTGAAGTCCAGTTGTCATAGATGGAAAATTCAGAAGAGTAATGACTTGCATAAGGTTTGGCAAATCATTGGGTCCCAGAAGAGAAGAGTATGGTTTCCAGAGTGAGGAGTGCTGCGTGAGCAGTTTTCTGAACATTCCTCAGCGACTGGAACCATCTCCTTGCTCACTCCGCATGGGCTTGGAGAGGCATGACTGATGCCTGGAGCACAGGCTTAGGGGAGGGAATGATGTGCATTCAGACCTGAGCTTTGCCACTTCCCTGCAGCAGCTCTGATATGCCTCCTGCATTCTCTGCTTTCTGGTGGGTAAGAAGGCCAGCCCTGCAGCGACCCCTGTAAGTGTGGCCTGCATTTGCTTGTGGCTTACAAGGAAAATCAAGTAGATTCACTGCTGGGTTTTTGTTGTTTGAATCGAATATGAACTCCAAGGGAAAGACTGGGATTGCCAGGGCCAATGAGATGGACATTTCGGGGGCCACAGGGAGAAGGGCATTAAGGGTAGACATCCAGCTACAGGGCAGGCAAACAGAGAAAACTCAGAGAACCGTGATGTTGCCTGGTGAACTTCCTTTAAATTTGATGGTAGGGAATAGGGTGTAGCGCTTTAGGAATCCTTCTGTAAAAATCCCATTAATTACTAATGCTTTTGCCATTGTATGTGTATGTTATGTTGTGTGTCATAGTAAGGGACGCCATGGGGTTCTGAGGCAGGACAAGTCTCCAGGCAGCCATGAGGAGAGAGGAGTCAGGACACAGGAAGTCTGTTCATGGAGAGCATAACACGTGAACCCCCCTGACACAGAGCAGGTGTTAGTCAATGGTACTGTTGTCCTCAGTGTGTGGTCCTGAGCCAGAAGAGTTTAGTACCTGCAGACATTCTATGGTTCTCTTTGTAGTAGATCTAGAGAACAATCAATCAGATATTGACCAAGCTTATTGCATGCCCGGCACTGTGTTTTAGGCCCAGGGATGGAGATAGGTCAACATCTGCTTCTACATCTGCCTGTCTCTGTAGCCACACTCTTACACACAGATATAAAGCGCTTTTGAAGAATTGGCAGCCTGGATGTGGACTGATGCAACCAAGGGGAGGCAGTGAGAATCCGATGAGGAATGTTGATATCCAGTGTCTGAGGCAGAGAGGATCCTGGAATGGCTTTTATCCTCAGGTAGGCTGGACAGCCTTCTCAAGTCTCCTCATGGCACACGATAAAGCCAAAGTCATTTCCATGGACCATAAAGTCTATAGTCCTGGCTCCTGGTGACCTTAATGACTACTACTACGGCCATGCCCCTCACACCCTCCATTTCAGCCCCTTGGCCTCCTTCCTCTTCTGTTTTTAGAATAGTAACAGAGGTATTCTGGTTACCTCTGCCTCACGACCTTTGCACCTGCTGCACCTTGCCTGCAGCAACTTTCCCTCCGTATCAAAACAGCTTACTCTCTCACTTCTTTCAGAATCTGCTCAGATGTCCCTTAATCAGAAAGCCCTTCCTTCCCATGATCTAACACAGGTGGCTTGAGCCTCATCACTCCATACCTTATCCTGCAGTTTTTCTTCACAGTTTTTATCCTTTTTAGACTTACTCTTTGTTTGCTTGTTGCTTTCTCTCTGCCTTCCCCACCAGGATGAATCCCCTGTGTGAACAGGCAGTCCTTCTTCTCCTGTCAAACCAGTAGCTTTTAGAACAGGGCCATTTAGATGTTTTAACCACATTCCACAGTAACACCCTGAACCTACAATTAAGGGGTTATATAAAATTGAAAAAAAAAAGTCACAAGGCAATATTCTTACTACCTGTGAAGCACTGTGATATTTTCTCTTCTATTTTATTCTATTTCTTTTTAAGAATGTTGGCTGTGACCCAGTAATGGGTTTTAAACCACAGACCTAGAACAATTCCTGAAATATAGTAGGCACTCAAACAGTAGATGTTGAAGTTTTGTGAGAATGATTATATGCTCCTAATTCTGCTTAGAGAAGCCATTATATAATGACAAGAGTAAAGGTGTGGCTGGTGGATGGCAAGCTTTGGGGACAGTAGGTCCTTCACATCTGGTTGGCACAGAGAGGCTTAATAAGAACAAGCCCAGATATCTTGGAGAAGTAACTTGAACCCCAATTCTCTAACAAGACACACGAAAAAAGCTCTTTTGTTAACTCCCACATTGGTAATAACTGGTTTCTGCATAAATGGCTTAAATTTACAAACTTTAAAGGGTTCGACAGGGTTTATTTCTATTTTGTCTTTATCATGGATCTAAAATGTTAGCTGTATAAAATAGTCTTTTATTAAAAGCAGGCTATTTTTGTTTCAGTTACTAAAAACGCAAGTGCAAAAACAAAACCAGAAAAATCCTTTCGAAAGAAGGTGCCTATTAATGAGCTTAATTTAGTAAACTCACCAATTAATATGGAGTGAATCCTTGTTAATTCCATAGGTTAATAGTGGTACTAGATTAAGTCAAGTTTTAAATACTCCTAGCTATAAAAAAAGCTATTTAATACCATCCTCTCAGAAAAAAAGGAAACGATACCACATTAATTGTCTCCTGTAAACCTTATTCTATTTTCAGAGACATTTAAAATGTGAAAAATGTATACCTTACAGAGGAAGTACGGTAACTCATGTTTGTTGAGTGTATACCAGGCCACCCTCTAAGTACTTTATATACATGAATCCTTCTACAACACTGTGAGACAGATAATTGTTTAGGAATTTTGGGCTGCAAATAGTAGGCTGAACCACTTAAACTGCTTGGAAAGGACAAAAGCAGTAACTAATGTCTATTTTGTTCACCGGCCTTACTAACAAGTAAGCTTCCCATTGGCCTAGGCTGGTCTGTGAGGCCTCTCAACAGGGGAAGGCCCAGGACCTGACTCCACCCCCACCCCATCACCCCCTGCCAAACTGTGTCATTCAGAAATAATCATCTCCAAATTAGAGCTGACAAGTAATGAGTGGGAGATGGAGCACCAGGCACAGGGCAGATTAAAGCAATAGACAATCATCTCTGTTGTCTGTGTCTGGCTTCTGGTTGGTCACATCTGATTCATTAACAAGAACAAAAATTTCCATTTATTGAGCAACTAGCATATGCCAGAAATTGTGTGGGATACTTTAAGCCCATATTTCTTTAATCTTCACAAACTAGATGTTTACTGTCCACATTTTTCAGTGGAGCAAATGAGATTGATTACATGTAGGTATCTATGAGGAATTCATCAACAAGTCATTCTTGGCAGCTCGGAATGAACATGTCACCACATCCCATGTTCCCATCTTTCTTCGAGGAAGTTCTTCTTTTAATGTCGTGAGTGCTTTTCTTTGTCATTGTATAATTAGTGCATCAGGATAGCACTTCTTGGGGACATTGATGACGTTATTTCCTCAAGGAACAGTCATTGACGCAAACTTAACACCTCTTTGCTCTTCCATCTATTTCTAAAAATCTTCAGTATCTGTATTTGTGCCGACATATTGCCATTCCAAATTTCCATACTGTCCAATTCAATAAAGGCCATGGCAATCGCAGCTCTGTGAGGTGGGAAATAAGTAGAAATTTTATTATTTAGTCCCGAAGTAAAGATCCATGAAATCCAGTCAACTGACGTTGAAATACAATAAGTGAACACAGCATTTTAATAATTCACACGAAGTTCTCCGGTGCTTTGTCCACGAGAATAATTAACACCCCTGCATCTGTGCACTTGGCAAGCTACTCCGACAGCCTTCTGATTCGAATTGTGAAAATATATTTCCGCCACCCCCTTGCCAACACAGGGCGGTAGAATGCATCAGTAGGATTCCAGGCTTTGGGCTAATATTAGCATCTGCCTCTGTGGTTCCTCCTCATTCCTTCTGCAGACCACAATGGCAGCGTTCCATGTTACTGCCACCGGTCTTAGGAAGGAACTCATTGCTTTGCCCCAAGGCAGCTCTGTCTCCATTACTTCCCATTTTCTGATAGAACGTGAAGAGACTGAAGAAGAACATAATTGAACTGTCCACTCGTCAATGATCTGGCCTTGCCAGAGAGATCTTGCCAAACTGGATGACTTATTACTCTCATGTCCCATTACCTTTTCCAGGCTTGGTCTTTACTTAAACTTTTCTCCACCTGGCATGACTTTTCCTTTTTCCCTGGAGGGTTTGTTAAAACACAGATTCCTGGGCTCGTGCCTGAGAAATTCTGATGTGTTAGGTCAGGAACAGGGCTCAAGAATTTGCATTTCCAATAAGCTTCCAGGGGCTGGTGATGCTTCTGGTCCAAGACTGTAAATTCAAGTAGGCTTGCTCTTGTATAGATTATAAGAGTGATTAAAATGCTTGGGGAAGTGGTGCCTGGGTGGCTCAGTTGGTTAAGCCGCTGCCTTTGGCTCAGGTCATGATCCCAGGGTCCTGGGATCAAGTCCCGCATCTGGCTCTCTGCTCAGCAGGGAACCTGCTTCTCCTCCTGTCCCTGCCTGCCTCTCTGCCTACTTGTGATCTCTGTCTGTCAAATAAATAAAATCTTTAAAAAATAAAATAAAATAAAATGCTTGGGGAAGTCCATTCTGGATCATGGTTTTTTTTAAAAAATGAGATGTCACACTTCTGGAGGTGTTGGTGAAAACTTAGGCATCCATGCAAATGTGCAACATATCCCTTCCTAAGCTGAAGTAATTATAAGTGGACTAAGACCATATGACATGAGGACACCATAGAGAGGAAGAGAGGAAAAGCAAAGGTAAACATGGGGACATGGGATACGGTAGCATGTTCAGAGCTGCCAAGAAATGACTTGCTGGTGAATTCCTCAAAGATATCTGCATCTGATGGATCTCCTTTGCTTCTCTGAAAAAATGTGGACAGTAAACATTTCATTTGTGAAGATGAAAGAAATATGGGTTTGGTGTGTCCAACACAATTTCTGGCACATGGTAGTTGCTCAATAAGGAGTAATCCCAGAAGGCATCTCCAGAAAAATGGTGATTGCATGCTTCCATTTTCAGGATTGCAGAAGAGACAGGTGACAAAGTCTACAACCCATCTGCACTTGGAGATCTAATATGAGGCCGCCAATCTTGGAACCAGCCCCCTCCCAGCCGCAAAGGGCAATAGCTTCAAACGAAGAAAGAATGAAAAATAAACCCACTGCTCAGGATGAAACAGCACTGAACGAAGGAGATAAACAGTGTATGAAAACATTTGTCTCAGACTGCATAACTCCATGTTGTTTCTTTTGTGAGTTTTTAATGAAATTCACGTTGTCTGTAGGATAAAAAAAAAATACCTCAAAAGGAGAATGTAATTATGGAAGTCCCAAATTTTTAATATCCCCAGGTACTTACAAGAAGACATACATTTTTTCTTTGAAGGAATGTAACCTCAAGTCAAGCTCTCCTCAAATTCCTCCAGATGAATTAGCAAGGAAAATGATTTCACAGCTAAATACACACATGTACACACTTACATGCATGAAACATACATGGAAATAGGACAATGTGAGAAGAACCAGAAGAAGCAGCAACTGGCAAAATAATATTTGCAAGGGTGTAAATAATTTTGGGATTATCAATAAAGCAAATAAGAAATGAAATCAGAAAAAGTGGTTGAATGAATCATCTTTGTATTTCCCAGTTACTTGCATGTAGTAATTACTCAAGTAATATTAGTTGACAGAAAGCCACAAAAAAGATACCTGCTTGTGTAGTAGAAATTATCAAAATTAAATGCTTCAGGAATGTTGGGAGATAGTAGTCAATTACATTCTCCTGGCAACAATCAATTGGCATCAAGGAGTACCTTATCCCTAGAAGTTAATGGGTTAGTAATCCAACACCCTCTCTGAGCCTGCTAGAGCAGCTCTTCTCACTGATCCCTTTGCAAAGTTAAATATTTAAGGAAAGTTCTGAAGGGTCTAGGCTCTTTGCTAGCCCTGGGCACACCTCCATTAACCCTGAAGACTTCCTTTAGACTTTGCCATAAGTTGCTCAGTCACTTGGCAGTGGGAGAGCAAGGATAGATGCTGCCTACATAAATGAGAAATCCCAAGCTTTGTGATTGTTAAAAATAAGACATTTTTTTCTGAAATTGACTATAGAGATAAATTTAGACCTGAATCTTTAAACTTGGGATCAACAGACATTTGGGGACGCATTATGGGGATTTAGGGGGTCTGTGAACTTATGTACCAAAAATTTTACATATTTCTGGGGAGAGGATCCAGACATATTAGTTTCAGAGGGGCCCATGGCTCCAAAAAAGATTATAGAAAGATTAATTTTTAAAAGATTTTATTTGAGAGAGAGAGAAAGAATGAACGAGAGCATAAGAGCAGGAGGAGGGAGAAACAGACTCCTTGCTGAGCAGGGGATCATGACCTGAGCCAAAGGCAGATGCTTAACTGACTGAGCCACCCAGGTGCCCCTAGAAAGATTAATTTTTATATGTTTTCCTTTCTTAAAAAATTGGGGATCTGAGAGCTAGAAAGCTAAAATGATTTGCCCAATGTCACAACTTGATGTGTACATCTGCTTTCTCATTGCCAGCCATATGTATCTCAGGGGACAAGTCTGTCCATTCAAAAATTGTGTCTTTGGTTAAGGCACCTAGAGAGCGGGTCAGGAGTATATACAATATCGATGATCTCTCTCAACAGAAGAGAGTATCTCCGAAGTTTGCCAAACTTCCCCAGTAACTTGCCAGTCTGAAACTTACTCATATAAAATGTCTCCATTTCCTTCTTTGCAAATTACTGCACAGATGCACGTTTTCCATTATACTTGGATTATTCTACCTCAGGGATCCAACCTGTACCCCAGACAGATCCTAAATCTCCATCCACCTGCAGACACATCCTTCTTCTCTGGTATTTGCACAGGGAGCCAAAGCAAGGGTTTGGCTTTGGCAGTTTTTCAGATTTGGTCAGACAACTCTGAAATGCATACTGAGGCTGCTAAGAATCAGTACTTGCCTTCCCCATGGAATCCTAATCAGCAGGCTTACAAGTAGCATTAGAGGTACCTTATAAGACGAGCAGCTTTCCCTTTGCAAGTGCAGTTTGGTAAGAGGAGCATGGACTGGGTTTGCCACTTGCTAGCAATGGGATCAGAGTGTGTCTCTTTGGCTCTCACTTTAAAGTGAAATGGAATCTTTTTTTTTTTTTAAAGATTTTATTTATTTATTTGACACAAAGAGAGAGAGAGAGAGAGATCACAGCTAGGCAGAGAGGTAGTTAGAGAAACAGGCTCCCTGCTGAGCAGACGGCCCGATGCGGGGCTCGATCCCAGGACCCTGAGATCATGACCTGAGTCAAAGGCAGAGGCTTAACCCACTGAGCCACCCAGGTGCCCCTGAAATGGAATCATTTTAAGTGGATTGGGTATGCTTTCATGTATAACCTAGGCATTGGAAAATGGCCTTGTTTCATTGAATAGCTGATAAAAAATTGCTGTGCCATATAGTTCATAATCTATTTTTAAAAAATGTGGGCTTCATATGTAGTTTGCCCACTGAGCGCTTAGAACTGAAATTAAACATAGGTGATGCACTATAGAAAAAATAATACTACTTATCTCACACAGCATTGTTGCAAAGGGGTGAATAATTAATGGTGCCTGAAGCTTCCATCAGACCAGGGCTGGTTTTAGTTAACTTTGTATCCAAGCTCTAACAGTTGCCATTTACGCAATTCTGGCTGATTTACTGAACCTCCTTGGGTGTCATTTTCATGATCTGTAAAACGGGAACAGTGACAGTACCTATCTCATTAGTTGTGAGGTTTAAATGAGGTACTAAATGTAATGTGCTTAGAGCAATTATTTAAGTTTTTAGTCATTACTATTTTGGGGTGCTTGGGTGGCTCAGTCATTTAAGTGTCTGTCTTTGGCTCAGGTCCTGATCCCAGGGTCCTGGGATGGAGCCCTGCATGGGGCTCTCTGCTCAGTGGAGAGCCTGCTTCTCCCTGTCCCTCTGCCTGCAGTTCCCCCCACTTATACTTGCTCACCCTCTGTCAAATAAATAAATAAAATCTTTAAAAATATATTATTTTTATCATAACCATTACAATTCATGCTCACAATGCCTATTACTGGCCCTAATATTTACAGACGACCAATGGTATTTTTCAAATTAGTGAATATTGAATAACCAGTTTGACACCTGGAACACAATAGGTGCTCAGTAAATGCGTTTTGACTGAGCGGATGAGCTACCACTGTGTTTGGTACATGGTAGGCACTTAAAAACCATAGGTGAGTCTGAACCAGGCTGGGTTCTTCGGAAGACCCTGTCTCCTTCTGCCCACCCTGGGGGGGAGGGTCTAACCCTCCCTCCAAGAGTAGCGAGTGACAGTAGGACTCTTGAAAAGAGTCACTCCCCAGTGACAGCAGGACTCTTGAAAACTACCCAGACAGCCCTGCTCTCAGCCCTGCCTTCATCAGTGAGATGCCTTTGGCAAAATCCAAGGGTGCAGCTGCTGGAACAGGGTATGTGGTCCCAAGGGAGGAAGGGGAGCTAACGTCTGGGATCAGCAGCCCCAAAGCCAGGATGATGGGTGCCTGGTGGCTTTTTCCCTCCAACCACAGGCAGCTGCCTTGGGAGTCCTCAGCCTCACTCTGGTGAGCCACAGGCAGGGGAGCCCTTTGTAAAACCATGACCTATCTCCCCCGATTTTCTACCTCTTGGGCCTGGAATAAAGGAAGAACTTAATAATACCCTGACCACCTACAGGCTCTCTCAGTAACTGTGTAAAACTGGGTGAGTTATTTCCAAATCTGGGTGCCTCACTCACTTCTGAACTGGGGGTTGAAATAGTCCCTGCCTCCCAGCGTTGTTGTGGTGTATTAAATGTGTTAACACGTTATGTGCCGAGAACAGTGCCTGGGGTAGTCAGCTGACGTCTTGAGCAACACGGGTTTGAACTGTGTGGGTCCACGTATAGTGGGTTGTTTCTTATAACTATACATAATTTTCTTAATAGCATTTTCTTTTCTCCAGCTTACTTTATTCTAATAATGCTGTAGGTAATACATAAATCATAGAAAATATATGATAATTGACTGTTATCAGTAAGACTTGTGATCAACAGTATGTGCTCAGTAGTTAAGGGGAGGGGTCAGTGCTCCTAACCCCCACCTTGTTCAAGGGTGAGCTGTAGTAAGCTGGTCATGTGAGTAGCAGTTGATAT
The DNA here is from genome assembly GCF_922984935.1 of Meles meles. Classification (NCBI taxonomy): domain Eukaryota; kingdom Metazoa; phylum Chordata; class Mammalia; order Carnivora; family Mustelidae; genus Meles; species Meles meles. The sequence goes on from NC_060068.1 coordinate 99,365,914, forward strand.
TGGTCATTGCTGAGTCTCAGAGACTCAGCAAATTACTCTCCTTCGCTTCCCTCTGAAGTTAGCTGTCAACTCCCAGGCTCAAAAGAACGTGGTATGCAATGACTGTAAAGGACCGCGTACCTTTAGGAGAAGAATGGAATCATTACATTGGGCTCACTCTCCCTTACATTTGGCTGACAGCCTTGTGTTCACCACACAGCTTATTAGCAAGAGAAGATACCGGGGGCACCGCAGGTAGAGTTGCTGAAAACTTGCTCAACATTAGTGGTGACTCTACAACCTCTTGGGCCTCTCCTCCTTTGCTATTTAAGGTTGTGTCCCTTTCTCGGGTTTGTTGCCATGCTTTGGAAAATGGCTAGATTTTCAGGGGCTTTGCGAGCTTGCCTGAGCTGGTTTCCCCTACAAGGCGTGGTTCTGGGCACCCACGGCTCCTGCGTGAAAGAAACCACCCTTCCCAGTACAGATACCCACTCCTCCCTGGCCCTCCTCCTGAGGAATCTTCAGAGGCTCTCAGCAAAGCCTACAACGAACAGGAAAAAAAATGAACCTATTTCAGACATTTTACTTCTTCAATTTTAATTCTTCACTGAATTTTAAGTGTTTATTTACCAGGAATTTGTTTGTGTTTTGGTATCTCAGTGGACACCATTCTTCCATAAAAGATATTCCCCTCAGTCTTACTGCCCATGAGTGGTCTTCATGGACCAGGAGTGGTGGTACCTGTGGTTTAGCTGCTTTGCTCTTCTCAGCCTGGCAAACTCTGAGGGAGGAAACACCATTGGCACCATTTTACAGATAAGAAAATGGAGGCTGAGAGATTTAAACCCTTGTCCAAGATGATATGCTCAGTAAGTGTCAGGCCTGGGGCTGGAACTCAGATCGGCGCACCTTCAGAGCCTATGTTCTTTTTTTTTTTTTTTTTAAATTTTATTTGACAGAGAGAGATCACAAGTTGGCAGATAGGCAGGTGGAGAGAGAGGGGGAAGCAGCCTCCCTGCTGAGCAGAGAGCCCGATGAGGGGCTTGATCCCAGGACCCTGAGATCATGACCTGAGCCAAAGGCAGAGGCTCAACCCAGTGAGCCACCCAGGCGCCCCAGAGCCTATGTTCTTGATCACTAAGTGTGGCTGGCCCTCTGCAGACTTCTTCCCAGGGGCAGGCAACACAAGGAGGCAGGGTGACATGGCAGGGAGGGTAAGACCCCTTCCTGTGGTCTGTGTACCATGAGTCCGCTTATTCCCTGAGTTCCGGAGCTGCTCTGTTGCTGGAGCTCAGTCGAGGATCTGCTACGTGAGACTTCACTAATACTAAACCTCTTTTTTTAGGGAAGCTGTCTTAGTGAAGTAGAGCCTATCTAGGAGACTCTGATAAAAGGTTCAATGGTGGTAACCCAAACTTCTTTATTCCCTCCAGTTTCTAGAGGACCGCTGCATATGCATATATAATCTTCTTGTGTCTTCCTAAGAATCCACAGGGGTTCCCTGGGCACAGCTCTGGGGGGCTTCACTCTGAGTCAACAGCTTAGGGGTATATCATGTGGGCACGTGGAGGGGGCTCCAAATTACCTACTTGCCTGAGTTACATCACCTCTCTGAGCTACAGATTCCTCATCCAGGAAATGGGCATGAGAAAACCCTAATAACAAGACAATGTAAAGACATTCTAGGGGTGTCCAGGTGGCTCAGTGGTTAAGCATCTGCCTTTGGCTCAGGTGATGATCCTGGAGTCTCAGTTTCAAGTCCCACATCGGGCTTCCTGCTCAGGAGGGAGTCTGCGTCTCCCTCTCCTTGCACACTCACACACTCTCTCTCATTCTCTTTCTCTCAAATAAATAAGTGTAAGCTTAAAAAAAAAAGACATTTTAGAATTCTTAGGATTGTATCTGCAAAGAGTAGATGTTAAGTGAACCCCGGCTGCTCACGCTACTACTCAGCTGATACCATTTATGTCACATGCACATTTTCATATCCATCTTCTGTCACCCACAATGTTTAGTATAACCATGTATATTTAACAACAATAATAATGGTAATAATAATATAAAGTCCCTAGGTCTGTTATAGAATAACACCAAAATCAATGGCAGTAAAAATGATCAGTATCACACGGCGCATTTGCTAAAATCCAGTCTCTGAACTGAATTTATAATTCTCGGAGACTCATTGCTGACTCCAAAGTATAAGGAAATCATCATCATAACCAACATTTATTGGGGCGCCTGGGTGGCTTAGTCGGTTGAACATCCTGCTCCCGAATTGAGCTCAGGTCATGATCTCAGGGTCATGAGATGGAGCTGTGTCAAGCTCCACGCTGAGCACGGAAGCTGCTTGAAATGTTCTCTCTCCCTCACTCTTTCTGCCCCTCCCCACCTCCAGCTTGCACTGTTTCTTTCTCTCTCTCTCTCTAAAAAATACAAATTGAAATAAAAACCCTAACAATTTTTAAGCTTCTCCATATTTAGGAATCTGAAAAAAAATAGTTCTGTTTTCTATTTGCCTGTCTATTTGATACTCATGTAGGTACTTTCAAGAAGCCAAGCATAAGCATCTTACGCAACAGGATAAAGTCCCACCCTACTCTGCCTTCATCACTTCCTGGCCATTTGGATTTTATTTATTTATTTATTTACTATTTTAAAAATATTTTATTATTTTTAATAATTAAATATTAATTATTTATTTATATTTAATTATTAAAATAATGAAATAAAATATTTAAAAAATATTTATTATTTCAGGGGTACAGGTCTGTGAATCATCAGTCTTACACAATTCACAGCATTCACCATAGCACATACCCTCCCCAATGTCCATTACTCAGCCACCCTATCCTTCCCACCCACCACCCCTCCAGCAAACCTCAGTTTGTTTCCTGAGACCAAAAGTCTCTTAAGATTTATCTCCCTCTCTGGTTTCATCTTGTTTCATTTTTCCCTCTTTCCCCCATGATCCTTGGTCTTGTTTCTCAAATTCCTCATATCAGTGGGGTCACGTGATAACTGTCCCTCTCTGATTATTTCAGTTAGCATAATACCCTCTAGTTCCATACATGTCATTGCAAATGGCAAGATTTTGGAATTTTTTTTTTGATGGCTGCATAGTATTCCATTGTATACAGATACACCACATCTTCATCCATTCATCTGTTGATGGACATCTAGTCTCTTTCCATAGTTTGGCTGTTGTGGACATTGCTGCTATAAACTTTCGGGTGCACGTGCCCCTTCAGATAACTACATTTGTATCTTTAGGGTAAATACCCAGTAGTGCAATACGTTAGTAGCTCTATTTTCAACATTTTGAGGAACCTCCATGCTGTTTTCCAGAGTGGTTGCACCAGCTTGCATTCCCACCAACAGTGTAGGAGGGTTCCCCTTTCTCTGCATCCTCGCTGACGCCTGTTGTTTCCTAACTGGTTTATTTTAGCCATTCTGACTCATGTGAGGTGGTATCTCGCTATAGTTCTGATTTGTATTCCCCTGACGCTGAGTGAACTTGAGCAGTTTTTCATGAGTCTGTTGGCCGTCTGGATGTCTCCTTTGCAGAAATGTCTGTTCATGTCCTCTGCCCATTTCTTGATTGGACTATTTGTTCTTTGGGTGTTGAGTTTGATAAGTTCTTTATATATTTTGGATATTAGCCTTTATCTGATATGTCATGTGCAAATATCTTCTCCCATTCTGTCGGTTGTCTTTTGGTTTTGTTGACTGTTTCCTTTGCTGTGCAAAAGCTTTTGATCTTGATGAAGTCCCAATAGCTCATTTTTGCCCTTGCTTCCCTTGCCTTGGGTGATATTTCTAGGAAGAAGTTGCTGTCTGACCATTTGGTTTTGACAATTATTTAGACACAAGGTTGTTGTGGGGATTCAAAAAGAATAACTGTTATTGTTGTCATTATTATTGTTATAATTATTGAAAAATAATGGGAAGCAGCAGATTAGGAGGACATGTATATTGAATTACACCTGTCTCCACTCCTTCTGTGTCTATGCAAATGTAACCTAGAAAGAAGGAAAGGAAAAGCCATCAAACCTAGGCAGATGTCATTGTTTAGGTAGCTGTAAACTCCTGTTTCTCCCCCTTTCCAGCAGTTAAGTTCTTCTTGGCTGAGAAACTTCTGTATTTGTGTTTAGGCTCACTCAGACTAAATTTGTTTCCACTGTGAATAGAATGAAATGACATGTGAGAAACGTCTCATCTCTGTTTTCCTTATTAGTTATGTAACGTGACATTTTTAAAGAGTGAGGGCTGGGATATTTTTTTTTTTACACTTATCATTTGGTGCATTTCAAAATTAAACAAATAGCCTGAGAATTTATATCTCAACCATAAAAGCTTTAATAGCTTAGAATATATTAAAAAAAGCATTAGGAAAACATTATTTTGCTCAGCAACAGGATTTTAAGTTCTATGAGGAAGGCCTGCTAATATCTCTCTTCCCTTTGTCTAGAGGCTGGTACAGTTTTCTGTACTCACAAGAGGCTTGATAAATGTATAAATGCAGGGTATTGGGTTTTTTTAGCTGAATAACTGAATAAATAAAAGAACTCATCTTAATACTCATAATGAGTATTAAGCACTTGATTTGGCGCAGCTTTAAAAATTCCAGGGTTTGTATGATTCTTTGTAAGGTCTGGGCAGTATAGGAGCAGGCTGGCTTATTATTGTTAGCAGCAAATAGAAAACAAGAGCTATCATGTTTGAGTCCCTACTGTGTGCCAAGCATGTATTGGAAGTGTTACAGATAGTATCTCTTTTGGCCCTCACCCAGACTCCATGAGGTCATTATCGAATCCATTTTATAGGTGAGAAAACCGAGGGTTGGAGAGGAGCAGAAGTTTCCAAGTTTACAGAGCTTGTAAGTGACAGGGCTGGCTTTCCAAACCATGTCTACCTGACTTTGAAACCCACGTTCTTTCCAGGTATATCATAACCCTTCTGCCTAGGTCAGCCGGGCCTTTTCTGTATCAGGGTTGCATTCAGAGCTGGAACATCTCTAGGAAGGCAGTAGGATAAAAATACCCAGCTCCTCTACTCTTTGACCTGCCTGGGGACTGCTTGCAATCCCCAGCTAGACTCAGCTAGAAATGAGTGCCAGAAAATATCATTAAAATCCCATCAGTCCCCTGGAACGATCAAGTCTACAGACATATTTGATCTTTGAAAAGCTCCTTATAGATCTGAATAGAAAGGCATTTCATTTGGAAGCCCAGGCCACTTTACATGAGATCAAAGAAGGAAGGAGTTCCCTTGTGGGCTTAAAGATGCATTAAATGCTAACAGAGCCCAATCTAGCTCCTTTCCCTTTGTCTTCTTTTTTGGGGGAAGGATCAGTTTTGCATAGATGCACTGTGGAAACTCAAATGGAAGGCATAATCCATGAATGAGGTTACTGGGTTGTATGTGTGACCCACAGTGCCTTCTGCATTTTAATTAGGAACTTTGGAACTTATGACCATTATTTCTTCTGCTGTGCTCCCCTTGCTTAAAGTTAATTAAATTTGCTGCTCTCCAGATGCTCAGCTCCCAGTGCCCTGAGGAAGGGAACTGTCTGTGTGTCAAGGCCCCAGAGCTGACAGGAAGAGTCACCAGATTGTTGTTCAGCCTCGGGATGGCCTGGCCTCCCAAGACCTTGCTGCTGTCCCCACAGCTAAACACTGAGGAGTCTCTGACTGTCAAGGACACAGAGACAGTCATTCTCCACTCTGGGCTTCCACAGAATGTGGCCATGCATCTAGTGAAGTGTTTTCTCTACCTTTCACCACCAGGAGTCACACAGCTACAGCAGGAGTCCTAAAGCTAACATGGGCTGAGCATTTCTTCCTTGCCAGGCAGATGGATCTGTGAACCGGCTCATGAAATTAACTCATTACATCCTTTCAACATTCCTATGAGGTAGATTTTATTATCATCCTCATTGTATTTTTGAGAAAATGAGACACAGAGAGGTTAGTTAGTTAGTACCTTGCCTATGGCAACACAACTAGTAAGATACCTATCCATTGACCCAACAAGCTGCTGCCCATTGATAGCCCAAACTACAGTACAAGAACACACAGAAGAGACCCATACCCTTCATCTCCCTCTTCTCCAGGAGTGACCTATCCAAAGCTAATAGAGAAAACCAAAAACCCAAACCAAAAACAAACAAAAATTATCTATAAAGATAATTTCACACATACCTTCAAATCATTTCATCATTAGCAAAGGCTTACTCAGAATTCTCTGATAGAATGCTAGAAAACTGCTGCCCCCAATATATGTCATTTAGTAGCCACATTAAAAAGTAAGCAGTAGACACAAATAATTTTAATAATATATTTTATTTAAACTAATAGATTCAAATTATTATCATTTTGATATGCATCCCATATAAAAACTATTAACAACATATTTTATATTCTTATTAATCATCTAAGTTTTTAAGATCTGGTGTATGTTTTACAGCACATCTCAATTTTACATAGCCACATTGCAAATAATCAATTGACACACTTAGCTAGTAGCTACCACATTAGACAACACAACCCTGGAAAGTTGCTGTGGGGAGGTGAATACCTGGGGTTTCCACTCTCAAGGAAACAACAGGGAAAGACAGACAAGATCATGATGATGCCAGCACAATTTAGAAAATACAGTCACAGAGAAGACATAGAGTATGTTGGGAGGACACAAGAGGGACCACAATGCAGCCTGCCAAAGGGGAAACACAGGGATGACCTCTGGAAGATCTGGTGTTTTACCTAACTCAAATGATGAGTAGAAGTAAGTCAGATAAAGGTTTTCAGGAGAAAGGGGATGGTTTTGTGCAAAAATCTGAGAAAGCATGGACTGCTCAGGGAAATGCACATAGCTGAGTGTGTTTGGAGGTGTGAGGGGAGGCTCTGTGGCATGATGATAATGGACATGGATTTAAATCATGACTCTATCATTTAGTTGGAAAAGTGACTTGCTTCTGTAAACTTTAAGTTCCTCCTCTGCAGAATGAGAATAATAACATTTACTTTAATATTCTCTCAAGGATTATACACCTAATGTATTAAACACTCTTGGCTAATAGTAGATGGCTAAGGAAGGGTAAATCTAATAATTAAGGGAGAATTTGAGACAGGTGAGACTGTAGAAATAACCAGGAGTGAGATCATGGGAAGTCTCATGGATCGTATGAAAATATCGAGAACTTTCTTCTGAGAGCAGTAGAGTCAGAGTTTTTAGGAAAGGGGACTTTTTGTTTGTTGAATCACTTGTTTAGCAAAGATTTCATGAACATTTACCATGTGCCCAACATTATTCTATGCACAGAAATATAGTGATGAACAAGTGACAAGTTTTTTGCCATGAAGAAGCATGGATTCTAGAGAGATGAGACAGTCTAACACAAGTAACCAAGTCATTAAGTAATATCAGTATGTTTTAGTTTTAGTATCTCAAGTGGAGACAATATTGGAATAAGGGCTTCGCCCAGTGGACTGTGAATTAATTGAGCAGCTTGAATTGAAAGCTCAAATTTACCCCCAAAGTGTCTTCCATATTGTCTGGGATCTGCAGTGACTTGAGGAGGGCCAAGGCTTGGCTCTAGCCATTGTGTGCAACCAATGCCTTCTGGCAATAGTGAACTGAGGAGTTATTGGTGATGATAACTCATGTAAAGAGTTCCAGTTTCCCCTAAGTGTGCTTAAAAGAAGGGCTCTGGCTCTAGGGATATGATAAGCTCAGGTTAGAATCCTGGTTGTACAATATAATACCAACTATAGCAGATAATCTCAAACAATGGCTGACATTAATCCTTCCATCTTGTCTGTGCATGCTGATCCATCCATCAGGAGGGAGAGTCTGTCTCCCTTCCCCTTGAATCTAGGCTGTACTGCTTCGTGGCCTACCTTGAAAAACAAACCAAAAGCACAATTAGATACCACCTCACACTGGTCAGAAGGGCTTAAATTAATGACTCTGGAAACAACAGATGTTGGCAAGGATGTGGAGAAAGGAGAGCCCCCTGAACTCTTAGTGGGAATACAAACTGGTGCAACCGCTCTGGAAAATAGTATGGAGGTTCCTCAAAAAATTAAAAATAGAACTACCCTATGACTCAGCAATTGCATGACTAGGTATTTACCCAAAGGGTACAGAAATACTGATTCGAAAGGGCATCTGCATGCTGATATTTATAGAAGCATTATCTATAATAGCCAAACTATGGAAAGAGCCCAGATGTCCATCAACTGATGAATGAATAAAGAAGATGTGGTATATATACATACAGTGGAATACTATGCAGCCATCAAAAGAATGAAATCTTGCCATTTGCAATGCTGTGGATAGAATGAGAGTGTCTTATGCTAAGCAAAATAAGTCAGTTAAAAAAGACAAATGCCATTTTGAGGAACCTCCATGCTGTTTTCCAGAGTGGTTGGACCAGCTTGCATTCCCACCAACAGTGGAGGAGGGTTCCCCTTTCTCCACATCCTCGCCAGCATCTGTCATTTCCTGACTTGTTAATTTTAGCCATTCTGACTGGTGTGAGGTGATATCTCATTGTGGTTTTGATTTGTATTTCCCTGATGCCAAGTGACGTGGAGCACTTTTTCATGTGTCTGTTGGCCATCTGGATGTCTTCTTTGCAGAAATGTCTGTTCATGTCCTCTGCCCATTTCTTGATTGGATTGTTTGTTCTTTGGGTGTTGAGTTTGCTAAGTTCCTTATAGATTTTGGATACTAGCCCTTTATCTGATATGTCGTTTGCAAATATCTTCTCCCATTCTGTCAGTTGTCTTTTGGTTTTGTTAACTGTTTCCTTTGCTGTGCAAAAGCTTTTGATCTTGATGAAATCCCAATAGTTCATTTTTGCCCTTGCTTCCCTTGCCTTTGCCGTTGTTCCTAGGAAGATGTTGCTGCGGCTGAGGTCGAAGAGGTTGCTGCCTGCATTCTCCTCAAGGATTTTGATGGATTCCTTTCTCACATTGAGGTCCTTCATCCATTTGGAGTCTGTTTTCGTGTGTGGTGTAAGGAAGTGGTCCAATTTCATTTTTCTGCATGTGGCTGTCCAATTTTCCCAGCACCATTTATTGAAGAGGCTGTCTTTTTTCCATTGGACATTCTTTCCTGCTTTGTCGAAGATGAGTTGGCCATAGAGTTGAGGGTCGATTTCTGGGCTCTCTATTCTGTTCCACTGATCTATGTGTCTGTTTTTGTGCCAGTACCATGACCCAGCAATTGCACTACTGGGTATTTACCCTAAAGATACAAACATAGTGATCCGAAGGGGCACGTGTACCCGAATGTTTATAGCAGCAATGTCTACAATAGCCAGACTATGGAAAGAACCTAGATGTCCATCAAAAGATGAATGGATCAAGAAGATGTGGTATATATACACAATGGAATACTATGCAGCCATCAAAAGAAATGAAATCTTGCCATTTGCGACGACGTGGATGGAACTAGAGCGTATCATGCTTAGTGAAATAAGTCAATCGGAGAAAGACAACTATCATATGATCTCCCTGATATGAGGACATGGAGAAGCAACATGGGGGGGTAGGGGGATAGGAGAAGAATAAATGAAACAAGATGGGATTGGGAGGGAGACAAACCATAAATGACTCTTAATCTCACAAAACAAACTGGGGGTTCCTGGGGGGAGGTGGGATTGGGAGAGGGGGAGCGGGCTATGGACATTGGGGAGGGGAGGCGAACCATAAGAGACTATGGACTCTGAAAAACAACCTGAGGGTTTTGAAGGATCAGGGGTGGGAAGTTGGGGGAACAGGTGGTGGGTAATGGGGAGGGCACGTTTTGCATGGAGCACTGGGTGTTGTGCAAAAAGAATGAATACTGTTACGCTGAAAAAATAAATAAAATGGAAAAAAAAAAAGACAAATGCCATATGATTTCACTCATATATGGAATTTAAAAAATGAAACAGGTGAACATAGAGGAAGGGAAGGAAAAATAAAATAAGATAAAAACAGAGGCAGGAAAACCACAAGAGACTTGTAAATATAGGAAACAAACTGAGGTTTGCTGGAGGGGAGGGGGGTTGGGGGATGGGGTAACTGGGTGATGGACATTAAGGAGGGAACTTGATGTAATGACCACTGGGTGTTATATACAACTGATGAATCACTAAACTCTATCCCATGAAATTAATACTTCACTATATGTTAACTAACTAGAATTTAAATAAAATCTTGAAAGAAAAAAAATTGAGGGAAAATGATGTCCTCCTAGTTCCAGACATGGGATGCTTTCAAATATGTGAAGAAAAGCATTAGACAAGAGTAAATATCCACTCATTGTAACACCCAACAAATTAACAATAGAAGAAACTACCTTATTCTTACAACGGGCATTTGTAAAAAATCTACAGCTAACTTTAATCTTTACTGAAATATTAAATCAATATTAAAACTTGATCAATATTAGATCAAGAAGGATGGAAAGATGCCCATTCTAATTACTACCATGTCTGTATGACATTGTACTACCAGTTCTGGTTGTTAAAATAATTCAAGAAAAAGAGATAGAAATATAAAAATTGGAAAGGAAGAATTAATACTCTCTTCAGAATTGAAGTAAATGCTTATATTGAAAGTTCTAAGGAAAATTAAAAACAACTACAGGAAATAATAAGTCAGTTTAAATAAATCCTATGTTTATATACTAGTGGAAAATATTGGAAATAAATTTAAAAAGCCATTCCATCAGGGGCCCTGGCTGGCTTGTCAAGGGAGCATGCAACTCCTGATCCCGGGGACATGAGTTCAAGCCCTATGCTGGGCTTAGAGCTTACTTAAAAAAAAAAAGCAATTCCTTTTATAGTAACATCAAATATATATATATATATATATATGTATATATATATATATATACACACACACACATATAATATGTAAGCATATATTTATAAAATATTTAAGCATAAATTTAACAAACGACCTCTATACAATAAATAATAGAATGTTGTTGAAGAAATTAAAGAAGGCTTAAGTGTTCATGGATAGAAAGACTCCATATTATTAAGATGTTAATTCTCTCCAAATGAATCTACAGATAAATGTATCCCAAATCATAATCTCAGCAGATATGTTTTAGATAATTGATAAATTGATTCTGAAATTTATGGAAAAACAAAGAACCTAAATAATAGAAATCAATCTTGAGCTAGAACAATGTTGGAAAATTTACACGACTGGAGTTCATGATTTATCGTAAATACACAGGAATCAAGGTAATGTGACGCTAATATAAGGGTTGGCACATAGATCAATAGAGCAGAACAAAGAGGCAGAAAAAGATCCACACATGGATTTTTTTTCCCAGCAAAGGCATTAAAGGAAGCAAGTGGAGAAAGAAAAGTCTTTTCAACAGATCAAGTAAGAATAACTGCTTACCCGTAAGAAAAATAATGAAGCTCAATCCTTGTACAAATTGCATAAAACTTTAGAGTAAAACGTAGTAGAATACCTTCTTAACTTAAGGGTCATAAAGTATTCCTTAGAAAAATAACAGAAAGGAATAACCATGAAAGAAATGAGATAAATTGGAGTTCTTCAATATTAAAAACTTCTGCCTGTCAAAAGCCAGCATTTAACAAATGAATAGCAAGGCATAAACTGGAAGAAAATACAAAATGTCTTTCTGGTGAAGGGCTGGTTTCTAGGTTCTATAAATAATTCTTGCAGCTCAGTAATGAAAAGATAAACACCCTCCCAAAAACTGGGTAAAAGACTCGAACAGACACTTCACAAAGGAAGATATATGGATGGCCAATAAACACATGAGAAAGTGCTTAACATCATTTGTCGTCAGAAAAATACAAATTATAACCACAGTGAAATGACTACAGGCCTCCTACAATGGTTAAAATTAAAAGACTGATACCAAATGTGGATGTAGTTTTAGAGCAAATGGGCCTCTCATTTGTTGCTGGTAGAAATCTAAATGGTGTGATGACATCAGAAATGCTTACACTGCCTCTCACTTAAGTAAACATACACCCTTAAGAAAGGAAAAGAGAAGTTGAACAAAGACTGGTACTAAAAGTCTTAGAAGCTTTATTCCTTTTTAAAAAGACTTATGTATTTACTTTAGAGAGAGCCAGAGTGAGAAAGTAGGGGGAGGGGCAAAGGGAGAGAATCCTAAGCCGACTCCCTGCTGAGCACAGAGCTCATCTCCAGGCTGGATCCCACAACCCTGAGATCATGCCTGAGCCTAAACCAAGAGTCAGACTGCACCATGCGGGGTCCTGCAGCTAAAGCGGCGGTCAGGTGAAGAATGAATAAATGAAGGCTGGTATGCCTGCGCAGTAGAATGCTACATCACAATGAAAAGAAACACAGACCGCCAATACACAGCAACACGGAGGACTTTCAGAAATAGTATCGTGACCGAAATAAAGCTTATCAAGCAGAGTATATACTATGGGATTACATTTAAATGAAATTCTCAGCCAGACAATAGTACTCTGAGGTGGGGAAAAAAAAAATCTGAATAGTGGTTGCCTCTGGTAATGGACGTGAGAGTAGCTACTGACTGGAGCAGTCTAAGAAACTTTCCTGGGGTTGAAGGCAGCGTTCTGTATCTTGATAGCAGTTTGGGTTATAAGGGTGTGCGATTTCATCAAAACTCGGCAAAGGCCTAGTTAAGATTTTTGCACTTTATTGTGTATAAATTTTACATCAGAAGAAAAAAAAAACTGTAAACATAGAAATGTAGTTGAAGCTATGCATCCTGAAATCTTTAGGAAAAAGGGTTCTCACGTGGGCAATTTACTGTAAAATGTGTCAAAAATGAAATGGTTTGATGAATAGATAGAAGGATGGAAATTAGAGACACTAGAGCACTAGATTGATGTTCTGTGGGTGAATAGCTGGGTGCTAGCTGTGAAATGACCTCAACTTTTCTGTGTGCCTGAAAATTGTTATACTTTCAAGAAGCCAAGCTTCTCGGGTGACTCTAGTGTAGTAACAGCATTGCCTGGGCCTGGCAATGTCACCTTGACTTAGCCGAGGGCCTTTCCCCATAGCTGAGCAGGGAGTGTTAAAAGTGACTACGAGTGACCCTCAAGGAACTACTGTAAACAGTAAATGACTCTTAGGTTTTATTTCTTCAAGTCAGTAATTTTTTACTTAAATAAGAGAATTATAGTTGATTGTAGAATAATTATCAAAGATCTTTCCAGTCACTTCACCTCCTTTATTTGCTCTTCTGCCATCGAGGGATAATAACATACCTTTTTAACATTGAGGTTTAGGCTCTTTGAGAAAGTCAAATGTGTCTGGGTTAAAAAAAAGTAATAATAAAGACAAATAAAAATGGAAAAAAGCGGGACACCTGGGTGGCTCAGTGGGTTAAGCCGCTGCCTTCAGCTCAGGTCATGATCCCAGCGTCCTGGGATCGAGTCCCACATCGGGGTCCTTGCTCAGCAGGGAGCCTGCTTCTCCCTCTGCCTCTGCCTGCCTTTCTGTCTGCCTGTGCTCACTCTCTCTGACAAATAAATAAGTAAAATCTTTAAAAAAAAGTGGAAAAAAGCAAATGCAGCCTATTGTCAGAATTATGTACATTCAGATGGATGAGGGATGAGAGAGACCAAGTTTCCTTAATTCTCTGTCCTGGAGATATGGCTATATATGGACATACCAGAGCAGCATCATCAAGTCTGTCCTAGAACAGAGGAGGGAAGGGTCAGACACTTAGAGTCAGAATTATGGAGAATTACGCTGGCCAGGAAAGCCAGGTTCTACACAAGTCCTCTTTCTTCTGGGCAGCCGGTGTCACAAGTGGGAGGTGTTGAAAGGTTCTTCTCCCACACCTTGATTCACAGCCATCTCTTCCAGTCCTCCTGCTGCTGGGTCAGCTTGGCCATACACGGCCCTGGCATAGAGGGTTAGTGCAATCTCCTTCTCATGTGAAAATGCGAAAATCTGCAGTATTGCCAAGGAAAACATTTATTTAGCGCAAATTAGTGTCCAGTCCTTTAAATATTTCCTCTATTAACTATCATACTCTTGGAGATTTTTCCTTGTAAAGATCTTTCGGGAGGAAACCTTCATTTGCAAGCTGTTGATCAGTTCATTACATTGGATATAAAATATCATGGCAGCAGGTACCACAGTTGTCTGTATTTGCCAATGGGAGAATCCCAAAGATTTCTAGGGCTCTAAGAGTTTCATTCAAGGATGGCCAACTTGACCAGTGAAGAAGAAATGTACCACTCTGCAAAGAGCTAAATGTTTCCTCTAAATGGTAGTGCTCCTCGAAATGATACTGCCTTAAAGCATCAATTGGACTCATCAATTAACTTTACAGGTGCTTGTTTAATCCATCCATCTGTTGTAATTTCATTTTAGCCTTCTTAAAGGAACACTATTATTTTTAATTGTAACAGAATATAGCACAGTGATATTTTCTTCTCTTACTCCCTTTTCAAAGGCTGCAAGTGATACCTGTGTACATGGATGGCTTTTGGACAAAGCAGTCATTTTTAGTTTAAGAAGAGGTCCATTAACTATACCTAATACATACTCTTTGAAAAAAAAGTTGTCAGGTGACTTGGTAGAGAGGGAATCACCTGAGACATGAAGTCTTCACATCTCAGGGATTTAGGAAAAGATGGCCCTGGGAAGTTCCTGGTGTAAATAATACTCCACTCTTTTTCAAATATTTTTTCGGGTTGTATTGATTTGCTTCATGATAATAAATCTCATTTTTAACTTCTCTTAATCATTGTGATGTTCACAGGCTCTCCTAGCCACCTCTCCATTTAGTTACTCATTTTTCAAACACTTCCTGAATGCTTAGTATGTAAGCACTGCATGAAGAAATGGGGATTTGAAAAGGGGTAAGACATCACCCCTGCCCTCCAGGAGCTCATTTTCTAATTGGGGGAGTGACACATAAATAGTAAATGATTAAAAAAATGTGAGATTTATAGATTTCATGTGGCATTTTATACTTTTTCAAATGATACAAGGCAGTCAAGGAAGCAATTTTTGGTCCCATTTTATAAATGTATAATGCTCTGAGGCCCAGGGGTATGACTTCCCCACAGTCACACAGCTAGTTAGCAGTTAAAACTGGAAGTAGAACTCAGGCCTTTTCCTTGTTAACCAACGCCTTTTTTCTGTCAAAGCCCAGTGCCTATATTTAGTGATAATGCTTATTGCCTGAGTTAACTTTGAATATCTACTTTGTGCTTAAAAAAGAACCAAAATCATTTTTGCTTCAAGAAAAAAGCTGACATTCTTAATTGCAAGCTTAACCAAGTACTAGAGTATATATGTCATGTGTATAGATCATTACCAATTAAACTGGGTAGAATCAGCTGATGTAGCTAATCTTGTAGGAAGTAGTATGTGAAATTGAAACTACACTCCACTCCTCTGGGTGCTCTAGAAAAGTAGCCATTTTGTTTTGAAAGAGTAGAGCCCACAAGCCTCTAGAGGAGTAAATCCTGGATCGAGTTCCTCATTTTCTCAACACTCTTATTAATATATCCCTGGGGTAAAAACCCTCTGCCTCCAACCTCTACAACAGACTGGCCAGGTAAATCCTGCAGACCAAACCCGACCCACCACAACTTTTGTAAATAAAGCTTTATTGCAAATACTCGTGCCCACTTGTTTACAGATTGTCTCTAGCTACTTTCATGGTTAAACAGCAGAGTTGAGAAGTTATGACAGAAGTCACATAGCCCACAAAGCCTAAAATATTTACTGTCTGGCCCACTTCAGTAAAAATTTGTCAAGCTCTGCTTTGGGGAAAAAAAAGGTTTTTTCAATTTTCACACTATACAGTGATGAATGTAAACTGGTATATACTTTCTGGAAAGCATTCTGACCATCCTTATAAGAAAGTAAAAAATGTATGTATAAAAATGTATAAACAAAGTAAAAAATGTATGTGCTTTTAAAAAAATATATTTATTTATTTGACAGAGAGAGAGAGAGAGATCACAAGTAGGCAGAGAGGCAGGCAGAGAGAGAGGGAAGCAGGATCCCTGCTGAGCAGACAGTCCGATGTGGAGCTCGATCCCAGAACCCTGAGATCATGACCTGAGTCAAAGGCAGAGGCTTAACCCACTGAACCACCCAGGTGCCCTGTATGTGCTTTTTTTTTTTTTTTTAAAGATTTTATTTATTTACTCGACAGCGAGAGAGAGAGAGACCACAAGTAGGCAGAGAGGCAGGCAGAGAGAAAGAGAGAGGGAAGCAGGCTCCCTGCCAAGCAGAGAGTTCCTCTCCTGTATGGCATAGCCCTAGTTGATCCGCGGTAGGGCAGATGTAGTTGCTTCTGAGCACTTACTGCATACCAAGTATGATACTAAGCATGGTAGAGGCATAATCTCATTTAGCTTCCCAACTGAGTAAGATAAGAGTACCAATGAGAGAACTCAGTTTTGAAGAGGCTGATTTTCCAAGGTCACGTCATTAGTAAATTACAGAATATTCTGGTACTCTAATTGTTAAGCCAAATGATCTTAAACACCATGCAACACTAGGGGCAAAAAAAGAAGTGTAGGGGCGCCTGGGTGGCTCAGTGGGTTAAAGCCTCTGCCTTCTGCTCAGGTCAGATCCCAGGGTCCTGGGATTGAGCCCCGCATCGGGCTCTCTGCTCCGCAGGGAGCCTGCTTCCTCCTCTCTCTCTGCCTGCCTCTCTGCCTAGTTGTGATTTCTGTCTGTCAGATAAGTTAAAAAAAAAGTAAAAAAAAAAAAAAGAAGTGTAATGATTATCTTCTGCTGTGTAACAAACAACCCTGGGTTTCACGGCATAAACAACCATTTGATTGTGCTATTTTATGGTTTGGGAATTTGGGCAGAGCATAGTGAGCATAGTTTGTCTCTCTTCTGTAATGAGTTCAGCTAGGTTTCTCAAATGGTTTGAGATATATAGGGAAGCACCCTTGGTACCATATCCTGGAGTCTTGTTCTGGCTGTTGGCTTGATTCCTTGGTTTTACTACACTTGCTTCTATTCAAGCTAAAATGTTCAAGATGGTGTTATTCACATGGCTAATGCCTGAGCTGGGATTGCTAGAACAGCTGGGGATAGCTGATGATTTCCCTCTCTTCATAGAATCTCTTTGCATGGCTAGTTTGGATTAACAGACCAATTACGGGGTATTCAAATGTGGCCGCTGGGTTCCCCAAAGAGATCTTTCCAAGAGATGGGAAGTGGATCTCCCACTTTCTCCATTCGTGCTCATAAACTGGTGCAGCATCATTTTTTCCCTATTCTACCAATCAAAGCAGTCACAACGTGCACCAAGATTCAGGGAGCAGGGGAGTAGAGCCAAAGAATTAACAGTCATCTTTAATCTGTCATGGGGTTTTCCAGAGAAAATAAACTTTAGGAACATTGATTACATTATTGCCTCTGGGGGACTCACAATGTACATTTCTCTATTAAAGATTTTGAGAATTCCCAGAATGAAAAATCTGTTTCCCAAATATATTTGAATGTGGAACCTCATTTTTGCATCACAATTCTCAATACCCTATGGCACTCACATCATGAAATAATTTATAAGGAAATAATCTGAAGTGGGATAGTGTCTTATGCACAAAAATCTTCTTTGCACTATCATTTGTGAGATGTTAATGTTGCTTACAACTCTATGTTAAATATCTAATAGTAGAGAAATAGGTAAATAATGATACTGTAAGATGTTATGTAGGTCTTAAAATGACCTTTACAGAGAACTTTCATATCTAAAATTATGTTTACATGGTAAGCTTCTTATGCCATATTTTGCTTTGTTTTTGCTTCATTTTAACTCTTTAAGATAATTATAGGTTCACATGCACTTATAAAAAATAATGCAAGAGAGACCCTCTGTACCTTTCACCCACTTTTCCCAATGGCAGTATTGTGTTCAACTTTCAACTAGGGTATAATACCCCAACTGAGAAGTTGGTGTTGATATGACCTGCTGAGCTCATTTGGATTTTACCAGTCTCCTGGGCACATGGGTTTAGTTCTATGAAATTTTGTAGCATGTGTACATTACGTTAGCACCACCACAGTAAAGGTCTGGAACACTTCCAACATAAGGATCTTTCCTGTTTCCCCTTCACAGGCACAGGCACCCCCTTGTCCCTCCCCTCCTGGCAGCCACTGATATGTTTTCCATCTCTGGTATTTTATCATTTCAAGAATGTTGTATAAATATGTATGGTATGTAAGCTTTAAGACTGGCCTTTTCTCTCCACATAATTACCTTGAGATTCATCCAAGTTTTTCCATGTATAATTAATTCTTCCTTTTTATTGCTGAGTAATATTCTGCGACATGGATGTACCCCAGTTGCTTTAACAACTCAGCCATCGAGAAATATTTAGGTTGTTTTCAGCTTTTGGCTATTACACAGAAAGCTAGTGGGAACATTTATGTACTGGTTTCTGGATGAATGTAAGTTTTCATTTTTCTAGCATAACTGCGCAAGGATGAAGTTGCTGCTTTGTGTGGTTGTACTTTTAAACCCAAAACGCCCAGCAGAATTGGATGTGAGAAATATGTAAACATTTATGGTAAAATACTAGGAACAAATATATCTAAAATATTGATAGTGGTTACTGCTTGCTTATAGATTTACAAATAGCTTTAAAAGCTTTTTATATCTTTATGATTTCTAAATTTTTCTGACAAGTAGTAGTTACTTTTAGACTTAGAAAGTTTTTAAAAAAGCAAAAAAGAAATGCAGGTAAGAATAGAAGGAAAAGTACTGAAATACTTCAGGTAATTTTCTGAATAATGAAACTATTATTTTAATCTCCTTTTAAATGTTTGGAGTCTTCCAAAATTTGTTCAATGAATATTTATTACTCTTACCAAAAATGAGGATAATATATTATCTGTTTTTTTTTAAAGATTATTTATTTATTTACTTGACAGAAAGAGATCACAAGTAGGCAGAGAGGCAGGCAAAGAGAGAGAGAGGGAAGCAGGCCCCCTGTTGAGCAGAGAGCCCGGTGCGGGACTCGATCCCAAGACCCTGAGATCATGACCTGAGCCGAAGGCAGCAGCTTAACCCACTGAGCCACCCAGGAGCCCCTATTATCTGTTTTAAATGTTGAAATTGTTCCTATATCTGAATATACTATATTCAGATTTTAGTCTCTGTTTTTCCATAGACCTATAGCAGTTTATGGCAGTCCTTAGAATCTGATTCTTTGAAAAATTCTTTTATTTATTATTTTTTTAATTTAAGATTTTTAAAAATTAACATATAATGTATTGTTTCAGGGGTACAGGTATGTGAATCATCAGTCTTACACAACTCACAGCACTCACCGTAGCCCATACCCTCCCCAGTATCCATCACCCAGCCACCCCATTCCTACCAACCCCCTCCCCTCCAGCAAACCTCAGTTTGTTTCCTGAGATTAATAGTCTCTTATAGTTTGTCTCACTCTTTGGTTTCATCTTGTTTCATTTTTCCCTCCCTTCCCCTATGATCCTCTGCCTTGTTTCTCAAATTCCTCGTATCAGTGGGATCATATGACGATTGTTTTTCTCTGATTGATTTATTTTACTTAGCATAATACCCTCTAGTTCCATCCACA
Source organism: Meles meles (assembly GCF_922984935.1). Classification (NCBI taxonomy): domain Eukaryota; kingdom Metazoa; phylum Chordata; class Mammalia; order Carnivora; family Mustelidae; genus Meles; species Meles meles. Next base: position 99,385,475 of record NC_060068.1, read on the forward strand.
TTGTTGCAAATGACAAGATTTCAATTTTGATGGCTGCATAGTATTCCATTGTATATGATAGATAGATAGGTATACCACATCTTCTTTATCCATTCATCCATTGTTGGACCTCTAGGCTCTTTCTATAGTTTGGCTGTTATGGACATTGCTATAAACATTGGGGTGCATGTGCCCCTTTGGATCACTACATTTATATCATCGGGGTAAATACCCAGTAGTGCGATTGCTGGGTCATAGGGTAGCTCTATTTTCAACCCTTTGAGGAACCTCCATGCTGTTTTCCAGAGTGGCTGTACCAGCTTGCATTCCCACCAACAGTGTAGGAGTGTTCCCCTTTCTCTGCATCATCGCTAGCACCTGTTACTTCCTGACTGGTTAATTTTAGCCATTCTGACTGGTGTGAGGTGGTATCTCACTGTGGTTTTGATCTGTATTTCCCTGATGCCAAGTGATGTTGAGCACTTTTTCATGTTCCTGTTGGCTACTTGGATGTCTCCTTTGCCGAAATGTCTATTCATGCCTTCTGCCCATTTTTTTCATTGGATTATTTGTTCTTTGGGTGTTGAGTTTGATAAGGCCTTTATAGATTTTGGATACTAGCCCTTTAGATAGAAGAAAGAGAAACTAAGGAGTCAGTCTCATTTACAATTGCGCCCTAAACCATAAGATACCTAGGAATAAATCTAACTAAAGAGGAAAAGAATCTGTACTCAGAAAACTATAAAGTACTCATGAAAGAAATTGAGGAAGACACAAAGAAATGGGAAAATGGTCCATGCTCATGGATTTGAAGAACAAATATTGTAAAAATGTCTATGCTACCTTTTTTATTTTAACACAAGTCTGTTTCTATTTCTTTTGTTTCAGTAGGCATCTCATGGTATGCTTTTCCATGTCAAGCCAGAAATAAACTCCAGATCTGTTGCAAATTAATTACAGTTGTTTGGTCCCGGCTTCCGCTCTTAACAATCACAAGTTAGAATCTTTCCAAAAATGATAGCAGCAAATAGTGTTATAGGACATCCCAATGTCTTAAGTATAATGGAGTCAAAGAATCTAAAGACCAAAAGAACAGCCAACAAGTTCTTTTTGAGTCTTTCTGTGTCCTTTCCTTCTCTTAACCTCCCACCTGCCTCTCTTTTGTTACCACATAAACAGGTCAACCTCTTTCCTCAGAGTCCTGTCCCCAAGCTATTCAGGACTAATAATAATTTGATGGTTACCTTAAAATAAAACATAGAAGTTTGATGTTCCCATGACTGAGGTTCTCCAGTCTGGTTTCTGTCATATAAATAGAACATTTTACCTACTGGTGACATTAGACTCTGTGACACATCTTTGTCCAGTCTTCAACAATGTGCTTTCTGCTACCTTCTAGACTTGTGATATAGAAAGATTTCATTTTGGGATGATTTTACATAAAAAGTGTACTGAACATGGATCATTTTCTCTTTAGAGAAAAGAAAAGAAGTTGAGCTCATGAGAATTCAGACTCTGAAGGAATTTACAGGTATTGATATATTAATCCTCATCCCAGACCCTAAGACCATCTCTGCTTTGTAGCTCATGGAGGAGATGAGCAGTGTGCTGAAGACCCAGGGAAGGTTAAGTGGCTTCGACAGGAGTGTAAGAAAATCAATGACTCTGAATTTGTAATTTTCAATTCCCATGTTTGTGTTCAGGGAGTCTGGCTTTTGAGGGCAGGGCAGAGGAGGAGTCTCTCTCCTCTACCAGTGACATCTGGTTAGAAGAAGTGACACTGACACTGGTTGGGTTTGCGTTCTTGTCGTGTCATTAACCCCTGTGCGGAGATACTACTACAGCCACTCAGTTTTCTCTGGGCCGAAAAACAGAGCAAAGCTCAGAAGGTAAGGTAAATTACCGCATCAAGGCAGACTCTACTAAATCAGTTTACTGATTCTGTCAGTGGCGATTCAAAATCCTTTCCAACATGGGCATTAGTGCTCCCGTCATATGACTCCAGAGCCCAGTTTGTAACTCCAGGGGCCAAAAGGTAAGCATTCCGCCTCATTAAGACATGAATTATTTTTTCCCTGGTGCTTTTACCAAGAAATCTTTCAAGTACGGGAGTAAACAGCAACTGCTTGTGGAAAACTTTCAGTTGGCACAGGCTAAAGCTAATTAAACTGATGAGTAACTTTGGATTCCCAGATTCCAAAGCCCATTATCAAATGCTTTCCCAAGGGAGATAGTCCCGACTGAAGCATTAGGACGTGTCAGGAAGATCAAATCAGGGGTTCACCTATAGCCTTTTCTTCCTCCCTGCCTTTAGTTGTTTCCATGGCCCTTGTATAAAGTTTTCTTCCTGTTCCCAAATTGGATACTCCTCTGAGAATGATCTTTTCCTCATTCTTGACTGAATTTTTACTCTACACCCAGACCTGGGATGGAGCATGTGACCTCAACCTCAGGCAGTCAGTGTGCTCCATTGCCTTGGCAGTGACTGATTCAAAAGAAGCATAAGCTCCAACCAGTGCCAGTGCAAAACAATGAAATTACCATGGTAATGATGAGAAAGAGTTGCTTCCTCTGTCCATTAGAGGGAAACGAGACAATGGCTGGAGCTGTGGCAGCTGCCTTTGAGCAGTGGAACTGAGAATGTAGTAAATATTAAGGATGAGGTCGAGGTCAAGAAACAGAAAAACTCTATACTGTTGTCATCATAAGAACCTTGAATGAAACCTTCTGTGAAGGAGAACTATCCCTAAACCATCTGCAAAGGAAAATTATCCCTAAACTGATGTCCCTTTAGTTTTGTGAGCTGATAATTTTTTTCTGAAATCTTTTGAATTGGGATTTCTACCATGTAAGCAGTCTTGACTAGTATACATAAGAACAGAGACACCATATGGTGAGTGGCATTGCAAATTCGTGAGCTCAATAAAGCCGAAGTTCAGGGGATGAGGGGATTCCTTCCCGCAGAGCATGGGGAAAGGGGCAGCATACTAAGGAGAGAAGGTGACACGAGTCCTTTGTAAACTCACTGTCCCTGAGTTATTTACTTTCTTATTTATTTGAGAGAGAGAGAGAAAGCGAGAGCACAAGCAGGGGGGAGGGTCAGAGGGGGAGGGAGAAGCAGACCCCACCAAGGGTAGAGCCTGATTCGGGATTGGATCCCAAGACCCTGGGATCATGACCTGAGCGAAAGGTAGACGCTTATCCAACTGAATCACCCAGGTACAACCTGCCATCCCTGAGTTAATGCAAACTTTGTAATGATGTTAATTGTGAGTGAACCATTTCCACATTTTTAGCATCTGGCCATGAATTGTCAGTCTGGCAGAAGGAAAAACAGATTCGGATTTAGGTTGGAGGACTGATAAGTAAGAATCTATCAATCTCAAAATTGGCATTGAGTAGCCACTTTTTTTTTTTTTTTTACTGTTTTTAGAGACAAGACACATTTTTATAAAGGCTTTTCCCCCATCTATAGCCCATTTCCCTTATTCCAAAATTTCTTTGGGGGAAATCTTTTCTCCTCTTACTTGTCTCAGGTGGTTGGATGGGGCTGACCTTACATTTGGAGCTCCAGGGTGGACACATGACTGAAGCCTATTCAGTGCAGAGCTACCCTCCCTGGGGCATGTGTTAAGAGTGGCTGGAGAAGGGTGGTCACTGTTCCCTGGACTTGTTGCTATGAGGACGTGAGCACCACTGATACATAAGTCCCCCTGGAAAGAGTAGAAAGGAAAACAGATCTGAGAGATAGGGAGACTGGACCCTAAGGTATCTTTTGAGCTCCTGGATCCAACTGCCCCTGTCTTAACCCAGGGCTCTGGGTTACATGAGCAATTCAATATTTTTATAGGATTTGAAATTTCAGGTTTTTTTTTTAAAGTCCCATCTTCAAATATCAGTATTTTTGGAAGGCCTACTATGTTTCTGGTGCTAAAGTCTGACTGCAGAAAGCTTATTAATTGGGAAAATAACTCTCACAAGCATGAAAGAATTAGAGAATATGATGATGGCTGTTACAGAGAGGGGAGACATCAATGTGATCCAACAGCTTTGGGAAGGGGGTGGGACATGAGCTGAAATATGAATTTATGTATCATCCATACTTCATTATTTTTTATATTTTAAGTAAGCTCCATGCCCAGCTTGGGGTTTGAACTCATGACCCTGAGATCAAGCGATATACACTCTCTGGACTGAGCCAGCCAGGCACCCTATACTTCATTTTTTTTTAAATGAAATATGTCAGAGAATACAGGCACCTTTTATCTAGAGCAACACTGATACACATCTGTTCAAATAAATTAATGTTCCAATTCTCAAGCTACTCACTTGGCAGGAAAAACAATTTTATTCCCCATTTTAAATAGAAGGAGTAAAAGGACACAAGAAAGGGAGGATGGAAAAGATATTTTTTAAATTTATGAAAACACAAGAGTTGTAGTAGTGTAGTGGAAATGGTAGTAATGGTAGGTGGAGGAGAAGGAATTGTAATAGTAGTGAAAATGCTAGTAATGGTAGTAGTAATGTGGTGATGGTGGTAGAAATAATAACATCTGATTCTCATTATTTACTTCGTTCTGCCTCTTGGGCGGCTTATATAATTCTCACAGTAGCCCTAGGAAGTGGCTGTCATCCACATCTTCATTCTGTATCTGAAGCCCAAGACAGAGTGGTGAGAAGTTGGGGTCAAGGTCACAGACCCCAGTTTAAATCCACCCCTACCTGATCTCAGAACTTGTGCATTTAACCACCACACTATTCTGCCCCACTTCTGATTCTAAAGAGTCAATCTCCAGTATGTGTAGAGATACCTCTGCGGGTGCACTGAATGTTCCAGACCTCAACTGGAAGTCACCTGAGATGGCTTCTGAAGGCACATCTGGGCCCCAGCGACACCAGGAGCGGGCCCTGCAAGTGGGGCCTTGTTGGTGACAAGCAGCCCCATCTCTTCTGGAGAATGGGTTCTTGGTCTTAATTCCTTCATCTTAATATATACACATTTACTACTTCATGAGAATTGTTTTTGCTAAAGAAGTTTGGGCACAAATGCCAGAGAAATGGCTCATCACCTTTCTTCAAATTCGAATGCTTTCTGGAGCACAATGTATGTGAGAAATACACATTGAATGGGGAAATGGTGTTTGCAAACGTCTCTTACCAAGTGATGCTGACAAAATCTAATTGAATTCAATCTTCAGACTTTATTTGTGATCCCCTTAATGAGCATTTCCAACTTCACTGTGATTTTTAGGTTCTGATTCTAGTTCTAGTATGTGACAAGTAAAATCAGCGAGAATGCATTAAATTGGATTTGTAATTGCCCAGCTATCTTGGTGGCTGTCTCTTGCAATTAGTTTTAATACTGTCAGGAATGAGGTTTGGGTCTAGGAATCTGTTCTATACTCTCGATTCTCCAGACCGGTGATGGTGGGGTCTTTCATGTTGACAGACATGGCCTCCCTGCCCGCTGTGTATTTATCCCATTTCCAGGATGTGAAAAACCTTGGCCAATAAGGCACCCTATTCCTAAGCCAAGGTGTTTAGGGGAAGTCAATAGGAGAAAACATTTCATGAGATGAAACAGGCTGGTTGAAGCCAGAAAGTACATGACTTTATGGCTCCCCAATATATTGGCTTGTGCGTGACCTCGAGCAACATAACCAGGCCTTGTTAAGCCTCAATTTCCACTTCTGCAGAAAGGGGTAGAATAGGACTCATCTCCTGGGGCTGCCGGGAAGATGAAATGAATCACACTGGGCACACAGTCGGCAATTGGTAGAGGTAAGTTGCTATCATGCTCAGTATTATTTTTATTTGAGGAGCATGGAGATGTGAGTTTTTCAGGTCATCACTTAGGACAGTTGCTGCCTTTTGCTTCTGCTCAGGCACCTGAAAGCCAGAGCCAACTGATGACTCAGGGATGTACCCAGCAACAAATACCCGGGAGGGCAGAAACGTTTCACTCCCACCGTGACTGAGGGCATGAATACATGACTAGAGGGGCAGAAGCCCATCATTGTGTGAATCAGAATACCACCCAGGGCGTGCAAACAACTGCTGGGAAAATTGCCCTTTTTTTGTAGCCTGCAAACCCATGTGTTCTTGTCAGTGTCTCCTGTGATGGTTTTAAACTTCCAGAAGGCACCTCTTCTTTTTTCTGAAAGCAGACCAAATCAAATATATATATAATGAACATATAAATAGTCCTTTGGGTACAGTGCCCAGCAAACAAGTGCTCAGCCAATAAGCCTATGGCCAATGAGGTGAGTTAGAAAAAAAAAACTTAATTAGGAAGGTGCTATGGACTGAATTATGTCTCCCCCAAATTCGTGTATTAAAACCTTAACCCCCAGTGTGATATATTTAGATATGTGGCCTTTGGGAGGTAATTAGATTTGAACGAGGCCATGAGAGTAGAAGCCATCATGATGGGATTAGGGCCCCAGAAGGAGAAGGAGCGAGAGCTTGTTCCCCGCTACCCCCACCAAATGAGGAAGCACAGAGAAGGCAGCCATCTAGAAGCCAGGAAGACAGCTCTGACCACAACCCACTCTTGCCCATGCTTTGATCTTGGACTTCTAACCTCCAGAACTATGAAAAATAAATTTCGGTTGCTTAAGCCACTCCATCTATGGTGTTTTGTTACAGCCCCCCAAGCTAAGATAGGCGGGTTCTCTGCAGTCACTGATAACAGCCATAATCCCTGACGTGGGAGGAGAGAGAGAGGACCTGGAGAAGAATGCAGTGTAGGAGCTGGAGCAGGGGATCCTGACCTGGCCCTGCAACAGCCCAGCCCCAGGATGGGGGCCAAAACCCTGGGTTTTTAAAGTAAGTCATCTAGTTGCTCCAGGAGTATGGCTGGGTGAGAGCCCGTTCCATCTGACTAGAGGACAGAACTGACCCCAAGTACAGACTCTGCCAGCCTTGTGACCTCTCTCAAGTGGTTTATCCACATCTCGGAGAGACTTTGTGTCTTCATCTTGTACAGGAGGAATAATAGCAACGTAACGTTTGTTGGGGACCACCACTTTCCAGGTAGTATGTGTGTACTGCACATTATCTCACTTCATTCTCACAGCCAATTTTATTTTTATAGTGAGGAAAATCAGGGGGAGAGAGAGAGACTAAATGTCTTATTGAAAATCTCACAGCTGGCCAATGTGGAGTTAGACACAAAACGCAGGCTGATCAGATACCAGAGCGGCACTGGTTTGTTATGTTAATTTTCAAGTGCTGAGGTTGGTGGCTGCCATGAAGTTTTTGTTCAGTAAATTGTAGTGGTTATTTTTATCTCACTTGAATTAGTATCAATTGTCTTTGTCATTGTTATTTAAGACAGACCTGGGATGCAAGTCTAGGTTTCCTTACAGGTGGCCATGGATTGGCTGTGTGGGTCCAATCAAGACCAAAGTGTTTTCTAGGGAAACAGGTGCTCTTGCTCTTTCCCAGATTGAAACTAATCCTTTCAAAAGGCGGTAGAGCAGTCAATTAAGACTTCTGGTTCTGGAATAGAAAGGCTACAAGTTAACTAGTCATATCATCTGGTCAAGTCTCTTCAGCTCTCTATGCCTGTTTCGTGTCTACAAAGTAGGCTTATGTGATGGTTAATTTTGTATATCGACTTGGCTGGGTGAAGGGGATGCCTGCATCACTGGTAAACATTATTTCTGGTCATGACTGTGAAGGTGTCTTTGGAAGAGAGAAGCACACTCCCCAGCACAGGTGGGCATCGTCTGATACATGGAGAGTATGGCCTGAGTAGAATGAACAGGTGAAGGAAGGGCGAATTCACTCTGCTCTGAGTGGAGACATCCATCTTCTCCTGCTCTTGGACGCTGACATTTCAGGTTCTCGGACCTTCTTCCTCAGACTGAGACTTCCACTGGCCCCGCAGGTCTTTGGCCTTTGGGCTGAATGACACCAATATCTTTTTGGGTCTCCAGCTTGCAAATGGCAGATCATGAAACCTCTCAGCTTCATCACCATGTGAGCCAATTCCTATAATAAATCTCTATCTCTCCCTGCCTCTTTCTTTCTCCCTTTCTCTTTCTCATATTGATTTTGTTTTTCTGGAGAACCCTGACTAATGCACAAAACTTAATAATGATTCCCTTCTAGGAACATAGTTGAAGGGATTAAATAAGAAAATTAAATAAGACAATTCCTGTAAAACATCCAGAATGATGGCTGGTATATTAAATGCTCAGTATGTAGTAGTTAATGTTTTTTATCGTCTTTCAGGAAAGTTCTTGAACCTCTTTGGCTAACCCTGTTGCACACATGAGAAAAATTTAGGCTTAAAGCCAACCAAGCTTGCCCTTGATTTTCCTTTTAGAATAGCAGAAAATCTGAAACACAACATGTATGGCCTTGTATTATGTGGCACGTCTCCCGGAGTTGAGGCAGGATAGTGTCTAGGGAAAGCCAAAGCAGGAGTTCTGCTCTCTTGCCCAGAGGGTCACTTTCACCTTAAAAGTCTGGTTAAAGGCTTTAGCTTCCCTAGCCAATCTTACCCCCTGTTGGGCTGGGATTGAATCACATTTTCATTGTATTGGGGAGTAACTGACTCCAAACACTACATGAAAGTCTCCTGTATGTAGGTACGTGCAAGCATATACACGTAGATGGGTATCTCTCAGTGAACAGAGACGTGCATCAAAGATTTGGAAACCAAAGAAGTCTATGAACTGAACCAGACAAGTAAGAGCTCAAAATCCATAGAATATGAGGCCTGAGCTGCCATCATCAGGAGTGCCAGGTTTTGCATCTTTACCTTTTGTAATTCAAAGCAAAAGTCTCTTTGTTAGTGATTCATTACTCATAGTCACAGTTTATTGGGGATTTGCCGTGTGGCAGACACCAGGCTAAAGCCTGCATATACATCACTATTTCCTCTAACTGCACTGTGAGTAAGTGCTGTTCTCTCCTATGGGGAAACCAGGAAATGGAGGCCTGCCTGGACACTAAGTAATTTACACTAGGTGGTCCCATAAAAGCATGGCAGAGCCTGGAATTGAACCCATGAGTTGCTGGGTGCCGTGTCTATGAAACACGAATTAGAGTCTTCTCAGAAAGTTTTCAAATTCAAGATTTTTCAAGTTTACTTTATTCTAGAGTGATATTTGTTATTATATGCAGAGACCCTTTTCTCCCCAATATGGCAACAGGACTGTTCTTATTGCAAAAGTTAATGAATTGACTGGAGTCACCTGGCAAAAATTAGCTGTATAGACAAGCCTTGCCCAAACACACCTATCGTTTCCAGAGAGGGCCACTCACCGTGCCGATATCTAAGAAGATATCATTTCTCTATATGGACCCACTAATGGGAGAGCTGAGCAATCACCTGGAAAATGCAATCGATGCCAGCAGGCAATAAGAATAATTTAAACCTATAAACTCCTTCCCCTCAACTGCAAGGTTTGGTGTAGGGTTTTCTTTTCCATCTTTTTGTTTTGTTTTCCATTGGCTGAGCTCTCCAAATAATTGTTCCATCTGTCCACTTCACTTTGCCTGAGTAATCACAGCCCGAGGGGAGTTAGAAGTCAAACGTCAGACATGCAGGGAAAACTAATGCGTGGAAGGCTGTGGGAAGAGAAATCATTGTCTGTTCTCCTTCCCTGCAGCTGGGCCAGGGATCTGGAAGGAAATTACAAGCACCAGTTGCCCCAAGGAGGAAGCTACAGTTTAGGAATGGGGGTAGGGAAGCCATTTGGGGGACCCCATTGTAGGCGGTGCTGGGGCCAGGATCAAATGTGCTTAGGGACTAAGGAGATAGATCATAGCCAAGCCAGAGATGGAAAGCAGAACACTTGTAGCAGCTTTTTACTGTGCCATTTACTCTGTGCTGTCCTTGGCTGGACTTTCTTTGTGCTTTATTATTTTCATTCTCCCAATAGCTCTGTTTAATAGATAAGGAAACTAAGGCTCAGCAAGGTCACATAACTTGCCCAAGACCACATAGCTAGTACACAGCAGAACCAGAATTTGACATAAAGCTATCTTAATCCAGAGCCCCTGCTGTTAGCCTCTGCTGCTGGCTATTCTTAACCAGAGTGCTCACCAAACGTAAAAGCAGAATAAAATGAGCCCAGATTATAAGAGCCTCATTACTATTTATTCCATATCAAGATATTTTACATGCAGTAGAAGTGAAAACAAATTAGGTCCTCCATTTACAGGCCACAGAGGGGTTACGTAACTCACTGAGCCACAAAGCCAGCAGGTAGTTTAGTGGAGGATTTGAACTTGGGTCTGTTGAACCTGCTCACAGACCATACTGTGCAGTGTTGGGCAGCCTCCTTTCTTTCCTACTGTCAACTTCCCAGTAAGGCGAGTCAGCCCACCTCTTATAAGTTATGTGCTAACCTATGAAAGTAGATTTGTGAAAATGCTGTATTAAAAAAGGTTAAACAGATTTCTAAAATATAAGGCTTCTTCCAGCATCTAACCTGCTAATGATGTCCCATGTCAATACTGAAGGAAGGGACATGATAAGAAGAACACCTCCAACTTATTTGACTGTGAAACAGTTTTTCTCAGCTAAAGGTTGGACAGGTCTGTCTTCCACAGTTAAGGCTTTACTGCTTTACCCTTGCCTCTGTGTAGCAGGATGGAGGGTTTTTAAAACACCAGCACTCATACCCTTGGCTGCCAAATACCTAAATCTTTGGTCCCCTGAACTGCCAAGCGGGAAAGTGGTGAGATCTCTCCTAGCCACCCTCACTGTCTCTTCAGGACCCCCATACTGAGTTTAGTCTTCGATGTCCTTAATGAACCATCCCTTCCCAGGTGCACTCATTCACACAGAGATCATTCTAGTCTATTAACACATGACTAGAAAATAATGGATTCATTTCTTAACCCATCCTATTAAAGGCTTCTTGACAAGGGAAGGTGAGTGCAGAGAAAGGCCTCTCAGTGTTGGAATTTTAAGCATGAAGATCAGCTTGTCTTGGGGATTGGGGTGCAGGTTCCTCCTGGCACTAAAGTGTGGGCCACTGCCAGCCCTGACTGAAGAGAAAGCTAATGCTTGCATGAGTGTCTCAGGGTATGACGTCAGAAGCACAAAACCGTGTGACTGGGGTGTTCTGGTGAGTTGCGTGAGACCAGGGAGCAACCCTAGAATGAATTTTCAAGTTGATGTACATGGAAAACTTGAGTTGAGGCAGCCACGGTGCCATTTAAAATTGGGGAAATAAATCTACTGTATTTTATTTTGGAAATGTGTTTCCTTTATATTCTCCCAAATTCTGTAATAGTAAAAAAAAAAAAAAAAAATCAGCGTTTGAAAATCTTAAAATGAAGTAAAGGTATGATTTGAGCCAAAGAGAAGAAGGCACTGCATCCGTATCCTCGTGGGTTGTTCCACTGGGGCCACGTTTCGGCTCTCTACCCGGAAGTTTTCATTGACCCAGATCCTACCACACGTTGGTATTCTTACCAGTGGGAGGACTCACTGCTTCATGCTTTCCTCCATTCACCCATTCACTAGTTACCAAGTGCTGGCCACAAACCTGGCATTGGGCTTGGTGCTAGGAACACAGTGGAGATAGACAGACATAGTCACTTCTCTCAGGGACCATACTCCGTGGGGGCGAAATGGATGTCAATAAAAATCATGCATCCTATCGAATAAGATAGCTTTGTCCCAGAGTTAGGAGTCATAGCAATGGCAGGTGGTGGTATGTGATCCCTATTTTAATATCTAGCAGCGTCAAAGCATAACACCTACAAAACACCTCCCACTCTCCTCCTCCCCATCTCAGTTAATGATAAGTCCATTCTTCCAGTCACTTAGGCCAAAGATATTTTGGTGTCCCCCTTTGTCACATACCCAGCATGCAGCACTGCTCACAACTTGTTGTGCTCCCATTCTCGTCTATTTCTCCCTTGGATTATGGTAGTAGCCTCTTTACTGGCTGCGTTTCTGTTTTCACTCTTGTTTTCTATACAGCAGCCAAAGTGACTTTTTTGCTTAAAACTCTTCATTGACTTCTCATTTCATTTAGAGTTGAAGTTAAAATCTTCACAATGTTCTTAACATTTCAGCGCTATCTGATCTGCCTGTCAGCATGGCCTCTCTGTCCTTGTTGCCTCCTGCTCCCTCTGTGGTCCCAGTGTTTCCTTAGTGTTCCCCCAACACACAGAGCACTTACCGGTTTTTTGGATTTTGTACAGGCCATTCCTTCTCCCTGAACGACCTCTCTTAGCTGTCCATCTCACTCACTTTGTGTAGGTCTCTCTTCATAGGTCACTTTGTTAGAGAGGACTTCTCTAACCCTAAGTAAACTAGTTTCCCCTACGGATTTTATTCTCCTTAGGCAGCTTCTTTTTGCTTTACAGAACTTACCACAACTTAACCAATTATGCATTTATTTCGCTGTGTATCTTCCCATCTCCTAGAATGTCAGTTTCATGAGAAAAACTACCTTGCTTTTCATCCCCCACAGCCTTGAACATAGCTGGTTCTCAATAAATATTTCTGGAACACTTTATTAGGTGAATAAATGATGCCATAAGAAATAGCATTTTATCAGCCCTAGAGCTTGGAGAAATGGCCCAGTTCCCGTGACATTCTGCTCACTCCGTCTTTCCTGCCATTGTAATTGTTCTTCCTATGATTTATAATCGACACATCTTCTTTTGCACAAAGCTGGAGGAGACAGAAAGTGGGGTATGCACCGCAGGGTGACCTCTCCCTTAGCAGCTCCTCTCCCTGATGAAGGTCCTGAATCTAATTCACTGGGGTTGTTTAGCCGGTGAAACATGTTGTCTATTGTTGTGGGGCGCTCCCCACACCTAGTTGATTCAGGAGACACTTTCTAGCAGCCTGCACTCTAAGCAGAAAAGAGGTCAGGAGCTATGTTATTTACCCCTGAAAGAACAAGCATGAGGGGAGAAACTCGGGTCATCAAAGAGTAAACTGTGTTTCCTTTCTTTATTTTTTAAAATTTTATTTTATCTAAATTCAATTAATTAACATATAGTTGATTATTAATTTCAGAGGCAGAGTTTAGTAATTCATCAGTTGCATATAATGCCCAGTGCTCATTACATCATGTGCCCTCCTTAATGCCCATTGCCCTGTTACCCCAGGCCCTGAGGCACCCCCCTCCAGCAACCCTCGGTTTCCTATAGTTAAGAGTCCCTTACGGTTTGTCTCCCTCTCCGATTCCATCTTATTTTATTTTTCCCTCCCTACCCCTATATCCTGTTTTGTTTCTTAAATTCCACATATGTGGGAGATCATATGATCGTTGTCTTTCGTTGGCTGACTTATTTCACTTAATATCCTCTAGTCTCATTTATGTGGTTGCAAATGGTAAGGTTTTTTTGATGGCTGCATAGTATTCCATTGTGTATATATATACCACATCTTCTTTTTCCATTCATCTGTTGATGGACTTCTAGGTTCTTTCCATAGTTTGGCTATTGTGGACATTGCTGCTATAAACATTGGGGTGCATGTGCCCCTTTGGATCACTACATTTGTTTCTTTAGGGTAAATATCCAGTGGTGCAATTGTTGGATCATAAGGTAGCTCTATTTTTAACTTTTTGAAGAACCTCCATACTGTTTTCCAGAATGGCTGCACCAGCTTGCATTCACACCAGCAGTTTAAGAAGGTTCCCTTTTCTCCTACACTGTTGGTAGGAATGCAAGCTGGTGCAACCACTCTGGAAAACAGCATGGAGGTTCCTCAAAATGTTGAAAATAGAACTACCTTATGACCCAGCAATTGCACTACTGGGTATTTACACTAAAGATACAAACGCAGTGATCCGAAGGGGCACATGTACCAGAATGTTTATAGCAGCAATGTCTACAATAGCCAAACTATGGAAAGAACCTAGATGTCCATCAACAGATGAATGGATAAAGAAGATGTGGTATATATACACAATGGAATACTATGCAGCCATCAAAAGAAATGAAATCTTGCCATTTGTGACGACGTTGATGGAACTAGAGGGTATCATGCTTAGTGAAATAAGTCAATCAGAGAAAGACAACTATCATATGATCTCCCTGATATGAGGACATGGAGATGCAACATGGGGGGTTGGGGGACAGAAGAAGAATAAATGAAACAAGATGGGATTGGGAGGGAGACAAACCATAAATGACTCTTAATCTCACAAAACAAACTGGGGGTTGCTGGGGGGAGGTGGGGTTGGGAGAGGGGGAGGGGGTTATGGACATTGGGGAGGGTATGTGCTATCGTGAGTGCTGTGAAGTGTGTAAACCTGGCGATTCACAGACCTGTACCCCTGGGGATAAAAATACACTATATGTTTATAAAAAAAAAAAAAAAGGAAGGTTCCCTTTTCTCTACATCCTCACCAATAGTTGTTTCCTGACTTGTTAAGGTTAGCCATTCTAACTGGTGTGAGGTGGTATCTCATTGTGGTTTTGATCTGTATTTCCCTGATGTCGAGGGACATAGAGCATTTTTTCATGTGTCTTTTGGCCATTTATTTGTGTATCTTCTTCGGAGAAATGTCTGTTCATGTCTTCTGTCCATTTCTTGATTGGATTATTTGTTATTTGGACATTGAGTTTGAGAAGTTCTTGATAAATTTTGGATCCTAACCAGTTATCTGTTAAGATATTTGCAAGTATCTTCTCCCACTCCTCAGGTTGTGTTTCAATTTTGTCTACTGTTTCCTTTGCTGTGCAAAGGTTTTTATACTGATGAAGTCTCAGTGGTTGATTTCTGTTTTCCTTTCTTATTCCCCTCTCTCTGCTGTGCCTTCTGTACTTGGCATGTGTGCAGTTTTAAGAAAAATCTATAGGGACACCTGGGTGGCTCAGTTGGTTAAGCAACTGTCTTCGGCTCAGGTCATGATCCTGGAGTCCTGGGATCGAGCCCCGCATTGGGCTCCCAGCTCTGTGCGGAGCCTGCCTCTCCCTTTGACCTTCTCCCCTCTCATGCTCTCTCTCACTCTCTCTCAATTAAATAAATAAAATCTTAAAAAAGAAAAAAATCTGAATTTACCAATTTACCTTTACTAATGAATCCTTCATTTACTGAAAGAACACTGAGATGCCTTTTAACCAGCAAGCTTCCACCATACACATAGGATCAAATTTGGGTCACAGAAATACCATCTGCTTTCCAAAACATCAGCACCTAACTGGAGAAGAAAGGAGATGGGAAGCCCGAGTTTAGTCTCATCAGACCTGATTTCCAATAGTAGCTTTGTCACACTTAGCCATATGACCCTGAGCAAGCCCCTTCACCAGTCTGTGCTTAAATTTTTTTTTACTTATAATCACTTAACCCATGGGGCTATTGTGGAGACCATATGATCTGTGCTTCTTCTGAGCCAAGCATGAAGCAGAGCCTCAATGGTAGTAGCTGTAGGACTAGAGAACATGTGTAATGTGTAAAGGGAATTCAGTGGTCATGTTTTTCCATTTCTGTATGCATGTTCCTGCTACATGTGCATATCTCAGCGGGTATATACGTCAAGTGCAATTGTCGCTTCCGCTTATAAGAAGCCAGTATTGGGCATGCTTACCTCCTGTGCTCTGGGTGGCTGCCAGGGGCTGCCCTAGGATCCTGGAACACATTCAAATGTCCATCCCCTGCAGTATTTTCTATGGCTGCAGATTGCGAGTTTTTGCTTTCTCTCTCCGTTTGCTGTTAGAGCATTGTTGTAGCTTCTCACCTGGCAGATTCTAATTGCATCTGCCTTTTTTCCATAGCAAGGAAGGAGTGTTGAGAATGGAGGGGAGTGAAGGACAAGGATAATAAGTGAGGCTGTACCTGCTTAGCTGACTGGATTTCCCTCCTTTGCATTCTAATGTGGCACTGTTTGATTTCCCTGTTTGCAAATGGGCTTATTGTTTCCCATCTTGCCAACTTTTTGATCATTTTCTTCTATCAGCAAGAAAAAAAAAAAAAACCAAAATTTCATTTGCCGTAGAGTTTAATTGAATTGATGGCAGCTGTCACAAAATAAAATAAAAACCTCACAAATAAGAATAGAGAATCCTAGGATTCGGTTACTTACCTCTGAAGTTGTAAAAAAATTCTTCAAGGCATTTATTTGCAAATTGGACTCCATTTGCATGTTTCATAAGCATAATACAAATGTATTATTTATCAGGTGGTCTAGGCGTGCGTGTTGAAATGAATGGTTGCAAATTCAGCCTTCACTTAAAAATCCTCATTGTAAATCCATTCCCCCCAGCCTGTAAGGAAACTAGGCTTTTCAACTCTGCTTTTCCTGATCTATTCAAAATTCTCAAGGCTCTACACTGTAAGTGATCTTTCTTAGTTTTGCTGTCCTGTGGATTTGAAGAGAATGGTGTCCGATGTATAAAATCACAAAACAATTTTAGCCGTCTAAATTTCCTGCTCCCATCGGGCTATGTTCAATTTATCCTTCCCTTTATAGCAAGATGAGCCCAAATATGGGCTTGGAAGCCTGGAAGTAAAAGTATGATCTCATACTGAGATGGCTTCATTTGTCAGAGACTCAAGACTCAGGAGTTTCAGGCCTTGAAAGCACGTCTGACCTTTATGTACAGGCCTGGGAAGAAATCCAGTTTAAGCTGGTACTGCTTGTCATTGCTCTCAGACCCCATGAGCCAGGGAAAACCACTCCCGCCAGATCCAGGGCAATCGGTGGTGGGTCAGTGACTGGCAGAGGAGCAAACAAGATTAAAGGAGCAGAGGCATCGTCTGGCGTTTTGCTACTTGTGCTTTATAATTCACTAACCAGTTTAAGGGAAGCAGTGCAGTAAATAGGACAGCTCTTTTTTTTTTTTTTTTTAAATATGTTGCCCTCTTTGGGGAAATGTAATTATAGACAGGAAGTGCTGCAAATGGAGGAGGATTTGCTAAATCATCTATCAAGCCTTCTTTTTGCAAGACGTTTGTCTTTAGGATGCTAGAAGACACTTCCGTCCTTGTACAGCCGGTGATGTTGCCTGTGTTGTGGGGGAGTGACACTGGTACAGTGACAAAGCACTGGCCCTGTATTCTGGCTCCCTTCGGATTCCTTCTGTTTATTTTTTGGGATGAGCTTTCAGTATGAGAGTAAGGGCTTCTTCTCCTTCTATTCTAATTCAATTAAACGATCACCTCCTGATCTTTTAATAGGTGCCAGGAGGTGTTTTTTAAGACACAGGTCTTGCCCTTGATGAATTCAGAGTCTATAAACTGAGGTGTAAATAGAATTATAATGTAGGGCTAACTGTGCTTTGACACTTGATATTTCGGACAATGGTTGAAAGTCGTGAGGCAGAAGATGAGGAAAATGCATTGTCTTGAACTGATTTACCTTGTAAAATCTAAAAATGACTCTTGGGTTTTTATTGTGAAAGAAATAAAAATTATTGTGCAGTTATGCAGAGATAACATCCTTTTCCCCACTTGGTATGGAGGATTGGATTCAGCTGTCACTGAATAAAGAGTAGCTCTCACAAATCAAGGTTTTGCTTTGTTTTGTTTTCCTCCATGAAAAGTTGCAGACAGACAGTTGCTGTGTTGGTTCAGTGGCTTGACGATACCAGGGTCAAGGTCTCTTTGATTCTCTGTCGTTGGACTGCCAGAAGGCTACAATAGCTCCTGTCATCACGTATTGTTTCAGAAAGGAAAAAGTGGAGCCCTGGTAAATGGGAGAAAAGCAGCAGGTGTATCATGAAACTCAAAATCTTTCCACATACTCATAGCAGAAGTGGTCAAGAGTTATATGGGCAACCTTAGCTGCAAGGGAGTCCAAGATCACAAGTGGTATTGTTTGTTTTTGTTGTTTAAACAGGAAAATCTGTTAATACATAGAAGGAACAGATGGATATGACATAGGCAAGTTCCTGACACACCACTTTGCCATAAGTACAAAGTAAAGATACAGAGTGGAAGAGGTAATGATAAACTATTCAAGGAGATGGAGTCTGCTGCTGGTAGTGGGTTTTGGTGTAGAAACAGTAATCTTGTTGGAAGCCAGAACTATATCATAAATGGTTTTGATTGTGTACTTTCAAACTTGGTTTTATATGAGTAAGATTCTGTTCACCTGCCTAGTGTGGCAGACTAAGAATCAAAATACTCATTATCTCTAGAAATAGTCTTCTATGGCAACCTAAATTTCTGCTCTCAGGAATTCTGTAAGAATTTTTTAAAGACTTTCTTACAGTGCTTTTGGCTACAAGTAATAAAGTAGTAACTCATGAACAATTGATATCATTGGTTAACATTGTCTTTTTCAAAACATGGTCTGAGGGAGTGGTATGCAGGATAGACACAGCTGAGGTCACAGGGATGATAGGATGCCACAGTGGGAAGCCAGGAACTTCTTAAGACCAAAGAATGTTTTGATTCGTTGGAAACATTAGCTGGCAAAATAATTCTGAACACCTGATTGAAGAGCAAAGGGTTGCGGAATGTAAATATAGCTTGGTAAAATTCTATTTTTTTTTCCACTAATAACTGGCTGTATGGAAAAAAATATTCAATGGTTAAAAAAAAAGGTGAAGAAAACAGATAAACCTGGTCCAAATATCAGTTCAGTGCTCATTGCAGATCTACTGAAGGAAGAGTCTCAAACCTGGAGAAACCCTATAAAAAATGTTGCTCTAGTTTATTGGACTTCTGATTCTGACCAAGATGGAATAATAGGGACTATATGTACACTCATTTCTGTGACCAATAACCAAAGAATAAGACAAATGAAGCAATGGCTTTTGAATCAATTTAGATATCAATGAAGACAATGAAGGACAGTGTTCTCTCAGGGAAAAAAAAATATCAGCCCCATAATTGCTTTGGCTTACTGCCTTGAGGGATTTCTCAGGCTATGGCATAGAGAAGAGGACCCCAGGCAGATCCCAGAATTTTCTCTGAGTTGAGGAGATGGAACAGAGAGTCAGAGAGACCAGGAAAGCTATAGTTTGTAGGACAAGGAACAGGAAAGAAGAGATGTGCACAGAAAGGGAACTCCAGGAACGTTGAGAGGCTCCACATCAAGTACTCAGCAGAGTACTGATCAGTGTATACCTGTGAAGAAACTATAGGAGCCACCCAAGAGGATTAGATTGAACAGTACCCAGTGCCCACACAGGACCAGGTATTAGTGCCTGTTCCCAACTGCCAAACTACAACTTCTTAATTCATATGATACTCTGCAAAGTACTCAGAAAGTAATGAGAATAATTAGCCTGAAACTAAATTGAGCTCTGGTGCTGCTTAATAAATCTTAAAAGCAAGACCTGAAGAGATCACACTGTTTCCAACTTAATTGTCTCCCAGGAGAAAGGCAAAAAATACACTTAGAGGAAAACAAAAATACACAAACACAACACACAACAAGGTGAGATTCACAGTGTCTGTCAAAGTAAAAAATTACCAGGCCTGCAAAGGAGAATACAACCCATAACGAGGAGGAGAATTAATTGAAACTAATCCAGAATTGACACAGATGTTAGAATTAGCAGACAAGGACTTTAAGACAGTCATTATAATTCTGTTACATGCATTCAAAAATTAAGGTGAAACATGGAAGAAATAAAAGTCTGTTCAAAACCAGAGATAAAGGGAAAATTTAAAAGCAGCCAGAAGAGAAAAGACATATACAGAAGAATAAAGATAAAATGAACATCAGATATGTTGTAGATAACAATGAAGCATCATCTTTAAAGTACTGAAGCACAAACCTTTGTCAACTTAGAATTCCATACCCAGTTAAAATATACTTTAAAAACATTTTCAAACATACAAAAGCTGAAAGAATTCATATCCAGTAGATCTGTACTATTAGAAATGTTAAAGGAAGTTTTCAGGCAGAAGGAAAATGATACCAGGTGGAAATATAGAAGTGAGGAAAGACATTAAGGGTACCAGAAGTTGAAAAAAAATAGGGTACCAGAAGTTGTTACCATATGGTAAAAATGAAAGCTTTTTATTATTATTTAAATCACTATAAGAGATAATGGACTATTTGAACACAATAATAAAGTGTGAGGTTTATAACATGAAAATAGACTATGGAGGAACAATATCATGGAATTTGGGAGAGGAGAAATGGAAATATACAATTCAGGTTTTGCACTATGTGTGAAGTGGTGTAAAATCACTAAATGGCAGACTGATAGTTTAAGTATACTAGAAAGCCAGTAGCAACCATTAGAATAGCTAACTAAAAACTATAACTCAATACTAAAAAAATTAGATGAAATAACATCATGAAAATATCCCACAAAGCAAAAGAAGGCAGTAAAAGTGAAGAAAGAAAACAAAACCCAGAAGAAAACAAATAGGAAAAGACATAATAGATTCAAACTTCCTTCAGTAAGCTCAATAATTGTGAACGTTATAATCACTCCAGTTGAAAGGCAGAGATTTTCAGACTGAATTTAAAAAAAAAAAATCCAAGTATAGGCTATCTACAGGAAACACACTTTAACACTAAAGACAAAAATAGGTTGACAGGATTGGATGCATTGGGTGAGAAGTAACAATTTTCCTCTTACTTTTTCAGTATGTAACATAAAAATATTTGCATCAATCTTGAGGATGTTTGGCACCTCCATTTCCTTTGTTTTGTAAAATAATGAGGTTTCTCTATATGTAAGAGTCTCTTATACTTTGCCTCCCTCCCTGTTTTTATCTTACTTTATTTTTCCTTCCCTTCCCCTGTGTTCTTCTGTTTTGTTTTTTAAATTCCACAGACGAGTGAAACCATATGATATTTGTCTTTCACTGACTGACTTATTTTGCTCTTAATTACAGAGAACAAACCGAGGGTTGCTGGAGAGGAGGTGGGTGAGGGCATGGGCTAAATGCATGATGGGTATTAAGGAGAGCACTTATTGGGATGAGCACTGTGTTTTATATGTAAGTGATGACTCACTAAATTCTACTCCTGAAATTAATATTATACTATACGTTAGCTAACTTGAATTTAAAAAAAGAGAGAGTGAAGTTTCCAGTGAGGCATCTTGCAGCATTATTACTTATTTGAGAGTGTAAAACTCCTTTTCTTTGGTCAGCAAATGAATTCTGAGGACACAGGATCAAGAAAGTGATAAAGAGTGAGTAGCTGCACTGTGTCCCAGACAGCCCAAGATTTCCTCACTCATGTGTTGGATCACCTCCATGGATCCCTGTTGATTATATTTTCCTATTAATCAGTCCAAGTAGCCACTTTCTTCCACTTCCTTTCTCTTTCTTCCATCATCAGATGGACTGTTGAAAGAGTTTAGCCAGTTAGCAATTTGCTTGACTGTCGTTTGGATTCATCCAGTGAACTAAATATAGTGGGCTCCATCCAATGATGATTTTAGTGTAATCTCTCTAATGGTTGATTCATTTTGGTGCAAAGAAAGGGAAACATTTGATTGAAAATCTGACCTATTTCTTTTTGCTGCTTGCTCCTATTTTTCACGAGTTTGCTGTCAATCTGGGGACATAGAAGTAACTAGTCTTTACTAAACAGAGCAGCACTTGCTAAAGCTGAGCCATATACAAGGCACTGAGGTAGGGAGTAAAAAAAAAAACACAAAAAAACCGAAAGTCTCTCTTTTATTACTTTAAGTATGGAAAGCCCTTGTTTGTCACACTCTCTGGCGCAGCTGTGTCTCTTCTCTTTGAAGTCTGGCATCTTCAATAGAAAGATTTTTAAACCAAGTTGGAGCTGGTATTTTGTCAAGATATCCATTCATCCTGAGTGCCTGCCTTAAGTTCTCATGGTATCGTAACAACACATCACAGAGGCTTGCACAATTGTAAACTCCTTCTAAGGAGCTGAAGGCACATCTACAGCTTATATTATAGCCAATTTCCAAACACATTCTTCTCAGAAAAAATTTCCCTGGGCAAGGATCACCTCTCTCTCTCTCCCTCTCTCTGCAGAGAGGAGCACACTGCTGATGCCAAGTCCATGAAAACAACTCTTTACAGGGGCCTCCCCATCAATAAGGAGCTTTATTTGCTGTATGCCCTACCCTCTGTTCATTGTATTCACACAGCCAAGTTGGCACAGAAGAGGTAGCACAAAGGCCAGCCTCAACTCTGAAGGGCTCTGCTGGGGCAGGACAAGGAGAAGAGCCTGTGCTGGGCATAGAAGCCCTGGGATCTGGTTCCAAAGCTGCTGTCAGCTCCCTGCATGGCCATGCCCCCTCTGTGCCTCTGTGTCCTCTGCTTTCAAATGAGGCAATTGGACCAAATGATCTCCAAGTTCTGACCAGATTCAGAAATCAGCTATTACATGATCCTAGGAAGAAGACAGGTGTATGCCTTCAGTGGGTCGACCTCCTGGCCTTTCAGTAGATGAGACTCAGGACCTTCCTGAGCCATAGCTGTGGAGACAGAGAAATGAGCATCTTCCAAGATGTTTAGCTACTGTATTTGCATCAGCTTCCTCGTAGAGAATGTTGCTTATTGACACCGTTACCATAGCAACTGGAGTGTCATTTGGCACTAGCGTTTAGGGAAGCTGTCACGGTCCGTAATTTAAGAGAAACAAATTTTCCTTCCTCACTATGTCAGCTTAATTCTCTCGGTCATCCACTTTAGCAATCAAATACACTTCCCTGAAGAGCATTCATTAAATCTAGACAGAAATCTCACCAAACCATCACCATGGGTGGTAGTTTGGAGGTAAAAGGAAATCTGGTATAAGAATTAGAATTTTCACCTTTGAGTCCTAAGTCGCAGATAAAATAACTCTACCACGTTGGGAGTTCTTTCTCGTTTGGGGGCTTTGCTTCCTGATCTGCCAAATTGTAAAGATGGGTAATGTATTCTCTAAGGTGTCTTTCAGCTCACATATTCTAGCCAGAGGTTTGCAAATTGGTGGCACAAAGACCGTATTCAGCCTGCAGATGTGATGTGTTTGCCCTGTGTTGTATGAGCCACATAATGTTCTAATTTTAATCAGTTGACACCATTTAAAAATTTGGAGTTTTCACATAATAATCTTGATTTATGGCTTCTCTTGGAAAAAGCCAATTAGATAAAACTAAGCTGGAATCCTCCATGGCAGTTTTCAGCTGGATCTGAGTAGCTGCTGCTCCCTTTAGACAAGGCTTGGGTCCTCCATGTCCACCATCCCACCCTTCCAGAGCTGATCATTGACTCATGTCTGCTCCTCTGAGTACCCTACTCTTGGCCAGCTTTTCACATATACATCCTAACCCATTTGACATTTGAGTTTTCACCTGCTCTTTGGCACTCTTAGGACAGAGATGGCAGAGCCCAAACTCTCTTGAGATCATTGATTGCATCATTTGGCCTTGATCTTGGTGGGCGACAGAAACTGGGTCCAATCAAATACTGCCCTGGACAAGAAAACTGACAAAAGCTTTGGCTGCCTTGATTTCTCAAACTACTCAGTTGAGCTCTAATCAACAGAGCTCACAGGCCCAGGCAGCCTATCTCGGGGTGATGGTCAGAGCTGTCACGGGCAGCAAATTGGTCACATGATTCCTCTGTGACTCATAGCAAGTTGGTAATTTTCTATAACCTGATTTTTCAAATGTGAAATAAGTTGGTTTCGCACATAGGCAAGTTTCCTTCTAAAGCTAAAATGCCCCGAAGCAATGAGAATCCCTATGCAGAGGCTCATCTCAGTCTGCTTAAGGGGGTGTGTGTGTCTGCTTACTTTGCAGGCTTTGTGGTCAGTAGTGCCTGCACCCAGAGTTATGACTAGTGATACAGGAACTGTGCCGGGACAAACATCAGGAAGACCCTTTTCAGTAGCTGATGTTCCCTAAGAACTGAGCTTATCACAGCTTCGTCTGCAGGACTGGCAGTTGAGAGAGGGCCAGTGAGAGCTCACAGGAAGAGTAAGAACTTACCAGAGCATGCCTGATGCTGAAATCCAAGGCCAGCAGTAGACGTGCAAGAATTGATCAGCAGTAGCCTCTAACAAATGCTGCCAAATGCCTTCCTTTCTCTCTCTCAGCTGCTGATTTTATTGGGACATTTTATTCCTGGGTAACCTTCAAGGAGACATAGGGATTTCGATAACAGACATGGAATGCTGGATTCCAGCTCAGCCTTTCAACTGTGACTACATTTTAAGTTGTGCAGGCTCTCTGGGTCTCAGAGCCCTAACTGTTAAATGGGCAGGCTGAGCTCAGCACACGGGGAAACTGGACTTCAGACAGCCTGGGGGGAATCCCAGCTCTGCTGTGTGCTAGGTATGACCTCGGATGAGTTACCAACACTTCCTGGGTCTCTGTTTCTTCACCTGTAAAATGGGTAAGAAGAGGATCATCTATGCAAAGTGCTTAGCACTGTACTTGACTTGTAATAACTTGCTGAAAATTGCTGAGCGAATATTCTTTTTTACTATTGAATAGCTTAGGATCTTTGTCAATAATAATATCATTTATTAAGTTGCTTGATTGGTTTAAGCACTTTTTTAAAAAGATGGATTTGTTTGACACAGAGAGAGAGGAGCAGGGGGCGGGGGAGAGGGGGAGAGAGAGAGTCTCAAACATTTTATTTATTTGAGAGAGAATGAATGGGGAGGGCAGAGGAGAAGCAGAGTCCCCACTGAGCAGGGAGCCTGACGAGGGGCTCGATCCCAGGACCCTGAGAACATGACCTGAGCTGAAGGGAGACACTTAACCAATGTAGCCACCCAAGCACCCCACATGTGTGCTCTTAATAGTGACCCTATGCAGCCTCCTTCAAATGTGAGGTCACCCCCAGTGAGAAAAGCACGTGAGAAAAGCACCCCCAGCCCTCCTTTCACATGAAGGTTTCAGTTCAGGGAAATTCTGCCGCTGACACTGGGGCTGGCTACTGAGTTCTAGTTCTGTGTGCATTTTGAAAAGGTCAGTTTGACTTTGATACTTTTTTTTTTCCCTATTCATATAACCATTCTTAAATTGATAGCCTTTCCCCCAATTTGATGTCGAAATATTCCTCTTAACTTTAAAACCTAGTTGAACTGACGGGATCAGCCAGGCTGTCAAGAAGGCCAAACTGGCACCACGGCAATTCAGAAGTCCTCTGAAAAGGGCTTTTCTGACTTGAATACATACAGTAATAAATATATTTGTAGATATATTAGCATATGCATTCAAATTGGATACATACATTTGTAGAAACCGGAAGCCAGAAAAGCCGGAGAATTTAACCCCTCCCCCACCAAAGGTTCGGTTCACATTTGAGACAGAAATCCCCATGCAACAAAGTAGGTCACATTTGTCAGCGCTGACTCCACAGTGCTGTCAGCCCCCCGTCCTGTTTTTGCTTTCCTCTCCTCTGCAGTCAGCTCGGACTTTGGCAAGCAGTCAAGAAGTGAACAAGAGAGACGCAAGTTCTGAGTGTCTGACCCCTTACTGGCCGTTCAGCTGGGCGAGCTGGGAAACCAGTTTAAAAAAAAAAAAAGTTGTCTTTCTTTTCCTCTCTCCCCTAACGAACTGCCTCTTTCTCCTCCCCACCACCACAGAAGGAAAACAATCGAAAGCATTAGTATTCCCATGAAAAGGGGCAGTCACACAGGGTGTGACTGCAGGCCTGCGCTAGGACGCTGCCAGGGGCAGAAGGGACCAACTCCGATTGCTTCATAGTCCTGGTGGTGGCGTGGTCAGATGGAGGGGACAGAGCCGTGATTCACAGCAGGACGCGCTGCTCGCAGACGGGCCCTTCTCCCAGTGCTCGTTAGGGTCTCCTCTCCAACGGGATGATACCCGGTGGGCAAGCCTCCTTTTAGAAATGTGTCTCCCTCCCTGTTGGCCTGTTAAGGACAACAGGGAACTCTTACCTAAGCTGAAATGTCTCCTTGTGTTGTTTTCAGGAATTGGGACGCTCACCCAGGACACACTATGGTGCTTCAGCCAAGTGAAAGGCACCATCGAGATTGGAGCCACAGAAGGTAGGACAAGTTTCCTCCCCTTCTTTTCTTGCCTCCTTGGGGGTTTGTGCTGGTTTCAGGTTTGAAAACATTCATCTGTGTGTCCATGAATGTAAGGTCCCACACTTCCCGGAATAGCCTTCTGGGCTAGAAATAGATTTAATGATTTCTTTCTACCCTTTTATTCTTTTAAAGCTTATTTTGTTCCCACCAATGAGGCAGCACTGAAGTGAACTTTCAGCGAGATAGTTTTGGGCAGAGAGAGAGGCTATATGCAGGCAAGTCATGTTTCAGGACTGTCTGTCAGCTCTGGAGGACTGTGAGGCCAAGCATGGCCCATGGTCAGAGGTTAATCTCTTCCTTCCATTCTCTGTTAAAGATCACTTGCTTCTCGGTAGAGGAAGCCCACAGGGAGAGTGAAGAATTCAAGTCTTATGAATGAATGAAGACTTATTCTAGTCTTATGAACTGTGTCTACACTGAGTCCCAGGATCAGCACATAACTGCCTTCCTGGCTCTCAGGAGATTTTCATATTGTAGGCTCTTTACTTGGGATAATGTATCCGTTTCCCTCCTCCTGAAGAACTTGTTTCTCTGTCTCTTCACTCTCTCCCCTCATAAGCCCGAGCTTGGAGACTTCCAGAACTCTCCCAAAGGATGTCTGCATTTGAAAATAGCTGAATACTAGGCAACTGGAAGGAGCTAGAATGGCCCCGCTGGGTGTCCTTGGAGGGCTCACTGTTCTAGTGGAACACAATGGGGGCACCTGGAACAGGCTGTGTTGTGTCAGCAGTAGGTACGGTTAACCGATGTACTGTAAGATGGGTCTAAAGCTAAGAGAAGTGAATGAGGCAGTGAAGAGTTGACAGGGTTGAACTTCAGTATGGAAACTAACATGCCTATATGCATGTGGAATTTTGGCTTCTTCTGTAGCATTTTAATTCTGAGTAAAAATTATTTTGAGTAATTTGGAGGAGGTGTTTTATCTGTAATTTTGCTATACTTTATTTTTGAAACCCACTATAATGGTGGATACCTCCAAACCAAATGATTTCTGTTAAAAGGGTGAGAGAAGGCACAGTAAAAGAAGTTAATAACTAAATCTATAAAGTTACACTACTCTATGACATCTTCTATTTCTTAGGTGCACATAAACTGGGGCTTTACAAACACTTCTCATAAAGCCCCTGGGAAGCAGATAAAACAGGCTTTGTTAGGCCCATTTTATGCTCATTGGATCCAAAATATTTCTGAGCACTTCTATGTGGCAGCCTTGTCCTAGGCCTTGTAGATGAAAAAGGTAAGGAGAAAAAAATGACTTATGCCCTCACTTCAGGAATTTCAAGAAATCTGCAGCTCAGGTTAACCGATGGCTTTAAAATCTTGACCACAATTCAAAATCTTTTCTGCTTTTCATTTTTATTTTTTTAAAGATTTATTTATTTATTTATTTATCTATTTATTTATTTGACAGAGAGAGAGATCACAAGTAGGCAGAGACAGAGGAGGAAGCAGGCTCCCCACTGAGCAGAGAGCCTGATGACGGGCTCGATCCCAGGACCCCCGGATCATGACCCAAGCCAAAGGCAGAGGCTTTAACCCAGTGAGCCACCCAGATGCCCCAGCTTTTCTGCTTTTTAAACAATAGAGACTTCCAGGTCCCCCAAGAGCTACTGAGTTAGAAGTTCAAGGACCATGTGTTTCAATGAGCTCGCCCGGATGATTCTGATGCAGCAGGCTGGCTTTGGGGACCACCGGCCTGGCTGGCCTGTTCTGGGTTATCCATCTCTCAGCCTCTGGACCTAAATCTTGTGTTTGTGACTGGCTCCCCACCAATTACAATGATCTGTGTGGCTACTCAGGCTCTCGCTCTTGAGTACTCGCTGTGTGGTGAGGACCCTGCTAAGTGCTTGGGAGAAGTTAATATGGTAATATAGGTACAGCACTTACCACAGTGCCTGACAGTTTGAAAGTACTCTGTATTTGTAAACTGTGATAAATATCATTATAATTAGACCTTCATTCTAATTCAATCCTCATGGAAACCTTATGAGAGGTAGGTATTTTTATCCCCACTTTACCTATGAGGGTACTGAAGCTACTGAAACACACACAAGACCAAGTTCTTTGCCAAAGGCTCTAGAGCTAATAAATGGCTGAGTTAGGTTTCAACCCAGTCTGTAGGATGGGAAAACCTCAGCTCTTTAAACATTGTTCTGAAGACTGGTTCTTACTTAGTAGTTTGGAGGAAGGCCCAGGAATCTGCATTTGCCATGCAAGCTCTTAGATGGTCATCATGGATGCAGGTGAACCGAGGATGGGCTCACATGGTTGCCATGATTGTCCATAATGAGTAAGTAGCATACTTAAACTGACTGTTCACTGAGTCAGAATGATATTCACTGCCAATTTGTGTCAGGAAAAACCACTTCAAATGGTGGAGAAAGTGATAAATATTTTTTAAGAGGAGAATCAGATTGGATACTAACATACATCTATGATATATATGTTATATATATACCATGTCTTCTTTATCCATTCAGCTGTTGATGGATATCTGGGCTCTTTCCATAGCCTGGCTATTGTGGACATTGCTGCTATAAACACTGGGATGCAGGTGCCACTTTAGGTCACTACATTTGTATCTTTGGGGTAAATACCCAGTAGTGCAATTGTGGGCCGTAGGGTAACTCTATTTTCAATTTTATGAGGAACCTCCATACTGTTCTCCAGAGTGTCTGCACCAGCTTACATTCCCACCAACAGTGTAAGAGGGTTCCCCTTTCTCCGCATCCTTGCCAGCATCTGTGGTTTCTCCTCCTCCTCTTCCCCCTCTTCTCTCCCTTCTTCCCCATTCTCACCCTTCTCTCCCTCCCCATCGCCCACCTCCTCCTACTCCTCCTTCTCCTTCTTCTTCTTTAGT
The DNA here is from genome assembly GCF_922984935.1 of Meles meles. Classification (NCBI taxonomy): domain Eukaryota; kingdom Metazoa; phylum Chordata; class Mammalia; order Carnivora; family Mustelidae; genus Meles; species Meles meles. The sequence goes on from NC_060068.1 coordinate 99,414,200, forward strand.
TTTTATTTACTTATTTGGCAGAAAGAGAGAGAGAGAGTATGAGCAGGGGGAGGGGTAGGGGGAGAGGGAGAAGCAGGCTCCCTGTGGAGCAGGATCCTAGATGTGGGACTTGATCCTGGAACCCTGGGATTGTGACCTGACCTGAAGGCAAGTCACTTAACTGACTGGGCCACCCAGGTGCCTTGTCATTTCTTGACTTGCTAATTTAAGCCATTCTGACTGGTGTGAAGAGATATCTCATTGTGGTTTTGATTTGTATTTTCCTGATGCCTAGTGACATTGAGTATTTTTTTCATATATCTGTTGGCCATTTATTTGTCTTCTCAGGAAAAATGTCTGTTCATGTTTTCTGTCCATTTCTTGCTTGGATTATTTGTTCTTTCGGTGCTGAGTTTGATAAATTCTTCTAGCTGCTACCTTGGCAAAGTGACTTAATGTCTTTGTGCTTAAGTTTCCTTGTATGCAAAATGTAGTTAATACAGACATCCATTAGAATGGCAGTGAGTGCTAGCTGAATAAAGTTATGTGTAGATAGAAAGATATACACACACACAGACACACACAACACATATATACCTGTCATATGTATTTTTATATATAATTCTATATGTATATAGAATAAATATACATATAATACATACAGTGCCTAGATTACTATAAGATGCTCAGTTTGCATAAACCACTAATACTGTATTATAAAAGTAGAGCAGAGGCTAGGTGAAGTGATAGAAATAAAGATAAATACTTTAGTGCAAAATTTTTGAAAACCGAACTAATAAAAAAATTCATGACAAATAAAGTATCAAAATATTACATAAAGACAGGAACAGCATTACTGATTTATTTTTCCTTTACTTTAGATTCTAATATGGCTCAGCATGGCACTGTTATTGTTAATTTAATTAAATGTGTATCTTTGGTAACTGCTAATAGGCTAATATTTTTCGTATTCCAAATTATTGAGTAGGATAGTAGATAAATAATACTATGAGCCCAACACTAAACATTGAGTGAGTTTTTATTATATCCATAGCACTGCCCTAGAAAATGAAAGGATAATAAAGGTAAATAAAAATTCTCAAGGAATGCACCATTTATGGGGGGAGAGGAATTGGTGCCTAAGAACAAGGCATTATATCAGTAAAAGTAATACAAGGCAAAGTGAGCTAAAGAAGTGCTTTGACTCAAAACTAAAGTGCTTTGAGTACAAAAGAAGTAGAAAACTCATATTTTTGGGATACAAAGGCAGACTTAATGGGGAGAAGTAATTCAAGATAGAACCTAAACAATTTTTTTAAATACAACGTTTATTCTTTCCCTTTTATATTACCATAATGTATGTTCTCAGTCTAGAGAATTTAAAATAAAACTAAAAAAAATATGAAATTTCATTCATAATCTCACAATCCACAGATCAATACTGCTAAAGTTTGTGGCAAATTTTTTCTAGTCTCTGGACTATGTGCATTCATCAATTAATTCAGTCAACAAACAAGTGCCATGTGCCAGAAACTGCAAAGGGGACTGGTTAATTTAATTTATAATGAAATATATATATATATATATATATATATATATATATATACACACACACACACACACACACATACATACATACATATATATAACCCAAAAGGTCATAATGGAAATAGTATTTTATTAATAGATATTATATTATTATTAATAGATATTTTAACTTAATGATATATAGTGACCATATTTCATATTATGAACAGTATATATGCCCTAATTTATTTTCCTCAATTGTCATTCAGTGTTTATAATAACACTGCTATGAACATGCTTAATAGCTACCCTACATTTGTGCAGGAAAACTTACGTTGTAGCCTGAGAAGAGCCTATGTTTTACAATAAAATACCTGGTTAAATTTTGGCCTTGCTTCTTCTTGTCAAAGACCAAGTTATCTCAGATTTTTCATTATTCTGTTCCTAATATGGAAAATTGAGATAAAAACATCTACCTGAAGAACAGTTATTAGAATATAATTAGGTATTTTAAACAACACAGCACATAGAAAATGTTCAGTAATTATGATTTGTTACTGTGATTATATCATTGGGATATACCTCCATTTTCTATGTGCCGTGTTGTTTAAAATATCTAATAATTTATATGATGTACAAGTAAGAAGAAAAATATTTTATAATGAAAGTCTTAGCCGGTAAAAAAAGTATAAAACTAGATCACCTGAGGTTATGATGAACACTAGGAAAGATGTGAACAGGTGGCTTGAGAGAGTTTTGGAGGAAATCACTTCAGTACAGGGCGTGGGGAAAAGTCTCTTTGAGAGGTGACACCTGAGCTGAGGTCTGAGGGAATGGAATGGGCCAATGTTCAAAGAACCATGCCTTGGTCACTGTAGGAATTAATAAACAAGTACTCATATAGGCCCAGCACCATCGAAAAGACAATGTTTTCGAAACACAAAGAATGCACACTCAATGTGACAGGAGCTGGGTGGGAGGAAGCTGTGGTTGTGGGCAACCTACCAAAGAGGTAGGACAGGGCAAGATCACAGGACCTTTTAGGTCACCTTACAGAGTCTAGACTTTATTTTAAGAATAATGGGATTCCTTGTTCTTGAAGGAGTTTAAGGACTAAAATGATACCATTTTAATAAATTCTTAGAATTCCATTGAGAGACAACATGGCTTTATTAGAGAAGAGAAGGTACAGACAATGAGAAGAAAAGAGATTCCAGACATATTTTGGAGATCATGGACTGGATTTTTGGGGAGAGATATCATAAGGAATTAAGATGGCTCCTAGGTTTTGGCCTTGAGTGACTGGATGGTGTCTGGGCACCCGTTGCAGAGCCTGGGAAACCTGGAAAGAAAACATGTTTGGGGTGTGGAGAAAGAAAGACATTCTCTCCCCGACTCTGAGGTTCAATAGCTCAGTCTGTGAGATAGACTGGCAATAGGCAGATTAATAGGAGAAAGCGTACACAAAATTATTGTTAATGTTATGGTACATGGAGACGTCACAGGAAAAACATGAATATGCAGAAAGACTCTGAGATATGAGCTTTCATACATCATCTGAACAGCGGAAGGAAGGAGAGAGGTACTCCTCTTAGAGGAAAGAAAATTACTTTTAGGACATAGGAATGGACCTTTTAAATAATAGATGACAGGTGTGATAGCTTGTGGCCCAGTTTGTCCAGGGGTGGTGTCTGCTCTAGTCTCTCCCAGAATAAGAGTCCATCTTCCCTGGTTGACGAAACTTCCAGAAAGAGGATTTGTGACAGCTGAGTTCCTTTTGGAGACTCTGTCTGTAGACAGATAAGGGGAATTCTGTGAAAGCGCTCCCTACATATACTATTTTTAAACACCTTTAGTTCAAAATAGTCAATATACCAAAGCAGCATAGGGAGAAAAATTATGAGCTTCATTTTGTACATATTCAGCATGAAATGTCTGTAAGACACTCAGGGGTGGATGCCAAGAAGAAAGTTGTATCCATGAGTGTGGCTCTTCAGAGAGAGAATGGGAGTTGGAGGCAAGACTAAAATGAAGGAGGCATCAGCACATCCATGGTCTTTGGACCCACTGTCCTGGATGGCCTCACATACATCACGCAACCCACAATCGTCAGTGGTCTAAAGCTTCCCCTGTTTTGCTAGGGTTAGGGTGACTTCTAAGCCTGTTCACTTCGTGGAGTCCTTGTAAGACATTTACACATTGAGAGGTTCAGCATGTGTTGTTCTTGTATCTGATTTGTGCAGCATGTACATTACACGGCTGATTTCATCATGAGGCATTCTCCACGGTGTCATCACTGGGGCACTTCCCGTGGTGGAAATTGCCCACTCTGGACTTGAGACGGTGTCTTCAGATTTGGCTCATGATTCTGTGCTTGGGAAGAGATCAGAATTATCTGATGGGATTTCTGTGGCTGTCTTCCTCCTGATGCTACGATTCTAGGCTATTTTGTTTGTTCCTCAACCCGCAGTTCTGCAATATCTGTCCATACAGGTCATTCCATCTTATTGATGGGCGATAACCATGATACTCGTTCTGATTTACTCTACAGGCATAACCCTTTTTCCTTCCCCTCCCTCCAAAAAGATGGGGCTCACGTAAGGGAATGGATGAGGCCTTCTCTTGATTCCATTTTCTAATGAGAGAAAAATACCAATCTGGCTGCTCCCATGAGGCGCGTGCCATAGACCCTCAACGAAAAGCTGATGCTGGTGGGTGGCTTCCTTGCAAAGGAAGTCCTCCACCTAACACATTTGCAGGGAATGTCTGATCTTTGCCCTGAGAAATGCAGGGATCTGGGGAATCTTTCAGTTTCCCTTCAGGGATTATGATTTTCTGCTGTTGTAAATAAATAAATAAATAAATAAATAAATAAATAAATAAATAAATAAATAACTAAATAACTAACTAACTAACTCACTCACTCTGATTGGGTTGTCTCAAAGCAGTGTAAAGACTGTGACCTTCTCGTTTTATAGAGAGAAGTCAGTGACTGACAAATAACCTTTCTTAGCTGTCTGTGCAACCTACAAGGCATGGAGTAATTAGAATGTTATGCCACAGACCTTAGCCTAGGAGGTAGAAAATGGAGCCTTGCTTGCTTGCTTCTTCTGCTCCAGGAGACAGGGTGTAGTGAAGGCTTTGGTAAGAACTTTCAGGAGGAAGGGCTGTTGGTTTGGACCAAAGCTTTCTGGATCGACCAGGCCAAGCCACCAACATAAGATTATTCATCAGGCACTAATCTGAAACTGGGCAAGCTACCTAGCTAGTGACCTTAGGTGACTGAATGATTTTCAAACCTCATTGTGCATGCAAATAATCTGGGAGGGTGTTAAAAAGCATATTCCTAGGTCCTGTCCCTAGAGATTCCGATTCCCAGCCCCTGGGATGGAGTAAAAAAACTCACAGGCATCCCCAATAATTCTAACATGGATTGATCCAAGAGATCCACTGAGAAATTCTAGTCTTTCTTTCCTTATATCAGAAGGGATAGAGAGAGAGAGAGACATCTGAGCATGTTTGGAGTGCTTTTAAAGGAAACCAGAATGCCAGCAAATACAAGGTTACTGCATAGCCTAGCTCTGCCCCAGGCACTGAAGGGAGTAAAAACCCCTCCTCTCTGTGTCAGAAGGAAGCTTGGATCTCCTCTATGCATCTGTAGCCCACAAAGGGATTTCCTAAGTAACTTTATTTTGTGCAGGGCTCCAATCCACTAGAAGCAAAACTGGTCTGATTATTAACAAGTTACCACAAGATGAAAGCACTTTTCTCAGCTGTGATGGAAGCCATCTTGGTGCAGAGAGCTGCAGTCTTGCGGTACTCTGAAGGCAGCCTGGCTTGCCTAGAGCTTGCAGGCTCTGTGGGGGAGGGGAGGCACTCCCCTGAAGGGAAACTGAAAGATTCCCCAGATGCCTGCATTTCTCAGGGCAAAGATCAGACATTCCCTGCAAATGTGTTAGGTGGAGGACTTCCCTTTGCAAGGAAACCACTCACCAGCATCAGCTTTTCATTGAGGGTCTATGGCACACGCCTCATGGGAGCAGCCAGATTGGTATTTTTCTCTGCACTCTGCACAGGACAAAAGTCAAACATCCTGTTCTCTTTGTAAGCATTAGGTAATTAAACACACTCCAGGCCAAGAAAGTGAAAAGGTTTTATGGCTATTCATTTCACCCATGCCCGAATGCCAACCACATGAATTGTGTTTAAAAAACAAATATTTATAGAGCACCTACTATGTGTCAGGCCTTGGGCTGAGTGAACAAGACACTGTTACACTGTTGTTCTCCCCCACCCTACTTTAAGCAGTTTATACTCTCCTGGAGAGATCTCAACAAGTGGTTGTCAATGACAATCCAGTGTGAGTACGGAAGTGCTACAAAAAGAGTGAGGTCACACAACCCAACCCACAGTGGGGTAGAGGAAAGAGAAGGAAAGCTCACTGGAGTAGGTGGCAGCCAATCTGAGACCTAAAGAAGGAATAGGAATTAGTCAGGCTTTTTTAGGCTTACAGACCCTAGTTCAGGTAGGGCTCATCTAGTCCTTTGGACTAATTACTCATCTTTTCTGGGCTATCTTGGGATGATGTTGAGAGGCTTTGTTAATAAGATCTTTGAAAATACTATACAAGGCCTGGCCATGGTAAAGTAATAAAAAAGATAATTCTATTTAATCAGACTTCACTAAGCCAGATTTTATAATAATAACTTTCAGTATATTATCCCATTTCAACAATGTCACAACAATGCCCAGGCAACTTACCCTCATTTTACAGTGGAGATAATTGAGACTCCGAAATTTTTCCCGGTAATACACCTGTCTGACCTCAGTTGGTGTTTGAACGCTCCTGGGAAAGTAGCCTGGCACTGAGTAGGGGCTCAGTGAATATTTATTGAATGAATATAGCCTTTGGTAAGTAATAAATATCACCAAATGAAAAAACTCAGTATTACTATTAACACAATAATAATGAATGCTTTCCAGAGAATAAAAGAGCTCATTCAAAACAATACTGTACAAATATACACAGTACTTTCTTGCTTTTAACACCTGTGGGTCATTTACTTCTTATAACCCACAGAGGACATAACTAGAGTAGGTCTTAAAAATCCCACATTACAGAGATAAAAGAGATAGTATAGATATTACAGATAGTAGATGGGTTATTCCTCAGAGAGATGAGGAGATTAAGGCAGATAGAGATAAATTTTAAATTGCCCAAGGTCTCATGGAGACCAGAAAGCGAACTTTTGAATCATAAACAGGTGATTTTTCTACTTCTCATCTTTCACTACACAAATGGATTGATGGCTTTGGGTGAGGGGTACTCTATTCTAGAAGCACTGACTCTGAATTTAAAACATGGTTGACTGTCTTCAAAATGCTGGGCACTGGTTACAAGGCACTGCAATGGAAATCCATCACTCAAGATGCTCTTGGCTGCAACAGAAAATTCATTTCAAAATACCTAGAAGGGTAAAAGAATTATTTTCCCTTCCTTCGTTCTGCAAATACCCACGAATAGATATTTGCCTACTGTGTCCTAGGTATTCGAGGGCCTGGGAATTCAATAGCGGAGGAGATAGACAATAGATTAATAAGTAGAATATAAAATATAAGGATGTAAGTGCAGTAGAGGAAAATAAATCAGTAAGGGGGAGGGGTGTGTGTTTTCTCTTTTAAATAGGAGGGTCAAGCCTTGGTGCAAAAAATAACATTTGACCAGTGATGTGAAAAAGGCAGATCAAGTGATGGATATCTGGGGAGGAGAGTTTCAGGTAGAGGTAAGAGCCAGTGCAAATGCCCTGAGGCAAGAGCTTCTCTGGTAAGTTTAAGGACTAGATATGAGGCTAATAGTGGCTGAAGTTGAGTGAGCAAAGGAGGAAGCTGTGAGAGATGGGAGCAGAGGGGATGGCAGGTGAACGCAAGCAAGGGCCTCCCAGACCACTGGAAGGGCTTGCTCTTCTGCCTAAATGGGGCAGAACCCCTGGTTATACCACGTTCTTTCTAACAGCAGGTCAGTATCAAATGGTTAGGGGCCAAGGTCAAAAGCAAAGAGCCTTCCAGTTCAGTGGCTATGGTGGTAATCCATTTTTTCACGTAAGACCTGAGGCAGGGAACCCCTTAAGCTCATTAGTTCCCTGGCTGAAGTATAGCACGGGACACTCATGCCATCTTCCTGCCTGGCTGCCCTTGGAACATCAGCTTTGTTCCAAAACAATTGCTGCCATTGTGGGTGTCACACTCAGATAGACATGACAATATCTAATGAAAGGTTGTTTGGCTTCAACAAAACAAAACCGCAAAGACTTCCCCCCAGATGTCCCTAGAAAATTTCTCTAGATGCCCCTTGGCCTCAGTGGGAGTCACATGCCTTCTAAACCGACACTGCTACAGAGAATGAGCTCAGCTAAGCGGCTTCACAGATCAGGCTTGCATCTGAGCATAGTCCAGGACTGCCATCCCTGAGTGGAGGACACCACAATAGAATCTGGGTGCATCGGGGAAGGGGGTGCAGTTCCTGGTGGTCCCAACATGGCAGCCTCTATGGGAAGAAGCAAGAGGTGGTTTCGCCACTTCTCTTGCTATCACTGGGCAAAAAGTGGAGGTTCATTGGCTTGTTCTTTGTAAAACATCTGGTTCAGGCAAACCCAAATGCCAACCTTCCCTAGATTACCTTGAAGCTGGGGTCTGGGTGTGTGAAAAGATGACTTGCCTTTTGTTTTCTTTTTATATTACTAATAAGCTGGCTCAGCATCATTCTACTTAGTGCCCATGTTATTTGTTAATGGGATTTAAAAACTGAGACTAGGGGCGCCTGGGTGGCTCAGTGGATTAAGCGGCTGCCTTCAGCTCAGGTCATGATCTCAGGGTCCTGGGATTGAGCCCCGCATCGGGCTCTCTGCTCCGCGGGGAGCCTGCTTCCTCCTCTCACTCTACCTGCCTCTCTGCCTACTTGTGATCTCTGTCTGTCAAATAAATGAGTAAAATAAAAAAAAAACAAAAACAAAAACAAAACTGAGACTAAATAATTAAGCACATGGACACTGTGAGATGGTTCCTGGTCTTGTGCTGAAGCTTTCAAATAAGTGTCAAGCCTTTTTCTTTAGCATGGTTATTTTTAATTTATTATGTAGTGCTTTTTTTTTTTTTCAGAAGAGTATAGCTACATTTATAATACTATGGATAGCAGTAAGAAAATTGAGAAATTGAATTTCAGGGGTACCTGGGTTGCTCAGTCAGTTGAGCGTCCGACTCTTGGTTTCGACTCAGGTTATGATCTCAGGATTGTGAGATTGAGACTTGTGTCAGGCTCCCAGCTCAGTGGAGAGTCTGCTTGAGATTCTTTCTCTCCCTCTCTCTCTGCCCCTCCACCTGCTCTCTAAAATAAATAAATAAGTAAATGAATCTTAGAGAAAAAAAAAGAAAATTGGATTTCATTCAACCATTTATTCAGTAAATATGTATTGGGTACCAGGTGTCGGAAACACAGCAGAACTCAAAATCGCCGGCATCTCCAGTGTTATGAAGTTCATAGCCTAGTGGTGAGACAGACTAGTAAACAAACTGACAAAGACATAAGATAATTTCAGATGATGACAGGTGTTATAAAGGATATAAAATGTGGTAACATTATAGTGGCCATGTGAGGAGGTGGGGTTTTGCTCCCCTAAACAGTCGTTCTGTGGAGGCTCTTCTAAGAGGCAGCATTTGAGTTAAGACCCAAATAATGAGTAGAAGCCAGGTTCAAAAGACTTGTTGGGATAGCATTTAAACACAGGGAAATTTAAAGCGGAGCTACCCTATGACCCAGCAGTTGCACTACTGGGTATTTACCCCAAAGATATGGATGTAGTGGAAAGAAGGGGCACATGCACCCCAGTGTTCATAGCAGCAATGTCCACAATAGCCAAACCCTGGAAAGGGCCAAGATGCCTTTCAACAGACAGATGGATAAAGAAAATGTGGTCCATATATACGATGGAATATTACTCAGCCTTCAGAAATGATGAATACCCAACTTTTGCATCAACATGGATGGAACTGGAAGGGATTATGCTAAATGAAATAAGTTATGCAGAAAAAGTCAATTATCACATGGTTTCACTTATTTGTGGAACATAAGGAATAGCGTGGAGGACATTAGGAGAAGGAAAGGAAAAACGAAAGGGAATCAGAGGGGGGAGATGAACCATGAGAGACTGTGAAACAGTCTGGGAAACAAACTGAGGGTTTTAGAGGGGAGGGGGTTGGGGGGATGGGTGAGCCTGATGGTGGGTATTAAAGAGGGCACGTATTGCATGGAGCACCAGGTGTTATATGCAAGCAAAGAATCATGGAACACTACATCAAAAACTAATGATGTTTGATATGGTGACTAACATAACATAATTAAAAAAATTAAAAAAAAAATAAACCCAGGGGGCGCCTGGGCGGCTCAGTGGGTTAAGCCTCTGCCTTCGGCTCAGGTCATGGTCTCAGGGTCCTGGGATCGAGCCCCACATCAGGCTCTCCGCTCAGCGGGGAGCCTGCTTCCTCCTCTCTCTCTGCTTGCTGTTCTGCCTCCTTGTGATTTCTCTCTCTCTCTGTCAAATAAATAAAAATTAAAAAAAAAAAAAAATAAACCCAGGGAAGTGGGTGCAAAGGCCCTGAGGAACAAGAAATCTTGGTCTGACCAGAAGGTAGCGCAGGATGACTGGGAGAAGGGTGAGGTTGCAGAGGGAAGCAGAGGCAGGTTCCAGTGAGGCCTTGCAAGCCTTGGTAAATTGTAGGAGTTTTATTCTGGGGACAATGGGAAGCTGCTAGAGGATCTTAAGGATGGGCATACACTGATTTTTGAAGCAGTACTAGTAAAATGGAGGACTGGTCATTTGCCTGTCCACATAAGCTGAGAACATTTCACCTCAACGGAGAACTTCAGTAACATGACCTTCTGTAGAGTCATACTATAAAAATTCAACCTCACCTTTAAACTCAAACTTTTTTTTTTTTTTTTTTATTGTTTGGTTAGTGCTTCCCACCTAGTGCTTCCAATATTCAGACCTTACTTCTCAGAGTAGAAAACTGCCCATGGTCTGTGGCTCACTGTGGTGCACACATCTTTGCTCAGAACCATCCCAGGAACTTATAAAATGTTGGTTCTAGTGCCCAGAGATCGATTTTCAAGGCATTGTTGAGATCCCTTAAATTTGGGAGCTCATAGAACTGGTGGTGCCTCTCACTCTGTAGCTTAGGGAACATGGGGTCTTTTTTAAAAAAAATGTTACTCTTTATTAGGTGTGGCATTTCCATAATTGTATCAGGTGTTTTTTAAAGAGTCGTTACTAACTATTGTTTCAGGAATGCTTCTCCTAATCACAGCGTAAGGCAATCTTTCCCTAAATTCTGGCACAAGTAATTTCTCAGTGTGTGCTTCTTCCTCTAAACCATCCATCACACCTACCAGGCAGTTTCCACACTGACAGGTCTTTACAAATGATATCCAAGCAGTAGTGACTTCCAAATATTGATATTAAGTGCTTATTTCCCAAGGAAAACTGGTGTTAATTTTCTACAACTTCTCATTCATACATGTCTCAGAATTTTACATTCATGTAAAGTCCAGCTTCTCATCAGACATACCTGAGAGCAAATGGATTTTAATACATCATTTACAGCTTGTTGAAGATAAGCTGTCTCTTAAAAGTATTGTTCCTTAATCACAGCTTAATTCATGAAACTAAAACTAAAAAAAAATTCATAAACTTTATTTTAAAAAAACCCCAAAAACCTGAAACCAACCAAAACCCCCAGGTATTATTTTTTAAATACTTGCATTTCTTTTCACAGAAAGTGGTACTTTTTGTAATAGAAAGCTGAGGGCATCATAAAGAGGGAACTTACAGTGAAAAGCATGAGCATAACATGATGGGTACATTTGTCAAATCACTAAGTTGTACACCTGAAACTAAGGTAACATTGTGTGTCAACTCCACTAAGAAAAAAGAGTATAAACTCTGAACAGCCTGGGTTTGAGTCCCGGTGCCACCACTCTCTATGTCACTTTGAATAGGTTACCTAACCTTAGTTTCATTCAACTTTACTTTTCTCCTCTGTCAAATGCGGAATATAATAGCTTCTCCTTTGTAGGTTTTTTTGAGAACAAATCAAATAATCCGGGTAAAGGCTGGAAAAGGCACAGAGCAAATGCTAGGTAAATGTTAGCTATTACGCACAGGAAAGCAGATTCCAAGAAAATGTTAAAAATCTGTCACCCCAGCCACCAGACAATTATTTATTTTTAATGTTTCATATCTGATAAGTTTGATAAACTTGTTTTAAAATGGCCAGCAGACTCCCATGTTTACTGAAAGGATAACTTACCTATGGCTGCAAACCAAAACAAGCCTCCTCCCTGGAAAGAACAGTAAACATCCGTGGAAGATTCTAGGCTTGGGTTCTATCAACATAATGCCAAAGCAGTTAAAAGAGAATCATAGGTAGTTAATTGTCCCTACATCATCCACAAACATGAACAATTAATTACTGCTCTTGACTCCCAATAAAAATATCATTTGTCTGCATGTTGTTAATGAGCAAGTGGGTAGCTGTGTGATTTGAACATGCAGATTCATAGCATAGAGGACTTGGAAGGAAACTGGAAGGTCGTTTTTCATCTCCCCATTTTACAGAGAGAGGAAATGGGCTGCAGAAAAGAGGAGTGATGCAACCAAAGCCACAAGTGTCCTCTGCCACCTAACCACTTCATGTTTCCACAACTCAGGCTCCCGTGTGACGTTATAGGGTTAGGTTAACTCTCGGATAGTTCCTCTAGTTAAAAAATACCATGAACCTGAGGCGTCTGGTTGGCTTAGTCAGCTGAGTGTGCAACTCTTGATTTTGGCTCAGGTCATGATCTCAGGATCATGAAATTGAGCCCCGTGTTGGGTTCTGCATTCAGTGTGGAGTCTGCTTGTCCCTCTCCTTCTTCCCTTCTCCCCCATGCATGCTCTCTCTCTCTCTTTCTATCTAAAAAAGAAAGAAATTAATTTAAAAAATACCATCAACCTGTGCTCCCTGACCTCTGGTGACCAAATGTCTATTAGATAGAATCTTCTGGACTCCACTTTCTCAGCCACTTGTTTCTTACATGTAGACACTGAACTGCATGCTCCTTGCCCAATCGGGGGAAAAAAATCATGACTGGAAATGGCTTTCCAAAATTCCAAGAAAGGCATTAGAACAAGGGCCATATCTATCTTGTTTGCCTAACATAGTTCCGGGCACTTACAAAAAATTTGATAAACTTAACACTGAATAAATATGGCAGCCAGCACTGAGCATATATAGTACTCCAGGCCTTAGGCTCGTGGAGCATCAGGGACGTCCTAAGATCTCACTTCTTAGAAGAGGCAGCATAACCCAGTGGTGACGAGTACAGGCTTCAGAAATGCTAACCCATGTTTGCACCCCAGCTGTGTAACTCTGAGTATGGCATTTCTTCTGTCTGGGCCTCAGTGGCCTCATTTGTAACATTATTGTTGAAGCTACTTCAAGGGCTTTTGTGAAGATTAAATGAACTAACACACATGAAGTATTTTATGATGCGGCTTGGATATAGTCGGCATTCAGTAAATGCTTGCTCTCTCATTATTAGTATTGAGACCAATTTAATCTTTATATCAACATTGAAAAGGAGGTATTCTAATACACAGATTTTGGCTACAGAAATTGAAATTCGAAGAGCTTAAATGATTTGGAGATTTCTTCAAATGTTTTGTTAGTAGTAATTGAAAGACTTCTGATTTAAATATAGGAGATAAACACGCCAATGAATTAATAATGGTCATATGTGGTGGTTCAGAGTGCGCTCTGGAGTCAAGAAGTTGGATTTGAATCTTGGGTCTGTCATTAACAGATTTGTGCCCTTGAGCAGGTTATCCTGAGTTTGATATACTAAGAATAATATAGATCCTATATAATAAGGATATTACAAGACTTAAATGAGATAATGCTTTTTAATACTTAGGCACGTGCACTTAGCAGGAACCCATAAACATTCTATCACTTTTTTTGTTATTAGTAGCAATGACTGTAGTCAACTTCAGTTACTTTCTCCGAAAGCCCACCCAAATACTTTAGGGTCATCCTTGACCCTGCCTTCCTAACTTCCCTCAATACACATGCTCATCTATCCTAAACCCTATGTCAGTCTTCCTCCTAAATATTTCCAATGATCTCTCGAATTCCTTGACTTCCCTCTAACCACATTATTGTTATTCTCTTTTGGATGCCATCTTCTGTTCTCTGGATGTGGAAACAGTCTCTTTGGTTTTCCCCCATTTTCCTTCTTGTCTTGACCACCTCCTTTCTATTCATCACACTGGAGCCACAGTAGTATTCTTAGTGCACACATGTGTGGCTTGCCTCCCTAAAGCTTTCAAAGGGCTTCATTGTTCTTAGGGTGTTCTCAGCCTGTGTCACTGCTTGCCTGCATGTACTCTGTGCTTTGCATTTCCTTCCACACCATAGCTTCTCTCCTCCAGCACCACACACATGCTCTCCCCTTTGCGAGAAACACTGCTCACCTTCTCTTTCCCTGCAAACCCTTCCTCATCATTCAGAGCCTGGCTCTAGTGTCACTTGCCCTAGCCAGCCTCCCCTAACTCCTGGTGGCCCTTCTAGGAGGTCCAGGCTGTTACCCTTCATAGCACCTGCCAAATGCATTATAGTTTCCTTTCTCCTTATATGTTTTCTCCACTAGCTTATAACCTCCATAAGGCAGGACGGGTCTGATGTGCCAACTACAGCTACAATTTGTATAACTATCACTAGTGCCCAGCACAGTGCCTGGCACACAGTGGTACTTAACAAGTATCTGTTGAACAAATGCATGAGTGCATGAATTAACACCAGCTTTCCAATCAGCAATGGCCATGAAGGCAGGAAACTCTAATATTCATTTTAGTGACAAGAGAGATGTTTCTTACTGTTGCCTTCGACTCCCTGTATATAGACTGCATTCATGGGATTCCTTTAAATCTAAATTATATACAATAGAATAGAATATTACTCAACCATCCAAAAGAATGAAATCTTGCCATTTGCAATGACATGGATGTAACTAGCGGGTATTATGTTAAGCAAAATAAGTCAGTCAGAGAAAGACTTGATTTCATTCATATGTGGAACTTATGAAACAGAACAGATGAATGTAAGGGAAGGGAAGGAAAAATAAAATAAGATAAAACAGAGAGGGAGGCAAATCATAAGAGACTCTTAACTCCAGGAAACAAACTGAGCGTTGTTGGAGGGGCAGTGGGTTGGGGGATGAGGTAACTGGGTGATAGGTATTAAGGAGGGCACTTGAAGTAATGAGCACTGATGAGTCACTAGATACTAGCCCTGAAACCATTAATATGCTATATGTAATTAAATTGAATTCTAAAAAAATCAAAAATAAATTTATTTATTTATTTATTTATTACAAAATAGAGCTGTCATTTTCCAACATGCCAACATCAGTGGTTGCCTAAAGACCCAGGTAAACCAAAGAGCAACAACATTCTATTTTCAAATAAGCCCTTTTACAAATATTGTTTCATGGGATTTACACAGCAGCCATGTGAGAGAGTGAGGGGAGGAAATGAAGACACGTAGAATTGCAGAAGCATGTAGTTTCCTGACTGTTCATCAAATGGTTATTTGCTGGCACAAAGTTGCCTTGTTTACAGTTACAATTCACGTGGACATGGTTCCAGCCCTGGTCTGTAATTCTCTGTGTGTGTATGCAGGGGCCCAGGGGATACTTAACAACATCTGGAGACGTTTTTGATCGTCACCACCGAGGTGGGGAGGTGCTCCTGGCATGTTGTGGCCTGGGGCCAGGGATGTTGCTAAACATCTAGAGTGCCCAGGAGAGCTCCCCCTCCCAGCACCCGCTTCCCACCTGCAGCCCCACTTCCACCCTCAGCAAAGAATTATCCAGGCCAGAACGTCACTAGTGCTGACGTGCATCAACCCAGCTGTAGAGAGAAACTCACAGACTGAAATAGAAAGGAATGTGTGTAACTCTCTCCCAATGCAAGAGACGGATGAATACGTAGCCTCTCAAAAGGCTTGACATTTGAATCAAAAACTAAATTGCTCTGCAGGACACACAGAACTTTTGTGCATGCTGCATGTACAGGATGGCAATCCCGTGGGGGCGTCTTTGCTAAACAAGCAAGTCTTCTCTCCATACCTCGGGACAACAGGTTGACCATTTTCTCCCCTGCCCCCTTCAAAGATTTACTATTATGGCCTCTTGGAATTAAGGGAAAACTTGTGTTCAAAGTGTTTTCTACAGAAGGCATTAAACCTGATCCCTCAAACCTTTTCTTTCTTTTTTTTTTTTTTTAAGATTTTATTTATTTATTTGACAGAGATCACAAGTGGGCAGAGAGAGAGAGAGGGAAGCAGGCTCCTCGCTGAGCAGAGAGCCCAGTGTGGGACTCAATCCCAAGACCCTGAGATTATGACCTGAGCCGAAGGCAAAGGCTATAACCTACTGAGCCACCCAGGCACCCCACAAACCTTTTCTACCTTCTTCTATCTAAAGGGTGGCCTAAAGGTCAGAAAGCTGAGGTCTTGCCACCTGGGTTCATGTGCTGAGTTACCTCAAAATCCTCTAATGTTCTCATCTGTCCAGAAGCAAATGGTGCTGCCTACTCCCAGGGATGAAGGCTCAAAGAGATAGCCTTAAAAAATGCCTTATTATTATCCTAGCATATTGATTCGTTTTCATTTGTTCATGGTTTAATTACAGCCCAGAGATGTGCAGGAGAGAAGCAGACAAAGCACATCCTTTTGAGGAAATGGAAGCATGTTCTGGATGGACTTTGGAATGGGTTCTTCTTCCAAAGGCTTTGAGACACTGTATAGACTGAATAATTGGGCAGTTCTTTGTCCGGCTCAGATAAGGGAGGTGTAAGTCTCCTATTTCCAAACGAGAGCTAATTAGTGTCTGGCCCAAAGGGTGAAGTTGGAATCTGCTTTATAGGTTTAAAATGTGGGTTGCCTGGGTGGCTCAGTGGGTTAAGCCTCTGCGTTCAGCTCAGGTCATGATCTCAGGGTGCTGGGATGGAGCCCTGCATCAGGCTCTCTGCTCAGCATGGAGACTTCTCCCCGCTCTCTCTGCCTGCCTCTCTGCCTACCTGTGATCTCTCTGTCAAGTAAATAAATAAATTCTTTAAAATAAAATAAAATAAAATGTGTCATAATGCCATTAGTTTAGAATAAGTAGGGTAAATTTGAGTTGTGAATAGAGATGTAGTGAAATTTTAAGGAAATGTAATACTATTTTCATGTTCATAAAGTAGCATTAAAAACTGTCTTTCAATGGAGGACATTGGGAGATGGAGAGGAGAAGGAAGTTGAGGGAAATTGGAAGGGGAGGCGAACCATAAGAGACTATGGACTCTGAAAAACAACCTGAGGGTTTTGAAGGGGCAGGGGTGGGAGGTTGGGGGAACCAGGTGGTGGGTAATAGGGAGGGCACGTATTGCATGGAGCCCTGGGTGTTGTGCAAAAACAATGAATACTGTTATGCTGAAAAAAAATTAATTAAAAAAATTTTTTAAAAAACTGTCTTTCATGGTATTATATAGACTAATAAACAGAAGTATGCATTATTCCCCAAATATTTCTTGAGGTTCCTTACTAACAAACTCTAATTTTTAATTTCTACCAGCGTGTTCTTTTCACTCCCAGGTCCACAGATTCAAATTCTCCCTGTCCTTTAAAGCCTATCTCAGATGCTGCCCCTTCCAGGAAGTCTTTGTGGAATCCAACCCAATGTCCCAATGGCATGTGATATTTTCCTAGTCTGCACTTTATCTGTTAATGCTCTTAGGCCCTTCTGTAATTGGTAATATATTCATATTTTTCATTGACGTCTTACCTCCCCACTCACCTTTATACTCTCTGCCTTACATATTTCTCCACCCCCGTGGTTCTTGGCACTGTTTCTTGGAAAAAGTAACCCTTAAATTCATCTTAAATCTCTGGAGGTATTGATGGGTAGGTGTGTGGATTTGGTTATATTTCCCCCACATAATGACACTAGTCATTAGCAGCTCCTTTCTTTCCAATAGGGTGGAAGTAAATTTGACCAGCCTGATCAAATACCCACCAATTCCATATCAGTAGACACAGAAGTTGAGTGCCATTCTGCATGCTTTTTTCTCTACCAGACTACCAGGGAAGAGAATGTCAAGATCGTGCAGCGCGGGAAACAGCCCAGCATCCAGACTGGGGGGTAGGGGGGTGGGTAGGAGTGAGAAGTCTGCACAGGAAACTTAGTCCCTCCATTGGCTCACACTTGGCAAGTTATTTAACGTCTCTGTGCAAATTTCCTCATGTATAAGCAAATAAAATAATAACATTGACTTTATTGTAAGTTTTTCAAGAGGATTAAATGAGATGTCCTAGGCAGTGTGGTTCGCAGAGGGTCAGGACCCCAGAAGAGCTCAGATTGGATGGTTGATGTCATTACTGTTGTTATCATTATGAAAATCAAGTCCTATTCGTATGCTTTCGAATGAAAAAATATTACCTACTTGCTCTGATATCTCTTCATAAATGAGGAGAGGCTGTCTACTTTTTGTAGCTCCTGTGAGAATTAGTATATAAAATTTGGTGGAAAACGTGCTTGGTTTTAGTTTGCTTTTCGCTGTAGAGTCTTTTCATTGAGAGCCAAAATCTTCTGCTGTAACCAGCTAGGTTCTATTTTTCCCTTCGCATCTGCTTTCAATCGAGCCTGTCCTCTGTCTTCAAAATCCTCTTTAGGCTTATCTGTAGCTGCCCACCTCTTCCTCGCTTTAGTCACATGCCTAGAGAACCATGGGAGCTGTTGGTCCAGACTCCCCATCAGCCGTGTGAATCAGGTCTCTGCCGGCCTCTCAGGGAAGTCTGGGGGTGCCGTGGAGAGCAACACAGCATAATCTGTGTTCCCGCTGATCTCAGAAAAAAACTATTAGTTTTAAAGAATTAGATTGTTAACTAATTAAAATAGAAGACAAAACTGCTCTGAAAGAAAACGTACAGGCTGCCGCAGAGTTGAATAAGAGAACGAGCCAAAACCATTTCTTGGCCAGGCAAGTTGTCTTTCAGGCCTCCGCTGAAATGTCACTGCCTTAGAGAAGCCCTCCCTGACCATCTAAGCCAAGCAGTCACTCTCTACCACAACCCTCATTTTATTTTTTCCATTCTGCTTTCTAAAAAATGGAGGTATAATTAACATATGGCATTATATTAGTTTGGAGTGTATAGTGCAGTGATTCCGTGTTTGTATATACTGGGAAATGATCACCACAGTAAGTGTCGTTAGTGTCCATCACCATACATAGTTACGGTGTTTTTTTTCTTTTACTTTTAAGTTCTCCTCTCTTCGCAACTTTAAAATACACAATAAAGTACTAACTGCAGTCACCGTGCTGTACATTCCATCCCATATTTATTTTATACTGGTAAGCTTGTACGTTTGGACCCCCTTCACCCATGTTGCCCACAACTCACCCACCCTACCTCTGGCAACCACCAATCTGTTCTCTGTATCTGAGTTGGGGAAAGGGGGTTGCTTGTTTTGTTTTAGATTCCATATATAAGTGAGATCCTATCATATTTGTCTTTGTCTTATTTCACTTAGCATTATATCTTCAAGGTCCACTCACATTGTTGCAAATGGCAAGTTTCCTCCTTTGTTATGGTTGAATAATATTGCACTGTGTATATATACACACCACATTTTGTTTACCCATTCATCTATCGTTTGACACATAAATTGTTTCCATATCTTGGCTACTGTAAATAATGCTGCATATAAATATGGAGATGCATCTATCTTTTTGAGTTAGTGTTTTTGTTTTCTTCGGATGAATTACTGGATCATTCCTTTTTACAATCTGAGATAATTTTGTTGATATAATGTTTATCTGTTTACTGTCCCTCTCCCTCATTTAGAATATAAACTCAATGAGCTAAACCTCAATGTATTATTTACTGTGGTTATCTCTGGCTTCTGGAAGCCTAGTGTTTAATAGCTGCTGAAAAGATTATATGAATGGATAAAGGAACTAACCAAGAGGTTCCTCTTCCTTCCAAATCAGAATGTACCAAGCTGTGAAATTCACATACTGACTGGAGATTATTGGGGAGGGGATGAAAATTATGTCAGAATTCTGCCTGTTTCAGTTCAGATCAAACAGCACAAACTTATCGAATTCCTACTATGCACCAAGCAGTGAACCTCGTGCTCAGGATTCAGCAGAGAAAAGTCAAAATTCTACCTTCCTGCCTAAGGAATTAGACACTTGACAGTAATTATCATAGTCATGGAACAGTACTTCATGCCACATAGAATTCTGAACACTTTAATGAATTGGCTCATGTAATGTTCGCCACCACCTTGTATGTTAGGAATGATAATTACCCCTGAAGAAAAGGGCAGGTATCTCATCTGTCTTGTTTACTATTGTTTCTTTAGCACCATGTACAGTGCCAGACGTAAGTAGATGCTCAATAAATATGTTCAGTAATGAACGGGTGCTTTGAAAGGAAAGGATGGTATTTGAGAGCCTGTAGCAGGAGGATTTGGCCCAGTCTAAGGTATTAAGTAGCCGCTCCCTGAAGATGTGACATTTTATTTAAGACTTGAGAATGAAGAGGAATTTGCTTTGCCTTGGCTTCAAAGTGAAAACCTGGCCATGCTCATCCTGACCCATCTTAAATAATCTAATTTCTGTTTTCTTGGGATTTACTTTCCTTCTGAGCAAAATGAAAAACTGTAATGATGAAACGTCCCCTAGAGGAGGTTGTAAGGACATGTGAAAAGGGAACAATCAGGGTAAGTTTCCCAGAAGAAGTGGGCTTCAGTGGGGGTGGACAATAAGCACCACACAGCGGGCTGTTGGGAGGCCCTGAGGCCAGGGCTCCAGCTGGGGCTTTGCAACACCAAAGCGAATGCTTCTGATCTCCCAGGAGGTGGTCTGGAGAAAAGCTTGGAACACCCCAGTTCATAGTGCATCACTCAACAATCTCCCTGTTAATTGCTTTTTTTCTGCAACAGAATGTCAGAACCTGGCATGTGGAAGTCATCTGAGAAATTTTTGTCTCTAGGCTCTGTTCTGCCAGGCTCCAAGGCCCTTCTCACATGGCACCTAAAATGGGTCACCTTTATCTTTCCCTCCTCCTGGGCTCCTGGTTTCCCTTTCAGAGATCGCTCTGTGCTCTTGGGCCCTCCCTCCAGGCGTCTCTGCCAATGCCTTTGAGCCTCCTGTCTCCTTGTCTCCTTAGAAAGACCCTTCCTTTCTTGGTCGTCCTGCTCTTATCTGTGATGATATTTGCTATATAAGACTCTCAGACTGCTGATGGGGTTAATTACTGCCAACTATTTATTCATTGTGGCTCCCAGTAAGATAATTGCCTTTTAATGGGCACTTTTTGTAAATAAAGCCTGATGCCCAAGACTGGATCTCTGACATGGACTTTTTGAGGCTCTGTAATCCCCAAGAATCTTTTCAGACCCCTTCCTTCCATCATAACCCCGGTGAGTTGTAATGTGATAGTATATTAGTCCTTCTTTTTTTTTTCTCTCTCTCTCTTTTTTTCTGGAAAACACCCTCCTTTAGAGCAGGAGTCAGTAAATCACTCCATCACTCACTAATGCCAACAAAATGTTGGACCAAAGCAGTGAGGCACATGATTTGGAACAAGAGTATTTGAAAAACTTTCTGTAACCCTTACCTTTCAAGCCAAAGCATGAAATGAAATGCCTCACTCCTGAGGTTCTCAAAGTCCAATAAGAATCACTTGGACTATTAGCAACGATGTGGATGAAACTAGAGGGTATTATGCTGAGCAAAATAAGTCAGAGAAAGACAACTATCATATGATCTCTCTGATATGAGGAATTTGAGAGGCAGGGCTGGGGATCGTAGGGGGTAGGGAGGGAAAAATGAAACAAGTTGGGATCGGGTGGGAGGCAAAGCATAAGAGACTATTAATCTCAGGAAACAAACTGAGGGTGGCTGAGGGGTCGGGGGTAGGGATAGGGTGGCTGGGGGATGGATATTGGGGAGGGTATGTGCTATGGTGAGTGCTGTGAATTGTGTAAGACTGATGATTCACAGACCTGTACCCCTGAAACAAATAATACATTATATGTTAAAAAAAAAATCACTTGTCATATGGAATATGCAGATTCCTTGTCTGTCCTCAGGGAGTCTGAATCAGGGCGCCTGGGTGGCTCAATTGATTAAGCGCCTTCAGCTCGGATCATGATTCCCAGATCCTGAGATGGAGTCCAGCAGTGGGTTCCTTGCTCAGCAGGGAGTCTGCTTCTCCCTCTGCTCCTTCCCTGTTCTTGCCCTCTCTCTCCAAAATAAAATCTTAAAAAAGAGAGAGAGAGTCTGAATTCATAGGATTGATGGCTCTGAAATCTGCAAGTTCCCTAAGTGAGGCTGGTTTTGATAATGATTACATGCTCTCAGCCTGTTTTCCCATCTGTAAAATGGAATGGTTCAGAGAATCAAAGAGAAAAAAAAGATACAAAAGGACACTGAAACACTCGAAATGGTACAGCGCAAACCAACTGCACTGGGATCCTCTGAATGAGGAGATTCCACATCAGTTCTTTCTGCCCCTGGCCCATTCTACATCTGCGTGGAGGGGGGGTGCACAGGGCTGGCACAGGATCAGTCATTTTAAAGTGGGACTGGAAAAGGTGCTTTCAATGGAGATCATTGACTCCATTGACTGGAGCTGGACTGGAGCGGCCAGTTTGGAACTTGGGTGCCAGCCTCACTGATCTTTTGCTTCTAATGAAGGAGATAGGCTTTTTGGGAGGGGGCGGAGTTGCTTAGTTTTTTCATTTTAATTATGGGCAGCATAATCCGTGAATGTTTTCTTACTCGGAAGTATTTATTAAGTGGACTATTGACTTAGAAGGTATATACTAAATGCCTACTGTTTATTTAAGACTAAATTATGCCAAGCGGAAGCATGTCAATTCATGAATTCCTTAACAGCTTTGCCTGAGTAATATATTCCAGCTTTATAATGGGCTCAAATTCATTTGTGCTGTGAAAGACCTCCACAAAGCAGTCTCAAACATCTTTCAGAAGTTTTCTCCCATATGTATTGATTTACCCATCTAGACATCCATCCATTCATTCACTCCTTCAGCTAATAGTTATTGAGTACTCGCTGCTAGGCACTTGGGGTACAAAGATGAATTAGACATTGAGAGTTCCCTTAGGAAGTTTCCAGTCTCATTATGTAGACAAGATGGGTAGGTAAATGCAATGAGATACTGTGATTCAGGGCTGATGTTACTGCTGTAGACATAGCAATTAAACTTAGGAAGCACTTACATTTTGCTAAACACTGTACTAAACTCTTCATACCAGCCATCCTCTTTGACCCTTACCATATCATGTGTGATTATTTCTGTTATTATCCCTATTAGCTATGTAATGAGGCTTAGATGACAGGTAAGTCAGTTTCAAAGACATGCTTTAACACTGGCTATCTAGTTGTGGCACCACCCTCCTCATCACACCTGTTCTGTCCCTGCTCTCGAATTCTTGTCTGGCCACAGAAGGTCAGAGCAGGTGCACAGCAACTGTAAACATGGCATTAGTAGTAACCATTGATCACGTGGTCATAGGGCAATGGGTACTTCGTCCGTGTACTTATTGTCTCACTCAGCCTGAGAAGGCACAAGGAAAACCCTGTCATTGGTCCCATCTTATGGATGCAGAAAGCGAAGGCTCACAGGTGTTAAAGTTTGTGTAGATCTACCCAACTGGTAAATGGAATACATAGGGATTCAAATTTGGGTCAGATTGACCCCAAAGCCCATATTCTTTCCACTCCGCTCAATACAGGTCGCAGGTACAATACCTCTCAGGAAGACAGCTCCAGATATGCTCTTGTGTCATGAAGCTAAGATGACCCATACAGCTAAACCAGACCATTTAGGCATTGTTTAAAATGGCGCCTTACTTGGGATGGTCCAACCTTGCCAGGTGCCTGGGTGTAAGGAAGTGATGCATTATATGACCTTTGAGGGGCTAGACATCCTGTCTCTGCCAGTAGTTTGTCATCCTGTCACAAATGATCCAAAAGTCAGAAAGCATATTGGTGGAAGGGTCTCTTTATATATCATGGCCTGGAAAAAGACCATAATTACGTTATGGCTCCAAATTCTTGCTTCCCTGGACAGCCCAGTATGTTTCTCCAGTGCTAAGTGTATCTTCAAAGAGGAGAAGCAATGAAGGATTAAAAAAATATTCTACCAGATTTCAAGGCACACATTTCTTTTTTTAAAATATTTTATTTATTTTTTATAAGTAGGCAGAGAAACAGGCAGAGAGAGAGAGAGAGAGGAGGAAGCAGGCTCCCTGCTGAGCAGAGAGCCCAATGTGGTACTTGATCCCAGGACCCTGAGATCATGACCTGAGCCGAAGGCAGAGGCTTTAACCCACTGAGCCACCCAGGTGCCCTCACACGTTTCTTTTAAAGGAAGTAAATGGATATACAATGTTGTATTAATTTCAGGTACACAACATACTGATTCAACAATTCTATACATTACTTAGTACTCACCGTGGTAAATGTAGTCACCATCTGTCATCATATAATATTATTACAATATTATTGACAATATTTCCTCTGCTGTTCTTTTTATCGCTGTGACTTATTTACTTTATAACTAGAAATTTGTACCTCTTCAACCACCAAAACTACTTCCCCCATCTCCCCACCCACTTCTCTGGCATCCATCAGTTTGCTCTCTCTATTCAAGAATCTGTTTGTTTTGATTTGTTAGGTTGTTCTTTAGATTCCACAAATGAGTTAAATCATATGATATTTGTTCTTCTTTCTGACTTGTTTCACTTAGCATTATACCCTCTAGGTCCACCCATATTGTTGCACTTGACAAGATCTCATTCTTTTTCATGACCAAGTAATATTCCATTTCGTATATATATCTTCCACATCTTATTTATCCATTCATCTATTGATGGGCACTTGGGTTGCTTCCATATCTTGGTTATTGTAAATAATGCTGTATATATGAGATGCATATATTATTTTGAAATAGTGTTTTTGTTTTCATTAGGTAAATGCCCAGTAGTGGAATTATTGAATCATAAGGCATTTCTATTTTTATTTTTTTGAGGAACCTCTGTATTGTTTTCTGCAATGGTTGCACTATTTTACATTCCCATCAACAGTGCACAAGGGTTCCTTTTTCTCCACATCCCACAGATGCTTGTTATTTCTTGTCTTTTTGGTACCAGCCATTGGGACAGATGTGCGGTGGTATCTCACTGTGTTTTTTGACGTGCATATCTCTGCTGATTGATGATATTGAGTATCTATCTCTTCGTGTGTCTGTTCGCCATCTGTATGGGTTTGTTCCTGGGCTATCTATCCTATTCCATTGATCTATAGGTCTCTTTTTGTGCTATTACCATACTGTTTGGTTATCATAGCTTTGTAGTATATCCTGAAATCTGAAATTATGATACCTCTAGCTTTGTTTTTTCTCAAGACTGCTTTGGCTATTTGAGGTCTTTTGTGTTTTTTTTTTTTTTATCAATTTTAGGATTATTTGTTCTAGTTCTGTGGAAAATGCTATTATTATTTTGATAGGGATTGCCTTAAATCTGTAGATGGCTTTGGGTAATATGGACATTTTAACTACATTAATTCTTACAATCCATGAGCACGATATGTCTTCCCATTTGTTTGTGTTGTCTTTAATTTCTTTTACAAGTGTCTTAAAATTTTCAGAGAGTGCAGGTCTCTCACTCACCTCCTTAGTTAAATTGATTCCTAGGTATTTAATCCTTTCTAGTGCAATTAGAGCAAGACATTTTATATTTTTATATTAAATCATATCTTAAAATTTGATGTTAAATCTTATTTTTAAAAATCCCTCTCATGGCAATATTGGTTTTCTTTTATAGACCATTACATCACTTCCTTGTGTCTCCGAATGCAGCACAAAGGACAATCACCTTTTCTCTAGCATAGACAATGGTGTCTTTGGCAGAACTTTTCAATCCCAGACTGACACCTTGTGCTTGCCTTCTGGTAATAAGGTTTCCAAAATCATTATTATTTGATGGGTCAAAACCAAACCAGTTCCCCCATCCAAATTTATGTGGTGGTTCAACCTGTCCTCAATGAGGGGTATTCTCATTCCCTCTCTTCCTCTTATGAAATCTGAATGTTTGGGTAAAGTCATATAATTCTTAGATCAACTTACTTTTTCCATGCCATCGGGGCACACCGGTCGGTGAAGGGTCAGTTTCCTGGGGCTTAGCCTCCGTTCTTGTGTTGTGGCTTTAAATTCTCACAGCAAATAACTCAGAACCAGGTTGCTGCCTTGGTGTGACGGCTGGCAGGGAAAAAAAAAAAAGCCTGTCGTGGAGCACAGAATCCGTCTGTGTTAGTCCTCTGTCACCGGCTACGCACCCCAGCTTTGGGCTTCACCTAAATGATAAATGGTGCTATTGTTTGCACTTTCGTATTAAAAAACCATGGAGCTAAATCTAGACGAAGCAAGGACAGAGACCCATTTCATTGCACTGTACTTTAATATTCTTGAGACCCATGGCATTACGGGTGGCTCTTGTAACAGCCTTCCCTCTCCAGGGTGGAACACTGTGCTGCCTTTGTTTCATCTGATCTTCCTGCTGAAGAAGAGATGGTCACTTATCCTCAGGGTTCCCCTATCCTGCTGGATTTCTCTTGCAGCCTCGAGGAGAAACTGACCACACGGGAAAAGGTAGAGGTTTCAGGCAGGGCATTTCAGCGTGTGTTTACAGGCAGGACTGACTTACTCAGCAAATCCTGCTCGGAGAAGCTGCAGCCAATGAAGAGGCTATATCCCGGCTTGCTTGGGGGCTTCTGAGTTTGAGCTGCATGCAGAAATGTAAGGCAGTGCTTCCTGGCGCTGATGGCAAAATGGGCCCCATCTCCAGTTATTCCTCGGGCTTCCCAGCTTTGCAGATCCAGGGGAGAACCTACATAAACATATGGTGATGTAGCCAGCTTTAAAGGCCAAGAGAATCCTTATGGATTCAGGAGACTGGTTTTTTATTTAGATTTTTATTTTTTATTTTTGTTGGAAGATGAAATGCTTCTCTCGTTACCTGCCTTACATCTTCAGACCTCCGAATACCATCCTCTCTTCCAGCTGCCACACGGAAGGTACCGACCAGAGAGGGAGAGTGTCTGGGTGGGTGGGAAAAAGTGGGCTGGTGTATGACTTCCCACAGGCTCTGCTGATACTGCTTTCTGTAGCTAGCAGATGACTGTCGTTCCTGGCAAAAGCTTGTATCTAACAGACTTAGATCTGCTTCTAAAATCAGTCTGTCTTCTGTAAGGAAAGGGACGTATTTTCTAAAGGGCAGAATAATATTGCAAAGGTGATCTCAAAGCTGATCTAGCAGAGTCGGAAAAAAATCAGAAATATTTTGCCAGTTTCCCTTATTCCACTTCACAAGCAAACAAGTAATTGGAACTCGTGTTAAGGAGGAACATTTTCAGTAGGTGCTGCCACATACATTTATCCAAGCTCTCTGTTTTGTCACTATCTGTTTAATAACTTGGTGCATGCCCAAGAAAGCAATTAGCAAAACAGTATTAGCGTACTACATGACTGTGGGGTGTCGGTTGTCAGATTGTTTTGCTCGGAGTCTGGACTTGGGTTGCAGAGCAAGAAGACACAGTTGACTTTCAGCGCTCGCTGGAAATGGGGTTTGTGGGGGTCCTAAGTTAATGCCTTACGACAAGGGTGAGCTGAGCCTCATACAAACAGTCTCCAGTCGCTGGTCCTTTTGGGGACCTCTGCTACCTTCTAACCTATCACACTCTGCATCTGTGTGTGTGTGTGTATGTGTACTTTCTGTGTGCATGTGTATGTGTGTGTGTGTGTGTGTGTGTGTACGTACCTCATCAACATTCTGGCAATTGCCTTCATCTAAATGCTGCAGGTTTCAACGCTTCTGGAGCCAGTAGCCGGTTGTGCATATTCTGTGTGTGATTTGCCTGTTTCTTTTGATCTGCTACATCCTTGAAAAAGAGCAGTTTCAAGAAAAGCGGCTGGCTGGCTGCTTTTCAGCTTGAGGCTTGCCTTACGAGCAGTACTGATTGAAGAGGGCTGGGGCAGTGAGAGGCTGCCTGTACCCTCTGTCCAGCCTCACTCTCTGGAATGGAGCTGGTGAGCAGCCTGTTGCGAAAACCCACCCTTGTTTCTCCTCCTCCTCCTCGGAGTAGGAGCTGGGGATCGGGGGCTGTGTAGAGAAAACAAGAGGAGTGTTTATTCCATGAAGTGATTTTCAGTCATTGCCCCCGGGGAAAAGCAAGTAGAAGTTTGGGATGACCCTTGAATTGAGACCAAGGATGATATTTTTCACAGAACTTGGTATCCTAAGGACTTTTTTCCATTAGATATTTCCCTTAAAAATTTTGTTGGTGGTTATAGGAGACGACCCACTGAGAAATCTTTCCTCTTACGAGAGAAACTTATTAAGTCTTTATGTGCATTAGGGAGGGATAGGGAATGGCATGGATAGAAATCTCCAGGGGAACTTCCCATATACAAAAGACCTAAACTCATATAGGAAGATGCCTAGATGACTTTTCTATTTCTGATTGGTCCCCCGTCCTCTCCTCCTAGCTTAGATTTTGAGAACCCAAATACGTGGTCTGCTGCTGTTTTGTATATTAATTGAGCTAAAGTTCCTACCTCATACAGACAACTACCACCCCCAAGAACTTTCTTGAAGTGTTATTTAACCAAATTTAACTTTTGTGCTCCATCAAAATGGAAAGCCCGTTTTATTCCCATCAAAACAATTTCTAATTTGCCACCTATTGCCAGGTTTAGGGGGTGGGAGGCAAGGAGACTTGTCTTTTAATCTATTGTGACACTCACAGACAATGGGTAGGGATAATAGCACATGGCAAACATTAATTTTGTGAGTGAGGGGCCAGAGCTGAGCGGGGAAGGCATGGGTTAAATACCAAGTAAGCAGAGCCAAGTCATTTAATTGCTCTATGCTCAATTTTACCTAAAAAATGGAAATAAAGAGACTTATTCCCTGGATATTGAGAATTCAGTGTGATCATTCTAGTTCTTTAGGAAGCTTGGTACATGATAGGTGCTGTCTGTTTTGTAGTCTCCTGTACTTTCTTAGGCTGTCAAGTTACCCTTTTTTATTACATTATCTTAAGTAATGAAGAGCTTCCTCAAACCCATCACAGTGTCCCTCAGGAACTAGTTACACTTACTTAGAGTTTGTCTGCAAAGAAATGTATGTGAGAATGGATAGGCGTTTGAGGTTTTATATTGTTAGCTATTATGTTGCCCTCTAGCCTCTTCTAGAAAAGTTATGGTTGCAAACTTCATATTTTATTTAAATGAAGAGGCAGAGAATGAATAATTGGTGTATATCCTGGGAACATCAAATAAGTAGAAATACCCAAACCATCCCTTTAAGATTAATTCAAGAACAACTCCAAAAGCTTCATCAATTGCTGGGGCACCTGGGTGGCTCAGTTGGTTGAACCCCCAACACTTGATTTTGGCTTAGGTTATCGCTTCATGGGTGGTGGGGTCGAGCCTCATTTCTGGATTCTGCACTCAGCGTGGAGTCTGCTTGAGACTCTCTCTCCCTCTTCTGTCCCTCACCCGGCTTGCGTGCTCACTCTCTCACTCTCAAATAAATAAATGAATACAATCTTTAAAAAAAAAAAAAAAGCTTCAACAATTGCTGGGGTTCCTTGAGGATGGAACCATTCTAGTTAAAAGACAGTTTTCTGCCCAGCTTGTCTTGACATTGTTTTCTCAATACAGAAATATCATGGGCTTTGAATTTTAGGTCGGCCACTTGCCAACTGGCTGAGGTTGGGTAGTTATTTAACCTCTCAGAGTCTTAATTTCCCATTTGTAAAACATGAATGATGATATGCCATAGGGTGGCCACAAAGAAAGACATTCAGAATGCCACACATGGTGATAATCATAGTAGTAGCAATAATAACAATAACAATAATAATAACTGACCTTCACTTCTATTGCACTTACTGTGTCCCAGACATTATCTGAGCAGATGATATAGGAATGCATTCGTAGGTAGGGTAAATCAACAATATGTGTCCACAGATAATAGCTGTTTTTCCTTCCTGCTCTCACTTTCAAAATATTAAAAAAAAAAAAAATATATATATATATACAATTGTATTCCCTCCCTCAACGCCCCCCCGCCCCAAACACAAAAATGCTTGCCTTGAAAACCTCTCAATGGTTTCCGATGGCCTAGCAGGCCCCGCGTGTTCTAACCCCTGCCTGACTTTCCTGACTCTGAGCATATGCCATCTTGTCTGGTCTCCAGCCACACAGACCATTCTTGGTCCCTCGGGAATCTCCCTCCCACCATAGACTTTTGGGAAGCTTCTCTCTTCCCTAGCCCCATTCCTGGTTAATTCTGGCCTTGGACTCTCAGCTCAAGCCAAGAAGCCATCCCTGGCCCTCGGGTCACGATGGTCATAGCTCTTAGAGAACCAGGCTGCTTCAGAGCACCTGTCCTAGTCTGTCATCATAAATGGCCTGGTGAAACTGTTCTGTGAATGTCTGTCTTCCTGCTAGACTGAAAGCTTCATGGGAGCAGGACCCACATGTGGTTTTGCCCTCTATTATACCCCCAGCACTAGAACAATGCCAAGTACTTAGTAGGCAGTCAACAAATTTTTATTGAATGGAATGATGACAAATACCAAGGCTGCTGTGGGGACACATTTTTAAAACACAGGCAAAACACATTCTACAAAGCATTAGCTGCTACAGGAATGCAAGCTGTTTTAACCACTGCTGGTCGGGTACTTTTCGTAGCCACACTTGAGGGGACTGGTTTTATGACCATGCTCTACTTTACCTTAAAATTAGAAAATATGAAGAGGAAAAAGGCCAACTAAATAATGCTGGTGCACGAACAGGGCTTTGAGAGTACAGTTGGATTGTCTTTCCTTCTCTGTGGACCTCATTAGAAGGACACATCACTCCCTCCACCACGGTGGGGAAGCATTCATCCAGCGAACTGTTTCCAGGATTAGAGGCACAGAATCTCAATCACAAGCAAAAAACCAAAAACCCATTTCAGACAGGACAAAGATAAGAGAACCAGTCAAGTATGAGGAGCCTTGCCTGATATTTTCTAGTGGGCCTAATTTGGCACCCAACCTGGGAGGGTCTTTTCTAGGCCCTTGAACAGATGAGCAGAGGTATTCTCTCTTCCTGAAGGAACCAGGGTCATGTGCCTTGCCCTGAGACATTTCCTTTCCCTGAGAATTCGCCCTCATGTTTCCGTGCTGTAAAACACTGCTCATCTCTTAAAAGTCAGCTCCAGTTGAGGCTTCCCAGGAAGACTTCCTCAAGAGTTCCAAAGAAGGACTTGCTATTCTGAGTCATGCAAACCATAACAGTTGTGGAAAGAAGGCTCCAGAAGGAGAAGCCAAGCAGCACTACAAGGATCCCTGGCCGTGTGTGCCAGGCTGGGCCAGTATCATCTCATTTGCTGCTCATGCGATCTCATCTCAGATGCTGCTCTCTCCATGTTACAGGGGAGCAAAGTGACACACAGGCCGTACTTAGTAAACTCACAGAGGTAAGACTCAAGTCCAAACTTTCGGAATCAGAAGTCAGTGCTCTTAACTAGTACCTGACGCATTTCCTCCGGAGTACCAGCATGAGAACAGCCTTCGAATTGGATGGCCCCAGTCTGTTCACATGTCTGTGTCCTGGTGGCCAGGAGCAGCTTGGGCACAGGAATTCTGCCATTTGTCTTTAGGCTCTGAGTCCTGGTTAGCACAGAACTTGAGTGGGAGTAGATGGTCAAGGAATGCTTCATAAATAAAACACTGAATGGGAGAGTGACCAGTTTGCCCATGTAACCATGGTTCTCCTTTGGGAGGAGGAACTCAGAAGCACAATACCTTCCAGAGACCCCCAAAAGCAGGCTTACTAGAAGCCTGTACCCATGTTCAGAAAAATACACATTTTTCTAACTCTTTATCATGTTGTAAATGATAATAAAATAATAACTAAAACATACAATGCTCATTATTTATTTGGTATAATTCCAACATATACATGTCTGTGGATGTAGGGACAGTTGTGTGTATTCCTCATCATAAACCTCTCTGAGGTAAGCTGTTGTTATCCTCATTTTGTAAATGAGGAAACTAAGACACAGAGAAGTTAGGTAACTTGCCTAAAGTCACACAGCTGTGAAGTGCAAGGATTAGGATTAGAACCCATGCATTCTGGTTCTGAGGTACATGCTACAACAGGATCCATTCTTTGCTTTTGTGCCTTTTTATGTATTTATGGAATTCTTGTTTTTCATATTTTTGGAATTCTCTTAGCCCCTTCCACATATGTAGAACCAGCCCACTCTTCAGGCCCATATCAAACACACTTCCACCCACAGCTTTCCCTGACTGTTCATTTTCTCAGCTACATTTAAAGCCTTTCCCACACGTGCATAGTGATTTTCTTATAACATAGAGGTAATATTAGGCCACCTGACCTAGGATTAAGTGAGACAGAATCTTACATTGCTTGACATTGCTTTGGATTATTATTATTATTATTTTTTTACATTTTCCACACAGTAGATGTTTTGTCCCTGCTTTCATCCAAGGCCAGCTCCATACTGGGGAGCTGGATCCCACTCCTGACACCAACTCCAGCCTTTCATCTTGCACTTGTCCGCTGTCTGTGCCTCATCACTAAGGCTTTTCTCTCTACAGGATCGCTGGTGTGGTTCCCCAACAGACTGTCAGTCACCCTGCTTTAAATACTCATCTCACAGTCCTGTATCCATCTCTAGCTACTGCCCATTCCTTGCTCCTCTTTGCAGAAAAATTCCTTGAAAGAGTCATCTTTACACAGTTGTCACCTCTTTTCTCATTTCCTGCCAAAGCTGCTCTTGGGGGAGTCCCCCATGGACCTCTCACTGATCTGGCCCATCCTTCTCAGCCAGGTTCCTCCCAAGGCAGCTCTCAAGCACCCTTGGCATAGGCAGTCACTGCTTCCTTCCCAAAAGGGTTCCTTGTCTCAGCCTCAGGGCCCAGAGTTCCTCTCCGTTTCCTTCTCTGGCCATGGCCAGTCCTCAGACTCCTACCTATTCCTCCTCCCCCTCTTGAACCAGAAACACACAAGCCCAGTCCTGAGGCTTCTCCTTAACCTGCTCTTTCTCCTAGGTGGCCTCCACCAGCCCCATGGTATGAGACATCGTCTCCTCAACCTGTATCCCCAGCTCCAGCCTCTCACCCCAAATGCAGACCAGTGCCTCGAATGGCCTACCCAGCATTCCCACTAGGATGCAGTAGTGGCCTCCAAACCTGACTCCTCATTCCCCTTGAGAAAAACCTGCTTGTCCAACTTCTTCTCCAGCTTAAGGAACGAGAACTCCAGTTTCCTAGTTACTCCAGCCAGAAAACCTGGAGTCATTCTTTGTTTCTATTGTTGTCTCATATCTTTCTTCTAGTTCTACAGTGAATCCTCTGGGTCTAATCTCTAAAAATATTCAGAATCCAATTACGTCTTATCAAATCTATCACTTGAATGTTTCTTTACCAGAGAGGACTTTCCTGGCCTTCCTGCCTAAGATCTCTCTCTTTCCATCTCTCTATTTCTATTGCCCAAGCTCCCCCTCCCCCCAAATCTCTCTCTGTCTCTGTCTCTCTCTCTTACACACAGACACACACTCCCCAGTTACCTTTACCCTGCTTTAGCCCTTCTCTTACTGGATGTGTCCTGTACCCAGTTACTTACTTGTTGCCCTTCTTTTGCCCTGTAGAATGTAAGCTACATGACAGCAGAGGCTGTCTCTGTTTTGTTCACTCCTACATATCTTTAACACCTAGAACAGTTTCTAGCACATAATAAGCACATAATAGATACTTGTTGATTGAATGAATGGGTATATGAATGAAGGTTTATGTAACCTTTCAATAATAAAGTAGGGAGAATGGACTCTGAAACCAGATGAACCTGAGTTCCAATCTCACACAGAAAATTACTCACTGGGTAACCTTCATTTACTTAACTGGTGTATTTCCTTCTCCAACAATAACATATCAGGGTATTGTTATGAAGGTGAAAAAAAATTTTTTGCAATTTTATAAAAATGCCTGTCAGTATTCAGTGAATGAGACTTAACAGTATTTCTTCTGATTTTTTAAATTAAATTTAATTAAATTTTTTTTCAGTGTTCCAAGATTCATTGTTTATGAACCACACACAGTGCTCCATGCAATATGTGCCCTCCTTAATACCCACCACCAGGCTCACCAAACCTCCCCCGCCAACCAAAACCCTCAGTTTGTTTCTTAAACTCCACAGTCTCTCATGGTTTGTCTCCCCCTCCGATTTTCCCCAACTCACTTCACTCCATCTCCCAATGTTCTCCATGTTATTCCTTATGCTCCACAAATAAGTGAAACCATATGATAATTGACTCTCTCTGTTTGACTTATTTCTCTCAGCAAAATCTCCTCCAGTCCTGTCCATGTTGATACAGAAGTTGGGTATGCATCCTTTCTGATGGAGGCGTAATACTCCATTGTATATATGGACCATATCTTCTTTATCCATTCGTCTGTTGAAGAACATCTTGGCTCTTTCCACAGTTTGGCTACTATGGCCATTGCTGCTATGAACATTGGGGTACAGATGGCCCTTCTTTTTATTACATCTGTATCTTTGGGGTAAATACCCGGTAGTGCAATTGCAGTATCATAGGGTAGCTCTATTTTTAATTTCTTAAGGAATCTCCACACTGTTTGCCAAAGTGGCTGCCCAACTTGCATTTGCACCAACAGTGTCAGAGGATTCCCCTTTCTTCACATCCTCTCCAACACTAGTTGTTTATTGTCTTGTTGATTTGGGCCATTCTAACTGGTATAAGGTGGTATCTCAATGTGGTTCTGCTTGGAACCTCCCTGATGGCTAATGATGATGAAACTTTTTTCATGTGTCTGTTAGCCATTTGTATGTCTTCTTTGGAGAAGTGTCTGTTCATCCTTCTGCCCATTTTTTGATGTGATTATCTGTTTTGTGTGTGTTGAGTTTGAGGAGTTCTTTATAGATCTTGGATATCAGCCCTTTGTAGTGTCATTTGTGAATATTTTCTCCCATTCTTTGGGTTGCCTCTTTGTTTTGTTGACTATTTCCTTTGCTATGTAGAAGCTTTTTATCTTGATGAAGTCCCAAAAGTTCATTTTCACTTTTGTTTCCTTTGCCTTTGGAGACAGGTCTTGAAAGAAGTTGCTGTGACCAATGTTGAAGAGGTTACTGCCTATGTTCTCCTCTAGGATTTTGATAGATTCCTGCCTCATGTTGAGGTCTTTTGTCCATTTTGAGTTTATCTTTGTGTATGGTATAAGAGAATGTTCAAGTTTCATTCTTCTATACATAGCTATCCAATTTTCCCAGCACCATCTATTGAAGAGACTTTTTTCCACTGTATATTTTTTCCTGCTTTGTCAAAGATTATTTGACCATAGAACTGCAGGTCTACATCTGAGCTCTCTATTCTGTTCCACTAGTCTATGTGTCTGTTTTTGTGCCAGTACCACGCTGTCTTGGTGATCACAGCTTTGTAGTAAAGCTTGAAATCAGGCAACATGATGCTCCCAGTTTTTTTTTTTTTTTTTTCAACATTTCCTTAGCCATTCAGGGTCTCTTCTGGTTCCATACGAATTTTAGGATTGTTTATTCCAGCTCTTTGAAAAATGCCAGTGGAATTTTGATTAGTATGGCATTGAAAGTATAGTTTGCTCTAGGCAGTATAGACATTTTAACAATGTTTATTCTTCTGATCCATGAGCATGGAATGCTCTTCCATCTTTTTGTGTCTCCTTCAGTTTCTTTTGTGAATGTTCTATAGTTCCTCGAGTACAGATCTTTTACCTCTTTGGTTAGGTTTATTCCTAGGTATCTTATGGTCCTTGGTGCTATAGTAAATGGAATTGATTCTGTAATTTCCCTTTCTATATTTTCATTGTTAGTGTATAAGAAAGCAACTGATTTCTGTACATTGATTCAAACACTTCAAAGTATAGGGATAGAGGGTACATTCCTCAACTACATAAAATCTGTCTATGAAAAACCCACGACGAATATCATCCTCAATGGGGAAAAGCTGACAGCCTTCCCTTTGAGATCAGGAACACGACAAGGATGTTCACTCTTGCCACTGTTGTTCAACAATGTACTAGAAGTCCTAGCAGCAACAATCAGACAACAAAAAGAAATAAAAAGTATTCAAATTGGCAAAGAAGAAGTCAAACTCTCTCTCTTGCAGATGACATGAGACTTTATATGGAAAAACCAAAAGACTCCACACCCAAACTGCTAGAACTCACAGCAATTCAGTAACGTGGCAGCATATAGTATTTCTTCTGTATCCCCTACTGTACTTACCACAGCAACAGTCACATAAAGGTATTCGTAGTGCCATACTGATTGAATCATTTTTGCCTACTTACATAGCTAGCATTGGTGAGGGCTTGTAATTTGCTAGACCCTGTGCTAAATACTTTAGTCACCACCTCTCATAAATCTCAGGAAAACATCACGACGTTTAGTTGTCCTTATTTTACAGATGAGGTAACCACAAAATGGTATGATAACTTACCAAAAGCCACATGGCAAATATGGAGTAGATCAGAGTTTTGTACCCAGACTGTTAGATTCTAGAGCCCAGGTTCTTATCCGCTCCATAATATACTGGATTTACAATACAATGCATAAATACAGAATTTTAAAAAATTTTTTATTTATTCATTTGACAGACAGAGATCACATGTAGGCAGAGAGGCAGGCAGAGAGAGAGGAAGGGAAGCAGGCTCCCCACTGAGCAGAGAGCCGGATGTGGGGCTCCATCCCAGGACCCTGAGATCATGACCCGAGCCAAAGGCAGAGGCTTAGACCCACTGAGCCACCCAGGCACCCCCAGCATTTTAAACACTGTTCTTAGCACATGGAAATTTAAAAGATGTAAAGGACTCATCAGTATTTTAAGAAGTTACAGTCTGGTGGGGGAGAGGAAGGCATGCATACACAACTCTAACAGGTCTTTTTAACCTGATTAGGCATGAGAATCAGCTGTGGCAAATGAACAGGGACATCTCCACCATGTCCCTATTGAATCAGATTACCTGGAAGGGGCCCCAGGAATCCTAGTTTTAAAAGATCCCCAGGTGAATCTTTTCTTTTCTTTCTTTCTGTTTTGTTTTGTTTTTGGAGATTATTTATTTGACACAGGGTAGGGGAAAGAGAGAACAAAAGCAGGGGGAGCAGGAGGCAGAGGGAGAGGGAGAAGCAGACTTCTTGCTGAAACAAGGGGCTCAATCCTAGGACCCCAGCATCATGACCTGAGCAGAAGGCACCCACTTAACCGACTGAGCCACACAGGCACCCCTACCCTGGTGAATCCTATGAATAGTAAGAGCTGGGAACTTGAGTCTATGAGAAACAATGGTTAGGGCTGAGGAATATATTCAAAGGGAGGAGCTTTGGGAGAAAGAGAACGATCAGTTGTGGGTCCCTTTGAACTGATAGAGTAAGATCCTGCAGCTAAGAAGAGATCGCCTTTGGTTAAGGTGCCTGACGTCTGGCAGATAAGTGGCTGTCCTGGGAAGATTCAAGGTCAGTGTTACTCGTTTACACATTCTGTGGAACTTCACTGAGCCTTTGTCTGCTTCACGGTAACTATGGATTGCTTCAAGAGTGTCTATTTGGGTACTAGCTAAAACATTCAGTTTTAATAAAACTTATTCAGCCCAAGTCATTCAGTTTCTTGGACTTTAGTTTTGTCATCTTCCTAAAGGAGAATAAAAATTATGCCCATATCAAGGAGTTGCTTTAGTGAGTAAACATGATAATTCATACAAAGCATACAGCATGCTATCCAGTGCATATAAAGAGCTCAATGAGAGCTGTTACTATGAATATGATTCATATTAGTGGAGGCCTCAGAAGTCACCTTTGCCCTGAGTAGTTTGATGCAGTGCAGTGATGGAAAGAATCCTAGGCCAGCGGTCCAGAGACACGAATGTTCTGGTCTTCTCTAGACATTGATGTCCCTTGATAAATTGCCTAATCCTGCTGTGCCTCGGAGTCAAACTGCAACATAATAAAACATGGTAGTATTGGCGTGAGACTAAGTGACAGTGCTTTGTGAAGTATGTCCCCCTCCTGAGCTACCCATATTAAATCAGAAGCTGGGAATGGTAACTGATTTCTAGGAGTTCCTGATAAAATCGTAAGGAATTCAGCAGCTGATAAGAAATGTGGAGGACAGAGAATAATGTTGAGTAAGAGCCAACTGGGAGTCAGGCGCTCTCCAGGCGTTATTTTCATGGGGAGATAATTATCACAATAATCATGCGTGCCAGTAGGCAGGTTTTGCCAGTGAAGATCCTGGGAGAGGACTGGTGAGGTGAGCTATCCAGTTGGAACAGACTTGGGCTTCGGAATCAGTTAAATGCGAGTTCCCAATATGACTAAAGGTATTTATCCTCTGAGTGTCTGTTTTCTCAAGGGTAAAAGAGAAGGAATTAGGTTTCCTTTCCAGGTCTATTGTAAGGACTAAAGACATTGAGTGAAGTGTGCCTAACGGCCACTGAGTAGATGGTCCCTGTACTTACTGTGACAGTTTCTTTATTCCAAGGTGGCTGAGGGCACATCCTGGGTTCCTCCCACACCATCATGTTTTCATCCAAAGGGGGAAAAAAAAAGGTTCGGTTTTGAATTCTTCAGTTCCTTCAACATTCATCACCTTTGCTGCTTGTGTGTCATGAACACTGGCCAGGACAGTTCTGATGTGTGTTTGCGAATTCACTGTTTGTCTTTGGTACTTGTACCCCAAGGCAATTCCTTCCTTTGCACTCAGTTTTATAAATTGAATAGAGAAATCAGCAGTGCTGAAATCATCACCATCGTTAGAGAGATTGGCCCATTAGTTTTCTGAGTCATTGTTTCTTCCCTGGCAGATGGAGCTGGGAGAAAAGATGGGCCGAGATGGCCAAAGCCTTTATCATCCCAAGTAGCTGCAAAAGCACAGTTAGTAGGTGAAGCAAACAAAAGGCAAATGGATACCTGACTTCAAAGATATGCATGAAAGGCTGCTCTGCATCCTATGGTTGATACGTGGGAATGTCCCTTACCTAGAAATTGTAGGAGCAAATTGAGTGGTCAGTGAACCTCTTTGCAAGAGAAATTAGTTGTTAATTCCAAAATTACAAGCACGTGTATAAAGAACATCTCTCTTATATGTCAGAGATGGGCTAGGCAGTGGCTTCACCAGGGATAAACATACATATGGTTCCCGCCCTACTGGAACACCGAATCATCAGGTTACTGTTAACTGTGGCAAATGTACTAGTGGCAAGGACGTAGAGAAACATGGTCTAATAGGGTTTTGGACTGCCCAGGAAGAGGAGGACGTCTTCCCTGAAAAAGTGTCTCTTGAGCTGAGATCTGAAGGAGAAATAAGACTCACATATAGGTGGAATGAGAGAGAATTTTCCAGGGAAAGGAGACCATGTTTGAGAGGCCCTGTTACCAGACGGTCATTGGTGAATGTGAGATTCTTAAGGAAGGTCAGTATGATAGGCACGTGGAGACTCCGCAATAGAACAGTGAAGAAATAGGTCATAGAGTGGTGGGTTCTGCACACCTCTCTGATGGCAATTATAGCCTTGACCCAAAGAGCAACTGGAAATTATTGAAGGGTATGAATCTGGGGGGAAAATAAAGTCCATATTTGCAACGTGAGAAGATTCGTCTGACTGCTGGCAGACTAGAAGGGCTAAGCAGTGAGTGGATACATCTTGGGGAGTTGGCCACTAAAAGCAGTCCCTGTCCTTGCATTTCGGGGGAACATGTCTATAACAGTCTGTATGCCCCCAGATTCCTCAAGGTGCATTTGGCATCTAAATCCAGTGCAGAAACCTGTCCATTGTCTTGACATCCAGCCCAAAAAAGTTTCTTCTCAATGAGCAGTGGTAGGAATATGCTATGCTCTGTTCTGAAGAGGCAGTAAACATTCCCAGCACTGAAAAATAGATCGAGTGTGCTCTGCCAGACACAACACTCGTGAAGCATGATATTTAGAAGGAAGAGAAATTCTGTGTTGGGACCAAACCACTAAAGATGTTTTCATATCATGTTTGTTCAGCACAAAATGGCTGCTCCGTCAAAGCCTCTAGATAGAATGGTACATCTGCCCAGCTGCGTATAATCATGTAGACACAGCAAGGTGACCTTCTCAGGAGAGGACCGACCAGAAGTCAGTCTCCTGGGTAAGGGTTAGGAACCCCTGTTCTACCTTCGTTATTAATTCATTTTCTCATGGTCCTATACCCAAGATGGGGGAATGTCTAAGCATGTGGGTAAAAGCCTCCAATGT
The DNA here is from genome assembly GCF_922984935.1 of Meles meles. Taxonomy (NCBI): domain Eukaryota; kingdom Metazoa; phylum Chordata; class Mammalia; order Carnivora; family Mustelidae; genus Meles; species Meles meles. The sequence goes on from NC_060068.1 coordinate 99,454,225, forward strand.
GAAATACGGCAGGAAGGCAGCAGGTAGCACATTAACCAAAAAGGCATGATATTGGCTGTCGGGAAACTATGTATTGGAGCCCTAAAGGAAGCACGGTCTAGTTAAAGAAAAAAAGGAAAAGACAGTGAGCAAGGAAAACAAAGTCGGGCCCAACCCTTGGGCCACCTGTTTCCATCCCATTAGAAAGAATCCTAGAACATCTGTTTGGGAGCAGGCCTCCGAAACAGTCTAGCCTTCCTGGGATCCCTGAGTCCCGAACAGCACTCCCGACTCAGAGAACTGGAGAATTCACTTCCTGCCAAAACTGACCCTTTTGCTTCAGGACACTGCTGACTGTCTTTAGATCTTTAAGTTGAGCTAGACTCTGTTTCTTAAAATTATTGCAGTCAATTTCTTCTCAAATCACAAATCTGAGGCCTTTTCCTCATGATTGTTGTACTTTATGAGGATGATTTTTGTACTGTGTGCAGGCTTAAGATTCCAGTTTGCTACAAATAGCCTCCTCTGACTTTAGCTACAGTCATGGTCATAACAAGGAGCTTTAAGGGGCTTCACCCTGTTCTAAGTGTTTTTGTGTATTAGCTCATTTAGTTGTAATAACAGCGAAGAGGAAACTTCTACTATGCCCATTTTACAGATACAGACACTGAGGCCAGAACAGTAAATAACCTGCCCGAAGTCAGCCAGTTAGCAAGCAGCAGAAAGGTAGGACCTGACCCCAGGTAGGCTGGCCCCGGAGCTTTGTTCTTCCACTTGTGGTGCAGGGAAAAGCACAGGCTTTGCTCTCACTGTCTCACCTTTGAATCCAAGTTCCAACACTTCCTGTGACCACTTGCTTCAGACTAAGCCTCCATTTCTTCGTCCATGAGATGGGGAACCAGGACCCCTACCTCCGTGCCATCGTGGGAGTACAGAAAATAATGTCTTCCTTGCCCACCCTGCCTTCGCACGAGAGGCTGTTAGAATCAGTAAATGTGTGAGTATGAGAATGAAGACCCTCTGGGGCCAGCCTTCCCTAGCAAAACTTTCTTACTCTTTGCCCCAATTCTCAAGTGAAATACCTATTTTAGGTTGTCTTCAGGCAGTTGGCCAGAAACAGGGCATCCCAACATAAGCATAGGACCATAGATAGGAATGAAAACAAAACTGTACTATAGCCTCACCACAGATCATGGCTCCACCCACCCCCCCACCAGTCCAGACTTGAGAGCACTGGGCACCCTAGAGATAAAGCTGACATGCTCCAGGAAAGCGGCCTTTCAGATTATGGAATGTCCCTGTTCGAAGACCATTTCTGTGAATGACTTCCTATTTTACCCAGTGAAATCTGGTTTTCCAGTAGCCTACAAGGCCTAAGAGATCTGCACCCTGATGACCTCCTGTTACCTCCCCCTTCACTCAGCCCACACCAGCCACACTGGCCTGCTTGCTCTTCCTCCAGCAGCCCAAGCACGTTCCCTCTTCAGGACCTTGTACTTGTCCCCTCTGCCTGGAGTGTTCGTCTCCCAACCCCATGGTTCTTTCCCTCACTTTTTGTATGTCTTTGCACAAATACCACCCTTCCAGTGGGCTTTCCTGCCTACCTGATCTACACCTCCTGAGCACTAGCCCTTCATTTTACTTCGTAGATGGCCCCCCTGGCCCGCCTATTCTATATTTGCATCTGGTTATCACCTGTTTCCTCTTGCTAGCCCATTAAGTCTCTGAGAGCAGGTGCTTTGAACTTTTGCTTGACATCGTGTCTGCCATGTTGTCGTTGGTGACACATCTTTGTTGAATATATGGTGAACGATCATGGTTAGCAGCGGCAGTGGGTAAGTGCAGAGACCCACAGGATGCTGCCTCTCTAGGAGGGCACTGGTTCCCAAGTGCTCGCATACACACAAAGGTCATCTGCAGTGCTTGGTTTAAAATAGAGATTCAGGGGCTCACACACCCCCTCAAATTTGGAATCGATCCATCCTGAGCAGAGCCCCAGAACCACAACTTTTAAGAACCCCTGTGCCTGTTGAGCAAGTGTAGACCTTCAAGAAACCCTGTCCTAGGATAAGAGAAAGTAGAAAAACGCCACTAGAAAAGTAGAAAAACATAAGCAACACCACTGAATTTTGCATGGTTTCCTTCCTCCCTCTATGTCTGGTCTGAGACATGGGAACTCCTGTTGTAGCCTTAGGGGGTGATGCTGGTGGGGGCCAGGGGTTCAGTGCACTGTTCATAGACACCCTGATCTCTCGGTTGGAGGTTGGGTGGCTGCAGACTTGCATAAGGAGGGCTCTTAGTGTGGTCTCAGATGCAAAAGGACATTGATATCCTGCCTTGCCTGTGCACAGAGCCATTTTCAGAATGGCTGCTGCAGCCTGTGAGGGGGGAGGGCACCGCTGGTCCTGGCAATTGGCATCAAACCAGAGAGCCAGAGCTGGAAGAGACGCCAAGTTCTGGTCAGAGCCCCGCCCACCATCTTGCAGAAAGATTAAGTGAACTGACCAAAACCACACAGCTAATTAGTTTAAGAGCCAGCATTGAAACCCAGCCTGTGGCTTCACTGTGGTGTTTTGGCCTCTGTCCCCCCTTTAAAAGTGGTTTCGCTGTTCCTAACAGTCCTGTGAAGATCTTAGACTAATGTGCTGACCTGAGTAGAGACTCTACATAAAAGAGAGAGAAAACCCCTCAAGGGTAAACTGTATGAAGAGTCTACTTCCTGTCACATTGTGAGCATGAGCGCTGAGAAGCCCTCGGAAGAACACCAGCTTACAGGTACTTTGAAAAGGCTGAGTGAGGTACTTGAAACTGCGTGATTATTTACACTTTTTAAAAGGAAGCTCATTTTCTTTGAAATTGGCCTTATTTATACACACAATCAGTGGAAAAGACTACTATCAGATATTAAGCCTTCAGGAATCTTCTCCCAAGTGCTATCTTTCCCACATTGGGTACCCAACCAAGTAGTTTAGGGCCACATATATAAAACATATCTCCCCATGTTGTGCCTCCTAGGCACTGGTAAGCAACAGGCCGACCTTGACTGTGGAGAGCTCAGGGCTGGGGATTTGGGGAGGACACGTGTTGCCTGAACTGATTCTTTTCCAATTTCTGCTACATTTAAACATTCCACTGTGCCAACTTGCATTTTGTCCTTTCCCGTCGAACTGACCCAGGCTGAGCTTGCTCTACATGCTGGGGACAATCTCCTCCAAATTCACTTCATTTACAGTCTTCTGTTTGGAAATTGTATTTTTGGCTCCGATTCAGATAAATTCAAACTGAGATGATCAATGGAAATGATCCTATAGGTGAAACGGAGCCGGAGGCTTTAGTTTAATTCTCTATTGATCCTCAGATATGCTCTGGGCATCATACAAAATTATTTATTTGACACAGCATTGTCAGGTCATAACATAGACCTCGGTGAATTGATTGAAGTTTGAGGCTTCCGGGGATCCCCAGCCTTCATTTAGAGAAACACTTCCTCAGCAGGACCTGATTTTATAACGTGGTAGAAGGAAGGTATCTTCTACTCTGTAAATTTTAGCTTCTTATCTTTTTTCTTTCTTTTTTTTTTTTTAAGAGACTTGAGAGAGAGTGAGAGAGAGCATGAGAGAGGAGAAGGTCAGAGGGAGTAGCAGACTTCCCACAGAGCTGGGAACTCAATGCAGGACTCGATCCCAGGACTCCGGGATTGTTACCTGAGCCGAAGGCAGTGGCTTAACCAACTGAGCCACCCAGGTGCCCTGTAAATTTTAGCTTCTTAAAAGTTAGGCTCCCAAAGCTTGCAACTGAACAGGGTAAACAAATCAAAGGTGTGGTCCAAGCAGCTGTAACAGTGCCTGGGGCTTAGCAGCGACTCAATAAACATGCTCTCCATTCTGTTCTTCCCCCATCTTTGTCTACAGACACAATAATGTTGGCTCATTTCTTGGCCCATTTAGTAAATAAATTATATAAATAAATTTTCTTGGGTGCCCACTCTATGGGATAATTCTAGACAGTATCCACAGGTAAGAACACAGATCCTTGCTGTCATGGACTTTAGGTTCTCATGGGGGCTGACAGGTAATAAGGCATTACAAGCATTAGGTCATCAATAGGGTGACAACCAAATTAGAGCTAGAGCCACACAAAGAGATTCAAGTGACATTAAAATAATGAACTTGCGTGTACCTAACTTCATACCTGGTCTCTTTGGCAGCCGTCAGAGCATTCACAGCTCATTCTTGGTGCTTACTGGCAAGTACGTGTTACGTCCCCTGTGCTGATCTCTCTTTTCCCATCTGGTGTTCTCATTCTGTACAGAATGGTGGGCAGATGCTGCTAGTAGCATGATCTTCTGTAGAAGTGAAGCCCTCTAGCAGCCCTCTAGCAGCTGAGTCTGCAGACCCCAGGGACAGCATGAATTCAGTCGGATGAGGTATCAGACAGAGATCAGGCTCTGGAAAAATTTCAGGAAACAAAGCAGCCACTGCCCCTGACCTCGGGGTGCTTGCCTTCTAAGAGGGGAAAAGGATGACCAGAAGTGACCTCAAAAACAGGGACCTTTCAAACAGTAAAAAGGGCAGGGAAGAAAATAACAATAGGGTAAATAGAATAGCCAGTCATGGGAATGGCAGGCGACCAGCTGTAGGGTCCACAGGAGCTCCCTCTGAAGCTGAACCCTGATTAATGAGAAAGAGCCATCCATGCCATCCATGCGAAGAGCCCAGGGAAGGGCATTCCAGGCAGAGGGATCTGCAAGCTCAAAGACGTGGAGACTGGAATCAGCTTGCTATAGTCAGGGAATGGGAACGTGAACCTTCGTATCCTTTCGTGGTAGGTTTTGCAGCTTTGTTTTAAAAAAGTTCTCTCATATGTTTAGGCCCTATAACTCATTAAGCTTTCCAAAGAAGCAATATATATTAGTAGTTTAAAAAATAGTTTATTTACATCTGTAAGGGAATTATTTAATGATTGAGCCCTGCAATCAGATTGCTTTTATATAATACTGGATTTTCCGTCTGCTAGCTGAGTGACTTCGACGAAGTTACTTAGGTTTTCTGTGCTTCATTTGCCATAAAAGGGGATAAGAACAGTGCCTACCTCGTGGGAGTCTTCCGTGATAAATTGAGATAATGAACATAAAGACCTAACCAGCCCCTAGTAAGTGCTCAAAGCATATTGGCCATTAGAATCCCTCCATTGTTGCCCCTAGAAGTTCACTTCCTTGATCACTCTTGCCATCTTTTTATTCCCTGACCCCCCCAGCCACTCATGAATACATTTCTGAACAATCAAATGCAAAATAATTTCCTCATGTTGGATGCCACTGATCCTTGAAGTTTTCCGTGTAGTTCGTAGAGGAAGACCCCACGAAATCCTCACCTAATTGAGCCCTGGCTCTGAACAGTGCTTTCCACAGGGAAGATGGTGGGCTACACTGTATAAGATAGTGCTCCTTCATCTTTCTTTTCCTCTCTTCCCTACTTTTTCATAGCATTCATCACCACTGGTCATATTAAATGTTCACTTGTTTTGTTGCTTCACCTACAAGAGGGAAAGCTCTGTGACAACAAGAACTTCTTTGCCTGGTTCAGGGCATCATCCCCAATTCCCTCTAGCAGCGCTGAAAGAGTAGAGTTCAGTAAATTCTTGTTGACCGAATTCTGTTCTCTACACATTCCTCAAAAAACATCTGGGTGTGTGTTGCTAATGGGTCAAAGAGCCTTGGTTATAAGAATAGCCCATATTTTTAATGCAACCTGTGTTGCCAGCTTCTCAATGACCCAGGAGAGTAATTCGCGGGGAAGAGCTGATCCCATAAATAAGAAATATTATGTTTATTTATTATTCATTTATTCATTCAACAAATATTTTTAGGTCCTGACTTCATGCCAGGTAGCGTATTAGATGCTGATATACAGTGGTGGATAAGACCGACATGGTTCCCTGACCTCAGGAAATTAGAGACTTGTAATTAAGCATTCTAATTTTTATAAAAGTCATCTCCTCCCCAGCTTCAGCAACATCATTTTTTCATATAAATCTGAAGACTAGAACCTAGAGGAAAAAAAATAAATCCTTCTGGCAACAAGCCTGTGAGTGGGCAGCCAGGAAGTGCTATTTCCAGCCCGACTCCTTCCTCCTCCCCCACTCCTGGGGTACTGGCAGTTGGCGGAACTGTTCCACAGATGGCACACATGTGTGTTTCCCCGTGGCACACGACGTTTCCTCTCTCACCCTCCACACACATGTGCATGCACGTGCACACACACCGCCCAGCGGCAAACTCTCATTTAGCACCAAACACCCATCCTGGGGAACTGGCAATAAAATTCCAAGTGGCACAAGAACCATAAGGTAGACAGGAATAAGAATTTGCCTGTCTCGCTCCCTCTTCACAGCGCGCAATATCACACCCTCGATTTGCCAGCTGCTTGTTTGTCAGACAAACTAGATTGTTGTGAGCAGAACTAGTCTTTTAGAAAAAAGGCAAAGGCAGCTGCTATACAAGGAAATTTGAGAGTTAGGTAACAGAGAATCTGAGTCCATATGTATGATTACCAGTATTTATTTGTCAGAGAGAGAGAGAGAGAGCACACAAGCAGAGGCTGAAGCAGGCTCCCTGCTGAGCAAGGAGACTACATGGGACTCCATCCACAGACCCTGGGATCATGATTTGTGCCAAAGGTAGACACTTAACTGACTGAGACGCCCAGGCGCCCCTATATGTATGATTATATATATCCCAGATTTAAAGATAGGCTCCCATCCTACTTTTTTTTTTAATCTATGGTTTAAGCAGATGAAGATCAGTTTCCCTGCTCTGTTTCCCTGGATTATGATGTCAGGAATCCCTCTCTTTTGAGTTTTGACTGATTTGAGCACTAAGGGAGCCCATAGTATAGAGTCATTCAAACCACTGAGCCCACATGCCCTTTTGTTGTGATTTAGCAGTTTTGTACATACAAGTCTCTCTATATTTCTTCAAGATTTTATTTATTTGTTTGAGAGTTAGAGGGAGCACAGGCGTGTGAGAGGGGCAGAGGGAGTAGGAGAAGCAGACTCCCAACTAAGCAGGGAGCCCTAAGGAAGTAAACCTCCATCCCAGGACCCTGAGGTTATGACCTGAGCTCCCATTTTTTCCCAAAGAAACTACAGGTTCCCTGAAGAGTTGCATGTCGGCATGTTTGGATTCTCAAATTAGACTGCTTGGGTTCACCTGACTCTACCTCATATTAACTTGAGCAAAATTATTTAACCTCTGTGACATATAGTTTACCCATCTATAAAACTGGCTTATAACAGTACCTTCCTCATGGGGTTGGTGTGCAATTAAATGAGTTAATTCATAGAAAGTGTTTCCTCATATAGTTAAAACACCAAATAATATGTTTACCCTCTAATGCATCCACCATTGACTGATCTCAACAAGAAGTAAACCATCACTAAATTGTTACAATCCAGGAGGCAGCCTTCCTAATGATAGGTTTGCATGATTGTGTTCAATGGATTTTAAGGTTGAAGTTGATCTCCCAAATACATAAAAATATCCAACTTTGTAGTTCAAGATACCAATATAAGAAAACTAAAATTCTAAGAAAATTTGTTGAACAGAAGCTACAATTTAAAATACTTTACAAAGTGCTTCAGTGTGATTAGAATTCCATTGTGCCAAATAACCAGATAAAAAATTAAAAGTTTAGTCAATTATTTGGGCGTCTAAACCTTCTTTTTCCTTCAGTGAAATATTCACTGAGATATTTGAGGTTGCATAGAGACAGTCTCTTGGTCTGTGTAAACTTTTATCTTCCTAAGAGTTTTCTCAACTATTTTTCTCTTATCCTAGTCTCTCCTATTTCAAACAGTACACTTCTTGGGAGTGTGTAAATGAGTTTCTGTTTCTCATGTAATTTTGTTTTTTGGATAACAGAATGAATTGGTCAAGCAAAGCCTTAAGATGAATTGGTCAGGTGAAGTCAGCTTGCTGTTTTTCCTGAACAGAAAGCCTTGAGAATCTACTAATTAGAGAGTTGTTCTAATACTAGAAGAGAAGATTCACAGACAGTGACCTGACTTTGGCTTATCCTTCCTTCTGGGGTTGATGCTAAATTAATGGAGTTCAGAGTCTGCTATCAAAGTTTTATCCAGGCATCATGAAATGAATTGCTCACTCTCACACATATCCTCCTTATCTCCCTCCACCTCTTTCTCCCTCTCTTCTCCACTACCATTACTGATAACCAGAAGGATTGTTGGGCAAAAAAATTAACAATGATGTAAAACTCCTCCTTATCTTACTTGGTTTCTTGGTTCCTGAAGTTCGCTTGAGAAAGTAAGATGAGATATTGTTTAGCTTTGTGACTCTGGGAAAGTAATGGAGACATCCAAATCTTAGATTTATGAAGTATAGATTATGAAAGGATCTAATGCAGAGGGTTAATTTGATAAATCGATGGGATAATCCAGCACCTTGTTTGGTACCAATAAGAGATCAAAATACATGAAGTTATTTTTATTATAAGAAGTTGCTAATAGTTCTATAAGAAGAGAGGCAGTGTAGGCAAGGGGAAAATTTACAGATTTTAGACTTTACTCCCTCTATTTCCTTTTAAATAAAGAAGTCTTAAAGAAGGACTCTTCCCAAAGAAATGATGGGACAACAATGGTGTGAGAGATTACTTGTCTTCAATTCTTTCATTCTCTTACATGTCTTATAAATAAGTAATGATCACCTATTGTGTGTTACATGTTGTTTTATATACTGGGAAAATGGTATTGAATAAAGCAGACAATCAAAAGGAAAAAATAACTGCAGCTAGTTGTAAGAACAGTGAAGAAAATAATATAAGGCAATATAACATAAGAATGTGATAATAAAAGATTGTGTGGCCTTAGGTAGGGTGGGGTGGTCAGAGAAGCTTATGACTTGAAGGATGTGAGGTCATCAGCCATACCAGACAAACACCAGGGAAGATTCCTCCAGATAGGGGGAATACAGTAAAAGGGATTTTAAGCAACAATGATCCTGGTATGTTAACATAAAAGAAAGCAGGGCAGTGAGACAGAACTTTGCAGGGGAGAGAGTGGTGGTACTACCAGTCATAAAGGGAGTCAGGGGTCAGACCATGTAAGTCCTCAAAGGCTATAATAAGGGGCTTGGTTTTATTTACATGTGATAGGAAGCCTTGGGTGGTTTAAAGCAGGTCAGAGACATAATATACTTTGGGGTTTTGTTTTGTTTTGTTTTTTATAAGTATCCTTTTAAAAAAAAGATTTTATTTATTTGACTGACAGAGGTCACAAATAGGCAGAGAGGCAGGCAGAGACTGAGGGGGACGATCTCTGCTGAGCAGAGAGCCTGATGCAGGGCTCGATCCCAGGACCCTGGGATCATGACCTGAGCCAAAGGCAGAGGCTTAATCCACTGAGTCACCCAGGTACCCCTATACTTTGTTTTTATCAAGTCTCCCTTTTGCTGCTGTGTGGAGAATGCAGGGAGGCTATCCCAGTTGACTGGATAGAGAGGAATGAGGTTGGATGAGGAGGCAGCAGAGGTAATGGAGAATAAAGGCTGGATTTAGGATCAATTATTTCAGAGATAGTGTTGATAGGATTGCTAATGGATTGGATAAGTGGATGTGGTGTCAGTAGAAGGTCTATGAGTGGCACTCCTCTATTGAATGAGTGACTTGTGATGTAGCCTTACATATAACAAAGAATGAGGATAAAACTGTATCCCAACTCCACTCTGGCCAGATGTCATCTCAACAGAATGACACACAGTCTAGCTATGGATATATTTTCACATTCACCCTGCAAATAGGCAGTTTCTGTTACTATGCTCTGGACCAAATTCTGAGTACTGGTCAAGGAGTAGGAAGCAAGATAAGCACACCACTGTTCTAGTAGAACTTAGGTTCTAATATGAGCAAGAAGTCTATCAGTAATAAGTAAATATTATAAAATATCAGATACCCAAACCACTATTGATAAAATAAGGACAGAAGGATGTGTTAGTAAATCTTGGGTTGCTATATTTGAATAATTGTTCAGGGGGGCTTCTGTGTAGTAGTATCACAGTTGTGTTGGAAGCAGATTAACTTTGAGTCATGTGTTCTACGTCCATGAAGTGACATCTCCTAGGCCATTAGATATTTGCATCTGGAATATTGGGAAGTAGACAACATTAAAGCAACAGGTAGGATTTAAAGCCAGAGGCCCAAGTGATCATTAAGCAAAAAAGTAGAGACTGAAAATAGAAGGAGGCCAAGAACCAAGCTCTGGGAGTTCTTCAATAGTTATAGATTGTACAGGTGAACAACTAGCAAATGAGACTTAAAGGTGGAAAGAGCCCTGTGGCATTACTGAGCAGATAAGCTGAGCTCTCTCCCCCATCTTCTTCTCTCTAGCCCTTCATCCTCAGGAAATACCAGATGATGTCTTCTATTTTAATGGGATTCTGGGTACGGCCCAGCATTGTGATGTAGGATGGTACTCTCTTGACCAGAATTCATCCACCCAAGTCATCTACATGAGTAATTGCTTTGCTCTTGGAGGAAGGACAAACTCCTGCATTGTGGGAACTCTGACATCAACTGTGATCTTCCCACTTTTGAGCCAGGATGCTTCTGAATCAGTGATGCTCCCTCCAAGCCTGGTGGAGAGGTATCTGATATGCCAATCATATCTAATGACTCCAACCAAGCAACATAGTGGGTTCTTTTCTAAGAGAAAGCTTCTAGGGACAGTATAGCTCTGTAGAATCTAGCAAACCTCAGACTTCTCGAGGGAGCAGGCACAGATGTTATGAGAATAATAAGAAAAGTGGCTTGGTGGAGGCAAATGCATGGGTACATGGGAAAGGGGAAAAGGAAGGTAGATCCTAATAGCAACAGATGAAAATCATAGGCTAAAAGCATAAAAACATTCAATAATTCAAATTAAGAACTTGATCACTAGAGTTAAGAGTTGCTGTACTACAACAGGAGGGAAGATATTGACAGGAAGTCATATCAATAAAAAAGAAAAAATCCAGACAGAAACAATGAAGTAAAAAAGTATGAAAAATAAGAAGCTAGCTTAAAAGATAAATGAGACATAGTATATAGGTCTAACAATTGTAACTGGAGTCCAAGAAGTGGAAGGAAGAGAGGTAATGGGCGAAATCTGTCTTTGAGAAGACTCTGGTTTGAAATTTTACAAATTGATACACATCATTGGGGGCTCCAGTTTCCAGAAGTGTATTAACTCCAATTGAGATGAGTCAAGAGAAAATTATAGTTAGGTACATCATAGTAGTACTACTAAACACTGAAGACAAAGAAAATCTCAAAAACAGGCATAAAAATGCTCTACCACCAAAGAGAAAACAATTGCACATTTGACTTTTCAACAAAAATTAGGGAACCCCAGCAGTTAGCAGAGTGACAGCTTTAAGATGTTGAAGGAAAATAACAGCCACTCTAGTATCCTGTATCTTCTAAAAATATCCTTCACATATTAGGGCAAAACAAATACATTTTCAAGAAACAAAACCTGAAAATGCTTATTACAAGCAGACACATTTAAAAATGCAGAACTGAGTAAGCAACAATGAAAAGTGTTGAATACTGATGGAAATTTTTGAAAATAAAAACAGTTTAAAATATAGGGGAAAAAAGTACAAGGCTCAGGAGGGACGCCTAGGTGGCTCAGTTGGTTAAGCTGCTGCCTTTGGCTCAGGTCATGATCCTGGGGTCCTGGGATTGAGTCCCGCATCCGGCTCCTTGCTCTGTAGGGAGCCTGCTTTCTCCTCTCTCTCTGCCTGCTTGTGTGTACTCTCTCTCTCTGACAAATAAATAAAATCTTAAAAAAAAAAAAAGTAGAAGGCAGGAGACAGAGATGAGAAGATTGGAAAATTAAGATGTTTAAGAAGGTCCTAGCTTTTGGGGGGGGTAGTGAAACTGCTCATGAAAATTATACTCAGTAATTAATAGAGGTATACTGTAATCTCTAGTGTAACCATTTTTTAAAGGATAGACTAGTGTAAAAATAACAAGATAATAGAGGAGAAAATCTTAGAGTTAAAAAAATGTATAATTGATTCAAAAGAAGACAAAAAGGAGAACGAGAGACAGAACAAGTATAAGTGGACTAAAAAACCTCTAAAAACAATGGCTCTTGGGCTGAATTTTATAAATCTGTACTATAAATATGTGTGATGAAATCTCTCAGCTGCATATAGAAGAGAACATTTCAACCTGATTAAGGATAACAACAAAAACCCTATACCAAAAAGTATACTTCATGGTAAAAAGGTGGTCGTTTTCCTGGAGTTTGATAATACAGAGAAACCTTCTTTCACAACTTCCATTCAATGTTATACTAGAGTTTCTAGACAGCAGAGTAAAGCGAGAGAATGAAATTTAAAAAAAAATACATATTGGAAATTAGACATGAAATGTCCTTATTAGCAGATGACATGATTGTGTAAATAGAAAATATGTATTTATAGACAATTTGAAGTTATTTTACAAGGTTTCTAGTTAATAAAACTAAGTCCTATCTCCACATAATAGAAACAAACATTTAGGAGACTTTTTTTTAAGCTTTTACCATTTATAAAAACAATAAAAAAAAACAAAACTTAGGAATAAATCTAAGGAAAAAAGGTCAAAACATTAACACAAAAAGTAACTTTTAAAACTTTACCAATAGAAAGAAGATTTAAATAGATATATGTTCACAGATTTAAAGTAGTCAGCATTGTAAAATTGTCTCTTCTGTCCCAACTTTGTTGAGAAATACATGTAGAGAAAGACAACTCTAATCAAAATTCTAGAACCATTTTTGTGGAAATTGAAAAGTTATTCTATATTTATCTGCAAATGCAAAGGGTGAAAAATAGCCAATACATATTGGAGGAATTTACCACTTATTAAGATTTCTTATAAAGCTATAAGAACTAAAGCTATGTAGTAAATTAAAACATTGGTATTAGACACAAGAATAAACAAACAGATCAATGGAACATATTAGAGTCCAGAAACAAACCCACAGTTATGTGGACTTTGAGTCTCTCAAAAAGTGACATTGTAGAACAGTACCTCTACTGGTCTTTAAAAAAAAAAAAAATGAGGGGCGCCTGGGTGGCTCAGTGGGTTAAAGCCTCTGCCTTCGGCTCAGGTCATGATCCCGGAGTCCTGGGATCGAGCCCCACATCAGGCTCTCTGCTCTGCAGGGAGCCTGCTTCCTCCTCTCTCTCTGCCTGCCTCTCTGCCTAGTTGTGATTTCTCTCTGTCAAATAAATAAAAAGTATAAAAAAAAAAAAATGAAAGGTGGTCTTTTAAATAATTGATCATGGGGAAATTTGTTATCTCTTTTGGGGGAAAAAAATCAAAAAGAAGAGGTTACTGAAACCAGAAAAGAAGTTCTGTTGAGTCCTCTGTTTTGAGAGGAAGCCAAGATTTTCTATTAAGAGACAACTGAAGACCTTATAGGAAAAAACACCGAAGTGTAAATCCTCTGACCTCTCTAACCTCTCATCTTCTCTTCCATCGTGAATCCGAATCCATATTGGCTAAACACACCCAGCAATCAGAGAGCATGGCAAATTGTAGATAAAGTAGACTTCAAATATCTTGATGAAGAAGAGGGAACACAAAGCTACCATTCCAGTCAAGTTGTCTCTTGCTAAAAAGATATCCTAGAAGCCTCACCCCCCTGACTTCTGCTTACCTTCCATTGTCCCAGATAGACAGCTTGAGCGCCCATCCTTGCCAAAAAAAACTGAGGAAATGCATTTTAAATTGGTTTTATAGGGACAGAAGGTACATGCAATGAAATTCATCCATTTAAAAGTTAAAGCCATGGAGGTTTTTTGTTTTTGTTTTTGTTTTAAGATTTATTTATTTATTTGAGAGAGTTAGGGGTTGGGAGAACAGAGGGAAAGGGAGAGAGAGTCTTAAGTGGACTCCAGACTGAGTGTGGAGCCTGATGCTGAGGTTGACCTCATGACTCTGAGACTGTAACATGAACTAAACCAGGAATCCAAGGCTTAACTGACTATACCATTCAGACACTCCTCAAGGAGTTTTAACAAATGTATACTCCTGTTAATCACCACCACAATCAAGATACAGAACATTTCCGTCATTCCAAAAGATTACTTTGTGCTCATTTATAGTGAATATTCTCACTTCCTATCCCAGTCATATGCACTGATTTATTTAATTCTTTTAAAGATTTTATTTTTAAGTAATCTCTGCACCCAATGTGGGGCTTGAACTCACAACCCTGAGATCAAGAGTTACCTGCTCTACTGATTGAGCCCCTCCAGCACACCTGATTTTTTTTTAACTAAGGTGAAATTGATATAACCTAAAACAAACCATTTTGAAGTGAGCAATTCATTGGTATTTAGTACATTCACAATTTTATATGACACCATGATTTAATTTCTATCACTGTAGGTTAGTTTATCCTTGGAGAACATCATGTAAATGCACTTGTATGAAAGTTTTTTGTATGTCTGATTTCTTTCACTCAACAAAATATTCTTGTGGCTTATGCATGTTTTGCATATCCTAACAGTCCCTTCCTCTTATTGCTGAACAGTACTCCATCGTATGGATGGACCAATCCATACCATACCATACCATACCATATTTGTGGTGTTTCCAGTTTCTGACTATTATTAATAAAACTACTGTGAACACTCTCTTGCAAAGCTTTTTATAAATCCAAGCTCCTGATTTCCGCTGGGTAAACACTAGGAGTGAAACTACTAGGTCATGTGCTAAGTTATGTTAATATCATAAGAAATGGCAAAATTTCCTTCCCAATGTGGTTGTATCATTTTATACTCTCATGAGCAGTGCATAAGAGTTTTAGTGTCTTCATATCCTGGCCAACCCTTGCAACTGCCACTCTTTTCAGTATCAGGCATTCTAGTACATGTATAGTAATATCTTACGGTGGTTTTATTTTTATCGCCCGAGTGGCTAAAGATATTAAACATTTATTTGTGTGCTTATTGGCCATTTATACCTTTTTTGAGAAACATTTATTCCAATAGTTTGCCTATTTAAAGCTTTTTTGAGGTATATTTGACATAAAGTAAATTGTACATATGGAGGTGTATGGTTTGGTAAGTTGTGACATACGTATGCATCCATGAAACTGTCACTAATTAAGGGAATGGAAATCATTATCATCCCCAAGAAGTTCCCTTGGGTTCCTTTATAATCTCTCCCTTTCCCTGACCTGCTTTCTGTCACTATTAGTTTGCATATTCTATAATTTTATGTATATAGAATCACACAGTATTTTTTTCTGGCATCTTTCACTCAGGACCATCGTTTCGAAAATTAATCAATTTTGTGGTGGGTATTAGCAGTTCAGTCTTTATTTGCTGAGAAGTGTTCCTATAAATGGATATACCATATTTGATTTGTCTACCTATTGCTGGACTTTTGGGTTATAAGAAGCATAGGACTATTACAAATAAAGCAGCTGTGAAGCTTTATGGACAATTCTTTCTGAGGAGAGATGCTTTCTTTTCTCTAGGTAAATGGCTGGATAAAACGATAGGGGGATATTTTAAGACATGGCCCAATCATTCTGTAAAGTGGTAGGACCATCTTACATCCCACCAGCAATGTATGAGCTTTCCAGTTTCCCCACATTCTTTCTAGTACTTGACAAAGGCAATCTTTTTAATTTTAGCCATTCCAGTAGGTTTATGGTGCCATCTCATTGTGGTTTTAATTTGCATTTCCCAAGGACATGAAGTTAGGCATCTTTTCATGTTCTTTGTCATCTGTATATCTTCTTTGGTGAAGTGTCTATGCAGATATTTTGCCCACTTTTTCTTGGATTGTTTGTTTGTAATTGAATTTTGAGAGTCCTTTACATATTTTCTAGATATAACTCCTTTGCCAGATATATGGTTTAAAATATTTCCTCACAGTCTGGAGCTCATCTTTTTATTCCCTTAACAGCATCTTTTAGAGAGCAGAGGTTCTTAATTTTGATCAAGTAAAATTTATCAATGTCCTTATTAATGGCTCTAAACCAGGTATTGTTAGTCCTCCAACTTTGTTCCTTTTTTTTTTCCTCAAAATTGTTTCACCCCTTCTCCCTCCTTTGAATTTCTACATGAAAGAACCATCTTGTTAATTTCTAGAGTAAAGGCTACTGGACTTTTGATTGGGACTGCAGTGAGTTTTTAGATCAATTTGGAAAGAATTGACATTTAACACTATTGAGTCTGACTCAGGAATATGATATATTTCTCCAGTCATTCTGGTTTCTTCAATTTATCTTATAAATATTTTACTACAGTTGTAAATGGCATTTTAAAACTTTCATATTCTAATATTTTTTTCTACTGTATAGAAATAAAACTAAATTTTGTATTTCAGCCTTCAATTGTGAGAACTAAGCAAATTGATTTACTAGCTCTAGTACTTTTTGCTGGATTCCTTAGAGTATTCTACCTTCGCAATCATGTCATCTGGAAAAAGGACAGTTTTACTTTTTCCTTTGAAAATCTTTCTTCTTGGGGCACCTGGGTGGCTCAGTTGGTTAAGCAACTGCCTTCAGCTCAGGTCATGATCCTGGAGTTCTAGATCAAGTCCCACATCAGGCTCCCAGCTCCACAGGCTCCCAGCTCCACAGTCTCCTCTGACCCTCTCCCTCTCATGCTCTCTCTCTCACTCTCATTCTCTCTCAGATAAATAAATAAAATCTTTTTTAAAAAAAAACCAATATCTTTCTTCTTTTGTTTCTCCCCTTCTTGATCTCTAATAGAATGTTGAATATAAGTGGTAAGAATAGATATCCTTCCCTTGTTCATAATCTTGGGAAAAAATTCAGTATTTCTCCATTAAGTATTATGTTAACTAGAGGTTTTTGCATATACCCTTTATTTCATTGAGAAATTTTCTGCAATTCTGAATGCTGTTATCATGACTAGATGTTGAATTGATCAAATGTATCTATCAAGATGATGATATAATATTTCTTTTATTTCTTTAAGATAATGGATTCAATGGATTAACTTTTTATTTTTCTTAGAGAAAGAGAGACAGAGGAAGAGAGAGAGTGTGTCCAAGCAGTGGGAGGGGCAGGGAGAGAGGAAGAGAGAGAATCTTAAGTAGGCTCCACATCCAGTATTGAGCTTGATGTGACGCTCAGTCTCAGGACCCTGAGATTGTGACTGGAGCCAAAATCAAGAGTCAGACCCTTAACCGACTGAGCCTCCCAGGTGCCCCGTAATAGGTTAACTTTTATTTATTTATTTATTTTTTTTAAAGATTTTATTTATTTGAGAGAGACAGAGAGATCACAAGTAGGCAGAGAGGCCTGCAGAGAGAGGAGGAAGCAGGCTCCCTGCGGAGCAGAGAGCCTGATGCGGGGCTCGATCCCAGGACCCTGAGATCATGACCTGAGCTGAAGGCAGCAGCTTAATCCACTGAGCCACCCAGGCGCCCCATAGGTTAACTTTTAAATCAGTCTTGCATTTGGTCATGATTAATTGCAGTTTTTATGTATTGCTTGCTTCTATTTGCTGATATTATGTTATGGATTATCATACATTTGATCAGCAGGATATTGGTCTTCAGTTTTATTTTCCTATAGTGTCTGTGTGTGATTTCAGTGTTAAAGCAAAACTGGCCTTCAAATAACATGTTCAAGATTGTTTCCTCCTCCCTCATTTTCAGAGACTTTAAATAAGAAGATTATTTCTTCCTTAAATATCTGATAGAAATTACCATTTCAGCCATTTGGTTCCAGATTTGGGGAAGGGTTTTATTTGTGGTAAATTCAATTCCTTAAGTAATAGAGGGATTTTCCTATTTTCTGTATCTTCTTGTGTCTATTGTGTTCATTTGTGTCTTTCAGAAATTATCTATTTAATCTAAATTGGAAAATTTATTGGCATGAGGTGGTTAATAATACTTATGTATCTCCCTTTTAAAGTCTGTAGGATTGGTAATGAGGTTCCTTCTCTCATTTCTCATGTTGTTAATTTGGTTTTTCTTTTCTTTTTTTTTTTTCCTGGTCTTTATAAAGGGACTACTTGTTCTGTTTTTGATTCCTGCTCTAACTTTATTTCCTTCTTTCTCCTCACTTGGTTTTACCTTGCCCTTCTTTTTCTAGCTTCTTTACATATAAGCTTAGATCACTAATTTTAAGCCTTTAGTATTTTCTGATATAAACTTTTAAGCTACAAATTTTCAAATATTTCTTTATCTGCAATCCATGAATTTTGACATATTGGGTTTTTTCCCATCGATATGCAGTTAAAAATAGTATCTAATTTCTCTTGTGGTTTCTTTGAGCCATAGGCTAATTAGAAGGGTATTGTTTAATTTCCAATAATTGAGGATATTCTGGATTTTGTTACTGATTTTTCATTTACTGTACTGTGGCCAGAGAGCATTTTCTGTATGAGTTGAGTCCTTTTAAATTCCTGGAGAAGCCGGGCGCGGTGGCGCACGCCTGTAGTCCCAGCTACTCAGGAGGCTGAGGCAGGAGGATCGCTTGAGCCCAGAAGTTCTGGGCTGTAGTGCGCTATGCCGATCGGGTGTCCGCACTAAGTTCGGCATCAATATGGTGACCTCCCAGGAGCAGGGGACCACCAGGTTGCCTAAGGAGGGGTGAACCGGCCCAGGTCGGAAACGGAGCAGGTCAGATTCCTGGAGACTTACTTTGCCTCCCTGTATTTGATCACTCTTGGTGAATATTCCATATACACTTAAAAAGAATGTGTATTTTTTCAGGTATTGGGTGTTGTGTTTTTTCAGTGTCAGCTAACTGAAAATTGGGTAATAATATTGTTTGCTTCTGGGACGCCTGGGTGGCTCAGTGGGTTAAGCCGCTGCCTTTGGCTCAGGTCATGATCACTGGGTCCTGGGATCGAGTTCCGCATCGGGCTCTCTGCTCAGCAGCGAGCCTGCTTCCCTCTCTCTCTCTGCCTACTTGTGATCTCTCTCTGTCAAATAAATAAATAAAATCTTTTTAAAATATTGTTTGCTTCTGCATTATCACTGGCTTTCACTCTACTTCTATCTGTTTTTGAGAGAGGAATGTCTAAGTTTTCTATTATAAATGTAAATATGTCTATTTCTCCTTTTCATTCTTGTTGGTTTTGCTTAATTTGAAGTTCTGTTATAGGCCCCATACACATTTTTTTTAAAGATTTATTTATTTGACAGATAGAGATTACAAGTAGGCAGAGAGGCAGGCAGAGAGAGAGAGGAGGAAGCAGGCTCCCCGCTAAGCACAGAGCCCGATGCGGGGCTCGATCCCAGGAGTCTGGGATCATGACCTGAGCTGAAGGCAGATGCTTTAACCCGCTGAGCCACCCAGGCGTAAGGCCCATACACATTTAATATTATTATATCTCTCTGACATATTAACCCATTTATCAGTACAAAATGCCCTCTTTGGTCCTAGGGATATAGTGTGTCCTTCAGTCTGTTTTTTCTGATATAAGATGTCTCTTAGACTTATTTGCATGATGTGCCTGTTCCTATGCTTTCACTTGAGACCTATAGTTTTTTACTGAAAGTGCATTTTTGAAGACAGTATTTAGTTGGGGCTTGCATTTTTATCTAATGTGTAAATCTGCTTTTTAACTGGTGTTCTTAATCCATTTTAAATTGATTGTCTTGACATTTTTCCTAATTGCTCATCTGGTCTTTGTTCTTTTTTCCTCTTTTTCTGCCTTCATTTCTATTAATTGCCTATCTTTAGCATATTTTCTCCTTTATTGACTTGTTATGTATAACTCTTCATTTTGTTTTTGTGTGGTTGCTCCAGGGCTTAAAATAAGTATCTACCATCATAGTTTAAGTATTATACCCCTTATGTGTAATGTAAGCAGCAGTATTCCTTTCCCTGTCTGGTCTTTGTATCAGTATTTCTACATAGGATGTCCATACACATATGTGTATAGGTATGTGATTATACACCCACACACACACATATATATATGATACAATTCATTAATAGTCTTTTTGATTTAGTAGGCCACACGTTTGGCTTAGTAAGTCAAATTTTTTTAAAAATTAAAAATAAGAAAACCAAGTCTTTTATAATTACTCAGGTGTTTACCATTGCCTGTCTTCCTCATTCCTTTATGTAGATCAGAATTCATATCAACAATCCTTTCCATGGCAATGAATTCACTCACCTTTTTCTGTCTTCTCTGGAAGGTTCTTTATGTTGCCTTCATATTTGAAGGATAGAAAGATATTTTCATTAGTTATGGAGCTCTGGGTTGATAGAGTTTTTAAAAAATTATTTCAACACTTGTAGATGTTTGTCCATTATCTTAATGGCTTGTACTATTTATGGTGAAAAGTCAGTGGTCATTCTTAAGTGTTTTCCCCTCTATAATGGGCCCTTTTCCCTGATTATTTTGAAGATTTTACCTTTGTAACTGCTATTAAGTAATTTTATTACGTGCCTTACAAGGATTTTTTTAACTTATCCTAAGTGAGCTTTATTAAATTTTTAGTTCTATGGGTTTCTATTTTTAAATGAAATTTGGAAAATTCTATCACTTCGTCAGTACTTTTTGTGCCCACCTCTAACTCGCCTTCTAGCACTCCACTTGGAGTGTCTAGTGGCTCGATCTTTTCCCACAGATCACTAACATTCTCTTCATTTTTTAGCAATTTTTTAGTAGTGTTTCAGTTCAGATAGTTTTATCTCTCTGTCTTCAGTTTCAGTGATTTTTGCTTTTATTGTGTTTAATTTACTTTGAAGCTCATCCTAAGCTGCTGCCTTTTTTTTGACATTCTGTATTTTAGTTCTAAAAGTTCTTCAAGTACCTTTTTGTAGATTCCTTTTCTCTTCTCACTATGTTCTTGTTTCCTTTAAATCCTTGAATATATTTTTTTGTTTTTTTTTTTGTTGTTGTTTTTAAAGATATTTATTTATTTATTTGACAGATAGAGATCACAAGTAGGGAGAGAGGCAGGCAGAGAGAGAGAGGAGGAGGAAGCAGGCTCCCCGCCAAGCAGAGAGCCCGACGCGGGGCTCGATCCCAGGTCCCCGGGATGATGACCTGAGCGAAAGGCAGAGGCTTTAACCCACTGAGCCACCCAGGTGCCCCGAATCCTTGAATATATTTTTAATACACCTTTTTTTTCAGCAATCTTTTTAAAATTTTATTTTATTTTTTTTCAGTGTTCCAAGATTCATTGTTTATGCACCACACCCAGTACTCCATGCAATACGTGCCCTCCTTAATACCCACCAAGTCTTTGACTAATAATACCATCCTCCCTATAGTGTTTAGAGCTATTTCTATTGAATGAAAATTGCCTTTCATTCTTTTTTTTTTTTTTTTTTTTTTTTTAATTTTTTTTTTTTCTTTTTTACAGATTGAGAGAGAGAGAGAGAGATTACAAGTAGGCAGAGCAGCAGCCAGAGAGGGGAGGAAGCAGGCTCCCTGCCAAGCAGAGAGCCCGATACGGGGCTCGATCCCAGGACCCTGAGATCATGACCTGAGCTGAAGGCAGAGGCTTAACCCACTGAGCCACCCAGGCGCCCCGCCTTTCATTCTGATAGTTAATTTGTTTGTTAATAATCTTGTCCCTTTAAAGTGTATTTTAAGCTTTGCTTGGGCAAGCCTAGATGAGCTATCATTCTTTGGTTGGTTTAGCCATGCTGCTGGGGTATGGCCTTTCTGGGAACTCTACTGGGTGTCTCAGGTTAAAATCTCCCACTTAAGGGTGAGGGGTAGTTCTCATAGCTAGTCAGTTTATACCTTCCCAATATTTTAGACTCACTGGTCATTCTTTTCCAGGCTTGTGGAGTCTCAAACTGGGCATATCTCTCTTAATATATAGTCTAAGACTCAAGAAGACTTCCCTTATATACTTGCTGAATTTTTCCTCTGCTTTCTGTTCTCTATCCCTCTGCCTCCAAATTATAGCTGGTTTAGACTTGCAGACGTCTTATCTGTTTCATCAGTGCAGCAAGAAGGTCGTGATTTGCTTGGCTGCCCCTTTCTTACCTTGGGGTCCATCAAGTGCCTCCAGACTGAAGGAGCAATTACAAGGCTCTGCTTATTTGTTTTCTTTCTCTAAGGGATTACAATTCTGTTAGTCATTGTTTTATATCTGAAAATAGTTTTTCCCCCCCTCACATTCTGTCTAGATTTTTAGTGGTGATACTAGATGGGCTAGTCTAGTACCACTTGCTCCATCATGGCCAGAAACAGAAGTCAGAAATTATTATTATTATTATTATTTTACTTTCACATCTGTTAACATATGCTCTCAATTCTATATGGCATAAGGGAGCTCTCAAGTTTTGCAGTGATTATAAGAATTAATGACAGTGTGTCACCTGGGATAACACAATATCCTGGAAATTTTTGGTTGTGTAGCCTTTTCCTTCAAACACATCCCTAAGCTCTCAGTTTTCCTGGGAATTTGCTTGGTTTGGTTTGGAAAATTTCTTCTTTTTTCAGTTTGTATACACATGTCTGAACTTCCAAGACAGGACTAATGTCGACCAGGTATTAGTCTAGTCTGTACTATTATATCAGTACTGTACTTATTAGAAATTAAGAATTAAAATAAATATATTAGTACCAGATTCTGAGAATTGGAGCTCTGAGATCTTTGTAGTGCTGCCTGTACCTTCTCTCTTAATCCCTATTAAAACCCCAGAAGCAGAAAGGTACAATTTAAGTAAATTTACAAGTTCTGTTAGGTGATTTTCAGTTTTCCTTCTGTCTTTCCACCCCTCCTGCTTTCCTTCTTTTGCCAAAGTTGATTGTTACTATTTTGTTCTATCTTCTTTAATACAACCCTCAAATCTTTCATGATATGGCACCACCACTATCATTTATCCACTCAGTAAATATTTATTAAAAAACTTGTAATTTTCTAGGTTGTTTGACAGATTCTAGAAATAAAGTAGAAAGATTTCTTAATTCCAATGGAAATCAAAAGTCTGATGGGAGGAGAATCATTTATCAAACAACTACATAAATAAGTACTTGCTTACAAAATATGTGTGCTTTGAAGAAAAAGAACAAAGCACTTTGAGAGTACATAGCTGGGTATGTCCATTTGGGCTCTCCAGTCAGAAAACGCCAAGATTGAATTTAAAATGTTAAGAGATTTATTAGTGGGAATGCTTATGAAGGAAAAAAGGGAGAGAAAAAAGGAGTAGGGAAAGTTGCAGATAGTGATGTGAATCTGACACCTGTATAAGGAGAGAAGGAAGGTTGGGTGGAAAGAAAATAAGACAGCTATACAGCTCTGAGAAAGCCCTGGCCAGATTAAGGGGAAGCTCCAGAGCAAAGAGTGTCTCCTAGAGGAATCCTCTGTTAGGTCTGGAATGGATGGGTCTCGTGCATGTGCTACACTTACTCATTGGTTGGGAACAGCCCAGGGAGAGCGTGGCCTCAGTGTGGGTGCTGTGGTGGATCGTCACAGTGTGGCAGCTGGAGATTCAGCTAACTACACTCCTCACAGCATATTTTCCCTGAAGGAAGATGTGAGCAGAGCACTCCCATAGCTGCCTTACAGGATCACTGGACCTGGTCTAGCAGGCTGAGGAAGACTTCTCTAGGATATTTTAAGAACCATGTTTAAGTGACTAACATCTCTTCCTTGTACCATGGAGAGACTAGGTATTCAGGTCACATAAGGAGAAAATTTCTTAGACTCGCTGTTCAGACAAAGGCTACTTTGCTGTATTTTGGTGTTAAAGCCTTCTGTGTTTTTAGCATATCTCTTACATAGCCGGCTTCAGATCTAACTGCACTGTGATTTGTGGCTCTGTCATTGCCGTTGTGAAAGCCTAAAATCTCCCTTCTCTCCCCTTACGCATACATCTCATCCAAAACGATTTATTGAACACCCGATATATTACAAGCATTGTCTTACGAGCTTCCCCTTTTTTGGTGACTGGAGTCATACCTGGTAATAATTTACCTTGAATCTTTTCTATTCAACTTGCTTTTCTTGACCTCAGCTGATCGTATTTGTATCTTCAAACAGCTACCGTTGTGAGTAGCTTTGATTGTGGAACAGCAGTTATTTAAATATTTATGGACAATCTGTTCCAAAACAATATTGAAAGCAGCAGTGCACAGTTTAAGAAATACATAAAAATCAATGGGGCAAATTTATGTATCAGAAGATCTACATTTCTAACTATGTGCCAGATTTTCCATTTATAATTCTTGCAAATGAAACACTTTGGGTAATCATAAATAGTGACCTCTCTGAACCTTTCTCTCTGAGTTATGGCCTGTCAGTAATAAACAGAGAGCAGTATTTGATTTGTAGGCTGAACTATACAAAGCAAGAACTCAATGCTAATGCCTTTGATCATTCTAATTCATTTTAACTGGCCAAGAGGGAGATGGCAAAAAGTCTTTTATAACATCATCACCTTCTGTTCTAAGTGTGCCTAGTGCTGGTCTTGACACATTTTTTGTGCAGTAGCTGTACCTAGCATTGTGCCCGGCACCAGAAGGACATCATTAAATATTTGTGCGTGAATCTGATAGTCTGAAGCCAGCATGGAACACTGCCTAATTCACCCCACAACCTTGGTTCCCCAGCATGGGTCCCACGGAAAATGAAATCTAATACAACAACACTCATACTTCAGCTCCCAAATACTTTAGTTAACTGAGCTGTTTCTTTTTTGCCATCACTTCAACTTTCACTGTAGAAACTATGCATACTATTGTTTCTAGAATCTAAATACATGGGCTTTCCTATTTAGAAGGGAACTTAGAGGTAATGAAATGCAGGAATGACAAATACAATTTATTTCATTTTTCTAAGCTCAATAGGAAATGGAGCTGTTTCCATTCAGTAATGTCTCTTAAGGGTGGGCAAAGGCATGAGCACCAGGTGTTGGCCTGGCCACATCGAGTCCAACTCCCCATCCTGACAGATGGCGGTCAACCTCTACTCAAACACAGCTAAGCCAGGAACTGCTGCCTTTCAGACTGGCTCATGTCATGACTGAATGATGAAAAGTCCTTCTCTATATAATAAGCTGAAATCCATCCTTCTACACCTTCTACCCTTTAACATGAGTTCTGCCTTTTTGGGTCATAATAAATCTACTCTGTCTTATTCTACATGATAGCACTTTATATATTTTGAACACAATTTCTATTAGCTCCTTTTTCCTTTGGTTATCCACCAGTCTCTTAGCATCTTTGAAAATTTTTTTTTAGATATTTGTATGTTTAGAGACAGGGCATGTGCAAACAGGGGGAGGGGAGTGGAGGACAGAGAATCTCAAGTAGACTCCATGCTGAGCGCAGAGCCCGAGGAGGGGCTCAAGCTCACAACACTGAGATCACCAGCTGAGTGGAAACTGAGAGCTGGAGCTTAACTGACTGAGCCACTGAGGCACCCCTGACATCATTTTTATCTATGATACTTAAAGTTTTCTGATAGGAGTTCTAAAACGATACTGCAGAGTTTCTGTGTGCATGTGTGTGTGTGTGTGTGTGTATGTATGTCCTAGAATATAATTCATCTAGGCCTGGAGGAATTCCTTATCTGTAAAACAACATAATGCCATCTTCATTATATTCTCATTTAGCTTGGGCTTTAATTCCCTCTTAAGGCCACTGGCATACCTTTCCAGTCGGAAGATTATTCTCCTTGATAGAACAGATAAGCAATGGAAATTTTAGATGCTTCTCCTCTCTCGCTGTCATCTGTTAACATTACATCATCTTTTTCCAAGCAGCAAGCTTAACCCTTTCTTGTTTTTCTTCTTGCTCCTTGTCTAATGTAAAAAGGCTTTGCCAAATCTAAGAACACTTTTTAGCTCGTGTCTTATTTTACACTGCAGTTATATTTGACACTTTGCTTATTCCCTCCTTTCTGAAATTCTCTACTTTCTACTTGATTCTCCTCTTCTCTTTCTCTATGCATTCTGACTCTGCTTCCTCTGTGGGCTCCTCCTCTGCTTTCCATGGGTGTTCACCACAATTCTGGTGAACAGAATGACATGAACTCTGTCCTTGGGTAAGTTCATGCACTCCAGTGGTTTAACCACCCTGTATTCTGATAACACTAAAATATTATCTCCAGCGAGGACCTCTTCCCCAAGGTTAAGGCTGAGTTACTGATGTTCCAGAGTAACTAAAACTGAATCATCATCTTCCTCCCACATGTCCAGCCACTATTCTGCTCCTTCTCCTCAGTGTCCTTTCTCAGTGATGGGCATCCCCTTCTGCCCACTCATCCAAACACGTGGGAATTCATGTTCTTCCTTCCTCCCATCCATTTTTTACACCAACCACCCAATCCACCTGATTGTATTGTCTGCAGTTTTTTGGTTCCTTTTCTTCAGTTGCTCTGCTTCCCTGGTTAGGGATTCCATTTTTTAAAAAATTTTATTTTATTATTATTTTTTTATAAACATATAATGTATTTTTATCCCCAGGGGTACAGGTCTGTGAATCGCCAGGTTTACACACTTCACAGCACTCTCCATAGCACATACCGTCCCCAATGTCCATAACCCCCCTCCCTCTCTCCCAACCTCCCCTCCCCCCAGCAACCCTCAGTTTGTTTTGTGAGATTAAGAGTCACTTATGGTTTGTCTCCCTCCCAATCCCATCTTGTTTCATTTCTTCTTCTCCTATCCCCCTAACCCCCCATGTTGCATCTCCACATCCTCATATCAGGGAGATCATATGATAGTTGTCTTTCTCCGATTGACTTTTTCACTAAGCATGATACCCTCTAGTTCCATCAACGTCGTTGCAAATGGCAAGATTTCATTTCTTTTGATGGCTGCATAGTATTCCATTGTGTATATATACCACATATTCTTTATCCATTCATTTGTTGATGGACATCTAAGTTCTTTCCATAGTTTAGCTATTGTAGACATTGGTGCTATAAACATTCGGGTGCACGTGCCCCTTTGGATCACTACGTTTGTATCTTTAGGGTAAATACCCAGTAGTGCAATTACTGGGTCATAGGGTAGTTCTATTTTCAACATTTTGAGGAACCTCCATGCTGTTTTCCAGAGTGGTTGCACCAGCTTGCATTCCCACCAACAGTGTAGGAGGGTTCCCCTTTCTCCGCAAGGGATTCCATTTTTATAGCTTGGAATTTTTCAATAGCGTCTTGACCCGTTTTTGTGTTTTGTTTTATTTTGTTCTTTGTTTTGTTATTGCTTTCATTCTTCTGTGTCTCAGGTCTGGCCTCTACATCCAGCCAGAGAAATCTATCTAAAACACATATATGACCAGGTACCTTTACTGTTTCAAACTCTTCCAGGTTCCCCTTCACCCACAAAACAAACTTTCAGAGTGTGGTGTTTAAGATATTCTATGATGTGGCCCATAATTCTCCATGTACCTTGTATTTTTCTGTTCCTTGCCCTGAAATAGAAGCTGTAATCATGGGAAAATGTCCATAAAATCCAACCTATTTCATGTTATTTCAGGTCTTCCCACCTTTGTTTATGCCATGTTTTCTGCCTAGCATTTCACTTCTCTCTCTCTCTCTTTTTTTTTTTTTTGACTAATTTTTGCTTATCTCTTATGGTTCAGCTCAGGCTTTCTTCTAGGGGGTACTATAGACAACACAAAGGAACTGAAGACCCTCCCTTTGTGTTCTCATAGCACTCAGCACCTGCGTCTTTTCTGTCCCTGACTGAGTGCTAACTCTACAGCCATCTGGGTATGGGATTGTCTCCTTTATATCTTCTTGAACTTTTTTTTTTTTTTTTTTTTTTTGCTCTTGAACTTTCTTTCCTGACCTTACATTTCCTTGGGCTTCTTTCAGAAAGATTTAGGTTGGTATTTTCTTAACTAATGAATTCTTTATGTACACTGAGAAATACAATAAGAAAACCTAATGCTAGTGAGCTTCAAATTCAATGCAAACAAGATCTGAGAACTAAAAGTCACATAGGAATGGATTTGCTTGCTAGAATATGATTTTCCTCCCCCCAAAAAATGTGATTTTTTTTTTTTTAACAAGTGTCTTTAGTTTAACTTAGAGGACAAAGTCACGGTCTTGATTCTCAAATTTACTCTACAAATATTTACTGAGTATCTGGGTTGTGTAGAGGTGAATTAGACATTTATTCCATTTTTCAGGAAGCTTACAGTTCAGCAGAAAAAACAGCTTAACTATGTTCCAAGGAAGCAAAGATGACGTTGGTGATGACAATGAGAAAATCAGATTTACTTCCATTATCTGGCTTAACTCATAATCATAATGTAAGCTATTATCATCTTCATTTTATGATGAGAGAACTAAGACTTCAGAGAGCTAAAGAACATGCTCAGGGTTACACTTTGAGTCTCAACACTCTTGACCTTGTGCTATGATCTCTACAATATCATGATGTGTTATGAGAGAGAGTCAGCCAAGAGTACGACTCAGAAAAAAGCAAGACAGATGGCTTCCTGCTGGAAGGACCAGAGAAGACTCCATGGAGGAGATGCATTTGGTCTAAGCATTAAAACATGATTAAATTTTGGATCTTCAGGGAGGGAGAGGAAGACATTCCAGGCAGAGGCAAGAGTTTAAATATAGTCACAGAGGTGGTAGAGTGTGCAGCATACACAATGCTAAGCAAGAGAGATCGGCTTGGATGAAGCCTTAAAAAAAGTAGTGAGAACACAAACTGAAATGTGGGTAGGAAGTCACTATTTTTACTGAGCAATGTGAGTTTCCTTCTAGAGCCATAGAAAGCCAATGAGAATTTAGAACAGGGCAATGACCTAAGAAATTAATACCACTGAAGTCTGTAAAATTGATTGGAGGAAGGAGAGTCTGGGATGGTTCATTCATTCAATAAACACTTATTAAGTATCAGACACTGTTTTACGTACTGAGGCAACAATTTCTGCTCTTATGGAGTCCTTCTATTTGGAAGAAACAAATAATTAACAAATAGACAATACATGCATATATATATATATATATATGCATATATGCATATATATGCATATATATATGCATGTGTGTGTATATACACACATACAAAAATGAACAAATATGTTCATTTTATTCATATATTATCAAATAATATACATATTATGCAAATATGTATACAAAGAAAAAATTCATAGACAATACATATAGAAATAAACAATTATAGAAATATATATACAAATAATTCTTATATGTATAACTCATACATATGAATTGATTGTTTTGTTGTTTTATATATGGAGAGAGAGCTAGAGAGAGATTAGTTGAGAGTTAGAAGGTGATAATTATTATGAACAAAAACTAAACAAGGGAAGAATATAGAGAGTTCCTGAGTATTGATGGGAGGGCATTCGTATGTTAAATAGGGTAGTAGGTAAAGGTCTTACTGAGAAGGTGATAGGAACAAAAACAAAAAACAGGTAAGAAAATGAGCCATGTGGTTATTTTGGGTAAGAGCATTTAAGGTACCAAGCGCAACCTGAAAAGGGCATAAATATACCTGTCATATTTAAAATACAGTAAAGAGGACACATGGCCAGCAAGGGGTGAGGAGTGGGTAGTAGGAGAAAAAGTATCCAGAGAGATGATAGAGGAGGAGCATAGCAAAAACTTTGGCTTTTTCTCTGAGTGAAATGGGAAATCACTGGAGGGCTTTGTGCAGAGGAGTGCCATAGTCTGACTTAGGCTTCTCAAGGAGAACTCAGGCTCTCTGTGGAGCATATGTGAAAAGGGACAAGGGCAATAGTGCGACTTCAGTTGGGAGCTCTCATGGTTGTGGAGGGTGGTGGCTCAGTCCAGCTCTGGAGTTGTTTGGTGGTGGTCTGATTAGCTGACCTGCTGAATGTGGAGTTTGTGAGAAAGAGAGGAGTCTTGGATGACTCCGCACAGAACATGTACTCAACAGTGACTGTTTCTTGGTTTTATGAATTGCTGTTGTGTGTTGGTATATGTATGCTTTATATACACTGCATTTATAACCCTTTTATGTTAGGCCACAAAATTGGAATTTGCTTTTGACAGATAAATGAATGCCCCTGCAAAGTCTGTGCTCGTGAATAAATACATATCACGTTGCTTTTTATTAAGACTTCTAACTTTACAAAGTGTTTTCTCATGTCATTTTATGCTCACGACATTTCTCTATTAGAATGGCTATACTGAGTATTAAAAAGTGCATTGAATTTTCTCCAGTAACAATATCTGGAACCAGAAAAGTACATAAACAAGATTCAGAAAGTTAAATAATAATTGCTTTAACAATACCATTTGTACTTGGGATAGTTGTTAAGTTGGTGGCTGTGTCTACTTAAGCTGATATCTGAGTGTAAACTAAAGTATCTGTACAACATTAAAAATTGGTTGCAAATATGCAAAATAGCATTTCTAGGCTTTCACTATCTAAAATATTTAGTGTGGTTTCCATTGTCCTAAAATATTTCTTGATTTTTTTTTTCCTGCTATTTATCTAGTTGTATGAGTAGGACATAGATACCTCTACCGCCAGCTTGAATTTCTCCTTCATCTCCCCATTTTTCCTCTTTTACCTTTTAAAAGTACATAAATTTGTTAAGTTCTAGGTTTAGTATTGGAAATCCAAAACAAATAAAATACATTAACTGCCTTCAAGGAAATACTATTTATTTAAGAAGCCATCCCCTACCTTTTTTATAAAAAGATCTGAAGTATCTTATAGGAATGTGTAAGCAAAGAGGAAAATAGTAAATAAATGGAAGAAAGACTGGAAAGTGAATAAAGTTAGGGGAATAATGTGAAACCGGGAACAGGATAAACATAAACAGTGCACATCGAAACTTTCTATACAATGTTGTTAGAAAGTAGAGGAATATCAGTAAAGTGTCCTCTCAGCTGGAAGGACAATATGGAAAAATCAAGCCTCTTCATACCATTTACAGAGTTGTATTCAGGGGAACTTAGTGATGGGGGCAAGTGCGTTGGGAGACATGGAAGATCGGGGACACTGACGAGCTGTTCTCTATCCCTATTCTCCACATCTATCAGAACTTTAACCCACAGGTTTTATGTAGTGAGGGGCATGGTGGTGAGGTCACAGGATGGTTATCTGAAGTGTGGCCTTCTGTGCATCCATAATCACTACTAGTTACTCAGAGCAGCCACTCCTTTAGGGAAGATCAGGACAAGCCTCCTGGATTCTGGGGCAGGACTTACATTTACCTCCACAAGGCCTAAAACACATATCCTCGGGGGTGGGGGGGGTGGTCATTGCCCAGGCATGGACAAGACGGAGGCCGACAATGGAGTCAGTGTTGTCAGCACTCTTACAGATGTTTACTCGGAACTTTCTCCTGGCCAGGGCAAAAGAGACACTAAGACAGGATTCATGGCTATCAACAAGATTAAAGCCCACCACTTGCTTGGAAGTACATTTTTTCTTGGTCCTCAATCATGGGAACAGTTTCTCCAGTGGGCAATAAAGTCACAGTGCAGGTTTTCTTTAAGGGCTTTCTGACAGGAATATAGCAATAGGTTTTATAGGGATCATCTTCTAATATTTGGTAGTTCAGGTAGATTGTGCATTAAAGTATAGATGCGTAGAGAGGACTGAATGGCCTGATCTAAGGGCACATCTGTCTGTTACTCTGACTCATGAATAGCACTTAAGCATGCTTTTGATGAGAATGGAACAGCAAAAAAATCAAGACCAATTCTCTGAGTATAACCTAGGGTTCTTTTATTTTGCTTGTGGATTAAAGTTGACAGTCAACCAATGTTGCCTTGACAACCAACCCAACAAAACCTAGAGTTGAGTGCCTCCTACGAAGGATACACAACAAGGATGGTGTCCCAAATGGAAAACCCAGATGTCAGAGGGCGCCCTGATGGATGCCGACGGTAACCACCACAGTGATATGGAACACGGAGAATCACGAAGGAGTCCCTCGAGGTGGCACTTGAGCTTCATCTCAAAGAATGAATCTGATTTTGATATGGAAGAAACAGAGATGGCCACTGCAGGTGGACAAACAGCCTGACCAGTGCAGGAAGGGAGTGAGTTTATATAGTGCACAAACAGCAAAGTCCGTTTGGTGAGAACGAGTAGTGAGTAATGGCAGACATGAGGCTGGGAAGAAAGCACGGACTCCAGCATGAAGACATTTGAATGAAGGGTCTGGGCTTCCTTCCCTGCAGACCTCTCCATCCACTTCATCTGGTTCTCTAAAGAAGCTAGAGCCCTGCCCCAGAATCTTCAAATTGGGAACACTCATTTATTACAAAACTGGACAAATATTCACTACATTTGCAGAAACCATAACTTACTTTTCAGAAGCCAATGACTGTCAGTCTCCCCGTTATATAAATATCTCCGTTCCACAAAATAAATGAGATGATTCTTGAATTCTGTGGCCGGTACAGGCTCGTTATTTCATTGATGTTCAGTAAATAGTGACCACCGCTCCACAAGGTTTGTCTTGCTTTTTCTAAAGACTTCTGTATAAGATGCTGCATTTCATTATGGTAACCTTGCAGATGGTCTCTTTGGGATAGAAGAGATGCAAACCCATAAGGGACAAATTGGAAAATGGTGAGAAACAAGAAGCTGTATGACTGGATAAGTACTGTGAAGCCTTGGGGAAAAAAGAGTCTTCAGCCTCAAAGAAGTCAAGGTAACCCTTGTCAGAAGGAGAGCTCCAGAGGGATGAAAGCCACGGGCCTTTGCTGATGATTGCGACTGCCCACCACGTTCAGCTCACACTGTGTGCTTTCTGTGTGTTAACTCAGTCAGTTACTACAAACCCATGTGATCAGTATTATTATCTTGACACTATGCTTGAGGAAAAACAGAAGCCCAGAGGAGTTTAACAACTTCCCCGCAACTGTGCATCTTGGAAATGACAGAGCTCATTGACCTCACATGAACCCCGGCAGCTTAGCTTCAGAGCTCCTTCTGTTTGCCACCACCCTATTTCTCATTTCATGAAATGTTACAGCTTGAAGGGCCCTTAGAACTCATCTGGTTCACTGGTCCTTTGCACGTAGCCCTTGGCCAGCTGGGATTAGAATCCAGTGAATGAGACCCTCTCTTTGGATGCAAAATGTACAAGGGCGCCAAAGACCTCAGGAGTCAAATAAATAATATGTTAATGCAGTATTGTTTAAAAATCAAAATTAATGTTATGATACAGGAAATATTAAAATTTAAATAAAGACAAGATCTCTTTCTTTAGGAATGGATCTCTCTTGGGTTCCTTCTCTCTGTTAATGGTACCTTCATCCCAGTCTTCGTGCCTGGAGCAGCATCAGCATCTCCTGGGAGGTTTCCAGTTGTTTGGATTTTCAGGCTTCACTCCATACCTACTCCTTCCAGTGCTCTGAGGGAGGTACCCAGCAATTTATGCTTGAACCAGACCCCCAGGTGATGCTGAGGTGAGCTTGAGTTTGGGAACCACTGGGCTGGTCCAGAGACTTCTTTTGATAGATGAGCAAGTTGCTTATTAGTGACAGAGTTTATGACTTCTCTGTGAGTTTGGGGTCCTTCCTTATCTACTGCACTGCTCCCCCCTTCCCTTGACCAGGTGTGTTTGGTTACTTCCCAATCTGCTCTATTCCCCATTTGCCAGGATTTCATGCAAATCTGTTTCTTTCTCAGAGGCAAATCAACTTGCCACTGAAGATCATGCCAGTCTCTGTTTATGGTGAGGTACAATCAAATAGAGAAGAAACCACATGAGATCCTCTGGGGGATAATTTAGAGCACTGGGTTTCAGCCTTGGTGAAATCTTGGTGGCATTCTAAAATCACCCCCAGGAGACTGGGAAAAGCACCAATGGCCAGACCTCACCCCAACTGAGTAAACCACAATCTCTGGAAATGGGATTTGAGTGCCAATATTTAGGTAATTGTAATGTGTATCCAAAGTTGAGAACCAATAGCTTGGCAAATGTGGGATTATTGCCCCTAGGTCTCATGGCAATAATCATGGTCACAGTCCGCAAAGCATAAACGAGGCATCATCCTTTCCACTCCCCTTGTCCTCATCTTCTGTATTCCCTCCACTTTTAAATTCTGTCCACGTTAATGCACACGTAACTCTTAAATGTGTCCACTTTTCCATTCCAACTATCATCATTCAGAATCAACTCATCATTGATCAACTTTGGCTTCCAAACTGTACTTTGTGTCTGCCCTTGGGCACTTGCTCAATTGAAATGCCACACGAGAAGCCCAGAAATTATTTTGAAACTCTAGTCTGACTGTATAAATTGTCCTCTCCCCAACTTTAAAAACTGTTCTTGATTTTCCATTCCTCTTAGGGTAAAACTGACATCTTCACATGTCTGCCATGGTCCTGGCTGTTCCTAGCCAGTCCACCTCTCCCCTGACTCTCTGCTTCAGTCAATCTGCCTTTCAGTTTGTTACACTTTGGGGTTTGCATCTTAGGGAAAGCTTTCCTGATTTCTCTGTCGTATATTTTTTTTAATTGTGTGTTTGCCTAAAGAACAGAGAAACCGAGGAGGGAATTAAAATTCACTTGGGACAAGCAGTCATGCATTCTTATGGGGCTTTTCTCTTCTCCTGCATAACACAAATAACACATTTAACATGTGTGTGGCCATTTAGTGAGTGCATTTATAATGCAATAGACTTTGTAAAGACATCTTTTGCTTACCATTGGGTCTCCAGCAGCTAGTGAGTGTTTGGAACATAGTAGGTGTTCAATAAAACTTCCTTAAAAAAATAATGAATGAGTGAGTGCCTAGAAACTATGCCCACTGAAGGAATGACTATATGGGCTTTTGCATATGGACTGCAAAGGAAAGCTCATCTTAAAGATTTATCTTTAACCCAGGCTCGCTCTCTAGCCCTGTTACCTTTGGAAAGGCCTTTTACTTCTTGAGCTCAGTCTCTTTGTGCCAGTGTTTTTCAAACTAGGCTTTGCTGCATCCCTATGGGTCAGTGGGTGATGGGGCGGGGGCCGGGGGTGGGTAGCTGAAGGGGCAATTGGAACAAACTTCCTCTTCATCTATTTCTCAGTAACATTTATTTTGAAGATGGAGATTCGTTTCTAAAAGAAAAATCATTCAAAAACCACTGTACTAGAAGGTGCCTAAAACCCCTTCTGGATCAACATGTCTGTAACTGTGTTTTCCAAAGGAAACTTGACGCACGCAAAGTCTGAGGGGATGGAACAGCTGGCAGAGTCAGGTTGCCATTTTTCTAGAAGGCTGCACACAAACATCCAAATACAGGTGGGCTTTTCTTTTCAGGAAAAAGCCTGGGAGAAACGAAGCCGGCATATTCAGTCGCATCTGCTCAGGCAAAACGCGGTGACAGACATAGACACTGAGTCGCTCCCACTTCCTGAGCTGCAATTTAATAGGCTTCTCAGATTGTTGGACTCAATTAAGGGTGTTTGCTGTGAGCACATTCCTGGGCAGGTGACTCAGTCTCTGGGTTGCAAAGATGATTGAAACACCTGCCTTTTCATTGTGCTCACCTTGTCCTTGAAAGGGCCTTTCCCAGGTGAAGTCCCCTCCCTTTCCCCCATCCTTGGTCTTCAGGGGAAAAACACAGTCACAACAAAAACAAATTTCCTTTTTGTATTAATTAAAATGCCTGTACCAGGAATATGATAGAATTTCCCTGAAGCCTTTGCATCGGGTATGCAATGGGAAAAGGGAATTAAAGCTATTTTCTGCAGTAATGGGCCTTGCCTGGAGCCTTGTGGGCTGCTGGAGGAGGAATGGGGAGTGGGGGTTGGGAGAGGGAGAAGAAGGGAGGGAGGAGCACAAGGCGGAGATCTGACTCCCTTTCCATTTCCCTAGAGTACAACCCAATTATCTATTATACATTTGGGGTTTCAGTTTAGATTTCATTTAAATCAAAGCTTACATAGCTTTAAAAAAGAAAAAAGTAGGTATAAAAACCCAAGCATTTAAGATGATACAAATAAAAACCCAGCACTTATTTGCCTTAATTACCCAAATTTTTTAGACCTCAGCCTCTCGGGTAATTTCTTCCTTTGTCCATAGAGATATTGCTAGGCTTTACTAAAGTAACTACTTTATTCACAAAAAAATTAAATTCCATCCATTCTAAAATTTGTACCACATTATATTGCTGGGTCTGCCTTCAGCTCACAATAATGAATATATTCATGTATTATTTAGGAATAGTAATGCAGTTTTCTTTCTTTCTTTTTTTTTTTTTCTCCATCTTCTAACTCATTTGTTCTCAGACATTAACGTGCCCTAGAATCTCCTGCAGGGCTTGTCAAAACAGGGACTGCTATCCTCAGCCCCTACCCCTAAGTGTCTCAGGTGGTGGGTGGGGAGCCCTAGAATTTACATGTCTCATGAGTTTCTAGGTGATTCTGATGTTGCCAGTCCAGGGTGCTCACATCGAGAACCCCATTTTTATTCAGAAAGGTGTCATTAATGGAGTTGTCTGAATGGGTAAGGCACCAGCAAAGGCCCCCTCTTCTGGTTCTAGTGCCTGCTTGCTCCGTCTTATGCCCAAAGGCCCACCCAGAGGTCTGACTGCCTAGGGGTGACCAAGCTTGATGCCCTCATCTGTCCTAAGTCATCTGTGGTTGCTGATGGAAGTCACTGGTGTCCTCACCGGGAGCCAGAGTCAGGGGTAGCTACATTGGAAGGATTTCAGGACCAGAAGTGTTCCCCTTCCTTTCCAGACCTGCCTCGGTGTCTGCTGCTTACAATCCACCAAATCCACCATTACTGCTACATTCCTTTGTAAGGCATCATGCCTTGTGTAAACAGCTGTACCTAGTGGGAAGATGAGGATGCCCTGAAAACTTAACTGAGTGTATTTGGCCCTGGCAGAATGAGTAAGTCTGAAAAAAGCAGAACTTCAGAGGTAGATGCCAACCTGTCTCAGTCTTCTAATAATAGAAATAGAAATGGGAGTTCAAAGAAATTATTTTTCCCAATGTCATGAAGCCAGGCTGCCCAAAGAGTGGGGAAATTGGACAGGCCTACAGGGGGAAAGGGAGGGGCATCCTAGATGGTCTTGTGGGGCCATAGTGTGAGGGTAGGAGCTAATGGGTTGGGATGGAGTCTGAATAGGCCCCCTTCCTGGGTGCCTTTTATGTAATGACACCATCAACTTGGCCCCAAACTGGAAGTCTCAGGGTTGCCTTAAACTCCTTTTTCTATGTCCCAATGGAGCCACCATGTCTTCCCAGCAGTCTCCTCCTTGCTGTTATCTCTCCTGCTGCTGAGCGCCCGGCTTTCTGTCACTACAACCTCCAAATTCTTTCTGCTCCTCCTGAAATCAGTCTTCCAGACAGCTACCAGAGTTCTCTAAGACCAAACTGTGCTCCTGCTTAACGGTCTTCAGTTATCTGTTATACATCTGGGGTTTCAGTTTAGATTTCACTTAAATCCAAGTTTATATAGCTTTAAAAGAGAAAAAAAGTAGGACCCTATGATAAGGCAGCTGTCCCATCTTCTCAGTATGGCACTCAAGTTGTCTCATTCCCTCAACCCAACTTGCCTTTTCACTTTTATGTCCTTACACTCCCTTCCGTACAACCTATGTCCCAGCCTTACCACAGGACTTAGAAGTCCCTGAACCACTTCTGCACTCTTTTGCTCAAGCTACCCCCTACAACTGTCTCCTCCAACACCCATAATTCTCCCCATTATTCAAGGTTAAGATCAAGCTGTCCTCTGTGAAGTTTTCGCTAGTCTACCAATGAGACCCAATTTCTCTGTCTCTTTGATTTTAGCATTTTTATTGGTGAATCTGTCATAGGCCTAGCTTAACTATATCCGTAATGAGGACCTGTTTATGAGCGCACCCATACATTCCTCCTGCTCTCCTTGATACTAAAATATAACCAAAGGTAAGCACAGTTGTTTATAATGCTTCTAGGATTCTGAGGATTCCTGCACAAACCATGACCATGTTGTCATTGTTTTCATTCATTCTAATGAGAGAGTTGAGGTTTGAACCTTGCCTCAGAACAAATTAAAGTAGGACATATTGCATAATTTTATATTGCTGATTTTGTGAATGTGGAACACTTAGCTCCATCCAATAATAAGGATTCATTTCTCCCACCAGTAGTAAGTCTAGAGGGTGACCTCATCCCATCATCTTGGGTATTTTTCCTCTCTCCTGTGTTTTGGGGCTCACAATCTGGCACACTAGAATGGACACTGCATGCCATTTTTCCTCTGACTCCCCAGAAGATGATCCCTGGCATGGAGTAACTACTCCGGAAATGTAAAGTTAAACTTGTGGGAAGGCAAGTGGGTGGATACCAAAGGCAGTCTTTATTTCCTTCCCACTTTTTGGCAGAGGATCACTGTTCACTTCAGTCAACTGGGAAGTGCCCACATCTTCTTTGAATTCAAACCTACACATTCAGCTTTAGAGGATTAGTTCCCAGAAGGTAAAAGTTGTCACCAGTCACACCCCTAATTTTTTTCATTTTTCCTTGGGTCTGCAACCTCAGCAGAGAGTGTGACTTTTTCTATAGGCAGATCATCTCTTCCTTCATTCAACAGATAATGATTGGTAATTACTGTATATTAGAAACTGGGCCAAGTATTGAGGAGACAATAATGAAAAAGGAATGTGCTTCTGTTCAGTGTTAATGTAAATCCTAATTACTAGAGAAGCATATTGATGGGAAGTAAAACCCAGTGTGGAGATTCAGAAAAGCCTCTCTGAAAAAGTGCCATACAGGGACGCCTGGGTGGCTCAGTTGGTTAAGCCGCTGCCTTCGGCTCAGGTCACGATCCTGGGGTCCTGGGATCGAGTCCCGCATTGGGCTCCTTGCTCCGCAGGAAGCCTGCTTCCTCCTCTCTCTCTGCCTGCCTCTCTGCCTGCTTGTGTGTACTCTCTGTCTCTGACAAATAAATAAAATCTTTTAAAAAAAGTGCCATACACATGGAGATACGACAAATACGTAGGAGAGGATGGAGGATAGGAGGATGAGGATGGAGAACACGGTATTTGGGGCATAAGGAACAGAATTTTGGAAATCTCAGAGTCAAAAGAGTGGTAACTTCAATCTGAGATACCACTGCCTCTGAGAAGTTACCCCTGGTCCTGCCAACCTTGGGGTGGAGGCCCCTCCTGTATGTTCCCAAGCATACTATATTTCCATCATCACAGCCATTACCACTTTGCATCATAATTATCTATTTACCTTGCTGATCTTTCCCACTAAATAATAAAGTCCACAAAAGCAAGAATTATGTTTCCTCTGACCACTACTGCATCTCTTGCAGTTGGTATAGTGCTGGGTATATAGCCTCTTGAAGGAAATGCTCTATATATGGCCTTACCATTCACAATTTCCATGTCTGCCTGCGTGCCTGCTGACCATCAGTGCTTGAAGTGTGTGTAGAGCAGGTCCACAAACAGTCGCAGATGCCAGGGAATTAACAATCCCAGGAGCAGCACCAGGGAAGGACTGTTGGAGTTGATGGGTAAATACTGCAGTAGCTCTCTTGTCCCTCGTGTAAAATAGCTCTGAGATATATGTCCTACACCTGGATTTAGCTCCAGTGGCCCCCAATACTCAATTGTTTAAGAATGCATTATTGGCTATCTTCCCTGCCCTTCTTTCTTCCCCACTCCCTTATCAATGTTCTGAAATCACCTCCCAAATAAACCTCTCACCATCAGATCCTTGACTCAGGATTGGCTTATAAAGGAACCCAAATTAAGATGGTACTCATCAAATACCTGTTGAATGACTGAGTCCCTTTCCGACTTAGCTTCTTATTTGCTTGGTTAGGCATGTTATGGTCTCTCTGGGCCTTTACCTTTGTCCCCTCTTCCCTATAAAATTTCCTCCCAACCTCACCAGGTTGTTGCTGGGCTCCACTGACATATGGCTCATGAAAAGCTTGCTTAAGTTGTACTGAGTTGTTGAAATGGACCACTGTGGTGGCACATGCCCATCTGACCTAGCTGGGACAGAGCAGCGTAAGAGTCAAATGTCCAGAAGAGATTTTCTGACGGCCTGTCTTGACCTCAAGAACCCAAAATCTGCTCAGTTATTCCTGACGTGGGTCCATACCCAGAGGAAAAACACAGTGCTTTAATGATAGGTAATTTTCTATAGGTCACACATAGCTCTGGGGCCTGTTCCTGCCTTCTGGCTTAAATAGCAGCTCTGGATCCATAGAGAATGGCTACAAACCATTCCATTGTTCTCACATAGGGAGTCAGAATTGGGTTTGTATGTGACTCAGATTCATGCAAAACTATGTTGGATATTTCTGGGTAATGTGGCAATGAGGATGACGACATTAATGATGACGATGATAGCAAGTCATTTATTGAACCCCTGCTATGAGCAAGGAGTTTCACATTTACTACTGGTGTAGAGCCTCCAAGCAATCCCATGCGGTTGTTCTTATCAACCCCATTTTGCCATTGAGAAAGCTGAGGCTTAGAGACCAAACTTCTGCTCAAGATCACACAGTGGCAACTTACAAAGTACACATTCTATGTCCCATACTCTGTGTGATACTTAGTAGAGAATTAGAACTCACTGGAGACAGGGCTGCCACACCTATTCTTGGTCTTACCTCAGAGTCACATATTATCTGTCATAATACACATGTTACTGGAGGCCAGGTGCTCAAATAAATAATGGATTAACGCTTTGTATTTTTTTTAAAGATTTTATTTATTTATTTGACAGACAGAGATCACAAGTAGGCAGAGGCAGGCAGAGAGAGAGGAGGAAGCAGGCTCCCTGCTAAGCAGAGAGCCCAATATGGGGCTCGATCCCAGGACCCTGAGATCATGACCTGAGCCTAAGGCAGAGGCTTAACCCACTGAGCCACCCAGGTGCCCCTGCTTTGTATTTTTGTAAAAACACACGTGCCTACCTACAAATTCAAAAAAATGAGCAAATCTCAAACAGGAAACATGCAAAAAACACACCAAATCATATTGTAATCAAATTCCTAATAAGTAAAGATTCATTAAAAATATTGAAAAGTAGGGGAACCTGGGTGGCATAGTCGGTCAATTGTCTGACTCTAGATTTTGGCTTGGGTCATGATCTCAGGGTCATGGTATTGAGCCCCATCAAGCTCTGTGCTCAGAGCCAAGTCTGCTTGTCCCTCTCCCTTCCCCTACTTGCACTCTCTCAGTCTCTCTCAAAAAAATAAATTAAATCTTAGCAACAAAAAAAAGTCTTGGGACACCTGGTTGGCTCAATGGGTTAAAGCCTCTGCCTTAAGCTCAGGTCATGGTCCCAGGGTTGTGGGATGGAGCCCTGCATCAGGCTCTCTGCTCAGTGGGGAACCTGCTTCCCCCTCCCTCTCTGCCTGCCTCTCTGCCTACTTGTGATCTCTGTCAAATAAATAAATAAAATCTTTTTTAAAAAATCTTGAAAAGCATGAGACTGAAGTGAATTTGAATAGCAGCAAATTTCTCATCAGGAATCACAGAGATCAAAAGGAAAATGTCCACTTTTTCAAGAACTGAAAGAAAAGAACTGCCAACCTAGAATCTAATACTCAGTGAAAATATCCTTCTTAAATAAAGGAGAAAACAAGACATTCTTAAATGAAGGAGAACTGAGAGATTTTGCTACTAGCAAAATAACATTAAAGGTATTGCTAAAGCAAGTTCTCTAAATAAAAAGGAAAAGATGAAAGAATGAAACTTGGAATATCAGAAAGGAAGAAAGAAGATAGTAAACAAAACTGTGGGTAAATACATTAGATGTCCTTTCTCCTTTTTAATTTTCTAAAAACTAAATTATATTTATATTTATTTAAATATATTTAATGGTTGAAGCAAAAATTATAACTATCTGATGTGTTTCTCAATGCATGTAGAGGAAACATTTAAGGTAATCATTTACAACTGGTGGAGAGAGGGGTAAAGGAATATAAAGACAAGTAAGATCTCTATAGTTCACTCGAACTGGTAAAATGACACCATTTTGGATATTCATTGTCTCAATTCATATATTTAATCTCTCCATTCCATTTCTATAGCATTCTTGAAATAACAAAATTGTAGAATTGAAGATCAGATTTGGGGTTGTCACAGACCAATATAGGGTTTAAGTGAGAAAGTAGTAGGTATGGCTATAAAAGCAACATGAAAAAATAAAAGTTAAAAATTAAAGGACAACATGAGGGATCCATGGGGGGTGATGAGAATGTTCTGTATCTGTATCATATCAACGCCAATCCTGGTTGCACTGTTATACCATAGTTTTGCAAGATATTACAATTAACAATAAACAGAATAGAAGGCACAAGGGCTCTCTCACTGCTTACAACTGCTTGTGAATTTATATTTATGTCAACATAAAGGAGTTTAATTAAGCAAAAAATTCCCAGAAACAAAGATAATGCTTACCTCCCAAAGAATGACAGAGAGCTGAATTCTCAATAACAACACTGAGGGCCAGAACACAATTACTAAAATAATTGATTCAAACCCTAAAGAAAAATGAAATAAGTATCAATGTAGAGGACTCTATCCAGCTAAACTCTCATTCAAGAGTAAGGACAGAATAGAAACTTCTGGACATGAATAAACATTTTTCCAAAGAAGATATCCAGATGGCCAACAGACACATGAAAAGGTGCTCAACATCACTTACTATCAGGGAAATGCAAATCAAAACTACAATGAGATATCATCTCATACCTGTCAGACTGGCTAAAAATCAACCATACAAGAGACAGCAGGTGCTGACAAGCGTGTGGAGAAAAGGGAACCCTCTTGCACTGTTGATGGGAATGGAAACTAGTGCAGCCACTGTGAAAAATAGTATGGAGGTGTCTCAAAAATTAAAAGTAGAACTACGCTGTGATCCAGCAATTGTACTACTTGGTATTTACCTAAAGAATACAAAAATACTAACTCAAAGATATACATGCTCCACTATGTTTATAGCAGGATTATTTATAATAGCCAAATTATGGAAACAGCTCAGCTCAAGTATCCATCAACAGATGAATGGATAGAGAATATATGGTATGAATACACACACACACACACACACACACAATGGAATGTTATTCAGCCATAAAGAAGAATGAAGTCTTGCCATTTGTATGAAATGGATGGAGCTACAGAGTATTATGCTAAGTGAAATAAGTCAGAGAGAGATAAATACCATTTCACACATGTGTGGAATTTGAGAAACAAATGAAATGAGCAAAGGGAAAAGAAGAGAGAAAAAGAGAAAAACCAAGAAACCAGAGGGGAGAAGGGCAATCTTTTCAGGATTCCCTGTTTCTTAAATTTGAGTATCCATATGAAAAATGTAGAAATACACTCTTCCCAGAAATTGATGGGTCTAACAAAACACAGAAACTAGTAAGGATACGGAATATTTGAATAGTTAGCTAGAGTCATGTAGCAAACAGGGATGTGTATGAAATACTGTGTCTACAAATTAGAGAAGGCCGTTCCTATCAAGCATGTATAAAACTTTACAAAATTGAGACTATATATTAGCCTCAAATCAAATGCAAAAAAAGACAATAATCAGTATCATAGAGACTATAGTATCATAAAATGAGAATCAATAACAAAACAACAGATAATATTTTGGTTTCATATACAAGTCTCTCCTATATGATCCCCCTTCAGTCCACAGGGAGTTGAATTCAACTCAATCTTAGCTCAGACATGTGAGTCTCCATTCTCCCCCTTCAATCTTCCTCTCACTCTAGTCTTTTTTTCCTCACCCCTGTTCCTAACCTTAGTCTCTAGGGTGGATTGTCAATCATCAGGATCCCCTTCTGGATGAAACTGTATCAGGGAGGG
Source organism: Meles meles (assembly GCF_922984935.1). Taxonomy (NCBI): domain Eukaryota; kingdom Metazoa; phylum Chordata; class Mammalia; order Carnivora; family Mustelidae; genus Meles; species Meles meles. The sequence goes on from NC_060068.1 coordinate 99,497,928, forward strand.
ATGGGAAGGTGTAAAGGAGGCAAAGGTCAGAGTACTCATCAGACCATTAGGCCATTTCTCCTGCCAAAATTGACCTTCTCTTTGTTGTACCATCTCCTGCTTTGTAATCAAAGGATTTCTGCCTCATTTTCTCTATTATCAAGGTATCCTCTTCTTACCCTACCTTCAGGATATCTTTAATTCCAGAAAGGGTGTTGGTGGGTTGGAGTGAGGAAACATGGATACATGTGCACATTTTTATCTCTATCAGAATGAAATCATATGACATACTGTTCTGCATTTCTTTATTTTTGTAAAAATATACTGTAGACATCTCTCCATAACAATAGATACCAGTCTACCTCAGTTTTTCAAATGGAAAGGATAAAATTCTATTTTGTGGATGGCTAAAAGACAAGAAAAACACAAAGCTGTATTGAAGAACACAAAGCAACATATACCTTGTATGTAATATTGAATATGTATGAACACACACACACACACATATATATTAAAGTGGGAAGATTCAGTGTTAATATATTGATTCTTTTGAGATCTATTGCTTGAGTGCTTACCACATGTCATGTACTTTACTTTTAGCAGTAAAGATACAGCCATAAACAAAATAGGTGAAATATAAAATAGGTGAAATTCCTGTTCTCCTGAAGCTTACATTCTAGTGAGGGGAAACAAAAAAATGAACATAATAAATAACAAAATTTTGTGGAATTTTATAAGTGTTGAATGCAATGGTGAAAAAGAAATCAGGACAAGGTGGGTATAATTTTAGAGGAATCAGGGAAGACCTCAGTAGCACATATGAGAAAAAACATTAAGAAGGTGCAGTTACCTGGAAGAAAAGTGTTTCAGTTAGAAGAAACAGAGTGTGCAAAGGCCCTGAGGTAGGATCATAGGTGGCCTATTTGAGGAACAGCAAGCGGACCAGTATTACCAGAGTGAGGTGACCGGAAAGGGGAGAAGTAGGAAATGAAACCTTTCTTAAGGACATGAGTTTTCCTCTAAGTGAAATGGAAACCACTGGATGGTTTTGAGTTGGAGAGTGATGTTTTAATAGGATTGTTCTGTGTCTTGTGATGAGCATAAGACTCTAGAGAGTAAGAGTAAATGCAGGAAAATCAGGAAGGAGGCTACTGCAGGAAGCAAGGACAAGATCACCGGAGCCAGGTTCCAGTAGCAGTAGAGGGGCAAGAAGTAGTTACATTCTGACTGTCCTATAAGGGTGGATCTGGTAGAATTGTTGATGGGTTGGATATGGGGTATGAGGGAATGAGGGAACTCAAGGATGGCTCCAAAGATTTTTTTGGCCTGAGCAAAGAGAATGAGAAGGAACTTCTAATGCAGGAGGATGTATGGAGAGAAATTTGAGAACATTTTAAAATGTCGCTTCTGTCCACTCCATTTCCTTCTTCATCCCTCTGTTTCGCAGGGGTGGGGAGGTGGGGTGCTATTGATGAGGCAGCAGAAGGGTATCCCTAGTGCCTCTGGCTCAACATGTCTTGTGAGGCTGCAGTCGAACTACCAGCCAAAGTTGTTTCACTTCAAGGCTCCAGGGGGTCTACACGATCCATTTCCAAGTTTATTCACAAGGTGGTTGGCAGGCCTCAGATCTGCTTCCAAGTAAACCCACACAGGCATCTCTTCAGGGCTGCTGCACTGTGCGGTAGCTGGCCTCCCCCACAGGAGAGGGACCCCACAGAGCGGCAGAGTGAGTGTTCGGAATGGAAGCCACAGTCTTTTCTAATGAATCACGGGCCTGTCATCCCATCACTCTACTGTATTGTATTTGTTGAGAGCCCGTTACTAAGTCCATCCCCAATTAAAGGAGAGAAGAATATGTAAGGATGCGAATACCATGAGGTGGGCATTTGGGGGTTCTCTTAGAGGCTGTCTACTCTAGGCTCCTTATAAGACCTTGGGAAAATAATTGAATTTCCTGCCTTAACCTCGAGAATGACTGAATAAGACTTTGATCATACCTCCACGGTAACATTCAGGGAGTCAGAATTTAGTAAGCATCTAGTTCATGCCCAGTAATAGGCCAAATCTGAAAATACAAAGATGACTATGGTGGACCCACAGCTCTTCTAGCGTGGAAATGCGTCCTATGATAATGAACGCCCATCCGCTTGGAGCCCGGCTAGGAAGGCGTCGCGTCCCGTGATTCAGACGTGCACTGTGGGGCTGGGCCGCCTGATGCAAACCCGCCTCTGCCACTGGCAAGCTGTGTGACATTTAAATAGTTACTCATTCTCTGTGGGCCTCCATTTTCGAATGTGTGAAAGTGACAGATAGCCTAAGGGCCCGACCCTGTAGCTGGATGGGAGGATTAGGAAAGTCGGACTCTGGTAAAGGGCTTCCAGCCGTATAAAACACAGAGTTGAGGACTGTGTTAGTGTGTGGTATTAGGAGTGTGAACGAAACCCTACTCCAGAGCAGGACCCTTCATTTTCTGTCTACTTGACCTTTTTGTTCTTTTTAAGTGCTTTATTGCCTTTATATACCTTTACGTTCATATAATACTTTCCTGCCCAAATTTCTAAAAGATGTATAAGCATTTACTGTTTTTGACATCATTTGCTTGGCTCTTCAAGCAAGGAAAAAGAAAGTCAATCTGTAAAAAGATCACTGTTGCTCAAAAATTTAAAATCATTTTGGGGTGCCTGGGTAGCTCGGTCAGGTAAGCACCCGACTCTTGATTTTGGCTCAGGTCGTGATCTCAGGGTGGTGAGATGGAGCCCTGTCAGTCTCTGCTCCCTCTGTGAAGGTCTCTTTCTCTTCCCCCGCCTTCCCTTCTGCCCGTCCCCCCAACACTGGACCCCCCCCACAAACAAACAAACAAATAAATAAAATCTTTTTAACAAAAATCATCATTTTGCTCTTAGTCCTCCAGATTACTCATGCAGATTTAACTAAGGACGGGCCCAGAATGGACCTCTAGGAAACAAGGATCACTTGTTCTGTCGTCTTTACAAAGCTGGTCGACTCAGACAGCCATACCCATTGTTCTCCTGAAAGCAGTGACTGTCTCCGAGAGAAGGTCCTCTCCAAGGACACGGGCACTTGTATTTCTCATCTGGTTTTTATGTAGAACCTTGTCAAAGTTGTTTTTAAAATATAAGTAAATTATGCTACTTACCCCTTTAATCAGTGTGGCCCGTAGACCTCCTTGAACCATTCCAGTATCAAATACTGGTACCCCATACAATCAAGCAGCATTCCTTTCTACATTGGGGCTGACTCATATGGGGGGAATTCTTAGCCTCGGAATCCTTTTCTTTGTTTAACTATATATTTGGGGTTTTTTTGCTCGGTCTCTATGGAAAGAACATGAGAATTTGAAATGCACGGGGCTGAGGTTCCTATGATTTTTTCCTGAAAAATAATTTATTGGGTAAGAGACTGTTCGATAAATTGTTATTGGGGCAACTGGGTCGCCATATTGACAAGAAATAAAATCAGATCCTACCCACTTTTACTCCAAGTAAACTCTTAATTTCAAAAGAGACTTATTTTCAAAAAAGAAAACCATGGAACATCTCAAAAGTTATCATGAGGGGTGCCTGGGTGGCTCAGTGGGATAAAGCCTCTGCCTTCTGCTCAGGTCATGATCCCAGGGTCCTGGGATCGAGCCCCACATCGGGCTCTCTGCTCCGCGGGGAGCCTGCTTCCTCCTCTCTCTCTGCCTGCCTCTCTGCCTAGTTGTGATTTTTCTCTGTCAAATAAATAAAATATTTAAAAAAAATTATCATGAAACAGCATATTTATTTCAAAGTGTGAAAGGAAACCTATATCATAAAAGAAAAAAAAGATCAGTTTTATTACATTAAAACATTTAAATCTATGTTGTAAAAAAACACAATAAAAGCATAGAAGAAATGGTGAAAATGTTTAAATAGCATTACAGAAAAGTAGCTTATTTTTCATAGAAATTGATAAAAGAAATGACAATTTAACAGAAAAAATGAGCAAATGATAACAGAACTTGGAGAAAATACAGATGGTTCTTAAACTCAGGAGATGTTTATTCTCATTCATAAGATAAATTCTTTTTTTGTTTTAAGATTTTATTTATTTAGTTGACAGACAGAGATCACAAGTAGGCAAAGAGGCAGGCAGAGAGAGAGAGAGGAAGCAGGCTCCCTGAGAGCAGAGAGCCCAATGTGGGACTCGATCCCAGGACCCTGAGATCATGACCCGAGCCAAAGGCAGAGGCTTTAACCCATTGAGCCACCCAGGTGCCCCCATAAGATAAATTCTAATTGTGGTTTCACTAAGATATCTCTTCTAGGTTTGGACTTGACTTAGTAATTCATATCCAATAAATGGGCTATGGAATAGGGAAGAAGAGTCATGATAGAGTAGAGTAATTGGGCAGAAAGTACCTTAACCAAATGAACAAGGTCACCATCCCTGGTCTAGTCATAAGAGATGATCTCAGACAAACCCCATGTAAGGGATATCGTACAAAATACTGACAAGTTCCTCAAAACTGTCCAAGTCACATGGAGCAAGGGAAGACTGAGAAACTGTCACAGACCTGAGTAAGGAGACACGGCAATGAAATGCAGTATGCTTTCCTGGATGGGATCCTGGGACATTAGTAGGAAAACTGTGGAAATCCACATAAAATCTGGATTTCCATTAACAACAATAAGCCAATGTTGTTTTGTCATTTTCATGATCACATTGTGTGAATGTCAGCACTGTGAGAAGAAATCAGGTGAGGGTATCTAGCAACAGTCTTTGCTATCTTTGCAAATTTTCTGTAAAATCAAATTATTCCAAAATAAAAGGTTTATTAAAGATATGTTTTTACCAATCAATTTGGCAAAGATGAAAAGACTGATAACATTTTATGTATGGAAATGGTGTAGGAAAACAGTATTTCATGTATTCTTTTTTTTTTTTTTAAAGATTTTTTTTATTTATTTGACAGAGAGAGGGATCACAAGCAGGCAGAGAGGCAGGCAGAGAGAGGAGGAAGCAGGCTCCCTGCTGAGCAGAGAGCCCGATGCGGGATGCGATCCCAGGACCTGAGATCAGGACCTGAGTCGAAGGCAGAGGCTTTAACCCACTGAGCCACCCAGGTGCCCCAGTATTTCATGTATTCTTAAAAGAAGTGTAAATTGAAAGAACATTTATGAAGGTCAATTTGGCAGTTTCTGTCAAAGTAATTGAAGTTACCCTGTGACTCAGCAGTTTTATTTCTAGGGATTTCCCTGATAGATATACCAGTATGTGTACAAATACATGAGATTATTCATAATGGCATTGCTTTAGCAAAAGATTCGAAATAACTCTGTTTACCAGTAGGGGACTTCTTTATTTATTTATTTATTTTTCAGTTCCAGTACAGTTAACATAGAATGTTATATTCATTTCAGGTGTATAATGTGGTGATCCATTACTTCCATACACCACCCAGTGCTCATCCCAACAGGTGCCCTCCTTAATTCCCATCACCTATTTCACCCATCCCCCCACACACCTCCCTCTGGTAACCATCAGTTTGTTCTCTATAGTTAAGAATCTGTTTCTTGATTTGTCTGTCTCTCTTCCTGCTTTGTTCATTTGCTTTGTTTTTTAAATCCCACATATGAGTGAAATCATATAGTACTTGTCTTTCTCTGACTGGCTTATTTCCCTTAGCATAATACTCTCTAGTTCCATCCATGTTGCTGCTAATGGCAAGATTTCATTCTTTTTTTTATGACTAAGTAATATTCGTGTGTGTGTGTGTGTGTGTGTGTGTGTGTGTGTGTATCACATCTTCTTTATTCATTCTTTCAATGGACGCTCAGGCTCCTTCCATAGTGTGGGTATTATAAATATTGCTGCTATCAACATAGGGGTGTTCATATCCCTTTGGTTAGTATTTTTATATATTTTTGGTTAGGAAACAAAAATCACAGTAGTATGATTACTGGGTTTTAGGGTAGTTTTATTTTTAAAATTTTTTTAAGTTTCTTTATTTTTGTTCATAATCTCTACCCCAGCATGGGGCTCAAACTCACTAAGCCAGCCAGCCAGTTACCTATATTTTTAATTTTTTGAGGAACATCCATGTTGTTTTCCATGGTGGCTGGACCAGTTTGCATTCTAGTAGGAGACTTCTTAATAAATTGTGACACATCTTTTCAACTGAAAATTTGTAATTGGCATGAAAAAACTTTCAACATATATTACTAAGTTATAAAAAGTTCAAGATACCTAGTGTGGAGTTGATAGTGTATTACTATGTATTTGAAGAGAGAGGGACATATGTAATGTTTTCTTGTATGTGCATTAGAATGTATCTGGAAGGGCAGACAATTAGAAGCTTTCATCTGCCTCCAGGGAGGAGCACTAGAGTAGGAAGGAATGAGATAGATCTTTCTCTGTACACCTTTTACTGTATTTTGAATTTTGAAAGCTATGACTATATCACCTACCATATGTCACAAAAGCCAAGATGTCACAGATTACAAAACATAGCATTCTTTCATGTATAACTAAGAACAAAAAGCTGCTATTTATCTGTAAAATACCACTGACTATAAGATAAATCCTGATTTTAAGATGTGTATCTTTAAAAGCAATAAATGCATAATTTTTAAATGTGTACTTTTGAAACCATAAAATGTGCTTTCAAAATATAACTTTGAAAAAATGTTTTAAAGAAATAACCATTTGTTTTTTGTTTGTTGTTTTGTTTTGGGTTTTGTTTGTTTGTTTTACGTGTAGGAAAGAAGTCTAGAGGAAGGTGTGCCAAATAGTTGTAGCAATTGTTTCTAGGTGGTCTCATCATGGTGATTTTTATTTATGTCTGCGTATCTTCTGTGTTTTTCTGTAAGGATAAAGCATTGCTTTTATGATCAGAAAAGATTGTTAACAAATGCAGTGTGACTCTCAGCTTTAGGGGGGCAAATCACTTACGTTGTTTGTGGTGAGGTTTTTCAGAACTTGATCTTAACGAGGGTGAGCCTCACGTCCCCCACCTGCACTCCATGCTTTACAGTTTCCTTTGTAAGTTCCTCCTCCTGCAACTGAAATATTCATTTGCTCGGGTTCTGTTTTTCCAGTCTTCTCATCTTAGTCTGTATATTTTGATACAGAAGCAGCCCGGGATTGCGGTTCCAAGTGTGTGGGTTTGGGTGCTGGATGGGCCAGCTTCGGCTCTGAGCTCTGCCTGCTACCGTACAAGTGTCCTCGATCCACAAAAGGTGGGGTGGGGGTCACAATAATACCTGCACGGTAAGGCGACTGTAATGACAGAAAGACATCAAGGACATGGACAGTGGACAGTGGACAGACAGTGCTGACTGGTTAGGTGGCCCATTAATTCCAGTTATTCTGACTCGCTCCTGGACGGTCTCATTCACACGCACAGCTTTGTGTATCATCTTTTTGCTGATGACTCCCAAGTTTATTTCCCAGCCCCAGATCTCTGTCCTGAGTTTCAGGCCTATGCAGTCCACTGCCCCCTGGATACGGTCACTTGGCTGTCCCAGAAGGTGAACTGTCTAAAGCAAAACTCACCATGCTTCAAGCCAATGACCTGTTCTTCCTTCACTGGCTCCTTCTTCCAGTCGTCCCTGGTGTTGCTTTTGTTAGAGACCTCGGGATCATTCTTGACTTAGTTTTCTTCAGCACACCCCCAACCTTGCAGGACACCCACACACACGCACATGCACGCACATGCACACAGACACTTTGTCTTGCATCTACAACCTCCTAAAGGACTCTTGATTCCAGGTGTTCTTCTCCAAACTCATGGCCATTCCACCATGCAGGCACCTTTATCTCTGTCGTAGATTGTGGCCCCATCCTCTGGGCTTGCCCACATGCCACCTCTTTCCCTTCCTGCAGGCAGAATGATCTTCCTGACGAGATGTTTAATGGGGGATGGGAGACCTTCATGGGTTCCCGCTGCCATCCCTGCTCACCTCAGAGCCATCTTGAATGGGGTTTCTATGTTCTGGGTCTGCTCTCCTCCCTCCCCTCCTCTTCTCTCATGCCACTGTCTTACCTTGGACACTTGATTTCAGCCATAATGAAAGACTGCGTTTTCTCAAAGTTTCTGTTGTCTGGCCTCCCTTAAGACCTCTGCGCATGTTGGAGACTGCTTTTTCTCAAAGTTTCTGTTGTCTGGCCTCCCTTAAGATCTCTGCGCATGTTGGGTTCCAGATGGAGGAAGCGTCGCTCACACTCGCTTTCCTTCCAGCCTCAGAGGTGCCCCAGAAGGCATTCCCCAAACCCAGCCCTTGCCTGGATCTCCCTCCCACACGCTCCCAGAGCACCTTGTGCTTCCGTCTCACAAAGCAGCTCCTACCCATTATTAGTTTTTCCTCATCTCGCCTGTCAACTTCCTACACAATGAGCCCGTGTCTAAGCAGCGCCATGCTGGGGCTGACAGGACCAGTGTCCCCGAGCCAGCTGCTAAACGTGCAGGGTTGTTGCAAGCTGGTGGGTAAACACGGCCACGATCCAAAGTTACATTATATAAGTTTGCAATCAAGTATATGATGTTTAAAATGAAAATAATAAAGACTAAAACTCATCCCTTCCTAATGACTGCATCGAACTCTGTGCTCTGGAGATGACAAGACTTCTATATTGTGCACCTTGTCCCGACTTGAAGCTCAGCGACCAAAGATTGGTAGCTTGACACTGGCCATGTCAGTGATGGGTGGATTTACACACGAAAGTGTCTAAGGCCACAAACCAGGCTTGATTTATGGTTTGTTGTTCGCCTAGGCTCACCGCTGTGTCTAACTGACTCTGGTGTTCCCCGTACCTGACACTGACCTGAAACAGGGCGGGGGCTTAAGACATATTTATTGAAAATGTGTAAGTAGATGAAAACATGAATGATGGAATATAAAGAACTTCCCTGAACCCTGGCGTGGCCCGTTGCTTAGGAAGAAAGGTTCAAGGAAGGGTAGAAGCTGTCTGAAGTAACATTAAGGGATTGACTTGGCCACCCCTGGGGTATTCCCTGAAACCTCTTTGCTTATGTCCCCTGAGCCAGGACAGCCCCGGGGGTCAAGTTTCCCACAGGGCCTGTGGGTAGGCCCTAAATAGCTTTCTGTTAACACGTACCGGGCAGGATTGGCCTAGATTCCTGGGGCCTTGGTTGCATTCCTCAGTGGCGAAGGCCGCTTACATAAGCTGAGTGGGCTGTTGTTGAGAAATGTCCAAGACTTGAAGGGGAAATTTCCCTTCTCTCCATCACTAGTTTGCTTACAGCAGTGAAGATATTTTTGGATTTTTGGCTGAGTTGGTCTCTCTTTTTGGCCTGTGTACCCCTAGGGAATTGCTGTTCCTCCAGACGGAAACTAATTGAAGAGTAACCGTAGGCCAGGTCTGCAAGCAGGAAGGTGAGGGAGCCGCAGGGTGTGCTGGTGGTCCTGCCTTGTTTCACCTTCTGCACAGTTTCTGAGCTGAAACTCTGCATGAAGTGCTGTACCCAGTAAGGTGCCCTGAGGTTTTCTAGAGCATCAGGACTGCACTAGGATGAGGTCCCTAGAGAATCTGCTTCTGCTGAGGAGTGTATCCCAGAGGCAGACTGTCTGGGTTCAAGTCAGATGTTGGGTTACAGCCTCGATAACCATGGGGAAAATACTTAACCTCTCTGTGCCTCAGTTTCCTCATTTGTAAAATGGGAATAATATCATTTTATATATTATGTACATATGTGTATGTGTGTGTATTTCCAATTTTGCAGGGCTGTTGTAAGAATTTAATGAGATCATTGAACCTTGGCTGGGATATACTAAAATCTCAGTGAATCTCAGCTAACCATTTTCTTTGAAGTGAAGATGCAGAAGATGTCTGTGGGCCAATAAAGACCCGACTACAGAAAAGTCCAGCTTGAGATGCAGCTTGGGGGAAGGCTTGTTTCAGATGCTTGGCCAAAACTCAGGCTTGGGTTACCAGGACACAATTAAGGGAGGCCTTTTATTCATGTGTCCCATAGAAGGCATTGTGTTTAGTGAAAAGAGCAGGACTTTTAGAATTTAGACAAGACCTGGTTTTAAATAGGAGCTGAATAATTCTGGGGGGAGAATTTCATTCCTATGAGAGTCACCTTCTGAATCTGTAAAATGGGTCAGACTATATAACATAGCCTAGAAAAGAGAAAGGCTTAAATAATATACGACATTATACTGCTGGCCGAGGAGGCGCAGTGACTGTTGAACTGAAAAAAGCACATCTAGGTCTTAGAAATTTCTGATGCTCCATGAGTGGTGACATTACCCCCACCAGCGTGGTGATGATAAAGAGTAAATGAGATGATTTATGTACAGAGTTTAGCTGTATGTCTGGCAAGTAAAGAAGAATCCATGAACGTTAATGCTGTATCACTGCTCTTTTTAATTCTCTAGGCAACAACATTCTTGAGCGCCTACTGTGTGCCGGGCCTGTGTTTGTCGTGAGGAATAAATACAGCTTACAGCTTATCTGACCTTGTGCTCGGGAGGCTCCCTTCCATTCCAGTCAGGGAGAGAAAGGGGCGAGAGACAGAAAAGGAACCTGTATATTTTTAGGCAATGATATGCTCTATGTAGAAAGCAAAAAGGTGATTGGGTCAGGGTGACAGAGGAGGGCTCTCCTTCAGATCACACTGTCAGAGAAAGCTGCTCTTCGGCTCCGATCATGTGGCCAATGAGAAGCACAGCTTTCACGTTGTGTCACTCTGACAACTGCATGAAGATGGAGGGGAGTCTGCATAAACAGGAATCCACAGATCTCTCCATGGGCCTAGCTCCAAATCAAAATGCTGAAAGCAGTGTGGGCAAGGTGGACTCAAGGACCCTGTCTGGCCAGGGAAGCGGGTGGAGCCTCAGCAATTTCGCTGCCTGCATGTGGTCTATCCATCCACCAGGTGGCAGTGTTCAATAATGAACAATGAAAGCGTTAATTAAAGAGGGCCTCTGGCCAGCATGAATATTGCAGGCCCTCTAATGAACATTTGCTGGGAGCACTAATTACAGTTATCCTTTCCGAAGGCTGTGCAGGATTGCTGGCCTTTGCTCAGGGACAGTTTTCCTTCTGGCTCTCCTTTCATTGTATGTCTGAAATAAACAATGTTTTAACTGCTGTGATGGAGCATACACATGCCAGGGTAATGTAGAGAGAGCTTTACAGAAATTATTACATTGCATTGTTGCACTCGCTTGGCAGTGACTCATATGACTTCCACTTTATAGATGAAGAACCTGAGGATCAGAAGGTAGCAGCCTGCCTAGGTATGCACGGCTGGTACGCAGCAATGCTGAGTTCAAATCTAGATTTGTCTGATGTTAAAGTCCAGATAGTACCATCACTGTGTTCCTCTGGATTTAAAGAAGAAGAAATTTTACCAAGATAAGTATACCGAAACAGAACAAATTGTCTCCCATGTTAAGGTATCATATTCTCATCCATGTAACACAAGGATTAATGCTATCAAATGGAGTACTTAACCAAGCTCTAGGAATGATGGGGGCGGGGGGGACCAAAGGAAAGAAAGTGAGAGCAGAAACACTTCTCAAGACTTAGGCAGTGACAGGTGACTAACCGGAGGACAGAACCTTTTTTTTTTTTTTAAACTGAGACTGACAGTCCTCATAAGATGTCTTAAAAGAATCAAGGGCCAACTGTCATTATGGAGGACGTATCTAAGTCAGAGAGGTGAAGTTCCTGCTTGAGGTCTCACAGTGCTTCACTAGAAGCATGCTGGAGGTTCCAGGGGGCTTTCCCATTATCCTGGAGCTGGCTGATCAAAGATAGCTTCAAAGTTGTAAAACAGTAAGTGATAATGTAACTCGAGAGAATATTTCACTAGCAGATAGGGCAAATTAATACTTATATGTTTAAGATTTCTACAGCTTGGAAAAGATGATTGTTATTTTGTCTCTGGGTGACTGAATGAGATTAAGGAGATAAAAATGTAGTTTATCATGATATTTTGGGTTGTGGCCCCACCAGTGGTAGACTTGAACTGGATGGGCAATTGCAGACAATCTAATGCAACTCCTTCATTTTACATCTGGGGAAACTGAGGCCTAGGGAAGAGTGACTTGCTCTCAGTTGCCCAGCTAGCTCACGGTTGCCCAGCCACAGTTCCCAAAAGAGGATCCTCCGCCAACTCCGTTCAGAGTACAGGAGATCAGAATTCAAGCCAGAGGCCTGTCTAGAGTGGGCCCTTGTGGGCTGCTGCTTTTAAGTTCAAAGAAGGCCTTGAGATCAAATAAATCTGAGAAGCATCCAGTCAAACAAATTTCAACACATTTTAATAGGACGTGTCAGAACCCTTAATTTGCTAATATTTCCTATGAATTTCCAAGAGGGAACCAGAATATGTACAGTTTGCTAAAATTATTTGACCCGAAACTGTTTTTATTACCATGTCCATTAACGGCTCACACAATAATGTTCAGTAGACCACAGCTGGGAAAACAATGGCTTAATTTTTGTTATCTATGTTTCCCAAAGTATTTGGTCATGGAACCCCATGCTTATGAGTCTCTTGCAGAATGAATATTTTGGGAGCACACTTAGGAACTGCTTCACTTAGTTATGGACAAAATGAAATCATCTCCTAGTCCCAGCATCCAACTATCTTAAGGACTGTGTTCAGAAGGCTCACCTACCTAGAGAACATGAAGTGTCCTCAGAGGAAATCCAGCCTCAAGAAAGGGAAATTACACAGAGTAGAGAGCCATCTTTGTGAAACTTTCCCAACAAGATCTGAAAAGGTCAACCTAATTTAATTTTTCTTTTCTGGGAGGACCATCTTTTCATACAATGTTTTGGAAGGAGGTAAAGATGGTAAGATTTCTGTACAATGAATTAGGGAGTCGTGCCATTAAAGCCAGAACTGGGAGAGTCAGATAAACGTAGGTTTGAATTCACACTGTGCAGCATATTAACAGTGACTCGAGCAAATTGTCCCCCTTGACCTTCAGACTCCTTAAAATGGGGTAATTACATTCTGTGAAAATTGGGATAATAACAGTACCCATGGGAAAAGATGGAGGAAAAACACAGAGAATGCCATACTTGTCCAACGTAGTTACTCAGAAACCACTTGGGAAAAAAAGGGGAACTCTAAGAAAATGCTCAAGTACTACAACATGCTCTGTCGACAGTTCCATGTAGTAGAGGAATAAGAAAATCCAAGGGTGGGTAAGGAACTAAGCTGGTGGAAGAGGTAGGAGCCAGTGAGAAGTGGAGCAGGGAGCACAAAGCAGAAGGGGAGAGAGGGAAAATGTCAGCCCCTAACAGGCCTGCTCCCCATGGTGCTAAGAGGGAAGTGTTTTCACAGGAAATTCCCCAAGCGTGCCCAGGCCAGGGCATAACTCCACAAAACCTCAGTGAGGACGGTCACTCTTCCACTTTGATGGCTCGTGTTGATTTTGATTTGAAGGTAGCTGACACCAGGTTCTGACTACCACAGAGGGGTGCTATAGAGGCCCAAGGGAAATATTTGGCTTAAATAGGGAGCTAAGCAAAGAGTATGGGGTTTAGCTCACTTTACAAAATGTGCTCTTGCCTAATTGCCCCAATCCAATTTGTACACATTTAATAATGTTTTCTCTAATGAGAAAATTGCATCGTCGTCTGAAAGATGAGTCAGCACAGTGAAGGAGACCCACTGTGGCCTTCCAGTGAGGGGGCTGCGCTCTCCCCTCAGCTCTGCTAAGGTAGGTTCAGTGCCTTAGGCCAGATGCTTAGCCCACTGGACTTTGGTTCACTCACCTACACAACAGCGGGGAGTGGGCATGGTGATTCACGAGGGATTATCACCTCACAGAAACGGGTCTGGAGTCACAGAGATGTGAGTTCTAGTGTCACCTCTGCCATCATTTTGTTTTGTGGCTTCCAGCAAGTTCCTGACCATCTGTGAAATAAGGGTGATCAGAATCAAGTAAGCTTATGCTTGTAATTCTGAAATGGTATCTCTGATTGGGGCTTCAGCTGGTATTGGCTTCTAAGACTTTTAGCTTTAAGCTTATTTATCCTTAAAGCTTCTTACCTGCTTTTGGTGTGAATGCATACACACGTGTGTACACACACACACACACACACACACACACAGGCTTTGCCAGATCCTTCTCCCTCTTTCTGAAAAATGAAAAAGGGAAGCACTGGAAGCCAAGTGAAGGTGAGGGGATGGGGAAGGGTTGGCCTGAGCAAAACCCCAGACTGACCCAACAGAGGAAAATCATAATGCTCTTCACATCTCAAGTGATTCTAGGGCTTGGAACACACACATGCGTGTAAGGAAGAGCCCCCACCGTGCCAGATAAGTAGACCAGGTAAACAGAGACCTGGAATGGGAGATGTCAGGTGGGGTTGTTGGCCCTTTCCTTTCTCCCTGAAGCTTACAGCTGACTATCTCAGCAGATGAATCCCAAACTAGCAAAATCAACTTTTGCCAGACTTTGCTCTAAATCACCTTTGCTGGTCACTCCATGATTCGCTCCGTTCTCTAGGGACACACACAGGCAAGGACCAGAAATTGCCAAAGCAAAAGTGGGTCACAGACCGCAGGTTATAATACTAGCTGGCCCATCATAGAAAATCCCTTGGGTTGTGATTCATTTCTTTTGAAAAGAGCTCTTCCATGGGGGCACTAAGGTCTTTTTGGCTGTGGATTATTAAGGCTTAATCATGGCTTAACCATCTCGTACTGATATGAGACAGAGTTTATGTTGGAAGCTGTCTGTAGGTGACTGGAACAGATTGTAATTTTCTGTCTACAAAATGGGTTTTCAAAATACTCTTAATATATCTTCTTAATATATAAAACTACTCTTAATATTTCAATACTCTTAATATATAAAAAAAGTCACCAAACAGAAATATGAGCAAAGGACATGAAAATGCAATTCATAAAAAGAGTAAATGTCTAATAGTTATATGAAAAGGTATTCAAGCTTACCAATAATGAAAGAATTAAAATAACAATGAGATGCTAATTTTCACCTGATATATAAAGTTGCTAAAAATGGAGCAAAACAGATACCTTTTTTGGTGAGACTGTAGAGATACCACATTTCCGGAGGGCAATTCAGCAATGCAAAGCCCAAGTTTTAAATGTGCTTACGATTCGGCTCTGCAATTCCATTTCTTGAATTTTATTTTAAGTAAATAAGCATAGAAACATAAGAAGATTGAACTATAGGGATGCTTATCATAGCTTTCTCTCTCCATAAGCTTTTTTTGTTATGAGTAATCCAAGTATGTATGAAGAGGAGATTGATAAAATTATGGTGTATCCAGAAAATGGAATATTCTGCAGGCTTTAGAAATCATGATGTAACTACATATTCACAGTAAATTAAGTAGAAAAAGACAAATTATACAGCTAATATTCTTTTAAAAGACAACAATAACAACAAAACCACAAAACAATAACATTCTGTGCATATGAGGACAAAGGCAGGGGAAGAATCGTTCCAAAAGCTGATGCCTTATTTACTCTGGTTGGGAAGGTCAGGGCGTGAACAATGATTTTTACCTAGTTCTTTTTCCCTACTGTTGGAATTCGTACACTGAGTGCAAATTGCTTTTATGATCAGAAAATAGCAAATAAGGCAGAAAAATAGAATAAAGTATGGGAGAAGGTATTGGGAGTGGGGGTGCCGCCTGCAATGAAAAAGGGCTTGCGGATTCAACATGCTGGAAATAAAACCTGTCATTTTACTAGCTTCAGAAAGTTACAACATATCTTCCTCAAACATGTGAAAACCTGTCACCTGGGATTGAGGGCTGATGCCATGCTTGAAAGACGTTGACCTGCGCTGTAAGTCTAATTTGTTTAGATTTGTCCCTGCTACCTGGTCCACTTCCATTTAGGAATGGGGACTTTCCATTCCAATTACTCTGCCTCTCTCTTCTGTCTGCTCAGATTCCGGGGGGATTTTCATTTCAAAGAGCGTGTGCTTGTCTTTCTCCCGGTAGCTTTTATCGGTGTGGAATGAGAGAGTATCTGATAGATGGAATGCCCTTTGGAGCACAAAAAGGGGCTTGCGACTTCCCTGGTTACTCTCAGGAGGACTAAGGGAACCTCAGGAAGAACCTCAGAGGCAGACCAAGACCTGAACAGGAGGTAGGATGACGACGATTCGTTAAGTCTTGCCGCAGCTGTCTATAGCGTCATCTAGCAAAGCCATCCCTGTGGAGGGCCAGGAGAGAAAGCTTCGGATGTTATAATCAACTGAAATTGATCAGGACTTCTCCCTATTAAAACCTGTCAATGGCTCTGCCATGGTTTTCAGAGTCAGGCTGAAAAATCCTTAGCCTGAGAAACATGATCTGGCTCATCCTATTGACGGCTTGAGGTCCGTCTCTCATTGTTGCCTCCTTCTGTGCTCTAGACTTCCTGATTCTCCCTCATGATGTCAACCGGTTCACACTTCTGTGCGTCTCCCAGCCAAATCTAGAGAGCCCCTCATAGACCCACTACCAGCATCACCACTCTCTCTCAGTGCTCTTGTCCATTCCCTGTTCATCTGATCCTCGAGTCTCCAAGCCCTCCCCTTGCCTGCCCCACTTCTGCTAATTCTTCAGTTTTCAATACCCATTGCAAACACCACCTTCAAGGATCCAGAAGCCTTTCCTTTCCTCTCTGCTCCACCCCTGGCTGACTTAGCCCCTCCTCCACACCCATGGCCTTAGCACCTCCTCTCTTGTCTACTGCTGGGCACAGCATTAGTAAGAATTCATGTTCCTGTTCTCTGCCAGGCAGTGGGCTGGGTGCTGGGTGGAGATAAAGCAGAATAAGACTGAGATTCTGACTTTGTGGAGTTCCTCATCTATTGTAGTCCTTTACACTCTGTACTATAATCACTGGCTTCCTTCTCCGTCTCCTCCACCAGACTCTAGGCTTCTTGAAATGTGGATCATGTCTTAATCCATTCTGATTCCCCAGTCCCAGAAACATCAGGCTGTCAGTAAACATATGTCTATCACTGAACAATTGGATGAAGAAATTTATGCCAACAAGACACACTAGGCAGACAGGTTTTGAGCATTCACTATAAAATTCTGGTTAGTTTTCAATGATTACATTTAAAGACAAAGATCTTAGACTGAGAACTTCTAGGCTTCTACTGTGAACTGAAACAGGAACCCGGATTACTCAGTGGGTTTTTCTAGATGTTTGTTAAAGCACCTCAAAAATGTTGGATTTAGCTGAATTAAGACTGCTGTGTGAGCACATAATACAGGATCGGGGACAGTTTTAAACAATATCTCAACAATTATTTTGAATGATTTGGATCCCATGTCCAGACACTTAATAACTGGAGAATCTTGGGCACCTCCTTTAATTTCTCTCTGCCTCACGTCTCTCATCTCTGAACTGTAGGTGATAGAACTCAGTGCAGAAGGTGGCTGTCAAGTTTAAATGAGCTAGGACCTAGAAAGAACTTAGCTCACAAGAGGTTAAGTACTATGATGATAAAGCTCATTATCTGAAGCAGAAGTGATGGAGACAGTATTATGTACTGATTAACACTGTGGCCTTTGGAGGTGGATGACACTGAGTTTGTATCCTGGCTCTTATTTATTAGCCGTGTGATTCAGGATAGGTTACTTACCCTTCCTGAACCCTGGTGTGCTCTTATCTAAATGGAGTTTAATAATAGATAGATCATGAAATTCTTGTGAGGATTAAATGAAAACCATGAATATAAAAATTTAGGACAATTGACAGGCACATGGAAAGTGATGAGAAAATGTTGTTTTTAATAGCTATGATAATAAAATAACAACTTTGGTTACAGTAAATCACCAACACTGACCCTATGGTTTCCTCCCTTTTCCTTAGATGGGAAATACGTTGGGGCAGCTGGGTGGCTAAGTGGGTTGAGCATCTGCCTTTGGCTCAGGTCGTGATCTCAGGGTCCTGGGATTGAGCCCTGCGTTGGGCTCCCTGTTCAGCAGGGAGTCTGCTTCTCCCTCTCCCTCTGCCACTCCCCTTCGCTTGTGTTCTCCCCCTCTGTCAAATAAATTAATAAAATCTTTTGGGGAAAGGAAAAGGAAAATATGTCCTACTTGGAAAAAAGTGCTCATGTAGGCAGATGAACTAGGTGATAGTCCCTTTCAAACTGAAAACCCCTCTCTAGGATTGAAATATTTGGAGTGAATATGAAGACTGCCACTCCCTCCAGAATGGAGGGCTGGTAAAGACACAAATAAGGGCTAGAGACAGGTCATCCTAAGGTCCCTCAGGGGAAATGAAAGATGCACTCCTCATAGATGGTGTCTTGAGTGTGAAAGGGTGAGACCCCCAGTAATCTATGGCTACAGCTCCTTGGCATCCTATGTGAGGAATTCTGGGTAATGATTCTGTGATTAATGTCTTGGCACCAACATTTGGGAAAAAAAAAACACAGTAAATATGATGTGTGGTGATCTTCCCCCCTTCTCCATTTATTTGATCTTTTTCCCCAGACCAAAGATCACTTTATATTTTGAGCAACTGTATAACCTTTGACGTGGGGTCCACACAGTGGGGTGTAGCTGTAGACTTCCCTCTAGGATTTCCTGTTTTGTTATCAAGGAATACGTATATCTAGGGGACTGACAAGTAGGGAAGAAGGCATTTGAATCTTGCATTTCCTCTCCTCTAACCCCACAACTAGCCCAGTGTTCTTTGCACAAGTTAGAAACAGACACTCTTTCTTGAAGAAATATTGTTGCTATATGAAAGAAATTATTGCAATAATTATTATTGCAATTTTGCAATAATTATTATTATTGCAATTTTGCAATACAAAATTGTTATGACTATAATGGATTGGCGCCCCCAAGGTTTAATAGCATATAACCTACATAAGATTATGTGCCAGCTACCTCTCCCTTCTCCCATTGCTCCCTAAATTTATCTTCAATGATCATTCCTCAGAAGATGTGTGTGTTTGCCTATATCCCATCCATTAGCATCTGGCTGAACTTCTACTTCTCTCTCAAGTCTCAAGTCAAACACGCTCTTTGAAGAAACCATCCCTAACAGCCTTCGCTGCTCTGGACTAAATAAAAGTCTCACTCTGCCCTTCTTCACTGCTGGCTTTGTGAATGGTATATACTCCTATCCTCGAATTTGTCACGCTGCCTTGAAATTATTTGTTTACATGACTGGCTCCTATTCTAAACTCTGAACTTCTACACCAAGACCACCTGGGAGGTTTATGAAAATGCAGATTCCTGAGCCTGATTCCTCATTTCCCGAGTCAGAATTGCTGGGCACAGAATCTGAAAAGCTGCATTTCTAAATAGGACTTACCTGGAACCACTTAAGTCCTCTACAGTTTGAAACTCATTTCTCTAGAGAGCAAGATATTTATTACAGGCAGTTACCTATTGGACATTGAGTTCCACTTGAAGAATGCCTTGGCTGTTCATGTCTTCCCAATAAGAAATGTTTTTGAGTCCCAAATGTATTAGCAATTCTAGAACATATACATATATGTCTGTATTGGTTTTTTTGAAATAGGTTAACTCTCTAGTCTATGAACTAGTGTGTTTGGCTTTGGGGGAGTTAATGAGAGGAATGGAGGGCACTTTGGGTTTGAAGTGGCTATTAAAAAAAAAAAGCATGATGACAATATCCTGGGTTATTTTAAAAGCTGGCTGACTAAGTTGGACATATTTTTCTTTCCAAGATCAAACGACTAATCTTTGGTCAAATGCAGGTTGATAAAATCATGAGCGAGCTCTTTGGGGAGTGACCGGGGCAATTAGTTTTCTGTGAGGACAGCTCCGCATAGTTGTGGATCAGATAGGAGAACGAAGAGTGCAAGTCAAGAATTCAGGCAGAGGTCTTCCCCCTCATGGGATTTGAGTGTACAGGAAACAGAATTGTGCATGGACCTTGTAAGAACAAATAGGAATCGTTATGAACACCAAATATGTGGAAATTTGATGCCAGAGAATTGGTTTAATTCAAGTTAGTTACATCTTTTTGTAAATCAGGAAGAACACATGTCCTTTGCCTTTTATTCTGTGATCTAATGACTTTGTAGGTAATTCTGTAGAGCCCATTTCTACAGAACTCCTGCAAAGTTTGACTCTTGGCAGTTATAACCTGTCAGGTGACCAGATATGGGGACAGAAGCCATAACCTCTTCCCTGTAGAAGTAAATCAGAGTACTGAGAAGTAAATCAGTACTGAGAGCAAACGCCTTTGATCCAGTCCATCTCGTGCTGTTTTAAAAGAGAACATTTCTCTCAAGAATCATTCAATAAGTATTCATTGCATGACTTCATTTCTATAGATCTAACATTGCTATGGGTTGGAGGTATTCTACAAGATGCTTATAGTTAAGGTGTTTATATTTATCTGGTAACACAAGAACTCGTGATTTTATGAGAGGACAATTTAAAGCATTGTATATCTGAGTGCTATGCTCTGGTGACTTGCTGCTCAAAATGTGGTCTCAGGACCAGTAGCATCGGCGTCACCTGGTTCTTGTTAGATATGCAGACACTCAGGCTCAAATGCAGACCTACTGCATAGGTATCTGCTTTTTAACAAGATCCCTGGGTGATTTATATTCACATTAAAGACTTACCAGTGGATTTGGGGATCCATATTGAGCTGGATGCATTAGAATCACCTGGGGGTTTGTAATTATTTCCATTCCTAGGCTTCAACCTTAGTATATTACATTTTAGCTTAATGAGTAAGAATGAGAGCTCTTGGTGAAGATTGCTAAGGTTTAAAGTGTGGTTTGCCTCTCACTAGGTGTGTTCACAGTCAAACAATCCAACCTGACTAGGTTTGTTGCCTCATCAGTGAAAGAGGGAAATGATAACTACTTGGCAGGGCAGTGGGGAGAGGAGATATTTATCATGGTCTTGGCATATAGGAAGGAGTTGAAGAAATGCTGGCTATTCTCATAGTGAAGTTTGGGAGCTACTTTGCTGTGGAAATGCACTTTGTTTATTGTACTGATCAGAAAACAGGTTTCCGTAGGTGAGTGCTGACTGAGTGAAGAGAATGTGCAGTAATTCCATCACCCCCATACCCTGAACACGCGCACACAGGGATGCATTTGGTGCACGTATTTTCCTGCAGATCTGGACTCTTTTCAATTTGTAAGTTTCCAGAGGTACAACTGACCCTACTGTCTTAAAAACTGGCCCAAGCATCATTTTGACAATGATTACTCCACATCAGCAAGGCAATATCTTTACTAAGGGTCCTTATACACTCAGGAGTCCTCGAGAATTAATACTAAGACAATACCTTCAAGAAAGAGTGGTAAGTTCCGAGCCAGGAAAGAAATTGACCCCATGCTCCCTAAGTTGAGAAAAGCTTTCTCTTGGTAAAGCTGAATTATGTTATCTTTTCATCTTTAGGACATGCTTATGTAACATGGTATTTATAGGGAAAAGAAAATTACACATACACGCATACCCCAGTTGACCTCAGATAGCAATCAGTAGAGCACTCATACCCCAGTTTAGAGATAATGGGGAATTCTGTCCTTCCTTAGTGGCTGACCAAAGTAGTTGATGCTGTTTAACAAAGCTTCTACAATTCTGCTGAAACACATCTACCTGTTTTCTGGCTTTGAAAGTCTTGCTAAAATACGCACATTTGTTTTTAGATGTGTGCATTCTTACATCATCATTGGACGATGTTGTCTCAGCAACTGTCGTCTTTTAAGTCTGTTCTGAAGAGTTAAATGGGACTAGTAAGTAACTCAGAAGATTATTGTAAAATTAGTGGGGCTCAGTGCAATCCTTAACACAACTGTTTCACGAATGGTAGCCATTATATCATATTCATTCCTTCACCACTGGGATTTGTTTCCTTCTGTAAATTCATCAGATTCAGTTTTGTATCACTGAAGATCATTTTGTTATTTAAATGACAAGTATTTGACCAATTCAAGTCATACCTGAATTCATTTTTGCCTCTCCCCATCTAAATGATGTGAAGTTCCCCTCAGTTCAAAGTAAAATTCTTGTTCCATGATTATATGTGGCGATTTAGTTTAGTTCCATGCTGACAGCTGGCTGTTTCCATTGTTCCCCAGATGGTAAAATTATATATACTCAGAATGCCTTGGTAACATTTTTGTGAATGACTTGGACTATTGTATTTCAGATATATTATAAATTGTAAATATAAATTTATAAGTGTATGTGTATGTATTTTTAATGCAACAACTGTAGGTCAGGTAAATGAAGTAAACAATGTACAAGAAGCCGTATTACAGATTTATTCATAATCAGTAATTTTATTCAGATGTGTATCCATGACCGTTTCTCCTTATATTTTTTAAGTTATAACTCAGTGATCTGTTTTGATTAGTGGAAAGGCATATATCTTGGTACCACTCATTTGTCCTATGGTTTGTAAAGCAAGAGCTTCTAAATGGTATTTTTTTTAAAAGTACATTTTACCATTACATTAAGATGGGTATTTTGTAATCTTTGTGGCTGAATCCCCAAATTTATTTTGATTATAATCCCCCATCCCTTTCACTTAATTATCTGCCAGTCCCCATTCATTTGCTATCATTGGGTCTCCAGTGGCTAACAGTTTAGGTTGGCCATTTTCTAAAGAATGTGACTCAAAGAATGTGACTCACACATCTAACAGCCAAGGTTAATCATATAATATTTAATCATATAATATTTCACACTCTCCCTGGCCTGACCTACTACCGGGCCACATGATACAGACTGCTTGTAACATTGTTTCTTCCATGGGTAGCTCTGCAAATGGAAAGCCTGGCTGACAAAGGACAGGAGTCAGGGCAGATCAAGGTATCTAGACATTTCTCTCATCTGGAAGCTACTCAGAATGAATTGGCCCCAACCTTATTTATTTATTTATTTACTTACTCTTTTTCTGTCCTTGCACTGCTCACCTCAAGGTCCAAAGCCTTAAGAGAGACAATGTGAGCTTGGATCATAGGCAGGGCATCTTGACTGACAGTTTCACTAAGATCATAGGCAATGGTGGAGGTTGTTACTACTCAAATGAATGAGTGAAAGGATGGAGGAAAAAAAAGCCACCACAAGTGCTTTATGGTACTGTTTGGTTATGATAAATATTATTATAGAAAATGTATCCACTCACTGAAAAGTAAAATGCAAAGGGCAGTCAAGGAAGAGAGAATTACTCCCTTCCTCCTGCAGAAAGATAATGAAGATCATGATATTTCCAGTTTATTCAGGTAGACAGAATTTTTTATCTGTACAACTTCAGAAGACAAAGTGCTAAAGATAATAAATTTCAGTGATTCTAAAACACTGGGGTGGACCAGCTGTATTAAGTCACCAAGGAGCTTTAAGAAAATAGAGATCCCAGGGTCCCACACTCAGAAATAGTGAGTAATTTAAATCTGGAGTTTAATCTCCAAAACTAAATTGGAAGGATGGTCAAGCTAAGTGGAGACCTCAGACAGAGGGCCATTTGCCCGGGCCTCACAGTCAATGAAGAATCTCAAATGCATGTGATCAACCTTATCTCCCCATGTGACTGTACGCCATCACAGAACTAGCATGCCAGGGCTGACAAATGACAGCAGTCACACTCTTGGGGCTGCATCCAGTACCGCCTAAACATCTGGGCGCTAAGAATGAAATATTTGTTATGTGCAGTTAGTTACCTGGTGCACAGCACACCTGTGTTGCCTATATTGCACCAAAAGCATTAATTTGTTAATTGCAAATCTATGAAATATATCATAGCTTTGATCACCCTCTTGACATACCTTCAGGCGGATGCTGGGCCAGTACTTAGAGTCCTTCTAGGGACACTGTGGACTGTCTAAATGACAATTTTTTAGCTGCACATTTATTATCACTTGTTTGGCATCACTGCAGACCAGTTTAATCTGAAATGGGGATGGGCCCCTCCCCCACCCCCCTGTGTATTACATAATACATAACCAGGTTGAGACCACTACACTCAAAGTAAAAAAAAAAAAAAATTGTCACATACTTTGGGATCTACGGAACAACTGTCAGGCTCTGAATTGTGTCTTTGACAGCAGCACCAGGAAAGCTATTCTCCAAGCACAGCTGTGCTGCTCCTGTCAAGGAGTAGGCAAGCCCCTCAGCATCGGTGAGAATCCAGGATAGGCATCACCTCCACCACGCAGCCTTCTTGGATCCAGCCAGGCAAAGATAACCATCGTGTCTTCTATTTCAGGATTCACCCATGAAGACTGTTGCAAATGCAGATACCTAACCCCCAAGGTGGTATTTCAGAAATTTCAGGTATGGAGCCTGAGACACCATGTCTCTAGTAAACTCTTAGATAATTCCTATTTGCAGCCATCGTAGGACACACCACTTTGAGTCCCCATGGGATGTATCCATACTTCTCTTACTACACATTCACTCCATTATAGTTTCTTATTTACCCTCAAATTTATCAACTAAGCCATGAGCTCCTTAAAGGCAGGGATGTTATCTTAGTCAATCTAGATTCCCAGAGCCTAGCCTAATTCTCTGTCAACACATGTTTTTTTCACCAAACAAGTATGAGCAAATCTCAAAACTTTTTCTTTAATGCCTCATGATTTCTTACAGGGACATATGAACTTAAGAAAATCAAGTGAGGGGCACCTGGATGGCTCAGTTGGTTAAGCTTTGGACTTTTGATTTCAGCTCAGGTCATAATCTGAGTTGTGGGGTCAAGTCCCACATTGGGCTTCCCGTGGGCAGGAAGTCTGCTAGAGAGTCTCTCTCCCTCTGCCACTTCCCCCCACTTATGTGCTCTCTCTCTCTCAAATATATAAATAAATCTCTAGAAAGAAGGAAAGAAAAAAAGGAAGGAAGGAAGGTAGGAAGGTAGGAAGGATGGAAGGGGAAAGAAAAAGAGAGAGAAAGAAAGTAAAGGGAGGAAGGGAGGGAGGAAGAAAGAAAGAAAGAAAATAAAGTTATAAGGATTAAGTGATTTCTTACTCTTTCTTTTCTATGTAGCATAAGCCTTCTTCTCACAGTAGCATTTGTTTTTTTGAGTACCTATTTTGCGCCAGGTAATAGTAGACACTAGAAACAGAATAATAATAGATAATATTTGTTGAAAATTTACCATGATAGATTGACTCAGTCCATCCTCAGAGAAACCTGGGATACAGATATTAGCATTTTCCTTAGTTTTACAGATGAGGAAACTGAGGCACATGGTAGGTAATGTACTTAAGTCACCCCACCATAGGAAGTAATGAACCAGTGTTTGAACACACAGAGTCTGGGTCCAAACGAAGCATCTGAGCCTAATCGTTCTTTTTTCTTCTTCTTCTTCTTTTTTTAAGATTTTATTTTTATTTTTTTGACACAGAGAGAGAACAGGAAGGGGGAGTAGCAGGCAGAGGGAGAAGGAGAAGTAGGCTTCCCACTGAGCAGGGAGACTAATACAGGGCTCGATCCCAGGACGCTGGGATTCTGACCTGAGCCAAAGGCAGATGCTTAACCAACTGAGCCATCCAGGCACCCTCTAAGGGCACTTCTTGCCTCTGAATGATGAATAAAGCATCAGGTCCCTGACCCTAAGGAACTACAGACTTCACAGGAGTGATACACAATGTCAAAACATATTCTCATGACATGTTAAAGTTCTACAGAGTAAGGGGAAATGGTTCTACAAATCCAGCTCAGGAAGTTTTAATTTTCGCCTTGAGGTGAGTAGGAGAAACACCGTAATGCAGACTTCAAGAGGTGAATTTGGTTGGAACTGTGAAAGGTCATTAGTGGAATGCGACCAGAGGTATGGACGCATGAGAATGCACAGTGTGTGTGGACAGGCTTTAGGCTAAGTGCATTTATGGTGGTTCCAAAGAAGGCAGTGGCTGTTGGTGAAATGTGGAAGAGCAGTACCAGCAGATGAGACCGGAGAAGTGTGCATAGTCGCTAGAACTCTTATAGAGAGTCTGATTCAAACTGACTTAAGCAACAAGAGACTGTCTTGCCTCGTTAAACAGAGTCAAAGAATCGGGCTGGCACAAGGATAGAAGACCTCAAACCATGTGCTAAGCCTCTAGTGTCTTTTTCTTGGTCTCCCAACTTGACTTCTGTCTCTTAGCTTCATTCTCTGGTTGCAACCCCAAAAC
This sequence comes from Meles meles, assembly GCF_922984935.1. Taxonomy (NCBI): domain Eukaryota; kingdom Metazoa; phylum Chordata; class Mammalia; order Carnivora; family Mustelidae; genus Meles; species Meles meles. The sequence goes on from NC_060068.1 coordinate 99,523,985, forward strand.
AAAATCCTCTCCTGCTCCACATACTCAACTCAGCAAGCGAGAGAGTCCACTTCTCTAACAGTTCCAGAAAACCCGCAGAAACCAACTTCACTGACCCCAGTTGAGGAGATTTGAGTCCTACGCTGGTCCCCGCCATCCTGAACCCAGTCCCCAGAGGGTGGAATGCAGAGACAGCTTTAGCCTTAGTCACACACTTGGACTTTGGAAGTCATGAAGTAGTCACGGAGCCCCTGGGCAGAGAAGAGACGCACCTCAGAGTGGGACTGGGGTATCATGTTCACAAGGAGAGTAACTAAATGCTGGGGGGGGGGGGCTGAAAAGGGGGGGGCATGAAGCATAACAAATGGCCGCTAGAATAGAAGTTCAGTTTTTGAGAGTCTGTGTACATTGTCTGTAACCTGACCAAACCCTTCTCACCTTGTATTATGGAGTTTCTTTCTAGCCTTAAGCACTGAGCTTTGTTTGGTCACTGGCCATGCAGAGACTTCTGTTTTATGCTTTTGGGCCCATACGGAGTTGAAAAGCAGATTTCTGTCCCCCCTTCATTTGTGAGGATGTTCACCACAGAACAAGATACGGGATCACAAACCACGCTTTGGATTTCTAGAGAAAGCCTCCCGGCTCACTCTGCTGAGTGTTTGCCAAAGTCGCCTCATTAGACCAGCCCCTCCCCAAGTACCCAATCCCCATCCTCCTGGCAGCCGCTTTAGAGTGGAAGTTCCCGAGACGGGAATTGTTTAGATGGAAACAATCCTTCTGGAACAGCCTAGGCCTCCCCTGGCATGAACTGAGCACTTACAGTAGGGAAGCCATGTTTTATTTATGTTATTTCCCCGAGACCTCTGGTTAGCTTCTCCATTTGCAATGCAAATCAGAATGCAGAAGGTTTTATATATTCTACGTACACTTCTCCATACATCCACATTCGGTGACAAATGGTAATCTCTTGGCCTGGCAGTCCTAGTGGGATTTTTGGGTAATGAAAATACTCACCAATTACAGTTCTAGCTTAACAGACTCAGAGTCACCTGAAAAGCTGAGACCAAGCAGCAGACTTGGTGGGGGGGGGGGGGCGCTCAGAAAAGTGACACCGTTGATTACATTGTTTGACGGGACAACGTCAATAAGATACTCTAACTTACACCTCACAACTCAGAAGGGAAGGACTGATCACCGTGAATTTAAGCATCGTTTAGCACGCAAGCTCTTGCTGGTGTCCCAGTAGGCTCCACGCACAAAATTCAGAGCCACCTTTGAGGGAGCAAAAAAAGGACCTTGTGTGTCTGTGTCAGGTACTGCCTGAAAGTGGACCGCTTCAGTTTACCTCAGGGGAGGTGTGCTTTACTAGCCACTGGCTCACTGTGTCCCCTTCACATAAGGCATTCCTCAAGCAGCTATACTTTGGGAAAGGGAATGTGAGCGTAAAAGGTTTTAGATGAGTCACTTCATAGAATCCACATGAGTAATAAGAGAATTGGCTCAGAAGCTCACTGATGCACTAGAATTAACAACCCAAATGTAAGAAATTCCGCTCTGCCTTCTGGTCACCCATGGCCACGGCTCAATCCTATTATGGTCATTTGTGTCAGGAGCAAGGTAGTCGGTATGTTGGACCTAGAGGGCCCCAAGCAGCTCTTCTAAGGCAGACCGTGAATCATGGCCTCATTCTGGGGAATTCACAGCTTTCCAAGATAGAAATCTGTTTGGCAGAAAAGAAGTATTTGTTTTGGGGCACCTGGGTGGCTCAGTGGGTTAAGCCTCTGCCTTCAGCTCAGGTCATGATCTCAGGGTCCTGGGATCGAGTCCCACATCGGGCTCTCTGCTCAGCGGGGAGCCTGCTTCCTCCTCTCTCTCTGCCTGCCTCTCTGCTTACTCATGATCTCTCTCTGTCAAATAAATAAATTTAAAAAGAAATTATATAAAAAAGAAGTATTTGTTTTATTTTTGATTTTTGAAGATTTTATTTATTTATTTGACAGAGAGTGAGAGATCACAAGTAGGCCGAGAGGGAGGGGGAAGCAGGCTCTCCACTGAGCGGAGAGCCCAATGCGAGGCCCGATCCCAGGACCCTGAGACCATGACCTGAGCCGAAGTCAAAGGTTTAACCCACTGAGCCACCCAGGCACCCCAGAAGTATTTGTTTTAAAGTGAAATGTATTTGGTTAATAACTACCTGCTCAGTTACATTGCTTTCTCTAATTCTGTAAATAAAATTTCCTGCATGGCCTCTCCTAGTGATGGAGGAAAAGTGGATTTATCTTTTGAGGAATGGATCCTAAGAATATAGCCAAGTCTTAATTTCCTGGTGATAATGGTTGCATCTAATGTTTTCTGGCTATTTTTCCTCCTGAATAATTAGATGATACAGCACACAGAAAGCACCAAAGAGGCATTCATCAGGAGTTGGAGAGATTCAACATGGGTCACTAAGGTGCCATATGTTGGCCTAATTTGAAGAGAAATTCTATAAACTAGGGCCAGCATATATTAGAAGTCAGGATGTCTATCTGGGTAATTGGGTTTTTACAAATCCTAAGTTGTCTGCTAGAAAATGTCTGGCAGAGAGTCAAAGCAGGAAGTTACACAGGGGTACTTTTGGTTAAATGACAGAAGTTGATCTAATCACCAATTTGTAGCACCTTTTAAATGAAAGCAAAATATTAGCCTCCTCTGAGAAACCATATCAGACATTCGGTATTTTTCTCCATGTCATCCACATGCCCTCTTTTCTTCACAATTATTTCTTTACACTTTATGTATACTGGGGGGGGGGGAGAGAAAGCTAATGGTGTGCTGTCTGTCATATCTTTTTTAATGTTGACTACCATGAGTTGGGGGAGGGCAAGGAAGGAAGCTTGAAAATAAAATTCTCCTGATAATATCAGCTTTTTTCAGGTGCTATCAGCTTGAAATAAATAGAGCTCTTAGACCGCCTACACAGCCTTCTTCCTTATGTGAATATTCTTCCATTTTTTCCCCTGAAATCATAGGACACAATTCTGCTTTCTCAGGAAACACATTGAGTTTCAATCAAACTATGTAAGAACCCAACCACATAAAACCTAGTACAGGTCAATCACTGTAATAATGTGGAAAGGCTAAGGATGCTGCTTTATTTAATCTTATGATTTCTTTAAACCTTTCAAATTCTTTGGAGTTTCTCCGGGTTGCATAATTTAATAATAAAAAAAAAAATACGGTTGTGAAAACTACCTCTTCTTTATCTCTCTCTCTCTCTCTCTCCCTTTCTCTCTGATCTACAGCTTGAAAATTTCTTTTCAGTCCCTTCCCTTCAATTAATGAAATAGTTTCCCACCCCACTCCCATCCTGCCTGGAGACACCATTGCCATGGTTACCTGGATACCTGTTCTCAAAGAATATATGTAGTAGCAACTGACAATTTAAACGTCTCAATGTGTTGCACTTAGGAACAGTAATGAGACCATTGTGAAACTCCTTGTAGTGAAAATACCATTTATGTTACAGTCTGAGATTAAAACTTTAATTTGTATTCATTTACTCATTTAAAGAGATAAGGTTGGAGGGGCCGATCTCTGCAGCTAAATAGCAAGCCACTAACGTGAAATGCCATCCACCTGAGACAAGTCATTGAGGCTGCTTCTCCTTGAATGTTGATAACACTGAGAGAAGAGACAGAATCACCCACAAAACTAATGGGAAGTTGACCGTAAAAGGACAGTGTAAAATGGCAATTTGGGGCAGTAATTGGTCTTCAGTAGTGAATCCATGTGAGGGTCCAGAGAAAGAGATACTACGGGATGTTGTCCTCATTTTATCTGAAAACATTGTTTCGGTAAGCTTGATTCAGGACCTCTCATACGGTTCTCTCCCAGTTTGCTCTGGGGATAAACATACTTCCCTCTGAGTTTTAGCTTTCTTGCCATCAAAATTTTTCTCTCTGAGCCAGGGACCTTAACCTCAAATCTGTTTTAAAGAGCTGGGGAGATGATTTGCAAGTAACCTGAACTAGTGAAAATTAGCAAGACCCAAGTGTGCCAATGTTGCAGTTTAAAGAAAACAAATTAGAATGGATTAAAGATTAACCCTATAACTTCATTTGTTCTCACAGCCTCACAGACTATTTTGACTGGGAGCGAAAGGGGGTAGTTATTGCAAGAATGCTGGGAAATTCAATTAACTTTGGTATTGAGGCTAAAAGTACTGCTTAGTGACTGTGTGTTGAACAGTATGTCCCCGGTTCCTTTTTGCAGATGCATTGTTCTGTGAATTAGTATAGGGCCTTTTATTAAGTAAATCTGATCCCTTGGAAAGAGGAACAGGAAACAGACTGAATTTCCCCTTTCACATTCTTAAGCCATACAAATTTTTAGAGTGAATTAAAAACAAGACAAGGAAATTAAACTCAACTCCATCGAAATCTCTGGATTGCAGATTCATACCATACTCACAGACATACACATACACACACACAGTTCTGGATGGGTCAAGGTTTAAAGATCAAAAACCAAATTATGAAAACAGTAGATAAAAATGGATTCATGTTTGTTACCTAAGAATAAAGGAGAACCATGGTTTAGAACTTCATAAAGGAGAATCTATTTATAAATAGTCATATATATATATATAAAGTTTTAACATATATCTCATTAATAGTTATAATCAGGGCAAAGCAGGTGAGAGAAACTAAGAGTCTCTTTTTTGTTTTTTTTTAATTAACATATAATGTATTATTTGCTTCAGGGGTACAGGTCTGTGAATCATCAGTCTTACACAATTCACAGCACTCACCATAGCACATACCCTCCCCGATGTCTGTCAACCATCGACCCCACCCCTCCGACCCCCCACCCCTCCAGCAACCCTCACTTTGTTTCCGGAGATTAAGAGTCTCTTATGGTTTGTCTCCCTCTCTGGTTTCATCTTCTTTCATATTGCCCTCCCTTCCCTGCACACCCCCCTCCCCTGCCTCTCAAATTCTTCATATCAGAGAGACCATATGATAATTGTCTTTTTCTAACTGACATTTTTTGCTTAGCATACTACCCTCTAGTTCCATCCACGTCATTGCAAATAGCAAGATTTTGGTGTTTTTTGATGGCTGCATAGTATTCCGTTGTATATATGTATACCACATCTTCTTTATCCATTCATCTGTTGATGGACATTTAGGCTCTTTCCATAGTTTGGCTGTTGTGGACATTGCCACTATAAACATTCGGGTGCACGTGCCCCTTTGGATCACTGCGTTTGTATCTTTAGGGTAAATACCCTAAATGCATTATTGGTGGAAGTAAATAACCTTTAATGGATGAATACTTGATAATAGAAATGAAAATGTATATTTTCTTCCTACTGAGACACTTTGTCTTTAGACGTTTATCCTAAAAAGGTGGTTGTATAAGTGGAATTTTAAAAAGAGAGAGAGAGTAAAAGAAAGAAAAAACAGCCTATCGTAGCATTACTTATTACAATTTGTATGACTCTAAAGACATCTTTAACTGCTTCTGTCCTTCAACTTGACTTACTTTCAATGATACAGAAGGAAACCATTTGGTTTGTGTGAGAAACATTTGAAAAGATGTTCACCAAATTTTTAACTTGGTTATTTTTGGTGGTAGAAATGTAGATGATTTTTAATATCTTCTCCATATATTTCTTAATAATTTTAATATTTTAACAAGAAGTATGCATTACAGTTGGCATAATAGAGCTCTTCGGGGTTAAACTGTATCCCCCTAAAAGATATGTTGAAGTCTTAACCAGCAGTACCTCAAAATGTGATCTTATGTGGAAATAGGATCTTTGCAGATGTAATCACATTAAAATGAGGTCATACTGAATTACAGTGGGCCCTCATCCAGTATGACTGGTGTCCTTAGAAGAAGAGGAAGGACGCACAGTAGGAGGACAGCCATGTAACACTGGAGGCCTAGATTGGAGTGATGAGTCTACAGGACGAGGGATGTCAAAGATTGTTGGCAAACACCAAAAGTTAGAAGAGGCAAAGAAAAATCCTTCCTTGACAGGTTTCAGAGGGAGCATGGCCCTGCCAATACCTTGATTTCAACATCCAGCCTCCAGGACTTTGAGATAATACATTTCTGCTGTTGTAAGCCACCCGGTTTGTGGTATTTTGCTCCAGCAGCCCTAGAAAACCAATGCAAAATCCATTGTATTTTAAAGGAAGAGACTCCATTTACTCTCTGGATGTGGTAAAAAGAAACATCATCTACCTTGCCACACAGAATCACAAACCCCGTTATTAACAGTTCTGCATCCAATTTAGTGATCTGGGAGTTAATGCACGGAACTTAGGAAAAGAAAGTCAAAATGTCTTACTTCTTTAGTATTACAGCGGTGGCACAAATACTCAAGTGGTCTGAATGCACCCCCAGGTAACAGAAGCATTCTTTTCCAAGGCCCCCAAAGACTTCTTCTGTAAACCATCACCATGAAATATATAGAGATATGTCTCATTGATACACTACTTTAAAGAATTACAGACCTCCTTATCACAGTTCTCATTTTTTCCTCAACTGTATTAAATATGACTATACCAATGAGCTGAAAGGAAAACTAGGTCCCAAGTGTTTTGGCATCTTTTCAGTATCGAAGGTCAACTACATAGCAGTGAGCCAGAATGCATTGTGAACAGACATATGGCATTTGTTTGGGAGAGGAGAGGATGGGAGGAGGAGGGTCTTGTTTTCCAGCTGCCTCCTCAAGTCAGCCTGGATTGCTATAAAACCTTCCTGTATCTTATTTAGGCTCGTAATCATTTTCTTTCTAAGTGGTCTTTTGTAATCTTAAGAAGAAAAAGACATGATTGCAGGAAACCCAGGCCTTCTGACTGTGCTGAGTCTTTGGCAAAGTAAACTTGGCGATCTAATTGCATCAAGAGTGGGTGAACGTGCCAGTTCAGGATAGAGTCTAAACACAAGGGCAGAGGAACCAAAGACAAGGCTACTTCCACGGTAAATCTGCAGCTTATGGAGAATGTAGCCCCGGGGCTTAGTCACTCACATTCTTTTTGGACTGACTGCACTTTAATCAAATTGTACCTGTTTGAATGCTCTGATGGTAGAGAATTCAACTGAGCACAGCCCCTTCTATGTGCATAAAGAGCAGGCGTATGTGCCTAGTGTGTTTTGGAAGGTAACCAAAAGACCAAGGATTAGTCAAGAACTTGGGCGGCTTCAAATGACAGAAACCCAACTCCAACAGGCTTATAGTAAAAAAAGGAAAGAGTTTTTTTCGGGAAATTAAGGAGTGGATGTGGCATCCTGTCTCTAAGGACTCATCATTAAATGTGTCTGTTTATCACTGTGCTCCCTTTTCGCTCTGGTTGTCCCTGTCTGGTGGCCTCATTTTCCCTCCTGCTCACAGCCTTCTCCTACATGGTCAGAACAAGTAGGGCTTAGCTCCAGACATGTATTCCCATGGCTCATAAACTAAGATGAAGAACAAGAGAAAAATACTCCTTTCAGTGTCCACACATAAATAATATCAGACAAGTTCTGTGATGGTTGGTTTTGGATTAGGTCCCCATACCTGAGTCAGTTACCCTGACCAGGTAGATGGCGTACTCTCCTTAGCCAGGCCTGGATCTGTTGCCGGAGAGCAAGGCAAGGGCAAGGCAGTGGAACTGGCAGCCCTATTGAGACAATGTATGGGAGGAAGAGTAAGTTTCCCTAAAGAAGTCAGGGTGCCGTTATCCAGAAGAAGAAAAAAGTGATGCAAGAAAGACAAACAGTAAATGCCTGCGAGAATATCCAGACATTCCCCAAGTACTGTCCCCCCTCCCTTTGACCTAGGCTTCCATGTCACTTGAAATCCTATGCTTTTAGGTTCCAACTGTCCAATATTAAAGAAAGATAGATTATAGATAACAGAGAGATGACAAGTGGATCAAAATTGCAAAGCTGACAGATGAAATGACAAATCCAAGTGTATAAACAAGTAAAAATTGAGTGCAAAATAAAATTTTTATCTTAACTGAGCTTTGAAATAAGGAAGAATTAGATATCCTTGGAAGTATAAAGGACAGCTTATTTTTTAGAGCAAGCTATAAAGAAATATAAAGCTATATTCAAAATGCATCAAATCACATCAAAATATACCCAACTCAAGATTGGGGATAAAATATTATAAGTAGAATGCGTTCAGTCTACAGTCCTACTTAGTCAAGCAGGAACTGTATGATGGGCCATTCAAAAACAATGTCTCCTGTGAACTCTGAGCAGACCAGTTCACCCTAAAGATATAATCAAAGTGGGGTTGAGGCCACCAAGGCTTCATCTCTCAAGAAATGACTTCATCTATGAAGAATTTTAAATGAGTTGCCAAAAAAAAAACAAAAAATGTGGATTTGTAGCAGGTATGGTGCTCGGATACAGAGCTGGAGGTTTTCCATTTTAGCCATGCTAAAAATTGAGGTCTAACCTTGACTTCTGATCATCACCCTCCCTCCTTGTTGTAGGACCTGGAACTTGCCTGAGCTCAGGACCTCATACTTTCCTGAGATTAATATGACATCAGACAGTGGAGTTCCCCAGACTGTTGCATAGTTGTGGTCTGCAGTATTTATTTTCTTATTTTTAGTATCAGCATTTGAGGGAAAACTCAAGGTGGTGAGGTTAAATAACCAATTGGGAATCAAACAGCCTTTTCCATACCTTTTATACAGGGCCTCAGTTGGAGCCAACCCAGCCAGGCCCATTTAGGAAAGGAAAGATTCAGGAGCTCATTCCATAAAAAATGATGTTTCTAAGTCAAGTTAGTTGGTTTTCCATTATCCACATTTACACTATCTACTGAAAAGTCTATGTCTAAAAAACTATAAAACACCAAACACTAGGAAACAAACCAAGAGTTGCTGGAGGGGAATTGAGGGGGATTGGGTAACAGGGTGACGGGCATTAAGGAGGGCACTTGATGGAATGAGCCCTGGGTGTTATATGGAACCGATGAATCACTAAATCCTAACTTCTGAAACAAATAATCACTATATGTTAATTAAATTGAATTTAAATAAAAAGTCTTTAACAGTCTAAGTCTAGCTAGTATCTGGTTTTCCAGTTTTTGAAAAATTAGAACACAGGGAAAAGAAAAAGGTAACTAAAATCCCTTCATCCAGACAACCCCTGTTAAATTTTGTTATATGTAACAAAATTTATTCCTACATAAATACGGATATAAATGTATTTTTCTTTCACAGCAATAATTTTGTCTTAAAGCACTTTCTTTATTACCAGAGTTGTGGCTCGGTGGATTGGGCCGCTGCCTTCGGCTCGGGTCGTGGTCTCGGGGTCTTGGGATCGAGTCCCGCGTCGGGCTCTCTGCTCGGCAGGGAGCCTGTTTCCTCCTCTCTCTCTGCCTACTTGTGATCTCTCTCTCTGTCAGATAAATAAATAAAATCTTAAAAAAAAAAAAAACTTAATGTAGTATAAAATGTTTTTCCATGTAAATAAATATTTTCCTATCTTTTAAGCTATTGTATAACTCTAACATTTTATATGTTTAATTATATATCACATTACATTATACATTATATATTACATTACATAATGTTATACGTAACATTATACATTTATATATATAATGAAGAATTTAGGATATTTATTTTTTATGGCTGTATATAATTTTAGGATGTTACCCTTATAAACCCTTAGGAACTTTAATATTTTTTCCCTTAGGTTCAATTCCTAGAGGTACAATTGCTAAGTATTTCCAAAGTCCTTAGGGTTTGGGTGGTGAGACAAGTTGGCATCCAAAATGGGCTAAGAGTGTTCATCTTCTCTCACACTCTATCAGAGTGCCATTAATTTTTAGAATTTCTGACTATTGGGGGGTGGGTAGCATCATCACCATATATCGTCTGTTTAAAGATATGCAGCTTTTCGTATTTGAACATATCTGAAAACAGATTGCATTCTGCCATAGGTAGGGACTCAACACTGTGCTTCAGTGTAATTGGCAGTGTTTTTCTTCCTCTCTTAGAAGCACGCGAAGGAGCAGCCTGCCCTCTGATCACAGGCATCTTAGATCCAGTGAAATACGGTATTCAGTCTAGGCAATTTTAAGTGTTGGCCCCGCTTCCCTTGCCACCCACCAAGCTTCTGGGACCAGTTGCCCTTGCTAACTACTTACAGCGTGCTCCAAATATGTAAATTCAATTCAACTTTTATTCACGTTACTGGGCATATGGCTCGGGGAATACAGAGATGAACATGACAGTGCTGAGAAAAACTTAATTAAGAAGGTCACTGCATAAAAACCGTGTAATGAATTTTACCTCGAAACCTTTGTGGAACAAGGCGGGATATAAATAAATAAAAACATTATACAGAAGCCATGTAGACATCCATCTTGGATCATCTGTCACACCCGTTGCCTGTGTCGACACAGATAACCGGGTGCTCCTCAGAGCTACCTGCCTTTTCTTGAGGCCATTCTCTTCTGGCAAGAACAAGCGCTGCTCATTTCACTCAAGGGGTGTCTCTTTGCAGCCAGCTTTTCACCTGGCCACCTCCTGCCCAGCCCTCACATCTCAGCGCTGAGGCTACCTCCTCTGGGAAGTGGCTCGCGCTCCATCTCTCCTTTCCTCTGTCCCTGCCTTCTGTCTGTGTTGCTTCCACAGTACCTAGTCCACTTGAAGCCACACATCGTGGTCACCTCTTCCCCTGCCATAAGGAACGCGGGGCATTCCTAGCATTCAAGAGCAGGACTCTGGGAAGACCGCCCCCAGCTCAGCCCAGCTTTGCCCCATGTTACTCATCTACCCTTGAGCAAGTTACTTGTAATCACTCTTTGATCTCCACTTTCTTATCTACACATCGAAGTTAGTATTGCCTTGTTCAGAAGGTCGTTTTGGAGAATCAACTCTAATAAAACATATGAAGCACTTAACATAGGGGCTGGCCACGGGGAAACATTGAGGGGGAAAGAAATGCTAACTTACTGGCTGTCTCCCCCAGCCGAGTAATGCTCTTCTGGAGTACAGAGGATGTCTTTTGTCTCTGATCCCAGTTGTGTGGTATGGACCACATTCTCAGCACAGGTGTGTTAAAATGCTTATGCAGAAAAACTAAGTCCACAGCCTTAGGAGCAAAAAGAAATTAGGTAACAGACTTCTCTATTTGGCTCAGGAGAGCTTTTCTGCTTTGTGAATGACCTTCTACAATCTCCCTGTCTATAGAGATGGTTTTGTTAGTTTGAGCCCAGTGATGTGAAAAGCAATCAAAAAGACTATAAGATCTCAATAGACCAGTCTTGTTAAAAAAAAAAAAAGAAAGAAAGAAGGAAAGAAAATTCATAATAATTGTCTAGAGCTGCGTTGGAGTATTTTTTCCCTTGCTTACTGGGTTCTTAAGACTGCTAGCAAAAACATGCTATCTCATGTATTAGTAACCCTGCATATGGCTATTAGTTTCTTTCATTTACTTCCTGTATCCTTTCAGTGAAAGATGTCATAGTAATTTAAGATCTTATTTAGCAGTATGAATGATCAGGACAGTATACAAGGAGATGAAAAGAATGACTAAAATGATATTTTATCAAGTGAGCCCATTGCTTCTATTGGGGAATCTTTGTTCTCTTGGCACTAGAGATATGACCGGCCCCCTACAAGGGATGTGTAAGTGAGACATATCAGGAAGTGAGTCTACCCCAAAACGTCAACACACCTAGCCTGGCTGATGCCGAAAATCATGGCAATAGAGCTCACTTTCTCTGAGATCTTGTTCCATGTGGAAATGCCATTGTATTTGACCATTGCAGAATGAACAAACATAGCTCCCAATAATTGAATGGTCTGATCTGACACCTGGATACATGTTCAGTCATTTAATTTTCCAAGCAATCCTAGGAAGTAGGTAGATTTCTATTCTATGGACATGGAAAGGGAGGCTACCACGTGAAGTAACTTGCCCAGGTAGCCGGGGAAGATCAGAACTGCAGATCAAACTCAGCAGCATCTGATTCTAAGCCTGTGCAGACTTCACAAGTCCGGTCTCACATCAGCATGGCTCTATGATCTGCTCTCTCCTCCAGCCATGTTTTCTACCAAACTTCACACCTAAGACACACCAAACTTCTTGTAGTTCCTCCAGCATACCACAATGACAACTTTTTTCTTTCCCCCATTGCTCTCTGGCTTAGGCTTTTGGGCCTCTGCTGAAATGTCACTTCCCCAGAAAACTTATTTCCTGAAAGCACAACACCATCCCCCCGATATTATTGGATGCCCCCCCTCCAAGTGCTCTCAGAGCTACTTGGCCATCGCCCATGTTAGCGTGGTTCATGCAGCATAGCTGTGTCTTGTGTAATTCCGTCCTTTGTTGGACTGTGAGTAGCACAAGGACAGGCTGCATGTTGCTGCGGTTTCTGTTGTGTCTTCAGTGTCTGGGAGCTGGTAGAAGTTTAGTACAGAATAATGGAATGAGCGATTAAGTGCACTGGTGAATCAACAGTAACTGGTAAAGTAGGAATGCACTGGATAGGAGAGTGACGATGTCCCATCTACTTTTCCACACCAAAGGTAAGTCCCACCTTCCTCACAATTCTGTATCCAGGCTAGCCCTGCCAATTACCAGTCTGGTTCCCACTAACTACACCTTTCACTCTTAAAAGTTTGTTCTTTTCTCTAATTTCTGATTCAGCTTTGAAGAAATAGGATCTAAGCTTCAAATATTTGGTTTTAAAATGTGAGCTACAGCTAAACCTAGAAAACTTGTACATACATTTTTTGAGACCAGAGTCTCTGCCAGTCACCCCCCTACACACACACACACACACACACACACACACACATACACACACACACACATTTTTTATTTTCCCCTCACTTGTGAAAGAGTACCTTCTCTTAGTCCCTAAACATTCTGTTTGTCACAATAAGCCACATGCTCATAGTGTACGTGTTTCATTTTGCTCCTGTCTGGATGTCTGGAAATCTGCCTGAAGGAGAAATTTCAGAACAAAGCAAAATGGTAAAATGGTAATTAATAGCATCACAAGTATGGTTGATAGTAGGGGTTTTTTCTTTTACTTTTCCCTCAAAAATTAGGTGCCATAACCAAAATGGTAATTGTACAGAGAATGAAAAACAACAACAGCAACCCTCTCAAATAATCATAAAAAGCCTTTTGATTTTTAAAAGAAATAATTAAGGTGAGGTTTGACCTGCTCACTAATCAGAGGGCTGGGTTCCCAGAACACAAGACTTTGTGCTGTTCCACTTAACCAAAGAGCAACTTGGGCATTTATCCAAAGTACTCCTCAAGGATCTAATATGTTAATTGAAAAAAAAAAAAAAAACTTAGGAAATAACTTTACAAGCAAACAATTCATCCAATTAGAAACACATGGGATTATTATCCAATCCCTTTTGCTTGACATCTCAGCTGCTGAAGCAAAGGATTTTTTTTTTAAACCAGAATTTTTCAAAGTTCAAACAGAATTAGTTACAATTCCAAGTAGAATAGAATTTGCCTTAATTAAAACAGCATACAATATAATTCCCACGTGGACATTTCAGCATGCTTAATGCTGTTACAGGTAAAGAAACACTGTTTTCTGGGCTCTCCTCCCAATTCTCAAGGCCTCACTCAGACCTCCATAGCTATAATCTCTCTGATGGATGTAGCTTTCTCTACCTACTCTCCTTCTCAAGGTTCTCTTGGGATGCTTCCATATGCAGTATCTCTTAACAAGCACTAGGTGGTTGGTTATATATTCTCATTGCTCTGCAAACATGCTTGTCACAGTTCACAACTGTGATGGGCACAAAGACGCTCTCAGCAGCAGGGAAAAGGGAATAGCCACCTGGACCCCCTACACACTTCAGGTTCTTCGTGATATCTGTTGTCCCAAGATTTGATATCTTAGGTAATTTGATTGATCCCTTAAAACCAAGACAGAAAACCAAGGGGTGGGCTGATAACTTGATAAGCTCTAGAACACGAGAGCCTTTGAATTCAAGAATCCCAGTTCCCTGGAGTGGAAACAAATGAGTACAAACTGAGTACACACTAAGGAAGTTCCGACGACTTTGGAATTCTGAGATTTCATGGAACTTCTTGGAATTCTGAATTTTCTTTTTATTTATACTGGTTTGGTGTATTAACTTTCTTGGATCTATGGATTTCATTTCCATAAAATTTGGGGAAAATGTTCAGCCATTATAATTTTGAATTGTTTTTCTGCTTTCTCCCTTTCTGATTCTCCAGTTACAATGATATTAAACACTTTGAGTTTATCCTGTAAACTCAGGATAGGTTGTGTGTATTGTTTAGTTTTTATCTCTCTGTGCTTTATTTTTTATAATTTCTATGGCAGTGTCATAATGCTCACTGATCTTTTTTCATCTGCATTGTATAACCTGCTGTTAATCCCATCCAGTGAACTTAAAAATACAGATATGTGCTTTTCATCTCTAGAAAATTATGTCTTCCATTTCTTCTCTCATTATTTTCAGGTTTTTTGTTTGTTACACCCTTGACCATAGTTAGAATGAGTGTGTTGAAGTCCTTCTATTTACTTCCTTATCTGTTATTTCTGTATCTGTTTCTATGGAATGATTTCTCCCCTGGAAAATGCATCAGGTTTTCTACTTTTTATCTACTATTCTCAGACTTTGGAATCCTGATGCCTAGGGATGGGTGTTGGGAAATAAACCACATTCTTGTTAATGACCAGACCTGCATGCATTGCTGTAGGTTGGGGAAAAGAATTCAGACAAATCCATTCACACCTGCACTACAGACAGACAAAATTCCCACAGATATGCACACTCATGCACAGAGGTGTGCCCACTGTGCCTTCACACAGCCCTCTTCTAGTCTCCATTGAAGCTTTGAGGAAGTAAATTCTTTATTAATCATTAAGATAATTGAGACGTATTTCTCATTTAGAGTCAATTCTCAATTATTCATGAAAGAACAAACTAAGGTGGGATTAATGAAAACCTATTATAGAGAATTCTTGAACCTCATGATTTCGGTCCTTTCTACCACCTACCTACACTTGCTTTTCCCATACCTGCTAATGAGGAGCTAAAGGCAGCCTGAATGTTCTCTCCAACACCTTTCGCTTACCTTCTGCCAGAGTTACTAAAAATAATGAAATGCCTCAAAAGCCAAGAATTTGAGAAAACAGGAAGATAGTATCTGAATAAATCCCTGTAGGCAAACAATCACTAAATATTTGGATTGATGTCATAGGGTACCCTTGACTGGGCTTAGATTAGTCAAGGAAATGCTTTCCATTTAGGAAAGAGAGATGATTGAGAGTGGGTGCTATTCCTAGACACTTCCAGAGATGCCGTTAGGAGCAAGCATTCTTGTTAAGAAACTTTCTTGAAGCTACAGAGAGGTCAGCAATCCTCTTACCTCCCTTTTCCATTGTGTAGCAGAATAATAAACAGGTTCGTTCTGCATTCAGAAACATTAAGATAGGGAACAAAAACATGCACGCATAAAACAGTTTCATCACATTGTCACTTGCCAACGTGTTATTGCAAAAGGATCTGGTTTGAGTTACAGAGATATCACTCTCTCCTTTCAACTATAGTTGTTGAGAAGAGAACTAAAAAAATTATTCTTGGCAAAAGGGGACACAATTTTCAGGCTAGTTTGGCAAGGTCAAATGAACACCAATGAAAATTTATATTCACTCAGCATGTGGGGAGAGTTTTGCGTCTGGAAAAGGACTTAATTATGGTAGGGTAAATAATTGAGTTTTTACCAGTTAAAGTAATAGCATGCAGTGTTTGCTGAGCATTTTTCTGGATGTTTAGTCATACCCAAGGGATTTGTCTCTGCCCTCCAAAGAGAGGGAGGTGAAGAAAGAGTATACAAAAGAGAGTTTTTAGACTAACATGTCAACTGAGAGAAATGAGTGTAGGCTTCAGCAAGAATGAGAACATTTGGGAGCAGGGAACCACAGTATTAGTAAAATTCAAGTATGAACCTTTTCTTCTGAGTTTTTAATTCATATCTCTTTGTCCTCTGAGTTGTTCATTCATATCTACCTTAACCCCACTGCCCTTTGTGTGTGGTGTGCGTGGGAGGAGAGTAGTGGAGAGCAGCAATTACCACCCCGGCCTGGAAAACCTATTCAAGACAGGCTGGTCACTTCCTCCGGAATCCCAGGACTCTGATAATTGCATCTCCCTTCTTCTCCACACCAGTGAATCATTGCTAGAATCCCTCTAAAACCACTTTCCTCTTCCCCTCCCCCCCCAAAAAAATAATAATAAAGGTCCAGAGTTCTTGGTATTATTTAAAGCAATACAGATGCTATTTCTCTCCCATATTCTCCATGACCAGTCACATCAACTTCTCTTCCAATCATGATCAAGTCAGACCTGCTTCTGTCTTTGCACGTGTGCTCTTGATGTACCCCTGTTGTTTTTCCAGAAAGATTTTTGCTTGGCTGGTTCCCAACAGGTCAGCTCTCAGTACAAGTGCCCCTTCCTCTGAAAATTCTTTTTGGACTACCCAATCTAAAGCCCTCCTCCATTCCCGTCTATCACATAACTCTGATTTGTTTCCTTCATACTCTGTTACTATCAGAAAATGTTCACTAGTTTATATGTTTCTAGTTTCTCTCCTGCCTGTAGAACATTAGCTCTATGAGGCCAGAGTCCAATTTCTACTTCTGCATCTCTGACATCCAGGATAATACCTGAAAGATCATAAGCATTCAAATAATTTTTTCATTAAAAAAGTACATGTTCTTATTATGTACTAGACACTCTTTACATATGTTATCTTACCTAATCCTTACCCTGAACTATGATAGAGCTACCATCCCTATTTTACAGATAAAAAAGAGCTTAGGCTTAGAGACATGAAATAACTCTTATAAAGGGCAGAGTCAAAATATAAGCACAGGTAGTCTCTCTCCAGAGCCCAAGCTTACAGCTGCTACTCATTTTACTTATACATTATATATAAACCTTTTTTGAAGTTTCAGATTGTGCCCCCCCCAAAAAAGATTTCTGGTTTCCAGTTCCAAATATAAGAAGCTTGGCAGTTGCCATTCCATCTTAACAATATGTGAAAAGCTGAATGGACTGAAAAGTCAACAATTCTTCTTGGATCTGTAAAAGAGGGGAGGATACAGGATAAACTGCTGCCCCCAGGATTGGAGAGACAGGAGACTATAGAGAGTATTGGCTTACTGCAGTAGAGACTCATGAGTGGAAGTAATTTGGGGAACCAGTGTCAGGGTAGGAAAACCTGAACTATAATTGACGAATTGCTGGAGGCTCAGTGTGGATAGTTCTGAGAGTTAAAATGTCCAAGGGGACACAGTCATGGAGGGGACGAGTTACAATTTATGAAATTTACCTCCAAGAGGTCAACTAGATTCTCATAGTAAATATCAGAGAAAAATCCCCTTGTTCTTCCAGCGAGGGAGGGGGAAAGGACCCATTTTGAAATATGCCAGAGCACTTAGTTCTTAGCAAGACCTGCCTACTTAGTTAACCAGAGCCCAATCTACTGGGGTTTTATCAGAGCCTAATTGATCTGGGGAAAAGGAAATACCCAGTTCCAGTCATCTCTGGCCTTCCACATGGATGGAGGGAAATATTCAACTTCAGCCCACTCTAGCTATCCTGTTCCATGTAGGAGGCAAGAAACAACTTGAGAAACACTTGTGAAGTTCATAGGCCAGAGGCATAGGCTCACTAAAATATGAAGACCTAATCATAGGACTGCAGAACACTTCCCTTCCCCTCAAATCTTTCCATAATATTACTAAAGTTTATTTTTCATAGTTCCTTTTATGTAGTACATCATGCCCAGCTATCAAGAAAAAGTTACAAGGCATACTAAAAGGCGAAAACAAAACAAAACAAAACACCCCACTCAATTTAAAGAGACAGAGGATGATATGGCAACACTTGGAATTATCAGACTGGGAATTTAAAACAATGATCATTAATATACTCGGGGCTCTGATGGATAAAGTAGACAACATTCACAAACAGCTGGACAGTGTAAGCAGAGGTGGAAATCCTAAGAGAGAACCACAAAGAAACGCTAGACAGAAAAAACACCATAACATAAATGAAGAATGCCTTTGTTGGGTTTATTAGTAGACTGGACACAGCTGAGGAAAGATTTCTGAGCTAATGGATGGATCAGTAGAACCCCTGGAAACTGAAAAGCAAAGAAAACAAGACTGAAAAGAAAAACAAAACAGAAAAGAATACCCCAGACAACTACAAAAGATGTAACATATGCATAATGGGAATACTAGAAAAAGAATGGAGCAGAAGGAATATTTGGGGGGAAAAAATACCTTCACCTAAGCATATAATTTTCAATCTACAGAAAATCAAAAATTTTTAAAAATGATTCTGAAAAAAGCCAGAGAAAGATAAAGTTCTCAATTTCTTGCCTTAAGGACTTCTCAGAACCTTTAATATGCTAATGTACCCCAGGACTTGTCAAGATAAGGTATAATATCCCATTCAATTTTTTTTAAACCACCCACTCCTCTTTTTCATGAAGATTTTCTTGACATTTCTTTAAACTGTACCCCTGAAGTTTCTTTGGAAATTGTTCTCACATTTAATCTCTGTCTTCAAAAACACCTACTTATATCAGAACCATAGATCCGCCACTGATTCATTCATTCGACTAATGTTTTTTGAATGCCTGTTATGCACCCCGCACTTCTCTAGAAACTATGAGGTGTGAGTGAAAAAACAGAAATTTCTGCCCGTTTTGAGTTATAACATTCCAGAGAGGGGGAGAGAGAAATAATAAACCAAATGTAAGTAAATTCGGTCATACTGCAGGTGGTGATATTCTCTGGGGGGAAAAGGTGAATATAGAAAAGAGTGAGAGGATGAGAGCGAAAGAAAAGCCGGAAGGATAGCAGTTGAGGGAGAGGCAGATGGAAAGGGTGGACGTGTAACTTGAAATAGGGTGCTCAAGGTGAGCTTTATTGAAAAGGTGGTGTTTGAGCCAAACCTTGAAGGGGATGAGAGAATTAGCCACATGATATCTGAAGTAGGAGCATTTCAAGAAGAGGAATCTGCAAAGACAAAGTATGTAGAAACCTGGATTAGCATTTTCAAGAAGCATCAAGAGAACAGCACGCCTGGAAAGGAGTAGGAGGCAGTATAAGTGAAAGATGAGATCAGTAACTTAAGGGGGTGGCAGGACATACTGTGTAATGTAAGTCATTGAAAAGCCTTTGGCTTTTCTCCTGAGTGAGATGGGAAGCTGCTGCAGTGTTTTGAGCAGGGGAGTGACACAATCAGCCTTACTTTTAAAGAGGAACCTTCTGGTCACTATGTTGAGCATTGAATATCAGGGATCAAGGAACACTCTGGATACTATGTTGAATATAGAATACAAAAAAAAAACAAAGAAGTATTGAAATCAGGTATAAGAATACCTGAGATGTTGTGAGAGATGTTGGGGCTTCGACCAGAATGGTAGCAGTGACACTGTAAGAGGGCATAGGGGTTCTGATTTATTTTGAAGGTACAGCCAACAGGATTTCCACATAGTTTGAGAATGAGAAGATTGAGATGACTTTAATTTTTTGGTCTGAGCATCTGGGAGAATGAATTTAATATCAATCAAGATGGTGCAAAACTCCCAACAAGAAAGTGGAAGAGACTCCAGGTGGGAAATCAGGAGTTCATTTTTGGGCATGGTCACTTGGGCTGCCCTTCAAACTTCCAAGAATATACACAAGGAGTTGGAGTCCAAGGAAGAGATTCAGTCTAAAAATATAGATTTGAGAGAGGTCAATAAGTGAATGGAGTTTAGAATCATGAAAATGGAGGAAATCACCTAAGGAATAAGTATGGAGATCCAGAAGAGAAAAAATGAACCAGAGATGTGCCTGAAGCCCAAAAAGGACGTGTTTCTCAGGAAACTAAACCCAAAATCCTTGACTGGAGAATAAAAGCAGAGAAGGTAGTAGGAAGAACTTTTACAAGCTTCAGCTTCGGGGACTTGAAGAAGGTAGGTCTAATAGGTCTCATCTCCTGAACTTCATAATGGCTGCCTGGAGTTCTGTCTGAGGAAGGTTCTGGGACCATGCCTGGGTGGGCAAGAAATTAATGATTAGTGTTATCTGCTATAGTTGTGAAGTGCCGAGTGAGCCAGGAGGGCAGGATCAGATTTTTGCCATTCTTTGCTGAGAGGAAGGGCCACGTGACTAGGGATAAGCAGCAACTGGTGTTTGGAGAGTTCACTGAAATGGTTTCAGCTGGGGCGCCTGGGTGGCTCAGTAGGTTAAAGCCTCTGCCTTTGGCTCAGGTCATGATTCCAGGGTCCTGAGAGCCAGCCCTATATCAGGCTCTCTGCTCAGCAGGGAGCCTGCTTCCCTTTCTCTCTCTGCCTGCCTCTCTGCCTACTTGCGATCCCTGTCAAATAAATAAATAAATAAAATCTTTAAAAATAAATAAATGCTTTCAACTTACCAAGTCAGTTTACATGGTTTGTAGCAATAACAGTATACAACTTGTTGCTGAAATGATTTGGGGTGTAAGAATAATTTTATTGCTCTTGAGCCATTAGCGTATGTTGGGCTTACGTGTATAAAATGTGCTCCATGAAAGGAGAATAAAGAAAAAGAAGATCTGTAATAAGTAGGATGGTCTACATAATTTGTGGACTCAAGGCACAAATGGAAAAAGTCAAAACCCAAGACAGAGGGCAACTTTTAGCTGTGGCTCTGGGAAAAGATTGGACAAATTCTCTCCCCCAGATGTGACCACATTGCTGGAAGAACTGACAAACACAACCTTTGGAAATCAGCCAAAGACACAAAACGATCTGAGAAGTGTTTATGCTTTAAAAACCACTGAGCTTCAGGTAGCAAGAGTGGGAATCTGCAAAGTTCTAGCCTCCGGCTTCTCCATCCACCTCCGTGCAGCTTATAGGTTCTGCCAAGGTAGGGACAGCCGTGATGATCAGCAGCCTCTCTGCCAGTACTGAAGAGACTCGCCCACTTTGGACAGGTGGGCAATGCAAACACTTAACAAAGCTGTCAGTAGAAATGAGCATCTTGGAGGTCAGTGGATAGGGAGAATCATGGGCTCCCCCAGGCACAGGTCACGTTTGTGGTCAAAGACAGCATATTCCTGGCTCAGGTTATTTATGTATCCAGTGGGGACTGAGAAGGGCACAAGCATTTCACATACTTCTGGTTAATCCTGGGTCTGAGTGCATGAGCATCCGACACTCAAAAGGGCCCAGAGGGAATTGAAACCTAGGAGGTTAAAAAACAGCATGAATTTGAAATGTGCTCCCTTACCCACAAACATATCCCATAGCAATGGAGAGAAGCCTTACTGGTTCGAGGTGTTAGAGCACAGTCGATGTGCAATCATTAGTTGACCACTCAGCTGAACAGACACAGGAACGACCTCTAGCAATCCAGGTTTAAAAATGAAGGATATATATTTAAAACAACAATTTGGCAGAAGAATTAGTGACTGCCAGGGATACAGATTTCATAGATGCCACCCGGGCAAGTTATTAAACAAACAAAACACCAGCAACAACAACCTCCAAGGGAAAAAATACCAGAATGAGAGTAGCTGCAGTGTATTAACTAGAAAGTTCCATTTTTAAGAAACAAGAGACATGCCAAGAAAGAGGAAAGTGTGGCCCATACTTGGGTAAAAAAAAAAAAAAAAGAAGTGAATAAAAACCATCACTGTGTTACCAGCGATTAGCAGACAAAGGAAGGCTTCAAAGCAACTATTACAAATAGGTTCAAAGTGCTAAAGGAAACTGCATTCAAAGAATTAAAGGAAAGTGTGACAATAGACCAAAAAGTAGAGATTCTTAATAAGGACATAAGATTATTAAAAGTACCGAGTGGAAATTCTATAGTTGAAAAGTACAATAGCAGTAAAAAAAAAAAAAAAATCAGTAAAGGTGTTCATCAGCAGGTGTGAGAGTGCAGAACAAAGAAGCAATGAATTAGAAATTGGTAGAAATTACCCGATCTCAAGAATACAGACATAAATGAACAGAGCCTCTGAAACCTGTGGGATAAGATTAAACATAACAACCTCCATATCATGGGAGTCCCACATGGACAGAGTAGAAAGCGATAGAAAAATTATTCAAAAAACTAAGAGCCCCAAGCTTCAAAAATTTGATTTTTTAAAAGCGTTAATCTACACATCCAAGAAGTTCAAAGAAACCAAAGTATGATAAGCATAAATAGATCCACACCTTGACACATCATAGTCAAATTGTTGAAAGCTGAAGCCAAAGAGAAAATCTTGAAAGCAGCAAGAAGAAAACAGCTCCTCCTATACAGGCAAACATCGATACAATGAACAGCTGGCTTCTCATCTAAAACCATGGAGGCCAGCAGGCAGTAGAATGACATATTCAGAACGCAGAAAGAAAAATATCTGTCAAATGAGAATTCTGTATCTAACAAAACTGTTCTTCAAAAATGGAGGCAAAATAAAGGCATTCCCAGATAAACAAAGGCTGAGTAAATTTGTCGCTAGCAGATCTGTCTTGTAAGATATACTGAAGGAAGGAAGTCCTTCAAGGAAAAGACAACCAGAGAGCAACACAAATCCACAGGAAGAAATGCAGAGCAGTGCAAATAATAAATACGTAGGTCAGTATAAAAGACTCCATTAATACATCTTTTTCTCATCTTTCCTCAACTTCTTTAAAAGACATAAGATTTGGGGCCCCTGGGTGGCTCAGTGGGTTAAGCCTCTGCCTTTGGCTCAGGTCATGATCTCGGGGTCCTGGGATGGAGCTCTGCATCGGGCTCTCTGCTCACTGGGGAGCCTGCTTTCCCCCCTCTCTCTCTGCCTGCCTCTCTGCCTGCTTGTGCTCTCTCTCTCTCTGTCTGTCAAATAAATAAATAATAAAAGGCATAGGAATTTATGAAATAATAATGTTAATACCGTATTGTAACATTTATAACAGGTAGTTTCAATATATATGACGATAATAGCACAAAGGTAAGAAAAATGGCATGATATTAGAGCAAAGTTTCTAAATTTTCAAATTAATATTCATCTGAGGAGGGCTTTCATAGGCTATAATGCATATTGCAATCCTTCGAGTAGCCACGAAGAAAATAACACAAAAGAAATATAGTAAATCTACAGAATCATGGAAATACAGTAAATCCACTAAAATATTTGTTCAATACAAAGGCCGCAGTCAAGGAGGAGCAGAGAGCCAAATAGGACAGGAGATGTATTGGAAATCTAAGGCAGGTGTTTGGTAAAATTTCCCCTCGTCCTGCTCTTGTGTGATTTTAGTAAAGAGGGAACTGAAGGTCTGTAATAAGCAGGATGGTCTACTTAAGTTGTGGACCAAAGTCAAGATGAAATGCAGGGTCCCTGTTTGAAAAGTATTAGGAATTTCAAGATGGTGGCAGCAGATTGTAAAGAAAAACAAGGGGTCCTTCTGAGCATAGTGCTCTGTGACCACACAAGTTCCTTACCTATGAAGCTGACCTGTGACAAGAGGTTGCCATATCCCATTTTCCTACCCATTTCATAATCTTCCTTTGGGGACACAGTACCTTCAGTTCTAGTCCTTCCCTGTTGTCTTTTCCTTTCCCATCCTTGAATCTCAAATTTGGGAAAGGCTCATCCTTCACAATTCAAAGTCCAAGAGACGGGATCTAATCTCTCACATCCACGTGAGGCAGCTGTGACTACACATTGCCACACCTTATTTTGCATTAAAACTTGTGGTTCCCTTACTTGTGCTGACCCTGTGGTTTCCAAGGGCAGTTGTCATTGTCCGCAAAGGCAGTCTCCGAAAAGAACATCCTTCCGGTAGCTGATATTCCTGAATTCACCTGACAATCTGTAGTATACAGGGAACCCAGGAAGGGGGCATGGGCACCATGCTGGGGCAAGCTGATGGGCCTGTTAGGGTGGCCGTTATCTCGTGGCTCAGCTGTGCAGTGATCTCATCGTGTCTTCATAATTAGGCTTTATGACTACCATACTAATAATTGGCAGGAATGCAGTTTGCTGTTCTCACACTTGAGAGCACTCTGTGAGATCATGGCCCTAAATCATGCAGTCCAATCCTACTCCGGCTTTGACAGGTAAATTTTGCCTGCTTACAGTTTACGATAAACGGTGGTTCCCCTTTGGTCCTTCAGACCGTTGTCATACTTGCTGTTCTGGAAAAAAAGTAAGTGAATTTGATGGTGAGCCTGAAACAAAGTTGTCACCCATGAATATTATGAGTATTTTTGGTTTCAAGTCAGAGAAAATCTGGCTCAGAACTGGCTTAATTAAAAAAGGCAATCATAGACTCTCAGGTAACTAAAAAACCCGGAAATAGTCCAAGCTTTGGAATACATTTTAAGTGGTTGAGTTATAGCAACAAAAACAATTTTGTTTGCTTGTTTTTCTTCTTGATCTTCTGTGGTATCTTGCTTAATCCTATGGCTGGATTTTTTTGGAGATCCAGAATGATTTCTCATACCTTCTTGATCCTTCTTAGGCTGTGTAAATGCCCAGCAAGAGAGAATTATTTTCCTTAAAGCTTGCTGAGCTGGAAAGCATTGTTCCCAGAAGTCCCAGCAGACATCCCCTTGTCTGTCATTGGCCTGCACCCTGTCTTGGGCTTGAACTGATCACTGTGAAAAGATCAGTGGGATGTGCTGATTGGCTTAAAGCAGTTGGGCTTCTACTCTAGAGCTGAGAGGGCTATGCTTCCCCTAAGCACATGGACTGCATAGGAGAAGCAGTTCCCAGATGGAGAGAGAATGCTGTGTGCTGGGAGGGTGAAGGCATCAAAAGCCCATTACCCCCACCAATGGGAAACATTGACTATTGTGAAGTCAGTGACCACCAGGCCCTGAACGCCCCTCCATGTGACTATAGGGCCAGAATGTTGAAGACAGCTGGGAGGAGGTGCTCGGAACACTGGGCTGCCTTCTACCATCTAGCTTGCGGTCCAACATGTGAGTAATACCAATACAAATGAAAAGTCATCGAATGTGCCCAATTGTGAATATCATCCTGGCAGACACTGACTGGGAGGTAGAGTCCTGGAGAGGTGTTTATTTTCTGATATGAAAAAAGGTAAGGGGAGCCTTTCTTGACATTTTTGGATAGCCGGTAGTAAAATTAACCTCTACCGTCATGCACCCCTGGGGAAAGTGCACAGGAAAGCAGAAACTGCAAAGACTGAGCCTTAACTACCAAGGAGAAGAAAGAGTGAATTGATGTTAAGATATTCACTTATTGCACTGGTGTTGATCAGCACCTGCTGCGTACTTGGCCCTGACCTAGACGCTTTACAGGATACATTGAGTTTAGTATAGTGTTTCAGAACACAGGCCTTGGTATGTCTCCAATCTGGAACTGAATCCCAGCTCTGTCATGCTATCTCTCCAAGCCTCGGCTGCCTCATGTGTTCGATGAGGGAATACCTACCTCTATGGTCCATTGTGAATATCAAATAACATAAAATAAATTGGAAAAAAATAAAGCATTCACCCAGGTGACTGGCACATTTGTAATCACAAGAAATGGCAGGTGTCTTAATCACGATTAAGAGCACTAGGGGTGTTACACTTGAAAGGTCAGTAAGACAGCTGCTGTTCTTTGCATGCCCGTCAAGGAGAGGAGACTTGAAATGTGTGCAGGGGCTGAATGCTGTAGGAGAAATAGGGATAAAATGACAGAACTTTGCAGGAAGATGGAAGTTTTCAGCGCTGGTAGGCAAGAAGCCTCCGTGATAGGCATTTTTTTTTTTCGTGATAGACATTTTATTGCAAAAGCTAGTGGACTAGTGTTTAACTTTAGGTGACATCTTCTGGGTCTTTTCTCTTACGACTCTTTAAGAAACCAAATCTTAAGTGTCAGTACAAAAGCTATAAGAGCAAGCTAGGTGAGTAATATTGACACTCCCCTAAGAGTACATTCTCTCCAGAGAGGGCAAGGTGCCAGATGTCTCCATTGCTCTGTCCTGCCTCGTGTGGGAGATGAGACCACATGGCAAAAGGAGTAGCTGCTTTATTCCTGGCTTAGAATGGGGCTATTAGATTATACTCCCATAGGCATTTGGTAATCTGTTTAACTGAGCTCAGTCGTTTGTCTTGTTTGCTGACTACTTAGCAGATGGATTTGTGATTTTGGTAATTACTATATGAACGTTAATAAGACATGATATCTTTTATTAATTACTACTTTGTGTGGTTTGTTTTTCAAAATAGCAAAAATGAGGTGACTCACAAATATAAACGAGTCACAAGCCTTAGATTTGCAGAATTAGCATTTGGAGGTTATTTGTTTTGGAATGGATGTCCCCTCTTGAATTTTTCACTCAAGAACAAAGACCAGAGCCCCTGTATTGTACTCTGCACCCTAGAAAAGGCTAATTTGGTCTGCTCAGCCAGAAACTACTTAATTTAGAGAAGCGTTCATTTATACCTCTTCCATTTTAATTCTCTCCAAAGAGGTTTTGCTGTTTAAAGGATAAAGTACTTCCGGAGAAGTACTTAAGTTATACTCTAAGAGTCAATTTCTCATAGAATTAAATGAGATTTGGACCTGATTTTTAAAGGTAAATGGGTACCACTGATGTATCCACTCCCCCAACACACACACACACAGACATACACACACAGAGCAGAGCATAATAGGGCACAACAGTGAGCCAGAGACTGGGAGCAGATTGGTAGAAGTCTCATTCTGCCCTGTGGCTCTCCCCTCCATACACAAAAGCATCAGCAAGCCGTCCTGAAAAGCCATTTCCTAGTAGGAACTGGAAGTCCCACAGTTATGTAGCAAAAAACCAGCATCTCCTCTGGGGTAGCTCAGTCGGAAAGTACTTCTGAACAAAGCAATCAGGTGGCGTGTTGTTACTGCCCTCCCTGAAGAACTCGTTTAATGACTCCTAGGAGGGTGCAGTTTCCTCTAAAGATCCAGTGCCGACGGTGCTTCGAACTGCCTGCACGTCCCAGTGTTGACAGCGTCAACAAGCATTTCTTGAGCACACACTGTGTGCCTCTCACTGTATTGGTCTTGGTGAAGGCTTTATAGGGCACGGTGAAGACAGCCCGTGCCTGGAGGGATCAATCACCCATGTCCCTGGTGATTACAGGGGCAGACACGGTGCTGGGCTTTTGCACGAAACTTAAGCCAGCAGAAAGACTCAACGGAAGAGTCTGCTCATCTCTCTGTCCAGCTACCTTTTCAGGAACTCAAGTAAATCCTAATAATTATTATAACTTTCATTTATGAAGAGCTGATGTATGCTACATAGTATGTTAAGCAGTTTACATGCATTTTGTCTCTGGCTCTTCACACACACACACAACCTTTGGTAATTATATTTATAAGCCCATTTTATAGATGTGCACATTCATCAAAAATCACACTGTTATTAATCAGCCGTGAAGTGTCAGTGCTGTGTCAGCGACTGCCATTATATACAAAGTAGAGTGACTTAATTTTGAAAATTAATATTAAATTCAATGGCCTGGTTTGTTTGTTTTTTTTTTTTTAACCTCCTTACAAGCCACAAAATTGGGACTACTGAGCTGTTTCCAACTTTAGAGCTGCTCTTCTGGTATAATCTATAAATTAAGCACAGAGCTTTTCACGTGACCACATAGCAAGAATCTAGGGATACCGGCTGGCTGCCCATGGGGACCTCTTAACAAGCTGTGTCCAGTTGGGACAGGTGAATCTTTCAGTGGTGCTTCCTTGAAAAGATGTGTGAAGTGGGCCTGATAGGGGCATCGGTGTGGGAGAAAGTGTGGATACTCCATCGGGTCTCAACTAGGTGGTCTTTGGCTCTGGCTCCGTCTTTGTTGCCTGGGCAACCTCTCTCAGAATGTGAGAAACTCACTTTCCCTATTTTATGGAGATCTGTGGGAAGAACTAAAAGTTGTAGCTATGGGTTACTTATTATCCACCACCTACAGCTGAGAGATCACAGCAATATTTGGGGGGAAGCACACCATTGTGCCAAAGGTGCAGAAAGACTCAGACTCACCCAGCATCTCTCAGGTAGCTTTGAAATCAGATGGGAGAGAGATCACCTCCTTGAATCCCAGAAGTTTTCTATACTCAGTTTTTCTGTAAGAGGAATATCCCATAGTAATTTTCTTTATTTTTCCCGTTAGAGTTGGAGGAAGTTTTGAGAAGGCCATGCTGTGAAATGAGTGCAAACTGGGGTTTGGGAATCAGTCTTGAGTTCAGATTTGAGCTTCACCATGTGCTAAGTGTGTGTCTTTGGGCAAGTTACTTAACACTTTTTAATCTGTTTCCTCATCTACAGAATGGAAATGGTCAAATATACATCTTGCATATAATTGATTTCCATTTATTCATTCAGGGTCTACTCTAGGCTATTGGCTCCGTGTGAGGGTAGCAACTGTGATAAGAAGGCTCGGCGCCTGCCAGCCTTCGCAGAGGTTAAATCTAGCAGCAAAGATATCCAACTAGTCACTACAGGTATTGAGTTATAAAAGAGGAAACAGAATGAATCAGGGAAGCAAACAACAGAGAACTTTATCTAGTTTAGGTGGAATTGGAGATCGGTCTCCCTGAGAGAAAGATATTAAAGATTTGAGGGAAAGTTCAAGTTATCCAGGTGAAGAGTAGAAGAAATACATTCAGGGAATGTATTTAAAAGCCTATAGGCAAGAGAGAGCACAAAAACTTGGAAGAACCAGAAGTGTTTGAGTACAGGTGAAGCCAAACCATTCACGAGAGGTGCAGAGTACATAAAATGAGGTTGAGAGGCACAAAGGTTGATGGCGCCTTAGAGGGTCTCATAAACTCTGTTAAGACGTTTGGCCTTTATCCTAAAGGCAATGCAAGGTCCTTAAAGGGTTTTAGTGGGAGTGACACAGGGAGGAGTTGTAAGGATGGAATAAAATAGGGCGTACAAATAGGGCTTAGCACAGTGTTAGCACCTCGTCCCCCCCCCCCCCCCCCCGCCCCCATTCAGTCAGTGGTATGTGCTGTTGGTACCCTTCCCAACTTCTTCATTACTCTTAAGATTACCAGCTTCAGTTTAAAGGTCGAAGTCTCGCCGTGCTCTGTGGAAAGAGACTTAGGGTGGTTTGTTATGGAGCAAATATGTTCGTTCTGAAAGGCCTGTAAAACTCATCTCGACACCATGCAGAAAGAGGTGGGAAGCCCAAAGGCAAATTTCTCTTCATGTATCTTCTTCCTCTTCTTCCTCCACGCCTCTGCCTGCCACCTCCTCGGTGAGTTCTCATGCAGTGAAGTCATCCTGCTTTCTGGCATTTCTGTCAATTTCATAATGGTTTCTTTGCCGGAGCCTAAATACAAAAATGCAGGTGGGCCAGATGATATGTTTTCAAGAGAAGGCAGGGGGGCGGGGAGGCGTTCGCATGCTCACAGTTTGAGAGCACCCGTGAAAAGCACAGGTAGGCTGCAGAGTGACACAGGTCCCTCTGTGCCTGAGATGACTCACTTTTGTTTCGGCCGAGGGGAGATGTCAGATTACTTGGTACTTTACTTTTAAATAAATACTTTGCATCCTCGGGTCGCAGATACCATGACAGGGCTCAGTAAAAACTGAGGAAAGAACTAAACATTTTTATGGTCATTAGACTGTTCACTTTCCTTGTCCTCTGATCTGGCTGCATCTAGGTTATAGAGGAAGACTGGGCTGAAGGGCCAAACAGGTTGAAGGTGGTGGTCACTGTGGTATTAGAGGGAATATGGACTGGCAGCCAGGAGACAGATCATTTATTTATGTGTAGCCCTCCTTGTTTGCGAAAGAATGTGAAGAGGCCAAGTCGGTTATGTTTTGAAACTAACTCTGCTATTAACTGTGTGTCCTTGGGAATAACTTTGAACCTCTCTTTAAATTTTTTTTGAGGGGCGCCTGGGTGGCTCAGTGGGTTAAGCCGCTGCCTTCGGCTCAGGTCATGATCTCAGGGTCCTGGGATCGAGTCCCGCATCGGGCTCTCTGCTCGGCAGAGAGCCTGCTTCCCTCTCTCTCTCTCTCTGCCTGCCTCTCTGTCTACTTGTGATCTCTCTCTGTCAAATAAATAAATAAAGTCTTAAAAAAAAAAAAAAAAAAGTGAATTTAAATTTTTTTTGAAGATTTTATTTATTTATTTACTTGTCAGAGAGAGATAGAGAGAGCACAAGCAGGCAAAGTGGCAGGCAGAGGCAGAGAGAGAAGCAGGCTCCCCGCTGAGCAGAGAGGCCAATGTGGAACTTGATCCCAGGACCCTGGGGTCATACCTGAGCCGAAGGGAGTGGCTTGATCGACTGAGCCACCCAGGCATCCCAACTTTGAACCTCTCTATAAGTAAGGATTCTTATCTATAAAATGAATTTCTTAATTAAACACAGAATAAATGATGGACACCAGTAAGCAGGGATTCTCCTTTTCTTGGCTCTGAGAAATGTCCTACTAGGCATGACTCCGCCCTAAGGCACCTACAGGCTCTTGGTGAGAAAAGCGCAAACACAGGTAATGACAGTTAGGAGAGCATACACCTCGAAGGATAGCACCAGAAAACAGCATCGCTGCTGCTCAGGTGAATGAAGAAAGTCAGCACAGTTTAGCTCTGGAACACAGGCTTGGAATCAGGACAAGTCTGACTTAGAATCCTGGCTCTATCACCTACCCATGTGTGCATTCATTCATTCATTCCAGGTATCTTAGATGCCAATCATATGCCAGATACTGTGTTTGGTGATGGGGGTACAACAGCAGCCAGGACATAGAAAGATGGAGAGAAACGACTTACTTTTTTTCCTCTGTCACTCTCTACTGAGTGTATATACTTGTAATCATTGGATTAACTAGCTGTATGATGAGATCATACTATACCCTCAGAGAGAGAATGTTCTCTGAGTGTTCAAAACAATAGGTAACATCTGGTTAGAATTTTCTTTTTTGTTCTTCTGAGTTGGAAGGAATTTAAATAACTCAAATACAGTTTTAAAACATCAACACTTTGCCTCTTTTTGTTGTGGATTGTGCAGTGTTTGTACCAAATATTTGAGTACCAACTATGGGCCAGATGCAGTACAAAGCACTTCGAAGTGAATAAAGTTATTGATTTCCTTTAGAAGTGTTGTACTAATGCACTGTCTTCAAGGAGCTTTCAGTGGGAATCACAGCGGGCCCCAAAGTGAAAGTCATGTGTTTGACTTGTCCGGTTTTTATAAATGACTTCTCTATCATCCCTGGAAGGACAAGAGGCTTTTAGGGCAATAAGGTCTAAATTTCCTTAAGACAACTGGATTGCAAAAAGGCGTGAGGAAAGAAAGTTGCGGTAAAAGTGTAGAGATGGAGGTTTCCTCGTGTTTGTCTTTGTCCGTGGCTTTTAAACACTAGACAAGAGGAGGCTAGTCTAAGAACTAGGTCAGAGGGGAAGGAATGAATAGAAGTTGGTTTTTGCTATAGTGGCTCAGAATATGTAATAATATATGAACCAAATGAAATCGTATCCGGGCAGGGGACGAAGGGCAGTTAATCCATGAGTCACTCATTAAGGAAATGTAATAGAGCAGAGTCCTTCTTAAAGTCTGCACCTAGATGTGACAGCTAGACTCAGGGTAAGAGAACAGCAGCTTTAAACAGCCTTAATGTCCAGGGTGCTGAAATTTCACAGTGAGGAAACTCTTATGAAGAAGGCCTACCATTGGAGGTGGTATGTGCCCTGTGTGTGTGTGTGTGTGTGTGTGTGTGTGTGTGTGTGTAGGGAGGATAACTTCTCTTGACTGATGGGGTGGGAGAGGGAAAAGGTACATGAATGAGAGAGAGCTAGGGTTTGCAAAGGGCTGTGGGAAGAATGTTTTCCGTTAAATGCCAGGATAAGCAATTTGGAATTTATTCTGAGCACAAGGGAAGACATTGGAGAATTTTAAGTAGAGGAATGGCATGATCTAATTCATAATTGTTAAAAATGTTTTTCTCTAGCTACTTGCATATTATAGATTTCAAGGGACAAAAATGGAAGCAGGAGACCCAGTAAGAAGGCCATGCCTTAGACCAAAGGAGAGGCAGTAGGGATAGATAAAGACATATTCGAGAGCTATTTAGAAAGCACATTTGCTGGATTTGTTGATAAAAGACATTTGGAGGAAAAGAAAAAGGAAAGAAAAAAAATACATTGGATTTTAGCTTCAGAGTGCGTGCATTTTGACTGGGATATCCAGATGGGAATGGTTTTTATGGAAGCCACTGTTGATTCTAAGGCAGAAAGTGGTAGGCTAGTTAGCAAGAAACTTGTGAGCTAGGGAGGACTTCAAGTCCCTGGGCACCAAATTGTACCACACATGATGGGTCAACACCTAATAGGGCTCTTTGGCACTCCCAGTTGGGGTGCCAGATCTGCTTCCTACATCATCATGCAGCCAAAGAAGATGGCTGTGCTCATAAAACCCAGTCCTATAGTATTCATTCACTAGACATGACCCACTGATGTTTCGTGCTTAATTTAGGGCCAACGGCCAGCAACATATTTTTGCAACAATAGTAGTTTCATTGCTTCCTTTGGACACCTCATTTGTTCCCACATTGAAGTACTTTGTTTAGCAGGTTGTGCCATGAGATCAAATTTAGAGATAGTTGTGCACACACCCTAAAGTTGGAGGTCACCAGAGATGAGAAATGGTGCCCAGGAAAACACACGGACCATTAGCTTTTGGATGTGACCTTTATATAGATTGTAATAAGGTACCAGGATGCAGTCCAGTGGGACAGTTGTGTAAACCACCACCACCAACCCCAACCACTGCTTCCAACAGCCCTCACAGATGGTTTCTGAACTCAATTTACACAAGCTTGACAAAGGAAAACCATGCAGCTTTTTCTGCATTTCATCTTGCTTTCCTGCTCATGATAGAAGGCCTTCTTTAGGGGAAAGGGAAAATATACTGCAATAAATCTTTAAAAGTATTGTAACATTCAAAATGTCAATATTGATTTGAAATGATTGCATCATTTTCTGAAATAATGATTTGTGTGAGGAATGTCATGAATTCTAATTAATTTACATATGCATTAAAGTCCACTTTTGAAGAAACCCTCTTTTCCAAACATTAGAAATTAAATATTTATACTTGTTGTGATTTCATATATACATACTTAATATTTTCTCTCAAACCCACCTGCTCTCCACCGTATGTCATGTTCTCTGCTGATTCTTTATAACCCATAGATTTGGAGTTGGTTTAGCCCCAGCGAAAAATCCCACTGAAGACCACACAAGTGGCAAGTAGAAAGCATCAGCTAGTTCCATTTCAGCAGAACACAGGAGGTAATTTGAATTTAAATCGTCCCATTGCTTTTAAGGATCTCTCCTTACAGTTTAATCCATTAAAGGATTTAAGTTTAGCTTTTAGTCCTTGAACTTGAATTCTCGCCAGTAACCAAAACATATGTATTATGTTTATTTGAGATTATGGTCAAGTTCCTGAAATTCTCCATGTTTCATTCAGCTTCATTTTTTCGATTTAGAGATAATCATATAAGTCAAGAACCATGTCTTTAGGGTCTTCATGGGTAATGGTAACTAGGAGATCAGGAAACTGAGGGAGTTGTTTAATGTGAAAGATACTAAAAAAATATGGAAAACCAGGAAATAAAAAAAGAAGGCCTAGTATGCAGAGAAAATTTTTGTCTTCCTGGAAATACATAGTGGCCTCTATTTCTTTCCATTCATACTAAACAGAGAAATTCCTTTAATTTTTCTGTCTTGGGTATAGGGGTAGTTTGAAAGTTTGGTGTAAGATAACCAGTCACAGTAGTTATGGGAGACGATAGTAAGCCTTGGGAATCCTCCCTATCTTTCTCAAGTACAGGGCTTCTGCTCCGGTCACATGTGGAGAACACCTTTTCCAAAATTCCCATTCTTTCCCTCTGCCTTCTCCCATCAGCCTAGTAGTGATAACATGTATTTGTTTAGCCTGTTTTTTGTGTGTGTTGAGTACTTGGTTCCCTTTGCACCTCTGAGCTCATAGCAAATAGACACTTCTAGCCAACTAAAAATTCAGTCTTGCCTCCAAAATATGTTACCCTTATGACCAGACAGTCTCCACACAACTACATTTCAAGAATGGCTGAATGAAGCATTAGACGGGGACCTACCTACTAGGCTGATCACATGGTATTTTCAACAACATTTCCTGCAATGGATGAAAGTCCTTAGACAGATAGGATTTTCACATGCCAGTATATAATCTCCCAAAGAGTGTGGCACTCATCTGCCTTTTTTCTTACACTATTTCCATACTAAGTCTGATACTTAGCACACAGCAGGGACTTACTAAGTGTTGGGTATGAGTAAGTAAGTGAATGAATGAATAAATGAATGAATGAATGAATGAACAAGTGAATGTTGAAAGAACAGAAAAAATTGTGTACTAGGTCCCCTCTTGGCAAATGTGCCGAATGCCTCGTCATCCTTCCTCTACTCTTGCTCTCAATCATTGAGAAGACTGGCTTCCTCCCCTCTCCTATTCATTGTATAACTCCTATTCATTCTGAGGTGTTAGCTCAGAGTCACTTCATTCAGGCAGGGACCCTGGTTCCTCAAAGTAGAAGACCATACTCCTTAGGGTATCCTATACCTCTCATAGGAAACTGACTTAAATCAGTTACTGAAATACATTACTTAAATCAGAGCTCGGTGCAGTGGTTTGCCCTCCCCGTGCTGTGCTGAAACAACCCTCAGTGCAGAGTGTGTGCCTGTATTCACTGTGTATACCCTGCCAGATTTTGAGTGCTTCCTGTTCTAACGCTTGTTAACCAATATATATGCAAAGAAGGTGACTACCTATGGAGGAAAATAGGACCCGAGTGTGGCCATGTAGAAGGAAGAATCCTTTGGGCTCACTATGAGGAAAACAAGCAATAAGAATCTTTGATACTGTAACTTACAATAGGAAACAGGTACATTTGGTCTTCATCCCTGTCTCTGGCACAGAGCTCCTGAAAACCTTGGAGTTGCCTGAGCAATGAGAGCCATAAATATGTCTTTTGTTGCATAAAGAGGTGACTTTTGGAGAATATCTAAGGCTGGATGGTGGTTGCCAGTTCAGCCAAGCATGTGCCTGAGGGTTAGAACTTCTGGTGGCACCCAACCTACGGGGAGGGGAGAGCAATTCAAAGTTGCAGGTGATTTAATCAATGATGCTTATGTAATGAAGTTTCCATAAAACCTCCAAAAGACAGGGTTTGGGGTGCTTCCTGCTTGGTGAACACATGGAGATTTGGGGAGAGTGGTACCCTCAGAGAGGGCACAGGAGCTCTGAGCCCTTTTCTCATGCCTTTGCCTTGTTCATCTCTTCCATCCGGCTGTTCCTAGCTTGTATTCTTTCATAATAAGCTGGTAATATACTAAGGAAAATGTTTCTCAGAGTTCTGTGAGCCACCCTAGCAAATTAATCAAATGGAAGGAGGGAACCTCCAATCTATATGGTAGATAGTATCAGAATTGAGTTGAATTGTAGCACAGCCAGCTGGTGTCCAAGCATTAGTTCATACAGAGAAACCACTCCTCCACATTGGAACTCGTCCCAGAGCCTTTTAGAACTGTTAATACAAAAGGCGCTAGTCTTCCATATGAGGGCTTGTATGCCCTGTGCCTGACTGAGAATAGTCTTAACAAGGAGGGAGAAGTGGCAGTATTAATTTTACATCAATTACTAAGCACCCATTGATTATAAATTACTGTGCTGAGGATAAATTGCCAATCAAAGCAGAAAGGGTTCCTGTCCTCTTGGAGTTTAACATCTAGTGGGAGAGAGAGATAAATAAATGTGTAAGAACCAACTGTGATTTATTTGAAACACCAAGAAAATGTCTGACAGATCTGAATTAAGCCCTAAAGAAATGATGGAGTGTAGAAGGGGGTTAATTATGTGAAAAAGGACAGCATTTTTAGATGAGGAATAGCCTGTGCAAAGGTCCTGTGGCAGACAGAGGTAGATGAGCATGTTGTGTTCAAGAACCTGAAAGAAGACCAGTGTGATTGATGTGCAGAGGTTTTCAGGAAGATTATTAGAAGATAAAGCTGGACGATTATTAGAAAATAAAGCTGGAGAGTATGCAGGGACCAGAACAATCTAGGTTTGGGGGACATGTTAATGATTTTCTACTTTATTCTGAAAAGAGCCTAAGAAACAACTGAAAAGCTAGGTGTAACACAATCAAATTGCATAATACAACATTATTGTTTTAGTCTGCTTGGGCTACCATAATTAGGTGGCTTAAATAATAGAAATTTGTTTGTCACAGTTCTGGAGGCAAGTCCCCAAGATAAGGGTGCTAGGATGATCAGGTTCTGGCAAGAGCCCTTTTCCTGTCTCGCGTAGAGCTACCTTTTTGCTGTGTGCTCAGATTCTTATAATGATACTAACCGCATCATGGGGACCCCACTCACATGTCCTCATCTAATCCCAATCACGTCTCGAAGTTCCTACCTCCAAATAACTGTCACTCGGGTGTTAAGGCTTTAACATATGAATGGGGGCAGGGGACAATTGAGTCCATAACAGTAATATACTATATTAATAACAACATCATTGAACATTGATTGATGCTTCCTATGGGCCAGGCAATATGTTTAAGGTATGAATTATTTCATTTCCTCCTCAGTAGACCACCATGAGGAAGGTTTCTCATGCCAGCACATTTTAGCGGATAAAGCAGGGGATGTTCTGAGATCAAAGCCAGGACTGGAGTGAAGCAAACTACGAGCCTATAGCACAGAAGTTAAGGAAGAAGGGACTCAGTCACAGGCCATGCCACAAGCCTGAGAGGCAACACCTTACACCTTACATTTTGTGCACTTTGAGACAATTCACTTGTCTCAAATCTGGGTCAAGCAAACTATCCTGGGTTACTTGGAAGTTCATAAATAATCAAAGCAGGTTTCAAATCCAGGGCCGGTGAGCTCTTTAAGAGGTTTTCTGTCTCTAGAATTTTCTGAATTTCCAAATGAACACTCTGCTGCCCACCTCATTGTTGGCCTCCCATAAAAATGAAATTATTTGCCATGAAAGATTAAATTTCATATTAGGCTTCGAAGTGTAAATAGCTTGACTTGGCTGAAATGAATTCAGAAAATGAAAACTGATAAAATATAGTATTCACCCCGTGGAAGGGACTGTCTCAACATTATTCAGGAGATGAGAAAGAACGAGTCAAATATTTAAAAAGTAAACAGGTTTTCTCGTTAATTCTAAGCCAACAAAATGAAAATTAAATCTTCCAGCTGCAATTAGATAAATAGATGTCAATCAGATATGAAACTGGTAACGAAATTAGCCATGGGGTAGTCCTTAATCTGTTTGGGCTTTTTTTGTGGGATGGTATAAATGTAATCTGTTATCAGCACAGGTATGATTGAATTATTAATAATATTGTGCAAGGCCACCTAGAAACCAGAGCTGGGGGACTCTTAAATCTATTCTAATTGAAACAGAGAATCAGCAGACTGGAAAAGACCCTGACTCTTCTCGAGATATGTCACAGTATGTGACACAGAGAACACGTGGGGAGTTTGCAATGCAGTGGCAGCTGCAAGCTGACCTTTCGGCAAATTTAATCTGCAAATGGGTTCCTGCTTAAGATAGTTAATGCCTTCTATTATTCAGGAGGCTTCCTTCTATATTTTGGAAAGGCAAGTTAAAAGTATTTCATGCAAGGGTGTTATGCTGATTGTCTAACGAACAGGAAGATTATGGATGCAAATAAATCAGGTTTCTAAATGAAAGGTTTTACTGACCTCTTAAGAGGATAGTAATACATGCATAATTGTGAGGAAAATGCTCCCGGACCATCATGAGAAGAAAAGGGTCACACTGTCATTCCTGGAAGCATATTGAGGTTAGAATAAACATCCAGGAACACCCAAGAAGCTAAGGAACTGAACTCCAGAACTGCTTGACTCAATACTAAGTTGCTCCCTTTCTCCTCTGATTTCAATGGGGGTAGGATATTATACCCTAGGAGGATGGATGAGGTCCTCAAGGGACCCCAAGTAAGTCACTTAATCTCTCAGTGTAAATTTCAATTGTGGGACTAGTTGGTGGTTAGAAACAGTCAGGGTCACTGACCGTGCTTCTTTCTGTGACCTCCCACCGCCCTCTCTTAACCCCCGAGGGAACTCCTCTTCCACTATTGCTTCTCCATGGACCATCTGCCTTTTCTTGGGTGACTATCTCTACAAGCTGTACTAAAGGATCTTAAAGTAAACCTAAAAGGTTAAGAGCATGAGTTTTACGTTGAGGGGAGCATGGAATGAACCCCCCAAACTGGTGCCTACTAGAATTTGCCCTCGGGCAAATCCCTCCATACTCAGGTTACGAGCTTCTTCTCCTACAATGTGGAAACAATAGTATGAATCTTGAAGGGCAGAGATCTCTAAACTTGCTTACTTCCCAGAGCCCTTATTGTCTTAGTAATTCTTTCACAGATCCCCTAGGCCAAAAAAGTATCTAACAGTATCTCTGTTAAGTAGCTCCAAACAACTTAATACATATTTTCATCCAGATAAGTGAGTAGCATTTTGAAAAAATAAATATAATTTAGGAGGAAAAATTTAATTTGTATGTCATCACAAGTACCTGTTGAGCACTGAAAAATTTCCTCAAACTTGGAACCAGATTTGTGCTTCCATATTAATTTTCAAACCATAGTTATTTTGAAACAGCCACCACTGAAAACTAAGCTTTGCAGCAATGTGACATATAGCACAATCTGATGTTGAAACTCCGATATACCTCATGCTAACGGTTTGTATGGCATCTGACAGGTGCGTTTCCTTCAAGAATGTAATATGTGCCACATCACCCCTGGGAGTTTGCTGTGGTGTCCAAGGTATCTCATGTCACTTTGGGTACCACGGTTTGGGGGATCATATCATTTGATTTTAGAGGACAAAATATGGGAATGTATATAAAGAGCTTGACCTCTGGGCATGTTCATGGCTTAAAATGTATAGTTACCATAGCCCACCAACTCACTGATACAAAAATGCATCTTTGTTTATTGATTTTAACTTCCGCTTCTGCTGATATCAGAAGAGATAGTCTTGCCACTTCATGGTAATGCAATGACTTTCATACTTAAACTGATCATTTAAGATCTAAACAATCAATTTCACACATACCCAACCACCCTGTACCTTTCCCTTTCCCTATCAGAATGGAGTCCCTGTTCCATCCTCTGTCCTCATGGGAATCAGCTAAGGAGTATTTACTTTTTCTGGCATCCCATATGGGCCTCTATCCCTGTGGTGCTGCCTTCCAGATATAACTCATCCTGTCCCTACTCCAGATGGCACTAATCTTATCCCCATGAGGCATAAAGCATCAAGTCCTTCCCAGGTGTTACTCATTTTATCCTTGACTCCAGGTGTAAACTCATTTCGTACCACTCCACAAGAGTAATTTATTTCTCCCTTCTCCTGAAGTAATTCATCTTGACTTCCTGATGGTGTCCTTTGATGTATATTATATTTTCTTAATTTTATTCTGTTATAAAATATGAATATTTTATTTTCTGTGTATTTTTTATTTTATTTTATTTTATAAAATTTGCTAGTTTTAAGTGTATAGTTCAATTAGTTTTGACGAGGGCATACAGTCTTATAACCATTCCCACAATCATTATACCAAATAGTGCTGTCCAATAGAAATATAATGTAAACCATGTAATTTCATTTAAAATTTTCTGGTCTACCTTTTTTAAAAAGTTGGAAAAAATGAGTAAATTAATTCTAATAATAAATTATATAATAATAATAAAATATATTTAACTTAATATATCCAAATATTATTATTTTGACATGTAATCAATATAAAAATATATCAACAAGGTATTTTACATCTTTTTTCACATTAATTCTTTGAAATTCATTGTGTATTTTACCCTTACAGGATATCACAATTCAGATACAAAATTTTCATCAAAAATGCATGATTTGTATTTAGATTTTATAAGATTCACAGTCCAAAAAAAAGGATTAAAAGACCCAATTTGCTCCAAACATATTTAAAGTTTTCCACTGTAACTTTTAGTTTCATTTATATTTAATTTATATTATTTATAATGAAAAATCCAGTCCCTTGGTCATATGAACCATATGTCAGGCACTCAGCAGTCATTTGTGGCTAGGGGCTACCATATTGGACAGCACAGAAAATATTTCCATTACCCCAAAAAGTTATGTTCTGCTCTTTTGAAATCAACCCTTTCTTCCCACCATCTGGCACTAGGAACCAGCGATCTGCCATTTGTCACTGTAGTTTGTCTTTTGCAGAGTATCACATTCATGGTATCATACAGCATATAGCCTTTCATTTTGCAATTCTTTCAATTACCACAAGGTTCTGAGATGTGTCTAGGTTAGGCTCATCAGTGGTCACTTCCATTTAGTCGTTGCATAGTAAGTAGTATATTGTTAGGACTGTGGCATTTATCAGTTGGTAGACGTTTGGGTTGTTCCAGTCTTTGGCTATTATGAATAAAGCTGTTAGGAACATTCAAATACAAATATTTGTGTGGACATATGTTTTTATTTCCCCTGAATAAATGTCCATGAGTGGACCGAATAGTGCGTGTTTATAGGAAACTACCAACTATTTTCCAGAGTGTGATTTTGCATTCCCACCATTCTTGCAGGAGCTTGTCAATTGCTCCACATCCTCACCAACACTTGATACCTTTCACCTTCGCAATTCTCACAGGTATACAGTGCTCCTCATTATGGTTTGAATTTGCATTTCCCTATTGACTAATAGTGTTGAACATATTTTCAACACTATTAGCCAACACTAAGTGTTCGAACATTTGCCATTTGTACATTTTCTTTGGGTAAGTATCTTCAACTATTTTGCCCTCATCTTATCAACTTGTCTTTTATCCTTGGGTCGTAAGCGTTGTTTTAAACAAGCTGGGTAGAAGTTCTTTATCAAGTGTGTTTAATTTATGTTTTCTCCCAGTCCTGGCTTAGGTGTGACTTTTTTCTATTTCCTAACATTGATGTTATTTTCTGTCACTGGTGAATGTGGTCATGCAGTATCTTCAGTCCAATGTTCACACGCTCGTTTAACGCTTGGCAACTTTGGGTCTACCAACACGTTCTTAACTGTTTTTGCTTTTCTCTCAGGAAGCCATGGAAATTTCCAGCATTCTCTTTCACCTGATGCTGGGCTTGCAGGACTCCAAGCAGATGTACTCAGCAGTCTACGTGAACAATTGTCACCACTGTCACTCGGGCCCCATAGTTGTTAGACGTGAGGTTTCTCTGTCTCCAGAAAGTTTACAACCGTATGGCTATCCTTTAGAACTTGAGACACCAGTCCCCACTCTTGTCTGTGAGATTTTCCATAATCTGTGATTTCTACCACTCATCTGCCTTGCTCAGGACTGAATTTAATGAGCCTTATCATAAATTCAGGGGACATCCAATCGTAGACTTGCCCATCTGATCTTCATGCTTCCTGCCACTTGGTCAGACTTTGGTTTCCTTTCATAATAGTGCTCTTATGCAATCGGCTTGCATTCTTCCCTTTTTTTCCTTCCTCATAGAATATATGCCAAGCTTTCAATCTGGCAGGCATTGGTACTCAGTATTTAAAGCCAAGCTTTTGATCTTCAAAAGTCCTTTTTATTCCCCTCCCAGGCACCAGACTATAAGATTAATATCCCTGCCATAAGTTCTAAAAGTGTAGTTAGAAACTAAGAGAGAATAGAACGCTTGGGTCTTTTGAGGTCTGCCTTCTTTGGTTCTGGGGTGAGTACACAGAGAGGGCTACCTCTAACGCCTGAATGATGGGTCTAAGGAAGAGAGAGAGAGTCACCACATACCCCACCCCACCCCTCCCCCCGCAATTCTACAAAATATGATCTTACTGCTGTTGGCTCTCAGTAGGTAAGAAATTCTCTAAGACAATAGTCCCTGCGGAGATAAGGTCACTAATGACTCAGAAGCTGAGAAGCCAGAGCACATTTGGAAAATGACAATAAAAATGATTGTTATGTTGATGAGGGTAATGGCAGAATTTCCCTGTTGCTACACGTTTACTTGTACCAATTCTGGCTCAAGCATTTTGGTTTTATTAGCCTACAAGGTATTTAATTATTATTTCCATTTTGCTATTGAAGAAACTCAGGATTCTGATGTAACTTTAACTTTCCTGAGGTCAAAAGGTTTTCAGCACCTCCAGGCCAACCTGATTTTAAACCATATATTCCTAACCATTAGGACTGTGGTTCTCCAGTGATTTGAGGATACTTTTGCAACCTTAAAAATTATTGAGGACCCCAAAGATCCTTAATTTGAGTAATTGCCTTCTTATACTTACTTTATTAGAAATAAGAAACAGATTTTAGAAATGTTTATTAATTCATTTTTAAAAAGCAATAAAAATCTGGGCGCCTGGGTGGCTCAGTGGGTTGGGCCGCTGCCTTCGGCTCGGGTCGTGGTCTCAGGGTCCTGGGATCGA
Source organism: Meles meles (assembly GCF_922984935.1). Taxonomy (NCBI): domain Eukaryota; kingdom Metazoa; phylum Chordata; class Mammalia; order Carnivora; family Mustelidae; genus Meles; species Meles meles. The sequence continues at coordinate 99,566,437 of NC_060068.1, forward strand.
GTCCCGCGTCGGGCTCTCTGCTCGGCAGGGAGCCTGCTTCCTCCTCTCTCTCTCTGCCTGCCTCTCTGCCTACTTGTGATCTCTCTCTCTGCCAAATAAATGTAAAAAGCAATAAAAATCCTTTGCATATTAATACCCACAACATACTTTTGTGAAAAATTACTATATTTTTAAACAAAATGTTAGTAAGAAAAACAACATTGTTTTATATTTTTTATAAATCTCTGTAATGTCTGGTTCATAGAGGACAGCTGGGTTCTCATATATGCTTCTGTATTCAGTCTGTTGTGATATCACACATCATGTAGCCTCTGAAAAACTCCACTGAATACTCATGAGAATATGAAAAACGGGACTAACTTCCAAGTATTATGAAAACAGTTTTGATCTGTTGACTCCCTAAAGAGGTTTCAGAGACCCCTAAGGGTGCTCAGACTACAATTTAAGAATTGCTGCATTCAGATAATTACAAATGTATTAATTCCAGTGTAGCAAAAATCTATTACATGAAGAAGTGGGTAACAAGTGGGGAAGTGTAGATTAGGACAAGACCCTGAGAGGGTGATGACCAAATTAAGGAGTTGAGATGTCATTCTGAAAGCATTGAAATACCATCAGTCTGTCAATATAATGGGTTGGATAGATTCGAAAGAGTATAAGCAACCAGTAAGAACACTATGAAGAGGCAGAGGATCTAGACCTCTTAGGATTTTATGAAAAATAAATGTATTAGTTTATATAAAATGCACAGAACAAAGCCTGCTCTATAGTAAGCACTGTTAGAAGGGATTGCAATAGTTGTTGTTGTAGCAATAGTGCTATTGCTATTATTACTAATATTAAAAAACCAGTGATAAAAGCCAGAACTAGGCAGAATTAGACATTCTGCAGCAGGATGTAGTTTGTTAATAGGATGTGGTTGCTGAATGGATGTAGGGGTGAGGAAATTGAAAATGTAAAGGTAGAGATATTTTGCTCTTTGACTACTCTAGGGACCCAGGAAGTATTTGGACAAAGAGTTGATTCTCAGTAGGTATTTGAAGGGACTAGAGGGAGAGGAGAGCCGTGGAAAGAGATGAAGACTTTGGGGCAAGGAAGGTGATGTCTGTTGGTTTTGGTTTTGAGATGCTGTGGAACACACACATGATGAGGTCCTTAAGTAGATAAAACACAGAGCCATACACAAGTTCATGTCGCTGTTGTGCTTTAAGCTCTTCAAAGGGTTTTCAGCACAGCTTGAATTTTATTCTAATTTCCTACAATAGCCTACAGGCCCAGTGTGCTAATGGTTCTAATTAGCTTTCTAGTTTCATCTTGGTCCATCCTCCCTTTCCACTACTTTGGTCCAATATTTCAGTACCTTGAGCCCCCTAAACTGTTCCCCACCTCGGGGGTATTTACACCACGGTTCCCTGTTTTGCGAAGCACCACCTGTCACAGTACCTCTTCACGCAGCTGGATCTGTTGAATCCTCTGAAATCTTACCTGCTCAAGAGCCCTTCTCAGATCTTGCCATCCAAGCAAGCCTCCCTCCCCCTTGCATTCTTTTCTTTCACCAAATCCTCTTCATTATCTTCACAGACAGCGTTTCATGACGACAGAGACTTTCTATTTCATTCATCATCATTGGCATAGTGCCTAGGGAAGGTCCTCAGATATAATGCATATTTGTTTCATGAGTGAATAAATGGGATTCAGGAAATAGGCTGAAATAGAAAACGAGCATTAAAATGTAGGGGAAATCTGTGCTTGGGTTTGAATTTGTTTGATATTTTAAGTTAGCATCATTAAGCCAGTCATCTTTTTTTTTTTTTTTTTTTAAAGATTTTATTTATTTATTTGACAGACAGAGATCACAGGTAGGCAGAGAGGCAGCCAGAGAGAGAGAGAGAGGGGAAGCAGGCTCCCTGCTGAGCAGAGAGCCCGATGCGGGGCTTGATCCCAGGACCCTGGGACCATGACCTGGGCCGAAGGCAGAGGCTTTAACCCACTGTGCCACCCAGGTGCCCCTAAGCCAGTCATCTTTAATGAGAGTTTCTCCATTGCATTTGACTTGAAAATTGGGTGTACCTCAATCTGTGAAATCTCTTCAGTTGTATTTACCCTTTGAAAGTTGCCCAGGTAGTAACAATGACCTAACACTCCCTTACAAGTGGCTATGGCTTACCCTATGCTCTAAAGTCCCAGTAATGGATGACTCTCCTTACTTCCACACCATGTCAGCTAGTCCACCTTTGTGTGTTCAAAGGCCTGGTGCTGGGGCATCTGGGTGGCTCAGTCAGTTAAGTGGCTGACCCTTGATCTCAGCTTAGGTTTCTATCTCAGGGTCATGAGTTCAAGCCCTGCATTGGGCTCCACACTGGGAATGGAACCTACTTTTTAAAAAAATAATAAAAATAAATTAAAAAGTCAAAGACCAAATGGTATAGTCTAGAAAAAGAGTAGCAGATTGACTTAGGTGTAATTTCTGACTTGGCAGCTTTTTCACTGGGTTGACCTATTAAGCAGATCTTCCCTGGGAATGGTGAAATAATACTACCCTTAAAGTTTTCCTGATATTTCTAGTAAGGTATCTAGCAAAAGAGTGAGATAGCTCAATAAATTTTAGTTTTCCCAGTCATTCAGGCACTCAGTTGATAGTATAGAATTCTTATTTGAAAAGCATTCTCTCTTGGAATTTTGAAGTTGTTGATTAATTGTTTTTTATAAGGGACCAATATTGTTGAAGAGAAGATTCCAATCTAATTAGGAATGTCTTTCTGGCTCAGTCAGAAGAGGTCATGAGTTCAAGCCCTATATCGGGTGTAGAGAGTACATAGATAAGTGTTAGATAGATAGATAGAGTGAGTGAACCATACATTTGACCTCTGTTTTCTTCCAGGAAACTTTTAGGATATTCTGTTTATCCTTGGTGCTCTGCAGATTCAAAATAATTATGTAGTTGTCGGTCTTTCAAAAATTATCCTTATAGATACCCAATAGGTCTCTTCAATTTTAAAGACTCATATTCTTTAACTGGGAGAAATTCTCTTCAAGTATTTCTTTAATAATTTCTTTCCTTTTGATTTCCTGATCTTCCTGATACTTACTTCTTGCATATGGATGTTGGACTTCATAGAATAATTTCCTAATTTCATTATCTTCAATATCTCCTTTATCTTTTTGTCCTACTTCCCACACCCCCCAGCTTTATTAAGGTAGGATTGACGAATAAAACTTGTATGTGTTTACGGTGTACAAAGTGATGTTTTTATATAAGTATACATTGTGGAATGATGACCACAATCAAATTAATTATCAAACTAATTAACATATCCATCATCTCACATAGTTGTACTATGTGTGGTGTGAACACTTAGGATCTACACTGTTAGCAAATTTCATTTATACAGTACATAACCATTAACTATAGTCACCTAATAGTACAGCCACCTAATGCTGTTCATTAGGTCTTGAGAACATATTCATCTTGTAACTGAAAGGTTTTACCCTTTGATCAATATCTCTCCTTTTCTCCCATCCCCCAGCTTTAAGTAACCACGCTTATTACTGTGAGTTGGATTTTTCTCTCTCTTCCTTTCTTTTCTTTTCCTTTCTTTCCTTTTCTTTCCTTCCTTCCTCTCTCTCTTTCTTTCATTCTGCGTATGAGATTATGCAATATTATCTTTCTGTGTCTGTCTTATTTCACTTAGAATAATGTCTTCCAGGTTTATCCATGTTGTTGCAAATGGCAGGATTTCCTTGCTGAATAATATTCATTGTGTGTGTGCATGTGTGTGTGTACACATTAAAATGCTGTATTTTCTTTAACCATTTGTCCAACAGACGCTAGGATGTTTCTGTCTCTTGGCTACTGTGAAGAACACTGCAGTGAACCTGAGAGTACAAATGTATCTTAAAGATAGTGATTTCTTTTTGTCGTTGTTGTTTTTGGATTATAGTGGAATTGCTGGATCACATGGCAGGTTTATTTTTAATTTTTTGAGGAACCTTCATGCTGTTTTCCATCATGGCTATATCAATTTTACATTCCCTCCAGCAGTGCCCAGGAGTTCCCTTTTCTTCACATCCTCATCAATGCTTGTTGTCATTTGACTTTTGGAGAATGGCCATCCTAACAGGTGTGAGGTGTTAGCTCATTTTGGTTTTGGTTTGTATCTCCCTCTTGATTAGTGATTTGGGTACCTTTTTCTATCCCTGTTGACCAATTGCATGTCTTCATTCAGGTCCTGTGCTCAGTTTTGATTAGACTATTTGTTATTTGCTGTTGAGTTATAGGAGTTCCTTATTTTTTTTGATAAAAACCCTTTTACAGATATATTGTTTGTGGACATTCTTTCATTCCATAGATTGCCTTTTCATTTAGATTGTCTCTTTTGTCATGTAGAAACTTTTTTAGTTTGACGTACTCCCACCTGTTCAATTTTGCGCTTTAGCGTTATATCCCAAAAAATCATTGTCAAGATCAGTGTTAAAGACCTTTCCCTTATTTTTACTTCTAAGAGTTTTATAGTTTCAGGTCTTATGTTTAGGTCTTTAATCCATTTTGAGTTCATTTTTGTGTAGAGGGTAAGATGGGGATCCAGTTTCATTCTTTTGCATGTTACTGTTCAGTTTTCCCAGCACCATTTATTGAAAAGACTATCCTTTCCCCACTGTGTTTCTTGGCATTATCAAAAAATTTTTGACCATATATACATGGGTTTATTTCTGGGCTTTCTCTTCTGTTCTGTGACTTTTAACCCTCCAATGATATAAAATCAAATTAGCCATATTTTTTTTTCATTTCATGGTTTTTTTTTCTATCCTCTACCCTTTGCTTTTAATAACATCTTCCTCTTGGTTTGTTCATTTATTCTTTTTTTTTATTATTTCTGCATGTGCTAATTAGTATTTATTTATCTATGTTCTTAATAGTATATTTGTGTCTACCAGTATCTACTTTTATGTTTTCTTGATTTTTTTAATATTACACATTTTATTCAATCATCCAGATGATCTTACATTGCCTTGTCATATGTGAGAATGAATCAACAGAGCAGTTGAATGAACATGAATAGGATTTATCACTGGGTGTTTTCATAGTAGAGTGAGCAGTCAGGGAAGTGAACTTGCATTTGGGGATCTCTAAATGCCAGAAGGTAGAATGTTTCACTTTGGACACCCAATGCCCATAATCACCATTTTAGTATACCCCAAACTGTTTAAATTTTTTTCACCTCCCAAGGTGAAGAAGATAGAGTTGAACAGTGGGGATGAAAGGAAGATGAATCAATTTTTCTACAGATTTTATTTTAGCATCCTCTCCATTTTTTGGTCCTCCTCATACATCCTTTTTGGTATTTCTAAGTCCTGAACCTCTCCAGGTTTCTTCAAGGTGGATAAATGCTCTATTTTGCCTCATGTCACCTCTCCCTTTCATCATCATTATCCTTCTGTCTACCTTTCTTCTCCCAGAAACATGAAATCCATAGTTCACTTAATGCCCCGCACCTTATACTCTCTTTATTGTTGTGAGGTCAATCTGCTTTGCAACTTCACTGTCATTTAAGAGAGATCTTAGAAAAAAGAGATGATAAATGTATCTTCAGTTTACTCTTACCCTTAATATTCTTTCTCTGCTTTTCCTAAATCAGGGAAGACCATTATCTCCTTAAGAGACAAAGCCAGCCTCTCTCAGAGGGTCTACTTCTACATTCTCCAACACTGTTTTTTTTTTAAATAAATAAATAAACTAATTAATTAGTTTATTTATTTATTCATTTATTTTTACATAGGCATATAGGGCTTGACCTCACGATCCTGAGATCAAGAGTCAGATGCTTAACCGACTGAGCCACCCAGATGCCCCCCTACAACTTTGTTTTAAAGTAGAAAACCTTTCTTCTTTGACAGTTTGTCTCCACTTTTCCCCAGTTATACCAAGTTTCTCTATTTTCATGTATTAAATCCCCATTATGTTTTTAAATCTGGAGTATTCAGTACTCAATGAATAGGTATATAATGTTCTGAGTAGTAGAGAAGTGAATCACCAAAAAACAGAGAAAGACTTAAATTTTTTTTCAATAGTAAAAATACCCAAAGGTTTATTTATAGTGTCATGAACACTCAACATTACAGGACACTTCCAACTGAACAAATTATTTGAGAGAAAAATCATTCTGGTAACTATTTAGGTGTTCTTTTCAAAGAATTTTGGGGATTATAGCTTTCTGGGTTTTATATACTTATATACTAAGTATATACTTACTGGGTAAAAGAACTTCAACTGAGATTTCCATGGGGAAACGTAAATGAAACCATTATGGAGTAGTTGGTTAAGAGTCGAGTAATACTGGGTTCAAATCCAAGATCTACTCCATTCTGCTTGCTGTAAGATAACATCTCTGAGTTTCAGTTGCCTCAGTGATCAATGGCCCTAAGGATACTTCCCTTGTGAGGTGGATAAGAGAGAAAGAGAAGTAAAGTGTACATAAAGACGTAAGCCCAATGCCTGACAGGTGGTAAGCACTTGTCAATGGCAGCTGATTTGATCATGAGCTAGACAGCCTTTATAATGTAATTGCTTACCATCTTTTCTCAGATATGGGCAAAGAGGACTTCATGAACACATCCAGGTTTGTGGAACTCCCCAAGCCGTAGAATTAGCTTTCTTTAATGTCTCTCTCAGGCCCTCCCTCTGCCTTTGTTCAAGCTCATCTCATTTTGCTCAGCCCTGAATGTATTACAAAACTGAGCCAGGTGGCTATCTAGTCAGTACTATTTATACCCAGTGAACTGACAAACAGTAATGACTCCAAAAGATTATTTGTTTTGCCATTTTAATAATTACTTGCTGGAGAATCACCGGCTCATCTATGACATGACAAGTTTTGACATCTCCCAAGTATGTGCACGCTGTTGAATCTGTGAGTTTAGAGCTCTTGTCCTTTCCTGTGAGAAATCGACTTGCAGTTCCTTATTTGCCTAACAAGGTAGAGTCCAGGATCCAGCAGAGGTCGGATTCTTCTGATAACATTCACACTTGTTTCAAGGGAAGCTATAAACATATAAACACATTAGAAGGTGGTGTGGACATGCACAAATGTTGCTAAATTTATAGGAATGAATATATTCACCTCAGCATCCGAGTTGAGAACTACTTATAAACTGGAGAAAGAAAATCAGTTCTGATCTTTCATTTAATAAACCATGTTTTCTTTTCAAGCCCTACTATATACACAGTAATGAAATGAGCCAAGAAACTGCTGGTGAGACCCTGAGTTTTTAATTCATGAATACATTTAACATACTTTTATTTTGTGTGTTAGGCACAGTATTAGGCATTGGAAACCCACGGTGAATAAGAAGGAGACATGATTCTCTTGTGGAGTTTACTGTCTCTGAGGGAAGCAGTTACTAAATGAACCATCATAAACACAGATATAGAAATATAATGCAGTGAGAAGGATGGAGGAAAGACATATAGTGCCATGAGGATAACATAGTAAAGGAGCTGATTCAGTCTACTTTGGACAAATTCTTCTCTATGGAAAGGATGAGTAATCTGAAATGTGAAGGATAAGGAGCATTAACTGTAGGTGGAAAGGGAAAGAACATTCCAGGCAGATGCAAAGGCCCTGTGGTTGACGTGAAAAGGGCTTGTGGGGAATTGAAAGAACAATGAATTTTGATGTGGAGGACAAAGACAAGCGGAGAGGTGCGATCAAGCTCTAAATCCCTACTCTTTTAATATCCCAAGCTGCCTTTTTAGTTTTACTTGCATTCATCCATTTATTTATTCCTTGATTCATTCAGGCATTCAGCAAATGATTAGTCCACAGCAGTACTCTGTGGCAGGCCTGGCATTAGGCATAAATATAATAGTGAGTCCATAGCCCCTGGTCCCAGAGATCTCACAGGAAAAAAGACGATGATGCCCGGATGCTATGAGGTCACAGAGGAAAAGCATGAATCTCCGTCTACATTTAGGAAGCTTGGGGAGTACAGAGCAAGGATGAGAAGGAGGATAATTTCAAGAAGAAAAACTGTGTTCCAAGGTCCAGAGGCAAAGGAATCTTTGGTAAGACTGGGAAACTTTGAGAGGCTCATTGGACCTTCCGGTGTAGACTGTGAGATCCTTTTTGGATGAAATGAAGGTAAAGAAGTAGGCAGAAGCCTTCCCTAAAGGGTCTTTTAAACTGTGTTAAGGGTTTGGGATTTTTTCCCTCTAAGAGTCAGGAAAGTCACTCAGGGACTTTAAGCAGGGCAGTTGGCATAATCAGAACTTTAAGGTGATGGTACTTATATCAACATGGAGAATGAAGGATTTGCTAGGGAACTACTACAGGAATTGCTGGGAGATAATGGCCGAACTTAAACTCATGATGATATGAATGGATAGACAGGGACAGATTTCTTGGCTCCCAGGGAGCTGGAATTCATAAGAACTGGCATCTGACTAGATATAGGATAGAAGGAAAAGTGTTAAAAAATGTCTTTTGGGTTTCTGTTTTGGACGGCTAGGTGGACAGTGGGTACCACTCGAAAGATAGAAAACACAGAAAAATGAGTGAGTTGCTTAATCTATGTTATTTCTTATCTGTAAAGTAGGCATATTTTGATCTTCTTGTAGGATTACCTACAGTACACTAAGATGTTCAGAAAACATTGGCAATTATTTTTATGGCAAAATTCCATAGAAGCAGTTAACCACTGAAATCTAGTTACCAAGAATGTCAGAGAAAACTTTATAGGGCAATTGAGCTGAACCCTACTGAGTAACAGATCCCCAGGGCATAAATGAAGGGATGAGTGGTAGACAGCATTCTTGGAAGTGAGCATAGCAGATGCAGAGCTCAAAGTCCTTTAAGAAACTGGAAATAGAGGGGCGCCTGGGTGCCTCAGTTGTTAAGCATCTGCCTTCAGCTCGGGTTGTGATCCCAGGGTCCTGGGATGGAGCTCCACATCGTGCTCCCTGCTCAGTGGGAAGTCTGCTTCTCTCTCTCCCACTCCCACTCCCCCTCTTTGTGTTCCCTCTCTGTTGTCTCTTTCTCTGATTGTGGAAGCTCCATAAATCAAGCTGAAGAGTTTGTTTGTCATCCTACAGGCCAGCATTAGCCAGAGGTTTACTACAGAATACAAGTTTCTCGTAGGATGTTAGTATTATCAAATTAATATGGAAAATTCTAGTTTAAACAAAAATTAACTTCCTAGTTACAGGACTTCTTAGAGCTTTTCAACGTGATTGTAAGTGTACAAAAGAGACATACATCGTGACTTTATTTTTCTCTCAAATTCCACACCTCTTTGTCCAGAATGCTGATTAACACCTCAAAAGACACCAGTAGTTTGGTAACATTGGGTTTTGGAATGAGGAACCAACCACACAAGGGTTTAAAACAATGAGAGGTTCAGATCGATGAGTTATAAAGATCATGCTCCCTTAGTGAGGAGGGTGGGTTGGAAGGGGGTAAAGTCTAAATGCCTGAGGACCTTAAGAAGTTAAATAGAGAATAAGATCACAAATTCAGACAGGAGGCCACAGTGGAAGGGACACATGTGTTTGCACATGTGTGTGTGTGTGTTCACTTAGAGCATGTACGACTTATTGTTTGTACAAGCTAAAGAAGCCTTTATCAAAAAAGTTTTGGAGCTCTTGATCAACAAGAGAAATTCTTATTCCAAAAATCTTTTGTATTGGAGATGCCTTTTGATCCTCCCATCACCCCGGGAGAGACTTTAAAATCAGTTTCCCCAGGCGAGTATCAGAGGAGAGACTGGACTGCTGTTCCAAGCCGGTGGAAGGCAGACCTGGCCTCAGCTCTTCTCAAGGCAACCCCAGGGCTCTTTGCACTCTCTCATGTTCCTTCTAAGCTAAGACTTGAGAGCTATGGTTTGAAGGCTACGTAGCATTTGCATAGGTAGAAAAATAAGCAAATCTTTTTAGTTAGGAGGAGAAATGTAAGAAATGTAAGAAAAAACACAGAAGCAGAAAAGCACATGAAACATAGGAAGTGCCAATTTGCTGCAGGCTGGAATCTCTCTGTGAGTCCTCCCCCGCCCCCTCCCTCCCCACGACCCCACCCTTTCCCCCTCATCCTTCAGGGCACCGCCAGCTCCAGGGCCACGTGACGAGGGCATGTGCACCGAGCCCCTCTGCTGTCAGTCTTGAAACCCCTAATACTTTCTCAAGTATTATGTAGCTCGTCCTCCTTCAGACCTCGGCACAGGTGTTTGAATTGTCCATTTTACTTTTGGGGGCTGTTCTCACTCAGCTGGGTGTCTCTAAATTCTTACATTGTGGTTAGCCAGCACTTGACGAGTCTCTTATTTGCCCATGAACTTCAGCATTTGTCTCTGTAATCAAGTTGTGAGTTCCTTACCAACACCTAAGAAGACTGGTGCTGTGCACATAGTAGGCAGGCAGAAAATGTTTGATGTCTAGTGAACATACTTCCGTGATGAGCCACTGACATAAACAGTTTGATACTCCCTTGCAATGAAACCTTGGCTTTGAGTTCTCCTTAGAAAGGGGTGGGGTTGGAGGAGAAGAAGCAGAGCTGCCAAAACAATTCAAGAATTCAAGAATGAGAACTGGAAAAGGGAAAAAATCTGGCATCCACGTGGACAGCCGCAGAGCACACAATCGTGACAATATGCCGCGTCTCATACCAACAGGCACACTGATGGGGTGTGTGTGATGTGCTGTGGCCTGTTTTCAATATTTTGTATATGTGAACCCATTTAACATACAACCTTATGAGGTAGACACTGTTATGATTACCATTTTGCAAATGGAATTTGAAGCACAGAGTGATTAAGGCCGTTGCCCAAGTTTATACTACTAGGAAATATCAGAGCCAGGATCTGACTGTGAGCAGTCTCTTTCTCCAAAGTCGGGCATTTGACTGCCTCTTATACTTTGCTGACCCATCTTAGAAAGGACTCTTACATCTGGCCTTACAGCATTAGTATTAAGTGCTATATATGTGAGCGCTATTATTATTCCCCATATAAAAATATGCATGGGAGGTGATCGCACTGGAATTCTAAACTTGCATTTAATTTTGGACCTTTCTTTTGTCCCAGGTTTTTTTCCCCCTTTCCTTTTCCTGTGCATGAAATAGACACAGTGAGTCAGCATTTGGAAGCAGAAAGTACTCGAAACTAGGCTTTTTTCTGGGAAGAGAGTCCAGACCTTCATCAAATTCTCAAAAGGAACTGTGACCCTAAAACGTTAAAGTCAGCACTCAGGGCCCATGCTCCTTTTCAGATGTAAATTCATAAACTTTGTTTGTCATACTTCGCTCACCCCTATAGCCCTGTCAGATGCCAAATGGAAATTACAGAGGTCTCTATTTGAGACATGTTTAATATAATTATTTTCACTCTGTATTTATTCCATAAATATTTATTGAGCTTTAAAATATCTACAGACTTGGTTATAAGTTCAAGGCCCGTCTGACTTTTGAATTCAGCTTCTTTGTCTTTCTCACTAGTGTAGTAACGGCCAGGGTGTTAACCTTGGCTGCATAACACTTTGAACTTATCAAAATGTGTTCCCACATGATGAGCTCAGTTTATCATGGGATATGTCCTGTAGCTTCCCAAAATGCCTACACTTAGAAGTCTTCTTCCAAAGAAGGGGAAAGTGGCAGAACATGATACTGTAGGCAGAGGGTAATTTTTTTTATTAATATATAATGTATTTTTGCTTCAGGGGTACAGATCTGTGAATCATCAGTCTTAACACAATTCACGGCACTCACCATAGCATGTATCCTCCCCAATGTCCATAACCCAACTACCCCATCCCTCCAGCAACCCTCAGTTTGTTTCCTGAGATTAAGAGTCTCTTGTGATTTGTCTCCCTTTCTGGTCCCATCTTGTTTCATTTTTTTCCCTCCATTCTCCCCACAAGATCATATGATCAGAGAGATCATATGATAATTGTCTTTTTCTGATTGACTTATTTCACTTAGCATAATACCCTCTAGTTCCATCTACGTCGTCGCAAATGGCAAGATTTTGGGGGTTTTGATGGCTGCATAGTATTCCATTGTATATATAGACCACATCTTCTTTATCCATTCATCTGTTGACGGACATCTAGGCTCTTTCCATAGTTTGGCTATTGTGCACATTGCTACTATAAACATTCGGGTGCACGTGCCCCTTCAGATCACTACATTTATATCTTTAGAGTAGATACCCAGTAGTCTACTCTCTGGGTCATAGGGTAGCTCTATTTTCAACTTTTTGAGGAACCTCCATACTATTTTCCACAGTGACAGCACCAGCTTGCATTCCCACCAGCAGTGTAGGAAGGTTCCCCTTTCTCCACATCCTCACCAACATCTGTCTTGTTAATTTTAGCCATCCTGACTGGTGTCAGGTGATATCTCATTGTGGTTTTGATTTGTATTTCCCTGATGCTGAGTGATGTTAAACACTTTTTCACATGTCTGTTGGCCATCTGGATGTCTTTTTTGCAGAGATGTTTGTTCATGTCTTCTGCCCATTTCTTGATTAGATTATTTGTTCTTTGGGTGTTGAGTTTGATGATTTCTTTATGGATTTTGGATACTATAGGTAGATGGTAATTTGTGCTGATTATATGTGAGCATACAGGCTTCCTTCCCAGACTTCTTCTGCTGAGGATGGATGGATGCCGCCCCTCCCGCAGCTCCACCTGGCCCATCTCAGAGCAGAAAAAGAGAGAGAATGAGGATGAAGAAGAGTGTGGAGCTCTGTTACTTCAGTGTTGTTCAGGGTGGGCCCCCATGACTTTTGAAAGACAGCAGTAGTCATTCCTGCCCTTGATAGTGACCTCAGAGTTCTGGGGAGTGAACAACTTAATTCCCAACAACTTTCTGTTTACCCTCTTAAGAAAAAGCAGTGTGTTGAAGAGAAAAGTGGAAGAGAGTCCCTGTAGAGGGGTTAGCATGGGAGCCAGACACCAGGGTTGTCTCACGGTCTGTTGCTCACGGTCTGTTGCTGGGGGAACTGGGCAAGTCAGTTCTATGCCCTGGGCTCTTGTTTTCTCTTCAGCAAAATGGTAGGCTAGCCCTAATGGTCTGAAAGCCTCCTGTAGTATGAGACTTTCTTGGTATGGGCTTAGCCTTACCTAGAGTTAGCCAAACTGAAAAGCGCAGAGTTCCCAAGATTGTCCTCACTTCTGACATCAACTGCAAATGGTGGGCGGAGGGGGGAGGGGTTTCCAAAGCTATCCTCCATCTCAATAATTTGCTAGGATTCATAGAACTCACAGAATGTTATTATATTTTGTTTACAGTTTATTATAAGGAAAGGATACAGGTTAAAGGTAGGCAAAGGATGAGCAACAGGGTAGCTCAGTCAGTTAAGTGTCTGACCCTTGATTTTGGCTCAGATCATAATTTCAGGATCATGAGATTGAATCCAAGCATCAGGGAGTGGAGCAGGAGGGGGAGTCTGCTCGGGATTCTCTCTCCCTCTTCTTTTGTCCCTCCCTACCCCTGCACGTGTGCGCGTGCGCGCGCTCTCTCGCTCTCTCTCAATAAATAAATAAATAAATATATATATATATATATATATTTATTTATTTATTTATTTATTTATATTTAAGGCAGCCAAAGGAACAGATACATAGGACAGAGTCAGGGAGGGTTCCAAACTCAGAATTTGTCTTCAGGACACATTAACCTCCCTCCACTGATGTATGATAACACAGAGTATGCTAACCAGGGAAGCTTAACTAACCCTGGTATTCGGAGTTTTTATTGGAGTTCAATTATATAAGCATGATTGATTGATTAATCAATTGCCCATACGGTTGAACTCCATCACCAGGTCAACCTATAGCTTATGGCCCAAATCCTCCACCCTAAATCACACGGTCTTTCTGGTGTGGCCAGCCTGGCAGTTAAACTGCTAAACGTGGCCACCCCCACTCTAAACAAAGACATTGCTATCAGGTCTGACATACATTACTTCCCAGAAGCCTGGAGCAAAAGCCAGGCCTCTCTTTGGACAAGACCAAATTTTTATAAGCATCCTAGATTTATTGTTCATTAAGATTCCCTCCTGATAGATCTTCACTGTTAAGCGAACACACATTGACTCTTTTATTCTTTCAAAAAGTCTTTAGAGTAACTAATCTGTGCCAGGCACTGTTGTAGGTGCCAGATAGAGAGCAAAGGACAAAAACATTCCTGTCTCCCTGGAAATTGGGTTCTACTGACATAAGAACCAAGGCCAAATCAATAGGTACTGTCAGGCAACAGTTCAGGGAGGGAGAGGACTGGGAGGGAGGGGTGCTATTTAATTTTATTTTCTATGGTGAGAGAAGGAATCTCACAAAAATGGTCCTGGAGCTGACACTGGAATGAAGTCAAGCATGGAGCTCTGCTGTTGTCTGAGGGAAGGCACAGGATCGAGAGGAGAGCTGATGAGGAGGTCCTGGGGTGGGAGTGCTCTTCCTGGTGTGTCTGGCAAACAGTAAGGACACCACCATGTCTCTGTGGGAGACGCAGGGAAGGGAGTTGAAACAAGAGTTGGTGGTGATTCAGGTAAAGAACAGGGAGAGAAAAAAATAAAAGGATAGGGCTAGAGTTGGAGCCAAATCTTTCCAGCATTTTAAGAAAGTTTTACTCTGAATGTGTAGGAAGCCAATAAAGGGCTTTGAGCAGAAAAGTGACATGAAGTGATTTGCATTTAAAAGGACCATTCTGCCCGCTGCATAGAAACCATTCTGTAGGGGGCAAGGGAGGGATCACAGGCTTCTTAGAGTCTTGAAACAATCATGGTGATGGGAGATGGTAGTTGGCACATGGTAGCAGCCGAGGAGGTAGTGAGAAGTGGTGGGTTCTGGATGTGTTTTGAAGTTAGAGCTGGCAGGAGTTGCAGATGGACTGAAAGGATGTGGGAAATGAGAGAGGAACCAAGCAACAGGAAGGGGGAGCAGGGATGAGGGAGCACTAGGGACTGAGGTGCCACATCTGCTGTGAGTGATACTAGTGTGGCGGTCAGAGGAGAGACTGGTACTCAAAATCCAAGTCATCGTGTGAGAGGTAAGCCATGAGACTGGAGGAGGTCCTGTGAGACGGGACTGTGAATGGAGAAATCCAAGAACTTAGGCCTCTAGGGTGCTTGTACGTTTAGCCATCAAGGAGTGAGGAGGAACCCGCACATGCCCTGGAGGAGGAACGTGCACTGAGGTAGCAGGAGGATGGGGCAAGAGTGGTGCCCAGGAAATCAGTGAGGAGAGTGTTAGGAAGGAGGAAGAGCTCAGCTGCACACACAAAACTGTACACATGTGTGTGTGTGTGAAAGGTAATGGTGTATCTAATTTAGCAAGTCTTCAGAAATTAATCCATTGAGGATGGGACCACAAAATTCTACTCTAATTCAATCTAAAACAATGAATTGTTCTCAGTCAGATTCCTATCACTGTATCTTTACCTTTCTCCACCTTTAGTGGCCGTGGGAGAGTCCAGAGAGTCAGCCGTGGAAATCCTTTTTTTGGAAGTGACATCTGGCAATGTGGCTTCTTCTTCTAGCTGGAATTGAAGCCATAGGCTCGAACTAAACGAGTGATAACTGTACTGAATTACACCTTTCTTCTATTATATATTGTTTTATAGTGTCATTTTAGCACTTTCAGAATCGGGTTTTTTTCCTCTATTAGACTAGTTTACTGGTTGTAGGAGGAAATGTGGATTGAGTTCAATTATACTGTTCCGTTTAACATATATGTGTGTGTGTGTATATATGTGTGTGCATGTGTTTATTTTTTTCCATATTCAGTTGGTATTACTTGAACATAGTCGTGAAGCCTGTTATATTCATGTTGCTTAGTTCGGTTTTAGCATGACAATCTTGTTCAAGTCTTTAATAGATAAAAAAATCTCTCTTAGAAAAAATATAATAAAACCCATTTTGTGAATGGGATGAACTTTTTTTCCCCCCTGAGATTTTCTTTATTTATTTGAGAGAGAGCGAGCGAGCAGGAGCTGGGGAGGACTAGAGGGTAAAGTAGACTCTCTGCTGACCAGATAGCCCAGCATGGGACCAGATCACAGGACCCTGGGATCACGGCCTGAGCTGAAGGCAGAGGCTTAACTGAATGAGCCACCCAGGCACCTCGAATGGCACTTTTTGGAAAAGTTCCTCTGTACCTGTGCTGCCGCCACTACACACATGGGGTTATTGAGCCCTAGAAATGTGGCTAGCTCTGAGAGATACCGTATGTGTAAAATATGCAGCAGATTTCAGAGACTTGGGATTGAAAAAAAAAGTATAAATAGGTCAGTAATAATTTTATATTGATTATATGTTGATATCATAATATTTCTGATAGACTAAAGAAAATATCTTCTTTTCCCAAAAGCCTTCTAAAGCATTTTTAAAATATTATCAAAATTATTTTATCTGCTTCTTTTCACTTGCTAATGTAGTAGGTTAAAAATTTTACGAGCATGGCCTGCATTACATTTCTATCGGACAGGGTTGTCGTTCTGTGCCTTTGGTAGCCTATACATTTATATTGTGTCCTAATTACCTCCTGAGCAGAAAATGACTATTGACCTTTCCCATACAAGGTTTCATCCAAAAAAGCGTTTCATAACATTAAAAAAAAAAAAACTTTAGGGATACCTGGGTGGCTCAGTCAGTGAAGTATCCAACTCTTGATTTCAGCTCATGTCATGGTCTCAGGCTTGTGAGGTCAAGCCCCAGGGCTCTGCACTGGGCATAGAGTCTGCTTTAGATTCTCTCTCCATCCCTCTGCCCCTCCCCACCTTAAAAATATTTTTAAAATATTCTTATTATAAAAATAATACTTGTTCTAAATTTTCTTTGACAAAAATATGAACAACAAAGATGACCACACATAATCACTGCACAGTATTTTTATATATGGATTTTGACATACACACACTTTTTTTAATCAAGAAAGGGGAAACCAGAATATGCTGTTTTTTGACTTTTTAAAATAATATAACATAAATATCTATCCTTATCATTACATACCCTTACATTTTTTTGTACTCATAATAGACTGAAGAACATGACCTACTCCAAGAAGTAACAGTGGCTTTTGATAGCAGAGATTTTTTTTTAATCCTTAGTAACAGCTTTACTGAGATCCTATACCATAAAAATTCACTTTTAAAAAGCATACTGAAATTCAGTGGTGTTACTATATTCAGAGTTGTGCAACTGTTACCCTTATCTAACTTAGAACTTTTTTCATCACCCCAAAAAGAAACCCCCAAATCCATAAACATACACTCCCATCCCCCGACCCAGCCCCTGGCAACCTCATCTTTCTGTCTCTGTGGATTTGCCCATTCTGAACATTTCCCATAAATAGAATCACCTAATATGTAGTGACATAACGTGTAGTCTTCTGTGACTGGCTTCTCCCAATTAGTGTGTTTCAAGGTTGATCCATGTTTTAGCATGTGCCAGTACGTCATTCCTTCCTATAGCAGAAGGATAATCCATTGTATGGATAGATCACATTTCATCCATGTTCACCTGACGAGCATTTGGGTTGTTTCCACTTTGGAGCTTTTGTGGGCCACAGTCACGAATATTCAGGTACAGGTTTTGGCGTGAAGACGGGTTTTCAATTCTATTGTGTATATACCTAGAAGGGAAACTACTGGGTCATATGGGCTGCTTTAACATTTTGAGGAACTGTCAGACTATTTGTGGCTGTCCCATTATACAACCCCACAAGCAGTGTGCGAAGGTTCCCATTTTGCCACAACCTCACCAACACAGTAGTAAGTGGGTTTCAAGTGGGAGGCTATTGTTCATTTCTAAGAGACAAACCGGAATCTAGCAAAGCGTGATTTCAGTACTGTGGTCTCAGCCCACCCCAACACACACACACACACACACACACACACACGTGTACACACACATCTGCGTGTATGCAGTACCAGGCTCCTTTTTGTTTGACTATGGTTATTTATCTCTATCACTTTCAGTGAAATGGTGGTTATAATAGTACTTTCCTTTTAAGGGCTGCTGTTAGAATTAAATGAGATAATGCTGGTAAAACCCTTTGCACCTGGTACATAATATATGCTCAAACAAGTGTTAGCTACTAATGTTTTATCAATGGCCTAGTACTTTCCCATTGTTTGCACACACCATAATTTGCCTAGCCAATTCTGTTGGACATTTGGGTTGTTTTCAGTCTTCCGTGATTCTAAACAATGCTCTGAGAAATAACCTTATGGGGGCATCTGGGTGGCTCAGTGGGTTAAGCCTCTGCCTTCAGCTCCCGTCATGATCTCAGGATCTGGGATGGAGTCCCACATTGGGCTCTCTGCTCAGCAGGGAGCTTGCTTTCCCCTCTCTCTCTCTCTACCTGCCTCTCTACCTACTTGTGATTTCTCTCTCTCTGTCAAATAAATAAATACAATCTTTAAAAAAAAAAAAAAAGAAAGAAACTTATGGCGAGTTTTTTGTCTACATCTATGATGATTTTCTTAGGATATATTCTGTAAGTGTTATTGCTTGGTGCCTCTTAAAGAAATTTGAAAGATAATTCCCAATATATATTCTCATTTAAATTATATGAAATTTTATTTTGAGAAATGTCATCAGAAACTAGATAATACCCCTTGGGTATTGCCGAAGGGGTTTTGTAAATCCTCACCATATACCGAATAAATATAAAGCAAATTGAAACTATTCAGCCTAGCTAAATTTAACTCTAAAACCACTGAGTGAGAAAAGGTACAAGAGGATATTTTCTCTCAGACTCTCAGATCTGGACTCTTAGATTTTTCTTCTTCTCTCATTGTATTCATATCCTAACATGACACTTGGAAGAGTTATCTATGAAACCAGGCAGAGTGGATGTCTTTGTTTTGCATTTAGGCAAATCCAGAACAAAAGTAAGGAGACAGTGGAGCTTGAACACTAGAAAAGGACGATTCATTGAGAATGGGCATGCACTTGACATTCCTTATGTTGTCAGGGCCCTTATGGGGCAGTCTCTTCCAGGTCTACCAGAGCAATAGCACATCCAGCCGGGAAGGGATCTAACAAAGGCATCGGGTTTCCTCTGATGGATATGGGAAAGCTTCATGGTAAAGGTAGGATTTGAAGAGTCATTTAACATGATGGCTCAAGTGTGGTTGGATGGTGGGATGCTCTGGAATTTGACACAGTTTGGGAGATTAAATGCTGAGAATTGGAAGGAACTTTGCATAGATTACAGGATGGTACGGTGGCAACTATTGCATTTCTACTGATGTGCTGCTAACTGTTTAAAAATCGACTCTCCAAGCAAACAAAAACCCGAAAGCCCTGATTTATAAAGGGCTTTTAAAAATTTTCCATGATATAAATATCCAACTGTAGCATATTTCAGATTCTAAGCTACCAACGTGATGTCCCTCACAGCAGAGCTGGAAATAGATGTGTATAATCGGCACGTTCGGCTCTCAATAGCCAGTCCATGGCAGCTCCAGCGTCCACAGTTTCTTTGCATAAATTACTGTACTTGGATAACTGAAGGAGCATTTTACTCTGTGAAATCCATTAAGTATGCAGAATCTGGATTTAATACAACATTTTAAGAGTGAGATGTTTTGATTTCTTTTCCCAGGTTAAATGCCATGTTAAATGTTCACTCGTGTGGTGCATTACACGTTCTAGTGACATGCACAAAAAGGAATGGCGAAGCTTGCTGGAAACTCAGGAGATTACCCACTGAGCAGTCAACACATAAACCAGAGGGACAGTCGTGCATTCGGTGCTTAGTGATGTTAGAGAGGGATTTCGGAGGAGTCCACAATAGAGAAACATGATCAGGTCTGCACGTAGAGAGGGTCATCCTAATTCCACAGGATTTGATGGCTTCTAAAGGACTTTTTGCAGGATGGTAAAGTTTTATGTATCCAGTTTCTAGATTGCCAGTAGGACAGACCGATAGGGAGTAAAACTCCAGTTTCTAAGTCACTTGTATTCACATAAATGATCTACTTGTAGTTCATCTGTCCCATTCTCTACTGGTGGAGGTACACAGGAGCCACGGCTGGGGGGGGACTGACATTTTAGTGCTGAGCAATTAGGATGCTCTGAAGCCACCCAGCAACACTCTCAAGTAGTTTCTATTATTTTCTTCTATTTCGCAAACACAGAGGCCCAGAGATGTTAAATTGCTTGCCAAAGGTCAAGAAATTCACAAATGCCTGAGCTGGGACAAACCAGGACTGTCTCTGACCCCTAAAGCCTATATTAAGAATCTCCAGACTGGCTTAGGTCAAGGTTTTAATAAAATTGTAGCTATTTAATGGGTTAATTGAACGGGATGACCTGCAAGGTTCCAGTGTGGGCAGCACTGACCTAACTGGGGTGAAGGTGGATGGCAGTGTTGGGGGAGGGGCCATGACAAGGGTGATAAAAAAAGAATGTGTCTACGTGCCATCATGCTGAATTGTGTAACTTAAGAAGCCTGTGTATATGTAATTGGCCTTTTTGTGTGTGTAAGTACAAGCCTGGATTGGGTCAGTCTTTCAGAGTGTCCTCTGCTGCCCCTCTTGTAGCTTATGACTTCCTTTCCATCAACTGTAAATTAGACACTAAGTGCCACGACAGCAGAAGCTGACTATACACTTTATGCACGGGTCTTGCTGAGTCTTCAGTCCTGTCCTGGTGGCTGACATAGTAGGTGCTTCAATATTTGTTTGTTATCGGTAGTGGCGATGATAGTAAATATTCAACAAGTCATAGTAGTATCTTCTTTCCAGGATTATTCAATATACTATCTCATTCAATCCACACAATAACTCTATGAAGTAGATACTATTCTTCCCCCTAATGTAGAGGTTTAAAAAATGTCTCAGGGGAATCTTGTGACTTACTCAAGGACACAATAGTGTCAGAAAATCAGCTGTGCTCGATAATCAGAGCCTTAGCATTTAGTGTTACGCGATAGTCTGTTGATTTATAATGCATTTGTTGTATTTCTAAGGAAGTTCATTTTATCAAAAGGAGAAGATAGAATTTCAGTTCTGTGATGAGAGGGACTCTGTTTTAACTGTATCCCCAGCCCAAGAATAATTCTTGGCATATATTAAGCACTCAGTAAATATTCTTGGTACATATGCATACAGAAATGAGTAAGACAATTATTTCAATTGTAATAAACTTAGAAACTAGAAAGTTACTGGCTCACAACAGGTTTTGTTGGGTGGGGGGCAGGTTGGCAGGAATTTTAATAAGGATTGAGCTAGCAAACCTAAATATTACAAATATTTGTAATACTGAGCACATCAGTAATTTATTCATTCATTGAAGAAATATTTGTCTATTCAGCAAAGATAACTGAGTACCTACTAAGTGCCAGACATTTAATATCAGAGATACAGAAGGAATGGTTTATGATGATAAGATAACAACTATTACAAAATTCAGTGAGCCATGAAGAACAACAACAACAACAAAAAGATGTAGAGACAAAATTCTAGAGGAAGAGACTATGGTATGGTCAGATGATGCCTCAGGGAAGCAGAGACGGTTGAGCTGAGATGCTGAAGAATGTCAAGAACATGAGGAAAGAGCATCGGTTGGCATGTACATATCTCAAAGGCTTTTGGAAAGAACTTGACATGCTGAGACATAGAAAGAAGGTCAACAGGTTTTCTGAGAAATGGTCTCTATGGTCCTCTTACCACCACAGGATTGCACAGGGTTCTTTCATCCCCTGACCTCTTTCCTACATGTCATTGTGTTCAAGCACAAAGCCAACAGCCTTATTTTTCTTGGTTTTGGTGCAGGACCTGTCTCCCCATTGCTCGCAGTAGGAAAGAGTGGTCCACAAGGTTGAAACTTTGCAATCTCCTTACCCATGATGTATCTGTGTTGCCTGTACTGTTGAATATATGCAGGAGGGATGCTGCAGGAAACGTGAAAGGGAAAATTTAGTAAAACCCAGAAACTCAATCTATGGAGGGGACATTTCTCCCATTGGTTACAGTGGAAAATTCCTCAAGCACAGCCTGGCCACTGAGCCTGGGCTTACCCACTTCATCATGCAGCTTGGTTCCAATCTAGCCCACCTTCCAGGAAGATAAGGGGAGGATTTCCAAATACGATTCCAAGGTCTCCTGTCACAAGTTAAGGTTATTTCGAAGGAAAGCAAAATGTCTTCTTACCACTTTGAGAGGAACTTAGTTTTTCTCCCCTCTGCCCACCCTTCCTCATTTTGCTTAACAGCAAGGGAAGCTGAACTGTGTAACTACAGATGAGCTGACCACCGGAGACTTGGTGAGGGATACAGCTCATTGTGTGGAAGAGTCAGCCGTGAACTGATGGCGAGTGAATTACATCCGTTACCAGAATTTCATTTGTGAACTTTGAACAAATAGTCAAACAAGTATGTTAAGACTTTTCACCATCAAACGAGAATCAAATGGAATTTGTTGTAAGCTGAACGTCCCTTAGAAATGATATCAAAGACTATTTCGACTCTCCTCCTCTCGCTTTCTGGAGATGGAATTAATGCCATTTCCCCTCTGCCGGAAGCATCCACTCTTTGTGGAAATCGGATGGCAATTCCCAACCTCAGTTAAAAACTTGTTTTCCCATTTTTTTTGAACTTCAAATACTTCTTAAATTGCATTAGCCGAAGCATTGTATGTATATAATTAACTCACAGGTCCCTCTAGGCTCATCTAGCTCAACTTGTGGAGCTTAACTGAGCAAGACGTCTGTTGATGTCTCTCCCTGCAGCGATGCCCACTGAGATGAATACCTTCTACAAGAGGAAAACGGGGAAATCGCTTTTCCAGTTTGGCTTTTTAGGGAGTTGGGTAGCTTCATAAATGATTTTATTGGTTTCATAAGGGTAGTGATCAAGTTTTCTTTTAAATACTGAATTTGCAATATGGGGAAACATCAGGGGTGAGAATTCTGCATATGCTTCCTAGGTGTAGTAGGGAGGCAGGTCTCTTTTTTCTGTTTATTGGGTCTTTGAAAGCGCTTCAGGGTAGCAGTGGCTCTCTGCGGGCACAGGGCTCCGGTGTCCCTTCCATGTTGGGAGGAAACGTACGCCGTTCCTACAGTGCTTGCTGTGTCTTCACAAGCAAGACCTTCAGGAGGGCCTGCTTCACTTGGTCCAAAACAAAATGCACAGGTATAGAGAAGGTGGACTTTTTCAGACTGACTATGTGGCCTGGCTTCATAACTCAACCCTCTTGCTTCCCTCTGCCTGCGTAGACACAGACGGCTAGAATAGGAAGGGGATGTTGACTCTGTCTGGAATGGAGAAGTCGTAGGTGGTCGCAGAAAAGTTCTGCTCCCCGTTCTATTCCTAGCCCAGGAAGCTTCAATTAGGCTATGGCAGCCCTTCTTCTCATTCTCTCCTCTCTGAGGCTTCAAACCCCAGGCCTCGCCGTTGAACTTTATCAAGGTACCGCATACCTCACCCAAGGGTGAGCGAAAGGGACCCGTCTCCCTGCGTAGCCCAGGGGACCCACTTCTCTTCGCGGTCCTGAAGCTCAGGTGTCCGGAGCAAGGCAGCGAGCTAGGGACTCTGGGGGCCCGCGTAAACGCCGCCCTTAGCCGCGTGGCACGGTTGGAGGGCGCTTGCCAGAGCGCCTCTCTGGTTTTCCCAGGAACCTGCCGGCTCGCTGCTTGCTGTCCAGGTGCCGGTTCGCGGCTGCGTGCGCCCCACTGCAGCAGAGAGCAGCCGCAGCCTCTGCCTCGGCCACCAGCGCTGCTGGGGAAGAGTCCTGGGGCTGCTGACGCGGTTGGGAGGAGCCTCGCCTTTAATGCACCAGCCGCCTCCAGCCTCCTTCTGCAGCAGCAGCAGCAGCAGCGGCAGCAGCTGCGAGTGCGCGCGTGTGGGTGTGAGGGTGAGTGCGCTGGCGCCGGCCGCAGCGCCCTGCCCAGCTCCCCGCCGCCTTCCTCGCCCCCGCCAGCCGGAGCCACCCTCCCGTGGGACCAGCACCCTGCTCCCGGCCGGCCCAGCCCGAATCCGGCCCCTGCCATCTCGCCACTGCAGCTCGGGTCCAGAAAGGCACCATTTTGTCGCGGCCGCCCGCTCTCCCAGGGGGAGGAGGGACCTTTTTTGCATTTTGGAGCGGCTGCCAACGTGGGGAACCTGTTGGGCATCTCCCCAGCGCCGCTTGTGAGCGCCTCCCGGGCTGCGGGCGGGCCCGGACCCCTCGGGGCACGGCGCATCTTGGCACCCGGAGGCAGCGGAGCCGGGCGCAGCATCCTCGCTGGGAATTGGAGCTGGAGTGAGCGCACCGCGGGAGGAGCCGCCGCAGCCTCGGAGATCCCGAGTGGAGGAGGTGACAGCTCCATTGCCGGGTTTTTATTTTTTTTCTCTCCGCCTCCCCGTCTCCTCCTCAGGCTCGGACCATGGTGCAGTCCCACCGGCTCCCCTGCCCCCCTCTCCTGTGAGACTGGCTGCGGGGAGGGATCATGGATACTTGTCTGCCGGCTTCTGGTTCCCACGCAAGTAAGCCTGCTGTCAATGGAGGAGGACATTGATACCCGCAAAATCAACAACAGTTTCCTGCGCGACCACAGCTATGCGACCGAAGGTAACGCCAGCCCCGCCGCATTCCGCCGCTGGGGCCGGGCGCAAGTTGCGGATCGCTGGGCTCGGCGGGCAGCCGGGCGCCGAGTGGCGGAGACTCCTCCCGGCCGGGGGCTGGGGCGGGGGCTCGGCCCGCGGGGGCAGCGGCCGGTGCGCCCCACATCCACCCGGGCTCCGCGAGGCGAGCCTGGCGTTCAGCAGCAGGTGGACCCGGCGCCCACGGGAGTTAAAATGGCCCTCGGGGAATCAGGCTTTGCAGGGTGGGGCTCCCGACTGGGAAAATGACCCCGTGAAGGCAGATGACCCCTCCCCCAAGACGTTTGCCGGGATCTTGGAGGGGCAGAGAAGAAAGGGCCCCAGTCGGATCCGAGGTCCTTCCCCCCATCCTGACGGAATGATGTGTCTCTCCGTGGCGGCAGGGAGGGCATGGTTTCATTTCCTGCCGGTCTATCACTCTGTCCAGGTTACCTGCTCAGACAATCAGAACCCCAAAAGACCCTTTGCAAAAGGGCGAGCCCTTCTTTCCTTGGAAGTGCATTAGCAAGAAATAAAAAGGTAGCTGGGGAGACGGCGTTCCAGCAGCGAGCGAACGAGTCTGACACGTGGGGCCAGCAATGCGATCATTGGGGCCTTTAAAATCACCATTATGAATTCTGCAGCAGTAGTTTCTGCTGAATCAACAGCCAGCAGAAAGCAAGAGGGTTCAGTAAGCCGAGCTTTGCCAAGAGGTGAAATTGTCGTGGCGCTCTCTCTCTCGCTCTCTCTCTCCGGGCTTGTTCTGACGTTAGCAGGCAAGCAGGGAAAGTCAGCAGGTGGAATCTCATTCTGCCTTTTGTGTGTGAATAGAGAGTAGAGGCATTTTTTTCAAATGCCAAAACTTTTGCATTTTTGCTTTCATTTTCTACCTGTAGGCCCTTATCCTTAACCACGCATATAAAGTGTTGCATTATCACGTTGTAACGTCCACGTGAGAAAATGTGTGTGAAAATGCTTGAGGAAAATAGTGCACGTATGATAATTTAAGACAATTCTCGGTACTCTTGGATACTAAAATTTTTATAATCTTTAATCAAATCAAGACTCATAGAAAACTGTGATGGGGTTGGGGTAGTAGAAAAGTTCAAACTCTGAAAGAGAAAAAAAGATACAATATGGGGGCAAAGGTGGCATCGTCTACAAACATCCCGGTAAGTTTTAGGTAATAAAGAATGCCCCGTGCTATTGAAAACAGATTCTTCATTTATCATCATTATTGGAGAGTGCCCAGCCTAATGAGTCCATGGTGCTAGACAGATTAAGCAGACCTGTATGAGCTCTGCCATTCAGGAGCTTAGAGACGGCTTTTAAGAGATGTTCAGCCTGTCCCTCCCCCAGACAGACACCATACTTGCCGAGTCTTTTCATTTGCAGGATGACAGGGTGGTTATAAGATGTTCCTTCTTAATCTCAGGTGCTTTGTCACTGACTCGGTTACCAGGTAGATTACGACTAGCTCCATGTCTGAGCATGTCATCCAAGAGAGAAGTCGGCCTTGGGTTTGTTGGTTTTTCCGGGTGATTCTTCTTTCTGTTTGTGACAACAAAGAAAGAGAGCCGCCTTCATGTTTTCTTCTAGATTGCATTATGCCTCCAAGCGCAGGCACAGGAAACTTACTGAGCTGGGAAGATGGGCAAATCGGGGCTGTGTGAATGGGAGTATCATCCCTAGAATGAAGGAGTAAATTAAAAAATGGAATTCCTTAGTTCTTTGGGGGCTCCAGGCACTACCCTGATCTTTGGTCCTTTCTTATGGCATTTTTGTAAACTCCGATTCTGGGTAAAATAACTGAGTTCGTATATTCAAAAAAGAGGCATGAGTTTATAGCAGACCGCTCTCGACAATCTTTCTGTCTGAATCAACCTCTCAGAATGTTCCGTCTCTCATATACACACACCACACTGGAAACTAAACAAAACCTTTATTTGCCTTCAGGCATCCTTACCTGATCTTATTGAAAGTCTGGGAGGAAGGGGAAAAAAATGCAACTCGGACAGAGTAAACAGCAGAAGTTGGGTACAGCAGGAAGTTCTCTATGGTCTTAATCTGTTCATTTAGGGAACATTCATGTGTGGCTGGCCACGGGAGCAAGAATCCATCCTCTCTCTTCTGCAGAATACCTTGAAAGTGCCAAGTACACCTTGAAATGTCACCAGATCAAAATATTATTTGTTTAAAATCCTCTTTGTTGAGGGCTTGCCTCAGAAGTACCTTTCTCCTTTATTGACTTCAATCCATTTTCTCTTAAACCTGACCTTAGTTTCTAGGTCCTTCTACAGACTTTGCTTTGCTTTTTGTCTTCCTTGATATTTGGGCATTTTTCTACCTGGCCAGATATGTCAAGGGTTTTGTTTGTTTGTTTGTTTGTTTTTCCTCCAAAATCTCCTTCACATTTATCTCTAAATTCTTCTTTGCTTTGCTTTGCTCAGATCATTCCACACTGCAGTATTCTATTTAAAGCTGAAAGGTTTTTGCTGTGTAGTTAGTGTGAAGGACTCTAAGCTCAATTTGCATTGTAAGTGGTAGCTGCAGGCAAGTTCAGCCAGCTAAGAGCAATGCAAATGCTAAAGGACACTTTTACCCAAGCTCTTCTCTCTTATTTTCTCTCCCTCTCCCCTCTCCTCCGCCCTTTCTCCCCCAGCAACACCCCCTCCTTCCGTCCCCTCCTTTGCCTACCCACCGCCCCCCCACCACCACAGGGAAGAAAAAGAACACATGATGTATATTTATTAAAGACATTTCCTATGAGTCTTCTTTTATTCTGAGCATCGAAGTTACCACCCTCCTCGATCTTTATCTTTTTTCCCTTTTTCAACTTATCATCTTGGAGCATCTTCTGTTTCTCATGTCATTGCCTAGCTTTTTGAATATAACATTTCAATATCTCCACGTCCTGCTAAGTGAATGCTATTAACATTTGCAAATAAGGAAAGTGGGCAACTGAGGCCCACAGATGTTGCTAATTTGTGAGGGTCACACAATGAGGGAAGAGCTTGCCTTCAAACTCAAGACCATTTGAAGCATGTGCTCTTCTGCTAAGAAATTCTGCACTGCCTCATTTTCCTTCCTTCAACCATTAGCTCCTGTTAGGAGGAAGACCACTATGGTGTTATCTTCATGTATAAATTGTATTCTTATCTGGGGTCAAATTCTTGGCAGGGATCATTTGAACTTGTGTATATGGGAGTAGATATGGCGAAAAGTGGGGTTGGAATGACTACAGAAATAAAGTCAACACAATGTTTTTACTGGCTTTTTCAGATATGGAACTCTGGGGGTCCTAACCAAGGCTTCATCTCTCAAATCTCTCTGATCTCTCAGTGGACTTCTTTATTTTCAGACTTAGAACTGACCAAAACCCTCTCTCCATTAGGGCAGTTTGAGAGTTGTATGCACTGATCTTCCCACTCTTCCGTGAGGCCACAGACAGAATAAATGTTTTTCCTAGCTGAGTTTACCGGAATGGCAATCCGGTTAGAAGAGGAAGTCAGAGAACATGTTTTTTGTTGTTTTGTTGTTGTTGTTTTTAAAGATTATATTTATTTATTTATTTGACAGAGAGAGAGACAGAGCGGGAACACAAGCAGGGGGAGTGGGAGAGGGGAGTCAGGCTCCTTGCTGGACAGGCAGCCCAACTCCGGCTCCATTCCAGGACCCTGAGATCATGACCTGAGCCTATGGCAGATGCTTAATGACAGCCATCCAGGCGCTCCGGGGGAACATGCTTTAAAATAACTACTCTGTTCTCAATTTCCTTAGCTATAAAATGGGAATAACAATAGAACCTGTGCCACAGCAAAAAAAATTAATACAGGGAAAGCACTCAAGACAGTGCCTAATGAAAAAGCCGGACCTCGGTAAATGACCTCAGTACAGTACAGGCACATTTGCATAGCAAACACGCATTTTCCTTGGATCCTGTCTTGACTGGGTATGGTCTTGAGGGGAATGGCTAGTGGAGATAGGAGAGAAGTCACTAAAACCTACCAGTCTCTTCTTTGTTAGAGAATCAGCCATGGATCTTGCCATTTAGTTACCTGCTTTAGTGTCCTTGCTGGTTACATTCTGGCAGTGAATAAGTTCATCTTCTCGCAGAGGCCTTTAAAAAACCTGTACTATTTACACATTAAAGGAAGAATGAATTTATTATTCCATGATTTATGATTATATTATTATTATTACATAATTATTGATTCATTCTGCCTTTAATTCCTTCAACAAATATTAGCTGACTTTCTGCAGAGGTGATCCAGCATGGTCCAATACAGACGTGGTATCAGGCTGGCGCAGGAGGCAGACGTTAAAGAATTTGGCAAATAAATATGTAATTACCAGTGGTGATAAGTGACATTCAGGAAAAGCACAGTGTGCCTCTAGATCATATATAAGGCAGGAATGTGGATCTAATTTAGTCTGGGGGACCAGAGGCAGCCTCTCTGAGAAAGTTTTAAGTTGGGAACTAAAGGATCAGTCAGAAATTAACAAGAGGTGAAGACAATTCAGGTAGAAGGGACAACAGGTATAAAGCCCAGAGATTTAAAATCGTATGACTGATTTGAAGAATAGAAAGTTGCCTGTGGAATATAGGGAACAAGAGGAAGAGTGATAAAAATTGGACCAGAACCTGCAGTTTACTCTGGAATGCACCAAAACCAGGAAAGATCCATGCTAGGATGAATGGATGGATAGATGGATGGATGAATGGATAGATACTTGATAAAACAAGTATGAAATGTTCATGGTAAAATTGAGGGGGGGTCCATCAGTGGATAGTGACTATATTTTTTTTTAATTTTGCTGACTATTTAAAATGTTTCATAATAAAATGTCACAAAAGAGAGACTGGAGAGGTGGTCAGAGACCAGATCATGTTGAGATTTGACCATAAGGAGTTTGGACTTTATCCAAAAATGGATCGAAAGCCATTAAAGGATTTTAATCGGGATGGTAATATGATCAGGTTTGTTTTTTCAAAGCTCAGTCTAGCTGCTATGCAGGGTGGGGTCAGAGGGCCGGGGAGGAAATGAATAGAGCAAAAGGGGAATAGTTAGAATGCCACAGCTGTACTCTAGGATGGTGGCAGTGATAGAAATGGAGAGAATTAGGTGACTCTGATACATCATAGAAGAAGGATGGATATAACTTACTTCATGTGATAGATAGGGCAGAGATAGAGAAGTAGATGGAGGTGAGTGTCAAGGACGACTCCCAGGACTTTGCCATGAGACTGGATGCATAACGGAACTTCTCACTGACACTGGAAAAAGACTTTGGAAATTGATTGGTCTGAGGGGGTGTGTGAGCCACTTAGCCTCACAGCAAGACCCTCAAGCAGTTAGATATCTGGGTCGGAAGGTCAGAAACAAGATCGAGACTAGATGTACAATTCGAGATGTCAGCAGCACATTAAAAGTATCTAAAGTCATGTGAATAGATGAGATGCCAAGAGAAAAGCACTCCAGGGCAGAACAAGGAAACTTAATTTGGCTTGGTACAAAGCAATTGTAACAAAAAGGACCCCACAATGGAATGCCTTGGTGTAAACCTAACTCATCACATGCTGAAATTATTCAGAGAGCACTATATGGCCATTTCTCAGCAATGGGGGTAGAATAAGAAGAGTCCAGTCTTGGGTGAGTTGAGTGGAGAGGGTCTCCAGACTTGAGTGAGATCTGTGTGATTTCTGAAAAGTTACAGCTTCCTAGGGGCACGGGAATAAAAGTGAGAAGGCAAAAGTCCCTGCTTCCTGTACCCCACCCCCATTTCACACACACTCAAGAGGGAAGCTAAGATGCGTGCAAGTAGGACCGGTACATGAAAATGGCTTTTGATATGAAGGGGCTGGAAAGGCAGTAGAAAAATAAAAGGAGATGGTGTCAGATGATGGAGAGCTGCCTTGTAGTTCCTTAAGTTGCTTTGATATTTGTATGCAAATGCCAGATCAGAATAGTACTTCCAATGCATATGGATGAATGTTTGAGTTCTCTGCCGGTCTCAGAAAAATCTGAAATGGAAGGTGGAAAGAAGCAGCCTTCTACTATTGTAAATGACCTTTCTGGGGATGGGAAATGTTCTGCTACCAAACATAATAACCAGAGTGCATTGAAAATCACTAGCGAGTATTCATTATTAGCATCCAGGTCCCCAGGGGCAATCTCTGGCCCTTTATGAGGGCTGGTCAGAAACATGCCAATGAACCTGGGGTGAATAATATTAGGCCAGTTCTGTCAAAATATTGGTAATGCTCAATGAAAAGAGCACAGCTGTAGACTGACATTCCTAGACTCTGGCATTTGCATTTACGAAGCAACCGAGGGCCCAATTTCAGCACTTAGCTGAGGGAAGAGAACTGAGGTTTCTCAAGCACTGTCTATCCCAGGCATTTTCCTAGGTGTTATGCATATGTGTACTCATTTAATCTCCTTCAACGACCACGAGAGAATGGTTGCATTCGTCTCATTTCTCAGACCAAGAAATTTCAAGCTTTGGAAAAACAAAGAAACTTATGGAAGGTCACATACTTGTAAGGGGTAAAACCAGCTTGTAAGCCATGACTGCCTGGACCTGAGGCACGTGCTCTTCTCCTACCCCTGCTGCCTCTGGTCAGGATTTAAAGTGGGGGGAAATGCAGGTTATATTCTCTCTTTTGCATTTATCCCCATGGTGCACATTCAGTGCGGCTGGACTGACTTTGTCCATCATTCTAGAAGGGCAGTGCCCTTGTCTGAGCCTTCACCATTGTCCCACAGGAAGGAAGTTGAACTTTTCCACCCAATGCCAGGATCCTTAGTTGACCTTCTCCTCTAGATGTATTCTACTCTATAAGGAAAGAAGGAAAATATTTATGGAATTGAGCAAATTGTGAGAATTAGCTAGGTTTTTATGCATTAGTCCATGTCCCTCCCCCTTAGCATAGGATGTCAACAGTGCAGTTTCCAGGCTGTGCTGGGATGGCTCCCCTGGACCTTTGGGGCACCCATTCTCCAAAAATGGTAGCAACTCCTGTAGTTGGCTCAGGCAACAAAAGGAATGGGTAGAAGAAGGTACGTGATGGCAGTTATCCTTTTCATATAAATGCAGAGGTGTGTGAGGCCTCGTTTTTGGCCAGAAAGACTCGCCCATGCTGTTGGCCTTGTCCCCCATTAAGGAGATTGCTTTCACCAAACTTGTCATCTTTACCATCAATCTGCCTTCTTTTGCCTTTCCAACAGAACTCTAGAATCAGGCTGAAAATCCAAATAGACCAGATCTGACATAGCTATCTCATTGGGAGCATATTGTTTTTACAAAACCACTAGGAACCTTATTTCAAGTGACCCAGGAACCCTTGAATTCTTATGCTCCAAGTTCACTGTGGGAAGAGTGGGAAATGATGATGGTAGGAGCCGCATGTATGAAATCCACAGAAAACTCATTAGTATTAATTTTGGAGAAGGGGTCATGGTAATGGAAAGTGATAGGTGTGTAGGGGGGTTGTCTTTGCTTGGAAAGAAAGAGACCTGATAGCTTCCAGCAAATGTAGAGACATGAAGGGGACTCTGTGGGTAAGGAGCAAAAAAATGCACGGGATCTCAGGACCTGGAGAGACCCTGAAGGGCAGGATTTTGACCCAAGAAAGGGGAGGTCTGCTAGAAGAAGTGTGCCAGAGAGTACCTTACCTGCGCTGAGCTTGATGCTGGGGGACCGACAGTCTCCTCCTCGCCGTGCATTGCAATGCCGACTCCGCTGTTGTGAATGCACCAGGTGATGAACCTGAAGTAGTCACAGAATGGCAGGCTGCTTCCCCCACATATGTGGGGGGCTCATCTCTGTGACGCTCAATAGATTCACAAAGGGGCAGAGGGTAGACAAGCTGCAAACGGCCCTCACAGATACCGCAGGAAGGTGCCGAGCACTCCCAGGTGGTCTGAAAGACAAAACTCGGATCCTTAAGTACAAAATGTCACCAGAAGGCGTACCAAAGAGGAGAGCTATATAAGAAACTTCGGAGAGTAACATTGCTCAGAAGTCAAGTTGGGGCCGGGAACACCCGAGTTAGGAGGTCGGTTGGTTCACCATCGTTATAGTCCTGTCACTGTCCTGTCCAGTCCTCTGTCTATGTCTTTATTTTAATCAGGCAAATAATACAAGTGTCTTCTTACTTGAAAGGACTCAAACATTACAGAAGTTGACAAAGTGGGGGCGCCTGGCTGGCTCAGTCAGTAGAACATGTGACTCTTGATCTCATGGTCGCAAGTTTGAGCCCCATGTTGGGTGTAAAGATTACTTATCTATTAAAAAAAAAAAAACTTAAAGAAATAGACAAGGCAAAGCATGAGTCATCCTCTATCCCCACACCCATCCCACTGCCCTGCCTGGAGTTAGCGCTGTCATTAGTTGACTAGGCTTCCTCGCGGCCATCTTTGGATGTATTTTCATACACTTAAATATACATGTACACATAGATATTGTGGGAGGGATTGTTTGTTTGCATAAGTGAATGCATACTGCTTGTTCTGTTTGCACTTTGCTTTTTCTCCCACTCAGTGATCTCGGAAGATCTTTCCATGTCAGGACACCTACAGCTGCCTTGTGCTTTGTAATGGCTGCATGGTGCACTGTGGTATGATGGTATCATAATTTATTTAGTAGTTCCCTGGTGGATGGATGGAGAGTATTTCTGGCTTTTTATATTACATACGATGCTGTGGTGACTGTCTGTCTTTCTATCATCTATCCATCCATCCATCATTTGTGTTCAAAGATTCTCCTTCCAGGGGCACCTGGGCGGCTCAGTGGGTTAAGGCCTCCGCCTTCAGCTCAGGTCATGGTCCCAGTGTCCTGGGATCGAGCCCCGCGTCGGGCTCTCTGCTCAGCAGGGAGCCTGCTTCCTCCTCTCTCTCTCTCTGACTGCCTCTCTGCCTAGTTGTGATCTCTGTCAAATAAATAAATAAAATCTTTAAAAAACAAACAAACAAACAAAAAAGATTCTCCTTCCTGATTTCACCATCTTTAAAGCCAAAATACTGGCTCCTATTTCTCCACAAAGAGGCAAGAAGGACATTTTGGTCCTTCATTTCTTCTCTAATGAACCTTAGATAAATCCCATAACTGCGTGCACTGGCATTTCCTCATGTCGAATATGGAAACACCTAGCATATCTACGTGTATATGCCTAGCACTGTGTATTCTATAACCATTTTAGATTTGAGTGGATAAGCGTAAAGTTTAGTTGGTAGCGGTTGTAGAAGGCTTGCTATGTGCCAGGAACAAACTTCTAAAGTTTTTAACTTCTAAACTTTCTAAATTTTTCTTATGTAGTCCTCAGAACTCCAGAGGTTGATACTGTACTTACCTCCTTGAAGTAAAACGCTGAAGCAGGATGAGGTGATTACCTGTCCAAGGTCACCCACTAGTGAGTGGCAGAACAGAAGTCACTTCCGGGTCTGCCAGACTAGTAGATGGACACACCTGTTTCAAACAGAAGTCATGATGTTGACAAAGGGAAAAGAGGATTCCTTTTTCTACAGAAATACCATTTTGAATCAAGGCCAATACAAAAGGTCCAATTTATCAAGATTTGGAAAATGAGCAGAGGGAACACCAGAAGGGTTCGGAGTGATGTAGAATGCACATCCGAAGACCTGGGTGTTATTCCCAGTCCCACTGTCATAATTAGGCACTTTTACTCTGGGGGCTTCCGTTTCCTAATCTCCTAAAATGAGGCTGAAGATGGGGGAGGGGTGGCATGCTCTCTCTAGATTTTTCTGGCTCCAAGTTTCTGTGACGCCGCCCTAGGTCTGTGTTTGACGCTTTGTGTCGTTTAGCTCCTTACGTCTTCTTCTTAAGTCTGTTGTGACATCGTGCTCACAGGTGAGCGTGGGGGACACAGACGCTGGCTTTAATCGCTCCCACAACTCCAGGCTTGGCTGTAAGAGCCGATGGGTCAGATCACCCTTCTGGCAAGAAGTCTCTGGTGCAGCCAAGAGGTGGAGCCAGAAAGAGAAGCGTCTCTTTGCCAAAAGCTGCTGCAGATGGAGGAGCCAGTCTGTCTGGGAGGCCCATGACTTTGAGAGGAGCCATTTGGCAAAGTTGTTGGCAGGAGCAGCCTTGCAGCATGAATGCTGGAGACTGTCCTGGGCTGGAGTGAACCGGGGATGCAGCAAAGGTGGCTGGTGGAACAAATAACCATCTGGTGAGCAGGGTGCTGCTCATCTTGCCACGCTGACAGCGACAAGCACGTGCCAATCGGCGAGGCTGGGCTCTCCGTGACACGGGCTGACAGGCACAATAAAATGTCTCCCCTGCTGTTGTACACGCCTTGGAGGCGACCTGTTCTGTCAGAAATCAGGAAGGCTCCCGTTTCTTGCACTACTGGAGGAAAGAAAAGCCATCCCGTCCAACAAAATTTCCTTATGGGGTTTGTGGCCAGCTGCTGTGCTGGTTGTGCTGGGCAGTGAGGTGAAGGAGGTGAATGAGGTCACAGTTCCTATTGGATATGAGCAGAGGAGACTCTGTCCTGCTCAAAATGCACTTCGGCCTCCGAGTCAGGCTTTGTGAGTCTGCACTGTGTTTGCGTCTCTGTTCCATCAGGTGGCTGAATCAGACCCTGCATGGCTCTGGAATTGTCTCCGACAGGGCTAGTGCTGTGGCCTTGGACACGTCACTCTGTCTCTCATTATTTCTTCTACTTAGAAAACATGGCAGGGGTTGAGGCAGCACGCTAGCATGCTATTATTCGTATGTGAGAAATACATTCAAAAGAATGCCTCTCTTACTCCATGCTATTGGGACCAATGGTTGATGGTCAGCTGGAAAAATTAAGGCTGAAAAAAAAATGTTTAAATGCTATTTTAAATAGCATTGCCTAATTTTGATGAAGGGTCTGTTGCAGAATCAAGGCTTCATCTTTGAATGTGAGTCTGCTGACTGGAGCTTATATTTCTCTTCTACAAACCACACCCCAAATGACAAAAACCATGTCTGAGTTCAGTTTCCTTGAGGTGAATAACAGTACAAACATGTGAGAAGCAAACTTACCACCAATCTTTCTAGATTTTTTACGACTGGCCCCGACCTTTTCTCTCTCCCACATTTAACCCAACAGCTCTTTGTCATCTTTTGAAAGCATCCGACTTAGTTTTCATATGAAATAATCCTTTCCTAACTTTCCACACCTTTCTTTTCATCACCTTCCAAGACATTTTATTAACTAACACGTATAACAGGCATCATGAGATAAGGGGCAAAACAGAACAGCCTTGTAGTAAACATGCGCCTCAGCTACGAGAAGCAGGAGTGTGTCTGTCCCAGAGACGAGCCTGCTAATTTAGCTGTGAGTAGAGAGCAGGCTATAGGCCCATTTTATAGAGGCAGTGGAAAGCACTTTTTTCATCCAATGAGTCTGCTTCTTAGAAGTCCGTTAAAAGAGCTTCCATGGAGCTCCTGGGTGGCTTAGTCGGTTGGGCGTCCCACTCTTGGTTTTGGCTCAGGTCATGATCTCAGGGTTGCGAGATCAAGCCCCCACGTGGGTCTCCACATTCAGTATGGAGTCTGCTTAAGATCCCCTCCCTTTTTCTTGCCTCTCACTCAAACTCTTTCTCTCTCTCGATCGATCAATCAATCAATCAATCAATCTTTAAAAAAAGGAAAAAGAGCTTCCATTTTATCTGTGGCGAAGAAGAAGAGACACAGGCACTGAGTGCTTGCAGTGTACCAGGAACTGAGTACTGTTCTCTGTACTCTATATATTCTATATGATGTACTGCATAGTATGTTTATTTGTACATCTTGTGCCTTATATTGATGTGTATATGATACAGATCTGTGCACATGTGTGTGTCTGTTTCATTTAATCCTCACAGCAAACCTCAGAAAGTATGTACAATTAAAGTTTAATTAGGTGAGATTTTAGGTCTTATTCACCATTATCCAATAGTCATCTCCTAGCACAGTACCTGACAAATAGCACCCATTACATGTTTATTAAGGAAATGAGGGGATAGGCTCCAATTTCACTGCTAATGAAACTGAGGCTTAAAGAATTTGTAGGATCTGCCCAGTGTCAATCAGCAAACCCAGGACTTAAAACTCAAGTGTGTCTGACACAAAAATGGATGATCTTAGGAACAAATTTAGGTATGTTAAAATAATGTGTTTTTGTTTGGGTTTGTTTTGGGTTTTGTTGTTGTTTTTACAAAACTCTCAGACCTAAGCTTTATGTTAGAATAACTATTTAATAGGATAATAATTGCACAAGTGTAGGTATTCTAGAATAGGAGTTGATAAACTTTCCTATAAAGTCAGGTAGTCAACATTTTAGGTTTTGCTGACCATACAGTCTATGTCCCAGCTGCTGAACCCTGTCATTGCTGCATGTGGGCATGGCTGTATTCTAGCAAGAAACTCTACAGAATCAAGTGCTGGCCCTTGGATGGTATTTTGCCCACCCTCCCATTCTAAAAAAAATGTTTGGAACCCAATAGAAGTTCAAAAAATGTTGGCCTTCCAAGTGAATGGTTGCAGTTAAGTGCTAGAGAGAAGCTTTCCCAAACAGGAATGGCTTATGGTCAAAGTCGGGTTTTAGCAGGATTCTGATAGTGATGAGGAGTGACAAATGCTGTCTTCATGGTTGGGGGGGGGGTCTTTTGTGACATTAGGAGACAAAAGTACACCAAGGAGAATAGCATGCTGTTTGAGCTAGAGACTAGACACATTGTTATGTTTGCTAGGCCATTAGAATCCCTAAATATAAGCACACCTCCTTTAGTATGTCCCCCCAATGTACACTGCATACTCACTTAAAAAAAAGTATTAAAATATTTATTATATACAAGGCATCGTGCTAAAAAATGCTAGGCAAACAATAACAAACAAAACAAAGACTCTGGCCTCATAGAACTTGCATTCTATTGGGAAGACACACCTGAAATAAACACAAACATAAGCATATGAATGTAAATCTTATTAAATACTATGTAGAAAAAGAAAAGAGCCCATGAGAACAAAATATATGTTCACTGATAAAAGCTTGGACCACAAAGAAAACTGTAAAAAAGAAAATAAAATTTACCTCTAGTGCCAGACATAATCATTACAAATATTTTCAATGTATTCCAGACAGTGTGTGTGTGTAAGAGAAAAGAGAAAGGGGCAGTGGAAGGATAATACTAGAATTGTATGTAAAATGGTATCATATCTATTGTTGTTTTGATTCTAAATAAAATTGTGAGCCTTCTTCTTTAACATCATATAGTTCAACCACAATTTTGCCATTCATCTAATGTTGGAAGTTAGAGTATTTCCAATATTTTGCTATGATAATTGTGTGATAAATAATTGCATGAATCTAAATCCTTTCTAGTTATTTTTTTAAGAACAGATTTCTGAAGTCAAGATTCCTGGGTTAAATGGTATAAGTAAGTTTCTAGATGCAAACAATTAAGTTTCTAGATAATAGTTACTATGTTCTCTAGAAAAAGCTCTACCAAGGAAGACCTTTGCAGTAGCTGTGGCCCTTTTCCACCATTTCCTGATCTATATTTTTCTTCTACCTCACATTGTCACAGATTTTCAGAGGGAATTTATGCAGGTGAAGATTAGAAATAAATTCATCAAGATATAACCACTGACATTTAATATACTCCTTTGTCCTTGTCCTTCCCCAAAACCCACATACATCTACCCAATCTGAGAGGGGATGCAAGCTCAATTCTCAGCCTCTGCCATTAAATACATGGGTGAGTCGTTTGTTCTCTGGGATTTAGTTGCCCACCTATATTAAATAAAATGACTTTCATGGTTCCAGGGCATCCATTGTAGATAAGTATATGGAACCCGGTGACCCAGAAATGTTAATTTTCTTCAAACTGATAAGTAGGTGACTTCAAAGAATGATTGACCCATGACGACAACCACTATGGTTGTTTAATGAGCTAGCCCTCTCCTGGGGTTCATATTTGACATTTCTGAAATCTGTGTTCCTTCTTTTTCTATTAATGCTATGTGTGGTTGAATGCAATTTGAACCCAGGTAAATCCAAGGAAACTAAACTTTGCCTATCATTGACTTAAGACTTATAGACATCTCTAGTTCTCCTCCAAAAGTTGGGTGCATGATTTAATGAAATTGAGAAGTATAATCTTATAAACATCCATGGGATTATATTTTTAGTGAGTGATTTTGATCCTTTTTCAAAATAAATGGGCTCTCTGCATTTTAGCAGTTGCTGGGGATTGTAGGTGGGAGTTGATTTGAAGTCTCAATCCATTTTGCTTGAGTATTTGGGGCATATTTCTTCCTGTGAAGTGAGAATACAAAGTATTAGAGACATTTTTTAACTTAAAATCTTTATGAAGTTTTAAAAAATTGAACATAGGTTGTGACCCAAGAGTTAGGCAGATAAAAATTGAAAGATACCTAGCTGGCTGATGGGCTGGGCAGATGGATGGTCATTTGAATGGATAAAGATTTGTGGTGGTCAGTAAGAGACCCAGTTGCTTTGTTAAAGGGTTAAAAGTATGAAAACATCTTCTAGAAACATCAAGTTTCAATAATAACTTGGGGGTGTAATATTAAAAGCAACCTGTCCTTCCTCTTCTGTCTGGGAAGTCAGGGCAGGTGCGATGGGGTGCGAGAGTGAGTATTGATTAGGGCGGCACAGAGCCATAGGAACATGCTTCCAGGAAGTCATCACCAGTACCAGTTCAAAAAAAGGAATACAACGGAGGAGGAAAGAGCTGCACTGGAACCCTGAGCTAACAGAAAAGACTGGCACAGTTGAGTGCTCCCAACTGACGTATCTTGCAATGACCAATACCTAATCCCATCCCAGTTCTGTAGGATTAGCCCGGCTGAAACTAACCTTCTATGTTTTGAAAGTCAGAGCCCTCTGGTCACTTGAAAAGATGTAAGAAGAAGGTTTTTCATGCAGTTCCACTTGTGAATGAAGTGTATTTCCCTGAAGGCTCTCTGATCCCTTACAGGTCAGAGATCAAAGACTTGCTGAGGTCTCCCTGGAACCTGAAGAACTTGTGCACAGGGGTAAAAAAAAAAGAAAAGAAAAAAAAGCAAAAGCTGTCTGATTATCATATTGTGCTTCTGTTGCCAACATGCTTACTCAGTCCCTGAGCTTCCTCAGCACAATTTGAGATGGAAATTTTCCGATCAGAATTTTTCCTATAAGTCTCAGAAGCTTGGATTTAAGCCTGTTATGTGGGCCAGGCTTCTTCTTTCTCCAGTTATTTGACAAGTAGGTTGCCTTTGAGTCACTCATTTGGATGGCCTTGATCTAGACATTGGCACGTGCTGAAAAGGCAAAAATGTTTTCCTGCTTGTGTTTGGCCCTTTAAGAAGATTGGGCTGTTGACCCTTTTGTCCTGTACTTGTAAACCTTATTGCTTCCTGTCTGTCCCCTCATTTCTTTGAGTCTCTCCTAACTGACATTCAAGTCAACCATGCGAGTTTGTGCTGAGTCCTCAGTACCGCCCACTCATCCCTGCTCCCTGCTTCTGTACATACAATTTCCCCTTTCCTGGTACCTACATGTCCTGCCTTGACTCTGCATTTTCCCTGAAAAATTCCCTGAGAAATTTTTTCTCAGTTCAAGTTTTTAAAAATCATAGCAACAGTGCTGTGATATACAGGTATTATCCCCATTTCATGGATGTGGACATCAAAGTCCAAGTTCAAAGTCCAAGTTCAGATAGCCTGCACATTGTCTCCCCAGCTAGAAAGAAACTGCTGGAAGACAGTCATCACCCCTTCACCTCCTTGGTTTATCCTACAGAGGATAGTGAGCTCCTTGTCACACGGGCACTTTTTAAGTGGTTTTGAACTTGATTTGAGTTGGAGAGTAGATTGGTAATGTCTCTAGTTAGCCAGGTGCATATTTACCTGGGAGTTTAAACTTACAACTCCATCCAGACATGTTCAAGCTAGGTTCTCCTACCCCCACTGGAGTTTAAAGATGTACTTTATGATTTTTCCAATCACTTGGAAATTGTAGCAGCTAATTAAGAGCATAGCCTATTATTCTGTCACTCATTTTGGTGGTTCTGTGTTTGTTTTTTTATTTTACTCTTTAACCCTTCAGCAAGTATCAGTTAAGTAACGAAAACCTCACTCGTGCTGTATAAGTTGGTATAGGATGACACAAGTATGAAAAAGTATCTTGAAGTTTATTACCATTGGGTATGTGGGGAGGAGAGAAATTAGTATAAAAAAGACTATTAAACAATTAAAGGTAAGCTCATCCATGCTGGCAGGAGTGTATAGATAGTATGATTCCTCTCCTATAAACTTCTGTGTGTGTCCATAAAGAATTCCAAGGAAAGAATATCTAGTAGAATATGAATGATGGCTAGGTCAGGCTGATGAAATTTTAATTCTCACTATTTTTATTTTCTAATGTCTGATAGTTTTCAATAAGTAGAAACATGGTTTACATAATAGGAATCATAAAGCTGTCATTATGGTGAAAAACAATTCATGGAATGTCTACTACATGCAAAGAACAAGTCTGTGGGTATCAGTGTAG
This sequence comes from Meles meles, assembly GCF_922984935.1. NCBI lineage: Eukaryota > Metazoa > Chordata > Mammalia > Carnivora > Mustelidae > Meles > Meles meles. The sequence continues at coordinate 99,607,527 of NC_060068.1, forward strand.
TAAATATCCACCTGAGTCCTTACTTTTTTTTGAAGTCACATTAATTATTCTTCAGAGGAAAATCGGTGAGAACCCTGGAAGAGTAGTGACACGTAAAGACTCTTAACTGTTGAATTTGGTAACAAGAATTCCATTCGAGTTCTCTTAGCTATAGGTCTGTGGGAAGGGGCTTTGGCAGTGAGCTCGGCCCTTGGGTTCAGAGACTTTGGTCTTGTGTCTAGGCTGAAACAGTAAAGGAAAGGTGGTATCTCTGACCTCAGCCAATCACTTCATAAGGGGGCCAGGAGAGGGTCTAGGGGAGTCAGTGAAAATCTATTTCGATGGTGGAAAAGACATCTAAGGAAAAATGTCCTAGAGCCTGAGGGTCAGAGCCAGCCCCTTTGCACACGGAGGCTCTCGTAGTCTGTGTTTATTGACACAGAAGGTGGTTTTAATTACCCTGTAGGAATTTCTGGCCTGTTTTGCCAAGGCCAGTCTTTAAATGTTTAATCAGTGGAATTCTGACAACCAGACCAACGGGAGAGGTGTACGTATGGGGGCACTTGGTCAAGTGTAGTGTATTGCAATGTGGCTGCTACTGACGGAACATGGGTGTGTTTTAATCAGAGAAACATAAGCCTGAAAATATACCAGCTTCCACCCACGAAATGATCTTGGCTTCAGAGAGTATGGCATGTTTTATGTCGGAGAGGCTTCAGTTTCCTTCTCAGCCATAGTTCTCATCTGATCAACTTCCACAAGCTCTGTTTTTGGTGTCCTGAAAGTAAATTTGGTAAGGTGATCTAGAGCCAGATGAATCAGCTCCATGGTCCCACACTAGTGACTTGAAAGAAGGAATGTGCCTCTCCAGGTATAGGTCCAAGGAAAATGTATACTTGTCATCCTTAGTTTTACCCATGTGTGTTGACCTACAAAATATTTTAAGAAAAGAACTATAATAGGAAAAGGGGTATGACGGTGTCTCATCACAAAGCCATTTTAATCTTTCAGATAACTTCAGGGAAACCATAGTCCAAGATAAATGTAAAAGCACCAAAGAAATGCTTTCCTTGAATTTTTTCCTCTCTGCTCTTAGTGTCTAGTTTGAATCCTCCCACTGAGACTGTAAAAATAGTCAATAGTGCTACATACTATCTTTGATTCATCTCTCCACACTTAACTCCAGATGGAATTTCTTTTTTGTTCTCCTTGCATAAAAATGTCCTTCACACTATCTCCTTTCACTGCTGTCCCAACTAATCTCCATAGAGGCCAAATGCTACTCTCTCATGTAGACATGCAAGGGAGAGTAAATTGGCACCTTGAAATCTGAACAGGAACCCAAAGGCATCTTTGGCACAATCTACTGAGCCTCCCTTTGAGCTACTGAGAGTGTTTGTGTCCTGTTTAGTGACATAGTGGTTTGGTGATAATCCTTTTGGTTTGCATGGAAAGGCTTCTCAGGCTATTTCATACTGATGTTCACTGATCGGAGGATTTGCCAAGCTTACAGGGAAGTAAATCCAATGGAAATGAATCCCTCTTAACCATCACAACAACTGAGCAAACAGTTCCACAGGTATCTTCGATAGAGCTAACTATCAAGTTTAAATTGTCCCTCTTCCTCTTGTCTTCTAAGTTAGCCTGTTGGTGAACCAACTTGCTTTAACCAGGTTGATAGTAACTTAATTTTAGGCAAGGAAAGAGTTACATAAAATAAACTTTTCACAAGTTTCAGATGGTAATGCCATCTGAAACTTGTGAAAGGACTTTATATTTCTACAAAATATTTGTAGAAAGTTCTTACCTACTCTGCACCCAAAAATTGGAGAATGAGTTTCTTTTTTCCTCAATGTGAAAATGGCGCTCTCAATTTGCCCATGATCACATAGCCGGTTTGTGATGGAGATAAGACAGAGGTGCAGAGATCTGATCCGTAAAACCAAGCTCTTCCCATGATGTTACAAAATGAAATCAACTTTCACTGAACTCCCAACTGGATGAAATTTTGCAGTCTTGGGAAAAAGCATTCATTTTTGCTGACTCTCTCTGAGAGATGTTGGCCACCTACATCCTTAACACAAGGTTCTCTGGGTGGATCAACTTGGCATGTCACAGCCCTTTGTTGAGCAATGGGTGTGGAGTATGTCTCGTTTCTTTTTTTTTTTTTTTTTAGATTTTATTTATTTATTTGACAGAGAGAGAGATCACAAGTAGGCAGAGAGGCAGGCAGAGAGAGAGGAGGAAGCAGGTTCCCCACGGAGCAGAGAGCCTGATGCGGGCCTCGATCCCAGGACCCTGAGATCATGACCTGAGCCGAAGGCAGCGGCTTAATCCACTGAGCCACCCAGGCGCCCCGTATGTCTCGTTTCTAAGGTCATTCATTGTTACTATTCCAAATGGAAGCATCTTGAGGTCACATCCTGGCCTCTGTCTTTAGTGCAAGCCTCAGAGAGCTAGTTTGACATGTATGAAGATGTGGAGAAGGCAGTAAATTTTGTTCTCTTTCATGGCTGCATATGGCACCCAAATATCTGCCATTTAAAGCAAGCAAGAAAAGAGATGAGAAAGAATGGATGAATCATCACGAACACCATTCTTTTGCCTGGGAACATGGTATAAGGGTAGCAAAGCTACATTTACTGAGCGATTCTTACATGCCATGCTGTTTACTCCTTTTGCTTCATTTCCATTTAAATACATGAGCAGTGAATTCTTTATGAAGAAGATGGGCTTATTACTTAAATCATCTAACCGTAATCGCTCATATGTAAAGTGAGGGTAATACTAGCAGCTAACTTTCTGTGGTTATTGTAAGCATTAAGTACGATAGTTGTACAGTGGTTAGTTCAGTACCTGACCTAGATTTAACATCAGTAAGTGGTTGTTTGGTTCTCTTTAGTATTTCTAGAAGCACTAACTGGTCCCAAGTATTACTTGCACTAGGCCATACATTCTTTCTGCCCTCCAAATCCCTAGAAGTCAGGGTTATACTAACAAATAAACTTGGCAGTTTGAAAACACTGACTCTGAAGACCCGTGGGTTTGTATTCCACCTCCACTTGCTTGCTCTGTGACGTTGGGCGAGTTCTTGGACCTTGCTAAGCACAGGTGTCTCCTCTATAAAATACAGATAACAAAGCTGAATTTCCTGAGGTTGCTGTATTAAATATGACAGTGTATGTGATGTAGTCAGTATCAAGTATGTAATAAATGCTACCTAATGTTTGGTTGTATCTTAATTAATATTAGTTCATTTATCTGTATCTTAAAACAAAATCATTACCGTCAAAAGGTGGTTGTTTTCATTACAAAACAGAGGAGAAATAACACCCTAACCTTAATACCTGGTCTGGTATCAGTTCTGGATGGTGGTAATTGACCTCTTTTAAATAATAAATATCTCATATAATAATATATGGAATCTTATGAGAGTCTAAGCCAACTGCTGCCCTTTTCGGAATATGAAACAAAACATTAGGAAATGAAAATCCATTATCTACTCTATGTAGCATCAGTAGAATCATTTTTAAAGGTAATAGCTTTGAGATATTAAAAAATTAATGATAATAAATAAATTATAAACCTGTCTTTCTATATTAGTGGTATGTTGAAGCTTCTTGCTAAGGCTTATTTTGTTGTTGTTTTTCAGTCTTGTAGCTTTATTTTTATGACTTCTTGTATTGCCTTATTCATAGATTCTCCCACAGTATAATCCTAATACCTCTGGATACTGAGAGAAAGAGAGCCTCTTCTAATGGGGGATATGCCCCGTTTCCGTTTCTGAATACTTCAGTTGCTTTAAAGTTCTGTGTACCAGACCCGTTGCTGCTAGCCCTCCGCTGGGAAGCCTTACTTACCTCAAAAACTTTGTATCCTTGCCTTCATGATCCCTCTTTAACTACATCAGGGTCAGTCCTCCTGACAGCCCCCAGCTTCCTCAAAACTCCTCACGTGTTTTCTGGCCGTTGTTTTCCACCTTAATGGTTACAAGAGCCAACTGAAGTATTTGTTAAATGTAAATTGCTAGGCTCCTCCCAATGATTCTAATTTAAAAGGACTGGGAAAGAGCCCAAAAGTTTGATTTCTAGTGGCGTCTTAGGTAGAGAGTCGCTGCTGCTGGTTGAAAGCGACGCTTTGGGAACCCCTGCTCTCTAGAAGCTGAAGGCAGCCCACTAACAGTGGGAGAGGCTGAGCCACAGAGAAGTTTTACAATGTTGGCTGTATTATCGTTATCAGTCTGGATTTTGACAGACCAGGAGCAACCTTACCCAAAGAGGCTCTGGGGGGGCTTGGGGCGTGTGTAATGCACCTGTATGTCACCAAAAATTGAAGCATCACTTCCTCCTGGAGTCTGGATCTGAACCCCATGTTTGTCACAGGAGCCAAGAGAGAACCCAAGACACAGAATAGTGGCAGAATAATGAAGCATGAATTTTCCAGATGAAAGCTCCTGTGGAAATAAAGGTATTAGTATTATTATTTATACCTACTATTCTTCATAACATAACAATATGGAAGTGTTGAATAGCTCCAGTCCCATAAAAGTTGCTCTGGGGGATGCAAATCAATTAACTCACGTTTCAAAAAGAAAGTGTAGATAATAAGCACCATTTGATTTACTGTTTTCAGAACCTGTTTTGATGAAATGTGTTGGTACAGAGCAGGGACAAGTAATGACTGGTTATAAAGCTAACCAGGAAAGAGGCGAGGCTCTGTAGGACTAGACCTGACTGTGTAGACGCTGGCGAAGTATGCGGACTGGGCTAGAGAATCAGACAGATGGATCAGCTGCTTTCACAGAGAAAAAGCACTGGGCCAGGAGGTGAGGAAAGAGGCAAGGGCTTCTTACTCTGGACAGTGAAGAATGAAGGGCCTTGCTAAATGGTAACTTTGAATTAGGAAGGAAATGGGGAAATTACTACGTAGGAAAGACAATAACTTCTACCCTGGAATAAATGCTTGGAGGCCTTATTAATATGACCACGGGGCCATCCCACCTGATTGGGATCAAGGAGCGGGAAGGCTTCTGCCAGCTTTGTTTTCCTTTCTTCAAACGATGGGGTGAGACTGATGAGCTTTATTTACAACTTCCACACGCGGCTGTGGTTTGGGGCCCTTCTGGTACAAAGGGACTCTAATTTTTACTTGAGAAAAGGAGTCCTCAGAGAATTCTCTCCTGAGGTGGAGTTTGTGACAGAGAGGAATAGAAATTCGGAGTCAGGTCGAGGAGCAAGACCTGCAGAAGAGGTTCTTTTAAGGAAAGGTATGGGGAAAGAAGAGTTTCCAGGCAAAGACTTACTCTTGGAAAATGAATGATGTGGTTGAAGACTTAAAGGGAGAAGAAAGTGAAGAGCCGATGTGTGTACTTGTGTATATGGATATATGTTTCTGTATATTCTCCATCAGCCAAAGTGTATGGGTGAGTCAAGTCAGGCTTGACTTGAGGGAATTATGTCCTGAGGGGATTATGCGGCCTTAGCTTTATATTTTTATATGGACTCCACACAGGCTATATTGCTACTGTGCTTTATTTATATAACAAAAGAGAGAGTAGGCTTTGTTCTCAAAAAATACCTTGTGGTGTTTGTGTTGGGAGGTAGACTATAGCTCTTTCCTTGCTATAGAAAAATTCCACATTTTTCTGTCTGACCCATTTTAATTAAGACTTTACATCTGTTGTGATTTCAATGAACCTTTCTTTCATTCTTACCAGCCAGGTAACCTTTCCAGTATGTTCTAATGCGGTTTTGATTGGGGGTCTGAGTTTCATTTGGTTTGGTCTCTGTTGCTGTTTTTAATGAGATAAGACTAGATAGACTTCAAATGGGTTTCCCTGGAGCTGCCAACATTCATTCCCTCTTTGCCTCCTCCGAGAAAGAGGGGACCAAAGGGATTGGATTACTTTGTTATCTGGTCATGTTTTTCTGACTTGTGTCATGTCAGACTCGAAAACTCCCAAAAGCACAAAAGCGGCAAGTGGGAAAGAGACCGTTCAGAGTCAGAATTTGAAGAGCTTGTTGTGAGGAAGACTGCTTTTCGCTGTACCTCATCAAGTCCAACTGTTTCTGAAAAATCCTTTCCAAGTACAAAGATGGTGCCCTTTTCAAAATGCTGGGGGATTGTTAACTATGTAAGCATTGTGCATAGCTCTGTGATTGAGTGTGGGGCATAAAATGAATGAATGTGTGTGTGTTAACATAATGTAAGCCTCACTTCAAGGCATTTTCTCAAGTTAAGCTACTTGCTTGGGAAATGGAATCCATTAAAATTCAGTTAAGATTGCCTTGAGTTTTCATCATAAGGCTAAGATTATTTAAAAGCAGTGGAAGGCAAAAAGCCACGTATGATTGTCTCTGACTTCCCAAACGGTGCTCCAGTGAGAAATCATACAGTTCGGTGTAGTGGCGGGCTGGTGTGAAAGGAGTCTGCCATCAGCCTTCCATTTACTAAGTATTCATTCCACACGTGTGTGTCTGGTGCTGTGCTCTGCCCTGGAATGCAGATGTGAGGTACACACAGCTGGTGTCTGCCCTTAAGGCACACCTGGACCAGTAGGGGACAGAGGACCACAAGTAATGACACTGCAGGATGAGAAGTTCTGTGATGGGGATGTACAGGGAGCTGCAAGATGATGTGAAAGGGCTCAGAGGAGGGGTCCTGAAGAAAGACATGGCTCAGCTGAGACCCGAAGGATGAGGAGAGGGAGGAAGCAGGAAAGGCGTTCCAGGGAGGGAGAATGGTATGGTCAGAAGATAATGGCTTCACCCTCCCCGAGTCATTGAGTAGCTCAGGAAAGTCTGTCTTGAAGACTTAGTTTCTTTATCTTCCTGTGGGGGGCAGAGGTGGTGCTAATGATGGTGGCCAAGATGGCGGCCATGGCAGGTGCTGGTAGAGGAAGACAGAAAGCATAGCAGTTAATCCTTACTGAACACTTGTTGGGTAGCAGGCTGAAGTAAGCTAAGTACTTTCCTTACGTTCATTACCTATTAGAGCTTTCCAGTCACCTGGTGAATGGAGGTACCATCATTCTCTGTGGGTCCCAACACAGATAACAAGAAAATTGAAGCTGAGAAAAGCGAAGTAAGCTGAAGGTCACCTTACTAGTAAGTGGAAAAGCCAGGGCTTAAAAACAGAAGTTGACTCAAGAGCTCGCATTTTCCACCATTACTGTGTTATTAATAATCTCACTTTTTTAGGGGCAGATATAAATAAAGATGAGCAGGATTGTTCATTTGAAAGAGCTTTTTAAACTGCGTGGAACTCTTGACTCTCCTTGCACATGTTGAACTGAGGCATGAGTCATGCGCTCAGGAGCTAGCCTAGATTAAAGAGTAAAAATGGCTTCAGCAATACATGGGCTATCGTCCCTGACCTTATTAGCACCTCCTCTCATCCTTTGACCTCCCCATGTTAATAGTCAAACCTGGCCTTCCCCAGGAGACGCTTTTTGAAGCAACAGAATGGTAGATGAGATGGACCAGCGATTTGCTCCCAAACAGCAGTTGCTATTAAAGACCTCAAATATTTCTGAGATTGTTAATCTCTGTTGATCACTCCCTGCCCCTCTGTGACTGCTCAGCACAAAATGAAATGGAGACTTGGCCACGATCCAATTATTTTTAAGAGTCTTGGCTTCTAGTAGGGGTAATCCAAAGCCTTGACTGGACTTCCTAAAATTCTGGGCTCCCTAGTTGATGTGTGCATATGTATGTACTATATACATAGACCTACACACACACCTAAACACACACATACACACACCCTCCCTCCCTCCCTTGCCTTCCCTTTTTTTGCCAAATAGTCCCTCTTCCTGCCCCTTGATATTTCTGACAATCCCCTATGTGCTCTCTGTCCTTATCCGTGCTCTAATCAGCCACCGTGTTACAAATTGAGGATTGTCTACACCAGTATCCCATAAGCAGCGTCGTGTTGCTCTCCAATGCAACATTAGCAGTCATTGAGAACAACTGAAAATGGTCATAGAGGTGGCTGCAGACTCTTTGGGCCCAAAGAGCATGTCTCCACTATGAAAGCAATGACCAGTTCAACATTGAACCCAAATCATGAATTCTTCTGCATCACAGTTCAATCGCAGAGGCTAATCGTGAGTTTGTTTCTGGTCCCGCTTGAGGCCTGATAACGGGGTTTCCCTTTGGAAGTTTGATTGAGCTGGTGTGCAAGGCAAGACTGTAATTCAGATGGACCAGGGAAATGCAAACAGTTTCGTGTATTAATGGTCACTAATGACCTGTAATCAAGTTTTGATTTGTTAGGTTAAAAACAAAGATGCAATTAGTTTATTTGTTCAGGAGTGTAAACAGAAGAATTTATCAGTCTGCTGATTGTTCTTCTCATTTGACGACAATAGGCTAGAGCCTAAGTCTTGAGCCGCGGCTCCCCGGAGCTGCCATTTGTCTGTCCTGCGATTCTCCCAGTTTCTTGAGCAACCACTGATGCAGCTGTGGCCATTGTCAAAAGGGGACAAAAAGGATATGGTGTCCCTTCTCTGTGGCCTTTCCTCTTGATGAGCTAACCACTTCATTATTACTTTTCCTCTTTCCCTCCCCTATGGTCCCGTGCTTCGACCACCTCGTTTTCTCAAAGTATCCTCATTCATCCAGCAATCGTTAACCCAGAATTGTCAAGGGCAGTTATGCTGCCACTACCGTCCTCGGTCTTAAGGTTTCTAATGGTTGGGAAGAGAGCCGTGATTCAGTCTTGGTGAACTTTACTATTTCTCCATAGGTGTCCTTAGGGTTTCTGTGCGACTAACTTTACTTCTTGAGTTACTGATCACTAAAACAAATGAGAAATCTCTTGGCGTGAAACAGATGCTCTATTGAGTTATGTATTGTTGCGAATAAGGCACTCTGATCCTTTTGGGGTACATGAAAACTGGCAATAGAGATTTTGAGGGATTATAGTGACTCCTTGGGAAAGATCTACCTTGTGTTTTCCCTAGTCATTTATTTAAATAGGGGAAGAAAAACATTTAAATTCTTAAGGGAGACTGTAAAGTTAAAACATACAAGCCTCGAATCCTTCATCAGGTGAAAATTCTGTGATCTAGGATGCCTGGGTGACTTAGTGTGTTAAGCGTCTGACTTCAGCTCAGATCATGATCCCAGGATCATGGGATCGAGTCCCACGTCGGGCTCCTTGCTCAGAGGGGAGCCTGCTTCTCCCTCTGCCTGCCACTTCCCCTGTTTGTGCTCTATCTCTCTGACAAATAAGTAAATAAAAATAAATTAAAAAAAAAAAGAAAATTCTGTGATCTACTTGATATCACAGAACAATAACGATACAGGTTACCCCAGTAAGGCATCTTAAGGTCATGTTGAAACAATGGAAGGAATCTCACTCACATAGAACATGACTTCTTTACTTATGAACCTGAGTCACACACTAATCTGAAATAACTATCAATCTGTGTTGTTAATGTCCTCCGCTTAGAGTAAGTACCCTGGGTCTCTTGCTCAGCATGTATCACAGGGTCTAACACAGGAACTGGCATGTAATAAACACGTTCGGTAAACATTAGTTGAGGGAAAGGCAGGCACAATGATTAGAGTTTGAAAACCAGTCGTAGCATTTGGGATATCATGAAATAAAATTACTTGATAAAAATGATCTTAAGTATTAGGATTAGTAAAGAATCAGCACCACAGCTGAGCTTTTCTGGTTTTTTTCACATCCGCTTTTATCCACTTCCATATAATACATATAATGCACTAATAAACTTCCATTTCAGGGTTCCTGGGTGACTTAGTGGGTTACGTGTCTACCTTCGGCTCATAATCTCACGGTCCTGGGATCTGGGATCGAGGCCCGCATTGGGCTCTCTGCTCAGTGGGGAGCCTGCTTCCTCCTCTCTCTCTCTACCTGCCTTTCTGCCTACTTGTGATCTCTGTCTGCCAAATAAATAAATAAAATCTTTAAAAAAAATAAAAGAAATAAACTTCCATTTCCTTGCCTTAATAACCCATATAATAAAAGAAGGGACCTCCTGTTCTTGTGGAAACTACTAAAGCCTAGCAGTGATATTTCCTGCACTCATCACCAAAGTGACCTATCAAATTCCTGGCATGGAATGACCTATTCTTCAGCATCTAAAGCAAGCCTTCATGTTCAAGAAAGCCTTGACAATAGTGTGGGGAGATGGGGCGGTCGTTTTTCATTTGTTTATTCGAGAGCTATGTATTGGACACTTACTTTGTGCCAGGCATGGGGTTAGGTGCCAGGGATCTGGAGTAACAGACCCTCTGGGGAAATAGATTAATCCAGAATAACCAAGATGTACGTACAATTATAACTGTGACAGGCACTGTAAAGGAAGAGTTTGTGGTGATGTGAGTGTGTGTAAAAAACTACTGGGCGGGGAGATGGAAAGCTTCCCTGGTGAAGGAGTGAGAGGACTAAATCCTAAAGCCATAGCAGGAGTGAGCTGTGTTGAAGAGGAGCAAGAGTTATGATTCAGGGCGAGAGAATGGCATGACCAAGGGCCCTACGGTATTAGCCCAGAGAGTTCGTGTCCAGGTAAGTGAAAGATGCCCCATGTGGCTTGAATTCTCACAAGATTGTCATTAGGCAGAAGCCACATCTTGCCAAACCTTGATGGTAGAAGAGGACTCTGCTATTTTTTTTTTAATCCTAGGAATAAAGGGAAGTGTTAAAATGTTTAAATGTAGGGAAGATGGGGAGCCGCGTTCCCTCTTGTTTTTCAGAAAGATCATTCTGGCTGCCATGTGCAGAACAGATTGGAAATGCTCCAGAATAGATTTAAGGAGACAAGTGATTTGTTCATACGAAACTGACACAGAATCTGCATAATATATGCCCATGTGAGGCCGTTCCAGTGTAGAGCATGCACCCTTCTGAGAGACTGAAGATGAGCTCCGCCGTGGTACGATATAGACTCTTCAGATTTCCTCTGTGTCCTGCACGCGCACTCACCCAGACATAAATTAGCATCATTAATGCAGAGTGTCACATCGGAGCCTGGTTCCCCCTCTAGCTGGTGCCCCACTTTAGCATTTTTCCCTTTGTACTTTACCCTTCGCCTTCAAAGGCTGTTCTCAGGTCTTCTTTCCTTCCTAGAAGTGCGAGATTGGTTTTTCTGCTGGGCTATTAGAGTGATCCTCCACTTAGAGTCTAATCTGCCGTGGCTTTGTGCCTGTTTGTCAGGAACTTCGAGAATATATTAAGACATTATGCAGGGTGGAAGCTCTATTTTGACAATGATTATGCCTATTATCTATTTTAATAAATGTAAATTACTGTGGAGAAACAAACCATTTTATGCCACTTGAATCCTTTTCAAGGAAGCCTGAATCCTTTTTGTGTAGCTTAGATGTATTGCTGTCATTTTCCCTTCACGGAGTTGAATAAACACACTTAAATCAGACCTTTGTTTGTGCACCCTCTTACACTGTTGCCCTAATAAATTGTTGTGATTTTAGTCTTTGAAATCTGTTTTCGGTAACATTTGCAGCTGTATCTGTATTCCCTTCCAGAATTCAAATTATTGGGACCGGAAGTCCCCATGGGCATTAGAGGTGAAAAGCACTATCCTTGGGATATGGCCCTGGATTAAGGCACCGCTATTGCCTTTACGAAGCTCCGTCATTTCTGACTGTTGGAGCAAGGCTGGAAGCTTAGACGATCCGTGTGGCGATGAATTAGAGTTAGACACACCGGGAAGAATTCAGATTTAACTTCATATAGATACATGTGATTACATGTAGAGATATTTATAAGTATGTGTATATACATGGGCTTATGTACATACACCTGTTCCTTTGTCATTTGAGAACACCTAAACGACACTCCCATAGCAAGAGGTACAGCTAGCACTCACCTCTTTATTTCTTTTTCTTTTTTTTTTTGAAGATTTTATTTATTTGCCAGAGAGAAAAAGAGAGGACACACAAGCAGGCAGAGAGGCAGGCAGAGGCAGCGAGAGAAGCGGGTTCCCTGATGAGCAAAGAGCCCGATGTGGGACTTGATCCGGGACCTCAGGATCATGACCCAAGCCGAAGGCTGTGGCTTAACCAACTGAGCCACCCAGGCATCCCACCTCTTTATTTCTAAAACCATTATCCAATGAAAGGAACCTGGAATCTTTCCAGAAGTGTCTGATGGTAGGACTGGAGAAGGAAATCTACAAGATGAGGCTAGAGCCATTTCTAGTGCCAAAATGTAGGGAGGTGCTTGGGGGAAAAAATGCATTAATGGGAATATGTCAAAGAGACACAGAAGCCAACCAAAAGAGTTCCTAATGTCTCAAGTGGAATAATTCAAGAGAAAAAAAAAAGGAGTGTTAGTAGTATTGGGTTATATATCAAAGTATAAATAAATATCCACAAATCTGTACTAATATCAATAAATAATTGGATAAATTAATAAAGGACAGAAAAATCTCCAAATAAATTATATAGGTGACCCAGCCTCAAGGAGCATAGCGAGCGGGTGTAGCTCTCCACTCCTCTGAGAGTGTGCGCTGCACATAGAGACTTCTATCAAAAGAGAACAGATCGCGTATTGCATGGAGCACTGGGTGTGATCCGGTGCATAAACAGTGAATTCTGTTATGCTGAAAAGAAATTAAAAAAAAAAAAAAAAACCACAGCAATAAAACAGCTAGAATGGTTTAAAAAAAAGAAAAGCACAGATTGGAAGAGGGATCAGGAAGAGTAAACTGACTGAAGAGAAGCCTGATTAATGCTACTTCAACTAAGTGATGAAAATCCATGAGTCGTCATAAGTTATGATGGTAGTGACCCATGATGTAATGAAAATTGCGCCTTTCCTCTGTGATCTTCATTTATGAGAGAAACACCGGACAAGTTACAGTAGGGAGACCTCCTACAATATACCTGACCATGCTCTTCAATGCTGGGAAGGTCACCAGAGGCAAGGAAAGTCTGAGAAACTGTCACAAACAAGAAGGGCCTAAGGAGACTGACAACTAAGTATAATGTGGTATCCTAGATGGGATTCTAAGACAGAAAAAGAACATGAGGTAAAAACTGAGGAAATAGGAAGTAAACTATGAATTTTAGTTACTAACACTTGTGGTCCATTAATTATAACATGTACCACATTAACATGATATGTTTATAATAGGGAAAGTCTGCAGGATGTATTTGGGAATTCTCTGTGTTATCTGTTCACTTATTCTGTAAACCTAAAACTGTTCTTTAAAAATTAAAGAAGCTTGGAGCGCCTGGGTGGGGCGCCTGGGTGGGCCCCACCCAGTGGGTTAAAGCCTCTGCCTTCCACTCAGGTCATGATCCCAGGGTCCTGGGATTGAGCCCTGCATCAGGCTTCCTGCTCAGTGGGGAGCCTGCTTCCTCTCTCTCTCTCTCTCTCTCTGCCTGCCTCTCTGCCTACTTGTCTGTCAAATGAATAAAATCTTAAAAAATAAATTAAAGAAGCTTACAGTCTAGTAAGCTAGTAGGCAATTGTAAGACATATTGGGAGGGTGTATAGGGTCCTTGAGAGAAACATAATGGGCTTCTAACTGGTCTTTTATATCCTGCCTTGACCACTTTGGGCAGATTGCTTAACCCTTCTGATCTTCTGTTTTATCTTTTCTAAGATGGCGATAACTCCTGCCATGAGTCAGAATAGGTTGTGAGGTCAAATTGCAGAACTCAAGCCCCTAGCAACAAACTGGGTGATTGACAAAACCTATCTGGGCACTAGTTCTTAACTCTGTGTGTTGTCCTGAGGGCGGGGGGACTGTCTGTGAAGAGCATAGAACAAGTCTTGGCACCCTGTGCTAGGTACATGTAAGCGGGGGCTGTCTTCTCACAGGACTCAATGGGACAATCAGGGAGCGTGCTTAACACATGCCTGGTATATCATAAGCTCTCTGTTGGTGATGGTGGCAGCAAGGGAAAGGTTCATGGGGGCCAGGAGTTGCCCTCTCCATGAATCCTGCAGAGTGGTCTTCTCTGGCCCTAAACTGGGAGCAGAATAAGCGCAGACCAGACAAAAGGAGGGCTGGCAGTGGGTGTGGGCTCTAGCAGAAGGAACAAAGTTTCCCAAGCCAAAGGAAGCGTGGCACCTTTCTGAACTTCAAAGATTTCAGAATAGTTGGAATGTGAAGTCTAAGAAGGAGGAAAAGAAGAGGTAAATCGGGTCAGCATTATGTCTGGAATTGAAGGCTGAAGTAAGGATTTGCACTTTGTCCTGGGGTCAATATAAGACTTGAACTCTAGAACAATCACTCTGGCTATTTGAAAAAAAAAAAAAAAATTACAGAGGAGGTGGAAGACCAGTTAAGATGTGAATTCAGTTGCACAGGTGAGAGATTATGGTGGCCTAGGTTATGGTGGTGACTCGAAGTAGGGTTAAAGGATATGAAGGCTAACACTAGGGCAAATGCTGATCATACAATTTTGTGAAGATCTGTTTCTACCTAGGAGTCACATGTGTTATAGCATGTAATACCTGGATAATTTCTTGATATCTGCATAAAGTTAAAAAAAAACTGTAAGGTGATACTATGAATTTTAGGTAGTGACTTTGAGATTTCTACATGTATATACACTAGTATATGCCATTATAGAGAGTTTAAAATTAAAAAAAAAAAAGCCATAAGCACATAACAATCACATTTACTCCAGAATGTTCTAGACCAGGATCATACAATAGAAATATAATAGAGGGTCACCTGGGTAGCTCAGTTGGTTAAGCATCCAACTCTTGATTTTGGCTCAAGTCATGATCTCAGGGTTGTAAGCTAAAGCCCCCCCCCCCCCCAACCCTCATGGTCAGGGTTCACACTCTGAGTGGAGACTGCTTGGGATTGTCTCCCTGCCCTTCCACCTCTTGCTTTCTCTCTCCCTCTTTAAAAAAATAAAAAATAAAATGAAAAAATAGATATAATACAAGAGCCCAGATGTCCATCAACAGATAAATGAAGAAGATTATGCACACACACACACACACACACACACAATGGACTATTACTCAGCCATCAAAAAAAAGAAATCTTGCCATTTGCAACAACATGGATGGAACTACAGGGTATTTTGCTAAGCAAAATTCGTCAATCAGAGAAAGACAATTATCACATGAATTCACTCATATGGAATTTAAGAAATAAAATAGAGGACCATAGAGGAAGGGAGGAAAAAATAAAACAAGACAAAATCATAGAGGGAGACAAACTACAAGAGATTTTTAACCATAGGAAACAAACTGAGGGTTGCTGGAGGGGAGGAGGGAGTGGGGGGATGGGGAAACTGGCATTAAGGAGGGCACATGATATAATGAACACTGGGTGTTATAAATCACTGAACTCTACCTCTGAAATGAATAATACACTGTATGTTAATTCTTGAATGTAAATAAAATTTGAAAAGAAATAGTGAAAAAGTAAATTTTTCAGTAGCTACATTAAAAAGTAGGTGAAAGTAATTTTAATATCTTTAACCCAGTTTATTGAAAATTTCAACATATGATAGAGATAAAAATTATAAACAAAAATTTCTAATTAGATATTGTTTTTGTTACATTGTGTAAGAATGTGCATTAACATTGTGTAAACGTGGGGTGTATTTTTTATTTAGGGCACACCCAATTCAGACTAGCCTCATTTAAATATACAATAGCCATATGTGGCTAGTGTCTACTGTATTGGACATCTCTGGTCTAGGGCTTCCAAAATCTGACTCAGAAATTGTTTTTGGCTTTATGCTTCCTAAAGAAATAACTTTTAAATAAGTTAGTTACATTTCTTCTTTAATACATGCACATGCCAACAAACTTTAGTGTACATATTCAAATAGCCTGTTACTTTCACTCAACAGGTTTTTCTGAGTGTCCAGTGGGATACCTACTCTATCAGCATGGGCTATGATTTACCCACTGGTGTTTTAATTGTGAACTGGCCCCCCCACCCCCACGGTGCCTATCCTTTTAGGAGCTTATGAGTTTGTGGAAGAGACCTGCAAAATAAAACAAAACCCAGTAAATGCAGTAATTGTAAATTATCTGTGATGGAAACACATGTGAGACTGAGATACTGATAACCATGGTGGGATGGCTTTACAGAATCTCAGTTGAGTTGACATAAACTGGGAGATGAAGATGAAAATGAGTCCGCCACACACAAAAGTGGAGGAAGAATAGATGAAGTAGAGGAAATGGCATGGGCAAGAGCCCTGAGGCTTGCGTTCCTTTGAAAGAATCCCAAGAAAATGAGTATGGCTAAAGGTTGATGAAGGGGGAGAGTGGTGGGAGAGGAGTCTGTGGTGGTGGGGTCTCTGGGGACTTTGTGAGCTATAGAAAGAAGTTGAAATATTTAAGTGCCCTAAAATCTCTTGTTTTAAAGATTGATTGATTGATTTGGAGTGTGAGCTCTAGTGGGGGGGGGAGGGGCAGAGGGAGAGAATCTCAAGCTGACTCCATGCAGAGTGTGGAGCCCAGCACAAGGCTCAATCTAATGACCCTGCAATCATGACCTGAGCCAAAACCAAAAGTAGGAGGCTTAACCAACAGCACCTCCCAGGTTCTCCTAAGCCTTTTTGATTGTGAAGACTGCCTTAACTTTAGTCTACTCTGCAGACTAAAGGTAGAAATTCAGTCAAGTGAAAGATGAAATAAAGTGTGTTCTATACATCTTAAACAGTGTTATTAATGAAAGATGGAATAATGTGTGTGAAAGATCCGTGGAGTCTATATAATGATCTATAGAGGCAAAAATGTTGAAAAGAAAGATGTCTAGGTGCTAAACCTAGCTGGCTTTGTCGAGCTCTTCTTTGTAGTGGAATCATATCTTTCAGGGTGCTTTCTGAATGGCATGTCAATTTTTTTTTTTCCGAAATGAGTTTGCAGAGTGGAGCTAGGCATCTAGGTATTCTGCCCTGCCTCCGGTTTCTGGATTTCCAGATAAGTGGTTGGCTGCTTTTAAAACACATGTCTACAAAGCCATAGTGACATCCTGGTGGGTCCTCCTAACAGTTCGTGTGTGTGTGGAGAAGGAAAAAATATCCAAGAAGGCCAGGAAAAAAGATGAGCTTTTATTTGTCTGGCATTCTATAATATTTCAATGTATTTTTGAAATCATTATCTCATGGTCATGATAGCTGTAAAGTTGATGAAGCAAGCAGGAGGACCTTCAAATTATAGAGAACAAGCTGAGGCTGAGAAGTAGAGGGTCACATGGTCAGTTGTGGCCAAACTGGAGAGGGAGATTATATTTTCTAACTTGTACTTTTTCTCTCATGAGAGAACACCAATGACTTTTGTGATTGTACAGCCTGTTAAGGCCATTCTTTTAGGAATGTATAAAATAGGATGTGAGCTTGTTGGGAATGTATTTCCCTTGGGACTATTTAAAACCCAATTTTCTGTACTCTATCAGTACAGGATAGAGTGGAATAGTTTTATAATCTACTTTATTGATAAAAACAATTTGATTGCAAGCGCCAAAGTAATGGGTTTATGTACTTCCCTAGCAGAGTGCACAGTAAGAATACTCTCATTATATAGCTAATAAAAAATGTTCATATTAAGACCCCAGTTGACCATTATTTACAGAGTCTGATATCAAGATAATTTTTAAGCATTAAGATGGGGAAAAACTTGGATTTAAAAATTGTTTTCATCTAATGTCCCAATTGAGAGTCTAACAGCTAAACCTTCCAACAATTAGTACTTGGCTGTTATAACACAGAAAAACATTGAAATATCCAAGTGTGTCATTTTTTTTCTTTTGAGTTTATGGCTGGAGTATAGCCATTTGGAAATGGTACAAATAGAAATTTGATCCTGGTAGATTTAAAATATGGATTCTTAAACTTTTTGGTGGGAGTGCAGGTTTGGAGGACTCACAAAACTCCTGGAGAATTTGATGAAAGCTAAGGGCCTTCTCCATAGGGAAAAACTGCCAAGAAAGCCATGGACATAAAATGGGCCATGTAATTTCAGAGAAGTCATTGGTTCCCATGACATTCATCCCTCAATGGTTAATCAAGCATTTCACAATATTAAAGAAAGTTGAGACAAATAATTGTGCAGAATATGACTGAGGTATTATTGTGCAGTACATCAAGGGGAGAATGTTGTACTCTGTGCCAAGAATGGAGTGTGGTTGCTATTGCTTCAGAATTTTGTGGTTAGGGAATATGGATGACGTCCTGTCTCAGAGGGTTCACCTGTGAGTCTTGTCCAGTCCAAATAGGATTTACAATTTTAAAATCTTTCTGACATCAAAATTCTTCATTACTACCCTGATCTTATTCCCTTTCTGGCTAGCAGGAGGGACAACACCAGCTGTCTGGGTTGTGATCACCTCCTGCTTATAGGGAATTTGGGGAGGTAGAAATGGTGTATTCTCAAAATTAGAAATTAAAAGCAGTGCAAAAAAACCTGGCCAGTTTTCCTTCCTTCCTTTCTTCAACTTCTTCCCATCCTTCCATTCTTCCTCCCTCCCTTTCCTTCTTTCCCTCCCTCTTTTCTTTCTTTCCCATTCTCCTATTATTTCATTCTCTCTCCTTTTCTTTCTTCCTTCCCTTCCTTCCTTTATTGGGGGTGGGTGGGAGAGAAACAGAGACAGGTGGACTGAATAGTTCCTTTAAAAACACTGTGGTGATAGCTAAACCAAACATTTTCCATGCAGGAGTAGTTATTGTTGCCTTTTGGATGAGCTAGAACCCAGGTAGAAATTGTATTAGTGAATAATCATGGGGTTGGTGGGGGACAATATGGATTCAAGAATAGAAGGCATTATTGTAGGTAGATGGTGCTTTGAGTTTTGATGCATTCTATCTTCAAAGAGAGAGTAGAAGACCTTGAATAATTTTCCTTAATCTTCAAAAGTCTCAGCTCAAATCCCACTCCCCCCCCCAAAAAACCTCACTATGTCAATCTCTTCTGAATCATCCCTATATTAGAGACTCAAGTTCATATTTTAATGCTTATAAAACAGCATATTGGCAACTTGAATTTAAAGCATGCTGGTCTCGTTTTTTCTTCTGGTTTGCTTCTAGCCTTCTTGAGGGCAGACATCATTTACCCCAGTAGAGAGTAAGCTCTTTCAGTTTGGGGACCTATTTGTTCTTTCTTTACTCTGATCTCATCACAATGCCTCACACATTACAGGCAATCAACAGATAACTTGGAAAGAACAATTCTAACATTTCAGCCTTGTTTATTGCTCTGATTTTTCAGCTACATATACCATACTTACTGCTAATGGAAAGAAAAGCAACTTATTTTTGTTTTGCATAAAACCAAGTTGAAGTCGAAATAGGTCTATCGGAAGTTGTTAGTATCTGTGACTGATTTTTGAAGTCTCATTGTCATAGTTAATGGACTTCCCCAAAAGATTTGGGGGTATTTAAGGAGTGTCTAAAACTGTCTATTGGTTTTATTTTTGCTTATGTACTAGAGCCTGGAATTGTCTGTTGGTTTTATTTTTGCTTGTGTACTAGAGCTGTGTTTTTATGTATTTATTTATAAAAATTTATTTATTTATTTTAGAGACAGCAGGATGAGGAGCAGAGAGAGAGGGAGATAAGCAGTCTTCCCAGACAGGAGAGCCCAGGTAGAGGGCCTGAGGCAGCTCTATCCCAGGACCCTGAGAGCATGACCTGAGCTGAAATTAAGAGCCAGACACTAAGCTGACTGAGCCACCAAGGTGTCCCTAGAACTCTTCTTTTAAATCAAAAGTTAACTCAACTTTTGGTTATTCTGAACACAAAAGAAAGTTAAGATTTGTTAAACAATGACTACTGTATGGTTAAGAACTGAGCTTTGTAATTTTACATGTGTTATCTCATTAATTATAAGAGCCCTGCTAATAGTAATACATATTCTTTTCAACCTACAATCAGATTCAGAGAAGTAACTAACTTCCTTTAAGTTTTGTAAGGACAAAGTGCCTGCCACAGAGGAGTCATTCAATTAAATATTGAATTAAGTCACCAACTGATCAAGTGTGAGTTTGAACTCAAAGCTGTTGATACTTGAAACCCATCCTCTTTCCACTACTGCCCCTACTCTAACTAGACATTCTTGTAGGAGAAAAAACAGAGCCAACTTGCTAGCTTTTCTTTTTAGTCCTTCGATCTTTCAGCTAAGGCTACTCAAGACTCAAGTTTTCAACATTTGGCCTGAAACATTATTTTCCTTTGTCTGTACTATTTGCCCAGAGATGATGCTAAAGATAAACTTGACTTTCTGGCAAAAACTCAAAACGATCGTGTTATAACACACTCTTCATGATACCCCAAGGAAGCAAAAATAAACATTTGGAAAGAAGGGTGAATAAAATTACAAAAATGGTGACACTACTTGCATTCTTTTCTGCTCCTCTCCACCCTAGGGTGGGGGCTAGTGGCTGTCCAAATACAGCCAAGAAGTCAGCAAATTAGAACTTTATCTCATTTGATCATTCCAGTTTGTAGACCTGTTTTTAATGGAATCCTGGCTCTCCAAGATGCTGATGACTAGCATGGTCAGCAGATTCAATAAGTCTTTTTCTAAGCTGTAGTAACAATGAGAAAATACTAAGGTTTGTAAGGACAAACAAGCTCTAGTGCTTACATTTGATCTACTAGCTGGCACAAGTACAAGCTTTTAAAAATATTTTAGAAATTGCATCTATGTTTTAGGACTTAATTTGAATCTATGGTTGGGGGGGGGCTGTTTTGTTTTTTCTGAGTCCCTGGTCCTGTTTGCTTTTCTGCCACCCCTCCAGCATCACAGAAATGTGATGCCTGTCTGCAGGAGAGAATTATGTAGGGCACTATTAGAGCCAGCTTCTAATTAGAAGTTAAAGGGCAGGAGACTAGCTATCAGAAAGGGAACACTCTTCCCTTTCTTTCAGCCTTCCCTTTCCCTTTCAGGAGTTCAGCCTGTCAGGAGTGGAAGGAATGGTCCTGGGAGATGGTCTTTACACGGGGAGGATGGATATCCATTTTTCAGAAATGTTGAAGATGGGAGAAGACTGGGCTAAATCTCCAGTGCCTCTTCTCACAGGAGTTTCTCTGGTTCTCATTACCCAAAGTGCCCTTTGCCTTTGGAAACTAGTAGTTGGTTTGGTTTCTTATTTTAAGGAATCTTTACCTGGAGAGACACAACAAAGGGCCAAGGGAAAAATACATATAAAATGCCATGTAAGGTTTGTTAAATAAGCTTATTAGTCTTCAGTACGTTAGTATCTCTCTCTCTCTCTCTCTCTCTCTCTCTCTGTCTCTCTCAGGATGGCATAGAGGACAGACACCTGAGCCCTGTTCCCAGACCCACCTTAACTTTGTGCTATGGCTCACCCTAGAGTCTAGTCTACATTTCTCCTTGTCTCTAAATGTCTAAATATTCTTTCTCCAATTAGGTGTGTGTGCAGGTACCCCTCTACTTCCCTTCTTTCTAGCACGGTGATCTTTAGAAATCCTTAAATCCATGCTTTAGCTTACTCTCTTATTAAATGGAGGTGTTAGTGCCTCATTGCAACATTATTATAAATGTTAGAGAGATTGTATGCAAAATAACAACATGGAATCTGAGAAGGGGTAGGTGACCATTTTTATTTTTCTTGCATATATTTATTTAATGGGTAAAGACATGAACACCAGAATGAGTGTATGCAGAGCTCAGTGTTAGGGATACAACATAGAATCTTCTCACAAGGAGTTCATAAAACACTGAGAAAGACATTCTTTTACTGCAGAGTGAGACATGGGACTAGGGAGCAAGCACATTAGGGAAATCAGCTCAGATATCCAAATCTCTCATAAGTCAAATTCTTCAATTCCAGTTTCCTCTATTCTAGAAGCAATTGTTCCTTCTTTTGAACTTCTTAGTAGTGTGCTATCCAGTAAGGTCACCACACATGTGACTTGTAGCCACTGTGCTTTTGATATTTGGTTCTTTTACTTGGGATGTCCTGTAAGTGTAAAATAAACACCAGACTTCAGAGGTGAGTGCCAAAAAGAGCCAAATATCTCATTAGTAATGTTTTAATATTGATTACATATAAAATGATATTTTGTATACATTGTGTTAAATAAAATATAAGATAAATAGGATATAAAATTAATAAGAGGTAATATTAAGTTCATCTGGACTTTTTCTTACTTTTCAATGTGGTGACTAGAAAAGGTAAAATTACATATGTGGCTCACATTTTATTTCTATCGGACACTGCTGTCCTAGTACTTCATTGTGCCACATTATGGCCTCGTCGATTTATTCTGCCTGCACCTATAGGACTCTAACATATTTTGTCATATGGACTATTTTCACTTCTAAGTTATAAACTCCAGGACACTATTTACCATTATTATTGATGCTGCTATTGTCATAGCACAGAACACCAAGTCTTCAATACATATTTGATTGATAGATGGATGGAGATAGATTCTGAGGCCTGTGAACTTGAGAGAAACATAGCCCTCCATTGTCTTTGATGCATAAGGCAAGTGCGGTGGCTGCAAACTGTCAAAATGTCACCCTGCCTCACCAAGATAGGATTGTGTCAATTACATAATAAAGCTCTAACCAGAAGACTAATCAATATGTCCTAATACTAATCTGTGTCTGCAGCTATCTCTGTGACCTCTGGCAATGACTTGTCTCTACAAGGAAGAGGTCTCAGAGTTCCACAGATAATTTGTGTTTTGCAGATGACAGAAACCTGGCTGCCACTCATTAGGCAAAGCCACAGAACCTCCCAAGCACTGCCTCCTTGAAAAGTCCCGGAGTAGAGAGAGCAGCAGTCTCTAAAGGATTCATCTCAGGAAAGCAGGCAAACAGAATTACCCTAATAGCTAAACAGGGCCAGCTCAACTTTACAAAATATGAGCAGAGTACAGTTAGCTGGAATTTGGAGTCATCTCTCACACTGACTCAGTACCCTTAAGCAAGGGAAACCAGAAGTTGAATGCAATTTTTGCCATAGATTGCAATACTATTTATTATCTTGACAGAATAGCCTTATATTGGGTACTGGGCTATACATCAGTACCATACAATTATGAGTGGACCTTTATATTGGGTACTGGGCTATACATCAGTACCATATGATTATGAGTGGACCTTTCTTAGCACATTAGCTGGAGACATTTCCCAGTGAAGAGCTTGAGAAGTTTGTGAGAGCTCACAGCCAAACAATACGTCATAGCTAGTTCTACAGGGAGTTCATATTCCAAGTGAGTGGGGAGTGAGAATTTTTTTGCCCATTTGAGATCTAGCAAGTGGTATCTTTTTTTTTTTTTTAATTTATTTGACAGAGAGAGAGATCACAAGTAGAGAGGCAGGCAGAGAGAGAGAGAGAGGGAAGCAGGCTCCCTGCTGAGCAGAGAGCCCGATGTGGGACTCGATCCCAGGACCCCGAGATCATGACCTGAGCCAAAGGCAGCAGCTTAACCCACTGAGCCACCCAGGCACCCCTAGCAAGTGGTATCTTGAGTGCAGTGGGTTTATTGGCAACTGAATGGGCAGGGAGTCAGAGACAGAATTACTTGCTGGCCTAATGTGAATTTCCTGTCACGATGTGGCAAAATAATAATAATAAAATAATAGAGTGTTTATGTGTTAGACATATTGTTGAGTATTAAATATGAATTACTGCATGTATACATCACAAGCAACCCCGTGAAGTTGGTGGTATGGTCACTACTTTCTAACCCAGGCTTGGGAAAGTTTTGTTGCTTACTTAAGGTCACATAGCTTATGCCTAGTGGAGCTGGGACTCCAACCCAGATCATTAGGCTGTAACTAATAAAATATACAGGCTATGTTTGAGGCAGAACTAGCAGCATCTGTTAAAGCAGTATCTGGTGAACAACATTAATCAGTGAGGACATTCTGTCGGCCTTATTCACAAGTGATGATCCTCTACCAGTTACTTGCACTGTACTGCCTACACGAGCGAGGGAGCACAGGATGGTAGTAGACGCATAGGACTGGGACCTGAGTCTGGCCCAGCTCTGCCAACTCAGCACCTCAGCACCTCTCTGAGCCTCTGTTGATTCAAATGTAGACTTCAAGGGTTACAATACACTGAGTTCTAAGGTTTTGTACAATGTTCTCATTCTCCAAGTCTTACAAACTTGAGGGGAAGGAGGGATGTGAGGCAGTGGTCATTCTCCCCAGGTTCAGTGTGGACAGGTACACACCAAAGACGAACATCTTTCTTAGAACTAACAGTGCCTTGAGAGGGGACAGAGCAGGCCTGCTCACCTGTGGAACTGGGCTCTGTGCTACCTTACAAAGCAGTAGACTGAGAACTCAGAACAATCTCTGAAATTTGTTCTTGATTTGGCCACATTTCACAATTTTTAGTTTCTTGAAAAGTTCTTAAAGGAACATTTTAGCATTACTTTCTCTCCAAATAAATGAAAAAAAAATATACTAGATTGAATGATTATTAGGTATTAACTATTCTACTAGACTATAAGCACAGATGGGTAGATAGATCCTTAAGAAATTTTTTAGATCATCTTTTGTTTTGGTATCTGAAGTCTACGTTTGGACCACAAACCAAACCACTTCACCTTTCTGAAAACTGTGAAGATTTAGGACTTCTCGTATGGAAATGTTATCAGTATTGTAGCACCAATTGGAGCTCTGTGCCTTGCTAATGAGACCTGAATAACAAGGAGGTTAGGTGAGTTAACTGTAATATTTATAGATAAGCCTAAACAATAGTACATTTCACCAAGAAAGACATGTAAAGCAGTGGTTAAAACCTTTGGCTCTTGAGTCAAATAGAATAATTCTAAATTCTAGTGCTGCCACTAATTTGTTACAACCTTAACTGAGTCACCATTCTTTCAAAATGCCAATATCTTTATCTGTATAAAACATGAATGATAATAATGGGACTTACCTCCACAGAGTTCGCTTGAGAATGAAGTGGATTTTATATGTAAAACACCTAATATCTTGCCTAGTGCATTCATTGTAAGCCCTCAGAAATGTTAAGTACTAACATTAATAGAAGACAAGCAATTTACCATCTATAGCAGGTATCTTTTTAAGAAGTCTAGATATCATAAAACCATATTTTACCAAGGAAATCATTAGACAATAAGTTAATGTAACCAGAGAAGTAGTAAGATCATTTCCCCAGGGCTATTTTATAGCCGCGTTATCTAAAACCCTGAAATCTGTTTAGAAGTAGTAGTAATTTCTTAATCTTAAAGAGATAAACAGATTCATATAATAAGTTGTCTCTAATTTCCCCGCAGTATTATGTGAAAATACAGTTCTGCACATTGAATATTATTTGGTTCTTAGGACATTCACTATTGATTGCTAGAAGACAAGGGGATCGATATTAATAAATGTTTGAAGTTGTCAGCTGTGCTACTCAGAGGAGACTAGGGGGTGGGAGAGAGAGAGACAGGGAGAAGGAGAGAGGGAGAAAGAGAAGGAGGGAGAGGGAAGCATTACTTGCCTGACAGAGCACTTCATGGTCCATCTCATTACTTTCCATTCACCAGAGCTTAATATGAAAATGCCTGGGAGAATGGAGCAACTGTTTAAACATGTCATTCCCACAGTAGGTGAAGTGTCAAGATTTCATAACCATTGAATGCCCTGAAGTTAGACACTGCCTTGTCACACTGAAGGCAAAGTCAAGGTGGAAAATGCCATGTTTCTACTGCCAGTGTTCAAACAGGCTGGGGAATTTTGTATGACGGTACAGACAGGTTTTGTTTCAAGGGATCCTGAGAACTTAGCTTCCTTAGATCTTTGCATGTATTCTTGCTGTGACTACTGAAGGCTTAAAGATGACAATGAAATTATTAGCGAGTTAGTAAACATCGCATGAGCAGGAAAGCAGCACAGTCAAGTCTCCCCACTGTTGAGGAATGTAGGTAAAAATCTCTTTGTAGAATGTGCTCACTCCGAGCCTTGCACACTGCACACACCCGTATGATATTGTCCGATGAGCGTGATACATCAGTGCTGAAAGTATTTGAAGGTGATGAGCTAATGTGGAAATTTTAGAAAAGATAATGCTAAAAATGAAGGAACAGTACTGCTAGAAATGACAAAACAACAAGCCTGGAAATGCTCTGAGAAGCAAAAGCAGCCTGTGATCTATCTGCTGGAAGTGTCTGGACTGTTTTAAGGAGTTGGCTCTCTGATATTAACAAAAGGATGACAGTGAAGAGGAACAGTATCTCTTTAGTTTGCAATAAGCATGTTAGGCATATACCTCAGTTGCTCTGTGAAATGCTAGTGTGTAGTAGCAAGTCACCTAATGGTCTTGGAAACAGTAAGTATTAAAGCTCTCATACAGAAGACACCATAATTATAATGTGTGATACATGCAGTCTTACTAACCAGGCTGGAAGAAGAAGGTTTAAGGCTCAGGCACTGTGGTTCTGCTTTGTATACATTATTGCACTTAAGTGCCACATCAACCTTATTGAAAGGATGGGATTAGGATGGTGAAATCATGGGAACTCATTCCTGCACCAGAGTTAGCCTGTGTCAGAGAGTGTGTTGAGCACATGGCATGAATTATCTCATTTACTTCACACAGTCCTATAAGGTAGATAGGTTCAGCTTTATTTAACAGATGAGTGAACTGAAGAGTATTGATCAAAGCCTCTCCCAGGAAGGATTTACGCCCAGATCTAATTTTTAGAAGCACTGTACATGCAGTAGTAATACAGAGTACAAAGAAATCATAAAGAAAAAGAAGAGGGAAAGGAGATGCATCTGTTGCATTTGAACCATACACCAGGCACCGAGCAATAAGTTTTGCATGGAGTATCGTCTCTAACCCTCACAATCCTGCTGTCTCTTTGTCATTGATGAGAAAATAGTGGTTTATCGAAGTTAAGAAACTTGCCCAGTTTTAAGCAATTAGACAGATGCAGACACAGACAGTAAATTCAATGCAGTGTGGCTCTGGAACCTGAACTATTAATCAATTTGTTTGTGTTAAAAATAGATTATCATTATTTTATGACAGACCATTTTTTATTTTAAAAAGAAAAGAACTTGCCTGTAAAGTAAAGCTAGTTACCTGAGTAAAATGGGGGTTCATAGGATAGACTGTGCATTCTTGATACAGTCTGAAATATCCCAGATACCCAACGTTTGAACTGGCCACCTTTGTCTCCTCTGTATAGATTTGCTTTACTTGCTTACTTTACTTGTTTTACTTTTTGGACTCTTGCATGATATCTCTATGAAATATGGGATCTCTATGAAATAGGGTGCCTCACTCTCCCCCAACTTGCCTGGAATTTCCTCAAAGTGTGACAACAGAATGAGTTCTTAGCTGAAGCTGCACCTCTTGCCTTCAGCTGGGCTTGTCTGCATGAGAACAGTGTGATTCTACCCTTGTTGCAGACCAGACAAGATGATGTGCTGATCCCCTGCCCATTTTTTAATGATACTGTTTTCCACTATGTGTAAGCGTTCCCATGAATATCCCTTTACTTCAGAAACCTAAAACCCCCATTTTGTGCAACCCCACCAACATAGAATTTAGCCAGTTTTGTGACAAATCACATATTTAAAATAGTTTCTCCTCTTATTCACCTGACAAGTTATTATAAATTAAAAAAAAAAAAAAAGGATTGTTGTCCCTTAAACTTTGGCCCAAAAGAATCACAACATGACGTTAGGTATGGTAGGTATGTAACTCTTGTCTTGCAGTGTGTTTTCATACCATCATTAAAATAAAGATGAACTAAGACCATAATCATGTTAGAGCACACTAAATCGGGTTTTTTGGAGAAGGGGGGAATCTTTTCTTCATAGAAAGAAATCTCTGATGTGTTATTCATTCTGGTTTTTTGTTCCTTTTTCTATGTATGGGAAAACATTTTTGATTCAAAAGACTGTCCAGTATCATAGGGTTTTTTTTCCCTTGAATAATTGCCAAATTGCTTTGTTCCTGATTTTCTCTATCAGGAAACCGGATATCTGTGTCAGGATTTCATTTTAGTAATTGAGGTTGTTAACCCACCTGGATGTTTTTCTTTTTGCAACCTATGTAAGGAGTTATTTGAACAACAGAAACAATGATAAATCGCATGTGATTTAGAACCAGTCCTGAGTATTAGAAAGGAGGAAAAAATTTTCCTCAGAGTGTTTGGCTTGCAATAAAACAGGATTGTCGTGTTTTTAGTGTTGTCTGTTTTGTGTTGGAAAAAAAAAATAGATCATCTTTTTGTCCATACACTCACCCTGTGGTATTATCTCCATCTGGCTGTCTCTACAGCCCTGGGCTTCTTAGCTCTGAGTAAGTGTGTACCAGCAGCTATTAATAGCCCAACTCTTCCACAGTCTGCTGTCACAGATGGAATCTGAGCTTCCAAAGACTAAGACCATAAAAACTCATTACAATGAAAGCAGTACATTCTTTGGCACTTAATGCAATTAAGTTATCTATAAATAAGGGGCATTTTTAAAACAATGCATCAGCCCCTGATTTTAGTTTGTGGGTGTTACTTTATTGATACGGTTTTTGACACATAGGTTTCTCCCTTAGGATGTCTTGTGAATTTGTTCTATTAATCCAGACACTACATGTGAAATTGCAAGAGAATGTCTTAGTTTGGGGGGGTGGGGGGGGAGGAATACTTGAGAGTATAGTAGAAAAATCACAACAAAGCAAAGAGGGGGAAAAGATTTGACTAGAGAATGTGCATCATGGATTGCAGATTTCATGGAGATCTGCATGTCCATGCCAGGAGAGGGTTGGTCCTTAACCCCCTGAACCATGAACTTTGCAGGAGCCAGGACATCCACCATGAACGAAAGCCTCCTTGCCTATTACACACACACACACACACACACACACACACACACACACACACACACACACCCCCCCAAATATATCCCCGGAACTCCCAATTCTTTTTCCCCTAAGCAAAGCTGAGATTGCTCTCTCAAGGAACTCTCTCAGTATTTCTCTTTAAGAGAATAGGAAGATGATGGAAAAAGAGATTAAAGTCTATTCCTGGACCCTCTTTCTCCATGATCCCCTTGCTTTTCTAGTATTTACCAAGAGAATTAAAGGATTTATTAAATCAGATTAACTGCTTGTATCATCTGTTCTACACTGAGTAAAATCAGAGATGTAGCCAGGCCAAGAAAGTAAAAACCCAGTGTTATGCTCAGAATTGATTCTTGAACAACACTTACTGTATAAACGAATGGGAGAGAGCTTTATTTTCTCATTATGTGTTAGAATGTCAGTTCTATGAGGTCAGGAACATACTGCTTTTGTTCCGTTGTCTAACCCCAGCATTTACTGCAGTAAGTATTATTGAATAAGTGTGTAAGTATATGGAGTTAACAATGTCTTGCATGCTTTTGAAAAGGATTCATACAAATTTCTTTTCGGCTCTGTGCTGAAGTACAATGCCTCAGCATTTTCTTGCTATAAAACACTGAGAAAATAATTGATGTATTCTGGGTGCCCTTTCCCTTTTATTCCCATGTAAGTTTTTATGATTGATCGTACCTTTTTTATATACACTTGGGAACCAAATTTTGAAGCACTTATTGCCTATGCTTCTTTAAAAGTGATTCTCCTGTTGCAAAAAATAAATTCCTTTAGGAACATAATTTATCTACTTGAACTAGATTTTAAATTTCCTACAAATAGCTCTTAGGGTCAGGTTGGGAGTGTGGGCTTTCAGTGTAAGATAATCCCTGTCAATTTAACTGGCTCATTTATTCAGTCCTTCATTTATTCCAATTACATGCATAAGCTCCTGTGATATGTTTTGCACAAAGGATACGTTTTCAAGTATCCCGTGTACACACACACACACACACACACATACACAGCCTCCACATTGTGGCCCTAACGCGATCCACAAGCAGATGGGGAGAAAGCAGAAATTCAGTAAGCAGTTTCAGTCAAGTCTAGTTAAGTGCCAACTTCAGTTCAAATATTAAACACCTACTGTGAGTCAGTCTCCAATAAGACTGGAGAAAGAAAGTATAAATGTCTTAATTATATCTTATTAATTAATACGTATTAAATACCTGAGAAAAAAGAGAGCTACCCAGGATAGTAGGTGACTTGTTGCGTAATAGTTGGTGTAGGCAGAAGCGATATTAATACAGACAAAAATTAAATTACTAGGAGTTGGAGCCATCTGTGGATATTCATGCAGGAAGGAGACTATCAATGGATCTTTAAGAATGGAAAGGATTCAAATAGAAGGAGTTGCACAATAAATGAAATTTTAAAATATAATTATTGGGGTTGAGGGGTTTTGATTTCTGGTAGGAAAAAAAATAAAATACATGTTATTTGAATTCCTTGGTGATGCAGGGTAATAACTTTCAGTTGGTTTGGTGATGCTGTATTGGTCATTTGTAAGTCATTGCCCTTGTGATTGCTGTTGACTCCCCTTCTGATTTGTTGCATCATATCATCAAGGGTATTTTTTACATCAGGTTAGCATTCACAAGGCAAAGATTACGGTAAATTTCTCCCTGTCCACCCCCCCCACCAAAAGAAAAGTGTTTTCATTATGGTTTCTAGTGTGTTAGATAATTTATTCTTAAAAGTTCTGCTCTAGTATGAGACCCAAGAAATTCTGGCCAACTTCAAAGTTAACTTACATCCAAAGGACCCATTCAGATTTAGGGAGCTATGGACATGATTAAGAGAATAAGCTTTGGATTCAGAATAACCTGGTTTTAAATGTTGACTCTGTCACTTTTCCTTTATTTGGGCATGTTATTTAGTTCAAGATGAGTTGCTTTATCTGCAAAATGTGAATATTCAGAATAAATTGGATGATCTGTGTATACATAGCTTGCTAACTGAGGCCTCGTATCAGTGAATGGAAGGAAGCCTGGAGAAGAGCTGCTGTTGAGCCAGGAGATGACTGAGAGTTTGGACCTTAATTTTTCAGTGATTTAGTGGGGTCTGAATTTTATAGATTCTAGCTTTTCTACCTTCTTCTGAGTCAGTCTCTCTGTACATTCTTTACTCCTAAGATTCCCCAGGGATGAGATGGGATCTGAATTTTCACAGACCCATTCTGAGTTGAAGGAGACAACAAAAGTTATATTGTGAGTGCTGTGTTAAAAAATATCTGTGATTGGAGCGCCTGGGTGGCTCAGTCATTAAGCTTCTGCCTTCGGCTCAGGTCATGATCCCAGGGTCCTGGCATGGAGCCCCGCATTAGGTTCCCTGCTCGGCGGGAAGCCTGCTTCCTCCTCTCTCTCTGCCTGCTCCCCTGCTTGTGTTCCCTCTCTTGCTGTGTCTCTCTCTGTCAAATAAGTAAATAAACTCTTTTTAAAAAATCTGTGTTACAGAGAAAATTTTGTGATGTGATAAATGCTTATAATTTTATAGCATGTTGAAGAGCACTTTGAAATACGTTCATTTTGACCCTCCCCAGTAGTTAGCAACTGGGAGAATACTCACTTCTTTTCACAGAGAAGGAGACGGAAGCACAGAGTAACTTAACTCAGCCAAGCTACCCAGCTAATAAGTAATGAAGCCTAAATTTGAAACCAAGTATTCCAACAAGTCCGTAAGTATTCCCACAGGTTTTGAGCTTGCAGTTTATTTGGAGGTAAAATACTTACGTCATGGAGAAAAATGCAGGCACATGCAAATTAATATACCTCAATGTGATTGTTAATAGCTGAAAAAAAGAGTAAAGTGAGAGGCTCTACAGAGATAGCATAATGAAACTACAGCTTTCTAGGAAATCAGAGTCTTAAGAGAGTCTGGGTTTTTGTTTTGTTTTGTTTTTTCCCAAATAAACATGGACATGTGGGTAACTAGACTATGAGATACCACGTCATTTCTGAGTATGTGTCTCCTGCTGAACCAAAGGGGGAAAGAACAGCTTTTTTCAGCACCGGGGACAGCTCAGCAACTCTCCAAAGGGTTGTTCCATATACAGCACGAACAAAGTACTGTCTGTTTGATAGCATCAGCTCTGCAAAGCCCAAGGGAGCTGACCTGACCTTGTAATGTTCACTCAGTGATGAACGTAAATTTAAAATAGCAGTGGAGTTGCATTAAATGCTTATTCAGGAGGTTTCATTAGTGTCAATAAGTATGACACATTTTAAATTATTGATTTTTTTATTTTTCTCAATTTAGAATGAGGAGAGGCTCAATTAATTACTGTGAAGTGCTTTCCTACAGCTTTCCTTCCATCTCTGTTAAAGCCCATTTGAATAATTAGCACAGTTGAGTTTCATGAGTCTACTTTTTTTAGTGTAACCTCTTTTTTCCCCTTTTACTCAGTGCTTTTCCCCAAACTCAATTATTCAATGAATGGCTGACTCCTCTCTGTGATGATAAGGACCAAATGGAAATCCATAGATGCTAATCCTATAGCTTTTGAAGAAGGGACCTAAGTAGCCTAAAAGCTGGCTCATAAATTGGAAAGAGTAGAACATAGATGCTAAACAAGCAATATCTGCACTAATTGGCCTTAGACCAAAGAGGTAGTCATAAGGAACATAAACAGAGGCAAGGTCAGTTCTGGGCACCAATTTGGACACATACCCTTTGATTTTTTTTTCAATGTCATGAATTACTCTTTGATTTTTTTAAAAGATTTTATTTCTTTAAGAGAGAGAGAAGGGGAGGGAGGGAGAGTATAGAGGGTGAAGAAGACTCCCTGCTAGGCAGAGAAGTTGACACGGGGCTTGATTGAGGACCCTGGAATCATGACCTAAGCCAAAAGCAGATGCTTAACTGGCTGAGCCACCCAGTTTCCCCTTTATTTGATTTTTTATTTTATTTTTTTAAAGACTTTATTTTTTTTATTTGTCAGAGAAAGAGTGTGAGCACAAGCAGGAGGAGGAGCAGAGGCAGAGGGAGAAGCAGACTCCCCACTGAGCAGGGAGCCCGATGCGGGACTCAATCCCAGGACCCTGAGATCATGACCTGAGTCGAAGGCAGAGGCTCAACCCACTGAGCCACCCAAGCACCCTCTGTTTGAATTTTTAAATTTACTTATTTTAGAGAGAGAGGGAGAGTATACGTGGGAGGGGCAGAGAGACAGGGAGAGGGAATCTCAAACAGAGCATAGAGCCTGGCGTGGGACTCCCATCTCACGATCCTGAGATCACAATCTGAGCTGAAACCAAGAGTCAGATGCTTAACTGACTAGGCCCCCCAGGCACCTCTCTATTTGGTTTCTAAGGCTGGGATAAGAGAATGAAACTATGCTCTGAGCTTTTGTAATAGAAATGACCTCACATTCAATAAGTTCTTTGATCTATAGTAAATTATAATGTTACCAGATTTGACACAAGTACGTATATCCAATACAAACCTTGCTTTCTGTAACTTCCTGTGGCATCTGATATAGAAACATTTGTGGTTCAGATGTTTAAAAATGGAATTTGTTGGGAGAGGGCTTGGAGTTTGTGCCTGGATTCACTTCACATGTGCACCAACCCCCAGAGATCCAGGAAAGAAATAGAGTCCCAGTCCTAACCTTTCGGATGGTGCTTGCTGGCTTACAATCAAGGACCATTTCAGCATAAGCATGACTGAGTCTTTTCCGACTTTGATTTTTAAAATTAACCTGAAATGAGGCAATAAGGACTTTTGTCCTGCTGAGTTATATAGTCACTGTGCTAGGTTACAGGTAGACTGTGGAGGCTGTTATTTTTTTGTTATTAGGAGGAGAATTCAGGAGAACAGAGAGAAGGATCATCTCATCCTTCTGCTTGAGAAGAATGTGTTTTTGGCATGGCTAATTAAGTCACTATTCAGGGTTTTTAGCTTTCAAGTGGATTAGGTGCCATAACATAGAAATGAAGTTTCTGTATCATTCTAAAGTTAACCCTGAAATTAAATTACTTTAAAGGTCCCTCTTTCCCTCTTGATGCATATTTTGCTTTTCATGTGACAAGTCCTGTAAGTTAACTCTCTGGCAACAGAGCAAGTCCACTATAAGAAGTGACCTGCTGGCTGTCAGATAACATCTCCAAATTGAAACCAGAACAGGGACTTGAGCTCCAAGTTGCAGAAGAAGCATGTGTGACCTCTTGGTTCAAGTGGAGGGAGTGTCTCCAAACAGTTTCCTTTGCCAAAAGACTGTTTTCCTTGGATATAAATAAAAACAAGAGTCCTTTGTTCTGAAAGACATAAGAATTATGATTAGTGTTGGTTTACTTTTTCCTATAAGTTCATATTTTGGGGACTGTATTGCTTTCAGTTACAAGGATCTTCTATCAGTCTAGATTGTAAATGCATGGAAGGAACTTTGCTGATGTTTTACTGGTGATAAAAGAAACTTACGTATTTATCCATTTAGCAAGTGTTGACTAAATACCTACTATGTACCAGGCAGTGTTCTAGCCCTAGAGAAAGTAATGAACACGATCAACGTGGTTTTTTCCTGTTATCATGGTGGGGGGGAGTACGATCCAAAAAGCAAATAAGAATTTTATATAGTGATAAGTGGCAGAAAGAGACTAGAGCAAGTTAATGATATAATAGAAACTATGGGCAGTGGAGAGCCCACATTAGATAAAGTAGACAGGGAAAGTGTTGACACTAAGACCTAAATAACAAAATGGAACCAAGATGAGTAAAATCTAGGGAATGAGGACTCTCTGAAAGGAAACAGCAAATGCAAAGGTCCTAAGGCAGTGATGAGCTTGGAGAGTATGAGGAACAGAAGGTCAGTGCAACTTGAGCCTAATGAGTAAAGACGCAGTAGCAGAAGAGGTAGACAGGATCCAGACTATGTAGAGGTTTAGAGGCCATGACAAAGAGGATGACTTTATTCTGAGGGTTGTGTGAAGTTATTAGCAGGTTTGGAAGCAAGGGGATGACATAATCTGATTTATGTTTTCCAGAAGATCTCTTTTTCAAATTTGTGTTTTCATTTGCAAGGCTCTGCTCTAATTTGGGGAGCCAGTTCTGGTTCTGGATCTTACTGATTGGTTATTTTAGTAATTAATTTTCTTGTAAAATAAGGATGTTTTAGAAATTATGCAGCATAGTGTAAATGTCCGGACAGAGCTGCCACTTTTAGGTATGCTCGTTTTCTAAAATGTGAGAAGATGTTATACCTGTAATACAACTTTTGAAGGCTGAGTTCCGCTCTCACTTGAGCAACTGACTTTCAGTCCTGGGCAAAATTACTTGTGTTCTCCATCTGCATTTCCCCATGAGTGAAATGAGGACATTAGTACCTCCTTTGCTTGGCTCCCACCTAAATGTTGGGAAGCTCTGATGTGATGGTTATGAAGTTGAAGGGGCTGAAAGCTGAATCTATTCATGCAGTTACACATTTGTTGAGTACAGGACACAGGGCCCTCAAATGGTTTTAATAATAATGGTTGCCATTTTATTAAGTTTTAACTAGGTGCTAGATACTGTGGTCTTTTTCATTGACTTCTGATTCCAACCCTATCAAGTTAGTGATGGGATTATCTCTATTTTTATTTTATTATTAAAGAATAGTTGCCATACAGTGTTTGGTTACTTTTAGATTAACAACATAGTGATTTGATAGTTCTGTACATTACTCAGTGCTCATGATAAGTGCAGTCATGGATTATTTCTGTTTTTCAGATGAGAGGATGAGGGCTCAGAGAATTTACTTTCCCAAGCTGGTAAGAGTTGGCTGGGATTGTAGCCCATATCTTTTTGCCCCAAAAGCCCACACTCTACTGCTAAGTTCTGCTGCCTTTTAGGATTTCATTACCCAGCAGGAAGGGCAGGCTAACAAACCTTGTTGCTATGCTGGGTTATGCATGTTATAGAGTGGTCTGACTGCATGGAGGAGAAGGAGGGAGGACAAGTTCAGCTGGTTTCATAGAAACAAGGATAGCTTTGAACTTGATCTGGAAGGGTAAGAGCTTCAAGGGACATGATCAGGTGATGTGATAGTGAAGGATGGTCATCTTAGAAAAGAGTATACTAGGGCCCCTGGGGGGGCTTAGTGGGTTAAGCCTCTGCCTTCAGCTCAGGTCATGGTCTCAGGGTCCTGGGATCGAGCCCCACATCAGGCTCTCAGCTCAGTGGCGAGCCTGCTTCCCCCTCTCCCTCTGCCTGCCTCTCTGCCTACTTATGAGCTCTCTCTCTGGTGAATAAATAAAATCTTAAAAAGAAAGAAAGGAAAAAAGTGGAAAAAAAAAAAAAAAAGGAAGGAAGGAAGGAAGGAAGAAAAGAATATCCTAAGCAGAAATAGGAAATGTGAGAGAGGGGTATGGAATGTGGGGAATGGCTGTCTAGTTAGTTTAACTACAGAATCTGTGCTCTTGTATTTCTGTGTGCTTAGTGTTATCTGTGTTTTGTTTTGTTTTAATTTTTGGTGTTGGGAAGAGGGGAGAGAGAGAGAGACATGGAGGGAGAGTGAGCGTATGTGTGTATTTTTAGGTCTTTTCCTGCTTTGGATTTATATGGGGTATGGCGAAGTTACATGGTATGTGACATGGTGAGAGGCGGAATGTGGCTAGAGTATGACCCTTTCAAACAGATGAAGTGACAGGTGGAAGGTCTGGGGGGAGGCTAGTGCACTCATCCAGGTAAGAGACAGTGTGTGGCCAGAACGAAGGCCACTTGGGACATATATAGCGAAAGGAGGAGATGTATGGAATGTTATTTTAGAAATAAGGTCAGTAGTGCTTCTGTCTACATCAAGGCACAGCTGAGAGAGGTGTGCAGAGTGAATCCTGGGTTTCTAGCTTGGCAGTGGTGTGCCCGCAGGCTTAGGAACCTAAATAAGAGAGGCAGGAGCAGAGGTAGGTTTGGAGAGTGGAGGAGGAGGTGGTAAATTTGGGACTAAATGAGTCTGAGCAGCCTGGCATCCACGGGGAGATGCCACCTTTGCAGACGGATAAGGAAAGAAGATCCAAATCTCAGAGAAGGTATAACCTAGAGCAAGAATAATGGGGAGGAAAGGTCACCACACAGCTGGCCTTTCCCATCTCATATTGCAGTGGTATGCTTTTGTGATCACATTGCTCTTAATAGCATCCAAAGCTCCCACTGCATGAAGGAGGGTTTCTGAAGGAGTATGTGTGCCTCTAAGAAAACAAGCCAGTTCACAATAATCCACAAATGAACAGCCATGACAGTTGCTTTTACTTTTAAACTGGCTGTTCGAGTCTGCCCAGCATGTTTTTCTTTTTTTTAAAGATTTTATTTATTTATTTGACAGGCAGAGATCACAACAGGCAGAGAGGCAGGCAGAGAGAGGGGGGAAAGCAGGATCCCCACTGAACAGAAAGCCCAATGCCGGGGCTCAATCCCAGGACCCTGAGATCATGACCTGAGCCAAAGGCAGAGGCTTAACCCACTGAGCCACCCAGGTGCCCCTACCCAGCATGTTTTTAAGGCTTTGTCTCCATAATTCCACATAGCAAATTCATTTCAGTATGTATTTATCGAAGAAAAATAGTTAGAAAGGTAAATCTTATAGGTAAGAGTTACGTGAGTTCTAAAGCTAACTAGAGCTGGTTTTTAAGTAGTACATTTTCTGGAATAGTCTTTATCTACCTCTTCTTTAGTAATTGTGACGATCATGAATTGGTGCCTTTGGAATCAGCACATTCAAAGGCAGGTGCCATGTCGCTTTCCATTCTGATTCAACTATGGTTATGTCTCTGACTACACTTATCCCACCTGAGTTTTATTTACTTGAGATTTATTTCTTCAGACTCTGTCCCTCTTCATGTTTTTAATCATTTGCATAGAATATTGAGGCGAACTCTCCATGAAACCCAATGAGAAATTGTTTGTGGAGGTAAAATGTCTTCATCTGACAAAGCAGAAGAAGCAGGAGAGCAAGAGCCTGATGGTGAAAGTGATGAATCAGCTCTGATTTACAGATTTCTTGGCCCAAAATAGTTCATTTTCAAAATATATTATTCACAGCAAGGCCTGAGCAAGAGGAAGAATTAGAGCTGATTTCCAGCTGGAGATTTTGTGCAGGAGAAGAAAGCCTACATTGATTTGCAGGCACAACTGACCTTGGTAGGAGTGTTCGATTTTCAAATGAGGAGAAGGCCATCTGTTGGTTGAGGGTAGGGAGAATGAGGCAGGATAATCACTCTTTATAGCAGACTGTACTTGATTCCTATTCAGAAACTTTGGAGGCCTGGTCTTATTCCTGTATACAGGGAAGTCAAACTCAGAGATTACACACTTGGCTCAAGGTCACCCAAGGAATGAGATGGACTAAAACTCACACCTCCTGATTGCCAGGTCAGCGTCCTTTCCATTGATTATCTCTTGAACAATGTTCAATTCCTGCCATCACTTGTTCTATGATCTGGTCAAGTAACTTAGTCTGTCTGACTCTCAGATTTCTCATCTGTGAAATAAAAATAATGAACAGACTTTACTGGGTCATTGAGAAAATCAAATAACCTAAGATGCCTGGAGGATAGTGTGTGTGCATAGTAGGTTCTCAAAATATGTTTCCCTTGAAACAATGGGGCGGATGCTGATGAGGGTTCTCTGAGGTATTTTCAAAACAGGCTTAGTGGTTTATAAGTCTAAAGAATCTCTGTGTGAGATGATGGTGTATAGGAAATATCCATCAACCAAGAGAAGGGAGAGAAGACAGTTGGAGTCTTTGCAAAAATCCCCATGATTTTTCCATACCTAATTGTCTTATTTTGTTGTTTTTAAGCACAGATGGATATCCTCAGATTTCAATTTGTTTATTCAGCTTATATTATTTAGACAATATATGTGCCATAGATAAGCATGCCAGATGCTAGGGATATAGAGCAGCTAAATAAGAAAGCTTCACTCCCTCCCCTCATGGAGTTCAAAATCTAGTGAGAAAGAGAAGTCTTGATCAAATAATCATAGAAGGAATACCTATTCCAAGATCAAAGGCTCCTTTCTAACAGAGTCATTGTAAACTGTGCTGGGATCATCTGACATAGTGCTGTGGGACCAGGGAAGACTTCCCTGAGGACGTGACCTTTAGGATAACCCTTAGGAGTAGAGCAGCCATGCCAGGTAGAGGGAGAAGCATAAAGCAAGGCCATGAGAAACACATGACTTTGGGGGAAAGGTTGTGGGACTGAGCAGCACGAACAGGTGAGTGGATGGCATCCAATGAGGCCACGAGAGAAGTGGGGGCCGGATCAGGCAGGACTTACCTAAGATCAAGGAATAGCTTTAAGCGATGTGTACACTGGTCAGATTGGATGATAGCAGAGCCCTCCAAGGGGGCATATACGCAACACCTGTTCTTCTGTCTGGCAGCCCCCCTGTCTTGCAGCATCTCCCCTTTTCCTCCAAGGAATCGTCTCCTAGGTCGGGGACCATGGGGAAAGATTTAAATAGTAATAAACCTGAGTTACCAGCAAAGGAGATAAGCTAAGTTCTTTATAGTCAAATATGCCGACAGGGATCCACCAAGCAGGCTCTGTGTGTGCACTTGGTAGGCTGGGTGCTGATGGATTGGATGCTTTGAATATTTTCTGGCCGGCAGAGGGGAAGGTGGGGTCTCACTAATTCTTCTTCCAGATTCCTTCCCCCTCTTTGCTTTTGTACATTTATTTGTAGATTCATGTATTAATGCATGTTTGTTGCATAAATCGACCTGTAATCTAGTTGGAATTGGAGGATATAGTCAATAAATTACAATACAGGAGTGAAATAGGTGAGCGCCCCAAATAGGAGAAAGGGAGTAGAGGTTTCAGGGGAAGAGAGGATCACTTTATCAAGGAGGCAAGAAGTGGGCAGTGATCGGGGAGGGTTTTGTGGACAAAGCAGCGTCTGACCAGAACCTCAAAGAATGCAGGAATAAATAAGCAGATGTAAGGAGTACATACAGGTCAGGGAAAGAGAACAATAGGAGTATAGGCATACAGAAAGTTTAGGATGCATGGAATAAGCAGCCTGGTTGAATTTTAACCTGTGTGAAGGTAAGTTCTTAGAAAATATGGGGCTGGGGGTTCAAGTATGAGAAGACACAGAGGCTGCTGGATTCATGTTAGGAATGTCTCGGCTGGGAAGTGATGTGACTGGCAGGTGAGGAACTAAGGAAGCCCAGAGGAGAAGGCAAGATGGACGGCACCAGAGCCCAAGCTTAAGTCGGAGTCCCCTGGGCCCAGACCCTGCCCGTCATTAGTATAGCCTCAGGTACTAGTGTAGTCCTGAGGCCCGCTCCAGCCCCACTGTGTGAGAATCTCTGGGGAACATGTCCTGGGCAGCTGTGACTTTTTTCAGCTGGCTAGATGATCCCAACAAAGTCTAGCATATGGGAAGGACTCTTGTCTTCCGTTCCACACGCAGGCTGCTCAGAAATCATCAGGTCCAGTCAGGTTGCTAAAGCACCAGCAAAACGAACTTGCTCTGCCTCTCAGGGGTATGAACTGGGCTGCTTCACATGGTTTTTGGAAGTTACAATGATCAAGTGTTGCTTTTAAAACTGATACCGAAATAAAATTATAATTATGAAGTGGCTGGCAGAAACATTTGACTGTTGATGAAAGAGATAAAACCAAGCCTAGCAGAAAAGTGCTCCAAGAACCTTCTGTATAAGGCCACATTGTGAACCGTGAGCACCTTGGCAAGTGTGTTGGGGGTTGGGGGCATGTTTTTATTTTACATGGTTTAATACATTTAAAACATGTCTTATAGTAAGCAAATATTTAGTGCTTACACACGGTAGTTAGAGACCTTTAAGCAGCAACAAAGGACCTTTCCAAATTGTATTCTGTGATCCAGTTAGAAAGGGGAAAGACAGCCTCTGTCCTCAGTGTCGTTGACAAGGCTGTCCTAAGAGCACCTGTCAGAGGATGTCCAGGTCAGACGGTGAAATAAAAAAGGTCTTGGGCTTTCTGGTAGATGACATTGAGAATGTTTACCTTGAGAAAGAGGACATTTGTATAATAAGTACTTAAATGTCATTCTGATTGAGTTTTAGAATTACTCACAGCTGGGAGGAGGAGCCAGAACCGAAAGATCTTGACAGTCTAGATTGATGGGCCCAACCTAATAATAACATGAATTGTATGGGGATCAATGCCAATATCTTCCCTGAAGTCTCGCAGAGCCACCTGCATGCACACGGGGAGGGGAATGGCCCTTAAGAACAGCTCATCAAAACAAGCCTCCAGGGTCTTAGTTAACATTAAGAGTGAGTCAAAAGAATGATGTGGCTGCCAAGAGAAGGGATATAATGTTTGACTGCATTAACAGAGATCTAGTGTCTGGTTTGATTCTTAACCAGTGGTATGCATGGAAATCACCGAAGAGTCTTTTTCCAAATATACTCGTAAGTCCCCTCTCCCAGCTCACCCCACATCTGACTATCCAAGCTGGAGGAGGTGGGGTAGGGACTAAACACACAGGTTTTAGAAGCTCTCTTCCCATTGAGGACTCTGATTTTTTTTAAATAATTTTTTATTTTTTTATTAACATATAATGTATTATTAGCCCTAGGGGTACAGGTTGGTGAATCTCCAGGTTTACACACTTCACAGCACTCACCATAGCACATACCCTCCCCCAATGTCCATAACCCCAGAGGACTCTGATTTTTTTTTTTTTAAAGATTTTATTCATTCACTTGACAGAGATCACAAGTAGACAGAGCGGCAGGCAGAGAGAGAGAGGAAAGCAGGCTCGCTGCTGAGCAGAGAGCCCGATGCAGGACTCGATCCCAGGACCCTGAGATCATGACCTGAGCCGAAGGCAGAGGCTTAACCCACTGAGCCACCCAGGCGCCCGAGGACTCTGATTTTTAAACCTTGACCTGGATCAAAGGAGGATCCATCTCAAATTTTTTCATGTTAAATTATCTGTAATCTGAAGTTTTTAATTTCTGAAAACCACATTTTTAAAAAAAACTTGTGTTTTTATTCCTGATCATAGAAGTAATTTTTGGACAATATTTTCATTCCTACATTCTATCTTATGCAGATTAGTTTTAATTAGTTTAAGTAAAAATAGGATCATGATGTATGCAACATTCTGTAATGTGACTTGTTCTAATAGGAACATAGGTCTAGGCTTTTCATCATGCTTTTTAATAGATGCATAAACCATCCGTGTTAAGAAATGTATCAAAAATTACCAATTTCCTATTGTATATTTAGATCTTTGCCAAAATTTCCCACTATAGTTAATAACATGTACGTACTGTGCGGAACTCCGCTTTGAAGAGGAAACAGCAGAATGGACAGAACGGTGGGAGTTTTGCGATCTTGACATAAGGAGCCGCTGAAAGAACTTTAATCTCACAAAGATTTAGTGGGGTTAGAGGGGTGGTAAATATCTTTAAATATTTGCAGGCAAATCAAACAGAAAAGGAATTCAATTTGTTTTGCCAGCCTCAAAGGGACCATTGGGTAAAAATTGCAAGGAAGTAGCTTTCAGGGGAAGGTAATGAATTTTCAAATAATTAAGTTTTGAAGGTCCTGCCTGCACATCCTTAGGGATGCTGGAAGTTAGCATTTGTAAAGGAAGTAATTGACGACATTCACATTTCTAATTGAAGTGATGAAGGGGGACGGAATGTAAAATGGAGTCACAAACTCCAGTGACCCAAGCAACAACTCAGCTGTAAACGGGTTTGTTCTGCTAATGGACTCTTCCAAAAACAATTAGAATTCAAATGCCTCTAGGTAGCACATTCACTCCCCAACTAGCCTCCGCCCACACCCCTCCTTATTTCTGTTACACGCCTGGGCTCCTGAAGGAACTTGAGATCACCACTCCTTGTCACCACTCCTTGTAGTCGATATTTAAATCCTTTGTTGGATGAATATCCCTCTTTCAGATGTTTCTCGAGCACCTTTGTGTGCTGAGTGTTCGGTGAGATACTTTAGATAACAGTGAACCTGACGGCATCTCCGCCCACAAGCAGCCTACCGAGAGAGCCTGCTGGAGGGGAGTGGTGTGCCGTGACTTGCCTGGAAGAGGAATACAGGGTTTCAACTCCAGAAGGTCTAATTAGGACTAGTTATTGCTACTAACAGCGAGGTGTGCGCTGACTTACTGAGAAGAGCTTTCATTGCCAAGTTCTCAGGGAATAAGGGCCTTCCTGGAGGCACTGCCCTTCCCCCTGCACCCCCCAGCCGACTAGTGCAGGCAGAGCCAGAGGGCACATTTGTTGGGGGTGCTCTGGAGGAGATGCTGGCGCTGCTGGAGAAGTAATATAAATGGATCCTCCTTGGATTCCTTGTAGAGAAGACCATACAAAGGAAGCAGGCAGCATTTGGAAAACTTGGTAAATCTGAAAGCTAAGATCATCCAAAAAACAAAGGGGGGGGGGCACAGTGCCAAAAGAAGGTCAAGTTCTTTTTAACTGTCTCCTTTTGGTACACATTTCAAAAGGGGGGTGTTTTACCTCCTTTTTTTTTGCCCATAATCTTTTAAAAGAAAGCAGTTATTGAATGCATCTTTAATATTAGACACCCTGCTAAGTGCTTTTTGTGCCTCCATCCTCCTCATGCTCTCTATTTTGTAGATGAGGAGCCAGAGGTTCAGAGAGTCCTTGTTTAGCAAGTGCTGGAGCCCAGGGCTTTAACCACCACAATCTGCTGTCCTCTTCCTGCCTTCTCCTGGTTGTGATGTTCTCTCCACTTCTGTCCCATCTAAACTCTTGAGATCTCGCCAGGACTCTTCCCAAATGTTCTCTCCATTTCTGTCCTCACTAAATCCTGGATTCTGCTCTTCTTGCCATCTGTCAAGGCACCCTTTGTCCCATTTATTCTTGCTGCTCCTTAAGCAAGGCCCTTTGTCTTTTGTTTGGTCATTATTTGGGAGCCGAATATCAGGCCACAGATTTTCTAATAACTGGAGGAGCAACAGAGCAGAGCGTGGAAAATGGAAGGCTTTGATTTGGAATTAGGAAGTGGAGTTTTAGAAGGAAGTGCTGCCCTGATGCTAAGAGGTTTAAAAAATTGGGGTGCCCCAGTGGCTTAGTCAAGCATGTGCGTGTGATCAAGCCCAGGACAGGCTCCCTGCTCAGAGAGAAGTCTGCTGCTGCTTCTCCCTCTACCCCTCCCCTGGCTTGTGGTCCCCCTACGCTTGCTCTCTCAAATAAAGAAATAAAACCAAAAAAAAAAAAAAAAAAAAGTTAAAAAAATTGTCTTCCCATATGGCCTGTTTCAATTCACTAAGGATCAGGCAGCTGCTAGCCTTCATTTGGATTTGTCCCCACTGAACAGAGCTACATGCTAATGTCAAGTGGCAGTCCTGCTTAAAGGAGCATGTTGCTTTTGAAATGACCTGCTCCGAGGTACAAAACTACAGAAACCGGACTTGAAGAGGTGGCTCCTGAGGTTGAGTATGACAATATTCATCCTCAGCGACATTTTCCAAAATACATTCTCAAATAATTTAACACCAAAATTCTTTTAAAGATTTTGTTTTAGAGCTAGAGAGAAGGGGGGAGAGAGAGAACACAAGCGAGCACAAGTAAGGGTAGGAACAGAAGGAGTGGGACCAGCAGAATCCACACTGAGCATGAGCCCATGAGGGGCTTGATCTCACGACCCTGAGATCACTATCCGAGCTGAAATAGTCAGATACTCAACTGACTGAGCCACCCAGGCACAAATTCGTGATGTAGAGTTTGAGTTGGTACGTGGGCTCTGTGTGTGCGCACGTGCACGCGTGTATGTGTGTGTGTGTATGTAAAGGGAGGTGGATTTTGGGTTTTTTGTGGGTTTTTTTTTGAGAATAATAAAAAGGTTAAAGTTTATTAGG
This sequence comes from Meles meles, assembly GCF_922984935.1. NCBI lineage: Eukaryota > Metazoa > Chordata > Mammalia > Carnivora > Mustelidae > Meles > Meles meles. Next base: position 99,652,144 of record NC_060068.1, read on the forward strand.
CGCTTCCTATGCACAAGGTATTGTTCCCTCTCTGTACTATTTGTTACACACATACACCCACACACACAGCCATATACTAGAGTTGATTAAATGTTCAGAAGAGCCCCATGAAATTAGTTCTGTTTTCCTCATTAGTTCAATTCAGAGAAGATAACTAGCCCAAACATAAATAGCTACATAGTAAAGCCAAGTCTCTTCTGATCTGCTGGACTCCAGAAACTTTAGCTCTAGGACATGCTAATGGGAAATGATGTTATGTCGATGAGCTAGCAAATGGGGTTTTTATACCTTTCATGTCCCTTCACATACGTTTGGATGTTTTTGTTCATCCCATGAGGTAAGAGAGCCGGGTTTTGATTTTCTTTGTTTAGAGTGACGGGAAAACCAAGGTACAGAGAGGTGATGAGAAATTCTACACATCACAGAATTAACTAGTTAGTAATAAAAGCCCAAACTTAACCCAGATCTAAGTTCCAGTTCCCCTCAGCATGCTGATGGGAACACTAATCCAGGCTCCTGATGCCTTGGGTGACTCATCAAATTGGATGAGTCATCCTCTCAACTTGACCGGTGACTAGGAATTCATTTAGTAAGTGTTCACTGAATTACCACTGAATAGGTTCAGGAATTGTGCCAGGCCTTAGCAGGGCAGTGATGGACATACCACATATGTCCTGCATTCCTAGAGCTTACCGTCTAGTGGAGAAATCAAACAATTAGATAACTCATTGCTATAAAGTTTGATATCCATTAAGGGAACAAAGATAGGAGAATGGAAGCCACATCTAAGATTTGGGGGAGTAAGTGTTAACTAGGTGGATGTAGAGGTAGGGGACAGAGGTTTCCATACAGAAAGAATTTTTTTTAATATTTTATTTATTTGATAGGGAGAGATATCACAAGTAGGCAGAGAGGCAGGCAGATAGAGAGGGAAGAAGCAGGCTCCCTGCTGAGCAGAGAGCCCAATGTGGGGCTCGATCCCAGGACCCTGAGATCATGACCTGAGCCGAAGGCAGAGGCTTTAACCTACTGAGCTTCCCAGGCGCCTCCAGAAGGAATGTTTTGAGCAGAGAATTGAGCCAAGGACAACATTTAATATGGACCAACACAGAGACAAAGCTGTGAGGATTTGAAGCCAACAACTGAGAAATGCTGGGGGGAAGCAATGAAGTCAAAGGGAAAGGTGCACGTGAGGTTTGAAGACCAGCCAAAGGCTCAAATACTGGCTTCAGGGTTCACAAACTGTGTGATGTTGGGCAAGTGCCTTGATCTCTCTGAGTTTTCCCATTTGTGAAGGGACATGTTAACACAAACTTCTGCAAGGTTAATCATCAGGCTTGCAAATAATAAATACAAAACATCCAACACAGTGCTGGTAAAAGGCACCACTGCCCACCAGCTGCTCACACCTAAACTTGGGAGTCATCTTTCATTCCAGACATTTCCTCACCCCACACAATAGGATGGCTATTAGGTCCTTTCCGTACTCTGCCAAAATACCTTGCTTGCAACTTCTTCCATTTCTCTCTGTCTCCATTCTATAGAATGGCATAAGTCCAAACTGCCTTCCTTTTTCACCTGGAGTAGAACCTAGCCCTTACCCCATCTCTGTCCTTCTGCTCTCTGCCCCACCCCTGACCCCCCCATCCATTCTTCACACCTCCGCTACAATGATCTTTTTAAAATCAAAACACATGTCATCTTGCTGCTTCACGTCTCAAGTTACTTCTACTTGTTCTTAGTAGAAAATCTAAACTCCTTGCTTATGAGGCTGACCCAGCAGTATCTGGCCTCCATCCACCTCTTGGTCTCAACTCCCTGTCCTTGGTCGCAGGCTCTGCCCACACTGGCTACCTGCTTCATCCTTCAGGTTCTAGCTAATAGGCCACCTTCTCAGAGACGGTCTTCTCTGACCACTTCATCTAAGTAAAGTCTCTCCTGTTAGTTTCTACCATAGCACTTTATTTCTTCACTTCCGAGCCATGATTAAAATTTGTCATTATCCATTTATTTGTGTGCTTACTCGATGGTCTCACTCCTTCACTAAGTTGGGAGTTCTGTGAGAGTCTGAACTCTTCTGTTAGGGACCTGATGGATCGATCATAGCGCGTGTCTGGCACAAAATAGCCACGTGGTAAACATTTGCTAAATTAGTAGAGAAATGAAAGCAGGGAACTCAATAAATAATAGCTATTCTTATTTATGAATACCTGTCAGAGAAACTGTTCTGGTTGTGAGCATTTGGTAAGAGTGTCTGTCCCCATTATTTGCCTCAATTTCTAATATAGAACGAGTGACAGCCCTGTCAAGGCTTTATCTGTGGTAGAGAAAGGGAAGGTCATTCTTTGTCTGTAGGATCACTAGAGAGAACTGACCCCCAAACACCCTGATATTGGATCCATATAAGACCCAATTTCTGGGCAAATCCTTGGTATATTTTTCTCTGAGACTCCTGGACCAGGGACATCCGTCACTGGAGAAGTGGGCGCTCATACATACTCTGCTGTTAGCAGCTGGCATTTCTGCCTCGAGGATTTTGCATTTACAAGGTAATAACAAAAGTGGTATTAGAAACCTGCAGATGGTCTGTCCGATAGAGATAAATGTTGATTGCAAACTCCAACATAGAAGTGGGATTGACTAGAAGTGTTACTGGGTAATTTAAGGCCCCATAGCGGGTGTCCCTGGAGATACCTTGGCCAGTCAGGTCTGTTTTATTTGAGGGAGGAAATAAAACTCTGTCTGATTGGACTTTTTTTCCCCTGACAGAAATGAGTAGTTGTCACAATGAATCATAAAGGCCAAGGCTGCAAGGCTAGCAATGCACACCAAAGCCTCACGTCTCCTCTGTGGATGTGGTCTTTGAACTTGAGATCAGGGTCAAGTTTTAGGGCTCTCATCTTATTGGATATACAAGGTCTTTCAGTTCTTCCCCGGAGAGCATCATACTCCGTGGGGGACGGGTGCGGAGATGACTTTCTGAGCATGCATTTAAGACTGTTCAGCCCCGAGAAGTAGTAAAATAAGGGACAAGGCTAATGATGGAGTAATAATTTTCAGCCATTTGATTTTCTAAAACAACGCCATCCAATAAAATTGGCTGTGATGACTGAAATATTCTATATCTGTGTTGTCCAACATGGTAGTCACTAAGCACGTGTGACTACTAAGCAATTTTCTTAAGGATTTATTTCTTTATTAGAGAGAGCAGAAGTATGTGTGAGACCAGGTTGGGCAGGAAAGGCAGAGGGAGAGAGAATCTCCAGCAGACTCCCCACTGAGCACAGAGCCCAACACAGGGCTCAATCTCATAACCCCAAGATCATGACCTGAGTCGAAATCCAGAGTCAAATGCTCAACTGACTGAGCCACCCAGGTGCCCCAACTGCTCGGCACTTGAAATATTCCTAGTTGAATGGGGAACTGAATTTTTAGTTTATTTTAAATTCGAATATATGCGGCTCTTGGTTATTGCATTAGATGGCACAGTGGTAAAATACTGTATGATTGGAGGGAGAGTATCAAGAATGGTGTGCCAGGTACAAGGGTGGAATGGGAATACTTAGAATGTGCGCTGGAACTTTTAACCAAGTAATTGGGGAGGGCGCGTCCCATGGTGGTTACACATGCGTGTGTAGTCCGGTATGAGATATGGATTCAAATATCAGCTCAGGCAGATTCCTGCTGTGTGATCTTGAACAAGTTACTTAACTTCTCCAAGATTCATGTTTCTTATCCATAGAATGAAGATGAAAATAAGACCTACTTCCCAGGGCTGCCTTGTGTCTTAAATGGCATACTTTACAAGCACTATATGAACATCCTTAATACTACGTATCTGGTACAATTTAGGACTCAGCAAACTTGGTATGGTATTCTTTAATGTGAAACACATCTGGATAGCAGTGTTGATGAGCTTTGTGATGAGGGAGGTAGAGGACCCACAGAGAGAGCTGACCGGACGAGCACACCCCCTCACCCATGCATAGAAAGTTTTGCAGAGTCTCATGAAATGGCCGTTCTGTGAAACTGCCCAGCTCTGGACCTTTATGATTGAATGACTGAATGGTAAAGCTAGAAGGGATTTTGAAGACCAGTGGTCCTCAGGCTTTCGTGCACAAACAGCTGAGCCGGGTGAAATGCAGGTCCTGATGCCAGGGATCAGGGTGGGGCCCGAGGCGCCCATCTCTCCAGGCCACCAGCACCTGCAGAGGCTGCTGGCCAAGGGGCCATGTACACTGTGTCCAGGTTGTCGAGCTCCTGGACTCTAGAGCAGACGACCAGTACCCTTTCTTTCCAAAGAGGACTTGGAGACCCGGAGTGGGGGGATTCGGGGCGTGGGACCACTAGAAGTAGAACCAAGGCTGAGATGAAGCTCCCGTGTTTCCTGTGCCAGTGTCACGTGACCTTCCGCACTTTCCTGGGCAGCTACCGTCTCTTGCATTATCACATGGGACTCGGCACTTCGTAAACCATCCTTCGGTCTCGTACTTCCTTTTCCATTAGCCCACCAGGGATAACAAAGCGGGGAGATGACTCCTCTTGGTCACACTATTCCTGGTGGTGACTGCTCATGAAGCTGGAGCTAATGTTCACATGTGCTGACTCTGATCTCACGGTTCCTTCCATTATATGCCAGGGCACCTGTGTCACTCCCTTCTCCATCTGGAGGAAACTCCAGATCTGGTATGACTTTGTGGGAATTTAGGGGCCAGTTTGCATTTAAGATCCCACTCAGAAACAAAATAAAACACCAACCAAAAAAAAAAACAAACAAAAACAAAACCAAAAAACAGAGTGGAAAGAGTCAGGTGTCTCTCCTTTGTCTTTTCTACGTCACAAACACAGGATTCTAGAGCATTTTTTTTAAAAGATTTTATTTATTTATTTGACAGAGAGAGGTCACAAGTAGACAGAGAGGCAGGCAGAGAGAGATGGGGAAGCAGGCTCGCCGCTGAGCAGAGAGCCCGATGCGGGACTCGATCCCAGGACCCTGAGATCATGACCTGAGCCGAAGGCAGCGGCTTAACCCACTGAGCCACCCAGGCGCCCCTCCTAGAGCTTATTACAAGCTGAGCAGGGGCAGTGTGCTTAAGGCCTGTGCATAAGCCATTTCCTAGAGTGCTATGTTTTATTCCTAGGGAGCCTGAAAATGAGTGGTAGCTCCAACTGGGAAAGGTGGAAATGAAGCAGCAAACTCTCAGAGAAGAGGAAAAATTTCCTTGGTAGGCATGAGCCGCATGGCTTCCTAAAACAACTCGGTGAGGAGGCATTAAAATTTAGGACAGTTACGGTCCCTGTTACTGGCTCTGGGTGACCCCAGATAAAGGGATGTGTGTGCACGTGTACATGTGTGTACATGTGTGTACACCTGTAACCCAGGCACACACCTAAATCTACCCCCTTCCTTTCCCATATGTTCAGTGGTCCACTCCGTTCATATTATCATTACTCTCATTTCCCGAATGCTTTGTCAAGACAAGGGAAATGGCACTTGACCTCCCAGAGAACTGAGAAAGAGTTGGCTTTTTTCCCCAGATGTGATCTTTTCATCGATTTCAGCGGCCATGATTAGGGTCAGGCAGGTTTTCTGGGTCTTTGCCATCATGAGATTGGAATTCTAAAAGAGAAATATCAAGAACTAGGAATTCAGATGCATTGAGTTGTTGATAATTAAAATGAATATGTGGCCTCCAACGATTGGGTCTGGGTCACAGATGGAGCCGCTCATTTTGGGGTCCCAGCTTGGAGGAACTGGCAAACACAGCTTTTCCCTGGAGATGTATAATGTATGTGTAATCTGTTTTTTGGTATGTTTCATGAGCCAGTAAGGTAGACTTTAAATAAAAAACTACTTTAAAAATCTCTGCATTTTTCTCCTAGTTTGTACTCTAGGCATATCTGGCTTACTGAGTCCCACGGCTGTCGCTGAATTCCTTTCACAGGTTAATAGCAATAGAGCCCTGACTGAGTTGGAGGGCTCTGGCTAGCGCAAAAATTCCATCTTCTGCCCAAATAGCTTCTTAACTAAATGGGGAAGCTATTTCTGCTTTGAATTTGCAAAACCATTGATTTTTGCTGCAATTAGAGGAAGAAAAGCTACAACAGGCAACTTTTAAAAACAGCATTTAAGGATCCCAGCTGTTTTATTGGGCTTCTCCAGTTCCAAGAGTAGGGGGGCAAGTGTTCCTTGAGTCAGCACGCTGTCATTGCTGGGTACAGAAAAGAGTCCATCTGGTCTTTGGGAAGGTTTGCAGATGACTCTGCTGTCATTACTCAGGGTCCCCAAATGGTTTCCCATGTCAGAAAAGCCATGGATATCCCTGAGTGCAGTTTGACCTGCATTCTATTGACCTAATCGTTTGGCTAATCGCTGCCTGCAATTAAATCCTTCTTGATGCAGTAAAGTTAATCTCTTCTCAGCACATAAAATCTGACCCCCAACCGTTTGCTAGAGAATTGCTCTTGTTTATGCTGTCATCTTGGGACCCAGTGGCCTTTTCTGGAGGGCCGAAGCAGCCCCTGGAGCTGGAGAAGTCACACGCTCCTGGAATGAGAACAGTACAATGCTGTGCATCCCTCCCAGACACCAAGCCCCCACCAGGTTGCCTTGTCTCTACTCAGCATGGTTTCTTATCTGGTGCCCAGCACAGAGTGGGGGCCACTGAACGTGATGCTTTTCTTCAAGCACATTGCTTTGGTTTGTTGACAAGGTCATTAGCGCATTTGACAATGATTCGGTCAGCCCCTTTTTGTTCCAACTTGAAAAGATTAGCGTACAGCTCATCAATAATTTCAAAAGCTCCGCAGTCTTAGCTGTACTTGGAGCTCAGACTGAGGGACTCCTCATGGCTCCTGAGCAGAAACAATATTCAAAGGCTCACTCGTTCATTTGGCAAATACTTACTGGCAAGTCGAGGTGCTTCCAGTGGAACTGAGAAGGTAGTTGGTTGGAAGAGCAGTGGGTCAAGAGTCGAGGTGGAGGGGAGAAGGCCTGTGCACCTGTGCGTCAGAACCATGAACTCCATGACCAGATGGGCCTGGGTTCCAGTTCCTGTGCACCAGCTGCCCATCTTGACACCCGGCACAAGTTCATGATCTTGACTAAGCCTCAGTTTCCTTGTGATTAAGAAGAGATTAAAAAGTCTATTTCATTGGGGGGATTCAATTAAAAATATCTTAAGATGCCTAAAATAGTGCCTGGTAATGCTCCATAAATATTAGCTGTGATTATCGCTTTATTTCAACCTTACGCCAACTGTGGGAGGTACTTCCCACTTTTCTGCCCACTTTGCAGTTGGGAGAACTGAGTCAAAATAATTTTCCGCAGGTCACATAGTTTATAAGTGGCAGGCTTAGACACGGCTGGGCCTAACACTGACATTCGCATTCCTAATCATTACACTGGGCAGACTGGGCTGAGATTTCCTTATATTTTTAGGAGCTACATACATAGCTGGGTTTTGAGAAACCTAATTTGCTAGATTCGTTAATGGCTCCAATTAAACCCCATGACTTAGCTAGAATATAATATTTTTTGAACATTCATTCTGTTGTGGTTTTTTCCTCCCAATATCCAGTGAGTATTTCTCTGCACATAGAGAATTTTTATTAAATGCCTAATTACAACTGGTTGGATTCTCACTTAGAACAGTTCTCACTTCTGAATTTAAATTTAATGATGTGTTGAAATATTAATGACCTTTATCTTTAAAAGTGTCTAAATTGTACTAAAGTTAACAAATGTGGCTGATAAAACCCAGCACCGTGTTGGGTATTACCCAACACAATCCCACACAAGGCATTTGCTTGGTCTTGCATCGTTCCAATGGTGCGTTTTATACAGCACTGACAAATACACAATGTAGGAAAGTTTGGCATCTCAAATTGCCTGGGGATTTAGTCTCCCCATACATGCTTTAAAGTGCTCTAATTCAGGCTAAGTAATAATAGCTGTAAAGCATTCAGAAGGATCGACAATGCCAGGCATGGGTTCCACGGAAAAACATGTTTCCGAGAGAGAAGTAGCATTTAAATCATATAGAAGGAGGCGCCCATCAGCTAAGTTCATTCCTACTTTCTCTGTGACATGAAAATTCCTCATGGCTTTGGCTTTAGCTCCTTGATCATCTTGCTAATCTCGACAGTGAAGACAAGTAAAATTTATCTGAGTGTTGATTCTAATAGCCACAGTTGGACTCCTTCCAACTCCGCCAAATCCTTTGGGTTCAAAAGACTTGTATAGCTGGTGCTGGCTTCCGAGCCTTGGAGAATAACATAAAGGTTTGGTCTCCTTTTTTCTGAGTATGCCCTTTGCTGAAAGACCTTGATACATTCTTGTCCCACTCCCACCATGACTTGGAGTGTCCGACACGCAGACAGAACCCTACTTAGAGGAAATCCCAGGTCTCCTCTGGCTAAATAATTTGGACCATATGTTCAGGTCCCAAAGCTTGGGATCTTTCAGAGCAAGTTCAAATGCGCCTATTTGCATCACCTGGGGATATTGAAATTCCAAGCACAAGTTCATTTTCACGTAATTCATTATCCTCCCTTGGATTTGGTACTTACTGTGAACTTTGGCAGCAGATGGAATGAGATGATGTTCCAGGAGCACTTACTAATTCTCTTGTGCTCACAAATACCCACAAATAGTGATAATTTCCACTCAGATGAAACTTCCAGGGCCAGGCAACGCCCTCAGGTACTCATTTGCCACCCCCTGTTGAGTTCTTGGGTAGAATTTAATTATCCTATAAACTTGGGGGTAGCTCTGCCAGATGTTGGGTACTGACCCAGACTTTTTAAACGGGAGGAAGGATCTGATGCATTCCAGAAAAAAATGAGGGGGAACAGTTTTGGGAGCTGGGACTCTGGATGTGAGAAAAGAGGACATGAACCTGTGGACTTGGGATTTGCGGTGAGTTCCTCAGAGCTGGTTGTTACTCCTGAAGCCCCAGGCATTGCTGGGTGTTTGTCAGGGTCATTGAGGAAGGCCTAGGACACCCCCTAACTTCTGTGAAACACCAAGGACCTCAAGAGATAAGAACCAATTGAGGAACCAACTTTGATTGGTTCACAATGAAAACAAAATGACAGAGTTGATGTGAATGATGGACACACACAGCTGCTCCTCCATCTCTTTCCAGCACGGTTAAGTGAGGCCACTTCCAAACTAGCTGGTCCTTGAATTTGGGCTTGTCTGCAGAGAAGTTATTGCAATTACAACTCATCATTAATGAAACATAGTCCAAGCATTATGGTCATAGCTAGGATTGATGAAATGTGGATTCTGTAGCAAGTACTGTGCTAAGCACCTATATCCCCATTTCCTTCCCATAACAACCACATTAATTATAATGGTCCCATTTTATGGATGAGTGAATGAAATTCAGTTTTACTCCATAACTGCCTGGAGTCCTGCAGCTAACATGAGACAGATGCAGGCAGCCTGATCTCATAGCCTGTGCCTTTGCCCAGTGTCCTCAGGGCTGAACTTGACTTACTGATGGTGACCTCCCCATCTAAAGGAATCTGGCCTGTTCCCATTTCCACTCAGGGGGTTCAAAGAAGGGCCCCATTCTGGGCCCTGTATCATACCCCACCTTGTCGCACCACAGTTGGTTGGCCCAGAAGGAAAAGACTGACCAAAAAAGGCAGCCAATGGGGTGCCGGGGTGGCTCAGTGGGTTAAGCCTCTGCCTTCGGCTCAGGTCATGATCTCAGGGTCCTGGGATCGAGCCCCACATTGGGCTCTCTGCTCAGCGGGGAGCCTGCTTCCCCCTCCCCCACCTGCCTCTCTGCCTACTTGTGATCTCTCTCTCTCTCTGTCAAATAAATAAATAAAATCTTTTTAAAAAAAAAAGACAACCAATTAGTAGATAGGCTCACAGCCTCTGATGTGGCCTAGTACCCATCGCCCTCCAGCTCCCCTCCCCCCCAAAAAAAACAGAGTTAGCTAAGACTATCAGATTCCTTCGTTGGGGAATTTAGACTAAAAAATGCCACCCAGGTGTTTAGCTTTGAGAGCTTAGGATGAAATGAAGCCACGAAGTTAAGTCGGGCTGTGACACAGGCAGGAAGGAATGTGAATAAGCACATGGGGATACAGTCCATATATATATGTATAGTCTTTCTCTCAGGTGCGTTTGGTAGGGAGAGCCTCAGAGAACACACAAGAGCGAAGCAGAGGGGTCATGAGAAATGGAACAAGTAGCCAGTGACCCGCAATGTTTTCCAGTTCCGGTCCACGGGGATCCTGTTAATACATAACATGAGAGTGAAGTGGGATAATTTATGTAAATGACCCAGCAGATGCCTGATGCATAGTTAAGTGATCGATACAAGTGTGTACTATTCTGATGTTTATTATTATTGGAATATTGATGTGATTTCTTTTTTATTTGGAAGATAAAAAAAAAATCCTCTCGTTCCTGGTTTACTAAGGTACATACAGCTAGGGAGATGAAAAGCCATATTCTTTCTTTTATCATTGAACTGGATCCCTTAATTGTTGTAATTTATAATTCAGATTTCAGCTTATGATTATCTTAGCTTTCTTTCGGATCGATTCCACACCCACTAATGAAGTATCATGTTGGAGCAATGGGGAGCTATTCCCATAATCTGTTTTCCTCCAATCCCCCTTCAGATGCTAATGAGAAGTACCATGGAGACATCAGCCATTAGTATACATGGGCTGGTATAAATCATGGACTATGGATCATTGAGCATCTTTGTTGTAAAACAAATGGCCTGTGGTCAGTTAATCATACAAAGAAACATCTCCAGGGCCTCCTGGCTTTATTCATAACCCCTAAATCCGGTTGCAGTTTTATAAACAGAACATCTGTTAAAATATGCAGAAATTACAGTCACAGTCATTAGCAGGAAGCTATATAGCTTTGGCAGATTTTTTTTTAAGATTTTGATGGTAATCTCCTCTGTCTGTGATTCATGCTTTATTCCCATTCTTGCTGAATCTCTTTTGTTCCCCTCTGTTCTTCTGGGTTATAGCACTTTTCACCCAAGACTGAAAAGTGGGCATGTGTTGTCCCAGGCTTGGCTGGCACGGTGCCATTCTGCAGCATGGGAGAGTAACTGTAGCCCAGCCTTGCAAAACTTCGTATTTCAGGGATGCAGTATGCATTGCCTCAAGCAACCTGAGGGATGAGAAATCCCTATTGGTTTCACACTTGTTTTATTGGCTTTGGACTTTCATAGAGCACTGGCATTTAACAAAAGTGAACAGAACTCCCTACCACCACTGCCCCAAATTTCTCATGTTCTCTTACTTTCTCCTTATGCTCCCAATCTCCCCCCACCACCCTCACTCTTAGTTAAAATTTTTACTGTGTTCATATTTAAATTGGCCTGGTAGACTTAACCTTTAAGACAAAGACCAGAAGAAGCTTGGATAGCCAGGGAACAAGATTTGTCCTAATGACCTAGATTGGCCCCCTCCTTGTTCAGTGAAGAAATCATTATTCCACCAAAGAACCAGAAAACAGGTAAACTTTCTTAGGCAATGGCTTCGTTCTGTCTGCCATGGGATGAGAATCAGCAACCATTCCCTACGGACACTGAAAAGTCACCTCGGAGTACTGCGTGTGTCCATCACCTGTCCTTACATATAAGGTTTTATAAAGTCTCAAAGTCAGCCTGGTTAAACCTGAATGGATCTTTCTTAATGGGCCCACAAGGAAAAAGAAGACAATGTAGGAAAGCTGCTAAGAGAACCAGCTCTCAGATCAGACAGACACGGACCTGAATCCCAGATCTGCCAGTCATTAGCCCTCGAGGAAGTGAGCTGATAAAGCTTCAGTTCTCCACCTAGAACACCCACGCCTGCTTCATAAAGTTGAGAGGGTTCAAGGAAAACCCAAGCAAAGCCCCTAGCCACAGGCCCGGCACATTGTCAATTGCCGAGTAAATACTCGTTTTTTTACTGTTGTTGTTTTTTAGTGTTTTTGTACTTCATACCAGCACGTGGTTCAATTATGTTAGGTGTTGATTTTAACCTCACTAGAACTTTCTGGAGTACGTAGCTAATTAAAAGCACTTGTTTGCTCAAGAATACTTCTTAAGCATCTGCTCCAGGCTCAGTGCTCTGCCGCCGGGTATACGGCCTGTGAAGGTTACTCCTTGTGCCCATCTGTCTACAAGGAGCTCCTGGGACCAATCAGCAGAGAATGTGCTGGAGGGAAGATCTCAGTCAAGGACCAGGCCAGTTGTGGGTAAGAGAAACAGATGACCAGTGGGAAAGGCTTTATATGCAGGAAGGTAGGGGAAGTCGGGATTGCAAAAGGCATGACTCATCCTTCCGATGGGACATACTGGACCAGGAAGTCTCCGTGGAAGATGAAAACCTGAAGCGGAATGAGGCAACAGTGAGCACAGGTGGGATAACAGGCAAGGAATGGGCCAGTTCACCTTCTGAGGGAATCAAAAAGGATTGGAAGGGAATAGCCCATCAGAGGACTGAAACCAGGCTCCCCAGGCTCCTGCAGAAACTGGGGGATCACAATGGAAATCTCCCGAGGAGACAGAAAATCAGAATAATGCCTGCGGAGGGCAGGGTGGCCACAGAGGGGAGGAGCCCCCAGAGACCATGACTTGTTTGTCCGTTTCCGGGCCTGCAACCCAGAGAGCCCTGCACCCCAGAGAAGCACTGGTTCTCTTCTGGAGTCCTGGCATGTACTGGAGAGACTCCTGCCACCCTCCGAACTCCAGGAACTAACCCCCAGCGCGTCTTAAGGCAGCCGCTCTCTGAGCTTTCCCAAGGAAAATTGCAGTCATGTGTTGGAGTCCTCAGTGCCAATTAAAGAGTCAGGCCCTGAAACAAACAAATACAGATAACAAAGACGGGGATAATGTTTTAAAATTAGGTTTTCGGGAGTCACCCATTAATTTGGAGCTCACAAGACAGTGACTGCGTGTTCAATAAATACCATCTGATGACAGTAACCCAGCAGATAGGTGCCTGTAAGCATGCTGGGCCAAATATATCCTGTGATATCACACAACGAAGGCAGCGTCTTTGAGCTTTTCAGCTCTTAAAACTTGAATCCCTCCTGGAGGTCAAAAAGATGGGCATCATTGTCCTCCTGCTAATAGTACAGAAAATAAACAAAAGCAAGAGAACCAGTTTTAGAAATTAGGAGGGTGGATTCAGTATACACAGCTGCACTGTATAAGGTTCAGTATGCTCACAACCACTGCATAATTAGATAAACTGTGTAAATACCCAGAGGTGGTTAGTGGTGTAGCTCATGGAAATGAAAAAATTAGCAATAGTGGCATGGATTTTTTAAAAAGCAATTATTTACATTCTGTGATGACAAGAATCCACAGATGGTGCACCCTCACGTTCTGGGGTATCTTGAAACCCTTTGAAGCATGGTTGTATTCACGCTACAGATAATAGCTGCTAGGATATACATGAGGGCCCTTTACTCTGTTGATTGCGATTGGAACAGCATCTGCAATTGTATGGATCCATGCTACAGAACATAGTAGGGGTGTTGAGAGCTAACAAAGGATTCACTCTGAAGACATTCCCAAGAGCTGACTGGAACTTCCACCTTGAAAGGTGGAGTTCCTCTGGGATAGGGGCACACTTTGGTGAAGACAAACAGCCCATTGCCAGCAGCTCTCCATTAAGTCACTCCAGAAGACCAGAGTAGACCTTGGCTAATGCAGCAAGTGCAAGGTGTATGCTCTCATTGGGAATCCATGGCCTGAGTGAAAGCTTGTGCTTCTTGGCCAGGCTTGGGAGCTGAAGGACAAAGAATGCCTTTTGACCATGCATTTCACCAACAGAAGCTTGTGACTTCATTAGTTTCTTTTTCTACCTTGGGCATGTAGATGGGACTACCCAGATGACATATTTGTTCATTTGCTCAGCACATCCTTATTAAGCATCAGTTATGTCCTTTACTAGGCATTTGTTGGTAAAAGAGTGTGTTCCATAGGTTATCATTATCTTGAGTTCATGGCCTGTTTCCCCCAAGGCACTTGGCACGGTGTATTACACATCGGGGGCACTCCCTGAAGGGAAAAGGAAAGAAAAAAATGTACTCAGTCATGTGCAGCTACCAGAGCATGCAGATGCCAGGGAAGTGGCTTTGTATCTCCCAATAACCTATACCTTGTCTCTTAATAAAAATGGTGTCCTACATGGTAAGACCAGGTGGGTCATTTCAAGTTCTGCTTACTCCGGGGCTCTGGCATCAATTAATGGCTTCACTAAGGGATAACCGGTCACATACAGACTTGGAAGCAGATCACTGGAGTGCACCCACTTCCCCGGCACATGTGTGGACCCACCATGAAGATGTCCTTTGTTTCTTTTCATTCCTCAATTTGGTAAGAAGATGATGCCACTGCATTTCTGAAACCCTCTTCCAATGTTAGATCACTGAAGTGCCATTTTTCTGTGGGTGGTGGTATCCGTCGGTGGTCCATCATCCAAGTCAGCAGCACAATGAATGAGCAGCTACAGGGGAAGAGGTGAAGCAGAGACACTTGTCAGGCAGTCGCCGAGCAGCTGAGTGCCATAGCAAAATGCCCAGGGGCCCGAGCTGGGGAAGCCTGTGTGTTTCCCAGTTCTGTGCAGAGATAAAAGCGGTAGTCCCTCAAGAGGCAGAGGACGTGTGGGTTAGACACTATGCTAGTGATGTTTTGTGTGTTATCCTATCTAATTTTCTTAACGTTCCTCATGAGGTGGATATTCATACCAGCCCCAGTTGCAGGCGAAGAAACTGATGATGTATTCACAGCCATGTAGCTCAGAGTTCACAATCTTAATCATGACACTATATTGCTGTGCAAATGTTTAACACTGCATGGTTAAAAGAATGGATTGTGGCCGGACACTTTGGTGGTTGGGAATGAGAACTTATTCCTTCTTGCCCCCATATTTTCACTTGCACAAAAATGGGGGGTGGGTGGGAAAGAGAAATCGCTGTTTGTTAGCTTGGTTCATCCTGCTTTATAAACTAGTCCAATTCTATTTGATAGCCTCCCAATTAAACCAATAAATGGGATGAGTCAGTGGGTCTGAAATAAAAATGAAACCACACCATATTAATATGGTGATTAGTCACATCACCAAAATAGAGACAATTTGTAAGGGCTGTTTTCAAAGCCCTAAGTAGAAACAGAAAGCAATAGGATGTGCAAACATTTGGTGATCGTATTCAATATTGGAGGAAATCATTCCTGCAATTACCTTTAGATTCTGACCAAATGGGGAACAAATATTAGCTATGTTCCTCATGTTTTCCTGGACATACTCAAATGCTTGCAGAATTATTGGAGTTCTGTGCATTTCTGAACAACTCTGTGCTTATCTCTTTGACCAGAGGTAAAAAGGAAGTGGGCATTCATACCAAACCACTTATATTTATAGATCTGCTTTGGCAGTGTTTTATAAAGTGTAGCCACTCACTTACGGCCTGAAGCTAAATGCTATTACACTTTGATCGTAACTGCCATTGGGCGAGAGGTCCAAGTAAGCATGGGATTCCACTGACAAATGCACGGCATTAATTGCTCACACATCTTACCTTTTTTCAGTGTGTGTTTAGTAACAGTCCACCCTCTTCTGTACAAAGTTCAGGCACTGGCTCATGTACTGGCATGAATAAGTAAAGAATAAGATCAGTTTTAGTTAAAGTAGGAAATTGACTATTGGTTAACAAAGTAAGACTAAAGAACCTTGTGAAGAACTTCGAACTTTTTCTCCAAGCTAAGCTGTTTTTCTTCTGTCCCTGTCCTATATGTGAAGCTAAAATGAAGAGAAGCTAAGCTGTTTTTCTTCTGTCTCTGTCCTATATGTGAAGCTAAAATGAAGGGAAGTCCAATCTTATTGATCTTTTGGGTGAACAGCTATTGGACAGAGATGAGCCAATGTAGATTTCCTATGACAGTGTTCCTGAAAATGGTGTTGAGAATTTCTTGAGATGCTTGTCAATATGAAATTCCCAAGCTCCATTCAGTGTCTACTGAATCAAGTCTATAGTGGTTGCCTAGTAACCTGTATCTTTTCAGGTTCACCCAACTGAATTTGACTAAGTATGAAGACCAGTGAGCAAACTGGTCTTCCTGCTCCTGAGTCCAACTCTTCCTATTATCTGGGCATTGTATTTGTAACCCATTCTAGCTCTGGAGGCAAGACACTGAATTCTTCTAGCTTAGTGGGCCACTTCTTGGTCCTACGCACTCTATTTATTGCTAAACTTAAACATCTACCAGATGATTAAACAATTCCTCTTGGGAACAGGTAGCAATATTGAGTAATATTTAAGAGCACAGATTCTGGGGCCAGACTGCTTGGGTGTCGGTCCCTGCATGCCAATTTAAAGTGTTGATAGACAGACGAGCATTTGTGTTCTTGGCCAGGTTGCTGTATGATCGTAACATCTCTAGACTTCGACTTCCTTAAATGTAAAGCTAGGGTAGCCGTAATAACTGACTTCATAAGATTATCTTGGGGATTAAATGAGTTGATTAAAAGAATTGGTCCTTGGAATCTATTCTTTTCATCTACAACTGCTCCCTTTGTTATTTTGTCTAGTTTTCTGGCTGAAAATGCTACCTAAATGCTGACAGCTCTCAAATTTTGCTCTGTAGTCCAGTCCTCTCCTGAACTCCAGGCTTACATATCCAACTTTCTGAGATCCTTTACTCGGATGTTTACTAAAACATCTCAGACTTATTATTTTCTTTTTTTTTTTTTAATTTTTTTTAATTATTTATTTATTTGACAGAGAGAGATCACAAGTAAGCAGAGAGGCAGGCAGAGAGAGAGAGAAGGAAGCAGGCTCATTGCTGAGCAGAGAGCCCGATGTGGGACTCGATCCCAGGACCCTGAGATCATGACCCGAGCTGAAGGCAGCGGCCCAACCCACTGAGCCACCCAGGTGCCCCTCAGACTTATTATTTTCAAATTGAACTCGTGATCACCTCCTGAACAAACCTTTTCTGCCTGCAATGGTCCCTTTTTCAGGGAAATTGGAAATTTCCTCCTTCCTCCCCCGGCTAGAAACCTTGTAGTCATTCTTAACTCACACTCCACATACAATGCATTGGGAAATCCTACTGGCTGTATTTTTAATTTCTGCTCAAAACCCCGTCCCTCTTCATCATTTCCACAGCTCCCATACTGATCCAAGCCACTATCATGCATTGTGTAACAGTCCCCTGCTCCCACCTTTGCCTCTGACACGCAGATCTATTCTCCATTCAGTAAGCAGTTTAATTCCCATCAGAATTGAGGCCAGATCCTATCACCTCTCTGTTCATAATTTTCCAAAGACTCTCCCTTTCACTCAGTATAAGAGGGTCCCTACGGTGGCCTGGAAGGTCATTCATCATCAGCTCTTCTGTTTTCTCTCTGACCTCACTCCTGCTGCCTTCATGCTCAGCAGCCTTCTTGCTGTTGCTTGAAGTCACGAGAACTTAAGGTCTTAGTGCTGACTGTGTCTTCTGCATGGACTGCTCTTCTCCCATACCCACATAGATAGCCAGTTTCCTTGAAGCCTTGTCCAAGTGTTGTCTTTTCTGAGGAGCCTTTATTAAGTAGCTATTTGTAATTGTAACCCCCTACTACCTTTGGCCCTTTTGATAGGACTGACCTCTTATCTGCTCGTAGTCATCTTTAAAATACAATATATTTTATTTACTTATCATCGTGATTGTTTACTAAATATCCCCTTCCACTAGAATCCATGCTTCAAGAGGCTATTTGTTCGTTCTGTTCATTGATATACCCCTAATGCCCTAAAACACTACATGACATATAACAAATGTCTAAATATTTGTTGAATGAATGAATGCATGAACAATTTGGACTTGATTAGAACATGGTTGGTAACGCCCCACAGGGTTCTTCCTTGGCTCTAGGCTATTTAACCTTATTTGTCACACTGTTGGTTAGGAATATTTTGGTTACCATGATGAAAAATCCTACTCAAATTTTACCTAATCACAAATTTGGCACACACAAATGAGAAGTTCGGAAGAATACTAACTTCAGGTAAGGTTTGATCCAGAGCTCAGCCATGTCGCACTGGATTGACAGTCTCTCCGCTCTACTTTATAGACCCCGCAGCTGTTTGCAGGCTCTTTGTTTGTGGTGGAAAATGGACTGATGTCTTGCAGGGTTTCCCATGTTCTTAAGTCCTTAGGAAATGTATCCTGAGCTCTCATTTAGTTTGTTTGGATTCAGTGGCTAACCTTGAGTCTATTCCCTGTACTCAGTAGGATGGACTGCCTGGTGGACTCGAGCCAGTTAGAGCCTAACTCTGATGTTGAGGGAAGGATGAGTACTACCCACATGACTTGAGGGTGGCAAGGGGGAAAGCCAGGGGACTGTTGGCAGAAGAAGGCAGGAATGGTTGATGGGGAGACAGCTGATGGTCTGGTGTAACGGTAATGAGTACATGCTTATTAAGTTAAATATGATAGCATAAGGTTTGGGGATTCAAGCCAAAATAACATATGGAAGAACTGATGGATTTCTTCATTCATTCAAGAAGTGGAATAGCATCTGCAAAAGCACAGAGGTATGAAAATGTTTGACATGTTTGGATTGCTGTGAAGAGTTGGTGTGAAGTGAGTGAAGTAATATATTACAGTCTTCTCAGTGCAGCAGCGGAAGCCTGAACCTCACTCTCATTGGTCCAAGTTGGAGTATTTTTTTGTGCTTGGCCCAATCACTGCTGAGAGGGGGACGGAGTATGCCAATTAGCTCAGGCCTTAAAGGCACACACACACACACACACACACACAGCAGATTGGATTCAGAAAAAGAAAAAATAGGGTTTTCTTAACAGAAGAAAGGGAAATTGATGATGCTGAGAAGGTATCAGAAGCAGAAAAAGATGAGTAAATCCTCTCCAAATAGACAAATTGGCCAAGATAGATCAATAAGATATAGTCACAATTTTAAAGTTACATGACATTGAATGGGGTGATAGTGTGAGATACAGTGTAAGAACTGTAAAACTCCCTGCTTATTCTTCTTAGAAACACCATTCTGATTACACTCACCAACTACTGAATTATACTGTGTGTCCTTCCAAGGCTATGAGCAGAGAAATAAGACCAGAACTACAGGTGACCAGGCCTAGTTGAATCCTCTCCTTGAAGGTAGCTTTTTCTTTATTTTCATCCTGGGATTTAAGGGATACTTTGAGTGGAGGAAAGAAAGTCTAAATGTTAACTAAATTACAGGATTGGTTGTAAATTTTGTCCTTGGTTCTCTGTTTGGGGATCTAATCAGGGAATCCAGGAGTGAAATTTGAAGGTCTGAGCCTTCTCCTAGAGTCCGTTCAATTCAGCCCCTAAGACCACTTTCCATATTCTTCTCTTCAGTGCCCAGTGGAATGTGATATGGACCACCATAGTATTATACTCGACCCTTCTTGGCATCCCAGATTTTTTGAGAAGGAAATGTGACTGTCTGATATAGGGTGTTAATGGCCAGTGGAGTGGGGAATGTGAGCATTAACACATGAGACTTTGTCCTTGGGAAGAACCTTCAGGCCTGTCTTACAACTCTCAGAGCAGGTGTGCTTGTGGGTGAAAGCAGACACCAGAGTGCTTTTCCGTGCCTGTTCCACACCTCCATCGTGTGCTCACCCCACTTTATGCTCATTTCTGTTGCCCTGCTGGCATAATTAAGCGCTCCCAATGCCGCTGCCCCAGTTTTTAGTCCGTGGGTATGGAGAGCTGCCCTTACCCGTGCCAGCCCCCAGCATGTTCCCTTGTTAAATTATGCATATGCTAATGAAGTGTGAAAATCAGCCAAATAACAACTCTTTCTAATCATTTAAGGTCCCAAGAGCAAAGGAGCTTTTTTTCTCTTTTCTTAATTTTGGGGTGGTTGTTATGATTTGCAAGCCAATCGGAAGCACAATTCTCTGGGTGTTTCTCCTCTCCCAGTTCCCTTCCACAGAAATGAGGCTAATTGGCATTCTCACTTCTACCTCAAGTGAGAAGAGTCTTCTGGAAAACCAGTGACCTACTGTGCCCTTTTCATTTGCATCTGGGACTGGATAATCCATAGTTTTGCATGCATACACAGAGCAGTCCCGAAGGGCAATTAACTAGACTAAATTATTTCCTGCCCCCTGGAGAGCCAGTGTTTGAGAACATCGCCCCAGAGATGATGCGTGCCAAGGCCCTTGTGTTGTGATTACATTTTACCTTTACGTTCCAGTCATCAGCTCTGAGTCTTTGCCAGTCCACCCGTTATTCTTGCAGTCCTAGTCACGTTCTCTGACTTCCCGATCTGGCCCCTGCCTGCCTCTCTGACCATCTTCTACACCTTCCTCTTCATCACTTGCGTTGTGCCACCTTGGATCATTTGGATGAAGCTCTTTGCTCTTCTTGGAAAGTTTTATCCACACATCTTTGTGCAGCTGGCTTCTTCCCATCCTTCAGATCTCAGCTCACTTGTTGCTCTTGAGAGAGACCAAACCTGACCACCTGGTTAATGCTGAATCCCATCCATCATCATCATCGCTCACCCCCTCTTTATTCCCTTCAGAGACCCGATCATGGATTCTATCCCATTCCTTAGATTAAATGCCTCTTTTTCCTTGAGTGGAGGGGACTTTGACTCTCTCCTTTGCTACCGTATTGCTAGGGCCCGGCATGAGACCAGCACACCAGAAATGGGCAATGAATGCCTTTGTTTAAATCACTGGTGTTTTTCAACTATCTCTGAGCAGCGTGAGAACACATTGTATGAGGTTTTGTTTCTCTGGCTGTTTTATCCTGATGATTTGTTCCTCCGAGGAGGGGACTTAGTTATATTCATCTTTGTTTTCCATGTCAAACATGCGTGTTGGTTACGCTGTTAATAAAGACTGTGTTGCTTAACTCCAAAATCCTTGATGACAGTGAGTATTTCGCTGAAGGTTTTATAGAGAGATTGGGCTGGGGAGGTACATCACACACCCCGTCGTCTCTCTTCTCTCTCCCCATGGCTTGCTCGTGTGCCACTCAAGTTTCTGGTATTTTCTCCCTCCTACTTACCCACACCTCCACTCAGAAATCCTCTCTCCCCCGCCTTTGTTCTGAGAAAATCAGCTCTTGCCCTCAGATTCCACCCTACACAGCAAAACAAAAGTCTCCTAGTGATCTGAACAGCAGCCACCTTTTGTTCTTCAAGCACACTCCATAGGGACCTGAGTTCATTCCAACGTATTTGAATGAATAAATCACAGCATAGATGTTATCTCGGTCCCAACTGATCTGAGCCCTTCTTTCATTTTATTCATTTATTCAACAAATACTTATTAATGTTTGTGCCAGGTGCTGGGGAGACAACAGTGAGCAAGATCGATTTCCTGATGCTAAGGTCTCTGGGAGAAATTCAGGAGGATGAATGAACATAGAGGTTTGTTTGAGTCTGAACTTCAAAGTAGAGAGGTTTTCCTCTGCTGTTGCAAGAGATCTAATTGTACACCAAAGGATTGGATTTAAAGAATACCCCTTCAGCAACGATCTTAAAGCTTTTTCACATCACCTAATGCTAAAATTGTAGGTTTCTCTGTCCAAACTTGACCTCCCTACTTTGGAGAAACATTACCCGTACTTTTTTTGAATGGGGTGTGCTGAAGGGAA
This sequence comes from Meles meles, assembly GCF_922984935.1. Lineage (NCBI taxonomy): Eukaryota > Metazoa > Chordata > Mammalia > Carnivora > Mustelidae > Meles > Meles meles. The sequence continues at coordinate 99,673,782 of NC_060068.1, forward strand.
AAATGAGGTTTGCTGAGTGTGGAAATGACTCTCACCTCTAAAATTTGAACAGAGGAAGCTGAAGCTAAACTATTTTTCAGAACTTCATGGGGATTTTTTTTCTTTCTCCTTCAAGACACACAAAATAGCTATCTAAATTCAGGGGAGCCTGCGTGTAGCTGAACCACACTAGGAAGCCAGAGACAACTCCCAAGATGCTACCACAACAGCCGGGAGGGGAGAGAGAGACATAATGCTATCACCAGCTGGAAGAGCCGGCCTCTCCCAAGCCTGCTCAGTTTTAGCATTGCCTCCTACAGCAGACGCTAGGAAAGAAGTGTGCTGCCCTGTTGCTTATGACAGTGACTAGACAGAGGGAGAAATGGAGTGGTCGGGCCAGAGATGTTTCTTGTTACTAAGGCAGTATGATCACACCTGTCAAGGTTTGAGATTAAAGACAAAGGCAGGGGTCAGAAACTGTGGGCACAGGACCTGAACTCTGCCTCTGCTTAGGTGTGGCCCATAGAGAGGTGGCTCAATGTTTAAATATTTTTTTAATGAGTTGCTAATATTTAAAAATCACAGTGTTAAAGAAATACCCATATTTCCATCTTCCCTTGAAAACTCTGATCCTCTGGCCATGTGAACACACTGATGCTTTGGCCCACAGTTAGCTGAAGAGGGACAGCAGGTGCCCTCCCATAGGTCAAGTCTGAGAACTCAGGGCTGCCCTCATCTCCTCCCAGCCTGCTCCACTCCTAGCAATGTCCTGCCCAGCATCAGAGCTTGCAACCCTCAACACACACACGGGAAGGCAAATAACTCAATGGCTCTAAGCACCGTTCTTGTTTGATTTTTGCAGACATAACGTTCAATCCTAGACCTGCTAGTAAAGAGCCAAATGGCCTTGGACAGATTGTCCCCATGCTTCCATTCTTCATCTACAACATGGGGGTTTCTTATAATAAGGACTTCACAGAGTTGTAAGGGATGAGCAAAATAAACCCTATAAAGCATTATGCATTAGACTGGGAGTATGATAAGCATAAAGTAAATATCAAGTGAAATTGTCATTAGCTGGGCCATGAAGTCTTCTGAGATGGTTGAATTGAAGACCATTAAAATATACATATATTTTAGAGGTTCTATCATCTTATTGCTTTCCAGAGCCTTTTCTCTTTCTCTGAAGATGGATCTCTCATAAGAAGGGACTTGTTAGGTTACATCATATTCAAGTGTGTCTTTCCTTTTTTCTCTGCCATTTGGGGGTTGGGGGAAGAGGCAGGGGAAGATAAAACCAAATCTTGCCTCTCCAGATGATACTGAAAAATGGGTGAAGAAATAAAACTATCTGTTAGGAAGAAGCACCCACATTCACTAAAGTGTTGTAAACTAAGCTCAGAGAAAGAGGAGGGTAACACAGCTGTCTTCAGTTGCCTGTGAGTAACCTGGGCCCCCAAGAAGGGCAGTTGAGCAGGGATCATCAGCCGCTCCACAGGTTGGTGGAGCCATGTGGCAGCCAGGAGTCTGGGGTAAGTGGTGGTGTCTTCCATATCAGGATGTGGGATAAGCAGGAAGGTGCCTGGCTGACTATCTCGGAGAGCACTGAACCTGACAACCTGTGTGAACCACGGTAATGGATTTAAAGTAGTGTTCCCTGAAGCATGTGCCACAGAAAAGTGGAGAGTCATGGAATTGGGGGTGGGCGCCCTCCTAGTAAAGCTCAGAAATGGCTCTGGTGAGGGGACCCTTCCCAAAAGTATTCTACACGGTGACGGGCAAGTTTTGTCTTCTCTTGGCTTCTCTCTTGGCAATCCTAACCAGTCATAAATTTTACAAGTTGATTCTCCACCCCCTTTTATGTATTTCTGAATTTCTTTCTAACTTTGGTATGTCCATTCCTAAAATTTCATGGTTCTGACTTGTCAGTATGTCTAAGACTGAACTCATCAGGAAACTGGCATTCTGTAAAGTCAAGATAGTAGAACCTTCTCTTGTGAGATGGAGATAGCTATCTTCATAGAAAAAGGAACTGTGTTTTAATATCCACTTGGCTGTCATTCTTATTAAGAACTAAGACCTAGGAAAAAATAAATTATGTTAATGTTTATCAATTGGATCTAGCACTTATTAATAGTAAATTAAGAACTAACATACAGTTACGTTGCATATATTTGGAATCCCAATTCTGAATTGATGTTACTTCTGATTTACCATCATCAAGAGATAAAATATTTACTAAGTTACTAAGTAGGAAGTGTCCCAAGGAGAGTCATCTTGAATCAACTTTCTAGCAGCACTATTAGTGCTACTATGTTTCTTAATTAAGATGGGTCTGAAGAGGGGTTCCTGGGTGGCTCAGTCAGTTAAATGTCTGCCTTTAGCTCAGGTCATGATCTCGGGGTCCTGGATCAAGCCCCGCATTGGGCTCTCTGCTCAGTGGGAGGGTCTGCTTCTCCCTCTCTTTCTGCCCCTCCTCCCTGATTGTGCATCTCTCTCTCTCTCTCTCTCTCTCCCTCTCCCTGTCTTTCTCTCTCTCTCTGTCTCAAAAAAATAAAATCTTTGAAAGAAAAAAGATAGGCCTGAAGAATTTTCATAGCAGTTTTTCAGGTTGATATGGAAACAACCTTGACATAAAAGCAGTGAGGACATTTCTTAACATGGTTACATCAAAATTAATTTTATTAGGGGATTGAGACTGTACTCGTATTTTATTCGTAGTTCCTGAGATACTATATGGGATTCCAGACAGAAAGACAAACAGACAAAGAGACCAATAGATCAATTCACTGATCTTCACTGAGAACATCTTCTTTGCCATAATTTCATAATACAGACAAAGTTGGATGGAAGTTGGATGCAACTGGGGGAAGACTAGACTAAATCATTCTATTTTCTTATTTTCATTTAAAGGAAGGATAAAGCCTGTTGCAGAACATCTTCCATGATGGGCCAAGTTCTGCAGATCCAGGAATTATTTGCTGAACACACACAAAGAGGCACATACCAGAAGATGTGTGCACATACTCTTATCTTATTTCTGCTTGATAGTCTCTTGATGTGATGAATTATTAATCACTAAGGCAGAAACACTGTGTCTTGATCCCTCTGTCCCCAACCAGATAATGCCAAAATTTCCCAAAGCCCTGAGATGGAATTGATGTTGAGTCGCTCAAGTCCTTGGTCCTGGGAGACTTCATTTCCTGTTCCCGGGAAATCATCACACCTGCTTTCACAGAGCCTGTAGTGTTTCCAGTGGTAGCTTCAGAAAACCTTCATTTCGGTCCCACTGATAACACAGTGCAACCTGTGTCCTAAATTAAACCTGGGAATGAGACTATGACCATTCGCACATCTGTAATCGAAACAGATCACAAATAGTCATGAAATATTCTTCGATCACATGGCTTCCACATAGCTGGATAGTATGCTGCTAAAAATGCCCTTAAATTTATGAACCCTGGCTTCTATTCTTAGGCACTTGGTTGTTTCTATTGTTTCCATATTTTAACCTTTACTATATCTATATCATTTTGCATATTGGGGAGAAATTTCCTAAAAGCTGAATTTGTGTCAGAACATGTGATGGCAGTTTTAAGGAATTTTTTCTTTATGAATATATTACCTTAAGACCCTGTTGTATCCACATTTCTATCACCCTCCCCCTTTTCTGTGTCTCTTTATCTCTTCTCTCCCTCTGTCCCTCCACCAGGCACGCACACACGTGCATGTGCACACACACACACACACACACACACACACACATCCTGTCTCTCCTCAGTTAAGTCAGGCATTTGATGTAGGGAAATGAAGAAGCTGTTCAGGTATACATGAAGGTGGTCAGCATATATGAAGCACTGGTTGGAAAACAATGAACCAGCTCCATTGGGGGGGCGTGGACAGACAAAAGAGCTATTGAGCTGTTAGGTTTGGAGGCTCTCGTACCTTTTGCTACACTGTGATTTGTGCAGTAAGTGCAAGATTTGAAGGAGTAAGGTAGTCATTAGCAGGTCAGGCTGCAGTATTAACTGCTTTGAGCCTGCTCTTTGCACTTCGTGACTTCAAGTTGGTGAGAGATCACAGGTATGCTTTAGGCCTGTAACTTCTTTAATGAAAATTTCTGCATCCTGAGCATCCTCAATGCATACTGAAACAGATATCCTAAAAGCAGAGGGGATATAAAATGGTATCTTTGTTTTGATTTGAAGTAGCATGTTAAGACCATCAGTGGCTATAAAAGAGAGTCCCACTTCGGGGTGCCTAGGTGGTTCAGTCACTGAGCATCTGTCTTCAGTTTGGGTCATGATCCTGACGTCCTGGGATCAAGCCCCATATCGGGCTCCCTGCTTGGCGGGAGCCTGCTTCTCCCTCTCTAGTTCCCTCATGTGTGTGTTCCCTCTCTCACTATCTCTCTCTGTCATAAAAGATAAAATCCTTAAAAAAAGAGAGAGAGAGAGGGAGAGAGAGGGAGCCCCACCTCTATTACGACGTTGGATGGTGAAGAATCTGCAATGATCCAGAATTCACTTCATTCTCAGCATTTTCCTTCACCCTTTATTTGAACCTCGGTTGGATTTGACCTGGCTCACATGAATTGTTGGATTTGACCTGGCTCACATGAATTGTTTTCACGGAGTAGCATATTAGGGCAACATTGATTCTGTGAAACACTAAGGTAGATTGAAAGGAAACTTCTTATTTCCATTGGTAATAATTAAACAATGTATACTCTTTACCTGAAACTTTTTAAAATCACACCTCTATGTTCTGTTTCCAGGAAAAATGCCTTGCCTGGGCATTATATAGAGACAGGCACTCAGATAAAATCAGAAACGCTTGCGTGAGCTTCTCTTCTCCAAATATCCAGATGTTTGCGTTCATGCAGACTAAATGTCCAGGTGGTCGAGGGACGGCACATATTTGGAGAGCTGGCATCAGACAGGCAACCGTAGCGTCCAAGCTTTCTTCCTGAAGCATGTAACTCAGTGGACGCTTTCACATCTGTTTCTGATGTGACACCAAGAGAGAGAGACGGAGTCATGTGCTGACTAAGAGCAGGGTTTCAGACTTCGGTCTGGATCCACATGCTGACATGGCCATTACTAGCTGTGGGATTTGAAGACTGGTTTACTTAGTTTGTCTCTGTTGGTGTCCTCACTTGTAACATGGGGAGAGGGATACATAGATCAGGGTGGTGTTGGGTGTGTGAGAGAAGTAAGGTGATGTAAGGAGGCTAGCACAGTCCCGAGAAAATTTGAAGTTCTGTCAGTAGGGTAAATTGTACTTCCTGATGTCATCAGCTGGGATGTGGATGAGAACTGGAAGCAAGGTGGCCTGCCCCGGGCACTGAGGACTCCGTGCTCACAAAACTATCCATACACTCCTCTCCTTCCGTGCAGCTCAACCAACATGTGTGTTGCCTTAACCACTGAAAATGAGATGGGATATATGTGACTGAGGAAATAAATGAATGAATGAGATGAACACCAACAGGGCATCCCTGTGTTCTAGGTATTATCTGAGGTAGCCTCTGAGAAACCAGTGGAGAGAGAAAGATGAAGAGAGTTGTGATGGACAAGCAATTGGGAAAGAACACCCTACCAGAGAGAATGCTAACACTAAAGGCATAGTGATGAATTCTCTCTTTATCTCAAGTATTCAACAGGTCTTTGCGATGCTTACCAGACACCAGAGCAAAGCTTGGGGTGTTTGAAGGGCACGAGGAGCGATCTAGCTACAGCATAGGATGGGGAGAGGAATATGCCAATGATAAGAGTAAAATACCTTGTACTTCAAGTTTGGGGTTTATTCTGGAAAGCTGAGGGAATTACCTTGGCTCTTGGACATGCAGCCTGTAAAGTTTCACCAGTGCTTGCTATAAATGCTTTCTACCCCTGGTGCCTGCCATAGTCTGGCAGTATGCAGTCAGCCAAGTTTGGCTCTTAATTTTAAGAAGGTAGAGATTATCATTTGTAGTGGATCTTATTGTTATTTTTCTGATTATATAAATGTCCATATTTTCTATAATTCAAAATATAAAATATCTCACAATGAATTCACGGACTTATTCATTCAACAGATACTTATTAAACCTGTAGTTTTCCAGATTTGCTGCCAGCCACTATTCCCAAAGATAATGAAAACTTTGTTTCCGCCACAGCTCTACAAAATGTTCACGTAATAAGTCCAAAATGAATTGTATTTCCATAGTAAAGGAACTATCTTTTACTGTAGTAGAAAAAAATCCCCTCCTGTTACATCACTTTTTGTAATTCTGTGTTTTTAAGAAACAATGAGATCAAGTCCATTGTCAGAATACGTAAAAACTACCTAATTTAGTGTCCTGACTCTCTAGTCTAATCTAACAAAACCCAAAATGTACCCCCTGTAACTGAGGAGGAGACTTGCCCTTCATCTTCAGCTTTGTCCAGAATGCATAGTAATAATCCAGGAAATCACACTATCTACCGCAGACCCTCAGCTGCGCAGAGGGAGGGAGGCCCACACCTGCCTTCCGCAGACCCTGCAACGTTTCCAGCAAAAGTGTCTGAAAATCTTTATTTCAGTCTCGCTGATTATGCGGGCAGCCTGAGCCATAAATTGAACCTGGGGATGAGACTATGACTAAGGGTGCCTCCGTGATGTTTATGAGCTATAAGGTCATTGCAGGAAACAGCAAGGAACACAGTTGTAATAGACTGTTGGCCTCTAAGGAAATTATTAATTAAATTTTATCTCCTCCCCGGCATGCTTCAGTGCCAGCGCTATGAGTCTTCAGACCTGGGGAAAGTACAGCTCGGTAATAACTGGCCTCGTCTTCGGGCTGGAAGTCATTTAGCATGCTCCTTTGTCTGACACCAGTCATGACCTGCCGTGTGGGATGTCAGGGTTTCTGCAAATGCCAAGAGCGTGCCTCGCTGTACGTCAGGCCCAGGGTTCAGATCTCATGATAGAAAATCCACGAGTCACTGGCGAGCAGGGCAATCCATTTTCTGGAAATGAGAAGTGGGCACGGTCCCCTTTCCAGCACGCAGCCCCTTTGGTCTCTCTGGTGTTCTCTCCAAAAGAGCTAAAATCGCTCTGGAAAGAACAAAGGAGGAGGCGCTCGGGTGTTGTTGGGTTGACCCCAGCTGGGTGGAGTGCTCTTTTTGAGTCTCTGACTTGAGGGAGACTCGAGTCTCTGACCCGACGAAGAGAATCCGAGCTGAAATGGCATTTCCTGTGACTTTCTTGGAGAGATTTCCCAGCTGGATTGGCTTGGCCCCCGAATCAAGTGACATTTTTGTTGTTGTTCGCGACAGCTTGCTGTGTCAGCCAGCTGTGTCCATCCTGCCTCGCCCTGGAGCCCCCACGTGAACTGTTTGTTGATCAGGGGGCCGCCATGCTGAGGCCCCACAAAGCAGACTGGAGTCCAGCTCTGTTTTTCCATAGCTGGGTGGCCCTGCCCCTCTAATGGGGATTTAAGTATCTTTTTTCCGGGCAAGACAGCAGGTAGAGAATGTAAGGCACAGATGTGTTTGATTAGATTCGCAGTTTTCCATATCAGCCTTCTGTGGCCCAGCTTTGTATTCAGAAACCTCGGTTGCTTGCCTCCACTTTCTAAGTTTGAGCCACGGACCCATCTCCGTGAAGACGTCTTTGTTCTAGAAAACTCACGATGAAGTCTGGGAGGAATTGAACATTTAACTCTGAGAGACGGTGATGGAGCGTGTGAAAGGAATGATGCTGTATGCCATTAGTAGGACCAAGGGTGAGTAAGACACAGTCCCTAGGAGGAAGAAGATCAAGAATTGACAACGTTGACAATCACCATGACAGTCTGTGCTCCGAGGACCTCCCCACAGGCTGCGTGTTTGAGGTTGGCAGGTTGTGGGCACATCACCTTCCCCTCTTGGTCACAGCCTTCCTGATCGTGTTGTGGCCCGGATATTCTCCTTGGAAACACTCGAGTGCAGACACTGAGGATTAACAGAGCCTTATTTGCTTTCTTTCTTTTTTTTTTTTTTTTAAAGATTTTATTTCTTTATCTGAGAGAGAGATAGTGAGAGAAAGCATGAGAGGGGAGAAGGTCAGAGGGAGAAGCAGACTCCCCATGAAGCTGAGAGCCCAATGCGGTACTCGATCCCGGGACTCCAGGATCATGACCTGAGCTGAGTCACCCAGGCACCCTGAGAGCCTTATTTTCTGCATTACAATTTCACAGAGGAATCTGGTCCATTCTGTATTTAAGAACTATTTTAAGGTGATCTGCTTTACGAAACCTGATACGCTCTGGGGACATTTGGGGCAGGGGAATGATAGCAGAGAATAATTTCATTGGAGCTGCCACCAGACCAAGGTAGTAAATTCTCACCAGGAATGCTGGAAACTGTAGGTTTGCCACTGCCTGAGGAAGAAAGAAATAATTTAAGCTTGGCAGTTGTATACAATTCTCAAGAGGCTTTGGCTCTCAAAAATGGAAGGTACTTTGAACCCTTACCTTGTCCAACACACTGCCATTTGTATAAATTCCTTCCAACATTTTCCTGCTGAATGATCATCGACTTTTTCCTAAATGTCCCCAGTGTAGGCAAGTTTAATCCCTCCTAGCAGTGCATTCATTTTTTTTAAACATTTATGTACCTTTCTTATTATATTAGGCAGAACTGAAGAAGTCAATTGAATCATTTAAATTGTCCCTGTTATATTAGGCAAAAAAAATAAATTCTAACAAGTAAAGGTTACTTTTGTTTTCTAAATTATGCATAGAAAAATTGTGAATGGTTCTATATATGTAACAACATGGTACTATTCCTAACTTCAGCAGGTAATCCTACTTGTAGATTTTTTATTTACTTTTATTTGTGGCAAACAATATATAACATAAAATACACAAAATTTGCTACATCAACCATTTTTAATTCAGTGGCGTTAATTACCTTCATAGTGTGTGCGACTTTATCAGAACTATTTCCAGAACTTTCCATCGTCCCAAACAGAAACTGTGTACCCATTAAGTGATAATTTGCCATTTCTCCCCCTACCTAATCTTTGGGAACTTCTAGTATATTTTCTGTCTCTTTGAATTTACCTATTCTAGATATTTCATAAGAGTGGAATCAGATCAGTTGCACTTCTGTGTCTGACTTCATTCCTTTAACCTAATGTTTTCGAGATTCGTCCGTGTGGTAGCATGTCTCAGAATGTCCTTCTGATACTAGGTTTTTTTTCCCACTCATCTGTTGATGGGTCCTTAAGCTGTTTTCACCTCCTAGCTATTGTGATAATGCTGCATGAACATGGGTGTACAGTATCTGTTTGAATCCTTGCTTTCAATTATTTGGGGTATATTTACCTAGTGATGGGATTGCTGGGTCCTATGCTTTTGTGGATATCCAGTTTTCCCATTGCCATTTGTTGAAAAGACAATCTTTTCTCTATTGTGTATTCTTGGCAGCTTTGTTAAAGATCACCAGATCATATGTAAGTGAGTTTAGCTTTGCGCTCGCTATTCTGCTCCTTTGGTCTCTATGCATGTTTTTTTATGCCAGTATCACACTATTTAATTACTGTAGCTTTGTTAATATATTTTGAATCAGGAATTGTGATGCCTCCAACTTTGTTCTTTTTTTCTTAAGGTTTTATTTGGCTGTTAAGATTTCTTTGGTGGTGTCATATGAATTTTGGGATTTTTTTTTTCTATTTGTGTAAATGCCATGAGAACTTTGATGGGGGGATAGCAATGAATCTGTAGATCTCCTTGGGTAGTATGGAAATTTTAACAACATTGTCTTCCATTGCATGAATACAAGATATCTTTGCAACTCAATTTCTTTCATCAATGTTTTGTAGTTTTCAGTTACTAGTCTTCCGTGTGGGTTTTGGCTAAGCTTTTTATTAATTCTTATGCTATTATTAAAGAGTCATTTTCTTAATTTCCTTTCTGGATAGTTCAGTGCTAGTGTGCAAAAATGCACTTTTTTTGCATGTGTTGATTTGATACCTTATAACTTTGCTGAATTTGCTGAATTTCATGCTGTAACAGTTTCTTTTGTGGTTTCATTCAGGGGGTTTTTTAGATCTAATAAGTTTTCTCTATATAGATATAGTTTTGCTTCTTCCTTTCTGATTTTTCTTTTTCCTGCCTAATCACTCTGGCTTGGACTTCTAATGCTATATTGAATAGAACTAGTGAGTGGGCATCTTTGTCTTGTTCCTGATCTTAGAGGAAAAGACATCAGTTTTTGCCATTGAGTATGTTGTTAGCTGGCAGCTTTTCATGAGGCTTGCACAGTTCATATGAATTTTAGATTACAAAAAATACCATTGGGATTTTGATAGGGATTGCATTGAATTTGTATATCACTTTGGGCATATATACTACCATGTAGTGGTATCATCTGAACAATATTGTCTTCCAAACCATGAATGCTGAATATTTTCCCATTAATTTTGGTCTTGAATCTCTTTCAGCAATGTTTTGCTGTTTTCAGTGTACAAGTCTTGACTTGGCTAATTTTATTCCTGAGTATTTTATGTGCTATCATAAATGAAATTATTTTCTTAATTTTCTTTTGGATTGCTCATTGCTAGTGATAGAAATACAACTGATTAAAAAAATATTTATTTTAGAGATAGAGAGTACATGTGTGCTGGGGGAGGGGCAGAAGGATAGGAAATCTTAAGCAGACTCCATGTTGAGTGTGGACCCCACACAGGCCCTATCCCATGATTTTGAGATCACAACCTGAGTTGAAACCACGAGTCAGATGCTTAACCAACAGCACCGTTCAGGTGCCCCAAAACAACTGATTTTTATGTGTTGATTTTGTATTTTTTAACTTTGCTGAATTCGTAGATTAGCTATAGCTATAACATTTTTTTTTCTTTTATTTTTTTATTTTTATTTGTTTATTTACAGCATAACAGTATTCATTGTTTTGGCATCACACCCAGTGCTCCATGCAGTACGTGCCCTCCCTATTACCCACCACCTGGTTCCTCAACCTCCCACACCCCCCCCGCGCCCCCCCCCCCCCCCCCCCGCTGCCCCTTCATAACCCTCTGGTTGTTTTTCAGAGTCGGAGAGGAGAGGGAGTTGAGGGAAACTGGAAGGGGAGATGAACATTTTTTTTTTCTATATTCTTTGGGGGTTTTTTATTATTTTTGGTTTTTTTTTTAGATAAAAGATCTTGTCATGTAAGGGTAGAGGTAGTTTTGCTTCTTCCTTTCCAGTTTGGGTGGCTTTTATTTCTTGCCTAATTACTGACTAGAAATTTCAGTGCTGTGTCAAATAGAAGCAGTGGAGTGGACATCTTTGTCTTGTTCCTGATCTTAGGCGAAAAGCTTTCTGTCTTTTACCATTGAGAATAATATAGTTAAAGATCTCTCATATATGACCTTTATCCTGTTAGGGATGTTTTTTATTTTCTATTTTTACTTTATTGAGTATTTTTCTCATGAAAGGGTGTTAGATTTTATTAAATGCTTTTTCTGTATCCATTGAGATGATAGTGTGTGTTTTTTTAATCACTGTATTAGTGTGCTTTGTATTGATGGGTTATTAGTTATCGAATCACTTGAAATCTTAGAATCAATCCTACTTCATAGGGATAAATAATCTTTATAAAATGCTGCTGAATTTTCTAATATTTTTTTGAGGATTTTTACATATATTTCTAAGGAATATTGTTCTGTAGTGGGGTTTTTTTGTTGTTGTTTGTTGGTTCTGTTTGTTTTTGTAGTGTTTTTATCTGGCTTTGGTATCACAATAATACTGCCTTCATAGAATAAATAAAGAAGTGTTTTCTCCTCTTCAATTTTTTTGAAAAAGTTTTAAAAGAACTGGTGTTTATTCCTGTTTAAATTTTTTGGTAGAATTCACCAGTGATTTTGTCTGATCCTGGGCTTTTCTTTCAGAGGTTTTAATTCATGATTCAGTTTCTTTATTTGTTATAGGTCTGTTCAGATTTTCTATTTCTTTGTGAGTCAGTTTTAGTAATTCATGTGTTCCTAGGACTTTGTCCAGTTTCTTAGAGAACTAAGTTCTCTGAGTCTCCAGTTTGTTAGTGTACAGTTGTTACTAGCATTCTCTTAAAATCCTTTTTATTCTTCTGAGGTCAATAGCAATGTTAGTGCATTTACTTTTTATATCTGCCATCATGAGGGAGTTTTTCCTTGAGTTTACTAAAATTTAATCTGAGAAGCTTTTTACTATGTAGTCCTGGATCTCAAACTGTATTTTTAAATATAGTTTATGACAAAATGTATTACTGGCAGTAATGATAACAGCAATAATAGCTAACTTTTAGTAAATTCACTGTGTGTGAAAGAGATTGCAAATATCATCATTGTTAACTTTTCTCTTAGTTTTTAGAAAAACAGAAACAAAAAGCAATTGTCACTCACCAAGTTAGAACAAATATCCCAGAGAATCAAAAAAAATGAGATTTCATCTTGCTTATGATTAATCCAATGCTTGAGTCCACAGAAATCACAAAACCTACAAAATGGACTTTTTCTCTTATGTTGACCTCTAAGTGCTAAGATATTTCCTCTTGTGGCTGGCATTACTTCTTAACACACATTGCTACAGATTTGTCTTGAGGTCAGGGAAGGAGGAGACATTTAATGGAAGAGATGGTCTATGTAGCAAGGCTCTCCCAGGTCCTAGGAAGACAGATTATCTGGATGTTTCACATTTAAAAAAAGAAATAGCTCACAATAATAAAGATTGACTCCTGGGGTTAAAATATTACAGGCAATGCTGGATCAAGGAGAGACAATTTTCTGTTTAGTTGTTTTATTTTATATACATAGGACAGGTCTTAGATCACCCGACACAGAAGCAAGTGGAAAGGAAGGCAAAATAAAGAAGGAACTTTGCTAATCTTTGGGTTCTTTCTGTCAATTCAGTCCATTCACTCTGTGTTCTTTCAGACAACATTTCTTTTTTAAAGTGAGCCATAGTGGATGTGCTAATACAAGGGGGAATGTACTCTGCTTGCCCTAGTCAACCAAACTAAGGAGGAGTTGTAGAAGCAAGACCATTCTCACGGTTGTAATTCGGTCTGGATTATGTCAACTGCAGTCTGAAAGGGAGTTGAACGCTGCTTTGTGCGGACCTTTTGAGAAGAAGAAATGAGAAGTTAGAAAAGACACCACCTCCTTAGAATTATATCAGACATATTAATCATGGAAGGTCCAAAAGGACTTCCTAGAATACAAACGATGGCACACAGAATGGTCATTCCCCATAATCCATTGTGTTTCCCAAGTTGCTCTCCATCAGCTGGATAATACTGTTTAATCCCTCATGCGGATTTAAAATTCCATCAGAGGGAAGTAATGTGTTTCTGTTCTGGAGGTTTGCTGTGGTAAATACATTGCTGGATTAACTTTATCTTTGCTATTACAGGGGTCTTTTAGGGGCTAACACAATTTTAAAATAAAATAAAACAAAAACTCTTCTATTCGAAAATGCATTTTCCACCTCCGAACTCATCCATGGTGTTTATTGAGTGATATCTGACGTCTGAAAAGCGGAAGTCTTGACCTTTATAGGCAGAGGAGCCTTAGCAGTAAATCAAAACAGACAATCAAAACCCTTAAATGATCTGGGATCAGTCTAGTTTGAGGCCCAGATGAGGCTTATTCCTTATTCTTTTGTGTATCAAAGTAATTTTCTGATAATGAGCAAGACGGGCTGTTCTTACATTTTTGTTGCGGCAGAAGCCTTGGATCAAAAGAAAGCTCACTGCAGCTCTAAATACATAAAATAGATGACCGTGATGGTGGTGGAGGGAGGAGAAATGCCTCCCTGCTTCCGAAGAATGGCCCCTGAGGGGTTCTGCAGGGCAGGGCTTGGGGTCCATTACTAGGACACATTCTACTACAATGAGTTCCAGTGCACAGATACATTCCCGTCAGATGAATTCACACAACACCAAAGAATATAGACCAAGAGGTTAATATCCCTCTTTTTATCTCCACTCCCTTCTCCAGAGCTCAGCATTATGGATTTTCTTTCTATATATTTGGGAATAAATACATTTATATTACTAGTTGGGATGTTTAAAAATACCTTCTATATGCATTTAGCTTCATAGGGCAAGGGGTTTCGTGTGTATTGTTGACTAGGTTAGCCCCAGTGCCTGGAATAGTGCCTGACAAACAGCATAAATGTCGGCTGGCTTAGGGACTGAATCACCCTGCAGCTTGCTTTTTTTTTTTTTTTTTTTTTTTGTGCTGACCCAAGTCGGCTGTGGGTTCTTTTTTTTTTTTTTTTTAATATTTTATTTATTTGACAGAGAGAAATCACAACTAGGCAGAGAGGCAGGCAGAGAGAGAGGAGGAATCAGGCTCCCTGCAGAATGGAGAGCCTGATGTGGGGCTCGATCCCAGGACCCTGAGATCATGACCTGAGCGGAAGGCAGAGGCTTTAACCCACTGAGCCACCCAGGCGCCCCTGCAGCTTGCTTTTAGTATCCGGCAGCAGCTCTTGGTCGTCTTTCTGAGTCGGTGCAAACAGAGCCATCTTCTCTTTTAAAGACGGCATTGTATTTTGTGGTATGGGTTTTAACATAATTTAACTCCTGTGGAATAATTTCCTGTGGAGTAATCGAATTGTTTCCAGTTGTCTACTATAATAAACAATTCTGCAATGAGCGCCCATATAAGTGACCCTCTGTGTATTCTTTGTGTATAAATGACTCCAGTGCTTCTATAGAATAGCCTCCGTGAAGGAGGATTTCTGGCTCAGAGGTTATATACATTCTGAGTTCATGTACGTGGGTCTTTGAATGTCTCCTTTTCCTGGCTATTGGGAACCCAGATAGAATTCAGCTTGCGTATTATTTATGGCACTGAATACAGGTTGTACCATCTCTACCTCTATCCCAGTGGCTAGAACTCAGTCACGTGGCCTCTCCTAACTGCATAGGAGACTGGGAAGTACTGATAGGCTGAGTATCCAAGAAAAATGGAAAGATTGTTCAGTGAGTTTCTAGCATGTCTGCCACAGCAAGGGAATCTGAAACATGTTTGTACCTAATCAGGTGCCCGGCTAAAACTTGATTCCTGTTGCAGAAGGGAAAACTGAGTTTGCTAGATAACTGATCTTCTGTCATTCCTCCACTGACATCTGTGTTTGTAACCTCTCCTATAAATCACCTCCAGGGCAATCCTCTGTGTTTAAACCGCATGAATCTTTCCCAAAATTCGTATTGAACTGCATTTTACCCAAATCTGAGTATGCTTCACGTCAACAGGTTCTCATGTCATTGACCTGAAAATGATTGACAGCAAAAGATAGGTCTTAAAAAAAAATTAGTAGCACCGGGTTTGTAAGCGATTTATTGTGTTCAGTGATCAGAAGCTGAGACCTTATCATCTGTCTCCAGGTTGTCAAGCCACTTATCATGCCTTTGAAATTTATGTTTTGGTGCTGAGCGATGGGAATGAGCATCAGAGAGGTATTTTACTGCTCGTTCAGTAATCCTGACCATTGACGATGGCCAGACCATGAGATTAGACCTGCTTCTAGAAATCTAGCACTGAGAGCTCTAAGATACAAGGTCCTCCTTTTTCCTCTGCCATCTGATGTTATCACATAATAATCTAGCCAGAGTGAAACCATTGGTATGGTTTCTATGTATTTGTATTATCCTTTACAAAACAGGAAGACCTGTCTGTGGCTTTTCAAAATGCTGAGAAGGGAGCCCTGTGGAGCATGGATGGCCCGTCATGCATAAGTGAACTCTGATTTTGATTAATAAAGAATGCCGCTGTCCATATGGGGCTTTGTTTCTTTTGTGAAGGTAAACAAACAGCTTGTTCTCTGTAGATTTGGTGGAGAGCTGCAACTGGAAACCTCTGCAGAGATTTGCTGCAAATGTCTAAAACCGCTTCATCCTCCCTGGGCTGCTTCTTGTCCCCCGAACACACTACGCTTCCCTGGCTCCTGCCAGCGCTGACACCTTTCCTTGACACCAGCTCCCATGCATTCTCAAGTCCCAGCTCAAACGACACGTCCTCTGTGTTGAAACCCTCTACGCCACATAACAGGTTTATGTGTTCCTTCTGCTCTGACCCATTGCCCTTGACATTTCTCTCTAACTGTTGTAGTGCATTGTAGAAAATTTGGAAATACAGAGAAATGTAAGAGAAAAATGACCTGTTATCACACCACCTAGTAACTTCTGTTACTATTTTAGTAAGCACCTTTCCAATGTATTTAAGTATGTTTCTATGTCCAATTTATTAAGTGTGTTTCTATACAACGTGCATATGTATGGCTACAGTGTATATACTATAAAAATGATTTCATACAGCGTTTTAACTTAACAGTATATTGTTAAAAAGTCCATATATTATTAAGAATTCTTCCAAAATACAATGTTTTTTTACCCTTCTGTCTTATAGCTAGGATAATTTTTAAATTACTCTCTGTTTTTACATCTAGGTTTTTTCTGATTTTTGTTTAGGCTAATATAAATAATGCTGTGATAACCATGAATTTGATAAATCTGCATGTATGTTCCCGATTATTTTTCTAGAATTAACTTTTAGAACTGGAAAAACTAGGTCAAAGATAATGCATGCACATTTCTCATGCTTCTGATGGGTTTTGCTAGACTTAATTATAACACTTAGCCGATTGAGATCATTGTGTGTTTACCTGGATTTTTTTTTTTTTTTTTTTTACAATTCCCCCTTGCCTCTAATTTCTTTTAGACCAAGGACTCGCTCTTCTTTGTATTTATATTGTCTGAAACAGTACCTGGCCTTTAAAACATGGCCATAAACACTGAGTAAATGAATGAAGAGTAAAACTGGGGCATGTGGCTTATGACAGTTGAAGCTAAGCCATCAGCTAATACAGCTCCTATTTAAACCAGTTTTCCCTGAGGTGTATTCCATGCATTCATTCATCCAGGAGATAGTAATTAGCGTCAGCCACAGTCCTGGACTGCCATGATGGCTGGCCAAAGTCCTATCCTTACTGTGCTTATGAATCTAGCAAGGGACTTGGATAAAACAGGCTAAATAAAAAATAATGACAGTTGGTGACAAACACGCAGGAAAAAGCCAGGATGCTGTCACGGGACAGTGCAATTTTAGTGTGCCTCATAATCCACTGGAGGGCTTGTTAATACACAAATGACTGCTCCCCCTGACCCCAGAGTTTCTCAGTCAGCAGGTCTGGAGCAGGGCCCGAGAACTTGAGCTTCTGACAAGTGCCCACAGCTACTGTGGATGCCGTTAGTCAGGGAACCCCACTTCACAAATTCACTGCGATAGGTAGTAAGGGATTGAGAAGGGTGAGGGAGAGGGTTGCTCCTTTGGTGCTTGCAAAAGTTTTGTCTGAAGAGAGGATGGCTAGATGGAGACCCGAAGGACAAGAAGCCATAAAGTGTCATATTTCAGACTGAGGCAAGAGCAGATGTCTAGAAACAGGAAAGGTTTGTCTGGTTTAGGAACTGGGAGGAGGCCAGTGAGGCTGGAAATTACTGAGGGAAAGAAATGGTCAATGTCAAAGTCACGGGAGTGGGCTCTGTCAGTGGTATGGGAGCTTAGGGGCTGTGGAATGGGGTTTGCACTTCACCTGAACGCAGAGGGAGGTCAACGAGGATTACAGAGAAGCAGTGAGACACAGTTCATGTTTTAAGAAGCTCATGCTGTAGAAAGGAAGAAGGGTGGCAAGTTAGCAGGAGTAATGTTGAAAAGACCAGAGTCAGAGGCTGCGACCATGGATGAGGGTCTCCCCAAGGAGTTTCAGGGTAAATGGTGACAAGGGGATGGACTAAAACTCTGGTCACCCCCAAAAATGTTAGGAAAGTGTTGGCTACCCCAAAATAGGAGCAAGTTTTTAACCCCAGGCTTTTCAGAGTCTTTAAAATGGAAATGTTCACTGTGAATCCCTAAGAGGAGATTTTTTTTTAGAGCGCCTCGGGTTGTAAAGTGTTCCCCAGGAGTCCTGGCTCAAGCACCCACCATTTCAAAGGTCCTGGTGCTCTTCTGTCCTTGTCGCAGAGCGGTTGGCAGGGTGGTTCCTTGGGTCCCGCCTTAGGAATGAGCTATGGAGGTGGGCAGTCAGGTTTCCCAGCCAAAGCTGGAGATGGCCTTAGGGGCATGAGGCCAGGAGCATCTCGAACTTGGGCTGCTTGCCCCCGGGGAAGTATGAATTCAGTACAATATGCTTAGAGGTTAGATGCCTGAAGGGTCTTTGAGCTGTTGAGATTCGGAACAGGTAAGATGGGAGCAGTGCGCGTGAGGGTTCAAGTTTCGATCCTATGTGACGCTTCCCTACTCTCTGAAACCAGCCTCTTTTGTGGTTGCCTCCTCACCCTCAAGGTTTAGTGAGTTCCCTGCATGTGCAAGGAGAAACTCAGGAATGCCCCTATTTGTGCCCTTCCTGCTTCTGCTAAGCTCCCCCGGGGGTGCTGGGGGGGCAGAGGAGGGGTGTGGAGGCTCTCCCCAGCAGAACACAACTTGACCGTGAGACTGGGAGGATTTAGCTCTCGGAGCCTCTGGTTTGTGGTTCCAAACTGGAAATAATAAAACTCACCTTCAGAGGAGCATAAGAGGATTAATGAAATCATTCAGGTAAAGAACTTCACACATTAGCCGTAATAATAGTAGCTCTTGTTATTGGAAGGAATTACATGTTTTCCACTTCACTTTTGGTCAAGTGTTAACTTGGCTCTTTTCAGCGGCAGAAAGCCCCAGACGCCTTTCCTCCTCCCTGTCTGCTGGTCCTTGAAGGAGTGATTCACAGCTCTTCTTCCTTGGGGTGCGAACTTACAGGGAGCGATAGTTCTGAAAAACTGTTGTTCCTCTAATCACATGTTCACTTAGAGACTGAGTTCTCCGGGTTTTTCCAGGCGTCCTGTTTTACCCTAAAAGGACTACCATGAATTTTCTCTTTTGGTATGAAATGTGATTGTTTCTTCATCATCAGCAAAAGTACATCAAAGACTGCTGTGTGAGAGGGCAAGTCTTCGTGAGCTGATGGTTACCATGTTGCCGAAAGAGTGAGGAGAGCCTTTCAGGAAACTCCACTGACTCCCTCTCTTTTCCTCATTTCCTTATTAGTGACTTAATAATACTCCCTTTCTTTCAAGAGCACGTGTTGAGGAACCACCATTTTAATTAATCCTCTCATCATTAGATGATGACAAATGGGTCTGGACGCTCTGCCAAGGTGACTGTTGGATTTGTAAGGGAGGACATGAGAAACAGTGTTCCGGCTGATGCTGTTCTGTGTGTCAGGGTGACTTAATTAAAGTCTCCCTGATGGCTCTTGGGGAGGAATAATGAGTTGCTTTTATCAGGTTTTTTTTTTCCAGGCACTTCCTGTGGTACAAGGTCTGAATTAACTTGCTTCTCTATAAATCTGATGAGGAAACCAAGTTCTAAAAATAATCTGTGCATTGTGGGAAGAATCTGGATCCAAGCTTCGCAGCCAGCATTCTAGACGTGAAGGAAGAGTTTCAGGTCTTGATGCTGTCACTTTGGGCAGAATGTAACAAGGTGACTGTGTTCTGCAGGTTAGGGCAGCACGCATCTCATCACTAAGGTCGGAGGCCTATGCGAAGGGATGGGGGTCACTTCTCATACTGTGGGGTTGATGTTCTCCCCGTGCTCTGGGCCCTGCCATTTGATGCAGACTCACCTGAAGGCTGAGAGGAATGAGGAAAAGAGAATAAATTTATCTTACCTCTCTTATGCTTGGTAAGCCTCTTTGTGAGGCTGTTTTTAACAAAATGGGAGTAATTCCAAAAATTATCCTAGTACTGGGTGGGAACAAGCAGTGCCTCGTCGTGGGTCTCCTGTGCTCCCTCTGGCTAAGGAACGTGAACGTGTTCAGATGTCATGTGAAAACTATGTCCGTTACTTTATAAATGTGGACATTGTGGGTGAACAATGACTATAATTTACAACTGAGTAAGCTTTTAAAAATTAATCCTAGTGGCACCCGCGTGGCTCTGTAGGTTAAGCGGCTGCCTTTGGTTCAGGTCACGATCCCAGGGTCTTGGGATTAAGCCCTCCACTGGGCTCCCTGCCCAGTGGAGAGTCTGCTGTTCCTCCCCCCAGCTCTTGTTCTCTCTTGCTTGCTCTCTCTCTCTCCTTCTCAAATAAATAAAATCTAAAAAAAAAAAAAAACAAAAACTTAATACTAAATTTTCTACAACAAATGAAAAGTCCTCATGTATTTAGAACTTAATAGAGGATACAGATTTTAATAAGAAAGTGTATATGACACACTTTGCATAAAAATCTACTTATTTCTGAAGCCTATTTACATCTCTCTGTTTTCTACCATGAGGTTAATCATTTGGCTCATTAGCTCTTCTTATATTGGAGAAGAATGAATTTAAATGTGTTGCAGTCAAATAGGTGATTACCTGGAGTAACTTAATATTTTATTAATAACTATGAAGATCTAGGATGCTTTAGGTAGGAGAGGACAGACATATATGTGTGTATGTTCAGTCGGGTGGCTTATGTGTCCCTCTCTTCAGAGGACTGGAAGAGATCCGTACAGACAGACCTCTCCTGGCTGGCATGGTCACCCCCCTCCTGAGATTACAAGGACTCAAGTTTGCTTAACCTGAGCAGACATCAGCAGGGCTGGAACCCGTGACCTCCACCTTGAGCTCCACATTATTGAATGGGGATGGATAATGGAGAGTAATGAGCTCAGTCCTGCAGACACAGCAGCCGTGGACAAATTTGTGATGAGGAAGTAGGGAGCATGAGCACCTAGAGAGGCCTGCTTAAATCCACTTGTCTGCGAGGGAAAGATTAGGTGTCCAGAAATTATCCTTGCTTGTGTAATTGCCACCTCGGACCACCCAGAAGAGGCTGTAGACTTGTGTACTTGCTTGGGTTGGAAAGGAATGAAGGAATAATACCCTAACTACTCGTGCAATAGTAGCTTTTCCCATTCCACCCTGAAGCCCAAGCAATGTGTCCAATGCAAATCTGTCCTTACGTCAAAACCTTTTTTTAAAAAAGATTTTATTTATTTATTTGACACAGAGAGAGAGAGATCACCAGCAGTCAGAGAGTCAGGCAGAGGGAGGCAGAGAAGCAAGCTCCCCGCTGAGTGGAGAGCCCAATGTAGAGTTCAATCCCAGGACCGTGAGATCATGACCCGAGCCAAAGGCAGACGCTTAACTGACTGAGTCACCTAGGTGCCCCCTTATGTAAAATTGACTGTTCATACCTTCTCAGAGTACATTCCCTCCAAAATGGGCTCACAGGGCTTTTGTGACCTGGCAGCAGCCTCAGGTCCCACGACCCCACACTCCCCCCTATTATCTCCATCCGTCTTTGTCTTCTTTTTTTTTTTTTTTTAATTGACACAGAGAAAGAGATCACAAGTAGGCAGAGAGGTGGGGGGAAGCAGGCTCCCCGCCGAGCAGAAAGCCCGATGCAGAGCTTGATTCCAGGACCCCAAGACCATGACCTGAGCCGAAGGCAGAGGCTTAACCCTCTGAGCCACCCAGGCACCCCTGTCTTTGTCTTCTTTTAATTTGGAATGCCCTATCACCCTTTCCTCCCAAGGCGGCCTTTGTCCTTATCCTTTATATGCAAATCAGCTCGCTCCTTCTCTGTGTTGAGCTGGTTGCCCCTCTCCGTGCATCCTGTCACCTGGTACATTCTCTCCTCTGTAAGTGTTGCTTCAGAATCTGGTTAAAATGATTTATATTCTTGCCCCTTGTCTCACCCACCTCTGGGTCCTCAACTCTTAACTGAGTAGGTAGCACATGGTAAATGTTTAGCAAGTATTCCTGACACAAAGCTGTGAAAGCCTGCGTTGGTATAGCGTTGATTCGTGTAGTTAGTGAAAGATTTTCACTGCATTTGGCCTTGCCTACTTCCTTATGAGAGGCAGAGAAGTTGTTCTCAGAAGCTACCATGTACTGAATGTCATCCGGGAGCCAGGCTGTGTTCTGGGGGCTCGACGTGCACTAATGCTCCCAGAATTGACAAAACAGCCTTACTGCTCTTTCCAAATAAGAAAACTGAGGCTCAGGGAGGTCGAGGAACATTCCTAAGGTCACAAGCTCGCATTTAAAGGGCCGTGTTCCTTCGACCCTGCCACATTGGGAATCCCTCCCCGTGTGCATTCCCATTTATAACCTAGTGCCTTTCCCTGCCTGTGCCCTGGAGCCATTTCTTTTTCCGCCTTCATGTTTACTTACTAGGCTCAGAGCAGATCATGGAGCAAAAGCACTTTGGATGTTAGTGACATGGGCGTGAATCCAGAGTTGAAGGCTAATGTTTTAAGTGAGTGTTCGGTTCAGGTTGTATTGATTTCTCCCCTCTCCACTTTGTTATGGCCAAGTGCTCTGGGCAGAAATCTAACAAAACAGGCTCACAGAGCTGCTCTTGGGGCCAGGAGGGTCATAGGTCACTGCACTATGTGTGGGGAACATTAGCCAAATGACAGCAGCTCAACTGAAGAACTTGGAGTGACTACAGTCAGATGTCGGTGTACTCCACACGTTACTTATTACCTGCCAACCCGGGGCGGCGCAGACCTGAACTTGGTCTGCTCTGCCTCTTGCACAATGGTGCTATTCACCTAGGGCCCAAAGCCCCTTGACCACACCAGTTACACTGCATTATAATTTCTTGTCTACATGTCTCTCTTCCCTCCAAGGAGTTTCTTAAACCCAGGGTTTGGGTCTTCTGTACCCATTCATTCAAGTCACAACTGTTAAGCTTCCCTGTCTGATGGGTAGAGATGAATGCCAGAGATTGATCTCTGATATTAGATGATATAGAGATCTCTGATAAAGACATGAATAGCAGAGATTCATCTCTGATAACCATCTCTTTGATGGGTAGAGATGAATGAGACCAGAACTCTGTCCTAGAAGAGTTTGCAGACATGCAAGAGACAACTACCAAAAACTATTAGGAGAGCTCTTAGATATTTCATTCATCTGGGTAGCCCCAAATTTTAGCCCAGCATCTGGAACGGTGAGTTCTGAATGTTTGTTGAGTGGTAACTAAATGCCTAGAACTATGCTAAATGCTTTGCATTCATTCCTTTATTTAATCCTCACAACTCTTTATATAGAGCTGCCAGCACAAGTATTATCCACGTTTAATAGATGGAGAAAGTGAAACATCCAGGAAACGTTTGAGCGAATTCAGGGATAGTCAAACCATTGGTCCCACATTGTTGAGTGTTACTGTCTCTTCTTAAAATCTCCTATGAAAGATGATTCAGTAGCCTGAAGTGAACTCTTCTTGGGTTTTAGCCAACATCATTAACTTTTTTCTTTAATATTTTATCTGTTCAAGGAATTCTACTAGTCCCAAGAGCGTGTTGTATGAAATCATACCATTCCATTATGTTTAAGTGGCCATTTGGAGTCAGAGCTGTTTAAGAAGAACTATCAACGATGTCTTTAGGTTGGAAAGTTTAGGTCCCAAGATAAATTGAAATTACATCGCCTGTCAGCACCTCATCTGCCCCCTCCCTGCCACGGGTCCAGGACTAGCTCTTGGCAGAGAGTTCAGAGCATAGAGCTCAGAGAGATAGAGCTCTGACCTCTATCTTAGATCAGTGATTCCCACCCTCATTCTCCCTCACCAAGCCAAAGCAGTACTACTGACATTAAGTATCATGCACTGAACATCCCCTAGACCCGAGCTTTATGCTAGGAGCTTTCTATACATTTTCATATTACCGTAATCAATATCTCCTTTTTCATGGATGGGAAGACAGGTTCAAAGAGAGATTAGGCATGGCCAAAATTCGAGCCCAGATAGTCTGATTGCACAGTCCACACTCACAGTTAGTACACTCTAAATATTGCCATCAATGTCCATGGCAGAGTTCAACAATAATTCTTTTTTTTAATTAACACATAATGTATTATTTGTTTCAGGGGTACAGGTCTGTGAATCATCAGGCTTACACAATTCACAGCACTCACCATAGCACATACTCTCCCCAATATCCATCACCCAGCCACCCCATCCCTCCTACCCACCTCCAGCAACCCTCAGTTTGTTCAATAATTCTTTAGGTACGTCTGTTAGGGGTAGGGAAGTGAAGTTTAGAACTCCCCACCCCCTTCAGGGTGGTTCCAATACATTCCTCACTCACAAAATCACAGCAGAGTATGCAGATCATACAGACAGTTTCAAGTCCATCTCAAGTTCTGAGGTCTGTCCTGAACTCTCCAACCCCTTAGTCTCTTCCTCCATTAAGCCTGGAGCACATTGAGATGAAATACTTAATTGACAGCTCACTATACACTGTCTTACCACTACTCATCTTCCACCTGGATATCTTGCTGTTTTCAACTAGACTAATTTGCTGGAGGGCTCAGAGTTCATTCCCTCCTGTATGGCACCTGCTGAACACACTATAGGGCATGGACACTTAATCAATGCCCCTTGTTTCCTTAAAGAGTGGCAGGATAGTTTATTGGACTCTGAAGGCAGATAGACTCTGTTCTTCACCTGCTAAGTTACAATGGCTTGCAACCCAGTGAAAATTACAAAATTTAATTTACTCCCACTGTAACACAGGGATTAAAACAATACCTTACAGAGTTGTCAGGAATTTTAAAAAGGAACAGAAAATTCAGTTGGCATAGTTCCTAGCACATAATAAGCTCTCAATAAATAGTAATTATTAATGTTGTTATTACAGAGTAGCTGAATTCATTGGGTGTTTGCTCTGTGTTACATGCTGTGCTAAATGCTGTGTATGCAATTATCTCATTTAATTTTTTCATAATGTAAAAATGATTTGTCAACTTCAAAAAAAAAAAAAAGAAAGAAAGAAAAGCTCTTCCTTTGACCTTAAAGTTACTTATAAGAACATTGGTTGCTCTGTCTTCAGAATCCTGTATCAGGCCAGACAGGCATAATAGGGTGTCGTAACACACTCTTGGTATTTCATGGGAATGGTTAGACTTAGCACAATAATTACTAATGGTAGCTAAAGCACTGGAATTGACAAATGTTTTGCTTTCTTCTGCAAGTTAAAGCGGATCCAAATTGGGATACCGTCCTTCCCTCTCAAAGATGTCCCTGTCCCCTCTCAAGTCAAAGAGAAAGTGGAGATAGATCGCCAGTCAGAGCATCCCACATGCGCCCTTCAGGAATGAGTATTGCTGTGCAAAGCAGGATGAAAACTGCTGGTCTAGGCATGAGACATAGTATTAAATCTTTTAGGACCCTGAAAACACTTGTAAGGCAAACAGAGTAGAAGCTGCTTTGCTCGGTGTGGTCTAGACCACAAAATTTAACCACAAGCTCTTGAGGATGCTGGTTGGTTTATTTTATAGAGAAATTAGAGCAGGTTGGGTTGAGAAGGTCTTCTCCTGTTTTTGTTTTGTCCTTTGAAATCAATTTGGTGCTGAATTAGAAGCGAAGAGTTTTCTAGCCGCGCTGTAGAAAGGGTGCTTTGATGACCGATAACAGAATCCTGCAGAGCAGAGGATTTTTAGGCCTGCGAAACTAGGCTGTGTGATACCACGCTGGTGGCTACATGTCATTATGCATTTGTTCAGACCCATAGATTGTATGACACCGAGAGTGAGCCCTAATGTAAAACTATGGACTTTGGGTGATAACGATGTGTCAGTGTAGGTTCATCAATTGTAACAAATGCACTACTCTGCTGGGGCTTGTTGGTAATGGGGAAGGCTATGCATGTGTGGAAGCAGGGGGTAAATGGGAAATCTCTGTACCTTCTGCTCCATTTTTCTGTGAACCTACAACAGTTCTAAAAAAGTAAAATCTAGTGGCACCCGGCTGGCTCAGTCGGTAGAGCATGCAACTCTGGATCCCAGGGTTCTAAGTTCAAGCCCCATGTTGGGTGTAGAGATTACTTAAAAATAAAATCTTAAAAAAAAAATCTTTAAAAATAAGTTAAAAAATCTGTTTCCAAAACAAAACAGAAATCTTGTCCAGTTAAACGTAGATGTATTGAATATCTGCTACGTGCCATACTACAGGAGACATTCAGAGAACACCAAAATAATGAATTTGTACATGTCCTTGGTGAGAAAAATGGGTGCATATTCTGAGTAAACTGGGCTCTAGGGAGACAAAACAAGAATGCAAACTGCAGGGGCGCCTGGGTGGCTCAGTGGTTTAAGCCTCTGCCTTCAGCTCAGGTCATGATCTCGGGGTCCTGGGATCGAGCCCCGCATCGGGCTCTCTGCTCAGCAGGGAGTCTGCTTCCCCCCTCTCTATGCCTGCCGCTCTGCTTGTGATCTCTCTGTGTCAAATAAATAAAATTAAAAAAAAAAAAAAAGAATGCAAACTGCAGAAATTTCAATAAGTGTTGTAGGGAGATGCATACAGAAAATGTTGAGAGTAGAATGGAAAGGGGTGCACCTAATTGGTCATGGAAGGTAGAGGTATGGGAGGTTTCCTAGGGGAGGTGATACCTGAACAGGGTTTTGTAGGATGAGTAGGAGCTTCCTAAGCCTATAGTGGAGGAAGGTTGAAGGTGGGATCCGTTCTGTGGTTGGCTGACTCTAACTGTGTTGGTAAGGGGCCTTTACATTTAGTTTTGGTTTTCTGCAGTGGATAATTCTTTCTTCCAGGAGCATTAGGAGATCGGCTTAATTAATGTTCATTAAGCTTTCAGTCATCTTTGGGTAAAAGGTGAAGTAGAAGGGAAGTGTATTCTTTATTATCCTTGCTTTACCAGCATCTCATCACATAAGGAAAATTCCCTGAAAGGTCATTTCTAAGAAGCAGTGTTAGTCTGGTGGCTCCTAAGCCTTATGTAACATCCTGGAACAATGCAAGAGCAGGGGAAAGAAAGTGACATCAGCGTGGAGATAATAATGAATTTAAATCCTAAGCCTTATTGCCTTACTGCAGCTGTTCAGGGATGAGACAAGCTGGAAGCGTCTAAACTTAACTCTGCCCCTGCCTGGAAGCTTCTAATTAAAAGTTTTCAAATAAAATCAATAAGTTTTGACAGATAAAAGAGCAGATGGCTTGAGGAAGCGAACGAAAAGCCCGCACTAGGAAAGCATGGGGCTTTAATTCCGTTTGAAAACACACTCCATGCAGGACAAAGCAGAGCTCCAATGTGGACGTGCTTAGGAGACAGTAGCGGCTGTTGGGCCCCGTCCCATCCCAGATTTCACTGTGAAGTTCTAGTGTGTGGCACAGAGCTAGCCCCTCCTATTGCTCCGAATCCGCAGCCCTGCAGCGGGAGAGATCATCTCCGCCCCACAAACGGGGGTGTTCATTTGTTCCCTAGAGTGGTTTTCGTTCATTCTTGCCTCTTTCTCTCATTCACCACGTGTGTACTGAGTCCCTCCTTCTAGCTGGTGTTACTCTGCTGGGTGCTGGGGATGCGGGGTGAGCTGAAATCAGACCAGGGTTTGTTTGTTTTTCTTTCTTTTTTTTTTTTTTTCTTTTTTTGCCTCCTACAGAGCCAACTTCGTGCCGATCTAGTGATAATGATGGTAGCACTGTTTTGTGTTTTATTAATTTGATCCATTATTTGAACATACACCATAGTTCATCCTCAGGACGAGTCTTTGAGGGGGATGTTGATAACTTTCAACGAAGAGGAAACAAATTGAAAGGCTGAAGGCTGCCGCCCTGATTCCCAGAGCTGTTCCATGGCAGAGGCGTGACTCGAACCTGACGCCTCCAAAGCTAGTTCACGTGCTCTCTTGCTGCTGCAGGTTGAACCTTCCGGGCAGTCATTTGGAATGTCTGTCATCTGACCATTATAAACCGCTCATCCAAAGAGAATGCGTGTATGAGCAGTTCTAGAGAATGCTGCCATCCCTGGTGTTGCTATTGAGAGGTGGGGGGTGGCCTACCAGGCAGAAATATTGCATAAATGGAACTATGATGTGGGCCAAACTAGCTGAGCCGTCGTGTCACGATGCAAGCTCTTTGTTAGTGCCGGTCTATTCAGCTCTCCCTGGGACTTCCATGTACTTCCTCCATCCTTTCATTCCGACATGGCTCTGCCCACATTTGCTCGGTTTCAGCCCATGGGAGCGTTTCCTTTTACCTTGATGCCTTGTAGAAAATGGAAGGCTCTTTAGGTTTCCTTAGACCAAAGAAGCCAAGATGAGGTCAGAGCAAAGGATTCTACTTGGGTGCTGATCAAGTCATGGTTATTTTAGAAAGCTCCTTGTGCTTTGATTCCACCGGCGAGTCTAAGTACCAGGGTAATTTGGGAGGCACGAAATAGTCCGACATCTCCTCCTCCATGCTGCATCTACCTGCAGTTTTCCGAGATCCACACATTAAATTTGGGGCACTCCAGGGAGATCCATATGGCCTCTTTGCACAATACACGACTGTTAGTGAAGCCATCTGTGTTTTCCGGGCAGCACTGCATGTGTAAAAGCCATGCCCTCTTCAAAGTCCCCCCAAGCCATGCTCCCTTTTCCCATTCTCTCCATCGTTCCTGAGAACTCTGTTGGCGCTTTGTCCTTCCCGGCTGGCCTGTGTCTCTTCTGTTACTCTTCTGTTACTACTTTAGTCCTTCCATTCCACCATTCTCACCACACACAATGGCCAGTGCTGTCTTTAAACCTATGTGTATATGTGTAATGGTTATATGTGTAACCATTATATATCATAAATTGGCACTAAATGTCATACATGTATCTGATGGACGTGGAACCATGTGACTTAGTTGCCCCCCAAGTGTGGCTGCCGTGTGTACACAGGACAGGACCACAGCACTTGGCCAGGGCCTATGAGCCCTACCTACCTCTCAGACCCGCCTCACTCTTGCCTCCTGCATGGCTCTCACCCATGAGTTCATGCCACCAGGATGGTTCTGCCCCCCATGTTTTGAAAGACTGGATTTTCACAACGTAAAATCAGAGGATACCATGCTCCCATCCATCCTCTAGCCCTCACTCTAGCTCACCTCTCCAGTTTGGCTCTCCTACCACTTCATTAGCCTTTATCTCGTTTTGGTCTTGTCTGGACCTCCTCCACCGGAGTGTAAGCCTTGTGAGGAGAGGGACAGGAGGGAATGCATCTGGCATATCCTCCAAGCTTGGCACTGTGCCCATCAGCGAGCTGCTCACTGATACCCTGAACGGATGAATGACGAACGTGTCTCGCGCCCCATCCAGCTGTGACGCCACTGTCACAGGAGACATGGTGGCAAAGTGTTGACTCTAGGGCACACACTCCTAAGCCCTCTTTCTGAACTCCCCCATTTAATTTTCATGAAAGCCCTACGAGGATGGTACCACTATTGTCAGCCCCATTTTTCAGATGAGGAAACTGAGAAGTTAAATCATTTTCAATATCTAGGAGAGGAAACAAAGCTGCTGGGGACTGTGCAGCTGGAGATCGACAGAGCCAAGATTCTCATGCAGGCATCTGGCTCCCAAGCTGCTGAGGGGCCCTCCTGGCTTCCTAGAGCAGAGTCACATATTACATTTGAGATCATGGAAAGAAACTTGGAGCAGGCTGCAGCCCGGGGAAATTAACCCATCTCACACCTGCTCCAGCGTACTCTTTCCCAGGCTGGGGAAGCTTGAGCTGGCGTCATGAGCTCTTTAGTGTGTCCCTATGAAAGGGAAACTAGAGTAATCTCTGCAGATGCTGGGATTGAAAGAATCATTGTCCCCTCATCAGAAAAGCATAATTAAGGGCCTCTCGGCCTATTAAATGAGGCAGCGAATGCTAACACTTTGTAGAGTGTAAAATGCTCTATAAATGTTAGTTATTCTTATTCCTGAGCTCCGTGGGACAATGGCTTATGTTCTGGAACTGCTGGTTCAGAAGGTTTCAGTAGTAATCAATCTACCCAATAGTTAAGGAAAGGAAATGCCTCTTGTGTATTCCCTCCTCTTGTCCTGAAACCTAAACAGGAATCCATTCTTCTCTTGCATTTCCAAAATCTGAGACATGCAAATTTTAAATATGCAGGCTGCTTTTAAATGATACATGAAAGGGATTTTTGAAATGAATGTGCTGTGATTGAATTTCTGGTCAGTCACCCATAAGGCATTTTGCACGAAGCTCTGGACCCCATTCCACTGAAAATGCATGAAGCCTTTGGTGCCTGCAGCCAGTCTAACCAGATACAGGGATCAGGGTCCTTCCACGAAACTTACACTGGATGGTGCAGATCCCCAGGCTCTAAGTTGAAAAACAAATGAGCACAAGCCTAAAGCAAATCCAATACAAAGTTACTTTAAAAATACCATTTGTGCAACCTGGGCCAGACCATAAAACCCCTTTGATTTTAAACTGCTTGGTAAGACCAGCAGGTATTAATATATAACTTGGCATTTTCAGTGGAGGTAACTTTGTCACTTCTGAGAGACTCTGGCTACTCTTTGAGAGTAAGGGTATTACTAATCGGTGTTGTCCAAATAAAGATCTCTTTGACCTGGTTTCCCAATAGATGAGAAATACAGGTAAAAATAATCATTTAACATAAACGACTTAGGCTGAGATGATTTTTAAGAATAACCGACTGGAGTTGGCCTGCTTAACAAAGTTGTAGAGCCCCACTAATCACCTTGCTTATTATTAAACAAGTTTGCTAAGCAACCTTATTTCTTGGAGATGATCAAAGGTAACCCTCAGACTTATCAGACTTGCCATGACATTCCAAAGTGGTGCAATTTTAAGTTATATTTCCAACCTTTTAGTATTTAAGAAAAAAAACTCAGCCAGTAGCATTTATAAAGTCTGTACAACAAAAACAGACAGAAGAGGTGAAGCTAAGTTCCCCTGCGCCCTCCTAACCCCATCCCTCAGAGGGGACCCCTGGAGTCACTTTAGCATATCTCTTTCCAGAGCTTTCTCTATTTGTCAGGTGTTTGTCTCTATGTGTGCATGTATTACACCAAAACAATTTATGCTTATATAAATGGCATTACTAGTTGTCGATTGCTGCCATAAAACTTAATGCTTCAAAATAAGGCTTTTTTTTTTTCTTCAAAATAAGGCTTTTTATCTTCTGTGTTTTCTGAGAGGGAGCAGGGGTGGCTAAGCTAGTGGGTCCTGGAATATGCTCTCTGATAAGGCTGTAGTCAGGATATAAGCTGGGATGACAGTCCTTTGAAGGCTGGTCTGGGGCTGCAGGAACTGCTTTGCTGGTGGCCCATTCACAGGGCTGCTGGATGGATGACACAGCCCCTCCCAGCCCCACGGGCCTCTCCATGAGGCTTCTTGAGTGTTCTTACAATGTGGTAGCTAGCTTCACCTAGAACAAGTGATAAGAAAAAAAGAGAGTAAACGTGCGTGATCAAGGAATACCCCGTGACCTAGTCTTGGAAGAGGCCCATGGTCATTTCTGCCATATTCTATGCATTAGGGAGTCACTAGGTCTGGCCCACAGTCAAGGAGAGGCTAATCAAGCTCCAGCTGCTAAAGGAGTATCAGAGAATTTCTGGACACATTTTAAAAACCACCACAGATAGCACATAGGATTCCACAATTACCTTTTTCATGTAATAATGTGTCTTCTTATAGACAGATTATATATACTGACTCAGTGTATGTGCCAATCTACTCTTTCAACAGCTGTGTACTAACCCACTATCTATGTAATCCTTACTGTCGGGATACACACCCCTTGAGATTGATCTCATATTTTCACTCCCATAGATAAAGCAATGAGAGTGCTTTCCCAGTGTCTCTTTAGCACACATCCCGGGATTTCACAGTAAAAATGCACTGAAGTAGAATTAGCAAGTTGAAGTGTATGTTGACTGTAACCGTTGCTATCAGATGGCCCTCCAGAATGACTTTTCTGATTTCCAACCATTCATTCCTAACAGTTGGGGGCAGGGGGGGTGGGGACCGGGGCTTGTGGTAGAACATTATTAGGTCAAATAGCTTAGGGGGCTTCCTGAGTATTTTTGCCTTTTTCGAGTTGGGTTTTGGAAGAGGCCTGAGAATTTTCCAACTTTGCTCATGATTATAGCCTCTCTGCTTGAACTCTGCTTGATTTAAACAAAAATACAGGAGCTCATCCCTCTGGAGACAGGGAAGCTTAACTGTTGTTTACAAAGGACTCAGAGGTTCTCAGGTACAAGTTGCCCCTGGAGAACCAGGTTGATTATTGTTCATTCAAAATGACTTCCTCTGTTATGGTAGCAGTTGAGAAATCACATGCACAAGCCAGCATGTGGATTTCAATGCAAAATTAAATGCCATTTTAGCAGCAACTATTTCTGGACTTTGGCTGCGCCTTCTTATTGCAAGTTAGTGATGCATAAAATCACAGAATCCTCTGAGTCCTTCCACCATATAACTTAACCTCCCTTTAAACCTAATAACCAGACTGACTTCCTTCTGTTCGCGCTTCTAAGTGTCCTTGGCTGGCAAGAATCATTAATTGCAGCTCCCAATCCTGATCAATAAGCAATATTATCAATAATTAACAGCAGATACCTACCCTGGGACAAGTGAGCCACATGAAAAGATTTGGTCTGATTTATTGCTCTTTCTTTACTGTCCAATCATGAGTGAGAATGGTTGGGCAGATTCAAAGTAGTGTATCAGTGAGGCAACTGTCGTTCATTCAATCTATATTAATTGAGCCCCTACTGTGGGTCAGGTACAATGCTGTTTGGTATGTGTATGTAGGAAGAGTGTTAATGTGATTAATACCTGCAAGATTTTGAGATCTTGTTGTAATTATTACCAGATAATTTGTGCATCTTATGTATCAGGCACTGTGCATGGCTCTTTATAGACATTAATGCTTTTCATTCTCTCAACAGTCCTGTTGAGCTAGGTAGCATTGCCATTTTTCAAATGTCACAATAAATGCAAAACTCTAGTTCTTTCATGAGATGACTGCTCGTCTCCATCTGGGTTCCCAGCCCTGCTGAACCCTAGTGCATGAGAAGGCTGGGCTAGTTCACCTTTCGCCTTGATGTGTTTTTTTTTTTTTTTTCTTTCTCACAAGAAGCTCCATGAAAATGCTATAGTGACAGCGTATGCTATGCTTAGAGATCCCTGAGGCCTCAGTGGCCATTTCTGTAGATCTCCTCTCAGAAGCTTTCCTTGAGCTCCCCAGAACACACGTGGTATCACATCCCTCCTGAATTCTTGGCACCGTGGAAGCCCACATCTGGGAGATTGTTTGCTGTCGTCTCCACCAGGGTGCTGTGAGCTCCGTGGGGCTATGGTCTGTGCTTTTCTCGCTCATTTCTGTTGTTGCAGAGCCTGGTGCAGATCTTGGACAGAATCATCAGTATGATTTAGTTCATTAACTAATTGCTTTACTAAAGGCTTGGCCGGGGGGCGAGAAGCCACACTGACAAAACCTGGAGACTTCTTTAACTTGACTCACACCTTCCGAACCTCAGGCAGCAAATAGTCATTGACCATGTCCTTTGATGGAGACACCAAATTAAGAATGGAGAATGTAGCCGGGAACTAGATCTGACCCTTATCTCCCGGAACCTGCATTCTGTCAGGGGATTCAGATGATAAATTAGTCAAATAAAATGAATAAGATAATTTCACATATTCCCAAGTCCTCAGATGAAGATTAAACTGAGAACAACTAACAAGTTGGGGGTTAGTCAGGGGAGCGTCTCCAAAGAGGGCATATGGTGCTGAGACCTGACCTGTGGTAAGGAGCCAGCCTTGGGAAGGTACAGGCACAGAATTGTCTTGGATGCTAGTAAAGGTATGAGTTACTCAGGGCAGAAGCCTTGGTATCATCCCTGAATCCTTCCTCTTACACTCCTGTCGTCTCTGTCTCCAGATGTCCCAAGTTGCTCAGCTTCTCCCTGTCCTCACGGCTGCCACTCTGGTCCAGCCCATCGTCATTCTCACCTGGAGTGTTGGAATAACCTCCTGTCAGGAATCTCCACTTTCACGTCTCCATCACTGTCTACTCTGTATACGTCAGATCCGATCACTGCCCGGTCCACATCCTTTGGTGGCTCCTCCTCACCCTGAGCGTAAAATCCCAGGACTGACTGAAGCCTCCTGTCATCTCATGTCATCTGGCCTCCTCTCCAACCCCATTTTCTACCGCTGTCCTGCTTCAGGCACACTGCCCTTCTCGCTCCTCCAGGAACAGGCAAAACATGTTCCCACCTCGGGCGCTTTGCACTTGTGGTTTCCCCTTGCTGGAAAGCTCTCCCCCACCTACCCTGTGCTTTTGTGGTTTGCTCCATCATGTAATTCACGTTCTGTTCACATATTAACCAGAAGCCTCCCCAACCCTTACTGAAAATGGCCATCGCCATTCTTTCCTATGCTTCCAATTGCCTATGTTTGTAACTTGGTTTTGTAGAACTCCACATAACAGAGGGGGCAGGTTATGTGTGTCCTTCTGTCTCTGCTATTACAATATAAGCCCCATGGGAGTGGGAAATGAATCAGCCTTGTTCACTTTTGTATTTGCAGTACCTGGAATGGTGGTCCTCGACCACTTTTTCATGGATGGATGGATGGATGGGTGGGTGATTAGGTGGATGGGTAGATGGATGGCTGACTGACAAAATGCAAAAACCATGGGTCTTGGTGTGTTGGAAAAACAGAAGTCAGGAGTGGGGAGAGAAAAGAGGAGGCCAAAGAGGCAGCCTGGGGTCAGACCCCACAAGACCAAGTAAGTGATTTTAAGAAGCTCGGAATTATTCTAAGATGATCAAGAGGCCATTCACCTCTGGAAAGCTTTTGCTTTGTAATTCCTTCTAACAAGTGACATGACATTTGGAGAAACATTGAACTCTATGACCTCTTTATTACCTTCTCTGATGCGCAGAAATAGAGCTTTACTCTGCTCTTCGATCCTACCAATGTTTGCTTTAGACGCTATGGTTGAAATAGCACATATGGAATCAGCTACTTTGAGGTGCTGTGTAAATTCAGTCCCGCAGGGAGCCATCCCTGATCTCCCAGAGCAGAATGAAGTGTCCTCCCATGTGCTTCTGCAGCCCCCACTGATAGCAGAGCATGAGCTGTTGCTTTGTGGTATCTGTCTGTGGGTCCTGCTGCCATGTCAGCTCCTTGAGGCTGAGCACCTTTTCTTGTTGGCTCCTCCAACTGAGAAACCCCAGAAAGGCCACTGGTCATCTGGATCCAGCCCACCGAGGTGTGTGTTTCACCTGTTTTGTTTTAATTTCATCCGCAGTGGTTGTCAACATTTTAGATTTTTAAGAAATGGATTTTCAGCTTCTCTTGAAAATTTAGAAGACATAGTAATGTTGTTCCACGTTCTCAACAACTGGAGGAACTGAGCAGCAGCTACCCTGGCCCTAGGGGGCGTGCTTTCTAAAGCAAGCCACCATCTCCACCACTCCCTATTCATGTCTAATGCTAGGGTTGACAATTTCTTGTCATCTAACATTGGGTTGAGTTATTGTTTTCATGTGGGAGGGAAACAAAAGTCTATATCCAGTTTGCAGGCAAAGGAATGATATAGCATGTTTTCATCCCTGGTGCATGGGCCCCTTTTGGGCAATGGAATTTGTGACCCCGGTCCCAAAATGAACAAGTGTTGTTACTTGGGTATTTCAAAGCATAGACCTGGACTACTTAATGCAGTAAAGATGTTAACTTTCTCCACATTGGTATGTAGGAGAAATCCCACCAAGATTTTTTGTACATACAGTTTGGATTAATCTGCAGAAGAATATCTTGAGTTAAAAAAAAAAAAAAATCCAATCCCATAGTCTTAGGTATGGTATGATATATGATAGACCTCTCCTTCACCCCTGGCAACCACTCCTCTATTTTCCATGTCTCTCATTATGTCATTTCAAGATTGTTACATAGATGGGGACAAGATTAGTGGTTACCAGGGGTGAGGGAGAGGGAGTTGGAGGGAAGTGGGTATGCAGCCCTGAAATGGCACCATGAGTGATCCTGGACGTACTGGCAGTGTGGTCTGTATCTTGACAGTATGGATGTCCGTCTCTGGTTGTGATATTGTACTATAGTTTCACAAGATGTTGCCATTGGGAAGAGTTGAACAAAAGGTACATAGGACCTCCTTGTACCATCTCTTAGGAAGGAAGAAATGTGAATCTACAGTTAGCTCAAAATTAAAAGCTTAAAGTATAATACAGGTTTTGGAAATCTGCCAGCCTTAGATGCAATCCCTGCTCTGCCACTTATTAGCTAAGTGACCCTGGGCAGTTAGCCCCCCTGAGCTTCTTGTCCTCATCTGAAAAATGGGGGATCATAGAAGTCTCATGCTCACATTGTTTTGCAGATGAATTGAGTGGGGTCATGCATCTACGGAGCTGAAGAGCTAGCGTGTATTGGGCCTGCAGTTAAGAATCAGAGGCAGGGTCCCCCGTGGTACACTTCAGGGTAAACCAGGGCTGGTGTCGAGCAGAACTGGCCCGAGTGTCTCAGTTGGTGCATGCTTAGTCCTTGCAGTCATGGCTCTCATGGTGTTCCCAGGCCAGATGAAATCCGCCACACTTCTGTTTATTAACTAGTTTGGTCCAGACTACTTACAAGTATGCGCAGCCTAAGAATTTAGTAACTGTTTGGCGGGGGGGGGGGGGGGAAGAGTACACATAAATTGAAAGAAACCATATTTAATTTCATTCGGCAATTATGTACAGCGACATATATGTCCCTGTTGGACTCCGCTCGGCCTCTAAACCTCGGAATCAGATTCAACACCGCCACCCTTTGTGTCTGTTCTGCCTTGATCTTGGTGCAGTACTTGGGTTTAATCGCATCAGCTGCCAAAACCAACTTTGCAAAAATACGATGTTATTCAAGGGGGAAAAATAGACACTAATGTTGATATAGTGAGTTTCCTTATGCTGGTTCTTGCAGTGTCTGACAGATGTTAAATATTGCTGTTTTTCCCTCAAAATTTAAAACATCTCCCAACACCCTTCGAGTGTGCTTTGATACCACAGGGCACACTGGTTGCATAGACGGCAAGCTGCGGGCATAATGGTTCATTATGGCCTCTTTTCAAAGCAAAGTAGAGGAGACCTGGACGAAACATCATGCTCCAGGATCTTCCCAGTGGGAGTGAGCCGCCTGCTACTGGACATACTTGAGTCCCCAGGACAGTAATCTTTAGGGCACAAGCGTTATTTCCTCTGACTCAGCCAAGGCAGAGGAGATGATTGCAAATGGATGCTGGAGGGATGCCTGTGTGGCTCAGTCGGTTAAGCATTTGCCTTCGGCTCGGGTCGTGAGCTTAGGGTCCTGGGATCGAGCCCCGTATCCAGGTTCCACCCTCAGTGGGGCGTCTTCTCCCTCTCCTTCTGCCCCTCCTTCCTTCCTGGTCGTGCGTGTGCGCGCGCTCTCTCTCTTTCAGATAAATAAATAAATTCATTTTTAAAACAAATGAAATGGATGCTGAACCATTTTATATGTTCTCTCTTTCAGATGCACTCTGTCATGCCAGGCTCATTTCCAGAGATAGTAAGCCATTCAGGAAGTTCCTCTTCTCTCATAATTAAAATTCTAATTGAAGCACCTAGAAGGTGACAAGTGTAGTCCTAGTCAGGCCTGCTCCCCAACCCTTGAGTAGTGGGTATTAAAATCCATTCCACAGATGACAAGCAGCACAATATTACGGAAACCTTGCAGTCAGGAGACCTGAATTTCAGGCCAGACTCTGCGAAGACGCTTGTTAGGTTAGCCCTTCAAATCCTCAGTTTCCATTGTCTGCAAAACAGGTGTTAACTATGTGCATAGCGCCTTTTGCCAGGAGCTAAGGATGTAAATGCATGTAAATTCAGAGTCTTATGACCGCCCAGTAACAAGCACTTATATTTGCCATTTTTTTAATCACTAATTACCAACCCAGTCTGTTTTGTCCAAGGGTGAAAAGATTTCCAGACAACAAAATGCATTTGTCATGCTTCTCAGAAGAGGTGGACCTATCAAGAGGTGGGGGAAGGAAGAAAATTCCAGAGGGTTGTGTAGCTGATGTTAATGAGGAGCTTGGGAGCATACAGAGTGGTACTGCCCCGGGAGCTGCCTTCTCCTTTTGCAGACAGGAGAATAAATTCTTGGAGAGCTAAATTGATCTGCTCATTCCCTGTTCCTTTTTTCTCTCCAATATATCACTTAAAAGAGATCAACTTTCTTCTTCTGATTCTGGCTGTCACCCCAGGGGCTGTTTTATCCAGCTAGTGCTGCATGCAACGTTTTTTTAAATTTTTACTCCCAGCTGAAAAACCTTTCCAAAGTCAAAGTTAATATTTCTTCACAGATGTTGTGTCTTTCCTGGCATCGGTGATAGGTGTCGCTTTGTCGAGGTGGATCTGATTGGGATCTCTCTCCAAGAAAGTGAGATGATATGAAAGACCATAAAGCAGCTGTTAATTTCCCTCTCAAAGTGAGGAGGGTGGTGCACAGTGGTGGAAAGCCACTCTCTGGGTCCCCAGCCTAATTGTCTTGATTAACATGCCGCACGGCCATCACAGGTGTAGCATGTAATAACTCTATAAGATTTTCATAGCCAGGCCCATTAAAATCTGTCATTGAGCCAAGAACTAACAGTGTGTGCATCATAATGCCAAAAGTCAGAACAAGTTCTCTAAACAATAACTGCTTGTGTTTCTAGGGCAGTTTATGGTTTGAAAGCACATTTACCCTTCCTTTACTTAATTTTCTCCTCCTGCGGAAGGCAGGCAGTTGAGGTGGGGAGCCCAACGTTCGGAGAGGTTTAGTGATTTGTCAATTACAGGACACCGATAGTTGTACCAGACTGCTCATGACAAGGATAAGTTCTTAAAGAGTTTTCTCCTGCCCATATGGCAGAAATTAGCATACGTCACTTAGCAACTTACAAAAGCTTCTGTAGTCACTTTCTTATCAGGTCTCCCGTAATAGCACGGTGAATCTAGCCTTTATTATTTTTATGTGCACAAAGAAAAGCTCAAAACCAGGGACTATTAGTTGAAGTCCTGTGTTTCATTTTAGGTTTGAAGAAGCTGTGGTTTGGGAGAGGTTCTGTCACTTGCTCAAGGGCATATGGCAGGTCAAGGGTGAGAACCCAGGCTTGCAGACTCAGACCCAGCCTTCCCGCAAGGTGTTCTTGGACGCAAGGTACACTGTAATTAGAAGCAGATGAGACGGTGTAGTTTATATTGTGCCACAAAGACACAGGCGTCTCCTGTGGCCACGGTGCGCAGCTCTGAACCACTGAAAGGTTTTGGTCAATGATTGCTTTTTCCACTGAATTGGGAATGGACAGTTCATAATCTAAACTGAACATAAACTTGACCCCTAGTCTCTTCACTGCCTGATCTCTGTGGTGCTGACCGTGTGTTTGCTGAAGCTGCCTTTGTTGGTTTACAGACCACCCACCAGAGAACCAACAATGCATTTAAAGAACCCGAGTGGCCGGGAAGGGTCATGAAGGCAGAGGATAAATGTCTTAGCAGGCAAGACAGGCAAGGAAGTTGATAGACAGCCTGCCTATGGAAAAAAGGAACTCTAAGATATTCTCAATGAGAATCACAGTTTCTTGCAGTAAAATATGGTGTTCTTTACTTCTTAGAGATGAGGAATGAAGAGGAAGCCCCCTTTGGCTCTTCTGATGATTTTTTAGGTTAAGGCAGAGCCCCTGAGTACCAGTGATGGCCTGGCTCCTGTCCCAGTCCTGATGGAGCACACAGGATGGCTCCCTGGTGACACATGTGCGGGTAGGAGTGGAATTTCACATTTCTCACTGCTAGAAGGGCAGTGTTTTCCACCCATTGTTCATTCTGAAAGCTCTCTTCAGCCCTAGCCTGTGTGTTCTCACTGGAGGAGAGAAAAGAGAATGAATTCTGTGTTCCCGATGGTGCACTGAAGCCTAGAGCCAGGTTCCTTTAATCTAAAGAGCCAAAAATGATGATTTCCTCAAGAGCAAATGGCTCCCATTGCCTCTTTGGCTGCAGCGTATCCGTGTCTGCTCTGCCATTCCGTCCTGAAATCTGGGGTGCTGTGAAACTAGCCAAGTACACGACATCCCAACACAAATAGCTTCTTTCATTTAAAAAAAAAAAAAAAAAAAAGAATCACAGTTGGAGGTGGGAGAACAGCCTTGTGTTCTGCACTATTTTGTTTCAGATTTTTAAATATTATAGAAATGAAGAAAAAGCTGGTATCTATTTGTGCAAATACATAGTATTTATTTATGAACAAGTATATGTGTCTGTATACAGGTAAAAAAAATGGCCATTTTTATAAAGATGTTCCCAAGCATGATATGAATAGATCTCCACTTGGCTTAGCTTAATGCAGTCGAATTGATTTCTGCCTACTAACCTGTGGTTCCCTCTCAGTGGGAAAGAATCAATAAGCTCAGATGGACCCACTTTTGCACATCATCGGGACTGGTTTAATCTTGGTAATCCAACTACAGATCACTCAATATGGAAGCAGCCTGATGGGCCGCCGTGTTGGCTGAATGACTTGGTGGCCATATTAGGGCACATTTTAGCTTATGGTGTGGTGTACAGTTCCGTATCCTTTGGACTTCATCGTGTGGTGTCCGTTTTCTTCCTGGTCCCGCGAAGGGCCTATTGGAATGAAGCATGGAAAAATCAACTTGACAGGGAAGAGAATGGAAATAAGTTTGAAGAAGTATCAAAAAGGAAATTTTTAAAAATTGAAGCACTGTAGAGCCTTAGGGTTTGGAGAGGTTTGGATCAGGTTAGGCTTGGGGGCGCAGGCATTTAGCCCAGAAGTAAAGAATGCCCGCAGAATCCCTGGGTTAAAATTCATGCCGTCCCCCTCTCATTAGGCACACAGGAGCTGCCTCCCCTTTTCTTCTTTGAAAACAGCGTCCTCGTCTACATCACAACCGGGGAGAGTCCCAAACATGGTTTCTTTTGGTAGCCTTGTGGGAGAGTTTTATACATTTTAAACAAAGTCACACATGCAGATATCCTGTGAATTCTACTTCACACCCCAGTCCCTTGCAGCCCAAGGGTTAGCGAAAACCCCACTAGAATGTACTGTTGGTGGGGAAAAAGGGAAAGAAGAGAATTCTTCCTCCATCGCCCAGCCATTCGTTTCCTACCAATTAATAAGTCACACCAATCTTTAGACCACAGGCTGCTGTTGAAGAGGATTCAAAGATAATATAAACGAAATGCTTAGAATGGAACCCGGTTCATGTAGGACTGTGTTAATTTATGAGACCTGCTATGACAAAGTACCATGAACTTTGTTGAAGCATGGCTTAGACAATGGAAATTTATTATAGTATGGTTCTGGAGGCTGGAAGTCTGAGATCAAGTGTTGGCAGGGTTGGGCACTTCTGAGGCCTCCTGTTTGCTAGCTTCTGGTGATGATGAACTGTCAGTCTCTGGCATTCTTTGGCCTCGAGATGCCTCATCCGGTGGCTCCTATGTGTTAACACGGCGTTCTCCCTCTGTGCGTATCTCTCTGTCCCAGTTTCGCCTTTTTATAAGAATACCAGTCATATTGGATTAGGGCCTACATTCATGATCTCATCTTGACTAATGATATCTACAGTGATGCTATTTTCAAATAAAATCACATTATGGGGGTCAAGACTTGAACATACGAATTTTCCAGGAGTCAAATCAATGCATAACAATTACTATTACTTATTATTATCTGTTCATCACCATTGGATTCTTAGCTTTTCATGATTTTTTCTAAACTGTGGATCTACTCCCTCTATACTACACATTAAAATTTGCAAAAAAAAAAAAAAAAAGGAGAGAGAATGAGGAAGTTGGAATATCACCACATAGTGTGAATATCTTTTGGTTGCACTGGGTGAAAAATTGTGTCCACCAGGTCAGGACATTTGTGGTCCTGATGAAAGGAAACAGGACAATGGCCAGCCCAATCCAGCAAGGGAGCAGAGCTGATCATTAGTTACACCCAAAGCCGTCCAGAGCTTTGGCAATCTCTCCAACCTTAAGATTCTGGTATCTTCCCATAGTGAGCAGGCAGCAGCCTGCCCAAACCTCACCAGATGGTGTGGAGTCCCCCGTGCCACTGGCGTCATGCACATTTTAGATTTATTAAAACGCCCATGAAAAAAGAAATCCCCTTTGGAGCAATAAAGTCCCCAATCCAGCAATTTCCTGCAGTATCATAACAAAGTTCCCCCGGCTGTTGTTGAGATGGTTAGACAGTAATTCTTCAAAACGGTTTTCTTCTGACATGTACACAACATTTTCCTTTGTAAGAACCTGAAGGTTTGATTCCTCCAGAGCCCATTACATAGACAGATTCGCCCCTGAGATAATTACAAGAAGATAGTCTAATGGGCTCGATTAAGGAAATCCCATTACCTCCATGAAGAATCACCAGTGAAATGCAAACCCAGACAAGTCTCCCTCCACAGAAAATATGGTTTCTTACCTAGAAGCATAGAAACAGCTTTCAGTCCACCTGTTTATTTTTGGAAACTAGGCTGATATTGATCTGTCAAAACAGGATCGTTGAACTAGAGTATTTTTACTCCACTTCGTTTCAAAAGAATTTAGGATGACATACAAGGGTGTATCAAATATAACATTTCAGAATAAATTAAAAGTTGGGTGACTTAAAATTGTAGTCTTGTTATTGGAAGGCAATTTTCCAGCACAGGCAGGACTGGCAGCTGTAGAAAACCCAGCCCTTCTTGATCCTACAGGATCCTCGAAGCCCTGGGGATGGCTCACCACCCCCTAAGAGAGACAACCCCTTGGGTTGTTATTAATACTCTTAGCTATTGATTCCCCTGGCATCTAGATGGCAAGAGGGTGAAAAATTCCCAGGTTTTGAAGAAAATAGCTGTCTACAAGGATGCCATTAGTGGTTTCATCCTCTTTTCTCAGAAATGTGGAATTTGTATGGGTACGTATCATTGTCAGCTCATAATTTATACTGCCTTCCTTCCCTTGCCACTGTTACCTCCAACTTCAGATTTTAAGCTTATTTTTAAAAATGTACATGAAAATGTTTTGGAAGGTGGGAAAAAAAAATCACTTTTGCTAAATCACTAAATGAAAAGTTAAGAGGATGTGTTAAGCTCACCTCTGCCCCATGCCCTCTTAGTGTCTACGACACGTGTGTGTGTGTGTGTGTGTGTATAGATAGATCGATAGATATAGATATATGGAGAAAAAAGTTGCTTCCTAGTTTCAAACCTTCCTTATTGAGAGTGATTGACCATTGTTGACTAGGTATTTTCAAAATCCCGATGGTGAGCATAAGAGTTACCTGGGGAGTTTGTAAGTTGCATATTCAAATTTTGGATTCCTTAAAGAGTCTGATTCATTAGA
This sequence comes from Meles meles, assembly GCF_922984935.1. NCBI lineage: Eukaryota > Metazoa > Chordata > Mammalia > Carnivora > Mustelidae > Meles > Meles meles. The sequence continues at coordinate 99,716,945 of NC_060068.1, forward strand.
ACCAGGGCCTGACCCAGGAATCTGCATTTTTATTGTTTGCTTGTTTGTTTGTTTGTGGTGATTATGATTATGGCCTGTGAAATACTAATGAGTACTCTGCTATCCTGTGACCATCATCGCCATCATCGTCTTTTTTTTTTTTTTTGCATTTTTTTATCCTACCATTCTTCCTTCAAAATGGAATTTTGAATTCCATCCATTTGAATTCCAGGTGTGATGCCTATAAGAGGAAAACATGCTAATTATTTTTCAAAATGTTAGACAATATAAGAAAAATCAATTTTCTGCCGTTGAGACAGAATTATTGTAAAATTTTAATGAATACCTAGCAAGAAATTGTGTGTGTGTGTGTGTGTGTGTGTGTGTGTGTGCGCGTGTGTGTGATTGCTATCATTTAAAAATACTGTTTTAAGTTTTAAGTTTTAAGCAGACCCAATTTGATGGAAGAGAAAGGGATAGAGGTGGGTTTCACAAGGTCCTTTCTCTTCCAGTAATAACAACCAGTACCTGATCTTCCTTGGGTTCTGGGCCTCTAAGGGCCCTTCATTTACAACGGCAGTTTTCTTTAAGATTGGGTAGCTATTGATTGTTAATTCAGAAGACATGAAGGAAATTGCTGTGCTGTCTCCAAGATTCTTTTCCCTTTTGTTGCACACATCATCTTCCCACCACGGAACTGGTCTCTTTTATGCCTCTCCATCTTCTCCACTTGGAAATCCACATCTGCCCTTCATTTTGCTGCCTTTAGTGTGAGCTGTCCTTGAACAGGTGGCTTCTGAGAGGTCTTCCCGAGCTAGAAGGGGCTCTAAAACCGTATTTCCCAAGGTTCTCCATTTATTCAGTGCTTCATAGTCATTGGGAGGTCTTATCCCACTGAGAATCTCAAGAAAGTGATGATCTCTCAGTCCCTAAAACTTGTACATATCTCCACCCAAATTTTTGCACCTAATTTCAGGATCTTCAAGCAATCTAAGTTAAGGACCCCTCTGGTTATACCTCCTCAACAGACTGAGTCCCCTCAAATCTACCAAGGTTCCCTACATATATCACTCATGAAAGTAAGTCTTGAGCATCAGTTATCTAGGAGGTAGTCTACTGGGGCACTGGAGATACAAAGAGATAGGAGCCTTGTCTTAAGGCTGTCAGTATAATGGTGAGGTACATAGACAAACAGTGGCCACAGAATGTGAGAAGTATCATGATGAAACAATGCAAGCACTCTAATGTTCTTTAAGCATAATTCTCATTTCTTTCCTTAAACCCTGAGGTCTCCTCTTGCTGTTGTCCATGAAGATCTTTCTCATGAACCTCAATCTTACTTCTCCAGTCTCATGTGGACATACCTCTTTCTTTTGCCCCGCCCTGGCAATTCTTGCTCCTATCACATTAAAGTCTTTATTGGTCCCCAGATGTACACTGCTCTGTGGGTCTTATGAGTTATCCCCTCTGCCTGGTGTGCCTCCCTCTTCCATCCTTTACCCTTTGGTCAGGCTGACTTTTTTTTTTTTTTTTTAAGATTTTATTTATTTATTTGAGAGTGAGAGAGACAGCAAGAGTGAGGGGAAGGGGAGAGAGAGAAGGAGCAGAAATTCCCTGGTGAGCAGGGAGCCCAACATGGGGTCGATTCCAAGACCCTGAGATCATGACCTGAGCTGAAGGCAGACCCTTAACCAAGTGAGCCAGCCAGTTGCCTCTGGTCAGGCTGACTTTGATTTGTCCTTTGCCAGTAGACTTTGGATGCTTTCTCCAGGGAACTTCCCCTGATACCCTCAAGTTCGTTAGGTGCTTCTCCTACCTGTTACCATAGTACTCTGTACTTACCCTTATTTTTGTGTCTATCGTACTATGCTACATTTACCTCCTAACCTGTCTGTATTCCTCATCAGACATGATACCCTCAAGGGCAGGGACGAGCATGTTTTTAGTTCTAGTGATACTGGCTAATGCATAATAGTTCATAAACTTTTGAATGAACTAATTTACTAATGAATCAACTTAATAAAAAAACTCTCAACAGAATTAGTTATAAGACTTTCAAGTATAAGTCAGAATGGAGAACCCTCCTACCTCTTTATTCTCTAAGAAGTGCTGTCTATAATTAGAACTTCAACAGTGTCTGACCAAGCCACTCTTTGTCCATGAGGAATCTGACTCTTGGTTACTTGGAACACACAGAAGCAGGAACAGAGCTGGGCCAGTTAATTAAGAGATGATCACACGTCATTTACTTAGCACTCTGTAAAATACTTTGGGGAGTAAAAATTTATGAGTTCCTTCTTTCAAGAACCTCATGTGGTCCCCTCATGTGGGGGACGCTTGGGTGGCTCAGTTGGTTGGGTGACTGCCTTCGGCCCAGGTTACAGTCACAATCCTGAAGTCCCAGAATCAAGTCCTGCATTAGGCTCCCTGCTCAGCAGTGAGTCTGCTTCTCCCTCTGGACCCCCCCCCCCCCCAGTGTTCTCTCTTTCTCTCTCTCTCTCATTCTCTCTCTCAAATAAATAAATACATCTTAAAAAAAGGAAAAAAAAAAAAAAAAGAACCTCATGTTGAGAACACAAGAGCTCCCTGTAGAGAATCTTGATAGTATATAACTTACTCCCAAATTGTGAGCTCCCTCTGCCCATGCTCTTGTTTGCTCTCTCTCCCCTCAAACAAATAAATAATTTTTTTTAAAAAAAGAAAAAAGAGAAAGAGAACTCACTAATATTTTTTTCTTTCATTATATTTTGAAATCATAATATTTTTAAGCATTTTATTTATTTATTTGATAGAGAGAGAGATAGCAAGTTAGGGAATACAAGCAGGGGGATGGGGAGGGAGAAGCAAGCTTCCTGCTGAGCAGGTAGCCTGATGCAGGGCTGGGTCCCAGGACCCTGGGATCACGACCTGAACCGAAGCCAATGCTTAATGACTAAGCCACCCAGGTGCCCCAAAATCATAATATTTTCATGAAATTTGGTAAATTAAAATGTTGAATTCTACCTGTTTTTTCTTTTGAATGTTGCTACTAGAAAATGTAAAATTATGTATGTGGCTCCCATGACGTCTGTTGGGCAGTACTGGGCTTGAGAATAAATAAGTTACTGATTTTTTTTTTAAATTTTTATTTATTTATTTGACAGAGAGAGAGATCACAAGTAGGCAGAGAGGCAGGCAGAGAGAGAGAGGAGGAAGCAGGCTCCCTGCGGAGCAGAGAGCCCGATGCGGGGCTCGATCCCAGGACCCTGAGATCATGACCTGAGCCGAAGGCAGTGGCCTAATCCACTGAGCCACCCAGGCGCCCCAAGTTACTGATTTTTAAAAAGCACCAATTAGAGATCCAAAAGTGACCCAGAGGTGCATCCTATGGGGTTGTGACAGAGCAGGGGTGAGAACACAAAGCTGCCATCCTGATTTCATAGCCCCGTGGTACTTCCAGTGGTAGTTACCAGACCGTACCAGAGCCACGGCATTCTAATCCACTGTAGCTCAAATACCAATTGTGAAATATCCCCACCTACACACTTAGGAAAGGGGGTGGTGCCGGGGTGTGGGAAAGCTGGCAGAGATGTCATCCCTTCCCACAGAGGCTGTTAGGGCTGACTTCGTCATTTGGAAGCTGTATAAAAGCAGTGCACTTTAGACAGATGAAGTTTGGATGTCAGGATTATTCTTCCTGCATGATTTGGACAGGATACTTAACCTCCCTGAGCTTCAGTGTCTCCATTTATAAAACGCTGATGATAATAGTACCTGTAAGTCTGCTCAGGCTGCTGTAACAAAATACCTTAGACTGGGTGACTTAAGCAACAGGAATTTATTTCTCACAGTCCGGAGGCTGAGAAGTCCAAGGTTGAGATGCTGGCTGGTTCACTTCCCTAGCAAGAACTCTCTTCTTGGCTTGCAGGTGGCTACCTTCTTGCCGTGTCATCGTGTGGCAGAGAGAAAGCAAGGTCTTTGGTGTCTCCTCTCTTCTTTTTTTAAGTCATTTTATTTTATTTTTCCTTTTTTTTCTTTTTTTTTAATTGATGTATGGTTGACATACAATGTTACATTCATGTGTGTAACATAGTGACTTGACAGTTCTCAACTCTCAACATTACGCAGTGCTCACAAGTGTGACTCCCGTATGTCACCACACAATGCCATGACAGTACCACTGACTCTATTCCCTGTGCTGTCCCTTTCATTCCCATGACTTATTCATTCCATAACAGAAGTCTGTCCCTTGCCTTTCCCCTTCCCCAACTTTTGCCCATCCCTCCACCCTCATACCCCAGCCAGCAACTACCAGTTTGTTCCCTGTAATTATCGGTCTGTTTCTGCTTTTTTGGTTTTTGTTGATTTGTTTTTTAGATTCCGCATGTAGGTGAAATGATACTGTATTTGTCTTTCTCCGTGTGACTTATTTCACTTAACATAATACCTTCTAGGCCCATCCATGTTGTTGCAAATGGGAAGATTTCATTCCTTTTTTGTGGCTGAGTAATAATATTTCAGTGTGTGTGTGTGTGTGTGTGTGTGTGTTTCCTCTGATCCCATGCCCATATCCTACCCTGCCCATCTTTTTAATTAGAATGTTTGCTTTTTTGGTGTTGGGTTGTATAAGTTCTTCATATGCTTTGGATATTAACCCTTTATTGGATATATCGTTTGCAAACATTTTGCCCCATTTGTTAGGTTGTCTTTTCATTTTATTGCTGGTTTCTTTCCCTGTACAAAAGTTTTTTATGTTGATAGAGTCCCAATTGTTTATTTTCGGTTTTGTTTCTCTTGCCTCAGGAGACCTTTCTAGCAAAATGTTGCTACAACAGATATCAAAGAAATTACTGCCTGTGCCCTCTTCTAGGATTTTTATGGGTTCGAGTCTCACATTTAGGTCATTCACCCACTTTGCGTTTATTTTCGTGTGTGGTGAAAGAAAGTGGTCCAGTTCCATTCCTTTGCATGTGGCTGTCCAGTTTCCCCAACACCACTTATAGAAGAGACTGTGCTTTCCTCTTTGTATATTCTTGTCTCCTCTATTGTAGATTAATCGACCATATAAGTGCGGGTTTACTTCTGGGCTCTCTATCCTGTGCCAGTATCTGGTCTCTCCTCAGGGCACTAATCCCATCATGAGGGCCCCATCCTCATGACCTTATCTAAACTTGACCGCCCTCCAAAGGCCCCACTTTCAAAGGCCATTACGTTGTGGGTCAGGGCTTCATGTGGGAGTTCAGTTCATAACAGTAACTGAATCACAAGATGGTTGTGAGGCTGGAAGGAGCTAATGCACATGAAGAACGTGGCATGGTGTAAACGGTCCGTTGCTGGTATTGTCACTGTCACGTCTGTTTTGTGTAGTGGTATATCTTCAGCTCCAGAGCAATGCCTGCCACATAGTTGGTGTTCAATAAATATTTGTTGAATTAATGAAATAATGCATCAGCATCACATCAAGCAAGGACTAACTATTCCATCTGCTGAGATTCCAGGGTTACCCAGTAGAATCCTACTTCTGTCACCCTCAAGGCCTTGTGTCTGAATGTATGTTTTAGTCCTGGAAGGACGGCCAGATCTACTGAGAATGGGCCATTCAGATGACTAAATTGACTCGTGCTTTGACATTAATGCCCTCCAAGTTGACTCCACCCCGAGCCCACTCCTCAGCCAGCCAGCAATGCTCATGGCTCTGTTTCCCTAATCCTTTCCATCTCTCCACTATATCCAACTGTGAGACTCCTTTTCCCCATCCAATTTAATAGTATAAAACCTGCTCTGATTTAGAATCTCTTTTGCAGCTAATCGAACCTTGCAGCTTTCTATTAGCTGTTCGTATTTGCTCTAAGCCCGAGCTGAGGCGTCTGGGATTATTATGTAATAACTTGGGCTCATTTCTGGTCAGTATATACCATCCCTTCTCATTCTGAAAATCCCCTTGGGGTGCTCTTTCTGTTTGCAAGGGGTGAGAGAAGTGGTTGGAAGGGCTGTGGCTGGGGGGTTGGGGATGGGAGGAGTGTTTGCTATGAGTTATTATCCCACACTTACCAGTATTAAACTGGATTTGACAACCCATAGCCTAGGATTTAAATGATCTAAATCCTCTTCATTTGGAAGCCTAGGCTCCCTTACTATTTATTGTGCTACCCAATTTATTATCATCGGCACACTCAGAGGCTTTGGTGTGTGGTGCTTTCACAGACAAGTGATTTATACAAATAATTAAAAAGATGAGAGTTCCCAACAATGAGATCCAAAACTGCTCCCCCCTCTCCCTTGCCTCTCATCTGGTTCAGTTCACCTCTCACACATGAACCCTTGGCCCTCTTATTTCCTTTCCTTGGAAGTACGTCCTCAGCTTCCTTCGGGACCTGGAAAGGAAAGGCAGGGAGCAGGGAGGGTGGTGAGAGCCGTGATCTGATTCCAGTAATCGGTATCGAGTCTCTAAATGGGAGGTACTGCGCAAACCCTCTCCATGTATTGTAGGATTTCCATTATCAAACCAGCCCTTTGAGGTAGGAATTGATTTTCATCCCATGTGTCAGCTGAGCAAGTAGACATGTTGCATCTCAGTCTCACTAGAACAGGCAGAGAGTGGGAGAAAGAAGGATTGGAGGCCAGGAGGAGGGGGTAGGTTATGGTCACGGGATCAGGGGGAATACTGACACCAACAGGATAGCAGGTAAGCACATGAACTTTGAAGTTAAGCAACCCTGGGAGTGAGAATTCCAGCTCTTTCACCTATTAGCTGTGGAACTCTGAACATGTACCCATTCTGTGCCTCAGTTTCTTCATCTGTAAAATGGGACTGGTGGAGTACCGACATAGGTAATTTGGAAAGCAAATGAGGTATCACACTCAGAGTACTTAACAGATTTCTCCATCTGTTAAAAGGGGGGATAATAATAGTACCTAATTAATTTACCTTCCCAATAGCCCTGTGAGATAATATGTATAAATAAAGCACTTAAAACAGTGCCTTGAAATGCTTATGGACATTAGCTGTTGTTACCACTTCTCCTATCGCTTTACTGCTAGTCCCGCTATCACCACTACTATTACTACTATTATTGTTGTCATGATTCAAACTAAATCCAATACAGAAGATCGGTACTATCCAACCAGTATGTTGCAAAGACCTTGAGGTAGGTCTCTGGCAAGCAGAATTCCGCCATGATAGTAATTGTCACTTACTATGAGAACAAGGGTGTTTGCGTGTGTGTGTGTTCCTGCTTTACTTTCCCTGCCCTATATCTACAGCTGCCTTTCTCAACCTGGATGCCAACTCCAGGCTTGACCAACAGAGGTTTGCTCTAAAGCTCTAGCCCAAGCTTAGAAAGAACAGTCTTCTTTCAAGGACTCTGTATCCTATCGTCTTGTCTCTCTGGTCTTAAGCCTTGGTGTGTATACTTTATTAGACCATATGTTTCTTGCTAAAAACCAAATGTTGATGGATGGGCTCTAGAGAAGTTATTCCTTTATTTAAAATACAGGGCAAAAGTGGCTCTGCTGGGAGCATCTGCTGCGTTGAAACTTGGTAGCTGTCCCCTCCTCCAGTTTCATATCTTGCAAAAATATTTGTTGACATTGACCTCACGTGAACTTTAACAATCCTCTAAATGCTATTATAACTTTTTGTACCACCCAGCCCTGTGCTTTGGAAATAGAATAAATTTTATCCTTTGTTGCCGTGTAATTTACACTGAATGTGCTACGTGCTACTTGTCTATAGTTTATGGATTATGAAACAGCAGCCCCACTGATGTACATTTGTAAAGGTAGCAGTGCCAAGGGTTCACAGTGGCCTGGAAGTCCAAATAAGACCCACATTTTCTCTCATATCCTATACGTAGAGCCAAGGGTAATGCAGAATAATCCAAAGCGATTTTTATGGTATGTGTATGTCAGTCATTTATAGGCACTGGACAGTGCTTTCAACATAACTTGGCTTTACGGAAGCAGTGAGAGCAGAAAATGGGCTTTAGAGACCATTTTCGTTGGTTAACTGTGTGGTCGTGAGCAAGTGCTGTACCTTTTTAAGCCTCGATCGAGTTCCTGAGCTGTGTGTGTAGGAGTAGAACCAATCTTACAGTACTGCTTGAAGATGAAGTGAAAGGACAGATTTAGACTTTGTAGCCCCATCCCTGATGCAAAGTACTCAAAGAAGTGTTAGCTGTTGTACTTCCTCTTTTTTTGGTTTTCGTATTTCTGAACTTCTTTGTTTTTTTAAAGATTTTATTATTTATTTATTTGAGAAAAAAGAGATCATGAGCCTGGGGGTGCAGGCAGCAGTGTGAGGATGGAGAGGGAGAAGCAGACCCCCTCCAGCAGGGAGCCCTATGCAGGACTCGATCCCAGGACTCTGAGATCATGACCTGAGCTGAAGGCAGCCGCCTAACCAACTGAGCCACCCAGGCGCCCCCTGAACTTACATTTAGTAAATAGATGTTGTCTTTACTGGTAATTATAGCCTGTTGGTGGTGGTGGTGTTAGGATGCTGTTACTGTGCAAGGTAATGATCATCACTTATTTTTCTTGTTTTAGGGAAGCTTTTCTCTTTCCCCTTATATTTCTGCAAGATTGCTCTTCGTTCCTCATTGCAAGGCCTTGAGTTGCTGCGGAAATTCCAAATCCCGCCTTCTTTCTATTTCTGTCCGTCCTCCCTGTCTGTCAGCTGTCACTTGGTTTTTTTCACTTCCTCTGCAGAGGAGCCGGAGTTTCTGTGAGTTGGGAGCTGAGAGCCGGAGGCATCCCATAGAATACTGTCGCTTAGCGCTGCTGCGGCATTTGTGTTAAGCGGGACTTTGCAAACCTTTTCATGAGTGTATGTTTGTTAAAACTCTTTTTTCTCTTGTGGTCAAGAGACGTTATTGAAATTCTGATTCTCCTACTGAGCCCTGCGCTGCTGAGTGGCTTACCTCTGACCTTTCCCCGTCACTGAGAAGCAGAATAAATGAATGATGATTTCAGCTGCCTCCTTCTCTCCCCGTGTAATGAATGAGTCAGCATCAGGGACCCTTTCAGGAGGCCCGAGTCATAAATATCCCTGCGATCCATCAGAAATCTCCACAAAAGGTTGTTTTTAAACAGTAAATGAGGGAAAAGTCCTTGGACCTTATCTTAATCATCACATCAGTGGGATATATTTAGGGTCCTAACTTCGGGGGGAGAAAAGAAAGCTATAGCCAACGATATGGACAGATGAGTTGGAACCCATTGTGAGATGATAAACTTCTCATGGAGGAATGAAAGGCAAAAAAAAACTCAATGTACATACCCAGTCTGCCCCCCACATCTTTGTCCCTCAAGTCCCATTTCTTCCCCTGTCCTAACCTTTATTAAAGACTCAACAGATGCCAGGCCTGGTGCTAGCTCCTTTATTTTCATTATCTCACTGAATCCTCCCCACTAAGCTATAAAACAGGCAAGATTTTCTTCACTGTTTACCAAGGAGAAAATTGGGACCAAGAGTGACTGACACTCCCAAGATCTTACAGTTAATATGTGGCAGAACTGTGCTTTGACCCCAGATCCATCGGACTCCAAAGCCCGAGCTCTTAATTACGCAGTTATCCTCTCTGGGGGGCCAGGGAAAATGAAGAGGGAGAGGAGAATATTCAGAAATGCGAGTTGACCTTCTCTCTGCTATCTAAGATGCTAATTATTTAGCAACAGATATAGTACGGTATAAAGTCTCTGGCAAAATAATTTTATTTTTCTGCCAAGTGCTATAAAAAGAGAGTCCCTAAACAGATACCATAAGACCCAGCAAAGTCCCAGCAGCAGACTGTGTTCCTGGGGAGGCACCGAACACCAAGGACCCAGCCATGCTGCGGGTTTTGCCGACGTTTACAGTGCCGGTAATTGCGACGGTTACACGTACCCAAAAGCGCCGTGTTTTCCCTTCATCCATTCTAGCGAACTCACAGTGCAGTCTGCCATCAGGGATGCCTTTCTGATATGTATGATATTTTATTTATGAGAAGATTAGCAAAATATGATTGTTGGATTCGCTAATAAAGAGGCAATTGGAAAAGGAGCCAGCTGGCATGCCACATGTAGCTCCGGCAGGAAGGCATATCTAATCTGTGTTTTTCTCTCCCAACTCACACCTTGGAGGCGCCTAGAGCTTTCTCCCTCCCCCTTCCCACTAGTGCCTCAAAGACCTCATCAGTTTCGTCTGAAAATGCAGAGACTCTCTGCCTACCTTTCCTGATCAGACTCCCCACGACTCTTCAGGCTGTTCTTTCTAATGATGAAAGTGAATCTTTCACCCATGTTGGTGATGATTTGGTCCGGTTGGGAAGGGTAGGAGAGCAGTGTTAACCAACAGGCTCTGGGGTCCAACAGACCCACAGGTATCTGTTAACTCTGAGATATGGGTGTGGGAAGAACATGGTCTCTGAACCCCATTCAGTGCCTTGGTGAAAAATAGACAAACACTCTTCACTTCTCACTGCCTAATAAGAAGTAATTCTTGTTACTAACCATGGAAGAAAACTCTCAATTTAAAATATTCTATGTATGGTATGCGAGTCATGCAGTAGGACAGATAACGCTGGAGGTCAAACTTTTTTTCCTTCCTAATTTTGATCTCCAAGAGATAACAGTCACTAAATCAATGTTTCTGTCTTCCATCTTTGTTTTCCTTTTGTTGGGAGTCATTGCATTTTTTTTAAGTGAGTTATTTTGTAATAGTTAAAATTATAAATACTCGGGGCACCTGGGTGGCTCAGTGGGTTAAAGCCTCTGTCTTCGGCTCAGGTCACGGGATCGAGCCCCGCATTGGGTTCTCTGCTCATCAGGGAGCCTCCTTCCCCCTCTCTCTCTGCCTGCCTCTCTGCCTACTTGTGATCTCTGTCAAATAAATAAATAAAATCCTAAAAAAATAAAGAAAGAAAGAAAACGAAATTATAAATACCTATTACAGAAAACTGAGCAATTTCTCTCAACGAGGCAAAAGCAAATTTTAAAGCTTTAGAATCTTGCACTCTGAACTCATACACTTCCTTCCTGTCCTTTTTCTTTTTAATGGGTATGTTTACCATAGTTGAGGGATCCACACTCTTTACAATCAAAGAGTCTCTGAGCTAATATACTGAGAGCTTGTTCTAGCCACTATTTTCTCTGGAGTGAAATTTAGTATACAGTTAGTGAATCTTGTATTTCCTAAAAGGTACTTTAGAAAATGAGTTCCAAACGGACCCCTTTGTAGAACCACCTCACAACTGGAGTATGCCGGTTCTCTAGGACGAAACCCAACCCCCAGTCTTTTGGTGCTTACTCTTGAAACATCTCCTTGAACCAGAGCCATAATGTATGTTAGAGTTAGAAGGCCATGTAAGTCACTTTGTTCACACATCTATTTAGCCAGAAAATATGCTTTTCTTTTTGGAATCTGGATTTTATATGGCCATCCAAGAACCCTGCAGATTGCCCAGGATTTATGAACATAATGGACTTTGGGTAATTTACATAGCAAAAGTAGACTAACTACTTTCTACTAACTACTAACTTCTTAGTTTTCTTAAGTGAGATTCCAGGAGTCTGAGTCTGAGTCAGAACCTTGTAGTTGATAAGACACTGACTAAAGGACCATACTGTCCAGATTTGAAGCTTGCCTCCGCTACTAAGTGACTTTAGGATGTTAGGCAAGTGACATAGCTTTCCTCAGCCTCAGTTTCTTTCTATGTTAATTAAACTAATATTATTAACCTGTAGTTGTGTTGTGATGATCTAGCGAGTTCATGTATATATGGTGCTTAAAAGAGTATCTAACATACTGATGAGTAAATATTAGTTGTTGGCACTGTTTCCAGTAATCAAGGGTGTCTGTGTTTATACTCGGCCATACCCTCTTCCAAGGGATCCCCCAAAATATCTCTCTTGAACTCTGAACTTTCTGGAGGCAAAAACTCCTGTGCTCAGTTCTGTCCCCTTCTGTACCTGGGACACCACCTAGTTTGGCATAGGAGCTTCCTAGTTGGCTCAAATTGGCTAAAATCCCAGTTTTCTCCAGTTATTTGATGCCTAGGTATGACTTGACTCCAGATCATGTGGGGTGGGTGTGTAATGGTGGAGAAGGAAGCCTCATTGGGTGGTACTGCTCTTTGCCCACAACCGGCCCCCCAACACCAATTCTTCTCTTTAACTCCCAGTTGTCTCAAGACCGAGGAGAGACTGTGAAACCAATAGCTGTTGGTGAGATTGGTTTCTCATTTTATATGATTCCTTCTTCCTCTGTTGCAGCAGCCTGTTGATGTTTCACAGGGAAGACCTCCGTGCCTCAGAGTTACCCATTCATAGTTTCCTTGTCCTCATTTGCATTCCCTCCAAGTGCTGTGTAGGTGCAAGGGGTTGAGTGGGGAAGACACAGGCCCCGCCCTTTTAGGGTCTGGTGGGGAAGCGGTACAGTAGATGTTAAGTACTAATGGGACTGGTTCTTGGGCAGGAAGTTCAGAGTATCTTGGGAGAGTCCCCTAACCATTTTTTTTTTTAAGATTTTATTTATTTATTTGACAGAGATCACAAGCAGGCAGAGAGGCAGGCAGAGAGAGCGAGAGGGAAGCAGGCTCCCTGCCCAGCAGAGAGCCCGATGCGGGACTCGATCCCAGGACCCTGAGATCATGACCTGAGCCGAAGGCAGCGGCTTAAACCACTGAGCCACCCAGGCGCCCCTCCCCTAACCATTTTGAATGGTAAGGAAGTTCAGGTATTTAGCTTTAGTAGAAAGCAAGACTCCTTAATAAAGAATAGAGTAGGGAAGGTATTATGCTTTCCCTTGTTCTATGTGCTTTTGTATTTTCTGTTCTGAGAAGAAATTAGTACATTAAAAATCAGGTTATTTCCTGTAACTCGGTGTTTTGTGGTCAACTTATACCACCTTCAACATATGGAGGAATTAAGATAATTTCCTTTCAAGACAGGCTTTCTAACATTGAGATGCACATATGCATATCCAAGCTTCCAGACACTTCCATCCGTTTCCCTGTGACTGGTTATTTCTCCCTCTGAAATGTCTTTTTTTTTTTTTCTTTCCGAGAGTGTAGTGGAAGAAAGATAGGGTTTCTTCATGCTGTGTTTTTCTTTCTATTTTCCTGATAAAACTGTATCACGGCAGAGGAACTCAAATCTAATCTTCAATATATTCAGCATGAAAGCAATAAAAAGCATTAATTCACTCCAGAAAGAGCGAAATACAGTTGGGTACTCAAAGGAAGAATCACCATGGAAACTGTTTTCTTGAGATTCTGTCCTCTCTGGGCTCCAGGCACGACTAAGTGAAGAAAGGAAGGCAAAGGGAAGAGAAGAAACACACTGCCCTTTCTGTTGTCACTAAAATGCTGCAGAGGAATTGCCATGAATTATTGATTGCATGAGTAGAAGTATATATGAATTAGAATTATTAAACTGTTGTCTTTTCAGTGAGTGTGTAAGAGCACACAGAGAACGTGTTCCTCACTGTTCTCCATTCCTTGCTGTCAGATCCAACTGAGCAATCAAAGAGCTATCCGCAAGGTCAAAAGTTGGTAGAGAAGTACAAGGAATTACGATGATTAAAGAATTCTGGGAGCCAGAAGTAAAGTACAACGATTTTGCATACAACTCCCGTATACACTTGCCTTCATGTACCATGTCAGGATGGTTATGGTTTCAGAATTTTTTCAAAGATATTAAATATGTAAAGATCAGAGGCCAGCTCATGCCTTTGGGACCGTGGTAATGGGATGTGATGGAATTTCCCAAAGGATTTCTTTTGGATTAAATTCATTCTGTGTTGATGTGCACGTGCATGCATCTCATAATATGCCCACTTTTCTTGCCTTCTCTATTTTTACCAGTCCATAGGTTTTCTTCCCTGAAACTATATATCTCTGTTTAATAACTCTGGTAAGAACTGCCATGTGTTCAATGTTTCCTATGAATCAGTCACTGGGCTGAATCTTTTGCCTGACACTATTAAGAGCATGGACTTGTATTTGGGTAGGATTGTTCTTATTTGGCAATATGACTAATGCAGTGAGTGTTCACTAATAAAATCATTATGTTCTTATGTAATTCTCACAACAACCCTGATGAGAAAGTCCCCATTATTTAGATGAGGAAATAGAGATTTTGTGACAACAGCTGCATATACTCAATCACAGAACCAGTGAGTTTCAAAACCTGGATTTGAAACCATGCATGACTCCTAAGTTCATGGTTTTAGCAGCAACACTAAGATTTCATCCTTGAGGACACGGGCAACCTGCCTTTTTAATCTCTATATGAGGTAATAACTGCTGAGGGTCTGAGCACATACATAGGCCCTCAATGTATTCAGAACAAGTACATATTTAGAACCCTGAATACCATTGTACCAGGTACTATACTAAATACAAAAATTGGAAATAAGATAAAGTCTCTTCCTTCAAGTTGCATACCATCTTCAGGAAATGTTGTCATGTATGAATAACCAAAGTAGTCAAAGGTTCAGAGATGAGGGAGATTACTGAGATTCATGAGGAAGATTCATTCTGGTCTTTCCAGAATGAGAGGAGCTGCCAAAAGGTCAAAAGAAAGGAAGGGAAATGAACAGTTTGGGTAAGACAGCATGATTTTAAGCATAGAGGTGGGAGTGAGTGACAAGAGTTTGGGGACCTGCCTGATGGTCAGGGCCTGTGTTTTAGTGAAGGAAGTTTGAACAAGGAAGTTGATGAATGGGCCATGAGTGAAGAACCTTGAACTCTGGAGCAAAGAGGTCTGCATATTATCCTGTCAACGCAGTGAGCTTTCAAGGGCTCTGTTTATTTATACTAAAGTATTAATTACTTTGAGTAGAGCATTGGTTACTCATGTTCAGCTCGAAAATTTTTACATTCCTATACACCCACATCACCATGATCAAGGATCAAGGTATAGGACACTTTTAGGACTCCATGCCCCCTCTGACTGAACTCCTCCACATCCCCAAGTTATCACTGTCTGACTTGTCTGTGAGTGTTCAAAGGAAGTAATAAATAAGCAAATGGCATGGTGGAGGTTTAAAGACCGATGAATGACTTTCTAGGATGTAGCATGGACCATGAAGGTGAGAGATGTTAAAGCCAAGAGGGCATTATAAGGTTCACAATCCCTCCCTCCCTCTGTTCATTCCATTCAGTGTGTGTTGGACACCTACTGTGTACCATACCCTTACTTTGGGGCTACCACCGTAACCAACACACTCCCTCAGTAAGAAGACCAACAAACTGAGACACGGTTACTTTCCCTCATAGCAAGTACTAAAATAGGAGGAAGCCCAGGCTGCACTTTAGACGGGCACTTTGACTTTAGTAGGGAAGTCAAAGAGGGCTTCCTGGAGGAACAGGTGCCCAACCTGAGACTTGAGGACAAAAGGAGGTGAGCCAGACCAGGACGGGGATTGGGAGGGAAATGGGTCCAAGGGAAGAAGGAGCATGCACAAGCAAACAAAGAAGACAGGTGGCCATGTTGAGGTAGAGGCTTGGGCAAGAGGAAAATGGTCACATACAAGGGGCTTTTCAAGTGAGAGAAGTAGCCAGACCTAGTAAATGATCCTCTGTCACACCAGGTCTTCTCAGCGTGTTATCCTGGTCACCTGATTGCGCAACAGTCAGTATCTATCACTGGGAACATTTCAGATGAGTAGTGTGGCCCACCATGTTGCTTTTATTGTAAGTAGCCCACCAAGTTGTCCGTCATTTCTCTCTGATGTTGAGCCAGAAAAACCAGTCAGGCAATGAGACTTCCAGCATCTTTCCCCTCCTTCTTTAAGATGAAGTGACTTTCTTAGGTTTTTTACATTCTTTATCTCCTTTTTTCTGGAGCGGTCTAGGGCATGCTGACTTGCCAGGCCACCCCTCTGCTCTGACTCGTCCGGCAGGCTTCCTTGCACAGCCTTGAGCACGCTACAAGGCGTGCACCCCGCTTTCCTCTTGTCTAGGAACAAGTGACACAGCGGGCAAAACGTGGCCTCTGTAGTCCTCCAGACCTGACTAAAGGCTTAGTCCTGTTACTGACTCTCCTTGTGACCTTGATAAGTTCATGTTTCTGAGCTTCAGCTTCCCTGACTGGAAATAGTGATACCCACTGTGTAGGATGTGAGTGATGAAAATGTAGTGCAGCTAATCCCCAGGGCAGTGTCTAATACATAGTAGATCTTCCAAAAATGTTATGCAGACCCAGTAATGCAAAGTGGATCAGAGTAGAGGTAGACTGCCTATGCTCCAGGGCTCTGCCAAAGGCTGCTGGGTTACTCTGGGTGAGTCACATAAGCTCCCCGTGCCTCAGTACTCTTATCTATAAAATGGGGATGATAATGACATCTACCTCATGGTTTTATTGTGAGGGTTAAATGAGCTAATGCATAGAAAGTGCTTCATATAGTGTCCAGTGTGTGTGTATGTGTGTGTCTGTCTCTCCCTGTTATATCCCCCTTAGTAGTGTTGATGTTAGTGTTAGTAATTATTTTTGTATAGTACTTGGTCATATGTTTGCCTACCTTGTAGAGTGGTTGCCAAGAGCAGCTAATGAAGAGGTACAGTGGCTCAGTGCCAGACACAGTGGGTCCCCAGTAATGTTTGTTGAATGAATGAGAGCAAAATGCTTCTCTCTGAATGTTTTCTATAAATGTTTCATCTTAATGATCAGTGGGAGCCTCCTCATGGAAGGAAGAGCCAAAGAGGTTCACAGGGTGGCAGCCTGGGCTCGGGCCTGGTAGATTCTGATTATGTCAAACAAAATACATTCAGATCAGTCTGTTTGGCACCATTGAAATTGTGCCAATGAGCAGCAAATTGTGATTTCATGTTGGGGGAGTGCCAGAATCCAGATTTACAAATCAAAGCAAACCTACCTGTTTCTAGTACCCTCTCTCTCCCCTCAATGGGTGTTGCTTATGTCTGAAAGAGCTTCTGGATGTTTCACAAAATCGGGCCCCAGATGTTTGAAAGACTTTTGCAGACAAGGTAATCAATCCATTTGGTGGCCAGATGCTGTCTGAACATTTTCCTGCTACAGCACTGTGAGTTTCTAAATTCATTAGAAACATAAATTAATTAAATCTAATCAACAGTGGGTGATGCAGAAGATTAAACAGTGAAAAACAAATACATTTCCAACTGGGTCATAACAGATGCAGAGAAAAATACTCCACTTTGGAGGTGAAAGTCAAGTTAACCCTTTGTATAATATTCTCAGAAAAACCTTGGCCACACCTGAGACCCCAGGGGAGCCTCTGGTTCTTCCCACATAAGTCTGCCCTAGGGAGTTCAGTGACTTCTCAAGAAATAAACTGTGGATTTCTCTGAATGAGAAGGGTTCTGGAGTGGTCTTACTTGTTTAGGCATTCATAGGGGAAAAATATCCACCATGCTTTTATCATGAAGGGGTTCTGGAAGTTCTGCAAATCACATTCACTATGCATGTAGCAGTATTTCCCAGGAGCATAGCATAGTCAGATAAATTTTTAAAACAGAGGGAAGCATCCTTCTTCATTCCATGGTAGAGTAACTTACCTGAGTTCAGCATTCTTATTTATCAGTGCTGAATCCCCAACACCAAGAAGAGTTTCTGGCACGTAGTAGGTGTTCGGTGATGGATTATGAATGAACTTGTTTCCTATAGATTTCTGACTTACTGATTTGCCCAGATGCGTCCCCAAGATGTGAGATAAAGTGTGAGCTATTTCCCAAAAGTATTTTGACATTTTCCACCCATAGATCAGAATCTTGAGAGACTGATAACGCATAGGATATATTTTAGAAAATTCAGCTCTAAAGCATTATTGTATAGCACCCCTAACCTTTGTCCCATATCTTTTACCCTCAGTCTAAATGGAACTGGAGAAGACTCGGGGTGAGTAAAATTGTGAATTTATGGGGCCAACTTTTGGGTGGGAGGCTGTTCTTTAAGGATGTGCTCAGCTCCATGGAGAGGCCAGTCTTTAGCTGTAGAATTGACTCATTCCACACTCTGGTTTGCCAGTGTAGACAAATGGCCTCAGGCTCTATGGAGAAAGGGGTTGCTTCCTTATCTGTAGCCTCATGGAGGTATCCATTTCCAGAGGAAGCCCGCAAGCACCCAAGACCAGCAACGGCTAACTCAGATGCCTACAGGAGCCAAGTAACATCACAAATGAAGGCAGAGCGGCAGAGAACAACCTTAGGAGGACAAAGGGGAGCTGACAGTTGGCCTCAAGGTTGGGGAATGGTAGGGAATGGTGGGAGATGAGGTCAGTTCAAGACCTTGCGCCCTTCTAAAAGGAGGCAGCTACTTCCCAGCCCACGCCAGGAGTGGCTGTGGGGGGATGCCAGTCCAGTGGGACCAATCTATTGATTTCTAAGAAATAGAGAATCTGCATTGTTCTTACACAACCTCCTAATTTCTAAATGTCAGCATCTTGTTCCACAAATGGGAGATCTTCATGTGAACTAACATTGTGGTGTTGCAAGAAAACAATCCCGCTGTCCAGATATGTCCGTACACTGCTGTTGGTGTTCTCTGGACTTTTTGGTCCTGTGATGCCGAGTGTGGGGCCTTGCTCTGCTTCTCTGGGATCCAAGGTAGCGATCCACGTGGAGCAATAACACATGATCTTAGTTACCGAGCGCCTACGGCGTGCTAAGCCCCGTGCTCGGCACCGTACCTTCCGTAGTTAGTGTTTATAACGTACTACCAGAATGGCACCTGCATCATTCGATTTTACAGATAATGAAACTGAGATTCAGAGAATTCAGCGGACTTGTCCAAAGGCATGTCTGTCATAAATGGCAAAGCTGAATGGGGTCTTTCTGACATCAAAAGGGATGTTGTCCACCACTCATTATATTACTTTGGGTAAAGCATTATTCTAATTCTTATTTAGTGGTTGTGTGTGTCCATGCTGAGCACCTTCCATAAACTGACTCATTTCAGCCTCTGTATAATACCACCCCCATCGCACAGATTAGGTAAACGGTGCTGAAGAAAGGAAGTAAAGAATTCTGCCCAGTGATGCTGGCATTGAAAGCAGGGCCGGGAGACTGCTGTTGACTCACAGAATTGCTTCTCAAAACCACGCCCAGGATTAGGCACAGAGAAGGTGCTCAGCGAATAGTTTTCCAATGACAGCAAGCCTCATTTTCAGATGCGTGCACCGGGGATCCTGAGCCTAAGGCTGTGGCTGGTGCCTCTGGGTAGCCAGCTCTTTCAGACCCCTTATTCCGTGTGACTCCCTGGCACCCGGCACTCAAGCAGCCTTCACTCTGTCACTCTGCTAACTGCAGGCATGCCGAGTAAAGAGGGACAGGTCCTGGAAGCTGGCTCAGCTGCTAATAAACTGTCTCATCCGGGAAGCCCTGCTCAGCAATCAGGCAGTCCAATTCAAACCGCGTGTGTGACTGAAATAGTTCACTAGGTCAGACTTCTTGGCGTAGAAAGATCTTCCCACCCGGTCTCTGGTGTTCTATTCTCTTTCTTCCTGAAAACTGAACAGGGTGGAGACTGGCTTAGACAGGGAAGAATTTAAGAATCAGAAGGGTGTGGATACATTTTACAGTGTGTGAGTTTTCATGTGTGTGATTAGCTTAGGAGAATAAGGCAAATGAAGATCCTGAAGAGAATGAGGGAGGCTTATTTGGTTTTTAAATTTTCATGATTGCACAGGGCGGCTACACCCAATTTGACTGAAAACCAAATGTGTCTGTGGTGTGTGTATGCGTGCATGCATGAGGACAAGAATAGTATTAGAGGGTAACGATTAACAAATA
The DNA here is from genome assembly GCF_922984935.1 of Meles meles. Classification (NCBI taxonomy): domain Eukaryota; kingdom Metazoa; phylum Chordata; class Mammalia; order Carnivora; family Mustelidae; genus Meles; species Meles meles. The sequence continues at coordinate 99,736,654 of NC_060068.1, forward strand.
CTCTAGAAAAACCATACTTTCATTGAACATCAATTACGCGTCAAAGATGGAGCTGCAGGCAGGAATAGCAAGGTGAAAAAAATTACTTTTTTTTTCACCTTTTTACTTGTGATCCCTGCCCCAGTGAATTTTACAGGCTTATAGGGGAGACGGACATTAACAATAAACCCCCAAACAAATCTATAACAAGGAATTCGGGTAGACGCTTTCAAGGGAAAGAAAAAGTGGTATAGAGCTGTGTAGACTGACTCTAATACACGCTGTCTGAAAAGGTCTGTCTCAGGAAGTGCTGGTGAAGCTGAAATTTAAAAAATTAATAGGCACTAGCCAAGGAGAAGGGAGGAGGGAGAGTAATAGTTAAGGCAGAGAGAGCAGCATGCTTGAAGACCCCAGAGTGGGAGGAAGCACGGCATTTACGAGATCCGGAAAGCAAATTGGTGGTGCTAAAATGTAGGGAAGTGGGGGGGTCAGGGAGAGGATTTAAGATGAGGTTTGAGTGGCTGAAAAAGGCCAGTTTCTACTGTTTGCTTAGTGATAAATTACCAAAAGGTTCTATTTTCCAGTGGTTTCCTTAAAATGGCTTCTGGTACATTTTACTTTTGATTTAATTTCAGGTGACGATTTGAGATTGTGGCCAGTTAAGTCTGTATCTTGAGTGTTTGACAGTTTTATTTCTTATGACCTGATAAAATAAATTTCTTACCGTGGACTTTGCAGGAAATAATCAATGCATCACAATCAAGGCTAAGAACCTCTCATAGTATGTGTTGGATAGAAACGAATTTTGCTACTGCATTCCACAGTTACTGGCTCTCTCGTGCCCTAAGCTTTTCCATACTCCCCAAGGGCAATAACTTAGATGGTTGGAATCAGTATTTGATACGTCCCCAAAAGTAGAGTACTTACAGACATGGAAATATGTTCCTTATTTCCACTCCTCTACATCTGCTGTGCTTAGAGAAAGTGCTTCTGAAAATGGGCTTGGCACTTGATTTCTCAAGTACTGGGTTTATTTCAAAGATGTCCCAGGCCATGAACCTACAGTCCTGACCCTTTTAAAACAACAATAATAAGCTGTAGACAGAAATGGAGCATGTGAGACTCTCTTTTTCGGGAAGAACTGTGATGTGCATTGCATAGGCCAACATTCAGCTGTCCCTGTGAGGATATTAGAACTCCGCATGGGGACTGTTTATATCATCTGCACTCTGAGATCTTAGATACTGATAAAGATGCTATCTGTTAAAGAAATAAATGGGATTCTGTCTTCAAGGAACTTATCGTCTTGTTAAAGAAACATCATGCACACACACAGAATAGCAAAGCATCTATTAACATTTGTACCATAATTCAACAGTCGTGCCCAGTGAGAAAACACTGAGTTAGTCAAGTTTTACATGGCATTTATTGGTAGAGCCAAAGATGGGTAAAATAGGAACTGTGCCCTTAGTGAAATAAATTTCATTAAGGAGAGAGAACAAGTACATTCTGTTATGTAGCTGTGTACGTGGGAATAGCTACGTAAGTACCTCTGGATAGTCCAGAGACTTGGGGGGAGCTGTGTGGGGGAAGGGATTATGTTCCAATCAGGGGAGCTCACGGGAGGTGTCACGGAGTAGGTGGCATTTGAGTTGGCCTTGAAGGATTCGTGTGTTCACTTTTTCATTCAGCCACTAAACAGGTATTTTGTGCAACTCTCCTAAGTGCCAGTCCCTAAGCTGTGTCCCTGGACTAAAATGGGGAATAAGATCTTAGCCTCCAGGGACATACATGTCAGCAGGCACACGCAATGGAAAGAAGATCTTGGGGAAAATGAAATTGCTTCACAGGCAGTCAGCACAGACTGCATTTGCATAGGGTCCTGGAGTTAAAGTTGCTAAATTGCCGGGTGGGTGACAAGGAGTACAGCCGATCGATGGAAAAGTTAAGGCTGAACCCAGAAGATCCAACCTGCCAGGTTAAGAAATAAAGCCCGTAAGTATCTATGAGTGGAAGACGAAGACAGGATAGGAAAAAAAAAAAAAAAAAAAGAATGACCCACAAAAGCAAGGAGGGACAAGAAACAATAGAAGGCAGAGGGAATAGAAGCAGGATGCAAAGGCAGGTGACAAATGTAGGCTCTGGGACCAGAGTTGAGTACCAGTCCCAGCTCCCCTATTAGCCTTCCAGATGTGGGCAAGTTATTTCATGTCTCTGAGCCATTTCCCCATCTGAAAAATGGAGGAGGAGACTGAAATCGTGGAATCCAAGTGACATTTAGATGACATCATATAAAACACACAGCATGGATCCTGGCCAAAGAAGGTGTTCGATAAATGAGCCTGAAAATATAGGTTAAGGAAGAGAGTTCAGGTAAAGGGTCTATTACTATGCCTGGCACATAGTAGACCAGATCAGTAAATCATTGTTTTGAAAGAAAACTTTGATAGAGTGGTATATTTCTGAGGCTGAAATATCTCAAGGCCAGGCAAATAGCTAGTTAATTTCAGAAGGTCTTTTGCATGACAGTTGTGATCCTCTCCCGGCAGCCACACCGTAATAAAGGAATGTTCAGCCAGAAGAGTTTTCCATTGAAGACTGACTTCCTGGCAGGGAGATCTGCAAATCACTTGGAAAGTTCCTGGCACCGTCACCTGGGTCTGGCTATTTGCAAAGTGTCTATAAATCTTCCACAGGGCCAGAGAGAGTATGGGTTTTTTCTTTCTGCTCTGACAGACTTGTTTCTTTCTGTGCGATATTAAGAATGATGGTGAAAATTACCCAAGAAAGGCCATGAGGAGGTCAGGCTACCCATGTGCAAGTGATCTTGAAGTTGACTTAGCATTTGAAAGTATATGCAGTTGAGGGGCACCTGGGTGGTTCAGTGGGTTAAAGCCTCTGCCTTCAGCTCCGGTCATGGTTCTCAGGGTCCAGGGATGGAGCCCAGCATAGGGCTTTCTGCTCAGCGGGGAACCTACTTACCCCTCTCTCTGCTTGCCTCTCTGCCTACTTGTGATCTCTCTCTCTGTCAAATAAATAAATTTTTTTAAAAAAATATTAAAAAGAAAAAAAAAGAAGTATATGCAGTTGAGCAACCTTCTCTCCAATCTGTAGACAGGAGGTAATGGACCTAGAGCTGTATCGCAACAGAAGAAATAGAGTCCTTTCTGCTCCTGGCCTCGGAAGATGAAGGAAGGAGGGAGGGATGGAACATGGAAAAAGAGAAAGGGGAGGAAGGAAAGAAGAAAAAGAGGGATAGAGAAGAGGAGGACAAGCAGGAAGGGAAGAAGAAACAAAAAGAAAACCAAAACATTATTCTTTGATTCAGGGTGATCACATGGACATCTGATATGTTGTTCTGTGGGAGAAATTCTTGCAATACTACGTGCTTTGAAGGTCCTGTTAAACCTTCTATGAAGATAGGGTTTCCATAGCATTTTTCTTCTTAACCATCTTTTGCCGTGGGTGGGAATTGAACCTGGGAAGATTCGATTTCATCTCTCAGTGGTGGAGCAGTCCTGGGTACTGACTTGTTTATTCAAGCATGCGTGCCTGCATTCATTCAGAAGTTCAACCTTCTCTCTTCTTCACCATTCATTTTTCCCTAGCTGCTGAAACTTTCTCATTAGCATATACACATGCCACTGTTTCTATGATTAAAAATAAATAAATAGGGGCGCCTGGGTGGCTCAGTGGTTAAGCCCCTGCCTTCGGCTCAGGTCATGATCTCAGGGTCCTGGGATCTAGCCCCGCATCAGGCTCTCTGCTCAGCAGGGAGCCTGCTTCCTTCCCCTCTCTCTGCCTGCCTCTCTGCCTACTTGTGATCTCTCTCTCTGTCAAATAAATAAATAAATCTTTAATAAATAAATAAATAAATAAATAAATACACGCTCTGTGGACCTGACGTCCTTTACCATCTTCTGCCTCGTTTCTTTGCTAGGCTTCTCAGCAAAACTCCCTGAGGGGTAGTGTCCACTGTAACTCTCTCTCATTCTCCACCTCCCATTCACTCTGACACGTTCCAACGTTCCACCAAACTCACCCCCACTGATCCATAGAAACCCCACTTGACAAGATCAAAAATGACTTCCAAGGTTCAAATCCAAAGGTCACTTGAAGGCTTTTACCTTGCAGATCAGCAGTGTTTGGTACGGTTGATCTCTCTCTCCTCTGAAATTCACCGGCATCCACAACACTCAGCTTTTTTGATCATCCTTCTCTCTTACCAGCTGCTCCTTCTTCACTTTTCCTGATTCCTCCTCTTTTCCCAACCTCTTAGATATTGGGAATGCCCCAAAGTTCAGCCCTTGGCTTTCCTCTTATTTCATACATTCACTCCCTGAGATCTCATCCAGTCCCATGGCTTTAAATATCATCCGAAATGTTAATGAACTCCCAAGTTTATATCCCCAACTCAGACCCCCTCCTGAACTCTAAACTGTATTTCCGATTAATCTAGTCAGTATCTTTATTTATAAACCCCTCCTACTTCACACGCCTAAAACAGAGTATCTCGTCTTCCCCCAAAATGCTTGCTTCACCCGCAAACTTCCCATCTCAGCGAAGGCAACTCCGTCATTCTGGCTGCCAAGGGCAGAAACCTTGGAATCATCCTGAATCCTGTCTTTCGTACCCACAACCAGTCCATCTGCAAATGCTGTGAAGTCGACTGGGTCAGTATGCATCCAGCATCTGCTACTGCTCTCCACTCACTGCCGGCCCTCGGTCCCAGCCACCCCCACCTCTCACCAGGATTATGGCCACACCCTTCCTGAGGCTCCTTCAGCCCTCTGCTGTCTGCCCCCGGTGATACTTGTCGCACATCAGACCATCTCACTCCTCCACTCAGTCCTCTCCAGCGGCCTTCTGTTTCATTTTTTTTCTCACTTTTTTTAAAAAATTGTGATCAAGGGAACATAACACAAAATTTACCATCTACCCATTGCTGTGCCCATTTCACTTTTAGTAAAAGCCAGAGTGCTTGCTGTGGTCCTCAGAGCTTTCCATTACCTGAGTCTGTCGTTTGTCTGATCTCATTTTTCCCTTGTTTGCACGGCTCTGGCTATGCAGGTTTATTGACACACGTATGTTTCTCTCTGAGGATCTTCTTTCTGTTCCCTGTCGGCAGGAAGCACTCTTCCTTGAGACACCCACGTAGTGACCTCTCTCCTCGCTTTCAAGTCGGCTCAGGGAGGCTTCTCACAACCCCTGTATTTCAAACCTAAGCTTCCCACCTACCTCCCAAACTCCTGATGTCCCTTACTCAGCTGTTTGTTTCCCAAAGTACATGACATACGATGCAATTTATTATAACATTGACTGTTGGGGTTTTTTTGCACAAGTAGATTGTAAGTGCCATAAGGACAAATATTTCACCTATTTTACTAATGGATGTATATTCAATACTTAGGGTAGTGTTCAACACATGAAAGATATGGTCCCCAAATATTTTTTGAGTGAATAAGTGGAATTATGAATAAATCTATCCACACTTACTATTTCTTGATTTTTCTACATCTTATATTATTTGTTGATACCTCAATTGCCACATGAACATGAAATTAAATATAATGAATTTTATAAATACCCAGTTTTCAGTGGATATAAAACAGCTAAGGAGGTACCACAGTGCTTTTGCCTAAAGAATATTTTTTTAAGTTTTGTGTCATGCTGGTGATGGACATCAACACTAGTTTATTTATGCTAGTTTTTACTGTTTAGCTATTATGTGTTAAGTATTATATTCAGTATTTTAAAATAAACATATCCAAGAAAGAGTAATTTTTTGGGGGGGAGGGGCAGAGGGAGAAAGAGAGAATCTTAAGGGAGCCTGCACAGAGCCCATTGTGGGGCTCAGTCTCATAACCCTGAGATCACGACCTGGACTGAAATCAAGAGAGACACTTAACTAACTGAGCCACAGATGGCCTCGAGAGTAATATTTTTTTTGAAAGATTTTATTTTTAAGTAATTTCTACACCCAACATAGGGCTCGGACTTACAACCCCGAGATCAAGGGTCACATACTCTACAGACTGAACCAGCCAGGCACCTTGAGAATAATAATTTTTTATAATCTTCAAAACACCACAACGCCTAGCCATGGAGACAGAGAGAGAGAGAGACTGAAGAATGGAGGGAGTGGGATGGGAAGAGAGAAAGGATCCGAGAGAAAGAAAAATACTGATTCAGAGAACTGTAAATGGCACATTTGGTTCCAATACTTAATATTTTCTTTGCTAAGACCATTGAAAAATCATCATTGTATAATACCTTGTAAACTGATAGCAGCATCTTTATTGTTTTTGACATAGAAACTTCATGTTTTAGGAGGAAAAATCCAGATCTTGTCCTGCTGCATTCTTGTTTCATTCTTTAGGCCTATCTAGAATTTAGCACATGGACATATTGTATTTATTATTCAGTTTGTCCTGCAGAGAAAATACAGAGTTCTTTTTTTTTTAAGATTTTTATTTTTTTAGAGCGTGCATGCACATGAGTGGGGATAGTGGCAGAGGGAGAAGCAGACTCCCCATAGAGCAGGGAGCCCAATGTGGGGCTCGATCCCAGGACCCTTGTAATCGTCCCCTGAGCTGGAGGCAGCCATCTAACCAACTGAGCCACCCAGGCACCCCTAGGAGATTTCTTGAATGCAAGAATATGGATGACATGTGAGTTACCGTTAAGTTTCATTAGCGACTTCCTTTTGCCTTCTAGGTCAAACAATAGGGTTCTTACTCTCTGGCTCCAAGACTTCCATTATAGGGTGTTTGATGAATGAACTCTTTTCCATTTTCCAACTTTTTAAAAAATGTTTTTTTTTAAGGATTTTATTTGTTTATTTGACAGACAGAGATGACAAGTAGGCAGAGAGGCAGGCAGAGAGAGAGGAGGAAGCAGGCTCCCTGCTGAGCAGAGAGCCTGATGCGGGGCTCGATCCCAGGACCCTGAGATCATGACCTGAGCCAAAGAGAGCAGCTTTAAACCACTAGGCCACCCAGGCACCTCTCAACTTTTTTTTTTTTTTTTTTTTTACCATATACCTGTTTACACTGCTTCCAGTCCTCTAGGCTGAAAGCTTCTTGAAGGCAAAGACCATATGTGTTTTGTTTATAGCAAATACCTGTCACCCAGCCCAATGATGTGCACATACTAGGTGTTCACTAAATAGATTCCTTGCATTTCAGACCTATTTGCTCCAAATCCACTTTGGGTGTGTCATTGCTACCTCCATGCCCTCTCCCGATATCCTCTCTTCACCAACCCATTTGATGTTTTCTCTTCCTGTAATTCATAGGATCCTTAAATCTCCGGCAATATGACAAAGGCTTTTTAGGATGAAACCTGTTCTTTACTGATCAGTCTCTGTGGTTCTAAAGTCATAAAATACTCACCCCAAACTAAGAACATCCCATTGTCTCAAACCCCTTAAAATAGGTTTCTTACATTCCTCCAACATAAATATTTTGTTCGTTGACACTTTGTCTAGGGTTATTCTCTCTATGGTGGCCCATGTTGGTGTTGATTCTCTGTAGCTCTCATTCAGTGATAGATTAAAGAAAAAAATGGAGAAGCATCCATCACATATTAAGACACTAAGCCTGAGTTCAATGATGAGTCAGTTCCTTTTCACAATTCAGAGACTGAGAACGACATTTAAAATGGTCCTATTACTGTTGCTAAGTCCTAATGGTAAGTGGTGAGGGCTGTCATGAAGGAGAAGAATGGGGAGCAGTGGAGCTGCCAAGTAAAGGAGGCCATCTGGGTTTTGGGAGAAGTCCTACAAGGTTTCCCAAAATAAATAAAATTGGAGCCAACACACAAACATGTGGGCATTTCATTCCCACAAGGCAGGTGCAGCATCTTTCTAACTTGAGAGCCTCTGGCACAGCAGAATTGTTGACCAAAGACGTGCCAAACAGACTCCATGTCATGTGTGCTTGGGTGGCACATTGCCTGCCCCAGATCTCCTGTATGGACACACAGTCTTGATTAACTTTCTTATTTCGGACCCAGAGTCCCACAGACTTTAGGGTCTGTGCTAGAGACCCATGTTGTGAGATAATAGAGCTGAATGATGGACAGAGTTTGCATTGCCCGGGCAGTTAATTACTCCTCCGCTTTCTGAGAGAGTGGGGAACAGATGGTAGATACCTTGACAGCAGATTCCACTATAAACCATGCAGGCTTGTAGGCAAGTCTGGACTGCTACCAATTTCCCACTGGATTTTTCTGTGTTTGGAGGACTTAGAATTTCTAAAACTACTTTGCCTTTGGGCAGGTCTTGTCCCAATGACAGGAACTTTCTTCTTAGCTTCTGTGTGGTAGGAACCTATTTTGAATGAAAGGCAGCCTCCATCAACCCACATGTCTTGGGTCATCCCACACCCGGTTAGTGCTGGGGATTTGGTCAGTGTGGGGAAGCTTTGTGCATTTTAATAGAAACAGCATGGCGTTCGTTACTCACTGGCTTCCCACCATCTGGATTTTCACAGCTCAGCAAGCATGGTGGGCTCCCCAGACTTAACCGGGAGAACTTAGCTCCTACAGAGAGCATGACTCAGTCCCTTTGAAGTCATAATTTTATGACGGACCCCATGACCAGTTGAAGGCAGGAGGATGCTCATTAGGCTGCTTTCATATCTGAATGGTCGAACAAGTAATGTACCATTTCCACACAGGGGAAGGGGGGAGAAACAAACCACTTCGATGCCGGGAACTAAGCAATTATGAACGAACTCTGGTCACGTGATAAACTGACATGAAAATGTGTGTGTGAGAGCTGGTGCACAGAGGCTGCGGGACCAAGAATCTTCTTTTTTTTTTTTCTCCCAGTTCAGCTGACATTAATAGTCTGGCCCCGTGCAAAGTGCTATGAGGAAAACAAAGATGGAAAGACATGTCTGTTAGTATGCATTTAGATGCAAATAACAGAAAATCTATCTGACAGTGGCTTTTACCACTTGGTATGTATTATTTAACAAGCTGAGACATAGGCTCTTCCTGAGGTAGGTTTTGCCATTCAGTGATGTCACCAAGGACATTGTCCCTTTCTTCTGTCATATTCAGCCTCCTGCCCTGGTCACCTCATGGTCACCTGATGGCTGTCACAGCTTCACGTATCATGGCCACATAAAATCACATGAGAAATCAGTAGTATGGGGGCTCCTGGATGGCTCAGTTGGTTGAGCATCTGACTCTTGGTTTTGTCTCAGGTCATGATTTCAGGGTCATGAGATGGAGCCCCATGTTTGTCTCCACGCTCAGTGGAGAGTCTACTTGAGATTCTCTCCCGCTCTCTTCCCCTCCCCCCTGCTAACACGCTGTCTCCCTCTCGCAAATAAATAAATCTTTAAAAAAAAAAAAAAAAAGCAGCTCTACACAAGGAGTATATCAGTGTAACCAGAAGACCACACCTCCCTTGCTTCCTTCCTTTTATTCAAGGAGAAAAACTTCTTCCCAGAATCTCTGCCTCCTTACCCCCCAGAAGACTTGCCTATGTGCCTCACAGACCATCTTTCATTCCCATTGCCACCCCTAGACACAAGAGAGTCTGGGAAGCAAGAATCTGGATTTTTCAGCCTCTGTAGTGGGAAACAGGCAAGGGAGAAAGACCTGGTGGGAGTAGCTAACTGAAAGTATCTGTCCTAACACCCTGCTTGCCCTTAATATGCTTGGTCTTCCCAGGCAGGCTGACATGAACCCATGCCCATTTTCCAGCACCGTGCTTGCCATTTGCATAGGAAGCAGCACTTGTGAAAAGATCTTGGGAATGGGGACTATTGGACCCTTCTACCTGCTTTCTTTGATGTAGGAGGAATACCAGCGCCAGATGGAAGTTAAAACCAATACGCACAGAATTCATTAATTCAAATGAAAGGAAAAGGATTCAGGATCTAAAGAGCAGGCACTGGTCCGGTGACAAGGGAATCAAGTCTGGATCAGTCAGTGAGTGTGTGTGATACGCACTGGACTGGTCAGGACTGCAAGCACGTGGCCTGTGTACTGGCTCCTTCCGTACCCAAGCCAGACATTCACCAACTGGTCGCCACAATCTCCGAACAAGCCCAGCTATGACATCAGAATCTTCTTCCCTGGGCAGCTCTTGCCAATAAATAAAACTAGTGAGCAAAATGAGATCCGCTTATTTTCACTGCTCAGTGCTTGGTATTTACTACTTCTGTCACTAGAACTGAGCTACAGGAATGTGAGAAATACACCAACTTAAGAAGCTAATGCTACTCCCGAACGAAGGACTGAACACAGTTCTGTTTCAGTACAAAGCAAATGTTGACTCCACGGGCCAAAAACCTTATGCATAAGCCAGGTTTGTGGTACGGGCTAACAAAGGCATGTTGGTGAGTTTTGTTTCCTGCCCCTCTGAAGACACAATTTTCAACAGTGATAATATCTAAACAGTAAGATTAAAAAATGAAATCTTTGACTCTCACTAGTGAGGAAGGAGCTTTGGTTCCCAACCGAACCCTATCCATAGAGACCAACAGTATGAAGCCTCTGTCCTTACATAATGGTTTTTAACATTTGGAAACTTCTCTATCATGGTTGGGCATCGTGGATACACCTCCACATGCATTGGTCCAAACTCCAAAAGCTATATGGCACAAAGAGTGAATTTTACTCTCTGGGAAATTAGAAAGAATTTTTTTTTTTTTAAGTCTACAGAAGCACTGAGATAAACGCTAAAATCTTCTATGCAGTTTGAAAACCAATGAAAATTGTTCACAGGTTAAAAATTATTCAAGGTGGATATTCCAGATAAAAAAAAAATTTATAAAATCCTGAAAAATTAGAAAGAAGATTATAATAAGTTAAATCATTCACATCTTACACTAAAACGTCATTCTGGACTCTGGCTGACAGACTTCGGTCTGGAATTGTGTGTGTGTGTGTGTGTGTGTGTGTCCTTATAGGAGTTAATTATTATTTTCCAGAGAGTTAGATTGTAAGAGAAATTTCATTTTATGTTTTAAGCATCATCTTGGTATTAAAGGGAGTTTTAATAAGCAAACATTGTTTTACCAGTTAAAAAAAAAAGATATATTTTAAAACGACAATACTTTTTAAAAATTGCAGTCATTGCATATGTACTGTTTTATTGCCTGATTTTTTTTTTTTTAATTTAGAGTGTATTAAAATTTTCAAAGAACTAGGCCATTTTGACCCAATCCCAGCAGGCATACTTGGGCACATCCTCTGTGGCCATAACCAGACCTCCTTTTATCCCCCTATTTTGATGGAAACTGTACTCCAACACACTATTTCATTTATCAAAACTTAACAGAGAAAACCCTATCCGAGAAAAATGGATGCTGACTTTGGGCTGTGAACCAGAGCCCAAGAAGGAGGCCACAGTTTTATGCAGATGGAAGGAGTAATTTTAATACCTGCTAGGAGCCTGAGACTCCCCTGTTTATTTAATGAGCCACAGAATAACTGCCAATGTAACTACAAGCCCCTAGGCAGTGACCACAAAGGGTACACATGCTGCCCCCTGTCCCTCGCTGTGCAACTCAGGACCCAGTCCCAATTAATCAGAGCCCTTCGTCCTGCATGTGACCTCCCAAATCCCACTCAACACAAACTTTCCAGCCACTACCGTGTTTCGCCATTGTCATCCACTGAGACACTTGTTTCGCATCTTGGCTGACCACCTCCTCCTCTTTGATACAGAAGCAGACAGATCTGCCTAGAGCCCAACTTACCATCCAGAAGACAGCCCAGTACTGAGTGGACAGAACTGGCTAGCTGACCTCAGTAGAGTAAATGACTTTATAGTATTACCTCCCAAATGTTTCTTAGATGAGAGATAAAACATTTAATGGGCTCTGAAGGCTAAATTGCATTACCTTCTCATCTGCATCTCTATGATTGATGTGAAGAGGCCAGTGCTCCTGACCTGGTCAGTAAGACCTTGTCCCACCGAGGATTTGGCTTTAGGTCCTCTCCAGGTTTAAACTGAGCCAGAATTTTATGGAAATTGTCACCCTGCTCTTTGGATGGTACATCACCTAATCGTTGTGCTCAGCCCAGGCATTGCTTGGACTCCAGCCCCGCGGGAGCAGTGAGAGACTAGGGCATGTGCTGGAGGTTCCCTCCATTTCTTCAGCCTCAACATAGGCATCTAAGGGCCAGGTCAGTTTCATTATTCAGGTAAATGGAGACTTGATGTAGGAATTTACTAGTCTGGAACCTTTGTAAGATGCAAAGATTGATTTAGAGAGAAAAACTCAGGCTTAGCGGTGAAATGGGGTTACCGGGCCACCATCTTGTGGAAATGAAATCAGCACACAGAAATGTGGAACAGGGCAAACATGTTACCTCCCGGGGTTTCCTTTTAAAAAATCATGTTAACTACATTTGACCTCCATAACTGCTTTTGGCCTCTGGTTTTTGTTTGAAGTCAAAAACATGTACTTCATCCACATCTCTATGGAACAGACGGGAAAATGCCCCAGTTTACAGCTTCTTATATAACGTGTGATTTCGCTCGGCATTTGATAAAATGAGTTGTCATGTACACATGTCATTTAAAGGTGAACGTCCTATTGAATTTGATGAATTGATTACTTTTGATCGTGATCTCAGATGAAGTTGTTGTCGTAGGGCTCGCTAGTTGATGGTTCCCGCCGTGTCTTCTCTATACTCAACAAGAGCTCTATACTCAACCTGCAGCGCCCTGGCTTTTCTGACTTCAGCTGCTCTACCCAGAGCCTGTTGCAGACAAGAGTATTTGTATCAGAAGTTTGAGTGTCCTGAAATTGGAATGTGGGGTGATTCATGAGGTTGGCATCAATTATTAAACAGTCCTAGATGAAGATCTGCAGAGATGGATGGGGCGGTAAGGCATTCTGGTTGCACCTACGGGCTTAGCAATGATAAATGAGTCCAGAAACATGAAAGTTCAAAACAGGTATTAACTCGAGCTGCAGTGGCCTGTGCTCTGAAGGAAGGTAGACAATAGCTGGTATAAACAACCTAACATACATACCACCTGAGTGGCAGGATTAAAATAAAGCTAAGGTCTTGGCAAGAGGACTAAAGAATTTGAGAATCCTGCCATGCCAATCAGCCTTTCTCTCACAAGTTTTTTTTTTTTTTTTTTTAAGTATTTATTTATTTGACAGAGAGAGACACAGCGAGAGAGAGAACACAGGGGAAGTAGGAGAGGGTGAGCAGGGAGCCTGATGTGGGGCTTGATCCCAGGACCCTGAGATCATGACCTGAGCCGAAGGCAGACGCTTAATGACTGAGCCACCCAGGTGCCCCTCTCTCACAAGTTCTTGAGGAAGGCATAGCACAAATAATTACAACACTTGGAAAATAAATGGGACATTTTTAGGAGCAGGGCCATGCCTGGATCCCTCGTAAGGCAGAGTTCTAATAACATGAGCTTGGATCATGTGCCTCGGCTGTGAGCTTGAGCCCTACCTTGTTCTGACCTGTGTACCCCCAAAAAGGAGAGTGAAGACATTTTCACAGAGAGTCTGGACAAAAGGACAAATGTGTATGTCGTCTCTGGGGGAGTGGAATTTTGTTTCCCTTGGGGTAACATTTTCTTGGAAACTGAGACAAAGACTGACCTTGGGAAAGGTACTTAACTCTTCCTTCAGATATCCAACTTCGCTAAAAGGGAAGGCCCATCTTTTGGTTCCCAGTGCACCTTCCAGAACTCTGGAGCCTGTGTCAACAGTGCTGTTAACAGGAAGGGTGTAGACTGAAGTTAAGCCAGTTGTTGGCCCCAAAGACCTCAATGTGACTCTGGTAACGAATGTACCCAGCCTCCCCACCCTTCTTTCCTTCAGGGAAGTGTTTATGTCTTCAGCAGTTTGAGAGCTTTGCCTCATGCAGAGGTACCTGACAGAAGCCTGAAGTGAGAAGAAATAGCCACGTCCATTTCAGCTTCTGCGCAAGTCAGGAAGCTTCGTGAATAGCCCCGTTGCTCAACCCTCACTGAAAAGCCAGAAGCAGGAACTAGTGTTAGAATCATATCCTAGCGCTCAAGTGCTTTCGAAGGACATTCTGAGGCAGCAGCAAACTCTGAACAGCCTCCTTCTCTCCTCTTTACCTGAAAGTGCTTTGCTAACATACATACACTCCAACAAAGGAAAGTGGTCTAGTAATTCACTTGTGGTGCCGGCTTCCCAGCCTTGCTGGGCTTGCTTTCTCCGCAGTGGGGCACTTGTTACCAAAATGGGCTTCTGAACTTGGATCAGGAACAGAGTAACCACACAGCTTAGACTGTCTTTCCTTGAAGTTGCCTTCATTTGGAGGAGTCTCCCTGAGTGGACAGACTAGAGTTCTAGTTGAGATCATCGGTAAGGAATGGGGTGGCCTTTCCTGAAGAAAGACTTGGTAGACCAGAAGTCATAGATTCGTGACTCACAAAACATATTCAGCCCACAGACTAGATTATTTTTTTTAATGTCATGGCTTTGAAAAAAAAGTTGACAATATGTAAAATTGAAATGATTGAGTATAAATATTATTTTAAAAAACTTTTTAAAATGGAAGAACCCAACAACACATGAAATATTTCATATCCACAATTGGTGTAAGCTGAGTAGCCACTTACCCTTAAGAGGGGCCACAGGCTTTCTACCTCACCTGGTTTGCTTCACACCCTGGCTCCGCATGGCTCTGTGGGGCTTTGAATTTGCTGCCCCTGAGGTCAGACATCTAAGAGGCCAAAACAGGAAATCATGAATTGTTCTGTTAAATATGCCCTGCTTGAAAATGGTTGTGGCCTGTGCCTGCTCGTTTTACTTCTGCACAAAGAATGACCATTAGAAGCATTTTCACATATGGAACAGGGTAATTCCATGCAAAGTGGAGAATTTTACACAACTTACCTGAATAAACCAGTCATACAAAAAAAAATCCTGAAATGATATTAAAGTGAGATTTGAGATTTGAATTATTCAGGAGTAATTGCCTTCGCTTTCCACCTCACTGTTTCCCCCTTTGCTTTCCTCACATGGACATAATCTTGAGAATGTTCCTCTGTCAAAGGCCATCGTCATAATTCCCCTGCCTCTTTTTTTTTTTTTTTTTTTAACTCATTTGCACTCTTGGTAGCAATTGTTGGAGCCCTGCAGGAGAATAATTGCAGAGGAATTAACCTCTGACATTTTTTCTAAAAATAGCCCTAATAAATCCAATCATAGGTAATTTACCTGTCCGTGCTCCTCCAGGGTAACCAGGGTTGAAGAAAGACCTGGCAGACTGGCATTCCTTCAGCAATTATCTGTGATCTGGGTTCCTGGCGCCTGTGTATTTTCTTCGTTCTGAAATACAGAGTACAAATTGCCCTGTCCCCTCTGACCTCGTGACCCTGTTTCTCAGCACCTTGCTCCTGGGGTTGGAATAAGGCTGTGCTCTTCCAAAAGGGTGTGTTGGGCTCTCCAGGAAAGAGGGAGCATGGGTCAAGCTGGAGCATTTGTGGGGACCCTCCTGAATTCCTGCCTCCTCGTGTCCCAGTGAAATCCTGCTCCGTCCCTTCATTTTCCATGTCTGAGCTTCCAGGCCCCTCCACCCATGTGTGTCACAGCCCTCAGCCCCGCTCTGAATAGCCATGCCTGAAACCTGTTTGGGGAAGTTTCTCTGTGTAAAAGGAAGGAGAATGCAAAAAATCCTGGGTGGGTCCGTGGGGGGTGGGGGTGGGGTAGAAATTCTCCAAAAAAAAAAAAAAAGCCATTTCCTAGAGCCATTAAAGAAATGCGTTATCTCTTGCCCCTAACAAAAGGGTCTGCATGTGTTTTTCCCTTTTGTTCTCTCCAGATGTTCCAAGAGCCCACCCTGCAGTGTGGGCATCTCGGAAATTGACTTTCTCAAATGCCATTTCTCGTGGCGCTTAAAATACAGAGCATCAAATCCTTGTAAATTCCACTGCAGAGACAAAGCCTAGAGCCCTTCAATGCACAGAAAAGTATATCTATTATCTATCGTTTCAAAGTAAGTGTGCAGTTACTTTAATTGCCTTTGTCTTCTCCTTTTCAGCTGACATTATCTCTACGGTAGAATTCAACCACACGGGAGAATTACTAGCGACAGGGGACAAGGGGGGTCGGGTTGTAATATTTCAACGAGAGCAAGAGGTAAGTGGCAGTGAATGCAAAATGCCCATTTTCTTCTCTTTTTAAAGGAGGTCTCCTACTGTTCCTTAATCCTCATGTGTCGCCCTAAACCTTGCTGCTTTGCTAGCAAACTAAAAACTGCCAAAAAGTCATTAACATCAACAGTTCCACATTCAGGCTCCTAAAAGCACCTAATAATAGAGCCTTTTCTGGGCATGGCCTAATCTGGCCCAACCTGGGTGTTGCACATTGAAAATGACCTCACTTCCCATCTGACCTGTGAAATTCCATGGCTGTTTGTTGAGCCGAGAACTCCTCTTTGAGTGGGATTTCTCTTCCAGCCATTGAAATAAGGTCTCCCGATTTCAGGTATCCTGCAGAATATGTAGGAGGGAAAAAAAACAAAAAAACAGCTCTTTGCCAACAAATGTGAAAAGGACACCTGGGGTCCGTAGAGAAGATAGCGTTAGCTCATCCTCCCGAAGGGAGTGAGATCCCGCCAGGTGTCATCTCGACGATGCACGTGACCAGTGCTTCACTGCAGGTGTCACAAAGGTCCCTGGAGCTCCGTGCTCTGTGCATGCTGACCAGGAGTTTGAACTTCCAGTGAATTGAATCTCAAAAAGCCCATTTCCTACTGAGACTTGGTTCTCACTAGGAATTGTTTCTCTTTTTCATATAAATTGAGGGTTTTTTTTTGGTATCTGCTTCTGTTTTTGTCAGAAGGGAATTTCGGCCCAATCTGATTTCCTTGGCCTCCCCTGGCATGGTCCCGGAGCTTCCAGCAGGCCCGTGTGTGTTCTAGGACCTCTCCCATCTGTTACCGCCTGCCTTGCAGATTCACCAGGCCCAGGGCAGGGGGAGGCCCACTGCAGGAGGAAGGTTTCACAAGAGACTTCCCAAGCAGTTGAAAGCCTGATTTGTGCCTCAAAGCCATTTATGTTCCCCCTCCCCTCAAAAAAAAAAGGAAAGCCTCATTTAGAGGTGATATATTTGGTAATTGCACATTATTTGCAATTAATTTCTATGAGGGCATCATGATCCCTCGGGGTTCTGTATAAATTCAAGTGTTCAGCATTAAATCAGGCACCAGGCCTATTCCATTGGCCCTGGAAACACGAAAATGTGGTTGGCAAGTAGGAACTAATAGCTCTTCGTGACCTGGAATTTTTCCTGCTTTTCCAGAGCTGCCGAGTGCTAATTGGTCTGGCACATACTACACACACTTGACAGTCTGATTTGGATGGTAGCAAATCAGCATTCTTATAAATTTATTGTTAAGGTGGACTGGCTGTCTCCGTAGTGTAAGCAGGATATCAGCATTTAAAGTCCTTTTAAAACTGATTTTCAAAAACCTTCTTCTGTCTTAAAAGAAAACCCAATTAGGTCCATAGTGATGATAAAGAAGAACCAGAGCCACTATTTAACATAAATTACCCTTTATGGGTAGCAGCACATTGCCCATCTTAATCCGTGCCACAATTTCCGGTAGCTCTTATAGGTTTCACCTGTCTTAATTGACTGACCTCTTTGGGAAGCCTGAGTCGGTAGTAGAAGGGGGACACATATTCCAAAGGAGGATGGTTTTGTCCCATAAATAAATAGACGTCGATGAAAGGAGCGTACAGTTGGGTGTTCTGCTTTGTGGTGAGACTTGGGATTGGAATGAACGCGAAGCCTGAGAAGCAAAGCCAGGAGACAACATGGAAGTCAGGCCTGCTTTTGACTTGTGTGATGCACGCTCCACCCCTGGAGAATTTGCTCCTAGGACCCTCAAAATATGCTCAATACAGACCATCAGCACCATCACCCATCAAGTTGAGTACATGGAGACTTGGGTTTGGATGTTCAATATCCATCCAGAAATATGATCTTTTTTTAATTGAGCGTTTTCTTCAGAATCCAGCTTCTGCAACACATACATGTTCAGTAAGACCCGAATTTGAATTCGTGAGGACAGTTTTGCAAAGCCTGAATCTGGAAGCTCTTGGTGATACGGTCCTAAAACACCTGAAATAAAAACTCCCTCTTCTTTTTTCCCTTCTCCTTTTTCTTTAACACCTTCTTTGTCCTCCTCTCCACCCTTCTTCTTACCCTTTCCCCCTTCCACAGATCCTTTCCTTTAAAGTTTCGTTATAGCATCTTAATGTAGTTCCCGCTGTGGGCACTGTGCATAAGGGAGCTGGGGGGAAGCAGGGGCGGGCGGAAGGGGTAAGTCCAACAGTCCTCCCAGGGACTCCAGTGGCATCTCTGTACTCAGGTCTGTTTTGTCGCTCATGTCGGAAGAAAATGGGGGGAGGGAGAGATCTGATGACCAAAACTGCTGTGTATAAGCTGTGTGACCTTGGAGAGGTCGTTTTAGTACCTCTGAGTCTCTCTTGTCCATTTTCCTGCACTGCCGACCTCTCAGAGGTTCTCTGAGGTTCTCTGAGGATCTGGTAAGATGTTAAAAGGCCAGTGAAAGGTACAGATGCCATAGCTTTGGAGTCTTTGTGAGGGATTAATAGACGTGTGGACTTAGGTGTGGGATGGCTCACTCCAAAGGGTGTCCAAGACATCCATTAGGACATAGAAAGAAAAGATTAGAATTTCTAGTGATATGTATTTCTAAATGATCCTATTTTAATATCTATTCCTCTGTGTATGTTATATATACCATGTATTAGTGCAGAAGTTCATGCATATAATTTATAAATAAATAGTTTTATATTGAAGGTCCCAGTGTTGACCAACAGAGGGGTTCGTGATCAAATGCTGGGGAGGCCAGTAAGCTAAGGTAAACTTGTTGCCTTGGTTCTGCCCTCATTCTACACTGACATGGCCTGCCCATCCCACCCCAATGACTCTGCCCCCAAAAAGAAGGAATTGGTGAATTTGTAGTTGGCTTACGTGATTTCATCTTCTGTGTGTGTGTGTATGTGTTTTTTTTCTCTTCCTACAGAGCAAAAATCAGGTTCATCGTAGGGGTGAATACAATGTTTACAGCACATTCCAGAGCCATGAACCCGAGTTCGATTACCTGAAGAGCTTAGAAATAGAAGAAAAAATCAATAAAATAAGATGGCTCCCTCAGCAGAATGCAGCCTACTTCCTTCTGTCTACTAATGGTATGTGGAGGTGACTTTGCCTGTTTGGTATTTGTAGAGATAAAATCAGCAAACCATGTATTTCAATCTCTCTGGGGCTCAGTTTTTCTTATTGCCTTGCAAGCTGTTGAAAAACTTCCAGACTGCGTTTGCAAGATGTCTACCCGAGTACTTGGCCCAGGATAGGCCCCCAGTACATAGCACTTACTCTTTTCAAAAATAACAAATTTATGACCAAATTATGTGAGAGACCTATTATCCATAGCTTTCGATAATGCAGATGGTTTCCAGGTGTTTTTAGAATATGACTTCCTTTCTTAAGATTTACTCAGTGTTCTGGGAAGACATTTCAGAAAACTCAATATGCCATCCCTATGAGTTTGGCATACAGAGTAGGAATTATTAATCCCTGAATATATTTGGGGGTTTGTAAAGGAGATGGCTGTGTCTCTCTTACACCATCAAGTTCTAGGCCAGGAGCACAGGTCAAGAAGAGTGGGGAGCCTACCAAAGAATAGACCAAGAAGTGATTTGTTCTTCTCTCCCTCCCTCCACACTCTTCCGATACCGTTTGTTGTTTTAGGGGGAGTTGATAGAACTAGGTCAGAGAGAGAGGACATAGAGGGTTGGATAGAGATTCGTATTAATATGGTAAACCTTTATACAGTGGAAAGACCTACCCTTAAGGTTCATTAATACCCTTGCTGAAAGAAGCCATCTACACTCAGAAAAGTTCAGAATAAAATCATATACTAAAGGGCACTAATTGACTAGCGTAAAATTAAGAAGATTAATGTATAAAAATTGAAAACCCTCTATCAAGCAAATAAGCTGAAGAATGCTTCATTTCATCCTACGTGTGAGTCTGCCTAGGAGGAATATACATTTAAATATAAGTCAAGAAGCTAGGAATTTGCTTTGTGCTGATCCCCAGCACTGACAAGGTATTGCTCACATGTATGTAATATGATCAGACATATATTAGTGTCCCTGAAGTCAGAAAGGAAACACATCGCAAGATTTAGCATGATTAATTTTGGATCGTGCATGCTGAGTGTCTTGTAGATTTGCTCCTTTTATCATTTTTCACTTTCTAAAGTTTTTACAACAAATTTTATTTTACTCTTCTGAAAAGGGGGGGGAGAAGTTTTTAACATATATGAACCCAAACTCTCTTGATTATAAAGCCAGGGTCCAAGTCTAGACACTCGCACTTCTGAAATAGCCAGTTTGAGGCTATCCGTGTGGCTTATGTCAACATGACCAGATCTCCACTCATCTGTTTTTCCAGATTCTCAGTACTTTAATTCTTTCTCAGAACTGTCTGTATTGTTCACCCTACTTTTCTCACCCCTGATTTCTTGAAAGCCAGACCACATGAATATTTCCTCTTTTTTGTTTGTTTCGCTGGTAAATGCAAAATAGGCTCTGCCTATCCAACCCTTTAGAATAAAAGAGACTTCTGATGATGTTGGCTTAATTGTTTCAGGCAGAGGTAGATTGTCTGAGTATCTGCTCTGTCTAGCTGACTTCATATTATGAAATTTACCCTATTGATTATTACTATAGAATCCAAAGACTTATTAGCTGCTTTGAGGGGGGAGGGCGATGGGATGGAAATCATTGAAATGCAATGAAGATTAATTATATAGCATAATGTTCTGTTAATTGAGTTTTTAAATAGTTTTTTGATTAACAAGGATATTATCTTCCCATTTGGGATGCTATTTCATATGCCAACAGCATCTCAAAATGATTCTTAGAAGAAAAATTCCCATGTTCTTATGTGATTTTCTTTTTTGTACTAATATTGAGGTTGAGAATTCCCCTTAAGCCAAATAGGTTAACATGCAAAAATTAATGAAAGACAATTGGAATTACTGTACAAAAGAGAAAATGAAGATAGATGATAAGATTGTGTTTAAAAGCTGCCACAAGTAATGATAAACTACTCAGAGAGCGAGCCAGAAAAAAGAAAAAGTCATTACTCATAGTAACAGCCACATGTTTCTTACACTTTTTTATCCACAAAGCTTCAAGATACTAAGTCAAGAAAAATTGTGTGATAATAAAGTCGAGAATGACTCCAGGCAACCCAGCCATAGGGAATTGGATTGAATTCGCCATCAATTATCTTTTAAAAAAAAAAAAAAAAGTGCTTATCTCATTACAGTTGGGTGTAGTTTTTATGTTCTGCTGGCATATATTTTCAACTTTATCATTTTTCATGAAAAATAAAACCAACATTCCATTGTGAATCTAGACTTTGAAATTACTTGGCAGGTGAAAACACATTGCTTTCTACTTCTAGCTTTCTACTTCTGTCTTAATTCTTATAATGAGAGGGAAAGATATACTTGATTTATTCTGCATGCTACCGAAATAGTGTGTGTTCATCATAAAAACAAATTAGAAAAAAAACAGGGAAGCAAAAAGAAGAAAATACAATGTTTACACCTAGAAAGAACCAGTATTAATGTCTTTTAAAGAAAAAAGCAGAGATGTAGATAAATGGATAAATCTTTTTGCTTCTTAACAAAAATGAGATTAATCGGGGCGCCTGGGTGACTCAGTGGATTAAGCCGTTGCCTTCGGCTCAGGTCATGATCCCAGGGTCCTGGGATCGAGCCCCGCGTCGGGCTCTCTGCTCCGCAGGGAGCCTGCTTCCTCCTCTCTCTCTGCCTGCCTCTCTGCCTACTTGCGATCTCTCTCTCTGTCAAATAAATAAAATAAAATCTTTAAAAAAAAAAATGAGATTAATCTGTACGCTGTTCTGCAGCAAGATTTTTTTTTACTTAATAATATAACACTTAACAACAGGAATATCTTCCTGGTTGTTAAATATTCTTCTAAAATATCATCACGTTTTCAGTGACTGCATAGCATTCACTTGTATGAGTTTTCCATAATTTACTGATAAATCTCCCTTTATTTGACCTTTAATTATTAACAAATTCTTATTATTTTAAAGTAGATATTTATAGGACTAGATGTTAGTATGGATAGGTATGATTGGGAAAAAAGCATATTATAAACTATGCATAGCACATTACATATATTAAAAGGTGATATAATTGCACACACAAATATAATGAAAGGATGTATACAAAATTTTCCTGATAGTGTTCTTTGTCTAGCAGAATTGAGGGAAATGTTAATTTTTTCTTTTTTTTTTTCCACTTTCTGGCTCATTTTTATTTTTTGCAATTATATTTGCCACTTGTGTAATACAAGAAGGAAATGAGAAAATACAAAATCTGTGTATGCAGTATTGCTACAAGTTTGTACCCCACCCCCCCAAAAAAAACGCAGAGAAAAAATACAAGTATCTCTGTGAAACATTAACAAGGATTATCCCTGACCAGAGAGATTATATATAGTTGATTCTTTTTTTTTTAAGATTTTATTTATTTATTTGACACAGAGAGAGATCATAAGTAGGCAGAAAGGTAGGGGGGGGGTAGGCTCTCTGCTGAGCAGAGAGCCTGATGTAGGGCTCAATCCCAGGACCCTGAAATTATGACCTGAGCCGAAGGCAGAGGCTCAACCCACTGAGCTACCCAGGCGCCCCGGATTATAGTTGACTCTTACTCTTTATGTTCTACCTGTGGTTTCTCTATTTCCCTGTGTTGCAATGTATTGTTCATAATAAGAATAAAGAAGAGGAGAATCGCCTTGCAAAGGGGACAGGATATATTCCAAAACCCAGCAGTAGGAAATATTGGGTGTTAAACATCACTGATTTGCATTGTTCTAGTCACAGCTGACCAGTCACTAATCCAGCCACTGCATAAAGCAGGGCTTTTGTTTCATTTTCTCACCCTGAAATGCAGCGCCTGCGGGCACAGGGCATCCAAAAAGGGTAAGAGCCGAGGACTGCCGGCGTATGGACAGGAAGTGCAGAAATTCCACTCTGGGGCTGGGGAAGGCTTCCCTGCCTTCTGTCCCAGTACAGGCCGAGGGAGCACATGGTTCAGGGCACACACACCTTACACTTAGCAGCCTGGCCAGATCTGCCAGCACACATGACCAGCTGGAGTTGTCCCCAGATAATAGGAAACAGGGGCACTGACCTGTTAAAGTAGCCTTGGTTGCTGAAAGCCGACTTCAGGATGGGGTACATTTCAGACTTCTGAAGGCCAGGTCTTTGGCAAGGAGATGTGGAGAAGGGGGATGAGGGGATGATGGAGAAAGGGAACCCTACTAGAGGCTGGGGGAGAGGCGGCTTATCTCCCCACAGTATTGCAGAGGAAACGGGATGTGCTGACATCACCACAGGATAAAACTGTCACAGTCACAGAGCAACATGTTATTATCAGAGAATAGTTGCCCCCTTTGCAAATTCTAATAACAGCCGCCCTTTGCCAACCATTGTTAGCAGGCCACCCCTGTGTTCAACACTACATGCCCAGTGTTCCATTCCGTCTTCCTGAGAGCCCCGGGGGGAAGGTGCTGTTTTCCCCAACTGACAAGTAAAGAAACCGAGGCATAGAGAAGTTAGGTGCCTTTATTTATAAGGTTGAAATATTTGGGACATACTTATACTAAAAAGTCATTTGTTGTTTCTCGGAAGTTCACACTGAATGGGGCATTCTGTGCTCTTTTTCCTGATAAATCTGGTGCTCCCGTTTGTCACTTGAAGAAACTATACACCTGCTCCCTGGGAATCCCTGTCCTTGGCCATGTGGCTGGCTGGAGAGGGAGTGAGCGTCTGGCCCAAGCTTGTCTGGTTCCCAAGCCTACCCCGTGCAGGCCAGGCGCAGAGCAAGATACAGAGGAGGAAGGCGTTCGAGTCCCTGCCTCCTATAAGAAAACCTAGAATGCATACAAGTAATGAATGCAGGACCCGTTCAGGAAAGTCTGCAAAGGCACGTGGCCCACACCTTGATCTGATTGGCCCAAACACGTTTTCTTAGAAATGGGATCAAAAATCTGCTGGTGGGGTGTGCCATCTCCTGCCACCCAGAGCCCCCAGCCCCTCTCACTCGTTCCCCCTGCCTGCCTCACCCCCGTACCCATTGGAGATCTTGCCCTGCTTTATTGCTATGGCGAATGACAGGTGTCAGCCAGTGATGGAAAGTACTGGAACAGCACACGGGGGAGAAAGGCAGTTTCCAGCTGGGGGATTCCAAGGAGACTGCAAGGGGAAAGGAGCTTTTGGATGAATGTTCTTACCACTTGATATCTCTGAGTACGGCTAGCAAGATGCATGGTATAGATGGGACTCACTCGTTCACGCACCTAATAGTTACTGAACATACTGTGTCCCGGGCGCCGTTGTACGTGCTAGATGTGTAGTAATGGACGAGACAGAATCCCTGGCTCTGGCGAGCTTACATTCACATGAGGGAGAAGAAACAAAGCCGTTATCACAGAGTTAGTAGCAAGACGAGGCCCTGAAGCCGGAGGAGCAGGCGAAGAGAATGGTGGGGACATTCTGATGCCGACTGGCTCAGAAAGGCCCCTCTAGGGGTAGAACATGAACAGAGCAGGGTGAAGGAACAAGTCACGTGAAGAAGAGGGTCAAGGGCTTTCCAGGAAAAGGCAGAGCTAGTGCAAAGCCCAAGGCAGGAGTGGGGACAACAGGTATGGGGACTGTAGAGAAGCCGTGTGGCAGGAGCACAGGGCGAGGGGGGCAGAGGGGCAGACAGTGAGACCCAAAGGGTGAGGAAGTGTGGCTCACCAAGGGCCCTTCAGGTCATGGCCAGGACAGTCCTTGCTTGGGTGGGACACAGAAATGGGGGTACCTACCTCTCGGAGTTGTAGTGAGCATTAAATAAATTTTCCATGACCAGTGCTAATAACATAGTGACACAGCTAGTTCTGTATATGTGACTGCTCTTGTTCAGTGTTTAATAAATATTTTTGTTGAAAACAATTTTACTGAATGAACCAAAATAAAATATAAGCTCCAGATTTCATAGGCCATCATCAGGAAAACCACTGGTCTAGGCACAATATATGGTTTTGTTCTGAAACATGAGCTCTGCCTCCAGACAGCATGAGGTGATGCCCTGAATCCTTGACCTGACCAGCAGTTCCTTCCGTCCTCACCTCCACCTCCCCCTGCTTCCCCCACCCCACCCCTCCACACACAAAACTCCCTGACAAGCTGGTTTTCATTGTAATTTGGTTTCCTCTGGCTGCCCTCCACAGATAAAACCGTGAAGCTGTGGAAAGTCAGCGAGCGTGATAAGAGGCCAGAAGGTTACAATCTGAAAGATGAGGAGGGCCGGCTCCGGGATCCCGCCACCATCACAACCTTGAGGGTGAGTCCCGGGGCAGTTTTGGCCCCTGTCTTTTGCTTCTCTTGGTCACCGGGCACCGAGGAAGGACTCCCCGGTGTGGCTGTGGGCTGCGTCCTGCTCTTGGTTGCAACCGTCATGTGTGAGTGAAGGAGATAAAGCAGAGGTAGGAGGAGGACAGGTCTGAGCTCTGATGACTGCAGAAGCGTGTCCTTCCTTTATGTCCCCAGGACTGGCCATGTGGCCACTGTCGTGCCTTACTGTATCCTCAGCCTCTGTCTGCTCTCCATCAAAAATGTTCTGAGTGTCTTTTGTATTCAAGGGCAGGGGATGGGACTATCCACATGGCAAGCTGGAATCTTGTGATTCAGAATGTGAACTTGTGAATGTAATGGGCCTGGGTTTGAATTCTGCTCCTCACCAGAATCTCATGTGGTCACTTTAACCCTTTTGAACTTTGGTCAGGCAAGTTATTTGTAGATTCTCTGTGTATACAGCAAACCTCATACTTGACTAAAAATGTGCCGCGGTTGGAAAGCCCTCTTTCCATGGCTGGTCTTCAATATGTGATCTCGCCTGTTGGTCTAAATGGTTCCCTTCTTGCCCTCCAGAAATCCACAGTCCGGTAAAGAAGAGATTTGTAGGTCTACTATAAAAATACTTATGGCACGAAATAGAGTAAGATAAATGCAGGGAGTGTCAGAGTTTTGTCAATGGAGGAAGAAATTATATTTGACTCTGGGAGACCAGGAAAGGTCTCTTAGGAAAATGGTGTTAAAAATGGATTTCTAAAAAGCAAACTTTTAAGAGAAGGCTCTCTGGATGGGTTAGAGGGGTTCAGGACTCGGTGGTGAGTGGTTTTGGATGTGTTTAACATGAGAGGCAAAGCAGGCACATGCTGAGACCAGCCCTGGCCCCGAGGGGCTTTCAAAACTGTGTCAGATACGTGCTTTCAGATACCAGCTGCTCTACTGAAGACCAAAAACCGAAAAGGCATAGCGCAGCCCATGCGCAGAAAAGAGGTTGTCACTCGAGGTTTAGAAGCAGATACGGGAGCTGAATGATCAGTGTGTGCCCATTAGCTCGCTTGTTTATTTGTTCATTAATTCCTTTGTTCCTCTCTTTATGCAGCAGATGCTTTTTTTTTTTAAGATTTTATTTATTTATTTTAGAGAGAAAGTGTAAGCAGGGGGAAGGGCAGAGGGAGAAGGAGAGAATCTCAAGCAGGCTCCCTGCTAAGTGCAGACCCCAACATGGGGCTCAGTCTCATGACCCCGAGGTTGTGATCTGAGCTGAAACCAAGAGTCAAACACTCAACTGACTGGGCCACCCCGGTACCCCCAGCAGCTGCTTTGTGAACACAGCCTCGTTGCTGGCCACAATGCTAAGCTGTCTGGTGTTTACCCTGTACTCATGGGTATCTGGTCTTCAGTCTTCTGAGCAAATAAGCATTGACTGGCTCTGTTTCCTCTTGTCAGCCTGTGCCTCCAGCCTAAAGAACGGCCATGCAAATCTTCCGTATCAGGCTGGCCCAATGCTCTAAAGGCTTGGGGGTTTTGCAGAGCCAAGGGTAGGGTAGTGAAGAGTCTGGACACTGAGTCAGTCTGTCCTGGGTCAGAACTGTGGTTTCCATTGCTTTCCAGCTGGGGACCTTGGGCATATTAATTAAAGTCCTTGTGCCTGCCAAGTCCCTGTGCATTACAAGGATTCACTGTTTCCTGGGATTTTTGTGAGAAATCCACACTGTCTTGTGTGTGCCAAAGTGCTTATCCTTAGAGTGTCTCACTCCCAGAAAGCACTCATTAATGTTTGTCCCCTGCTGTTGGTATGATATTATCTTCATCATTATCGTTATCATAGCTGTTATTACTCCCTACTGATATGAGAAAGTTCATATTCTTTTCCTTTTCATGTACTTTTTATACTGTTGTACTCAGTCCACAAGCAAATCACTGATACCTAGTTAGTGGCAGACAATCTGCTAGCTGCCCAAGGGGAATAAGATCATCTTTGGCCCCATGGAACTTAGCAATCCTGTGGGTGCCACTGGGGGGTTCACACTATGACCTTCTGCCCGGATGTCACCTTGACTTTGCTCTGTGGACAGACCCTCTCAGATGCCATCTGTAGTTCCTGGCGTCCCTGGCATCCCATAGGATTTTGTATGCCTGTGGTTGGTGCTCAGAGATGTGGCCCCCATGATGAAGAGAAGGCCTGTGTGTATGTTTCCCTTAGAGCAGAGATGTTGAATCAGGCTCGGTACCCATCAAACATGGAAGGAGGCCTTGAGGTGTAGTTGCAAGTTAGAAAACCCTAATTCTGGTTCTTGCTTTCATCTTAACCAGCTGTGTGACCCTGGGCCAGCAAATCACATTTCTTCTGTCCAGGCTTAGTTTCCAGGCTGCCACACAAAGGACTAAAGAGTCTGTGCTCTTACATCCACCGTGCGAGCTCCGGATTCCCGGGACCCGACCCCAGTGATTTCCCTTCAGCAGAGGGAGGAGATCCAGTGAGATCTACGTGTTTAACACAAGCTCATCAGGGTTGAGACAGGGGTCTGTGGTCACTGGAATTTATCATCTCTAAGGCTCCCCTGAGCTATCATTTTTTTATGGGCCTCTGCTACTTTTCAATCGTTTCAATAGTTATTACATCAACTTGAGAGACACATTTGCTATAATAATGTAAATACCCATATTTGATTTCACCCAATCTACTTTCCTAGGCTTTCCAGTATCCTACGTTTCAGTGTAATCCTCCACACTGCGGCTTTCTTTGGATGAAAACACTGAAAAGGCCAGCCTCCTTTCCGTTTTGATTCCAGTAGTAGAGGAAAAAAAACCGCCAACATCCCTGAAGACCGTAGATTCAGAACAATGACTCCAAACAGAGAATGAGCTGACATGATATTAATCAGACTGTAATTTACTAACATGCTCCTCTCTCGAAATTTGCATTGCTAGCACTTGTGGCGTTTCCCCCCTCCCTGTCTTACGATTACCTCTTGCTCACTTTTCATACTTTCCAGTTCTGTGTGGGTCTTGAGAGTGAGAACATTTAATAATCCCCGACAGCTAATTAATCCTCACTGAGTAATGAACCTGTTCCGTTTCAGTGCTAGGAGCCTCAGCTTTTCAAAGCAAGAATGTGGCCTTTTTTTTCTTTTTTTCGCAGAAGAGATAGCCTTGTAAATCCAATCACTCACTATCCAGAAAGGCTATGAGAAGCACTTCTATGAAAACCATATTGACTGCTAAGTATATAGCATTCAAAGCAATACTCATGATGATAATTTAATAACAAAACCTTAGTGCTGTAAAGTGCCATTTATATCACCAATGTTTTCTTACCTAATCCCTTGATTTACCTTCAGAACAGCCAGGGGAAGGGCCAGTGAAAATGCTGGTATCTAGTATTTACTGAGCATTTATTATATCCCATGCATCGTGCCGCACACTGTGTCTGCCTTAGCTGTCACCCGCGGTAGAGTTTGCTATCAACTACCCATTGTAGAGATGAGGCTCAGAGAGGTTAAGTAATGTGCACAGGGTCACATAGAACTGAGAACCAAATCTTGATCTCCTTTGCCATGGACCTGCGCCCTTAAATCTGGTGCAGACTCAGAAAGAGAAGTGACTTGCCCAATGCCTGCCAACTGGTGATTCCAAGGCTGGGACTAAAAATCAAGAGCTATCGCTCTAACACTTGAACACACACGTTGGAGGATTTGAAATGGCTTTCTTCCTCATTAGTACCATTATCATTCCAGATCAGGATGCCTGTCTCTCTCTCTCCCTACCCATTCCACCTTCTCTCCTACCTCCACATTCATACACAGTGGGTTTTCAGATCCCTGACCCCAGTGTGCAGGAGCAATGACCCTGGGGTCTTCAGGAGTTCTGCTTAGCAAGATTCTCCTGGCCTTCCTGTCCAGCCTCCCACTAGCAAGATGTAAGCAGCCCTCAGAGCCCTTTCTAGGCAACAGAAACTCATAGCTGTAGTAACTTCATCAGCCTGGGATGGGAGCTGGGTGGTGAGAAATCACACTTAGCATATTCCTCCCGGCAGGAGGAGCCTGGAGTTATTATTTGCCTCATTATGGTTCGCTGCCAGTGCCCTGGGAACCTAGGCCAGATTGGAATGTTTTTTAACCAGTTACAAATGTAGATATCAGAAGGTGTGATCTCCCACGCTGTGACTTGCCAAAACTGAAGGGGCTGTGATGAATTCCAGTTTTCTAATGGAGTTTACCCAAATATTCCTTGCAGCTAATAATAATAATAATAACAACAACAACAATGGCCATGTTTATTAGGTGCTTACTCTATCCCAGATGTTGGATTTCATATCCTTAGGTCATGTAGTCTAACAGTAACTCTGCCGGGTAAGTTCTCTTATTCTCTCTGGATCATCCAAAGCCTGCCTCCTCTGAGAAGCTCTCCTAGAATTCCCTAGGGAAAATCATACACTGGGGTCTTCCCTTTCACCCTCGGTGGCCTTACCCTGCCCCTTCTCGCTGGTCTGTATCCTTGCCTGAGATATCACCCGTGTATTTGCTGCTGGTCCTCCACCTCCCCTCCACCTCCAGGAAAGCAAGAGCCACACTGGGTTTTCTTCCCGCAGCCCCAGCACCTACAACTCATGGGATGTGGTAGGGCCACATATTTGTCAAATGAATGCATTACACAGAAGTGGAAACAGCCTTAGCGAGGGCAAGGATCTTACCCACGATCTCATGGCTAGCAATGGCAGAACTGGGATGCGAACCAAATCTATCCAATTCATTAGGATTCCGTATAGCTTCTGCCTTCTAAGAAGATCTTCGTTCATGATCGGAGAGCAGGGGAATTTCATTCTTTGTGTACCTTGGACTTCTTCAGCAGAGCTTTCTTAATGCATGAGCTTTACTTTGGGGGAAGAGGGGGAACCAAGGACTGAGGGCTGCAAAGGTTTGTCTGTCACAGGGTGGGGACACAGTGGGTGCACTCTTCTAGAAAGATGAAATGACCTGCTGTTTTATATATGAGCTGGATGCTGGAGACTGAGTCCGTCTTCTTCTCAGCCTCCAGACACACACGTGACATTCTGGACTAACATTTTTCCATGTAGGGTGACCCTGATGTTTGCAAATGTTGCCCATGGCTGTTTGGACACATGCACAAGCCCCCCCTTCCATCCCCCCGCCACCATCAGACACCTTCGGACAGCATGAGCGTTTGCCAGCTCCGAACTCACAAGGGGTCATTTTGAGGATTGTGGCTAACAGGTCACGGCTTAGTAAGGTTGATTAAACAGACTAGTTCTTTTCCCAAAAGTGATCCTTTCAGTGAAACAGCTAGTGAACTACCTGATCTGTTTTCTAAAGAACTGATTAAACACACCAGGGGGTTATGTTAAGCAACTGCTTGTATTCAACCTTTCCTAGGGACCGGCTCTGGGCTGAGAGTGTGTAATGCGTGATTTACAATTCTTTCTTCATTGCAATCCTGTGACTTGGCATCATGCCCGTTTTACGGGATGTGTAAACAGAGGCTCGGGGAGGTAAGCACTGGCTTAAGGCCCCACAGATAATAAATGACAAAGCCAAGAATGGAGCCCAGGTCTCTGTGATCCCAGAGGTCCTGACCTTCCCCATTACTCAGTACTGTGTACTGTGTGGCCCCTGATTGAGACAACAAGGGGGATGGCATCTGACATGTAGAACTTTTTACTGTATTTTATCCTATTTGGCGAGTGCCTGCTGTGTGTCAGGTAGTATGCTAGGTACGTACTGCCAAGTGGATCTCCCAAAGATGAGTGAAACACCCTCCCTTTCCTCAAGAGGAAGGTAGGAACAGGATGCAAGTGCCCGCAACCAGAAATTAATGGAAACAGTGGTTCTTAAATTCAGAATGCCTCATGGGCACCTGGGAGGCTCTGTTGAGTACAGTCCCTTCCCTCTAGGGCTTCTGGCATAGAAGGTCTGAGTTGCACCCAGTGAATCTTTGACCAGACCCCTCCTGAAACCCCCCCAGGTGATTCTGGTGCGTTGCAGTCCCTGGGCTGCTCTTTGAGAAACAGTGGAGAGGATAAAGGTTGCGAGACCAGCGCAGAAGTTTGCTGTATCAGAGGAAGAACAGAGGGAAAGGAGGTATAGGCCTAGGAAGGGGTTTCCAAGATGCATCTTGCAGGGTATTTGGTCTTTCACGCTGGGGATCTCATTGGATGCTCCCATGGATCCTGGGAGGCAAGTAGGACATGAATTGGTATTTTCCTCTTTCTAATGGTAAGGATGTAATTATCCCCATTACAAAAGGGGGAAACTGAGGCTCTGAGAAGCAAATACTTGCTGTCTAGACACAACCCTTATGCTTTCTCGCTACCTCTACAGTACCCATGGACGATGGATAACCCCAGGTTCAGGGAAGATTACTGGGTGAGTCAGGATCCGCCAGCCCTGCCCAGATTTTAATTTTGGCTCTTGTGCTTTGATACCCTAAGCCTCTTAGGACACAGATACAGCCTTTCCCTACCCATTTTTAATTTTTCTAGGCTTCATTTTGTGATTTATTGCTGTGCTGGGACTTAATATCCGACCCTTTCACACTTTCATCTTTCCTTTCCTTATATTTGTTGCAAACAACAATGAAGTGTTTAGCTACTGCAGTGAAAAATCAATCAAGCCTGTTCCATATTCACAGGCTTGCAATGGCCCCCTGGATTAGATTAACTCCGTGAACGTGTCACTCTGGTGTGGGTAATTTCTCAACCTTCGCTCCGTCCCTCCCCCTCCTGCCCCGGCTGGTGGATATTGAGATTTCCCATTGATTGACTGCCCCAAAAGAGAATGCTGGCATGTGATGTGTGTAACTCAGCGGGACGCACATAGTCTGTGTTTATGAAAATAAATAATAATTTCTGTTATCATTATTGATTGCCATCATTATCTGATTGTATCTGTCTGTGTCATGGGGTTTCAGTTATGGGATCAGAAAGCACTCCACAGGAACCTCGGGCACGACCCTCCCCGACAAGCCTCTGCATTTTGATGCACTTCGCCTCGTGGGGATGAGTGTTGGGGATATCTCCGTCCTGTTCTTTGGCCAGTGTTCGGTGAGACAATGTTAGCTGTGTTCGATGTTGGGCAAAGGAACTAATTCTGTTGGAATAATAATGAGAGGAGCCCACATTTATTGAGGATTTGCTGTGTTCCAGGGACAGTGTACATATATTGACTGATTTTATCTTTGAGATAAAGCCTTTACGGAGGGACTGAAATAAACCTCATTTTAGAGATGTGAGAACAGGGGAGCCTGGGTGGCTCAGTCGGTTAAGTGTCTGCCTTCAGCTCAGGTCATGATCCCAGAGTCCTGGGATAGAGCCCCGCATTGGGCTTCCTGCTCAGCAGGGAGCCTGTTTTTCCTTCTGTCTCTGCTGCTCCCCTTGCTTGTGCTCTCTCACTCTCTCTGTCAAATAAATTAGTAAAATCTTTTAAAAAAAGAGAGAGAGAGAGATGTCAGACCAGAAGTCAGAGAGGTTAAGTAATGTGCTTAAGGTCACACAGCTGGTGAGTGGTAGTGTTTGGACTGGAATTCATGTTTTTACTATCCTTCCTCTCATATCAAAAGAGAATATCTGGTCTGTTCATCTGAATATGCAATGTAAACCATACTCTGAGTCAGCAGGAACTAGAGGACAGCCTGTCAAGGAAACTGTAGAAGCTGCTTGTGTCTTGCGCACAGGTGAGTTTCCCATGTGGTGCTGGGGGAAGGAGGAGCAGAAAGGATGCCTGGAACTAGGTCATGGTTTACCAAACCTGGGTGATGATCAGACTCTGGGATGGCTTAAATCATTCCCAGCTCACTGACTCAGAACGTGCGGGAGCAGAGCCAAGGGACCTTCCCATACCTCTCAGCTCTATCCCAGTCCCGAAGACCACCTGGGTTTGTGGGGCGTTGGCACGATGATGACCTGAAAGTTCCGCTCCAAGGGGAAGGTTCTCTGGTTTCATTGTGAAGTTCTTTCTTTGACTTCTTCCTTCCCCTTACCTCAGGGTACTACATAGAATAATCTGAGGGCAACCTTATTATCAAAACAAAGTTGGCCCTATTCTGAGTGATCTGATTTGGAGTAAGCTTCCACAAGCCATCAAAGTTTAGGTTGCCTGTGAGCGGTTCTGCCCTTCAAAACTCACGTTCTTTCCCCATCCTAGTCCTTATGGAATCAGCAGGCAGCCCACCTGATGGCCAGTGTGCCCTGAGAGAGAACTCTTTTGCAGACACTCATTAAATATGTACCGTGTGCCAGACTTTCTGCTGCGTACATTACAAACACCATCTTCTGCAACCCTGTGGGGGGCGTGCTGTTGTCATACCCATTTTACAGATGAAGAACTTTACTTCAGAGCTGAAATGACTTACTCACAGGCTATAGATGCTAAGTGGCAGTCCCATTTTTAACCACATTCTCACGGACTCCGGAGTCTCTGATCTTAACACCATACGGCAGGTCTCCAGGAAAGGGAACAGGCCACACATCAGCCGTCATTGGTAAGATGGAAATCACTCCTGTTAATAAAATACGGTAATATGCCAGCAGTATGTGGCATGATGCCCTGTGAACAGTGGATGGTCAGCATTATTCCCTTTCTCCTCTCCCCTCCCCTCTTGTCTGTCACCCGGAGACCAAGAGTTTCAGGAAAAGTCTGATGAATATAATTGTAAAGATTCAAAGCAGTGTGACGTCAGGGGACCAGCAATCCATTGTGCCTGATTTTGAATTTGTGTTTGTACTGACTCCAAAGCTGCCTCAGATTCAGAGTGCATTCTTGGGCTACAAAATATTTTCTTTCATCTGAAAGCTGCCTTTGTTCTGCTGCCTTTCCAGTGTGGTAATCAGATCCAGTGTTAATGTAAATATAAGCAGAATCCTATACCTGGTTTAAGATCAAGGTCACTTTGTCTCTTGCTCTTACCCCCTTTGAAGGCTACCATGGCTTCTTGCATGTGATAGGAACTGGTAAATATAATTTCCCATAGCGGTTGGGAAGCTGAGAAGCACACTAATATTAGAAAAAGAAAAGAATCCTGTTAGTGAAGAAAATTTGTTGTTTCCATGGCCTATGCGGTTTATCTTCTAGTCATGAGCCAGGACTGTATTCTAGACTGCAATCTGTTCCCTTCTTGATGTCAGTCATTAACTCGTGTGCGTTTCAGAGGTGTGGTAAGGTTGGCCAGGCCAGGCCAGCGGCTGGCCCTTCTCAGGCCCTGCAAGCAAGGATCTTGTCCTTGTCTCAAACCTAATCCACACAGACCCAGATGGACTTTTCTCAAAAGAGAGGTTATCAGTATAGTTTCACCCATCTTTTCCTTTCAAGAGCTAGCTCTCTGTATATTTTTACAGTAAGCAGAAAATCCAGGCACAACTGGATGGTTCAAGGAGAAAAGGGCCTCCAATTTCTGAATTTTTCAGGTGGAATTACCTGAATTATGAGTGTGATGGGAAAGACACTGTCCCCAAACTAGGTCTTGGCTCTGAAATATGAGCTCACTGTTGCTGCGGTGAGAGGGATAAGTCCCATCCCCTGAAGTGACTCCTGCTCGGGTCTGCGTGTGTGGGCATGCACGGCCCAAGAAACCTTAGAGCGTTCACAAAACCGAGAACGGAATCGTCTTAGTTAGACCTGCTGAACCAGAGATCAGAAATACGTGCCTAGATCCCTTCTGCAACCAGCTCATGCAAAGAACTAATTTGAAGCCACAGAAGAAATTCTAGGGCTCCTGCTCATTATCCATAAAATTTTTGTAGAAAATAGTGAATACAGATGGGTTTTGCATCAAGTTCAGAAGACAGGATCACTTTGGTCCTTGTATGTTGCAAACCAGGCTTTACCTGATACATTGATGTAGCATTTTCGATACCTGTCCTTATCTGAGAAAAAGATTTTAACTATTTCCCTAGAGGTTAATGTATAAGAAGATCCCTTTTGAGGGAGTGCAAAGGACCTGGTTGGAGGAAGACATTTTATAAGGGTACTTCCGTGTTTAAAGGAGATTTTTATCAACAGAAAAAAATATTTAATTCTCTGGATTCTTTAGAATGATTGAGCTGGAAGGAAAAGAACTTTCTACCTAAGGATGTTAACTTGTATTTGCTTGAACGGAGGAGAATGAGGTCACACCCTTGTCATTCGTTGTGATCCGATGGGCTTCCATCCTTTACCAGAAAAATGTTAAAGGCAGTGATAAAAACACACACACATTCTCACACACACACTCTCACACATGTTTTTTGCTCAAGAGTATATGGGGAAACCCCTACTTAAACACATTTAAACAAATTTATTTACTTCAGGGTTTCTTGGGACCTTTAATATACTGATAGAGGATATCAGACTCCAAAAAAGATACATGACATGCGATATTTTCCACCAAACTTAGCTGACCATGACCAAGGGCATCACATGAAAAGCCCTTTGCTCAGCTCATGGGATCACTTTTCTTTATGACATTCTCCTCAAAATGTGGCCTTTGGCCCAGTGCCAGTCTACAGATAAAGTACCAGAATATGAATCATCACGTCACCCAGCCACTGCCTTGTTCAGCTGACACTTTATTTTCCAGACCCGGACTTTCTCAGTGAAGGAGGCAATGCATTGATTCTGTCTTAAGCTCCTTGTCTTATCGTCGACCACGAACAAACAGCTTGTGGCACTGTTACCTCAAGCTGCACAGCAGTAGACCTCACTCCGGGAATCGCTGGCTGGAAGAACTGGGTCAAGGAAGAAGGCGTTCACCTGGTGGCATTTTCACTCTGCTCTTCCTGCCTTGCCCTCTCAGAATCACATTGATGGGGAAAGATTCTTCACTTCCAAGTTCATTAACATGAACTAAGCACTTAACGGTGTCTGGCACAGCTCCAGACACCTTGCTTACTTCCCTGTTGAAGCTTCACCTGAACTCCGTGAGCTTCAGAATGTTGTTGCCAGGGATACCTGGGTGGCTCAGTCTGTTAAGCGATTGACTCTTGGTTTCTACTTAGAGCGTGATTCTCAGGGTTGTGAGATCGAGCCCCGCATCAGGCTCTGCCCTCCACACAGAGTCTGCTTATAATTCTTTCTTACCCTCCCTCTGGTCCTGCCCCCACTCGCTCACACATGTGATCCCCGCCTCTCTCCCCAAAAACAAATAAATAAAATTTTAAAACAAAACCAAAAAAACTGTTGTTGCCATTTCAGATAAGGAAACTGCTTAACAGTCTGTGCAGGGTTGCTCACTAGCAAGGGACAGAACAAGAAGTCATCCTTGGCTCTCTGATAGTAGACTCCCCCCTTTTAGCCATCATGGTATCCAGCTTCCCCAAAATCCAGGGTTCTCAACCATCTGAGCCAATGGAGGTTTTATTCACATTGTCAGAAACCTCTTGCAGCAGGAACGCTGCATTAGCTGATCTAGAAACCATCCCTGTTCACAAATGTCTCCTTCTGTATAGCTTAGCATCTCTCTAATCATCATTTGTAAAGGGAAGGTTACACATCCATGGTCCCAGATATAAATGGCTGCCCTCACGGGGCTGACCATCCGTGAGAAACTGGGTGGTTATGCCCCTTTGTCTGATAGCAAAAGCGTACCGACTTGATGCATCCCTGCCTGATGCTGCTGTCAGCCCTGCCCGAGCTCCTTAGCATTTGCTTCTCTGCTCTGTGATCCCAGTTCCTCTCATTATTTCAGGGTCCAGAGTTCTGCAACTTTGAATTAAATAAGGACATTGCCTATTTAAGGATTTTATTTATTTGACAGAGATCTCAAGTAGGTGGAGAAGCAGGCAGAGAGAGAGGGGGAAGCAGGCTCCCCGCTGAGCAGAGAGCCCGATGCGGGGCTTGATTCCAGGACCCTGAGATCATGACCTGAGCCAAAAGCAGAGGCTTAACCCACTGAGTCACCCAGGCGCCCCATTTAAATGCCAAAATATCTCGACACAAGGGGAGCCAACTTCCTCCAATTATTCCATTGCATTTACAAACAAGCAGATGTTTAGAAAACATGTGAGAGCTTGATTTAAAAAAAAAAAAAAATCATTTGCTCTCCAAATTCAAAGAGCATCTGAGAAAAGTATTGGGGGAGGGGTAGTGAGGGAAGTGGGGGTACATAAAATTATCAATGAGTTCGGGAGTTGTGAGGTTAGATACTGAGACAGAAGTAACCAAAGACAGCCATATTTGGTCCCCATTGTTGTTTCCCACAATAAAGTCATCCCTGCACCTGAAGCCACAGTTGACTGTCACATCAGTCCTGATTAAATGTACCTTTGCCCTATGCCATGGTCAAATCAACTAAGAACAGACGCACCACCCGGGTCTCACTAAATCTTCAAGGATTTCTTGAGTCCCTACTCTAAGCAGGCCTTGCGACGGGCCCTGAGGCGGCAGCAGCAAACATGACCCGGTTCTTGCCCTCATGGATCTTACAGTCTCTTTTGGTCGGAAAGGGCACAGATCAAATGCCCCCCCCCCCGCAATATGAAACTGACACCGGTGGGGGCTGCTGAAGAGAGGTGGACGGTACACAGGAGAACAGACAGGAGACTTTGACCCATTTGGGGAGAGCAGAGAACAAGTTCCTGAGCAACTACTAATTGAGCTGAAGCAGGAGGTAGGTGAGGCGAGGAGTGGGAGGGACATTCCAGGCAGAGGACGTGCTGTGGGCCAAGGCGGTGAGGTGGGAGGTTGCACAGGTGAGCAGGAGATGGAACAAACGCCAGAGTTTCCGGAATCCTGAGCACGAGGAAATGTGTGGTGACAGCACAGTGCAGGTGACAAGGCAGGCAGGTCGTGGCCAGACGTGCTGGGCATCACAGACCTTGCCAAGGAATCTGCTCTTCCCTTCCAAGAGCAGTGCGAGCCCTTTCCTCTCTGCACTGGTCCTTTTTGGAAACAGCCCTTCTTTGCACTGATAGCTGAATGTTCAGCACCCAAGACAGATATATTCATCACTGCAGAAAAGCTGTCGGCACAAACCAGGAAGTTATTGGCAGACGCAAAGGGTTTAAATGGAGGAAGCCAGCGGCATCTTGTTGCTGTGGCCATGTCGCCCTCCGGCCTCTCGCTGGCCACCGTTTTGATACATGTCAGGGCGTGGCCTCCACGGACCTTCTCCAGTATGAAGGCGTCCTCCCTCCAAGGTGAACCCTCCCATGAGTGATTGAATTGTTTGGAGGGTCATAGAACCTGACAGCTCCCTATTACACAAAGGAAAAGATAAGCTTCCGATTAGTCCTGGGGCTGGAGGAAGCCAAGACGGAGTGCACCTGTCAGGACTGCTTACGACATATAAATTACCTCAATTTTCCATGCAAGAACTGGGCCAGAGAGAAAGAAGTGACTGAGGTTGGTTAGCAGTGCAGAACCATTTTAAAAAGCTCTTGACTGCCTCCGAAGCAAGATTTGCTCTGCCATCCATGCAGAGAGAACAGAGCCCGTGCCCAGAGGAACAACAGAGACAAATGCCCACTGGCTCCAGGAAGGGGCGATTTATTTCTCTGGCATTCACTAAGGGCTCTCACCACCCATCTAAAAGAGTGGCCACCAAAGCTTTCCCGCACTCCAGAGGGGGAGCCCGTTTGGTATTACACGTGTTTTTTCTGTGCTCCTTGATTTCCCTACTGTGTCATCACCAGAGCGATCATGGTTATTGTCATCATTTTTCTTCTCTCTGTCACTGGCCAAAAATCTCCAAGATAACCAGGGACCATCTGAGACTAACCTCCTGTCCCACAGTCCAGGATATCAAGGTGTATCTAGGGGCAGAAAACCATCTAAAACAGAAAGAAAAGGCTTGAATGAAGGACAGCAGATCTGAAGGTGTTCAGTAAAAATTGAAAAGCCTAAAATGATCGGATGGTACTCAAATATTCATTTCATGGTAGGTTCTGTAAAATAACAGAGAGCTAGCAGAATGTGGGAGCCTTGGAAGGCTCCAGTGGGAGAAGCCCCAGCACTGAGTAAGCCCAGACTACTGACTTGGGCAGCAGACCTTAAGGAATGCTGCCTTGTGTGTCTTCTGGGCCCCAGTAGACCGAGGAGACACACCTGTGGGGGAACTCCTTCATTCTCCAGCACAGACCAGTTCCCCAGGCTTCTGAAAGGGGCTTTGGTCACTGGAACCTGCATTCAAAGGGAACTGTGGTTTGTCGGCTCAGATATTCCTGTTGCCAGTGATCGAGGAACCTTTCTTCTTTTGCGCCTTCATGTATTTTAAAGAGAAGCATATCTTCAAAATCACAACACAACCCAAAATGTGTTGGCTGCCAGTTAAAATTCCCTAGGACTTAGAAATGCAGTCTATTTTCTCTGAACAAACCCAAAATATGAGTCAAGACAGTACACAGAGGGATGTGGGAGCTGAGCGAACAAGTCACATGGATACTTTAAAATAAAGCAGAATAATTGCTTGTTTGTTCAGAATGTGTGAGCAAAATGTTCTTGTTGCCAGAAGAAATGTGAGGCCGACTTATTTCCACTTATCCTCTGGTAAGGGAGGGAAAGCCCACAGTTGGAACTGTTGTGGGAGACAGTCTAGTAGAGCAGTTACAAGAGTTTAGAGGAAGAACTCTGCATTCGAATCCCAGCTCTGTCTTTGTATGGCTTGGGGCCTTTTATTTTATTTATTTTATTTTTAAGAGCGTGTGTGCGAGCCAACCGAGGGAGGGGTGGGGGGAGCGGTGCATGGCAGAAGGAAAGGGAAAGAGAGAATCCTCAAGCAGATGTCCCACTAAGCACAGAGCCCAATGCAGGGCTCAACCCCGGGAACCTGAGGTCATGACCTGAGGCATAATCAGAGTTAGATGCTTAATGGAGTGAGCCACCCAGGCGCCCCTGCTTTGGGCCTTTTATTTAAGCTTTCAAAGTATTAATTTTGCCATCAAGAGGGCCCTACATCATAGTACTTACCAGCATAGGATCTGGTTTTTAGTATTAACCATTCAGTACTAGATAGCTAGCTTCAGGTTGGAAATTAGGAATGCTCAGTACAAAGATATCATCAGTAAACCCCAGTTATTAATTTGAGATGAGAACATATAGTTTTGAGAATAGGTGGGAAAGGAAAGACTTCTAACTCGATCAAAGGACCCAAGGTCATTTGCCTAAGCCACATCAACCTCAGTATTTAAGATTCTTCAGTGAATGTTCATATCACTGGCCTAAAGGACATTCCCATTAAAGATGCAGAAATATATGAATACATACAGACAGACAGACTCTAACTGGGAAGGAAAAAAAAAGAAAAACCCTGTAAGTGAAGATAAGGAGATAACAGAAAATAAGTCATCAGGTTGAGTCTCTAGATAAAGTCGAGGTATGTTCCCATGCTCTATCAACCTTTTTTGGGTGACCGGTGAACTTTTAAGTTCTCACTGAGCTGAGAAAAGTTCTGTGCTTCCTAGAGAAGAAACTACAGCCCTTTCTTTGACGGGAGTGGCCTCTAGGATGATAGCCCCATAGTTCATGGAAGGTTGTCAAAAGTTGGCCCAGGATTCTGGTGACAAGGCTTCTTTTAGATTCTCTGCCTCCGCCTCCAAGCCATCAGTCAGCAAAAGTGCAGAATTCTTTACCTAGGTCAAAGGATTCACGCTCAGATGTTAGACCTGTCTTTATTTTGTTAGCATTGAAGGTAACCTTTTATGTATCTCACTTTCCCTTACCAAAAAAAAAAAAAAAAAACTCTTGCTGTTTTCTCCTATTCTTGACCACTGAGAAAAGAATTCTCTTTTTTCCCCTGGCACAAGAGCATTATTAATCTATTTCATATTCACAAATTCAGATTCCGCATTGGACATTAAAATTGACCTAACAGAAATTTCCCCCTTAATTGGACCGCTTTTCTATAGAAACCATCCTGCCAGCATCTGTGGTAAGATATGTTCTGGAAAAACAAATGATCAGGTGGAATTAGATTGCTCTCTCTGTTTGCTAACAATGCTATGCCTTTGTATAATTCTTACTGATTATCAGAAGGGAAAAAGCTATAACTCATGCACAGATGAGCTTTATTGGCGTTGGGCCCTCCTAGGGAAGAAAATATATATTTTTTTCATATATATATATATATATATATGCAGAAGCATTTGCAAGTGCCTTATATGTTGAAAGATTGAAATTCCAAACAGTCTGTAAACTTAGCTTGCTTAAATCTGTAACCTTAAAAAATGAAAATGCCTCCCTATATTTGGTATCATAACTCAAGGGCTGGGTTTATCTTCTTCTCTATAATTAAAGACAAAAAAAATTATAGATCTATAAATATATCTAAAAGAGAATGTCATTTGAAGCGAAAGCATTCTGGTGAAGGATAAGTAAATAGTTGGGAAGAGCCGAGAGTCAGATGCCTTCAAAGACTTAGAAATTAACAAGAGAGTGTTAAATCACCACCCCAGCCTGAACAGCTGCAGATTGTCCTTGTAAAGGGGGAGAGGGGTGTCCGCGCCCTTTGTTTACATGCTGAACTGTACTATGGTTCCATTTCCCCTAGCCATCCTTAGGCATCTCCATTTCTGCTGGTAACTTCCCCTGTCAAGATAGATCATGTAACTTGCATCTGTAACATTTGGACCAACTCTGCTTACGCTCCCTGTGGCCTTTGAGGCATCCCCTCTCCAGCACGCTCCCCGATGAGAAGCCTTTCCTTTGCCTCCAGTCTTAGATTCTCCTCCTTTCTGTGGGAGAACCCACAGAAACCCATTGAGTCTGTTCCCTGAGCGAATCTCGGTCTCCTTTGATCCTGTCGTTATGAGACTGAGGAATAATTAGTCCCAGTTTCCTATATTCCAAACAGTTTCAGACCAACTTCTTGATGTGTGAGTTGGTGGTTTGATGCTTGTTCATCAACAACATGGAGGCTTTAAAAAAAAAAAAAAAGGCAGTGTTTTTCCTTCGGAGGACTTGAAGAATCTTACTTCATAATCTTCTCCCATGGGAAATTTACATCTTTTGCCTCCTTGGACATCTCCCATGGTGAAAACTGCAGCAAATAATTTTCCTCCTCTGTGTTTCTCTTTTGGGCACATTCTTACTTGTCAATCAATAAATTACCCCCTGCCAGCCTCCAGCAGCCTGGATTCCTTCTCCAGCACTTATGTCCTTCTTTTGTGTTTAAAAAAGAGCTCATTATTTTTCTCTTAACCTCCAGTGAAATCTTCTCTTGATTCTCTCCCTTTATCTTGCTTATCATTTCACTTAATTCTCAGCCCAACTGGCCTCATCTGCACCTGCCGGGATTCTCCGCATTTTCCCCTTTAATAGCTTGAAGTTAATGAGACTACCGTTGGAGTCCCACGCTCCTTCTCCGATCACACCACGATAAGGAAACGGAATTTAATGGTAGTAGCAAGGGATACAATAGAAGGAAAGCCAAAGTTGGGTCATCGCCAGGTAGGCGGTTTTCTGTTCACCGGGACGGATGGGACCCCGTGTCCGAGGATACCCCTCACAGATTGTCCTTGTTTCATATAGTGGTAGTGAGGATTGCACGAGATAAATCACGTCATGTGCTTGATGGAGTGGAATAGGGCAAGCCCCCTCGAAGCATTAGGTACTATTAGGGTTCTAGAAAGCAAGAGTAAGAGACCATACGTCACACCTTCCTGGGTTTGGAATCTGCAGCTACACAAGGCCAGCCAGGAGTACCAGTTCTCC
This sequence comes from Meles meles, assembly GCF_922984935.1. Classification (NCBI taxonomy): domain Eukaryota; kingdom Metazoa; phylum Chordata; class Mammalia; order Carnivora; family Mustelidae; genus Meles; species Meles meles. The sequence goes on from NC_060068.1 coordinate 99,779,726, forward strand.
ATTTGTTTATGCAAATAACTCATCAAAGGAAACATTTAGCACTTCCCAACTGTGTAAAGGCACATAAAATAGCATTGAGCCACAGAAAGTCTGAGACCATCTTGTTTGTTGTCCCGTTCCAAAGATCCACTGTTGTGCCTGGACACAAAGTACGTTACCTATTGATACGTGATACCAATATGTATTAATCACCTACTGTGTCCCCAGTACCATGCTGGTCACTGTCTAATATCACTCTGTTCCCGAAGTCTAGGCTATGTATTTCTGTTGGTACAAGACACAGCTTTAATTAATATTGAATCACATAACACATGAAGTTTTTCCTTTCTTGTTTCTTTTTAAAATTGTTCTGATTGTATCAAGCCCAAAGTCCCACTTTGATATAAATACTTTTTAGCCCCTGTAAATTTTGATTTTTTAAGATTGAGAGGTAGCTAAGGATTTCCAGGTGACCCATCTGGCTAGAATATAAGAACATTTTTTCATCTTGATAAGTGCCCTCTTTAATCCCCATCACTTATCTCACCCATCCCTCCACCCACCTCCCTTCTGGTAACCATCAGTTTGTTCTCTAAGTCTGTTCTTGGTTTGTCTCTCTCTCTCTTTCCCCTTTCCTCATTTGTTGTTTTTTTCTTAAATTCCACATATGAGTAAATCCTATGGTATTTGTCTTTTCTCTGATTGTCTTCACTTAGCATTATACTCTCTAGCCCTATGTACGCTGCTGCAAATGGCAAGATTTCATTTTCTTTTTATGACTGCATAGTATTCCTTATCTTCTTTATACATTCATCTATCAGTGGACACTTCTGTTTCTTCCATAGTTTGGCTATTATAAATAATACTGCTATAAATATAGGAATGCATGTATCCCCTTGAATTAACATTTTCGTACTTTTTGGTACTACTCAGTAGTGTGATTACTGGATTGTAAGGCATTCTATTTTTAGCTTTCTGAGGAAACTCCATACTATTTTCCACAGTGACTGCATCAGTTTGCATTCCCACCAGCAGTGCAAGAGGGTTCCTTTTTCTCTATATCCTCACCAACAGTTGTTGTTTTTTATATTTTTTGTTTTAGCCATTGTAACAGGTGAGAGGTCCTATCTCATTGTAATTTTGATTTGCATTTCCCTGATGGTGAGTAAGTTGAGCATCTTTTCTGTGTCTGTTGGCCTTCTGCATGCCTTCTTTGGACAAATGTCTGTTCATGTCTTTAACCCATTTTTAATTGTATTATTTGTTTTTTGGGTGTTGAGTTATATCAGTTCCTCATATATTTTGGATACTAACCCTTTATCCAGGTATGTCATTTGCAAGTACCTTCTCCCATTCAGTAGGTTGTCTTTAAGTTTTGTTGGTTATTTCCTTCACTGTGCAGAAACTTTTTATTTTTATGTAGTCCCAATAGGTTATTTTTATTTCTCTTGCCTCAGAAGACACATCTAGAAAAGTACTGCCATTGCTCATATCAAAGAAATGACTGCCTATGCCCTCTTCTAGGATTTTTATGATTTCAGGTCTCACATTTAGGTCTTCAATCCATTGTGCACTTATTTTTGTATATGATGAAAGAAAGTGTTCCATTTTCATTGTTTTGCATGTAACTGTCCAGTTTTCCCAACATCATTTGTTGAAGAGACTGGCTTTTTCCCATTGTATATTCATTCTTCCTTTATCAAAGATTAATTGACCATATAGTTGTAGTTTTATTTCTGGGTTTTCTTTTCTATTCCATTGACTAATGTGTCTACTTTAATGTCAGTACCATACTGTTTTAACTACTACCACTTTGTAATATAACTTGATGTTTTGAATTACAATATTTCTCCTTTTGTTTTTCTTTTTCAAAACTGGCTATTTGAGGTCTTTTGTGGTTCCATACAAATTTTAGGATTATTTTTTCCAGCTCTATGAAAAATGCTGTTGGTATTTTGATAGGGATCACATTAAGTCTGTAGATTTTAATATTTGTTCTCCTAATCCATGAGCATGGAATGTCTTTTCCATTTCTTTGCGTCATCTTGAATTTCTTTCATCATTGTATTATAGTTTTCAAAGTGTAGGTCTTTTAACCTCCCTTTTTGAAGTTATTACTAGATATTCTATTGTTTTGGGTACAACTGTAATTAGGATTGTTTTCTTAATTTCACTTTCTGCGGCTTTATTGTTAGTGTTTAGAAATACAACAGATTCCTGCACATTGATTTTGTATCCTGAGTTTATTTATCAATTCTAGTCGTTTTTTATGGACTCTTTAGGGTTTTCTGTATATGCTATCAAGTCACCTGCAAATAACAAGAGTTTTTCTTCTTCCTTACCAATCCAGATGCCTTCTATTTCTTTTCGTTGTTTGATTGGTGTATGTTGAATAGCAGTGGTGACAGTAGACATCCTTGTCTTATTCCTGACCTTAGGGGAAAGGCTCTCAGTTTTTCCCCATTGGGTATGATGTTGGCTGTGAATTTTTCATATATGACCTTTATTATGTTGAGGTATGTTCCCTCTAGACCCACCTTGCAGGAGGGTTTTTATCATGAATGAATTTTGTACTTTGTCAACTGCTTTTTTCTGAGTCTATTGAAATGATCATGTTTTTTAATGCTTTCTCTTTGTGATGTAATGTATCATGTTAATTGTTTTGCAAATACTGAACCATCCTTGTATCCCTGGAATAAATCCCATTTGATCATGGTCTGTGATTTTTTAAATTTATTGTTGGATTTGGTTTGCTGATATTTTGTTGGGGACTTTTTCCATCTGGACTCAGCAGAGATATTGGCCTGTACTTATCTTTTTGCTAATGTTTTTATCTGTTTTTGGTAACTGGGTGATACTGGCCTCGTAGAATGAATCTGAGTTATCCTTCCTCTTCTATTTTTTGAATAGTTTAAAGAGACTAGGTATTAACTCTTCTTTAGGTGCTTGGTAGAATTGTCTGTGAAGCTATCTTGTCCTAGACTTTAATTTTGGGGGATTTGTTTGTTTGTTTGTTTGTTTTTCATTTACTGACTCAATTTCATTGGGGTATTTGGTCTGTCCAAATTTTCTCTTTCTTCCTGCTTTAGTTTTGGTAGATTAAGAATAGTTTTTTTGTTTTGGGTTTGGGGGTGGGTTGGTTTTTTTTTGGTTTGTTTGTTTGTTTGTTTTTGCAATTCACAGAAACTTTTTCATGTGTTGCTAGATGTAAAGTTCCCTAACAAAGTTAAATAAAAAGCAGATTCATTTAAAGAAAATGTTAAACAAGTAATAGTCTGGGTAAAGCTGATAAGGTGGAAAAAAAAAGAAGAGGAAGCTTTTTCAAAATGAAGATACGTAATCCTTACCCCAAAACAAATGAATTTAAGTCTTAAAGTATAGATGTGAACAATCTGTATTTTCTCTCTTTAAGACACATAAGATGAAAAATCAGTTTAGGTATCTCTGAATGAGAAAATCTCCAGTTTTCTTTATGTAAATTTTTTTCATTCAGTCAACAAACACTTGCTCAGTACCTACTATGTGTAATGCCATCTTTCCTGGATACTGAGGATAAAATGGAAAACAATTTAGAAATAGACCTGGAGCTTACAGTCTAGTAGAAGCTTAAAAATATTGTGTTCCCTGATTTTTTTGCCTGCCATAAAAGTTTGCTTCTATGCTAAATCACAGCCTGAAAGCATATGAAATTGTCATAACTTTGTGGACACTGGTTTGTTTCTGACATTGAGTTTCCTGTGGGGGGAAAGTCTGAAGCCAGTCTTTATTTCTACTTCTCATACTTGACTCATTTTAAAGATCTGCATAACCCATAGATACTCTTTATACTTAGGGTAACATAACTTCACTAGGGTATGCCTTGGTATTGAACTTTCTATTTTTCTTGGATTACTATACCCTTCCCATCTTTTCAATCTTGGGTTTGAGTCTTTATTTCACAGAATTTTTATAAATACATTTTAATCTTTTTTTATGTTCACTTCTTTTGATATTTTTATAACCAACAATTATACATTCATTGGGTCCTCTTTGTTTTGTGTATATATAATTGGTTCTTCATTGATTTTTATATCTTTGTACCTTTTCATTTTGTTTTTTGTCATTTCCTCAAGCCTATAAACCATGTTGTTAAGTCTGATTTCCACTTTCTCTGTTTTACTGTGCTTGCTTCAAGGTAGCTACTTATATCTGTAACTTTTTCTTTTCTCTTTCATTACCTTTCTGTTCTGCTAATTTGTTTCTAACCTATATCCACCAGTCCATGTTAAAAAGCCTCCCAATTGTTATTCCTACATTCACTGACCCTCCACTCCCCGCAACCCACCAACAATCTGATAACCACAAAGTACTTAGGTGGAGCTTTTGAAAATGCAAATAAGATCTCTCACTCCCATTTTAACAGCCTCCACTGGTTTCACTTATCACTTAGAATGAATTCCAAAGTCCTTATCATGACTTACCCGGACCCTGTTATTGGCTTCTTCCTACAAATTATTTGATGATTTGCTTATATTATTTCACTCTTTGTTTTATACTCTATTTCTGAGCTACTTAGAAATTAGATTTATTTAAATTTAGGTTATTTAGAAATAATCTAATAAAGATTATTTCATAGCTGTAGTATACCAATAGTGCCTTGCATTTGGTAAGTGCACAACAAATATTGCCTACAAATAGTTACATTAACTTTTTAAAGTATTTAGAATATCATTCTCTATGTAGTCCTTGACAAAAGAAGATAGAACACCCCTCATACAAGCCAAAGAGCTTGAAATATGTCAAGAGTTTAGAGTCCATGACATAAAAGGAAAGTATGGTCCATGAATTCAGATTGTGCTTGGATCCTATCTCTGCTGATCCTAATCAAATGACCTTATGACTTATGTCATTTAACTTCACCGAACTTCAATTCTTTAAATATCTATAAAATATTTATAAAACGGTATCAACTGTGTGGGATTTTTGTGATGCTTAAAGAAGGTAGTGACATATGGGAAATCGTAGGTATTTGTAAAAGGTACAGCAAAGTGGCAGTTTTGAAGAGGCTGGCTTCCACAGTCATCTAATGCAAGAGTCAGGTTTGTTGACAAATATTCCTTAAAAAAAACTTAAATCACCCATAAGATATACAGTACCTAGTTTTTGTAATCTCTGTACAAAATAGTAATTCTATATAGATATGTACCATATAAAGAATAACGTGTAAATAAAATCTTTAAAAAAAAAAAAAAAGCTTTAAAAGGGCACCTGGATGGTGCAGTGGGTTAAAACCTCTGCCTTTGGCTCAGGTCGTGATCCTGGGGTCCTGGGATGGAGCCCCGCTTTGGGCTCTCTGCTTGGCAGGGAGCCTGTTTCCTCCTCTCTCTCTGCCTACTTGTGATCTCTGTCTGTCAAATAAATAAATAAAATCTTAAAATAAAAAAAAACTTAAAAAAAAAAGAATAATGTTCACTAGAAAGCTATCCAAAAAAAATCTGAAAGGCCATTTATGAAAAACAGCTCTATTTTTTTTTTAATAGGTGGGTGGGGGCTGGGGTAGGTGGAGAGTCAGGGGGAGAGGGAAAGAGAGAATCTTAATCAGGCTCCATACCCACTGTGGAGCCCAACACAGGGCTTGATTTCACAACCCTGAGATAACGACCTGAGCCAAAAACAGAAGTCGTCCACTTAATAACTGAGCCACCCAGGCATCCCTAATTATACCTAATTATACCCTAACTATACCCTAATAGCTCATTCAGCATATCAAGATGCTAGGAGATGAGACCCACAATCAACTGGTCTGAGGAAAGCACAGATTGACTCCCCACCTCATACTCGTGCAGGGCTTCTCTCCACTGAGCCAAATGCAGTTGCAATAGTCAAAGTTATTTAAATTTGTTTCCTTCTTTCATTTTTCTGTTTTATGCTAAGCATATATAGTTGAATCCACACATTAATGCAATTCAGTATATAATTATTATTCCCAGATTAGATGCAAAATGCATTCTCAGGAGAATGTGAAAGAAGTAGAAATCAGGTGGAGTAATTTGGTGTTCAACTGCAGTGATTTTCAATGAACTGCATATTTGTCCTGTTTTCCATCTGTATGATTAGTTTTCCCTTCCTTTTAACTGTTAGCCTCAGAGATTTATGGCTTTTAAAGGGGGTCCCCTGCTTTGGCTATTTGAGAAAATAATTCATATTCCTCCCTTCAGGAAAAAAAGAAAATTAAGAGTTTATAGTCCTAGGAGTCAGCCTCGAAGGCTGTAAGCTCCATTCTTGCGCCTTCCCTCCTGCTCTCCACCATTGTACAGGCTCACATTTTGCAAAACTCGGGGACAAAGAAGAGGTCAAGAATGAATAAGGAAATGGATGCCCACCTTACAAACTTGAGGGGAACAGATAGGATATAGCGTTCAGTTCTAAAAGGGCAAAGCACAGTGCTGGTACATGCAGAGAGAAAATCCTACCATTCATGCGTAGAATATGAAAAGAGGAAGCGAATGTGTGGAAAACACATCCCAGGGTCTTAGTGAATAATAACACAAAAGTGTTAGGTTGAACCAGAGCAGGCATAAGTCATCTAAAATAGTTGATTGTTCCAGAAGTAATTACCAGATTTTACTGAGGATAAACTCTTATTCTTTTTTTTTTTTAAGATTTTATTTATTTATTTGACAGAGAGAAATCACAAGTAGGCAGAGAGGCAGGCAGAGAGAGAGGAGGAAGCAGGCTCCCTGCGGAGCAGAGAGCCTGATGCGGGGCTCGATTCCAGGACCCTGAGATCATGACCTGAGCCTAAGGCAGCAGCTTAATCCACTGAGCCACCCAGGCACCCCTAAACTCTTATTCTTAATACACTGTAACAATGTGGTCTTAAAAGGTATGTGATTGCCACAGACAAGTCACAATTTGTAATGTTGTTAGGGAATTGAGAGAAGATGGGAAGAGAGAGTTAAAAGAAATGGGTTCATTGCCTGAAGAAGATTGAAGGGCAGTTACAACAGCATCCAAACACAATAACTTTTCTATCCAGGGAGGAGTGGCCAGTTGTGTTTTGCTCTTGAACAAGACACTGTTAGAAGTCTGAATTATAATACTTGGAGCTTTAGTCAGGAAATGATTCGAAGAAGGCTGTCAGAATAGTGCCAGGTTGAAAGAGGAAGCTAGAAAATTTATCCTTTTCTACAGGACTCTTAAAATGCCAAATTCTCCACTGGTCTGAGTATATGTGTGCATGAGGAATGGGGGAAGTTCTATGAACTGGCACAGTCAGCCTGTGGGAGGACTTAAGAAAGGGGTCATTGGAAGTGAGGCGTGGAGGTGATTACATAAATTGGAAGAGATAAGATTTCTTTTTTTTTTTTTTTTAAGATTTATTTATTTGACAGAGATCACAAGTAGGCAGAGAGGCAGGAGGGTTGGGGGAGCAGGCTCCCTGCTGAGCAGAGAGCCCGATGCGGGGCTCGATCCCAGGACCCTGGGATCATGACCTGAGCTGAAGGCAGAGGCTCAACCCACTGAGCCACCCAGGTACCCAAGATGAGATTTCTTTACAAGGATTTGACTCTTCCATTCTTCCTACCTTTCTTCCTCCTCTCCTTTGTAATAGTGATGAGCACTTGGTTTGAAAATGTAATGGAAACAGGATCAGAGGGACTCATTGGAAACCACAGTCATTCTCATGAACAGATGGAGTTAACTTTTGTTGGTGAGGAGAGGAGAAAAGGCCAGACATCCAGGGAAAAGCAGGTTAAGACACCAGGCCACCCCAGGGATGCCTGGATGGCCCAGTTAGTTGAACATCCGACTCTTGGTTTCAGCTCAGGTCATGATATCAGGGGTGGTGGGGTCGAGGCTTGTGTTGGGCTCCATGCTCAGTGGAGAGCCTGCTAGAGGATTTCTCTCCCTCTGCTCCTCCCCCAACTCACATGGGGGTTGGGGCAACCATGCTCTCTCTCTTAAAAAAATAGAGAGAGAAAGAGAGAGACCAGATGGCCCTGGAGAGACAGAGAAAAGCAAAACATAGTTCCCAGGTCCCTGACAACATGCCACATCCCTATTCTATCTCATATATGCCATCTCCAGTCCTGACAAGCCCCAGGCTTTTCCTGTCCTACAATAATCCTCTTGATTTTGTTTTATAGGAGTTTTTCTAAAAAGTAAGTTTGTGGTGGTTTCTGTTTCTTGACGTCTAAACCGTCTGGACTCAATGATTTCCTGCCCCTCAACACCCCTGCCTGCTGCTTTCTTCTCTTTCTCCATTCCTATTTTGGAATCTTGCCATTCCTTTTCTCTGGAGGTCCTATGTGCTGCTGCTTTTCTCAAATACACTCTTCTCTCTCTGGTCCCATTCCTTCACCTCTGTTCTTTGCCTCTCCCTGCTCTCTCTCCTTGGAACTAGCAAAACTTCTCCTCCAGAGCTATCTCTTCCCTCACCCACGTCATGTAACAGTTCCTTTTCCAGGATTATTACATTTCAAATTCAGCCCTGCTGTTGGGGAATGGAAGATCTCAGGTACCTCCCATTCTGCAGCCAAACTACAGGACACAATCCTGTGTTCTCCAAATTCTGAACTCATTCACCCATCTTCTTCATTATACAGAAAAATCTGGTTATCCAGAGTCCACAATTCATAATTTTGTACACTCACACACGTATCATTTCTCCACCCCCGTATTTCACTTTTAAAATAAAGGGGTAAATCCTGGGGGAGGGGGATGAGGGAGAACTTAGGAAATCATACTCAAGTTAAAAAACTCAAGTAGGGTAGAAGACCTTTGACTTGACATACATTAATTTAGGGGAAAAAAAAAGACCTGGGAATTTTAATTGAGCACATGATATGTACTGTGAGGGAGGTAAATCAGTTTTAAACTACTTAAAGGGGAAAACACACATTTTGTGTGAAGAATCTATGGTCAGAACTGGTGAATGTGTTCAGTAAAGCAAAGCTTCAGCAGAGATGAAGCAGCCCTTAGCATTGGCGGGGTATGAAGATTGGGGTCTTGGTATAATTTATTTAATGAGCCATAAGATGGGTTGAGAGCTGGTCTCAAGTGTTGCAAGTGCTTTTGTATGGAGGAAGGGGCTGGACTGGCTCTTTGATGACCTAGAATAGGTAGACCGTGCAAGAAAGTAGATCTGAGCTCATAGGAATGAGGAAGTTGTGCTCATTAGAGCTGCTTTTTTCCCAGAAAGAATCTTCCCAGGAGGAGTCTGGTGCAGACTGAAAAATCCTAAGAATCCTGCCCTGGCAAGACATTAGACATTGGGATTTTGCTGCTCTTTCTTTTATGCTCCCAAATTAACTCATGGTTACAGCAACAAGTGAAATAATACTAAACTGTGGACCCACATCTCGTGCAATTCCTATTACTAGTTTGGTGTGTGTCTTTTCATACCTTCCTCTTTGCTTACACAAGCACATATTAACATCAGTAGATGGATAGGATTGGGTTTTGTCTTTACAAAGTTGAGACCTATACACATTACTCTGCTAAGTAATAGCAGCATCTCTTCAGGTCAATCCTTCCTTGAAATAATGGCAGATATTTTCAGGTATGGGTGTACTATAAGTTGTTAAATCATCCTCTTACTGATAGACATTTGTGTTGTTTGTAAATTTTGCCACAGTGCAGTTATAACTAACAGTGCTGCAGTAAGTGTGCACAAACATGTATTATCCCAAGCTACTGTTTCGTTTTTGTAGAGTAATATCCATTAAAGTAGGATGTTTACACATGAAAAGATGTGCACATTATTTTGTTTTAATACCTACTTCCAGGTCACCTTCTGGAATTTTCTTGCCGTTCATAATCCAACCAGCAAGTGCCCAATTGCTCCTGTCGTTTCCAGGATAGGGTATTATTAGTCATTGTAATTTTTACCCATCCAAGTAAGGCTACTACAGATGAGGGGGTAGAGTGTAATTGTTAAGGGTAAGGATGCTCTTGCTAGAATACAGAAGTACCTGTCTCAGCTCTAGCACATGCTACCTGTGTGACTTTAAGCAAGACACATAACGGCTTCGTGTCTATTTTCCTCCTTTGTAAAGAGATATGAATACCTACCTCATAAAATTGTTACGAGTTTTGATGAATTAATAGTGATAAAGACTTAGAACAGTGACTGGCATATAGTAAAACTTTTGTAAGTAAAAATTAAAGATTAACAAGATTAATCTTCAATAAGATTAAAGATTCACAAACTTAACTTGCATCTCCCTGATGACTAGTAAGGTTGGCATACTTCTATATATTTCTTGGTCGTTTGGTTTTCACTTTCTCTCAATTTTCTCTTCATATCCTGTGCCCATATTTTTAATGAGTTGTCTTTTCACCAGTTTTTAGGAAATTTCTGTGTATTTTGACTGCTGTCATCTTTGTCTTCCATAAATGATTTCCTTCTTAATTGTTTATGTAAAACATTAGAGTGTTTCTTTAAAGTTAACATAAAAACCTCAGTCAGTATAGAACTATAAAAATAAGTTTAAACTCGGGGCACCTTGGTGGGTCAGTTGGTTAAGTGTCTGCCTTCAGCTCGGATCATGATCCTAGGGTCCTGGGATTGAGTCCCACATCAGGCTCCCTCCTCAGTGCTTCTCCCTCACCTCCACCCGCTTCTCAATCTCTCTCTCTCTCTCTCTCTCTCTCTCAAATAAATAAAATATTTAAAATAATAATAATTTAAGCTCATATAATCTCATATCGCTAAAGGTAACCATTGGTACAAGTTTGTTGTATGGAAACCCTTCCATCTAACCCCTCAGATTCATTGGCTGCGCTCAGCCTTGACTCTACATATTACTCAGGGAGCTTTTGAAGTATTATTACTTGGGTTCCACCTCACAGGCATTCTGACTTAACTGACCAGTGGTCAGGCCCAGGCATCCATTTTTAATAAGAAGTCTCATTTGATTCTGATATGCAGCCAGGAATGGGAACCAGAGGATGCAATTCTGAAAGGTGATTCGTAAGTTAATTGTTTCTAAAACATGGTGTCATTAGTAATCAGTACCGCCATCTGTTGGCGGGAGGCAGAACTGACACCATTTAGCTACTTGTATAGCTTTGTGCGTATCTCTTGAAAGGCCATGTTTCAAAGTTCTTTGTACACCTCCACGTCTTTTCAGTGTCATGACTTCCAAATCTACGATTCTTTAAGTAAATATCAGATTTGTATTTCTCTTCTTGGTTCTGTATATTCTACAGTAACAAATGACAGAAAGTGGTCTGATGCTCCTGAGGTGGTGTCAGTCTTTGGTCATCAAAGACTCAGTGATATTTATGCTAATCACTGATAGCAGAAAGTGTGTGGATAGATTTTAGAAATACTCTTATCAATAGCAGTTGAAAAACAAGACAAAAACAGTTTTGTGATTAACCGAACTAATCAGAAATTATACCCTTTTCCCATCCCATCTCCTTCCCCACCTATAAGTGTTAATTGAAATTTTCCCCTACTGGGATATTTTAAGATGTCTCCTTTTTTTCCCTGCAGAATTACACAATGTGAAACATCAAGGGAAATAACAGGAAAGACAGTGAACAGGGAAACATGCTTTGAGAAATAGCAATGTTGGCAGAAAATGGAAGTGTCTGCGAGAAAAAAAAAGATAAAACTGGCAGAATTACAGGCTGCTGCATGGACTGGTAATTAGATAGCGAGTTTATCTTCTGAGGGAAAGATATTTTTCCTGTCTTTTCCACAGAAAGGGCAAAAGAAGTCAAAGACACTAAGAGCATGAAATTGTTGGTCTGCTATAAAAACTATCTTTGATACATTGGGTTTAAATATATATATATATTAATTCCTCAGGCAGTTTTTATGGGTTGTATGTCATTCTTATAGCTGGTAACAGAGGATAAGTCTTCCAAGTACATAAAAGTGTGTGTGTGTGTGTGTGTGTGTATTATATATGTGTATATATGTATATGAGTATTTATGTCTATATGAGTGTGTGTATACATATATCTATACTTTTTAATTCCAAACATCTCTGTGAACAGAAACTCTTCACTACCTATTATACAAGTTAATACTGGGTTTCTTTTTTCTGTCCTAGATTTAGACATTGTATCTGATGGATTTCTTTAGGAGCTAGGTTTTTCAACCTCACAATGGTTGATTTGGGGGCCAGATAGTGATTTGTGGCTGGGGGCTGTCCTGTACCTCACAGAACATTTAGCCTCATCCTTGGCCTCTGCCCACTCGATGCCAGGAGCATACACCCAGCCGTGACAACCAAAGCTATCTCCACTCTTGTCCAATGGTAAAATTGGCCACTGATTAGAGGATGCTAGAGTCCTGCTCTGGGGAGGTGAGCTTTTACTACCCTGAAAACAATTCACCGTATTCCCCAATCTAAATTAGAGCCGCCCCCTTTTTTTTTAATGAAACATTATTTTGTTTCCTCTCTTGAAACCCTGTACATCTGCTATCACGGCAGTGACAGTTGACAGGATTATCTACCTCGAGACCTTAATGTCTTTCTTCTCTATTCGACTTTAAGTGCCGCAAATAATCTGTTTTGTTCACTCTCTACACGGACCACCTAGAGCAGTGATTGGCACTTCATAAATGTTTGTCAAATGAAAGAATATAATTCTCAGATATTTAAGAAATGGAAGCACAAAAGCCTGACTTGGTCCAAAGGGGTTTTTCCTCTAAGGCTTATTTCAATCTACATGACAAAGCCAGTAAAAGAAATCAGGGACATATTGAGGCTGTTGAAGGGTGTGATCAGGGAAATCTAAAAATTATATTATTTGGATAGGATTCCCCGGGGGTTTTGGCGGGCTGGTCTTGAGTGGCAGTTTCATGCTGGAAACAGCTCTGGTCTGTCGCCATAAACCGGAGCCAACCTATCACTCTTGCTTTCTGAACTCCATCCACCACTGGTCCATGGAGGAAACAAGTTTTTTGACCAGGGCGAGGCTTAATGCTTCATTAATTCTCAGAAAGAACATGCCCCAGGACCAGGAAAGATGTGCTTGTGGAAAATAAACGATGGTGTAGACAGTGCAAGAGACCTTCACCTGCTGCTTTTCATGTTTTTAAAAAAAAATGATATTAAGATGCATATTTTTTAAAATGAAAAATGACTGGCATTCTTCCCATTGAAAATGGGAAGTAATTGAATTTGTTAGTGGTTTATTTTATTTGACAGTCTTTGTACATACTCGATTTGGTTTGTTACACTGAATTACCCTTTAATAATGGGTACACAGAATGCCAGACTCTGCCTCCCAGGTTGGTTTGATAATTGGATGAACGACCATATTGTTCCAGGGTTTTCATGACAATGTGGACAGAAGCTATTTGGGAAAAGTCCTAACCAGAAAAGCCTTCAGCTGTTTTGTTGTTGTTGTTGTTGTTTTCCGATGAAGTTAATTGCTACCCAGTGAACAGTCATCCCACTAGCCACTTTTCCTCGGCAATACCGGGTTCTGTAATCATGACTGAATTCCCTGGGTGGATAGAAGGGACGCCTAAGCCCCAGAGCCAATAGAAAAAGTCCTGAAGTCTTCCTTTAGCAGTCTCTTGAAATGGACCGTATTTCTGCAATTGGCAGTTAATGGTAAGAATTCTAATAATAGCGTCCATAGTGGCTGAAGCGAGACTGCCACGTTCAAGGGCAGCTTCACAGCTTGAGCGAGCATTATGACCTCCCGTGCTTCAGCATCCACATCTGGAAAGTGGGAACAATATCAGCACCTTCCTCTTAGGGTCATCGTGAAGGTTCAGTAAGAGGGTATACACAAAGTGCCCAAGACTGTCCTGCCCAAAGTAGATTTTTCTTAAATATTTCTTCCTTTCTAGATAGTACACCTCAGGCCCTGTGCTGAGTTTTCTCAAAAAAGCTACTGAGAGTTGCCATGTGTAACATTATGCAAGGGACCATTCACATGGCAAAAGGTGAAGAAATTCTCCATGGCCATGTGGCTGGTAAATGGCTCACCCAGGATTCAAGTCCAGGTCTACTTCCGAAATTCCCTTACACCACACCACTGTAGACTTGATGTTCATGCACCCCCTAGAAGATGTCTGAAAACTTCTGTGCCTTCCTGAACATTTATATGTAGACGACTAAGCATTTTCCATCGTAATGGTAAATAATTACAGAAGATGAGTTCAGGAGTATTTTGAACGTAAGCAGTTTAAAGTAAAACCATTATATCGCCTTTTTAATGCATCTACTGGAATTTAAATACCACCTTAACTAGATGCTCACCAATGTCCATTGAAAGAATATGGGAACAAGTTCTTTAAAAGTCAGAACTTTATATTGCTTTTCTTCTTGAAACATGTATTTTCACTTCCCCCAAATAAATGCTAAAAGCCTTTTTTGATCATTTCTGCAACAAAAACAGGTACCCCCCATGAATATATGAAATTCTCTTACAGATGTAATTGTTTCTAATATTATTAATAGAATACAGCTGACCTGAACAACATAAACGCATCATTCTGACAAATAATAATTAAACACAAGAAGTAAAACTTTATTAGAAATTCATACTATATTGAGCTGGGGTTGGTGACATTTGTGGAGTGTAGATTAAAAGCACCATCCACTTATCTCTCCCAGAAGTGTTTATACCTTGGCTGGTGCACCACAGTAGGACTGGAGATGGGTGAATGCATGTCTTCTCTGTCTTTCTTTTGCAAAGAGAAGGAGATGGGCTGTGGGTATCTCCTGAGATGATTTGGTTTCAGCAAGGAAAATATGTGGAAGTTAGATAAGAGGAAATGGTTGCCTTTTTATGTTTTTTTTAGAGTGGGGAGGGGAATAGAAGGAGGGTGAGAAAGAATCCCAAGCAGGCTCCACACCCAGTGTGAACGCAAACACGCAACCCTCAGAGCCAAAAATCAAGAGACAGACGCTTAACTGACTGAGCCACCCAGTCACCCCAAAATGGTCACCTTGAAAACTGTTCCCTATAGTTGTTGGGAAGCCATCACATACTCCTGTTGAAAGATGGCTGCTCTGCCACAAAGCTGTATTGTCTGGGAACAAGGATACTTACAGGAGGACCCAGTGGCTCTCCCATTTTCAGGCTACCTACTCAGTCTTCCTTGACACTGAAGTCTGGCTTTATCCTGAACTCACAGTAATTGTCATTGGAGAGTCGTGAAGGATTTCCTTGAAGGAAGCCCAAAGAGACACATGGTGGCAACCTTGAAGTGAGGCTTGCATCCATGACTTCCTAGGTTCTCCACCTGCCTAACCATTTATTGCTTCTGGATGGAAGAGAAAAATCACCCCAGATTCTCCACCCAGCCTTACACCTGTGGTCCCGAGCACCAGGGTCACGGTTTCCTTGCACCAAGGAGGTGGTAGACAGCTCTCTTCTCTTTCTTTTCCATGTTGAACAGCCATGGTTTCAGCTTCCCCAGAGGGCTTGTTTAGGAGCAATGAGAAAGGGTAGGCAGTTGTGTTTTATCTGCCTCCAGTAAGATTCCTAAGGACCCTCTGTGTGCTAACTGCCTGGCATATAATAGTGTTTATTGAAGGTTCTATCTGGGTCCAGTGTGTGGTCATGACATTGCTCTGTGTCCTCCCTAAGTGAGGACATGGAGCACGTAACCCGTGACTGTCCTTTGGCCTATCAGTCCCAATATGAAATGTTGGTATCTCAGTATCTCTCCTCTATTGGGAGAGTGGTGGGGAGCCTGTGTTGAACAACAAGAAGGAGATATGGAACAAGCATGGATGTAAACTGATAGCAGTTTTCTCAAAAGGCCCCATAATGTCGATTATGTCATGTGTACAACCAAGGGTGTTCAAATGCATGCCTGCTGGACTCAAACATATTTGACCCAAGCTTACCGATCAGCTGAAATCCATTCACATCCTTCCACACCTGACCCTCTCTCTCTTCCTTCCCCATGGCTCCATCTTCTTTCTGTTCTGTAGCTCCTATCAGGCCATCTCTGCTCTCTGAGCCTTGCCTCGAGTCTGTCAGCTTGCTGGGGCACCGGAGGTTGCCATGGTAAACACAGCTGTTGTTTTTTCTCTGTAAAGAGTCGGTGCTCAAAGGCACGGGGGTCCTCACCTCTAGCCTCTTCCTGCTGTGCGTTTTCACAGATGTCGTTTCAAGTGGGGGCCGCAGCGGGCTGCAGGATTCTGCACAGCTTCCCTGTGTGTCTCTGAAGGGGGGCTTTGTGACCCGCCGACACCCACCTCGGTGCCATGGAAGATTGTGAAGAATCGCCCGCATGGTCACCAAATAAGCCCAATGACAGCAACATTCATTTTGTTAGTAAATGGGTTCTGGGGACTGAAAGATGATCTTGTATGTTCCAAGAGGAGGGACAGGAAAGATAATGAGAAAGGAGCCAAGGCGGGAAGACCAAAGGCCAGGTGGGGAGAGACAGAAGGAGTGGTGAGAGAGGGAGAGCGAGCAAGGAGTTTCTGAGCAGGAAGGCGAGTGTGTTGGACGGCTCCTTCAGCCTCCCGGTCACGTCTGTGATGCAGCACGGATTCCTGACCCCATGTCTGCTGCCATTGCTCCCTTACGAACTCCTCCCCAGCCGCAAAGATTCCTTGCTGTTCCTCCTGAACTGTAACCTCAAGTGCCAATGTTACCTCCCCCCCCCACCTCCTCCTCCTCATGGGCTCCGACTTTCACACCTGCTCTTCCCTCCGCTGAGAATGCTATTCCCCAGACAGCCGTCAGCTCCCTCCTGCACTGCATTCTGGTCTTCCCTCAAAAGCCATTCCCCATCCACACCCACCCTCTTCCCCAGTTCAGGCTCTCTTCATGTCTCATAGAGAGGGGGGACTTGAGCCCTTCATTAAGTCACAGCCACCTTCCCCCAGAAACACGTGGAGTCACACACTGACGTACACATTCTTCGTTTTCCATTTTCTCTTGTCTGAGCTTCTGCATGGGCTGGTCCCTCTGAGTACAGCATACCCCCTCCCTTCTCCACACCACGCCCTGCCTAATGGAGTCCTGCGAGCCCTTTGCACCCTGCCCGGTTTCATAACCTTCTCCCTCTGAGGTCTCCCTTCACCTCCCTAGGTGGACACAGAGCCCATTGGGCCAACATGGCCTGGGCGGTGCCTAGCGGCCTCCATCACAGCACAGAGCTCCTGCACTGAAATGTCTCTTTACTTGTCTCAGTCCCACACACCCCACTATGCTCTTCCAGGGCCCAAAATCGAGATTGACTGACAGCTTAGACTCCAGAGTCAAGTGTGCCAGCCATCCCTACCAGCTGTGTGACTTGCCACAAATTCCTTAACCTTTCTGGCCTCGGTTGCCTCATCTGTGCAACAGGGATCGTAATATTTACCACGCTAAATCATAGCGTGCTCATGAGAATTCAGTGATGAGTTGCTGAAATGTTTAAAACCTGCTAAGCAGCCGGCTGGGTGAGAAGATAGTGAGGACGCGTGAAACCTGAGGTGGAGGGCATGGAAGGCCTCTCCTGGGGTGATATTGAACAAAGACCTCAGCGATGAAGAGGAAGCAGCCATGGGGTTCTCTGGGCTCTTCGCACCGCCCTAATATTACAGATGAGAGCTGCGTCAGCTTTCAGCAGGTTACACTCTGAGACTGCTCTCTTGGGACGTGGCACCCTCTCCAGCTAATTTTCTCATACAATGCTGGCTGTCTTGCCAACCGGGCTGGCGTGATCCTCCTTTGGAACTAGGTTCAGGGCGATGAGGGGAAACGGAATCCAAGTGCAGAAGGAGTAGGAGGCACCTGAAGGAGGGACGTGAAGGGCATCCCACAGCCCTCTGGGGCCTGGGGATGCTCTTCTCTTTGCGAGTGCAGGGCAGCCTGGTCTCAGCTGATTTGAGCCTCACCCACCATGGCCAGCATGGCTCGGAAGAGACTTTGACCTACATGCTAAAAGGTCTTGGCTTGATCCTGGGTTTTGTCCAGTTTTCATTCTGACACTTGGCAGAAAGGGGGCTCTGGCCCTATAAAAATGGGTTGGGCACGTGGTTTGGGGGCAGAAGAAGCTCTGGGATGGGAGGGAGAACCCCAGACTGTGCCGGCAGCCCCTCTCTGGGTGACTGGACAAGGCATTTCACCTCGGCGGGTCCTGATTCCCTCATCCGCACATAGTAGGTACTGCCTGAGCCAGTTGTTTTCACACTTGCCTTATTCACAGAAATACTTATTTAAGCAAGATAGGATTGGGAATCCCAACGGACTGTCAAGAGTGATGAAGGAGGTAACACCTAGACAGCCAGGGCTCTCATTAAATCCCCATCCCCAGGGGCGCCTGGGTGGCTCAGCGGGTTAAAGCCTCTGCCTTCGGCTCAGGTCATGATCCCAGGGTCCTGGGATGAGCCCCGCATCGGGCTCTCTGCTCAGCGGGGAGCCTGCTTCCTCCTCTCTCTCTCTCTGCCTGCCTCTCTGCCTGCTTGTGATCTCTGTCAAATAAATTAATCTTTAAAAAAAAAAAAAAACTTAAAGCTTTAAATCCCCATCCCCATCACACATGCGCACACACATGCGGGCACACACATGCGTGCACACACACCGGATGGTCCTTGGGAAAGGCTCTAAGCACCCTTCCAAGATTCATTGTTCCATGAGTCAGTGTCACGTCGCCATAGCAGAGTCCTTCCAGAGTATTAGGCTGAACCACATGCAGTTATGGAGATTTGATGATTTTTGACCTGAAAAATGACAATTTCTAATTTCCCTCTAGTAGTTTCGTCTACAGTAGTGTGCTCACTCAGGAACCACACTGCCTCGGTTCAGCCCCTCGGCTGACTGTCCGTGTGACATTGGACCATTGGACGGGATACTTTAGCTCCCTGAAACTTCCCTGGGAAATGGGTGAACAGAAGAATCTTCCCCGGGGTCTTTGCCCCGAGAAGGCAGAGGGCTGGGTGAAGCAGAGCCCTGGACTCGGGGCGGGGGTGGGGGTGAGGGTGCTCCACCACAGTGACTGGCACAGGACACAGAAGTCGTGTCCATGAATGTTGTACAGAGAAAGCCCTGACGAGCGCCGGTGGGTCCAATCAGAGCAAAGTGCCCGGCTCTTCTCCCTATCTGGCCCAGAAGGCACTAGGTAGTCAGAGCAGTTGGCAAGCACGGTCCCAATGGGGCTTTCTGATGGGCTTGCCGGCCAGCTTAAACCAGACCTCTTCCTTCCCGTGAGGGGCATCATCAGGCAGTGGCCAGGCCTCACCCCGGGCATGGGAATGATGCCAGACTAGCTTGAATGATATTCTTCCCTCTGCCTTATCTGGGGGAAGCATCAGAGGCTCCCTCCCCAGACACCTCCACAGAGCCTTCCCCATTAAGTGGTACATCATGGAATATGTCAGCCTGAATTAGCAGGCAGCCCCGTCACGTTAAGCTGACGCTCTGGGCTGGCAGTTCCCACTTTGTAATGCCTCTTGATCCCGGCTGTCACGCTCCCTCCCTGTCACCAGAGCCACAGGAAGCCTCTGCAGACAATGCGCCCCCGCCCCGTAATGAAGGAGGCTCAGGGAGGACAGGAGGAGGAGCCACGGGAAGTCCTTGCAAATTCCATTTCTTCTGTGGCCCGGGGGAGCCCACTTTGAGCTCTGCTACATCTGGGGATGGGGGGCGAGCAGAGGAAGCACAGGTAGCCCTCCAAAGCACCAGGTGGGGAGTTCCTTTATGACACACTACAAAAGCGTGGCATGTGTTTTGGAAAGCACACAGAGTCGTTCCCCCATTCAAATACCAGGAACACTCACAACATCATATTGAGGTTGCTAGAGGCAGCTTAACTGTAAACCTCGTGGACTACCACTACAGTTACTACTATCAGTAATGCTGTCGGTTCCACAAATACCAGTGCTGTGTATTCATGTCACATCGGGACCATTCATCACTTCCTGTCACGTACAATACATGAGTGTGGTGGGAGACGGTGCAAGGAACACCAGCTCTGCAGTCAAGTAGGCGCTCGTAGTAAATTCTGACAATGCCTCAGAGCCCCCACAGCCTCCTCTAGCTGGGCAGCTCTGGGCCGGTGACTTCAACTCTCTGAACCTGAACTTTCTCCTTGCAATAGTACTCCCGCTAGTCCCTATTTCACAGAGGTGGTGAAAGAATTCCCAGGAACAGGGTATGAAGAATGATTGACACAGAGGCGTAAATGCCCAATAACTATTTGTGAGGAGAGTTCCCAAGAGCAGAGACACTTTCTTTAATCCATTACAAAGTCTTGACTTGGATGCACCCTTCACTGGTGTTGATAGTGTATCATCTTCCTTTCCAACTTTTTACTTCATTTGTTCTCTACCTTGTACTCCACCTTACATCAGGAATGATTGCATCAAAACTTTGATCATACCACAGTCACTGAAAGTCTTTTTATTTCTGCCCATTTCTCTAAAGATAATAGCAAAAATCTTTTGGAGGAGGAGCCTTGCCTGTGACCTATCCTGTTACTTCATCTCTTACCAAGGTTCCCATCACTACCTCTGTCTCACCCACATTGACTTATCAGCCCTTCATTCCTGTCCTACCCCCACCGCAGGACCTTTGCATGGGCTATTTTCTCCAGCTAGAACATTCTTCTCTCCCTTCCTGGACTAGTAAACATCTTCTCATCCTTCACAGTGATCCATCCCAAACTTCCTCACACCAGCTCTCCAGAACTCTCTGGCCATGTTAAATCCCCCCTTGCATGATATCCTCTCCTTTGGGAAACTTACTGCATTTTATTATGACATGACTTTGTATTTACCTCCTCCATCTAGACCAGCTGGATGAAGGCAGGAAGTGTCTGGTTTTGCTCACCAGTTGGATCCCCCCGGCCCTTGCAGTCAAATGCTCTACCACTGCCCCCAGGACCTTGTATATAGCCTAATAAATGTCTCTGAAAGAGCGAGAAGGAGGGTGAACAAAAGGACATATTATCTCCACAGATCCCAACTACCCTTCCTGATAACTAGGGCGTAGTGGGTATTACTGTTAATCACCCATGGTCACACAGCCTTTAAGCGTGTCATGAATCTGTGATGAGAACCCAGATCTTACAGTACTTGCCATCCCTGAGCTTATGCTCTAAAACCATCATCCATAATTGGGGGAGAGGGCTCACAAAAGACTTGCCCACCCGTCCCTTTCCTGGTGTTCGGAGGATCCCTAGTTCTTCCTACCTCCACGCTGCCTGTCTAGCACGACAGCAATAGAGTACTCTGATTCTTCTTTTTTTTTTTTTCTTTTTTTAAAAGATTTTATTTATTTATTTCACAGACAGAGATCACAAGTAGGCAGAGACGCAGGCAGAAAGAGAGGGGGAAGCAGGCTCCCTGCTGAGCAAAGAGTCCATGATCCCTGGACCCTGAGCTGAAGGCAGAGGCTTTAACCCACTGAGCCAACCAGGCGCCCCTACTCTGATTCTTCTGAATTATTTATTTGATTTTAAAACTCTCAAAAGTTGGAAGGAGCTAAGCTCTTCCAAGACTGAACTGGGAAAATTCTGTTTTATAAAACGTTACACTGTTGAGATGAGTAAATGTAACCTTTGTTTCTGCCCTCTTCCCCTCACCCCCTGGGCTGAAACAAATCCAGAACTGAAGTCTTAATTGAGCACCTGCAAACGAATCAGTCGTCAAGTCCGCTCAGTTGCAAGAGATGACTTCCTTGAAAGGGAAATCATTTTGGTCCTTTTACTTTCTTTCTGGCAAAGGACCACATCTGTGTTTTGTGTTTGTTTTGTTTTGTTTTTAGTCTGTCCCCTGTTAGGCACTGGTAAGTTCTCTCTCACTTTCTCAGGAGCCAGTGATGGTGACACCTTTGAGAAGGATGTAAAACTGAAAGGAATAGACCAAAATCAATCAATCAATCAATCAATCAAACTAAAAGCAGCAGAGGAGACAGAAACCTGGGATTTATCAGTCTGCTTCTCTAACCTCAAGTTTTTAACTGCGGTCTTGATTTTGTGTGTGATGGTGAAGGACATAAACGTGCACATGTTTTCCCTGGTGAAGAGTTTTGGTTCTGAAGTGTTCTGTTTCTCTTCCATCCCAGGTGCCTGTCCTAAGACCCATGGACCTGATGGTGGAGGCCACCCCACGAAGAGTATTTGCCAACGCGCACACATATCACATCAACTCTATATCTGTCAACAGCGACTATGAGACCTACATGTCAGCTGATGACCTGAGGATTAACCTCTGGAACTTTGAAATAACCAATCAAAGTTTTAGTATCCTTTCCTGAGGGCCAATAACCAGTTGGCTTGAATCATAAGTATTCAGGTATGATCAAGCTTTGGGGGAAGTAGAAGAGAAAGAAGCCATGACTACCACTGCTCCTAGCAGTTGTGGGGGCTGTTCCCTTTTCAGTTGTGTCGGCATCCATCCTTCATCCTAACAAACTTAGAGAAGTATTGAATTACTGATGTAGTGGTCCAGTGCTGCCTCTAGGTTGGAACTCGGAGTCAGTTCATTGACAAAGAGGCATTCGTGTGTCATGAATTCAAGTCAGTTGCAACTTTATCAACTATAAGATAAGACTTCTCATTTGAGAAGTGCATATATTGTAATTTTACAGATTGATGAATTTCCACAGAGCACACCTGTATAATGAGCATCCAGATCAAGAAACTAAACTGTGTTAGCAACCCTCACGTCCCCATCATGCTTCCTTCTAGTCCCCATACACCAAAGGTATATTTGATATAACAACCCCCTCATGTAAATATTACTGTCCCCTATTTAGCTAAAATCCAGCAACATCAAGAAAATTGTTGAATGAGCATCTGAGCCAACATTCTAATTCCATTACAATGAGTCTCTGTTTCATAATGTGGATGGGTCATTTATTCCCTACCTCTCCTGTGGCCCATCCCACCATAACCCTGACTCCTCACTTGAATTCCCATTCTCAGGTAATGATTTCTCTATCCAGGCTGCTGAGCACCTGACCTGGGAGTCAGTATGGATTTTCTTCTCTCACTCAACCAGCTTCCCTACCCCCAACGCAATCTATGAGTCCTACTAGTGCTTATTCTGAAGTATATCTCAGATCAGCTCCTTGCCCTCTCTCCCTCTCCACTCCTGCTACCCTACATGAGCATAGGACACTATCCCCTCCTCTACGTGACTACAGTAATCTCCTGTTTAGTCTCCTTTTTTTCTTGATCTTCTATATAGTTCACGTTCCCATAAAAGAGTGGACCTTTCAGTATTTAATTCAGATTTCATTCTTCCCCTGCTTAAGACACTCTAATAACTTCCCAATGAATTTAGAATAAAACCCAAGTTCTTTACCTTGAACTATAAGATTCTCTATGGTCTGGTCCCTGCCTCCCTCTTTGATATCCTGTCATATCACTCTCCCTGAATTCACTCTGCTTCAGCCAACACATCTCTTTTCTGTTCCTGGATAAACCTTGTTCTTATGTCTCTTCTTTGTATTTGCTGTCCCCTCTTTCTGGAATACTCTGTCCCCAGAGTTCACATGGCTAACTACATCCCATCGTTCACATTTCAAACTCATGACACCTCCTCAGAGGCCCTTTTCCCATTAACTACCAAGTAGCTACCAATAGCCCTCTATCCCTCTTATCTTCACGTACATATCACTATTTGAAATTGTGTGTGTGTGTGTGCATGCATGTGTGTATTTTGGATTTCCCCATGTTTAAGTGTAAATTCTATGAGAGAAGGGGCTTTATATGATCCATTCTTGTATCTGAGTACCTAAGAACATTCTGAGATACAGAAAATGACATTTTGATTAGCCAGGGCAAGTTTGAAGTGTGATAGATCACTGAAATGGAACTATCCAGTGAACAGTTGATTACTTTTTTTTAAGATTTACTTAAAGAGAATGAGCTGGGGGAGGGGCAGAGGGAGAGGAACAAGGAGACCCCCTACTGAGCAGGGAGCCTGACCCAGAGCTCAATCTCACAACCCTGGGATTGTCACCTTAGCTGAAACCAAGAGTCAGATGCTTAACTGACTGAGCCGCCCAAGTGCCCCAGTGATCATGAAATTTACGCTGGAAATTTCACTTAAAGATTACGTTCGTTATAGTAAAGCTATGAATCTTTTGATAAAAATAGTCTACATAGTGTCTCAAACACAAAGAAGATGATTTCTGTTATAAAGTCCATTATGATCATCACCACCAAAAAGCAACCTCCTCCAAACTATGAATCAAAGAAATAGGTCCTTCCATCTTACAGCTCCCCACTGTCACCAGCCTGACCTGCAGTCAAGACAACAAAAGGAAATATTGTAGAGAACCCCACACAGGAGGCTCTTTTGGGCCAGGCCCTCAAATAGCATGAATCCCATTGGTTAGAAGTCAGTCACATGTCTACCTCTAACTGCAAAGCAGGCTGGGAAATGTAGTGTAGCTATGTGTGTTTAAAAAAAAAAAAATATATATATATATATATATATATATAGACCTGGTTTCGGTACACAGCTAGCTAGTCTCCACCACGGAAAAGTGCTTGATAGTTGCCCAAGGCTTTTTTTTTTCCTTACGTCTTTATTTCAATTGCAGTTAATTAACTTACAGTGTTATATTAGTTTCAGCTGTACAATATGGTGATTCAACACTAGCATAAGTCACCCAGTGCTCATCATGACCCTCCTTAACGTCTATCACCTATTTCACCCATCCCCCACTCACCTCCCCTCCAGTAACCATTACTTTGTTCTCTATATGGAAGAGTCTGTTTCTTGGTTTGCCAAGGTCTTCTAAGAAAGGCAGTTTAAGCAAGCAATGGCTGTGATGGAGGCACTAAGACCTGATCCTCAGGACCATGACTGGCACCTCCTGTTGGTCATGGAGCAGACTCGACCTACTGTCTGAGCCTCAGAAGACCTGCCTACAGATTTTGTCTGGAAGTTCAGCTGCAAATAGGATGAATGTGGGTTGTGGTTCCCTCTCTCCCTTTACACCTTTTCCAGGAGCCAGGAATCTGCTTGGTCTCAGCTGCTGTCTCTCTGAGCGCCTGCTGTCCCCAGTCTAGGTGACATGTTTTCTGGATTTGCCTCTAGGCCTTCAAGAGGGAGGAGGGTTTCTTTAGGCATTTGGGGAGACAGATGCCTTGGGGAGAATGCAAAGGGGAAATATTAATAGCACAATTTAGGTTATATTCTGCAGATGTGTGACAGCCTGCCAGATGCTGGCATACAAATGAGACTGTGCCACTCACCCTGAAAGCAGCCATATGTAAAATCATCATCGTCATCATGAGGATGATGATCACTGGTATCTATACAGTTCTTTTCAACCACACTGCCTTAAGTGCAGAGCTGATGGTATAAACTGGGACCCTTTTGCCTCCTGTCACTGAAGTGTAGCCACCTCTGGGGGAGGACGCAGCCAGCTTTCAAAACACCCTCAGAAAAACACCAGCCAGCAGGCAGCTCTTATTAAATCACACAGTGTTTAACGCCATTTCCATGATGCCTCTTATCCACTACGAAGGCTAGGAAACATGGTTCGGGTTAGAATGCTGGGGCTCCCGGGAAACAGTAGGAGTTCACGGGGATGTAGTGAAGGGGCTTCTAAGCACGATGGGGCCTTTCTTTGTCTTCAGGATTAGCATTTATGAGCATGACAACTAGAAAAATAGAACTATCATATCAGTCTGATGATTTCATAGATCCTGAAAAATCCACTTAAGTTACAGAGCAAGTATATGTGAAGAAAAGTGAATAGTAAGACAAGCGGTCTTGCAGTCTGGTTAAAAAATAGTCATGACTTCCCCTGCCTGGCATTTGGTGACACTGGCATTACAGCTGAGGACACAGCTGTGGAGTCCTAAAAGTTCTAGAAGCTCTCTAAGTCCCAAAGTTCACTCTCAGCTCTACCACTTGCTGAGTATGGAAGCTTTAACATGGTTCTTAATTTATCCGGCCCTCTGTTTCATGATCTTTAGAGAGGAGCTCTATCAAAGACGATTGTGAGAACTATTTTTTTTATTCAGATCTGTTTTTATTTCTTATTTTTTTATAAACATATAATGTATTTTTATCCCCAGGGGTACAGGTCTGTGAATCGCCAGGTTTACACACTTCACAGCACTCTCCATAGCACATACCCTCCCCAATGTCCATAACCCCCCTCCCCCTCTCCCAACCCCACCTCCCTTGTGAGAACTTTTTAAAAGATTATATTTTATTTATTTATATTTAAAAGATTTATATGTTCAATATGTGTATGTGGTTAAGTTTTATATATACAATTGACCCTTCAACAGCATGGGTTTGAACTACACCGGTCCACTTACACGCTGATTTTTTTTGATAAATGCAGTACGGTACTACAAATGTCTTTTTCTCTTCCTTATGATATTCTTAATAATGTTCTCTTTTCTCTAGCTTGCTTTATTGTAAGAATACAGTTTATAATTATATATAGCATGTAAAATATGTGTTAATCAACTTGGGTTATCAGTAAGGTTTCTGGTCAACAGTAAGGTATTAGTCATTAAGATTTAAGGGAGCCAAAATTTACATGTGGATTTTTGATTGCACGGGTGTCTCTGGCCCTAGTCCCCACATTGTTCAAGGGTCAACTGCATATAAAATATATCCATATATGTGTATATACCTATATATGTATGTACGTATATGGACGCATATAATGCTTGTACATATACAGAGGCATATATGCATTTAGAAACATATATGCTTAGGTCAGTGCCCTAATGAGCAATCAACAGGTTTTAAAACAAGGGTGATCATCATGGAAAGAACAAGGAAACTAAAAAAGTTGAATGATAATACAGTGGATTCTATTCTGCTTCATTCATTGTCTGGTCTTCTCCATTCTAGACTCCTCCTTCGGTTTTGCAGTTGGATGTTCTTTTCAAGATGTTGCTCATTCTACTCTAGATCCCACATACTTGCAGGATCTCTGAGGCCCAGGGCCTTGTGTTTACCACCAGATCAGATTGAAGCATTCCTGGCCTCGTGACAGCTTGAATCCTCTCCCTTCCCTCCATAGCCAGTCTGTCTTTGTCTCATATAACAGGTTCTGTCTTGAAATGGTCAGACCGTGTGGCCTTAATGGGTTAACTACTTTAGGATAATAATAACAACTCATTGCTATGGTAGTGATTTTCTAAGGCAAGAAGCAACCCTAGTTTTCAAATTAGTTTTCTGTGGTATACTTCGGATGCTTGAAACTCTCTCCTCAGGACTAAGAATGAGTTCACCGGGCCTTTACCTAGTCCAATATGGGACCTATTAACAGGCTCCTGTCAAGTAAAAGTAAAGATACAGCCCTCAACAACTGGATAGTGGGTACCTAGTCTGTGCCCGGCACTGCACTTAAGCCATGGGGATAGAAAAGTGAAGAGAAATTTCCTGCTTTCAGAATGACAGTCATCAAATAATCACACTAATAAGCATATAATTACAAACAGAGGAAAGGAAATACAGTTGTGTGAATGCTTCTTTTTCGAAATCTGATTCAGACAAGGGAGTAAAAGAAGACTTTGCAGAGGAATTGATGACTGAGTTGAGATCTGAAAGAGAAAGAGTATGAGCTAACTTGGCAAAGAGGTCGGGGGAGATTGGTCTAGCATGTACAAAGGGCATGTGGCAGGAGGGAGTATGGCAATGTTGGGGGAACTCTAAAAAGGCCATTGTGACTAGAGCTCAGAGAATGTGGTGGAACATAGTGTAAGCAAGCCTAAAATGGTCAGCAGAAGCCACATCTTACAGAAGTCTGTTCTCTGGGCATGACACAGAACATCTCTCTGAGAGAAGACATCTGGAATCAGAGGGTGCTTCATTAATGACCTTGGTCTTAGCAGCCCCTGTGCATCAGCTTCATTTGTCAACTAAGCTGAGGCCCTTTTGGACTTGATTTCCTCATTAGGGGACCTCAACTCTTGGCTTTTGTCTCTCTGTAGTACCTTGGACAGCGGCCTTCCTTTCATTCTGGTGGGATTCTACAAGCCAGGCTTTGAAGAAAACGTGGGGCCTGATACCAGTTCATCTCCCTTATTGCTGCTCTGGCTTCCACCCACAAATGTACATATCACTCTGAGACTGGCATCTAGTGTAAAAGGAGAGCATTCCAGTGACAGCCCTGGTAGGTTTTCGAAGGTCTGGTGCTTTGCTTATGTGGCTGCTGACTGTCTGTGCCATACCTCGGATTTTATGAGATGAGGGATTTCCCTCTGCACGGGGAAAGCCCCTTCGACCTCATGTTGTCAAGGGAGCAGGCAAGAATGCAGCCAGGCAGAGTTCTTGGGCTTTTTGAGCTTCCTAGAGAAGTAGAGCTTAGTTGTTAGGAGTGCTTAGTAGTTAGTAATAGTTAGCTTGGAAGTTAGACTCAGGAGTCACATTCAGTGGATTGGAATCCAGTTTTATCTCCTAAAATATGTGTTACCTGAAAAGTTGCTTAACATCTCTCCGACCCTCCATTTCCTCATCTGTTAAGGGAGATAATAATACCAGGTATCTTGTAAGGTTATTGTGAGTATTAAATGAAATCATCATGTCGACTTCTTAGCCAAGCACCTGGCACAGAGAAGAGACTTAATAAATAGAAGCTATTATTATCTGTAACATTTTCCCAGGTCTCTGTTCTTCTAATCTTGTTGCCTGGATCCCATTCTTTAAAAAAAAAAAGGTAAACGATTTACAGTATCCAGGCCTGGCATCTTGACCTATTATTGACCTACTATGGATTTTCTGCATTTTAAAAAACTATGCCTAGGGAAGGTTGCTAAGTCACAATGACTTAAAGTAAAATCCATAAACATTTATTGAACATTTACTATGTGTACTGGAAATGCCAAGATGAGTAAAACTCCATCCCTGGTATTATAGCTCTTATAATCTGAAGGGTAGATGAATCAGAGTTCAACCAGAGAAGCAAAACTCTTGGGGGAGCACCATGTGTATGTGTGTGTATCTGTTCTTCTGTCTTTCTGCCTACAGAGAGAGAGAAAGGACAGGAGGGAGTGGGAGAGAGACTGACTTATTAAAATGAATTAGCCTTGCAGTTGTGTGGCTGGCCAAGCAGGTCCGGGATCTGTAAGGGAATCAGTCAGGAATGGAAAAATCACAGGTGGGTTGGAATAGCACAAGCACGATTTGAAGCTTGTCCACACATTGTGGTCAGGAAGACAGAACAGTTTTGAACCCAGCAGCCTTTAGGAGTCACTTACTCAGGGAGGGCCTAAGCTTTCCCTTAAATATTTTCCAGCTGATTAATCCAGGCCCACCTGGGATAATCTTCCTTTGATGAACTTCAGGTCAACCTCTTGGGGTCTTTAATCACATCTGTAGAATCTCTTACAGCAGATTCCCTAACAATAGAACTTGTGGGAGGAAGAGTGTGTGTGTGTGTGTGTGTGTGTGTGTGTGTGTGTGAGAGAGAGAGAGAGAGAGAGAGAGAGAGATACACAACAGCTGCTTCTTCCCTTCTGTCCTCCAAACCTCCTGAGCCTGTGTTAGCCCACCATAACCAGAAATATCCTACAAAGGGAACACTAGGGATTCAGCCTAACCAAGTTAACATATCACAAAACCAGCAAAGCAAGTATGTGGACGGAGGGAGACAGACATGTCCTCATACTAGGGAAGGTGAGACTAACAATTTTTGGAGCCTGTATTAAGTACCAGGTATGTTCTACACATCATCTCTTGTAGTTTCTGGCCTCTTTCTGTAGATGAGCTATCAAGTCTAAAGGCTTTCAAGATTATGTAGCTGGTCACAGACTTGGGGATTAAAATCTCAGTCACTCTTACTTCATACTCCAGTGAGATATCCTCTATCTCACCATCTCAAATTACTCAGTTAGTACTAATAAAATGGGCTACATGTTAAATATATTCAAGGTGCTAGGACACAGGACCCAGGACAGGGAGAATCATGAAGGAAAGGCTAGAACGCATCATAAAGTAACATCTGAACTGAACTTTGAAGGGAATACTGGGTGTTTCCTAATGGAAGAATTCAAACTCTATGTCACGTGAATAGCAGAGTCCACAGTTATGGGATTTTCAAGTACTCCTCCCCCAAATCATGAAGATAATCTCAGCCCAGTGTCTTTTGTAGCTCACTATATACTCATAAGCAGTAACTAATGTGGCACCATGTGTCTCTTTGTCAGTCTCTCATATTGAGCCTAGCAATTGGCAAACCCTCCATAAATATTTGCACGTTGGCTTTTTTTAAGCTCTTAAAAGAGGAATATCCCTTAGAGTCCTCTTCAGAGATTGCTGGTGTCTTATCATCAAGTAACACATCCATTCAGCTAATAAGATCTGGAAGCTTGGTAATCAGTACTTAATATCCAAAGATTGCATTCAGACTTTGGAAAGGGGGGGGGGAGCAATTCATGTCCCCTAAAAGGAAATCCAACTCTAATGTGGTTAAGACTGTTCTCCACATTCAGTACTGGCAGACTCTAACTACGGCAACATGAAAAACTTCAACTGCTCTTGAACATGGGTGTCTTTCCCAGGCCAGTGTAGACTCCGCTCTCCAGCCTGGCCTGCAGAAAGGCCTCCTGTTCAGTTTTCCTGCCCTTGATCGGCTTAGGTGGGGCTTAGAAAGGAAATGAAACAAAACAAAAACAAAAGAAATATTGTTATTATCAACAAAATCTGCACAGATAAAGACAGAAGCATGCAAGGACGTCAGCTTCAAAAGCCCACGAAACTAATGCATAAGCTATCTGTGGAAAAATAATTTTTTTTTAAGATGGGATTATTCAGTCTACTGTAAAGCTATTTAATAACTTTCTCCATGAAATTATTTCATAATCAAAATTCTCAGAGGTTATTGGAGTAAATAGGATTATGCCCATTCAAAGACGAAAAAAATCAAAACTGAGAGAGAAAAAAATGGCTTTCCTATGTTCTGCAAGCAAAACAGACTTGGAATCCAAATTGAATCCCAATCTCCTGACCCAATTTTGTTCCAAGTATGGTATTTATCCCAGTATCATCTTGAACTTTACCCATGGAGATCAGGCCTCTGGTATCTTACCTGTCTCATGGATGGTTCTAACACAAGGAAACTACTTTTTATTTTTTATTGTTTAAAAATAAGTATTTATTGTGGAGATTATTAGAATCACCTGTAATCTCGCCTCTTAGTTTTGGTTGTATATACAGGGGATATACATCACAATTTAACATCGTGCTAGCTAATTCAACTACAAGGGCTGAGAAAAACAAATAAATAATGAAAGGAGAAAAAAATCTTAACTCTATTTATCCAGAAAGCCGTCTTCCATTCAGCCTAGGACATACACACACCCTGTCAACCCACACACGTACCATTTCTCCCTCTCTTCCCTGCTTTCTTTTTCTGCTTAGCAGTTATTACTGTCTAGTATATTATATATTATGTTGATCTGCCTTGCTTTGTGACCATGTGCCCTGCTAGGATATAGGCTCCACAGATCAGGAGGATTTTTTTAGATGTTTTGATCATGGCTGTAACCACCCCTGCCCCCTCCAACCCAGAAAAGTACTAGCAGTTTCTCTGTAAATATTTATGGATTTACGTGAAGGAATGAATGAATGAGTGAATGGAAAGGTAAATTACCCTTTGTAAACTAGAGTTACTAAAGGGTAACTTACATGCTGACCTTCCATCTAATCCCTATAAGATACTAACCACACTTTCTTCCATTCTGTATTCTCTCTGTCTCTCTTTCTCTGTTTTTTTTTACATGACTCTGGTCAGACTGTGTGTATATTTTGTATCTAACTTCTCTCACCTAAGTTTATATATATATATTTTTATATGTATATATTTATACTATACATATATATTTATACCATATATAGTATAAAGATATATACTATGTAACTCATATAATACCTTGTCTTTTCCTGTCCTGAAATACTACTTGATTAAAAGAAAATGTGGAAATGATAACTGATAATTGAAAATTCATAGACCCACCCAGAGAGAACTATTACTAACATTTAGAATCTTGCCTTTTGGCTCATCAGTTTCAGAGTGTAAGTTTTAAATGACCTTATGATCATGCTATAGATGCAGTGTTTCACAGCTTTTTAACAGATTTAGAATTTCATTGCAAAAACAAAGATCAAAATTTACTTACTCGTTTCCCTATTTCTGTATATACAGTTTATTGTCGATCTCTTTTTTTTATCGTGTTGCAGTAGACTTTTTTTTTTTTTTTTGGTAGAAAGCTTTTTGCAAATTGGAGATGAAGGAAATGACTTTTGAACGGTCCCCGTGCTACCCCTTAGCATCCTGCCATTACCTTCTCCATTCCCTCACCCCACTGGTGATGTAATTTATGACTCTGGCTTCTTATTTGTTTGAAGCCAATCCCATAAGGGGTGACCTCCCAGTGTCTTCAATTATTATTTTAAATGATGCCTTAGGCCCTGCCTGGCACAGTGATGCCCTCACCTTCCCTCCTTCCGCCTTCCAAGCATGGAACTCAGCTGCCAAACTAGCTGTGCCCCCTCCTGTCCTCGGAGCTGCCTCCAGAGTCCCAACAGAGAAGCAGATTAACCCCTTTTGTTAGCAGAGGTAATTTGTCTGGGCTCAGCATTAATAAGGAATGCCATAAGCAGTTGGGGTCAGGAAGAACAGATCTGTCAAGCCCCAGGGTTAATTTAATAGCAATCTGTTGGCTGTCTGCCTTGTATATTAGCCATGAATCCAGTGTTATGCTTTGCTTTTGCCATTTAGTTCTTTGGGACAACAGGGAAATAATTTGGATAGAGAGTTCTGAAGCAGAGGGAAGAGAAAATTGACTGTCAAAAGGCATCATTCTGTTTTCAAGATAATACAGGAAGCCACGCACTGCTTATCTCTTTTCTCTTTCCCTCCCGACATGAAGGGCAAAACCACATATGCCGAAGGCGTGCATCTCCCTTTAGAACAGAATAAGGTTCTGGGTTTCTGGATGAGGCAGTTGTGAAATACCCCATTCCTTCATCCCCATCAGCTGCAGAATTTTGGTAACTAGTCCCCTCCTGCATGTTTTTTTAGAACTCAGCATATCCTCCATCAGTGAACAGTTCAAGAAATCCCATATGTTTCTGTTCCAGTTGATGGTTCAAAAAAGAAAAAAAATAATTATCCCATCATAGGAGACAGGAATCCTGCGTCAGATGCTGTGTCCAAACTCTGATTCTGAAAAATGTGACCACCAAAGTGGTCAGTGAATTTAAAAAACACAGGCTGCCCTCTGGGATTAGCCAGAGCCAGGATGACTGCAGTCAGAAGGGCTGTCTCTGGAAGGGCCCCTCCTCAGGGGAGGGAGAGTAGCCTGTGGCCAAGCTCCCAGGCCCTGAAGTCAGACAGCCTGGGTTCGAATCCCAGCTCCGCCCCCTGCTAGTCCTGTGACCTTGGTTACTTCACCTCAGTTACTGCTTCCTCCTGTGGAGAGTAGGCCTGTTCCTAGTACTAACCTCAGAAGGCAGAGATGAAGGTCAAATGAGACAATGCGTGGCACTCAGTAAATGTTAACTGTTGATTATTATCCTCTTGCTGTCCTTGGCATCACAGTTATTAAAGAGAATTGGAGCCATCGCCGAACCCTGTGGAGTCAGACATTCTAGTCAAAAGGGCAATGCTTGGGGATGAGGGATGATGGGGAGGCGTCAACGTCCAGCTTGGGTGGAAGGGAGGGAGCGAGGGAGTGCAGGAAGGAGGGAGCCTAGATCCAGAGGAAGCAGCCCGAAGCAGAGTCTGGAGCCCATGCCCCTGGTGCTGTTCTGGGTGCTGGAGGATGTTCCTTCCTGCTTTCATGGATATCTTTAAGCACTGCATTTTCACACGTTCTGACTTCGGGCCGTTATTTTTAGGTAAGAAAGAAATAACAGTAGCTGTCGCACCTCCCCCTCCCACACAGCAATGATCCCTTCCA
The DNA here is from genome assembly GCF_922984935.1 of Meles meles. Taxonomy (NCBI): domain Eukaryota; kingdom Metazoa; phylum Chordata; class Mammalia; order Carnivora; family Mustelidae; genus Meles; species Meles meles. The sequence goes on from NC_060068.1 coordinate 99,813,510, forward strand.
GTTAGGCTTGTTTTTAGAGCTCTCCCGGTAGCAGTTGAGAAAGCTGACACCAGATTTTCGTGCCCTATTTTAGGAAAAGAGAAACATGCTCCCCGTCGTGCTAGGCTCTAGAGGCTCTTTCCAAAGGGCGATGAGATCTGACAGCAGCTACACGCGAGCCTCTGCTCACCCGATCCCTGAGCCGTGGCCACCTAAGCCCAGGACAGCGGTCTGGTGTGGGAGTAGGGGGAGGGCAGAAGAGAACATCAGAGAGGCAGCTTAGGGCCTCCTGGGGCCTAGCCTCCTGCGCCCCAGCAAGCAGTGCTAACTGCAATCAGATTTAAAACCGTGGCAGCCGGTCGAGTTGAAAGGTAGTGTTTTGTGAATCCAGGGGACCCACCTGCTCTGGAGACCCAAGTCATATTTGCATCTGGTTTGGTGGGGGAAACAGCAGTAAAATGTAGTGTTAGTTGAGTCGCCAACTAATTTTAGAAAGCCCCGACAGGGCTTCTGAGAGATAATTGAAGGGGAGAAGGGCACAACAGACTACAGAGCCCTTATGGCGCCCGATCTCCTGCTGGAGCATAGGAGACGTGTGGGAGCCGATGACTATGTCCTCGCTGGTGTGACTGGAGAAACCAGCACATTTACTTGTACCTCGTGTGTGCTCCAAGGAGGGAACTGTGCCCCTAACTTTATGAAAAGCAGAAAAGGTTTTCCTCCATCCCAGCCTAACAGCAGAGTCTGTGTCACGTTATGGCTTGTTCAGTCGAGGCACTGTTTCCCAAAACGGGGTGGACGAGCTCCTGGCACAGACACCAACATTTTTATCTTAATTGATATGCATTTATTTCACATATATTATTTAAAATGTGACTAGCCCCTTAAACCCATGGTTTCATGACTTCTAAGCTTACAGCTTAGACAAGGCTAAGGGAACGAAGGGAGTTGATAGCGAAGCCAATGGGAAGGACACGTGTTAAGCAGATCCCCACTGGAGAAGTACCTGTGGGCGCAGTCACAAAGGGGGCTCACGAGTGGGGAAGTCTAGGAAAAGTGGGAATTGCTTTGGTCAGCTTTCCCGTGTGACAGCCCATGTCACAGCCCATCCATGTCATAAGCCCATGCCTTTACAGGCAGTTTCAGGTCCTCAGACAGCACCTCGGCCTTAGCCAGGTGCCCCTCCGCAACCTGCATGCAGGTCCCCCGAGCTCTGGGGTGGCACAGACCCATCCCTTCCCTCCTGACAGACCTCGTGCCCACGGAGTCATGTCCATAATTCAAAGACCAGATGTTTCATTTCAGTATACAGGGGTGTGGTCTTGAAAAATGGAGTTATAATAGTTCTTGATCAGAAAGGAAAATACTAAAGAAGGAAAAAATAACAGATGCTACAACAAAGATGTATTCCATGGGAGACTGAAATGGTCCCACCATACAACTGGAGGGCTTTTTTGGGGGGTGCTTAAACTCCCAGCCAAGCTCTAAAGCAAATCACAGCTTCTGGAAGCGTGAGGTCCCATGTATCTTCGGGGAGCGAAATGGCGCGTAATTCCTCGAAAGCACAAGTTTTTCACCTGAGAGGAAATCTTGGTGCCATCCCTCCAGCCATGGGACATGGGGCAGGCCCCCCCTCCACCCTTGACAAATGGGGATCGGGAAGGGACAGGTTATCCCGATGTTCTGAGGCTTAACTGAACTAAAATACATGATCTGCTTTGCACAGCAATGGGCCTAGAGTCCGTGCTCACTAAGTAGTAGTAGCAGCCACTGCTCCTCTCACCGGTGTGCTGTTAAAGATCTCAGAGATTTCATGGGAGAGGATTCACAGTCTACTATGGACCTCAGTTATCAGCCCAGCAGTCTGGGGAAAGATGCAGGTAAACTGAATTATTTAGCTGAATGGGGCTGGCTTCGTGACCACTGTTGTCAGAGGAGAAGTGAAAGTCTTTGCAGTTCAGCACATGTTAGCGTGATAGCGTGAGCAGATAAGTCTGGTGGTCGATGGGGCATGTTCTTCCTGGGGGGAGGACGAAATATCCTAAGGGGCCAAGGAGACTGGAGTTCTAATGATGCCTCAGAGCCCTGGGCATCCCTGGGCCTCTCTGCCAAGACCAGAAAGCCCTGCCTGTGTGCTCTCAGGGTTCCTCTGGGATTCCCTGCATGTGGTAAACACTTGCAGGTTACACGAAAATCAGGCGGTGCTGCCTCTCGTCACCCCTGAGGTCCTGCCTTTTTGTCCCGGTTCTGTCCTTGACCCGCCTGTGCCAGATATCGTGGACATTAAGCCAGCCAACATGGAGGAGCTCACGGAAGTGATCACAGCGGCCGAGTTCCACCCTCATCACTGCAACAGCTTCGTGTACAGCAGCAGCAAAGGGACGATCCGGCTGTGTGACATGAGGGCGTCGGCCTTGTGTGACAGGCACAGCAAATGTGAGTAGTTCACACCGCAGATGGGGTGTGCCGGGTGGGCGGACCCCAGACCTGTGGGAGGAGGAGGGGAGAGCCTAGAGGACGCGGATCCCCGTCCCCACCTGACAGCCTCCAGCGGCCAAGTCCAGGCGTTGGCCTGACTCAGGAGCCCACTCCACATCTAATGTTTTGGTACAGGTGACCCTTCACGTTCAGTTCCACCAACATTCGCTTAAGGTTGTGGAATCCCCAGGTGAATGGGACACGAGCCTGGTCACATCACCTTGTGACCTGATCCGAATTATATTTTAACATCACTCTGGCTGCTGTGGGGAGAATGAGCTTGAGGAGTTCTCTGAAGGGAGACTAGTTTGGGGATCACTGCGACAGGCTGGTGGGGGGCAGGGGGAGGAGCGTGTCCTGGTCAGGGGCTGGTGGCTTCTGGACAGATCATCGCAGTCAAGAGGGCCTGGACTGTGTGAGAGGCTGAGAGTAGGCAGGCGATCACGAATGGCGGCTGGGGGTGTGACGAGGTTAATCACAGTCTGCTGCATATTTAAAACTTGCTATGAGGGGCGCCTGGGTGGCTCAGTGGAATAAGCCGCTGCCTTCGGCTCAGGTCATGATCTCAGGGTCCTGGGATCGAGCCCCACATCGGGCTCTCTGCTCCGCGGTGAGCCTGCTTCCTCCTCTCTCTCTGCCTGCCTCTCTGCCTACTTGTGATCTCTCTCTCTGTCAGATAAATAAATAAAATCTTTAAAAAAAAAAAAAAAAAAAAAAAAAAAAAAAAAAACAAAAAAAAAAAAAAACTTGCTATGAGAGTAGATCTTAAAAGTTCTCTTCGCCAGAAAAAGAATTTGTAACTCTCTGCAGTGAGTGACGAATGTTAACTAGGCTTATTGGTGATTATTTTGTGATGTATATATACGTCAAACCCTTACATCATATGCCTGAAACTAACACAATGTCATATTTTGGGCGTATCAATTAAAAAAAAAAAAAGAACAACAACACCCATGGGAAGGGGGTCGTGCCTTCCTGAAGAGGGTGTGGCTTTGGGAGCCAGAACTCTAGAGGTCCCAGCGGCCCTCGTGGGCACCGGGGAAGAGCTTCAGAGAAAGGGGATGGGTTAAACAAGCAGCAGCCAGACTCAAAGGTCATGTTTGTGCAGGTTTTCAAGCCACTGTTGGAGAGAAGTAGCTCCAAACTGGTGGGGACTGAGTGCTTAGAAGCCAAAGGCTCTAAGACCACTGTGAGCAGGTGAAGTGTGCTGGCACCGACAGCGAAGACTGTGGTGGACAGGGTGGTCCTGGATCTTTCTAGAAAAGAAAGTGCTCCCAGAGAAGTGCCTGCAGGCAGTGATAATCCATGTCTAGTGTCAGGCTAAGTAACGTGAAGCTGCCAAGATGCTCAGAGGGGACCAAAGCTCTTTTCATTCCCCCATCAGCTTCTGCTTTTTAGCCTCTACCGTTGGCTGTGGAGACCAGGAAATGAAGGTTTTCTTTCCCGTTGTCCCAGTTTCCAGATTCACTCCCTGACATGAGTGATAGGATGACTGAGTCAGTGTATGGCCAGGACAGGAGTGAATGTCTGTGTCATTTTCATCATTTTTCCTTGCTCTTTGGGCATGAGAAGTATCGCACAGGGGAGCTGGTGTGTAGACTGTGGTGGTGTGTAGACTGTGGTGGTGTGTAGACTATGGGTTCTGGAGCTGCACAGACCCAGGTCAAAGCCAGGCGTCACCCCTTCTGGGCTGCCTGACTATGTCCATCTGTCCCTAACCTTTCCGAGCCTGTTTTCTCATCTCCAAAACAGGTAAAACGGCAACTTCCATCGCATGAGTTTGCCGTGGGGCCTAGAGGAACGATGAACAGTTGTGTATTCTGTGCTTACAGCAGATTTCAATTCAGATCATCTACATTCCAAGTGCTCGGTAGCCACATGTGGCACATGGCTATCATGTTAGTACCCGTGTAGGACATTGCCATCACAGTGGAAGTTCTGTTGGAGAGCGCCTTTCTAGACCGTTAGCTCTTTGGACCTGTTCTGTCTTCTTCATAGCTGTGTCCCCAGCACCTAAACCAGGGCCTGGCACATGAGAGAAGATTAATAAATATGTGCTCCTGCGGGGGATGGCACTGATCTTCGAGCAGGGCTTAACTTACCTAAGCTGGTGAGAGGAAACATATTCAAGGCAGAGGGATCAGCATGGGCAAAAGTGCTGGGGCACGAAAGATCGGAACGTTTGCTGGATTGCAGGGTGAGTGAGAAGGCTGGTACATAGGGAAGGACTTGGAGAAGGAAGTGAGTTGGAGCTCGGGAGGGATGCAGGAGTCCGATCGTATGGTCGTCTCGAAGAACTTGAGTGTTTTCTCCAACCCGGTGAGCAGCCACTGGAGTAACCAAGGGAGTAACGAGATCAGGATTTCTCCCAGTCAGAGGCTGGCCTCTAAGAGGGAGAAAAGAGAGACAAGGAAACAAGTTAGGAGGATACTATCGTGTAGACAGGGATTTCTAACAACAGTACTGTTGAGTCTGGGGCGCATAGTTCTTCGGAGAAGGGTGTTGTCCTTTGTATAATGTTTAGCTTCTCTGTCCTTCTCCCCACTGGTTGTGAGTGGCCAAAGCAAGTTGGGACAACCAGAATGATCTGCTGATGTCGTGAAATACCGGGGGTTGTGGGTGGGGGAGAAAATTGCTCCTGGTTGAGAACTACATATCTAGACTAAAATCCCTTCTCAGTCCTTCAGCATGATTTTCTTGTATCCGTGATGTGTCTTCTACTGTTGAGAACTCTGAGGGGTCCACTGCAAAGCTAAGTCATCTCCTGCATTTGGTGCATGTAAAATTTGGCTCATGACCTGAGATGGACCCAGGCAACATTTCAGGCACAGTTTTAACACTCAAATGAGTGGTGGAGACAGGGGTTGGGCTGTTCCGCAGAGGTGGGACACTTGTGATAGATGTCACAAGGAAAGCAGAGGCTGAGTAGTCCTTCTGAACACACGTAGGATCTGGTTAGGTGGGAAGGGGGGACGGTGCTGGGTGGTGCAGACAGGATGGGCAAAAGGCTGAAGTTAGGAAGTTACATGGAACCTTCATATAGAATCAGGTTTGGGGGAACGAATATCAAAGAAAGAGGTAAAAGAGCGGTGATGGTTTGTATCAGGTTGGTCCTTGAAGATCAAAGTTAAATTGCGCATGACTTCATGTATTCACTCATTCATGTGTTTGTTCATTTACTCATTGAGTACGGACACCACACTCAGAGTCTGGCTCCTGAGGCAGCCAGTGCTTCTTAAGCATTTCACCCGAGTACACACAGCTTGCGGGTCTGGCCGTGAACCTGGCCGCAGAGCAGGAAGGGCCTCCAGCAGCAGTCCAACCTCTCCCGCAGGCCCTGGGTGGCCCGGCCCATCCGCACAGACAGAACAGCCGAGGCCAGAGTCCCTGGGGGAGGTGCCGACCACCACAGACCTACTCTGAAGTCTTATTTTTCTATCCTGAAATTTCACAGGAATAGTGCATTTTACTCCCATAGAATGTTGATTTTCAGTTTGATTTAATAATTACATTTCTCCTGCCACTCCCAGATTTCAAGCAAAATGGATGTGTCCAAAAGATACAGTGTACAGCCTGTGGCTTTCTGAACTGCCTGTTGCATCCCTGTATCTTCCTCCCCCTCAGATACATCCATGCAGCCCAGGTTGAGAAACACAGTCCCTAGTATGTAGAGAGTGAGTTGAGATCATTTGGCTGGAGAACAGAGTGACAGAATTTATGTTTTATGGAAGATGAACACAGTCGTGGTGGGAAGAAAGGACAATTAGAACATTTTGCATTCGTCTCAATACAAAGGCAATTCATAACCTACGTAAGGGTGGTGGCTATGGAAATCAGAAAGAAGGGAAGAGGGAAAGGAACCTTTTTTAAAAATAACCGTGGGCGACATATCAGAGTTTGGCACTCGTGGTACATGGATACTGGTTGTTCATTGTTCTCCCCTTCTAGACACCGCTCCTCTGAGGTTAAGAACGAAATCTGTTTTTTTTTTAAAGATTTTATTTATTTGTTTGACAGAGAGATCATAAGTAGGCAGAGAGGCAGGCAGAGAGAGAGGAGGAAGCAGGCTCCCTGCCAAGCAGAGAGCCTGATGCGGGGCTCGATCCCAGGACCTGAGATCATGACCTGAGCCGAAGGCAGAGGCTTAACCCACTGAGCCACCCAGGTGCCCCAAGAACTAAATCTGTTTTTACTCACATCACATTGCCAACGCCTGGCGCATAAGGAGGTGCTCAGTAACGACTTACTCAGTAAGGGCATTAACGCCTGAGGATGACTTAAACAGCGTGTGGAACAGGGACCGTTGAGAAGCCACACTGGGACACAGTGAAGAGTTGGGATTCAGTGGGGGACATGCTCTGTGTGGGGTGACGTGAACTACCTCAGGGGGCCGACCTCTCTGGTGAGTGAAGGCAGATCTGGCTGCTGGGCTGCTGACCAGAGTGGATGTGGGAGATGGCACGAGGGGCCCAGTGTCCTCATGGCCCAGTGTGGCAGACACGAGCCTGGGCTTAGGAGTCAGACTCAAACATTGAGGAGGTGGGATGAATCCTGAACCCTTAAGTGTGGGAAAAGGACAAGGCCTTAGAAGCTGCCAGAGCTGGAAAGGTTTTGAGCAGAAGCTTTGGAAACAGAACTCCACTCTGACATTCAATTACTAGGTGACCTCGGGCAAGTTATTTAATCCTTCTGAGCCCCATGTTCCTCATTTGAAAGTAGAAATCATCAAGACAGCCTCCTCGGGCTGGTGGTTCACGAGAAGTAAATGTCATCACGTGTGTGGGATGCAGGCATCTGCCAGGCACGCAAGAGGCAGGAAGGGACACATACGACCCAAATCCCCTTGTTCCAGGCCTGCAGCTGGGGCACAGCATGAAAGCCTCAACCTTTTTCCAGATATATGAAGCCTCATTAGTCATCTGTTTAAGTAGTTTTTATTGAGCACCTACTATATACATCAGGTACTTTAAGAGACTGGAGACACAATGTGAGTGAAATCATACCTGGTTTCCTCCCTCTTAGAGCTTCCTGTCTTTGTTAGTGAGAGTTCTGCAGACAAACAGAACCAATAGGTGGGGATAAGTAGGTAAGTAGGTAGATAGATTAGATAGGTAGATAGGTATCTCCTAGATACCTATGTGTGTGTGCATGTAAGAGAGAGATTAATTAGAAGTATTTGGCTCATGAAATTAGAGGCCGACAAGTCCCAAGATCCACAGTGGTATAGCAGGAGACCCACAAGTCCACAGGTGGTGTATTTCCAGTGCAAGTCCAAGGACTCAAGACCCAGGAGAGCTGATGGTATAGTTTTAGTTCAAAGGCCAGCAGGCCCGTGACCCAGGAAGAACCAGTGTTTTCAGTTCAGATGCAAAGCCAGGAATAAAGGAATGCCCCAGCTCAAAGGAGTCAGGCAGAAGAATTCCCTTTTTTTTTTTTTTAATTAACATATAATGTATTATTAGCCCCAGGGGTTCAGGTCTGTGAATCGCCAGGTTTACACACTTTACAGCACTCACCAAAGCACATACCCTCCCCAATGTCCATAACAACCCAACCATCCCCTCCCCCACCCCTCTCTCCACACCCCTCCCCCCAGCAACCCTCAGTTTGTTTTGTGAGATTAAGAGTCTCTTATGGTTTGTCTCCCTCCTGATCCCATCTTGTTTCATTTTTTTTCCTTCCCTACCCCCTAAGCTTCCCACATTGCCTCTTAAAAAGAATTCACTCTTATTTGGGGAGGGCCGTCAGCCTTTCGTTCTGTTCAGACCTTCAACTGATTGGAAGAGACCCACCCACATTAGGGAGGGTGATCTGCTTTACTGTCTTTCAATTTGAACATAGAAGCCATCCAAAAACACTTTCACAGAAATACCTAGAATAATGCTTGACCAAATATCTGGGCACCACAGGGCTCGGTCAGGTTGATACATAAAATTAAACCTTCGCATGAAGGAAGAAAGACTCATTCATCGGGGAATAACAAACAAGACATTTCAGCTATTAAAAAGTAGCATGAAAGAGAGGCCCATGATGCTAGGAGGGAATGAGACAAGGAGCGTACACCCCAGGCAGTAACTGCTGAGCTGTGACCTGACCCATGAGAAGCCCCCTGCAAAGGAACAGGGAAGGGTTATCTGGCCCATGGAAGCAGGAGGCCTGCTCAGCCACAGGCTGCTCCGTGCAGCCTGGGTCACCCAGCCCTAGAGAAGCAGAGCCCGGAGATAGTCCCCAGGGGGGCATGGGAGCTAGCTAGCAGGCCATGGGCCTGTGCCGCAGCCCTGCCTCGCCACACCCCCACCCGGACACCGACAGCCGCAGGGCTCTGAGCTGCCAGCCGCCAGCCTCCTAATCTAATTAAGAAGCGAACAAAATTCATTTTCCTGACTCGGCCAAAGTGCCGACCTTCTTCAGTGCACACCCCCTTTTGTTCAGCTGCAGCGGCGGCCCGGCTCCTGCCGGCTGGGAAAACGAGCTCAGTCTGACCTCTCGCCTGACATTTCATATTGATTTTCTCCATCCTCCTCAAACGCCAGCCGACGATGGCTCAGCCAAGGTGTGTGAACAGAATTGAGACAGTTCATCAGAGTTCAGAATGAAAAGCAACATTGGCTTTTGGAGATGAGCTCTGAGAAGGAGAGTATTTAATAACCGTCGGCGTTTAATCAAAATACCAAGGAGATCCGTGTGATCAGAGCTGCATATATTAATTTCCATATGTCCCTCACTCTGCATACTCAGCAGGGGTTGGAAGGGATGCTTCGCTCCCTCATCTCCCTATTTTCCCTTCTGGCGGTAGCGACAAGAGTTGGGTTTTCTGTTTGAGATTTTAATGCCTGAAACAATAGGGTGCGGATGGCAGCAGTCCTTGGCTGGGCTGAACCATGCTTTTCCTTCTCGATTCATGACCATTGGCAGGTGAGTGGAGAAACTGGCCAGATGGGACCAGTGACAACCTAGGAAATGAAAGAGAAATGACATCTGAACTCCTTCCCAGTACATTGCATGAATCTGGTCCCTGCCCACCTCTCTGACCTCAGCTCCCCATAGTCTAGCCACATGGGTCTTCTTCCTGAACTTCTAACACACCTCAGGACCTTTGCACAGGCTATTCCTCTGCCTGGAATGCTCTTCCAGCATGTTCCTACTTGTCTGGACTGTTCTCATTTTTTTTAGGTCTCTGGGAAAATCTGACCTCCTCAGAGAGGACTTCCCTTTTTACCTCACTTATACCCTATTTATATCTCGTTACCCTGTTTTATTTCTTTATTTTTTCATAGCATCCATCTCTAGATGTTTGCTTTTCCTTTTCTGTCCCCACAACTAGGATGTAATCTCCATGAGGGTAGGGACCGTATCTTACCAACCACTGAATTATCAATGCTTCATGTAGTGCCGGCCACTGTAGGGTTTCACCGAACATCCGTGGTAGAAAGGCAGGCGGATGGGAAAAGACCGATGAAAGAGGGTGTATTTGTTTACTAGCCTTGCTGCAGCAACGTCCCACAAACTGGGTGACTTAAACACACAGACCTAATCATCTCCAGCTCTGGCCCTAGAAGCCCTGGCACCAGAAGCCCTATGTCAGAGCGTTGACAGGGTTCACCTCTGAGTGCTGTGCGGAAAGGGTCTACTCTAGACCTGGCTTACTGATGACTGTCTTCTCCCGGTATCCGCACAGCCTCTTCGCTTGGCATGTGTCTGTGTCCAAAACTCCCTTCTTCCCAGGACACCAGTCCCATTGGATTAGGGCCCACCCTAGGGATGTCATTTGAATGTAAATTCCCTCTTTAAAGACCCTCTGCCCCAATACAGTTACGTTCTGACCTATTCGGAGTCAGGGCTTCAACATAAGAATTTGGTCAGTGAGGGACACAACACAGCGCCTAACAGAAGACAGGATTATCATCAGGAGCACGGCCCTGGGAGCCGCAATGGCAGGTGTGGGTCCCAGGCTCACTTGCTGTGATTGAGAAAAGGGGCAGGTGAAAACCTCAAATGGAAATGGAGAAAAGAGGGGGCAGGGTGTCCCTCTAGGACCTCTAGGGTGCCCCTAGAGACTGGACTTGCGAACAACCTGCGGACAGGAATGCAGCCAGGTGAAGAGAGTGGGTGTAGATGGAGACTGGCAGGCAGGAATGAGGTCAGAATCCTGAGACACGGGCACCCTGCCTGCCTTCCACATTCCCCTCAGGGCTGTATTTGCACTTCTCCGATTTGAAGTCTGTGGTAACAGGAGAGCCCCACGGGGATGCTGAGCTCCAAGAGTGGAATCCTAGGGCTCCCTCCACACACACCCTTTGACAGGACCTGTCTTAGGTACCGGGATGGGGGAGGCCATGAACAGCCCCCCTGGGTGTACCTCATCTTCATCCATTTAAGCTGCTGTGGTAGACTACAGACTGGGGGGCTTAAACACCCCACCTGTATGTCTCTCCATTCCGGAGGCTGCAAGTCCAAGATCAAGGCCCAGGCAGATTCTGTGTCCGGTGGGGACCTGCCTCCTGGTTCATAGACAGCTGTCACCGTGCTGTGTCCTCACGTGGTGGGGGGGGGAGGGAGCTCTCCAGGGACTCTGTTTTATAAAAGCACTGTTCCCATTCGTGAGGGCTCCACTCGGGACCTCATCACCTCCCCAAGGCCCCACTTACGAATCCCATCACACTGGGGATGAGGATTCAACACATGAATATAGCAGAGAGGACACACATTCAGTCCACAGCGTTCCCTGTGAGCTCGGGGCTTTCTTCCCTTCTTCCAGACTAAACTGAGCGCATGAGCTTAGACGGTGCCAGCATCGGGGAGGGAAGTCAGTCTGGTGTCCACTGTGGCCCAACTGGGTGACCCAGAACAGGTTTCTTAATCTCTCTGTGCCTCAGTTTCCTAGTCTATAAAACAGGACTGGTGGGAATGCATACCTTCTGGGTAGACCTTGTGGGGCTGCCAGGAGAGAGCACTGTGAAGCCTTAGAACAGTGCCCGGCCTGTGTGAGCCCCGTGTCAGGTAGGGTTGGGATGCTGGTGCTGCCCTGCTCCCCTTCCACATGTGTCTTTTAAGAGTGGGAACAAGAGCAGCGGCAGCAACAGCCGTCGGTGGAGTCATGTCCGGGGCCACTACCTCAGCTAACTTCTAGAACATGTTACGACACCCAGGAAGTAAGCTAAGGAGCGAGCTCATTCAGACCTCCTGACGGCCTTGTGAGGGGCATACCATCACGAGTCACATTTTACAGATGACGAAGAGGGGAGATGATATTCTGATGGCCACCAGATGTTCCTCTTGTGACAGAACACGAAAAGCTCTCCAGCGACAGAGCTGGGGTGTGACCCAGACCTGTACCCCTTAACCAAGACGCCAGAAATCACTTACTCAGCTACGATTTATTCAACACCTAGTCACGCCTGTCTTGACAGAGCTCACATGCCAGTTGGGGCGAGGGGGGACATGCCAGTGTACGAATGAATGCATTCCTGTCACCCAGTGACAAACGCTGCAGAAATAAACAGGGTTAAGGAGTCGCTGGTTGGAGGTATTTGCATACAGTGGTGGGGAAAGCCTTAGACCTGAGACTTGCATTGTCAGAAGCAGACAAACAGAGATAACATCGAAGCATGAAGGCCCTCACATGGGAACAACCTTGTGTGTTGGAAGAACAGAAGAAAGACCAGAGGATGGGAGCTGGTGGGCGGAGCCTCGGAGTGGAGGAGGAGGCAGAAAAGGCTGAGGGCCAGAGGAGGTCATATCGTAGACCAGGAGGAGCGCCTGGATTCTGTTTAGAGTGAGGTGGAAGCCAGTAGATGGTTCTGAGCAGAGAAGTGGCCAGTACTCTAGGGGGAGGCAAGGCTAGGAGCAGAGAGACTAGTGAGCAGGCTCTCCCCTCAGCTGGGACAAGAAATGATAGGGACTCTGACCAGGGCAGGGGCACACAAGGGGTAGGAAGTGCACAGAGGCAGAATCTCCTGAGGAGGCAGAGCTCCACGGAACCACTGAGAGGCCGGTGGTGGAGAGGTCTAGAAACAGAGGAACCTCAGATAACTCATGGGTTTTGGTCTGGAGCGACATAGGGCATAGTGGTGACATACAGTGGGATGAGGAGACTGAGGCAGGAGCAGGTTGATGTGGAACGACCAGGCATTGTCTTTGGGTGGCACCAGATTGAGGAGTCTCTGCCCCGCCCGTGTCGGGAGGTCTGCAACACGTGGACACCTGAGTGTGGACATCAGGAGGGAGGTGCGGGCTGAAGAGAGAATTTAGGAGTCATGAGCTGCTGGGAGGGGGTGAGTGGCTTGGGGGAGAGGGTGTCAGTGGGGAGGAGCAGACAGTCCCGGACAGAGACCTAGGGCTCAGCAACATGCACCAGAGGGACCGGGGAAGAGCGGGTGGTTTTGACAGGAGGCTGAGTACGAGCTACCAGGGAGGTAAGAGGAGAACTCAAGCTGGGGGGGAGTAGGGTAGGGAGCAGTGGGGTGTAAGCCAAGAGAGGAGAGAAGGCCAGGGTGAGGGGCCAGGCGGCTGTGGGCAACAGTGATGGGAGGCCCATCCTTCCAGGCCATACCGGTGAGTCTGCTGCATAGAGTCAAGATAGGACCCTCAACACTCCCTCATCCAGAGGAAAACAAAGCAGGCTTCCTGGCTAGGGACAGTCAGCACCAACCCTGCAGGGCACCTCCCTCTGTGGTCAGGGGGCTGGTGTGAAGGTGATCTGACTTTTTCATGTCATGGGGGAAAGATAGGACCTCTCGAAGCCATCAAGTCTGAGTTGTTCTAGTGAATGGTGTAGTCATTAGAACAGCCTGATTCTGTTGTGGATGGGATACAGTTTGATGCCCAACCTAAAAATCCAGATCTGAAATTCCATTTTCCTCCAGACGTGTGTATAGTAGAGGGGGTATGACTCTCCTGTATTTCGTTTAAGCCCATGACAACCCACGAAGACTCGTTCTGGTAACTGCTGTTTCCAGATGAGGCACAGAGAGGTGCGGACATGCGCCCCATATCACAATGAAGAAAATAACATTTGAACCCAGGTCTGTCTGCTTCCAAGAGAAGAATCAATTCTTTTCCTGGCTCTTTGGCAGGTAGCGAAGGAGTGTGACCTTTTGCTAATACCCAGAAGGATTATTTCACAGGGCTCCATTTCATATAATCCCCATCAGCTGGATCCCCCAGCCCGGTAATTTCCAACTGCAGGACTAACTCTGCGCTTGCAGAGAACATGAAATCCACTATCTCGTTCTTCACCCTCATCTACAAACGATTGCCAAGTCCCACTTCCCTAGACCACTAGATCCCTTAATAAAGCTGCGGTTCATTCCCTGGTCTCTGATGGAATGTGCCCGAAGACATCAGTGGCAATGCAGTGCAATGAATCTTAAAACCTCTGAGGTTTGACACAGCTTCCAAAAGGGGTTCACAGAATTAACAGTGTTTATTTTAGGGGCGGTGAGGTGAAAAAAACAAGGCCCTTTATTAAAATGCTTTTGCCTGATGACAGGATTACAAACACACAGACACCACCCCCTCCTGGAGAAAAGCCAGAGACTTGCTATAAGGAGTAGAATTCACTAAAACCAGCCCTCCCCTCACCCCAACCCAGTGTCTACCCCATTCAAGCTTAGCAGCCATTAACAACAGAGCAGCCAAGATCCAAGCCACAGAGTAAAAATAGAATCCCTTCCCCCTTTCCCCAACCTCATTTCCATTTTTGATTAATTTAGCCAGTTCTGTCAATTAGTCATCCTGGAGACTCCAGTTGAGTGCATTTTCCTAAGAACTAGAAGGCTTATTAATTTTGGAGGCAAGTGTCATTCATTAGCAGTTGACACCTTCCCAGGCCCTGCTCTCTCCCTCACTAGGGGCCTTAGGTGAGAAGGGAGTGTAGCCACAAGTGGCTCAGGCATGTGGCTGAAGCCCCAGAGACAAGGGATGGGAAAGGCTGGCCATGACGTTGTAAGTGGACCTGGCTGCTTTGGGCGTGGGACATCTCAAAGCCAAGTTGCCTGTCATCCTCACCTATGACAAGCTTTCACTGGCAAAGCATCCTGACCTTGAGATTCAAGAGAACCTTAGTTAAGGGATACCTGGAAGAAATGTCCCCACAAGAGAAGCCTTGGCCTGGGCAGGATAGGTCTTAGAGTAGCCTGTCTATTACTACCACAGGTGACATCAGAAAGTTCACCTCTTCTTCTGTGTATCAGTTTCCTCTGGGTGCTATAACAAATTATCACAAGTTTCATGACTAAAAACAACGTGAATATATCACCTAATTATTCTGTAGGTCAAAAGTCTGACATGGGTCCCACGGGCTAAAACCAAGGTGTTGGCAGGGCTGTGTTCTTCTGGAATCTCTAAAGGAGAGTCCGTGTCTTCGTTTTTTGAACTTCTAAGAGGCTACACCCATTCCTTGGCTTCTGGTCCCTTTATCTGAAAGTCCATGACAGTGGGACACGTCCTTTAGCATAACACATCTCTGACTTGGCTCTTCTGCCTTCCTCTTCCCTTGTAAGGTCTTCTATGAGGGTACCGCACCTGTCCAGGTAATCCAGACTAATTTTAGTTTAAGGTCAGCTGATGAGCAACCTTAATTTCATTTACAATCTTAATTCCCCCTTGTAATGAAAAGTAAAATATTCGTGAATTCTGGGGATTAGGACATGGACCTCCTTCAGGAGTCAACCCTGCCTACCGTCATCTTCACGTTTCACCAAGTAGGACTCAGTGCCCTCCATCTGACCACCTGATACTATCAGTTGAAATTCTGTTTCCATGGCCATCTGCCCCACTAAATGGTTGAAGCTCTTTATTTGTCCCTGTTGCACTTAGCCTAGTGAAGGTGTTAAGCAAATGCACATCGAACAGCTCTAGTCATGCAGTTTGATAAGTTTGCACGTGGCGTTTCTTTTTATATAAATGAAAAGGCTCACATTTTATATATATGAGAAGGTGGTTGACCTCATCTGTGTTCACCCATTTCTAGCTTTGGGAATGCACTGGCATTTGTAGGTAGGCAAAATAAAGCGCAGAGGAGTCTCTGAAATGATGATAATCAACCAGCTAGTCATTTATTTGACAAATACTGATTGTGGCTACGGTGTGCCAGGCTCTGTGTCTAGGCACCAGGAGAATACCTCCTGCCCCATGGCACCCTGTCCCAGTGGATGGATAGATGGAGAACATACACACAGGCCAGTAAGCTAAGGTGAGATCTGGTAAAAAGTGTTCCTGGAGAAGCAGTGGCAATGAATGCAGAGGCTGTGATTCTGGACTGTGCTTGCCAGGATGAGGGGTAAAGGAAGACTGGTTTTTCTGTCTGTAGTGTGGTGAGGGGAGCAGCAAGAAGGGAACTGGGGGGAGCAGGCTGGTAGCTCAGGTCACAGAGGACTCTGCTGGGAACTGATGAGAGGTCACTAGGAGATCACTAGGATTCAGGGGTCACCCCACATAATCTGCAGGCCTCATCCCCAGGGTATGCCATGCTAAGGGCTTAGGACTCGGGCAACTTGGTAGCCCTATTGGCAAGGTAAGGCATTTGCCTTTTATTTTAAGTGGAAAGAGGAAATCTAAGAAGGTTTGTGCGAAGGATTACCATGCATACTTGGGGAGCCTGGGTGGCTCAGTCGGTTAGGCATCTGCCTTCGGCTCAGGTCATGATCTCGGGGTCCTGGAATTGAGCCCCGCATCGGGCTCCCTGCTCAGTAAGGAGTCTGCTTCTCCCTCTGCCTCTCCCTCATGCTTACTTACTCACTCTCTCTCTGTCAAATAAGTAGATAAAATCTTAAAAAAAAAAAAGTACCATGTGTAGACTTATAAATATGTCACTCAGGATATGGAAAGAATGAAATGTGAGGAAGAAAAGTGGATGCTGGGAGAAGAGGCATCAAATGGTCCAGGCAAGAGAGAACAGCGGCTTAGATTTAAACTGGACTCGTGTGGGCTGTGCTTTGAGTGGAAAGTGAACTGACTTGTTTGAAACCTAGACACGGAAGGCGAGGTAAAGGGAGGAATCCAGGATGATGCCCAGCATTTTGGTCTAAGCACACGCCCAGAGGGAGGGCAGTGAATGAGCTGGCATAGACTAGTGGAAAGACCGTTTGGGAAGGAAGCTCGCAAATTCTGTGGACATAAGATTCACCTAAAAAAAGGCATAACAATTATATCAATACCTTTTATGGTTTAGCATTTTATCATTTACAGAGCCCCTTCCATTTTTTATCATACTGATCTTCACAAAACCCTGTGAGTTCAGAGTAGTTCCTCCTTTTTGTTGCAGCTTGAGGAAATGAACACCCAGAAACATTAAATCTAATACACCGACGAAAGATCGTGGGTTTATTTCTTCCTCTAATGAATACGGCCACCTTCCGTACTTGCCCAGCACTGGAGGATAGAGAAGGGAATGGGGAATCTCTCACGTGTGTAATTGACCCATGTTTAAGTATATCAGCTAATTCGAGTCCCCTGTGCTGTTCACATAATTCCATTTTGACAGCTCAGTAGGTGGCATCAACAACTGAGTTGTGAGATCTGCTGTCCACTCACGCAGCTCCCAGCCCCGTCAGTGCAGGTCCCTTTATCTGCTGAATTACGCTGAGCACCTGCCAGCCTCCCATTGTCCTCAAGCACAGCCCAGAGGCAGCAGAGGGCAGGGGAAAGCTCACCCCCACCAAGCTTATAATGATACTTTCTTCTATCTTCTGGCACGTCTTTAACCTGAACATAAAGATTTGAATAGGATTTATCTTATGGGTGGTCATCTTCAATTCTGGGGTCAACGCGTTCATCTTGAAATTTTGGTATCATTTCAAAATCCCCAAAATGTCATGAAATTGTCATTGAAGAGTTGACATAAGGGAAGACAGGATCACCCAGCTTGGGAGAAAAAGATGGTGAGATCAAACAAAGCAAGGAACCAACCGGTCAATAAATATGAGTCGGGTGTTGTGTTCAACACAGAGGGATAAGCAGCCATGGAAGAAGCAGCCCTTGGTTTGGTGGACTTACCTCCATCACATAGGAGGATATGAAACTATGGATGTTTCTTTTTTTTTTTTTAAGATTTTATTTACTTATTTGACAGAGATCACAAGTAGGCAGAGAGGCAGGCGGCGAGGGTGGGGGAGGGGGGAAGCAGGCTCCCTGCTGAGCAGAGAGCCGGATGTGGGGCTCGATCCCACTGGGATCATGACCTGAGCCGGAGGCAGAGGCTTTAACCCGCTGAGCCACCCAGGCACCCCAGCTATGGGTGTTTCTAACATAAACTTCGTTTTAATTTGAATGTGAACTCAGATTCCCAGTGTCTGAGAGCGCAACCGCTGACTACGTAGTATTTATGCTGACTATCATGTTACATGGTTAAAATGAACTGCAATGCCAGATATCCTCCGTGTATCCTGGGTATTCCTCAAAGTTCCAAATCACGGCATCTTTTAGTCCCTGTTTGCTGGGATACTTCTGTATTTGTGTCGGTGTAGAGCCACAGAAATACAGATGTGTGTTAATACAGCACACGGTTGCGCATACCCAGGGAGGTCAGGAAGGAGCAGAAGCATTCCAGCACCCTTGAACAGCACCCAACATTTCCCGCATGCTAATTCATGAACGAATGATAGGAGACTTGTTCATAAAAGAACAAACATCAGATAAAATGTAGCATGCACCTGACAATACACTAGGGCTGTGTTTCTGAAGCCAAGGATGAAAATGAAGATGTAGGGTGTTATCTTGTCCCGGTGCCTAGGAAAAGCAAATGAGCTGACCCTCAGAATTTTCTCAGTTGTAATCTTTCCTCCTAGAAGTCTTCCTGAAATATTTGTGGCCTGTATACATGCCGAGAGTACAAAATCATATATTATTTAATACTGAGGTCTAGATAATAACCCCCTTTAAGGGTCATATCGTAATGTTTTTTGATGTTCTGACTTTGGTGTCCTGATGAGAACATGAGAGCTCTGCTCTTGAAGTTCAGGGAGGGAAGGGACTGGTTCTGAATCCGGTGTCCAGAAGGAGACCGGTGGGGGGCAGTGGGAGGGAGAAGAAGAGACAGGGAGCGCGAGAGGAAGCAGTGGACCAGAACAGCCACATAGTAGCTTTCTGGTATGGAGTTCCCAGCTCTGTTGAGGTTTATGAGGGTAAATCCTAAAGGCCAGTTATAGGTATCAGTGAGGCTTGTGGTTTGGAAACCAGGTTTTAATGAGGATAGGAAGAGGATGCACACTCCTGTGGTCAGTAGCTGTGGTCCTGGTTCTGGGGTCAGACAAACCCGGTGTGGGTCTAACTTCTTGCAGTAAGCTCTGTAAGCCTCAGTGTCTCCCTCTACGCCACAGGGACAAGACTGGAGCCTGCATTATTAGACTGTTAGGAGGATTCGGTGAGATAAAGCCTGGCCCACAGAAAGCACTCAGTATTTATTAGTATTTTATTCTTTCCCCAACAATCCGTGAACTCAGAGTTAGAGACGAGAAAATGAGGGCTCAAGAAAGCAAGTAACTTCGGCAAAGTCAAAGGTCTAGTCATAGGCGGAAGCCAGATTCAGACCCAGGTCTAAAGCCCATGGCTGAAGCTGTTGAGAAAGAATACCCATCGTTGAGATACTGCCCCTGGTTGCCTCACCAGGCCAGAGGGCGTGGCGGCTGGGTAAGCCAGGTCCTGGGAGGGCAGAGGAGGGCTCAGGCACTCCTCGGGTAGAGTCTGGCTTTCCAGACATCAACAGAGCTCGGCTCCCGTGTTTCCTGAGCCCCCGCTGAGCAGGGGCCCAGAGTGTGCTGCAGGGAAGTGTGTGAGCGTCGTCTTCAGCCAAATTCCCTATGAGAACGGGATACAGACCGTCCCTCCTGTCCTCCCCCTGAGCAAGTCATTAAGCCAGAGTGCTTGCTGAGGGACACAGCCTTTATTTTCTGCAACGATGGCAAAATGCTTCCTCTCTCTGAGGTCCTGGAGGCTCTTTGGAGGGAAGGGGAGCCCATCTGGGGATGGTGTGTATAGAGCCAGTGAGGAACGAGAGAGGGCATAGCCAGCTGGTAATAAGGGGCTGTCAGTCTGGTGACTGTCCTCCACTTTGCCCCTGCAGCTCTGTGTTACTATAAAGAGATAGCTCCGTCCTGGCTAATCCCGTGATGGGTGAGAGCACAGAGCTAATGATGCCCAGATCAGACGTTTAATATTTCAACCACTCATTGCTTGTACTGGAACCCTGCCTTCTGGTGCCTGCCATTTCTGGGGTGAAGGGCTCACCCTTCCTGGTCATGGGACTAGAGGACAAACGATGTAGAATGGGGCATGGTAGTGGCCCTGAGAGCTGTAGCTGGGTTCACATTCCTGCTCTGCCCCTCCTGGCCTGCGCTAGGAGTAGGTGACTCTTGGAGCCTCATTTCTTCATCTGTAAAACAGAAATGTTGAGAGAATACAATGGAGTATCACATGCATAAAGCGCTTAGCACAGTGCCTGGCAGGTGCAAGGCTATTTCTCCGTCCACTCCAACATGGTTGCTAATACCATACCATGCACAGGAGCTCCAGGAACATTCAAGACAGGAGTCTGACTGTCTGTGGGTTAGGAACAATGTTTTCCTGTAGAAAGCAGTGCCGGGAACACAGGCATTGCCGCAGAGCCATGAGAATACAATGAAGCGATAACCAGCTGACACCAGCTCCCTCTCCTCCCCACACCTGGCCCATGTCCAGATGGACCCCCCCCCCAACTCAGCCTTGAACCCCTGACTTCACTCTGCAAGGAGATTACCATCAGCAGGGAGCCGCCCCTCTCTCCTTTCCGTGTTTCTGCCTCTCATTGCAGTGATTATGTATCTGGCCTGGGAAATGGTGACATCTTGGGAGTGCAGGTCTGGTCTCTGTGATGCCATGACAACCGGCTTCCCAGCAATCACCCCTAATAACGACCACACACTCACAGTCCCTTCCACTTGGGCTGAAGCTCCCCAGGGAACTCAAGCCTCTCTTGGAACAGCTGCACAAAGCTTCCTGCTGGGAACAAATTTTGAGAGAGAGAGAGAGAGACAGAGACAGAAATTAGGGAGACAAGAAGGCTCTAGCCTGTCATGTACAGAGTGAGCCCAGAGACCTGAGGACACTGTTGTCATGTCCCAACAGCCCAGTCGCTATAGGAACGCACACAGCGGCGGGCATGAGGACCCACCATTTGCTAGTCACCCACCTTAGAGAGAGAGGGTGTACTGGAGGGAAAGACCAAATCAGAGAGCATTAGTGAAGCCACGCCTCACTGTTAAAAGATTTCTTCATGAGACTCCCACTGCCAAGGCATCATGTACTGTGGACGGGTGCTGCCTCCCTCCCCCCGCTGTAGGCTGGAGATCATGTGCTCCGAAATCTCCAATCAACATCCTTCCAGAATGACAGTTCTCAGAAAGGCAGCAGCCCCGCTTGGCCAATAAGTGATTATTCCTCCCAAAGGAAGGACAGACAGGCCTTGATTAATATACTTATCTGGGGATGTTGGCCCCAATTCAGCCTTTAGATTGCCAAGTACGCCCTCCACAGAACACAGGTTCCTGCTTCCCCTCTCTGTAGAGCACAGAGTCCAACTGAGGCTCCTTCATGATCAGTGTCTAACCCCAGAGCCGATGAGGCTGTTGGCAGTAGGGAGTCAGGGAGAGGAGGCAGGGTAGGCATCTTTGCAGGGAAGTGGTATTGCTTTGGGAAGAATGTCCAGCACTCAGGGGATCACAAGTAGCCTCATGTTCTGCTCCATCCTCCTGGTGTCTGGCCCCCTGGCTTGTTCTCTTTGCAGCTGCTCTGTCTTGGTTCCTCTGGACCATGTCAGCCTCTGGGTGCAGCAGCAGGGCAGGGGAAGGAATGCGGGGAGGAGAGGGTGCCCAACGGTGCTGGTTCACCAGCTCCCCTAAAAGCAGCAGACTGGTCATAGCTCATGCTGTCTTACTTTCTGGACCAGCTGGAGGAGTAGCCCTGCTGAGAGGGACCAATGGGGAGACAGAGCTGCCTCGAGGCCCAGGGACATCAGAGCAGATTCCGAGAGTCTGGTTGGGCAAGAGAGCATACACACTCTGTCCCCTTCCCTTGATGGTAATATGGGGAAAGAGGCGTATTAATTTCCTCTTGCTGCTGTAACAAGTTACCACAAACATAGTAACTGTCATGATCTCAAACGATACAAAATTATCTTATAGTTCTGAAGGTCAGAAATCCAGGATGTGTGACACGGGGCTAAAATCAAGGTGCCTGCAGGGTTCTGTTCTTTTCTGGAGGCTCTGTGGGAGAAGCCATTTTTGTTGCCTCTTTCAGATTCTAGAAGCAGCCCACATACCTTGGCTCCCAGCCCCTTTACTCCAGCTTCAAAGCCAGAGGCGACTGTGGAAACTTTGTTCCACTGGGTCACTCTGCCTCTTCTTTCCCTTATGGGGCCCCTTTCCACTCCTTAAGGCACATCCAGATAACCTAGCATAATCTCCCCATTTTAAGGCCAGGTGGTTCGCAACCTTAATTCCCTTTGGCCGTCTAAGATAATCACAGATTCCAGGAATGAAGGCATAGATATCTTTGGCTTAGGGAGACTTTTCTACCAACCACAGAAGAAACAAACAACTTTTCTTTCTTTGAAAAAGAAAGTCGGGACGGGGGTCACCTGGGTGGCTCAGTTGGTTAAGCGTCTGCCTTTGGCTCAGGTCATGATCCCAGGGTCCTGGAATCAAGACCTGCATCAGGTTCTCTGCTCAGTGGAAAGCCTGCTTCTCCCTCTCCCACTCTCCCTGCTTATATTCCCTATCTCGCTATCTCTCTGCCAACAAAACAAATAAAATCTTAAAAAAAAAAAAAGATTTCAACCACGGGTCCCCTCTTTGTTGAAGACAGAACCAAAGCACACAGGGTCCTCGCCTCTCTCGCTCACTTTCATGACCCCCACGCCTGTCCACACGCCTTAAGCGCATGTGGGTTGAAGACTGTGCAACGTTGGTGTTGGTTGATGCTGACCGTGGCCAGCCGCTTCAGTAGGCATTCTATCTGCTTTTCTACCTCTGCTTCTTAAAATGATATCTGCATTTTAAAGATAAGGAATCTGAATCTCAGAAAGCTATGGAAACTTGAAAAAAATCATCCGGCCTGTAAGGGGCGGGCCACAGATTCTAGCCCAAGCGTATCTGCCGGTACCCACCTCGCACATGCCCTGGAGGAAAGCACGTTTGCCGTCACTAAGCCACAGTCTCATCCTCCATGCTTTCCACGGATGTCTCTGTGCCAACAGCTGTCCTCCGATCCCACTGTCCCCCTGAAATGGGCTGATTCCTGCTGACTGCCCTGTCTAGCATAGGCACCCTGACCATCCCCCGACCATCGACATCAGGGGTCCGCAATCTAGGGTCTCCAGGCTAAATCTGGCCCACCAGCTGTTTTTGCACAACTCTCGTGAAGAATGAGGGTTTGGCATTTTGAAATGGTTGAACGAAGAGGAACCATACTGTCTCATGACCTGTAAAAATTACACGAAACTGAAATTTGGTGTCCACGAGGAGCACTTGATAGGAATATATGGCCATCTGTTTACAGATAATCTGCGCTGCTTTCACACTATGATAGCTGTGACAGAGACTGAATGGCCCTTAAAGCCTAAAATTCTTGCTACATGCTCTTTACCTGGAAGGTTTGCTGGCCTCTGATCTATCTAGTGCTTATTGATCCCTCAAGCTTCAGCCTGTAACCAAGCCTTCCCCGATCCCATCAGCTAGATCAGACCCCACCCGCCTGTCATGTCTCCTAAGACATATAAGACATATTCCTTATGTCTCCTCCCTCTGAGTTGTAGTCAATTTCTTTTGTCTGAAGAAAAGGGGGGGAGGGTTGACTCACTATTTCTTAACGTTGAATGATTGTTTATTAGAAGATCTGTTGGTAAAGTATATCCTATATGCTGACCTATTCTGCAAAGTTATAGAAAAGTCAGGGACCAGCATAATCCCTTCTAGATGTATCGCTTACTCTCCATGATGCTGTGCGTTGGGTTCCAGCGGTACTCACTGCTGAACACTTATTTGTAGAACTAATGAAGGGCTGTATGAAGAGCAAATCACTAAGGTTGAGTCACTGGGCGTCACTCTTTCTCAACACAAAATCCTGAGACTTAATCTGATCTCAGTCTCTGTGACCTCAGACCTCTGCCATTCTGCAGCCCGTGTCTGGGGATGGTGCCTTGAGGCCCGTGGTAGTATATTCCCACTAATTCATTCTGAAGCTTCTCTCACTGTCCTCAGCTGGAGGAAGGCCAGCATGATCAGTCCGTGGGAGTTCTTACCCTCCCTGGGAAAATCACTGGCCATTTCTCTCATTGGGCAGAATGACTGGATGTGGCTTCTGGGTAGGACAGATGACTGGCTGCATCTTGGTCGTCGGGCCTTTTCTCTCCAGGGGCAAGACTGTTGCCCGCATCTCTCTGAAGGAAAATTGCCATCTGCCCCCCTCTCTAGTTGTGTCCCCACCACAGGGAGGTAGTCAGCCATGTCTCCACCAGAAAAGCCTGCCAGCTGTCCTTCTCTGGAAAAGATGCGTCAGCGCAAGTGAGCCCTTTAAAACCCCATGCGTGATTCTGAGTCTGTGCCTCTGTCATCATGAACCCACCTTCACATCTGCCTGCCTTCTCTCCTTTATGCTGCCTCTCCTCTGCCTGAGTCACCCAAGCCAGGGCGGCAGTGACATCGCGTGCCAGCCAGCCACCACCACTTGTCCCAGGGAAGGTGCGTTCCGAGGGATAGTCCAGGACAAGCTGTTGCATGTCTGTGTGCCGGTGCGGTTAGAAGACAGAGAAATCCATTTCACAACTAGTAGCTCTTCCGATCTGACTCCAATGGGAGAACACAGGAGGGTTTGGGCCCTTCTCACACCACACTTCCCTAAGCAGCATCTTCTTCCCTATAATTGCGGGTCCAGGCATGAGGCCACATGCTCAGCCCAAAAGATCTATCTCATCTCCCCTCCAAGGTGGGTACTCCTCTTAGCTCCATTTGGCAGCTAAGGAAAACGAAGCTAGAAAGTAGGCAAACCACTTGTCAAGGCTTCGTAACTTAGAAGCAATAGAGCTGGAGTTCAGCCTGGGCCTGCTGAGCCTGGGACCACCTGTCCTCTTAGCCATGGCACCTTGGACAGGAGTTCCAGGACAGCATCCAGCATGAGGTCCCGTGAAAGGAACCACACATAGGAACACCCTGCACAGACTCGAGATTCCCTCCAGCCTCTCTTCTCCTGGCCCCAGAACCCACACAGGCACCCTGCATGCTTCCCGTCACCTTCTGTCCCTGTTGTAATGTACGAGGTTTTAGCTTTCGGTTTCTCCCAAGTCAACAGTTTTCTTCTTTTTTTAATTATTATTTTTCTATTAATGTATAATGTATTACTTCCTCCAAGGGTGCAGGTCTGTGAATCATCAGTCTTACACAATTCACAGCACTCACCGTAGCACATACCTTCCCCAGTGTCCATCACCCAGCCACCCTCTCCCTCCCCCACCCCTCCAGCAACCCTCAGTTTGTTTCCTGAGATTAAGAGTCTCTTACGGTTTATCTCCCTCCCCGGTCCCATCTTGTTTCATTTTTCCCTCCCTTCCCTCCATGAATCCCTGCCCTCCCTCTCAGATTCCTCATAGCAGAGAGATCATACGATAATTGTCTTTCTCTAACTTATTTCGCTCAGCATAATACCCTCTAGTTCCATCCATATTGTTGCAAATGACAAGATTTCAGGGGGGTTGATGGCTGCATAGTATTTCATTGTGTATATACCACATCTTCTTTATTCATTTATCTGTTGATGGACATCTAGGTTCTTTCCATAGTTTGGCTATTGTGGACATTGCTGCTATAAACATTCGGGTGCACATGCCTCTTCAGATCACTGTGTTTGTATCTTTAGGGTAAATACCCAGCAGTGCGATTGCAACTGGGTTGTAAGGTAGCTCTATTTTCAACTTTTGAAGACTCCATACTGTTTCCCAGAGTGGCTGCACCAGCTTGCATTCCCACCAACAGTGTAGGAGGGTTCCCCTTTCTCCGTATCCTCACTAATACCTGTCATGTCCTGACTGGTTATTTTTGGCCATTCTGACTGGTGTGAGCTGGTCTCTGACTGTGGCTTTGATTTGTATTTCCCTGATGCCAAGTGATATTGACAACTTTTTCATGTGTCTGTTAGCCATTTGGGTGTCTTCTTTGCAGAAATGTCTCTCCATCTCTTCTGCCCATTTCTTTATTAGAGTCTTTGTTCTTTGGGTGTTGAGTTTGATAAGTTGTTTATAGATTTTGGATACTAACCCTTATCTGATATGTCATTTGCAAATATCTTTTCCCAATCTTTCGGTTGTCTTTTGGTTTTGTTGACTGTGTGTCCTTAGCTGTGCAAAAGCCTTTGATCTTGATGAAGTCCCAATAGTTCATTTTTGCCCTTGCTTCCCTTGCCTTTGGCAATGTTTCTAGGAAGAATTTGCTGCGGGTGAGGTGGAAGAGGTTGCTGCCTGTGCTCTCCTCAAGGATTTTGATGGATTCCTTTCTCACATTGAGGTCCTTCATCCATTTTGAGTCTGTTTTTGTGTGTGGTGTAAGGAAATGGTCCACTGTCATTTTTCTGCATGTAACTGTCCAATTTCCCACCACCATTTGTTGAAGAGACTGTCTTTCTTCCATTGGACATTCTTTCCTGCTTTGTTGAAGATTAGTTGACCATAGAGTTGAGGGTCCATTTCTGGCCTCTCTATTCTGTTCCATTGATCTATGTGTCCTTTTGTGCCAGTACCATGCTGTTTTGATGATGACAGCTTTGTAATAGAGCTTGAAGTCCGGAATTGTGATGCCACCAACTTTAACTTTGTTTTTCAACATTCCTCTGGCTATTCAGAGTATTTTCTGTTCCATATAAATTTAAGGATTACTGTTCCATTTCTTTGAAAAAAAATTGATGGTATTTTGATAGGAATTGCATTAAACATGTAGATTGCTTTGGGTAGCATAGACATTTTCACAATATTTGTTCTTCCAATCCATGAGCATGGAACATTTTTACATTTCTTTGTGTCTTCCTCAATTTCTATCATTAGTGCTTTATAGTTTTCTGAGTACAGATTCTTTGCCTCTTTGGTTAGGCTTATTCGTAGGCATCTTACAGTTTTGGGTGCAGTTGTAAATGGGATCGACTCCTTAATTTCTCTTTCTTTTGTCTTGTTGGTGTATAGAAATGCAACTGATTTATGTGCATTGATTTTATATCCTGACACTTTACTGAATTCCTATATGAGTTCTAGCAGTTTTGGAGTGGAGTCTTTTGGGTTTTCCACATAAAGTATTACATCATCTGCAAAGAGTGAGTGTTTGACTGCTTCTTTGCCAATTCAGATGACTTTTATCTCTTTTTGTTGTCAGAATGCTGAGGCTAGGACTTCTAGTACTATGTAGAATAGCAGTGGTGATAATGGACATCCCTGCTGTGTTCCTGACCTTAGCGGAAAAGCTCTCAGTTTTCCCCATTGAGAATGATATTCACGGTGGGTTTTTCATAGATGGCTTTGATGATGTTGAGGTATGCACCCTCCATCTCTATACTTTGAAGAGTTTTGATCAAGAAAGGATGCTTTACTTTGTCAAATGCTTTTTCAGCATCTATTGAAAGGATCATATGGTACTTGTTCTTTCTTTTATTAATGTATTGTATCACATTGATTGATTTGTGGATGTTGAACCAACCTTGCAGCCCTGGAATAAATCCCACTTGGTCGTGGTGAATAATCCTCTTAATGTACTGTTGGATCCTATTGGGTAGTGTTTTGGTGAGAATTTTCTGTGTTCATCAAGGATATTGGTCTGTAATTCTCTTTTTTGATGGGGTCTTTGTCTGGTTTGGGGATCAAGGTAATGTTAGCCTCATAAAATGAGTTTGGAAGTTTTCCTTCCATTTCTATTTTTTGGAACAGTTTCAGGAGAATAGGTATTAATTTGTCTTTAACTGTTTGGTAGAATTCACCTGGGAAGCCATCTGGCCCTGGGCTCTTGTTTGTTGGGAGATTTTTGAGCACTGCTTCAATCTCCTTACTGGCTCTGTGTCTGTTCAGGTTTTCTAGTTCTTCCTGGTTCAGTTTTGGTAGCTTATACATCTCTAGGAATGCATCCATTTCTTCCAGATTGTCAAATTTGCTGGCATATAGTTGCTCATAATATGTTCTTATAATTGTTTGTATTTCTTCAGTGTTGGTTGTGATCTCTCCTCTTTCCTTCATGATTTTGTTAATGTGGATCCTTTCTCTTTTCTTTTTGATAAGTCTGGCCAGGGGTCATCAATCTTATTAATTCTTTCAAAGAACCAACTCCTAGTTTCATTGGAAACTACTGTTTTTATATAAGTGAATGCTGACTTCCCCACTCTGATACCTGGGAGCTCTGCCACACTCAGACACCCCTGATCTGTGTGTGACCCTGAGGGTCCTGAGACCACACTGTCCCCGTGAGGACTCCACCCTGCTTATCCTCTGGAGCAACATCCCTTAGTGGAGCAGACTTCTAACATTTCAATTGTGTACTCCACTGCTTGTCGGGAGGCGGTCCCTCCCCCGCCGTGATCTATCTTCCCATGTATCAGGTCAGATTCACTTCTCCACATGTCCTACCTTCCGGAAAGAGAGAGCTTTTCTGTTCATAGAATTGCTGTTCTTCTTTTCTTCGATCTCCAGTTGAGTTTGTAGGTGTTCAGCATGGTTTGATACCTATCTAGCTGAACTCCTGGGACAAGATGAAATTTAGATCTCCTATTCCTCCACCATCTTGCTCCTCTCTCAACAGTTTTCTTCTGAACTCTTCCTCAGTCTCATCGCTTCCCCTCTTTCCCAGGATTGCGATCCCATCTTCAGTTATCCTGTGGTCTGAGTTGTCTCAGGTGAACAGTGCTCTGCCAGACTCCATTAAGGAGAATATGCTTAGTTACATGCAGACATGTTCCTAGCTGCACAGATTATAACACAAACTCTTTCTGTACGGGACACCTAATATACCCTGTAGGACTTAAAAGAAGTGTCGGTTGCTTTTGCCTATAGCATCATAACCCCAGGTATTCTGAGGAACTCTATACTAGAGAAATGATAGGCTTCAAGTTATGTGTGGGGAAAAAAAAATACATTGAAATAGTGGGGAGGGAGATGGTGTGATCGAATAAGATGTGAAGACAGGACAAAAGCTGTTGGTTCTCAACCAAGGGCAAGTCATACCCTCCCAGGACACAGTTGGCCATTTCTGAAGCCATTTTGGACTGTCCCATCTGGGGCTTAGGGAATTAGTGGGCAGAAGCCAGGGATGATGTTAAAGATCCTATAGTGCCCCATAACAAAGAATGATCCATCCAAAATTTGGTAGCGCATAAGATGAAAAACCTGAATTCCTAAAGAATAAATTTTTTCTGTGTGCAGGACTCCTCAGCATCTCTAATAGGCTAATTGCATTGTCAACCCCCAAAACTGAGTAGGAGTTTTCCAAGCTCTTTTGACCTCAGATTCCAGAATTCCTAATGTATTCCTGAGTACTCTGCTGAAGTTATCTTGGGAAGACTAGCCTAGAGTACAGGGGCATTGGTAGAAGAAAATTAAAAGACAAGACCTCTGAGATTCACCAATCTTACGATCTGAGAGGTGGGAGGCACTTGGTAGACAATCCTACCTCCTTCATATGACAGACAAGAAAATGGGTCCAGAGAGCAAGTGATGGTCCAGCCTTTGAAATGAGAGGCAGATCAGAGGTTAAAAACATAAACTGGCAACAGACCAAGTTAAAATCCTTGCTCTGCCTCCTATGAGCAATAGAACGCATGCCTGAGTTGACTGACTAGACTGATTTGTCCAAACTGGACATAATACCTGTGAATATTGAGTAAGTTAATGTATACAAAGCACACAGTTTAATTGTTCAACAAGTAGTAGGTATTATTAGGGGCTGCTAATTTGTGTCCAGCCTGGATTCCAACATAACATCCATGACTCCCAGGCTGATCGTCTTTCCAATTTCCCATATGGGCACATGGGAAGGTAAGAAGGAGTAGATGAACAGAAGTGCGCACTCATAGGTACATCTAGAAAAGTAGGGAGCCCACTTTGATTCAGTTGTTTGAACAGGGAAATGATATTGACGGAGCAAGGGAAGGGCTGATTGTGGAGACAGTGTGACAAGGAGGCAGACAGGGGGTCCTTTGAAAGCCTCTGTCTACTGCTCACTAACCATATGATCCTGAACAAGCTACTAGGCCTCGCTTGGCCGGTCTCATCTCTAAGTAAGGGCAGTGAGAGTACCTTCCTTATAAGTGTGAGTGTAAGTGGGATCATGTATACAAAGCCTGAGGACCAGAAAGTATAGATACCATTACTGCTGTTAGTGTCGTCATTGGGGTCTCTGAGACACAAGCTCTCTGTTGGCAAATCTGACACATCCCCACTGCTTCAGTCTGGGCTGTTAGGATTCTCATCCAGAGTCCTTCCTCACAAAGGAAACAAAACTTGTCTTTGCTATATCAAAGATCTCTTCTTTTCTCCTCCCAATGGCTTTATGTTCTAGAAGCTAGTTGAAAACCATGTAGGTCAGCAGGATTGTTAATGCTAAGCCAAGGCTCTCCAAGAAAAATGCCCAGGCACTCAATCTTTTTGTACCATGTGTTTAGTAAATTACATGGAACACACAGTGGTGTTCCAGCTGGGTCCCCAGCACCTTTCTTTCCCTCCGATAATGCTGTAAAAATCTCACTTACTTGTGTCTATAACTAAATGTGATCAGTTAACATTTGTCCTTTCCTCTAGCCTGTGAGTTCCATGAGAGTAGGACTTGATCTTTCTCCTGGTGTCCTTGGTATATAGGGCCTGGCATGTGTCCATCCCCCCCCCCAAAAAAAAAAAAACTTTGTATGTTCTAGGTGATTTACTAAGTGCTCTGTGCATATGTGTGCATGCATGTAAAAGATACTCAAATAGCTGATAAATGATTGTTCAGGCTGAATTAGTAAAAACCTTGAATTACAGATAATGGAAGATATGGAAGGTATTTATTTATTCATACTTTTCAAAGAATTGGAACAAAGTCGAGGAGAATAGAGCATTGCTTTTTCCTTTCAGGACCTAGTAAGTTAATAAATATTATCTTCCTGTAGAAATTAAAAATAACTTGTCAGTATTCGTCCAGCTAACATATTTAGTGAGCATGTCTTGTGTTTCAGGGACTACAGCAGGGCAAAATAAAAACCCCTCCCCTCATAGAGCTTATATCTTAGGGGACACAAAATACATTAAAAGCCAGTGCATATAAACTGGCGGAGAGGGGCATTGAGAAGAAAGGTTGTCTTGCTGCTGACAGGCCACAGGGATTAGAATCCAGGGGTGAGAGATGGCCTGGGGGTCTGGACTTATTGCGATATGAGGGTCTTGAGTCATACAAAGTCCTGAGGTCCCCAACCTATGCTTGCTGATAATGATGTAAAGCTTGAACTCATGAGCCCTTATTGTAGAAACTGTATTTCTACTGTGTTGGAAATGAGCTGATTCTGTTGAGGACTTTGGCTATATGAAAAGGATAGGGTGGGAGCAGTCACCATTCACCCCTCTACCCGCTATCATCTAATTAATACACAATAAAAAATATCCAGTGTGATAACCGGGGGAAAGAGCCTTCTGGCTTTGTGATTCCATGATTCTATGTAGACTCTACCCTGGTTGCCTGTTCAGAGCTACACCAATAAGGTCTTGGGCATGAGACAGGGCAGAATTACATCATGGTTAAGAACAAGGGCTTTGAAGTCAGGTGGATTTGTGTGCAAAATGCAGCTCTACCCCCACTTGAGCTGTGCTGTCCGCAGATGGGTTACAAAACCTCTCTGTGCCTTCGTCTTTCACATCTGTGAGCATCGTTCCTATGGGAGAAGATTAGTGTAAGGACTAAATGGAATTAAACAGGTAAAGCGCAGAGCCTGGAACATAGGAAGCTTCCTGTAAACAGTCATTATCAACACTGTGAAATGTTGCTGCTGAATGAATGAATGAATGAATGAAACGAAGTCATGGAGTGGATGTTAAAACTTGGATATGCACAGACAGGGAATAAGCCACAAAGTGCTGTGATGGCTGGTCCATTGTCTAGAACCTGCCCTCTTGGGTCATACACAGTAATTAGTGGTAGGCTGATGAGAGAATTGTCTTCTTTCATTTCCGCTCCATCTTCTGGGGCTGTCGTTTTGGGGCTTTATGAGGTCGCTGCCCTAGCATCCCAAATGAGCCCTGTATACAGAGAACAGATTGCTAGTATAACCTTGTAAACATTCTTTATGTCACTGAAATAGCCCACAAGTTCTATAGTTCTCAGTCCCCAAGTCTCAGTCTGGAATAAAATATGATTGGCTGATACAGAACCAGTACATGCTAATGAGGATAAAAATAGCTCCTGACATTTATTGAGAACCTACAGTGTGCCAATCATATGTTCTAAGAAATATGCATCCCCCTTCTGCAGCTGGGAAAACTGAAATCTTGGAGTAGGAAATAAAATGTGAACAGCTGGTAAGTGACAGAGGCAGAAACTGATGGACTGCAGGGGCCAGTGTGCTGATCCCGTCCCATCTACGACAGGTGCATCAGGTGGAGAGGACCATGCGTCAAGGCTCCCACTTGTCTGTTGAGATGTTTGCATGGGGCCTGCCTGGAGTTCAAAAGTCCCCAACCCTCATGAGGTTCTGTGCAGGAGAAACTAATGTGAAGATCTAGTTCTCGATTATGTTCTCAGAGTCCAAGGGCCTTCCTGAATGCTTAATGTCCAAGAGGTTTTTCTGTGTCAGTGGCTTTAATTCTCAATTCAGTTCTGATTGATGAGGGGTTTTTGTGGTTCTCTTAAATGGTGAGGTGACAATTAGTATTTTGGTTTGGCTGAGAGTTTAATTCAGCGAGGTTTGAAAGGCAAATTACTATAGCTTAGGTTTTCTAAGTGTGTTGAGCGAGAAAGAGCTCTGAGGATGTGTTACCTTGCAGAATGGTGTTCCATGTAGCCTAACATTGTGATACAAACACTTGTTAAGTGGAACCATACTCAATTACCATTGTTATAGGTTAAAAGTAAGTATGGACAAACGCACCTAACTCCCCATCAGATATGCTGAGCCCCCAGACAGCAAAGAATTCATTCACTGATCTAGCTTTGGTTCTAATCAAGCAACACATGTTTATTGAACATTTGTGTGGAAGACTTTCAGTCCATAGAAAGAAGCTGACAAAGCAGTTGAGATAAAAGCAAATGCAAGGATTGTTAAATAATAATGGGAGGGTACCTGAGCTCCTATTAAAAAAGCAGGCCAGACCGAGTTGGGGTAGGGGGGGCTTTTCCACAAAAAGATCATTTAAGGCTAAGATAGTAGTGAGAGATGAGATCTGTGAGTCCCTCACACTCTGAGGGACTCAAGAGTTTGAGTCAAGGAAGGCAGAACAATCGGGCATAGAAATGGGAAAGGTCAAGATATACCTAAGCTTTGGGGCGCCTGGGTGGCTCAGTGGGTTAAGCCTCTGCCTTCGGCTCAGGTCGTGATCTCAGGGTCCTGGGATTGAGCCATAGGGCTCTCTGCTTGGCAGGGAGCCTGCTTCTTCCTCTCTCTCTGCCTGCCTTTCTGCCTACTTATGATCTCTCTCTGTCAAATAAATAAATAAAATCTTAAAAAAAAAAAAAAGATATACCTAAGCTTTATTCTGTACATTCAGTTAGAACCAGAGAAGTTCAAAATCAAGGTAGACAGACACAGGACAGCCGCTTCTGATGGGATCTGCTGTCCAGCTGAGGAGGCTTGCGTTCATTCCTCTAAAGTGGAAATCAGGTGAGGCTCAGAGCCACGAGGAAAAACTGACCTAGAGATATGAAAATAAATACCCACACACAAGCCTGTCCATGAATATTCATAGTAGCCACAAAGTAGAAACCCAGGTGTTTATCAAGTGTTAAATCGATATACCACATGTGGTGTATCCATACAATGGATATGTAGCCATATTCTGCTGTAAACAGGAGTGAAGGGCTGAGACCTACGACAGCACGGGTAAACCATGGCAACGGGGGTACCGAAGGAAAGCAACCGTCACAGGGAAACTCCATCTCCTGTAATTCCATTTATGGGAAATTAGGCAATTCCATAGAACAAGAAAACAGATTAGTCATTTCCTAGGGCTGCAGGAGTAAGGAATGATGACTAACTACAAATGGGTATGGAATTCGGGGGTGGGGGGGGCAGTTGATGAAATTGCTTGAAATGTAGACTGTGGTGATGCTTATACAATTATGTGATTATACTGAAAAAAACCAATGAACTCTAAACTACAAATGAGCAGATTTTATGGTACATAGTTTTATATCTCAAAAATCTTATGTATCTTAAACACATTTTTTAAGCATCTCAGATGACTCCAATGTTGATAGGAGCAGTGACACGCAGAGACCAGGGAAATTGTGAAATAGTTAGGTATGTCGACTTAGAGCTTGGCAAGGCTCTGTGCCCGACCTCTGGATGGTACGGGTCCTGGGCGAGTCCTTCCATGAGAAAGAAAATGCAAAAACCAGTGAACGTTCTTTCTGCTTCCAGGTTCTCTATCAGTAACTTACTTACATCCTGCAGATTCTACTCCAGTGAGACTGCTGGCTTTCTGGCTGGCCCAGACGTGGTAGAGTTAGTTGATAAGGATGTACTTATTTTCTCTTGTTTTTGCTTCGGTTCTGCAGTTTTTGAAGAGCCTGAAGATCCAAGCAACAGGTCGTTTTTCTCTGAAATTATCTCTTCGATTTCGGATGTGAAGTTCAGCCACAGTGGGAGGTATATCATGACCAGAGACTATCTGACCGTTAAAGTCTGGGATCTCAACATGGAAAACCGCCCCATTGAGACTTACCAGGTATGGACCACTACCTACCCACAGGTACATAAAGCACTTCCTTTGCAGACCTCCACATCAGCTTCTGGCTGCAAAGGCTTACAATGCGTAAGAGTAAGAGACCGTACATCATCATGTCATGTATATTGAATAAAACGGTGCAGTCTGTAAGTGCCGTAGGGTATTAGACAAGGGTACATAAGGAGGGAGCTTGAATTCAATTTAATCCGTATCTACTGAGCGTTTAATGTGGGCTGCATAGTATACGTAGAAAGTACACAAAACAGCAATGGTGCTGCTATCCTAGAGCCGACGGTCTGGTGGAGAAGCCCAGGGATGAACAGGGGACTGCGTAGGTGGTGATGCTCGAGATGGTACTGGTGTTACGGAATGCAGGCTGGATCCTGCCCAAAACAACCAAGGGGCACTCGGAAAGCTTCGAGGATCGGAGGTTTATTTCACACCGGTGGGCCCAGAAGAGAGTAATTGCTCAAGGTCTGGGCCCTGAGCACAAAAAAAAAGGGCGTTGTTTATACACTTATACTTCTGTATCTGTGCCACTCTTGGGGTGGCAGCCGGTGGGGCGAGGGGGGAACCCGGAATGGCCCTGGGGCCAGTACTGGGATTCTCCTGCTGGATTGGTCAGCCGCCTCAGAACACAGATTTTCCTTATCATTCCCCCCCTTTGATGCCCCTTTAAACACCTGGTTTAGAGGGCATCGTCTATATTATCTACAGGGCAGTAGTGAGTAAGGAGCATCTGGAGTCTGACCTTGGCAATTGGTGCAGTGGTAAACTGGTGAGGGCATTAAAAATACAAGGACTAAATGCTACTGTGAGGAGCATAAGGACGAGGCCGATGAGGAGGGGAGAACCAAGGGAACCGTTTGCCGGTTATGGTAATGCGAGAGTTTGCCCCCTGCCCCTCACTGGGTCGGGCAAACTGAAGGCAGTGAGGAGAGCCAAAGACCAGGACTGACTAGGGTCAGGAAAACCGTAGTGAAATGTGCTTCAGAGTAGACAGCAGAGGGCCTATGAAAGTGGGGTCCACAACCTTAGAGGGCGCCACCGTGGCTAGCCAGACAGCAGATAAAACCTGTGGACAAGTAAGGGCAGTAAAATACCCTAGGATCATTCCGTAAACCACAACAATGGCGTCTCTGAGGAAAGTCCAGTCAGAAGGGGCAACAGGGTAGAGTCCGACCCCTAGGATGAGGGATATCGTGCTGGTGAGAACTAGGGGTCATAGCGAGCAGGTGTCCATCCGTCGCTGGGGTCTCGTCGGAGGCGAAGGCAGAGTGCATCTGCGGGGTTTCGCAGGACTTCCCACTGGTGTGGCTCTTCGTCTGAGAGATGGGCTTTTTTCACTCTGGAGTGGTGGACCCACGGGGTGACACCAGAGACTTTAAGGGCAGTAGGGAAGGTTAGAATAACAGTGAAGCCTTGTCCACTGTGGTTTGAGGGGATCCCTTTTTTCAGTCTTTGATCCAGACTGAGTCTCCTGCCTGGAAGGAGTGCACCTGGGACCCTAAGGAGATTGGGGTCCTCTCAATGGTATTACCTTTGTCATTTACTTAGGGTGGCCCCCAGGGCCTGAAATTGTCTTTTTTTTATCCCCAATCTGATGTAAGTTTCCTGGAAGGCTCCCCAGGCACAGGGGAGGCCATCCATACACTATTTTGAAAGGGGAATAACCTAGTGTCCCAGGTGTGCAGCGGGCACGGAGGGCCAGGGGCAGCAGATCTGGCCCTGGGAGGCTAGTCTCCTGACAAAACTTTGCTGAAGTTCCCTTGAAGGTGCAATTCATTCACTTTACTTCCCCAGAGCTTTGGGGCCATTAGGCGGTATGGAGCCTCCAAGTGTTGGTGAGAGACACGGTCAAGACCTGCACAGTACGGGCTCACTGGTACTATGGATTGTTAATGGCAGGCCGAACTGGGGCACGATCTCCCACAAGAGAACTTTGGTTACTTCCCCGCTTTGCTCAGTCCTGGTCAGGAAGACCTTGACCCATTTAGAGAATATCACTAGGAGACATCTGAACCCCCCTGCTCGGCTGCACGGCTGTGAAGTCTATTTCTAGATCTTTGAGAGGGGTTACTCCCCTCCTCTGGATACCTGGCGGGGGCCGTGGTGCATTATATATAGCTCTATATAGGTTGTGCTTCGCTCACTGGTTGCTCGGCCCAGGGTTGGCAGCTGGCTGATGCAGCCGTGCTTCTGGAGGAGGGCCTCTAATGCAGTTTTTCCCAGGTGGGTGAGTGGGTGGTCTTTTTTGACTAAATGCCCTCCTATTGCTGTTGGGATGAAGACGCGTCCATCTGGCATCACCCACCATCCCTTTTTAGTCAGGGTGGCTCCCTTAGCCATGGCCCTTTTTTTCTTTTTAGTGTAACTGGGCAGAAGGACTTCTTCCGGGGGTGTCAGGACCATGGTGAGGGAAGGGGCTCCGTCCATGTGCTTACCAGCTGTGGTCTCGGCAGCCACATCTGCCAGATGATTTGCCCATGCTATGGGGTCGTCTCCTTTCTGGTGTCCCTTACAATGCAGGATTGCTACTTCCTTTAGAAGACCACTGGGTGCAGGGAGACGGCTACCTTGTTGATGGACCACAGGTCTTGGACTGGTCGATATCCCCCTCCTGGCTTCTTAACTGGCGGGAGTGGGGTGGTCCAGGCCGACTGGCACTCGATTAGAATACCTGCTTCTTTAAGTCTGGCCAGATGTTCTAGAATGCCAATCTTAGCTTTTTGTTGGAGGGGGCATTGCCTTTGCCTCTAGTGTTGGGCTCCCGGGATCAGTTCAATAAGGATAGGGGCCCAGTTCTGGGCTAGTCCATGTGGGCTGTCTTTAGCCCATACTGAAGGTGAGCCTCAACTCCGGCTGGCCATTTGGCTGGGCCTGGGCACTGAATAGCCTTCATTTTTTTCGGTGTGGTAATTGCTGGCACCGAGTCCCCATCTCCTTTTGCCCTCGGTTTAATTGGAGGCTGGTGTGCCCGGTGGCCTCCAAGTTTATCTGAGCCCCAAGCTTAGAGAGTATATCTCGGCCCAGGAGGGGGATGGGGCAATCAGGTAACTAACAAAATCCCCCGAGTTTACACTGACGAACCTGGCAAGAGGGCTGCTGTATTGTCCGTGTCCTGGTAGCCCCAAGGATGGTTGCAGTCTTTTGCTGAAAGGGGCCATGAGGGAGATGACAACAGAGTGCTCAGCCCCAGTATAACCATAGAAGTCACGGGTTGGCCCCCTATTTGGCCATGGGCTCATGGGGGCTAAGAAGAAAACAGCCTGGTCCCCCTTGGTCTGAGTCTATTTCAGCAAGGTCTATAAGGTCCCCTTTGGGGGGTTTTTCCTTGTAGCAGCTGGGCTTTTGGGCCTTAACCTGGTTGGGACATTTAGGTTTTTTTAATGACTCTTTCCTCCACAGTAGGCACATTGATCACTGGCCAAGAGGGTCTGGGATCTCCCCTTTTGGTGATTGGGGCCTCTCGGCCTTATAGACCTGCCATCAGGGCCACTCTGAGAACCCTTTCCCAGAATGAACAGGTGGGCTTCATAATACAGCATGGAACGGCCGGGCTGGACTATCCCGTTTTTATCGTGCCTCTCGGGTTCTCGCTTCCCTCGTACTGGCATTTGGAGGGTGTTTGGCCTGGTCTGGGGTGAAGCCTGGCCACTGGTCCTGGAGAAAGTGGATCCTCTGGGCCTGGGGCACTAGGGAGACTGACGGTGGTGGAGTGTTTGGAGCTGGAGGGAGCCATATGTTGATGGCCTCGGGGGTGCCTACGGAGGGGCACGGTTTATCCTAGGGAGCTCTAGTGAGGATCTGTGGAGGCTGGGGTTTCTGTTGGTCTTTGTGGGCCACCTGGATGAGGCAGTTAAGACCCTGGCCTGTCCCTGCCTATTGCAAGCGAATCGCACCCAGTGGGGAGGGTCTGGGCAATTCCTAGTCAGTACAGAAACTGGTCAGGGTGTCCTGGCTCCCCTGTTACAATTCGTCACACCTGATGAACTGTTGGGACATCCAGTGTCCCTTCTGAAGGCCATGTGACATTAAAGTGGGCCATTCTAACTCACATAGAGTTCTCAATTTGCCTGGATGCATCTTAACTCCATCATCTTCTGAAAAATCCCTTTTTAAAAAATTTTTTAAAAGATTTTCATTGTTTGACAGAGAGAGATCACAAGTAGGCAGAGAGGCAGGCAGAGAGAGGAGGAAGCAGGCTCCCCGCTAAGAAGAAAGCCCGATGCGGGGCTCGATCCCAGGACCCTGAGATCATGACCCTGGCTGAAGGCAGAGGCTTAACCCACTGAGCCAGCCAGGTGCCCCCCTTTTTAAAATCTTTGTAGGTTTACTCTGCCTTGATCCCACAGTGATGTTCATGGGTGCGGTGGTGCAGAAACAGACAAAGCGTGGGTCCCCCTCCCGAGAAGAGACCAGTCAGATGCCTGCCTGTCCACCCTCCCGGAGGAGACTTGGATGCCTCTTAGCCATAGCAAGTCCATATAAACCCCGGACTGGTGCCCTGAAGGGCTCGCCATAGACCCGATAAGGTCACCACGGAAACAGGTTGGGACCCACTCAGGCTCCATAGTCCCAAGACCATGGAGCCACAGCATCAGTCCGCCTGACAAGCCAGGTCAAACTAGCCAAAACAATAGTATGTTCATAGATGCTATGTTCAGAAAGGAGTTCTTTGTATATTAAATATAGAACACGGGCAGAAAGAAGAGTCTGGAAATGTAAGCCCTGGTAAAGAAGATTTGGTTATTTTGTCTTCAGGCTGAGTGCAACGGAAACCATTAGAAGGTTTTACATTGGAAATGACAAGAGGAGATGATCGCTATTGGCACTGAAATGGTGGCATGTAGATAGAGAAGTAGGAGGAAAGTCTGTGAGGCACACTTGCTAATTCAGTATGGAGGAAAGAAGAGGCAAGAAGACAACACAGTTTGTTGGCTTAAGTATTGGCAAAACAGCTGGTAGATTTATGGACAAAGGGAACAAAGGAGAAGGCAGTGTTTAGAATAGAATGGCTTTTTTTTAGAAGATGAAGACCAGACTTTGAGGCAGAAAGGATTTGAAGAAACACATTTCAGTAAGAGCGCAATAGAAGCAAAGCTCAACAGGCAGGGATAAACTAGTCTTTTTTAAAGATATTTTGGTCTAGATTAAAAGAGGTATGAAAATTTTAGATAGAGGAATTTAAGTTACATATTTTTTCTTGAGCCATAATTCAGATACCACGATATTCACCCTTTCAAAGTACATTAGTGTATTCACAAGGCTGTGAAAACCTCATCTCCCTCCAATTCCAGAATATTTTCATCACTGACTAACATTCCGGTTGGGTTGGGAAGGAGAGACGATAGGGGGAGTGGGAGGAGGTAGAACAGTTAACAATATTGTTGCAATATTCTGGCAAGGGCTGATAGTAGAACAGGATTGGACAACAAATTGGATGTGTGATGTAAGAGAAAAAGAAGCACCAGGAATCATTCCAAGGTTTTTATCCTGAGCAATTAGGAAAATGGTGGTGCCATTTTATGTAGATGAGGGAATCAAGATTCAGTTTGGGACATGTAGAGCCAAGTAAACACCCAGAAATTCCAAGTAAACAGATCAGTCTCAGTTTGGGTATACCTTAGCTTAGAGAAAAGCAGCAGTCAGGACCGTGCCCTGGGAGCCCAGTGTTCACAGGTTGGGAAGAGGAAGTGTGAGAGTAAGGTTCTAGGAGCCAAGTAAAGAGATGATTTCAAGGAGGAGGAATCACCAACTACCAAATGCTGAATCAAGTAGGAAAGGACTGAAAATGGCCATTGGATTTAGCAATGAGATAGGTGTAGGTGAATGGTATTAATGAAGGTCTGATTGGAGTGGGTTTTGAGAGAGACTATAAATAGAAGGACTACATGTAGTCCTTCCAAGGGATTTTAGTCTAAAGGGCAACAGGAGAATGGGATATAGGCATAAGGAAGTTATCACAGCATCTTTGATGCTGAAGGGAATAAGCCAGGAGAGTCAAGCAGCTGACTCCTTGAGGGAACAGAGTCCATTGCAGAAGGCTATAGGTGGGAAGATGGGTGATTCATCCATCAAAGGAAGGAGAGAAGAGTAAATAGCGACGGACGCATTGTGATGGTAGCCATAGATGGTTTCTTCTTGTTGCTTCTGTTTTCTCATAAAATAAGAAGCAAGGTCATTAGCTGAGTGATAAAGAAAACTATAAAATACTCATCCATGAGAGAGGCAGGGTTGCTCAGGGATCCAGTTGAGTAAAATGGAAGGAGAGAGATGGACCACTGAACCGCAGATACATGAGGAAGGAAATAATGGATGAAGGAAAGTAGACCGAAAAGTGGATCTGAAAAATTGATAGAATCCAGATGGTAAAGATAGTGAACTAAAAAAAGAGGTAGCAATAGAGCAGGACTTGTTCAACAGGTATAAGTAGGGTCATGGCAAGTCACATCATGTGGCCAAGGAAGCAAGGGATAAAACACATTGAAAATGATGAGGCCAAGTAACTGAGAGACCAGATTAATGATCCAGGAAGAATAATGGTAGGAGATCCAGGTGCTAGAATTGCTTCAAGGAATGTGACAGAGGAACTCAGAACTGTTGCTGACTGTAACAAGGTAGTCAGCAGGGAGTTTGGTTGGTGACATGGCTTCAAAGGACTGAGGGCTTTAGAACAAGAATCATTGTCTGGAGTAGCAGGGAGCCCACTTACCCCACTTTGACACAAGAGTGGCCACAGGACAAGCCAATCTTTCAGAAGAAATTCAGAGAGAAGATTGAGGACACCAAGAACTTTGACCAACTGTGAGTAATGCAGGGTGCTGTGAGAAGGTTTTGGGGCCAGAATTCAAGAGGATGTAGGTGCTTGAGATAGTCTGTGGTTGGAACCACCTGCCCCCCAGATCCTGCTAGACTTCAGAGCCCCACTTCACAGCAACTGCCTCAAAGCTCTTACCTTCACGTTCAGCCCAGGGTGAAGCCAACTTGAGTGTCCTCTTCCAGCACACCTCTCATGTTACAAAGGACAATGACAACTAGAACTGGAGTGTGGGTGGTATGGACAGAGTTGTGGCCTGGTGGTGAGCCTGGATGACAGAAAACTGGATTTAGTCTCTTCAGTGGCAGGAGCAATTAGTACTTTCATTTTAGAGAAAGGCTTTAAGAGCAAAGCTGGGTTTAGAACCCAGTAAGCTCACTATGACATGGAATAATCAGCATTTTAAGAGCGTGATTCTCAAAGCAAGTGCAGCTGCCGGTAGATGTGGAAATGCTCTTTGTCAAACACTTTGAGACAAGTCTCATAACACACATACTGAAATGAAATATTACAGAAGTGTAACTTTAGATAGCATATTTCAAAACAATTTAGTCAAATTTATATACTATACCTAGATTGGTAACATACTATGTAAGAGATGGCAAATAAACTGTGACTGAATTTCTAGAACATTGTTGAAAAAGATGGTGAAGGCTGGCCCCGTGGGAAATAATCCATCACCAGTTACTAATGCTTTCCCTGGGGAGGGGACTAAGTAATGTGCCTGTTCTGTATTTTCATACACGCGTCCACTGGTCTCCAGCATCTTTCCAGGAAGGAGAAACTGTAGACTTAAGTATCATTAGTTCTTTTCTGTCAACATCAGTATCATCAGCTCTTTTCAAGCTCTCCTACAAAACAAGGGTTGGCAAATGGTGGCTGGTAGGCCAAATCCAGTCTCCATCTGTTTTAGTCAAAAGTTTTGCTGAAACTACTGCCACACCTGATCGTGGGTACATGGTTGCTTTCACACTACGAGGGAAGAGTTCAACAGGTGTGACAGAGATGATATAACCCACGAGCTTAAAATACCCGCTATGTGACTCTTTACAAAAGAAGTTTGTTGACCGCTGAAATCTCAGAACCAACCAGCAGAGTTCCCACTTGCTGGGCCTCATGAACAGTCCCATTATCTACAACACAAGGCCTCCACAGGTATAATTAGGGTCGTGGCAAGTCACATCATGTGGCTCATAATCTGAGAACCTCTATGTTGGGAGGCTCAGTTTAGTGTCTAGAAGGCCATACACAATAGGAACGTGGACAACAAATACTTGGAACGTGAAGAAAAAAGCATCAAATTGGGTGAGTTTAAGTTTTCTCTTGCTCTGTGTTCTAGATGTATCTCAATGTATCTTACCTTATCCTCTTCTCTGATGGACAGAGGTCCATCTTGTTTCCCTAAGGTTTTATTTTTTGTTTGAGCCACAGAATGTAAACGTAACATACCTTCATGGTCGGTGTTCTTTTTCTTTAGATGACATCAAGTCAAGGCAGTAGGAGCTTACCAAAATTTAGCTGCTGGGAAGGAGAAAATACTGGCTTAGACTGGATTTTCCTTCAGATCTCTCCTGACTTTGTCTTTCAAGAATTATTCAGAGTTTTTGGCAATGTGGTTCCTACTAATGGACCACACTTCCAAAGCACACATGTTTTGATGCTTATTATTCACCTGTGATGTTTCTATAAGACAGAAGGCCAAAGGCAAAAGTTTGTATGTCAAGAAAAATTTGTGAAGAACATAGACTGAGCCAAAAAAAAAACAAAAAACAAATTTTAGTGATTATAGTGAGATAAAATAATGACTCTCCATTTCTTATAATTTTACCATTCCTTGACCCTTGTAGGATTCTGAGGAGTTCTGCATCCTAGAAACCTGCTTAACCATTTGTTTTCAAAACTAGTTTCTCCGTCCTCAAAATATACCCATGTCTTGCCTGAATAGTGCTCCATATCAGATCAGTGGAATGAGTAGAGGGGGAGAAGGCTGAAAATAAGGAGCTATTTGGCTCATTTTTTTCTCCAAAAAGTAGGAGAGCTGGAATACAGACATGTCTCATTTTATTACACTTCCAAATGCTGCCTTTTTTATACATATATTCAAATTGAAGTTGACGGCAGCACTGCATTGAGTAAATCTACCAGCATTGTTTTTCCAACATCACTTGCTCATTTCAAGTCTGTGTCACCATTACCATTTTCAAGCTCTAGTAGTAGTAGTAGTAGTAGTAGTAGTAGTAGTAGTAGTAGTAGTAGTACATGCTAGGACAATTCTGTGATGAGTGATCTCTGACATTACTACTTTAACTGTGTTGAGGTGCCACACAGAGTGCCCATATGAGATGGTGAGATCCAATAATTTCTGTTGTGTGTGTTTTGCTGCTCCACCAACCTGCCCTTCCCCCATCCCTCCTTCTCTGGCCTCCACATTCCCTGGACACAACAATATTGAATTAGGCCAGTTGATAACCCACCCCTGGCTTCAAAGTGCTCATGTGAAAGAAAGATTTCAAGCGCTCACTTGAAATCAAAAGCTAGAAGTGAGGAAGCATAGTGAGGAAGCCACGTAAAAAGCAAAGTCAGCTGAAAACTGGGCCTCTTGTGCCCATTTGCCAGTGACTGTAAAGGAAGGGTTCCTGAAGGGAATTAAAAGTGCTACGCTAGTGAACAAATGAATGACAAGAAATCGAAACAGCCTTAGAAGAAAGTTTAAGTGCTCAGAGAGGAGTTCCAGCCAGCCCCAGCATCACCTTAAGCCAAAGCACAATCCGGAGCACGGCCCTAACTCTCCTCCATTCCGTGAAGGCAGAGAGAGGTGAAGAGGCTGCAGAAGAAAAT
Organism: Meles meles; assembly: GCF_922984935.1. NCBI lineage: Eukaryota > Metazoa > Chordata > Mammalia > Carnivora > Mustelidae > Meles > Meles meles. The sequence goes on from NC_060068.1 coordinate 99,857,522, forward strand.
GTAAAGCTCGGGAGAGGTTCCATTTATAAAACACTCATAAGGTTCAAGGAAAGAAGCCATTTCCAAAACATGAAAGCACAAGATTAGCAGCAAGGGCTGATATAGAAGCTACAACAAGTACTCCAGAAGACCTAGCTGAGACAGTTCATGAAGGGGACTACACCAAGCAACAGTTTTCAATGTGGACAAAACAGCCTTCAATTGGAAAAAAGACGCCATCAAGGAGTTTCATAGCTAGAGAGGAGAAGTCAGCACCTGGCTTCGAAGCATCAACGGACAGGCTGACTTTCCTGTTAGAAGCGAACGCAGCTGGTGACTAAGCTGAAGTCAAAGCTCATTTACCATGCTGAGAACCCTAGGGCCCTTAAGAAATATGCAAAATCGACTCTGCTTATGCTCTATAAACAGAACAACAAAGCCTGGATGACTGCCCTCTGTTTACAACATGGCTTACTGAGTGTTTGAGACCTACTGCTCAGAAAAACAGAAAGGATTCCAAGTCCTCCTGCTCACTGATGATGGACCTGGTCGCCCAAGAGCTCGGAGGTTCATGTACAAGATTTATGTTGTTGCATGCCTGCTAACATAACATCCATTCTCCAGCACATGGATCAAGAAGTCATTTCGGCTTTCAAGTCTTATTAGAGAAGAACTACATTTCATAAGGCTAGAGTTGCCCTAGTGATTCCTCTGATGGGTGTAGGCAAAGTAAATGCAAAGCCTTCTGGAAAGGATTTGTTATTCTAGGGAATTCACGGGAAGAAGTTAAACTATCAACATGCACAGGAGTTTGGAAGCAGTTGATTCCCATCCTCGTGGATAAGTTGGGGAGGCCCCAGACTTAAATGAAGGAAACCACTGCAGCTGTGGTGGAAATAGCACGTGGAGCCTACGGATGGGACTGAACTTGAGAGGAGGAGGAGCTGCTGCTTACCAATGAGCAGATCACGTGGATTCCTGAGCTGGAATCTACTGGTGAAGATGCTGTAGAGATTGTTAAAATTTCAGAAAAGGCTTTAGAATATCACATAAACTTAGTTGATGAAACAGGGGCAGGGTTGGAGAAAAATTGGCTCCAATTTTGAAAGAAGTTCTGCTATGGGTAAATGCTATTAAACAACATCGCATGCTACAGAAGAATCCTGGGAAAGACAGGCCATGGATGTGGCACACTTGGACTGATTTGAAGAAACTGCCGTCCCCGTGCCAGCCTTCACCAGCCACCCCTGCGGCCAGTCAGGACAACACTGAGGCATGCCCTTCTACTACAAGAGGACAACCCACCTGAAATCTCGGATGATTAGCATTTGTTTTCAGCAATTAAGTATTTTTTAATTAAGGTATATACATTGGTTTTTTTTTTAAGATAATGCAGTTTATTGCATACTTAATATAGTGTAAACCTAACTTCTACTCACTTTGTTATGATATTCACTTTATTATCGCGGTCTAGAACCCACAGTATCTTCAAGGTATGCCTAGACTAAAAAAACACACTTGGCTTGAATTGCCCACTGGATTAATTCCCCGCTTGGCACACTGCCCTTCAGAAGCCACAGCTCTCTATTTCCTCTGTCACAACCCAGAAACAAGTCAATGAGACATCAGGAAAAGGCAAGAAAGATCAGGGGACCCAGAGGCTCATCTTGTCCCCCACCTGTTTTATAAGTAAGTGCTATTGGAGCACAGCCTCACTCATCTGCTTATACGTGACCTGTGGCTACTTCTGCATTACCAGGGCTGAGTTGAGAGGTCGCCACAGAAGTCTATGGCCCACAAAACATAAGTATTCACATTCTGGCCCTTGATAGAAAAGGTCTGCCGAACAATGGTCGAGATCAAGAATCAGCCCTTCTTTTGCCCACATATTCTCTTCTGCTCCTTTGCTCAAAGACTCTTAACAATCATGAGAGATCCGCAGCTGTGCAGACAGAAATGGCCTCCCACGCCACACTTGTCATATGTCCGAATGGTGGCAGAAGAGGAAGGGAACGACAAGGAGTTAATTTACAGCCGAGATCTCAAGTGCACGACATAAACCTCACCCTCGCGTCCGCTCCCCCACCTCACAATGCCAGAAGGGCCACCACAGATGGATTCTCCTGTCACCAAAGCAATGAGGCAGCTACCCTGACAAGACCCAGGACTATTTGGGAACAGTCATTTGCAGAGTTAGAAATACTTGCACTGTCCAAATGACTCAGAGCGCTTTTCAATCCCCAGAACATCTCCGGGACCACAGGGTGAATGACCCAACCGGGCTGACCGGTCTCATGTAAAATTCCCATCCAAGAACTTCATGGGGCCCCAGTGCCTTCCAGCCATGCCGCCTCGATTCCCCAGCATCCCTGCCTTTCTTCGTTCTCATCTGCAAGCTTTGCTGCTTATTTCACTGAAAAATAGAAACAGGAGAGAAGTGCCCGTACTCCGGGACTGCAGCCTTCATATCCGAGTCTCAGCAACAGCTCACCTTGCACACACTTCTCCAAGTGATCATACCAGAAATGAACAGGGCAAACCCAACCTTGCACTGGCTCCAGACAAAGATCCAGGAGCCATCTTCACCCCTGTCTTCTCTCCATGTGTCACAGTTGCACCATCCACCAATCCTCCCCTTTGTCCCTGCAAACATGCCGAGAGGCTGACCACTTCCTCCCGCTCTGCTCCCTGCCATCATCGGCCCCCAGGCTCTCCCTGGCCTGCCTGCCTCTGCTGCCTCCCATTATCATGGCACAGCTCCGTGTTCCTTTCTGCGACGTCACCTCCTGAGGCCCACGTGAACACTCACCTGCCCCCACGCTAGGATGAGAGCAGGCCAGCGGCGTTTGCTCGCTGCCTATCCCAAGCACAGAGGACACAGGCCATAAACATTGGCTGAATCGAAGACCAAATGAATGGCATCCTCTGTGCATATTTGCTAATGAAAGTGGAACTTCACCCACTGGGCCCCTCTGCAGGCCACAGGCCACCTAAGCAAGCTTGCTTAATCCACACTCACCACGTAAGCCGCTCACCAACCCAGCGTGACAATCCTAGGTTGCAGAGGGGCCCAGCCTGGATTCAGACCCAGGCTGTCTGATTCCAGGCACATGTATACTGGAAGAACTAACAGCTCACATCCCCAGAGGACGTCTTCGCAGAAATGAGCATTTCTAAAATAGTAACTGACCCTCTTGATGTATTTCCCCAACAGGTTCATGACTACCTCCGCAGCAAGCTGTGCTCCCTCTACGAAAATGACTGCATTTTTGATAAATTTGAGTGTGTGTGGAATGGATCAGACAGGTAAGAGAAGCTCTGTGGCTGGGGAACCTTCCAGAGGTGGGTCCTGGGCAATTTATCCCGAGCACGGCGTGGTCAAAGGGGGTAGGAATCAGGCCCCAGGGCCTGGCAGGAATCCACTCTGTGGGTCCCTGTGTTTCCCTTGAGGTCAGACCTGGATGTAAGGGAGGGATGCAGTGAGACCCCTGAATCCTCTTTCAGGACTGACACAGGTGACCATGGGACATGAACGAGAAAATCCCATCTCTTACATACCAGATGCCCCCCAGAGCTAGGTCAACATGGCCGAAATGAAGAACGCTAATAATGCACCAGTAAATTCCAGCGTAAACAGTTCCAATTATTGCAGTTCCAATTATTGCAAAGTATGCTTTCTAGATGGAAAATTATCCCTAGACGCTTCTAGTGTAGACCTGGCCAAAGGCCAGGTGAACCCCGGTGGTGGTTCATTAGCTGAATTCTAGTTGGCCTCATTTATCATAGTCCCTCAAAGTGATTTATTATTGTTTTAAGGCCTTTTATTTCAACGATACTTCATATTACCTTCTAATAGTTCATTTTTAGTTTGACAAATACAGATGATTCCCCGCCTTCCAGAATGAGATACAGGCTACCAGGGGCTGATTTAGTGTTTTGAGGAACACAGCATCTACCATAGTGCTTGCAAACACTACCTTCTGTCGGGACAAGGCATACAGGGACTGGAGCGTTTAGTAAAAACAAGTGGTTTCTGGCCATTCCCTGGCTTCCTTTGCCAATGAACCAAAATGTGCCTTCCTCTTAGCAGACCTGAAAAGAATCCGCACATCACAGAGGACCCAAGTCACAGCACCCCATTGCTATAGGGCAGAGGGAAGAGACAGCAGAGAAGCTGTGATGTATGAACTGAGGCTCCTAAGGGGAAAAGTAGCTGGCCCCGGCCCTGTGTTTTTAATTTTTATTTGTAGTTTATATAAAGACATGTATTTACATGTACATATAAAATTGTATTTACATATACAATTTCTTTGCTTTTTCATTATTAATAAATTCTATTTGTTATTGTCCTAATAACTTATCTTAACCTAGACTCACAAAGTACGTATCAGTCACCTTCTCACACATCCTGTTACAGAATCCTGACTACAGGATGACAAGGTTGTTGTCATCATCCCCATTTTATAGCTGAGTAAACTGAGGCTCAGCAAGGTAAAGTGACCTGCCCCAGCTCCTGGGCTAGTAAGTAATAGGACAAGAGTAGGAAGTTTTGAGTCTGAATCCTAAGATTGACATTCTTTTCATAACTTCACTATTTCTTTCCATAACCAAAAAATTCTTGGTTCAGGTAAGGTTGAGAGGTTTGGGTTTTTTTGTGTTTTGTTGTTATTTTTTTTTTCCCAAACCAACCAACAAAAACCAAAAAGCAAGGGCTTTCTCTGTTTAAACCAAGTTGAGCCATAGTAGAGGAAGACCTTGTCCATTCGTGGGGAGCAGTGAGGCCACTGGCAGAGTGCTGGGCCCTGGGGTCAGGCACATGGGGGTGGGAGGCCCAACCTGGCCATTTCGTCCCAGTGTGACACTGTGCAAGTTAGTCCCTTTTCCTCAGGTGTAAAGCCTATCTAGATTATGTAAGTCTGAGCAAGATAGGGGTGGGGGGGTGTTTCCAGCGCTCAGCACCCTGCCTGATAAGATAGCAACAGCTTCTTCCACTACCCAGACAAACACATTCACCACGTCCATATCCTGGGCCAGAGTTACACAAGCCAGCCCCTGACTGGCTTGCCTAGCACAGCTGACCCAGCACCCAGAAACACATACCCCAGGCTGTGGCCCTGGGCTCTCAGTTTTCCTTGCACCTGTCTGCACACTCCCACCACGTGAACACAGAGGCGGCGCTGTCCTCCTAACCCTAACCAGCCGGCCAGGGCTTCACCCACCAATGAGGCCAAGCACCCACGCGCCAGCAGCAGCCACCCTGGTTGTTACCGAGACAGAATGATCTTTCCCTCCACCCCGACCCCAGGCTGGCTCTATATGCAAACTGTCACCCGTAAAGAGTCAGTCCCCTGCTTCTGGAAGGCTTTGGCAGTCACTGCCCTCAGTCAATCATAAATCCGCCTGAGGGTGGAGAACTCTTATAAAAATGTGGACACCATCTGTCAACCCACTAGCAAGCCTTTGCGCTCCCCAGTTCTTCTAAAATTTGAATTTGTTTATCTCTTCCTGAGGGAGAGCACGATGACATCCATTTTTTAGCAAAGTTTGCTGGCAAGGCTAAATTGAGAGCTGGTTCTTAGCAGGGGGAGGATGCTCGAGGCTCAGTGTACTGTTCTACCGGCCTTTCTCCCACCGTGCGGGCAGCAGAAAGCCTTAGCGGCCCGGCAGCACAGCCCCACTCCCACAACCACACTTTCCGTGTGCAAAACCGATGTTTTCAAAAGGGCTCCTCCTGTCCTGACCTCTCTCCAGCCTTGCAGTCTTAAGGAAGGTAGAGCTGGGATCATTACAACCACAGGACTCACTGAGCCAAAGAACCAAAAGGGGACCCATCCCGAGTTGTAAGTAACAAGGAGGATTATCATGAGCCTTCACTTCCAAACCAGCCCAAGAGCTTGTTGCTTTTAGGGATTCAAAACCGAGACCACAGATAGTCACACTGGCCAGTCTGTCTGGGATCTTGGGTTTTGGTTTTTAGTAAAACGATGGTGCCAGACGCTGGCCACGATGTGGTGTCATTGGCCCCAGAAAGACAACGGGGATATGCTCCTGCCTTTCTCCAGAGCCCTCAGTGATTCCCTATTTCCTCTCTACCTCGCAGCGTCATCATGACAGGCTCCTACAACAACTTCTTCAGGATGTTCGACAGAAACACCAAGCGTGACGTCACCCTGGAGGCCTCGAGGGAAAACAGCAAACCCCGGGCTATCCTAAAACCACGGAAAGTGTGCGTAGGGGGCAAGCGGAGAAAAGACGAGATCAGTGTCGACAGTCTGGACTTTAGCAAAAAGATCTTGCATACGGCTTGGCACCCTTCAGAAAATATTATAGCAGTGGCGGCTACAAATAACCTATATATATTCCAGGACAAGGTTAACTAGGAGGACAAGTTATTACTTAATAATCTCACATACTGAATACTAGTCAGACATGTTTTTAAATGTTTCTTTGGGTCTTCATTTGATGCATTGACATTAATTTCCCTATGCAGAAAACAATTGGGATAGAATTAAAAGGAGTCCAACTTTCCCAGATCCCCAGGTCTAAGAAACTTTTGTCAAACCCAATAGGTTCTGAGACACTTCTGGTTAGAATTGAGAGCTGCCAGCTAACACTAATTCTTCATAGTTGACTTGAATTTCTGATGCTTTTCTTGCCCAGTTTTCTCTGGTGGGTCCAGTGTTTTGTTTCTAGGTGTCTGCTGAGATAAAATGAGGTTGTCTGTAGTATTTAAAGAGAAAAGATGTTTTTTTTTTAATTAAGCAATTCCATTTGATTGAAAAAAATCAACAAAAAATAAACACCGTTTACTCTTAGAGAATTTCTACTTTTTTGTGTGAAAAAATCACAAGCGGTCGGCATCTCCCTCCCCCGCCACACTTTTTATTAACAGTCTCATTTGAAGCAGAGATTTATGTCATGAGGCAGCGAAGGGGACACAGAATGAGAAGGGAGGGGACACATCAGCACAACTTTTTTTTTTTTTTTTTTTTTTTTCTGGAAACGCCATAGAAACAGCCTGAGAATTTGGCCAGGAAACCCCATGAATGCTCCAGGGGACATAAAGAGAACACTTTCTACACAGTGCTCCTCAGAGTTAGCTTGGCAAGGCCATGTGGGGCCAGATTCCATCTGCTGCTTTGTTACTCTTGCTTTTTGTCATTTTAAATCCTCCACTTACACGTTCATTGGCTTTTTCTCTTCAACCTTTTCCAGCTTATTTATTGCATTGACTTCTAAAGGCCGGTCCTGGTTGTTTATTACCTGGCATTCTAAGTGAAGCAATGGCGCACCACCCCCGGCCCCCTGAGAAAGGCTGGTCTGTTCCTCTGGGGCACGCCTCCTTAGCAGCCCCCTCCCCTCTTCCTGGGTTGGGTAACCAAAAGTCACAATCCATCAATCTCCACTGCAGCCAGCACAGAAATGGCCGAGGCACATGCTGATTCGTGCCGTCTCATCAAGTGTTTCTAACCCACCCCAAGCTCACCATCTGGACAAATACACCACACGGCTCGCTTGCTCCAAAAACGGAGTATGGGGGAGTCAGACATCTTTCACAGTATCGTGAAGTCGGCTTGAACCTGTGCAGTCTGCTTCATCCTTCCCCCGCCGCCTAGAATTCAGACTCGTAAGTTCCAGAAGGTTTTATGTGGCACACCTCTGAGCAGGAGACTCCGTGAATCCAAAGGATTTATAAATGGATAGGGGAGTCTCAGAGAGGAGGTGGGAGGCACCCAGGAAGCAGGACCCAGGCTTTAGTGTCTCTATACCTGTCACTGTGACGCTTTCCCTTTAATTTCCTTTTTGTCAACAGGAAATGAGATGAGCATGTTTCTTTTACAGTGAGATTCTCTTTGGACTGATGTGTTCATTAGAAGTCCCAACATGCAAGGGTCATTTGCTTGGGAGGAGGGAAAAAAATAGTCTCAGAAGCCTCTTTCCATTCTAAGCTACTCTCCATTTAAATAACAGCTTCTTGGCAAGGTAACAGCTATCTCGCATTTAAGGGAGCAGCATTTTGTAAGACGCCGCCCAATTTCAGAAACACTGAAACATGAGAAGTACTTCTCAAACCTGAAGAAGCACATGGATGAAGACGTGACTCTGTTCTCAGTGTCTGTCCTCTTCCCTGCAATGAGAGCCTCCCTTCAAGCGCTGCCCACACACTGGCCCCAGATGTCAGCTCTCTGGGCAGGATTCCTGGCCTGACTGTGACAATGTTCTTGGAGGAGACCTGAGAGAGGATCAGAAACTTCTCCAACTTCTACAGAACTGTGGTATCAGGATAACTGGAAGGACCAGTGAGTTATTGTCCAGAGTTTACTATCAACTGCCTCATGGCCTTTTCTCTGCTCCTCTGACACTCCCCTCTTCTCTTGGTACCAGGTGGGGGTTGGGAGAGATCCCTGTTGCTCAGACTTAGGCAGCAACCTACCTCTGTAATATTAGTCATATAAGTCACCTTTTTTAGAAGCAAGACTTAGCCTCCTCTGAAGAAACAATAATCAGGAAATGTCCGTTTTTAGTGGGGTTTTCACCATTAAAATAATCACATAACGAGTGACATAACAATCATACCCAGGCACCACCTACAATCATTTTGTGAAGCCCCGGGAACATGTTTATCAGACTTGGGGACACGGAGTAACTGGTGTCAGAGAACATATGGAGGCATCTGAGAGTCCCAGCAGACAGTGGTTCTTCACTATCCGCAGCCAAGAGTGCTCCCCACAACACATACACGAACAATTTGGTCATGGTTTTAAGGAATTCACAGCCCCCCACCCTTGCAGGCTACCTATAGACTCCACATAAAATCCCCTAACTAGTCCCATACCTTTAGCACATAGATTTATAATCTGAGATCCAGTGAGTGAGAGGAATTTGCTAAAGATCTCAGAGTTAAGAGCAGAGAGCAGCTATTTGAACAAAGGATGCACCAGAAGAAAACATACGAGACTCCTAGACCAGAAAAGGAGGGAAAGGCCTTAGAGACTGGACCTCAGGCAGCCATCGCCACCACCGTGTATCAGCACTGATCTGCCCTGTGCAGGTAATGAACTAGGTATTTTCAGTTGCAGTTTCCTTCTGCCCCAGTACTAGAGGTAGTCATCATCCACTCAGTCCCTGTTCCAGCTGACACTAAAAGCTACTGGAGAGCTGACTAGCCACGTTTTCAACAGTTTGTTGGTTCTAAGATCCTTATACTAAATACTGCGTGTCCTGCTGCTTGGTATGAGCCATCAGGTTACACTGGAAGATGGCCCGTGATGGAGGAGGGAAGGGAGCCACAGCTTCCCAAGGCTCTCTTGACAGGATCCAACTGAAACAGTCCCTGACATTTCAAAAGCTAGACTTGGACAGACATCCACGCCTTCTTGTCTGGAGGTGGAAGAGAAATCCAAAGAAACAAAGAAGAAAGACATAAGTGAGCATCAAAGTAGTGGGGTGTAGGTAGGTGAGTAGGCAGTAAGAATCCATCTGCTTCTAAAATCCTTCGAGTCTGGCTCCTGTCATTACTCTGTACTGGGGGAAAATAGAACATCTTTAAACCTCTCATTGATTTTCTTAAGCAACAGACTTTTCCACAAGACAGTCTACCTGCAGTCCGCACTGAGTAGCTCAACGTCTGCAGAGAAATTCCCTTAAGCAAAGACCCCTGGCAAAGCATACCTTTTCCAGCTGCGCCTCTTCTCCTTGGTGGTTTTCTTAAACCTCTCATTGATCTCATAATTAACTCAACCTTATCAACACTTATTATGCAAACCAGCACATGGAATGTAGAACAGCAGTCAGGTGGAACAAGGATGAAGTGAACATTCCTTTAACTGAGTACCCAATGAAATCAGTCAACTATCTCCAACGTACTTCTTTTCAACACTCTAGGGCCTGTTATTCAGAAAGTTGACCCTAACTTGCTCAGTCACAACAAAGGGGGAGCCCACGATTGTCCTCCCTTCAAGCCACCAGGGCAACTGCCTAAAGCCCCCCTCCTACCCCACTTCCCTCCACCACTGTGGATGCATGCTTTTTTATTCCCTCTGCTGATTGCCTGCAGGTCTCAGGAAAGCTCTCAGAGGCCTAACAGCAAAGCTCTGGGGTGGACACTATAGTCCGCTGTCAGAATGAGGGAACCTTCCCTAATTCTTCATCCTCCATTATGGCCATGTGTAGTTGAGGCAGGTGTGTTTTCGACAGTACCCCCGAAGACAGTGCAATCCACACATTCACCACCAGAACACTCTCCCTGCCACCTGAGTCACTGGGCATCTGTCAGACCTTAACCAGACCTTAATCCACTCCCCCCGTACTCCTAAGCCAAGTCTCAGGAACTGCCTTCCACTGGAATGACTTGAGTGGTCATGGAAAGAACGTGGAACGGGGAGACAGGGAATGTGGATCCTGCCCCTGGCTCCCTGCTAAGTAACTAAGGAGCTCCCTCAAGTCACTCAGTGTGTACATCAGTCATGCCACCTGTCAAATCCTCAGAAAGCCACCTGTCCTAGCTCACAGAATTACTGGGAGAAGCACAAGAAATGTATTTACTTATAATCGCTTTGATAAATTTAAATTTATCAATAATAGGAACAATACTATTATCAGTAATAGGAACAATACTCCCTAGAAGGACATACCGGTAATGTCTCATCAACTTCCTTCTTTAAGCCCACGAGGTTGATCCCAGTGTTATTTCCATCTCGGAAGTGAGGAAATAGACTCAAGCTGTCAACCCAGCCACAGAAGAGAGAGACCCAGGTCTCCAACTCCACATATCTGACTTGTAAGCCAGAGCTCTTGAAATATATGTTTCTAATATATGACAATAGCTGACAGTTACTGAGTGCTTCTTATTATGGGCGAGACTTGGTTCAACAATTTCCCATGTGTTAATTCATTTACTCCTGAAATTCTAGATGTCAATACTATTATTGGTTCCATCTTCCAGATAAGGAAGCTGAGAGAGATTGTATAACTTCACTAAGCTTACACGGTTCACAAGCGTTCTCATCCTCTATCTCATCTCACATTTTATACAGATAGGTGGAAGTTACTGATCAGAAAGCAAGTCCCAGTCCTGACCCATACATAAGTCGATCACTATCACTCATGAAGTGAGTGCCTGGCACGTGTCTCCCAGGGGCAGGGCTGGGGGTGGAGGTTACTGAGCTATCGAAGCCACCCACCCCCACCCTCCAGGGGGTGACAGCACAGAGGGGCAACGTGGATGTTGTTAACTTACTTACAATACAATGAGGTATGTGTAAACTGCAGAAATAATACAAAGAAGGAAACAGTTAACAAGGACTGGTAAGAAATGATTTTCAGAATACATGACATCTCAGCAGAGTATTAAAGCGGTTGAGTCAACAGTCAAAGCGCAATAGGGCATTTCCAGTACAGAAAACAACACACATGAAGTTCTGAAGCAACAATGGACATGGCGTGAGAGCAGGAAGTCGACGTTTCTCTCATTCCATCAGAAACCTGTTTTCAGTTTGCCAGAACTGCCTTGCCCTTCTTTCTTTCATTCACCCAATAACAATTGTGTATTAAGCCCCCATATCCAAGTACTGCATTTCAATGTAAAATGGACGGAAAAAATAAAAAGAAACATATTTATGGGCACTGATTCTATGACAAGCATGGGATAGGCACTTTTTAAAATCATTACAATCACCCGATGGGTAAATTTGTTGTTACCTTTTTACAGTCGAGAAACATACTCAAAAAGGTTAAATGACACAGTCATCGTGACCCAGCCAGAGGTTTCATCAAGATCTGTCCTTTCCCAGATCCTATACTTTTTCCATCACAGTGATGGGTTAATACATAGCTACTCTATCTTGTTTTTGTTTTTGTTTTTAACACTTGTGAGAATACAAACCATCTCTCTGCAACCAAGTATTACCTGACAGCTGACAACAAATACAAATTTGATCTGTCACTAAAGCAGAGAGTAAAGTCAAGTGGCTCACAGAGGTCAGCAACCCGTGACCCTGACCTTATTATTACTGTTTAAGTGTCTTCCAATTTAGATCTCCCACGCACCATTACTTAAACTGCCGGTGGCCGAACAAGGTGATCTGCCATCTCTGCTGATTCCTGCCTTCGATGCTGTCAGAACAATAATCACTACCAGGCCAGAAATAAGGGATCTAGTAACTGCCATTTTCCTGACCCACTCCCTACCCCCAATTCCCGGAGAAGTCAACATTGGTCTGTTTCATAGCTCCTTTCCTCCCAACCATAACCCTTTGTTGTGACCCCAGGTATAAGGGCTGCTGCATTTGGTTTGAGTCAAACTGGACAGAGCACTTCTCCCAGATTCACCCTTGTACAGAAACTGAGAGACCATAAGGAACTGGGACCAACCACAGGTCCTGGGACTCTTGTTCTGATTGGCTCAGGGTACACTCCTTCCCAAGCGAGTTAGTAAATCCTTCTGCGGGTCAAAGAGAACCACAGGAAGCCTGGAGAAGAAGTGACGGAAGGGAACTGCTTCATGGGCAAAAGGAAAAGCACTATTTCAGCATTCTAAATAGCTGCTCAGTTTGAGTCATGTTCAGGCATCTGTTCATTTATTCACTCAATAAATATTTAATGATTGACCATGCACGACCTGCAAAGCCCAGCGCCAAAGTGGTGTGGGGAAGCAGTCTTGACAGTCCCTGTCCTCAAAGGGCTTGCAGTATTGTGCAGGATACACACAAACTCACAGATAGTGGTAATAGGAGAATGTCATGGTTAAGAGCTCAGGGTGCCTGTCTTGGGTTGAAACTGGGCTCCCACCTCTTAATAAGCTAAATGACCGTTGGCCAATTACTTGACATTTCTAGGTCTCATTTTCCTTGGTAAAATAAGGGTAGAATGGCACCTATTTCATAAAATTACTATGAAGATTGAATGATTTAGTACACAAAAGAACTGAATGGCTTAATACATATGAGAATGGTGCCTGACAAACAGTAAGCACCCCATGCATGTTTCTTGCTATTGTTCTTTTAGGACTGTAAAACAGCAAGATACATGCTCTAATGGGTATCTTGGGGCTTCGGGACAATGCGAAGTAACTCCAGTTCACCAAGACCAGAAGCTACCAAAAGGACGTGATTCCTAAGGCAATCCTTAATAGATAAATAGGGAATGAATTATCCAGGGAAGAGAAAGGACAAGAGTGTTCCAGTTCTCAATATACTACATGGAAAGGCAAACAAAACAAAACAAACAAAAAAGCACACACATGATATATCTGAGGAACTCAGAATATTTTGGTATGCTTAAATAGTAAAAAGTAGTGAGGCAGACCAAGAGAAGTAAGGGGACATAGGGTGAAGGGATTGTAACTCTTGATATGAGAAATAATAACGATCATTAGTGAATTTACATATCAGAGATTCTTCAGTAGCTAGGCTATAAACAACTCACTTGAGGAATTACGATTTTCCTAACTTAGCAAATATTAACAAAGCCCCCTGGTACAGGAGATATACTGATAAATTCAGCTCAAGTATCAGCTCCTTAGAGATGTCTTTCCTGACCACCCTAAGTTCCTTGAGGACCAAGGCCACTTTGTATCCCTAAAGCATAAAGAAGTATCTGCCTCATAGTAGGTGCTCAATAAGTATTTGTTGAATGAATGAACAAATAAATGAATGAAGAAGACAGGCACAGCCTCTGTTCCCACGAAGCTTACAAGATGAGCAGTTTGCCACTGGGAGTTTGAGTAATGTGAACCTTGGTATATGGCATCACAGGACTACTCAGAGGAGTCAAGAAATTTAAAAAAAAAAAAAATTGAGAGCTAGTGAGCCAAGATGCTTTAAGAGCAAGCCACCAAGCTCAGATTACAAAGTTACTTCGTAGAGCACATGTGTCCCTGCCTGATGCACTAGCTCCCAGCAGTCGCTAGGCTTCTGGGACCCTGCAGAGCGTGCAGAAAGGTTGACAGCTTACAATCAATACCATGTGCACTGATGCAGGGCGCAACATTATCACACCCAAGATATTACCCCCACATCCCAGCACCAGCACTAAATATTCCTCATAACAAGGCAAAGAGAAGTGACAAGAGTTATTATTTTCAACCCTTCCACTTGGAAGCAAGAGATGAGGAAAACCTTCCCTGGGATGTTCTTGGGGGAAGGCGAGCAGTTCCCCCAAAGAAATCACTTGGAGCCTAGTGCATGCCTAATACAACAAGACAGGGATGGGAGAAGATTGGCATTTTCATTTGCCCAGGTGTCCACAATCTAGAAATGGAGACTCTGTGGGCAGCTGAGAGGCACAACAATAAATTAGAGGGAGGCGGAGGGTCTGGTTGGTGGGGAGCGTGTGAGGTGTGAATGCTGGAATTTATTCTCCAGGCTTAAGTCACTCTAGTTAAAAAAAAAAAAAAAAAAACTTGAGCCCCCAATTGGACTTTCTTATTTCAGCTTCTTTGACTCTGGCATAATTGAAAGTCATATTTCATCTAGACCAGTGGTTTCCAACAGTAAGTGCAAGTACCTTATGAACAGTCAGCCTGAATATATCAAAGAAAGCAGCAAACAACTCCATGTTAAACAGCACCTGGTCCACAGTGGAGGGGAAACGGGGCTGAGTCACGTTACATAGTAGTCACAAAGCAGTAGCCCCCAAAGTACACTGTAGCATGGGTCTTTAGCCTATGGTGGAACTCTAACAGGAAGAAGCCAGGGCTAGGACACCAGGGTTGTTTTCTTAATTCCATGGGGGCATTTATCTAATGGCAGCCTCCATTTTTCAGCCCTTCATTTCCTAACACGATGAGGGGTATTGCTTATTTGTCACATTCTTTTTGAAAAGGCAGAAAGGTTACTTAGTTCTATCAGAGACGCTGGTTGATGGAAGAATCAGCGGAAGCTCAAAGATGGGTATATTCATTGAAGATGTGACAAATGTCATAGAAACTCAATGTGTCCATCATGGAAAAGGAAGCTCAGTTCAAAAGTTAATGTCTTCCAAAGTACAAAAAGAATGTGCCATTTCAGGAACAGAACATGGCTCAAAGCAGCTCTTCATTTTGACCAGCATAAGTATGGTTAACTAACTCCCATCAGTCTCTGAAGATGTCCCAAGAGGGACATAGGGTTGAATCCTGCAAGAAAAGCAATTACAGCTTTTCCATCTTCTCCAGCATTAAACAAATGATGGATTCTTCCTAACATATCATGCACACATGCGTGCATACACACACACACAGCCTCAACACCCCACTAACAGATCGTCCTCTCTTAGAGAATAATTTCTGAATTCATGATTCTTCCCCTCAGAATGGCGCGTGCTTCCCAGCTACTTAAGAACACAACGTGGAGACAAAGGTTGTAAATTTTTTTACTGCATTTTATATCAGAACTGGGGATTCGTTTACACATTAAAACTCTGCTGGCTTAGTTGGTAATAAAATTATATGGCTCCACATAAGAGTGTAATGACTTCCTTTCTCACCTGCTTGTTATACTCCTCAGTCACAACACCACTTTAGATGGAATAACTATCCTGGTAATAAGAAGTAATTGACTATTACAGTTTGTGAGGACACTTCGATATACTCAGGTACTTTCATGCCCAGAGAAGTGGTGTAATCTGCCCAGGGTTTGCACAGAAAGTTACTCGAAGACCAAGAATGAAACCATCTCCAAAATGAGCTTTATTTCACTTTGTTGCTTTGTTATTTTCACTTTGCTATTTGTTGCTTTGTTATTTTTCCATGTGCCTAAAACGAATAGGTCTATTCAAGCCTAGGTGGAGGTTCTGAATATGAAGTCTTAATTCCTACTCAAAGAGTTGTCAACATTTCTGCCCATGGTGCCAAAGACAGTTCTGGGGGTGGTGCTGGGAGACGTGTCCCATGCCAAGTCTCACTAGAGTCCACACTGGCACAGGTTCACACAGGTGGACCACTTCATTTATTCGCTACATTAATTATCATCTACTCACAAAATCAAATGCTATGTTATAGGTGTTCCCATCGCTCTCTTCATCAAACCATTGTTCATACTTGATTATGTCCCATTGATTAATCTACACAGATTAAAAAGATATGATCCCTAACCTCAAGAAGGATAGCCTAATAAAAATGTAATTCCAACAGGTAACTTTAACATAACATGGTTAATGCAAATGGTAGAGATATGTGTAGTTTATTGTGGATGTAAAGTGTGAGAGCATCTGACCTCCTGGACGGGATGAAATGAGGTGCAATCCCAAAGGAGGTTGGGGCTAACCAGATGAGCACAAACATGAGCAAAGGCAAGTACCAACCTCTAAACACAATGAACAGTTTGATTTTGCTGAAAAGCTCTTGGCTAGGACTGGCTCAGGTACTGGAGAGGTAGCAGGCTGAGACTGCAGAGGGCCATTTAGAGGACTTAGGTGTCACTCAGCAGTCAATGGAGTACCACCAGAAGATTTTTAAGAGAATTGACACAGATGGGATTACATTTTTGAAGATCACTCTGGCAACTGTATAAATGACACAGGTCAAGTAGACAAGACTGAAAAGCAGGGAGCCTACTTAGGAAGATGCTGAAGTGGTCCAGCAAAGAGGGTGAGGGCCTGAACTGAGGGTTCAGGAAAAACCGAAGAGGTAAGATTAGTATAACTTAGAAACTGAGGTGATGAGAGCAAACAGTTAATAGACAAGACGATAAGCAATGGTATGAAAAGAGGTAGATACTAAAGGAATGAGACTAGTGTTCAGGGGGAGGAAAAGAGACAGATAAGGGGTCTAATTTGGGACATAATGAGTTTGAGGAGCCAGCAGGGCAATGAGGTCGAGAGAGGTTACCAGCAAGCACCAAGGAAAAAAAATACTATGACCTAAATATCACTGGATACAATGGAGAGCTAGTCATCGAGGTGTCCTGGCCTTTATGGAGGCGATGGCACAGAGAGAGTGGAGATAAAAACTCTGCTAGCTGAGAAGAGGGCCCTGGGGAGCAGACATGGGATAAGGGGATACATCCCAAGCAATAAAGAAGGAAGCATCAGAGTCACAAGAACCGTGGGCAAAGCATATGTCGAGATAAAGGAGTAGAATTCTCCCACTGGAAAATACGGTTCTTATAAATCTATTTTTTAAAAAACATAAATTTTAAAAAATGGGGTTCCCGATCAAGATGGTGTCAGAGGAAGGCCCTGAACCCACCTCCTCCAGGGACACAGAAATTCTACAGCTATTTATAGAAAAATTCTCCCTGAAGAAGAGACTGAATAGCTTCTATATGACAAAAGACCACTGAGAATGGCAAGGGGAACAAAATAGAGTAAGGAAGGGAAACCCCACCTTCCACATGGCAAACTGCTGTGGGGAAAAGATAGTACTGAGGGGCTGCGAGCAGATTCATCTGACCAGGGACACACACACACACACACACACACACACACACACACACAAAACAAACAAACAAACAAAAAAAAAAAACCACCTCAGTTTAAGAGGGCAACTAGAGTATACAGAAAACAGCCCTCAAAACTTGCCAAACAGTGGAGGGGCTGCTGGAACTCTCTTCAGGTTAGAGGGGCTGGTGAGCACCTGATTTAAGTTCCTTTTCCACCTGGATAGAGCAGGTTCCAGGAACTATCACTGGCCTGCCACCTCAGTGAGCCCCAGGGCCCACAGTCCACACCAGCCCAAGCTGGCCACAGTGCAGAACACCTCAGACCTCTCTGGTTGGCACTCACTACACCTCCAGCCATCTCCTGAAGGTGACAAAGGTGCAAAGCACCCCAGAACACTCCAGTCCTACACCACTTTGGCTCCAGACTAACTGATAGCTACCCTAGACTGAGACCCCTCCTGGACCTCCTGGCTCAGGCCTGCTTCAGCTCCAGTCACCCCACCAAAACACCATGAACACAGAGTACCCCCAAGACATGCTGGTTCATCCCCCTGGGATTTAGCCAGCATGCAGAGTACTCTTTCTGCGGAGAGCCCCAGGACCTCCTGGCTTATCCCCACTTTAGCTTCAGCTATCCTACCAGGGTAACTTCTATATGTAGAACCCTGGAAACCCCTGCCTTGTACCTACTGCAGCTTTAGCTGTCCAGACAGGGCACTTCTTATGCAGAGAGTTCTGACATCACCCGAGCCCACACCCACTTCAGCTCCAGCCCTCCCTACAGTGCAGCCCCAACACAGTGCCTGGAGACCCCAGCCCACACCAGCCACAGCTGCTGCCAGCCAGCCAAGGTCACCCAACACTGTCTACACAGGGGATGAGCATAAACAAGAACAATCCTTCAAGATCAGGAGAAGTAGCTATTCTGCCTATTCGTTGAAACAAGCACAGAAAGGCAAAATGAGGAAACAGAGGAATATGCTCCAAACAAAACAACAAGACAAAACCTAAAAAAAATGAACCAACCAAAATGGAAATAACCAATCTACATGACAAAGAGTTCAAAGTAATGGTTATAAAGATGTTTCACTGGACTAGAGAGAAGAGTGGATAAAGGCAGTGAGAACTTCAACAGAGATTAAATATATATATATATATATATATATATATATATATATTTAAAACAGAATGACTCAGAGATGAAGAATACAATAACCAAACTGAAAAACCCACTGGAGGAAATCAACAGTAGATTAGAGAATGCAGAAAACATTTCAGTCATCTGGAAGCCAGGATAATGGAAAGCACCCAAGCTGATTAGCAAAAAGAAAAAATATTTTTTTTTAGAAAAGGGATATGTTAAAGAATTTATTCAACAATATCAGGAAACCTTCATATTATACGGTTCCCAGAAGGAGAAGAAAGAAAAGGGGAGAACATGTACTTGAAAAAAATAATAACTGAAAACTTCCTTAACCTGAAACAGACATTCAGATTCAAGAAGCACAGAGAGTTCCCAACAAGATGAGTACAAGATCCAGCCATGTCACATAATGATTAATGTCAAGGACTAAAGTTAAAGAATTTAAAAGCAGTAGTAACATACAAGGGAAACTCCATTAAGGCTATCAGCTGATTTTTCAGAAAAATCCTTGCAGGCCAGAAGGAGTAGGATAATATGTTCAAAGTGCTTAAAGAAAAAAAAAATCTACAACCAAGATACTCTACCTAGCAAGGTTACCATTCATATTTGAAGCAGAGAAAAGACTTACAAATACCAACAGAAGTTAAAAGGACTTCATTACCACTAAACCAGAAGAAACGTTAAAGGGACTTCTTTGAGTGAAAAAAAAAAAAATACCATAATCAGAAGAAAATAATAAAAGGAAAAAATTTCATGAGTAAAAGCCAACATACAATAAGAGTGGAATAATCACTTATAAAGCTAGTATGAAGGTTAAAAGACAAAACTAGTAAAATCAATTATATCTTGAAAATTAGGTAAGGGGACTCACAAAATAGAAAGATGTAAAATATGACAACACCTACATAAAACAGGAGAGGGTGGGTAAAGATGAAAATCTTTTAGAATGTGTTCAAACTTAAGATGCCATCCACTTAATATGGACTGCTATATACTGAGGATGTTATAGATGAACTTCGTGGTAACCACCGACCAAAACCTGTAATAGATACACAAGAAAATAAAGAGAAAGACAAATGTGACACTAAAGCAAGTCATCAACCATAAAGAAAGAGAGTCCAAGAATAAAAATGGAACCGAGAACTACAAAAACAGCAAGAAAACAATTAAGAAAATGACAATAAACCTATACGTATCAGTAATTATTTTAAATGTAAATGGTCTAAATGTTTCTATCAAAAGACAGTGAGTGACAGATGGATAAATAAACACCACCCATCTGAATAAACAGTACCTATATGCTGCAAACAAGAGACTCACTTCAGACCTAAAGGCATATACGGACTGGAAGCAAAGGCATGGAAAAACACATTCCATTTGGATGAAAGTGAAAAGAAATCTAGGGTGGTAATAACTGTGTCAAACAAAATAGACTTAAAAACAAAGACTGTAACAAGAGACAAAGAATGGCATTACATAATGATAAAACGATTAATGCAACAAGAGAATTTTTAATGGTAATATTTATGTACCCAGCATAAGAAAACCTAAATTCCTAAAACAAATATTAACATACATAAAAGAAGAAACTGACAGTAATATGATAATAGTAGGGGATTTTAACACCCCCATTTACCTGAGTGGATAGCTCATTCAGGCAGAAAGTCAAGAAGGAAAGTGTGTCACTGAACAATGCTTCAGAGGAGCAGGACTTAACAGGTATATATGGAATATTTCATCCAAAACACGAGAATACACATTCTTTTCAAAAGCAGATGGAATGTTCTACAGGATATTCTACAGGAAAGGAGAGATCACATGTCAGTTACAAAACAAGTCTCAACAAATTTTAGAAGACTAAATTACATCATGCATCTTTTCCAATCACAGTGGTATAAAATTAGAAATCAATCATAAGGGGAAAAAATGCAAAAAAAAAAAAAAATGTGAAGCTAAACCATATGCTATTAACCAACAATGGGTGAATGCAAAACTTAAAGAGGAAGACAAAAAATTCATGGAGAAAAACAAAAATGAAAGCACAAGAGTCCAAAATCTCTGGGACAAAGCAAAAGCAGTTCAAAGAGAGAAATTCATAGCAATTCAGGCCTATCTCAAGAAACAAGAAAAAGCTCAAATAAAAAATCAAAAGTGCACACCTGAAGGAACTAGAAAAGAACAAACAAAGCCTAAAGTTAGTGGAAGGAAGAAATAGTAAAGATCAGAGTGCAAATAAAAGACATAGAAACTTAAAAAAAAATGGAAAAGACCAATGAAAGCATGAACCCTGATAAACACAGATGCAAAAATTCTCAACAAAATATTAGCAAACTGCATTCAACAGTACCTTAAAAGGATCATTCATGATGATTGAGTGGGATTTATTTCAGAGACGCAAGGATGGTTCAATATCCACAAATCAACATGGTAGACCACATTAACGAAATAAAATATAAAAATCATATGATAATCTCAATGGATGCAGAAAAACCATTTCACAAAATTCAACATCTTTTCATGATAAAAACTCTCAACAAAGTGGGTTAGAGGAAACATAGCTCAACTTAATGAAGGCTATATATGACAAACCCATAGCTAACATCACTCTCAATGTTGAAAGAAAGAGATTAAGGACCTAAATGTGAGACCTGAAATCATCAAATTCCTAGAATAAAACATAGGCAGTAATCTCTTAGATGCCTTAGCAATGTATTTATAGATATACCTCCTCAGGCAAGACAAACAAAAGCAAAAACAAACTACTGAGACTATGCCGAAATGAACACTTTTGCACAGTGAAGGAAACCATCAACAAACAAAAAGGCAACCTACCGAATGGGAGAAGACAATTACAAATGATACATCCAATAAAGAATTAACATCCAAAATGCATACAGAAATTTTGTAATATCAAAAAAAGCCCAAATAATCCAAGTAAAATTAAAAACTGGAAGAGACATTTTCTGAACAAGACATACAGATGACCAGCAGACACATCAAAAGATACTCAACATCACTCATCATAAGGGAAATGCAAACCAAAACCACAGTGAAATACCATCTCACAACTGTCAGAATGCCTAGAATCAAAAAGACAAGAAATATTAAGAGCTGGAGATGATGTGGAGAAAGAAGAAACATAGTGCTCTGTTGGTAGAAACTTAACTGCTGTAACCACTGTGGAAAACAGTATGGAGATTCCTCAAAAAATTAAAAATAGAAATATGATATGATCCAGTAATGCCACTAGTGGGTATTTATCAATTCAAAAAGATACATGCACTCTTATTTTTATTGCAGCATTATTTAAAGTCATCAAGATATGGAAGCAATCCACATGTTTATCAATAAATGAACAAATAAAGAAGATATGGTGTATAGCACATGGAATATTGGCCATAAAAATGAGATGTTGCCATTTGTAACAACATGGATGACCTAGAAGGTATCATGCTAAGTAAAGTAAGTCACAGAAAGACAAACCCAATGTAATTTCACTTATATGTGGAACGTAAAAAACAAATCAACAAATACTAAAAAGCGGGAAAGCTGAAACAGATTGATAAGAACAGAAAAGTGCTGGCTGCCAGAGGGGAGGCAGAAAGAGGGATTGTCAAAAAGTGCAAAAGGGAGTGGAAGGTGCAGGCTTCCAGTTGTAGAATCAGTCACCAGACTGAAAGGTAGAGCATAGGGAATATAATTAGTCATATTATAGTAGTGCTATATGATGACAGATGGTAGCTACACTTGTGAGCACAGCATAACATAAAAGATGTCAGATCACTATACTCTACACTCGAAACTAGTAGTGTGTGTCAACTATACCTCAATATAAAAGCTAGTTTTTAAAAAGGTAGAAAATATCTTAACAGACACTTAACCAAAAAGATATGCGGATGACTGGGTGCCTGGGTGGCTCAGTCGGTTAAGCATCTGCCTTCAGCTCGGGTCATGGTCTCAGGGTCCTGGGATGGAGTCCCATGTGGGCTCCCTGCTCAGTGGGGTGTCTGCTTCTCCCTCTGCCCCACCCCACTCATGCTTGTGTGCTCTCTCTCCTCTGTGTCTCTGAAATAAATAAAATCTTTAAAAAAAAAAGATATACAGATGACTAACAAGCAAAAGTCATTGGATAAGACAAATTAAAACACTAGAAACAACTGTATAAAACAACTACACGCATAATAGAATGGATAAAATCTAAAATACTGACATCTGGGACAACAGGGACGGACCTAGAGAGTACTATGCTAAGTAAATTAAGTCAACCAAGATCCTGTAAGTCTACTTTAACAATTCCTTTGGAAACTTTATCTCTAAACCCTCCAAGATAGTGTTGACAATCATTCCCAAGCATATGGCCCACTGATATACATCTAAAAGGTCTCATGAAAAGGTTTTATTACAAGTAATGAATAATTTTTTCCCAAAAATAACTAGCCCCTCAAGGTCCTAAAAACCTAGCTTCCAAAATTCCTTAGAGAATTATGCCACCCCTAACCCCCTCCCAACTTGCAAGCATATAATGGGCCACTCCTTAGAACCCCAGGGTAGCTCTTTCTGCCCATGGGTCCTGCCCCCGTGCTTTAATAAACAACCATTTTGCACCAAAAAAAAAAAAAAAAAAAAAAGTACAGCCTGGGGAATAAAATATTGAGATACCAATAATATTCTAATAACATTGTATGGTGACAGATGGAGACTAATTGTGGTGATCACTGAGTAATGTACAGAACTGCTGAATCATTTATATGTCAACTACCATAATAAGCTTTAAAATAATCAATTAAAAAAACTGAGAACACCAGGCAAAAAATAAGTTAAAATTTAAATCTAAAAAGGAAAACTAAAACAAACAAAACCCAGAAATCCAATAGAAAAGTGGGTAATAGACTTGGAGTTAATTCACCAAAGATGATATCAGAGGGAGAGATGAACCATGAAAGACCGTGAACTCTGAGAGACAGACTGAGGGTTTTGGAGGGGAGAGGGATGGGGGGTTGGGTGAGCCTGGTGGTGGGTATTAAGGAGGGCACGTAATGCATGGAGCACTGGGTGTGGTGCATAAACAATTAATTTTGGATCACTGAAAAAAAATAAAATTAAATTTTTTAAAAATGGATGGACATAGGATTTGGCCCATGGGGCATGGTTTGCCAGACGCTGGTTTAGAGTATGGGCACTAGAAACATCACACAGACTCAAATCTTGACTCTACTACTTGCAGAGTCCTGAACAAGTTAATAACTCCATGCCCGCATCTTTTCATCTGTAAATGGAATTAATGCTATCGCCTACTCATATGCTCATTATGAGGATTAAATGTAGTAAATCTGAAGTGCTTAAAACAGAACCCAGCACACTGAAGGGCTGCGTGTGTTAGCTGCTGTCACCATGATCACCTTGAGTGTTGTCAACGGTGCTGAGAAACCCAGCCTTGTGTCATTTCAGCACGAGATCAAACAGGACCCAAAACCCTACTCAGTTACGTGAAGTAGTAAGTTCTCTTTCTTGCTTAAAACAGTTTGAGCTGAATTTCTGTTATTACTGAAGTTACTCCATCTGACTAAAAGTGAAATCAGGGTAAGGGTAATAATTACCAAACACCAACAATGTAAAACTCAGTCATTCCTGTGCCCATTACAGACATTACCAATCCAACACAGCTTTCCTTCTCCCCAAGCCAGACAGGACCTGAGATAGGGCTATGGACTTAGTTGTGTTCACTGACCCCAAATTCCTACCCTGAAGCCATAAGCCCTCCAGTCTGATGCTATTTGGAAAATGGAGCCTTTGAAAGGTAATTAAGGTTCGCTGAGATCATGAGTGTGGAGCCTTCATGATAATATCAGTGCCTTTATAAGAAAAGACATCAAAGAACTGGTTTCCTCTCTTCCCTCTACCTGCACACATTAAGACAAGGCCACGTGAGTACACGGTGACAAGTAGCCATAAGCAAACCTACAAGGGAACCCCCGCAGACATTGACTTTGCTGGCACATTGACCTTGGACTTCCAGTCTCCAACAGGGTGAGAAATAAATGCCTGTTATTTAAGGCAGCCACTGTGGTATTTTGTTATTGTAGCCTGGGCTGATTAAGACAAACGTGTTTTGTCCCCAAAACAGGACCTGAGCAGTTTCTATCAATCAATCAAAGTCAGCATGTGAAATGACACCTCTTTCTTCCTGCTTTAGGTCATGACTTTTAGGGCTGATCTTGAGTCAGACCGATGAGCTTTGTAAATCTTCTCTTGGTGTATGTTTGTGATAAAGAAATTTGCCAAGGACCTGTAAATCTTCCAATGCGTGGTCCCCATTTCGAAGTTTTCATTTATGATTTTTTTTCCATTTTAAATCCATATACTTTAAACTGCTTGCAGAAAAACCTGAAATCTTCCTACATTCTATTTTTCCTTACCAAGTACCTTTTCTCTTAGAAGGTTCAAATTATGCTGTTTGCAAGAATGAGGTCAGCAAAGGCTGCTAAAGAACAAGTTTCCCCTCTACCCCAGGAAGTGATAATTAATAGACTTCAAAATGTACAGTGTCACTGATGAATGTAATGTCCTTAATCTACAGTGGAAAACAACATTGGCATAATTAATTTGATTTGTTTTACATTCATAGAAAGAGGGCCTTTTGTATTCAGAATGCAAATGAGCCAAGAACCTGGACCCTTTCTTTTCTTCTTTAAAATTTAATTAGCTTATTGCTAGCAATACTCCATATTTCACAAATTCTTAACTCACATGGTATGAATACCATTACTACCTCCCCAAAGAATTATTCTGATGCATTCCTTCTTCTCCAATAAACGGTACCCTTCGTTTGCAAAGGGGAAAAAATCCCTAGTAATTTCACAGCTATCTGTGACCTGTCTAGAGCAGTGGTCCTCCAAGGAGAGCGTGCATCAGAATCTGGAGGGCTCATTAAAACCCAGATTACTGGGCCCACCCCAACAAAGGTTCTTTTTCAGTAGATCTGGGGTGAGGCCTCAGGATCTCCATCTCTAACCAGTTCCCTAGTTCTCTAACTAGTAATGCTGGTGCTGTCATTTCAGGGACCACACTTTGGTTAATAGCAGAGCTCCTGCTCTAAAGCAGTAGTTCTCAGTCAAGTAGACAGAAACCTCTTTCAGTAGTCTCTGCTTTACAACACTCAGATGTGTTCTTTACACTGTGTCTGCAGTTATTTTCCTACCGCTCCTGACTGCAAATAAGAAAACCCTGACTCAATTGGCTGAAGCGAAAATTTATTATGCCATGTATCCAAAGAATCTGGAGAGAAGATGGTTCCAGGAATCTTTACTTTGGCAGCTATGAGACACCATCAAGGACACAAACACTTTCCAGTATATCAGTCTGACATCCTCAATACACCCTCTTGCTCTTAAGGCTCACTCTCTTAAGCTCACAACATTACCTTCAACGTGAGGGATCACACCCAGTCAAAAACACATCTAGCAGAACTGGGGGGCCTTCTTGAGAGCCTCTTTTGGTTACTAAGGAAACCCAGCAGATTCCTTAGCCCATTCTTCCTGGCCAAAATTGTGCTGCATCCTCATCCCTAAATCAGACACTCCATGGAAAGAGGACTGAAAATGCCACAATGACTTACATCAGAGATCAACACTTTTTTTTTTCTGTAAAAGGGCCACATTACAAATATTTCAGGTTTTATGGGCTGTGTGGGCTCCATCACAACCACTCAGCTCTGCCTCTGCAGTGCAAAGTGGCCATAGACAAAACATAAACCCACGGACAATTCATCCCAATAAACTTTATTTACAGAAACAAGTAACTGTTAGCCATCCTATGGTTTAAATCAAACAGAATAAATCTGTGAGTCACACTGGGGAAGGATAGCTTGTCCAAAAACAGCAGGTTCTTTTGGCAAGGAAGAAGCAAGAAATGGCTTTTATAAAAGTAGCCAGCAGCATCAGTGGGAGTATCCCCCGAGTTTACTTCGAATGCCAGAAAGGAAGCCTTCCCTGAGTCTTCTCAGACTGGAGTCATCATTTCTCTCCTTCGACCCTCCCCCAGTGAATTTCTTCGGTCTCCACTTAGAACTGGAGACAGATAGACAGGATTCGAGTCCAACAGCTTTACTTCAAACCCTACACTCAGTTATTCACCTATAATACTTCACTTCTTATCCATGGGATTACCATACCACGGTAACACTTGGCAGCTGACAAACTGAACTCTAGGGGCTTCTGGCTCAAGATGGTGACATAGAGAGACCCTGAACTTATTGCCTCATGAACATACCAATCTATATTTATTGATAAAGCCATTCTTCCTGAAGAGGCATAGAAGAATGGAGTGCTCGATGAGCAGCTACTGCTCTGCAAAAACAAACACTACAAACACACAAACAGATCACACAGAGAAAAGCAAGAGAGACAGAAGGACAGTAATGAAGGGAACCCCTCCTCCTGATGTAGTGAACTGCAGTGGGCAGGGCAGTGCTGAGGAACCATGAGAAGATCTGTCTGACCTGACCTGACTATAGATTGTTTTCCCCAAAAAAGACCAAGGAGCTGCTGGAACTCTCTCCAGGTCTGAGGGGCTGGCGAGCATCATAGTTTAGGTTCCCTGTCCACCTTCCTCATACCAACCAGAGCACGTTCCAGGTGCCTTGGCCAGCCTGCCACCTCAGCAAGCCCTTGGACCCCAACCCACACCAGCCCTGGAAGTCCGAGGTCTACAAACCCAAAGCCTGTTACAGATACACAAAAAATAAAAAGGAAGTCAAGCATAACTCTTAAAAAAAAAGAGTCAATCACAAGGTAAGAGAACAAGTCGAAAGGAACAGAAAGGAACTACAAAACAACCAGAAAACAATTAACCAAACAGTGATAAGGATATAGGTATTAATAATTACTTTAAATGTAAATCATATAAATGCTCCTATAAAAAACATAGGGTGGTGAAATGGATTAAAAAAAAAAAAAAAGAGGGGACCCATCTGTATGCTTCCTCCAAGAGACTGACTTCAGACCTAAAGATACACACAAACTAATAATGTAAGAATAGAAAAAGTTATTATTTTATGCAAATGAGAGTGAAAAAAAAGAAGCTAGGATAACAATACTTGTATCAGAAAAAGTAGCCTTTAAAAACAACAAAGAAGGGCATTACGTAATGATGAAAGGATCAATCCAACAGAGGACCTAACAATTGTAAATATCTACTCACCCAACAGAGGACCCCCTAAGTAAAGAAAATATTCACAGACATAAAGGGAGAAACTGACATTACTACAATAATTGTAGGGGACTTAAACATTCCACTTACATCAATGGTGAGGTCATTCAGGCAGAATATCAATAAGGAAACAGTGTCTCTAAGTAATACATTAGACCAGGTGGATTTAAGAGATCTGTAGAGAACATTTCACTCAAAACCAACAACATACACAATCTTTTCAATGTACATAGAACATTCTTAAGGATAGGTCACAAATCACACCACAAAAAAAAAAAATCTCAAATTTAATAAGATTGAAATCACATTATGCACCTTTTCCAAACAAAACAGTATAAAATTAGAAATCAATCACAAAACCATAACTGGAAAAAATACCAACAAATGGAGTCTAAACCTACTAACAACCAGCGGTCAACAAAGAAATAAAAGAGAAAACCAAAAAATACATCAGAGAAAGGAATATAAAAACACAAGGATTTAAAATACTTGAGACACAGTGAAAGCAGTTCTAAAATGGAAATTTACAGCAATGTAGGCCTATCTCAAGAAACAAGAAAAAGCTCAAATTAACAATCTAATCTTATACCTAAAAGAACTAGAGAAAGAAAAACAAAGTTAAAGGTTAGTAGAAGAAAGGAAATCATGAAGATCAGAATAGGAGTAAATGACATAAAGACTAAAAATACAATAGAAAAGATGAATGAAAACAAGAACTGGTTCTTTGAAAACATAAACAAATTCGACAAGCCTTACCCAGCCCCATCAAGGAAAAAAAGAGAGAAAGCTCTAATAAATAAAATCAGAAACAAAGTAGAAATAGTAGCAACAAACACCATGGAAATACAAAGGACTATAAAAAACTACTATGTAAAAGTGTATGTCAACAAACTGGACAACCTAGAAAAATGGATAATTTCCTAAAAACATCAAATCATCCAAAGGTGAATCAGGAAGAAACAGAAAATCTGAACGGACCAATTAGTAGTAATAAAATTGACTTAGTAATTTAAAAACTCCCACCAAACAAAAGTCCAGGATCAGATGCATTCACAGGTAAAGTCAACCAAGCATTTAAAGAAGAGTTACAGAGGCAACCCACGGAATGGGAGAAGATATTTGCAAATGACAGTACAGACAAAAGGTTGATATCTAGGATCTATAAAGAACTCCTCAAACTCAACACACACAAAACGGATAATCATATCAAAAAATGGGCAGAAGATATGAACAGACACTTCTCCAATGAAGACATACAAATGGCTATCAGACACATGAAAAAATGCTCATCATCACTAGCCATCAGGGAGATTCAAATTAAAACCACATTGAGATACCACCTTACACCAGTTAGAATGGCCAAAATTAGCAAGACAGGAAACAACATGTGTTGGAGAGGATGTGGAGAAAGGGGAACCCTCTTACACTGTCGGTGGGAATGTAAGTTGGTGAGCCACTTTGGAGAACAGTGTGGAGATTCCTCAAGAAATTAAAAATAGAGATTTCCTATGACCCTGCAATTGCACTGCTGGGTATTTATCCCAAAGATACAGATGTAGTGAAAAGAAGGGCCATCTGTACCCCAATGTTTACAGCAGCAATGGCCACGGTCGCCAAACTGTGGAGAGAACCAAGATGCCCTTCAGCGGACAAATGGATAAGGAAGATGTGGTCCATATACACTATGGAGTATTATGCCTCCATCAGAAAGGATGAATAACCAACTTTTGTAGCAACATGGACGGGAATGGAAGAGATTATGCTGAGTGAAATAAGTCAAGCAGGGAGAGTCAATTATCATATGGTTTCACTTATTTGTGGAGCATAACAAATAACACAGAGGACATGGGGAGATGGAGAGGAGAACGGAGTTGAGGGAAATTGGAAGGGGAGGTGATCCATGAGAGACTATGGACTCTGAAAAACAACCTAAGGGTCTGAAGGGGCGGGGGGGGGTGGGAGGTTGGGGGAACAAGGTGGTGAGTATTAGGGAGGGCATGTATTGCATGGAGCACTGGGTGTGATGCATAAACAATGAATACTGTTACGCTGAAAAGAAATTTGAAAAAATAAATAAATAAAATAAAGAAGAGTTAAGGGGTGTCTGGGTGGCTCAGTGGTTTAAGCCTCTGTCTTCTGTTCAAGTCATGATCTCAGGGTCCTGGGATCGAGTCCTGCATTGGGCTCTATGCTCAGCGGGAAGCCTGCTTCCCCCCCCCCCCCCGCCTACCTGTGATTTCTCTGTCAAATAAAAATATATAATCTTTAAAAATAAATAAATAAATAATAAAGAAGAGTTAAGACATATTCTCCTCTAAATAGTCCAAAAACAAACAAACAAAACAAAAACAAAGAAGAAAAGAAAAGTTTTCAGATATATTCTACCAGGCCAGTATTACCCTGATACCAAAACCAAAGACACTACCAAAAAAGAAAACCATAGGCCAATATCCCTGATGAACATAGATGAAAATATCATCAATAAAATATAAGCAAACCAAATTTATCAATGCATTAAAAGATCTTTCACCATTATCAAGTGGGATTCATTCCAGGGATACAAGATTGTTTCAACATTTTTAAATCGATCAACATGATATACCACATTAACAGAACAAAACATAGAAATCATATATTGATCTTGATAGATGCAGAAAAGCAATGTGACAAAATTCAAGACCCTTTCATGAAAAACTCAACAAATGGGTGTACATGGGACATACTTTGGCATAATAAAGGCCATATATAACTCTCAAAACTAACATCATTCTCAATGGTGAAAAACTCGGGGTTTTTTATATGAGATCAAGAACAAAACAAGGAAGTCCTCTCTCACCATTTTTGTTCAACAAAATACGAGAATTCCTTGCCAGAACATTTAGACAAGAAAAAAATAAAAGTCATCCAAACTGGCAATGAAGAAGTACAACTGTCACTACTGGCAGATGATATGATACTATATACATAGCAAACCCTCAAGACTCTACCAAAAGACTGTTTGTATAAATGATTTCAGTAAAGTTGCAGGACATAAAATTAATGCGCAGAAACAAGTTACATTTCTACACACTAATAACGAAGTAACAGAAAAAGAAAACATCTCCATTTACAACTGCACCAAAAAGAATAAAATACTTAAGAATAAACTTAAGGAGGTGAGAAACTTGCCTTCTGAAAACTATAAAACATCAATGAAAGAAACTGAAGACAACACTGATAGAAAGGCATTCTGTGCTCATGAGTTGGAAGAATATTGTTTAAAATGTTCATAACTACCCCCCAAACAATCTACAGATTCAATGCAATCTCCATCAAAGCACCAATAGCATTTTCCACAACACTAGAACAAATGATCCTAATATTTGTATGGAATTTCAAAAGACCCCAAAAAGCCAAAACAATCTGGAGAAAAGGAACACAGCTGGAGATATCACAATCCTCTATTTCAAAACAAACTAC
Source organism: Meles meles (assembly GCF_922984935.1). Taxonomy (NCBI): domain Eukaryota; kingdom Metazoa; phylum Chordata; class Mammalia; order Carnivora; family Mustelidae; genus Meles; species Meles meles. The sequence continues at coordinate 99,888,671 of NC_060068.1, forward strand.
TACAAAGCTGTAGTAATCAAAACACTGTGGTACTGGCATGAAAATAGACACATAGATCAAAAGAAGAGAATGGAGAGTCTAGAAATAAACCCATGCTTTTCCAGTCAATTAATTTACAACAAAGGAGGCAAGAATATGCAATGTTTTTCAACAAATGGTGCCAGGAAAACTGGAAACAGCTACATGCAAAAATGAAATTTCATTTCAAAAATGAAACTGGACCACTTTCTTACACCATACATAAAAATAAACTCAAAATGGATTAAAGACCTAAATGTGAGACTTGAACCCACAAAATTCCAAAAAGAAAAGATAGGCAGTAATTTCTTTGGCACTAGCCTTAGTAACATTTTTCTAGATATGTCTCCTGAAGCAAGGGATAAAAGTGAAAATAACCTATTGAGACTACATCAAAATGCAAATTTGTTGCACAGCAAACAAAACTAAAAGGGAGCAGGTATTTGCAAATGGCCTATCAAATAAAGGGTTAGTATCCAAAACAGATAAGGAACTTGTAAAATTCAACACCCAAAAAACAAAAACAAATATTTAAAATTGGGCAGAAGACATGAACAGACATTTCTCCCAAGAAGACATCCAGATGACAAACACATGGAATGACACTCAACATCATTATCATTAGGGAAATGCAAATCAAAACCACAGTGAGGTATCACTTCACAACTGTCAGAATGGTTAAATCAAAAACACAAAAAAACAACAAGTGTTGGAGAGGATGTGGAGAAAAAGGAACCCCTTTGCATGGTTGGTGGGAGTGCAAACTGGTGCAATCATTGTGGAAACCAGTATGGAGGTTCCTCAAAAAAATTAAAAATAGAACTACTCTTTGATCGAGTGATTGAACTTCTGGGTATCTACCCAAAAAATACAAAACATGAATTCAAAGGGATACATGCACCCCTGTGTACATAGCAGCATAGCATTATTTACAATAGTCAAATTATGGAGGAAGCCCAAGTGTCCATTGACAGATAAATGAATAAAGAAGTGTATGTGATGGATATTACTCAGCCATTAAAAAGAATGAATTTAGGGGCACCAGTTGGCTCAGTCGGTTAAGTGTCTGCCTTCAGCTCAGGTCATGGTCCCAGGGTGCTAGGATCAAGTCCTGCTTTGTTCTCTCTGCTCAGCAGGAGTCTGATTCTCCCTCTGCCACTCCCTCTGAGATCTCTCTCACTTTCACTCTCTCTCAAATAAATAAATTTTTTAAATCTTTTTAAAAATGAATGAAATCTTTCAATTAACAATGACATGGATGGACCTAGAGAGTATAATACTAAGTGAAATACATCAGAGAAAAACGAATACCATACGACCTCACTCATATGTGAAATTTATGAAAAAACACAAACAAGCGAGGGGGAAAAAAAAAAAAAGACAGAGAGCGAGACAAGCCAAGAAACAGACTCTCCACTACTGTGAACAAACTGAAGGTTACCAGAGGGGAGGTCATGGGGTGGAAAGTGGGAGATGGGTGAAACAGGTGGTGGGAATTAAGGAGTGTCCTTCTGTGGTGAGCACTGGGTGACCTACAGAATTTTTCTGTCCCTATACTATACACCTGAAATTAATATAACATTGTATGTTAACTATACTGAAATGAAAATAAAATTTTAAAAATTTTTCCTTTCTTACAACTTTTAATTTCCTGTTACAAGTCAGAAATCTGATTTAAACTGAAGGTACTTTCATTTTGCCACAAGTTCAGCTTTCAAATTCTGTAATAGTGGCATGTCACTTAAAAAAAAATAAGTGTTGCAGAGAAAAGAGATGTGCAGCAGAACAAATTACATTTAAAAAGTTTACATACTGGGGCGCCTGGGTGGCTCAGTGGGTTAAAGCCTCTGCCTTCGGCTCGGGTCATGATCTCAGGGTCCTGGGATCGAGCCCCGCGTTAGGTTCTCTGCTTGGCATGGAGCCTGCTTCTTCCCCTCTCTTTCTCTACCTGTCTCTCTGCCTACTTGTGATCTCTGTCTGTCAAATAAATAAATAAAATCTTTAAAAAAAAACTTTACATACCCAAGGAGTCAAGATGGCGGAGAAGTAGCAGGCTGAGACTATATCAGGTAGCAGGAGATCAGCTAGATAGCTTATCTAAACATTGCAAACACCTACAAATCCAACCGGAGATCGAAGAGAAGAAGAACAGCAATTCTAGAAACAGAAAATCAACCACTTTCTGAAAGGTAGGACTGGCGGAGAAGAGAATCCAAAACGATGGGAAGATAGACCGCGGGGGGAGGGGCCAGCTCCCGGCAAGCAGCGGAGCAACGGAGCACAAAATCAGGACTTTAAAAGTCTGTTCCACTGAGGGACATCGCTCCAGAGACTAAACCTGGGTGAAGCCCACGCGGGGTCAGCGTGGCCCCAGGTCCCGCAGGGTCACAGAAGGATCGAGGGTGTCAGAGTGTCACAGAGCTCGCAGGTGTTAGAACGGAGAAGCCGGCTGCAGAGACAGAGCCGAGGACTGAGCTCTCAGCTCAGGGTTACCTTGAACTGGTCCCGGGCTAGGTGAGTTCGGAGCGTGACTGGAGGCCGGGGATACAGGAGTGATTTGGTGCTGTCCTCTGGGGGCACACTGAGGAGTGGGGCCCCGGGCTCTCGGCTCCTCCGGGCCGGAGACTAGGAGGCCGCCATTTTCATTCCCGTCCTCCGGAACTCTACGGAAAGCGTTCAGGGAACAGAAGCTCCCAAAAGTGAACCCGAGCGGATTACTTAGTCCGGCCCCCGGTAAGGGTGGTACAATCCCGCCTCGGGCAAAGACACTTGAGAGTCACTAAAACAGGCCCCTCCCCCAGAAGATAAACAAAATATCCAGCCAGGACGAAGTTCATCTATCAAGGAAAGCAGGTTCAATACCTAAGACAGCACCAGAATTCCAGAGGAAGAGAAAGCAAAGCACATAACTCATGGCTTTCTCCCCATGATTCTTTAGTCTTGCGGTTAATTCAATTTTTTTTTCAATTTTTTTTCATTCTTTTTTCTTCTGCTGCTAAATTTTTTAAAACTTTTACCCTTTTCTTTTTTAACGTTTTTTGACTAGTTTATCTAAAATATATTTTTTTCTTTCTTTTTTATATTTTTTATTTTATTTTTTAAATTTTTTTCTTTTTTTCTGAACCTCTTTTTATCCCCTTTCTCCCCCCCACAATTTGGGGTCTCTTCTGATTTGGTTACAGTGCATTTTTCTGGGGTCTTTACCACCCTTTTAGTATTTTATTTGATCCTTCATATCCTCTTATCTGGACAAAATGACAAGGCGGAAAAAATCACCACAAACAAAAGAACAAGAGGCAGTACCAAAGGCTAGGGACCTAATCAACACAGACATTGGTAATATGTCAGATCAAGAGTTCAGAATGACGATTCTGAACGTTCTAGCCGGGCTCGAAAAAGGCATGGAAGATATTAGAGAAACCCTCTCTGGAGATATAAAAGCCCTTCCTGGAGAAATTAAAGAACTAAAATCTAACCAAGTTGAAATCAAAAAAGCTATTAATGAGGTGCAATCAAAAATGGAGGCTCTCACTGCTAGGATAAATGAGGCAGAAGAAAGAATTAGTGATATAGAAGACCAGATGACAGAGAATAAAGAAGCTGAGCAAAAGAGGGACAAACAGCTACTGGACCACGAGGGGAGAATTCGAGAGATAAGTGACACCATAAGACGAAACAACATTAGAATAACTGGGATTCCAGAAGAAGAAGAAAGAGAGAGGGGAGCAGAAGGTCTATTGGAGAGAATTTCCCTAATATGGCAAAGGGAACAAGCATCAAAATCCAGGAGGTGCAGAGAACCCCCCTCAAAATCAACAAGAATAGGTCCACACCCCGTCACCTAATAGTAAAATTAACAAGTCTTAGTGACAAAGAGAAAATCCTGAAAGCAGCCTGGGAAAAGAAGTCTGTAACATACAATGGTAAAAATATTAGATTGGCAACAGACTTATCCACAGAGACCTGGCAGGCCAGAAAGAGCTGGCATGATATATTCAGAGCACTAAACGAGAAAAACATGCAGCCAAGAATACTCTATCCAGCTAGGCTATCATTGAAAATAGAAAGAGAGATAAAAAGCTTCCAGGACAAACAAAAACAAAAAGAGTTTGTAAACATTCAACCAGCTCTACAGGAAATATTGAAAGCGGTCCTCTAAGCAAAGAGAGAGCCTAAAAGTAGTAGATCAGAAAGGTACAGAGACAATATACAGTAACAGTCACCGTACAGGCTAATAATGGCACTAAATTCATATCTCTCAATAGTTACCCTGAATGTTAATGGGCTAAATGCCCCAATCAAAAGATACAGGGTATCACAATGGATAAAAAAACAAAACCCATCTATATGTTGCCTACAAGAAACTCATTTTAGACGCGAAGACACCTCCAGATTTAAAGTGAGGGGGTGGAAAACAATTTACCATGCTAATGGGCATCAGAAGAAAGCTGGGGTGGCAATCCTTATATCAGATCAATTAGATTTTAAGCCAAAGACTATAATAAGAGATGAGGAAGGACACTATATCCTACTCAAAGGGTCTGTCCAACAAGAAGATCTAACAATTTTAAATATCTATGCCCCTAACGTGGGAGCAGCCAACTATATAAAGCAATTAATAACAAAATCAAAGAAACACATCAATAATACTACAATAATAGTAGGGGACTTGAACACTCCCCTCACTGAAATGGACAGATCATCCAAGCAAAAGATCAACAAGGAAATAAAGGCCTTAAATGACACACTGGACCAGATGGACATCACAGATATATTCGGAACATTTCATCCCAAAGCAACAGAATACACATTCTTCTCTAGTGCACATGGAACATTCTCCAGAATAGATCACATCCTGGGTCACAAATCAGGTCTCAACCAATATCAAAAGATTAGGATCATTCCCTGCATATTTTCAGACCACAATGCTCTGAAGCTAGAACTCAATCACAAGAGGAAATTTGGAAAGAACCCAAATACATGGAGACTAAACAGCATCCTTCTAAAGAATGAATGGGTCAACCAGGAAATTAAAGAAGAATTGAAAAAATTCATGAAAACAAATGATAATGAAAACACAATGGTTCAAAATCTGTGGGACACAGCAAAGGCAGTCCTGAGAGGAAAATATATAGTGGTACAAGCATTTCTCAAGAAACAAGAAAGGTCTCAAGTACACAACCTAACCCTACACCTAAAGGAGCTGGAGAAAGAACAAGAAAGAAACCCTAAACCTAGCAGGAGAAGAGAAATCATAAAGATCAGAGCAGAAATCAATGAAATAGAAACCAAAAAAACAATAGAAAAAAATCAATGAAACTAGGAGCTGGTTCTTTGAAAGAATCAATAAGATTGATAAACCCCTGGCCAAACTTATCAAAAAGAAAAGAGAAAGGACCCAAACAAATAAAATCATGAATGAAAGAGGAGAGATCACAACTAACACCAAAGAAATACAGACAATTATAAGAACATACTATGAGCAACTCTATGCCAACAAATTTGACAATCTGGAAGAAATGGATGCATTCCTAGAGACATATAAACTACCACAACTTAACCAGGAAGAAATAGAAAACCTGAGCAGGCCCATAACCAGTAAGGAGATTGAAACAGTCATCAAAAATCTCCAAATAAACAAAAGCCCAGGGCCAGACGGCTTCCCAGGGGAATTCTACCAAACATTTAAAGAAGAACTAATTCCTATTCTCCTGAAACTGTTCCAAAAAATAGAAATGGAAGGAAAACTTCCAAACTCATTTTATGAGGCCAGCATCACCTTGATCCCAAAACCAGACAAGGATCCCACGAAAAAAGAGAACTACAGACCAATATCCTTGATGAACACGGATGCAAAAATTCTCACCAAAATACTAGCCAATAGAATTCAACAGTACATTAAAAGGATTATTCACCATGATCAAGTGGGGTTTATTCCAGGGCTGCAGGGTTGGTTCAACATCTGCAAATCAATCAATGTGATACAACACATTAATAAAAGAAAGAACAAGAACCATATGATACTCTCAATAGATGCTGAAAAAGCATTTGACAAAGTACAGCATCCCTTCCTGATCAAAACTCTTCAAAGTATAGGGATAGAGGGCACATACCTCAATATTATCAAAGCCATCTATGAAAAACCCACCGCAAATATCATTCTCAATGGAGAAAAACTGAAAGCTTTTCCATTAAGGTCAGGAACACGGCAGGGATGTCCATTATCAACACTGCTATTCAACAGTGGTTGACAGCCTCAGCCTCAGCAATCAGACAACAAAAAGAAATTAAAGGCATCCAAATCGGCAAAGAAGAAGTCAAACTATCACTCTTCACAGATGAAATGATACTATATGTGGAAAACCCAAAATACTCCACTCCAAAACTGCTAGAACTTGTCCAGGAATTCAGTAAAGTGTCAGGATATAAAATCAATGCACAGAAATCAGTTGCATTTCTGTACACCAACAACAAGACAGAAGAAAGAGAAATTAGGAGTCAATCCCATTTATAATTGCACCCAAAACTATAAGATACCTAGGAATAAACCTAACCAAAGAGGCTAAGAATCTATATGCAGAAAACTATAAAGTACTCATGAAAGAAATTGAGGAGGACACAAAGAAATGGAAAAATGTCCCATATTCATGGATTGGAAGAACAAATATTGTGAAAATGTCCATGCTACATAAAGCAATCTACACATTTAATGCAATCCCTATCAAAATACCATCCATTTTTTTCAAAGAAATGGAACAAATAATCCTAAAATTTATATGGAACCAGAAAAGACCTCGAATAGCCAAAGGAATATTGAAAAAGAAAGCCAAAGTGGGTGGCATCACAATTCTGGACTTCAAGCTCTATTAAAAGTTGTCATCATCAAGACAGCATGGTACTGGCACAAAAACAGACACATAGATCAATGGAACAGAATAGAGAGCCCAGAAATAGACCCTCAACTCTATGGTCAACTCATCTTCGACAAAGCAGGAAAGAATGTCCAATGGAAAAAAGACAGCCTCTTCAATAAATAGTGCTGGGAAAATTGGACAGCCACATGCAGAAAAATGGAATTGGACCACTTCCTTACACCACACATGAAAATAGACTCAAATGGATGAAGGACCTCAATGTGAGAAAGGAATCCATTAAAATCCTTGAGGAGAACACAGGCAGCAACCTCTTCGACCTCAGCCGCAGCAACATCTTCCTAGAAACATCAGCAAAGGCAAGGGAAGCAAGGGCAAAAATGAACTATTGGGATTTCATCAAGATCAAAAGCTTTTGCACGGCAAAGGAAACAGTTAACAAAACCAAAAGACAACTAACAGAATGGGAGAAGATATTTGCAAATGACATATCAGATAACGGGCTAGTATCTAAAATCTATAATGAACTTAGCAAACTCAACACCCAAAGAACAAACAATCCAATCAAGAAATGGGCAGAGGACATGAAGAAACATTTCTGCAAAGAAGACATCCAGATGGCCAACAGACACATGAAAAAGTGCTCCACGTCACTCGGCATCAGGGAAATACAAATCAAAACCACAATGAGATATCACCTCACACCAGTCAGAATGGCTAAAATTAACAAGTCAGGAAATGACAGATGCTGGCGAGGATGCGGAGAAAGGGGAACCCTCCTACACTGTTGGTGGGAATGCAAGCTGGTGTAACCACTCTGGAAAACAGCATGGAGGTTCCTCAAAATGTTGAAAATAGAACTACCCTATGACCCAGAAATTGCACTACTGGGTATTTACCCTAAAGATACAAACGTAGTGATCTGAAGGGGCACGTGCACCTGAATGTTTATAGCAGCAATGTCTACAATAGCCAAACTATGGAAAGAACCTAGATGTCCATCAACAGATGAATGGATAAAGAAGAGGTGGTATATATACACAATGGAATACTATGCAGCCATCAAAAGAAATGAAATCTTGCCATTTGTGACGACGTGGATGGAACTAGAGGGTATCATGCTTAGTGAAATAAGTCAATCGGAGAAAGACAACTATCATATGATCTCCCTGATATGAGGACGTGGAGATGCAACATGGGGGGTTAGGGGGATAGGAGAAGAATAAATGAAACAAGATGGGATTGGGAGGGAGACAAACCATAAATGACTCTTAATCTCACAAAACAAACTGGGGGTTGCTGGGGGGAGGTGGGGTTGGGAGAGGGGGAGGGGGTTATGGACATTGGGGAGGGTATGTGCTATGGTGAGTGCTGTGAAGTGTGTAAAACTGGTGATTCACAGACCTGTACCCCTGGGGATAAAAATACATTATATGTTTATTAAAAAACAAAAAGAACGAACGGATGAATACCCAACTTTTGTAGCAACATGGACGGGACTGGAAGTGATTATGCTGAGTGAAATAAGTCAAGCAGAGAGAGTCAAGTATCGTATGGTTTTACTTATTTGTGGAGCATAACAAATGACATGGAGGACATTGGGAGATGGAGAGGAGAAGGAAGTTGAAGGAAATTGGAAGGGGAGGCAAACCATAAGAGACTATGGACTCTGAAAAACAACCTGAGGGTTTTGAAGGGGTGGGGGTGGGAGGTTGGGGGAACCAGGTGGTGGGTAGTAGGGAGGGCACGTATTGCATGGAGCACTGGGTGTTATGCAAAAACAATGAATACTGTTTTACTGAAAAAATAAATAAATTTTTTTAAAAGTTTACATACCCAATTTAATATTATTTAATTGGGAAGAATTACATTTGTAATTCAGTGTACTAATATTTTAAGAACATAAGTTACCCATTCCATTTTAGTTTTCTAAATGACTATTTTGCTGTCACCTCAGGTTGCTGTGAAAATAAACGAGAAGAGATGAGAACAATGAGAATCTCCATTAAAACTGAAAATATTGAGCAGACAAATGCTTATCTGCAAAAGAGAAGTATTATTCCTCTTCTGATTGGAGCTGTAATAAAACTTTCTGTCTCCTAAAATTAATTAATTAATTAATTAATTAATTAATTAAAAATAAATAAATGGACTTAAATTGTCCTAAGTCTCTTCAGATTTTACTTACTTTTGAGAGAGAGAGAACACAAGCAGGAACAGGTAGAGTGGGAGGGAGTAGTAGACTCCCCGCTGAGCAGGGAGCCCGATGCAGGACTCCATCTAAGGACCCTGGGATCATGACCTGTGCTGAAGGCAGATTCTTAACCAACTGAGCCACCCAGGTTCCCCTGTCCTAAGTCTCTACACAAAATCTTTGTGTAGACCAGTTCTACAAAGAAGACAAAGATGGAAAAGAGGAGCATTAATTATAACTAGGGCCTATGTCCATATAATCTTATACTCTTACACCCTTTTCTTAGGTAAATTAAGGAAAGACACTGACAAATTCATTTACGACTTACTCTAGGCATCTGCCCTTACTCTAGTAACTCCCCTTACTCTAGGTTTTTGAACTATCACCCATGCTGGAAAAATATAGACCTTTGCCTGACCATATTCCATATGGACATTTCACAGAACAGAAAGTTAATCTACACACACACACACACACACACACACGAAATTTAAAGAGTCAGTGCCAGGAAGTTATATGCTGAAAAAAATACTGGGACATAGAAATGGGAGTAGCCCAGCTGGCAGGAAGTGTACACTCGGTAGAAACACTCCCCTTCCTACAAAGACGCCGGTGAGAGGAATCTGGAAAGAAGCTTATGATTTATCTCCTCCATACTCACACACTCAAACATACCTTTTGGGGTCCCTGATGCCTTTTTTCAGGAGAAAAGGAAATCAGTAGTGCTGGAAACCACCCCTTAGGACACATTCTCAGGGATTTTCTCAGCTCACTGCTTCACTGTGTTCCCACAAGGACACTCCCCCAGCTACCATGTTTTCACTCTGTGCCCCCACCTAGCGGCCACAGCCACACAGACCAGAGGATCATGAAGGGCCTTTAAGAAAAGCCTGAGCCACACATGGAGGCTCTGAGATGACAGTTCACTTTGGTCTGGGTTCTGGCAACAGAGTGTGGACTTGCCTGCCAAGGTGAGGGACTCTGTAGCTGCCACGTGAGCAACAGTCACGCCTGCCCACCCAGCTCCGTGGCAGCTGTCTGGCGGGAATCAAGAACAGAAATGGAGAGTATGTAAACACTCAGGAACCCTCAGAGCATTCTGACAAAGCAATTTTAAGACTATGGAATCTAATAATGAACATGAGGACTTCTTTTTCTCATTTTGGTGTAATTCACTTTTTTGCCTGTGTTTCAGTTACAATTTGAGAAACACTGCATTTCAATGAGGCAGAAGCCAACCAGCAAAGGTACAAGACAGAAGCAGATGTCTGTGCCAGGGTCCTTGGTCCCAGTCCTCTCCCGAGGCCTGATGATATCCATGCCCTTAGATCCCAAAAAACATTCCTGAATCCTTATGAGTGTGCCTTCTTTTTTTACCAAATTGCTCAGGCAATTTTCTTGGCCTTGAGACTGGTCCTAATGTATACATTCACATGAGTTTCTGAAGAGAAAAAAGCCCTAGTGGTCTTCATCCTACTTTCCTCAGAAGTTCTCCTAACCCAAGATGTCATCAAAACAACCCAAAGCAAATGTCATCTTTCTGCTCTCATCCTTGCCTGGACCCTTCAGTCTGAACTAAAATCACTCTTTATGTGGGGATCCCAGAGAAGAAAGAGAAGGCAAGTGACTGAAATGGGTGACAGTGAGTCAGTAACACATGTGGAGAGCCTGGTGAACACTCACTGAGCTCACCAACATGAGCAAGGACACCAGGGATCGTGCACACAGGCCCACACCAGACCCAGCTTGCACCACAGGGGAGGAGAGAGACACGAAACAACTAAACAAATCAATAAACAAACAAGGTAGTTTTTAGAGAGCAAAAGGCAAGGAAGGAAATTATACACAACCAAGGAACCTATCAGCTTCTCCAAACTATGAGCTAAGGCAAGGAAAACGGTGAGCCAGAGGAAAAAGACAGATTCTTACGGTAAATATCATTTACTAAATGCTAACTCTGTGTCAGGCCTGCAAAATATTTTAAGTATCCTGACAACATCCCTAGGAGATGTTAGCATTATCCCTATTTTACAGATGAGAAAGAAAAAGGTGTTCCCTCTGTTGCCCACGATTAACAGCTGGCAAGACAAGAAGACATGAATCTTTAAAAAAAAAAAAAATCCTGCTTCAAAACCCATACTCTTAACCACCCATGGAGAACAAAAAAGTGAGACTCAAACCCCGAGTATTTTCTTGGTTACCCAAAACAGTCAGGCTCAGCTGTTCTCGATTCTTGGCAAAAAAGAACCGTGAAATCCCTTCAAATACACATTCCCTTCTGAAAATCACATGCGAGGGCCTCCTGCTCAGTGAGGCTGGTCTGCACTGGTTAGGAGAAACCAGCAGTAGCCAAGGGCTTTGGGTCACATAAAAGCTATTTTTGCAGGAAGCACCTCACAAAATGGAACACAAAGAAGATTGGATCTTATGACATTATTTCCTCGAGCGACGACAGGGAATGGCTTTAACATGTCTCATAAACTCCTGTCAAAAGTACAAATGGCACAGACCTTCAACACGTTGAACAACACTGTTACTGAGTATCTGTGCTGACTCGCCAACAGCCAGAGGAGCCTGGGGCTCAGATCCTTGTTTACAGGTCCTAACCAACCCATCACAACCCTCCTTCTCTCTAGGGCAAACCTTTCTCTCCCTCCCTCTCCTCTTGGTAAGTCAGTGCACCTGTTTTCTAATAACGGCTTCAGATTTCTGAATTGAGGCCTCTGTAACCAGCTCCAGGCAGTTCGCTTCACATCCAAGCAATGAACAAAGATGAATGCAAGAGCACTGGGTACCAGGAGATATCAAGTAGACTTGTAGATTGGTGGCTTTCGTGCAATTTAAAAAAACAGAACATCCACTCGAGCCCACTATCATAGAATTCATAGCAACCTAAGATGATTTTTTATTGACTTTACCTACACGCTGCCTACAAAATCAAAGTACACTAATGAAATTAATATTGTCAACTACTTTAGTAGCTTTAGCTTTCAGCAAACATACCATGAGCTGTCCAAATAAGAGTTATAGCTGACCAGATAGAACTGATAAAAATATTAACTGCTGTTTGATATGTTCTCAAATACCTCCAAACACAAACACATGAGCAAGTACACACACACACACACACAACCCAAGCCATATCACATTCTGTCTTAGAGCTTTGAGCCTAGAGTTGGATAATTCTCCCTTCTTTACAGGTTGTGTGACCTTGAGCGAATCACGTAACATTTCTGAGACTGCCTCACCTGTCAAGTGGAAATATAATGGAACCTGAATCCTGGCATTGTTGGGAGACTGAGGGAGATAGTATATATTATGAACTTATGATCTAAGTCTTTACCCAAATTATTCTCATCTGAAAAATTACGTTGACATCCCTCATTATTTTCCCGTACTACAAAGCCTGATGTAGAGCTCAATGCAGGGCTCAATGTGGGTCTCGATGCAGGGCTCGGTCCCAGGACCCTGAGATCATGACATGAACCAAAGGCAGAAGCTTAACCCTCTCGGCCACCCAGGCACCCCAAGGATATTCCATTTTTTATCCTATTTCCACAGCTTTTTGTCTTAGCTGTCAGCTCCATGCAAACTTCCCCTTACCTTCCCACACTGATTGGGAGGACAGAGTTCCCCAGGACCAGGGCAGGGAGAGGACAGGAAGGCTGCAGGATGAAGCCCAATTCATTTAGATCTGAGTTCACCAATCAACCGTGTCAACCTTAAAAATAAGACAGCCAGTTATCCTAGGAGCAAAATGAGTTGATTTGACAGCAGAAAAATCGCCATTTGAGGCATGGGAGCTGTGGTGAAACCGCAAGTGAGTCTGAGGAGACAGAGGTCAGATTTTGTTAGGTTTTAGGGGGATATCAGGGAGTGATGTTTTTAACAAAAGTTTTTGGAGACGAACAAGAGTTAGACATGGTGGCGGTTTCTCACTGGCTGCAAGCAGGGGTTAGTGTGCAGTTACTGGGGCGGGGAGAGATCTGCATCTCAAAAGCAGGAGATGAAATTCCTAGGTAAAAAATGTCCTTCCTTGTCAACATAGGAATTACCTTCCCTCCTCCTGCTGGTTACCGAGACTACAAGGAGTATAAGGACATCAGAGCTCCCCCTACAGGGCTGGCGGGCTCCGTTTTAAATAAGGTTTCTGATATTTTCACAACCTACATGGGCAGATGATATGCCTCCTCGTTTGTAAAAAATTTCTGGATTCCTGAGGGATTTCTTTTCCTAAAAGTCCCTCCTGTTTGGAGCTGGATGAGAAATATCACATCCCAGGTAAGTAGAGGCTTGAAGTCAGAGGGAAGCCAGACACTGCCGAGGGAGGGGAGGAAAGATCCTCTAACGCTAACGGCCTCTCTGCTCCAGCCTTCGGCCAGGAGATGTTGCTGACATCTCTCCTTCTAGGAAATGTCTCAGGAAACCAAACCTATTTCAAATGTGGCTTCCTTTAGCTAAGCTAGTGTCTCCAAGAATGCACCAAGGAATGCCTATAGGCTGGGACGGCCATAGCCGGAAGATTCTTCAGTCAAAGCCATGGGAAATGCTGCCATAAACAAGGACTGGCAGATTTCTTTATTACAAGACTCAAAGCCTTTATTATGCAGTTTATGAATCTACAAGAAGGGAATCTCATATGCTGTATGTCTTGCTTACTGGACCAAGAAATCTCTGAGCACATCTTTGCATGGCTCCCATCACTCAAACACCCTCTGAGAAGCAGGCAGCCTCAAGAAATCAAAGGGTCTTTTCAAATGCGTCTGTCTAGTTCCATCAAGGGACTGGGGAAAATGTTCTCTAAAGTCCTTGTCATCTCTGATTCCATGGCCAGCTGAACACGGCAAAATATCAGAACCACCATTTGATGTTTTGTTTTAATGGGTCCAGGACTTTTTTATGTTAAGTCAATAAAAAATAGTAAGAACAGCAGCAACAGTAACAAGCTAATTTACTTGTTATCGGGAATGCATCTGCCAGGTCCCTATTCAATATTCTTTAAAATCTTCCTCCGTGTACTTGCTGGGGACTCATTTTTGGCAGATCATTCCTGCCAGAATGGAGGCTCCATGTTCGTGAGGCACCGGCCAGGAGCCCCGACAATATCTACTGAGTGCACGTGCGCATAGTGGAAGGATGGCCCCTGGGTTGGTATTTCTCTGGGGGAGTGATATGAGGGACTCACATCTAGTGGTGGGAAGGAGGCTGGCAAAGGGGAGCAGTGCCTGCAGGACCAGGCCTCCAAGAGAAGCCCTGTGCAGCACAGAACACTCCAGAAGCAGAGATGTTCCTCCTCAGGAGCCTTCAGACAATCTGTAAGACTGCTTATGGGCCTCCCACAAGAGAGAACGTCAATCAATGGCTGCTTGTCCAGGACTGGAGGAGAACCAGACCAGCTTCTCATCCCCCTGCTTTTCACGTCCCTTCCATGTCACCTAGGACACCACTTCATCCTGTCAGATAGCATGACTTTAACTCCAAGAAGGGGCCAAGTGAAGAAGGAGATAATGGGGGAAGGGAGGGCGGGGGAAAGGAGAGAGGTCTATTTTTTTTTTAAAGAGATAAAAGAAAACTAAATAAATCGGGTAATTTTCAACAACCTAGAAGTTTGCACTCCTATAACCCCAGGAGCTGAGAAATGGGCAAATCATGAACCTTTAGGATCCATCCTGTCCTATGGCCTTCTAGGACTAGGGTGGTATACTCTGCTCCATCATTCGTCTCCTATATAATAAAAAGATCTTTTTATTTTAAAAAGGAAGGGAGGGAGGGAGTGCAGGAGGGGAGGAAGGAAAGGAGGAAAGGAAGTAAGGAAGGAAAGAAGGGAGGAAGAAGGAAGGGAGGGTGGACAGGCAGCTCCATGGGCTTAGGGGATTCATAATTATGTGAGTTACGTTACCTAATTTATTCTTCATAACCACCCACTGACGTTGGTATGATCCCTAAACTCACA
Organism: Meles meles; assembly: GCF_922984935.1. Taxonomy (NCBI): domain Eukaryota; kingdom Metazoa; phylum Chordata; class Mammalia; order Carnivora; family Mustelidae; genus Meles; species Meles meles. The sequence goes on from NC_060068.1 coordinate 99,903,708, forward strand.
AAATGAGGAAACAAAGGTTTGGAAAGGTTGAGTCCAGGCGTGGTGGCAGAGTCCTTGCCCTCCCACATTCTCCATCCATTGCTCTGTATATTCGGTTGACTCCTATTTACCTGTAGTATTGGCCACCTTCTCTGAAACCTATTTTTGGTATCATCCAAGAGTAAAGCAAATGCTTCACTGAGGAGTCAACAGAGAGAAAGATCTCACTTTTCAGACATATCCAAGTCTTGGTGGTGTCAGAATTAGAAGTAAGCTTCAAAGGATTATGTTTACAGACTCATCCAGCATGTCTCCTTATGGGAAGGTGCTTTTTTGCTGGTGGGAAGTTAAGCTGGAGAAGAAAGATCTTTAAAAGAAAGTCTGTCTCCTGCATTCCAACAAGACCCCCCGCCCCCAACACACACACACCTGCAGAGGACCTGGCACTGAATTCTAGAGCTGCCAGAAACTACGTCAGGTAGGAATTTACAAGCTTTCGTTTTTCCTGGCTCCTCTTAATGTGATTTTTCCCTGCAATGATATCTCTGAGTGATGAAAAATTGACATAATATTCAACACGTATAAAGATCAATGGGATCCTATGGCTATCAATCTATCCGTTTTAATGCTTCCTTTGCCCGCATCCCTGATGGGCCCAGAGATGAATGGGGGAGGGGAGATCCTGCAAAGCCTGGGGGTGAAGGTGACAGAACAGGCTCAAATTACAGTGTTCCCAGGATTGTTGGGGGTGGGGTGGGGAGAAGAACTTGGACTCCGTAGCACCTGGTTAAGACTCCCTAGGGAGCCACTCGTCAGGCAGAGAGGCAGACCCCAGTGATGAATGGACTTCTCATGCCCTTATTTCTTAGTGTCTTTTCCCTTCTGAGTTAGAAGATGACTGGAAAAGAATACAAATGCAGACACACACACACAGATACACACGCACAGGCATGCTTATGCACCCAAGAGCGCACGCACGTGCACACACACAGAGGCTTGGCAAAATCCTGCTTAGGTTCAGAATCCCTGCTAGACTCTTCCCTGTTCAGGTTGAAAAACAGTAAGTGACTGCCAGATGAGTTTTGCCTTGAACAAGAAAGATAAGGAGAACCTGCCTAATTTGGGAAACACACTGTTGTCAACAAATCTTGCATGAATGGAATACTTCTAAGCCTTCTTTTAAATTTCAAGAATCATGAGACCAACCCAAGAACAAGCATATGTCACACTATTTAGTTTACTAGCTTGCTGTTATGAATGGGATCCCATTTAAGTTGCTTAACAGTGATAATAAAAAGCTTCTTAGCATTGAGAAGACCAATGTGTATGAATACAAGAAAGATGCTGAGTTTACGATTACAATGATCATTCCGTTCCACAAACTTTATTTAACATTTTTAGTATCCCTATAAACCCATTTTCTTCAGTGGCCAGTGGGACTCCAAGCACATGTTTCTAACTATCCTTGTGCCATTTGGCAATCATGATCTTGAACTTCTCAGTCTCAAGGTGATTAGATCACTAATCTTTTAAAATAATCATGAATATGATAGGGATTCATCTAATACAATCCCAAAATATGAAGGATTTCAGTCACTGGGGCAGAATTGACATAATAAATGATCTCATTTTTACCTCAACACTGTGCTTCATTTGTTACTTCATATAATCTTCACACCAACCCAGAAAGGTTATCCCTACTCTATAGATTTAAAAAGGGAGGCTAACAAAGTATCAATTATTATGTGCAAAGTAAGTAGAAGAACAGAGTTTGGATCTCTTTCTCTTGTCCTCTGTCATTCTGACATCAAGCTCATTCCCTTAAGAACTATATTACTGCTTGTAATTTCTAAATAGCCAAACACAAATGTGTTATTCCAAAGGAAATTATGGGAGTAAATCGTTTGTAAGCTTATACCTTCTAACCTGTGCCCCCCCAAAAGTTATCATTAGCTTTTTTATTTATGATAGTTCCTAAAGTAATAAAAATGATAGGCCCAGTGCTAACAATCCCAAGAGAGGGACGACCAACAGAACCCAATCTTCCTTTATTCCCCCAGACAAATCAGAGCTGACTGCTTCAAGAAACTTGCACCAATTTGCTTTGAGTAATCTAAGAACCCTATCAATTTATCTGTACCTATATGGATTTTTCTGGGGTAAAAGTTCACAACTTTGACCAACTTCTCAGAGGGTTCTAGACACTAGAGACAGGCAGTGTTCAGTTCCTGAACCAAGAAAAGATACCTAGAATTTCATCTTCCTCACAATGAAGGAGGTACCACCAACAAAATAACATTTTAAGGAATTAAAAAAGAAATTATAGGAAAGGTGCTATGATTTTTAACTTAGTAAGTACTAACTGCATATCTGGATTCATATAAACAATATAGCTCTTCCTGAAGCCGTTCAAGCAATGTTTGAGACTTAGCCTAGTTCATCAAGATGCTTCTGCATCACTTTTGGCCTTGGGCAGTCTTGTTGGCATCGTAGTAACACTTAGCTTTCCCTAACCCACAGCTATATTCTTGACACCTCTGTTACTAGTTGGGAACAGGAATAAAATTTCAAAGTAAATCAAAGTATATTTTAAGTGGGAAAAGCATACTACTGAACCACATGCCTCCTGCGCTCCCATTCATCTCTTAAAGAAGAAGAAAAGGAGGAGGACCAGGTAGCAGCAAGGGAAGACAGACATTTTCTTGTTTTTTTGTATAGAACATATCCTGAAGTTCACACACAAGAATCCTAACACTGGTCTTTCCCGAGGAAGACAAAAGAAGAAGGACATATTTAACTGTTTACCTTCAAAACTTGAATTTAAAATCATGTGTATGTCTAGCTTAAAAAAATACTTTTAAGGCAAATCAAAGTATAGTAACATTTATCTTCATTTCCTATTCAGCTAAACTCATCATTTGTATTTTTCTTAACTGAAATACATGCCACTGGAAGTTAAACAGCTTTTGACTAAAGTCAGTCAAGGAAGTTCAGGCACATGAATTGTCACCCACTTCTTTGAACTTAAAAAATTCTATCAACTACTCCAAAGCATTTAGAAAGATCTGCCTTTAGTTGCAATGGGTGGTAGCCTGTATATACAATACCTTTTGTTTCAATGTTACAGTATAGTGTGATCTCTTTGAAGACACTTTGACTAGTAATGAGATATCCAAATCTTTATATACATATAAAATGAAATATTACACAGTAATCAAAAAATGAAATCTTGCCATTTGCAATGACATGGATGGAACTAGAGGGTATTATGCTAAGTGAAATAAGTCAGTCAGAGAAAGACATTATCATATGGCCTCACTGATAATGTGGAATTTAAGAAACAAGACAGAGGATCATAGGGCAAGAGAGGAAAAAATGAAACAAGATGAAACCAGAGAGGGAGACAATCCGTAATAGACTTTTAATCATAGGAAACAAACTGAGGGTTGCTGGAGTGGAGGGTGGTGGAGGGATGGGGTAACTAAGTGATGGACATTGGGGAGGGTAAAATTGTAATGAGCACTGGGTATTATGTAAAACTGATGAATAACAGACCAGTACCCTTGAAACAGATAATACATTATATGTTAACTAACTGAATTTAAATTTTTAAAAAAGGGAAAAAAAGAGATATCCACATTTAATTTAGCGCTACCTAAAATGGTGCTACCAAATAAATCTCTCAGGCAAGTTTACAACTGAACAGATGCCTTCTTTGGACTTTGAGTTTGAATTTGACGAGTCAGAGACAACCTCTAATCTGTCCTTACTTATTCCTCTGCCTGATAAATCTCCTTCTTTTGATATTAACCCTTAAAAGTGTCTGAAATTCAGAACCATTAAAATGGAGGTAAAGAGAAGAACACAACACATCCATCAGAATAACAAAATTTTAAAACATAAACAGTATCAAATGTGGTCAAGGATACAGAGCACCTTGAACTCTCATGTACATTCAGTGGGAATATAAAATAGTACCATCACTGTAAAAAACAAACAAACAAAAACAGTTCTGCTGCTTCTAATCAAATTAAATAACGCTTACCCACTTACTAACCAGAAATTTCACTTCTGAAATATTTCTAAGAGAAATGAACATGTATGTTCACAAAACACATGTATACAAATGTCCACAGCATTACTATTCATAATAACCAAAGACAAAATGCTTCAAATACCTACTAGCAAGAGACTATATTAACTATGATGTATCTGGACAACAGAATACTTCTTAACAATAGAAAAGGACTTCTACATGCAACTATTTGAGTATCAAAATTATTATACTGAAGACATCAGTCACCAAAAAAGAACTGTATACCACGTTTCTATTTATATACAATTCAAATCTAGACCAAAATAATCTCCAGTGATAGGTATCATAGTAGCAATTGCCTCTGGTGGGAAGGAAGGGGTGCCTGCAAAGGGAAACAGGAGAAGATCCTAAAGTGATAGAAAAATCATGCATCTAAACCTGGGTGATGATTACTTAGGTGTATGCATTTGTCAGAATTTACCAAGCTATACATTTAAAAATTGTGCATTTTACTCTGAAAATTATTCTTCAATAAAGTATTGCTAACGCTTAAAAATGCAAAAAAAATCTACAATCAAGATATGTTATATAGGGGCGCCTGGGTGGCTCAGTGGGTTAAAGCCTCTGCCTTCAGCTCAGGTCATGGTCCCAGGGTCCTGGGATCGAGCCCCGCATCGGGCTCTCTGCTGGGCAGGGAGCCTGCTTCCTCCTCTCTCTCTGCCTGCCTCTCTGCCTAGTTGTGATTTCTCTCTGTCAAAGAAATAAAAAAAAAATTTAAAAAAAAAAAAAGATATGTTATATAGTCTGTGAATACCTAATCCTCCCAAAATGAGATTTAGATAGAGAGATCTGAGCAGTCCTAAAAGCAATGAAATAGGAATTCAGTAAATGCAAATATCATCTGAGTTCAGAATTTACTTGACTCTGGCAATTTTCTTTCTTTTCTGTCTTTTGGAACAGCTGGACTGGATTAGTAGTTTTCTCTGGAGATCCTAATCTTTGAGAATCTGATTCAAGTGATGACTCAAACTCTAGATAAATAACTATATATACACCACATTGCATAGGACCCCAGAGGGTCATAAATGATCTGAAGGCCATCTACAGATGCCAGGACAGGCTAAAGAGATATTCTTTTCTGGGGCGCCTGGGTGGCTCAGTGGATTAAGCCGCTGCCTTCGGCTCAGGTCATGGTCTCAGGGTCCTGGGATCGAGCCCCACATCGGGCTCTCTGCTCCGCAGGGAGCCTGCTTCCTCCTCTCTCTCTGCCTGCCTGTCTGTCTACTTGTGATCTCTCTCTCTGTCAAATAAATAAATAAAATCTTAAAAAAAAAAAAAAGAGATATTCTTTTCTGACTTTTTAAAATTCAGAAGTTTCTTGTTAAAGCTCTGATCTCCTAAACCAAACCAATGGCCTTCAAAATGCAAATTGGCCCATTGAAGAATGGAAATACATTATATTAATTCAAAAATATAAGTATTTATGTTTTACTAATATTTAACCTATATGGAATCAGTAAGAGATATACAATTTATAAATAAATACATATAAGCTAGTGTTTCCTACTCAAAATTTTCATATAAAAGAAAGATGGGACCACCTGGGTGGTAAAGTTGGTTGAGCAGCCAACTCTGCTCAGGATATCTGCTCAGGTCATGATCTCCTGGTCATGAGATCAAGCCTCGCCACAGGTCCCGCACTCAATGCAGGTCTGGCTGAGTTTCTGTCTCCCTCACCCTCTGCTCCTCACCACTAAGCTTCAACTCTCTCTCTCTAAAATAAATAAATCTTTTTAAAATGTCATTCATATTCATATATATGTGAATAAGAACATATTAACATATATACATACACATACATACATACATACATATACATATATATATATGTGTATATATATATGTGTCTTAAAGTATGGAACTCAGGGCACCTGGGTGGCTCAGTAAATTAAGTGTCCGCCTTCAGCTCTGGTCATAATCCCGGGGTCTGGGATTAAGCTCCCCGTGGAGCTCTCTGCTCAGCGAGGAGGCCTGCTTCTCCTTCTCCCTCTCTTCCTGCCATTCCCCCTGTTTGTGCTCTGTCAAATAAATAAAATCTTTTTAAAAAATAATAATAATAAATAAAAATAAAAGTATGGAACTCAATTTCCTATTTTAGATCTTTGAATTTTTCAGACCTTTGAATTTCATGAATTGTACCTACCCAACCCCAAAATGGAGATCCACATGTTTGGGGGAGTTTTTGTTGTTGTCATTATTATTTTGCCTTTTTGTCTTGGGGGGATAGAAGAATAATACCTTACCTTTACTATCATTTTTTTAGAAAAAGAACAAGGGGCATGTGGCTGGCTCAATCAATAGAGCATATGACTCTTGATCTTGGGATCATGAGTCTGAGGCACACATTGGCTGTAGAGATTATTAAAGAAAAAAAAGATTAAAAAATATAACAAAGATAGGAAGGACATAGTCTCCATTTTTAAAAAAAATCAAAATGAAAACTTTGAAACAAATTCAGCTTTATGAGTAATTAAAGATATTTGCTTAATACAGAGGAGCCTGAGAAGATGTCAAAGTGGGAGGACCCTAAGCTCACTTCCTCGCATGGATACATCTAGGTAACAGCCACATGAGTGCAACTGACCCAGAAAACTACATGACTGGCCAGAGTCTCCACAGTTAACTGTAGAGAGAAGGCCACACTAAACACAGTAGGAGAGATAGAGACTGTATAGGGAACAAAACTCCCAGCAAGACTAACCAGAAGTGGGAGGGACACAACGAGCACAGAGAAGAGAAAAGAACAGACCCCAACCAGGCACCCCAGACACAAGGGACCTGCACTTGGAAGAGAAGTCCCCATAATATTTGGCTTTGAAAACCAGTGGGACTTAACTTCTTGAGTTTATACAACCAACGGAGTTTAGATCAAGGTAGTTTAATTTTTTCATTATTTAAATTTTGTTAGTTAACATATAGTGCAATATTGGCTTCTAGAGTAGAATTCAGTGGCTCATCACTTACATACAACACTCAGTGCTCACCACAAGCGCCCTCTTTAATCTCTATCACCCATCTAGCCCATCCCCCACCCACCTCCCTCCACCAACCCTCAGTTTGTTCGCTGTCATTAAGAGTCACTTATGGCTTGTTCCCCTCTGTCCATTTTTTTTTCTTTTCCCCATTCCCATATGCTCATCTGTTTTCTTTCTTAAATTCCACATGCATCCAGGGATTTTAAAAGTCAGCCGACTCAGCTGTGGGAGAGCCATAAGGAAATAGGAAACTGAGTCTTCACTCTTAAAAAGGCAGCATAACAAACAATCCTACTGAGAGATCATAGAAGCAGCAGTGTGGAAAAACACCTGGACTATACAGGAAAAACATTTACTAATCTTAAAACATGTGCAGGAGGGCCAAGGATCCTTATGAGAACAAAAGAGTTGTTGGGTGCTATTTCTCCCCACCCCCATTACCTAGATAAGCTGACATCTGCAGAAACACTCTCTATCTAGCTTTTTAAAGCTGCATCACACCCCTGTGTTCTCCTGTGGATCTATCCCTCTGGCCCCTCCAAAACAATGTCTCACATAACTTGTTTTTCAAGCAGGCAGGATAGCAACAAGTGCCGCAGAGTGACTGACTCCTGCCCTGGGAATGGGGGAATATAACCACACACACCAAGTCAACTGCAGCCCCAGCAGTGGGGTGGGGGCAGACATCTGGCCTGACTGCAAGCCATACCCCAGAGGATATTGCAGGGGAGAGCCCTGCAGTTGGGTATGGTCACAACCCCCACAAATGAGCTAAGGGCAAACACTTGGTCTGACCCAACTATAAACCCAAGGAGGCCCCAGACATCCCCCTTGAGAGCACAAGGATAACACCTCACCCACAATGGGCAAAGAGCCATTGTGGACAACTAGACCAAAGACAAATGTGGTTCAGCCATAAGAATAGGATGCATGCAACACACACAGGAGACACCCCTTAAATGTCTGGTTTTGGTGAGAGGCGGGTATTGTCTGACAGGACACTAAAAGCCCTCTTCTTCATAAGGCCACTACTTTCAAGATCAGGAGATATAGCTGACATTTCTAACCCAGAGAAACAAAAACAGAGTCAGACAAAATGAGGAGACTAGGATTATATCTCAAATGAAAGAACAGGACAAATCATAGCAAAAGAGCTAAACAAAATGAAGATAAGCCACATGCCTGATAGAAAATTCATATAATAGTCATAATGATACCTACTGGTCTTGAGTAAAGAATGAAGGATGACAGTGAGAACTTCAAACAACAGATAGAAAATATTAAAAAGAACCAGAGATTAAAAACTCTAATTCTGAAATAAAAATACACCAGAGGGAGGGAATCAAGAGTAGAATAAGGGAAGCAAAAAAAAAAAAAAAAACAATCAACAAGTTGGAAGACAGAGTAATAGAAAGCAACCAAGTTGAACAGCAAAAAGAAAAGCAAATAATAAAAAAAATGAGAATAAGTTGGGGCACCTGAGTGACTCAGTTGGTTGAGCATCAGACTTGATTTCAGCTCAGGTCATGATCTCAGGGTCATAGGATCAAGCCCCATGTCAGGCTCTGCACTCAGCATGGAATCTGCTTATCCCTTTCATTCTGCTCCTCCCCCCACTTGTGTGCTCTTTCTCTCTCTGTCTCAAATAAATAAGTAAAAAAAATTTTTTAAAAATGAGACTAGGTAAAAGGAATTCAATGACATCATCAAGGGTAATAGGGATCCCAGAAGAAGAGAGAGAAAAGGAGGCACAAATTTTTGAAAAAATAATTGCTGAAAATGTCCCTAATCTGGAGAAGGAAACAGGCATCCAGATCAAGGAGGCACAGAGAGCACTCAAAAAAATCAACACAAAGAGGACTACATGAAGACACATAATAATTAAAATGGCAAAAAGTGGAGATAAATAGAGAATTTTAAAAGCTGCAAGAGAAAAAATACAAATATACAAGAGAAACCCTATAAGGCTATCAGCTAGTTTTTCAGCAGAAACTTTTTTTTTTAATTTTTTTTGAGAGAGAGAGAGTGAGAGAGCATGAGAGGGGAGGTCAGAGGGAGAAGCAGACTCCCCATGGAGCTGGGAGCCTGATGTGGGACTCGATCCCGGGACTCTGGGATCATGACCTGAGCTGAAGGCAGTCGCTCAACCAACTGAGCCACCCAGGTGCCCCCAGCAGAAACTTTAAAGGCCCGAAGGTAGTGTCATGATAAATTCAAAGTGCAAAATGAAAAAAAAAGTGCAACCAAGAATATTCAAGTCAGCAAAGCAATCATTCAGAAGGGAGAGGGAGAATCCCCCAAATACGAGTTAGAGTTCATCACCACTAAACCATCCTTCCATGAAACACTAAAGTGAATTCTTTAGGAATTCCTAATAGAAGGAAGCAGGAAAAAAATAAAAAGACCAAAATCAGGAATAAGAAAATAAGAAAATGACAATAGGTCACAGGTAAATACTAACATAAGAAAAGATGGGGCATGTGGCTGGCTCAGTCAGTAGAGCATGCAACTCTTTTTTTTTTTTTTTAATTAATTTATTTATTTTTATTTGCTTATTTACAGCATAACAGTGTTCATTGTTTTGGCATCACACCCAGTGCTCCATGCAGTACGTGCCCTCCCTATTACCCACCACCTGGTTCCTCAACCTCCCACCCCACCCCACCCCCTCCCGCCACCCCTTCATAACCCTCTGGTTGTTTTTCAGAGTCCATAGTCTTTCATGGTTCATCTCCCCTTCCAGTTTCCCTCAACTCCCTCTCCTCTCCATCTCCCCATGTCCTCCATGTTATTTGTTAGAGCATGCAACTCTTGATCTCCAGGTCCTGACTTCAAGTCCCACATTGGGCATAGAGCTTACTTTAAAAACTAAAAATAAAAAAGGTTATGACATCATAATATGTCATAACATATGACATCATATAAGTAAATATGACATCATATAAGTAAAACCTGAGAGGGAGGAATGGAGAGTAAAAATTTAGTTCTTTTATAATGGGTTCAAACTTAAGCAATCATCAACTTAGTATAGACTGTTATATGTAAAGGATGTTACATATAAACTTATTGTTAACCACAAATCAGAAACCTGTAATAGATAAATAGAAAAAAATAAAGAAAAAAATTCAAGCATAACATTAAAGAAAGCCATCACACCACAAGGAAAGTGAGCAGGAGAAAAAAAAATATGAACTACAAAACCAACTATAAAATGAGTAATAAAATGGCATACCTATTAATAAGTACATTAAGTGAAAATGAATTAAATCTTCTAATCAAAAGAGAAAGGGTGACTAAAAAAAAAACTATATGCTACCTACAAGAGATTCACTTCAGACATAGACACATGAAAACTGAAACTGAAGGGATGGAAAAGAATTTATCACTCAGAAGAGACTAAAATAAAGATAGGGTAGCAATACTTCGGTCAGACAAAATAGACTTTAAAGACTATACCAAACTGAATCCAACAATACATTATAAAAACCATTCACCATGACAAAGTGGGATTTATTCCAGGGATGCAAGAAAGATTCAAATTTCACTAATTGGGGGCATGTGGCTGGCTCAGTCAGTGGAAGTCTAACTCTTGATCTTGAGGTCATGAGTTTGAGCCCCACAGTGGCTGTAGAGATTACTTAAAAATAAATAAATAAGTTTTAAAAGAAAAAACTCACAGATCAATTGTGATATATGACATTAACAAAACCAAGGATAAAAACATGATGACCTCATCAGATATATCAAAAGCTTTTGACAAAGTACAACATCCATTCATGATTTTAAAAACTCCTAACAATGCAGGTTTAGAGGGAACATATCTAAACATAATAAAGGCCATACAGGAAAAACCCACAGCTAACATCATACTCAAAGGTTGAAAAACAGAGAGCTTCTCCTCTAAGACCAAGAGTAAGAGAAAGATGTCTACTCTCACCACTTTTAACACAGTACTGTAAGTTCCAGCCACAGTAATCAGATGAGAAATAAAGTATCCAAATTGTTAAGGAAAAAGTAAAATTTTCACTATTCGCACATGACATAATATTATATATTGTAAACCCTAAAGACTCCACCAAAAAAAAAAAAAAAAAACTACTAGAACTGATAAATGTATTAAGTAAAGTTGCAGGACATAATATCAATATACAGAAATTCATTCCATTTCCATACACTAATAATCAAGCAGCAGACAGAGCAATTAAGAAAACAATCCCAGGACGCCTGGGTGGCTCAGTTGGTTAGCAGCTGCCTTCAGCTCAGGTCATGATCCCAGTGGCCTGGGATCGAGTCCCATATCCGGCTCCTGGCTCAGCAGGGAGCCTGCTTCTCCCTCTGCCTCTGCCTACCACTCTGTCTGCCTGTGCTCACTCGCTCTCTCTCCCTCTCTCTCTCTCTGACAAATAAATAAAATCTTTAAAAAAAAAAAAAGAAAACAATCTCATTTATAATTGCACCAAAATAATAAAATACCTAAATAAAAAATAATAGTACCTGTAAACTTAACCAAGGAGGTGAAATACCAGTATTTGAAAAACTATATGACACTGATGATGGAAATTGAAGAAGATACAAGTAAATAGAAAGATATCGCATGGTCATGGATTAGGAGAATATTGTTAAACTGTTCAACTACCCAAAGAAATCTACACATTGCCTATTAAAATACCAATAGCATCTTTCATAGAACTAGAACTAGAACAAATAATCTTACAATGTGTATGGAATGACAAAAGACCCTGAAAGCCAAAGTAGTCTTGAGAAAGACAACAAAGCTAGAGATGTAACAATCTCAGATTTCAAGATATATTACAAAGCTATAATAATCAAAACAGTATGGTACTGGCACAAAAGTAGACATAGAGATCAATAGAACAAAATATAGATCCAGAAATAAACACACAATTATATGGTCAATTAATATACAACAAAGAAAGCAAGAATATGCCATGGGGAAAAAAAGAGAAAAAGAATCTTCAGGAAATGCCTCCAGGAAAACTGGACAGCTACATGCAAAAGAATGAAATTGGACCACTTTGTTACACCATACACAAAAACAAAATCAAAATAGTAAAAGACCTAAATGTGAGGGGTGTCTGTGTGGCTCAACCAAGCATCCAACTCTTGGTTTCCACTCAGGTTGTGATCTCATGGATCTTGAGATCAAGCCCAATGTTAGGCTCTGCACTCAGCAAAGAGTCAACTTGAAGGTTCTCTCCTTCTGCCCCCCCACCCCCGTTCTTGCTCACTCACTCTCTCTCTAAAATGAATAAATAAATCTTAAAAAAAAAAACTAAATATGAGACCTGAAACCATCAAATTCCTAGAAGAAAATATAGATAGTAATTTCCTTGACATCAACTATAGAAACTAGCAAGAGAAACAAAAGCAAAATGAAACTATTGTGGGTATACCAAAAGAAAAAGTTTTGTCTATCATAAGAAACCAGCAAAAATCCATCAACAAAATGGAAAGACAACAGAGTGAAGGAGAGAAGATAAAATGCAAAGTATAATTCTGATTAGGAGTTAATATCCAAAATACACAAAGGATTTATATAACTCAACACCAAAAATAATCCTATTAAAAAATAGGCAGAGGACCTGAAGAGATATTTTTCCAAAGAAAACATATAAATGGCCAACAGACATATGAAAAGATGCTCAACATCACTAATCTAATCATCAGGAAAATGCAAATCAAAATTCAATGAGTTAGTCACCTCACACCTGTCAGAGTGGCTAAAATCACAAATACAAGAAATAACAAGTATTGGTAAGGATGTGGAGAAAAAGGAACCCTCATGCACTGTTGGGAATATAGACTGGTGAAACCCTTGTGGAAAATACAGGTTCCTCAAAAAAATTGAAAATATAATTCCCTGCAATCCCTACTAAAATACCAACAGCATTTTTCATAGAGCTAGAACAACAATCCTAAAATTTGTCTGGAATGACAAAACACCCCAAAAAGCTAAAATAAACTGAGCTGGAGGAATCACAATTCTAGACTTCAAGTTATATTACAAAGCTGTAATAATCAAAATAGTATGGTACTGGCACCAAAATAGACACATAGATCAAGGGAATAGAAAACCCAGAAATGAACCCATAATTTTATGTCAATTAATCTTTGACAAAGTAGGAAAGAATGTCCAATGGGAAAAAGAATGTCTCTTCAACATATGGTGTTCAGACAGCAACATGCAACAGAATGAAACTGTACCACTTTCTTACACCATAATACACAAAAATAAATTCAAAATGGATTAAAGACCTACATATGAGACCTGAAAGATAAAAATCCTAGAAGAGAACTCAGGAAGTCACTTCTCTGATATTGGCCCAAATAACCTCTTTATTAATATGTCTTCTGAAGTAAGAGAAACAAAATTAAAAAAAAAAATCTTTTGGGGACTACATGAAAATAAAAAGCTTCCACATAGTGAAGGAAATAATCAACAAAACTAAAAGGCAACCTACAGAATGTGACAAGATATTTTCAAATGACATATCTAATAAAGGGTTAGTATCCAAAATATATAAAGAACCTATAAAACTCAACACCCAGAAAGAAAATAATCCAATTTAAAAATGGGCAGAAGACATGAAGGGACATTTCTCCAAGGAAGACATCCAGGAAGGATGAAGGGGAGGAGTCAAGATGGTGGAGGAGTAGCAGGCTGAGACGACAGCAGGTTGCAGGAGTTCAGATAGATAGTTATCAAACCATTTTGAACACCTACAAGTCCAACAGGAGATCAAAGAGAAGAGGAGCAGCAGTTCTAGAAACAGAAAATCAACCACTTTCTAAAAGGTAGGACCTGAGAAGAAGTGAATCCAAAGCCAAGGGAAGATAGACCACAGGGGGAGGGGCCAGCTCCCGGCAAGCGGAGGAACAGCACAGCACAAAATCCAAACTTTTAGAAGTCTGCTCCACTGAGGGATGTCACTCCAGAGGCTAAGTGGGAGGTAGTTCCCTCGCGGGGACAGTGTGGTCTCAGATCCCACAGGGTCACAGAAGGATCAGGGGTGTCTGAGAGTAGCAGAGCTCGCAGGTATTAGAACAGGGAAGATGGCTACAGAAATGGAGCAGAGGAGTGAGCTCTCAGCTCAGGGTTACCTTAAACTGTGATCTGTGGCACAGTCAGACCACTGCTCTTTGAGCAGGGACCCCACAAGTGGCAGATCCAGGGAAGGCCCCCTGAAAGAGTGGCAGGGATCTGTTGGATTTGGAGACTCCAAACACAGCTGTGTGTCAGAGACAGAAATGCTCTGTCATGGGCTGGGTGAACTTGGATAGTGACCAGAGACCAGGGAGGAGTGATTGAGCGCTTTCCTCCGTAGGCACACTGAGAAGTGGGGCCCCAAGCTCTCGGCTCCTCCGGGCTGGAGGTTGGGAGGCCACCATTTTCATTCCTGTCCTCCAGAGCTCTATGGAAAGCGTTCAGGGAACAAAAGCTCCTGAGAGCAAACCAGAGCAGATTATTTAGCCGGGCCCCTGGCAAGGGCAGCGCAATTCCACCTCTGGCAAAGACACTTGAGAATCACTAGAACAGGCCCATCCCACAGAAGATCAGCAAGAAATCCTGCCAAGACCAAGCTCACTGATCAAGGAGAACAACTGAATTCCAGAGGAGGGGAAAGCAAAGCATGATATTCATGGCTTTCTCCCCATGATTCTTTAGTCTTGCAAAGTTAATTAAAATATTTTAATTTTATTTTTGTTCTTATTCTAATTTTTTAAACTTTTACTCTTTTCTCTTTTAACATTTTTTAAGTAGTTTATCTTAACAATACCTTTCTTTAAAAAAAAAATATTTTTGAGGGCGCCTGGGTAGCTCAGTGGGTTAAGCCAACTCAGGTCATGATCTCAGTGTCCTGGGATCAAGTCCCAAATCGTGCACTCTGCTCAGCAGGGAGCCTGCTTCTCCCTCTCTCTCTGCCTACTTATGATCTCTCTCTCTCTCTGTCAAATAACTAAACAAAATCTTTTTTTAAAAAGTAAAAATTAAAATCTTTTTGAACCTTTATTATTATAGTCATATTTTACCCTTCATTGCATCTAACTTTATCTTTTGTATACACATAGGGTTTTTTCTTCTAAAAAATTTTGGGATATAACTTCTTCTAATAGATCAAAATATACCCTAAATCTAGCACAGGGTTTGTTCTAGTCTCCAGCCTGAGCAAATTCTCTCCATTTTTCTTTTTCTTTCTTTTCCCAACCAACTTATCAACATTTTTAGAATTTTTTAAAAATTTTCATCTTTACAGTCATATTCCATCCCTTCATCGTGTTTACTCTTATTTTTGTTTGTGTGTATATATATATATATATATATATATATATATATGTTTTCCTTTCTTTAAAATTTTCCTTTCTTTAAAATTTCTTTAAAATTTTAAAATTTCTTTAAAATTTTAGTTTCTTCTAAGAGACCAAAATACTCCCAAAATCAAGTAGGTGGCTCTGTTCTATTTACCAGTCTATTATACATATTTTCTTTTCTTTTAATTTTTTTTTTGAACTTCTTTTTACTCCCTTTGTTCTCCCCACGATTTGGGGTCTCTTCTGATTTGGTTAACACACATTTTCCTGGGGTCTTTGCCACCCTTTTAGTATTTTATTCTCTTGTTCATATATTCTTATCTGGATAAAATGACAAGGCGGAAAAACTCACCACAAAAAAAAGAATAAGAGACAGTACTGAAGGCTAGGGGCCTAATCAATACGGATGTTGGTAATATGTCAGATCTAGAGTTCAGAATGATGATTCTCAAGGTGCTAGCTGGGCTTGAAAAAGGCATGGAAGATATTAGAGAATCTCTGTCTGGAAAAATAAAAGCCCTTTCTGGAGAAATAAAAGAACTAAAATCTAACCAAGCTGAAATCAAAAAAGCTATTAATGAGGTGCAATAAGAAATGGAGGCTCTTACTGCTAGGATAAATGAGGCAGAAGAGAGAATTAGTGAGATAGAAGACCAAATGATGGAGAATAAAGAAGCTGAGCAAAAGAGAGACAAACAACTACTGGACCACAAGGGAAGAATTCGAGAGATAAGTGATACCATAAGACGAAACAATATTAGAATAATTGGGATTACAGAAGAAGAAGAAAGAGGAAGTGGAGCAGAAGGTATATTGGGGCAAATTATTGTAGAGAATTTCCCTAATATGGCAAAGGGAAAAAGCACCAAAATCCAGGAGGTACTGAGAACCCCCCTCAAAATCAGTAAGAATAGGTCCACACCCCATCATCTAATAGTATAACTTACAAGTCTTAGTGACAAAGAGAAAATCCTGAAAGCCACCCGGGACAAGAAGTCTGTAACATACAGTGGTAAAAATATTCGATTGGCAGCAGACTTATCCACAGAGACCTGACAGGCCAGAAAGAACTGGCATGATATATTCAAAGCACTAAATGAGAAAAACATGCAGCCAAGAATACTCTATTCAGCTAGGCTATCATTGAAAATAGAAAGAGAGATAAAAAGCTTCCAGGACAAACAAAAACAAAAAGAGTTTGTAAACATTCAACCAGCTCTACAGGAAATATTGAAAGGGGTCCTCTAAGCAAAGGGAGAACCTAAAAGTAGTAGACCAGAAAGGAACAGAGACAATATATAGTAACAGTCACCTTACAGGCAATACAATGGCATTAAATTCATATCTCTCAATAGTTACCCTGAATGTAAATGGGCTAAATGTCCCAATCAAAAGACACAGGGTATCAGAATGGATTAAAAAAAAAAAAAAAAAACTCCCATCAATATGCTGTCTACAAGAAACTTATTTTAGACCCAAAGACACCTCCAGATTTACAGTGAGGAGGTGGAAAACAATTTATCATGGTAATGTATATCAAAAGAAAGCTAGGGTAGCAATCCTTGTATCAGATAAATTAGATTTTAAGCCAAAGACTGTAATAAGAGATGAAGAAGGACACTGTATCATACTCAAAGGGTCTGTCGAACAAGAAGATCTAACAATTTTAAATATCTATGCCCCTAACATGGGAGCAGCCAACTACATAAATGAATTAATAACAAAATCAAAGAAACACATCAACAATAATACTATAATAGTAGGGAACTTTCACACAAATGGACAGAGCATCCAAACAAAAGTTCAACAAGGAAATAAAGCCCTTAAATGACACACTGGACCAGATGGACATCACAGATATATTCAGAACATTCCATCCCAAAGCAACAGAATGCACATTAGGGCACATGGAACATTCTCCAGACTAGATCACATCCTGGGTCACAATCAGGTCTCAACCGGTACCAAAAGATTGGGATCATTCCCTGCACATTTTCAGACCACAATGCTCTGAAGCTAGAACTCAATCACAAGAGGAAATTTGGGAAGAACGCAAATACATGGAGGCTAAATAGCATCCTTCTAAAGAATGAATGGGTCAACCAGGAAATTAAAGAAGAATTGGAAAAATTCATGGAAACAAATGATAATGGAAACACAACGGTTCAAAATCTGTGGGACACAGCAAAGGCGGTCCTGAGAGGAAAATACATAGCAATACAAGCCTTTCTCAAGAAATAAGAAAGGTCTCAAATACACAACCTAACCCTATACCTAAAGGAGCTGGAGAAAGAACAAAGAAAGCCTAAACCCAGCAGGAGAAGAGAAACAATAAAGATCAGAGCAGAAACCAATAAAATAGAAACCAAAGAAAACAATAGAACAGATCAACAAAACTAGGAGCTGGTTCTTTGAAAGAATTGATAAGACTGATAAACCCCTGGACAGAATTATCAAAAAGGAAAGAGAAAGGACACAAATTAATAAAATCATAAATGAAAGAGGAGAGATCACAACCAATATCAGAGAAATACAAACAATTATAAGAATATTTTATGAGCAATGATACACCAGCAAATTTGACAATCTGGAAGAAATGGGTGCATTCATAGAGACATATAAACTACCACAACTGAACCAGGATGAAATAGAAAACCTGAACAGACCCATAACCAGTAAGGAGATTGAAGCAGTCATCAAAAATTTCCCAAAGAACAAGAGCCCAGGGCCAGATGGCTTCCCAGGAGAATTCTACCAAGCATTTAAAGAATTAATTCCTATTCTCCTGAAACTGTTCCAAAAAATAGAAATGGAAGGAAAACTTCCAAACCCATTTTATGAGGCTAGCATTACCTTGATCCCAAAACCAGATAAAGACCCCATCAAAAAAGAGAATTATAGACCAATATCCTTGATGAACATGGATACAAAAATTCTCACCAAAATACTAGCAAATAGGATCCAACAGCACATTAAGAGGATTATTCACCACGACCAAGTGGGATTTATTCCAGGGCTGCAAGGTTGGTTCAACATCTGCAAATCAATCAATGTGATACAACACATTAATAAAAGAAAGAACAAGAACCATATGATACTCTCAATAGATGCTGAAAAAGCATTTGCCGAAGTACAACATCCTTTCTTGATCAAAACTCTTCAAAGTGTAGGGATAGAGGGCACATACCTCAATATCATCAAAGCCATCTATGAAAAACCCACCGCAAATATCATTCTCTATGGAGAAAAACTGAGAGCTTTTCTGCTAAGGTCAGGAACATGGCAGGGCTGTCCACTATCACCACTGCTGTTCAACATAGTACTAGAAGTCCTAGCCTCAGCAATCAGACAACAAAAAAGAAATTAAAGGCATCCAAATTGGCAAAGAAGAAGTCAAACTATAACTCTCTGCAGATGATATAATACTTTATGTGGAAAACCCAAAATACTCCACTCCAAAACTGCTATAACTGGTACAGGAATTCAGTAAAGTGTCAGGATAGAAAATCAATGCACAGAAATCAGTTGCATTTCTATACACCAACAAGACAGAAGAAAGAGAGATTAAGGAGTTGATCCCATTTACAACTGCACCCAAAACCATGAGATACCTAGGAATAAACCTAACCAAAGAGGCTAAGAATCTGTACTCAGAAAACTATAAAGTAATCATGAAAGAAATTGAGGAAGACACAAAGAAATGGAAAAATGTCCCATATTCATGGATTGGAAGAACAAATATTGTGAAAATGTCTTTGCTACCTAAAGTAATCTATACATTTAGTGCAATCCCTATCAAAATACCATTAATTTTTTTCAAAGAAATGGAATAAGCAATCCTAAAATTTATATGGAACCAGAAAAGACTCCAAATAGCCAGAAGAATGTTGAAAAAGAAAGCTAAAGTTGGTGGCATCATAATTCCAGACTTCAAGCTCTATTACAAAGCTATCATCATCAAGATAGTATGGTACTGGCACAAAAACAGACACGTAGATCAATGGAAGAGAATAGAGAGCCCAGAAATGGACCCTCAACTCTATGGTCAACTAATCTTCAACAAAGCAGGAAAAAATATCCAATGGAAGAAAGACAGTCTCTTCAACAAATGGTGTTGGGAAAATTGGCCAGTCACATGCAGAAGAATGAAATTGGACCATTTCCTTATACCACACACAAAAATAGACTCAAAATGGATGAAGGACCTCAGTGTGAGACAGGAATCCATCAAAATCCTTGAGAACACAGGCAACAACCTCTTTGACCTCTGCCACAGCAACTCCTCCTAGATACATCGCCAAGGGCAAGGGAAGGAAGGGCAAAAATGAACTATTGGACTTCATCAAGATCAAAAGCTTTTGCACAGCAAAAGAAACAGTCAACAAAACCAAAAGACAACTGACAGAATGGGAGAAGATATTTGCAAATAACATACCAGATAAAGGACTAGTATCCAAAATCTTTAAAGAACTTATCAAACTCAACACCCAAACAACAAATAGTCCAATCAAGAAATGGGTAGAGGACATGAACAGACATTTCCGCAAAGAAGACATCCAGATGGCCAACAAACAAATGAAAATGTGTTCCATATCACTCAGCATCAGGGAAATACAAGTCAAAACCACAATGAGATACCACCTCACACCAGTCAGAATGGCTAAAATCAACAAATCAGGAAACAACAGATTCTGGTGAGGATGCAGAGAAAGGGGAACCCTCCTACGCTGTTGGTGGGAATGTAAGCTGGTGCAACCACTCTGGAAAACAACAGGGAGTTTCCTCAAAAAGTTGAAAATAGAGCTACCCTTTGACCCAACAATTGCAAAACAGGTTATTTACAATAAAGATACAAATGCAGTGATGCCAAGGGGCACATGCACCCAAATGTTTATAGCAGCAATGTCCACAATAGCCAAACTAAGGAAAGAACCCAGATATCCATCAACAGATGAATGGATAAAGAAGAGGTGGTATATATATATACAATGGAATACTATGCAGCCATCAAAAGAGATAAAATCTTGCCATTTGCGATGTGGATGGAACTAGAGGGTATTATGCTGAGCGAAATTAAGTCAATCAGAGAAAGACAATTATCATATGATCTCCCTGATATGAAGAAGTTGAGAGGCAAAGTGGGGGGTTTGGGGGGTAGGGAAGGAAAAAATGAAACAAGATGGGATCGGAAGGGAGACAAACCATAAGAGACTCTTAATCTCTCAAAACAAACTGAGAATTGTGGGGAGAGGAGGATCGGGAGAGTGTGGTTGGGTTATGGACATTGGGGAGGGTATGTGCTATGGTGAATGCTGTGAAGTGTGTAAACCTGGCGATTCACAGACCTGTACCACTGGGGCTAATAATACATTATATGTTTAAAAAAAAATAATAAGACACTCAGATGGCCAAAAGACACATGAAAAATATTCACCATCCCTCATCAGGGGAATGCAAATCAAAAGCACAATGAGCTAACACCTCACACCTGTCAGACTGGCTAAAATCTACAAAACAAGAAACAACAGGTGCTAGTGAGGATGTGGAGAAATAGGAATCCTCATGCACTGTTGGTAGGAATGCAAACTAATGCAGTCACTGTGGAAAACAGAATGAAGATTCCTCAAAAAGTGAAAAATAGAACTACCCTATGATTCAGCAATTGCACTGCTGTGTACTTACCCAAGAATACAGAAATACAAATTCAAAAGGATTCATGCACCCTGATGTTTACAGCAGCGCTATATACAATAACCAAATTATGGAAACCGCCCAAGTGTTCATTGATCAAAGAATGGATAAAGAAGATGTGGCATATGTGTGTGCACACCACACCACACACACACACACACACACACACACACAGAGAGAGAGAGAGAGAGAAATATTATTCAGCCATAAAAAAGAATAAAATCTTGCCATTTGCCATAACATGGATGGATCTAGAAAGTATTACACTGTAAAGTAAGTGAAGTGAAGTAAGTCAGAGAAAGGTAAATACCATATAGTTTCTATCTTATGTGGCACTTAAAAAACAAAACAAATGAACAAAGGGGCAAAAAGAGACCAAAAAAACAAAAACAAAAACAAAAAACCACCAGACTCTTAACTATAGGGAACTGGTGGTTGCCAGAGGGGAGGCAGGTGAGGGATGGCTTGAAATAAATGATCCTGATTAAAAATACACTTACTTGATGAGCACTGAGAAATGCATAGAGTTCTTGAATTATATTGTACACCTAAAACATTATTACACTCTATATCAATTAGACTTGAATTTTTACAAAGGTATTTTCCAGATTTTTTTCTAGACTACTAGAGAAAGAAAAACATCTGAAAGTAGCTCTACGACTTACTGCTTAGTCTTAAATGCTGGTCTTCTGGAAATCTCAATACTTATAATTTGCCTCCAACAAACTCACATACATGGAAGAGAAAGAGCTCAAGTTTTTAAATGAAAACTATTAATTTTTTTCTTGCAGAATAACAAGAATTTTACTTCGACTATAGTTAAGAGTGAGAGAGAGAGTAGATCCAAAGGTTCTTCCCCTCTTTCTGCCTCCTGTGGCTATTTAGAAGACTGACTGAAAATCAAGAAAATACTTGGTGATTGATTAAAGGGCCTGCCAGGACTTATGAAACAGAGAAAATTCATAGGCATGTCCAACATAAAAATCTGGAGTGGCCACAAAATCCCATTAAATACAAAACTGCTCATCGGTACTTGGGACTGAGTATCACTACCTATGAAACACTGGAGCAATGGCTCCCCCCTGGGCTGTCCTACTTCTCCTGCTAATGGTGGGATAGGAGATAAATAACTACGGCAATGCCATTTACAACAACTTGGATGGAGCTAAAGTGTATGACACTAAGTTAAGTCAGTCAGTTGGACAAAGACTAAATACCATATGATCTCACTCATATGTGGAATTTAAGAAAGAAAACAGAGGAACATATGGGTGGGGTGGCAAAAGATAGAGGGAAACAAGCTCTAAGAGACTATTAACAATAGAGAACAAACTGAGGGGTGATGGAGGGAGGTGGGTGGGGCGGTGGGTTAGTTGGATGATGGAGATTAAGGAGGGCACTCGTGATGAGCACTGGGTGTTCTACATAAGTGATGAATCACTGAATTCTACTCCTGAAACCAATATTGCCCTGTATGTGAACTACCTAAAATTTAAACAAACAAACAAAAACATGGCAATGGGAGGAAATGGGAGGGCTGGGAAATTTTTTGTTTTTAACCTGTAGACCAGGGGTGGGCCAAATGCAGCCTGCTGCCTGTTCTTGTAGGATCTTCAAGCTGGGACATGGCTTTTATATTTTTATCAGTTCAAGAAAATCAAAAGAATATTCCACAACACATGAAAATTATGCAATTCAAATCCATGTCCATGAATAAAGTTTTATTGGAAAGCAGCCATGCTCATTCATTTACAAATTGCCTCCTACTGTTTTACACTCTAACAACAGAGTTGAATAGTGACCACATGGCCCACAAAGCCTAAAACATTTACTATCTGGCCCTTTCCAGAAGTTTGCGGATCCCTGCACTAGACCATACCAGAAAGACAAGAGACTATGTTCTTGTCAGGATTTGGTTATTTTGTCACCCAGCACCCATCTCCTTCCTTCTGCAGGCCCACCCCAGTTCCTTTTAAAGGACGGCCTTCCCTCTCAGCACAGTCCTTTGGGTGGGGTCCACCTCTGTTAAGACCAATCATTAAGTCAGTCCCCTTGGACTCAACAGTGAGGTTGGAGGCAATTGTCTCAGCTAGTCTAGAGTGAATCCTGGGACTTTCAAGGATTCTCTCACTTTTCCCAAGGACATGAACCTGAGATACAGAATTGTAATCACTAGTTTCAGGTTTGAACTGAGCTAACACAGAGTGAAAGCAACGTGGGCATAGAAGCAGAAAGACACACCAGGTGCCTACCACATGCCTACTACCACGTGCCTAGATCAAGCCAGATCTGAAACCAAATACACTCTTCAGTTCAAGACAGTTTTGCTCTTATTTGTTTGAATTTTATCTTGTCACATGCAATTTAAAAAAATAATAAAAGAAGTAGTCTTCACGAATAGAATTCCACTTTGATTTGACTCCAGACAGCACTCAGGTCCACAGCATTAACACAGGAAAGCTCTGTAAATGTCCATGAATTGGGACGACAGTTTGAACAGTTGAGAGCTGGGAAAAGGAATCCCTGCAGTCCTTTAGATAGACAGAGGTTAATAAACACAAAGAATGTAGAAGCCTCAAAGGCAAGTCACATTGAAAATAAGAGCAGCAGTATCAATGACCATTGACTGTCAACATGGGCCCCACACTGTGGCACATATTGGTCCAATGTGATGTCTCCCAACAACATATTAAAACCCCATGGAACAAAGAAACAGATGGTGGGAGGTCTAATCTGTCCCACAGTTAGAGGAAGAGATTGAAGCCAGGTCTGCCCAATTTGAAAGCCCATGCTCACAAATGCTTTGACTATTAGAGCTCCTCTTCCTCAGAAACAGGTCCTGGGAGGTAAGGCAGCCTGCCAAGGGAGACCTAAAAACTGGGATCAAGATGTACTGATTCCTTCCTATGGGACCTTCAGCAAGGGACAATTCCACATCCCCATTTCCTCACTTATAAAATAGGGTGGTCATCTGCCTGTCTCAAAATGTTGTCTGGAGGATTCAAGGACAAACAAAACCAAAAACAACCCATAAACTCCTAGCACAGTAATGGACACATCCCAGGAACCCGAGAAGTGCCCATCTTGGGTTCGATGCCTAGGCTGGGTCAGGGTGGTCCTGTTGCCCTGAAGCCTCTTCACAACCACGGTCCAGCAGAATTCATTCCAAAGAAATACGCACACTCTAAGCTGCTCTTGGGGGACCCACAGCAGCCACTAAGCTCTGAAAGTGTATCCTTCACTGGCTCCTGGTAATGAATTGTGCTTTTAACCAGCCTGATGCAGCCAAGCCTCAAGTTCCCAAGCTGAAGCCCATTAGCATACACAGCCCCATTTACTGATAAATGCATGTAATTTGTTTCCAGTGTGTCACCGTTTTATGGCTGCTTCCTGTCTTGGGGCTCCAGTGATGAAGTTTTATGCAGTTGTGGTTTTTTTCTCTTAATTGGAACTGTAGATTTCAAGAAACAAAAAAATTATGTTTAATTTGATATCTCCCATGGGTTTGCAATCCTTTGGTGCTTTTAAAGGGGAACAGGAAAAGGATGAGGGTGACGTCTAATAGATCAACCTGGGTAAAGAAAATCAAGGCAGCTTATCTCATCACACGTCCTTTGTGAAGACTAGGCCATTCTGTTGTATTTCTGGGATGCTGTGACCATGTCTAATGGACAACAGAAGCAGAGCTAAGAGTCCCTTACCCTGGACAATGGATGGTCAATGGAAGCAACTTATTCTGATATCCATTGTCTGTAAGATACCCAGCCCTGCAACATACTTGTATATAACCTTGGTCAATAATTTATGTAAGTTTCAGTTTCCCGTTCTGTGAAATAGGTATAAAAGTTCTCAGTTTATAGAGATGACCCGATACTTGGCTGCAGTCAAGAAGACTGTAAGAGAATCTACGAAAGTATAAATGGGCACACATGGAAGTTCACCAAGAGCTCCCAGTGCTCTACAGACAAGGCCGTAAGTCTGTCCAGAACACTACTACCAGCAGTCCAAACAGATTTCATCATTCCTGTCTTTGCCCTCTTGTCTCTCATGTTCATGCTCAAGTTCAGAAGCCAGTCTGAGTGTCTGCTTGACTAACCTGCCTGCTGTAGGTAGAGAGAGAGGAAGTATGACAGCCCTGGGGATAGGGCACTACCTCACACCACGGAGAATCCCATGAAAATAAGCACCAAGCCAACTTTCCCGTCTTGAGACATATCCATGACAACAGGATGGTTTAAGGATAAACAACCTGACACCAGAAAGCCCTTAGCACCGGGCTAAGAATAGAGCAGATGGCCAATAAATGGCAGCTCCTATTATTGCTATAATTATCATTATTTTTAGCAACTACCACTCTGGCCACCAGGGGTGAGACAGGCAGTTGAAAAAAATAGACTCATTTTTTATGAATTCATGATGAGGGATCATGGGGAGAGGATACAACTGTAGACACTCAACAGTGGCCAATGCCTCTGTTAAGAATACCAAGGCAGGGGCGCCTGGGTGGCTCAGTGGATTAAGCCGCTGCCTTCGGCTCAGGTCATGATCTCAGGGTCCTGGGATCGAGCCCCGCATCGGGCTCTCTGCTCAGCGGCGAGCCTGCTTCCCCATCTCTCTCTGCCTGCCTCTCTGCCTACTTGTGATCTCTCTGTGTCAAATAAATAAATAAATAAATAAAAAGAATACCAAGGCATAGGGGTGCCTGGGTGGCTCAGTGGGTTAAGCCTCTACCTTCGGCTCAGGTCATGATCTCAGAGTCCTGGGATCGAGCCCTGCATCCAGCTCTCTGCTCGGCAGGGAGCCTGCTTCCCCTCTCTCTCTGCCTGCCTTTCTGCCTACTTGTGATCTCTCTGTCAAATAAATAAAAAATAAAACTTTTTTTTTTTATTTTATTTTTTTTTTTAAAGATTTTATTTATTTATTTGACAGAGAGAAATTACAAGTAGACAGAGAGGCAGGCAGAGAGAGAGAGAGGGAAGCAGGCTCGCTGCTGAGCAGAGAGCCCGATGCGGGACTCGATCCCAGGACCCTGAGATCATGACCTGAGCTGAAG
The DNA here is from genome assembly GCF_922984935.1 of Meles meles. Taxonomy (NCBI): domain Eukaryota; kingdom Metazoa; phylum Chordata; class Mammalia; order Carnivora; family Mustelidae; genus Meles; species Meles meles. Next base: position 99,929,833 of record NC_060068.1, read on the forward strand.
GCAGCGGCTTAACCCACTGAGCCACCCAGGTGCCCCAAACTTTTTTTTTTTTTTAAAGGAATACCAAGGCCACTCATGAACCATTCTTGGTATGCATCGTAGTCCACCTGGACACTGGGGGACCATCTCCAGCTCTACAGCAAAACTGGTGCTATTATGCCAGGGCCTCCCCTCCACGTTGCAGTTTCCACCACACCATAATCAGGGTCCTCAGTTCTGCTCATGAAGTTTCTTCCATTTGAATGATTTGCCTCAAGTCCCAAGTGTAAGCAAGATAGATCTGAGGTCCTCTGAAGTTAACATGTAGGCTCAATCCTTATGATTTCAAAAGAATATGGGTATGCTTGCAAGCTGTTTGCATCAAAAATATAGCTGAAGTCTCGGGAGTAGCTCAATGTAACTAGGCAGATGAAGGTCGACCTGGCAATTAATTCTTTGCATCTCTCTGCTGTGTACAATGGGGATTTTTTTAAGGGCAAAATTCTCACCAATGGTTCAAGTCCTATTCATCAGTGGCTTTGAACTAAAATTAAAAGTGAAGTAATACCTTAGAAACTGTGGTCTTTTAACAATCTGAAAGGGGATTATTCTCTTCAATGTATGATTTGAGTTACTTCTAGCAGCCCTAAGATATCTTTGAATTGCTTGTTTTCCATGTAGCCAAGGTATATGATCGTGTATTAATGGTGAACCTGAAGCCTTAGAGAGCTCAGAAGAGACATCACAGTCAAGGAAAAAAAAAAAAAAAAAACACATATTCAGTGTTGGGTAAGATTTAGTGAAATCAATAGAAAATTAGTATTGTGTTTAAAGTTACTATAATCTAGAATATATAATTTATTTAAAGATACTTCACTTCCCCACCCACTTCCCCATGCCGGATCTTTCACCCATCCTAGTACGTTCAAGGTGTAACCCAAGTTGTGATAGTGATAGTGCAAAATGATGGAGATTAACTAATCAAACTTTAGTTAAGAGTTAATACACTGGATAGCGTATCATCCAAATGGTAACTATCCAGTGCTTCCCATCTGCTGGGAGCAGTAACGTGTTCTGGGGACGCAATGAAGAGCAAAGACAGTCAGGGAATACTGGAAGTCTCCAGACTTTTGGCAGAAAAACTCAGTGATTATAGAAAGAAAAGCAAAGAAATGCAAAATGTAAAAGTGATCACTGCTAACAGAAGGGAAAGTTCCTCAGAGAGGACAAATAAGGTTTCTCTAACCTAATGCAGCAAAGGAGCTGAGAAGCAAAGAATGTGAATTGGTACCCAGGTCAAGAGGGGATGGGTAGGTAGACAGGAAAACTTTCGTCAGGCAGTTATAACTTGCCATATCTGCATTCCTTCCTAGAAAATTGCAAAGTCTCTGAACCTCATTGTTAACTAGTAACTATTTACGTCCCTAGACCCATCCGTCACATGCCAACCAATCGAAGGACAAAAATTCTCAAATCCAGTGTTATTGTTCAAGCCTCGATGAATAAGACAATGAAGATTATACAAATGACAATAAGATGTGGTTCACCCCTGCCATCCATAAAACCCAACCTAGTTTTAAAAACACATCTATAAACAAAAATCTAATTATATTAAAAATCTAATAGTTAAAAATCTAACCCTCATACTGTGGAGGCCAAGAAAATTAAGGCCATCCCACCTCAGGTTTAGCATTAGCACAAGTACAGCCATCTTAGCTTTGGCAGCCATCTCAGGCCCAAGGGCTGAACTTGCCCTACTTTACTTTAGTTCCAGGAACCCCCACCCTGCTTTAGTTCCAAGAAAGTACCCTCACCATGCAACACCCCAGGAATAGCTCATCAGCTTACTGCAGAAAAGTCTGAAACTTCTCCTCCTCCCCCGCCCCATGCCTCTTATAATGACCCATAAAAACCCTTGCCTTAACTAGCCTCGGGGTCCAAGTCCCTACTCCACAGTGCCGGGTATACTTGGGCCCAAGCTTAAGCTTGTAAAATAAACCCTTGTGTGACTGCATCGGTGTTGGCTCCTTGGTGATCTCTCGGACGTGAAAACTTGGGCATAACAATACGTTGCTGAAGAGAGAATGCAAAATAGTACAGCTACTTTGGAAGACAGTTTCCAAAGTTGTCAAAAAAGGAAGTTTCTTTTAGAACTAAACATATTCTTACCATATGATCCAACAATCACACACCTTGGTATTTACCCAAAGGTGCTGAAAACTTATCTATACACAAAATCTGCACTTGGATATTCATACCTGTTTTATTCATAATTGCAAACACTTGGAAACAAGCAAGACATCCTTGTAGGTTGAGTAGGTACATTGATTGGTACATCAAGACAATGAAATATTATCCACTAAAAAGACATGAGTGATCAAGCCATAAGAAGACATGGAAGATGGGGCACCTGGGTGGCTCAGTGGTTTAAGCCTCTGCCTTCGGCTCAGGTCATGATCCCAGAGTCCTGGGATCGAGTCCCGCATCAGGCTCTCTGCTTGGCGGGGAGCCTGCTTCCTCCTCTCTCTCTCTCTCTCTCTCTCTCTCTGCTTGCCTCTCTGCCTACTTGTGATCTCTCTCTGTCAAATGGAAGAAACTGAAATGCATAATTCTAAGTGAAAGAAGCCAATTTGAAAAGTCTACCTTTAAAAAAATCATACTATATAATTCCAACTGTCTAACATTCTTGGGAAAAAAAGACAAAACTACAGAGACAACAAAAAGCTCAGTGGTTGAGGGGAAGCATGTGAACAGGTAGAACACAAAGGAATTTTTAGAAATTTAGAAATTTTAGAAAATATTTTGCATAATATAATGATGGGTACATGGAATTAATCATTTATCCAAACCCACAAAATGTTCAACACCAAGAGTGAACCCTAAGGTAAACTCTGGACTTCAAAGGGTTATAATTAATGGAAGTTCATCTGTGGTGAAAAATACACACTCTGGTGGGGATTGTTAATAATGGGGGAGGCTATACATGTATGGGTACAGTGCATAGATGGGAAATCTATTTAACTTCCTCTTGATTTTGTTGTAACCTAAAACTGCCGTTAGAAAAAGAAGAAATGTAAGGTTTTCATTAGGTCTTCATGGGGAGTAGAAATTGACCAGTGGGAAAGTGAAGAAATACACCCCAGAAAGATTTAATGGAGGAAATAAAGTCATAGCTAAGAAACTGAATGCCCAGTGTGATTATAGCTAAGGAAGTGATCAAGTTGGCCCACTTCTGCCTAACCTGTACCCAAGGAAGATAATTATGACTGATCTTCAATCTATTTTTTCAGATTTCTAAAAATTTTTCTTTCCGGGCAACCAATCCTGAGAAGTTGAAATACAAAACTTACCCAGGAAAATGGTGGCACCACTAACAGAAACAAGGGAGAGAGGAAAGAGAGCTGAGCTTTGAGGGAAACAAATCAATTTAATCTATTAGTAAGGGGCTTGCCTAGGAGCAAACCAGTAAAATCAGCAAGGCCTGTTAATTTGGGTATCAGCATAAGAAAGGTGCTTCCTGATCAACATTCACTCTTGAGCCCTCACTGCTGTAGAAAAACTACAAACTACAAAACTTAACAAACTTTGGACGGGGATGAATAAGCTCTTCACTAAAGAGGCCCCAGAATTGTCCAGAAGGTAGAAGTATGCTAATGGACTGGATCAGGGTTTTTCAAACTTCATTCACTATTTAACTATTCCTCAGTGTGAATGAGGTAGTAAGAGACATACTAGCAATTAGCCAAGACTTTGTCTTTGAGATGCAAAGATAACTACAAGAGTATACCTATGTCAGGGTGCCTGGGTGGCTCAGTGGGTTAAAGCCGCTGCCTTTGGCTCAGGTCATGATCTCAGGGTCCTGGGATAGAGCCCCACATCAGGCTCTCTGCTCAGCAGGGAGCCTGCTTCCCCCACTCTCTCTGCCTGCCTCTCTGCCTACTTGTGATCTCTGTCTGTGAAATAAATCAAATTTAAAAATCTTAAAAAAAAAAAAAAAGAATATAGCTACGTCAGTTAAAGACAACCTATGTTCAGGCTATGTGCTACAACAAAACCATCTATTGGATCATTTCTGTCTCCTATTTTTTTTGAACACTGGACAATGTATAATTGAGTAAAATTTACTGATCATGAACCAGACCATTCTAAAAGATCTATGCTCAAAGAACTCTCTTATACAGAAAATACCTCCAGTTTATACACACAAAAATGAGACATAGAGAGATTGAGAAGTTTCCAAGGGTCACACTACTAGAAATGGCAGAGCTAGCTCCAGGGGCTACCCTCTAACTATCAGACTATACTGGCTGGACAGAGAGTGTAGAGCTCCTCTGTGAAGTGTGGTCATGGGGGCTTGAGCTGAAAGGTTGCTAAAGGGGTCATGCACAGAGGGGAGGGACTCTGGAAATCCAGAGTTCTGATGGATGGTATATACGCCATAGTTATACAAACATAAGAAAGAGCATTTAAGTAATGGAGATGATTAAGGTGGAAATATCAAAGGTGAGCACATAATGGGATTAAGCATTTTCAAAGAATATAATTATGTATGTAAACTAATACAAATTCAGGATAGTATATGTGTGTCATGAGTATACACAGTAGGGGAAGAATAAGCGTAAGGTGGCCTTTATTTACTGGTCAGAAACTGGTGGCATTTATTAACTGGTCAGAAACTGGTGCAGAAAACAAAAACCACTCGAGGCATCTTGAAAAGACTGAAATTGAATTCCGGGATTAGATGTTGGGGGAAAAAAAAATCACTCAAAGAGTTAGATAAATGTAATTTAAAGAGCTGCCTCTAGACATCTGTGGGAATCTTAAGTCCTGCTCACCAAGGAGTTCAGCTCTCCATCTCAGAGACCACTTCCTAGCCCCTTGATGATTAGTGAAACTTGAGAATAGCTCTGATCACTGATTTCTCAAAGTAAGAGACAAGCATTGCTTCCAGGTCAGAGCAGCTAATTGCCAGGCAACCCCCCTCCACCCCCTTGGTCCCTCTGCATGGCACCTAGTCAAGACTAAGTTGATGGTTACCTCATCTGTCTGAAGATTAGAGTGAGAAGACACAAAGCACAACCCTCGCCAATCTACACAGGGCACACAGCATAAACAAGAAACAAACTTTTGTTGTGATAAACCACTTAAGATTTTTGAGGTTGTTTGTTACCCAGCAGAACCTAACTTATACTGACTCCAAGAGGTTCTGCTTTGAACATGATCAGCTATCACAACCATGATCCAGAGAGCAGGAACTATGATTGCCAGGGAACTACCAAGCCGTAGCTGTTTCCATGGTTACCACCACAGCTGAAGCCAGACAACAGAAGAAAAGAACAAACAGTGAACATGGAGTCCAGCTGCTACCAACATTCACATTTATTGGCAGCACAAAAACCTCAGGGCAAACAAAAAGAATGGTCTTTGCCTCCCTACTACCTTCAAAATCTCAAGGTCATCCCCTGGCCAGGACCTGAAATTCCATCAAGAATCCAAATGGCCAGAGAGACAGGAGAATGTGGATTTTAGCTTATTCACCCACATGAGGGAGGAGTATGGGGACAGAGAAGGTGATGGACACCAGTACCAAGCACGAGATTCTCAAAGCTTGCTCCAGGGACCCTCTGCCCCAGAGACAATGGGGGTGCATACCACCAGATGCCAAAAGTACGTAATCAGAACCCCAGCAGGCTTGGCACCTGCATTTTTACAAGGACCTTGAATAATCCTCATACACACTGTAGCTGAGGTCCTCTTGACCATGGCCAAGACGATTTGTCTATAAAAGAGACAAAAAAAGAAAAGAAAGAAAAGAGAAGAAGGAAAAAAAAAATCCAAAGCAAAATGGCTTCTACATGAAAATTACTTTACTATTTTTATAGAAAGAAAAGCAAAGAAATTTATCCTGTAAATTGCATGTTTCTTACATAGTTTTAAGTCATATTAAAGTTGGAGATCATGAAAATTTCATTTAGACCTCAAAAAAAAAAAAAAACAAAACTCTTTTGTCTCACAAACAAAGATGATAAAGCACAGACAGGTTAACAAGTTTGCTTAAGATGAATATTTGTAGTGAGACCAAAGAAATGACTGAAAAATCAAATAAATTAGATTTACTCTCAGAAGTCAAGTCTATTCACCAGCCACCTGATTATTACCTGCAGAGAAAACAAATCTTGGGACAGCCTTCATCCAAAATCTGCAAACAGCTAGGCCTCAAGGCACAGTCATATTCTTTTATTATATACTATGTACTCCTTTACCATTTGAGCTAACATCTAAACTTGGGGAGATTTCACATAAAAATCTGTATATCCCGTTGCTTTTGAAAAATTAAAAGAGCTGACCGTTTGGGGCCCACACTCCCAACCAGCTCCTCTGGAAAGAAGTTCCCAAACCCCTGCCCGACCTCCAGGGGGACACTCTCCAGTTTGCTTCAACTCCCACCAGTCCCATGAATTTCAGACTGAGGATCAAGGTCCGTTTATCACCATGCTTGTGATATTATTATACATGCTTGTGATATTATACTATTAAGGAACATTTCTCCAGCTCTATGTCAATCAAAAGTATAGTAACAAATGTAGCCAGTGATGCTGTTTGAGTTCTTAGACCTTACCATTTCTATTTTATTTTATTTTTATTTTATTTAATTTTTTGTTGTTTATTTTATTTTTTTGCCTGCCTGGCCACTAGGGACAATTTGCCACTGCGGCCAGAGAGCATCTGGTGGCTTTTCTGCCCTGAGGACAAATCTGTGGCACAGGGTCTGAACTCTGACTGAGGAGAGCCCCCACCTGGTCACCTGCAGAACAGCAGCCCGGAGAGCTCACTATTTTTGTCTTCTGGCAGGCAGGGCGGTTAGGCTGCTGCTCCGTACAGAACACCACAGCGCTGTGTTTGAGGTAATTAGTCTGGCTCTAGAATTAGCAGTTAAATAAATGTTAATGAACAGCTGTTCCCAATAAACAGGATAAATTGAAATTAATAATTGCCGTATTCATTTAACAAATGAATTACCCACTTTTTAAATACACCGACATAATGTGTCGTCTCCTGCCAAGCCAGGCCGGTCTAACAGAATTTATTTAGTGGCAAAACTGGGCAGATTGGGAACGTAGGAGGGCAGATACTTGCCACCCAAGAAAACTGAGGAGTGCTTTGTTTGCTTCTACTTTAAAAAGTAAAAATAGCTGATCGGCTAAGATCCAAGCACAAGGGAAGAGAGAGTAATTGTTTTTTGCTAAAAGTAGGATACAGTTTTGCTGGTGTTTCCCAAAGGGATTTGGTTCTGAGACCCTCACCTTTATTTTTTTTTATTGAAGGCACTACTTGCTCATGAATCTTTAAGATTTTATTTATTTATTTGACAGACAAAGATCACAAGTAAGCAGAGAGCCAGGCAGAGAGAGAGGAAGGGAAGCAGGCTCCCCGTCAAGCAGAGAGCATGCAGGGCTCCATCCCAGGACCTGGGATCATGACCCAAGCCGAAGGCAGAGGCTTTAACCCACTGAGCCACCCAGGCGCCCCTTGTTCATGAATCTTTAAGGAACCCAACTGGGTAGTGTCAAAGAAGTAGAAACCCGCTAGAAATCTTGAGTTCCCAAGCAGTGAGAAGGGCCAGAGCTTGGCGGGGGAGGTGGGGAGGCCCTCCGGTCCTGACTATGCCCATTACCTCAGCTTCCCCATACGCCCAAGGGAAACGATTTCCTCACAGGATTATGGTGAGCTTCGCCTGAGATCCTATAGGTCAAACTGCGTATTTATTTGCCAGATAGCAGTTGCCTATTACATATTCATTTTCCCCTACACCTCAAAGGAAAAAGCTGGTTCTAAGGAACCAAGCTGCAAACAAATTACACCTTGATCTACCTGACCCTCTGCATTCCTCGTTCACATAAGCACCATTCACTGTGTCAGACTCTTCCAAGCAGAGATGCGAATGTGAACAAAGGACTCAGGTGTCCTCATGGGGCAGACACGCCGGTGATGCGTGAGGACTTGCAGGTGAGGACCCTCCAGGGAGTAGAGGAGGTCAGGGGCAGAGGGGCCACATGGCTGTCACTGGGATAACAGATCGGGGGAGGAAACACCTCCCTCCAAGGACCCAAAGCCTGCCTTGAGAAGATCTCCAGGAATGGCATTCCAGAGAAAGAACATAGGTAAAGATCTTGAAATGAGAACATCTAACATATTCCAGCAAGAAAATAAGTGTCAGAGTAAAAGGACACTGTATGATTTCCATTTTTGAAAGGCCACTCCTTCTGTGTGAGACAAAGGCAGCAGGGAAGAGGGGTTAGGAGGCTCTTGCATACAGTGGCTTCTACATAGGTTCTCCAGAAATTGCCACGACCTACCCCACTCCATGCAAAGGGACCTTCACCTGCCCAGGAAATGCCCTAGCACACAGAGTTTACTATGCAATATGAGGTCCATATTGACAGAAGGTGCTCGGGCAAGTACTAGCTGAGTCCCCCACTCTCTTCCCCACTAGGAGCTGACCCTGAAAGCAAGGACAGGGCTGTCTGCATGGCCCTTAACCCTCCCATTCACTCCTTTGTCCCTTTCCCTACTCACAGCAACCACAACGCTCATTATCAGAGTGCTGTGCATATGGGGACAGTCAAAATGGTTGTGTTTAAAATGTTCAATGGCCACAGGCTTGTGCAGCATTTCAGGTTGCTGTAAGAGATCTTAGCCAGCCTTGTTTGAATCCCGACACTGCCATTTCTCCCTGGGAAACACTGGCCAATTTACTTCCTCTCCTTGGTATGTCCTTTTCCCCGTCTTTGGAGGTGGGGAGGAAGGTCCCTATCTACTGAGGTCAACAAAACACGTAAGATCTTTGGACATAAGCATGTCAAGCATATAGGAAATGCTCAGTAAGCGTGAGCTGGTACTAACGGGCTCTCAGGACACAGAGTTCTCTGATCGACACAAATCCTGTTGCCCCCATGACCCAGATGTAGCTAGGCAGCTCAAAACTAGAAACAAAGTTAGTGGTAAAATTGCTTAACAGACAAGAAGTTTGGAGTTGTAGATAAAAACTAATTTACCTATCTACCGGCAAAATCTTTAGTCTCAACAGGCATTTCTTTGAGGCCGGTATAAGGGGCCCCAAACCTTCCAGAAATGTAACATCCAGTATAGGCAAAGGTAAGTGAGGTAGTACTCTCCCCTACAGAGAGAGGAGGACTGGATAGCCAGCTCGGAGGCGAATCCGGCCTTACCAGATACCCTGTGAACGTGCGTCAAATTCAACTCACCAATTTCACTTCTCAGGCTGTCTTCCAGAAGACACCTGCTAGGGTGTGAAGAGTTACGTCCTCCCCAAATTCACATGTTGGAATCCTTCCACCCACTGTGATGGTGTTAGGTGGTGGGGTCTCCGGGAGGTCATCTGTGGTGAGGTCGTGAAGGTAGAGCTCTCATGAAGGCATTTGGTGCCCTCGGAGACCTCACGGAGCTTCCCAGCTCCGCCTACCACGTGAGGACCCAGCAAGGTGTTGGGAGCCTGCAGCCTGGGAGAGAGCCCGCAGCAGAACCAGACCATGCTGCCCCCTGATCCCGAACTTCCAGCCTCCAGAAATGTGAGCAATAAGAGCCTTTTGTGTGTAAGCCACTCAGTCTGCCGATTTGATACAGCAGCCTGAATAGACTAAAAAAAACACACAAATATGCACAAGAAAACCTCATCTGAGGGTGTTCGTGGCCACACTACTAATAGTGAAAAGCTGAAGAGAACCTAAGTGATTTCCCCCAGAGAAAGAGCTCAACAAGTCACAATATTTTGGTGATGTGGAATACTATGCAACCATGAAAAACACACAGACCCGTGTGTCCTAACATGTTACAATCTCTAAAACATATTGTTTCAGGAAAAAAGAAGATGAAAAATCCTATGTGTGATATGATCAATAAAAATAATGCTACCTACTTTTATATACACACGTTTGCCTGACGGAATTGCCAGTTGCCTTCTCTGCTGTTTTTTCATAACAGAATTGTGACTTTACTTATTGTAGCAATGAATTTGCCTGAGAGACTACAGTTCCTGGCATCTCTTGCAAGTCAATATAGCCCTAATGACTAAATCCGGGTCAATGAGCCATAATCAGAAATAAGGGCAAGTAAGAACCCCCCCTTCTTTCCTCATCTGGCCTTGGATGTGGAGAGAATGAAATAATGCTCTTGCCATCATATTGGCCCAGGAGGTGACCCTGAGGATGGAGAGAATGGACAGGGGCTGGCAGACAGGTGCCTGGGTCCCTGATGACACCGTGAGAGCCTGGACTGCTGCATCCAGACTTTCCTTATGTGACAAAGAAACGTCCAGCTTACTTGGGCTATTTTTATTTGAGTTTCCCTATCACAGACAGCCAAATCTAAATCCTCAGCAACGCAGAAGCCAAATCCAACCATGTACAGAGATACACACTCAACTAATTTCAATCATCATCTCTGGGGAAAGGACGGCAAGGCTGCAGTCACAGACAGAAGGCCAAGGAAAACCCAGCTCCTTCCTATTTCTTGTTTTGGAATTCATTCATTGTATCTATACATCTAAGAAATGATTTAAAGTAAAAGGACATCATCCTTGTTAAATGAAAACGAGGGGCGCCTGGGTGACTCAGTCATTTAAGCCTCTGCCTTTGGCTCTGGTCATGATCTCAGGGTCCTGGGATCGAGCCCCACATTGGGTCCCTTGCTCAGTGGGAGGCCTGCTTCTCCCTCTGCTGCTCCCCTTGCTCAGGCTCACTCTATCACTCTCTCTCTCAAATGGATAATTAAAATCTTTTTTTAAAAAAATGAAAACAAGAGAACAAGGCAGAGCCTGAGGAAGCAGCAGCTGGCAGGGCTTAGGGCCTCAGGTGCCACGGAGCTGTTTCTCACTGAGCTGCCATGCCACAGCCACAGAAGGGCTGGCCCGTTTCAGCAACCACCTCCCCAGGGGACTCTTACCCACACTGTCAGCCGGGTTGTCCCATCACACACACCACACCTGCGGACTGACCGCCAGAAACCACCCAGCAGGCAATAAGCTTGGTTCCTTCCAGATAAATAGGAATCCCGGATGAGATATCTGCAGAGCTTTGTCGTCGCTGAATCATTAGGTCCCCAAAGGTGAAAGTCCGGTTCATTCACTTCCCCTGTCAGAAGCATTTTGTCTCTCACCATCACTATTTCTAAGTCAGAGGGTGGCGTATGGATGTCGCAAAGATGACGTCACATCGGGTTTCTCCTGTGCAGCAAGAGCAATGCCCTACAATTCCATCCTGAGTCAGCCGAGGGCCTGGGAAGAGGGTGGGACCTACATACTCTGCTGCTTCTGTGGACCCCCCCCCCCCAACCAACAGAGACAAGGGAAGCAAACGGAGTCCGTCACCAAGATTTCACATCCACAGTCAGCTCACATTCACCAAGAAGCCCCAGATGTCTCAACAACAGAGCAGAAACGAAGAGCAATTTTTCCTGATTCCAACGTGTCTGACCTCTTTTGCTCCCGATTTGGCAAAACCCCAACCCTAAAGTACCAACCATCAACATCCTCTACGCGCACACCTGGAAAGCCTCACCCGAGCAGGTTGGAATCATAGTAAATCAACCTCCCCGCTCTCCACAAGGCTTTGGACCAGCCCCAGCAATTCCACTGTTTCGGAATGACCACATCCTCGCACGTTCTAAGTCTCCCATCTTCCAGCTTCAGTCCCCCTGCTCCCCAGAAGTCTCTATTAGGACAACAGTGCGAGGCAGCACCTCCCCGCCTGCCACCGCAAATGGAAAACCTCCTGCATCGTCGCCAGGTTCGGCACAGTCATGCCCAAAGCAATTGCCACCTATCCGGGGAACTCACCTTTTCTTTGCCTCTCCGCCATGCCTCCCAGCACACGTTTACTCCAGGGAGGGGAAGAGCTGGTGCTGTTGAGGGGAGACGGGGTCTCCCAAGAAATATCAGGCCAAGTTTCCCAGAAGAAGCGGTGCTTCTGAAAGATCTGAAGGAGGAGGAAAGGCAGCTTGGGAAAGAGGGGGAAAGCCTCTTCCCGGCAGTGGGCATGCGCAGGCCTGATGTCAGAATAACATGTTCACACAAGACTTTCAAATTCACCTGTTAAAATCACCCATGCATTTTGACTTACAAAAGTAAATCCTGAAGAAGCAAAGTCTTCTGGGCACTTTCTTAACAACCAAGTCATCTTTAGCTAGTAGCTGTCTTCATCTGTTCAGGCTGTTGCAACAAAATACCGCAGACTGGGAAGCTCAGAAACAGAAATGGACTGGATGCTGCGGTCCGTTATCAGGGCACCGCGTGGTCAGATGAGGGCTCTCTTCTGGGTGGTAGACTTCCTCTCATTGTAATGGGAATAATCACATTCGGGAGGGCTCCACCCTCATAACCTAATCACCTTCCCCCCTAAAACCATCACCTTGGGAGTTAGGATTTCAACATGAGTTGGGGAAGGGGGAAGGGGAAACACAGACATTCAGACCATAGCAGTAGCCAACACACACATGTGGCTAGTCCAATTAAAATTTAAAAGTTTAATTAAATAATTTAATAATTTAATTGAAAGTTTAATTAAAAATCACAACCAAGTATTCAGTTCCTTAATTGCACTAGCCCATTTCCTACCGGGCACTACAAAAGGTGAACATTTCCATCACCACAGAAAATACTACAGGGCACCGCTGATCTATACCACTGGGAGCAGAAGAGTGCATCCAAGATTCATAATATTTATTTGTTTTTATTTTTAAATGTATTGTTTGGTTAATTATAGGAAGACTAGTTAACTCATGGTCTTTGGTTAGTATCACAAATTTAGTGATCCATATTCTTCTACAAACATGTTAACATATGCTATATGCTATTTTCCTTACAAAGTCAAGTTGTTTCCAAGACGATAACTCTTTAAGCCAACCCCTGAATATTACAGAAAAGTTCTTTGCCCTTTTTAAGTGAACACTTAAAAGTTTACCTTTATGCTGGAAAGATGAGCAATGGAGATTTCATTCAAATTATATGTTTTCCAGGGTGCCTGGGTGGCTCAGTGGGTTAAAGCCTCTGCCTTCGGCTCAGGTCATGATCTCGGGGTCCTGGGATCGAGCCCCACATCGGGCTCTCTGCTCCGCGGGGAGCCTGCTTCCTCCTCTCTCTCTGCCTGCCTCTCTGCCTAGTTGTGATTTCTCTCTGTCAAATAAATAAAATATTTTAAAAAATTATATGTTTTCCTGTGTCATTATCCTCTAGCCTTTCCTTTATGTCTCTAATATAAGATCAAGAATAACCCAAATTCAAAAACACTTATATAGGGGCACCTGGGTTGCTCAGGTCATGATCTTGGGGTCCTGGGATCAAGCCTTGCTCTAATAAATAAAACCTTTTTAAAAAAAAATTTTTTTAAGGCACCTGGGTGGCTCAGTAGGTTAAGCCTCTGCCTTTGGCTCAGGTCATGATCTCAGGGTGCTGAGATCGAACCCCGCATCGGGCTCTTTGCTCAGCGGGAAGCCTGCTTCCCCGTCTCTCTCTGCCTGTCTCTCTGCCTGCTTGTGATCTCTCTCTCTCTGTCAAATAAATAAATAAAATATTTTTTTAAAAAAATTTTTTAATGCTTCTGTTAATATCCCCTTTACTCAGCCTTTCTCATCGTGTGCCAGAGAGCTTACGGCTTGTGGCTTCAACTTTAACTCAAGCTCTATTCCAGGGTTTAAAACAGTTTCATTCCAAAGCTGAGAGGAAGAAAATGTGGTCTACACATTCATGGCCAGGTGGCTAGGGGGCAGAGCAGAGGACATGGTTAAGATCAATCAGAAGAGCAGGCAGGGACCAGGCTACAGAGAGTTTTCACTTTAACCTCATGAGCAGTCAGAAGCCACTGAAGCATTTCAAGAGTAAAAAGGAACACGGAAGCAGGAAAAACTTGACCAAATTCGAGTTGCTGCACAGATAGAAAGAACAAAGAACCATCTGGAGGAAGACCAAAGTAAATGTGGACAGATCTGTGAGAAGGCAGGAGCAGCAGGACGTGAGGGTCAACACTGGGGCATCAGCCAGAGGGTCACCACGCTCCCCAAGTCGCAAGTCAAGAAACCATACTGACTTGGATGCAAACAGTCAGGGGAAACGAGACAGAATATGTCAGAGACAAACAATCCCACTAACCTAGATTGCATGGTCATTCCCACAACAGGAGACGTGTTGGAAATATTTAGCAATTATAAATACTTATAAACACTCAAAAAGGAATTTGTTGATGGAGAATTCTTGACTAAGAGCTCAACTCCCATGTCAGGATTCCAAAACAAAAGTTTATCATCACCTTGAAATTTTAATCTCCTCATGATTCAGAGCTGTGTGACTTTCCCCTGAAATATTAAAACAACTCTACCTTTGTTTTCTCTATGCCACTCTCCTCCCTTATAAAGAAAGACGATGGTAATTTCCTTTCCTAAAAAGAGGAGTAAGTCTGGACCATTTATAATCCTAGGATTCTATACGTCCTGGTAGACCACAGGGCAAATTCAGCTCACGAACATGTGTTTTTTTTTGTTGTTTTGGGGTTGTTTTTTTTTTTTTTTTGCTTTTTGTTTTGTTTTGTTTTTTGTTTTTGTCTGAATGATGCTTTAAAAGAAATTAAGAACTTTTTTTGAGTCACAAAATTTCACAAAGAAATCTGGACCTTCTTCTCTTGAAAAAGCACATCTGACCAAAAATGGGGCTTTCTTCATACAAGGCAACCATTAGCTAGCAATGAGTGCAACCTAGTCCTTTGAAACTTAGAACCCTGCTCGGATTCACAGAAGTCTCTACCGCCCACACCCTATATAGGTATTAGAATTCGCAGGGGTTACACAGCGTTTGTGGCCTCAGCAGCAAGGTGCTGCTGTCCCTCGCCCTCTGCTGGCAAATCCGTGCAACTGCACAAAGCTACCGCCGTCCAGTCTGCTCTTTACCAGCTGCAATTAGGTCAGCCTCTCAGAAACAAAATTCTCTTTCGCCGTATTCCCGAACTTCTTCTAGCATCACAGGGTAGGCGTTCAAGAAATACAAACTGAATTTGACCTTAACAGACAACCGTTTAAGAAGTGAACGCTCATGCCAAACATACAACTTGCTCTCTTATTACAGTTAAGATTTGTGAAGAAAATTCAGAATTGTGACATTTGTATAACAAGGTCTTGTGGGGTTCCCCCCCCAAAAGAGTCTGTTTGAAATAATTTCCCCTGGTATTCCTGAATAAGATTAACACATATCGGGGCGCCTGGGTGGCTCAGTGGGTTAAAGCCTCTGCCTTCGGCTCAGGTCATGATCTCAGGGTCCTGGGATTGAGCCCCACATTGGGCGCTCTGCTCGGCAGGGAGCCTGCTTCCCCCTCTCTCTGCCTTCTTGTGATCTTTCTGTCTGTGAAATAAATAAATAAAAATAAAAATCTTTTTTAAAAAAAGATTAACACATATCAATTTGGTCCTCAAGTTTAATGAGCAACACTGCATTCACCTACCCTAAAGACTGGATGCTTACCTTCTTGTCCCAACATGGCTCAAAGGAGCAGGCACAAAAAAGGGACCAAAACACCAGAGGCTCTTTGTCCCTGAACTCATGCCAAATGCAGCTCTCCAAGCAAGGCATTATCACTACCTTACAAGACCTTCCCAATCAGCATGCAAAGATTTTTATAGCCCACTCCAACTTAACACACTTTGACAGCTCAATTTTTTTTTATTTTTATTTATTGACTATGTTTTTTAGGTAAACTCTCTCCCCAAGGTGGGGCTTAAACTCACAACCCCAAGATCAAGAGTCAGAGGCTCCACCAACTGAGCCAAACAGGCTACCCCGGCAGTTCTATTTTGAAAGACATATATTTAATTAGAGATTTCTGCTCTATTTTTACTACCATTCTCTTCCCTCTAGAAGATAAAATATGACAGGAAAGCCAAGCAATGCTTGGATCCCACCCTGCAAGTTAATCACCACATTCCTAACTAGCAGCTGAACAGCCCAAAAATGTAAAATGTCAAATATTTTGCAGCTGAATTGGAAACCTAAAGGTAATTTGCCAAGTGCACCCAGTTAAAGACTCCTGAGGAAACACAATAAACCCCCAAACCAATTTAGCAAAGCTGAAAAGTCTAATGCTCACAGAAACCATTTCATGCAGAACAAGTACAACCTGGGGTCCCAGCAGAGCTCTGGCCCATTAAGCAATTAATCAATCTCAAAGAATAGTTTGTCTTCAACTACATCTTTTTGCTTATGAAGAACATGTTTTCACCTTTTAAACTACCAGTTTCCTGGGAGTCCCCGAGACCCTTAGAGGAGACCCACGAGATCAAAACCCTTTTCTAATAATACTAAAATGTTATTTGCCTTTCTTAGTCTCCTGCTTTCATGAGTGTACAATGGAGTTTCCTAGAATCTCCATGATGAATGATACTTCAACAGACTGAGAAGTGGATAGGAGAATCCAGCTCTCTTCTATTGAACCAGGCGTTAAGGAGATTTGCAAAGACATACAATATTCCACACAGCTCACTAGAATTTTCTTCTTTTAGAAAGTGTTGTTATAAATGGCTAACAGACACATGAAAAAATGTTCATCATCACTAGCCATCAGGGAAATTCAATTCAAAACCACATTGAGATGCCACCTTACACCAGTTAGAATGGCCAAAATCAAAAAGACAGTAAACAAGTGTAGGAAAGGATGTGGAGAAAGGCGAACCCTCTTACACTGTTGGTGGGGATGCAAGTTCATGCAACCACTTTGGAAAACAGTGTGGAGATTCCTTAAGAAATTAAAAACAGAGCTTCCCTATGACCCTGCAATTGCACTACTGAGTATTTACCCCAAAGATACAGATGTAGTGAAAAGAAGGGTCATCTGTACCCCAGTGTAGATAGCAGCAATGGTCATAGTGGCCAAACTGTGGAAAGAACCAAGATGCCCTTCAGCAGATGAATGGATAAAGAAGATATGGTCCATATATATAGTAGAGTATTATGCCTCCATCAGAAAGGATGAATATCCAACCTTTGTATCAACATGGATGGGACTGGAAGAGATTACGCTGAGTGAAATAGCAGAGAGTTAATTATCGCTTGTTTGTGGAGCATAGGGAGTAACACGGAGGTCATGGGGAGATGGAGAGGAGAAGGGAGTTGGGGGAAATTCGAGGAGATGAAGCATGAGAGACTGTGGACCCTGAGAAACGAACTGAGGGTTTGGAGAGGAGAGGGTGGGGGGTTGGGTGAGTCTGGTGGTGGGTATTAAGGAGGGCACGAGTTGCATGGAGCACCGGGTGTGGTGCATAAACAATGAATTCTGGGACACTGCAAAGAAATTTTAAAAATAAAAATTTTTAAAAAGAGAAAGTGTTACTTCTTACAAAAAAAACTACTACTTATGTTAACCTATCATTAAATGAATTAATATTTTTAAAATTTCTCAGCTTTTAGTTTCCAATAAGATCAATATTGGCAGATATAACCCACAACAAAAACTCTAAGCGGGGGAGCTCAATAATTTTGAAGAGTGTAAAGGAATCCTCAGACCAAAAGATTTCAGGCCCACTGTTTTAAACAGATTTCCTATTGTTTATTGGATTAAGCAAGAATTCTGAAGACTGGTTTCTTCTTAAATAATCTTTTTTGCAGCACAAATGAAGAGGGGTCAAGTTTGAGAATTCAGCCCTTAAAGCTCCTCCAAGGCCTCGGCCCTCGGCCCCCACCTGCCAACCCTACAGTCTTCAGGTCTTCTGTTGAGGCATTTCCATTCCACCTGCTTGCTCCAACACCGTGCTGCAGGAGGATTACAGTCATCATGACCCAGCCTTTTTTCCACTGAAGAGCATTTACCATTCACCAGACAGACAGCCTTCAAGATCTCATTAAGAAGAACTCAGAACAGTGCCTGGGACGTGTGAGCCCTCATTCAATGTTGACAGTGACGGTGGTGATGGCTGCCTTACAATAATCCAACGTCTTCTTCACTTACAGCTGAGGAAGCCGAAGCACTTGTCACTTTTTCAAGGGCACACGGCTAGGGATCGGCAGAACTGGGATCCCAGCGCAGCTCTATCTGAATCTCAAGTCCAAGAGCTCAACACTTGTCCTCTGTGCCAGCGTTTCTCACACTTTACGGTGCACATGAATCAGCTGAGGTCTTAGGAAATGCAGATTCTGACTCTGTGGCTATGGGGTGGGACCTGGGGTTCTGCATTTCTAACAAGCTCCCAAGAAGACCAAAGCTTCTGGTCCTCAATGCACAATTTAGAAGGCTGTACACCTGCCCTCTCATAAGCATCTTTAACCTTTTTTTCTCGGTGTTCGTTTTCCTCTCTCTATAATGAAATGTCTTTATCATAATTAAAAGTATTTTTTGTCTTTGTTCCCTTCAACAATAGTCCCTCGCCTTCATGCCACCCCTGTTTTTGCCAGTTACTCACTGGCACTCAACAACAACCTGGAGAACACAATGTTCACGCTGTTTTCCATCCGCTGAGCCAGTACCTCCGGCTACCACCAGGGGGCGATGCGTGCTCAACAGTCGTTCAGGCTTAGCAGCCGCGTCCTCTTGATAGAGCTGAGTTACTGCACTGTAGATTACATGAACTTCTACTAAAAATGGATGGGAACTGGAAAAATCAAACTGCGGTGGTGACCGGAAGTACAGGTCTCAAACACAGCACAAATGAAATAGCAAAAGACATCAGTAAGCATGCCAAAATGTATTCAAAAGTATCAGGCTTTGTTGGAGTGGAGGCTTTATTTTTTTTTTTTTAAAGATTTTATTTATTAATTTTGACAGAGAGAGATCACAAGTAGGCAGAGAGGCAGGCAGAGAGAGTGAGAGGGAAGCAGGCTCCCTTCAGTGCAGAGAGCCCGACGTGGGACTCGATCCCAGGACCCCGAGATCATGACCTGAGCCGAAAGCAGCGGCTTAAACCACTGAGCCACCCAGGCGCCCCATGGAGGCTTTATGACAGTCATTGGTGTTTGTCCATATAAGTCAAAAAACAAGACCAAGAAGTTATTTGACTCCCGGGCGCCTGGCTGTTGGTAGAGCAGGCGACCCTTAATATCACCCTTAATAACTCAGGTGAGTCCAAGCCCCACACTGTACATAGAATTTGCTTAAAAAACAAGACAAAACAAATTTTTTAAAAACTTGTCTGATTTTAGGAAGTATGTCAAGTATTAATTCTAAAGACAAGTTACTGGGTATTTTATAGTATTTATTAATAACTAAATAGTAATAAATAATAAGCATAATAAATACTCTGAACAGAATTCTGCCTGATGGAATCTAATAGGATCCCATTCACAACTGGGTACATATATATAAGTTTGTTTGTAAATATGCAGAAATAAATATATGGAAGCATCTTCACCAGATGAACTGTTTTCTAGAAAACAGGACTGCAGTTGAAAGGAGATTCTAATGAGAAAATCTCTAGATTCTAGTCATTATCACAGGAGAAATAACTAATTCACTAGTTATTTCTAATAACTAATTATTAGACTAATATACTAATAACTAATAGTTATTTCTAATAACTAACTGTTTCTGTGTCTATTATACAATTTCTACCATTCCCCAGGAGCTGATCCCATAGCTCCCCTTGGTAATTCATTACCTAGGGTTACGGTTATTAGAAAATTTATTTTGAAGACACATTAATGTTTTGGAGCTCAAATGCCAAAGATAGGCCACCTGAGGTCAAATCCGAGGCCTATCACTTACTGACTACATGACTTTGAATTAGTTACTTCATGAAATGAAGTGCTCAAGATTCAGTGAGCAAAGCCTTTATAATGGATAATGTGAAGAACCCCAAGATTCAATATTCAGTTGTCCAGGTAACCCCAGTACCCACTTGATACAGGAAATGCAGGTGACTGTAGCAAGATTTAAACCCAGTTCAATCATCTCCAGCATCATGAGGCATTAATGGGCAAGAATGGCTCTCTGGTAATCGCTAAGTTTGGTTCTAAGTAAGGAACATACACAAGGTTGACAGGAATGGCCTGACTCCAATCAGTGACATAAAATCCTTAAAAAATCCCTTCCTCCCAAACTTATACCCAGTCCCATAAAAACATGTGACAGAACACTCAGCAGCCATTTCAAAGATGTAGATCCATTGTTCCAAGTTATTTATGAGAGAATATGAAAAAGCAAATTTACATCTCTACAAAATTACATACAATATATATTTGAAAATATGCATATAAAGTCATCTGGGAGGTGTCACATCTCATTTCTCCCAGACAGCCTTCCCTGAGAAACCCAGGAACTTCCTGCCTCTGAGCTTTTAACCTCTTTTCTAGATTCTGTCAGTGACTGATATACTCTGGAATTTCAGAAATGCACCTCAGGGACCTCAATAGTAAGTGAAGAGAGCTCAGATAATAGGACCATGATTCACTCAACTCCTGCTTCATTATATCTATTGCAAATTTTGGGCTCCTGCCTAAGATTTCATCTGAAAAAAGGTTTTCCATAGCTAAATTAAGAGTCAGCCCCATTGACCACAGTATTAACTTGGTACTTGCTTTGCATTTCCATTGGTATTGTCTTATGTAACACAACGGATGATCATTCATCAAAGTACATACTGTGTCCCCAAAGAG
Organism: Meles meles; assembly: GCF_922984935.1. NCBI lineage: Eukaryota > Metazoa > Chordata > Mammalia > Carnivora > Mustelidae > Meles > Meles meles. The sequence continues at coordinate 99,950,447 of NC_060068.1, forward strand.
ATTGACTTCAAAGACTTTATAAGATCTTAGTCCTACTGCTCTGATTTACCCACAGTTATATAGAATGGCTTCATAGATTTTTTTAAAAGGTTTTATTTATTTGAGAGAGAGAGACAGAGATAGTGAGAGAGAGCACAAGCATAGAGGAGAGGGAGAAGCAGACCCCCCGCTGAACAGAGAGCCAGATGCAGGACTAGGTCCCAGGACTCTGAGGTCATGACCTGAGCCGAAGGCAGACGCTTAATGACTGAGCCACCCAGGCACCACCAGCTTCACAGATTCTTGTTGAACAATTAAGAATGCTTCCACTAGGACATCCATGTTTACAGGACACAGTCAGCTAACCAACAACCAAAATAGTGTATCAAAGACTGGAACTTGATGGTCTACAGATCTCCACTGGCTTTTCTCATGACAGCTAAATTCCTGTTTTACTGTCATCTTCCACCCAAAAGCACATCCTTCGCAGAAGCATTTGAGAGAGGGCGAGTCTGAGCACACACGAGTAGGGGGAGGGGCAGAAGGAGAGGGAGAGGCAGGCTCCCCGCTGAGCTGGGAGCCCAAAGTGGGGCTCCATTCCAGGACTCCATCCCAGGATTTCACCATGACCTGAGCCAAAGGCGGTCGCTTAAAGGACTGAGCCACCCAGCACCAACCCCCATAGGAAATTTACAGTTCAGTCCCTTAGCTATCCTAACAGCATTTCAAGGGCTTAGTTGCCACAGGTATCTGGTGGCTACAGTATTGGAAAGTACAGATACAGAAGATTGCCATCACAGATAACACTATCAAGGCCACCAAGTTCATCATTTCATAAAGTGTTCTGAAGAACACTAATATAGTAAGATGCTATAAGGCTGACTAAGTTCATTCTAGAAAATTCCGCACCCACACCCCCTGCCTTACATATCAGAATATTAATATCAGGGAACCTTAGGACTCTAACTCTAGCATCACACAGATGTGAGTTTGAATTCTAGCACTATCACTTACAGCAGTGTGACCTTGAACAAGTCATTTACCTTTGAGCCTCGGTTTGAGAATAACCGAATTCCTTAGTATTGTCACGATAATGAGATAATACACATAAAATTTAGGGAAGTGTTTCACAAATATGAAAGTCTCAACAAATGTCAGCTCTAACCACCAACCTTTTTTATTTTTTAAGAACACACAGAAGAGAATAACCCCCCTCCCACCAAAGATGCCTGTGCCCTAGGAACCTGTGAATATTGGTTACATGGCAAAAAAGGACTTTACATGGCAAAAAAGGACTTTTCAGATGTGAGGTAAGGATTTTGAGATGGGAACATGACCCTGGATGATCTAGTGGCCACGATGTAATCACAGCGGTGCTTTCAGTGAGGGAGGGAGGCAGTAGGCTCAGAGTCAGAGAAGGAGACGCCATAAGAAAACCAGAGGGGGTTTTGGAGGGAGATGTTGTGTTGCTGGCTTTGCAGATGGAGGACAGACCACAAACCAAGGAAAGCAGGTGTCTTCTAGGAGCTGGAAAAAATAAGGATTCTCCCCCATAGCTCCAAGAAAGAACTCAACCCTGCTGACACTTGACTTTAGGAATTTCGATCTCCAGGACTGTAAGGTGGTTTATACTGTTTTAAGGCGCTAAGTTCATGGTAATTTATTATAGCAGGAATAGGAAACCAATAGAGAATACAAGCATAGAGGAGAGGGAGAAGCAGACCCCCCGCTGAACAGAGAGCCTGAAATCATCTGTCAAGGTACTGATGTCCCACTGAGAGTCTTACCTGGTAAGAGGAGCTGGAACCAGAATCAGGAATCCATGGTGTAGTTTAGTTCCACCGGTAACCCATTGTGTAACTACTATCAGGTCAAAATCTCTGGGGTGCTTTACTTTCTTCTACAAAGTGATGATAATATCCATTCCTTTACCTAATTAAAAAAATTATGACAGTAAAAATTAGAGACCTACTTCATGAGAGTAATTCCAACTTGCATATTTCAACTCTTATCAATTACAAGTACTCAGCACGGGGGTAAAATAATGCATAAAGTAGAAAAGTTTTAGAAGAATGTCCTGAACTTTCACCAAGGATTTATAATGAAGGGCTGAAAAGATTAATTTTTTGTATGTTAACACACTCAGCCTCAAAGCTCCCCAAACCAACATTGTATGTACCCAGTTGAAATATTTGGAATCAAGTCCTTGCCTTCCTTCCCCTCCATCCAAACATTTCAAAGATTTGCAGTGTGATATTTAGTCATTAAGGATGTTAACAAGATTTTTTAACTTTTTATCCCTCCCAGAGTCAACAGGAAGGACAAAACCTATAGCTCAGCTCACAAGAGCTGCTCTCCCGTCTTTAAAAGAAAGGCAATTCCCAAACTCAGGGATGACAACATCCTTTCTTTTTCCTTAACCTGACACAGGAAACCAGACGACCGCCATAGCTCTGAACACCGCGTATTCCTTCCCCAGCCGATCCTGGGCTGGGAGGTTTGTTGACGATGCCACGCGCCACCTGCTGGATTTGACGGTCATGGAAATGGTTCTAGTCAGTGCCGACGAAATCATCTCATCAGGATGGGCACCAAGGTGCCAAGAGTAAAATATCAAAAACCACTGAAGTGTACACTTGATGCAGCTGGTAAGGCATGTGAGTCATAGTTCAATCCAGTTCTTTTTTATAAAAAGAAGGTCAAAGAAATGGACATAGCAAAGGAATTGTGTTTTGTTTTCTTTAAATTAGATTTTCCTCTAAATGATGGGACCTGTCATTCTGTAAGAACCAACCACAAATAACACCCTATCAAGACAAAGACCTGGAGCCAGGGATGGGCTGACTGTGTCCAAAGTAGGATTTTAACCTTTCTGTACCTAAAGAAATATTTCAGTCTTTTATCTGCTGAAAAGACTCTTCTTCTAAGACAGTGTGCACCAACAAAAAACCAGCACGTGTCATCTTCACTGTGGTGATGTCACTGTGGTGACATCAGTCCCTGAGACTCCAGGGTCTTTTTGACGGGGCCTCTCATTACATTATAACAAAGATCATAGCTACAATTATCATGTGCACTGTAACAACAGAAAAAAAACAACCTCTCAGGAAAGAAAAAAAAAGCTCAAAGAAAACACATCCCAATATGGACCACAGCTGTGTCCCAATGGGCCTAGGAGTGATTTTTTTCAAGTTCTGCTTAAATGGGCAAGGGGCATCCACGGCCTTCTCTTCCTACCATCCTCATGCTTCCCAAAGAGCCTTCACATTGACGTCCAAATTTTCTCCTCCATAAAAATCAAAACATGAATAATTTTTGTTAATAAACAAAAACAAAATCCATGGCAGGAAAAAGTGCAAGACGATGGGTAGAACAAGAAGCATCAGCCCAGCAGCCCACCAGCCTGCGCCCGGCTAGCCAGGGGCCAGGGGCCTGCATAGGACAAGTCAAGTCCACGGTCGGAGCAACACACAAGGCAGAGGGGTCTCTTTCAATTAGAACAGTCTCGTGTTTTCGGGGCAGGCTCCCAATCTCCAGACTCGCATTCTGTGGAATTTGAAATCTGCAGGACAGCCAGCGGGACCCTGGACTTCAGAGGCACATAACCAACAGCAGAAACAGGAGGAGGGGTGCTGTTTTGTAGGAGTGGCCCCTCTAGACCCAGCCAGACCTGGTCAACACTTACCTTAGAGACAGACTGCCACTCAGCTGGCATCTGCGGCCTGAAACAACCCTCCAAGACCCTAAATCCGCAGTAATGGGACGTGCCGGTCAGGAAGACCCACGGCCAAAGCGACTCCACACAAGCAAGGTGACTGTGGTCCCAAAAAATAGCATGACCAGGGCCCTGGGGAAAAGGAACCCTCCACACAGCAAAGCCGTCACCAACCGTGCTCAGTGACCCTCTTCAACAGTGGGAGCGGGAGTGAGGGGGCGGCAGGGCGTTGGGACCGCGGAGAGCTAACCTACAGAGCGGCCCGCAGCCGGGGCTGGGCAAGTTCAGTGAGTTCCCTGGCAGCAGCCCCCCCACCCCACCCCACCCCGCAAAGCCCAGCCCCACCCACTCTGCGCCTCCCCGAGCTGCACCTGCAGTGTTTCGAGCCTGCAAACCTGCAGGCAGATGGAGGCATTAACTCTCAAGGACCCGACGGCAACCCTGCTAACTTCTCCGGTAAGAAAGAGCTATTTTCTGCTGCTTGTCCTACAGGGACACCGAATACATGCATGCATGAACTCCACGAAGATCTAGCAGACGGGCAGGTAGGGGCAGGGCTGAGGTCCCGGCTGAGATGCCCCCCACCGACTCTTGGTTTGCTCCAGGGGCCCCTGCACAGGAAGGCCCCACCACAGCCAGCCTCTTACTGCCCTGTCCCTGAACTTTCCCGCCGGTTCACCCCTCCACCTGGATTGCGGGTCCCTAAGAAAAGAGACTCTTCCATCACCTGGGGGGCCAAGGTCTAGCACGGATGTTTAGGGCTCAGCGCAGAGGAGAGGCTCGGTAAATATTCACTGAAAGGAAAGTACACAAGCTTTGTATTCCCAGAGCCAAAGAGCTTAACACCTGTTGCTGAGCTGAACCCTACCAGTTTCAGAAACATGATGAACAGGAAGTACCCCCCCAGTTGATTCTTTAGGGGGACAGGATAGCACGCTCTTTGTGAACACCACCTCTGTGTCCCTAACTCTGGGGCCGGACCCACTGGGGTCCCAACTCTGTCATCTACTGGCTGTGTGATCTACAGACCCACAGGCAAATAATTTCGGGTCTATGTGCCTCAGAGTCCCCATCTGTAAGAAGGCGGTCGGAGCAGTGCCCCACTCCGGAACTGTCCTGAGGATTCCCTGCAGAACGTGGAGCCCCACGGTTGGCACTGAGGACTCCCCCAGTAAATGACTGCTAGTATCATTCACCATTTTCTGGACCCGAGCTGTCGGGTAAACCTGGCCCAGTCCTGGAAGAGATCCCACTCGGCTCTGCTTTTATCAAAAGCCACTTAGGCACACCTGAAACTTATGTAACACTAGGTTAACTCCACTGGAATTAAAATTTTTTTAAAGCCACTTAAAAGCGTGGCCACTGATTTGCTTTGTCTGGGTTCTTTTGAAGTTTAAACTGTTGAGGTCCTTTACAACTTGAATTTTTTTTTAAGATTTTATTTATTTATTCAAGAGAAAGCACTTGACCATGAGCAGGGGGAGGGGCAGAGAGAGAAGCAGACTCCCCACTGAGCAAGGAGCCTGATCTGGAGCTCAATCCTAGGACCCTGGGATGATGAACTGAGCCCAAGGCAGACACAACCGACTGAGCCGCCCAGGCAGCTCTGCAACTTGAAATTTTGTTTTTTTAACGTCTATGCCCTAAATCATCTGTTGTTTTATTAATGCTGCTCCATTACCAGGGGCTTCCTCTTAGCATCAGTGCTATAGGTGGCGTCCCTGTCAGGAAAAACATCCTGGCGTCCCTGGAGGCTTTTGCTGGAAAGGAGGTGGTGGATGCAGTTTCTGGGGTCTCGGCGTGAGTGTGGAGTAGAGGGGAAAGACTGTGTTGGGAGTCCATTTGCAAGCTGGGAACCGGCACCAGAGACAGCAAATTCTGAGACCTCTCCCTTTCTCCCTGTGGCCCTCATCTATCCTCCTTCCCCGCCCAGGACCATCCTTTGGTTTGTTCCTTCTAAACCGCAATTCCTCTCCCTGGCTCTATCATTTGTTTTTGTAAATCACCGTCTCAGATTAGAAGACCCCTCTACTGGAGCCTCTTGAGCATTCTAAGAGCAGGGACCTATCTGCTCTTTACCTATCCTCCAACCCAAATCACTCTTCTAAAACAAAACAAAACTTTATCAAGGTATAATTTACATACCATAAAATCTACTCATTTTGAGTGGACAAGTCAAAAATTTTTAGTACACTTACAGAATTGTGTAACCATCCAATTTTAATTTACTTCCATCACCCCCAAAAGATCCTGTGGGCTCATTTGTGCTCACTCCCTTTCCTACCCCTGGCCCCAGGAACCACTATTCTACTTTCTGTCTCCATATTATTTCCTTTCTCTAGGCATTTCATAGAAAAGGAGTTTCACAACTTGTGGTCCTTGTGTCTGGCTTCTTTGACTTAGCAGAGTATTTTTGAGGTTTCCCCTATGTTGTAATATGTGTCATTCTTTTACACCGCTGCATAGTATTCCCTTGTACGAACGGAGCCATTTCTTTATCCGTTCACCAGTGCGGGCATCTGGGTTGTTTCCAGCATTTTGGGAGTGGGGAGGCTACTCGTGCTTTTCATCCCAAATAACTCTCCATTTTATTATTGTATTTTGTTTAAGATTTCATTGATTTATTTGAAAGAGATCACAAGTAGGCAGAGAGGCAGACACGGGTGGGGGGGAGCAGGCTCTCCGCTGAGCAGAGAGCCCGATGTGGGGCTCAATCCCAGGACCCTGAGATCATGACCTGAGCCGAAAGCAGAGGCTTGACCCACTGAGCCACCAGGCATCCCCATTTTATTACTGTATTGTATTGCTCAGTCCACCTCGCCAACATAATTTCTCCCCATGATCTCTTCTATCAAGCAGGAAAGGGGCTCAAATACTAAGTAAATCCCCAAAATAAATAAAAATAGGGAAACATGACAAGGGTCCATTATGCATACAACTTAATCCTGTATTAGAGAAAAACATGTTATCGACAAAGATCAACTTACAAATAAGAAACATGCATATGGGTTTTTTTCCCTTTAGGTTTGTTACCTTACATTTAGTCTTTAAATGGAAATGATGTCAAAATGAAGAAAAAGTGAACACAAGCTACAGATCACACTTGTCAGTACCTAGAGGCAGAAGTGCCAACAGATGAAAAGATCTGTCTGACTGATGCTTGGTCTTGGGGCTTGCCAAATGGGAGAATTTCTTTTTGTTACAAGCCCGTAGTCTCATTTTGAATTCTATGGTCAATGCTGATTCAGGAAAAACACCCCAAAACTCATTTTTAGTTCTCAGGGGGTTCAGAAAATAAATATATCTATACACATATGGGCACATATACGAGAGAGCAAATGTGCCTAAATGTTCATAACTGGTGAATCTGGATGAAATTTATATGAATTGCAGAACGTCTTGCATTCTTTTCTCTAAGTTTACAATTTTTTTCAAAATATAAAGTTCAAGTGCATTACCTGCAAAAACTATGGAAAACTCAGCCTTCCCATTCTTCAGGCCAAACATTTGGTCTCTAGCTGGAGCACTGGGGAGTCCTTCCCTGAGTCCATTTAATAGATTGGGGAAAGGACCACAAGATGGGCCTTTGTTTCCTTAGTTGTCTTTTAAAGATCAGACTTAAAAGCCTTCTGGAACTCATTTAGCTGTCTGTCATATGTCTTCAGGAGCCCGGAGCGCCCTAAGCTTTAAGTCATGACGGCATTGAGTCTCTGTCTCTGGTCCCTAGTGGATGTCCTCCACGTACGCCAGGTAATCTCTAATTTACACCATGTCCATTTGCTCCAAGTAGTGCTCAAGAGGTTTCTCTACATGCCCCCACCTCCCCCTTCCCGCCCCCCCAGAAGATGGCCTGGCCTCTTTACCTGCACAAATGCTGCTTTTGGGGTGTGCACCTATTATTTCCACAGCCGTAGTGCAAACTGGAGGGTTACGGCACATTGCTGGGACAAGGCCTCGTCCCCATTACCGTTTCCGAAGTTCCCTGACTTTCCAGAGGAAGAGGAAAGGCAGACAGATGCAAAGAAGCCCAGCACCACCGAGAGCTTTCCCACTCATCAGTGGCTGTTTATCCCATCCGTTCTTATCAGGTGAGGTTGGGGCTTTGAGGAATTTTGGAGTGGCATCCCTTTACTTTCCAGAGACGAACTGGAAAGCACAGCACCTTCTCAGTGCCCAACACTAAGCATTTCTGGTCAGCTGCACTCAGAGCAGGACACATCTTCACAAGCAATCCCACAACCCCTTTCCCTGAACAATTCTGGCTCCTCTGATTCCTCGAGTATCTTTTTCCACTAACCACCATAAAGCATCAAGACTGGTTCTAGAATAATTTTTTTCCAAGAACTTTCATGTAACTTTCTTTAAAAACGCCTTAAAGGTCTTCCACATAGGAATTCTTTTTTTCTCTTTTATTCCTCTTGTCTCGGTACATCTCGGCTTTCTCCCTGCAGAGCCGCCTAATTCATCACTCCGTTGTCTTCATCGTCCTCGCCTGTTGAAATCGTATTTCACATAGTCTAACTCAGAGTCTAAAATCCCTTCGAAAAAGCTCACAGTCGCTGGGCTAAGCTACAGACTAAAGCCGTCTGTAGGGAGATTTTCACGAAGGACTCCTTTACGGTTTGCATTTTCCTGCACGTCTGATCCCAGGCGCCTGCTGGTGGGGAGGCTGGGTCGAGGCAGCGGCTCATCTGTGCAGGGGGGAAAGCGGCACTGGTTCTTGCTTTAAAACAGGGCGGGTCCCCCCAACCTGCAACATCTGCATCCACCGGGACCTTGTTGGAAACGCACCGTCTTGGGCCTTGCTCCTGACCCCCCCACCCCAGAACAGGAACACAGGGGATTCTGGTGCAGGCTGAAATGTTAAGAGTCCCTCACTCAGAGGCAGTGGCTCCTGAATGACAGGCGGCAGTCAAGGTTTTAGAAACAGCTGGTTGAAAATAATTGCCTGACTGGCTCGGGACCCTCCTCCCCGGAACATCTCCCACTTATGTATGTTGTCCTCATTTATCATTTATGAGTATGTGGGGTTTTAACTCCACGGGGCTGACGATGTGACTTGAGGGCTGCTAATGAGCAGGATCCAAGCGCCCCCGCTGCCGGCCATTCAGGGCAGTGGTGGTGTCTCACAGGCGACAGAGCAGAGGCGAGCAGTCAATCTTCTGCCACATTCTGCTCTCAGGAAACAAGCAAGGGGAGGGTCCAGAGGCGTCATCTGACAGTGATGACAGCATATTTATTTCCTATGCAGAAGAGCCAAGGCAGGAAGACAGAAAGAAGTTAACTTGTGTAAGGACGAGCTGCGTGGGAAAGGTGATGCTGGCAGCTGCCTTTGCAGACGCCAACTCCAGCACCATGAACGTGTCTGCTCATCTCCACTTTGCCGGAGGGTACCTGCCTTCTGACTCAAAGGACTTGAGGACCATCGTCCCAGCTCTCTTGGTGGCAGTGTGCCTGGTGGGCTTCACGGGGAACGTTTGTGTGATCGGCGTCCTGCTTCACAGCGCTTGGAAAGGAAAGCCGTCCATGATCCACTCCCTGATTCTGAATCTCAGCCTGGCCGACCTCTCCCTCCTGCTGTTTTCGGCACCTGTCCGAGCTACAGCATACTTCAAAAGTGTTTGGGACCTTGGCTGGTTTGTCTGCAAGTCCTCGGACTGGTTCATCCACACATGCATGGCAGCCAAGAGCCTGACGACCGTTGCAGTGGCCAAAGTGTGCTTCATGTATGCAAGCGACCCAGCCAAGCAAGTAAGTATGCACAACTGCACCATCTGGTCAGTGCTTGTGGCCATCTGGGCTGCAGCTAGCCTGCTGCCCCTGCCTGAATGGTTCTTCAGCACCACCAGGCTTCACGAAGGTGTGGAAATGTGCCTCATGGATGTACCGCCTGTGGCCGAAGAGTTCATGGCCATGTTTGGTAAGCTCTACCCTCTCCTGGCATTTTGCCTTCCGTCACTCTTTGCCAGTTTTTATTTCTGGAGAGCTTATGGCCAGTGTAGAAAACGAGGAACCAAGACTCAAAATCTCAGAAACCAGATGCGCTCCAAGCAACTCACGGTGATGCTGCTGAGCATTGCGGTCACCTCCGCTGTCCTCTGGCTCCCTGAATGGGTAGCCTGGCTGTGGGTATGGCACGTGAAGGCCAGAGGCCCGGCCCCACCACAAGGTTTTATAGCCCTGTCTCAAGTCCTCGTGTTTTCCACCTCTTCAGCAAATCCTCTCATTTTTCTAGTGATGTCAGAGGAGTTCAAGGAAGATTTGAAAGGCTTATGGAAATGGATGATAACCAAAAAGCAACCGACTGCCTCAGAGTCTCAGAAAACACCAGCTGGCAACTCAGAGGCCCCTCCCGACAATGTTCCAGCTCCCGAGTCCCCAACATCCATACCAGAGAAAGAGAAAACTGGCTCTCCCTCCTCTGGCATAGAGAAAAGTGAGAAGACACAGATGCCCATCCTCCCTGATGTAGAGCAGTTTTGGCATGAGAGGGACACAGTCCCTTGTGTACAAGACAATGACCCTGTCCCCTGGGAACACGAAGATCAGGAGACAGGAGACTGTGACAAATAGGTTAAGTTTCAAAGCAAAACAAATTGTGATTATCGTATTGACTTACTGCTGCTTGCCAACACCACAGCCTTGAGCATATATAACCGAGTTAAATTACTGACGTTAGGAATTACAAAAATGCTTCACAGTATGCATTTTTGAAACGTGCAGTTTGGTACGTAGAACACCGTGGTGGGGTAATGATTGTGTTTCAGAACTGTACCTTGGCTACCCGGAGTTAAGCTGAGTGTCGTGTGAAGATGTTTCCAGCACACACAACCAGAAATTCCAGCTATTTTGTCCCTTTTCCACAACTGCGGTTTTATTGGGTGCTCCTTAGGACCATCCTACACCGGCCGGAGCAGAGCCCATCTTTGCCAAAAGCTGAACTCCTTTCCTTTTACTTTCTTCCTGAACCTGCTAGCCTTAATGTTGCTTACCAAACTTTATCTCATATAACCAAAGCTCAAAGTCTACTTCCACTTAAGAGATTTTAAACACATTAATGAATGTTAAGGAGTGATCCTCACGTACTTAATCCATATCGAACTTCCATGAGTGGAGTTGACAGACTAAGGATCACCACTTTAGTGTGGACTGATTTCAAACCATGATTTTAAGTTTAAGTAAATTCACACTTCAGCTTATCCTCAATAATCTGTTTCACTCGTCTTTCTAAAGTTACTTCTGTCTTCAGTTTCTAAGTCTGAGGATTTTAGCACCTTAGCTTACATTCTAAATTCTAATATGGAGAAAGAACTTTTTACTGCCCTTCTGTCTCTTCCCTGTTACCCCTTCCTCCCAATACCTCCTTTCAGTCAAGGTAAATAGAAGCTATAGTTAATGATAAAGGTAGCAATTGCTGCAGGCACCTCCAAGTATGAAGAAGGAATAGGGTCATCTTTCTTGTTAAATGATACTAAGTATCTCCCGAACACTCAAGCTGAACCTTGCCCAAGTTTTAAAATACCTAAGGGTCTTTGTTATAAAGATGATCAAGAGTAACAAGAAAAGGATTTATGTTTAAGAAAAAAAAAAGTAGGGAAAGAAAAACTCCATGGATACGAAACAGAATTTGTCTAAGAAAGCAAACAGCACAAGGGCAATACAGAAAAAAGCAGACTATGAAACTGTGTTCCCAAACATATTACTGGTGTAGTTTGGATAAAAGGCAGTAACTATTCATTTTGCGGCAAGGTAAAGCATACCCAATAAAACATGATTATGATACATTTCTTTCCCTATTAGATATAAGGACACTTATCCACAATTCTTGATTACTTTGTAATGGAACTCTGGGGCATTTGCACTGAAGGGTTCCCTCAGGAAAAACACTGCCTGGAGAAGCCATGGAGAAGTTAAAATATAAAAATATGCTGTGGACAGAACTTTTATGTTTAAAAAAATGTTCGGTCTGTGGGGTTTTTGGTTTGTTTTTTGTCTTTACAAATGGTTGTGGTTTACTTTTCAACACAGAAGATAGGGCTGTTTTCATTTCACTTGGTTCATTACAAATTTTATTTTAAGGCTCACAAGATCACAAAGTACAATTTAACGCAAATATCCAAATATTGTTTTGTGAGACAATAGTTATACAAAGGGAGTACCTTTAGAATCGTCTGTGATGAGCTATTTGAATTAAAGACTATCCATTATATATAGTAAATGTTCAATGTAAGCTTCCAGTGTTTGACATTCTAACTTGTAAACAAATAAAAACAATTGCTTTATTTCAGATAGTTTGGGAGACTTAAAAGCTGTCTTTGTTTGAATCCTCCTTTCAAAATCATCATTTGGCACAATGGGAACTTAATGGGGAAGTCAGACCTTAACACTGATACAGGTCTCTGGGTAAACTGAATCAAGTATTTTTAAGGAGTTTGCTGGTAAGCGCCAAGTCAGGATGGACATTTTGAGACAGTGTAATTACAATGACCTTTTCATTAAGAACCTACACAGTACTGACTTGATCTGTTAAAGAAATCTGCATAGTAAAGTTTGATTTGCACCTTAAATGAACAAACAAATCCCAAATATTTAACAACAGAAGTGGAAATTAGAATAGGTATCACCAAACCATTTTTTTTTTCACACTTTTCACCTGTGAGGAACAGAAAGTAGCGAATGGGCAAACAATACTATCTGGAATTCAGAAAAATAAAATAAAACATTCTACAAAGTTCACTTTGCGGGTTATATTCCTATAATAGTTGTGTTCCTTTTGGTAAACACCGTAGTTTCGTTCTGCACAGAACTTAAAAGCCACTCAATAGAATTACAAAAATGACCTTCGAAAAAAGGGAGAAAAATATTTTGTTAATTTTTCAGTTGAAGAGGTTAAGACCTTAGGTAACTCCAGTTTCCTACATATGTAATTTCTGTGGCACTTCATATACTTAAGTACTAAGTAACATGTGAACGAGTCCATGTATGCTTGTGATGTGTGTCTGCGTGCACATGACATACAAATACAGATCTATTGGTTCTTCCTCATTTTATGTTTTGTTGCAGTCACAGCTGGCGTGAGGGAACAGGGAAAATAAATTTATCCAATTAACATATTTCTGTGGTACTTCGAAATGAGAAATCTATGAAGGAATGGGACAGAGGAGTCTTTAAACTGGGGCGGTATAGCTAGGAAGGGCAAGTGGGGGTCAAAGGTGGGTACCATGGTACTCTGTGCAGGACACACCGAAAGGATGCCAAGAAGGCATCAATCGGCCACATGGTAATATAAAAGACAAAAACAAGTCAACAAACAAACAAATCTGGGTCTTCTTGCTATGAAGCAATAAGATATTGCTAAGAGACTGAGCACCAAAATAGTTCTTTACATTCCTTCCCTTTTATACGGCAAGTAATTTATTATATTCAAGCCTTTAAAAACTATGTGGTATTTAGGGTGTAAAGTCAGCTTTCTTTGTGCCAAATTACATTTGCTACTGCTTTTAAGAACAGGTTTAAAAGAAATTTTTTAATAAATTCTTTAACAATAATCATATACAATCCACATATATAAAAAGGGTTGGTTTATTGTAGTTCAAATACATAAACTGAACATTCAAACATCTTAAAATTAACTTTAGAAACAAAAGTTTAACATTCAAACAGGAGTATAGTTTACAGGGAACACCCAAGAAAGATAATTTGTTGTCTAATCCAGAATATTGATAAAGATCACTTAATGGTAAATAAAATGTGTTTAACCAGCATTCCTATTCTGGCCAACATGTTAGTTATGACCATGGTTCCATACCTGAGAAGAAATTACTAAATAAATCTTCTCTTAGGCTAAACAACAAGACTTGGCCTCTAATTCTGAGGGGATAATCAAAGCACATAAGTGAACAAACAAAACTAAAGTGTTCTTTAGAGACAAAGGTAAAAGTATGTCCATTATAATAATCTTAGCCTCTGGAAGATAGGAATTCAATTTTCAGTGTTTTCTCTTTTACCCGCTTTAAAAAACAAAATCAAAACAAAACAACCCCCAACTTAGGTTTTCTTGGAGTCTGTGGTATTTGCATTTTGGAGTTCAAACCACAAATGCTCTTACGTCTTGCATGTTTAACACTGCTAGAAAGAACGTCACCAAAAGTCACTGACTTCCACACCTCATAAAAGGATGATTTTTAGCTTCGAGATTTTAGATTTACTAGAGACAGCCTATATTTGAGTATGTATGTCAGTCATGCCACACAAAGAAAAGCATAAATTATTTCCAAAGTGTTCTCTGTTCAGAAACGGTTCACGAATGCTTCTCCTTCTGTTCGTCAGATGGTTCTGCAATAGTTTGACTAATGCACATACATGTAAAAACCTGAAAATTGGCTCATGCAAGCGTTCTGAATGAAGATCCCCCTGTGGAAGAGTACTGAGACTTATTTTGTTGATCGTCTTGTGGGCTCTGACGCTGTGGGAGGCGGGGGTGGACCCCGGCGGTCCAGGTCATCCACATATGCCACAATCAGTTTACGCCTCTCCTCGGGCACACAGTCTAGTACTAGATACCGTTTGTCGTTCTGCAAGATTTTTTCTACATCTTTCAGGTGCTGATCAGATTCCTGGATTAGCTTTTTGGATCTGAAATAAGAAAAGAAGTCCAAGAATTACTGACTGCTGTTCCTAGGTCTTTCAGAAATGAGCTGGAAATGTCCATCTAGTTCCTAATCGTGTTTCCATTTTATTTATTATTATTATTTTTTTTTTTTTAAGAAAAATTTCACTGCAGTGGTCACCTTTGTAAGTCGCCTCAGCAAAGACTCCAAGGAGTGAAAGGGCCTCAGAAGCTGAATTACCCTCCCGCCCCTGCTGGTGGTCCCTCCAGATCAGGGCTGAGGGTGGGTAGGTAAATCTTGCCCGTGCTGTACCTGTTCTGTGGATGAACAGAGGACTTCAGTCTGCGGGGCTGCCAATCCCAGCATCTCTCACAAGCTTTCACTTTCACATCTTTCACTAAATTAACTATAAAAATGTAGAAAGAAGTCTTACTTCACATCTAATTTAAAAGCCCAAGCTGATGCAAAACATTAAGGATCCTGACCAAAAAAATCCAATGACAAAATATCTAAAAACCACACCCTCAGCACTATCTATCCTCCCGTGCACATACCCTTCATTAAGATGTTTCCAATTTTTCTCTTAAAGGAAGAAAAGCTGGAGCATGAAACAAAACTGTTTCCTGTGCACTGACTGCTAAGCAACGTTAACTTGTTTTCCTGATGGTAAAACTGTTGGGAATGTGGAACTACTGGGCATGTTACAGAGAAATCTTGTTTCAAAACTCTGATTTTATCATTTAAGATTTTTAAAGTATCTAGCAAACTGCTACCGTCTAAAAAAAAATGTTTTTGCTGAGCTTAAATAAGATGATTTCAAGCTTTCAACCTGTTCCACAACACTGAATAGTCTTCAAAGGAAGCAAAGATAATGGATAGTGAAGGATTATTTTAAAAGTCTCTTCACGAATACAATTCTTAAATAGGGGTACTCCTAAAAAAGCAGTGAAGTAAAAACAAAAGTGTGTCTAAAAAACTGGATGGGTGGGTAACACAAAATAAGAATTGACATCTGGGCCCTTTCTTTAAAAAAAAAAAAAAAAAAGGGTAACGTAGATATGGGCTGTATTTGGCCTTTGATAAAAAGTTAGCTTCTTCTTATTCCTAAAAATTAATAATGTCAACATGTGTGTGAATGCAAAGAATGCTTTGGCCATTAGAGTAAGGACTAGTAAAGACAATGACTGCTGATATGAAACATTTCATTGCACACACCTATAGGTTATAAATTTGGTCTCTTTCAAAAGCGTCCTGAAGTCAGCTTTGGCTGTGATGTATTTGTCTCTGATGTATTCTTCAAATTCTCTTTGTTTTTTCTGCAAAAAGACAGTAAAATTAGAAAGAAAAAAAAAAGTCACTAATTCCAAAATTAGAGTCAATTACTTATTAAACCAGTTATTTTTAAGTCACGTTATAAATAATTCAAAAGGAAAAGGCACTAAGGTGCATTTTTGTTCATGTAACATTCACTAAAATGCAAAATGCACAAGTACATTTTTAAGGCTGAAAGAAACCAAGAACAAGGTCCCATACGCTGTATTAGCAGTAGCTAAGACTGGAGGGCTTGCTAGGTGCAACACTGCTGAGGGTTTGATGAGACTACTTCCCTTCATGTTCCTAACAACCTCAAGCGGTAGACGCTCTAAAAAATAAAGAGATTAAGGGGTAAACGTGCCTTTCCTATAGACCACATTTCTCTCTTCTAGCACCAAGACCATAATGAGGTATGACTTATGGGGAACCCCAACTAACAGTCATGACTTTACTAAGTGATACTGAACATTTAGCTTTTCTACTAAGGGAATAGGAATGATGGGTATAAACTCTATGGACAAAAAAGTAAATACAATTAAATAAAATTTTACAAGACCTTATTGTCAATTGTGAACAATCGGCAAAGTTAGAAACTGAAACTGGACCTGTCAGCTATCAGTCTACCACTCTTCCCCAGTCATGTGTAGTTTGTGGTCCAGACCATCTACAATCCAACTTGTTAAAGTCAATCTATGGGGCTGTGCACTCTAGACCTGGAGAAACCAACCAGGCAAGGAGAATGATGGGGATCGAGAACAAATGAAAGGCAGAGGGCTAACATAAGACAGCAGTCAGCTATGGCTCCCTTAGTCTCATTCACTATTTCAGAACCCAACTGACTTCATTTCCCACACGGGAGGCAGAGTGCAACAGAACAGAGCTTGGTTTCTAAAACTTCACTCATCTGACATTCCTCTACTCCAGTGTCTGGAGCACAGAGGAACAAGAAGTGGTGTTACAGCATTCTGTTAGGAGGGCTCAGGGGCTCTGACGGCCTGGTACCAGTGTGAATGCATCTATCTAGCGGGACCTGTCTATATAATGAATAAAAACTAGAGCTTCATTAAATGAAGCTCTAACATCCCCGAAGACAGGCCTGACCCCAAGGATTAAATTTTCAAGTTTCTACTGTGCTTTCCTGTTTATGTATTGTGCAAGACAAAAAATAGGAATTTAAACTTCAGATTTATTTCTCATACTCTTAAAAGTTATTCAACTAAAACCATCAATTTCATTTTGGTCAAGATACTAGAGGTACTAATTAAGCACCCAGTTAATATTTATAAACTGACAGTAGTAAATCCCAGATAAAACCCTCTTACCCTGTCACTGGAGGAGAACTTAATGCACCGAGGATCTTCTTTAATGATTTTTTTAACTTCTTTCCATGTGGATGTTAAGGTAATCTTTGAAAGGCAAGTGAATAAAAACACATCAATACAATTCACTTTTATTGAGAGGGCCGAATGGGCAGCACATGTAGTACATGGTATCACACTGACCTGGCATCTCTTGTAATGCCCAAATGTAACGGGACTAGTTAAGGACAGGGAAGCAGCTTTAATGCAATTTCTTTTTGGCTTGCCACAAGAGTTATTTTCATGGCCATTATTTCAATGTGGCCTTAAGACTATCACCTGCAAACCCTGTGTCTCCACAGGTAACACCATTAACTTCTACAGAAACCATCACCAAAAAGAGATCAGATAATCAGGAGAAAACCTGAACAACAGAGGGTACAAACTGCCAGTCCTATAAAGGAGTCGGGGTGGGGGCAAAACAAAAGTAATATAAACCACGTCAGAAAAAAGAGCCTTGAAATTCTGGATAGCTTCTTCAGTTTGTGCCAAACTGAAAATGGGGTAAAAGATGGAATCTATTAAACTCACCAGGAGGGATCAATGATCACACAGCTAGGACCTTATGAACTACCACAAGAGCAAGTACGAATACGGAAACTGCAGAAGGAAGTAATTTCTATATAGTAAGTATGCCATGAACATTTTACTTAAAAAAGGAGAAATAAAGTCAGAGAAGAAAGTATCACAAAACTCATGAATTCCAGTAACGGCTCTAAAGACCATGACGCCAATAATCACATCAATGTTTTACTTTTAGAATTATTGATGAAGGCCCATCTAGATTAAAACAAGGAAAACAAGGGACTTACTGCAGAAGTTTCATCCAGAAGTTGCCTAAAGTGCTCCCTCTTCTTTTTGGTAAGTGCTTCAATGTGTTCATTAAAAAGCTTCTCTTTCTCCTCTCTTTCCAACAAGGATCCAGATTCCCAACGGTGATCTTTGCGCAGAGTCCTCCGAGTATCAGACCATGACACATCTGAAGAGCGTACCTAAAAACGAACCAAAAAATTGTATCACCAGAGACCTATATTCTCATATTTCAACAATAAAAGGCTTATTTTAGTTTAGGAATGATACATTTAGTAATAAAAGCTTCTGATGATTCCACCCTAGTTAAGCAGTCACTGAAAATCTCCTTTTTTAAAGCCAGAAAGCCCTCCGCTGAAAGCTCACCTAAGCTGTCAAGTATGGATTTAGAAGTGGAGAAGGATGAAGAGAAGAATTTCTATTTAACATCTTACCAACTTTTAGTACATGAAATGGATACAAATAAAACAGGAAATATCTTACTATATACTAGAGAGGTCACAGGGAAAAAAACCACTCAACAAATCTTGAGCTCAAATGTGTACTTATCAACTACATAAGGAAAGTGACACTTCTGAACGTAAGGAAGAATTAACATGGCTAACAAGAGAAGACATGGCGGACCCAGCTGGCTCAACAACCAGCAGAAAGGTACGCGTCACAGTTGCAAATGGCATCACAGGTTGTTGCTAGTCACATTGCTGCCAATGCTAAGAAATATGGGAGGCTGGAAAGACAGGTAAGAAAGAAGAAAAATACAAAAACTTTTATTTAACCAACATTTATCAAGCATCGATAACCGTGTCAGCTGAACACAGAGCCTGATACTGGGAAAACAAGTGAGACACCATCCCTTCCTTCAAAGGACTTTTTTTTTTTTTTTTTTTTTTAGATTTTATTTATTTATTTGATAGACAGAGATCACAAGTAGGCAGAATCCCAAGACCCCGAGACCATGACCTGAGCCGAAGGCAGAGGCTTTAACCCACTGAGCCACCCAGGCACCCCCAAGGACTCACTTTTTTTAAGGGAAAAGAGGGGTATAACCAAATAATCGCAACAGCATGTAGCAAGGGCTGCAGAGTTGTATGCTGAACACAAGGTGGCAAAGGAAAACAGGAAAAACAAATCCGCCTTAGATGGGTCAAGATCAACCTCACAAGAGAGAGATTTGAGTGTGATCTTAAACAATGAATTTGTTACTGCAGCAGGAAGCATTCTAGGTCGAGGGACTGGCATGAGCAATGAGAGGATTCATTAATATATAAGTATGGTTCATCAGAGTTAAGTTCAGAAACGCTGGAGCTTAGGGGGCAAGAGAGGAAACCAAAGAGGGTAACATAACAAAAGGTTGGAGAGTTAAGAAATGAATAGCCTGATATATTATGCTAAGAAGATGGAGTTTTAAATGTAGGTGACCATTAGAAGCACAGAGAAGCTTATCTCTCTGTAAGCCACAGGGACAGTGACAAAATCATTTGGTTTTTACGAAGATTTCTATAACTGCAATAAAGAGGATGAATTTGGGGAAAGTAAAAGCAGGGAGAACAATCACAGAATGACTGTAACTGTCCAGAGAACAGAAAGAGAAAAGTGAAAACAGATCATCAGAAGAAAGGGAAGAAATCAGAAGACGTGACAATAGTAATGAAAAGAAGAGAAGAGGGGAAGAGAAACAGAGACGGTGACAGGGAGAAGGGACAAAACAAGTAAAACAGCAGAGCGGCCTTGGGCATTCACTATACAGAGAACACCCTACACACCTCAACAACCCTGGGTGATGCGGAAGGGTTTTTCAAGAAAATTCCAGGGTATCTCCTGGGGTTAGTACACCTCCAGTTCTTTCTAGATCTCACACCGTCTACATGTACAATAATTCATCATCACAGTGGCCCTAAATCATCAAAGAAAAAGGTTTAATTATGTTCAGCATATTTTATTACTATGGCATGCGGTGTGTGATAACGTAACATGACTTCCATCAAGAATAAAGAACTTACCTTTGAGACTAAAAGATCATAAATTTTTATATATACAAAATATCTAATCTCTGAAAATGTTAAATAACTAGGGTTTTCCTATTCTAACGGTGCTAATACCAAAAATTCAATTTTATTTTATTTATTTTTTTTTTTTTTAAGATTTTATTTATTTGACAGAGAGAGAGATCACAAGTAGGCAGAGAGGCAGGCAGAGAGAGAGGAGGAAGCAGGCTCCCTGTGGAGCAGAGAGCCCGCAAAAACTCAATTTTAAAACACTTTATAAAACAACTTACCAAATTATCTCTCTCAGAGTCAATTTAAATATGAAAATTTTCATTAACAACATAATATAATAGATCTCTAATATCCAGTACTATAAAGGGGTGGGGGAGCAAAACAAGAATAATACATACCATGTCAGACAAAAGAGCCTTGAAATTCTGGATAGCTTCTTCTCGTTTGTGTTGCTCTCTCTCTCGGTCTATTTCTTTTGTTTGTTCTGAACGAGCCTTTTGGACCTCTCTTTCTCTTTCTCGAAGGCTTGCCTCAATGCGGGCTTGCCTTTCAAGCTCTTTTTCTTTTTCGGAGTCTAAATTCTGTAAAAGTAAAATTACAGTATCAAAATATGTTTCCACAGAGTAACTAGCTGCCAAATAAAAAATCTCAAACCTGGTTTTTACCAAGGATACTCCTAAACACTATACCTTGTTTCCACACCAACTACTAAAGATTCTTGTATTAAGAATACTAACCCTCTCTCACTCACTCTCATCAAATAAATAAATAATATCTTGGGGGGGGGGGGAGCATACCAAAAAGAAAAATTCCAAATCCCAAACAGGTGTGAATACCTTTATAATACAATTAAGAATTTTATTATTCCATGCTTACAGTACAAGTAAACACAACAGTTACCTTGGCTATTTTTTCAATATACTGTTTGAAAAGGTCTTCTCTCATTGATGAACTGTCCACTGCTTTGTAACGTGGGTCACTTTCCACTTTGTCTTTCACTTTGCTCCATCGAGATTGACTGTCCAGGTGATGATTAGATAACAGTTCAAAGAAATCCGATTTAATCTGTATTTCAAAACATGTAGTGGGATAGGGGGGAAATATGCCATGAGAAATTCCTCATATGCAAACATTTTAACCAGAAAAAAGTATTCACTTACCTTAAAGATGGGAATACTAATAACTTTTTAAATACATGTATTTAGAGTGAAGTAATTTTTAGTAAAAAAGATTATCAGAATCACTCTTTTAGGAAAAATATAAAATTTTAGGAAAAATATAAAAATCAACACACACACAGCTCTCATTTAAAATCTACCAAATTCAATATAAATCATTTTCTCCAGTGAAATTACTGAAATACAGAAAAATAAAATCTTAGGTTGTTTCTAACTTTTGCATTTCAGAACTGCCATTTTTTTAAAAATAAGAATTCACATTTATTTTTAGGTAAGATTCAGGCTTATGAACTGATACTAAATTATACTTTAATATCAAGACATAAGAATGACTTATTTTAAAAAGTAGACAAATAACATTTTTTGTTACAAAAGGCGAATTTAGAAAGAGTTGAGCACAAATAAGTCGTATTCATTTGAAAATTGAAAGTATACTGTCAAATGTCTAAAAAAGATAAAAAAAAAGGCAAATTTTTGTAATTTAGTTTAAAAAAGCAATGTTCACACCCTTATATATACAGAATTTCTATGGCCATAATCATTACGCAAACTTTATTTAGATCTTTTGTATTTTTTAGCCATTAAATATATACGCCTTTACCATTAAAGAACTCAAAATAAAAGTTTTAATGAATTAACATTCTTAACCAATCAAGGACCAAGTTAGCAACATTATACCAAGGGTATGAAATGGTATTAATCCTTTAGTGTCAACATGTAAAAAACTTAGAATCCCTTTCCCAAACTGTAATTCTCATTTTTTTTAAACAGGGAAGAAAGGGATAAAGGAGGCATTTATTTTTATGCACCTTTGAGGTCCTGTTTAAAAATTTAGTCTCATTTAAAATTATCCTGTACTCCTACCAGGGGAGACTCATGAGGTAGCAGTAATTCAACAGAGGATTCTGACCATGTCAAGAACCTCTCCTCCCCATAGGGATTAAACATCCTGGCTTCCCACCTGATCAAGGGAATGAGAAATTAGGAATGGAATCATTCTTTGTACGTATTCCAACCCTCACTTCCCCTATGAGAGGATTAAAAGGGCAGATGAGGTCCTTTCTGGAAAACAGCTATAAGTTTACAAGCAAGTTTCCCTATTAGAGATTTTTTTTTAAAAAAACAAGAGCTAACCAGCTCTGGATTTCTTTACTACTGAACTTAACTCTTGCCTTTGTTTGGAATAGTAAGAAATACTCATAAACCCAGTATTTCCAGACAGTGAAAAAGAAACTACTTGATACAGTGATTTAACAATTCTGTTCATCTTGGGTACTCTGTATCTGACATGATGAACACCCAATTCTTAGATGCATATAGCCACAAAGCAAAATTGACGAAATTTATGTGAAATAAAGCATGCAAGCTGTATCAAACAGGAATCTTTCCAAGCCATAGGAATTTAAATTGACTTAGGACAATTTTCACATATTAGACATGAAACCTATGAAGTAAGGATTATCATACAGGTTTTTAAAAATGTGTGATGTATAAACACAGTGAACTTTAAATAAAGTTAAACTTCCTTTCACTGTGGATACTACCGTCACAGGCTAATTACATGGTTTACCAAAGCTGCTATTTGTATGGGAATTACTTAACAACTGCATAAATGTCAAAAAAATTATATATAAGTTACACTAGCAGCAATTCAAAGCCTTATATCCCCAATTTTCTTCTCTCTCCAAATGGAAGTACCTTACCATCTAAGCTGTTCAGTTTAATAGGAAAAAACAGTCTCCCTAGCCTAATGTACTGTAACAAAAATATTTAACTTGTTCAAAATGAAATTTAAGGGAGGGTAGGGAGAAAAATGCCAACTTTATGAGAGGATTAATTCCATTATATGCAACTTCAAATGTGCTGTTCTAAAAAGTATATTAAACCATAATTTTATAAAAATTGGTTATAATTTAAAAATTTTAATAAAATAAAAAAAAACTTGAGGGTAGCTACAAAACAGCCCATTAAAATAAGCAGAATTTTAGGGACTTTTTTTTTTTTTATAAAACTGAAAATTACCAGTAAAGCTGTATGAAAATGATTTTACCCTTTAGCTTAAAAATGTCTAATGAAAGGGGAAAAAAAGCAACTTCACCAAAAGTCAATGTCCTTCAGAGGTTTTTGACTCAGCAAGTAATTAATTACCTTTAAACCCTTACTATTCAGCTATTAATTGCATTACCTCAATGCTACAAATAGCAGCTAGAGAATCACAAGAATAAAGAAACTCCAATATACCAGCACATGCTACTAGCACTAATCACCATCCAATTATGTGATTTTTAGAAAATGTGATTAAAAAAAGGTATAGACAATATACTCCATAAAAATAAATGCACAGCAAAAGTCATGAAGAAACTTCATTAACCAGCTACTTCTCAGAATGTAAATATAAAATAAACTATATTTAAACCCTTACTTTAAAGATTTCTGTTTCATGGCCTGGTTAGTAATTCTGCATTCTTTAAACTGGTTAAGAAAGTTTTCACTTTAGTAATTTCTAGCCTTTTTAAAAAAAAATTAAGGAATAATACAAAACCAAACCTACAGAGAATTAATTTTACAATCAAAAGAAAATAAAGCTGTATGTATTAGGTTTATTTAGATGTAATGTCTATTTAATTTACTTCAGTTAACACATTCTGGGCACAACTCTCATCACTTCATAAGGAAAAAGACTAAAAAAATATAAAGTACCGGAACTGTGGGAGGCTAAAGTCACCACACAGAGATACCAATTCTTTCCTCACTAGGGAATCCCACAATACTTTGCGTATCAGTGATTGACAGCTGTCAGACTGAACTGATTGACAGGCCGCACAGCACAAAACTGTAAAGTCTATCCACTTGTTATAAAACAGAATACACAAAATAGTTACAAAAAAAGTGTTTAGAAAAAGAACATTAGTTACAAATGCAAAGAGAAAAACATTCAATTTGTATAAATCACACAGTAGCAATCACTTATTTACTTGTTTTTCTTTAATCAAATAGGTTTTATTACTAAAAGTCCAAAGTAGCAAACAATTCATTAACATGACTAATTCAACACTCAATTTTGTACATTTCCTGAGAAGCATAATCATTTGGAAAAAAAAAAAAAGTGGACAGTTATATAATTCTGAAAGGATCTACACTGAAGCCCAATAAATAATTCTGAAAGGATCTACTCTGAAGCCCAATAAGCATGTAATCAGGAAATTTCAGGTATTTCTGACAAAAAGTCATGTCACTCAATACTACTGCTATTTACACTGAAAGAGGCTTCTTCTCAGTAAGAGAGGTATTACTTCCCTAACAACATTTCTTAACAAAATTTGTGATGTTTTAACTTTCTGGAATAACAGGCCACTTTAAATGTCAAAAATGATTAGGCTTCAGAGGTTCTTTCTCTCCATTCACAAAGCACACAGGGACACTAAGGAGAGTGGCTGCATGTTTTGATGGTTCACGCACCACTGGTGCCATCTCCACCAGTCTGCTTCTCCGGTGGTGGGCTCCTCTCCATTCCTGACGCTGCTATCAAATGACATTTGGAATTCATTAATCTTTAATAGCTGACCTTTATTTCTGATAAGCAATAATTTATATGTAAGATATGTTTGCTAAAAGATTAGAAAGTCACTAAAATGCTATCTTTTAGAAGGCAAAAAAGATAAAAAAGCTTTTTGAAATTTAAAGGTTACCACTTATTAATAACCTTGAAATCTTAGTAGGCACCAGTGAATAAACAGACCTAACAGTCAGTCCTGGGTTTATTGGGCATCTCAGTATTAATAAAATGTAAATGCAAAATAAAATATAAAGCAAATCTAGGTAGTTTAGTGAAGTTAGTAAAATATAAATCATGGGGCACCTGAGTGGCTCACTTGGTTAAGTGTCTGCCTTGGCTCAGGTCATGATCCCAATACCTGGGATCAAGCCCCACATGGGGCTCCCTGCTCAGTGGGGGGCCTGCTTCTCCCTCTTCCCCTCCCCTGAGTTGTACTCTCTCTAGCTATCTCTCTCAAATAAATAAATAAAATCTTTTAAAAAATAAAGATCAGGAAAGTAAAGGGCAATTCACACCACAAAAAAATAACTATAAAACTTACCTTATAAAGCTAAACAGTAAATGTGAGTCCTGCAATTTATGCCCATGACAAGATTAGCAACACAGCCCCACATTAGTCCTCTCCTATTCACACTCCCATCAATCACACCACCACAACTAAAACCATCTTACCTTCTCACCTCTGGTCTTCGAATCTTCTTTCTCTTTCTTTCTTGCAGCTGCCACAAATTCATTAAACAAGGCTTCTCGATCTTTCATCTTTTCAATCGCTTTGAATCTTGAATCTTTAGCATGCTTGGCTGCAAATTCGCTAAAAGTAGCTCTGTAACAAAATGGCAAGTGTGCTAACTTTGGTAGAGCTATTTCTGCTTGCAGAAAGGTATAGCAGAAGATACCATTTTTCCAGCAAGAGTATGTACCAAAGAGTCATGGAGCTCCAATATCTGCCCAAATAGGGAATAATGAGCTACAGACAGGGGTAAAAAAAGGGCTAAAGGGTGAAAATGTGGTTAGCACTTTGTATACTATCAGCAGTGACACTGGGGAATAACACATCAGAGAGCAAAAAATGTATATGCTTCAAGAGACTTCAGAGCTAATCTATTTCCACACTAAAAGGAGGATCAGTCTTGCTTCTAGCTGTGGAGGAGTAACTTTACTGAATTAGCTCTCCTTCCAGAAACAACTATCGAATAGGATAAAATATATGAAGCAACTGATTGCAAAACAGTGGACAGCAGGTAGAGTACAAAGACTGAGGAAAGCCCCACTACCCTCTGCCTCAGAACAATTTTCCAAGAAACTACTCCAAACAGAGTACAGTGGTCTAGTTTGGGTGCTAAATTGGCAGAGGAAAAAGCTATAGGAAGAGAGTACCCCATAAGTATACCAAAAAGCAATTCCCCACGAGTGTATGGCCAAGACTGGACCGCAACAGTAGGGAAAGACCGCGCCCACCCCCAGCAAAGTGCTACATGGTTAAGAGCAAAAATTACCTTAGAAACTGATAGCAGAAAAAAGAACAGCATTAGGACAATAAAGTCCACAAAAGATGCAAAAGGGAGACAAAGCTAGACTGCTGAAAAACACCCTCCACTTTCTGAGAGCCACACTAAGAAAGCCTTAAATCAAAACTAAATTAACATATCAGCCTATAATAAAGTGAATTGCCTGTGAAAACAAAAACCCAGAATTTCCAACATTAAATCAGAAAACACTAAATATACAAATGCATAATCCATTCCAAAAATAATTTTCATCAACAGAAATTAAACCCAAATGCCCAGATATTGTTCTATGCAGAGACAAATCCTTTGAAATTATTATAATATACTGAAAGGATTAAAGAAAATTAGGTTCAAGGAACTAAAAACAAGGTCTTAATGAATGAACAAAAAAGGGAAGTTTCAGCAAAGATACAGAAAATAGAAAAAAAAGAACCTAAAGCTAACTGAAAGGAAAAATTCAATGGATGGGCTTATTAACAAAAGATGAGACAAAGAATAAAGATCCAGTGACTCCAAGTTAGATCACTAAGTTACCTGCTCAAAAGAGAACACAGAAAAAAATTCAGGGGGAGGAGGGGAATAGTCTCAGGAACATGTGAGATAATACCAAACACTTTAAAATAGGTGTAATTAGAACCTATTAAAAGAGGTGTAATTTTCTCCTTTTCCAAAAGAGAAAAGAATGAATCAGAGGGGAAAAAATGCTGATCAAAAATTTTCCAGATTTAATGAAAATATCAATGTACAGAGATACAAAAAGAACACAGAGCTGCCAAGCAGGCTATATTAAAAGATGAGGCCTATGAGGGCTAATGAGGCTCGGCACAGAAAAAAAAAATTTTCCTCACATTTGGATATACCTCAATATTTGAAGCTTTCAACTTACATAATAATAATTTGCTCTTATAATAAATACTCCTACATTTAGCATGTTTTTAAGAGAGGAAAAATCTTACTTTCTCCTTTTAAGAACTATCTATTTCAACTCACATCTTCTTAGGTGTTAAAGGTTCTACTACAACTTTCATTAATAATGAAAAAACTGGTTAACTTCAGAATTTACAATTTAAAACATCAAGTGAAAACTAGGAGTACCACTCACAGCTAACATTTGCTATTTTTACTTTATGCTTTGGCAACCAAACCTAGATTCTAAAACTCTTTTACATTCAACTCTCGTTACTCAGAATACCTAATTTCATTAATGTAACATTTTCAACAACAGGATCTATTGCCAACCTGGTCTGAATAATGGACATCTAACTTCAATAAAATTTTAAAGTAAAAATTACATGTCCCAGAAAAGGGATTACATGTAGTCCACCAAATGTTTTCTTTTAATGATTAATTAAGCACCTTGCATTATAATTTTAAGAAAGAAGAGCAATTACTACTATGATTAAAGAATAAACTTTTTTTTTAATGTAAAAATCAACTTATGAAAGTGAGAATTACTCTGCAGGTATTTCTTCTACTTCTAATAAAGTAAGGAAAATAATAATTATTTTTCACCAGAAAAGACCAAGATGAAGTTTTAACAGTAGATTCAGATAGATTTTTATATGACTCATCTCTTAACTCCCAAAAGCACTGCTTGGTAACAGACATGTTGCCCTTTTTTCTCAGGGAGAGTTGAGGGTGGATAATACTAGTAGGAGACCAGTAAGAGTAGAGTGACCAGGAGTTGAGCCTAGGAAGAATGCCTTAAGATTTCCATCAAAATAGAAAAAAGACTGGGAATGGGCACTAAGGTAATTCTCCCCAGTCATTCTGTCATTCTTTCCCTCAGAATAAACTCCCGAGGCTTTTTATCTACAAACTCTACTACATCATTTTCCATTACAAAGTGAACTTAAGTTAATGGACACTATCTTCTCCATTTTAAGTTTTTCCTCTTCATTTTCTGCCACTCCCTAAAACTAGTCCTTACCTCTATGCTAGTGTTGAATGTATTAATATAACAATACAGCACAATGTCCCCAGTGCCAATACTTCCAGTTAGGTGCCTCATGGCTTTATTTTTTTGAAGTAACCTGCAAAGTAGAGATCACTCTAACAATTCTATCAGCCCCAAAAGAACACCAACAGGATTTTGATTTTGTCAAATCCACAAAACGGAAATCTCTTCAGAGTCTCAGTTATTGCCAGATTCATAATGGTTTTAATAGATACATTTTGCTGAATCACTTGAAAACAAGCTGCAGACATGCAGACATCATGAGACTTCATCTATAAATATTTCGGCACGTATCTCCCTCAGAGTAAACCCTTTTCCCTCCCCAACCACAACCACAATATCCCCAAAAAACTGTAAATTCTCTAATACGTAATAACAAACCATGTTCAAATTTCCTCAACAGCCTCCCAAAATGTCTTTATAACCCAGTCACCAAGTACCTGACCCATGAACTCACCCTTCTGATTAACCAAACAGAAAGGCCCAAGACCCCTCGGAGAGTCTGAAACTCAATTACCCCCTAACAAACATTACATTCTTCATAGCCACAAATACTCTGTTAGCTTTATTGTCTGAAATGCTATTAATGCCACAGGTTTCTCTTCATGCTTCAAATACAAAATCGTAATACCAAATACACTTTCTCAAACAAAATCACTCTTATCTCCAATGACAAAAGTAACTGTTTAAACAAGATGAATTTTTATAAAAACTACCATTTAACCCAGACACTCCTTGATTTTATCCCATAGTTTTGGAAATTCTCCATATGAGGTGCTCACAGCAGCATAATAACACCACAGCTCTAAATAAATAAGAAAGTAATTCTCCCTTGCCTCGATTATTCTGTGTTAACACCAGAATCCTATTGAAATCCCAAATTCACTTGGGCAAGTTACCTAATTTACTGTCTTACTTTCCTTCTCTGCAAAATAGGTATGAGATGAGTACATTAATCATGCATGTAAGTGTGTACATGTATCTTTAAGTGCACATAAAATATCCATGAGATGAACGCCATTACTGTTGTGACACTAGTCACATAAGTTTAAAATATCTCATCTTCTTCAGCCTATTATGCATACTCAATACCCATTAACAATCAATTAAAAATGTCAGAAAAAAAACATACTCTAGACAGACAGGTCCTTCACCACTTCAGTCAAAATAATGTTCCTGCACTGCAAGTTATTATGTATAAAACTTTAAGATGGAGACAGATTTTTTTTTTTTAATCATTTACCAGTTTCTAGAGAAGGAAATTTATTCCCACGGGGAAGCTTTTAAAACAAGGTACCCTTTCTGAAAACCAATGCCTCTCAAGGGCACAAGAGATTCCTCTAAAGGAAATATATTAAGAATGAAGACCAGAAATGTGGCCACCACTAACCAAACAATCCAATTATCCAAAAGATACATATTCTCTTAGCTGATCTTAGGAGAAAGCACATAAATATTTTGAAATGTTACAGTAATGAACCATATACCTTGGATTAAATTTTGCTTCTTCCATCATTTTTTTGAAATCTTCCTTGGCTTGCATTATTTTGTTTTTCTTTTCCCTGCGTTCTTCTTCTGCCCTCGTCTTTACATACTGATCAAATACCTATCACAAAAATAAACCAATTTGACAAGTTAGTCTTTCATATAAATAATTTAATTACCAAACACGGAATCTGTAAGAAAATACTAAGTCAATATCTTTGTCCAAAATGTAACAGAAAAATAAACTACAGGTATCTCAATTATATGCAAATTATCTACAGCAAGTCTCAGAAGCCATCTGTTTCGATTTCCAGAACAAAGTTAAAAGCCCCAATAATTTTCATTTTCCCTGATTACAAATTAAATACATGTTCACTAAAAAAATTTCAGGCAATATAAAATGTATAAAAGAAATTACAGTCTTTCCAAATCTCTCTAGGAAAAAACATCAAGCTTTTGGAACAGAGAATTTAAATTTATTTCTGTGGTTCTCTTTAAGGCATAACTATTTTCAACAAAATGTAATGCTTTACATCTATCCTAGAATATTTTCCCACTTAATAATGTACAGACAAGATAGTAGACTGAACATGCACACCTATTTCCTGTTTTCTTCAAGTGCCAATAAAATGCCAGTAAAGGTTTGTTGTTATTGTTGTTGTTTTTAAATCACAAACCAACAAGAACAGGCCAAAGGGAAAAAGAGAAAAAGCAACTCTCAATGGTGAAAAGTGGGTAAGTACTAAAGGACTTGGCAGGCATGATAAAGTAGACCCTAACTCAACAGTCAAGAAAACAAAGAAACCAATTCTTTTTTTCTTATTAGAGAATACTCAAACAGCGCCACAAGTGACAGCACCAGATATCCAAAGAAGTGAGGATGGAGTATAGCTACAATAAGGCTGTTTAAGAATGAGTCCATCAGTAGATCCCCCTTGCCAACTTCACATACCGCAGGGGACTGCCACTCCTGAACCTCAGTTAAAGGCAAGTGATTAAGTCTCCAGAATAACGGATGGCAATTCACAATCTGCTGGCCAAATCTGGCCTGCTGCCTGTTTTTGCACAGCCCAAAAAAGTTTTAACATTTTTAAATGGTTAGGAAAAAACATACTAGAAAATTTCATGACATTTCATGACACAGGACAATTAAATGAAATCCATATTTTAGGGTCCATAACTAAAGCTTTATCTGAAGAGTCATATTCACTCATTTGCATCTATCTATGGGTCCTCCTACACTAGAGCTGCAGATTATACTATAGTGACAGAGACCAGATGGTCCCGAAAGCTGTAATATTTATTATCCGACCCTTTATGTTAAAATTTTGCTGATTCTTGCCTCTAAAAGGAAAGCAGGATTTCTGCCTGGGTTGGGAAGAGAGGAGGGAAACACAATATGAATTAGAAATGAGGCATACCAGTCAGAGAAAACAGCGAATTAACCAGTTACATACCGAACAGTAAGACACAGTTCTCCCAGGACAAAAGCAGAAAGGACTGTGTTCTCTCATCAGGACACTAAGGGACCGTA
This sequence comes from Meles meles, assembly GCF_922984935.1. Classification (NCBI taxonomy): domain Eukaryota; kingdom Metazoa; phylum Chordata; class Mammalia; order Carnivora; family Mustelidae; genus Meles; species Meles meles. Next base: position 99,981,448 of record NC_060068.1, read on the forward strand.
TCAAGAATCTGAACAGCCTAAAAATTACCTCCACCAGGAGATCCTCAACAAACTCGCTATAATCACTCTACAGCAGGGTTTTTCAACCTCCACACTTATGGCACTTGGGCCAGATAATGTTTAGCAGTATCCATGACCCCCAGATACCAGTAGCATCCCCTCAGTTGTGACAACCGAATGTGTTTCCTGGGGCAAAACTGCCCCTGATTGAGAAGCAAGGCTTTACAGTAAAGGCAAGTCGTGGGAGCCCACTGAGATGCTCAGAGTGCCCAGAGAGCATTTTAGTCCTTCATTCCTAATCATGAGAAGTCAGCGTCTCTTTAAAGACATCTAAAGAAACTCTCCAGCAGCATGAAAAATAGAAACCAAAATAGAAAAGAGAAACTATGCAGGAATATGAAAACTTAAAAAAAAGCTTCGACAATGTCATAAAATTAAGATACTACAACCATAAAACAAGAAAAAAAAGAAATCCTAGAAATTAAAGGATGACAGAAGAAATGAAAAAAATTAAAAGATTAGACTACAAAGACAAGAAAGTCACCCAAAATGGTTGGTTTTTTGTTTTTTTTTTTAAAGGCAGAAATAGAAAAGAGAAGAGACACTTTAAGGACAAGCCCACAAGGGCAAATTCTCCATCCCATAAAGAAAAAAATAAACAGGTGGAAACAAATCAAAAAAGCAATACAAGAAAATCTCCCAGAACTGAAAGACAAGTTCAGATACTAGAAGGGCCACCAAGGACCCAGCACAATGGGCCCCTCCCACCAAGGCACATAATCACCATGAGATTTCAGAACTCTGTACACTAAGGCAGATTCTACATGCCTACGAAGGAAAAATAAACATGTCCATAAAGAAAGGAACAAGTAAATATGGCTTCAAAAACAACAATGAAAACGAGGAAAAGAACAACGTCTTCAAAATCCTGAAAAAGATTACCAATTTCAAGTATATTAACCAGTCAAACAATTCCAAATTAAGGATATACAACAAAGGTGTTTTCAAACATGCCAGGCTTCAGAAATTTATTTCCGATGCATGTTCTCCCCAAGAAGCTATTACAGGGAAGAAATGTGTCAAAAGGGAGTAAACCAAGAAAGAAGAAAAGACTTATGATGGAGCCAACAGATGGACCCCCCCTTCATAAACTCCCCTCAACCACCAAAAAGAAAAATGAGGTAAATCCCAGGATGGTCATCCTTAAAAAGTGACAACAATACATCAGGTATAGAGGACAACCAGTCCAGAATGAATCAAGTCAGAAGGCTCCGGAAGAAATGTCTTCAGAAAGATAAAACTGGGACAGCAGTCTACTATTTTTTGTAGTGTATCTTACAGAACTATTTCACTCTTTAAATGTGTGCATGCACATCTTCAGAAAAAGTCAAACAAAAAATTTTTCTTTAAAATACTTCTTTCCAGGGGCGCCTGGGTGGCTCAGTGGGTTAAAGCCTCTGCCTTCGGCTAAGGTCATGATCCCAGGGTTCTGGGATGGAGCCCTGAGGCGGGCTTTCTGCTCAGCGGGGAGCCTGCTTCCTTCCTCCCTCTCTCTCTGCCTACTTGTGATCTCTGTCTGTCAAATAAATAAGTAAATAATCTTTAAAAAAAAAAAACAAAAAAACTTCTTTCCAGGTCAGGCCATATATATCTACTAATCTTTAACAGCTGTATAGAAATGCCTACAATTATCTCACCAGTCTCTTTCTAAGCATGTAGGTCATTTTCAGTACCCTCTAAATATAGCACTACAATAAATCCTGAAAGCATCTGCATGGTGACAGAAATGGGAAAGAGGGCTCTTTTCAACCCCTTTCTCCTTCCTTGGTACATACGTTCTTTCTCTCTCTCTCTCTTTTTTTTTTTAAATTTACCCATTTCAGAGAGAGTGTACCAGGAAGGGAGAGAGGGGAGGGGAAGTGGACTTCCCACTGAGACGATGAGGGGAGGGCCCCAGTCAAGAGAGCCGCCCAAGTACCCGCTTGGTATATACTTTCTTATTTGTAAAAGTGGTAAATCAGAAATAAAACCCAAGTTATGTTAACTTTCTTTTCAGAAGCTCAAGAAGACTTCACATCCCCTCCTCTGGGATATCCCACACCAAGGTTAGGAATCACGAGCTGAGATTAAGTTCTCAAAGAAAATTAGGAGTTCTGTTATGCTTCCAAGTGTCTCCTAATTATTTGTGTCATGCCTCAATACACTTGAGCTTTATGTTCCTATTTTAAGCGCTTAGTTTCCTACAACATCAACTTGTGAATAAAATGTTGTAATTAACAACATGAAAGTTAATAAGTTTTTAAAGACAACTCCTAGTTGAATTTTATAGGCATAATCAAAACCATCCAAATTAAAGGGCTATACTGTCTAAGCCAAAGCAGCTTCTTGGTGGTGGTTATAGTCCATTTCTTTGCATTTTTTACACCACTTTATTGAAGTATGATAGACATTCAAAAAACTATACACATTTAATGTATACAATTTGGTAAGTTTGGAGATAAATATACATCTAGGACACCACCAGTCTATGCCAAAAACATATCCATCACCTCCAGAACATTCCTCCAGCCCTTTTAATTTATTCTTATTTTGAATGTGATATTAAGAAACTTAACGTAAGATTTATCTTATATTAGCAAAATGTTAAGCATCCAATACCATACTACTAGCTACAAGCACTATACTACACAAACCTCTAGGATTTAGCTGTCTTGCATTACTGTTTATGCACACTTTGTGAAACAGGATTTTCAGACTTTTCCGTATGTATATTTTTCTTCAAATATAAATTTGTGAAAAGTATGAGTGTGATATTGTGTTGTAAGAAAATCTATATATATATATGATAAAGAATGAAATATTGCCATTTGTAACAACACAGATGGAGTAGAGTATTACGCTAAGCAAAATAAGGCAGTTAAGAGAAAGACAAATACCATATGATTTTACTCATATGAGGAATTTAAGAAACAAAACAAATGAGCCAAGGGAAGAAAGAGTGAGAGACAAACCAAGAAACAGGCTCTTAACTATAGAGAACAAGCTGATTACCAGAGGGGAGGTGGGAGGGAGCAGGTGAAATGGGTGATGGGGATTAAGGAAGGCACTTGTTGGAATAAGCACCAGATACTGTAAGGAAGTGCTGAATCACTAGATTGTGTACCAGAAACTAACATTACACTGTATGCTAACTGGAATTTAAATAAAAATGAAAAAAAGAAGAAGAAAAAATATGTATTTGGTCTTCATCCTGGCTCTTGGCCAGAGTTCCTAAAACTCTTATAATATCCTAAATGATAAGAGTGACAGAGACACCCTACTGTTACCTGGCTCTTGCCTTGTAGCTTTGATATAGATAAAGGTGAAAAGAACAATTTTGTTATTCCTAACAAGGCCCTTTCACCTATACCTAAACTAGCATGAGTGAAGTGATTTCTGGAAAGCTTCCAGATAACCACAGGATGGCAGAGAATCACTACTGGAACCAACCATGTCATTAGAGCTTTGGAACTTTCAAGGGCTACGATTGAATCTAATCACCAATGATCAATGACTTAATCAATCATGCCTATGTCATGCTGCCTCCATAAAAATCGTAACCAAAGGGATTCAGAGAGCTATTGGCTTGGTGAACACTTCCATGTCCCAGGAGAATGGCACACTCCCAACTCTGTAGAGAGAAGCTCCAGAACCTAGGACACTTCCAGATCTCACCCTACCTACATCATCTGCTGTTCAACTGTATCCTTTATCATATCCTTTCTTATAAACCCCTAACCTAAGTATTTTCCAAAGTTCTATGAGCCACTATAGTAAATTATTAAACCTGAGGAGGGTACTATGGGAATCCCTGATTTGTAGCCAAACTCAACAAAAGGGTGCAGAACATGGGAACCTACTACTGGCGACTGGCATTCGAGGAAAGGGCAGGTCTTGCGGGACTGAGCCCTTAATTTGTGGGATCGGATCCTAACTCCATACAGACAATGTCAGAATTCAATTTAATGGTAGGTCAGCCAGCTACTGTCAGAGAACTGACCAATGTGGAAAAATACCCACACATTTTTGATGTCCAAGTATTCAATCTGTAGAGGAATAGTTTTTCCTTTTCAACAGACCTCCATTATTTGATTCTCACTTCAATTTTTTTTTTCCCCCCAGGCAGAGAGAGAGAGAAGGAAGCAGGCTCCCCGCTGAGCAGAAAGCCCGATGTGGGGCTCAATCCCAGGACCCAGGGATCATGACCTGAGCCGAAGGCAGAGGATTCAACCACTGAGCCACCCAGGCGCCCCAATTCTCACTTCAATTTAATTCAATTTATAATTTGATACTGACTCAGTAAACAGTGGCCAAGACAGCCAGTTGACAGTCAGTAACTATCCTGGTAATAATGTCTTACCATATTATAACATTATCAATCTCAAAAAGCTCTCAATACCACATACTACATTAAAATGTTTGTTTTTGAAATAAGGTAATAGACAATTTTAAAGTGTTAGCATAACTAGTCTCTACATTAGAGACTAAAATCCTGCATGGACATGGTCTGATTTTGTTGAAAAATGTTATTCACTTTAAAACTTGTCAGAACAAAAAACAAATATAACAAAATATCTGACTCAAGTGATCTTTTATAAAAAAAAAAGATTATATAAGGAAAATCTCAAGTTAAAATGTATGGTTACAATTATATAAAGTACTTATTTTATAATGGGATAAGATATACATAAAACTACAGATAACTAGAAAAGGACAGAAGTGAAAGAGATGTACTTCTGGATTATGAGACGATCAACGAAATTCTTAATTTTTAAAAAATCAAAACACAGGGGCGCCTGGGTGGCTCAGTGGGTTAAAGCCTCTGCCTTCGGCTCAGGTCATGATCTCAGGGTCCTGGGATCGAGCCCCGCATCGGGCTCTCTGCTTGGTGGGGAGCCTGCTTCCTCCTCTCTCTCTGCCTGCCTCTCTGCCTGCTTGTGATCTCTGTCAAATAAATAAATAAAATCTTAAAAAAAAAAAATCAAAACACAAATTTCAGAAATGAAGTTACAAAGTGCAAATATGTAACTAACAATTAATTTCTCGATTTTATACTCTTATGAAAAAAATAAAACTAAGTACTGAAAAAGTACATGGATTACTGCCAAACGTCAGCTTACCCTTTCATTTCTTACACTCCAGTTATTAAGAATTCTACTCAAATTAAGTACAGTTTTTATTTAAATAAAATAATGCTTGACAGTTTTCCTCTTTTTAACTATTATTCTTAACAGGAGGTAACACCATCACCTTACAAAATGCCTCCTAAATTGGGACAGAACTTTAGCTCTCAATATATACTTGTAATTTAACTCATTAAGAAACTTTAACACTCATAATGAAGAAAAAGTCAAAAAAATTTTTAAGTAAACCTCCAGAGATATGCAGGTTAAGCACTGTTCCAGGCATTACACATATAGCAATGAACAAAACAAAATTCCAGCACTCAGAATTTATATTCTACAGTAGGAGACAGAATATAAGCTAATTTTAGATAATCAGAGCTAGGAGTACTATAAAGGAAAGAAGGCAAAGAGACACACTGATCCAAAGGCACTTGCACAAGCACCTGAATAAAATGATAGAGCATATACAGATATCTGAGGGAAATATTCCAGGCAGAGAAAAGAGGAAGTACCAGAATGTGCCTAACTTGTTCAAGGAGTAACAAAGGAAGTGTGGCCAAAATGAATGGATCTAAGAAAAGAGCTTCAAGAAGTATGTAGTTAAAGAGTGTAAGCAGAATCTTATAAGCCATGATAAAGAATTTCAATTTTATCCTAAATGAAATGTAAAGCACTGGACATTTTTTAAGCAAAGGAATAGTAACAATGCCTTAATCTGTCAGTTAAACTTTAAAATTAGTGTGGCTGCTGGGTGGAAAAAGAACCTGTCTACAAAAAAAGCAAGAATGGAAGGAAGCAAAGAGAGCAGTCAGAGGCTACACAGATGCTGAGAAATGGTCACAATGCCTTGAAATACAGTGGCAGCGGGGGAAATGGTGAATAAGAAGTTGTATTTACAAGCTTTTAGAGGTAGATTTTACTGACAGACTTAAAATGTGCAAGGGTAAGAAGTAAAGAATCAAGGCTGATTTGTACTTTTTGATAGGGCCATTAACCCACGTGAGAATGAGAGCATCACACACAGTTTAAAACAAACAAAAACAGGGACGCCTGGGTGGCTCAGTGGGTTAAAGCCTCTGCCTTCAGCTCAGGTCATGATCCCAGGGTCCTGGGATCGAGCCCCGCATCGGGCTGTCTGCTCGGCAGGAAGCCTGCTTCCCTTCGTCTCTCTGCCTGCCTCTCTGCCTACTTGTAATCTCTGTCTGTCAAATAAATAAAATCTTTAAAAAAAACAAAAACAGGGGTGCCTGGGTGGCTCAGTGGGTTAAGCCGCTGCCTTCGGCTCAGGTCATGATCTCAGGGGTTCTGGGATCAAGTCCCACATCAGGCTCTCTGCTCGGCAGGGAGCCTACTTCCCCCTCTCTCTCTCTGCCTGCCTCTCTGCCTACTTGTGATCTCTCTCTCTCGATGTCAAATAAATAAATAAATAAAATCTTAAAAAAATAAAAAAAAACAAAAACAAAAAATCCTACTATGCCTGAAATGCAGATGCAAATATATCTGAAAGTCATGCTTTTCTATTACACATACTAAAATACATGTCTGGCACACTGTAAATGTCCTCTCTTCATAAGTTTGTGATGAGATCTACATGCATGATAGCAGAAACAGTGTAGAGAATTATTCCAACTGCTAAATTGTCAGTATAAAGGACAGACTACCAAATGAAATCCTGTAGTTCAATAGCCCTATAGCAAGTGGTTCAACATACTCACCATTCTAAAGATATCAGTGTCAGGGTGGTCCAGGTAATTCAGAAACTATGTAAGTTGCAAGTGTGCAATGCTTTAGAGGAAGAAGCAATCATTGTGAGATATGTATCATTGAGTCATCATGGGAATCAACGGAAACCCAATAAACAGGCAACTCTAATCCATGTTAACTCTAGTTCAGCAGAGACTCTCAAGTGTCCATCAATTCTTTTAGTGTATAACAAAAAGACATCTAACAGATGCCACTTAAATGTAGGATGTGCAAATGAAACATAAACATGTCTTTTGAGTGTTGCCTATCTACAATACAGACACACACACACTCACACATAGATATTGGCACTAACAGGAAAGTTGTAACACCAGTACACAATCCTGGTCCCATCTGTTGGGAATGACTGTAGGTGTTTCTTTTTCCTTTCAATTCTTTGGCACTTTTCTTTTCTACTCTAAATCTACATCATTTGCCCAGGAAAAAGTAAACTAATGAGCACAATGAAATGCATTTTGAAAATTTTAGATATAACCTCAATGTATATGAGTCATAAAGAGAAAATGTGCATAAAGCATCAGTGACATCCACAATAAAGGCAAAACTAACCAAGTCTATTTCTGAGGCAGAAATGTCCGTATAAATGATAACCGTGTTCTAAGATATAAGACTATGTTTTTAAAGCACTCTGGGGGTGCCTGGGTGGCTCAGTGGGTAAACGCCTCTGCCTTCAGCTCAGGTCATGATCTCAGGGTCCTGGAATCAAGCCCCACATCGGGCTCTCTGCTCGGCCGGGAGCCTTCTTCACCCCCCGACCTCTGCCTGCCTCTCTGCCTACTTGTGATCTCTGTCAAATAAATAAATAAAATCTTAAAAAAAAAAAAAGCACATTGTTACAGGGGGAAAAAAGGATGGTATTTTATTCCTTACATTTTAAAATAATGCTACTAAGGGATATACACTTCTTAAATAATGTTATTTTCCTTTTACCTGTTTTCTCTCTTTAGGATTGAGAAGTAAGTACCGAGGATCAAAAACTATCTTGTGCAACTCCTTCTCCCATGTTGAAAAAGCAGACACCTTTAAAATAAAAATGTATTGCCTCATAATTAAGTTGGCTCTAAAAACATAAAGGTCATATAATTTTCCTTGAAATCTACAGGACATCTGCTTAAAAAGGAGACATAATAAAAACCATACTGAAGTTTCCATCACTAATAAATGACAAGCAGTGGGAGGCTAGCAACAGCAAATGTCCACACTAATTGGCTCTGAACATTTCTATACTATACAGAAGTAACACACACTTAATTAGTCATTAAAATAACCACTACTGTGTGACATTTTAAAAATCAGTACATCAGAAAAAGCCTTGAAGATATGCATTTTGATTTCCTATGCTTGCTCCAATCTTGTGAACAATGTTGTGATTTTAAATTGAACAATTATACTTATTAAAATGGATATGTGAATATAACCAAAAGGCTGAAACCCCCTCTCAATTAACTTTATTAATAATATCATAAAATAGCAGTTCTCCTTTAACCAAAAACCATTCTGGAAGTATTAAAGAATCATATATACCTTACCTATCCCACGTAGTCCGCCATTCTGTAATGTTAATACTCTGTTAATACTCACATTACTCACCAAAATGTAACGACCCAATAAATGTTAAATGTTATTTGTATTTAAAAGGACAATAAAATGGCATTTAGTTAAACATGATAGGATGAGCCAAGAAAAAGGCTGTTTGAGAGAGTACAGTCATTTGACAGACTTCCCTTATCCCCCCCCCACAACATGAGCACTAACCTTAGATTTGACCTTTTAGCAAGACATATTTATATTACTTATACAAAACAGAAATATCTCCCCCAAAGATTGTTTTCTGACCCCTCTCTCTAGCAGCATGTCCTTGAACTGCTTCATTCGGGCCTCCAGAGGGACAATGGCCCTTTCTCGGGCAGCTTTAATTTCAGCTTCCATCGCAGCTTCTTTCTCTGAATCAATGTCTTTATTATCGTCTCTCCTATAAAAAATAAAATATAAGGCATCAACTGACAAAATATTAATAAGGAATCTTACTAAAATCTTTACAACAATGGAATATTCAAGACTCACTACTGAGCAGCATATTTTTGGCAAAAAAATTATATTGAGGGTTTCAAATGAACTCTTAAGGGATAAGCAACTTTCATTGTAATGATAATAATAAAGTTACAATGAGCTTCTAATGATGTTACAATGGCTATATTGTTGTGCTGTCTCACTCCCTGATATACAGAATGAACTACCTTACTTTCAAAAACAAAAACAAAAAACTAACATTGAACTAAAATGTTATGTGGTTAGAAACAAACAACACAAAATATAATTTTTAGTTCTTGAAATGATACAGGAAAAATAATATTTTCCAAAATGTTTTATATTATAGATGTATAAAATATCTTAGTCTAATAAAAATTGGTTTAAGTCTTAGTAATCTCAAATATTTATTATGAAAATATCTGTAAACTTGGCCAAGTGGATATTGGAGATATATATATATACCTTACCTACCTGACATCTTTTTTACTCACTTTCTGGGTGGTAAGTTGAGATTTAAGTTGAAGGACAGGTCCCAGAGAGCAACATAGGCCCAGGAGTAGTTAGATGGAATTAGAACTGTTCACCAATGACTAAACTACTTCTTTCTCCTCCAAAAGTGCACCTCAGGGCTAAGGACAACCCTGTTGCTGTTGCTCTCACTCAAGTGAGACTGTAAACATGAAATCGAGTCACCTCTCAAACATCTACACTACGAAGAAGGCCAGTTCATGTGAATAATCCATAACAGTAAGTAAGTTAGTAATATTCAGGTATATTTTAGCAGATCTTCCTTCTTAAATATGATCTGCTAGGTATAAAAATAAAATTGGTTCATATTGCCTAAACAAACTTACGGGAATCAGGAAAACAAAACATCATCAATTTCAAAAGCATGCTATACAGGGAAGTGAAGGTAGCCCCGCAGAGTTAAATGGAACTAAGGCTAACCCACAAATACATGTTAAGTGAGAGGTAATTAGCAACTTAGGGAATAAATCAAAAGAAATAGAAGACATAGTCCATGACCTGCAGGAACTTAGCGAGATAGTCTGTGACCTAAGATATGCACAAAACAAACAGGTAAAAGTAATTTGCCAAACAATATACCCTCTTATAATAATTTATTTAAGAACTATTTAAATAAAGAGTTAAAAGACATCCAAGAAATGTAACTAATGAAAACAAATAACCTTTATAGAATTACACTAAATGGAAATGTCACAATACAAACTATCACTATCTATCTCAATAAAAGAAATAAAGAAAAACTAAGCCAGGAAAAATAGGCTTTTAACTTTGTACCTAAATAGAGAAGCTCGGGCAATCCACATAAAGGACTTCTTTGACATTCTCCTGATAAAAGCAGTTAAAAACCTTACAGAGTTGTCTATAAGAACAAACAATTAAAAACAACTAAAAGTTTAACATTGTAGGAACATCCAAAATTATGGTTATATAAACAGAATGAATACAGTCATTTATAATTAAGAAAACAAATGTCTTATTCTACATTTTTTTAAAAAAACACAAAATCGGTTGATTAAAACTAATAAAAATATCTACATATTTGGTCAAGAACTAAAAAAGTCAACTACAAAAAATGAAAACAGCTATGTTACTTTGGTTGATTATGAGTGACTCTCTTTAATATCTTAACTTCTTTAACGAAGCTCCTAACAATTTTTTAAAAAAGAACCACCCTTCCAGGGGGTTGTCTTAGTGATTTCTTTGCCATAACGTGGCTACATTCAATCTGTCCTTTTTAGATAAGGACTACGGTTCATCCAGTTCCTAATAATGTTTTCAAACTTTCCTTTTTGCTGCTAAATAATGGTCCCATTCCTCCCCCACCCAGACACAGATACCCTCTACCCCAGCCTTCCATCCCCCACAATTAGAAACATTCATATTTTACCCAACTATAAAGCATTGGCCAACCTAACGCTCCTGCTTATGGCAATCTCTTTCTCCCAAAGCATTTTCTAAGCTCACAGGTTCCCTCCACCAGGTAGTAATGACACAGACTCAAGAACTAGGTAAGTGACAAGTACATAAAAAGAGAAGTCTGCGTGTATTTATGAAATTTCTGGAATGGTGTCCGTTGGGGTCTACATAAAGGAGGAAATTCATTTTTTAATAAAATTCAGGCTTAATGAATGTCTGAAAATAATTTATCATCTAATTCCCAAAATGTTACTTGGCTTTATAATACATAATTTTAGTAATCATGTATTCTGCACATCTAGCAATAGAAGGGACACCATGTCTTCATTCTAAAGCAAAGTTTTCTAATACCAGGCTTTAGAGAGCAATCATGACTTCTGTCTCCTAACATACACATTACCTGTCCCAACCACAAACTGACTGGGAGCTAATCAACTTTTAAAATAGGTATTATCTACCTGAATTACATGAACTATAATTATTACTTACTTCCGTTTTTTGGCTTTAATAGGTTCATCTTCATTAAGTTCTTCCATTAATTCTTGTTCTTCTTTAACTATAAGATCAAATTTAATTAAACCTTGTCAGAATAAAATTTACCAAGTAAGAATTAAAACATTTAAGTCTGAATCCATCTTTTAGCCACTACCAGTACACTTGCTTTAGTAGTATTAAAATGTAGCTACAGGAGCGCCTGGGTGGCTCAGTCAGTTAAGTGTCTGCCTTCAGCTCAGGTCACCATCCTAGAGTCCTGGGATGGACCCCCACAATGGGCTCGCTGGTCAGCAGGGAGCCTCCTTCTCCCTCTCCTCCCCACTCATGCTATCTTTGTCCCTGTCTCTCTCTCCCCCAAATAAAAAAATAAAATCTTCAAAACAAAACAAAACAAAAAACACAGTAGTTAGAATCTATAGTTTACTCACTTGCACTCATAGAAAATTGCCATTTTTGGATGGACAGCATTGTGGGAGTTGGATGTCCTGGCAAAAACATACCAAATATTATTATGAATAGTTACATGCACATATTACACAATATTTTCTTTTAAAAAGTTACTGTTTAGGGGCACCTGGGTGGCTCAGTGGGTTAAGCCTCTGCCTTTAGCTCAGGTCATGATCTCAGGGTCAGGGATCAAGCCCCGTGTTGGGCTCTCTGCTCAGTGGGGAGCCTGCTTCCCCCACGTGCTCTCTGCCTCTCTGCCTACTTGTGATCTCTGTCAAATAAATAAAACATAAAATACCCATCCCATAATCCTCTCTCCTTTATAAAACATTAAACAATTCCTGTTTATACTTCCTAATACTTCCTAAATTAATCTTCCCTTTAAACTTCTAAATCACTTTGAGGGGCGCTTGGGTGGCTCAGTGGGTTAAAGCCTCTGCCTTCAGCTCAGGTCATGATCTCAGGGTCCTGGGATCGAGCCCCATGCCGGGCTCTCTGCACAGCAGAAAGCCTGCTTCCTTCTCTCTCTCTCTCTGCCTGCCTCTCTGCCTACTTGTGATCTCTATCGAATAAATAAATAAAATCTTTAAAAATAAATAAATAAATAAATTTCTAAATCACTTTGAAATGTTTATTCATGAGACATGCATGCATTTATCAAATAATTGTACTGAATATTTGAAAAGAGTCATAAAAACAAAAGCAAATCTCGTATCTCCTTGGCATAATTCAACACTAAGATTATAAAGTATCCTGAGTATTACAGCTATAAAACAGACACTGCTAAAGGGAAAAAGTGGTACTTTACCACTAAGCAGACAAAGTTCCAATGATTTGGAAATGACTTGTAAGCAAAAAATGTAGCACCATACATATATAACCTATAAAGGTTTCTCAATTATTATAAATGACATATATTTGGACTGATTTCATTGGAAGAATCAGGTGATTCATTCATGCTTCTACAGCACATAAGGGATTCTATAAAAACATAATCATGTCAATATGAGGGCAAATTACCAATATAAAATATGCAATAAAAATTATGTAAAAATATCTATGTTCATTATATCTATTGAAATGGTATCTTAACGCAAGTTACCTTAAAAGATAATCTCTTAATAAGGTTTGTCACTATATTGTCAGGAATAAGGCTTTTATTCCCTAAATTTCATTTACTTGAAAAGAGTAAGCTTTGGGGGCAACTAGGTGGCATAGTCAGTTAAGCATCCAATTCTTGATTTCAGTTCAAGTCACACAATAGAGCCCTGTGTTGGGCTCTGCGCTCATTGGGGAGTATGCTTAGGATTCCTCTCTCTCTCTTTGCCCCTCCCACCATCATCCCCCACACACTGCACACACTGTCTCTAACATAAATAAAACTTTAAGAGTAAGCTTTTATAATTTTACAAAATTTTATATTTCACAAAAATAGTAAACAATCTTTTAAAATACTCTGTAGAGTTCTGATTATTTCAAAAAATTTGTTCCTAGTTATAAAAAGTGTTAAGAGGCTCACTGAAGAGTGTTTTAGTATTATTAGTACGCACAGAGAAAACCTGAAGCAGAACCAACATAACTTGGGACTAAAAATCTTGATTAAGGACAATGAGTTAAAAAAATACATATAAATATTTTACAAAAAACTAACTGTCCAAACTCTCTAATTTTTAATATCTCTACTACCAAACTCAAACTAGGATAGTGGTCTATTTCCCATTTCTCAAATTTCTTATATTCCTTGGAAACAGCAAGTTTTCCTAAATGGCCTCGTATTTTCTGTAAAAGTATTAAAAGAATGACAAAATTAGAGGATAAATTCCTAATTTAAAACTTACTTAGTTTCTTCACTTCTTCCATTCCTTTTTTATGAGGAGGCTCCTGAATAATTTTATCAACATCTGCTCTTCCAATCAGATCATCAGGTCGGTCCCACATAGAAAGACGGGTGGTAGGATTATAAAAGAAGACCCGCTCATCACCAGTCCAAACAACACACCTACAAATTAATTCAAATATCAGTTTCTTCTGTTATGGAACATATTTAATAAGTAAGTCGTTTTTACTGTCATCCTGCCTAAAGGAGAGGTGGAGGGGTGGTGAGGACACCTTCGTACTTAATAGTTACAGAGCCGAATACAATTTCTAGAGGAGAGAGCTGAGTGGCTAAGGTTAGAACAGCAGTTCAACATTTTAACTGAGAAAACCAAGAAAAGCAAATTCATAATCAGTGGTTAGAATGCTCAAGAACTTGGTGTAGTTGGCTCAATCTGAGTGTTACATTTTAACCTATTACAAAGGATGGATTCAATGGCAACAGATAAGAATGCTATTAAACAGTTCTAAACTAAAGAATAGACCACAGCACCATACCTATTATGTAATACTTCTTAGTATTTCTCACCAAATCAGAATTTTACATACTCAAATGCAACCTGCCATGAAGTCTTTAATATCTTATTATATCTGGTATAAAAATAAGAAATACTGATTGCACTATGACACCAGAGCCCACTAGAGCTCACTGTTCCTGTTCATTACAAGAAATTCAAACAAGATAGAAAAAAACAACAATGTTAAGGACTGTGTACAGTTTTTAAAAAATAAATATAAGTATGGAAGAGAGTCAATATTTACAGCAGCAACTATGAGGGTATTAAATTTCCCATTTTTCCTCCCTCACACCTCTACCCTAAGTGCCCCCAGTCACACAGTAGCACAGCAGTGCAGTACAGCCAGTGAAAACTCCCAACAGAAACCAGGTATTTGTGGCAGATAATTCTAAGTTCATCAACAGCTGCCAAGCCAAGCTGATCTAGATATTGAAAAGATCAGACAAAACCTCTATTTTGAGATAATCAAAGACTTTAAAGCAGCAATTATAACTAGAGTTCATGAGATGAAGGAAAAAAACCTGAAACAAATGAAAACACTGTTCTCATTAGAGAAACAGAAACTGTAAAAAAACAAAACCACAAACTTTAGAGATGAAAAACACACAACTGAAGCAAAGTGGGGGAAAAAGAGACAAGCCAAGAAACAGACTCTTTTAACTACAGAGAGCAAAGTGATGGTTACCGGAGGGAAGGTGGGTAGGGGGATCGGGATTAAGGACACGTCATGAGCACCGGTAATGTATGAAGTGCTGTATCACTGTACTGTACACCTGAAACAATATCATACATTAAAATTTAAAAATTAGAAAAAGAAAAATAAACTGAAAGTAATTCTTTGGACTGGCTCAAGAACGGAATAGAGAAGACAGGGAATGATCAGTGAACTACGAAGTACATCAGTAATTATCCCGCCTAAAGAATAGAGGGAAAAAAAGAATCAATAGGCTTTCGGGAAACCTAAGGGACTACAGCAAAATGCCTTACATAAATGTCACTTATGTAGATGTTTAACTTTACTTGGGGAAAAACCTACCCTGAATTTTCTATGCCAGTTTCTAAAATATGTCACACCACAAACAGGAAAACATTGGACCATGGGTTTCTTACCAGAAACCATAGAGACAAGAACAAAGTAAAACGACATCCATTACATCCGGGGGTGGAGGGGTGGGGAGGGGGGATGGGAATGAAATGTTCTAAAATTGAATACGGTAATGGCTGCACAACTGTGTGAATACAAAAATCATGAAGCTGTACACTTCAAATGAGTGAACTGTATGGGATGTGAATCATCTCAACACACTTGTATTTTTAAGAAACAGCTAGACAAAAAATGTATATATGATTCTTGACGTAACATTCTAGAAAATACAAAGTAATCTTAAATAATAAAAGCAGAAGGCTCCTTAGGGATGGGATTAGAAGAGGGAGGGATAACAAAGGAACACAAGAAAACTTTCAGGGTTATTGGAAATAATTATTTTGATTGTGGAAATGAACTTTAAATATTTCAGCTCCCCGTACTTCAATTTTATTTAAGTAACACACACACACACACAAAAATAAGAAAATGGGGCCTCCTGGCTGACTCAATCAGAAAAGCATGCAACTCTTGATCTCGGGTTTCTAGGTTTGAGCCCCATGCTGGTTGTAGATATTACTTGAAAAGAAAATCTTTTTTAAAAAGTGAGAAAATGTATAATGTACTATTAAATCCAAATCGTTTGTGGAAATGGGACTAGACGCATTTGTCATGGAAACCAACAAAAAAACCAAGGCTCAGTGATCCTAAGAAAAACAAAACACTTCTACTTTTCACCTCTCTTTACAGTTAATTTTAAAAGGAAGTGAGAGGGCCCTGCGTGGCACAGCCAGTTAAGTGTCCAACTCTTGGTTTCAGCTCAGGTCGTGACCTCAGGATATTGAGATCAAGCCCCATGTCCAGCTCTGTGCTCAGCACAGAGTCTGCTTGGGACTCTCCCTCTCCCACTGCCCCTGTTGCTCATGCTCATGTCCATGCATATGCACTCTCTCTCACTCTCAAAAAAGTAAATCTTTAAAAACATAAATAAATAAAAGCAGGTGTGGGGGGAAACATGTATATACCACGTTCCATCAGAATAATCCTTTTTTTTTTTAAAGATTTATTTATTTATTTATTTATTTGACAGCGAGAGAGAGAGATATCACAAGTAGGCAGAGAGGCAGGCAGAGAGAGAGAGAGGGAAGCAGGCTCCCTGCCAAGCAGAGAGATGTGGGACTCGATCCCAGGACCCTGAGATCATGACCTGAGCCGAAGGCAGCAGCTTAACCCACTGAGCCACCCAGGCGCCCCCATCAGAATAATCCTGAGGGGCACAGAGTTGGCTCAGTCGGGAGAGCATGTGACTCTTGATCTTGACGTTGTGAGTTTTATTTCTAGTAGAGACTAAAACTAAAATCTTACAAAAATCTAAAAAAGGAACAATCCTGGGATACTTAAGCCATCTTGATAGATGTTTAACTTTACGTGGGAAAAAAAAACCCTTAATTTTCTATGCCAGTTTCTAAACACTGTTAATTATTGATAGCAGTAACTTTTGAGATGCTATTTTACTAATTCATGCTGGCTTAAAAACACCAAAGTGTGCTAATGTACTTCATCAGTACTAACAATAAATGTGGAGTGAGACACTGTCAGAACATTTCAGAACACAAAAATCACGGACAAAGAATTCTTGTACCAAAAAACTGCCCTGTGCTGTGGCACCTAGGTGGCTCAGTCCACTGAGCATCTCACTCCTGATTTCAGTTCAGTCTCATGATTTCATGCATCATGGATTGAGCCCTACATCGGGCTCCATGCTAAGCAGAGACTGTTTGTCCCATTCCCTCTGCTCAACCTCTCTCAAGCTCTAATAAATAAATAAAATTTAAAAAAAAAAACTGCCCTGTGTTAATAATATGCATGTACTCATGATAAAATGTTTAGGGATGAAGTGTACTAATATCTGCAACTTTTAACCTATCAAAAAAAAATGCACTGGGAGATGATAAATAAATAATAATGCAAATAGAATAAAACGTTACTTGCAGAAGCTAAGTCAATATATGGCGCTCACAGTTCTAGAAACATTCTTCCGATGTTTCTATAGGTTTCAACTTTTTCATAATAAAATACTGGAGCAAAAACCTCTGGAAACAAAAACAAAAACCTACAGAAACAAAAGAGCTAATTAATTAGTGGCCCTGTGCCACTCTCAGTGTATGCAAAAGCGAGCAAAACTTGAAAGATCACTTTTCCTAAGTTAAAACCCAATAAAGAGTACATGCAAAGAAAGCACAGCAAATACAAGCATCTCTCACTGGGCACGCTGCAAGACACCATAAAACTAACTGCAAGCTAAAGCTATAGGATGCAATCTCAGTAAGCAATGGGAAAAAATATAATTAGTCCATAACCATTTTTTTTAAAGATTTTATTTGTCAGAGAGAGCATAAGCAGAGGGAGAAGCAGGCTCCCTGCTCAATATAAGACTCAATCCCAAGATCCCGGGATCATGACCTGAGCCGAAGGCAGATGCTTAACTGGTTAAGCCAGCAGGCATCCCAGTCCATAATCTCTAAAAACTTTTGTCAAAACATTAAAAGCTCTCTTAGACCAGAAACTAAAGTTTACTGATCTAAGGAATAAAAAATGCTTCTAATTTTGATCTCTCTTTAAAGAGTCAAACGAATGCTGTGATATGCCAGGGGAAAAAAAATCCCAATATTGGTACGGAAAACATGAAGCTTCATGTTTTGCATTTAGCTTCTTAACTGTAAAGAAACAGTTACTTCAAGAAATTTGGGGCGCCTGGGTGGCTCAGTTGGTTAAGGAACTGCCTTCGGCTCAGGTCGTGATCCTGGAGTCTCGGGATCGAGTCCCACATTGGGCTCCCAGCTTCAAGCGGAGTCTGCTTCTCCCTCTGACCTTCTCCCCTCTCATGCTCTCACTGTCTCTCTCTCAAATAAATAAATAAAATCTTAAAAAAAAAAAAAAAAGAAATTTGAAGATATGAAGAAAGATTAATAAAAATCTGATTATCCAAATGAAGTGGCATAGCCGCTTAACTAAGAAATTTGTTGGGTCTTCTTTCTTCTTTTTTCTAAGTAATCTCTACACCAAACATGGGGCTGAAACTTATAATCCCGAGATCTAGAGTTGTATGCTCCACCGGATGAGCCAGCCAGGTGCCTTCTGAGTAATGTTTTGCTTAAAGTTAGCATTTACCCATTTTAGAAAAGAATTAAAGTTCTACTGACAATACATTTTCACTGACCAGAACTAGGAAAATAATTTAAACAAGCAGTTATCTTACATGTATTCAGATGGACTGTAAAAGCACTAGGAACATATAGTTGCATGGGGGATGAGGGACAGCCCCTAAGAAATACCTAAACCTAGAAGATATAAATAAAAGATCAATATATTTGATCCCATAAAAAATACAAAATTTATGTATGACAGGACATAAAAACAAAAATGAATAGGTAGGGAGAAAGTGTAACGTGTGTAAAAATCAAAGGGGTTAAAAGCATGCATAAAAGTCTTCTGGGGCACCTGGGTGGCTTGGCAGGTTAAGCATCTAACCTCAGCTCATCAGGGTTGTGGGATCAAGCCCTCCAACAGGCTCCACGCTCAAGAGGAATCTACTCATCCCTCTCCCTCTGTCTGCCTCTCCCCACCCTCTCCCCACCACCCCAAGCTCTCTATCTCGCTCTCAAATGAATAAAAAAAAAAAAAAAAATCTAAAAAAGTTTCTCCTATCATTAAGAGAAAGACAAAACCATAAAAAAGATGAGGAAAACTGTGAAGGAAGCAATCCACAGCCCCAATGAACATGATGTATTAAATTATACCAGCATTCTGAAAACATGTAACAGGAATCTTTTTTTCAACAGGTTACCAAAGATTTAAATAGACTATGCCACACTGGCAAGAGGGAGAGAAAACTGGTACTCTGAGGCCACTGCTTGGAATATTAACTGGCATAGTTCAGCACCCTGTCAAAACCTTTCTGAGGTCAACCTAGAAGTATCTACTGAAATATTAAGTAACAGTATCACCTGATTCAATTGATTCACTTGAATCAATCCAACAGAAATACTTGCACATATTCACAAAGAAATATGTACAAGGATGTCCTAAACAGCAACTTCTGTTAATGCCAGGGAGGGGGGGTTGACAACCTCATCTCATCATCCATTTATAGAAAAACTATGCATTTACAGAAAACCATGCTATCCATCACAAACAGATTTATATGTACAAAAATAGCAAAATTTCTGAGACATTTTTAGTAAAAACCACTGAGGAATACAGTTTTTAAGACACTCTAAGATGCATGCACACCACACATACAACTCTACGCACAAGTACACAAAACAAAGGGTCCAGAAGGCATATGTAACCAAACTTTCATTAATGAGGCTTGGGACAAGTGGGATTAATTTTTTCCTCCAAATAATTTTTTCATATTGTGTTTTTATGGATTCATTATTCTTTTCTAATAATATCAGATCAATGAAAAAATAACTGAAAGCAGGACACAAAAACTACAGCTATGAAGTATACAGAAAAAGAGGTTTAGAGGGCAATTAAAAAAAAAGAGACTTGACATGCAAGTAACAAATGTTTCAGAAAAGGAAAAAACAAACAGATAAAGAGAAGCAATAATTAAACAAATGCCAAAAGAAAATTCCACTCATCTGGGGATAGGCTCAAATCTGAAAACTGATGAGGGTCCATGAAGCTTCAGACTAGTGGGGTTTGGAGGTGGTTATCAGCTTTTCATGTACAATACTCAAATTCAGGAACCACAACCTAGGAACATGTTCTTTAAATAGACTCTTTCTATAACTTCAATTTTGGATCCAGGTAAATATTTTGCTTAACTATTTTTTAAAATGAGGCTATGTATCAAGTTGGTGGAATGAAATATACAGAAGACTTACTCTAAATGCCTTTAAAACACAGTAATTTAACTATAGTCAGCCTGGAGTGACATACCCTGAACATAAAAGTAACATGGGGAGCAAGGAGGATAATAAAGGTTAAAAAATGTCTTCAGGGGGCGCCTGGGTGGCTCAGTGGATTAAGCCGCTGCCTTCGGCTCAGGTCATGATCTCAGGGTCCTGGGATCGAGCCCCGCATCAGGCTCTCTGCTCCACAGGGAGCCTGCTTCCTCCTCTCTCTCTGCCTGCCTCTCTGCCTCCTTGTGATCTCTCTCTCCGTCAAATAAATAAATAAAATCTTTAAAAAAAAAAAAAAAATGTCTTCAGTATCACACTGTTAGTGATAGTGTTGGTACTACAATTCTGTGACTTGTGTGTGAGATAAGCAAATGAGTAATTACGTTGCCATCATTCAGCAAAAGGATTTTCAGCAGGAAAGGGGATGTTGAATTAAAATAGATGATGAGGTTCAGTAAAAACCTCATAGTAAATCTGAACTGCAAGTAATGATACGAACTCATGATGTATCTTTAAATGTGTGCATCCTCAATCTGTTCCTACCAAAGAGGCTTAAAGATAATGACTTATTCAGTAGTAAAACTATCCCTAGATCCTATAAATGCCACATCCCACAAAAAGCAAAATGGACGAATCTATATCCAAGACAGGAAACACATGAGAAAGCCAGGAACATCTTTGTCAGAGTAGAAAACAAGGAAGGTATCAAAGACAGGGTTGCAACACAAAACCTCAGGGTCAACTTTAAGAGGCTTCACCCAGCCCAATATACAACAACTGAACTTTAGTAAGGATAATAACTATAACGATAGAAGCAAAGAAAATGTATTTAAATCCATGAATTTGTAATATTCAAACCAACTCATTATTGTGAAAACCTCAGCACTACTGACATTATGGGCCAAATAACTAATTCCTGTAGGGAGCTCTCCTATACCTGGTAGGATGTTTAGGAGCATCTCTGCCCTCTAACAACTAGATGCTATAAGCTATCAATCCCTTCCAAGTTATGACAACCAAAAATGTCTTCAGACACTGCCAAACATCTACTTGTGAACTAGTCTTGCCAAAAAGGTCACACGTGAACCTGATCAGGGCTCTGCAGGAAATTCAGGAATAGAAGACTGAAACAGTACCACAGGAATGGAACAACACTCAGGCTGTGAGTCTCCACATAACAAACGTATTTATTTTTTTAAATAATAAAAACAGAAAAGAAAAAGCAATGAAAACACAATGGAGGGGATTACAAGACATAAGGGAGAACTCCCTGCAATGTGTGAACTATATATGGATTAAACAGGCTGGAGCAGGAAGAGGAGAGAGCACTGACACAGGGATAAAGAAAAAAGGAAAACCAAACCAAAGAAGAAAAAGTACACTTAAATAAACAATTTTACACAGTTCTAAAAATATAATCATGTATGTGGCATATGTACAAAATTAATTTTTAAAAATCTTAAACACTAAAAAGGAGATTCAGGACCTCACAGCAGTTCAAGTCTATAATTATGTACAATAAACATTAATGGACAGTACCATGAAAGGAGAAAGACAATGCAGCAATTAGGTTTTAGGTCTGAACACCCAAAATACAAGAACTAACAACCAAAATACTCTTTAGATAAAAAAGTCTACCTGCTATGTATTTTTTAAAAGCACCTTTTCTTTCTACATGATAAACCATGGCAATAACTAAGCAAACAAGAACAAATTAAGTCATTTACTTATTGAGCCAAGTACATACCATGGAGTACCAGGAATAGGGGTAGTAGCTACTGGCTTTGCCTTCTGGGCAGCCTTTTCTTCTTCAGTCATCTCCTCCTCTTTGGGCTCCTACAGGAAATGATGTTACTCCCATTTAATTAGGTATTTCAGGTATCACAAAACCATACCTGAGTCTTACACAAATCCACGTTATACTATGAATACCTCAAAGTGCAACCAAGATAGGGTCTGTTACTAGCATAGTGAGGATCCTGAGTAGGAATTTCTAAGAAAGTTCTAAATCCTTGCTCCCTAGACAGAGCCGAATTTTACAACAGCAGACCCCAGTAACAGCAGATGATCCTAACTTACAGACTCACTAACCATCTGCTTAGAACAGAAATGCAGAACTTAGGATAGAAAATTAGATGAGACTTCTTCATTTAAGACTATTTCTTTCTCCTGCTAACTTCCGAACTAATAAGACATGCCTACCATTAGTCCCTCACTGAATAAAGGAAGCTTCCAAAAAGGAGAGCTCTTTTAGTGCTGTGTAGAGATCATCCCATGTGAGGAGAAGACAGATAAAATAAAACATTCCCCAAATATAAATTTTACCATGTGCCAGTCTATAAATCAGAAGGCTAGGATTGGATCAATGCCCTGGTCCAAGGCCCTTTCTTTCCAGGGGCCTTGGTTTACTGTAAGAAGTAAGTAATGAAACTTTCAAAGGAAAAACTGAATTACAAACTTCAAAGAACTCTAAAATTTCAGAAATCAGACTGTACCAATTATCTACAACTGTATCAAATGGGTTTTCAATCACAAGTCAATTGTACCCAACAATTACTGCTGGCTCCCAGGTTAGCAGGCCACTGCCCTTTACCTCCTTTATCTCCTTCATTGGCTCTTCTTTAGGGTCCTCCTCCTCCGTCTCCATTGGCAGAGGTTCTTCAGAAGGTTCTTTAATTGGCTCTTTAATCTTCTCCTCTAATTTTTCTATTATAAAGTTAAGACAATGGCACTCAATGGTTTTTGGTGTAATTTTCCAAGAACTTCCAGAGACTAAGTAATTAAGATATTCCGTTAACTAGAAGTTATTAACCACAAAAATAAAATGTTCTATCATCAATTTCAATGTAACGTACTAGTCAAGTTAAATACTTGCTCCACCATCAGAACACTTTCACTAGAAAAGAACCACTGCCTGTAGAGGGACACAGTCTTTCAAGTCTCTCTCATTACTCTTTGTAGCAATGATTCGTTTTGCTCAAAGGGACAAGATACTAAAATACTTGGAAACAGGAACTTGTGACACAGAAAACTATGAGTTTTCTCCATCTAAGACTCCAAGGGCCTGCATTTCTTTCTTTAGAACACACGCAACACAGACATCTCTTCCTGAGAGTACTGTCATGTCAGTCTCAGTAATTACACAGGAGAATAATTACACAATTCCTAACAGTATATATGTATGTGTAAAGATGTATAAATTTAATTCCTCCAGAGGGAAAAACCAAGGACAAACATGTAAGTGGAACTGGCTTTTTAAATATATACATATTTATCAATTTAGTAGAAATAAATAATCCAACTACAGGATGAGTAATTCCTTCAAGTGTGTTAAAAAAGAAGTTAACTCAGAATTTCAAAAAGCATTCTATTATACTATCATAGCTTTCACTATGCCTCAACAAGTCGTTAAAACTATACCTTTTTCCTTTAGCTCTTGGGGTTTTTCCCAGGTTGATTCTAAAGTTCTATTATTATAGTAATAGGTCTTTCCATCCGCTGTTTTATACTCAGTCCACTCAGAAACTGCCGTCGCTCCAGCTAAGGTAGCAGGGGAAGCTGCAATAGCAACCTGGGGATGTATCATAGGTACGATAGGAGGGGCCATGCCTGGCAACACACCTAAAAGAAGAATAATACAAAGTTAGGTCCAAGTATCAAATTGTAAAGCAAAATGAAACTTTAAAATATGAGCTACATATTTCTATTAAATATTAATAAATGAATGAGCCAGTTGGAACAAAACAACAAATCATATAAAATGTGATTTAATTACTTAACACTATTTCTCTGGTTTAGTTCTAAGATCTAAATTCAATTAGATTCAGAAATTCAACCCATGAAGTACCTTAAGAACAGCCAAAAATCTGGACTGAAGTAATGATGAAGTCCTAACAATTATAAAAATCATGACACATTCTGTATGTGTGAAGAGAAATATATTTTTATAAAGAATTTCTCAAATTCTAATGAAATCAAGACAACAGACATTAGTGAGCATATTTCTGAAGCAAAATTATTTTTTAGTTCTAAGGTACCTAAAAGGGTATGAATATAATTCTCAGTTTTCAAGTAAATGACTGAGTTCATTATCAAATCCACTTTAATATACTAAGTGATTAAGTCAGATGTCCCTATTAACTCTTTGTCAGTTTAGTCTTTTCCTTAAAAAAAAAAAAGTCAATTTCTTCTAATTTTTTAAAAGATAAGCCAAGATAATTATTTTTTATAAGACAGCTACATAAGCTGACATTATAGAAATAATTAAGGACATATGAATCCAAATTGGAAAAAAAAAACCCATATCTTATTTCAGAATTTAAGTTTTGGGTAGCTATCTTCAGTAAGTTTCAAATGTGAAGTTATACTATGCACACAAATATTCACACACATATACCCACTAGCATGCAAGCATAATCACATCACTTTACACATGGAAATGATTTTTTTATATTTAACTTAAAAACACATCAAAAATAAAATTAAATGTAATGAATATGAGAATGAAGTTGTTTACACTTATTACAAAAATTAAGATATAAAGTGATCTGACCTTATTTGTTTTTTGTGAACCAAAGAAGCTAATGCTACAGGCAATTGGGAAAATTAAGTGTTGGCCAAATATGACAACTGCATTTATACTGCTCATTAAAAAGAAAAATATAAAAAAATCCACTCACTTGGGCAAAAATAAATAAATAAAAGGATAAACAACAACATTCACTACCATGCCAACTTACAGACAAAACAAACTAAGATGGTTTTAAAAATTACCGGTCTTGGTGGTAGCGACTGTCTTTACATACGGGCAGCTGACTATTTGCATCATTGCTACACCTGTAAAATGGATAAGCAAGCATACGTTGGAAAGCTGCCATGGTATGTCGGCTACCACTGGGATTCAGGGAAGTAATTTACCACTACAATTTAGAATGCTATTCCCATTGAATAAGACCAGGAATGGAGTAGAATTTCTTTTTGTTTGACATTTTGTGGGAAGTGGTGCCAAATCCACTGATAACTAATTCTAAATTATAGCATCAATTACCTTTTTATCAAACCAGCTCTGATAATATTTGAAGGAGACTCCAGAGTTTAAATTCAATGAGGGAAGCCCCTTCATTACATATATATAACAAGTTCTCATGTGGGACATTTTCCCACAGGACATCAAACCCATGCTGCTGTTGCTTAGATACCAGTGAAAGGCAGATGCAGCATGACACTGACAAGACACTTTCTCTGTGCTGCTGCTAAGTGGGAACTACATGCAGAAGCTGAGGCATGGGGCATAACCATGCAGAAGGAGAAAAAGAATAAAATAGGACAAAGAGGGGTACGAGAGAAAGGAAGAAAGTAAGGTATGGGATGGATTCAAATATTCCAATGCAAATAATATTTTAAATAAAAGGGCAGAGATGAAAAGAAGGGTAGCACTCAACTAATGACAAAATATCCATGTTTAGGACCTGCTCTAAGGAATGTCACAGGCTTAAAACAGTGTGGAAGCAGGCTAACATATGAAGAAAAATACAGCCCCTGTAGTAGCACTAATGACTACATGGGCTGATTGCTCAGAAACCTCTATTATTTAAGCCAACTAAAGAAGCAGCACTTGTATCAAAGAATGGAAATTACGTACAGTTCTTAGAAGAATGAAGACTCATCATGATGCATTACAATGGTGATAAAAAGGGAATGAAAGGAAAAGCTGGAAAACTAAGACTGATTAATTGAAGAAATCCAAAATTAAGTGTGAATTGGAAAAAATTTTTTAAAGGAAAAGGCTGAAGGCAGGAAGAAAAGGGGTTGGGGAATTAAGTTTTAATTTCTGTTTTGGCTGAAAAAACTAAAACCTAGCTGGGTAACAATGATAATTTAAAATCATATTCATATTCCCCACTAAAGTATAGGAAAAGAAATTTCTCTTGGAGTTAAAAACGGAAATTAAACCCCTGGCTTTGTAAATAATGTACCTAAGTTCACGCACACACACACAAAAATACGGCCAATTTTTGAAAAAATGCCTTTTATTTCTTATTTACTATTTTAAGTAAAGAATATTAAAGCTAAACTTTCTATTACCTCTGGAACTAAAACAAAAGCACTGGATCAATAAAGCATGCTGAGTTAAGTCATATGTATGCTTCTGTTTTCCCTAATGTTAAAAGAAAGCAATGGAAAAATTCATTTGGTTAAAGAAGTTACACCATGCCATGAGGTTTAAACTAATATAAATACTGCCATCTGCAGGACTACTGAACCTCAGAAGTTAGCCCTAGAAATTCAGAATACATGAACTTTTTCCTCAATGTTCTCCAAAACCACTCCCCGCAAAAGGTAATTTGAACTATTCAACTTAAACAGAAGAAAATCAAATCTATTCATGTTTAGGCCCAAGTACCATTGTTAAATATGAACTGGGCCAATGAACTGCGCCAACACAGAGCTCCTATTGACTGACAACAAAGAGACCATACTGAAAGCTCATACGTGTTTCTTCTCATGCTAAAAAGATAAACGTAAGGTCTTCGTTGAGGCTGATTACATACATAAGACTCACAAAACCACCACACATCTAAATTTTTAATCTTCTATTTAAAGGGAGCATCTGGGGCACCTGGGTACCTCAGCAGGTTAAGCAACCAACTCTCAATTTTGGCTCAGGTCATTATCACTGGGTCTTGAGATCAACCCACGTGTGGGGCACCATACTCAGCAGGGAGTCTGCTTGAGGATTTTCTATCTGCCTCTCCCTCTGCCCTTCCCTCTGCTTGTGCTGGCTCTTGTTCTGTCTCTCACATAAATACATTTAAAATTTAAAAAAAAAAAAATCTAAAGGGAGCATCTGTTCAATTTTCCTGTAACTTTATTCTCAAATTATGTTCTACTAGGAAATTAGAAAATTCCATTTAGCATTCTGAATAATTCTGATGCCAACAAGTTTCTTAAAATTCAAAGTAAAATTTTATAGCCTTAGAAATCCTATAATTCCAATCCAATTTACTATTCCCAATTCCAACTCTAATTTCTGTATTGTACCTATAAACTCTTCCACTCCTTTCACTCATCTTATTTGATTAGTCCTTCCTTAATTATCCTCATTAGAGCCATACACTGCTCTTACAGAGAGAACTTAAAGCTCCAGGATGAATCACAACCAAATCTTTCCTGTTTACCTTACTGCCAAACTGATGAAAAGAAACAAAAAGAGATCAATCCCACTGTACATAAAAGATCTGGGGAGGAGAAAAACAAGCCATTATTTCTAACCCCCTGCCCCACTAAAGCACCTTGGAAAACTGAATTAAAAGAGAAAATAAGATGCGACAATGTGGATGGAACTAGAGGGTATCATGCTTAGTGAAATAAGTCAATCAGAGAAAGACAACTATCATATGATCTCCCTGATATGAGGAAGTGGAGATGCAACATGGGGGGTTAGGGATAGGAGAAGAATAAATGAAACAAGATGGGATTGGGAGGGAGACAAACCATAAGTGACTCTTAATCTCACAAAACAAACTGGGGGTTGCTGGGGGGAGGTGGGGTTGGGAGAGGGGGAGGGGGGTTATGGACATTGGGGAGGGTATGTGCTATCGTGAGTGCTGTGAAGTGTGTAAACCTGGTGATTCACAGACCTGTACTCCTGGGGATAAAAATACATTATATGTTTATAAAAATATGAGAAACAAATAAAAAATTAAAATGTTAAAAAATTTTAAAAATTTTTAAAAAAGGGAAAATGAGAAAATCAATTTGTACTATCAAAGATGCCTTACCATACAAACAAATATTATTATTTTCTATAAAACATTAACTCTCTCTTTAAGGAATTTTGGCATCCTGAATAAAATTTTATAGATTATCTAACTCAAGCTCTCTTCCAAATGACCTACAAAATGACATTAGTGACTGTCATTTATTAAATGCCTTTTATTGCTAAACTTCATAGGTACCACCTCGCTTAGACAAATGGTCATCACCACCTGTTTTAAAACTTACAGATGGGGTGAGGGTCAGAAAAGACCGTATCAAAACAGAGCGATAAGTAAAGTAAAGCGACTGTGACAAAATTCAGCAGTCTATAGAAATGAACTTTGCTACTCTGTACCGTTCACCTACCGGTCCCTATTAAGAACTTCCAAAGCAAAATAAAAGTCCTTTTACAAAACCTCTCAAATACTTTGGTAACAGTACTATGCTACACCTCAATCTTCTCCACAGAATTCACAACCCTAGATCCTTCAGGTGATTCAAAATCCAGTACATGGTCTGAATACTGTCCTTGGCCCCAAAGCAGAGCAAGACTGTGAGAGCTTGTGACCAGTGTCAACCTAGTCTCCATGTATCACCTGGTTTTCTACCAAAAGTATATCTAGAGGCAATTATCCAGCAGCTTGTCTTAAAATTTAATTTAGAAAAAGGGTAATCCCTAGTATGAGGAAACATTTTTCATTTTCCTCCTACTTTTAAATGATTTGAGTTTCTTAAACATCACATATTGGGCATTTAATTATCTAACACTACATCAACAATGTGCAAAAGGTTTTCCTTAGGGAAAAAAACCCTACTAATTCTTCAAATTTCTGGTTTCTTTCTTGCTAAGGTGCAATACCTAAGTGAATGCTTCTTTTCCAAGCAGTCACAAGGACAAAAACAATTAGAACAATAGCGATAATTAAAATATATACAAATCTAAGAAACAGCTGTACTACAATCCTATTCTTACAAAAAAGAGTACAATAACACAGCAATAATAGATAGCAGGAGGAATATGAAACTGGGGACAAAAGGCCTAGTTCTATCCATCCTTACTACAAACTAGCCCTGTGAACTTGAGCTAAGGTATAAAAGCTTCAAACTGTAATACTAGGAGAAGAGACCATGGATTAAGGGTTAAACGTGTTTGCCAACAGCAAATGCATTCAAATTAGGATGCCTGACACTACCACTGGTTAATCCCTACAGGACGGATTCTATGCCACAACCTCACTGTAACTATTTAAATGTTTAAATGGTGCAGGTTATATTTCACTTCATCTCACAAGGTAAAGCTCTGGTTTTGCTTTAGATGAATTCTTACAGTTAGGTGATTTGCATTTTCTTCCCAGTATAGCATAGTTACTAATAGCATGGTATTCAGGTCTGGATGCTCAGCTCCTATCCCAACGCCATCACTTATTAGCTTTGTGACCATGGGTAAGTAATTTAACCTGTCTGTGTACCTACCTCATACAATGGTTGCAAAAATTAAACTGAGTTATTACATGTAAGGTGCTTAGAACAGGGCACAATATATAAAATCACTCAATTTGTATTTGCTACTAATGACTTAGTAAGTTCTCAACTTCACAGACTCAATCCTTTAAAGATATTGCATTTGAACACAGTTACATGAAAAGATGATCATTTTTAATTCACTGAGGCCATTATCCAAAAATGAGTGTAGTTTCAAATGTGGCTCTAATTTTTAGACATGTAAACAACAACAAAAAAAGGACATTTACCAAAACTGAAGAGAAAATACTGCAGCTAGCCATGAATCTTTCAGAAACATTTCAAACTGGTCAGATTCAAGGCAAATTTCAAATGCAACAGACACATGAGAACAAACTAACTGACAATATGAAAACATAGCTAGAAAGGGCTATTAGAATCTATTGGTTTACCTGGAAGTGGAATTGGCATGCCAGGAAGGGGAACACGAAACGGAGGTACCATTACTGGTGGAAAGGCAGGTATTGCTGCTGCTGGCTGAGGTACTGAATGAGGAACAGCAGGAGGTAACGTCTGGGGATGCGGCTGGGGAACAGTTTGCACAGGTGTGGCTGTAGGAGCAGGAGTTGAAACACTAACTGTAGGCGTGGCAACTGAAACAGCAGAACTTGGGGTCTGATCTTGTGTTGTGGGTGCTGATGAAAGATAAAACAAAAATATGTATCACTCCTTCATAAACCAGGTCGCCATATTCATTCATCATTCACTCATTTGGTAAGTATTTAAGAGCCCATTCCATGCACTGCAAGAAATTTCTAACAAGGTCTCTGTCTTTCAGAAGCTTGAAAATAGTCGGTTAAATGAAATACAAAAAATAACTAAAATACAAAGTGAAATGGCAAAAATGTATAGGGGTATGAATCAAGACGCAAAGACCATTTCTAACCGTGAGAGGGTAAAGAAAATTTTATACTGATGACAGGCCTTGAAAGACTATGATTTCAACAAGGACAATGATGAAGTAGAAGGAGAAAATAAGTAAGTGGTGGGAAAAGTGAGTAAAGCAAAGAGGAAATAACAACAAGGAATTGTTTAGAAAATACAAAGCAGGCAGTCAACTAGTAAAACACTAGGCTTATCAAAAGAACCAGAGAGTTATGACTGGAAAGGCAGGCCAGAGGCATAAAGTAGAAGGCTCTGACAGAAGAATAGGGAGTCTATACTTTGCTGGGTAGAGAAAGGGAAGAACTAAGGTAAATGCAGAAAACTGACCTAGGAGAATGCACACCAAAATGCACGGACTAATTACATCGGTGTATGCCTTTCACATTTTGCTACATAGCCTTCATTAGAGTCTATTTTTTAAACATGCATTCATGTGTTATTCGTGTGATTTCGTGAGCATAAAACAGGTCTGGGGATGCAAAATGAAGGTTTCTGTATGGAAGAGAATTAAGCAGTGGTCATCTGATGAATTAATCTGGCAGATGAATGGGAAGAAAAGGAAGAACAGAGGTGGAAAAATCAATGTCAACCTATCTGGAACCATCCCAGCAAGGGAGAAGTGAAAAAAAGATATGCAATAACTGATGACTTGAGTATGAACAAATGGAGGGAAAAAACAAGTTGGGTTTCTCTATAATTATTTCAAAATAAAAAGGTAAAAAAAGAAAAAATAATAAAAACTCATGTTTCCAGTGTGAGACCAGGAGAATATGAAATTCGGGATAATTTGATTCTAATACATTATTTTAAGTACCAAATAGTTATCTTCTCTAGTTATCACATTTAAAATCAAATTGAGACCCAAAAAAATAAACTTTGTATTTTTTACTTTTTAAAAAGTTTCAGTTCTCAAGTATTATAAAACATTTTTGTTATTTACTTATAACCCATTTAGTTCCAAAACAAAATTCATTTTGGTAACTCACTGGTAACAAATACTTCATTTTTTCTTGATGTAAAGAAAAACTTCAATTACCTGTACTGGACTAAGAATGAATTTATCGAATTAAATGAAATAAAACAGTGCATCCCCAATCTTCATGCCAATTTTATTCTAAGGGAAAGCACGCTGTTGAATACAAGCCACCCAATAATCCACCTGACAAAATTTGTATCGTTTTTCAGCTCCTAATAATGAAAAACTCACTTAGGCTGGGAAGATGTGAGCAATTTCATACTTGTTAATGCGGGACTCACCTTGGCTAAATAGACAGCAGGGCCAAACAAGTATCTTCAGGGGCCCAGGAATGAATTGTTGGTCTAGCATAGACCTAGCCTTAGGGTACAGTATCATATTAATATAATTTTATAACAGTGTGAAAAATACAAATTACATGCAACATTTGCCCAGTCCCATAAATATACCACTTAGCATCCGTAATATACTGTAATGGCTGAAAATACGTCTAGTTATTCTTCCCAATGTCCCTGAGGAGGATTTCATCAGCATTTTTCACGAACTTGCACAGGATAAAATGAGTTTATGCTCAACTGGGGCTAAAATATAAATTTCTTAATTTGTATTTCCATTTACCATAGGACTATACCGCAGTTCATACAACACACTTTTTTAAATGTTATGGTAATAATATTTAGATATGATCAGAAGTATGACAACAAGTACTATACTCAGGAAAAGAACAGGAGTTACAAAGCATCAAATTTCAAGTGGAAAGGAACACCAACGGAGATGGCAAAGTTATTCACTCAACCCACTCCTCCTGCTGACACAGGATTTTCTAAATCTGATTAGTGGCCATGAGTCATGAGAGGAAAGACATAAAGGCAATGAAAGAATTCAATGGGAAACTGGGAGAATGGGAGCTAGAACTTAATGGTCACTAACTCCTACTAACACCTTTTGCTGAAATATCTAGTGAAAGGCTAGGCCTCAAATACACTCCTAATCCAGCCTCAGATCTTAATTTAAAAAGACAAGCGATTACAACAGATGGAGAAATACTAAGACTGTAGTATGACAACACTTCAGGATACTGAACCAAGTGAAATAAAAACAGACATCAGGAATACTCAGAAAGAACATCAAAAGTGATGTTTAAGGGCAGTAAAAAGAACACGTTTCTGGTATTCTGTTCTTAGAATAAGGGCCTCCCAATCAGTGAACAGCAGTGGGAAAATGGCAAACCAGAGTTCTGAATAGAATAGTTCATAGCAGCAAGACAGCTATGGGCCTACAGACAGACCACTCTGATACAGAAATGGAATACATATAGGACGGTTAAAGTATTCTGCCACCAACTTTCTTTAAAACAAAGTACGACTACTTCTCCTTCCTAAGAAGGAAGAGAAGAAAAGCAGAAGCAAACAGAGCCTCCACACAGAACTGCAATGCTTTTGTTAATCTCCTTCTGTCATTACCACGAGAGGTACCCCAAAAAAACTGGCAGTTTCCTGCCTTACCACATAAATTTTTAGAAACACCAGCCTGTGAGAAGGGAAAGCCCTTCAGCCAGCTAGTAACGGTCAGTAATACTTCCATATCAGAATTCACCTTAGCTAATGAAGATGTAAAGCATTACTTACATCTTCCTACTAAGTGCATTTTCCCCCAACCTGTCTATAGTGTATCAAGTACAGCCGTTAAAAAAACTGTCTCTGAAAAAACAAACAAACAAACAAACAAACAAAAAAACTGTCTCTGTATTAGGTGTACCTTACTTCTTCAGTTACTTCTGGTTATCAAGCCAATTTGAATCTACTATGATTAATCTCTCTCACATATTTTTAATAGGATAAAAGACATTAAAAATTCCCAAGTCCCTGAAGCTAAGGGACTTTTTAAATTCTATTATCCAGGTAGCAAAACAATCCAACTTCTAATCACCTATAGGGTTAACTATGTATCTTCATATCAGTATCAAAACAAGTAAGCAAATCAATAAAATCATTATTTAAATATTTTGGGGCTCACCTAAAAGATTAAGTAGTACCATAAATACAAAACCAAAAACCTCCCAGAACTTGTGTTAATATTAATGGCAATCTTTTAAGCAAATTAGTAATTCTTTCCTCATTCCTAAAATCTGCTATTAATCCCCTCTCACCTTTTTAGGAAAGGTCTAACCCCGGGGCCTCTGTGGCGTTATACATGAAAATTCTCTTACGATTCTGACTGCTTCTATCTCTGCTCCTCATTCATCTCCCTATATCCCATTCTAGGACCTACCTACCTCTAAATGAGATTACTAAAAATTTCCTAGTAACTTTCCCTGATTTCAACAACCCCCCACCCAAAAAAAAAGAACACCAGAAAAATGTTCCAGAACACTGTACTGATACTGGACCCCTGGAACCTAACCTGCCTCACCCATTTCACTGGTTCTTAAAACTCTCTGTAACCTGGTCTCATTCTGAATAAATATGTCAACCATTATCAACCACCCCACCTCAGAAGACTTTCTTAACAAGCCCATAAATTGCACTGATCCTCATCTCCTGACCTTTATGTTGTTCCCCATACCTGAAAGATCTCTTTACTTTGAAACTTACTCAAATCCTACCACACATCCTTCATGATTTATCTCAATACCCACAAAGTCTGTTCACCCATTTACTCCTCTCCCTTTTCTTAAATTCCTACATCTTCTATTTTCACTGTATAATTGGGCACACTGCTTTCCTAATTACTGCACACACATTATTCTTGCCTCAATGAGAAAAACTGGGAAGTTCTATAAGGCAGGAACAATGACTTACACTTATTTTACAAACCCCACAGCACCCAGCATTACTGCTGGCCAAGATGAACAGCTACCTCTGCACTTTGCAGTTTAGCTTCATGAATGCCAAGAGGACAAATAATTTCTTCTACTAATTTAAATTCCTGTTCTTTTTTTAACCCATAAGTCTTAGTGTCAAAAATGAATTTAAATAACATCAAGGATAACACCTCAAACACTAGGATCATTTGGCAATGCAGTCCCTACTTGTCCATTTCTCTAGCCCCTAAATGAAAATACATGCTGGCTGGTACTCACTTGATACTGTCTGCGAAACCGAAGAGGCAGTTGTTGTGGTAGAAGTGGTAGAGGATGGGGTGGATGATGATGTTGAAGTGGACACTGCAGGTGCTGGGCTACTGGTTGTAGGGGTGGAAGCTCCTACTGCTTGTGCTTGTACTTGCGCCTGCACCTGGGCCTGCGCCTGGGCCTGCGCCTGAGCCTGTGCTTGTGCCTGAGCCTGGGCCTGCGCCTGGGCCTGGGCCTGGGCCTGCGCTTGCGCTTGTGCTTGTGCCTGCGCCTGAGCCTGCGCCTGGGCCTGGGCCTGGGCCTGGGCCTGGGCCTGGGCCTGGGCCTGGGCCTGGGCCTGAACCTGAGCCTGGGCTGCAAGCATAGGTGTCAGTTCTGACTGCTGAATAACCTTAACTCCATCTGGTTTGGTCCATGCAGATTCACGTGTCCGAGCATTATAATAATAAACCTGCAGAGGAAGCAAAATCATTGGTATCCCAAAATCTGTCAACTATCATTAAAAAAACACTAACGCAACTATATCCTGTCTTAGAAGGTATTTGAAAAAAAACAAAAACAAAAAACAAAACTTAGAAAAGTACACGGAAATTGGCTGTTGGTATACTGATACTAGAGGTAGTTTTTCCCTCCTTTCTCCCCTTCCCCTAATTTTCTAATGAGCGCACTGTACTTTTAACATAAAAATGAAAACCAAGGTTATATCTTGTGCACAAAGGTAACTTAGAAAGCCTCAGATTGCTCTCCTCAGAAAGTCTTGCTTGCAAAGTTGGCCCGTGACTGGCATTTGGACACCTGAATTTTAAAAGGGTTTCCACCATTTCCTGGAATCCCTCAACTCCTTGGCTCAGGCAAGCTTCCCTGGCAGAAAACACTTCACACATATTTTCACAATTCCATGCTGGAAGAATTAAACATGTTCAGTGTGATTCCCCTGAGGGGACTCCTGGAAGCTTATGCTTGGCTTTCTCCAGTCTTTGCCCCATACACCATTTTTTCTTTGCTGGTTTTGCTTTGGGTCCTTTCACTGTAATTACTCTTAGCTCTGAGTACTACTATATGCTGAATTTTTTGAGTCCTCCTAGTGAAAACCAAACCTTATGACACCATTTAAAATACAAGCTTCTGGAATCACAGGTAAACAGGTACGTAAGCACTCCAGGCAACCTTATGTCTGTGCAGAAATCCAATCCAGCGAGCCTTTCGTGGAGTTCTACCCTATTCGGTGCCTGTCTGAGACTCATTTTCATTGGCAAGGATACTGTCACTTATCTCCATTTGCCAGAACTCTTATTAACTTTTACTCTCTTGTCAGCAATGAGGTAACAACCTAAATACATTTTACAATTTACCTTTCCATCTGGAGTTTTATTTTCAACCCATATCTCTTCAGTAGGAGGCAGTGCTGGAGTACCAGGAGCAGTCACAGGAGGCATTCCTGGTGGAAACATCATACCCGGAGGAGGAGGCATGGTTCCCATGGGTGGAGGCATAAAAGGTGGTCTCTGTCAATTAATAAGAACAATAATGGTCACTTGCATTAATCTTTTTTTCCCCTTAAAGTACTGTAAGAAAAACTGGTTTTAGCCCATTCAAATATATTCATCTATGTTGAATAAGCCAGGTTTCTCTTTAACAAAAATGACTACTAAAACAGACTAGAAAGGAATAGATCAAACCACTAACAGGGGTCCTCTCTGTTATGGCATCATGGATGAATCAATCTTTCTTTTTTCTTATACTTTAATAACACTGTTTCATACATTGAGTACTGGGTTATTTTCAAAAGGAAAAAACTGATTTATTTATATATCTTGCTGAACACCAAGCACAACAATGCCTTCATACCTCACCGACGACAGGAACCAACCGTAAAAGAAACATTACAGCAATAACTGAAAAAGAAAGACTGGTTATACCTAACCCTTTATTCTCTTTTCCTATTAAGAACTATAAGGTAGGAAAATATTCATCATTTCCATTCTTTTTCAAGTAATACTAATAATGCAGCTCAAACACACAAACATCAAGTTAAAGGACACAGTAAAATAGTTGTCCATTTTACTTTAGTGGAAAGAATTTAAATGGGATATAGTACAATTTTTAAACAAATTTCCTGGAGCCATTACTGATCTAATCCTATCTCTGATAATTCCCATACTAACATTCTTCAAAGGTTGCTGAAACAGACCCCGAATCAAACAATTTAAGTGAAACTGCTATATCTTACTTACTAACGCTGAAATGTGCCCTGACATTTTAAAAACAGATTCTGAACATGAATTAAAAACAGTTCCTCTAAAATCTGTAAGTTACCTTAAAATTCAATTACCCAAAACACCTTAATCTATGTAATGGAAGAGACATTACGCTAATATCATGAAACTGCATTTCCTTTTCCTAAAACTGCCTTCTTTCCCATATACTAGGTTTTTCTGGATCAAGTTTAGTCTTTCCAGCAATTGCACAAAAACCCTTGTTCTATGAAATAACTACCCCAAATATGTCTCATGCACCATTAGCTGGAAATCATTTGGACTTAAAGTAAAACCACACACTTATCCATCAAGACCAAGAAAAGTGTCAAAACATTAGAAAGTATCACATTACACCATCTGATTTATTTCCATTAGAGGGTCACATCAGTCCATTACATTTTATAATATTCTACAAGTAGATTTAACTCTCTTAAAGCACAAATCAGAATAAATCCACCTATTATTACAAGTTATACCAGAGACAGTAGGTAAAAACCTATTTCTTACTCTAATCTTCAAGGAAATAACAAAACCACCTCACACTTTGTTGGGAGGGAGGGGAGAACTATCCATTACTTGGAAGACAATTAATCATTAAGCAAGGGGCTCCTGGGTGGCTCAGTTGGTCAAGCGACTGCCTTCAGCTCAGGTCGCAATCCTGGAGTCCTGGGATCAAGTCCCACACTGGGCTCCCTGCTCTGCAGGGAGTCTGCTTCTCCCACTGACCTCTTTCCTCTCATGTTCTCTCTCTCTCATTCTCTCTCTCTCAATAAATAAAATCTTTAAAAAAAATCATTAAGCAAAATATTAAAACTCTGTCTCTTCCATAAATATAACCCAATCTAAACTGAGTTAACATCACTTAAATACTACCTCATTACCCTTTTCTATTTTTAGTTAAGTTCATTCTTGATTATCTAAGCTAATGGAGAGCAGATGACAGCACTGTATTTATTTGGTTTCAGAGATGTGCAGGCTGGATAAACGTGAAAACAGATACATACTCAAACAAAAAGAAAACAATCTCAAAAGTAGACATTTGAGAGTTGATACCTTCATGACACCATTTCAGACAGCAACTGGGTCTACATAAACCAGAAAGAAATATTATGCCTCGGGTTAAAATACCAGAAAAATGGGGTGCCTGAGTGGCTCAGTGGGTTAAAGCCTCTGCCTTCAGCTCAGGTCATGATCTCAGGGGCCCAGGACGGAGCCCCACAGCGGGCTCTCTGCTCAGCAGGGAGCCTGCTTCCCTTCCTCTCTCTGCCTGCTTGTGATCTCTGTCAAATAAATAAATAAAATCTTTCAAAAAATAAACAAATAAAATAAAATACCAGAAAAGTAGTTATTTAAAGAAATCCCACAATAATTCCATTTCTAATGGAATTATTTAATTTTAATTTTAAGATAACCCTTTTTTCCCCCTCAGGGAGAGAAAATCCAAGTACTAAACCTAATGTCTTTGTTGTCACTTTCTAGAGTCTATCCTAAGCATCACTTCTGGGGAGAATTGCTCAGAAACACATACACGTGTATTTACATTTATTGGCAACATGTACAACTGAAAATAAATTTCGCCCACTCTATATATTAAGACTTCAAATTTCATAACCCATAAAGACAGATTACTAAATTCTCAAGAGATAAAGGCATGTCAGAAATACCTTGCTGAATCCTAGTTTTATATGTATGGTTTTTTATCACCATCTAAATTCCCATTCTGAATTTCTATCCTAATTATGTTTCCACTGCTTTTGGAAACATGTTTTTTTGTTAAATGCGCTAACATCTGAATGTTCTCTTCAACTCCCATTTTCCTAAAAGCAGTGAAACAAAGAACTAGTTTTTAAGCACAACTCATACATAATATTGATACTGACACTGACAAAAAACAATCTCTACGTTCTTTACCTGGAGGTGCGGAGGACCCATAGGTGGAGGAATCCCTCCTGGAGGAGGCATAGGCGGCATATTAGGATCAAAAGGAGGACGTCCAAAAGGGGGCCGAGGTGGTGGTGGAGGGCCTCGCATCATACCAAAAGGTGGAGGAGGCCGCATCAGAGGTGGTGGGCCTCGCATCACTGCATTTGGTGGGGGAGCTGGGCCTCGGAATCTCAAGGCCTGCTGTTGAGCCATCCTGTGTGGGAAAGCAATGTATAAATTTTTCCTTCTCAAAATTACAAAATGTAGCTATTGATCTCTAATTAAAATCAAATTTAAAAGGCCCTTAAGAACAAGTGGAGTTGGAAAGTCATCATTTAACACACATGTTAAAAAGTGCATCAGTCAGAATGATCAATGGTCACCAAATCCAGGAGGAAATTTGGATGAGGATGGTATTTGGATGGTCTTAAAATGTCTCCCCACATCCTATCTACAGTTGCAGGATAGAATGAAGAACTACTAACTACATATTAAGGAAACTGGGCAACACCCTGACCAAGTGATCAAGATTACTATCATCTAAAAAGAATAAATGGACACTATATGACTGAGAGGGACATGATATCCCCTATTCCAAGCAAGAATGTTAACCTCAATCTAATAATGAGGAAATACTAGACAAACACAAACTGAGGAATGGTCCATTAAAAAGGGAGAAAGGAGGGGTGCCTGGGTGGCACTGTCAGTTAAGTGTCTGATTTGATTTTGCCTCAGGTCATGATTTCAGGGCCGTGAGACTGGGTCCAAGCTCAACACAGAGTCTACTTCAGATTCTCTCTCCCTCTACCCTCCCCAATTCAGCATGTGCTCTAAAATAAAATAAATAAATCTTAAAAGAAAAAAGGGAGGAATTGGAGTGTATTCTTTACAAATGTCGATGTTATACCTAAAAGATGAAGGGAGGCTATGGAAATGTTCTAGATTTTAAAGGAAGCTAAAGAGATGACAACACAATACTGACTCCAGACTGAATTCTGTACTAAAGAGATGAAATGCTATACAGGACATTTTTAATTAGTGGAAAACACTTAGGATATGGAGAGTAAGTACTGTGCCAGTGTAAATTTATGAAGTGATAACTGTGTTGTAGTTAAGTAAGAGTATCTCCATTCTTAGAAAAGAGACACTTAAGTATTTAGGGATAAAGGGCCATGGTATATGGATCTTACCCTCAGATGGTTCAGAGTAACAGAGAGCATGCATGTGTGCAAATAATAAAGCAGAAGAGACAAAATAATAACACTAGGTGTATAACCTTCATTTCTGCAACTTTTTGAAATTACTTCCAAACACAAAGCTTTTACAGGAGAGGTGGGTAGCAGCTTAAGAGATCACAATTGTTCTTTTACTAACAGAAAAGCCTTTCACTACATTGCACCTCACCCCATCCCTCAATCTCTGAACACCCTGGTTTGTTTTCTCCATGGCACTTAAACAGATAGGTAGTATCACCTAAGAGGGTATTATCTATCTCCTCTCACAAGTGTTCTTAAAAAAATTATTATCTCTGCTTACAATGTGTCGGGCAGCGCTCTAAGCTCTTTTTAACTCACCCTATGAGATAGATGCTACAGCTGGACCCCTGAACAATACAGGTTTCAATTGCGCAGGTCCACTTACGGGTGAATTTTCTTCAATAAATTTCGTACAATACTAATTCATGTACTCTTCCTTAGGATTTTCTTAACATTTTCTTTTCTTTAGCTTACTTTATTGTAAGAATACAGTATACAATACATATAACATGTGTTAATCAATTGCTTATGTTATGGGTAAGGCTTCCAGACAAGAGCGGGCTATTAATAGTTTAGATTAAGGGGAGTCAAAAGTTATATTTGAGCTTTCAAATCTCGTGGGGTTTGGGGGTCAGCATCCCTAATCCCCATATTGTTCAAGGGTCAACTGTATGATCAACCTCATTTTAAGATGAGGACATTATGGCACAGGAAGTTTATCACTTGCCCAAGACCTCACAGTGGTTCAGCAGTAAAACCAGGATTTGAACACAGACAACTGGCTCTTAAATACTACACCAGGCTGTCTACATAAATGCCTTTAGAGCCGGAATTCTGTCTGTCCTGTTCTCCTGTATACTCCCAGCACGCAGGTCTGCACACAGTAGGTCTCAGTATGTGTGGAATCAACCAATAAATACCTAGGTGATATTGTACCTAAGTTACTTTACAAGTAAGTTATGTAGAATATTATAAAAATTATTTTTAATATAATTCACCTTAGTCTTCCCAGTAGCTACTGTAACTTTCTACTTTATATCTGAAATTTATGTTTCTTTGTTCCCAAGATTAATAGTTACATTCCTTATGTATACTTGAAAATAATCATTTTTTATACTCTCCTCACCAAGCTCTTCCAACTTTTATACATTTTTAACCCTCCACTTAAGATTATCTTTTGAACTTTCTCTGAATTTTCCACATTGTAGTTCAACTGTCACAAAAAATTCTAAGAACCAAGATGCCTTCCATGAGAACACTAGGATTATAAACACATCCACGAACTACTATACCAAGTGTATTTAACCAAATTTGCAAATGATCCTGCGCTCACAAAGTATGAGGTAAAAATGGTGACTACAAAAAGAAGTAAGGATTGGGGCGCCTGGGTGGCTCAGTGGTTTAAGCCGCTGCCTTCGGCTCAGGTCATGATCTCAGGGTCCTGGGATCGAGTCCCACGTCGGGCTCTCTGCACTGAAGGGAGCCTGCTTCCCTCTCACTCTCTCTGCCTGCCTCTCTGCCTACTTGTGATCTCTCTCTGTCAAAATTAATAAATAAAATCTTTAAAAAAAAAAAAAAGAAGTAAGGATCTTATCAGAATGATCAGTCTTCAAATTATATGCACTCCCCAAAGACAGAAGCCACTGTTACTGAAGAAAATCTTAACTTTTGAGCAGAAAAAAAGTTAAGCACCAAGGAAAAAATACCCTTAGCACTGAGTTAATAATGTACCTTAATCTTCTGATTTCCTTTGAGTCTGCATCTCCCCTTTTGAAAAATTTACAGTAATTCTTTCTTTAGAATTTCACTTCCCAGTTACAGCTTGAAGTTAAGCATTTAAGCTCTAGAACCACAGAAAAGTCAAATCAGGGCTCTGCCTTTTGTTGTGAGGCTAGTTACATAATTTCTGAGCCTGAATATACTCAGATGTAAATTAGCAGGGGAAGAGAAGTAAAACCTACCTCCTAACTCTGTTCGATGAGTTAATGCCTGTGAAACGTTTAGGATAGTATCTGCTACACACTAAACTACTTTATCATTACTTTCATTCCCCCACAAAACCTAGCACATTGCTCTACCTGAAAAGACAATTCACTGTCAATTTGACTAGACAGCTTAGCTATCAACTCTGCCACTAAAAATGGTGACAAAATTACAGAACTTCCTCCACAAACAGCCTAAAGTTGCCACCTTCTGATGTCAGATCTGTATGGCACTCATGCTGAGCTCTCTATGCCATTATTTCATTCCATCAGGAGGAATAAATGAGCCAATAAAGCACCTGGAACAGCACCTAGCACTTAAGCCCTCTGTATTAGCTATTATTGTGGTTCTAACATCAGTATAGTAAGATCAGTAAGTGTTAAATGGCATTAATATTAGAATGTTAGCTATACTATCGCGTCAGCTCTATTACTATAATTACTACTAACAGATTCCCTATAACCTGACCCCTCTATAACTTGACCTCTCTATAGACTCCAGTCCACTTTTTTGATCAAGTATTTCAAAAGCTCACTACCGTGAAGCCTCTGCGTGGCACGCTTTTCCCAAAATGTTTACATAACTGGCTCCTCGTTATTCAGCCTCATTCAAATGTTACCTCAAACTCTTCC
This sequence comes from Meles meles, assembly GCF_922984935.1. Taxonomy (NCBI): domain Eukaryota; kingdom Metazoa; phylum Chordata; class Mammalia; order Carnivora; family Mustelidae; genus Meles; species Meles meles. The sequence goes on from NC_060068.1 coordinate 100,023,949, forward strand.
CATCCCAAACCTCTCCTAGTCCCTTCTCTGGCTCAGTTTGAGTTTTCAATTATGATAAAGATATGATATGATAAAAAATTTCTCACTTGCTTACTTCTGTATTATCTCTACCCAATAGTATATAATTTCCCCTTAGTATACTACAGCGTTGATAATGTTAAAGCATTACTCTTTTAATAATATTATTATGAAATGAAAATTGGATACTTCTTACATACCAAGCAAGTTATATGGACAATATGGGCACTATTTTATTCTCACCACAACCCAATAAGGTTAAGTTTGGCACCATTTTTAAGAAGAAAACTATGGCACAGAAAAGTAATTTTTTTAAGGCAGCTGGCCATAGTAGGACCCCTGTATTTTTATTCACATTTTACAATTGAGGAAACTGAGATTGCAAGCACCTTGTCATAAAACATTAAGCACTAATAGGTAAGTAAACAAATGATCTATACAAATACAACTCTATAAAAGCTTTCTTAATGGGTCCTCAACCATTAAGGGATGGATGGCATTTGGACCTCTGAATAAATTCTGTCTATTGTGGGTTATTTACATCCCTACCACTTCCAACCTTTTTGGAAAAAGAGAAGTCTCCTTATATGAATAGAAAAATAATTTTTTTTTTTTTTTTTACAAGAACACATGTACTACCCTACTATTTTATCCAGACATGCAATGTCCCCAGTGGTGAAGACAACGCTGCCATTACTTTAATAGAAGGGGCAAAAATAAAGAGATGCTGCTGATGGGAGTCAAATTAAGTGGTAAGATTGTGAGGAGACCTAGACCCTGCCAATTACTCAAGGACCCTGCATAAGTCTCTTCACATTTGCAGGCTGGTCATTTATTTGATGAGGTTAGTTTAATTCAGAATTTAGATCAATCTTAATTAGCATGGAAGCTCCTTGAGGACAAAGGTTTCTGGTCTGGTTCAAGGCTCTACTGCCAGCAGGTACAGAGGTCAATGACGGTTACGAAGGACACACTAAATATAGGTCCAGAAAAGAAATCATCTCTAAATCTCCTGTATTCATTTATTTACCATATATCCATTGAACACCTCATTTGCCAGGGACTGTGACAGACACACCATGATATATATAAAGGACACTAATACAAAAACTAAGCCTCAATTTCTACCAAAGAAGCCGCATAAACAGGTAATTTCCTCTTAAACCCTGAGATGCTAAAATAAATTATTTTATTTAAATGAAATAGTTTTACAATACGCTCTGGAAGCAACTTCCAACCCAAGAGGCCAAGGTATAAAATATGTGCAACAGAACACCTAATTAAAAACCCTATTCAAATCAGTTTTGCAACAATGTCTAGCTACTATTAATAAAGTCTAGGGGCCCCTGGGTGGCTCAGTGGGTTAAAGCCTCTGCCTTCTGCTCAGGTCCTGATCTCAGGGTTCTGGGATGGAGCCCCTCGTAGGGCTCTCTGCTCAGTAGGGAGCCTGCTCCCCCCCCCACCCCCGCCTGCCCCTCTGCCTACTTGTGATCTCTGTCAAAAAAAAAAAAAAAAGTCTGAAAAGTCTACTTATTGTAAAACTCTAAAATGCAAGTACTGTTCCCAATATGACTAACTGAAGTAACTATTCTCTTGAGATCACAATCAGAAATAAACTTTCTATCACTAATATCGAACCACCCTGACAATACACTTTCATCACTCATTACTAAAGTGTACATAGGGGTTTAAAGGATTTGAAATTCATCTCTGAAAGAAAACAAGATTTTATTCCTATCAAATAAGGATTTTTGTGTGTGACAATTCAGAATTTAAAAGACATTCTTCCTGAAAACTTGAGTAACAATACCCACTTCTTTATACAATTTCATCTTGAGCTCCAGACGATACCAAAGCGTCCTCATAACCTACAGTGTTCTTTTTCATTTTCAAATGCTGACAATGGCACAATTCAGAATGAAAGCTGAACGTCTGAAATGACATCTTTCCCACGCAGGGGGGCGAAAATGTACCGAACATACATAAAGTTCTGTACCTCTCGTCCTCAAAAATCACTGACTGAAGAATTTTTCTCGAGACACTCTTGCTGTACCAAATCTTAATTACAAATTCCATAGGCACTGAGATACCAGAGGAAGAAAGGTCACTGCACTCTTTAGGGCAATGGCATAAGGAGAGAATGGAACAGCGATCCAGACTGCAGGCTCGGGAGCCTGACCACCTGGGTTCAAGCCACTTCCTGGAGCCACAATTCCACCAATACGACCTTGTCCCACTTCCTCAACCTCCACGGGGTTCAGTTTCCTCACCTGGAAGATGGGCAAGTAACTTAACCGAGGAGGGGCCTGCGAAATGACAATAGCAACTACTCCAAAGGCACACCGAAGCACGTTAACAAACGGCCACTGCTACTGCTGTTATTCCCAAATGCGGCAGGACGAATACGAGGAGGAGAGAAAGAACGGAAACACACAGGAAGTTCAGAAAAGCAAGCGATGTGGGGATGAAGGCACAGGGCGGACGCGGAGACCGCGGAGGGCGTGGGGAAGGCTGGGCAGAAGTGGCGAGAGGTCCCCGGGAGTTCAGTTCAGTGCGGAGTGTACGGGGTCGAGGAGGAAAACCAGGCCCGCGGCAGTGCGAGGCCGAGAAGAAGGCTGAGGGGGGCCGAGGCGGAGGCGGCACGCGGCTGAGGCGGGGCCCCAAGGCGGGAACGCCAGACCCCGGCCGCAGGCCGCGAGGGGCGCCGGGGACCCGTGAAAACCGCAGGGAGTGCCCGGACAAGGCGTAGGAGGCCGCGGCTCAGCCCCGGTCCGGCTCTCTCATTCAAGCCACCTTCCCCTTCCCCCTTGGCCAACCCCATGCGGTCCTGGCCCCGAGCCGCCGCGGCTCCTCCGCCCAGCCCCCACCGCGGATCTCCGCGCCACAAGCCTAGACCCTGGGACTCCACTGTGCTGAAATATATGGGGGGCAGAGCCCCTTACCTGAGCTCCCCCGGGTTGAATCGCTCACCGTCCCCCCCGTCCCCGCCACGCTCCGCCATTACAGAGGGCCGCGTTCATCCACCCGCCGACTGAGCGTACCCTATTGGCCGGACGGATCGTCAATCCCGTGGGAGCGAGGCGGAGGTCGCAGAGATCTATGAGATGATTGGCGAAGCTTTCCATCAATCCTCAGGCTGGGGGTGGCACCTGCCTTACGATTGGTGAAAGGGCCCGCCGACTTTGAAAGCGGTATCGAGACAGCCAGTTGATTGGTCACTCGGAGGCTTTATGGGAAATGAGACTTGAGCAACGAGGGAACGCCGGCGCCCTCTTGCGGTCAGCAAAACTAGGTCCTCCCACGTACTCCGGGCTGCGGTAGCCACGTGTCTGCCGGCTTCCAGGAAAGCCAATTGGGGAGCCATGTTGACCACACATTTGGCAATACTGGCTCAGGCTGAGCCCCTTTCCATGCGAGAGCCAATCAAAAAATCAAAAAATCAACCTGGGTCGCGCCTAAGCCAATCACAGAGTGGCTGTGGAAATAAGCTATCTCCCGGCTTTTCAGAATTGAGAGTCTTAAACGACCAAGCTATTATAGCCGCGTTATTAATAATAGGTTACTAAGTACAAAAGTACCCCCTAAATTGTATCGCCGGCTGATGAATGTTGTAAGTTTCTGTATTAAGACAAGTTGGAGGTGGCAAACCTCTGCTCAAAACATCCGTCTTTCAATTTCAAAATACACTTGTCTGAAATCAGCACACCCTGATACCCTGAAGGAATTCTGTTTATTTCTCTTTTTTATTAACGGGGAAAAATCAAAAATAAACCTTTAAACTTAGATATCATAGGAATAATGAGGATGAACCCTATGTATCATTAAGGAACTCAAAATATTAAAATAATAGATAAATTTTGCTCACACCTAACCACACGTACCAGGGACAGTCCTTAGTACTTGACATGTATCAGCTCTCTGAAGGCTCACAAACACGAGAGGTGAGTACTATGAATAGCCACAGTCTATAGATGAAACTGAGGTACAGAGAAGTTAAGTAACTTCACAGAACTAGTAAACGGTAGAGTGTGCCCTTAAACCCACCATTCTTAAGCATCACATCCAAGAAATTTGAAAACATACTCCCACCACAAAAACTTGGGCAAAGTGTTTATAGCAACATTATCCATAATAGCCAAAGAGTAAATTCACCCAAATGTCCAATCAAGCAATGAATGGATAAAAAAGTGCTACATCTAATCTATACACAGGAATATCGGTCATTAAAAGGAAGTACTGATACATGCTACAACATAGAAGAGACTTGAAAACATTTCGTTAAGTGAAGAAAAAAAAAAACACAGAAAAGGCTACATCTTGTATGATTCCATTTATATTAACTGCCTGGAATAAACAAATCAAATACAGACAGAAAGTGAATTAGGGATTTCCAGGGGGTGATGGGAGTGACTGCTAATTGGTATGGGATTCGTTTTTGGATGATGAATATGCTCTGGAATTATAGTGATGATGACTGCACAATTTGGTAACATCCTAAAATGTGTGAACTGTACACTTTTAAATGGTGATGTTTATTCAATGTTAATTATAATGCAATACCTGCCATATTGAAACCTCAGTAAAATATTCAAATCAATAGGATAAAATGTAATCAGTGTAATCGATTTTTCAAAATATATCATAAACTTGCAGATAGCTGACTCTCAGTGCCAAATAAGTGCAGGGGTAAAACCACAGTCATTTTGTGCTGTATGCCTTTGTCTGTCTACGAAATGAGAGGACTGGACAAGATGTGTATTCAGTGAAAAGGATGAGCAGTGCAAAATGTCCCTAGAAAAGCCCCAGCCCCACCTCAGTTCTGAGGTGATCGACTGGTGAAGGAAAGAATGGTTAAAATTGCCATACATGTGTGGCCAAACCACAGTGTCAGAGTGAGAGGGCAGATCCCTTTTCCAACATCAGCCTGCATCCCCAAATCCCAGCAAACTCTTCTGAGAAAAATACTGGTATAGATGGCTGAGGATGAACTAATCCCCACTGCTAGGGGAACAACAAAACACCTCAAAATAATTACCTTAGAGAAAGCGAATCACTGGCCTGTATAACGAGTGAAAACAAACCATCATCTTGAATGAACGGAAGAAGCTCTTTGCACTTGTAATGAAAGTTTCATCATTTGAGAGTTTTATTATTTGTCCATATATAGAAATTAAGATATTTATGTCATTGGATTCTCTTCTTTTTAGTTATTTAGAGCAGGCATACGTACAGATGTATGTGTATCACATGTACATGATTATTCACATATAATCATTTCATTGTCTCATTGCTACAGCTTATTCACATGAACGTGAGCTTGACATTCAGTCATTCTGCACTCAATAGTTACACAAATCATACTGCAAATATCTGATCTGAGCCGCATTTACAGTGAACCATTTTACTGAATCAACATGAAAAAAAAATAATTAAAGGGACTCAATGCATTTTTCAAGAGACCAAATGCACTTTCCTATAGTCAAAGCTTGATAACTCAGGATATTGAAAATGTGCATAGCTACACAGAACAGAAAAAACAAATACCACCCTTAAGCAATTGGCAGCAGCTGGATTATAGACCCTAAATCTTACTGTATCAAAGGGAAGTAAAGAGACAGTGTTTGTTTAAGACTAATTAATATCATCAGGGCTTTAAGCTTTAGCTATGAAGTCACTCTTCAGAAGTAACTCTTTAAAAGTTGTTCCAGGGGTGCCTGGGTGGCTCAGTCATTAAGCATCCGCCTTTGGCTCAGGTCATGATCCCAGGTCCAGGGATCAAGTCCTGCATCAGGCTCCTTGCTCGGTGAGAAGACTGCTTCCCCCTCTCCTACTCCCCCTTTTTGTGCTCCCTCTCTCACTGTGTGTCTCTCTGTCAAATAAATAAAACCTTTTTTTAATATGATAATTAAAAGTGGTTCCAGTACAGAATCAGGCTTTTCTTTCTAATAACTACCATTTGGAGCACCCATCTTAAACCTATGATAGGTACTTTGCATACACCATCTTTAATTCCCCTCAACAGCCCTGCATGGCAGACCTATCGTCACCATTTTACATACAGAGAAACTGAGGCTCACGGAGATTACGGAAATGGCTCAGAGTGACATTGACACAGCTGATAAGAGGTGAAGCAAGGATTCGAACACAGATGTGTGTCACACCAAAGCCAATTGCGGACTGCAAAATCACGCATCTCACCCAAAGAAGAAAGATAGCAGAGCTAATATATCATTTCTTCCTCTCTCCTCCAGACTGAAATTCTTTGAAAGGACTCTTTTCTTCACTGAATCCCCAAGTTCTAGTAGAGTATTCATTCCCATATAAGGCTAGTGCTGTCTACTGTACTGTGCAGCTGTATCATTCCTTACCAGAAATATTGGTTCTTGAAACACTGAAAGAGAACTCAGAAATGGAGACACATTTGCTGACTACCTAAGTGGGGGGCACGTGGATAGCAGTTACTAACAGCTTTTGGAGTAAATGAGATCAAGGTTCTCATCCCGGCTCTACTCACTTCTGGCTGTGTAATCTTGGGCAAATTCCTTGACTTCCATAGCTTCAGCTTCTTTGTTTGGAAAAGAAAGAGTTGCAGTGACATTTTTATAAGTAACCATTCTCCATGGCCTAGGCAGCCACCAACAGGCTTCCGTGAGTTGCTCTGGGACATTTTCCTAGCTAACGCTTTACCGAAATGGTTCAAATCAAGATAGTTTTCAGCTTTTTGCACCCATACAGGTGAAGACTTTGAGCTTGCAGCCAAGAGCTAGAACAATATTAGTCTAAGAATAGTAAACATCTTACTAAATCAACGTAAGGGTCAGAGCAGAAAATAATCATAGTGGCTCACCTCTGCCTTTTTTCAACCAGGTAACTCTTTCTTACCTGTATTAGTTATCTGTTTCTGTATAACAAATTGCCCCACAATTTAACAGCTCAAGGCAACAAAATTTATTACGTCACAGTTTTCACGGGTCAGGAATCCAGGTGCAGCCTCTGGCTGCAGAAATCCAGTGTGTGGCGGCAGTCAGGCTGTCAGCCAAGGGAGAAGACGCACCCGAAGTTCAAGGATCTGCTTTTGAGTACTCTCATCTGGTTGTTGACAAGTATCACTTCCTTGTACATTGTTAACAACGGAGGACACACCCATGGTTCTCTCCGTGGGGCTGATGACAACGTGGAAGTTTTCTTCTCCTAGTACAAGCAATCTAAGAAAGCGAAAAAGAAAGGGAGAGAAAAAGACAAATGGAGAGAAGGGGGGGGGGAGGCAGAAAGAGAGAATACCCAAAACAGAAGCCACAGATTTTTTTGTAGCCTAACGTTGGCCGTGAAATTTCATCACTGCTACTCCTATCCTATTCATTAGAAGCAGGACAGTTGGCCAATCCAGCTCATTCTCAAGAGGAGATGACCCAAGAGTAGAACACTAGTAGGCAGGGAACCCTGGGGCCATTGTACCTGCCACACTCTTTTTCAGGTCCCAGTTTCCACACCTCTTCTTCCAGAAAGCATTCTTCAGAGTGCAAATCTGACCTCCTGCTATGCCCATCTTGGTGATTTGCCCTATTCACCCTTCGCGTCTCTTGACATCCCAACCACTTGTTACTACGTATCTTAACACGAGCATTATGCATATGACATGTTTGACCTATCTTGTCTTACTTCTTTTCCTGTCAACTCTTGTGTTGTTAGTGCTGGAGTACTGTAAATGATGGACATCCTAACATTCCACAACATTCCACAATACATCACTATGGCTTTCTTCAATCAAAAAAAGCTGTTTTCTACGTACCAAAAAGAACATTTTTACACCTAACAAAATTAATGGTACTGCCTGGTCCATATTCACATTTCCTCCAGTTGTGTCTAAGATGTCATTTTCAGCTGATTGGTCCAAATTACAATCCAATTCAGAACCATGCAATGCCTCTAGTGCTATGTTGCTTAAGTCACTTTTTACCTAGAAGAGTTTCTTTGGTCAGAACACTGACTTGCTGAAGATACCAGGCCGGTCCCAGCTTCCGGAACTGTTTGATCACTCCCTCTCACCGTGGTATTTCTGTAAGCTGGAAATTAGATCTGAAGACTTGGTTAGACAGAAATTGAGCGTTTTGATGAAGAGTACTCGAGAAGTTGTGCTGTTTATTTCAGTTATAATACACCAAGAAATACATGTGTCCATGATGATCCCACCCTTGATGATGCTGAGACTGACGTGGGTTACAGTGATGACAGGTCTGTCCCTCCATTGTAATCAGAATACTATCTGCCCTGTGAACAGTGCATCTGGACTAGAGTCAGAAACCAGGACTATTTCTGGCAAAATTGAATGAATGGTCACCCCAGCTATCAATCATTCCCTTAAATGGTTTAATGGTTTTGTCTTTTCCTGAATCAATATTCTCCTTAGGGGGTGGCAAAATAATGAGTTTCTAATTATATGTTACCTTCTACATTTACTAGCTAACAATTCTGTAAATTAGAGGTTTCCCTGAATAATAGTGGCTATTTAGTTACCCCAAAATATAGTTTCTATTTTAAAGGGAGATAAATGCTTAATGCTTCGCCTTTATTTATCAGCTCTCAAAATAAAAAGGTGGTTTGGTAGCCATCTCAGCTAGAGACAAATTAGTTTTTGTTTTTTTCCTGACTCCTTTCTTTAAGTATCAGCATGGACTTGCAGGTTTTCAGCAGACTGAGTCCATTTCAATTAACTAAAATCAATAATCATTTCTGATGCTTGAATTTCCATAAATTATCCATTTGTTCTTCACAAGGATCTTTTGAGTAAGGTATCATGACTATCCCCTTTTACATACCAAGAAACTGGGCTAAAGAGAAGTTAAGTAACAAAGGTGGCTCAATAGTAACTTCCGTGTGCAATTGAATCTAGACCCCCAGAGAGGAGGGAATGAATTCATGCTTTCTTCTGATTCATTTCTCTTGAATGAGAATGAGCAAATTAATGAATTGATCATCATTTCTAGTTAACACCAAAAAACATTCTAATACCTAATAAAGACTTTCAGATTAAATAACATAATACCTGGGATTAGGTTCAAATAAACAAGAGTAGGGAGCTGCAAAGCAGGGGAGAAGGTTACTGATGAAACAAGTTTGACTGCACCTTGAGATATGTTGAAGCTGGGTCATAGGTACATGAGAGTTCATGATACTATCCTCTCTACTTTTTAATACTTGAAATTTTCCATTAACAAAGAAAATATTTGGGGCACCTGGGTGGCTCAGTGGGTTAAAGCCTCTGCCTTCGGCTCAGGTCATGATCCCAGGGTCCTAGGATCATTTATTGTATTTATATTATTTTATTTTTTCAGTGTTCCAAGATTCATCGTTTATGCAACACACCCAGTGCTCCATACAATACGTGCTTATCAATCATTTATTGTCAGTTGACTGAATCAACCAATGATGTTAATGATAAAAATGACTTCCTTTCTGTTTGTTTCCTATAGAGTAGAATAGAAAAGAACACATCTCTTTTTAAAATGCCCTTCTAGGGTGCCTGGGTGGCTCAGTGGGTTAAAGCCTCTGCCTTCTGCTCAGGTCATGATCCCAGGGTTCTGGGATGGAGCCCCGCGTTGGGCTCTCTGCTCAGTGGGGAGCCTGCTTCCTCCTCTCTCTCTGCCTGCCTCTCTGCCTACTTGCGATCTCTCTCTGTCAAATAAATAAAATCTCAAAAAAAAAAACAAAGAAAATATTCTAAGCTTTTGAAACATTAAAATATAGGAAACTACATAAAAGTGTTTAAACTGATACACAACAAAATTGATCTGCTTGCCTTTTTTTTTTTAAAAAATCCCAAAATTATAAAATAGTATGGTGGTTTTAAGATACACCAATTAATTCTTTGATACTCCTCCCTCCAAAAGATGGAGTTCAATGTCCCTCTCTTTGAGCGCTGGTCGATGTTAGTGACTCTACCTAACAGCATTTACACTTACAGTGGAGAAATCTAGCACACACCATTTCAACCAAGTGTTCTGGGTTAATATCTTCAGTGACCCTATGCATCTGTGATACCATGTGTTAAGAAGGGCTCTTCCCCGTGGTTCCTGGGTGGCTCAGTTGGTTAAGCCACTGCCTTCGGCTCAGATCATGATCCTGGAGTCCTGGGATTGAGTCCTGCATTGAGCTCCCGGTTCTGCCAGGAATCTGCTTCTCCCTCTGACCTTCTCCCCTCTTATGCTCTCTTTCATCCTCTCTCTCTCTCTCAAATTAAAAAAAAAAAAAAAGAAGAAGAAGAAGGGCTCTTCCCTGAAATCTGTAACACTAGACCCAAGGAAACATTAAACAAACACGAATTGAGGGACATTCTACAAAATACCTGATCCATACTCTTCAAAAGTGTATAAGTCATCAGGGCGCCTGGGTGGCTCAGAGGGTTAAGCCTCTTCCTTCAGCTCAGATCACAATCTCAGGGTCCTGGGATCGAGCCCCGCATCAGGCTCTCTCCTTGGTGGGGAGCCCGCTTCCTCCTCTCTCTCTCTGCCTGCCTCTCTGCCTACTTGCGATCTCTCTCTGTCAAATAAATTTAAAAAAAAAATCTTTAAAAAATTTCTTAAAAAAAAAAAAAGAAAAAAGAAAGTTGAACCGAATTGCTCAAATGCCTGCGGTGTAAGTGGGCCACTCAGGCAATTCCACACATCTGCATTTACTCTGAATATCTACGCCACACTGCTTGGAACTCAGGAAGAAACCAGAAGGGAAGGATTATGTTTGGAGGGAGACTCCACTGTGGACGCAGAAACTGAGGCAACAAAAGAACTAGGAAAGGATGCATTAGTGTTTTGGAAGTAATTCTAGGAGCTACAGGATGAAAGGACCAATGTGCAGGAGAGTGCCAGGATCAGACGTACTTCTTGAAAATAATCAGTTGGACTACAGCGAGAATAAGGAGTTAAAACAGAGCAAGACTGAAGTTAGGGAAACAGTAGAAAGCTTTTGTTATTCATCATGATGAGACTTTGAGCTAAAACAATGACATGAGAGGGATAAGAGGGGAGGGGGCAGGGTCAGAACCATTTAAAAGATAGAATCTGGGTGCCTGGGTGGCTCAGTTAGTCAAGCATCCAACTCTTGATCATGAGATCATGACTCAGGTCATGATCTCAGGGTCGTGAGATTGAGCCCTGTGTCCGGCTCCAGGCTGAGCATGGAGCCTGCTTGGGATTCTCTCTCTCTCCACCCTCCTTTGCCCCTTCCCCCTCAAAAAGATAGAATCAACAAAACTAGGTTTTGGATTGCAGTGTGGGACAAGTGGGGAGTTTTAGGCAATGTTAGAATTTCTGAGTTGGGCAGCCTGAATAATACATAGGGATAACTTCTCCAACATTATAGATTTTTATATATATACACATACACACACATATGTATATATATATATATATATATATATAACTGAAATATGTAATATGTATTCTAAATGGACTTGTTCTGGTTTTAGACTTTGATTTACTCTATTATATTCAAATTCCCTTGCTAATGAAATCTGTTATTTCCAGATATTGTAGGATTTTTAGAACAAAATAGGAAACAGTGGAAATTAAACAATTTCCCCCAGTCCAGTCATTTGCGCCACAACATCTAAACTTCATGAGCTTTTAATTAGGAAATTTCCAGAACTGCCATGACAGGTCACAGGCCCCTTTATGCAGAAGAACTTCAGACCAAAGTAATAGCACTAAAAAGTAAATAATAAAGCAAATCACCATTAGTGGAATTCATTATTAGTGAAATGACATATTCATTCACTCAAGAAATTTCATAGTCTTTCTAATCTGTACCAGTCCAAAATTAGGACATTAGGAAACAGATATAATGCAACCCAACTCCTGCCCTTAAGGAGTTTGTGGTCTAAGGAGAAAGACTAAGAAGCAAAAATTGCAAAATAGTTGATAAGATCTCCAGCAAGGATTAGCTCAGGTTCTGGGAAGTCCCAGCCCTGTGGGACCGTCCTCCTCCAGGTCAGACCAGCTCCTCTATAGGAAGCCTATGATTGCATTAGGCACAGAAGATATGGGAGGGCATTTCAGGTTGCAGAAAAGCATGGGATGGAAGGACCTTTTGACTCAGGTCACCATTTTGTTCCAGGGGCCATTTTGATGCAGCAATATTGAGAAGTAAACAGTCAGTGTACAATGAACACTGGAGCTTCTCTGTCACAAGAGAAGGCCCATCCTGCATGGGCCCTCTACCTCTACCAGCTGTGCATGTGGGGATAACTGATATCCAGTCTTTGTGCCAAAGCTTCCCCATGTTAAAATAGAAATAATAATTATAGATAGATAATAGAAATATTAATTATATCCTAATTAATTATATAAGTATAATAATAATAATTGTATCTCTGCAAAGAGTTATTGTGAGGGTTAAATAAATGTAAGCCCATTTAAAATATTTAGAACAGGGGCGCCTAGGTGGCTCAGTGGGTTAAGCCTCTGCCTTCGGCTCAGGTCATGATCTCAGGGTCCTGGGATCAAGCCCCGCATCGGGCTCTCTGCTGAGCGGAGAGCCTGCTTCCCCCCTCTCTCTCTGCCCCCCTCTATGCCTACTTGTGATCTCTCTCTCTCTCTGTCAAATAAATAAAATCTTTAAAAAAATATTTAGAACAGGGCAATAGTAAGTGCTCCATCAACAGTAGCTATTACCATTACTATAAATATAATTTTATTCTTTTTGCTTGATCCTTGCTTGTTCTATTTATCTCCCCATGTCTGGAACTTCCTCTCTGTTTTACTTAGCTCTCTCTGTTGCATTAAATGCTCTCAACTTTCTCAGGGGGAACTAAGAAATAAATACAAACTATTAGTCTGGTATCCAATCTGTAATGGATATTTCTGGTAAAAATAACCAATACAAATTAAAACTAAAATGGCTATGACTGCATGCGGTAAGATATGATTGCTGACTAAATATTGACTGAAGACCAGGGCACCTGGGTGGCTCACTCGGTTAAGCATCTGATCTTTGGTTTCGGCTCAGGTCGTGCTCTCTGGGTCCTGGGATCCAGCCCCATGCTAGGCTCCATGCTCAGCAGAGAGTCTGCTTCTCTTCCTCTCCCTCACCACCCCCTGCTAGCATAGATAGATGATAGATAGATAGATAGATCTTTTTGAAAAGATTGGCTGATGATCAAATCTTCAAATGCCTATTTGCAAAATTTGTCTCAGGAAAGTTGGATGTGGCAGAAATAATAGTCACTGACTAACCCTCACAAAAACAATATAAAAATTGATAAGACTTGATGCAGGCAAAACTACAGGATGAGGGGTGCCTGGGTGGCTCAGTTGTTAGGCGTCTGCCTTTGGCTTGGGTCATGATCCCAGGGTCCTGGGATCGAGCTCCGCATCTGGCTCCCTGCTCAGTGGGAGGCCTGCTTTTCCCTCTCCCACTCCTCTTGCTTGTGCTCTCCCTCTCTCTGTCAAATAAATAACATCTTTAAAAAAAAAAAAACCTGCAGGATGATTCAAATATTCACTCTACAATTTATTTATTTTTTAAAAGGTTTTATTTATTTATTTGACAGACAGAGATCACAAGTAGGCAGAGAGGCAGGCAGAGAGAGGGGGAAGCAGGCTCCCCGCTGAGCAGAGAGCCCGATGCAGGGCTCAGTACCAGGACCCTGAGATCATGACCTGGGCCGAAGGCAGAGGCTCAACCCACTGAGCCACCCAGGTGCCCCTTCGTGCTGCAATTTAAATGAACACTTAATTCTGTCAGAAAGAGAATGATTACTTTGCTATCATTATTTATTATCATTACCTTAGTAAATTAAAAAGCATAGCAAAAATCATAAAAGTATTTTATGATACAGAAAATTGATCCATAAGTTTCTTGGTGTTTGGGGAGGGTTTATTATTTGTTGGAGTTTATTGGAAGTTATTGGGGCTATTGGTGTTTGCTCCTGAAAGAGCTTTCTCAACAAACATGTAATAATGTCGGTATAATTTTGATTCAATGTCAAAATGCACTAGGGTCCAAGAGTTGGGATGGGCATATAGATCAAGGGTGTGTGTGTGTGTGTGTGTGTGTGTGTGTGCATACACATGCAGACATGTAGAAGAAAAGTTAGGGAATAAAAAAACAAAGGCAGCATGGGACACCAGGGTGGCTCAGTCAGTTGAGTGTCTACCTCTTGATTTCTGCTCAGGTCTGCTCAAGGTTGTGAGAACCGAGCCCCGCCTCTTGCTTCATGTCTACAGGGAGTCTACTGGAATCTCTCTCTCCCGCTCCCTCTGCCCCACCCCCAAATAAATAAATAAATCTCTAAGAAAGGGGGGGGGGCATCATGGCTTCAGAGCTGGAGCAGCGTGGAGAATATCCCCCATGCCATTAGGAGCCTCACGTCATCCCAACTGATGGGTCAGAGATGAAGAAGTGCACGGGGTTCAAGATTGGGCCGACTTACATTGAGAAAGGGATCCTCCCCTCACCAGCTCTCACCCTGCAGTAGTCACCACCCCCCAGACCTCTGCTTCCTCACATGAAATGAAAATAGCAATTATACTCACCTCCTCGGGTTATTCTGAGGCCCCCCTGAGATAATGCCCTTGGGCAGATGCCCCAGCACAGTTGGGCCTCGAGGTAGAGGTTAGCCACTGTTATTTTGATTTGCCTTTTTCAGTGCGTCTGTGCTCCCCAAAGTCACTCACCCAGCTGGCAGTCAGCTGGATGAGTAACTCTTCTGAACAGGGCTTCGGATCCTATTTCCAGGCCCCTCAGTCAGTTTCCAGGACCTCAGCACAATGCCACGCTTATCACATGATCCCGGGGACGTCGAGCCGTATGTTGAACGCATAGTAGAGAGAGAGAAATAAAAGGGGAGAAATAAAGGGCACCGGGGTCGCAGCTATTAGACATATGGGGTACATCAAAGAGATGTCAGGCAGATGGCAAGCAGGGGAGAGGCTCAGGGCAGGAAAAACACCTGGGTAACATGTACTAATTAGCTGACAGGTGGGTCAAGGACAAGAGAAGGTGGGAAACAGTATGTTGTTTATTCCCCAGAATTAGAGGCTGCCTAAGGCCAGATTCCCTTAAGACCCTGACTCCTCCTGGCTGAGTCACGAAGAACAGTTACAAAGAACTGCGGGGAAGATTAACTCTGCATTCAGACTGAGGAGTTAAAAGTAAGAACAAGTCAAGAGTATGTTCTTCACCTTGAGGATGCCCCGGGCCAGGGGCAGGGACGCTTCGCTGCCAGGTTTGATAACTCGGCCTTTCCAGAGAGGCCGGGAGCCCCTCTGCCAGCACTCAGCCAGCACTCCACTTCCTCCGGTCCCATCTTCCCCGAAATGAAAATACAGCTTGCAAAGACAGCTCGGTGCCCTCGCAGTCGCTGTGGCTTCCTCAAGCCACGACACACTCTCTTTTATGAGGCTGCGGGGCTGTAATTCTCATCCTCTGACATTTATGGAAGGCTTCATATTAGCAAAAGGCTTTACAGCGGCTTTTATGAGCAATGCCTCCCTGAGACCTGTCAGGGATACTCACCCGGACTGAGCCGCAGGAAAGAGAGCAAAGCGCACAGAGAATAGCCCTCACCTGCTATCCCACAGGGAGCAAGGGGCAGAGGCTGCAAATGCCACTTCCCTCCAGCCTCATGTCAGAGCTGACTTTTTTGTCCTCGTAACTTTGTAACTCGCCCTCTTCCCCCTGCGGCCCCTTCGCAAGTCCTGCAGGTGGAACTCCCCAAGGCACCTCGGGTCCATCTGTTTCTGTTCATCTCCATGGCATCACTCTGGCCAGCCTGCTTCCCTCACAGCCTTCCCCCACCGCCCCCGCCCCGCCCCCTGTCCCCGTCTTGTCCCCAGCCCTGCACAGGAGACAAAGTGTGCTTACTTATTATGCACTTCTGTATATCATGTATGCACCTTTGTGAACTTTTCGGTACTTCTGGAAACATCTTTATTGATATCCTATAGGAAGTATGTTGCATCAAAAAGAATAATCTTTAAGGGGCTCCCGGGTAGCTCAGTTAGTTAAGCGTCCAACTCTTGATTTCAGCTCAGGTCTTGATCGCAAGGTCATGAGCTCAAGCCCTGTGCTGGGCTCCACGCTGGGGATGAAGCCTACTTTCAATGAAACAAAACTAAACAAAAGAATACTCTTTTAAAAACAAAAATAGCAAACTTCAATAGCTTCCCCCACTGAGATTTATTTAGAATAAAATCCAAGTTCCTTTGCAGACTGCAGGGTCTCCTCATGACCCGGCCTTCCCTCCCCTAGCTCCCTATTCCCCACTGGGTTCAGAAGCATCCCCCCCCCCAGCTGTTTTCTTGCTCCCCGAGTTTACACCCACCTCTTGATCTCCCTGGAAAGACTTGGGTCCTGTTCTCAGCCTTGTGGCTTTGTCCAACTCTTCCATTTTCAGCTCACGGGTCACCTCCTGACTCCCCCAATCTTGAATTGTCCACTCCCCCCCATTACCCTGTTCATTACTTTCAGAGCAGTTTGAACAACCTTCGATTTTTCCTTACTTATTGACTTACAGTCTGTCACCTTTGCTAGAATGCACATCCCACGAGAACAAGGACCTAGTGTGTGTTTCTCACGAGTGTGTTTAATGCCCAGTCCAGCATCTGCACAGAGCATAAGCTCAGTAAATATGTGTTGAAAAATTAAATGAAGGGACGAAGCGCTCTACTGAAAAACCGCTCTCCTCTGAACCCCCGCTAGTCCTCATTACTATCAGTAGAGGGCAGCAAAGACCCTGAGTTATCCACCTGCAGCCGTCTCTGCGCCCCTGGTGGGGGGCCGGGAATGGAGGGGGGGTGACGCTCCAGAAAACTTACTTCCTTTGCCAAATGATAGACATGATTTTATCAGGAATTTCAGGAAAGAGTCCAGCCTTAAAAACTCTTCTCCTTTTTCTTGAAGCCTTCCCTGCTCTGTACCATTTATAGAATTTTTATTTTATTTTTTATTTTTTTTTTAAGTTTTCAGGCTTTTCCTTTCCTCAGGAAAGGAAAGCAGATGTTAAACTGCCTAAGCCAAGAAGAGACCCAGTGGCCTGGAGCCTGTCCCTTTCTGCCTGACAGGTTAGTGTGTGGAAAAAGAAAAAAAGAAAAAAGACACTGCGACCATAGCTGGCAGCTGTCTGGGACTGGAGGATTTGCAGCTCTCCCTTATGGTGTGTGGGGAGGAGCCGGGACCGGCTGGGCAGCTGCTGTTTGTGCTTGGAGCATATGTACGAGCAAAGTGTGTGTGTTTATACTTCTGTCTTCAGCTTGTATTTTTCCGCTTCTTCTATCTCCTTTTTTTTTGGACAAACCCTCCCACCCAGGGCAAGGACCTCATGGTCTCCTGCCTTTGTGGGCTCCTACACCAAGAGTGCCCCCCTGAGCCCAGGTAACCAGCAGTAGAATCAGCTGCCACACACTCTTAGAACAGTGTTTTCATTCACTTTCTGCCCCACAAATAAGTCCCTAGGACTTACAGGCATGGGTCTATTCTCTGTAGGGACAGATATTGCATTGGATTGAAAGAACAGTTACTAGATTCCACAGGGAGGCAGGGGTTCTCAATCTTAACAATACTGACATTTTGGACTAGATAGTTCTTTGTTGTGGGAGCACCCTAGGATGTTTTGCAACTTTCCTGGCCTCTGCCCACGAGATCCAGGTAGCAGGGAGCCCCTAAGCTGTGAGTCCACAGCTGGAGGGGGGCAATTTCCACCCAAAGCTTGAAACCATGGTTTGGTTTGGTTTTGTTTTTTTAATTTTTATTTATTTGACAGACAGAGATCACAAGTAGGAAGAGAGGGAGGCAGAGAGAGAGAGAGAGGAGGAAGCAGGCTCCCTGCTGAGCAGATAGCCTGATGCAGGCCTCAATCCCAGGACCCTGAGATCATGACCTGAGCCGAAGGCACAGGCTTTAACCCACTGAGCCACCCAGGTGGCCCCACGATCTTAAAGATCATGATGGATAACTTTGGGGATATCTTTCCAGCCTGGGTCAATGACCCCTTTCTCCTAGCACTGTCCCTCCTCCCTGTCCCATGCCTGGCTTCTGTGACCTGAAGCCTATAGACTTAGTATGTTGGTCATCTGACCCAACTTAGGCCTCTCAGCTTCTCTCCTCTGGGAATTTGAAACTAGGACCTAGGGACTGACTACCACCTGGGTTCAAAACGTGACCACAAATTTAGAAGGTGTGGAAGAATGTAGGCTACCATCAGGCCAGCAAGCAGTGGTATCCTACTGCAGAGATAAGAATGAAATAACTCCAGAGGAGCACAGAGGAAGAGGCAGAAAGAAGTCATCTAGTTCTAGCGTTTTCCAGGCAGGCCAAACTTCCTGCCTTGGGTTAAGATATTCCCGTACCATTATAACTAATTGCTCTCTCCTCCTAGGGCAGTTTCTTGTTTGTTTGTTTGTTTGTTTGTTTGTTCTGTTGCTGGCAAATGAGTCCTAGCTGGTGGTATATTGTCTGTGGCATGGAACTGAAATCACAACTGGGAAACAAACGATCTAGGCAGTTTCTAGCCCTCTCGGCAGCCCCACCATCCTCGCACAAGTGGCTATATTCCCCTTTCCTTACCAAATGGCTTCCTAACCCTCTCCTTAGAGCTTTCTCTTGTCCTAACCCCGGTTTGTACACAGCCTGGCATGCCATGGCCCCGACTCAGCTTCTGGTTGTCCATTCACCAGCAGCGTGAGTGCTGACAGCAAACCCAGGCCAGGTTTCTTGACTCGGGTTCTGACCAAGTGAATCTGACTGGCTCATGTGGCACACGTGGTTTGGCCACCCATCCAACAACCAGCCCTCCCAGTCAGTTTCGTTTGGGTGAACAACCCCAAGTGGCAAACTAAATTGGTTTGGAAGGGCAAAGAGAGGTAAGAGGAATCTTCAGGAAGAGTGGGGAGGCTCAGGGGAAAGCATTTTATCCTTGATCTCAGAGGACAAAGTCTTTGGAAGAGCCAGCCCGTGCCCTTCCTGCCGGCTTTGGACATGTCATGTGAGGACGTGATACCTGAAGCTGTGGCAGCCATTTTGCAACCATGAAGCAAAGCCAAGAGAGCTAGAGAGGAACTGACGGAGGGCTAGAACATCCTTGAGCTGACGAATTAACCAACCCTGGAGCCATTTACCTTTAGACTTCTTGTTACATGAGATAATTAGATATCCTTACAGTTTTAGCTACTTTGACTTGGGTATCCTGTTACTTGAAGCCCAAAGGATCCCAGCAGATACAGTACAGCTCATCTTTTCAGGCCATGTCACTCGGGTCCCCTGCAGATTTATTGCCTTGGGTCATACACCTACCTCCGGTCCATGTGGTTGTCCCCCACCCCAACCTCTTATTATGAAAATGTAAAAACCTACAAAAAAGTTGAGTAAATAATGCAATGAATGCTTAAATATGCTTCACCTCTGCTCATCAGTTGTTAACATTTAGCTGTACGTTGTACATATTCCCTTATATAAGGGCATTTTGTAACCGAATCATTTCAAAGGTATTTAGAGACTTTATGAAGCCTCACCCCAAAGTACTTCAGGATATAACTCCTAAGGAACAAGAACCTTCTTCTAAATAACCAGTAAGTATCCTTTGGAGCTTTGTGGGGATTTTGTTTTTATTTTCGTTCTTATCCAGGATTCATCAAGAATTATGTGTTGTTTTAAAGTCATCCTATTGTCTCTCCTTTATTCCAAAACAATTCTCCTGGCATTTTCTTTTCTTTTTTTTTTTTTCTTTTTTTTTTTCTCTTTCCTGTCATTGACTTTCAGGCCCACTTTATTTTATTTTACTTTACTTTGTTTTATTTTATTTATTTGTTTATTTGAGAGAGAGTGTGGTGGGGAGGGACAGACAGAGAGGGAGAGAGAGAGTCTTAAGTGGATTCCCTGCTCAGCACAGAGCCTGACGTGGGGCTCAAACTCACAACCCCAAGTTCCTGACCTGAGCCAAAACCAGGAGTCTGATGCTTAACCGACTGTGCCTGCCCAGTTGCCCCAGGCCAGTGCTTTTATAGAATGTCCACAATTTGGATTGTCTGGCTGTTTCTTCAGAATTATATCCAGTTAAAGACCTTTAGCAAAAGCTCTACAGAGGTGAGGCTGGGTCCTTCTCAGGACATGGTAACAAAAGGCACATGATGCCATTGTGTTCTTTCATTGGTCACACTAAGTTTAATCCGTTGATGGAGGTGCTGTCTGGTAGAACTCTGCATCATAAAGGCATCTCTTTCTCCTTTATGATTAATCAGTAACCTGAGGGATTGTACTTCGAGAATATGAGACTATCTCGTGCCCTCAAAACTTTTAACCATTGTGTTAACAGTCATTAATAAGGCTTGCCTTATCGCCTGAGTCAACTGGTAGTTAGGGATTGCAAAAATCACAATTTTAAAAAATTCTATCATTTTTTTCTTGCATTTAATAGCTGGTGCTCCACTGTTTAAGAAAAAGATTTTTCTCTTCCCTCAAACACACTTTTGTAATTTTCTGGAGTATCTTGATGAACTCAGAATATTCATTACCACTCACTTTCCTTTTTATTTTCAGTTTGTCCCAAATCTGCCCTCTTCAAAGTGGGAGCCCTTTTGAATTGGTTTCTGTGTCCTGTTGACACATACCTATCTGGTTTTGAGCGCTTCTTTGCTCTTCTAGCAAAGGAAGTCCCAAGCTCATCTTATACTTCCCTTGGCTGAGACCTAGAATCAGACCTCATTCTTTTTAGTGAGAAACAGTTCTTAGAAACCAACAACCAAACGATGAGTCCTCATGGCAAGTGGGGTTTCACTCTTTCTAGGTCTTTTCAGAGGACAGAGCCAGGAAGTGTAGTTTTAAAAAATATTTTATTTATTTACTTGATGGAGAGAAAGAGCAAGAGAGAGGGTACAAGCAGGGGAAGCTGCAGAGAGAGAGGAAGAAGCAGACTCCCCACTGAGCAGGGAGCCAGATGAAGGGCTCAATCCCAGGACCCTGGGATCATGACCTGAACTGAAGGCAGACATTTAACTGACTGAGCCACCCAGGTGTTCCTGTATTTTATTTTAAATCATTAATTTATCTCAATCCCCCAACTTCAATCCAACACTACAGGATTCTTCCTCTTTTCCCTTAGTCCATATTTTTTTTAAGATTTTTTATGTATTCATTTGAGAGAGAGAAAAAATGAGAGAGAAAAGGAAAGCAAAGAGGGAAACGGAGAACCAGATTCCCCGCTGTGCAGGGAGCCTGGCATTAAGCTCCAGGACCCTGAGATCATGACCTGAACTGAATCAAGATGCAGACGTTCAACTGACTGAGCCACCCAGGCACCTCTGCTTCAGTCCATATTTTTATCTCCTTTCACCTACATTGAAAACCCTGATTTTCACCATCATCAGTATATTTGCTCATTTACCACTCCCTACAATACACTGAATAGTATGAGAATTACTATGCCTAGAACACAACAGACTTACTAATAAAGTGCAAGATTTATCCTTAGAATATAGCCCACTAAAGGTAATGGTGTGTCTAAAAGCCTTTAAACCTTGAAGTAAATTCATTTGTTTCTCTTCAAATTAATGTTTTCCTCTCCATGTTGATTTCTTTTTTTTTTTCTTTGTGGTAGTGGGCTTTTTATTATCTTTATTTTTTTTAACTTTAGTATTTTAATTTTTTCCAATTCTATTGAAATATAACTAACATTGGGTTAGTTTCAGATGAACAACAAAATGATTTGGTAAAAGTATATATTGCAAAATGATTGCCACAATAAGTTTAATTAACATCCACCATGAAAATATGGAACACCTCAAGAAGTTACATATCATGTTTATACAAGGGCTCTGCTATTCTTCTTCTCCGTATCACCCACTGTTAGTGTATGTGCTGCTAAAGGGAATGCTAATATGATTTTTTTAATATGTAAAACACACCATAATTTGAAAGTCAAAATCATATGAAAAGGTAACTCAGAGATATTTTCTTCAATTCCTATACATAATAAAATTTATTAGTTTCTGGTTTGTCTTTTCTTATTTGCAAAAATAAGCAATGCATGCATATACATACATGCATCTTTGTTTTGCCTTCTTTTTTATTCAGATGGTGCTATACACTCCTTTGCGCTGCATTCTTCTCACTTCCTATTGTTCTACACCATATACATGCAAGTCTTTCATAGCACTAATTTTTCTTTGTGTGGTCTGTTTTATCTGCCTTCTCAAATATATTTGTATTTGCTTTATTTTAACGATCAGTTTTCTTATTGGTGTTCATGTTTTTAAATAGACTCCAAACTCAGCCTGGAGCCCAACGTGGGGCCTGAACTCACAAGCTGGAGATCAAGACCTGAGCTGAGATTGAGAGTTGGATGCTTTGGGGCACCTGGGTGGCTCAGTCATTAAGCATCTGCCTTTGGCTCGGGTCCTGATCCCAGGGTCCCCATAGGGAGCCCCACATTGGGCTCCCTCCTCACGGGGGAAGCCTTCTTCTCCCTCTCCCACTCCCCCTGCTTGTGTTCCCTCTCTCACTGTGTCTCTCTCTGTCAAATAAATAAAATCTTAAAAAAAAAAAAGTTGGACACTTCAACCAACTGAGCCACCCAGGTACACCTTTAATGGCTAGTTTCGTATTAAAGCTAAAATAACTGTTGTTCCCCCCGCCACCACACACACACACCATCTTATTTTTGTTAGTATCTATTGGTTCCCCAACAATATTTAAAGTAGTTAATGATTTCTTTCCTCTCATCCCAATTTACCAGCTTCTCATTTGAATGAATATCCTTTTACCCACATCATTAACTATAAAATAATCAAGTACATTCTGTTTTTCAAGTGGACTGGGCGTGTATGTTTCTTATAACTGTCATAGTTTTATGGGAAATTACATATTTATGCTCATCATTGGTCCTTTAGTCAATGTCTTTCCCTTTTGGTCATCTAAAAAACCTTTCCTTAGTAAATTTCTCACAGAGGGCACATGGGAGCTATATTCTCTGGTTCTCTCATGTTCATAACTTTTAACATGTTGGCTAGATATAAAATCTTTGCCTTATGGTTTCCCTTCTTTGAATATTTTCAATATGTTGCTCTATTTATCCTGGAATAAAGTACAAAGACAGTCACTTAAGTCACTTGGTATTTTGACTAAATGCCCAAATTTTTTTTTTAATTTTTTTAAAAGATTTTTTTATTTATTTGACAGAGAGAGAGAGAGAGATCACAAGTAGGCAGAGAGAGAGAGGAGGAAGCAGGCTCCTCGCTGAGCAGAGAGCCCGATGTAGGGCTCGATCCCAGGACCCTGAGACCATGACCTGAGCTGAAGGCAGAGGCTTAACCCACTGAGCCACCCAGGCATCCCATGTTTTTATTTTTTATTTTATTTTTTGTAAACTCCAGATGTCTTTTAGAATATATTTTGACGATGATTATTCAGGATTAATTTCCTAAGTTCTAGTATCAAATCCCTATTTCTCAGGGAAGTTTTCTTAAATCTTACCTTCTTCTAATTTAAATTACTTTTTAAGTTGCCATTATTTTTTATTTTCTTCTTTATAGGTCTAATAGATCATTCAACCTATGGGTATGTATGTTGATATTCTTTGCTCACCTTCTATATTCACCACTTTCTCTTAAATCTCTTGGACTTGTTGAGATTCACTCCTTTCATCTTGAATTTATTTTAAGTCACTATCTCCTGTATTTATTCACCTTCAGGTTCCATTTTAGTCTCCATTTTTCAAATAATTAACACTAATTCTGAGTTCTCTGGCCTCATTTCTGAGATTTTCTAATTTGGATGATAGTCCTTTCTTATTTAATGTTTTACTAGTTTTTAAGCTCATCTTGAAATAAAACGTTATATTTCTCAGCTATTTTATAAACATGTCTTTCTGGTATGTTTTCATTATTGGAATGTTATGCCTTTTGTCTTTTTTTCTAGGATAACTTAGTGTTGGATTTTTTTCCCAGTTTGAGATACAATTGACCTATAACATGGTTTAAGTTTAGGGTATACCATTCAAGGATTTTATGTATGTATATATTGTAAAATATAAAAATTGTAATGTAAATATAAAAAAAATTTACCCCCAAAATTGTAATATGTAAAAAGTTAAAACATCCAGCTTCACGTTGGATTTGAGCACGGTCTAATTCTATTGTTTCTTTTTATATAAATTCGGTTTTTCTTTATGAAAAAGGGGTGAGTCAGAACAACCCTTCTGGCTTCAGTGCTCTAGGTCCTCCTCTTAGGGCATCCGCACAAAGAATTATTTTTTAATGGCCTTTTGCTTTCTGAGATGTGGTTCCTCTGCTCTTTCATTCACACTTTCCTTCTCTTTTCTTCTACCCTTTCCTTTCCACTTGGATTCCACCCTCAGAATGCTACCCTTGGTGTGAGACTTTCTCCTGAAAAGAGCATGGTAATTTTGGAAGTTCACAGAGCCAAGACTATACCAGCTCCTTTAGATCTTATCTTGGTCCCCACACAGCCACAGCTTTGTTGAAATGTGCAAAACTCCTCCCCATTCCAGTTGTTCTCAAATTGCTTCACTCTGCATTTCATGGAGTCCTGTTGTCTGTCTTAGAGTCCTGTTCTCAGGCCCGTCAGCTTCCCCTGCAACATGGATAGACACCGTGCCCTTAGTTTTTAGTAGTTTTCCTTCACCTGCTTTTATTTTGTGGTTCATAAAGATACTGTGTTAACCAGATATTGTGAGATGTTGACATCAGGCCTTGGGTTTTGCCATTAGAGTTTATCTTTTTTTTCTTTTTAAGGGGATTTTGAAAGATTTCAAGCCTTACTGCCCCTGCTACCATCTTCCCATCATTTCCATTGATTTATTGTTTCATTCATTTATTCAACAAATAATTTTGAGCTTTGAATTGCAATCTTGTGCCTTTTCCTATTCTCTTGGTGCCATTAACTTCAGGAACCTTCTGCTTGTAATTACCTTACTCCTCTTAAGCCCAGAGGTATCTGGCACCTCGGGTTGATGATTCATTACTGGGAGAGTCAAAAACTCTCTTCCCCACTGCCTCTGTGCAGCCAAACCGAACAGCTAGGTGCTCTGTGTTTCTTGCTTCTCTTGCCACCTCTGGACTTAGACTGTAAGAGCATAGTGCCCTGGGACATCTGGGTAGGTCAGTTGGTTAAGTACCCAACTCTTGATTTTGGCTCAGGTCCTGGTGTCAGTGCTGTGAGATGGAGCCCCTGGTAGGGCTCTAAGCTCAGGGTGAATCTGCTTCTTCTCCCTCTGCCCCTCCCCTCTCCTTAAATAAATAAACTCTTTTTTTTTTTTTTTTTTTTTCTTAAGAAGCAGAGAGGCAGACAGAGAGAGAGAAGGAAGCAGGCTCCCTGCTGAGCATAGAGCCCAATGTGGGGCTCCATCCCAGGACCCTGGGATCATGACCTGAGCTGAAGGCAGAGGCTTTAATGTACTGAGCCACCCAGGCTCCCCTAAATAAACTCTTTAAAAAAAAAGCAGGGTGTGTTTAATCTAGCTTCCCAAATGGCTGCTAAAAGGATTGCATGAGGTAACTTAAGGCATAAGAGAATTAACTCTCCTTGGGGCAACATGACCAGTGGGAAACAGTAAAAAGGACGGAGCTAGGCAGATAGATTCCCTTCTTCCTGCCTGGGACCATTACTAGGCACATCTTTGTTCTGCCTATCCTGAGACATCCATGAGGTTCACTAAGGCACCATCTGCCAGCCAAGGAGTGCTCCATGGCTGGAGCTTTTTCTGTTTATTAACTTTTATTTATTGATCTGTAATTTATAACATAAAGGATGTTACATTAAGATAAAACTACAATTATATACAAACCATACAACTACATATAAAATACAAACTATGGGGGCCCCTGGGTGGCTCAGTGGGTTGGAGCCTCTGCCTTCAGCTCAGGTAATGATCCCAGGGTCCTGGGATCGAGCCCCACATCAGGCTCTCTGCTCAGTGGGGAGCCTGCTTCCTCCTCTCTCTCTGCCTGCCTCTCTGCCTACTTGTGATCTGTCTGTCAAATAAATTAATAAAACCTTTAAAAAAATACAAACTATAAATTATAGTTATAACCATATAAAGATATATAACTATATATAGTAATTATCATTTATAGTATACACTATTGTATATAACAATTATAAATTATAGTATATAATTTTAAATATACACTATAGTATATACTATGTATTATACATAGTATTACATATTCTATACTATATTACATATAATTATAATATAAACTATAATTTATAATTTAATCTGTAATTAAACCTTTTTGGTATAAAATTAAATGGGTTCTGATGAATGCACACACAATTGTGTAACCACCAACACAATCAAGTAAAAATATTTGTATCACTCCAAAAAGATCCTTTTGTGCTACTACATAAACAGCTCCCTCCTCTCAACCCCAGCAAACCACTGATCTGATGTCTGTCCCTATAGTTATCCCTTTTAATGCACGTGGTATAAACAGAATCATAGATGTAACCTACTGTGTCAGACATCTTTATTTTTTTTGTTATTTATTTATTTATTTATTTGGCAGAGAGAGAGAGAGAGCACAAGCATGGGGAGCAACAGGCAGACCGAGAGGGAGAAGCAGACTCCCTGCTGAGCAGGGAGCCCAATGTGGGACTGGATCCCAGGACCCTGTGATTATGACTGGAGCCAAAGGCAGATGCTTAACTGACTGAGCCACCCAGGCGCCCCCAGACTTCTTTCACTTAGCACAACGCTCTTGTAATTCAGCTATGTTGTTACACAAATCAATAGTTTGTTGCTTCATAATTATTGCTGAGTTCTCTTCTCTTGTAAGGATGTACCAAAGCTTGTTTATCTAGTCACCTGTAGATGGACAAATGGATTGTTTCCAGTTTCAGTGATTATGAATGGGGCGGTTATAAACATTCGTGTACAGATTTTTTTGTGGGCATATACTTTCCTTTTTAGTGGGTAAGTAAGAATGCAATCACTAGGTCATATGATAACTGGACATTTAACTTGATAAACAACTTCCAAGCTGCTTTCAAACACGGCTGTACTGAGTATTAGTATCCGGCACCTATGTACAGGACTATCTTTCATTAATTTTAAAAATTTGACAGGTACTCCATGAACCCATTCTCATCATTTAAATAAGTTAGTCAACACAGAGATGTAAAATTCCCATTTCTCTCATCAATCTCTCTCAATTCCCTAAATGTGTGATCCAAACGGTGATTGGTTTGCTGTGTATAAAAATTATTTCTTATTTTAAAAAGAATTAAAAGCTCTTTGAGGCGCCATGACCACCAGCAAATTCTAATCCCTACTAGAAGGCATGGCACGATGGCAGGACCGCTAGCATTGGTGTCAGCCACACCTGGGATTTGATTTTTTTTTTAATATTTTATTAATTTGACAGAGAGAAATCACAACTAGGCAGAGAGGCAGGCAGAGAGAGAGGAGGAAGCAGGCTCCCCGTGGAGCAGAGAGCCCGATGCGGGGCTCGATCCCAGGACCCTGGGATCATGACCTGAGCCGAAGGCAGAGGCCTCAACCCACTGAGCCACCCAGGCGCCCCTGGAATTTGATTTTGTATCTGCCACTTTCTAGCTCCCAACAAAGTGTGGAAATAATAGCATGTATATGCTGCTTATAATTAAGATGGACATACAGATATCTCTCCTTACAATGTATGAAAATAAAATATTTAAATATACATTATATACATACTTGAGTTTCCCTTTGCCATTCCTAATTAATATAGATTTCTAATTCTTCTGCCATTTCTGGACAGTAAATGTTAACACATTAATTTGTCAGACTTTCTTGGATCCTGAACAAGACACATTAGTATGAAATATTCATCTGGAACCTTGTTGCCCAGAAAAGTCTGCAGGAAAGCCTGAAGATGAAAAACAGGAGCAGGGGCTCCCTACAGCCTGTTTCTAACATTCATAAATTAGCTGTAACTGACCAAATGCAGTCATAAGTTTAAAAGTAGTAAAAACCAGAACAGTGAGTGTGCCAGGGGCTGGAGGGAGGGGAACCTGAGGGAGGTGCCGTTCAACAGGGATAATGTCTCAGTCATGCAGGATGAAAAAGTTCTAGATGTGCTGTACGACATTGTGCTTAGAGTTGAGAATACTTAACTATGTATTTGAAGAGTTGTTAAGAAGGCAGATCTCTTTGGGCGCCTGGGTGGTTCAGTCGTTAAGAGTCTGGCTTCAGTAGGGAGAGGGTGGCTGGGTGATGGACATTGGAGAGTGTATGTGCTATGTATGGTGAGTGCTGTGAATTGTGTAAGCCTAATGATTCACAGACTTGTACCCCTGGGCAAATAATACATTATATGTTAATAAAAATAATTTTTTTCAAAAAAGAGTCTGCCTTCAGCTCAAGTCACGATTCCAGGGTCCTGGGATGAAGCCCCGCATCGGGCTCCCTGCTTGGCAGGAAGCCTGCTTCCCCTCTCTCACTCTCCCTGCTTGTGTTCCTTCTTGCTGTGTCTCTCTCTGTCAAATAGATAAATAAAATATTTTTTAAAAAGAGGGTCGATCTCAAGTTATGTGTTCTTACCACAATAATAAAAAAAGGAGGTGTTGGTGGAAAATTTGATGAAATCTGTAATTTATCCAGTAATACTGAATTAACATTAATTTCTTAGTTTTGACTAATGGATGCTGGTTATGGAAGATGTTACCATTCAGGGAAGTTAGCTGAAGGGACTACAGTAATTTCCTGCACTGTCTTTGCAATGTTTCTGTAAGTATAAAATTATTCCAAAGGAAAAAGGTTATTATTTTTAAAATGAAAACCAAATCACCCACACAAGGGTATTTGCTGTATGATTTTTATAATGGTAAAAACTGGGGTAAAAACCAGGGGCACCTGGGTAGCTCAGTGGGTTAAGGCATCTGCCTTTGACTCAGGTCATGACCCTGGAGTCCTGGGATCAAGGCCTGCATCGGACTTCCTGCTCAGTGGGCAGTCTCCGTTGCCCTCTGCCTCTGCTCCTCTCCCTGCTTGTGTGTGTACTCACTCGCTCTGAAATAAATAAGTAAAACCTTTTTAAAAATTGGGGTAAAAACCATTAAAGAAGTAATTAGCAAAAAAACCAATTAGTATGTATCATGTAGTTATTAATCAGATAAAGTCGATGGCGAGTTTTATGTAACAACATGGAAAGCAGTGCATAATATATTGTTAAGTAGGAAAAGAAGCTTACTAAAGCTTTTATATTATGATCTCATTTGTGTATATATGTATTTTTGTATATATGTATTTTTTATTTTATGTAAAAAATAGATATATCTGGGGGCGCCTGGGTGGCTCGGTGGGTTAAAGCCTCTGCCTTCGGCTCGGGTCATGGTCTCAGGGTCCTGGGATCGAGCCCCACATCGGGCTCTCTGCTCCGCAGGGAGCCTGCTTCCTCCTCTCTCTCTGCTTGCCTCTCTGCCTACTTGTGATTTCTGTCTGTCAAATCAATAAAATATAAAAAAAAAAAAAATAGAAAAAAATAAATAAAATGAAAAAAAAATTAAAAAAAAAAGATATATCTGTGTAGATTAGTATAAAAGATGCCTAGAAATTTTTTTTTAATTTTATTTATTTATTTGACGGACAGAGAGATCACAAGTAGGCAGAAAGGCAGGCAGAGAGAAAGAGAGGAGGAAGCAGGCTCCCTGCTGAGCAGAGAGCCCAATGTGGGACTCGATCCCAGGACCCTAAGATCATGACCTGAGCCAAAGGCAGAGGCTTAACCCACTTAACCCACCCAGGCACCCCAAGATGCCTAGAAAATTAAACACCAAATTGTTTACCTGGTAGTTTATTCAGGTACTGCTTGGGGAAAGCTACGTCTGTTTTATATATGTGGGTTGTACATATAAGTCGTGTTGAGTATTTTACTGAGCTCAGGACAGCCCTTAGGCCTCGTCAAGAGAAGCTCCAACCTCAGACCTCATGGGTAAGAGTGTGAAAGTCACAGGCACACAATGCAAACGTAAATATATTCAAGACCCTAAGGGATCATGTACTCACTGCTGACACAGAGCAGCCACACTAGAGTCCACACGGGGACTTCCACCACGCAGGCCACAGGACATGTTTCTCTGCATCTCTTGCCCTCTGTTCTAAAAACAACTGGTGACTTTCTCCAATGTCGTGAGGAAGCATGCATTGTTCTGCCAGCATCCTGGAAGGACACTGCATAGGAGTGTGAGGAAAACTTGAGCTGTGGAAGCACTTAGGTAAGAGAAGAGACAAATTAATTAGCTTGTCAAATCCTTCTTCTAGCATATCATCAATGTTATAGATTCTTGCATAATAAAGTATCTTTTCCCAGGAGTGCTTAGCAGGTATTTTCTTGCTTTCTTTAAGTTCCGGTTTACAGACCTAGAAGTACTCATACATTACTGCAGTCTTTGCAGTCGCTACATACAGCAGCAAAGAACAGTTTGCAATATTAAATAATACCATTCCTAATTCTTTTTTATGCAGAGTCTAGATACGGCAAGCTTGAAGCATGAAGCATAATCCCAATTTTTTGCATTAGCAACTGATGGTCATGCACACAGGAATTGCATACAATTTTATATTAATAAAAATATTTTATAAGGGCGCCTGGGTGGCTCAGTTGGTTGAGCAAATGCCTTCAGCTCAGGTCATGATCCTGGAGTCCCAGGACTGAGTCCCGCATCGGGCTCCCTGCTCAGCAAGAGGTTTACTTCTCCCTCTGACTTTCTCCTTCTCATGCTCGCTCTCACTTTCTCTCTCTCTGTCAAATAAATAAATAAAATTTAAAAATATATATATTTTATAAGATATAAGTAAACATTTTTAAAGATTTATTTATTTCTGAGAGAGAAAGAGAGAGCCAGGAAGGGGCAGAGGGAGAAAATCTCAAGCAGACTTCCCGCTGAGCGCAGACCACCCCCCACCACCACCTTCCACCCCCAGAAGGAGCTCAATCTCACAACCCCGAGATCATGACGTGAGCTGAAATCAGGAGTCAGAGGCTTAACCAACTGAGCCACCCAGGCACCCCAAGAGATAATTAAATTCTAAAACAAGTAACTAAGCTTTACTTGAATAATTTTTTTCAGATTTTACTCTTCATTAATTATTTTTTTGCTCTTTAATTATTTTTGAGACCATACAGGAAAAATAATTAAATTTTTCAGTATTTTAACATTTACTTTAATTATATTTTTGATGAAGTACAGGCGAACTTGGAATATTTTGATTATGATTACATTTAATCTCTTAATCCTATAGATCACAGAGAATAAGAACAAGCTGGCACTGGGATACAACCACACATAATGAAAGTGGAGCTCAGAAGAGAAGGGGCTGAAAAGTTTTTGTTTTTTGTAAAAAGTCAATGTTTTTAAAATTGCAGAGAGTGAAAGTAAACAGATTTTTGCTAAGCATGACCCACATACAATTTACAAACATTAACAACTGTTTACTGAACGAAGACTTACGGACTGAGCAAAACAACAAAATAAGCAAAAAAAGTACTCTTAGCAAATCATAATCCAAACAGGTCAGACGAAACAACTGTGTCTTTATTGCTCTTTACTAAAAGTCTTTTTTTCTGATCAAAAGATGACAATGAAAAAGATAATTTTTTTTCTATAAAATTCACAACTTAGAAGAAATAAACGCAATTCTGGCCTGCCTATTAGACAATAATAAAGAAATTAACAAAGAAATTTGGGAAATTGGATGAGACAAATAAAAACTTTGAATCTTTATCATTTATGGGAAAGTGACCCTACAAAAAGTCTGTCATGAACTTTTTAAATCATGAGAATGTTTCCAGAACAACATAAGTTGATTCAAATGATTCGTTAATAATTTTCCATTGGATAAAGATGAGGGGAAATGTAGTATTTCATATTATAATAAAATATTTTTTCAAATGGAGAAACTACAGAATCTTTGTTATATTTTAAGTTGAAAGACAAAGTATTTGTTAGCTTTACTACACATTTCCCAGCCAGTCCTCACAAGCAGCTCTGGCCAAGGAAAGTATTTGTGAATGGAAATATTTAGGTTCTCAATTAAAAGAACACACACTATTACCTACAACCAAAAATACATAAAAAAAAAACAACACAAAAAGCTGCCTATGCAAATACAAGAACTGTAAAAAAGTCTAAAATGACAGTAACTAAACAAGAGTAATCAACAAGGAAACTCGTCAACCAGTAAACAGGGGTATAAAATATTGTTGTGATATTACTCAGAATAGATGTATTGTGGGGTGCCTGGGTGGCTCAGTGGGTTAAGCCTCTGCCTTTGGCTCAGGTCATGATCTCAGGGTCCTGGGATCAAGCCCCACATCGGACTATGCTCGGTGGGGAGCCTGCTTCCTTCTCTCTGCCTGCTTCTCTGCCTACTTATGATCTCTGTCTGTCAAATGAATGAATAAAATATTTAAAAAAAAAGAATAGCTGTTGTGTATTTAACCAACCTTGTGTGACAACAGCAGCACAATAGTCGCAGGAAACAATGGAAAGTTTCTAGTTTAGTAGAAAAGAAAAAACTTCAAAATTTGATGCCAGAATAATCAAGTACGTTAGATAAAATCTAAACTCTTGAAAATTACATAAAAGGAAGAGAATGCAAAATAACATTAAAAGTGAGTACAAAAATTACACATACAATTCTAAAAATAACTACTTTAGCTTATATTAGGGCAGATTATATTATTTTAATTTTATTTATTTATTTATTTTTAAATTTATTTCTTATTTTTTTTATAAACATATAATGTATTTTTATCCCCGGGGTACAGGTCTGTGAATCGCCAGGTTTACACACCCCCATTGGGCTCTCTGCTCGGTGGGGAGCCTGCTTCTTCCCTCTCTCTCTGCCTGCCTCTCTGCCTACTTGTGATCTGTCTGTCAAATAGATTAAAAAAAAAAAAAAAAAGAAAAAGAAAAAAAAAGAAACAAGTTCTCAGCTGTACCAATAAGTGATGGCATCTTTGAACAATTCAT
This sequence comes from Meles meles, assembly GCF_922984935.1. Classification (NCBI taxonomy): domain Eukaryota; kingdom Metazoa; phylum Chordata; class Mammalia; order Carnivora; family Mustelidae; genus Meles; species Meles meles. The sequence goes on from NC_060068.1 coordinate 100,056,928, forward strand.
GATGGCATAGATATTTTCTGTATCTGCCCAAAGAGGAGTCACCATGATGAAAACCATGTCAGATCTGCCATTACAACCACTTTGGACATGCAAAGGCAATACTGATGAAACACCAATTAAAGCAGTAAGATTTAATTTATACATGACAACAAGATGGATTATAATTGTACAAGAAATAAAAAATGATCCTTAAGTTAAAAAAAATAGTGGTTTTTGATTTTGCACTATCCAAACAGTTCCCAGGTGTGAACTATTCCTACTGGTAGTAATGTTAGCCAAAGCTTGCAGAAACTCCAACACATGCACGGATGGGACTTTGGCTATTTTGCCTAAGACTCATTTGTTTTTAATTTAGAGAAAATCATTTCTCCAAATTGAAATAAACTGTATATGAAACATATAATAAATTTGACATTCCTATAAAATATTAGAAAATCAGAACAAGGGGCCCCTGGGTGGCTCAGTGGGTTAAAGCCTCTGCCTTCGGCTCAGGTCATGATCTCAGGGTCCTGGGATTGAGCCCCCACATCGGGCTCTCTGCTCAGCAGGGAGCCTGCTTCCTCCTCTCTCTCTGCCTGCCTCTCTTCCTACTTGTGATCTCTGTCTGTCAAATAAATAAATAAATAAATCTTTAAAAAAAAAAAAGGCAGAACAAGTCAACAAAAATATTTGTAGCACTATAAAAGAGAATATTCAGATACAAATAATCCCCAACTAATTTCTAGTGAGACTATTTTCAAGGTTATTCTAAATCAACATATCATGTCAATTCAAGAAAGATTTGAATAAATCACAGCACACAGTGCCATTTTTTTTTTTTTTTTTTGGTTCTCCTTATATTCCAACCTTAAATTTTTTGGAAAAAAGAACTTAAATATTTTCTAGATCTAAAAACTGCTTTTAGAGAAGTTGCAAATTGTAGTAGAAGTCACAGTGACTTACATGATGAAGTCAGCGTATTCTATGCCATTTTTGATGGTGGTAATTTATCGTGAGACCCCATCACACTATTTGAACTTTGTATGTAAAATCCATTGTTGAATTCTGAATGTAAATGTTACTGCAATAACTTTATTGATAACTTCAGTTGTTATTGGCCTAGCAGCAACTCTCCTCAATATTTAAATTAAGTAAAACATGAGAATGCAATGATTTAAGAACTGGCGACTAATTTGGCATTACCACTGTTAGATCGCAAGTAATGTAAAAATCCTTTATAACAATGTAATTAGTAATTTAGCTGAAATAAAAGATGTGAAAAAATTGAATTTAGGTTATAAGTCATAGTAATGTATGGATTATGCATGTGTTTATTACAATGCATTCAAACATCAGGCAGACAGCAGAACTCCCAGATAGGTGTAAAAAAGTAAAGATTGGTCAGCTTTCAAGGTTGCTGATTTTCAGTCATACAAAAATATTTTGTAGATCTCAGGTTCAGTGTTCTTACCACAATAAAATAATTTTTGTTTAAAAAAAAGGACAAAAAAGAGCTGTATTCAATTGTGTTATAAAAGTAGAGGGATAGAACATATTTTATTATATTTAACTTTGTTAGCTTATTTATAACTTTAAAGATTTAGATACTTCCCCATTTATATGCTTGCACCAGGTCCACAAATTTCAGGGGTGGATATGAGTGGGCACTTATTAATTTTATAATTAATGCCAATAATAACTAGTATTTATTAAGTGCTTATTATGAGCTAGGCACTGAGCTGGTTACCGCTTACAGGATGGCTCACAACACCTCCATGAGATAGACGTTCCAATTTCACTTTACAGCTAGGGCTGTAAACTGAGGCTTGGAGAAGTACAGTTGCTTGCCCAGTTGCTGTCAAAGCTGAGTCAAGTGCACAGTCACTGTGCCCACCCTGACGGGGACTGGCTGCTAAGGGCTGATGGAACACCAGGGAATGCAGGGCCTCTCCTGGGAAATCTCTCTCTCTCTCTCTCTCTCTCTCCCCCTGAAAGGCCATCATTAGGCACTGATGGCTTTTTGTTTCAAAGACTTCCCAGTCTACAAAAGAAACCAGTGAAACTAGAAATATTTCCAGGGGGCCTAAGATGATAGCAGGTAAATCCAGTAGTATTTCTCGTACTTTTTCCACCAAAATAGCCCATCAGACCAAGAGGGAATTCTTAACTCTTTGGGTTCAGCCCAAAAGATCTGATCAATTTCTGATCAATTTCTTGTGCTGTCTCCTTACAATCATACATAGATTTTTCTCCACTCTGTGTATGTGTGTGCATGTATAATGTTCTTCTTCCAGATCGTCAAGTAAAAATGAGGCTTTAGAAGGGATTCTACATTTGTCTTAGAGCTCAAGGACTCCGGCATTCTGTCTGCTCCTCCAGTTTGAAAGGCAGAACCCTCAGCTGCTATCAGTGGCTACCTCAGTAGGGTTTACTTGACTGTTAGGTGAGCTCATCACCCTGCAAAAAGGGGAAGCTAGATTAACTCCTTCCCAGTTTAGTTCAGGACCTGTCCTGTCTGTCTTTTACTTTAATCATCCTCCTAGTCTACCTCTGGCAGCTTTGAGGGAAAAGTGAACTCCCTGCCCTTACAGTTGTCCAGCCTGCTTGCTTGGAAAGCTCTAGCGGGTAAGGCATTGAACAATGAATGAAGGAAACTTTCAAATTTGATATGCTATGATCCTGTAATTTTCTAAGTCTTCTACAGCATCCAATTTCAAGAAAAACATACCCAAATCAGTAAACACTTACTCAGCTCCTTTTAAAGGGCCAGATACTATGCGAGGCAGTGATGAACAGGGCAGTCTTCTTGAAACTCAGTTTCCTAGGAAAGATATGAACAACCAGGTAACTATAACACAGCTCTCACAAGAGAAGCACGGAAGCTCTGGAAGCTCAGAGGAAGGCCACCAAGCCCGGAACAGCGGAGATGGAACCCAGCAGTCTTCTTGGAAGAGGTTCCAAGAGGTTTGAAGAATGAGCAGAAGTTTGCCCAGGTCCTTCTGAAAGGCCCTGGAGCTGGGATCCGTTTCCGGGAGTTTCGGGTCCCTTCTCTGCCTGCTGCATTCTGTTTATCCATTCTGCTGGTCAGCTGGATATCTGGGAACAAAAGTGCTAACTTTTTAATTATCAGTTGTAACCACCGAGGTGAAGAGAGAATAAAGAGCCCATCCTGTTACACAAAACTACATGAGAAAGGGGGACCAGATTCCAGGTTTTGGGCATCAAGGTTACTGGGCAGATCGTAAACTCGCTTTAGCCATTCATAGCTCTTTAACTATGGAAAATAGCTGTTTAACTAGGGAAAGAGAGGGGTGATTCAGGCTGCATCTGCCTCCTGTGAACACGAAGGAAAGAGAGTATCGTTCACAGAAGAAGCAAGCTTCTCCTTCTAATAGTACGGTTTTTGGTCATCACGCAGCAGACAGCCAAGCCAATAATCCAGCCTGCAAAATTGCCAGCTAAAAAAAACCAAACCCTTTGTAGTGGCTAATGAATACACTCTTTTTAACTTACTCCGATCTCATTGCTGAGAGCTGTGCAGTTGCTCCTGGGCAGAAGTTTCACTAATGTAGGGATGTTGACTGGCCACTGCATCAAATATTTATCAAGTCACAGATGGGAATCTACAAAGAGTTTGCAGAGAGGTTTAGTGTCTCCCTTCAATTCTCGGGGAAGCACGTCAGCACCGCCGAATGCAAACCCACAAACACACAACTTTAAGCCTGCACTGACCGTGGCTGACCCATTTTAACCAAGTGACATGAAGCCCCACTTAAAGAAATCACTGTTTTTTTCTTAAAGTGAAAGTGGTATATCTTCACTGTCACCGTCTTTACAGAATACCTTGACATCATAAGAAGAAAAGAGAACTCACCCAAAGCTTCACCATCCAAAAGTCTTGTGCCCGTCTTTTAAATGAAACAAATGATACTGTAACCAGTGTTTGAAACCCTGTCACTGTTCCACTTTTCTCGTTTAACAATAGATTCTCAACATCTTTGCAGGACATTGAGTGCTTTTCTATGGCATGCTTTTATATATTTATACAATAATCTAGTGTATGAATGTACCATGATTAACCCACCCAACTTGTTGGGGTTGGCTATTTAAGTTGTATCCTGCTTTCTGCTATGGAAGGGCTGGTTTTGCTGAACATCCTTCTAATTAATTATTTGTACCCAGTGATGATGTTTTCGCAGGCAAATGAGTGGAAAAGGAATTGCCATGTCAAAGAGTGAGTCTGTAATGCCAGTGGACGCTTCCAAGATCAGAGTGTGAGAGGGGTGGGGCTGGCTCTTTCACGGGGCTGTCAGCTCACCTCTCTCAAAGCGGGATGGTCTGTGAGGTCACTGAGAGCTACGAATTGGTCCAGGAGTTTGGGGGTCAGTTGGTTTTTACATTTGTTTGTCTTTGTAACAGCCTCCTTGAAACCTGAACTTTTTTCCTCTTTAATTCAACAGCTATCGTGTTTCGCTAATCTCCCATCTTTATTTAGTGACACTGGAAAGAAAGAAGGATCTCTTCAGTGATACAGCTGGGCCTAGCAAGGAGTTATGGCTGGCTGTTCTGCATTACTGTCAAGCACAGTTATTATGCTGGGTCCATCAACATCTTTTTCCTCTAACAACAGAAAGCACGCTGTTTCCTGCAATTGAAGTCTCCCAGAGCAGAGGTTCAGCGATATGTAGAAAAGAGTCGAAGGAGTTGTTAAAATAAAATTGCCACCTTTTTGTTTGGCCAAATTAAGATATTAACGATAAACAATGGCCATTTACTATCATCAAGTAATCGCTAAAGAATGAGCATTCAACACCCAGGCTCTTGAACCAAAAAAAAAAAGGAGGAGGAGGAAGGAATTCCAGGATAAAGTGCATTCTTCCCTAGAACTGAGCAAATGGCATTCTTGCACTGATACTCACATGGTCCTTATTTTTCTTCTCACCGAGGATCTGGAGACAGCCTTTTGGACTTGCATCAGTCTGTGGACCCTGGCTTGAGAACCTGGTGACCATGTCTGCTACACAGAGTGGGGTCTGACCCAGTCCTCTTCCTCCCTGGACAAGAGAGAAGGGCGAGGAACCCTCTCTTCCTTCCAGGAGTCTCTTCCTCCTCGCTTGGTCTATGTGGCATTAATTTGGGTATCATTTTCATAGCTTCCACATCTCCACAAACCACCTATGTTGTTACTTATTTAGCATTTGTTTTAAATCAATACTTTTTTAGCTTGAAAAATAAATTTTTGGATAAAGAAACTTCACGAACGTTAACACCAATATCATTTGTCTTCAATAAAGTGAAATGATGTTATTAGATTCTAGATCTAATTAATTGACCTGCCAAAGATTCTGACATTGAGTCCTATACCTTCTTGGTTTCAAAAGAGAGAAAGCAATGAAAAAAGAGAGAGATTGACTAGCATGTGAAAGGTGTTAAGGATAAGTTAGCACAGATATAAGACTTGGCCCTTGGCACAAGTACAAGCATTGAAGGAGAACTGGAATGGAAATAAACTCCTCACTACACAAGGTCATGTATTCATGGATACTCTGTGTGACACTAGTAGGGGTCCCACAGTTCGGAAAGTACCAGTGAAGGAGAAAGAGAACCAGACTTGGTTTTGAGCCCTGGCCTGGCTGTTTGTGGACTCTAAATCCTCAGGTCAATCATGCCAACTCTTCTTAAAACCTCAGCTTTCCCAGCTGTAAAATGAGATGATAATAATCATCGCCATCAGGGATATCTCAAGAATAAAGCATTCTGTAATCTCTAAAATGCTATACATCATGGAGGATTGAGAGCATTTTTATTTATGGGAATCGAATCTTTTCTCCGGAGGCCCAGAATACATTTCCAGGCTAAACATGTCACTATAGCCTAAAAGAAGTAAGTGGATTAGAGCCTTTAAAAATGAGATACTGGATCCTGTATGATGTGGGATAGTCACCAGTAGGACTGAACTAAGCATTCTTAGGAATTCTGATGACTTGCTCTGTGGCTCGAATCAGGAGGGCAGGGACCAGGCCTATTTCTTTCACTTCTATGTCCCTTGCACCTCGTTCAGTGTGGGGCACGTCCCGAACACTCAGTACCTGGTGAGTGCATGGATGAGATAACATCCCTATGTGACACTTCGGTCTTCGCAGTAGATATCTATGGCTTTTTGCCACCCAGCGGGACATTAATCATGTTTTAATTTTCTGTATTTTATGTTGCTTTGCCATCTTGGGACCTTGCAGACCCAGCAAGGGACTGCCCCTCCCAGGGGTAGCTAATTCCTAGAATTAATGAACAACTTGCCTGTGAGCACCCCTTTAATATGCAGACGAATCCATATACCCCCTCGACCTCTTTTTACCAGGCTTCTTCAGTGGACACCATCTCCCTGCCCTATGTTACCCTAAGGCCAGGTATGAGATAGCTAGGGACCACCCCTGTAGCCCAGAGCCCACCAAAATAATTCCATTATTCCAACTACCCAGTCCCAAACCTGGCCAGCTCTTGACCCTTTCCTGCCCATTCCTTCACATGAAAACCACAACCAAGGCTTTGGCCCGATTTCTTTTCTTTACTCTTGCCTCTGCTCCAAGGCATTTCCTCCATGTGGCTCCCCTTGGTGTGGCTGGCCCCCTCCTCTTGGGAACTGTGGGTAACAAACTATCTTTTCAGTAGCCATCCTCTCTTGCTGTGTTGGCCTGGCCTCATCAGAATAACCAACTCCGGGTACACTTTATTTTTTTTAAGATTTTATTTATTTATTTGCAAGACAGAGTGAGAGAGAGCAGGAGTGTGGAGGAGAGGGAGAAGCAGGCTCCCCGTTGAACAGGGAACTTGAGGCAGAACTCGATGCCAGGACTCTGAGCCAAAGGTAGACACTTAACTGACTGAGCCACCCAGGCGCCCTCCAGATACATTTCAAAACAAAGATCAACCTTGAGAACACTCCAGTCTCAATTCATGGTTAAAGGGAAATTATTCTCTCCTGCCACTCAGGGAGGAGCATACAGCTCAAGGAGGAGCATATGGCTCACGGCTCACGTCTGAGCCAACTAACTCTTTGCATCAAGATAGTCTCAGAGATGAACACACGACCACATTAAAGTTGCAACGAGCGTTTTGCTAGGACAAAAACTCTTGATTTTTTTTTTTTTCCTGCTGGATTAGAAACTGGGAAAGCTTTAGGTCTGGAGCTATGCAGCCATTTTGCTAGCTGGAGGCAAACAGCCTGTTTGAAACGGGGCCAAGCTGGGAAAGCGGGGCCAAGAGAAGAAGAGAAATCATTTCCTCTCTGCATCGTTCGAACCAACCCCATTCCTGCCCTTTCTAGCTCGCTGTTTTTAAGCCAGGTTAGACTGGGTTTTCTGTGCTTACAAATAAAAGCATTCTAACTTACAGGGTTTTCTTTCCTCTCATCTTGCTACCCAAAGCCACATTCGGGGGTATTTTTAATTGCAGTTGAATTAATTAAGTTCCACAGTCAGTGCATGCCAGGCAGTGGGCTGGGCCAGGGTACATCTACTAAAAGACCTTCCGTGTAGAGAGGCGGACAGACATGTGAACAACCAGAGGAGAGTGGGATGAGAGCTTTCATAGAGGTGCACGCAAAGGCTGCGGAGCAGGAGAGGAACGGTGAAATCCGTTCAGAGGTTCTCCCTCCTCTGTCCTGTACTAGTCACAACCGTGACTCAGCCCAGTCTTGCAGGGCATGTCTCCCACTCAAGGAGCATCAGCTCTATGGAATGCTAATGCTGAGCGAGGGCTTCCTGCGCCACCGTGCCTGTGTCATCATCCAGTTGCTTTCTAGGGCAGATAGAATCTCTATTTTAGCGACAAAGTTTCCTTTCTTAAGGGGCTTAGCTCGGGTGAACAGCCTTAGTCAATGCCGCAGTAGAACCCAAACTTACATGTGGACGGTCGCCACCCCCACCCCACCCCGAAGGCCATGCACTCTATTGTCAACCCACTCAGTATGTGCCCGCCAGGCTCCTCCCAACCCATAATTATACAAGAGCTTTCCAAAATCATTCCCTATTTTACAACAGAATTTGCTGTAAGATTATTTTATATTATTGTACATGAAAAGAGGTAGTCCGTGCAGACAAACCTTGTTTTCCCCCATGTTATTTTGAGAACCCCAGCGAGTGAGTAAAATGAGGTGCACCTGTGCATGGGCACATTTGCTCAAGATCCCAAATTCTCACTTGAGATGTCTCTGCCTGGCGGTCCTCTGAGAGGTGGGGCAGCCAGATGCAGCACTAAGCGGAGAGGAACTCCCTGGGCCCCAGGATCGGGACCGCCTGCGGTTGGAAGGGTGAAGCGGGACTCCTGACTGCCACCGGTCAGCCCATGGTGTCTTTGCTTCCGGCGGAGCATGTAGGGCTTTGGAGAGTTTCACTGTGCCTGATGGAGGCACCGGAGGCAGCCGGAGCCCCAGGCATATCGGCCACCTTGGCAGATTTCCTTTTTAAGCTTCATGTTGGCTTGTCAGCCTCATCATCCCAAACCAGTTAAACAAACAATTTATTAGAATGGCAGCCCCTCTGGATGTTGCAACTTTTATTGAAGGGACTGTTGGCTTTGCCACTTTCAACTACACTGTAACAATTTTCTTTCCCAAAGAAACAAGATGGATCCTTCCACTTGGGTGAGAAGTGTTTATTATATGGATAGTGGACAAGGACTTCATACACAGGCTATGAATAGGCACAGGCTTTCCTAGACATATCACATCAAATCTGTGCAAGGGAAAAAGTATTTCACTTTAAAATCAAAGCCGAATAGGATGCTTTTAAATCATCATTAGGTTCCTATTATAAGTGAATGCATTTATATTAAATTTGGATTCGAGTTAGGAGTAATTCACACAATGCATAATTAGACAACTCGCTTTCTTCCCTTCGTGGTATTTCTCACAGAACTCTTTATGATCATTTAATTTTGAATCTTTTGAAATTGATGCGAATAGACACCCTGGATTTTGTAACACGTTACTGCCTCCTTGATTTCAAAACTGCTATTTTAGGTTTCTTGACAACTAAGAACGGCCTTATTTCTTTCTGGCAGTTTTTCCAATGATTGGCCAGGGTGACTGGGATTTCACTGCCCTGTTTCATTTTATTTTATGTATTCACAGATCTCCTTGCAATTCAGTTTTTACACCTATGAAATCCCAATTTTATTGTTCATTTTACTGTTTGCAAGAAATATACAAGTCTCCAGAACGACACTAACGGCCATCTGCTCGAGCTTCCTCCATGCTCTTCACTGTGCCCTGTCTGTCACAGCTTGTCCACTCCTCGGAACAACCTGGGGAGCAGGATCCCATTTTCTTTTCACATTAGAGCTGGGGAAACTGCAGCTCCAAAAGTTCAAGATGTCTTGCCTTAAAAACCCTGTTTATGAGAAAAGGACCTGGATTATCCGAGAAGCTGGCACACTTCTCCTGCCCACTGGTTCTCTGGCTCCTCACACACCTGAGCCTCTTCCAGCTCCCAGCCACCATTCTCAATCCTGCAGAGACAGTGGGGAGGAGCGCAGACAGAGCTTCCTGATGACGGCTTGCAGGCTCCCCAGCATCCCGATCAAGGCCGAATCATAAATGTGGACTTCCACCTGCACGTGTGGTACAAGGACCACGTCCCCAGCATACCTGTCTGCCCCCGGCCGGTCTGAACCCACCGCTGAGCCTGTCTCAGTTTGGGGCGGGGATTTATTTCGATGCTAGTTTGGTGTCTACATCAATCCAAGTTCTTAATAAATATTTGTAGTTGCTGTTGGACATTTGGGGCCTCGGAAAGAGGGACAGGGAGAGTTGCTTCAGAGGAAAACACTTCATTTGAATATCCCTTTAAAAGGGCTCCCGCTTTGATTTTCATGCTGACCTGAATTTGCTCTCCTTCTGCCTTCCCTTGCAAGTGCCTGCCAGAAGGCAGGGACCTCTCACAGTGCCACACAGGAGCCTCTCCATCCTTTCTGAGGACCAAGTCTTCCCTCCCTCTGGCCAGATCCCTCCCCTTCTGAGGCTGCCACCTTCCAGGGGCCTGAGTGGTGTCCCACCCCTTCAAAAAAAAAAACAAGAGGGGAGAGAAGGAGGGGGGCTGCTACCATCTCCGGCCTCGGATCAGATTTACAGCGCCTGCCTCTCAATGAGCAAAAAGCTGGAGATGAAAAGACCCGTCAGCCCCGCCCGCCCGCTTCTGTCTCTGTCAGAACTGCTTCTTTAGCCTCCAAAGCATTTGGAGGTTTCCCACGGCAGGAAACTAAAATGCTTTTTTCCCAGACATGATAGCCGAGGTTCTTCCCAAGCCGTGGGACCTGTCTGTCTTCCGCTGGAATCTTTCATCTTCGTTTCCATCCCCTCCTTTCGAGCTTCTTCAATAATTGATGGCGTTCTGAGTGGCACAGCCGTGGCATCTGCATGGCTGGGTCGGGCTGGGCAGGATGGGGAGGAGGAAGGTGGCTCTGCTGTGGCCCCGGCTCCGCACTCCTCCTCCAGCTCCCGTGCCCAGCGGCGTCCCCGAAGAGAGTCCACTCAGATCAGGGGGTCTAGACGCAGAGGCCGAGATGGGGATTCTTATGCAATTGACTTCTTGAGGGGCCACTTTCAGAAGAAACCTGTCGTGGAGGGACAAGGGGAAGAGAGAAGTGGGGCAGGGAGGAAGTGCTGGACAAAGATGGGACTTGGGAAAAGTCTAGCCTAGACCTGATCCCATCCCCCATACCCCCAGCCCCACTCACCCCCCACCCCATTCCCCCACCTCCAGGAGCACTGCAGGATAAGCTGTATCTCACAGGTGGTCCTGCCCAGGTAAAGGGGCTGGGCTGTGACAGTCCCCGCATCAGTCAGCCAAATGCCACACCTGCCCTTGGGATGGGTATGAACTTCCAGGCGTGCCCCACCAAGAGGCTCTCTGCAACCAAAAACAGCCCTTTGGCGACAAGTCCAGATATGTGGGACAGTAGCCACCAACAGTGCCGCAGCTGGGGTGGTGTGTGCAGGGCCGGTAAAGGGCCCCAGGCTGGGTACCACCAGCAGCGGCTCCAGGGCTCAAGAATTCCTTTCTAATGATGTGAGGATGACTGAGCAGTTCCATTCACACTGGAGATACCTGGGCTCCCTCTCCCCTTCCTCCTCCCTCCTTCTTTCTTCCCTCCTCCCTCCTTCCCTCTTCCCTTTCTAGTTTCCTTTCTTCCTCCCCTCCTTCCTTCCCGACTACCCTTCCTCCTCTCCTCTACCTCTTCCCCCCTCGCCCTTCCCTCCTTCTCCCTCCCTCCAACAGATACTTATCAGTGAACCAGTCCTCAGGGAGCTTATAGTCTCCGTAAGGAGACAGGCAGTGGACAAGCAAATGAATAAATACACAAAAGAATTCCAAACTAAGATCACTGCTCTGAAGGAAATAGAGTAGCGGGAGAGAGGATAACAGACAAGGCAGGGAGAGACCCCTTTTGGGTTAGGTAGTCAAGAAGGCTTCTCTGAGTAGATGACTTGTAAGCTGAGCCCTGAAGTTGGAGGAGGGCCCAGTAGTGAGAACAAGGGGCCAAGGGGGCTCCAGGGAGGGCAGGCAGCGATGCACGTCCACAGGAAGGAGGTCCGCATGCTCTAAGACCTGACCCAAGGCCGGAGAGGACCTGGGGGAGTGCGACTTGATCCAGATGATGCCCCATCTTGTAGGCCATAGGAAGAGGACCAGAAGTGACTTATTTGCAGTTGGAAACCTAACTCAGCTGTCTTCAGATGTGCAAGGAAAAAATAGTCTCTTTACTTCCTCTCATGGATCCAACTTTAAACTTCTCTTAACTCCAGTAAAAAGCTGACTTTTCAATATTTGTATCCCATGCTCAGAAAATGCCAGAATGCATTTGTCCTCTTCCTTCCGAAGAGGGTCTCTGGGCCATGAACTTACACACGGATCCTCGTGATGGCGGGGGAGGGCCTTGGACCTAACGTGGGTCCTTCTGTGGGTCTCAAAGTCTTTTCTAGCCCCTGTAGCACAGTGCTTGCTCTCCTCATAGGACTGCCCTGCTGCAGAAGGCCATAAATGCTGAGCATTCCTATTTTATCCCTAGTTATGTTCTCCATCCTCTTAACACCCCAGCCTTGATCTTGCTCATACCGCAGACCACAGCCTACCCTTGACTCCCCTTCATCCCTGGATTTGGGGGTCAGCTTTTCCGAGGTCAGTCACCTTTCCAACATCTCTGCCACATCCCTCCACAGCGTCCATGGAAGCTTCTGGACACCTTCCATGCTGTAAGGGACCAATGCTAGATTTTTTGTGATTTAGCTCTTTGCATGCCATGGCATCAGTTTACTCTGATGTGGCAGTCTCCCTGGATGGAACCCTGCAAAGTAAGGGCCCTCCCAGGGTCCAAATCAGAATCTGGAAGCCACGGATGAAAATGTCCCATCAAGCTACCTAACAGGGGAGATCGAGCTCACATGTTTTTCCCTCTCTGCCCCCTAATTCCTCCAGTGTGGATTTCCTGCCTCACTTTTTCTTTCCTCCAGAATTGACATCACCAGTCACTCTTACCAGAGGCTGCAGTAACAGATTAGTTCTTGGAGACTGCTCTCCATGGGGAAAAGAATGATACCTTGGTTTCATATTTTCACATTATTATTCCTGTTATAAGTGGTATAAAAAGATCACAGCAGTTGCAGTATAGAAATCCAAGGGGCCAAGGATAGAGACAGAGACCCTCAGAAACCAGAAGCCAGTATGCAGTTCTCCAGGCCAGTGTTAGCAGCCTGAATAGGAGTTGTAGGCAGTGGAGGGAAGGGAACAGGTGTGATACATTGTTAGGGTGTAGACCAGGCCGACAGACTACCTACCTAACAAGTATCTATTGAGTACATGCTCTGAGGAAGGCCCTGGAAAGACACAAAGATGAGGAGGACACCATCTCTGCACTCAAAATGCTTGCAAAAGAATAGATAAGAAAAGACGGGTAAGCAATTAATGTCACACTAGGTTCGCACTGGAATCGTGGGTAAGGGAGATGAGAAATAGGAATATGTAAAAGTCAACTCTGTAGGCCAGGTACTGGTTAATGCATTTCAATACCATCATTTCCATAATAGTCACGTGACCTTGCAAGAGTTACTTCACTTGTCTAAGCCTCAATTTCCTCCAGCCACAAAAAGACAAAATCAAACAAAGCATTTTAAAAAGGGATGCAACAATGAAGTCTACTGCATAGGGGTGTGCGAGGACCCAGAGATTGTATGTAAGGCACTTAGGATATCGACCGGCTCCTAACATATATTTTCTATCATGCAACAACTTAATCGAGCACCTGTATTACTTCTCTTCCCTGAAACACACTTCCCTGACTGTACACCTCTCTTCATCCATGGGAGGGCTTCCAGATGGTGCACTCTTCCATGGCAAAGACAACGGTAATCAGCCCCTAGTGTCCCCTCGACACTGTCTGCCTAACACTTGTATGGAACATGAGAGCAGACCCACACCGTTGGAGTCTCTGATCTGATAGGAAAGATAAGGCACAAGTGTGTGAATAAAGCACAAGACAAGACAGCATTTGAGTTAGTGATTCATACAAGAGATCATTTTTGAAGACACACAGAGTGATAGGAGACTGACTCAATCCCCCAGATGCCCTCCCAGGAAGGCATTATCCATCTATTTCACCGATGAAGAAACCAAGCTCAGGGAGAGTAGGTCATTTGCCTAAGGTCACACAGCCAGTAAGTTACAGATGTACTGTGTGGGCTCCGTAGCCCACTCTTACTCGTAAGTATCATCAGCCAGTCCAGAGCTACCTCTTAAATGCTAGCAGGGTCCCGAGCCACTGTGCTGAGTTCAAACGGACTCGATTTGGACTGGCTGCAGACTGCTTATAGCCTGTGCAAAGCGTGTGCCGCCGTGGCTAGGAGGGGCACTGCCCATTGAAGAGGCACAAAAGAGCCTCTTCGCTGTATGAAACTTGAGGCAGGTCTCATGACTTCTGTTTACTCCTCAGTAGCTTTGGCCACTTTAATTTCTAAAAGAGTGCCCCGGGACACTTGGGTGGCTCAGTCAGTTAAGCCACACTGCCTTCGACTCCAGTCATGACCCCAAGGTCCTGGGATGGAATCTTGCATCCGGCTCCTTGCTCAGCAGGGAGCCTGCTTCCCCCTCTGCCTCTGCCTGCCACTCTGCCTGCTTGTGCTCTCTCTCTCTCTCTTTCTCTCTCTGACAAATAAATAAATAAATATATAAAATCTGAAAAAAGAAACAACACTGTGCCCCAAGTTGGTAATTAAAATGGCCAGCCCTCGTGTTTTAATAAATGTGTCTAATATGACTTAAAGTTAAGTGTTGCTGCCCCCTTGTCCTGGAGCTGGGGAATAGGATGTGATAGACTTCTGTAAGTACCTCTCATTCTCCACTCCCCACCCCAGCTCCTGCAGGGCCCAGCAGGCTGAGGAAGAAGAGGTAACAGAAGTAACGTCCGCACTCTACAGTGCTAATGTTAGACTTGGCAGAAGCGTAAGGCTGACTCTCTTGAGGGACTTTCATGTGTTCTTCAGAGACCATCAATGTAGGCTGCTCCTTCGGTTTCCTTGACGTGAATGAATGTATTCCTATTCTGATTGATTGCTTATAGCTCCCTCCATAGCCCTGGGTATCCTGGATTCCACTTCCTGCACCAAGCTCTCGTTGCTTATTTTGCTGGTCCTCTTGGCCAAAAGTCCAAGATGGTCCCACACTGAGGCTCTTTCAAATGTGGTCTATATCCGATCACGAAACACTCACACACTCCACTGCATTCTGGGAGAGAGATTACTTCCCACGTTTCAGCCCTCCATTCAGCACCAGAGGCCACTTCAGCCAACCTCAGGCTTTTAGATTTCTTGGATATGGCTCCTACCCATCCACTATACATCAGAAGCAGCAAAGAACTCATTTTAAACTTTTTGAGTGGTCTCCTCATAGTCTTTTTCCTCGTGCTCAGATCAAGTGTAGCCCCAGCCCTCCCCTTGGGGTGAAGAAATCCTCTTCAAAAATCCTCTAATCTGGGGTGCCTGGGTGGCTCAGTGGGTTAAGCCTCTGCCTTCAGTTCAGGTCATGATCTCAGGGTCCTGGGATCAAGCCCCGCATCTGGCTCTCTGTTTGGCAGGAAGCCTGCTTCCCCCTCTACCCCTCTGCCTGCCTCTCTGCCTACTTGTGATCTCTCTCTGTCAAATAAATAAATAAAGTAAAAAAAAAAAAAAAAGAATCCTCTAATCCTCAACTAATGGTGTTCGTATCCCCTTGAGGTAAGTGGGGAGTTTCTCAAGCACCTACTTTGAAATTGTTTGTATCTGGTTCCAGCGCCTCACTTTAGAATTTGCCTTAGCCAAAAGTTTCCTTTTAATGTCTCATTACACTTACAACTCAGTGAATGAGCTAATGACTCATTCTCCCTTGGGGTGGGTGGGAAGGCGCCCTTAAACAGCCATTACAAGCCCTTGGTTCTTCTTCTGACCTCAGCCCGGTTCCTCCAGGTGACCTTGGAGCAGCCCTCTCCTTGCTCTGGGTCTCAGCTTCTCTCAGTGAAATGGAAATCAAATCTCTCTTCTCGCTCTCTCTCCAGGGAGGTATTGTGAGGAATAATAAGGCAATGCCTATAAAGTGCTTTAAGTACTTCGGGGAAAGACGTTGGCTAAATACCAAATGATAATAATAACACCGGCATCATCCTCCACATTATTATTCATGGGTCGAGAGAAGAAAGCGGTTGCTGATAGTGTCTTTGCTCTGTGGGAAGGAGGACTTGAGGCCCCAGGATGCGCCATCAATAAGTCAAAGCCAATAAACCCAGAGCCCGGGAGGTGGGAGTTATCATAAAGGCTGAATGTACACACCCATTTGTATTTGAAACGACAACAACCAGCTCCATTTCTCACTTTTTTATTTTTATAGTTAGTACTCAGAGCAGCTAGAGTTGAGAGGAAATTGTGCTCCTTTTCTGGGAGATGAGGGAGCAAAGAGACATTTTTTTTTTTTACAGCTTCAATTTTGCTACTCATGCCTCTTCTTAACATAGCTTTTACACACACACACACACACACACACACACACACACACACTTCCCTCAGTTCTACTTTCCACCCCACTGATTTCTGAGCCGAAGTTTGAACCAGCAGGCAGGATGTCAGTCTGGTGGGAGATGAGGAGCAGAGAGGAAGAGGGGACAAGAGGTGAGCCTTGCAGACAACCAGACTCAGCATGGGCAAAGGGAAGAAGGTTGTTCCCTAAAGCTCCCCTAGAGCTGATCTGAGTTCATTCATTCTTTTGTTCCTCAAAAAAAAAAAAAAAAAAAAAAGTCACAGTGTATCAGGCAGTGCCATACACACACTCAGTGCCATAGCCATACCCAGAACAAGAGACAGCTGGCCGATGCCAAAATTTCAGTCCCTTAGAATCCTGCGGAATCCTCCCTGGAGGTCCAACAGGACAGCACAGTTCGGTGAACGTCAACTTTTCCCCCAGAGTGCATCTAACAGGGGTCGATAAGGCATGACCTTCAGAATCCTTCACCCCAAATGATCCCCGAGTTTACACTTCTGGTCCTAGTCCTGGAGGAAAGTTTCTTTTTCACCAAATGAGCAGGGCATGTTCAGGTTTTCACAAGATGGTTCCCAAATGCACACGTATCTTAAAGTATGGGGCGTTAGGTGTGGTGGATTTCAGGTCTGAAGACGAGCTTTCAGTCCAAGGCCACCACCTACCTCCTAAGCTCTCTGAGTCTCAGTATCGTTACATGCAAATCGAGAAAAAAACAAAACAAACAAACAAAAAAAAAACTGTGGCTGCTCCGTATACCTGCCCAAGTTGCTGTGAGATCTCACATGCTGTGAGATCACTGGTGAACTGTGCAGCTCTATTCAGAGGGAAGCTACGGTTACTGAGCTCTCCCTCACGATGTGCCCAGCATGCTGCTAAGTGAGCTCGCCCCTGAGCCTCAGACAGCTGGGCATTTGAGCAATCAGCCCAGCTGCCCAGGCATTTGAGGACTTGTTAATTTCAATTCTAAGAATTGAGGCTCTGAGGGGACAGGAACCCAGCTGTGCTACCTTTTAAAAATTTTTGAATTCTACTTAAATAACATTTTTCGGTTTATCAAATTATAGGGTCTTTGCAAAAAGAAAGTCAGACAACAGAGAAAGACATAAAGGAAACATTTTAATATGATATAATCTTACAACTATGAATTTTAGGGGTATAGCCTTCCAAATTTTTCCTGTGCATTCACACACATCCTTTTTTCCAAAGATAGCATCTTTTAGATACATAGTTTCACAAACTGCCTTTCTGTCACTGAGCTTTGCACTGAACAGAACTGGACAGTTGTCCACCTGCCTTTGTTTAGAAGGCTCTCTGGAGGTCTCTTCTGGAGACATAACATCCCTTTGAGCTCCTTCAGCGTCCCTGAGGGCCCCTTTCATGCGGTAGAGTCACTTTCACAAAAAACGAGAAAGTGAAAAAACTTCCCCCTTGCTCAAAGCAATCCGGATTGGTACATTTACAAGCCCTACTTGCTAGGTTCTGAGACATTGACATCTTGTCATTTTCCCCCTCTTTTTCAAATTTCAAGTTGAAGTTTGATGTTGAATTAAAAATGTTGCCAGGGGCTGCCTGCAGGGCCCTCAGGCTAAAACAGTGGCAGCATCTGCCAAGGGAGACCCACAGGTCCTTCTTCGGACCATGGCAACCTACAGCTGGCATCTGAGCCCAGCAGAGGAGGGGAGAAACGTGCCTATGAAGGGAAATTCAAGGCTCACTACTTTTTAAAAGCCAATCTTGGCACGTGCTTCTCCACTTTATTTGGTTTTCAGGACTAAATACCTGTGAGACATTTAATGATTTTTCCAAGAAAGTGGAGAAGGAGCAATGACTTGTGGGGCAAATGCCAGACTTTGTTCACTGTCTCAGGGCCCCGGCGGAATGCCGTGAAGGGGACTCGCGTGGAGCCGATCAGTAGATTTTTTCCCACAGTTGGGCTGTTTGCTGAGAGATCAGAAGAGAAGTGCAGGGTGCTGTGCTCTGGAAACAAGAAAATCCTCTACGGATGGAGACTTAAATCAACCTCGGTGCCATTTTAAGCAGAGAACTGAGTGCAAGCACTCAGAGAACTCAAGAGCGGAGGTACCTCTAGAAAGAGGAACGGGGAGACTAGAGAGGGATGGAAACTTACTTTTCACTCTAGATCTACTCCCCCCACCCTTTAAAATTTTGTATCATGTACCTGATTTGCCTTTCGCCATCAGAAACAGAATGACAGACTCAAAGGCATCTTGGTTCTTGGGACCCATCTATGAGCAAAAGTACTCGTTGGTAAGGCCAGTCTTTCCTTCTCTATGAAATTATGCTAAAGCCCACAAAGTGTTTTCACTGAACAGAACTGAAGGCCTCATTCCTTCCTACAGAGTAGTCTTCCTTTGAAAATAGAAAACGGGCATCTGGGTGGCTCAGTGGGTTAAAGCCTCTGCCTTCGGCTCAGGTCATGATCCCAGGGTCCTGGGATCGAGCCCCACGTCGGGCTCTCTACTCCGCAGGGAGCCAGCTTCCTCCTCTCTCTCTGCCTGCCTCTCTGCCTAGTTGTGATTTCTCTCTGTCAAATAAATAAAATATTAAAAAAAGAAAATAGAAAACAATACTCAAATCAAAGAATCAGCAAAAAGTCTAATTATTGTTGTCTTTATTTATGATTTGGTGTATTCTATATTTTCTGACTATGGGGAAAAAATTGATAGCTCTCAACTAAGGAGACTGACTTTTGCATGGGTCTGTGATCATACTATCTTACTATCCCTATTATTTCTAAGTCATGTTATGTGTAATATACTTGTAATATACTTAAATTACTATACTTACTATATCGTTTCAGCTCATTCTCAATCCCAGCTGTGTCTCACTGGACAAATTACTTAACCTCTCTGAGCCTCAGTTTCTTCATATGGAGAATGGGGGCTAACAATAGGACCTGCCTCCCAAGGTTGTCATGAATTAAATGATAGCATATTAGGCCTGGCACGTAAGTGCTCAGCAAACATTATTTTTATTATTAATATTTTCTTTATTACTAGTATTTTAGAGAGAACCAGCTGTTGAAACTGGTTCCTAGGTATACTGAGAAATAAAGATGGCTGTAAAAAGGAAACGGAAGCAGTGTGGGAAAGTGCTAAGTGTCCCAAGATCTAGATATCCCACTGAGAATATCCACACAACTCTCACAGGCAGTACTTTCCTCGGCACCAAGCCTCTCAGTGTGTCTTTGTTCTGATACGTCATTTTATTTTACTACCCTTAACTTTATACCTTTCTCCGCCACATGCCATCTTGCACAAAAACAATAATAGTGTCAGCCATGGAGTCCTTCACGTGCCCAAGATTTAGCTTTTCCTGCTCTAGGGTGAAAGCACGTCCTGGTGATGCCTATGGTGAACTATAAATGCTAGGAGAATCCAGGAGAAATAGACGGACCTAAAATTCCTCACCTTTTCTTCCTTTCTTTCAAAAACTAATCATTAAGAGTGGCAGGCATTCTTCTAGAACGGTGGTTCTCTGCTGGGGACTAGATTGCCCCCCAGGGGATATTTGGCAATGGCTGGGGACATTTTTGGTTTTCACAACAAGGCGCTACTACTGACAGCTAGTGGGTGGAGGCCACGGATCCTGCTAAGCATCCTACAGAGCACAGAACAGCCCGCATCCCAAAGTTCTGCAGCTCAAAGGTCTTAGTGCTGAGGATGAGAAACGCTGCTCCAGAGGTTTGGGAAAGTTACATCCCCAAACCAGACAATGATCCTTGCCCTTTAGAATGTAAATTCCACAAGGAATTAGAAAATAGAGTATAAAAATAATAAATAAGTTAGAAAATTATTGATACCGTTGCAAAAAAGACCAAGTTGAGAGAGGTAAGGAGAATCAAGAACAATGCGTAGAGAAGTCTTGTATAGGATGGTCAGAAGGTGAATGGGTGGAATTTGAGTAAATTTCAGGGAGGGGAGGAAGACAGGCAAACAAATAATCATGGAAAAAGCATTCCAAGCAGAGGGATTAGTTACAGCAAAGACCCTAATTCGGAGTGGCCTGGCATGTTTGCCTTACTATGGAACAGTGAGCCATGGAACAGTAGTAGAGGATGAGGTCAGGGAGGCAGCAGGAATCTAGATCATGCAGGGCCCTGTGGGCCACTATGAACACTGATATTTACCCCGAGGGAACAGTTTTGAGCACAAATGTGACGTGAGCTGACTTATACTAGCAGTTTGGTTGGAGTGGATGACTGAGGGGAGAGGGTGGACACCCTTTTGTCCCACCTTTTTGTCCCTTTTATACCACCTAGGGACACCCATTTGTCAGGAGGCTGTTGTAAGGCACAATGACAGCCTGGATTAGGGCGGTAGCCGCGGAAGCAGTGAGAAGTGGGCAGATAGATTCTGAGGGAAGAGCGAACCGGATTTGCTGATGAATTAAACTGAAGAATGGCTCTGAGGTTTTTGGCCTGAGCAACTGGAAGGATGTAATTACAATATACTGGGATGGGGAAAGCTGCTAGAGCAGATTTAGGGAGGAAGGTCAGGAGTTCAGCCTTGCACAGATTAAGTTTCAGGTGTCTATCTGACATCTGAGTGGGGATGTCAATCAGCAGCTGGGCATAGAAGTCTTATAGAAGCTCAGGAGAGAGATGAAGCCTGGAAATGTACCCCTGTGCATCACAGAACTGGGTTGGCTTTGATGCGATCACCAGGAGAGTGCATGTCGATGGAGAAAAGGCCCAAGGCACTGCAATGAAGAGCTCAGAGAGGAAAGGAGAAATCTGCAAAGGGCACTGTGAAGGATTAGCCAATGTATAGGAGAAAAACAAGAGAATGTGCCATCCTGAAAGCAAAGTGGAGAAGTGTATCAAAGAGAAGGGAGCAATCAACTGGTCAAACACCACCAGCGGGTTTTATGATGCTGAGAACTGCTGGGCACCTGGGTGGCTCAGCGGGTTAAAGCCTCTGCCTTCAGCTCCGGTCATGATCTCAATGATCTCAGGGTCCTGGGATCGGGTCGGCATCGGGCTCTCTGCTCAGCAGGGAGCCTGCTTCCCCCTCTCTCTCTGCCTGACTCTCTGCCTACTTGTGATCTCTGTTTGTCAAATAAATAAATAAAATCTTTAAAAAAAAAAAAGATGCTGAGGACTGCTTAGTAACCACAGAACTTAGCCAAGTGGCGGTCACTGACAAATATGACAGAGCAATCAGTGTAGAGCTTGACTGAACTGGGTTCTAGGGTTCTAGAGAACCTGAGAGAAAAGGAATTGAAGACAGGAAGCACAGACAACCCTTGAGAAGTTTTGATGAAAAGGGAAGCAAAGAAAGGGGGCCTTAGTAGCTGGTGAGGGGAAAGGGGTCAAGAGAAGATTTTTGTAAGATGGGAACAATCTGTTACAGAGAGCAAAAACTGATTTTGTAAGGAGACAGGACAAATTTGCTGGAGTCATATCTTGAAGTAAGTGAGACAAGAAAGGATTTAGTCCAGAAGCAAAGGTGTTGGCTTTAGGTAAGAGGGTATAAAGTTCACCTATGAAAACAAAAGGAAAGTACATGAGTTGGGTGAAAGAGGTGGAAGGTTTAAGTTTGGTTGCAGATGACTTCAGTTTTCCTACGGACTTACCAGTTGAAAATGGGGGGTTGTAGAGGGGGTATTAGAGACTTGGAGAGGACAGGTGTGAATGAATTGTCTAGGTTATAAGAGGATGAATGGACCAAAGACAAGCAATGTGGTTGCCTGGGGGCCACTTGAGTTTCAAAGTCACCCTTTGGAAGTGAGACTTTAAAGCGTGGTTATGGGGTTTTCACTAGCACATTCTGCTACATGGATATGGGCTCAGAGTAGGTTGGCATTAGAAGGAACCAAAACTATGGTTTTCACCGAGTATGTTGTAGTGGAAGAAGAGTAAGGGAGTTGAGGATATATGAAAAGGAGTAATTACAATAATTCCTCTCAGAATTTAAGCTATTCACCTTTTAATAATATGTTTTTGTAATGTAGGTATAATCCTGTAATACTTTGTTGAGTCAGCCAGATTCCAAATTTGGCAAGCTTTTTTAATGAACTTGAATGTCTAGAGACACCATCGAATCCCTTTTTCTGCCTGCTTTTCTTAGCAGGTGAGAAAATTTTCTATTTTCTATCTCCCAAGGAGATGTCACCTTTCCCACAGAGGAAGCAACACTAATGTTTACTAACTCAAGCTTACAGAAATATTTCCCAAATAGCTTAATTAGACCCTCCTTGCTCCCATTTAAATATTTCTCTTCTTGCATTCTTGGTAATAATAAAGAATGATTTGCCCACTTTTCTTATTCTCTTTTATGTTATTACTTCATTCATTCATTCAAGAAATGTCTAATGAGTACTGACTAAGAAGTAGATGCTGGCTGTAGAATGGTGGGAAACCATGGTATTTTATCTCTCAAAGACACAGTCACGGGCTAAAAACAGGTGATTTCAATACGTTGTAATAGGGGATATGATGGAAGAGAAACAGAGACTTACATGAACATATAGCACCGAGTTAGAGGCACTAATCCAGTCAATGGGAAGAAGGAGGAGAGAAGAAGCTCATGGAAGCCTTTCAAGAAGAAGAGATGTGGAAGTTGCACGGGTGTCAAGTGAAAGTAGGAGAGATAAAAAGTATTCCAGGCAATGCGAACATGTACGGAGGCTGATGGAGAGAAGGAACAGAATGCAGGAAGTTCACTGTGCCAGGAGCATACGGAGGCAGGAGACAACAAATAAAGTTGGAGAGGCTGACAAGAGACTATAAGAAAGGGCTAACCATTTGTACCAAGAATTGGGGCACTATCCTAAGGGAAGTGGAAGCATTGATGGGTTTTATTTTTATTTATTTTATTTTTTTTAAAGATTTTATTTATTTATTTGACAGACAGAGATCACAAGCAGGCAGAGAGGCAGACAGAGAGAGAGGAGGAAGCAGGCTCCCTGCCAAGCAGAGTGCCCGATGCGGGACTGGAACCCAGGATCCTGGAATCATGACCTGAGCTGAAGGCAGAGGCTTAACACACTGAGCCACCCAGGCGCCCCAGCATTGATGGGTTTTAAACAGAGGAGAGAGATCATCAATTTGTACTTCCAAAGGTTGGTTCTGGCTGCCTGGTATGGGTAAAGGGCTTCAGGATAACATAGCTATCCAGAAGACTATGGTAGTCAAAGAGTGAGAAATGATGGTGGACTAGACTAGAGACATGACAATGGAATGGGAGAGAAATGGATGGATTTAAGAGATGTTTTAGTTGTTTGAGCTAATAGGTCCTGGTGATTTATTGGCTTTGGAGAATCAATGAAAGGGAAGAATCACGGAAGATACTCCAGGTTCTGATTTGAACACTGGGTGGGTGGTGTTGCCATTTGCTGAATTATGGCACACAAGGGAATAAATCAGTTTTGGAAGTGCTGGGTTTGACGTGCCCATGACATAGCCAGAAGAATATTCTTGAGGGATGTTATATAGAAGGATCTGGCACTGAGGGAGTGCTGAAAGAGAGAGAGAGAGATGCACTTTTAAGAATCATCTGCCAACAGACAGTAATTGAAGCCATGGGAGTAGATAAAATAACAATCACCTCTGTGGAACATGAAGAAATGAACACCTAATTCAAACCCCTGAAGACAAGCACGTTTAAGGAACGGGCCCGGGAAGGGTCTCCGAAAGAAGCGGAGAATAATCAGCCAGAGAAGTAAGAGAGAAGAATGGGGAGTCACAGAAGCCATAGCAAGAAAGTACTTTAAGAAGGAAGAAGGGGTGCCTGGGTGGCTCAGTGGGTTAAAGCCTCTGCCTTCGGCTCAGGTCATGATCCTAGGGTCCTGGGATCGAGCCCCGCATCGGGCTCTCTGTTCAGCAGGGAGCCCGCTTCCTCCTCTCTCTCTGCCTGCCTCTCTGCCTGCTTGTGATCTCTCTCTGTCAAATAAATAAATAAAATCTTAAAAAAAAAAAAAAAGAAGGAAGGAGTGGCCAACAGTGTCCAACACGGCTAAGAGGCAGTGTAAAATAAGATCGGAAAAAGGCCCAGAGGATTTGACTCTGGCAGCCATGATCCCAGACTGCAGGGAATGGAAAAGTGAATTGAGTAGGAAATGAAGAACTGTAGATGACAAACAGAGACAATTCTTTGCAAAACTTTGTTATGTCTACATGCAAAAAAATAAAATGGAGCAACGGGTGCAAATCTTCACATGAATTATCTCAAAAGACACACTGGTCCGAGGTGTCATCTTGTTTAAAAGCACAGACTCAGTCAAAGACAACTAACTCAGCTCACATTCCTTTCTTGGAACAGAACTGTACTTCTTTAAGAAGGCCCCACATATCCATCACCTGCTAATCATTCTTAGGACTATCCTCACAATGCCCTCCAAATTCTTCAAATTTCTCTTCAGTCATGGAAACATCATGAAATGGGAAATTTAAACAGCAGGGAGTCATCAGCTAGGTGAAAGAAACTGACGGTTAACTTAAGAAAAAAAATGGGGAGGTTTTATCAGAAGGCTATGGAGGAGCCCATATAAATACACAAAGCTAAAGAACCAAGAAGGACAGAAACCAAAGCAGCTTGGTATGTCTATGTAGCAGGAAGTGATAAGAACTATCTCTCAACTGAGTGTTGCTGGGGGGTAGGGAGAGGTGGTTGGGTTATGGACATTGGGGAGGGTATGTGCTATGGAGAGTGCTGGGAAGTGTATAAGCCTGACGATTCACAGACCTGCACCCCTGGGGCTAATAACACATTATATGTTAATTTAAAAAAAAAGAAGAACAACTATCTCTCAAGGGTAGCACTTCCAGTGTGCAGTGTGGCCCACTTTTGGCCAGGAGGAGGAAGAATACTTGACTGACAGTCCCATGGGAGAATGGATGCCCAACCCCAAGGAAAACTGGACATTTACTATATGTATGTATGTATGTATGTATGTATGTATGTATGTATGTATGTATGCATTCCAGGCCCCCTGGAGTGCCTAGCTGTATGCAAGACCTATAGTTGAGCCCTGAATAATTCAACCTGAGATTCACTACAGTGTAGCTTTCCCCACCAGCAACATTCCTTCTTTGGCTATGATTTCTATCTGGCTCTTTCTCTTTCCCCTTCGTAGGCTTAACCATATAGACAAAGCTTCGTGCACTACAATAGACCATGCGTTGCCATTGGCCAATCTTCCTTCTTCCTCCAATAGAGTTTCAAATCCCAAAATTCAGCCTATGACATTGATGGATGGGGCATCTGAGTTCTACACCTGCCCATTTGATTAGTGGCAACAGCTCAAATAGAAAATTCAGACCCCGAAGTATGTTTTGAGTCTGGATGATTCCATTTGGCTGAGTCCCCAGACAGGAACTGGAGAGCTATCAAATACCCACTTTCCTTTGTGCTGGGCACATGTAGCAGGCTGAGAATCCTGATGCCTTTACATTAAGTAACCTCACACCCTTCATCCTTATCCCAGGCTACAATTTTCCTTCATGCATCCCGGCACCACTTTATCATGTATGAAAAAAAAGTCAAGATCTTTTTCTTTTTAACACAATCATGGAGAAATAGTTGCTGACCAAAAAGGTTATAGGGAAATGTGACTCTTCCTGAATAAAAGGTTGTTTGTTTGTTTGTTTTAAGATTTTATTTATTTACTCAACAGAGAGAAAGCACAAGTAGGCAGAGAGGCAGGAAGAAGCAGTCTTCCCACTGAGCAGGGAGCCCAATGCGGGGCTTGATCCCAGGACCCTGGGATCATGACCTGAACTGAAGGGAGACCCTTAATGACTGAGCCACCCAGGCAGCCCCCTGAATAAGAGTCTTATTTTGCAAAACAGATGTGTTTTTTGGAAAGATACATGTAAATGACTTGGGAATTTGTTCTGTTTTATTGTTGTTAGACTGATTAATAACCATTTTTCCCACTGGCAAATGAGTTCAGAATGGCTTCATTTCCAGCTAAGCTTTAGTCTTTAGAAGTACGGCAATGTGGCAGTTCAGTGTTCTTGGCTTGTGAAGAAACCAGCCTGAGTTTGGATTCAAACTTAATGTTTTCAAATTCCATTTTTTATAACTGTTACAATGGAGTCTGTCCTTCTCTCAGTGAGTAATGCAAGGCAACACATGGTGTTTGGCACAAAGTAAAAACCCAATAAATTGTAGCAGTTATTATTACTTTGAGCTCTTCTTTAAATTTCTGTTAAACCCCACTTGAAAACAATTCTTTTTTAGAAATTTTCTACTGCAAAATTAGAAAATGTTTGTTGTAGAAAATTTGAAAAATGTAGAATAAAAATAAAGAAAAACATATGCACAAAAAATGACCTTGAAGGTGCCTGGGTGGCTCAGTAGGTTAAGCATCCGACTCTTGGTCTCAGCTCAGGTCATGATCTCAGGGTTGTGAGTTCAAGCCCTGCGTTGAGCTCCACACTGGCATGGAGCCTACTTAAAAAAACAAAAAACAAAACAAAAAAACAAACAAACAAAAACCTAGTCCCACTTCTCATAGATAACCATCCCTAATATTCTGATGTTATCTATGCATACAAATGCCTTTTCTTGTACTCAGTTCTTCAAAGTACTAAAAGGACCATCAATTAAAGGGACCCTGCTCATAAGTGTGTATCTTTTTTTAGATTGGGATGTAATTCACACACCATAAAATCCACCCCTTCAAAGTGTACTCTTCACTGGTTTTTAGCACATTTGCCAAATTGTGCGGTAATTACCACTATCCAAATTCAGACCATTCAGACCTCACCTCCAAAAGAAACCCCATACCTATTAGTAGTCATTCCCTACACTTCACTCCCTCCAGCTCTCGGCAGTCACCAACCTACTTTCTGTATAGAGATTTGTCTACTCTAGACATTTTATATAATGAAATCAGACAATATACGACCTTTCGTGTCCAGCTTCTTTCACTTAGCAAAGTATTTTCAAGGTTTATCCATGCTGAAG
This sequence comes from Meles meles, assembly GCF_922984935.1. Classification (NCBI taxonomy): domain Eukaryota; kingdom Metazoa; phylum Chordata; class Mammalia; order Carnivora; family Mustelidae; genus Meles; species Meles meles. The sequence goes on from NC_060068.1 coordinate 100,083,899, forward strand.
CATGTATCAGTACTTCGTTCCTTTTTATGACTGAATAATATTCCATTGTATGGGTATAATATAATTTGTTTATTCATTTGTTAGTTGATGGACCTTTGGGTTGATTTCACTTTTTGACTATTACAAATAAAGCTGCTGTGAACATTTATGTACAAGTTATTGTCTAAATATGTAAAGAATATTTTTGAGAATAAAAACTTTAAAAAATCTAGATCTCTAAAATGCTTTCTAGAGAGCAACTTAAATTTATTATTAAATATTTCAGAGGTGTCTAGGTGGTGCAGTCAGTTGAACCACCAACTCCTGGTTTTGGCTCAGGTCGTGATCTCAGCGTCACGAGATCAAGCCCCAAGTCGGGCTCAGCACTCAGTACAGAGTCTGCTTGGGACTCTCCCTACTGCACCTGCCCCCTCTCTCTCTAAAATGAACAAATAAATCTTTTTTAAAAACTTTGATCACAGAGAAAAGCACAGAGAATAATATAGTAAAACCAAGGATCTACCACACAAATCAGTAAATTGTACTATTTTAACAGACTTGTGCCCGACCTGAATATTACACTGGCTATGACCTTTGAGCTCACCTTACATCCCCTTTCCTTTCAGGCCCCCTGAAGTAATCACTGAACTAAATTTAGAAGGTAGTTTTTCTATAAAAGGATCCTCAGTGCTGTCTTTTTAAAATTTACCTGTGTTGCTACAGGTTGCTGTGGTGCATTTATTTAATCTGCTGTCCAGAACCTATAATAGATCTATCCATTCTCCTATTGCTGGAGTTTTAGGCTGTTCCCTGGGTTTGTTAACATAAATGATGATGCAGTGAACGTGCTGTGCATGTCTGCTAGCGACTCTAGACATGAACTGGCTAGATTGTAGGACAGGCACTCCTTCAACCTCAACTGATTTTGCCAAATCGCTCTCAAAGTCTTCTTTTTGGGATTCGAGGCACACTTGTATATGGTCTGGCTGTGTCAGTGTTGTTTACATGGATTGTAAACTCCTTGACTGCAGGGCCCATGCAGTCTTTAACACACTGAATGGGCAAAACTGGTTTGCGTATTGTGGGAAAGTATAGAAAGAACACAGTTGACACTGTTATGGGTTGATTTGTGTCCTCCAGAAAGATGCTGAAGTGCTAAGCCCTTAATCCTGTGAATGTGACCTTATATGGAAGTAAGAGCTTTGCAGATGATCAGGTTAAGATGACTGTGTTCTCACTACAAGGGAAAGTCTGCACACAGAGACATAGACACAAGAAGAATACCTGAAGGCAGAGATGGGAGTGATGTGTGTCCAAGCCAAGGAACACCACAGATTGCCAGGAAATCACCAGAATCTAGGAGAGGGGCCTAAAACACATTCTCCCTCCCAGGCTTCAGGAGGAATCAACCCTGCTGGCACCTTGATGTAGGACTTCTAACCTCTGGAACTGGGAGACAATGAATTTCTGTTGTTCAAAACACCCATTGTCTGGTAGTTCATTATAGCAGGTCTGGGAAACTAGTATACATGGGAATGAGCCATCTTGGCATCCAAACTAGGTATCAGTGATGCCCGGTTAGCAGATATCTGCTTTGACATCAATTTCTCTTCTTCTTGTCACCCTAGATGGTTGCTTTCTGATTTTTGTTTTGCTTTATCTTTTTTAGCTCTTTCCTATGGTAATTTTTGTTCTTGAGGCTAATGCCACACATCGAGCCCTTGAATTTCCTTTGATCTTAAAACATTGGTACAGCTCTTTTGTGATTAGCTAATATTCAATATAACTGAGAGTACTTTCCTTTTCCCTGCTTAATGTGTAAGACTGTTTTTCCAGTTTTGGTACTCAATGATTTATGTTGCTTATAAGGAAGATATAGTAGGCTTAAAAGACACCCTGATTCCAAGGTGCCCCTGGGTTCAAGGGGAGACTATTAAGAGAAAACTTTCCTACAGAATGTGTGCAGGAAGAAAGTTTTGGTCAAGAATTTTTTTTTAACTTACCATGCCAAAGACATGTTGATCCAGTGAGAAAGATACTTCTGGGGGTGTGGTGTGGGCTCCTTACTAGAAATTTGATTGAAAAGTCCATAAAAGAGGGGCACCTGGGTGGCTCAGTGGGTTAAAGCCTCTACCTTCAGCTCAGGTCTGGTCTCAGGGTCCTGGGATCGAGCCCCGCATTGGGCTCTCTGCTCGGCAGGGAGCCTGCTTCCCCCTATCTCTCTCTGCCTGCCTTTCTGCCTACTTGTGATCTCTGTCTATCAAATAAATAAAAATCTTTTAAAAGAAAAGAATTTTAAAAAAAGAGTGGAGGGGAGAACAAATTGATGGTTCTCAGAGGGGAGGGCTGCTGGAGGGATGGGGAAATAGGTGGTGGGGACTAAAGAGGGCACTTGTGATGAGCACCTGGGGCACGGAAGTGTTGAATCACTATATGATACACCTGAAACTAGCATTACACTGTATGTTAACTAGTGGAATTAAGATAAAAAACTTAAAACAAAAAAAAGGAAGAGTGGAGGCAAGTTCAGACAGAGTAGGGCCATACAAAACAGCGAATTAGAAAGGCCTAATTATCATATATTTTGAATAGCTACAGAAGATTGGGAAAATCGGCTATGGGATTCTGCAGGGCAGCTCATAAGTGAGCCAGCCTGGCATGAAGCAACACGGACAGATCTCAAAAACATAAAGTCGTTCCCAGATACTTAACAGTACACCACAAAAAACGTGTTTGTAGTGCTCACCTGTACATTTCAGGTAACCGCAGCATAAGGGCCACTTCTGAGGAACCCCAAGAGCGGACCGTGAAGGCGGAATTTGGAGGCATCCGGAAAGGGTTAAAGACTCTGTGCTGACCAACAACCACACACTCTGTTGGGTAAATTTATGTCCGTTATTCCTGAATATCTTAATAATCTCAAGAGGGAGATAAGATTATCATCTCTGTTTTACAAGGGAAGAAACAGAGACACCAAGCAAGTAGTAAGTAGGTGTCCAGGATCTCACGGCGGCTGAGTCCCAACTCCGGAGCCCGTGCTCTTGAACTCTGCACTGCCAGGCCCTGGACAAAAGTCACAGAGTCTGAACTGCCTGCCCACGAAACGAGAACGGAGAGGCTTTCATTCTTCTGCAGGAAACTCCTTCAAAAGAGAGGCGGCTTCTCGGGAAGGATGAGATGCCCACTTGAACCTCAAACAGCACACTTGGCTGGAGGACAGCTCAGCTCCTCCATAAAGCCGGGAAAGGAGGGGTAAATGGCAGCATTTAGCTTTTGTGACTGAACTGTGGGGGCCTTGGAACCCTTCCACCCACTTGAAAAACGGTCGCCCATCTGACATTAATAGAAAAAGACCATTAAAAAGCTTTATGCTATTCTGTTCTCCTGGTTCTGGTCCCTCTTTGCCTTTGTTGCTGCTGGCATTTTATAAATTATGGATGCGCCTAGGTGCTGATGGTCCCCCGTTTCCTCTGTAGTGCCGCTCGCTCCCCGCGCCTGCATCGCATCCTTCCTCTGAGCGAAGGACCGCGCGGCCCAGACCCCACATCAGTGTAATTAGCGCGCCGCACACAGCTCGGGTGTCAGGACCGCTTCCACTCACTGCCAGCCCGCCGCCAGCCCCTGTCACTCACCGCAAAGTCAGCCAGGGGGCCCGCAAGGCCAGCGGCGCGCTCGTCTGGGCTGCGGAGAGGGAACACTCCGGGTTGGGTGGGGGGGCGGGAAGCTCGGCGTCCCCCCACAGCCACCTGGGTCTGGGGATATCTCCGGGGGTTGGCAGCAGCCTCGGACCATCTCTGATCACAAAGGCAGACAATGTGGAGAGGGGCCTTCGTGTCTGCCCCTTGACTGGGTATGGAAGAGGCTGCAGAGCAGGTGAGGGAAGGAGGGTGGCAGGCTCCTAAGGAATGACAGCTGGAAGGGTTTTGTGGGGGTGGGGGGGTGGGGGGGAGGACCACTGGACCAGTGTTTTCCCAGAGACACCACAGGGGAGATGTGTAGCGTGGTAGTGGAGAGTATGTGGGGTGGTATGCGAGGGAGAACTTTTTATTTAATGGCTTTGGGTTTATTTTTGGGTTTTTTGGGTTGTTGTTGTTTAAGTAGATAGGTAAGTAGAGAGATATGCTAGAGAGAATCTCGCTCCTCAAACCCACACTCACACTTCATGGAGACTGTTGCTGAAGCATGTATCCTCTTACATCCAGTTTTATTTTAGAGAAAAATTGTGCACAGGTGAAATGCAGATATGGCAAACAGGACAAAGGGCATACAAGTGTCTGAGGTTGGGGAGGAGATGCAAGAGGCAGGGAGGGATTCTTGGTTGGCGGGAGGACCACGGATCCCTGTATGAACTTGGTGAAAGCAAAGGACTCACTCCACTCACGCACATACACAGCCTCACAAAGTTAAGTGCAAAGGCAAGGGTTTTTTAGGTACTCTGCTCCTTGACCTTGAAGGGACACACGGGCCCCAGGCGAAGACCCTCTGGGCTCCACGGTGAACTCCTCCCAGGCAGGAACTGGGCCTCTTCTCTCACAGCATCACACACAGGTGCTACACAAAAATGGTTGCTGGAGAGGTCCGTGAGCTATAGTACAAATCCTTATTTCCCCCCCCCCCCCCCCCCAGAGCCAGAGAGATCAATGGATTTACCCAAGATCACAGAACTAAAGGCACAAACCCGTGCCTCTGAGCCCCAGCGGCTTCACTACATGCTCCTGCCTCCCACCCACCTCTGTTCTCTCTAAAGCACCCCACTACTTCTTCTGCCTCTTGTCTGTACCCACTCCTGAGAATCCAATACTTGGGGATTCCAGAGACCAAAGAAACAGTAGGAGGTAAGGAGGAAAGGGTCAAAGATGGTGTCCAGGTTCGGCCCTGGGCCCTGCCCCATCCTCCCTGGCCAGTAGCCGAGGAAGGGCCTTAATGAGAGGGCGGTGGCCCCAGGGCAGCCCTCTGTGCCATTTGTCAGTGAGGGCAGGGAGGAAGGAGACAGGCGTATAGATTTAATTTCGTTGGAGTGCTCTACCTAAGCCCCTTTCCCGGATGGTTATGAGATGCACAAAGTTTACATAAGAGACCCGTTAATGCTCTGTCTCTGGGGTTAATATTTAATTAGACAGTTTTAAAAAGTGCACACTATTACTGGGGATACTGCTTCACTGCTTGTCTCTTTCCTCTGGGATGCAGTGCACAGACACAGAATTCTGAGCCCCTCGTGGTTTCCATGGAAACCCTCACCACTGGTGACTCCCAGCCCCACACAGGGACCAGCAAAGGCCCAGTGAAGACCCCAGACGTGGAGGACTTACAAAGCTCTTGAATCTCCTCCAAGGGTTTGGTCAGAAACCATCTGGCTGACTATACACACCCCGGGTCAGGGACCTCACGATTCCAAAGGCAGCCTCTACAATTTGGGGGGCATTCTGATGGTAACAGATATCTGACCCAGACTAGGATCAAACTAGTACTGAACTAGTGGCCTTAGCTCAGTAATTTGCAGCCACAGAGACCAAATTTAATTCCTCTTTTCTGTAACTTTCTAATTATCATCATAATTTGAGCTCTTATGTATGGGTAGGTACCGTGTTAAGCAACTGACGTACACATCTCATTTGCTATACACACAACCATGTGATGTAAGGATCATTAGCATTTTCATTTCACAGATAATCTGACTGAGCCTATGCAGCAAGTTAACATCAGAAGGGGAGTCCAACCAAGGCAGGTGTGTCTGACCCTCTCTATACCATCTTCTCTCCACCACATGCCACACCGCCTCCCACTGCTTCCCCTCAGGAGCCTTTGAGACATTTGAAGTAAGCACTCATGTTCCCCCTATCCCCTGCCTCCTTCTTGGCTAAACACCCTCTGTCGCTCTAGCCCAAAGTACATGATTTCTGCCTCCTCCCCACTGGGGCCAGCCCTGGTGATTCTCCTGCACCCACGTTCCACCACGTTCCACCACTTGGAGGGGGTGCCCACCACCTAGCCCCGCACCCCTGGCTAGTTCAGAGTACGTGGGCCTTTTATCAGTGCACACGTTGCAGTGCAAGATGGAATAAAATTTCCATTGGTTCATATTTCAGGTTTAGAGTTAACTCAAACCCAAGTGTATTCTATCGCATGAAATTTTCTCTGGTTAAGTCACGGTTTCCAGTCTTTTGCCTTTGCATTTGTTTGTTTGGAGCAATGTATACATTTTTAACTTTCATTTCTCATTATTTAAATTCCGTCTTTGAATGTGATCTGTCATTCCAACCTCTTGAGATCTGTAAGAACTTATACTCACTGCATTTGTCCTCAATTCCTAATTCCATGTTGTTTCCAATTGTGAGAGACCTGCCTTCCAGGTTTCTGAGTTGTTGGTACACTCTGAACGGAAGCGGGGAGGGAGCCTGGAAGTTGAGACATGTTTGAAAACTTTAGCGGCCTTGCGTGCCCAGCCCGTGACTTCTGCACGCCTGCTATCAATGCAGTGCTGGATCGCTCCACGCTCACAAGCAGCGTCTAGCGACCCCTGTGCCATCTCTCTGCTATTCTGCCTCCAGACCTTCTCCAAGGCTGAGGACAGCCACTTAACCCAGGCACAGCCCAGCTGGGATGCTGGGGAGAGTCCACACTTCCAAGAGCAATCCTCAATTACTGGGGATAGGAGCCAGTGGCTAAGGGGCCAACTGGCCTCCCATCTTTCAGAGGGACAGCTCAGCAGAGACACAGATCACGTGGTTCTGCAGAGGCTGCCCAGTGAGGCTGTGCTCCAGTCACTCGGTGGTGAGCAGCTCAAAAGGGCACCCCAGGTGCATCAGCTTTTCTTCCCAGCATCTCATCTTCCTCATTCTTTCAGCCGGCCTTCCTAGGGTCTCCTCCCAAAGAAAAAACCTGCACCCAAGCTCAAGTCTCGGTTGTTGCTTTCAGGAAGCCTGAACTGAGACAGATACTGGAGCTCGAGATAGCAAAGAGATTAAAGATGGGTCATTCCTGTTGTACTTCAGGATACATTTTAAGGCGTTTTTTTGTTTGTTTGTTTATTTGTTTGAAAGATTTTATTTATTTATTTGACAGAGATCACAAGTAGGCAGAGAGGCAGGCAGAGAGAGTGGAGGAAACAGGCTCCCTGCTGAGCAGAGAGCCCGACACGGGGCTCTATCCCAGGACCCTGGGATCATGACCTGAGCTGAAGGCAGAGGCTTTAACTCACTGAGCCACCCAGGCGCCCCGATTTTAAGGTGTTTTATGTTTAAATTTTTCATTAAGAAAATAATGTATCAAAAAAAAACAGAGGGGCATCTGGGTGGCTCAGTTGGTTAAGTGTCTGACTCTTGATTTCAGCTCGAGTCCTGATCTCAGGGTTGTGAGCTCAAGCCCTGCATTGGGCTCCATGCTCAGCAGGGAACCTGTTTGAGATTCTCTCTCTCCCTCATTCTCTCTCTCTCTCTGCCCATTCCCTGCTCATGAGTGCAGGTGTGTTCTCTCTTTCTCAGATAAATAAATATTTTTTAAATTTCTTCAAAAAATTTTAAAAAATGAGAACAGAAGGGGGAAAAATCTAGCCATAATACCCCATCTTCATAAAATTATAGCTGTCATTCCCACCAACAGTGGAGGAGGGTTCCCCTTTCTCCACATCCTCTCCAGCATCTGTCATTTCCTGACTTGTTAATTTTAGCCATTCTGACTGGTGTGAGGTGATATCTCATTGTGGTTTTGATTTGTATTTCCCTGATGCCGAGTGACGTGGAGCACTTTTTCATGTGTCTGTTGGCCATCTGGATGTCTTCTTTGCAGAAATGTCTGTTCATGTCCTCTGCCCATTTCTTGATTGGATTGTTTGTTCTTTGGGTGTTGAGTTTGCTAAGTTCCTTATAGATTTTGGATACTAGCCCTTTATCTGATGTGTCGTTTGCAAATATCTTCTCCCATTCTGTCAGTTGTCTTTTGGTTTTGTTAACTGTTTCCTTTGCTGTGCAAAAGCTTTTGATCTTGATGAAATCCCAATAGTTCATTTTTGCCCTTGCTTCCCTTGCCTTTGCCGTTGTTCCTAGGAAGATGTTGCTACGGCTGAGGTCGAAGAGGTTGCTGCCTGCATTCTCCTCAAGGATTTTGATGGATTCCTTTCTCACATTGAGGTCCTTCATCCATTTGGAGTCTATTTTCATGTGTGGTGTAAGGAAGTGGTCCAATTTCATTTTTCTGCATGTGGCTGTCCAATTTTCCCAGCACCATTTATTGAAGAGGCTGTCTTTTTTCCATTGGACCACTCTGGAAAACAGCATGGAGGTTCCTCAAAATGTTGAAAATAGAACTACCCTATGACCCAGCAATTGCACTACTGGGTATTTACCCTAAAGATACAAACATAGTGATCCGAAGGGGCACGTGTACCCGAATGTTTATAGCAGCAATGTCTACAATAGCCAAACTATGGAAAGAACCTAGATGTCCATCAACAGATGAATGGATAAAGAAGATGTGGTATATATACACAATGGAATACTATGCAGTCATCAAAAGAAATGAAATCTTGCCATTTGCGACGACGTGGATGGAACTAGAGCGTATCATGCTTAGTGAAATAAGTCAATCGGAGAAAGACAACTATCATATGATCTCCCTGATATGAGGACATGGAGAAGCAACATGGGGGGGTAGGGGGATAGGAGAAGAATAAATGAAACAAGATGGGATTGGGAGGGAGACAAACCATAAATGACTCTTAATCTCACAAAACAAACTGGGGGTTGCTGGAGGGAGGTGGGATTGGGAGAGGGGGAGCGGGCTATGGACATTGGGGAGGGGAGGCGAACCATAAGAGACTATGGACTCTGAAAAACAACCTGAGGGTTTTGAAGGGTCAGGGGTGGGAGGTTGGGGCAACCTGAGGGTTTTGAAGGGTCAGGGGTGGGAGGTTGGGGGAACAGGTGGTGGGTAATGGGGAGGGCACGTTTTGCATGGAGCACTGGGTGTTGTGCAAAAAGAATGAATACACGTGCACTTTACTTTCCCTCCAGCTGTCCGAGGTGAGAGCGCACACGCTTTTGCTCTGAGCTACAATCATGGCTTTTCATGTTACTTACCAAGTGGTGTTTCTGGTTAGGAATCACAGCTGTAAAATTGATTTCAGTTCATTATACTTCTTCATGATGTTGCCCCTAAATTTTGCACACTATATTCTTGTATATTATTTCAAATAAAATGGAAAAAAATTATAGCTGTCATTTTTATATATACTGTATTGCTTCTTAGTCCTTTTTTGGGCATATTTTAACAATAAGAGAATTATACTCTATTTGCCACTTTGTATCTTATACTTTCAACTTCATATCTCTTTATTTATTCAATTTTACCAAATAGTCCTAAAGCCATTACTTTCAATAGTACTATTTAATAGTGATCTCTATTTGTCAGTCTCCCCAGGGTTTTCTGACCTCTTGACAGGCTGGGTCTATGTCTTGCTTATCTTCTTCATAGCATTGGCTCAGTGCCTGGCTCATGTTAAGCGTTCATTAAGGCTCATTAAATTGATGAGACGACACACTATAGACTACTTTGGCATTTTTGTATGGTTGCATGTGAATCATTTGCAAATTTCCAAGATTGTTGTTCATGAGATTGTGAACATATGGTATTTAGAACATTTTGGATTGGATTTTCCATTACCTCTTCTCTCCCTGCATCTATGGTGGCCTTATTCCTATAACAAACTCTGGCAATCCTTTTCAGATGAAAAGTTGTGAAGCAAATGTTACCTATTTCAATGGCCCTGCAGCTTACAAGCAGGAGTTCAATGTAGAGAAACAAGCCAGGCAGGTAACACTAAACTTAACCATCCTTATTGGAAATTTCCATTAAGGTTATTCCATGCTAAGTAGTACTCCAAGGGAGAGGCACATTTTAATTCCTTCCACTGGTCACAGACCTGAGCATGTCCAATTTATTTACCTGCTGCCATCACCTACTTTTCAAACAGCTTATAAACACTACACCAATGAATAAAAGATAATTCAATGATAGTAACAGCAGAATTTATTTTTCACCTCTAATGTACCAGGTACTTTACACGTGTCATCAACCACATATGACAGTCACAGAACAATTCTCTCAGGTGAGTACTACTATTATCCCTATTGACTAAAGGAAGAAATGGATATTCAGAGAGGTTAAGTAGTTTGCCCAAGATTGCACAGAAGAACAGAGATAAAATATAATTCCATTTCATAGAATAAAATTTTTTTTATCAAGAATGAAATATTAAACTGCTACAACTGGTTTTATGCATGGGTGGAAAGGTCACCTGCTTGACTGGTACAGCCTGAGGGCTATTAAAATGGTGTCCTGACCCCAAAACTTTAACTATCACTTTATCCTGCCACGGGGCCCAAAGATGCAGCTATGAATTTTCTTTTTGAGTTATGGCATTGCCTGTGAACAGTCATAATTAAAGAAAAATAGGACTGCCCTATTTGGGATGATATATTAAGACATTTGTACCCACTGACATAGCGACTCAAGTTAGACAATGCTATGGTTCTCAACCCTGGCTGCACAGTATAGCTGCTGTTTCTGGAGACCTTTAAAAACTACAGCTGCCAAGACCTCACCCAGAGCCCCTAAGATTCAGATTCATGTGAGCTGAGCGGAGGCCCGAACAAGCTTGAGAATCCCTGAGCTAGCTAGTTGTTTTACAAGACACTGAAAAAAATGAGATGTAGAACAAGCAAGGTTTGTAGAGAATGTCTGTTATGATCCCAAGTAAAAGAGCAACGGGTGTTCAATATTTAAGTAGGAAATACCTGGCAACAACAAAATGTGGGTTGGAAGACACTGAAGATAAATTTTCTCTCTGTATTTGCCTTAGAACAACCTGTTTGGGGGTGCCTGGGTGGCTCAGTGGGTTAAAGCCTCTGCCTTGGGCTCAGGTCATGATCTCAGGGTCCTGGGATGGAGCCCCGATTCGGGCTCTCTGCTCAGCAGGGAGCCTGCTTCCTCCTCTCTCTCTGCCTGCCTCTCTGCCTACTTGTGATTTCTCTGTCAAACAAATAAATAAACTCTTTAAAAAAAAAAAAAAGAACAAGCTGTCTGGTTGGAGCTTTATCTTGGAATTCTGGCTTATCTTTATCTTGTCTTCCAGCTTCTGACAAGTGTGCGGTCTTAGGCTCCATCCTTAGTACAAGGTTCTAAGCCTGGGCTGAGTGTGAAGTGGGTACAGTATTAGTCAGAGATGAAACTGAGACCAAGCCAAGCAAATTATTCTATTCAGGTCTCACCATGAGATGGGCAATCAAAGGACTTGAAATTTGGCCTGAAGGAGCAGGATGGGAACTGTAGAATCTGGAAGGTGGGGGGGCCGGGGGGCTATTGAATGGGAAACAGGAGGAATGGTCTGGGAAGTTACCCTGAAGCACTGACAGATGGGCAAGGAGGGCTTCTGTAGACACCTGTGCTATGACCTCAGGTCACTGGGAAGGAGCCAATGTGGTGGAGAATTCTCCCATCCTCCCAGGAAATTCAGCCTGGCATCTGAAGAAACAATGATTCCCTTTGGGTCTTTTTAAAAGATGTAGCAATGAATCCTATTATAGTAGCAGTGTTGGAAATCATTAATTTTTTGATTGCCTACTTTTTTGTTACATAGCCTTAAAATCATTTTATTGCCTTATTTAATGCCCATAAATAACTCCATAACATCATTACTACAATTATTTTTTGGCTTGGATTTGGTAAGTCAGTACTCAACGTCAATCTCCATCTTCTTTGCGGTACCCTTAAGCTTTTAAGAGGCTGGAAAGTTAATAGGTCATTTCCAGACTCCCTTGCAGCTAGGGTTCTAGATGTGAGAGAGGTTTCATAGAGTAGATGCACTCGAGCAAGATTGGGAAGGTAGAAATGAAGTGAAAGGTAATCTTCTGCTATGGTTGCTGTTTTCAAATGGTCAAGAAAAAGTGTAGAGATGCCAATGTCTCATGTCCAGCTTCCAGAGCTAGTGGTAGTGGCAATGGTCTTAGTGGTCCAGTGCTCAGACTGGACACTGCACTGGCAGAGGAGATCCTCCTGATCTCTGGATAGCAGCCAAGATGGTATGTCCCAGACTTCACTTCTTCCAGAGGTGAGCTGCCCGATTGTGACAAAGGCCAGAGCTTCCATAATACCCTGGGAGTCATTCCTACATGCTCAACTATAGTCCTTACAACAATTCTACAAGTACTTAATTCCCAAGATTAAATCCGTGTGCTTCAAAATTGCTAGGGTGATTCTAGTTTGTACTAAAACCTTTCTAATGGATAAGGAAATTGAATGGGTAAGAAAAATTATACTCTCTTCAGAGAATATAAATAGATGTACAAGACTGCACAGCTAGTAAAAGATAGGTCCAGAGTTCTATACTTCATTAGACAAAAAGTACTCCAGAATTTAGAACCAGAGTGAGGAAATCACGGGCTATATTTCTAACAGACCTGACAAAGCGAAGTACTGCAAAGCCAAGTTCACGTATACTCTCTTCCCACTTTTAAACCTATGAGCTGCAGTTGTGATTGCGGTAAGTGCTTAACTTAATTGGTTTGCATCCATGCCGGGACCTCTGGGATGCCACTTACATAACTCATCCACAGGAGTCTGTCTTGCCAATAAGTACTTGCAGAGGCCCTCACTCAACAGCCACATTAAACACAGAGCTCCGTTCTCTGTATCTAGCTACTGTGCCTACCCCAGTTCTCGGGGGTCAAGGGAGCTAAGGGCGAAGGAGTAAGAGCAGTTGATACATACTGAGCGCTTACCCTGAGCCAGGCATTGTTCTGCTACACCACATCATTTTCCACTGAAATCCTCACAGCCACTGAGGGAGGTAAGCATGATTATCTGTGCCTTCAAGGGCAGGAAACTGAGGCACACAGAGATGACGCACTTGCCCGTGGTCCCACAGCCACGGAGGGGCAGGACCTAAAGACTAACCCAAGTGCTCTCTTATCTATAACACTATCCTGCCTTCTGTCATGCTCTGAACACTTTGTTTAATTTTATGGACCCCAGCAAACTGCCTGAAATCTTCCCTGTAGTAAGGTCAGCTCTACATAAAACCACGCCCAGAGCGATGAATTAGTTCCTTTGCGTGGGATCAGCCCTCATGCCCCTTGCCTCACCCCCTCCCTGTCTTTTACCGGGTGTAGCATCTTCCAGGTGCTGTTGAGCTTGTGTTTCTAGCTGCTCCGAACCAGTCAGACCAGGCACGCCAACCTTACTAGGAGAGTTACGGAGGCTACCCTGGCTTGCTCCTCCATTCATCTTTCCGGCAATATGTGACAGTTGGCACACAGGCAGTGACTGTCCTCTCCATGGGCATACAGGGCACAGATGTGTCTAGTTAGAGCACCAGCGTGTGGGCACAGAGAAAGAAATCAGAGACAGTACTAGAAGCTGGTCAGAACTCACCCTCAGCAGTCTCATGAAAGTTTAAAATCAGAGTAAACACAAGGCTCTCTAATTAGATAGTCCTCTCTCTCCTGACCAGCGTTTCCACCCGACTCCCATTTCTCCTAGAAATAGATCATCACGAAGGCGAACACCTTTTTAAAATTCCGTGCTACAGAGAGCCAGACTAAGATGGTTCTGTCGAAATTACAAAACACTATACTTTCAAATAGCTGCTGAATTATTTAGTGACTTTACACTGTCCAAATGCTAGGCTCTTTGGGTAGGCAATGTCTTGGTTTTCCTCCTATCTCTTCTGTTATGACATTCAGTAAATGGAGAGATATTGCTCTTCTTAATAATTTATAAAATAATAATCCACATTAAGGATCAAGCTCCTCTGATAGATTTGGGGTTTCAAATCGGGGAGTCAAGAGAATGAGCAGCTCAAAATTCTCTTCTAGTTAAGTGTTTGGTCCTGGCATACGCCAGTTTAACTTTGCAGCACTCGCTTCATTCTCATGTCCACTTTTTCTCCTTCCTGTAACTTTTCCTTTACCTTATTGTGATGGCTTGGTCTGTAAACTGCACTTGCTCTCTTCTTCTTCAGATCTATGCGATCTGGTCTTATAGTAGAATATGTCCTCTTAGAAGCAGAGAGCAAGAGAGTGTGCTTTTATCATGTACCTGATATTTCAAAGCTTCCCATTCACTTTGGCAAAGCCAGTTTCTCCTCAGTTGTTCCTAAAAGAAAGGAGGGAAAGAAGGAAGGGAGGATGATGGAAAAAAGGAACGAAAGAAGGGAGGGGGGACGGAAAGAAGGGAGGGAGGAAATAAAGGAAGGAGGAAGGAAAGTGGGAGGGAGGAAGGAAAACATTCAAGATGGGGATGGGCTTGTGTGTGTATTGTCTTCTCTCAAGGGCACACACACATTCACTCACCTCTGTTCACTGCAAGGTCCATGTGAATTCTGGGACAGCAATAGAAATTATTAAAATGGCCAAGTACCCATTTATCCAGAATCAGAGAATTCTAATAAATTGTGCAAGTTCCTTGAGAGTAGGGATCCTGCTTTTTTTTCCCTCTTGTTTCCCTGACTGAGTTTATTGCAGTATCTTGCATGTCCATCCAGTAAAGAGTAACTCGGAGCTCCCAGTTCTCACTGAGGATACACAGATGAGTACGCCCTGATAATAAGCACAGAACCAAATCAGACCTGTGTGGTAGGTGCTGTACAAACGGTGTGTGGTGTGGAAGAACACAGGAAGGAGCTACTGACAGGAGCACAGGAGCACAGGAAGTAACACAGAAGTAGCATCAAGGGAGGATTTGAAGGATGATGGAGTTTCCCAGGCAGAGGGGGAGCAGGTGAAAGTTATGGCAGAGGCTGGAAGACTAATTAGGAGCTACGGCCCCTGGCCAGTCACAAGACAGCGAAGCCGTGAAGGCAGCGGAAGTGAGCATACAGCACAGATTTCAGCTGTCACTGGAGGGTGACTCTGCCTACCTTCTTCCTTTTTTTTTTTTTAAAGATTTTATTTATTTATTTGACAGACAGAGATCACAAGTAGGCAGAGAGGCAGGCAGAGAGAGAGGAGGAAGCAGGCTCCCCGCTGAGCAGAGAGCCCGATGTGGGACTCGATCCCAGGACCCTGAGATCATGACCTGAGTCGAAGGCAGAGGCTTTAACCCACTGAGCCACTCAGGCACCCCTGCCTACCTTATTCTAAGCATTTACTGTATGCCAGGCTCTGTATACACATAGAGTAGTGTATCCTCTCCTACCAGCTTTAGAGATTTTGCCTGGCCCATTTTACAGATGAGGAAACGAAAGCCAAGAACCGTACAGGGAGAGCACAAGGGAGAACCAGGATGCAAAGCCCTCTCCCCATGCCATTCTGGGGGCTTTTGTCCCACCGGAGTGAGTGACCAGCTCTGGGCACAACTTGCTGTGAACAGAACAAGGGAGGAATCTCAGACAGGGCATGGCCGCCTTTTTGACATCTCTGAAAGCCCTCTGGAGCTCCTGAGGCCAAGGACAGCTCAGGAAAAGAGCCAGGGCATATACCCAGGTTGGGTATATGGAAACCAGGCTGATCTTGGAGGGGCAGATGGTTCCAATGGCCCGAGACTGACTCTGAAACTTTGGAAGAAGCCCAAACCTCACTAAGACCCAGGGAAGCCAAAAGCTCCATAAGACACCCCACTCCTGGTGCTCTCCCCAGGGATTCAGCAGACTGGCTAGGGCAAGATGTGCCTCTCCCTCCCCAGCAGGAAGTGCTTGGAAGGGGTTCCCCGGGGGGCCGTTTAGCTGGA
Organism: Meles meles; assembly: GCF_922984935.1. Lineage (NCBI taxonomy): Eukaryota > Metazoa > Chordata > Mammalia > Carnivora > Mustelidae > Meles > Meles meles. Next base: position 100,099,598 of record NC_060068.1, read on the forward strand.
AGAGCCTCCATATTTTCCTCTCCCATCTCCCTGCGGTATCAAGTGTGTGACTATTGATTTCCTCCCTGCATTTGTTTTTGTTATCCATTATTTATGGGATCATTTTTCCATCCTTCGTGCATGAAGGCAAATTTTGTGTAAAAATCAATTGAGTGAGCGCCGCCGATGGCTTGTTGCATTTTCTTGGCTTTCATCTCTAAGGCACCAGTTCTCAGGAGATGCTGAGCAGGATATCAGGGAGCACACCAGCATAGGAAAGGGAGCTGAGGAGAAATGCAGGGTTCAGACACCTGTCTTAAGAGACCTAGCCCATTAGTCGTTTTTGGCCCCTGGAAGAACATGCTCTGTTGAGCTCACCTGGAAATCCAGGGAGGGATTAATGTCCTTCTGCCCTGATCTGATCTCTGTGTCTCTATTTCTTACCCATTTGCTGGCCCGCAGTCAAGAAAGGGGTAGATTCTTCATTTCACTTACACTTGTTTCAATGTTGAAATCCACGACTCCCCAGGATAAAGGCTTAGGGGCCCCGCTCTCTAGCAGCTTAACCTGCAGATTCCAGGAAAGTCACCCTGAAGGATTCCACTCGGAGGAGGGGGATTCCAAGGGAAGGACTGACATTTGAAAAGCACCTGCTAGATGTCTGAGCTTTCACTTACATTCTTACTTGAGCTTCAGCCTACCTGGTGAGGTAAGTAGGGTGTAAAGGAAGGAGCAGGGGATTTGGTGTCAGAAGGTCCTAAAGTCCCTAATGGCCCCTTCTTGGCTGTGTGCCTTTAGGTAAGATACTTAGCCTCTCTGTGCCACAGTTCTCTTACTTCTAAAATGGGGATAACATGTTTATCTCAAATGACATCACACATTTAGGAAGAGTAGGGGACTGGCTCATGGTAAGTAACCAACAAATAAAAATGTCTTCAGCTGAAGTATTATTTCCACATTTTACCCCAAGTAAAGGGTTACTTCCAACCCTGGCAGTTACTGTCTGTCATACTTTTCTGCCTCCATGAGGACCGACATCTCGCCGGTCTGCCCAGAGCCTGGTAGAGTGCCAGCATGGCACCTAGTGGATATTCAATCATGTTAGTTACTGTTTTCCAGATAGAGGCAGAAGGGCTAAGCCACGGGTCCTGCCCAAGGTCACATAACTACTATAGCACAGCTATATATATATATAGTGTTCACGCCCATCTTCCTGACTCCAAAGCCTATGCCTTTCCCACTCTCTCCACTTTCAAGGTCATGAGGTCAAATTCAGGTTAACGGCTGGCAGAACTGTGGCAAGGTTATCTGCTGTGGTGCTGCCTCCTCCATCCGGCCTGCTGCCCGTTTTTGTAAACAAAGTGTTCTAAGCATGCAGCCATGGCCATTCGCTGGTGTATGATGTCTGCCTCTGTACAGGGATGGCAGACTTAAGTGGCTGCAACAGAGACTGTATGGCCGCAGAGCCTAAAATACTTACTTTCTGACCCGTAGAGAAAAACTAGGCCATGTTGTTTCCAAACTAGGTTCTAAGCAACATCCCTCAAAACAGTGGATGCCCTGGAGAAAAAAAAAAAAACAGGACAGGAGTCCTTCCCTCTTACAATAGGTGTGAGAAATGCTATATTCTACACCCTTTTCCTGGAGATTCACGTTCATTCCAACTTATAAGAGATTCTGAAAAGTTCTGCCGTTAAACAGCAACAACAACAGAGTTGTTTGAACACTGCCCAAACTGATTTAACTTGTCAGTGGGATACTTCTTACTGTGAAACCACATGAGTGACCAGTGTTATGTGGACCACAGTTTGGTAAATATCTATAAAGGTCCTTGATTCCCAAACTTCAGTCATTTGCATGACCTTTATGATAACTGCCTATGTATATACCTCCTAAATACTATTTATTAAATATGTTTACTAAAAATGTTTTCTAAACATTTTTCTTAAATGTACTGCCTTTTTAAACTTGATCCCAGCCAGGCAACGGTAGCCATGAAATCATGGGCTCGGGGTGTGTGTGTGTGTGTGTGTGTGTGTGTGTGTGTGTGTGTAGGGGATGGGTGTAGCTACAAAAATAGACATGTTTCTCCGTCATAATTATCCACATGCCACCCACGAAGGAAGACATAATGCATGTTGGGATAACTGGTCCATCCTGCCCGGCCCAGTGTGGTAGCCAGTAGCCACAGGAGGCTTTCAAATTTTAATTAAGCTAAAAAGTCCCTTCTTTGGTTGCATTAGTCTCATCTCAAGTGTTTAGTAGCCACATGTGGCTACTGGCTACCATACTGGACAGTGCAGATACAGAAAACATTTTCATAATTAGAGAAATTTCATTAGAGAGCACTGGACTTCCCTAAAATATCTTAAAACCCCTCAGCAGGGCTGCCCACCCAATCTCCATCCACCCTATCCCCCTACTCTGTATAACTCTTTCCATCAAACTCTGAGAAGTAGAGTTTCTGGGGCCAAAACCAACTCTGTCTCTTCATCTTATCTCTTCACCAGAGTCTTGCCTTCCTTCCTCCTACACTTGGTCTCCCTTTCTGTCTCTCCCTCTTTCTGTCTCTTTTCCATACACACACACACACACACACACACACACACACTCCCATGCCACCAGTGTTCACCTTTTATATAGGAAGGACCCACAGCTCTCCTCTGAGATCCAAGAACCAATCTAGATCCTTTTCTTGGGCAACAATGACATGGAAGCATCCGTCTTCTGGGCTCCCAATATTCCAAAGAAGATTAGAGCAGAGAAGATAGCACAAATTTGTGGTCTGGAAGTTAAATCTGGCCTGAATATGTGTTGAAGTGGGTCTCTACCTGATTTTTTTTTTTTAACTTTTATTTTAAGGAAGAAGAGACAAGTAGGTATCGTATCATGTTATAGAAACCTAGATTTCCAGCTTCTCTTGAAAAACAGATTTGCTTCCTTGGGGCTCATTTTCCCACACAGCAGTCATGGGCTGATGCTGGGAACCTTCTGCCCCTTTCAGGCCAGACATGTGCCTGCCGGTTCACCACCATCTGCACTACTCTCTGCCATCCTATGGGCGGCTCATTTTCTTATTACTTGACTTTCTGGTATTTAATGGGTCTGTTAATCTGAAAGAATCATCTCAAAGGTTTCATCAGTTACTTTCCGCCTGTGATTTTTTAACATGTCTCAGATATAATGCATGGTTCTTAGGACCCAGACAAGAACTGTGAGTAGGAATGAATTGGTCTTCAAGGACTGTTCTCCCCTAGTGACTGAACCTTCAACTGTTAGCAGGGTTGAAAAGTTGGAGGCTGGTCTGATCTTTCCCTAAATTTGAGTATTTTCAAGCTTATGCAACCTTCTTCCCAATGTAACATATACTTGGCCTCTGGAGAAATGGTACCTAGATTTTGAGGACGGATCACTTTGAAAATTTGATAAAAGCTCCAGACTTAGTAAGGGGGGGATATACACATAAAGACACACAATTTTGCATACAGTTTCAAGGGACACAAAGATGCCCTTCAAAGCACATCTGTGACTCTTCCAGGAGTCCTCAGACCTTTGTCCAGAATCTCTGCTCTGGAGATTTCCAGTTAAAATAGGAGACTGAACATATACTTCAGCTCCCTCTCTCCCAGAACCTGACCTTAAAATCATGATTAAGGATATTTAAAGCAGGGGCGCCTGGGTGGCTCAGCGGGTTAAGCCTCTGTCTTTGGCTCAGGTCATGATCGCAGGTCATGATTGCCCTGCATCCTGCTCTCTGCTCAGCAGGGAGCCTGCTTCCTCCTCTCTCTCTCTCTGCCTGCTTCTCTGCCTACTTGTGGTCTCTGTCAAATAAATAAATAAAATCTTTAAAAAAAAAAAAAAGGATATTTAAAGCATAAGCCTACATGGACAAAGAGAACAGGAACAAAGACAAATTTAAAAAAAAAAAAAAGGGGTTTTTTAAAAAAAACTGGAGGGCAAGCAAGAGATAAGTGATAACAGAGTCAAGAAAGCTGAATCCTAAGTTTGGTGGGGGAGGGGGGAGTATCTCTGGAAATGGAAGTTAAGATGAGGCTGCAAACCGGTGACTTGGCAAAGATCTTGTTTAAAAAGTGGTTAGACCTCCAGATGGGCAGTTAGAGCTGCCACAACAACGTGGCTCAGCTGGGGAACGGCCTCATCCAAACCCCACAGAATGCTGGTGATTTGTGCACTAGAAAAATGTGGGGTTCTTTTTTTTTAAGTGACTGTATTTGGAACACCAGCCACAGTTAAGGGTGGGAAAATATATTGAAAGGAAACAGACACCGAGGAAAGAAGAAATTTAGAAATGATTAGTAATATTAGAGATGTAACTGAATATAACTCAGAGCTACTATCACTAAAAAGATAGCAGCCATGAAACAAGAAAAAATTAAGGAGCAAAAATATGTTAGAATTTTTTAAACACGAGATGCCTGGGTGGCACAATCAGTTAAGCATCTGCCTTCAGCTCAGGTCATGATCCCAGGATCATAGGATCAAGTCCCACATCGAGCTCCTTGATCAGCAGAGAGCCTGCTTCTCCCTCTCTTTGCCGCTCTCCATGCTTGCCCAGTTTCTCTCTCTCTCTGATGAATAAATACATAAAATCTTTTTAAAAAAAGAATTTTTTAAACAGGAAAACAGTAGAAGAAATTAAAAGAGAAAACAAAAACAGAGAAAAATAGTACAGAAATGATAAATAAATCAGAGAACCAATCCAGATGGCTCAGCATCAAAACAATAGGCATTTAAGAAATACGGAGGGGGGAAAAAAAAGAAAGTTTCCAAGAAATAATGCAAGGAAATTTCTAAGAATGAAAGTTGTGAATTTCAAGATGGAAACTGCTCAGCAGAATAAATTTTTTCAAAGATTTTATTTATTTATTTGGGAGAGAGAGACAGTGAGAGAGAGCATGAACGAGGACAAGATCAGAGGGAGAAGCAGACTCCCCGCGGAGCTGGGAGCCCAACGCAGAACTCCATCCTGGGACTCCAAGATCATGACCTGAGCTGAGGGCAGTTGCCCAAACAGCTGAGCCACCCAGGCGCCCCAGCAGAATAAATTTTATTTTATTTTTTAAGATTTTATTTATTTGACAGACAGAGATCATAAGTAGGCAGAAAGGCAGGCAGAGAGAGGAACGGAAGCAGGCTCCCTGCTGAGCAGAGTCTGATACAGGCCACTTCGATCCCAGGACCCTGGGATCATGACCTGAGTGGAAGGCAGAGGCTTTAACCCACTGAGCCACCCTGGTACCCCAGCAGAATAAATTTTAAAAATATACCATACAAGCCTCCAGAGCGAGAACATAAGTTTCCTACACAAATCGAGAATGAGAAGGGCCTTGAACTTTTCAACTTTCAGCATTTTCAACACCAAATGCTAGAAAGCAATGGAGCAAACTCTTCAAAAGGCTTAGGGAAAATTAATTCCAACCTAGAATCCTATAGCTGTCAAATAACCATTTATGTGTTAGAATAGAATAAAGATGTTCTTAGACCTGATGATTTTCCAAAAAAGCTATTTCCATCACAGTCTTTCTCAGGGAACATGTGTGCCACCTAAAATGAGGCACAAACCCAAAAAAGATATTGATTCTGGAAAACAGAGGATTCAGCCCAAAAGACGATCTGTAGGCTGATGGCAAAGGGGGCCCCGTAGGACGACAGCTTTCAGCTGGTGAAGAGAGCCACTGCTTCATCCTGGAAAAGTCAGAAAGCTCCAAGACTTAAATGTCTCCTTCAGGGAGAGTAAACTGATGGAACACTTGGTGTGTTCAAAAGTCTTGAGACAAGATTTATGTACATGGGGAGATTTGGGGGTACCTAAATAAAAGAGAAAACAAAACAGAAAACAGCAATAATTACTAATGCCAAGAAAAATAAAATATGGTGTGGAAAAGGAAAAGGAACTATATCCTCTTACGTGGCTCAGCGGTAACGTTTGAGAGTCAAACATATGAACACCGAATACTGATCTAACCAAAATTAAGATCTATTCTGGAATGGCAAGGGGGCAGAAATTAGGGTATGGAACAAGAGACAGGTAAATCTTCACCTCATTCCTGGACACTGAACACACAAGAGGTGGCCATGTGAACATGGTATTTAGAGACAGTGAGGTCAACAGCAAGAGAACCTGCTGAAGGTTCTCTGAACACACAAGAGGTGGCCATGTGAACATGGTATTTAGAGACAGTGAGGTCAACAGCAAGAGAACCTGCTGAAGGTTCTCTGATCGCCCCGAGAACTGGAGGAGGCAGGCAGGTGGTCTGCAGGATATGTATAATCATGCCAAGCCTTGCTAAATTATTTGAACTTTGAAATTATGGACACATATAACTTCTACTTTAAAAATAAATTTGAGGGGCTCCTGGGTGGCTAAGTGGGTTTAAGACTCTGCCTTCGGCTCAGGTCATGATCCCAGGGTCCTGGGATTGAGCCCCACATTGGGCTCTCTGCTCAGCAGGGAGCCTGCTTCCTCCTCTCTCTCTCTCTCTCTACCTGTGATCTTCGTCTGTCAAATAAATAAAATCTTTTTTAAAAATTAAAAAAAAATAAATTTGAAAGAAATCTTACTGTGAATCCTGGGAGGAACATAAGCATCACCTGATTCCTAACTAACGTAGTTTCTCACTAACTCTCCTAGACATACACTTTGTTGCCTCGTTGGCATCAAACCTCTCATCCTTCAGAAAGGAAGCGGCTCTTCTCATCCTCCCTCCCACCCTCTGAAATCATTTTAACTGGGCGTAAGCTCTGCAGAGTCCAGCTGCATATCGGTCAGTAGCTGGTTTGTTCTAAAGAAGATGTGTCCATCTCAACGCATCATGTACACAGAGGGGGGCCCCATGAAATCTGGATCATGCAATGTGCCTCCCAAAACGGGAGGTAGAGGAAGTGGCTTCGTTGGTAAAGTGGCCAACTGTGACTGCCAGGAGCACACACCATGCTCTCCAGCTGTTACTGCCTCTTATCTTTGGTTTTGAAAAAAATCAATGGTGTAGTTCCACAACATGGTGCCAACTGATGTTCAGCTAGGTCCCAAGTGTTTGTGGGTTATAGTTGGTGTCTTCTTTTCAACTTCCATGACTTTTCTCTCTGCAGAGGGGTGAGGAAGGAGGAGGAGAGTATTCATACACTATACACTAGGCTAACAGAGATAGAAAGATTGGGACTGGCTCCCAAGAACCACAGACAGGTAAAGGTCGGATTAACTTGGTTAACACCTAACAAACAAATGGCTTTGGAGTCCCAGGAATGAGACATCACTAGTCTTTGGTAGGAGTGTAAGCTCCATGAGGACAAGCAGTGAACCTCAAGTTCTCTGCTGAGTCTCCAGCACCTTAAGCAAGACCTGTCACAGAGTAATAACATAAGACCTATTTGTTACCTTAATTCATTATATATCTAGACCTCAGCTATTTCTTCCTTTCTTTCTATTTTTTTTAAAGATTTTATTTATTTATTTGACAAAGAGAGAGATCACAAGTAGACAGAGAGACAGGCAGAGAGAGAGGGAGAAGTAGGCTCCCTGCTGAGCAGAAAGCCTGACGCGGGGCTCGATCCCAGGACCCTGAGACCATGACCTGAGCCGAAGGCAGAGGCTTAACCACTGAGCCACCCAAGCTTTCTATCATTTTCTAGACCTCAGCAATTTTTTAAAAAAATTTTTTAAGATTTTATTTATTTATTTGACAGGCAGAGATCACAAGTAGGCAGAAAGGCAGGCGGGGCGGGGGGGAAGCAGGCTCCCCACTAAGCAGAGAGCCCAATGCGGGCTCGATCCCAGGACCCCGGGATCATGACCTGAGCTGAAAGCAGAGGGTTTAACCCACTGAGCCACCCAGGTGCCCCTAGACCTCAGCAATTTCTAATGAAGCCAGGCATACACACAGAAATCAGAAGAGACCCCCACTTTTCTTTAGTTCTTGATCAACCTGTGCTACAGAATGAAAAAAAAAAAAAGCACAGTTCAGGGTATTCATGATCAGTTTTATAATAGTATTTATTTTATGTTGGGTCAAAGGAAGATCTTTGAGGCTTTAAGCACTTAATGTTTTGTTAACCCTTTGCCCATATGAAATTTAAAAACACTGCCTCAGGAAGTCTAACACAATTCTGAACTTGACTATTAGGATTTTTTTTTTTTTTTAATATCAGATGTTGACATCTCCCAGAACACCTTTTCTGGTTCTGGTGTGTCTTCACTTGGCGTGTTTGGTCTTTCACCTTTCGGAAGGTGAGCCCTGGCTGGGAGCACGAATGGCCTCCATAGCCATCTCAGGACCCTTAGATCACAACCTGAGCTCAAAACAAAGAATTGGGCACTTAACCAACTGTGGCACCCAGGCGCCCCCCTACAAAACCATTTTTAAATAACAAACCTCCAATGACAGCTCCCATTCCCGGAAAGTCTCTAGTGACTCTCAGTGATAACACTAGAGATGAAAGTTGAGTGACCCTGAGTTCTTCTAACATGGCAAGCTAGTAAAGGAGCTGAGCCTGTTTTTACAGTTATTGGCTTCAAGTACATGTTTCAACATTCCAAAAGGCAAATACAAGAATAAAAATATTAAAATAACATTTAATAACATATTAAAATAATATTTTAATAAAATATTAAAATAGCATAATATATGGAAATAACATAAAAATATTAAAATAACATTAAAATATTAATATAACATTATTATACATAATAATAATAAATTTGTTAAGTACTTGCCAAAGTAGTCTTCAGACTCATTGCTTGTTTTACTATTTATGATATACCTACTAAAATAACATTTCTTTTCTATGCTCCTTTAAGGAAGTTGTATATTTTTTGGAGGAGATAGTCCCTTTATATTTTTCACTGGAGGTACCTAAGAATGAACAAACATCCGGAGCAACAGTAGCTTTTGGACCGGAATGAGCTGTGATCTTATTCAACCAAACACCTGATGCTGAAACCCACCCTCCACCTGGCCCCCCAGTCACTCTCTGACATCTTGCCTTGAATCCTCCAGGACAGGGGCTCACAGCACAGCCCACTCCTTGGACCATATTGACTGCCAGAGCCTCTTCCTTGTATGAAATGAAATTTTTCTTTCTGTGACTTCATTTCTTATCTAATTAAACCCCCTTGTTGCCCCATTGAACAAGACTAAGCTTCTTTCACATAAAATCCTTCTGATTCCACCCCTAAAATTTTAAGTCCAATTTATTCTATAGGAGCAAGCATGGCATAGTGGCAAGTCCAGCTCCAGAGGTAGATAACTCCGGGTTTAGTATAGGTATAGAACTCCTAAGTTCTATAATTTATAGTTGTGTGACCTTGACCAAGCTTTTTAACCTTTCTGATACCTCATTTTTAAAATATGAGTTAGGGGGCACCTGGGTGGCTCAGGGGTTAAGCCTCTGCCTTCAGCTCAGGTCATGATCTCAGGGACCTGGGATGGAGCCCGGCATCGGGGCTCTCTGCTCAGCAGGGAGCCTGCTTCCCCCCTTTCTCTCTGCCTACTTGTGATTTCTCTCTGTCAAATAAATAAATAAAAATCTTAAAAAAAAAAAAACAACTTTAAAATATGAGTTAGGAACGCCTGGGTGGCTCAGTGGGTTAAGCCTCTGCCTTTGGCTCGCATCAGGCTCTCTGCTTAGAGGGGAGCCTCCTTCTCCCCCTGTATGCTGTTCCACCTGCTTGTGCTCGCTCTATCCTTCCCTCTCTCTCTCTGATAAATAAATAAAATTAAAAAAAATAAAATATGGGTTTTATTATAAGTACTTCACCTAGATCTGTAGAACATCTTAAAAGGAGCAGTACTTTTAAGCTAGGAACACACTATACCTTAAATTTCCTCCTTTCCTCCCTTCACCTTTGCAGGGGAGAGATATGGATGGGAGGATTATAAGCAAGAATAGCTCGTTCACAGATTTAATTTCAAAATTTGTTAAGTACTTGCTAAAGTAGTCTTCAGACTTGTTGCTTGTTTTATTGCTATTTGTGATACACCTACTAAATTGTTTTTAGGTCTCATTTTTTGCCCTATAATAAAGAGGCTGCACTAGAATTTGCTGGCAATCTAAGCTACTGGTTCTTATGAGCCACATATCATTGTGCAGGGTGTGGTTACACCAAAGGTTCTGGTGCTTCCCCAATTAATTCCTTAACTAAACTAACGTGGCAATGGTGGGGAGGGCAAAAAGAGTCACCGATACCTTGTGAAATGGGAGGCAAATTTTATCCCACCTTAAATGCAATAAGCCTTCAAAGTAATTTTGGTTTTCCAGCTATATACCCAAACTTTAGTGTGGGGCACTTTGGTGGGGGAAAAAAGTATACGAAACGTCTTCCTAAATCCAGGCATGTAAGCAGAGTCAGCTGGACAGGTTGTGAAAAATATAGATTCCTGGACCCCTACAAATAGAACATCATGTCCACCAGCCAGAAAATCTCCATGAACTCTTCTCCCTTCATATTCTAGGATTTCATGTGCCTAACAATGACAATGTAAAGCGTTTGAGGAAATAGTATTAAAACTCTTCTTGTGATGGAAAAAACCCTACTGTGACAAGAGATACAGATCTTCCTCTCAAAGACCTAATCACACTAGAAGTCATAGGGCCATCCAACCCAAAGCTATAAGCAATATCAAGATACTATGGAAGGGGCGCCTGGGTGGCTCAGTGGGTCAAGCCACTGCCTTCGGCTCAGGTCATGGTCTCAGGGTCCTGGGATCCAGCCCCGCGCTGGGCTTTCTGCTTGGCAGGGAGCCTGCTTCCCCCTCTGTCTCTGCCTGACTCTCTGCCTACTTGTGAGCTCCCTCTCTCTGTCAAATAAATAAATAAAACCTAAAAAAAAAAAAAAAAAGATACTATGGGAGAAAAACGCAAGAAGTAAAAACTATAGAACACAGGAATTCGGTGAAGGTTGTCAAATGGCACAAACTTCCAGTTATAAAATAACTAAGTTCTGAGGGTGTAATGTACAACATGATGGCTATAGCTAGCAAAACTGTATTATATTTTAAAAGTTGCTCTGGGGGAGATTGTAAAAGTTCTCCCCATGAGTAAAAAAAATCGTAACTATGTGAAATGATGGGTGTGAACTAGTCTTATTGTGGAGATTATTTTCAATAGCTCAGTAGCGTAACAAATCACTATGTTGTACACCTTAAACCTACGGAATGTTATTTGCCGATCATCTCTCAACAAAACTGGGGGAAAAGTCTATAGGACCAGAGAAACTTCAGGAAGTTGGAGCGGGAAGAACTGAAGGTGGCCGATGTTCTTATCATTTTACACGAACCACATGACCATACAGCCCCTCAGATGCTAAGTGAGCTAGTGGTGCAAGCATTGCCCCCAGTCAGAGAGGGGTAAAAAAAATGAAGCTCTGGGGCCCTGGTCAGCATTCTCTTATGTATGGATTCCAGCCAAAGCTGGAATGGGCATGGGGGGCGGGGGGGCGGTTAGGCATACACTACCCTGCCCAGCCTACAACCAAGCCCCTCCTAGTCCCTCTACTCCTCACTGGGGGCTCCCCAGGCCTGTGATGAACTGGCTTGGCTGAGCCAGGACTATTTAGTCTAACAAAATGTTTTAATTTCATCCTGCCTCCTTCACCCCACCCCCGCCTTTAATTTTTAAACTTACAAACTGTTGGTGTTTTTATTTTTTCATTAGGATATGGGGTTATGTTTCCGCCCCTTGGTTTTAGAACCTCAGTGCTGGGAAACCAGCAGACACCACACTTGGTAGCCTCTCCTTCCAATTCTACTTTGATTGTACAGCTATCTTTTTGAAAGCAAGATTGAAAAGTAAAATAAGCTGAAACAAATATTAAATGTAAGATATTGCAGTGCCTACACATACAAGCTCAATAATGTCATAACTGGCAGCTTCGCAAGTCATCTCGCCTCTTCTCATTTTACCCATAAGAAAAGAGAGGGTCAGGGGCACCTGGGTGGCTCAGTGGGTTAAAGCCTCTGCCTTCGGCTCAGGTCACCATCTCAGGGTCCTGGGATGTAGCCCCACATCAGGCTCTGTGCTCAGCAGGAAGCCTGCTTCCCCCGACCCTCTGCCTGCCTGCCTCTCTGCCTACTTGTGATCTCTCTGTCTCTCTGTCAAATAAATAAATAAAATCTTTTAAAAAAAAGAAAGAAAGAAAAGAGAGGGTCAGAGCAGGGAAGCCACCAGCTCAAAATCTCAATTCTAGCTGTTGCAGACTGGTTAAAACAAAAACAAAAACACTAGATTCTGACCCCTAATGTAGGCTTTTTTCACTCCACCACACTGTCTCTTGGGAGACTATTGATCTGAAGAATAATTTTGCCAAAGCCATTCGGATTCTTTATTGACAATTGGCTCATACTCTAATTGACACTTTATTTTCACCTTCAGTAAAGTTCTTCCCAGTTTGCTAAACTGGTTTCCGTGCTTATGGGTATTTGACCATATACTCAGATAGCCAGATGAGAGTAGCCATTACAGGACCTGTTCCAGGGGGGTCTTAATCTGGGACGCATAAATTCATGGGATGAATCTAGCAGACACATGGTTAACCTTCAAGAAGTTAGCAAAAAACCTGACTGTACAGAGCTACATTTTTCTGGGTTAGGGAAATAGTTTTCTTCAGATTCTCAAAGGAGTCCATGAATCCTCACCAAAATTGAACTACTGCCGAATTCAGTTCCCTACCATAGAGCTGTGGAAACTGAGGCACTGAGATGTGAACTGAGTTGCCAAGAACACATAGAACAAGGTGCCTGAAATCTGACCTTTCTGCGCACATTTCAGATTCCTTCCCACTGCACCCTGTGGCCTGTATGGTGACCAGAGATGACCAGGATTCTCCCAGTTAACTCTTTCAATCCATGCATTTCACTACAAGAAGAATTCGTTGAGAGAGTATGTAAGGCTCAGTACAAATCAATCCTGCCTCCGAAACAATGGCTCCCTGTACATCGCCCATTAGTCAATCCGGATCACCACCTTGAACTGCTGTCAGAGACAGAATTTACGCTCTGATGCTCATAATTCCTTCACACACAGGAGCTTGGCTGGAATTTCTGCAGTCTTGTGCTCAATCCCCAGCCCTAGGCAAATTATTAAATGATGTCACTGATGTTCTCTCCAGTCCCATCACTGCTATTATATACCACAGAAAAACTCTTTTTAAGGCAAAAACGGGCTCACTGATCCCATAGTACTTACAGATAGGCTGCTTTACATTCTATTTGGAAGGAGATGGGATAGAATGCAAATCAGTCCATGAACACTCTTTATGTTTGTGAGTAGGCAGTTTATATACATCATGGAATCTGCAACTTCAAATTAATTTTTAGCAAAAAAAAAAAAAGAACCAGAATTTCCAACTGCCCATCCAATTCATATTTTTTCATTATTGATTTTTGTATAAAACTTCCGAGGTTTCTTGATATGGAAGATTATTCAAGATTATTATTATTCTTAGTTCTCTGATACCATAGCAAGAAATTAGTGCATGATAAATCAAAAAATGACAGCCAATAAAATCTCTCTGGAGTATACACAAGAAATGGATAATGTTATTTGCCTTCAACAGTGGGAACTGGCTAACTTGGGATGAAGGGTGGAAGAAAGGCTCTTCACTGCAAATCTTGTAGTTCTTTTGAATTTGAATCATGTATTATTGAATCAAAACATGAAGACACAAACTCTCAACTTTAGAAGGAGAAAAATAGTATGAAAACCATATTATTTAGACATGCAATTAACTTCCGAAAGAAACAGCTAAAAGTGACTGGGGTGGGGATTCATCAAATTGTCTTTCTGTGTTCAGTTTTTAACTATATGCATGAATTAACTCTGACAAAATATAAAAGTAGTTTAAAAAAAATCACCTCCAACCTACAGGTAAAAATAGTAAGGCCCTAAGAGTGGAACAGACTAGTCTCCCAAGGTGGCAAGAGCATAGACACATAGTCAGTTTTGCTGTGTTTCAGGCCAGACCTTTCTTTAACATGGAGAGATTCTTGGAGTAGCTCATGTCTAAATGCCTTCCAATTATTGTTGTTGTTTCTGTTGTTGTTATTGTTATTATTATTAGATTAAGACATTTTTAGAATATTTTAATAAAATTGACCTCTCCTCATTCTGATCCTCTGTGCTAATAATTGTACCCTTTTTTATTCATTCAATTACAAGCAAATTGACAGGAGACATTTATATGAGGCAGCTTAAACCCCAGCTAATGGAGTGCCTAATGACTAATTGATCAGATCCCAACCCAGAGAGCAGCCCTGAGTGGCCTAAAGGAATTTATGCAATTAGTTTAGGTTTGGTAGAAATTGAGTGCATATGAAAGTAAGCTTTTTATGGTCTTGATTTACGAGGGCTGGACATTAACTATATCTGCCAAGAGGTGAGCTGCCTAGCAAAGCCCCAGGCATAGGGAGGCTCTGTCGCAGGAGGAAACGCAGGGGTTTTTGGAGCTGGGCTAGTGTGCGTGTGCCTATGCGTGTGTGTGCGTGTGTCTGTGCCTGTGCGTGTGCGCGCGCGCGCGTGGGATGGGTGGGGGCGTGTTGAGTGAAAGAAAAAAGATATGGTGTTGGGGGTGGGTAGGATTCGTCCAGAGACCTCTTAAAAATTAGGGTGATGTCCCTCCCTATGTAATTATAAGTAAAAACATCAATCCTAAATAGGTATAAACAAAATTTTGATTTTCTTAAGATGAACACTTGGATTTTGTGTGTGAAACCTAAAACTCAAGAGAGAGTGCTGCTTCGGTTCCGGTTTGCCTCCAGCGCCAGGTTGGGCAGTGCTGGGCTGAGGCAAAGCGCAGAGAGAACTGCCGCTTTCTGGAGACAAGTCCTCCACGCGCTAGAGACGGAAAGCAACGGATAGGGAGGACATCCCGGGAGGAGCCCGGGCCTGGCTGCGCAACCCTCTCTTCGCAACGCCTCCTCCCGCAGTCCAGGGCTCCCCAAGCCGGAACAGCGCACAGAGGAAGACCCCCGGAGGCGCCGGGAGGAGCAGGGCGAACCCTGACCCGGCGGGGGAGCCCTGGGAGCCGGGCGAGTGCGGAAGCGCCGTCGGGGGACGGAGGGAAACCTGACCTGATCCGCACCGAGCGATCGAAGGGGCGGCTAATTCGTCTGCCGGGGTCCTCGCTGGCTCCGTCCGCTCGCCGGGGCGGGGTGACCGCAGGGGGCTCCCGCCGCTCGGCGGAAGAGAGGGAAGAGGGGAAGGGGGCTTTCTGCGCGCGCAGAGCTCGCGGCCCGTCTCGCTCCTGCGCTCTGGGGTCAAGTTTTGCGCCTGCGAAGTTGGAGTGGAGCTGAGGGCGGGTTGCGTGGGAGACAAGCGAACGCACAGACGCCGATAGTGACAGAGACTGGGGAGACGGCACGAAACCACGAAGGAGAGACCCGCAGCGCTAGTGGAGGGCCCCGAAACTCTGCGAGGGCAGGGGGCGTCGTCGGCTTACACCACTTCCTTCGCTCGCGCGGCACCTTCAGCCAAATCCGACGCGTCTGCTCCGCCCTCAGTTAGGGCGCCTAGCCTCTGTCCGCCTGCCCGGACAGAGCTGGGTCTCGCTTGGGGACTGGTGAGACGAAGAAGTGGGTGTTTTGCCAGCTCTCCCCAAAATTGCTGTGTCACAGCTTGTCCCCGGCAAGTTACGTAAACACTCTGTGCCTCCACGTTCTCATCTGTAAAATGGGGTTTAAAATGGGACCGACTCGTGTTGTTTAAAGATTAATAACGCATATAAAGAGCTTGGAACAGTACCTGACAGGAAGCCCTAGATACATGTTAGATTTTATTATTCGCTTATCCAACAAACGTTTGGGAAGCGCCCCTCTGTGGGAGGCTCCGCGCTGGGTTCCTGGGGGTCGGGGGGGGGGGGGCGGGGAGGGACTGTGAGGACCGGGTACTGTCCCTGAGCGCATTTACTGCTGAGTAAATAAACAGGGTGCGGTCAGGGAGTGATTAGGACTGAGAAAGAAATACAACAGGGTAGTAAGATAGCAGGACCCGAGAAGAGAGGAAGCTAGGGTAGAAGGAGCCACCTAAGTCCCTCCGCCCCTCTGCCCCTCTGGCGGCCTCAGTCTCTCCTACAGTGGAAGAGGGGCTTTCGTCAGCGAGTGCCGCCCTAGGCTGACGCTTGGGGACACCAAGTCCAAAGGCGGAGCTGAACCCGGGAGACCGAATCAAAGACCCCATCCCCGCTTCCTCTGCTCACTGGAGCCCACTCCTTGGGAGGGAGAGCTGCGCTGAGTCTTCCAACAATCAAGACATTGGTGCTTGCCAGGATTCCGCAGAGAAGGAAGGCGTGAGTTCGAGGAGCCGTCATAGGGGTCCAGCTTCTCTGCGGGAACTTATTCACAACGTGGACTCCAGGAGAGCAAATTACATGGTCGCTTCGGTTCCTGAGCCACACGGTGTGCAAAGAGATCACTTGTACACTTTCTGATTTATCGCTGACAACCGCATGGAGAGCTGATAGTGCCACTGCTCTCATTTTATAAATGAACACTGTGGCTCCCAGAGGGGAAAATGTTGATCCTAGCGGAGGCCAAGCCCTGATTTTGCCCCTGCGACACTAACTCTCACTTCTCTGAGCATAAGTAATGTTTTTAAAAGATTAAGTATCCATTAATGCCTACTATGGGTCAGGCCCTAGCCTGTGTGATGCTCATCACAGCAATCCTGAAAGATTGTCTTTTTTCCTACTTTACATATGAGACCACCGAGGATCAGAGAGTTAAAGGCACTTCGTCTAAAAGATGGAGTAGGTTTTCCACCCAGGGCTGTCTACTCTGGAGCCAGAGTTGTTTCCTTCTGAGTAAGATAGTACAATAACCCAGCCCCAAAGGCCAAGAGAGTTTCAGGAACATGCAGCAGGGTAGAGGTCACCCCCTGATCCTCTCCCCAGATTCCTCCTCTAGGTTCTGAGGGCCCATATCACAGAGCACCCCCTCTGTACCCATGATAACCACAGAGGGAGGCAAGGTTTAGGTTTCTTCTAATTTAAACAGGAAGGAAACTGGCTGCCTCTGAATGGAAGCTGGGGCTTCAGATCATCACCTTGACCTTGCCCCCACTCCCATGGTGTCTCTTCTTCGCTAAGGTGCCCAGAATCTAGGAAGGATAGGGCTGGAAAGGGTCCTTTCATTTTACAAAACAAAAACCTCATTTATTCATTCCTTCATTCATTTCACAGATACCCATTTTCTGCCACTCTGGTCCAGACCCTGAGCTAGGCACTGGGTATAAAACAGTGAACAGAACTGATACTATCTTAAGCACAGAGAGAGAGACAGTAAACTCCTGGCCAGAGATCTGCACAGGAATCCAGGAGCCCGGGATTCAAGAGGAACCCATGACTTCAGCCATGCGGGGCTCTGCATGCATTCCAGTTCATTCCGGGTCAGACCCTAATTCCAGACAGCTAAGTGCCTAGAATCCTCTCCCTACTCCACAGAGTATTCTCAAAATCCCACCTTGAAAGGCCCAGTGCAGCTTTCCATACAAACAGCACTGAACACTGCCCCCTCCCCAGCCCCCTTTCTCTTCAGGGGAGTTTAAAGAAACTCCCAGCTGGGCCCAGACAGTGAATATTTCAAGCTGGTGCTATTTTGGAACGGAAAATCTGCTCTGAAGTGTTTTCCAGTGCTCTTCAAAATTATTCTTGTGAGGTTTTGCAGTCATTAAGAGAAGCTTACAGAAGTGATGTGACTTGCCCAAGGTCACACGGTTAGGAAATGGCCCACCAGGATGCAAAAGAGGCCTCTGTGAACCCCGAACCGGTTGGAACCTACCCACCCTCCGCTCTTGAGAGGTCTGTGCCTCCGCCTCGCAGAGGAGACTGCACAATTCCGGAGAAAC
Source organism: Meles meles (assembly GCF_922984935.1). Classification (NCBI taxonomy): domain Eukaryota; kingdom Metazoa; phylum Chordata; class Mammalia; order Carnivora; family Mustelidae; genus Meles; species Meles meles. The sequence goes on from NC_060068.1 coordinate 100,117,430, forward strand.
CGCAGCTCCCGAGGCTTCCTGAGAGAGCCCAAGGAGAGAGGCAGCGGCGCCGAGCCGGCGCACTCAGTGGGTGGGAGAGGGTGGGGCGCGTCGTGGACCGAGCAGCAGCTCCCGCCCCGCAGGTAGAAGCTGGTCAAAATACCAGTGCGAGAGGGCAGCCCATCTGAAGCCGACCAGTAGCAGAGGCGCGGGTGGACTCATAAGCCAACCGGTCCAGTTATGGAGCAGATCTTAACTTTCAGGCGGCTCATCTCTCCCCCGCCATTAAAAAAAAAAAAAAAAAAAAAAAAAAAAAAGTCTTCCAAACTTCTGAGGCTATTAATTTAAATATATATATTTATTTATATTTATATTTATATTTATATAACACAGCAGGGAACTTTTCAGAAAGGAGATGGAGGCGGATATCGGGTTCTTTCCCGGGCCAGAAAAGCTGAAGGCTCTTACCTGCAGGAAACCTTGCAGCCCGCAAAGGCGCGTCTGTCTGGAGCGCTTCACTTCGGCGCGGGACGTTCACGGCCGCCGCCTCTGAAGCCCGGCTGGGCTCCGGCCCTGTGTTTTATACCACTATAGGCAATTAATATTGCATCAGCCGTATTTTAAATTTTCAAAACCCACAATATAATGTAATGGCATAAGGGCATTTATTATTAAAGGACACCCGATGGAGAAGGAGGTGGAGGCATCGCTGGGTCTGTTGCACTAGGCGGGGGAGAGGGGCTGAGGCCCAGGGGCTGGGGGCGATCCCCAGGTTTGCTTGTGCAGCAAAGGGGGTGCACCTTGCCGAGGGGAGACCAACTCTGCTCTGAATTTCAGGCCGGAGGTGATGACCCACTTCTCTTTGAAGACACAGAGGGAAAATGTGCTGACCACTCCTAGACTTGGAACATTAATTTTTAAGCGGTGAAGGTGTTTCTGCGGCTCACAAATAAAAAGGTTTCTTACTCCTTTTGAAGGGAGTGAGAGAGAAGGGAACTGCCATCTGTGGAGCACCTACTGTGCTCAAGGCGCCAGGCTAGGATCTTTGCAGCAGATCCATCATTTAGATCCCCACAGATAAGAAGAGACAGACCTTGGGGTAAGTTCTTGTGTGACAGTTTTAAATAAGTTTCCGACCCCAAAGGGGCCCCAGCGGACTCTGTCCCAACAAAGAACACTTTCCTCCCTCTTTGCATCTATCCACTCACTTCCTATCCACACATTTGAATCTTTTGAAATGTTTCATCTCAAACATGAAACACTACCAGATGCCTTAATAAATAACTTTACTTAATCTTGACAATAAACTTGTGAGGTAAATATTCGCCTCTTCATCCTACAGACAAGCAATCGAGGCTTTTAGAAAAGGTAAGAAACTGGCTTCAGGGTTATTCAGCCAATGAGTGGAAGTATTAGGGGCTCTTGTTCCCATCAGTCTGGCCTCAAAGTTTGCAGTGGGTCTGAATCAAAATGAGCAAACAGAGGCTGATAGATTGGCATGCAGGGAAGCGTTGGGGGGGGGGGGGGGGAGTGCCTTGTAACCCTGAGGTCCGGAGAAGAGCTGCCAGATCTCCCTAAAGGAGATCAGAGTGAGAAGGTGAGACCGCATGGAAGAAGGGAGAGATGGCCAGACACAGGCATACTGGAAATGAGAACACAGCCTGTATGGGCTCTTGCTTTTAAATCCTTTCCCAAACTAGTACTTCTTATCCTCCGAGAAAGAAAAGCACTGTGATTCGGGTTGAAAAATAAAGCATTTATTTTAGAAGTTCATTCAAGGGGTAAGGAGAAGAAAACTTAATATTTTATTTGTATCTATTTGGAGAACAAAACCAAAGGTCACACAGCAACACACAAATTACATGAAGCAACGAAAGATAAAATATGATGGGGCCAGAGAGACATGGGTGAGAAGGGTCCAGGCCAGCAGTCTGGCTCCTTTTCCACCCAAATCCATAAGTGAACCTCCACCGGGAGACACCCAAATAAGGGGGATGGAAAGAAGCAGAGTTAAATAAATAATAGGAAATAACAATGCTAACAACAATAATAAAATCACAACGAGGTTAGACGTGTTGGAAGGAGTTGCATATGATTCAGAGAAGTTACAAACACTTTTGAAAAGCCGCCTCTACACTGCGTTGGAAATCTGGCTGGAGAAATGAGCTGAGGTCAGAGAGTCCTCAATCAGTCCAGAGTTCTACCAATCCCCCTTGCTCTCCAGCAGGCAGTAATTACCCACTCAAACACCATCACATCAGGGAGGTTGGGCCCAAGCAGTTGCCAGCTGTTGTTTGCAACGAGGTATGCGATCCCATCATTTTCAGTCACTGAATTGGGCGCATCTTTTCTGGAGCCCAACTTACCGCAGAGAGCAGCTGCGATCTCAAAACTCCACAAACACTTTCCCTGAACCTAATCCATGCTACCTTAGAGAACTTACAACAAACCAAAGGATGAGATGGACAAAATTTAAGAGGGGGAAAGGAGTATAAGGCTATCCTTTGGAAACATACATGTATTTTATATACTCTAAATAAATCTCCAGTACATGTTTGTGCCCCAGTTAGACTTTGTATTATTATTTATCACTGCCTGCGCATCCTTTCAGCTTTTGTCTAATCGCGCTTAGCAAAGTGGCGCCTTCACCCCCAGAGTCGTGCAGTCGGGCCAATTCACCATCCCCTGCATTTGGGCCCCCGCCCTGAGGTCGCGCAGCCCAGCGCTCGAAAGCTATTTTCAGCACCAGGGACAGAGCTAGTCCCTCCAGTCCGACCTTTCATTAATTTTTTTCTTAGCGCCATAATTTTCTGGTGGGAACAGAAAAGAAAGAAGAGAAAGAGAAGGCTGGGACGCAACCAGGTGGGATAAAGGGGAAAGTCTGTGGCTTCGGGGGAGAGAGCCTGACCTGCCAGGAAACGTCTTGGGGTCCCCCATAACCATTTTCCCCCACCCCCACGCCGGGGTGGTGTACACTCAGCTCTCCCCGACCAGGACGCTGCGCTCCCCCCGCAGTCAGTGGACAGCCGAGTACTTCATTCGTTTCTGTTTCTGTCTCTGGTTGCAAAACCAGACCCTCACCACGTTCTTTTTAAGGTCCAGTTTCTCGGCGATGGCCGCGATCTTCTCAGATGAGGGCCGCGGCTGGATGGCGAAGTAGGCTTCCAATGAGCGCTTCTCCGGCGCCGCGATGGACGTGCGTTTGCGCTTCCGCTCGCTGCCGTTGAAGAGCTCTGGTTTGCTGTTTTTCTCTCGATAGGCGGCCTCGGCTTCCTCCAGCCAGGCCTGCAGCACGGGCTTGAGCGCGATCATGTTGTTGTGTGAGAGAGTGAGAGACTCGAACCTGCAAATGGTGCTCTGGCTGAGCGAGCCTACGCCGGGGATCTTGAGGTTGGCTAGAGCCGCGCCCACGTCCGCCTGGGTCACCCCCAGCTTGATGCGCCGCTGCTTGAAGCGCTCGGCGAAGGCCTCGAGCTCTCGGGGGTCTGACTCCACGTCGCTGAGGCATGCGGGCATGGCGCTGTGAGGCGCCACGGCATGTGGGTGACTCATGCCCATGGCCTGGTGCAGGTGGCCCATGGCGCCCAGGTGGTGCGGGTGGATCTGCGCCGGCATCACCGAATGCTCTGGGGCGCCCAAACCGCTCACGCTCAGCGTGGGAGAGATGTGCTCTAGCAGGTCGCCCTCGAGGCCCTGGTGCACGGCGTGATGCGGGTGCGAGGTGAGCGCGGCCGGGTGGGATATGGGCACGGTGGACGAAGTGGACGTGCAGGGCACGCTGCTCATGGTATGGTAGGTGGCGTCGGGCTTGAACGGATGGTTCTTGCCGTGGGAGACGATATCCACCGCCGCCAGAGCTTCGGCGCGTGCCAGCAGGCTCTCATCAAAGCTTCCAAATATATTACCCTGCAGCTGCAAGCGAGAAGGCGCACAGCACGGTCAGTGGGGAATACTGTCAACTCAGGATTAAAACACATTTTCAAGCAACCGAGATGCCTCTCCTCAAAGCCCAGGTCATAAAAATTAATACGGAGACAGAGGCTCTGCTGGAACAGACGTGTGGATCAGAGAGACATGAATGAGAGAGGGAGCGCGCCGGGAGAAAACGCGGGGGAGACAAGGAGAGAGGTTCAGACAGCGGCGATTGTTCTGGGCGACATGAAAAAAACATGAAGCTAGTGCCTGTCAAAAAATGTGCCTTAGAGCGGTAATTATGCTCCACTACGTACCTGCGGGGCTGGGAGACAGACTCGGCGCATGGCCTCGGAACCGGAGTGCAGGCTGGAGAATTTGGGTTCTTGAAGCACCGGGTGCATGCCGAAAGGCTGCTTGGCGTTCATGGCCATCATCTTCGCGCGCCTGGCAGGGAGGCAGCGAGGGACATGGATCAGGCTTGTCTCGGTCGCTCGCCGCGCTCCAAGTGAGCGCCGCTCAGCGCCCGCGCTCCCCTCGCCCTCTCGCTCGCTGCCTCCCCTCTCCCCCACCTGCTTCTTCACTCATCTTACAAGCAGCCTGCCAGGAAGGGCCCGGGCGCGCGCAGGCGTGCTCACGCGCCCGGGACTCGCAGGGGCGGCCCGGGAGGCGAGGCCAGGCGGCAGCTCTAGGCGCGCCTCTGTGAGCCCTCCACGGCCGCCCCCGCCAACAGCATTTATACCAACTAGCCTGGCCTGTCCAGGCCCGCCCCGCCCCGCCTGGCTCCAGCGCGGCCGACCTTCCGGATTCTTTCTTCTTCTTCGAGGACTTGTTTCCCCCAAAGTCTCAAACCTCTCTGTCCTGTCCCAACTCGGACTGCCCCCTCGAAGGGCAGCCCCGGGCTGAGCGGGGCCAGGAAGCTGACCTTACTACACACACACACACACACACACACACACACACACACACACACTCCCTGTCGGCCAGGCTGCCGCCAAACTGCCCATTTCCAGGGAGCTCCTGGCCCCACGCCCGAGAGGTCCATGAGAGTCCGGCCCCGCCGCTCAGCGAAGAGGCGCCTCCAAGCATCCAGACGGGCTCCAGGGAGGGCGAGGGGCTGCCAGAATGAGCCCCAGGTGACCTCAATCGCCCAGTGGGATGGAGATGGGGGAAGTAACTGCCCGCTTGGTTCTGGAGGCCTGAGGTTTCCTCCCCATGCTCACGGTTCTTGCCTTCGCTAGAGAAAGATAACTTGGTCCCCCTCCCCCTTTCCCCAACCCGTCAGTCAAAGGAAGCATCTTGAGTACTGTTTAGTAACAGTTCGGGGCTGCCCATCCGCCTTAGATGTCAGTCAGTACACTTATGCTGGGCTGCCAACGCTTAGGAGCCCCATTCCCCCAAAACAATAGCTACCATTTTTGAGCTCCTAATACGTGCTAGATTGTTTAGAGACTTAGCTCGTGGTATTCTCACACCCTACGGAGTTCGTACTATTACTCTGGTTTCAAGTTGAGGAGACCGAGGGTCAGAGGAGTTAAGTGATTCGCCCAAGATCACAGAGCTGGTTAGGAGCAGAGCCATTCACTCGCTCTTCGGTTACCCATTCCTCGAATTTTTACTGATGGCCTACTGTGTGTGAGGCGCCACGTCTGACTTCCCAGGCTCTTCACAATTCTGCACTTTGTCTTCCTCCCGTTTGGGAACGGAGTGCCCCTGGGGTTAGTGCCCCGCCCCGCCCCACACCCCCGCCCCCCCCCCCCTGCCTCCCCTCTGCTCTGATCCCCTCTCCTTCCTCTCCTTTCCCCGAGTTAGTAAACATCTTGAATAATGGATGGAGAGTCCTGGTTCCGGGTTCGGAGCGGAGCCCTGCTCGCCCAGCTGAGCCCACCTCTCCTCTGACGCCCACCCCGCCTCTGCTCTGGAGCGGCTTTTGGGTTTTGGGGTTCTCACCAGCCTGCGGGCTAGGCCTGCGCGCCCGCATGTGAGGGCCGGGTTTCCCAGACGTGAACATGGTGGTTGGGTGTGGAGGGGCCAGCCCTTGGCCTAAGAGGAAATCCTGCCTAGGTCTCGCTCCCCACAAGCATGGGCCCAGCAATCCGTCTTCTCCACATCACAGCCAGCCCCTCAGCAGGGGTGCCAAAGGCCAAGGGCTGCCCTCTAAACCAAGCCTCCGTTCCCCGGACTGTAAAATGGCGTCTGTGCTACTGTTTGCCTTCCTAGGTTCTGGTGAAGGTGTTGTGAACTAGAGAAAGGAAGCACTGAGCGCTCAGCAAACCTCATAGCCTGATGCTTTGGGGAACAGGTTTTGCCCTCAGATTCAGCATGCATCTCTGCCTCTTGCAGAAAAGGCCACCAGCCACCTCATACCTTATTGTACTGTAGTCTCCATATGTGTTCAATGGAGGAATCACTTCTCCTCCCCTGACTGCTGCGAGCAATGCACTGAGATAAGCATTCGGCACAGTGCTTGGCGCACTGAAATCCAGAAATAAATCTTCATTCCCCTCTTCCTCTTTCACCTTATAGATAAAGCATTTGGGAGCCAGAGTGGCCTGAGTAATCTCCCCAGAGAATAGTTAGTCTGGAGGAGCAAACTGGTTCTCTGTTGTCCTTCCTTTATTCAACACCTGCTTTGTGCCAGATTCCGTGCAGAGGACTGGGACACAGATGTGAACCAGACTCCACCCCTGCCCTCACGGAGTCACCAGTCTGAAATCTACTGCAGGAAATGGACGGCAATCTCGCTCTGCAGTGGAAACAATGATGTAGATTCAAGAAACAGAGCAAGGCTGGTGGGATTCTTGAAACACAGAATGCACACCAGAACTGTGGGCCTTAGGAGGGCTGGGGTTTAGACATCATTTTAAATATTGGGCCTTACGTGACCATAGCTGGGCCTCAGTTTACCCACAAGAAGAGGGCTGGACTGGATAGTAAGTACTTCCAACTCCAGCCAAATACTACCATTCTAGTTAATTTAAATAAAACACATTTGGAGGCACCTGGGTGGCTCAGTTGGTTAAGCTGTTGACTCTTGGTTTGGGCTCAGGTCCTGATTTCAGGGTTCTGGGATGGAGCCCTGCCCAATGCATTGGAATCTGTGCTCAGCAGGAAGTTTTCTTGTGGATTCTCTCTCTCCCCCTGCCACTGCGCCTTCCTCCCCTCCTGTTCTCTCTCTCTCTAAAATAAATAAATCTTTTTTTTTTTAAATGAAATGCATGTTGATTAAGTCAAGAGCTTCTTTCCAAGGACCCATAGCTTCCCAGAAGTTGAATGCGGCATTATTTGATTATTTCACCAACATTTAGGATCACCCACTCTTGTTCTCTGCCCAGTGCAGGAAGGCAAAAAGGAGAAAGAAAGGTGGGAATGGTGGATCCTCCAGGGAGAAAAATTTGTAACTTGCCTGACCCTGTGGTACCCTAAGACCCACACTCACTTCATCATATTCTAGTTGTCTATGAAGCTGAACCCCCAGAAACAGAAGGACAAGCCCATCCGCATCCAACCTTCCGGGCTTTGCCCCTCAGGGGCCTGGGAGACTTGCCATGGTTGAGGTCAGGCAGGGGTCAGAGCCAGAGCAAGATTAACTGGCCCCCTCAGGCTTCCCGTGCTGACCTTCAGCTCACCAGCCCCCATTCTAGCATCCCCAGGCCTTAGAATCACAAATCAAAAACCACTCTTGCATCAGGTAACCTGTGTTCTCTGGGTTTTTCTCATCCTTCCCTTCAAGAAGGTCTACTGACATCTCCACGTCCTCATATCAGGGAGATCATATGATAGTTGTCTTTCTCCAATTGACTTATTTCACTAAGCATGATACCCTCTAGTTCCATCTACGTCGTCGCAAATGGCAAGATTTCATTTCTTTTGATGGCTGCATAGTATTCCATTGTGTATATATACCACATCTTCTTTATCCATTCATCTGTTGATGGACATCTAGGTTCTTTCCATAGTTTGGCTATTGTAGACATTGCTGCTATAAACATTCGGGTGCACGTGCCCCTTCGGATCACAACGTTTGTATCTTTAGGGTAAATACCCAGTAGTGCAATTGCTGGGTCATAGGGTAGTTCTATTTTCAACATTTTGAGGAACCTCCATGCTGTTTTCCAGAGTGGTTGCACCAGCTTGCATTCCCACCAACAGTGGAGGAGGGTTCCCCTTTCTCCACATCCTCGCCAGCATCTGTCATTTTGTACCCCTGGGGATAAAAATACATTATATGTTTATAAAAAAAAAGAAAGAAAGAAAGAAAAAGAAAGGATGAATACCCAACTTTTGTAGCAATGTGGATGGGACTGGAAGTGTTTATGCTGAGTGAAATAATTCAAGCAGAGAGAGTCAAGTATCATTTGGTTTCACTTATTTGTGGAGCATAACAAATGACATGGAGGACATTGGGAGATGGAGAGGAGAAGGAAGTTGAGGGAAATTGGAGGGGGAGGCGAACCATGAGAGACTATGGACTCTGAAAAACAACCTGAGGGTTTTGAAGGGACCGGGGTGGGAGGTTGAGGGAACCAGGTGGTGGGTAATAGGGAGGGCACGTACTGCATGGAGCACTGGGTGTTGTGCAAAAACAATGAATACTGTTACGCTGAAAAAATTAATTAATTTTTAAAAAAGAAGGTCTACTGACAGCTCTATACAACCAGCAGTAAGGTGACACCCTTCCTTAGGGACCAGTCCTTCTGAGAAGGCCCTAGAGAGAGAGGAGATAAGGTAAACACCACATAGGAAAGAATGAGAAGGAGAACCATGAACACTCTCTTTGCAAACCATTTCTGTCCAAGCAAGTCCAGGAAAGCAAACTAGTTGGGTGTGTAAAGGGGAAGACTGGGACACAGGTAAACTGGAGAGCAAATGCCCCATCCTTCCCCCCAACCCCAGTATTACATTACAATTAAAATTCACATGCACGTGCCCCCCACACAACGCCACATAACAAAATCTGTCTGATGGTCCAAGTAGGGATGCCACGAACTTTATGAAAGTGACACTAAAGGGGCCCTTTCCTCATCCTGCAATCATTTCAGAATACCTACTGACAGCTGGGTCTTGTGATAGTTTCTGCAGGCACAGAGCACCCTGCTTTAAGAGCTTAGCGTCTGGGGCGCCTGGGTGGCTCAGTGGTTTAAGCCGCTGCCTTCGGCTCAGGTCATGATCTCAGGGTCCTGGGATCGAGTCCCGCGTCGGGCTCTCTGCACTGAAGGGAGCCTGCTTCCCTCTCACTCTCTCTGCCTGCCTCTCTGCCTACTTGTGATCTCTCTGTCAAAATTAATAAATAAAAAATCTTTAAAAAAAAAAAAAAGAGCTTAGCATCTGGTGGGAACCAAAAATTGCCGCATGTAACTCTAAACCAGAAAGGCAAAGCACTGTGTCCCCCTGAAGGACTAGCCCTGGGGGGGATGCTGGGGCAGAGGCATTTTCCTGTGGGCCAGAGCTTTTCAACTTCAGCAGGAACAGGAATCATCTGCAGCCCTTAGGATCCCGCATCCTAGAACCACACAAGAGAGATTCTGACCACAAAGGCTGAGGTACTTCCTCATAAGCATTCATGATTTGCATGAAGGTGACCTGGGACCCTCAGCTTGAAAACCTTGCTCCGGAAACTTGTTACCTGACATTTTTTTTTTTTTAAGCCCTGACCTAATTATGTAAGATTTGCTAAGACTCAAAGAGATAGTTTCTCTTCTTGGAGTCTTTTGCATCTTCCTCTGTTATCTGTTCAAGAACATGATGTTTTAACGTCTCAACTCCTTGAAGGACCCTGGGACTTCTTTTTTTTTTTTTTTTACCCTGGGACTTCTTTAAGGATGGGTCCTATTTGTCCCTGTGTCTCCAGTGCCTATTTCGACAGGCCAGGCACCATATAGGAGCTTAATATAATAATTTGCATGGAATGAATGAACGCATGAATAATATCCTTCCCAAGATTCCGGCAGTAGGATGATGGTGACAAGAAAAAACAAGAAAAAATGGTGGTGATGATGACAAGATGATGGTGGCAAGAAAAAACAGTTATGGATGGCCGGGCTCTAGGCTATATGCTTTAGACAAGAATTACAGCTGGATCTCCACATCAGGACTTCGAGACTGGTATTATTTCTCCATTTTCCAGATGAGAAAACTGAGGCACAAAGAGACTGAATTCTCCAAGGCATTGGAGACATTTAAGCCTGGTAGGGTAGGCATTAGAACCCAGGTTTCTCTAACTTCTGAGCCCACGTTTTAACTAATGTCCTGGGCTGGTACCAGTTTCCCCGCCCTCCAAGCACAAAGGCTTAGCCTGGAATGGTGAGTCGGGTTTACTTCTCTCCCAGAAGGTTGGCGGCCTCTACCCTGAGGCACAGAGGCTGGCCCTGCTCCAGGCACGCTTCCTGCAGAGACCACCTGCAGAAGCAGCAGCTCCCTGGTCCCACCTCCATCCCTGGCGGAGCTCCACCTCGGGGTGGGGGGTGGGGAAGGAGGAAGAAGGGGAGGGGTGGGAGATGGCCCGATAGGACCGCCCGAACTCAAGATGCCATCGCGGGGAGGCAGCTGGCGGGGCTGCCGGGCCAGGTGTTCGCAGCCGCCCGCCTCGCCTTCCTCTCCTTTTCTCTCGTCTCCTTTCACAAACTTCTCACATGTACCCGCCGCCTGCGCAGCTGCTGCCGGCCTCGCCTGTCGGCCGCTCGCCTCGCATTGTCTGCTCGGACTCAGAAGATCCGAGACGCCCAGAGGGACTGGGGAGCCCGAGGCCGAGCACCCTTGAGGGGTCCGCACGCCCCAGCCTTCCTCTTGCTCGGCGTCCCTGCCCAGTCCCTGCCCACCGAGCTCTGGCCCTCTCTCAGGAGGGCTCCAGGCAGGTCCCTGACTCCTTACTGCTTCACTTTTCCGCACCTGAAAAATGAGGGGACCAAGCCAGGGATCTCCTAGAGCCTTTCGCTATCATGCATTCTTTCACTGAACACAATTATAGAGCATCTACTGTGCGGCTGGCAGCCACGATGTTAGCAGGTAGGAATTCAGCTACAAACAAGACAGCCCCCCCCCCCCCCTTACCCTTACCCCTGTAGAGCCCACAGAGGATTCCTGGAATCCTCTACTTCTAGTAGCTGTGTAGGAACAGGGTTGCCTTGGCCCAAAACGGATGAGTGAGGCCCCAAATTTTCTGGGTTTAGTCTATGATCAAGGAGACCCAGTCAGTAGTTTGGATCTAACACACCTGTGCCCCAAACACACTTCCTAATAAGTTCTCACACTTAGCCCTTGGCTTTTTCATACTCTCCCCAGCTCTGGACTTTAGAATATCTCTGTCCTTGGCAGCATGGCCAGCTCTGTGCTTGTCCTCAAAAATCTGGACCCCGTAATCACATGGTCCTATTCCTGGCCCATGAAGACTGGTTTTGCCTTTCTCTTTTCCAGTTCATAGCTCTCTTTGAGCTCAAAGTCATAAAGTCAATCCCCAGGTCACCAAGCTGGTTGTCTCCTCTTCCCTGACCCAAGGATTAGGCTCTTATCCAGTCAGTTTGGTTGTGAAGAGGCCGCAAGGGAAAAAGTCTGGATTCGGACATGGATATGTAGCTAACCAGCTATGAGACCCTGGACAAGTCACTCATGGGCTGTGGTGGGCCTCTGGTTACTCAGGACTGCAAGAGGCTTGGTGAGGCAGGATTGGCCTTTTCAGTGTGGACATGTCAAAGTTCTCTATGTGTGGCTCTTGGAAAGGTGGTGCAGGTCAGATCCATCACCATAAATGGAAGCCAAGCTCTAATGGTTCTGCAGGGTGTTCTGCAAACCAGCCAGGAAGCTCTGTTGTTTCATGTATCCATCAGGTGCTTGCCAAGCACTTCCTCTGTGCTGGGCACCTGCTAGGGCTGGGGATACAATGATAAACAAGGGCTACATGGTCCCTGCTTTAAAAGCTTAGAATATGGCTGTTGTCTTATTCATTCCTCACAATAACTCCCCAGAAGTGAAATATTGTTCCACCTTTTCTTTATGGATGAGGGAAATGAGTCTCAGAGAGGTGAAGTAACTTGTCTGCCAATGCACAGCTCATTGTTTCCTGAGATCTTTACTCGGTCTTCCTGGCTGTGTGCATTATGTGAGTTAATCCTAACAGCCACCCTAGCTATGGTGAGGGTACTGTTACTACGTCTGTTTCACAGAGAGGACTGCCAAGGGCTCAGAGAAGTTGTGTTCCTTGAAGCACCAGGGAAATAAGCATCAGGATTAGGATCTGAACTCAGGTCTGCTGCCCTAAACTGTGGGCTTTCTGACCCACACCAGGCACCCTTCAGGAAAGGGGCTGAAACTTCCTGCAACTTGTTCACTTCCCCTTCAGTCCCCTGGATGAAACAAAGAGAAGCAGAACCATTAACTAGTGTCTGTACATTAAAAAGAAGGAGGGTAGGAAAGTGAGGAGGAGGAGTGGGGGGAATGAAGAGGAGGGTGTAGAAGGAGGAAAAGAAGGAGGAGAAGGAGGAAGAGGAGGAGGAGGAAGAGGATGGGAAGGAGAAAGAAAAGTAGCAAAGAAAAAGAAAAAGGGAAAACAAGCAAAGGCTTTGCTCCCATCAGGGGGGAAATCGGCGTCTTGTCGCCTAGCTCCATGCCCTGATTTATGATAAAAAATTTAGAGGAAATCATTTATATTTTAAAGGATCTAAATAGCTGCATGAAAGTTTTATCTAAAGTGCTACTGTATTTATAGGCAGTTCTTCCATGCTGGAGGTAATTAATAGATGTATAAATCGCAGGGCTCCGAGCTCCCCTGCCCGGCAGGGCTGGATGGCGGCGCGGGCCTTGGCACTTGGGAACGGTGCGGAAAGGGGAGGCAGCTGGAGAGAGACCCGCGCCATCCCCGCCTTCCACCCAGCCCCGCCCTTGGGGAAGGCTTTGCTGGGACCCCAGAACTAATTCACCCCAGCGTAGGGGATGCAGTTGGAAAGTGGAAGTTGAGCTGCAGTTCCCAGCTGCCCAACTCCTGGTCCCCTTCACGAGTTTGTCGCTAGAGAGCTGTAGTGCGGCCCTCCTTCCCTCTTGCCCGCCCCCAAGCCAGCGCCAGGGAATTTGCTGGCCATGCTCCGGCCAGCCCGTAAGTCCCAGAGGCCTGGGTAGGCGAAGTCCTGGGCTTCCTCACTCCCCCACCCCAACTTTAGCCCAAGTCCCATTTCTCTCTCTGTGCCCCCTGCTCAAGATGCCAGGTGCTTGTTTTGTTTTGGAAAAGGAAGCCAGTTGTGAGAGGCTGACAGCTCTCGGCTTACTTTAATTAAGGCTGTGAAATATTGATGGTTTTGGCTCTCTCTGTGGCTGCCACACCTTACAGGCTGGGAGAGCAGCCCAGGGATGAACAAGTTAAGGTAGGCCAGATGGTTTCCCTTCAGAAACGCCATTCAGACCTACCGAGGTGTCACTGCCTGAGATCATCACTGGGCCTACATAATTGATGGATCTCCTGAACGTGAAAAATAAAAATCTACCAAACTGGAAAGAAACAGTGAGGATTCATTCGGTTGAGGAGAGGGTGGGCCTGTGTACTGGGCTGAAGGTGGATGGGGTGTGGGTAAATAGCAGCTACCTTGGCCCTTTTCTTTCATTGGGTTCCTCCCAGCTGGGCCATATTGAGCCATTCTCTGTCAGGATATAGCACAGAAAGAACCCTCCCCATTTAAACACCCTCCTTTAGCTTCCTTGGGGGACTAAGAGCAGGCATTCCTCAATGAGAAGAAACTATACATCTCCCCTTTTATTTTATTTTTATTTTTTGAAGGTTTTTATTTAAGTTATCTCTACACCCCTTGTGGGACTCAAACTCACAACCCTGAGATCAAGAGCCACATACCTGTTCTTCCAACTGAGCCAGCCAAGTGCCTCATCCATCTTCCTTTTTAAAGTCCTTTAATTTCTTATGCTCTGATTAAGTACCCCCAAAAGTGCATTTAAAAGAAACTTACACACTCACCTCTTTACTCCACCATTAAGTCTGAGCTAGAGGATGAATGTGTGTCTGTGTTTTTCTGCTGGTCCTGTGGCTCTAAACAACACTACAAAGGAGTTGCCATCCTGGCACATCAAGATATTTTGATCTAGTGGATTCATGCTTTGATGGGAGTTGGAAGGGGGTGTGTTGGTGTTGTTTGTGGTGGTGTAGTCGTGGTGGGAGAGACTCCGTCTTCCAAGACCCATGTCCTCCATGTGCATGGGCAGGGGTGAAACATTATTTTTGATATATGATGACCTTGCCATTGACACATTTTAATGTGTCAGTCCAGAAGGGTGTTACGGACAGTTGCTTCTCCTTACTAAAATTCATCACATTACAAACAAAATACTATCAATTATCCTCTGCCCCATTCTATTTCTTCCCAGCATATTTAACCATAATTTATTATATTTCTCAAACATTGTTTTTCTAATATAACAGAAAGGACAATGAAGATCTGGCTCTATTCCTGGGTTCAGAATCCAAGTTCTAGTAGATTAGAAATACAGAGAACCTTGGGGCGCCTGGGTGGCTCAGTGGGTTAAGCCTTTGCCTTCGGCTCAGGTCATGATCCCAGGGTCCTGGATCCTGGGTCCTGGGATTGAGTCCCACAGCGGGCTCTCTGCTCAGCAGGGGGCCTGCTTCTCCCTCCCCCTCTGCCAGCTTCTCTGCCTACTTGTGATTTCTCTCTATCAAATAAATAAATAAAATCTTGAAGAAAAAAAAAGAAATACAGAGAACCTGGAAGCTCTTCTCTCACATGTTTTTCTCTCTGTGAAGATGACAGTTCATCTATTTCTTCCGCTCTAGCATCCTACTTCCTGAACAGGGGCAAGATTTTGCATGCAATTTGCAACTCCGTCTTTCAGAATTCGAACAAGATCAGGTCTTGGAAGGTAAACAGAAGGATCTGGAAGTGAACGTCATATTCAAAGCGCTGTACACAACACAATATGGTAGGTGACACTGTCAGATTTCACTTCACGTTTATAACCTCCTTTTCTCCCAAAGAGCGTGTGTCGCACAGAACCAGCCAGTTTCAGGGTGGCAGGACAGGATCGCATCCTTTCTGAATAAGCGGTAAGCATTTGATAACTGCTATCAGCAGAGTGGAGTGTGTAGAGTGGCTGTGTGATAGGGAATGGTGGGTCGGTGGGTCGGAGGGGGAGGGGAGGTCAGGGAAGCTTCCTCTGAGTTGCTAAGACCTGAATGAAGGGAAGGAACTGTCCATGTGACAATCTCTGACAAGTTTACAAAGGCAGAGTAAGTGGAGCACTCCAGGCTGGGAAAGAGGTTGTGTGTTCAAAGACCAGGAGGAAGGACACTCTGCAGGGCCCAGGGAACAAGGGAAAGGAAAGGGATGAGTTTGGAGAGGGAAAGGGATTAAATAGGGCCTTATGAGCCATGGTAAGAAACTGGTGCTTTGTTCCAAGAGCAGTGGAAAGTTTTAAGTAGGGGAGTGATAAGCATTTTGATAACAGTCTCCTAAAAGGGAACACAACCTACCAGGCACAGAGCAAGGAGGTCTTCCAGGAAAAAGTGTTACTCTTGCTGTTCCCTCTGTCTGGAATGCTCTTCCCGCAGACGTCATGTGGCTCACTTGCACGCGGCCTTCAGACGTCAGCTCAAAGGTCATCTTCCCAGGAAGCCTTCCCAAAACCTTCTAGTTACTATTTCAGCTATCTCTTCCCTCTCACATTGTCTCTGCCCTTCTCAGCTTTGTCTCCATAACACTCATTATCTTAGAAACTTCATAGTCCTATTGACTTTCTTAATAGTTTGTTGTTTATTTTGCTAACAGAATGTAGTTTTGATGGAGGCAGGGGCTTGGCTTTAGCCATTTCCACTTACCTTGTGTCACAAACACTGCCTGAGCTAAATAAATGTGCATGGAATCAATGAACTAACTGAGCTGAGTTTTGACAACATCTGGTTTAAAACAATGACACTACGAGTGCCATTGGTGAGCCATCTATTTGGGTCCCCTCATTCAGGGGGACCACAGAGTCATTTTGTCATCTTGGAAGGTATGAAAGGGAACATGGGTATCAACCTTGTCTCAGACTGTGCTCCCCATGATTCTGCTCATCATGCTAAGCCCATTCCCATCTCCGAGTCTTTGTCTTCATGTTCCTCTACCTGGAATGTTATCCTCCCATTTCTTCCCCTGGCCAGCTCGTCCTTGTCATTCAGTTCACAGGCTGCCTCATCAGAGAGGCCCTCCCTGGCCTTCCCTGACTACCCAATCAAAAACTACCTCCATATACCCCATCCCCCCAACTGGTCGCTTTCTACCCCATTATTCCGTTCTTGTTTTTCAACCTAGCACTTAGCACGATCTGAAAACTACTTCTCCCTTGACTTGTTCATGTGTTTGTGCCCCACGTGTTTTCGCTGGAACATAAGCTCCATGAAAGCAGACCTGGCCAACCTTGCGTTTCATGGAATCTCCAGTGCCCAGCACACAGGGCGGTGCTCGAAATGCGTGTTGAATGAATGCATAAATGAATAAACAAGTCAGACAAGCTAACGTTGGCCAAGAGCCGCAGAATGAGTGACTGGCATTGCCCAGGAAACCCAATTCCCAGTTCCCTCCTCCCCTTTAGACTACATTGCCTTCCCGATGTATGTGGGAAAAGATAACTGAAAAGATATACAAGAAGAGCCGGAACTTTTCTAAGCCCACACTGAAGGGGAAATGCTGAGCTCTTGTGGAGGAAAAAGGAAGCATGTCCTAGCTTTGGGAGGATCACTGCTTCCATTGTTCATCTGAGCCTTTGGGTCAATAAAGCAGATTTCTGACATCATAAAGCCAATTAAGACAAAAAAAAAAAAAAAAAAACATACACAAAACTTGACACTGGCTATGACATGACTGTTCCATTGTACAATCTGATCGAGGAAATGTATCTAGGATTACCCAGACAGTCAATTATTCATGAGCTAAACGTCCAGGCATCAATTACCTGGCTTGAGGCTCTTATTCATTAAGGAGATTGAACAGCCCAACTTAACAAAGCAGGAAAAAGTTGCTAAGTAACAGAAGTTACCTGACCAGCCTGCAACACTGCAACTTCCACAATATGAGTCTTTTCATGGCAAGAAAGGGCCCTAGGATCACCAGCACCAGAGATCAAGTGGTAAGCCCCAGGGGGACTAGTTTCAGCTTCGGCAAAGGGAAGGGAGCTCAGCGGCTGGGAGCTTGATTTAGACAGCTGGAGCAGTGGACAAGATGTAAGCTAAGTTCCCTTTACCAAATGAGGGGGATATTTACCAAGAGGAATAAGAATATTTCACAACACATACTAGTCAACATTTTAGTTGAAAGTCAAAGATGTCTCTCTAGCATATAATTGAGCAAAAGTAGACTGCAAATATAACAACAAGTCCCCTGGGTGATACAAATTCTTAGAATTCCTCTTCAAGGGGTGCCTGAGTGGCTCAGTGGGTTGAACCCCTGCCTTCGGCTCAGGTCATGATCTCAGAGTCCTGGGATCCGGGGATCGAGTCCCCACATCGGGCTCTCTGCTCAGCGGGGAGCCTGCTTCTCCCTCTCTCACTGCCTACCTCTCTGCCTACTTGTGATCTCTCTCTCTGTCAAATAGATAAATAAATAAGGGATGCCTGGGTGGCTCAGTTGGTTAAGCGGTTGCCTTCGACTCAGGTCATGATCCCAGCATCCTGGAATTGAGTCCCACATCGGGCTCCTTGCTCGGCAAGGAGCCTGCTTCTCCCTTCGCCTCTGCCTGCCACTCTGTCTGCCTGTGCTCACTCTCTCTGAGAAATAAATAAATAAAATCTTTAAAAAAAAAAAAAATAAATAAGATCTTTAAAAAAAAATAATTCCTCTTCAGGTATCCATCTGAGAGTCAGTCTAAAAATCATTCTAAGGATAAGAAAAGGTATAAATAGGATACAAAGTTTATATAGAGGACACAGAGCTTTATATACCCAGCCTAATTAACTCTCCTTCGGAAAACTTGTTCCACTACAGATAAAACTGTAGTTCCCTTGGCTACTACTTCTAGTACTTATCTGTATTACTTTTACAATCAGAAAAAAAAAAGACCCAAGTGTTCTCAGATTTGGCCATACAGATCGTGAGGGAAGGAGTTTCTGTTCGGGACTTGAAGAGAATATAGCGGTTGACACAGGGTTTTCCAAAAATTAGGGTGTATTACCACACCCAGTGTATTGTTTCAGGACATAGTGTGAGGTAGGCAGACCAGTTACGTAGTTTGCAGGGCCCAGTGCAAAATGAAAATGTAGATCCCCTTGCTCAAAAATAATTAACAATTTCAAGATGAGAGGGGCACGTGGGTGGCTCAGTTGGTTAAGTGACCAACTCTTGATTTCAGCTCAGGTCATGATACCAGGGTCGTGGGATAGAGCCTGCATCAGGCTCCAAGCCTGGTGGGGAATCAGTCTGAGATTCTCGCTCCCTCTCTCTCCACCTCTCCCACCACCCTCCAGGATAAATAAATAAATATTTTTTAAAAAAAGAAAGAGAATTTCAAGATGGCAGCAACAGAACATTACACCAAGCACAGGGCCCTTCCCAGCGCCGAGCCATCAAACCAGCCCTGGGCTGGCTGGGTTAAGAACACAGGCTTCCAGGTGAGGCAGACTCCAGTATGAGCCCTGACTTCACCTTTACTAGCTGGAAGGCCTTGATGAGTCTTCATTTTCTCAGAGATAATAATAGGAACAAAATGAGGATGAAGTGAGACCACGCCTGGCACATGCCAACCACTCCACAGGGGATAGTTCTCTCTCATGCTGTGGAAATATCAAGGACAAGTTAGCGACAGTGGAGCAGGGCCGCTGTGGGCCTGCTGTTAAGCATCTGCATGGGGTAGCTTGACTCACGCACGTGAACTCCAAAATAGGGCAAGCCGCAACTGATGGACACTTCGTTCTCTCTGCCCGTGGCTGTAACCTGGTCTGGTCCGTGGAATTCCTTTCTTCCCACAGCTATTAGCACCTGAGAAGGGCCTGAGTTGGGTTGGTGTGAATATTTCATGTGAAGTGAGGCTGCTGCAAGTTTGACAACTGAGGTTTGTTCTGAGCCAACATAATCTGGCTCCTTCATTCGTTCATTAAACACTTTGATGGTCGTTCGCTGGCACTGGGAGAGCAGATACATCACAGGCAGTTCCTATCCTGGAAAACACTGCCGTGATCCTTCGAGGGACTGACTTGTTTTCATCTTTTTAGGTCTCAGCTCAGATATCAGCTCCGCAGACAGGCCTTCCTCTCTGCCTTCCCTACAGAAGACTGCCAATGACTGTCTCATCGCCCCGTCCAGTGCCTTCATAGAACCTGTTGACTCATTTGTCAGAAACAGAGCTGGTATCTTGTGCGTTCTGTAACTCTAGAATGCAGAGGAAGTCCTGGCTTGCAGTAGGAACACAGTCCATATTTTTCAATAAATTAGTGAACAAAGGAGTACAGAAATTGGATGGTGCTGTGGGAACACAGAGAAGGAGCAAATTGTTCTTGTCTGAAGTTGTTGCCAATGGCTTCCCAGAGAAGGTGCCATCTCAGATGAGTCTTAAGAGACGAAAAGGAGTGAGAGAGGCAAACAAAGGTGGGTGGATGCTCTAGACTGAGGGGAACAGCATGTGCCAAAGCAAGAGACCCAAGAGAGTTCAGGGACTGCAGGTGTTTTAGTGGAGCCCAAAGGTAGGGTGCAGGTCACAGGAGGGCAGGAATTCGGCCCAGAAGCTGGAGTGGGAACCAGATCACTGAAAGCATTAGATGGCTAAGGAAGGGGAGTCTTACGCCGGAGGCAGTCCAGCAAACCCCATTTATCTGCCTGCTCAGTGGCCAGCACGGAACCAAGTGCAATGGGTACAGCAGTAAGACATCCATAGTCCCTGACCTCAGAGAGCTTACCCTCTAGCAGAGAAGACAGACATGACACAAATATAGTGCTTTATTACTCCATCATTGAACAAAGACTACTGAAAGATCAAATATTATAGGGTGGGGTGAGAATCCCTAATAAGGATCTCTGATCTGGGTTAGGGTTTGGAGAAGCCTACCCTTTTTAAAAAATATTTTATTCATTTATTAGAGAGAGAGGGAGAGCGCTCAAGCATGACTGGGTGAGGGGGAGGCAAAGGGAGAAGCAGACTCTCTGCGGAGCAGGGAGCCCAATGTAGGACTCGATCCTAGGACTCTGAGATCATGACCTGAGCCGAAGGCAGATGCTTAACTGACTGAGTCACCCAGACGCCCAAACCTTCTCTTTTTGACTCTCCAGTCAGGCCTGGAAAAATCCATTGTTTGCTGTTAAAAATCAACTTAAGTGGCACCTGGGTGGCTCAGTGGGTTAAGCCTCTGCCTTCGGCTCAGGTCATGATCTCAGGGTCCTGGGATCGAGACCCACATCGGGCTCTCTGCTCAGCAGGGAGCCTGCTTCCCCCTCTCTCTCTGCCTGCCTCTCTGCCTACTTGTGATCTCTGTCAAATAAATAAATAAAATCTTTAAAAAAAATAAAAATAAAAAATAAAAAATAAATAAAAATCAACTTAAACTACATGCACTAATGAGAAAAAAACCTCACATATATACTGAGGATTTCAGTGAATCCATGCCCAGAGAGATTGATTTGGTTTATTTATTTATATAATTTTTATAATTTTATATATATATAATTTATATATATAATTTATATAATATTTTAAAGCATGCAAAATATTATTATTATCTGCTATTATAAACACATAGCATGAAGACATGCATGGGAATGAGAAAAACTAAAAGCAGTCTAGTGCCTCCCTTGGGGCTTGGAGTCAAGTTTGGAGTAAAAAATACTACTGGAGGGGCGCCTGGGTGGCTCAGTGGGTTAAGGCTTCTGCCTTCGGCTCAGGTCATGGTCCCGGGGTCCTGGGATCGAGCCCTGCATCGGGCTCTCTGCTCAGCAGGGAGCCTGCTTCCTCCTCTCTCTCTCTGCCTACTTGTAATTTCTGTCTTTCAAATAAATAAATAAAAATCTTTAAAAAAAAAATACTACTGGAGAGGTTCAACTTCATTTATAATGGTTTATTTCTCAGCTGGGTATAGATATATGGGTTAATTTTATTCTCCATATCTTTTCATATTTTTGAAGTATCTCACTTTTTAAAAAATAAAGTTAACTGAAATCTATGTTAAGTATTTTTTAATAGTCATCATTACCACAAAAGAGATTGTAACAGGAGCGCCTGGGTGGCTCAGTCCGTTAAGCGTCCAACTCTTGATCTCAGCTCTGATCTTGGTCTCAGGTTTGTGATTTCAAGCCCCATGGCTTCAAGACAGAGAGAGAGATTATAGCATCTTTTCTTTAAGACAGAATAGGAAATGAAAGTACGTATGCAGTACCCATTTTATCACATATTACAGAGTAAGTAAACAAAGTCCACAAATGTTTTTATTAGGTCAAAAACTCTCCCCCATCCTAATTTCTTTTCAGAGATTCCGCATGTAAAACAAGAAGTAAGTAAAGTAAAGAGTCTTAGCTAAGATGCTTTAGGGACTGGCTGGACTTCTTGCAAATTCCGTTTATCTTTATTTGGGAAAGAGGCCACCAAAATGAAAAACAATCCAGAGAAGGCAGAAGGAGCTAGAACCTCACATTCTCACCAACAGTGCCAAAAGTCCAGGCGCCAGTGAAACAGCACCATGATCGATGGCTAAGTGCATGGGAATGGCTGGTCTTCTGACCCATTGTAAATGGCTTTCAGTGGTACTCCTCTGAAAGGACACCTGGACTTGTGTACATCTCTGGACACTGCGACCAAGGTCAAAGTTGGTGTAGGGTGGAAGAATGGGCTTCCTTGTTTCAGAATGTTTCTTCATGAGCCCATGGTGGGTCTCTGTGGCAGTTTAAAAATAGCCAGGGAGGAGTAACTAGACTGGCAGACAGTTATTGATCACTCAGCAGAGTGCTGGCAGCTGTCACCAGGCCAGAAGAATAGAGAGACCGTGTACCTGCCCTCCCCTGGCAGAACACATTTCCCCAAATCCTTATCAGAGATGCAGAACTAAAAGCTCTACCTAATTTGCTACCTCAGCAGCACAGTGTCTGATAATATTCTCTGATGAATGGAGATAAATAGTGTTTGGAAGGTGGACAGTGCTTTCTAGATTGACAGCCCAGTTCTAGGAGACACAAAGGCATCAAGCCATCATCTGAAGTGGAAGTCTATAAAACCATCAGTAGTGGTGGCTCTTTTCCACCCTAGACATGTTTCTATGCTAAATCCATCCATCCATCCACCCATCCATCAAAACACGGCTCAATGTCTATCTGTGTCAGATTCCATTTCAAGTTATGGGATATGAAAATGACCAGGATTCAGGGCTGGAGGAGCACACAATCAACGTTGACTGCATACCTGCTGAGAAGAGAACCCGGCACTAGAGTTCCTAGGGAAAAATTCTCACTCCCAGCTGTATCACGTGATATGCCAAGTGAATGAGACGATGAGCTCAATGGTGAAACTCAATGCTGAAGGCCAGACAGTCTTGTCCAGGAATGGCCAATACATTTGTTATATCCCTGTGTTACTTATATTCAACGGGTGACGGCTATCTGGAACACTGTAAGAATAACTCTGAAGGTAAGTTTGGGTGCTGGGAAAGAATACTGAGGTTAATTAGTGATGTCTGTTGCAAGCGAAGAATATAGGAGTGACTGCACATACTGGCTTTCTCTGGGGCAGTGGAAAGACAACAGGCAAGAAGCCTATACAGAGAGACTCTGATTTTTTTTCTACCAATAGCTGTGCCCCTTAGGCAAGTGAGCTACTTTCTCTCTGTTCCCTGATCTGTGGAACGAGGATGATAACATACTCTTTGCTCTATTTTCCTCCCAAGTTTGCTAGTAATCAGTGAATGAAATAAAATATGAGAAAGTATTTGTCACCGTATAATTACATGGTAGGTTAAGATTGTACTGAAAGAATTAGGCTTTCATCTGGGCAGGGGCATCAGAGAATCAACCAGTTTGTTTCCCTTTTTTTATGAATTTGATTTTGTTTTCCTATGCGGTCATACTACAGAGAGCGCTTCTGTAAGGTAGGTCTTTTTGATGTTAAAGAACGTTCTATTCAAGACAGGAGTAGAGTATCACAAGATGTCCTTTAAAATGAGGAAAACAGAGTTCTCACCAGAACTCAGGGTAGTGGGGGCTCATGGAGACTGGTCCCCGGTTCAAGATAAGGAGAGTGGTTTATGATCCAAAGTCACCCTACAGCCTTATCACTATCTCAGCAGCTGCAGCCTGATCCCTCATGTCATGACAACTCTGTCATGCTTACTCCTCTGTGTGATGTTGCTGACAATGATTTTGGTGATAAAGGTAGTTATTGATGCTGTCAGGTACTTCACCCAAGGCTTTATTAAGATATCTTCGTTTAATCCTTCCAACCATCCCATGAGGTATTTGTATTTTAGAGATGAGTTGGCCAAAATCTTTAGAGGCTAAGCAACGCCAAGGGCACAGAGCTAGTGAAGATCACCTGAAAGCAAAATCTGGGAGGAGTTAAGATGGCAGAGTAGTAGGGGGGACCCTAATCTTGCCTTATCCCTAGAACACAGCTAGGTAAATATGACAGCAGAATCTGTTGAGGTCTCACGCTTTGCGTTCCACTAACTCCCATCCTACAAGTTCTGACGGAGACGATTTGACCACACAACAAAGAGTAATTCACCCAGGCTGGGAGCTGGATTGAGAATCCGAAATGCCCCAACAGCTTGGAACTCTGGAACTTGAGCCTTATGAACTCTGGTGGAAAGGACTGTCGTCTCAAGTACAAGGGTTATTTTTCAGGAACAGGTAGCCTGATAGAGTCAAAAGGAGCACAACTGACCCAGGGACCCTGCAGTTCTACTATTCATGGTTTGTTTGGGTTTTTTTTTTAAGAGCTTTGGATTAAATTCTAGCAAGGCAGCAAAAATTAGAATTTTCTCCCATTTCACTCACATCACCTGTTTCTGTTCCCAGAACTCGTAAAATTTCCATTTTCTAATATCACATTTTACAGAGCCTTTGTCCATAATGTAGACCACATCCTTTCAGCATTTACATCCTAGCAGGTAAATAACATTCATTTTAAGAAGTTCCCATCATATGCTTCTTAAGAACTAGCTGAAGTCTATATATAGTGCAAGTGCCTGGGCCTGTCTAGACCGCCAAAAGGAACTATTCCGCCATAGAACACTGGCTCAAGTTTGTTGAAGTAACAGCCCTCTCAGTCACTGGTTTCAAAATATCTTGTCGAAATGTCCCATCTTCAATTGGGTCCACTTTGCCCACAAAGTGATCACAGGAAGTTACGGATGGACACTCTAGCCAGATGGAGCTCAGCTGTTTAGTCCCAAATTCAGCTCAAGTCCACCCTTAGGTAGAAAATTCACAGAGAGCAATTTATCAGAATTTAGAAGATACTATTTGGTACCTAATCATCGGGGTGTTTAAGGGGAAAAGAATAAATTAATGTGCCCAACATGTTGTGTGCCTGAAGTATTTACGCCCTCATTAATGGTAGTTCCAGCCATTTTCATGCTGGTGGCCGGCGTGGCCACGTTGGCATTGCCATGTGCAAATGTAAAGCTCTGTCTTAGCCTTTTCATGATGGCACAGCATTCCATTAGAAGGACATTTCATTATTTGCTTGTTCATCTGTATTTTCTGAATTTCTTAGAGTGATTCAAATGTATCACATGGGGCACCTGGGTGGCTCAGTTGGTTAAACATCTGCCTTCAGGTCAGATCATAATCCCAGAGTCCTGGGATGAGTCCCACATGGGGCTCCTTGCTTGGCAGGTAGACTGCTTCTCTTTCTCTCTCAGCCTGCTGCTCCCCCTGCTTATGCCCTCTCTCTGTCAAATAAATAAATAAATAAAATCTTTTTAAAGATTTTTTTTTTTTTAATTTGACAGACAGAGATCACAAGTAGGCAGAGAGAGAGGAAGGGAAGCAGGCTCCCTGTCAAGCAGAGAGCCCGGACACAGGGCTCCATCCAAAGGTCCTGGGATCATGACCGGAGCTGAGGGCAGAGGCCTTAACCCACTGAGCCACCCAGGCACCCCAAATAAATAAATAAAATCTTTTTAAAAAAACGTATCGGGGGGGGCACCTGGGTGGTTCAGTGGGTTAAAGCCTCTGCCTTCTGCTCAGGTCAGGATCCCAGGGTCCTGGGATCAAGCCCGGTATCAGGCTCTCTGCTCAGCAGGGAGCCTGCTTCCTCCTCTCTCTCTCCCCGCCTGCCTCTCTGCCTACTTTTGATCTCTGCCTGTCAAATAAAATCTTAAAAAAAAAAAAAGTGTATCGGGGTGCTTGGGTGGCTCAGTTGTTAAGTGTTTGCCTTTGGCTCAGGTCATGATCCCAGGGTCCCAGGATGGAGTCTGGCATTGAGCTCCCTGCTGGGTGGGGAGCCTGCTTCTCCCTTGGCCTGCTGTTCTCCGTGCTTGTGCTCTCTCTCTCTCTCTGGCAAATAAATAAATAATAAAATCTGTAAAAAAATGTATCACATAAGTAATAAGCAAAATTTTTAAAGGCTGTCACTTGCAGCCACTTGTTCTTGCTGCTAAGCAGATAATCATCAGATTTTTTTTAAAAGATTTTATTTATTTATTTATTTGACAGCGAGAGAGAGAGATCACAGGTAGGCAGAGAGGCAGGCAGAGTGAGAGAGAGAGGGAAGCAGGCTCCCGGCTGAGCAGAGAGCCCGATGTGGGACTCGATTCCAGGACCCTGAGATCATGACCTGAGCCGAAGGCAGCGGCTTAACCCACTGAATCACCCAGGCGCCCTAATCATCAGATATTAAAAGTCTTCATTAAAGACACACATTTGTAGGACTGTTAGAAAGTAGGACTCTTCTCCTAGCTGATCTTTGAATAACAAAAAGAACATTTCCCCATATTACTACTAATTAAGCATCTCAGAGAGACCTAGCACAGGTGATATCTTTCTAAACTGAGAAAATTAGATCTCTTTGTTTATTCTTGGCAATGTTTAGCCGTATTCAGACTGCAGGCATGACTCTTATGTTTGGCTATTAACCAATGTCATTAAGTCACTAAATCACCAATGTCACTAAGTATGACTTTTAGCCCCAACCCTTGTATTTAAGTGTGATGTTCTCAACAGTCTTTTTAGAGTGGAGAGGGCAAATGGGCTGTTTAAGAATTCACACATACAGGGGCACCTGGGTGGTTTAGTGAGTTAAGCCTCTGCCTTTGGCTCAGGTCATGATCTCAGGGTCCTAGGATCGAGCCCCGTGTCGGGCTCTCTGCTCAGTGGGGAGCCTGCTTCCCCCCTCTCTCTGCCTGCCTCTCTGCCAACTTGTGATCTGTCATATAAATAAAATCTTAAAAAAGAATTCACACATACAATTTTGGGTAAATATAACTGTGTGCCACCTTCATTCTGGGAGTTGGGGGACATGGAAGAGAAGTTCCTTATGAAAACCACACATTTAAAATATCACATAACCTTTTTAAAGAGATATAAAAATTTCAAATGTATTATAATGGATCTCTTTTCTCTCAATTACATATATATGTATGTATAAGTGTGTGTATGTATATATATATATTTAAGGTAGATAGAATTATTGCAAAGCTGATTCTGAAATGAGGCAAAACTCTTTCTTTCTCACTGGAGGGCTGAAGTCTTTTTCCAAAATCACTGTAATTAGAATAGGGATGTCTGTGGTTCTCTTCCAACTAGGTGAGTAAGTTATAGCTTTGCTCTACATTTTGCTGGGTCTTCCCCTTACTTGCCGTGTGACGTTTGCCTTGTTCTAAGTACATGATTACCCTAAGATCTCTGGAAGGTAGGAGTGTGGGGGAAAGAAGGTTTTCGGGAAACCTAAGCAACTCTTTGCAAAATACCGTCTCGGTCGGTCGAGGGGGCACTGAGGCCAGGAGACACGCTCCTGCCTCCTCTAAGGTGCCTGTCAGTCCGCTCCCCAGGGAGTCCTTCTACTCCTGTGCATTAAAACATAATTGTTGTACATTTTGCCCGTGGCGTTCCGATGCGTCTGTGCACCTGTGGGCGTGTCACGAGGTAGTAGTTCCGTGTGCTAGCAAGATAACTAGTGCTGCCAGTATGCTTGTGGAAACAGAATGGGATGAGAGAGAACTAATGTGTCTAACTCCTGAAAAGAACTTGTGCTATGGTAACAACCTGCAAAAAGTCTTTCGGTGCCCAGGCTTGGAAAACAGAATGTTTGGAAGAAACACTCTCAGCAGAGCTGGGCTGCCAGGGACCCGCACCCACCCCCCGCCCCTTGGCCCACGGTCACAGCTGGTTCCAGAAACTGTGGGCACAGATAAGACAGTGAGCCTTCCGGGGTGTCTGGGTGGCTCAGTGGGTTAAGCCTCTGCCTTCATCTCAGGTCATGATCCCAGGGTCCTGGGATCCAGCCCCATATCGGGCTCTCTGCTCAGCAGGGAGCCTTCCTCCCCACCCCACCCCACTCCCCGCCTGCCTCTCTGCCTACTTGTGATCTCTCTGTCAAGTAAATAAATAAAATCTTAAAAAAAAAAAAAAAGACAGTGAGCCTTCCGCCACGCGAGCTAACAAGCCTGCAGCTGTGAAATGCCACATCAGGATGAGTATGCAATAATCAGAATGGCAGATGAGGAACAATGAACATGTCTTCCTTAACAAGGACCCAGTGGGGACCCCTGAAAGGCCCCATGTACAGAGGAGGCACTGCATCATCTCCCTGGGAGAGGCTGTAAGATGGTAACTAGAGAGCACCAGCTCTAGAACTTGAGGGACAGGAGCTGGCATCCATGCTTTGCCTCTTCCCAGCTGTGTGACTTGGGATAAATTAATTAACCACTCTGAGCTTCAGTTTCCACATTTATAAAGTGCTATTGGTTCCTACCTCCCAGGGTTAGGTGTGGACATTCATGATGATTGGTGCAGACAAATAAGTGAGTCCTTTATAGGGAGGTTATTCTGTCACTAGTCATGCTCCCCCAAATCACGATGATAAAAGCAACACCAGCTAGTAGCCAACATCTCCCAGGCATCTGCTCTGGACAGACGTCCTACTGAGTGTTTATGGGCACTGCCAACCCCATGACTATAGGCAGCGGGTGTTATTTGTATCCCCAGGTGCCAGCATGAAAACAGATTCGCAGATTGTCGCGTAATTACGGTAACGGAGACAGGCGTCTCCATCTGGACGTGCACAAGGATCTGAGCGACTTCAGAGTCTGCCCAACTAAAGATACTGCCTCCAGTGGCGGATAAAGCTGTTAAAACAGAAGAAAAAAAATTGTACATAGTTGGTAGGCTCAAGTGTGGGCTATGCTTAAGGAATTTGTACTTAAAAATTCACTTTTGGGCACCTGGGTGATATAGTCGGTGAAGCATCCGACTCTTGATTTCAGCTCAGGTCATAATCTTGGGGGCCCTGAGATTGAGCCCTGCGTTGGGCTCAGTGCTCAGCATGGAGTCTGCTTGAGGATCCTCTCTCTCCCTCTCCCTCTGCCCCTCTGCCTGCTCACTCAGTTTCTCTCTCAAATAAATCTTTTTTAAAAATTCACTTTTACCTTGAAAAATAGTATTTCTCCACATAAATACATAACACTTTCTTCCTTTTTATGCTGTAGTGGTCACACCCTAGGGGTACTGCTGAGAAAGTGGGTGTTGCTGCAACACGGAGCACACCCTTTCTAAGGTTATAGGACTCTGAGGGTTCCCAGAGAACTTGTTTCTCTCTCACAGTCCCCGAGGTATAATCAGAAACCATGGCTCAGGGACACCTGGGTGGCTCAGTGGGTTAAAACCTCGGCCTTCGGCTCAGGTCATGATCTCAGGGTCCTGGGATCAAGCCCCACATCAGGCTCTCTGCTCAGCAGGGAGCCTGCTTCCTCCTCTCTCTCTGTCTGCTTCTCTGCCTGCTTGTGATCTCCATCTGTGAAATAAATAAATTAAATCTTAAAAAAAAATGGCTCAATTAAAAAAATTGTTAACCTGTGCTTATTATAGGAACATTAGAAAATATAAAGAAGCACAAAGAAGGCATAAAAGCAATTCACAACCACAAACGCTCTAACATTTTAGTATATATCCTCCTACTGTTTTTTCCCCTAGATGTTCAGATGCATTCATACAACTGTTGATTTCACCCACCTTCACCCTAAGCTCTCTCCTCCCTCAGTGTGGCCTGTCCCCAAAATAGTACCATTTGCCTAGTTGCTCAGGGCAGTATCTAGGAATGATGCTTGAGTCCTCTCTTGTTCACCCCACATCCAATCCACTGACACATCTCATCTCTCTCACCTTCCAAATATAGCTACTTCCAAGCCAGTCACCATGTCCAGACCACCACTCCTCTTGCCTTTGACCTCCTGACTTCTACTTGTAGCTCCCTGTCTCTCTAGCTGATTTTGAAAACAATAGAGTGATTCTTTTTGAAAGAGTTTCGTCATATCATACCCCTGCTCAGAACCTTGCAATAACTTCCCATCACATTAGAATGAAATCCAAGACAGTCCCAGGGCCTACAAAGTCCTATGGGACCTACTCCCCTCCCTCACTGCCCCTCTGATCTTCTTGCCCCAGACACGCCCTACTCCTCACACTGCTTCCTGTACCCCAACTCAGGAACAGCAGGACCCCAGTGGAGCCCTCTGCTGCCAATCTGAGCACATGACTTATTTTCATGCGGGTCTTGGCTTCCTTTCTTTAAGATCTATCTGTCTCTCACCAGAATGAAACTCCATGAAAGCAGAGGACTTAGTTTATACCTTGCTCTGAAGCCTCACATTCTAGTACAGTGTCTATCACCTCAGAGATGCGGATCATACATGAGACTGAATATTAGACGTGTGAGTGTAAAACCACAACTTTGATAAGAGAATACACTAGTCAGTAGAAGCTGGGCTATGCTGCAATAACAAACAATGCTTGTGTCTCAGCCACCTCAAATAACAAAGAACAGCTTATCTTTCACACTTGTCCATCACATAATGGTGGGGACAGAAGGTATCTCTGCCCAGGGCACCCTCACTCAGCGATGAAGGCTGATGGAATCTCTGTCCCTGGACAGTTGCAAGACCATGGCAGCGAGGAGGAAAGGTTAGAGCAAGTTGGACGGCTCCTTACAGGCTTCTGTGGGGACTTGATATATGTTGTTTCTCACCCATTGAACATACCAAAGCTAGTCTCACGACCACCCTTAACTCCTTGGAGGCAAGGGAAGCGTGGCCAATCATGTGCCTAGACAGAGGGGAACCGGAAGTACAGGGAGTCCACAAAGTCTAAAAACATAGGAGAATATATTTTGAATAGTTTGTTGATATTATAATTCATGAAAAAAATTATATTTTCTTGTTCCCAGACTTTAAATACTCTGTAGTTGATCAACAGCATGGATAACTTCTGCAGTGCTGTGCCGAAAATGTCTTTCTCATCTCAGGTGCCCCTGAGAATGTATAACAGGGATCTGACCCCTATTTGTGGGAAGCGATGTTTGAGCCGAGATCTGAAGGATGAGTTGGCGAAGGGAGATGTTTCAGGGAGAGTGAACATCTCAGGCCATGGGTCTGGATGTTGTAGGAGGAGTTAGGGAAAGAGTCAAGGGTGAGAAGAGCTGGACACGGAGCAAGAGAGGCAGTCAGGACTCACAAATGCACAAATGCTCTGTGTGCATTTGGATAAGGGTGACGCTGTGCATGCCCATATTATATTTCCAAAATGGGCATTCGACTCAAATCGTTTCAGAGCTTGTTTTTTTTTTTTAACTTACCATTATATCATAAACAACTTTCCTTGTCATCATAAGCCTTAATACAACTTATTTTTAATGACAGCACAGAACCATTATACAACCAAATCATAATTCATTTAACCAATCTCCTACGGTTCAGTTTTGAAATGGCTTCAATTTTTTCACCACTGTGAACGGTGCTAGGGAGAAGACCCTTGTAATTTAGTGTTCATTCATTCACTTTAGAATGAACTTTAGAAGTTCATTCACTTGGGATAAATTGTCAAAGCACAGTAAATGCCGGGTAAATGCGTAGGCGCATTTGTTAAGCTTTCTCTTTTCTTTTTTTAATGAATTAAAAAATTCATCCTCTGGGCAGCTTGGCCACTCTCTACTCACACCACAAATACCACTTTACTTTAAATGCTAAGACATTTACAAGTCATTTTTTTCACTATTTTCTAGCTCCATACACCATACTTGAGCAGTGGGAAGGCGTAGCAAGGAGCGAGATCTCCAAGAGCGCTGGGGATATTTTCATTGAGACTAAACGGCCACACTCATATATCAGGCAACAGTTTCCAGTAAGTACCATCATCTCGTCCACAATATAGATCCCTCTGGCAGCAAACATTTAGGGGCCATATAATTCAGGAGTCACTGTTGAAACAGATCAATGGGTCCTGCACGTGATAACAAGCTTTCACCCGCAATTGAGAGCTGGGGAGTGTGCGCGTCTCCCACCAAGCGCCCTGGCAGGTGAATGGCGAATCATCATTCAGCCCTCCCGGACCCGCAGCGCTCGCCTTTCCCAGCCCAGCCCGGGAGGCAGCGGAAGGGGAAGCAGTGCGGCTCTGCGGTTTGACCAGAGTACTGGGCCATTAGAATTTCTCTTCTGGGCTCTGCCACTGACTTCTCCCGTGGCCTCAAAGCCGTCTGTCTCCTTCTTCCTAGTGGTGAAATAGCAAAGCTAGCGCGTCCTTAAAGAAATGTTGCCCAGGGCAATTAAGAGAGAGAGAGAGAGAGAGAGACAGTGCGCGTGGGCGCGCGCGCGTGTAAACACACACACACACACACACACACACACACACACACACACCAGTTGTGGGGGGGGGCTGTGCAGAGGGAGAGGGAGATGGAGCACCTCAGAAAAATCTAGATTCCATGGTCATGGAAAGAGGGCAAACCAAAATCAAGGCCCCAATGAGATACTGGAAATGTGGCAGGGCTCCTAGATGGTTCAGTGGGTTAAGCCTTCAGCTCAGGTCATGATCTCAGGGTCCTGGGATCCAGTCTGGCTGGATTCCCAGCTGTCTGGCTGAAGCCTGCTTCCTCCCCTCCCCCCGCCCGCCCCTTCTCTGCCTACTTGTGATCTCTCTCCGTCAAACAAATAAAATATTTTAAAAAGGGGAAAAAAAAAAAAAGAAATGTGGCGAGTTGTCTTTTTCTCTGCAATGAACCAGTAAGCTAATAGGATGCTAAAATATGCAGCTCTTTGGAGGTCTGAAAACAACGTAGAGGAAATATTTTTTTACAGTTATGGAAAGATAACAACTTATTTTTGGAAGAAAAAGATAATGAAATCAATATAATCAACATGATTCTATTTTTTGAAAATTGCGAGCATAAATCCTTTACTGAATGTAGGTACATATATTCACTAGAGGTATATACACGGAAAAGCAGCAAGTGGTTGTCTGTGGGTTTTCATTTTTCTTCCTTTGGCCAATCTCTATTTTCTATTTTTTTACAATGAACATAAATTACTTGAGCACTAAAAATTACTTTAAAGTAACTGATGAATATTTTAGAGGACAACGATCTCTGTGAACCTAAATAGAGAATAAACCGGGAAGCTTTCATATTATATACATGGACATGATCCAAAACTGAGTAATGTGAAATATTTGTTTTCATTGAAAAGATGTAAGGAAGTCAAGGGGAGGGGGCATTTTCAGAGTTGAAGTAAACATATTTGGGGACCTGATCAGAAATAATTATTGAATTTATCTCCACTTAGAAAAATTCTGTTCCTAAACGTTCCAGATCAAATTCTCCTTCTCTGCCAACAGTGTAGGTTTTGGTTCCACAGGATGGTTTATCTCTTCAAATTACACCAACCCAACATCTAGCAGCATGCAGCCCCAATGTATGTGCTCTCCTGCACATCACGACTGTCCGCATAGTCCAAGTACACACCTACTGCACCAAGTAACAGAGAGCTAAGTGGGGTTCACCCATGGCTATGATGATAACAAGCCTATATATGGCAGCTCCTTTTATAGACGCCTTGCTCATACCACTCTTGGGGAGGGATCAGATAAAATGTTGAGAGAATATAATGTTAATCTGACCATTATCCCTTCCCCCTTCCACCATCAGACACTCCAGTTTTGCTTTGGGGAACTAGCCCTTCTTGAATGGATACAATCTTGGTGGGTCTGTCAATCATGAGTCCTATCCTCCTCTGGCTAGTGGTTTGGCATGTGACCAGGGCTGGCCAGGCAAGTGTTCTCAACATGGACACTGAATCCTGGGTGGACTGAAAAGGGCTGAAGGAGCTCATTCACAACAGTCGTGACACATTATAGTATGGTCCCGTTATTTTTGCTGCATCAGAACTGCCTGGCTCCTGTCATTTTCAGCCTTTTCCTCAATTCTGTATGCTATTCTATAGCTTCAGTAAATTCCTTTTTTTTAATTAGCTAGATTTATTTTCTATGACTCATAACCAAAGAACTCGAAAAGATACAAAGATCCAGCCTCCAAATCTCTGCAACATCACAAGATGATACTGGATGATTACACCTGTATGCCTGGAATCAGGTGACAAGAGGCTACAAAATATCTACTATTCCTGGAAATGAAATGAATACACACACACACACACACACGCGCGCGCATGTGTGCATACACAGAGTATATATATGATATGTAAATGTATAACGAATACTACAAATGTATATAAATATATTTATTTAGTTATAAAGTGCTCTGAAAACACTCTTTTAAGATTAAATGAGTCCCCAACACCACAATCCACTATAAGAAGAGAAAAACATTCTGAATTATAACTAATGCAAAATAAACTAAAATTCTGGAAAACATAATCCAAGTCATGACAATGTAGCAGCAAAAGTTTCAGTGATCCCCAGGTCAAGAGTTCGGAGAAGGGAGAGCAGGATAAAAGAAGCAAAGATGGGACAACATAACACATGAATGGGTCTAGGCTGGGAATAAAGGGGGTGGTCTTTAGTGTAATTCTGAAGCTGATGACTCCAGGCATTTCTGGACATCACTCAGATCTAGGAAGGAGAGAGCATTATTCTGCAACCTTCTCTTTCTTTGTCCAAATACCCAGGGGACAGTTGGCTGATTCTACCCACCAAGGACTGCTCTCCCCTAGGTCACATGTCCATCTAGAGTTCAGTCACCTGAGGTCACAGAAAGTCAAGTTCATGTCGTATAAAAAAAGATGTAGAAGCCCAGATTTGGGGGAGGAGAGGACAGTTTTGAAAGTCAGGGACAAGAGCTGAGAAAGGCTTGTCTGCTGCAGCAGGATAACTTTAGAACAAGAGGGGTATCGAAAACAGGTCCCTCATTCCCAGACCAACATTTTAGCTACCAGAGCACATTATCACTTCAAATACAAGTTTTCTAAGTGAGAGGCTCATGTTAGATAATTTCCAAAGCCCAACAAGCACTAGAGCACTATGGTAAAGTGTCAGTACAGCATGAGGATTATTTTGTTAGTAAACATAAACCATTTCTTTGAAGTGTTTGTTTCAGTGGGGGGGGGGTATACTGTGTGGTGATAGAGTGTAGGTTTTGGAGTTGGACTCCCTGGGTTCATCCTTGGCTCCCCAGGGTCCCTCCCCATCTACTCACAGTCTCTGAGTCACCTCGTATGTTTTTATGAAAGATACATGAAATAGCCAATGCAAAGTACTCATTGCAATTCTTGGCATTTTACTTTTATGAGATGTAAAAATACCACTGCTGTTATAGCAGGAAAGGGTGGATGAAGAAAAGCCTTTCTCTCACTAAGCCTGATATCAGTTTTTCATCTACAATAAATTTATAATCTGATACTGACCTTTTGTGATACCAACCCAATCCCAGAAAAAAAATTCTTTATCACGATGACCTCTTAGGATAAAGTCAGATGAACAAAACACAAATTATTATTTCATCACATAAGCATTGATCATTGATTTTTTTTAAGTGATGAGGGAAAAGACATTTCTCAGTAAACCTGGTTTACACAGTGAAATTAACATAACCTCCCACCCTCCTTCCTCCCCTCCCCACTGCCCCCACCTTCTCCTCGCTTCATCCTTCCTGTGAGCATCTCCTTAGCACTGTCCTAGCTCCTGTGATGTACCCTCCCAGGACTCTCTTCAATAGAGGAAAAAAATACACTTTTTATTGATTTCATTTCATATACATTTATGCTGTTGGTTGGCTGCTTTTATGTTACATCCAACCTTCAGAATTCGGGTTGAATATGTCATGCCATGATGCGCAGGAGGCCTGCAGAGAGAGCGCCCCTGGACATTAATGGGAGCCGAGTACATTCAAAGGAAGAATTTTGCTTTCAGTGTATTTAACACTGTTTGCCTAGAGTTCTGTCTCCACAGGGGCTAACATCTGTGTAAAACAGCAGGGAGGGGAGCTCCTGGCCTAGGCCCTGCTGAGAACAAAGCCAGGACACCTGAGAATTAAAGAGCTCCCGTCCTTCAAAGCTTTCCCAAGACCTATCATCCCCCTCTCTGTCTTGACAATTCTACTACCCACATCCGCACCACTAGACAATTCACACCCAACGTCGCTGCACAAGTTGATAAACTTGAATAAACGGCATCAGACCATATACATCTTATTGTCACTCACTCTTGTTGATCAGAACAGCGTTCCTGAGATGTATCCGCCTTGCTCTAGCTCATTCATTTTCGTAGCTGGAGAGTATTTTGTTGTTCCTAATGTTTTATTTCTTAAGCTGAGCGGTGGGTACCTTTGATGTTGGTTCTGTTCGTTTCTAAACTGTACCAGAAGTCAGAGATAGTTCATGATTTAAAAAATAAAGTGAGTGCTGTCTTGCAGGTTCTCTGGGGCCTACAATGCTTCTTGCAGCCACGCTTGGCTGTCCTGGTGGTTTGCAGAGGGCCGTTCCCCACTCATTCACGTTCCTGAGGCTTGAGCTCCCCAACTCATAGTTTTGTAATAAGACTAGTTGTGTTTACTGAATCCTGATGCTGTGCCAGGCACCATGCCAAGTGCTTTGAGAGGGTGATCTCACTTAGTCCTCATAACGACACTACAGGGAGGGGGTGTCATTATTAGACTGCATTTATAGCTGAGAGAGATGAGGTTCAGCAGTTTGGTGACTTGGCCAGCATCAGATGGCGAGGAAGGTGCAGAGCCAACATTCGCAAGCAGACCTCTCTGACCGAAAGATCCATGTTCTCATGACTCACCACCTCATGTTTTTCCACATTTGGGGGAGGGAGGGGTGCCTTTGGCTTGGTCTAGACTGTATCGGTTGGCCTGGTCCCTCCTCAGAACACTTGGTCCTCACCCAGCAAGATGGCAGAGAAGTAGCATCTGGTCCTAGCATCTAATATCATCAGGTCCCAGGAATTCAGCTCGTTAATCAAACCATTCCAAACACCTACAAACTCAACAGGAGATCGAGGAGAAGAAGAGCAGCAATTCTATGAACAGAGAATTGACCACTTTCTGGAAGGTAGAACATGGGGAGAAGTGAATCTGAGGCGACACATGGGAAGATAGACCCAGCGGGGGGGGGCGGGTAGCAGCTCCTGACAAGCAGTGGAGCAGCACAGCACAAAATCGAAACTTTTAGAAGTCTGCTCCACTGAGGGACGTCGTTCCAGAAGCTAAGTGGGGATGGAGCCCTCACAGGGACAGGGGTGTTCTCAGGTACTGCAGGGTCACAGAAGGATCGGGTGTGTCTGAGTGTAGCAGAGCTTGCAGGTATTAGAGCAGGGAAGCCGACTACAGAGACGGTCGAGATGGGGGTCTCAGCTCGGGGTTACCTTAAGCCATGATCCACAACACAGTTGGGCCACTGCTGTTCGGGCAGGGACCCCACAAGTGGCAGATCTGGAGAGACCCTCTCCTTCCTCCTCTGGGAGGTCCAGGAGCATACAACAGGGATTTCCTGGGTTTGGAGACTCCAAACGGGGCCATGCGCCAGAGATAGAAATGCTTGGTTACAGGCTGGGTGAGCTCAGAGAGTGGCCAGAGACCAGGTAGATGAGCATGATTGACTGCTTTTCTCTGAAGGTGCACTGAGGAGTGGGGCCCGAGCTCTCGGCTCCTCCGGGCCAGAGACTGGGAGGCCGCCATTTTCATTCCCATCCTCCGGAACTCTACAGAAAGCATTCAGGGAACAAAAGCTCCCAAAGCAAACCTGAGCAGATTACTTAGCCCAGCCCCTGGCAAGGGCGGTGCACTTCCGCCTCAGGCAAAGACGTTTGAGAATCACTGCAACAGGCCCCTCCCCCAGAAGATCAGCAAGAACATCCAGCCAAGACCAAGTTTACCGTTCAAAGAGAACTGCAAAACTCCAGTGCTAGGAGAATACAGCACGTAGATTCATGGCTTTTTCCCCATGATTCTTTAGTCTTACAAAGTTAAATTTTTTTAACTTTATTTTTTTCTTTTTCTATTTTTAAAATTTTTCCTCTTTCCAATTTCAACGTTTTTTCACTATTTTATCTTATCAATACCTTTTTAAAAATCTTTAAAAATTTTCATTATTATAGTCATTCTATCCCTTCATTTTATTAAACCTTGTTTTTTGTATAAATATAGGTTTTCCTTTCTTTAAAATTCTGGGATACAGTTTCTTCTAATAGATCAAAATATACCCTAAATCTAGCTCACGACTTTGTTCTAGTCTCCAGCCTGATCACATTCTTTCCTTTTTTTTTTCTTTTTTAACCAACTTCTTATCTTATCAATTCCTTTTATAGAATCTTTTAAAATTTTCATCTTTATGATCATATTCCAACCCTCCATCATGTTTACCCTTGTTGTGTGTGTGTGTGTGTGTGTGTGTGTGTGTATAGGTTTTTCTTTCTTTATAATTTTGGGAGGTAGTTTCTTCTAACAGACCAAAATATATCCAAAATCAAATGTGTGGTCCTATTCTATTCACCAGTTTAATCATAAATATTCATATATATATATATATATGAATATTTTTCCCCCTTTCTTCTTCCTCCAGTTTTGGGTCTCTTCTGATTTGGTTGGGGTCATTGCTACACTTTTAGTACTTTGTTCTCTCATTTTTCTATTCTTATCTGGGTAAAATGACATGGCCAAAAACGCACCTCAAAAAAAAAAAAAAAAAAACAGAACAAGAGGCAGTACCAACAGCTAGGGACCCAATCAATATGGACATTAGTAACATGTGAGAACTAGAGTTCAGAATGACGATTATCAAAGTGCTAGCTGGGCTCAAAAAAAGCATGGAAGATACTAGAGAATCCCTTTCTGGAGAAATAAAATCCCTCTCTGGAAAAATAAAAGAACCAAAATCTAATCAAATTGAAATTAAAAAAGCTATTAATGAGGTGCAATAAAAAATGGAGGCTCTCAGGGCAGCTGGGTGGCTCAGTGGGTTAAAGCCTCTGCCTTCGGCTCAGGTCATGATCTCAGGGTCCTGGAATCGAGCCCCAAATTGGGCTCTCTGCTCAGCAGGGAGCCTGCTTCCCCCACCCCCTCTCTCTGCCTGCCTCTCTGCCTACTTGTGATCTCTGTCAAATAAATAAATAAAATCTTAAAAAAAAAAAAATGAAGGCTCATACTGCTAGGACAAATGAGCCAGAAGAGAGAATTAGTGATACAGAAGACCAAATGATGGAGAATAAAGAAGCTCAGAAAAAGAGAGATAAACAACTTCTGGACCATGAGGGGAGAATTCATGAGATAAGTGATACCACAAGAGAAAACAATATTAGAATAACTGGGATCCCAGGAGGAGAAGAAGAAAGAGAAAGAGAGGGGTAGAAGGTATATTGGAGAATTATAATAGAGAATTTCCCTAATTTGGGAAAGGGAGCAAGCATCAAAATCCAGGAGGCACTGAGAAGCCCCCTAAAAATCAGTAAAAATAGGTCTGTACCCCATCATCTAATAGTAAAACTTACAAGTATCAGTGACAAAGAGAAAATCCTGAAAGAAGCTCGGGACAAGAGATTTGTAACAGAGAATGGTAGAAATATTGGATTGGCAGCAATCCACAGAGACCTGGCAGGCCAGAAAGGACTGGCATGATATATTCAGACCACTGAAAGAGAAAAATATGCGACCAAGAAGACTATATCCAGCTAGGCTGTCATTGAAAATAGAAGGAGAGATAAAAAGCTTCCAGGACAAACAAAAACTAAAAGAATTTGCAAACACTAAACCAGCCCTACAGGAAATATTGAAAGGGGTCCTCTAAGCAAAGAGAAAGACTAAAAGTAACAGACAAGAAAGGAACAGAGACAATATACAGTAACAGTCACCTTACAGGCAATACAATGGCACTAAATTCATATTTTTCAATAGTTACCCTGAACGAAAATGGGCTAAATGCCCCAATCAAAAGACAAAAGATATCAGAATGGATTAAAAAAAAACAAGAAGACCCATCTATATGTTGCCTACAAGTAACTCATTTTAGATCCAAAGACACCTCCAGATTTAAAGTGAGGGGGTGGAAAACCATTTACCATCCTAATGGACATCAGAAGAAAGCTGAGGTGGCAATCCTTATATCAGACAAATTAGATTTTAAGCCAAAGACTATAATAAGAGATGAGGAAGGACACTATATCATACTTAAAGGGTCTGTCCGACAAAAAGATCTAACAATTTTAAGTATCTATGCCCCTAACATGGGAGCAGCCAATTATATAAACCAATTAATAACAAAATCAAAGAAACACATCAACAATAATACAATAATAGTAGGGGATTTTAACACCCCCCTCACTGAAATGGACAGATAAGCCAAGCAAAAGCTCAACAAGGAAATAAAGGCTTTAACGGTATATGTATATATATATGTATAGTATACAATGGAATACTATGCAGCCATCAAAAACCCCAAAATCTTGCCATTTGCAACAACATGGATGGAACTAGAAGATATTATGCTGAGTGAAATAAGTCAATCAGAGAAAGACAATTATCATGTGATCTCTCTGATATGAGGAATTTGAGAGGCAGGATGGGGGATTGTGAGAGGTAGGGAGGGAAAAAATGAAACAAGACAGGACTGGGGAAGGAGACAAACGTAAGAGACTCTTAATCTCGGGAAACAAACTGAAGGTTGCTGGGTGATGTGGTGGGGAGAGGGATAGGGTGGCTGGGTTATGGACATTGGGGAGGGTGTAGTATGGTGAGTGCTGTGAATTGTGTAAGACTGATGATTCACAGAACTGTACACCTGAAACAAATAATACATTATATGTTAATTTAAAAAAAAGAAAGAACATGCTCACCCAGACAACCATGGTAGGATAGAAGGACAAAAGTAGCATTTGGATTGTGACTTCCACCCAACCCCTTCTTCACTATAGTAAGAGTGAAGAAAATATACTTTAGGGCAGTTTGATGTGCATGCTGAGATGGTTCAAAGGATCAGAGCCTATCCCATATCCACTTCCTCCCCACTGCACACTGGCATTTGCCCAGTATCTATCTTCCTACACCACGGCTGGGACCTACTGCAGGGGTTGGCCAAGAGACTCTTTTGGGAAGGGCTTTCTGACCTGTGAGATTTTTCTCCTAACAAGATTATAAAGTCATTGTCATTTTTCTTTTCTGTTTTTTTCTCCTTTCTTCCTCCTCTTCCTTAAATATGAAAAGCATTTACATTTGTTAATGCAAGGATTTTAAGTATGCCAACTTCAT
This sequence comes from Meles meles, assembly GCF_922984935.1. Classification (NCBI taxonomy): domain Eukaryota; kingdom Metazoa; phylum Chordata; class Mammalia; order Carnivora; family Mustelidae; genus Meles; species Meles meles. The sequence goes on from NC_060068.1 coordinate 100,157,957, forward strand.
ACTCTCATTTTTTAAAATGCATCAGGAGCCTTTAAAGCATGGCAGTGGCTGGGCCACTGAGAAATCTCACTTGGGCTCTGTAGGAGGGGAAGGGTCAGGATCTTGTAGGTCACCCCACTGTGTGCTCAGAATTCCCTCTGATACCCTGGAGAACTCTCTGAGTTGTGACAGCCAGACAAAATAAAACCTCTTGTATGGGTCTGTACTCTCTCTAATGGAAGGCAACTTGAGGGGCACCTGGGTGACTCAGGGGGTTAAGCGTCTGCCTCCAGTTCAGGTCATGATCCCAGGGTCCCTGGGATGGAGTCCTGGGATCTACCCCTGCATCGGGCTCCTCTCTCAGCTGGGAGACTGCTTCTCTCTCTCCCTCAGCTGCTCCCCCTGCTTGTGCTCTCTCTTTCTCTCTGACAAATAAATACATAAAATCTTAAAAAAAAAAAAAAAGGAAGGTAACTTGAAAGATATCAGGATTTGTCTGTCTGCTTGTTTTTATCAGATTTCCAATCCAAATTTGCACTGGGTGTGGATGAATAACTATTTAAGATGAGTGTTACAGGACCAAGCTGACAGGTGGCACCTCTCAGTTGCAACCTTCCCCCAAAACCTATTCCAAGAGCCCCACAGCCGGGGGAGTTCTCTTCTGGGGCTGTGCTACCAAAACCTAAACCAGCAGGTGAAGAAAAAAAAAGAGAGAAATCAACTCCACGCCTCCGAAAGAACCAGCAATGCATTCATCAATCCTAGCCAGGAAGCTACTCCGCTGTTTTAATAATTCCAAATGTTCTGAGGGGAACCGCTGCTCCTTGGAAAAGGATGTCGTAACTTCAGGCACTTGCAACAAAACCTGGGTGAATTATTAGACAATTTCATGATGGTTTGCGGAGTGATTAAAACAAGTGGCCTTGAATGATAGCACATGTTATAAAGAGATGGAGCCTTTCGGTTATAAAAGATGTATCAATCAGGGGGAAGCAAATACAAATTAAAGTTTGATGAGCAATTGGATATTAATTGCTACTAACTCCGCTTTTTATGTCACTTTGATGTGGAGTGGATCATAAACTTGGTAAGCGATACTAACAATGTATATTCACTTCAATACAACTTTATGGCATCATTTATTAAGGAAACCAATATTGAGTTTGAGTTGTTGGTGCAATGGTATGTGCTTTTCCTATTGTATACCTTCACCTCGCTCTCGTCTCGCAGGCTCTCTGCCCCAGCAACTCTGCAGTTGGTTAGACACGGAAGGCCCATTGCCTGGTTTTTGCTTTATGCACCAATTCTAAATTATAGTGCAAAAGGGTTTAATAGCAACCTAGAGCCTTGTGCTTTTTTCCAGAGTTGTTGTGTTTTGTTTTGTTTTTTCACAAGTTGCCTGCTCTTTTCTGAATTTAGACAGCAAGTTCAAGAAAAGGAATGTCATCTTAAGGTTATTAAGTTAACACCAAATGGACACTGTAGTATACGCCTATAAATAGCCACTGTGTTTTACATCAAGTAAAACACATTTTATTCTAAATATAAAAGTAATTTTTCCAATTAAAAAATACAAAAATGATACGTGATTACTAATAAAAGAAGAAAATAAAAATTATCTTCTTAAAAGTTAAAATGGAAGCATACTGGATAATCAGGTTCATAATGTCCTTTTTTCCATTAATAATCCATTTGGACAATTTTTCAACTTCATTTTACCTGGATTCATAGCCCAGTTCTGCCATATCTTCACTGTGTGACCATGGGCAAGTTATTTAACCTCTCTGTGCTTTCTCATCTGTAAAATGGACATCATCATATGCACCTTAAGGAGTATTATAATCATAGATGAGACATTTTTTAACACATCCTTTAAAGCTACTATTTAGTGCTTAGCACTGTACCTATCATGTTCAAAAAGTTATCTATTTTTATTAAGACAGTATTGGTTCTAATGGATGGAGTCTAATCGGCTGCATTGCCAAACTATAATATAGTCAATGATTAATGCTGATTTTTTTTTAAAGAAGATTTTATTTATTTATTTGACAGAGAGAGATCACAAGTAGGCAGAGAGGTAGGCAGAGAGAGTGGGGGAAGCAGGCTCCCCGCTGAGCAGAGATCCCGATGCAGGCCTCGATCTAGGACTCTGGGATCATGACCTGAGCCGAAGGCAGAGGCTTAACCCACTGAGCCACCCAGGCGCCCCATTAATGCTGATCTTTGAGGTTAACACCGCCATTTCAAGAATACCCAGTGTTATTACCTTGGGATAAACCTTCAGGAGCCCCCATGACTAAGAAAACATCTAAGAAATATGGCTTCTCTTTGCTGCACTGGCTGCCATGACTTAGAATTTCAGCAGAGCATATAGAAGAAACGATACTTTGTAACTATGTTATTATTACATACTAATGTGCTGCATATATTACTGCATTATTACTACTTGCCTCCCTATGACAAATTTACTAGTTCTGTTGTTTTGTTTTAAAAATCAACCACAGTTTCCCTTTGGCTGATTGAAGGATAGGCCAGCTTAGAGAGAGGCTGGAAAGTCACTGGAGATCCTTGGGAAGTCTCGGACAGTATTTTGTTGATTTTGGGAGATAAACTTTGCCTACTCTGCGGTTCAGAAGCAGGCAACGCTGATGTGCATTGGATTTTTTCATGGAAAGAAATCTATTAATTAGGCTAGTGCTCTGAGAAACACAGACTGTTTGCCTTAGAACCTATATATTTATTTTCTGCCCATTAATTTAAACAGATTATTCAAAGGGGGTGTGCATTAATAAATAGCAAGGTGAAGGACTGAAGCTAATCTGGGGCGAGCCTTTCACCGTCTGTGTATGAATTTAGGGGAACGCCCAGCAAGAAGTGAAATGCACTCTTTGCACAAAGCAAAAGGAGGAAGGCAGGCAAGTGCAGAGGGCAGAAAGGACCCTTCTGTTCCAGATTTGTTTGATGAAAAGACAGGTTTGCTGTCATAGTTTGCAAATACATCAGGACCATACTTACTACTCACACTGCCCTGGGGTGGGGGGCTGGGAAAGGCAGATTTATGTGAAAATTAGAGAATCAGATCTCAGAACAGGCACCCAGTGATGGCAGGGCAGGCGTTTAGCAAATGAAAGACATGTGTCGCATCTCATTAAAAGAGGAATTTCCTTTCACTGCCGTGGAGGGACTCAGATATCATAATTCCCCTCCAAAGTACATGGCCTATTTTCAAAATAGGCAGAGAGTCCCCGCTCCTTGTATCTGCTCTTAATTCAAGAAATATCTAACGGTCGTCTAACAAGAGTCAGTTTCAGAAGAAATTAATGAGGAACATCCATTAATTATTTATGCTCTGAAACAGTAGGTCTGCTAATGTTTCTGCTAATCACCAAAGCTAAACAGATGTATCTTCATAAAGACAACCTTGAAGGATGGAATGAGTATAAAGAGGTACAAATAGGAGAAATCCGCCCATGTACAGGGATGGCAGGAAGCAATATTGTGGAAACACGGGCCCTGCCCAAGACAGTATTTGTTGAAACTGCAAGGCACTGGAAAATCGTCAGAGCAGGTTCTGTTCCTGTTTCCCAGTGTTTAAGTATTCTATCAAGCAGTCAAGATAGGAGTTGGATGTAGGTGTGGAGGACGAAAAGAATGAGACTGCTACTCTGAAACAGCTTCGAAAGCTGCCCCCTTTCTGGAACTGTTCCAAAGGCAGCTTCTTCCGTGGCCGCTGAACGAGGGGCAAGACTGGCAATGTCGACACCATCGTGTACAAATCTGGATGATTCAAACCTTCGTTTTTGCTTTCACACTGATTTGGACAGAATAAAATGTGTCGGTTCCTTTTCTGAGTTGCAAAAGTCTTGTCAGATACGGAGAGGCAGTTTGTGTGGGACCACATTTTTCCTTTTTAAGGTTTTATTTATTTATTTGAGAGACAGAGAGAAAGCACAAGAAGCAGGGGCAGCAGTGGGAGCAGCAGACTCCCCACTGAGCAGGGAGCCCAACACAGGGCTTGATCCCAGGACCCTGAGATCATGACCTGAGCCTAAGACAGACGCTCAACAGAGTGAGCCACCCAGGCATGCCTAAGTAGGGCCATTTCTGAGAGCTGGCCCATCCAGATTGAAAATCTGGCTCTTCCACTCACTAGCTTTGTACTGGCGGGAGTGACCTCTGAGTACCACGGTTTCCTGACTCGCAACGTGGGATGGCAAGAGGACACACCACTAGGTTGTAAAATGAGCTCTTAAGACAACCCAAAATACATGCTCAGTTTTTGTGAGGTATTATTATTATATATTGTTATTCCATATAGTTTTTATTTTCAGGACAGCTTTACTGCAGTCAATTTATGAGTATGGTAGTAGTGGGTATTTAACCCAGAATTCACATTCTGTACGGCCACAGCTTTCATGATGGAATGATAGCAACAGTTTCCCACCTTGCCTTCTAATTCACACTGTCCATCATGATGATTTTGCACGATCCTTTGAGAACAGAATTCCCTTCGTGATCCTAAGAGGAGGAGCAAGATGCTTGATATCAACTTGGGGACCAAAATGGCAGCCACAGGAGACTGGCGTGCTAACCCCGTGCCTTTTCAAGGGCTCCTCTTCCCATCTATGCTGGAAACCTAGGATTAGTTCTTTTCAAAGGCACTTGTAGCCCTCAGACCTTGTATCCAAAGGGTCACAGGGAACGACCCTTTTTTGGGAAGGTCATCTCTGTCCTGCCTGTTAAATCACGTGTCATCAACATGTGGGGGGATCCTAGGAAGCACTTCTCATGCTGCATGCAGAATCGCCTGGGGAAGTTTAAAAAAAAAAAATCTATGCATATTTACATATATATTTATTTATATTGAGTGTGCAAGTACAAGGGAGCATGTGGTGTGTGTGTGATGTGTGCACATGTGTGGGTATGTGTCTACACAAGCCCCTCTCTAGCACTCCTGAATTAGAATCGTCCTTGCTGGGGCCTAGTAACCGGCATTTTTTAAAGCTTGCTAGGAAAGTTCTAGTTGTACGGTCAGATTCGGGAGCTACTGTTCAAAGGCAGGGGTTCTCTACATCGCGTGTCACAGCACGTTTTTCTCTCATCGTTTGCTGTGATTAAAGAGTATCAATATTTATGAAAGACCCCCTGTCAGGAATTAGGGTGGATGTGAGCTTATCTCCACAACACGGACACTCTCTCTCCGTCACTCCCCTGCTCTAACACTTTTCTTGCACAGCGGAAAGAGGGAGTTATGTTGCTAGTGCAGAAACCAGCATCCTGTCTCATCTCTGCAGGAGTCTGCCATGCGCAAGGGCCACTGATGGGCCGTTAGTCCATGCAGTCGAAATAATGCTTTACTTACCAGAAAGAAAGGGAGGGCGGAGGGGAGGACTATTTTCAGTAGCTAGTGCAGTTCACTCCTGAGAGTGCACTACTGACCGAGGAGGTCTACACCAGACTAACAACAGCATGTTCTCCTGCCTAAGCCAGAATGCCTGGCTTACCTCTCCAACCAGAACCTGTCCCTGGTGCGGGTCCATCCTCTTTCCACCGGCAACCTCTTTTAATGCCTGTAAATGTTCTCCGCTCTTTGCTCGGTCAACTGGGATGGCTGCAGTCAAGGACCCACAAGAGATTCGAAAGGAGTCATGAAACACGACAAAAACCATAGATTCCTTTAGTATCCGTCCCACCGCCCCTGCTTTCCACCACCCCTGGGCATACTCCCTTAGCATCAATGATCCCTGCACCAGTCATTAGGCGGTGAAATTGAAATAGAAATACCACAAAGAGAGGAGAGCCTATTACCTAAAACCAAGCTCTCTGGAAGGAGCACATGAGCTCATTTGTTCAAGTGCGGGGGAAACGGACGGGGGCTGGGCAAAGTGCGCACGCCGTTGGCTGTTCTAACAAAATCAAACCCAACAGGCAGCCAAAGCTTTCTGTGCCACTTCTGTGTTTGATTAAACAACACGACCTGTCAGGCCAGGTAGCCCGTGCTCCTTCCCGCACAGACCAGCTGAATTCAGAGAGCCCCTCAGGTGTATGGCGACAATGTACTTGGGTCTTTCGATCCATACTGGTCACATTTCTGATTCCCTTCCCACATGTTCCTGTAGCCGAAGGACATGCTTACTCGCTCTGTGATCTGTAAAAATACATAAACGCTCCCACAGCTGAATGCAATTAATCTGAAGCAGCGTCACAGACACTTACAAACCACAAAATGAAAAAAGGTGGGGGTGGGAGAAAGAGATGAATTCAAATAATTCTTACATGTTTTGTGCCACATTGCAACAAAAAAAAAAATTTTAATTTGCCTATGAAGGCTTGGAAAAGTACGATTTCCAGACCACTCTTCCATTGAGCTGATCGGCACAAACTTCGGCTCAGATATTTTTACTTTAGGATAGATACTAGTACCTTTAAAAAGCAACACCCAGAATAGTACCCACTACTAAAATACCTGCAGAGTGCACTGTAATAACAATTAAACCGACTAGTGGGAGAAAGGAAGAAAATGAAATCATTACTCCAGAATTTCTCTTCCTCCCAGTGCTGCCAGCTTCTGAATGCTCAGGCGGAGGAGAAAGTCCTTAGAAAAATCTTAGCTAGTAAGGTCAAACAAAAATCAAGTTGTATGGAGGGAAAGGGCAAGGTTGTTTCCTCTGTGTTTATCATATAATTTAACAGACTCCTGAAACAAATGCGCAGATGACACTCATTTGTTCCCAATGTTACATGATCAGTAGTTCTTCAGAATTTGCCCACATTGATTTTCAGGGTCACTACCAATGCGGAGAGTGACTCAAAATGTTCATGTCATCTGGGATCCCGGGGTGTAAAGTACTGTAACACTGTAAAGGTTTGAATGATTACATAATCCTTAGGTTTGCTGCCTTTGAAAAAAGCACCTTGTTTCTTATAAGACAGGCTCATTTCTTTCCCTGCAAGGGTTTACTCTTTTGGCTTACAGCGTAGTGTAGGAACGGAATCCACAGGTAATATTCATGACCCAAGTGGAAAAGGCCCCTTGGCCTAATGTTCCAGATCGAGTCCGGATAAAGCCATTATCGAAAATTTTACACCTGCTCTCCTGTTTTTTTGTTTGTTTGTTTGTTTTTGCAACAATTTTTTTAAAATTTGTTTATTTACAGCATAACAGTGTTCATTGTTTTGGCATCACACCCAGTGCTCCATGCAGTATGTGCCCTCCCTATTACCCACCACCTGGTTCCTCAACCTCCCACCCCCCCCCCCCGCCCCTTCAAAACCCTCTGGTTGTTGTTCAGAGTCTCTCATGGTTCATCTCCCCTTCCAGTTTCCCTCAACTCCCTCTCCTCTCCATCTCCCCATGTCCTCCATGTTATTTGTTATGCTCCACAAATAAGTGAAACCATATGATACTTGACTCTCTCTGCTTGACTTATTTCGCTCAGCATAATCTCTTCCAGTCCCGTCCATGTGGCTACAAAAGTTGGGTATTCATCCTTTCTGATGGAGGCATAATACTCCATTGTATATATGTACCACATCTTCCTTATCCATTCATCCGTTGAAGGGCATCTTGGTTCTTTCCACAGTTTGGCGACCGTAGCCATTGCTGCAGTTTTGATTTTTTTTTTTAATATTTTATTTATTTATTTGACAGAGAGAGGTCACAAGTAGGCAGAGAGGCAGGCAGAGAGAGAGGGAGAAACAGGCTCCCCACTGAGCAGAGAGCCCGATGCGGGGCTCGATCCCAGGACCCTGAGATCATGACCTGAGCCGAAGGCAGAGGCTTAAACCACTGAGCCATCCAGGCGCCCCTGCAGTTTTGATTTTAAATTTGAAGCACAACTTCCCCTCTGGCATCTGGGTAGTCACATTGAGTTAATCATTCCAACAATAAGAAAGAATAAGGCAGAAAACAAAGGAGAGGGATTCCCAGCGAATTACACACACGACCACTGGTGATCCACAACCTCCTTTCTCCTTAGTACGAAATACTTTGCTCTAGGAAATGGGTTTAAAAGTAGAAAAAATCTTGCCCTTTTATGAACAGAGAGATGAAGTCCTGAGGAATTGTAAAATAGAGATATAAACAAACCCTCAGAGAAGAAAAAAGTCCCCCTGGTTAATGGTGTGGTAGGTTAGAAGTGAGGAGGGGAAGCAAGCAAGGGGAAGACTCCATCCTTTCCAGACAAAATGTGTCAGTGTATTTTCAAGTTGAGTGTCTAAAACATTTTTATCTTCCAGAATGTTCAATAAATCAATACATTTGCTTAAATGGTAACAAGAGAACCAGTTAAAAAAAAGAGAAATGTTTAATAATAACATGACTCTTTTCAGAGTGTATCATCTGAAAGATAATTTTATGGAGAGATGAGTAAAACGATAGCTTGCTTTTAAATATTTATCTGCCTTTTACCCAGAAACACAAAATCCATGAAAAATTTGTGCAATAATTTCACATACTGTGTACTAACGATGTATCTATACAATAGTTAATTCTTGTGTCCCCCAAATATTCTCATTATGTAAAATAGTTTCACTGACTTTTCTATTTTAACTGTTTTCCTTTGGTCTCCCTGTAGAGCGTAACTCATTGACCACCTTTTTACACACAGGTATACACACTGTACAGAAATGTGACAGCAAGGAAAAAATCTCATTTTATGCAACTAAGAAATTAACACTAAAGGATTTTTTGGGGCTGGAGCAAACTGTGTAGCAAATAACACAACAGCCCGTGAGACTGATTCTGAAGTATGCCTTCTAAATTCCCAAGTTACAGGGCTTGAGACTTTGGGGTGATACTTATGCTTCTCTGTGATACACTGTCAGTACACAAAAAAAAATACTTATTTTCTTCAGGGGAGACTGGTAGGGGGATCCTGGTCAGGAAAGCGAGCCCCTTCTTTCTTCTGCAGGAGGTCACTTGGACAACTGTCAAAACATACAGTATTTGACTCAGCTCAGGGCTATGGGTCATGTGTATTTCCAACCGCTAAGTTATGAGAAAATGTCATTACCTAGAATCCAGTTGTCTCTATCTAGTTGATTAATGTGGCATATTATGGAAATATAAAAGTGCAGACTCAGGTGTGAAATATTCCGTCTCCAACATCGTTAAACACATGTAAGTAATTCCCTAAGATTTAATAGCCCAAGTAGGAAATTCAATGGGAGTTGAATCTGACTCCATTCAGACCATTTGATGAAGCTTAGAAGATGTGCTAATAGTGGTTTACATTTCACAAAGTCCTTTCAGAGGTTTTACCTCATTTAATGCTTATTGCAATCTTGTGAACATTAAATGGGTACTAATATTAAAATGCCCATTTTATGCAAGTTGAGCGGTTAAGACTAATTAATCCAAGCTGGCACAGGTAGCAGGAACTGGGATGTGAACACAGTATCAAGCAATGGTTAAAAGCCTTACTGTGAAATCAAATATAACGTGACTTTCAGTCTTGGCTTTGCTTTGAGATATGGGTGATGGAGCCCGTCTGTAACTCTGTTTTCTCTTGTACAAAAAGGGAAAAACCAGGGGCACCTGGGTGGCTCAGTGGGTTAAAGCCTGTGCCTGTGGCTCAGGTCATGGTCTCAGGGTTCTGGGATCGAGCCCCACATCGGGATCTCTGCTCGGCAAGGAGCCTGCTTCCCCCTCTCTTTCTGTTTGCCTTTCTGCCTACTTGTGATCTCCATCTGTCAAATAAATAAATAAAACCTTCAAAAAAAAAAAAAAACCAAAAAACAAAAAAGAGAAAAACCAGAATACACCTCCCAGCCTTGTTGAAAGGACTAAATGAGAACGTTTGAAAACCAGTAAGTCACATAAAGAACACTGAAATGGTAGCCAGGATTACTGTGACCCTCATAAAGGCTGGAGCTCTCTTGGCCTCTATAGGGTGAGGAACACCCCAGCTGTGGGAGATGAGCCTCAGACACGTGGGTCGTCAGGTCCTGACCTGCTTGCCATCTCTCTTTGCAAAGGCAATATTGACAGAAAAACCACTACACACAGCGTGCCTGGCTGGCTCAGTTCGGGAGAGCATGTGCCCCTTGATCTCAAGCTTTTAAATTTGAGGCCATATTGGGTGTAATGATTACTTAAAAAGAAAATCTTTTTAAAGAAGTACTACACAAAAGGGTACCATGCTTTAAAGAAACGAACACTAAATTAAAAAAATAAATTCATAGAAAACACACTCAGGAAGTAGTTAAGTCTTCACAGTTCTTTTTCCATGTTGACCATAATTTCTTAGTGCCATTAAAATGGACTGTGGTGAAATTAAATGAAAATGAATCACATAAACAGCAGAGATAGATTGTTATCCGCCCTGGTTCTTCCAGTCACTTACGCAGTTATTACAGGGCTTCTGTGTGCAGAATATTTCACCGTCTCTGACCGAACATGTTTTCTTAATTTCTTATTTATGGCACACAGAGACATGCACACACACACACACACCACACAAACACACACCACACACCACACACACTAATGGGTCATGTTTCTGGTCAAGCGTCCTCAAGGAGTCCCTATTAAAATGTTGAACAGAATCAAAACTTGTACTTTTCTCCTATTTTTAGTGTGCAAATTCTCTTTGGAGTCTAACCCACTCGGGCCACAAAGAAAGGAAAACAAGTGAAACCGTCTACTGACACCAGTTCTGCCATCCAAAGTTTAGGAAGCATAAAAGTGCTGCCAGCGATGACCACTGAAACAGCAAAGTGCATGAAAACACAATCCTCCTGGGCTGCAACACCTGAGACGAAAAATCGGCTATGTGCTGTTTTCACAATGTTCAAAGTCTTCCGAACATGTAAGAATGTACCAGTTAGGGTTTTTCTTTTTTTTCCCGAGATATGGTCATTTCTGAGAAATTGATAGGTGCTACAAGTCACAGATAGACTCCCCAAAATATGAAGGTCTCAGCACAGAAGCTTGCCATAAAAAAGAGTTCCTACATAAGTAAGTCCTCACTTCTGACAGATTTTAATCCACTCAATCTTTAAAGTCTTCTCTTTAGCTTTATCCGACTTACAAGAATAGTCACCAAAAATATAAAACTAAGAACAGGTGAAACTTCTTTGACATACTTGGGGTCTCAGAAGACTGCATAGCAACATTCTATTGAGATAACTCCAAATAATGTTCACATGAGCGGCTAAAGTGCAGAAATGTATAATTTATTAGGATTTAAATAAATCACAGGGAGAGAAGTGCTTTAAAGTCACTGGTGGATTTTCCAAAAAAAAATTTTTTTTAATGTAATTCTAAGGAATTAAGTTCTGTGAATAAAATTCTTGCCCATCTTTAATCAAAACCAAGCATGTTGATAATGTTTTAAAAACAGCACACCTGCTTTTTCAGCATTTAATGACAGTGAAATATTTGTTAATGGCAGAATCCAATTTTTAGGCACAAATACCTAAAAATATGTAGTTATCACTGTCTTTTGTCTCAGCCATTTCCCTGAGACAGTTGTTATAGTGGAAATATTTCCAAAGGCTACTAAATTTGTCAAGAATAAAAATCTTTTTTTCTGTTGAATCTAGTAGAACATGCCTAGATTTCATGGGCTGTCAAGGAGAAAAAAGAAAGTCCCCTTTCTCCCAAGGGTGCTTACATCTGCTTTTTTTCTTTTTGCAGGTGATAATTACCACCATACCATTAGCAGTCAATAAACATTTCATAGTTGCCAAAACAGCTAAAATTATAAATTCCCCAAGGATCTAGAATAACTTTACTAAAATAAGAAATCCAAACATGTAAAAAATCAAAGAACTCTATAAACAATAGAACAATGACATGAACATCAGTTTTATTCACTGAGAATATATTTTTTTTAAAAAATCTATGGCATAAACATAACTATAAGCGAACACTGCTATTCTCAGCACTTTCTGCCTAGAAAATTCAGTATACTATATGAAAACATCATTACATTAAAGCATATAAACTTATTTATGTACAACATGATTTTTTTAATGCCAAGGTTAAAAGGAAGAAGGCACCAGAAATATTGAAAAATACAAAGAAGCAAGGTGGAAATACTGTAAGATTATCATAATCCAGTTTGCCATGGGGAAAATATTTAAGATAAAATTGAAAATAAAATAAACATAGGTTATGATATAGCCAAATTAGTGTGAAATGTATCAAATTGGCTGGCTGCACGTTATGGAGGTCACAGAAAATTGCTTTAAAATGTTTCCCCACAAATTAGCATATATAAACTATTCTCTATGGTTTCCAATATGCTACCTAAAAACACAGTTGTTGCTCCCCAAGGGAGCTTGGTTCCAATCCAAGGCAGATGAGATAGATGGAGCCAGAATGGCAGTGTTTGACAGACACTGATAAAAAAGTCCAGTGACATTCTACAGAGTTGCAATATTCCATTTTATTAGAAGCAGCAAAGAGGTTAATAGTATGAGCTCTGGAGTCAGACCAGTGTTGAAATTCTGGTCCCACCACTATAGGCTGGAAGCCACTTAACCTCTCCAAACTCAGCGTTCAAAGCTGAACGAAAGGAGGTTAGAGTACTTTCTTCAAAGCTTATAGCTGCAAGCGAGAATGCAGGCAACTTCTGAACCATTATTGGGTACAAAGCCTACATTCAATACATACCAGTTAGGGGCACCTGGGTGGCTCAGTGGGTTAAAGCCTCTGCCTTCGGCTCAGGTCACAATCTCAGGGTCCTGGGATCGAGCCCCACATCGGGCTCTCTGCTCAGCAGGGAGCCTGCTTCCCCCTCTCTCTGCCTGCCTCTCTGCCTAGTTGAGATTTCTCTCTGTCACATAAATAAGATATAAAAAAAAAAGTAATCAATACATACCAGTTATTATTTTTTTTGAAGCAAACAGTTTAAAAATACCAATCAGTTTCATTGAAAACATTTACTTGGTACCATTGGTATTATAGGAAATTCAGGCTTTCTTGCTTAAGGAATCCCACAAGGGATGTACAGAGAAACAAGAGAATAGAAATACTGAAATGTACAATATTGCATGATTAGTACTGATTTCATTACTTTGCAGGCTTAATGGCTTTTCTCTGTGGTTTCTGAAGATATGGCAACATTCTCATCAACATGTTCCCAATCTTTCTCTTTCCATTTTAGAAACTGAAAAAGCTCAGGCCCACAAAGCTACAAATGACACACTTGCCCAAAATTAAGAAAAGTAGCATGGAATGGGTAGTTATTTTTCATGCAGGGGTTTATCAATACCAAACAGAAACCTACAGGGCAATGCATCTGAAAGGATAAAATTCAATGGCACCATGTTGGAAATATGTACAATGTTCTCACAGAGACATGTACTTAATTTGTTTTGAATGGTTGATAGCTAAGGTAAACTCCATATGCAAAGTAAAATTTAAAGCTTTTATTGATTCACAGTCACTAAGTAGTTGCAAGTTGTATGGACTTCACAGGGAGATCCTTTTTTTATTATTAATAATGTCTGCAAAGTGACTTGAATTTTGTAAAAAGTAGCACCAATGTAACAGTATTCCACTCCATTCCCTAGACAAATGACAAAAATTAAAAACTGCAAACAGGTTTAAACCCTCTCACACTTGTCTATTTAAAAAATTGAAAATTACAGGGGCACCTGGGTGCCTTAGTGGCTCAGTTGGTTAAGCATCCAACTCTTGGTTTCAGCTTAGGTCATGATTTCAGGGTAGTAAGATAGAGCCCCACATCAGCAAGGAATCTGCTTGAGATACTCGTCCTCGTCCTGTTCATGCGCACATGCACACGCGCTAAAATAAATAAAATCTTTTTTTTTTAAAGATTGTATTTATTTATTTGACAGACAGAGATCAAAAGGAGGCAGAGAGGCAGGCAGAGAGAGAAAGGGGAAAGCAGGCTCCCCTGCTGAGCAGAGAGCCAGATGTGGGGCTCGATCCCAGGACCCTGAGACCATGACCTGAGTTGAAAGCAGAGGCTTAACCCACTGAGCCACCCAGGCGCCCCCAAAATAAATAAAATCTTTTAAAAAATCTTTTTAAAAAAATCTTTAAAAAAACTATACAACACCTTCATGTTCGAGAGCATCCACTAATCAATAAAGATGTCAATATATGTATTACTTCCACCTTTAAGACAATGGTCAACAGTATGCTCCAGACTACTTTTGCAAGCAAAACACAGAACATAAAATTTTATCATTTTATATTCAAAATAGTAGTGATGATGTGACAGCAAGGGAGAGAGTGGTTTAAAATTCCAATTCACCCTGCAATTCAAAAGGCTATCTTCGCCAAACTGCAGTTCTAAAAGCCAAATAGTGGATCCTGACAAGAATTTTTAATAGAATAAAAAATTACCAGGTGCATACTCCGTAGTAAGGATGTACACTGGCAAACTTTTTTTCTCGTGTGGGTGTATGCTAGGTCACAATGCAAAATATGTTTTTCACTCTGAGTTGCTGTCAAAGATTTAGTTACTGCGCTAAGACTAACTAAAGTTTGCCTGCTGGCGCCCCCTACAGGCTCTCAATGTTAAAAACTTCAATCCTAGAGTAAATAAATAACCCTTTTGTTCAGAAACTAGAACTCAGTAGTTTATAGAGAACAGATGCTTCCGTAGATATATAGGCAGTGTTTGATCCCAAAACATAAACCAAACATGTGGGAAAACTCATACTTGAAGCCAAGTCATCCTCAAGAAACTGAATGAATTGAGCAAGGTCTGTATTAGCCCTTAGGATCTAATTTCATTTAAAACTGGGAGAATAGGGGCACCTGGGTGGCTCAGTGGGTTAAGCCTCTGCCTTTGGCTCAGGTCACGATCTCAGGGTCCTGGGATCGAGCCCCACATCGGGCTCTCTGCTCAGCAGGGAGCCTGCTTCCCCTCTCTCTGCCTGCTTCTCTGCCTACTTGTGATCTCTGCCTGTCAAATAAAATCTTCAAAAAAAAAAAAAAACTGGGAGAATATATATCCATATTTCACAGTATTAGCTGAGCAAAAACTAAGAGGAGGAATCACAAGGACCTTAGAAAACTGTTAACCAGACATCCACTTTTACGAAGTTTTCACAAAACCAACAGAAACATGGCAAGGGCCACTGAAAGTCTTTTCATACCTTTACACCCCAACAAAGGATTGAGTAAAGAACAATTTTGAAATATCGAGTCTATACTTAATAGACTATTATTTTAAGAACTAATGGTTATTATACCAAAGTAGTAGAACTCTATGCAGTGAAGTAGAAAACATAGACTGATGTTCATGGAAAATAATAGAGTATTTAATCTAATACTAATGGCCTTGCTCCTCTTTCATAAAAGGTAACAAATACAAATTAAAATTAACAGCAATGTTTATAATGCTTAATCACCACTACCATCAAAAACAAAACAAGGGGTGCCTGAATGGCTCAGTGGGTTAAAGTCTCTGCCTTCAGCTCAGGTCATGATCCCAGGGTCCTGGAATCAAGACCCGCATCGGGCTCTGGTCAGCAGGGAGCCTGCTTCCTCCTCTCTGCCTGCCTCTCTGCCTACTTGTGATCTCTGTCAAATAAATAAACAAAATCTTTAAAAAACAAAACTGCAGAAGCCCAAGAAAAGAGTAGCTTTCAAATACAAAAAGCTTGCCAATAATCATCAAACACTAGTCTGACCTTAATTTCAACTGTATCAAGTCACCTCTATCAGAACGCTGGGGTGGTTTAGTTAACCTAAGGTCGAATGCAGAATCAGGTTAAGAGGCCAAATGGTAGATGATCCTCCTGTAGAAAGGAGATCACTTGGCAGTAATGTACCGTAATGGTGATTGGAAACACAAGCAATAGCAGTTTTGTTTTTTTTTTTGACACATTATTAGCTCCTCACATAGGTATTTGAGACTAAAATTGGAAAAAAAGTGCCCTACCAATGGCACTTTTGTTGGTTCACGTGTTTAAAGCTATCCTCTCATCTGAAATGATCCCACACATTGACTGACATATATTCATTCACCCTGTGTTAACAGTAACATTAATTAGATCCAGACTAGATAGTAGTACACTGGGGATTGGGATTAGAAATTTATCCTTGGCTTTGTTAAGAATTAACATCTGAATCAGTAAAAACGTCACACAAAACCAGTAATTTCTATCAATGAGAGCTCCACTGTAGCAAAACATTTGCCTTGCTACCATTAAACAGATACAACTGTGTTTTAATAGTGTGCTTGGTCCCTTCCAAACCACCCAAAAACTCATGCTTATTACAAACATAATGCTGGTTACATTATCATCTATTCAAAACAAATGGTCACACAGACCTTGCCATTTACTTAATTTATAAAATAGATAAAATTTATTTGAAATGAATGAAAATGAAATTTGTTCCCATTCCTTAGTATTTTCCTGTAAAGTTGAGATCTAAAGAATTCTTCGTAGACAATGCCTAATCTTCTGAAGGGGAATTTTATAATAATGAGAAAAGCAATTTTAAAGTGAGAAAATAAGCCCAAGTGATATGTCTCCTCTTCTTATCACCATCCAGTCCTTAGTGTGTAATATCACTTCCTTCTCCTGTTATTCTTTACAAATACTCATCACAGAGCTGACCTATGTGTAAGTCATCTCTTCACTGTGTTCTCTCCCTTCTCTCTATTCCACTTACGGAAAATGTCCTTCTGATTGACTGGGAGGCATACTGAAAAATCTCAAGATAACATTCAAATAATTTTTTTCATAAAACTGTTTGTGCTTTTGTATCTGGGATACCGGGATCCATCCACAACCAAAAAAATATGGCTATCCGAGGTTACTCACAACTTCCTCTGCAATACCCTTCTCACTCATTTTAAAGAATACCCTGTTCATTACATCTTCTTGAATTCATGGAATATTTGACAGTCAGGGACTTCCATACCCAAATTCATATTGAGTGCATTCTCTCATGTACAGGAACCCAAAATGAAACACACAGACATATCCACTGCTCACTCATTCTCACACACAAACAAGCATACACACACATTTTCTTTCTTTCCAGAACAAGCCAGAATTACAGCTCTTTTGGTGATTGTTAGAATTTTTGGAATGGTTCATAAAATTTCCGAATTATTTTAAATTTGTAATACTTTTCTTTTTTTCTTTTTTTTTTTCCAATTGTGAACCATTCCATATTGCATCTTTATTGCAAAAGTCAACATGCTTCTTAGAAATTCAGATTGTAATCGATAAAACAAACATTACATATATGAATTTAAATGTATAAACAGTTAGAAATTCAACAATATCTCCTATTATACTATTACACAAGTTCACAATTTTGTAAAAACTATAATACAGGCATACTATACATCAAGAGGAACCACTATTCCTTTTCACATGATTTTTTTCTTCTTTTTGAAATAATGATCCATAACCACGGACCTATCTAACTAGACTGTTTCCCAATTTATCATCTGAGCTCGTGACAATGTTTTCCTGATATTACAACACGAAGAAAGTGAGGGAAATCCCGTATGCCCTAGGGTTACTTTGTTAAGCCTGGGCAACAATCCATTAGTAAACCAGGCTAACCTAGTCAGACCGGTGGCTTTGACTACTCATTAGCTTTTTAGATGTCATACTCATTTAAAAGAATAAAATTTGCCTCAGATGGAGTATGTTATTTTTGTTAAGGGAAGAGGCCAGGAAAACAAGCCGTGATAGTTACTTAAAGAGAAATTCTAGGGCTTGAGGATTTGCGGGTGGGGGTTAAAAAAAATTCTAAAGGAAAAAAATACATACATTCAACTATTTTATGTTAACCTTAACTAAATTTTCTAATAATATATTCAACCCATATTTTGAATTCATTTTAGAAAGTCAAACACGTCTTAGAGTTCTTAGGACATTTATAAATTATTTTAGTCCTACTTTAAGGTGCACTGAAAATTACACTATTTTATAGAAAGGGCTTCAAATCTTCCTGAAAACAGTGTCCGTCTATTTTTTACTTGAACACCCTTTTCTTTCATCCCCTGTCCCCCAGTAACTAAAAAAAATCAAACAAATCTTCTACTCTCTCTATACTGAGAGTATTATCATATGATGTCAATTCTGAAGTTCAAAAAAATCATATGAAAAGGAATCTCATTCTGCTGAACTGTCAGTCTACTGAAAATTTTCTTTTACAGCTCCATTAATTTACTGTAATTTTCAGTTTCCAAATACAAAAATACAACAATTCTTATTGAAATCTATACGCTGGTAGTTTTAGTACACAAAAAAACCAAACAAATTATTTACAAAATTATACAGCTTAAGAAAAAACTTTGTACAAAAAATATATAAATCCTTTGTTCCCTCTATCACGTTTAAACTGTCAGGACTCAAAATATTCACCACAATGAATCTTTCAAAATATATACCAACTGAGCCACAGACATCAAAATTTCATTAGAGATGATGGAGGAGGAAGGAGCAAGATTGCTTATTCTAGGTATCCCGTTGTAAGGTTTTCCTGCTTTTATGAGCTTATTTTAGCTTCAGTGTTATCAGAAATATAATAACCTAGAAAAGGGAAGTCTTTATTATTGTGAAGGGAAAATTACATGAACTTAAAAATGATCCTGGTTTGAGACATCATTCCAGGAAAATACGTGGAGAAGAAAAGATAATCACAACATGGGATTTAACTTCTTATAGCTAAGTAAATCTAGAGTCCTGATGGTTTTAGGTTTCTTAGCGAACAGTTTCTATTTTGAGAAACAAGCCTTTACCTCAGGAAACAAAATCCTTGATATAGTAATCAATCACCAAGAACTTTCTGAAGCCAACAGGAAGTTTCAAATTTTCACACCACACATATATAAAAACATAGATGTGTATATCCTTGAAAAAGTGACATCCTATGTACATTATTTTATTTTCTCAGGGGTCAATACAGTGTAGTGTTGCTCCTCTGCTTTTCCATCTAACATTCAGAACACAAGGACATAAATTTACATATATATTTTACTTAACAGATACTCTACTCTATACAGTGTACAGTAAAAATGCACACAGTGAAGGAAACTGTCTAATGAAGGATGCATATGTTCATGGATAGCAACAAGCTACAAAATTATGAAAATATAAAGTCATCTGATCAAAGTCAAGTTATGACTCCCATTTATTACTAGCATCCCCATCCCCCTATCCCACCCCACCCCCACCCTATCCCCAGTCACCTCATCATCATGGTTTAAGTTTAGGTGAAGAATTTCAGACACTTTTTAACCCTTCCATATAACTATTAACTAAACTGAAGCTTCGAAAAAGAAAAAAGAAAAGCTGGTGACTCTCTACCCCCACCCCCGCAAACCTTCCATTATTCTCATCAAAACATCACTTACTTATCAAGGTGCTGGTTTAAACTTTTTATTGGGGACTGACTTTGGGTGGCCCAGAAGAATCACTTATCTCAATAGTGGGTAAGTCAGGGCTATTAATATAAAGGCAGGAGAAAGAAAACGGGGACAAGAAAGGGGCAAGAGGTGAAAGCCTTTTACATTCTGAGAATATTTTTAAACAACTGAACCAATATTCACTAATTTCAAAGCAAACTAAGGATCAGTAGCATAAATCCAGGACAGTTAATATGATGACAGAATGGAAATACCATGGAGCTAGCTACCACTGCCTTACAGCATTTAATACAGAGTCTGTTATGATTTACACTAAAATAGTACTTGTACTGCACATAAACAACCCCCCTCGAAAATTTAGATTGAATACAAACTGGGCTCCCTCCATAGTAAAAAAATTAAAATAAATTTACTTTTCTTCTTCCAAGACAACTCTTGAAAGCAAAAGGGTATTTTAATTACAAATATCTCCTGTCTGACGACCCATCCATAATAGTTGAGAGTTAAGAGATTCCAGGCGATTTTGACATTTAATGAAATTTTATCAGCAGATTATAATCCAAAATAAAATTTCTGAACACCCTGTCATTTACATCATAATCCAACACCAATAGCAACAAAACAGGTGGTGTGGAAAATAAGGCTCTAGAGATTATCCATATCATTCCTGTGGATCTTCACAACTGTGTAAAAGTCACTAGGCCTTTGGTGCTTTAATATCATGAACAGTTATGAGATGTGTTTAAATAGCAAACTTGCTGTCCTTAAACCTACTGTGTGGAAAAGAAAAATAAAAAAAATTTTTGGCTCATTGACTTCTTTAAATAATTTTAAAAAGTTGTTCTTCTAAACAATATTCCTAAAAATTATACAGCTCGCATCAGATTTCATCTTCGCCATGAACGAGACTCATATTCATCTTCATCTTCATCATCATCATCATGCAAAAACAAATCTGAGGTCTCTGTTTCCTGAAGAAAGAGAGGGTAAAATCTGCTTAGTAGTACAAGCAAGTTATTAGGCCAAAGAACAAAAAGACTAGTATATAAAACCCAGGCTAGAGTTACAAGTGATGCAGTCAGAGAGTATCCTTCAGGGCAAAGACACCCCAAACAGTTTTTTAACATATACATATTCGCTCCCTTGTTAATTTTGCTAGTTTTAAGAGATTTCCATTCTAATATCATCAGGGAAATAATACATGAATGTTTAGTAGGAAAAATAAAAGAGAAATACCTATGAAATGGTTTTAATAAAATTAATTTAATGAAATTAAATAAATTTAAATTAATTTTATTCCATTAACTTAAAAAGAAGGAAAATAAATGACCAAGCCCCTAAACCTTTCCTTTAATATCCAATTATCTGTGATGGAGAACACATGAACTTCCCCATGACACCAACACTCTCAACCTTACATAAAAATCTGGAATCTTACATGTGGTAGAAATATCTACAAACATTCCCAAAACACCAAGATTTTTCTTTCCTTTTCTTTTTATTAAAGATGGGAAATGTTTCTGCTTTGTTTTTTAAAATTACCCAGCCAGAGGACTCTTGATCAATCATGAATGCTAGCATCTTTTAAAACCAAAATTAAAACAAATCAAGTAACTTGAAACGTTGGCTAAGTGTCCATTTTAACAAAGAAATTAAAAACGGAGTAAAAAGCAAAATTATTTTTCATGTATTTTAAGAGTTTCATTATATTTAACAGTTCTACTATGTTAAGTCCCTGGTTTTTATATTTCTTCCCTTTTATTTCCACTTCCTTACTCTCAGTTTAATCAATTGCACATAAAAGGAAAGTAAGAAACTCAAATCTATTACTTATGGAACATGAATAAGCAAAAAGCTAAAACAACCAGCTAAAATTAAATTTGTTCATGTAATCCATGTCCTCACTTAACAGAATAAAAATTTCTAGAGCACGAAGCCAAATAAACTCAAAGAAAAAAGGAAAAAAACCAAAAAACCAAAAAAAGTCCCTCCTATGCCAGAAAATATCCCCTGCAAAGAACTTTTTATGCCTGCAACTGTTCTGGTTCTTTAGTAAACTTGTAGACTAGTCTTAAGTTACAGTGTGCATAAAAGAACAATATTTATTTTAAGATTTATTTTATTTACTTTAATGTCAAGAAAAATGCTAATTGAGAAATAATCTAATTGAATGTTTATTTTCAGTAGTTAAATTTACCTCCTCCTTGACTTCTTCTTCCTCAGTCTCAGTGGATACAGAAGGCACCTTGGCCTTGTGCCATGATATTTGTAGCCGACGGTCTTTGAATTTTGACCCTTGGTTTGCAGGCTAAAATAGATTTTAGAAAAACGGTAAGTTTGCATTCAAATTGTATGCTATTTAAAAAATGTAATGATTGGGAGGAAAATTAAAGTGGATCTATACAATATCTAGTAAGAGCTAGAAAAAGTAAAATCCTTCTCCTTTTTAAAAATTTATTTTATTTAAATTCAATTAGTGAACATAGTCTATCTTTAGTTTCAGAGGCAGAGTTGTTATTCATCTGTTGCATGTAACACCCAATGTTCATTATTCATTACATCACGTGCCCTCCATAATGCCCAATATCTAGTTACTCAATCCCTTCACCCACCTCCCCTCCAGTAACCCTGAAGTCCCTTTTTTTTTTTAACGATTTTATTTTTATTTATTTGACAGAGAGAGACCACAAGTAGATGGAGAGGCAGGCAGAGAGAGAGAGAGAGAGAGAGAGAGAGAGAGGAAAGCAGGCTCCCTGCTGAGCAGAGAGCCTGATGCGGGACTCGATCCCAGGACCCTGAGATCACGACCCAAGCGGAAGGCAGCGGCTTAACCCACTGAGCCACCCAGGCGCCCCCTGAAGTCCCTTTTAATTAAAGAACCACATGTACTATTTTGCCCAGATAGTCTATGACTTGTATTTATGTCATGTTAACTTTAGAATTTGTCTTGGTTTAGATGATACTGTCACTCCACTTACAAAAGTCATGATGAAAACAACAAATACTTTTTTTCTTCTGCTCATGATTTAACTGACATCAGTAATGAACAAGGGCACCTGGGTGACTCAGTCGGTTAAGTGTCTGCCTTCAGCTTAGGTCATGTTCCCAGGGTTCTTGGATCGAGTCCTGCACTGGGCTCCCTGCTCAGCGGGGAGTCTGCTTCTCCCTCTGTCCCTCTCCCCTACTCGTGCTCTCTCTCAAAAATAAATAAATAAAATCTTTTTTAAAAAAGATTATTGAGCAAGATGCTGGGATTAAAGTCTCGATCCAGCTCTATCATTAATTGGCAAGTAACTGAACATAAATGAGCCTCCATAAGTTGCTTAATATCAAAGTATCTCAGGTTTTTTTTTTCATTTTTTTTCCTGTTTCAGGATTGCTCTAAGGAGTCCATAAAAAAAATGTGAGTGTTCTATCCAAATGCACAAAAATCATTGTTAGCACAATTATAAATATTAAAAGGCATTAAACCCAAAAACAAAATATACACCCTAAAATACAAATTATTCAAGTGTGTAGCAAAGTATACAGCTATGCAAATGACATACTTGGTTAATCTCATGTTTTTTAAAATTTAAATTCAATTAATTCACATAATTTATTATTGGTTTCAGAGGCAGAGGTCAGTGATTCATCAGCCTTACGTAATACCCAGTGTTCATTATACCATATACCCTCCTTAATGTCCATCACCCAGTTACCCCAACCCCCTCCCCTCCAGCAACCCTGTTTCCTATGAGCAAGAGTCTCCTATAGTTTGTCTCCCTCTGATTTTGTCTTATTTTTCCCTTTCCCATGATTTTGTTTCAACAAATACTATCTTAAAACAATTGATAGTCTTTAGCTTTGATAATCTACATAGTTAGACTGAACATTTTAAAGTATAATTTTTTAAATGCCTACTGATGTCAACTACTCCACCTGTAGTTGATAAAGCTATTCCCACTTCCTCCTCTGAAACGTCATACAACAATGGCAAGTACCAGCCATTCTATACATTTAACAAACGTTAATTAAACACCTACTTTTCCTAACTCAAGGTAAAATTGCTCAGTTTCAAATGTATTTCTTAGGACTACCACCCAAACAATTTCTTCCTCCTCAAGAAACTTCATAAAGAGAAAGCAAAAATTTTAAAGAAAAAGCAACAGAGATAAAAAGAATAGGGACCCAAAGTATCATTAAACTGAAAGCTCAGTCATTCTTATAGCTTTTCTATCAATGATGCCACAATGCAGAACATCCCCAATTCTGGGTTTAATCCTGAAAAATGTAATAGAAATGGTTCTTTTAAAAATAGGGGTTCACTCTAGTTTTTCCTAGAAAAAAATGTTGATAAATGTCATTAACCATTTGCCAAATGTTTTCACAGAACACTCAGATCACTGCATGTTAAAAGTGTTATGTTCTCTGTCTCTCTCTCTCTGTCAAATAAGTAAGTAAAATCTTAAAAAGGTGGGGGCGGGTGGCGCATGGGTGGCTAGGTCAGTTAAGCATCTGCCTTCAGCTCAGGTCATGACTCTGGGGTCCTGGGATCAAGCCCCATGGTGGGCTCCCTGCTCAGCAGGGAGTCTGCTTTTCTCACTCCCTCTGCTGTTCCCCCTGCTTATGCTCATTCTGTCAAATAAAAAAATAAAATCTTAAAAAACTTCTAAAAAATTAAAAAAAAAAACACCAGTTATATATTATGTATATTAAGCCAGATCCATAACCCATTACTGTCTGCACAGAAATCAGCCTGTGATCTAAGGGAAAACTCTATTATCCCTGTAGGGGCTACATGTTAATAACTTGGTACCAAACATTTTAACTCATGGGACATACTAAAATACCATCTTATTAAAAAAATCAGATGGATGCTGAGAGATCTCATCACAAGGAAAAAGAATTCTTACTATGTGACGTGATGGATGTGAACTACACTTATTTTACAGTAATCATTTCACTATATGTACATATATCAAACCATTATGTTGTATATCTTTAATACAGTGTTGTACATCAATTATATCTCAATAAACTTGGAGAAAAAAATCTGGTAATGCGTGTAATAGACATCTTTTGCCCTTATCGTTTAACATACACAGCCCAATTAGAGATTTTTTCACTATTTTGTTCACTTCAGTATTATCTGAATTCTTTCCAGGATTACTGAGGTAAAACAGAACCAAAGGATATTTATAAGTGTAAAACACGATGATCTGATATACATATAAAAAGAGTGAAGAGTCTCCCTATGCAGTTCATTAACAACACGTTCATCACCTTACATATTTACCTTTTCCTGATGAGAATATTTAGGTTCTACTCTCTCAGCAAATTTCAATTATACAATACAGTGTGATCAACCACAGTCACCATGTTATATATTAGATCCTTAAACTTTGTTATTTAAAAATTTTTAAAAAGATGTATTACTTCTATAACCACAGAAAGTGAGACTTTTTTAATCTGTATTTACTGGGTTGCCTTCTAAAGAGGGTAACAGTTCTGTCCTTCAAAAGGAATTTTAGGGCATTAAGTGTACTGAGTATAAACTACTGAAGGAAGAATTAGAAATTTAATTTGCAGGCAGTCAGTAATTAAGAATATATAACTCCCACAATCTAACTTACAACAATAAACAAGATTAGTGATTAGAATAAAGATGTATTTTAATAATACCAAGTCAAGAATTTTCACACACTACTGGCAGGGATCTACATAATGAAACTGATGTAGTTCATTCAACATTACCATGTATATCCAACATAAATTTGTACACATATACACCAAATGATCTAGAAGAATCCTATCAACAGTGTTCATAAAAATAAAGTGAAAATAACCCACATACCTATCCACAGGAGAACTGAAGAATAAACTATTTTATAGTTATATAACTGAAAATTATACAGCAATAAAAATAGAAACTACTGTTACATGTGACAACATTAATGAATCTTACAAACATAATGTTTTAAGGGGAAAGAGCAGACACGAAAGAATATAGACTGTGTGGTTCCATTCATACAAATTTAAAAATAGACTAATATTATAATCTTTAGGAATGCACATTTAGGTGATAAAACTACAGCTGGTTCTCATTATTCACACTAAGTCATATGAAGTTCATTGCAAGCACAGAATTAGCAAATACTCAATCACTGCTCCTAGGGCCAAGAGAGGGTTAGGTTCCTATGAGCCTCTGGTCAAAACATTTTCTTCAACTAATCAATTGTTTTATATTTAAAGACACCGTATTTAAAATATACTGTTGATTCACTGCCACTGAACTCATGGCTAAAAGCACTCATGCCTGAACAAAGCTTACATAATACACGGGTCTTCACCATAAGGCACATCACAGCCTTCTTGAACTTTCAACAAAGCACTTGAGACCTGTATTTGGGGGTGGGGGGCATTTCAAATAATGAAACTACCAGTAAAAAGCACAAAAATGAGGAAAATGTGGTACTAAAAAGACTGCAAAAAGAACAGCTGTTTATAATATGAAAGCTGAAACAAGAAGGGCAGAATATCACCTTAACTGACCTGAGTTGGGAACATGGGCATTGGGTAACTCAAATTTTTCACAGCTCCGTCAAAGTCTGAACTGACCACAAAAGCACCTTTAATATTAATTTTTGATCTTACAAATAACATTGCTAGGTAGGTTAATGTGCAAATATGAAATCCATGAATAATGAGGATCAACTGTGTAACAAAAGCAAGGAGGTGATTATCATAAAGTGAGGATAATGGTCACTTTATTGAGGAGAGAAAACAATGACTGGAAGCGGCTGGGAATATTCTTTTTCTTGACCTGAGGGGTCGGTATACACAAGTTTACCTTCTGATAAAAAATCACTGAACTATATACATTTCTACTTGGTATAGTTTGTTTCAGTAAGTATTTTAAATTGAGTATTATCCTTATAATTTTAAGAAAGCACCAAACAGCTAAGATATTTATGTTGAAAAAGCAAGGCCTGAAGTGCAGCTCTATATTTATAATATAAGCCCACTCTGATAAATTTTTTTAAGCGAGAGACTTTGTGTATATATTCTTATATTAATAACGTTTTTCTGTAAAGATGTCTAAGAGTACGGACTACCTTTTAAGAGTAGGCAGAGATCAAGAAAAGGGGAGATTTTTACTTCTGATTAGCCATATTTTTAACTATTTGCATGTACTCGTTTTCTTTGTTGAAAAGTACTTTAACAGCTTTAAAAACAGCCTCTAAAAGTCACACATCTATTAAAAATACATAATTTTTCCATACCCACATATATCTCACACACATATTTGTAATATGGCTTGAAATAATGAAATAGTAGGCAAAAGTTAGCTGTCCATCAGTACGGGACTGTTGAAATCCAGTGTGGTACATCGAAGCAATGAAATACCAAGAAGCCACTAAAAAGAATAGAGCAACACCACGTGCACTAGTATAGCATCATCTCTATTAACAAGCTAACACATAATAAACGAGAAATGCACATGCAACAGAGTACTGTGTAACATTACCACCATTTGGGTTAAAGAGAGACAAAATAATACATACACACATAAAGAATATTTTGAGAAGATATGTAAGAAACAGAAAACAATAAATGCCTATGGGGAGTGAAATTGAATGGGTATAGAAGGAAACCTTATTTTTCACTGCATACTTTTTATTTCTTTTACACTTTGTACATGTGTGCTGCCCCTCAAAATAAAATAAGGTAATTCAAAAATATATATATACACCAATATATACATGAACATGAGAAAACCGATTCTATGCCATCAATGAAAAGATGTATGTGGTAACTCAGGGGTACTTGGAACCTTAGCGGCAGAAGATACTCAGAGAGAAATTTATCTAGCCCACCATTTTCCCAGATCAGAAACTGATGCCAGTTCTGTCAGTCATTATTCATCAATCACCTGACTAGCAAATATGACAACACAAAACTCAAGTGCTATTGAGGATATAAGCAAATAGGTACTCTTATCCAATGTCACCACAAGTATGAATTAGTACAGCATTCCTGCAGGGTTATTTGGCAAGCTGTCCCAAAATTTTAAATATGCATGCCTTTGATCTAGTCATCACTCCTACAAACTAATGTCAAAAAAGCGTTTTCACCTGAGACAGTGACATTACTGTGGGGGCATTTTGGGTGTCATACAGACTGAAGAGCACTTCCTGCCATTTAACAACAGTGCTAAAGGTGTTGACATGTGTAGGACTGTCCTGCATAACAAATTATTCTACTCAAAATCACCAAATCCAGTAAGATGTATATTAACATCGTTTGTAACAGTGAAAAAAAAAAACCAGAAAACACACTAGCTATCAAATGGCAGTAAGTTATCAGTAGGTTCACAAAAGATCAAAATTACTAAAAGTTTTTTTACACGGTCTGAGGAAGGGCAATAACTGAAGTGCTATTCAGAAAAGTTTCTCTGAATGTTAAATGCAGAGAAAGGGTAACTTTTATTCTGGTAAACGCAAAAGCGGATTACTTGTCAAATGATAAGGTATCAGTTTCATATACATTAACACCCTCAAATATTTCCTTCTTCTTGGAAGAAGGAAAGTAAAAACCCTATCTAGAGAGGCTATAGGGAAAAGCTAACTGTATGTGAGATGTCTACAATAACTACAACAGAAGTATTCCATTGTCTTATATGAAGTTCCAGGAATGAAGGAGAGCAGGCAAATTAGAAGTTCTTGCTAGTAAGAATACAAAAAATTGAATGAATTACATAAATATTTGGAGGGATACAGAAACTCAGACTTCTAAACCTCTTACTTTCTTAAGACTCAAAATGCTCTCTGGCTACAAAACAGAAGACTGCATTGCATTCATAGTATGCAATGATACTCAAGTGTTTTTTTTTTTTTTTTAAAGGCATAAATCCCTAAGAAAAGAGAAAATAGGACAGAATACAACACAGCCAAAAAACTGGGGAGTTGAAAAGCAAAGGAGTAAGGTCAATATATAATGCTTACAATTTAAAAAGCAAGAAGTAACAGTAAAATCAATTATTTAAAAATGAAAAAATACCCAGAAAATCAGCTGAAAGATTTAAAAGTAGACATCCTTAAAGAACAGAAAACGAGAATACAATTGGAGAATGTTTAACAACTCTGTAGCTATTCAGTTCACCTAACTCTTCAAATGATGAACATGTAACTTTTAAGAAAACTAAAACATTCCTATCAAAAGAATCTAAGATACTTAGGTGTTTTCTTCTTTCTGTAACTGAATGGTTTCCAAGTTTTCTTCAATGAACATCACAGAAGACATTGTCTTAGAGAAGAATGAAACTCAACCATTCTCTTTCACCAAACATAAAAATAAAGTCAAATGGATTAAAAATCTAAATTTGAGATTTAGATGAAACGATAAAAATCCTAGAAGAGAACCGAGGCAGTAATTTCTCTGCTATGAGCTGTAGCAATGGGGAAATAATAGTAAAAAAAAATAATAGTAAAAAAAAAAAATAGGGTATCCATACTGCTAGATTTCTTGAAAAGAAAGAATGTAAATGTTCATATTTCCCAAGTTATTCATGTTTTACTTGCAGCCAAACACAACCGGACATGCATGTATTATTTCGCAATCAGAAAGAAAAAAAAAATCAAGTTTCACCCTGTATCACTGAGTGACACAAGCTAAAACATACTACAACAGTTCAAAAATCTTGTAACTAACTGATGCACACTACTTGAAAATGCCTAAGTGCAGTTCAAGTATTCCAAACATTTAGTTTAAGTAACTCTTCTGTTGAAACTTGCCAAACTTCTCTTTAATCAGGGGCAAAGGAATGTACCTTAGCTCTTGTCCTGTCTGTGCCCTCAAGCAAGGCTCTATGATTCAAAATTTTCATCTTCTGATCTAAAGTTTAATACTAAAATACTTAGAGGGAATTCTTCATAAAGGTCTTTAATATCCTCAGATCTCTGTCAAACGAAAGATACATAAATAAGGACTTTTTTTTAAAAGTTCTTTCCAGACTCACTGAATTTACCTTAAAAATACATAAAATTCTCTTTATATGCTACATAATACTATTTTATATTTTTAAACTTAAATACTTAATATAAAAAGTAATATGGGGGTGCCTGGGTGGCTTAGTGGGTTAAGTCTCTGCCTTTGGCTCAGGTCATGATCTTGGGGTTCTGGGATTGAGTCCCGCATCAGGCTCTCTGCTCAGCGGGGAGGCTGCTTACCCGACTCTCTCTGCCTGCTGCTCTGCCTACTTGTGCTCTCTCTCTATCAAATAAATAAAATCTTAAATAAATAAATAAAAATATGATAACATATACCATCTCTCAGTAAACCATAGTCATCAGGCCAAATGTGGTCCAGTAACTTGTGTTTGATGGCCTGTGAGCTAAGAATGGTTTTTATGTTTTTAAAAGTTATTAAGAGTGAAAAAGAAGAGAGGTTCCTGGGTGGCTCAGTAAGTTAAGTGGCTGCTTTCTGCTCAGGTCATGATCTCAGGGTCCTGGAACTGAGCCCAGCATCAGGCACCCTGCTCAGCGGGGAGTCGGCTTCTCTCTCTCCCTCTTCCTCTACCCTACGTGTGCTCTCTCAAATAAATAAATAAAAATCTTAAAACACAAAACAAAACAAACAAAAAACTGGGGTGCCTGGGTGGCTCAGATGGTTAAGCGTCTGCCTTCAGCTCAGGTTGTGATCCCGGGGTATTGGGATCCAGCTGTGCATTGGGCTCCCTGCTTGACAGGGAGCCTGCTTCTCCCTCTCCCTCTGCTGTTCCCCCTGCTTGTGCTCTCTCACTCTCTCTGTCAAATAAATAAATGAAATCTTAAAAAACAAAAAAACAAAAATCTTAAAAAGAAAAGGAACACCACCTGGCTGGTTCAGGTGGAAGAGCATGTGACTCTTGATCTCAGAGTCCTGAGTTTGAGCCCCATATTGGGTGCAGAGATTACTTAAATAAAAAAAAAATTTTGATTAAAAAAAGAAAAGAAAAAGAGAGAAGGAGCAGATGAAGGAAGAGGCAAAAGAAAACCTGAGAGAGACTGTATATAGCCCACAAAAAACTAAAATATTTACTAACTGGTCCTTTACAGAGAAAGTCGGCTGACCTCTGATATATGCTATTAAAATATTTATATGTGGGGCACCTGGGTGGCTCAGTTGGTTAACCATCTGACTCCTGGTTTCAGCTTAGGTCACAGTCTCCTGGTCATGGGATCATCATGGGATCAAGCCCCAAGCTGGGCTCCGTACTAGTGAGGAATCTGCTTCAGATTCTCCTTCTCTCCCTTTCTGTCCTTCTCCATGCACATGCACACCTGCATTCGCTCTCATAAATTCTTTAAAATATTTATATATAACATGCTTAATGTTATATATAGTTCTCATTGTATATTAAATAGATTATGTATTTTAAATATGTATATACTTTAATTTACACATTTTTTTAAAAATATAAGCACCTGGGATCTAAGAGCCCAACATTAACACATCTCCTCTAATTTGGTTTTAAAATAAACCGTATAAAAACACAAACATGGGGTGTCTGGGTGGCTCAGTCGGTTAAGCACCTGCCTTATGATCCCAGGGTCCTAGGATCAAGCCCTGCATCAGGCTCCCTGCTCAGTGGGGAGTCTGCTTCTCCCTCTCCCTCTGCTACTCCCCTCGACTCACGCTCAGTCGCTATCTTGTTTGCTCGCTCTCTCTCTCTCTCAAATAAATGAATTAAAATCTTTTAAAAAATACTAATATTGGGGTGACTGGGTGGCTCAGTCAGTTAAGCCTCTGCCTTCATCTCAGGTCATGATCCCAGGGTCCTGGGATCAAGCCCTGTGACAGCTCCCTGCTCAGCGGGGAGTCTGTTTCTTTCTCACCCTCTGCCCCTACTTGTGTGTGCTTGCTCTCTCTGCTTCAAATAAATAAATAAAATCTTTTAAGAAAACAACACTAATATTTCACCCTAAACATGAATGTGATATTAAGAAGTCTGATTTAAAAAGTAATATATGTTCATTTGGAAAGCAAATAAAATAGGTCCTCAGAAAGAAAACAATGAAAAACCAACTTGAATTCTGCCAACCTAGAAATATAAATTTAATGGACTTTCATTCCAAGTTTATGGATAATCTTGTATTCCATTTTTTTTTTTTTAATTTTATTTATTTGACAGAGATCACAAGTAGGCAGAGAGGCAAGCAGAGAGAGGAGGAAGCAGGCTCCCTGCTGAGCAGAGAGCCCGATGCGGAGCTCGATCCCAGGACCCTGAGATCAAGACCTGAGCCGAAAGCAGAGGCTTAACCCACTGAGCCACTCAGGCGTCCCACATCCCACTTTTTTTTAACCTAAAAGTCAATCCTGAGAATTTTCTCGTAGCATTATTCTTTAAAAACAAGTTTTCAATAGCAGCAAAATGCCACTGAGAATTTAGATCGTTCCCTTTTCACTTAGTACTATACTAAGCACCCTTATTGCTCTTATTTGTATACAACCATAATTCCCTTATGATAAATTCTTAGAAGCAGATTACTGGATAAAAGAATAAACTGAAGGATTAGAGAATTAGGTCCTCATACTGCAAAAGAGCTTCACTGAACCCATCCACCATCTTTTCATACAGGTATGGTTCATCCATGATCCTTTCACAATCATTAAGGACAATAAAAGAATACTGAAAATATCCATTTTACCTTTGCCTTTGTGGGATATAAAATACCTCAAAGAAGTTTACTAAATCTATTTACAATACCATCTAGGCATATATATGTTTGCTTAATCTATTTATAATACTGTCTAGGCATACAAATTTCTGTAGTTCCTTCAAAGAAAACATAGTACACTGCCCAATTATCCATTACTAGGGTATGTTTCTAGCACTCAAGACTGTCTAATAGCGCCCTATTAAAACAAACAAACAACAAAACACCATCAAAACTGATGGCAAGGGTGGCACAGTCGTTAACGGCTGCCTTCGGCTCAGGTCATGATCCCAGGGTCCTAGGATGGAGGCCCACATCAGGCTCCTTGCTCAGCAGGAAGCCTGCTTCTCCCTCTCCCCATGCTTGTGTTCTCTCTCTGTCTCTCTCTGCCAAATAAATAAATAAATAAATCTTTAAAAAACAAAACAAAAACAACAACAACAAAAAAGCAAAAACCCCAATAAATTTGATAGCAATATCTCCTCAAAGTTACCTCATCTGCACTGCTTTGTTTGCTCCTTCCCCAAATGCTGGGACATGCCCCTTTCCACAAATCAAATGCCTTCATTTCAGACTTATCAAATATATGTATACATGAAAATTGGTTATCAGATGCTCTAGAATGATCCTACTTATGAGAAAAAAAGAGATACATGTGAACATGAGTTCTGGGCTAAACCTTAAACATCTACATAGTCTCCAGAGACCCTCAAGATACAACACACAGCCTCCTACCTAACAAAGATAACATGTTTTTGTAACTGGAACTCTGCAAATTCGAATTTAAAACAATTCTGCTTTGCTTCAGTACTGCCACACCAGAGCTCATAATGGGTTTAAGTGCCCAATGTATTTGGCAAGAAGATAATTTTATACACTCAACATCAAAAGAAAAAATCACATTCTCCCAGCTCCCCAAGAATACCCTGCACATGGGTAGCTCTCCTCTCCATATTTTACTCCTCAAGAAGTCACTTTAAAGCTAGTCTCTCAGTTTACCCAAAAAAAAAAAATTAAAAAAAAAAAAATATATATATATATATATGTCAGGCTGGTGAAAGAAACTGGCTCAAGAATGAACAGAATGGGGGAGCCTGGGTGGCTTAGTGGGTTAAAGCCTCTGCCTTAGGCTCAGGTCATGATATCAGGGTCCTGGGATTGAGCCCCGCATTAGGCTCCCTGCAAGGGAGCCTCTTCCCCACCACCACCAGCTGCCTCTCTGCCTACTTGTGATATCTCTCTCAGTCAAATAAATAAATAAAAATCTTATTAAAAAAAAAAGGAATGAACAGAATGCTGCCAACATAGCTCTCAAATCTGGACACTTTAACAACCCACTATTCTCTAAACATCAGGGTGAGAAGAGATTAAGGGGCATCATACTAATAAGAAACAGAGTGTGAGGTCTTGCTGTTTAAGACTTCCTTCACTATCTTGAACACATAATAGGGCTGAAAATGGGGGCAGCCCTCAGTCGGCTTAGAGTCGAACTCTACAGATTTCAGCTCAGGTCATGATCTCAGGGTCCTGGGATCAAGCCCTTCATGGGGCAGGGAACTGGGTGCAGAGTCTGCTTGAGATTCTCTCTTCCCCTCTGTCCCTCCCCACAACTCAGGCTCAGTCGCTCACTCTTTAAAAAAATAAAAATAAAATAAAAATAAACAGGACTGAAAATGTTTTCTCTCAAAAAAGTTGTTTGAGGAACAGGGATTCCAGATGTTAAGTCAACTGTGTGTATTTTTATCTTGGTTCTACCAGGCAAAAACCACTTACTAACTGTATGATCTTGGCTGGTTTACTCTTAAGTTTTATTTATTTATTTATTTTTAAAGACAGATTTTTTTAAAAAAAGATTTTATTTATTTTTTTGACAGAGAGACACACACAGAGAGAACACAAGCAGGAGGAGTGAGGTGGGAGAAGCAGGCTTCCCACTCAGCAGGGAGCCTGACGCCAGGCTGGATCCTAGAACCCTAGGATCATGACCTGAACTGAAGGCACACGCTTAACAACTGAGCCACCCAGCTGTCCCTACTCTTAAGTTTTAAACTTTCATTTTCTCATCTGTACACATAGAATTTCACATGCACTTTATACAGTTATTGAAGATTAAATGAGATCATATATGAAAATGTTCTAGTACAAGTAGCAGTCAGTATATTAAATGAATGAGTGGAAAGAGAATATACTCAGTTAAAGGAGCAAAGTAAAGACAGTCACCTGTAACAAATCTCTGTATACATGTTTATCTAAAAGTGTTTGCCACTATATACAAAATATAGCGATACATGTCTCTTATTCTAATAAATTCCTCCCTTGAATTCTGCCTTCATCCCAGGCTATTTTCACTTATTGATTATAAACACCTGCTAAACCATGTAATAACCATAAAAAAAAAATCAAATATTTGCTTGGGAACAAACCTGTCAGTACAAACACATTTATGTGGAGCATTATGGAATTACAAAGCATGAGCTGCTTCTTGACCTTTAAATATATTAATAAGAATTTGCTAATACCCATTTTTTTTTACAACTTGCTTTTCTAATCTATTAAACACCTGACATTTATACAGAAGGCAGCAAGAAAATGCTGAATACAGTGCTTGGAGAGTTAGCATCTGTCTACTTTAAAACTTACTGAGAAATGCTGAAGTAATTCATCTTTTTCCTCCTCAATGAATCCCCCAACTGACAGTGCTTTAGGGCGGTGGTCCACCACCATGTGATTCAGTGAGCCCCTTCCTCTTCCTCCACGGCCTCTGCCTCTTCCTCGACCTTGAGAGGACATGGTCTTTCCTCGACCCACAGGTAAAATACCTAATCGTGCAGCCTGAATAACAACAAAAGGTAGAATACACATTGTCAGACTGAACCTTGGAAAACAGAGGAAGAAAAAAGTATTATCTGAGGTGTTAAACGTAGTGGGTAACTCCTCTTAAATCTCACCTCAACCTGTAACTGACTGAGTTTTTTCCGTAACTCTGTTGTGTCTTCTCCTGAGGATAGCCTCTTGTGAAGGTCCAGTTCAGTATCTAATAGTTCTTTCTGAGCCTTTGGAAAAATTGAGAGTAAAAATGTATTTGTTGAAAAAAATGTATTTGTTAGATAACGTCTAAGATCTTATTCAGAATATTATACTTACAGGATGACACATCTCTTTTGGCAAAATGAGAATAAGAGGATGGAATAAACCTGAGTGTTTTAGGGAAGGTTAACTGTACAAAAACACACACAGAGAGTATACTGATACCAGTAAAAAATAATAAGCAGTATTACTGCTTAAGATGGCCTAAAATTCAGACCTTGGAAACAGTCAGCTGAGAAGAGGGAGCTGAGAATAATTTTCTAATAGTAAAGAGTCATAAATGAGCCACAGTCAGGCAAAATAGATTACACAGGAAATACTCATTAATGATACAAACATAAATAATAGCTACATAATGCTTTCAGATTTGAACCCTACAACTATTGCCATTCTCTTTTTGGTAGGAGGGACAAACTATCTGTCTTTAGATGGAGTGACTGTGAGAGAATTTCTTCCCCCCCTACATATACTCTCTAATTTTTTAAATGTGTATTTGTTCCTTCTATAATTGGGGGACATTTCAATAAAAATATTTTATTGTATTTTTTTCAAAACAATGTTGATGAAATACTTTATATCCTTCCAGTAATAAAGAGCCACAACTTCAAATCCATTATAATATTGTACATAAAAATTTGCATTCTATATATCTAATAAATTTTTTATTCCGAGTTCCTAAAGGGCCAGAAATAAATCTAAAATTCCACTCAGGGACGTGGTATAATGGAACCACTGTGTACAGCAAGTATTCTCCTAGGGTAAGGAAACAAATGGCAATTAACAAAATAAGACTTACATGGATCTAGAACTTCTGATTAATCTTTTCAACAGAATACCACATTTTTACCCATATAAAGCCGATGATACCTTTTGAATATTAAAAAAGATAGTTCCACTGTACTATAATATTAGAAAAACAATACATGTAACAGGAAAACACACTTTTTTCTTGCCATCACTCTAGCAATTTCATCTTCAGGAAAGGGAGCCAAAAATCCAGTTAAAAAACACATCTTTGTTTAAAGAGGGTATTAGCACCTCTTTTAAAGAGAGTACACAGATATACAGAAACATTAAAAAAAAAACAACTGTCACTCTAATTGTCTCCCCATTAGACTATGAGCTACCTAAGGCTTCCAGTGTATTTTCAAAGAGCCAAGCATGTAACAGATATTCAACAGTACTATGCTGAATGGAAAATACAAATAGATACCTCTGTTTTTGTCTTTACTTTAGATGGTGTGGAGACTGCAGAAGATGTTTTTAATTCATCTTTCAACTGTGAGATCTTTTCACCAAGCTCTTTCAAAGTCTTCATTATATTTGCTCTCTCTTCTGGTTTCATGTTTTTGTTCTTTTCTAGCTTAGATATTAGCATCTGTAAAATAAACAGAAAAAGGTAAAACTATGCTTAGTAAATTTTAATATAAGTAATGTTTATAAATTTTACTATGAGGGATATCTCTGTAAAATCCATTGTATCCATCAATTCCAGCAGGCAAATAATGAGCTCGTCTCACCTTCTGGCATTCTATTTGTTTTTCTAGCACTTCTTGCCTCTTTTTCCTCATGTCTTGTTGTAGCTTCAATGCTTCCTATACGAAAAGATTAAAAAAATCAGTAATGGGTAACAAAATTTGCCAACACTTGCATACATCTGATAAAAGACCAACTCAATTCTTCTGGGTCATCCCTATGCTGTTCAAGAAAAATTTTGCTCCTAATCAAAAAACAGCTAAAACCAGAAATGAAACCTTTAAATACATTTTCTGTATGAGAGTTTATATTTAAACTGTACTTGAAAAAATATTTAAAATGCCGAAGACTGTATCTATGACATTTACATTCACTTGAAAAATGTGAATGTATTTATGAAGAAAAACAAAATCTGTTTTCATCTGCCAATGTAAAAAGCCAATCTTTATTTTCCAAGTTTAAAGTTTAAAAAATGTGAGATGAAGCTAGAGGACAGAAATCATAGCAAATTCTATGGATCTTTGCCAGGAAAAAATTGCCTCTCACCCCTCTCTGTTAATCAAATCTCCAATTACACTGGGACAATACATATTAATATCTATTTTATTTGAAAAACTCATACAAGTTTAACATCTAAAAAGATAATGCAACTCAGAACTGAGTCATATGAGTAACA
Organism: Meles meles; assembly: GCF_922984935.1. Lineage (NCBI taxonomy): Eukaryota > Metazoa > Chordata > Mammalia > Carnivora > Mustelidae > Meles > Meles meles. The sequence continues at coordinate 100,195,183 of NC_060068.1, forward strand.
ACTACATAAATGTTTTACATTATGTGAAATATTTTCTAACTTACAAAGCAAGAGAGGAATTAAAACAGGAAATAATGAAATAAAACTGCTTCTTTACCTTGGAGGAAAAAAACAAAACAGGACAACTCAGTGTTCTTTATTTCTATATGGAAAGAATTCTTTCCTTGTGATTCATGTAGCCAGTGAAAGGCAACAGCAAAATATTTTTTTGTCTCTTTTTTTCAAATGTATACTACATCCAGAAGCAGCTAAATAAACATTTTAATGTAGTTCCATAACAACATAAACTATTCAAATGTGTTAACATAATCACTTAGGAATTCAACGGGTCATTTCCTCTTTAAGGAAATTAGAATCAAGGCTGTTACCTGCTTCTTTTTAAGAACTTCTTGAACATCATGAGATTTAGACCCTGAACAAAGTTTTGAAGGTGTCTTTAAGTTTGAGGAGCTGTAAATCATTTTTGGATGGCCTGGAGCTGAAAATATCTATGAAACACAAATATAATTAAATTAAATTTTAGAAATGCTTTCAAGTAATTTTTTAGAAAGACTGCATGTATTTGTTTTTTTTAGGAGTTAAAACTTTTTTACATTTAAAAACTTCACTTATGAGTTTTTTATGTATACATAAATTCAACTGTCACTCAAATATAAAAACAAAAATTAATTTTAGCAATAACGTGCTTTGGGATGCAATCACATTATTCCTCTTCTCCTTATATTTTTTTAATTGAGAGAAAAAGAACTGCAGTCCCTTATTATCTAGGAGCTGGCCAACTACTCTGAGTGAGGCCTTAATGTCCTGTTAAACAAAAATAATTTCACAGAGTATCAACCTCCAACAAGGCCATTCTTGGGACCAGGATGGGTCAAGACAAAAAGAAGACCACTCCACAATCATGACTGAACCGACACAAAAAAGAGGAATACTAACTAAATAAAAACAAATAAAGATCTCTCTAACCTAATAGGAATGACTGCAGCTTCTTTACCAATTATAGCTTTAGCCTCATTCTAGTTTTCCCTCCATCTAGGTTAAGACTAATTAAGACATCTAATCACAGAATCACTCCTGTTTCCTTAAACCCTCCTCCAAATCACCTAACACAGGATTAAAGTACTTTGTAAACATAATATATTTAATAAAATGCTACATGAATTTATAATCAAATATAAGACAAGTAGTTCACAGATCTGAGCAAAGTAGTGGTCATCTCTACTGTGCCAGTTTTGGTATTTAGATTCCTTTCCCCTTCTGAACAGACCACTGTCCAGTTAGTCTTCCCTTAAGGCACAGAACTACATGGTATAGTACAATCTTTCTGGTTCAAGTCTTTCATAACATACGCTCCTCTTATTATTAATTATTAATTAAATATACAAGGGACAAAGAATATCAAGAAATTCACAGAAACTTCAATTGTGTAAATATCATTAAATATTCATAACCATATACAAAACTTCTCTCCCTCATACTTCTCTCAAGAGTTAACTGTTGTTATTAAGTATTATTTATTATTAATTGAATATATGATATAAGGGACAAAGAATATAATATTGAGAAATTCACAGAAACTTAGACTGTGTAAATAATATCATTAACTATTTATAACCATATACAAAACTTCTCTCAATCATACAATAGTCAACTATCCTCAAAATTGAGCTACTTTAACTATACAAGAGTCTCTGAAGTACTGCAGGAACCCTACGTAGCTGAAATTCATGTTATTATTTATTAAAATAAAAATGGCAACACCTCCGGGGCGCCTGGGTGGCTCAGTGGGTTAAGCCGTGATCTCAGGGTCCTGGAATCGAGCCCCGCATCGGGCTCTCTGCTTGGCAGGGAGCCTGCTTCCCCCTCTCTCTCTCTGCCAGCCTCTCTGCCTACTTGTGGTCTCTCTCTGTCAAGTGAATAAATAAAATCTTAAAAAAAAAAAAAAATGGCAACACCTCCAATTAAGCACTGTAATATGTATTAAACACTTCCCTTCCATGCTTTACTAACACGAAACTTTTCAATTCCCATAGCAACTCAGTTTATTGAAAACATGACCAGGTTTTAACATGAAAATTTTCAATCCCCACAGCAACTCAATTTATTGAAAAGGAAACCAATGTTCCGGAGTTATCTAATACACCAGTAAGAGGCAGGTCAAGTCAATCAGGGCTGTCTGACTTCCAAATCTGTAACTGTCTTTGTTTTGGTATCTTTTTATAATGGAATTTTTGAAACAAAAAGAGTTGTGTTACCAATTTGATGTATCCTTCACTAAGCACCACCAATTACCAGGACATAAAATACAGTAGTTTCCCCTTATTCACAGTTAGGCTTTCCATGCTTTCAGTTACATGAGGTCAACTGTAGTCTGGAAACCCTCTGACTCATCAGAAGGTCACCAATAGCCTAACACTACATCACAATGCCTGTATCATTCACCCCACTTTACCTCAACATATAGGCATTTTATCACCTCACACCATCACACGAACAAGTACTAGTATAGTACAATATTTTGAGAGCAACCTCTCTTTTATTAAAGTATACTGTGATAATTGTTCCACCTTATTATCATTGTTATTCATTTCACTGTGCCTAATTTATATATTAAACTTTATTATGGGTAGAGATATACAGAAAAAACATTAGGGTTTGGTACTTTCTAGTGTCAGGCATCCACTGGGGTCTTGGAAAGTATCCCCTGCAGGTAAGGGGAGACTATTATAATCCTGTTTTACTTAAATCCCCAACTCCACATTCATACCGAAACACCACACTGTTTTATCTGTAAATATTTCAGTTGTATCATTAAAAAATAAGGACCTCTTTTTTAAACATAACCACAATACCAACATCACTCTTAAAAGACAGTAACTCCTTAATATGATTAAATATTCAAATCCTAAGACTGTATTATAATTTTCTAAACATTTTTTCCCATTAAGGTCCATCGACTGACACTGGTTATATCTCTTTTAAGTCTCCTTTAAAACTGTTTCATTTCCTGTCTCTTTTTCTTGCAGATTGTTAAAGAAAGCATGCCACTCATCAGTATTCATCACGGAATTACTATAATACTCTGGTAAGACGTTCTGCTATCCTATGAATGTCCTTTAAATCAGTGAGCAGATCTATAGCCTTTGTGACAATTTCTCATTCTTTGACAGGATTCTAGAAATCTCTCAAAACTTCATTTTCTGGATGGATAAAATATTCTAGGATCTTCTAGAATACTGTCAGCCCCAGATCTGGGGATAGCCGTTTCTTAAAAAACCCCTGGCTCTGAGTGCTTGGGAGGGGGCAGGGGGTTATTACCTTGGAATGATTATTATTTCCAGATCTTTTCAGTGAGCGGAATTAAGCAATGTTCTAGAGTTTTTTATTGCTTGTTTTTTAAGATAAAACAGTATCTGAATTTGTATCAATACAGTTGATCTTTGAATAACTCAGGAGTTAAGGGGTGCTGACGCCCCACCCCACAGCCAAAAACCCACATATTTAACTTCTGACTCCCCCAAAAACTTAATAGCCTACTGTTGACCAGAAGGCTTGATAACATGAACAGTCAATTAACACACACTTTGTATGTTACATACTGTATTCTTATGATAATAAATTACAGAAAACATTTAGAAAATTGTAAGAGAAAATACATTTACAGTCTTTTCTGTAATTATTTCAAAAATTTATGTTTAAAAGAGCCCAGACGTCCATCAATAGATGAACAGATAAAGATGTGGGGGGCATGTGTGTCTGTGTGTGTGTATACACAGCCATCAAAAAGAATGAAATCTTATGGGACACCTGGTTGGTTCAGTTGGCTAAGCATTTAAAGGCTTAGGCCATGATCTCAGGATCCTGGGATTGAGCCACCCATTGGGCTCCTTAACCGGCAGGGAGCCTACATCTTCCTCTCCTCCCTTCTCGTGTTCTCCCTCTCTCTCAAATAATAAAATCTTCAAATAAAATAAAATAAACTTATCTGAATAAATTTAAAAACATAATTGTGTGGCAGAAAAGAATTCTTAAAAAAAAAGAATGAAATTTTGTCATTTGAAACAATGAGATAGAACTAGAATGTATTATGCTAAGCAAAATATAAGTCAGAGAAAGATAAATACCATATGATTTTACTCATATGTGAACATAATGGAAGTGAAGGGAAAATAAAATATTATAAAAACGAAGAAGGAGGTAAATCATCTGGGTGCCTCAGTGGGTTTAGCCTCTGCCTTTGGCTCAGGTCATGATCCCAGACTGAGCCTGGGATTGAGCCCCATGTCAGGGATCTCTGCTCAGCGAGAAGTCTGCTTCCCCTTCTCTCTGCCTGCCTCTCTGCCTACATGTGATCTCTCTCTGTCAAATAAATAAATAAGATAAAATAAAAAAACAAGGGAGAGACTCTTAACTACAGAGAACAACTGAGGGTGGCTGGAGGGGAGGGAGGTGAGGGGTGGGGTAACAGGGTGATGGGCATTAAGAAGGGCACTTGATGTAATGAGCCCTGGATCTTCTACGCAACTAATGAATCACTAAATTCTACCCCCAAATTAATAATAAACTACATGTTAACTAACATAATTTAAATAAAACCATAAACAGATAGACAAGTATATAGGTAAGTAAATAATAAAGTTCCATGTTCAGGCGGACCTGGCACACACAATTCAAATCCAAGTTGTTCAAGGATCAACCATAGTTTCAGTTCAAAGCAGGACTACAGGTTTTTACTTAACCTCATCTACCATATACTTCTTTTCAACCACATTAAAAATCTCAGTTGTCAGTGACAACAATGTAATTCATTTGATTTACCCTACAATGCTCACAAACCAGCTTCAGAATATCAACATGGCCAACAACATGATTGTTAAAAAATACTCTGCAGGGGCACCTGGGTGGCTCAGTGGGTTAAAGCCTCTGCCTTCAGCTCAGGTCATGATCTCAGGGTCCTGGGATCAGGCCCCGCATCGGGCTCTCTGCTCAGCGGGGAGCCTGCTTCCCCCCTCTTTTTACCTGCCTCTCTGCCTACTTGTGATCTGTCTGTCAAATAAATAAATAAAATCTTTTTAAAAATATACTTTTTAAAATTGCTTTTTGTGGGGGGTCTGGGTGGTACAGTTGGTTAAGTTTCCAACTCTTGGTTTCAGCTCAAGTTGTAATCTTAGGGTCATGGACAGGCTCTAAGCTCAGTGCACAGTCTGCTTGGGTTTCCCTCTCCTTTTCTCTGTCCATGCCCCCAATGTGCTCATATACACTCGTGCATAAGCGCTCTCTCTCTCAAATAAATAAATTTTTTTTAATTGCTTTTTGTCCTCAGGGTTTATCTCACATGAATATATAGTCAAGTAACTGTGTTTTAAAGCCTTTTATGTAAACATTAGTCAATTTGTCTTTTCTTTTTAATTTTAGAGATGAATTTTTTCATTTTATTTTAAAACTGCATTCACCATTTACATGGTTCCAAAACAAATTTCCAATGGAAGGAGGAGTATCTTCATATGAACCATGAGGTGATCATCAGCATGTACTAGGTAAAAAGAAGAGTAAAATGGAACAAAACAAGCATACATTCTGAGGAAGAAGATTACTGATTTAGAATAAATGTATACATAATTTTGCCAGACACTACCAAATTTGCTTTCATGGCATTTCCATCGGCATCTAAATATCAGATCTTCTTGGAAATTATCCTAGCTTATTATGTAACTTAAAAATCGATCTAATTTTATCTTTTCTATATGGCTATCCAGTTACCCAAATACCATCAATCAAAAAGTCCGTATTTTCCCCACTGGCCTAAGATACTGTTTTTGTCTTTTATTCTGTTCTCTTAGTCTATCCATGTGCCAGTATCTACTGACTTGGTTATACAGACTTCATAATATTTTTTAACATCTATTAGGGCTAGTGCTAGTACGCCTTTGTTCTTTTTCAGAATTTTTCAGGCCCTCTTCGAAATAATCACCATTGTGGAAAGTCACCATACAGATATATTCCTAAAGCAAAGAAACTTCTTAAAATATATTCCAAAGTTTGACTTCCGATTACAACAGAATCTTCTTCATTATGTTCTTATTTAAAGAGGAAAAGAAACGAGCTAAGAAAGACATCTCCCTATTAATAAGTGGTTAAAATTCTCAAATTCCTACTGCACTTTGAGTAGGAAAAAAAATTTAACTACCCATTTCTAGCATAATCACGGAAATTAGAGAAGTCTACCTGCCATACTCAGGTTAGCTCTCACATTTACCTTGACTGAAGAAACAAGACATTACAAATCTGGATGAAAGTCAATGTCTTAATTTCTCTCTGTCACTAAACAGCTTTAAATAATCTGAGAAGCACAGAAATACAGACCTGGCAATCCTCTCCAGCACCACCTGACTGACTCAGTAAGTGTGATGCATCAGTCTGGTTACCACTTGCATGTCCAAGACGATGCTTAACAGGAACTTTGTTAAGAACATAGGCGCCCGATGTCTGTGGTTTACTCATCATCTGCACACAAAATAATTACATATGTGGTCAAAGTTTTTAAAATGCCCAGGAATAATACAAATTCAGGATAGTGATTACCATGGGGAAGAAAATAAGGAAATGAGAAGGGAGGGTGCTTCAATTACCCACAGGTTTTATTTTTTAAGTGGTAAATATAGAAATGATTGCCATTATCCATACTTCTATGGATGTCTGAAAAATGTCATACCAAAATGCATGCATATATGTATATATGCTCATACAGATAAAAATTTCTGATGATTTTTTCAATGTTCCCTTTCAGGGATTTGGGAGTTTTAACTAATGGTAGCTTTTAACAATAACAGAACTGGGTCTAATAGATCACAAAGGTGACAGTATCACTTTAATACACCATGTGGCCAACATCCAGGGGAAGCACTTGCCTTTGAGCTCTAACATGAAGTGGGAGAGAGACAAAAGAAATCCAGGTTTAGGAGCAAATAAAAAGGATGATGAATGAAGACTATGTATGATAAGAATTCCTTTTCAAAAATCTGAATGCATTTAACTGAAACAAGAGAACACTAGGAAAAGGTTTATCATTATCATCAATATTGGAATGGCTCTACTGCAGAGTAGTTTGTTCTTTCCTTCCTTCATCTAGTCATTCAAGTCTATCAAACAATATGTGCCAGGCCTTGTTTCAGGCATGGAAGACAGAAGGAGTAAAACAGACAAAAATCCCCATTTTCTTGGAGCTTACGTTTCAGTTCTAGAAAGTTTTAAGGGCTTTTTAAAAGAGTTTTCTAGGGGCGCCTGGGTGGCTCAGTGGGTTAAAGCCTCTGCCTTCGGCTCAGGTCATGATCTCAGGGTCCTGGGATCGAGTCCCACATCGGGCTCTCTGCTCAGCAGGGAGCCTGCTTCCTCCTCTCTCTCTCTCTGCCTGCCTCTCTGCCTACTTGTGATCTGTCTGTCAAATAAATAAATAAAATCTTTCAAAAAAATAAAAATAAAAGAGTTTTCTAAATGGAAAAATTAAGACAGAAGAGTGGGTACAAGGATGACTGATTGTAACACAAAACAAAGCAAAAGTTCTAGATCCAAAGTTGTTTGGTAGTGGACAGTTACTACATTTTAGTGTTGAGAAGAATCACTAAGCATATTTCTTTAAACATGTAGATTTATGGGCCTCATACCTGGAGACTGACTCTGTAAGTCTGGGGAGATCAGGCCCAGGAATTTGTACCCAGGTAATTAACACTAGTAGAAGAACACTTATCAAACTTCACGGTTCCTAAAAATCATCTGGAGCTTGCTTAGGCACCAACCATAGTGATTCTGACTGAATAAGGCAGGGTGAGGTCCAAGAAAATGCATGTCTAATAAGTTCTGAGGAGATGAGATGCTGCTGTCTGCAGATAAAACTGAGTGGCTTTAATGTAGATGACCTAAGGACCCAAACTGAGAAACAATGATCTAGATCAGGATGGGACTGTCATTCTCTGTGAATCAAAGAATTACCTTCTGGATACCCCCATGTACTGTTGAGGGAGGAGACTGGGCCACCAGCACCTGCTGCTGATGAAGGTGCTGTGGCAGATGATGGTGCTGCTGTGACAGGTGACTAAGTGTTTGCTGTTGCTGCAGGAGTAGCTGTGTTGGAGACTGTAGTGCTGGCTGCTCGTTATTTTCTCTATGCCACAGAACTCGAATGAATCGGTTGTTTAGAACTGCTTCAGTGCTGGAAATGGCTTTCCTGGCCTCCTCATTGGTAAGATACTGGATGAGGGCTGCTTCTGGATCTCCCTTAAAAGCAACCTGTAAGAAAAAAAAAAGCATCAATAAAAAACCCCCACAGAAATTAACAAACAGTTAAATTCAAGTAAATTACTGATAAATAATTCAAAAGTAGAGAAGAGGGGTGCCTGGGTGGCTCAGGTGGTTAAGCATCTGCCTTTAGCTCAGGTCATGATCCCAGAGTCCAGGGATCAAGTCCTACATCAGGCTTCCTGCTCAGCGGAGAAACTACTTCTCTCTCTCTCTCTCTCTCTTTCTGCTTCTCCTCCTGCTTGTGTTCTCTCTCTGTCTCAAAAAAATTTTTAAAATATTAAAAAAAAAAAAGTAGAGAACACCCTGCTGAAATCCACTCTGAATGCTTTCTAAATAAAGTTCTCCATCCCTCTAAAAGATAACATGCACATTTTCCAAGATTATACATAAAAGAATATTATTCACCAAATAATCCTAATAATGTTACCTAACCACTTGGGGAAAAATTGTTAGATCCCTTCTGGATATCTTACATTCAAATAAACTCCAGAAAAAGAAACTATTTTACAATAATAAACAAAAAACCTGATAAAAACAAAAGAAAAAAAGGTGGGTATAGGTATAATCTGAATGTTTGGAAAATCTATGCATTTCTATAAAAGTAGAATCCATGAAGACAAAGAATAGTAGAGTCTACCACATAGAATTTTAAAATCCAAATATGCCCTAAACTAAATGATGAACAGAAAAAGTATTTTTAATATATATGACAAGCTGTGGCTTAGAAAAGCAGTACTATAAATGCCTTCATAAAAAATGGGCAAAGACAATAGGCATATCCAAAAAAAAAAAAAAAAAAAAACCAACAACAAACTGCAAAAGATCTATACAAATTAGAAACCTATTTAAGAAAAGCAAATTAAAACAAGTATAATTTTTCACTTACAAAACTGGCTAAAAAAATTTTAATGGATCCATATTACAGTACTGATGAGGCCTCATACAGTCCATTTAGGAGTATCAATTGGCACAACCCTTTTGGAGAATAATTTGGCAGCGCAAATAAAAAGTCTTAAAATTCCCTTTAATTCAGCAATGCATCATAAAAAAATAATGAAGATTCAGCGACAAGGAGGCTCACCACAGCACTGTTTTTATATAAAGCAACAAAAACAGAAATTCCCAAAAACGAAAAATAGTAAATAAATTACAGACTATTGCTAGGGACTGATTTATGATCCACCTCCTAAATTCTTATGTTGAAATCCTAAGCCCCCACAGTACGACTACATTTGGAGATAGGGCTTTGAGGAAGGAATTAAAGTTAAAAATCGTAATAGTGGGGCCCTAATCAGATGGTACTAGAAGCCTTATAGAAAGAGAAAGAGATCTCTCTCCCCTTCCACAATTCAAGGACACAGCAAGAAAGTGGCCATCTGCAAAGCAGAAAGAGAATCTCATCAGGAACCAAATTGGCCAGCATCTTGATTATGGACTTCCCCCCAAGTAAGTTTTTATTGTTTAAGCCACATAGTCTGTGGTATGTGTTAATGGAAACCAGACAAGACTCATTTACCAAACTACATCTTATTTTTCTAAATGCTATGAACAATCATGATCTAGGAAACATGTAAGAGATAAAAGGTAGTCAGAGACATTTGGTATGTATTCTTAAAGTGTGTATTTTTAAAAAGACAACATGTGTATATGTGCATGTGTGTGTTCTTCCATATAAACAAACACTATGTCTTTTCATTAAAATATTAGTAATTGTTATAAGATTGAGGTGATTTTTTTTCACTTTTGTTTAACGTATTTCCAAATCATCTACAGAACTAAACATGTACTACATTCAGGGACCAAAAAACTGCTTAAAAAATCTCCAAAAAAAAAAAAAAATTCTTTCAAAAAGATTTGAGTTCTTTGAAATATCAAATTTCCTAATACTATTTTTTAAACTCCATTATACAAATCACATTTTGGTTTGATGACAACATTTAATCAACAGGGGTGACTGAAACGCAAAATTAATGAGGCCTTCAAGTACTCTCAATTACAGCATAACACTCAACCACAAATTCATAAATTGGAGACAGAATACAAAAGCTACTATTTAAGAGATATTAGACAACATGTTACACTGCCAAAAATTCTTAAAACAGTAGAACCATCCTTAACAAATTAGTATTTCACTACAACGTAAGAGTCATTCAATAGACAAAATTACAATCTTAGAAATTAACAAAAATCTCACCTACCTAATTAGAATACTAATAAAGCAGATTAAAAAGTCATTTGTCAGGCACCTGGGTGGCTCAGTGTGTTAAGCCTCTGCCTTCGGCTCAGGTCATGATCCCAGGGTCCTGGGATCGAGTCCCGAATCGGGCTCTCTGCTCAGCAGGGAGCCTGCTTCCCCACCCCCCACTCTCTGCCTGCCTCTCTGACTACTTGTGATCTCTCTCTATCAAATAAATAAATAAAAATCTTTTTAAAAAAATAAAAAAATAAAAAGTCATTTGTCTAGGAATAGCACTATGAACAAAAATACACCAACTAGCCTCTGTGTCTTTCAGGAAGAAGTTGTGGATAAGAAACAAATGCATTAAAAAAACACAAATTCAGCTTAACAATTTCATTGTGAAGTCGGGTTAAGTGCTATACAGTGGAGCTTAAAACACTCAGCAGAGATAATCACACTAATTACTGGCTCATTTAAGCAAAGTGAACTGACAAGAATATTTCAAAAATGCATAAAACCACATAAATTCTGTCACCAACCTAGCCACATTTACCTGGATGTTTACAATAGTTCCAAATTTGCTGAAGTGTTCATTGAGCTTGGTAATGTTGTTCAATTCCTGAGGGATTTTCTTGACTTCTAATTTGGTGTTTGTATACTGATTCTTTCTCAAGAATCCTGGTTTACTCTGACTGTTATTCCCTTGCCTGAAAAGAGTATTAACAGATCTTGATTAATTCCCCCACCTTATGCCTAGCCACGAAAACGGTCAACAAATAATTCAAGTTTATATGTATTAAAGCATCATCTGGAAGACATTCTTATATTCTTGGGAAATTACTTAATGTTCTTCAGAAATTACTAAATGATTTTCGTATCTTCCTTGTTACACAGGAACGGAACAGGTAGAGAGAAAGAAAGAAGACTGAATGGCAAAAGATCACAAAATAAAAGAGGCCCAAATGAGATTTAAAATTATATGCTAAAAAGATCCATCACAATTACCAAGGAGTCTAACGTTTAAGCAAGGAAAGAATATCATTCTTTTATGAAGTGTTTTACAGCTTCCACAAAAATACCTAAGTTTTTCGTCTTTTCTATTCACTTCAATGTCTCGATAATTCTTAATACTGGGCAAGACCTATATGTAGCCAATACAAATTACTAGTATCTATTATTAATATTCTGTTAGCTCTTCCATTTTTAAGATGTTCTAATGATATCTCTGGGAACCCTAACTTTTGAGACACATAGTCTCATTGATTAATGACAACTCTTAGTTTTACAAATGTACTAATGCACACAAAAATAACAAAAACACCAAGTAGATGTTACTAAGTAGCAAATTATCTTACTTTCCCAGCCAAGGTTTCTTTGTGAGCGGCCCTTCCAAACCACTTATAGCTCTTTTTCGGCTATCTGGTTCAAGAACTACTCTGGTTATGTTGCTATTAATTGAAACAGGAACTGGTGGTTCAGTCTGGATGACAATGTTAGCAGCTGTTGGAAACAAAAATTAACATTATTAACAATGCACAGTATTTGGGGGAATTTCAAATGATTAAAATATTTAGCTTAAAAGTTTAAAAAGCACAGTGAATAGTACCCAACTACTGTTTCCTTTTCAGAAATGCTTAACAGCAAGAAAAAATATCAATGGCCTCCTTTTTTCTCCTCTGTTAAAAATACAATATCCAAGTTTAAAAAGTCATTGGTAACTCCAGTGTAAAAACTGATTCAGTCCTCCTCTTTCCGCCTGTCTGTCTACTTGTGATCTCTGTCAAATAAATAAAATCTTTTTAAAAAGGGGGGGGGGGGCGCCTGGGTGGCTCAGTGGGTTAAAGCCTCTCTGCCTTTGGCTCACATCATGATCCCAGAGTCCTGGGATAGAGCCCCACATCAGGCTCTCTGCTCAGCGGGGGAGCCTGCTTCCTCCTCCCTCTCCCTGTCTCTCTGCCTACTTGTGATCTCTGTCAAATAAATAAATAAAATCTTTTACATAAATAAATAAATAAGTAAAAATAAAAATAAAAAGATTCAGGCAAGGATCCTCAACGAATGCAAAAAAAAAAAAAATCCACTGAAAGACTGTTAGAGAACAAGATTTCTTTTTTAGAAAAAATTTTTTAAGAATTTATTTGAGAGAAAGAGAGAGCATGTGCATGCGCACATGCACGCACACATGGAGCACAAGCAAGGGGGAGGGGCAGAGGAGAGGGAGAAGCAGACTCCCAGCCACCTGGGTGAGCAGGGAGCTGGATATGGGCCTGGATCCCAGAACCCTGGGATCATGACCTGAGCTGAAGGCAGACACTTAATGACTGAGCCACCTAGAAGCACATCATTTAGAAGAAAGAATACAAGCTTTGGAGTCAAAGACCTGAATTTGAATTCCAGCAGAACTGACTGAGCCACTCAGATACCCTGAAAGCAAGATATATATGTGGTACCAAAGTCCCACTCCACAAATGATTACACTATAAAGGACGGATCTAATATTTATCATCTCAGGCAAGCAATCAAAGGATTTAGCACCATAAATATAGTGAAATTATTTGTGTTCTTATGCGATTTAACAAAATGTTGAATCACTCAGAAAGGATATTACTATGGAATTATGATTTTCTTAAGTATAGCAAAGATACTATGCTTATATAGGACTACACCTTACTCTTGGATGTAAAATAAAGGCTCCAAAGTGCTCGATCTCTACAATACACTTTCAAGTAGTTGAAGGGAAAAAAGTGAAGGGAGAAGGGAAGAAGAAAGAGAAGAATGTGCATGTATACAAACAAGCACTCACACCCAAAGGTGACTATACATAACAAATGGTGAACCTAAGCGAAGGTATTCGGATGTTTATTGTATTTCTTTATTTTTTATAGGTTTAAAAGTTCTCAAACTCAAAAGTTGGGAGGAAAATCCAAAGCCAATAGTATAAACTGGTATATTTCATTCACGATATTTACAACTAAAATATCTGGATTTTTTTTTTTTTAATTTATTTGACAGAGAAACACAGCGAGAGAGAGAACACAAGCAAGGGGAGTGGGAGATAAAGAAGCAGGCTTCCTGCCAACCAGGGAGCTGGATGCAGGGCTTGATCCCAGGACCCAGGACAAAAACCACAAGACTTCTATCTGAGTGAGATTATCCATGAATTACTATACATGAATGCGCACAAAGACCAGACTACTGGCAAAAGGAAAACATGAATTTCTGAGGATATGATCTTCCCACTAATTTCAAGTAATCTGGTAATAATTTATGCATTATAGCAAGAAGGTAAAAAGCACATTATTCATTAGATACGCCTGGGTTCAAGTTCCAGTTCAGTCATTAATAGCTGTGTAACCTCAGGCAAGATCTTTAACCTCTCTAACCCTCAGTGTCTTTATCTATAAAAAGAGAATAAATATAGTACCATTTTTCAAGGAGTTATAGGAAAGGAATAAAAGATATTAATACATATAAAAGCATTTTGCTTCATCCTAACACAAAACCGTTAGTCTGCAGTGGTAACACTGATATTAATGCACTAAAGAAAAGTCAATAAAAGCAAAATAGGAAAGAAGGTAAGAACAGGAAAATGGATAACCATATAATTAAATCAAAAAAATACTGTTAGGATGACCCATGGCCAGTCATTCAAATTCAAATTAAATATTACAAATCAAACTATACAAGTAAGAAGAACTGGAATGTCATTAAACTTTCTAGCCTACCCTTTTTGAGGGAAGGAGAAAGGACATCAACCCATATTTAAGGTAAATACTTGCATTTATCTTTATTTTTTTTGCATTTAGTCTTTAAAGGTTTGCGACTATTCTTTGCAAAGGTCAGACATAGGGTTGTAATCATAAATACTAAAAAACATCAAATCATAATTTTTTTTAACTTTTTTTTTTTTTAAGATTTTATTTATTTATTTGACAGAGAGAGATCACAAGTAGGCAGAGTGGCAGGCACAGAGAGAGAGAGAGGGAAGCAGGCTCCCTGCTGAGCAGAGAGCCCGATGTGGGACTCAATCCCAGGACCTTGAGATCATGACCTAAGCCGAAGGCAGCGGCTTAACCCACTGAGCCACCCAGGCGCCCCAAATCATGATTTTACTGCAGTGTTTCAGATTCTCAGTTATTAGTGTGAAGCACAGCTCACAGGATACAAAGTAGGACAAGGGACCATGTCATTTCATCTTTCTTTACCTAATATTTAACACGGTGTCCAGTAAACAGCTACAACAGCCTAAAGGTCTACAAAAATAGCAATTAAAAAATGTGAGTATTACTTTTATTTTAAAATAAATATATTCTAATTATAGCTTTAGAATAAAATTTGGAGGGGCGCCAGGGTGGCTCAGTGGTTTAAGCTGCTGCCTTCAGCTCAGGTCATGATCTCGGGGTCCTGGGATCGAGTCCCGCATCGGGCTCTCTGCTTGGCAGGGACCCTGCTTCCTCCTTTCTCTCTCTCTCTGCCTGCCTCTCTCCCTACTTGTGATCTCTATCTGTCAAATAAATAAATAAAATCTAAAAAAAAAAAAAAAAAAAAAAAAGAATAAAATTTGGAGATACAGTTATTCAAACACATTTATCTGATATGATTATATACCACTCTTCAAAAAGACAATGTATACGTAACTCCGGACTTTAGTAAGGTCTGAATGCTATACTGAACTCCTGTGTAACAACAGCATCAAAGTAAATATGAGGCAGTCTCACCTCTTGGATTTGCATCCATATCTCCAGATGTTAGGCCAATCAGGTTTGGGCGCTGTGTCTGTGTTCTCGAAAAGAACTGTCTGTACTGAGATCTACCAGAACTGGTAATACTAGGAGCTTCTGGATTATAACCATCTGGTTCATACGTATCTGTGGGAAAACAAAACAACAAAACACATAACAAATCAGAGAGAAGTTAATTTCTCATTAATAAAATTAACAACTGCAAAAAATGGTATTTTTCTTCAGCAAATATATCAACCTATACATACATATCTGAATTACAGTATATAGATATACCTGTTAGAAGTGAAAGAATTGAAAATGCTCCTGTCCCAAAACACAGATACAGAGATCCATTCTTGACTATGGAGAGAGTTCCATTTATTTACCTATTCATTTTTATCCTTATATTAATCACCTAATCCTAACATCAATGAACATCTCTAAGAGAAGCATGCACATATAAAAACACCATATATAAAGGACTGGTTGGGTTTCCTCAGTTATCATGTCTCACCAATTTCTAGGTACTCTTTTAATTAGGGGTAAAAAACACAATCTGCTAATTTGGTTATCTACACTTTAAAATGCAAATACAATAGCTGGTTTCATACACAGAACATTTCAAATGCTTTCTTTCAAACAGCTAAATAAGTAAGATGAATTTTGTATGTCTAAAAGTAATCACGATCCTACTCCCTACCACCACATCAATGCCACCTTTATCATGTTCCCTTTGTTTTCTCTAAAACTAAATACTTAATTTTTACAATTCTAATGCTAAATAATATTTTGTTAGTGTTAAAGAAATTCTCAGTGTTAATCTCTAAATAGTATATATCCTCTTCATCCTACATAAAATCAAAGAACAGGTAAGATTAAGTGAAGACACTGGATTTCCCTACTGTTCTTTAGAAGTTCCTGCACCTTTTTTTAAATTTTCTTAGTTGAAAAATTCTCTATGGCATTCATAGGAAGTTTCAGCTACACGGTAAGAGACATTCAGATCCTTATTAATGGCCAATCATTTCTATGATTCAAAGCAGAAGATCGGCAAATTATTATTAAAAAAAGTTTTCAGTTACCATTTGGTAGTCTTGACAGAAGATCTCCTAAGTTAAATTTCCTACAGATGCAGATAGTTTTAAAGAAGTTACATAATCAAATGACCTTGTTCTCTAATTCCCGATAATATATAGAACTCCTAGAAAGTTCAAACTCCTTAAGTCAATTATGAACGGAGATCAAAAGGCAAAAGGAGATATGTTAAAAACCTCATGAGATACCCATGAAGCACTCCACGTAGGTCTTCAACATGTACATGTAGGTAGAGCAAAGAGTTTTCAAGAAATCACTACATTATACACATACACATCCAGTCCATACATGGAGCAGAGGGGGAAAAAAAGATGTTCACCCTTGATCAACAAGAAATCAGATGTTTGTTTTTGTTTTGTTTTTTAAAAAATTAACTGAGTTTTTCTTGAAATGTAAAACTGATTAGAAAATATTAAACTAGATAGCCTCTTCCTATTTACTGGATTAGAAATTAGTTCAAAGAACTAGCATGACTTTTGTTCCTGAGGCACTAAAACTCAATATAGAGGACACCAGAGGTAACAGACACATAGGAGGCCTCATCATCTAGCAACCACTAGGGACAAATCAAAGAAGCAAAGGAACAGGAAAGAAAACTACCTAAGAGGTTTAATGGGAATTGGTGACAGCAGATCAGTAGGCCAGTCACCACTAAGGCTGGCAAGCTGTGGTACAAAAGATCAGAGAGGTGGATGGCCATTTGTAGCAAAGCTTACCTGGGACCAGAGGGGTGGGGCTGGAGACTGAGGTATGGTACCCAATGGAGGATCCCATGAGGTTTCGAGGTGGCACCAAACGAGCTGCCAACAGAGGAGGCGGTGTCCCCAACTGAAGTCGCTCAGATGCAGCAGCACCATGTTCACGAGAGTACATGGGCTGTCCTACAGAGGAAAGAATAGGAGGGCAGCTGGGAATGAGAGTCACAAGCTTCTCAGGTAATGCTGTACTTCCTGAGACCTCAGCCAAGAACAGAGAAAGTACATCCATGGGAACGGCAGTCGAGAAAGGTATTACTGAGATTCTTCCTAACTCAAGAAAAAGACATACAATTGGCTGGGATGCACTGAGGTATAAAGAAAGAGCAAGAATTAGATAGTATGACTGCATAATCTCCATCTTTTGTAATCTAAAGTGAGTAACTATGTGCTAACCATACCCAAAACTAAACAGTCAACCAAAACACACTATCAAACAAAGGTGCCCTGAAACCCTGAGACGGTAGAGACTTATATCCAACAAAACATGTAGTTGGGAAGACTGTCATACCCATAAAAACAAAAACTCTTCTCCTCAAACTCACATAATTTCAGGTTCACACAAAACATACTCCCACATCTGACAGCAGAAAAAAGATCAATAAAGAAATTAAACACACACACACACACACAACATACCCTCACAGAGAATAAGAAACATTCAAAAGAAAAAAACTAAACAATATAGTGAAAACTTGTTACCCCTTAGCAGATGGGTAACAAGTACAAAGAAAAAAAGGTCAAAACCCCAGATACACAGACCAAGCAGTGTATATATGAAATTACCTCAGATATTAGGAATCACTTTTTGAAAGAAAGGACATTTAGTGCTCACATTTATTAATGGAAGAATGTCTGACACAATGAAGTCAAATTTGATACAACAGGATTTAAAAAGAAGTATCAAGGAGCAGTTTTCTTCTCAAGAGACCTATTTACAATATTTACTCAGTACTTTATACTTAGAGTCATACACTCACAATGTGGCAAAAGATAAAATAAAACAAATTTAGAAGTTTTTTTTACCCCCAATCAATGTCCTTAAAAGTTAAAAATTTCCAAAAGATTTTTAATAAACTTTAACAGAACAAGCCACAAAGCAACCCTGACTTCATAGGAAATGTAGAAGGGAAACAGAGGTACTAAATTTTACCATCCTTCTACACACGAAGCAAAGGGGCAAGTAACAAATCATACTGTATAGCAGATCACAAAACTGCACTTAGCACCAATTCTTTCAATATTTACATTTAAAAAGTCTCTTTCAATCATTTCGTTACAAAAACAATCTAACAGATCAACAATCTAAAAACAATTGTAAGAATGACCTATTAGCAGAATTTCTTATAGAATTAAGGAGTATACTAGAGAGAAAAATGGGGAAGTGCATTCTCAGTCCATATGAGAACTGAAAAGTTAAAGGCTAATATGCACAATGTCCTTTTAACATGTATGACAACATGAATTTCATTTCAGGAAGAAGGCTGTTTATTCAAATGAAGCCTGACATTCTTCAACAACACTATAAATACTATTTTAAAAACAAAAAGCTTGGGGCGCCTGGGTGGCTCAGTGGATTGGGCCGCTGCCTTCAGCTCAGGTCATGATCTCAGGGTCCTGGGATCGAGCCCCGCATCGGGCTCTCTGCTCCGCGGGGAGCCTGCATCCTCCTCTCTCTCTGCCTGCCTCTCTGCCTAATTGTGATCTCTCTCTCTGTCAAATAAATAAATAAAAAATCTTAAAAAAAAAAAAACAAAAAAAAACAAAAAGCTTCCTTAGATAAGAGGCTGATTCTAAGTCTGGCCAGAAAATTAAGATGAACCTGGTATACCATCATATATATATATACCTTGTGCTTCCAGAAGGAAGACAACTATCAAACACTAGATGTGTCAAAAACCAAAAATCTGGGGGCGCCTGGGTGGCACAGTTGGTTAAGCCACTGCCTTCAGCTCCGGTCATGATCTCAGGGTCCTGGGATCAAGCCCCGCATCGGGCTCTCTGCTCAGCAGGGAGACTGCTTCTCCCTCTCTCTCTGCCTGCCTCTCTGCCTACTTGTGATCTCTCTCTGTCAAATAAATAAATAAAATCTTAAAAAAAAAAAAATCTGTAGGAGCCAACATGAAGAGGCTCCCATGGTCAAAGATGAAACAATGTGAACACCAAAAAGGATGCAATGGGGTGAAACATATTAAATATATTAAAAATCCATGAGTTTGAAAAAAAAAAAATCCATTAGTTTGGGCTCCTGGGTAGCTCAGTTGGTTAAGCGACTGCCTTTGGCTCAGGTCATGATCCTTGAGTCCCAGGATGGAGTCCCACATCATTTCCCTGCTTAGAGGGGAGCCTGCTTCTCCCTCTGACTACCCCAGCCCCCGTCAATGCTCTCTCTCTCTCTTTCTCTTTCACAGAAATAAAATCTTTTTAAAAAATTAAAATTTAAATTTAAAAAATCCATGAGTTCATAATGATTCCTTTTGGAAGATACTAGGAAAGCAGGTCATTATTCTGAAAACTGACAAATGAAACAAGTATTTATCCCGTCTTTCCTATAAAAACTGCATTTCAAGTTACCAATTGGTTAACACTACTGAGTTTCACTTTGTAGAATGCCAGTCAATAAACGTACAAGAAATTACAGAATTAGAATCACACTTTTTAACCCCTAATGAAACAACATATCTAAGCAGTGGTCATAAATGGCTGCTGAAACCATGAGCAACTTTTAAAGTGGATGAATCAGAATGAAAACACCTGTACACACTGATCAATATTTACAGCAAAGGAAAAAACTCCACATTATGTACATCATAAAATATTGCAGTAGGAAGTATATCAATAAAATATTCATGACTAAAAAAAAAAAGAACTAACGTAAATCTGAAGTCTCCAAATTTAGCCCCCCATTTCCAGGAAATATAGAGGACTGAAGAAATGTGTTAAATGACACGAAGGGATGCAATATGCCAAGCCCAGAATGTGAAAAAATTATTCAGGACAATGATCTGTTTCTTAAATAAATGTCAAGGAAAAACCAAAAAAGAGGTAAAGGAAATTGTTATAGATTTAAAGTCTTAAGAAAGGTTTCTTCTAAATGTAATATATAAACTTGTTTGGATGCAATTTCAAATGAACCAGCTGTGAAAGGACACCTATGGTACAAACTGAAAATATGAACGCTGATTGGATATTTCACAACAGTAAATATAAATATTTGGGACTATGAGATAAAGTACTGTGATGGTGTATGATTAATCCTTATCTTTGAGAGATACATACTGAAGGTTTTACTGATGAAATGTTATATTTGGGGGTGGTTCTAAACAAGTCAGGGGTGAGTTATAGATGAAGCATGATTAACCATAATATGTCAAAGAGTGTTGAAGCCTCTGAATACCTGAAGATTCCTGCAGTATTTGTTTTCCTTTGGTGTATATTAGAAATTTTCCAAAATAAGTTTTTCTTTTCTTTTCTTTTTTTTAAAGATTTTATTTATTTATTTGACAGAGAGAGATCACAAGTAGGCAGAGAGGCAGGCAGAGAGAGTGAGAGGGAAGCAGGCTCCCTGCCAAGCAGAGAGCCCGATGCAGGACTCGATCCCAGGACCCTGAGATCATGACCCGAGCTGAAGGCAGCGGCTTAAACCACTGAGCCACCCAGGCGCCCCAAAATAAGTTTTTCTTAAATCAACTAGGTTACAATATCGGTGAAGATGAGCTGGTCACAATTTATATTCATTCAATTTAGTTCTGATCGGGAAAGAGAGTGACTAGATAATTTCAAACTGCAAACATCCCAAGTTCATGCTCCTATCTTAAGTTTTTCGTACATCTTACATGCTTGAGAGCAAAATTTTCACATTCTTAATGTTAACTCTAGTCAGGTGATGACAGTCTTTTGCGCACTGAAATTTTAGCTACTCTGTAATTTCCTGATTTTGTCATTAAGAGTATTTCCAGGAGAAAAATCTTAAGTTTTAAACTAAAACCCCACTTAGAAAACAAAAAAGCTACACCTTCCAATTATTGGCCATATTTATCATGTAATCTTCTGTATTAGAATCCAAGGTACCTGGCACACCATCTACAGCTCCAGGGCCCAAATGGTGCCTAGGCCTTAGGCACCAGGGCCTAAATGGTGCCTGGTGCATAGTAGGAAGTCAGTAAAGAGTCACTTAAAGAAAGGATGAAAGCTTATTTATTAAAAGCATCCCAATGACAACTATTTTGGATGAAAGTCTGTATGTTGAAATATGGCAGTAAGATACTGAATATAAGACAAACCGAAGTAAAACATATGGGGAGAGAAACCCCAGACAATACTCAGTGACTCTACCAGATATCGATATACTTTTCTAGACATCAAAATCCATGATTCTGCACTGAGAAATGTTCCACAGAATTAAATGAGGAATCCCAAGCTTAGTAGGAATATAGTGTTTCAGTAATTTTACATAGTTGGTAACAGGAAAATACATTGTCAGAAACATAATTTATAGAAATGTATTTGAAGACTAATAACTACCTTTAACCTAAAGTAGAATACAGGATATTATACTCTACTATTACTTTTTCACACACTCCTTAGAGTGAGCTTAGTTGGCAATCATAAAATATTTCTACTATGTCTTCTTCAAAGAAACTTAAACAGGTTGAATTTAAGGGAAAAAAGGAATATACTTGAAAATGGTACTGTGAAAACAAAAAATGTACACAGTAAGTTGGTTAATTCAAATTTAGGTAAAATATTTTAAGTACTTCAGAGGAAATAGCTGATTTTTTTTTTAAACATTTTTGTTTTATTTATTTGACAGACAGAGATCACAAGTAGGCAGAGAGGCAGGCAGAGAGAGAGGGGGAAGCAGGCTCCCCACTGAGCAGAAAGCCAGATGTGGGACTTGATCCCAGGACCCCGGGACCATGACCCGAGCCAAAGGCAGAGGCTTTAACCCACTGAGCCACCCAGGCGCCCCAAAGTAGGTGATTTTAATAGGTGTTATGATACTGCTCTCTTTCCATACAATTTCAATTACATCTATTATTTAAATCCTTTCAGAATATCTGTGACATTTTTAATTCAAGAAACAACAAAATTTCAGAGTTTTTTCTAAACTATATCCATTTGACATCACCTTTTAAATAGCATTACCAGGAGCCACTGCTATCCTACCCACTTATATGATGGAAATAATTTCTTATCTTCAGTTAATAATCAATGGTCCCATTCCAAAACAAGTAATAACTGCAGCCAAAATTGTGGTTTTATTTTTGACAGAATTAGTTCCTTTGTCACCTGTATTTCTGAGCCACTCTGTTCATGTAGTCATAACAGCAAAATATACTGTACTTGGTGTTTTTATTTTTTTAATAAAACACATTTCTTTTCCACTATTAGATTTTTAGCTTCTTGGAAGAGTCATTTCTTATTCATCTGTATATTCTCAGTACCTAGCATTGAGCAGATTATTTTTATCTCTAAAACTCCAGATTTCATTTTTCTCTGTATATTCGGGTCTATACTGACATATTTTTCCAAATAAATACCATCTGATACACTCTATTCCACTTATAAATATTTTGTTATGAATTTTAAAGATAATTTTGATAATAACATAACCACAATTTAAACTTTCCCAATTTATTAAACTTTGAGAGCTAATACATTGTACACATAGTTTTTTACTTCATTTGAAGTCAAGTTCTAAATTGTTTTAGAAATTACGGATTATAATATTGAGGAAAGTATACTTGAACAACTTGAAAGATTCAATTTATCTGCAAAGAACGAACTTAAAAAAAAAACAACTTTTTAAAATCAAGTGAACAGAAAGATACAAAAAAATTTATGAATAACTACATTGTACCAAAAAAAAAAGTTCTGTTTACACTGAGATCAGAAACTATCCCCTACATTTTCAAATTCCTCTATAAATTTTAGAATAAAAGTTTAAGTTTTAAAAAAGGAAGAGAGGGGCTCCTGGGTGGCGCAGTCAGTCAAGCATCTGACTCCATTTCAGCGCAGCTACTGATTTCATGCATCTTGAGATCAAGTCCCATATCAGGTTCCACATTCAGTGGGGAGTCTGCTTGAGATTCTTTACCTCCCACTTTGCCCCTCCTCCCACTCATATGTGTGCACTCTCTTGCTCTAAAATATATAAATCTTTAAAATAAATAAGGAAGAGAGTAGTTTGCATAGTAGGAAGTTTTAAATTGTCTGATACAAATAATTCTGTAACTTTCAAAACATTCAATTGCCAACCAAATAAGTCTCTTTAAACCAGTGATTCAATGTAAAAGACTATCCTCTAAAGCAGTAATTCACGAATGCTGAAAGGATGTTACCACCTTTTACTGGTCTGAGACAAAAAGAGGGAAAAATGTAATTAATACTTCATAAAACCAAATATAAAAGGACAGTCCTTTATCTTTTAATGTAAAAATTTATTTTTTAAATTGAAATGACCTTAGATATTTTCATATACAATTCCCTAACGTGGCAAATAAAAGTTGCTAACTGTACTGCTCCCGCAAATTTTCTTAAAAACGTTACGAGCATCTAAAACAGAAGTATGTTTAAAAGGACTTTCCTACTGTATCACAAAATATTTTTGCTTTTTAAAGAGAAAAATGTTGTTCAAGTAACAAGGAGTTTACCTTTTTCCATCTTGGATCTCAAGCATGTAGCACAGTGCCTGGCACATAGAAAGCATTCAATAAATATTTGCTCCATTAATAATAATGAAGCTAAGTCACTCAGATGATGGCAACTGCCAGGTTTTTATAAATTAAAATCAAAACGGAATTTTTAGAGTCACGATGTTAAATTTAACGATATTAAAAAAAGGTAATTGTCAGACTTTTAAAAAATTTAAAAACAAAATAGAATTTTTATTGTGAATCACAATGCTAAATTTAACAGTAAGAAAATGTGCCATCTGCAACAAACTCTCAGAAAAATAATCCATTTTTTGTACTTACAAGTGTAAAGGCATTAAGAAATAATGCTAAGAGATGAATTGGGGAGAATAAATGATATAGGATGAATGAATGTTGAAGTTGAGTAACAGGTATATGGGAATGCATTATACTATCCTTTTTTATTTTTTTGCTTAAAATTTCTCTAATTAAAAAATGAGAAAAGGGGTGCTCGGTTGGGCGACTGCCTTCATTCAGTTCAGGTCACGGTCCTCGAGTTGCAGGATCGAGTCCCATATCAGGCTCCCTGTTTAGCGGGGAGTCTGCTTCTCCCTTGGACCCTCCCCCATCTCATGCTCTCTCTCTCTAATTTTGTCTCTTTCAAATAAACAAATAAAACCTTTTGAAAAAAATGAGAGCAGTGAAACAAACACATGCTACAAAAAGACACTACAGTAGTTAGAAGACTGAGATGCTAAGATGTGATTCCTGTTCTAAAGGTCAGCTGAACATAAAATTAACATACATGAAAAGAAATCTAACAGGAGGCCTGTGTACAATTATATGTCACATATGTAATAAATGCTTTTTAGTCCTGTAGAAGTTTATAACAGAGCAATAATGTTCCCCATGTACTTAGAAGATTTAGGCCTTGAAAGAAGAGAGATAGCAAATTATTAGAATGAAGACAGAAAAAGAAAGTTGAGTCACAACAGGGGGGCAAAGACAAGGTATAACTGGCCTAACCAGAGAAGATACATGTGGGAATAGAGTGAAAAAAAGAGATTACCAAGAAGGGCAGGGTAGACCATAGAAAGAGAAACTACAGGGAGGAGTTCAACAATCGTCTGGGAGGGGTACCTGGGTAGCTCAGTGGCTGAGCCTCAGACTCTTGATCTCAGCGTGGAGCCTACTTATAAAAAACATATATATGCAATTCAGGGGGAAATTGTGGCCACTGCAGAGTTCTCATGAGGTACTGTTCTGATTTGTTTTCTCAGAAAAATTAGCATCCCAGCATTATATGATGTGACTGATGGGGAATGAAACATAATGGAGTCAACAAGATTATAGCAATAACCCAAATGTTAGGTGATTCAAGTCTGGATGAGGGCAGAAGCCATAATAAAAATAGAAAGGGATATTTCAAAGAAAAAGAGAAAGGATTTCTTGATTAACCAGATATAAATAAAGCAAAGCAATTAGTCAATCATGTCAAGGTTTCAATTCTAAGTGATTAATGGGTGTTATTTCAACTTATAAAGACACACAGGAATAATGGAGGTAGACAAAGAGAAGATAATTATGTTTGATTTCAGCAAAGTTGCAATTTAAGGAGACAACAGTAACCATAGTATTATAAAAACTAACCTTTATCTTTAGCTTACTAGATGCCAGGTTCTATTCTAGATAGATGTATTAAAGCATTTATTCCTCAAACACGCTTCTTAGGTGAGTAATGTTATTATTATTCCTATTTTACAGAAGAGAAAACTGATACTCTATGAAGTTAAGTAACTTGTCTAAGATGACAATGAAAGTAAGTAATGGAACAGGATTTAACCCTGGGCTTCATTATAGTGCTGAATTGCCTTACCATGACATTATAAAGATGAAGAAATGTTTATGATAATACACTGCACAAAAGATGAATTTATTCATAAAACTACATAGCTCTGTTTAAAAAAAAAAAAAAAAAAAAAAATCTTGCAGCACCCGAGTGACTCAGTCGGTTAAATGTCTGCCTTCAACTCAGGTCATGATCCCAGAGTCCCGGGATCAAGCCCCACATCAGGCTCCCCGCTCAACACGGAGTCTACTTCTCCCTCAGACCCTCCTTCTTCTCATGTTCTCTCTCTCACTCTTTTCTCAAATAAATGGAATAAAATCTTAAAAAAAAAAAACTCACAAACTAACACTTTTAACAACCAATCATCTTGTTTTTATGTTTTTAGAGAAAGGAATATTTTAAAAAGCTTTAAATAAACTAAAAATAATGACAAAGATACCTAAGAAATCAGAGAACCAAGATTTAAGAACAAATTATTATAGTTAAAAATAAATGTTATAAATAGCATAGCCACTAAATATTACAGTTTAAGTGATGCTCTCAATTGTCACTCCAGCATACAAGTTAAATAATTATTCAGCATATTTTATCCAACCTTTTGTATACTCTTAGAAGATAAGCCTTATGTTTTGGAAATTCAGAGTTCAATTTTTTAACACAAGCTCCAAAATAAATTTCATTTAGAAGAGATTAAAGCTTCAAAATACATGTCCTTCAGAAGATACTAAATGTTGCTGCTTCCTCTACAGCAGAAGGCCTTACTCTTTCCTTCCGCTGGTACACGAATTAAAATACAGCCATATAGCATAATCACAAAGTAAACTGCCTTGTGAATATAAATTTGAATATAAATGTAATTTTTATATGGCATAGTCCATAGTCCATAAGAAGAAAAACTGTATTTTTTAAAAGTATGACATTGAAACTTAGCTTTTCTATACCCCAACAATTTTAAGACAAGCAATGTTTACTTACGTTCTGATACTGTATAAAGGAGGTTCTGGGGTAAAGGAGGAGGTAGTCTTGCTCCCACTGGTGCAAGATTGGGCACTGCACTTGTCCCAGGCTGGTCACGGTTGTTTATCAAGCTTGACTGTGTTATGGGTGGTCCTAAGAATTTAAAAAAAAAAAGAAGAAGAAGAAGAAGAAGAAAAAGGTAGAGCATGAATATTTCCTAACTAATAAAAAAATACTCACAATACTAAAACTAATTTGGAATAGTCATAATTGAAGTACCTACTTTGGCACAGAACAGAATTAAGGAATTTGATATAGGCAGGCTTCAGCACAGTAAGTTGCATAATTAAGAGGACATTTTAGTTCTAGAACAGATACAACAATTCTAGGGTGGAAAAAAAAGCAGGATGGTTACCTCTGGGGAGAATGGATGAAAAATGACTGACAAGGAACTTGAACAATCTTTCTGGGATAATGGTAAGCTCCTTTTTTAAAAAAAAATGATTTGTTGATTTATTTGAAAGAGAAAGAAAACTTCAGCGGGGAAGGGAGAATCCTCAGACTTCCCGCTGAGCAAGGAGCCTAATGCAGAGCTCCATCCCAGCACCCTGAGATCATGACCTGACCCAAAACCAAGAGTCAGACACTTAAGACTGTGCCACCCAGACACTCCTAGAATAAGAGCAGAGTTCTACAGAACTCTTAAGTTCTACATTAGGAACATGTTTAAATGTACTGATGTCTGCAACATACTAAGAAATGAATAAAAAATAATAATGGGAGAGATAAAAAGATAATGTGATAAGAGAAATATAGTAAAATATTAATCATAGAACCTAGATGGTGAGTATATGGGTGTTCAATGTACCGTCATTTCAACTTTTCAGTTAGCTTGAAATTTTTCATAGCAAAATGTTGGGGGAAAACGACACTCTTGGATTTCATTTTTAAACAGAAATATTCCCACACTTCACATCTTTTTATAAGTTCTTCTAGAAATTATGGGACGCCTGGGTGGCTCAGTTGGTTGGGCGGCTGCCTTCGGCTCAGGTCATGATCCCAGCGTCCTGGGATCAAGTCCCACTTCGGGCTCCTTGTTGGGCAGGGAGCCTGCTTCTCCCTCTGCCTCTGCCTGCCATTCTGTCTGCCTGTGCTTGCTCTCTCTCCCTCTCTCTCTCTGACAAATAAATAAATAAAATCTTAAAAAAAAATTTAGAAATTAAAGTAACTTTGATAGTCTTTTATCTTAGAAATTTTCAAATATACACAGATATAGAATAATAGTATGTATACCACATATACCGTCATAAGATCTATTTATTTGAACACGCGAGAGAGAGGGTGAGGAGGAGCATGAGTTGGGGGATGGGCAAAGAGAATTTCAAGCAGATTCCCTGCTGAGTGTGGAGCCCACTGCAGGGCTCTATTTCATGACCCTGAGATCATGATCTGAGCCAAAATCAAGAGTCAGAGGCTTAACCGAAGTGAACCACCCAGACACCCAGAAAGAGATATTCTTTAAAGACTGGGAAATTTCCTGTTCTTCTTTCTGACATCTTCAAAACAACTGGATTTCTTAGGATGTTATCAACCAACAAGATTCTGTCAACCAAGATTTTTTCAAGGTACTATAAACCATGTAATAAAACAATGGATAGAATAAAGAATAACATTTTAATTACAGGAAATATATTCGAAATTCTATTATTAATCTTTCAAAAACTTTAAATCTAGTGTCAAGTTAGTGAAGAGGTAGGTTCTTCTAAATACAATTCTTTGCTAAGGACAAAATATTTAATGAACATGTACTTACTTGGTATGGGAAGCACAACAGAAGGTGGAGGCTGGCCATGTCCCTGGGGGACAGGAAGTCTCATACTGTGGCCAGGACCTGGACCTGGACCTGGGCCTGGGCCAGGGCCTGGGCCTGGACCTGGGCCTGGGCCTGGCATGGGAGGCATTAACATTCCAGGAGGTGGTGGAGGAGGAAGCCCAGGAGGAGGTGGAGGGAAAGGAATCATGCTTGGCAGAGCAACTTCATCAACAACGAGGGGATCATTTCCATGATCAAACTGACAAAGGTCACCAAGTACACAAAATCCTCTTTCTGAAAGAATATAAGAAGAATCTTATTATGATCTTAGAACTCAGAAAACAAGGCCCTGAAAAGCCTACCAATCTGATTTACAAGGTAATTTTTCTCCAAGGAATTTAGAAGCCTTCTTAGTGTTATTGTTAATCATCACATATCCCTGAGGTAAGGCCAGATGGATATACTCTCTACTTTCTATGAGACCATGCTTTGTTGAGGTAGCAAGTAACAGGGTCTAAAACAGGTTACTAGCCACTATAAACCTATTTGCCATTATGTTTTCATAATAAAAATTCAGATTCTGGGGAGCCTGGGTGGTTCAGTAGATTAAGCCTCTGCCTTCCACTCAGGTCATGATCTCAGGGTCCTGGGATCAAGCCCTATATCAGGCTCTCTGCTTGGCGGGGAGCCTGCTTCCGCCTCTCTCTCTGCCTGCCTCTCTGCCTACTTGTGATCACTCTGTCAAATTTTTTAAAAAACCAAAAACTTAAATAAATAAATAAATAAATAAAAATAAAAATTCAGATTGAAGGTGCCTGGCTGGCTCAGTTGGTAGAACATATGACTCCTGATCTTGGGGTCATGAGTTCAAGCCCTGCAATCCTTGTAGAGATTATTTAAAGGAAATTAAAAAAAAAAAAATTTAGATTCATTTTAGGAAAGGCAGGATATTTGTGTAAGGGATTTAACTGGACAATCTAATTTCAACGATCTATTTTCATGGTATTATTCTAAATTCTACATTCCTGCTGTATCTATAATTTGAAATGTTAGTTTAAAATATTTAAGTTGGGGGTCAGCTGGGTGGCCCTATGGTTTAAGCATCTGACCTTTTTTTTTTTTTTTAGGATTTATTTATTTGAGAGAGAGCACGACCAGGTGAAAGGGGAAGAGGGAGGACAGGGAGAGAGAATCCCAAGCCGACTCTACACTGACATGAAGCCTGAGCAGGGTTAGATCCCACAACCCTGAGACCATGACCCGAGTCGAAACCAAGGGTTGGGCACTTAACCAATGGCACCACTCAGGCGCCCCAAGCATCCGACCCTTGATTTCGGCTCCAGTCATGATCTCAGGGTTATGAGACTGAGCCCCAGGTTAGCTCCACAACCATCTCCTTCTGCCCCTTCCCCCTTAAAAAAAATAAATAAATAAAATATTCACATAAGAAGGGGCACCTGACTTGCTCTCTTGGTGCAACAGGCACCACCAACTCTCAAGGTTTAAAGTTTAAACCCCACATTGGGTACAGAGTTTACTTAAAGATAAAATTTTTAAAAAAAACATTCAAGTGGGAATTATTTACTAGGCTATTCATGGCAGCACTGTTTATAACAACAAAATATTAGAAACATCGCAAAAGCACACTAATAATGAATTAAGTTAAACATATTTTCCTACATTCACAAAATTAAGAAATCTAAAAAAGATATGAAGGAAGCCCTAATGTATTAATAAAGGATAACTGCCATAAAATACCACTAAGTGAAAAAAACATGCAGAAGAATGTGAAGAGTATACTACGGTTTATGTAGAAGAGAAAACAGGGGAGACTATACGTATCTGTTTATGTACATAAATATAAGACTATGTTTGGAAAGCTACACAAGAAATTAGTAACATTAAACTGGCCTTGGGAATGAGAACTCAGTAGCTAGGAGACCAGGGTGAGAATGAGATCATGCCTGAGTTATGATCTGATTGTATTTCCTACTTAAACTAAATAAAATGTAAAAATATATATTCTATATTTACAGAAAAAATGTTACAATGTCTGCAATTTACTTCATATGATAAGGATCTGGAAGAACAAGGAGAGAAGTACAGATGAAAACAAAATTGCCCATGATCTCCTAACTATTGATGTGAGATCACGGATACATTAGGGTTAATTACATTACTTTGTCAACTTTTGCTAATATTTAAATATTTCCATAATAAAAAATTAAAACACACATAAACACATAGATTCATTCAACTGGAGAGTCAGCAAATCAAAATTTTAAGTAGGTTATATAATGCTTAACAAATTCCTAGCACCAAGCACTATAAAAACATAATTACAATTCCTAATGTCTACCAAATTTTGTGGTATACTCACAGTGTTTAAATAAGAACAACAAGAAACAAACGAATGGGTCAAATTTGAACATTCTCTTAAGCACAGCCAAACTATTAAATCAAGAAAGTAAATAAGCATAAGCCAAAGGAGGTTTTCTTTCTCACTCATCCCTTTTAACAAAATCTGGACTATAATGAAAAGGTATGCAATACTAACATTTGCTTTACTAGTACTTTTGGGTATAAGAGAAAAGAGACTTTTTGCCATGATTAAGTTCTGCATACACTAGCAATATTAGCAACATTTGCTTTACTAGTACTTCTGGGTACAATATAAAAGAGAATTTTTACCATCATAATCTCTGCATCGCCTCTTTGGTGGTGGGTTTCGACCAAAAGAATTGGAAGAGCTATGATTGTTATAGTAATTAGACCAACTCTCCGTTGTGTTTTCAGAGTGGTGTGCAGGTGCGATCACAGTAACAGTGCTGGGAATAGACTGTGCCCCAGAGGAATACTGCTCAGAAGAGCTCGGAGGTGGTGCAGACACAGGCACATAGGAACTCTCCAAGTCATTCCTTTCACTCTTAAACTTTGATCTTTCCCTGTGCTCTGCTTCAGAGATAAAATAAAAACAAAGAAACAAGATTAGACACTTATGTTCTTAACGATGTTTGTTTTCTCACAGAACAGGGAAGAGAATATTGCAATAAACTCACTAAGTTGTCCATAACTCAAGTGTTTTCATTATTAATATATCCTAAAAGAAGGAACATCAACAACATGACATATCTTGACCAGTAACTTGTATAAAATCATCTTTTATTAACATCGACATCAATACATAATGAAAAAAGCCTGATATTTAATAAGGAAGGTATTTAAGAACTGACTTCCAAATGGATATCCCAAGAGATCAGTGGTTGGGATCTCAGTTATCTACTTATCTGTTTCCTTTTTAATTTTATAAACTCCAGACCACCTTAAAGCAAAACAATTATTTTTAGTGAGGGGGTGAGGGAAGGAACGGGTAGTCCTTTTCCTCCAGTGATAGCTTTGTTGATTAAAAGACATTAGTTTCAATTACACAAAATGACTTTAAGTCCAGATATGTACTATGAAATCCTTACAAACAGCATTTTAGTGCAACTCCTTTGACTCCATCCTGACAAAATCCCTGTCTTTATAACAAAATTAGCATTAGGTTTTTTTTTTAAGATTTATTTATTTATTTATTAGTCAGACAGAGAGAGAGAGCACAGGCAGACAGAGTGGCAGGCAGAGGCAGAGGGCGAAGCAGGCTCCCTGCCAAGCAAGGAGCCCGATTTGGGACTCGATCCCAGGACGCTAGGATCATGACCTGAGCCGAAGGCAGCCGCCCAACCAACTGAGCCGCCCAGGCGTCCCAGCATTAGGTTTTTTGAGACAATTCTAGATTTTGCATTGCTCAAACATGTTAAAGGTATGCTTTTAAGGGGCGATCTGGTATCCTCAAGACAGAGCAAGATAAGGAATACAGAGATTTTAGGAGGAAGCCTCATCTACTCACCAACATTCCTATTTGGATCTCGGTCTTTGCTGCGCCCTCTACTTCGGCTTCGACTTCGACTCAGGCCCCGGCTCTTACTCCGACTCTTACTCCTGGCTCTTCTCCAGTCGTATTTCTCACGGTACAGTTCATTCCGCTCATAGTACCGGTCATAGTCTCTCCACTTGCCATCTTCTCTTTTTTTCTCACGTGTCCTATAATACACAGATATAAACGCCATATGTATACTATAGAAACCAAGTACACCAACAAATCAGGAGTACAAAATACCCTCGATTCATTAAAAGTCATAGTGTCTGAGCTTTTTCAGAAAGCTGTAAAACCACAACATAATTCCTCTGATCCATTATATAAAAAGAAAAACATTCCCTCAATTACACTGGGTGGGGAGAAATGACAAAGAGGTGAAACCAAAGT
Organism: Meles meles; assembly: GCF_922984935.1. Lineage (NCBI taxonomy): Eukaryota > Metazoa > Chordata > Mammalia > Carnivora > Mustelidae > Meles > Meles meles. Next base: position 100,227,794 of record NC_060068.1, read on the forward strand.
ATGGGGAAGAGTAGGGGAAAAGCAGAAATTTAAAACTAGAAAAGAAGAAAGGCAGAACCAAAGTTTTCCTAAACAAAAGACTAATTTTTTAATCATAGGCTGATGAATCAACATATACACTGAACTATTTGTAGTATAAAATACTATGGATGATTTTAATAGTGAGCACCCCTAACCAAATGGAACATTTCATTAATATCCTCTAAGGAGACTACTCCCACCCCTGTGCTCTTGGGGAAAGCACATAATGATGACTGTTTATAAAAGGAAGAGAAAGTATGACAAAGACAAAAAACACAGAATGGAGGGAAGATAACCACCTTTTTTAAATCAGTTTAGAGAGAGGCATCTGTACATATGTTAAAAATCCCATTAATGCCCTTGTAATAACTAAAAAGCAAGTTATCAGTGTCTCCCTAATTAAATATAAACACACACCTTCGCTCACTAGATTCTGAACGAGTCTTCTGGGGACTAGGATACTTCTTTTTTCTACCATCTCGTTCTTCCTCTGCTGGCTCCTGAAATACCTATATGAAAGCATTCAATAGGAAAAAGATTAGTCCTTCTATTATTTATAAAATACATCTGATAATTTTTCTAGTACAAGATAGGGCACAAATACAATGAAATACTGCAGTCAAATTATATACAAAAAAGGCAACAGAGAGGAGTAAAAAAGATGCTGAAATTACTTTAAAAGTAATACACTTATTTTTTAAATGTTAATTTCTCTTTTTTTAAGATTTATTTATTTGAGAGAGAGAGAACACACAAGCAGGAGGTGTGGAAGGAGAGAAATCTCAAGCAGACTCCAGATCTCAGCATGGAGCCTAAAACAGGGCTTTATCTCACGACCCTGAGATAACAACTGAGCCAAAACCAAGAGTTGGACCCTCAACTGACTGTGCCACCCACACACCCTAAATATTAATATAAGGTAAGAATAGCAGTGCAGAAGGAAAACAGCAATTCATCCCTTATAATGAAACCACAGAAAGAGGAAGTCTCTAAGTAGTATACAGAAAAATGATGTTTCCCTAATTATAAAATATATTCATAATTTCAGAACTGTAGATTTATTTCACAGGAAAGGTTTCAAGAATTAATGGTAAAGTTAATAAGTGCCATAAAATTATACATTTCACAAGATTTACAGAAAAATGGTATTGGAATTCCTGGAAATACTGTCTTCTTTTAAAGCTTAACAGTTAAGATTGACCAGGAATCATCTGTGATTTTATTATTTGTCTTAAAAAAGTTAATCTCAAAACAAATAAACAGCCTCTACTAGAGAAAGGTGAAATAAAGTCATTTGCAAGAGCTAAACAAATGTTCACCTAATGGAGAAGCTCACTTAACAAATAGGAGTCAGTGAATGGAACAGATGATAACAATTTAGTAAATCTCAGGCAACCTAAAATGATAGCCACAATATGGCAACCATATGGCACTGGCTAAAACACGAATCATTTGCTTAGATTATATTTAAAAATCATTCTCTCTACCTATTTACAGGAAATAAAGAGTATATATTACTCCTCTGGGATGCAATCTGCACATACAGACAGTAAAAACTCTACAGCACAAACGACTTAAGTTCCTTCAACAAAATAAAATTTAAGGGGAAAAAGGGGGTGAGGAAAAGAAGACAGAGAGAAAGACATATGTAGGTTTAAAGGGGGATTTAAAGATTAAGAGAAACTTAAAAGACATCAACTTGGAAATCTTTTTCCTTTTCTGTATTTTGCAAGGATTTTTTTGATGGATGTGTATTAACTTCTAATGGAGAAAAAATATTCTTAAAAAGTTAAAGGATCAGGAAGCTGGGGTGATGGTCGGTTGAGTGTCCAACTCTTGACTTCAGTTCAGGTCATGATCTCAGCGTCATGGGATCAAGCCCTGCTTGGGCTCTGTGCTCAGCACAGACTCTTGCTTGTCCCTTTCCCTCTGCTCCTCCTCCTACTCATGCTCTCTTTCTCTCTTTGAAATAAATAAATAAAATCTTTAAAAAAAAAAAAGTTAGGGGCGCCTGGGTGGCTCAGTGGATTAAGCTGCTGCCTTCGGCTCAGGTCATGATCTCAGGGTCCTGGGATCGAGCCCCGCATTGGGCTCTCTGCTCCGCAGGGATCCTGCTTCCTCCTCTCTCTCTGCCTGCCTCTCTGCCTACTTGTGATCTCTCTCTATGTCAAATTAATAAATAAAAAATCTTTAAAAATAAATAAATAAATAAATAAATAAATAAAAAAGTTAAAGGATTGAAGAGAAATAAAAACATATCATCATCTAAAAACTTGGGCATAAATGTTCACACCAGCATTATTCCTAAGAGCAAAATGTATTAAGCGCTTGCCTATCAGCCCAAATATGCATCAACTGACAACCTAACAAAGAGTATGTGAGGTAATGGGTATTAAGGATTGCACATATTACATGGAGCACTGGGTTATACGCAAACAAAGAATCATGGAACACGGGAAGCAAGGGCAAAAATGAACTATTGGGATTTCATCAAGATCAAAAGCTTTTGCACAGCAAAGGAAACAGTTAACAAAACCAAAAGACAACTGACAGAATGGGAGAAGATATTTGCAAACGACATATCAGATAAAGGGCTAGTATCCAAAATCTATAAGGAACTTAGCAAACTCAACACCCAAAGAACAAACAATCCAATCAAGAAATGGGCAGAGGACATGAACAGACATTTCTGCAAAGAAGACATCCAGATGGCCAACAGACACATGAAAAAGTGCTCCACGTCACTCGGCATCAGGGAAATACAAATCAAAACCACAATGAGATATCACCTCACACCAGTCAGAATGGCTAAAATTAACAAGTCAGGAAATGACAGATGCTGGCGAGGATGCGGAGAAAGGGGAACCCTCCTCCACTGTTGGTAGGAATGCAAGCTGGTGCAACCACTCTGGAAAACAGCATGGAGGTTCCTCAAAATGTTGAAAATAGAACTACCCTATGACCCAGCAATTGCACTACTGGGTATTTACCGTAAAGATACAGACGTAGTGATCCGAAGGGGCACGTGTACCCGAATGTTTATAGCAGCAATGTCTACAATAGCCAAACTATGGAAAGAACCTAGATGTCCATCAACAGATGAATGGGAAAGAAGATGTGGTATATATACACAATGGAATACTATGCAGCCATCAAAAGAAATGAAATCTTGCCATTTGCGACGACGTGGATGGAACTAGAGCGTATCATGCTTAGTGAAATAAGTCAATCGGAGAAAGACAACTATCATATGATCTCCCTGATATGAGGACATGGAGAAACAACATGGGGGGTTAGGGGGATAGGAGAAGAATAAATGAAACAAGATGGGATTGGGAGGGAGACAAACCATAAATGACTCTTAATCTCACAAAACAAACTGGGGGTTGCTGGGGGGAGGTGGGATTGGGGGAGGGGGCTATGGACATTGGGGAGGGGAGGCGAACCATAAGAGACTATGGACTCTGAAAAACAACCTGAGGGTTTTGAAGGGTCAGGGGTGGGAGGTTGGGGGAACAGGTGGTGGGTAATAGGGAGGGCACGTTTTGCATGGAGCACTGGGTGTTGTGCAAAAACAATGAATACTGTTATGCTGAAAAAAATAAATAAAATGGGAAAAAAAAAGAATCATGGAACACTACATCAAAAACTAATGATGTAAAAAAAAAAAAAAAAAAAAAAACTAATGATGTACTATATGGTGACTAACATAATAAAAAAAATTAAAAGGAAAAAGAAAAGAAAATATGATATACCCATTAAATGGAATATTATTCAGCCATTAAAAAAATGAATACATGATACAACCAAATGAACTCTGAAAGCATTATGCTAAGTGAAAGAAAGAAGCCAGTCACAAGACTATAAATGGTATCACTCTATTTATATGAAATACCCAGATCAGGCAAATCCATAAAGAAATAAAGATTAGTGGTTGCCTAAGAGAGGGGGAGGGGCCTGGAGGAGAAGGGTTGGAGGGTGATAGATTAATGGGTACACTATTTCTTGTTTGGATGATGAAAATTATTATAATGGATCATATCGATGGCTGTACAACTCCGAATACAATAAAAACCATCACATTTGTACACTATAAATAGCAGAATGGTATGGTAGGGAAGCTGTATTTCAATAATGCTATTAAGTCAAAGGCCCTGCAAAATATGGATGAACCTCACATAATAATAAGCTAATGGGGGGTATGTGACCAACTCAGTTGGTGAAACATGCTACTCCTCATCTCAAGGTTTTAAGTTCAAGCCCATGATGGGTGTAGAGATCTTAAAATGAAATCTTTTTTTTTTTTTAATATTTTATTTCTTTATTTGACAGACAGAGAGAGAGCACAAGCAGGCAGTGGCAGGCAGAGGGACAGGGAGAAGCAGACTCCCTGCTGAGCAAGGAGCCTGATACGGGGCTCCATGCCAGGACCCCAGGATCATGACCTGAGCCAAAGGCAGCCATTTAACCAACTGACCCATCCAGGTGCCCCCAAAACAAAAACTTTTAAAAAAACTAAAGAAAGCAAAAACTGTGTGATTCCTTTTACACAAAATGGAAAAAACCAGGATAAACTAGTACGTACTAGAGGAAGGAATAGTGGTTACCCTGGAGAGAGGGAAGTGAGAGGGAATAAGGAAAAGGACATTTAAAAAAAAAAAAAGAAATTTCAGGGCCTCCTCAGTGGCTCAGTCGATTAAGCAGTTAAGCATCTAACTCTTGGTTTTGGCTCAGGACACGCTCCCAGGTCCTGGTATAGAGCCTGACACAAGCTCTGCACTCCCCATAGAGTCTGCTTTGTCCCTCTTTTTGCCTCTCTGTTCCTCCTCACTCTTGTATGCATGTGTGTGTGCGCACGTGCACATGCACACCTTCCCTCTCAAATAAATAAAATCTTTTTAAAAAAAGAAATATCAACCAACCCGGTTATTTAATCTTGACTAAAACGAATGGGGAAAAATGGACATTTATGAACAATCAGAAATTTAAACACTAACTAGGTATCTGTTGCTATTTTAAAGAATTACTTTTATATAAAATTTTTTAAAATATCACTTTTTAAGTATCTTTTAGAAATATGCATATTAAGTATAGATAAAATTAGATCTTTGGGATTTATCTCAAAATAATTTAAGAGGATCAAAGGTTGCTGAAGTATAGTAAAAGATCACTGCTCGTAGATCTATAATTATTGAAGGTGAATGATGGGTACATGGAGACTTCTTTCATTATTCTGGCTTCTTACAAATACATTTTAAAAGTTAAAAAATAATAATCTGCATTCTTCTCTATTTTATAGATTTTCTAGAACTTCCTGGTGCCTAAGGATATGTTTTTCCACAATTATTTCTAACTTAATTTAAAATAAGTTATTTGGGGGGCGCCTGGGTGGCTCAGTGGGTTAAGCCGCTGCCTTCGGCTCGGGTCACGATCTCAGGGTCCTGGGATCGAGTTCCGCATCGGGCTCTCCGCTCAGCAGCGAGCCTGCTTCCCTCTCTCTCTCTGCCTGCCTCTCTGTCTACTTGTGATCTCTCTGTCAAATAAATAAATAAAATCTTTAAAAAAATAAAAAATAAAAATAAAAAATAAAATAAGTTATTTGGGGGTTGCCTGGGTGGCTCAGTCAGTTAAGCATCTGCCTTCAGCCCAGGTCATGATCCCGGGGTCCTGGAATCAAGTCCCGCATCAGGCTGCTTGCTCAGTAAGGAGGGCTGCTTCTCCCACTCCCTCTGCCTGCTGCTCATCCTACTTGTGATCTCTCTCACTATATTCCTCTGTTAAATAAATAAATAAAATTCTTTAAAAAATAAAAATAAATTAAAAAGTGAGTGTGTGTATATATATACATATATCTATATGGCATTATAATGCCTATATATTCTTGAACTTAAACTCTGTATGAAGATTTCAGGGCACCTGGCTGGCTCCATGGGAAAGAATACGCGACTCTTGATCTGAGAGTCATTTAGTTCAAGCCCCATTATGGGTACAGAGATTATTAAAAAATAAATAAACTTAACACTTCATAAACCAAAACCTCTCATCTACTTCAATCTTACTATTCTAAGAATATGAAAAGTAGATTTCTTTATAGAACCATGGTATCACCAGGCACAGTAATTTTTAAAGTTTTTCCTCCTATGTTCTCCACCTGACTTAAATCTTTCTACTTCACATCCTCTATTAGAATGCTAATCATTGCACATTTAAGTTTTAATTCTTCATTATCTTGATCTATCACAGCTACACAAGTCTAAGAGCCTCCATTCTACTGAACAATTTTTGATATATAAGTATACTAAATAAGGGATGCGTGGATGGTTCAGTCAGTTGAGCATCTGACTCTTGATCTCAGCTCAGGTCTTGACCTCCATGCTGGGTGTAGAGCCTACTTTAAAAAAAAAAAAAAAAAAAAGTATACCAAACAGGTATTTGGTTGGGCAGGACTGGCCATGGACTGATGGGTTGTTGGAGTTAAGTGATGAAAGGGTAAAAATTCATTATACAACTGTCCCTTATAATGTATGCTGAAAATTCTCTACAATATAATATTTTTAAAAATTAAAGTGAAATATATTTTCAAACAAAGGAAGGAAAAACTGTGCTACAGGTTCTCATATTTCTAGTCAAAAATCCAAATCTAAGAAAAACTGTCTTCTAACATTTCAGATGATCAGGCATAGTGCAAATCAGGAATTATAATACTTAAGATCTTTTATCATAATGGATGATTCTTTTGCTTGTTCATGAACTTAGGGTCAGGGTTTAATCACAGCCAACTGTATGAGTAGCAAATTCACAAGTCATCTTCCAACTACAGGTAAAATACACTGTGCTTCATAAATATGGCACATATATACCAAGGTTTTTCCTGCACCTGACTGAGTTGTAGCAATGATCCAAATTATTACATGGTTCCCCATGTGACCAGTAATCTGTTAAACTACTGATGGTACAATGTTAACTGGGGACCCAGGAATAAAGTTAAAATGGCTAGGTCTTCCTCTGTATGCTGTTCTGAGCATCAACTCAGTACAGACCAGAAATACAGCCCATTAGCCAAAGGTGTATGGTACTTCAAACCCCTTTCATTCCATACTATCTAACAGAATTACTATAAACTACTTTATACACTATCATATGAGCTATTATTTATGTCAGTGATGACAATTAAGTTGTGTATAAAAATCTTAGAAAACAAGAGAAATGCCAGACAGTATCATTTGGGATATTTACGCACAGAAGCTGATAGCCACTTCTAACTTTCCAAATTAGGATTTACTATAAAGATACAAAATGAAATGGCATAACAAAATGGTGTTTTTTTCAAACTGTCCTTTCAAAACTCAAAATAATGCAATTTTTGTCTTATATTCAAACCAGCTATCTTCAAACAGATACTTCTGGTCCACTGAATTTCAACAACTATAGAAAAGGACAGATGGCACAAAGATTTTAACTATTTCTTAAAGATTTAACATATACACACAGACCCAAAATTATACATTATCAAGTATGGTAGAAAAGTTTCCTCTTATTTCCATTACTTGAAATAACATACCAGGAGCCTTTCCTATTTTAATGAGATTTTATGAAACAATTACAAGGCATGAGCTAAAACCAAAACTGTGACCGTGGTTTCCACTGATTTTAAATATAATCATTTAATGACTTCTTTTGTTTTCTTTTAATGATGGATCCATTCAATCAACCTAGCATTTTAAGACAGAGCAGAAATGACAACTAAATGCAATACACGATCCTTAGATTGAATCCTGTACTGGAGGAGAAAAAAAAAGCCATAAAAAAGGGGAAACGTTTTTGGGGAGGAAAAAAAAAGGCAAGGGGGACACTGATGCGTCAATTGATAAAACTGAAATGCAGATACTTTATTAAATTAATGAAACTAGTAAAGATATTATAGCTATCAAAAGGAACATCCTCAGGATGACTGGATGGCTCAGTTGGTTAAGCATCTGACTCTTGATCTCAGCTCAGATCTTGATTTCTACACTATTGAGTTCAGCCCCACGCTGGGCTCCACACTGGGACTAAAAAAAAAAGTAACAGAACATCCTTATTCTTATGAAATGCAGAATATTAGGAGATCGTGATGTATCTAACATACTGCTAGGTTCAGAACATGATGGTTTTGGGTGTTAACATATAAAGAGAGCAAATGGGGTTAATTTTCAATAGGTGAATACAGAGAGACAGTGCACTGAACTTTTAGGCAGGATTCCTGTCATTTTTATGTAAGCTTAAAATCATTCCTAAATAAAAAGCTTATTAGATACTCATAATAAAAATAAAAGTTAATAAATATTTCTGTATAATAACCAACTTTTATGTACCAGGGAGTTGATTAGGATGTGTTAAGTATACAAAATCTCATTTAAACCTCAATGAAGTAAGTATTACTTAGTAATACTACTTAGTAGTACTTAACCACTACTTAGTAGTAGATCATAGTAATGATCATTTTCCTAATTTGAAAATGAAGCAAATAAGTACCTTATTTTAGAACAACAATTTTAACTCATGCAACCTGATTTTAGAGCCCATATTCTTATACAACACTGTTTTGTCTATATATAAAAAGAATAACAAATGAACTCTATAAAATTTTCCCCTTGGTTCAAACAACTAGATTACCATAAATAATCATGTTTTTGTACTTCAACATTGTAAAAACATTTTTTTCTTTTTCTTTCACTCATTAACAATGATATTTATAACTACATTAATTAAAAAAAATTCTCTGGTTAAAAAAGAGAAAATGGTTTGTCTAGTATATGGAAATGTGTTACTTAATAATTTCTCTTAAGGTTTTATCAATACTTTACTTTAATCAAACCTCTACATTTAACCAAGTTTTCTGTTTCTAAAGTCCCTGAATAAGATTTCTCTGAATTCCTCCATATTACTAAACTTTTTCTTGGAACACTAAACACGCTATCTGAGACTCTTCCAACATTTCAAGTCCAAAGAACTTAGAAGCCCTGATAAAGAATCTGCATCATGTGCCAAACACAGAAATTTCAATCAACAGATGATTACTTTTAAAGAGGTCAACTTCCAACTAAGAATGATACTAGTAATAGGATCTTAAAAGCCCCCAAAAGCAAAGAATATTTAGTATTACCTCTTCTTTAATTTCTTCTTTTTCTTGGACTGGTGGTTTTGGCTCAGGCTTAACTGGTTCCAGAGGTGGAAGGTAGTTCTTAGTATAGAGACTTTCAAACAGTTTATCCACAAAACCTGAAGTTTCTAAGGAGAAGAAACACTATTTAAGTGTTGTACAAAGCCAAATGTTTGAAAACACTCTATGGCAAAGGTGAGGAAAACAGAACATCTCAAATACTGGTGGTGGAACTAAAAATGAATCTAACCCTTATGATGAAGAATACCATTTCTGGATTTTGAAACTACTATAAACTAAGTAATACAAATTAATAATTTCAAAAGAAAATATTCATATATATGAATATTCTTATATTTATAATATATATTCATATATATATATGAGAAAGTATTGGATTTTTTATGTGTTAAAAAAAAGCCCTAAAATTCACCCAAAACTATGTTATTCTAACTTTTCAAATGAGAAGCCATACTTAACTATCTTTCTCTTCTAAGGAGATATTTGAATTAAAGGATAACTTCTCATACCAACTGTTAGATCAACCAGTAAGTATGCATTAACTACATTCCTTTCATATATTCAACAGTATTTATTGAATACATTCTATGTACCAAGCTCCGTAGGTTCCAAGTAGCCATTCTCAACAAAGGAAAGACAAAAGGGGGGGAGGGGTGTGGGGGGGGGAGACACAGATAAAAACGCAAACATATAACATGGCAGGAAGTGACAAGTGCAATGACAAACAAAATGAAGCCAGACTGGGAAGAGGAGAGGATAAATAGGGGCATGAGATATAATATACTGTACACAGGGCACTCAAAGGAAACTACTCTGAGAAGGCACATTTGAGAAGACACCAGAAACCATTAGAGAAGAAACCATTTCAAGCAAGAGTAAAATGAGTTCAAAAGTCCTGAGTTGGGAACATGTTTGCCACGCTAAAAGAAAAAAGGCAAGGAGAACAAGTTGGCTAGGATAGAACAAGTGAAAGGGAGTGGTAGGAGATGAGGTCAGAGAATTAGCAGGGGAGGACTCCAGGAAGTTCTGCACATATAGAAAGGACTTTGGTAAGAAGATCGGAAGTTAAAAGCACAAAGAGAAGATCATGCCTATCTCTTCCTGGACAGCAAGAGGCTCCAGCCAAGAGGGGGGAAAAAGAAGTAGCTCAGTGTCCTAATAAGCAGTAAGCATTAGAAGCTACATTATCCACAAGTTGTCATACCGTCAACCATCAACTAGACTCTGCTACAAGCTACAGAGGACCCATTCCCCTAAAAAGCATTGGAGTTACAACTACTTCAACACAGGAAAGAAGCAGAGAAGGAAAGGAAAGGGGGGAAAAAAGTCTTCCAAAATACATGATAAATAATTAATAGGAATAGATATATTCAAATGTTAAAGGATGATGACTGATTTCTTTCCTTCCAAACTTTAATTTCCAGTATTTTATACAAAGTTTTAAATTTAAAATCGTAAATATGTGGCTGGAGGCACATAATAATTACCTTTTTGTAAAAAGACATCAAGTTGATCAGCACAAAAGGCTTTCAATTCTTTCTCAGGTTTGTCCTTCTTGACCAGCGCTACAACATAGTTGGCTAAGGCTGAAGGGTCAGCATCACATCTAGTTAGACAAAGAGAAAACAAAAATTTTCAAACTTTTTTTTTTTCAAATAGCGATGTCATTAATAAAGTCACCCCTGTTTTAGAAAAATAAAGGTCTTTAAAATAAAGTGATTGCAAACAAAGGTGATTTGTGTAATAAAGAGCATATACATAATGCAAGCAACACTGTCCCTTTCTGCTTATTTTTATAAAACTGTATCTCCTATGTTCAATTTTCTAATTATACCCAGAATTTTGAACCAAATCTGCATTTATTTGCTCTCTCAATGGTAACAGGGAAAGGGTGGCAATCAACCCCTGAGTTACACTGCTCTAGAAGCACTGTTGATATCCTCATGAACTATCTGTTGTTCCATGTGACCAATGATGAAGAACCAGGGCAAGTGGGACACCTTTCCCCCATTCCCTTTAACCCCAGGCACCAGCATCTAAAAGTAGTGATCAAGTCCACCGATGATAATCTCAGTATCTTAAGGATCTCTTTAAAAAATAAGAACACAAGAAGGTTAACACCTTAAATATTACTGACAAATACTTTAGCAGCTACAAGCAAGAAATAAAAAAATCTGGGACCTAGAAGAGAAAGAAAAGAAGTGGTAGAAGGGCAGCAAGTACAACCTCTATCTACTTGTCTCTCTTCTTCTTTTTTCCTAGGCAGTAGTAACCTGTCTTTTGGGCTTTGTTTTGTTTTGTTTTTAAGATTTTATTTATTTGAGAGCGAATGAGAGTGAGGGCGCACAAGCAAGGGGAGAAGCAGAGGGAGAAGGAGAAGCAGGATCCTCGCTGAGCAAGGTGCCCGACGTGGGGATCAATCCCAGGACTCTGGGATCAATGCCTGAGCAGAAGGCAGACCACCCAGATGCCCCAGTCACCTGTCTTTCAACATTCAAAACCATCTATGCCAGGGCAGCCCACATTCCCTGAGTTGTCAATTCCTAACATGTAGCAATTTTCAGACTTAATATTTTATCTACCCTGTAAGAAAGAGAAAATTTTGTGCTCTAAATATATATATTTATATATATTAGATATCATATGTATATTATATATACATATATATGTGTGCATATATATATATAGGAAAAATTTATTTTTAAGTACATAAAGCAAATTTTATAAAAAGAAAACCAAGCATCAGCACCTTTACTTCCTTTTTGTCTATATTTTTAAAGTTCATATTTCAATAAAATAGAATTTTTTTTTTTAAGATTTTATTTATTTAGTTGACAGAGAGAGATCACAAGTAGGCAGAGAGGCAGGCAGAGAGAGAGGGGGAAGCAGGCTCCCCGCTGAGCAGAGAGCCCGATGTGGGGCTCAATCCCAGAACTCTGGGATCATGACCTGAGCTGAAGGCAGAGGCTTAACCCACTGAGCCACCCAGGTGCCCCAAAATAGAATTTTTTTATTGCCAATATTGCTGTGGGAAAGGCTAATTCTTTGAACATCAATGCACATTTATGCACCAAATCCAAGGGAGCAACTTTCAGTGACTGTCAATCTTACAAAACTCAGAGCTAATGTTATGGGTAAGGATCAAAGTGCACTAGGAGAGAGTGTAAGTGTGCAAGATGAGAAACTACACATTAATAAAAACATGCAATTTAGGGGCGCCTGGATGGCTCAATGGGTTAAGCCTCTGCCTTCGGCTCAGGTCATGATCTCAGGGTCCCGGGATCAAGCCCCGCATCGGGATCAAGCCCCGCATCGGGCTCTCTCCTCAGTGGGGAGCCTGCTTCCCTTCCTCTCTCTCTTCCTGCCTCTCTGCCTACTTGTGATCTCTGTCAAATAAATAAATAAAATCTTCAAAAAATAAAATAAAATAAAAATTAAAAAAAAAAACATGCAATTTAGGGGCGCCTGGGTGGCTCAGTGGGTTAAGCCTCTGCCTTTGGCTCAGGTCATGATCTCAGGGTCCTGGGATCAAGCCTCACATCAGCTTCTCTGCTCAGAGGGGAGCCTGCTTCCCCCTCTCCCTCTGCCTGCCTCTCTGCCTACCTGTGATCTCTCTCTGCCAAATAAATAAATAAAATCTTTAAAAAAAAAAAATGCAGTTTAGCCAGAATTTTTCTTAAGTAAAAAATGTAAATTCCATTTTCAAACAGATTACCTTGGTAATCCCAAGTGATAAATTCTCAAATGGATAGACAGATCAATATCAGAACAACAAACAATCTGATCAAAAAATGAGCAGAAGGCCTAAAACAAACAAACAAACAAAACCTGTCAACTATACTTTAAGTCAAAGAAAAAAATCTTTAAAGAAGAAAAAAAAAGAGAAAACTGGCAGAGGACCTGAACACATATTTTTCCAAAAAAGACATGCAAATGGCCAACAGGCATTTAAAATTATGATCAACATCACTAGCCACCAGAAAATGCAAATCAAAACCACAATGAGATATCACCTCACACTTGTCAGAACAGCTACGATCAAAAAGACAAGAGGGGCACCTAGTGGGCTCAGTGGGTACAACATCTGACTCTTAATCTAGGGATTTTGAGTTCAAGCTCCTTGTTGGGTGTAGAGATTATTGGAAAAAAAAATCTCAAAACAACAAGAACAAAAAAAAAAGAAAAGCAATAACAACTTGGTGAGAATGTAAGAAAAGGGAACCCTCACGCATTGCTTGATAGGAATGTAAACTGGTGGAGGCACTATGGAGAACAGTATGGAGGTTCCTCAAAAAATGAAAAATAGAACTATGACATGATCCAGTAATTCCACTTCTATTTATCTGAAGAAAATGAAAACACTAATTCAGAAAGACATATGTACCCTTATGTTCATCAAAGCATAATTTATAAGAGTCAAGATAAGGAAGCAACCAAAAAATCCACTGATAGATAAATGAATAAAGAAGATAAAAATGACATGGTATATATAGATATAATGTATTATTACTCAGCCTCAAAAAAGAACGAAATCTTGCTATTTGCAAAAACATGGATGGACCTATAAGGTATATGCTAAGTGTGCTAAGTCAGAGAAAGACAAATACCGTATAATTTCACTTACATGTGGAATCTAAAAAACAAAAAGAAATAAATAGAAATGCTCACAGATACAGAAAACAAACTGATGGCTGCAAGAGGAAGGGGAGTTGGTGCAGGGGGGGTGGGGAGAGAAAATGGATGAAATAGGTGAAGGGGATTAAGAGACACAATCTTCCAATTACAAAATAATAAGACATGGGGATGTAATGTATAGCCTGAGGAATATAGTCAATAATATTCTAATAACTTTGTATGGTGACAGATTGTATTTGACTTACTGTGGTGACCACTACACAATGTATAAATCAAATCACTATGTTGTATACGTGAAACTAATATAACATTGTATGTCAATTACTCAATCTAAAAAAAATAAAAAAGAATAAAACAAATAATAGTATGTTCAAAAATGTTACAGAGGCCATCCCCACCTTGGCTAATCCATAAGCCCCTTAAAACAGAAAAATGTAGAGAGATTTAATCTCACTCCTGAAAACAGTAAGGTATTTGATCAGTATAGTTCTAATCAACATTCGAATGGGAGAGGATTAAAAAAAAAAATCTATCAGATTTCTACCTTTACTTAGAAAGTTCAGGTCCTGGATAAGGAAGATATTTTAAACAGAGAAAGAAAAGGATTTTTAAAAATAAGAATGGGAGGGGCGCCTGGTTGGCTCAGTCCGTTAAGCGGCTGCCTTTGGCTCAGGTCTTACTCCCTGGGTCCTGGGACTGAACACCTCATTGGGCTCCCTGATCAGCAGGGAGTCTGCTTTTTCCTCTCTCTCTGCCCTTCCCCCAACTTGTGCTCACAGGCACGCGAGCTTTCTCTCTCTCTAATAAATGAATAACATTTTTAAAAATAAAAATAAGTAAGAATGGTTGAAAGAGACAATCTTATTTTTTTCTGCTGTTAGGAGAACCTTTGTGGAGTCTCATGACCCAAAAGGTAGAAAGCTGGGTAATACGAGATTTCTAGCGAGCAGGCACAACATTGAGATTAATGGATAAATGAGGGGAGTTAAACAACCCAGATATCTTAAACATGTATTTAGTCTTCACACTCTGAAAAACAAATGCAGAGTAAGGTTGCTCCTGAAGAAATACATTTTGATGTGATGTGTTAAGCCTCAAGAGGAATAGTTACAAGGTAAAAGAGCAAAAAAAATCTAGACTCTTAAGAGAGTGATCACAGATATTAAGTATTTGTGCAATATGAGTGATTGTTAGTAACTGATAGTTAGAATTCTGTACCAAATACAAAAAGCATGTTGACAGCCAACGGAATGGGACCATTTAAATTTAACAGTTCTTAATCTGTATCCATAAAGTGCACTATGAAGGAAATTGGTTGTCTGAAATAATAAATCACACCAAATGGTGAAACTTAAATACACTGGGAAATTTCATGCAGTAATTTTCTGTACCTTTATGACTGTTTTTATTTATTCTTTCATCACCCCCTACTATATAATCCTTAAAAACTGACAATTACAATACTGCAGTAGCTACGGCACCAATGTTAACATAGCCCAACCAAACTTCCAGAAGTGAATTGCAAAAATCCGAGCATGAGTAAGATCCTTGATAATTTACACAACAAATGCAGGACTACTTCTTACTTCTCTTACCTCAGATATTTAAAATCCTTTAGCTATTTATTTGTAACCAAAGCTTATGAAAATTTACTTTACGTAACCACAGGGACAGGAATATTTGGGAATGAAGATGATTTTAAGATTTTGGATCCATGGCTATATTAAATACACACATTTCTAGATAGAAAGGGGCTTCTGTTATAAAAAGAGATTAGAAAACACAGTAATACCCATGTAAAATTACTATTCTAGTATAGTCTCTAAAAGGCCTTAACAGCACAATCAAGGGGTTACTATTCATTTTATAGATACCTAAATTTGTAAGTATGTAAAGACAAATTAAGTGATCCACTCAAGATCAGGCAGAAAGCACAACTATGGAACGAAAACTCAGCTACAATTCCACAGAGTTAAAAATCTATTTTATACCACATATACTTTCCTACTGTAAATCCGCATTCTATGGCTCAACTGCTAGTTACCTTCTAATTAAAAGAACAAACAAAAGAAATCTCTGTAAGTTTAATGGAAATTAGAAATATGAGGACTCCTTAAAATTCACATCTTGCATAATAATGTTCTAAGAACATCCTTCAATTATCTATTTTTTATTTAAAAAATAACTATCGGCGTGCCTGGGTGGCTCAGTGGGTTAAAGCCTCTGCCTTCGGCTCAGGTCATGATCCCAGGGTCCGGGGATCCAGCCCCGCATCGGGCTCTCTGCTCCGCAGGGAGCCTGCTTCCTCCTCTCTCTCTGCCTGCCTCTCTGCCTAGTTGTGGTTTCTCTCTATCAAATAAATAAAAATATAAAAAAAAAAATAACTATCAACAAGAATGAATTTTCATCAGGGGAAGTTAATAGAAATATTGCCCTAAAAATGTAAAGTAAAATGAAGTTTTATGTGTAAAACCTCAAATTTGTCTTTTTCCTCCTTAATGAAATCTCCACTGCAGGTATATGACACATCTGTTATGCTGGCACATCAGCTTCACAGATTTCATACATATACCCAATCCCAAAACCAAAGAGCAAAGGTCTTTCTTTACCTTAGGCCCTAACCCAAGAAACACTACTTAAAAATTATCAAAGTCTATTTGTTTTAGGAAAAACCAACACTACTTAAATCTTTTCCACTTTCAGAAAAATCTACATGTTTCTGAATATGGGCTCAATTTTAAGTTCTACCTTGGTGTAATAATTGTTTTAGAAGTGAGACAATTATGCTGGCTTCCACAGCACATATACTAAAAAAGAAGTAAGATAATTAATGAATATGCTATTGAGCCACTGGGAGGAAAAAAACAAAACCTGATCTCTTAACGTATATCAACAGAGAATATTAAAAATATTCTCCAGGGGCTCCTGGGTGGCTCAATGGGTTAAGCCTCTGGCTCAATGGGTTAAGCCTCTGCCTTCGGCTCAGGTCATGATCTCAGGGTCCTGGGATGGAGTCCCGCATTGGGGGGGGGGGATGTTGTCTCTGCTTAGCAGGGAGCCTGCTTCCCCCTCTCTCTCTGCCTACTTGTGATCTCTCTCTCTCTCTCTGTCAAATAAATAAATAAAATCTTTAAAAAAAAAATATTCGCGGGGTTCATATTCTCGGGGTGCCTGGATGGCTAAGCTGGTTAACTGTCCAACTCAGCTCAGGTGGTGATCTCAGGGTCCTGGGATCAATCAGAGTAGGGCTCCACACTCAGTGGGGAGTCTCTTGAATTCCTCCCCCTCCATGTTCATGTTCTCTGACCAGTAGGTGTAGTTAGCTTCAGGGAAGTTAGTCTCAGGAAATAAAGTCAAATACAGAAAATACTGATACCTAATTAACACTAGATAGATAGATAGATAGGTAGATATGTGTGGTGTAAAAAGAACTTAATATATTTTTTAAGATTTTATTTATTTTAGAGAGAGAAAGTGAGAGAGAGAGCATGCGCATGAGTGGGGGGGGCAGAGGGAGAAGCTGACTCCCCACTGAGCAAGGAGCCCAATAGGACTCAATCACAGGCCTCTGCGATCATGACATTTTACTGACTAGCCACCCAGGCACCCCTGAAAACAGTATTATTTTTAACAGAAAAAGTAAAGTCAGCACAACCATTCTCACTGTTTATGAAATATTAGGCATCCAAAGTGATGGTTATAAAAACAATACACGAATAAAAAACGTTTCTGATATAAGGTCAAATGGAAAAATACAGATAAAAAATTCTACATTTGTGTCTGATTATAGCTGTCATATGGATGCTATCACACAGAAGTTCATATACACAAGAGAAATTAGAAATAAATACAAGTAATTTTATCATTTTTTCCTGCATGTTTATAAGAAAAAAAGTATATAAAAAAACAAAAAGTCTGCTTCTGATCTATGTTCAGATTGATTATTCCTTCAATAAAACAACACTGGAAAACAAGTAAAGATCCAGGGGGAGCACCCAGCTGGCTCAGCTGGTGGAGGTTGAGAGTTTTTATTTATCTTTTTTTAAGATTTTATTTATTTATTTGACAGAGAGAGATCACAAGCAGGCAGAGAGGCAGGCGAAAGCAGGCTCCCCACCTAGCAGGGAGCCCGACGCGGGGCTTGATCCCAGGACCCTGAGAGCATGATCTGAGCCGAAGACAGAGGCTTTAACCCACGGAGCCACCCAGGCGCCCCTGAGTTTTTAATCTTGGGGTTTTAAGTTCAAGCCCCATGTTGGGTGTTGGCATTACTTAAAAACACAATCTTAAAAAAAAAGAAAGAAAGAAAGAAAAAGAAGTAATATCTGAGTTGACATTTTCAAATTGTTAATGTGAATAACTATTAAGTTCTAAGAACCTGTTAACAGATATTAAAAAGAGAAATAATGGCACTTCTACTTTACTTTTCTTTTTATTTTTTTTCCTACTTCTTTTCAAATAAAAGCTTTCATCTTCCCCTTAGAGGCTTTCATGAACTGAAGAAATTACCCCTAAATTTATTTTGGGTAAAAAAATATATATATACATACATCTGTCATATGCAAACACCATTTTGATATTTGGACTATGGGTCACAAAGCAGCAGTCACCACCTAAGTATACCCTAAAAATCAGACTATTAAAAAAGAAAAATCTAGGGGCACCTGGGTAGCTCAGTCAGTTAAGCATCTGCCTTCAGCCCAAGTCATGATCCCAGAATCCCAGAATTGAGGCCATGTCAGGGAGCCTGCTTCTCCCTCTCCCTCTGCCTGCCACTCCCCCCTTCTTCTGCGTGTGCAATCTCTCTCTCTCTCTCTGTCAAATAATTAAGTAAAACATTTTTTTTAAATCTTATGTTTTAAATTGTCAACCAACCTATATGTACATATAAGTATAATGATTCATTTAAACATTTACTGACCATTCACTAAAGGCCAAGCATCTTGCTTGGTAATGAAATTACTCTGAGCAAGACAGACCTTGCCAAGCAGTCTAGTGGCCAAAAGATGAACATGAAAACAAATAATTACAGTGCAAAATAACGAATGGTTAAAAAAATTAACAACAAAGTAAGTAACAGCCCTGTAAGAGGATGAGACAAGGCAGTAATAGGAAACATAGAGCTATAAAAGCAACTTCTGGCTTCTAGCCTATAGCAGTGGGGCCAGGAAGAATGAAGTCAGACATATTTAGGAGGCAGACCAAAGGACATAAGAACAAATATGTCCTTAACTTAGTATACTAAAACTTGCCAAGAAGTCTTCTGGTCAAAATAAGCCCTTTTCTGTGAAATAGGTAACCGTCTCCTTAAACAAGTCCCACAGCACTGTAGAGGTATACTAACTCTTTGAAGCCACTAACTACATTATCAGAACTACTCAGTCTCAAGAACATAGCTCCAAAATACTCATTTCACCTTTGTAGTTTATTTATCTGAAAGGTCAGGTCTCACAGCTGCTAGGTGACAATTTTCCCCCCCATCTGAGTAGCCCTAGACATTACTAATCAGAATTTAATGTGACTAAGGATTGCAAATCTATGGCACCATGTAACTCCAGAGTTCAACCTAAGTATAACCCCTCCACCACCACTGAACCAATAAAATGATCTCAGTATATGAAGCTTATCGCTGCCTTATCCATCATACACTCAGAGATGACAACATATTCAATCTCCTAGTGCACTTAAAAAAAAGATCTTGAATTCACTGAATTCACAGAAAGCGCACATCATAGCCATGCTTTTCCTAGCAATTCCCAGTCCTACCTACAGGGCCTGCAACGAGACTCTAGCTCCAGTGTGCCTTAGATTATGATGAAAGTGACAGTAGAGCTTAACATTAATAAGTAAAATATTTTTGCAAAAAAACAGTTTAATATATTTTCATATTTCAAAAGCCATAAAGTTTCATTTATATTTAATGATTCTAAGGTACACAGATCCTTTTTATAGCCTACACTTTAATATTCATATCATATCTGAGGTAGGTAGAAGGCTAATATGATTAACTGTTTAGAGAAAATTTGGAGAATTTCTCTAAAGTCACACAGTAAATCAGACATAGAGACAAACTAGAAACTAAATACCCTGATTCACATAAAGATGTTTAATAATAGAGCAAGTATCCAAAAAGTATTACAAACACCATCACTCTTTTTAAAACTTACACCAAGACAAATTTTTATAATAAGCCAAACAAGCAGCCTTGAATTATATATGTTTATATATATTTAATATATCTGGTACAAATAACTTAAAACATTTCCCACTAAAGACAACGTTTTTGGGTAGAAATGCATGTTTGTTATTGAAAAATGCTTGCCTGAATTTTTTCTAAACTTTTAATTTCTTCAGTGATTAATATATCCCCTAGATTTACTTAGACATTGCTCTTAAAGGATTCACATACTGAAAAATGAGAAGTCTTTTCTGATAGAAACCATGACATCTCCCAATTGCGCATAATCCCTACGTAGTCTCTATGACTAAGATATCTAGGATATTTTGGAAGTGAGGCAAGATAAAGACATCAAACACGACTTGTGAGTTCGTCCATTCATGTAACAGTAAGAAAAGAGATATAAACTTCTTGACTAAGATGGTTTCTCTCCCTGAACTGCACTGCCAACAAAAATGGTACTAGAGTTTTTCTCTGGCTCGTTAAAGCAGTCATTTCTTCCAGCCACCCTCCTTCTGCCTTTCCTCTAGTAAAAGTAATAGACAGGTACCACCTCTACAAAAGTAGTAACAAGTAACAGATAAGTTCTACTAGCAGATGATATATCTAATTTGTCTATCGGGAATAATTACATAGAAAATGGGTTGGTTCAGAAATACCTCTGTATGCCTTTGTTTCACCAGTAACTAGATACCACATGCTTAAAAATCTTTTATAAATGTAGTTAACTGTAAACTAAGCTAAATAAAACAAGCAAAAGTGGATCATGCCCAGGGATAGTATGAATTCAACATATCCACTGCAACTCCATTATCTGAAAACCTAAAAACTGCTCCAAAATGCTATGTTGTAACAACATGCCAATCTGCCATGAAAATTTTCTTCAATCTGGAATATGCAAAAAGTGAATTTACAAATACATCCCATTTTAGCATATCATTTATTACATTTTGGGATATCTAAAGAAAAAATAATCTCCCATGACAACATACTAAGAATGAAAACATGTATGATATCAGCATTTGCTATTTCTTTCCCCTTTTCTTTTTTGCATTTGCTAATTCCTATTACCACTTTCATCCAAAACCATTACTTATATGAACTAAAAATTAGTACTTTTGGGGCACCTGAATGACTCAGAGGGTTAAGCCTTGCCTTTAGCTCAGGTCATGGTCTCAGGGTCCTGGGATTGAGCCCCCATGTCATGTCGGGCTCTCTGCTCAGCAGGGAGCCTGTTTCTCCCTCTCTCTACCTGCCTTTCTGCCTACTTGTGATCTCTCTCTCTCTCTCTGTCAAATAAATAAATAAAATCTTTTAAAACAATTAGTACTTTTATTTTGTACTTCTAGGAAAGCTACCTATATTATTAAAATCTAAACAGTGATTTTTAGGTCTTTTTAACCCTAAAAAAGTAACGATTTAAAAAAAAAAAAGCATGATGTGTGCTTTCAGTTGAACATGTAACTCAAAACAAATGGGGAAACCAAACTGAAATAATCACTTTTAATTTTTTTTTTTTTAAGATTTTACTTATTTATTTGACAGACAGAGATCACAAGTAGGCAGAGAGGCTGGCTGGGGTGGGGGGGCAGGGGAGGCAGGCTTCCCACTGAGCAGAGAGTCCAATGTGGGGTTCAATCGCAGAACCCTGGGATCATGACCCAAGCTGAAGGCAGAGGCTTTAACCCACTGAGCCACCCAGGTGCCCCTCAAATAATCACTTTAAAAATACTTTTTACCCATGAAATACAGAATATCTATAAACGTATCAGTATAAATAGCCAAAAAAAAACCCAAGAGAAAACACTATTGGGAGGTTTAATAAGTTCCTACCCAAACTAAATTTTCATATTAAGAAAAAACCAGAGGTGCCTGGGTGGCTCAGTCAGTTAGTGGCTGCCTATGGCCCCAGGGTCCTGGGAGGTCCCGGGATCAAGTCCCTCATCAGGCTCCTAGCTCAGTGAAGAGTCTGCTTCTCCCTCTGCCCCTCACCTCACTCTTGCTCTCTCTCTCAAATAAATACAATCTTTAAAAAAAAAAAAAAAAAAAAAAAAAAAAAAACACTACCCAGAATAAAACATTTTAGGGAGTTTACAAAAAAAGGACACTTAACTATAACGTTAAAACTTGTCACCTTCTATCAAAGACACACATATTCAACTAACAAACCCAGAGCCTGTATGTAAAATTGTCCACACCCCACACACACACACACACGCACACACACACACACACGGGTTTATGTTAAATAACATGAAGGTTAAGAATTTTTTTTAAATGGTTTATTTATTTTTTTCAGCGTAACAGTATTCATTGTTTTTTGCACAACACCCAGTGCTCCATGGAACACGTGCCCTCCCTATTACCCACCACCTGGTTCCCCCAACCTCCCACCCGCGCCCCTTCAAAACCCCCAGGTTGTTTCTCAGAGTCCATAGTCTCTCATGGTTCGCCTCCCCTTCCAATTTCCCCCAACTTCATGAAGGTTAAGAATTTTTAAAACACAGACCTTTTTCTTTTTTTTAAGTCTGTTCCACATACGGTCAATTTCCCTAAATCTATTTCCTTCATTTCCCACCTTTGTCACAATCCATCTCCATCACTGTGCTCCAAAAGTATACTGTAGAAAAATTATGATGAATACTCAAGAGGCCCATATTCTTCTACAAAACTTTCAAGTAGACCATCGCTAATATAAAACCCAAAAGCCCCAGTGTACTTTCACTAACACCTGTACTCTACTCACATATTCCTCATCCTCAGAATGTAAACAGCACTTCAGATAACTCCCCTAATAAAAAAACAAACAAATAAATAAAAACAAAAAACCTCCCCTAATGCTGTCTCCTTTAACCAGCCTACCTTTACAAGGCTGATACATTGGACTACAGGTGAATCTCTTCCTAGACGTTAACGTCCAAGAAATCAAAGTAGCCAAACAACGAAGTTAGTTAACAAGATTTCTCAAAAGCACCAGGAAATAGATAATCAGGGAAGCAGCTATCATGGAAGAGCTGAACGTCACCATACCTCCATGCCTCCCACACTATCCCTTATTTCCACTTCTGAAAAACTGTATTTTTTTCACTAAAGCAATCTAATCTAATGAAGCATGCCTGCCCATCCCTTCCCTTGTACCCCTTTTCCATTAGCAGTCCTTTAAGAAGTTTTCGTTTTCCTTTAGAAATCCTCACCTCTGATAGAATAACTAAGTAGTAGAAATGAGAAGAGGGCAGGAAATGATCCCTTCCCTTCCCTTTCCATGCCTTCTTTCCAAGGAGAGTTAGGTATCATCTCTCTCCAATCCTCCCTTCAGCATTCCCTCTCTTCCCTGTATGAGACGTCTCAGACACTACCTATACCCCAGTATCCCAAATAAACACACCACAATCCTACCCTCTTACAATGGTTACAAAACAATCAAACAAAGCTGGTACCTCTGCTATCCCTTTGAAGCCTCCCAATATTTCTACAACTAATACTACCCAAAATATTTTTAAAGAACGAGCCCTTCTCATTCTTTTTACCTCAACAATATCCTACACCTCACTATCCTCAGTTGCCCTCACAATCCTTCAACAATATTTACAAAACTGTTAAGTCTTTCTGTTATACCTTTTATTCCTCCAAAAGCTATAACTAAAAATGCTTGCATGCTTCAGGTATCCCCCTTTCAAATACTCTTCCAATAATACTAAATACCAGGGTAGCCCTTTCAACCCTTAAAATTTAAAACCCTTATTTTTTCCAACCCTTAATGGTATTTATAAGTTATTAGTCCTCCTAGCACTATCAACTCTTGGATAATATTTTAAAATCCCTTCATATCCTTGTTATCATATTTCACAGCTTTCCAGTAATTCCCCAAAACACTTCAATGCTCACATATCCCTTTCAACTACCCCGTGTTTCTCAAATCCTTCAAAATTCTTGAACCCTTACAGCTCATCAATAATCGCTATAAAGCCCTCAATGTCCCTACTACTCCTTTCTGCCCTCACGTTTTTAAAAGGCCCTCCACACTCCGCTTCTGGATCTTTTAGTCCCATAATAATATCGGTTAATAAAGCCCTCGACATCCTGCTACACCCTTCAAGATCCCAATATTCAGGTTTAAAAATCCCTCGAGAGCCTTGCGATCTCTCGCAGTTCTCAAACAACAAAATTTTAAATTCCCTCACTATTTCTGCTACTCCTTCCAGCACCTCAATATTTATATTTAAAAAGCCCTCGCTGTCCTTGCCGCCCCCCCCACCCCGTCCCACAGCCACACCGCCTCTACGCCCCAGGCTCTCGCTTCCCCCCCACCCCGCCACCGCCCCCCCCCACAATGGTGATAGTACTACATACAAGACGTCGCCGGGACCTCCCGACCGCGGCCCCTCCGCTCCGCCCTCCCCCACGCCGCCTCCCCTCCCCCCACACCCCCGCGGGCCCCCAACGCCCACGTTCGCCGGCCCTGGCCCAGGCTGGCTCACTCACATCGGCTCCAGTAACTTGGCCAGCCAGGACTTGAGGGCATCCACATCCTCTATGAGCATGGTGCAGGGAAGGCGGGCTCGGCCGCCGCTCTTGTTCAGGCCTGCCGCGGGTCTCCCCTCGCCGCCTCCTCTCGTCCTCTTCACAGCTCCCGGTGCCCCAGCCCACCGGGCATCTTAGGAGACTTCAACCTACTCCCCCGGCCGGGGCCTAACAGGAACTAACCCAAGAGCCCTCACTCAACCTAGCCCGACGGCTCAGGTGGGCGGGAGATAGCGCCGAGTGGCGGGCGCAAGAACCAATAGAAGTAAGAAGGCCGTGCGCGCAAAGCCAATGAAAAGGCTCGCTCGCCCCGCCGGCCGGCCGTACCCAGTTAAGGAGGAGGGGATATAGCAAGGTAGGTGGAGAGCTTACGTGAACTCCTGGTGCAAGATGGTATCTTGGAGAAGGTGCTGTGCCTCTTAAAGGGGCCGCGGCTCCTTTTTTGACCACGCCGCCGCCCGCCGCGGAATACCGGTGTCTGCTACTGGGAGTGCCTGGGGGAACCCGGCGAGCCCCTCAGCCTGATTCCTTCCTCTCGTTTTTTCCTGGAAACACACTTGTGTCCCGAAATGACTCAGCTGTAGTAAATCTGCAACACAACGTGCAATACGTTCACGTTCGACACATTGCACAGAATGCAAAATTTTACTTTTTTTTTTCTTACACAATCATTTTGCTCAGCATACATGCTTGTATTTCTCGCCGCTATGCCTAAGTTACGCAGAATATTTCTGACAACCATGCCCTGGACTCCAATAATCGTCATTTGTAAAACGTGGCGCACAGTTGCAGAAGGCTGAGGCCATTTCAATTTTACCAATCTTTTTAACATCTGGTTTATTTAGGAAGAAGAACGATTCTAATATTTTTTAAAATTCTCTTTTCACTAGATATCTAAAATTCAGTAGGGTTTTGGTTTTGTTTTTGCAGGGAGAATTTTGGCCAGAAAAAAAGTTTTTAGAAATATTTTTTTCCAGTCGAAATTACCAAAATAGGCAACTTAGTTTGTACTGAATGAGAAATTCCTTTTGAAGTTTTGAAATTCCCAGCTTGGCACTGGTCTTACAATGCTTATCCAACAACAGATACTGAGCACCTGCTATATGCCAGCACAATGTAAGGCACTAGCACTTGAGTTCCAAAGGTGAGCAAAATGGTTTCTCCTCTTAGAAAGCTGAACAGTTTATGGGATTATGCATTACAATAATAACATTTTGAAAAATACCTGATGAGCACACCCCTTCTAGAAGAGAGTTGAGTCAGCCTAAAATAAAAAGGTATGCTATCTATACATAGAGCAGGAAAAAGCAAATTTTTCTTAAAAGGGCTAAATAGTAAATATCTTGGATTTTGTGGGCCAGGAGGTCTCTGACACCCACCCAGCTCTGCCTGCTTGGCATGAAACTGGCCGTAGGTAATAATATGTAAGCAAATGATTAAGACTGTACCCACATAAAACTTATATAAGATTTTCAATTCTAGATAATTTTCAAATGTCACAACATTTTTTTTTATTAAAAAAAAAAAACATTTAAAAGTGCAAAAGCCATCGTTACCTTGCAAGTAAACAAGCAGGGGCCAACCAGGGTTGGCTTGCCGCCTGCAGTTTGTGGGCCCCTTACATAGAGTAGTAGCAAAATGCACTTAGAAATCATCTAATGAACTTCCTTCATGACGCCTTCTCCCTAACATTGCAAATGAGGGGAAAAGGCCAGAGACTGAGTAGTTTACCCAAAATCACACATATTTGCAGGTGGAGCAATTTGCATCTAGATCTTAGCAAGCCCAGAGCTTTCTTATATCTAACGGTTGCCGCTTCCCTCTTTCCTCCTCGCCTTCCTTATGCTTATCCACGTTTCCTTCACTACTTCCTACTACAGAGATGAAGTCTTACCCCAAAACGACAAATTAAAAAAAGAGAAATATGAGTGATGTGATTAGGCCTCAGGCTAGGAAAGAACTTAATAGTAGTGTGATAGAAATGGAATAGGAATTGCTTTTATCACAAAAGTTTGAAAAGTTATATCCATTTATATCGATCCAGCCTTTTGGGAGTTCAGATTCCTGGAGCCTAACAGTCAGGCATTGTAAATAATAATCCTAGCCACAGTTTCTGAGTACATACTCTGTGCTGGCCCTGTGCTAAATATTTCAATGTATTGTTGCTTGTCCCCTCCACAGGCCCCCTGTATAGTAAACAATATTCACAGATGAGAAAATTGCATTCCAGAGAGATCATGAAACTAATGAATGGAAAGGCCCAGCCTCTCTTTGTGTTTGACCACAAAGTCCACACCTATAACCTTCACTTAAATATCTTGCAAGCAAACACTGAAATATTAACCATGTGGTTCATTCAAAATTCATCCAACAAATATGTATTAAGCCCATTACCATCTATTAGACACTGATCTTGGGATAGTAAAGAATAAGGCTAATATCAAATAAATATTCTTTCCTTAATTAAGGTGGATGTTAAAAATGGATACTTTAGGGCGCCTGGGTGGCTCAGTGGTTTAAGCTGCTGCCTTCGGCTCAGGTCATGATCTCGGGATCCTGGGATCGAGTCCCGCATCGGGCTCTCTGCTTGGCAGGGAGCCTGCTTCCTTCTCACTCTCTCTGCCTGCCTCTCTGCCTACTTGTGATTTCTCTCTGTCAAATAAATAAATAAAATCTTTAAAAAAAAATAAAAAAATTTAAAAAAATGGATACTTTACAAAGATTGGCTTTTCTCTCAGTTTTATCTTCACAAGAAGAGAAAGAGATGTCAGTTGATCTAAGAGAGGTTATTGATATAAAGCATTGGAAAGAGAGAGTGACTATAGGAAGAATATACATCTCTACCATCCTTATCAAACCAAGTTCCCTTTCTCAGCTTTAGGGTAACTGGGCCTCAACCAGGAAGAACTGTTAACTATGCAATTTCACACAAGTGTTGCTGGAGGTGGATAGGTTTTCCATAATCAAAGTGGATTTGCCCACAATTTTTTTTTTTTGTCCTTTTCTTTAACCTGTGGCTGAGAGCTCTCCCAGGTGTATAAGAGAGGTTAAGAGTAATTTTTCAGATTTAAATTTCTGTGTAATGTATAATCCCAATCTGTCTTCCCAAAATGCAGTTAGACAAAGCTTTGGTAGAATTTCAAACCAGGAACTTCATAGTTACAAACAGACCCTCTCATGCCTCTGCGTGTATAGATGATCATCTAATTAAACACACATCCATCAAAATATCAGTCTCGGCTGCGTCTGGGTCACCAGTAGCAGCCCATCTGACTCAGAGAAGAGTCACTTCGGGGCACTGGCTGACTCAGTCAGGCGAGCATGAAACTCCTGATTTTGGGGTCATGAGTTCAAGTCCCACATTGAGTGTAGAACTTACTTTTATTTATTTTATTTATTATTTTATATTTATTATATTATTTATTTTATTTATTATATAAATAAATAAATAAATAAAAGTCACTTGAATCTTAGCTATGCAAAGGCAAGGTGAGTTAGCAGATATATAGCGAGACGATTGGAATCGTTTCTCTTCGTTATGGAAATATAGATTTGTTTTCTTTGGAGAAATATAAGGGTTTGTTTGGTTTTGGTTTGTTTTTGATTTTCTTTTTTAAAGGTTTTATTTATTTATCAGAGAGAGAACACAAGCAGGCAGAGCAGCAGCAGAGGCAGAGAGAGAAGCAGGCTCCCTGCTGAGCAAGAAGCCCCATGAAGGACTAGATTCCAGGACCCTGGGATCATGGTCCCAGCTGAAGGCAGACACTTAACCAACTGAGCCACCCAGTCGTCCCTGTTTGTTTGTTTGTTTTTAAGATTTTATGTATTTGACAGAGAGAGACAGAAAGAGAGGGAACAGAAGCAGGGGGAGTGGGAGAGGGAGTAGCAGGCTTCTTTTTTTTTTTTTTTTTAATTTTTTTTTTTTTAAGATTTTATTATTTATTTATTTATTTGACAGACAGAGATTTCAAGTAGGCAGAGAGGCAGGCAGAGAGAGAGAGAGGAGGAAGCAGGCTCCCTGCTGAGCAGAGAACCCGATGCGGGGCTCGATCCCAGGACTCTGGGATCATGACCTGAGCCGAAGGCAGAGGCTTTAACCCACTGAGCCACCCAGGCGCCCCGGGAGTAGCAGGCTTCTTGCTGAGCAGGGAGCCGGATGCAGGGCTCAGTGCAGGGCTTGATCCCAGCACCCTGGGATCATGACCTGAGCCTAAGGCTGACACTTAACGACTGAGCTACCCAGGTGCCCCTGTTATAAGAGTTTTTTTTTAAAGTTCTGTCCCACTGTGTAACTGTAAGAATGGCTAATATAAATGGCCCCTTAGGGGGACACCTAGGTTGCTTCTTCATTAAGCATCTGCCTTCGGCTCAGGTGTTGATCCTGAGGTCCTGGGATTGAGCCCCACATTGGGCTCCCCGCTGGGTGGGAAGTCTGCTTCTCCGTTTCCCACTCCCCCTGCTGTGTTCCCTCTCTCACTGTCTCTTTTTCTGTGTCAAATAAATAAATAAAATCTTACTTTTTTTTTTTTTTTTAAATCAGATAAGCCCCTTGGAAACATCAAATAATAATACCTCATACTTTTGTGCTGGGCACTCTACCAAGTAACTTTTCATGGGTTAGTTTCTTCCAGTTCCTGCATTTATTTATTTATTTATTTATCTGAGTGGGGAAGGGAAGAGTGAGAGGGAGAGAAAAAAATTTCAAGCAGGCTCCATGCCTAATGCAGAGCCTTACACGGGACTTGATCTCATGACCCTGAGGTCATGACCTGAGCCAAAATCAAGAGTCCCAGGCTTAATCAACTGAGCCACCAATATGCCCTCAGTTCCTCCATTTATTTATTTGTTTGTTTGTTTATGTTAAAGATTTTATTTATTTATGAGAGAGGGAGAGAACATGCAGGGGGAGCAGCAAGAGGGAAAGGGAGAAGCAGATTCCCTGCTGAGCAGGGAGCCTAATGTGGAGCTTGATCCCAGGATCTTGGGGCCATGACCTGAGCCAAAGACAGATACTTAACCGACTGATTCACCCAGGTGTCCCTCGGTTCCTGCGCTTAGCCTTTCTTTTCTTTTTTTTTTTTTAAGTATATTTATTTATTTTTTGGTTATCTTTACACCAATCATGAGGCTCAAACTCACAACGTCAAGATCAAGAGCTATATGCTTTTCCCAGCTGAGACAGCCAGGCATCCCAGCCTTTCTTTCAAGAAATACCAGGGACACCTAGCAGCTCAGTTGATAGATCATGCAACTCTTATCTCAGGATGGTGAGTTCAAGCCCCTTTGGGCTTGAAGCCTACTTAAAAAGAAACACTTATTGAAAACCTATAATATGCAAAGCACCGTTATAGTCCCTAGGATTCTAGCAGTGAAGAAAATAGGTATTCTCTTGGAGATCTATTTTAGCAGGAGGAGAATGATGCCAAATGAACAGCTATATAATATGTCAGGTGGGATATATTCTTTTTTTAAAATTTTTTATTTATTTCTTATTTTTTAATAAACATATAATGTATTTTTATCCCCAGGGGTACAGGTCTGTGAATCGCCAGGTTTACACACTTCATAGCACTCACCATAGCACATACCCTCCCCAATGTCCATAACCCCCTCCCCCTCTCCCAACCCCCCCTCCGCCCAGCAACCCTCAGTTTATTTTGTGAATTAAGAGTCGCTTATGGTTTGTCTCCCTCCCAATCCCATCTTGTTTCATTTATTCTTCTCCTACCCCCTAACCCCCATGTTGCATCTCCACGTTGGGATATATTCTATAAAGAAAAAAATTAAGTTTGGAGATAGAGCATGATGCAGAACTTTAAAGCACTCTCTGAGCAGTGGTCAGGAAGCAGTAAAGGTGTTAGTCACATGGATATCTGGGAGAAGAGCTTTCCAGGGACGAGCAAAGACTTGAGGCAGGTACTAGTTCGGCACATTTCAGGAAAGTGGGGAGCACTGGGGCTGGAGTGGAGTGAGCCAGGAGGAAAGTAATGGTAAAAGAGTTTACAGAAATCATTAGAGGCCAAGCCACAGAGGACTCTGTTGGTCATGGTAAGGACTTCAGGTTCTTACTCTGAGTGAGACTGGAAGACACTGAAGGTTTTAAGCAGATGAATAAAATTATCCGATCTAGTTTTTAATTTTTAAAAATAGGATTGAAATGGCTCCCTTATGGTAATCAGGCTGGAAGGAATAAAAGTGGAGGTAGGGAAACCAGTTAGGAAGTAATAATTCAAGCATAGGATGATGGTGGTTTGGCCTAGAATAGCAGTGAAAGAGATGGTAAGAAGTTGGATTCTGGATATATTTTGAAGGTAGAATCAATGAGTCTTACTGAGAGACTAGTTGTTGGTATAAAACATAAAGAGGAATCAAGGATGACACCAAGGGGTTTAACTTGAGTAACTGGCCTGAGGTGGGGAAAACAAGTGGGAAGCAGATTTAAAGAATGGTTGGTAGGTCATACATGCAGTATTGGACATAAATTAGACAGTACATATTTTCTTAGACATTATACATTGTGGTAACCAGCCTCCAAGATGGCCCCCAATGATGCTCACCTTCTGATATTCACACCCATGTGTATTTTCTCCCATATTGGATCAGGGCTTATCTTTGTAAGCAACAGAATGCTTTAGAAGGAACAGCCATTGACTTCCAAGTCTAGCTTATAAGAAGCACTGTAGCTTCTACAGTGGATCTCTTGTTCTAGGGCAAGTAAGTTGCCATGTTGCATGACAATCAACCTTGTGAACAAGCCCACAATTTGAGGAGCTGAAACCTCTTTACCAATAGCCACAACTAACTTTCTAGCCTTGTGAGTAAGCCATGTTAAAAGTAGATCTTCCTTGGGGTGCCTGGATGGCTCAGTGGGTTGAGCGTCTGCCTTTGGCTCAGGTCATACTTTCAGGATCCTGGGATCGAGCTCCGTGATCTCTGCTCGGGGAAACTTCTTCCCTCTCTCTCTACCTGCCTCTCTGCCTACTTGTGATCTCTCTCTGTCTGTCAAAGTGAATAAATAAAATCTTAAAAAAAAAAAAAAGTAGATCTTCCAGCCCCAGTCAAACCTTTGGATGACTGCAACCTTGGCCAACATTTGACTGTAATCTCAAGACCCCACTGGCTAGACCCACCTGGTCAGGTTGCTCCCACACACCTAACCCACAGAAACTGTGAGGGATAATAAATGGCTATTGTTTGAGGCCACTAAGTTTGGGGGTAGCTTGTTGGGCATAATTGATAAAAAATATAAAAATCCAAGTGGGGATGTCAAGTAGACAGTTTGATCTGTCTGGAGTTGGAATCAACTGGAGTCTGGAGTTCATAAGAAAGATAGGGTCTGGTGTTAAAGATTGAGGATTCATCAGCATGTATATTTTGTTTAAAACCATAAGCCTGGGGGTACCTGGGTGGCTCAGTGGGTTAAAGCCTCTGCCTTCAGCTCAGGTCATGATCCCAGGGTCCTGGGATTGAGCCCCACATCAGGCTCTCTGCTCAGCGGGAAGCCTGTTTCCTCCTCTCTCTCTGCCTGCCTCTCTGCCTACTTGTGATCTCTATCTGTCATAGAGATAAATAAATAAATTAAATCTTTAAAAAAAAAACACACCATAAGCCTGGTTAAGATCATCTAGGAAGTGACTATATCTAGAAAGGCCATTAGGGCATTCCCCTATTTAGAAAGTCAACTGAGAAGGCATGGCCATGAGACAGCAGAACAGAGAGAAAAGAAATCTTTTCTCAGAAAAGATGGAGTTTTCAACAGTGTCATATGTATAGTTCCTGGATCAAGGGAAATGAAGATGAGGAATTGACCACTGAATTTGGCAGCGTGGAAATCACTGATGACCTGGATAGTTCTATGGAGTGGAGGAAATGAACACCTGACTGGAACAGGTTCAGGAAAGGAATTAGAGATAGTAAGACAGTTCTCCTGAAGGGTTTTATTGTAAAAGGGAGTGGAACAATGGTGGTACTAGATGGCATTGTGAGATAGAGAAAATAGGGTTAGCTTGCATTTTGTTCTGTTTTTCTTTCACTTCTTTGTCTGCTTGCTTACATTAGGTAGGATGATATGTATGGATTCAGATGAGTATGATGTAATGAAGAAAGAAAATCTGATAATGTGAGAGGCGAGGTGAGCAACTGCAACAATAAAATCTCTTAGTAGGAAAAAAGAGCAGAACTTAGTATATAAGTGTTTGGTAGGTCTCAATTCGCTCTCTGATTGTTCACAATATGTCAAGAAAAGAACACCAGTTGATGGAGGTAGGAAATGTAACTCATGGACGTTCTTTACTGATAGCTTCTGTGTTTTCAGTGATTTAAGAAGAAATCATCAGTTGAATATGAGGAGAGGGGATCTTGGATGTTTGGAGAGAGAGGAGTGAGGAGAAAGCATCTTTAGTTTCTCAACTGTTTCAAGGTCCTTCCCACCTCAGGGCCTTTCTGGTCCTGGAACTCTTTTCCATATGTATTTGCATGGTTAACTTTTTCTTGTCAGCTCAAATCCACCACCTTAGGAAGGCCTAACCAGACCATCCCATCTAAAGTAACACCTCACTTCCCTCCTCTGGTTATTTTCTATCACATAATTCTGTTTTATCTTCCTCAGAGCATTTTTCATAGTCTGAAATTTTTCATTTATTTTTTTTCTCTACCTCATCCTAACTAGAATATAAATTTTCATTAAGTCAAGAATTTTGTCCTCCTTTTTCCTTAGCACTGAAAACAAACCTGATAGGTAATAAATGCTCAGCAAATATTTTTAAAAATTTTTAAAGATTTTATTTATTTATTTGACAGACAGAGACCACAAGTAGGCAGAGAGGCAGGAAGGGAAGCAGGCTCCCCACTGAGCAGAGAGCCCAATATGGGGCTCGATCCCAGGGGATCCCAGGACCCTGGGATCATGACCTGAGCTGAAGGCAGAGGCTTTAACCCACTGAGCCACCCAGGCGCCCCTTGTTTAAAGATTTTAAGATGTATTTGTCGGAAAGAGAGAGCATGCACAAGTGTGGGGAGCAGCAGGCAGAGGAAGAAGCAGGCTCCCTGCTGAGCAAGAACCCAATGTGGGACTGGATCTTAGGACCATGGGATCATGACCTGAGCCGAAGGCAGACGCTTAACCAACTGAGCCACCCAGGTGTCACAATCCTCAGTAAATACTAATAAATGACTAATACAACATTACAGCAATATTACCAAATAAGTACTATTATCACCATGTTACTATCCTAAAGGAGTCAATTGATTGGCCCAGGGTCACACAACA
This sequence comes from Meles meles, assembly GCF_922984935.1. Lineage (NCBI taxonomy): Eukaryota > Metazoa > Chordata > Mammalia > Carnivora > Mustelidae > Meles > Meles meles. Next base: position 100,261,580 of record NC_060068.1, read on the forward strand.
AGTTTGGAATAGAGGTGATGGAAGGGGTTCATGATTCAAAGCCAGGCAATCTAACACTAGAGCCTGCATTCTCAGATGATATGTGGAAGAACATCCAGAAAAAGATCCTGACTTCTGGCCACTAAGATGTTGAGAGCTTGACAAAAAAAAACAAACAAAAACAAAACAAACAAACAAAAAAACAGGCCTATGGTTGTGCCTCCAATTTACATAGTTCAGAGTAGTCCCATTTCATTGATACTGTAAAAAGAGGGATCTTAAATGTCATAAATGTGCAAAACAAATTTTCAAAATATAGTCCTTCATGGGCACCTGGGTGGCTTAGTCGGCTAACCATCCAACTCTTAATTTCCACTTGGGTCATGATCTCCTATTCCTGAGATGATGCCCTGCATCAGGCTACTGCTGGGCATAGAGTCTGCTTGAGATTCTCTCCTTCTGTCTCCATCTGCCCCTCCCCCCCCAACTCACTCATGTGCTCTCTTGCTCTCTTCAAAAAAAAAAATATATCTATAAATATATGTGGTCCTCAAAATTGGAGTCTCATTAATTAATAATTGTTTGTATTTAGCTGTTCCTTTGCTTTTTCTTCTCCTTTTCTTTCTTCCTTTCCTCCTTCCTTCCTTTCATTCCTTAAGGACCCCTAGGACTGCTCCACAATGGTGATGGTAATGGCGGTGACAATTTGAATAGGTAGGCTATTAGGAACTACAAGCAGTGTTTTGATGACTCAGGTGTCACGTTTCCCATTCGAGCCCATGACACAGCTGGCAATGCTTTGTGGAATGTTGACAAGATGGCAGGCTGAAGCTTGTGGTTTCTGAGTCTGGAGTGGTATGGCACGAGTGAGTGATTGCTAATTCCCGAGAATTACAGGTATCACCACTTCAGGAGAAATCTAGGCAACAGAAGTTTCTAAAAATTTTAGTACCTATGAAGTGCAACTTCTCTAATTCGGGTACATTTGTCTTAATATCTAAGTCTCCCTAATTAACATGACTACTTGTTCTTAGCTCATGTCAGTCAGATGTAGAATTTCCCTTTATTATTTCCTTTTGAGCTGCTATAACAAAATACCACAGGCTGTGTGTCTTATAAACAATAGAAGTTTATTTCTCATAGTTTCAGAAACTAGGTGTGAGATCAGGGTGCCAGTATGTCTGGTGAAGGCCCTTTTCTGGGTCCTAAATTTTTGTTTGTTTACTCACAAAGTGGAAGAGAGTGCTGAGCTTGTGTGTTCTCTTTTTGTTTGTTTTATTTTGTTCGGGTTCTTTTTTTTTTTTTTTAATATTTTATTTATTTCTTTTAGACAGAGAGTGGAGAGAGGGGCAGAGAAAGAGGGAGAGGAAATCTCAAACAGATCCCCTGACGAGCTTGGAGCCTGATGTGGGGCTTGATCCCAGGACCCTGAGACCATGACCTGAGCTGAAACCATGAGTCGGATGCTCAAGCAACAGAGCCACCCAGGCGCTCCTGGATTCGCTTTTATAAGAGCACTAATCCTATTCATAAGGGCTCCATCCTCCCAAACTAAACACTTCCCAAAGGCTCTACCTCTTAATACCTTCAGACTGGGCATGGGGATTTCAACATAAAAGTTTGACACAAACTTTCAGACCCAGCACTGATCAAACTGGCTTCCAGTATTCTCCACTTCTCTTCCTTCCTTCCTTCCTTCCTTCCTTCCTTCCTTCCTTCCTTCCTTCTCTTTAGCTTAAAATCCTTGAACATTCACTTGCTATGACCTGGGCACTGGACTAATCAGCTTGCTTGGTGTAGCTCACTTTATTCTCACAGCAAGCTCAAGAGGTAGGTATTATCATTATCCACATTTTACACATGAGGTTCCAGAGTCCCAGGGTTGAAGGAGCAGAGAGCTAGCATGAGACAGAGCCTTAGTTTAGACCCAGGCATCTTACTCCAAAGCCTTTGACCACAACCACCACACACTCTTCCTCTGCTGCCCATTCACTGTCAAAGGCTGCACACAGAGCAACTCCAGGATCAGCTAATCCCAGAAGTCCTAGAAGTTTCTTCATTCTTCTCTTCATACTCACTGCTTTTATCATTACAAAAAAAAAGTCCATTCACCATTCAGAAAGTATAAAAATTAAGATAGAATACTAGTATAGAGGTTAAAAAAAGATTTTTTTTTGAAAACCATTTTTTTTGGTAAAGATTTTGTTTATTTATTCGACAGAAAGAGTGAGATCACAAGTAGGCAGAGAGGCAGGTAGAGAGGGAGGGGAAGCAGGCTCCCTGCCGAGCAGAAAGCCTGATGCGGGGCTCCATCCCAGGACCCTGAGATCATGACCTGAGCCGAAGGCAGAGGCTTAACCCACTGAGCCACCCAGGTGCCCCTTGAAAACCATTTTTAAACCAAAAAAAAAAAAAAAAGGGTTTGAAAAATCATTTTAAAAATAAAAAGTGTCTAATAGGATAGGGAAGTAACCGTATTCATTGAATGCTGCACACCTGTAGAACAGAAGTATTAAAAGAAGTGCCCACAAAAAAAAAAAAAAAAAAAAAAGTGCCCACAATTCCTTCTGACTCTGTAATCTCAAGATAGGGAAGTCAGGTAAATATGCATGACAAAGAGACTCAGAGACAAGCTATAGGTAATTATAGTTTTATGGATCTAAATTGAGATGTGGTGATTCAGTTGAATTTACTAGAGTGACTGGTGGGGTGAGTTTGGAAAAAAAAAATCTAAAAAACAAAACAAGAGGAAGCGAGTTCTGTTATGGAGTTTTGAAGAATGAGCAGATTGGTCTGACAGTTGGAGAAGGTGTATCATACAACTCTATGGTGATAAGTAGTTCAGGTTAGGGAAGAGAAATATAGAGAACAAGTAAGCTTTTCTGTTTTTAATCAGACTAATGTGTATAGACCAATTTTCCTAAAATAATAATAAAATAGCTGACATCTTAAAGTTCTTACTATATGCCAGGTGTATACATATATATGTATATATGGTTTATATACATATTATTATATGTGTACATATTATATACATATTATTTCTTTAATCCTCATAACGATCCTATGAGGTACTTATTTTTATGACCCTTGTTTAACAAAGTGGTTAATTGAATCACCTGAGGTCACCCAGCTACTAAAATGATGAACCTGGTCTGATTCAGAGCCTGAATTCTTATCCACTATGTTACCTTTCTAAGTTCATTTATCTAGAAAGGGTATTCCATATGGCACAGCAAAGAATTGACAGTTCTCAATTAAAAAGCTGTATTACTAAGGTGTAATAAATTTCATTCTCTAAATATCTTGAATCTGTTTACCTTTCTCTACTTTGACTGCCATCACCATAATCTAAAATGTCTTCACCTTTTAGCTGGACAATTGGAGAAGCCTCCTTCTTCCACTTTTGCTTTCTTCCAATCCTTCTTCAGAATGAACTCTATAATACACGGGACCATGTCCCTTCCTTGCTTAAAACACTGCCATGGGCCTGCATCTCTCTATTTGCTTCAATGTTTGCCACTTCCGCTAGACTGCAATTGCTGTGAAGAAGGTGACTGCACCTGTCTTGTTCAAGTGTTGTCTTCCCAGGGGTGTCTGGCTGGTGCAGTTGGAGGAGCAAGCGACTCCTGATCTCAGGATAGTGGGTTCAAGCCCCATGCTGGGTGTCGAGATTACTTAATAAACTTTAAAAAAAGTAGTGCATCTCCAGCCCCTAGCATAGTGCCTTGTACATAGTAGAAGCTACACACATTTTTGCTGAATGAATGGAATCCAAATGACCCTTTAAAAAAATATATTACTCATTTACATAGGAAATGGATTATTAGGGGATAGGAGATGGGGCAAAAGATTAATTATTTATTTATTTGACAGCGGGAGATCACAAGTAGGCAGAGAGGCAAGCAGAGAGAGAGAGAGGAGGAAGCAGGCTCCCTGCCGGGCAGAGAGCCCGATGCAAGACTCGATCCCAGGACCCTGAGAGCATAACCTGAGCCGAAGGCAGAGTCTTAACCCACTGAGCCACCCAGGTGCCCCATGGGGATGGGACATTTAAAGAGGGGATAGATTTTTCATAGTTTTTAATCACGTAATACCTGTTTATTTTCTTTGACGTTTCATGCCCTTTAGCCTGTAGGCTCCATAAGGACATGCCCATAGCCTCTCTTGTTCCCTACTGTATCCTAGCTCTATGTCAGGTTCACAGGATGAATATCTATTGTATTAATAATTTCAATTACCAATGTGAATTGAAAGCTGATGAATCAAAGATGACAGTATGATAAAGGCAGAATTGGAACAGGAAACTATAACCATAGTTATGGGAGCTATGGAGGATGAGGATTCTTTTATTCATTCAATAAATGTTCATAAGGCCCTACTATGTGCCAGACTCTGCTAGGTAGCCTCTGCTGTCATGTAGCTTCCAGTCTAGTGATAAATAAACAGGCAGTTAAAATTCAATGAGGGATGCTTGGGTGGCTCAGTCGGTTGAGTGTCCAACTCTTGATTTTTGCTTAGGTCAAGAACTCAGGGTGGTGAGATCGAGCCCTGCCTCAGCCCCAAGCTCAGCAGGGTGCTTCAGATTCTCTCTCTCCCTCTTACTTTGCACTGCTCTTCTGCCCCCTGTGAAGGTGCATGTGTTCTCTCTCTGTGTCTCAAATAAATACTTGTTTTTTAAAAAATTCAGTGGAGAAACTTCCCAAGGGAAGGCAGGAAGTGTGTGCTTCAGGGAACATTTAGGAGGGGAGGACATTTAACCCAGACTTGGGCTGTCAGGAAGTATATGTCTAAATTGTTAGTAGCTAAAGTAAGAAGATATGATGGAGAAAAGTGATGGAGAGTACGTGTGTGTAAGAGCTCAGAAGCAGAAGAGTTACTGGTAGTTTCTCCATGGCCTGTTCACATCCTTTCATGCAAAAAATTTTGTTTATTTTTTTGAAAGATTTTATTTATTTATTTGAGAGAGAGAACGAATGCACATGCAGAGCAGGGGGGAGAGGCAGAGGGAGAGGGAGAAGAAGACTCCCTGCTGAGTTCAGAGCCCTATAGGGGACTCAGTCTCAGGACCCTGACATCATGACCTGAGCCAAAGGCAGACACTTAATGGACTGAGCCACCCAGGTGCCCCTCATGCAACAAATTTTATCAAGTCCATACCATGTGCCAGGCATTATTAAGCTATTATTAAATTTTGTCTCATAATTAGTTGTTGAAAAATATAAATCTACATATACACATATAATTTTAAAGTATTAAATTTATTAAAGTTTTTATTTGAAAATTTTTTTCTTTCCCTTAGTCCTTTAGGAAGACACTTCTGGGCTTGGCACTGCACCTGCCCCCGGTAACGGCTTTGTAAATGTTTTATAAATGTTTATTGAATTAATAAATAAATGCAGGTGAGAGTACCTAATCTGACCTCAGAAAGTAAAAACTTCGGATCATTGCTTGTCAATTCCTCTTTCTTCCTATGGTGGAAATGTTCTACATCTGCGCTGTCCAATGATACCGTTACCACTAGCCACACGGACTATCGAGCACTTGAAAAGTGGCTAGTGCGATTAAAGAACTCAGTTTTAAATTTTACTGAATTTTATTTTATTTTTTTTTTAAAGATTTTATTTATTTATTTGACAGAGAGAGAGGTCACAAGTAGGCAGAGAGGCAGGCAGAGAGAGAGGAGGAAGCAGGCTCCCCGCGGAGCAGAGAGCCCGATGTGGGGCTCGATCCCAGGACCCTGAGATCATGACCTGAGCCAAAGGCCGCGGCTTAATCCACTGAGCCACCCAGGCGCCCCAATTTTACTGAATTTTAATTTAAACGTGAATAACCACATGTGACTCGTGAATAGCATATTGGACCCCTCAGTCTTAGATGTTAGTACAGTTGAATAGTGTTAGCTTGGCACTGGAATTCGGTAGGTTTCAAGCTTCCGCGCTTAAAAACAGAGATTGTTAATAAATGGTTATAAAATGTCTGAATTCCGGGCTGTTGAATGCCACCGACAGTAGTAAATATCTGTGCACAGTGGCAAGCCATAATTAGCATCTCAGTCACTGAAGGCTAATAAACCTTGCATCCTGGCATCCCGACGGACATCCAAACTAGCGCCGCAGGGTGAAAAGGTTGAAGGTCGGGGAACTCAACCTTAGCCGGGGCGCGCTCTCGGCAGCCTGCGATCCCGAACAGCCTCATGGACTTTGTAGTTCAACGTGCCAGTGACATCACTACCGGTGTGTCACCACAGCGTGGCCATTGCGTCAATTTCCGGTAGCCTGTTGCTCTCTGGGAATTGTAGTCAATAGATGCCTGCTGGACTTGGGGTCTAGCGGTCTGGAAACTACAATTCCCGGCGGCCTCCGAGATACACGACGCAGTAGTTCTCAGTGAGTGGGCGATTGCCTCATCAGGTGTTAAGTGTGTGCTTCAGTGTCGTGGGAGGCCTTTCTGTCCCCCAAACGGAAGGGAAAGGTGGTAATCTCTGCTTTGACAGGATCACCGAGGTCACTGTCGTGGGCTTGCAGAGTTGGCTGGGCGGTGCCATGGCGGTGAGTTCTGGCGGGAAGAGAGTCGGCTCAGCTCGGCGGTGGAAACCTGGCTGAGCTGTTGGCTTTTTCCAGAAGCTGGGGGCTCCATGTGGTAGCCGTTGTCCTGAAGGGAAAAATCCTTCTCTAAAGAACGGGAATGCCTTGACCCCACGCTACAGTGGATGTTGTGCGGATGTGCCTTTTCTTCCTAGCTGTTGAGCCAGGAACTGATGTCTTCAACTTTACATCCTACTTAATTTTATGTGTGTTGATTTCACCGAAGTGCATAAAACCTATTTGGAGAGAGAGGAGTAGGTAACCTTGTTCCTCCTTTTAACAAAAAATTATTGAGCGCTTCCCCGTTAAAGAGTCACAGATCTCTACATTCATGGTGTTTTCATGTGTGTGTGTGTGAGAGTTACGTACTAAAATATACTGTAAAATATGTCAGGTGCCGTGCTATAGAAAACAAACAAACAAAAAAACAGAACAGGAAGGGGGAGAGCATTGAGTGTGAGGTGGGGTAGGGTTGTAGTTTTTAAAAGGTGATCCAGAAAGTCTTTGCTGAGAAGGTGGCATTGTGGCAAAAAGGAGGTAAGGGAGCAAGCCAGGCAGCTATATGGAGGAAAAGATTCGCAGGCAGAAGCAACAGTATGAGTAAAAAGCTAACGGACTGAGCCACCTAGGTTCCCGGAATATGGACAACTCTTGAAGAATTTTATAAAGGAGAGCAGAGGAGTGGGGTAATAGGTGAAGGTCAAAAGAGGACCCCCCCTTTTTTTTAAAGGTGGAAGAAATTACACAGTGCTTGTATGTTTATGGGAATTACCCTGTAGAAAGGAAAAATTGATGTGCTGTTCCTGAATAGAGTAGAGGGGTTGAGATCAGATGCATCAGTGGAGGGGTTAAGCAGGACTACACTCATCTATGTAACAGGAAAGAAGACAGATTACATGGGTACACATGCATGTGGGCAAGCAGATGTGATGAGGAAGACTGAAAATTTTCTGTTCGCTTCTGTTTTCTCATTGAATTAAGAGGCAAGATTACCGACTGCAAGTAAGGATGGGAGACGAAATGTTGGAGGCTTGAGAGAGAGGCTTGTTTAGGACATTGCTGTCAGTAGATCTTCCTGTGATGAAAAGTTCTGTATCTGCACTAATTTGGTAGCCACTAGCCACATGGCTCTTGAGCACTTGAAATGTGGCTGGTGCAATGGAAGGAAGGAATTTTAATATAACTTTAAAATTAAAAAGTTACATGTGACTAGTGGCTACTGTATTGGACAGTATACACATTAAAGTTTGAGAAGCACTAGTCTAGAAGAAGTTAGTAAGTTGATTTAAGAAAGCAGTATTGCTGGGCATCACTTGACATTAGTGGACATGAATTTAAATTGAGGCCAGTCAGCATGGTTGAATTCTTAATCTCCTGCCCCTTTCAGCTGCCTGCTTGAAGGAAAAGAGCAGGTGTCTAGGAGTGTTGGCTTTTGCCAGGCAAGGATGGTAAAGAGAATAGTGAAGGAGTGATTATATAGATGGATTTAAGGGATGGAAATAAGGATTTGGGGTGGGAGGGACCTAAGGATTAGTGAAAAGTCATGATCAGTAGGTCCTGTTGGGGTTGAAGAATTATTGGAGTTGGAATTCTAGCAGAGTTAAGACCAATAGTATCAATAAGTAACATTTCTTATGTGTCATGCTTTGTGTTTAGTATTTTTTTGGAATTGTCTCGTTGAGTCTTCACACTAATCTACTTGAGTTAGGCACTCTTATTTGCAATTTACAAATGAAGAAACCCGGGCTTTGGTTGCTTAATGAACAGGTCCAATTTCTCATAACTACGGCATGATGAAAGTGGATTAGAACTCAAAGAGATTGACTCACTTCTCAGTCACTATGTTACCCTGCTTTTCAGGAAAATATGTGCCTTCTGAGTCCTGGTCCAGGGCTTTTTCTTCTGTTACGCGTTGCTTGATGACTCCCCACCAGCTCCACTCCCCCATGGTGATATCCTTAGCTAATGTGGAATTTGCAGGTTTTTCTCTTTTTTTGGTGTTAATGGAAATGGCTTTTCAGTTTGAAAGATTTTAATACACTCTTTTCTTATTTTTAAGTTTTATATATGGAAACTGGCAACATTTCTGGTAGATATGATTGTTTTATTTTATTCACTTCTTTTTTTTTTTTTTTAAGATTTTTATTTATTTAACAGAGATCACAAGTAGGCAGAGAGAGAGGGGGAGGCAGGCTCCCCACTGAACAGAGAGCCCGACGCAGGGCTCGATCCCAGGACCCCAAGATCATGACTCCAGCCGAAGGCAGAGGCTTAACCCCCTGACCACCCAGGCGCCCTGACTTTATTCACTTCCTGTCCTCTGAAAATATTCAGGTTTTGCATGGTCATGATACGGGACTGACATTAAAGTTTGTTTTATTGGAAGAATCCAATAAGAACTCTCTTTAGAAAGAATAAGTAATAATAAAAATAATAAAATGTACTGATTGCTTATTCTGTGCCATGCATTAGTGTTTTACATAATTTTTCAACAAAACAACCCTGTAAAATAGGTGCTATTATTATCCCCATTTTACTGGTATGGAAAGTAAGGCATCAAATCTACTCAGAGGAGGAATTAGAATTCATTTGATCCCATTCTGGAGCCCATTCTCTTAATCATCGTGCTATCGTGCTACCCCCAGTTGTAAGCTAATTGGAAAATTCTTTTGCAAACCCTCCCACAAAGAAAGTTTTCTCTTTGCAGTGGAAATCTTACCAATACTGAAGCGTGTAAGACAAAGAGTATGTGATAGCATGGATAGAATATTAGTTTTTATTTTAGAATTGAGTATATAAACACCAAACTATAATTTTCTTTATATCAGAGTAGTATTTATTTTTTAGAGCTTTCGACAGTTTTAATCTCTTCTAATTTTATATCAGACTCCTAGGGGGATCTGGGATTGCGATATAAGAAACATAATAGCCAATTTAAGAAAATACTGTTTTTAAACTTGCATCTGCAGAGTTTAAATAGTGAACAAAACAGAGATAATAATGGTACTAAGTACTCCATATACCCATCACCCAACTTCAATAATTGGCAGTTGAGGGCCATCTTGTTTCATATATCCCTCCCTTGTATCCCGTCCCTGCACCCCTCAGGATTCATTTTAGGCAAGTTCCAGGCATCGTATGTACATGTTTAACATATTTTAGTATAAGGTTTTTACATCAATACATAGTTTAGTTAGTTTTTTTAATGTAATGATAACTTTCCTTAAAACATAACCCCAATGCCATTTTCATACCTAATAAAAATCACATGATGTCTAGATGTCTTTTTTTTTTTTTAAGACTTTATTTATTTATTTGACAGACAGAGATCACAGGTAGGCAGAGAGGCAGGCAGAGAGAGAGGAAGGGAAGCAGGCTCCCTGTTGAGTAGAGAGCCCGATGTGGGACTCGATCCCAGGACCCTGGGACCATGACCTGAGCTGAAGGCAGAGGCTTTAACCCACTGAGCCACCCAGGCGGCCCTCCAGATGTCTCTTTGTGGTATTGGTTGACATTGTGCATTTATCCTGGGTCCAGCACTATGCTAAGTTCTCATGCATATTAACTCTTTTAATCCTCATACTAACACTACAAAGTAGGCATAATTTTTATTCTCATTTTATAGATAGGTAGAAAAATGGAGGTTTAGAGATTTAAATGAATTTGTCTAGGATTGTATAGATAGTAAATGGTGGAGCTAGAACATGGTCAGAGTCCCAGGAGAAAGCAGAAACAGAAGTCAGAAGATGAGGATTTTTGTCCAGCTTGGTCAATTGCTGACACGAAGATCTCAGAGCTTCCGATTTATTATCTTTGATATGATAGCTGTTGGTCTGCCCACTTCTTAGGGTTGTTGTTAAGATCAAAAAAGTTAATGTTCATTGAAGTTTTAAGCTGCAGGATACTATGAATATAGGAAAGAGGTGTTACCTAGTTTAGAGATTCTTTACTGGAGGTGATTTTGCCCCCTTGAGAAAGTTTGGTCTGGAGACTGTTTGGATTGTCACAAGTGGTGTGTGTGCTGCTGGCATCTAGTGGCTAGAAGCCAGGAGTGCTTCTAAGAATCTTAACAGTGCACAAGACAAAAACACAAAAGATTATTTAGCTTAAGCTGTCAATAGCGCCAGTGTTTAGAAACTGATCTTGGCAAATAACCTTTTAACTAATTATTATAACCCATTGTTTGGTTAAATAGCCACTGAAGAAATTAAGGCTCAGATTGATCAAGGGATTTCCCAAGGTTATACAGCAAATTGGTGCTGGGGCCAAAATCAGATTTCATCACAATTGACTTTGATGTTTTGAGGAGCAACTTTTTTTCTGAGAAGCAGAAACCTCAAAGAAGAGGTTTTGTGTATTTAGTGTGCTCAAAACAATGAGCAGTAGTTCTTTTTTTTTTTTTTTTAGATTTTATTTATTTATTTGACAGAGATCACAGGTAGGCAGAGAGGAAGGCAGAGAGAGAGAAGGAGGGAAGCAGGCTCCCTGCTGAGCAGAGAGCCCGATGTGGGGCTTGATCCCAAGATCCTGGGATCATGACCTGAGCCTAAGGCAGAGGCTTTAACCCACTGAGCCACCCAGGTGTCCCAGAAACATGTAGTTCTAAGTAAAATTTATGAAGACTGTTGCTTTCATGTTCTTCTTTAAAGTGGGTAACGTGGTCATTTTTAAGCAGAAAATATTTGTCCTGTAACTTCTTTGTGGCATTGTACTTCGTGCTGAGGTGACCATGAAAGTTGTGGAAGTTGCTGTCTGCTGTCAACTGGGTAAATGTCTTAGGAATCATTTGGTTGCATGCAGTGGAAGCCAGCTCAAGTTGGTTAAAGAGGAATTTAGTAACGATATAGTAGGATTTCTTGTCACTCATGACCGTAGGGTAGAAGTTACAACGAGGCTTCGTGAGCTAGGCTGCGTTGGTATAAAGGCAAGTATGTTAATATTATATTTATTATATATATTAGCTAAATACATATATTAAACATGTTAAAGTTTTATTAATATTACATTAACATTAATCTGAAATAATAAAAATAAATTAAATGTATTAAAGTTTCTTCAACCTTAAAGTTTGTTTTTATTTCTGATTTTAAAATAAATTAAAATATTTTTGTGAGTCCCTATAGCCTAGAGAGTTTAAGGAATTTGTCTAGGGTTCTATGGGAAACCTATAGGCAAAGGGTTCTATAGGCAACCTAGGCACTTTACTTTATTTACAGGTTAAGTCAACTGTTAAGAGTTGTACAGCGTATTTTTAATTTTTTTAGAATTTTTTATTTTAAGATTTTATTTTGAAGTAATCTTTACACCCAACATAGGGCTTGAACTCCTGACCCCGGGGTCAAGAGTCACATGCCCTACAGGCTGAGCCAGCCCACCACCCTGGAGTTGGCAGGCTGTTGTAAAGGCTAGGTGGAATCTTCTGCCCCAAACTCCTTTGCTGGAACATAGGTCCAGTCTACCCGGTAATTCATCTGGAAACAGAAGAGTACATTTAACCACCTCTAATGTACTACCTTAAATAAGACTGGGCATTTGTTGTTGAGGAAGAAAGATAAGGAACATGTATTGGGTAGGTGATCTACTGTCTCTGCCATAGCTTCTTTTCAAATGGTAGTCTTTGTATATTATCGAAAACTGGTTTGCATGTATAGAAGTAGAGAGGCTTGTAACTTACGGGTTACTTATTAGGAGGAGGGTTTTGTAGTAAGAAGGAGCAAAGGAGCTGAGGGTTTGAATGAAGGTGGCTAGCCACAAAAATTGAAAGGAGTGAATAGATGAAGGCCCTTATTCTTTCCTGGAAAAGGAAATAACCATATGCAACCACGCTTACTTCTGTGGAAATTCTTGGCAAAGAGTCCAAATTGCTTAGTAACTTGATTCACATGTGCACCTAGTTCCTAGTCTGTTATTTTTTTATGGCCACAATATGCAAAAGTGGGCAATGTATTATTATTCACTTCTCTTTCAAAATTTAAATATTCAACAGATATTTGTTGAGAACCTGCTATAAGCTACACGTTGAGGATATAATGAGATACAAGTTACTAGTCCCCACCATGACCAAGCTTCAGTAGTCCTGTGAGGAAGACAGATAGATACCAGTACCACTGTGTGATTAGTGCTGGCATAGGGGAAATATTGGTAGGTAGGAACATATTAAGAAGGGCATATCATGACCTCTTGGTGACCAGTGCTGGTGATTAGCTGAGACCTGAAGGATGAGAGAGCAAGCTAAAATAATTGGTGAGGCATGAGGGCAGAGAAAATACTATGAACAGAGAGGCTCAGGTGAAGGAAGGAGCTTGGCACTTTTGGGAAAATGCAGATGCCTTGTTGGGCCTGCAGTGGGGGAATAAAAGAAAGGGGAGGAGGGTGGGATCTGGCAGAGATTAGACAAGAAGGGCCTGGAGTGCCAGATTTTACAGAATAGATTTTATCCTGACAGCTGCAGAGAATCTCTGAAAGGGAATTGACTTGATCAGATTTGTGTTTTGATAACATTTCCACTTACAGCAGTTATGATCCGGTCAGGATTTATAGAAACAAAAAATTTCCTTATCACTTTCATTTTTCTTTGGTTACTGGAGAAACTTGTTATGTCCCTGATATTTTTTTTTAAGATTTTTTTTTTTTTAATTAAACTCTATACCCAGTGGAGGGCTTGAACTCACAACTCCAAGATCAAGAGTTGCATGCGCCACTGACTGAGCCAGCCAGGTACCCCCACGACTTTGCAAGTATGGAATTCTTTCTCATTTCCTCTCTACCTCTGTAGCAGCATCCTTTACCTCCTTGTAAGCTGACTTTTCATCTTTCTGTTGCTTGTCCTTGTCCTCTATCCTAAACATGCTTAAAAGATAGTAAATCATTGTTTGGTTTAAAATGTAGGGACCTGGGGCACCTGGGTGGCTCAGTTGGTTAAGTGTCTGCCTTTGGCTCAGTTCATGATTCTGGGATCCTGGGATAGAGCGCCCCTCTGGGGCTTCCTGCTCAGTGGGGAGCCTGCTTCCTCCTCTCCCTCTTCTGCTCCCTATTTGGGTATGCACTCTCTCTCTCTGTCAAATAAATAAATAAAATCTTAAGAAAAATTCAACAGCTTTTAAAAAATGTAGGGAACTGAAAATAGTAAAACAGCTGACAACTTTATAGTAGATTTCTACTAAATTTTAATTTTAGTACTGTTAGTTATTTTTATTACATAATACACAAAGTATATTTAAGATTGTTATTGGAGAAGTAGTGTTAAGGTTGGGGTATTTTTTGACTGTACAGAATTCCTCTTCGCAAAGTGCTCAAATTGTGTAACCATTTAGAAAACAACCAGGAATCCAGTATATCTGTGACATGACTAGAAAGCATTTTATTTTTTAAGTAAACGCTATATCCAGTGTGGGGCTTGAATGCATGACCCCTAGATCGAGAGTCACGTGTTCTACTGACTGAGCCAGCCAGAGCCCCACTTTTTAAAAAGTAATTAAAATATATGTATAAATATATATTTTTAAAGATTATATATTTATTTATTTGACAGATGTCACAAGTAGGCAGAGAGGCAGGCAGAGAGAGAGGAGGAAGCAGGCTCCCCACAGCACAGAGAGCCTGAAGCGGGGCTCGATCCCAGGACCCCGGGACCATGACCTGAGCTGAAGGCAGAGGCTTTAACCCACTGAGCCACCCAGGCGCCCCTGTATAAATATATATTTAAGTAAGCTGTCTGTCCAGTGTGGGGCTTGAACTCACAACTCTTAAGATCAAGAGTTGCATCTCTACTGATTGAGCCAGCCAGGCACCCCATTGGGAAGCATTTTTTAAATTGTTGTTTGAAAGGAGAGAGGGAGGCATGATTAAAGGAGACTGAGTTGTAGGTGTTAAGGGACTTGGCAAGGTCATCTGTTGAGTAGGTTGTAAAAGTATGAGTAGAGTCCAGGGGCGCCTGGCTGGCCCAGTGAATGGAGCATGCGACTCTTATCTCGGGGTTGTAAGTTTGAACTCCATGTTGGGTGTAGAGATTTTTCAAAAAGCAAACTAAAAACAAACAAACAAACAAACTTAAAAAAAAAATATATGAGTAGGGGCGCCTGGGTGGCTCAATCATTAAGCGGCTGCCTTTGGGTCAGGTCATGATCCCAGGGTCCTGGGGTTGAGCCCCGCATCGGGCTCCCTGCTCTGCGGGAAGCCTGCTTCTCCCTCTCCTACTACTCCTGCTTGTGTTCCCTCTCTTGCTGCCTCTATCAAATAGATAAATAAAACCTCTAAAAAAAAGTACGAGTAGAACCGAGATTTTCTCATTTGAAAATGCTGCAGAATCTGGAAATGTTAGCATATAAGAAGGGGAGGAAAATCTGATTTCACTTAAAGTAAATTTATGCCAGAAAATAAAATTTTAAAAACTAAAAGTAAGTTTCAAAACAGAATTAGATTTGTGGTTGGTCCATTGGTATTTGGCTTTCACACTTGCCCGTTCTGTGATTGTTCATTCCACTCCAGCTTTGACGTACTTGCTTTTAACCACAAATTTTTTGCCCCCAGAATCAAAACTGAGAAAGAAGCTCTAACCTTCCTTTTTTTCAGAGATAGGATGATCATGCATGTGCTTTGCTTTCAGTTTCCGTGGAAACTGGGATGATGATACCAGTGTTGCTGTGTGGATATGATATTAGTAGAGACATGCTTGCTATTCTCTGTTTCATTTTAACTTCATATTAATAGTCTTTTAACCATTTGGAGAGAAGTTCTTCATCAGTTTCCTTGAGGAAAAAAAACAAACATGTAGATGACTAATCCTCCCTTAGCATCTTTCCACTGGGTCTCAGCATCCTTCTTTGGTGGGCATAATTGCAGCTTGCCGGCGTGTACTGCTCCATCCTGTACTTTTCTAAGTATTTATACATTTTAACTAAATAGGAGCACTATCTGTTTGACAACCGACTCTGTTTTAGCATCTAATTTTTCGACTCTGTTTTAGTAATCTGATTTTTAAAAAGTGTTTCGGAGCTTTTTATATATTTAAGTAATTTATTAACCATCCCTTTGTGGTTTAAAGTGGACAGATAGTGATAACCCTAGTTTTTAATCATCTTTAAAATTCAAGATAACCATGGAAAAATTGCCTCTCAGTAAACAGCTCAGTTCTGTGTGAACCCACTTTTTTTAAAAGCAAGCCTGTCAAAGTATAGAGTGAATAATTCTTTCTCTTTTGTGTCCAACAGGAAAGAAAAGGAACAGCCAAAGTAGACTTTTTGAAGAAGATTGAGAAAGAAATCCAACAGAAATGGGATACTGAGAAAGTGTTTGAGGTCAATGCATCTAATGTAGAGAACCAGACTAGGTGAGTAATACTTTGTGAAGTTCTACACCTTGTGTTTCCAAAACCATTGACTGTAGAAACCACTTTGTGGAAAGGATAAGGCAGATTTTATTTATAATGTCTGAAACAGGCTGAAGGAGGTAACTTCTACTTCTGCATTTGAAATGAGGATCCTCTTTCCTTTGGAATTCTTTTTTTATTTTTTATCATTTTAAAAGATTTTATTTATTTATTTGACAGACAGAGATCACAAGCAGGCAGAGAGGCAGGCAGAGAGAGAGAGAGAGGAGGAAACAGGCTCCCCGCTGAGCAGAGAGCCTAGTGCGGGACTTGATCCCAGGACCCTGAGATCATGACCTGAGCCCAAGGTAGAGTCTTAACCCACTGAGCCACCCATGCACCCTAGAATTCTTTTTTTAAATTCATTTTTAATTTTTTTATTTTGAAAGTGAGCATGGGGCATGTGGTTGGTGCACTTGGTTAAGTGTCCAACTCTTGATTTCAGTTCGGATCATGATCTCCGGATTGTGAAATTGAGCTCCACATTGGTCTCCCTCAGAGTCTGCTTGAGATCCTCTCTTTCCCTCTCTTCCTGCCCCTCCGTCTGTGCTTGTGCTCTATCTCTCTCTCTCTCAAATGAATGAATGAATGAATGAAATATTTAGGAAAAAAAATAAAGTGAGCTCTATGCCCGTTGTGGGACTTGAACTCACAACCCGGAGATCAAGTGTCCACATGCTCTACCAGTTGAGCCAGGCAGGTGCCCCTTTCCCTATAATTCTTTTTTTTTTTTTTTTTAAGATTTTATTTATTTACTTGATAGAGATCACAAGTAGGCAGAGAGGCAGGCAGAGAGGGAGAAGGGCAAGTAGGCTCCCCGCTGAGCAGAGCCTGATGCAGGGCTCTATCCCAGGACCCTGAGATCATGACCTGAGCTGAAGGCAGAGGCTTAACCCACTGAAGCCACCCAGGCGCCCCTCCCACAGAATTCTTTTTTTTTTTTTTTTTAAGATTTTACTTATTTATTTGACAGAGAAAGATTACAAGTAGGCAGAAAGGCAGGCAGAGAGAGAAGGGGAAGCAGGCTCCCTGAGCAGGGAGCCTGATGCGGGACTCGATTCCAGGACCCTGAGATCGTGACCTGAGCTGAAGGCAGAGGCTTAACCCGCTGAGCCACTCAGGCGCCCCAGTCCTCCCACAGAATTCTTTTTTTTTTTTTTTTAGATTTTTATTTATTCATCAGACAGAGATCACAAGTAGGCAGAGAGGCAGGCAGAGAGAGAGTAAGGGAAGCAGGCTCGCCGCTGAGCAGAGAGCCCGATGCGGGGCTCGATCCCAGGAACCTGAGATCATGACCTGAGCCGAAGGCAGAGGCTTTAACCCACTGAGCCACCCAGGCGCCCCCTCCCACAGAATTTTTAAAGGACTTTTTCTACATAAAGTTTTTTTTTTAACATATTTTTTGTATTTAGACAAAGGAGAATGTTTTGAAGTTTCGTCTTTGATGACTGATGAAATCATTCTATTAGAGATTCATATTCTAGTGATGATTATCTCCAGAGACACAAAATATAAATTTTGAAGGGTTTCTGTATTTGAAGGTCTTAGTTCAAAAATACTATATTGCCTTGATGTTAAGCATCAGTTGTTTTTTTTTTTTTTAAGATTTTATTTATTTATTTGACAGAGAGATCACAAGTAGGCAGAGAGGCAGGCAGAGAGAGAGAGGAGGAAGCAGGCTCCCCGCTGAGCAGAGAGCCCGATGCGGGGCTCGATCCCAGGATCCTGAGATCATGACCTGAGCCGAAGGCAGCGGCTTAATCCACTGAGCCACCCAGGTGCCCCTAAGCATCAGTTTTAAGACAGTCCACAGATAATGATATGATATTGGGAAAAACAAAAATAACTGCTGCAAAACAGTACTATAATAAATATATGCATCTTTTATAAGATGCATCTCAATTTCAGGTATGTTGAAATGTAGAAAAATGTCTTCTTATAATGAGAAAATACATTGACAACAATTATAGTAGTAGCTAATCTTGAAAAGTTATTGTTTAGTATAAAAAGGAATTAGGAAATATGCCATTTTTAATATTATCATTTAATATTTTTAATCCATTAAGATTAGCAGTACTTATAGTAGTAGCTAATCTTGAAAAGTTATTGTTTAGTATAAAAAGGAATTAGGAAATATGCCATTTTTAATATTATCATTTAATATTTTTAATCCATTAAGATTAGCAGTACTTTATCCTTATGTTGTAGATGAGGAGACTGAGGTACAGGGAGGCTAAGTAACCAATTCAGGGTTGCATAGCTAGGCATTGACAGGGTCTGGACTACTTTTCAGGACTTTCTTTTTTTTTTTTTTTTTTAAAGATTTTATTTATTTATTTGGCAGAGAGAGATCACAAGTTGGTAGAGAGGCAGGCAGAGAGAGAGAGAGAGAGAGGGAAGCAGGCTCCCCGCTGAGCAGAGAGCCCGATGCGGGACTCGATCCCAGGACCCTGAGATCATGACCTGAGCCGAAGGCAGCGGCTTAACCCACTGAGCCACCCAGGCGCCCACAGGACTTTCTAATTTTAAAGTGTATCCTCCTTGCTATGCAGCCACGCTTTAGTGAATTTTTTCTTTCTCTTTTCTTTTTCCTTTTTTTTTTTTTAAAGGAAATAAAAAGTGTTGTAATGTAAAGTCTCTGATATTATTTAAGCTATTGTTTGAAGCTTTTGTTGGTTTTAGAATTTTGGACGATTTTAGGTAAGATACATATGTATCTTGTAATACTGAGGGTATTTTATTTTTTTTAAATGATTTTATTTATTTATTTGACAGAGATCACAAGTAGGCAGAGAGGCAGGCAGAGAGAAGGGGGTTGGGGGGAGCAGGCTCCCCGCCAAGCAGAGAACCCAATGCAGGGCTCGATCCTAGGACCTCAGGATCATGACCTGAGCCTAAAGCAGAGGCTTTAACCCACTGATCCACCCAGGCGCTCCAAGAGGGTATTTTATTTTACCTGACGGACTTTGACTTGCTTTATATATATGTCTAATGAAGGCAAATCTTGTTCAGTCACTAAAACATTAAATAATCCAGTTTCCTAAGAGTTTTAAGATTATCTTCGGTAAATTATCTTTACTCAGCATTTTGACTTAAGTTAAACCTCCATTATTTGCTGCAAGGATATTTATTTCTTTAATATCTACCTATAAATATATTATTCTTTCTAAATCAAAAGTAAGTTTCAATTTAAGAGGGCTTTTAATTTCTAGACTTATACATTTAATTTAATTTAATTTTTAATTATTCTTTATTTTTGAAGATTGTATTGATTTGAGAGAGAGAGAGAAAGAGCAAGATCAGGGGAGAGGGGCAGAAGGAGAGGGTGGACCAGACTCCTCTCTGAGCAGGGGGCCCCATGAAGGGCTCGATCCATCCCAGGATCCCAGGATCATGACCAAATTCCAGGGCAGACGCATAACCACCAGGTGCCTCTTAAATAATAAAATTTAAACAAGTTGTTTGTAGTTTGCATTCCCTTCATCCCATCCCTTCACTGTAAAAGGAACTTAACATTTTTTTCTCTGTACTTTGTTTTTTACATGATTGTTTCGCAGCAAGGGCAAGTACTTTGTAACCTTCCCATATCCGTATATGAATGGGCGCCTTCATTTGGGACACACGTTTTCTTTATCCAAATGTGAGGTAAAGTTTCCTCTGTGTTTAATATAATGGGGTGGAAGGTCTTTGATAAATACTATTTTGAAGAAAATGGCATATATAGAATTTATTTCCTGTTAAGAGAACTTAGAATTCCTTAATTTTAAACATAATTTTACTTCTATTAAATATTCTTTAATTTGCATATGTGGTATGTAATAAGTAATTCCTAGGATGGTGAGAAGACAGAAAAAAGGAATAGCGGGCAGAATTTTGGAATGACTTCCTTCTAAGGAAGGAGAGGAAGAGGAAAACTAAGCTGATAATTTTTGTGAAATGTCAACATTATGTATTTGTCTAGCATTTGAATTTGTAATTTAAATTAGTTTGCTTTCTGTAGTTTGCAGTAGGATACCAGAGACTGAAAGGAAAAACTTGTCTGTTTCCCTTTGGTTTACACTGTACTGGAATGCCTATTAAGGTAAGATTGCTTTTGGGATTGGTTTCTACTCTTTTTAGCTTAAAGCAAATGTAATGTCCAATTTAAGAGCTTGAAATAGGATCTTCAAATACTTATATATTATATTGCAGTGTCTTTTGAAATTAGTTGAGTTTACTATTGTGAAAATTAATTTTTAGAAGATACTTGAAGAAGTCATAGACGACATACATTAAGGTCTAAGTGATTGCTAAGTAATTTTGATATCTTTGTTGGTGACCTTATGTATTAATATTTCAAGTTAGATTGTAACTATTAAGAAGTAAAATAGCATGATATTTTATGCACTCGTGATGTATAGCATATCAGCATCAAGTAATAGTTTTTTTAATGTATATCAGCTTTTGGTTTTTGTCATATATCATATTTTCATCATGTTTACAAAGGTCTTCATTTGTCATAAATGTGTATTAGAAATAGTTCTAAATAAAGATGGGGCCAGACGATTAGAGTTGAAAGGATTTCCTAAATGCAAGAGGGTTGGGAAATATAACTGCCATTTCTTTTGCTTCTCCATCCTTTTATTTTGAAAAATGTCACACCTGCAGAAAAGATGCAAAAGGTTGGGAGAATGAACACCATATACCTTACACACGTCGTTACCAACTGTTACCATTGGCCATAACTGCTTTAGTTCACACACGTGATACATGCACACTTTTTTCTCTTGTCAATGAACTCACGGAAAGTAAGTTGCACCCATCATGTTGTGCCACCTCCAAGTACTTTAGTATGTATCTTTGTCTCATTGTCCCATCCAAGAAATTTAACATTCATATAATATTACTATCTTCATCTAATCTCTCATCAGATGTTTCTGGTTGTTCCAGATTGTTCTTTCTGGCAGTTTTTTTACTTTGTGTGCTGTGGATCACATGTTGGATTTTGTTATCAGTTCTTCTTGGTTTCTTTTAGTTTGTCATGACATTAATATTGTTTGAGGGTTTAGGCCAGTTATTTTGTAGAATGCCCCATCATCTGAGTTTTCCGATTGTTTCTTCATGATGAGATTTGAATGAAATATTCTGACAAGAATACTATATTGTGAGCTATAAATCTTCTGCTGTACCATATCGAAATGCATATTTTGGCAGTTTGTATAACCTCGGAAAAACCCCTTCATCTCTCAGTGTGCATTTTCTAACTTATTTATTTTTAAATTTTTTATAAGATTTTGTTTATTTGTGTGAGAGGGAGAGAGGGAGCATGAGCAGGGGGAAGGGCAGAGGGAGAGGGAGAAGCAGGCTCCCTGCTGAGCAGGGAGCCCCATGCGGAACTCGATCTCAGGACCCTGGAATCATGACCTGAACTGAAGGCAGAGATGTAACTGCCTGAGCTACCCAGGCGTTCCGCGTGTTTTCTAACTTAATGCCTCCTGTCTACCTTGGAGGCTTGAGATGATGATAGAAAAAAAAGACAGTCATCTTTAAATTGAGAAATACTATTATTCATGTTATTTAAAATGATAACACTGTACCATATATCTTGGTGCCTCTGATGCCTAACATACAGTATACTACATTCACTACTTTGAATGCTGAATAAATACTTGCTGAATAAATGAAGTAAAAATACTAATTTATAAATTAGTGAATTTTGACATACATAAATTATATCATTTGAGTTCTCTGTAATGAATCACATGTGTATAGATGTGTTGTAGAAAATCTCAGTCAATTGTAGTTAGCCAAAGAAATACAAAAAAATTGTTTCTACCTTGAATGTTTTTTTTTTTAAAGATTTTATTTATTTATTTGACAGAGAGAGATCACAAGTAGACAGAGAGGCAGGCAGAGAGAGAGAGAGAGGGAAGCAGGCTCCCTGCTGAGCAGAGAGCCCAATGCGGGACTCGATCCCAGGACCCTGAGATCATGACCTGAGCCGAAGGCAGCGGCTTAACCCACTGAGCCACCCAGGCGCCCCTCTACCTTGAATGTTGAACTTCACTCTAATGTTGTGTTTGTTATAGGCATGTGCTGATAAGCTGAAAAGAGAAATAGAGCTTTATGGTTGCCCCCCTGATTTTCCAGACGAAGAAGAGGAGGAGGAAGAAATCAATGTTAAAATAGAAGATGTAATAATTAAGGATAAAGCTAAAGGAAAAAAGGTTTGGTGGTTAATAGTATTTATTTTGGTTGAAATTTCAAACTTACATTTGTTTAATTTATATTTGTATTCCCAGTACCTGACACATAAAAAGTACTCAGTAATTTTAAAAAAGTAACAAAGCCAAAAATTATCTGGTTTTTTGATGGCCTTTTCCTCCTTTTTACTTTATTTTGAACTAATTTAGATTTAGAAAAGGATTGCAAGGTAGAGTGGAGTTCCCTCATCAGCTTCACCCAGTTCCCCTTATTTAATCATGTATAGTCTTCAGAACCGAGATATTAACATTTGGACAATACTATTCACTAAACTACAAACTTTATTTGACTTACAACAGATTTTCATTGACATCCTTATACTGTTTGGTCCAATCCAAGCTTCCATATTGCATTTACTTGTCATGTCTCCTTCGTATGTCTCCTTAATCTCTTCCATCTTTGGTTGCCTTTTTGATACTGGTAAATGTTAGAAAAAGACAAAACTCTTTGTTAGTAGCTTATTTGTAACTAAAAAATGATACATGTGGTATTAGAAAAAGGAAATAGAGATTGGTGCTGACATCTTATCTTTGATGATAATTCTTTATGGTTCCAGTGATTTAGTTATTTCTCGTATCAGAGTCTTAGTTTTGGACTGTAAAATTTGTAAAAACTGTACATCTAAATTCATTAGTATTCTGACATACCAACAGCATGTTTTGGAATGTAAAAAATTGCCAAATCAAATTATTCACTTAAAATTATTGCAGTCCTAGAATTTGCTAACCAATTGTTGGTTGATCTTGATGGAGTTTGCTTTTACTGGTTATTTTCAGAGTAAAGCAGCTGCTAAAGCTGGATCTTCTAAGTATCAGTGGGGCATTATGAAGTCCCTTGGTTTGTCTGATGAAGAGATAGTCAAATTTTCTGAAGCAGAACATTGGCTTGATTATTTCCCACCACTGGCTATTCAGGATCTGAAGAGAATGGGTTTGAAGGTATGTCCATCACCCCCATAGTTTAAGAAAATGTGAAGAACACATTATGATTATATGAGACTTGGACCACCTCTTAATTTAGAATAATATATTCCACTGGTATTGCACTAATGAGTTGGTGCTGTTACTGTTATGGACCTTGATGTAAGCAGTGAAGTACTATAATATTTGTTGTTTTGGAATATTTGTTAATAGCAATTAGTAGAAGGGAATTCCATTCAAAGAATATGAAGAAGCCAAAATTTAGCTTATATATTTAGGAATACATAAAGGCATTATTTAAGTGTTCTTTCTTAATTTGTTGTAATCCCTATATGCTTATTATATGACTGTGTGTGTTTCAAAATTGACAAATTAAGCACAAGTTAATAAAATTATATATTTAATAGAACCTGAAAGTTGTTTTCTTTTTAATGTTTGATACAGGTTGGAACATAAAGAGTGAAAGAGTAAATAATTGGTTCATGGGAATTCTTAATCATAAAGACTATATACATTTCTCAAAAATTACCTTTTTTCTTTTCTATAGGTAGATTGGCGTCGTTCCTTCATCACCACTGATGTTAATCCTTACTATGATTCATTTGTCAGGTGGCAGTTTTTAACATTAAGAGAAAGAAGCAAAATAAAATTTGGGAAGCGGTAAGTTTATTATCTTTTGATATAATAAAGCAAGAATCATAATTCTTGCATTGTATTTCACTGCTTGATAGATAGCCTTCTTTTTCCCATTATAAATTTTTCCTTTTTGTTCTTATGTCTCAGTTGTTTCCCTTTTTGTCTTAACAGTATTTTAATGCCTTTGAGCTGCTTACTGTTATGACAAATAAAAACAGGGAGAATGGAAGTTTTGGCTTTTTAAAAAAAATATAATACCCAGTGTTCATTATATCACATTCCCTCCTTAATGTTCATTACCTAGTTACCCCATCCTTATACCCCTCTCCCCTCCATCAATCCTGTTTTTTTCCTGTGATTAAGAGTCTCCTATGGTTTGTCTCCCTCTCAGAGTGTTGGCTTTTACGATCTCCCTAAAGATGCTGTTCAGTATTTCCAGCCAAGTTCAAAAATAATTTTATTTATGTGTTAGTTTATCCTCTTTTTTCCTATAAATTGTTTAAGATTCTTCCTTGATTCTGGGATGCCTGGGTGGCTCAGTTGGTTAAACAGCTGCCTTCGACTCAGGTCATGAACCCAGTGTCCTAGGATCGAGTTCCACATCGGGCTCCTTGCTCCGTGGGGAACCTGGTTCTCTCTTTCTCTGCCTGCCACTCTGTCTGCCTGTGCTTGCTTGCTCTCTCTCTCTCTCTCTCTGACAAATAAATAAATCTTTAAAAAAAAAAGATTCTTCCTTGATTCTGTGGAAATTAAAAGCTACTTGTATTTCATAACTGAAATTATATTTCATAATTTGTTTCATACCACAAAGCCAAGTTTAGTGCATATTTTTCAGGGGTACCTTTGTTGAAGGCAGAAAAGTTTCATTAAATAACTAGGCTGGCAACTACTCATAAAAGCATAAATAATTGATGTAGACATTTGTTCAGTTAGAAGTTTTAGTTAGAAGAAGTACTGAAAGATATTAGCAACAAAGGCAAATATGTTAGGGTAAAACTTGTATATTATAATAATATTTGTCACTTATTGTTTATTTTTTAGGTATACCATTTACTCTCCAAAAGACGGACAGCCTTGCATGGATCATGACAGACAAACTGGAGAGGTAATTATTTGTGACATAGAGTAGCTATTATAATAATTTATAATATAGCCATAAAGTTAACAGAGTAGATCAGAAACCTAAAAATAATTTTTTTGTGAAAGATTTTATTTATTTATTTATTTGGCAGACAGAGAGAGGTCACAAGTAGTCAGAGAGGCAGGCAGAGAGGGAGGGGGAAGCAGGCTCCCCACTGTGCAGAGAGCCCGAGGTAGGGCTTGATCCTAGGCCCCTGAGATCATGACCTGAGCTGAAGGCAGAGGCTTAACCCACTGAGCCACCCAGGCGCCCCAGAAACCGAAAAATAATTTAAAAATATTCCATTGCTGAGATGTATTCTGGTGACTGTGAAGAGGGAGGCACAATGACACTATAGGTGTCTGCGTCTCGTGTACCACCTTGTTACTCCAAGAGCGGTGCTAACGGCCAGCTGCATATGCTTGTGATACAGAAACACATTCTTGAGCCTTTCCCCCAAATTGCTGTTTCAGGAGGTCTGGGGTGGAGCCCAGAAATCTGTCTTTAATAAGCTCTCAGTAAGATTCACATGCAGACTAATGTTTGCGAAGCACTGCTTGGAGAATACACTGTTCTAAAATAAGAGAGCATGGGGCAAGGTAATGAGATATGTGGCTAACTGATGTACACAGATTCCATTTATACTTGTTCTGATCATGTGCCTACTTGCCTCTTTCCAAAGTACTTGTAGCCATGCATGACATCAGGTCATTCTACATTCCTGTGAGACACATTAGTGGCATTATTCCTTGTAATACTTGAGTGAAGCCAGGGTGATTTACCTAAAGCCCTAGCACAGTGAATCAGTAACAGTGACAGAATCTGACCTTAGGATTCCCTGTGCTGCATCTTCCTCTGTTGCCATCTCTGAATGCGTTTGTAGTCTAGTGACTGCTTTTCAAAGACAGCTTTCAATTATGATGTAACTTGTCTAATAGAAGTGAGAGTTGATCAAAATTTTGAATTTGGAAGACCCAGTTTACTGACTGTTAAGTTTTAATGTAGTCAACACCATAGTAGTATTCTAAATTCCAATAGTATGTCAGTTTTTCAAAGCATTTTCTTGTTCATTGTCTTATGTGTTCCTCAGGACAATCCCATGTGAATCACAGGACAGTTATTTTACAGATGAAGAAATGAAGGCTCAAGAGAGATTATGACTCCCTTGGGTGAAGTCATTAGTAATAGCCTCGGTTAGGTTTTGAATGCACATCATCTGAACCTCAGGTCCAGGGTATTTCTTTGATGCCTGCTCTTTGGGATTGTTCGATTACATATTCTGACTCCCATTTTGGTAAACACCATTTTGGGTGATTACTCTAAATTTTTTCCCCGTCTTCCATTCTCAAGTGAGCTCTTAGCCAACTGTGTTTTTACTTTGTAGTATCTGGGCTTCCTTTACGGGTTCTAAGCTGGTGTGGGGTGGGAAGGTGGTCTTTCAAGTCACTTTTTTCCCCAAAGATTTTTATTTATTATTTGAGAGAAAGAGGATGAGCTGGAGGGGATTGCGGTGCAGAGTGAGAGGGAAAAACAGAGGGATCATGACCTGAGCTGAAGGTAGTCGCTTAACTGACTGAGCCACCCACGCACCTCTTTGAAGTTACTTCTTTCACATTAGACCTTTATTTATTTTTTATTGTATTTTAAAGATTTATTTATTCATTTGAGAGAGAGAGAGCATGAGCAGGGGGGAGAGGCAGAGGGACAAGCAGACTTCCACTGAGCCGGGAGCCCTACTGATGGGACTTTATCCCAGGATCCAGAGGTTGTGACCTGAGCCGAAGGCAGACGCTTAATGATCTGAACCACCCAGGCGCCCCCACATTAGACTTCTGTGTGAATATAGTTATCTCCCCACTGGCAGTCTCCTCATTGGAAGAAAGAATTATTCTAACAATGTGAGAATCCATCTAAAAAAATTGACTCCGATCTCATGTAGATTATTGGGTTTAATCCAAGTCTTTTTTTCCTCTCAAATTTTTGTTTTGTTTATTTGTTTAGGGTGTGGGACCTCAGGAATATACTTTAATCAAGTTAAAAGTGCTTGATCCATACCCATCCAAATTAAGGTAGGTTACCAAAGAGTTATTGCTCTTTTTGAAATAACAGATAAATGTGATAGAATCCATAACATTTTTTTTACATAAACATATATTTTTTTCTCCTTAGTGGCCTGAAAGGGAAAAATATTTTTTTGGTCGCTGCTACTCTCAGACCTGAGACCATGTTCGGACAGACCAACTGCTGGGTTCGCCCTGATATGAAGTACATTGGGTTTGAGACCGTGAATGGTGATATATTCATCTGCACCCAAAGAGCTGCCAGGAATATGTCATACCAGGGCTTTACCAAGCACAATGGGGTGGTGCCTGTTGTTAAGGAATTAATGGGAGAGGTGAGTTGGGTAGGAGATTTAATTTAGTGCTTAAACTTAGAGGAAGATTACAACCGTAACACTTGAGGTAAGAACATTGAAAAAAATCTTTTAAATTAAGGTACATATAAAATGCAGTGTGTAAATTCTAAATTTTGTATTTTGGTGCATTTTTATATGTGCGTACACTCATGCAAGCACCACCCAAATCAAGATATAGAACAGTTCTAGTAGTCTAGAAAGTGCCATCTTGAGTCAGTACTCACCCCTCTCCTGCAAAGGTAACCACTGCTCTGATTTAAGACCAAGATTCGTTGCTGTTCTTGAACTTTTCATTCAAGTATGGCATATACAGACTTACATAATCTGTACTCTTTTGTGTCTGGCTTCTTTTGCTCGAATTAGGTTTTTGAGATTCATACATGGTATGTGTAGGAGTGGTTTTGTTCTTTCGTACTGCACTGGAGTATTCATTGCGTGACTATTATCACCATAGCTTTTTCGAGTCTTATGTTTCAGTTCAGTAAGTACCTGGTTAAAAAACACAGACTGTCCTCCCCCAAGAGATTTAATGGCTGCAGTAGAAGATGACTACCTGCATTCCTGGTATAGAATTGCAGCCCTTTTTTTTCCTGAAGAATCTTGGTTGATAGTAACTAAATCTGGATGATTATGTAGCTTTTATCTTTATAGTTTATTTACTTATCAGTACTTCAGAGTATATTTTATTCCCTTTGGTAAATGCTGATCTTAGTGTCTTAATAAGTAACATTTATTTTTGTATTTTTAAAGATTTTATTTATTTATTAAAGAGAGAGATCATGAGCAGGAGAGGCAGAGGGAGAAGGAGGGAAAGAGAATCCTGAGCAGACTCTGTGCTGAGCACAGCCCAATGTGGGGCTTGATCTTATAACCCTGAGATCATGACCTGAACCAAAACTCAAGAGCAGATGCTTAACCAACTGAGCCACCCAGGCAGCCCAATAAATATCATTTTAAAAGAAAAAGATGAGTAAAATACTATCTTAGTTCTTTTTTGAATTGACCTTTTATTTCTTGCATATTTTGTAAACTAACTTGCCTTTGGACTAGATTGTTACACATTAGCAGGACTCAAAATTCAAAAGACAAAACAGAAAGTACATCACTGGTCACTCAGTTTCCCCTTCCATAGGAAGTCACTAAAATCACTGTTTTACATATCCTTTCAGAAATATTTCACATAGCTACAAGCAAGTGCTTATGTATATATTCTTTCTTCCTCTTGTAATTTATTTATTTATTAAGATTTTATTTATTTGACAGAGAGAGACACAGTGAGAGAGGGAACACAAGCAGGGCAAGTCGGAGAGGGAGAAGCAGGCTTCCCACTGAGCAGGGAGCCCGATGTGGGGCAAGATCCCAGGACCCTGGGATCACGACCTGAGCCGAAGGCAGATGCTTAATGACTGAGCCACCCAGGCACCCCAATTTATTTATTTTTAAAAAGATTTTACTTATTCACTTGAGATTGAGAAAGAGCACACGGGCACAAGCAGGGGGCAGGGGCAGAGGGAGAGAGAGAGAGAGAATCTCAGGCAGATACGCCACTGAGTGCAGAGCCTGACTCAGGGCTCAATTCCACTACCCTGACATCATGATCTGAGTCAAAATCAAAAGACAGATGCTTGGGGCACCTGGGTGGCTCAGTGGGTTGAGCCGCTGCCTTCGGCTCAGGTCATGATCTCAGGGTCCTGGGATCGAGTCCCACGTCGGGCTCTCTGCTCAGCGGAGAGCCTGCTTCCCTTCCTCTCTCTCTGCCTGCCTCTCTTGTGATTTCTCTCTGTCAAATAAATAAATAAAATCTTTAAAAAAAAAAAAAAAGACAGATGCTTAACCAATTGAGACACCTGGGCACCCCGCCCTCTTTTTTGTATACAAAAGGCAGTGTACTTCATCACATTGTTTTTCATCTTGCTTTCTTTTTTACTTAATTATGTCTTGGTATTTGCCTTAACAGCACAAAGCTTCCTTGTATCTTCTGTTTCACAGTTGCATGGTATTCCATTGTTTGGCTCTATCACAGTTTATCTAGCCATTCTCTCTAATGGATATTACAATAGGTTCCTCTCTTTTTCTGTATAAGCAGTGCTGCTGCATCTCATTAGTTCCTGATGTTTGAGTTCTGTCTGAAGACGTTTTTTTGGAATTGTGTGAATAACACAGATTTTTTTCCGTTCCTAACACAGTTTCTTTGCACGTAAACTTGAGCAGATTCTGTAGTGCGTGGTATAATTAAAAAATAGTTTTCAGCCCTTACAACTCTCATGATGTTTACCCATCATGAGAGAGGGGACACAAGCAGGGCAAGTCGGAGAGGGAGAAGCAGGCTTCCCACTGAGCCCATGTGACTCTTCACCCATGTGACTCTTAAGTAGCTGCTTTATGAATACAGCGGATGGGTGGGAACTGTGTGAAACTGAGACAGTGCATTCCTTGGCTCAACAAGCAGCTGTAGGCTCTTTGTTGTCATTCTGAGAGTATGGGCTCAGTATTGTTGAATCTTTGGATTTTTTTTTTTTTAAGAGAAACTGGTTATATTCTTTTTGTTAAATTGGTCTTCGTAATCATTGTTTTAAATGGATATACAGTATTTTATTTTGTTGCTCTCTCATTTTGTTAAATGATTTTTCTCTTTAAAGTTGTAGCTGTCTCCAGGTTTGCTGTTATAGTTAACACAGCATTGAGCAGGCTCAAAGAAAAAAAGTTATTTTTTTTCTCTGAGGTAAATTCCTAGGATTCGATTGCTGGGTCCAGGTTGTGTGAACATTTTGTGTCTCTTGCTATGGTTCTTGTATTGTTTTCCTCAAGGAATACACCGTCACAAACAATGTATTGGTGTACTAATTTCCTGACAACCTTACCACACCACATTTGGGTATCATAATTATTTATAATGATTTGTAGTCTAGTATGTATAAAAAAATGTGTTTTGGGGCGCCTGGGTGGCTCAGTGGGTTAAAGCCTCTGCCTTTCGCTCGGGTCATGATCCCAGGGTCCTGGGATCGAGCCCCGCATCGGGCTCTCTGCTTGGCGGGGAGCCTGCTTCCTCCTCTCTCTCTCTCTGCCTGCCTCTCTCCCTACTTGTGATCTCTATCTGTCAAAAAAAAAATAAAAATCTTTAAAAAAATGTGTTTTATTCTACTTCATTTATTTTTGAATACTAGCTTCTCAGGGCTTAAAAGTATTAACACTTTGAAATTTTAATGGTTAAAATACATTTTTTCACCTTTATGTTGATTTTTTTTGTTCCATAGGAAATTCTTGGTGCATCACTTTCTGCACCTTTAGCATCTAATAAGGTGATCTATGTTCTTCCAATGCTCACCATCAAGGAAGATAAAGGTAAAGAGTTTCTTTCTTTCTAGATGTACTTTGGAAATTGCATTCTGGTTGTATTAACTAATTCCACACTTCTTATGTAAGGCACTGGTGTGGTCACAAGTGTTCCTTCTGACTCCCCTGATGATTTTGCTGCCCTCAGAGATCTGAAGAAAAAGCAAGTGAGTGTCTGAGTTTTATGTTCTTATTTCTTCTTAAATCATCTAATTAAGTACCACTGAACTATGAAATTAGGCTAAAAAGTTATCATGTATCTTTGAACTATTATCTCTGCCTTGTTTCTTGATGTTTATGTATTTTCCTTTGTTTTAATTTTAATTTTAAGTATAATATTTAATAGAATCTTGTTTTAAAAGACTTTTAGAGCACTTTTAGGTTTGCAGTAAAATTGAGAGGAAGGTGTAGAGATTTCCCATTTACTCCCTGCCCCCGCACATGCACAGCCTCCTCCATTGTCAAAATTTCCACCAGAGAGGTACATTTGTTACCATGATGAACCTGCATTGACACATCATAATACACTGGAGTCCATAGTTTACCTTAGGGATCACTCTTGGTGGTGTATATTCTTTGGGTTTGGACAACTGTGTAATGACACAGATTCATCATTATAATATCATAGATTATTTTCATTGCCCTAAAAATCCCATATGCTCTTTCTTTCTGTTCATCTTTCTCCCCTGCGACCTTTGGAAATCACTGATCTTTTTAGTGTCTCCACAGTTTTACCTATTCTGGAATGTCATATAGTTAGAATCATACAGTATGTAGCCTTCTCAGATTGGCTTCTTTCAACTACTCATGTGCATCTGAGGTTTCTCTGTCTTTTAATCTGCATTTTCCTGATGACATGATGTGGTCTTTTCATATGCTTATTTGCCAGCTATGTAGCTTCTTTTGTTGAGGTGTGTCAAAGTCTTTGGCTCATTCAAAAATCAGATTTCTTTTTTAAGATTTTATTTATTTCTTTGAGAGCGAGCAAATACGCACGTGGGTGTGCACACACGAGTGGGGGCGGGAGGGGCAGAGGGTGAGGGAGAACCACATTCTTCACTGAGCAGGGAGCCTGATGTGGGGCTCCCTCCCAGAACTCTGAGATCATGACCTGAGCCAAAGGCAGACAGGTGCTTAACCAGCTGAGTCACCCAGGCGACCAGGATTGTTTGTTTTCTTATTATTCAGTTTTGAGAATTCTTTGTATATTTTGGATAATAGTCCTTTATCAGATGTGTCTTTTGTAAATATTTTTTCCTGATCTTTGGCTTGTCTTTTAATTTCTGAACCTGTCTTTTGCAGAGCAGTTTTTTGATTTTAATAACGTGCAGCTTATTATTTCTTTCATGGATTGTGTCTTTGATGTATCTGAAAAGGCACTACCATACCTGTGGTTATTTAAGTTTTCACCTACGTTATCTCATAGGAATTTTATAGTTTTGGTTTTACATCTAGGCCTGTGATCCATTTTGAGTTAATTTTTATGACAATGTAAGGTCTGTGTCTAGATTCTTTTTTTTTTTTTTGCATGTGAATGTCCAGTTCTTCAGTAACATTTGTTGAAAAGACTGTCTTTGAATTATTGTATTGCCTTTGCTCCTTTGTCAAAGATCAGTTGCTTATATTTTTGGGGTCTGTTTCTGTCCCCTCTGTGTTGTTCCACTGAACAATTTTCTCTTCTTTTGTTAGTACCACACTGTATTCATTACTGTAACTTTATAGGAAGTCTTGAAGCCAGAAGCCAACTGCGTTCTTCAGTATTGATTTGATAACTTTTGGCCTTTTGCAAATTTTGCAGTGAGTTTGTTGATATACGTAAAATAACTTGATGGGATTTTGGTTGAGATTGAGTTGACTCTGTAGGTAAGTTGGGAAGAATTGACATCTTGACAGTACTGAATCTTCCAGTCCATGAACATGATGTATCTGTCCATTTAGTTAGTTTTTTTATTCTATTCACAGAGTTTCATAGTTTTTCTTACATAGCTCTTAGGTATGTGTTGTTACTTTTGTACCGAAGTTTTTCATTTTGGGGGGTGCCAATATATTTTTATTTATTTATTTTTAAAGATTTTATTTCTTTCTTTGACAGAGAGAGAGATCACAGGTAGGCAGGCAGAGAGAGGAGGAAGCAGGCTCTCTGAGGAGCAGAGAGCCAGATGTGGGGCTCGATCCCGGGACCTTGGGATCATGACCTGAGCCGAAGGCAAAGGCTTTAACCCACTGAGCCACCCAGGTGCCCCTATTTTTTTTTTTAAAGATTTTATTTATTTATTTGACAGAGAGAGATCACAGGTAGATAGAGAGGCAGGCAGAGAGAGAAAGGGAAGCAGGCTCCCTGCTGAGCAGAGAGCCTGATGCGGGACTCGATCCCAGGACACTGAGATCATGACCTGAGCCAAAGGCAGTGGCTTAACCCACTGAGCCACCCAGGCGCCCAGGGGGGTGCCAATATTAATGATACTATGTTTTTAATTTTGAATTCCACTTGTTCATTCCTAATACATTCTTAGTATACTTTTGTATAATTAACTGTGTATCCTGCAACCTTGCTATTTATTAGTTCCAGGAGTTTCTTCTTTTGATTTCTTTTGGCAAGGACATTTGGAATGATATTGAAAAGAAGCGGCGAGAGGGGACATCTTTGCCTCATACCTGATCTTAGTGGGAAAGCTTGGAGTTTCTCATCATTAAGTATGATATGAGTTGTAGATTTTTTTGTAGATAATCTTTATGAAGTTCAGAAGGCCTACATCTGTTCCTGTTTATTAGGAGTTTTTATCATGAATGGGTATTAGATTTTGTTGAAAGCTTTTCTTGCATCTCTTGGTAAGATCATGTGATTTTTATTCTTTAATCTGTTTTGATGGGTTTCATAAAACTTCAAAAAAGTTTTCTGATATTCACATTTTCATTGCAATCTAGGGTATGAACCTCATTTTCGTGTGTGTGTGTGAATTTTTGCTTTTGACTCACTATTTTTTCATTTAAGCCATTCGTTCTAACTTAAATGGTTGAGTTTTTGAAAGTCATAGGTCCGTTCTTGAGTTTTTTTTTTTTTTTAAAGATTTTATTTATTTATTTGACAGACAGAGATCACAAGTAGGCAGAGAGGCAGGCAGAGAGGCAGGCAGAGAGAGAGAGAAGGAAGCAGGGTCCCGCTGAGCAGAGAGCCTGATGCGGGGCTCGATCCCAGAACCCTGGGATCATGACCTGAGCTGAAGGCAGAGGCTTAACCCACTGAGCCACCCAGGCACCCCCATTCTTGAGATATTTGGTAAAATTTTTAAAATTCTCTGTATGGAGAGGAGAACAAATAATTTTAAAAAGTTTTGGTGTTGGTTCTTTCAATGATTCTGCCAGTAAAGTGCTGATCATTGTGTTAATTTGCAAAATTTTTTTGTAGGCGTTACGAACAAAGTATGGAATTAGAGATGACATGGTCTTGCCATTTGAGCCGGTGAGTACATAGAAGATTCAGAATAGTTATATCCCTCTCTTTATCATTGAAGAAAGAGCTAGCATTTTCCTTGTAACAAAATTTTATCGTTGGTGAATATAAAAATGAGAGGGAATTTGCGTAAGAGTTTACTTATTTTAATTTGATATCTGCTGTGGCAGTTAGGAGTGAGAAAAAGACCAATCATAAGCATTTTCTTAGCACCTTGCACCTGTAATTTTGGAATAAATGACTTTCTTAGCATCACCAATTTTATAATCACTTATTTTGCTAGTATGGCCAATTTTCAAGCATCTAAAGACAAAATTTTTGCCATATTAGTCATGAATGGCTATGTTTTCATATTAATGCCTGGAGAACAAAAACATTTTAATCACTAGCAATTAACTTTCATGAAGAATCTGGAAGACATCATAAACCAGGACTAAGACCATCATTAAATTTAGTTGTTTACATCATTTTCCTAGTTTCAGAGTTTATTATTTAATTATATGCCAGTGTAGGGTTGTGAGCTGGAGAAGGTGTGTTCTATAGTGCAGGAAGGACAATTTGGGGCTTGGTGCAGAGAATTTGGGTAGTTCCTGTGGAGGAGAGTAGGAGGACAAATTCACAACTGGGTATTAGTCACTGTGATTACCTGATGTGTGGTGCTTCTGTAATGATATATAAAATCTGAAATGACTTCATTAGACCGTAGAGGCAAAAGGATTATGTCCCATGGGGCTGTTTTTGTGTTCATTAAGTGTGAATAAGTTCCTGACATGCTGTTCTTTGCAGGTGCCAATCATTGAAATTCCAGGTTTTGGAAATCTTTCTGCTGTAACCATTTGTGATGCTTTGAAAGTTCAAAGCCAGAATGACCGAGAAAAACTTGCAGAAGCAAAGGAGAAGTTATATCTGAAAGGGTTTTATGATGGTGTAAGTCATAATTTTTAAGTTTTGCTCTGCAATTTTTGTAATGATTTAGAAAAAAATAGAAAAATTCAATATGGTTTCAACCATATACTGATTTGAGAGAGATTTATATGAGACTATGTTCTTCCATTTCCAGATTTATTTTTTAATTATTTAATTTATTTATTTAAAGATTTTATTTATTTAATGAGAGAGAAAAAGAGCACAGGCAGGGAGAGGGGCAGAGGGAGAAAGAGAAGCATGCTTCTGAGCAGGGAGCCCAGCACAGGGATCGATCCCAGAACCCCGTGATCATGACCTAATCCAAAGGCAGACATTTAATGACTGAGCCACCCAGGTGTCCCTCCAGATTCTTTCTTTCTTTCTTTATTTGACAGGCAGAGATCACAAGTAGGCAGAGAGGCAGGCAGAGAGAGAAAGGAGGAAGCAGGCTCCCTGCTGAGCAGAGAGCCCAACGCGGGGCTTGATCCCAGGACCCTGGGATCATGACCTGAACTGAAGGCAGAAGCTTTAACCCACTGAGCCACCCAGGTGCCCCGATATTAAGTAATTTACCTGAGATCAACCAGATAGGTAGCCAGTGGCAGAACTGGTGCTCATACTGGTCAGCTTGGCTCTAGGATTTGTGCCTGCTTGCTCATTTATTTATTTATTTATTTGAGAGAGAGTGAGCTTGGGTGTATGCAAACGGGGTCAGCAGAGGAACAGAGGGAGAGGGAAAGAGTGAATCTTAAGCAGGCTCCACGTGCAGCACAGGGCCCGAGGCAGGGCTCGGTCTTAAAACACTGAGATCATGACCTGAGCTGAAATCAAGAGTCAGACACTCAACTGACTTAGCCAGCCAGGTGCCCCTGGGATTTGTGCTCTTAACCACTGTACCATAATGATCAATAAGTATAATTTCATGATGAATTAAATAGATAAAAAACATTTTGGCATGTTAGAGGGTTGGAAGGTCAAAAAAAGAACTGTGTCTTTTCCATTTAAGCTAGAAGGTATTTCAGAGAGAAACAGGAGTCACATAGCTAGAGATCAGTATGCCACCTAGAAGGGGATTGTGTGGCTTAGATCTGTGACAACAATGGGCAAGCTAGTACTTAGCCCTAGAATTAAATTTCCTCACTACGTAAAAGGCAAAGTTGAAAAACAGGCCTTCCGTAAGGGCCAGGGTTTTTTTTGTTGTTGTTGTTGTTTTAAGATTTTATTTATTTATCTGACAGAGACACAGTGAGAGAGAGAACACAAGCAGGAGGAGTGTGAGAGGGAGAAGCAAACTTTCCGCTAAGCAGGATCAAGCCAATGTGGGGCTTGATCCCAGGACCCTAAGACCATGACCTGAGCTGAAAGCAGGAGCTTAACGACTGAGCCACCCAGGTGTCCCAAGGGCCAGGTTTATCATATGGCCAAGCAAAGGACAATGCTCGCTGGTAGCAGGCATAGTTGGAAACAAGTCTAGATGGGGCTGAGCTGGCTGTACTCAGTTCATTTTCCCAAAGCCTTCAGGAATGAGATGAGTGAGCATATTGAAATTAGCTCCAAATGGAAATCTGAGAAGTGGGAAAGAAGTGAGGACTCCTTCCTAATCATGTTCCTGATTGCTATCCTACTTACACCAAAAGAAAAACAAGTATATTATAAATATTAGTTATCTAAGCTATGGCAGAATAAAAACTTAAGATTATAAGTGTGATAAATTTCACACTAAAAATATCTTGGTTGTGGATGGAAGTAAATTTAGTTAGGAAAAGTTCGGAGGAAACACAAAGCAAATTTTAATCATTTTGTCTGTTTTTTTTTTCCCCCACTTCTCCTCCTTTTAGGTAATGTTGGTGGAAGGATTTAAAGGACAGAAGGTCCAAGATGTAAAGAAGACTATTCAGAAAAACATGATCGACACTGTATGTGATAGGCTATCCTCTCAAGGCTGCTTTAGGAGAAAACCTTTCAGTTAATAGACTTCATGGTGTTAATTAGTACTGAGTTCTATAATAAAGCCTGGAGCTGTTTTAAAGATACATAATTTTAGGGCAGGAAGTAGGAGACTTCTTTAGCAATTCGTTTAACTTCAACATCCCACCTGTAATGTTGATGGCATGTAGACCTGTAAAATTGGCATGTGCAAAGCACAGAGAACTTAATGTTTCCTGGCAGCGGCCATTTGAAATACTGGTAGTTACGGTTCTCTTTGTGTAGTGCTTTACTTTTAACTTCATCCTTTTTCTTCCCCCTCTGTCTTCATTTTTTTGAAATTTTTTTTCTGTTTAGCTACTTAATTTTTTTTAAGATTTTTAATTTATTTATTTGACAGATCACAAGTAGACAGAGAGACAGGCAGAGAGAGTGAGAGGAGGAAGCAGGCTCCCTGCCGAGCAGAGAGCCCAATGCGGGGCTTGATCCCAGGACCCTGAGATCATGACCCGAGCCGAAGGCAGGGGCTTAACCCACTGAGCCACCCAGGCGCCCCTAGCTACTTAATTTTTAAATTAAATTTTGATTTCTGACAGATGTATATGGCCTTAGTACATAGAGACAGTGGTCTGTAAAGCTTATTAAAATAAAAAATACATAAAAAATAAAAAAAATTTCTCTTCTTTGAACAGGCTTACTTTCAACTGTTTCAGTTGTTTATTTTAAAAGAAGTCTGTCTCTCTTAAAGATCTTTAATCTTAGTGCTAGTACAATCATTTTTTAATTTTGTTTTTCAGTTTTAGGCATTAGCCATTGACTTCCTATTGTGGAAACTCAAGATTTAACTCTTCCTTCTACCTTGTGTCTTTCTTTCTAACCTCACTCTTTGTATATACTCTTCTACCTCCTGTCTTCCTAGCCTGGGTGTATTATAACTTTCATGAGAGCAGTAGTCATTGTATACATTTTTGAGGCATCACTGATCCACAATGAAGTGTACAATGAGAACTTTTCTTCCCCAGCTTTTGTTTTCCCCGGCATTAGTAATTGTCTTTTTTTTTGTTTGTTTGTTTTTGTTTTTGTTTTCTCCTTCTTTTATTTTTTATTTTTTTTTTTTAAGATTTTATTTATTTATTTGACAGAGAGAGATCACAAGTAGACAGACAGGCAGACAGAGAGAGAGAGAGGGAAGCAGGCTCGCCGCTGAGCAAAGAGCCCGATGTGGGACTCGATCCCAGGACCCTGAGATCATGACCCGAGCCGAAGGCAGCGGCTTAACCCACTGAGCCACCCAGGCGCCCATGTTTTCTCCTTCTTTTAAAATACAATGATCAATACTCCATCCCCAAACTCTGGCCTGTTTATTTCTTCTCATAATACTTTCACACATCAATATGATGTTGGTTCCATCTTAGAGAAAGTTCTTCCAGAGCCTTCTTGCCTGTTTTAGTCAGGACTGGTTGCTTACTGTCTTGGTGAACAAATGTCATCTGGGAGATTTCTCCACTATTACTAAGAATTTTCTTTGTTTTTTGTTTTTGTTTTTTTTTATTTGGAAGTCTTCTATCCTTGATCCCATCACTGCTGCTTTATTATTTACTTTCTCATTTTGGTGAAGCTCTGCTTCTAGTGGCTTTCCTGAAAAAGCATACCTGGAAGGTAAATTTTTGTGAGCTTCCATATCTGAAATAGCTTTAGTCTGTCTTCATACTTGATTGCGTGGGGACAGGACTTCAGATTGAAAATAATTTTGCTTTAAAATTTAATGGGCATTACCCCAGGTGTTCTTTTTGGTAATGCTGCTGAGAAGTCCAAGATCATTTTGGTAATAACTGATTTTTTGTGACCTGTTTTTTCCCTTCTCTGGAAGCTTGTGGAATCTTCTTTTTCTTCTGGGTATTCTAAAATTTCATGATTTACTTTGGTGTAAGTCAATTTTTATTACTTTTTCTGAGTGCTTGGTGGATTCCTTCAGTTTGGAGACCTTTGTGGTTTAATTTTGGGGGAATTTCTTGACCTTTTCTTTGATTGTTTCATCTCTTTCTGTACTTTATTTTCACTTTCTGAATTCTTTTTATTCAGATACTGGTTCTCTTAGATTTTGGAAATCCTTTTCTTTCTGGCAGAGTCGCTCAGCTTTTTCTTCCTATAAGATTTTGTTTGTTAACTGGGGTTTTTTTTAATCTGCTATTTGTGAGCATGTAGAAAATTGTTTTTCTTAGTATGGAAAATTTCAAATGTATAAAAAGTGGAGAGTAGTTTGATGAATTCCTATATACTATTATTTTTAGAGGATGCTGTTCCTGTTTCATGGATGTGAAATCTTAATCTCTTATTTCTCTGAGAAAAGTTGTTGCTATTTATGAGTGGGTACGAAAAGGTGATCAGAAGCATTTTGCATGTGAGTAGGACTTCACTGGAGAAGATCTAGAAGGGCTGTTTGGCTTTTGGGGAAGCCTTTGTTAGCTTTGATGTTAGTTAGAGCTTCTTGCATTTGTTGGATGCCTCCCAAAAGATTCTTCCAGTTTCTGGCTTAAAAGGTCTGAGCTAACTGAGCATTCTGGGAGTTGAAAAGGTTGCTAGGGGGAATACCAATTCCCAATGTACTGACTTTCCAGTTAGTTCATCTATTCCCACTGTGATAGCTGTGCCCTCAACTTTGTTTTTGGTTGAGTCATTCTCTCCTCCTCTGCAGAGAAGAAACCTTCATTGTTCTGCTGGCATAGGGTAGAGCAGTTGTGAGTCTGTATCGTGTGGGATTAGGGTGTCTGGGGCTCTAACCTCTTCTTTAAAAACTTCAGTTAGTTTCCTATTTTCAGCCTCATATTGCCTCCACTTCCAGAACCATCTTATACTACAAATTGTTGAGTTTTTTTGGAGGTTCTGCAATGCAAATTGGATTGCTTTTCACCTTCTCTAGTGCTGGTTTAGGATTCAGCTAGCTTTCCTCAACCTGCTAATGCAGTTGTTGTTCATCCTGGTTTTTAGTTTCCAAAAGTTGGTTGATATTATTTCTTCTTCTGTTCTTTTGTATCTGTAAATTCATGCCATTGGAAAAAAGAAAAGCCTTCCTTATTGTCATTTTGCTGGAATTTTGAGAGGTAGTAGTGTTAAATGTCTGTTTTTAATTTATCATCTTTAAAAAGTCCTCACTATTTAACAGTATGAAGAATTAAATTAAAAACACAGAAAAATGAATCATTTTATGAATAATAATGTTGGATTTATTTATTTATTTATTTAAAAGATTTTATTTATTTATTTGACAGAGAGAGTTCGCAAGTAGGCAGAGAGGCAGGCAGAGAGAGTGAGAGGGAAGCAGGCTCCCTGCCGAGCAGAGAGCCTGATGCGGGACTCGATCTCAGGACCCTGAGATCATGACCTGAGCCGAAGGCAGCGGCTTAAACCACTGAGCCACCCAGGCGCCCTGTTGGATTTATTTTTAAAAATACGCTTAAAAGTTTGAGAACATAATATGTTAAGGTAATATGTTAACGTAATATGTTGAGGTACTTATATTTGGTAAATAATTAAATTCATGGTTAGTTTACTAGTGAGCACTTTTCATGACACTATAAATCTTTAACAATAATATTTTCCATGTTTAATCTCTGCACCTTTTTTTTTTTAAAGCAGTGGTTCCATGCATTTAATTTCATTTTTTTTTACATTTTTATTCTAACAAGGATAAAAGGCTTCCATAGGCAATCTGACCTTCAAAC
The DNA here is from genome assembly GCF_922984935.1 of Meles meles. Taxonomy (NCBI): domain Eukaryota; kingdom Metazoa; phylum Chordata; class Mammalia; order Carnivora; family Mustelidae; genus Meles; species Meles meles. Next base: position 100,302,186 of record NC_060068.1, read on the forward strand.
CATAGAATTAGAGACTATTGAACATCTTTCACATTCCACTGAAAAGGAATAATCTAATAATCTATAAGAAAGATGATCTGTTGACAAAGATGCTCACCTTTTCAAAAGCAAATGTGTAGAAAGAAAGGTAGATAACTTCTGCTGAGAAGAGGGAAGACATAATGAAAATGTGGGGTTTTGGTTATTGGTATAACATTTTTTTTTTGAAGTTGTTTTTATTATTGCTGAGGAATAGAGATTGACTTGACATAACACCTGATATATTTTTGTTTGCTTTTGTGTAGGGAGATGCATTTATTTACATGGAACCGGAGAAACAAGTTATATCCAGATCCTCAGATGAATGTGTTGTGGCCCTGTGTGATCAGTGGTTAGTCTCTCTCATAGCAAGAAATTTCCTCCAGTCACTTTATTTATCCTTTTGACTTTTATTATTATTATTTTTTTAATCAATCTTTCCTCTCCCAAGGTACTTGGATTATGGTGAAGAGAACTGGAAAAAACAGACATCTCAGTGCTTGAAGGGCCTGGAAACGTAAGAAAGAAAGGGAAAAAGTGATGAGGGAAGGAAGAGGAGATGAGAAACATGGAAGACAGTGAAAGTAAAGAAATGCGCTTTATCTTTTACTCTCTCCAGATTCTGTGAGGAGACCAGGAGGAATTTTGAAGCTACCTTAGGTTGGCTACAAGAGCATGCTTGCTCGAGAACTTACGGTTTAGGTAACGCATACTTCAAATTCTTCTGTTTGAATGACTTTGCCAATTACACAGCAAATTAACACTTTTACCTTGTCTCCCTCTTTTGTATTATTAACCCAGATAGCTTTATGGATTTTTTTTTAAAGATTTTATTTATTTATTTGATAGAGATCACAAGTAGGCAGAGAGGCAGGCAGAGAGAGAGGGAAGCAGGCTCCCTGCTGAGCAGAGAGCCCGAAGTGGGGCTCCATCCCAGGATCCTGGGTTCATGACCTGAGCCGAAGGCAGAGGACTTAACCCACTGAGCCACCCAGGCGCCCCTATGGATTTTTTTTTTTTTAAAGTTTCCAGTGCTTCAGCCGTTTGGTTTTTTATGTACTGGTTTATTAATTATTCAAGCAAATTTAAGACCTTCTTAAAGAGCTTTGTAAATGCCATATGCCTTAAAAATGTGGATTCTTTAGATGACGTGTCTCTTGAGTTCCTCATGCATTAATTTTTTTTTCTTTTTATCTTGCAGGTACCCGTCTGCCCTGGGATGAGCAGTGGCTGATTGAATCGCTCTCTGATTCCACTATTTACATGGCATTTTACACAGTTGCGCACCTGCTGCAGGGGGGGAACCTGCGTGGACAGGCAGAGTCTCCGCTGGGCATCAGGTTGGTAAATGGATGAGGCAAAGTAGCGTAGTTTGTTAGCAAGAGATACGATTTTTTGATATACACATTGAAAGTTCTTTTTTTTTTTTTTAATTTAGTTTTCATCAGAATTCCTTTAGCAGAGTTTTGTTACGATGGTTTTGTTTTTTTGCTGCTGCACTGAGAAAAAGTAATAAATAGCTCCTCTGTTATCGTTACTATTCTTTATTCTTATTGAAGTCTTTTGTCATCATTTGTTAGTGTAGCTATATTAAGGGATTCCTACTTCATGATTAGATGAATATTTTGATTCTTCAAAATTATCTGTATATTTTGTTGTTTGTTTTATTTTTAATACAGACCGCAACAGATGACCAAGGAGGTTTGGGATTATGTTTTCTTCAAGGAGGCTCCATTTCCCAAGACTCAGATTCCAAAGGAAAAATTAGATCAGTTAAAGCAGGAATTTGAGTTCTGGTATCCTGTGGATCTCCGAGTGTCTGGCAAGGATCTTGTTCCTAATCATCTTTCATATTACCTTTATAATCATGTGGCTATGTGGCCAGAACAAAGGTGAGTTGAATTTAGTCTGAAAAAGGTTTCAGATTAAATTTATGCCTTGTGATGTCAAATATTTAAGAAGTTACTCTGCAGGGCGCCTGGGTGGCTCAGTGGTTTAAGCCGCTGCCTTCGGCTCAGGTCATGATCTCAGGGTCCTGGGATCGAGCCCCGCATCGGGCTCTCTGCTCGGCAGGGAGCCTGCTTCCCTCTCACTCTCTCTGCCTGACTCTCTGCCTATTTGTGATCTCTGTCTCTCAAATAAATAAATAAAATCTTTAAAAAAAAAAAAAAGAAGTTACTCTGCAAGGCATAGTTAGGTTTGCCAGTTGCCATCTTTTTCTTCTGTTGAACATATAAATGAAGCAGAAAGTACGCCTTCTCCTCTCTGTCATCCAGAAATCCTCATATTTACCTTGGGCTCACCAAAGCACATCACATTTCAGGTACCTTGACAGCCTTTCAGTACTTTACTTGACCTGTTTTGTGACTCTTTGACCTCTTACATGCAGAAATAAAGGTGGTTCAAGACAGAGCCTAGAATGTTAGAATTGGAAGAAAATCCCTTTAGAGCTGAGAGCCGCAAGATTACAGCATTAGTTGGTAGTGATGTTCTTTTTTTCTTTTTCCTTTGAGAGAGAGTATGGAGGAGAGGGGCAGAGGGAGAGGAAGTGAGAGAATGTTCAACAGGCTCCACACTCAGCACAGAGACTGACACAAGGTTCAGTCCAATGATCCTGAGATTATGACCTGAGCCACAACCAAGAGTCGGACACTTAATTGACTGAGCCACCCAGGTGTCCCTGGTAGTGGTATTTTAAGTAGAGTCTGACTCTAAGTATCATTTTCAATCCTGGGTGCTCAAAAGTAATACTTCTGTCATCTTCCCTCTTGATCCAAATATGTCTCTGTGCCTTTCCTTTAGTCTCTCAAGTAGCCAAGGAAACAGACGCCTCCCTCTGTTTAAATTTTATTTCATATCACCAGAACAATCTCATGTGACTTCCTATATTTAGAATGAGATTGCATTTTCTTTCTCAAGAATAAGAGGAAGATTTTGAAGTAGAGGAATAAAATAAATCTTATGTTATCCAATTATTTTGTTGTTATGGTTTAAAATGTATTTTTGGGGGCGCCGGGGTGGCTCAGTGGGTTGGGCCTCTGCCTTCGGCTCAGGTCATGATCCCAGGTCCTGGGATCGAGCCTGACATCGGGCTCTCTGCTCGGCGGGGAGCCTGCTTCCTCCTCTCTCTCTCTCTGCCTGCCTCTGCCTACTTGTGATCTCTGTCTGTCAAATAAATAAAAATTAAAAAAAAATGTTTAAAATGTATTTTTGGAGAAATTGGATATCTCAGAAGTACTTGTTGGGAATATAGTTGAGTGTTAATCCCTTTGCATCAAGTTTTTGAACATGTATTAGATTTTATAAATTATAGGTAAGTAATAATGTCAAGTGTTTGTAAGTAATAATTATCAGTAACACCTGGCACTGTTCTAATCACTTATAACAACTCATTTCATTTTCGTTACAACTTTTCCAGGAAGTTTTGTAATATCCTCATTTTACAGACAAAGAGCCTTATTGAGGCCTAGAGAGCTCAAATAATTCACCCTGAGTTACCCAGCAATAGCACAAACCCTACAGCCTGTCTCCAGGACTCTTGTTCTCAACCACTATCCTCGCATAATCTCATTGCTAGAATGAATGAGTGGTACTTACATAGTTCAAAAATTCAAACAGTTCATTAAAAAAAAAAAAAAGGGAACTTTTACCCTTGCCCCCACATCACTCTACTTCCCATAGGTAATCCCTGCCACTGCTTTCTTATGATTTCTTCTGGATGACATGTTTATGAATAAACTAGCATCAGATTATTTATTTATTTAAGGAATCTCTGCACCCAGCGTGGGTCTTGAACTCAAAATCCAAAGACCGTTACTTGCTCTTCGGACTGAGCTAGCCAGGCACCCCATGCTTATTTATTTATTTATTTTTAAAATATTTATTTATTTGACAGAGATCACAAGTAGGCAGAGAGGCAGGCAGAGAGAGAGGGCGAAGCAGGCTCTCCGCTGAGCAGAGAGCCCGATGCGAGGCTCGATCCCAGGACCCTGAGATCATGACCTGAGCCAAAGGCAGAGGCTTTAACCCCCTGAGCCACCCAGGTGCCCCTTATTTTTTAATCATACAAAGATACCACACTGTGGGCACTTTTTTCCCCCATATAACAGTTTGCTTCTAAGATCTATTTATATCCACATATGTAGCCCTTTCCTATATTTTTAAAATATCTGTTACATAGTATTTCAGTGTATGCCTGTGCCATAGTTTATGTAACCAGCCCTTTACTAATGGGCACTTCTTGTTTTCATTTGTTTCCTATTAAGAGCAGGACTGAGTACATTTGTACATTTGTCTTACCAAACTGTTATAAAGCTTTCAACATTCACCTCAACTTCTTAAGCTTAGACTCAAACCTTAAAGTTTTATTTTCTGTCTTTAAACATTTACCTCTAAAGTGACAAATGGCCTGCTGCTGTGAGAGCAAATGGACATCTCCTCCTCAACTCGGAGAAGGTAAGAAAGTTTAAAATTATGCTGAGGGCTTTGCAGATGTAGGAAGTTGTACATTTTAAAGAAATAGAGAGTGTAAAAATCAGTGTTAATCTTCCATTTAAAATGTTTAGGACTACCAGCATAAATGAGGGAGTAAGTGGAGTAAATAGTATTAATGGAGGGGAGGAACTGGGAAAACTTACCCATTTTAACATTTGTAGTTAGAATGGTAGAAGGTGATACGAATTGTGACTGGAGGAGACAAAGAGAGATGTAAGAAATATAAAAATACGGGCTCCTCAGTGGCTCAGTGGGTTAGGCCTCTGCCTTCGGCTCAGGTCATGATCTCAGGATCCTGGGATCAAGTCTCGTGTAGGGCTCTCTGCTCAGAGAGGAGACTGCTTCCCCTGTCTCTCTGCCTGCCTCTCTGTCTACTTGTGATCTCTCTCTGTGTGTCAAATAAATAAATAAAAATCTTTAAAAAAAAATCTTTAAAAAAAGAAAAAAAATATATAAATCCTATGTTGTGACCCTAGAATATCTTTCTCATTAAGTTGAGAAAATACTTGGTGGGATTTGTTTTCTGCTGTGATCAGCTACTGAATTAAAATAATAAAATTTTGGAATTTGTAGGATTCTTAACTGTTATTTAATGCTTCTTCCAGGCAGTATAACATATATCTCTCTATACTACTACTGCTTCTGCTATTGTTAAAACTACTAATATATATGATTTTTTTATAGGCTATAAAAGACTTTATCTCATTAATCAGTGTCTTCAAACCCCATGACAAAGCCATTGCTTGCCCCTATGATGCTTTTGTGCACATTTGAAAAGGGTACCCCTCCTCACATAAACAAAAAATTGCCATGTTATTTATTTCTTAGAATATTTGTAACAAGTTGATTTTGTTACCATCAGTGCATTTTGCTACAACTGATGGAATATTAATTGGAAAAGAGTATTCTTTGCTATAAATGTCTGTCATAATGAAAATAGGTGTCGATTTAAACAAATAGTAGATGGTATGAATTGCAAAATGAAACATCATTTTTAACTGGTGCCCTAATATTGAAAGGGAATATAGAAGTTCATTTAAAATAATCTCTGGGGGCGCCTGGGTGGCTCAGTGGGTTAAAGCCTCTGCCTTTCGCTCGGGTCATGATCCCAGGGTCCTGGGATCGAGCCCCGCATCGGGCTCTTTGCTTGGCAGGGAGCCTGCTTCCTCCTCTCTCTCTCTCTGCCTGCCTCTCTACCTACTTGTGATTTCTATCTGTCAAATAAATAAAATCTTTAAAAAAAAAATAAATAAATAAAAAATAATCTCTGTATTAGACTGAAAAACAGCTCTTTGATTAGAAGCGTGTTTGATCCACAAGGACTTTTGATTATCAAATTCATTTTTTACTTTGTAAGGCGAAGTGGAACTATATATGTATTTACATGTATGTATATATGTGTATAAGTATAAATTGTGTTATAATGTGATATTTTCTTTGGTCTCAAAGTTGTCATACTGTACATTGTACTGTTTTTATTAGAACTAGATACTTCATTGCGGTGTGGTAGAAGACTAGATTATAACCTCTCTTTGGTATCAGCAAAGTTCTGTTAAAGACAACAAATGCTTTTTTTTTTCCCCCCTTAAGATTTTATGTATTTGAGAGAGCGATGCCAAGAGAGAGAGCTAGAGGGAGCAAGAGCGCACAGCAGAGAGAAAAAAGTTGGGGGGGGGAGCAGGCTTCCTGCTGAGCAGGGAGCCCTATGTGGGACTTAATCCCAGGTCTCTGGGATCATGACCTGACCTGAAGGCAGATACTTAACTGCCTGAGCCACCAGATACCCCAAAGACAACAAATTCTTAAATAGTAAAGATTGGCAGACTGTGCACAGTGTTTCCTTAAATGTGGTGCCCTCAGGTAGAGCTCGACTTGAAACAACCACTTGTTTTAAATGACACTAGTGAAGTTCCCTAAAACCCTAACTCTGACGTCATATGCCAGTCCATTTGTGTCTCAATGATTCTAATTGCTCTAAAGCTCTTCTTTATGACCCCTGAAATGTTCCAGAGATACAGTGGAATCATTATACATGTCTAAACTGATTCCTAGGGGTCAGTATAATCTACTGGAAAGAGTAGTGCATTTAATACCAGACTGGAGACCCTGTCCTAGCTCCGTCCCTGCCTAGCTGAGTGACCCAAACAAGTCACTGTGTTAACTGGATTTCAGTGTCCACCTCTGTAAAATTAGTGCAAGATATCTTTTCCTTTTTCTATTTTTTTTTTGTCTTTATCTGATTGTGGCTAACCTACTTACTTTGATTTGGCTGATTTGGTTTATTTTATTTATACATATTCTTAATAATACTTGATCGTTGACTTTCTATTTCAGATGTCCAAGTCCACAGGCAACTTCCTTACTTTGACCCAAGCAATCGACAAATTTTCAGCCGATGGTGAGTATACTTTTTTATTATTGCTCGTATATAGGGTCTGATTCTTTCCAGATTATAGGAGGCAAATTAAAATTATTATTTCAGTTTTATTGCTCTTTTCTTTTGCTTTTTCCAGTATTTTAAAATACTGTAGTTTTCTTTGTGTATAAGCATCATAAGAATTGCCGATGTGATCTGTTTAGGAACACATTCAAGCTAAGATTATTAGAATCTTTTTAAAAAAGAAACTCACTGTAATTGCTGTCTGGCTTGTTTCTAATTTCTTACTACTTATAAGGTTAAAGGGTTGGTTTGTAGAGATGATGATTATGAAGCTTTTGCAACGTATTTCCTTCATACATGATATACATATAGGGGACTTGAACCTGGAGCATTCATTTTTTTTCAGAAATATTTTCTCCTTGGCCTTAGTACTATTCCATTTCATCATTACTTTTTCAAGGGAGGAGATGCACTGTCTGACCTGTAGGAACCCTTGGGGCGCCTGGGTGGCTCAGTGGGTTAAAGCCTCTGCCTTCGGCTCAGGTCATGATCCCAGAGTCCTGGGATTGAGCCCCGCATCGGGCTCTCTCTCTGCTCAGCGGGGAGCCTGCCTCCTTCTCTCTCTCTCTGCCTGCCTCTCTGCCTACTTGTGATCTCTGTCTGTCAAATAAATAAGTAAAATCTAAAAAAAAAAAAAGGAACCCTTGATTGCTTTGGTCCTCATGGCATGTCTTTTTACTGATCCTGGCTAGCACAGTTTGAGGCCATGCTGAAGGGATTGGGAAAGAGCTAACCTAACTAACTTTAAAAACAGCGTTTTGACTGGGCACTGTAAGAACTACACACAAATACTGTAATTAGTAAAACTGTTTCTTACATGAGGTGTAGGTCAGTGATTCTGAAACTAATTTTTTGTTTTTACTGGGATTGAACAAATAAATCTATTGTAGATGAGAGCTCACTGTTAAAAAGATACAGATAATAAAGGGGGAATGCTAGACTGTACCCTATGGTGTTGGATTGGAATTGGCAATTTCCAAAGGTTTTAATTTTATATATAGACAGAGTGATGTAAAAATAAATATAGATATGTGTGGTTGGTTAGTATACATGCATACATATCCCTAGCCATGTCTGCCGAGAAGGCTTATGAGCAGTGACACACTAGTAACAGGGACACATCTGGCATTTAGATCTTGGTCTCCAATAAATGGAACTCAGGTGCCTGAGAGAAGTGATTGGTTGGCGGGCTGGAGTAGGAAAAATACAAGATGAGCATGAAACATCTTAAGGTGCCAGAAAATAAGGAAATGTTTCAGTAAGGATGAGGACATATGCAAGGACACAGATTTATTTAAGACAGAAGATTGTGGCACTATCAAATCATCCTAAATAACCCAGAAATCTGTCTGAAGGCTAGCAGAACAAACTCCACAACTAAAGACAGAGAAGAGGCTATACTGAAGAAGGTAGGAGGTGCCGAGATATGGTTTGAGAGAGAAACAGGTCATGGCCACTAAACGGTGCAGGGGTGAGGGTGGGGGGGGGGGGGCAGGTGTGGAGGTAGGAGCAGTTGCAGAGAAGGGCATATGACAAACTAGTTCACAGGGGAGTGCATGGGGAAAACAAATCCCCATAGTAATCAGCTTGGAAAGTGAGAGGGCCTGGATTTCATGAGTTCTTGAAACCAGTGGCGCTTAAAGCCTGGAGTTTTAAGGGTCACTGAGCTTGAAGGACATTGGGACTGCTCTTGGAGAGAAGGCTGGCAAACATGGTGTAGACATACAGCATGGAAGGTGATCTGAAGAGTGCCTGGAACATACAGTAGGGAGGTTCGTTGCTCATCTCAGAGCATGTCACAGAGAGGCTGTGTTCACTGAGAGACCCCTCTAGGAACAAAGGAATTGGCAGGCTCCATTTCCCTTCCCCACCCCTTAGCATATGCGTAGGGCCCCCTGCTGGAAGCAGCACAATGCTAACACTTGCCATCTAACTTGCTTACACCAAGTCCCACCCCTCCGTGCTCTGGTAAAACCACTCCTCCCAGTCATGCTTGCCTCAGTCCCAGCTTGGTGGGCTCCCTTCCCCAGAAGTCCAGCTCAAACCCCTGCCCACACTGTGTTTCTCAACCTAAGAGTTTGATGTAGCCTTGGTTCTGGCAGTGACAGATCTCATTTCACAAGCAGGCCAGAGCACACCTAGTTAAAATGCCACCACTTTCAGGCCAGGGACCAAATTGCTCACAATCAGCAAAGAGAGCCTTAGCAAACCACTGGTCTGAAGGATAAAGTGGTCAGGAGAAAACAGCATATGTAGCACATTGGAGACCGTCCTAGGAGTGCCAGGCCCTGGGGAATGGGATACTAAGCAGTAGGGTACTACAGAACCTCCTCATCATAAGGCCATCACCCTCAAGAACAGGAGACATAGCTGACTTTCCTAACATAGGCACAGAGATTTAGACAACATGAGAAGAGAGAGAAACTTGTCCCAAATGAAAGAACAGGACAAAGCCACGGCTGGAGATCTAAGTGAAACAGATAGAAGTCACATGCGTGATAGAGAATTTGAAGCAGTGGTCATAAGGATACTCACTGGACTTGAGAAGAGAGTGGAGGATCCTCCTGAGACCGTTAACACAGAGATAAGGAATAACATAACAGAGAAAGGGCTCAATAGACAAAATGAGAAAGGTGCTTGATGGAATGAACAGCAGGTTGGAAGAAGCAGAAAAATGAGTTAATGGCCTAGAAGACAGAGTAATGGAAAGTAATTAAACTGAACAAAAGAGAAAAAAAGAATTATGCAAAATGAGAACAGACTTAGGAAACTCCGTGGCTCCATCAAACGTTAATAACATTTGTATTTTTTTTTTTAAGATTTTATTTATTTATTTGACAGACAGAGATCACAAGTAGGCAGAGAGGCAGGCAGAGAGAGGTGGGGGAAGCAGACTCCCTGCCGAACAGAGCCTGAAGCGGGACTAGATCCCAGGACCCTGAGATCATGACCTGAGCTGAAGGCAGCAGCTTAACCCACTGAGCCACCCAGGCACCCAATAACATTTGTATTTTAAAATAAGAATGGCATGGGGCTTGAACTCACAACCCTGAGATCAAGAGTTGCATGCTCTGCCAGCAGAGCCAGCCAGTTGCTCTTATAAGAGACTCATTTTAGACCTTAAGACACCTGCAGATCGAAAGTGAGAGGATGGAGAAACATATGTCATGCAAATGGATGTCAAAGGAAAGTCAGAGTAGCAATTCTTATATCGGACAAAATAGATTTTATTATTTTTTTAATAGGTTTTTTTTTTAAAGATTCCATTTATTTATTTGACAGATAGAGATCACAAGTAGGCAGAGAGGCAGGCAGAGAGAGAGGAGGAAGCAGGCTCCCTGCTGAACAGAGAGCCTGATGCGTGGCTTGATCCCAGGACTCTGGGATCATGACCTGAGCCGAAGGCAAAGGCCTTAACCCACTGAGCCACCCAGGTGCCCCCCCGGACAAAATAGATTTTAAAACAAAGACTGTAACAAGAGTTAAAGAAGGATGCCATATAATAATATAATAAAGGGGACAGTCCAACAAGAAAATGTAAGAATTGTAAATATTTGTGCACCCAAATACATAAAACAGCTAGTAACAAACATAAAGGAACTGTTGATAATACGCTGTAGTAGTAGAGGACTTTCACACCCACTTATATCAATGGACAGATCATCTAAACAAAAAATCCACAAGGAAACAATGGCTTTGAATGACACGCTGGAACAGTTGGATTTAACAGATATATTCAGAACATTTCTGTTCTAAAGCAGCACAATACACATTCTTTTCAAGTGTACATGGAATATTCTCCAGAATAGATCACATATTACGCCACAAAGAAAGCCTCCATGAATTTAAAAATATCGAAGTTGGGGTGCCTGGGTGGCTCAGTCATTAAGTGTCTGCCTTTGGCTCATGTCATGATCCCAGAGTCCTGGGATCAAGCCCCACATCGGGCTCTTTGCCTAGCAGCGAGCCTGCTTCCCTCTTCTCACTCTGCCTGCCTCTCTACCTACTTGTGATCTCTCTCTGTCAAATAAATGAATAAAATCTTAAAAAAAAAAAAAACAAGAAAAATCTGGGGCGCCTGGGTGGCTCAGTCAGTTAAAGTGACTGCCTTCGGCTCAGATCATGATCCCAGGGCCCTGGGATCGAGCCCCATGTTGGGCTCCCTGCTGAGCAGAGAGCCTGCTTCTCCCACTCTCTCTGCCTGCTGTTCTACATACTTGGTCTCTCTCTCTGTCAAATAAATAAATAAAATCTTAAAAAGAAAAAAGCAGCAAGAAAAATCTCCCATAACCAACTTGACCTTACAGCTAAAGGAGCTAGAAAAAGAAAAACAAACAAAACCTAAAACCAGCAAAAGAAAAGAAAAAATAAATATTAGAACAGAAATTAATGATACATAAACTAAAAAAACAGTAGAACAGATAATGAAACCAGGAGCTGGTTCTTTGAAAAAAAAAAATCAATAAAATTGATAAACCTCTGTCAGGCTCATCAAAAAAAGAGAAAAGGCCCAAATAAAATCACAAATGAGAGAGGAAAAATAAGAACAAACACCAGAAACAATTAGAATATTATGAAAAACTGTATGCCGACAAATTGGATAACCTAAAAGAAATGGATAAATTCCTACAAACATATAACTTCCCCAAACTGAAACAAGAAGAAATAGAATATTTGAATAGACTGATTACCAGCAAAGAAATTGAATTCAATAATCAAAAAACTCCCAACAAGCATTAAGTCCAGAACAAGATGTCTTCATGGGTAAATTCTACCAAATATTGATTGATTGATTGACTCATCAATTTTATTTTTAAGTGACCTCTGTACCCAGTATGGAGCTCAAACTGAGAATCCTGAGATCAAGAGGCACATGCTCCACTGGCTGAGCCAGCCAGGTGCCCCTCTACCAAACATTTAAAGAAGAGTTAATACCTATTCTTCTTACACTGTTATGAAAAATAGAGAAGGCAGAACATCTTCCAAATTTATTCCATAAGGCCAACTTTAGTCTGATACCAAAACCAGATAAAAACACCACAAAAAAGAGAATGAAAGGCCAGTATCTCTTGATGAATATAGATGCAAAAGTCCTCAACAAAATTTGGCAAACTGATTCCAACAATATAGTAAAAAAAAAAAAAAAATTCACCATGATCAAGCGGGATTTATTCCTGGGTTGCAAGATTGGTTCAGTATTCACAAATCAATCAACATGATATATCAGTAAGAGAAAGGGTAAGAACCATATGATTGTTTCAGTAGATGCAGAAAAAGCATTTGACAAAGTACAATATCCATTCATGATAAAAACTTTGAACAAAGTATGTTTAGAGGGAACATACCTCCACATAATAAAGGTCTTAAATTAAAAATTCACAGCTGACATCATCCTTAATGGTGAAAAGCTGAGAGCCTTTCCCTATAAGGTCAGAAATTATACAAGGATGTCCACTCTCACTACTTTGATTCAATAGAGTACTGGAAGTCCTAGCCACAGCAGCCACACAACTTGTAGATGACGTGGTACTACATATAGACAACCTGAAAGACTCCACCAAGAAACTGCTAGAACTGATACACAAAGTAAAGTCTCAGGATACAAAATATATGTACAGAAGTCTGTTGTGTTTCTATATACCAGTAATGAACCAGCGGAAAGAGAAGTTAAGAAAACAATCTCATTTACAATTGCACCCAAAATAATAAGATACCTAGGAATAAACCTAACCAAAGAAGTAGGAGACCTGTACTCTGAAAACTATAAAACACTGATGAAGGAAATTGAAGACTGCAGAAGGAAATGGAAAGATATTCCATGCTCATAGATTGGAAATCTACACATTTAGTGCGTTCCGTATCAAAACACCAACAGCATTTTTCACAGAGCTAGAAAAAACAATCCTAAAGTTTCTATATAGCCACAAAAGACCCCTCAGTGCCCAAAACAGCCTTGAAAAAAGCAAAGGTGGAGGCATCACAATTCTGGACTTCAAGTTCTATTACAGAGCTTACAGAGTAATCAAAAGATCATGGTACTGGCACAAAAATAAGTATATAGATCGATGGAAAAGAATAGAAAACCCAGAAATGAATGCAACATTATATGGTCATTTAATTTTCTACAAGGCAAGAAAGACTATCCAGTGGGAAAAAGACAACCTCTTAAACAAATGGTGTTGGGAAAATTGAATAGCAGCATGCAAAAGAATGAAACTGCACCACTTTCTTACACCATACACAAAAATAAATTCAAAGTGGACTAAAGACCTAAATGTGAGATCTTGGATCATGAAAATCTTAGAAAAGAGCATAGGCAGTAATTTCTCTGACATTGGTCATAGCAAATTTTTTCTAGATAGATTCCCCCAAGCAAGAGAAACAAAAATAAACTATTGGAACTGCATCAAAATAAAAATAAAAAGCTTCTGCACAAAGAAGGAAACAATCCAGAAAACTAAATGGTAACCTACAGAATGGGACAAGATATTTGCTAATCATATACCTAATAAAGGGTTAATATCCAAAATACATAAAGAACCTATAGAACTCAACACCAAGAAATAAATAATCCAGTTAGAAAATGGGCAAAAAATATGAACACACGTTGCTTCAAAGAAAACATCCAGATGGCCAACAGACACATGAAGAGATGCTCACCATCACTTATCATCAGGGAAATGCAAATCAAAACAATGAGATATCACCTACACCTGTCAGAATGGCTAAAATCAAAACACAAGGAACAACAGGTGTTGGTGAGGATGTGGAGAAAAAGGTACCCTTGTACACTGTTGGTGGGAACGGAAAGTGGTGCAACCACTGTGAAAAACAGTATGGAGGGTCCTCGAAAGTTAAAAATCGAACTACTGTATGATCCAGTAATCACGTTACTGGGTATTTACCAAAAAAAACGTAAAAACACTAAATTTGAAGGGATACATGCACCCCTATATTTATAGCAGCATTGTTTACAATAGCCAAGGTAATGGTAGCAGTCCAGGTGTCCATCGACTGATGAATGGATAAAAAAGATGTATGTATACACACATGCACACTGGAACATTTTTCAGCCATAAAAAGAATGAAATCTTGCCATTTGCAACCCTGTGGATAGAGCTAGGGAGTATAATACTAAGTGAAGTAAGTCAGAGAAAGACAATTACCATATGATTTTATTCATGTGGAATTTAAGAAACAAATCAGATGACTATATGACAGGGGAGGGGACTGTGGAAAATGAGAGGGGAAAAGAAGACATAAGAGACTCTTTTTTTTTTTTAATTTTTATTTATTTATTTGACAGAGAGAGAGATCACAAGTAGGCAGAGAGGCAGGCAGAGAGAGAGGAGGAAGCAGGCTCCCCGCGGAGCAGAGAGCCCGATGCGGGGCTCGATCCCAGGACCCTGAGATCATGACCTGAGCCGAAGGCAGTGGCTTAATCCACTGAGCCACCCAGGCGCCCCGACATAAGAGACTCTTAACGATGGAGAACAAACTGATGGTTACCAGAGGGGAGTGGGTGAGGGAATGGGCAAAATAGATGATGTGGATTAAGGAATGTACTTGTTGTGATAAGCACTCAGTGACTTTAAAAAAAAAAAAGGTACAGGAGCTAACTGGAAGGAGTTCTCAATTATCCAAGCTAGAACAATTTAAGGAATAAATGGTAGTGTTGGATTGTAACCCAGTGAATAGGTTGAATATTTGTGAGTTCATACTGATCTAAATAATAGTTGAATACATGAATAAATGGGGGTGTGTAGGGACAGCTTTTCCTTTCAGAAGAATTCATATTAATAAATGTATGAAGATTGACTGAAATACAAAATCACCATTAGGCAGAAATCACAAATAATTGTTACAGGCAAGATCTGCCAATGGTTGCCAAAATCAATGGGTGTATGTTTCTGGAAGAAACAAGATGTTTGTATATTCTCAGAGTATTGCTGCCAAGATTTTTTTTAATCACAGAAGGAAAAACTGTTCACAGTTGAGAAAACTTGACAGACTACCTAAGTGACGAAAGCTTGCAACACCAGTAATAAGTCATATCAATGTCATGCACCTCCCTGATAGTGATGTCCTGAGAGGACACACAGCATCACTTTAGTGATATTCTTGCCGGAGGTTCATAGGCTCAGTCCCTCATGAGAAAACATGAGACAAACCAAGTTTGGAGAAATTCTGTTAAATAACTGACCAGTACTCCTCAAAAATGTCAAGATCATGAAAGACAAAGACTGAGGAACTGTCACAGATTTGAGGAGACCAAGAAGATAAAATGATTAAATGCAACGTAGTTTTCTGGATTGGATCCTGCAACAGAAATAGGAATTAGAAGAGAAACTGGTGAAATTTGAATGAGGTCTATAGTTTAGTTAATAGTATTGTACTAATGTTAGTTTCTGGTTTTGAAACCATGGTTATGTAAGTTGTTAACATTAGAGAAGACTATTAAATCATTTATGTCTATTTTCTTGCTGTCTTTGGACCTTTTCTTTACAAAATTATTTCAAGTAAAAACATATGAAATGTTTTGAGCTTCTTGCGTATTGTAAAGCATATTTAATCCATCCATAACTTAATGGAGTTAACTTACATGTACATAACTTACATGTTCTCATCTCCCCCCCTTAGGCGCAGATGGTAGAAAACAATACACTCTTCTTAACTTTTCCTTTATCACTTAACAGTTCATATTTGAGATCACTCCATATTGAAATGTAAAGAGTTTTCCACACTCATTTGCCCTAATATAGTGTCCCTTTGTAAGGGTGTCTTGTAATTTAATTAGGCTCTTATTAATGTTTTTTTTTCCAATATTTTAGAATGGAAGATTTTGGTTACAAAAGTACAATTTTCTTAGAAAACTTAGCAGTACCTGCTTTTAGAAAGAAGAAATTAAATACATTTTTGTATATGTAAAGCACCAGCCTGTTCTCTCATGCATTAAAATATTTTGCTGTCTCTAAATGAGGCTGAGATGTTGATAGGGATCTGTATTTACAGTTTATCATTTTCTTACTCTCCTTCATTCAGGACCACTTTATCTCATTAACTCAACCAGTTGCCTGGAAGAAACACATTTTGATGCTAAGTGTATGCAAATCAATACATAGGTGATTCTCAGATTTGAACAACTCTGTGGATCCTACTTTTGGTGGCTCTTATTTTTGTTGTTGATCCATGGCAGTCTTGTAAAGCATCTGTTATTTCTTAATTTTGATGTAGGTTTTACAGTATACCTGGTTGGACACATTGTTGATAGTCACTAACCACATTTTAAAATCATCACCCTCTTCTTCTTCTTCTGCTTCGTTGCCCTCCTTCTCCTCCTCCAGGAATGCGTTTGGCTCTGGCTGATGCTGGTGACACTGTTGAAGATGCTAACTTTGTGGAAGCCATGGCCGATGCAGGGATCCTCCGTCTGTACACCTGGGTGGAGTGGGTGAAAGAAATGGTGGCCAACTGGGACAGCCTGAGAAGTGGGCCTGCCAGCACCTTCAATGACAGAGTTTTTGCCAGGTAATCTGTCGACTGCAGCCCATGGTACTTTAGAGTTGCCTAGTCCTCCTGCATTTTTAAGTTTTCTTTTTTCCTTTCCTCCTAAAATAAATTAGATGTTAATAATAGCTGCTATTCATTACAATTCATTTTATTTGTTCTAGGTACTCTGCTAAGCACTTTGCACCCATTATCTGATTTTAGCTTCACAGCTTATATGATAAAGCTATTATTCACCCTATTTTATAGTTAAAGAAATTGAAGCTTAGAAAAATTAAATATTTTATTAAATGCCTCAAAGCTAGTAATTTCAGTTGGGGGTTATGAATTTGCTTCTTTCTGCAAAGCCCTTGCTCATAACCACTTTACCATGCTCTCCTGCATTAGAGAAGGACAGAATGGTTAAATGAAAAATAGAAGAAAAAGAGAAATGCCAATTTTTTTCTTTTAAAAAACACTTATCATCTTTGTATCAGGAGCCATCTTAATAACTGCTGTTACAAAGATGAATGGGACTTGATCCTTCACTCTAGTTCAGCAGAAGAAATCACTCATTGAACCCATTGCAAGTGTAGTTATAGGGATGGAGGGAATTCATAGGAGATGGCATGTGCATTCTGGGTTTCTTAAAGAATGGATTTTTACAGGGAGAGGAAAAAGCCATGGAAAGAGATGATATTTATTTGGAGTACAGTATATGGAGGATAGAGTAGATCAGACACATTGGGGCCAGATTAGGCTAAATTGTGAAGGGCCTTTAGTAACAAGAGAAAATGTTTTCAATATTCAATGTCAGTTGTTTAAATGCAGCAAGTAAACTTGACCACCTTTGTTAAGCTGTTTTCATGTTGCATTTTGGGCTTCCTAATAAAGTTTCCATCCAGAAATTTTTAGGCAAGAACATTGTTAACTGTGTTGCGGTTAAGTGGTTTTGTGGTTGAGCAGTCTTAAATGTTTCAGGCGTTCCTGTTTTACTGTTGACTAGTATATGTGGCAGTTTTTTATATCTTTGTGTACTTGCATTTAAACTCAGTAACCTTTTTTTCCCTATTCTATAGTGAGATGAATGCAGGAATTATAAAAACAGATCAAAATTATGAAAAGATGATGTTTAAAGAAGCTTTGAAAACAGGGTTTTTTGAGTTTCAGGTAGGCTCTTCTTTTAGTGGCTATAAAGTACATCAGTGTGGCTATGACGTATTTCACCCTTTTTCCCTCTGCTATAATGTTAATTCATCTAAAGTGGAGACTGAGGGGCGCCTGGGTGGCTCAGTGGGTTAAAGCCTCTGCCTTTTGCTCGGGTCATGATCCCAGGGTTCTGGGATCGAGCCCCGCATTGGGCTCTCTGCTTGACAGGGAGCCTGCTTCCTCCTCTCTCTCTCTCTGCCTGCCTCTCTTCCTACTTGTGATCTCTGTCTGTCAAATAAATAAATAAAATCTTTAAAAAAAAAAAATAAAGTGGAGACTGAAAATATTGCCAAGCAGTTTTTAAATTATTCAGTGAATTGTGGTTTTAAATAATTTTCTTTGATTCTCTGTTGTATTTATTTAATATAAATCTTTCTGTTTCTAGTTCAGCTGTGAGTCAGTAAAGAGGTTAAATCTAAAAGTCAACCACATTTTCCAGGAGAACATTTTTATTTTTTTATTTTTCAAAGATTTTATTCATTCATTTGACACAGAGAGAACCCAAATGGGGAGTGGGAGAAGGAAGAGGGAGAAGCAGACTTCCCTCCTGAGCAGGGAGCCAGACACAGGGCTCTATCCAAGGACCCTGGGAGCATGACTGAGCTGAAGGCAGATGCCTAACGGACTGAGCCACCCAGGTGCCCCCAGGAGAACATTTTTAAATTGATAAAACATAAGGCAAAATTGTAATTGATTACCCCTAGTTTGAAATCAAGCATTTTCTGATGTTTTCCACAAGGTGTCAGTGTTTCCTCTAGTTTGGCAGTTCAAGGGCTTTAAAAAAAAAAGTAGGTTTCCTCAATCAGTTTTGTAAAATATCACATTGGGATTTATGTAACTTGGTTTTCATAGATGTGGTTAAATAAGGGTAAGTGCTGAACATAGCAGTTGTCCTATTTATAGCCTTCTTCGATACTTAGTATCTTTCTTATAGGCTGTTGAGGGTATCATCAGCCCTTAATATACAACTTCTATGTCTGTTAGAAAATGTCTTCTTGGGGCACCTGGGTGGCTCAGTGGGTTGAGCCTCTGCTTCTGGCTCGGGTCATGATCTCAGGGTCCTGGGATAGAGCCCCGCATGGGGCTCTCAGCTCAGCAGGGGGCCTGCTTCCCCCACTCCTCTCTGCCTGCCTCTCTGCGTACTTGTGTTCTCTCTCTCTCTATCAAATAAATTAATAAAATCTTAAAAAAAAAAAAGAAAATGTCTTCTTAAAACATTTTTCTTGAGAGTCATTAATATAAAACCATAATGGGCGCCTGGGTGGCTCAGTGGGTTAAGCCGCTGCCTTCAGCTCAGGTCATGATCTCAGGGTCCTGGGATCGAGTCCCACATCGGGCTCTCTGCTCAGTGGAGAGCCCACATCGGGCTCTCCGCTCAGTGGAGAGCCCACATTGGGCTCTCCGCTCAGTGGAGAGCCTGCTTCCCTTCCTCTCTCTCTGCCTGCCTCTCTTGTGATTTCTCTCTGTCAAATAAATAAATAAAATCTTAAAAAAAAAAATATAAAACCATAATATCCTTTGACAAGGATTGATTTGCATTTAATTGCAAGTTGTTAAAAATGTGGAAAAACCGGGGGCCTGGCTAGCCCAGTTGGTAGAGCTTTTAACTCTTGATCTTGAGGTTGTAGATTCAAGCCCCACATTGGGTGTAGAGATTACTTTAAAAAAATGAAGTAAAACCTTTATGAGAATTCAGTATGGAACTTTGAAAGACTAAAAGCTTAAAAATGCATTAAAATAGAGGCACTGGATTTTTTTAATTTTATTTTAAAGAAGTACGGGGAGAAAAATGGCAAATAATTTCAAATCTTGCAGGCTGCGAAAGATAAATACCGTGAATTGGCCATAGAAGGGATGCACAGAGACCTTGTGTTCCGCTTTATTGAAGTTCAGACACTTCTCTTGGCTCCGTTCTGTCCACACTTGTGTGAGCACATCTGGACACTCCTGGGAAAGGTACCTATATGTGGTTGAGATGTTGTGGGCTGTTTGATTTGGCCTTATTAAATAAATACAGTAATAATGTTACTTAAGAGGAAAAGACTGAAAAAGATACTTCAGGAGTAATGTTGGATCCATCACCTCCTAATTATTACAACAGGTTGCACTGAAGCTACCTCCTGTTTAGATGGACATATTGAGTATGTGTCTTTATTTCTATACACACAGTGGAAGTATTTTGAAACCACGTGACTGCATTTTGTTTACCACCTAATTCTTGTTAGAAAAATGTTAAAATACATTTGAATATATTTTAAAAATACATTTGATTTGAATACTATATAACTAAGACTGTTTTCCAACTGTTAAAAAGGTGAAAATATTGAGAGAGATACAAACGACTGTTAGGAGCAGCTTATAAACAAAGAGGGACGTGTATATTTGCATATATTTTTGTTTTATATAAAATTTCTGGCATATGTAGGGCTGCATATTCAGGGATATTATATTTGCATCCTTATTGTGAGGATAAATACAATTATTTCTCCTAGGGTTGCAGATAAACAGATTGCCTGGTTTAATAATTTCTTTTCATCTTTATTAGCCAGGCTCTTTTGTATTTTTTAACACATGAACACTGTAAAAATATGCTTGTGATGCATATACCGAATGGCTATACTTTCAATAGGATGTATTAATAGGATAAAAACTGAGTGTATATAATTTATGTAATAATGATTAAATTTAGGCAAATTAGCATTACATAATTTTCTTTGAAAGTGAGCATATGTGTGTGGGTATTAATATGCTTGTACAAATGGATGCTAATTAGGAATGTAGAGTCAGACTTCACAGCTTGAATTCTAGGGAACATTAGATCAGGGGCTGTGGAAGTGTGTTATGGGTAGTCAGGTTTGAACTCTGAGCACGCAATTACAGATGGTAGACTTGGTATGGAACTGTAATCATGAACCATAAAATAGTTGCGTGGATTTGAGCCCACTGAACTTTTTTTTTTTTTCCCCTTAAAGCCTGACTCCATTATGAATGCTTCATGGCCTCTGGCAGGTCCCGTGGATGAAGCCTTGATACGTTCCTCACAGTATCTCATGGAAGTAGCACATGACCTTAGATTGCGACTCAAGAACTATATGATGCCAGCTAAGGGGAAGGTGAAGGCATTTTTTTTTTTTTTAAAGGTTGTTGCTTTAAAGTGATTAGTCAGGTAACATTTACTAGTAATGAAAATTAAGACAACTGTCATTCACATGTGTCGGGCTCTCTTCACTGCTAATGCGGTTTTGTAGGATGTGTATGCTTCTTAATGTTAAAGGCGATAGTGGTTTATACCAGGAGAAGGATCTTTCATTTTTGGTGCATACAAGAGTGATAAAATGTTTTTTCCCTTTCTTTTGCCCTGTAGAAGACTGACAAGCAGCCACCTCAGAAACCTTCACATTGCACCATCTACGTGGCAAAGAACTATCCTTCTTGGCAACATACCACCCTGTCCGTGCTGCGGAATCACTTTGAGGTGATGCTCGCAGCAGCTGTTGCACCCGCGTTGTTGTGTGCTGCCTGTGCTGTTGTTGTTTTTAGGATGTTGGCAATGTCTTAGAGAAGGACATGGGCAACTTTGTGGAATTACTCTTAGACATGGAGTGTTTTTTTGTTAGCTGTGCTGGCTCTGAAATGGTTACTGTAAAAGTTGCCGTCTTTTTTATCATTTCTGAAATTTCCATACAACAATATAGTGGATCTAGTCCCACGTAATTAAAAGGTGTGGGACTTTCTCATATGTAGTGGAAATCATGAAGCAAGAGAACCGAGTTTGCCTTTGGGTTTGTTCTGACTTGAACACTGGGATTCATGAAGCCTTCACCTCATTATGTTTGAAAAAATCGAAGCTTGGCTTTTGAGTAATTTAAAACAAAATGGTCAGTTTAATAATTACCCATAGAAACGGGGAGCTCAATGTTTTTGGTTCTGTCAGGTAAGTAGCTGTTAAATTTGATTGTTGTGTTTAAAGGAAACACAATAATTAAGCATAGTTCTAAGTTTTCCTGAAGAAAAAAATCCATCTACCTTTTTTTTCACATTCAAAATATGGAAACAAAGTATATGTTGTGGAATTTTTGCTCAGGTTTTTAAGAGTTATTGATAGACACAAATTGTTAAGGTACACTGAAAGAAGAGGAGAGAGAGAAAAAATAAATTATGGGCAAAGCATAAAGTGATAACTGAAGGGAAAATCCTTAGCCTTGATTTTTGAGAACTTTATTGAGATTTTCTTTCAGAAGTTTTCAGAGTTAATTAAAAAATACTCAGAAAAACTTTTACATTTGGAAATTCAATGGAAAGAGAAGAGTGTTTTTGTATGCCTTGTGAGCTTATTTTTATGGAAAGCTACCTCCTCATTTGATTGTATATAATAGAAATAGAATTCAGAGGCACTTGCGTGCTCAGTTGGTTAAGTGTCTCCCTTCAATTCAGGTCGTGATTGGGATTGAGCCCTGTATCAGGCTCCTTGCTCAGTGGGAGCCTGCTTCTCCCTCTCCCTCTGTAGCTCTCCCTTCTCATGCTCTCTCTCTTTCTCTCTCAAATAAGTAAATTTAAAAAAAAGAAAGAAAGAAATAGAATTTAGTCCTTAGAATTGCTTACAGATTTTGACTTATGGCAAGTGAAAAACTAAAATCCGCTTTTGTGGGTAGAAAAATGATATCATGCCTTTGTGGGTTACATATTCGTAACGCATTTTCAAGGAAGCAGTCGGAGAACCAAATATAGAATGTATGTCCCAGATATTTAAAAATGCATCTTTTATTAAAAACTGCTGTTCTTTTAGAAGTTACAGTTTTTTTTAGTAATTATTTACTAGATACATGGTTTCAGAGTAATATCATCTTTTGGCATTATTTGGAATGATCAGCATTCTTTTAAATTTTTGTTTGTTTTTATCCAAAAGAACGCAAAGAATGTTAGTTTATGATCCAGGAGGATATTCTTAAAGTTGTATGTGGAACCTTTTTGGTGATATAAGGGGAAGGAGTGTTTCCTATGCTCTTCTCTCTTTCATATATATTTTAAAGCAGCACATTGATAAGTGGAGAAAATATATTCCCAGTGTACCTTAGTACAAGTTAGAATTAAAAGTAAACGTTGACTGGAAGTCTTACTATACGTTACTTTTCATTTAGATTCATTCCCAACCTTTGCTTCCATGCCACGCTTTTATAGGGAGAAAATAAGTCACCCAAAATTCTGAGAAGGTCACTTGCTTTATTTTTCACTCTGTCGAAGGGGACAGTTGTGTTTGCAGAAATGAATTTAAATTCAGGCAGCACATTTGGGACTCTGTGCATATTAATGATACATGATACAGGCATTTATTTGTGGCTAGATAGAAGTGATACTATTTTTAACAGGTAGATAGCCAGCCAGAGACTTTTTTCCCCCACATTTGTGGTAATAGTTTATAAGGAAGAGTGTTCAAAAGCAGACATTCTATAAATCTTGTATGATAGTTACACAGTTTCCATTTTGATATCACTAGTGAGTGTTTTTACAAGTTTGGAGACAAACAAGATCTCTGTAAGACTATTTTGTTTTCTTACCCAATAAGATCTAATGTTACAATCCTAGAGTGTAAGAAAAAATTAAATATTCAACAGGATGCCCCATTTTCTCCTTTACCATAAAGAACATTTATCTTTTAACGTTAGAGGAAATGGGAGACTCCCTTCTGTATTACACGTTCACCTTTCACTTCCCTAGGATGCACGGGGCTGTTCCCTGTTCTACTGTTTTCTATCGGACTGGTCGAGGCCACCATTCTGTGTCTGGCCGACTTCCTACGGGCACATCTACTATTGTGCGTTATCTTTAAAATATTTTTCTCCACATTCTTCCCCAATGTTTTTTTTTTAGGCCAACAGTGGAAAATTGCCTGATAACAAAGTCATTGCTAGTGAACTGGGCAATTTGCCAGAGTTGAAGAAATACATGAAGAAAGTGATGCCATTTGTTGCCATGATTAAGGTAAGCTATGGACTTCGTGCAGCTATTACTCTGCGAGTAATGATTAGATAGGATAGCGGAAGGGAGGGGAAAACTTTGGATATAGTCTCTTCCAGGAAATCTGCTAAAAATAGTACTTTTCGATCACTAGTTGTGAGAAATGAGTGATCATTTCGGGGGTTTATCTGTAAAATTGCTGAGTATTTGGAAATATGCATTATGAAAGAAAAACTGATTTAGAATTGTTCACTAAATGAGTCTCTTCATGTTCTACCTTCTTTTCTGTTCGGCAGGGAGGCATATTCTTTTGGCTTACATTGGGGTGTTTTTATTAGATCCTGGTACTGGAACGAAGATATTACAATTTGTATAGGTTTAGCTTAACAGGATAAACATTGTTTATCGTGGTTGGACCAGAGTTTCTCAGCAGTGGTTCTATTGATACTGTGGGCCAGTAGTTCTCTGTGATGGGAGGCTTCCCTGTGCATTATAGGATGTTAGCAGTGTTTTTGTCTTCTACCCACTAGATGCCCATAGAATGTCCTCTTCACCCCCTCAAGTTGGGACAACCAAAACTTCTTCAGCCATTCTTAAATTTCTCTGGGGACGTAATCTGCTCCCACCCCCACCTCTCCCGTTGAGAATCATTGCGTTAGACTCAGCTTTCTTCATAGAAATAACAGATTTATTTGATTTCTTAGAGAAACAGAAAGAAGGCTATATGTTGCATAAGAGCTCAGGCTCTGGGGTCAGACAAATCTTGGTCTAAATCCTTTTTGTCTGTCACTTCTTAGTTTTTAGACCCTCGACAAATCTCTTAAATTCTCTGGGTCACATGGTTTTTCATCTATATGAGGAAATTAATAGAACCTACATTTTAGGAGTGCTGTGAGAAGTAAATTAAATAATACATTTAACACACTTTAATAGTTTCCATCAAAAAATAGACTCAGTAAATGTTTTTTTAAAATGTAAATTTGTCTTTTAGGCTACTAGGAACATAGTGGGTTTTTTTGGTTTTTTTTTACGATTTTATTTATTTGACACAGAGAGAGACAACAAGAGAAGGAACACAAGCAAGGGGAATGGGAGAGGGCGAAGCAGGCTTCCCACTGAGCAGGGAGCCTGAAGCCAAACTCCATCCCAGGACCCTGGGATCAAGACCTGAGCTGAAGGCGGATGGCTGACAACTCAGCTGCCCAGTCGCCCCGTTAGTGGTTATTCTTGTAGTTTAGATTCATTCTTAAATCTTCTGGTCTACAGATGCCTGCCTGATGATGACCAAAACTTTTAGCTCGTCCTATATGGGGGCAAATTGTATTCTTAGGAAAGCTTTTTTGTTCTCCTAGGCCAGAATCAACTCTCTGAGCCTTATGGGTCTTTGAAATTTCGGAAATAATTTAGAATCTTGGATTGACCTACACCAATCAAGTTATAACACATCTGCCGATACCCTCGTAATTCATTGCTTCCCTACTTTAGCTAGTGCCATTGGTCAGAATGCCAGATCCATTGTCAATATGTGGATTCAACAAAATATTTCATTGTGTTTTTTTCCCCCAAGATCTTATTTATTTGTCAGAGAGAGAGAGCAAGAGCGCTCACAAGCAGTGATGAAGGGCAGAGGGAGAGGGAGAAGCAGGCTCCCCACTGAGCAAGGAGCCTGATGTGGGCCTTGATCCTAGGACTCTGGATCATGACCTGAGCCGAAGGCGGACACTTAACGCACTGAGCCACCCAGGTGTCCCAAAATGTTTCAGTTTTTTATTGCAAAGGCAATTCAGTTTGATGATGTACTTTACAGATTCCAGTGAAACTGATTTGAAAAGTTCTGTTGTTAAATGACACAGGATTCAAGAATCGGCTTTTAGAAAACTAGTGTTAGGGGTGCCTGGGTGGCTCTGCCTTCGGCTCAGGTCATGATCCCAGGGTCCTGGGATCGAGGCCTGCTGGGCTCTCTGCTCAGCTGGGAGCCTGCTTCCCTTCCTTTCTCTCTGCCTGCCTCTCTGCCTACTTGTGGTCTCTCTCTGTCAAATAAATAAAATTAAAAAAAAAGAAAGAAAACCAGTGTTAGAACTGGTTCACCAATAATATTTTTTTGTGTGTAATATTGGGGATGTGTTAGGCATATTAATGGTTTGAAACTTTTTTTTTTTTTAATTTATTTGACAGACAGAGATCACAAGTAGGCAGAAAAGCAGGCAGGGGGGGGGGGGGAAGCAGGCTCCCCACGGAGCAGAGAGCCCGATGGGCTCAATCCCAGGACTTTGGGTTCATGACCTGAGCCGAAAGTAGAGGCTTTAACCCACTGAGCCACCCAGGCACCCCAATGGTTTGAAACTTTGCAAAGTGTTTTTTAAATCTGAGAATAAGAAAATGGCTTCTAGGACTTTTTCAAAGAAAAAGAAACAACTTCAACAGTAAATGAGAAGGGGGAATATTAGGAATCATGTGAGGTCACTTTCATATAAGTGCAGCACATTCTATGTAATTAGCAATACTTGTGCTTGTGAACTTGGATCTTGAAGCTCACGTTTTGTTTGGCAAATATTTTGTTTCATGTTCAAGAAAATTAAGAATAAGAAATTGTTTTTCATATGCCACAGGATTATCTCAGTACCCATAAGACTTAGAATTTTTTTTATTTGTAGAAATTTTTTTGTTTATTATTAATTCATTCTTCTCTGAACTAGCTCTAAAGATGTGTTATCTTAGAAGATTTAAAAAAGTTTTATTTCTTTTTGGTTACCTGAAGAGATACTTCTGTACATTTGTTTAATTCCTTGTCAAAGTGAATTTTTTGGGTTTGCATATTAATTCATTCTAAATAAACAGTGATAACATCATATTTCTTTTATAAATGAAAACCTTGTCCTTCCAGTCTTTTCAGTGTTGCCTTAATCTTATCATACTTGAAGTGATAATTATTCTGAGCCAATAATTTCATTAACAAGCAAACACAGATAAGGGAAACCATGAGTCCAAGGCCTTTCCTTTAGCTGTTCAAATTTGAAGATTTTATCAATTGAGAGAAGAATGATTGCTTTGGAGGAAGTGGATTCTTTTCAACATATCATTTATGTGATTTTTGTTTTTCAAAACTTTTGGCTATTAGGAAAATCTGGAGAAGATGGGACCTCGTGTTCTGGATTTGCAATTAGAATTTGATGAGCAGGCAGTGCTGATGGAGAATATAGTCTACCTGACCAATTCCCTTGAGGTAAGACAGGCCAAAAACTTAGTTAACTATAGTAAATATAATCAGTTCTTTCATTTTATAATAAAGCTTTTTGTAAACATCTTCTGTGTTTAGTACCTTTACTAAATACACTTGTCAAAAAATATTTTTGGAGGGAAACAGAATGGGTGGGTATAGAAGTTTCAGGAAGAAAAAATAGTGTGATCTTATTCCATTTATCAATTATTTTATACAGAAAATACTAACGGTATGTGTCCATATTTTTCTCCCAGAATTCTCTTTTAAAAATATGAGGGGAGACCTTATATTCAAATGCGTTAGAAACCTCTCATGTTATGGAAGAATTGCTTCTTTTTTCTCCCTTCGCGTTTATATCTCAGATTTACGGAACTGACTTAATTAGAATCCTTTCTTCATATCTTATCATAGGTCCATGCCTGACGCTGTTTTGTTTTGTTTTAAAGTTAGTAATGTAATGAACACCCATGAATCTTCTAGTCAACTCAAGAACTAAAAACATTACCAATAGCTTTGACTTACCTGGGGAGTTTCTCCCCATTCCATTTTTCTGCACCAATCACTTCATATATAGATTCTAAAAATGTTATCTCAGACAACTTAGGGAGAAGGAAAGAGAATTTGCCCTAGGAAACTGTTAGAGGACTCAAAAAAACTGGTTCTTTTTATAATAAACACAATTTAAAAAATGTAGGTTTAGATTTTGGATAAAGTTGTTCCATGAAATATGGTAATGGAAGAAAGTTACTTCTGAATAAGCATTTTATATTATATAATTATAAATGAGTTAAATAAATTACTAGATATTGGTAGATATTTATTTTGTTTATATTTCTAAATGTTCATATATACTCCTGGAGGTCAAAAAAGTTTTTGAATTTTTTAACTGGGACAATGGGGACCCCTTATATTGAGTGTCATCTTATAATCAGGCATATACAATATGCTACATTTCTGAGTTTTTTCATTTATTCAAGTGAAAGTCTTTTATTAAAAAAAAAAATTAAGCAGAAGTCTTTTATCCTCGGGGCGCCTGGGTGGCTCAGTGGATTAAGCCGCTGCCTTCAGCTCAGGTCATGATCTCAGGGTCCTGGGATCGAGCCCCGCATCGGGCTCTCTGCTCCGCAGGGAGCCTGCTTCCTCCTCTCTCTGCCTGCCTCTCTGCCTACTTGTGATCTCTCTCTCTGTCAAAAAAAAAAAAAAAAAAAAGTCAATTGCCCTTGGAAGCAACAGGACAAAGTGAGACAATTAAAAAAAAAAAAAAAAGAAGTCTTTTATCCTCAAATGCTAAATTTCCGAACTTTATTTACTCAAGCAGAAGCCTTTTATGCTAATTCTCATTTTCTCTTATACCGATTGATAGATGCCAGATTTCATTATAGAAAGTGGTAAACATGGTGATGTAAATAATACTATGAGACGTTTAAGATCAATGTTAAATAATTAATTATAGATTTCATTTTATGTTTGTATTGAAAATAATAAAATTACATGAACCATTTTCTTAAAACTTTAAGGGATTTATTTTTTGGTGGACATTTAAATGATTTAGTCTCTTGCTCTTCAAACAAGGTTTTGCTGTGGGAACATTTGATCCTGAGTTTCAGAGTGCTCTCTCTCACTCCTGTCCTGTGCTTGGCTGGCTTTCTGAAGAATGTGTAGACCATATCGTGTTAAGTGGTGAACCTAGTTTTGCTCTTTGGGGAAGTGAGGTGATGATTAATTTCAATCATATTAAGTGATACTGATGACTTTCATTTTCCCTCCTTCTATTTAGCTAGAACACATAGAAGTTAAATTTGCCTCCGAAGCAGAAGATAAAATCAGGGAAGACTGCTGTCCTGGGAAACCACTTAATGTTTTTAGAACAGAAGTAAGTTGAAAGAATCTCACTGAATCATTGCACTTTACAGCTAGAAGAGACCTTAGATGTTATATCCAAACCCATCGTTTCAAGATGGAAAGAAGTGAGATGCAGAGACTTGAAGTCATTGCTTTGGTATAGGCCACATAATTTGTTATGATGAAGCTGAGTTTGAGCTCTTCCCTGGTTGGCACTCTGCTCACTTTACTTTGCTCTTATGGGTGGCATCAGATATTATCTGTCGGTTTAAAAAGAAAAATAGGATTTTCAAAACCTGATTTTTTTAGCCTGTTTTTCCTTTTTGAATTTTAATTCCAGTGCAGTTAATACATAGTGTTGTATTAGTTTCAGGTATACAGTATAGTGATTCAGTGATGCTATACATTACTCACAGCTCATTGTGATAAATGTACTCTTAGTCCCCTTCACTTCTTTCACCCATCCCCTCACCATGTCCCCTCTGGCAACCATCAGTTCTCTACAGTTAAGAGTTTGTTTTTTGGTTTGTCTCTTTTTAATTTGTTCATTCATTTCTTAAATTCCACACATGAGCAAAATCATATGGTATTTGTCTTTTTTTTTTTTTAACTGACTGACTTCACTTAGTTATACTCTCTAGATCCATCCATGTTGTTGCAAATGGCAAGATGACATTTTTTATGACTGAGTAATATTCTATTGTGTATATATGTACCACATCTTCTTTATCCATTCATCAGTTGATGGACACTTGGGCTGCTTCCATAATTTGGCTGTTGTAAATAATACTGCAGTGAACATAGGAGTGTGTATATGCTTTGGAATTAGTGTTTTCATTTCCTTTGGGTAAAATATCCGGTAGTGGAATCACTGGATCATATGGTAATTTGATTTTAAACTTTTTGAGGAACTTCTGTACTGTTTTCTAGAATGGCTGCAATAGTTTGCATTCCCACCAACAGTGCACAAGGATTCCTTTTTTGTCCATATCCTCACCAGTACTTGTTTCTTCTGTTGTTGATTTTAGCCATTCTCACAGGTGTAAGATAGTTTCTTTTTGTGGTTTTGATTAGCATTTCCCTGATGATAAGTGACGGTGAGCATCTTTTCATGTGTCTGTTGGCCATCTGGATGTTTTCTTTGGAAAAATGTCTATTCATGTCTTCCGCCCATTTTTAATTGGATTATTTATGTTTTTAATTGTGGTAATTATTTCTATTGAGTTGTATCAGTTCTTTATCTGTTTTAGGTACTAACTCTTTATCAGATAGGTCATTTGCAAATATCGTCTCTCATTCCATAGGTTGCCTTTTAGTTTGGCTGACTGTTTCCCTCCCTGTAGAAGCTTTTTATTTTGATGTAGACCCAGTAGTTTTCTTTTTGCTTTTGTTTCCCTTGCCTCAGGAGACATACCTAGAAAAATATTGTTACAGCTGATGTCAGAGAAATTACTGCTTCTTCTCTTTTCAAGGATTTTTATGGTTTCAGGTCTCACATTTAGGTCCGTAATCCATTTTGAGTTTATTTTTGTGTCAAAACCTGACTTTTATTAAAAAATAGAATGAAATGTAAGACTTTTTTTTAAACAGTGAAGAGGAGCTTTCATACTTCAGATGAGACTTGGTTTGATAATGTTATTCAAGACTTTCTGGCTCCTGGCATAAACCAGATTGATGAATCATCTTACACTATACTAGAAATACTTTTTTTCCCCTAATTTTTTTTGGCCAGTAT
Source organism: Meles meles (assembly GCF_922984935.1). NCBI lineage: Eukaryota > Metazoa > Chordata > Mammalia > Carnivora > Mustelidae > Meles > Meles meles. The sequence goes on from NC_060068.1 coordinate 100,332,585, forward strand.
TGGTGAAGATAAGCGGGTTTTGGAGTTTTGGAGTTTTGGGAGATTCTCTTTATTTAGTCTCAAAGAATCTGTTGCCCAATGGAGTGCAATTATAAGACTCCATAAAATGCCCTACTTTTCTTGAGAAGTGGAGGACTTATAAGTATCCTATTACTTTTGCCATATTTAATTGAAAATGCAACAAAGAGGAAAAGCCTATAAGGTAATCACGGTCATGAATATCTGTTGAATTTATCATTGTGTTATGAATACACTCATTACATTAGAATATGATGGCTTTTTAAAGTGCAGTCCTTTGGCTCATGGATAGGTACATGAAATAGAGTTCCCTGTACAAATGTTTCTTTTTTTTTTTAAGATTAATTTATTTTGGGGAGTATGCGCATACATGCATGTGCAAGTGGGGTAGGGACAGAGGGTGAGAAGGGAGGGTCAGAGGAAGAGTAGACTCTCCGCTGAGCACAGAGCCTGACCTGGATCTCCATTCCATGACCCCGAGATCACAACCTGAGTTGAAATCAAGAGTCAGGTGCTTAACTGGATGAGCCACCGAGGTGCCCCACAGATATGTTTCTTTTGAACTACATATTCAAATGTTCTATTAAGCTACTATGTCTTCAAGTCTTCCATAAGACTTAGTTGACTTTTTCCACTTAAAATAATGAGCAGAGTCTTTGACTATGTAGCTTATATAATGTAGGACATAGTATGACATATAACTGTTTTTTTTTTAAATTAACATATAATGTATTATTTGCTTCATGGGTACAGGTCTGTGAATCATCAGACTTACACAATTCACAGCACTCACCTCCCCAATGTCCATAACCCAGCCACCTTATCCCTCCCCTCCAACTCCTCATATAACTGAGTTTAATCCTGCCCGTGCCTCTTATTGACTATGTGACCTTGAAGTACTTTTTTAAATGTTTCTAGTTCTCAGGTTCTCACCTGTGAAAGGGGTTTTAAAGAGCTACCTTGCAGAATATAGGAATAATGTCTATAAAATGGTTAGTACAGTGCCTGGTACATAGTAGAAATTCAATAAGTGATGGGAGTTGAAGAAGAGAAAATATAAGTACTGTTGTTATCCATCATTAGTATTGGTATATGTACTCAGAGTAGTTTTTATCTAGCATTTGGTTGTAAGCATGAGTTTTTGTACATTTTTTTTCTTCTATACTTGAGTATCCCTTGGTCTTGATTTTAGAATACCAGAATTAAATTTTTCCTTGGGCATTCAAAATTTAGCAGAGATTTTCTCTCCCTCAGCAGTATTCAAGTTTGATTTTGCATAACAGTCATTTTTTCTTTATTTTCCTAGCCTGGTGTGGCAGTTTCCCTAGTGAATCCCCAGCCATCCAATGGCCACTTTTCAACCAAAATTGAAATCAGGCAAGGAGATAACCGCGATTCTATCATCAGGCGTTTAATGAAAATGGACCGAGGAATCAAAGGTAAATGATTTCCCTGAAGTGCACATTTGGCAGTAGTTTGTGGATACGATGAGATCTAAGCAGAGGGGAGAAAGGAGAGTAACTGGTCTGCTTAGGGACAGCAGTGTCATGTTGTGCAAAGAATATTGGACTCAGACTCGGGAAGCCTGTATTTTCTTTGGGACATTGTGGGTGTGTAGCTTGGCGATTTGGCCATGTCTCTTAAACTTTAAACAGTTCTCTCTTTCAGTAAAATGAGGATGGTGGATTAGATATTTTTCTAAGTCTCCATCTAGCTTTCAAATTGTAACAAGCAATTCCTATCTCTTAGCGGTTTTTATACTGAAGGCACACATATACTTAATATTTTAAACTAACCTGCCTACTAGGTCTGTTCCTGGGGAAGGAAGAGAAATAGTAGAAACTTGTTGAGTGTCTGCCAGGTATTAGCCATTTAATCCTTTAACTGCCCTAGAATGCAGAGGGTATTATCATTCCCTTTTTTTTTTTTTAAGATTTTATTTATTTATTTGACAGATGGAGATCACAAGTAGGCAGAGAGAGAGAGAGCAGGGGAAGCAGGCTTTCTGCTGAAGCAGAGAGCCTGAAGCGGGACTTGATTCCAGGACCCTGGGATCATGACCTGAGCCAAAAGCAGAGGCTTTAGCCCACTGAGCCGCGCAGATGCCCCTTAGTATTCCCTTTTACTGATGACATGGAACTCAGAAAAACTAAATGACTACGAGATTTCATTCAGGTAGTAAATCCTGGAGCTGGAGTTCAAATTCAGGTCTTTTTGACTCCAAAGCTTATATTCTTTCTTCTAAATAATGTGCTTCCAGGGGCGCCTGGGTGGGTCAGTTGTTAAACATCTGCCTTCAGCTCAGATTGTGATCCCAGGGTCCTGGGATCGAGCCCCGAATCAGGCTCCCTGCTCAGCGGGGAGCCCACTTATCCCTCTCCCATTCCCCCTGCTTGTATTCCCTCTCTTGCTGTCTCTCTCTCTCTGTCAAATAAATAAAGAAAATCTTTTTAAAACAAACAAAAAAAAGTGCTTCCAGCTCAAATATGTAAATAATCTTAATTTCTTATCAAGATTAAGTCTAGATCTTCCATGATTTGGTTTAATATAATAATTTATAGCTTCTTTTTTTTTTTTTTTTAAATCACTCAGCCAGGTCTGTGGCTGAGCAGGGTGTGAAGGGAGTTAGTGTATCTCTATATTATATTTCTTCCAAATTATAAAGACAAATTAATCTTGAGATTCTCTGTTTTGTATTCTCTCTCTCTTCTTAATGGCAATCATGAGTTGATTGGGTCACATTCTATCAGTATGGAAATTTTCTGAAAAGATTTAGAAATCTAAGACAGTGACCTAATTTATGGAACTATATTCAGGTCAGCAGTATTGCATTAACAGAAGATTTAACATAGCCCTTTGGAATTCATTCTACAGGTAATTTTTGCTCTCTTGAGGTCATTCATGTATCTTCTGTGAACATTTCTTGAAAGACTCTCAGTATAACATATTTTGAATATATGTAGGGACTCCTGTGTAAGTACTATGGCTCCTGTGTAAGTACTAAGGCTTCGGAGAGCTGCAAAATACTGTTTATTCATTAAGACGCTGTGTCTGATGCTGTGTACAGTAAGGGAGATACAGATAAAGTTGATAGCACAGAGAAAGGTGAGATTATTTCTGGCTATGGTGATCAGGAATGAATCATAGAGAAAATGACTGTTTGGATGAGACCTTGGAAATTAGACCTGGGAGGGAGAAGGGGGATGGGCATGTCAGCAGGAGGGATGCTCTTATGTGTTTCTGTGTAGCAGCAGCTATTAGGGCTAGGGATTTTTCATTTGTAAACATTTTTTTTTAATTGTGGTAAAATACATATAAAATGAAATTAACCATTTTAGTCCTTCTTAAAGGTACAGTACACTGGCATCAAGTACATTTACATTGTTGTACAGCCATCACAATTATTCACCATCCCACACTGAAACCCTATGCCCATTAAATAACACCTCCCTATTCTCCCTTCCTCTAGTCCTGGTAGCCACTGCATGTTCTACTTTTTGTCTCTTTACATTTGACTATTTTAAGAACCTTGTATAAGTAGAATCATGAAATAATGAATAAGTGGCTTATTTTGCTTAGCAAAATGTCGAGGTTCATCCACATTGTTATAGACCTGTATCATATGCCATCCTTAGAACTTAGAGGCCACAGAAAGCAGAACTTGAAAACTTTGAAATATGCATGTACAGGAAGCCGTTTTGTGGCCTTCCATTTGACTGTTTTATATAGCATGTGTTCGGTCCTGAGAAGATTTTGTAATAGGAAGAACTCTTATCTTTGAAGAACATTATGGTGGCTTTTATTTATTTATTTATTTTAAATATTTTATTTATTTATTTGACACAGGGAGAGATCACAAGTAGGCAAGAGAGAGGGGGAAGCAGGCTCCCCGCCGAGCAGAGAGCCCAATGTGGGGTTCAGTCCCAGGACCCTGAGATCATGACCTGAGCCAAAGGCAGAAACTTAAACCTCTGAGCCACCCAGGCACCCCTTATGGTGGCTTTTAAAGAAAATAGATAGTTCTGTGGACTCACTGGGTAGGATTATTATGAAGTTGTAGCATGTGAGAGGATGTTTTCCTAGATTGGAAATTGTATTTTGTAATGTTACAACTGCCTCCCTTTTAAATGTGCTGAGATCCAGGACTGACGAGGTTCTTCGGAATTGTACTGAAATGTGTTTTCTGTATCTTGTCTTTTTTCACTGAGCCTCTGGCATAATTCTTACATCCTTTGTCATACTAGCTGTGAATAATATTATCGTAAAGTACTTTAAGTTTGATGTTCATAGCTGCTGTGAATTTTCAAAAACGGATAGAAATGTTAGGATGGGATTTGAAATTGATATTCCTTCAAGTATCTGCAGAAGAGCGCTAACCTTGAGACTTCTCCAAAGCCCTCAGGATGCTTTGATATCTAAGGGGGCTAAGTATATTGAGTGGATGAGATGGGAAGAGAGTGAAATTCAATAATGTATTTCTCAGTCTATTTGCTGCAATAGCCAGTAAGTCGTCCAATTAGTGCCAATTGCATTGAAGATGATTATGATCTAGGTCCAGGAGGAACTGGAGTGAAACCATCATTTCTCTCCACAAAGGCCACTGAGCATCTATTTGATGATAATGACTTTAGATCACTGCCAGCCTGTGCCATGTATGAACTGATAACATGGAGGTGAAAGGCTGCATTTCACAGTATCAATCCCTAGGGACTTTCAGTCACTCTCATCTTTTCTGTAAGTGCCTTAATTCTTGTGTAGTTGCAGACTTAAATTTCTACATTTCCAGTGATGAGAGAGGTCTGGAGTAAGAAAAGAGAGTAAAATACTAAGAAAGCTCTAAGAATTATTGGCAGTAATGAGCTACGTGGTGAAACATCAAAGCAAATATGTTTTGTCACTTAGATTGCTGATTGAGTATTAAGTCTTCTTTGAAATAGTTTGATTCAGATTTGCTGGGAATGATAAGAGAGGTCTGTTTCAGAGAGGAAGGGGGAGAGAGAGAGATAGAGAAGGATAGAGAAGGAGAGTGAGAGAGGGAGGGGTGTGGGGGGTGCAGATCTGCAGTAAAGGCCTCATGCATAAAATCTGCTGGCAGAACTTCTCACTGCTTCCATAGCAAAATATTTAGTATCACCAGTGTGCGTGTTGAAGTGTAATAGCTGTTAAAATGAATTGTATTCTCTCCCCGAAATAAGACTCTTTAGCAGGGTTTGCCTTCCTGGTAGTCTCAGTAATTATTCTGTAAGCTTCAGTATCCCCACGCTAAACTTGCAGTCTTTCGGTCTTTGTTTCCCAAAGAGAATATAATGCCTGGATAACTTGTATTCCTGGCATAGCCACCAGCTGCATTAATGTCTGCTTTTATCTCTTATCCCTCTCATGCTAAGCTTTATACTCTTAAGGCAGCATGAGGGAGTGTGGCTCACGGACCACCTAGCAATCTGCTTTAGAAAGGGGTGGGAACTAATTCAGGAAATAACTTCTATTTCTGCGGATCTGGTTAAGTATAACTAGCCATGCTACACTCAGAATGAGATTTAAACCCAGAATCAGCATTGGTAGTCATTTACGATGTTTTTCTACCATATAAAATAAAAGCATTTGATGTCAGGGTGTCTCAGAATTGCTGAAATAAATAAATTTTTTTCAGGCTCAGTTGTTGGCAGGATTGTCGGATCATAAATTTGTTCAAGGGACAAGTGCTTTCTTTGCCAGGAGCCATCTTATCAGCTTGCACAAGAGCGGATCAGGAAAATCTCAAGCAGGGCAGGGTTGGAGCTCATCCAGAAGCTCAAAACTCAGAAAGCTGTGCCCTTTCCCCTGTCCTTCTCCGTCTTCTTGTCTCTCATCAGCTTGGTAATACAAACACTTTTCATCCTTGGAGCAAAACAAGGAACTGGTAGTGCTATTTCTTAGAGTAGTAATTCTTTTTCTAGAAGTATCTTTTGGAAAAGAGCTACAACTCTTGCAGTTTTAATATGTTCCAGGAACCAAGATAAGAAAGAGAAAGAAGTTTTAGACTTATTGATATTTTGAAAAGTGGTTAATTAAAGTGTATAAAAGATGCTTTGAGAAACCATATAGGATAGTGTTCAAAAATATACTCAATCCTTCCTCTTGGTTTATCCTTCAAGGTCATGTGTTACACAGAATCACTGTCTCTGAATCTTTGATGTGGGTAGAAGCCACAGGAGGAAGATTGGCTAGATATAGCTCTGCTTTCTGAGACTGAGCCTTATTTTAATAATCTCCTGAAAATATCTTTAATAAACAACCAGTGTGTTTAAAGCTTGAATTGTCAGGCTCAGGCATGGGATTGAGGCAGTGACTGTAATTAAATGCTCATATTGATCATTTTTTTTTGCTATAGACCTTTCTAAAGTGAAGCTGATGAGATTTGATGATCCACTATTGGGACCTCGGCGAGTTCCTGTCCTGGGAAAAGAGCACACTGGAAAGACCCCCATTTCTGAGCATGCTGTTTTCCATGTGGACCTCATGAGCAAGAAAATTCATCTCACTGAAAATGGGCTAGGGGCAGATATTGGTGATACAATTGTCTATCTGGTTCATTAAACTCATGCAGATTGGAGATACATCCTGGTTTCTGGGGATGTGACTATTCTGTGTCTACAGATTGGATATAAGAACCGTAGGCTGGACTTGAATAGACTTCATTTCTAACCATCAAATTCTGTAATCATAGTTACACCAGGTCGTCTTGGATTCCTGAACCTAATAAAAAAATTTTTTTTTCATTCTTGGGACTTCTGAGAGAAGTAGTTTATACCATAGTCGTTTTTTGTTTTGTTTGTTTTTGTTTTTTTACAACCAATGGTATTTCCCAGAAGCTTCTAATCTTTCAGATTAACACAAAAATGTCACTGTGTTTCTTTCCCAGGTGTACTTTATACTACTTATGAAAGCTAAGGATCATCTAACAACTTTTTATATTATACCATTATGGAGTTGGTTATATTTCTTTTTTAGAAAGAAAAACTGAATTAGACAGCTAGTTTTACTTTTTAAAGAACAGAACTCTTCATGATGATTTAAGAAAATACATGAGAATATTTTGTCATAACAAGTATTTTGTATAAAGAACAAATAGGTCTTACATGTATAAGAATTCTTTTAGCCTTTTTTTTTAGATTTTTTTTTTTTAAATTTATCTGACACAGAGAGAGAGAGATCACAGGTAGGCAGAGAGGCAGACAGAGTGGGGGGGAAACAGGCTCCCTGCTGAGCAGAGAGCCTGATGCGGGGCTTGATCCCAGGACCCTGAGATCATGACCTGAGCCGAAGGCAGAGGCTTAACCCACTGAGCCAGGCGCCTTAACCCAGACTCCCCCTTTTAGCTTTAATATATTCAATTAACTACCAATATTTTTTTTAGGGCTAACATCAATAGTTTATAAGCAGTTTGTAATGATTCACGCTAAATTTAGGCATTTTAAAAGAGGATATTTTTCCTCCCACAAATCTGCATTTGTCAAATTTGTCTAAGTCCACTTGTGTTTAAATATCACGTTCACTGTATTGCAGATTTATTGTTTCACTCCTGCTGGAATGTCGTTTGATATTATCTGTGCCATCATGTGTCATATGAGGAAAAATATTAGGTATTGACTGACCCGAGAGAAAAACATTTCCATTTTCTTTAAGGGTTCGATATGGGCAAAGACTGGGGCATCTGGGTGGCTCAGGTTAAGATCTGACTTTTGATTTTGGCTCAGGTCATGATCTCAGGGTAGTGAGATCGAGACTGCATTGCCTCCTGTGCTCACAGGGGAGTCTGCTTGAGATTCTCTCCCTCTGTCTGTCCCCACCACTCACATGTGCACTTGCACTCTCTCTCAAGCAAATAAATCTTAAAAAAAAAAAAAAAAAAAAAAATGGGCAAAGACTAATTCTGATAACCATAAGTAACCTGAGTTCTGATTTTCAGGTTAGGTCAAGAGATTTTACTGAGCTTTATTTTGCAACAGTTTGACATTATTGGGCCACACTGAATGCTTTATCATAGGTTCATTGAAGTAAGTCCTTTAATGTTAGAACTGAAAGATCCCTTAGAGGTCAAGTGCAAGTCATCATTTATCTGGTAAGGACTGACAGCATAGCCTAGCTGGTAAGGGTACATGCTCTGAAGTCAGACTAGCTAGGTTAGATTTCCACTTCTTCCACTTGCTACTTAGGTGATCTTGGCCATTACTCAACCTCAGTTTCTTCATCTGTAAAATGGAGGTAATAATGTGTCTATCTACTTTCTAGGCTGGCCATGAGATGTTTAGGTGAAACATTCTAGGAAAATCATATATATAACATAGTACCTGGCAAGTGGTAAGTCTTCAGTAGGTGTTACTGATTAATAATAATAATGATAATAATAAATTAGTAAACCCAGGATATATTGGCTTAAGATTATTATAAGCTATAGTCATGTCTTCAGTGTTGGTTTCTATAGGGCCACCATTTTGTTGCTTGCCCTCTAGATTCTTCTGCTGCTCCCTCAATTGGCATAGCCTTAGTTATTCCCTAAATCATATAATCTTTTCTAGTGCCTAAATACAAACTCACTTATGTTTAACTTTGGTAAATTAAAATATATGTGCGTGGCAAAAGAAAAAAACAAAACGAAAAACAAGGATGGAAAATAATTTTAATATTGTGGATGATTAGATGAGCCGATGAACCTCTGCTGCCTTGGATTAAATGTGAGTTGGGATTTATAGATCCTCTGTTCTTGCAGGCTCAGTTCATTGGTGTCCCTTGCTGGGCTGAATATGTTTCTTGTGTTTAAAGATACATAAATTTTGTACCAGGAAGCCTGTAAGCATAAGCCCATTGCTTCATCTGGTGCTCAGCTGAAGAAACAGTAGTTTGATGAATTGCTGAAGGAAAAACAGGCTGCGTGGGGCTTACTGTATTGGAGATTGGTATCCTCCTAAGGGATTTTAATTCTTCTTTAGTTGTGAGATACGTACACACACAAAAAGTAAGTAACAAGAAATATGTAAACTCAAAATATAAAGAAATATAAAAAATTAAACTAACAAAAATATTAGCAGCAACAAAACAATTTATCAACAGAGCAAAACCTATGTAATTGCCATTCGGTCAAAGAACTGCACAATGCCAGCTCCTCAGAAGCCTACCTTGTGCCTCCTCCCGTAAAGACAAGCTTGTGTCCCAGTCAGTATACAGTTTTCATATATGCTTTTTTTTAACTGATATCTTCTTAAAATTTTTTTAAATTTAAATTCAATTAACATACTGTCAGATCTTTTTTTTTTTTTTCCTTAAGCTAACTATTTTTATACATGTTCTGTGTGAATCTGAAAAGAATGTTTATTCTGTCGTTGTAATGTTCTGTGTATGTCCTTTAGGTCATAGTTGTAGACTGAACTGTTCAAAACTGTATGCTACTGTTTTATTTTATTTTCTTGCTTTGTTTTTGAGAGGTCTACTAAAATCTCCCAAGATCATGGATTTACTTATTCTTACAGTTCAGACAGCTTTTTGTTTTATACAGTTTAATGCTGTTTTATTAGGTACATATAAATTTAAATTCTGTTACCTTCCTGGTAAATTGAACTTTTTCTAGTTGGGAAGTGTTCCTTTATTTTTAGGAATGTTTTTGCCTAAAGGCTATAATACTAATACAATATCAGTTTTCTTTTGATTAGTGTTCATGTGAAATATCTTTCTCTATCCTTTTACTTTTAACTTTCTGTAGCTTTATTTTATTTTAGCATTGTGACAAATTTTAAACCCATGGAAGAGTTAGAAGGATTGGCCAATAAGTACCCGTATACCTATCACCTCGATTTATCAATTGCTAACTATTGCCACCTTTGCTTTCTATCTCTACACTTTTTTTTTTTTTTAAAGATTTTATTTATTTATTTGACAGAGAGAAATCACGAGAGAGGCAGACAGAGAGAGAGGAAGGGCTCTTCATTGAGCAGAGAGCCCGACGCGGGACTCGATCCCAGGACCCTGAGATCACGACCCGAGCCAAAGACAGCAGCCCAACCCACCGAGCCGCCGAGTACTTTCAGATTTATAGAAAAGTTGCATTTATTGTACAGAGAGTTCTTGTATGCCCCCTTTACTGTTTCCCCCCATGTTAACAGACTTCTTATATAGCCTTGGGTCAGTTGTCAGAACTAAACAATTAACATTGGTATTTTACTTTAACTAAATTACAGGCTTCATTTGGATTTCACCAGTTTCTGTGCTGGTGTCATTTTGCATTTAGAATATACTTTTAAAAAATTCTGAATCATTTCCCAGTAAGTTGCACACACCATGACACTTCACCTTTTAATACTTTAGCATGTAATTCCTAAGATCTAGGAGATTCTCCTGTATAATCACTATACCTGTGTGTGTATATACATATTTTGCTCAAGAAATTTAACATGATGCAGTAATATTAGGTAACAAGCCTTCCTAATAAAAATGAATTAATAAAAAAAGAAGTAATAAAATTTCCCCAATAACTCATTAATTTTTTTTTTTAACTCTTAGGATCTAATCAAAGATCACGCTTTACGTTTTGTGGTCATATCTCTTGCCTTCTTCACATTAAGACAATTTCTCAGCTTTCTTTTCTTTTTTTGATATTTCCTGACAGTAACATTTTTGAAGACTCCATGGCATTTGTTAGTAGTTTGCCTCACAATCTGGATTTGTCTATTTTCTCTTTATTAGATTCAAATTTGAAATTCTTGGCAAGCCTGGCTACATGGGTGGTGTTTCCCATTGTATCACATCAGGATTGAGATACTGATATATTGTTAGTGTATTCCCATCACTGGTTAAAGTAGTATCTTCAGATTTCCCCATTGGGAAGGTACTTTTTCCAGTTTATAATTAATAAATGATTCTTTTGAGACTTAATGGGATTATCCTGTTTACCTATAAACTTTTATGAAATGGCAGCCGTCATTCATCATCTTTCTGCCATTTATTATTATATTGGTAGTTATAAGAAGGTGATTTCTTAATTTTGTCCTTTCTTTTACATTTTTTAGATCTAGTTCTGTAAAGAAGGTTTCCCTTTTGCTTTCAAGTTTTTTCTTTCATCATTGTTTTCAAATCACTGTGGACTGATGGGATTCTTTTTTGTTTTTTTCATATATGCTGTAATCTCAATAAATGTACTCATTTGGTCTATTGGTGACTTCAGAATAATCAATCCAGGAGTAGTATTAACAACAGATCTACTAAATAAAGTTCAGGTTTTTTTGACTAAGTAAAATACACAGTTCAAAAGTCAAAACTTGGGGCGCCTGGGTGGCTCAGTGGGTTAAAGCCTCTGCCTTCGGCTCAGGTCATGATCTCAGGATCCTGGGATCGAGCCCCGCATTGGGCTCTCTGCTCCGCAGGGAGCCTGCTTCCTCCTCTCTCTCTGCCTACCTCTCTGCCTAGTTGTGATTTCTCTTTGTCAAATAAATAAAATATTAAAAAAAAAAAAGTCAAAACTTGATCCATCTAGAGAGTTTTTACTTTCTTGCACCATATTCCCCTCTGCTCTATAGCAAACATTCTCATTAGTTTCTTTCTTGTGTTTTTTTCCCCAAAATAAGTAAATACATATATGTACTTTTAAAAAACTCAAGTATAGTTGACATACAATGTTACACTAGTTTTAGGGGTACAACATATGATTGAGCAAGTCTGTATGTTACACTGTGCTCACAAGTGTAGCCACTGTCAGTCACCGTACAACGCTGTTACAGGCCCACTGACTATGTTCCCTGTGCTGTACCTTTCATCCCCGTGACTTGTTCCATAACTCGAAGCCTGTATCTCCTGCTCCCCTTCACCCATTTGTCCATCGCTCCACCCTCTGCCTTCTGGCAACCATCAATTTGTCTTTTCTGTGTATGTACTTTAATTTCTCTTTTTCTCATACAAAAAGTAGCATGTTATATATAATTACTTTACACATTGTTTTTTAAAGTTAACATAGCTTGGATATTTTTTTCACCTTGGTGTATAGAGATCTTTCCTTTTCCTCCTCCTTTTCCTCCCTTCCCCCTTCTGTCTCTTCTTCTCTCCCTGCTTTGTGTCATACTGTTGCAAAAGTGTACCACAATTTATTCAGCTAGTCTCCTATGGATGGGCAGTTAGATTGTTTCTGAGCTTTTGCTATTTTATAGACATAGTATAGGATTATGTAGTGAGTAACTTCGTGAGTATGTGGTTTTATATTTGTGGTGTTGTCTCTCTTTTTTTTTAAAGATTTTATTTTTAAGTAATCTCTACATGGGCTTGAAGTCACAACCCTGAGATCAAGAGTCGCTTGCTCCCCCGACTGAGCCAGCCGGGCACCCCTGTGGAGGTGTATCTTAAGAGTAAATTTCTGGGACGCCTGGGTGGCTCAGTGGGTTAGGCCGCTGCCTTTGGCTCGGGTCGTGATCCCAGGGTCCTGGGATCGAGTCCCGCATGGTCTCCTTGCTCGGCAGGGAGCCTGCTTCTCTCTCCACCTCTGCCTGCCTGTGTGCTCTCTCTTTCCTTCTCTCTGACAAATAAATAAAAAAAAAAATTAAAAAAAAAAAGTAAATTTCTGGCAATAGCCTTGTAGGTCCGAGGGTAAATGAACACGTAATTTTGTAGCCTATAATCTGGGCAAAAAGGCATTTGGGGCAGAGGGTAGAGCAGGTATAAAGGCTCTGAGGTGAGGACATGTAGCTGGGGTGCTGACGGAGTGGCATAGAGGTCACCTGAAGAAGCAGAGATGAGAAGCGGCTTTGCTGAAGATGCTGTGTACTCTTGGCAGAGCTAAGCTAGAGCCCTGGCCTCCATACTTCCGGTTCATTGCAACAAACTTAAAAAAAAAGTTTTTTTGTTATTGTTTTAAGTACGCTCCGTGCCCTGTGTGGAGCCCAGCATAGGGCTTGAACCCACAACCCTGAGATCAAGTGTCAGACACCTAATGGACTGAACCACCTGGGGGCTCCAGCAACCCACTTACTAAACAAAGAATGCATACACGCAAAACAGGACTGTGTTTGACCAAGGCGGGTGTTGTCGGGGCTCTGAGGGAGGGAGAAGTTGATAAGGAGCAGAGGGAGGAGATGAGGCAGAGCCCAGAGGATGGTTCCGACTGGAGTAACAGTTGAAGCAGAGCGGTCTACCTTCCCAACTCCTAGAACTCGGTGTGGATCAGGGCTTGGAAGTGAAAACAGGTGTGTGCTTGTTTGGGGAGATAATGCCAGGAATGGAATGCTTATCTGGGAGAAAGGAGAGGATAACTGGAAACAGGTTAAGTAAATCAGGACTTAACAAAGATTCTGGGATTCCAGGATGAAATTTGAAGTTGATTTGTCTGCAGAGCCACTGCAGATTTTTGGTGTGGGGATGAGGTAGTATCAGTTTGTGTCTTCTCTAGTTTGTGGTCATTGTGTTGATCTCTTTTCTATCTTGAGAAAGTCATTCATTTAGTTGTTCTAATGACTACTTGGTAGAGATCAACGTGCCTGGCTCTGATAGGGTCTCAGTGTTAGCTGGAACTTGGTTACACGGTTTCCTGTCTTTGCTGTCTTTGGATATAACTTCATCTCTCTATTGGAAAATACTCAGATGCCACCCAAGACTTGCAGGATCAATTAAGTTTTCTCATTGCCCACTGTTAGACTTACAGCCTGATTGGTTATAAGGTGGGAACCCTTCCTCTCACTTCTAGAAAGCAAAACAACAGGCAAGACATGATCCGTGCTCCTAAGGGCTTAGGAGTGTGATAGGGGAGTACTTCCTGCATTGTCACCCTGGAGGACTAAGCTGTCATTTGTTCTTCTATCCCTCATTGTCCTTATCCGGGGGTTCAGTCTAGAGCTGTGCAGTAGTTTAGCCACTAACCACATGGGTCTAGAGCACTTGAGAGATGGTGAGTCTGAGTTGAGGTGTGCTGTTTGAAAGTGTGGAACATGCTTTCAGTTTCAAAGACTTAGTATGACAGAATGTACAATATCTCAGTAATAGTACTCTCTTCTATTGATTACATGCTGAAATAATGCTTTGAGTAAATTATGTTAAAATAATTAAAATTAACTTCATCCTCTTTTACCTTTTAAGAACATGAAATTTAGAATTGCATCCGTGGCTTGCATTTTATTTCTTTATTTTTTTTAAAAATATTGTATTTATTTATTTATTTGACAGACAGAAATCACAAGCAGGCAGAGAGGCAGGCAGAGAGAGAGAGGAAGAGGAAGCAGGCTCCCCACTGAGCAGAGAGCCCAATGCGGGGCTCGATCCCAGGACCCCGAGATCATGACCTGAGCTGAAGGCAGAGGCTTTAACCCATTGAGCCACCCAGGCGCTCCTTGCATTTTATTTCTATTGGACAGTGGTCTAGAGATTTGATGAAATTTAGATTAAACATTATTTCATATTGCGTTATACTAAGAGGTACATAATATGAGTTTGTCCCACTCTTAATGATACTAGATTTGGTATTTTCCAAAACTATATTTTAAGGATACATTTTGATCACTTTCAGAACTTTCCATTGTAAAGGTGTGTGTGTGTATGTGTGTAGATATATATGTATGTATATTTTTAAAGGTATGTATTTTTGAAATCACTTCCAGAGTTTTTGTTGTAATGATATGTAAAAAAACCAAACACTCAGAACTTACTATTTTATTTTTATTTTATTTTTTTTATTTTTTTAAAGATTTTATTTGACAGAGAGAGATCACAAGTAGAGAGGCAGGCAGAGAGAGAGAGAGGGAAGCAGGCTCCCTGCTGAGCAGAGAGCCCGATGCGGGACTCGATCCCAGGACCCCGAGATCATGACCTGAGCCAAAGGCAGCGGCTTAACCCACTGAGCCACCCAGGTGCCCCAGAACTTACTATTTTAAAGATATATTTTGAGTATTTCTGGAACTCTCCAGAGTTAAGATACATTTTTTTCTTTTGCAGTGAGAAATCTGTGGAGTGATATTTTGGCACCTCGGGAACTTCCTCTTTCCATTCTTTTTTACCTAATGGTTTTAGTGCCCCTTCAAGATCCCTTTCTGAATAAGTTATGTTGGATGCTATTCAATATGGTAATTTTTAAATGCTATTATTTCTTTTTCATACAGTTGTCATTCTTCTATAAAGAAGAACATTCCTTTTTCTTCTTTCTCTTTTTCATTTTATTTTTAGGTGAAAGAGCTATGTGGCCTACAGCTTAGTCAGTTCATACAATAGATGTTTGATTAGAAAAGTTAAGTACAAATGCAATTTTAAAATACAGAGTCAGCTTACATGGACAATGGTTATCCACTCCTTAAAGGAAGTGTATTGTAAATCATTTTTTTGCAAAGCTTAGTAATCACCTCTTCATCTCAGTTATCCTACAAACTTGAATTTTCATGTATAGCACATTTGTTCAACAAGTTACTAAATCCTTGTTCTGTTGCAGACACCGTGTTACACACTTAGAGTTGGAATGGAAGTGGAAGAAACATGGCTGTCCTTCCTGTAGGACGCATCCTTTTGGATGAGGAGACAGACTTGCCCAGAACCCAGTGAGTGAAGGCAATTAGGCAGATGTATCTGAAGAATCTTGATTTGGAAGGTATTATAAAGGCTTTCCCTCACAAACCTGCTCAAATAAATGCTTTGAAATTCAGAACCCTCAGCAGTCACTCTCCGTGGGTCTGATGTGAAGACTATGTAGCAGAGTTGGCAGGTCCCTGCTGTTGTCTTTCTCATGTAACCCTGAAGTATGATTGTAGATGTCTTCCCTCAATTCCAATGTTTTCCTCAAGTTTTTTTTCTCTCTGGACATTTTCCCAGCATTGCTGGGGTCCACACCTGCATAAGGCATGTCCTAGAGGTGTACTTCAGAGACTCTTAATACCCTGACATAGACACGTCCAGTCAGATGTGTACGCATCTTTAAAGAAATAAGATGTCTGTCAGTTACAGTGCTGTGACCTCAGGTTCCAGAATATGAACGCAACATTCTTTAGAAGAGATGCTTCACTTTGGATTGAATCTAAGTTTAGAATCAGTCAGCCTCTTGTCAAAGGGAGAAGGAGAGCCTCCGAGACAGGAAAGCGCCTCGCTATGAATTGGTTTGGAAATCACTTCTCTAAATTTCCTGAGGATGCTTCCTTACTCAGCGTACACTCACCTCTGTTGCTTTCACTCATCTCTTCTGAAGATGAACATTTTCTTTCCAGTGTGAGGTAGAGAGTTGGGTGATTTTTTTTCTTTTTCTTTTTGGGTAGCATATCAAATCTCTGCCTCTCTGTCTAAAAATCAGTCTCTTCTTAGGAGGAGCCAAGAGAAGAAAACTGGGCTTGGGAAGAAAGTAGTTGCTATCATTTTCCACGGGTACTTGAAAAGGGACAACTGATTAGTTCCTTCGGGCCCTGCTTGGCCAGCGAAAAGAGAAGGGCTGGCCTGGGTGAAAGGGCGTCTCTTTATTCTTAACTTTCAGCATTGAACCCTGACCAAGTGAAACTTGACTACTGCGGGCTGCCAGTGATATCTAGTCCTTTGAAATCAAAACTCCAGAGCTTTGGCTTCAGTTAAGTTTGACTTAATCAAGAAAGCCTGGGTGGGAGGCAGAATGAATGCTTTTTAGTATTGCAAGTTTCATCAAGGAAGAGGGTGACAGGAACAAACCCCCTACCCTCCCCGGCAAGGCAAAGCACCAGACATTTGGGGACACAGGGTGGGAAATGCGCTTAGCAGCAACAAGAAGAGGACCACAGAGTGAGGTCAGAAAGAGGGAGAGTGTGCATCTCCATCTTCCAGCACTGGGCCTCTTGCCTTGTGCTTTGAGTCAGCCTCCTGCCTCCCACCAGCTGAAGCCACCCTCTGTTGCTTATCTCTTAGGGTGACTAAACTTCGTGGTTTACCTTGGCATGTCCTGAGTTAAGCCCTGGAAGTTCTCCCTCCTGGGAAAACCCTTAATCCTGGGAAAGCTGGATGATGGGTCCCTGGGATCGAAGTTTTAGGTATTTGGGCAGCCCATGTGACACCTGAGAAGCTGCCCGAAAGCACCTGCCTCCATTCTCTGTTTCTTGGGAAAGGGTACAGAAGGCCCCAGGGCAGTGCAGGATCATGAAGTTAGAGTAACAGTAGCCGCCACCCACTGCAAGCCTCCTGTGTGCCCGGAGTGTGATCCTGTTTGATCCTCAAGGCCACTGCAGAGGGAAGATGTTTCCAATCCAGTTTTATGGGAGAGAGACCAGAGCTGAGGGCAGTGATGAGTTGTGTTTCCCAAGGTCAGACAAGTAGAAGGCAACCAGGCCACATTTGAATTTGAGCGTGCCTGGGCCTAAAATCTGTCCTCCACTCAAGGAAGAACTTGCCGATCTGATGGCAAATGGGTGGTGTGGAGGGATGTTTGAGGCTCCTCTCTGCTTTTATTTCCCCTCTCCACACCTGAGAAGTGTAACTTTGCTCGAGAAGGAAACACTAAGATCCCATAATTTATAACTAGATTTGAGGAGGACTCAAAGATAACAGAAGAGATATGGACGTTCAGTTTGGTCTAGTTCACCAAATAACCACAAGCCTGCCAGGTGTCAGGTTATGTGCTGAATTCTGGGGTTACGGGGTTGGGGGGTGCGGGCGAGCAGCTTGTGCTCACTGACCCCAAGGAACAGAGGAAATAAGACAGGCATAAAGGTGGTTTCTTCACCAGTTTGAAATCTTCATAGCTGTCTTTGTTCGCTCTGAGCTTCCATAACACAATGTCATCGACTGGGTGGTCTCGTGAACTGAAATTTATTTTCTCACTGTTCAGGAGTCTGGAAGTACAAGATAAAGGTGCTCCCATGGTCAGGTTCTGGTGAGGGCTCTCCACTGGCTTGCAGCCTTCTTGCTGGGTGCTTAACATGGCCTTTTTACATGGCAATTTTATCAGCTCAGTCTCCCACCCCTATTCCTCACTTAACTGTAATCACCTCCTAAAAGCACTGTCTCCAAATACAGTCACACTGGGGGCTGGGGCTCCCACATAGACTTTGGGGGAACACAGTTCAGTCCGTACCATGGGCCCCAACCCACAGTGTAACAAATGTATTAAAGTGTACCCATACCACACGTTATATCCATACTTTTTCTGCTGTACAGTAAGTGAAAAGATTTTTATAGTTTTGCTTTTGAAGTTATTTGGCTCTCTGCAATTAGTTGATTTTATGATTGGCTCTTGTTTCTCAGCTATCATTCGTACTTGGGATTTTTGGCAAAACGAGAATTCTAAATTGTTTTTAAATGTAGTAAAATATTTGTGAATTTGTGAATTTGACAGTTAATGAGGTTGGCATAATGCTAGACTTCAGTGTTTAGTTGAGCATTAACTAACCTTGGATTCTATCTTGTAGTTTTTGTATTTTGGAGCCAGTACTTTTTTCCAGGCCTCAAATAGTGTTGCAGGCTCTTGAAAAGCTCGTTAGCTTGCAAACCTTGTCTCTAAATGCCTAAAGGATGACGGAGTTGGAGTTATTTATAGCTCTACTTTGCACTTCCAGACAGGTAGCTCCTGACCTTCAACTCCCAGCTGGTGTCTCCTCGGCACTGAAGACCGGCTATCTTCTAACCATCCTCTTCCCCACCAGCCTTCCTCCTACTCTGTGTTCTTTGCCATCTTTCTCACGTTGACATCCCCACCCCCCTGATGGGAGACTCAGAGGTTGGTGTGGTCATCTGTGGCCCCTACATCCACCCGTGTCAGCTTTCAGGCTGGCTGGTGTCAGGATGACAGTTTAGGTATTGCTGGCAATGTTGTTAGGAATCTCGATTTCTGTACCTCTTGTCTGGAGACCTGCACTCTTGGCTTGGGGTGAGGCTTGGGCATTTGTTTTGTTAACAAGCTAATGTGTTTATTAAAGGCACATCAGGTTTGGGAGGGCGTGGATGCGGGCAGTGTTAGTGGAAGGAAAAAGAGATGTGGATCTTAATAACAAGAACAATGCACCCCCACTGGATTTACTGCCCTGATTTAGAGGTTCTCAAAGGGCCCTCTGCTGTTTCCAAGATGCCCTCAGGGTGTTGCCTAAAGGGTGCTCAGGAGTGTTCCTCTCTGCCCTCCAGGCCATGTGTCACAGGTGCTGAGCCTTGGTGACTAGTCCTGTAACAGCAGCTGTTACAGGAAGAATTTCTGCTGTCTCTTGTTTATTTTGTCTCCCATGTGAGGCAGGCTCGCTCTTTCATTCTTCACAGCCCACCAGAGACAGGTACAGACTGTTAATGAGGCTTGCCGAAAGGGAAGCAGGAAGTAGAATAATTACTACCATATACAGGCTCACACTCATTCTAGGGCGGTCCCTCGACCATCCTCTTGATCTGCCCCTTCCAGAAGGCTAGGTACAGCTTACCCTTCGCTGTGGGACTACCCCAGGTATCTCCATGGTAGGAGCTGGGGCAAAACCAGCTTTGGGGCCCAGAAAGAGAAGGGAGTTTTTCTACTTCACTTTTGAAGGCTATCCCCTCGGCCTTTATTTTCTACTTCAGAATGGTGACATGGACTATCTCTTCCCTTCAG
The DNA here is from genome assembly GCF_922984935.1 of Meles meles. Taxonomy (NCBI): domain Eukaryota; kingdom Metazoa; phylum Chordata; class Mammalia; order Carnivora; family Mustelidae; genus Meles; species Meles meles. The sequence continues at coordinate 100,352,110 of NC_060068.1, forward strand.
GGAAAACTAACCAAAGTTGTATTTGGTGGGCCCCTAGGATAATCATATAGTACTTTGACATGAGGACATCTTCTGAGGGCACCTGGGTGGTTCAGTGTGTTAAGCATCTGACTCTGGGTTTCAGCTCAGGTCATGATCTCAGGGTCCTGGGATCCAGCCCCATCAGGTTCCACACTCAGTGAGGAGTCTGCTTGAGATTCTCTTTCTCCCTCTCCCTCCGCCCTTCTCCCACCAAAATAAACAAATAAATCTTTAAACAAACAGAAAAAGACATCTTCTGAAGTCTTGGTTGTTTGTTTAAATGATAACTGCGTGTTCAATTTCTATGGCCTCGTCCCGATTTCCATGCCCAAGCCCTATTAGTCTCTTCAATGAAGTCTCAAAACCCCTGGGGTACAGCCTCACTCAGGGCACCTTGTTACATACATTCAGACACAGCAAACTAATTATTTGTCCTTTATTCAACACAATAATCCTGTGAGGTCATCTTTTTTAATCTTACTTTCAAACAAACAGAAACAGAGACGTTAAGCGACAGCCGAGGTCAAGCTGCCAGCAAGTGACATGCTAATGTCTGAACTGAGTCCTCTTGGTTCCAGATTTGTGGATTTAACTATTACAAAATACTAAGGAAGTAGACTGGATCTTAAGGGTGAATGACAGGATCTGGAATAATCATGCCATTACCAGAGAGAGGGCAAAGTCAGGGCAGAAGTTGGGGGGGGGCAGATGGTGAGGAGGTTGGGCTACGAATTAAGAGCCACTCAGCGTCTGTGTCCCTTTCTCCTTTTTATTACTCTGTCTTGTCTTAATGGTTATCCTTCTGAACCATCCCCTTTGTTTTCAAGTTAATCACTGTTTTTGACTCTCCAGGAGCCATGCGCCAGCCCAGGCTGTGGTGAAGCAGCCTGACCGTGGAGGCCCTGGCAGGACCACCATCGCAGCGATCGTCCAGACTGGGGGAGACTGGAGCACTGGCCTCTTCAGTGTCTGCCGAGACAGGAGAATCTGTATGTGTTCCCTCTTCACTCAAGTCCTTGAGTATTTTCTTTCCCAAGTCATCCCTGGGTGCAGGAGCTACGTCAGGCACAAGGACAGAAATATAATGGCTTTAGAATAAGCGGACCAATCTTCTAGTGGCTCACGTGCACTCCTTGGCAGGAAAAAATCTTGCTTTTCAGGGATGCGGATGCTTTTATAGATTAAGTGGTAACTTCAAAGATTTTTTAAATGACGAACTCCACTGTTGGCAAAGATGCATAAAATGGGCTCCCCCATCTGCTGCTGGTGGGAGGAGACGTTGGTATAACCTTCCTGCCGGATGGCTTAGCGATACATATGACAAGAACCTCAAGTGTTATATAGCTTTGACCCAGTCTTTACATTTTTAGGCATTTTAGTCTAAGGAAGTAAATCACATGCAAAGATTTAGCAATGTTAAAATCTGCAGCGTTGGTTATTGTGGCAACAATCTGGAATGACCTGAAACGTTTGATGGGGCATGCACACAATGAGTTATTATACAGCCATGAAAAGTCATGTTGTAGAATAACAGTCAACGGGATGAAAGATGTTTTGGTACATTTTTAAGTTAAAGAAGCAGACTGTAAAACTAAGCACATTAGACACCATTTTGGGGGGGGAATATTTTTAAAAAATATCTGGAAGGATACAAATGTTTATGACATACTCCAGATGGTAAGCTAATGAGTAATTTTATTTTCTTTTTTGCTTATCTCCTTCTAGTATTTCTAGGAGGAATATGCAGTACTCTGATAAGAACAGGAATAAACACAAAAAGCCCCCTATGTTGACTGAAATATTTTCAGATACTATTTTAGCTCTAGAGAGGTACCAATAACACTCCCCTAGCTGTATAATTGTCCCCTGGGAATGGAGTTCAAGGTACATCGATTCCATTTTTATCTTAGGATATTCTGACTCATCTCTGGTACCATGTCAGCATCCCTTTCCGGATCCTGCCTTTGCCCTAGGATGCAGCTCGGCCAAAGATTTTCTGGGGGATGCTGTGTGGCTGGGGGGGAGGTCTCTGTTAGATATGCATTTGTCACTAACATTCAAAATCCAGCAGACTCTGGGTCTATTATTTTTGAAGAATATGGCTTTCTCTGCCCTTTGCTGGTTTTTGGAAAGATCTGGATTCATTCCTAAAGCCTCATAGTATTGATCAGAGACCCATCTGAGCCGTTATATGGTCCTAGTCCCTACTCAGCTGACAGTCTTGCTGAGGCTAAAGCTCTCCCACCAAGTTTTGGTGTTCTGGTCCTCTACGCTTGAGCCCCTCACTGTTTGCCTGGGCCCCATAGAGAAGAGATTGTCTCATAGAAAACCTTACCCTCCATCCCTTTCCGTCTGCCCATCTGACGCAGAGCTCAACAGGTTTCTTCCTGCCGCTGCTACCCATGTGGACTTCTGATCAGATAATGATGGCAACCATTCTCTGATTCTCTCAGCTTCTTCCTCGTTCTCTTCCAGATACTTTGACTTTGGTTGTCCCCCGTACTGAGGTCCAGAGAAGGCAGAATAGCCATGTGGAGATCTAGCATCAAATTAGGAAGTAGACATTTTCCTTTCGTAGTTTGTAGTTGGGGGTTGAAGAGTCATCAGTACATTTTCAAGTATGGCAAAGCTTAGAATATAGTGTAGTGGTGAGGAGAACATGTTTGTATCAGATGAGACCTTGCCTTGTATCATAGCTTGTCTCTTACTGGCTATTTGACCTCGAATAAATTCTCTGGGTCTTCACTTTGCCCCCTCTAAGGGGAGGATAATAAAAGTGCTCACCTCAGGGGTTGTTGTTAGGATTAAAATGTAATACCTAGAGACAAACCATAAGAGACTCATAATCTCACTAAACAAACAGGGTGGCCAGGGGTAGGGGGTTAGGGAGAGGGTGGTTGGGTTATGGACAGTGGGGAGGGTATGTGCTGTGGTGAGTGCTGTGAATTGTATAAGCCTGACGATTCACAGACCTGTACCCCTGGGGCTAATAATACATTATATGTTAATTTAAAAAAAGAATACAAAAAAACAAAACAAAAACGTAATACCTAGAACCCATTCTTAACACTGGCTTGGAACTTAACTGGATCAATTTTTTTGGTTGCATGCTCTACTGGATTGAATAGTCCTTTCAAAGTTCATGTCCACCTGTACGTTCTGAATGTGACCTTATTTGGAAATAGGGTTTCTGCTGTGTAGTCAAGTTAAAAAAGAGGTTCTACTACATTAGGGTAGATCCTAATCCAATGGCTGGTGTTTCTCATAAGAAACAGAAAATTTAAGTACAAACACTAAGAAGAGAAGCCATGGGCAGACAGAGGCAGAGATTAGAATAACGCCTCCATAAGCCAAAGAATGCTAAGGATTGCCAGCATCCACCAAAAGCTTGGAGAGAGGCATGGAATAGACTTTTCCTCAGAACTTCTGGAAGGAATGAACCCTGCTAACTTCTTAAGTTCATACTTCTAGCCTCCAGAATTCTGCATTGAGAGAATATCTTTTCTTTTTTAAGATTTTATTTAAATTCGTTACCACCATATATTGGAATATTAGTTTCAGGTGTACAATTTGGTGATTTAACACGTCCATACAACACATGGTGCTCATCACAACGTGTATCCTCCTTAATCCCCATCACCTGTTTCACCCATTTCCCCCCCCCCCCCCCGGTAATTGTCAGTTTGTGAGAAAATAATTTCCATCACGTAAAGATGCACAGTTTGTGGTATTTGCTATGGCAGCTCTAGGAAACTAATACACAAATAAACATTGGATTTCATTTGGAGGCGTTGGGGTAGCTCAGAGAATCAAAAAATCAACTAAAAACTAAGCTCAGAAGGGACAAGCTGTATTTTTATACCGTATTTATTTAAAGATTTTATTTATTTATTTGACAGAGAAAGAGATCACAAGTAGGCAGAGAGGCAGGCAGAGAGAGAGGGGAAAGCAGGCTCCCCACTGAGCAGAGCACCCAAAACAGGACTCAATCCCAGGACCCAGAGATCATGACCTGAGCCGAAGGCAGAGGCTCAACCCACTGAGCCACCCAGGGGCCCCTGGGACAAGCTGTATTATCAGGAGCTAGTTGATACCCTGATCAGCTGCAAACATTTTTGTCATTTTGTTTTTCCTTCTGAGTTGATGGAGCAGATGGAGTCCATTTTGCCGGGCTTAGGTCATTCCGAAGGACAGTCCTATCAGCATTGCCCCCAGTGGTGAAGAGATATTTTTCCCAAATTACTGTTGGGGTGTTGATATCAGGAAAAGCCCAATAAATACAGAATAATGCCCTTAGTGAATCTGAGATATATTATTGTTACTATAAGTTGTTAAGAGCCAAGAGTAGAGTCAGGAGGCATAGACGTGCTGCTGCACAGTGATTTCTACTCCTTCCCAAGGGCACTGAAAAAGTTGGCTAAAGAAACAACCATCCTCACCACGCCCCTACCTTAAATGCTGCTTCACCACTTAGCTTTGTCCCCCAGCACCATCAATGTGAAGACCGACCGTACTCGGCCTTCTAAGGATTCCATGTTGGTCCATTTGAGAGCCCATTCTGGGGACAAGGTGAGAAGGGAGGATGAGTGGAGAAATAGAACATTCTTTTTTTTTTTTTTTAAGATTTTATTTATTTATTTGACAGACAGAGATCACAAGTAGGCAGAGAGGCAGGCACACAGAGAGGAGGAAGCAGGCTTCCTGCAGAGCAGAGGCTCGATCCCAGGACCCTGGGATCATGACCTGAGCCGAAGGCAGAGGTTTTAACCCACTGAGCCACCCAGGCACCCCGAAATAGAACATTCTTTACATTTTGGCATGATCCGTGGAGAAGGAGCCATGGATACACAGTACAAGATGATCTGGAATGTTCTCTGTTCCGGTTGTTATTTCCTGGATGTACCTCCATTTTATGACTGCTCATAGTGTCTCGATGCTGACTGTCTCAGAAGAAAATTTCGAGGAGATATGCTTTAAACGCTCATTCTCTGCACTGTCATCAACCCAGTAATGCTATGGAGCCTGGGCTTCTTTCCTTATTTAAAAGGCTACTTTATCCACAGAATTTCTATTCAAGCCGACCACTGTGTAAATAGTTGTGACAAACTTGGGAACAAAAAAGGAGAGCCGCTTTCTATGACTTTTTCCAAGCCAGAGTCCCATCATGGGACAGCTTTCCATTCCATGTTGAGAATTACTGCTATAATTTGTCATCCATTAAACAAAGGGTATGTCAGGAACAGCAGTGATTTCCATTTCTTTTTGACATTTTGCTTTGTCATTTTATTGCAATTGCATTTTACATTTATTTTTATTTATTTTAAAGATTTTATTTATCTGAGAGGGAGCGAGTGAGAGAGAGCACAAACAGTGAGGCGGCAGAGGGAGAAGCAGGCTCCCCGCTGAGCAGGAAGCCCAGTGTGGGGCTCAGTTCCAGAGCCATGAGATCATGACCTGAGCCTGCCTCCCTCTTCCCACCTGGGCACTTTTATCTGCATTCACTGTGTGCTTGGGTTGGCAAATGGATATTTCTGAGTCCTTTGGAGATGGGGTTGCTGCAAGCTCAGGTGTGAAAATAAAGCCACAGGGAAATGAGTGGCTGCTAAATGTTGTCGAGGGTGAGAGGCGAGATAGCCCGGCTTCGGGAATGTTTGTGATGTTGCCCCAGAGAAGGTTTATATGGCAGGTTTAATGCACATTGGTTTGTAATTCAGTATTTACTGAGTTCCTATGCATGTGCCGACAGGTGATGGGTGTTACAGTCGCAGTAGTGAGTAAGACAGAGAAGGTTTCATAGAGGAGGTAGACATTAAGCAAATGAATCCATAAACAATAATAGCAGTTGTGGAAAGTGCCCTGAAGGAAAGAAAGAGGGTGTTATGGAAGGAAACTATAGGGGAGTGGCGTCAGAGATGGCTTTGAGAAACCGACTAAGAGCTGATACTGAAAGCTGGGAGGAAACGACGCTCAGACCACCTGCCTCCGTGTGGAGGGCGCCGTAAGCATGTGGGGGTGAAGAGCTTGGTGGGACTAGTACTTACCAGATGCCCAAGATGTGTTGAATGAGGCGGGCCAGGATTCTCTTTGGTTTTCTGGAAGAGGAAGGCTTGAAAAGGCCTCCGATTGAGGTCTGTGTCCCTGAACTCTATCTTGGGTAAAGTGTACCTCTCTAGAAGCAGGCAGCGCTGCTTCTTGCTCACCCAGCAGGGTGCCTGGCCCGCAGGAGGCACTGAAAAACATTTGCTGAACAACCCATCAGTGAATGAATTTGAACCTATATTCTCACTGGATTCTTTCTTTCTTGCCCTTCATTGAAAGAATCATAAATCTTCTGAGTTGGAAGGGGTACTGGGGTCGCTGGTCTGGCCCCTCACCTGCTTGTCAAAATCTCCTCTGCACTGCGCCTGGCAAGAACCTGACAGCCTTGGCTTTCTGAGCATTTCTAGGAAGGAGGGCTTTTCTCCTTGGGAGCCAGTCTGTGCGTTAAAAAAAAAAAAAAAAGAAAGAAAGAAAGAAAGAAAGAAAAAGAAAAAGAAAAAAAGTGTCCCTGGGTGGCTCAGTCAGTTAAGCGTCTGCCTTTGGCTCAGGTCATAATCCTGGGTATGGAGCCCGGCAATGGGCTCCCTGCTCAGTGGGGAGTGTTTTTCTCCTTCTCCTCTGCTGCTCTCCCTGCTTGTGCAAGCTCCCTGTCAAATAAATAAATAAAATCTTTTTAAAAAAGAGATTTTGTAGGGGCACCTGGGTGGCTCAGTGGGTTAAAGCCTCTGCCTTTGGCTCAGGTCATGATCCCAGGGTCCTGGGATCGAGCCCCACATCGGGCTCTCTGCTCTGCATGGAACCTACTTCCTCCTCTCTCTCTGCCTGCCTCTCTGCCTAGTTGTGATTTCTCTCTGTCAAATAAATAAAGTATTAAAAAAATTAAAAAAAATAAAAAGATTTTGTAAAGTTTAGCATGCACACGATGCAAAATTAAAAATTACCTACCCCTTCGATACATTTGCCGTCTGTCCACCCAGTTTCCCCAGAGACGACAGCTCTTACCTGAGTCCACATACAGTCTGTATGCTTGTGAAGGTGTAAAATAATTTTAAAACAAAGGAGATTATTCTTTCTATTATAACATTATTGTGGAATCATCATAAAAAAGAAAAATACGGAGACTTATGAAAAAACAAAAACCAGTATCCTGTAATCCCAGTTGTTGGAGATAATCATTGTTGATATTCTAGTACCTCTCCTTCCAGATTTTTTGCTGTATGTGTATTTATGCAATTTCCACAAATAGTAGAACTATAAACACACGCTGTTCTGCACCAAATATCTTACATTGCTGCATAGATTCCATTTTATGAGTGTACCATAATTTATTTATCCAGAAATCCATTGGGGACCTTAATGTGGTTTCCAGACTTCTTGCTGTTCAAACTCACACTCCCTGAATGTCTTCGTACAGACGGCACTTTGCATGTGTGTGAGTTTACCTGTCAGACAATGGCTGAGGAAAAAATGTATTGGTCAAATAGTAGGTACCATTTTAAATCTTGATAGATGCTGCCAACTGGATCTCTGTTTGGAAGTTGTACTAACTTACACGCCCACCCACAATGTATGGGGGTGCCCCATTTCTTTCTTGACCATCTCTTACTGTTCAACGGTTCTGCCTTTTTGTAATAATTGATCTAAACTGTGCCTCACTGCGGTTTCCACCCACCCATCCTACTTCTGCTCTCTGGGGCTTCACCCTCTGGTTCTGTGTAGGCTTTTTCTTTCTCAACTCCCCTGTGAGTGAGAAGGATGAATAATAAATCACTTCCATGCATGAGGGTGGAGCCCATCTCAGAGGACAGGCCAGGAACACTGAGGGAGTGGGTGCTTATATAACCACCAGGCCTATGGGTGCCGTGTAAGAGGAAGAGGCTGAATTTTTGGCTCAAATCCCTTTTGAGCCTGAGGCCCTAAAAACAAACAAATAAAATATAATAATATATATTTGCATATATGTATATATACAAATAACACATGTATATGTTCACCTTGTAAGAAATGAAACATTACAGAAAAGGAAATCATGAATGTTTTTTATTAAATCAGTTTGGGGTGTTTCCTTCCAGATCTGTTTTTCCGTGTTTATATATGTAGCCACTAGAAATATATGCTATTCTTTTGTAACACTTTAAAAAAATGATAAATAGTATTATGCTGTATGTATCATTATGCAATTTGATTTTTTTAAGGATTTAAAAGAAAAAGATTTATTTATTTGAGAGAGTGAGAGCAGGAGTGGGAGGGGCAGAGGAACAGGGAAAGAGAATCTCCAGCGGACTCCTTGCTGAGCATAGAACCTGATGTGGGGCTCGATCTCATGACCCTGAGATCACAACCTGAGTAGAAACCAAGAGTTGGCCATCCAACTGACTTTGCCACCCAGGTGCCCCTTAAGGTTTTATTTATTTATTTATTTGAGAAATGGGGGCAGGACCAGGGGAGGGGCTGAGGGAGAGAAGCTCCAGCAGACTCTGTGTTGAGTGTGGAGCCCAATGCGGGGCTTGATCTCATGACCCTGAAGTCATGACCTGAGCCACAATCAAGAGTCAGAAACTTTATTGACTGAGTCACCTAAGTGCCCTTGCAATCTGATTTTTTTTTTTTAACTCAAAATATGTCTTAGAGATTTAATTCTCTTGGTACTTAATCTTTCACTGCATTCTTCTTCTTCTTCTTCTTCTTTTAGATTTTATTTATTTGACAGAAAGAGAGCAGAAGCAGGAGTAGCAGCAGGCAGAGGGAGGGGGAGAAGCAGGATCTCCACTAAGCAGAGAGCCTGATGAGGGGCTTGAACCCATGACGCTGGGATTGTGCCCTGAGCTGAGACCTTTTTTTTTTTAATTAACATATATTATTTGCTTCAGGGGTACAGGTCTGTGAATCGTCAGTCTTGTACCATTCACAGCACTCACCATAGCACATACCCTCCCCAGTGTCCATCACCCAGCCACTCTTTCCCTCACCCCCCACCCCCCAGCAGCCCTCAGTTTGTTTCCTGAGATTAAGAGTCTCTTATGCTTTGTATCCTTCCCCAGTTCCATTTTGTTTCATTTTTCCCTCCCTGCCCCCCACCACCCCCCACTCGGACTCTCAAATTCCTCATATCGGAGAGATCATATGATGATTGTCTTTCTCTGATTGACTTATTTCGCTTAGCATAATACCCTCTAGTTCCATCCATGTCATTGCAAATGTGAGCTGAGATGTTTAACCAACAGAGCCACCCAGGTGCCCCTCTTTCACTGCATTCTTAATTATTCCACAGTAGGATTTATACCATCATGGCTTATTTATGCTTTCATCTATTAGTGCGCACTGAAGTTTTAAATTTCAAGCTACAAATAATTCTACAGTGGACATCCCTGTACTGCTTCTTACTCTAGGGTAGATGCTCACACGTGGAGTTACTAGATCCTAGTGTACTTAAAGTTTTACTAGATTCACCCAAGTTGCTTTCAAAAGGATTGTGGAGCTATTTCTCTCTGGTTTCCCCACAATGTAAATATTGAAAAACTTGGCATGCTTATGGCATTTCTGAAGGTCTCAATTGCATTTCCCTGATTACTAATGACTGGCTTTTCACGGTTGCTATTGGCCATTTGTGTTTCCTTTTTGCTAAATTACCTGTTCATGTCCTATCCCCATTTTCTTCTTTCGCTTTATCCTTTATATATTGATTTGTAGGAGTTAGCAACTATGCTGTAAAAATTTCTCCTAGAGACTCTTTAAGAGAGCGTGCCATGGTCCCACTCTTGCCCATTCCTTTTGAGGTATGAGCCAGGAATTTTTATCTCACTCACTCCACCGTGTAGAGCTGTAATATCTGACAAAAAGGAACTTTCCTAAAGTTGCATGATGTGAGAACGTCACACAGGAATAAATACAAATTAGTGGTAGTAAGGATACTGTCTTGGAACACACAGGTCCACAGCCATTGTAACATAAATACATAAAACATGAGAACATACAGGATTGTGTGTAGTAGTTCAGACTTTGGGTTTGGGGCCAGACTACCTGAGTTCAAATCTGGCCTCTTCTCCTTCCTAATAAACGTATCCCTTATCATCCATTAAAATGGACACAATAAGAATATCTGTATTATAGGATTGTTGTAAGAATTAAGTGAGCTAATGAATACAATATATTTTTAGCAGGGATTGGTACACGGTGAACTCTAATGTTAGCTATTACATTAATAAGAATTCGACTTTCATGTGATTTTTTGAAAAATCCAATCTGACTTCTGTCCCAAGGTAACTGAAGGTGTGTTTTGGTGTGTTGCCTTCAGCATCTAGTAACTACATCCTAATGAATGCTTAGATAACATGGTTATCTGATGGAAAGGATTAAAAATAAAAATAACAGCATGTGTTTTTTAAAAAGACATACCAGCCGTAAAGCTGAGATGCAGGAGTTCCAATGCACAAAGCAACATTTTTACAGTATACTTATGAGGATGGTGGGCATTTCTCCTTGCCAGTGATAGTGGTGCAGCTCAGGCAATTGTGTAAACACAATTTATTATTTACTTAGCTTGTCAGCTTTATAATTATGCAATTTTTTTAAAGATTTTATTTATTTATTTGACAGAGAGAGAGAGATCACAAGTATGCAGAGCAGCAGGCAGAGAGAGGAGGAAGCAGGCTCCCCGCTGAGCAGAGAGCCCAATGCAGGGCTCGATCCCAGGACCCTGAGATCATGACCCGAGCCAAAGGCAGAGGCTCAACCCACTGAGCCACCCAGGTGCCCCTAATTATGCAATTTTTGATTAATTTTTTATTTGCAGGCATTTGCACTATTTCATAATCCATGCCTTAAATGAGAGTTGATTGGTTGTTTTCTCCTGTGCCATGATTTCCACATCTAATTCAGGGTTGCCTGAATTGACCCTGTCAACTCATTGACCCTGTAAACTTGCAGGAAGTTGACTGGGCCATGTGTCCTCTGAGCTGTTCATCCCAGTGGTCGGTGCAGGGTGGGACCTTCTGATCCGGCTGGGAGTAATGATTTTTTTTTTTTTTAAGTGTGGGGCAAAACATCTCAGATTCACTCAAGGCTGAATTCAGAATTTGCTTTGGGGCAAGGGATGCCTACAGTATGTGATTTAGTGGATTATCTCACGACTCCCGAACGGATGGAATAGATGTTCTGGTCTTCAAAGATAGGCTGCTGCTTGTCCTCCTCCCCTCAGAGTCCTCACTCTCTGTATGCACGTGTGCCACCTCAGCCCCTCAGAGCCAGGGTGAAGTCCACAATCCTGGAACACCTTTCGGAGCTTCTAAGATATAACAGCATTCCTCGCATTTTGCTTGTCATTGAATCTGGGAGTGGGACTTTGCACACCCCACTGTTTGGGGAGGGAGGGAAGGACAGGTAACAGAGACAGGCTCTTGACAGGAAGTTCTCATGCTAGTGACGCTGGTATGTGAGCCTTTTTGTCAGGTGCACTTAAAAGGCTGGGATCATAACCACTCCAAACTCACTAAAATGGCTAACGTCAGAAGGAACGACAGTAGCCAATGCTGGTGAGGACGAGGAATAACTAGAACTCTCATCTGTTGCTGGTGGGATTGTTCAATGGTGCAAATAATTTGGAGAACTGTTTATATCTTGTCAAGTTCAACATAAATCTACCTCATGACCTAGCAATTCCACTTCCAGGAATCCACCTATAGGGAATGAAAATGTATGTCCGCATGAAGGTCTGTCCAGGAGTGTTCGCAGTACGTATTCACAATAGCAGAGGATGGACTAGCCAGCGAGAGTCTGGAGAAGTGGTCTGTGCAACAGTCCTGTGTTGGATACTGCTCAGGGCCAATGAAGAACGTACTACAGAGTCACATAACATCAAAGGTGAACCTCAGGAAACATGATGTTGAATAAAAGAAGGTGGATATAACAATAAAAATGGTTCCCTGTATATGAAGTCCAAGAGGAGGCAAAACTTATCAATGGGAAGAGAAATCAGAGCAGTGGTTGCCTCTGGAGCGGGGATGGTAGGACTGGGATTATCTGGGAAGGGGCACAACGGAACTCTGAGGCCAGTGTTCTACTTGTTACTTGGATGAGAATGTGATTATCACAAGTCACCCAACATAACATTTATGGTCTGTTCATTTTCTTGTATATAAATTACGTCTGAATACCATTTATTGCATACGTGCATTTAAGGTCACGGTTAGCTTTTTGGTATTTATTTAATTTTTTTGCTGTTTTAAAGTCCTAATTATTTGTGTTCTCCAAGGTCATCCTCATTTGCGATGCTATATGACATAACATCTTAACTGTATATGAGGAAGTCTTAATCTGCCGTCTGTTGATAGCTTTCAGTGGATCCTTGGACCCCACAAAATTGAACGCAAAATTTTGCCTGTCTTTTTCTTTTCCCTTGAGGAGTGACCTCATAGCTATCACCATATCCTCAAAAGGGTCTGCGACCCAAAACATATTTAAAACAGAACTTCTGCGTTAGATGGTTCATGCAGAATGTGTAGGAAACAGTATCTGGAGTTAAAGATCAATGAATAAATAAATGACACACTGTTTCCAGTTGATGTTCAAGGAACCAAGCCTCTAATAGTTTACAGATTAAAACTGGCAGATGTCAGTGGCTCCATGAAACTAGCAAAAATGAGAGTAACCTTCTGGCCAGGGAAATAGAATACAGTCCTGATGAGAATAGCAGGCAGAATCAGTGCACTATAAAAGAGCTTTCAATCACATTTACAGAGAAAGATGCCTGCTATTCACAAATATCATATACTGGGTCTATTTTAAATATCAAAAATAGATGAACATCATAGAAGCAACAGCCACGATTCAACTGTAAAGGATTATTTAATGTTCTTCTCTTGACAGGAAAAAACAATTACCATAGTGAACGCTAACAGGATTGTATCAGGTGCAGCTTTGCCAGTGTTTAACAAAAGAAGACAATTTTGATGTGGCTCAGTTATGGCAATTTTCATCCACTGAGTTTTGACAATTGGTTATTCATTCTCAGTCCCTGATTGCAGGGAGACAGTGCAGCATTCAATGGATGGCATCAGGTTGTAAATGCTCTTTGAGACGTGAAGTTGTTCTGAGCACATCTAAGAACAGTGGCTTTATTTTATGTGGTTATTGACAGGTTTCTGTGGTCTGTTTTGTCCAATGTGCCTTGAGTGTGACATCGCCAGGCATCATGGAGAGTGCCTTTGTTGGCCATTGTTACCCGGGTCCACCTTTGCACTGAGAATTGGCACCAGAGAGAGACATAAAATACGGGTAAGTGTGTTTGAACTGGTATGTGAACTTGGATCTATATAAGAACCTAAATGTCTTTCAAAGCTGTGGTTTAAAAAAAAAAAAAAAGTCTGAGTGAGAATGCTTAAAAAACACCACACTTAGCAGAAGAGTTTGGGAAAGGAAAGGGAGGAAATTTCTGACTTCATTCATATGGACCAAAATGGTCAGGATGAAGGGCATCTCCAAGGGGGTACCTATTATAATGCTGATGATAGGTCAATGGGCCGCTTCTGTTTCTCTCTGTCTACAAGAGAAGATGACAGGTAGAGTGGCACCAAATTTGGAGGATTTACTTGGGATGGTCTAAGTGAAAAGGAAGAATATGGGGCATACGCAGAATCCACTTTGAGGGTTCCCTGGGGATGCCTCAAAGAGCCAGTGTCACTTTCCAGGGCAGCTGAGCCTAGGTACAACGAGAGACGGAGCACAGACAAGTCATACACATCAGGATGTGGACAGTTAAAAATAAAAAAGACATCTCCTTATATACTCTTATGGAATGGTCCCTAAAATATATTTCAAGTGAATAAAAGGTAAAAGACACAGAAGTACGCAACTGTTTACATGTAAGGACTATATACGTACCTGTGCAGACACAGAATTTATCTGGAAGTGTACATAAAAACCTGCCAACAACAGCTGCCCCCAGATAAGGGGGCGGCTGGGGACAGCCGTGGAAGAGGGATGTACTTTGTACTTCCTGTGCCGCCTTACTGCGAGAATGTTGGACCACAGGCCTTTATTACCCACTCCAAGGAAAGAAATAAATTAATTCCAAGTATTAAGTCCTTTTAATTAGTATTAAATCCTATTAATTAAATATTAAGTATTAAGGAAAAAAAAAAGATGCTGACAGAGAAACCAGTGGTTTCAAGTGTGAAGTCTGTGTCAGAAGCCCTAAGTGAGGCCAGGTCTCTGAGCTGCAAGGATTGATAAGCGGTTGAGCTGCTTGGCCCTTGGGGGTCCTGGTGGAGCCGTGTTGCCGGGTGTCCCTGTAGGGCATTGACTTGGTGGAACTCTGAAGCAGTGGACGGGATAGGCTCCTGGGGGATGGCACGGAGCCTGCGTGACCGCTCCAGGACAGAGGCGTGGGTCTCACCCTAGGGTACACTGTGTGAGGACTGGCTCGCCGTGCACTGCTGTTGGCCCTTCTCCATCTGCCAGGTGGCCCGGGAGCTCAAGATGAGGGCCTCCCGACTCTACGAAATCTACACGGCTCCTTCAACCAAGGACAACCTTATCTGACAGAGCGAGGAAAGTCCTCCTTACCCGCTCCCCAAGCCCCTCCTAGAAGAGAGATTGTTCTTAAGTTTTCATGGAAATAGTACGAAAATAAATGATTTCTCCGCTATTGTCTTTACTCTCATTCGTTCTTCACACACACCTCCGATGAAGTCTCTCTGGCATTCCAGCCTTGCCACATAAGGCAGGTTCTAGAAATGAGCTTGTGCCTTCCACACCTGCCTAGAGTTGGAGAAGGTTGCATTTCCCCCATCTTCCTACCACCATCCTTCCCTGGGAAGCTTTCTTCCCTACCCCCTTTTGCCCACAGAGCCAGTAGTGGGGCAGGAGATGGTTGATCTTAGTTAGCACCTGGACTGGACACGAAGCAGCACTAAATCAGAGAGGTATTGTCCTTCCCTTGTGCTGACTCCTTCAGTCTGCGCCACATGAAGGAGACGGTCCCGGGTGGCTGCAGATCTTGAACACCTCTGGACACTGGCGGATCTCGGCCCCGAGCTTGAAGCCCTATAGGTGGGCAGCTGAATTGCGTCTGACCCCCGCCTGCACCGAAGCGATACCCTCAAGTCCTAACTCCTGGCATCTGCGAATGTGGCCTTATGTGGAAACAGGGTCTTGCAGATGTAATTAAGACGAAGTCATTAGGGTGGGCCCTAATCCAGTGTGCCTGCTGTCCCCACGAAAAGGGGAGAAGAGACACAAAGATAGACACACAGAGGGAAGACAGCCGTGTGAAGACGGGGATCGGAGAGATGCAGCCACAAACCGAGGCATGCCTGGGGTGACCAGAAGCTGGAAGAGGCAAGGGAGGAACCTCCTCTGGAGGTCTTAGAGGGAGTCTCGCCCTGCCTACATCTTGATTTTGGATTTGGAGCCTCCAGAACCGCGAGAGATTGAGTTTCAATTGCTATGAGCCAGCCAGTTTGCGGCACTCAGTTACCACTGTCCTGGGAAGCGGGTCCAGCCGCCGTCAGCCCTGGGAATGCAACACTCTTGATTTTGTTCGGGCGGCAGCACAGAACAGGGCTGAGGAGCCTGGGTCCTGAAGCCGGACCACCTCTCGCCTTTGCTGAGTGTATAACGGTGGGCGAATGTTCTGATGCCTCTGTGCCTCTGTTCCTTCATCTGTAAAAGGATGATGCTGACCTCAGAGAGCTGTGAGGATTCTCAGAAGTCAAGACTCTTAGCCCACTGCCTGGCAAGTAGCAAGGACTCAGTAAACAGGAGTTATTATGACTCTTTAACTGCTTCTTTATGTTCACAGCGAATTATGTTAGTTTCCCATTTATACCTGGGATGTAAAGTTTTCAGTGAAATTTTAGATGAAAATGGAGTCCATTCAAATAATGTTAAGTAAACAACAGTATGGGTGGTTGGTGGTTGGTCAGGGTGACAAACACTGTGAAGGCGGGGAAACCCATTTTAGTGGCTACCCGTGTGTGCCAGCCACTGTCCGAAGTGCTCTACTTCGTGTTTTGACATCTACTCCTTTCACCCCTCAAGGAGATGCTATTACGGCTCCTTTTTCCAGAAAAGGACCCGAGCCACAGAGTAGCTAAGTGGTTTGGCCATGGCCGCATAGCTGTTAGGTGACAGGCAGTTAGGTGCTTGAGGCTGTGCTCTTTACCGTCTGCACTAATAAGCAAGCGGAGAAGGCTTCTGGCCAAGAGGTCTTCCTGGGCCCGCGGGGTTGTCCCAGCTGGAAGTTTGCTCTCCAGAGATGAACCCAGCCTGCGGAACTCTGAGAGGTTGTGGCAGCCATCCCCACAGATACTCAGCCATTCCCGTCTGACAAAATGATTCCTCTCCTCCTGGCCCTCCTTGTTGGAGGACAGTCCTGAGCAGCTGCCAGGAACCAACATCCTCTGGGAAAATCAAGTGCTCAATGTTGATATTTAATCTGTGATAACATGTTCCCCCTCCAAGCCAGCTACTGAAAAAACCAGGCCCGACGGACAACTAAACCGGTTTTATTGTTCCATGCTAAAACACACATCGGGCTTCACAGGCTTCCAGCTGGGAACAGTACGAAGTTCTGACAAAGGGGACTTGGGTAATGTCCCCACTTTGGCATGATGGGCCCCTCCCTGTGGAGAGCAGACAGTACTGCGGGCCCTGGTCTCTGGCGTGGGCCTCCTGTGCTGGTGGGAGCTGCAGGAGGACCTGTCCAGCAAGGGGACCCCTGTTTCCCTTGACTTCTTCTCTTTAGTCTGGCTGGTAAAAAGCAAACTCATTGGGCTCCAAAAAGCAGTGGTTCTACCACGGAATCATGGAACAGAAAACAGAAATATGATGTGGACAGTTCTTTGAAAGCTGATGGTGGAGAGTGGTCCCAAAGCAAGGCAACTTAAGGCCCTGACTTCTGGTTTCCTCCACTTGTCAGGTGGAGGAAAAAGGGACCCAGAATACATGCTTTCTTCCCAGAAGAAAAGTGAACCAACACCCAATACTGACGTGAGAGACGACGACTCTGGTATAAAACTTCCCTTTCCTCAGACCTGCAAAGAGCTGTCAGTGGTACAGATCCAAGGGTTTCCCAACACTGAAGTCATGTCCTATGTATTTTTCTTTTCACTAGAAAATTTCTTTTGGTTTTCCAAGATGCAAAGTGTGGAACAAATTTCTGATGTCTCCCTGTGGGCAAACAACATGAACACACAAGCAACAGACATTTCAAAGTAGTCCATACAGATTGTTATAAATTATAAAACTAGAAAACACATAAAACCCCACCAAACTCCTTGCCTTTACAGTGGAATATACTAAGGAAATAAGCTGCCAGCCTTGGAACTTTCTAGTTTTTGAAACAAAGATATGAAAACTTTCAAAGTCCTTAAGTGTCCCCTGCTCTATAAAATAACTTTTTATAAGTTTCTATATTTTATATACCTAAGCTTTATTTATACAACAGTCCATAATGATTAAGATTTTACATCTTATTTTATAAACATCACTTACATACATATTACCTCAGCAAGATTCTCTTTTGGTCTACTAAAAACACTGTACTTAAAAAAACAGGACACAACAGTCTATAGGTTCTCTGCTTGCATTTCTGGGGGGGGGGGTGAATTTTTCTCCCCTTCCATTTTGTCTTTCCGCCTTTTCCCCTAAACGACACCTTCTCCCCGAGCCCCATGGAATAAGCAGCAGCAACAATTCCAGAGGATGAAACCCAGACTCTGTGGTTAGCAACTATCCTTGGGTACTCTAGGGTAAATTTCTGGGCCGACCTCATCCTGGCCATTCTAATTTATCCTCACCCACTTCCCCGCTCTCCCACCACTTTCTGGCCCATGTCTTCTTGGAATCTCTATGGTGGTCTATATGGTGGAACCGACAGTCCAAAGATGGATCAGAAAACTTTAGGAAACAGGGAGAGTGGGGTGCTTTTCTCAAGCCTCTGTTCGGCTGGCAACAAATCAGATTCTTCATTTAATGTTTTAAAAAAATATTTTGGTCTATTGCCTAAGCAGATTCTAAATCTCCACGAAACCCTCCACTTGATAAGGCATGGAAAATTCCTGGAGACTTAAAAAACAGCAAGTGTACAAATTAGGAGTGGTGATTTCCTGTTGCTGTGAACAAGAGAGAAGAAGAAAGAAAATGTGAGAAGAAGCAAAGGGGAATGAGAGGCCCTTGAACACAAGGCTGTAATTAGCCCATGTGGTCTGATGGGTTCTGGGGACTTGAAGTTGTTGTGGTCCACCCACCACCCCATTTCATACAACTTGCTTTTGTGTGGGCAGCCTGCCTGTCCCTCACCTTTCCAAGCATCATCTGTAAAAGTAAAATTCCTTCCACCTCTGACATTTGAATGGCTTTTCTCTGGAAAATGAAGTCACCAAAACCTATTTATAGGTGTGCTCTAAGGCCTCACGGTAGTAACAAGGAGATCCGGAATCTGAAGGCAGCATCTCTGAATCCTTTGCTGCTGGGGCAAAAGAGGAGCCAACCAAACCTGAACTCATCCCAGAGGAAAGGGAACAAACACTGAATCAGAGTAGTTAAGAGAGAAGGGATGACAGACAACTGGCAACGCATCCCTGACCATGTGTGAGAGGCACTGTCATCCCTGAATTATCCTTTCTGTGGTCTCTCCATACCTCTTAGCTTCTCACTCACCACCTGGCAGATAAAGCCAATACGCTTGGGTCGTTGTTGCTTATTATCACTTTCCCCTGGGGTTAACTGAGAGGAGGTTGTGGCTAAAAAGCCCCAGTTATTCATTTAACCAAGAGATGGGGCTAGTCTGAGTCCTGCACATGGCAGCTTCACCTAGAAGAAAGCATTCCTGCAAACACAAAATACAGTCCTCACTCGGCTCATGGTCTGGCTCCTGCTTGCTCCTGCTTACAAGGCTTACAAGACTGCGTGAAAGGCTGAGGAGGTTTCAGTGCAAAATTATAATCCTGAACTTTAAAACAACCAATGCCTCCAAATACTGCTGTGTTCTTGTCCATTGTCTTTAATAATCAGGGCAGCGAGTGCTTTTAAAGATGAAATTCTCACTGATGTCTCAAGATGGGGAGAAGATGAGAATATATTGGCTCGAAGAGTCTCAGGGTACTTCTGAATTGCATTTATCAGTACTGTGGCTCTCTCTAGTTGACACAGGTAATTTAAAATTTGTATTTTAGGGTAGGGGTGCCGGCTGGCTCAGTCGGGAGAGCACGTGACTCTTGATCTTGGGGTTGTGAGTTTGAGCCCCACGCTGAGTGTAAAATTTGTATTTTAGAGTTTTAAAAACCAGGCATAGAAGATCATCCAATGACTTGCTCTTTAAAATGACTTGTTTCTGAACAAAAGAAGAATACAATAGCCTCTCTGTGGTCTGTGGTAGCTCTCTTATTACATCATGGATTTTTCTTTTTCTTTTTCTTTTTTCTTCTGAAATCCTTTATGTACCAAGTCCTCATTTCTTTAATCAGTATGTTGTAACAGAAACCCTCTCAATCAGACAATTTCGGGGGAAAGATAGCATGGAATCGGAATGGAAAAGAACACAGATGTGGTGGGAGGACTCAGGATGCTTGGGTGGGAGTCAGGAGATGGGGTGAAAGCTAGGGGCTTTGTGAAGAGGCACTGGCCTCTCTGGCTTGAATATCCAAGAGGAGAGTATCAGGCCGCCACTGCTCCAAAGGTGAGCTGCGCAGACTGGCCAGTCACAGAGCTGGAAGGAATGTGATGTCTGGTCTTTTCATTTGTCAGTTAGGTGCCAAGGTGTGAGAAACTGGCAAGATAAAGTTTGGCTCTGGCAAAAGGACAGAATAACAGGAGGGGTGGGAATTTGCTGGAACCTGGAACAGCCCGTGAGTCACCAGTTCCCTGGGTCACCACCCATGTATGCTCTAGTTGAGGACAGACGTGTTCCTTCTCCTATTGCCCTTCTGTCCCAGAGCCGGGCCTGGTGGTATTCCAGTACCATCCCTGATGTCTGAGGACTATCACATGGTCCACACACTCCCCATTGAGCAGTTTCCATCCAAGCAGATCATGTGTTCTCTTCCATATCCCAGTTGTCCTAGCTCCTTCTGGGAAGATGACCAAGGCAGGGTCTGCGAAGGTGAAAAAGATTTCAGATTCTATTCTGTGTGAGCACACCCTGGAAAGAACTATAGTTCTTTAAAATTATCAAGCCTTTTGGACAGAAGCCTTTCTTCTCATTTCACAGAAGAGGTGTTCATCCTATTGGGAGGTACACGGCCTCTAGCTCCCTGCTCCTGGTGATGCTAACTGTGGTCTTTTGGTGAAGGTGGTTCTCTACTGGGCTTCTCTGCTCTCAAGTTGCTCTTTTCCCCTTTGTGATTAATCAGTGTCATGAGAGGAAATACTCTGAGCCCTTCAAGCTTTCATCCACTAATTTTAATATCTACTGATGATTCTTGTATGAACCAAGTATGAGCCTAGTGGCCACCAAATGGTAATTTTTAAAAATTCTATAATTCCTTCTACATTTAGTAGTTGGCACTCTACTATAAGGAAAAGCTTTTCCTTATATTTATATAGCATGGACTTGGGGACTTCTATCTGATGCTAAAGATTATTATCTGTTACTGCCAAAAATGAGTGGGCTGAGTCCAATGATGGAGAAATATCAGACAAACCCCAGTGGAGAGAGAGTCTACAAAATAAAAGGCCTATATTCTTCAAAATGTGAAGGTCACGGAAGACAGTGAATCTTGAGGAACTGCTCCAGATTGAAAGAAATTAAAGAGAGATGGTAATTAAATGCATTATTTGGTCCTGGATGGGATCCTAGATAACACATTACATTTTTTTGTTTCCTGTGAAGGAAAAAGAGTAGACAACAGAAAACATAGCAGGGTAATTCAATCAGACTAGTTAACAGTTCTTTATCAGTGTTACCTTCCTGGCTTTGGTCGTTGTGTTGTGGTTATATAAGAGCACATCTTGCTTAGGGGACAGGCTGAAACGTTTAGTGACAGATGGGCATTTGATTTTCAGCTTATTCTCAAATGGTTCAGAAAAATTATATATATATAAAATTTACATTAAATACTTAGGTAATGTTAACATATATTATATAAGATCATACATGAGGAAAAAAACAAACTTGGTAAGATGTTAGTATCTAGGGTATCTTGCTTTGAAGGGTATTTAGGAATTCTTTTGTACTATTTCAGCAGTATTTTTGTAAGTCTGAAATCCTTTCAAAAACAAAGTTAAAATCCATGAGCCCCCAGAATTTCTCCAAGGCCTCAAATACTCTACTTGGATGACCAAACTCAACGTGTATCCCCACCATCCCCACGTATATAACCAGAGTTGTCCTTGCCCTGTCCAGCCTGCAGTCCCTTTTTTCTCCCTGAGGCTGAGAATGTTCAGAAGGGCGGGCAGCAACAACTCGGGCTGCCCCTGACCAGGTGAGGGCAGGCCGTCTGAACACAAACCCCCAGAGCTGGCTGCTCCCAGGACTTTGCTGCTTGGCTCCGGGCCCTCCTCAGTGCAAGTGAAATCCCAGCTGCTCATGCTGAAGGGGGACAGAAGGATGCCTAAAGGCTGATGGGAAACTGGTCCAGGAGTGCTTAGCAAGACTTGCCTTCTCAAAGTCTCAGCCCCAGAGCCTGTCCATGAGCAAGTTCCCATGCAAACCCAGTAAAACCAGAAGTGAGCAGAGAGGGAGCTGGCCATCTGTTGCCCAACTGCTTTCACCTGAGCCTGATTTCTTTGCCCTCCGAGCACTCCTGGCTGATTTAACAGATCAGTTTTCTCTTTGGGGAAACTTCAGTGATGTTCACAGTCTCATTCTTTCCAGGATGGCATGGGAACCCATCTTGCCAGCAATTTATGGGAAACACTGGGGCTCCCCCAAACCCCCACTCTCCAAAGGCAGAGTCAATCCTGAAGAAGCCTTGAGTTTTCCAGCAGGCAGCTGCGTTTGGACTCAAAACTGAGCTTTCCTGAGCTCGCGGGGCCTGCAAATGCAGTGCAGCGTTTACTCATTTGCGGACGTGCTCCATTCCGCGCAATAGCAAGGAAGAGCGGTCCGAGTCTCCAGGTGGCTGTTTACGTTCAGCGGGCGAAGCAGGCATGAATACAACGTCTGAGATTACTGCGACGCATTCTGCGTCCCGCCGTGTCAGTAAGTTAGGATTTGCAATTACGCTCTCTTCCCTGTATACGCCCCAACATGGGCTGGAGTTCTATGCTGCTGTTCATGACTTTTAGCCCTTAAAAGGGAAGCCACCGGTGTTGGATATACCCCGCTTCTCTTCCGTCTACCGAAACTGGTATTCGTGCTGGTCCTGGGCACACGCCTTTGGAGCTGGGTTCATACCACTTGGGCCCAGAAAATGGCTGCTTTTATCTGCAGATTGGGCCTGGTGTCAGCAGCTGGGAGCATGTCCCTCTGAGAGCAGAAGCAAGGCGATCTGAGATGATGGTGTCTGGATCTCAAGGAAATGGTGCTGCTTTGTTTGCTCTTTGAACTGCATTTATTGTGATGTAGCATTTCTGAGAGGGAGTGCAGGGGCAGGAAAGTAGTAAGTGACTGCTAAGGGAAATCTGGCCTTCTGGGTTGTGCTAAATGATGTAGAAAGAACTTCAACTCCAAAATCGACTGACATTTCAATAGGCACCCGAAAATCCCATCCGTGATGGGAGGTGTGAATTTACCTATGGCTGGCTGGCTGTAGTTGGGGGACGCAGCCCTTGTGAGTGCTAGGGCTACAGGCCAGGGGTTTTGGGATGAGGCAGGTAGTAACTCTTTGTTTACTGGCTGCTCAGAAGACAAGTCTATCTGAAGTAGAAAAACCTGATGTTGGCAGGAAAGCTTTCGTGTTTCATTGTAGATGAGGTGGTCAGCAGTCAGCAGCCTAGACTGGAGTCAGATTGCCCGGGTTTATTTCCGAACTCCACCAGTTCCCAGCTGTATGGCCCTGCAGAAGTTATTTACTTGCTCTAGGTCCGAGTTTCTTTATCCGTAAAAGGGGGATAGTAATAGTACTTACTTTGTATGGTTGTGGTGAGAAGTTTAAATAAGTAAACATAAGACATAGGACAGTGTCTGGCACATAGAAGGGATCTGTAATTGTTGGCACAAAAGTATCATGATAAATTGAGAGATGTCTTTAAGACTGTTTCTGTGATCCTGCTTCTTGATTATCTCCAAGAATGGAAAACGCTACAGGTGGAGACAGATCATTAAATGGGCTTATTGTCACACTCACTGCTGCAGCTTCCTTTGCCTTAAAGACCTAAATCTCTGTTCCGTTGAGTTCTGACAATTTCACACACTAATCTGAAAATAAGGATCATCATAACTCTAGGGGCAGCTGGGTGGCTCAGATGGTTAAGTGTCTGCCTTTAGCTCGGATCATGATCCTGGGGTTCTGGGATTGAGCCCCTTGTTGGGCTTCCTGATCAGTGGGGAGCCTCCTTCTCCCTCTCCCTCTGCTGCTCCCCCTGCTTGTGCTTACTCTGTCAAATAAATAAAATCTTAAAAAATTAAAAAAAAAAAAAACTTTAGATGGTTGCTGTGAGATGGTCTCTTTTATTCACCCCATTATGTGGATGAGAAAATTGAGACTCAGAGAAGTGAAGTGATTTGCTCAAAGTCACATAGTGAGTCACCCCTGGGCTACAAGTGTTTCAGTTCTGTAGCCTGGACTTGACTCTACTCTGCCAGAGAAAGCTTGGGGCTGGAGGTGGGGAGGAGAGAGGGAGGAGGCAGGAGACCCCCAAGCAACAGTGTTATCAGAGTGAGTGAGTGAGCGCACATGGAAATGCAATACATATATCCTAATGATAATTAAGCAGATGACATGCCTTGACTACACAATTCCAAACAGCCATCCTGACTGCTTTTTAAAAATGACCGATTGCTTTTTGCTTGTTGCACAGTCTTTGCTCAAAGAGCTGTGCGGGCCAGTCCCCTTGTTTTCCAGAGAGGGAGTGGGGCTGGAGAAAGGGCAGCCACTTGCCTCTATGCATGTGGCATCTCCCCAGATCTCCTCCTACCTGTGCGAGGGTCCTTCTTGGCAGGAACAAAGAGGATGAACCTATTCTTCAATTGTTGGTTCAACACATATTTATTTATGATTAAAAATGTTGGATAAATGAATGAATCTCCTTGACATTTGAGCTTGTTTGCCTGCGACACTGCCTGACTGGTTCCTTCTCGGTCTTCAGTCTCAGTGCACACGCCACCATCTTGGAGAAACCATTCCTGCTCACTCTCCCTAATGTGGCTCGTCCCGCTCAGCCATTCTTTGTCTGGTCGCTTTGCTTCCTTCCTAACTCCTGTCATATAGAAGCTGTCCTGTGTGTGTGTTGATCATTTACTTCCCTTTACGAAGGCAGGAACTGTCCTTGCACAGTTCACTGCTGTGTCCCAGGTCTATGGGACAAAAGGTTTTGTCACACGCTTGGTGCTCAAGCAGTTTGTTGGGTGGAAACAGACAAATGAGTGGTCTACCCAGGAGGAAAATATTCTGTGACTTTAAATGGGAGCAGGGCAAGAGCTAGGACGCTGGCCTGAAGCCCCTTGGTCATCAGGACGTGTCCAGCAGGAGAGGGACTCATCGGCACATGCATTTTCTGAATTACAAAGTGTGCCAGGGGCATGTAATTCTATTACCTGGCGCCTAGGAGGAGGGATTTTCATTGAAATCTCGGCCAGCTGGAAGTCTGTGTCTGTCAGACCCATCTGCAAGGCAGAATGGACATGTCGTCAGCACCGTCAGCCTTGAGAAGTTGCAAGTCCCCAAAGACGCTGCACCCGTGTGCTCAGCAGCTGGGCTCCGGCGCACCGACAAGCCTGCACTTCACACCTCCAACAGGTGAGGGAGGGGACGAGGTGGGGGCAATCAGAAGAGGAAAGACTCATGGGCATTAGGATAACCGATACGTTGGAAATAACTGTCATTAGTACCTCAGCTGTGGGCCGTTTCCCAGCTTATGTGACGAGTGAAGAGAACAAAAATCTGAGATTTCTAGTCTTACAGAGCCAGCCCCGCTGCTTGCTTACCGTGACCTTAGATGAGTGATGTGTCCTGTGAGCCTCAGTTGTTTGATCTAGTAACTAGGGGCTCCTAACACTTAACTCATGGAATTGTTGTGAGGATTCACTGGGAAACATGCCTGTGAGTAATCATGGTAGCTGATGCCACAGAGCGTTTTCTATGTGCCGGGCACGGTGCTCATGACTTTACGTTCATTCCCTCGTTTCCTCCCCACCACACCACTCCAAGAACAACGACTACTACCTGCATCTTACAAGCCAGGGGACTAAAAGGCTGGGGAGATAAATGACTTGCCCAGAGGGGCACAGGGAAGAAACACAGAACCTGGATTTGAACTTGGGCTATCTGGCTGGCTGTGCTCTTCCCTCCCTGTAAGTTAGCGCAGTATCTGCATGGAGCAAACGGCTAACGAATGGCAGCTAGTAAGAGTCTGTTCTACTCAGTGTCTCCGCAGCTCACCTGCCTTAGGGCCTCTGTCACTCCCGCAGACTCCTCCGGCAGCTATCACTTCTAGACTCCTTGTGCACACCAGCATCTGGCCTCCCTGCTCCCTTCACGTTCCCTCTGACCCTATGAAGGACTGAGTTGTTGTTGCCACTCTTCAGAGTCAAGAAAGTCTCAGAGAGGGTAGTTGGTCCAAGGTCAGAGAGCCAAGAAGACCAGGATTTGAACCCAGGGACTTGTGATTCCAGAGCCCAGGTGCTCTCTCTCCACATGGCTAACAACGTTTTTCCATGTTAACGTCTTTCGGAACATGTTTCTCCTCCCTGAAGCCCCCTGACAACTGAAACACTCCCTCACTGCTCTCTCCCCTTCTTATTTCTGTTTGTATGACAGAACTGCGTTTTTACAGTACTCTCTGATTTTGAATTGTGCCTCCATATCCGTTTACTGGTAATAACTACCATTTATTGAACCCTTTAATGTACCCATACAACAATCAGAGCTGAACAAGCATGATTTCACTTAATCCTACCGAGAGCCCAATGAGGTAGAGGTTCTGATACCCATTTTACTGAGGGGAAAACGTTTAGGCAGGTGTTGTAACTTATCCAAGTTTGTTATTTGCCAAGGGAAACATAACTAGGGAGTGACAAAGCTGGGACAGAAACCCAGATGACTTGGTTCCAAAACCCTTTATTATTATATTCCTCCTCTGTATCTTATAATGTTCTAGTGGATGGCTACCTAGCTGGTGTAGCTATCCCCAAATCCTTGCTGACCAGAACTTTAAAGTCTAGTCCTTTGGTGGAGGTCTCCATGATGAGGACGCCTTAGGCTCTCAGAATTGCCAACATCTAAAAAGAGCTTAAGCTTAAAAAAGAATTGAGCTCATAAATAGAATGTGCAGAATGGGATATTTGGAAACATGGTTCTGATATCTAAAATTCCCTTCCAACCGGTGTTGCTATCTCACTAGAGCTATGACTGACATGTCCTCTTCAGAGAGTGAAGTCTTTTCCAGCTCTCTCTTTGACAGAGCTGTAAAACTATCTTCCCAAAGAACTGGGAGCGGGGAAGGGGTGGGTACCACCCTTGGACGACGCTATTGACTTGAATTCCTCCTTAGTCCTCCAGGGGTTTTGTTGCCTCCTTACTTTCAGATGTCAACTTGCTTTTGCTTTCTTTGTGACAGTCTGCTGAATGCCACCAGCTCTCACGGTCCTCTTGGGTGGTCCAGGGGTCGCTGTATTCATTGTGGAGGGCATCAGGATGGCTCTGGCCTCCGGAATACATGTGACCTACAGCAGTCAAACTCTGATGTCACAAATGCCCTTCATCCGGTCTGTCGGTCACGCTAGCACTGATTCTAATACATTAACTGAAGATTCACAAAATGGCTTTTGTAGATGCGTTTTGCCTTTCTCCTCAGGTCTTGGCTAGCATCCTTTTTAGTCTTTAGTAGCTCTTGTCCATCCAGCAGTGACCCTATCTGCATAATTAGCTTGCATCTGTGGGTGTGTGTTTACCCCTGAAAGCAGTCGCCTTTGAACTTCGGATAAATACCAGCATGGAAGGCTGGAAGATGTTCTTGCTCTGAGTCCTCCTGTTCCCACAGAGAAGATGAAGTGGAGGGTCATTTTGGAAATCATACCCCCCATCTTCTGGGTCTCTGTTCTGTATCATTTAGAGTGAGGACAGGCAAAACCAGAAATAAACTCATGAAGAGGGAGAGATCTAGGGAATGCAAAATAATTATCGTGCTTTGATGTCAATGATCCAGAACCACACCACAAGCTTTGGTTCTTTTTCAAGTTGCTTGGTTGTGTCTGGCTGCCCTTGGAGCCGGGGTACCTTTGCTTTTTGGATATCTCGGTAGAGAACACTCTCGGTGACCTTCCTTCCCACCACTACTTCTTGATGACAGTTTTAATCTGGGTGGGCTGGCCCCTCGGAATTAAACCATCCTCTGACCCTGCCCCCACCCGCATCCCTGTGATTTCAGAAGCACATACTCAATTTGTGTATCCTCTCCAGCCTCAACCATGTTCTGTGTTGACAGTCGCAACAGAGGGACCCGGTGATTTAAGATTAAGGTCTGGGCTTACAGTTCTGGATTCTAGTCCTTGTTGCCTTGGGCTGGTCATTTGACCTCTGAGCCTTAACTGTAATCTCTAAAATAGGATAATGCAAAACCTCTCCTCATAGGGTTGGATAGGATTAGATGGCATAATGCAAGTGAAGTTCTTGGTACATAGTAGGTGCTTAATAAATGGTGACAATTACTGCTGGATGGTGAGTTAGGGACAAATTTTTTTTTTTTTTTTTTTTTTTTTTGTATTCTCCCTACCATCTCAAACTGGTTGTGAAACCTTAAATAAGGCATTGACACATTCTGAGTCTCAGTTTCCTGATCTGTAGTCAGGGGACAAGAACACCTTTTGCCTGCAGACTTCACAAGGTTCTTGGGGAACTTTCTAGCAGTGGCAGCCAGATCTGTTTTGGTTTCAGAGTCTAAGGAGCTGCTTCTGGTTTCTGTAGTTGGCTCCCCAAGGTGGGCAGGCAAGGCCCAGAGGAGAGCTGCCTGGAAAGCCGTGTACTCAAAAGGTTCGGGCACAGCCGCAAACCGTATCTTACCTATTTGGGAGCAGCAAGGTCTCTCTAAGCAGCGATACTGGGAAGGATGCATACAAAAATCCCTCTAAACTAGAACTTCTTAAAACAAGATATGCTGTACATCAAAACCTCAATTCCCAGCAATGACTCAAAGCCTTAGAATCCCAGTGACAGAGGCCAGATGGGAGTTCAAATATTCAGCGGGTTTCTGTGGCCTCAGGTTGCGATAGCTGCTTTGACTGGTGTTTATTGAGCAGATCTATGGGCCGCACTGAAAATTCCATATGGTACATGTGCGGAAAACGTACAGGGGAATGGTAAGCATGGAGTTCACGATAGTGGTTGTGAGGGAAGGTGGGGAGGGAAACAAAGAGATTGGATGAAGCACATGGCAGGCTTCAATGGGATGGATACTGATGACTTTTTAAAAAGCTAGATAGTGGGGGCACCTGGGTGGCTCAGTAGGTTAAAGCCTCTGCCTCTGGCTCAGGTCATGATCCCAGGGTCCTGGGATCGAGCCCCGCATCAGGCTCTCTGCTCAGCGGGGAGCCTGCTTCCCCCCCACCCCGCCTGGTTCTCTGCCTACTTGTGATCTCTGTCAAATAAATAAATTTTTTAAAAAATCTTAAAAAAAAAAGCTAGATGGTAGGTATATGGTTGTTTTGTGATCATATATATATATATATATGTGATATAATTTAATTTAAATAAGGGAGGAAGGCAGAAAGGAGCTCCCAGGTCCAGTAGAATTCCTAAGAAACACCACTCTGAGAGGCCCATATGTGTTTTCTCTCTCCTGTGAACCACTGAGCCCCCACAGTCTCTCATGGAGCCTGATCCAGAGTGGGTGAGGTATAACTGGTATTGAATGGATGGATGAATGGATGGATGGATGGATGGATGTGGAAGGCTCCTCCATGCCCCCTGCCCCATCACCTTTGATCCCAGCTTGGCTGCATTCTGTTTGTTGAAGTGACGGTCAGCAGGCAGAAGGGCTTCCAAAGAACATTTTGTTTCTGCTCTGGTCTAGGACACAACACTATGGCCTGGCAAACAGATGGCTTGATCATTTAACATCGTTCTATTTCAAGCAATATGTCCTTGCAAGATTTATTCGCAGGGACACTGAGCTGCTGCTGCAAGGATCTTTGGAGTTAACTCTTCTAGTCTGGACTTGCCTGCCCAACACACTCCCCGAGTGACTGTCATTCATGGTCACCTGAGAGGTTGCTGGAAGTGCTCACACTCCCTATGCTCAGCCCAGGGCAGACCTGGGGTCTTTACCGTCCAGACGCAAACAAGAGAAGCACCCGTGGTAGCAGCTGCTGGCCCCAGCTTAGCCGAGCTCGCTCAGCACTTGCTGCCAGCAGACAGCCTTGATAGGACGTCCCTCTGCCGCTGGTCCCAGTGGTGTGCATCCCAGGAAGGATGTCCAGGGGCTGGGAGGCTGGTCTGTGTGGGCAGAGGCGGGTGAGGGGGCGAGGATCATGCCTGCTCATCTTACTGAAAGAAGCAACTTCCATACCTGCTTACTTGATGCTAAAGATCTGGGAAGCTAAGGGCATTGCGTGAACCTGTGAAAATGTTTGCTAAAAAACCACAGAGACCAGTGAGCAAGGAACTGCCCACCCTCTAAGTCCTCTCCTTTCCTAAGCCAAGGGCCCGATGGAAGTGATTATCAAGGGCTGGACAGTGGCTGGGATATGGGCTGGGAGAGTGCTGGGCTTGACAGCAAAGCTCTTCATCTCTGAGGGACCTCTCTGGGCCTCATTCTCTATTACAGGGTAACAGTCAAGATATTCAGCCACTGCCATGGTGCAGGCACTAGCCAGTGAGAACAAAGGAGAGCTTTACCGCTGAAGGTCTCAGCTGCACCGGGCCTGAGCTCTCAGGCTGCTGGAGGGTAGAGTGATGGGGAGAATGTGGAGAAAGGGCCAGGGGGTGGGAGTGGGAGCTCTGAGCACTCACTGTTCGCCTATCACTACAGGCATTGTTCATATATCGGCACCCAGCGTGGCTACGTTCCCGGCCTATTGTACGAGACGAGAAAGTTAGATTTGTTCTTAGACATCAGAATCACTTGGGGAGTATGCTGGCAACACAAGATGCCTAGACCCCACCTCAAGACTGTTGACTGACACCCTGTTAGGCCCAGACTAAGCTTGCTATACTCGTGAGACCTGAGTGCCTGGACGAGCTGATCTCTCAGGGTCTAGCTCTAACTTTCAAGGCATCCCTGGAGACAGAAATGATGTCCAGCACACAGACTCCAGAAGATGCTTCATTCACATGGTGGTTATATGAGTGAGCAAAGCAGGCTTGGGGGGGATGGTGTGGCAAATGGAAGAACGCATGTCCACCTAACCACAGCTTGCCCCTGACCCAGCCCTGCTGGATCGCTGCTGTTCTGAAACGGCAGGCCTGGGATGGACGGACCTTCTGCATTTTCACCGGAAGTTGGAAGTCAGGGAGCCCTGCATTTACTGGGTCAGTCCTGCATCTCACCAACTGCAGGCGGGGCACTGCTTTAAACTCTTGCTGCTCCAAAAGCCCTGTCTGTGGGTGGTGGAGGGCAAAGGAGGTGGTGCTGGTCCCACGCGAGAAAGGAAGCTCTAGGTGAGGGTCCTGATGCTGCTTAAAGAGACCATTTCCTTCAAGTAGGCCGTAGCCTGGGTGCCTGGGTGGCTTGGTTGGCTAAGCATCTGCTTTCGGCTCAGGTCATGATCCCAGGGTCCTGGGATCGAGCCCCACATTGGACTCCCTGCTCAGCAGGGAGCCTGCTTCAACCTCTCCCTATGCCCCCCTGCTGCCTATGTTCTCTCTCACTCTCAAATAAATAAAATCTTTAAAAAAACAACAGAAATGTATGGCCCATGCTGTGCCCCTCCACCACCTCTCAGATGTCCCCCTGACCCCAGCCCCAATCAGAGCCTGCCCTCAGCACCTTTCGTAGTGCTCAGATGCCAGGGTCTGATCACAAGGTGAAGGGGGCACCTTCCTAATGACTCTGAGTCTTGGCTGAGGGATGGTGTTCTCGCAGCTTGACTTGTCTTCAAACATGAGGTACTCAGTCTACCTGGGATCCCTTGAATGCTCCACAAAGGAGTGGATTCCTCTACATATAGGAGAACTTGGCTTGATTACTGCAAGTGCTAAGTGCTGCTTTCTTTGCTTGGAATGCCTCCCCCCACCCCTTTTTCTCTCTGACTCCTATTTCATCCTTCAGGACTCAGCCTACCCTGTGCTCTGACCTCTATGACAGGGCCATACTCAGTTCACTTTAGCACCGCCACCCCGGACATGGCCTTGCTTGCTTTAGACTTCCTCACCCAGAATTTCAGTGACCTGCTCCCTTAAAATCATTCAAGTCTGACATGTGTGAGGTGTGTACTATGTCACTTGATAATACTGTGACAGTTAATCCTCACGCTAGCCCAATGAGACTGGCACTAGTATCACTCCGCTGCTATCAGTGAGACTGGCTCAGAGAGGTTAAGTAACTTGTCCAACACCACACGGCTAGCACGCAGTAAATGGGGATCTGAACTCAGTCCGCGTGTGGCCGAGGCTGCATCGGCATCCATTTCACTATTCCTTGCGGTTGGGAACCAGTGGCCTAGGTCAAGGTTGCTCTCTTCATTCATAAAGCACAGTCCCATGTTGGGCTTTGAAGTCAGAGAGCTTGAACTTGGGGTGTGGGCAGCTGTCAAACCCACTCTGCTACCATCTGCAGCTACCCTTTGCGCCTCAGTTTCCCTGGCTTTGTTCTGGGGACAATTACAGTTGCCTTAGGATGTAATAGCAGACATTATAGGAGAGGACGCATCTGTTGTCCTCATCGTGGTGCCCAGCACATGGGGACTGTCCGAAACATGGTGGTGGAAGCAATGACTGGAAGGGCCAGTGAGTTCAGAAATAACACTCTCTTCTCCTTTCCAAGCCTCATACGGCTCCGCAGAGATGGGCTTTGGTTTGGGAAGGAGTATGTGTGATGCTGGGCATTAGTGAAGAGTCTGGAATGGGGGTGGCAAGCCTGTCGGATTGTTGACACTTCTCAGAAAGGTTACGCTATAAAGACAGTGGACAACTGGAAGACTATTCCGTTCCACGTGGAAGGCAAGGACTGTGTCTCCATTACTCCCTCCATAACCTATTTGTCAGCCGCAATACTTAGCACTAACTGGACCCGCTGCTACTGGGTGGGAGCTACTGAGGTGGGAGCTGTGCTGGTTTCCCTGGGACTCGACTCCTGCTGTTTCTCAACACTGAGGCAGAGTCTAAATATTTGCATGGCTGGTGGTATCATGTATCTGCACTCTGGGGGGTAGAGCAGAATGACTAAACTCGTGGCTAAACTCACCGAGGGTGTTCTTCTGACAAATCGAGGATGCCTTCCTCTCGGGGGTGCCCCTGGAACCCTATTCACGAGACGCTTACTTCGGCAGCACCTCGGTGGGGTCACCTGGTTTTGCAGGCTCCATCCTTCAGTCCCCACTTGTCAGGAGTGTCAAAGCCACCCTCCCTTTCTTCTTCTTCCCTGACATTCTCCTCTGCCTCCCCCATCTTGGTCCTTCTCTCTCACACCCACTCCCCACTTTCTCTATACCTCCCTCTTCTCCTCCTCCTTCCTTCCCTCTCCATCCTTCTTTGCCCCATCTCTGTCCTAGCAGCTGTCCTCCATGAAGTGTCCCCACTGCAGCCTTGCACCAGCATCTTCTTCCTGACCTTGCTGCCTTATACCATGACCCAGTGAAACAGCTAGAGTGCCCCAAATGAAGAGAAATCAGAGAAAGTAAAGAAGGCTGTAATGCAAATGCAATATATGTCTAACATCAACCCCCTTACACAGCTGTCCTGAAGCATGCTGTGTTTCCAGGGGACATCAGACTGGAGCCAGGATGAATGAAATAGCCAGAATTCCATGCAGGACCCTATCCACAGCCCTGTGCTTCCTGCTCAGCTATCGTGTAGGAATGTAGGTGGGAAAACAGATTCAGAAGTTTAAAGTATGATCAATGCTTTCTCTCTGACCTTCTCGTTTGGACCAAGTCTAGTAAGCTGACTCCCTTTGGTTTTCGAGGATTCTCAGAATGATCAAAGTATCCATTGCACACCTTCCCCAAATTCCCCCTTCACAGTCCGGATTATGACCCAGTGGAGGGAACAATATGGCAGCCACTAGCGGCCAGTGTCCAGGCCCCAGAAGCTGTTCCGATGCTTGTTGAGAACACGGTGATGAGGTCAAAGAAACAATGCCAACATTCCCCCCACTGTGACACTCCTGGCTGAAGTCCCTTTTAGGGCACCGTAGAAATTCTACACAGAACACGGGATGAGGCTACCCACTCCATTCAGGGAAGAGGGTGGGCAGGTCTGTCTCCCACTCCTTGGTCTGAGTAGTGGCCTTGCTGTCTCAAATTGTTATGTTTGCAAGGCCACATGCTTCATCTGCCCTCCCAGGGCAGGACTCCCTGTGCCCACCTTTCCTTTCCCAGAGGTAACATGGGCAGAACAAGGACCCAGGCTTGAGTAGCCAAAGAATGGCAGGGCGCTATCAGTGGAGGCAGACTGTATTTAAATGCAATTCACCTCTCTGGGGTCTGGGAAAAGCCACCCGTAGATTCATTTGCTGGGAAACACGGTCTGTGTGGCCGAAGTGGCGGACACCGGGGTCAGGGTCTTGCCCAAACTGGACTTCCTTCGGAGGTCTGTCTGCTGTCCGGAATGGCAGCCGCTTCGGTGGGCGAATAGGATGTTCATCTCCGGGCCCGAGGGGGCTGCTTCTGGCTGGGAACCCTTCAGGGTGGTGGGCTGTTCAGGCTTTCCTGCGGTGGGATGGGAGGTGTACTGTTTGGCGGGAGGAGGGCTGTAGTTCTGAAATCTCACGGTTTTGACTTGCTGCAAGAGAAAGCAGAGCGAAGGGAGCCCGGTGAGGTGGGAGCTGTGTTGGTTTCCCTGGGACTCGACTCCTGCTGTTTCTCAACACTTGTCCCTCCTTAAAATGCCTCATTCCTGTGCTCATTCAGTAAATACTTGTGTCCGCTATGAGGGTCTACTCTGCGTCATGCTGTGGTGGTTAGATGCTAGGTGACAGATGCTAGGGGAGGTATGGAGCCCTCTCGCACTGCAGCTGGGATGGGGTGGCCACGGAAGGCTTCCTGGAGGCAGAGCTGTTTAAACTGAGAGCTGAAGAATGATGAGAAATTACCTAAGGGAAACAGGAGAGGCAACCCCTTGAGCAAAGGGCTGAGGCAAGAAGCTGTGGTCCCTTCCAGAAAGCACAAGAGGTTCACTTTTCCTCTGTCCTCTCCAGCTGCCAATAATGCCTTTCTCAGGCCACCCCCCTTCTTTGGGGCACCCCCCATGCCCCCACCGACTCCAACTCCTAAGTTTCATAAGGGCCTTATATCCATGGAGCAAAGTTCGCAACCTGGACACCTGCTGGCTGACTTTTGTCTGCAGAATGTCTGAGAGTTTGATTTAGGGGCCAACACATAAAAATGGGGTGATGGTATTTAAAAATTTAAATTTCATATGTCTCTTAAAAAAATCAAAGATCTGGTGCACTGAGGCCTGTCTCCTATTCTGACAGTAGCTGCCTGGAGCTGATTAGCAGGCCCCATATCCATGGGAGCCCCGGTCTCCTGTCACCCAAGCCCCTTCTCTCCCTCTCTGGTTCACCTCTCCATGCCTGTTCTGTCTCCACCTTGTACCCACAGGTATTTGCTCCAGCACATCCCTGATTTAAGGCTTCTCAGTGTTCTCTGCTACTGCTTAGGAATAAGTTGTTTTCCATGAAATTGGGCCTAGTGTCCCCCATGAGAATGCCAGTTTCTTCATACTTTTGACCCTCACCACATCTTGCAGAGGTCTGAGCACTTCTTAAATGCTGATAGTCTGAGGGCCGTATCAAACAGCCTGGGGTAAAGGGCAACTGGGGCCTGCAAAATGGAATTATCTGAATAGTAAAATTCTGAAAAGGAGCTCCCAACATTCGCATCCGTCAACACTAACGTTTTCCAAATGCCTTTCCTTACAGGCTGATAGCTTAGCATGAAGAGCTTGAGTTTTTCTATGAGATCTGGAATCTACCCCAGACACCCCCATGTGTCAGCTGTGTGCCTTTGGGTAACGTCCTCTAACTCCTTAACCCTCCGTGTCTTCATTTTAAAATGAGGATGACGATAATAATACCTACTACAGAGCGTTGTTGAGAATAATATCTACTGCAGAGGGCTACTGTCGGGATTAAAGGAGATGAGACACGTCAAGTCCTCAGCACAGGGCCTACTAGGTTGTTAGCATTCAGTAAACGCTTAACAAAGAGAAGGAGACCAAATCCTCTTTCCTCTTGGAGGGGAATGGGGAGTGGTGCTGGTGTTGACGGTGACGGTGAGGACAGTGGTGACGGCCACTAAACTAAAAGGTAACAATCACCTAATTTTCTCACCGTCACCTCCTGTATCTCACTGTTCCTCCCGACTCAAGGATATTCTATTGAGAACAGAATACAAAAACTCACGTCTCTAGTGGGAAAAGCCCTCGACCAGAAGTTAAAAGATCTGACCCTCTGTCATAGAGGTCACAGTCAAAGTTAGTTGTTGGGAGTCATGATCATTTGCTGTGACCTTGATAAATCACTTGAATTCTCCTGTGTCTCCGTTGCCTCTTCCATACCATGAACGCCTGTGTAAGCACTTAACCCGTCTCCTCTCGTCTCATCTCCACACCAATCCTATGAGGTTGTTCCTATTCTCAACTGCTATTTCACAGATTAGGTAAAGAGAGTCTCGGAAAGGTGCCGTGTTTTGGCTAAGTCACCAGATAGCAAGCAGCTGACCTGGAATTCAAATCAAGATGTGTCTGATGCCAAAGTCGTGTTTTTTCCAACTCATTTGTGGGCCTCGAAAGGACTATGGAAGAAATATTCGGGAAACATAAAGGAGATCCAGTAGGACATCTGCAGAGGGTCCAAGTGGGCTGAGGGGGTGTGCCTGTGTGTGTGGGGGGGTTACTGTGTGAAGATTGTTCTGAAGCTGCGATTTTGATTCCTTGTCCACTAAAACAAAATTCAGGAGCTGGGACACCTATATATCCCTATATATAGGTTATATAAGTCCCCCCCGCCCCCCATGTCACTTCACTCCTACCTTTTCAGTGCCATTTCTTGGGTTTTCTGGTTTCACCAGGATCGATGGTGGCGCAGACGCAGGTGGTTTAGGTAGAGGCTCACTCTTGATGGGGATTTCCTTGCCTTCCATGATGAGGGAACTGGCTGCGGAGCGGATCCTGGTGTCACTACCCCTGCTGACGCATGTGAGGGCAGGCTCCCCAGTGGGAGTGGGCTTAGGTCCCACTTCTGCCACCACTGTCGAGGGGGAGGAGGGGACCCCCTGCGGCTGGTAGAACTGGAACTGCTGAGGCCGTACAACCATGGTGGGATTGCGTCTGAGGGAGCCCACCACGAGGGCGGGGATCCCTGACTGGACGGGTCTCTGCAGGGATCCATCTGAGGAATGATATGACACAGATATCAGCATCAGGGGCCGCTGACAGCAGGTTGGGTTGGGGTTGTGTAAGCCATGTGTCCTGATATCCCAGAATAGTTAAGTGCTTTCCCCGTTTGAGTGTGCTCACATTCTCTCAGGGTCTTTCAAAGGTGACCTTATTCTTTTTTTAGTGCTGTTGGCTGATGCTGGCAGGAAGTAACTGGCTAGCCCAATGTTGGGCGGTGGGGGGGGGCACCGTCAGAAGGTACATTACTTCCATTTGCCTCCTCTCTCCCTCACACACACGCACACACATGCACTCCCACTCTCTCGCTTCAGGCCTAGCAGTTGGAAAGTGAAGAAGACAAACCTAAAGAGACAGCTTCACAGTGAGAAGCAACAGAGGCATGCAAACCAAAGAGGAAAGGGAAGACAGAGACACCAAAAAAGGGACAGAAAGAGTCAGTCAATTGGGAGGGATGTGAGGGAGGGAGACAGGGAAGCAGAGAGGATGGGAGGGGTCTCTGACTAGCTACTTGAAGAAGCTGTAGGCATGTGGTGGTGGAATGGCTTCTGTTGGGGTGGGGGTGGGGGTGCAGGGAGGAAGGGTAAGTAGAATTCAAGGAGGGTGTGTGCAGGCAAATGTTGACACCACACAGAAGCAAATTCGGAAAGGTTCGGGCTGTGTGTGGATGAGCTTTACAAAGTGCCACGACAAGACGTTCTAGAATCAGACTTACTCCCAGGAAGCCTGGGACACCTCAGGTGTAAACCGGAGGTGACAGCAGGGTCTCATGGGGCTGCGGGGAGGCTTACATCATGTGATGTGTGCAGAGTGTTACCACAGTGCCTGGAACATAATTAATGCCTCATGTTTGTTAGCTTTCGTTATTGTTGGGTAAACGATAGCAAACCCTAAAAATGCAAAGTCCAGGAGTGTGATTTTATCCCTTCCTTGAGCTTTATTTTGTTTTGTTTCATGAACTGAGATGATCCTCCCTCAGAGGAAGTCATTCCTTTATGCTCTGGAAGACCAGAGACCTCCATCCCTTGGGCTTATGTCCTGTATGTGACCAGGGAACAATCAGGACTTCAGTGCACCCCGGGGGTTGGGGGACAGGAGACACACCCCTGAGTAGCATTGCCGTCCACTTCTCCATAAGGGTCTCCCAGCATTTAGTGTGCCATAGGGGACATCCAGTCAGAGATCTGAGTCCTTTGTGATAGCCTGTGGACATGTGTATGAATCAGAGTCATCTGTGTCTAGCACAGAGGGCCTGAGCCAAGGCCATGTTCTGCATTGTGACTCTTTGTCAGGCAGGATGTGAACATGAAAAGCAGAACGCTCACTCAAAACAGCCAGTGCTCTCAGCTGCGGTGAGCAGGCCGGGCGCCATTTACACAAGTTTGCCCTTTCAATGCAGACATTTATTTTTCCACTGACAGCCCTATGAGGCACAGTCAATTCTCCTGTCATTTCTCTTTGCTGTGGGGAGACTGATAGCTTGACCAGCCTCACCTTGGGAAAGGGGAGACAGAAAGCCTCCCGGACCTGAGAAAGTCAAAGCAGCCCTTGGGCAGACATGTCCTTAGGCTCCTGGAAATGTGTGAAAAATGGGGTTTATGCCTCATCTATTTATCTTGTTGGCTCCTGATTTCCAAGAGATTCAGTGCTTTCTTATCACATGTGCATACAAGGCAAGCAGTCAAAACTCCAAGCCAGTCAAGATCTCTGCCAAGGCAGAGGAGGAGTGTCTGAAGGGAAATGTGAGCAACTGCCAGCAGGACACAATTCCTGTGTCCACCTCCTAAGTGGTCTGGACTGAGTGTGAACACATCAACACTGTGTCAGTTCACACAATGGATGGACCAAAGTTGACCTGTGTCGTCGTAGTAGCAATAATGGTACTGAGAAGATGACCATCTTATACAAACAGATTTCCTGAGACTCACTATGTGACAGGGACCGTGCCATCAGTCTTACATGAAT
Source organism: Meles meles (assembly GCF_922984935.1). Lineage (NCBI taxonomy): Eukaryota > Metazoa > Chordata > Mammalia > Carnivora > Mustelidae > Meles > Meles meles. Next base: position 100,390,728 of record NC_060068.1, read on the forward strand.
TATTTGATTAAATCTGCACGATAACCCTGATGAGGTAGGTACTATTTTTATTTCCATTTGACAAATGGGAGAACTGAAGACTGAAGAGGTCCAGTCACTTGCCCAAGGCTTCTGTGGCGGGATTCTTGAGTATGGGTTTGTGTGGGGGAGGGGAGATGCTGGAGGAAGGGGGAGGAAGGAGGTACGTGGTAGAGGTGGCAGAGTGGGAGCGGTGGTCAAGCAGGTGGCCAGGTGAAAGCACTGGGAGAGGGCGGGGGCTGAGACATTTGTTTGAATTTTCCCGGCACGTTCTCCTGGGTGGCGTACTGTTCCACACGTTACCTTCTTGCTCTGACTCGTCATCCTGCACTTTCATATTTAATCATCTTTGTCTTTTAAGATAGCCAGAGATTGCAGAGCCCAGTTTAAATCAGAGGCCGCAGAATAAATCCAATTTACTCTGTGTGGCTCGTGATCTTCCAGCAAGATATGCAAATTACAGAACCTTCATGTTTTGTAGAACAATGGGTTTCAAACACTTTTTAAAATCCCTGAAAATGAAGTCTTCTGCAGAAGTTCAAAATGTTGGGAGATAAAAGTATTGCCATGTGAGCAACGTGCATGTTATACAGCGAAAATCAAAAGCGCAGAACGGCGCAGCAGGTATGAGTAGAAGCTACTATTTATGTACATGCAAGAGCACTTGGGACAGGGGTGAAGGATAGGAAGGCTTATTTTTATACAATATATATATTTTTAAACCTTGTATATATATTAGTTAAATAAGAAAGCAAGATTTAGGGGCTTTGAGAACTGCCTCCTTCATCCTCTTTGCCTCCCCCCCACCTCTTCCATGTTTCCCTTTTGGCACCCCAAGGGGTTCCCTGGAACATCATTTGAGAAGCTTGATCCAGCAAGTATTTTGCTTGTTCTGTCTTAACTAGAGCCAGCCTCCACCTTGGCCGTGTTCTAGTTCTATGTTGGCACTCAGGGTCGCTATCATCCCAGCCATTCAGTACATAGGTGTGGAGTGACCCAGGGCAGTGACCTTAAGTCGGTCTGGCTTCATCCAGGAACACCAGTCACTATTTGGGAATGAAAAGCACCCTTTACAGAGGCCCGTTTTATAGCCAAGATCTTGTTTTTGCAAAAGGCGCTCTGCCTACCCCAGAGTCCAGTACGCCCCGTCACTTAGCTCTAGACACGTACCTCTCTGCCACCACTTACTCTTTCTCATGCTGCTCCGCCCGGATTTCCGAAGAGAGCCCTGTCCCACAGTCCCCGGGCTGGCCGTGCTCCTCACAGGGCTGACTATGGCGGTGGGCACAAAGACGGACTTGAAGGGCCGGTTCTGCCGGGGATCACCTTCTGAAATGCTGCCTTGGGAGGACACAGAGGAGTTGGATAATGTCCATGTGGTGTAGAGACCAGGACTCCGAGAATCTGGAAAACTAGATGTCTTTCTGGTTGGTGCAAGCATTTCAAAAAGAAGAAATAAAGAAAATGCTCAGTCAAGGGTCCTATTTCAAAAACCTCTCAGCTCTCAACCATAGACTAAATGTGGCCTCTCTCCACCCTCTTCTGACCCATAAATACTCCCTTTATCAACCACATAGGCCTAACTACGTTAGGCCTCACCTCCTACAGCTGGGGTCCCCATGTGGGAGTGCTGAGGCCAGGGACAGGGTCTCACATTGAGGCCCTGATGGAACAGGAAGACTTGAATTTTGTCCTCCTCCACTCCAGCTCTGATCACTCCTGACCCCATGAGTTCAGAGCACAAGATCTAGTATGTGTTCAACTTTGTAGTTCTGATTTCTGATTTATTTACTTGACAGCTGGGGGGGGGGGCGGCTGGAGAGCAGAGGGAGAGGGGTTGCCCTGAGTGAAGAACCCAACATGGGGTTCGATCCCAGGATCCTGAGATTATGACCCGAGCAGAAACCAAGAGTTGGATGCTTAACCAACTGAGCTACTCAGGTGCCCCACAGTTCTGGTTTCTTATTCGTTCAGTGACTTTCCCACTGGGTGCTAAACTCCTTGAAGGCAGAGATTTTATAGGAATTATTTTATGTCCTCTGTGTTCTGCATACATTGCTTATTAACAAATGTTTGTTGAATGGCTTCCATGATGCTTTCGGCACTGATGCCAGTCATTTGGGCTGACACATGTTGAGCACTTACTGTACGCTGGGCATTGGGCAGTGCTTTGCCCACATTAGCCCATGGTTCTTCACAACAGCCATCTGAGGTAGGTACTATTAGTGCCACTACGTTCTAGGTGGGAAAACAGAGACTTCTAGTTACTTGGCCAAGCAGCTACTAGACCCGAGATCCGAACCCACTGGCCCTCTGCTCTACCACTGAACTGTACCACTGTCTACCACTGAGCATGCCCCGTCCTGGCTGGTTGGAGCCTTCATTGTTTAGGTAGCAAGGGGGTACCTCATACTTTAGAACCCTGGCTCTTTTAGGGTTAACCCTGACCTTAACCAAGGGGGCTGGCGGCAGTGAGAAGCATCACCGCAAACAGAGAAACAAAGGTGGGGGGAAAGCCTTACACGTACACAGAGCCAAGGAGCAGAAAGGGGCCTTGTCCATGCAGTTCAACCCCTTAGTCCTAACACAACCTGCCAAAAGTAGTGGAGACTAAGTTGACAAAGGACAACATCATTCAGCCCTGAGAGGCAGAAGGAGCTAAACCTACCACAATGGAAAGGATGGTCACAGACAAGGATGAGCCGCTTCTAGGTAGACAAATTGGGCGTATGTCACCCACGTCTAAGATCAGTGATGACGGGACCTTTCTTTGCATCAGGGAGCCGTCAAAGAGAACTTCACTCCAGAAAGCACTGATCCTCTGTCACCTAAGAGCCCTCCAGAGAATATACTCTGACTGGGACTTGCTCTTCTTAGAAATGCTGGTTCCCTAGAAGCAAACACCCCCTTCCATGTAAGTAGCACCTCTGTACACACATGTTCAGGATTCTATGAACTCGAGATGGGAGACAGACTCAATGGCAACCTATGGCTGACATTTCATCCACTGTCTGACATGCCGCCGCCATCTTGGAGCGGGCGAGTCTAGATGCTCAAGACTTGCCTAAGGACACAATATATGTACTTAGGAGAAAAGCCAAGGAGGAAGGAAAGGGAAGCTGGAGTCTTGGAATCCACTGGAATGGAATTCTACATGCATTCTAGTTACGGTAACTATTTGTTCAGCTTCTCCTAGGATAGTCTCAGTCTACACCTGCTCTCCTGGTGTATTAAAAGTGTGTCTCTTTTTTTTCTTAAATGTGTCCTAGTTTGGGTGACAAATTATATGGTCACTGTGATTCTAAAGGATTTTTTTTCCAGTAGAATTACCAGGACTTTGGGCTAAGGCCTGACGCATAAGCAAACCCCCTAGTAGTAGACATGGTCCCTACAGAATTCATGTCGTGGAGGAAACAGTCATAAGTTAGGGTGGGTATCCTCCTTGCTCTTCATTGGCTCCTCTAGACCACTCCCCACTCCCACCCTGCCAGCTTTGCCTGGTAGTATCAGACTCTATCACCTGCTACTCTACCTTGTCACCCTTTCCTCTCTCAACCTCTCCCCTCATTTCACGAAGATTTTAGTTTCTGGCTCACCATCATTCTCTCCAATGCAACTGATCCTACCATGATGATTTCATCTAGTCCCAGGGCTTTAAATACTATCTCAGGCCCGGATCTTCTTCCTTAAAATGCTGGGCTTATGTACTCAACCATTTGCCAACACCTCTACTGGGATTACTAACAGGAATCTAAGACTTAATCTGCTGCCGGCTGAGCTTCTGCTGCCCACCCCCACCTCTCAGAACCAGTTCCTCTCAGTTTTCCGGAATATCGCAATAAAAAGCAACTCCATTTTCCAGTTACTCAGGACAAAAAAACGAGGACTCACGTTGACTCCTCTATTCTTTCACACCCAGTATTTCATTTGTCAGAAAATCCTGCTGTGACTACCTTCAAAGTGTACCCAGAATTTAACCACTTCTCCCTGCCTCCATGGCTGACACCTTGGTTCAATTCACCCTCACCTTTCCCCCACATTATAATAATATCCTTTTAATTAGTCTCTGTGCTTCCATGTTTCCTTTCTACAGTTTACTCTCAAGCCTGCAACCAGAGGGATTCTGGTTAGAATGCAAGTTAGATCATGTCACTTTCATGCTCAAAACCCTGTGATAGCATGAAAGCCAAATTCCTCATTATGACTTTGGACATTCTAGATGATCTGGCCCAACTGTTACCATTCTGACCTCATCTACTACTAATGTCCCCCTTACTTGTTCTGATCTAGTCCTACTGGCCTTCAGATCAGGCATACTCCTACTTCGGAGCAATTGTCCTTGCTATTCCCGTGGTGTGGAATATACCTGCCTCATTTTCTTCTTCTTCCTTCTCAGTAAGGCCATTCCTGACCAACATATTAAAATTTTAATCACTGCCCCCATCCCCACCACAAATTCCATCCTGCTTTTCTGATTTTTCTTCTTAGCCCTTACTGTTAACACACTGTATATGTTACATTTATATCTTATTTATTGTCTGTCTGTCCCACTAGAATGTAAGCTCCAGTGGGCAGAGATTTTGTGTATTTTGTTCACTGGTGTTTCTCCAGTGCCTAGAAAGGTGCCTGACATATCGTTTGTTCTCATTAATATTTGAATGAATGAACTAAAGCATCAGTTAAAGACACACTTAGTTTGCCAATGGAGATTTTGTAACTTTCTAAAAAATTCCAAGAACCTTCCATTGAAGGAAATGACTTCTCCTCCAACCTTCTGCTATGTGAAGAAATCATTTTATATAAACCTGGATCTAAGGAAACCCAGAGTTTCCCCATGTTCTTCCTTGAAAGGGTCTCCCACCTCACCAGCCAACCTTATCGAAAAAAATCTACGCCTTAGAAAGTGTAGCGTTTTACGGAACCGAAACCTTCTAAGTTGCATCCACTGGTTCACTGCCCCCTCAGGAAACAGATTTCCTATCTACACAGCCTGTTATGGTCCCTCTGACCCTTGTCTTCTACAGCTTAACCCTAGTTTCTCTATCAGTTTCTCCTGTGGTGTACTTTTCTATCTCCTCACCATCCTTGTTGCCCTCCTCCGGACACCGGGCCCCACCTACATGAAGTTCCCCCAAACTGGATATATGACTCCAGGTCTGACCGCCAGAGAGTACAATGGGTTATCACTTTGCTCGGAGGTATGTCATAAAGCCAGCATTTGGTGTGTGGTGATGGCCTCACTGCCTTGTGACACGCTGTGCCTGGACTGGTGTGGGGTGGAGGGAGGAGGAACCATGGGCAGTGCTGGGACCGGGTGCATCTGTAGTCGTGGTCCGAGCAGCTAGACAAAGCAGAAGTGTCAGGTGTGCCGAGAATGGAAAAGGTCGGGAAGACTGTGAGGGACTCAGACCTCGAGGGTAACCCGCCTGTGGCCTGGGGTGTGGATGGACAGGTGTTGGACCGAGTCACAGAAACTTGCCTACTGGCCTAGTGTCCTAGCAAGTTTCCCGAGATGCTCTGAGGGTCTTCTGATGGTTGCAGGTTCCCATTATTCGATTAGATGTGAGTATCAGGGGGTGGGATGTGAATGGGATTTGGGGGGTTTGTACAGTAGAAAACCTGAAATCCTGTTCTTGAGCTTAACTATGTATATTGCTTTCCTCATCTGGAAAATACTATCTACCTTATGGGAAGGACTCTTAGGCACAGGCAATGAGGTAAATGTTGAGAAAGTGCTTGTAAAATGTGAAGAGCTATAAAAAAGATAACTTGTTACTATTAAAGAAAATAAAGTGTTAGGGGGTTTCTAGGGCTACTTCTTGGCCCACACTCTGAAGGAGCACTGCGCCCTTCAGCGATGCAGCCCACAGATGGCCCCTGGCCTTGGTGACCCGACCTGTGTTGCCTGAGAATAGAGGGGACGCACCTGAAAATGGGGATGACATAGTTGTTGGGGAAGATGCCGACCCTGCCAGTGACCAAGGAGACGCCCCTGAGCCAGCCGTCTGGGTACTTGCCCAGGACCCTGATGCCTTCTCCCTTCTGCAGGTCCAGCTCGTCCGGGCCGTGGGCTGAGTAGGAGTGCAGGGCTACAAACCTGGGAAGACAAAGGAACTGGTGAGGAAGACGAGCATGCCTGGCAGAGGGCCACGGAACCAGGAGAGGGCAAAGGGAAACGGAACCTCAGGGACCCCGTCCCCTGCATCAGTGATAACAAACTTCTTCTCCGGGACAGAAACATGGTGGGGAAGCAGCCATGGAAGCAGCACCACCAGGCCCACGTCCCTGCCCTCCCCGACTCCCGCGTCCTCCACAGAGTGCCACACGGCTGGGAATCACTAAGCTAGGCTACCGAAGCATTTTGACTATGGGAGGCCAGCCTAAGAAAGAGATAGGAGTTGGTGACCAGCAATTAGTGGCAGAGCCGGGTCTGCCTAGAAGTGATGGCTCTGCTCAGCGTACTTTTTCATACCGCTCAGAGTTACCATCCAAGAAAATGACTGCAGCCACAAATTAAGGGAAAGGAGAGGGCACAAGCCTCTCTGATCCACTCCTTCTCCTAAGAGTGAGAACATGTTGGGCCCCCAGGAATGGCCCAAGGAGCTAGCTTAATGGAGACAGGGACGTGGATGGACATTGGGAATTAGAAGGTAGGAGGTGATTTTGTTTGTGAGCACACGGTGGAATCCTGACTGCATGGTGGGCTGGAGAGGAAAGGGCTAAGGATATTGCAAGATGTCCCCAGGATAGAGCAGTGACTTTCACTCTACAGTCTGCACAGGAGTCAGGCAGCTAAATAACGCCCAGGTATGAGTTGGGAGGTGAAGACACCAGCGAGGCTGTGAAAGTGAGAGTATCTGCCGAGTAAAAGCATTAAAAAGAAGCCGTATTGGCTTGCCAGATTCAGGTTACTAGAGTATGGCCTCAAGCTGGACATCAAGAATTCCTTCTAGACTCCAAGGGGTATGAGACACTGGAAGGTTTTATCAAAGGTGCTGGGGGCGTGTTCTCATCCTCAAGATTGTCCCCCTCTAAAATGCTGTATTTTCCGCTGATCCTAAAGCAATATCTAATTATGACCCAACATTCCGAGTCTAAAGGAAGTCAGTAGAAATTGTTCACTATCCAACCTCCCAGCAGTGTTTTTGTGTATGCGCTTCTGGTATCTTTCTACTCTTATAAAATAATGAGCTAGGTAGACGGAGTTTGCCAGTTTGGGTTTTTCAGCATTATTCCCATTGAAGGATATGAAGGAAGGGGAACTCTTGTCTCTCTGGATGGGCTGGTTTGGGAGTGGTTATGCTTGGCGGCACGGGGATGGTCAAGAGGCCCCCTCCGGCCAGGACCTGGAGGTGGAGGGCTGAGCTCGTTACTCACATGTTCGCTGAGAGGTGTTGCTGGGAGCCAGGCACACTGACGATGGCTGTGGAATGTCCCGGGGAGGCAGGTACAGGGTGGTAAGTGCTGACCTACATAGACAGAAAAGACAGCCAAGCAGAACCAGTGAATGCCACAAGCCAGGCCCACAGCAGAGCTGCTGCCGAAAGGCCTGACACAGCTGAAAACCAACAGCCATGCCCAGCGCCGCCCAGAGCGCATCTTCGTTGTGGTTTGGGGCTGTGGGCAGAGCGGGGTGGGGCTAGACTGGTTTATGGCCTGCCGGGCTGGCACGCCAGGGCTGCTTTCCAAAAGACTGCTTAGATATGGCAGAAGATGAAGACTCATCCAACTTCCAGTCAATGGGGCACTGCCAGGCTCCTTGATCTCCCCCCTCCCACCACCACCACCCCACGCCCCCGCTTCTTCCCACCCCTTCCCAGTACACTCAGCCACTCTACGGAAACGTACTCTCAGAAGTCATGATGGCTGCTAATGAGAACGTAACTCTGGCCAGGCACTTTTAAGTGCTTTACAAGTACCAGCTAATTTAATCCTTACTGAAGGTACTGTTATCATCCCTAATTTTGGATGAGAAAGTGAGGGAAAGATCACCCAATTAGTAAGAAATCAAATTTTACACCAGGGTAATCTAGGTCCTGAGTCCACACTCTTACTAGTGCTAGTATTAACACACACACAGACACACCAGTTTATCCAGTGATTTACGGAAGGTGAATCCGAATAGTGTTCACTTGGTCAGGATGAAAGAGGGAGCGACAGTGCTAGACACACCCAGAAACTACCCTCTTGGCACCCTGCCTGTGTGACCTATGTCCTTGCTTGCTTCCTTCTTGGCACCTCTCACAGAGGTGACTGCCCCCGCCACCAGACTGTAAGTTCCACGAAGGCAGGGACTTGATCTCTTTCATCCTTGTCTTTTCTATGTGTTCAGTATGTACTTGTAGTTAAAGTACAACTAAATGAATGAGAAGGTTTTCTTACCCAGTAAACCAAGGACTGATGTAATCTCAACCATCTCCACGTCACCCAGAGTAAATACATTCAGTCTACCTTTGGTTAGCCCCCCTGAGTGAGGGTAACTATGTATGTGTGCCTTTTTGAGACCATGCTTTTCAGGTACAACTCTTGTTTGTGTATGTGTGTTTGGGCAAGAGGGAAAGCATTATTGAGTGCATGTGTCTCTGGTTCTGCGTGGATGTTTGTTCACAACCCATGACAACTGTACGTACTTGCGCGACAGCACTGGTCTGTTGCGTGTCTGACTGTGTTCACACATGTGAGCCTGTGGGTGGATATGCACGTGTACTATGTGTGGCGATACAGGAGCCTGCGATTGTAAATGTCGTGTGGAGGTCTATGTGTATGTGCATGAGCTCCAGAGGTATGCACCAGTACGCACGACTTGGTAGTTTGATGTGTGTTCTTTGTTGACGATTGTCTAAATATATGTGTGCTATGTATGTATGTTTGACAGTTTGAGGATATAGTTATAGGATCAGAAAAACATTCCAGTCAGATAAGAACAAGGGTTGGAGAGAACATCTCATATAGTTGTTGGTGGGAAGGAATGTAATATGGTCTTGCTCCTTTAGAAAATAGTCCAGTGGTTCCTCAAATGATTAAACATAATTAGCATTAGACCCAGAAAGTCCACACCTAGTACATACCCAGGAGACATGAAACTGTACCATATAAAAACTTATACATTAATGTTCAGAGCAGCATCACTCACAGTAACCAAAAGGTGGAAATAACCCAAATGTCCACCGACCAATGAACGGATATGGTGTATCTGCACGATGGAATATTATTCAGCCATAAAAGGAATGAAGTATTGATACATGTTAGGAACATGGATAAACCTCAAAAACTTTATGCTAAGGGGAAAAATCCAGATACCAAAGATCATATTATATAATTCTACTTACATATAATATCCAGCATAGACAAAATCTATAGAGACAGAGAGTAGATGAGGGCTGGGGACAAGAAGGGTTGTGAGAGTGGTAGTTAATGAGTACACGGTTTCTCTGGAGGTGATGAAGTGTTGTAAAGTTGTAATGGTTGTACGTATCCACGAATATATTAAAAAAACACTAAATTGTACACTTTAAAATGGGTGAATTGTATGGCAGGTGAAGTATATCTAAGTAAGCTCTTAAAAGAAAAATTCCATAGTCACTCCTATCCAGTGCTAATACTGCGTAAAGTGCTCTGAGCTTTGCAATCAAATACTGTCACACCAGTTCTCTTAAACAGAGAAGACAAGTTGCCAGCTTTGGGCTAGGCTGCTCCTTCCCTGTGACAAGGCAAGATAAATCCCTGCTGGGCTTGGGAGATGTGCCAAGGGAGAGCCTTGTTATGCGAACAATTAATCTTATGTTCTTGGAGATGGCTGGACCACTGATTAATAAGCAGGATGCACTTCACTTCACACCCGTGACTTTCCAGTGTTGTGTTTGAGTAAAAAGCCCTTCTATCTGTAAACATGATTAATCATTTAGGGAGGAGGAAGATGCCAGAATCCAAAACCATCCCTCCATGACTTTTTACTTCCCTAAGTCTTCATCTGGGGGGGGGGGTGGTTCTTCCCCCTTTTTGGAACTCTAAACTGAGATCAGAACTGAGATCAGCGGACTTGGTGATGGAATGCTTTCTGATATGGAATGGGAACTGAGGCCAGATTCTCAGGTTTTGAGGTGTCCTGGCGGAGAAGGGAGAACATGTGCGGACGAGGAGGAAAGAGGCAAAGGAGGAGGGAGGGAGGGAAGGGGAGCTCATGGACAACTCTGGGGGCAGGGGTGTGTTTCTCAGGAACTGGGACAGGGACCCAGTGGGAGAAAGAAGTAGAGCCAGAAGGCTAGAGGAAGAAAGGAAGGAAGAAGAAAAGGCAGATGAAAAAATATCAGAAAAACTCTTACAACACATTAAGACAGCAAACAACCCAATCTAAAAATGTGTAAAGACACCACAAAAGAAGATATATGGAGTGGCCAAGAAGGACTTGAAAAGATGCTCAACATCAGCAATTATGAGGAAAATGTGAGGTAAAACTACCATGAGATACCACTATACACCTATGAGAATGTCTAGAATTAAAAAGACTGACTATACCAAGGGTTGGTGAGAATGTGGAGAGCTTTAACTCATATACTGCTGGTGGGAATGTAAAATGGCGCCACCGCATTGGAAAACAAGTTAGCCATTTGTTTTAAAGTTAAATATACATTTATCACACTGCTCAGCAATCCTACTCACAAGTAGTTATCAAAGTAAAATGAAAACATATGTTTGTACAAAGACTTGTACTTGAATGTTCTCAGTGACTTTATTCATTTTAGCCCCAGACTGGAAACAACCCAAATGCCAATCAACTGGTAAACAAAAGAACGAACTGTGTTACAATCACAATGGAATATGCCTGGGCCACACATGCAATGGCGTGGGTAAATCTTAATATCATCTTAAGTAAAAGAAGCAGGACACATAAGACTACATATTGACATTCTTAAAAATGCCCAAATTATAGTCATGGAAAATGGAGCGTTGCCAGTGGTCGGGGTGAGGGGAGAGGACTGACTGCAAAAGGAAACAAGAAAACTTTCCGGGGTGATCGAACTGTTTTGTATTTTGATTTTGGTAATCATCACATGCCTTTATACCTTTGCCCAAAGTCACTGAACTGTATCCTTAAAATAGTTGAACTTTATTGTATGTGACTATAGCTTGATAAAGCTGATAAAACATAAGAAATATTGTCTAGCTGGCAGGAAAATCCAAGTAGCCTGAGCTTGATCCAGCCTAAGCCCTGGGGCTGGTCAGAGAAGGGGACAGGGATGCTCAGCTTATTGATGAACCGTTAGCAAGTGACCCTCATGGCAGAGGGCCACCTGAATAGGGGAGAAATCTAGAATGGAAACCTAGGGATCAGATACATTCTCAATAAATAAGGGCCACAGAAAAATGAATGAATGAATGAACGAATGAACAAACGAATGAACGAACAAATGAAGTGACAGGAAAAGAGAGCAACATAGAAACAGAGAAGAGAGAAACTGGCTAGGAAGGAGAATGGAGAGAATAAGAAATGAAGGTCCCACCAGGTAAATCGTGACAACCAGGCAGATGGCCAACCACTAAGGAGGCAAGTGTGTTCCTGTCACAAGACTGAGTGAACGGGCCTCTGTGGGGTGGTTGCCTGGGGTCAGTTGTGACCTCAGGTCCCTATGCCACAGGGGACCTGAGGCCGGACGCAAGGTCTTCCAGCAACTGGGGCTTCCTGGCATAGTGTTTGTGGGCTTGAGCAGGGTCAGACAGAGGGTGCATATTTGAGGGTGTGGTGGATATTTCTGCTACAATCTAAAAACATTTTTTCCTTTTTTTTTCTTTTTTGAAGGAAATGACTCATTTAGAAGAAGCCTTTATCAGTAGCAGAAGAATGCATAGCTGTGTGCTTCTGGCTTTGCTGGGTCTTGAGGTTTTACATGAGGGAGGAAGCAGGCACGGAGTCTGGCACAGAGTTCCCGCAACATTTTGTGGGCCTGGTGCCTGCACCAGCGGCCACACAAGGTGCGCAGAATGTGGCTCCATCTCAGGAGTCTGGAGCGCGGGTCTAGCTTAGTATTCAGGCATGTGATTCTAGCATTTGCCAGGGTTTGTGATTGGGGCAAGTGACGCAATTCTGTGGGTCATCCATGTCCTCATCTGTAAAATGGGAGCAATAATGGCAGTTGTCTCAGAGTTGTTATGAGGATTAACAAAAGTAATCCTATAAATTATTGAGCACACTGTAAGAGCTCAATAAATGCCACTTATTTCAATCAGGAAGGAGATTAGCTGCGGCGGGGGTGGGGATCGGATGGGTGGAGCATTGATCTCCTTTTATGTGACAGCTCTGCCAGGTTTGAACTGAAAGCAGGACCCAGGCATGTGGTGGGGGGATGGGAAGAAGCAACCCTATTCCTCTGGAGGAGAATGTCCCCATTCTCCAAAATGTCTGTTTGCTGTCCTCCTCCAACCCACACTGTGGTGCTCAGCTATTTCCTGCAGGGCTCATGCCTTTCGGTAACTTAGTGGGCATGGGGTGACTGTCTACCTCAAGAGCAGGACTACTCTGGAGCCCGTTGTGTCCTGCATCTCTGTATGCCTAGGAGCTAACTAGGGCTTCAAACCCACGGAGTTCACTCAGGGTTAGGAGAAGGCTGCATTTTAGAGACAGAAAATTAGGTATTATATGACAGTGTCTGTACCCACCACTATGGATGATCTGGAGTCGACTATCCAACTTTATGAAGTTAAAAACCCATTCCCTTGTATAGATTAAAAAAGTCTTAAGAACTGCATTCAGCAATTGCAACGTTTGGACCTTATTTGGTCCTAGCACTGGGGTTAATGCAGCAAACAAGGCAGTGAAATCCATAATTATATGAGCATGAGGTGTGCTGGGGTTGGGGTGGAGCTTCAAGGGAGGTCTGGGTGCTGCCAGGAGAACCTTGCTTTGAGCTCCAAAGGTATCTCACTCTCATGCTGTGAAATTCCAGTGCTAACTTCTACACCATCCTCATGGTCATTCTCCCCATTTGTACCAATGAGAAACAGAGATAAGAAGTTTACATGATTCTGCGGTCAGATTGGTGGTCAGGTGGGGACACTGGAAGCAAGAACCCCAGGGTCAGAGCCCTTTCTGTAGGACACCAATGTTAATATATATATTTTTTAAGATTTATTTATGTAGTTTAGAGAGAGAGAGAGAGAGTGAGACAGACCATGAGTGGGAGGGAGAGAAAATCTCAAGCAGACTCTGTACTGAGTGTGGTGCCCAAGGTGGGGCTTGATCTCATGACTCTGAGATCATGACCTGAGCTGAAACCAAGAGTCAGACACTTCACCAACTGCGTCACTCAGGTGCCCCAACATTACCATTTCTATATTTCAATATGGCTAAAGGCGTCCTATATAGGTGGTAGGGAAAAACCATCCTGCCATAATCAGCATTCTGTTTCTATGCCCACAGATATGTTACATTCATGATGACTACCATCCGGTCCAGTGCCGCAGGTAATGTGGAACAGATCTGAAGGCCGGCAGAATAGCGTTATTTTTTATTTTTCCTCTTCCTTCTCTGGCAGAACCAAGGTCCCAACAGAATCAGGGCCCCTTCTGCCAAACTGCTGTTCCTTTCCATCTCGGTCTCTGTCAGAGCCAGCTCAGCCTGATGAGCAAGGAGTGGGCTCCCAGTGCTGTTTATTTGTCCTGTGAGTAAAAACACTGTCTGAGAAAGAGAACTCATTTATGAGTTGGCAGCAGGTCCCTTTAGGTGTACCTCAAAAAAACCCCCAAAAAACCCAACTTCTCAAGTACAGATAGGTCAGCAAAGTACCTGTGAAGACTACTGAGTTTATGTCTCCCAGGTAGTCATCAAAGCCTCGAATATTCCCTGGGATCGGGCTCCTGCTTCACCTTCCTATGTTCCCTCTCACTTCCTCACCTCCTTCAGCCTTGGGTCTTTTCTCAGCTCTCTGAGCAGGTCACACTCACTTTCTGCCTCCCCTGATCTTTGCAGACCCCCCCAGCCTCAATCTCTGCTCTGCTATTTTCCTTTGTTAGGGAAATTTTAAATGATAAATGTATTCTGCATATAAATAAGTGTATATAATTTTATGTATCACTGAAAGAATAATAAAACTAACACCTGTATACATACCATCCAACGTAAGAGACAATAAAAATAGAAATTGAATATTGTACTGAGAGGCCTCCTGCATATTTCTCCATAATCAGATCCCTGCCCCCCGCCCCCCATAACTACAGTGCTGAAATGGGTGTTCATCATTCCAGGGCTTTTCTATGTCATTTTACCACCGTGGTGTACGTCCCTAAACAACACGTTGTTTGAATTTGCCTGTTTTTGAACATGGTATGAATGAGATTCACGCTGAGCATATTCTGAGAGTTGCACCTTTGGCTCAATACTACGTGTTTTTCACTGCCTGTGCGTATTTCACTGCACGCGTATACCAGCATTTAGCCATCCTATCTTTTATGTGTCATTTGGGTGATTTTCAGTTTGCGGCTGTTATGAACTAAGTTGTTATGAACAATCTTGTCTATTTCCCTTGTGCCCCGCCCCCCATGCAAGAGCTCCTCCACGATACAAACTGATAAGTAGAATTGATGGGCCACAGGGCACGAGCCTGCTCAGTTTTATTAGGTAATAACAAATTGTTTCCCAGTGTGGCTGTAACAATTTACACTTCCACCAGCAGCTAATGGCAATTCCTCTTACCCCATAATCTCGCCAGCATGTGGTAATGCCCAGCCTTTTAATACCTGTCTATAGTGGGTGTGAAAAGGTATCTCATTGTGGTTTCAAATTAATTTCTCTGAGTACTAATGAGCTTGAGTTTCTTTTCAGATGTGTATGGGCCATTCTTGTGTCTTGTATGAAATGCCTGTTCATGCCCTTTGTCTATTTTTTCTCCTCAGGTTATTTATCATTTTTTTTTCAAGATTTTATTTATTTATTTGACAGAGAGAAATCACAAGAGAGGCAGGCAGAGAGAGAGGAAGGGAAGCAAGCAGGCTCTCCGCTGAGCAGAGAGCCCGATGTGGGACTCGATCCCAGGACCCTGAGATCATGACCTGAGCTGAAGGCAGAGGCTTTAACCCACTGAGCCACCCAGGTGCCCCGGGTTATTTATCATTTTCTTAAGTTATGGAGTTCTAATATTTTGGACACGAATATTTTGTAATTTACATGTTAATGGTGTCTTAGGATAAACTGAAGTTCTTATTTTTAACACAGTCAAATTTGTAACATATTTCCTTGTGGATTATATTTTTTAAAAATCTGGAATATGATTTTTTTTATCCCAAGGTCATAAAGATGTACTTCTCTATAATCTTCTAAAAGTTTTATAGTTTTGCCTTTCATATTTAAGTCTTTAGTCCACCTGGAATTGATTTTTGACAAGGGAGGAATCCAATTTCATCTTTTTCCACATGGATACCCAATTAGCCCAATGCCATAGTTCATCCTTCCCTTCTCATCTGCAAAGCCTTCTCTGCCATAAATCAAGTCTCCATGCTATGTCTATTTCTGGGCTCTCCAGTGTGTTCCATTGGTTTAATAGAATGCCTATGCTAAATCCATGCCATCTTAATAACTACACCTTTGAAATAAAATTTGATATCTGACAGGGTAGTTCCTCACCTCAACCAGATTCCATCTTCTTCTTTAGAAATATCTTGGCTATTGTCTTTTCTTCCATTACAATTTTAGAATCACCTCTCGAGTTCCAAACAAATAATCTACTGGGATTTGAATTTATAAAATCAGAGGGGAATTGTGTTTAAGATTATTGAATCTTCCTATTCAAGAGCATGGAAAAAGTCTTCATTTATTTTAGGTGTAATGTCTTTCATTAAAGTATTACAAATTCTTTCCCAAAAGGGCTTGCATATCTTTTGTTGGATTTACTCCTAGACATCTAAGAAATCTAGTTGCTTCTGTAAATGGTGTCTTTTTTTTTTTTAATAAAGAGTCTATTTATTTATTTGAGAGAGAGATAGGGAGAGGGAAGAGCAGAGGGAGAGTTCAGACAAGTGGACTCCTCACTGAGCACGGAGCCTGACAAATGGCTCAGTCCCACCACCGTGAGATCATGACCTGAGCAGATCAAGAGTTGGATGCTTAACCAACTGAGCCACCCAAGCACCCCTATAAATGTTATCTTTTTAAGAAAATATTTTCTATTTGTTTTCTTTTTAGAGTACAGATGTAATTAACTTTCTTGTATTGATTTGTTACCAGGACTGTTGCTAAAGTCCTATTTATTCCTAATATATTTTTTTCAGGTTGTTCTGACTTTTCTGTATAGACAATAATATCATCCATAATGACGGTTACATTTCTTCCTTTCAAATACTTAATGTTTTACTTCTTTCTCTTGCCTTACTATACTGGACAGGTACTCTGGGAGGGACAGTGTTGAGCAGAAACGTACTAAGCATTCATTCTGTTCTTTTTCCTAAGCTTAAGGGGAATGCCTTTAACACTGAACCATTAGGTATGATGTTTGCTGTAGATTTTTATACATTCCGTTTATCCTGTTAAGAAAGTTCCCTTTTATTCCTAGTTTCTTAAATTTTTTAAAAATATATGTATAGTGAATGGATATAGATTTTTTTCAAACTTTTTTTCCTATAGGTATAGAAAAGGTCACATGGTTTTTCTCCTTTAATCTGTTAATATGATAAATCACATCAATTAATTTTGGAAGGTTAAACCAACCTTTCAGTCTTGAGAAAAACCTACATTAATCATGATGTATCCTATTTTCATATGTTCCTGGGTTTGGTTTGCTAATATGCATCTATGTTTAAGAGTGAGGTACAGTTCAGATTTTCCTTTCTTATATCGTTTTCTGGTTTTGATATTAGGGATATCTTAGCTCATGAAATGAGTTGGGGGATGTCTTCTTTTCTTCCTTTCTTTGGAAGAGTTTGCAAAGGGTGAAAGAATTCACCTGTAAACCTGTCAGGATCTGGGTTTTCTTTGTGGGAAGATTTTTTAAGAAGATTTATTTATTTATTTATGAGAGAGAGAGAGAGAGAGAGGTGCGCACAAGGATGGAGGAACAGAGAGGGAGAGAGAGAGAGAGAAAGAATCTTCAGCAGACTCCATGCTGAGCATGGAGCCCAACATGGGGCTGGATCCCAGGACCCTGAGATCGTGACCTGAGCTGAAACCAAGAATCAGATACTTAACTGACTGGGCCACCTTGGTGCCCCTCTTTGTGGGAAGATTTTAATTTTTTTTAATGGTTATAATACTATTGTAAAGGGTTGCCAATAGTAGTTTACCAGATGTAAAGTGTTTTCATTAATCCTGTTTGCTGAAAACACATTCCTGATTAATTTATTTTCCTGATTGCTTCTGTTGGGAGAAATGGTGATGCTTGGAATATCTGCATAGAAGCTTGGAAATCCCAGCAAACATGATGCCGTAATGTCAGTTCAAGCCCTTAGTCTCCGGAGTCCGACTCCCTTAGTCTGGAAGAGCCCTATGAGACAGTCACTGGATTTCTGTAACTCCATGAGACTCTGTGCAGCCACGGCTAACCGGATGAACTTGCAGACTGTTTGAAGTGAGTTTGAATTTTGGCATTGTGACCTATTGGCTGTGTGAAGCTTAGATTTAATTCTTCTGAGTCATAGTTTCCTTATCTCTAAAAGGGGGCTGTAGTCAGTCATGGCTACCTCCTAGAATTCAATCAGAACATGCATGCAAAGTACTTCGCACAATATCTGGCTGATACAAAGTTCCCAGTAAACCCTACCGTCGTAACTATGATGAGATGGGAGACATACAGGACAGATTTATGACAAGAGGATGGTGACGAGCCTTTCTCTGGGAACTGGATTTAAGAAGGAAATATTCATTCTCTAGGACACAAGGGGCCCCCACAATAGTGCAGATTCCTTTTGAGGAAGACTCAGTAATGGGAGACTGACCATGTGTATGGGATGGTAACTCAGGAGTCTGTTTCCTGACACTGGATAGTGCTAATCTCATGCATCCTAAGGCTTCTAGAGAAGGGTAAGGTCTAGCACCTCTCTGTAGCTGTGCTCTGCATTGGCTTCTTGGGACAAAGATGAAAATGCAACTGTGCCTCAGACTACAGACAAAAATCCTCTTCTTTAAGCTGGGTCCCTTGGCTGGGCACAGTAACCCTGGCCCCACCACTCCCCTTCCATTTTCTTCCTCATGCTTTCCTGAGCCTAGCAGCCTGCTGCCTTGCAGGCAAGTTTTATTTATTTATTAATTTATTTATTTTTAGAGATTCTATTTATTTTATTTGAAAGACAGTGACAGAGATAGCAGAGAGGGAGAGAGCACAAGGGGAAGCAGAGGGAGAAGCAGCCTCCTCCTGAGCAGAGATCCTGATGTGGGGCTCGAACCTAGGACCCTGAGATCATGACCCAAGCTGAAGGCAGACGCTTAACCCACTGAGCCACCCAGGCACCCCGCAGGCAGGTTTTCGTACTAAAGCAGAATCTGATGGGGTGCATACTATTAGGGCTTGTTTAAAGGCCAGGGTTTACCCAAACCTTAATTATAACCCTTGTCCTCCTAGTCGTAACAGTCCACTTGAGAAGTAAGTGCATGGCAATAATTATAATTAAATCCTCTCACTGGGCTTCATTAAAGGCCATAAAAATTTGAACAAGTCCCTCCTAAGTTTTCTGTGGGTCCTCTCATGGCATTTATTCACAGAAGATGCTTTGTTTTGCATCTACTACAGCACCAAGTGCCAGGCTAGGTCTTAAGGCTTGGTGACCAAGGCCAGTGCTCACCCACGATGATGTAGACTGTATGTATAAGAAATCTGTCTGTCCGGGGTGCCTGGGTGGCTCAGTGGGTTAAATCCTCTGCCTTCGGCTCAGGTCATAATCCCAGGGTCCTGGGATAGAGCCCCGCATTGGGCTCTCTGCTCAGCGGGGAGCCTGCTTTCTCCCCACTCTCCGCCTGCCTCTCTGTCTACTTGTGAGCTCTATCTGATAAATAAATTCCTAAAAAAAAAAAAATCTGTCTGTCCTATACCAGGGTCCTGTCCTCACATTTGCCAGACAAGAGCATCCTATAAGAGAGCAGTGTTGGAATATTTAGAAATTTAGAAATACCATACTCACTTCTCATAGACTGCACGAAGTTCTCAGAAAGTGTCTTTCTACAGTGAAGAGGGAAGGACTTAAAGTTCCTTCCTGAGCTATGGAAAAGAGACCCACAGAGAGAACTGGATGGGGAGAGCAGCAGACCAAAATCAGTCAGGAGATAAGACAGCATACTTATGAGGAACTCGGGGTCTGCATTCAGATTTTCCCAGGTATGTCTCCCCACTTTGTTACTCTTTCACAGAGTAAACCTGGGCAAGCTATTGAACCTGTGCGTTCGTGAATTCCTTCATCTGATTTAGGTGAGGTCTGGTAGCTTTTTCTTTAAGGACTTGGCAATTTTTATGGGTCTGACTTTGGGGGAGGTAGCTGGAAGACAACTTGAAGTAGGACTGCAAATTAATTATAAAAATCCCTTCTAAAGAATTTAGTGAGTCCAGAAATCATTGGACAACATCAAATTCACTTGGCATCTGGTGAAAGTTCACTTCTTGCCATTTGTTTGTTGTCTTTTAACATTTTTTTTAACTTTCTCAAAGGATACCGCCGCAACCATGATGGACATTTTAATTTTCCTTTTTATTTTTAAAGATTTATTCGAGAGACCGAGTGCTTGCTTATGAGTGGGGGGAGGGGCAGAAGGA
The DNA here is from genome assembly GCF_922984935.1 of Meles meles. Lineage (NCBI taxonomy): Eukaryota > Metazoa > Chordata > Mammalia > Carnivora > Mustelidae > Meles > Meles meles. The sequence goes on from NC_060068.1 coordinate 100,410,467, forward strand.
GAGGGAGACAGAGAGAATCTTAAGCAGGCTTCCTGCTGAGCACAGAGCGAGACTCTATCTTATGATCCTGAGATCATGACCTGAGCTGAAATCAAGAGCTTAAGCAACTGAGCCACCCAGACACCCCTCAATGGCATTTTAAAAAAGAGTAAAAAGGTAATTGCTAACTGCTCTACCACATTATCAAAGCAGTTGCCTTTACTTACCTTGGAGTAAGTCCGTCCCCTCAATAAATGAAGGATTTAGGATCTTAGAAACGGTAGGATCTAGAGCCCTCCTAGACTGATAGCTTTTTCTGGGGGCAAGTCTGCCTTTCTCACCCACATGCTATCAGAGGAGACACTTGAGAAAACACCCTGGGCAGAGGGTGATGTGGTTGGTCATGTAACACTTTTTCCTTCTCATGGGATGGACAGGATGTGGCCGCAGAATCCTTTCTAAAGACAGGCTCAAGGATGTACAGTGAGTGAGACGCACTTGTAACATTTCCCAAGCCAGTGCTTCAGGCCCCCTTCTGGAGAGCATGTTTGTTGTCTTTGTGATTCTCCAGAAACTGGGAGAAGCTTGTCCTCTCCTGTCTCAAATTAAATTTAAATAGTTTTGATTGGCTGCCACCACAGACCACCCTCCCTGCCAGAAAGGCCAGCCTGTGGTTCTCAAGAGGCTAAATGCCCTTAGAGGGAGCGCTCTGCTGTCTTCTCCCTTCGAGGAGTGAACCACACACACCTGTTCGTAGAACTGATGCGTCTCTTCCAGGGCAGGGCATTTGACAGCAAACAGAGAGTAAAGCCTTTCCAGGCGTCACGATACCCACTAAAAAGGGATGAAGACACAGACTTGCTTTCGGGATGGGATCCCTAATTTTGGCTTGTCCTTAGAACAACTGTGAAAGTATTATTTGTAACCCCAGGCTTTAGAACAATACCTCAGTACTCAATAAAGAAGGTTGGTGTCTAAACCCTCCGGGGAAGCTGTGAAGAAACCATCCTCCCAGTTCTCTCTTCTGTCGTGTTAAGAATTTGCTAACACCAAACCATCAAGGTGTATTTTTTTTTAAAGATTTTTTTTATTTATTTATTTGACAGAGAGAGACCACAAGTAGACAGAGAGGCAGGCAGAGAGAGAGAGAGAGGGAAGCAGGCTTGCCGCCGAGCAGAGAGCCCGATGCGGGACTCGATCCCAGGACCCTGAGATCATGACCTGAGCCGAAGGCAGCGGCTTAACCCACTGAGCCACCCAGGCGCCCCCATCAAGGTGTATTTTTGGGAGAAGTTTTCCTTCTTGTTCTTGACCTTCCCAGACGTTTCCTAACTCAGCCTCTTCTCCCGACAATGGTTTTCCACAAAGGGTGGGGGGTCATTTCTCTCAAAAGGAGGCTATGTGCCATGCCTGTGGATTTGGACTAGCAGGCCTCCATTCACAACTGGAGAGCAACAATTTGGGAATGTGTGGTGACTTCCACTCCCAAGTGTTCTGAGTGTTCGATCCCTAGGTGAGGCAACGTGAGCATGAGGTCAGAAAGAAGGCGCAGTCCCTGCCCTTATGGGGTGTATAATCTCATGGAGGTAAAATGGGGAATACCCAACCAGATTTTGGAAATCACACAACCACAAGGCACTAGTCTTTAGAGAATGCTTGCTAGGGCCGCCCATTCCCACGCACTCTGTTATCTCATACAATCCTCACAACACACCAAAAGGCTAAATTCTATTATTATCATCGCCATTCCCACTTTACAGATGAGAAAGTCAAGGGGAAAATGTATTAAAGTAAGGGGCCAACGCCACAGACGCAGCAAGGAGGCTGAGCGGAGATTCAAACCTAAAAATCCTGATCTTGGGGGCACCTGCCTGGCTCAGTCAGAGGAGCATGTAACTCTTGATCTCTGGGTTTTGAGTTCAGGCCCCCATGTTGGGTGCAGAGATTAGTTATATAAATTAACTTAATAAAAATAAAATTAAAAATCCTGACTTGAGAGCTGGCGCTCTTAGAGCTCCCTTCAGCACGCAAAGCAGTGTGCGTATTTTGGAGGTTGGACCAAGTGGCGCTGGTGGTAAAGGCAGGAGAGTTCTCAGGGTGCAGGAGTCAGTGAGCCCTGGACAAGCCCTCATTAGCTCCCTGTACCTCATTTGCCAGGCTGAGCCAGGAAGGGTTTTTTTGTGGTTTCTGGGGACTCATCGAAGACGTCTGAGAAGAGACTTCCCAGCCATGGAGGTTTTATGGCATACTTTTCTGACTTTCATGAGATGCAAGGCAGCAGGATGTCAGGCTGGGTTTCAGCTCTGAGATGAGAGGACTGACCGTACTGGGACAGTCACACGTGAGGCTCAGATGGCCACTGGCCGAAACAACGATGTCGCCACACCCAGTGTCACTTTACCCCACCACAGGCCAGATAAAATGGCTGTCCCTTATGTAATAATTACACTTTGGGTTTTTTTTAAGCGCTATGGCGAGGCACTTGGGTTCATACTAATCATGTGACTCTAAAACAATCTGAAGGCCCCTCCCCTTGGCTTTATAACCTTAGTATGGGGGAGCTGGAAAGGAGCATGAAGATAATCTCCTTTCATCGCCTGAGCCTTAGAGAGGGGAAATGGTGTGCCAGGCGGTGGGACAGTCAGTTCAGGCCCACCACTGGGAGAGGGGATCATGTCTCGGTAGCCAGTTTAAGTGGTCGGTTTACTTGTTTTCCACATGGTCTTTCACTCTTTTCAACAAAGTGTGATTTCCATGTGCCTGTCTCTGTCCTCATGGAGCTTACCTTCTAGCGGGGGAACAGGTAAAGCAACAAAAACACACGAAACAAAAAGCAAGAAAGCAGACAAAGTATGCACTCCAGAGGAATCAGAGTAACTGTGGGGACCTGATTTAGATAGGCTGCTTTCGATTCCATTTTCCTCCCCGGCAAGGATGACCTTGGGCATGAACTTCACCCCAAACCAACATGTTGCCCCTCCCTTGCACCTGGAATTGTGCCTCTGGGATAGGTCCATCTCTCCTGTAGCACGTGGAAGAGATGGGGCTGAGGATACATCAGGGGAAGGGGAAGCATGTTTTTTCCATATATGGGAGGGAAGCCACAGTCTCAGACACATGGCTGTCTGGCTCCAAGCCCAAGGGTGCAGGTGTTTTTGTCCTTCTGACAGAAGCCCCAGACGCTCAAGCACGAAAGTGTGGGCACACCCTCAGCAAGGAAGGGCATCGATGAAGTTCAAAATCCCATGGCTGGAAGGATGTGAGCCAGCAAGGCAAAGTGCCGAGATCAGCAGAACGCTGATCTCAAGTGGCAGTGACGCCTGTATCCTCTTTATGTGGCGTTCGTAGAGACCCCGTAGCCTGCACTCACTGGCTCACTCACAGATCCCTCCTTCCTACGTTCACTTATATTCTTATTTCTTTGTTTAATCTCTCATTTTTATTTTTATTTATTTTTTTTAAAGATTTTATTTATTCACCTGACAGAGAGAGATCACAAGTAGGCAGAGAGGCAGAGAGAGAGAGAGAGAGAGAGAGAGAGAAGGACGCAGGCTCCCTGCTGAGCAGAGAGCCCAATGAGGGACTCGATCCCAGGACCCTGGGATCATGACCTGAGCCGAAGGCAGAGGCTTTAACCCACTGAGCCACCCAGGCGCCCCTAATCTCTCATTTTTAGAAGGATTCCCTCAGTCATACACTCATTTAGGTCTTCTTTCCTCCAGCCCCTCAAGCACTTAATCATTCATTAACTCATACATTTATTTATTCGGTCTCTTGCTTACGCTTATTGACTCATACGGACTGGCACACACGCATTGGCTGGGTTTCACTCGCTTCCTCTCTCACGCATTCTACAAACATTTACCAAACACATCGCATGTCAAGTTCAACCGGACTTAACCTGGGGGGGTTAGAGGGAACCGGGTACCCTATCCTTAGGAGCAATTGGCCATAAGGCAGCTTTTAGGTAAACTCCAGAACAAGGCGTGAAGTAACAGATGGGTGCCTGGAGGTACAGATCAGTTACTGCAGGGGTTCAGGTGGCGACCTCTCAGGGATCCTTCCTCCCTGCAGCACCAGAGGTGACCAGATACACTTGATCTCACAAAAGCATTAAGGACCTCAGAAGTTGCTAGACCAGTGGGTATTTGCCATTTAGTGGAGGAGAGTGGGAGCAGTGCTTTACCCAGGGGTCGGTAAACATTCTCTGGTGAGGGGTCAGACAGTAAATACCTAAGGCTTTGTGGGTCTCTGTCATAGCTGCTCAGTGCTGCCGCAAAGTATAAAGAGCACAGCTATGTGCCAACGACACTTCAGTTTGGGACACTGAACATAGAATTTCATAGAAGTTTTACATGTCACCGAGCATAATTCTTCTGTTGATTCCCCCCATTTAAAACTATAAATACTGGGGCATCTGGCTGGCTCGGTTGGTGGAGCGTTTGACTCTTATCTTGGGGTTGCGGGTTTGAGCCCCATGTTGGGTGTAGAGATTACTTAAAGAACAAAATCCTAACAAAAAAATAAAACTGTACATAGCATTCTTAGATTATGGGCTGTATAAAACCAGGCTATGCGCTGCATTTGAATTGCGGGCTGTAGCTGGCCGATCTCATGATTGAACAGTGGCTGGGTGCCAGCTGGTGCAAATGGTTTGGAGTGGACAGTCCTTCTCCCCGTGGCTGCTTTCTCTCCTTATGTAGAGCGATGAGAGCCCAGGAGGCATGTCATCCCGGGTAGAGTGAATGTGACTTTGAAAATAAAGGATAGGCATTCTCTGACCTTGTTAATGTCCTGTGTACCTGAAACAGACGCAGGAGAAGGACTGAAACAATGAGCTCTCTCCCTGACCCAGTAAGTGCTAGTTCACAAGTTTAGGGTTTGCCTCCCAGTGCTTGCCTCGGACATAAGAGGGACTCAGTAAATCTTTGATGAATGAATGCCTGGCAATGTGGCAGACACGCCATGCTTGTGAACAGGACCACGAAGGCAGTGAGCCTTCTGTAGTCGGGGCCAGCTCAGGTCAAGACAAAAGTCGCGGGGAAGGGCCTAAGAGCTCTCAGTTAGGGAGCCTGATCAGAGCCTAGCTGGTGGGAATGATTTGTTCAAGTTTTTGACACTGTACCCTGTGTCTCTGTGTCCTCAGGGCTGCCCCAGACTCAGCCATGAGAAAGCACATCTTCCCTAGCCAAGGTGTCTGGAAACAGACAAACTGGTGTTTGCAATATTCTTTGCATAAGTAAGCAGGTTTCATTATGCATCTAGTTGTGCAATTTTCCACCAGGGCTTGATTGTTTTGGAGTGGGAAGAGAGGATGAAGGATGGATATTGTATCTCCCAAAGTTTGTGCTTTGAAATATATATATATATTTTTTTTCTCTAAAAGAAAATGGCCTATTACCTGGTAAGTCCCCCCCCCCCTTTTTTTTTTCAAGAACACTGTTCCTCATCAAAAATAAAATTCATGAAGCATTAACAAAGGCTTTCAATAGGGGCCCATACCTTGCTTTTCCATGGGAATCATCTAAAAATATGCCCCTTCTATAGAAATCTTCACCTATGAAGACTTGTTTTTGCTTTTCAACTCATGCCTTGAGAAAGGATATAAGACAGGATAAGCACAGTTGCTTATTTGCTGAATAAAACCAGATGTACCCCTAGCCTAGCATAGTCCCCAGATAATGCCAGAGAGGAAGACAGAGAATCACTGACTCTTGGATTATGGCCTTGTACATGGGTGGCAAACTCATGGCTCATTTCCTATTCCTGGGTCCATAGCAGATACTGCTAATCAGTCCCATCCTTCTTCCCAGCTGAGTCTGATTCCTGCCCCAGAATCACTTCTAAACTAAGTCAGCATGTGACAAGCCCCACTCTAGCTGCCTGGGTGGGCAAAGAGCGTGGGTTTGGAGGAGAGTCAGACCCAGGTTCTGACCCAACCCCGAAACGTGACTGCTGAGTAACTTCGAATTAGTTCCTTAGCCTCTCTGAGTCTCAGTTCTTCCATCTAAAATGGAAATAATAACATCTCTTCACAATACCCAGAGGCCAAGATGTATGTGAAGACCCTGGCACCATGCCGTAAAATGAACTTCTCTCCTTTTCAGTTGAGCAGCCTGGCAAGCGGACCTGTTCCAACAGTCTACTCAATATACAGATCCCCTCCATTGCTCCAGCCAGGGACACCGTGATCTCTTTGCACATTCCAGTGACGACACTGCCAACCCATCCCACGTTTGGCAAGTTCTAGATTTCTCCAAGGCCCTTATATTCTTGGCATGTGTTTGGAAAGAGGGGTCTGCCGTGGTAACCCAGAAAGGGCATTTGCCTCACACACGTCTGATGTTAGCTGTCATTTACTGTGCACTGACTCTATGCCAGGTCTCAGGCTGTGTCCTTTACTGCACTTGCTGCCAACTAGGGATGATCTCAACCCTGGGGAACATTTGACAATGTCTGGAAACGTTCTTATGGCCACAGCTGAGTGGTGGGCGCTGCTGGCACCCAGCGGGTAGAGCGCAGGCACGCTGCTCCACACCTGACAACGCACAGGTGCCCCCACAGCAGGGAATTACCTGGTGCCAAATGCCCACCGTGCTGAGGCCGAGAACTCCCAGCTGTGACTACCTCAGTCAGCGCTCTAACAGTTCTATGTGAAAGGAGCTAATAGTTTCACCACTTCAAGATGAAGAAACTTGAGGCGTTGCAATGTTGAGCCACACGGCCAACGTCATTGTGCCCTGAAGGGATATCGGTGCCCTACGCTGCTCTCCGCTGTCCAACTGCTGCCCTGCACACCTCACTTTCTCTTGTGCTTCTACTGTATTCTGCTGGTTATATGAGGGGGTGAGAGCTCGAGGAGCATACCTGCACATGTATTGGCCACTGCCTCTGGCATCCAGAGCTAGAGTCTGTGCTTGGATGTCTGAGGTGCAAGCCTGGCTGCTCCCCCTTTCACCTGGGCAGGGCTGGGCCTCCCGAGGGCCTCACCTGCCAGGATTAATTGGGCAAAGTGATGATGTCAAGTTTAAGTTCTCGCTGGAGAAATGCTGAATCAAAGAAGCAAGCAGAGCAGCAGGGTTAATTAGAGAACCTGCTGTGGTCACCAGAAACCAGAGAGGCTTCTCCCCAGAGGACCTCAGGGAGCTTGGGCCGGGCAGGGAGCCGAGGAGTACGGGTGTGGCCACACACCAGGAGTGCTGGCATTTGCTGCACTGACTTCTGGAGAAGGAAGTGGGCTGCGAGCACCCAGAAAGGTGCTCGTGGGGCTTCATTTCACCTGTTTGGTTTTTAGTGTGCTCCATGCCCACTACGGGGCTTGAACTCATGACTCCGAGATCAAGAGTCACACCCTCTACTGGCTGAGCCAGCCACGTGCCCCGCTTCACCTGCTATTTTAACCCGGCAGCCTCCGTCATCCTTCCGTCTCCCCCTGACGATCACTTTGTCAGGTGGCTTTCTCTGACCTCACAGAGGAGGTGGGCCCTCCCTCACAAACGCCCTTCGTTTCCCATCCCGAACTCACAGCACTTCACACATCGCAGTCTTGTAATCAAGTATGTATCTCCTTGGTTCCCTGCTTGTCTTCCCTGCTAGCTTGCAGGTTCGTAAGAATAGGGACCGTGTCTGTCTTGTTCACCGCGTCGCGTGTGCCTGTGCATGGGAGGCACCCAGAAATTCCTTGTTGGCTGCTTCACTGATGGGCTGCGAGCAGCTTGGGCAACAACCCAGGTGAGGACGGGGCTCACAGAAGCAGCTGAAAGGTATGGGCAGAAGATGGCAGAGAGATGGCCCTGCCTCAGCCTCCACTCTGATCTCTTTTGTCCAGAGCCTTTCCTCCTGGTGTCATTTTTGCTTTCCCTCCCATGGGTTCCCTTTGGGATAACAGGGTCAGAACTGAGTATGTCCCAGGGGCCCCCTAGATATAAGCCAAAAGTCACTCCCTTCCCTTCTTCTGAAATTGTCACTGCCTATCAAGGGAGCAAAGGGCCTTCTAGAAGCCTCTGGGCTGCAAGGCAGGCTCCGACAGATCATCCTCTGAAGTACGTGGGTTGTGAATACCATTCTCAGTGAGGCCTGGGGATGGGGGATGGTTACAGCTTCCTGACTTGACCCAGCATTAATAACAGAGTGAACGTTTATTGAGCTATTTACCACCACCAAACCCTGGCCAGTATCTCATTTACATGAACTGCCTTGTCTTCTCCTCATAGCAGTCTTGCGAGGTTAGAAAAAAATTACCATGAGTTCCATTTCACGAATGGAACAACTGAGGCCCAGAGAGATTACATAACTTGCCCGATGTTATACTGCTCAGTAGGAGGCAGAGTGAGAGTTTCATCCTGGATCTGGAGGTTCCCAAAGCCCACATTTTCTCACCACAGTGCCTGTGCCGAGAAATGTTGCTAGAAAGCTCTGCCTCCAAGAAGTCTACCTGACACCTGCTGGGGCTGAGAAAACTTTTGCAATGGGCAGAAAGGACGTGGGTCTCTAGTGTGATGGCGGGCTGGAGCATGGGGCGGGATCACAGTGATGACCGTCATGAACTAAATACAGGAAGAGGTTTTCAAGGTGTTATCTAGCCTCCAAATGCACTCTCAACGAATCAAGCAACGTAACACTCTGCCAGATGAGTTTTATTATTCCACCGAGAAAACGAGGAAGCTGGGGTCTGGAGAGGCAAAAATGCTTTCTTTACCCAAGGCCACGCAGCTGCTGGGTGGGAGCACTTCGATCCGATTCTCTGTGGCCTAACTGGGCTGTGATGGTTCATGCAGCAATGACGGCACCTGTCTTATGCTAATCATGGCTACGGCCACCTGGGACCGTAGGACCCAAGCATGAGACATTAAATGATAAATCATAAGGACTACGAATTCTGTCATAAATTGCAATTATTTCACTTAAGTTTTTTTTTTTGGAAGACCTTGAATCTGTCATAGAAGCATACTTTTCTGCCAGTTCTCTTATGTACGAAATGAGACAAGATCACCCCAATATCTGCTAGTAGTTGTGAAAAATATACCTTGGGAAATTCAGCTCAAGAGGGCTATCTAAATTTTTGAATATGTCTGGCTCACTGCCTGCTTTAAGACAGGGGTTCTCCTCAGTCACACAAATGATGATGTATTCTCAAAGCTCTGCTTGGAGCAAAGAGGGTAGTAGCAATGGCTATAGGGCGCAGCAATGACTCTGCATGGAAGGACCTATCCATTTTGCAGATGAGGACACCAAGGCTCAATGGGGTAAGGTACTCAGTTCAATGTCACTTAGGTATTCTATGGCATGAAGCTTTGGCTGACTCAAAGCCTTCTTGTTTATGCTAAGCTGCCTTCCTCTACAGGGAAGAATAGAAACCAAACCAAAACCCAACAGCAATAGGTTCCATAGGCTCCTTCAGCATTTTCAGTATTCATTTTCTCACAGTCTGTGTGTTGGGAGAGACTTCTCCTTGGACCTCATGAAATCCTTCATGTTCTGATTTATGTTCTGTTCCTCTTCTGGACCCAGGAGTATAAACCCAAGTTCAGGAAAATAAAATCAACACTCATTCCTATATTAACCATTTCTTTTCCAGGCTGAACAGACCTAGGTCATTTCTCCTGGTCTTAGCCCAGGAGTGGGGCAGACCTCAGGAGGGGCAGAAGGGTGAGACCGTGGCTGAAGAGACCAGGCTGCTGAGGCAGGCCTGAAGGCAGTGATAAGGATGTAAACAAGAAGACTGGCACAGGCAGGCAGGCAGGGGGAGAGTAGCCCAGCTGGCAGTGGCCAGTGGAAAAAGGGTAGTAGCAGTTCAGTGATGGCAACACGCCGAGAGAGAAGGTGGTGAGAAATAAGTCCTGTCTTTGAGCTACGGAAACTCCCAGGAACAAACAAGGAAGAGAGAGAGAGAGAGAGACAGAGAGAGAAATAGAGACAGAAGGGATATAGTGGTTGAGGCATGAACTTTGGATTGCTCAATACATGCTGAGCACCTATGATGTATAGGTTTGGAAATCTGTGAAAAAATGTAGATACTCACAGCATAGCATCTTACCCACATTCAGCCCTTAGAAAGAAGTAGTCAGTCTTGTAGAAGAATTGCAGCTTAAAACAATTTAGGAAGAATGAAAGATTTGGAATGTCACCATTCGCAACCCCAAGTGAATGTTCATGAATGGCACCTCAAATCATTAGGTGAAATGCTGATAGGAATCAATTTTAATGCAAAATGAGAGACATTCTTTTTACATGTAAATGAATGAATTTGGACCCCCTACCTCACAGCATATACAAAAATTAACTCCAAATGCATCATATCCAAGTGTAAGCCTAGAAAACTTTTAGATGAAAATGCAGGGTCAATCCTAGGGAACCTGGATTAGGCAATGGATTCTTAGCAATGACACCAAAAGTACAGGCAACGAAAGAAAAGAACAGATGAACTGGACATCATCGTTAATTAAAACTTTTGTGCTTCAAAGGATGCCACCAGGAATACGGAAAGGCAGCCAACGAACAGGAAAAAATTTTGCAAGTCTTATATCTGATAAGGGACATGCACCTGGCATATATGTACGTAAGTACAGAATTCTTAAACTCAGTAATAAGATAAATGACCCAATTAAAAGATACGGCAAAGAATATAAATAGACAGTTCTCTGAAGAATACACACACCCAATAAACACACGAACAGATGCTGAGCCATCAAGGAAATGCAAATCAAAACCACAACGATACCACCTCACACCTATTAAGATGGCTAAAATAAAAAAGACATTGAAAACAAGTGCTGGTGAAGACGTGGAGAAATTGGAACCCCCATAAACCGCAGGTGAGAATATAAAATGGTGCAATCATCTGGGAAAATAGTTGGCAGTTCCTCAAACAGTTAGACATAAAGTTACCATATGATCTAGTAATTCCACTCCAGTTATGTATCGTAGAAAACCAAGTGCCCACACAAAAACCTGTACACAAATGTCCACAGCAGGATTATCTATAATACTAAAAAGTGGAAAAAAAAAAACAAAACCCAGATGTCCATCAACTGATGAATGGCTGAACAAAATGTGGTGTATCCACACAATATTCTACACAATGGAAAGTTGTCAACCATAAAAAGGAATGAAGTATTGACACCTGCTAAAACAGAGGAGCTTTGAAACATAATGCCAAGTGAAAGACAAAATACTGGGTGATTCTGCTGATATAATATGAGCAGAATAGGCAAATCTGTAGACAGAAAGTGAGTGAGTGTTGTCTACGGCTGAGCTGGGGGGTGGAGGGAAATGGGGGACTAAGGGCTGAGAGCTAAGAGGTGTGGGGTTTCTTTTTGGAGCAATGAAAATGTTTTAAATTATGGTAACAGATGCACAACTCTATGAATATATTATTAAAAGCCAATGAATTGTGCACTTAAACAAAACAAGACAAAACCCCAAAAAGAAAAGCACGTAGCACAATCTATGAGGTATTCTTGCCAGAGTCAAGCCTGAAGCTGGTTAAGCCTCTAGACCTAAATAGCAGTTTACAGAAAGCACGGGGGAGAGAAGAATGTGTTGAACACTGTGGCAAAGATGCCACCGGCAATACCCAGAATGCAAAAACCCAGTAAGACAAACTGCGTGGCTTCTTTAGCATATGCACGGCTAAGGACAAAACAAGGAGAGAGAGGAAACTTGCGGAATAAAAGAAATCTAAGAGATGTATCAACCCAGTGCAAAGTGTTTCCCTCATTTGGATGCCATTTAAACAAATCAACTTAAAAATACTTGTAAGGTTGGGGAGCCTGGGTGGCTCAGTGGGTTAAAGCCTCTGCCTTTGGCTCAGGTCATGATCCCAGGGTCCTGGGATCAAGCCCCACATCGGGCTCTCTGCTCAGCAGGGAGCCTGCTTCCTCCTCTCTCTCTGCCTGCTTCTCTGCCTACTTGAGGCCTCTATTAAATAAAAAAAAAAAATACTTGTAAGGCAAATATGGACATCTGAACAGTGGCTGAATATTTAATGTTTTTAAGAGATCACTGCCAACACAACGTGATTTAACAAGCACTGGGTCTTATACAAGACAGATGAACTCTACCTCTGAAACCAATAATACACTATATGTTAATTAATTGAATTTAAATTAAAAACACTGCGCATTTTCTAATGTGTGATAACAGCATTCTGGTGATGTTAAACTCTTAGACAAAAATACTAAAACTCGTAAAGGAATACTGAGATACATGGTGGATGAAATGATAGAATAGATGAACTTTGCTTCAAAATAACCGATTGTGAGTGGGGCTAAAACTGAAATCAGACTGGCCCATGAGTGGATAATTGCTGAGACTTGGTGTTGTGTGCATGAGGCTTCATTATATTCTTCTTTCTACTTTTACATATGTTTATAATTTCCATTATAACATATACAGTGTAGTGATTGAAGAGAAATCAAGCAACTGACATCTAAGAAATTCCAGTACCTGCTTTACCTCTTCTGATTTTCCCAACGATCTTCTGAGGTAGAGGTACTCATATGCCTAATGGAACCCTAAGCTCAGAGTGGCTACTGACTCACCCCAAGTCTCACCACTGAGATAAGGAAGGGGTGTGTGGGTCCAAGGCCAGAGGGCTTTCTCCTGTATGAAACACCTTCTCTAGGTGGCTTGTGATAGTTCTTGACTCGGGGGGATCTGGCATTGCAGAGGGAGGCAGAGGCACTGTGGTCCTACCCTGCACCCTTTCTTGCTGTCAGGTGTCCACCAGGGAACTCCTGCTCAGGCCTGACTGGTAATTTATGAGAACAGTTTAAGGGGCTGTGTCCAGCCAGGGTACATGCTTGAAAATTTAACAAACACATTTCAAGCAACTGTCAGGGTCCACAGAAGGCACAGTGCCTTTGGGGCAGATGAAGGTGACATGGAACAAAACGGTTTGAGCAGACAGCTATCCACTGAATGGAGCCTTCCCACTTTTCTAGCCACAACTCTTTGGGACCACCCCAGTCAGTTCAAGAATGCTTTGCTATGGGGGGGGGGGGGGGGGGGACAGGGAGAGGGTGGTTGAGTTATGGACATTGGGAGGGTATGTGCTATGGGGAGTGCTGTGAAGTGTATAAGCCTGACGATTCACAGACCTGTACCCCTGGGGCAAATAATACATTATATGTTAATTTAAAAAATTTAATAAAATCAGGGGTGAAAATAAAAAAAATGCTCTGATATCTTCATTTATGAGGAGGGATTTGCTGAGTGAAAATTGGAAAGATGGAAAATTTATACTGGAAGATATTAACATAAGACTATAAGCATAGGGTAGATCTATTTCTGTAAATTACTTTAGAAGGAGGGTTAGCCAGAATCTTAAGCATAAATTAGCACAGACTCTAAAGGAAAGAAATTACCCTTCTTTTTCCTTGAAGATTTTATTTATTTGAGAGAGAGAGAGATAGCGAGAGAGAAAGCAAGAGCGGGGGGAGAGGGAGAAGCAGACTCCCTGCTGAGCAGGGAGCCTCACATAGGGCTTGCTCCCAGAACCCTGAGATCACGGCCTTGAGCCGAAGGCAGAGGCTCAACCAACTGAGCCACCCAGGTGCCCCAGGAAAAAAAATTATCTTAATACTCAGTAAAAAGCATATCTCATGGCAGTCCTGAGTACCAAAAAGTCAGTCTGAGAAACTCCCATGAAAGAGAAAAAGGGAAAGGATCTGGACTTAGAGCTCAAGCTCTTAAGAGTTACTTTATTCAGATATAGGACCCAAATATAGGATTGAAAGGAAAGTCAGCCTTACAGACTTCAGAATTCCCCAAGGTCCATAATAGCTCATCTTCCCAGGAGCCCAGGAAGGGTGCTTGGACTTGTCATTGTCATCCTAGGATGGGATGGAGGCGGCATGGGGGAGGGAATCACATTCCTACTCTGACTTCAGGGCCCTGCCGTTTTCCTCTCTGTCTTACCTTTTCTGTTTTCTGACTAATCAGTAGAAGGGGCAGGGATTGGTAATTATTTTAAAAAGTCAGGGGTCTCTGACTTTGTTTTTAATTCTTGCAGCAAAATGTGTTATTAGAAATCTTTACTGGGGTTTTGGAAAGTCAACAGTAACATAAATGAACAAAACACCATCCCCGCCCTTAAGAAGTATGCATTCTTGGTGAGCATGGTGATAAGATATATGTGTAGTATTGACAGTGCCAAGAAGAAAGTTATAACTTGAGTATAAACAATATGCTGTGAACACAGGGGAGATATTAATTCTGCCAGGAGAACTGGCAAGAAGTTCCTTGAAGGAAATGGTAATGCAGTATGGGCCTTTGGGATGTGGATATGATTGTGACTGGTGAGTGCACCAAAAATAAATTCCTAGAGAAACAGCCTTTAATTTAATCAACAAACATTTGTTCTTTGCCTGTAAAAATACAGGCAGTATGCCGGGTACAAGGACAAAAAGCAGAGAGGTGGTCTGGTGTACACATACTGTGCTTGAGGGTGTCAAGTAAATCACTACAACTTTTGTGTGTGTGCACGCTGGTGTGTGTGTATGCACACACATACATTTGCATGTGGGGGTGTGTGTGTACGCCATGGGTATGGGGATCTGGGAGTGCTGGAAGGGGGACTGTAGCCAGATCACGGAGGGTCTAGAATGCCTACTTATCTAGGGGAGAGAACACAGGTCTGCCCTCAAATCCTGCCTCTGTTTCTCACTTTGAGACTTCAGGCAAGCTACTTCATCTTCTGTCCCCCACATTTTCCTGTTTGGTAAAATGGGCATACCAGTGCCTACTCTAAACAGCTGTGGGCCAAGTCAGCATGTCTGCAAATCATCATTATGGTTTCTGGCGTTTAGTGGCCACTCAATAAGTGGCAGGTATTAATGACTTCTTTTGTGGTCTGTAGGGAACGACGGGCATTTTGGGTAAGAAAAGTGGCTGAAATGGATTTGGGTTTTCAAGAAGTTGTGATAGAGGCCTTGACTGTACAAATGGGCAGGGGTGAAGGGGTGGGTGGGGTGAAGGGTGGTGACTGAGCCTGACGTCTGGGACACCACGGTGGAGGCTGAAGCGATGGTCGAGGCAAGAGCTGAGGACCCAGACGAAGGCACTGGGATGGAACGGACAGAAGTTATGCAACTACTCAGGTGGCCAAATGAGCTTGCTGACTGACCGGATGTAAGAGGTGAGGGAAGGAGAAAACTCTGGAATGATGGCAGGCTTTCTAGTTGTCCAGCAGCTCCACTCACCTGGATGTGTGGGACAGGAAAAGGGGCAGGCTGAAGGAGAGGGGGTGGGAGCCAGGCAGTAGGTAGGGTGTGGGGGAGGGGAGGATGTGGAGGGTGTACTGAAGGACCAGAAAAGAAGAATTCCTCATTGTTCTGTGAGTGCGGGAGAAACGGGGCAAGCAGCCTGCACATCGTGAACAAGTGAGTTTCAGAATCTCTAGGGTGGGCCTGGCAATTGTGGCTTCCACTTCTTCCTAACTGGCATCTGGTGCAGTTGACTTTCTCTCCCTAAGGCATCCCTTCTCACTGCAGACTTAGAGATCATCTTCAGAACTCTTCCAAAGGCCAACTCCATGGGTTCCAATCCTCCCGCTTAACCTCCTCCATCACAGCTTCCCAGAGAACCCACTCAGCCTCTTCAGGTCTGATCCTGAACTGTTTTCAAGTACAGCTGTATTTAGTGCAAAGTTCATCTGTGAGGTCATTTCCTGACCTTCTAGCCAAATGTGTCAGGTGGTTTCCCACAGGTGAGAAGACTCAACAACAGCAACAGGAAAACAAAATTCCTTGCTCTGGCCTGTTTTCATACACGTCTGTGAACATAAAGCCGGTAGCACTTACCACATATGGAAGATAACCCATCAGACAATATGATAAAAATGCTCAGTGTTATTCAGTTCAGAGACGGGCAACAGCTTTGCCTCAAGCCCTGCTCTTCAGGCCTTGCTCTTTCCTCCTTCCAGAGGCAGATTATTAGCAAACTCAGCACCAAACTGGGACCTTCCTAGTATCATCCAGGGGCTTGGGGAAAATTGGAAAGGGAATAGCTTTCTTGGTCTGTAGGTCTGTGTTATTAAACTCTGCGTCTCTGAACTGCTAAAGCCAATGTGGGTGCCAGGAGGCTCTTGTCTCACGTCAGGAAGTCCTAACCCCACTAGAGTCAGTCATTCATTTTTTGTGTCCCCACTAGATTGGGAGTTCCTGGACGGCAAGAACTTACTCGTGGTGCCGAGAGCAGCGTATGCGATGGCCGCACACAGTTGATAGTTCATAAAGGAACAAAGTGATAGTAAATGAAAACATTTAGGTGTGAAGGAGTCAAGGCAAATTCTTTACTGGAGAATGGGGTGGGCAGGGAAGACAATGCTGGAGGGCCTGGGAGTCTAAGGGAAGTCTGGTGAAGGGTCTGAGAGGAGGGAGGCTACAGACACCCAAGCTGAACTACACTAACATCGTAATAGCATTGCCGGATGACATCTCTGTTGATGGCATCGTGTAGTGACAAGAGTGTACGTTCGAGAATCAGACAATTCTAGGGTTAATCCAGACTCTCACTGTTTACTAATCACATGGACTGTGACCATAACATTTTGAGGGGGGACTTAATTACCTTGCTGTAAAGTGTTGATAGTATCTCCCCTACAAAGGCTCTTATCACCTTTTAGGACAGAGAGCAGGCCTTAGGAGACAAGCAGCAAATAAAAGACTTTGCTGTCAGAGGATATCAACCTATCGATTTCTCCATCCATCATATTAGTCTCAGTAAGTGGTCAGGAATATTGCTGCTGTTCTTGTTGTTTTGGTATTAGAATCCCCAGTACTCACTATGGTTACTAGCAAAATGGAAGCACCCAACAGATGTTTATTGGTTGAAAGAGTTACACTGACCTGTCTGAGCTTTCTAGAAGAAACCATTCCTCTTCCAGTCTTCTCTGTCTGAGTATCTGTCACTAGCAGCTGCCCAGATTTTTAAGTCAAATGTCTTAATTCCTTGATTTGGAGTGCCTACTAGGGACTAGGCACTGGGCAGGGTGGTGGGATGGGGAAGGTGGGGGGGCTTGAAAGGATTTAGAGAAAAAAGCAAAAGAACTTGTCATTTGCTCAATTTTTTACCCTTCTTTAGATGTAGCTTATTCAGTGAAGTCTTTTAAGAGTGTTTTTGACAACACCCGGGCAAACCTGTAGAAATACTTACAATCCACAGCCATCTGAATTGAGAAAGGCTATCAATACTGTGCATAGATTCCCTGGGACTAGCATATGCAAATGCCCTACTTTGGAAGTCTCACCATCTGTGAAAACTAGAAAAAAATATTATTTATTTTATCTTTTTTATTACAACTTTTTTTGTGGGGGGATACTATTTATTTTCAATCCTACTAGGATTCTCCACTCTGGTCCAACCTCTCTGTAGATGAGACAAATGACTGGAAAGAAGAATTACAAAGGCACATGAAAAGTGACTCTTGGCTCAATCTTTTGGGAAACCAACTTAGAGCTGAGTGAGCTTGCTTGTATCTACTGAGTGTGGGCTGTACTTCCTATATCCAGCTCTCTCTGAATTTCAGAAAAATTCAGTTATAATTATAAGTCACTGGGCCCCTCATTATAGTGTGTGTGTATGTGCGCGCGCGTGCACGCGTGCGCGTGTGTGTATCTGTGGTAGAGGGAGAACTTTGGGCACAAAGCATGTATGTACTTGTAAAAAAGCATCTGGAATGTGTGTGTAGGAAGGGAACTTTTTGGTTCTTTATGTCAGGAGAGAATATGTGGAGGGGAAGATGTATGTGTGTGCACGTGTGTACGTGTGTGTGTGTGTGTGTGTATGTCGTGCAGCTGGGGGGCTGAAGCACATGAGCAGTCAGCCTCTTCGAGATCCAGACAGTGGTGTACAACAGAAAATGTCACAGACGGAGATTGTTTTTGTTTCAGACCAGCACACTGGTCTTTGAGAAGCCCTTGACTTTCTCCTCCTCCTTGTCTTGTTAAAAAGGGATTAGAGTCCAATTAAGTCCTTTAATCCCAAGGTAGAGATTCATGTTTTAAAACAAGATTTACAGCTTCAAAAAAACACATCAGTGCAAGTTGAAGTTTGTCCTTTCAAGTTGCCACCTGCATCGTTCCAAAGAGTGTTTTCAGCAGAATCCCCAACATGTAGTTGTTCTTAATTACCTTGCCTCCTACCTCCAGTCCTTCATCTTTCCAAGTACCCTTCAACCTAAATAGCCACATGCTGTTAGAAGCACTTCTGCTTCTGGGTTGCCACACTCTCTGCTCCCTTTAGTTGGCAATTCATTGTTTGGGCTTAATAATAATAGTAGGAAGAGCTCGTGCTCACTGGGTGTTTCGTAACGTGCCAGGCATTGTGCTAAGCACTTTCCACATATTACCTTGTTTTCACTTTGCACTGGGCCCTGCAGATTATGTAGCCAGTCCTGAAAACACCTAGTAACCCACAGTTCCCTTTCTCTTTTCCTTTCTTTCCACATGATGCCATGGGACAGAAAAGTCAACCTCTAACCGTGATACCAAAACCCTCTTGGGAAAACGGGTGCCATTTTTTAGAGGGAAGTTCTTTAAGGGACAGGAACCATGTTGTGGCTTTTGGCATGGGAAAGCAAAGTATCTGTGAGGCTCTGGCGAGTTGTTTGACTCCTCATGGCCTCAGTTTTCTCACCCGTAAATTGGGGATAACAGTAATGACACCTAACTCAAGAGGCTGTTTCAAGGACAACAGGAGATCATGCGTCTGCAGCTCTGACATGTAATACACACGGCAGTAGTTACTATTAATGCATTATGGATGCTCAGCAGGTACTAAATATCCAGTATTGCTTGTGATACAGTGTGCATGACCCGCCTAATACCAATATGCCCTGATCTCAATGGTGTGTTTCCTACCTGCCCCACAGAGCTGGGAGGAAGGTCTGCTTTCTCCATGTGCTGGGTGATCACAGAGGGGTTGCTGGAGCTGATGAGCACTGGGGTGCTGATCTCCACCATATGGCGCCCCGAGGGAGAATGAACCATCCTGTTGAGAGTGTTCAAGGCTGTTGTGATGGAGAACTGCCCAGGCCCCTTCCTCCTGGACCCAGGGCCCCTTCGCAGGGTGGGTGTGTTGGCTGCTTTGCCTCGGGAGGATGAGGGCACCAGGGACAGGCTCTTTGTGTGGGCTGACTGCCGGCCTTTGCTCTTCTCTAGGAGGTGTCTTGCAGTGAGGTTGGGCTGGAAACACAGAAAGTCCATGACAAGTTAGCTTCCTGATCTAGTGTGAGCAGCTAAGTCCTACCCAGGTTAGTCTGAACCGAGTTCAGGTGCCACAGTCATCTTTGGTCAACTTTCATCTTTTAGCGATATGTCCCAGTTACTTTGCTGTATCAGGACACCCTGACGACTCCCTTGCGAAGCACGTATTGCTTTTATTCTTTACTGTGGTCTGTGGGGGTTAAAAATAAGCCGTGATACTCTTCACCAACTGGGAGCAGTCTTCCTTCCCCCATTTCTCCCAGGCACACCCCTACCCTTTTCCTCTTTGAGTCTCTCCTGAATGTCCCTGGGTGGGCTGCGGCCCCTGTGCTTTCCCACTGGGGCACTTTACATACTGCCCTGCAATCATTTCCCTTCCACTCCGGCCTCCCACGGCCTGACTGGTAGTCCATCTCCACTCTACTCCCCAGAGGTGCACAGTGAGTGTTTGTGCAATCATGTGTACGTGAAAGTTGCTCAGGTTTATACATTTGAGAAGCATCTGCACCAGAATGTAAATCTGTCCGGAACTTTGAATCTTTAAGCTAAGACCAGCTTTCACTACTTCCTTTGAACACTTTCATCTCCCCACCATTCTTTCCTATTCCATACCTCTTAGTCTGTGACACGCTGGTAAATCAGGAAAAGAGAAGAGGAAAGAAAAAGAAAAGAACGAGCCCTATTTTGTAGAGTTTACTAATTTCTATGGTATAAATATCTACCAATGGCTTACAACTAGCTAGCAAAATTCCTGAAAATAAAAAAGCCAGCTCTTGCAATCTAGTCCTAGCTCTGGGACAACCACCAACTGTGCTGTATTTTGAGCTCAGTTCCTTCGGAAGGCTGAAATACGCTGATAAAGTTGCCCTCCAATGCCACAAGTCTCATTCTAATGTAGAGATTCAACTATAAAGGTAAAAGGGAATTGACCCATTTTAGAACTTTTTATGACAATGGGCAAAAGACTAAAATAGCCAATATCAAAAAGTTTAAAGATTTTTTTTTTTTTTTTTGGGTCAGAGAGAGAGAGGGAGCATAGGTAGGCAGAGTGGCAGGCAGAGGCAGCGGGAGAAGCAGGCTCCCCGATGAGCAAGGAGCCCCATGTGGGACTCGATCCCAGGATGCTGGGATCATGATCCGAGCCAAAGGCAGCCGCTTAGCTGACTGAGCCACCCAGGTGTCCCACCAATAACGAAAATTTTAAAGAGGAGGTAGTTCCTACCTCAAGAAGCTTGTAATATTGTGAAAGAGGAAATCATCAGGTAGGGAAGTGGCATTATTATGTCTACTTTACAGATGAGAGAGCTGTGGCCCAGAAGGGGTGATGTATGAATGGCACAGCCAGTAAACAAAACAAGAGAATATCAGATAGAAGTAAGAGCTTTGTGGGACGCCTGGGTGGCTCAATCAGTTAAGCGGTTGCCTTCGGCTCAGGTCATGGTCCCAGTGTCCTAGGATCGAGTCCCGCATCAGGCTTCTTGCTCCATGGGGGGCCTGCTTCTCCCTCTGATAAATAAATAAAATCTTTAATAAAAAAGAAAGAAAGAAAGAAGGGCTTTGAAGTGACAGAGAGTGGCAGGGGGAGGTGCCTACTTGGGCAGGGTGTCAAGGAAATCCCACTGAGGAGAAGACACTTAACCAAGACACAGATGACACAAAGGAACTAGCCATGTGAATACGGGGGTTAAGAATACTCCAGACAGAGGGGCCATATCCTAGTGGAATGATCCTAAGTAGGTAAAAAAACAGTCTATTTGAGAAAAAGTCAGGAAAGAAACAAAAGTTGGACCAGAGAGAGTGAGGAGCAGGAAGTCAAAGAGACAGGCAAGGGCTGGGTCCCAGAGGTCCTGGGAGGCTCAAGTTTATTCTAAGTGTAATAGGAAGCCTCTGGCAGGATTAGGTAGAGGAAAGACATGATCTGATTTATGCTTTTAAAAGCTCATGCTACGGTTTGGCAGTTTCTTACCAAGTTAAACCCACACTTAGCATCTGACCCAGCCAGCCCACTCCCACGTAATTACTGAAGAGACATGAAAACTTAGGCCCACTCAGAAATTGGTATGCAAATGTTTATAGTACTTTACTCATAGTTGCTAACAACTGGAAATAACTGCATTGTCTTTGAACTGGTCCACGGACAAACAAACTCTAGCACACCCGTACAGTAGATCATGGCTGGTCAATAGAGAGGGACAAGCTGCGGATCCACCTAACAACACGGATGAGTCCAGAATGCTCTGTGCTAAGTGAAAGAAGCCAGACTCAGAGGTTACATTCCATCTGATTCCACTGATAGAACATTCTGGAAAAGGGAAATCACAGGAGCAGGAATGAGATCAGCACTGCCAGCAGTTGGGAGTCAGGGAAGGGGCTTGCTACAGAGAGTCCACATGCTGTTGTATCTTGGGGGGAGGTGTTGGGATTACTCTATTATCTTGATGGTGGTGTATGTATTTACCAAAATTTGTAGAAGTGGACACCAAAAAGAGTAAATTCTACCGTATGCAAATAAAACACATAAAATCTCATTCTGGATGTTATTTGGAAGTGCCAGCCCATAAGCAGGGAGACCAGCTAGGAAGTTCTGGAAATTGTCTAGGCAAGCTCTGACGGCATCCTGGAAGAGGGGACAAGGTCTTACATTCCCTAGAGCACCGATCCCTCCATTGTTCACCGAGTAAGAGGACAATATATACTCTCTGAGTTGAATGAGTAAAGTTCTTTCTGGTCATTCACAGGTACAATGAAATAGGCTGATTTTTTAATTTTTTTTGCATCTACCTAATTGTTCTGTCCCCAGGTGAGCAACACCTTCATTGTTTTCATCAGAAACATTGACAAAGGGCTCAGTGTGACTCTTGGTCTGCCCTGTGCTCTGCCAATATGATTAATAGCTCAGTTGAGGGAGGACTGCACAGCTCTTAAATTTGTACCCACTCATTTGAAACAATATCCTTAGGTTCATTGGGCTGAGCAAGGTTCACATAACCCAGGCAGGGCTCACTGGAGAAGTCCTGACAGGAATGGGTCTAAGCTCAGCGTTTGTTTTACCACCTTTTTATCCAGGTGCTATTCAATAAATCAAATGATACATTAACAAGAAAAATCCTGTTTGTGCAGAAAAAACAAAACAAAACCAACAACCCCAAAACCCACGTCACTCTTACAAGAAAGCTTTCCTTCTTTCCTATTGCTTTGCTTGGCACTAGTAATTCAAAACTTATTTAAAGAGTTCTCAGCAAGTGCTAGTCTTAATGAAATGACTGGAGTCAAAATTTAAGTACTGCTTTAAAAAGCTCAATTAAGATTTCAAGTAATTTTTGAAAATCAGGTTCCCAGATTAGAGCAACCACTTGATTATCTTTTTCCCCTCCTCGCAATTAGGAGAACAAATGAAGCAATGGCTAGTTTGATGATAATCTTGAGGGTTCTTGTAATCACTAATTTTAGAGGTGAAGTAGTGGGAAGAATGTCCAAATGAATAATCATTAAACGTACAAGTTTTGGAAAAAAGGGTATCAGAGATGGGTAATAAAACCAATGGTCCTTTTTCCCCCCAGAGCTATGGAGAAGCATCTTGAAATAATGCAGGGGACCGTGCAAACTCTAAAATGCAAAAACTGAACCACCTCCTATGTATCCAGCTAGGTATTAACTGTAGCTGATCTCTGTCCTTGGAGACTTAACCACTGTCTCCCCATGTTAACTGTTAACTGTCCTCTTCAGCAAATGCTACCTGACCCAGCAAATGCCTCCACCACTAACCTAAGCAGATATAAAGCAGAAAGTGAGGCATGCATTCTTGACCCAGTCTTCTTTTTTTTTTTTTTTTAAGATTTTATTTATTTATTTGACAGAGACACACAGAGAGAGAGGGAACAGAAGGGGGGGGGGGTGGGGAATGGGAGAGGGAGAACCAGGCTTCCTGCCAAGCATGGAGCCCAATGCGGGGCTCGATCCCAGGAGGCTGGGATCATGACCTGAGCAGAAGGCAGACGCTTAATGACTGAGCCACCCAGGTGCCCCATTGACCCATTCTTCTGCCGTGTTCCTCACTTCCGTCAACATTCAAGTCCTGTGGATCTACCTCCTAAGCGGTGTTTGAATCCATCCACTTATTTCCCATCTCCTGGTCCAGCCCACTGTCATCCTGTAACTGGGCCATGCACACACTGGCCTCCTAACTGGTATTTCTGCTTTTTCTCCTCTGCTCTTCAAATTATTCTTCCCACTGTAGCCAGAATAGCAGTCTTTAATAAACCCACATCTGATAGAGTTCCTGGGTCCCTTAAAATCTTTCAATGGTGTCTACTGACTTCTGGATCAAGTCCAAACTTTTTATGATACGGCAGAGATCATAATATTGACTATACAGTCCCTGTGCTCCCCGGTAATTCTCAGCTACCTTAAAGACAGATGGGGCTAGGGGAACTAGCTAATTTTTTTTTACATAGTACTTGTTCTGTGTTACTCTAGCCTGTGCAGTATAAGGAACACAGCCATTAGGTATTAAAAGAAGACAGAGACAACTGAGTGGTCAATCAGTGGTGAAATTTTATGGAAGAAGCCAAGCTTCTAGTTGAGCCTTGTAACCCGAGTGAGATTTGAACAGGTGGAGAGAATTGGGTGTGTGTGCCTCAAAGGGGCCTCAGCAAGAGGAAAAGCACTGATAATGAGAATATTGTTTACTAGAGACTGTAGGAAGACCAGCCTCTCGGGACTCATCCTCTTTCCTTCCCTTCCATTTTTCATCCCTTCGATATTAACTGAGTGGAAAGAGTTGTGGAGAACCTTGCAAGCTGGATAGTGTTCTGGGCACACCATTTGCTTCAGAACCTGTTTTGGTTCTTAAGAATGAAAGAACTGGTCCCTGTATCTATAATTAGGCCTTTGTTTTCACCCAACCTCCCTAGAGGGTGGAAAGCATGCCTCTTACTGCATTTGTAGCTCCCCACTGCTCACTTTTAATGCTTTGTGCCTGGTAAGCATCCAGTTAATGCAGTTAAACAATGGAACCTCTTTTAAATTTGTAATGACCTGCCTCAAGCCAGGGTGAGGCTCGAGGACACAGAGGTTAGGAACTCCAGGTTATAGTATTACATATGAGAAGTAGGTAGAGGGAGTCTAGCATGTGTTCTTCCTTTGTTTTCTTTTTAAAGTAGCTTAAAAAAACCCAGAAAGAATATATCAATATGATCCTATCAGAAGATTTATAGGATACAAATTACAGAAGAATAGGAAAATTATCTAGCATTTCACTATCTGGTGATCACCACTGTTAATACTTTAGTACATATTCCTCCAGGCCTCTATTTATATACACACACACATATTTATAAACCTAGTTTCATACAGTTCCACTTATTTATTGTGATAAAAAGCACATTACATAAATTTACCCTAATAACTGTTTTATTTTTATTTTTTTATTTTTCTAATAACCGTTTTAAAGTATATGATTCAGTAGTGTTGAGTATAATTCATATTATTGTGAAACAGATGTTCAGGACTTTCTGATCTCCTAATCCAAAACTCCACACCCATTAAACTTAGTTTACTTACCAAGAAATCATAAGCCTCTTTCCATAATACCAAATACTTAATGATATTGAATATTCTTCTTTAACATTATTTTTCATGGGTATGTATCTTTTCATCACCATAATTTTTAAGTATGAAATCCTTATTGCCGGATATTTAGATGATTTCTGTATTTTCACTATTACACACAAGGCTATGGTGAATACTCTGTACATATACCTTTGCACACTTGTTTGAACATTACTTTACAATTAATTCTCAGATGTGGAATTGCTGAATCAAAGGAGATGGAGGTTTTTAATGTTACTGATACAGGTTTATTTGAGTGTGAGCATGAGAAATCGCACAATTTATACTCCTATCAGCAGAATAGAAAGGTCCCAGAAATGGGATACCTTCTGGCATCTTTTCTTTGGAGACCTTAATTAACTTCTAGAATAAGCCTCCTTTCAAAAAGGCATTTTTGTCAGGCATCCCTGTGGCATGTGTGTATTTTGGTGAGCGTGCATCTGATGTAGACTTGATGTTCACGTACCTCTACGAACAATATCGGGAAGATGCCCACTTGATCCCCTAATTTGCCTTCTGCCCAGTTCTCATCCACTCGGCTGATCACAGTGATGATATCGTCCTGAAAGAGACAAAGTCTCAAGGTCAGCATCTGCTCTTGGTCTTCAGATGGTGAAGGCTTTCACTGGAGACTAGCATGGAATTCCGGATGGTGTAAAGTGTAAGAAATGTAACTCTTTCATAATTTATTGATAAAATCTTCCTCTATAAAGGGCATCATTTAAATCACCAAGACTGCAAGAGGAATAGAAATAATCTGGAGGACCAGTGGAATCCAACAGAAAATTTGGAAATGTTTCTAATTTTCAATCACCAGCAGAATCTGGGCTTTAGTTTATATTAATCTGATGCAAAAATCAATGTGGGAGCCATAGGGAGAGAGTTTTTTAACTTAGCAAAAGGAAGAATAAATTTCATTCTAATTTTGAAGACTTTTCAGAACCTATTGAACTTTAGAAAATTTTTTTTATTTTTAAGTAATCTCTACATCCAACATAGGGCTCGGGTTCACAACCCTGAGATCAAGAGTTGCATGTTCCACAGACTGAGCCAGCCAGGTGCCCCATTCAATTTTTAATGTATCAAATGTAAGGTGGCTTTTTTATTCAAAACTTTCTTATTATAAAAGATTACATGTAGGGGCTCCTGGGTGGCTCAGTGGGTTAAGCCTCTGCCTTCAGCTCAGGTCATGATCTCAGGGTCCTGGGATCAAGCTCTGTGTCAGGCTTTCTGCTTGGTGGAAAGCCTGCTTCCCCCTCTCCCTCTGCCTGCCTCTCTGCCTGCTTGTGATCTCTCTCTGTAAAAAATAAATAAAATCTTTTTAAAAAAAAAGATTACATGTAGATTTCTAGAGACATGAGAAAATATAGTAAACAAAACAAGTAATTCTATCACAATATAGATACAGCCATTGTTAACACCCCCCCCTCCAGATTCTGCTCTACGAAGATAAAACGTATATACATATAAATACACTGATTCCTAAAAACTCTGCTGGAAATAAACACACATACAATAAAAGTTCATAAAGTTTGGATGTAAAGGTTGATGAATGTTAACACCAACTATATCTGTGAAACCCCTTCCGGATTAAGAGATACAGAACATTTTCAGCACCCACAAGCCTCCTTTGTGCCCTTACCCATCATCTAGCAAGAGGTACCCGCTGTTATGACTCCTAGTATATGCGTATGTATACATTCATTTGCTTAGCCTTATATTTCATACAAAAGAAGTCCTAGAGGATATACTGATTTTTCACTGTATACCATATCAGGAATGCCTTTCCACTTCCATACCTGTTCGTCAGTCCAAATCTGAATATCTATCCACCAATCACTCTCAAGTTCTTATTCATGTCTCTCAGGAATTTAGATGAATCCAAATCTGAGTTCATTATTGCATTATACCTTTTCTTAGCTTTCTCTACCCCATCACAATTTATAATGACACATTTATAGGTTATAATATTTTTAAGGCCTATGTACCCCAACAGACTATAGACTCCATGTGTTCAGGGCCTCTGTCTGCTCTGCTCATTTCTATGTCCCCAGCACCCAATACAGTGGTTCCCATTTAGTAATCATTCAGTAAATATTTCTCAATGAATGTGTCCATGCATGAATAAGTGAATGTGTGAGTAAATTGTACAGACTAGGGGCACCTGAGTGGCTCAGTTGGTTAGTAACTGCCTTTGGCTCAGGTCATTATCCTGGGATCCTGGGGTCCTGGGATCGAGCCCCACGTTGGGCTCCTTGTTCAGCGAGGAGCCTGCCCTTTCCCTCTATCTGCTGCTCTGCCTACTTGTGCTCTCTCTCTCTCTGTAAATAAATAAATAAAATTTATTTTAAAAAATTGTACAATCTACTGATATAGAAAACACTAGGACAAGAGCAGCTTTGGGGAGGGAAGATCTTGGGTTTAATTTGGACTTGCTGAGTTTAGGAAGACCATGAAATTTCCTAGTGTAGTTGCAGCCTTCCATAGCTTCCAGAAGATCAAATCTTCTCTTCTGTTTCCTTTGTCATAATTTCCCATTCATCTGTCTGTTCCTTCCACTAGTCTGCCAGATCCGTGAGGGTAGGGACAATGGTACATCATTTTACCCCCAGTGGGCAGCTTGGTACATGGATGGGCTCAGTGAATGAATGGGCAGGTAGAGTAAGTTTTTACAAATTTTGCAAATTCCCAGAGAGCGGCAAAAATACAAATAATGATTCCTGCCTCTGCTTTCTTCCAGCGGTGTCTCCAGAGCTCAGTGCTTAATGCCTGGCACAAAGTAAATACTCAGTAAATATCTGTGGGATTGAACTGCCCTTCCTCTAAGTGTCACTGAAGCACAGACGTTGCAGTTTGGGTCACGGAATGACCTTCCTTGAGGGACTCACTCTGAGGTGCCATGACAATAATGATCAATATTTCAAAATATGGAGGACAGTGATGTTATCTAGTTTGAGGCAATGTGAAATAAATCTCATTTCTGATGGTGGTGGAATAAAAATAGAAGACCTTTCCTGATCTACTGCACCACAGCCACTTCTATATTTGATGCACTTATTGCAAGCAGCAAAGAGTGAGAATCACCCCAACTTTGGCTTCTGTGAGGGAATTTAAATGTTTAAGGAATAATAAATACTGAATACAGGAATTAAAGTAGTGCAGACTTTAGTAAAAGTGTTACTTGCACACGGTGAGGAATTATCTGATTTAAAAAAAAGAGGCAAGAAAATATTAGGGTAATTAATACGCTTGGAAAATATTATCTCGTAAGAGGTTATTCATATATAAAAGTACAATTATCTTACTGTGTGTTTGGAGGGCTTTGAATACAATGTTTATAATAAGATAGAATGTTGTAAAGAGTGGAATGAGAGCCTCAGAAGTTGGCCACCAAGAATGCCCTTAGCGATACATAAAGAGGTAAGAGCTGTATTTTTCCCAGCACATTGTCAAAATGTATTTGTAAAGGGGCGCCTGGGTGGCTCAGTGGGTTAAAGCCTCTGCCTTCGGCTCAGGTCATGATCTCAGGGTCCTGGGATCGAGCCCCGTATCGGGCTCTCTGCTCCGCAGGGAGCCTGCCTCCCCCTCTCTCTGTGCCTGCCCCTCTGCCTACTTGTGATTTCTGTCTGTCAAATAAATAAAATCTTTAAAAAAAATAAATAAATAAAAGTTCTTATTTAAAAAAAAAATGTATTTGTAAATTTTTGTCCGCTTATCTGTCTCTCCCACCACTCTGCCTGAGGGCAGAAACTGTGACTTTTTCATACTGCATCCCCAGTGCCTGCAAAGAATAATGACTATAGAATGAATGATGGGGTGCCTGGGTGGCTCAGTGGGTTAAAGCCTCTGCCTTCAGCTCAGGTCATGATCCCAGGGTTCTGGGATCGAGCCCCACATCGGGCTCTCTGCTCAGCAGGGAGCCTGCTTCCTCCTCTCTCTCTCTGCCTGCCTCTCTGCCTACTTGTGATCTCTGTCTGTCAAATAAATAAATAAAATCTTTAAAAAAAAAAAAAAGAATGACTATAGAATGAATGAGTGAGTGAATGAGTGAATACTTACTTTTGTCATTGCAAGAGGTAAGGTTTAAGGATTTCCATCAAATTCTCATTTAATTTCTCTGACAACTTCCATTTAGTTTTGAATTATACACACACACACGTTACATACATGTGCACACATATCTACATATAAACATGCATGTGAAAATATGTATACTTTTCAAAAATCAGCAAGTATTATACAACTCTAGGTTCTGCCACAGTCTCTCTGTACTCTCTCGTGATCTCCATGGGTGCCCAGAATCTTACCTTGAGGAAGGTCAGGCAGTCCTGGTTCTCACTCTTGTCTTTGTCTCGTAGGTCGAAGTTATAGAGAGCTCGGCAGAGTGGGGGTGGCTGGGGCAGCTGCTTGATGACTTCCACGGAGCTGGCTGGGAAGATCCCACTGACTCCATTGATCTCCCCCTGGTACCAGTTCTCATCCAGCTGCCTCCGGAGAAGGATGACATCTCCCTTATTAAACTTCAGGTCACCAGGATTCTGCCCTCGGTAGTTACATAAGGCCTTTGCTCGTGGCACCTGCAATGGCAAAGACCAATGAAATGTATCCTTAGCTTACAGGCGAGGGGGACAGAAGGAGTAACAGTAAAACTGACCACTGAGCACTTCCCATGTGCTAAGTGCTGGATGTGGATCATCTTCTTGAACTTTTGAGATAGACATTTTTATTACCCCCTCTTAGTAGGGCAACTGAGGCACAGAGTGCATTAGTACCTTGCCTAAGGGGACCCGGCTGGGAAATGAAAGATACGGGGTCTGAACTCAGGCTACAGGATTTCAGAGTCCCTGTTCTTTTTTCTTTTCTTTTTTTTTCTTATTAATACAGTGTTTATTTGTCTTCCCTCTGTCAAACCCTGAATCAACCACTTTCTATAGGCTGCCTGGGGAGGTATAGGGAAAGGAACATTCAGGGCAGATGAGACACTGGGGGAAAACCTAAGAGAGGTGGAGACAGCTCCTTCACATGGTGAGGAGGATGAGAAAGGCCACCAGCAGGGAAAAGAGCCCTATGGCCTCGGAGAGGGCAAAGCCCAGAATGGCACAGGAGAAGAGCTGTTGCTTCAGAGAGGAATTCCTGCCATAACAACGATGAGGCTCCCAAACAGTCCCAAGGTCAGCCCCAGGGCCAGCCCCCCCTACCATGGCAGCCCCAGCCCCAATGAACTTGGCTGCTGTGTTGATGTCACTTGCAATGGCGCTGGTTGGGAAGCTGTGGCTAGGAATGAGTGAGGTCAGGGGACGTGGGGCTGTCAAGCTGCTGAGGGTCTTATAAGGTGTCTCCAGGGGTTTTAGCACCACTGTAGCTGGTGACCAGCTCAATGCTGAGAGGTGCTCCTTACCAAGAAGTGGGTGGAGACGAACTTTGTACCGGTGTACATTTTCAGGGGATGAGGGGCCATTGGCAGGAGAGTTGCTCCCAGCGCAGAGAAGACAGAGAGGGGCGGGGGCTAGAGCCCCTGTTATTAATCACTATGCAGGGAACAGGATTTTGGACTTCCACAACTATGTGGACTTGAATGAGTCAGTGACTCTTTTTGGGGCCTGAATACTGACTGGGAATTCTGGCTCTACCTCTTTCCTTTCATGGGACCGCAGTCCCGTCATTTAATCTGTCATAAATCATATCCATTTATAAAACGGTGTAATAACAGAATATGTACTTCATTAGGGTAGTCATGAAGACTAAATATTTATTATGCATTTTCTAAAGATTTTATTTATTTGAGAGAGAAAGAGAGAAGTAGAGAATACAAGCAGGGAGGAGGGGCAGAGGGAGAGGGAGAAGCAAACTCTCTGATGAGCGGGGAGCCTGATGCTGGTCTTGATCTCAGGACCCTGGGATCATGACCTGAGCCAAAGGCAGATGTTTAACCAACTGAGCCACCCAGGTGCCCTAAATATTTATAATGCATTTAGCATATTGCTTGATACATAGTACAGGCCCATTAAATGGCATCTCTTACAGGATGGTTATAATAAGGAAAGGCTAATGATATCAGTTCTACCTATTCCTCAGTGTTGATGCAAAGTAAATTGAGGTGAAAAGTCCCTGAAAATACAAAGTACTATAGGAGGGGCATCTGGATGAGCATGCGACTATTGATCCCGGCGTTGTGAGTTCAAGTCCACACTGGGTGTAGAGGTTACTAAAATAAAAAATATATATTAAGTAAGGTAATTTAAAAAAAAAAAGGAAGAAAGTGCTATACGGGAGTAATGCAACATAATTTGTCCTCAGCCGCCTCCAAAAAGCTCCAAAAAGTGTAAACGTCATTAGAGTGTTTGGATCATTAGGAAGCACTGAGACAAAGAATTAGTCAGAAATCAATCATCACTTTTAAAAAAAATCAGCTAAAGAACTGTCATTTGTTAAATTAGTTGTCTCTCTAAATAATTGTTTCAGTAAAGTGCATTTTTTTTTTCTAATTGGAACTGGTTTCTACATGCAGAAACAGCCTCACTTTGGTTTTGCTTGAAGTCAAGAGTGGCAGACTGCAAGTTCTTTCTTTCTTTTTTTTTTTTTTTTAAGATTTTACTTATTTATTTGACAGAGAGCACAAGTAGGCAGAGAGGCAGGCAGGGGGCAGGGGTGGGAGTGGGGGTGGGGAAACCGGATCCCTGCTGAGCAGAGAGCCCGATGTGGGGCTCAATCCCAAGACCTTGAGATCATGACCTGAGCCAAAGGCAGAGGCTTTAACACACTGAGCCACCCAGGCACCCCAGACTGTAAGTTCTAATAACTTACGTTTATTAGCCCTTCATGTTACCTAGGATTGTATTGTATATTGTGCTTCCCTCAGCAGTGGGGGAAAGTAGCCCCCTCTCTCGGGGGCAATCTTGCTATTCATAAGGGGATGTAAGCAGGCATTATTTCAGTTCTCTGGGAACCTTCTGAGTCTGCAATGTTCATTTGAAAAGGAATTTCAAGCATTTCAGAGGTAGAGACAAGACCTGAGCAGTCCCTTGCTGATGGGATGTTAGAGCAGTGTTTTTTTTCCGCTATACCCTGGACACAGTAAGGAGAGCCCAGGGAAATAGAAAACCACAGGAACGCAGCTCATCCTTGGGAAACTAGTGGACAAGTGAGTGAAGACGTGTGCACTATGGGTTTAGCACAGTGCTGTGGATATTATAAATGGAATTGGTTGAATAAATTATGGAAAACCCTAGCCATTAAAATTGATGATGTGGATCTATAATTAATAATATCGACAATTATTCATGATATATACTAAGTATAATAGAAGAGGTTAAAAACAGTTATTTTCATTATAAATAAGTAGGCTTTCATTGTAAATACATATGTATATTTTTACCTGGGATGGCTATATCAGCATTTTTAAAAAATATTTTATTTATTTATTCGACAGACAGAGATCACAAGTAGGCAGAGAGGCAGGCAAAGGGAGAGGGAGAAGCAGACTCCCTGCTGAGCAGAGAGCCCGATGTGGGGCTCGATCCCAGGACCCTGGGATCACGACCTGAGCTGAAGGCAAAGGTTTTAACCCACTGAGCCACCCAGGTGCCCCTATATCAGCATTTTAAGAGTGGTTATTTCTAAGTGTTGATATTTTTGAATATTTAAAAAAATGGTTTCCCTAACTGCTTAGCCATATTTTCTAACTCTTCTACAATGAAATAATTATATTGTCTATTAAAATTGGACAGTAGAGGAGTGCTTGGCTAGCTCAGTCAATAGACCATCCAACTCTTGATCTCTGGGTCATGAGTTTGAGCCCCATGTTGGGTGTGCAAAACTACTTTAAAAAATTTGAAAAAATAAGTGGACAGTAGAAATAAGATGAATGAAACTGGGGAATGAGAAATGAAAGATATGGGAGCAATTTAGGAAGAAAATAAGCCAAGCTGAGTAGGATCAACAAACCATGCAACTACCTTCTTGGAGAAGTTTCTTTTGTGAGAAATAAGCAAGTAGAAACAGAATGAGAGCACAGGATTTCTGAAGAATGAACCTGAATCTGTTAATAATAGCTGTCCCCTCTTCTTCCAGTTTTCCATCGTAATATAAATCACATTTTTGGGGGGTACATGGCCATGTGGAACACTGGTTGCATTTGGAATTGTGCCTCCTCCAGGCAGCTAAGTTTTTGGCCAGTGGGGTATAAGCAACTTTTAGGACATGTCGTTCCCGAGAGAGACTGATTTTCTCTTCCCTTTCCTGCATTTTGCTATGTGGAATGCAGACATGATTGCTGGAGTTTTAGCTGCCATCTTGAACAATGAGGATGAGGGTCACAGGGAAAGAGGGAAGGAAGTAGTCTGGATTGCAGAGCTGCCAGACAATTCCTGGACTACTTTTACTTCTAGACTTTTGTCTGGAACCTAAATAAATATCCATCTTACCTAAGACATGGTTATTTTGCATTTGTTTTTTTATTTTTTTTAAAGATTTTATTTATTTGACAGACAGAGATCACAGACAGCAGACTCCCCGCTGAGCAGAGAGCCCAATGCGGGGCTCGATACCAGGACCCTGGAATCATGACCTGAGCTGAAGTCAGAGGTTTTAACCCACTGAGCCACCCAGGCGCCCCTGGTTATTTTCCATTTGTAAAAGGAAGGAAGAATGAAAAAAATTAAGGAAAAAAAACACGGAAGCCCCTTAACTTTGCATAATAATGATAGTATCAGTAGCTAATATTAGTGAGTGTTCCTTCCCATATGCCAGGCATTGTGCTAGGTACTCCACAATAGATCTTATTTAATCTCATGACAAACTGTGATTAGAAAACTGAAAGTAGACAGTGGTGGGTTTAGAATTTGAGGCGGGATTTGTCTATCCTGAGGAGCTCAAGCTCTTAACCACTCAGCCAGTGTTTTTCAAATTCAAGTCTGTGGTTGACCTATATCAGAATCCTTGAAGATGTTCAATGTGCAGATTCCTGGACCTCATCTCTAAACCTCTATGACCAGAATCTCTTGGTTGTATTTTTACCAAGCTCCCTTAGCATCCAAGTTTGATGCCCCTGGTCTGAGTTACATCTTATTCTAACTAAAATGGGAGCAATGGAATTTCGCTGTAGGCTTTGTGAATGGCTAACCTGCCTTTTTTCTCTCTTTTCTGGAAGACATTCCAGTGCAAGTGGCAGTGTACTTTAATGACTACTAAGCAAGTATATTAAAACTGAAATTGCGTACAGTGCTTAAATCTCTGTGCAGACGCATGAACTTTGAAACCCTGAGACAGTACTAAGTGCTAGACCATCTTCGTCTTTCCTCTATCTCCCCTCAGTACAGGTAAGTAATGTGGAAGCACACTGTCAGTCCACTTTTAACACCTTCTTTCTCCTCTGTCTGCCCTGGTATTCTCAGCTCTGCATTCATACTTACAGGAACCACTGGCTTCCTGTTGTAAACTGGGTTGGGCGGGGTCAGGTGCAGAGAGCGGGAGAGAATCTGAAGAGAGGAAGGCAATTAACGTTTACTGTGGTACTGATGGGCCACAGAAATTTATCTCACATTATAGCTTTACTTCACTTTCTATATATTATGTCATTCATATGATCTCAACCTCCTCTAAAGTAGGTGGCATCACCCCATTGTATTGAGGAAGAAACAAAAGTTCTGAGATGTTCAACGTTATCATGCAAGGTCACATAGCCAATGTGTGGCATCCCTGAGACTGACTTGGCTCTTTTGACCTCAAGGCCTGGTGCTCCTCTCACCCTCATCCTCTTTCATCCAGCTGAAGTCACCAAGTATGTTTTTCCATCATAAAACTCATTTGGGGCTCTGTTTCAAAATCAAAATCTGAATAGAGTGTGAATGCAATTTGCTTGCTGCCGGATGCATTAGCATGAATTATTGAACTCCAGAGCCCTCACATAAAAGTTAAGCACCTGAAGAGACTCAGCTGGTTGATTCTATCCAGTTCTCAACTGTTCTCTCAGGGGGAAGTGACTCTGAGTTCCACATCAGCTATCACCCGTGACATTGTTAGTAATAGCTTTTATCACCCACAATTGTTTTCTGTATCTATAGGTGTATGTGCGAGGGAGGAATGGGGATAAAGTGGGTGTGGAGGTCTCAAAGCTGGGTCATTCCCAAACTCTTTTCCCGGTGTTTTTCTGAAAGCCAGAGAATCCAATGAAAGCCTGTATGTGCCTAAAGAGCTTTCCTTTTCTATAATCCAAAAGACTTAAGACTTCTATGTCTATCCATTTGTCACCGCAGTAGGGTCTGAAAGCCACGAGGGCCATGCTTTTGATGGAGGGATAATGCATGGAACCAAGAGACATGGGAATGAGGTCATGCAGAGACATTAGCAGCCATAGCATTTTGTAGTAATGAACGTTTGTAGTGAACTTCTGGCAAGCGTTCCCTCTCTGAGGAACCACATGTTTTCTCTCCATTTTCTGATAGGCCTGTCATTCACTCTGGTCATACCACACACACACAGGGGTTTGTGGCCCGGGCTAGCCAGGGGACCCAAATGCCCCTCACATAGTGCTTTGTGCAGTGCAGTCAACTGCCCCCTACAGGGCTAACTGGAATGTTCTCTGAGGTTTGATATATAGACGCTCTCTTGGACTACTAGTGGTGGTATTTCCCAACCAACAGACACATCTTCCTGAATGAAGCTGCAGAAGGCAGAGGAAAGAGACAGAGATAGTAAGAGAACTAGACAGATAAGTCTTGACAATAAAATTTCAACGCCGGGATCCAGATGTGCTTGAAGGATGCTTTGTTAAATAAGACCGTATCTGCAATGTTTTGCTTATTACTTAAACTACTTCAGAGTTATTTTCTGACACTTGAATAAGTCCTGACTAGCACATATTAAGAACCTGGAAACAAGAAGACTATCTAACAATGAAATCTCCAAATAGTAGAATCCAGAAACAGCAGGAGGTATAGCTGCCAATGAGCTCTGAGCTTATTTCCAGTTTGAAAGCAGGGAGGCATGTGGACTGATAACAGCATAGGAGAAAAGGAGCCCAAGTGCAACAGAACCACCACAGTATAAAAGAAAAGGCCGAGCCGGGATGAGAACTTCATTTATTACCACGTAATGAGCTCTTCACCAGGACTGGTGATACTTCCCACTGCTTTAGAAAGGATCTGGCCTGGTTCTCTCTACTCCTGGCATCAGGTGGGGCCAAAATCAACATGCTGAGCTAACAGCTTCCCTCCCTGAGCTGATCACGAGATCGTCCATCTCTAGAGAATGGAGCCAAGAAAAAACACCCTGGCCTTTGGCTCAAGTTATTATACACTAGGCTATGAATTCTCTTTGGAGAGTTCAGGATGTGTATCTAAAGCTCCTCTCTATCTGTTTCTGAGAACTGAAGACCAGACGGTGTTTGATAAATGCTTAAAGAATGAATGAATTAATCAAGAAATATCCAGAAATTGCCATTCCTGGAGGGGAGGGATACATTCAAGGTTAATAAATATAACTGATAATAGTAATTTGAAAGCAGGTTTATTGGCATAAGCTGGAGAATAAAAAAGAGTTTTGGCGATATTTTCCAAATTGTCCTGATTTTTAATAATTTGGTCCTACACACATTCGAAAAAATGTTCCATATTCAAGTTCAGGAAACGTTGCGTTAAACAAAGTCACATAGCTTTCTTCACTGACTGGCTTCTCAGGAGCTTTAACTGCCCATGTGGTTTTGTATTTGCATCTGGATCACTTTGCAGGATTAGCAGAACAGGCTTGGGAAATGCTGGGTAAGATAAATGGATTTTACCCTACTGGTGAGACAAAGGATCAACAAACTGTCCTAGATCCCAACTTCCTACTCGCTGCTTAGCCAATTGGGCCATGCTGCCTTCCTCCCTCACCATGATAATCCTTTTGGAACAGATTTTGGGCAATGGAGTGTACATTAGAAAGTGCTGGCTGGCCCTTGTGCACACATTTTGTCTTCTCTGGTGAGAAGGAAGAACCCCCACAGTGTTCAACAGGATCGTGACCATCTGCTAGTTGGGGGCTTGAGATCACCAGAGGTTCACAGTACTATGTTCTTCCTCAATGGAAATCCTGAATCTGGACATTTACATTTGAGGCCAGGTTTATGACATACTCTGTGTGAATTTCTTTTCTTCGGAGAGAATTGTACTTGTTTAAGGGAGATACAAGGGTGTAACAGAACACAGTATGTTAGCGTCAAGGAGGATGTTTGCATTCTGGCATTTGTAACTTTGACCAAATTACTTAGCCTTCATGATCCTTAGTTCAGGTCATCCACAAATTGGGACCAGTATCCTACCTCTCTGTGCATTACCCTCAGCAAGTCTGGGTTATTCAGATGCTCCCTGTTCCAATGGAATGTTTGGCAGCTGACCTGGTAGATAATCTCTAAGCCCTTGGAATATCCTGCCTGTTCAGAGACTTGGTTTACTTGGGGCTTTGGGGCATACCAGAGAGTCTAAGCTAACATTGTGATTTATGGTGGGAAGCGTGAGTCACGTAGTAGAACCTCGATCTCTCAAGGAGTTGGATGGAGACTAAAGTCAACCACATGCCTACCTGACCGACCTCCAATAAAAACCCTGGACATCTGGTCTTGGGTGAGTGTCCTTGGTTGGCAGTACTTCATGGGTGTTGTCATGCATTGTTGCTGAGTCAAATAAATGTCTGTATAACTCCTCTAGGAGAGAACAACTGAAAGCTTGTGACTGGTCTTTTCTGGACTTTGCCCTATGTGTTTTTTTCTGATTCTGACTTTAATTTGTGTCCTTTCACTGTAATAAATTGTAACTGTGAGTGTAACAGCTTTGCTGAGTTCTGTGAGCCTTTCCACTGAATCACTGAATCTGAGGTGGGTCTTGGGGACCTATGAACACACTTCCTCATGGGTTTGCTGGGAGGACTAATGAGATACATCACAGAGTACTTGTAGAATGTTTGGCAAGTAATACGTGTTCAATAAATAAGGATGCTTCGAGATTTTGCCCAAAGGAGTCAAGAGGAGATGAATTCACTATTCCATCTTCTGGCCTTATTTTTCCAGCCCTACTTGTCATTCATTCATTCTTTCAATAAATACACCTTGGAGGGCCAGCTATGCCAGGCATTGCCTAGTTGTGGAAACCAAGATTAAACTTGTAACTAAATATCAATTAAAATTTGCAGTAAGTGTTATGAAGGATAGGATGATGAAGCCTGGGAAGGAAACCAATGTAAGGAAGGTTCTTACTATTGGCCCTATTGTCTACATCTAAAACTTTATTCTGCTTGGCGACTTTTGTCATGTATGTCTCTCTCTATGTATCACCTTCCCTCAGTCTTTTGTCTCAGACTTCTCTTCTTCCAGAAAGAGGTGAGACACCACAGCTTTGCATTATATTTAAATATCAATCTCCTGCCACTTTTAATCAGTGGGCATGGCATTCCTGCCTTCCTCTCTTAATCAAATATCAGTCAAAGACCCAGGATATGGCATGCTTCTTGGCCTTGGTTCCTCCTGCCTCATTCCTTGGTTTTCAAGGCTCTCATAGCAGGGAAAAAGTAAAAGAAGCAGGATTTATATGGGGGGGGTGGCGCAGAGAAAGAACCATTCACTGTCCTCATCCCCTTTTTAGGGTGACCCTTAGCATGCTTTCATTTTTTTCTTGCAAACATTTCTCTGATATTGCTTTGGGGTGATCTCATTCCCCATCACAGGAGGTAATTCCAGACATGTTCATAGCCATATCCCTGGCTGCTAACATAAGCTAGTTCTTAATGAATAGCCTGGGATTGCTTTTGAAATGGGCTGGGTGCCAGGTCCCAGAGCTGTTCAATGGGACAGCACTGAATTCTCCAGGGAACCAAAGTGTTTCCATTGTCATCTCTTCTGCTGGGAGGGCAAAGGCACCTGTGAGGGAGGGCCAGAGGAGCACGGGAGCCTGAGGGATAAGGGGAGGACCTTGCTCACTTATCCCAGGAGGTGACTCTGCTCCCTTCCATTATCCTCATTTCCAGAGTGAGCCTTTCCAGTAGGTGTGGCACCTGGTGAATGAATCTCTTTCCACATGGTTTGAGAGCCTGAGCCAAATCCCACAAGCAGTGGGAGGGAAGATGAGTCAAATGACTCTCCCACCACCACCACCACCACCACCACCTTCCCTGGCTAAGGGAAAAAGAAAAAAAGCTTGGTTACATGTACACTGAGTTTCTCCCTCAAAATTTTTCTCTCTTTCACACCCACGTGAAGATTTCTGCAGCAGAAGGAGGAATGTCTAGGGGCAAGATGATCAGGCAAACAGCGGCCGTTTCTGATAAGCAGCCCTTACCTCCATACCACTGGGGGATGGAGGGAGCCCCTAGACGGGGGATACAACTTACATATCTGTGTCCAAGAGTGATGCCCTGAGACTCTCTGAGCCTCAGTTTCTTCAGTGTCAAAGCAAAGATGGTAATTCTTACCATTCCTTCCTACTCTAAACACAACAGAGGCTGAGGTGAAGGTCCAAGAATATCTCCAGAAAGAAAGATAACGGAAGAGATAAAACCAAATGAATGATATGTTTGTAACGGTTTGCTATCTGGCCCTGGATAACAGGGGATTGATGATACTACTGTTCTCTCGATGTTTGTGTACATGGTCCTCCTTACAATGGCCGGTGGAGTACACGTGCCTCTAGCAGGCCATTGTGGTGAGGCATGAAGCAACTGAGACTCCAGAACCTTGGGGAAAATACTTTTGAAGAGGAACACGAAGGTGGCTGAGCTCATCTTCTCCTGTTAAAAGTTACATCTTGATTTCAAACAGTTTGCTTCTTAACTCCTCTCAATCCTTTAAAACTTGCATGTTGTGTATGTGCATATTTATACCTATTTGCACTTTAATTTATTGATACAACACGAAAAAGCCTGCATGACCTTTGCTGGAAACAGCAAGCTCTGGGAAGTTAAAATTCTTCTCTTTCAGTTCCACTGTCCTTGAAGCCAAGATGTTCATCATAAGGACCTTCTGCAAATCTACAGTGTGTCTGCCTCTGTCATATGAAAATTTAGAGCATTCCTCTCATTTATACCAAATGGGACAGACATGACCTTGGAGAACAAGTACCTGCCTGCCTATAGAGCTGGTCCCCATGTTAGGAATGAGTGATGCTAAAGACATGCCATCTGTCCCACTGGGCACGGGGTGACTTAAGTACACAGCCTGAATCTAGGAAAACCTTCTAAAAGTCCCCGAGAAATGGAAAATGTCTGTGATTAAGCTATAGAAGTATTCCAGAAACTATCTGCAATCATTTTTCACTCTAAGATAGATTCAGTCGTCCTCCTAGGAATACAAGATACTGGGGCACCTGGGTGGCTCAGTTGGTGGAGTGTCTGACTCCTGGTTTCAGCTCAGGTCATGATCTCAGAGTTGTGAGATTGAGTCCTGTTTTGGGCTCTGCACTGGGCATGGAACCTGCTTGAGATGTTCTCTCCCTGCCCCCCCCCCAAAGGAATACAAGATACTGCAAATTATGTGAACAGTTTTTTCTTTTCCCTCCATAAGTCATTCCCAGATAGGCGCCAGTAGTTTGCCACTGCCTCTCTGTCTTCAGAAAGTCTTTACTATTTCCCAGCCCCCAAGGCTGAGCTGGGTCTCCCCTCCAGACTTGAACTCAGTAGCAGTAGGGCCTATGGCTTATTCATCTTTATACCCCTCACAGTTGGCAAAGTGGTGCCACTCCACGCATTCATTCAACAAAAATGTACTGACATTCCTATAATAAGAGAGGCACAATCTCTGCCTTTATGGGACTTACATTCTAGCAGCACCTAGAAAGCTCAATAAGTATTTGTTGAATATATGAATGGATGAATGAATGAATGAATCAATGAATATTACACCACACCGTGCCATTTGAACTGAACTCCGACTTGGATATTTTGCATTCTCTGGTCTTGGCATAAATTTCTAACATGCCCAGCTGGTTATTTCTCCAGGATTGGGAGCATGCAAGCTTGCTAAACACAGATATCCACAGATAAGTATAGTATTTTCCTGGGTCACCCTTTATAAAACCCCATTATTTCAAATGTGCTTTAAGCTATCTCCAATATCCCAGTTTTTCCAATGGACACCTGCCTTAGAGACTCCTACTGTTGAAGACTCTGTTTTTCCCACATGTCCTCTTCACCAAGTGTATAATCTCCACTGCAGGCAGCCATGATGAGTGACAAAAAATGCCAGCTGGCAGGTCCAGGAAAGGGAGCATAAGGGAGCAAGGAGATATCTTTTTCCGCCTATTCAGAACATTGAAATCCAATTTACTGCTGGCCACATGAGCCAAAGAAAGCAGCTCTTAGCAGCTGTTGATCTGAGAGGCTCCAATCTCATTTCCGTGCCCTGGCTGTCACTGACACTCCTTGGGCACCTCTGGGAGTGGACTGGCATGAGGAGAGGCTCTCCTGTTCTCTTCCCTAAGGGCTGGCTTTGGGTAGGCCTGTTTCACGTGTTAGAAAAAAATGGTTAAGAGTCACTCTTCAAAAATCTCTGTTGTTGTGGATGGACATTCCTTGATAATTGCTGCCCAATTATTACTCATTTCATGACTTTCACCCTCACTTAGTGGTGTGCTGATAAATCAGCTTTCAAAAACAAACAAACAAACAAACAAACGGCTCTGATTTGCAGTGTTTGCCAGTTTTCGTGGTATAAATACTCCTACCTTGGCTACCAAACTGACATCACTGACTTGGAAGCTGGGAAGACATAAGACATGTGCACTATGGTCTTTTGTGAACCAGCAAGTAGCTTGTTCCAACACCACTACCCAGCTCCCTAATCCACACATGTTCCAGAGCTAAAACTGGTCCAGACTAGAACCACTGTCTTTCTACAACTGGGATTTTAGAATATAGTTTGGAAAATACTTTTGCAATCTGCTACATCATTGGGCTCTACTCACAGCATTGCATAGTGAGTACTATGCCTGTTCGGTGGAGAGGAAACCGAGGCATAGGAAGAAAAAACTTGCCCCAGCTTATATCATGGGATTTACTTAGTTCTTATCTCTGTACTTTTTTTTAAGTCTTATTTTGATTACATTTAGTTAACATACAGTGTTATATTAGTTTTTGGTGTACAATATAGTGATTGAACACTTTCATAATCACCTGGTTGCTCATTGCGACAAGCATACTCCTTAATCCCCATCGCCTGTTTCCCCCATTCTCCCCTCCCAACCCCCACCCCGGCCATTAACCCATCAGTTTGTTCTCTATACTCAAGAGTCCATTTTTTGCTTTGGCTCTCTTGCTCTTCTGTTTTTGTTCTGCTTGATTGTTATGTTTCTTTAAATCTATGTATAAGTGAAATCATATGGTATTTGTCTTTCTCTGACTTATGTCACTTAGCATTATACTCTAGCTCCATCCATGACATTGCAAATGGCAAGATTTCATTCCTTTTTATGATTGAATAATATTCCATTGTGTGTGTATATATATGGCACATCTTTTTTTTCCATTCCTCAACCGATGGGCTCTCTACGCTTGACTCTGGCCATTCTCTTTTCATACTTCCTGCTGCAGTCAAACCATACATCTTTGTGTACTGTCAGTGCCCCATGCATGCCCGCCTGCTAAGTTCTTCCCAGAATATTCTTTCTGCACTCCACTCTTTCTTTCTGTCCAACTGCTACTTGTCTTCTAGGTCTCAGCTTAAACATATGTCCCTCCACATCCATGTTCGGCTCAGGGATCTCTCCCATGTGCTTTTTACCCCCGTCCTGTCATCTGTCAGATGGTATTAAAGTATTGATCTGTCTTCTGGACCAGACTGTAAATTTTGTGAGGGCAGAAACCTCAATCTAGTTCACCACTGATCCTAGTGGTGAGCTCAGTGTCTGGCTCTATGAGTATTTCTGGAATGAATGAATCCATGAAGGATGGTCTCCTCACCCTCCCTGACTGCTTTGTTTTCTATACTATCTCCTAGCAAAGCATCCATGTCCTCATAGCTTCGTTAAGGTTTTATCAGGAATCTGTGGAGGTTCCTGCTAAAATGCCCAGCCAGCCAGCCAGAATTCTCCATTATTGGCTGTAGCTGCTCACCTCCCTACGTCCTTATGGCCCCTCTGGACTTTGCAAAATGTCACAGAAGAGAGTTGAGGAACCTGTTTGGTGTACTATGAAATATGCTCATTAGCCACATGCCAAGACAAAGACACAATCAGAAAGAAGGCTCCAGCCAGAAGCACCTGCACCTCTGAGAAAGGAGAAATATTTGGGAATATTCTGGAACCAGTATGTCCTACAATAATTGCAGGACTGAGTCCTATGGATTCGCATTGATTCTCTCAATTTCCCTCTGAGAAGGCAGAACAGGATCAGGGTCGCCTGCATGCTGGGGAGCTGCTGACCTTTGGCACCACAAAAGCTCTTACATACCTGAGGTACTCATTACAAACATCTAATCATCTTCCGAAAACACAGGCAGCTGCCACTTAAAACAGGCAGAGTAGAGTCTGGCACCGGTTAGCTACTTCCCTTGTATTACCTGAGACTGCCTAGTAATGCAGACTTCTGGGTGTTCACCTTTGCTCTTAAGCCTATATGAGAAAAAAATAATTTATCAGTCATCAGAGGATCCACTGATGCTACTAGAAGCATTTTGTCTAATAGAAGTTTCTGTGATGATAGAAACAGGCCATTCTGTACTAACACAGTAGCCACTAGCTAAATGTGGTTACTGAACACTGGCTGTGTGGCTAATGTGACTGGAAAACTGGACATGAGGTTTTATTTAATTTTAATCCATTTAAAGCTAAAGTTAAATGGCCACGTGTGGCTTGTGGCTTCCCTCTGGACAACATAGCTCTAGATCTAATTATCAACTTCAGGAAATACAAAGGACTGAAGAACATAGTAAATGATGCCTCAGGGATATAATAAGAAAAATTCACAAAATGGGAAACTACTACACAAATGACCCAATTCCTCTTATATATGAGAAGGAAAAAAAGAGGAAGAGTGTGTGTGTGTGTGTGTGTGTGTGTGTGTGTGTGTGTGTGTGTTTGAAACCTAGAGATTAAAAGAGACTTTAAAGGCACATCAACCAAATGCAACATGTGGACCTTGGTGGATCTTGACTCGAGCAAACCAATTACTAAAAAATGAAACACCTTGATAAATCTGAAAACCGACCTGATATTTGATGGTATCAAGGACTTTTGAGATGTGATAATGGTATTGAGGCGTTTAAAAAAAAAATTGTGTCTTTACCTTTTAAAGGTGTCTATTGATTTGTTTATAGATGAAACAGCCTGGCTCTGTCTCACTTGAATATAGCAGGGGGAGAAGGTGAGTGAGGTTCAGGTGAACTAAGATTGGCCTCGTGGTGATGGCTGTGGAAGACACATGATGGTTACACAGTGGTTCATTACTACTGATTTCTCTACTTTTTATGTTTAGAAATTTTCATAATGAAAAATTTTTAAAAATCATCTGAGGAATGCCAGTATCACTGAGAATATGGACAGACACTCCCCTTCTTGAATGTTGGCAGCTTAAAATTTCACACGGAGAATGCAATTTGGGTACATTCTTAAGATTTAAACTTGTATTTTCTTTTTGATTCAGGAATTAGAGTTTTAGAAATTTCTCCTACAGTTATATGTAGGAGTCTATATACAGCCTATGTACTGTATATATATATGTAGGAGTCTATATACAGGAGTCTATGTAGAAGATGGTAATGTGTAGGATTGTTTTTAGGCAAATGCCGGTGCGTTCCTACTGTGGAACACTAAGCATATTTAAGAGAATGAGATCTATCAGTGTGGACTGCCTCAGAAAGATGTCCGTGCTGTATTCTTAGGCTAAAAAGAAAAGCAAATTGTAAAAAAACCAAATGCGTTACTATGACCCAA
The DNA here is from genome assembly GCF_922984935.1 of Meles meles. Taxonomy (NCBI): domain Eukaryota; kingdom Metazoa; phylum Chordata; class Mammalia; order Carnivora; family Mustelidae; genus Meles; species Meles meles. The sequence goes on from NC_060068.1 coordinate 100,455,153, forward strand.
TAAGGAACGACATGTTGTATGTACGCATATATTGGTATACAAGACAGATAAAGTCTGGAAAAAACACGAGGGAAGGAGAAGCTTACAGCTCCATGAAAAGGAGCCTGAGTCGCTGTGTTCTCTGTGGCTGTGTATTATCTATAGGCACTCATCCTGTTTTATGAGCAATCAACAGTTAGCCGTCCCAGGAGGCAAACTGGCTGTTATGCTCAGAATGCTGTGTGTCCCCCACATCGATATGTTCAAATCCTAACCCCTCAAAGGCAATGGTCTTAGGGGGCGGGGACTTAGGAGCTGCTTAGGTCATGGGGATGGAGGCTTCATGAATGGGATTAGGGCTTTTATAAGAGAGACTCCACAGAGATGCCTTGCCCTTCCATCTGTGAGGACACAGTGAGAAGACACCGTTTTTAAGCCAAGAAGAGGGCTCTCACCAGAACGCAACCCTGCTGGTGACTTGATCTTGAACTTCCCAGCATTCGTAACTGTGAGAAGCACACCGCTGCTGTTTAGAGGCCACCTAGTCTGTGGCATTTGTTATAGTAGCCCAAATGGACTGAGACACTGGCCCTTCCAGAAGAAATTGAATGTAGCTTCTGTGGCTGAGAAGTTATATTTAGTATGAACTCTTGATCCCTCCTTCCAAAGTGGAGGGGCATTTAGGAAGCTCATGTCTGTCATAAGAGCTACGGGTTACAGGGTGACACTCTGTGCCAATCACCGTGCTGAGAAGCCAACGCACAAGCCTCTCCCCCACGGGCTCTGGAATCCCACTCAGACTCTCCCCCTTGCTAGCTGGGTGTGTGAGGGTGGACGAGCTACTTCAGCTCTTTCCTCAGATACACAATGTTAGGAATAACAGCAGCTATCTCACGGGTGTGAGAATTCAATGAGATAATGCTCACTAAGCGCCTGGCATACAGAAGTGCTCAAGGAAAACCACTCTCGTTATTCTTTCACTTCCGCATTCCAACAATCCTATGGGGCAAATACGATAATTTACCAATATGACAGACGAGGAAACTGAGTCTCAGAGACAGTGGTGGGCTGATACCAGCTCACATGGGTAGAGCTAACGGCTCGATTTTCGTGAATTTTTCAAGATGGCTGGCCATCATGTGGGTAGCCTGAAATTAGGTAAGATGGGAGTATTCACACCACGGCAATGGGCAAACACGACAGTTCCCACAGACAGCTGCGTGTTGAACACTTGCCAGCACGCTGCTGCTTGGAACAGTCAAACAACTCGTCTCAGGCTCCATGGCTGGTGAGTGTTGGAGCCTGAATTTACAACGTGCTCTGTTCAACTCCAAAGGGCTTCATGTTTAGATAGGCGTCGTTGGAATATATCTGTAAAAGTTAGGACTCTCACCCAAACAAAAGCAAAATAGGATAATGTTCTTCAACATCTAGTCCCCAGAAGTGGTTCTAAAATTTTAGGGTGCGTGAGATTCACCTAGAGATCTTGTTGCAACATGGGTCGCTAGGCCTTACCCCCAGAATTAGGTTTTTTTTGGAGTGGGTTTCAATAACTTGCATTTCCAGCCAGTTTCCAGGTGGGGCCCATACTGCCGGTCAGGGACCCTACTTGAAGAACTACTGTCTAGTAGAAAATCTGAGGCTTTCTGCTGTACATCTTGCCAGAAGCTTATTAAGACCGTGGCTTTATCAATTCTCTGATCTAAAGATGAGAGGATTTAGACAGGAGTTCTAGGCCCTGAGCTTTCCACAGGAGACCGTTTTGGTAAGATATTTGTGCTCCCAGCAGTATGAGCACAGGAAAACAGGAACCAAAGCTTGGTGCCTCCCTCTCCAGTTGGCCCCCATTTAGCTCTGGCCTGTATCCCAGGAGCCTGAGCCGCTCCCCACACACAGCAGGAGGCAAATGAAAAAAGAAACATTTCAAAGTCTATCTTTAAAGCCTGGCAGAAAGCTGCCCTATAATTACATGAAGTGAACTAGTTACAACTTCTCTCGTATTGATGTAGGATTATTAAGAGATTGCTCACACAGTCCTGTGGAGTTCAACTAATGAATTTAGAGATTTTTTTTTAAACCCCTCATCTCTTCGAACTACCTCCTGCCTCCTAAATATTATAGAAAACAAAACCAGGAAGGAAAATGAGGTAAACCCTGAATTAATGTTCCTGATCAGAATATGACTGCTGCTTTTAGAAGCGCCACTTTCCCATTCTAGTCTTCGAAGGTAAGTTTCTCACTTATTGTAAACCCTTAGATGGGTGAGAAAGTAGGAAGACAAAGGAGGTCCATATAAAAATGGACCTGTGGGGAGGGTATGTGCTATGGTGAGTGCTGTGAAATGTGTAAGACTGATGAATCACAGACCTGTACCCCTGAAACGAATAATACATTGTATGTTAATAAAAATAATTTAAAAATAAACAGGGGGAAAAAAACCGGATCTGTGGCCATCACTTCAGAGGAATCTAGAGAAGCTAGGAAGGGGATTGGCTATCCCAAGTTTGTACAAATTTAACTTAATCTCCCTACAGCAATGTTCCAGGAACACACCCAGCCAATGGTGTATGTAAGGAATTAAATGAGGCCAGTGGACCTTGGTGGGCCACTTCTATAATCCTGAGTTTGGGAGATAGGAGAGGCACTCTTGGCTTAAAATGTACTGTGGGTTTATATCATTTAGGCTTACTTTGTTTGAAGAAATAAGGGACTGATTCCAGGAATATTCAGGAATATGAATTCTTGCAGACAATTACAATCCCCCCCCCTTTTTTTTATAAGAGAGGTAGAGTGTGTGAGTGAGTGGTGGGGGGAAGGAGGGAAAGTGGGAGAAGGAGAGAGAGAATGACTTAAACAGGCTCCAGGCCCAGCATAGAACCTGAGAGGGGACTCAATCTCACAACCCTGAGATCACGACCTGGGCCAAAATCAAGAATCGGACGCTTAACTGACTGAGCTACCCAGGCGCCCCACAATCCCATTTTTTTTTGGGAGGACAAACTAAATCTTACCCATCTTTGTAGCCCCAGATTCCCGAGTACCACTTTCCCAGTTTAGAGATCAATAAAATCATAATTAGAGATCATAATGAGAGATAAACTCAACCCAGAAGGACAGATCGTAACTGGGGAAAGAAGGGCTTTCAAGTCAGAGCGATCTGCATTCAAATCCCAGCTCAATCTACTATCAGCGTGACCTTAAGCCATTTACCGGGTCAGTCAACCAAATTTACTGAGTGCCTCTGTGCACTGACACTGTTTTAGACAATGGGACTATGTCAGTGAATAAGGCAGTCAGAATTTGTCCTCAAGGTATATGTAATTTTAGAGCTTATCTCAAGCTGCTCTCAGGAAGGCCATTGATAGAATAAGAGTCGGAATACCTGGGTTCAAATCCTGTCTCTACCACTATCTAGCTATGCCACTTAAGCAATGAATGGTAATAGGACCAGCTGCGTGCGGATGGTGGCAAGACTTCCACCACGCACCCGTGCATGACTTTGTGTCATGTGTCATGTGGAAAGGACAGCTCTTTGGACAGATGAGTCATGTGCACATCCTTGGCTGGGCACCTTGGACAAATACACATAAAGCCTCTAGAACAGTGCCTAGCACATAGTAAGTGTTCAGTAAACAGTAGCTTTTTTATTGTAGGTGTGTAATGAGAATATAACGTAAGCAAGATTCGGACAGTATATAGTTGATGTTCAATAGCTGTTAGTTCCCTTCCTCTTAGACCATGGAGAAATAGTAAACATAGGTCACAACAAAGCGTAGGTGATAGGCAATCATTAGCACCTTGTCTCTCCTTCTGCATATGCAGGAAATAATCTGACCTTTAAAAAAAAAAAAAAAAGAATTAAAAAAAAGTAAAGAACCCCAGGGTGGCAATCAGAAGACTTGGGTTCTCGCCCCAGCTTACCCATCACTTGTTTGCCTCTAATTGCCCAGCCGACCTTCATCAAACCTCATTTCTCTCGAGTGTAAATGAGATGAGGGTGTGGGCTGGCCTAGGTCATGTGCTGGTTGTTATCACATGAATGTATTTCATTGTAACAAGTCCTTACTTTGCCTAGTGTGTGTATAGACATATAGGGGTATGAGCCAGACTCTGGCAAGTGGTGAGTGGGTGAGCAAGTCTTAGAGGGACTTTCTGTTCCAACGTGCTTGATTATAAAGCGCTAATTGAGATGACAGGACTTGCCCAGGATCACATAGTGGGGTCAGCTCTGGATGGCCTCAAATGACCTTTAACTTAAGAGAACCATGGGGAGCACCAGCTAGAGAGCCTGGGGTTAAGCAGATGGCTTGGACTTGTGAGATTCTGTTTCATATTCTAGGCATGCTTGGGCCAACTGGGTGACAGTGGCTTTATCACTTCTGGCTAATTTGGTCTAAGATTCCATGCAGCTCAGATATTCTATCAGTCAATGAGAAATAGCTTCTATTTCTCATCGCCTTTGCCAGTTAGAACAAGACTATTCAAATTCCCATTCAGGCACATGAAAGAGGCATTCTTTCTCTCAATTTGGGGAAGGCAAAGTGGTTTCTAAGCAGTTGGTGATTTTGGCCCTTCCGCAAGCGCATTTCAGAAAATCCTTTTTTGTTTTCCCTCCTTAACGCTATCTGTCTATAAAACAGCTAATAAAAATCACCACTTATTAAATGTTTGCTGTGGGTCAGGAAATGGGCTGAAATATACTTAGATTGAATATCTCGCTCAATCCTTACAACCAGCCCATGAGGCAGGTATTACTGTTATTTTATAGGCAAAGAAATTTGAAATTCAGAGAGGCAGAGTAACCTGCTGGCGGTCACGCAGCTGTTAAGTAGGTGATGGAGTCTGAGGATCAACTCTGGCCTCTTTCCTCTGCAGAGTCCTGCATGTATTAATGAGCCCTTGCCATGTGGCCTTACATGAGTGGCTTCTCTGTTGTTGTTGCTTAATATTCTGGGTCAATTAATGTTCCAAATATTTACTAAAAATCCACCATGTGCAAAGGAAGGCTCTTTACTGGTGTATATGTGATCTGTTACTATGTTACTGGAGCTGCATAATTATGTATTTATGGGTGCTGTTCAGGCAGCATTTAAAAAAGTCAATACCATTTATTCCTTATTGAGGGCCTGTGTAAGTTACATTTATCGGTCAAATAGTCCTGTGTTCTACTGCAGGATCTCGTGGAAGCCTCACAATAGTCTAGGAGATTGGTCCTTTTGTTTTCGCCACCTCCGGAGAAGGGATGTGAGGCACAGAGCAGGGACTGGTGTTCAGCCCACAGCTGGCAAGTGGGAGAGCCAGGCACTGTCCCAGGTGAGAATGCATGTCCTCTGTTTCCTCTGATTGCCCCGAAAGGGCCCAGTGCTCTGCATAAGGTCTGAACTTAATATAAGCGTATGGCTTGATTAGACTCTGGCAGGGTTGACTGTGAACCGCAGGATGGGTGGTTTTCTTCCTCTTGCCCCGGGCAGGTGGGAACCAGCTGGAGGGCTCTGTCAAGTCAAATAGTGCAGGTGGCTGGGGTGGGGGGCTGGGATTCACCTATCTGCCTGCCCCGAACTGGTGCAAGAGGGATCCAATTTCTAAACCCTTCCTTTCCCCCACATGGCTGTGAGTCACTCTGTGTCGCATGAGGGTTCCCACGGTGTCTGCGTCTGCTGCCCCTTTAAGACACTAAGAGGTGAGCCAGGGGCGTACCCTGTTCAGCCCTCCTTTTGAGAGCCAGTGTTGGAAAACCACTCGTTTCTGAGGGCTTGACGACTGGATGCGGAGCACTACGTCCTGGACCGTTTCGGGGCAGTCAGAGGAAACAGAGGACATGCATTCTTCTGGAGCCATCTAGTTCAAGTGGCTATTGGGAAACTGAGCTCCAGCGTGAGCTGGGAAGCAGGGAGTGTCCAGGAATAGAATGGGACATTGCAAATGAGCCGTGAAAAACAAGCCCAGGCCCCGCTCAGCCGCCTGGGCCCAGATGTGCTCCCGCAGACATTTGGCAGAACATGGGTATAGATGCCGCCTGGATAAGCCGGGCGTCTCCAAGGTCCTGGGTACAGCTTGGCTGTAGTGTTTAGCTTTAGATTCTGAAAAACTCAGCCGGGATAGCAAAGGGTGCAGAAGCTTGAGGCTCATCTATAGCCCCACTGGCTTCAACTCAAGAGAATATTTTTCCAATTGGCTGCTTCCTGCCGAAACCTAGCACAGTATTGTAGACCTACAGGTTTCCTTGTTGATTGCCAATTCTTTTAGGAACAAATTTGCATTTATTTGGAAACTACGTTCTCTCTTATTTCTCCATCCTGTCTTGTCCCCTCTTTTTTTCTCTCCTCTCCTGCTCTCCTAAGTACGACACAGTAGTTATAAGCTCGGGCTGTGGAACCTAAGAGAAATGAGTATGAATTCTGGCTCTCCTTTTTAGAGTATGTGAACTCGAGAAACTTACTTCTCTGAACGTTGGCTTTCTCTTTTGTAAAACAGGGATAATAGTAACACCTACCACACAGGGTTCAGAGGAAGATTCAGTTAGAAAATGCACAAAGATAACCGGCACAGTACTGAGTTACATAATACATAGGTAATAAATTACATAAACATAGATATATTTTTCTTATCCTTCCGTTTTCTTTTCTTCTCCTTTGCTCTCTTCTTTCCCTTCCTTATCCATCTGTGGCAGATTCCAAGGTCATCCCACCATCCCCCACATGAATGGGGTGCTCATGCCTTTGTGTAATATTCTTCCCTTGAGTGATTTATTTCTCAGAGAACATGGCAAAGGTGATGAGAAGTGACTACACAACTCTCTCATCTTGTTACAGATTCTGTCTTTTGCTGGCTGTGTTAATAGGTCCACACGGCAAGGAGCCGGGATAGTCACTGTTTAGGAGCTGAAGGCAGTATTTGGCCAATAGCTAGCAAGAAGCCTGGGCCCTTATTCTTAGAGCCACAGGAAATGAATTCCAACAACTTCAGTGAGCTTGGAAGTGGATCCTTCCTCAGTCAAACCTCCAGATGAGAACCCAGGCCTGGATGACCCGTTGGTTGCAAAGGATCCAGCTGGTTTTGCTGGGAGTGCTGACTTGCTGAAATGGTGAGGTAAGTGTGTATTTTTTTAAAAATATTTTATTTATTTATTTGAGAGAGAGGCATTGAGAGAGAGCATGAGCGAGGAGAAGGTCAGAGGGAGAAGCAGACTCCCCGTGGAGCTGGGAACCTGATGTGGGACTCAATCTGGGGACTCCAGGATCATGACCTGAGCGGAAGGCAGTTGCTTAACCAACAGAGCCACCCAGGCACCCCAGTAAGTGTATATTTTTATGCCTCTAAGTTGTGGGAATTTGTTAGCACAGAAATACATATTCTTCTGCAATTATTTCTCTCTTTACTACTTTACACCCTTCATAATTGCTATGTATTATGTCTTAAGTAGAAAATGTACTAGAACCACCTCGCTGAAATATTTAGGGTAAGACAATTTTGTCTTCAGATCAGAAGCAAAGACAAACAACAAACAAACCAAAAACAAAGAACAAATTGAATTGGGTTGAAAGGGCTCAAGTATCCTTAGAGAAAGACCTAAAGAAGCTGCACTTACGTTTATGGCATAATAAAAGTAGCAACTCTTTCCTTCTATATGGCTCTGCAGAGATTTCAGCAACTTCTCATCTTTCCTAAAATGATGCACCTATTTTTGGATATTTCAACAACTACTACATACAGAATGAAAAGTTTGAAAGAGACTCAAAAGACTTATTTTGGAGAGAATCTCAGTTGCTTTCAGATCCACTGTCTTTCTTGGATGGTGTGGAAGATAATGTTGGAAATGTCCAATTCCTAAATGATCTTATCACTTGTTTTTGCTCAGATTCTTTTTTCTTTTCTTTTTTTTTTTTTTTTTTTTTTTTTGAGAGAGAGCACAAGCAAGGGGAGTGGCAGGGAGAAGGAGAAGCAGACTCCTCACTGAGCAAAGATCCTGAAGCAGGCCTTAATCCCAGGACCTCGGGATCATGACTTGAGCTGAAGGCACATGCTTAACTGACTGAGCCACCCAGTTATTCCCTTTGCTCAAAATTCTTTAGCAGTCTCTCAATTACCTCCAAGACAGAGTTGTTACTCCTTAGCATGGCTTAAAGGCTGTGGTTAACTTCTTCAGCTTCACTGGTCCTCTTTCTTCTTCTGATGTTCTGACTTTCCTCACTTCAGAACCTTTGCACATGCTGTCCGTTGCTCTGCTCTCACCCATCTTTCAGGTGCCAGCTGACATGTCATTCATTCTGAAAAGGCTCTCTTGACTTCTAAGCACAAGTCAGCTGCCTCCCCATGTGGCCTTTTACTTGTCAAATCGCAGCCCTTATTACAATGTCTCTCTCCCTCCAGCAGACCATGAGATCCTTAAGGGCAGGGTTCTGACTTGGTACCTCTTATACCCCACATGTCTAACTGTGTGCCTGGCAATATGAACAAAGCAGCAAACAGGACAAAGTCCCACCCCCATGGAGCTCAAACTAGGACTAGAGTACCAACCCCAACTCTACTTTGGCCTGACTTACCCTCAGCATCCCCCTACTAAGTAGACCAAATGACTTCCAGGATGCCAGACCATGAGTGGTAAAGATGATAGATGCGGCCTCTGTATATCCTGGGAAGGTACAAAAAATGTAGGAGCAACTGCAGAGAAGATGACTTTCTCTGGGGTGATGTGGCCTGCAGGTAATGGTGCTTCCTATGACGCTCGCTCCCTGAGGCTCCGGTTGGGAGAGGACTTCATGTGCAGTCCATTGCCCCTCCAATGGCTCTGGGTGGTCACTATTGATTGCTATGGGAATGGAACCTGGGAGCCTAATTTACAGGGAGCAGGTCAAGTATCATGGTGGGCAGTGGTGGTGGAGGGGGCGGTCTGCATCCTTCTAATGCCTTGCTTCTGCACTCCCTCCTTCAGGAGGCAGCAAACCAGTTTGTCCTGAAGAGTAGAAACAAAGTCTCTGCTATTCTTTTTTTTTTTTAATTAGAGAGAGAGAGAGATCGAGAGATCACAAGTAGGCAGAGAGGCAGGCAGAGAGAGAGGGGGAAGCAGCCTCCCCACTGAGCAGAGAGCCCAATGCAGGGCTTGATCCCAGGACCCCGAGATCATTACCTGAGCTGAAGGCAGAGGCTCAACCCACTGAGCCATGCAGGTGCCCCGAGCCTCTGCTATTCTGATGGGATGCTGAAATATACTTTGCCCTCTCCACCTACTACATATAGTTAAGAACATGACTGTTCTTTTTTCTCTTCTTTCTTTCACCTCTCTCTTTCTCTCTCCCTCCTTCCCTCTTCTTTTTTTATTATTAGGTTTATTTTATTTTTTTGCAGATGGACTGATACAAGATTAAGTTAAACAGCATTCTCAGGGTCATCAGATAATGAGCGGTACAGTAAGGACTTGAATGAAATTTATCTGGTTCTAAATCCAAAATAATACAGTCTGTAAGGACAGATCTTTTCCACTCCTCTCTGGGTCACCTTGGCCCTATCTCCTCCTCTTTAAAATGAGAATGATATCACATCAACCTCATCAACCTAATGAAATGAGCTAGTCCATATATAATGCTCAGAGCTCAGTAAATATTTAAAATTGTTAGGTGTTATCATTATTACTTCCTGACTATTCCAAACCTCATGTTTCATCTTAAGTCTTCACCTTCAGGATTGATCTTAGTCTGGCCGTTCCAGAGTTGATGGTCTTGTTATCAACACTCTGCAGGGGTCAGCTAGGACCATGCAATTTGTGCTCACCTTAACACCTAGCACATAGCTGGCCACAGCAGGCCTTGCCGACAGACAGAACGAACTGAACTCCCTTCCTTCTGATTTTGGCTTGGATGCCTTATATTCCTGCTTGGCTTCCCTTGCCCTAGAAAACAACACAGTATTGAGGAATAAGCACAGGTTCTACGGACATCTGCCAGCTAAGAGACTTGGGAAAAATAACCTACCTCTTCTAAGCTCGACTTTCTACACCAGTCAAGTGGAAATAATAACCCCCACCTTGTACGGTCACTGTGAAGGTGAAATGACATATGCGAGGAGAACTGCCTGTGCTGATCCTTTCTCCTCTTCCCTCAACCATCTCCTGCGACTAAGCAGTCACCTTCCAATGCCTGGATCCAGGGTGAAGGAGAGAAGCAGACTATTGTTTATTGGCTTGTTGCTTCATTTACTTCCAAACCAATAAAGCCTGCTCATCAGCTTTTGGCAGGTAGGAAAAGTTTCCAAGCCCAAGGGCTCGGTTTGTAAATGGAACAAATATGGCTTCTTGCAGAGCTGTCAAGTTCAGACGCAGCCATGCAGGTAATATTCATACATTGTGTAGGGCTGGATTTCTAAGATCTTACAAGAGAAAATAGCCCCGGTGTAAGGAGAACCAGCCCAATGCAGAGGAAACCTCAAGGGTAGAGACTGGGTTTAGAAATCCTTGGAACCATGTTCCCATTAATATTCCTTATGACTCAAAAATGACTCAAAGTTTCATAAAGAGGTTGCTTTTCTCCCCTTCTTTTCTAACACTCTGAGAAGAGTATGGAGATTAAAATTGTATTGTAATCATGTCAGTAAAAACTGCATGTTCATTAATTATCGGAACATCTTCTGATATACACCACATCTATAAAGTTCACTTCCCTCTTTTTTTTAAGAAAGATTTTATTTATAGATTTGACAGAGATCACAAGTAGGCAGAGAGGCAGGCAGAGAGAGAGGGGAAGCAGGCTCCCTGCTGAGCAGAGAGCCTGATGTGGGGCTTGATCCCAGGATCCTAAGATCATGACCTGAGCCGAAGGCAGAGGCTTAAACAACTGAGCCACCCAGGCGCCCCAAATTCACTTCCCTCTTTAAAAAAAAATGCTCGAAGCTCTAAACTCATGTAGTTCCCAGTGGGCTGGGAAAACTGAAAGGATATTTGTCTTTTTTATATCTTTTATCTTTTCAGTTTACTAGGGTAAGATGGGGCCCAGTCAACACCTAGTAGGAAAGGAAAGCAGATACAGCATTGTGGTCAAAAGTACTGGTTTGGGTCCAGATTTTTACCAAGTACCAGCGCCAGCTCTTACTGGCAGCAGGAATCTGGGCAACCAAGGCCATTGAATGTTCCTGAGTCTCGGTTTCCTAGAATCTAAAATGCAGCGATGATGGTACATCTGCCAAAGGTTTCTGTGAGGATTAAATGGTTTAATGCATGTAAAGGCAGTATGAGTAAGGGCGTGGTTACAATGAGCCATTATTATTACATGGCAATATGAACAGATTTCTTTGGCACCCGAATCTCTTCTTTCTTGGTCAAGCCGAAAATGTTCGGATTACAGGGGGTGGGGAGAGAATAACAGAGTATGTGTTCATGACATGCAATGCCACTGCCTAACCTTGGTCATCCAGAATTCTAGGAAACACACACCCATGTTAGACTATACAGTGACACCCCAGCCTGACATACTTGGTCTACTTTGCTGACTCATGCTTGGGGTCCCCCTTATTTTAGCCTGCTTTGCCCTCTCACTTCTGTAGCTGTTTCATCCATAGGTAGAGAACCAGAGGTATTGGATTCTGCCCTTTGTGCCTTTTCTATCACCACTCAGTGACACAGGGGAACCTGGAGTCTGCCTATCCCAACATGGCCACAGTGAAGATCTTCTGTTTCTCCCCTCCCTTTCTTCATCTCCTCCCACTTCCCACCAATTCCCCTTTGAATTCCCATTGCACTGTCAGCCCTACTTGATGGTGACATTCAACCCTGAGTGTTTTTCTCTAATTTTTCCATAAATAAGCCTTTCTTCTATCAGAATTTTAAATTCAAAAGCACGAGTTCTAACTTCTACATCTTCATAACCTCCATGGGGTCTAGCCCTCACTGTGATTCTTTTCACATTGTAAATTTTTAATAAACACTTGATGGCTTGATTTATTTTCTTGGAGAGAGATATATATACACAAGTGCAAATATTTACATTTATATGTATATATATACAATACATATATGTATGTATACAATATGTATGTGTATATGTATATATTTACACACCCTTGCTAATGAGTCCTTGAAATTAAGTATGTTCTAGCCTGGGTAGGTTATTTGGCTAGACCTGAGAAGCAAATTCAGGTACCTGTATGTTGCTTCTAACAGTACTTTAAAATGTGTCATTAAAATGTAAAAGAGAAATATATCTTCTCTATAAACAATCTAGGGACTCCTGGGTGGCTCGTTGGTTAAGTGTCTGCCTTTGGCTCAGGTCATGATCCCCGGGTCCTGGGATGGAGCCCCGCATCAGGCTGTCTGCTCAGCAGAGAGACGGTTTCTCTCTCTCTCTCTCTCTCTCTCTTCCCCTCTCTCCCACTTGTGTGTGCACTCTCTCTCTCTCTCTCTGGTTACAGCATTAGGGGGGAAAAAAAAGAAATCTAGGTACTATAAAATGTATAAAGAAAACATAGCTCCCCTTTTTCTCTCTCCTCATTCCTACTTCCTGGTCAAGACAACTTCTATCTGCAGTCTGATGTTTAAGATTCTAGACTTTCCCTACCCAATACGGTAGCCACTAGCTACACGTGAGTATAAAGCACTTAAAATGTGCCTAGTCAAATTATAATGTGCTGTAAGTGAAAAATACACACTGGATTTCAGAAACTTAGTATGAAGAAAGAATGTAAAATATCTCAATAACTCTTATTTCGATTTACATGTTGAAATGAGAATATTTTGATGTATTGGGCCAAATAAAAATACATATATATTTTTTATTTTAGAGACAGAGTGTGTACACGTGCAGAGGGTAGGGGCAGAGGGAGAGGGAGAAAAAGTCTTAAGAAGATTCTGTGCTCAGCGCAGGGTCCAACATGGGACTAGATCTCACTAGGGCTGAGACCATGGCCTGAGCTGAAACCAGGAGTCAGATGCTTAACGGGTGTGCCACTGAAGTGCTCCCAAATAAAAAAATATTTTTAAGATACATTTCACCTTTCTCTTGACTTATATAATGTGGCTACTAAAAATTTTAAATTACATATGTAGCTCACGTGACATTTATACTGGAAAATGATGTTCTAGATTTATTGCTGTGCATATACAAACTTGCATATATGCACAAACACATACAAAACATAATTTTTAACAAAAAAGCACACATAAATATGTTTGGCAAGTTGCTTTTTTCATTTCATGGTACTTTATGGACATGTTTTATTAGCATACATAGAGCTTCCTTGCTTTTAAAAATGGGTATAATAATCTTTTATATATATATATATATATCTTTGTTTATTTAATTAATGAGGTTTGGTGTTGTTTCCATTGTTTTATTTTTTTTTAAGATTATTTTGTTTACTTATGTGTGAGAGAGTGAGCAAGCAAGCAGGGGGAGGAACAGACTCTGTGCTGAGCACAGAGCCCAACACAGGGTTCAATCCCATGACCTGAGATCATGACCTGAGCTAAAATCAAGAGTCGGATGCTCAACTGACTGAGGCATCCAGGCACCCCTCCAAGTGTTTTCTTTTATAAACAATGATGCAATGTTTAAGAATCTGTGCACGAATACTGTTAAGCACTATGTTAGTATTTCCCAAGTGAGATTATTAAATTAGTAAGTACATGCATCTTAAATGTTGATAGATTAGGCCAAATTTTATCATTTTGGAGGGTCATAGACTTTTTGACAATCTGAGGAAGGCTATGGGCTTTCTCCTCAGGAAATATCACAGAGGCAAACATTCATACTGTTTTTTATACAGTGTCAGGAATTCATGGATTCCCTGAAATCAGAGTTAAAAGGTACATTTCTAGGGAAATAATCCACCATAAATTCAGCTTCCAAATGTCCTCATTGTTGACTACAAAAGAGAGAGAGAGAGAGAAAGAGAGAGAGCCACAAAGTTGTCTACAGATAATTCTACATAGTGCTCAAGACTCTGCATCTGGCATTAGACCGACCTGAATTCAAATCCCCCCTCTACCACTTATAATCTCTGTAACCACAGGAACATTCCACAAACTCAATGGGGGTCAGCTTCTTCCTCCACAAAGCAGTGGAATAATGCCTACCTATGGGGTCTGGCACTTGGCGTGTACTAAATAAATATTACTCTGTTTTGAGCACTTCTGCTCAATGACTTGATCTTGTGGCATCTTCGTTCCTCTGACAGAGCCAACAGACTGCTGTCAGTGCCCAGCCGCTGATCAGTGACTGACTTGGCCGTAAGTCCTCAAAGGGCAAATCCAGAGAGTCAACAGATACCAAGCCGAGTCTCCAAGGTGGATCTCAAATATGTCCCTTCTCTCTACCTCACTTCCACTACCATCTCCCTCGGCCACGTTCTCCTAATAGGTCTTCCTGTTGCCACTTTGCCCTCGCCCAATGGTTCTCACCAAGGCAGCCAGAATGATCTTTAGAAAATGTAAACTGTATTATCCTGTTTTCATCTAAAACACCAGTGGCTTCCCATTGTCCTTAAAATCTGACTGGGTCCCTGCCTCCCCCTTCCCTCCCCTATGATTCCTTTCTCCTTCTTTCCAAGGCCTGTGTCTTGTCCTCTAGCAGTTCATTCTGCCCTCCTCAGGACTTTTGCACAAGCCATTGCCTTTGTCTCAAATACCCTTGCTCACCTCTTCATTGGCTCATCCTGACTTACCCTTTACTTTCTCAGGAAGTACCTTTTTGGTCACTGATACTCATTTTAACTTTGTCTCCCTTCTCAAATATCACCCAAAATATCCTTCCTCACGAGGAAGCCACAGCTTTCAAGGCTTTTCCTTGTTAGGACCAACTGCACTTTAAGTCACACCTTAAAATTATGTAATTATTTGTGTTTCACTACCTAACACTAGACTGAATGCTCCATAAGAGGAAACTGCATGTACACTTTTCTCCACTGTGTCTCCCCCTGAGCCTGGCAATCTGTCTGCCATATGGTGGTGGCTCATAAATAAATATTTGTTGAAAGGATGAATGATACTTAGAGTAGTTCATGTAAATACTGACGATATTAGTTCTTTTCAGCTTTAAAAACCCCACAGTGCCCAGTCTAATAATGCTCTCTGGGCAAAAGACAATGTTTGTTGAAATGATTACAGTTGAAATTCAACTTTTTCTTCTCTTAATTTAACAGAAGACTGCCATCACTCTTGTCCAAAATGATGATGGCCTGGGGTCTCCAGGCTCAGCTGGTTGGGCATCTGCCTTCAGCTCAGGTCATGATCCCGGGGTTTTGGGATCGAGCCCCACAACGGGCTCCCTCCTCAGCGGGAAGTCTGCTTCTCCCTCTGCCCCAAGCCCTGCTCATGCTCTCTCTTTCTCTAGTGAATAAAATCTCTTAAAAAATGATGGTGGCTCTAGATAGTAAAATGAAGATTGCTCAGAACAGTTTTTCAGTGATTTTTAACACAGCGTGTCAACTGACTATTGACTGTGGGGCTAATATAACCCCAGATGAACAAGTGAGCACACATCAGTTTTCACTTGATGACTACTTACAGAATCAGACATGGCCTGAGGGTAAACACCACCCATAAAACTGGGCAGTGCCATTTCTCGGAGAAAAACTGACAACTACAAATAGCTGAGCTAGGGTTCTTGCAGTTTTGGCTTTCTGAACAGCTCTGTCAGAAAGAACAAGTCCTCCAAAAGGAGTCTACTATTTCATGTTAACTATCCTCAGAACACACAAGAGAATGTTTTTCAATGGGAGCATTTTGCATGAAAACTAAGCGGAGCCCTGAGATGGATCACTGAAGGATCCACAGCCCAAAGGGACAAGGGCAAGTCCACAGTCTGCTTACTTCTTTCTCTGTGAGCAGAACTTAATTAAAACTGCAGTTTTTTGGGATGTTCTGGTGATATGGAGATGCTACAGCACAAAACCCAGGGGGAACTCCAAGGAATCCGAGAGCTGGGGAGTGAGTGACAGGGTTGAGGATCACCTGACAACATTTAATCCAGCTCCCCGTCTTCAGAAACCTAGGAAGAAGTTACAAGGGATGGTAGGAGGGGTTCTGGTACTTAATCAGCCTGAGAGGAGGGTAGGTTTTCAGTACATTAGAACAAATTCTCTTCGGCAGAAATGTAAATGTATTATGTACTATCTGTTCTCAGGGTGGTTATGACACCTTGTAGTATTACACTCTTGGTTGCTCACTCAGCTCATCTTAATGCCTTCATTCTTTAGAGTTCTTCCTTATTGGGATAAGGGGAAGGTTCTTGCCAGCCTACAACCAACTCTCAGCTGTAATGACACAGTCATTCATGTATCCATCTACCCATCCGTCCATGCATCCAGTATTTATTTTGTGCAAGACATAGAAAAAGGAAGAGTTGAACATTGCAGACTCCCTGCCCACTAGGAACTGAGTCCTGGAGGAGAAAGAGACAAGGAATACTCAGCCTCTTTTCTTCCTCCTTCTCTTGCCCCCCAGTCTGTTTCTTTTTAAAGTATTTTCTGAGTTTTATTTTTTTAGATTTATTTATTTATTTATTTATTTATTTGACAGACAGAGATCACAAGTAGGCAGAGAGGCAGGCAGAAGGAGAGGGGGGAAGCAGGCTCCCTGCTGAGCAGAGAGCCTGATGCGGGGCTCGATCCCAGGACCCTGAGACCATGACCTGAGCTGAAGGCAGAGGCTTAACCCACTGAGCCACCCAGGCGCCCATTTTCTGAGTTTTAATCTGGTGGTGCGGGAGGCAGTGGGCCTAAGGCAAAACCACGCATATATAATACACATAGTATAAATACACATAAAGGTGGGGCAAGGTAGTGCCAGCTGGGTCAGGATACAGGAGCAGAAGAGGGAGACAGAATCTCATGGGGACCAACCAAGAAGATTTTCCAAAGAGGCAGCATTTGAACAGGACCTTAAAAAGTTTGAGCAGGATTTTAATAGGTTATTTTGTGTGGTGGTGAAAAGATTAGATGGAAAATGATAGGGTTCAGGGAAATAATAAGGTGTTGAGCGGGGTACTTTGAATTTTAGCTCCCTTTTGCTTTTAACTGCTGTGCATGAAAGTTAATAATCCTAAAAACATACCCAGGATTTAAATGTGTTCTTACTGAGACATTCGTCTGCACAGACTCTCTTCCTCTTGTGAACCACCTCACCTTTATTCCCTAGTAATTCTGCTCAGTCCCTGTGTTGCCAGAGGGCTGACACTGTCTGCCCTCTGGCTTCAGGGTTGGCTGTGGGACCTCGTCCTGACCAGTCAGAGTATTCTTTCTATCCTCTTCACTGTAATTGCTCAGAAAGACACATGGGACCCAAGGTGAGCTAATTGGAATCTTCCTGGTAGAGCTGTCATGGAAGAAGATACCCTCCATTTCTCTAAGATTAAGAGCTTTAGCAATGATGAGAGTTGCCTGCCAGTATTTTCCTCCTGAAAAGAACTTCCCTGAGAATAAAGAAAGCAGTAGCAGGCAGAGGTGAGAGGGAGAGAGAGAGAGAATTCAGATCACTGTGAACTTATATACCCTACCATGCTGGAGAGCCACTCATCAGATCTCCATGAAACCACCAATCCTCCAGTCACCCTCTCCCATTTTTTATTCAAGTCAGTTTGGCAAGGAATTTTGCAAATTACAACTGAAAAAGTCCTCACATATAGAGCTGATAAACTGTGTTGATGCAAAGGAAATTTCCTTGGAGACACTGGTCTAAACAGTATCAATAAAAATCAACATCAGGTTAACACCTCTGGTTTGGCCAACTTCACTTTCTTGCTGAACTGACAGCTGCAGTCAGCAACTTCAGTTTAAAAAGACAACACCAGGGGTACCTGGGTGGCTCAGTGGGTTAAGCCTCTGCTTTCGGCTCAGGTCATGATCTCAGGGTCCTGGGATCGAGCCCCACATTGGGCTCTCTGCTTAGCAGGGAGCCTGCTTCCCCCCACCCCCGCCTGCCTCTCTGCCTACTTATGATCTCTGTCAAATAAATAAATAAAATCTTAAAAAAAAAAGAAGCTTCCCATCTAAAAAAAAAAAAAAAGAAGAAGAAGAAGTCAACACCACTGTGGTTACAGTACATGCCCCCAACTGGATGCCCAGACCCCTTTTTTAGACCAGAGCTAAAAAAATCCTTTTAACCATTCGTCACAATGATTATTTACTATATTTTATGTATTTCAGTCCTTTCATTCCAAAGAATCTTGCTGCGTTGGTGGTATAGTGGTGAGCATAGCTGCCTTCCAAAGAATCTTGCAGTAGTTCCCTATCTGCACCCAGAATACTGAATGTTACTCCATCCACTATGGCCATATTCTCTCTCTGTGAATCTCTCCCTTCCCCCAGGCCAGAAAGAGGCAGGAGTAGTCTTGAGATGAGTCGAATAATGTGCTTTCCAGAGAAATGAGTAAACTCTTCGACTCAACACATCCTTAATTTTACTACCAAATTAGGGAGACTGTCACAAATGATATCTAAAGATGACCCCCTCGGGATTTTTCCCCACTACAAACTCTTTTGTTAAAAAAGAAAAGAAAAGGATGTTTGCAGGAGAGTAATGGCTCCTAAAAAAATCCTCCTGTCTTCAAAAATGATACCAGTTTGCCCTCTTCATTTTATCTCCCCGGGCAACTTTGCAAGAGTCAAGGCTGGGTGGTGCTCACCCTAGGAGTATGTGTTAGCAAAGCTAATTTCAGCATCTGTATAAAAATTTCCATCAGCTTCTTGCTGCTATCAAATATCACACTACCTGTGAAAGCTCTTTGAGGGATTGCATTTTAACTTCCTGCCCTGTTTTCAATGAAACTGAGAATTGTATTTGCCATCTGCCTTGCCTACTGGGTTCCTTTTGATCCCGCTTGTTGACCCTGCTATGTACCTTTAAGTGCCAATGGCAATTTTACATCCTGTTAATATTCTTCCTAGGTAAGAATCTCATTTTCTGTTTCAGCAGACTTGCATTGGTAAAACTGCCAGACTTCCATTTATCAGAAGTACTATGTCCCTTCCCCCTAGTCCGAGGAAGAAATTAGACAGCCATAAATGTTAGACCAAGTGAGGTAGGTCCACGTGGCCATCTTAAACAAAAACTCAGGGAACAAATCTTTCGGATGGAGGGAAATGAAGAGGACACATGATTCCATCTTAGCCTTGTCAGGATCAGACACAAAGGAGCCTTAAGATTTAGAATCAGGCCTTACTTTTCAAAGTTTCTGGGTCCTTTTTCAGTCTGACAGGTACGTACAGAACTAGGTGATGCAAAGACTTTGCTTCTCTCCTGGAGTTGTGGAGATGGAATAGTTGTAAATCTGAGCTGTTGTGGTGTTTCTTACCGCACATACTCAGGATTCCTTCAAATGCCCTGCATCTGAACCCCCTTTCCATGTTTGGGAACTCACCTACATTGTACATCTTCGTGGGGGGCAGGAAGTGCCTCAAAATTAACAAGTTCAGATGCCAGCTTTATCAGGATGGCTTGCAGTCAGGGATTAGGTCTTGTCAACTGGAGAGACCTGACTTGAATTTCAGACTGGGAGCTAGTGACACAAAGAGGGGACCAAGGCAGACTCTCCTCCACTTGGTGGGAAGGTGGCAGAGTTGGCTAATGCTAGGGTGACCTCCACTTACAGCAGTCGGAGGAGGGGCCAGGGCAAGGTGGCCTCAAATCAGGCTCTGCGGCCCTCCTAGGAGTTCTGGGAACTACCTCACATTCTTTTTTATGAATCCTGTCTCTTCAATCTTGTTTTTGCAGTAGAGTCTATTGTTTGTAACTAAGAACCCAGGAGGACGCACCTTCTTTGACACGCATCATGGAAAATGTCATTTACAATCGGAGTGAATGATGCCAATACACAGAAAAAACTGGAGTCAAGACATGGGAAAGTGATCTGACAGGACAATCTGGGTCCTTAAGAGGCCCCAAGGTTGCCGCTTTTGGAGCTGACCAAGTCCCACTTTTGTCTGGGGTAGCCCGACGTGGGTTTCTGTGCCTTGAAATTGAAAGAGTTCTGCAAACACAGATGATAGCAAATTAATATTATATATGGGAGGCTCAAACATAGTCCTCTCCTGTGACCCAGGAATCACTTTTCTATTCTTTGGAGGTAATTTAAAATGTTGAAAAGCAACACCAAAATCGCTGGAGTGAGGCCAATGGCTGCCTACAAAAGTGCTTGTGGATAACAATATCCATGATGTTGAAAGCACTTGTGGCTAATTCCATGCTCAGCGTTTTCAGACCTTTTGCTCTTCATTTGAAACACAGTTTCATTGCCACTTAGTTTTAGTCTATGTCTCTCCGTTTAGCTCCTCCCTGTGCTGTCCTCTGAGTCTTTGGAAACTGCCTTTTGAGGCTCAAAACTGGCATAAGCTGTGAGACTGTGTAAATGGCTATTTGCCTCTCAGACCAAATTGCAGTTGGGCGCCGGAGGTCTGAAAGTGCCCTGAAGAGGCCACGTTGCAAAACACTACACGTGATCTGTGAATGTGTTCATGCTTCTAAAAATATTCTTTACGCCGAAATCTGCTTTGGAGGCCTCCGACCGAAGTCCAGCAAACTAATTACAATGGTCTGCGGAAGGTTCAAGGCTCTTTGGCGACACACCAAGCGCTCAGATTGAGATTCGCAAGACCTGGAGTTTGGTCCGTGTCGTCTATTCACCGTGGCCTTGGAAAGCCTGTTCTCACTAAGCCTTAGACTGCACGTGTGTGGAAGACATTGGGGAGATGTTTTTTTAGCCCTCTGTGGCTCTCAGCACCTATGCTTTATGATTCCTTATAAGGTAGCAGTTTTCAAAAAAGCCTGAGATGAACTCGGTTTAGGAGTGCCTTTACGCAGTACCCAGAGTCATGGGAGGAATTTGCCTGCATGAGTTCCGCTTAGAAGGAACCTGTCCCAGAGTCCTCGGAGTCGAGTCTCCTGAACCAGCTCCCAAGGCTGGGAGCCTGATTTGGCCCCAGTTCTTCTTCCAGCCGGAGGCACCTCGGGAGGTGGGCTGAAGTGATGCTGGACCTTGCTGACCCAGCTTTACAGCCTACTGTTTAATCTCAAGACCAAGCGCTGGATGTTGGTGTTATACGACTTCACTAGGAAGGAAACTGAGGCCCAGAAAGTCATAATGATAGTCAATAAATGAGAGGGCTGGGATTCAAACCCATGGCTTTTGGTTTTAATGCCTGTGATTCTTCTTTTTAAAGGTTTTTATTTATTTATTGGAGAGAGAGAGAGAGATCGAGAGAGCAGGAGTAGGGGACGGGGAGGGGGAGAAACAGACTCCCCGATGAGTAGGAAGCTTAACACAGGGCTTGATCCCAGGACCCTGGAATCATGACCTGAGCTGAAAGCAGATGCCCAACCAGCTGAGCCACCCAGGCGTCCCTAATGCCTGTGATTTTCTCTCTGCCTCACGGACATCCTACAAGTGAATACTGTTGAAATAAACAGTGACGTACACATTCAGAGAGCCATGTGGCCAAACCCCACCTCTCGGTTTTAATGCTACAATAGAGCTCCTTAAGATCACTTTGGCCAAATCCATCTTTGTCTCTTATTCTTGGTGTGACCTTCGGCAAGTTAATCTCCCGAACCTCAGTCTTCCCACTTGTAAAATGGGGAGGAAGGTAATACCTCATAAAGAGGTTGTAAGAGTTAAATGGAAGTGCTTAGCACAGCGAAGGTGAGTGACACAGAAAGAGGCCAAACTGCCGCAGGTTCTCCTGTTTCTGCTTCCAGATTTGCTCACATATCCATCCACTTGTCTCTATCACTGCCACCATCTTAGTCCAGGCACCCCAGACAGAAGACTAGAATTGATCTACTTCCATCCCTGTCCCCCAGATATTAACTTCCCACACAGCAGCCAAAGTATATATTAAACTGAGTATCAGGTCAGCTCTCATCCTGGATCTTTCTCATTCGAAGTAGGATCCAATCTCCCTTCATCACCATGGCACCTTGGTCCCTCTAGACCCTCCCCTGCAGCCGTTTTTCATACTGCTCACCTTACTGCTCCCCCCCAACTCTCCCCGACTCCCCACAGCTGTCTGGGTCTCTAGTCAGTTCCCCAGATTCTAAGCGCCCTCTGCCGTCTGGGCTCAGGGCTCAGGATGCTCTCCAGAGCTGCAATCCAGTTCTGTGCTCTTCACTCAGCTGGCTTCCTCTCATCCTTCTGGTCTCAGCAAAAATGCCTCCTCTTAGCAAGGTGTTCTCGGACTACTCTGGTCAGAAACCTTCCCTTTTACCCTCTATTTCAAACCTTTGTGTAGAGTTAGTTTATAGAGCAAATTTATCATGATTTGTGATTTTGGTAATTCAGTGTGTAAGTGTGATGCAGATGGTACTCAACCCACCTTTTTTCAGATACTTTTACCATTTCAATGCAATCCAGCCTGACTTCCAATAGCCGGCACCTGCAATTTTGTAGGAAGCCTCCCTTGAGCTTCTAGAATCTACTTCACTCCTTGGGGCATCTCTTAACCAATGACTAACAGGCACATGGGTATAAATACCCAAGATCTTTCACTTCTTGGCCAGGGTAATTCTGAGCTGCTTCCCAGAGCTTTTTTCCTAAAGGATGAAGTTCCAGTCACCCCCTGTGGTAACCAGCTTCATAACAACACCTTTACTAGCCACCATCCCTCCTTTGTATATCTCCACTCTCCTGCCAATGTCATTACACCTCCCAAATAATCTGTAAGCACTCAATCTTCGTGACAGGGTCTGATTCTGGGGGTACCAACTAAGACCACGGAGTTCTTGGTTCTTTTTATCTATCCCGGGAGAGTGTACATTATATGTCTATCTTGTTTATGGTCATACTGTAGTGCCTGGCTTAGTATCTGGCACCTAGCAAACACCCAATATATGTTTAGGTCATGAGTGCATACTAGGGGTATTATTACTGCAGTGCAGAATATCTTCCTTTTATGAGTTTATGCCAGCAGCCTACCATACACCCACAGAAATGTTAAATGTGCCTCCAAAACTTAGGGCCAAAGAAAAGGTACGTTCTCTGGTGTTTGCAAGAATAACGTTTCTGTTAAAGTGTTGCTTTAGCAATACTTGTTATACCTAGAGGTTCTTTACCGGGAAGAGATCCCAAGACAGATTCTCTAGGAGTCTGGCAATTCTTTCTGAAGCCACCCGAAACCCAGTGTATAAATACTTCAGAGATCTTTCAGAGGACAAAACTCTGTTATGCTTATTTGTGCATGGTTTAAACCGAAAGCAAGTGGACCCTGGACCGGGTGCTCTCAGAGAAATAAGATGAATACCGATGCAGAGAGACTGGCAACTATAATAGGGAAGAATAACAAAAATCATTCCCATGTATTCAGCAGGCATTCACGGACCAGTCCTTGAGCGTGTCATGTGTAGTATCTCATTTAATCCTCAGAGCCAACATACGTGGCTGGTAATGTTACTCCATTCTCAGAGGGAGAGATCAGGGCTCAGGGAGATTAAATGACTTGCGTAAGGTCTCACAGCTAACAAGAGGTAGAACTGGGATTTCTAATCAACTATTATGACTTCATGCTCCTGCTCTTTTTCTTCAATCTCACTCCCTGGATTAAGAATACTGAAAAACCGGGGCGCTTGGGTGGTTCAGTGGGTTAGAGCCTCTGCCTTTGGCTCCGGTCATGATCCCAGAGTCCTGGGATCCAACCGCGCGTCGGGCTCTCTGCTCCGCAGGGAGCCTGCTTCCCTTCCTCTCTCTGCCTACTTGTGATCTCTGTCTGTCAAATAAATAAATAAAATCTTAAAAAAAAAAAAGAATATTGAAAAACCAGCTCACTAGATGAACTAAGTGAAGTATTTCAGCCTGGAGAAGATAAGAAATAAGAATAAAATACACCTCTTCTAGCTGCCTTCACCAACCTGTAGTCCCTCATGGAAAGAAAGGACAGGTATGTTTTGTCGGCTCAGTTTCGGGAAGACTTTTCTAATACTGTTGTCAGAGGTGGAGGGAACAGAGTGCGTTCAGGCACAGAAGACTCCCCCATGCTGGAGATTTGAATGCACCAGTTCTGTGGCAAGTCTGAGAGGACTGAAGTGCAGGAGAGGTGGGTGGCTGGCTTGGAGGACATTGAAGATCTCTTTTAGACATGTGATTCTAGAATACAAAGGAATTAGAAGCCTCACTCAATCCCTGCACATATGGTTGGTATTATGTAGTTCTGGAATGACAAGTTTTACAAAGGTCACATGACCTGAGAGAAATTTACAAATGCCACATTAATACATTAAAGAAGGTATACGTTGTTTATACTCTTTGCATAAGAGAGGCAGAGCTAGTGTTGCTGCAAGGGTAACCAGCATAATGTCAAGAGTGGTCAAGAATGTGGGCTTGGAGTCAGTCTACATGAGTAACTTTGGGCAAGCTACTCAGTATTCCTGAACTTCCGTTTCCTTGTCTGTAAAACAGTGTTGCTCTGTGGATTTGAAATTTTGCAGGTCACGTATTTAGCATAGTCCCTTGAAGACTCTAAGGGCTCAAAACTGGTGGTACCTATTTTTCCAGAAACCTTTATTTCCGAAAAAACATTAAATCCAAATTCTTGTACATCCTTTTTATACTCTGTAAAATAAAAAAAGGACAAGTTTTACATTTGAGATGCTAGAATCTGGAGGTTCAGAGAATCTGGGACTTTCCTGTAACTGCAGTAGCTGTGAACATCTAATAAGGACTCGGATACATTTCATGTCACATGGCTGGTTTTTCGGCTAAGGTAGGATTAGAAGCTGACTTTCCTGAATTTCAGGCTCTTTTTGTCCGCACGTATAATGGACCACTTTGCCTATCCAGATGACAGGTTTCCAAGAGGAATGGAACCTAAATATTTTGTTCTGACTCTGTTTACATTTCTAGGCAAAGGAGAGCAGTTCTGGATCAGAGCTTGTTATAACTCCTGATAACGTTATCTTCCCAAATTCTGCCCCTTGTGGACTTGGCCCCTTGATTAGTTTGCTTCCCTTTCCTCTTTGTCCCTCCCTGGTTTCTGTTACCCCAGTGTAGATCACAGAGGCAAACTTTCCTGCCTTTCTCTTCTCTAACCTCCTCTTTTCTCTGACTCCATTCCCCCTGTCTCATTTCCCTATTCATCTAAACTCATTGCTACTACTTAAAACCTTAAGTTTCTGACCAAGTGGCACCCAGTCAAGACAGGGCATGTCATTAGTGTGGAACTGGGCTGGCCACAGATGACATTATACTCTGGAAGCTTATCAGCAACATTAGAATGGTACTCTTGGTGCCAACAGTTCCCACCCAGCAATGGTAGTTACTGCAGTGCTCCGTGGAACTCCAAGGGAACTACCATGCTTATCTTGGTCCCCTGGACTGATCTGGTTAAGAGCCCAGTCCTTGGAAGCAGGTAGACCCGGTTCCCATCCTGGTTCTGACACTTCCTAGCCACTTTTCTAAAGTGAGAAAATATCACAGACCTCCACGGGTTATTTGGAGGATTTAAGGAAAACCATGGTTATCTCGCACAGTGTCTGGCACCCGGTGTGAACTACGTGATGGCCGTTGGCTAAGGTGCTGACTGATAACCACGTCCCCGTCCTGTCTGGCTTCTCTCCTTCCTGGTCCCTCCCTCCTTGCCCAAGCAATCGGGTCAAACAATGCGCAGGATGAGGTCTACTTGCTTTGCTGGGCCTTGGCATAACCACTAGAATGGCGAAGATAGGATACCCAGAACGTATCTCAACCACAAAATTTTACAACGATGAAAATGAAATCCTAGTGTTTCAAAATCTTCAGAAAAGAAGAAGATGGGAAATGTCCTTTCTGTTCAAAGGCAGGTTTCTGTGTCCCAGGTCTTTCTATGATCTCTCAGGAGGAAGAGAACACGGCCACCTCCCTCCACTCTTCACTCACCCTATTCCCCCTGCCTTCAAGCATGGAACCAGTCCACATGGATTTCCCTGATGTGCGGGAATTTACCACTCCGAGGGGAAATCTGAGAGCCAGGAAAGGAGTTTTCTCTTCTGCCCCTCCTTTTCTCACCATTCCTGTTTATTAAGCAGAAGTCCCAAATGAGATTTAGGGCAGCCTTGCCTTTCTCAGATCCATGCAGCTTGTTAGTATCAGCAACAGCCCTCCTGAACACAGCTCTGCAGAGTTCTATTCTTGCCCCATGCCCACTGATTCTGCTGCATTGCCTTGGCAACCAATTAAAATACTTCTATGTGTGCATCGATATCATCCTTCATTCTGCAGATCCAGGGCACCCTGCTCAGAGGGTTGTGGCATGTCAGGCAGTTGGTGTTCTCTCTGGCTCCATCCTGGTCTGACTTCTTTTTCACCTCCCAATTACCTCTGAATCCCCTGTAAGCACCTACGTGCCATTCCTAACACACCTGGCTTGATATCAAGAAACACCCTTGTCAACAAGACAGGGGCTGGAAGGGATCCTGGAAACAAAATGGCTGGTATATCCCCTTTCCCTCTAGCCTCAGGGGAAGATATCAGGAGCTCCGGAGCCATGAAGCTGCTGAGTCTAAATGCAGTTTCTTACAACAAGGCAAGCAGCACGCGTTCAGTCATTAAATATTTACTGAAAGCTGTTTGCATTTCAGCCAGTCTGCTAGGGACAGAGTAGACCAGACACCTCCTTAACCTTATGGAGCTTATAGTTCAGTAGGAGAGAGAAGTGAGTGGAAAATGCTACACCGTCTGATGCGTGCTGTGGAAGCCAGAGGAACTGGGGCCTCTGGGAACTTGAGGAGGAACCTATGGCCAGATTAGGATTTGGAAAGAGGGCTGACTTCCCAGAGGAGTGAAGGTTACACTGAGACCTAAGCATGGGCTGCAGTGCCCACGTGGGCCAGTTTCCTGACTGGTGGAGAGTTTCATTCTTGCCCGGCTGAACCTCTGGTTCTGGGCTGCGGTGATCTGTTTGAGGCACCCCAGGAGTATATGCCTTGATCCTTCTGCTCTCCAGGCTAAAGTTTTCCCATGAGCCTCTCAAGGGAGAGTAACAGTGAATAGTCCAAGTTCTCTCATTTCTTCTCTTGGCTTTCCATGCTGCACATGTGCACGGTGTCTGAAAGGCACAGGGTCCAAAACCAGCAGCAGCAGGACTATGGTTTCAGGACTCACCACCCAAAGTATGTGCCTCTCAGTTATGCTGAGGATTGCAGTCCTCAGTATCGCAAGTTTCTGTGAATGCCTGGGTGATTAGGAATCAGACCATCTGCAACCTCCCTAACTGCCCCAAACACAGATAGAGGATGCTATAAATTTTTATCTGTATCAGTTTTCTCATATGTTATCTCATATGAATGTAAACTGAGCACAAATCTCTTACATGAAGGTAGAGACAATAGGAGCACCCATCTCAGGGGCCTGTAGAAAGCATTAAGTGAGACTCCACTAAGTAAAAGTGCTTCACCCAGGGTCTGACCCACAGTGAGTCCTTTAAGATTTATTAACTGCATCATAATTTTTAGTGCACATGGCTCTCTCGAAAGACCGTAAGCTCTTTGAGAGCAAGGATCATATCTTGCTTATTTTTGTTCGTCACTAGAGCCCAGAAAAGGGTCTTATTCATAGAAAGCATTCTATACATATCTGTTGAATGAATGGGAAGTAACAGCAACCATGCCTCACATTGTCACTGGGCTTACTGTGTGTCATGGCCGTGCTAAGAACATTACAAGAAGTATCTCGATTTATTCTCCGAAGGAGGCCCTGATCACTGTTACTCCATGTCTACAACGTGGTAAAACAGCAGTCCCGATGCAGTAAGTGTGCTGATACTTTAGAAGGGAGTGCAAGTGGACAGTTAACCTTCACTAGGACCTTACTCTGTCCAGACCTTGGCTGAGCACTTTACAGGTATCAATTTGTTAAATCTTCCCAATAACCCGAGGAGCTGAGCTTTCTGTTTCCATTTTATAGCAATGATGCTCAGAGTCGCTTACTAACTTAATCCAGAAGCACAGTCGGTACATGAGTTGAGAGCCATTGTTTTGAATCACAATGTACTTATTTACTTAGTTTATTGGAAGACTAAGCTCAGAAGCAGCAGAAAATTAGAATATATATTTTAAAAATAATACTAAAATGCCTTTTCCTCTTATTCAGAAAGAAGTTGGAAAACACACACATGCGCGCACATACACACACACAGACACGTACTTAGGGCAATGGAGAGTTATTACTTAATGGGTACAGTTTCAGTATGGAAAGCTGAAAAAGTTCTGGAGATGAACAGTGGTGATGGCTGCACACCACTGTAAGTGAATTAATGCCCCTGAACTGCACACCTAAAATGACTGAAGTGGTAAATCTGTATATTTTATAATAATGTGTAATGTCGGTTTGACAGCGCCAAAGGTACAGGGCCATGTTCCTACTTGAAATGCTGTCTTCCCTTCCTACTGGAGGCCAGGTCAATTCAGCTAACAACTCTAGCAGCAAATTCTTTCACAGCCTCTTCCTTTCTGTCATTGGTATCCCTGTGACTAAGTGTTAATTAACTCAAGATAATGTTTCTCCCAAGAGCAAAGGAGCACACAAAATTTTTGGTATCTGATGCAAAGTTTAGCCATACGTGGAGTGGCATTTCCTATGTTCCAAGGGTTAGCGATTCATGAGCTAAAGTGGTTTTGAACTTGGCCCACTGTGTCTTTCAGAGAGTGCTGTCACCCAAAAAGGTATTTAATAAGGTGATTCACATCTAGGAGATTTGAGTCACTGCATGACTTTACACCAAAAATAACGTGCTGCTCATTCCTCCCATAGCTCTCTAATGGCTTGATTCATGAAGAGTTCATTCTTGCATCATCAAGAGTTATTCCATGATTCCATGAAGTCAACCACAGACATGAAGGTATTCATTTATTTATTCATTCGTTTATAAAATATTTGGGGGTTCCTAATATGGGCCAGGCTGTGGGCTGGGTGCTCTGAGCACAGTACTTAGAAACCAAAAAAGTTGCTTGTTCCCCGTGGGCTTGGATAAAAGACTGGAGAAATGACGGAGATCAGAGGCGAACTCAGCTAATAATTGAGTCCTCGGGTCTGAGGCCAGGAGCATCTGTGGTACGGTGTGGGCTTTCAAGATGGAGCCTGGTACAAAGCAGGTGCTTAGAAGTATTCTGTTGAACGCCTTGGCTTCTGAGCGCCTTGGCTTCTGAGCTGGGGTCTGGAGCTGTATGCCCCTGGGGCAGACACACAGACCCAAGTTGCAGGAAGCTGCTCATGACAAATGGACTTTTCTTTCCCTGCCTGTGTTCTACCACTTACTTTGTACGCACTGGCTGCCGTTCCTACGTGCTAGGGTTATTGGATATCCCAGCCATTTCAATGAGGGAAAATGGCTGTGTCTGCCAGGGGGTGCAGGCTTACTTGCCCGGTAAGCTCAGCCAGCCGCTTGGAGCAGTGTTTGGCTGTACTGAATCCATTAGGCAGATACAGCCCGTGGGCCACGAGATGACACAGAACCAGTATGGCTGTGGAGAGACTTGACCATACAGAGTACCCAACATGTGTCTTCCCAGTGGTGGTCTGAGGCTAGGTATCCAGGCCCCTGGTCTCAACTGCATCTGTTTCCTTCTCCCTCTCCTCCAACTCTGATTCTACTCCAGCTATTCCTGTCCTGTCTTACCTAGCACCCATGTGCCCAGAACAGATGCTGCCTTTTCACCCCCTGACCATGTCCTTCCTGACCATTAAAACACCTGTTTTTTTCTAGGAAATTTCTTTTGGTTGGCCAAGCTTCATTTCTCTCAAACTGAATCACCTCACTCACATTTTAGTAAATGTCATTTATTAATCATTATTTTAATAAATCATCATTTCTTGAGTCTAAGACTTCCCTGTCTTAATTGACCTTACTGAGTTATAATTTGTAGAGGAAAAAAATGCAACTATTCTTAAGTGTACAGTTTGATAAATTTAGACAAACCTATACACCATCACATAAAACATTTGCATTATCCTTCACCAAATAACTATGTGGTTTGTCATTTCTAGAATTTTATATAAATGGAATCAGACAATAAGTAAGCTACCCCTTTCTTTATATCTTAACATTTCTAAAATTGGATGTATCTTACAGCGAATATCAAACAGGTACTATTTCCTTTTTCCCTTAAATGCTATAAAGAAAATCGTAACACATCTAATGGTTTGACAGCGCCAAAGGTACAGGGCCATGTTCCTACTTGAAATGCTGCCTTCCCTTCCTACTGGAGCCAGGTCTAATGGGTAATATCTCTGAGTCAGGGGTGTGTGTGTGTGTGTGTGTATCACACACGTTTATGTGTGTGTGTGTGTGTGTGTGTGTGTGTGTATTGACTAGTTGGTTTTGCCACTAGAAAGTAAGCACTGGAAAGGTGAAAATCCTAAGTTTGCTGTCTTTCCCTAGTGCTTACACAGCTGGACACTGATAGAAGCTAAAGAAACACTACGGAAGGTGGTGATAGTGAGTTTCAATTCCAAAAATATCTTCTAATAGCAAGAACTTGCCTGAAACTCTTCTTGGAATGAGTCCATAGTTTCTAATTACAACACAGGTTCTCTTTGTGGGCTCAGCTGCCTTTGTATTAGTAGGAGACATTTTCCCAAATTTGTCGCATGTACAATTAATACTATTCAAGGTATTAATAAAAGGGAGGAGAGGGGCATGCCATTGTCAAAGAAATTTGGGAAACATTTCTTATTATAATTTATGACTTAGAGATTCCTACTTCATCAGCATGCTAAAAGTTCTGACAAGTGCTGCTGCAAAGAAAAAAAATGTTTAGTTCTTTTTGTATGTGTGTGAAGGTTTTATATATTTGTTTGAGGGAGAAAGTGAGAAAGAAAGAAAATGAGTTGGGGGCGGGGAGCAGGAGAAGGAAAAGCAGACTCCTTCCTCGCTTGAGCAGGGAGCCCAATGCGGAGCTCAATCCCAGAGCCCTGGGATCATGACCTGAGCCGAAGGCCGACACTTAACTGACTGAGCCACTCAGGTGCTCCTGTGTAGCTCTGTTTTAAGCTTGAGTTTGTTTGACGCTGAGCTTGAAAGAACATCCATCTGTGGCATGTAGATTAAGCCTTGTGAAAGACTGCTCTAATATATATGCATGATTTAAGAAAGAAATGAGAAAGAAAATGAGAAGGAAAGTGAGGAGAGCTGTATCTGAACAGGTCCCAGCTCAGCCCAAAGTTATGTAGTGGCGTCGGCAACCGGAGAGATGAAGATGCTTTTTGTGAGTAAAATGGCTGAACAAACGTTCTCCCTCCTGCTTGCGTAATCTCTCTATCCTATGAAGGACTGTATGGGCAGGCAACCTTTTCTAAGAAGAAAGGAAAACAAAACAAAATATGTGTTGCCTAATCCCTTAGGTGACCTGCCCTGGGTGGTAGGTAATTGAGGTTGCGTCTGGAGAGCCCGCTGCCCCACCCCTCTACCTTGGCCACCCTCTGGGAGCGGAGCTGCTGTGTTTGTCCCACCCTTCGGCCAGACAGCCTTAACTGATGAGAAAACTGAAACAGGTAATAGGATGGCTCGCTAAAACAGAGAGGAACGCACCTGCAGGAACCACCCTGGCCATTCAAATGATGGCAAAGTCCTCAAAAACAGAACTGATCCAGTCCACGAAGAGATGAAAGGAAATCAGACTAGGCCAGGAGATACCAGGCAGAAACTATAAGATGTGTATAAGAACTCTCTTCCCATCTTAAAAAATAGTTTAAACATCATCAGGCAGTAAAACAGACTTTTTTTTTTCTCCTGGTAAACATGCCTGTGAATTTTAACAGATACCTGGACTCCTATAACCACCACCATTGTCAGGGTACAGAAGAGTTGCCTCACTGAAGAAAACTCCCTCATGATCCTTTCTGGTCCACTGTCTCTCGAAACACCATAGTGTCTCCAGCAACCACTCAGAACCATTATTTTCCATCACTATGGTCTTGTCTTTTTAAAACTCCCTTTCCTTTCCCTATCCCCTCTGCTTCATTTTTAAAGGGAAGTCTCTGGATGGTTATTTGAGGCTGAACTCCAAATCTCATGCCAGCAGACTCTCTCCTCTACTGTTACTGTTTTGTGATTTTCTGTTGCTAACATTTATCAGCATCTGTGATGTGCCAGGCATTTGTACTCATTTTACATACATTATCTCATTTTAATCTTACAATAGGCTCATGATAGATGCACACCATTATTATCTCCATTATACAAATATGGAAACTGGGGGTAAGAGAGGTTAAGTGACCTACCTAAGGCAAATAATTGAATCCAAGCACAAACCCAGCTCTATCTGATGTCCTATCCCTAACATTATGGTAAATAATAAAAGGGAAGGGATTGTAACTAGGAAAGATGTACACAGAGAGAGGCTGGGAGCAGAGCCAATTTGGCACCATATGGTTTTTAAAAAGATGCCCCAATGTGTGTGAAGGTGGAGAACCATCTGGGTCTCCTGACTTCTCCACCTTAGCTCCTGCCTTTGTGTCTTCCTCCACCTGTCGCATGCGGTCCTTGCTGACCCAGGTGGCCCCTGCTTGCTGTTTTCAGGGGCTGGGGATAGTTTTAGTCTCCTTGCCAATTTTGCAGAAAGCACTGTCTGTGTCACAGCACACGGCAGCTGAGACCCACAAAAGAAGCTGGAGACCTTCTGGTTTCTACTTAGCCTCAATTCCCTTGTGTGTTTTCTGACCTGATTTCCCCCCCTCAGGTGCTTGCAACACCAGCTAAAGAAGTTTCTAGGACACAGCCACCTGGTTTGTGCGCTGGAGGTGGCAGGTGTGTTCTCGCTGAGCTGGGGCAAGTGAGATAGAAATGTGTGTGGTTGGCATGATGTGTAATAAAGAAGGGAGAAAGTCCAGCCCTGCAAGACCTGGGGCAGAGACATTTGTGCTGGGGATAGAGAGGCAGGAGAAAGGAAACTAGAGAAGTTACGGAAGAATCAGAGATGCTGGGAATGGAAGGTTCTTCACCTACATGAGGTGTTCATTTGAGCTTTTTATTTGGGGAAGAGAAGGCTGCTAGCGTGTTTTCTCCGGAATCAGTTCCTAGCTCCTTTAGGGTCTTGGACTTGGGCTGCCAAGCCAGTGCAAGTTGGAAAGAATCACACATCTGAATCACAGCCGTGGGTCATGTGGAGAAAAATCAAACAGGCCAGAAATCAGGATACCAGGGACCATCTCTGGATGACACTCTATTAACAAGCGGGTGAAAGAGGACGCGCAATTCAGAGCGAAAAGTCCTGAGTCACTTCAATAACAATACCAGCTAACATTTGCCGAGTATGAGCCGGTCCCCGTGCTAAGAGCTAATTGACGTGAATCACCTCATTTATTTCTCCCAGCAACCCTCTGAAGTAGGCGCTACTATTATCTTCAATTCACAGATGGGGAATTGAGGCCCTGAGGTTCAAGGGACTCACCCAAAGTAGAGCAGCAGCAGGAGGATCTGAATTCTTATACTTTTCAAATCTAAGCTTGCAAGCTTCACTGCTTTCCTGTCTGTCTTAATTCAGAAATATTTCTAAAAATTCACACAGTAAGGAGGAAGACAGATCAGCTATTCAGGAGGCTGTAATCTTCTCGAAGGCATGCAAAGTTCCTTCCGCCTAACTGCTGTTAGGGAAGGAGGGAAGCAGTAAGAACTGGTAGGGTTTGCGCGGCGGGGGGGCTCTCCAAGGGTCTGTTGATCTCACCTGGTGGTTTGAAGTAACTGCATGCTGTAGGAACCGACAGCCATGTCTCAGGTTTTCTTTTTACCCAGTAGGCTTGGAAGGGTTTTGGACAGGTAGGCACAATGACTGTTTCTTCTCTCTTCGGCTGGCACCAGGAAGTGGGACTACTGGTTCCATCTGGCATGCTGGCTGGCACGAGAAGCACCAGGCCTCTTTGAGCCAACAGAAAATGCCGATGAGCTCGTCTATTAGCTGAGCCTGGGTGAGCAGAACAGACTTTGGGCTTCACGAACTCCCGGACAGGGAGTTAAGGGAACTCTTAGGGAACGTCAGGTTAACATGGTGGCCCTTGGAAGAGGTGTTTTACAAAATGGTACCCTGCGACAACAGGTTATTGATGCCCTCTTCGGGGAGTACTTTATACTTAGTATTATCCTGGGCTGGACTCGTCCCAGACTTATGTTCAGTAATAATACCCATTTCACTGTCCTGCCGAGTGCTATCACTCCTTCTGTGTCTTATGGAATTCCTCATGCCCGGCAGGGCACAATAAACAGTCGATAATAATGTTTACTATGATACTGATCTTTCAAATGCCTTTCATCTAAGGATCTCAACGTGCTATGTAAACACTAATTAGTTAAGCCTCACAATGGCTCTCTGTCTTTACAATATATTTTCCAATTTTATAGAATGTTAAATTGAGACCCAGCAAACTTAAGTGGCTTGTCCAAAGTCATACAGCAGGTTTAAATTAATGATGGTGATGATACTCTGCATTTACGGGGCATGTGTTTTCGAAGGCGCCGAGAGTGTGCTGCAAAGATCATTTTCACACTGTCCTGGAGGAAGGTGGGGAGCAAGTATTATTAGGGGCTGACCGAACTAGGTAAACTGAGGAGGCAGGGAGGACGAGGATCTGACTGAGGATGCCAGTGCCTCCTCTGCCTCTCAGGACATCGTGGCATCCCAGACAAGACTCAGTTCTCTTCACGGAGGGAGGCGTGCCTGCTTGTGCCCTCACAGGAAAGACAGCTACATTCTTGGAAGCAGAGACAGGCTGCAGAATGACAACCATATTTACATCCGGGAACAGGTCTCTTCACAGCCCCATTGAGAAAGGCGAAAGGGATGAGAGGAGCCACTTCAAGTAAGGATGGCTCAGAAAACGCAGGCCACGGGGGTGGCTGGGGGAGGCTGCCAGCTCTGCTCTCTTGCGGAGTATCTTGACTACGGCAGGGCCCGCCTGAAAGCAGCAGCCGCCCACAGCCTGCTTCTGGGCTGCTGCCTCCCAACAAGGACTCGTTCCAGTGCGGCTCAGATGATGGGCACGACCCCGTCACTGGCGCCTTTGTCTGATGTTACAACTTCTTGTGAAAGAGTTCCAGGGACATGCAGTATCTTACCGGCTGTCTCTTACATATCACCACCTTTCAGTCCCACAGCTCCCTATGCCAGGAGGGGCCTGGAATCTTCTATGGTTCAAAAACTTGGCAGCCCTGGATACATCTGTGGCTACCTTTTCTTAACGCAGCCACATCAAAAAAGATAAAAACCTGAACAAAAACATTCCAAGAGGTTAGGGACTTGCCTCCTCCCAGTCTGGCCACCCTTTCTTAGCAGTGAAGATACTCCACCAGGAGCCAAATCAGACCTTGCTGGTGGGGGAGGGGGTGGTTGCTGTGTCTTAGAAATTCAAAGGAGGATTTGTTGACCTCGGATGGAGCCCTATTCTCTACAAACAAGGCACTTAAGAGAAGTTTGCTGCCTACCCGCACCCTGCCTTTTGCAGGCCGGTGGATTCTGATTGATGAGTAGTCCTTGGGCTAACAGGAAGCCTGAAAGAAAGAAGGACGCCAAGCCCTTTTCTGGAATGTGGTCACACAGAGGAGCACAATGGCAATAAAAAGTCTGCAGTGAAGAAATCACACCAATGCCCGCTTCTTCCCGCTCTCGTTTTCGACCATTTCCACATTCCCCGACTGCAAGGGCAGCTTAGAGATGCACTGAACAGAAGGAAGGGGTGAGCCATTGAAAGGAACATTTTAGAAGTGTCCTGACAACACATCATAAGCCGATTCTCCCGTTCGGGAAGGAATCCGCGATGACCCTTCCACCCACTGTTACCCTTCACAACGGAGCTGAGGGACACTGTTGTTCACTTTAAAGTGGTTCGCTTTAGGTAAGACTTCACAGAAGCCAGCCTTGACTCTCTAAGTGTGCCGGCCACCCAGGTCACGGCTTTCTGTGTTTACT
Organism: Meles meles; assembly: GCF_922984935.1. Classification (NCBI taxonomy): domain Eukaryota; kingdom Metazoa; phylum Chordata; class Mammalia; order Carnivora; family Mustelidae; genus Meles; species Meles meles. The sequence goes on from NC_060068.1 coordinate 100,490,968, forward strand.
TTGACACAATGACTCCTGGGGTTACAGTGTGCATAATCCCACAGGACTCACAAGGACTGTGTCCTCCTCTTGAGATGTGCCCTTAACACAGTTTCCCACAAAAGGCTCGCAGCCACGTCAGATGGAGACCTCCGGATCCCTGTGCACAGCTGGCGGCGATTCGCACTATCGAAACATCAAACACACGACTAGGATCTCGCGTGCGCCACTCCTGGGCCCTTGCGATCATGGCAGCCGCTGAGGAGCATTTTCAGTACGTTTGATTCATTTTGTAAAAGAAGACATCTGCAGGGCTGCTGTGTACACGCGTTGTACTTCACAGCCCTGCCTTCCTATCAAGCAGTCCACCCACAGATACGCGTTCCTCCCGCACAGTTTTCGGGCGTTCAAGTTATCTTGATAGCTTCCTGAATGCATCATGAACGAGCACTGTCATGCTAGCACGTTAGGACTTGGGGTGGGAAGATGGAGTTGGGTAAAATTAAAACAAAACCTGACATTTAACTTCTCAAAGATCTCAAAAGCAAGAGGCAGTTGGATTTGTTTTTTTTTCTTTTTCCCCTCCTCTGTGTATTTCCCATGCACTGCTTTGGATGCAAATAGCAGAAGTGAAAGATGAAAAATAATCACGAAGGCTTTCTTTGTGCTACTACCTTCTAGACAAGAAGCAGGAGGAGCCTAGGAGACTTTAACAATTCTAAGAATTCCTGGGTGGATGAGACAGACTCAGGATTCCACCAGGTTTTGGTAAAATGATCACTGCCCACAGAAACTTATCCTGGGGAATCAGTGGCGGCACTCTTTGAAACCTAACTACAGGAAGATAATCCCTAGCTGCTGGTATACACAAATCCAACCTCTAAATGGACATGATATGAACAAATAAGATCTTTCTTACCCCATCCATGTGGATTCTGATATTAGGCACCAGGCGGAAAGGGCTGGACTGCAGACCTCTGGGGTTAGTCCTGCTTTTCCTGCTGTCCTGCGGGGTCAGCACACCGGGTCTGCGGAAGGAGCCCCCTCTTCCCAAGCTCTGCCCGGAGCGCACACCGTCTAGAAGACGCACGAGCAGCAGGTTGGCTGGCAGTGCCTCGATGCTGCAAAACACCAGGGTCCGGCATTCGGGGCACCGCAGCTCCTTGTGGGCCTTGAAAATCCTCTGGAGACATGGTTTGCAGAAGGTGTGCTGGCACGGGAGGACTTTGGCTGTGACATCGAGCTTTTCAAAGCACACAGGGCACTCCAGAAGATCAAGTAACGTCAGATCATCCATTTTATTTTAAAACTCCAGTCCTGACCTGGAGGGGCAAAGTCCGCATTGTAGGGCGAGCTGGGCCAGGGAGGTAAATCCGGTCTCTGGGGAGCGTCAGAATTCTTGCCTGTTTGAATGAGAAAGGAAGAGAGGAAAAGAATGTGACTGCTCTGGGAGGTATATCCCACCTACAAGGAGGCAGTGTCTCATAAGACAGTTTGCAAGTTACTTTGTTCCAGCACCCAAGTTTCAAATGACTCATTCTGATTCAGTGCTAGCAGGTAGAAGGCTCAACTCTTGCCTGCTGGATCTCGGAGGGAGCATTCAGCACAGTGACTGATGACTTACTCACTGCTTTTCTGTGTGCGAGCAAGAGCAAAGAGACAAGACTGGCGGGTTGAAGTGGCATATGTGCGCCTCTCTCCCACCTAGGGCTCAGAAGGAGCTCCTGTTCCCCACCAGACAATCGGTTTCGGTTCTCAAATCAAGGCCTCCTCAGAATGCAACTTCTATGAAGCTATCTAGGCCTTCCTCCCTCAGGTTTATTCTTCCCTCAGGTTATCTCCAGCACAAGCAGGCAAATTCACATTGATATGTTCATCTGAATAAACATGCAGATGTAGAATTATTTCCTTCACTATACATCCTCCCCCATTATGTTGTTCTAGCAATGTTCAAGAAAAATATCTATGAGAAACCTATTTTCAAAAATTGTTTGCCTTAACTACATGCCAGGATGCTTGGAAGCTTTTTCCCCCTCCCTCCTTCTCTCCCTCCCTCTCCCCTTCTTTTCTTCCTCCCTCCCTCCTTCCTTTCTTCCCTGATTATTCTAGCCTCCGAGACAATATTCCTCCCACAAGATGAAGTCACACGGCCTGTTTAGTTACTTTGACAAGTGTTCTCAGTTTCACCTGAAGGAGACAGGAATTCTGGATTGTGGTCACAGCCTGCAAAAATCAAGATGGAGCAGTGTATACAGGTGTGTGTGTGTTTGAGCTTGCCGCTTGCGAATGTATGTGTGTGGTCTGAAAACATCCTTATTCCAGAAACAGTTTCCTCTTAGACATCCAGAAAGAAGTCTCCAGTTGAGAGAAGTCTCCTGGGAAGGGGTCACTTGTCCCTCACAAGTGCCAAAATTGTGCACAGCAACCCGGAAGGTTTGGCGGGAGGGCGGGTGGCCCCACCAGTCAGCAAAGAGGACAGGACACACCAGGATGAGAGATGGCGCCTTGCCTTCCTGAGACAACTCTCCAAAGACGTTTGGTCTGGGAAGACGTGCGGGGGGCCACTAACCTTGAGCTTGTAACCCCAGCTGAGTTCAGCTCAGCGCGATCCTCTGCTTGGCCAGGCTCCCTCCAACTCGCTGCCTTTTCCCCCAGGAGCCGCCGCTGCTGCTGCGCTTTAAAAACTTTAACAACTCTGAGTCTTACTCATTTCAAGGATCGCCTTACTCAGCCCTGTTAACGCTTTCGCTGCCTAGCAGTCGGCAGCACTTTTCTCTGGGTTCACTCTCTGCTACTGATCTTCCCTTCATGTAACTGAGTTGATTTCTGGGAAAAGATTATAAGGGACAAGATGTAAGCCAACCCTTAAGGCTAAATATTTATAGTCTGTATTTTCACTTTTCTCATTTTGTCTCCTTTTCCAGAAGTTGAAACATGCTCAGTTATAAACATGCCAAGGTGACTGTGTTTATTTTAAACCTTTATAAGGATTTGCTGAAAAGGTCAAACATATTAACGGTAGCTATAACAAAGATAAGCCAGCCAGCCACCTAAAAAGTGCTGCTCCTTAAAAACATAGTCATTCTTTGGATTTGTAGATTTGAGACGGAGTTTTGTGATCTTTTTGCTCAAACTCTTTAAGCTAAAAAAAAAAAGTCATAGCATGGTAGTACATATACATTTTTGAAAAATCAAAGCACAGAAGGGCTTTGAAAAAGGAATGCTGGAACCTCTCTCCCTGCCTGGTGCCTGATGGAATCTTTTTATAGCCCAAATAATGCTTACACTTTTATGTCTTGATTTATCAATAATACATTTCATGTAAAGTTACATAGGTTTCAATAAAGTAAATAATCATGATAATATTACTCAACCCCAGAGTAGCCCTTATCTGCGCTAAGCACTGTTCTACTTTACTTATATTAACTCATTTAATCCTTTTAGCAAGCTGGTAATACACTACATTCTTCTTTTCCTCAGTTGCTGAGGAAACCGAGACCCAGGGAGGTCAAATAACTTACTCCAGGAGTCACAGCTAGCAAGCGACAAGTGTTCTGTGCTCCGCATTACCGTGTCTTATGGTGATATAGCTTTAAGGGGAGGAGAGACGGTTGAAGGGTGGTAAACCTCAGCAGGGACTGCAGGAAGTCAAAAGATAATGACCCAAGCTGACCAATCAACTTCTTTTGCAAATGAGGCAGCTATACTCTGAGAGATTAAGAGATTCCCAGTAAATTAGGGGCAGAACTGGGACTAGAAATTGATGTTCTTTTTTTTTTTTACTATATCTCCTCTCTCAACCTAAGGATGACAATTCTTTATGATGCAGAAAGTACTTCTCTACAACTCCATGGGAAAATCTTAAGAGGGGACCAAGAGGCCGCAGAACAGATGGTGGTGGGTGACATGTTTTACAAAGTTCTTCCACGTTATTTCTGAAAGAGCAAAGATGCATGGAGTTCACAACAGGGGAGAGCTTTGGGATGGAGCAGATGAAGTTATCTGTCCTGTGAGCAGAGACCTGATTTGAATACATGTCAATTTCGGAAACCATTTTCAACTCTTTTTTTTTTCTCTCTCTCTTTTATGAAAGGTTTTTGGGGCTTTAGCAACATCAAATCCACTCTGTTGCCTGTCTCCTTCAATTAATGTCTACTTTTATAAATTCTGTGCTCATCAGGAAGCCTCCTGTAGTCTGAGGCCCTTTGTTGTCCCTTAAGCTCTTTCCCACTTAGTAAAGCGGAGCGCGCTCCTCTGGGGACTGCCCTGCAGTCCCCTCAACCTCTACGAAGGTCTGCTCCAGTGCCAGAACTCTTGCTGCAGGGGTGGGCAACATTCTCTCTCCTCCCCTCTCTTGTTCTTAAACACACTGTCTCCCTTAAATACCCAAATCGGCACCAAATGCACACACACACATGCTTACATAAAGACAAACAAACACATAACCTTAAGAGTAATATTTATGACGTACTTGCTGTATGCCACAGACCAGTGCTAAGATTATCTCATTAAATCCTCCCAACCATCCAATAAGGTAGGTGCCATAACTTTCCTAGGATTACAAAGCTTCTGATCTGAACCCAGGCTGGCCCAGTCCCAGGGCCTGTGTTCCTTTCCATTATTGCTTCCCACATTATAAAGTCAGGTACATGCCATAAATATATCCATATATCTTTATTGTATAAACCCATACACATTTATACATATGTCCATATGTACACACCAGTTGATCTCAGAGCCAACCTAAAACAAAACAATAGAAACTGCCCAGTCTCATACACCTTCATGCCATGGCTCGGCCAGTGGTCTCAAGTAGCTTCAAACCCTCCCATCCCTGACAAAACTCAAAAACCCAGTTCCATTCCAGGAAGGCAGCAGAGATCCAGTAGGCTGCTCTGTACGATGTATCTGGCAGTTGAAGATTCAGCAGAATAGAAATGTGACGCTAGAATCTTAGAATCTTAAGCACCTGTGAAAGACAGTTTACACTGAGCAGGAGTGGTCTTTTAACACCTCCTAATTCACACCCTGTAGGTGGTCCCCAACACCACCAACACCTGAAGTTAGTCTTGGTAGAAACTTTTGAAGCTTTTGAAAAAAAGGGGGAGTTTTAAATGGGGATTTCATCCTCGCTTACCCAAATGCCACCTTGGCGTCAAATCAGATGAACAGGTAGTCCTCAAAAATAAACAAAAAGTTGAACTATGCATGCCTTGCCAGACTCCAGGCTCAGTCCACCACTTCCACCCCTCCCACCTCATCAACGCTCTTGTTTATATTACGTACTGGTACGTAATGATTACAGACTGTACTTTTTCCATACCTGTGTGATGTTTGAGTTTCTGTGGCTTGTATTTACCAGTTTATCTCCATTTATGTAAGACCAAAAAAAAAAAAACCCTAAGTCTGATGATATTGTTCCCCTTTTCACAACTCTTCAGTAGGTTCCTGTTGACCTTAGCTAAAACCCAAATCACTTTTCTTTTTTTTTTTTTAATTTTTTTTATTTATTTGACAGAGAGAAATCACAACTAGGCAGAGAGGCAGGCAGAGAGAGAGAAGGAAGCAGGTTCCCCGCGGAGCAGAGAGCCCGACGTGGGGCTCGATCCCAGGACTCTGGGATCATGACCTGAGCCGAAGGCAGAGGCTTTAACCCACTGAGCTACCCAGGCGCCCCCCAAATCCCTTTTCTGACTTACCAGGCTCAACATAATCTGGCTCCTACCTACCTCTCCTGCCTCAATTTACTGCACATCACCCCTTCACCCACCCACACCAGTCCCACTGGCTTTCTCTCTTGACTCAGGACAGCTTGTTTTTCTACCAGAATGTATTCGTTCATGCTCTTCTTTCTGTCTGCAACATTTTCCAGTTATATTCTTCCTCCTCTCTTCCTAGTTACTCTCCCCCACCCTTTGCTTTTTTTTTACCCCCCACCCCCGCAAGTTTTAGTTTAAATGCCACTTCCTCAGGGAAGCCTTCCTTGACTCTTATGAATGAAAAGTTTATCATCCTAAACTTATCCTTCATAGCAGTTATCACAACCATAACTCAGTAATTATGTTATAATGATTTAATGCCTGATTCCCCAAACAGACAAGCTCCAAGAAAAGCAAGGCTCTTACGTGTCTTGTCACTGCTCTTTCCCTTAAACCTAACCCAGTGACTGGCATGTGGTTGATGTTTAATGAGTGCCTTTGAATGGTTTACTAATGAATGAATGATGTTCTTAAAAAACTGTGTCTGGGCATAAGTACACCAAACTGTTCTTGTTTTTTTTGAGTAGACCTGCTGCCCAACATGGGACCTGAACTCACAACCCTGAGATCAAGAGTCCCATGCTCTGTGAACTGAGCCAGCCAGGTCCCCGCCCTCCCCCACCCCCTCCCACCCACGGGGCAACAAACTGTTGATAATGTTTTTACCTTGGATGTCTCTTGGGTGCTACTTCAAATGTTCTTAGCCTCATCTCCTAGGCTAAATTTCTTAGAAATTTTGCCAGATTCAGGTGTACGCTACGTGGTGGTATCTTTCCTCGGGACCCTGCCATGTATCTCTTGCCTCCTGCCCTGTAGCTTCTCTTATGCTGCAATACGGAATAATAGTGGGAGCTTGCTTCACAGTCATATGAGCCTGATCCACAACTGTGGATTCTTGACTAATGGGAAATCTATGGAAATCTACTTCCTCCTTTCATCTTTTGGAGTAGGCAGTCCTGAGATTTCATAAGGTTCTTCATAAGGTTCTGTGGGATGAGTACCATTTAGCTATTGAGTGGCTAATGCAGTAATGTATCCTTGTATTTTTTCTTCCTTATTGAATCATTCCTCCATCCTTCACCCTTGCTCGCACATAAATTACCTTCAAGCAAGCAAGCAAGCCTTTGTTTCAGGCTCACATAGTTTCTTCCAAATTTAAAATTGGGTCACAAAACAAGTGTGCAATTTTTGTCAATCAAATTTACCTGCATTTTGGAATTATAATTTTAGAATTGTGCTATTTGTTTTGACTGGCTCTTAACACTTTGGTGGTCTCAGGATCTTTGCCCTAAAACTGATCATTTGTAAAGTAATTCATAAACCCACCAAAGGGGTTAAAGTAATTGGAAATCTAAAGCATTGTAACATGAAGACTTTCTTGACCGCTACTGGACTCTTGTTGGCAGAAGCCAAGTTTTATACTCCTTTGCTCTCTTTCCTCAGTATCTAGCATAAATTTGGAAATGTTTTAAATACTTAAATGAAACTTCACTTTAATGTTTCCCTAATGCTAAATTTGCTTCTTTGATTTGGTTTTCTAATGATACTGGAAAACCTTTGGAATATTCAAGGAGAGGAATGATTGCAGGAAAGTGGGAAACTTTCCAATAGTGGAAAAATGAAGGAAAGTGGAATGGCAGGAGTTGAATGGCTATGAGACATTCTTTCCTTCTTTGAAAGATGCAGGTCCGAAATGAAGTTGACTGTGAAATTTCCTCTCCAATCAGGAAGACGTCTATAGGTGAAGGGTGTACTTTAGGGTACTGGTATGCAATCACTAGACCCACAGTAAAGTGACCCAAACTCCTAGCAAGGATAACTCCACCCCGCATTTTCTAGAAAAGACTTACAGTCCTTAAGTTTAATGAGAAACCAGTACTCAAGTGCATGGTTTCAAACTCCAATAGGCCTGATTTGAATCTCAGCTCTGCCAGAGAATGGAAAACTTGGGCAAATTCCTTATGTATAAAATGAGGTTATAATAGGATCTATTTCATTGATTTGTTCTGAGGAGTCAATGAAATGATGCACATAATAAATGCTTAATAGATGTAGGATTCTTCTTATGTTTCTTCTTTCTTGCAAGCAGATCCCATAAGAGAACCAAGAGCTATCTTCTCTAACCCAAACTAAAGCCAAAGAAGAACATAGTAGACCGTATGATTGGTCAGTTCTTTATGGACCAAGATGCTTTAACACAATGTATCCCTAACTTCAGTCATTTGAATCCTATCTTCATGCTACGTGCCATAGACATGTACGGAGGCTTTCTCCTTGAAGTAATCAGAGGAGTAAAGGAAAAAGTGGTAACTTTCTCACTGTACAAGCCTGTGATAACCATTTTGTATTCCCAGGTTTTGGGAAACCCTGTTCTAGTTTGTCACAAAGGAATTAAAATGACTGTGAAGAACCTAAAGAAGGGCAGAACCCTACCATTTCCTGTGCCATAAATGGTGGTTTACCACCTGTGCATCTGTGTGACGGGCTCTTACTTGGATTTCCTCCTCTTCATTTTCTTTTTCTTTTTTTTTTTTTTAAAGATTTTATTTATTTATTTGGCAGAGAGAGAGATCACAAGTAGGCAGAGAGGCAGGCAGAGAGAAAGGAGGAAGCAGGCTCTCCGATGTAGAGAGCCCAATGTGGGGCTCCATCCCAGGACCCTGAGATCATGACCTGAGCCGAAGGCAGCGGCTCAATCCACTGAGCCACCCAGGCGCCCCCCTCCTCTTCATTTTCAACAGAAGAAATAATCTACTAAACATAGTTTTATCCTTTACAAGATTAGAAAGAAATTCTTTTTTTTTTTTTTAAGATTTTATTTATCAGAAAGAGAGCGAGAGTGAGCACAGACAGACAGAGTGGCAGGCAGAGACAGAGAGAAGCAGGCTCCCCGCCGAGCACGGAGCCCGATGTGGGACTCGATCCGAGGACGCTGGGATCATGACCTGAGCCGAAGGCAGCCGCTTAACCAACTGAGCCACCCAGGCGTCCCTAGAAAGAAATTCTAAAGGCAGTTGTGCAAGGAGAGAAAGTAGGAAGTAAGAATGCTTCTTACCATTCTATTAATATTAAAAACATAATTCAGCTTAAAAAATAATTCAGCAGGTCAAATCAAGTAAAGTCTGTGGTAACTTATTGTATTGTGCCAATGTCAATTTCCTTGTGTTTATACTGTAATATATATAAGATGTTGGGGGAAGCTGGTTGTAGGATGTAAGAGACTTCTCTGTACCATTTTTGCAACTGCTTGTGTTTATAATTATTTTAAAATAAAAAGTTAAAAAATAAAAAAGGCAGAAAAGAAAGCCAGTAAAAACTATATATTCAAACCTTACAAATATATCCCTACCCACTGGCCCTGAAATATTACTTCCAGAAATTTATACTAATGTAATAGATATATACCGGACCATGTTCCTCATATAATTACTTATAATAGTAAAATGTTAAAAAATTCTTAATATTCTACAACAACAGAGTGGGTAAATAAACAGTGAGATAGATACACACACACACACACACACACACACACACACATACTATACAACTATCAAAAATGATAGTGGAGATGTATATTTAATGATATGAAGGGCATTCACAATTAACCGAATACAGAAACTTATAAGGTGTATGAGCCCAAGTTATTTAATAATAATACAAAGTATTTAATACTATTGAGACTAGAAGAATATATGCCAAAATGTCAGCAAATGTTAATTTCTGGCCTCTGGACTTATTCGGTTGATTTTATTTAATTTTTTTCATTTTGCTCATGTGTTTTTCTAATTTTTTTTTACAATGGACATGTTACTGGTATAAAATTTTCGAAGATAAAGAAGATGGCTTAAATCACTATAGATTTCCTAAAACGTTTACAATGGGGGAGTTAAATTCTGTAACACTAAGACCCTATACATTACCATTGATAAGACAGCCATTTAAAAAGAAAAACAAATTGCAAAGCTCCGAAACTGCTGTACATAGATGTTAATCCACACCAGATACTGTGCCTTACAAAAGAAAAGGGCTGTGATCACTTCACTCCTAACCAGTCCTCTTTCTCTTCCTTTACTGTTTCCCTTCTGATGAAATCAGTAAATGTTTTGATTCAAAACCATGAGCAGGATGCAACCTTAATTCTTTTTAAACTCAGGGCAAGTCTGTGCAAAAGCTGATGGTTTGCCTAGGCTATTACGTAACCACAATCTTATACTTTTGATCACAGGTGGGAAAGTTGCAAAACTCAGTAATTCCCTAAATACCCTGATTAGTCCTAGCTCTCTCTCTCTTTTTTTTTTCTAAATGTCAGTAATTCCCTAAATACCCTGATTAGTCCTAGCTCTTTTTTTTTTTTTAAAGATTTTATTTATTTATTTGACAGAGAGAGAGATCACAAGTAGGCAGAGAGGCAGGCAGAGAGAGGAGGAAGCAGGCTCCCTGCAGAGCAGAGAGCCGGATGTGGGGATCGATCCCAGGACCCTGAGATCATGACCTGAGCCGAGGGTAGCGGCTTAATCCACTGAGCCACCCAGGCGCCCCCTAGCTGTCTCTTAATAGGTAGGTCTTCTAGGGTATGAAATACATGAGAAGCAAATGTCTCCCCCCACCCATTTTTTTTTTAAAGAATTAGAATTATTTTCCTATAACTTACTATAAACATTTGTCAAATCAATTAGACATTTCTTGGGCCCTGTAATGGTGCTAATTATACATTAATTATATAATATTATGTTATTTACTCATTTGGCCTTATAAATTATCTCTCTCTTCCACATAATCTCTGTTCCCTGGTGCAGGAACCATTCCTGTATTATTCATTTGTGCCTGACACCAGTAAGTGCTTAATAAATATTTGCTGAGTGAGAAGGATGACTCACTTGTGTTTGGAATTCTTACTGCATTCCTAGGGAGAAAGTCTGGGAATGCTTTGGAAACTCACCTCTATCACTAATAGTTCTGTGACCCTGGGTACTTAACAGCTTAAGCCTATCCATGAAAGTGCTATCAGTAATATGTACTTCCCAGGTTTGCTGTAAGGAATAAACTTCCTAATATATGTTGGTAGCACTTAGAATAGTGTCTACTGCATACAAGTTGCTTGAAAGATACCAGTCCACAGCATCTGAATTCCTCTTTTTTGTTCTACCTGTGATTTATCTCTTTCTGCAACTGTTTCTAACTTATTCTAATGGTTAAGAGCATACATTCTGGAGTCAGAAGGTCTGTGCCATCTTATTAAGCAAGACTGTGACCTTCAGCAAGTTGATTAAACACTCTATACTTGGTTTTCTCATCTGGAAAACAGCGATGGTTGTAACACCACTGGCTGCATAGGATTATTGTGAGCATAGAGTGAGAAAATGCTCATAAAATGCTTCAAAGAGTGTGACAGAGAATAAGTGCTCAGTAAAGGTCAGCTATTAGTCTCTTACTAGGCCTCTTATTATCTAGCATGTTGCATCTAAAGTATAGTTTAAAACTGAGCCCAACTCCTGGTGTATTTCCCTGAAGGAGTTATTCATTCCGACTTGGCCATGGCATGACTGTCAACTCACAGAGCAGCTGCCCAGAGGCTTATTTGGTGGTGGGCACTGCAGCACCCTGTAGAACTTTAAGAGGGGTGGGGTTGGCTATTATGTTGGAATAAATAATAACAATTAACATTATTTTGTGCCAGATTCTGTGCAAGGAACTATAACCCTATTATCACTCTCATCTTAATAGATGAGGAGACAGAGGTATAGAGAGTGGTTATGCTTTGCCCCAGCCAGTATTTGGGGAAGTCAGGCCTTATACCCAAGGAGTCTGCACTGTTAACCATCAAGTCATCCCATTTGCTCATTTATCATTAAAAAAAAGAAACTAATTTAATCAACGCTTCATTGCACTTTTTTTTTTAAACAAGAAGTTTATTTAAACAACAAGACACTTGACTTGAAGGGAAAACTATCTAGGATTCATTTCTTTTAGAGTAATTTATCCCTACTTAAAGACAGATTGCCCTACATGTAACAGCTACATACAAAAAAGTTATAAAATTGTCCTTGGTTTTATAATGATAAATGAAAAACATTAAAATTCTCCAATCGAACAAAGTATGCAAGGATTTTTATGTTGTTCTTTTTTTTTTGTTAAACAGTGAGAGCAAAATAACTTACTGGAATATAAAGATAAGAGCTGACTGAGCATGCCACTAATGGAGAGAGGGGGATTTTCACAGAAGCAGTATTTTTCCCTCATCCCATCTCCATTTGATGTCGATCAAAACATACCATTGGCCATTTAGTTAAAAAAAAATGCAATATGCTTGTGCACATACAGTTACTTTATATACAATAAAGGAATGGGGAAGGAGAAAATGAAAGAATAGAGAAAACTATACTGTAGTAGTCAGGATGTGGTGGAACCAAATTGCAGCTTTCTAACTGAGAATGTCTTCTTGGTCTGGAGGAAGAGTTCTGGCATAAAGCAGCAGGTTCCCTTTTTAGTAGACACCTCCTGTCTGCTGCTGGAGCACATCAGTTGTATCTTCATCCTCCATTTCCAACTGTGTAGGTGTGTCTGTTTCGTTGATTGGCTGCCCATCAAATCGGAATCTGATCTGCCTCATTGACAAACCCTGTCGTTCACAATAGGCTTTTCATTAGTTTACTAAGTGGTGTATGCCTCTTAATCTTAAACTGCACCACAGAACCATCCTGCCCCGCCACCTTCAAATTAATATGATCGTTGTTCTCAGTCTTGACTCCTTCCTTGGGCTTTTCGTCCGCCATGGCGAGCGCCGGAGTCTCCTCAGCTGCCGCTTCACAAAAGAGGTACCAGGTCCGCACCGAACTAGCCTTCATTGAACTTTTGATTGGAAATTTTTATCTTTATTTCCACACAAGAAAGCCCAAGCCTTGGAAACATAAGCAGCCTTCACAGAGTAACATCAGGTTAATCTATTACAAACAGAAAGGGAAATAAACCTGAAACACAAAAGGAGGGAATATAGGTGGCAGTTCCTTTTTAGACAATAAAAATGCCAAAAAACTAAAAACTCATTAACACATTTGGATAAAAAAATCCTTTGGTTCTTAATAAGAATTGAAGAATGTCATAAATATAACCAGACTTGTTACTTCATTTTGTTTTTCATGCCCAGTTTATGACTGAATTAACTTTTCAGCTAGAATTATATATATATATTTATCCTGCTAGGTCCATTTGCAGTATCATCTTTGTAGCCATTAGCTAGGGATAGGAGTACTGGAGTATGGAGTATGGTAGACAGTTCTTCTCTTGATGCTAGTCTCCCAAGTTCAACCACTCCTTGTCCCTTGCTTGGGACTAAAAAAAAAAGGCTTAGATTCTAAACCTACTGCCCCATTCTGATAGAAATTTTAAATATGTGTTCCTTTTACTTAATAATTCCCCATTTAGAATTTTATTCAAGAGAAATGCCCACAAAATATGCAAAGATATAAACAAGGGTATTTACTGTTCTGTTGCTTGTAACTGAAGATAAATGGAGCTAACTGAAATATCCAGCAGGATAGGACTGGTTATATGTATCATAATATAGTCACACAGTGGAATAAATAGGTAGAGTTGTATACACTGACATAGACATAATGGAAAAGAAGACTGTAGGCAGTGTTCATAACACTCATAATGTTACAGAAGGGCTTTGTAAGGACTGACATCAACGACTGCAAACTCAGATGCATAAGGGGGCCAGACTGGTTTTAGAAATGGGTCAGGTAGGGACTGTGACAACCTTGAGAATGCACCCTACATGAAAGCAACTGATCAGCTTCGGCTAATCTTTGCTAATGAGTTGGCAGATCTTTGGATTTTGCTTGATAACCTATAAATCATAGTACTTTTCATGCTACTTTGTGACACTCTATTTACTTCTCTGCCACCCTGAAAGCTCCATGAAAATATTTCAGTTACATGAATCTCCTGATTTTCACTTTGGGGCAACCACTAGAAATATTAAAAAATATATATAAGTGGTCATCTGTGAACTGGATTTGTCTTGCAGTCTCACTACCTATCAACCTCTAAAATATTCTTACAATGGTTATCTTTGGCGAATCATATTTTGGGACAATATCGCAGTATGGTCGGTCTTCCCTGTACTATCTGTACATTGCTTTATATTTGAGGGTGTTTTTCTTTTTTTTTTTTCTTTTTTTTTTTTTAAGATTTTATTTATTTATTTGACAGAGATCACAAGTAGGCAGGGAGGCAGGCAGAGAGAGAGAGGAGGAAGTAGGCTCCCCGCCAAGCAGAGAGCCCGATGCGGGGCTCGATCCCAGGACCCTGGGACCATGACCTGAGCGAAAGGCAGAGGCTTTAACCCACTGAGCCACCCAGGTGCCCCTGAGGGTGTTTTTCTTTGTCTGCCCATGGCAAGAACCAGTTTATTGGTCCAGGTGAGGGGCAAGGGATCTATACAATGAGGAGTGAGGGCTCAGGCCTCCCCAGTGACTTAGAAATTCATTCCTCCACCAGGTTCTGTAGGTAGGCCTTGTACTGGTGGAGGGAAGGGAGAGTGGGTGGCTGTTGGAAACATGCAGGTCGACAGTGATCTCCAGTAAGGAGGCATCCCCTAATAGGGCTGTATCTAACAGAGCCCTTGAGCCACGTGGGAACAACCTTGAACATCATAAGCCTCTCGATCCACAGCTGGCCCTGGGATCATGACTCCCCCACCAAGAAACAGAAGGTGTAGCTTGGGGAGTGTCTACTTCCTTCAGTGAAGACCATCAGATATGCCAGGAAAGGGCCCTGGTCAAACATGCCTCCTTTCCTGATACTGGAGACCTCGCCATTGATGGGTGACCACTGCCAGGAAGTAGCTTCTGGCTCACAGCCCAGTAGATCTGGCACTGCCCCAACCTTCAGGCCTAGAGAACTGATCTACTCTCTAGAGAACTAGCTCCTCCTCCCCAGCCTGCCTTCAGGCAGCTCACCACAAGCCTCACATAGCTGGTCATGGCCCTGTCAAGGGCAATCCTAGTCTAGCAGTCTTATTAGCTGCCCAGGCCATGTCCTATCCCCTGCTGCTGACCCCACTAGCCATGGGTCCCTAAAGCAGAAGACAATCAGCTGGAAGACCTGGCAGTCCTGGGAAAAGGTGGTGAAAGGTGGAACCTTGAACTTCCACTCCGAGCAGTTGCACCAGCAACCTGGAGGGAGAGACTGAGAAGTGTATGGGGGTCCATAACCCTGGCCCCAGCCCCTCCCAGCCTCCCACTGGCACTCACCTTCCTCTGGCACCAACAGCCGCCTCAGCGGGTTTTCAGTGGGTTCCGAATTTGAGCAGACAGCAGAGATGCCCAAGCAGGGACCCAGAAAGAACTGAGAGGGATGCTCAGGGGCCACAGCGAGGCTTGAGGACCCCCAACCTGGGAATGGGGCCAAGACCCATGTCACTCACTAACTCCTCCAGAGTGTGCTCCGGGTATCAGGTACGGCTCTGCCCTTGTTGTCGGGAAAGGTATTCAGCTCAGAAAGTCCTCAACTCCTAAGGTGACAGATCTGTAGATGCTGCACACAGGTCGCGGGGATCCTTGGTGGGTCCTCCGCTAAGCGCTACACTCACTTCCGGTGGGTGGACCGGAAATTCCCCTTCCGGGGCAGCGGGTCAGAGTGCCGGCGCCGTCTGTCTCGGCCGGTCTTGGCCCAGGTCTGGAAGGGTTGTCCTTTTGCCAGGGACCCTGCGGCCGGCGGTGTGTCCAAGACCTGAGGATGAGGAGTGCGTGCGGCCCTGGCCCCACTCCTAGGCCAGGTAGGATCCCAGGCCTTCCCGCATGGGGGCGTCGGGGTGGGGGTGGGGGACAGCCCCCTCAACCCGCCAGCCCTGAAAACGCATTTATGCTGGCGTTAATGCTAAGAAGTTCTGAACCAGTGAGTTTCCAGATTAGTTCAGACAAGAACCAGTTCCAGGAGTTGCCTGCCTTTGGTTCTGTCACCGATCTCAAGAATCTTGAATTTGGTGAATACCCCTGGGCTCATCTAGATACATCTAGATCATGATAACGGGCTTATTTAGATAATGTTTTGGACTAGGGCCTTGAGATATTTCTGACCATGTTGGACTAGATGAGTCTCTGGGAGTGGAAACATAATCTTAAAGATATAGGGAGAGAATAATCATATCTCTCCTGGTGTATCTGGAGCTCATGGGAAAATTCATAAGAGATCATCATTAGTTAATTTACTCATTCACTTCTTCATTCAACAAAAATGTTTGGAGTGTTTGCTATGTGCCTGCTTGGTTTTTGGGCCACAGGAACCTTCACTGGAGCTTGCGACTTGGAAGGTGATACCAAAGTAAATAGATGATCACAAAATAGGGTGAGAAGTAGTGTGATGAGGGTCAGCACGTGGAGCTGTGGGAGACGGCCCTGGAAATTGGGAACACTTCTCTGAAGAGGTGGCACCTGGCCTGAGTGGGGAATTCCAGGCTGAGAGACCCACAGGTGTGAGGGCCTGAAGGCAGGAGAGAACCTGGGACCTTCTGGGAACAATCTGTATTCTCTATAGCCTGAGCACTGTGTTTGGGGCAGGGGCATGTCAGGTTTCAGGGCTGGAGTGTGGGCAGCCCCCTGATCACAAGGGCTTGATGAAGCAGTCTGGGATGCCTGGGCTCCATCCTAAAAACAGCTGAGAGCCATGAACAGGTTTTAGGCTATGGAGGTTTTAGAACTGTTTTATATATTTATGTCAAATATTTTCACCCAGAGTTTTCATTTTATGTTTCCTTGATTTTATGAACCAAGGGGGAAATACTGTGTATTTAAGTGAAAAGGGAAAGTAACTTTCTGTTTCTTAAAAACAAAAAGCCTCTAAGGGTACCTAGCTGATTTAGTTAGTAGAGCATGTGACTCTTGATCTCTGGGTGGTGAGGTCCAGCTCCATGTTGGGTGCAGAGATTACTTAAAGATAAATGAACTTAAAAACTAACAAACAAACCACTACGGAATGATGGCTGAGAAACTGTAGTTTCTAAATTTTATATGTTCCTGTGCTCTTAGATTTTAGAGACATTTCATGACATGGCATACAGAGCCTGCAAGTTAATTAAGCCATCAGCTTAGAAGGTTGATGGTAGATTCCACGCCAGTTTCGAGGGTGTGTATGTATTCTGTATGGGGAGCTGGTTAAAAGCATCCATAACATTATGATAATCCTCCCTGAATATCGCTAGGGTTTCAACTGGTATTTCATCTCATTCTTGGAGTCCTTGCCCATGAAGGCCCTTGCTTCCCTGGAAAGGTAGGTGAATGTGCAATTAATAGGAAGAGCAGAAACATGTTCAGTTTGGTGAGAACTGACTTCCTTGTCTCAGAAGGTGAAAGGAAAAAGTTTGTGGCTTTGTGAGCAGAAGAAGGGAGGGGAGGAGCAGCCGGGGTGATTGATGACGCTGTGAAAGTCACACAATTGCTGTCAAGGTGGTTATTTCACCCCTGGAGCAGGGTGATCTCATTTGCTGCTGCATATGCATTAAGCCTTGGTTTTCTGGTCTCCTGGTCATGAGGACATGGTGAATATGCTGAATGTGTATGTGTGCTCCCGGAAGACTGGGAGGATTTTAGAGACAGACTAAGCGGGATTCAGATTCTGCTCTGCACCTTGCTTTGTGAGAGCCTGGCACAGTTGCTTACCTGACCTGATCTGATTTCAGGATGCTCACCTGGCATGGGCTTTTGTGAGAATTAAATGAAATGAGATATTTATGTATCGTGACTGGCACATAACTGCTGTTTCATAGATGTTAATTTTTTTTCCTAACCCTGGGCTGAAGCTGTCTTTAATTGGTTTCCAGGGGACTGGCCATTTGTCTCCTTGACTCCCTGTCGTGCTTCCTTTTCACCAGTAGGGAAGCATATTTAGGGTAGCAGAATGACCTGCATTCCAGTCCTCGTGTTACTACTTACTTTGGGCAGGTGGCACAGTACTTTTGAGACTTAGATTCCTCAATATTCCCATACCTTCTACAGTGTTTGTGAGGACTCTGTAAAGTAAGGCAGAGTTCTCAAACTTTAGAATGCGCCAGAATCATTCGTTTAAAACTTGTTAAAACAGATTGCAGGCCTCTGTCGTCCTCAGGGGTTCTGATTCAGTAAGTCTGGGGTGGGGCCTGAAAATTTGCATTTCAAACCAATTCCCAGGCCACACTTGGAGAACAGTGCCTGGCACACATTGAACACCAGATGGATGTGAGCTACTATCATCCGTTGTCTTGTGGGGCAGGGGCAATATGATAGACACCGCAAGCTGGCTAGAATTCTAATTTTAGGATCCTTATTTTGACTATGTGAAATAATTACTTAATTTTCAATTTATGTAGAACTGATAAAAGTAGGGAGGAGGGCAGCTCCTGGGTGTCTCAGTCGGTTAAACATGGGACTCTTGATCTCGGCTCAGGTCAGAGTAGTGAGATCAGCCCTGTGTTGTGTTCGGCACTCAGCATGGAATCTGCTTGTCCCTCTCCCTCTACCCGCTCCTCCCCGAATAAATAAATGAATAAAATCTTAAAAAAAAAAAAAAAAAAGCGAGGAGGAGGAATTTAGTGTTTTAGGGGGTAAGAGTTTACAAGTCATTTCTGCTAAGGGCTTCTATATGACCCAGACCACAGGAATGAGGCACCCAGACTGACCAGATCCCACTGGCAGTTTTATCAGTCTGGGCCCCTCGAGGCATGACAGGCTCAAAAAACAAATTTCTGAGATATTCTCCTATTGCTTTTTACTAGGTGTTGAGGACATGTTTGGGGAAAACTGGGGAAAATGACAGGAGACTTCCACATGCCAGAATCTCCAAAGAGATTTTTTTTATAGAAAGTCTTATCATCCCCAGGGTTTTTAAGTATGTCAAGGAAGGATTTTCCCACTGAGGAAATCATAGGCCCTGACTCTTTTATTTTAGAAGGTGGATGGCAAAGATAAGGGGCGCGGTGACACCTCTGCCACCTAATGAGCAGTCTGAATTACAGATCTAAAATTAACAGCTTCTCCTCCTCCCTCCCACCCACCCAATACTTAAACTCTCCTTTGTCATTGCTTCTCAGAGCACTTGAAATGCAAGAAATTCAAAATGCTACCTGGATCTGCAAACCTTTACAAACAGCCGGGCCTGGGGCTGAGCGTTGAATTAGGGTTCAGAGTCTAGGTTCTGTAGTCAGGTAGATGGGACGCATCTCCTGATTTTGTAGCTTGGAGTATGACCTCATCACATGACCATCTGAACTCCATTTTCTTATCTAAGTTGAAGGCAATAATCGTACTCATTTCAAAGGGTGCTTATGAGGGATAATTAGGTAAGCATGTGAGGACTCAGGGACTGACAGCTATTGTTTCTGTGGTGGTGGGGGGTTTGCTTTTAACAATTCTGGGCTGGCACCACTCCTGCATACCTCCCCAAGCTGTCTCTTTTACAGAATTCTCCAGCAAGTTTCGTTTGATTTGTGGGGCCTAGATTCTCAGCTTTTCCCAATTTCTTTATATAGCTTTGGACTACGAGAGAAGGGAGGAGCCCTCTGCATGGGGCCTGGGCAAAAAAATGGGGTCACAGGGACTGTGGAAGATACTATGAGGAATCCCACCCTGCCTGACTCCAAGAACTTCTCACCCCCTGTGAGGCAGGGGTTAGAGCCATGAGCCGAAGGATCTCTTCTCACCTGGTGATGTGGGACACTCAGTGGCTCAGAGGCCAAGGTGGCAGAGGTGGGTCAAGGGGTGCAGTGAGGATCTAAGGGACCCCAAGTCTGTTAGCCTTCCCAAGAGGCTACAGCAGTGTTTTAATACAGGCCACAGTGTTCATGGGATGACAGGTGTGGGTGGGTAGTAGATGGTAATGTACATGAGGGGATTGTTCCTGGGGTTTTCCCTCTTGATGAGGAGAAGTCCCTAAATAACGGCAGTGGCAGGGGCTGTGGTTGCACAGGTGGCAGCAGGTGAGGCAGGGGACTTGGAGTGATACAGTTGAAACATGCTGCCCAGTGCTGGCCTCATGGTAAGCTTCCAGGAACCAGTCACTATTATTAGCTGTTCCCCGATAATCTGACCTCTTCCCGGTGCCTGCGGGACTGGGCAGTCTCTGCTGTGAGCATCAAAGGATGAGCAAACTCTCAGCGCCCCCTTCCTTGGAGCTCTTAGAAGAATGCAGAATGGGATGTTAACTCTATTTCAAGTTTATTTCCTCCATCACAGGTATGATGTATCTACTTTTGAGAGGAAAGAGTACCTTCACATTAGGTGCTAGGAAGTAGTGATGATCCTGGCTGGCTTTGAGGAGCCCTAGATTGGAATCAGAAGACCTGGGTTCAAGTCCCAGCTCGGTTACCTTTGAGATGTGAGGCCATAGGGGAAAGGGAAAAGAGAGAAAGAGAGAGAGAGAGGGAGGGAAATAAGCCATAAGAGACCCTTAATGATAGAGAACAGACTGGGGGTTGATGGAGGGAGGTGGGCAGGGGGTGGGCTAGATGAGGGATGGCCATTAAGGAGGGCGGTTGCAATGATGAGTACTGGGGCTCAGATGTAAGTGATGAGTCACTGAATTCTGCTCCTGAATCCAATACTACACTACATGTTAAGTAAGTAGAATTTAAATAAAAACTTGACACACTAATAAAAAGAAATGTGAGGCCACAGGCTAATTATTTAACTTTCTCATTTGTAAAATGGGGACAAAACTGCCTGTCTTACCAACAGATAATAAACATAGAAATGTTTTGTGAACTGTTAAGTTCTGTTAAGGGAATTAAGGAAAATGGTTTTGGTGTGGCTGATGATGAAGTCCTCTAGACCTACTGGCATTCAGCATGAAGACTAATGAGGGAGTTGAGGCATGGAGCCAGGTGAGGGACACAGAGGTACTTTGGGATATTCCTGGGTGTTCACTACCTACTCCTGAGGCAGTTCACAGGACACGAGTCCCATAATCTTACCAGAGGCATCACTGGGCCAAACCTGAGGACGCGACAGGTGCCCCTCCCTCTCTACTGCTATCATTGTTTATTGCTACCTAACTTCCAGGCTGGGAACTTCTAGGCTCTTAGCACGGGGCCTGCCATACAGTGGGGATTCCATGAGGGTTCACAGAATGATTCGATGCGTATGTGAGTGAGAGGATGTGTTTTCTTTTTTTTTGGATCATGGTCCTTGACTATTTTCTGCACATTTACTCTCATTCTCACACCTCTTCTCTTTCTAAAATACCTTCAAAGCAGTCCACAAACTGGAACATGGAAACAGCCATACTTGGGGCTAAAAAACCAGGAACACCTAAGAAAGAACAATATGAATTATTCCTTCCTGAGCTGTTTGGGCCTTGGGGCCAACTTTGGGGAACAAAGGAGACTCAGGAATTAGTTGCTGGTGATGGGATGGGATGAGGGCAACAGGCAAAATCTGTGCAGAATCGGTCTGTCTTGACACAACAGTACCGTTCCTTGACTTAAAGGTGGCTAACATAACACCACACACACACACACAAAAGAGAGAGATGTGAACTTTTCCAGCCCTGGGAATAATTGCTTTCTCAAAAAAGACAAGGAACTTACAAAATAAATCTGGTGATGGCTTGCCTTGTTATTAGGGTTGAAACAGGTGATCTGTGTGTTTTCTCAGGGCTTCAGTGATTCTAAGCCAGGAAACAGCTTAATTATTTGCCAGGCTCCTTTGTTGCTCCCATAACCTGTTAGGAGTGGTAACAACAATGACATAGATGAGGAGAGTGCCCTTTCTGTTAGACCTTGCTCTGTACCTCCCCATGCTTACTTTGACTCATTTTTCACAACAACCCTATAAGGTCGGTTATAACCTCCACTCCATTTTATAGCTGAGGAAACTGAGGTTCAAGGGGTTAAGTAATTTTCCCAAGGTAACACAGTCAGTCACCTTCATTTGAACTATGTTTAAATCCTGACATCCTGTTAACATCCACGCCCTTCTCCTGAACCGTCTCCTTCAAAAAGTATAAGGTGTAAGGTCTCCTCTGATGTATTTTCCAAGCAGTTCCAATGAAACCCTTCAAAATACAGATTGTGTGTATTTCCTGGACCAGAAATCCTCCCCCCTCCCCAGTCCCTCCCTTCAAGAGTTTTTTCATACACTCCTCACTACCCCAAGGTTCAGCCTGGAGCCTGGGGGAGAAAATGGGACAAGAGAACAATAAAACAAAAGACCCCAAGGCTTCTAATGGATCATGATTGAAATGCACTTTCCCAGCTACACAAAATGTCAGTCTGGTTCTCTTTGTTCTAAAAGTTCTGCTTTCACAAAGCATCAATTTCCTCTAATAATAAGCCTTTTTATTCTTCATCTAATGATGCAGCCTCGTCTTGAGAATTCTTATGATCTCTATTGCGCATCCAGGATGACAGACGCACAATGAATTTCTCACTTCCCTCCTTTACCTTTTGCATCATATATGATTCCTGCCCAGTGCAAGCAGGGTCTCTGAGCAGTGTCCCCCCATTTCCTCTACCCCGTCACTCCCTCCCAGCCATGCACAGCTCCTTGAATTCTCCACACAGCATCATCCGTTCTCTGTGAATAAGCTCATCTTCCCCCCCCCCCCCAACAGTGACTCTTCTGTCAGAGTGTGCTATGGGTGTGCTATGGGCACTTCCCCATGGTGGGGGACAGTATTTTTGACTGGTTGTATATTTGAAGTAACATTTATCACACGTGAGCTGGGATAAATAGACACACTCTGAGAGTTTGAGCAGATGACCTCATTTGCTGCTCACAACATTCTGGTAGTGAACCCACTGTACAGAGGAGGAAGCTGAGGGACAAGATGTTCAAAGACAAAGCCCTCTAAGTGTCTAGATTCTAGAGCCTCTCTTAACCAGTGGATTGGCTTGAGGTTGTCTGGAAACTTCTCCGTGAAAGTTGGACAGTGTTGAGAGTAATACCTGGCTTTGAAGTTTTTAGCCCAAAGGACTCTAGAGAATCAAGGTGGACAACAACCTTGGAAGGGTCAAGCTATGCAATAACAAAAACTATAGGGTTTACAGAACAGCCACAGACCATAAGAGATTACCGAAAAAGGACACAAAGCGGGGCACAGTAATGGTAGTGGGAAATGCCCCTGCTCTTTCTTGCCTCTACCTGTCCTAACCTACAAGACCTTCTCCCAGTCATCTGCATTGTCCCTTCACTTCTCTCTGGTGGCCATCCAAAGATTGGTAGTGGGCCCTCAGGACATCATTTCTCAGAGTTTCAGGTAGTGCAGATTCTGGACATTCTGATTCAAGAGGCCTGAGACAGGGGCTCACTGTTTTTCATTCTTAACTAAGCACCTCTGAATATCCTAATGCAAGAAGCTTCCAAGCTGCTATTTAAAGTAACCACTGCTTCTCAGATTACAGCATTAGGAAAAGGAAGCAAGAAGCCTAGTTTTCAGTGGCCTAGCTTTGCCTTGAGCATACTCTCATGGATGGCTGTGAGCTCAACTCATCTCGTGACCCCAGCACCACTTGGTTGTTGTTGCCCTTGGCCTTTACCTCTGCTGCTGGGGATGAGGCAGCTGAGTAGCTCTTCGTCTGATCTGCTGTGCTTATTGCAGGAGCTCAGTAGTATTTGTTACTATTTTTTTAATCTTGAATCAAGATTTTTATCTTCTGGTCTGAGATCTCCTACCAGGAGGTTTTCTAACCTTTGAATCTCCATTTAGACCTACTGAAATGATCAAGAAAGAGTAGGGAAAAGATACTGCGCTCAAGAAAGACGGCTGCTTGTTTAGGTGTGGACACAACTGAAGTTGCCTCAAAACTCATTTCCTCTGATTATATTACGCTGGAAACCTCACCTCTCACAGGAGGCTTTTTTTTTCCCAAGAAGAGGAGTGGCCACCCTTCCCATCCCAGATATGATCTCCTGCGAGGCACTCCCAGCTGTTGTGCTCATTTTGCACCCAACACATCAGTGTCTCGTTGCCTGTAATCACCATCTCCATCGGGTCAGCAATAAATCTCTGAACAGGTTCTGCAATTCATTATGTGGCTTTTCTCAGTCCATAGCATGCTTCTAAAACCAGGACTCTTCTGATGTCCACATAGGACTATAGGCTTGAGCAGGTCAGGGGATATCTCTCTCGAGAGGCTAGCATAGTGCCTGAAATACACAGGGCGTTCAGTGAGTGTTTGTTGATTAAGTGATTATAATTTTATAAATCCACAGGTTTGGTTGTTATTTTTCTATGCTTTTTCCTTCAAAAATTTTTTTTTAAATTCTAGTTAGTTAACATACAGTGTAATGTTGGATTTAGGACTAGAATTCAGTGATTCATCATTTACATGTAACACCCAGTGGTCAACAGGACAAGTGCCCTCCTTGATAACCATCTACCCCATCCCCTACCCACCTCCTTCTGTCACCCTTCAGTTTGTTCTCTTATTGTTAAGAGTCTCTTATGGTTTGGTTCTTCCCTCTCTCTTTTCCCCCCTTTCTCATAGGTTCATCTGTTTTGTTTCTTTCTCTGACTTATTTCACTTAACATAATATACTCTAGCTCCACCCACGTCAGTGCAAATAGCTAGATTTCATTCTTTTTGATGACTGAATAATATTCCTCTTTGTGTGTGTGTGTGTGTGTGTGTGTGTGTACCCCATATCTTCGTTTTCCATTCCTCAGTTGATGGACATTTGGCCTCTTCCCATGGTTTGGCTATTGTAGGTAATGGTGGTATAAACATCAGGGAGTGTGTACCCCTTCAAATCTGTATTTTTATATCCTGTGGGTAAATACCTAGTAGTGCAATTGCTGGATTGTAGAGCAGTTCTATTTTTAACTTTTTGAAAAACCTCCATATCGTTTTCCAGAGTGACTGTACCAGTTTGCATTCCCACATAGGTTTTTGGCTTTTTGGGTTTTTTTTTTTTTTGAGGCCGCTGTCCCAAGATGAGACTCTGTGGGGCTGGATAGGTATATGTCTACCTAAAGTGTCATTCTTCTCAGATAAAAATGAGAAAATTTAAAATATTGTTTTAGTTTTGTCATAAAGCTACATTTATTCAGTGTAGAAATAATGCCTGTTCTGAGCCTGTGTTCTTCCTAATTTGGAGGTATTAAAATTACCATTATTTTGTGAGGTGACAGTAAGAGATGTGTCTATATTGAGTAAACTGACTCCTACCCGGTTCTTTTGAGGAGGCTCCTACATCCCTTGCCTAGATGACTTGCCTAAGTGACTCCAGATAACTCCAGAAGCAGCCTGCCTGAGCCTGCTCTTCCCCCTTATCTATCATGACAAACCAGGGAAGCTGATTCTGGCTTTTGCTAGTTTGAGGTATTTCCTCTACAGAAAGAATATTTAAAAGATGATGGGTCTAAATGCAGTGTACTCTCCTCAGTTGGATCCTGGAACAGAAAAAGAGCACTGGTCAAAAAACTGTTAAAATTCGAACAAAGTGGGGTGCCTGGGTGGCTCAGTGGGTTAAGCTTCTGCTTTCAGCTCAGGTCATGATCTCAGAGTCCTAGGATCAAGCCCCACATTGGGCTCTCTGCTTAGTGGGGAGCCTGCTTCTCCCTCTCTCTCTCTGCCTGCCTCTCTGCTTACTTGTGATCTCTGTCAAATAAATAAATAAAAGCTTTGAAAAAGAATGTTTAAGAAAAAAATTTGAACAAAGTTTGTAGTTTAGTTAATGGCAATCCGCCGGTATAAATGTCTTCATTGTGCTGGCTGTACCATGGTTATGTAAGATGTTAACAGGAGAAACTGGGTGAAGAGTATAAGAAGTCTTTGTACTATTTTTGTGACTTTTCTAAGAATTTAAAATTTTTCCAAAATAAAAGGTTTATTTAAAAAAAAAAAAAAGAGAGAGAGAGACATGCTCACAATCTTGGGTGGTGAACAATTCAGTTGACCAGAGTTACCTTTTAAAAATGTAAATCAGGGGCGCCTGGGTGGCTCAGTGGGTTAAAGCCTCTGCCTTCGGCTCAGGTCATGATCCCAGGGTCCTGGGATCGAGCCCCACATCGGGCTCTCTGCTCCGCAGGGAGCCTGCTTCCTCCTCTCTCTCTGCCTGCCTCTCTGCCCAATTGTGATTTCTCTCTGTCAAATAAATAAAATATAAAAAAATAAAAAAATAAAAAAAAATAAAAATGTAAATCAGAGCACAACAAGATCTTTCTTAAACTCTTTCAGTGGCTTCCCATTGCTCTATGGATAAAATCCCAAGTCTGTACCAGGCCCTTGGGAATTGGCCCTGCTTATTTCTCCTCCCTCATTTCCTCTCTGTCTACTCTTTAACCACTTTCTTCTACTCATGCTGGCCTTCCTCCAGTTTCTGGATGAGGCCGTGCTTGTCCCCACTTTAGACCTTTGCCCTGGCTTCTGTCTTGGATGCTCTTCCTCCAGGTCTTCACATGGCTGGCTTGTCTTGATAGTTGGGTGCTTTTGCTGCCCACCCACTATAAAGTAGCTTCCCTGCCTATCCTCTCCTTCATTTCATTCTGCTCTGTGTACTTCACAACACTTAACACCATTTGTCAAATTATTTAAATTATTTATTTGCTTCTTGTTTGTTTACTGTCTTCTCCTCCCCCTGGGATATCAGAGGTTTATTGTTCATCACTATATCTTGTCACCTAGAGCAATGTCTGGCACATAACAGAAGTTCCGGAATTACTTGCCAAATGAACAAATGAAGGGGCATTTCATCTATGAAGCCTTCCTGACTCCTGGTCAGGGGCAAGAACCCTCGGTTCAGCTTCCATGGCCTCTGGCACTTCTCTTCCCCGTAGCTCTTGCCCCACTGGGTTGTAACTGTCCACTGACCTATTTGTCTCCTTACTAGACCCTGAGCTCTGGTGGGTAGAATGATGTTACTCACTTTTTTACTTTTAGAGAGGTCATAATGCCTGAGACAACACTGACACCCAAAAGTGGTAAAACTCATTAGGGCTCCTGGCTTGGACACTTGCTGGCCAACTTTGGGAGTCAAAAGTGAACCCTATTTTATTATTGATTTATGTATTTATTTATTTTTGGGAGAGAGGTGAGGGAAGGGGCAAAGGAAGAGAGATAATTTTGAGTAGGCTCCACACTCAGCACGGAGCCTGATGTGGGGCTTGATCTCACAACCCTGAGTTCACCGTCTGAGCTAAAATCAAGAGTCAAATGCTTAGCTGACTGAGCCACCCAAGCACCCCAGAAGTGAACCCTTAGCTAAGACCAGTCACCGATCACTTCACTTATTTTTGTGTTGTCAGGGCCTTGCATTGGAATAACAGTCTATGCATTTTAAATAAATAAAGGAGAGAATGGGACAAAATAGGCTGGTTATGGGATTGGAGGGGGAGTTTGGAAATGGACTTTGAAATTTAGTCAATATCTAAGTACTGCCCAGAGTGTACTCTTAAGGGGGGGAGTGAATTGGCTGTCTCAACATTCGTTCTGTCTTCCTATGTTTTATCTCTTATCTATTTCTTAATGTCTCTTGTCAGTCACATTTTCTCCAGGTGGAGTTTTTCTTGACCATAATGTCTTCATCTCATTTCCATCTTCCTTTCTTCCTACCTCCTTTCTGTTACTAAGCCAGGTCTTTTCCAAACTGTAAACCCACAGTGGCTACTTTGGCTTCCCTAGCAACCTCACTCAGCGATCACCACAAGGTGCAGGGGACACCCATGGAAAGAAACAGCCTCTTCCCCTGATGAAGTGTCAGCCTTTCATCTTTCTCTGATTTAAGCAAGGAATGCCAGAGAACCTTGGGAAAAAAATGTATAATTTGGAGCTAGACTGAATGGCTTTCGAAACCCTTTCTTAGACATATAGGTGGCCAATAGACAGATGAAAAGATGCTGAACATCACTTATCATCAGGGAAATGCAAATCAAAACCACAGTAAGATGTTATCTTATATTTGTCAAATGGCTACAATCAAAAACACAAGAATTGACAGGTGTTGGTAAAGATACGGAGAAAAAGGAGCCCTCATGCCCTGTTGGAGGGAATGCAATCTGGTGCAACCACTGTGGAAAACAGTATAGTTTCCTTTAAAAAAAAATTGCAAGTAGAATTATTGTGTGATCCAGTAATTCCACTACTGGGTATTTACCCAAAGAAAACAAAAACTCTAATTCAAAAAGATAGTTGCACCCCTATGTTTATTGCATTATTATTTACAGTAGCCAAATTATAGCAGCTTAAGTGTCCACTGACAGATTATGGATAAAAAACATTAAACACACACACACACACTCTGGAATGTTATTTGGCCATAAAAAGAATGAAATCTTGCCATTTACAACAACTTGCATGGGTAGACCCAGAGTGTATAATGCTAAGTGAGTAAGTCAGAGCAAGACAAATACCAGATGATTTCATTCATATATGGAATTTAAGAAACAAATGAACCGGGGCGCCTGGGTGGCTCAGTGGGTTAAGCCTCTGCCTTCAGCTCAGGTCATGATCTCAGGGTCTCTGGGATCGAGCCCCGTATCGGGCTCTCTGCTTGGCAGGGAGCCTGCTTCCTCCCCTCTCTGGCTGCTGCTCTGCCTACTTGTAATCTCTCTCTCTCTCTCTCTCTCTCTCTCTATCTGTAAAAAAGAAAAAAAAAATTAAAAAAAAAAAAAAAAAAGAAACAAATGAACCAAAAAGAAAAAAGGATAGAAGAAAACAAACTCTTAAATACAGAGAACACAGTGGTAATTACCAGAGGGGAGGTGGGTGGGCAGATAGGCAAAACAGATAAAGCGGAGTAAGCATATACTTATCTTGATGAGCACTCAGAAATGTCTGGAATTTTGAATCATTATATTGTACACGTGAAACTAATATAACACTGTACATTAATTATACTTCAATAATAAAAAAAAAAAAAAGCTGTTTTGTAATAAGTGAGTGATTTAGGGCAGGCAGTTTAATCTCCCAGAGCCTTGGTTTCCTCATTCACAGAATGGGAATATGGTTGTTGATAGACACATGTGTGTACATGCATACACCCCCCCCCCCACCCCCCATGCCACAGACGTACCACATGGCTTACCTTCTTGTCCTTTCAATATTAGTTTAAAGCTTATCTGCTTTCTCTAAAGTAGATGCCTTGGTCTCAGCCATGGCACTTCTTAAAATTTATAATGAATTGATTTATATGTATTTCATGTCATTTCCCCCCTTAGAGTATAGATAAGAAGTATAGTTATCGTCAGCATTGTACGCAAGGCTTTGCAACAGAGGTTAGAATAGAGGTGGTAAATTATTACGTCATTATTAATCCACTGTTTTTATGGGCAGTGGAGAAGTTATTGCCAAGAAGGAAAATACACATCTCTGGGCAACAAGATCCTCTTTGCTTGGTTAATGGAGAGACTAGATTCACAAAGGTCAAGCCATGGTCTGGGGGTGCTGACCAAGAGGATCTTATCTTTCAATGAGTGCATGTGTTTCAGTGGCTGTCAATTTATGATCAGCCCCCGAGTTTGAGAAGATAAAGTTTCTTGGATGTCTCTTGCCCTCCAGTCTGCCTGTGTAGTTTTGATTTATTTTAGTAATGCATTCAGTTGGCATTTTCCCTCTGGAACCCTGTTATTAAAACAAACTTGACAGAGACTCTGCTTGCAGGTACAGCAGCGTAGGAATGAAATGAACTCCTATGTACAATATGAGTCTCAATATTGGTTCAGCCTTGGTATGACACTTAGAATGAGTGAGAGCAGTGGGAATCTCATTAATCCTCACAATTTAGCACCAGCCTCCAGGAGAGGATAAAATCTTGTCTGATTGTAGTGTCCTGTTAGCCTTATAAATTCACAGGAAAGGGCAATAAAAGGAGCAGGAGTATTTTTCCCAACTCTTTGGTCATTTGCACATGAATTTAAGACAGAAGACTAACTGAAAAGGATTTATACATAAAATGAAATTGTAGTGAGAAGACTCAGTTAGCTGGAGAGAATTGTTATCACTTATTCATTTTTCCTTTACTAAGCATCTACTATGTGCTCGGCACTATTCCAGGCACTACACGTGGAAACCTTAAGCCATTCAAGGGGCGCCTGGTTGGCTCAGTGGGTTAAGCCTCTGCCTTTGGCTCAGGTCATGATCTCAGGGTCCTGGGATAGAGCCCCGCATCCGGCTCTCTGCTTAGTAGGGAGCCTGCTTCCCCCTCTCCCTCTGCCTGCCTTTCTGCTTACTTGTGATCTCTCTCTCTCTGTCAAATAAATTTTTAAAAATCTTAAAAAAAAAAATTAAAAAAAAAAAAAAAGAAGCCATTCAAAATCCTTGCCCCCAAGGAGCTTACATTCTGGTAGGAAGAGATAGACAACAACCGAATGAGAGAGTTAATTCGTAACTTCTGTAAAGAAAATAAATCAGGGTAATGTCAATAGGACTCTCAGATGGGAATAGTGGGAACTTTTAGGTTAATAGGGAAAAATTCTCTAGAAATGTGACATGGAAATGAAAAATGGATTTTTGGATGGAAGCAGCTGCAGAGATGGAAGTTAATAGCATGCCTGCTAAGGAACAGAATGGGAGGAAGCCTTGTGCCTGGAATGAGTTCAACATTAGGGAGAAAAAAACCCCCACAATCCTTTCTAAATGTTAAAATACAAATAATTACACTTCCCCATTCTTAACTACTTATTAGTGATGTTTATTACTTAACAGCAACATAATCCTGGACATGTTGTTCATTCACTCTAATCTGACAGCTATTACATGATAGTCATAAAGTCTGTACACCTCCATGGCCTTCTTACAAGAATTATACATGATAGCGATAAAGGTTAGTAACTATTGAGTTCTTATTGTGTGCTGGGCACTGTGCTAAGTGCTTCACCTATAATACAGCATTTACTCTTCTGGATAACTTTCTTAATAAAATAAGGAGCGCTATAATCTCTGTTTTGCAGATGAGGAAACTGAGTGCAGAAATGGTGAGTAGTTTGCTTGCGGTCATTCAGAGTTGGGATTTGAATCCATGCTCTTTTTTTTTTTTTTTAAGATTTTATTTATTTATTTGACAGAGATCACAAATAGGCAGAGAGACAGGTAGAGAGAGAGAGGAGGAAGCAGGCTCCCTGCTGAGCAGAAAGCAGATGAGGGGCTTGATCCCAGGACGCTGGGATCATGACCTGAGCTGAAGGCAAAGCCTTTAACCCACTGAGCCCCCCACCCCACCCCAGTACCCCCATGCTCTTTTCTGTCAAATCTCTCAGCCTTACCGTGGATATCTTCCGAATGTGGAAGCCTTACAACAGTGCCCATCGGGTGCCTAGCCCAGTGTTTGCAAGTAGCTCTCAGTGCTTCTAGTTCCTTTGTTACTACACACATTGTCTTTCTTCCATTTTACAACAGAATGAATGACTTTAGATACTGCATTTTAGAACGTGCCTTTCAGAAGTCGGGGATTTCCCATAGAGCTGGCGCTGGAAGCCAGATCTTGTGATTCCTAATCCCTAGGTCCTTTCTCTGTAGTGTGCCTCCCCGGAGTTTTTGCTTATTATAATTAAGCCTATTTTGAAAGGAACCCTCAGAAATACACACTGAATTTGCTTTAGTAGATCCAGCTGTTTGCAAAACAATAGGTTCAATTTTCTTCTTTAATACTGCTTCTATTAACATTTAAAAGATCCCTCCATATTCATTGTTCCTATTTTAAGCTGAAAAATCATCAGAGCATTTCAGTATTCATCAGCTGATAAAACCCACCAGGTTTCTGAACCAACACCTACTCTGCCACCTGTTGCCCAGGCGCTACTCTCTGTGCCTGTCTTGCTCCTCCTTGTGTACGGTCCCAGGAATTTCAGGTTTCCCTGAGACTTCTCTGCTAGGAAAGTTTGTTCCTGGTAAGTAAGTTTGTTTCTCGTTTTTGGCATGTGGTCATTCGTATTCTCTTGGATTTTTAGACTGGAATTTTAAATTTGAAATATTTTCTTCAAAAACATATTCTTGGATAGGATTGTTGGAATATAGAATCTACCTCTGAGGCTTGAAGCAAAGACATCTGAGCTCTCTGCCTTGCCAGGCAATTACAGTTATAAATGGAAAGAGGACATGACAGAGGAAAAGTAAGGCAGAAGGGGTGTCTCTCCCCTTGTTAACCATGAGGCTAAAGCTTCTTCTGATCTGTCTTTGAGATTGGTGCTGATGTATATAGCTCCAAATCAGATGTTGTCTTTGGACTTGAGATGTCTTCTCCATGTCTACACTTAGAAGTCAAACAGGCAACTCAGATTTAATGTGATGAAGACAGACTCCTGACTTTCATCCCCAGACTTGCTCTTCTCTCAGTATCTCCATATCTGTTAATAGCAAATCTGTGCTCAAGTAAAAATGTTGGCGTCTTCTCCATTTTTCCTTCTCTTATATGACCCTGTGTCCAATTTATCAGCAACACCTGTTGGCCTTCACCTTCAAAATAGATTCAGAAGCTGACCATGTTTCACCACCTTCACAGCTGCCACCAGGGACCAAGCAACCGTCCTCTTTCCTGATTTCCGTGGTCTCTTCACTGGCCTTTTGCTTTCACTCATGCCCTCCTTCTGCATACTTGGTGTGATAGCCACAGGGATCCTTTTAAATCTGCATTGGTGTATGCCCCACCTTTGCTCAAAACAAATGGCTTCCTGTCTCTTAGAATGGAAAGTTAATGGGCGCCTGGTTGGCTCAGTTGGTTAAGCATCTGCCTTCAACTCAGATCATGAACCTAGGATCCTGGGATCCAGGCCATGTGTTGGGCTCTCCATTGAGCCAGGAGTCTGCTTCTCCCTCTCCTTCTGTGATCTCTCTCACTTTCACTCTCTCTCAAATAAATAAATAAAATTTTTAAAAGAAAAAAAAAAAAGGAACGAAAGTTAAATCCTTAAAATGGCCTATGAAGCCCGCCCAGGTTGAATCAGATGCTTCTTTCTGAACTGGTCACTGTGATCCAGGGTGATGAAATGCTTCTATTGGCCAAGCTGATTCATCTAACCACTCCTCGAGTAGAACATGAGAGTAGGGGTGTCAGGCCCCAGAGTACTCCACAGATTGAGAGAGAGAGAGAGGGCTGTTCTGTAAAAGAAGTACAGTTATCATTGTCAGGTTCATCCTATATTCATCCATACATACACATACATGATACTTCGGTATATCCCAGCCTTTGTTCATTTAGTGACCACTCTCCTGAATGCCTTCTACCTTCTCCGTGCATATAAAAGCCAGCAAATTCTTAATGGCACAGGTTAAGTACCATATTTTCTAAAATGTCCTCATTTTTCTCTCTAATCCCCATGCAGCTCAAAATGATTTATTCCTTTCATCCCTCTCCATAGTACTTTATTTATTCTTCTCTTAAGGCAGCATTTTTTTTTTTTTTTTTTTGCCTTGGGTGGATGTTATATTGTACATACCTATATTCCTTACTAGACTCTAAAATTTTTCAGAGCTTGGACATGTTTTTCCCCCTACACAGCCAGCCAGCTATAGTAGTACTCTACACCTAAGAAGTATCTAAGAACTGTTTGTGAAATGAATGAACAACAAACTGAATTGAATTAAACTTTCAGTTTGTCATTTTTCATCATCACCATGATATGTTTATTTGAACAGCATATCTATTTGTAGAGTATGTTTGGATTTATAAAATATTCTGAGGCCTTTCATCTTACTTACTTTTCATAATGGTATTCTGAACTGGATATTATCTCTGTTTTAAGAATAAAGATGCTAAATCTCAGGCAGGGAACTTTTTGGTCATGCAGTGGTAAGGATAAGAATTCAATGTAGGGCAGCCACTCTGGAAAACAGTATGGAGTTCCTCCAAAAGTTAAAAATAGAGCTACCCTATGACCCAGCAATTGCACTACTAGGTATTTATCCAAAGGATACAAAAGTAGTGATTTGAAGGGGCACATGCGCCCCAATGTTTATAGCAGCAATGTCCACAATAGTCAAACTATGGAAAGAACCTAGATGTCCAATGGCAGATGAACAGATAGAGAAAATGTGGTGTGTGTATATGTGTATGTATGTATATATAATAAAAGGAAGGAAAAATAAAGTAAGATAAAAACAGAGACGTACCATAGAGGCTCTTAACCACAGGAAGCAAACTGAGGGTGGCTGGAGGGGAAGGATTTAAGGGATGGGGTAGCTAGGCGATGGACATTAAGGAGGACATGTGATGTGATGAGCACTGGGTGTTATATGCAACTGACGATTTACTAAATTCTACCCTTGAAACTTAAAAATATGCCATATGTTAACTAAATTGAATTTAAATAAAATTTTTTTTTAAAATTGTGCTAAGATTTGTTTATTTTTAATTGAAGTATGGTTGACATTAGTTTCAGGGGTACAACATAGTGATTTGACAATTATATACATTATGAAATGTTAAATGCAAGTTCAGTCACCATACAAGTTTATTATAATATTATTGACTATATTCCCTATGCTGCACTTTTCATGAAATCAGATGTTTTAACTCTGTATTAATCACGACAGACTCATGAGTCTTTTGGCAACAAGTGGCAGTAACTCGAACCAGCATAACTACAGAAGGAAATTTATTGGTTAATTGGTGATCTCCCAAAGAACTATGTGTTTTGGTATTCATTTTGTTGTATCATGCCAACTCTCCGTGACTGGGCTTGGATGTGTGGTGGGACTTTAGCAAGCATGATGTAAACAGAAGCTTGATTAGTTGCTGGCTAATTGGAACTTGTCTGCTTGGAATGCTCCCTTTTGGAACACAGCTGGCATGCCCTAGGAAGCCCAGGCCACATGGAGAGACCATGGGGAAGGAGTGAGATGCTCAGTCAGCAGTCACAGGGCTGCCTTCAGCTTGGACCCGGCACCAGCAACCAGCGTGAGTGAGCATGCCAGGTATGATCCTGGATGCTCCAGCTCAGTCCAGCCTCCTCATGACTGAAAGCCATACTTATAGAACCATGACAGAGAATAAAGTGGTTGTCATTTAAAGGTATTAAATTTCAGGGCATTTTGGTCTTTAGCAATAGGTAACAGAAAGAATGACACGAGTATCTTCGTGTTCACACGAAGGTGAACATGAGTTCACCTGCTCAGCCTTGAACAAATCATTGTGGCCAGAGTGGTGGGGTCTTGTACCTCCTGCAAGGACCACATGGAGCAGGGGGAGGAGATGCTCAAAAATCCTTCCGCCATTGGGAAACTGTGCAGAACAGACAAAAATTGTAGCTACCAGAGCCAGGTAGAGCCTGGGAAAAGCCAACATAGCTCCCCAGGGGGTCAGGCAAGAATCAAAGATTGTCAGAGTTAACAAGTTCAAGTCCAGCTGTTTCATTTTACAAATAGTGCAGTTAAGGCCCAAAGACCATTTCCAGGGTCAAGATCCATCAGTTGTCAGGCCAGAACCACAATGTCCTGGCTCCTACCCTAGGTCTCCTTCTTTTACCCTGTTTGCTCAGCAGTGATGGTTCTTGGAGTGGGGTGATTGTGGGGTTTGTGTGTGTGAGTGTGTTTTTGTTTCTGGGAGTTTGACCTGCGTGGGATAGAGGGGCCTTGGGCTGGGTGGGGGTGGGGGGAATTGATGTAATCCTTCCAGAGTTCTGTTTTCAGCACCTAATGCCCCTCTGGGTAGAGACCCATGTTCACATACAAATCAGCTCTCTGGATTTGGAGTTAGTCAGACCTAACTCAGCTCCAGCCACACGTGCTCTTTGGCCTTTGACACAACTGATTGTTAAACCAAGCAGCCCAGAACACATCTCTGAAGTGTTGTAGAAATTTTCATTGGGGAAGAATACTTACAGGGAACATTTGAGATCTTGGGCTTCATGTAATGCCCTGCTTGATGAGAATTTGTAGCTCTTTAGACAATTTAAGAGCAATTTTTGTGAAATTTCCCAGGACATTTTGTTTCCTCAGGCAAAAAATGGCTTTTGCTGCATGAACAACAGTTGTGCATCTACTCCAGAGAGAGGCAATCAACTGTAGCCTCTGACAAATCGATAAATATGGGTAGGAAACCAGATTCTTCATGTTTGCTATATCCACCATTCTCTTCTTCCCATCTTGTCATCACTGCTAGAGAGAGAATTGTAGGATGTTCATTCTGAGAGAGAATTTAGAGTTTATTTAGGCAACTGACATTTTTAGAGATGAAGAAATCGAAACCAGAGAGTACTAAGAGCTTGTACCAGTCACACAGTAATTCCATGGATTGAGTTGGGGTAAGAGTTCTCATCTTTTGACTCTAAGGCAAACCTCCTGTGGCTCTGAAATCTTTCATTGCCTTCAGGGATAGCTCTAACACTGGGTAGGGAGGAGGTTTTGAGAAAGGGAGATAGGGAGGGTGCTGAATGTCAAAGGAAACTGATTTATAACGGTGGGACCTCAAGGAGTGACCAGAGTGCTCTAGAATTCACGAGTAGAGACTCTGGACTTTACTGCCAGTCTTTAGCCACAAACGATACCTGGATCTAAAATCCTTAAGAGCAGGGCGCCTGGGTGGCTCAGTGGTTTAAGCCTCTGCCTTCGGCTCAGGTCCTGATCTCAGGGTCCTGGGATCGAGCCCCACATCAAGCTCTCTGCTCAGTGAGGAACCTGTTTCTCCCTCTCTCTCTGCCTGCCTCTCTGCCTACTTGTGACCTCTCTCTCTGTCAAATAAATAAATAAAATATTAAAAAAAAATAAAATCCTTAAGAGCTTGCTTTCTCTTTTTTATTTTTATTATTTTTTTAAAGATTTTTAAAAATTTTATTTGACAGACAGTGATCACAAGTAGGCAGAGAGGCAGGCAGAGAGAGAGGAGGAAGCAGGCTCCCTGCTGAGCAGAGAGCCTGATGTGGGGCTTGATCCTAGGACCCTGGGATCATGACCTGAGCTGAAAGCAGAGATTTAAACCACTGAGCCACCCAGGTGCCCCTGCTTTCTCTTTTTAAAAAAATTGAAGTATATTTAATATACAGTATTATATTTAATCTGTAAGAGGTTTTTATATTCATAAATCCCTCTAGAAAATTAGTCAAGCCATGTCTCATTTTCTCAGGGTCCTGACCCACTTGTCTGAGATTCAGAGAGGTTAAGCAATTTGCCCAAGATCACACAACGAGATGGAGTTAACTCTAAAGCCTGTGTCATTTGCATTATCCTGCACTGCCTTTTTGAGGGCTAGACATAATCTTTACTGTAAAGGGAATTGCTTGTGCTAGGAAAAAAATCACAGGAATAATATAGGAGCTTATTTATATTTAAATGATGCGTAGTATAGTTCCTTGAGGATGTGGGCTCCAGGGTCAGACAATCCAGGTAAAATCTAAGTTCCATCACTTACTGTGTGATCATGGGGGAACATCCAGTCCCTCCAAGGAATATTTTACTATAAATGGAGTTATATACACATATGTGTTTGTATACATGTGCCTGTATGTGTAATAATTTCATTTTGTTTAAAAAGCACCAAAGCAGGACATCTGGGTGGCTCACTCGGTTAAGCTTCTGTCTTTGACTCAGCTCATCCGAGGGTCCAGGGATCCAGCCCCATGCTGGGCTCCCTGCTCAGCGGGAGCGTGTTTCTCCCTCTTCTTGCAGCTCCCCCTGCTTGTACCCTCTCTCTCTGTGTGTCAAATAATGAATAAAATCTTAAAAAAGAAAAAATAAAAACACACCAAAGCCATCTATTTGTATTTGAGCACATATGTATATAAATGCATAAAATGTTGGGAAGGCCATATTCTAGACTTATAGCGATAGTTACTTATTCTGGAAGAGCAAAGCAGACCCTTTGTTTTATTATTTATACCTCACTAATTTTTTTTTTAAAGATCTTATTTATTTGAGAGAGAGAGACGGTGAGAGAGAGCATGAACAAGGAGAAGGTGAGAGGGAGAAGCAGACTCCTCATGGAGTTGGGAGCCCGATGTGGGACTCGATCCCAGGACTCTGGGATCATGATCCGAGCTGAAGGCAGTCGCTTAATGGACTGAGCCACCCAGGCGCCCCATATATCTCACTAATTTTTAAATTTTATCCTACAAGAGGCTGTTTTCATGCATCCCCTGTGTTAAGTGTTTATATAGATTTTCTAAGTTGTTGTAAATTTTGAAAAAAATATATATGTGCAGAAAGTATGGCACTCTTGTTACATTTTCCTAGATCAACTAAACCAGAACAAGTTACCAGCAGAGAGGTCCGAAGCTGGTGGGGAGTTTCTCTGACCAGCCACTCATTCTTGTCCACTTGACCTGATTTTTACCCCAAGACCCACATCCAGTACTTTCCCATAAAGACAGCGAACAGCTTGGGAGCAGAGCCATGGTTGTTTGGTCACTTCCATAGCCTTATCTCCTAGAAGCACAGGACTTTCAATCTTGGCGGTGCAAAATACCTATTTCTTCAATTGAAGCAGCCCTTTCCTGACCCACATTCTTTCCTCCTGGCCTCACGGGTGCAGCCTCAGTTTGCTTCCCTTCCTGCAGGTGGCAGTCCTGGTCGGCTGGAACTAGCCACACTTCCTGGAGCAGTGATTGTGAGGCCTGTGCTTTCACTAACACTTGTTTTCTGACAGCCCTTTACTCTTCTGGAATGAAACTAGTCTATTAAATAATCCACCTAGAAATAGAATTTCAAAAAACCAACACAACACCCTTGTTCTTGAAAAACCTTGAGTATAAATAGGAAGAACGGGAAAGTAATTGACAAGGAAATACTATGTATTGTCATAGCGAATGCTTGGGTGTGATTTCCCTAGGAGACGTGATGAAGTGTCAGTTACTCTGCCTCTGCCTAGGACCTCTGGGAATGCGACAGCTCCGCATGTTGTCTGAGGGAGGACCAGCCTTTCAGCCTTCGAAGTGATTTTCTAAAATGGTAGACTATGCTTGGCAGAGCTCTAATTAAAATAACATACAAACTTCCCTTAGTTTATAGGAATTTTTGATCCCCAAAATGTATTGTGTATTAAAGCCAAGCTCCCCGCTCACACCAACAAACACACAAACAAACAGTTCTAGATTCAGATGATTATCGACAGGTGTTTTACCCATGTGAGCTGCTGGGGTGTGGGACAGTTTTCTTTTGGCCAGGACTGCCCTTCATATTGCAGAATGTTCTGAATCCCCAGCCTCCCACCCACTAAATATCTGTGGTGTTTATTCATTGTGAGTGCAGTACTAGGAAATAAATGTTTCCATCTATTTCCAGAATGCCCCTAAGGGGGCACTCCTGGTCCCCTTAAGAACTGCAGCACTAGCTGTGCTACCTAATAGGGTAGCTGCGAGTCACACGTTTCTACTCAGTCCTGAAATGGGGCTAGTGCGACTAAAGAACGAAGTTTTAATTTAATTTCATTTACGCAGTTCAAAACTAAGGCTCCATCCAGTTACTGGGAAACTTTTAAGTATGATTGGACTAGCTTGGTTGGGTATGGGAATCTACTTGTCTACTGTAAATTTCCTGAGATCTGAATACAGATCAGATATTTATAATAGAAAGTTATAGGAGTAATTGAGATGCTCTGAGTATAAAATATTAGAAGGATCTGAAGATTTAGTAAGGCAAAAGAATATAGACTATGTTATGAACAGCCATTCTTAGATTATGTGTGTGAATGATAGAAGTTTAGATTTCTTGAATTTGAGGTTATTAAAATGAATTTTGTTTCTTTTTACTCTTTTTTTTAAATAAAGATTTTATTTATTTATTTGACAGACAGAGATCACAAGTAGGCAGAGAGGCAGGCAGAGAGAGGAAGGGAAGCAGTCTCCCCGCTGAGCAGAGAGCCCAGTGGGAGGCATGATCCCAGGACCCTGGGATCATGACCTGAGCCGAAGGCAGAGGCATTAAGAGCCACCCAGGCGCCCCTGTTTCTTTTTACTCTTAATGTTGCTGCTGGAAAACTTAGAACTACATATGCAGATCACATTAAATTTCTGTTGGAAAGTTTTGGGATAGAGAAAAGTCAGGGCCATTTTGCTGCCTCTGAGATCCCTTTTGCTTTTTGTCCGGTAGCAATGCATAATGAGTCAGAAGTGAGAGAGGAGTTAGAAATACTAGTACCTGATTCTCTAGCTGGCAAACCAGGGGCTGCAGAGACAGGGTCTTTGCAGTGGTAGGATAACCCCAGGTGATTATTATTATTATTATTATTTTTTAAGATTTTATTTATTTGATAGACAGAGATCACAAGTAGGCAGAGAGGCAGGCAGAGAGAGAGGAGGAAGCAGGCTCTCTGCGGAACAGAGAGCCCAACTCGGGACTCAATCCCAGGACCCTGGGATCATGACCTGAGCCGAAGGCAGAGGCTTTAACCCACTGAGCCACCCAGCACCCCTGATTATTATTTTTTAATGAAGCTCCAGATTTTGGCTTGTGGTTTCTGGCAGGGTTGATGTTGTTCCATTACACGCACCCTCCATTTGGTCCTCTGGGAACCTTCCCTTGACGTTCTGATGTGGGGGTTTTGGCTTGTGATGCAAAGCCTGGTGCCAGCTCTACTCAGAGGCAATGAGGAAAAAGCATTTCAAAGTACACTGAAGATGGCCTCTCGCTCCCTTCCAGAGATTTACAGATAATACAGGTGGTTAAATTTCAAAGCACACCGTGGGGTCTCCTCTGAGGCAAACCTAGAGAAGCCGCACATGGGCAGCTCCATTCCATTCCAGTCACAGAGAGGCCTCGCTTATCATATATGCAGATGTCTGTTAAGCGTTTTAGATTACGACTACACTAGACAAAATAATTTTCTGTTCCACTTTTAAGGAACTGACTTCTCCCCCCCCCCCCCCCCCCCAGTGGTCAGTTTGGTGAGGTGAGAGAAGCCAAAATCCCAGCACTTCGGGTCAGACTGAGCTGAGAATAACAACTGTCAGATTTCACGGCTGTGGAACTGTGGACAGATAACCTAACCTCTTTGAGCTTCAGTTTCCAGTTTTCCTACCTGAAATACCTCTTTCATATACAGCAAATACTCAGTAAGCAGTAATTGTTGTTCACTACAAAGAAGTGAGAGTGGGAGATGAGAATTTTTAAGCAGAAAAGCATCTTAGGACAGCATCTCCGAGACTATATTCCTCAGAACACTGGTCCCATGAAGTAGAATTCCAACAAGAAAGAGTTTTGTGGCCACTGCATTTTGGAAATGGTATATCTCTCAGTGGAGACTGATAAAGTACATTAGCATAGTTAACATTCTGAGAGGTCCTGCAGTAATGCAATCAGTTTAACTTGGCTGAACCCAGACTCTCCTAAACTTATTTTATTAGGTTTTTTGTTCCCCTCCAAGGAATAACTGTTAGTTCTGTAAAGCATACTTTGGGAAATAATGGCATAAGAGAAAATGTCTGGCTTCATCAGAACTTCTTGATCCTGCACTTTGGATGCAGGATGTGGATGCAATCTTTGTCAGATTGTCCTGTGACATGGAGGGTTGGGTGGGACAAATGGGACAAGCCATCAGACTCTATCCCATGTCACCTAGGTCCATAATGAAAAAACCCATCCCTGAGGAAGCTTGGATCACCTTAGGGGGGAAAATAGTGATGTGAAATACAGTCGCTTGAAGCATTGCCTTAAAAATTTCTATTTTGGTTGGTGGTGGAGCAGAGGGAACTATAAGCTAGATATAAAGTCCTATGAACACTCACAGTTCTCTGCAAATGACCAATAGCTTTCATAATCTTCTGCCATAACAGTATTTCAGAAGAGTTTCAAAATGCCAGACTGGGGTTTAAATACATACACACACACACACACACACACAAACACTCTGAGTAGTTATGTAGGAACAGATTAAAAGGATATGTTTAATTTATAAGTGCTACTCTGATTAGAAATGATAGATGTGGAAAGATTGCTAAAGGATAATGTTCATACTCAATTTGCAATAATTACACATGTCTTTCATCAAGACACATATCTAATGTAATCTCCCAAATCCCAAACTACACATAAAAATAAAGTCCGGTAAATGACATCAGACAGGAGAGGATAAAAATTATACTCCTAGGAAGACTCAGAATACACTGGGGTCTAAATCAGAATGGATAGAAGTAGACCTAGATATTTTTGAATATTTTTGTAAGAGCATTATTGCCCCCTAATTTTATTTTAAATCAGTGTTAGAGTAGTACAATAAGCAACCACCAAGACAAGAATTGTCGACATTTTTTCAATTTTGTTTTACTTCACATACATGCATTGTATATTTAAGTATAAATATGTATTGGGGGATAAACTTGTTCACAATAAACTGCAGACATTGTGACACCTCTCCTTAAATATTTCAGCATATGTCTCTTACAGAAAGGACATTTTCCCACATAATCACATGGCATTATTCTGCCAACAATTCTCTAGTTCCATGTGATATCAACTCTAGAGTTAGATTTTTTTAGGAACAATCATAGCTCATATATTACATTTGGTTATATCTCCTTAAATCTGGAATAATCCTCTCATCCCCAACATTTTTTCCTCGTGTATTTATTTTGTGGTAAGACTAGTAATCTTGTAGGATGTCCCACATACATGGCTTTGTTATCTCTTGGGGTCATTTAGCTCATTCTATTTCCTGTGCTTCTTGGAAACTAATAGCTAGGTTGAAATTCAGGATTAGTAAACTTTTAACTATACCTCATCAGTGGGGTGATTATTTATTCCCATTTTCCTTCTGTACCATTGTAATCCTAAATAGTGCCTTTCACCATCAAGAATGTCCTGGTTTGGACACCTCATCGATAAATGAAGCATCACATTAGGAGGCACAGAATATCGGTCTGTCCTGCCAGTAGGGACACCAAGTCTAATCACTTGGTTAGGTCTCCATCACTTAGCTTTTTTTTTTTTTTTTAAAGATTTTATTTATTTATTTGACAGAGAGAGATCACAAGTAGACAGAGAGGCAGGCAGAGAGAGAGAGAGGGAAGCAGGCTCGCTGCTGAGCAGAGAGACCGATGTGGGACTCGATCCCAGGACCCTGAGATGATGACCTGAGCCGAAGGCAGCGGCTTAACCCACTGAGCCACCCAGGCGCCCCACCATCACTTAGCTTTTAAGAAGTAATGATCCCCATTATAAGATTGTAAATTGATTGATTTTATTATGTAAGTCATGTCTCCTTTCAATAACCAATCAGAATTTTCTGCCAAATGGGCACAATCCTGAGTAAATGATTCTACCTTAAATTGGACTTCAAGTCACTCCTTTTTTATACTAATGTTATGGAAATATACTTTTTATTAAAAATTTTTTCTGTTGTTTGAATTCAACTAGAGGGAAAATGGCAGAAGGTTGAAGATTTAGTTTTTTCCAGTCATTTGCATAAAGTCTTCTGTATTTGAAGAGTCCAAACTAAAGTCAGCTCTCCCAGGTCTCTCTTTGGTGCCTGGTTGAGAGAGGGAGGTAAATTTCACATTGTTCTTTCTTTCCAAATTTGGATTGGTGGAAAGAAAAAAAAGTTATCAATTTTTTTTCTCTCCCAGGGATAGGTTATGTCTCTTGTTTTTCTTATTTTGTGTCCTGAGAACTTGGCTTGGCAACTGTCAGGTTGTAGCTCCCAGAGATATGGTTGGTGTGGTCAACAGAAATATGGTTGTACTCTTTTTAGAGCTAGAGTCCTACTGACTTTTTCCAGCTCTCAGGGAAATTGTCTCAGTCTCTCTTTTGGTTATCTTTGCCAGTGGCTCTGGCTTTTTGGGAGGGTAGTTTCTTTTGCACACTTTTTGGGGAGGGACCCCTTTTGTGTCAATGGAATTGTTAAATACTGCAGGGAATATTTACTGTTTGTCTTGGCTAAAACCTGACAAGATATTTGAAAGGTGGTTTGTTGTTGTCATTGTTTTTGTTGTTTTTAAGTAGCTATATGGTCAGAAGTTCAGAGGTTGGCCAAATCGGAAGCTGATATTCAGAGCCTGAAAAGAACTTTTTTTTTAAAAAGATTTTATTTATTTATTTAATAGAGATCACAAGTAGGCAGAGAGGCAGACAGGGAGAGGGGAAGCAGGCGCCCCGCTGAGTAGAGAGCCCAATACGGGGCTCCATCCCAGGACCCTGGGATCATGACCTGAGCCGAAGGCAGAGGCTTTAACCCACTGAGCCACCCAGGTGCCCCTGATAGGAACT
The DNA here is from genome assembly GCF_922984935.1 of Meles meles. NCBI lineage: Eukaryota > Metazoa > Chordata > Mammalia > Carnivora > Mustelidae > Meles > Meles meles. The sequence continues at coordinate 100,534,741 of NC_060068.1, forward strand.
TATTTTTTTTTATTTTTTATTTTTTATTTTTATTTGTTTCTTTACAGTATAACAGTGTTCATTGTTTTGGCATCACACCCAGTGCTCCATGCAGTACGTGCCCTCCCTATTACCCACCACCTGGTTCCTCAACCTCCCACCCCACCCCCCCACCCCACCCCCGCCACCCCTTCAAAACCCTCTGGTTGTTTTTCAGAGTCCATAGTCTCTCATGGTTCATCTCCCCTTCCAGTTTCCCTCAACTCCCTCTCCTCTCCATCTCCCCATGTCCTCCATGTTATTTGTTATGCTCCACAAATAAGTGAGACCATATGATACTTGACTCTCTCTGCTTGACTTATTTCGCTCAGCATAATTTCTTCCAGTCCCGTCCATGTTGCTACAAAAGTTGGGTATTCGTCCTTTTTGATGGAGGCATAATACTCCATTGTGTATATGGACCACATCTTCCTTATCCATTCATCCGTTGAAGGGCATCTTGGTTCTTTCCACAGTTTGGCGACCGTAGCCATTGCTGCAAAACATTGGGGTACAAATGGCCCTTCTTTTCACTACATCTGTATCTTTGGGGTAAATACCCAGCAGTGCAATTGCAGGGTCATAGGGAAGTTCTATTTTTAATTTCGTAAGGAATCTCCACACTGTTCTCCAAAGTGGCTGCACTAACTTGCATTCCCACCAACAGTGTAAGAGGGTTCCCCTTTCTCCACATCCTCTCCAACACACGTTGTTTCCTGTCTTGCTAATTTTGGCCATTCTAACTGGTGTTAGGTGGTATCTGAATGTTGTTTTAATTTGAATCTCCCTGATGGCTAGTGATGATGAACATTTTTTCATGTGTCTGATAGCCATTTGTATGTCTTCGTTGGAGAAGTGTCTGTTCATATCTTCTGCCCATTTTTTGATATGATTATCTGTTTTGTGTGTGTTGAGTTTGAGAAGTTCTTTATAGATCCTGGATATCAACCTTTTGTCTGTACTGTCATTTGCAAATATCTTCTCCCATTCCATGGGTTGCCTCTTTGTTTTGTTGACTGTTTCCTTTGCTGTGCAGAAGCTTTTGATCTTGATGAAGTCCCAAAAGTTCATTTTTGCTTTTGTTTCCTTGGCCTTTGGAGACATATCTTGAAAGAAGTTGCTGTGGCTGATATCGAAGAGGTTACTGCCTATGTTCTCCTCTAGGATTCTGATAGATTCCTGTCTCACGTTGAGGTCTTTCTGATAGGAACTTTTGAAAAGACCTTCCCCCCCTAAGCTCAAATGAAACTGTGTATCCAGGGAGAAAGTGCAACATTCTGAAGCCATTATGGAAGGAGTTACTAAAACATTCTAAAGAAACACAGCTCTAAATCTACAACAGGGGAATCTTGATTTCTATCCTAGTTGAAGATCTGCCTGATAAAAAGCAGCAAATTGAGGATAAGGTAGTCAGATGGCTGGGTCAGCCTCTTGAAGTGATGCACGTTGCAACCCAATTCTTTGAGGAGTCAGGAACAACTGTATTTATCTTACAAATTGAGTCATTACAAGAACAGAAATTTGGCTCTAGAAACGAGGCAAAGCTCATCTATCCTTTTTATTAACACCAGAACCTCCCCTGTTTATCTCAAATGTCTCGCAGATATTATAGAAGATATGGATTTAGGAGGAAAAAACCCCACCGTTCTTGAAGAAACTTACATCCTTTTCTTTGCCTTTGGGTTGTAAATGTTCTACCTGTCTCCTCCAGGAACTCAGAGTCCTCTCTTGAAATGTGACAACCAGAGGGTTTTGAAGGGGCGGGGGAGTGGGAGGTTGAGGAACCAGGTGGTGGGTACTTTCATTTTTTTATTATAGATTTTATTTATTTATTTGACAGACAGAGATCACAAGTAGGCAGAGAGGCAGGCAGAGAGAGAGGGAGGAAGCAGGCTCCCTGCCGAGCAGAGAGCCCAACGTGGGGCTCGATCCCAGGATGCCGGGATCATGACCTGAGCCGAAGGCAGAGGCTTTAACCCACTGAGCCATCCAGGTGCCCCCAGGTGGTGGGTAATAGGGAGGGCACCTACTGCATGGAGCACTGAGTGTGGTGCAAAAACAATGAACACTGTTACGCTGAAAATAAATTAAAAAAAAAAGAAATTTAAAAAAAAAGTGAACTTCAGGGAGGTGAATCTGATCAGGAGGGAAAAAAAGACAGTAATTTGGAAATTAGGTAAATAAAAAAATCTTAAAAGTCTTTTCCACAAGTATTAGTAAAGTTTCAGCTGCCCAAGAGATAAAACCTTTACTTATTCTATCTGCTAAAGACACAATTTGGACCCAGCTGTTCTTTTATAAACTAGTGAATTTTGCATGATCGTATCTGTCTTATGCTAATGTTTTAAAATGAAAGCTGTAAGATCTCTGCATCTGTATGCTTGTGTATGTTTATGTATGTATGTTACGGATGTGTGATATTTTTGTACCTCTGGATGGTATTGCTCTAATTTGTAAAGAACTCTATTTAAATGGCGTAAAGACAGACATTTATATTAACCAACTATACTCTCAGAAATACAGAAACTAACACAGATGTTTTTTTCAAGTTCATGTGGTATGGGATAATCTTTGGTATATAAAAGTTTAAGCTGGTTGGTTTAATTAAAACACATGTCTTTAGAATTAGCAACATCAATGATAATCTTTTTTATTCTACCTAGATTTACTAAAAGTCAACTAAATTTATGTTAACTTTGTTGTAGAATCTGTCAGTAAGAAAGATAACTTAAAGTGACAGTTAGCTGTTGAACGTCTCATGAAATTTTCATAATTTCAAATTTCATAATTGTTAAGAACAAGTAAATTAAATAGGTCTAAGTAAGATAAAAGTTTATAAACTCTTCAGGGTGCCTGGGTGGCTCAGTGGGTTAAAGCCTCTGCCTTCGGCTCAGGTCATGATCCCAGGGTCCTGTGATCGGCCCCGCATCAGGCTCTCTGCTCAGTGGGGAGCCTGCTTCCTCCTCCTCTCTCTCTCTCTCTCTCTCTGCCTGCCTCTCTGCCTACTTGTGATCTCTCTCTCTGTGTCAAATAAATAAATAAAATCTTAAAAAAAAAAGTTTATAAACTCTTCAACAACAATTATGCTTTTTGGTATGTCCATTTAAAAATAGTTTCCGGAATCTTTTTGGTAACTTAAAACTTCAAAGATATAGTGAGATAAATTAAATGATGACTATTCATTGAATATCTAGATCATTCCCAAATAAGATAAAAGACTGAAACATTAATTACTGAACACAAGCCACTTTGGCTTCCTTTTAAAGATATTTAGGTCTTTTGGTAAAAATGTTTTGTGCCACACTAAAAATTTGCCTGAGGAAACATATACTTCTAGAAATTATGAGAAGGATTTTAAATTTGCAGATGCACAAAGTAGTAGCATGACAGACAATCCAGAATTCTCATTTCTTCCTTTTCACTAGGAATAAAGGATTCTAAAGTTTAAGAATTCTAATGAACACATGTAACTAAAACCACTTAGAAATTATAGGATAAAAGGAAACAGCTGTGTATGAAAAGTAGGTAGAGAAAGTAGAATGACCAATGATTCCAGAATGAGAAAGAGAAAAACAGGCCAAAACCTAAATGAATATAAAAAGAGTTTTCTTTAGAAGGTTTGTGGAAAGGAATCTTGGAAAAGGAATTTTGTATGTGCTTAAGCTGATTAAAATGGGAATGGATTTCTTTAAGGTTTTTTGTTGTTGTTGTTGTTTGTTTTTTTAAGATTTTATTTATTTATTTGACAGAGATCACAAGTAGGCAGAGCAGCAGGTAGGGAGAGGAAGGGAAGCAGGCTTCCTGCTGAGCAGAGAGCCCAATGCAGGGCTTGATCCCAGGACCCTGGGACCATGACCCGGGCCGAAGGCAGAGGTTTTAATCCACTGAGCCACCCAGGCACCCCTTTCTTTAAGTTTTTAAAGAAACGAGTTTCTGTATAAAAAGTACAGTGCTATATATATATATATATATTTTTTTTTTTTTTCCCCTTTTGGGTAATCAACCTGAAAAGCAAAGAGTTTGTGTTTTATCAAAATAATGTAATGTTTTCATCACCGTTTTTTTTTAAGGTTTTTGTTTTTGTTTTTGTTTTTGAGAGAGAGAGATCGAAAAAGAGAGCATGAGCATGGAAGTAAGGGAGAAACAAGCTCCCTGCTGAGCCCAGTCCTGGGACCCCGGGATCATGACTTGAGCTGAAAGCAGACGCTTGACCAACTGAGCCACCCAGGTTCCCCCTCTTCATTTGTTTTTTTAAGATCGTTGATTACATAAGAAAACCCAGTGTCCTTGGTGTGCGTGGGTGGCACAGTCATGATTGAGCTCAGGTGATGATAGCAGGGTCTTGGGGTTCAGCCCCATGTTGAGCTCCCTGCACAGCAGGGGAGTCTGCTTCTCCCTCTCCTTCTGCCCCTGCTCCTGTGCTCTCTCTCTAGGTCACACTCTCTCTCAATAAAATAAAATAAAATAAAATAAAAAAGAAGAAAAAAAGAAAAGTCCATTTTTCTCAATATTAAAAAAGCTAAGTTTTGTTCACAACTATGTAACCTTCTGTATTGGTCTTTAAACTCTTCTGTGTTTAATCGACAATTTAGTGTTTCATAACAATTTGAGATCCTGTTTAGTCAGATGTTCACACCTTTTGACATTTTTGACAGTTTCCCCAAATCAAATTGCAAATGCAGCCTTTTTGACCTTAGAGTAACTTTGAGATGTCCCAGAGGATTGTTAGAAGCTCTCTCATCTTGTTAAAGAGAGATGTTAAACTAAATAGGGTTATCTGGTCTGTTAAATTATGTGGGAAGCACTGTCAAATAATAAGTGATGATAAACCTTCTTAGGTTATATGTATATGAATGTCTGTTACTAATATCTGTATTCCAGAAATTGTTTAAAGTTGTTAGATATTTGTCAGTATTCTCATATTGTCCAACTATTAGCCTACATTATTGTGTGCAACAGAAATAACTACATTTCCTTATCAGATGAACTCTCGTCCGATCTATAACCATGGCTGTTTGGTTAAGTCTTTTTGTCATTTACAGACAATTACTACTTTACTTTGATGTTTTTGCAAAGGTGCTTCATCTTCAGAGAGATTCATAGAGAGGACTCTGGTAAGTACTCTTGAATATAGGTTTCTGATCACTTTAAGATCATAAAACTGAACTGGGAAAGAATTTCCAGAACTAAAGGAAAAACTGGATTCAAGTGGAACAAAAATTAATAACATGGAATTGAATGAATTGATGAGGATCATTGTAATTTTTTTTTACAACTGTTTCTTTGAAACACTGCTGCTTCCTTAGTTTTGTTTTCTTCCAGATTTAAGGAAAACTTTTTTTTTCTCTTAAGCTATCTATGACTTACAGTAATTTTGTAAAGTATACCTTTGTAAACAGAAATGAAACCTTTACTTTTTCTTCCTATCTGATCCCTCCAGAATTCCCTCCAGAAATTTTTTGAGCATTCTTATTTTTTTTTTAAGATTTTATTTATTTATTTGACAGAGAGAGAGATCACAAGTAGGCAGACAGAGAGAGAGGAGGAAGCAGGCTCCCTGTGGAGCAGAGAGCCCGATGCGGGGCTCGATCCCAGGACCCTGAGATCATGACCTGAGCCGAAGGCAGCGGCTTAATCCACTGAGCCACCCAGGCGCCCCTCGAGCATTCTTATTTTTATGGCAGTCTAGTTGTTTGCATAAGTTCAATAGAATCTGTTCTCCTTATAACAGGACACAATTGCAAACATTGGTTATATTAACAAAGCTTTGACTGGAATATCATGTTTGAGAATATGTATATAGTCAAATAAAACTAGACACGGGCTCCCTGCTCAGCAGGGAATCTCTTTGTCCCCCTCTCTCTCTCCCTCTGCCCCTCCCTCCCCCAAATTGTGCTCTCTCTCTCTCTCCTTTCAAATAAATAAATAAAATCTTAAAAAAAAAAAAAAAAAGAAAAACAAATATGACCAGACAGTTTGAAGGAGCTAAGGTTGACTTCATGCAACCAATAAAAGCCCCTAAACTAGCCTGATACCTTGCTTCAGGGTTCCCTTTAAACTTACCAGGTGGGTTAATGGAGGCTTCCTGGCAGCTCCTCAGAAACCCTCAGGATACCTTCAAAAGGGAGAATTCATGCAGATCTGTAGGTATGCCAGGTGAAGTCTGATGGTGAGTTCTTGGCTTGTTTTCTTAGTCTGGAGAGTCTTTTAACAGTCCAGTCTAAGAGTCCTTATGAAAAGGTTCCACAAAGAAGATTTAAAAAGAGCCTATCTGTCTAACCAAGTTGAAATCAAAAAAGCTATTAATGAGGTGCAATCAAAAATGGAGGCTCTCACTGCTAGGATAAATGAGGCAGAAGAAAGAATTAGTGATATAGAAGACCAAATGACAGAGAATAAGGAAGCTGAGCAAAAGAGGGACAAACAGCTACTGGACCATGAGGGGAGAATTCGAGAGATAAGTGACACCATAAGACGAAACAACATTAGAATAATTGGGATTCCAGAAGAAGAAGAAAGAGAGAGGGGAGCAGAAGGTCTATTGGAGAGACTCATTGGAGAGAATTTCCCTAATATGGCAAAGGGAACAAGCATCAAAATCCAGGAGATGCAGAGAACCCCCCTCAAAGTCAACAAGAATAGGTCCACACCCCGTCACCTAATAGTAAAATTTACAAGTCTTAGTGACGAAGAGAAAATCCTGAAAGCAGCCCGAGAAAAGAAGTCTGTAACATACAATGGTAAAAATATTAGATTGGCGGCAGACTTATCCACAGAGACCTGGCAGGCCAGAAAGAGCTGGCATGATATATTCAGAGCACTCAACGAGAAAAACATGCAGCCAAGAATACTCTATCCAGCTAGGCTATCATTGAAAATAGAAGGAGAGATCAAAAGCTTCCAGGACAAACAAAAACTGAAAGAATTTGCAAACACCAAACCAGCTCTCCAGGAAATATTGAAAGGGGTCCTCTAAGCAAAGAGAGAGCCTAAAAGTAGTAGATCAGAAAGGTACAGAGACAATATACAGTAACAGTCACCTTACAGGCTAATAATGGCACTAAATTCATATCTCTCAATAGTTACCCTGAATGTTAATGGGCTAAATGCCCCAATCAAAAGACACAGGGTATCAGAATGGATAAAAAAACAAAACCCATCAGTATGTTGCCTACAAGAAACTCATTTTAGACGCGAAGACACCTCCAGATTTAAAGTGAGGGGGTGGAAAACAATTTACCATGCTAATGGGCATCAGAAGAAAGCTGGGGTGGCAATCCTTACATCAGGTCAATTAGATTTTAAGCCAAAGACTATAATAAGAGATGAGGAAGGACACTATATCCTACTCAAAGGGTCTGTCCAACAAGAAGATCTAACCATTTTAAATATCTATGCCCCTAATGTGGGACCAGCCAACTATATAAACCAATTAATAACAAAATTAAAGAAACACATCAATAATAATACAATAATAGTAGGGGACTTGAACACTCCCCTCAATGAAATGGACAGATCATCCAAGCCAAAGATCAACAAGGAAATAAAGGCCTTAAATGACACACTGGACCAGATGGACATCACAGATATATTCAGAACATTTCATCCCAAAGCAACAGAATACACATTCTTCTCTAGTGCACATGGAACCTTCTCCAGAATAGATCACATCCTGGGTCACAAATCAGGTCTCAACCGGTATCAAAAGATTAGGATTATTCCCTGCATATTTTCAGACCACAATGCTCTGAAGCTAGAACTCAATCACAAGAGGAAAGCTGGAAAGAACCCAAATACATGGAGACTAAACAGCATCCTTCTAAAGAATGAATGGGTTAACCAGGAAATTAAAGAAGAATTGAAAAAATTGATGGAAACAAATGATAATGAAAACACAACAGTTCAAAATCTGTGGGACACAGCAAAGGCAGTTCTGAGAGGCAAATATATAGCGGTACAAGCCTTTCTCAAGAAACAAGAAAGGTCTCAAGTACACAATCTAACCCTACGCGTAAAGGAGCTGGAGAAAGAACAAGAAAGAAACCCTAAACCCAGCAGGAGAAGAGAAATCATAAAGATCAGAGCAGAAATCAATGAAATAGAAACCAAAAAAACAATAGAAAAAATCAATGAAACTAGGAGCTGGTTCTTTGAAAGAATCAATAAGATTGATAAACCCCTGGCCAGACTCATCCAAAAGAAAAGAGAAAGGACCCAAATAAATAAAATCATGAATGAAAGAGGAGAGATCACAACTAACACCAAAGAAATACAGACAATTATAAGAACATACTATGAGCAACTCTACGCCAACAAATTGGACAATCTGGAAGAAATGGATGCATTCCTAGAGACATATAAACTACCACAACTGAACCAGGAAGAAATAGAAAACCTGAACAGGCCCATAACCAGTAAGGAGATTGAAACAGTCATCAAAAATCTCCAAACCAACAAAAGCCCAGGGCCAGACGGCTTCCCAGGGGAATTCTACCAAACATTTAAAGAAGAACTAATTCCTATTCTCCTGAAACTGTTCCAAAAAATAGAAATGGAAGGAAAACTTCCAAACTCATTCTATGAGGCCAGCATCACCTTGATCCCAAAACCAGACAAGGATCCCACCAAAAAAGAGAACTACAGACCAATATCCTTGATGAACACAGACGCAAAAATTCTCGCCAAAATACTAGCCAATAGGATTCAACAGTACATTAAAAGGATTATTCACCACGATCAAGTGGGATTTATTCCAGGGCTGCAGGGTTGGTTCAACATCCGCAAATCAATCAATGTGATAGAACACATTAATAAAAGAAAGAACAAGAACCATATGATACTCTCCATAGATGCTGAAAAAGCATTTGACAAAGTACAGCATCCCTTCCTGATCAAAACTCTTCAAAGTGTAGGGATAGAGGGCACATACCTCAATATTATCAAAGCCATCTATGAAAAACCCACCGCAAATATCATTCTCAATGGAGAAAAATTGAAAGCTTTTCCGTTAAGGTCAGGAACACGGCAGGGATGTCCATTATCACCACTGCTATTCAACATAGTACTAGAAGTCCTAGCCTCAGCAATCAGACAACAAAAAGAAATTAAAGGCATCCAAATTGGTAAAGAAGAAGTCAAACTATCACTCTTCGCAGATGATATGATACTATATGTGGAAAACCCAAAAGACTCCACTCCAAAACTGCTAGAACTTATACAGGAATTCAGCAAAGTGTCAGGATATAAAATCAATGCACAGAAATCAGTTGCATTTCTGTACACCAACAACAAGACTGAAGAAAGAGAAATTAAGGAGTCAATCCCATTTACAATTGTACCCAAAACTATAAGATACCTAGGAATAAACCTAACCAAAGAGACTAAGAATCTATACACAGAAAATTATAAAGTACTCATGAAAGAAATTGAGGAAGACACAAAAAAATGGAAAAATGTTCCATGCTCCTGGATTGGAAGAATAAATATTGTGAAAATGTCTATGCTACCTAAAGCAATCTACACATTTAATGCAATCCCTATCAAAATACCATCCATTTTTTTCAAAGAAATGGAACAAATAATCCTAAAATTTATATGGAACCAGAAAAGACCTCGAATAGCCAAAGGAATATTGAAGAACAAAGCCAAAGTTGGTGGCATCACAATTCCGGACTTCAAGCTCTATTACAAAGCTGTCATCATCAAGACAGCATGGTACTGGCACAAAAACAGACACATAGATGAGTGGAACAGAATAGAGAGCCCAGAAATCGACCCTCAACTCTATGGTCAACTCATCTTCGACAAAGCAGGAAAGAATGTCCAATGGAAAAAAGACAGCCTCTTCAATAAATGGTGCTGGGAAAATTGGACAGCCACATGCAGAAAAATGAAATTGGACCACTTCCTTACACCACACACGAAAATAGACTCCAAATGGATGAAGGACCTCAATGTGAGAAAGGAATCCATCAAAATCCTTGAGGAGAATGCAGGCAGCAACCTCTTCGACCTCAGCCGTAGCAACATCTTCCTAGGAACAACGGCAAAGGCAAGGGAAGCAAGGGCAAAAATGAACTATTGGGATTTCATCAAGATCAAAAGCTTTTGCACAGCAAAGGAAACAGTTAAAACCAAAAGACAACTGACAGAATGGGAGAAGATATTTGCAAACGACATATCAGATAAAGGGCTAGTATCCAAAATCTATAAGGAACTTAGCAAACTCAACACCCAAAGAACAAACAATCCAATCAAGAAATGGGCAGAGGACATGAACAGACATTTCTGCAAAGAAGACATCCAGATGGCCAACAGACACATGAAAAAGTGCTCCACGTCACTCGGCATCAGGGAAATACAAATCAAAACCACAATGAGATATCACCTCACACCAGTCAGAATGGCTAAAATTAACAAGTCAGGAAATGACAGATGCTGGAGAGGATGTGGAGAAAGGGGAACCCTCCTCCACTGTTGGTGGGAATGCAAGCTGGTGCAACCACTCTGGAAAACAGCATGGAGGTTCCTCAAAATGTTGAAAATAGAACTACCCTATGACCCAGCAATTGCACTACTGGGTATTTACCCTAAAGATACAAACATAGTGATCCGAAGGGGCACGTGTACCCGAATGTTTATAGTAGCAATGTCTACAATAGCCAAACTATGGAAAGAACCTAGATGTCCATCAACAGATGAATGGATAAAGAAGAGGTGGTATATATACACAATGGAATACTATGCAGCCATCAAAAGAAATGAAATCATGCCATTTGCGATGACGTGGATGGAACTAGAGCGTATCATGCTTAGTGAAATAAGTCAATCGGAGAAAGACAACTATCATATGATCTCCCTGATATGAGGACATGGAGAAGCAACATGGGGGGTTAGGGGGATAGGAGAAGAATAAATGAAACAAGATGGGATTGGGAGGGAGACAAACCATAAATGACTCTTAATCTCACAAAACAAACTGGGGGTTGCTGGGGGGAGGTGGGATTGGGAGAGGGGGAGGGGGCTATGGACATTGGGGAGGGGAGGCGAACCATAAGAGACTATGGACTCTGAAAAACAACCTGAGGATTTTGAAGGGTCAGGGGTGGGAGGTTGGGGCAACCTGAGGGTTTTGAAGGGTCAGGGGTGGAAGGTTGGGGGAACAGGTGGTGGGTAATGGGGAGGGCACGTTTTGCATGGAGCACTGGGTGTTGTGCAAAAAGAATGAATACTGTTACGCTGAAAAAATAAATAAAATGGAAAAAAAAAAAGAGCCTATCTGGTTGATCACTATGCTTGCTGCACTTATATGAATAATCAGGCCGAATCTAATGAGACTAGACTTATTTTGCAAACAAATTAGTCTTACTGTGATGATCTTTGATAGATGAGAGTGTTTGTAGAGGAAAAAAATTTTGTTTTTAGGATTTTTTTTTAAAGATTTTATTTATTTGACAGGCAGAGATCATAAGTAGGCAGAGAGGCAGGCAGAGGGGCGGGGGGAAGCAGGCTCCCCACTGAGCAGAGAGCCTGACGCGGGGCTCGATCCCAGGACCCCAGGATCATGACCTGAGCTGAAGGCAGAGGCTTTAACCCACTGAGCCACCCAGGCACCCCTTGTTTTTAGGATATTATACACAAACGTGTAGACATCAGATTCTAATCCTGTTTATTGTCTTGAGAATTTTGTTATATACCTATAAGCTGAAATGGATCTTGAATTCTAGTGCCTACAACTGTCCATACTAAAGTTTCCAATTTTCTCTCATCCCTCTGATTTGGAATCACTGAGAAGAAAGAGTGCCTTACCCCTTTCTTGGAAGAGACTATACCAGGTCGTCCTCTCTACCATACATAAGTCAAACTTCAGGAATTTGAATCTTGGATCCATATCTCCCAGTTAAAAAGACTTAAGACTCTTGGAATTGCACATCTGCTAGAGATCTAAAATTAAAACTGACTAGGGAGGTTACTCCTCAGAAGCAGATGGCATCTCGAGCGGACAGCTCTTCCAAGTTCACAGACGAAGATCTTCATCTCCAGCATGTTTTTGCCTTTTTGCTGTTTGTTTTTTCTGTTAATGTACAGGAGGGTAGTGCTTCTTAATTCTGGCAACTCTCACTGAATGTACCAGTAAGGCCATAGCTGCACAGTAGAAGTCCCTTGACTTTCCTGCGAAGGTGGTTTTAGATAATAGAATTGCTTTAGATTACTTACTGGCTGAACAAAGAAGAGTCTGTGCCATAGCAAATAACTCCTGCTGTACCTGAATCAATACTTCTGGTATTGTAGCAAATATAAGAAACAAATATGTTGCCTGGGAAAATAGGTTGATGCCCTTTTAGGTGCATTTTTAAAAATTTGTTTGATACCAACTGGCATGGTTCATGGGTGACCTGGCTAATGAATATACTTAAGTTTCTTAGTGTTACCCTCCTAATAATAGTCTCCCTTGTGTGGTCTCACTGCCCTTGGAGAAACAGAAGCAAGATGAACAATGAGAGGAACACAGAGACAATTCTTCCATGGATCTGATGTCATTCCCTATGAGTTCCATAACGAGACAAGAGCGACTTAGTATTGATGGTGACTGAGAATCACACCAATACCAGGCATTTGGTCAATCTTTTGAGTATCAGAGGATGACCAAAATGGGGGAACTGTTAAATTAATTAAACAAGGAGGCCTTTAAACTTATGTGGCTCTAATGCTGTGGCAGCCTGTATAATCCGTATAACCCAAAATCTAAGCCCGTGCACACCTCATGGTTATGAAGTCAAAACACTCAGGGCAGCTGGTCACTAATAGCCAATCAATAATTTCCTGACTTTTCTCTTTAAAAAGTCTCTCTGTGCTCCTGTTGGTGGAGTACTCCTGAACACTTCTGATTTGGTGCTGCTTGATTCAAATCAAATTTTTCCTCAAATGCTATAAGATAATGATACTCGTTCTGTATGCTGGAGTAAATGAATGAGGCTAATGTAGTCGGGGATGGCCACTTGGAAGCCTGGCCCTACCTGGTTGTCCTGAGGGCAGAAGGAGCCATGTGTCAGCCTCCTGTAATGCATTCAAGGTACATCAGGGCCAGCTCTGCACCCTAGGAAGCCTAGAAGAATGTATATTCTGATGTTATGATGAGTGCGTCTTTCTTTTCAAAAAATGCAATTTCTCTGTGTGTGTGTGTGTAACGTATTCCTTATGTTGATTATGTAGGAACTTGTAATTGTGAAACTGCTCCTTAGTGGACATACAAATGTTTTTCTTGACCACTTTCTGATCCTACCTGTTCTCCATAAAATATGCTCAACCCTATTCCAAAAGTTTGATTTATTTGATTTTTCTTACCCGGAGTCATTCACTCAGCAGTTATTAACTGAGTTATTTTATGCAGGTACTTTGATAAGCAATGGGGATAGAGAAATGGTAAAGACAGTTTCTGAGTCTAAAGTGTTTATAGTTTAGTGGAGGGAAACCCAGTAATGGTCAGAGAAAGCAAGAAGTGCTTAATGGTCGTTAATCCAAAGTTCTATGGCCTTTGACTTGGGGCAAGTGGGAAGACTTTCCAGAAGCAGTGACATTTGAGGTGTAGCTTGGAGGAGGAGTGAAGGCTTGACATTTCGGTCAGGAAACACAGCATTGGATAAGAGACAGAAACCTGTGGTTGTAAGAAACAGGTGAGTTGGTTACTGTGCCTGGAATACCAGTTTCAGGCAGCACCTAGAAGAGTGACAGAGGATGAGGGTGGAAATGACGGTACCGTTAGTTTCGGGAAACGTTGCCTGCTGCACAGAAAGGGTAGGACTTTTTATGAAGGAGATTGACATCTGCAGTTTTTAAAAACATGGCTCTGGCTTCACTGTGGAGAATGGTTGGATGGGGAGGTCATCAGGAGATTGTTGCAATCTTGAGAACAGAAGTGATGAGGGCTTGACCTGGGGTCAGGTTGGTGGGGGTGGATGAAAGAATGCAGTGGTCATAGATCCATAGCAGTGGCGACAAGAGTACAAGACAAGTCAGTCTGGGCAACGGAGTGAGTGATGAAATCATTAACAAAAACAGGGAGAAAGGCTCAACCCCACCATTTCAGCTCTTCAAATCCAATCTCTCCTTTTAGACTTTACTCATGTGCCCATACCTTTACAAGCCTTTTTGTATCCTTGTTCCCTTAGGGACCACTCTCTCCCCAGAATACATATTCTGGGAGTCAGCAGTGGACAGGTTGCTGCAAGCAGGAGGCTGTTACTTCGTATGTGTTAGGTGTGTTTCCTGAACCAGACTGCAGGACTGTCATTCACAAGCCCCCCATACTTCAGTGATACTCATCCCAGCAGCTAGTGCACACTGTCAGACCTTTACTCAGTATTGTCTACAGTAGGCAGCGGGGCCTAGTGCTGCGCTTGCAAATAAAATCTTACCTATAAAGTACAGAGGAAATGTAGCCTCTTTGATTCATACAGAGGTGGAGACCTGGAATCCAGGATCCGTGGTTCCCTCCTGTCTAGGGCTCCGGGAAACGTGGTTTGAAAACTTTTGGCTTAATGGACTGGCTGTGGGCTTGGGGGTTAGAACTGAGTTCTAACCCCTGCTCTGTCTCTTACCCTAGCTGCAATAGAATAGACAAATGGAGCAACTGCTCTGAGCCTCACTCTCCCCCCCTGTAAAGCAGGGCTCAGTACACTTCCAATGTAGGCTTATTGTGAGGACCAAGTAAGGCGATGCATGCAAAAATCTGTGGCACCTATTAAGTGGTCACTAGGTCATTGTTGTTGTAAGAATAAAAATAAGACATTTGTTAGCTGATGGAGTAACTGAGCCTTATTGAGTTGATACTTGTTCAGTCTAAATAAATCTACTCCTGCTCAAGTTAGGAAAAGCCAGCGTTGGGGGTGAAGTTATGGGGGAGTTTAGGATTCAAACGGGACCCAATCTTGTCTTACACTGCGCTCCGTCTGCTCTGTAAACCCACAATTGCCTACATTGGCATGAGGGTCTATCAATATTTAATGTGTGGGTGTCAGTTGCTGTAAACTGAGCACACCCCAGCACCAACTTGAATTAATTATATGCAAGAGGAGAGAAAATAAAATGCCTTTTCCTCAGAGCCCCAAATTTTACTGGCTACACTGAAGCTTGCAAACCACAGGGTGAAATTTCTACTGATGGAGGACCCTGAGAAGAAGCTAAACCAGAAGAGTGACGGCAAACCACGGAAAGTACGATTTAAAATTTCTTCCTCCTACAGTGGCAGAGTGTTGAAGCAGGTCTTTGAGGATGGGCAGGAATTAGAGTCGCCAAAGGAGGAATACCCTCACAGTTTTCTCCAAGAGTCCCTTGAACCAGTGGATGGTGTTTACGGGTCTGGGGAATCCCCCAAGCCCCAACCATACTCCCCT
Organism: Meles meles; assembly: GCF_922984935.1. Lineage (NCBI taxonomy): Eukaryota > Metazoa > Chordata > Mammalia > Carnivora > Mustelidae > Meles > Meles meles. The sequence continues at coordinate 100,550,151 of NC_060068.1, forward strand.
AAGCTGACTGCTCAAAGGATCAGCGTGTTTAGAGAGGGCAATTCCTACAGTTTGGCGGGCAGCCAGCCTTTCTTCAATGATTACAAGGCGAATGACCATAAGGTTGGTATTGTGCATGGTGTATGAACTTTAAGGACTAAAATGTATATAGGAAAACACCTAACTGATTCAAATTTCTGTCTTGCTCATGCTCCAGTACCAACCAGAGCTGTAGTTGCTCCAAATGGGAAGCCGCTATTGGAATAATATTTCTGGGACAAAAATAGCATGCTTGCTGCCTCCTTATTGGAAAGTGCAATGAGCATGTATAGTATTCAGTTCCATCCAGGGTAGTAAATTGTAATTGGGCCGTTGGCTGGGTTATCTTGGTAAGTAAATTAAATAGAGATGCAGTGGTTTTCAGCTTGCCAGACTACGTTTTAGAAAATTATGCGACAACTGGTTGTTTTGTTTCCTGAAAGAGCTGAGTGTTCGAAGGTGCTCATTTCACTCCATCCAGTTACTCAGCTTGTGGTTTCTCCATGTTTTACTTTATTTCCTATCCCCCTCCTGCTGCCTGCTTTTAAAAAATGTTTGGTTCTTTGTTTATTTTGCCTTCCCATTGCTCATTAGTGTGAACACTGAGTGGTTGGAATCCTGGGAAGAAATGGTGAAAAGCATGTCAAACAGAGGAAATGTTACTTGGGGAAGAAGTTTGAGCTAATAGCTCAGTTGAAATGTGTATTTTATCTCTTAATTTTGGTTCTCTTCCCCAGTACCACAGATAATGAAAAGCCCCTACATGATTTTCTTTGAAGCTAGAAGAACTTGGAAAATAGTCACTGATTTCTAAAAATGAAAAGGAGATGTGTGTATATGGCTGCCACTGGGACCATGAATGCCTTTTTTTCTTTTATATTAAATACAGTTATATAATGTGCCAGGTTATTAATGAATAGTACACCAGGATATGCTCTCATCTTTAAAGTGTGAAATTCAGATAATTACTCTCTAATCATTTTTATTGTTAGTTTCCTAAGGGAACAGATAATTCGTCTATACAGACAAATGCACTGGCCTTTCTGACATTGGTAAAAGTGTAATTATGGGAGTCCACATTGATCAGAGATAATACCAGGTTTCTTTTTGATTCTAAAAGGGGCTGGAGTGAACAACCCCTCATGTTAGTGGAGCGACTTATGCATTACAAAGCAGTTTCCCATAGTTTGTCCTTGGGTCTTTACTGCAGCCTGGAGGAGAAAGGCAAACTACGGTCATTCCCATCTTGCAGATGAGGAAAACCGAGTGCCAAGTTATTAAGGGATCCACCCAGTATTAGAGAGTCATTAGGTGCAAAATCAGAATAAGGACCCAGATATTCTGGTTCCTCATGCTTTTGGTTGTGTGGGATGTTCCTTTTTATTTTCTTTTCTTTTTTTTTTTTTAGATTTTTTTTTTTTATTTATACATTTGACAGACAGAGATCACAAGTAGGCAGAGAGGCAGGCAGAGAGAGAGAGAGAGAGAGAGAGAGAGAGAGCAGGAAGCAGGCTCCCTGCCAAGCAGAGAGCCCGATGTGGGGCTCGATCCCAGGACCCTGGGATCATGACCTGAGCGAAAGGCAGAGGCTTTAACCCACTGAGCCACCCAGGCGCCCCAATTCCTTTTTATTTTCAAAAATTATTCTTTTTATTCCAATTCTATTCTCACCATTAATATTAATGGTGATGTTAATAGTAATAGTTACCATTTACCAAGTGCTTATTATATCCTAGGTTCTTGGCTATATCGTGTACTTACAGTTTCTGTTTTAAACTAAATCTTACCTGTATGTTTAGACTTTACAAAGCTGTGGTTTATACAGACCTTGTGCAGGCTATGGTAGATAATTTGGCCACCTGACCTTTACAAGTCCTGTGTCCAACCTGGCACTTACGTATATGTATGACTTGGTAAGGACTTATAAAACCAGACAACTGAGTCTTCATAGCAGCACCACAACATTGTTTAAACACAGTACTCTGGAGACCGTGTTCAGAGTTTGATTCCTGCTTGATCAGGTTTCCTGTTTGATCCAGTTATCCTTGTTTTCTTTGCTGCCTGATCCAAACGCTACCTCCCCATCTTAGCCAGTCTCCCGGTAAGAGGGGGTCAGGATGGATTCTTGCAGCTCCGCCCACTGAAACCGGTTGTCAGTGTGGTATTTATGAAACATAAGGAAATGAGAGTTGGGAAGCCATGATTTTTCAGTAGCGAAGTCAACTGTAAAATAAACCCTATAAATACTGGTTATGAAGCAACACTGGGTAGCAGTTAAGCACAACAATTATAAGTAAAGGCTCTGAATTTGAAGAGGTGTTTGTATATCAGTGTTCATAACAGCTTTATTCACAGTTGCTCACGAGTGGAAGCAACCCAAATGTCCATCGGTAGATGAACGGACAAATAAAATGTATAAACACACAGTTGAATATTACTCAGCCTTAAAAAGGAAGGCTATGCTGACACATGCTATAGCACAGATGAAACTTGAGTACATTATGCTAAGTGAAATAAACCAGTCATAAAAAGATAATTATATGATTCCATCTATGTGAAGTGCCTAGAATAGTCAGATTTATAGAGACTGAAAATAGAGCAGTGGTTGCTAGGGGCTGGGGGAGGGGAGCTTAATAGGGATACAGTTTCAGTTTGAGAAGATGAAGAAGTTCTGGGGGTGACTGGTAGTAAGGGCTACACAACAGTGTGAACATAATAATGCCACTGACCTGTACACTGAGAAGTGGTTAAAGTGGTAAATTTCATGTACTATGTATTTACCACAGTAAAAATAATCATTTAAAAAAAGCAGGCGTGGGCACCTGGGTGGCTCAGTCAGTTAAGCGTCTGCCTTCGGGTCAGGTCTTGATCCCAGGGTCCTGGGATTGAGCCCTGCTTTGGGGACCCTGCTCGGCAGGGAGCCTGCTTCTCCTGCTCCCTCTGCCTTTATACCCTGCCTGTGCTCTCTTTTTCTCTCTCTTTTGATTTCTCTCAGATAAATAAGTAAAATCTTAAAAAAAAAAAAAAGGCAGGGGCTCTGATGTCTTTTAAACCTGGGCTTGCTGTCCACTTGCCTACTTACTGTTGGAGCTTGACAGACCACTTAATCTTGCCATGCTTCAATGTCATTTTCTATGAGATGAGAGTAAATAAAAGTATCTACTTATGAAGATTGTTGTGGTGATTAAAAAAAGATTATATGTAAGAAACACTCAGCATTGTGCCTGGAACATTGGATGTGCTTAGCAAGTAATCCTTACCTTTGTGATAATGACCAGGTTCTCATCAAAGAAATACTGAGTCTTTTAAAAAAAATTTTTATATGATAGAGAAAGTGGTTATAAACAAATAAATATTTTAAAGAATTGAAACCATTTGAAGTTTATAAGTTTCATTTAAAAAAATGGAAGGGAAGGAAGGGACATGGCATTCACTGAACACGTCTTTTGTATATATGTCATTGCATTTTCAAGGCAATTCTTTGAGAATTTTACAAATTGGAAAAATAGCACATGGGGTTTGGTAACTTGCAAATGTTGCACAGTAAAATTGACCTCAGGCCTACCTGCCTCCATAGCCCTTTGCATTTCTAGAACTCAGGAAGGCATCCCTGTTATTTTAAGCGGGAAGGTTTCATGGTGCCCGAATAGGAGTCTCCAGGCACGTGGCCACGGACGTCAGAGCACTTATGAAGCTCAGTCACCCAAGTTGCCATTCTGGGCACTATGGAAGGAAACACAAAAATTCCTGGCTTCATCCTGGCCCTCTGTAATGCAAGAATGTGTGTTCCTCACAGGCAACTGGATGTCACCAGATAATGTGAACTTTAGTTACACCTTGAGGATTTCCTTAGACACAAGGAAGAACTTGGCTGTCAGGGTGACTGAAACATAAACACACCTTACAGGTGATTTGGGACCCTCCTTCTTTCAAGTACATTAAAAATAAATGTACTATCTTGGGTGTCTCGGATACAGACCAGCTTAGAAGCAGGAGGTTGGACCAGATGACCACAATTTTTTTTTTTTTTTCAGTAGGTTAAGAGTTTCACCTTGAAAAAACCAATTCTACATGTGAAAAAAAAGTTCCCTAGTAACTAAACCTCTTTGGCTATTAGTGGAAGTGGAAATGGAACCTTCTAAAAGTGCCACCATCTTTATCTTCTGATGTTCAGAAACTGATAGTCCAGAGTGTGAAACAGGAACCCAGTGTGCATCAAACAATAGGAAAGGGAAGCTGCCACACGATCCCTTGAAGAGAGGGAGAGAAAACAGGGCCAAGCAGGAAGCTCATGGCTTCATAAATAATGTGATAGAAAACTCTCTGTGTGTTCCAAGGAAGGGGATCCCAGTACTGAAGTCCTGTTTCAGCCAGGTTGCAACTGAAAGTGTTACGGCTGTATATAGGAGACTGCTTGTTTGTGGCATCCCAATGAATTTGGTTTCCACACTTCCATAAATGCAGGCAGAGTATTTGGCCCTGACGTATTTAGCTGTGTAGCATGATTGTGCATGCAATACTAATGAACAGTTTTAAGTACCAGCAACAGCAACAACCCTGCATAGCACCTTTAGCTTTGAAAACCCTGCTTTATATATTCTTTTTTTTTTTTTTTTTCAAGATTTTATTTATTTGACAGAGAGAAATCACAAGAGAGGCAGGCAGAGAGAGAGGAAGGGAAGCAGGCTCTCCGCTGAGCAGAGAGCCCGATGCGGGACTCGATCCCAGGATCCCGAGATCATGACCCGAGCCAAAGGCAGCGGCTCAACCCACTGAGCCACCCAGGTGCCCCTGCTTTATATATTCTTCATTGCACTTCCACCACTAGAGATCGATACAGTTAGCCTCAGGGATGAGCACCAAGATCTTGCACCCCAGGAACATTGCCCTGTCAGCACAGAGGCCAACAGAGCTTCGGGACGGGGTCCTGAGACCTGGGCTCCTAAGCATTAACGGCTACATTACTGGGTTTGGGGACGGTAGAGGCTTCTAAAGAGAGCTGTGGGCGACAGGAGGGCACACAGAAGTCACAGGAAAGCACCTGCTTACCACTCAGTATCCAAGTATTCCTGTTTTTTGTTTTGTTTTCTTGATATTGTGTGCATGTGTGTGAAGGGGGCGAGGGGCAGAGGGAAAGGGAGAGAGGATCTTAAGCAGACCCTAGTTTGGACACAGAGTCCAACTCAGGGCTCGATTTTTCAACCCTGAAATCATGACCTGAACAGGGCTCAGCAGTTCCAATGCTCAACCAACTGAGCCTCCTAGGCGCCCCAAGGCATTCCTGGTTTCATAATGATTTTGTCTGTGGTGATGCCCACCAGTTAGATGTCACCCCATTTGGAATGAGCAAAGTGAGATTCTAAGAGGCCAGATGACTCTCCTATATCTTACAGTTGGTGAACAGCAGTATTAAGATTGGTGTTGTTTGTTGCCAAGCTTTCTTATCTCTGGGTTCTTAGTTAAGTAATCCCCAAACATTTACTCCTCCATGCTTCTCTGCTGCATTGTAATATTGCCTAAATTATTCCTCAGCAAATTACCAAGTTATACATAAAAAATCCACATGAACATAAGCTATTAGTAATGATGCTACAGAAATATATTTATTGACCTAAAAAGATTAACATATTATACAGATAATAAAAACATTACATGTATAAGATCATTACATATATGTAAGATCACTTCTCTCTCTCTCTCTCTCTCTATATATATATATATATATGAGATCATTGTATACATAATGATCTTACAGGTGTTTTGGGGGAAAATGCTTGTGAATAGTGCAGTGTAGGTGTTAAGAATATGGGCTTTAGAGTTAGACTCCGGTTCGAATCCCAGCCACTGATAACCTTGGGAGGCTTTTTTTTTTTTTAAAGATTTTTTATTTATTTATTTGACAGAGAGAGAGATCACAAGTAGGCAGAGAGGCAGGCAGAGAGAGAGGAGGAAGCAGGCCCCCTGCAGAGCAGAGAGCCCGATGCGGGGCTCGATCCCAGGACCCTGAGATCATGACCTGAGCCGAAGGCAGCGGCTTAATCCACTGAGCCACCCAGGCGCCCCCTTTGGGAGGCTTTTAATTCCACTGTGACTCAGTCTCCTTATCTGTAAAATGTAGAAATCATAACATCCACCTCAAGAGATGTTTGAGGGGAAAGTGAGGTAATGTTTGTAAAATGCTTAGCATGATGTCTGACACAAAAGAAATGTTATCCACTAGAGTAAAATAAATTCAGTAAATTTTATCTAATATTATCATTTATACATAAACATTTCAGAGAACTGTTTTTTTTTTTTTTTTTTTTTTTTAAGCACTCTTCTGTGTTTATAAAACACCCGCTGTGCCCAGCTCTGCCTCAGCTACTGTGATATGTAATGGAATAGAAGCTTCGGCTCCGGCCCTGTGGAGTCTTACAGCCCAGTTATAGGATTCGTTCAGCTATGGTTGGTTACCATCAGCAGGGAGAAGGAAGCTGGTTTTCAGGACTTTTAGAGAGAGCCAGCAAACCCGGGCGCAAATTGTAGCTTTAGGGTCTTTTGGAATTCTAAGTGCTAGACAAGTTCTTTGTCCCCTGTTTCCCGGGATGTTGAACAGTTTCTGCAGCCCTGTATGTCTTGATTGCTGGTAAGTTGCCATGCTCATTCTCCATTTCTCTAGTCTCCACCTATTATAGATTTTGGAAAGATCATCATCTACACAAATAACTTGAAAATCATTCGAACCCCAGTGGACAAGAGAGATTTCATGAGGAAAATTCTCCAGAAGGAAGAGGAGGCTGAGGAAGAGTCTCTGGTGAGCAAAGAAGAAATCTATGGAGACCGTGACCAGAACGACGGGCATTTGCCAGACGTGGAAAGCACTTTCCCCCATAGCCAGTACCCACAGGTGTGTCAGAGTGGTTCACTGTCCTCCTTGGAATTGGCCCTACAGCAGTGGTCTCCACATGGTTTTGACTGTGCACTACTTAAGTGAAAACGTCAATATAAATACTTTAGATGTCTAACTGTTAAAAATGTCAAGGAATTTAAGTTTATTACATTTTAATGGTATGTGATTAGCAATAATAGTTACATCTATATTTCAAATATGCATGATTTTAGTTGTTTTTGGTGACTTCTTCTGAGAGCTGATTAGGTATTTATTGTTTTCACTCTGCATATAGTGTGGCATAGAACAGCTTCCAGAGATGGAAAAAATCAGCTCTGTTCTTTTTCTTACGGGTTTGCTTGTGCTTCTATTATTGGGGTTATCTTCAATCCAATTTCCTTAATGAATCTTATCAAACCATGTGTCTGGGTTTTGTAGAGATTAGTTTACTTAAAACTAAGCACTATCCTCTGTACATCCACTGGACCAGGGACAGTGGAACTTCTGTATGCTGCAGTATGCTCGAAGCGAATGAATGAGCTGGGACACCACTGGCACTTCACGTGCAATGAGGTCAGTTTCCATCACGGTTGCTCCAGGGCCCCTTGGGTACTATATTTGTCTGCGGACTGCCTGACCCAGTGAAGAGGCCAGTAGCAACTAATTTATTAAAAATTAGCATACCAGTTTCTTTTGAAAGTATGATTGAAGCTTAATTTCTTGCCTTTTTAAGATAAAAAGTAAATAGAAATACTTAGAATGATTTTCTGCCTACACCTCTCAGAGGTGCTGACTCCTCACCTTGGAAACTGTTGCTCAGACATGCTCAGAGGCAGGGGTAGAGCGATGATATTCATTAGTTCACAGTGTAGGATTGGCAGTGGGAAAAGCAATTTTGATGGATTTAAGCTAAGAGGGTAAAAGCTTGGATAGCAGCGGAAATGAATTTTCTCTCTCTTTGGTTTCCATCCCTTGGGAGTTTCAGCTTTACTGTGGGACTCACTGTCACCTCCTCAGGGTTGGTGTGACAAAATGGGCAAGGGACTTCCTCATAGTGAGTGATGTCTCTACCCTGGTAGGATTTAGAGGGCAGAAACCAGAAGGTCATGACCAGACTCTAGCAGAAGATTCTTATTAAAGTTCTGCTCACAAGGACTCATATCTCTTTGCAACTTGATCTCACATTTGCTAAGATATTTTTGAAATGCAAATACGATCACATCTCCCCCCTTCATCACTCTTTTTCCCCACTGCAAACTTCAGTGACCTCTCACTGCTTGGAATAAAATAGTCGATAGCCTGTTTACCTCTTTAGCCTCCTCTTAAACATCTCTTCTCTTTCTCTGACCCAGACACACTGCCCATCTAGCTAACACTCATATAGTCTTTGCCCTTTCCTGCCAGAGGCAACTTCCCTGTGCCTAGAATGTTCTCCAGATTCCCCACTGCTTTGCCCTTAGCACCTGAAATCTCAATGGAGACATCACTTCTTTAAAGGGGCCTCCCCTCACTTCTAGGAGGATGAAATATCCAAGACTGGACCCCTCAGAACACCTCACCCCCCTTTTCAGTTGCAGTCGTATCTACGACTGTGTAAATCTTTGGTTAATGTTAACTTTCACCCGCTAGAATTTTTCTCCACAAGGGCAGGTGCCGTATTTATGTTGGGTGTGGCATAGTAGTTCCCATGCCAAAAAAATGAAAAATAAAAATAGAGCCTGGGGGCACCTGGGTGGCTCAGTGGGTTAAAGCCTCTGCTTTCACCTCGGGTCATGATCCCAGGGTCCTGGGATCGAGTCCTGCATTGGGCTCTCTGCTCAGCAGGAGGCCTGCTTCTCTTCCTCTCTCTCTCTGCCTACTTGTGATCTGCGTCTGTCAAATAAATAAATAAAATCTTTAAAAAAATAAAAAAATGAAAAAAAAAAAAGAGCCTGGCATAGAGTAGGTGTGCAGTAAAGATTAGTTAAATGTTTGTGGAAAGAGTATTAGAATTTGGAACCAGAGAGCCAGCTGGTAGGAAGTGTTGTGCTTCTACCTTCTCTTGCTGTTCAGCACCTAACAGAGCAGCAGGCAGACTACTAAACATTGTGATCCAAAGCATTACCTTCCCACTTTAAAATTCATTAATTCTACTCTTTTTCACACCATTCTGTAATTTGTTGGAGCATATATTTTCCGAAGAGAGCCAGACATGATAAAATGCAGGTCATGCTGCAGGCCTGAATAAAAAAGCAGCAACAGGCCTGACATGACAATTATCTTTAAATTCAGTTTGGAGAGATCCGTGTGTTTTCGCTCTACTACTATAAACTAGGACAGAAGTGTGCAGCAGAAAGTTGCTGTGAAAGGTTACTATACTTGCCTATCTTTTAAACTCTTTTAAATTGCTATTTGTTTGCCAAATCCCTTTTGCGATAAATGCCCAGACAGGTTTTATTCTATAAAAGAGGGTCGGAGAATATCAAGGAGCCCCTTCCGACCAGGAGACTCTTTGTTGTGTTAGATGGAACAGGGAAGCAGTGAGAACCTTGATGAAAGAGTGGGCCAAGGCTAAAAGCCAGACCATGCTGACCCTCTGTATTAACTGTAAAAGAAAAGGAGAGGAATGATTGAATTGAGCCACAGCAAAATATGGAAGGGGAAAATCTGGCTGTGTGTTCTATGGATCCAAGACCGTAAGTCATCTGGGCTTCTTTATGCTTTATAAAGATCTTGCCTTTGAAGTAATAATAATAAGAGCTGCCATTTATTGAGGGCCTGTGACTGCCGGGCACCATGCCCAGTGCTTTCCATGCGTTAGTCTCTTCCATTCTCACAAGGACTCTCTGAGGGAGGTGTTGTTAGCAGCCTTCTTCTGTAGCTAGGGAAATCAAGGCACAGAGAAGTTAAGTAACTTGTCAGAGGTCATCAGAGCCGGGGGTCAAAGCCCATCCACCTGACTACCAATCATATCGTCTTAACCTGCCTGCTGAGCAGCCTCCAGATTGGTGCTTCTTAGCTCCTTCAGGCTTACCCAAGACTTTGAGTCTGCCATGGAAGCCAAGCCCCTTTCCTTGCTTGTGGAGCTAGTAAGAGGTGGTTTGGGTTAGGTCTGTCGGTTCTAGAACCTAAGCTGTGCAGTACAGTGATGTTCTAAGTCCTCTTACTATTTTCTGAGAAGAATTTAAAAACCTGGGAATGGAAGACAGAAGCTTACATCTCGCATGCCATGGACAGAGTAGAGGCTCAGTAACACTTGATTTAATGACTCATTAAAAGATCCCATCAGCATGCTGAGGGCAAGGGTTGGAAGGAGGGTGGTATCCCAGGGTAAGAGTAGAAACTCCGGTGGTACCTCTAATACTTCATTGCATAACTACATGACAGTAGAGAAAACTTGATCAATGACTTGTTTCCTTCCCTGCAGCAGGCTCACCAGGTGGTTTCCTTAATCTTTTAATATCTGAGCCTGGCATTCTATGCAAATTAATTTTTGGTTGACATGGATGGCATTATGGTAGGATTTTACTATACTTCCTTTGGCAACATTAAAATCTCACTGGGATCCAGTACAAAACAAAAACATGTGGATATGGCAGAAAAAAATGGACCATGACAATTTGCTTAAAGAATATTTTGGCAAATATATCTCTTTTGAACATTTTAAGGGAAGAAAACAACTTTTCCCATTGTTAATATATCAAAATATGGCTGCAATCAATAAAATATTAACAAAAGGATGCATAGACATCATTTAGGTTTTTGTCAGTTGGGTAACCACTTCTGTTCCTTAAATCTAGAATAAATGAAATTTAATGCCTTCTTAGGCACTTTGTAGCACAGTGGAACCACTTTCAGAACTTATGCCACCCTTTTCAAGATTATTTTTATTCTTAAGTTCTAAAAGAGAGCTGTGTTGGCTGGGTGAAGCCACCCAGTGAACTCCAGCCATCTTGTGAGTTCCTAGAATTTAAGAATTGGAAGGATTCTGTAGATACCATATTTTTGTTCATTCATTCAGCAAACATGTGAATGACAGATACTGTGCCAGGCACTGCACTTTAAGGCTTGGGCTTGATGGTGACGGGGACTAGCACAGAGAGCTTCCCATGTGGTCAGCAGAAGCTTCCCGTAGATTATGAGACCTGCCATGCTTGGGGGCAGTACAGGCAGGTCAGGCCTCCTGGGCCAGGGGCGTAGGTACTGCTAAGCTGACATCTGAAACCAAATAGGAATCAACTGGGTTGGGAAGACAGGCCACAAGATGAGAGGCAGGGCTCCACCCTGGATACATGCCAGAATTGGTGGACGTCTGGACTGGGATTTTGGTCGGGGATGGAAAACCTGGGTGGATTTGAGAGATGTTTAGCAAGTAAAATAGATGCTTGATGCTGGATTCACCTGTTATCGATCTGGTGCCACCCCTTATTTCTTGGAAGGTTCGTGGTCTGTGCACAGTCTTTGCAGAGTATAAAGTCTGCCGGTTTCCTTGAGATGTCTTAGGAAAGGAGCATGGCAGTAGACGGGGCATTTTCTGTAAGATGCGAGTCAAGGACTAGTAAGTCCAGACTTACTGGCAAGGCTTAGAAGTGAACTGACTTTTATGGAGAATCTGTAATATGACAGATAACATATTGTGGTCTTTTCATACACTTTGTCATTTCATATTGCAGCCACTCTGAGTGGTGACATTACCAGTCCCATTTTGCAGAAAAACAAAGATTCAGAGGTCAAGGGAACTGTCCAAGGTGCCTATTTGCTGTCCCAGGCTTTATCACAGTTCTCAAAGAAAAGAAAGTACTGCAAGAATTCAGAGCTAAGCTTTAGAGGATTGTAACCTTGAGTCTCTCACAGTTCTTGACCTCAGTCCCTCAGTCAGTCACACAAGAACAGTCTTTCTTGAATGCCGGCTGTTGGAACAGCTACAGGGAGGGACTGTGTACATAATCCTGAGGAGCAGTAACTCTGGTGCTCCATCGCCTGGGATCAAAACCTGCCTCCTCTCTTCCAGGCTGTGTGACCACAGCCAGATAACTGAACTTCTCAGTCTCTCATTTTCCTATCTGCAGGAAGGATGCTAATACTTGCACTGTCTCACCAGAATATCATCTCGATTAGATAGGTGGATGTAGAGAAAGCTCTTAGAACTGTACCTGGCTCCTACTAAGCATGCTACAAGTGTTCGCTGTTAGTATTTGGCAACAAGGAAGAATAAGCCCTCATCCTTGTAGAGCATATGGAAATCACAGGTCAGATGGTGATAAGGGCGACGAGGAAGGGAAAGGTATAGAAGGCAAGGCAGGGGCTGCTGCCTTAGAGATTCCATTGGGGAAATCCTCTCTGATGAAATTCCAGTGAGTATTCTGTGCCTCTGGCCAGTTTCCGCACTGGCATTTTTGGGAAGCATTTTGTACTCTGCCTGTTGGGCAGCCCTGTGCTGCCTCACCCTGTTTTGGAACCGTGGTCTGGAACTGCTGTCACTAAACCCTGACCTGTCTCTTGCAGGAAGGGGAGCTTCCCGAGGACAACTGTTTTCACTGCCGAGGGTCGGGCAGTGCCACCTGCTCTCTGTGCCACGGCAGCAAGTTCTCCATGCTGGCCAACAGATTTAAGGAGTCCTATCGGGCCCTGCGCTGCCCTGCCTGCAATGAGAATGGCCTGCAGCCTTGCCAGATTTGCAATCAATAGCCCGTGGCTTTGTACGTCCGCTGTGATCGCATCCTTCCTGAAGCTATTTCTATTAAACTGCCCCCTCCTTCTCTTCCCTCTCCCAGCAAGGAAGCCACGGTGGCTTGCGACCACCTCCACCACTGGCAAAAACTCAATCGCTTGATAACATTCCATAAGGCTAGGAACATCTCCATGTGGTTCTAAGTGGCAGAGGCAATTTCGAATTAGAGTCCGCTTTGAAACAGGTTCTAAAATTATCCTTCCAGGAATGTATGCGTGCAACTTACTTGACTTAGCTCAGCTTTTCCCTTGCACTAGTGAGCAAATAAATGTACATTTCAGGCAGCAGGTTGAAATCATTTTCTGGTTGGGAGTTATTTTGCAAAATTATGCAGCGAGAAAGGAATAAAAAAGGCAGGTTTGTGATGAACTGAATTCCTGTAGCTTGTAGTGCATTTCAAATCATTATTGATCAGATTGAGTTTTTAATTAAGCAGAAGAGAAAGGGGATGCCCCTATGTGGAATGTATGAGCAGGCCACTGAAAACAAAACAACATGTATGTGCTTTATGCTGAAGATAGGCAAACTGAAAAGGCCTTTCTTTCAATGTCCTATCTCCTGTGTGAAGTGCTTGGGTAGTGTTCATGCAGGCAATGAATAATGCTACTTCTTAAGACCAGATGAGATAAGATATTTCTGCGTGCCTCTAAACTCCTGGGGTTATAAGCCAAGTCAAAGCTATTTATGATAAATTTGGTGCTTAAGTATGTGTGTATGCTATGACTTCTTCCAGCCCCTGAATTATTGGTAAATAAATAAATGTATATTAAATCTAAGATAAAGCCACAATCTCTTCGGAAAAGCTTGGCTATTTTGTAGTTCTCTATTGGAACCGACTAAAAAAAAAAAAAACTATTACCAAGGCAGATTTTTTTTTTTTAAAGATTTTTTTTTATTTTACTTATTTGACAGAGAGAGATCACAAGTAGGCAGAGAGGCAGGCAGAGAGAGAGGGAAGCAGGCTTGCCGCTGAGCAGAGAGCCCGATGCGGGACTCGATCCCAGGACCCCGAGATCATGACCTGAGCCGAAGGCAGCGGCTTTAACCACTGAGCCACCCAGGCGCCCCACCAAGGCAGATTTTTAAGAATTATCTTTCTGCTGCCTGTGAATACACGTGCTAAAGGTAATTCTTAAGGTTGGTTATAAAATTAGAGAAATTCTTTTGTTAATGAACTTTTGTAGCTCTAACACCCACTGTCCTTACCCCTTGAGAGTAACACTGTAAAATCTGTTATCTATTGAGACACATGGCTTTTCTATGATAATTTTGGTTTTCATAACTTAATTTTTTTCAAGATTTGTTTGTTATCCTCTAATAGCTGTTAAAATAATTCAACAGTAGAACACTTTTCAGGAAATATGAACACTTCTAATAAAAAGATTAAAATATTTTTGGAAGCCGTGATAAATGTTGCCTGTTCTCTCTTAGCCAGAATGATAGAACGGTTGTTCACGGGCTTTCTTTGCTTCGACACTTAACTGTTCTCTGACTTGGTGTATGTTTTCTCGCAGCTTTGGGCACTTCTCTTCTTCCGGAGTACCAGAGGAAGGAATGATAACAGGAAACCTCGAAGTATATTCTTCTCTTTTTTGACAGGAACATTCGATGATAAATAATTTGAGCCCCGCCTGCTGCATGTGCACTGTTGCCCATATGGGCACCATCCCTTCGGTAGGGCATGGGGCTTACAGTTTCAGTGAAGGAGACAGATCTATGAACGGATAATTACAGTGTCATGTGACATGTTCTGGGATAGGGGAGTTACAAGGAGTGTTTGAAGCACAGAGAAGGGACATCTCATATAGCCTGAGTGGGGTTTGAGGGGCTTCCCAGAGGAAGAAGTGTAAGCAATGTTGGCTTCTTTTATTTCTTTCATGCTTTCCAGAACCTTTAATCCTTTTCATCCCACAATAAATATATCCACTAATAATTACATCTGTTTGTTCAGACAACAGGTATTTATTGAGCCCTGGGGATGTATCAGTAGACAAAACAGACAAAATCCTCACCCCCATAGAGCTTCCATTTTGGTGGGGAGATGCTGACAACTGAAAACATGTATTTAATATATGATGTATGTATTCAGAGACAACTGAAAAGTATGCACCAGAGAATTAAAATATATAATTGTATGCACATATATAATGTATAGGTGTTTGGAGTGTTAGAAGAAGATAAAGGCTTTCATGAAAAATAATAAGGGGGATATAGAGTTGGGAGGTTTGCAATCTTAGATTAGTTTTCAGGGAAGCATCACTGAGAGATTTCCTTTAAATAAAGGCCTAAAGGAGATGAGGAGTGAGTTGTGAAAGTATGTGGGGTAAGATTATTCCAGACAGCAGAAAGAGCAAGTGCTAGCCTCATAGGAAGGAGAGCCTGATGTGTTTGGAGAGCAGCAAAGAAACCATGGTGGCTGGAGCGCAGTGAACAAGATGACAGGAAATGAGGTCAGAAAGGAAGGCGCGGGTATGTTGGCATGAGAGGGCGGCTTCCTTCAGAACCTTTGTAAGAACTTGGGTTTTACTGAGTCAAGTGCTGCTCTGGATGGGGTCTGTTTTCCGTCAACTGCATACCCCCTCCTTCCATACCCTGCTCTTACCACTGGGGCAGGAGACCTGCAAACTCCACTTCCCAGAAATCTTGCCTGCTGGCTTCCTGTTAAGTTCTGCCAACAAGGTGGTACCAGCAGAGCTGGAAGACGATAGGAAGGAAGAGCCTCCCTTCTCTTTCTGAGGGGGATCCTGACAGCCGTTCCCACGAGCAGCTGGCATGTGGGAATGCTAGATCGGGAAGCTTGCTTCCAGCTGTAGTCACATCAGTGGCTCTGCCTATAGGTTCGGTGGAACGTTCCTCCAGCCTAGCGGTGGTGGTGGATTGCTGGAGTTACTAATCTTTGTAATCAATTCCCTCTGATACATATTCCCTCTCTTTGAAGAGTGGTTTCTGGCTTTCCCGATGGAATGCCGACTAATACAGATATTTTAAGCAGAGGAGGGTCACAGTGTGATTGTATTTTAACAACCTTCTCTGGCTGCTGTATTGAGAGAAGATACCATGGAGCTGAAGTGGAACTGGGAACCCAGTTAGGAGACCATGGCAGTAATTCTGATGACAGCGAACAGTGGCCTGGGGCAGTGTGGTGCTAGTGGAAATGGTTTAAGTGGTTGGATTGTGGATATATCTTGAAGGTAGAACCATAGAGTCTGTCTGCTGTCCTTTGAACCCAGAACTATTGCTTATGACCTACCGTATGCAAACCCTATCTGTGGAGATAAGTTTGCATTAAAATATCCACTTCTAGATTGGCGATAAATATTGCGGCTGGTTTGGGCAGAGCCATGGGTGAGTTTACTGTCATGAGCAAGGCCAATGGATACTCCTAAGACTACAAGAATTCCTTTGGAACTAGAGACAATTATGATGGTTAAAAAATATCCTAGTCATGCGAGGATAGAGTCTGACTTAGGTGTCAGTTAGGTGTCTGACTCTTGATTTTGGCTCAAGTCATGATCTGAGGGTTGTGAGATTGAACCCTGCATAGGGCTCCATGCTCAGCAAGGGCTCTGCTTGAGATTCTCTCTTCTTCCTCTGCGTTCCCCCCCCAGCCCCCCGCTCAAGTGCACACACTCTCTCTAAATAAAAAAAAATATTTTTTAAAAAAGATTTTCCTTTTTGTGAGAGAGAGAGACAGAGACAGAGAGTGTGCATGAGCCGGCGGAGAGGCAGAGGGAGAAGCAGGCTCCCTGAGAAGCAGGGAGCCCTATGCAGCACTCAATCCCAGGGCCCTGGGATCATGATCTGAGCTGAAGGCAGACACTTAAAAGTGACTGAGCCACCCAGGAGCACCAAAATAAGTAAAATCTTTTTAAAAAAATCTTAGCAGTGCTATAAATTAAAATAATTTAAATGCTCCCCAATATTTAATTTTGTCATCCAGACTCCAATTTAATTTTTTTAAATTAATATACAGGTTTTCAGAAGACAAAAGATCTATCCATCTACTTCTCAGCTTTGTTGAGGAATTTCTCACTGGATTTCTACTGTGTTCCAAGTATTTATACTAAATCATCTGATTGAAAGATGAAAGTACTCTTAGTCTTTATCATTAATGAGATGATAATCTTGGGCCTCTGAGTCGGCAATAAATGAATCTGGTTGTAGAACTCTGGACGACTTGCCCTGCCCTCGCTACTGACTCCGAGGATTCTGTTCCTCTGCTTGGCCAGGTTAGCTGAGCTCACCGCGGGGGCTTTATTACAGAATTTATTTATTTATTTACTTCTGTGAACAATCATGTATCAGCCATGATAAATGGGCAGGATGCTGTTCTAGGCACTTGACACTTACTCCACAAATTGTCCTGACAATCGAACGAGTCCCGTTTTTGGCCATCTCTTAGCCCCACGTGTGCTGTTCCTTTCCACGTCACGTCCACCCCGACCATAAACCCGCAAGCCCTTCTGCTAGTCTTCGCAAACGCCTTGCCTTACTAGGCTTTTGCAAAAGTAGCACTCTGTACTGAAAATGGGGGTGGTAACCAAGGGGCAGAGACGACCGTAGTAACAGCTCAGCTGAATTTCACAAGACCTGTTTGCCAGTGTACTGGCCACTTAACAACCATCCTTGCCGCTTCCAACTTTCTTTTTTACCTTTCCGTCGCAGGGTACCCTCTATTCTTCTAACTCTGTTAAAAGAGAAGAACTCATCTGTACAGCCCGTCTTCCTAAATGTGGCTTAGTCTCAAGACCTATCTACTCTTTCAAAGATCTGCAGGGCCAGAAGGTTTCCCTTCACATGCCCACCCTTCTAGAAAGACACCTGTGCTTTGCAAGGGCTCTTATCTTCCCCTCCCTGCCTATTGATTCTGTGGGGTAAGGAGTGGCAACCCATCTGCCCTAAACCTTTTCCATTAGAACAACTCGGCTTTTATCTCTTTGTGTTTTGGCTTCCAGGTAAGATTACTTTTTTTTTTTTTCAGGTAAGATTACTTTTAAAGAGAGAATTGCACATTGAAAATATTTTTTTGAAGTCCGCATTAAACATTAACTGTGTAACCCATAATTTAAATATCCAAATTAAACTGACCAAAGACATCAATTAAGCTTAAGTTTATAAGAAAGATGGTGTTGTTCTTATTCTAAGTCCACATGTATAATTCACTCTGGTAATAATGTTCATTTAGTCTGGTGCCAGTGGCATTTATACAAAGTTTCTATGGTTCACTAGGGCTTAATCTGAGTGAATTTTATGATAAAGGTAAATTTGAAAGAAATGTTCACAGTTGTTTTTATCACCTGTCCTAATTAGTTGCATCTCATTTTCTAATTAAACACAGTAATTATAGAGAGTTCACATTCATGCAATTATGTGAGAGAGATGGAATTCTGTCAGTGTTGGAATTATGGCATATAATTACTGCCTGTGTTAAAGAACATGTAAAACCCAGAGAAGAAAAG
Organism: Meles meles; assembly: GCF_922984935.1. NCBI lineage: Eukaryota > Metazoa > Chordata > Mammalia > Carnivora > Mustelidae > Meles > Meles meles. The sequence goes on from NC_060068.1 coordinate 100,568,206, forward strand.
ACCTGAAACCATAATACAGTATAACTTCTGCATTGTTTAGGGTTGGAGGAGTCGGGGAAGGTGGTAGCAATGGGGCAGTTAAATCAGGTCTTGAAAAAACTAGACTTAGCTTTTATCTTCTTTAATGGTTTGAACTTCCTCTTTGTTCAGTCCCTTAACATCACTTCTATCCAGTTCCCAAGTACTTCTTCCCCTGCTAATGGTGATTTCTCACAAGATTGGAGCCATTAATTCATACTAAGATGCGAATGGCTAATAGATTATTGACCATGTCTGCTTTATAGGTCCAAAGTGTTACATTAATGAAGGACTCCTGTGAGTAAGGCCATGTGAAAAAACAGGGAGACAGAAGATGAAACAGACATAGTATCTTCTCTTAGGGACATTATAGTCTCACAGGGAACCAGATAGTTATATGAATATTTGCAAAATAAAATTATAGGTATTATAGGAAGAGGCAGAGCATAGAGAGTGGCTAACTCACCTTTAGTTGTTGGTCTCCTTCATTCAGCTATGAGCTCCTTAAGGGCAGAAAGTGTGCCGCATCTATCATTGTATCCCCTGCATCTACCATAGTCCCTGGTGTACAGAAAGTGTTCAATACATATTTGGCGACTTGGTGTTTGCAGAAACATGGCATTTGGTTGCACACACGGGACCCTCAGTGTATTGTTTACTTCTAAGCCAATGTCTAAGGAAAATTTCATAGATAGCTTCGAAAATGACTCCCAATGATCCCTACCTTTTAGTATTCCTGCCTTTGTACAATTCCCTTCAGCGTAAACCAGACTTAATGACTTGCTTCTCACAATGAGATGTGGCAGAAATGATGGGATGTCACGTCTGAGATTAGGTTATAAAAAACTACGATTCTTTCTTTGGCTTTTCTTGCCCTCTGCTTGCTGAAACCAGCTGCCACATTGTGAGCTGCCTTATGCAGAGGTCCACAGGGCAAGGAACAGAGGTCCACACAGCACGGCAATAGCCAGGGAAGAAACTGAGGCCCTCATTCCAGCAACCTGCTGGGAACTGAATCCTGCCAATGAACACGTAAGTGAGCTTGGAAGGTGCCCCTTCCCTAGTTGAGCTCGAGACTCACGATGGATGACATGTTAATTCCAGCCTTGTGAGAGACCCGGTGCCAGAAGTAGGCAGCTGAGCCCTGCCGGATCCCTGACCTGCGAGATGATAAACGTGAGATAATAAATGTTGTTTTAAGCTGGTGAGTTTGGGGACCATTTGTAACACAGGGAGAGATAAGTGACTTAAGGTAAGACGACAGATCCTTTTATCTCCAAAGGGTTTTCCCACAGAGAGAAATACAATCATTTATTCCTTTACTACTCCATTTGTTAAGTTCATGAATAGAATTCTCCAAACTGAAAACCAGTTTTTCTGGAGGCCTTTAAACATTGGTTACAAATGTATTAATCATATAAATTTAAACATGTAAGTTTAAACAATTTAACCACAAGCATATATTTCGAATGGCTGGTCCTTTTAAACACTTCAAAACCTTAATTCATAAACATGTAAAACAAAGATGACAGAATTTATTGCCGTAGTTCACTTAAATCTACTCTAAAAGCATCAGTATCATGGGTTTCATACCTTTCTTATTTCTGTTCTTATTTTTTTCCAGCTAGTTGTGATACACCCTGAGGGCTACAGCATTATTATTTTTACTGCTTTCCTTGGGTCACAAAATTCTTAGCACGTCTCAAAGAAAAGATTACCTTATCAGAACCACCTAGATTATAGGACTTGGTTTATTGACTGATTAATTCTTGGTCAGGCTTGCTTGTTTTTCCCAAGGTGATTCTAACCCAAACCACCTTTTTTATAGTAAGCTTTTCTCTGGATAAATGATCTCTGTTATGTCAATGAGACTATTTCAGGCCTTATCTTATGCCTAAGGTTTAACTTTCCATCCTAGTGTGTATCTCTGAAATTGTTTTTTTAATTATCATTTCATCATTGTTATATACCTGTCATAATCAAAAATTGATTTTCTCTCTTAGCATTAAAAACGTGTATCTCCCTTATTAGCCTTGAGATTTAATCTCTTAAGAGTTGAGAGGTTGAGTCTGTGTAGTTAGTGTTCCTTTGTAGGTCATCTGGCTAATACATTTTACTGATAAATATTGTGGAGTCCCCTTTCTGGTTGGTTATTGTGGGCGCCCACCCAAGCTAAATAGTCCTTCCTGTTCTTGGCATCTCCTTTTTCTGGGACTACTTGGCTTACAATTTCTAACGTTTATTCTCCTTAAGTGGATAGAGTAGGCATGTGACTGTGCTTTATAAACATCCAGGATTAACAGAAGCAATGTCAAACTCTCCTGATGATTAAAACCAATAAAAATAGTGTGTGTTTTTTTTTATATACACCATTTTCTATTACAGTGACTTCTGGGACACACTTCAAATTAGCTTTTCTGTTTTGAGTCATTTTGAATTCATGGCTTTCCCAAGCCTATCCTATTTCCTGTAAGCCATGCTGACGTTGTAATCGTGGTGGTGGGGAAGATGGTGACAGCAATTTTGATGCCCAGATTGTAACTTTGTCTTAGGAGACAGATCTTTTTTATTATTATTTTTTTAATGGACAAGACTATAGTGTCTAGGGTTATACATTTGGGTGATAAAACATTAAAAAATACAACCAAGTCTTTATTATAAAAGTGAGGATATACAGGAAGGAAAGGGGGTGTGATCAGAATGAGGCTCATAGCAAAAGTTTGTGGGATGAGTGGTGAAGTTCTACTTTTTAACCTGGGGATACGTGTGTGTGTGTGTGTGTTATTAGCACCTTATTCTTTCTTTATTTATTTATTTTTCAGTGTTCCAAGACTCATTGTTTATGCACCACACCCAATGCTCCGTGCAATACGTGCCCTCCTTAATACCCACCACCAGGCTCACCCAACCCTCCACCCCGCTCCCCTCCAAAACCTTAAGTTTGTTTCTCAGAGTCCATAGTCTCTCATGGTTTGTCTCCCACTCTGATTCCCCCCCACTCACCTTATTCTTAACAATAAAGATTTTACTTAAAAAATGTTCCCCTTATAGTCACGGTGGGGGTTGTTCTTTCTGTTGGCTTCTTTATCCTTTATACAATTCTCCTAACATTCTTAAACACATTCTTGCTTTTTGGCAACAATAGGATATTGGAGAAATGTTCTTAATTTTTTTTTTCTGTCCAAATCATGGACATGCTAGCTTCCAAGGGATTCTATTTCTTTGAATAGGCAACAATTCTAAAGACCAGCAGCTGGGCTCTGGAGGTGCACTTAAGAATGTGTGATGAGGGGCACTTGGGTGGCTCACTGGGTTAAAGCCTCTGCCTTTGGCTCAGGTCGTGATCCCAGGGTCCTGGGATTGAGCCCCGAATCAGAATCAGGCTCTCTGCTCAGCAGGGAGCCTGCTTCCTCCTCTCTCTCTGCCTGCTTCTCTGCCTACTTGTGATCTCCTTCTGTCAAATAAATAAAATCTAAAAAAAAAAAAAAAGAATGTGTGATGAGCAGGAATGTACTGATGTGGCTGCTGGGCCCCTGAGATTGGAAAACATACTTATTAAGGTTATTCTTTTACACTGATAATTACCAACTTAACTTACTATATTGCTATTCTATATGTTTCTTATATAAGGTTTCATCAACTATAAGCCTTTCTTCTGAATTGACCATCTTTTTGGTATGATGAAACTCGATGGAGCCAAGACACGCCTTGTATCACATTTTCCTTTTGGGTAGAGTAATCTTTAAACTTCTGTTACTTAGATAATTCATAATTATTTTATATATTTGCCAAATTCATAATTTCGTATCACCTGTATTACTGTTTTTTAAAATATTTTTTGTTTAATCAACATCAAACTGCCCCCCTTAAAAGAATTAGATTCATATTAAGCGAATCATGGAATCATAGGGTTTAATTAACTGGTCATGTGTTTTTCCAGTATCCATTAAGATGGATACATAGATGTTGAAATTCGAGAAGACTCAATAAATGTCATTTTCCCTCACTCAAATTTAGGACCACCTGAAAGATAAGAAAAGAATCAGGAAAATAGAGCTCAAAACATCAGGTTCATTACTAATAAAAGCTGTACTGGGATATGTTGCTTCGATTCTGGATAATTATGGGTTCCCTAGGGGTGGACCTCAGGTTTGGAGTGATACATCCATTTGCAGGCCTTCCCGGCAGGTGGCCCTATTTACCTCACAGCCCAGGATGGCACAGAAGTTGTCTTCCCTGAAGGAAACAGAATCAGAAAGGACAGAGAAGAAAAGACTGAGCTACCATACTTAGTTTTTCCTCTAAACCCACTAATTGGGCAGTAATGAGTAAGGAAACAGAGAGGGGCAGGAACATTAAGGTAATCGATATTTCTGTAAAGAAAACACAACACCAAAGAAATAACCATTAAAATACATATTAGAGGGTACCTGGCTAGCTCAGTAGGTAGAAGGTGTGACTCTTGATCTTGGGGTTGTAAGTTTGAGTCCCATGTCGGGTATAGCGGTTATTTAAAAAATAAGTCTTGGAGCGCCTGGGGGGCTCAGTCAGATAAGCATCTGCCTTCGGCTCAGGTCATGATCATAGGATCCTGGGATTGAGACCCGCGTTGGGCTCCCTGCTCAGTGGGGAGCCTGCTTCTCCCTCTCGCTGTGCTCCTCCTCCCTGCTCATGAGCTCTCTTTCTCTCTCTTAGAAATAAATAAATCTTAAAAAAATAGGAAAATAAAATGCATATTTGTCCATTTAAAAGCATGTAAGTACACCTTTTGGGAAATCCTGCTATAGTGAATAGGTTACAATAAAAGTGCCTGTGAAGTTAGCTGTGTCCAGTACTGCTCATGTACCTTTTCTGCATCTCAGTCTGTTTATTATATTTGGAGGAACAGATTTTTTTAAAAAGATTTTATTTATTTATTTGAGAGAGAGAGAGAGAGAGCACATGCACACTCCGGAGAGGGAGAGGGACAAGTAGACTCGCTGCTGAGTGCAGAGCCTAATGTGAGGCTCACTCTCAGGACCCTGAGATCACAACCGGAGCTGAAATCAAGAGTTGACGGCTTAACTGACTGAGCCACCCAGGTGCCCCTGGAGGATCAGATTTAATGTAGCAGAATCTGAATCCAGATCAGCGTGGGTTATGTTGACAGTGTGCCACATATATGATCTTGGCCATTTTGCAAACAGTGCATAGATTAAACTATCACTACAAAATCAGAATCAAAAGCTTCTACCTCTTCTTATGCCATTGGGGGTTATTTTACCCTCACTGTTCGTAAAATGACTATACTCTGGCAGTCTTGTGAGCTTTCATTCTTTATTTCCTTAAGTCAGGTACACTTATCTCTTTCAAATATTTTGATGTGGTAGCTTCCTGTGATCAGGCTTAATATGTCAGCACTTAAAGGAAAAAAGTAAAGGCACTTTCACTCCCCCTTGTTTTTATAGAGATGCAGTGAAGGTCCGAGAAGGCAAAGGACTTGTCACATCCTACTTAACTGACTTAACCCCAGAAATGCTGTCTGGTTCTCAGCTTAATAATTTTTCCATGCCACCCTTAGGCCTCTGAAACACAAAGTCAAAATAAGAAAGCAATGGGTCTGGGCAGAGATAAATTATTTCTGATCGTTCTCTAGCTCTAAAGTATATTTGGAATGTCTCCATTTTCCATGTTCCACACCATCTCCATAGTCCAATGCACACTACCTCTGGTGGGTATCATTTAAATACCTCAAAACAAGTCTTCCCCATTTCAAGGCCATCTCCTCAGTGCCCTGGGTGAGGCCGGCTTCAACCAAAGCCCCCAGATGGGGCTTGCTGCTGTGATTGGCTTCAGGGGGGCCCTGTGCTCATCTGCACTTGCTTGGCTTACACTGATTGGCTTAGCTTAATTTTGGCCCCACCCCAGCAGCCAGGGGCTGCTGATCTGTCACCAGCCCGGTGTGTGGGGGAAGGGTGTGCAAGTCCAGAAAGGCTCTGACTGTGGTTTTAGAAGACTGTCAGTTGATGCTGGGTAAGAAAATAATAAAAGATATCTACTGCTCTTTTCTTCATGTTTGATATCACTTCTTCAGAAGGGCTTTCTTTGGCTCACAGACTAAATGAGATACACCTTTTCTCTCTCAGCAGTCCCCTTTTCTTTCAAGGCAAAATATGTGATTTCATATTTATTTGTGTGATGATTTGTATTACATCCCTTTCCCCCACTGTAAGTTAAGCTCCTTGAGGGCAACAGTTATATTTGTTTTGTTGAGTGATATTTCTTTAGCATCTAGAAAGCTGCCTTCCATGTAGTAGGTTCCCCAAAATTGCTTAATGAAAGAATTAACAGCATGTAGTACACATTGGATATTTATTGATTTAAAAATTTTTTTAAATCTGGGGCACCTGGGTGGCTCAGTGGGTTAAGCCGCTGCCTTCGGCTCAGGTCATAGTCTCAGGGTCCTGGGATCGAGCCCCACATCGGGCTCTCTGCTCCGCGGGGAGCCTGCTTCCCCCTCTTTCTCTGTCTGCTGCTCTACTTGTGATCTCTCTCTCTCTCTGTGTCAAATAAATACATTTAAAAAAATATTAAAAATTTTTTTAAAATCTAAATTCAATTTAGTTGACATAGAATGTATTATTAGTTTCAGGGGTAGAATTTAGTGATTCATCAGTTGCCTATAACACCTAGTGCTCCCTCCATCAAGCACCCTCCTTAGGATCTTTATTGATTTTAAAGACATGGAGGAGAGTCTCAGACATGTCAGTAACCTTTAGACTGCGGCAAAATGAAAAAACAGGCTTCCAAGAATTTGTAAATGAACATAGCACGTTAAGTGTCATAAACAAACTAAACAAATCTGCATTCTTTACCCCTTCATCCTGCCTGGAAGATGAAACTCAATCTTGCTATGAACTGACTTAAGGTAAGTCTTACTGGTTGAAACATGGAGTCTGAAAATTGTATTTTTTTTTAAGATTTTATTTATTTATTTGACAGAACACAAGTAGGCAGAGAGGCAGGCAGAGAGAGAGGGGGAAGCAGGCCCCCCGCTGAGCAGAGAACCTGATGCGGGGCTCGATCCCAGGACCCTGGGATCATGACCTGAGCTAAAGGCAGAGGCTTTAACCCACTGAGCCACCCAGGTGCCCCTGAAAATTTTATTTTTATTAGTCATTAGTAATTCAACTACCAAGAAGTGTCCTCTTAAATAAGCAGACTTTTTTTTTTTTTTTAAGATTTATTTATTTATTTTAGAGAGAGTGGGAGCATGGGGATGGGTAGACAGGGAGAAGTAAGCTCCCCACCGAACAGGGAGCCTAATGTGGGGCTCTATCCCATGACACTGAGACTATGATCTGAGCAGAAACCAAGAGTCCAACTTAACCACCTGAGCCACACAGGCGGCAAACTTTTTAATAGGAATCTGAGTAAATGTGTGTGCCTCAACTTCTTCACCAATCAACTGTGGATAGTAACAGTGCCTATTATGGTGAAGATTAAATTAGTTAACACATGCAAATTACTCAAAGCAATTACACAAAGAACAGTGCCTGGCACATATTAGGGACCTAAGAAATGTTACCTATTTTTATGAAAATCTTGTATTAGTGACTATTTACTATTTAATTTGAAAAGAATTTCCTCTCCCAGAGAATTTATTTATACATTATCTTATCTGAATTCCATGAGAGATTAAGCATTTGGTATTTGTAAAGATGCCAGAAATAGGAAGAAATATTAGACCCAGGCCCATCTCTGAGAAGTGTACTATCTAAGGCTTTTTTTTCTATGGCTTGGGATTCCAGAAAATACCTCTTTGGGGGAGCTAAGTTCAAATTCTTAGCTTTTTACCCATTAGGATTCTCTAGGTTGCAAGTAATAGAATCCAACTTAAGCTGTCTTTAAACTATAAAGTGAATTTGTTAGCTCATGTATGGGGCAATGAAAGTAGTGTGCTATGTAGTGGTGATGGGTCTGGGGCTCCAGAGTGTTCACTGAACACCCAAATTTTCCCGTCTGATGGATTCTTCCATCACAGGGATGGTGTCAGACCAGGGCTATCTGCCCATAGGGTATTCGCTAGCTGGAGTTGGGGACACTTCCTTGTTAGGAATGGAAGAGAATGGAAGCTAATTAGCAGATGGCCCCAGTAAACCTCTCCTCAGTGTCTCATTGGTCCAAAGTGGGCCATATGCTCATTCTGTTGCCAGTCACTGGCATTGGAGATCACTCCTAGAGCCATAAGGCCCAGTCCCAGAGCCGGGGGTGGGGTGAAATGTTGAAGGAAAACGGGGCTCTATTTTGAAGACAGAAGGGCAGAATGAATGCAGAGTAAACAATCAGCAATTCCCAGTCTGCCCTTTGAAGGAAGAACCATATCTTACTTTTCTTCATGTTCTCATATATTCTGTGCCAGGTGCTAAGTACTAGTAGAAAAAATGGATAAATAGACTTACCGAAGAATTATTTTTTCCCCTTACATAAGCCTCTAAAGTCCTAGAAATGCTTGTCCCTGGAACTAGCATAACCATTTTTTTCTGGTTTAATTGCCTTCTCTCTTAGTAACATGACCATGAACTCCAGCTATGCCCAGGAGTAGCAGAGGGGCAGTCTGGATTGGCCCTTTCTTCTGGAGTCCCCTCTTTGATTCATTATAAACTATGATATTCATCATTCATTCCCAGGTCATGGGGCTTCTTTGGCTGGTCGGTATCATATATCCTGTTAGATGAGTCAATCTTTTAAGATTTGTGCCCAGAGAAATTAGCATTTAAGCTTCCTCTTTATTCCAACTCTGATGTTAGGGAAGCAGCTGTTGATGGACTAATTAGTATCTTAGGAGGACTAAGAATGATCTCCCCATCCTTCAACAGTTGCTTAATCATTTGTCCCAGGGAGAGTCTGAGAGCATCATTGAAATGACATTTTATGCAAAAACTGCAGGTTGGCCCGGCTTCCTGGTCACCATATGTAACACAAATGGTAGCAACTGTAGTGAAAAACCAAGTCTGTTATGCCTGGTCATAGGTAAGGATAATGTTAGGGTTTATGTGAATTTGTTACAATTCCTGGAATTAACTCTTTAACTTGCGTGTGTGGCCGCTGTATCATCTCATCTGTAAGATGTCTTAGAGGTAGACATGGGGTGACCAAGTATACACAACCACTGTAAAATCATCTGCAGTGGTCGTTTAAGCTAATGGGAAGCTAAAATCAGGAACCCCTTTATTTATTCTGAGATATCATTACCACACCAATTAGAAATGCTCTTATTGGTGAGGTCGGCCTGCTCTGTGAGCAAAGATGGGAGGCACTCACTTGATGGCTTAGGTTAATCTTGATGTAACTATTTTAGGAAAAGAATATTCTTTTCTCTTGACAGAAGAATTCTTCAAAGTCCTTACACGAATCAACTTTTTCAAGGGGCAATTTCTTCAATATCTATGTTTACTTCTTGGATTTTATTTTCTCATGCTTACTTTCATAAGCCACCGTACCTCTTTTGAGATCAGATATGTTCAGGGTGGTATGGCTATAGGCACCAATACCTCTTTTGGTTGGCTTATTCATTTTTCGGAAACATCAGTGCCTTTATTGTGGACACTCCTGTGCGTTCTGCCTTCATACCATTCCAGTTTCCTTCAGTGATTTTGTCTACTAGTTTATGCCTTTTTAGATAAACATTTGGAGGGATTGGATTTTACTCCCTGTACATGAGTTAATTAGCCTCTCTGAGTTTTAGTTTATTCATCTGTAAACTGTGGCTAATGGTGATAATCAACGTGGTAGTAGCGTTCCACCAAGTTCCCCTCTTCAGAGTTTTCCCCTACCACCCCCATCCCAAAGCTGTGCTCCTTACTGGAAATTGTCCTCCACTGCAAGGGAACTGGCTCACCCAGCCCCCTTACCTCAGTGGGTGGGGGGCATCCAGCACCAGAGCTTCCTATAGGATTGGCTAAACCCTTTGCTGGAACCAGATTTTGGAACACTGCCTTCTGCACTTCAGAAGCATCCTCAGTCTTCTTGTATTTAAGTTCTTGCCTCAGTCTGTTTCAGGGAACCCAGTCTAAGATAAATGCCACTTCTTCAGACCGTTTCCAAGATTGAATATATAAAGCCCTTTGGGAAGCAATCCCTTTGGAGTGGGGAATGGATTCAGTATTTGAGAGCTGACATTATTCTTGAGTGGTATGTCATGGACTGATAACATTCTCATTTCTTTTTGATCTCATCAATCAGATAGTACTTTGAGAAAAATAATGTAATAACTAGCTCAAGGCAAAGTTATGTAGTGTTTGTTTGTTGTCCCTCCACTCATTCTTCCTTTGCCCTGGGGACATTCATGGTTGCCTCCTTCTCTACCACCTGTCTTGTCCCTGCTTGCTCTCATTACAACAAAATTCAACCAATCTGAAGATCTAATCGGCTTTATTAAACGCTTCATGAATCAGGCGGCATCTTGTCTAGCAAGTAGATGTGAGCTCTGAGTTGTACAAAGTAGAAGAGTTTTTTTTTAAAGGACTTTAATTTATTTATTTGACAGAGATCACAAGTAGGCAGAGAGGCAGGCAGAGAGAGAGAGGGAGAAGCTGATGTGGGGCTCGATCCCAGGACCCTGGGATCATGACCTGAGATGAAGGCAGAGACTTAACCCACTGAGCCACCCAGGCGCCCCAAAAGTAGAAGAGTTTTATAGGAAGAAAGGTGTGGTAAGGAAGTTACAAACAAAACAAAACAAAAAACAAGAGAAAGGATTGTTCCAGGCCAGGTCACTTTCCCGTAGGAGAAGAGTAACAGCTGGTCTTTCTTTCTTTTTTTTTTTTCTTTAAGTATAAGGGTTTATTTTACTTTTCTTTTTTAAATTAATTTTTTAAAATTTAAATTGGTATTTAACATATAATGTATCTTTAGTTTCAGAGGTGGAGTTCAGTGATTCATCAGTCTTATATAATACCCAGAGCTCATTACATCATGTGCCCTCCTTAATGTCCATCACCCAGTTATTCCATCCCTCCCCCACTCGGCTTGAGCAACCCTCAGTTTGTTTCCTAGGAATAAGAGTCTCTTATGGTTTGTCTCTCTCTCTCTGGTTTTGTCTTGTTTTATTTTTCCCTCCTTTCCACTATAATCCTCTGTTTGGTTTCTTAAATTCCACATACGAGTGAAACCATATGATAATGGTCTTTCTCTGATTGACTTATTTTACTTAGCATAATATCCTGTAGTTCCATTGACATTCTTGCAAATGGTAAGATTTCAATTTTGATGGCTGAGTAGTATTCCATTGTATATATACACCACATCTTCTTTATCCATTCGCCTGTTGATGGACCTCCGGGCTCTTTCCACAGTTTGGCTATTGTGGACATGCTGCTATAAACATTGGGATGCAGGTGCCCTTTCAGATCACAACGTTTGTATCTTTAGGGTAAATACCCAGTAGTGAGACTTCTGGATCATAGGGTAGCTCTATTTTCAACATTTTGAGGAACCTCCATGCTGTTTTCCAGAGTGGCTGCACCAGCTTGCACTCCCACCAGCAGTATAAGAGGGTCTTTCTTTCTCCACATCCTTGCCAACATTTGTTGTTTCCTGGTTTGTTAATTTTAGCCATTCTGACTCATGTGAGGTGGTATCTCACTGTGGCTTTGATTTGTATTTCCCTAATGCCTAGTGATGTTGAGCATTTTTTCATGTGTCTATTGGCCATTTGTATGTCTTTGCAGCTGCTCCTGTTATCCAAATCATCTTATCTTCCGTTGGGGCTAAGAGAGGCTCCATGGACAGATTACCTAACTGTGCTTCTCAGAAAATTCTGACTGACCCTTTAAAATTCACATTTCCAAGGGGAGGTTGAAAGGCAATCAGGTTCGGTATTGAGCTCTGGTTTGGTGATTTGGCCTAAGTGATGCCCTTTTTGGCTTGTGGTTTTTCTTTTTAACACCCTCCACCCATTCCAACTCTTCTGTACCTTACTGCGCATACCTCCTTTTTCCCCTGGAAAATTTGTGGGAAGGAGAAGGATTTGGTAAACTTACACCGAGCTGCAGTATGTTACCCCTTAGCTGTCTAAGTTGTACTTCATCTGAAATTCTTTCTGCGTGCCTTTGGTTTTAGTTTTTATTTTTTAAAGATTTTATTTATATATTTGACAGAGAGACACAGCGAGAGCAGGAACACAAACCCGGGAAGTGGGAGAGGGAGAAGAAGGCTTCCCGCTGAGCAGGGAGCCCAATATGGGGCTCCATCCCAGGACCCTGGGATCATGACCTGAGCTGAAGGCAGGCGTTTAATGACTGAGCCACCCAGGCGCCCCATGCCTTTGGTTTTATTATCATCATTCTCTGTATTATGACTACAGCTTCCCTTCAGTAATTTCTGGTCTTCAGTCTGGCAAGAGATCAGTCTTTTATTTATTTATTTTTTAAAGGTTTTATCTATCTATTTGACAGACAGAGACCACAAAGTAGGCAGAGAGGCAGAGAGAGAGAGGGGGAAGCAGGCTCCCTGCCGAGCAGGGAGCTTGATGTGGGGCTTGATCCCAGGACCCTGAGATCATGACCCCCGAGCCAAAGGCAGAAGCTTTAACCCACTGAGCCACCCAGGCACCCCAAGAGATCAGTCTTTTAAAGTTGGTCTTCTCAGACAGGAAATATCTTAAATAGACTATTTTAAAATGTGTGCCATTAGGTGGTGGGTAATAGGGAGGGCACGTACTGCATGGAGCACTGGGTGTGATGCCAAAACAATGAACACTGTTATGCTGTAAATAAGCAAATAAAAATAAATAAATTAATTTAAAAAAAATGTGTGCCATTAATTGCTACTGCAGTTACAGAGAAGATTTCCCCTTTTGTAGTAACACTGTAAGGTGAATTGCCCTTTAAGGATACAATTTTGCCAAACAAACAAAATGAATAAAAATCTTACTGGATTTCTAAACAATGAAGATAAGAAGTGTAAAAATAGAAATTGAAATTATAAATATCTTAGGCAGCTAACCTTTCAGAGGTCTGAGAGTTGGGTTGATTTGAAGATAGAAAAAGACGTGACAGTAAAGGGTTCCTTTTTCTTCTCATTTTTTCTTTTTCTTTTTCTCTTTTCTCTTCTCTTCTCCTTTCTTTTCTCTTCCCTGTCCCCTTCCCTTCCCCGTCCCCCGTCCCTTTTCCCTTTTCTCTTTTCCTTCCTTTCCCTTCCCTTCCCTTCCCTTTCTCTTTTCCTTCTGGTATATCAACTTATAATGGCTAAATTTGTCTTCCAAATCAGATTAGTCAGCAGTCTGTGTTGAAGGTGATAGAAAGCTCAACTGAAATAAAGTTAAGCACAAAAGGAGGTTGACTGGAAGGATCCTGGAGAAGCTCAGAAAATTCCAGAAGTAGCTGCAGGAACCAAGGCATCTGGCAGTGCTCCCAGGCCAGAACTGGAGATCTGGTGCCACCAGACTTTGTCTTCATCTTTCATCTCTGCTTGTTTTGCATCTGGTGCTGTGAGGTGAAGTATGTCCTCCAGAAGATGTTCAAGTCCTGACCCCCAGGACCTGGGAATGTGACCTCATTTGTAAGAGGATTTTAGCAGATGCTTAAATTAACATGGTGTATTAGTTCATTAGGGCTGCCATAACAAAGTGAGTAAGGAGGACATGTGGGGCTAGGTAGGGAGAGATAGATAGAGGGCTTTAGGATCAGGCTCACAGAAATTCCCAAAATATGGACTTGTAAGGAAACTAGAGATAAGGGGGCATACCCTGCCCTAGGTATCTGAGGGAGAAATCTTATTTATGACAGTCTCCTGTGGTCAACAGAAAATAACTAGACCCTATAAAGAAGTAAGCCATTAAAAATGTTATCACTAGTCCTTAATCAATGGTGCAACCAGTGGAGAAGTCAAAAAGATTTAAGTTCTCTGGTTAGCTTCCTATAAAAGACCAGCCCTAAAAGCCCTCAGTGGCAACCCTGTCAAGACCCCTCTCACTCCTGAGAGCCTTTTTTCTGTATAAAACTCTATTGGTTTGCTCACTCACCTTTGTCTGAGAGGTTCATTCTTCAACTCCATGAGATAAGAACCTAGCTCTCCTGCTTGAAAAGTACCACAGGCTGGGTGGCTTATACAACCAAAATTCATTTGCAAAATGTTCTGTGCCTAGTAGTGTAAAATCAAGGTGTTGACAGGTTTGAAATGGTCCTTCAAAATGGTCCTTTCTTTTTACCCAGGAACTACCTTTCTAGGACTCTATTTTTAAGAGCAATAAAATACTTGGGGCGCCTGGGTGGCTCAGTGGGTTAAAGCCTCTGCCTTCGGCTCAGGTCATGATCCCAGGGTCCTGGGATCGAGCCCCGCATCGGGCTCTCTACTCCGTGGGGAGCCTGCTTCCTCCTCTCTCTCTGCCTGCCTCTCTGCCTAGTTGTGATTTCTCTCTGTCAAATTAATAAAATATTAAAAAAAAAAGAGCAATAAAATACAGTGGTAAAAATTTATCTGTAAGGATTTCCATGAGCAGTAGTTATAAAAAACAATAGAAAAACATAATTTAAGATGATGGTTCATTCATATAATTGAATATGATTAGTATCATTAAAATCATATTTTTGACACTAATGCTTTCAATTTGTTAGAGAAGAAGACAAAGGGATACAAAATCATATATACTACATCTCCCAATGTTAAAAGGGAGTAGGTGTGTATCTTCTGAGGCCTCTCTGTTTGGCTTACAGATAGGTGTCTTTTCTCTATCTTCACATGGTCTTCTATCCGTTCAGGTCTATGTCCTCATCTTCTCTTCTTATAGGGACCCGAGTCATACTAGATGAGGGCCCACCCATATGACCTCATTTTACATTATTTATCTCTTTAAAGGCTCATCTCCAAATATACTCACATTCTGAGGTATGGGGGTTAGGGCTTAACATATACATTTTGACGGGGTCATAATTCAGTGCATAACAGATGGGGTCATTAGGGTGGGTCTCAATCCACTGATTGGTGTCCTTATAAGAAGGGGAAATTTGGACACAGAGACAGACAAGCATAGAGCACTGATGACGTGAAGACAGGCAGCACACCATCTATAAGCAGAGGGATGCCGGAGGCCATCAGAAGCCAGGAGAGAGGCCTGGAACAGATTCCCCCTCAGCCCTCAGAAAGAACAACTCTGCTGACCCCTTGATTTCAGACTTCTGGCCTCCAGAACCTCCAGAGATGACAAATTTCTGCATAAGCCTCCCAGTTTCTGGTACTTTGTTTGGACAGTCCTGGGAAGCGAATACATCTGGCTTTATTTCCTTTTCCAGTCTGGCGGTGTTCCATATGGCACTGAGACTTCCTTGGCTCTTCTCTCACACCCAGCTTCTCATCTTTCAGCATACTTTGCCATCTCTACCTTCACAAAAGATCCAGAATCTAAACACTGCTCCCTTAGCACCTCCACAATCACTTGTAACCCCTGGTCTACCTTATTACAATGGTTAGTTTCTTTCTGCCCCTTGCCTTCTTCCCGAGGTCACTTCACTATTACTAGCCAGAGTGGTTCTGTGGAAGCAGAGTTCTAATCATGTTTCTGCCCAGCTCAAAGTTCTCAGTATGTCATTACAGAGATAAAGCTGACATCTTCCCAGGGACCTAGAAAACTGTGTGCCTAGATTCTTGTTGCTTTTCTATCCTTATCTTCCAGGACTCTGCTCCAGCCGCACTGGCCTCCTCCCATTTCTCAAACACTCCTGGCAAAGAACCGTTGTCTCAGGGCCTTGTAACTGGGCACTCCCTCTGCCTGGAATGATAGTCCCCTAAACACAGGCCTGACTTGCTCTCTCTCTTCTTAAACTCTTTTTCTTCAATGGCAGCTTGCCAGGGAGGTCTTCCCCTCTGCGCCAACTCCACTTATCATCCTTCTTCCCTACTTTACTTTTCCTCTTTGGCATCCTTACTGCTGTAGTACTCCATGTTTTACGCATTTCTCTCACCAGGCACTGGCATGTGAGAGACCTTCTAAGTCCTCTCTAACATGTGGAATGATGGGATGATGACCTAGGAGGAGCTGCTTGCCCTGAAATATTTCCTCTCCAGCTGATTAAAGTTCTTGAACTTCTTAAAACTGTCTGATCATTCTCATCTTTAACCGAGGGAAGAAAAGTCTGGCTTAGTGATGCCACACAAGCTATTTACCCTGATAGTGAGCTTGTCCTGAGATTTTGCCTTGTTCTCCCAGCAAATTCCTGCTTCATACCCTAGTTCCAATAACTCTAACCGTGTTGCCTGCCTTGAGTCTCTAGCTCACATCTGAAATCTTGGGGAGCTATAAGGGAATTTAGAGATAATCTTGGCCCTCTTGGTCACTTTGTTGAGGTGCAGGTACAGGAAAGATCTTGCTCACGGTCATGTTCTCTGTGAAGTATATTCATGAATTTAGTCAACATATACTATGTGCCAGATGTTTTGCTGGGCACTTATGAGATAATAGAAAATATTGATTTCTGCTTCCTCTCCTCCTCTACCCACTCTCTACTCTCCCCTTCACTCTTTTCCTTTCGCAGAGTTCCTGAAACCCTTGTAGTGTCCTAAATGATAAAAGTACTAGGAGCATCTTCTGTTCTAATATTTGGGTTTTGACCTGGGCTTCTAAGATTTTGAAATTTCCTGGGTCATAGGAGTGTCTTTTGTCCTAATGAAGTGACTTTGGGGGGCTCCTGTGTGGGGGTTGGTCACCAGAAAGATCAAGCCATGATTAGAAGCTTGGAATATTAAGCTCCCTACCCCATTCTCCAGAGAGTGGAAAAGGATTGGAAATGGAGTTAATGATCAGTCGTACCTACACTATGCCTCCATAGAAATCCCAAAAGTGTGCGTTGGGGAGAGCTTCCAGGTTGGTGAACACACGCAAGTGCTGGAGAGTGGCACACCTAGAGAGGGCCCGGAAGCTCTATGTTCCTTCCCATCTTGCATCTCCCCCATCTGCATGTGCATCTGTATCCTTTATCATATCCTCTTGCAGTAAAGAGGTAAGCTGTAGGTAAATGGTTTCCCTGAGTTCCGTGAGCTGCTCTAACAAGGAAATCAAACTGAGGAAGAGGTCATGGGAACCTTTGATTTATAGCCCATCAGTCAGAAGCACAGGTAGCAACCTGGACTTGTGACTGGCATCTGAAGTGATGTGGGGGAGGGGCAGTCTTGTAGGACCGAGCCCTGAAGGTGTGGGATCTGGCACTATGTCCAGATAGAGCTGAATTGTAGGACACTCAGCTGGTATCAAGCGTTACATGGTGTGGGAAAAACCTCCACAGCTGGTGTGAAAAGTATTTTGAGTGTGGTCACAGCAATAGAATCAAGGAGGCACACAGGAGCAGGACTGGGGGTTTCCTCCTCAGCACTGGAGAGGCAAGAGTGAATAGCACACAGTTCTTTCCAGTCTGGAGACCTGACAGTCCAGTGGATAATTTCCATAAACAGACAGTCATTAAGATTGGGTGAAAAAGATCAGCGATAGAGAGATGGTCAGGGTGGTCAGAAGAGTGTAGTGAATCAGCATGAAGAGGGAGAGAAAAGCAAAGAGGGGAGAGAGTGAGGAGAGAGGGTCAGAGCTGTGAAGCCCCCGTTCGCTTCAGCCTCATGGCATTTATGAAGAGCTGGTCACCATCCGTTCCCTCAAAGTGAACTGGGTATCTACTATGTTCAACCTCTGTGCCTTGCCTTGAAGACACAAGATGGGTGTCTCAAAGACCAAACAAGGAACTTGAGAGGTTTGCAGATTTCCAAACTTGAATCCCCGGCTAGTTAAGCCACCCAGTTTCAGAGCAATGGGAATTTGTTTGCAGTTCCTTCTCTCTTCCTTGGGGACACAGCAGGTGAGACTGTTGTGCAAACTGGCTGGGATTCTGAGCCACAAGATTCCTTGGCTTCCCTTGTCAAGCCCGGCACATGTTTCCACCTTCAGAGTACCCCGATGTCCTTGGAGTAGGCAGGTGGCCTGTGTTCTTACAGCCAACCCGCCCAGCTAAAGCCAACAGGTTCTGGGCCCTTTAATCTTTCAGGACACAATCTTGGCCTTTTGTGGGCAGCTAATCAGGAGTCGGCAAGCAGTTGCCCAAGGATACATTCTAGAAGAAAGCGGATGTCAGAGTGGAGTGGGGGGACAACAGCACCCAGCCTGGCAGGGGTCTCCTGTTTCACACCCAGTGTCCAGCTGTTTTCTGGTAGCAGAGGCAGATGAGGGTCCCCATCAACTCCACAAGTCAGTTCTCTCTCCTTTGTGGGTCTCTGTAGCCCCCAGGGGAGGCTGGGGTTTGTTTTTTTCTGTATAGTTGTATAGTACAGTTGCTCTCTACATACAGTTGACTTTTAAGGGCTTTAACATCCAACTCTCTATTCCACTCCTCGTAAGTATTTCAAGAAAATGCTGCTATTAGGTGTAATAAGGTGAAGGTTAAGAATTAACTAGTGAATTTAGCCACTTTGTCATTGATGACCTTGACAATAGTAGTTTCAGTGAATTGGCAGGGACCCAAATTGATTGGAATGTGTTCAAGAGATTACAGGCAACTCTTTTGAGGAGCAAAAATGGAGCAGAGAATTAGACTACAGCTGGAGGGTGGTATGGAGTTAAGAGTGGCTTTTTTTTTTTAAGATGGAAGAAATCAGAGCATATCCAATAGTGTGTGTGGGTTGGAATGATCCAGTAGAGGCACAACTGATGAGGGAAGAAAGGTCAGGTGTGGACAGAGAGATGTCCTTGGATGAGAAAGAGGACAAGGAACTTTTTAGCAATGCAGTACAGCTGTGTAGGGCAGGTAAAAGTTTTCCTTGACTGTCTCAGGGTCCCTAGTTAAGTTTAAAAATTAAACTGACAAAAGATGAGAGAAGCATACATATTTACCTACTCTAAGTTTTGTGGCACATGGGCTCCTTTATACAGAAACAAGGACCTGAAGAAATGGTTGTACATTAGGGTCTTTATATAAGGTTTGAGGACGAGCAGACGGTAGTGTAGAAATCTAATAGGACAAAAGTATAAGGTAAGTGTAATCAATGTTGGGAAACTTGGCAAGGCATGTTTGTTTGGATTGTTCTGGAAAACTTCAATCTTGGAGATAAGGATGCTACTTTCCTTCTGGTTTGCAGAGAGCACTCCTTAGAAGACAGCTTAGGACCTTCTTGAGGCAAGGGGAGGGGAAGGTCAGAGAACTTCCTGCTTCTGCCATTTTCTCAAACTCCTTCAGTGTAAAATATTCAATATGCCCTGGTACCATATTTTGGACTACTGTATTATGAATCCTGTTGGTGGGTTATTAAATAGACATTATTAAATACTAAATTACATAAATTTACTATTAAATAAACTATATTTAGGTTGGGGCGCCTGGGTGGCTTAGTTAAGTGCCTACCTTCGGCTCAGGTCACAATGCCAGGACCCTGGGATCCAGCCGCAGGTAAGGCTCTCTGCTCAGTGAGGAGTCTGCTTCTCCCTCTCCCCGCTGCTCCGCCTGCATGTACTCTCTCTGTTAAATAAATAAATAAAATCTAAAAAAAAAAGTAATAGGTATTCAAAACTTATCCCTTCTTAATTGTATTACTACATTTACCATTAACTGTTCTCCCCTCCCCCCCGTTTTTTTTTTTTTTTTTTTTTGAGATTTATTTCTTTATTTTAGAGAGAGAGAGAAAAAACAAGTGGGAAGAGGGGCAGAGGGAGAGAATCTCCAAGCTGACTCCCAGATGACTGTGAAACCCTATGTGGGGCTCGGATCTCATGTCGCTTAAACAACTGCTGCACCACCCAGGCACCCCTGTATTCTTTTAAACAAAGACTTTTTTTTTTTTAATTGTGTATAGTTGACACACAGTGTTACATTAGTTTCTTGTCTACAACATTGTGATTCAACTTCTCCATGTGTTATGCTCTGCTCGCAAGTGTAGCTATCCTCTGTCACCATACATGGCTGTTCCAGTATCTTTGATGGTATTCTCTGTGCTGTAC
This sequence comes from Meles meles, assembly GCF_922984935.1. Lineage (NCBI taxonomy): Eukaryota > Metazoa > Chordata > Mammalia > Carnivora > Mustelidae > Meles > Meles meles. The sequence continues at coordinate 100,588,172 of NC_060068.1, forward strand.
CTTTTGTTACTGCGTAAGGGACAGATGGGGCTAGGTAGGGAGAGACAGGTAAGGGGCTATGTGATCAGGCTCACAGAAATCCCCAAAATATGGGGGGGGGGTGGAGAACCAGAGATAAGGGGACACATCTGACTATCCTGCCCTAGGTGGGTGGGGTGGGTGTCTTTTTATGATAATCACCTGTGAGCAATGAAGAATAACCAGATCCAAAAAAGGAAATAAGCCCTGGAAGATGTTATCACTAGTCCTTGCTCAGTGATGTTATCAATAAAAATGTTAAAAGGATTTAAGTCCGGTGGTTAGTTTTCTATAGAAGACCATCCCTAAAGGCCTCAGGGGCAACTCTCACTCCTGAGAGCTGGTTCTGTGTCTTCACTTAAATTTCTATCGCTCTACTCTCTGTTCCTTGTGAGATTCATTCTTTGACTCTGTGATTTAAGAACCTAGCTCTCCTGGTTCATTCCTGGGACTTATTCACTGGAAGCCTATTACCTCCCATTCCATCTCACCCATTTTGCTCATCCAACCACCCATGTTTGTTCTGGCAATCATCAATTGTTTTTCTGTATTATAGGTCTGCTTCTGCTTTTTTGTTTATTCATTGTAGTTTTTTTTTTTTCTAGATTCTACATATGAGTAAAATCATATGGTATCTGTCTTTTTTGACCTATTTAACTTAGCATAATACTCTCTACTTCCATCCATGTTGTTTCAAATGCCCCAATCTCATCTTTTTTATGATTGTGGAATATTCCATTATATATATGTTGCAGGATTTCTTTTCCTTTAGTGCCTGTGGTTCTTGGTCTTGCCACTTTGAAGAATGAACAGGTAGACCAACGAGTGATGGGCAGCAAAGCAAAGTTTATTGAGCGATAGTACAAAGCTCTGGAAGAGGGAGGGGACCCAAGAGGGTTGCTGGTTTGACATTTAAATCTACGGGTTTTATGGGCTCTTGGGTTTCGACTGTTTTAATCTGATTAACCCTCCACATGCCTGTCATCCAATCAGGTTTTTGTCCACAGGCTCATCTATCAGATAGTTGTTCCCATGGGAAAGGGTGAAGGGCTTCTTTTAGGGTGGTATTTTGTAGCGGCTGGGACCAATAGGGTGGTGGCCCTCACTGCCTTAAACCATGCCGGCTAGCTGCAGGCTGCCACATGAAGCTCTTGGTTTAAATTCCCTATTGGCTGGGTTGACTGGGTGTCTCATTTGGTTAATAGTGTCTGCTTTGGCTCAGATCACGATCCCGGAGTCCTGGGATCTAGCCCCACATCAGGCTTTCCTCTTCGCCCACCTCAAATAAATAAGTAAAATCTTTCTTTCTTTTTTTTTTTTTTTAAAGCTTTTATTTATTTGACAGAGAGAGAGAGATCACAAGTAGGCAGAGAAGCAGGCAGAGAGAGAGGGAGAAGCAGGCTCCCCGCTGAGCAGAGAGCCCGATTCAGGACTCGATCCCAGGACCCTGAGATCATGACCTGAGCCAAAGGCAGAGGCTTAACCCACTGAGGCACCCATGCGCCCCAAATAAGTAAAATCTTAAAAAAAAAAAAATCCTACTGGCTTTTGAGCTGGCTCCCTGGGCCGGGGTTAGGATACCCAAGGCCATTCTCTTTCTTTCTGTTACAGACAAGTTGTAAGTTCTCCTTAAAGCTGGGGCATTGAATAGAGCCTTGAATAACAGGCTGGAGCTTTTTTCCTAAGGCTAGTTTCCTCTTAGGACAGGGGTAGGAGTGCCCTTGTCCCTGCTTGCTTTTCTTCCAACTATCCTTTGTTATATATGTTATGCCCCAATAATGGGTCCGTGATTAAAGGAGCGAGACTGATACAAAGCGGAGGTCAAGCAAAGCTTTATTTTGTGCCAAGCATCAAGAATCAAACTGGCCTTTATTTCCCACCAAGCATCAAGAATCAAACTGGCCGGCCAGGGCCGCACCTCTTACAGAGAGGGCGACCCCGATCTCCTTTACAGACTGGCTTTTAAGGGCAAAGGCCATGCGGTTGGGCCTGGCCACGCACAGGTGGCCAATGAAATTGTAACACACAGAGAAAACTGCACAGTGTTGCTAGGTGACCAATTGAATTACACTTTCACCTTGGTTAGGATTGGCACCCAAAAGGCTCGCAAAGGGCGGGGCCCATACTCCTTGGTAACTGGGGAGACAGTATGCAACCCCCCCGCTGATCGGATGTCTCCACCTGGCCTGACCCATCGTTGTATCTGTGCCTTGTTACCTGAGGCTGGTTTCTAGGACTTGTTTTTAAGTAAGTCCCCTGGGGGAAGGGCAGCAGGGACAGTTTAAGGGTTAAAGAACAAGCTTATTGTTTAACCTCAATGGAAGCCTCTAGCTAAAATATAAAATATAATAGGTCCTTACAATATACATATATGTATACATACATATATATGTGTGGATACACACAGTATCTTCCTTATCCATTTGTCTATTGATGAACACTTAGGTTGCTTCCATTTATTGGTTATCATTAAATAATCCTACAATAAACATAGAGATGCATATATCTTTTAGAGTTAGTGTTTTCAATTTCTTTGGGTAAATGCTCAATAGTGGAATTATTGAATCGTATGGTATAGGTAGTTCTGATGAAGTTCTAGAACCTAGGTGAGGTTCGGTGGGCTGAGGTCTGGAGCCGATGACCAAGAAAGAATTCTTGAGACATCTTTGGTGCAAAATGGTGGTTTATTAAAGCACAGGGACAGGACCCGTGGGCAGAAAGAACTGCTGCCCCGGGGATGTGAAGAGTGGTTGGTTATATACACAGGAGTTGGGTAGGTGAGAACAAAGGGGATGATGTTAGTCTCTAAGGAATTTTGGAAGCAAGGTCTCCAGGACCTCGAGGGACTAACTATTGTTGGGAGAAAGGTTATTTATTACTAGTAGTAAAAATCTTCTTGTGAGACCCTTTAGTTGTATATTAGTGGGCCATATGTTTGGGAATGATTCTCAACACTGTCTTGGAGATCTAGAGATAAAGTTTCACATTTCTCCCATCAAGTGTCCTTCTTTTTTTTTAGTATATGTGCTGCCGAAGCGAGCACTCAAGTGTCCTTCTTAGTGAGATTTGGGTTTAGAAGAAATTTAACTTTATTTAGGGCTTGAGGAACTGAGTCATTTGCCTCTGGAAATTGTGCTATTGTTAGGATAGCTTCTTTGTTGTAAATCTCTAGGACATTGGTAAACCAAGGGGGAGATTCCTATCTTGCAGGATTGTAATCTCTGCAAGCTAACTATTTGTTTCTGTTTTACGGCAGTTGGAGGTGCCTGAGGAATGTCACACATATTACCGAGGGGAGTGGATGGAGAGGGGGTGCAAGGTGCCAGCTTTTGCTTTGTCTTCAGCCAGCCTCCTGCTCCCTCATCAGTTCTATTTTGAACTTTTTGAGGACCCTCCGTACCGTTTTTCACAGTGACAGCTCCAAGTCACATTCCCACCAACAGTGTATGTACTGTACTATTTTGATTATGATAGCTTTGTAGTGTATCTTGAAATCTAGAATTTGTGGTACTTCCCGCTTTGTTCCCTCTCAAGATTGCACTGGCTCCATTACCTATGTTCTTGCTGTCATGTCTGCTGCATGTGGATGGTAGAAATACCACACGCGAGTGCATTTTTGCACGTGTCTTTCCCACTTCCGTGTTTACTGACATCACTTTGGTAGTTTGAAATTGGCAGTGGTGGGAATGTTTACAGTAACTGTAACATTAGGTATCAGGGCCTTGTGTTGGTGGTTTTTCAGAAGGAGAGCTGTATGTTAACCATTTGTGAGTCCACTGGACGGCTCAGTGGACCAGTGGAGAGAATGGCCTGAAACTGAGCACGGACAGTTCACTCACAGGAACAGAAGAGAAGGCAGGGCATTTGGACAGGTGAGTAGACAGATGTGGTCAAGAGCGTTTTCCTATTTACTAAGTAAAAAAGGAAGCAAGGTAGTCACCTGAGAATATGGCTGGGAAGGAAGTGTTGGGGGTGTTGAGGTGAGAAGACTGTGGGACAGTTAGTGGATGAGAGAAATGTAGTTTGCTTGTGTTTTTTTTGGTCCAGCACCATTAAAAGGCCGCTTGAGGTTAGTGGTTATGAATCTGAAAGCAGGGCTGTTAGGGTGGGTGCGTATTTGTCTCTAGTCTCTTGCAGTGGTAGGAGAGAAGCCCTGAGTAATGGGAAGCTGGATTTACCCAAGTGTATGGTTTTGCAGTGCAGCTATGACTATGTGTGTCGGTTGTTATGCCCGAGTTTTCGCGTCTGAGAGACCACCAAGGAGCCAAGCACCGATGCAATCACACGAGGGGTTATTCGACAAGGTTAAGCTTGGGCCCAAGTATACCCGACACAGCAGAGTAGGGACTTGGACCCTGAGGTTGATGAGGGAGCAGGAAGCTGGCTGAGGACAAAGCAAAAGCTGGCACCTTGCCACCCCCTCTCCATCCACATTCCTCAGGCACCCCTGACCACCCTAAACGAGAAACAAATAGTTCCCCTTGGGTTACAAATGTCCTAGAGATCCACAAACAAAGAAGTTACCTTGTGCTATTGATAATTTCCAGAGGCAAATAACTCAGTTCCTCAAGCCCTCCCCTCCATACACAAAACTGAAGGAGGCTGAGGTAGAAGGAAATATAAAATAGTTAAATCTCTTCTGAACCAAAATGTCACTAACAAAGATGCTTGATAGCAGGATTGTGACACCACCAGGAATCTCCCAACTATCTTGATGTTAATGGACAACATTGATCAAGCCTGAAGACCTCCGGGATACTCCCAGCACCTGGTAGGTCCTCTTTAGCATATGAAAACTCCGTTGAAACTTCCTTCCCCCACCTTCCCCCAACCGCAGGGTATATAACCTGCCATCCCTCACAACCCCCGGCAGCTGCATCTCCGTCTGCCCATGGGTCTTGTCCCCATGCTTTAATAAACCACCATTTTGCACCAGAGACGTCTTAAGAATTCTTTCTTAGCCGTTGGCTCCAAACCTCACTCCACGGAACCTGACTTAGGTTCGGAACTTCATCAACGTGACATGCTTAAGCTTGGGCCCAAGTATACTCGATGCAGTGGAGTAGGGACTTGGATCCAGAGCCTAGTTAAGGCAGGGGTATTTATGGGTTCCTGTTACTGAAGCAGGGTGGGGGGCTCTGAAACCAAAGCAGTGTGGGGCTTCCTGGAACTAAAGCAAAGTAGGGGAAAGTTCAGCCCTTGGGCACAGGGGTCTGAAATGGCTGTACTTAACACTGAGGCTAAACCTGAGGTGGGATGGCCTTAATTTTCTTGGCCTCCACGTCGGTAGCAGGCGAGATTAAACGTGAAGGTCACCACCTCAGAGAACTACCTTACTCATCCTAGCTAAAATCACGCCCCATCCCCGTAATATTCTGTTTGTTTTCCTATTTTGTTTATTGGACGTCAGATTGCCTGGCTCACCCATCCTCTTTGCCAGCGGGGACCTTACTTTATTCACTACAGAATGTGCAGTTCCTACCACAGCGCCTGGCACAAAGTAGATGTGATGGGTCGAGTGATAGGTCGAGTAACTTACTGAATAAATGAATTTACTTGTTCGATCTTGGAAAATCCGTGCAGTCCAGTGAAAAGTACTCAGATTTTTCCCATGTCCCTTTGTTCCTTGCTCAGTGGTGTTTCAACTTTGAGGAGCATAGGAATTCCCTTACAGGGTCAGACATGCTAAGTCGCGAGTTCTTTATTTCCTGAACACTCCCAGGGTATATGGGCCCAACTTAAAGCTTTTGAGGCAGCTGCCTGGGTCATGCGTGTCATGCAATTGCTCACCTTTGTCACATGGGACTCAGCAACACGGAGGAGGGTTATCTTACAACCCAGACTTGGAGGCCGGGTAGTTTCTGTATTTATGATCACATTTCTTAGGGCTGCTGCGTCCGAAGAAGCTCAGGCGAGGTGACAACAAAAAAGCAAGTTTCCAGAGGCCCAGGCCTCAGAGCCCTGGGGGGGGTGGCTCCCGGCCCTGGGCGGAGCGGGCCACTCCCGGCGCCTGCGGGGCCCAGACCAGTGAGGCCGTGCCTCCGCCTCCCGAGGCCCTCCTCCCACACCCTGCTGTGGCGGAAGGGGGCGGGGCCCGACTGCCCGTCTGTTCCTGCGGGAGGACAATAAAGTTTCCAAAGTTTGAAAAGGGAGGGAAAAAAACCTGCCCTGCCCCTTTGGCGGGGCGGGTGTGGGCTCCCGCGGTGGCGGCAGAGCCCGGCGCCGGGCGTGTGGGCATGGGGGTCACGGTGGACGTGCGCCAGGTGTACAAGTACCCCTTCGAGCAGGTGGTCGCCAGCTTCCTCCGCAAGGTACCCTCCCCTCCTGCCCGGGCCGCGCCCGCGTTACCCCCAGCCACCCCGAACCCCGGCCCAGCCGTCCGTGTCCTGGGGCGCCCGCCATCTGCCCCTGGTCCTTCCCTTGCACCCGCGGGAGTCCGATTTCGTGCTCTCGCGCACCAGCTGCGGGTTTTGCCTCGGGATGTGCGGGGCGTGGGTGCAAGTGCATTTCCTCGAAGGCTCCCCACCGCTCCCTGGGGTGCGGGGAAGGCTCCGTGCGCGGCAGCACGTTCACATCCTGCCCCACAGTCCTAGGGAATGCACGTTCTGGAGCCTGGTTGAGGTTGCAAGTGACTTGTCAATCTTTGTAGTACATCATGGACCCCCCCCCCCCCCCCGCCCAATTACAAGCCAGTGGGAGCAGTGGAAGCGATCGATCACCCTGGTTTATTCAGCACTGTTGCTCTACCACCTTAGTATCTTTTGAAACGGCCGTGGGACTTGCGGCTGGTAGCTTACCCTCCCTGTGCCTTAATGTTTTTGATCTGTGAAATGGGGGAAATAAAAGTACTAATGGAAAGGGCTGGTTGTGAGGAATCAAGTGAGATAATTCATGTAAGTAAGTGCTCAGACTGGTGTTTAGGCCTCTAAAATGTTAGAGTTGTTCGTACGACTATAACTGCACCCCAGGCTCACTGCTCAGTGGTCCTCTTTATCCCAGGGGCTCCTCCTAGGACTGTGCTCCTGGCAGTAGAATAGGAAATTTCTTGAGAAATGCAGAGCACCCAAGCCTGGGAGCTGAGACTCCTGAACTGTATAGTCTGTCGCTGACTCTAGTTACTTCATTGGTCAAGGGTCATCTTCTCTTTTAGGCCTCGCTTTCTTCATCTAAGATAAGAGTGTTGTATTAGAAGGCATTTTAGGTTCCCCTTCAGCGTTCACTTTTTTTTTTTAATTTTTTTTTTCTTTTTTACAGATTGAGAGAGAGAGAGAGATTACAAGTAAGCAGAGCAGCAGCCAGAGAGGGGAGGAAGCAGGCTCCCTGCCAAGCAGAGAGCCCGATACGGGGCTCGATCCCAGAGACCCTGAGATCATGACCTGAGCTGAAGGCAGAGGCTTAACCCACTGAGCCACCCAGGCGCCCCCAGCGTTCACTTTTTAAAGCAAGATTTGCAAGAATTATTTGCCTTGGCAGCAGCCACCAGGCAATGTGCCCCATGTAATAATACAGAAGCAAAACAGGCTGGGAGAAGTTAATTTTTTAAGTGGCCGGGACCTCTATGGGTGATGCAGTTCCGGACCCAGGTGGCAAGGATTGATTAGGACACTGGTTAACATGGTGTTGCCATAGAGCCCTGCCCCCGCCCCCCATGTCAGATTGTTTGTATTTTTCACCTAGTAGGTGCTCAGTAAAAACCAGTAAATGATGAATGAATAAATGAATGAGAGCATGAATTGTGGATCTGGTGGAGACTTTGCCTTAGGCCAGACTTCTGGGCCCAAAGGAGAAACAGTCCATACTCCATTTTTTTATTAGGACTGGAGTGTGGATTCCCTAATGCCACTGCTCCCTTGGAATGCCTTTCTGGATTATCCTTATCAAGAGCTGATCTCCATCTTGACAGAACTGGGGGAGCACTTGATCTAGGCATCACTGACCATCTTTTCCAGTGTTGGATAGTTACTTCTGCACATACCTTTTCTCCTCATGAGACTAAGCTTCTTGGGGGAGGACGCATTCCTGAAGAAGCACATAGCACAATGCCAAGCTCTCTTTTAGAGAAGACTTTGCGTGTGGTCATGCTTCTGGGCTAAATGCTTTTCTTTTATTCAGCAGGTGTTTAGAGATACTTTTCTCCTGTGTGCCAGGCTCAGTGCTGGGGCCCGCCAAATAGACGCTCTTCTCATGGAGCTGATGGTTTCTAGTCGGGGAGACTGACATTAATAAATGAACAACTAATGAGCACATACTTACAATTGGTGATGTGTATTTATACAGAGAAAGTTCACGTTGCTGGGACCAAATATAGCAGGGAAGTCCTGCTAAAGTTTCCCAGGGTGGTCGTTGGGAAGGGCTTTCCCGAAAAAGTGGCCTTTGTCAAATGATGGCTGAAGTGTATATAGGAGTTTCTTAAGGAAGAAGGGAGGGGGAGGAAGTGTTTTCATACATTATCCGGTTTACTTCATCCAGCAGCTGTGGGAAGGATTTAAGGCCCATTTCCATTTCACTACCTAGAGAAACTGAGGTTCAAAGAAGTTTAAATAACTTTTCCAAGTTTCCACAGCCAGCTGTTGGGAAGCCAGGATTTCACATCTGAATCCAAAGTCTCAATCCCTCATCTCCAGGCTGTGTGGCCTACCACATAATAGGCACTCAGATGATTATTGAGGGGAAAAAATATTCCAGAATCATCCTTGCTGTGCTCTTCATCACATCCCAGTGTTCTTTTGTCTAGTCTTTTCTCAGGGTTTATTTATCTGGGACCCTCTGTGCCTGATGTAAGGGTATAGTATTGATGTGTGCTAAGGTGAGATAATACAGTGTTTCAGTTTTCTGTTGCTATATAACAAATCATCCCTATTACTTAGTGAATTAAACCAGTGGTAAACTTTTGGGTCTCACGATTTTGTGGGTTGACTGGGCTCAGCTGGCTGGTTTTTGTGTGCCATATATTTACAGGTGAGGTCATTCACAGCACAGAGCTGCGTTCAGTCACAGTGTTTTAGTATTCTTACAAAACACTTGGCCAGGTGACAGGCTCATAGTAAATAGGATATTTTGGAAGGTAGGGCTAGGGAAAGAATATTTTCAGAAAAGGCCTAGCAATGGGACAATGCAAACACTATGGGTGACACCACACTTCGTTCTTCTTATTTACAAAACAATGCCTCAGAGGGGTTGTGTGAGTCAGTAAATTATGAGATATCAGTAAATATACTTACTGTGAGCATTTCACCTTACATTACATGAAGCCATGAACTGGAAGTTAGTAGATCTGGATTCTAATCTTTGTGCTTTCCCCATTAAAAGTGGTTTTTGGGTGGCCTTGGGACACAGTTTTCACCAGTCTGTACTGGGCCTTGTGTAAATTAGAAAGAGGTCTCATCTGGGTGGTGGGCTCCACAAACTCACAGTCAGTGGGGCTAGTGGACAGGAAATGGGGCTATTTCAGGCTCTTGGGCTGTCTAAGCTCTAGAATTGGAGGCTGAGTGGGTGTTCCAGGCAAGGCTTTATCAGGGCTTAATGCTCCAGTACAGGGAGACAGAATAAAGATTCTGCAGTCTGGCTCCCCAAGGAAAGGTCTGGGAGGGTTTTAAGGAGGATTTGACTGAAAAGGGGTCAGCAGTGGGGGTCCACCTTGGCTTTGATTGGTTTGGTTTTTACAGTCAAGCATCCCTTTTAGGTGGAGGGCTTGCACAGTGTCTGAGGTGGATCAGACCAGTTGAGAAGTGTGTGTGTGGGGGTGGTGTTTGGAGCTTGCACCTCTTGGCATCCAGTCTTAGTTTCTGATGGCAAGCAGTACCTGCTGGCAGGGCTAGAAAACTGGGTTATTGTGGCTTGTTACCCAGTTCCTGGGTGTGGGGACCTAAGTGTGGTTCCTGCTGTGTCTCAGTGCTCCTTCTACTAGGTGGCTGTAGACCTGTGCCTGCTGACCTGCGACAACCCTACTGCCTTAATTTCGTGTCTGCGAAGCAATAATGCCACGTACCTCACCTGTCTCCCAGGATTGTTGTGAGGATCAAATGTGTGCGAATTTGAGAAGCATAAGCTTTTTATAAGTGTAAGGTAGTAGGAATGATCTTTGTGGGTTAATATACTTTTATTTTTCTTTTAGTCTTTATGTATTTTTTTTCAAAGGAAGGCACTTGGCAGAAGGAACAATCATATGAGGATCTCTGGAAGCATTTAATCTGATTTTGCACAATGGTATGTTTGAAGCTGTTTCAGCACTGAGGATGTTCTATTTTAAATAGAGTCTACTGATCTACGTCTTTTGGTATGTTAGGACTTGCCTTCCAAGTTATTATATACTACTATTTTTAAAACCTGAGGAATGTTTGCTCTTCTTACACCTGCCTGTTGGATACCACAGGCAAAATATTAGCTACATGCTTTCAAAGCTAAGTGGCACCTTGAAAACAAACACCACAGAACTCTTTGTTCATGGAATGTAGTGTTTCTCAATGAACCCTTATGGAGGAATGCTGTGAAACCCAAAATGGTTTATTCATCAGATGCTAAACTGTGGTTTGCATGCACTATATTGCTGGTGCACCTGACAGTGCATTAGGTTTCTTTGTATGACTCTTAGCTTTCCAGCTCTTACCACTTAGAGTTGTTTCCTTCCTTTTACTTAAAACCACCTACAAAGAGCAGGCAAGGTTGTGTCCGTGCAGGCCAGGAGCTCACTCATCTCTGCAAGCTTACGTGGGTCTGTTTGCTGTGTTTGCATTCATGAGCTGGATTCAAACACTTCTTCAGTGTTGTCTACCTAAAATTTAAAGTAATTGAAAAGGACTCTAAGGGCCCTTGTGTTGACTGGATGTTCTTGTTTATACTCAGTTAAGGCCAGAGAAGTTACTATACTATACTATAGAGTTGTTTGTGTTGATTTTCTTTCTGTGCTGTAGGCAAAGCAGGTTTTGTGAATAGGGTGTAAGCTTTATGGGCAGAGATCTCTCATTTGTTCCTGATGCATCCCAAGCACCCAAAGAGATCCTAGAACATAGTAGGTGCTTAACAAATCTTGTGGAGTGAGTGAATAAAATGCACCACTCTGGAGTTTAGCCCTGTGTAATTTCAGATGGAAGTTAGTGTGGGGTTCAGTCTTACGGCCCTATAATAAAATGGACAGGTTAAAATAATTTCTTTTTGCTTCAACACAGTGGCCTCAGGTTTTTATTTATTCTAGCCAGGAGCCTGCTGTGCTGAACAAAATGGTTTGAGTGTTTACCCTTAAACTCATAAAGGGGATTTATGAATGGCTATTTCCATTTAGAGTAGAAAGTTGATTGGGTAATTAATAATGTTTCCATTTCTGATCCTATCTTTTCTCCCTTGCAAATCTGCCACTTGTGGGGAACATCTCTTCCTGAAAAAATCCTGAAATATTTGGAAACTGATATTTCCAAAATAAATGATTTGACAAATTATAGGGCTAGTTTAACGGAATGGTCATTTATCTTTTTACTTACACTGTAATAGTCTTTCTTTTATCTTCCTATCCTCAATCCTGCTAGAAGAAGATTAGGTACGACATGAAGCAGAATGGTGCAAATGGAAAGAGCATGGGCTCTGACATCAGACGGGGGGACGGAACGCTTCTAGCTGTGTGAGTTTGGGCAAGTCAGTTCTTTTTCTCTGCCTCAGGGTCCTCTTCTGCAAAATATGATAATAGTAACTGTCTTCTGGCACTGTTGGGGGAAATTAAGTGGCTAACACACGTAGTTGCATGTAACCTACTTCATGTTGGCACACAGTAGGTGCATTAAAGTACTTGGTAAAAATCTTGATAGTAATACTAACAACAATAATTTCTCACATTGATTCTATGAATATGAAAATAAAAAGCTGAGAGAAGTAGTCTGCAGAAATCTTCACCAACCTGGAATAATAAAGAAAAGAAATAGCATGAATAAATGGTGCACATTTGAATTATGACTTATTTTTTAACTGTTGTTTAAATGACGTGAAGGTGTGCTTGGAAACTTACATAGTGGTGGTTGTGGCTTAATCAGTCTAAAAAAACTCGGGTAGTTTTTAACTATCAAAGCAGTAATAGTGAAACTTTCGTATGTCTACTAGTGGACATTTATAATAAGTCTGTGTATCATTTTGCCCTTGGGAGATGAGGACGTAAATAAAACATGGCCTGAGCCCTCAAGGAGCTCGCTGTCCAGGGGACAGAGGGAGATACATTAATTTTTATCATGAATGCTTTCTCAGGGCCATATTACAGACATAGTGTGTGGGGCAAGGATCGAATTGTTTTGTAAGATTTTATCTTTAAGTAATCCCTACCCCACTGTGGGGCTCAAAGTCATCACTACCGGATCCAGAGTCACATGCTTCACTGACTGAGCCAGCCAGGCACTCCATATCTTAATTATAAATCTGTGACAGCTTTTAGAGTACTTAGAGTTTATTGCCTTTTTAAAAAGTAAATATTCTCTCTAGTCCTCCTGCTTCTCTGACATGATGCCTTTCCTAATGCTAATAGGAATGTGTCAGGAGTTCTTGTCACATGGACTTTGAATCAATAAAGCATGAACATACGAAGTTTTACATATGGAAAAGAAGAAATATCTTCTAATAATTTTTAAGTCATTGCTTAAATCTGTTTGGTTTCCAGGAAGATACTAGGCATATACTCAGTGCCACACCACAGTGAATTGCAAGATAGGCACTGAAGTCCTGAAACTAAGTTTTAAAAATGTTGGTTTCATTCTTTAGCAGCAAAAACCTCTACTGTTTATTGAGCACTGGCCTGGTGCTTTATATAACATTATTTTTAATAACATTATTTTTATATAACATTTGTATAACATTATTCCCTTTAATTTCTCTAACAACTCTTTGAGATGGATCCCCCCCCCCCAATTGTACAGATGAAACTAAGGCAGGCTGAGATTAAAGTAATTTGCCCAAGACTCCCACAGGTGGGCTTCAAACTGAGGTCTCTCGGATTCAAAACTCATTCTGTTTTCAGCACTCTGTATTCTCATTTTCGTTTTATCTTTTATTTCTTAACTTTTCACTGGGAAATCACTTGACCCAAAACAACATAGTTTTAGAGGCCCTGGCCCCCACACAATTTAAACTCTGCATCTGTGTAACTTGTGACTCCCCCAGAACTTAACTATGAGGACCCCGCCACTGACTGGAAGCCTTACCCGTATCACCAGTAGTCGATGAGCACATTTGTATGCTATATACACTATGTACTGTATTCTGACAGTAAGAAACCTAGAGAAGAAAAAATGTTAAGGAAACTGTAAGGAAGAGAAAATGCGTATATAGTACTGTATTGTATTTACTGAAAAAAACAAACAAACAAACAAACAAAAAAACCCCACATAGAAGTGGACCCACGCAGTTCAAACCTGTGTTGTTCAAGGGTCAGCAACCATTTGACTTACAAAAAACTGCAAAACAGAGGAAGAATTCCTTTACCCAGCTTCCCTAAACCAGTGTATCACTTTTAAAACCAGGGCATTAGCATTGATAGGATGTTAACTCACCTATAGACCTTACTGAAATTTCACAGTCGTCCACTCATGTCATTTTTCCAGTCCAGGATCTAAGAATCAGTCCAGGACCCCACATTGCATTTTGTTGTCATGTCTTAGTCTCCTGCAATATGGGATACTTCCTCTCTCTTTTCTTTTTCTTTCTTTCTTTCTTTTTTTTTTTTTTTTTGTCTGATTGGATCATGGTACTGGTCAGTTATTTTGTAGATTTTGTATCTTTAAACGCATTTGGTTTATTATGCATTTAACATTGAGGTAGGAGGGTTTTCCTTTATGTTCTAATTGTAAGCTGTTTCCTTCTAAAAACTTGACTATATGAATTCTTTAAGACTGATGAATCACAGACCTGTACCCCTGAAACAAATAATACATTATATGTTAAAACAGCAACAACAAAAACTTCATTATGTCATTGCCAATTATTAGGACTTTTTTTTTAAGATTTTATTTATTTGTTAGAGAGACAGACAGTGAGCAAGTGCACATGAAAGGGGAGGGGCAGAGGGAGAGGGAGCGAGAAGCAGGCTCCCTGCTGAGCAAGGAGCTTGATGCAGGAGTTGATCCCAGGACCCTGGGATCATGACCTGAGCTGAAGGCAGACATTTAACCTACTGAGCCACAGAGGTGTCCCCGTTAGGACATTTTTGAATGAATAATGGTGATGTGACATCCTTGGCCTTTGTTTAGAACCATAACTTATCTCAGCCAGATGGGCCTTGGGTATCCCTGGCTTCACAGATGGCAGCATCACTGTCTGTACGTCTTGGCTCCTTGTCCTTTGCTCTTTCTACTTCATTCTCCTGCTGATCTGAAAGGCCAAGAAACAACCATTCAAAAATTTATTGACTTAAATATGTTTTGTCCTTGAGCATTGAAATTTTGATTAATCAATGATTCACTTGATCTTGGTATAAAATTAGCTTTGCTTTCCACTAAGATACACTGTTGCGTGTAGCTCATTAATTTGGCACAGTTCTGGGGCGCCTGGGTGGCTCGGTGGGTTAAGCCTCTGCCTTCGGCTCAGATCATGATCCCAGGGTCCTGGGATTGAGTCCCCGCATGGGGCTCTCTGCTCAGCGGGGAGGCTGCTTCCTCCCTCTCTCTCTGCCTGTCTCTCTGCCTACGTATGATCTCTCTCTCTGTCGAATAAATGAATAAAATCTTTTTTTTTTTTTAAAGATGACAGAGATCACAAGTAGGCAGAGAGGCAGGCAGAGAGAGAGGGAGGAAGCAGCCTCCCCGCTGAGCAGAGAGCCCCATGCGGGGACTCGATCCCAGGACCCTGGGATCATGATCTGAGCCGAAGGCAGAGGCTTTAACCCACTGAGCCACCCAGGCGCCCCAAATGAATAAAATCTTAAAAAAATAAATTGGCGCAGTTCATGGTGATTTCTTCGTTTAGCTCAAGGCCAGGTCTCTCCAGCAGCTCCACCCCTTTGCACATGCATTTTTGAAAGCAGCAAAGATTCTCATGGTGCTTATAAAACAGAAATGTTAATATACAGACTTATTTTAGGTCTGCTTGACCTTTATACGACTAATCATATAGACCTGTCAGCTCAGTTGCTTCCTTGTGCTTTTTTTTTTTTTTAAAGATTTTATTTATTTATTTGACAGAGAGAGAGATCATAAGTAGGCAGAAAGGCAGGCATAGAGAGAGGAGGAAGCAGGCTCCCCGCGGAGCAGAGAGCCCGATGCGATGCGGGGCTCGATCCCAGGACCCTGAGATCATGACCTGAGCCGAAGGCAGAGGCTTAATCCACTGAGCCACCCAGGCGCCCCTTCCTTGTGCTTTCTTGAATGATGCCATTTGAAAGTTGGGAAACAATGGTTCCTTCTGAGGTCATTAACTCTTTTTGGGGGGAGGTGGTATTATAAAAGGCAGGCATTAACTTCTGAGCTTTTTGGAAAGTTGATATTTTAAAAACTCCTTACTCTTAATAGCAGGCTTTATGAAAGCTTGTATATTTTCCCCTTGTAAATAAGAAAGGTGAATAACTGTATCTTCAGGAAGCTCCTTCCATAAATATATTGTATTTTATTCCTGTAATTAGATGGACTCAATTTCTTGGCCTTTCACATTTCATAGTTCTTTGTCTTAATATAGATTTTCTTTTTTATCCAGTGTTTTGCAGTTTGGGGCCTCTTAAACTTTCAATGTGTAAAAGGAAATGAAAGCAAAGTGTATGACATTGTAGAGAAGTCTACATTTTACCCTTGTTAGACTGTGATATTTGCAGTAGATTTATATCTTGGGGAAAGATAAAGGATCCTTTTATACATTCTGTAAAGGAAATAAGATCATAAGTAAGTTCAAAATGAAGTGAAATATACCTTGGAAAATACTGGAGGTCCCCCAGGATATATGGCATGCAGGGCGAATGTACGTGGCGCCACGTGGTAATTGTTAGGCCACTACAGTTTGTGGCCCACTGAGCCAGGTCTTGGGGTGGCAAGCAGTTTTGGCAGATATCTGGGTGTTTAGACCACTTTGCTTCTATGAGAGTTGCTGGTTAGAAGTGGGGATTGGGAAATCTTTGTGATTCTGCTTGTGTGCAGGCTTTACGCCATTTCTGCTTTTAGCGCAAACTTCTTGTCTTAGTAATAGTGGGCTTACTCCTCTGGGGAAGTACTAAATGGGATAATGCCGGATGGCCTCTGATACCCAGTGCAGTAGATCAGTGGATGCTCACCAAGTCTTCCATGGTCTGAGCCTGATCCACTCCATTGTCACACCGTGTTTAAAAAGGTGACCAGAGAAACCTGTCCACCGCCTCCTGTCTTCTCAAATTGGCATTCCTGGTGATCGCCGTCTCTGAGAGCCTTCCCTCTCTCAACCCCTTATTATCTGACTTCAAAAGGTTCATGAACTAAATCATGAATATTCAAGTTACCACAAGATGGCGTTAGATCATTTCAAGTAATGCCAGGTAGGGGGAGCCTCAGCACAATAAATCGTTAATTTTAAAAAAGTTAGAATATATGCCTTTCACGTCATGGTATTTAGCTATTGTAAATAAACCTCTCATTTCTTTTCCCGTTCTCATGTGGAAACATGAGGCTTGTGTCTGTTCAACTCCCCAAAGTAGTTGGGTGAGAAAATGACTTGAACCGTGCAGATGATTTTATTAAAGTGAATTGTTTAGGATCACTTGTTGTTTACAAGCATTGTCTAACGGGTGACCCTTTGGTATTTTACAGTGACCCCTCTCCATAATTTCCCGTTTTCCAATTGTCCCTTAATCTGATGGATTTTTCTCCTGGTATGTTTATTTTTTTGTTTGTTTTCCCCAACTAACATGGAAACTCTGTAAGGGGCTACAGTTTTGTTTGTTTCTTTACTACATCCTCAGTGCCTGGAACTGTGCTTGGCATGGTAGGTACTCAAAACCTCTTAATTGAAGAAAGAATAGAGAATTTTCATTATTGTTTCAGTCAGTGCCCTTTGTTTGGCCTACTAAGAAATCTTAAAATTATGTAAAAGTATGAAGTTTCTGAGTTTATAGTCTTTAGGAATTTCACTGATAACTTAGTGAAGTAATCCGAACTTTAAAACTTATTACTGTCCTCCTCTGATGATTGTATTTCACATCCCTTCCGTAATTTAGTTCAGTAATCTTCCTACAACTTATAGTATATTTGTAGTATTCGGTCAGGAAGTATTGATGAATACAAAATGAGCAAACTAGGACTTGTGAAGGAAATACTTTCAGACTTTCATTTTACCTTAGTATGAAAGTTTTTATTCATGCACACAAACCCGCACATAATTCAGGGGATCTGTAAGGCTTACATATTTTCCTTGCTTCAGGGGTGCTTTGTCAGGCCCTTTGCCGAGAAGCAGAGTAGCTAAACCTGACCCTCCCTAGTGGATGTTACTTGAAGGTTAAACTTCAAGAAAGCTGTCATTGTAGTTTTGAGCATGTTTTCCTGGAGCAAAAAAATGAATGAATGAAGGAACGAATGAGTGAATGAATACTTAAGAATCCACTTTGTGACAAGTTCTCAAGATGGCAGTTGCCAGGAGGGAAGTGTGAATGACAGAGTTTATGGCACGGGGCACAATGAAGTGTCAAGGCTGCTGAGGACGCACCCTCTGGATTCTCTTAATAGATAGGTCCCCAGGCAAAGTGAGGTTTATTTTCCAAGTTGACCCCTGAGGCCAGCGAGGTTCATCTTCCTGATCATTCATTCAGCAAAAATTTATTGAGTGCCTGCTATGTGCCAGACGCTGTGCTAGTGGTAGGGATAGAGGAGTGACTGAACTAGATCGTATTCCTGTTCTCACAGAACCTGTGTTCTCATTCAGTGTCTTTTGAGGCCACAGATACCTTTAATATGTGTGAAAGTAGTCGACCCTTTTCTGTGAAGACCAGTTAACCAACCTCTCTCTCTCTCACACTCATGCTCACATGTGCGTGTATAGGTAGCTGCTGTGAGACGAGGAGACCCACACTGAGTTACGCATACCACTTCCCTGGGGTTCCAAAGACTTCCCCTGTCTGTCATCCTCTTCATTGCTTTCATCCCCCTTCAGCACTTCGTGATGTCTTGGATGAGACTGCCTATAATTTCCTTTTTAGGTTTGGTCACATCATGTAGCAGTGTGAGCTTCTAGAGAAAGGGCGCAAGGGGTGATCAGCAGGCTCGGATCAGGGGCCACCTTGTCCTATGGCTTGGAGGAAGTCACTTCCACTCCGGAAGTCTTTTTCTTTGTATTGGAGCAATAGAAAGGATTATAGTTGAGTAATTCTGAGGAGATTTAAGGATAGGTTAGGTAGGCAGGCTTAGAAGGCAGTAGAGAATATCTGAGGGTAAATTAGTCTCGGAGCTCTTTAGCTGGGTGGTTTTGAGCAAACTACTTAGTTTGTCTGGGCCTTATTTTTCACATGGGAGAGGGAAAAAGCAGCAAATACCTCATGGTTTTAATTTGAGAATTAAACTGAAATAATATATGTAAACTGCCAGGACAAAGTGGTAGCCTTTTTTTTTTTTTTTTTTTTTTTTCAGCCTTGTTATATCCAAATTGTCTTTCAGGGGAATTAATAGGTAAACGATTTATTGAGCACCTGGAGTAGATGACTTCTATAATTGTTCTCCTGTGATGCCAGCCCAGCTGCCAGGCTGTGGTATATGATTCGAGGGAAAGATTCACTTTGTATTAGGCCTGGTTTAACTTCACGGCTCTCCCACTGACTAGCTGGATGATCGTAGACTCTCTGATCTTCGTGCAGTTTCCATCTCTGACAGAGACAATGATAACACGTGACCCGGTCACTCGGGATTTAAACAAGATGGTGTAAGTAAATAGAGCATGTGGCACACGGCATGGCACAGGGGACACCCTCCATTTCTGGTTCCGTAATTAACCTAGTTAAGCTCACCCTCCCTTCTCTGCCCAGGGCTAGGTTGGATCTCAAGAACATTTTTCTTGGGTTTATACCTTTTTCTTGGGTTTCTACCGGTTCCGTTGATGATAGCCTCTTCCTTATCTAGTCCCAAGTAGTGAAGTGATGAGTCTTGACTGAAAATGGGCCTTTGAGGTTGCTTGAGAAATATGTACTGTTCCTGCAGAGAACTGTGGCTGCTGGGAAAGAACTCACTTCGGTAATTCTTCTTTATGTGTTTTCATTTAGTATCCCAACCCCATGGATAAAAATGTCATCTCTGTAAAAACCGTGGAGGAAAAAAGAGGTAAGTTTTCTGAGTGTACCTCACTTCGGTGGTGATCATTAAGTGATACTGATTTTTCTAAAGGTGTTTGTGTATGTGTGTATAGCCTGTTACTTTTTAAACAGGTGTATTTCTGTATTTGAAGTGTTAGAAAAGAGTACCTGACACAGCAGCAGAAGTCTTGCTTAATGTGCTCTTATCACTCTCAGTTAATAACTGATGACAGTAGTAATAGCTAACATTTCTGAGCACTTCGTATGTGCCAAGCACTCTCACTCATATTAACTCATTTAAGCTTCAGACTAATATATGGTGTATGTGTTGTTATTACTCCCATTTAATATAGGAAGAAACCAAGGTATGGAGAGGTTAAACAAATTGCCCAAGATCACATGGCTGTATCCCTATAATATATTCATGTATCATTTTATAGATGGCAGAACAGTTGTGATTAGTAGCACGTATGTAAAATTGACTCTAAAGTGATTAGACTGTGGAATCGGAACTATACTTGACAGTGTGGTTCCGTATGCACCAGAGCAGGGGCTGACAAACTATGCTTGTCCTGCTTGATGTTGTGAAAAAAGTTTTATTGGCATATAACCATGACCACTTGTTTATAAATTGTCTATGGCTTCTTCCTTGCAACAACAGCAGAGTTGAGCTGTTGTGATAAGACTGTCAGGCTCACGAGACCTAAAAATGTACCGTCCGGCCCTTTATAGGAGATGTTTACTCACTCCCAGATGAGACTGTTGGAGTTTTCACTGCTCGCTGTCATTCGTATTTCACTGGAAGCATTTTCACTGGCCTTGCTTGGACTTGAGAACTGGGGCATGCAGGAAGCTTTAGTGATGCACAGAATCAGTATATAAGCCTTTGGAGACACCCAGGCCCACTTCTGATATGCTCTTGGACCTTCTGGGAGAACATATGATAAGCCAGTGTTCATTACATGAGTCTGAAGTCTTCTCTTTGCTTGGTGAGCACGACACTGTCTTTTGCTTTTGAGGGTCTTTTCTTCGTGTCCATAATTCTAAGTTAAAAAAATCTAATTCTAATGAAAAAATCCTTAAAAAAAACTTTTTTTCTCCCATATATCTGCAGTCAGTGTGGAAGGGATATGTTATTTGGCATCAGAGAAATCTGATTTCAAGCCCTGATTACTACCTGCATAACCTTACTTCTTGAAGGCTCAGTTTCTTCATTTATTAAATGGGAAAATAATAATAATCCTGCTTTTAGTTTGTTGTGAAGATCAAATGAGAGAACGATGTGCACATTGCAAAGTGATATAAAAACATTAATTATAATTTCAACCATTGACGGGGGCATCTTTGCCTGCAGGAGTGGCTAATCTGTTCTAAGTATGTGTGCTGCAAACCTTGGATGGGATGGCTAAAGGAATGCCAGCAGGCAAGGAGATAAGCCCACTTCTTACCCTGGCAGTGGCTTCTGGGTAGTCTGGGTGTTTGCACCAGTGTTCAAGGCTGCTCTAGCCAGAGCTTTGAGAAACCTGTAGGAGCTTGGCTGAGTCACATTAATTTACAGGGCAAAAGACAACACTCAAGGGTTATTTTTTTCTCTGAACCGGTCTCCCTTTTTCTTAATTCACATTTATTTTTTGTTTTTTTACCTTATTGGTGCTATTCTGGAAACTTAGTTCCAAAGCAGAATAGTACCAGTCACTGGGAAGCTGATTCCCTATGAGTAAAGAGTGTGGCTCTTAAAATTAATTACAGATTTAAAATTTTGTAGCCAGAAGCCTGTTTTTGAAAACATGGTTGGTATAGAAAGTGGCAGAATCAGATTCTCCATTCTTTGTTAAAACATTCTCTTTGTTGAAGTTGAACAAAAGGCTCATTGGCCCTTGTCATTGGAGGGTTGACATTGATAGTCCAGAGCAGTGAATGGTTTGTGATTCTTTATCCTTGACTTCAGAATGTGCAGTGTGAATTAGCTGTCTTACTCTTATTCTTCGATCACAGATGAGTGTATTTGGAATGATTTGGCCCAGAATAGTGGTCAGGAACACCGTATTTTTGACTTAAACATTTTTCTTTGGGAATTCTACATATAGAAAATTGACATCGACATGAAAGGTTTTATTGACATAGGACAAGGATACATTTCCTTAAAAATTTTTTTGAGTGTAAAAATTTTCTGTTTCTAGATGTGTCAACAGGGATCATCTATAGAAAGAGGATTGCAGTCTGTCAGAATGTGGTTCCAGAAATTTTAAGGAAGGTAAATTCATTTTAAAATTTAATCAGATTTGGGTGATTTTCACATAGTCCTGGAAAGAGACAGCATTTTCTGATGTACAGGAGTGTGAGAACTTTCCCAGGTGTACCTTACAGCTCTCAAAGAGAGAAAGCACTCTGATATCCACCTCAGTTTTGGCAGATGCCACCAGAGATAGTTTTTTCCCCTGTCTGTTTCTGCTTCTCTTTGGTGGAGGGCTCTTAGTGGACACAGAGATGGTCTATAATTATTGTAAAGATACCTTGCACATTTTACATGAAGTGACCAGCTTTTCTCATCTGTCCATGGTTAAATACGACTTTTAGATAAGAATGATCAGAAATGGGCAGATGATAAATATTTAGTCTCATCTTTAGCAAGGAAGATAAAAGCTTCAGTTTCTATTTTACTGTCAGAGAATAAGTTATTTCAGGGAGTATAATGTTCTCAGTGCTCTCAGTGAGTCTTTTTGTGTGTGTTTCTATAATGGTGTTGATGATGAAATCTTCATGATAGCAAATTGTTTTCTCTCTTTGAAATTCTTAAGCACTCTGGTGATGGTTGGCAGAGGTAAGTGGGAATTTTTAATAACATTACTTAAATCATAGTGGGATTATTGACAAGAGTCCTTTTAGAATCATTAGGAAATAAGACGAGAGCATCTTGATGTGCATTTCGTACGATGTCTCTGGTGGTTGTTTCAACCTGGAAGTGATTCTGTGATGGAGAAGCCCATTAGCTTGCAGATTACACTGCTGTGCTGTTTGCTGTTTGTAGACAAAACGGTGGCTTCTGTCACTTCCTGGTCATGCATTAAGACTGTCACATTCTTTGTAGGAAAGAAAGCTGATGTGACAAGGAAAAAGAACTTTATTTTATTTTCCACATGGGAAAATGTGTTGCACTGTATGCAGCAAATTATCATTGGCTTTTTCCACAGGGTGTATACCCTGCCTTTGCCCTATATACAGGCTTTGAATCTGTTATTTAAAAAGGCATTCAACTTTGTCTGGTATCTCAATTCTTAAATAATTTAAGGACACCTCTGACTTGTACAATGCTGCCTTTGTAGTTTCCCATGTCTCCTCCACCTTGGAAACCATACATTTCGAGATACCGGACAGTTTAAAATGAAGAAGATATTTTATCTGATATTGTCCTGCTGCATGCGAGCCCATCAGTGGGCCCAATTAGAATCCATCAATTTAAGAAGGCCATAACCAGCCCTAGAGGAGACAGAAGGAGGTGGATAATTTGCTTAGTGTTTAGCAGTTAGGGAAATGAGGCCATGGACTATACAGCCTGCATAAATCCTGGGCCATTTGCATGTCCTCACCAGCATTTAGTAAGGTCATGGTGTGTTTGATTATCAGGGACTCAACAGCCATCGGTGAGCCATCGTTTGCATATGAGCATCACTTGTCCTCTTAATTACCCAAGACTGAAAGCAAGTCTGGGCTTAGTCTTTAGGTAGCTTGCACTTCCTCAGTTGAGAGAGCGTTCCACTCTCTGTTGGACAGGTGAGCATTTTAAAGGTACCTAGTATCCAGTTGGAAGAGGAATCCTGGCTCAATCCTCAGGAAAGAAACATGGCTATACGGAGTCACTGCCTTACGTGGACTCAATATGCATCCATGAAGGAAGAGTCTGTCTTCCGGGAAAGTTTGGAAAATCCCAATTGGTAAGATCAGCTCTGTGTGTGTGTGTGTGTGTGTGTGTGTGTGTGTGTGTGTGTAGGTTGGATGCAGGTATGCATGAATGTCTGCATATATTAAAAAGCTGTGATTCCATACTTAACCTCTGTTTACAACTCACATAAGGTACGTATTATTAATCTTTTTATCTTAGAGAGAGAGAGAGATCATACACACATGCGTGCATGTGGGCAAGTGAGGGGAGGGGCAAAAGGAAAAGGAGAGAAAGAATCTCAAGCAGGTGCTAGTCCAGCATGTAGGCTCAATCTCATGACCCTGAGCTGAAATCAAGAGCTGGACGCTTAACCAACTGAGCCACCCAGGCGTTCCACATTATTAATTTTTAATCTTGAAAGTGATTAATGAATAGATTTCCCTTTGGGGGAAAAAATAACAGAGTTCAACTCTGTTCTGATCACCCTGTCCAGTCTTGGTGCGTTTTTGCTCTCTTGAGAGGCAGTGAGTGTTATCAGTGTGCTGAGGATTCTTCCAGACTTTTAAGAGATACCGTTAGGTACTTATATGTGTATTCACAGAGTCTGTATAGCTTGGTTTTGTGTCTTTTTACATATATGTTTTCATTCTGTGTCAGTCATTGGGTACTTATATATTTTTGCTTAATAGAACTTTACCCATTTAACATATAAAACCTAGCTTATTCCTTTATACTGTTTGTGGTATTCAACCCTATGATTATACTACATCTGGTTAGCTTTTTTTTTTTTTTTAAGATTTTATTTATTTGAGAGAGAGAGAAAGCACGTATGCACACAAATGCAGGAACTGGGGAAGAGACAGGGAGAAGCTGACTCCCCACTGAGCAGGGAGCCTGATGCGAGACTTGATCCCAGGACCCCAAGATCGTGACCTGAGCAGAAGGCAGACACTTAACTGACTGAGCCATCCAGGCAACCCTCTTCAGCTTATTTTTGGTAGAGATTCAGATGGTTTCCAGTTTATCTTTATTACAAATAGTAGTATAGTGTTTGTGAAGCGTAGGATCCTTACATAGGCAATATGTGAATGTTTCTTTAAAGGAGAAGTTTTAATTGTTAGGTTTATTGAGTGTATTATTTACATACAGCAAAATTTATTCTTTATGTATAGTTTTATGAGTTTCAACATAGTTGTATAAACACTGCCACTGCCAAGCTATAAAACATTTAAGGAAGACTTTGAAAAGCTATATGCCAAGACTGTTCAATGAAGAACGAATATTCTTTCAACAAATGATGCTGTCATAACTGGATATCTACAAACAGAAGAATAAAGTTAGAGCCCTACCTCATTCCAAATACAAAATTAATTGAAGATGGATCAAAGACCTAAATGAGAGTTAAGACCTATAAAACTTAAGGAGAAAACAGCTGAAGATCTTTGTGAACTTGGATTAGGTAGTGATTTCTTAGATAGGATACCAAAAGCCCAAGCAACAAAAGACAAAATAGGTGAAATTGTTTTCGTCAAAATTGAAAACTTATGCTTCGGGGGTACTGTCAAGAAGGTCAGAGGACAGTGCAGAGAATGAGAATACTTGTAAGCCATATATCTGATTATATACATATGTCTCTATAATTTGTGAGAGTGTACACTTATTTTGATGAGCCCTGAATAGTGTATAGACTTATTGAATCGTATTGTACACTGAAACTAATACAACACTGCATGTTAATTATATTTGAATTAAAAAAAATTAAAACATGAGCAAAAGATTTGAGTAGATATTTCTCCAAAAAAGATGTGTAGATGGCCAGTAAGTATGTGAGAAGATGCTTACTTAGCATCATTCTATATCTGGAAGTGCAAATCAAAATCACGATGAGATACCACTTCAAACCTGCCTGGGATGAGTGCAGTCAAAAAGATACACAGTAACAAGTGTGGGGAATGGTGGGGAGCCATTGGAAGGCTCTCACACCACTGATGGCAGTGTGAGTGGTGCAGCTGCTGTGCAGACCAGGGTTTCAGGGCCTCAGAAAGTTAAGCATAGAGTTACCCCGGACCCAGCTTTTTCTACTCTGTTGAAAACATAGGTGTTTTGTGAAAACACAGAAACTTGTACGGAAATATTTATAACACCATTGTTCCTGATAGGCAGAGTGTGAAAATGTCTGTCTCCTAATGAATATGTAACCACATGTGGTATACTTATAAGTGGAATATTATTCAATCATAAGAATGAAGGACAGGTTTTACAAGGTGGGGAAAGCTTGATAACAGTATGGAAGAAGCCAGTTACAAAAGGCCACATAGCCTAAGAGTCAACTTATTTGAAATGTGCAGAATTGTTACGTCCATAGCGATGGGAAATAGATTAGTGGTTGCCATGGTGGGCAGCGACTGCTAATGGGCGTGGAGTTTCT
Source organism: Meles meles (assembly GCF_922984935.1). Lineage (NCBI taxonomy): Eukaryota > Metazoa > Chordata > Mammalia > Carnivora > Mustelidae > Meles > Meles meles. Next base: position 100,613,693 of record NC_060068.1, read on the forward strand.
TTTTGGGGTGATGAAAATGTCCTGGAACTCACACTGATGGTTGCCCAACTTAAGTATAGCAAAACTGTTGAGTTGTACACCTTAAAAGAGTTTGTTTCCCTAAGCCAGCAGTTCCTATTAACATACTTTAAAAAAAAATTTGCCAAAATAGTGGGTGAGAAATGATAATTCCTTTTGAGATAGGCTTAAAAACAAAGGCAAAATATAGCAAGCATCAAGTATTAGTAGTGATTACTGCTGTGAGCGCAGATTTTAGAAGATCCTGTACTGTGTTTCGTTTTTCTGTATGATTTGAATCTTTTATTAACCTGTCATTTTAAATGGAGATAGTAAGACTCTCAAGCTCAAATAACTAAAACCCCCGAATTTAAAATTCATTCTGGAGACCCATCACTTGTATGGATGGTTACTGCTCCCCATGATTTCGGTCCTGTGGTGCTAATTCTCTGACGCTCCAGGTTCACCCGGAGGAGTGTGAAGGCCTCGGCTTACTAGCCTCTGAGCGGGTGTGCCTGGAACCACCTACTAGGTGTATTTCCTCAGCCTCTCCCTTGACAGGAGCTTCACATGGAACGTGGGTGTTTGGGATTAAGTATAGAAGCTGTGGCCAGAATATAGGGGAGTCTTTGTGTGTTTGTTTTGCACATGGAAGTAGTAAAAGGACAGAATTGCCTGAATTTTATACAGAAAACCCAAAAGTCTTTCATCCACCTTGTTTTAGCTTCGGTTTTCTCAGAGATCTGGGCAATTGGCTAGTCTGAACTGGACCTTTACCAGTGAAATGTAAAGTGATAATTGGCCCTGACGAGCCAAGGAAAACATCCTTCAGTACCTTTTTCCTTTGTGTCTTTTTTAAAAGTTATTTTTCCAATACCTTGATTCTGGAGAATAAGATACATGTGTCTTATAAAAAATATTAATCAGGGTCACCTGGGTGGCTCAGTTGTTAAGTGTCTGCCTTCGGCTCAGGTCATGATCCAGGGGATCGCATCATCAGACTCCCTGCTCGGTGGGAAGCCTGCTTCTCCCTCTCCCACTTCCCCTGCTTGTGTTCCCTCTCTTGCTGTCTCTCTCTATCAAATAAATAAATAAAATCTTAAAAAAAAAAAGCCAGTGGGCTTATTTGGTTAAAAAATAAAGAAATATATATACATATATATATTTATTCATATATACATATGTATGTGTGTGTGTGTGTGTGTGTGCATATACATATGAAACAGTTCTAGGGGAAAAAACCAGTTTTCATTACCTAGAAATAGTGTTCATTTGCATAATTTTCTTAGTTCATTCCTAATTGGCATTTAGACTTATTTTTTTGCATTTTTTTGCTGTTACAGATGATGCTGTGATGAAATCCCTATTATGTATTTTTTGTAGTTATTCAATAGCCTTTTAAGGTACATGGAGCAAAGTTGGATTTCTGGGTCAAAGGTTATATCCATTTTATATGTTGATACATATTATCATATTTTTTTTTAAAAAGGTTTGACCAATTACACTTTTTTTCCCCCTTTGATTTGTTAACGTTCTTATCCTCTCCCAAACACTCTTTTTAGATTTTTGATATATTAGGCCAATATTTTATTGACAGCTACCGTATCCAGGTCAAAACCAGATCCTTCTCCAGCAGTGTTTTTTTTTTTTTTTAAAGATTTTATTTATTTATTTGACAGAGAGAAATCACAAGAGAGGCAGGCAGAGAGAGAGGAAGGGAAGCAGGCTCTCCGCTGAGCGGAGAGCCCGATGTGGGACTCGATCCCAGGACCCTGAGATCATGACCTGAGCTGAAGGCAGCGGCTTAACCCACTGAGCCACCCAGGCGCCCTCCAGCAGTGTTTTAAAGCTGAGGTTAAATAACTTACGTATAGTGAGAGGAAGTTGCCAAGCCAAGGCGTGAGTCCAGGTATCATGGATGCCACCTTGAGCAAAGTGGTGAGCTAGAAATATGGACATGGGTAAAGGGTGGAGTTATGTCAAAACTGTAGAGCGCCTTGGATCCCAGGTTATGGAGGAAGGGTCTTGTCCTTTCAGCAGTCAGCACCCGCATGAAGGTTTCTGAGCAGGGGATAATGTGATGAAAGCTGTGGTCCACATTCTAGGAAACTTGTTGTCTTAGCTCTTGACATGGATTTAAGGAGGGCATTTTAGACATTCTAAATGAGTGGGTAATCTTGGGGGGACATCGAGGAAAGGACATTATTTCTTCCCCCTCCTTTGCCAGGGAATGTGACAATGATGGGTGGCCACTATACCCAGAAGATGAAATACGGACAAACACTCTCATCCCCCCACCCCCCGCCGCCTTAAGAGAAAAAGCTGTCAAAGCTGTTGAGTCTAAAATTAGACCCTCAAGCTGTGTGTTGGTTAGCAGGTGTGGGTATGTAATGGGAAACCAGATGTCATTGCATCCCTGTATGTGGCCTGTCGGCTCAACTCAGAGATGGGCTCCAGAACGGTTCCTTAGAATATGACTAAGCCTTGATCTGTGTTTTTGTGTTTTTATTTTTTTTTTAACACAGATCCAGCTTTGGCTTCCCAGTGGTGTATTTGCACTTGGGGCACCTTCTTGGGCAAGAGTTACATTATAATTTCATGTTCCCTCAAGCATACCAGCTCTGGGGCTGAAGGCTCCTCAAATGGACAGTCATGGTTTCTGCTTTCTGAAATCTTACATCCCAAGATGAATTTATTAATTTCTTACTATTGTGTCCTATTTTTCCCAGGACTCTGGGATCACGACCTGAGCCAAAGGCAGATGCTTAACCAACTAAGCCACCCAACTAAGCCATCCTCCCTTTTTTGGGTTTGTTTTGAAGATTTTATTTATTTGAGAAAGAGAGCATGAGCAGGAGGGCGGATCAGAGGGAGAGGGAGAAGCAGACTCCCTGCTGAGCATGGAGCCCAATGTGTGGCTTGAGCCCAGGACCCCGATATCATGACCTGAGCCAGAGGCTTAACTGACTGAGCCCTCCAGGCACACCTGGCTGTTTTCCTAAAAATAGATTTTTAAAAACTACTCTGTGGGCTTGTAATTGATACAAATTTGATTTGGCTTTAATGATGGATATTTACTTTATCCAGGCAATTAAAAAAAAATAGTCATCTTGTATTTTCTTGGGCTTTGCTCTTTCGCCGTAACTCTATGGGTTTTGTGGTCAGCAGTAACTTTTCTGTTATCGTGAAGCAAGGTTGTAGTTATCACCTTTAGTGGAGACTTCGCTTTATTCATGATGTTGCCGAGCTGAGTTGCTTTTGCTTTAGGTTAACAAGGCCATGCTCCCATGCTCAGTGCTGACTATCTTAGTGGCTGGTGTCTTTACCCACCCATGTGGGACAGCTTTTGTTTATTCATTGATGCCTACAAACCTTATTTCTGAGATTTAAAAGGTGTAGCCTCAAAGAATATGTGGGTTAATAATATTGAATGTATTGACCTAATATTTATAAAATATCAAAGGGATTTCTCTGGAATGTAGTAAAAGAAACAAAAAAGCCAGAATCAAACTTTACACCTGGATTAAATTAATGGGATGAGCAGCTGTTTTCAGTTAAAAAAAATTCATTATAATTGAAGTTACACTTATGCACATTCTTATAAGATGTAAGACATTTTTTATTTTTTATTTTTCAATTTCTGGATTAAAACATCCCAAGCCTTGAGTCTTCATCTGGTGAATCACAAATACTATAATTTGCATATTTCAAGAGGCTGATGGTTGGGCATTTTGTGTGTGTGTGTGTGTATCCATTTTTTCCTTGCTTTGAAGTCTTTTTTTTTCCTCTCTAGTAGCAAATTTGACAGTTTGGTGACTTCTTTGTGTTGGGCACCAGCCTTTCTGGTTGACCTTCAAACTTGCTATCACTGGAATATTAAAATATTGTGACTTTGTTAACTTTACTTGGGAATTATTTCTAAGCCCCATTCCTGACAGTAAAGGGCTTGAGGATGTAGTTATCAGATAACCTAGATAAATACCACTGTATTTATTCATCCCAAAACATGATACCCCATGCTTATATTCACCTTAATTTCCAGGGCACCAGCGGGTGATCAGACAATGAGCAGAATGCATTGCCAGTTACAGAAAACTGATTAACAAGGCCTTTTCTGTGTAAATATGGTATCTTGACAGGAGTCTTATTTTTGGTGCAAAAGACTGCCCTCTAAAAGATAACCATTTGCTTTTTATGTTTGTGTTCCTATAATCCGAGTCTTCTCTGTTTTCCAGTCCTGCTGTATCTTCAGTACATAGCACAGTGCTCAGATGCTTGCAGAGGGGGCTCTGTGCTGTTTGTTGACAGAATGGCAGATCGTGCTGCTTATGTGCTGAAATGGGGACGAGGAAACTGAAAAGGGGTGGAATTGGCAAGAGATTCAAGTGCAAACTGGGCGAGTCCAAGATGAGTTGGTAGGAAATTCAACATAGAGGAGATCTTGAAATCACCAGTAACATGGAGACCTTGCTCCTGCTTTTTGCGGCTGGGTCACTTATATACGGTTTGACTTTGGGAAAGGCAGGAAGCTGGCCTGAATGCCCTCATAAAGTAATGTGAAGATTTACTGAGATAACAAATAACAAAGGAGAATGCTCTCTACCTGGAGAGTATAAGGTTCTACATGCCTGAAAGTTGTTGTTGGAACTAATAGTGAATAAATGCTATTTTCGGTTTAGTGAAGCAAGCTGTTTGAAAATAGTGGTAATAATTGAGCTGGAAACAAGGGTTTAGTTAGGGGAGCATTCTGTGCCGTTTACAAGCAAGAACTTTTGAAATATCTTAGTCAACGCTTGTTGACTTTTTGTTTTCATCTTCTTTGCCCTTTGGGTCGTGTGTTAGTGCAGGATTCGGGGGGGAAGGTGAAACAGCGAGATTTGTTGTGTTGGCTCCAGTTTTGTAGGCCTGGGCTGGTTCTTGGGATTCGGTGTTTTAGAAGTTCTTGAGGCGAGTCTGTTGAGCACATAGATTTGGGATCCCCTGATATCTGGTCTGTATCTTGTGGTCCCAGTGGAAACATACTGCTAGCTCCTCTTTGAAACCCATTTTTCACAAAGTTCCTGTTAATCTCCAATAGCATGACCAGTTGATAATCTGGCTCGTCAAGCAAACAGTAAACACTTTTTGGCAGAAGCACCTTCCTGGAAAATTTAACAGAATTCAGTTGAGGGTCCTCTTAAATTTATGTCAGAAAGGAATTTCTGTGGAAGTAGGAGAGGAAGAAGGGAGATTTCAGTGAGTCTGACTACTGTCAAAATTGTGTTGCAGTCTTGGCTCTTATGGATCAGAGATGCTGCTTAAATTTTCTTTTTCTCTTTTGGTTAGTTTCTTAAATCTGTAGTAAGTAAATATGTTGAATATTAAAAATTATAATACTTTATCACCATGCATTGATACCATGCAGAACAGCCTACAGGTCTTAGGACAACAGAGCAGGAATCTGATGCCCATCTGCTCATTTAAGGATCTGTCTTCTCCATCAGGTTGAGAATTGACATCTGGGAGCTTGGTTGTTGTCTTTCCAGTCAAGGATAATATGGGAAATAAGGAAAGAGATGGAAAATAAAAAAGCCAGGTAGACTTTAGCTTCCTGGTCTGCATTTAGAGCTTCATTTTGAGACATTTCTTGTGAAGGTGGAGGCAGCTCCCTTTTTGTGTGTCTGACCTCAGGAGAGTTGCAGTGCTGAGAGGAATTGAGGTGGTGGTTTCTAGCTTGTTCTTTAATCTCCCCTCTGATCAAGGATGTCTCAACAGCCTTCTGTCTGACGACAGGAAAACCTAACCCTCACATAGTTCTAGTCTGGATGAATCTTATTCCAAATATCCTTTGTTATCATGTGTTCAGATAATCTTTCCTCTTTTTTTTTTCCCTACAAGTATTGCCTATTCACCATAGGATGGTTAAAGTATACAGATAAGAAAAAACAGTATGTTCATGCCCTCTTCAGGTATGTGCTCATTCTAGTCAGGGGCCCCAAAGGGAACCTGTATTCTGACCGCCATCTTTATAGATTAATTTTACCTGCTCTTGATCTTCTTGTGGAACAGAATCAGGGTATGTTCTCTGCTGTGTCCGTTTTCTTTTGTTGAATAGTGTGTTTGGGAGCCTCCTCTGGGTGCGTCTGTACTCGTACCAGTGCAGTGTAGCATACCGTCCTAGAGCATGCTGCCCTTGCTACAGTTTATTTACTCATTCAGCAGAAAAATCATTTTTACAAACATGGAATCATACTGTACATGGTGTTCTGACTTTTACATTAATTTAACGTTACATTTGGGACTGTCTTTCCTTATTAAATATGTCATTTTAAAATGATTTTCCATGGCTGTTTAGATGTATTTGTTGGATAAAATTATTCTGGTGTGTTTTATTAAATGCCCGTGTTGGGCATTTGCATTATTTCTCATTATGTGCTCTTCTACATAATGGTGTGATGAATATCTTTATAGGCTGCTCTAAGCCCTCAACTAAGATTATTTGCTGAGGACACATTTTTAGAAGTAGATATATGATTCTAAGGGTTTGCATGTGTTTGAGGCTCGTATAAGGTTAGGTATTGCTAAACTGAAGCACACATTTCTGCACATCTCAGAAAACTCCCCAAGGGGATGGCACTTGACGGTGTTGTATAGACCTACATTGGAAATGGGATGGGGAATAGCTACATAATTTGCAGGGCCCAGTGCAGAATGGAAATACAAAGTCCCAGGACGTCTGGGTGGCTCAGTCAGTTGAGCGTCTGCCTTTGGCTCAGGTCAGGTCAGGGCCCTGGGGTCGAGTACCACATTGGGCTCCTTGGTCAGTGGGGAGCCTGCTTCTCTCTCTGCCTGCTGTTTTCTCGCTCACTCTCTCTCTCTGACAAATGGATGGGTGGAATCTTAAAAAAACAAACAAACGAACAAACAAACAAAAACAAGAAACAAAGTCCCTTGTTCATAGTGGTTGAGAATTTCAGGAATAGGGACATAGATCATTTAACCAAGTGTGTAGCAAACCATGCAACAGCACAGGTGGCATGTCCTTGAAGCCAGCACCAAATGGGATGTGTGCTCCGGGAGGCCTGATCTCCCAAGGCAAGACTCTGAATGGACCAGCTCACAATCTGTTGTAGATTTTGAAACTTTGCCCACCACTCAGGATGTCAATAAAGCTTGCCCTAAATAGACATTTTTTTCTAGGTAGTAGGGTTGCTGGAAGGAATATGGGATCTGAGGTTAACTGTGTGGATCTAAATAGTGGCCCTGTCACTTACTTTCGTGAGGCCTTAGCAACTTTGCCTCTTTGAACCTCAGTTTTTTTTTATCTGTACAATGGGGTTAATATTACTTCATAAGACTGTGTGAGAATTAATGGAAATGTATGTATATAAAGGACTTAATGCAATACCGTGGTAGGCTATTAAAAAGTGTTATATGGGGCACCTGGGTGGCTCAGTCGGTTAAGCATCGACTGTTGATCTCAGCTCAGGTCTGGATCTCAGGGTTATGAGTTCATGCCCTGTGTTGGGGTTCCACACTGGATGTGGAGCCTAGTTTAAAAAACGAAAGTGTGGGGCACCTGGGTGGCTCAGTGGATTAAGCCGCTGCCTTCAGCTCAGGTCATGATCTCAGGGTCCTGGGATCGAGCCCCGTGTCGGGCTCTCTGCTCGGCAGGGAGCCTGCTTCCTCCTCTCTCTGCCTACCTCTCTGCCTACTTGTGATCTCTCTCTGTCAAATAAATAAAATAAAAAATTTAAAAAAAACCAAAAACGAAAGTGTTATCAATTGTAATTGATGATCAGTTCTTAAGCCCGTGTTTTAGGAGACTGAGCCACCTTGCCCTGTAATACATACCTGCGCAAGGCTGTTGGGTTCCTGAGATTCCACCACTTGATAATTCCGTAGTATCACGGAATTCCCTGCTGCAGGTCACGATTAATAATTTAGGACTCTGGTCAATAACCCGTTCCTGGGACTTGTTAGAGGAGAGCAGCTCAGAGAGGGAGGGCCCCAGGACTGGGGGCTGGAGAGGCTAGTGGATGTTCGGTTTCACATGGCGGTTGTGCAGAGTGTGCGAGTGTGATGTGTGATAGCAGGGCGAGGAGGAGGCTCGTTAAGATGGGAGGGCTTCAGTGTGCGAAGGGCTTTGAATGCCAGAATGGTTCGGGAGGGATTCATTGCCAAGTGGTTTAGGGTGATTGAGTGTCACCTAGAATTTACTGAGGTGCACAGGTTTGGGAGTTGACCAGAGTTGGATTTGTGCTGTGAGCATTTAACTTCCCAGACACCCTGTTTGTCTTTGTGTGAATGGGAATACTGATGATGGTAGTAGCGGATGGCATTATTATTAGTGGTAGTAATAGCAGTAGGGTAGTATTATTAACTAACATTACTGAATGCTTACCCAGATGACATTGAGTGCTTTACACATACTACCTTATTCCTCCTCTGGAAAAACCTATGTAATAGGTATTATTAATCCCATTTTACTGAGGAGGCTGATCCTCACATAGCATTAGGTACTTCCCTATGTTGGCAGGTCTCCATTCTGTGTGAATCCAAAAACTACATCCTTAACTATGTTCCCTTTCTCTCTCCGTGTGTGTGTGTGTGTGTGTGTGTGTGTGTAGGCTAACACTGCTTAGCACTTCATTGAGAACTCTGCCGATTGGATTGGTTCTCTGAGGAAACCTTATGATATGAGTGGGCTTGGTAAGGCGGGTGGGAGAGTCCCGGTATTCTGGCATGGTGGAATTCATGTAGGAGCCAGAGAGTGTCTCCAGCACTGTTGGACTCAGTCTTTTGGGCTGTCCCTGTGTGTGGTCACAGGAGAAGGCCAGAATCACTGTGATTAGAACTGAGATGTCATCACAACAGGAATATCTGTGGAAACTTTTTTCCCCCTCAAAGACACTTTAATTAAATTCCCATCATGAAAACAATTAGGCCAGATTTGCCATACCTAACCGGTCAATAATTCAAGGCCAGGATCTCATTAAGAGCTTTTGCTTTCCCGGAAACTGCCGTTTTGAGGATTCAGAGCTAGTGGCTGCATGTCTGGGAATTAATTTATCCATATATCCCCTGAACTTTTTTATTTTTCCCCAGTCCAGAAGGAAACACATTTTTAAATGACCTGAAAGTAGGAGACTGGTTGTATAAACTGGCATTCGCTTTCACAGAGACGTTCTAGGTTTGAGGTGTGCATGCTCTGTCATGATTCCGTTGTGTTCTGTGTTGAATTATGTCTGCCTGCAGACAGAGCGAGAGATGTGACTCTGGTACAGGCACCACACACATCAGAGCCTCCTCTCCTACCGTAATTTTCCAGATACTGTGGTGACTTATCTTTGAGCCAGGTGAAGGCTGCCCCCTACTGACCGTAGCAGGTAGAAATCTCGAGGGCAATTGTTCAATTGCCCTGACCAGGATATTGAGATGTACTACAAATTCTCTCATTCTTTTGCTTCCTTCTCTTCTCTCCCTTCTCTCCTTCTCTCCATGCTTTTGTTTCTAATGCATTATTGATATTTCTACCATGTGCTAGCCATTGCAATTGACACTGAAGCAGTAAAGAAAAAAAAAACACACACGCACAAGTATAACCATTTAGAAAGACGTTTGTCATCAAGCTGAAACTGCACATGTCCTGTGACCCAGACATGCAGCTCACCTGTGTGTTAGAGACACTTGCGGACCTGTGTACCTGGATTCCCTGTAACATGTTCATCTTCAGTAGATCGGAGAAATAATTTGAGTGTTTTCAAGCAAGGGAACACCACACACCAGTGAGAACGAACGGACAGGTTACATGCAGTGATACGGATGAATCTCCTCTGAGCTTTGCCGGTGTATTCTCTGCAACTTCGTAAGCAGTCCGTGACAAGATCAGCCGGTGCTTCGGAAACTGATTTGGGCAGTGTGGATTATAGAGAGCGTACACTGGAGACCAGGATCCCCTGTGAGAGGCAGTTGTGGTCCTAGAGAGAGAAAATAGCTGGCCTAACCCTGGGCAGTGGCCGTGGCAGTGGCAGGGAAGAGAATGACATGGGCTGCTGAGGGGCCATTAGAAGTAAAATAAACACTATCTACTGACGGGCTGAGCGTTTGGGTTGATTAGGAATGGAATACTGTGACACGTTGCTGTGTTCTCTAGTATCATAGACAAGGAGGATGGCTGTGTCATTAACTGACATGGTAGCAGGACTGGGGTTTTGAAGCAGTAGGTAATGAATGTACATCCACCAAACTGTATGACCCTGGGCAAGTTATTGAACAGTGTCTCACCACAATATCCTCATGTGTAAAAAAGAGAAAATGTTTTAAGGGTAACGACCTCAGAAGATCATACGGTGTCTGATACATAATACACACTGTTGAAGAGTAAAAGTGATCCCGGGTATGTTACATCATAAACGTGATTGGTCCTTCCTTTAGGCTTCGCAGAGATAAAAGACAGATGTAGGAAAACTTGAATCGTCTTTATGTCTCTTGAGTGAAACGTCAAACACTTGAAGCTTGGGGGCAGTAGAAAGTCTCAGGACAAAAGGAACAAAAACCAGAGGTTACACAGTGTGGAAAAAGGGAAATCAAGAGGTGATTTAATGAGATTTAAAGTGAATGATGTCAGAAGTTAGCATGTACCTTTACTGAGAATTGTCCTTGGGATCGCAGAGCCTTTTGAAGAATCACTTTTTATTTATATAGAAATGATCCTCAGGTCCTTATTATTATTGGTTTTGGTGATTACTAAGTAATATATATTATAGAAAATTAGTAAAAGGGAGAAGATAAAAAATAACACCTATAGTTCTAACATCCAGAGATTCTTTTCATATTTTAGCTCTGTCCATTCATCTTTCCATCCGTCAGTCCGTCTTTTCTTTTCTTTCTGCTGCTTTTTTTAAGAGCTGAAATTAAACTGTATCATGTGCATCCTGCTGTGTTTCGCCGGGGAACTTAAAAGAAGGCTTATCTAGCATGAGGGATTTACTTTGGCTATGTGTAGTAAGAAGAAAATGTCTGATGTGCTTTGTCAATGAAGTATTGAGGGAAAGTGCAACATTTTCTTCTCTAGCAGGCTTAAAATATACTAGGACAAACTCATTTCAGTGATGGTGAGGGCATGACCCCGCTTTACTGCCCTGTTATTCTCTGATATGTGGGCAAGCCAGGAGAGTGCTTTTCTGAGCACTTAACATCTCCCAAAAGTAGCAGAGAGAAATATTGGTTAGAGTATGATGTAACAGAGACTTTTATTAATCCCTCACCTACACTTGCCTTGAGGACTGAAGAGTTTATCTCTCCCAAGAGTGTAAGACTGCTCAACTTTTCATTTTTAAATATTAAAATCACTGTAAAATTCTGCTCTGACTAATCTGGAATAAAGACAGGAAAGATTAGTGTCACTAGGATATAGTTTTACATGAACAAATCATTTTAAATAGGCTTAAATCTAAGAGGGGGAAGCTGCTTTGCCTAGACTGACTATTTGCTTAGACTATTTATGTCAGATTGGCTAGGATAATTCTGCGTGTGTGAGAGAGAGAAGCTTTCCTTTTATGGAATGCACGATCGAAATGTAGAGGCTCCTGCTACTCGAGAATTAGAAGGTCTAATAAGAGTTATGCTAATTATTTTTTATCCAAATCACAGATTTTTGGATCCATAATTTTCCTAGAGTATCTTTCTTTAGTGTGAGCAAATGTGCTCATATATATATATGCACCCCCCTCCCCCAATCCACACATAGGAGACATGACTCTCGTCTCTTTTCCATAGAGATGGATGAAGCTAGAGGAAATATTTTCCTTGTTGAATATTTTTGGTTACAAAGAAATTTACTATTTATGAATTTATTCACATAACAAATGCTTACTGAACTCACTGAGTGTGGGTACTTTGTTGCAAATGGGGGATAGGAGATGGTCTGAAAGCATTTAAGGGTGGCAAAAAGCTATTCAGTCAGTGGTGCACATGTAACTGTTTGCCTGCACCTGTTACTTGGTGGCCTCAGAAGTGGAGTCCTTGCTGCCCCCAGGATAAAGTCTAAACTCCTCAGCACGAGGAAACCATTTGCCATCTGGTGGTCTCCATTTGTCCTCCAGTCTCCTCTCCTAATACCTGCTGTGCCCACCTTATGCTCTGGTCATTCCTATGAACAGAGTTTGTTAAGCTCCTTACTAAGTACTGGGCATTTTCAGATAACTTGGGGCCTCTCAGACATTCTCTGTTTCTTTGTGTTCTCTTGCTTGAGTCCTTGTGGTTTTCCTTATTGGAATGCTCTGACTCTGTTAGCTGGTATGACACTCAGCCACTCTGGCCAAGAGGTTTCTCTGGAAATCTCATTGGAGTTCTCTTGTATGTGATAAATTCCTTTTTTCCTTGCTGCTTTCAAGATTCTTACTTGGGGATGGCTTGATTATACTCTGTCTTGATGTAGGTCTTTTTAGATTTTTTTTTGGTATTCATTGAGCTTCTTTAATTTGGATGTCTATTTCCTTTCTCAGATTTGGCAAGTTTTCAGCCATTATTTCTTCAAATAGGCTACCTGCCCCATTCTCTCCTTTGCTTTTGGCATTCCTATAATGTGTACAATTGATCCATTTGGTGATGTCCCAAAAGTCCCTTAGACTATCTCGCTTTTCTTCATTCTTTTTTCTTTTCACTTCCCTTAACTCCATAATTTCACATGACTTGTGTTTAATGACCTCTGATTCTTCTGCTTGTTCAAGTCTGCTGTTGAATCCCTCTAGGACATTTCTCAGTTCAATTATTTTTACTTTACCTTGTGAATGTGTTTGTTTGTTTGCTTTTTAAATGGTTACTGTTTGTTCATAATCTCATTTTGTTTATGCATCATTTTCCTGGTTTTGTTTAGTTGTCTCTCTGTGTTTTTTTTTAATTTACTGAGGATTTTTTTTTAAGATGATTGTTTTGCATTATTTGTCAGATAAGTCATAGATCTGTTTCTTTTAGGCTTGGTCTCTAGAGGTGTATTTTGCTCCTTTGAGTGGGCCATGTTTCTTTGTTTCTTTGCATACTTCACGATCTTTTCTGGAAATCCAAGCATTTGAAAAAACAGCCGCCTTCCCCAGTCTTAATGGACTGGCTTCATGGAGTGGAAGACCTTTATTAATCAGTCCGGATAGAGATTCTGGAGGTCTTTCAAACCTGTTCTGAGGATGATTCTTCTCTAGATTTGTGTGTGACATTTTCTTTTTTTTTTTTTTTTAACATCTTAATTTAATTTTTTTTCAGTGTTCCAAGATTCATTGTTTATGCACCACACCCAGTGCTCCATCCAATCCGTGCCCTCCTTAATACCCACCACCAGGCTCACCCAACCCTCCATCCCCCTCCCCTCCTTCTCTGAGTCCACAGTCTCTCATGCTTTATCTCCCTCCCGATTCCCGCAATTCATTTTTCCTCTCCTTCTAGTGTTCTCCATGTTATAGTTAAAGAGGTCTACCCCTGTTCTCCAGTTGCCACGACCTCTTGCTGTGCCTGGTATTTGTCTGGGGCACTGCAGAGTCTGGTGCTCTAATAGGCCTCCGCACTCGCCTTTGTTCTCAGCAGCCCCCAAAGTATCCTGCCATTCCTTTCAGCATTCTGAGTCAGGTGAGAAGTTGGGCAGCCCCCTTGAAAAGCCAGAATATTGGATATTCCGTTCTTCTGCTTGCCTCCCGAGGGAGAAGCTAGAAGTGGGGAGTTTTTCCCCAGTTGCACAGTGCTTTGCTCTGTGAATGGGAGCTAAGGTGGGTAAATGGAGTGAACTTCCTTTCTCACTTTGGTGTGGCTTTCTTGACTTTGTACTCACTTGGGGTGCTGCAAACTGTGGAGTTCTCCCGAAGGCCAGTTGGTCCACGTACTGTTAACTCAGAACCTCCATGGGGTAGTGAGGACCTGGAGTTTGCTATTCTGCCATCTTTCTGATGTCACTCTCAAGTGTTACCTAATCCATTTTATGAAGTGGAGATAATTAATACTGGTAGACCTTTGTTTTGTAAAGAATTTATTTATTTGACAGAGCATGCGAGCAGGGCCAGGGCAGAGGGAGGAGACCCCACTGATCAGGGAACTCGGTGCTGGGCTGAATCCCTGGTTGAAGGCAAATGCTTAACTGAGGGAGCCACCTAGGTGCCTGTATTGGTAGAACTTTAAATAGCATAGTGGCACATCTAATCACACCAGCCTCTCCCCTCAAGGATAAAAGAAGTTATCCCAGGCTTCTGTCTTTCCAGTCTGTCTCTATTGCCTGTCTCTCTGTAGTAATAGTGGCTAAATTTAGTAAATACTCATTGTTTCTCAGGAACACTTCATGTTCCCATTATGTGTATCAATTGATTTATTTCTCACGGTAGTTATGAAAGGATGATACTATGATTATTCTCATTTTGTACACGAGGAAACTGAGTTAAGAGAGTCTTAGTAATCTAATCAAAGTTCAACATCCGTTAATTATCTCAGATTCAATTTTAAGAGCCATTTGTTACATGAAATGAATATATATATTCATAATTATATATATATTAATGGGAATTAGTTAAGTTTGTTGTGGGTTAAGTAGAATAACATCTTAAAGATAGAGTACAGACCTCGACTATCATAATTTTATCATGGGATTATGTCGTAGGTATGATCCTATATTCTGCAGTTGCTATATTTAGAATAATGCAGCTATATGTTTTCTTTTTCCCCTGAGCTTTATTGAGCTATAACTGACATATAGTGTAAGTTTAACATATACAACATAATTTTATATATTTATATCATGAAAATTTATATTACAAAATGTTTACTGTAATAAGGTTAGATAACACCTCTCATAGTTAAAAATATTTTTGTGTGTGATGTTTAAAATTTACTCTTTAACAATATGAAAAAATATTCTTTAATTTGAATAAAATAATTGTATATATAAGCTATAAGTCTCTTTTTAACAAAAATTTTGTTGTAATAGACAATTATTGAATTGTTATGGACATTGTTTTGTGCTGATCATAAGTGATAATTATGCTGTTGGAAATCTCTGTAGTTTAAATATCCAAACATAGAATGACATTAAAGATGCACTTTTTTTTTTTTTTTTTTTTTTTTTCAGGACGGAGTTTATTCAGAGAGGCAGGATTTCAATCACAGGGGCTGGCTTTCTCAACTGCATTCTGGAAACTTTTGCCAGCACGTTCTTAAGACAGGGTGCCCAGAAGGTAAGCTTGTTTCTGCTTTGAAACAACATTCATTTTAAGAAACCATGGATAACCCAATAACCCAATAACCCATTTGGGTTATTGAATAAGGCTCATAGCGTATGTCATGAGAAAAAAAATACAATTAATAAACAAAAATAAATAGATGCAGAAATAATTATGTTTGCTATTTATTACCTAAATCCAAATCACAGTAAACCTTAAGTGCTGTTTTTGACCCATTAAATTAAAAAATATCCCAGTGAAGATTATGTAATTATATGAAAAATACTTTGAGTCTAAATAAGAGATATAAGCAGAACAAATAATTATATTTTTGCTATATACAGTATGGTGACAACTATTTCCTAAAAAATAATGGTTAATATTTATTGAGCACTTACTATGTACCACTTGCTATAAAAGGAATTTTTAATTTTTCATCTGATTTAATTCCCACAAACCCTTGAAGTAATTCTTTTCACAGGCTGCTGGTGGTCAGTTCTTGTGGTTTTCAGACTCCATGCTTGTGGGAGCTTAGGCTTCCATGAAGGTGATTCAGAGGCCACCTTACAGTTCTAAGGTCTATACCGTGTTTTAAGTAGTACTATTCTGTTTTTACATTTTTTTTTTTTTTACGATTTTATTTATTTATTTGATAGAAAGAGAGAGATCACAAGTAGGCAGAGGGGCAGGCAGATAGAGAGGGGGAAACAGGCTCCATGCTGAGCAGGGAGCCTGATGCAGAGCTCGATCCCAGGACCCTGAAGTCATACCTGAGCCAAAGAGTTTTAACCCACTGAGCTACCCAGGTGCCCTTGTAGTAACAGTTTTTCTAATGAGAAAAATGGGATTCTGTTTTGTGGCGGAACATAACAGTTACGTAAATTGTGACTCAAAGTTAGTGTTTCCTACCATCAAATTGCAAGTGTTCATTTGTAAAAACCATTCTTGTGGACCATACAAACACAGGCGTGGATTGGATTTGGCCTGTGGGCTCCACAGTTTGCCAACCCCCACCTAAAATGTATAAATCTTCTTTGATTAATTCAGGTGGGTCTATGTTCGACTTGTCCATCAATCTGAATCTATCACTGGTTGTATATATTCTGATCCTGTGAGATGCATAAAGTAGACACTGTTAGTCCCATTGTGTTGAAGAGAAATGTCTAGAAGGCATAAGTGCACCTAAAATGTGGGTGGCTGCTAGTCTGCCTTCCTTTTTCTAACATATACATGCTGAGCACCTGCTTTGTATTAGGCACTGTGGTAAGCATAGGCTAAATGGATTTGCCCAAGGTCATGGGACTAGCAAAGGGTGGAGTCTGGACTCACATCCCCATGTTTTGCAACAAGTCTTGCTCCTTGCCCCTTTACTGTGCAAGATATGTTCCGATAAATGAAGCAGAATGTTTGCCTCCTTAGTACCATCCTGTGTATTAGATGCATTTATGTTGTGGTCTTACTCCCTCTGTAGTTATTACTACTCTTTGGTTGCAAATAACAGAAACTGCTTTAGGCTCACTCACTGTAAGGGTGCAAGGGTGGTGAGGCAGGCAGGCAGGCTTCAGACAGAGAGCTGCCAGGAGCCCATGCTACTTCTTCTTCAGCAGAGAATGCATCTGTTTGATTTTCTTCTCTGCTCCACAGACTGTAGAGTATGACATGGGCCTCCACCGTCCAGGTGTGCATGGTCTGTAGAGCTCTGGCCAGTAAAGAGACTGTGTCTACTTATTTCATTCATTTCCAAATTCTTTGGAAGGGACCCTTACTGTCCTTTCATAGGTCAAGCATGGCCAGGTGGGTAGAAGTCAAGTTTTATGAATAAGGCTTGACTTGGGCTGTGAGTGTGTGGGTCAGGGTTGGGATGTCACTTCCCAGGGAAGGGAGGTAGTGGGATGTGCCAATGGTCCCAAAGGTTTCTGGCATGGTTTCATAGTAGATTCTGTGTTCTTGATGGCAGAGAGGTGGTTTTATTAATCTTAATCCCAGTTCCGCTTAACTCAGAGTAGCTTGGTCAGTGCTCCTATGTTTATGTGGAAATGAGTACAAAGGAGATAGAATGCACAGCTCTGTCGTAGTTGGTTTCTGATGAATGTGATCTAGAAATCATCAAATGACTATAAATTTTTAAAGTGAGGAACCCACCTAATTTCTCTTTTTTTCTCACTTTTGCTCAGAAATAAGAATATGTTTTTCCTGCTACGTTTGCCTTTTCTGACTTTCTTTCTTTTCTTTTCTTTCTTTCTTTTTTTTTTTAAGGAGGCTTAGTTTAGTGAGTTAGCTTTTCAATTTTAGGAGCCACTAGTGCTAAATTGTCTTTTACCTTTTATCCAAGTGCTGATGTTTTCCGGTATCAGCCTCACTTCTTGATAAACCTTCACAGCGGAGCCTACATAAATGGCTTTTTGTGGAAGTTACCATGAGAGTGTTTTAGGTGACTTTATTTTCACTTTAGGACTTTATCCTTGAGGCTCTTTAGTGATGGTGAAGGTGGGATCTGATAATCTATTTTTATCCAGAAAAAGCACAGTGAGGCACTCACAAAGTTTCTGTCTCTGTTTGTCAGCTAGAAGCTGGCCCTGGATACGGGCGCCCAAGGTGAGGTTGCTTGTGTTTCTGTGCCTCCAAAGGTGGTGTGATTGCTTTTCTCTCCTCTCTGCACTTGGAGGTGACTTGTAATTTGGGGGCCTTTCTGAGACAAAAGCTGACTTTTCATATATCCCTCGGCCCTCACTTTGCTCATAGAATGAATGGAAGTTTGTGGGCAGGCGAATGACAACTGCCCCCTGTTAGCCAGGTGAACAACTAGGTTTTTGAAATAGAAGCTGTTCTAATGTCTAGCCACTAAAGCCCCTTGTGTTTGTAATGAGGCACAACTCACATTATTCCTCTGATCCTAAATTTGTCTACTAGGTGGGAATTTAAGATTTTTTAAGAAGATTTTAGTTATTTGAAAGAATGAGTGAGAGAGCAGGAGCAGGAATTGAGGGAAAGAGAAGCAGGCTCCCCACTGAGCAGGGAGCCCGAGATGGGGCTCGATCCCCAGGATCCTGAGACGATGACCTAAGCTGGAGGCTGACACTTAACCGACTGAGCCATCCAGGCGTCCCACAAGGTGGGAATTTTAATGCATTCCACAAATATGTCTGAAACCTGTGTTTGAGAGTTTTCAGTTGATTGAAAAACACAGGTTTAAATATACATACAGTGTTCTTCCTGTTTTCAAGAATTAAAAAAAATTGAAGTCACATGCTTTTTATACTTTGTTTTTATGGTTACATTTTTATTTTTTCTTTAAACTCATAGGAACACACAGTAGGTTTTAAACTCAGAAATTTAGTTCCACAAACACTTTGGGTATCAACTAGGCACTGGGTGGGATGCTGGAGACACAAATAGGAAGGAGAATTCACGAGAATGGCATATGTGTCTTATATAGCGTTATTTCACAGGTATCTAAAAGCTTAGGGTGGGCAGCTTGACAGGGAATTGAGCCCCACTTGGTGCTCGGTGCTTAGCACTATGGACAGTGCTGAGAAGGGTATTAAAATAACAACTGTAGTTAAAAGAGGTTACTAGATGCCAAGCACTATGCATGGTACACATTACCTAAATTGTTTTTCTTTCTCTCTCTCTCTTTCTTTCTCTCTCTCTTTTTAAAAGATTTATTTATTTGACAGAGAGATCACAAGTAGGCAGAGAGGCAGGCAGAGAGAGAAGGGGAAGCAGGCTCCCCGCTGAGCAGAGAGCCCGATGCGGGGCTCGATCCCAGGACTCTGAGATCATGACCTGAGGCCAAAGGCAGAGGCTTTAACCCACTGAGCCACCCAGGCGCCCCTCTTTCTTTCTTTCTTTCTTTCTTTCTTTCTTTCTTTCTTTCTTTCTTTCTTTCGTTTCCTTCCTTCCTCGTTCTTTCTCTCTCTTTCAGCTTTATTTACTTTTTTTGGTGGGGAGAGAATGAGTGTGAGCAGAGGGAAGGGGCAGAGGGAGAGAGAATCCAGGCAGACTCCCTGCTGAGCCCAGTGTGGAGCTCCATCCCAGGACACTGAGATCATGACCTGAGCCAAAATCAAGAGTCAGATGTTTTAACCAACTGAGACACCCAGGCGCCTCCTCCACCACCAAATTAACTTTTCTAAACTCTGTGACATAGGAACTTTTAATCCTGTTTTATGCATCAGGAAACTGAGGTCCCAGGCCATAAAGCAGTTTTTTTCAAGGTCACAGAATTAGTGGTGAACTTGGGATTTGAACCCTGACCTGGCGGTCTGTAGAGTGTGCTGTTAATGATTATATCCCACTGCCACATCTACTGGCTCTGCCCTCAGGCAACCGCGTGTGTGGTTGCAGATGCTGCGTGCTTGCTAGAGCTAGAGCAAGGTGATGTGGTATTTACAGGAAGGACAGAGGAATGCAGAAGCAAGGAATTCAGTTGCTATGGAAGAACTTGGAATGGCCAGGGGAATGAGGGGCTCTGATGTTGGTAGTTGAAAGGGTTTTGAATGGCTGGAGAGTGTCCTCCCTTCTGGTCGGAGCTCCCTGCTTCTGGTTTTACCCAGTTCCTACCTGGTCGAAATTCCAGAGTGCCAGACAGGTTGAGGGTGTGTTCAGCTGTTAGTTATATCCTTTTTTCTGCTTTCCTGTGGACTGTGAGTCTGTTATTGTGCTGTCTTGAAAGTGTCTTCATATTACAAAAAAAATTTCAATGGCATTTTTCACAGAAGTAGAATAAACAGTCCTAGAGTCTGTATGGAAGCAGAGAAGACCTCAAACAGCCAAAGCAATGTTGAGAAAGAAGCTGGAGGCATTGTGCTCCCTGCTGTCAAACTATAGAAAGAGTTGTAGTCATCAAACCCTTATGGTATTGCCCAAAAACAGACATACAGATCAAAGGGACAAAATAGAGAGCCCAGAAATCAACCCATGCTTATTTGGTCAATTAATTTATAACAGAATAACCATGAATATACAGTAGGGAAAGGACAGTGTTTTCAACGAATTGTGCTGGGAAAACTGGACCTCTACATGAGAAAAAATGAAACTGAACCACTTCCTCACACCATGTACAAAAAACAATAGCAAAACCCCTAAACAAATGTTTAAAAAAATGGGCAGAGGAACCAAATAGACATTTTTCCAAAGAATGCATACAGATGGCTAACAGGTACAGGAAAAAATGTTGAATATCACAAATTATCAGGGAAATGCAAATCAAAACCACAATGAGATACCATCTCCCAACTGTCAGAGTAACTGGTGTCAGTAAACAGGAAATAACCAGTGTTGGCGGTGGGAGAAAAGAGAACTCTTGTGCGCTGCTGGTGGGGATGTAAGTGGTTTTCCAGCCACTGTGGAAAACAGTATGGAGGTTCCTAAAAAAATTAAAAATAGACCTATCCTATGATCTAGCAGTTCCACTTCTGGGTATTCATCCAAAGGATATGAGAACACTAACTCAAAAGATAGATGTACCTCCATGTAATAATGAATTATTTACATTAGCCAAGATACGGAAACAACCTAAATACCCACTGACAGATGGTATGAGTACATACAAATACCGAATCATCACGTGGTACATCTGAGACTAATATTATGTGTGTGCCAGCTGCATTTCAATAAGAAGAAAACACACCCGTGAAGGTGATGTGGGGAATGGTGTGGTTGGTGACATAAAAGACGAGGCAAAAATGTCACCCGTCAGTTGGAAATTTCAGGGAATCGTGGATTCTCAGGGTGGAAGCACCTTCACTTTTTGAGCTGCTAATCAAATCCAGATTCAAGCACGGCACAGATACTTTCTGGCTTAGACTCCTGGGGGCATGATGGAGTACGAGCTGTTGAGTACATGCGATGGTCTGCAATGGGAAGTGGGGCCTTAGAGAAGAGAAAGTATGAGTTTTCCAGATGTTATTTGACCTGCCAGAATCATAGATCTAGAAGTAGAGGTAAACCTACAGTAAATATTGCCCAGTTTCCCCCACCCTAAATATTAAAAACTATATTAAAGATTTTTTATTGTGATAAGGTACATGTTATGTAAAATTTACCAGTTTGACTATTTTTAAATGCACAGTTTACGGTCATTGAGTGTATTCAGTGTTGTGCAACTATCAGCACCATCCAAATCCAGAACTTTTTCACCTTCCTAAGAATAGCTTAGTAGCTAAAATGTTAACTCCCCATTCCTTGCTTCTCCCAGCTCCCAGCAACCGCCCTTTTATTTTTGTCTCTATGAATTGGACTTCTTGAGGTGGTCCATGTAAGTGGAATCGTACAATATTTGTGCTTTTTGTTTCACCTAGCATAATGTTTTCAAGGTTTATCAATGTCATGGTGTGTGTCAGTATTTCTTTTTAAGGCTGAGCGTTGTTCCATTATGTATTTGTACCACGTCTTATTTATATTCATCTGTCAGTGGACACTTGGGTTTCTTCCACCTTTTGGCTATTGTGAGTAATGCTGCCATGAATATGGGTCTATAAATATCTGCTCAAGTCTTTGCTCTCAATTCTTTTTCTGGATTCTGTGGTAATTCTGTTTAAATTTTTGAGGAACTGCTTCAAAGTTTGTTTTTGAGATAGCTAGCTATCTTTGTCCATGGCCGCAATGGACTGTATACCATTACTCTGTATTTTTCTCAAGTCCGTCCAGAAGAGTGGTGCTATATATACTCTACTGTTGGCTGGTGACACCAGTGAGCATGCCATATGGTGCTCTCCTCAGTCTGAGAGGCATTCGGTTGTCTCTTGACTCCGCCATAGTCTCTGTCCCTGTCGTAATTTCAGGTTCTCGGGAACAGTTTTGATCCCTGATGGGTTGGAACTGTTGAAAAGTGCCATAGAAAAGTAGCACACTGGATACTACTTAAGTACATGTTTTAACTTGCCTTGAGGCGAGCAAGCACATTCAAAAAACAGATCCAGAGGGGCGCCTGGGTGGCTCAGTGGTTTAAGCCGCTGCCTTCGGCTCAGGTCATGATCTCAGGGTCCTGGGATCGAGTCCCACATCGGGCTCTCTGCTCGGCGGGGAGCCTGCTTCCCTCTCACTCTCTCTGCCTGCCTCTCTGCCTACTTGTGATCTCTCTCTGTCAAATAAATAAATAAAATCTTAAAAAAAAAAAAAAAAAAAAACCAGATCCAGAAAACAGAGAGAAATCTCTGACAGAAAATAGAGGTTGCGGGAAGTCTGAGACACATGAAAGGCATCATACACATTTCTGGAGCCTAGGGGGAATGGCCAACAGCTGTGAAGCAGGGCTGGTGGAGCCCAAGCCAGTCAAGTCCACCTCAGGGATCCTAGAAGAAGGACACAACAGAGAGATCAGGATATTCCATGGGTACGTGCGGCTCTGCAGTTGTCTCCAGTTCTGGGAAGGTAGGCTTTGGGTCTTTATCTTCAACCTTTTCTTCATTATCATCCACCCATACCCAGTGAGTCTTTGTAGATTTTTTTTTCCCCGTTTGTCCCCTCCCCATGAAATATTAATACCATGGGTATATGATTATCTGCTTATACATAACATTATGCCTTGGTTTTATACATAAAAAGTATAAGATATTTTTCACTCCTCCAAATAAATTGCCACCTTGTTTTGATACAGTTCCCACTGAGACCGTGTGCTTCATACACACTGGTTGTACTGTCTCCGAATCTCCCAAATTCAGTCTCCAGTCTCCCGGCCCCCAACCTGCAAAATTCCAAACCAAAAGCAAAAGAACTTTTTAGTGATCTCCCAAGTGGTTCTTGCATATTTCCAGTTTTCCTCTTCTGGGCGAGGCTTAGGAGATAATACGGGTGAGAACACTCTTGTCTGCAGGTGTGCTTTTTTAGCTCCATTGTCTCTGTGCTTGGAGACACTGTAAAAGCTATGGAAATGCAGAGCTCTCATGATGTACTTGGGTAGAGGTTTTTTTTATTTCTTTCTTTTTTTTTTAAGACATTTTCAATGAGTAATAAAATAATTTGTTATCCTAGCCACTCTCCTGGCAAGGCTCCATTATTCTTCCCATCGTTATTCTTGTGTTGATCGGGAGGCTGAAGTGGAGAGAGGCTGAACTCAACAGCACATGAAATATTTGTCACTGAAACAATGTGGGCAAGTCAGACAGTTTGAACATCAGTTTAAAGAAGGTCTGGCCTACACATGCTTCAGCTAAAGATATCTGAGCATGCTGTTTCCTTAGGGGGTTTATAAAAACCTATTTTAATAGTGGAATATAATTCCCTGAGATGGATGATGCTATTCTTGTGTACATATCAGTATATATAAGTGCATGTGTGTTTGTATATGTATACACACACACTGTATACAAAACACACACACACACAAACACGCACATGCACACGTACCCTGAGACACGGTGTTTGTAGTAGTCCAAATGGGCATTTGAAAAACCTGGCTACTATTTGGTTGCCTCATTTCTGTAAACTCTGTTAGTCATCTATGGCAGTATAACACATTATCCTGGCGCCCCACAGCTTACAACAACACGCACTTACTGTCCCTCGGGTTCTGTGGGTCTGGAGTCTGAGCATGGCTTAGTCGGGTCTTCTGCTTCATGGTCTTACAGAGATGTAATCAAGGTGTTGGCTGGAGCTGTGATCTCATTGGAAGGCTCTGTGGGGACGATTCAGTTCCAGATGCATTCATGTCGTTGCTGGTAGGAGTCTACCAGCCACCCTTGACTCCTTGCTGGATGGGGCTCTCACAACATGGCAGCAGGCAAGAGAGGGGGCAGGGGATTGCTAGCAAGGGAAAAGCCATAGTTTTTGTTACCTAATCATAGAAGTGAAGCCCATTTCTTTTTTTGTATTGTGTGCTTTAGATGCAGCCCACCGTCAAGGGAGGGGAATTACACAGGGCATAAACACCAAGAGGCAGGAAATCACTAGGAGCAATGTCAGCACTGCCTACCATTCTGACCTCAACTGATGATATGCCAAGTCGCACGTACAACTGTTAAATTCCTTTGACACCTATTGGGAATTGATGATAATTAGAAGTTCTTAAGGGTCAGCTGCCCCCTCACAACCTTACTACCAGCTTATAAAAATTCTGCAACGCATGCAGACATTTTGTTAACCCTTTGTTTATAAGTAGGCATGAAATAGTTCACCTCTTTTATCAGTTTGATTAAATCTCTGTCCTTTCAGGTGCTCTGATCATGAATTACATAAGCAGCTAGCTCACTGAGAACAGCTGACACTTCCAAAGGCAGGATTCAGCTGTTTTAAAGATAGCCTCAGGCAGCCAGATCTTCTGATCCAGTGGGCAGTCATAGGACCATCTAGGCATAAACTTTGGGTGCCATCCCTAAAGTTGGCTGGTGTAGGACTTGCTGGATAGAATCTTAGAGCTTCGTTGTGCAAGGATGGGTCTATCTCTGGAATTTTGAGCTGATCCCTGTATCTTTAAGTTCCACTAATGAAATTAAGGTGAGTCCATGTGGCACACTCACTAGGAAGCCACTAGCTTTACCAGTGAAAATTCACAATTTTAACATTCCTTATTCCAGTTATCAAAGCCCCTGCTGTTTTCAAGGGTAGAGGTAACTGAAGTTTCTGGAGGTTTGCTGATAAGAATGCTCATAGCCCAGCCCATAGAGCCTGCAGCCTGCATCAGGTCAACTGACACAGGCACGTGAATAAGATACTGTATGTGCTGACATATTTTGAAGCAAATTACAGATATCCTGATAATCATACTAGATATCAATTCCTGAACAAAGATCATTCAGCGTGAAACAAGGTTTTGGCTGGCTATGTGTTTAACACGGGATTGAATGTGAAGCTTCAGAGAAGTCCTCTTTGGTCCATGCTCTGGTTTTTTCACTTCCTACACATCACATTTCACATCTTGGACCCTGAATTTTCTCATCTCCAAAACAGAGTGATGGTGGTCGTACCTCATATTGTTATTATTATTTTATTTATTTATTTATTTATTTATTTATTTATTTATTTATTCGACAGAGATCACAAGTAGGCAGAGGCAGGCAAAGAGAGAGAGGGAAGCAGGCTCCCTGCTGAGCAGAGAGTCCGATGTGGGGCTCGATCCCAGGACCCTGGGATCATGACCGGAGCCGAAGGCAGAGGCTTTAACCCACTGAGCCACCCAGGTGCCCCACATAGGATTCTTTTAAAGATGAAGTGAGGGTACATATATGAAATACGGCTGGCACATAGAGAAACTTCAAGAATTATTAGCATTAAGAGAAGTTCTCTGATAAGAAAGTTATTTTTATATGTAAGTACCCTCTTAAATACTTATCTGAACAAAAATTTTATATTGCAGCAGTTTATGGTGTTTTAAACATTATTTATCATTTGTAAATCTGTAATTTTAATACTATTGTGTCCACATGTAACATTTTGATTTAGTTCCTTCTGTGTGTCTTTGTGTATGTTGGCATACGTATGTATGTATGGTACTTTTTTGGAAGACAAAATTGGGATTATTCTGTTCATTTAGCCCATATTTTTCATTTATGGACACAGTGGTAACATTTTCCTTGAAAACATGAGTTTTGCTGCCTTCATAATATTCCAGTGGCAGAATTGCTCCTGTTGTTGGTTCCTGTTTTTCACCATTATAGATAATATTGTGGTAAATCCATGAATACACATACTTGTGTATATTTCTCATCACTTCCTGGGTTAAAGAGTGTGCACATTTTTAAGGTCTTTGATGCAAATCGCTAGATTTCTTTACAAAAGAATTTTTGCCAGTTTGTAGCTTCCATCAGAAGCCAACTGGGTATTACCAGTTTTCTTGCTGTGTGACTTGAATGAAGGACCTAACCTCTTAGAATTTCCTTTGTCATTAGGAAAGCAGGGTTCGTTATTCTACCCTCATAGGATTATTGAGAAGAGGAAATGAAATTGTTAGCTCCAGTCTTCTGATTCTTCTACAAAGACGTTGAAAGTTAATGCTTCTGTCGTTAACTAATTGTTTGACCTCAGTCCTCCTCCAAGCTGATGGTGTCACCTCAGACTTGTTGCCCTGAGCTGCTCAGTTCCTCATCTGTGAAATGAATGCCTGGTAGACTACACATGCAGGGTAGTCACAACCCTAAAAAAGAGTGGACATTCAAAACCCAGAAATAGAGGAAGACAGCAAATGAAAATGTCATTCAGAAGAATAAATGAAAGTCACAAGTATGACATACGAACATCAGTGTAATAATCTGCTGACGGCATGTCGGGTACTTGTATTTCCGTGGTTATGTGAATCTTTTCAAGACATTTTACATCACTTGAACCACTTGAAAGAACTGATGAATTATTTTCTGTCCTGACTTCCACAGGGTTTATTTCCTTGCTCTCAATTTACCTCTGTTGATAATACTTTTTAATCCCACTCTTGAGTGCTCAAATAGATTGATTTATTTCCTATTTATTCATTAGATGCTGTGAGAATATTACCAGGAGTTCTGATTTTTAACAGCTTATTGCTAGATCAGTTGAATGATAGTAACAGCCCTCTGCTTACCTGTCCCCTCCCTGTCAGCTCAGCTTGTCCTGCTAGCTCTGTAGAGTTTTAGTCCCGAGCAAGGTAGCCTTTGTAGTGAAAACCTCTAGGTAAAAATGAGTATGCTGTGACTGGTAACAGTCTTTGGTCCTTTCCCTGAGATTAAGTCAATGCCTTTACCTTGACCAGGGGACTTGAGAATCCAGAATTCCTTGATGGCTCAGTTGAATTCATCAGGGTGGTAGTAGATTGCTCAGTGGTAAAGCTTTGGGGGAAACTTTGCAACCACCCAGCTGCAGCTATGGGGCATTGCCTTCTATGAAACGCAATGAACCTGAGAGGTTAGGCTCTTAGGTGAAATGGCAGAAAGTGGTTTCTTGAGCTCTAGATGTGTCATTGGCATTATTTGCATAGTGAACTGAAGTCACGTCTGTGTACATCATATAACATTTAACGCAGGGGCCGAGAATCAGGAAATCCAAGTGGTGACCCTGCCGTGGCCAAGTGGGCACATTGCTTGGATTGGTTGCTCTGAACTCCAGGGATTGAACTAGGAGAGTTGGTTTTAATTCTGACATGATAACGATTTTGTTGTTGTTCTTTGGAGCTGTTCTCCTTTCCTTCAGTGTGTAAATACCAAGATTTGAATTTTTTTTCTAACAAATAGTTTTTAAGCCTTCCTAAACATTCAGGAGTTTAAGCTAAGTGGGGATCCAGGACTGTCAGAGATAATTCATGTAACAAATAGGTAGTCGAGGGTTGAGGTGTTGGTGATAAGATATTTAAAAATAATAAACATGCTTGCATAAAATACTAGTTAGCAAGGGGGGTAGTAAGCATGTGGTAGGGAAGTTACAGTTTCACTTGATAGTCCTACTCAGATGAGCTAAATAAAGTGCTTATTACAAAGATCTTTGAGCTATGGGTACCCCATTATAGATATGTTGCCTTATTTTTAATCATGCTTTCTGAAAGCACAGACTGTTCGGGAAATTTGGAGAAAACTGGATACAATATTAATATTAACTATAATCTATTGAGTATTTACCATGAGCCAAACACTGCACTATTTTATAAGCAGTGGGTTCTCCCAATGATTCTGAGGGAGAGAGAGACTATTCTACGGCTCCATTTTGCAGATGAGGGAGTGGTGGCACAAAGGCTGTTTTACTTGCACAGGGTCTTCAGCCAGCAGGTGGCAGAGCTAGAATTCCAGGGTCTGACATCAGAGCCCATCGTCTTAACTGCCATATTCTTTGACTCCCTGTCCTGGAGGGCAGAATCCTTTCCCCCCAAAAGCTTGGCTGAGGAGACAGGACAAATGCATGGTGAGTCTCCATCAGCATGGGGTATGACCTTGGAGTCTGATGACCTTGAAGTCAACACTTGTCAAAATACAGAGAAAATGTCATTGTCTCCATAACACTTACTGTGATGCTTGCTTTCCTAGTGTTCCTTCACTCTCACTCCCACCCAGGAGTCTCTGGAGATGTGGGAGCCATGTTCTCCCCACAGTTCCAGATAGAATTTTGCAACCCATCTATTACTTCTGGAGCTCATTTTCCCACCCTGTTGTGCTAAATTCAAAAACAGAGACAACGAGAACATAGGTATTTGTGGCCACCATAAATCTTCACACACCTCATAGAAACCCAAGGCAGACACAGAATTGAAAACTGAAATGGCTCTGGCCAGGTGGCATTGAAATATTGGAAAACCTGGGGCTGTGTCTGCCGATTGTGTGGATTAGATGTATTTGAGGCCCAGAGTTTTTGTGGATCAAATCTTTTGTCGGACTGGACTTGAATTCAGCTGGGTTCTTTGTGCTAAATTAAGATTCTTAGTTTAACCAGCAAGGCCAAGAAAATGTCATTGAGGCTTTTCAGATCAGGAATTAGTACAGAACTCTGGGTACAGCAACTTGAATTGCAAAGGTAATTTAATTTCTTAAAGGTACATCCAATAGTTAAACTTCAGTTGTGTGCTTAAGCCCTGCAGCATACTAATTAAATGCTCTGTGGGTTCTCTGGGGTGTCCAGCTGTTCCCCTTGATCATTCTTCCTCCTCTGTAGGTGGTGATTTCTTACTCTGTCTCCCCACTCTGTGGGATAATGTTATCTCTTGCTGAATGACCCCTTTGGTTTGTGACCACCCTTTGTGAGACTTGTAGTACCAGGCAGAGCCCCAGCAGGACAGGGGCACAAAGCTGGAGTGCCTGCCGGGTAAGGAGGAAAGAAGCCTGTGGCTTGTGAACCAAGGTTTGTTGGAGTGATATTTCTTTGTCATTTTCCATTTCTTTGGAATCCCCCCCTGCTGCCTGGAATTTGTCCCCTTCCTTCCTCTCCCCTTGAGAGTGAGGGGGGAGAGAGGGGCAGAGTGGGAGATGGAGAGAGAGACGATCTTTTTTTTTTTTTTTTTTTTTAAAGATTTTATTTATTTATCAGAGAGCACGCGCTCGAGCACAAGCCGGTAGAGGTGGAGAGAGAAGCAGGCTCCTTGTTGAGCAAGGAGCCGGATGCGGGACTCGATCCCAGGACCCTGGAATCATGACCTGAGCCGAAGACAGTGGCTTAACCGGCTGAGCCACCCAGGCATCCCAAGGGAGAGCATCTTAAGCAGGCTCTAGGCTCATCGTGGAGCGCCACACCGGGCTTGATCTCATGATCCTGAGATCATGACATGAGCCCAAAACAAGAGTCAGATATTTAATAAACTGAGTCACCTTGACTTCTTATTTCTTGTCTAGCTTTTTTTCTTTTTTTCTTTTTTAAAGATTTTATTTATTTATTTATCAGAGAGAGAACACAAGCAGGCAGAGGCAGAGAGAAAAGCAGGCTCCCCACTGAGCAAGGAGCCAGATGCGGAACTCGATCCCAGATCGTGACCTGGGATCGTCACCTGAGCCGAAGGCAGCGGCTTAACCAGCTGAGCCACACAGGCGTCCCTCTTGTCTAGCTTTCTTACTTAGATTCTAGCTAAACTATTTTTCTATTTTTCTCCGAATTTCCTTAGTAAAGGAAAATGGTGGGTTTTTGAGAATGGCTCCTTTCATACTGACACCAATTTAAGATTTACATCCCTCTGGTGGGGATGTAGCTTTTTTACTTTTCAAGATACTAACATTTTTTTTTTAAATTTTTTAAAATTTTATTTATTTATTTTTTATTTTATTTATTTAACAGAGAGAGAGAGATCACAAGTAGGCAGAGAGGCAGGCAAAGAGAGGAGGAAGCAGGCTCCCTGCGGAGCAGAGAGCCCGACGCGGGGCTCGATCCCAGGACCCCGAGACCATAACCTGAGCCGAAGGCAGCGGCTCAATCCACTAACATTTTTTAAAGCATACTGTTTTTTTCTGTTCTCTCCGCTTCTTAATATGTTTGAATATTTCATAATTTTAAAAATGGCTGCACTTCTCCCAAAAAGACTCTTTTAGTCTGTAAACAAACAAAAAAATTTAAGGTTTTGTTTAAAATGTTTTTGAATAAGTGCTACCTGCACATAAGTGTCATAAAATATGTATTTTCAGCAGAGCCATGTAGGTTCTTTTGCCCTAGATCTCTTTGAAGACCAGCAGAATGTCCTGCTGATCAGCTGTGTGACCTTCAGTAAGCCTTTTAACTTTCTGAGTCTCATTTTCCTCCTCTAAAGTAAGGATCATATTGGACCTGTTTCATCAAGTACTTGGGAGAAGTAAATGAGTTACATGCATGAAATGCTCAGGACAAGACTTGGCACACAGCAAATAATCAGTTATTATTTGAAAAGAAAAATGCAAGGAATTTCTAAGTGAGAACTTGTTTTTCCTATGAAGGCTACAGATAGTTGTTTTTAGAGGTTTTGATAAGCCTGTCTTTGGGAGCCCGACCTTAAATCTCTGGGCCCCCTCTCATAGGGTGTGTACACGTTGAGCCTCTGATGGAATGTGAATGATAGTACTTACCTTCGGAGCAGGAGAATAAAAGGGAATGGTATAAAGAAGTGCTTAAAATATCTTGGCACATATTAAATACTCCAGAAATG
The DNA here is from genome assembly GCF_922984935.1 of Meles meles. Taxonomy (NCBI): domain Eukaryota; kingdom Metazoa; phylum Chordata; class Mammalia; order Carnivora; family Mustelidae; genus Meles; species Meles meles. The sequence continues at coordinate 100,644,353 of NC_060068.1, forward strand.
ATAACTGTTATCTTGCTATTATAGCTCAAATTGGCATGTTCTTTTCAGTCTTTTATATGCAGATTTTTAAACAGCCATAATTACGGTATAAGTACAATTTCATGTCTTGCTCTTTTCAAGTAATATTATATCACAAATGCCTACCACAGCAACTATAGAAACCACAAAGCCAACATTTTAATGACCACATAATATTTCGTTCAGTTGTCGTAAAATAACTGATTGCCCTGTTTCTTTAGGATTGAGCATTGAAGTTGTTTCCAGGCTTCCCATTAGCAGTGAGACCATGTGAAACATCTTTAAACATGGGATCTTTCATATTTTGTGTCAACACCTTAGAAAAGATGCCCTGAAGTACTGTTACCAAGATGTAACTGTTGTCGTGATTCTTTGTCTTAGTGAATAGGAGGCTTCAGTGTGGGTCTCAGCACCTGGCCCATAGTCCGTGCTCAGTCAGTAGTTATTCAGTTAGTGAACACGTGTGCATGTTACTGGATGATTTTTCCAAATGTATGAAGACTTCATGTTTCTATCCTAGTTTTTTTTTTTTTTTTAAGATTTTATTTATTTATATGTCAGAGAGAGAGATCAAGATATCCAGCACAAGCAGGGAGAGTAGCAGGCAGAGGCAGAAGCCGGTACCCTGCTGAGCAAGGAGCCCGATGTGGGACTCCATCCCAGGACCCTGGGATCATGACCGAGCCAAAGGCAGACACTTAACCGACTGAGCCACCAGGCATCCCTCTATCCTAGTTTTTTAAAAGATTATTTATTAGGGAGTGAAAGAGTGTGAATGGGCGGTGTAGGGGAGGGACTGGGGGAGAGGAGCGAGCAGACTCCCCACTAAGCAGGGAGCCCAACACGGGACTTGATTGATCCCAGGACCCTGAGATCATGACCTGAGCTGAAGGCAGACACTACACCAAGTGAGCCACTCAGGCACCCCTGTTTCTAGCTTACTTTATTTATTTATTAAATTATTTATTAATAATTCACTAAAATAGTCTTAAAAGCAGTGAAAGAAAGGTAGTAACAGGTCGTATTTGTTGAGCACTTCCTTTGCCCCAGGCATCACCCTCAGTACTTACCTGTGTTAAACCTCCTTCAGTTTGCTTAACACTGCTCTGCAGTAAGGACTGTTTATGACCATTTTACAGATGAGGAGACGGGGTGAGTCGACTTGCGCCAAACCACACGGGTGCTGAGTGGTAGAACCCGTGTTCACGTGAGCCAGTCAGACCGTTGGTCTCTGTACTTGATGACCAGGCTACAGAGCCCTGCTGCTTCACTTTACCAGCAGCTCACCCTCTTCCACGTCCGCTGGTCTAACAAATGACCTCCAGGGAACCTCAGTTTCTTGGCCAGATTCCAAAGGAAGTGTGAATCAGGTGTCTCTGAGCCTGGAGGGTTTTGCTTTAGTCTCGGAAGGAGAGCCAGAATCGCTTACAGGGGCCCGTTCTTTAGAAGGAGTCCCACGTTTGCAGTTCGCCAAGTGGAGGATGTGCAAATCTATTTTTTCTTTTTTTATAAACCTAAGCTTTTTTTTTTTTTTTATTGAAGGGAAGAATTTTATTACACTGTTAAACATTCAAGGTGGCTGGTAGATTTAGAACATCATGCATGTGGGAGTTACTAATTCATGGAGGAATATCTGGGACCAAACAATACGAAGGATAAGATCCTGGGGATTAACCAGTAATGCTTCCATTTAGTTAGCAATTGAAATACAGCAATTTTTAAAGAGTATCAACTATGTTATTACAACCATTTCTTCACTCTCTCTTTCCCCTTATCAGTTTATTGTCTGATAATAATGGCAATAATGGGGATAATGGCTGGGGATTTTAAAGGATATTTGCATCTGTGAACTCGGCATGGTATTTTTTTCCCCTTTGCAAATAAATGAGCCTTAAAAAAGAGCAGGGGCTGTTATTTGCATGTAGTGATTTTAGGTTTTAGTTGTTTATTTGTAGCTTTTGTTCTGGTTGTTTGTGTTCGTTTGTAATATTAAATGCTTGTATTTGCCACGGACGTCATGGTTCTGCCGTTGGACAGGTAATGTGAAGGATGGGGGAGTGAAGGTGAGGTCTCTTATTTCTATAGCTAATGATCATGATGGCCCTCTGGCTCAAAGCTGTAACCTCAGACCATGTTCAACCTCCCTGGAGTTTTATCCCCAAGAAATGATAAAAGGCTTTTTGTGGGAAGTAACAGCCTCACTAGTTAGTTGGCTTTTGATAAAACCGAGGAATTCTAATTGGCAGATATTGGGTCAAAATAGAAATGTTTCCTGTGCACGTGCCTGTCTTCCAGCTTCTTCCTGGTGCATGAGAGAGCTTCACTTGGTATCAACAGAAAACGAAGTGCATTTGGAGATGAGGTGAGGTGCTCTTATCCTCAGGCCAGTTTCAAGAATTACCTGTGGGGGCGCCTGGGTGGCTCAGTGGGTTACAAGCCCCGCATCGGGCTCTCTGCTCGGCGGGGAGCCTGCTTCCTCCTCTCTCTCTGCCTGCCTCTCTGCCTACTTGTGATCTCTCTCTGTCTGTCAAATAAATAAATAAAATCTTTAAAAAAAAAAAAAAAAAGAATTACCTGTGGCTTGGTCATCTTAGCCTGCCTCCCTAAGTGGATAAATTAAAATCATTCACATGTACACGGAAATAACTTTGAGATGGCAGCAAGGGACTGTGCCTAAGGCAACATGTCATTTTTTGGTGATGTGAGAAGAGAACCTTGCAGATGTACTTTTTGAAGGAGGTGGTGTATTGTGGGCTTAGTCACAGAAACCTGGGTGTGAATCTGGATTCTGCACTTTCATTGCTGGGTGCTATTGGTCAAGTTTCTGAGCCTCTCTAAGCCTCATTTTCTTCACGTCACTGACTCGTACATCGAGTGTGAGAATTAAATCAGATCAACGTATAATGTGCTTGGCACACCCTAGTAGGGCTGTAGCCTTTGTATAAACAGTTCTTTCCTGTGACCTGAATTCTAGTTCTGTTCCTTTTGCTGAAGACCTTGTGAGCTAGAGAAAGCTGGTTTACCCTGCGGGGCTCAGTGTTGTCAAATATAAGTTTCAGTAATTCTTAGAGGTGATGTGAAGATCAAGTAAAATGTACCAGGAAAAATCTGATCCAGGCATGAGGTGAGCCCATGTGGACACTTCCTGTGGGTCACTGACCATCCACTGAACGGGGGATGCCTGGTTGTGGGAGTCCTGTTGTGAGGGGCCCATAGACAGATTTGGGTCTGCTAAGAAATCAGTAGCCGCTTTTCAGGCCCCAGGGAGAATGGGCAGGAATGCCTAATAAAAGGCTGTCATGTGTCAGGAGCTTTATATGTCGCTTCCGCAACCCTCACAGCAACCCCACAAGGAAATACGCTTCCTCACTTCCTTCCGCCCATTGTATGGGTCTGGAAACAAAGAGGTAAATAAATACTCATTGTGGAAAGAGTTGGAGAAATCCAGGTTTAAATTTCAGGTTGGTCACGTAACTTGCTCTGTGACCCCAAGCAAGTTACTGTCATTACGGCCCAATTTCCTTACCTGGAAATGGTGAGGGTGAACGTGTCTTGCTGTGGGGAGCGTTGAGAGGATTAACTGAGATAATGTCACTCAGCTTACTCAGGTCGCTGGCAGGTAGTTAGCCCACTATCCTCAGTATTGGTGAGAGTTGTTGTGATGGATTTTTGACTGAAATATGGCTTTGGAAAATTATATTTTCTCCAAAGGACACACGAGATTTGAAGACAGCAGGCTGGCCTCACATGTAAAGAAAACTGTTGACGTATGGAAGTTAATGTGAATGTGGGTGAAGAGAAGGGGAGAGGTCAAAGATAAGAGAAGAATTATCTGGGCATCTCGTGGCTTTATTGTTAGAGACAACAAGCGTGCTGGTAATCATTTTATCTCTCAGAACGGGGAAGAAGCAAGGCAGAATTATGACTGCGCTTAAATTTGATGAATAGTGAATAAATGCCAGTAAAGAGAATTGACAGGAGCCCTGTTGTGTTTCAGTTTGTTTGAAGAGTTGGTACTAGACCCCTTCAGTGTGCCAGCCACTGAAGCAGTGCCACCTGAGCGTCGGGAAGACTGTCTTGTAATGAGGACTGACAGATGGAATAGGGGTAGAAAGCCCCTCCTTAGTGGAGGTTTCCAAGCAGGTAACGAAGATCATTTGTCAGAAATGTCACGGATGGCATGTGGCACTAGGTAGGAGGCTGGTCTGTTGATTAGTCCGTGGTGAGAAAGCCATATAGCCCAAGTTAGGAAAAATAAAATTATGTGGAGTTTGTTTTAAAAAAATTGAAATGAAAATAGACTAATGGGGTTACATTAGAGGGTTGGGGAAGGAACTTCATAAAATAGGCAAACACCAGTGCCTGAGTGCCTTTTAGCCACTAAGATGTTCATGCCAGGTCAGAGTTTGAGAACTGGCAAGATGGAAACGGCTTGGTCCTCTTTCATCTTGATACTTGATCCTGGGATACCTTTCTAAGTCAGGTGGGCCACCTTCGGTTCCTTGAAAAGACTTTCATCTCTGGACTAGGTGATACAGTGTCTTTTCCAGGTTTTAGATTTTATTATTTGGGGGTATATTCTTTTCCATAACCAACTGTGAGATTAAACATTCTCTTTAAGGAGAGAGGGAGTTTTATCATGTGATGCACAGACAACTGAATTATTATATCTGTTCATGTTCTGCAGTTACACCTAAAGATTTTTGGGTTACTTATCAAAATAAAAATGAATCTTACTCAAGAGTTTATTAGCTACTACGGGAAAATTATATTGAGGTCATACATTCTATCAGATATGCCTACTTGAAAAGCATTGTATTTAAAATAATTTGTAGAGGTGATTAAATATTGATTCATATATTAAGAATCATGCGATTTAGTTTGGGAGCAGGGCTACAGTGTCTGATTTATTTATCCGGCTTTTTGAACATAGTAAATAGGGAAGGGAAGAACAAGCCCCTGCCGTGTACCCAGCGTTATAATAGGCGTTTTCACATATGCAGTCTCATTTATGCCTGCCGCCCCCTTGTGCTGAAACATCCTGGAGCCTGGACTCGCAATCCTGATTGCTTTGGGTCAAATCAGGACTCAGCTTCTTAGTTATTGTGTGACTTTGGTCCGGATGCTTAATTTTTCTGAACCTCAGATCTCATCCCCCCACAACAAAAGGATAATTCTCTAAGGCAGATAGGAGAATAAGGTACGCCAGTGGAGGTAAAGCACTCAGCACAGTGCTTGGCATACAGTATGTGCCACTGATTTTGACTATTAGTATTGCTTGGCGTTATCCCAGTTTTAATGGATGAGGAAGACCTAAAGACCTAAGGAATTAACCTACATCAGATTGAAGATGCGTTATTGGGCAAAAGATGTCTTCCTGGAGAAGCTTTGAGCAGTGTTTCTGTTACTTTTTTTTTTTTTTAAAGATTTGACACAGAGAGATAGAGAGATCACAAGTAGGCAGAGAGAGAGAGAGAGAGAGAGAGGAGGAAGCAGGCTCCCTGCTAAGCAGAGAGCCCGATGCGGGGCTCGATCCCAGGACGCTGAGATCATGATCTGAGCCAAAGGCAGAGACTTTAACCCACTGAGCCACCCAGGCACCCCATTTTCTGTTACCTTTAATGAAAACACTAGATGTGGATTTGGCCCTTTCCCCCCCCACAGATGATGCCCCCTGGCCACGTGTTTCTCCCATCTCCTGGAGTTTACTTTCTGTTGGGGAAGGGGATGGCTGACAGTACAAAATATTTGAAAAAGCATAGTCATTTCCTTTGGTGACAAGTGCTATAAAGAGGAGTAGGACCCAGCTGTGTGATCCAGGCTGTGGCCAGGCTGTTTCAGGTAGGGCTGTCGGGAGTGTCTGAGGAGGTGCTCGCTGAGTTGAGACCTCAGTATGGCAAGGAGGTAGCCGGCCACTGGTAGATTCGGGGATGTTCCTGCTGGAGGGAGCAGCGTGTGGAAGAGAAAGGAGCTGCGCATGTTGCCTGAATGGGAAGCCAGCCTGTGTCTGTGCAGGGCCCTGAGCCGTGTGGGAAAATCCCTGGAGCCATGATAGTGAGTGTGTGTATTATGAGAGCAGTGGAACACTCTGGAAGGGTTTAAGCAGGGAGTGACAGATTCTCGTCCTTCTTTTAGTCATACTGATACTCTACACAGAGGAAATGAAAAGATGTGAAGAAAGTTTTGTGTAAACCAACTGAATGAAAGAAAAAAAAAACAGAAAAAGAAGTGAGGTCACCTTGATGTAAATTCTTTTTTTTTTTAAGATTTTATTTATTAGAGAGAGTGTACACAAGCAGGAGGGAGGGACTGAGGGAGAGGGAGAAGTAGACTCCCACTGAGCAGGTTGCCCAGTGCAGGGCTCCATCCCAGGACCTCAGCATCGTGACCCGAGCAGAAGGCAGACGCTTAACTGCTTAACCTGCTTAACTGACTGAGCCACCCAGGTGCCCCGATTAAATGTTTTTATTGAAGGGTGAGTGGTTTTATAAGGAGAATTTAAGCATTTGAATTTATTGCCCTTTGTGAACCGCTCGTGGCTAATCCAGATTCTTTGGGACCCATTTTAGGTCCTGTCTCTGCTGCCAAATTCTTTTCACATCATTCATTCCCACTTTTTTTCTCCATTTCCATTCTTTATTCTTAACTTGTTTTGTTCTTTCACATCATCTGGGCTGCCCTTGTTATCCTGGCATTTTCGACTGCCCTTTGAAGAAGGCTAACCACTGGGCAGAAAGCTACTGTAAGGCTAAAACTCAGCCTCTTTCAGCCTGGCATTGGAAAGTAATCAGTGTGTCAGTCTTGTAATCCATCGACATCACGTACCTTTTGTGTGCCAAATTCTGCACCCGTCTTTTATCGGTGTGATAATTAAGTGAGCAGTTCTTGTTTTGTTAAGAGCGCCCCATAGATGTGTCTTTTGAAAACTGCTTTCGAAGTTTGCCAATTTTTTTTTAGATTTATTTATTTATTTATTTGACAGACAGAGATCACAAGTAGGCAGAGAGGCAGGCAGAGAGAGAGGAAGGGAAGCAGGCTCCCTGCTGAGCAGAGAGCCTGATGTGGGGCTCCATCCCAGGACCCTGGGATCATGACCTGAGCCGAAGGCAGAGGCTTTAACTCACCGAGCCACCCAGGCGCCCCTAGAAGTTTGCCATTTTTACAGGGTCTGGTATCACTGTCTGTGGGACCTCCTAGGTCAGTCAGGGCTTAAGGAAGCATCCATCGGAGAAGAGAATAAATATTACACTGTCTGGATCAAGCGGCCTGTAGTTCCATTTTTTTCCAACTCCCCCTTAAGACAAGCCTTTTGTTTCCCACAATAATCAGCTATTTCTCAGAGACTGTTAGCATGGGGGAATCTCTGAAGTGTTTTCAATCCATGAGGCTCTGGGACACCTTGGCCGGCACAGTGTTGTATTAGGGAAATGAGACCGTGAGAGGCCTCACTTATCTGTACATTGGCAAATAGAGAAAGATAGCCTTGTAATAGAAAAAATCTCAGAGGGGAGAGGAGTAATAAAATCAAGCTGGTTTATGGTTTGTCAGTCCAAAAAGCTTTTAAGCCATATCTATAAAGGTGGATTCACTTAATGTTTGCTCTGCATTTCAGGCATCATTGTGTGATAAGTGGTGTAAATTTAGCCTCTTTAAGGCTGATCTCCTAGGGGTTGAGTTTTAAGCATTGGAACTTTATTTGAAAGGACTCTATCGATTAGGCTTTATTTGGTCCCTCCATACTGTAGAGAGGCACTAAGTAATGGTTTGGCCTCCCTGTTAGGTTTTTTTTTTTTTTCTTTCTTAATTCACTTGATAGGTCTCTCTCTGCCCCTGTTCTTCACCTTCTATTTCTAACTGTTCTCCTTAAAAAGACTAAAGTGGTATGAGAGAGGGGGGCAAAAGGGAAAGAAAAATCAGCTGTCACATTGTGAACATAATTGATTCAATAAATAACGTCTTTCAATTCCCAAGGCAAACCTCAAAGTCTTCACTTATGTCAATTAGTGTTCAGCTTGGTAAGTGGTGGCATTCTTAATTTGGACGGATGGGGAGAGTTCACCAGTGCTCACTTCCTAAGGAGGGAGTGTGCTTTCCTGTTTTTAAAGACATACCACCAGATTTATGCAAAGAGAAGGTTGCAATGGAATCAACGTGTCCATTTTTATTCTTCCTGAAAATAGAAGGAAGGCATTTAATTATTGTTCAAGGTTTGGTTGAAACAAACAGATGGGACCAAGGGGAATGGAAACTACTAGACTGTAAGCTCCATGTGGGCAGGGGCTGTGTCTTGTTTGTTCACCCTTTAATCTCTAGTGCACACAGTAGGTGCATCATATTTATTGAGTGAATCTGTTAATGAGTGAATAAGAGCAGAAGTGAACGGTTAAATCTTAGGGAAAGTGTTAGATTAAATTTCGTTGCACTGGTGGTTTCGTCCCCACTCTCCTTCTTACCCCCTAAGTCTTTGCAAGGACAGTAGCTCTAAGAGGACCAGAGGGCAGCATGTACTGTTATCTTCCAAAATGCACTCTCAGACTGGCAGGGCTGGGAGGGATCTTTGAGGTGGTGTCAGGCTGCCATTCACAGATTCTAGTAAATGAGCTAGTTTGGCTTCAGAACCACGTGAGGTATATTACAAATCTGCAGGTTCCAGGCCCCAGCCCTAGAAATGCTGACGGTGTGGGTCTTAGCAGGGCGTGGGGATCCGCAGGTACATCTGTGGGTTCCCCTCCCAGTTCTGGTGTGCAGCTGCACTACCCCTCTGGCCTGGCTGTCCTCTCTGCTCTCCAATCTTAGTTACTCCTTGGTAAAAAGTGACTCAGCTAAAAACCCCCAGAATAACTTGGCAGTACTGTGACCAGAACCCAGGTCTCGTGACTCTGACAGCAGTGCTCCTAGTCTTAAAGTTTGCAGCTATAGTTCCCCCCAAGTCTGTGCTGGTCAGCATTTTGTCAGAATCCTTTAACTGATACTTCTTCCATGTAGGATGGGGCAGTATTGGTGGCGATGGCTAGCCGCAATCTGAAGGAGCATCTAAAACCTCAAGGATATGTTACATTTTGTTTGGTGTACTTTGGCACTAAATATATTTTATGGTCTTCTCTAGAGGCTCACCTGCTTGCTGTGTCACCGAATAAACCCTTAGTAGGAAGCTCTAGACTTTCTCTTGAAGCTCCCTCAGTGTTTCCCAGATCTGCCTGATCACGGGAATCCCCTGGGTGCTGACTAATGGTGCACAACTCTGAGGCCTGCTTGAGTCCTGTTAAATCAAAGTCTTCCTGTGTGTGGTCCCAGGATTTGTGTTTGAGGTTAGCTTAGATCGTTCCTGTTCCCTGTAGACTGCTTTCTAGTCCCTGAGAACGGTGTCTCCCTTTCCCAGATCCCAGATCCCCCCACATCCATATCGGACTTCCGTAAAACTCTCGTTCATAATTACATCATCATGTTGTCTTTCTCTGTGAAGGTTTGTCCCCTGGTCTGCAGAACTTGTTCTTGAATGAGGAAAGAGGGAGTATCTGCTTTTCTCTTTCCTCCAGGGCAGACTTTGACTGGCAAGGTGGGTGCATGGAAGGTCGGGATGTGTAGTCATGGAGGGAGCTTGTGAGAAGGGTCAGGGAACCTCTGAAGCCAGAATAGAATGGCTCTGTTCTTTCCCTGCATTATTACTCAACAGATACATGATTTGGGGGAAATTGTTTAAATCTCTTGGAGTTACTGTTTCCTCATCTGTAAAATGGGAATAAGAATAGTACTTGTTCAGGGGTTTTTATCAAACCACGTGTTCCAGGCTGACTCTTGGGACACAGACTCAGAGATGGAGACTTTGGTGCAGAGGGTGACTGGAGAGAGCCTCTGGGAACAGCCTTTGCAAGGGAGCGGCGGAAACAGGTTTCAGGCAGGAGGGGCTTTAAACTAGGTAGTGTTACCGTGAAGGTTTCACCTGATTCCATGAGGACCTCCAGACGTGGGGTGTCCTTCCCAATTGTCTGGAGTTGAGGGAAGGGGCCAGGGTCTATAGACCTCTCTATCTACCAGTCCTTGGATGTGGGCTGCCCCGGGAGAGGGGTTGACGACCTCAGATAAGGCAGCTTACCTTTGGGTGAGGGTGGCTGTGCCTCCAGTGCTGGCAGGTGGGGAAGGGGTGCCCAGGTGCTGGAGGGGTCTCCATGGTGCACCCTGCACCCACTGCCCAGGACCATGCTCACGAAAACCTGGGCAGCCAGCGTAGCGCGTTTGTAAGTGCTCGATGAACACTTGTTATTGCCGTTATGATTCAGCTCTGGCATGCCAGTGAGCGGGCCACTTTCAAGAAGTGACTTACCTTCTCTTCTCCTGTTTTCTTACATTTAAGATGGAGATTCTAAACCCCTGTACCTGTTTCCCTTGATTAATTCTGAGCCCATGTAGAGAAAATGTATGTGACTTTGGTGAGAAAAATATTGCAGAAATATAAAGTGTGACTATGAGCTTACTTTTCTGAAATGAGACTAGGGCCCCGATTTGGATTCCTTGAAGGGAAAGGGTCACGATGAATGTAAAAGTGCTTGTCCCCGAACTGTTCTGATGGTTCTTTCTTCTCTCTCTAGGGAATTAGAATAATGGAGATGCTGCTGAAGGAGCAGTGTGGTGCCCCGTTAGCCGAATAAAGAATCATCAGTGAGTACCAGAAGCATAATCGGGATTATTTACTCCAGCCATGTTTTCATGCTTTTAACCCCTGTATAATGCATCAACCTCCCTGGGCTACTCCCCCGCACACTTCCCAGTTATTGGTGGAGGACACGGCCTCACAGGTGTTTCCTGATCTCTTCAGGACCGTCATTTACTTACTTCTTTGATTTTCGGAGCAGTGTGGTGCCACGTGCTGCATTACAACTGCTTTCAAATTGTTCAAACTGCTCAGCACAATCCAGCATGATTGCGACCCTCAGGGTGCCCTCGATTTGTAGACTGTGGTTGAGGATTAACTGAAGCTTAATTGTATTGTTCTGGGAACAATGAAAGGAGGGGGTTAAAAGCTGTATTTGAGCAGGAAGAGAAATAAGAAAGGGGCATGCTTTGATTGGCCAGTGAAATAAATCTATTTTATTGGCCATAAATCCTTCCAGTGGTTGGGAGAGGCTGCCTGAAATGCCATAGAGAAGGATTCTGACATCTCGAGGACACTCTCCGGTCTGGGGGAGGGTGCCGTGCGTAGAGGCTGGTGGATCGGCACTTGCCACATCTAGTTGACGACAAACACTGTTGAGGTCTCAGGGAAGCAGGTTTAGAATCACTTAATTTTTTTTTCCCTTAAGTTTTTATTGTCTACGTGAAGAATGGTGTCCATAATGGAAAGGGCAGAACAACATTATTTTAGAGAGAACCAGAGCCTAAAATAAATGATTGTAATGGATTTGCTTCTGACCAAATCTATTGGTCTTGGATTTTTAACACGTGAGAAGATAAAACCTTGGAGTAAAGCAAACATTGTCATGGGTAATTCATCATGACCTCAGATTTCCTTATGTTGGCTTACTATAGTATACATGGTTTCGTATAAGCAACCTTAGACTCTACTTGTGATACACAATAAAGTGTGAGGACAGTTTACCAAAGAAGAAGCAAAATGAACATTTATATACAAGTTCTTCGACATTGAATGCATGCCAGCCTGGCCCGTGAATGGATTTATTCATGACAGGACGCTAAGTAAGATAATTTCATTTAGCACAAGCATAGCACATGGCAGGTTCTCAGAAATACTGAAATGCAATCTAAAAATGCTGTGTTTCATCGCTTCTCGGCCTTTTGGCCAAGATCAAGTGTAATACTTGTTCTTAATCAGTTTAATATCTGATACGTCCTCTATCCGAGGACATTATATTAAATGGATTTTTGGAATTAGGAGATGGAATGGGAGTTGCTCCGTCCACTCCACGCATCTACTTGGTATTGCAGTACTTCCAGGAATGGTGCAGCCCCCTGGGGGGAATTAACTGTTGTACCAAAAAAAGAACTTAAAAAAAAAACTGCTGTGTTCCTACATCTATTCTGTTCTTTGAAAAAAAAATTTTGAGGCGTTTTTATGAGACTCACCAAGTAGCTCTAGAGTTCATGCACTTGAGCATGGATCCCATCTTACTCTGAAGGGTGAGGTCTTAGGTCAGCTCCAAGTTAAATGAGAGAATGTGATGGGACTCCATTTAGAAGTATACATTGATTTTCAAACTTCAAATTAATGATTTGGAACGTCCCTGAATATCACAATCATCTGGAGGATTTGTTCAATGTAGATTGGTGGGCCCCCCATCAGAGTCGCTGAGTCAGTAGGTCTGGGGTGCTGTCCGAGGATTTGTATTTCCAGCAGGTTCCCAGGTGATGGTGATGCTGCTGGTGGTCCAGGGCCCACAGTTTGAGAACAGTTGCTTTAAATGAGGTCTTGTCCCTGAGTGAAGACAGATAAAATACAAGGGCCCTGAGGAAGCTAATAGCTGGGGTTTTCAAATTGTCGTGTATTTTATTGCCTTCAGATTAATCAGAGGAATGATTTTCTTGTGTGGCTTTTCCCTGATTTTAGCATCTCAGCCACATCCTGTTTAACTTCTTTTTTCCTGCTTATATGGTGACATGCTCCACCTTGGAAGAAAGACAACTGAAAAGAACAGAGATGACACTCACACCAACTTGTGTTTTGGTTAAGTGAAATGAGAAAGTTCAGCAAGCCTCACCTGTTGTCATAAATTACTGATGTTCTTGGGCGTTCTGTTTGTTTTGTTTTTACTGTAGTTGAAAGCTAAGCCATGAACTTGGGGCCTTGCATTGTTTCTAAAAGCAACTGACCCTCCTCTTTCAGGTGAAGTGGTCGAGGTGTGGGGACACCAGGAGTGTAATGTGGGACAGTTGTTTTCAGGGCATATAATGCAACAGAGGTTTTGAAGGAGTTACATAATTCAAGCTCTCTTAATTTATGACCCAGGGAGGCAAATGTGAAGTAAAGGATGTATATAGATACATTTATATATACCCTTACATCATAAATCTAATCCAGATTAGAGCCTGTTGCTGAGGCTTTACGCATTTTGTCAATATCCACTTTATTGAAATATTATTTATGTACCATTAAATTGACCAATTTTTAAGTGTACAGTTTGGTGAGTTTTGACAAATACATAGTTATGTAAGCATCGTACCAAAGATGATACAGAACATTTTACAGCTTTGTTGTTGCTGCCGTGTTTTTGCCAGCTCATTGCTTCCCTTTTTTTTCTTGGCTATTATTACATAGTTTTTTGCAAGCTTGAAATATGCCTGTTTTAGTGGAACTTCTTTTCTCAAAATTGGCTCCATGGAAAATGGAAGAGTGGTTGTTTTTATGAGCAATTAAATGTCACCTTTAAAGGAGGGGGGTAGCTATCGGGTCTAAGGCTGTAGAGGAAGGGTCAGTCAGTTTTTGCCCTCAGGCCAAATCCAACCCGCTATCTGCTTTTGTAAATAAAGTTTTATTGGAACACAGCTATGTCACTGGCTTCGTTATGGCTACGACACTGGAGCAAATAGCTGTGACAGAGAACTCCCCTCCCACAAGGTTTAAAACAGTCCTGTCTGGTCCTTTACAGAAAAGCTTTACTGTCCCATACGCTTGAGCTTGCCCCCTCCTAAGTTATGATCAAGGAGCCTTGTGTGTTTGGTTAGCCTTTTTAATATAGTATTTGGCCATATCTTACCTGTATTTCAGAGTTAATAGTGTGATAGTTTATTTTCTCTGTATTAGCTCTAACCTCACCACTCGGATGATTTTATTTTAAGGCCTAAGAAAGCATTGAAATTGTCACAACAATGAAGTTAAAATAGCAACAGTCATATTACCATTGCTTGTGAAGTTCCAGTGCACGTGCATAAGGGAGTAGAAAAGTCAGCGTTTTGTTAATCAGATAAAGTAGCCCTGCCATGTGGCTGGACTCTAGGTGCTGTGTATAGTGGACTCAATTTCCCACTTTGGGAATTTTGTAGTTCTTAATTTAAAAACAAAAAAAAAAAAAGAAAAGAAAACCATTCTGTGGGATTTGGATGAGTGTGCGTCTCTCTGGCCTGTGTATCTTCGTGGGCATTTGAAAATTAGAAAGCTTATTAGAAGGTGATTTTGTCATGAGCCAAAATGGAGGTGCATAAGTCTCACTAACCAGTATGCTTGTGGTGTTGTTGTTGACATGTCCATTTGATAGATGTTTGATTTCCTGTCATTTCTGAATAAAACCGATAGCCCTGACATGTGTTTGTTCTTGCCGCTGGCAGCCAGGAGACTGGGCTTGCTGAGGTTTGACAACACAGCAGAGTTCTTTCACACTGGAATGGTTAAGCCTTCAGTTTTAGCTCTGTCTTAACTCCCTTTGGACCAGCTCCTCTGGGTCACCGGACTTAATAAAATAAGGCGCTAGCTTTGTTCGAAGATCATTAAGAGGCAGAAATGGCAGTTTCTTCAAGAATTATCCATAGTGATAGCATTCAAGTGACTCATTTTAAGAGTTGCTTCAGAAAAGAGGCAAGTAAGTATTGATTGGCGAGGCATGTTTATTAGGTGATAAAGCCTGTTTTTCTCTTGCAGGGGACCTGTGTTGTGCTACTTTTGCTCGAGAATCACTTCTTGGCCAGAACCCATCACTGATGCAGTTTTCCAAAAACAGGCTTAAGGAGACAGTGTCAGCAGCTTAAAGAAGAGGAGACCTTCCTGCCAGGGTGTGAAGCTCTTGGACATGAGACCGTCTAGGTGGATTTTTATGGCACAGTGTCTTTATGATTTACAAATAAAGGAAAAAACCCATAGAAGGTGACGTCTGCCCTTCTTCAGGATGTCCTGCTGATTGCCTGGTGATGGTATCAGGGACGCCAAGGACAGGCCAGAGGCCTGGCAAGTGGCACTTTTGCCCGTGTTTATCAGCATCATTGCTCATAGGATGCAGGAGAAGATTTTGGGACAGATAAAGGAGTTGAAGCTGATACCTGATGCTTAGGTGGCCTACAACAGAAAAGAATGTACCAGGCCTGTGTTGAAGCTAAGCCATATTTAGAGTAATGTTCTACCATAAATACTACCTAAGGGCTATCAGTATAGCTTCTGTAATGTAACATATCAGCTGTGTGATTTGGTCTTCTGGAAGAACATGGCCCAGAGAGCGGGGAGGCAGGGTATAGCGTTGGCATTGTGAGGGGTGGAGCAGCTTGTTAGCCTCTCTGTGTTTCACTGGCAGGTTGGGAGAACTGGGCGCAGGTGTCTCTGTCTCGTGGTGGTTAAGCATGGAAAGACGGGGGGATAGTTCAGTGCGAAGAGCCCGGGTGTGGGAATCTGAGAGACCTGTGTTTGAGTGCAAATGTTGCCACCCACTAGCTCAGTGATCGATCATGTACTTAATTTCCAATCTTTCTGAAGCTCACTCTTTTTAATTGTACAACGGGTTACAGGATTAACTTCGTGAGATTGTGGGACGGATCTGAGGTCACGTTTATCGAGTGCAGCATGCTGCCTCTTGCCGAGGAGAAGTCTTGTAAACAGAAGTTGTTATTATGCGAAACCATTTAGAAAATGTGCTTTTCAGATGTACTGTAAGGTAGTATCACGGTTTGAAAATTAGGTGACGGTAGTTTGCATTTCCCGTGATTGGAAGCCAAAATATAAATGCACACTACCTAACAGAACACTTGAAGAGAGGCAATAATTTGGAATTTATCTGCTTAAGCTAAAAATTGGGCCATTACTGGGAAGACCAGGGGAAATTGTTCTTTTTTTTTTTTTTTTACTATTTGAAAAATTTTCACTTAGTGCCGTGATGAATTTCAAAGCACTTCTAGAAATTATTTCATATAAGCCTGCCAGTGTGAGTTTCTTCTTACTGTGTGTGAGCTGTTTGTTCTGCTTGAGTTTTGTCCCGTAGGATAATTCTCCTCATTTTTTTCATTCTTCAGGTGTGTTGGAGGGACAAGGAGTGGTAGGAACCAGAACACACTTTGACTTCCTTTTCCAGTTTGTAAATGGCATTTGGTAGGCTTTTGGAATAATAGCCCATTGTGATGGCTAAAGGTGATGTAAATTATCACAAAGGTGAGAGGTTAGAAGTCCCTATTTGGAGTTTGACATTGGAATGAACTGAATGCTTCGTACTCAACAACTGCATCCTCTGAAGGCAGGAGTTCTCAGCCTTGGGTGTTCATTAGAACCACCTGGGGAGTTTTACCCCCCACCCCCCACCCCGTTATGCCCCAGAGCAATACAGCAGAATCTCTGTGGGGGGTGGGGAGACTGTTGGGTGGAACCAGCCTCTCTATTTTTTTTTTTTTTTTTTTAAGATTTTATTTATTTATTTGACAGAGAGAGATCACAGGTAGATAGAGAGGCAGGCAGAGAGAGAGAAAGGGAAGCAGGCTCCCTGCTGAGCAGAGAGCCCGATGCGGGACCCGATCCCAGGACCCGAGATCATGACCTGAGCCGAAGGCAGCAGCTTAACCCACTGAGCCACCCAGGCGCCCCAGCCTCTCTATTTTTTTAAAGCTCCCTGGGTGGTTCTAGTAGGCCACTAGGGATGAGAGCGCTATAGTGAATTCTCGGTGATTTTCAGACATTATCTGATTTCTTTCTCAACACTTCTGAAGTAGAAAAGGATCTTTGTAGCAAGAATTTTTGTTAGAACTAGAGAGAGTGAAGGCTGAATTTTTCCTTAATTGCCTGGAGCTGGGGCGGCCAGTGCAAATGGCTTTGGGCACCTGGCAGGTGATCTGGTGAGTCACGGAGGCAGGTGGCCAGTGGGAGACTAGGGGGACACACACCTGTGTAAAGATGGGCAGCTGCTGCTTGGCTCCCCCACACTGTGGCCGTGTGGCTGGCTTTTCTGGTGATTCCACTTTCCACTTTGGTAGGAAAAGACAGATATTTTTTAAAGAAAAGAATTCTCCCAGTTTTTACAGGTTAGCAGTAACTCAGAACTGTTTAAAACATTGTGCCAGCCCTACAAAATGTGTTTGCTGGTAGTTTTCAGTCTCTGCCTCAAGAGTGGTAAGGCCTAGTTTAAACACCCCAGCCAATTTTTAATAGATTTGCATTTCCCCATTCTGGATGTAAGCTTGAGATGTATTTTCTTCCCATTCCCAAGGAACTCAGTATTTTTTTTTAAAACTCTGCAGGCATCCATTGCTCTGAGCTTCACATATATGGCTTCGAAATCGTAATGCTTTTTTTAAAAAAACTAACGAGAACTTGTTAGAGTTTATTTTTATTGTATGTCAGAATCCTTTTCCTGTGATAAGACTAAGTAGAAATGTCAAAACCAGGAGGAGTACCAGCTTACCAGGCATGTTAGGAGTAAGTGTGGAAAGAGGTTAATTCATAGGCCCAGCCAGTTAGTTGCCTCCTGACTGGGTGGCTGAGCCTACCCTTTATTTTATTTTATTTTTTAAAGTAGGCTTCACACCCAGTGTGGAGCCCAACATGGGGTTTGAACTCACAGCCCTGAGATCAAGATCTGAGCTGAGATCAAGAGTCAGACCCTTAACTGACCGAGCCGCCCCAGTGCCCCTGAGCCTACCCTTCAAGCAGTGATTTTGTAGAGTGATTCCCACACTTCTGCTTGTACCAGAAATTCTCGGGGAGGAGTGCTCAACTGTAGATTCCCAGACTGTCCCCTGGAAATGATGATTCATGAAATTTCATCGGGGGTTGGGGGATCTGTGTTTTAAAGTGAATTCACCAGGAGATTCAGTCGTGCTGTTCCACAGACCTTGTTTTGAGAAACATTGATTTCAGGGGCTGTGTTGTTGCCCTCTGTGTCTCCTAGCATGTAAAAAGGCAGTCATTTGGGTCCACTGATCAATAGAATTGATGGCTCAGGACACAATATAAAGTTCTTAATGCAGAGATAAGCGGACTGAGGC
This sequence comes from Meles meles, assembly GCF_922984935.1. Classification (NCBI taxonomy): domain Eukaryota; kingdom Metazoa; phylum Chordata; class Mammalia; order Carnivora; family Mustelidae; genus Meles; species Meles meles. The sequence continues at coordinate 100,662,269 of NC_060068.1, forward strand.
TATCCGTACGTGATGGTGGTGCTTTTACCACGAAGGGGCTTTTATGGTTTCAATCATATGTGGATAAAAAAAGGTGCTGTATTCTTTTTATATAAATCACTTTGTGTATTTTATAAGCGGTATATGTGTGGTAATGATATCCCATTTGTCAGACATTGGAGGGTACACAGTGCAGACAAGTCAAGGCTGTTTTTGAAGTTATACGTCTTTTTTGCTTTTTTTTGAACCATTGACATTGTAACTCTCAGTATACATTTCCCTGCTTTTGTGAACAATCTACTAAAAATAATGAAAAAAATTTAAGGTCATCCTTTATGTTTTTCATTGTTTCAGGCCCTCTTTGAGTTTGTTAAAGCCCCTCCACCGGACGGCTCTGCCCGTTGAGCTCTAGTGGTTTCTCTAGCCTGCCTATAGGAAACTTCCTTCCGTTCTGTCTGGGGTTGGGAACTCAAGTCCCTGCACACTGTACAGGGCTTTCCTGAGAACAGTAAAACGAACGAACGTTGCTGCATTGACCTAGTGACGGTATTTTGCTATTTTCCTATAACTTCCTGATTGCCCAAGTACACTTGTCAAACCTTTGTTTGACCTCAAGGTTGGTGAGATGTTGCTACAAATGACGTCTTTTGGTCTAGAAGCCAGTGTCTTCCCCAACTGTGTTCATGGTTTTATATGTACAGCTGCATAATGTGAAACGTAAGTAAATTAAATTCAAATGAACATTTCTCAGGCCACGTTTTCGGTGCAGGATAAAAGTCTTTTTGATTCAGTGTTACTGTGATTCGGAGCTGTTCATTAGTTGGATAGCTCTGAAATTCAGTCCTGTGGACATTCTGAAATAAAGGTGTTACAACTGATACTTACGCATGATCGTTAGTTTCTGGCGGTATCACATCACCCCGCAGAGCTTGTGTTTGTCGCTGGTAGTGATGGTCCTCGTCCTTCACAACAGTTCCAGATGCGGGTGTTACACTGACCATATGGTGAGGCGGTGAACTTTCTCCCAGGTGAGTCCCGAGGTAAGTCAGTAAACTTTTTCCCAGAAATAAGCAGAGGCTCCTTTTACTGGGTGATCTGAGGGGGCCATGTACTCATGGGGAAGGGTCCAGGGTGGGCCAAGAGAAAAGAAACGAAGCACCACACAGACAGGCAGCAGCGGGAAGTCACATGACCCCCAGAGAGAGGGAGATGTGGCCGTTGCTTTTTGAGTTGTGGGGCTCAGCTCTGCTTTCTGTACTGTGTTTCCATGAGACTTCATGAGATCCTTTCACTGGTCTGCTTTTCACTTGGATGAATTTGAGTGGCTTGCTGTTCCTTGTTTTCAAAATGCCCTGCCCCAGCTCTGTCGATGCTTTGCTTTTATTAGAGCCGAGTGCCTTTAGGGGTAGAATCCTTGGTTCAGCCAGCATTTATGGAGCACCTACTGTGTTCAGGAAAAAGAGAGCCTTTATCTTCTGTCTGGACTTGATCCAGGGGTTTCTGGGAGGCCTGCACTGACATTCTACAGACAGATCGCTGTGGTGGGCACCAGTTGATGGACCTCCTGAATAAATCAAACAATATTTGCTCATTTAAAGGATGCCGAAAAAAAAAACAGCCCAGGACATGCAGCGAAGAGATCAAACACATAAATATATAGCTTGGTGGCCCTGAAGCCTCACTGGCAGATTGCATGGTTGTGGATGATCCTGCCTGAGTTAGAGGCACACATCGTACCTTTTGAAAGGTAACCAGTTCTCTCTAGGGTGGGCCTTATAGGTAGAAGAGTGGAGCTGCCCTGCATGAGACCACCTCCTCATCTGAGCCACATAGCATATCCCCACTGCATAGTGCTTGCCGGGTACAGGATATTCAGGCATAAACACCTTCTACTTTAAGACTGTTCTATCACAGCTTGCTCCAAGGGCATTCCTGGATTCACGGCTGCAGGGCAGTAGTTCCCTGATGTATGGGTGGGGCATGCTAACTAGTGTGGATTAATCCTGTGAACTCCAGAGAACCTTCACACAAGCATTGGAGAGACTGGGGTAGGTAGAGAGGTGGAATCCTGACAATGACAAGCCCAGTGCAATGGGGGCTAGGAATAGAAATTATATTAACTTATTGTAACAATTTCTAGAAATGTACAAATAGCAATATTTAAAATTTTAAATGCAGTATTTCTTGCATACCTTGATGGCCGATCGTAACCCCTTGGGTAGCTTTAACACACACTGATGCTTTTGTCCCAGCCCCAGAGATTCTAGGTGGTGGCCCTGGCATCAGGATAGTGTAAAGCTCCCCAGCTGATCCGGAAGCCATGGGTGGAAATTCCTACCACCTTCAGAAATAATGTCTGTTTTTCCCTAAGTGGGAACCCTTACGTAGCTAGCTGGAAGAAGGAGTTGGCAATATGAGACCTTCCCCTTGCCCTACTCCTTCTGGTGAATTTTGCCTCTAGGCCTTCCGAAAAATGTAATTTACTGTCCAAGAAAAAAGTGCTCTGGTGTCTCTTAAATACTAGTGGAAGAAAAGCGATCCTAAAAATACTCTACTGTGCTCACTTGGCTTTGTTATGATCAAAAGTTTGAGTTGCATTTGTTGGAACAGAATCCAGTGCAGAAGAAGGCTGCTGTAGTAACTCAAGACCCTTGCTTGTCTCGAAGGGTTAACCTGTGAGCTTGCACTGCTGGACCCTAGGAGGCAGTTCTCCAAGCTGTGGCCCAGCCTGCTGTGCAGGAGGCGCCAGGCAGAAAACAGCAGCCCCCATCCTGGTAAATTAAACTCCATGGAGCTATTCGCCAGCCTTCTCGGAGAAGGTTACAGCCATTTCGTGCCTGCCATCTGTTAGGCTGCTGATGGAATCATTCCTTCTTTGTGTTGGTGCCAGGCTGAACTTTTAGATCCGATGATGGAGAAAATATGAACTATTCACTTGTATGTTTTTGTTTTCTTATTGTGAGTTTAGATGTCCCCCTGAATTCACAGGTCCATCAATTGCACCAACTTGGAAATGACCGTGTTGTCGATTTTCTTTAGAGGTTTAGGGGAAATTACTTTCCAGACTGAAGCTTCTGTTGTTTGTGTTTAGGGATGTAATCATTAATCTCTTCAAAACCAAAGTCATTCTTGCCAATCTGTCAAAAACAAAATTTTTTTTCCCCTAGTCTCCAGGACAGGAGGCTTATGTAAAGTGCCTAGAAAGAATTTAACAAATGAATTACCCCAGAATCCAGTCTTTGTCACTGGAAACAGGGTATGGGGCCAGGAGAGGGAGAGAGAAAGGGAGAAAACATATTGAGGTTATACCTGTCATTGAGTAGGTTAGGGTGACCGTGAGGAAACCTAGGGTGACCGCTTGAGCCTCAGCTCATGTCTTCATTTCTCTGTATATATTCATAGACACAGAGAAGTTTATTGCAGCTTTCTCCTGGTCTTCATGATTGGATCTAAAGACTTTGGAAAACTTGGAGGCACATTTGAGACACTACATGGCTACAGTTTTTAATTACAGTTTTAAATTGGATTAAACGAAGCATCAGATTACAGTTGGAACTATTCCAGTATGGAAAGTAGTCTTTTTGTATGTGCGAAGTCAGAAGCTAGCTTTATAACTTGTTTCCTTAGGTGTTAATTGTTCTGTCAAGTGCTATGAGAACTATTTCTCCTGGAAAAAATAAGTGCTAACAATGTTTTGGGGCCTTACTAAGGCAAGGATTTTGCAGAGAAGAATTGGGGAAGAGTAGAGGGTCAGGCAGGCATTTATTTCCCCCTGATCCGCTTCAGAAACTTCTACCTGAGGAGTGGCACCTCCAGTTTCCAAAACAGTATTTGTACCCTTGGGAATATATAGTCATCTCCATGAGGGATGGATGAAGCCATTTACCATGAAGGTATAATGAGCAGAATGCTCCTCTTAAAGCATTCCTTTTTCTCAAAGATTTGTGGGAAACCTTGTTTTTGTATTAAACGTGTAACTTTGTAGACTGTAGGATTGGAATGGAACCTTAATTTAGGAAAAAGCAGAAGCCCTCAAGTCCTTTTGCTTGGAGCGCTGCTTAGCATGCTGCCTAGAACATGGCAGGTGTGATAGGAGGTTGAATCTGTTGAAAATACCAAGAGTGCCCATCACCCATCCTTTAGCCTACTGCAAACACTTGGCAGGTAGCCAAAGGTTCCAGGGCCCTCTTCTGCTAGTGGGAGTCAGGTTCCTCTCTGGAAAAGTTTGGGAGACCCTGATGTAGCCCACCCCCAGTCCCCAGAACTCCCAGAATTTCCATGTCCCTCAGAGGCAGCCTTGCATCCCAGCAGCATGGCCCTCCCCTGCCAATATCTTGTGATACAAAATGGGGCAAATATCTTGTAAACTTGGGTGGGCCTTGCCATCAGGGGCATCACGGATTATTTTGAGGGTTAAGTTAATGCACGAGTCCTTGGTGTTGAGAAGGAGGTACGTAAGTATGAAGAGAATTTGTTAAAGTTTATTTTTCTCTCATTTATTGGGAGGTAGTCATATTTCTTCTTTGGTTGAGAGAAAACACTAGTTGGGCAAATTTTGCTTGTCAGTATAATGTTTTTGACATACCGTATTTTCCTAAATGGAGGCAGTTCAGATATACCTGTATACTGCAGCTTTTCTAAGCACTCTGTCTACAGTGCTGGTTAAATAAAATCCATGGGAAGGGGTATAATTAGTTTGGATGGGGTAAAATAACAAACACAAGGAAAAAAATTAATGAAGCGGTGTTTTGATTCTTGATTCTTGTAATTATAGTGGTGCGGCTGGTTCTCCTATAGTGAAGCTTTTAACCATTTCCAATAATAAACCTCTTTTCTGGTTGTATTCTCTCAGATATGTTTTAACTGTCATCTAGATGGAAATTGTATGGCAGTTGCCAACAGGAGTAACCTTTACTTTTGTTTACAAAACACATATTTCTACAGAGAATGCCAACTATGGTAGTATCCCAAGTTTCTTGTTGAAAGAACATGTCCTGGCCAGCTCTGAGTTTCCCTTTGAAAAAGTGAATTTTGACTATCTATTGGGAGATAGATTAGGATTAATGTACAAGAAATCTGAGCATTGATTTGTCCAGATATATCCTAGAAACCTAAATTGGAGTCCTGGTTATGTCATACCTTAGGTGTGTATATAAATTCTCAGGGCTTTGTTTGTTCATATGGGAGGGAGTAATAATAGGGCCCATTTTTTAGGGTTATCCAAAGGATTAAATGAGCTCAAGACATGTAAAAGCTGTTGGAACAGCGCCTGGCACATAGTGAACACTCCAGTCTCTGGAAGAGATTGTGTTGAGTTGGTGTTCTTTCAATGTTTGCTAGAATTCTCCAACAAAACTGCCTAGAGCTTAAGCTTTCTCTTCGAGGGAGATTTTTAATCACAAATATGGTATTTTTTTGGTAAAGATTTTATTTATTTATTTATTTGACAGACAGAGATCATAAGTAGGCAGAGAGAGAGGGAAGCAGGCTCCCTGTGGAGCAGAGAGCCCGATGTGGGGCTTGATCCCAGGACCCTGGGAATCATGACCTGAGCTGAAGGCAGAGGCTTTAACCCACTGAGCCACCCAGATGCCCACAAATGTGGTATTTTTAAAATGGAATTAAAATGTTCTATTTTATTTGGGGTGAGTTGTGGTAATTTGTGTTTCTTTTGAGGAATTGGTCCATTTTATCTAAATTTTCAAATTTACATGTGTAGTACTTTCTGTTTTCATTTTAACCTTTTGATGTCTGCTCGGTCTTTAATGATAGGCTCTGTTTTATTCCTGATACTAGTAATTTGTGTCTTCTCTTTTTCCTTTGTCAGTTGCTAGGTGTTTGTCAGTTTTATTGATCTTTTCAAAGAACGAGCTTTCCATTTCATTGATTTTCTCTATCACTTTACTGGCGTGTTTTATGGATTTCTGCTTTTTATTATTTCTGTCTTCTGCTTGATTTGGGTTTATTTTTCTGTTCTTTTTCTAGGTCTTCAGGTGGGGGGTTAGATTATTGTTTTCAGACTTTTCACTTTTTTAATGTATATACTGAGTGCTATAAATTTCCCTCCTATCACTGCTTTAACTGTGTTCCACAAAATTTGATATGGTATATTTTCATTTTTATTCAATTCAGTGTATTTTTAAAATATCCCTTGAGACTTTATCTTTTACCCATGGATTATTTAGGAGTGTGTTGTTTACTTTCTGATTGTTTGGAGATTTTCCAGCTGTCTTTCTGCTATTGATTTCAGTTTGATTCCACTCTGGTTGGAGAACACACCTGTATAATTTTATTTCTTTAAATATGGTGAGTCTTCTTTTCCGGCCCAGGATGTATAATCTGTCTTCGTATATGTTTCATGGGCACTTGAAAAAGAATGGATATTCTGCTCTTGGGTGTAGCATTCTACAAATATTGATTGGATCCTGTTGGTTGATGTTAGTTTCAAATTCTTCTATATACATATCTTCTGTCTTGTGTTATAAATTGTTGAGAGAAAGATATTGAGGTCTCCATCTACAACTATAGATTTGTCTGCTTCACATTTTATTTCTATTGATTGTTTGCTTCACATATTTGGCAGCTCTGCTGTTCAGTACATACACATTTAAGTTTGAGGTATCTTCATTTTGGCTTAACCCTTCTCTCTCTCTCTCTCTCTCTCTCTATATATATATATATATATCCCTTTTCTCTCGATCCCTGGTATTTTTAATTGCCCTGAAGTTTCCTCTAGCTAGAGTGCCTTTAATAAGAATTCCTATATTTGTTTTTATTAATACTTGTGTGTTACATCTTTTTCAATTATTTTTCTTTCAATTTGCCTGTATGGTTAGATTTGAAGTGAGTTTCTTGCATACAGTTTGGCCATGTTTTTTAAAGCACTATGCCAATTTCTGGCTTTTAATTAGTGATTTTGACCATTTATATTTAATGTAATTATTGCTATGTTAGGGCTTAAGTCTTCCAGTTTATTAATTGATTTCTGTTTGTTCTGTTTTTTTCTTCCTTTGTTCTGTTTTTGTTTTCCTCCCTTGGATGTGTGTGTGTGTGTGTGTGTGTGTGTGTGTGTGTGTGTGTGTTTGTGTGTCTTATTGCAGTCTACTGGTGTCATCATTTTACCAGTTTGAGTGAAGTGTAGAAACCTTACCTCCCTTTACATTCCTGCCTCTTCATGTTTATAGTTAATTGCCTGAATGAAATATTTCTTCTACATGTGGTGCGAACCATATCAGACAGTGTTACAGCTTTTGCTTAACCATCAGCAATAATTTAAAAGACTCAGTAGGAGAAGGAAAGCTTACTGCTTTTACCCATATTTTATTTACTGTATTCTTCCTTCCTTCCTGATATCTTGAATTTTCTTCTTTTATCATTGTTTTTCTGTTTAGAGAACTACTTTAGCCATTCTTTTAGGATAGAATTGCTAGAAACAAAGTTTTTCAAGTTTTCATTATCTGAAAACATCTTGATTTCCACTTAATTCCTTAAGGATATTTTCATCAGACAGATAGGATTCAGGATTGACAGTTCTTCTAGCACTTGAAATATGTTTGTGCCACTTTCTATGGCATCTGCAAGTGTCACTTGCAGAAAGTGGCAAAAGCCACTTTCTATGGCTTTTGATGGGAGAAAAATCACTATTTTTCTATTATAGGTAAGTTGTCATTTCCCTCCTACTGTTTTCAATATTTTTTTCTTTTTGCCTTTAATTTTATAAAGTTTGGCTGCATTGTGTTTCAATGTGGATTTCTTTGGATTTAATCTGTTTGGTGTTTGCTTAATTTCTTCAACCTGCCAATTTATGTCTTTTGCCAAATTTGTAAAATTTCCAGTCATTTCTTCAGGTACTCTTTTTGGTACTTCCCAGTCTCTTTCTCCTGTACTCTGGAACTATGATGACAGGAATGTTAGATGTTTTGTTATTGCCACATAGGTTCCTGAAGCTCTGTTTGTTTTTGTTTCTTCACTTCATTTTTTTCTCTCTTGTTCGGATAGAGTAATTTCTATTGCTGTGTCTTTCAGTTTACAAATTGTTGTTGTTGTTCTTGTCCCCTCCATTCTCCTTTTGATCTCATCCATGGAGCTTTTAACTTTGATTATTATTTTTACAGTTCTAAAATTTCTAATTGGTTCTTCTTTCTAGTCTTTCTTTTTGTAGACTATTTTGTTATTTGTGTCATACATGTTTGTAACTGTTCACTGAAGCACATTTATGATTACTCAGAAATATTTGCCAGATTATTCTAATGTCTCTTTCATATTGGTGTTGGCATCTACTGATTATTTTTTGCTTTTGTCCGGAGATCTCTCTGGTTTGTGATATGAAGAATGATTTTTGACTGAATTCTGGCATTTGGGGTATTATGTTATGAGATGCTGGATCTTGTTTAGACAGTCTGTTTTAGCTGGCTTGTTGTGATACCACTCCAGCAGGGGAAAGGGTGGGTACTGCTTTATTAACTGGTACATGGCGTAAAAGTTCCCTGCCTAGTTTCCATAGACATCTGTGGGACAGGGAGACCTTCCCTGTTATAGTGTGGTGGGGATTCTGGGGATTGGGGATTCTGGCTCTCTGCTAGTCCCCACTGATACCTTCTTAGTTAGGAGGGATAAAAGTACCTCATTACTGCTCCCTACCTGGTCTCCACTGTTACTGTGGTATTGTTGCATACTCTGACTCTCCACTGGGTCTCCCCTGACACCACCTCTGCAGAGAGGGAAGGGAATAGCTCCTTCCTTCCAGGTAGAGGTAGAAGTTCAGTCCCCTCACATGGTCTCCACTGAGGGGATGGAGAGGGTTTTCATTACCACTTGGTGGGGATGAAAGTCCCAGCTCCCTATTCAGTGTTCTCTCACATCACCCTGGCAGGGGGATCGTGAACCTCCGTTAAAGTCCAGTGAGAGTGGAAGTCGGGGCTCCTCACTTGGCCTTTGCTGGCATGGGTTGAGGTAGCAGCCATAGTATTTTTTACGGCATGGAGTACAGTGACTGTCTTCTTTTTTTTTCTTTTTTCTTTTTTTAAAGATTTTATTTATTTATTTGACAGAGAGAGATCACAAGTAGGCAGAGAGAGGAAGGAAAGCAGGCTCCCTGCCTAGCAGAGAGCCTGATATGGGGCTTGATCCCAGGACCCTGGGATCATGACCTGAGCCAAAGGCAGAAGCCTTAATGCACTGAGCCACCCAGGTGTCCCCAGTGACTGTCTTCTAAATGTTTTCTATCTTGCTGGGTGGCTCCTTTCCTGGTCCTTTGCCGAGAGAGAGCAGGATGTTATATTTTTCTCAGAAAAGAGGCATTTCTAGGTTGCTAGCTTCTCCAGAGCTCAGTCTCGCATATATGAAGCAAAATGAAAACCCAGCAAACGCATTGCAGTGTTGTTCTTTGGATCTCAAGTTCCTTAGATAGGCTGCCTTCTTTGCTCCACTTTTCTTAGTCATCTTATCTTGTTTCAAATATAATGTCTAGGAGTTTTAGTTGTACCATGACTGACTCTTTAAAGTCCAAAGCCTTTGGGCTCCTTTTTCTACTTAAGTTCATCTTTCTTTTAAGTCTTCACTGAAGTGTCACTTGCAGGAAACTGTCCTCACTGCACTCTAGGCTGGGTGTCTTACACTCCTCGATAGCACTTTGCATTTCTGCTTGCAATAACTTTGTCCAGTGTCTGTCTCCACCGTTTGGCTTCTTGAGGCCAGGAGCCAGTCCCATCTTGACCAAATGAGTGACATTGTCATTTGCAAAATGAGGCAGCTGGAATAGATGAATTTAAAGACCCCCAGTCTCTACATTTTTCCTTCTTTCTCTCTCATTCATTCTCTTTTCTCTCCACCTCCCAAATAATTTCCAAAATAGAGTCATACTGACACTTGCTCTTTCTGTGCCCTGTCAACATCAGGTTTCATCATGAAAAAAAAAAAATAAATTTTGGTTATCTGTTAGATAGATAATGGTGATTTAACTACAGTTTTATTTTGTACTTACTTGAACACCAGGGAAGTTCATTTATCCTGTCAGTAAATAGTAAGTGTCTGCTATGTTCCTACCTCTATGGGAGGCTGTGGAGATAGAACAGTTCACCAAAGCAAGCCCAAGGTGTCATGGAGCTTATAGTTGAAGGTTTTTTTGTTTTTGTTTTTTTTTTAAATATTACTGATCACTTACATATATTTTATGAATTGCCTCTTTGCATCGGTTGCTTGTCCACCTGCCACCCTCTCCTTTCTAGTGCTTAGTTAGTAAATATTTTGCTCAGGAGTATGAGAGATATAAAATTAAGATAGTCCTTTTGACAATTCACTTAGCATCCATTCTGACTCACCAATTTATACATTCAAACAAAAACACTTCCCTCAGAAAAGAGGACTGGGCAGCCCAGTCATCACTGTATTGTTTATACTTTAAAGAACTTGAGTAAAACTTCAAGGCCAAAGTGCCTGTGATTTTGGCATATTAATTTTATAATGCATGTGTGACTGTAGAGCCACAGCTGAAAACCATGCACGGCGAAAGGGCATTGAGCAGTTGGATTTAATGAAAGCATTTTAGCAAGAACCAGTTGCAGTGTTAGGTTGTAATTGCAGAGGAACCTGTCTGGACTTCAATTTGTCATCTTGCTTTCTTTTAAAATGCTACTTAATTTGCATTTCTCAGACATCAGAGGCAGTGATGGGAGGTCCTGGGTGACAAGCCTGTAACATCAACATGGTTTTAAACAAAACCCAGCATTTTTCTGATGAGCTAAAATTTTACTCCAGAGGGAGCCCTTAGTAGATTGCTTTCATCTCGTGATATAGTTGGTTATGCTGATCTTCATCTCTCTTATCTGTAGGGGACGTTTTGGTTTATTTACTAAGCACTTCCATATCCATTATCTCATTTAATTTTTGAAGCAACCCTGTGAAGATGGTAGGAGATGTTTTACAGATGAGGACTCAAAGGCTCACTCTGGGTTAAGTGACACTGGGAGGAGGTGGCCGAACTGTAGTCCTTGTGTGGCCACATATTTATCAAACCTCAAACGAAATTTCATGGTAGGGCACCTGGGTGGCTCAGTGGGTTAAGTCTCTGCTTTTAGCTCAGGTCATGATCCCAGGGTGCTGGGATTGAGTTCCGCATCGGGCCCTCTGCTCAGCAGGGAGCCTGCTTCCCCCCAACCCCTCTCTTCTTGTCTCTCTGCCTACTTGTGATCTCTCTCTCTCTGTCAAATAAATAAAATCTTTAAAAAAAAAAATAAGGAATTTCATAGTAATGCTGTGTAATGCTAGATACATCAAAGAAAATGTCTCTGTAGCTCGTGATTTCTATTTTCTGATTACAGACTATTAATACTGTGTCTAGTCCTTGTCATGTGATCTTATTTGCCCTCTTTGCTTGAGATGGAGTAAACTCCATTTTGATCCCTCCCTTCCTTTCTTGAAAGAACGGTGGGAGAGGGGAGCTGGGAGCACAGAGGCCCAGAGGGAGTGGAACTCTCAGGCAGACTCCCTGCTGAGCCCACAGCCTGACACCAACACCAGGCTCGATCCCACAACCCTGAGCTTGTGACCTGAGCCCAGACCAAGAGTCTGACGCTTAACTGAGTGAGCCACCCAGGTGCCCCTCGCTTGATGTGTTTCTGAGTGTGTGTAAAACATGTTTTGTGAGAAGTCCTTTATACACCTCCTTTCAAATTATCATGTTTGGTTATTCTATTTCTTGCTATGACCTTGACTACTATGGTACTCGAGCTAGGGTCAGTCAGACTAATTGCAATTTTGTCATCTATAAAATGGGGTGTTTGAGTTAGCATCTGGGAATTGTAGAAACTCCAGTTTGGAAGGGGCTTTAAAAGCCTATGCTTTTGAATCAGAGGGATCACAGAGCACGTGTTGGCTAGTAAGTCTGCCGTTTACTAGCTGTGAGGTCTGAGGCAAATCATTTCAAGTCTGAATTTAAGCTTCCTCACTGGTGAAAAATAATTGAGATTAGTGTATGTTTACAGAATGGTTGTAAAGTGATTAGTACAGTGCCTGACATATAATGACCACTTCAAAAGGAGCCAGTAAACTCTCTCAGGATTAAGAGCTTGGTTGGCTGGATGGCTGAATGCTCACCATTTTCCTATAGAACATGCTAATTGATGCCCATATCATCTTGAATAATCTTTGCTGGTGTACCTCACTCATGTTTGTCCACGTCTGGTCTCACTCATTGTATTACATGTTTTGCAAGGGTTGTTTGCATCCTAAATCAGTTTATGCTCATTTATAATCATTTAATTAACTGTTCTATAAACTGTGTATGGGTCTTCTATTGCCACTTTAATAGATAAGGAGAAACCTGGTGGCTTAAAACAATACAAATTTATTATCTTACTGGGGGTCAGTCTGAAATGGATTTTACTGGACTAGAGTTAAGATGCTGTGTTTCTTCCTGAGACTCTAAGGGGGAAATCGTTCCCTTTTCTAGCTTCTAGATGCCATCCTCATTCCTTGATTTGTGACTGGCTCCTTTCTCCATCTTCAGCCAGTAGCATAGTATTTTCATATTTCTGTCTGGTTCCCCGTCTCTCTCTTTCACAAGACCTTTATGCTTATGTTGGGCTCACCAAATAATCTAGCATAATCTCCCCGTTTCAAGATCACATTTCCAAAGTTCCTTTTGTCCTGCAAAGCAAGGTATTCATAGAGTCCGAGGATTAGAGCATGGACATCTTTGGGTTAGAGCATGGACATCTTTGGGTTAGAGCATGGACATCTTTGGGTTAGAGCATGGACATCTTTGGGTTAGAGCATGGACATCTTTGGGTGGCACTTATTTTGCCTACCACGTCTGTTGGCATTTGGAATAAGAGAGGGTATTTTTATGAAATCCAGTTTCTTGCTTTGGAAAGAGTCATTAAGTTACAGTGAAAATAATTGTTTTTGAATTACATGAGGATTAGATAGCTAGCACATTTTGGCAAAATTGTGAAAGTCTAGAAGGATTCCCCACTGAGATTGCTTCAGAAGTGTCTTTATGTTCTTGCTCTACTTAGAGAAGCTCAATGGAAACCAGAAAACGCTTTATGGTTTTGATTTATGGAAGAAATATAATGTAGAAATCCAGTCAGTGCACTCATTCACAAGGAAAAGTCCTTGGCTCCACACCAGAAGACTGGTAAAGGCAAATACATGTATTTTCATTTATTATAAATTGAAATAAAAATATTTGACGAGTACTATTTTTTTATGTCTTCTCACTTTAAGATAAAATTTCTCACTTTTTTGGTTAACTAGCCAACTGCCAATCCCAACTGTGTCAGATAAAAATGGTCTATTATATTATTTAACTAACCCACATTCTATTTCTATCCCTCTGTTCTGAGGTTTCTCACCCCTAGCTCAGAGATTCTTGACATATTGGTGGAATCTTGCACCTCTTTGAGAATTTGATGAAAGCTAAGTCTGACCTTGAAAAATACCCGTACAGACAATTTTTTCTTTCTTTTTTGTATCTTGGGCACAAAGAGTTGAGTTATTATACTCTTCAGTTCATGCTCCATTATCATTTTTAGTCTGTGCAGATCCATGCTCTTATTTTTATTTTATTTTATTTTATGTTAGTTATTTTCACCTTCACCTCTCATCCACACCCCTGTAGATACCCACCCTAATTTCTTTAATACTTAATCTAGAATAACTATGTATTATTGGAAGATAAATAGTATTGTCTTGCATAGTTGACATTTTATACACAGTTTTAGGCCAACTTGTATGTCTTCTGAAGGCTGTGCTTGGACACTGGGAGGTCTGTGGGTCAAAAACCTTCTCTTTAATCTGCACTATTCAATACAGTAGCCCCTAGCCTCATGTGACTATTTAAATTCAAATTTAAATTAAGGTGATATAAAATCGAAAGGTAGATTTCTCAGTGACTTTAAGCACATTTCAGGTGCTCAACAGCTGTCCGTGGCTATTGGCTCTTTACTGTGTAGTACAGCATAGATACAGATCATGCTCATCAACCCAGAAAGTCTGTTGGACAACCCTTCCCCAAGTGACCCAGAAGAACTCTCCCAGCTTACTTTAGTTGGAAACATTTTCTCTAACTGGCATGACCATGCTGGTGTGAATAACTCATTCCTCAAGACTGAGAGAGTCCCCGATTAAACAGATGGGAAGAGGGTCTAGGGCATGAAAACTGTAAGTAATGGTTCTCCATCCAGCAAATTAAAGGACTTCAAATATGCCCCTACCCAGATGGTCTCTGAGGAATTCTACGCTGACATACACTATAATCCTTGAGGTCATAATGATTTGAAAACCTATTGATTTCAGCTGCCTCTGGTGATAACAGTTATTATTGTAACCATTGGTTTTTCATGAAATGTCCAGGTTGGCATTCAGGTATGAAAAATGCAGAAGGTGATGTATGAGAGGTTTTTACTTTCCTCACTGAACCGCCTTTTGGTCCATGCTAAGAGATCATTCAGAGGCTTCTAGTTTCTTTGATCTCCTTCTGTGGAGATCAGGGTTCTGGTTCCCTTATGGTATCAGGGCGTGAGTCCTCTAGTCTGTCCCTGCTGAAAGGTGCAAAGTAGCTCCTTAGGACCTGGTCTCCTTTTAAAGAAGGACACTGGGTGTTTAGATTCTTCAGAATGGAGACAAATAAACTTTTCTCTTTCCTAATTTGAGTTTCTCATAGCATAATTTTAAAAGGAGTGAGGAGTACAAGGAACAAAATGAGGCAAGGAAGAGGGAGATCATCTGCTGGAGTATAGCCTCATTTTCTGATAATGATGCTGAGGCTGAGAATGGGTCAATGTCATGCCTAAGATTATTCAGCTAGTGAGTCTCTGCTCCACATCTGTTGCCCTTTCCTGTATCACACTAATAGCTTAGGGTAAAGAAGTCCACAGTTCCCAATCCACTTTGATGTATGACTGTCTCATACATTGGACTCATTGAATTCCAGTTGGTATACATCTTAGTTACTCTGAGTCTTACAAATTGAGAGGTGCTGTGACTGAGAACAGTAGTTGATATGAACATTTGCCATGATCAATAGAGGCGACCGATGAATTGGTGAATGGACCCTGATGTTCAAAACTAAATGTCCCAAGAACTCTGATAGTCCTCAAATTTATAGCAGATAATTTCCCCTGTGGAACTTAAGTTTCTTTTATAAGAATGAGTGCATTTGCAACAACAGAGAATAGTGAAGTTGCAGTGTGATGGGACATGATGTGGATGTTGGGCAGTTACCTTGGTTCATTCTTTGAGAAGAAACTTGCTTTGGTGCTCTCTCCAACCATCCTCATCTCATTAACATGCATGATTCAAATTCATGCCTCCGTAAAATCACCAGTAATTCTTTACCATGGATCTTTCTGTCTCTCATGAACAGTCAAACCATTTTTAAGTTTGGCATTTTGGCAGTCTGCTAGTGTTAGTGCAGCTCATTAAATATTACGTGCTCTCTACCTTTTGTGCGTATGGTAGGATTGAATTTTTCTTTCATTCATTTCAACTGGGCATGACCAAGTGAATTAGTTTGGCCAGTGGAATGCTGCTGGCCGAGACATGAGTCACTTGCAGACAGAAGCCTTAAGAGCCAGTGTACAATGTGTATGGGAGGACCAAGCTCCCACTGTCTAAGAGAAAGCTTAACTTTGAAAAGTTGATAGACACGTAGTAGGGTAGGAACCTGTCAGGGTAAAAATCTACAGCTGATGCAAAAATCAGGCCAAAGGGATTTAGTGAGGAATTATGTATCATTTCCATAATGTGTACCCACCACATTTAACCTATCCAGGGGCTCCAACTCCTTCATCCTGAGTACAACCTATAGTGGACACACTAGTACATATCTACTTGCCTGTCCCCCTCTCTCTTTCCCTCTTTCTAGTTCTCTCATCTTTCCATATTTCCATCATCAGGAGTGAAGTTGCCAGTGGGTGTTGTCTAAGACTCTCTTAATATCCCCTTCAGCTTTACTAAACTTTAGAGAAGTTTCCTCCTGATTATAAGTCCCTGACTTTTCTTTTCTCAGTATATTTACTTCTGAAAGCTTGCAGTTGTGTTATAAATGTCTACACCCCAGATATATATTTCTTAAGGAACTATGAAATGTAATCAAGGAAGAATATAGTCTCCATATCCCAGGGAGGGGAGGAGCCTAACTCTGAAGAGTGATGGTTATCGGACTAGATGTTTTGGTCACATGGACCGACCTTACTGCGAATGTTCTCCAGCAGTTTTCCGTTAGCTCACCCCAGCATTTAATTCCCGCACCTTTCATTTCAGAAGAGTTGAGTTAAGTCTCTCTCCCCTATTGCAATAGTTTTTAAGTCTTCCTTGACACTTTTAATGAGTGTCCAGTGAAGATTTTCTTTAACAGTGTACATATATTTAATTTGATTAACTAAGTAGTACCAGATTGTTATATAGAATGGCTATACTGGTTTATAGTTCCACATATGTATATGATGTAGGAGTATATATATATATCTGTTAGCAAGGCGTAAGGATTCCTACATCTGCATATTTCTGCCAATCCTTAGACTGACTTAGATTTCTTACTTTTATAAAATAGAGTGAAGTGATACTTCGTTGTTTTTTTAAATTTGCATTTCTCAAATTACCAGTGATTCTGAGAACTTTTTTTTATACATTTGGTAGCTTTTGGGGGTTTCTACCTCTGTAAGTTGTTCATAACCTTTGTCTTTTATTCTATTGGGATAGCTGTTTTTTTGTTTTTGTTTTTGTTTTGTTGTTGTTCCTTTGCAGGAATTCCTTTTATAATCAGTCATGTGCTTGCAGATTTTAGCCATTCCAAATTTCTTTTCTCATACTTTCAACCACTGGTGAATGTTGTCTATGTTGTGACTTGTTAAATGGAAATGCACGTTTAAAAACCCATTTTGAACTTCGAACTTGCAGAAAAGCTGTAAAACTAATACACAGGAATTCCAGTATATTACTTATTCAGGCTCACTAACATTTTACTCCATGTACTTACCACTGTCTTTCTCCCCACCTCCACACACAGACGCCCATACTTTGTTTTTTAAAGAACCATTCACAAATAAATTGCAAACGTATTTCTTTGCTCCTAGTTATTTCAGTGTATGTTTTCTAAGAACAGGAACAACCTATAATCAGAGTACAAGCATGGAATCAGGGAATTTAACACTGATTCAATATTATCTCATCCACTATGCAAGTTCAAATTTTGTCAATTGTCTTGATACTGAGTTTTATAGTTATTTTCTCCCTCCAATCCAGGATTCTATCTGTCATATCTCTTTTATTTCCTTCCTACCTGCCTTCCTGCTTGCTGCTTACCTGCCTGCCTGCCTTTCTTCCTGTCTCTCAGGAGTCTTTATTTTTCATACCCTTACTATTTTTTTCTGTACGTTGTTCCAAAGTATGTGTTTGTGTAATGTTTTCTCATGATTATGATTTTTTTTTCAAAGCTGATAGTATATTCTCAGGACATCACATCAGGAGGCACATGTTACCAATTTATAACATTACGGACAGTGATAACTTTGGTTACTTAATTAAGCTGAGTCTGCCAATGACCATTTTTTCCTTTGTAACTAGCTACTTTTACATTAACACTGTGTCTGTGGGAAATAAGGGAATATAAATACATCTGCATTTTGTATTTGTCACATCAATATGTGCTGAACTCACTTCATATTAACTCACAGAGATCTTTTTTATTCTTTATTATAAAGCACCCCATTGTGAGTATGAATCATAATTGATTTTTATCAATCCCCTATGCAGAGATTTAGGTCATTACCAATAGTTTGCATTTACAAATAATGTTCCATTGGGGAACCTAATGCACATGTATTTTCTTACTGTTAGAGGTGTATCTTCAGGGTAAATTCCAAGGACTGGGATTGTTAAATGAAAAGGAAACACATACGTAATTTTGTTAGAGATTGCTGAATTCCCCACTGCAAGGGCTCTATCATCCGCCTTCCCACCAGCGGTGAAAGAGAGTGCCCCACAGCCTTGCCAGCACAATGTGGTGCCAAGCTTTTAAAATTTTTGCCGACCCCAGAGAGGAGAAATGGTACCGCAGTGCAATTTTATTTGCTTTTTTCTT
Organism: Meles meles; assembly: GCF_922984935.1. Classification (NCBI taxonomy): domain Eukaryota; kingdom Metazoa; phylum Chordata; class Mammalia; order Carnivora; family Mustelidae; genus Meles; species Meles meles. Next base: position 100,680,333 of record NC_060068.1, read on the forward strand.
ATTACAAGTAAAATCAAGATAGTTTCATGTGACTAAGGACCATTTTTTTTTTTATGACTTGTTTGTGCCTTTAATTCATCATTCTATTGAGGTTTTGGTCATTTTTCCCCTTTATGAGTTTTTAAGTATATTAAGGATAATACCTTTTTATTTGTGATCTATTGTGATGCAAATATTCTTCACCAGCTATCATTTGTCATGTGGTTTTTTCCATGAAAAAAATTTTTGGTTTTTATATAGTCACATTTATCTTTTAAGTTTTTCAACTGGATTTTAAGTCTTCATTAGAAAGTTTTCTTATATTCATGTTATAGATAAATTCAGTTGTGTTGTCTTGTAGGACTAGTACGGTTGAATTTTTTACCTGTATATCTGCATAAGTAAATCTTACTTTACATTTTATATCTCTGGATCCATGTGGAGTTTTTTTACGTATGATGTGAAGAATGCATTACTTGCATCTTTTCCAAAAGACCCTCCGGTTGTCTTAATACAATTAAAAAAAAAAAATGTTCACCTTTGCCCAGGGGTTTGAGAGCCACATTTATCATACGTAATATTTCCAAAGGTGCTTGGGTCTTTCTGTGGGCTTTTGCTCTATGCTTCTGCACCAGTCTGCCTGCTTGTTCATGTGCCGGTACTGTTACACCGTTTTAATGATGGAACCTATATAGACTTTAAAAAAAAAATTTATTTATTTGAGAGAGAGACAGAGAGTAAAAGTAGGGAGGAGAGGGAGAAGCAGGCTCCCTGTTGAGCAAGGAGCCGGATGCGGAGCTTGATCCCAGGATCCTGGGATCAGGACCTGAACGGAAGGCAGATGCTTAACCGACTAAATCACCAGGTGCCTCCCCCCCTTTATAGACTGTTTTAATATCTGATAGGACTAGTCCCTTTTCATAGCTGTGCACTAGCTAGCTCTTCATGCCTATTTGTTTTTCCTTAGGAATATTTGTTGTGACTTACCTAGCTTCATAAAGACCTTACTGGTATTTTTTATTGTGATTGCTTTAAGTTTATACATTAGAGTAGGGAGAAGTCCTCTTTTTATAGTGCTGAGCTGTCCTGTCCAACAACACGGATCACCTTTCCATTTGATCACATCTGATTTTGCGTCTTTCAATGGTGTTTTTTTTTTTTTAAGATTTTATTTATGTATTTGATAGACAGAGATCACAAGTAGTCAGAGAGGCAGGCAGGGAGAGAGGAGGAAGCAGGCTCCCCACTGAGCAGAGAGCCCCATGTGGGGCTCGATCCCAGGACCCTGAGACCATGACCTGAGCTGAAGGCAGAGGCTTTAACCCACTGAGCCACCCAGGCGCTCCTCAATGGTGTTTTTAAGGTTGTCTTATACAGGTTGTACTAGTTATCTCTTGCTTTTAAACAAATAACCTCTACACTTGGTGTCTGAACACGATAATAACCATTTATTAGCTCACACATTTCCTGTGGGTCACAGTTCAGGAGTGGACTACGATTCTGGCCTTCGGGAGTTTCAGGAGTTTCATGAAGGGGTCGCCAGGATGGTGGTTGGGGCTGCGGATAACTGAGACTAAGCTGTTGGTTCTAAGATGGCTCATTCAAGAGGTGGTAAGTCGATGGCCACAGTTTTTCACCGTGCGGTCCTCTCCATAGGGCTGTTAGGGTATCCTCAAAACATGGAAGCTGGCTTTCACCAGACAAATGATCTGAGAGAACAGGTGGACACTGCAGTTGTTTTTTGTAACTTTGCCTTGGATGCCATGCCACATCATTTCTGTGGTTTGTGTACTGGGTCCACAGATGAGCACTGCTCAGAAAGGGGAGAGGTCTATACGCAGAGGTGAATTCATGGGTATAGTGATCATTAAGGCCATCTTGGAGGTACACATCTCACACATATCAGTAGTGTTTTTACACTGAGGAAGATGTAGTTTGGGAATCATGGTGCATGTGTGTTTATTGGAAATGGATGTTGAATTTTTAAAAAGTTTTCATCAAAGGGGTGCCTGGGTGGCTCAGTGGGTTAAGCCTCTGCCTTAACTGAGATCCCAGGATCTCAGGTCCTGGGATCAAGCCCTGCATCAGGCTCTCTGCTTCCCCCCAACCCCCCACTGCCCTGCCTGCCTCTCTGCCTACTTGCGATCTCTCTCTCTCTGTGTCAAATAAATAAATAAGTTTTCATCATTTATGAGGGTAATGACATGACTTTTCTCCTTAAATTTATGGTATTTTCTGCTAATAGAATTCCCATATTGAGTGTACTTTGAGTGCCTAGAACGAATCCTGCCTTGTTACTGCATATTATTTTCACAGTGTGGGGACTGATTCTGTTGGCTAATAAATACTGAATATTTTAAAATCAATTGTCACAAATTATATTAGTTGGTAATTTTATTTTAAAAAATTTGGATTATGTTGGGGCACCTGGGTGGCTTAGTCTGTTAACCGTCTGCCTTCAGCTCAGGTGATATTCCCGGGGTCCTGGGATGGGGTCCTCATCAGGGAATCTGCTTCATCCTCTCCCTCTGCCTGTTCCTCCCCCGCTTGTGTGCGTGTGTGCTCTCAAACAGACAAATCTTTAAAAAATTTGGACTATGCCATATTTGGCTATCAACACTATATTTGCTTCATAAAATGATTTCAAAATTTATCCTTTATGTTCTATGCTTAGGGACAAGTTTTATTACATTAGGGTTGTCTGGTTATTGATAGTTCAGTAAAATTTCATTGTGAAACTTTCTGAGCCTGCTGCTCTTTTGTGGGGTATATAAACTTGATACATTTCTCTATTTTTTTTCCTATGAAAATTAGCCCATTTAAGCTTCCTAACTGTACTTAAAGGATTTCAGTAACAGTTATTCATTTGAGGGGTACCTGGGTGGCTCAGTCAGTCAAACAGCTGCCTTGGGCTCAGGTCATGATCCCAGGGCCCTGGGATCAAGTCCTGCATTGGGCTCTCCTCTCAGTCAGTGGTGAGTCTGCTTCTCCTTTTCCATCTGTGATCTCTCTCACTTTCTCTCAAATAAATAAAATCTTAAAATGAAACAAAAAAATTATTTATTTGATATGGGTTTTTAAATTTATTTGCCTAGAGGTAAGCGAAGTGGTCTCATGATTTTAGTTTTCTTTTATCTCAGTGGCCATTTCTTATTATTTCTTTATATATTTGTGCTTTCTTTCCTTTTTTTTCTTGATTAGGCTAACTAGTGATATGCCCACTTCCTAAATACTCTTCAAAATACATGAAATTTATTTTCATAAATAAATATAATACATGAAATTCATGTATTCAATATATGTATTACAATACAATTCAATACATGAAATCAAAATTCTGATTTATTAAATTTCATGTATTTCTCTTCTCTGCTATATTAGTTTTCACTTTTAACTACTATTTTGTTTTTATATGCTTCATTTTAGTGAACTTGGTTGTTCTTTTAAAAAACATTTTCTGGAAGTAACTCTCAGAGTTTTGTGGGCTTCCCTTACCATGACTTGGTCCCCCTGGAGTTTAAAAAATGTAGTTTTAGTTTGCAACTTAATTTCTATATTTGTTTTTATTGTTACAAATATGTAAGTCAGCTACTTTTTTCTTATTTTTTTCTTTTTTTTTTAAAGATTTTTATTTATTTGACAGAGAGAGATCACGAGTAAGTAGAGAGGCAGGCAGAGAGAGAGGAGGAAGCAGGCTCCCCGCTGAGCAGAGAGCCTGATGCGGGGCTCGATCCCAGGACCTGAGATCATGACCTGAGCTGAAGGCAGAGGCTTAACCCACTGAGCCAACCAGGTGCCCCAGTCAATTACTTTTTTCTGATTATTACTTGAATATATTCCATAGATCCTGATAGGTAGTATTTCCATTATCATTACATTTTTTAAAAAAAGATTCTATTTATTTATTTGCCAGAGGGCGGGGGGGGCAAGAATGAGCATAATAGTACAAGCAGAAATAGCAGCAGGCAGAGGAAGAAGCAAGCTCCCCACTGAGTAAGGAGCACAATGTAGGACTTGATCCCAGGACACAGGATCATGACCTGAGCTGAGGGCAGGCGCTTAACTGACTGAGCCACCCAGGCATCCCCATTATTATTACATTTTAGAAATTTGAAATTTGGGGTTGTGTTTGCCTTTTTTTTTTTTTTTTAAGATTTTATTTATTTGTGGGGCACCTAGGTGGCTCAGTGAGTTAAAGCCTCTGTCTTTGGCTCTAGTCATGATCCCAGAGTCCTGGGATTGAGCCCCACATGGGGCTCTCTGCTCAGCAGGGAACCTGCTTCCCCCCGGCCGCCCCCTGCCTTTCTGTCTACTTGTGATCTCTGTCAAATAAATAAAATCTTAAAAAAAAAAAAAAAAGATTTTTATTTTTTTGTTAGAGAGCAAGAGCCCAGGCAAGGGGAGCAGCAGGCAGAGGAAGAAGCAGGCACCCTGCTAAGCAGAGAGCCTGATGTAGGACTCGATCCTAGAACCACCCCGGGATTATGACCTGAGCTGAAGGTAGATGCTCAACCGACTGAGTCACCCAGGCATCCTGTGTTTGCTGTGCCTGGGTGGCTCAGTGGGTTGGGCCGCTGCCTTCGGCTCGGGTCATGATCTCGGGGTCCTGGGATCGAGTCCCGCGTCGGGCTCTCTGCTCGGCGGGGAGCCTGCTTCCCTCTCTCTCTGCCTGCCTCTCTGCCTACCTGTGATCTCTCTCTCTCGCTGTCAAATAAATAAATAAAAAAAAAAAAAAAAAAAAAAAAGAGGAAAATTTTAATTCCCAGATGCAAGATTTTTCTTAATTTTAAGAAGAAATTGTAATTAGAGTTTATACTATTTCTTCTGTGTGACTTACTGATGCTTTCTTTGTGACCTAGTATTTGATTCATTTTGCAAATGTTCATTAGGGCTTGAGAAGAGAATGTATTTTCTATTTGAGGGGTTTAATGTTCGACATGTTTCTGTAAGATCTGTTTTTTGTTTTTTGTTTTTTTAAGATTTTTTTTTTTTTACTGAGAGAGAGGGAGAGCACATGAGAGAGCACAAGCGATGGGCAGGGGGTGGGGGGAGGAGAAGTTGGTTCCTTGCTGAGCAAGGAACCTGATGCAGAACTCTATCCCAGGACCCTGGGGTTGTGACCTGAGCTGAAAGCAGACACGTAATTGCGGAGCTACCCACGGCCCTCTAAGATCTGTTTTACTGACAATGTTATTTAAGTCTTCTATAGCCCTATTAATTTTTTGTCCCCTTGATCTATGTTATAACGAGAATAAGTTGCTCAAGTACATTAGCAGTTTCCTTTATGTATTTGTATTTGCTTCTCCTGTAGTTTCTGCTTTATAAGGATGGTTGCTGTGTTATTTGGTATATAGATATTTCTAAATGTTTTATCTCTGTTTTGAATTACAGCTTGTAGTATTAATAGTGGTCTTTTTGTTTCCTTAATTTGTTTTTGGCTTGCATTCTACTTTGCTATCAGCATTGCAGACACTGTTTTCTTACTGATTTCCTTTGCCTATTGTGTCCGTATCCATCACTTTGCGTTTAGTCCTTCCGAGTCACTGGTTTCCAGGCATAACTCTTGTATACATCATAGATTTGATATTTCTTTGTGAGTCATTTTGGAAATATTTTGATTTTTTATTTTATGTATTTTTAAAATTTTATTTATTTATTTGACAGACAGAGATCACAAGTAGGCAGAGAGGCAGGCATAGAGAGAAAAGGGGAAGCAGCCTCCCCGCTGAGCGGAGAGCCCGATGTAGGGCTCCATCCCAGGACCCTGGGATCATGACCTGAGCTGAAGGCAGAGGCTTAACCCACTGAGCCACCCAGGCGCCCTGGAAATATTTTTATTTTGAAAGATGAAATTTTGAAAGATGAAATTTGAAAGATGAGTTGGGGTGCCTGGGAGCCCTGCTGAGCAGAGAGCCTGCTTCCCCCCTCTCTCTCTGCCTGCCTCTCTACCTACTTGTGATCTCTGTCTGTCAAATAAATAAATAAAATCTTTAAAAAAAAAAAAAAAGAAAGATGAGTTAAGCCAGTTCACATTTACTGATATGCTTGCTAGATTCTCTATACACTCATTTTATTTCAATTATAATTACCTTATGATTTTAACAAAATATTTATTTTATTTTTCTGTTTCTCTGCTTGACAAGTTTGCTTTGCTTTTTAATTTTTAATTTTCTTTGTGTTTCAGTGATAACCTTTGTACTTACACCTTTTTAATGCCCTTCTCCACTGTTTCCTTAACCTTCATTATCTAATTTGTCAGTTGCTTGCTTGCTTCCTTTTTTTTTTTTTGATATTTTAATTTTTAAGTAAACACTATATCCAGTGTAGGACTGGAAATCACAACTCGAAGATCAAGAGTCACATGTTCTACCTACTGAGCCAGTCAGGTGCCCCTAATTTGTCAGTTTCTAATGTATCCTCCCACTCTTTACTTTCCTGTGCACAATGAAAGTTCTGAAACTGCTGTCTCCTGAGGTCTCAGAAATCCTTTCAGGAAGTCTGTGAGTCTAACCGTTGTCATAATAACGCTAAGACATCATTTTGCTTTCCTGCTCTCTTTTTCTCAAGAATTCACATGAACGCTTTCCAGGGGCTATATGATACTTGATAATGTTATCACCCTGATGGCTAATGAAATGTGTGAAGCATTATGGAAACCCAGCTATCTTCTATTAAACCAGACCTTAAAGGGATTTGCAAAAAATGTAGATGACGCCATTATTCTCACTATATTTCAGGGGAACAGTATTATTTTTCATAAAACTGTTACTGATGTTACCATGTGACAGGTTTATTATTGTTATTTTTAAGTAAATAACTTTGCAGGTTTAACTGCTAATATGGAAAATATTGCTACCTGTATTAATTATATTCAACTAATGAATCATTGAACATTATATCAAAAACTAATAATGTACTATACCTTGGCTAATTGAATGTAAATTTAAAAAATTTAATAAGCAGAAACCTTCTGAAGTTCTTAAAAATTTGAGAAGTGTAAAGGATTTCAGAGGACAAGAAGTTTGAGAAATACTTCTGTGTAACCTCAGTGAATTCATTCTCTTTTCTACTTTTCCCTTTCACTTTTTCTTCACCTCGTATTTCCTTTGTTGGACTATATGGCATTTTATATTATTCTGCTCTTCTCTCCATTTTTGACTTAGCCTTAAATCTAAAATTAGATGTATTAAATCTTTCCTGTCACTCCTTTTGCCTAAACTTCTTTAGTCATAACTTGGTTGGATGAAATTCACCCCTTAGCAGATTCTTCAAGGACTCATGAGTACAGTATTCCCCAAGTTCTTGCATTGAAAAAATGTTTTTTAAGTTACAGTGTATTTATGGCCTTTTTATTGAACAGCTTAGCTGGATATAAACTCCTTTTTTTGCATGTCTGCCCCTTGAGTTCTTGCAAATGTTGCTTTTGCTTCCTGCCTTGGTTTGTATATTGCTCTTGGGAAGAGTGATCCCAGGTGAGTTTTCTTGCTCTTTTAAAATTTCTAGTTCTTTTGCCTGAGCGGAGGCTACAGGTTTTTTCTTTATCTCTCAAGTTTAATAGTTTTGTTAGGATATATCTGAGCGTTGATTATTCTGGGCTAATTTCCCCAGGTACCTCGTGGGCCTGTTTCGTATGCGGATTTAGATTTTCTGTCATTTCCTGAATCTTTTCACGGTTATATTTTAGAATATTGGTTCTATTGTACTGTGTTTTTAAAAAATTTATTATTTTTTTCTAAGAGAGAGAGTATGTGTGCAAGTGGTTGCGGGGATGGGGCAGAGGGAGAGACCTTTTAAGGAGACTTCCCGTCGACCTGGAGGCTCAATGTCCAGCTTGATCTTGTAACCCTGAGATCATGACCTGAGTTGAAATCAAGAGTCAGATGCTTAAATGGCTGAGACACTCAGGTGCCCCTATTGTTATTTTTAAAGATTTTATTTTTAAGTAATCTGGACACCAAACCTGGGGCTCCTCACAATTCCGAAATCAAGACTTGCTGGCTTTACTGACTGAGCTAGCCACGTGCCCCTGCGTTGTTTTGTTTTCCTTAACTGGATCACCTTGGTTCATCTTCCATGTAAACGACTTTATTTTTGACCTTTTCTTATGTTTTTATCTTATATTTATTATCTTAGTTGGTTTTCTGTATCCTTTCTACTTATTAAATGTTCATTTGGTTCTAAACTTAGTAGGGCAAATTGCAAGTTAATTTTTGGTTCCCGAGATGACTTTTTTCTTTTTCTTGTATTTCATTTCATCTACTTTTACTTTATTTCTTCCTGTTTTATGTCCATTCTGGTTCCTTAGATTTTAATAATCTGACTCAGGTATGTTTATTGTTCCATGTGCTTGGTTGAAAATACTGGATTTGGTTTGGAGTATTGTGCTATGCAGTTTCTTCTGCTTCTGTAGTTTTCTTCTGTCATTTTGGCATGGTGTGGGAGAATTTCACCGGTTTTAAAGCTTTCAATTTTAGGTTTCAGGTTTATACTTCCAAGTTTGTAGAGATGTAGACTGTCCATGTAGACTGTGTTGGAGTCTGTTTTGCTTTAAAACAGATCAGGATCAGGTTTGGGAAGACTGAAAGTGTTTATTTCAGCAACTTTCATGACTGGGAAGTGAGATGTGATGTCTGTAATGTGTATCTGTCAATAATCTGTCCATCTGTCTATCTGTCATAGCAAGAAAACTGCCAGGCATTCTCCGGTTAAAAAAATAAGCCTCTGCCTTCGGCTCAGGTCATGATCTCAGGGTCTTGGGATCGAGCCCCGCATTGGGTTCTCTGCGCAGTGGGGAGCCTGCTTGCCCCTCTCTCTTTGCCTGCCTCATTGCCTATTTGTGATCTCTCTCTTAAAATTAAAATAAAATAAAGATTAAAAAAATGTGTTGGGGCGCCTGGGTGGCTCAGTGGGTTAAAGCCTCTGCCTTCAGCTCAGGTCATGATTCCAGGGTCCTGGGATGGAGCCCTGCGTGGGGCTCTCTGCTCCGCAGGGAGCCTGCTTCCTCCTCTCTCTCTGCCTGCCTCTCTGCCTAGTTGTGATTTCTCTCTGTCAAATAAATAAAAATATTTAAAAAAAAATGTGTTTTGGTCTCGTAGGATATCAAATTTCCTCTACATGCTTCCTTTTCCCTTACCAACCTAGACTCTAAAATGTTTCTTCTTCCTTCAGATGTTGTTCCTTTCTGAGGCTGCCACCTTGGGTCCTGCAAACCTTTAACTCCCTTTTCAGTAGTTGTTCTTCTTACTAAGTTTTGTCACAGTTAGTATGGCCTTTCTCTTTCTGGAAGTGCTTTTAATTCAGTCTTAGGCAACTGTCTCCTATTGGAGGAGGTCATCAAGAGGATGTGACCTTTGGTTGACCCATAGTCTGGAACCCAGGCAATCAGAGGTTCTCCCTTCCTCCCACCTTCCCCCAGCTGGAGTCATTTTCAAGGACACAGTGTGGAGAGAGCTTTGTGCTATTAAGAACATCCGTGTGATGTTCACAGTGGAAGCCAGTCAAGGCCTCTTTATAAACTCATCAGACAGGGCAGTTGGGGGTGGAGTTCTCCCAATTTTGCAGCGTCTAAGAGAAGCTTCCTAGGTAAGTTATCTTGTTTTTTCGTATCTGTTCCCCACTAATGTGGGGGGGGGCTTGTGCCTGCTTACTTCTTCAGTCTCAGCCTGCTCTCTGTGTGTAGGGCTAGTATCTTCATTGTCTGTCCCTCCCCAGTTTTCCTGGGTTTCTGTCATTTTCCATAAGAGCTTTTTGAAGGAGTCACTGTTGTTGATCTAGTAGTGAGGCCGAAGTCTTGAGCAGTTTGCGGTTTTATTTGTTCTTACAGTTGATCTGTGGACTTTAGTGCAATTGTGGAGTGATGCCAATTTACGTGCTCTCCGTGCTCTGGGCCCACCCGGGTGGTGATGCAACCAGATCAATCACCTTTTCCCTCCTTCCCCAACTAGTTGGTACCTTTTTTTTTTTTTTTTAAGCTTAAGTTTACTTAAGTTATCTCCATACACAGCAGGGGGCTCAAAATCATGATCCCAGGGTGGAGAGTTACATGCTCCACCCACCGAGCCAGCCGGATTCCCTGTATATGTTTTTGTTTTATTTATTTTGTTTATGAAGCTCAAGAAATTTTTTTTTTTTTAGTTAACACTATAGTTCTGTTGCTTTTCTATCTTAAGCCTATCCAGAGTCTCCCTATTTATATAGTGTTAGAATTTTTTTTTTAAAAGATTCTATTTATTTATTTGACAGAGATCACAAGTAGGCAGAGAGGCAGGCAGAGAGAGAGGAGGAAGCAGGCTCCCTGCAGAGCAGAGAGCCCGATGTGGGGCTCAATCCCAGGACCCTGGGATCATGACCTGAGCCGAAGGCAGAGGCTTTAACCCACTGAGCCACCCAGGCGCCCCTGTATAGTGTTAGAATGTTTTTATAGTTTGATTCCGCCCCCCCCCCCGCCATGTAGTGAACAAATTTTCTCAACACCTTCTTTTAAACAACCCCTTTTTTACTTGCATTTTGTCACATACGAGGTTTTCATATACACATAAGGATTTCTAAGATATTTATTCTGCTCCACTGGTTTACTTTATTATTACTGCTTTGTAGTGTGTTTTAGCATCTGCTTGCCAGCTTTTTAACTTCCTATTTTAAAGTTGACTGAGCTATATGTGGGCCTATGCGTCTTTCTTCCATGTGAATTTTATTTTATTTTATTTTAAAGATTTTATTTATTTATTGGACAGACAGATCACAAGTAGGGAGAGAGGCAGGAAGAGAGAGAGGAGGAAGCAGGCTCCCTGCTGAGCAGAGAGCCCGATGCAGGGCTTGATCCCAGGACTCTGGGATCATGACCTGAGCCGAAGGCAGAGGCTTTAACCCACTGAGCCACCCAGGCGCCCCGTGAGTAATTATTTTTAAAAGAGGTATAATCTCTACAGATGAGACGCATCATTGTTCATTGGCACTTTCCATTGATGGATATAAGTTGTAGCCAGTCATTCTTAAAAAGAATTTCCTACTGAAATTGGTCGAGAACTACAGTGTGCATGTGTAAGGGCCTTGTCTGGAAGGGGTATCTACAAAATGGAAATAATACTATGTACCTTTAACTTACTATGCAGATAAAACAAGGTAATACCAGGCTTTGAAAAGTGCCTGGCAAATAAACTCTGAAATGGTAGCTATCATTAATATTATAAAAATACTCAGTAGCCTAGAAAATGTGTATAATAGTAAGTATAAAAAGCAACCCAGTAAAATGGTGAACATTCTTTGGCTGTAATTTTGTGAAAACTATGTATCTGCTTATGAATAAAAACTGAAAGGAAATACTTTATGTGTGAACAGAAGTGCTTTGCTTTGATGATGGTATTATGGGTTGCCTTTTCATGTTTTCAAAATCTTTAGTGTTACCGCAGTGTAACATTAAAAGGAAACGTAGAGAGAGATGAAGTCTTAACTTGCCCTTGAAGATGAGAAAGAGGTTCCTAAACACTCTGAGATGGGGGGCCCCCATCCAAGTCAATTTGGCTCTGCAAGGGGTGAGTCAAGACCATCCATTCATTCAGTGCACATTTGTTGAGCGCTCACTGTGTGTGAGGTAGTGTTTGACATAAACTATGGTGGGCAGTGGGGAAGTTCTTGGATTTTGTGTTTTAACATTCCGAGACTTACAGCAACAAATAAGAAAAAAAAAAAATCAAGGACAGGTCTACACAGATAAAGTGCAAGAATGTGTGGCCAGAACTGGTGCTGGTACCTGACTTGGTAACTACTTGAGGTTCGTGGTCAGGACTACTGGTAGGTCCATGGGGAAGCAGCACTAACCTCTCAAATTCATGGCGGAGGAGATAGGGGAGGGAGGGGCCTTGGTGGGCCAAGAAAAGACACCCACACAATGGAGACTGAAGGTCTAATACCAGACTTCTCTTACACAAGGTTTGCTCAGTATGGTCTTGGAGTCAGCTCAAGAACTGTCACTCTTGTTTATGCTATGTGATCAAGGGATGGAGTAGATTTTTCTTTCACTCGCCCCAGCAGAACTCATGGCATCTCACGGCTTCTGTGTGGTTTTCTGGCCATACATGGCGGCAGCTGTGACCGTGTCCTTGATGCCAGTTTGGGGAATTTTCCACAAAAGCACACAAGGATTTGTCCCACCCGACTGAGAAGGCTGTTTTTCTGGATGGATCTCTATTTATGCATGAGAAAACTTGGCACTGGTGAAGCGGTAGCTTATTTCTCTTTTTTGTTTGGTTTTATTTCGTGCTTCAGAAATAGAACAGATTAAGCATTACTTGCTTTTGAAGGCTCCAGCTCTCCCTACAGCTTGACTTTAAATTCTCTGCTCCCCAGGCGAGAACGTGGAAAACATCTCTGCTAGCTTTTGTTAAAAGCAATGCAAATTCAGGGTATACTTGGGAGGGATTTTTTAGTTTAATTTAATTTATATGTCTTTGAAAATAAGTCTTCCTACAAAAAAAAAAAAAGCCTTGTTGTAAAGAAAATAAAGCAAAAGAAAAAATGAAATTGGATGGTAATTAAAATGATGAAATAAAACTACATCAGAACACGAAGGACCCTAAAAATAATGGAACCAGACTTGAACTGTCTTGTGAAGGATGAACATGGGGTCCCAGGAGGTGAAGCCACTTGCTCAGGGTTCCATAGCTAATAGTGTTAGAATCCTCTTCTTTTCTTTTTTTTTTTTTAAAGATTTTATTTATTTATTTGACAGATATAGGAGAGAGAGAGAGAGAGAGAGAGAGAGATCACAAGCAGGCAGAGAGGCAGGCAGAAGGAGAGGGGGAAGCAGGCTCCCTGCTGAGCAGAGAGCCAAATGTGGGGCTCCATCCCAGCACCCTGAGACCATGACCTGAGCTGAAGGCAGAGGCTTTAACCCACTGAGCCACTCAGGCACCCCGAATCCTCTTCTTTCTTGATTCATCTTGTTTTCTTGAGCTGGGATTGCCAACATTTTAGTGACTTTGTAGCGAGGAGACTGCACGGTAAATGTAAATTACAAGCCAGGTACTGGGAGAGGTGACGTTGTAGTTGGATGTGGGGAGGAGCTCCGGCATGCCTGCTGTATCCACCCGGGGTCCCCCAGCATTCTCTAGAGACACCCCTGTGGAAGGCCTTGGATTTCCTGGGGCAGTGTTGGATGTATTTAGTAGTAATTTCCTGATACTACTCATTTACTTGTTAACAAGTAAATGCCCCCACCCTCCTGACCTAATTAGAAAATAATAGTTCAGTCTTTCCTTGTTTTGAAAAGATCCAACATTTCTCAGTGTTCATCAGAGACATTTCTCTTCAGCTGACCGAGGATTTAATAGTTGCCCTGAGACTAATTTCTGTTTCCACTTTTAATACCGATGAGGAACTTGACCATTCCAAAGGCAGCCATTTCAGCATCTTTTGGACAAACCTCATAAGGATACTATACATCCTTAATTAGAAGAGGTTAAAAAATTTCTCATGGACAAAATTAAGTACCCTATATCTCTTGTGCCCTAATGCAGCCTATTAAAATTAAAAATTGAATGTATAAAATAGAAATGACTCTGTTTACGACATCAGTTGTAAACTCCATTCCCAAAGGTCACCTGAACCATCTTCCAAGTTGGCTGTGTGGTCCTCCACCTCCTTTGAGTCCCTGATATGAAAGTAGGAAGGGCAGATGGAGAGGTGTTGGGGTTTTTGGAGTCAAATCCCCTGTTTTTCACAGACCGTGATTGTTGGCAAGGTACTTCCTTCAGCCTCTGGTTCCTCACCTATATATCAACACTAATGGGCATGAAATGGGGATAATTTTGTCATTAAAAAATCTCTTCCAATGCACAATGCCTTACCCACAGGCACTTAGTACAGCCCGTTTCTTTCCTTATAATCTGAAGAAGTTTCTTAGGGCAATGACTTTATTGGGCACATGACACCTGGGGATTGTCAAAAATGCAGATTCACTATGAGGTCTGAGTGTGGGGCCTGAAATTCTGCATTTGTCCTAAGCCCTTGGTCATGGATGCTTAGTGACTTGAAGATCTGTGTTTGAATCCTGACTTGGCCACTTGCTGGCTGGGGAGAATCACTGTGCCTTTCTGAGCCTCTTCACAGCTAGGGTGATTAGACATGGAAGGTCAAGTGAAGGATTAAAATGAAACCCTGTGTTCCAGGAGTATTGCACCATTATGGTTGGTGCGCTTTTAACTTCATATTTATTAAAGTAAGCCTTGACAGGAAGGATTGGGGAGCATGCTGTACTGCTAGTGGTGGAGAGAGTGTGTCTTCTGAGTAGCCCTTAGCATCATGCCTGGCACACAGGAGGTAAGCCCTGGACATTGACACGCAACAGCGCACCTAAGTTCCTTCCGGCCCCTGCTGGGGGGTAAGCTAAAAGGGCTGCTATGCAGCGTTGTGGTTAGTTGGGATGGATGCTAACCCCCCCTTTTTAAAAAATTAACATATAATGTATTTGCCCCAGGGATACAGGTCTGTGAATCATCAGTCTTACACAATTCACAGCACTCACCATAGCACATACCCTCCCCAATGTCCATCCCCCAGCCACCCCATCCCTCCTATTCGCCTCCCTCGAACAACCCTCAGTTTGTTTGCTGAGACTAAAAGTCTCTTATAGTTTGTCTCCCTCTCTGGTTTCATCTTGTTTCACGTTCTAAAAGGAAAAGCAACTACTACCTGCTCAATCTGGATCTGCCACAATTAGAAACAGTGTTCTTGGGGCGCCTGGGTGGCTCAGTGGGTTAAGCCTCTGCCTTTGGCCCAGGTTGTGATCTCAGGGTCCTGGGATCGAGCCCCTTGTGGGGCTCTCTGCTCAGCAGGGAGCCTGCTTCCCCCATCTCTGCCTGCCACTCTGCCTACTTGTGATCTCTGTCTGTGAAATAAATAAATAAAATCTTAAAAAAAAAACAAACCCAAAACTATGTCCTTCCAGGCTGTGGGTTTTTAATATGACTCATGGAACTGGAGGCTAGGATAGTTGAGGTTGTGAACTTGGTAAAGGATCTCTGTATTGATGGGGAAGCTCATTTCAGATAGGATTTCCTGCGTTCCCAAGTGGTACAGTCCTGGCTTTCAGTGAGACTTCCTGGACTAGCCCCCAGGAAGATGGAGGGCACAGGAGGGCTTGCACATTCCAACCCTGACCTTTTTCTTCCTTCTCCTTGTCTTTGAATGACATTTCATGACATCATTTCTTTTTTCTTTTTAAAATATATAACTAAAATTAAGTAATACATGCCTATGCTAGGAAAACAGAAAATATATGTTATTGTTGGGTCCCCCAATAATGGGTCCATGGTCAAAGGAACGGGACTGATACAAAGCAAAGGTCAAGCCAAGCTTTATTTCGCGCCAAGCATGGAGAATCAAACTGACTGGCCAGGGCCGTCCCTTGCAAAGAGGCGACCCCTCCCTGCCTTACAGACTAACTTATAGAGCAAAGGCCATGTGGTTGGGCCTGGCCACACACAGGTGGCCAATGAGATTGTAACACACAGAGAAAGCTGCACAGTCATGCTAGGTCACACGCGGGTGGCCAATTGAATTACAATTCACCCCATAGTAGCTATTTGAACTAGCCTATCACCTTGGTCAGAATTGGCACCCAAAAGGTGGGGCCCACACCCCTTAGTAGCTAGGGAGACAGTATCAGTGTGTTACTGATTGGATGTCTCCACCTGACCGGACTCATGCCTGCATTGGCTGTTATCTCCACCTGACCTGACCCACCCTTGTATTTGGGCTTTGTTACATGGGACTGGTTTCCCGACTTGCTTTTAAGTAAGTCCCCTCCCACCCCCCCAACCCCCCCCCCCCCCCCCGGGGAGGGCAGGGTCAGTTTAAGTTTTACTGCATAAACAACAAAATGGCTGTTCAACCGAGGTGGGGCCACTCTGGCTAAATAGGCCCCTACAGTTATTAAAAAGAAAATAAGTATCCCTGAAACGCAGGATTTTAATTTAATTTGATTTTCAAAGCTGTGTGTGTTAGTATGTGTGTAGCGCTCACAGCTAAAAATATGTTTTCGTATCTTTAATGGCTGAGAAAAAAAATCAGAAGAATACAATTTTGTGACCTGAAAAACCTAAGTGAAATCTACACTTGTTGTCCACGAATAGCATTTCTGGAATGCAACCACATCTTTTTATTAACATATTACTTATGGCTGCTTTCTTGATTCCATAGAGTAGTTAGGACAGAGATCATGTGGCCCAAAAAGCTTCAAATACTCATTTGCGATTTGGCTCTTTACAGAAGTTTGACTCCTGGTACAAAATTCTATTTTGGGAACCTGATGATCAACTTAATGACAAATCTTAAACATCTTTACAGGTTAACAGATTCCTTTTGGCCACATAATTTGTTTTTCATTAAACTCAGAACTTTTGGTCAGATCAGTTGTTTTTGTCAATCGTGAAATGAATCCTCCTTATCAGTTTTTATACTAGGTTGCCTATGGCAAATCATATTATCTCACTTATTTCTCAGAGCTGCCTAGGGAGTGAGACATGAGGAATTCTTAAAAAATTATGTGCTTAAAAGTAGCAGAAACCAACTTAAATGTTTTAACCAGAGCAGGGTATTGAGGAGGATTGATGTAAGATTAAGGGATTTGCCATGGAACACTTTGGCAGGACTGTAGCTGGGATTTTTGCAAGGGCCTAGAATGCAGCTGGGACTCTCCTGATTCCCTTTCAGCTCTTCTGTGTGTCTTTTAAAATCTTTTTGCATAGATTGTTTCTCTCTTCTGGTTAGTACGAGAGATGAACTCTCCATGATGACAGCATGAGGTTCCATGTTCCTGGTCCCACCACTCTCAAGGAGTCTAATTATTCCCTTTCAGGCCTAATTCTAAATACTATGTGGGAAAGAAATAGAGTTGGCCCAGTATTGGCCAGATTTTACTCCTGGTCCAATCATGTGCAATGATTATGAAAACGGTTGTTGTATTTACAGTGTGGCTCCTTTATAAGCCATGTGGTTGCTTCAAAAGTAACCTATTTCATTATATTGCTCCCATTTTACAGAAGAGGAAACCAAGTCTTACAGATACACAATGAATTACCCAAGCAGCAAAGTAATTTGTCAAATAAGTCTTCTGAATCCAATCCCGGGTATGTTCAGAGTGCAACCCACTACTGCTCGTTGACTGTTGGGGACTTGAGCTGTTGGAATAGTACATCCTATTTGGGCTACAGGTCCTGGTATGCTCATTTTTCATCTCCTTGCTTGATAGATCCTTGGAAGCTGAGCATTCCCTCCGTATTTCTTGCTTTGGGTCTAGGCTGCAGCTGGGAGCTTGATGGATAGATGCAGGTTTTGGAATTTTTTCCTGGTTGAGCAGTGTGCTCAGTGTTATGCGTGACAATGATCCATGTGCTAATGTGGGCTGGCATGTCATCCCTTAGCCCAATTTTGGTTTCACATCTTTGTGTCTAATGCCAGCAACTAAATTTCTAAGCTTGATTAGGGACGCTTATAGGACAGGGAGGATGAATCCAGAAACCACTTTGACATGATGCTTCATCTGTGAGAGCTGTAGCCACAAAACCATGAACCAACTGAGGAAGTTGCCTCTGGTATGTTGACTGATTCTAGGGTACTTGCAGAATAAATGCCATGGTTTCATTAATCTTTTTTTGTCTTAAATTGAATGAATCATGAGTCATGTGGTCAGTACAATGTAGCTCGGAAATATTCCTGGAAATTGGAGGCTTGCTGGAAAAATTCTTCCAAGGAAGTACAAACTCAGATGTGTAGGAGCAATTTGTTGTTTGCTGGACCAATAATCATGGCTTTCCACTCCCTCCCTTGGACTATATTCTGAACATACCCACTTAAGTGTGGCTGGGGGGGGGGGGGGGCTGATCCCATTGACAGAGGAGAAGATATACTATGACTGACCCATGCCAACCTTCATATTCTTCCCCTTGGTTGCAGTTACTAATTTAGGTTTAGCCAAATAAGTCTGTTCTGGACAATGCAAGGTCCTAAGACCTGGCTATGTGCCATGAATTGACTTACTGTTTTCCATAGATCATTAATGATAAGAATGTGGGATCTAAATCTGAGGCAGCCATTTTGTCGTAAGAGTGAAGCTTGAGCTGTTGTGTAGGTGGACAGCATCTCTGTCATATGGAGTCTGATGCTGAAGCTATCCCAACTGGAGGAAAAACCAACACGAAATGCCGAAATGCCGGGAGTCCTTGGGAAGGATGAATCCATAAATTTCTTTGAAAGCCCACCCTGGGTAGATTGTTGAAGTCATTTAGCCTGTGTTGTAACAATTTGCATTAAAAAAAGCCTCCTCCTATGCAAATAGTGTCTGTTAATTGTCTACTCTGAAAAGATTGTTTGCTTGGTAATTGGACTTCTTCCAAAGGCTTAACATACTTGTTACTTGATGGCCAACAGGTACTGCATGGAAAGTAGAGGAAGGGTTAATCTTGCCCATAATTTGGACCCAGCTTCATATTTGCATAGTTAGTGTATACATTTTTGTCAGGGTCAAAAGGTAAGTGGTTGGTTTATTTTACAGTGTTTGGTGTCTTTTGACAGAAACAGAAATATCAATCTAAATGAGTTGGCATTCTTAAGCTCTATCTTGGTGAACTTGTGTAGTAGATGTAGAATTTAAGTCTAAGAACTCTCCTTTGACTTTGGGCTGAAGTTGTCTTAGGGGTGTTCTGGAATGTAGGGAATACCCTGAATGGCATCACTGAGACCATTTCTTCCCTCATGTGAGTGGTTGGCTTACAAGGTGTATATAGCTCAGTTCTGGCCAACAAGATGTAAATGGAAGTCGACTGGAAGTGGGATTGCTGCGGAAAAGTTTAAGCCTTTCAAGACTAAGGTACCTTGATGGGATTGAACAGCTTTCCCTTTTGTCTTCTTAGATTGTGAGATCAATGTTCCCAGATTCTGACTGTCATATGGTATGAGGCTGCTTTTTAAAATATTTGTTGTTTTTTTAATGCTGTTTAACTCAGGCCATAGGCCACAGAAAGGCTCCTGATGAATTCTGGCTGGACCACATGAAGTAAGGGAGGGTTGATCCCCCTAAGGAGGGATGCTGAGAATCTCTCCTCCCACACCCAAAACAACAACAATAACAACAACAACAGTGCACATCTGTCATTTTCCTTGATCTTTATCTGGATATCCTGATGGTGCACAGCTCTGTCCTCAATCATAGACGAGGAGTGGTCTGTGGGACATCCAGATTTGCCGGTGTGTATTGTGCAAAGTGGTGGTGCTTGCATAACAACTAAGAAGATGATAATTGTGCTAGCTGACCCACCTACACACTTTTTTGGTTAGTAAATGCCAGGGTGGTAATGTAAAAATACTTAAGATATATACTACATTACAGTAGTATAGTTAATGTATAAATCAAGCTATACATAAAGTGTTCTTTTTAAACTTCTGAACTCAAAAAACTGCTTACCGAGAATGAGATTGTAATACACATAGTTCATTAAAACAAAATTTACTGATCTTGAGATTTTTATTTTACTTTTTTTAGACACTGGTGTTCTCTTTTGGTGGCATGGCTGTGGTGTACTAAATGACACCTTGTGGTTTGACAGGGTATTACATCTAAGTCTTGTACCTACCATTTTGTTCAAGTCATTAGGTGAGTTGCAGTCAAGTACAGAATTTCTTTTAAAATCAGTAATACTGTTTAAGGCCCTCTTTGAGCTTCTGCTGAACTAAGCAATTACATTAAAGTTTTTCCCCCAGATTTTAAAATGTTGCCCAAGATTTTTATATAGCCAAATTTTGTCCTATTAACTAAGCCATGAAAATCGCTTACTAGAATGTCATGTTTAATTAAATTGAAAATACACTTCAGGCCAAACGGTGGTGCAATGGGAAGGTTAAGCATGTACCCTCTGTCTCTGAGATGACCAAGTTTATATTTGGTCTTCACTGTATTCTCTGGGGAGTGTGAGCCATGCAGTTGGAACTTCCTGCCATTGGTCTGAGCCTGCAGTGGCTCCTATCTCCTGGCCTGACCATCTGCTCTACCCATCTTTTTCTGGTTTTCTCAGAACCTGGCTACCAGTGGCTGAAATTTCCACCAGTGGCCACCAGATAATTGGAGGGAATGTCATCCCAAGGTGGGGAGTCAAAGCCTTCCGGGGGCCAGATAGGCACAGAGGGTTTCCTCAGCTGGGTTACAGTGGCTACATTGCCTCCAAAGGCATACCTATCCCACCGTGCCACTCAGGACACCCTCTGACAGTGGAATGATAATGACATCTGGGAGCACAGTGGCTAGACTGCCCTGTATGTGTGTGTCAGGTTGGTCGGGGATCCTCGGCCTGGAGGAATGCATAGGTGAAGCATGGCTAGCCCTTGGGATCTCTGGAACAAGTACAGATACTTTGGGGGCACTTGGAATGTCTTGGGCGTCAATGAATCAGAAAGGATACCAGCTGTGGGGTCTTAAATGTCCCAGATATGTGAGTTAGCCTTTAGTTGCTGGACTATGAAGAGATTCTGGGGATTCTGGGAGGGGCTGTTTCTTGGAACGCTCAAGGCAGTGGCTCTATACCATAATGAGAGATACATTTTAATAGTCTTTAATCCCTATTACCCTGCTTATGAAAACAGCAGAATAGCAAGGGGGATATAGGAAGGTAAATTAATATTTTTTTGAGCATGTGGTATAAAAACTGAGGCTCAGGTGAATCATTTCAGTTGCCCAAGATCACAGAGCCAATGTGAACAAGATTAGGGATTCGAATTCTGCTCTTTTGGTTCCAGAATCATTACAGGTGAATATTCAGAAGAGAGGAGAGTTGGGACCCGTTGGTGACTATAGAACAACCTCCGGGTACCACTGATGTTTGGGAAGCATCCTCTAAATAGCCACGAGAGTGGTGGAGGTCACATCTCTCTTCTCTCATTATTTTTCTTCCACTGTCAAGTGAGAATTAAATGACAAATAGATGTGTGGTTATGTCTTTCCACATCCATGTTTGCTGTAAAGGGAGAATGGCTTTCTACTTCGGTGGCTGTAGAGCCTGAGATCCTAGGCTTTGTTTCCTGACTCTGGGCGGCATCCCCTGCAACGAAGAAATAGTGTCGGGACCAGGAAAGCAGGTAAAGGGGAAATGGCATTTCATAAAGCACCAGTGTCTATTTTCATGAATGTCCAAGAGTCCAAAGATTTGATGGTTCTTTCCAGAAAAGAAATACATGGAGCAGCTGTGTCAATGAGGGTGGGGTAAGTGGGCTGCCGGAGTTGTAGAGAGCATGGGGTTGAGCTTAAATGACAGCTTTTGACATTTTCTTCTCTTTGCATTTGGAAACCTTAACGTAAAATCCAATGGCTCTGAAATTGATTTCTCTTCAGAATAGTCCAGTGTCCCACAAACTGGAATGGGAGCTGGGAGGTGTTTCCAACCCTGGCCAGTTTCCTTAGGGTCGAGGAGCTGGGAATGGGTGCACGTTGGGACAATGGCAAGCTGTGGTCACAGAGCCAGGCTGAGTTAGATGTAGGATTTGCCTTTTCCTGGGTCAGTGGACGTGTTGGCTGTTCTTCCGGACTCAGCTGAGCTATTGGTAAGTTTATGTCTGTATGTAGAAGGGTAAAAATAAAATGTCCAACTTGAGTATGTTAAATACTCTATCCTGTTCCCAGTTTAGCCAAATCCTTAGCATTTCAGTGTGTAACTGTTGGAACAAGGGACAAGGGTACTGTTTTACATATAATTTACTTGGCCCCGTTCCTCTTGTTCCCATCACGGATGCCACCTCCTCCAAGAAGCTTTCTTGGTCTTCAAATAGGATTGAGATGTCCTGTTATTCTCTAGAACCTTCTTCACACATTCTGGACAATTTAAATGATAGGATTATTTATATCTGTGTTCGAATTCTCTGTTATTTAACATACCATGAAATTCCTAGATAATAGGGACATACTTGCTTCCTCTCACTTAAAAGCGAAAATACTGGGGTGCCTGGCTGGCTCAGTCGGAGGAACACGGGACTCTTCATCTCGAGGTTGTGAGTTCAAGCTCCACGTTGGGTGTAGAGATCATTGAAAAATAACTTTTAAAATTAAAAAAAGTGAAAGTGGCATTGGTGAGGGTATGTAATACTAAATCGACTGACGGTGTCTGAAATGTAACTGTTCCTTATGCAATGGCAATGCTAGGCACCTAGTAGGTTTTGAGTAAAAAATTTGGAAGGAGTGAATACTTGAGATTTCGTGGAATGTAATTGAAACATGAATTTTCTTTAGACTTAAAATGGAAGTTTCTGTGTTTGAGCCTGCAAAGAGGCATAGATGCTATTTTTAGTTAATAACACCCAAAGTCCTGAATGTATAGGTTTTCATTGCCTTGCAAACCACAACATCTCTAAGAAGGATATCTGCGTTTGAGGGGCATCGGGAGAATCACAGGTCTCCTCTGTGAACTTAGAAGTAAAGCGGGCTGCAAATTTTTAGTGATTTTTATTTTGGAGTGTCAGATAACTGGCAGCTGAAATCGAAACAGCTTCAAATGTCACAAAATGTCTTCTTGTAATTCCTCTCAAGCATTAAATGTATTAAACCTTAAAAGCACAGTCCACATTTCCCAACTCTGTGAATGTTTTTATTTAAAAAGATTGTCATGAGAATGATTTTCCCCACATCCTCAAATGAGTTTTTCAGATGAGATCATAGTTAAGAGCAGGGGGTCAAGAAAATTCTCCTGTAAAGGGCTAGATAGTATTGTGACCATACGATTTTTAGACTTGGTTGAGCACAGCGGCACCCGTGACAGCTCGGACACTGCAGCATCTTTGACTTCCATCCCGGGACCTGACATGGACCGAGTGCTCAGTAACTTTTGCTGGAATGATGGAATGAATATTTATATGCACCAGAGAAATTTTCATCAGTTCTGGTGTCTACCAACCTCTTGGCAAGGCTTAGTAACTCCCCTCTTCTAAAACTGTAGCGCTCTCTCTGGTTCCTTCCACTCTGCCCTAGCCTTGCACCTCTGCTTCCTAATTTGCAGACCCAATCGTCATCCAACATCCTGCAAATGTTACTGATACTTTGTTTTGGTCCCCCACTCGCTCCCCAAGAGAATGTAAAAATACCTGAGGGCAAGGGCTTTATGCATTCTATCCTCAGAGCAGATACTTAAAATAATTACGTGAATAAATGAGTGACATTTCTGAATGCCATATAGGGATAATTGATGCCAGGGAATAAAACATTAAACAAAACCATAGCCCTACCTTACTTTATATCATAGACTTTGAATTCTTTAACTTGTGAAATGGATTTGTGCTTAGTTTCAAGTAAAACCTGCGGATATATTACTTTCTAATGTGCTAGTTTAAAAAAAATGGTGTTTTATTGATAGCCAAAAGCATAAATGGAAAGTTTATTTTATTTTATTTTTTATTTTTTAAAAAGATTTTATTTATTTATTTGACAGAGATCACAAGTAGGCAGAGAAGCAGGCAGAGAGGAAGGAAGGGAAGCAGGCTCCCTGCTGAGCAGAGAGCCTGATGCAGGGCTCGATCCCAAAACTCTGGGATCATGACCTGAGCCAAAGGCAGAGGCTTTAACACACTGAGCCACCCAGGCACCCCTGGAAAGGTGATTTTAATTAAAAATTACAAATGTTCAACAAAAAAGTGCTATCTTTATTCCTGGAGAGTTAAAAAAATGTAAAAATTGCCCTTATTATGGACTTAATCATTGCTAATATTTGGCATACTCTCAAGTTTTTTTTTTGTGTGTGTGTGTGTGTGTAATATTTTCATTGTATTAAAAAAACAAACCTACTCTAAACGTTAAGAGCCAGTGTCGATATTGCACTACATGAACTGCATGAACAGCTCTATTCTAAGTTCTAAGCCTCATTTATCCTTATTTATGCGGCGCAACGCCTGATGGTGGAAGTGCTAATATTACATCATTTCACAGAGGAGGAAACTGAGGAATCAGGAAGTGAAGTAACCGGGCTGAAGCCCGCCAGCTAGTGAGCGCTGGAACTGGGCTTTGAACCAAGGTAGTTGGGCTCCAGAATCCATGCTCTAAACCATAGTTTTTGCTGCTTCAAATACTGCTTATGACTTTTTTTTTTTCCCTATCACTGAATCAAAACCATCTTCCTGATACTTCTCTGTTCCATTGCAATGTTACTTGTAGTGTTGGCGTACTTGAATACTCCAATTCTTTTATATATATATATATATATATATAAAGAAAAAGGAATTGCTTGGTTCCTTTATTTTCCTTTTTTTTCCCCCTACTATGAATAATCTTCCAAAAAAGCAACTTGAAGATAAATGCACACCTATATGATGGTGTATTTAGGTTTAATTTCTCAAACTCGTATATAAAGCTCAACATGAGTATATACAGTAATTTAAGGAATTTATGGGGAATAATTTTGAAAAGTAGGCTTTTCTTTCTTTCTTTTTTTTTTTTTTTTTAAATACATCTGGAGTATGAGGCAGCTGCCTCATGAATGTCTTCCGGGGAGGTCCACCTGCATTTTTTCTTACCAAATGGTTGCTTCTCCTGAAAATAGGGTTGGTAACCCACCAAGTACAAGTAATAATGTGTTCGTTAATGGAGGCATTATATAACTGGGGGAAAAGCTCTGAGTGAGAGTGGAGAATTCAGAGTGGAAATTGAGGTAAACACAGAGCGAGTGAAGTAAACCATAGCTGTATACATAACACCCTACGCAGACCAGAGTGTTATTTCAAGCCAAACGGAAGATTTTCCTGTATGAAGACACAGAGCTAATTAATCTCTGTCAAATTGTTTTTTAAATACTTGTCATCTGGATAATTTAAACTCACTGTTGCAGGAATTAATCTGTCTTTCCTTAGCCATTTGTAACTGTTGACCTGAGAAGCATTTCTTTCTTTCTTTTTTTTTTTTCTTGGTAGTATAAAGTGTTAATGGTGCAAAATTAATAACATTAGACAAAATGTCATGCTTTGGGTGAAAACACTGAATATTTTTACCTCTTGAAGTATCAGCCCAAACTCTTGTGATTGATGTGTGGTGCTATTCAGGGGTAAGTCTCCAGCTGGCCAAGAACTCCCTTTGTTAATAGTGAAACACAGAGAGCATACAAGAGAGGCCTCCTGGCATGTGCAAGTATGTCTGTGTCTGTGTGTCTGTATACATACAAACTTGCAGGACTGCCTGGACAAGAGTACACAGAAACATTTTCACCCCAACAGCTTTCAAAATATTCAGGTGCAATCATTGTAAAATGTATTGCTAATTAAACAAGTGTTTATAGGCCATGCTTTGTGTCCGTACTGGAATGTGACCTTGCTGGAATGCAAGGGTAAAAGACAAAGTCGGAGTTCATGGTATTCTGGAAACATTAGCCTGGTAAAGAAGTAATTGGAGGCCAAGCTATGTTGTCACGAATAATAATAAATGCAGGGAACAGCATTCTCCTGCATTCCGGGAAGGAGAGATTTAGAGCAAACAGCACAGAGCAGGCCTTGCTGCTGTTATGCATTGATGAAGGAATTCATCAGGTAGCCAGCGGGGGAAGGGGGATTGTAGGGAGAGAG
This sequence comes from Meles meles, assembly GCF_922984935.1. Lineage (NCBI taxonomy): Eukaryota > Metazoa > Chordata > Mammalia > Carnivora > Mustelidae > Meles > Meles meles. The sequence continues at coordinate 100,705,887 of NC_060068.1, forward strand.
GAAAATGTTTAAAGACAAAGAGTTACAAAAGAGCATGAAGTATCAGGAGATACTGCAGTCCTAGGAGCCTGAGCTCCTGCAGACTCCATCCATGTTCTGCTTCTCCTTGGCTCCAGAAAGGGGCAACTGAATACGTGTGGCCATGGGTCATCTTTGTGTTAAGGTTTTAGTACCACGGGAAAACTTAGGAATCTGAGATAATTTCTGAAGCTGCTTGGAATTCCATTACGACTGACTCATTTGAGATTAGTCTCGGCTCTCTTTCCCCCTGTTTTGAGTGCAAATACTCCCAGAAAGCCCTTGATCCTAGTCTCTTGATGCATCGCTAGCTGTGACTGGTTCTGTGCTAGCTGCTCCACAGTTTGCGCTATGTGGTAGGATGGGCCACGTGTTTGTTGACTGGGATATTGGAGGGTTACAGTAAGGAGAACTTCGAGTCTTCTTGCAGAAGGGCGTTACAAACATGTGAAGGACTCACAAAGCAGGATATGCATAATTGTTATATGTGAGAGGTTTAACAAGATGAGTATAAACTCCAAAAGAGAAGTGAACCCAAGCTTCATTAGGACAGACAGAAATCCAATGTAGCATCCTTCATATGGGTAGGAACACCGTATTCTATATGTAGAACGTGGTGTACAGTTTAATGTCATCAAATAGGACATGAGTCAACTAGAGTTCTACCAGGAGGGTCAAACCAGATAGAGAATTATCTCTGTAACTACCTTCTTAGGATAAATGTATGAGTGTGTGATTACTGGGTCAAGGATACTGAGCACTTTTAGGCCATGAATACATGTTACAATGTGCTTTCCCAATAGCTATACCAATTTACCCAGTCATGTGCAATACAGAAATGCACATGTTTTGTTTTATCATAATTTTGTTAGAGTTGTTATTGTCCTTTTTAAAGTTTTTTTTTTCCCAAAAAGATTATGTATATATGTATGTATGTATTTTGAGAGAGAGACAGTGTGCAAGCACACAAGGGGGAAGGAAAAGCAGATTCCTTCTGAGTGGGGAGCCAGACAAGTGGACCCATCCCAGGACCCTGACCCTGAGATGCTCAAGCAACTGAGCCACCCAGATGTCCCTAAAAAAAATTTTTAAGGGGGCAATTTAAGAAGCCTTCATTCTCTTTGTAATGTGCATTTCTTTGGTTACTAGTGAAGTTAAACAATTTTTACTTTGTTTAATAGGGTTGTTTTTTATTGTATGAAGACATTTTCCTGCTGGTACTGTGATCCAGGGGGAGGACAAGAAAAAATTGTTTGCAAGTGGAGAAAAGGTGGAAGACACTGCTGTTACACTTCAAAAAGTTTGAATAAAAAAAACAACAACGGACATTTAATAGTTGACCTACCTGAAAATTGCAGACAATAGATTTGGCTTTAGTTGTAGCTCAAGACTCCATTCATGTCACCAGGATCCATTTCTCGGCACTGGGCTTCTCATTTGGATGTTGTAGTCCCATGTTTAAGTAGGCTTTCCAGCTGTGGTGGTTCTATGGCTGCAGCAGTTTCTGGCTTCATATGGCAGAGCAGAGCCTGTTTCTCAGTCTCACGGGGCTGAACTGGAGCCCCAAACCTCCTGAAGCACTCACAGCGGCTAGGAGAATGAGGGGTTCCAATGGGCATGGGCTTCGGCATGTGGCAGGTGCTCTTCTGCTAGGCTGATCTGGTATTTCACACTGAGTGTGGTCAGAGAAGAGGTGGTTGCTCAGAGAGGGGAAGGAGGTTAGAGGGTTCCACCTGTATGACAGCCATTGTTAGGGAAAGGTGGAGTCTCAGGAGAGCATCTGCAGTGGGGGTTACACGTGAAATTGAAGAGCCCCTGGGTAAACTGCCTGTGGCAGTTTGTGGCCTCCAGCTGAGCCTGATGAACCTGACTCTTCCAGTCCGTGAAAGTAGGGCCGCCATGATTCTCCCAATGCCCAGATTCCTTCCCTGTATTTTAGCCTTCCAGGATGGGTTTCGTTTCCTTCTTTTGCTCCCCTTCCCTGGGAACCAGAAGGCTGCAGACCTTGGAGGTGGTGGTCCATAACCTTTGTCCCTTAGTAGCAGGTATGCCCATGTTGCTCAGCTTCGTGATACTGGGGCTGGGACTCTGCTGACCGCATTTGTCACATGGCTTCTTGGGAGGCTTTCCTGGTGGGTTGGGGGAGCCAAGAAGATGTGAAGCTGGAGAAGGAAGAAGGCCCTTGCTGTCACCTGTTTATGTAACGCAGCAGTGCTGCTTCACCTTGCCAGTGATAGTTGGTTCCAGTCTGTTGGTCTAACACTGGCACGGCCCTATGCCATGGCGGCCTATTGGAAATCTCTGTACCTCCCAGCCAGCTTTTCTTCGGAAAGCTAAATCCCCACCTCTGCAGGGTCTTCTCGACTTGCAACCACGCAGCATCCTCTCCTCAGAGAGCTGGGCTGGAACTCTACAGCGCCCCTCCCCTCAGCTTACACGCTTTGATAACGCCAACTTGTTCTCTTTGCTTCTGTGGCCCTTGAAATGGTAACTGCTTCTGGCAGTTACTACATTGATGTCTCTATGTCTCCTTTTGGTCTTTATGTTTTTCCAACATTTGATTAATAACTCTTTCCTTGAAGATTGCTTTGTTAAAATAAGTAGTGTGGTTTGTTTCCCGAGGAGACCTTGACAGAAGCAGTACTGGTCTCTGTGCAGTGTCATACGATCCTTCCAAGTAAGCCTGAAGAAAAATCATCAGATGGAGAATTAATCCTGGCTTCCCATTGCCCTTAGGATAAAGTCTAGGCGCTCGGGCCCTGGCTGGTTTTATGGCTACATCTCTTGCTGTGCCTAGCTTACACCTTAAGTTCTTGGCACGGGGAACTCTTTCAGGTTCTTCTGGTGTTCCCTCTGTCACTTCAGACCATTGAAGGCACCATCCCTTCTCTTACGAATGTTGAGAATTTCTGGGTAACTGTCACACATCCTTCAGATGTCAGCAGAGGTATCCTTCTCCTTGGAAAGGGTTTTTATTGATTTCTCCCCCCTTCCCATGTTATCCTGTCCTTTGCTTCTGAAGGCATCCATTTAACTGCTCGATTGCCCATTTTCCCCCACTGGACTGCAAGTTCCTTGTAAGTGGAAATTGGAATTTCGTAGGTAGCTTAATAAATCCCTTGCCCAGGACTTCTTAGAAAATCACGGTGCTTGCTTTTTACTTTGCCGGAGCAAGGACAAAAATGCAGCGACCATTGCTGTTGACGAAAGTCATGCCCTATGTGATTACCAGGGGTTTCATCTCCTATCCAAAGGACAAGCTAATGTGGTGAAAATTGCCAAAGTGGGACTCAAGGGCAACAAACAAGATGCCTTAAAGACCTGGGATGTCTCTGAGGCTGCCACGTGTCACTCCAGTGATGGAGGTGGACAGGGATCAGCTATTGATTCACCAGGTTAAAAGCCTTCCCATCACCCTCAGCCGCCGAAGGCACTGTGTCAGAGATAAGCAGCAGAGGAAAATGAAGCCTTGTCAAGTCTTCACACATCAAGTTTCCAGATGCTGCTGAGAGGTATCGGATCAGACGGGAAGACTGAACGTGCCTGCTTTCCTGGGGCTGCACCATGTGATGAAAGAACAAAGCCCGTGGTGCCAGAACTTCATTCCGGTCTTGGTTTTATCAGTGGCGTTAGGGACCTGGGTGAGATGGTGTGGTGATTAATCTGAAAAATGGAGCTCATAGCCTTTCTTTAACTTGATTTATTGATTTGAAGAGAACTAAAAGAAATAACTGATTGTGAAGTAACATGCACAGAACTAAGAAGTCGTGGCGGTTTGTGGAAATGCTTGGATTGGCAGAGCTGATCCCACTCAAGCATTCATTCATGGGTTCAAAGACCTCCTTGAAGGCCCCTTAAATACTAGTGATACATAAGCAGACATATTTAATGTTCTTCTCTTCATGGGGTTTTCCCTAGGATGAAAAAATGTGAAAAGGTAACAAATCAGCAGAAGAATGACAATTTTGTCAGTTGCCTTGACATTGTTCCTTATGGAATTTTTTTTTTTTTTCTTCCTTCTGATCGAGCATTCTAGTCCAGGATGATGCCTTGGGTTCAGTCTCTTTAGTTGTCTTTTCTTTAGAATAGTTCCTTGGCCTTTCCTTGATTTATAAGACATTGACATTTTGAAGAGGCTGGGCCAGTCATTTTGTAGGGGGTCTCTCAGTTCAGGTTTGTCTGTTTTCTTTTTAAGATTTTATTTATTTATTTGACAGACAGAGATCACAAGTAGGCAGAGAGGCAAGCGGAGAGAGAGGAGGAAGCAGGCTCACTGCTGAGCAGGGAGCCCGATGCGGGGCTCGATCCCAGGACCCTGGGATCATGACTTGAGCCGAAGGCAGAGGCTTTAACCCACTGAGCCACCCAGGCGCCCCAGGTTTGTCTGTTTTCTACCCATGGGCTTTTTAGGACCATGCAGCCAGCAAATGGTGCAGCTATGCTTGACCTCATGTCTTGTACTCTTTCCTTTTAAATCTGCCAGGAGGCTCAGAGGTCAGAAGACCCTATAGCCCCAGCCCAGAAGAGTTGTCCTGGTGACACAGCCAGCTTATGAAAATAACAGCACTCTGAAATGCTGAAAACCATCGGGAACACCTACTTCCCATTTAAACCTCACCATTTGCTTGGTTGTCATCTAGTACCTCCAGGTCTGAGTGACTATTTGTTAAAAAAAAAAAAAAAAAGTCTGTAGTTATTTTATTTCTTCATTTAGTCTTCATCTCAAAGTGACAATTTGTCCTGCTTTAATAGAGCAGACAGGAAAAACATTAGGAAAATTAGACCAAATGTAGTTAAATGCCATGAGACAATTTCAGTTCTATTATGATGTGTTTTTCAAAACTGTAGGACATTGAACAAAATGCACTAAAATTAAAAAAAAACTTTTTATTTGGAAAATTCTTTTTAAAAGCTGAACAATTGATGCAGCTAATCTATAATTTACCCAAATGTCGGGTCCTTTATTATATTGGCATGCTAGGAGTTAGCTCACTAAATTTTCTCAAAGAAATGGGGGAGACAAAGAGGCAAGTAATTGGTGTTCTGAGCCCATGTTCTACTTTCAATTTCATGAATTGGACCTCAAGTACATTTAAACATTTGTCTAGATGTTATTAAGAAAAGATGTCCAAATCAACTCTAAATGAACTCTGCCATTTCACAGCTTTCTCACTCCTAGCTGAGCCTTTATTTATTTATTTTTTTCCTTTTATTCCTAAAGCAGTTGAAGAGGATGTTTCTAGGTGTGCCTGGGGGGAGACCATCCCCACATTTAGCTCTTGTTGCCACAATTTGTGGTGGGGGTGAGCAGTGAGGGAAAATACTTCAGGTATCGATGTCCCACTGGTGAACAGTGATGGCCATGTGTGGGCTGTTAATGGCATAAACATTTATTCAAAACCACAATTTCCAATGGTGGAACATACCATTAAATGCAGGCACCCTGGTAGGTAGCGGATTTAACAAATGAATAACTCTGACATGGCTCCCATTTTCAGAGAACTTAGTCCTAGATATGTGGGGGGGACATTCATGAGGCAATTGTGTAGACTAACCACAGGATGGTAGGGAGCACGTAATTAGACTTGGAGGGAGTTAGTGTGGGTAGGCTTACATGTGTATTTTGCTCATTAATGGCTACTTTTGTCTCATGGAAAAAGAACAAAGGCAGAACAGCATTTGGCTTGCTTAAGAAGATCCGTATCTCCATGCTGTCCGTTTGCACTGTACTTGGAAAACTAAGGACCAAGGATTTTCAAAGAATGGTGATATCAAGGACCCAGGTGACCAGAGAAATCAAGCAGCTTTTCTGTGTTCTTCCTCAGAAAAGCCTAGAGAAGTTTGCTCAGAATTCTGAGACAAAAGCTATCAGGGACAAGGGTGTGGAGGATTATCAAGGTTTTGGATTCCTTTTGAAGGTGATTAGTGATACTGCTCTGTACAGAGCAGGTCCATTTCCCCTTCTGAACTAGTGGCTTTCTCTCCTCCATATGCTCAATCTCTTGTTTTTTCCGGTGATAATTACTTAATATTTATTATAGGTAATTGTTCTCCAGTCTGTCTCTCTTTATTCTTCTGATTAATAGTCTACACCCACAGTTTTTCATAGCACTCGTGAAATGGATGTGACATCATAACAATGATAGTTGCCTTGGTAGTGACTGTTGAGGGTTGAAAGAAATGGTGGTGAGGGAGCTTCTGATGCGACGAAGTTTATCTTTCCAATTCTTACTGTTGCAGAGAAGGCTTCCAAAAAGTGCTGTCCAAGCTGAGACTTGAGGTGTGGTAACAGAAAATGTGCTCTAGACAGCAGGCAGAATACTGCCAAAAATCTGGAGACTAGAGAGAACATTCTGGATGACTTCAGATATACTGATGGGAGAGTTTTCACTCTCACAAGTGAGAGATGGGGTTGGAAACGGCTGAACCACAGAAAGCCTTGGAAACATTCCATCCAACACCATCTCTTAGGGACCATGGGGAGCTACAGAAGACATATGGGATGGAAAGTGCTAGAATCAGATTTATGTGACAGAACACTGTGGTGGCAGGAGAATGAAAGTAGTAGTGGGGCAAACCTGGGAGTAGAGAGACCAACTGAGACATCTGGACGAGGTGGGTGGTAGTTGGGATGAAGGAAAGGCCAAAGAATGATAACTATGTGGGAGGTGAGACCAATATTTTGGGATGAATTAGATGTAGAGAATGAGAGAGAGGAGGAATCAAAGATGAACTACTCAACCTTGTACCTCCTCCTTGCTTTCAGACCTGGGAGCTTCCTTTTGTCCTCAGTTCTTCCTAATACCATGACCTAAAATCTTGGCATTGACCTCAGGCTCCATGGTACCTGTTTATGCCCTGGTGGTGCTGACTGCCCCCACGGCTACAATCTGTCCTCTACATATTACTGCTGCTCACTACCTGGGCCCAGGCTTGGTCCTTTGACACTTGCTCTGTCCTGGATGTACGGTCCCTGGATATCACGGTGCTTCAGAGCACAGACTTCAGACTTAATCCGGACTCATGTCCTAACTCTGCCCGTACTTTGTAGTGTGACCCTTGGCGACTCACAAAACATTACTTGTAAAATAACAGAGCTGTCGAGGTCACAAGGATGAAATGAAGGCGTAAATGAGAGATGCAATGCGGCACATGGACAGAACAGAATAAAGGCCGACCAAGCTGAAGGAGAGAGATAAGAAGATACTGTGAAAGAGGGTGATATAGTTTAGTTCTACAGTCTTCACTCTGACACCCCACAGGAGGGAAACCAAACCAGTCATTTGGGTTCAGAGGAAAAGGAAGAATCTGTTTGATGTAAATGAGGTGTGCGGGGAGTCTCTCTGACCATGTGAAGTTTCTGACTCTTGACCCCTGGACTGCAACTAAATCTGGGTATGGGACTCCTGAAGCACCCTGCACCCAGGATGCTATAACTAGCCCTTTCCATGGTGCTTTCCCTCGCTCCACTTAAAGTTTTTCTTCTTGGTCTTTGTCTTCAAATACCGATCTTCCCTAGTCTCCTTCTCCTTTCCCATGCAACTGTTGTCGCCCTGTCTCTTCTCACTAGGTAACTTTTAAGGCACCAGGTATTTGCCTAATTCTAGGGACAGGCAGGGTGTAGAAGTTGAAATTGACTGAGGAGTACTTTGCTTTCAGGAATCAGGCCTCTAGGAAACATTGGATCTCTGTCCCTGAAAAGATGGCATGTCCCTGAGTAAAGGCAATGTTAATAAAATTCACTGAATGGTCATAATCATAAGAGGAACAATAACTTGTTTGTGTCAATTCTCTGTGTTCTGTATAATCAGCATTTGCTCTGACTGGCTAGTGACTAAGCAGCATCTTTTATGATCCATTAGCTTCCATAATCAACCTGTGGTTACATGTTAAATTGCCTACCATCCAAAATAATATATTGTACCCCTAACCCCCAGTGCCTCCGAATGTGACTGTTTGGAAATAGGACCTGTAAAGAGGTTGTTAAGTTAAAGCAAGGCCTCTGGAATGAGCTGTAACCCATTCTCACTGGTGTCCTTCTATGAAAAGAAAATTTGGACGCAAGATCTCAGAGATGTGTGTGTACACAGGAGAGGTCCTGTGCTGTGGTCATCTTCTTGCTGTGGTCACCGGGAGGTCAAAGAGCAAAGCCTTAGGATAAACCAACTCCGCCAACACCTTTGTCTTGGACTTAAGTGCTCCAGAGCTCTGAGAAAATAAAATTCTCTTGTTGAAGCCACCGAGTCTATGGCATTTACATGACTGCCTTAGCAAACTAATATACCGGTGTGATCTGCTTCAGACTCTTATGTCTGAAAATAACAATTGTACTGAAAAGTGCTTATACTCTAGTGAAAACACCATGATATCTTTAGGTATTATTTAGGTATTCTTATTCCCATTTTTGCAAATGAGGGAACTGAAACTTGGAAATGACCTACCCAAAGTCAGAGTCACAGAGCTAGAAAGGGAGCTGGTTTGCATTTAAGTGGAAATCTTTTGGACAGCTGTGCCTGGGATCTTAACCACTGTACTATACTGTCAAAAAAATGTTGGTCTTCTCTGCCTATTCACCTTCCCCCAGTGTTAATAATGCCCTTTATTTTTCTCTGTAGCTCTGTTTTTTTTTTTAACTCCAGAGCACTAGCTGTGGTTTGTAATTATAAATTTAATTCTCTAATCATTTTTTCAATTTCTACCTCCTATACTAGTCCTATAGTGTAGCTCTGTGCTTATAATCATAGAAGACGGGGTTGGTTTTGGAATGAACCTCTTGATTTCTCTGCCAGGTGAAAGGCAGCCAGCCCTGTGCATATGGTGAAGTGATCAACCTCTGTGGGCACTGGCAAGTAACCAGAACTACTGCTGGGCTCTTCAGTTTATACCTTAATACTGTCCACATGTGGCTTCAGGAGTGGAGTGCATCCTTTAACCTTCCCACATGGTGAACACCTGCGTCTACACTCCCTGCTTCTGAAGAGCCCTGCCTAAGCCCATGTTCTGGAACTTGTCTTTCCATTTTGTAATGTGCTTTAAGAAGGAAGCTGTGAGCCACCTTACACCACATTGGTAGCTTTGCTTTGCCTTTCCTGACTCTCCACCCTCTTAAGATGTGTGGGTGAAGTGGTAGCTGCTTTTTTTTTTTTTTCCTTTAGGAGTAATGGAGCCTAAAAAAATGTAGCCCAGTCCATTACACCAGATCATGGCTTCTCAATGAGCAAGATCACTGCAGACACTTGTTTTAGGGGTCAGACTGTGATAATCACCTACTTCAGCCAATGTAATGTTATGTTGAGGGTCGCTATTATTTTCACAATGATATTTCCCATCAGAGGTGGCAACACATGCGTTTCCCCATAACCCAAACTGATAGAGAAATTCTATATACTTCCCCAGGTCCAAGTTTCATAGAGAGATTTTTTTTTCCTCTATTGCCCTTTTATTTTTAGTTTCCCTTCTCCCTCTTCTACTTGTTTTTTTCTTTTTTTTTTCAAAAAATATCATTTAATGCTTTCAAAAAGAATGAATAGTATTCTCCATTTTTGTATTCCAAACACAACTCCTGCATAATTCTATTGAAATTCTTTGTTGGTCTTTTTTTCTCCCCCCAAGTTATGGTTTTAAAAATAATCTAGAACTAATTTGCCTAATGAATATGCAGTTATTTCAAGAGCCTTTTGAAGTTTTTGAAAACCTTCAGTCAGCATCTTTGTGGGACATGGTGATGAATGTAGCATCAGGCACTTAGAAGCCATTTCTAATTTGGCATGAGCAGGTATAATTTTTGTACATTTCAAAGCTGGGCACAAGGCAGTCATTTATCCTGTACTTACTACCATGGTTATCTCGTGCTTTCTTCCTAGGCTAGTTCCCCCTACTGGTAGAGTGGATGAATCCTGGCTACTTGGGCACTTGTGGAGTTAAAATAGAAATCAGGCAGGACAGTGATGACAATGTGTAGGAGAGAAGGGGGCATGGTTTGGCTCAGTCACTGATTAGGCTAGTGCTTGCTAGTAATGCCTACTACCGGTACTGTGCTTATTCATGAAGTATAACTTACCGACATCTTAGTGGTCACTTAGCCATAATCCAAGAGCGAGGGGCTATTAGCTCTGTTACATAGGTAAGGAAGATCAAAGTTGGAGAAGAACATTTTCCAAGATCACACAGGAAGTGAGTGGCAGAGTCCGTGTTCATAAACAGGTTTTCTGTGTGAGGCACTATACCATTCAATTTGGGAAATGAATTTGACCTGGATCCTACTCAGAATGTGTATCTTCTGGTAGAAAGAGGACAAAACAGCATGGTCTGTAGCCAAGAAAATTCAGAGAAGAGACAAGATAGAGGGTCATGTTATGGAAGCAGAAGCAAATGAAAGGGAGGAAGATTTTAACCCAATAGAGATAAAATTTGTCATCTGAAGGGGACACAGAGGCAGAAGTTTTTGTTCACAGCTACTTGTTTTCTGCTTACCATTGCACATTGTGGTTTGGAACATGGCTCCTGGATAGAATTTTTCAGTAATTGTTTTCGACCTGGGAAACTGGCTTCCTCCTGTGTACTCCTCCCAGCCCCGTGCCTCAGTAAAGCCAGCTGGGCTTTCCCCGGTGCTGAAGGAGACAAAAGCTTCCCAAACCCAACTGTGGGATTCATTAGTTTCTGCTCTCAAATTGCCGTGATCATGAGGGTGTGAAAGACACCCTCCAGTGCCTTCCCAGTCCTAGCTGGGGAACAGGCAGTGCTAGCCCCCCGCCCATAAAAGTACACAGACCCGCTGTTGGGTACTGGTACTCACCATCACGTGAATTGTTGCCTTCTGATGGAATTGATTTTGTTTGCTTCACCAAATGGAAAAAAGTGATTTCTCCCATGTTCAGTGTGTGTCACAATTTTTTTTTTCTTCTTGTCCTGTGTATGTATGTGTGCTCTTCTAGTTGCAGGTAGCAGAAACAGTCTAACTAGCTTAAGAAAACCAAGGAGAATTTATGGTAAGAATCTAAGGGACTAGACCCAGGAGGAGAAAAATCATCAGGAGCCAAGACAGTTACCCTCTTGGTAATTCCACCTCTTGTGGGTTACATGGATTAATGCTTCTGGTTGTTTCTTCATATTTGTTGACATTTTCTCTCTCCCGACCAAGTGTTCTCAAATATTCATGCCAGAAAAGGCATTTCATAATTCCCAAATGTCCATCTTCTCAGTTTGAGATACTGAAAGAAGCTGCAGGTCTGAGTCTAATCACTTGCAGTGGTGGGGTAATGTAAGACGGACATAATTTCAGGCCTCCATCCTTTCCCCAGCTCCAGTGCATGGGGTGGACTTGGCCGAAAAAGAATAAGTCAAAGGACAGGCAGTCACAAGGTAATTGCATATTTATATTCCATATATGTAAATACATATTGCACATATATGCAAAATATATATGTAATCTTACATAATTTTATATTGTTTTGGGAGTCAGTACAGCATAAAAACTATCTGGAGTAGCGCAATGTCTATGGAGATTGGTTATTTTCTCTTCTGGGGAAAAATGGGGTTCACTTGAGCTGTGTAAAGACTAGAACTGATGAAGATATCCCTGTAATACAGGAAGAAATCCACTGCTGAGAGAGAAGGTTGGGATGTTTTGAATTAATTAGGCTAGTTTATGATACTCAAATATACAAGATAATTGCTTAGGCAGCCCTCATCAAAGTATGAACAAGATTTGGGTGGTTCTGACTGTCACTGGGAATCTAAAATTACTTCTTTGTCTCATGCCTCTTCTGTAAGAGTTCTCTTTGGTATCCCAAAGCAAGTCATCTTTCCTCCCTTTAAATTTCCCAGAGATGTTCAGTCTTTCTTGATTCCTTGTACTTGGCTTATGCTCTAATCTCCTGATAGATTGTTGCTTGCTTAGAAGAGCATCTGTCTTATTTTATTGTCCCTAGGATCATAGCACTTCATTAATAGTAGATTCCTAAATTATATATACTGAATACATCAGTGACTCAGTCAACCAGACCAACTAGTAGTAACCATAGTAAATCAGACTAGTTACATAGTAACTAGTAGCTCTGTGTTACTAGTCTATGTAACAGACTAATTGCATAGTAACTAGTAACATAGTAAACCAGTAACTCATAGTAAACCAGACCAACTAATCCTTGAATTAGAGATTCTTCAACTGGCAGATTAAGTACTTGGTGAAATAAATCTACTAGTAACAACAATGTGCCTAGCACTGTGCTTAGCACTAGTATGTGAGTGGATTTATAGCTTATGAATTATTATGACCTTAAGGAATGTCATAATGTGAGTCTCAGTGGCCCATCATTAAACTGGGAATAAGGGGAGTGGAGGAAGGACCCTTGACTCATGGGATGTTTGTAAAGACTAGAAATCATACCAGAAAGCACCAAGTACTGGTAATCTTGTTTTTATTTTGTTGTGGGTTTAATTGTAGTTACTGTTTACTGTGGTTGCTATGAATTGTCTTATATAATTCTCAAGGGCAGGAAAAGTCACATTTCTTTATTTTTCTGATTTTTACTGACTTTTTTGATCTCTGTATTTTTCTAGGAGAGATGCTCAATTTCAGTTGTATTCTAAAGGCTTCTACACCTTCCAAGGGTGTGAAAATTCTCTGTAGATTTTAGCAGTTCTCTGCAATTGGAAAAAGGCTCTAACCTTCTGCCTACTCTGCTTCTCACAGATGAACTTGTCCAAGCCCTTCTTGGCCCATGAAGGTCAGTGCCTCTCTATCTTTTTGGTTCAGTTTGGGTTTGAAGAGCTCTAGCCATGGTTCCCCAGACTACAACATATGTTCTGTACTTCTCTCAGCTGAGAAGTCTTCCTATTTGTTGGTTTGACCACCCTCCTTGCTCACCCCCAACTATAACAACCTGAGGCAGGGCAGAAAAGTGTTTTTGAGGAATTTGGCAACTTTTGCTTCAGTTTCTGAAAGACAAAAATTGTTGGTCATCACTTAGGGCAAAAACAAAAAAATCATTTACATACTTTGTTCCCTTCTTGATGTTTGTGAGAGAAAGTGGCATTCACTCTTCACATTTTACTACAGCAATCAAATAAAAATTAATGCTTCAAAATATCACCCAGTTCCATGCTTCCCATTCTGAAGTCTGGTCTTCCTTCTGTTCCTGAATGTAGAACTTGCCTCAGGACATTGTGTTTGTCATTTCCTCTACTTGGAACATCCTCTCTACCAGTTCATAATTGATTCCTTCTCAGTGTGTAAAGTCTTTCATGAAATGTTAATCTCTTCATAGGAATCTTTCCAGAATACCCTTTCAAAAGTAGAGATCACTTCAAAAATCAGCCAATTGCACCACTATTAATGTTATATTCTAAAGAAGTCATCACCACTTTGACTTATCTTATTAGCTGTCTCTTTTGTGCTAGGATGCAGTTTTCCCAAGGGCAAGGACCATGTCTTACATACTGTGGTATCCTTAGCACAATGCCTGGCATATATTAGATATTTAGGAAATAATTCCTGAATGAAAGAATTACCCTGCCAAATGGTGAAGCTAATGGCTGTGAAGGAGTTGATGAAAGAGATACAACATAGTACTTGTTTGAAGATGACTTTAACTACCTTATCTTAATATTAAAGAAATAGAGGATCAACTCAAGGGTTGGATGGAGAATCTTGGAGAGCTGAGGTGGCATGTGCATACACACACACACACACACACACACACGTACACATAAACATCTAAAAGTTCACAAGTTCTCTAAATTTTTATGCTTGTATTAATAACATTAAAGGTAGATATAAAATCTTCATATTTATCAAAAGGGGACATGGATGTTATTAAAATCTTCAGGAATATTGGTTTAAATTTTAGTGCCAGAGTAAGTTCTGTGCTAACTCCATGTGAATTACTGGAAACTTGTTAAAAATAGAGGAGAAGAACACCACCCACAGAGTTTCTGATTCAGTAGAGCTGGGATGGGGCTCTAAAATCTGTATTTTGAGAAAAAAAAAAAAAAAAGACAGTTGAGGTAATTTTGCTTCCTAACCAAATTTGGGAGCCAGTGGTTTATAATAAAAGTCTGTGGGATGTGGGATGTAAGGCACAGTGACTTTAGAAAGGGGGATCATTGTGGATGATGTGTAACTTGGGCTCCAAGAAGAATAGAATTTTCAGAGCAATGTTCATGCTTGGTGATTAATTGTTAATGAAACCATAGGTAGTTATCAATTTGAAAATTCACAATACATACTTCATCCCCAGTGCCTCTGGGGAGTGGTGGTGATGCTGCAGTTTTTCCTTTTTTTCTGGTTTCATTTTCATATGAAGAATTTTGATTATAAATGGAAGTTGGTCCGTGCCCCTGCCCACTTCTATCAACCCTCGGTTCCCTCAGTTTGGTCTGTATCTTTAAGAGTGTTATGGTTTGCTTCCCTCTTTTTTCTCTTTTTTTCTTAGCATAGGTTCATCTGTTTTTTTTTTTTTAATTCCACATGAGTGAAATTATGTGTACTTGTCTTTCTCTGATTGATTTATTTTGCTTAGCATAATATCCTCTAGCTCTATCCACATCGTTTGTAAATGGCAAAATTTCATTAAAAAATTTTTTTATATAAACATATAATGTATTTTTATCCCCAGGGGTACAGGTCTGTGAATCGCCAGGTTTACACATTTCACAGCACTCACCATAGCACATACCCGCCCCAATGTCCATAACCCCCCCAACCCCCACTCCCCCCAGCAGCCCTCAGTTTGTTTTGTGAAATTAAGAGTCACTTATGGTTTGTCTCCCTCCCAATCCCATCTTGTTTCATTTATTCTTCTCCTATCCTTCTAAACCCCCATGTTGCATCTCCATGTCCTCATATCAGGGAGATCATATGATAATTATCTTTCTCTGAATGACTTATTTCACTAAGCATGATACCCTCTAGTTCCATCCACGTTGTCGCAAATGGCAAGATTTCATTTCTTTTGATGGCTGCATAGTATTCCATTGTGTATATATACCACTTCTTCTTTATCCATTCATCTGTTGATGGACATCTAGGTTCTTTCCACAGTTTGGCTATTGTAGACATTGCTGCTATAAACATTCGGGTGCACGTGCCCCTTCCGATCACTACGTTTGTATCTTTAGGGTAAATACACAGTAGTGCAATTGCTGGGTCATAGGGTAGCTCTATTTTCAACATTTTGAGGAACCTCCATGCTGTTTTCCAGAGTGGTTGCACCAGCTTGCATTCCCACCAACAGTGGAGGAGGGTTCCCCTTTCTCCCCATCCTCGCCAACATCTCTCATTTCCTGACTTGTTAATTTTAGCCATTCTGACTGATGCGAGGTGATAGCTCATTGTGGTTTTGATTTGTATTTCCCTGATGCCGAGTGATGTGGAGCACTTTTTCATGCGTCTGTTGGCCATCTGGATGTCTTCTTTGCAGAAATGTCTGTTCATGTCCTCTGCCCATTTCTGGATTGGATTGTTTGTTCTTTGGGTGTTGAGTTTGCTAAATTCCCCCAAAATTTTGGACACTAGCCCTTTATCTGATATGTCGTTTGCAAATATCTTCTCCCATTCTGTCAGTTGTCTTTTGGTTTTGTTAACCGTTTCCTTTGCTGTGCAAAAGCTTTTGATCTTGATGAAGTCCCAATAGTTCATTTTTGCCCTTGCTTCCCTTGCCTTTGCTGATGTTCCTAGGAAGATGTTGCTGCGGCTGAGGTCGAAGAGGTTCCTGCCTGTGTTCTCCTCAAGGATTTTGATGGATTCCTTTCTCACATTGAGGTCCTTCATCCATTTGGAGTCTATTTTCGTGTGTGGTGTAAGGAAGTGGTCCAATTTCATTTTTCTGCATGTGGCTGTCCAGTTTTCCCAGCACCATTTATTGAAGAGGCTGTCTTTTTTCCATTGGACATTCTTTCCTGCTTTGTCGAAGATGAGTTGACCATAGAGTTGAGGGTCTATTTCTGGGCTCTCTATTCTGTTCTATTGATCGATGTGTCTGTTTTTGTGCCAGTACCATGCTGTCTTGATGACGACAGCTTTGTAATAGAGCTTGAAGTCCGGAATTGTGATGCCACCCACTTTGGCTTTCTTTTTCAATATTCCTTTGGCTATTCGAGGTCTTTTCTGGTTCCATATAAATTTTAGGATTATTTGTTCCATTTCTTTGAAAAAAATGGATGGTATTTTGATAGGGATTGCATTAAATGTGTAGATTGCTTTAGGTAGCACAGACATTTTCACAATAATTATTCTTCCAATCCAGGAGCATGGGACATTTTTCCATTTCTTTGTGTCTTCCTCAGTTTCTTTCATGAGTACTTTATAGTTTTCTGCATATAGATTCTTAGCCTCTTTGGTTAGGTTTATTCCTAGGTATCTAATAGTTTTGGGTGCAATTGTAAATGGGATTGACTCCTTAATTTCTCTTTCTTCTGTCTTGTTGTTGGTGTACAGAAATGCAACTGATTTCTGTGCATTGATTTTATATCCTGACACTTTACTGAATTCCTGTACAAGTTCTAGCAGTTTTGGAGTGGAGTCTTTTGGGTTGTCAACATATAGTATTATATCATCTGCGAAGACCGATAGTTTGACTCCTTCTTTGCCAATTTGGATGCCTTTAATTTCTTTTTGTTGTCTGATTGCTGAGGCTAGGACTTCTAGTACTATGTTGAATAGCAGTGGTGATAATGGAACATCCTTGCCGTGTTCCTGACCTTAACGGAAAAGCTTTCAGTTTTTCTCCATTGAGAATGATATTTGCGGTGGGTTTTTCATAGATGGCTTGATAATATTGAGGTATGTGCCCTCTATCCCTACACTTTGAAGAGTTTTGATCAGGAAGGGATGCTGTACTTTCAAATGCTTTTTCGGCATCTATTGAGAGTATCATATGGTTCTTGTTCTTTCTTTTATTAATGTGTTGTATCACATTGATTGATTTGCAGATGTTGAACCAACCTTGCAGCCCTGGAATAAATTCCACTTGGTCGTGGTGAATAATCCTTTTTTTTTTTTTTAAAGATTTTATTTATTCATTTGACAGAGAGAGAGAGATCACAAGTAGGCAGAGAGGCAGGCAGAGAGAGAGGAGGAAGCAGGCTCCCTTCAGAGCAGAGAGCCCGATGCGGGGCTCGATGCGGGGCTCGATCCCAGGACCCTGAGATCATGACCCGAGCCGAAGGCAGCAGCTTAATCCACTGAGCCACCCAGTTGCCCCTGGTGAATAATCCTTTTAATGTACTGTTGAATCCTATTGACTAGTGTATTAGTGAGAATTTTTGCATCTGTGTTCATCAAGGATATTGGTCTGTAGTTCTCTTTTTTGGTGGGATCCTTGTCTGGTTTTGGGATCAAGGTGATGCTGGCCTCATAAAATGAGTTTGGAAGTTTTCCTTCCATTTCTATTTTTTGGAACAGTTTCAGGAGAATAGGAATTAGTTCTTTAAATGTGTGGTAGAATTCCCCTGGGAAGCCATCTGGCCCTGGGCTTTTGTTTGTTTGGAGATTTTTGATGACTGTTTCAATCTCCTTACTGGTTATGGGCCTGTTCAGGTTTTCTATTTCTTCCTGGTTCAGTTGTGGTAGTTTATATGTCTCTAGGAATGCATCCATTTCTTCCAGATTGTCAAATTTGTTGGCGTAGAGTTGCTCATAGTGTGTTCTTATAATTGTCTGTATTTCCTTAGTGTTAGTTGTGATCTCTCCTCTTTCATTCATGATTTTATTTGGGTCCTTTCTCTTTTCTTTTTGATAAGTCTGGCCAGGGGTTTATCAATCTTACTGATTCTTTCAAAAAACCAGCTCCTAGTTTCATTGATTTTTTCTATTGTTTATCAATCTTATTGATTCTTTCAAAGAACCAGCTCCTAGTTTCATTGATTTTTTCTATTGTTTTTTTTGGTTTATATTTCATGGATTTCTGCTCTGATCTTTATGATTTCTCTTCTCCTGCTGGGTTTAGGGTTTCTTTCTTATTCTTTCTCCAGCTCCTTCAGGTGTAGGGTTAGGTTGTGTACTTGAGACGTTTCTTGTTTCTTGAGAAAGGCTTGTACTGCTATATATTTTCCTCTCAGGACTGCCTTTGTTGCATCCCACAGATTTTGAACCATTATGTTTTCATTATCATTTGTTTTCATGAATTTTTTCAATTCTTCTTTAATTTCCTGGTTGACCCATTCATTCTTTAGAAGGATGCTTATCTCTTGAATTCTCCCCTCGTGGTCCAGTAGCTGTTTGTCCCTCTTTTGCTCGGCTTCTTTATTCTCTGTCATTTGGTCTTCTATATCACTAATTCTTTCTTCTGCCTCATTTATCCTAGCAGTGAGAGCCTCCATTTTTGATTGCACCTCATTAATAGCTTTTTTAATTTCAACTTCGTTAGATTTTAGTTCTTTTATTTTTCCAGAGAGGACTTTTATCTCTCCAGAGAGGATTTCTCTAATATCGTCCATGCCTTTATCGAGCCCGGCTAGAACATTCAGAATCGTCATTCTGAACTCTAGATCTGACATATTACCAATGTCTGTGTTGATTAGGTCCCTAGCCTTTGGTACTGCCTCTTGTTCTTTTTTTTGTGGTGAATTTTTCCGCCTTGTCATTTTGTTCAGATAAGAGTATATGAAAGAGCAAGTAAAATAGTAAAAGGGTGGCAAAGACCCCAGAAAAATGCACTTTAACCAAATCAGAAGAGACCCCAAATCTTGGGGTCGAAAGGGGATAAAGAGAGGTTCAGAAAAAAAAAGAAAAAATTTAAAAAAGAATTCAAAGAAAAAATATAAAAAAGTAAGAAAAAATATATATATTAGATTAACTTTCAGAAAGAGGTTGATTTTCTGTTTCTAGAATTGCTGTTCTTCTTCTCTTCGATCTCCCGTTGGATTTGTAGGTGTTTGCAATGTTTAGATAAGCTATCTAGCTGATCTCCTGCTACCTGATGTAGTCTCAGCCTGCTACTTCTCCGCCATCTTGACTCCTCTCCAAAATTTCATTTTTTTTTAATGGCTGAATAATACTCCATTGTGTGTGTGTGTGTGTACATGACATTTTATTTATCCATTCATCAGTGGGTGGGCATTTGGGCTATTTCCATGGTTGGGCAATTATTGATAATTCTGCTGTAAATATCAGGGTGCATGTATCCCTTTGAAATAGTACTTTTGTATCCTTTCAGTAAATACTTAGTAGTATAATTGCTGGATTGTAAGGTAGTTATATTTTTAATTTTTTGAAAAACTCCCATACTGTTTTCCAAACTGCACCAGTTTGCATTCCTACCAACAGTGCAAGAGGATTCACCTTACTCAGCATTTTTAACAACACTTGTTGTAGCCTGTGTTGTTAATTTAACCATTCTGACAGGTGTTGATTTTGTAATTTTAAACGTTAAATTTCCTCAATTGCTTCAGAAATGGTTTTCACAACTGGCTTAATTTTGGATCTAGACAAGACCCCTATCTTTTAATTTATTTGTAAGTCTTTTAAGTCTGTTTTAATCTTTAGGTTTTCTATGTATCTTCTTGGCAATTCATTTGTTGAAAAAAATCTGGTCACTTTTTTCAGTAGAAATTCCCACAGTCTGAGTTTTACCGAGTTTATTTCTGTAGTGTGATTAAAAACATTTTTCAGTCCCCTGTACTTTCTACAAACTAGTCACCACATTTAAAGGCGTAACTAGTTTAAGGCTTTTTTTTTTTTTTTAACAGATGACTTAGAAATGATGATTAAAAAAAAATCTAGAGGCATATGATGTCTTGTCCCTCTTTGTAACGGTAGCAGCTACTAATTATAATGGCCTAGAAACAGTATTTTATTAGTGATGACAGAAATGGTGATACTAAATTTTATCATTTCTTCTTGATTTATTAGGTGGGATATTTCTTTAACAAATTATTTGCTTACTCAGAAAAATCAGGTTAAATGTTTTCATTTTTTTTTCCTTTTATTTTTCTGTTAGAAAATAAGTTGGAATTTTGGCATCTGTATTAGTTGGCATGGGCTGCTATAACACTATACCATAAACTGGGTGGTTTAAATACACTGATTTTCTCACACTTCTTGAGGTCAAGGTTATATTCAAGACAAAGTTCCCAGTTGCGTTCAGATTTTGGGGAGATGCTCCTTTTCTGTTGCATGCAGGTGGCGCGGTTGGGCAATGTGCTCACATATTCTTTCCTTGATACTTTGCATGGTGGGAGAGTGAGAGTGCTCTGGTGTCTCTTCCTATAAAAACCTTGTCCTATTACATCAGGACTGCAGCTTTATGACCTCATATACCCTAATGTTTTCCTAAAGCCCCTATTGCCAAATACAATAACATTGGGGGTTAGGACTTCAATGCATGAATCTTCGGGGGACACAAACATTCAGTCTATAACAGTATCCTCACAAAGTGACCAATGCATGGTTTTCTTTTTGGTTTCTTTAACATTATTATCAACCTATGTATTGAAAGAGATTCTGTATGTGTCAGTCCATTGCAGTTACTGCATTTAGTTCTCATTGTTCTTTTTTTTTTCCTAACGATTTTTTAAAAAGATTTTATTTATTTATTTGACAGACAGAGAGATCACAAGTAGTCAGAGAGACAGGCAGAGAGAGAGGGAGAAGCAGACTCCCTACTGAGCAGAGAGCCCAATGTGGGGCTCGATCCCAGGACCCTGAGATCATGACCTGAGCCAAAGGCAGATGTTTTAACCCACTGAGCCACCCAGGCACCCCTTCATTGTTCTTTGTCAGTGTAGAATTTCACTGTCTTGGTGTACCATGTTGATTTACCCACTCACAGTTTCAGCAAACTTTTTTTGTAAGGACAAGATAGAAACTTACTTGTCCCTTTTCCCTCTCCTCCCCCTCCAAACGCTTTAAAAGTGTAAAACCAGTCTTAACTTAAAGGCTGTACAAAAACAGACTGGTGGATTTGGCCCAAGGGCTGTAATTTGCTCACCCCTGAGTCAGTTTCTGTTTGATAGCTATTTCGTCTGCTTGTAGACTTTTACTGTAATAAGTGATGCTGCAATATAATTGTATACATAATTGCTATTTTTGCCAGGAGGATGGAGTTCTAGAAGTGCTTGAGGTGTAAAGACATATGAATTTTTACAGATACGGCCTATTTCTGATCCATGGTTTCATTCTACTATAACCAGAAATGTATGAGAATGCATATTTCTTCCAATCTTGCAACAGTAGATTGTCAAACTTCTAGGTTTTTGTCGCTTTGCCTGAGTGACTAAGTATAGTCTTTATTTGCTTTATTTTTATTATGAGCAAGATTGAGATTCTTTTCATAGGGGGTTAAGAATAATATACATTACTTTGTGAACTGTCCATATCTCTTGCTCATCGTTCTGTAGTCTATTAATTTATTTCTTCTTTTTAAAATTAACATATAATGTATTATTTTTTTCAGAGGTACAGGTCTATGATTCATCAGTCTTACACAACTCACAGTACTCACCATAGCACGTACTCTCCCCAATGTCTATTACCCAGCCACCCTATCCCTCCCACTCTGCTCCCCACCAGCAACCCAGTTGTTGGAATTTGTTTGTTTGTTTTTCCAGTTTGTTTTCTGAGATTAAGAGTCTCTTATCCTTCCCCAGTTCCATTTTGTTTCATTTTTCCCTCCCTTCCCCCATGACCCCCCACCCTGCCTCTCAAATTCCTTATATCAGAAAGATCATATGATAATTGTCTTTCTATGATTGAATTATTTTGCTTAGCACAATACCCTCTAGTTCCATCCATGTTGTTGCAAATGGCAAGATTTCATTTCTTTTGATGGCTGCATAGTATTCCATTGTATAAATATACCACCTCTTCTTTATCCATTCATCTGTTGATGGACATCTAGGTTCTTTCCATAGTTTGGCTATTGTGGACATTGCTGCTATAAACATTTGGGTGCACTTGCCCTTTCGGATCACTACATTTGTATCTTTAGGGTAAATACCCAGTAGTGTGATTGCTGGGTCATAGGGTAGCTCTATTTTCAACTTTTTGAGGAACCTCCATGCTGTTTTCCAGAGTGGTTGCACCATCTTGCATTCCCACCAATGATGTAGGAGGGTTCCTTGCCAACACCTGTCATTTTCTGATGTGCTAATTTTAGCCATTCAGACTGGTGTGAGGTGGTATCTCACTGACGTTTTGATTTGTATTTCTCTGAAGCCCAGTGAAGTTGAGCACATTTTCATGTTTCTGTTGCCCATTTGGATGTCTTTGGAGAAATGTCTGTTCATGTCCTCTGCCCATTTCTTGATTGGATTATTTGTTCTCCAGGTGTTGAGTTTGCTAAGTTTTTTATAGATCTTGGATACTAGCCCTTTATCTGATATGCCATTTGCAAATATCTTCTCCCATTCTATCAGTTGTCTTTTGGTTTGTTAATTGTTTCCTTTGCTGTGCAAAAGTTTTTGATCTTGATGAAGTCCCAATAGTTCATTTTTGCCCTTGCTTCCCTTGCCTTTGGTGATATGTCTAGGAAGATGTTGCTGCCTCTAAGTTCAAGAGGTTTCTGCCTGTGTTCTCCTCAAGAATTTTGATGGATTCCTGTCTCACATTGAGGTCTTTCATCCATTTTGAGTCTATTTTTGTGTGTGGTGTAAGGAAATGGTCCAATTTCATTCTTCTGCATGTGGCTGTCCAATTTCCCAACACCCTTTGTTGAAGAGACTGTCTTATTTCTATTGGACATTCTTTCCTGCTTTGTCAAAGATTTGTTGACCATAGACTTGAGGGTCCATTTCCGGGCTCTTTACTCTGTTCCATTGATCTTTGTGTCTGTTTTTGTGTCAGTATCATACTGTCTTGATGATGACAACTTTGTAACAGAGCTTGAAGTCTGGAATTGTGATACTGCCAACTTTGGCTTTCTTTTTCAATATTCCTCTGGCTATTCGGAGTCTTCTCTGGTTCCATTTATTTATTTTTTTTTAAAGATTTTATTTATTTATTTGACAGAGAGAGAGAGAGATCACAAATAGGCAGAGAGGCAGGCAGAGAGAGACAGGGAAGCAGACTCCCTGCCGAGCAGAGAGCCCGATGCAGGGCTCGATCCCAGGATCCTGAGACCATGACCTGAGCAGAAGGCAGAGGCTTAACCCACTGAGCCATCCAGGTGCCCCTCTGGTTCCATTTAAATTTTAGGATTATTTGTTCCATTTTCTTAAAAAAAAGTTGATGGTATTTTGATAGGGATTGCATTAAATGTGTAAATTGCTCTAGGTAGCATAGACATTTTCACAGTATTTGTTCTTCCAATCCATGAGCATGGAATGATTTTCTATTTCTTTGTGTCTTCTCCAATTTCTTTCATGAGTACTCTATAGTTTTCTGAGTACAGATTCTTTGCCTCTTTGGTTAGGTTTATTCCTAGGTATTTTATGGTTTTGGGTGCATTTGTAAATGGGATTGACTCCTTAATTTCTCTTTCTTCTGTCTTGTTGTTGGTGTATAGAAATGTAATTATGTGCCTTGATTTTTATATCCTGACAGTTTACCGAATTCCTCTATGGGTTCTAGCAGTTTTGGAGTGGAGTCTTTTGGGTTTTCCACATATAGTGTCATATCATTTGCAAAGAGTAAGAGTTTGATTTCTTTGCCAGTTCGGATGCCTTTTATTTCTTTCAGTTGTCTGACTGCTGAGGCTAGGACTTCTAGTACTATGTTGAATAGCAGTGGTGATAGTGGACAGGTCTACCATGTTCCTGAACTTAAGGGAAAAGCTTTCAGTTTTACCCCATGGAGAATGCTATTTGCTGCGGTTTTTTCATAGATGGCTTTGATGATATTGAGGTATGTACCCTCTATCCCTACAGTGTGAAGTGTTTTGATCAAGAAAGGATGCTGTGCTTTGTCAAATGCTTTTTCGGCATCTGAGAGTATCCTATGGTTCTTGTTCTTTGTTTTATTAATGTATTGTATCACATTGGTCAATTTACAGATGTTGAAATAACCTTGCAGCCTAGGAATAAATCCCACCTGGTCATGGTGAATAATCCCTTTTTTTTTAAAATTTATTTATTTTTTCAGCATAACAGTAATCATTGTTTTTGCACAACACCCAGTGCTCCATGCAAAACGTGCCCTCCCTATTACCCACCACCTGTTCCCCCAAACTCCCACCCCTGACCCTTCAAAACCCTCAGGTTGTTTTTCAGAGTCCATAGTCTCTTATGGTTCGCTGGTGAATAATCCTTTTAATGTACTGTTGGATCCTATTGGCTAGTATTTTGGTGAGAATTTTTGCATCTGTGTTCATCAGGGATATTGGTCTGTAATTCTCCTTTTTGGTGGGCATCTTTGGTTTTTGGAGTCAAGGTAATGCTGGCCTCATAAAATGAGTTTGGAATTTTCCTTCCATTTCTATTTTTTTTGGAGCAGTTTCAGATGAATAAGTATTAGTTTTTCTTTAAATGCTTTACAGAATTCCCCTGGGAAGCTGTCTGGCTCTGGACTCTTTTTGGGAGATTTTTGATGACTGCTTCAATGTCCTTACTGGTTATGGGTCTGTTCAGGTTTTCTAATTCCTTCTGGTTCAGTTTTGGTAGTTTATATGTCTCTAAGTGTGCATCCATTTCTTCCATTTTGTCAAATTTGCTGGTGTATAGTTGCTCATAATATGTACTTATAATTGTTTGTATTTCTTTGGTGTTGGCTGTGATCGCTCCTCCTTCATTCATGATTTTATTAATTGTGTCCTTTCTTTCTTCTTTTTGATAAGTCCAGCCAGGGGTTTATCAATCTTATTATTTTTCTCAAAGGACCAGCTTCCAGTTTTGCTTATCTGTTCTACTGTTCTTTTGGTTTCTATTTCATTGATTTCTGCTCTGATCTTTCTTATTTCTCCTCTCCTGCTGGGTTTAGGCTTTATTTGCTGTTCTTTATCTAGCTCCTTCAGGTGTAGGGTTAGGTTGTGTATTTGAGACCTTTCTTGTTTCTTGAGAAAGGCTTCTATTGCTGTATACTTTGCTCTCAGGACCGCCTTTGCTGTATCCAAAAGATTTTGAACAGTTGTGTTTTCATTTTCATTTGTTTCCATGAATTTTTTTAAATTCTTCTTTTATTTCCTGGTTTGCCCATTCATTCTTTAGTAGGTTGCTCTTTAGCCTCCATGTATTTGAGTTCTTTCCAACTTTCCTCTTATGGTTGAGTTTAAGTTTTAACGCATTGTGGTCTGAAAATGTGCGTGGTATGATTTCAATCTTTTGGTACTGTTGAGACCTGCTTTGTGATCCAGGAGGTGATCTATTTTAGAGAATATTCCATGTACACTAGAGAAGAATGTGTATTTTGTTGTTTTGGGATGGAATATTCTCAATATATATGTGATGTCCATCTGGTCCAGTGTGTAATTTAAAGCTTTTATTTCCTTTTTGATCTTTTGCTTAGACGATCTGTCCATTTCAGTGAGGGGGGTGTTAATGTCCCCTACTATTATTGTATTGTTGTCAATGTGTTTCTTTGATTTTGTTATTAATTGGTTTATACAGTTGGCTGCTCCCATGTTAGGGGCATAAATATTTAAAATTGTTAGATCTTCTTGTTGGACAGACCCTTTAAGTATGATATAGTGTCCTTCCTTATCTCTTACTATAGTCTTGGGCTTAAAATCTAATTGATCTGATATAAGGATTGCCACCCCAGCTTTCTTTTGATGTTCATTAGCATGGTAAATTTTTTTCCACCTCCTCACTTTAAATCTGGAGGTGTCTTTAGATCTAAAATGAGTTTCTTGCAGACAGCATATGGATTGGTCTTTTTAAATTTTTTTATCCATTCTGATACCCTGTGTCTTTTGATTGGGGCATTTAGCTCATTTACATTCAAAGCACCTATTGAAAGATATGAATTTAGTGCTATAGTATTGTCTGTAAGGTGACTATTACTGTATATTGTTTCTGTTCCTTTCTGGTCTGTTACTTTTAGGCTCTCTCTTTGCTAAGAATGAATTCTATATGCTGTGTTCCCCTAGCTCTGAAGTTTTGCAGTTCTCATTGATCGGTGAACTTGGTCTTGGCTGGATATTCTTGCTGACTTTTGGGGGAGTGTCCTGTTGCAGTGATTCTCAAATTTCCCTCCAATTTTTCCTGCAGGGCCGGTTTGGTTTGCAAATTCTTTTAGTTTTTGTTTGTCCTGGAAGCTTTTTATCTCTCCTTCTATTTTCAATGACAGCCTAGCTGGATATAGTACTCTTGGCTGCATATTTTTCTCGTTTAGTGCTCTGAATATATCATATCTGTCCTTTCTGGCCTGCCAGGTCTCTGTGACTAGGTCTGCTGCCAATCTAATATTTCCACTGTGGTATGTTACAGACCTCTTGTCCCAAGCTGCTTTCAGAATTTTCTCTTCGTCACTGAGACTTCTAAGTCTTCCTGTTAGATGACAGGGTGTTGACCTATTTTTACTGATTTAGAGGGGGGTTCTCTGTGCCTCCTGCATTTTGATACTTGTTCCCTTTGTCACATTAGGGAAATTCTCTGGTATAATTTGCTCCAATATACCTTTTGCCCCCCTCTTTGTTCTTCTGCTGCAATCCCAATTATTCTAATATTTTTTCATCTTATGATATCACTTATCTCTCAAATCCTCCCCTTGTGGTCCAGTAGTTGTTTATGTCTCTTTTGCTCAGCTTCTTTATTCTCCACTATTTGGTCTTCTATATCACTAATTCTCTCTTCTGCCTCATTAATCCCAGCAGTAAGACCCTCTGTTTTTAATTGTACTTCATTAATAGCTTTTTTTATTTCAACTTGGTTAGATTTTAGTTCTTTTATTTCTCCAGGAAGGGATTTTATTTCTCCAGAAAAAGGTTCTCTTGTATCTTCTATGCTTTTTAAGCCCAGCTAGCATCTTGAAAATTGTCATTCTGAACTCTAATTCTGACATCTTATTAATATCTGTATTGATTAGGTCTCTAGCTGTCAGTACTGCCTCTTGTTCTTTTTTTTGAGGTGGGTTTTTCTGCCTTTTCATTTTATCCAGATAAGAATAGATGAATGAGGGAACAAAATACTAAAAGGGTAGCAATGACCCCACAAAAAGATAAAATAACCAAATCAGAAGAGACCTGAAACTGGGGAGTGAGGAAAGGAAGGAAACATATATATACACACGTGTGTGTGTGTGTGTGTGTGTGTATATGTAAATTTTTTTTTTCCAGACTGGTGAATAGAACAGAGCTACACACATGATTTTGGGTGTATTTTGGTCTGTTAGAAGAAATTGCCTCCCAAAATTTTAAAGAAAGGAAATATTTTGTATTTATATATAAATACAAAAATAAGGGTAAACACAGTGAAGGGATGGAATATGACTGTAAAGATGAAAATTAAAAAAAAGATTCTAAAAAAGGAATTGATAAGTTGGTTGAAAAAAGAAAAAAAAAAAAGAGAATGTGATCAGGCTGGAGAGTAGAACAAAGCCACACACTAGATTTAAGGTATATTTTGATCTGTTAGAAGAAACGGTATCCCAAAATTTTCAAGAAAGAAACACTTATATGTATAAAAAAAATAAGTTTAATACAATGAAGGGATAGAATATGACTATAACAATGAAAATTTAAAAAGATTTTTTAAAAAGGTATTGATAAAATAGTTTAAAGAGGTTAAAACAGGAAAGAGGAAAACTTTAAAATGTTACAGTGATTCTCAAATGTTTTTGCCCGAGGCAGAATTAGCACTGCCCTTGCCAGGGGCCCGGCTAAGTAATCTGCTTGGGTTTGTTTTCAGGAGCTTTTGTTCCCTGAATGCTTTCTGTAGAGTTCTGGAGGTGGAGAATGAAGATGGTGGCCTCCCAATCTCTGGCCCAGAGGAGCCAAGAACTTGGGGCCACACTTCTCAGTGCACACTCAGAGAAAAGTGCTCAATCACTCCCATTTCCCTGGTCTCCCACCGGGCTCTGAGCTCACCCAGCCTGTGACCAAGTGTTTCTGTCTCTGGTGCATGGCCCAGTTTGGAGTCTCCAAACCCAGCTGATTCCTGCAGTGTGCTCCCACGCCTCCCAGAAGAGGAAGGAGAGGGTCTCTCCAGATCTGCCACTTGTGGGGTTTCCTGCTTGAACAGCAGTGGCCCGACTGCACCTCAGATCACAGATTAAGGTAATCCCAAGCTGATACCCTCTCCTCAGCTCCATTTCTGTAGCTGGCTTCCCCACTGTGATACTTGGGAGCTCTGCCACACTCAGGTACCCCTGGTCTTTTTCTGTCCCTGCATGTCCTGAGACCACACCATCCCCGCAAGGGCTCCACCCCCACTTAGCCTCTGGAGTGACGTCCCTCAATGGAGCCGACTTCTAAAAGTTCTGAATTTGTGCTCCATTGCTCCACTGCTTGCCAGGAGCCGGCCCCTACCTCGTGGTCTTTCTTCCTGTAGCTTTGGATTCACTTCTCCGCAGATCCTACCTTCCAGAAAGTGGTCACTTTTCTATTCTAGAATTGCTGCTTTTCTTTTCGAGCTCCTGTTGAGTTTGTAGCTGTTCAGAGTGCTTTGAAAACTATCTAGCTGAACTCCTGGGACAAGATGAAATTTCAGTCTCCTACTCCTCCACCTACTTGCTCCTCCTCTCTATCGAATTTTTTATTTTTAATTATGGAGTTTGTGCCATACAGTTTTTATTTCTAAAAATTTTCAGGTCAAATATATCAAACTTTACCATTATTACATCTGGATTTTGAGTCCTATGAAAGTGTGTTCTACTTCCAGGTTTAGAGGAATTCATCTCTATTTTCTTTTAGTACTTACATAATATTCTTACTTTTAAATCTCTGACCCATTGGAATTTGTGCTGGCAGACGGAGTGAAGAATGGATCCAATTTTGCCTTCTTCCCTATACTTCACAAATTATTCCAGTAGCAGTTAGTAAGCTTACTTTGCCAGCTCATTTGATATGCTGAATTTGAATTAATGAAAAAGTTCTATTATATAAGTCAAGTTATTAAATGCTAAATTTCCATATGTGATTAGGTCCTCCTCCGAATTTTTTATTTGTCCCATTTGTCTTTTTGTCTATTAGTGTATCAATAAAACATCTAACATTTTTTACAGTTAAATAAATGTTGTATCAAACTCATCCCTCCATATTCTTTTATTTCTCATAGTTTTTCATAGTTTTCCCAATTGAGCTTTATAATCTGCATTACCTCCAGGAAAATAAAAACCTGATTGCATTTAATTTGAGCTCATTAAATATAAAAATTAAGTTTAGGAGGATTGACAACTTTATGATGTTGGCTGTCCCTAGCCAAGAATATGGCAAGTCTTTCTATTTGCTTAACTCGACTTTTGTGTCTTTCAGAAATATTCAAATTTTTCTCCTGTGGATTTTGCTGATGTGTTATTGTTACTATCATTATTGCTCTTATAAATGAGCTTTTCCCTTCCATTGTCTTTCTAATAGGATTTTTGCTTATATGTCCATCATTTTACTTGTAACATTTCCTAATGTGTTTCATTTGGATATGTCTCAGGGATGGCTTGAATTTGCTTTGTTAGCCAATCTGAAAGCATTGTATATGTGTGTTAAGACCATTTATATTCACTGATGTGCTTCACCTCAGTGTGTCACATTTTGTGTGGTGTGATGTGCTGTGTGGATATATATATAGTACTTAACAGTGGACTTTGCTTGCTTTTTCTCATTCTCTTCTTTTTTTTTTTCTTTGCTTTTTTCCCTCCCTCCTTTCTTTTGTCATTGAGGAAGATCTAGAATTTTGGTCTAATGGCTATCCTTAGGTGAATACCTTTTTATAGTATACCTAGGTCTTCTGGATAGTGTCTAATTCTTCCCTTTTAGGAACACTATTGAAATTAGCTAGTAGTCTTCCCCTTCCCGTCCTTCTGCCATCGCATCTATTGTAATTTGATGCTGAAGTGATGTCATTTTCCTTCAGTTCATACTTAGAGGGCAGTCACAGAGCTTCATCTCCTTTATTTATGCTCTTTCCTTCTCTCTTTCCATTTTGATAGGGTTTTTCTGAAAACACAGACCAGGAAAATGGCACCATCTTTACTCCTACCTCATTCTACCTCTTCCTCACACAGAGCCTGGAAAACTATGTGGGTTGGGGAATCAGAACACATTTTGATAAATGTAAGAGAACCACTTTGGTTCTCACTTTTTAGCATGACTATTCTGAAGGCATTTTGAACACTTGGAATGTTTTATAAATAGAGAGATAATTGACATTGTGCAGAGCAGTAGGCCACTGTCTGTCAGCTCCCTAGGGGAAAACAGAGAGGAGACTGTTTTTATTTTACCCATGAATCTGGTCACTAGGACCTTGGGTTGCATCTCTTAGTGAACATCCAATGCTCAAGTTTCACACCAGAGGGGCAGTGCCATTTATACTCAAGAGACACTGAAAATACCAATAATGGACTTAACATTGCAAATTAGTATAGACTTGAAGAGTCCTTCTCCAAGGAGAGCCCCCCTCCCAAATATTCAGAACAACCTATGTCATCAAGCATATGAGGAAGGGAAGGGACTCCCTTCAGGTTTACTAAATTGAATTTCCCATTACTAACATAGCCGCCTGATAAAGAGCTATAAATGTGGACTTTGTTGAGTAAAATTTATACCTCATCTCGTGAAGTAAACTTAAAGCACAAATGAGATAATTGGCTAGAAACTTAAGATAGCAGAACAGCAAGCTGGTTCAGGATGGAGGATACAGGGGAGCCGAGAGCTATTCGCTGAAGGGACAGAGTGCAGCCAGTGGTCTTTCATTGCACGCCTACAACTTTGGTTGAGGAGATACCTATTGAGCACTTCGCTGATTTGAATGTGCCTCTTTCCAAGTAGGTCTGGTGGACTTCAGGATCTCTGCACATTCTTCCCATAGTAATTACTATAAAAAGTAATCCTTATCTCTCTCTGTGTGTCAAATAAATAAATAAAATCTTTTAAAAAAAGTAATCCTTTTTCTTTTTATTAAATTTTTCATTGCTCAGAACATCTCTTTTGAGATGAGGTAAAAGCCAATGGAATTTTTACTTGTTTTGAATTTTTGGTGCCTTTAATGAGTGAAATCAAGGCTGTCTCTCTCAAGTAAGTAGTCTCTCTCCTTCTCTTCCTCCACATTTTTTATTACATGAAGAAAGAAGTAGCTATACAGGCAGAAACGAACTTTCACCACTTCAAAGGTTTCACAGGCTTCTTAGCTTTAGCCTCAGAAAGCCATTCCTTACTCCAAAGTTGCTTTTACATTTGGCTTGTTGGGACCCTTTTGTAAACTCCAGCACTGATAATGGGAAATGTTGATTGTCAAATTGGAGGAGTGGTGAAGTAGTGGTCCAAAATCTTATGTTAGAGCTACCCAAACATTTATAAAACGTGATAATTTACCTTTCTTCTCTCCTTCTGCTCTTAAAGATGATACTGATTTTCACCCTTTTCAGTATTTCCTCTTGCATGTCATTCTAGACTGGCTTTTTACATTTTAGTAATGCAAAATTGGAGGAAACTGGGAGGACAAGATGGGTGAGAAGGGCCTATTGCAGGTCTGGTCTAGGTGACAAATATTTTGGAGAGTTGAACAAATAGGCTGTGGATGAAGTTGAATGCGAAGGAAATGGAGGAAAATGAAAGTGCAAATTTAAATTATTCTTGAGTTCCATATATCCCACTCAGGTTATTTTAGAATGCCAGTTAAGAGCTTGAGTTATTTTAAAATTAATACTTCTATTTCTGGATTGTTGTTCTTTGGTTGCAATAACATTCTAAGGCTAGTCATTATGGGTGGTGCCTCATAAGGTGTGAACTTGTGTTTCTAGTTATGATAATGTGTTTTCTGGTCTCTTACGGAACATTTCCTTAAGTTATATTTCACATCTGCTGTGATCAAAGGGTGTAATAACTTCTGGAGCTCTGTGTTGGGAAAGATTAAGAAACCCCATGTGGGATTTAGTGGGAAGGGGCACTCTGATTAGTAATGTCTGCATGAATGTGAGATTCTGGTGAACATTCATAGGCCACAGACTCTTGCACAGACACTTGGAGATGTTGTTTTGACTTTTTATATAAAGCAAATGTGAGACATCTGCAGAATTCTGCTATTTACATTGCTGTGTGTTGTCAAAGCTAAGTGTAATACCAAGTTTTAATAAAGGGAGTGAGTTACTTAATATTGAAAGTTTTCCTCCTCCCACCCTGCCCCCAGCCTTACTGTGGTATGATTGACATACTACATTGCAGAGGTTAAGGTGTATAATGTGTTGATTCAATACACTTATGTATTGCAAAATAATTACCACCATAGCATTAGCTGACATGGACATCAAATAACTTATTAATCATTTTTTTTTGGTGTAGTGAGAACATTTAAGATCCACAGTCTTAGCAACTTTGAAGTATATTAAAGGTTATTATTAACTATTATCACTATGCTGTCTATTGGATCCCCAAAACTTCCTCATCTCATAACTGGAAGTTTGTGCTCTTTGGTCCTTATCTCCCCATTTCCACATCCCTCAGTCTCTGGCAACCGCAGTTCTACTCCCTGTTTCTCTGAGATCAGCTTTTCAAGATTTCACATATAAGGGAGATCATACTGTATTTGTCTTTATCTGTCTGACTTACTGCACTAACAAAAGTTTTAATGGAAGGAATCTAATCTATGACTGGGCTCTGTGAAATAGAAGAATTGACCTTGATTTTGCTACTCTTTTGGACTTGAAACTTCTGTTGGAACTCTGAGCACCATATAGACTGAGTTCAAAAAGTCAAGCACTTTGCCATATGAATTATTCATATTAACTACCTCCTCTGCCTGGAATCCCTATAGCAGTAGTTCTAAACCCTTTTTACCTTAAGTCATACCATCATTTTATTGAAGAGTTTGGCTTGTTATAAAGACAATTTTGAGAACATTTCTGTAGTTACAGGAATTCGGTTTGTTAATTGCTCCCATTTCTGAGCCAAATGTTTTGCATATATTAGCTTATTGAAAATGTACAAAAATCTTAGGAGATCAATATCATTACAACTGATGCTCACAGAGGTTATGTAATGAACCTAGGTACACTTTCTAATAATAAGAAAGTCATACTATCTGTATATTGCTGAACTTGAGCTCTTAACCATATCTGTACTTCCAATTTGTTTACTTGTTTATTTATTCCTTATTTACAAAATTAAGGATTTGAGAAAATTAGAGTTGCTTTCTAGATCCAGCCCAGGTGACAGCAGGCATGAATTAAAAAGATCCCAGGGATGAGTTTGTGAGTTCCACTCCATGGAGTTTGTGGAGCCAAAGGAGACAGAGCCTGGCAATCAGGAGGAAATCGGTCAAGGTGTGAATCTGCTTAGGAACTTCAATAGTGTGGAGGTTAAGAGAAAGGAGAGTGGAACTCTTGGGATCTTATAATCTTTTTTCAAAGATTTTATTTATTTATTTGACAGACAGAGATCACAAGTAGGCAGAGAAGCAGGCAGAGAGAGAGGAGGAAGCAGGCTCCCCAGAGAGCAGAGAGCCCGATGTGGGGCTCAATCCCAGGGCCCTGAGATCATGACCTGAGCCGGAGGCAGAGACTTTAACCCACTGAGCCACCCAGGTGCCCCGGGATCTCATAGTTTTAAAATTCAAATTTTTTTCCCTAAGCATCTGTCATATGCCATAAAGTGTGCTAGACAATAGCTCTACATCAGCCAGCACGGTATCCCTATCTTCATGGAGCTTATAGCTGCTAGAGACTGAATGTTTATGTCCTTTCCCAAATTGATATATTTGCAATTTAATATCCAGAGTGATGGTGTTAGGAAGTGTAACCTCAGGGAGGTGAATAGGTCAGAAGAATGGAGCCCTCATGAATGAGATTAGTACCATTACAAAAGAGACTCCATAGAGCTCCTTTGTGCCTTTGGCCATGTGAAGACAGAGTGAAAACATGGTTGCCTGTGAAGAAGGCAGCAGGACTCACTGGACATCAGTGTGCCATTGCCTTGACCTTGGCCTTCTTAGTTTCCAGAACTGTGAGAACTAAATGTTCAAACTCTCCTCTCTTACTAGAGCATCCCAAACTGACAGATGACACAGGCTAATGAGCAAGATGCAGTTAATCATGTAACCTCTGAGATAAATGCAAAATGAAATGGGTGAGTGTTCTGAAAACAAGGTACCTGGTGCTGTGAGAAAGTTTAAGTGGGGTCTGGCAACATCAGGGTCAGGAAGGCTTCTCTGATGAAGAGACAGTTTACCTAGACAAGAAGAATGAGTAAATTTGGTCAAGAGTAGAGGGGAAAAGAATTCCAAAGAGAGGAGACCAGCATGTAGAAATCCTATGGGAAGAAGATTTGGAGGAAACCAGTGTGACTAGAGCAGGGAAGGAAGGGTAGCTGGCTGGAGAGGCAGGAGGGGGCAAAGTACATATGGTCTTGAGCCATATTCAGGGTTTTGGTCTTTATCCTATTAATTATGTACAACCACTGAAGGATTTTAACAGGGGGAGTGGCTTGACCAGGCTTAAATTTCAGGGAGATCATCTGGGCTGTCATCGGAAAGGGGACAGAAGCAAGTAGTTCAGCTTGAGCAATGGCAGCAGGGTCTGTATCTAAAAATACTGTCTCCCAAGACACCAGTCAACAGGAGTTGAGTCCTTTGTGGGTCTGGTAGCATTGGGATGAAGCCATGCAAACAGTGTACTCTAAACCTACATGAGCTAGTGTGCTAGTGAAGAGCTCTAGCTTCAGACAGCACCCCGGTCGTCTTTTATTGACATCGATCAGTTGCATTGATCCTCATTGTTCATTTTTAGCCAACATCCAATCTGTTCTTCGTTTTCCTATCCAGTATTCATAATCCAGTATCTTTTAGTAACAATCTACCTTCATGTGCCCAATTAAAGGTAACTCCATTCCTTTTCCTAAATAAAATGTTACTGAATTGTATGTGATAAATTTCCAGCCAGTAAAAAGTATATGGAGGTTAGGGAGGAGGAGGAGGTGCTTCTGAGCAAAATTGCTGTCTTATAAGAGAAATCTACTGGACGTGACTCTGGCTAGGACACCCAGAACTGCTGTCAACTACGGGTGGTGGAGCTGGGAGCAATAAACGAGGTTTAGACTCCAGTAACCCTGTTAGGCCATAAGTCAACCAAATCAGTCATCCTCAGAGCTCCCACTGCCTCTGAACTTCCTGTGATGCAGGATAATAAAGTCTTTAATTTGAATGTACACTTAACATTTCTCCTCCCCCTCCCACCTCCCCTTCCTTTCCTCCCACTCCTCCCCCTCCTCCCACTTACGGTTCTTCTATCTGTAGATGAAAATATCCCATTACGCAGCTTGTGGACTTGGGAAAGCTAATTTTCGTCTTTGAGCCGCTTTCTTAATCTGTAATGTAGACAATAGTTGCATCTGGTGCATTGAAATGTAGGTGGGGAGATTTTATTATTGAGTGCACTTATGTGCTTTGCCCAGTGCCTTGTGAGTAGTTGCTCCATAAGTCATTGCTATGGAGATAAATAATCTTTATATTTGAGTCAGCTAGGATGAACAGATTACGTATGATTCCATGTCTACAGGTCCTATACTAGCCAATTGTTTGGAAACAAAAAATCATACTTTTTTTTTTTCTCTGCATTGATTTACTTTCATACTTGGAGTTTTGTAAGGACATAGAAAGAAACCCTAGATCACCTGGATAGTTTTTGTTTGTTTAGTTTTGCCATCTTGATGCTTCATTTCAGTGTATTTATGTATATTGATTGTGCTGGTGATTCATTTTGGCTAATAGATGGTCAGAAAACACTAGCTGAGTGGTTACTGGAACCAAAATGTTTCCTTTGATTATGGCCTCTCTGTCTTTTGTCGAAGTGTTTCACATGTATAACCCCATTGTGGGGATCATCGGGCAGTGGT
The DNA here is from genome assembly GCF_922984935.1 of Meles meles. Taxonomy (NCBI): domain Eukaryota; kingdom Metazoa; phylum Chordata; class Mammalia; order Carnivora; family Mustelidae; genus Meles; species Meles meles. Next base: position 100,741,754 of record NC_060068.1, read on the forward strand.
TTTTCACTTACTCTGTTGCAGGGAACACTGAATTAGCTTTGATATTTCTTAAATGTGAAGACCAAAAGCCTAGTTCTTTCCCAAAATCCTAATGAGACTTGTGGACCACCGGTAGCTCTTTACAAGCTGGCTTAACACCGCCAAAATGAATCAGATGATTTAATGCCAAAACTTGATTTTGACCATCAGGAATGAAATACTGTCTCTCCCCACCCCTCCTCCCCCCAACCCCTTCTGTTTCTCTCTGAATTTACTAGGTGATTTCTAACCATGTACCTAGCGTCCTTTGAATATGTTCCTGAAGGCCATACCCACTGAGTGGCTACAGTTAGGCACTAAATAAAGGTTGTCTGCAGTTAGCATACTTGATTCTGTGGGAAGAAAGCTAACATTTGAGCACAAGGCACAGCACTAGGGGATTTACATTGTGACTTTCCGATCCTATAACAGATGAAGATCTGGGGTCAGGTCATAGCTTGATAGAGTCACTAACTAGTTAGCAGGTGCCAGAGATGGAGTTTGACCATAGGTTTGCCTCCCTCCAATGCCACTTTATTGGAGAAAAAGGATAGAGGATAGTGTAGTAAGAAGCAATTACCACATGGTCAAAAGTATGGACTGCAGCATCAGGTGCCCATGTCCAGTTGATAGCTCTGCCATTTACTGACTGAAATCCTAGGCTAGCTGCTTAGGTGACTCATGTCTATTTCCTCACCTATACGATGGGAATAATATTAGTACCTGTGTCAAAGGTTTGTTGTGAGGATTAAGTGAGTAAACAAATATTTGAAGTGCCTGTAACAATGCTTGGCACAAAGTAAGTGCTGGATGTGTTTGTCCATATAATGTGCTTCTTGCCTTTAGAGAAATGAGTCTGAGTTTCAGTATTGCCACTTTGGAATCAATGACAATGTATACTTTATAACTGAAGGGGGAATACTTTTGAGCAAGTTGTTTTTTCTTGATAATAAACCCAGTGTATGGCAGGCTGGAATTTAAATGTGGGTCTTTAAAACTGGAAAGCCAGTGTGCTTCCAATATCAGGCAAAGAATGGAACACTTTGGGGAGTTAGGAAAAAACCCTACTAAAGATAACAACAGTAAGGCTAATATTCATGCAAGCTTCTTAGACTTTGTAGGGATTACCCTTGAGTGATCAGGGATTTTCTTTGTGTAGTGAGACTTAAAAAGCAAATATGATTTCAAATAAAGGTCCAGAATAATGCATAGATATCTATATTCACTAGAAATTTCTCATTTCCTATTTGGTCTTTTGCCATTTAAAAAAGCTTCTCTTCTTCATTTTAATTCCTTTATCTTTTGTTAGTAAAATAAGAGGTTTTAAATATTTTAAATTGGTCACATATAAGCCATTTTTAATGACTGCATCATTTCTGAGTCAGTGTGCTATAAATAAATACAAAAACTGGAATAAATTTCATTAGCAAGTAAACATAATACATATCACACACTTCACATAAATTCCCTTCTGTGCTTGTCAAATAAGGATTCAAGAAATGCTTGTCTCTGCAAGCTGCACCCAAACTCCTAAATTGCTTCATGGAGGGAATATTCAGTAAAAATGGACAATTAATCATGTTTCTGAGAGGCTGAAATGGAGCTTCCATGGAGTCCCAAAGAGGTAGAGAAAAGTGCTTGTCCTTATATTGTCCTTGAAGTTCTGCCACTGGGCACCACGAATGGGTGAGATAGACTCCCCTCTTTGTGGAAGAGGGACATATAAACCCCAAAGTTATCCTTGTGAACATATAGTAGTTACGTTTCTCTAACTGCAATAGATGCTCACTTTTCCTGGAAATAACACTGCCATCTTCTTTTGATAAACCCAGTCTTTGCTGCCATCAGTCCCTATGGCTCAGGTCGAATAGATTTAACCAGTCCTGCTTCGGGGTGGAATGTGACCCTGACTTGAAAAGTCAGCAAATGCTCTCCTTTCAACCACCAGGATTTGTCTAGGGGTAAGGTATATAATCCAACTCAGGACAATAAGACTCAATTCTGGACCTTTTATTGAAACTTGTAGAAAACTTGCCATATGTAGGCTTGGGGCTGGAGCAGCTCCCAGTGGGGACCAAAGTGCTTGGAGTTAGGTCAACACAAACAAGAATGCCTAGAAATGGAGGAATCAGCTGTGAAGATGAACTTGAGCACCTCAATCCAGTCATGTCTCAAGACCTTATCTTCAAATTTTCTGTTAACATGAGGCAATGCTATATTCCTCTTCTAAAATAATCATTATTTTTCTCAAGTCTTATACCAGCTTGGTTTCTATCACTTGGAACAAAAGTTCTCCTTAGTAAGACTATGATGTAAAAAGTAACATCATAGTTATAGGAACCCAAGTTCTCTGGGCATCTTGTATGGAGAAGGGGGGACATTTGAATTGAGCTTGGAAGTATGGGTAAAATTTTACAAAGAATGTATGAAAAGAGGAGGGACATTTCAGGGAAAGAGAGAAATTTGGGGTGATGGGGCACCATGTTGTGGTGAGGAGAGATGAGAGATGGGCCGGAGCTCTTTTATGTAGGGCATTAAACAGCGCATGAAGGACCGTGGGAATGATGTGGTTCAAAGCGCCTGGTTGATAACTGAATATAGTGGCAAAACGGAGAAATGCGCTGGAGTGTGGAGACCTGTAGGTGGAAAAGCTGATGTGGCGGCAGTAACAACAGCTCAGAACAGAAAGAAAGTAGTCACAGACTGGAGTCAGTAAATAGATGACATAACTAGTGTCTCTTCCCAGTCCTACATCTATAGCAGACATTGCTAATTGACCAGCGTCGTCTTCAGTTTTAGTCTTCTCAAGCTATTTTGCCCCATGGCCGCTCCTGATAACTTGCTGACTCCCCCTTTAGTTGAAGCCTGTGTGCTATTCCAGACCATCTGGTTTACAGGCAGTACACATGCTATAATAAAAGTTGAGTTCTCTTGGGTTCGACTTTGGCTTACATTTTTTGGGTTGTATCATCGAGTGAGAACTCCAGTTTTTTGACTTGTAGAAGTAAATGGAGGCATGCTTGCTGAGTGGGAAAAACATGAGGAGTGAAAACTCAGTTTTTAAGAAAGGCTACAACTTTTGTTCTCTCAGTGCAGCTGTGACTCAGCAACCAAAATGAAGTTGGACTCCATGGGGGCCGCGGTGTAGCTCAAGCTACTTTTAATGGGATGTGAAGCACGTGTGCTTCTTTGAGGTCACAGCTTCCAATATGACCTGTGGCCATAAGAACCAACATCTGACAGCTCCTTGGCAGCTGCTGTGAAATGAGTTATGGGTCTCTGGACCATTTCTAGTAGCATGAGTCCACTTCAGCAAAGCCGCTCTGTAGTTACTGCTGAAGAGGGAGTGCTAAACTGAAAGGCAAAGGAATAAATACCGACAGAGCTGATCCATCTGCCCGTCAAAAAGGTTTTCTCACAGCCACCTGTGAGACTCTTTGGGTTAAAGGCCACAGTGAGCACTTCCACTGGAGAAAGTGCATTGTCGGGCAGTGGGGTGTGCATTTTCCCGCTGGTGTGAAGACTGAGGTTCACAAAGTAGGAACCTGAATGGCTTTGGACTTAAGAGAATTGGCCTGTCCCCCGGTTGTCAGGGGAGGTTTTTCACCCAGTTTCATCAGCTCAAGGGTTTTAGAGTTACATCAAATTTGCTTTTTAATGAAAGAAAAGAAATTCCTCATTTGGACAGAACCAAAGGCCATGTAAGAAGGATTCTGGGTCTTGGATGTGGAGGTTTGAAACTTCCTGGGAGCTACCCATATTTTGCTGTCTCAGTAGTCTTGTTTTTGCTTGGTCATATGGGAAGGAGAAGACAATTAGTTTAGAGAATCCAGTTTTTTATGATAAAGCACAGCAGATCTGAAACAGGAACAATTGGGGATTTCAAAAGCCTGTCAGTCCCTGTGTTTCCAGGAATTCAAAGCAAACCTGCACACAATACTGTATAGAAAAAGAATTACCATTTATCAAGCATTGGCAGTATGCCAGCATTCTCTTTATGTGATCTCAGTTATATTCCTCAGTCATGTGAGATACATACCATTATTTCCTTAATTTTGCAAATAAAGTAACGGAGTTCAAAGAACTAATTTACCCAGGCTACACTTGCAGACGTGATGAAGCCTGGATTTAATCACACACCTGATTTCTAAGCATGTGCTGTTTTCACTCCACTGTGATATTTTATGGTATAGAGAATGGCTTGGGCTGGAACAGATGTTCCCATCCAGGACAAAATGGCATGACTTACAATCCCTAAAAATAATAGGTACTGAGTGCGCTGCTCAGCACATTACAGTCATTTCCTTAATTCATCCTGAGAATAACACTATGCTTGGATTCTATTACTTACCCATTTTACAGATGAGGAAATTTAGAGATTGCATTTACTTGCCTAAGGCCTCCCACCAAAATGATGGAGCTGGGATGAGGATCAATGTCTTCCTTGCTTCAAAACACATCATCTGAACCACTAAAGCAGATGTGGTACATAAACCCCTTAACAGAAATAGGAGATTATTTTAAGGGACAAATAAATAAATACCTTTGAATTGATTTTTTTAGATGGGGGAGGGGCAGAAAAGAGGGAGAGAGAGAATATCGAGCAGGGTCCATGTGGGGAGCCCAATGCGGAACTCAGTCTCATGACCTTGAGATCATGATCTTAGCCAAAATCAAGAGTGGGATGCTTAGTGGACTGAGCCACACAGATGCCCCTAAAGAAATACCACTTAAAAGTAGTTATTTCCTATTTAAATTAATGTAGGTAAGTGAGACTGCTTTTCTAGTGGCAGTGATTATTTCTATTCTAAAATGAATTTATGTAAATGAAAAGGGAGTTGATCTAAATAAAATATTAAGTGAATAATAAACTGATACGCAGGCATGGCCAGAATGGTTAAGATGGTTCTTGAAGACTGAAGTTGGGGCGCCTGGGTGGCTCAGTCAGTTAACCATCTGGCTTCGGCTCAGGTCATGATCTCAGGGTCCTGGGATCAAGCCCCACGTTGGGCTCTCTGCACAGCAGGGAGCCTACTTCCCATTCTCTCTCTGCCTGCCTCTCTGCCTACTGGTGATCTCTCTCTCCATCAAATAAATAAATAAAATCTTAAAAAAAAAAAGACAGACGTTTGGGAGGGTGGTGGTCACTGTGCTGTGCTGCTGTGTTGTGCTGTGCTGCTTTTAAGCAATGACTTGGCCTCTTTCAGCTGAGGAGTGGGGAGACACAGTGAAGTACTGTGCACGGAACTGCAGGTACTATCCTGGAGTGGGGAGTGCCTTCAGGCAGGCAGCCAGCAAGAGCCCAGCTTCCTGGGAGGCCTTGAAATAAAATGGATATCTTATTAGCTTCTTGCCTTGGTCTCTCAAAATTTACATCCTGTGGGCAGGTGAGCCTGTTTCACTTTTTGCATTTTACCCAAATTTCCCAGTCCGTGTCTGTTCCTGTTCCTCTATGAAGCTTCCCCCTGAATCCCTACTGCTTTACTGTCTGTTACCATAAAACCTGACTTTTCATGGTGTTGTCTGGTAATGGGCTGTTGTTTCTCTGTCATTTGTGAGCAAGGATGGCGAATAGATTTCAGATCATGTCCCAACTCTGAAGGATGGCCGTTGGCTATTGGAATCCCGCATTGGAGAAGATTCTGAGGTGGCATGTGAGATCAGTAGGAAAGGACACCATGATCTATTAGTAATGTCTGCCATGGGGGAGTATAGGAGGGAAGAGTCATGCATGCTACACTTTGGTGTCCCTGATTTTTGATTCTCCAGCTAGATGGCAAGTCTCTGAGGAAATGATCTCTGGCTTCTTCATATATTGCACTTCTCTCAACATGTAGCTTATCTGAAGATCTGATTCTGTAACTTATTTCCCCTGAAGACTAAGTTTGGAATTCTGGGAGAATTAGAAGTGCTTATGTTAAATTCCACTGTAGGTTGCATATAGGTATAGAAATGGCACTTATGGTTTGAAGGGAAGGTAGCTGCTTACCAAAGAGCAACTGATCTTACCTTCCTCCCCACACCATAATCCAGCAAGTACTGAATATAGGACTTAAGGTTGGGGGTACGGAGAACCAGGAAAGGAGTGGATCAGAAAAGCAATTCCTTATGGCCAAGATGAGCGTGCACAGAACTCCTGGAAGACACTTTTTCCCATACATAAATATAGTCCTAGCCAATCCTTTTTTGCTTTGACCTGACATCTTCTTGGTTTCTCTCTGATTCCATTACTTGTTTCCAAAGAGCAGATGGTCAGCAGGTAGGAATGATTAGTTCATTGGTTGTCTTTGCTTGAAATTTCATCAGCGCCACAGTAGGGTAAAATGCAGCAGCTGTCAGGATTCATTCACAGTGGGATATTGATCTAGATAAGTGCCTGTGTTATACCCGGAGGTATCAAATCATAACTGGGAAGAAATGATCTGCAAACAGAATCCTGCTTATGCATCTAGTTTAGGCACCACTTGACAAAACTGAAGGTTCTGCTCATCTCTCCTTTGACTATGCTCTGTCTGTTCTCCTCACTGTTCTGTGATGTTTATCACCCTCAGGGCAGGGCCCTCTTTCCTTGGGACAGTACAATCGGTTCCTCCAACTAATTCATCCTTTTTAAACTCCTGCAGCATCCTGGGTCACATTCTTTCAAAGTCTTTGCTTTTAACTTCTTAACTATATACCATTTGGAGTAAGTTATTCCCACTTATATAGCTCTTGCATTTTTTTTTTCTTCTAAAGAGTTCTTCCCAGTATAATGAATGCTTTGTCTTTCGTTGGCTTGGTTTTTTTTTTTTTTTTTTTAGGTCATGGGATCTTGTCCGTGGTGTGAGGGCAATGTAACAGACCAGTGGAGGAAGTACTGAAGGGTATAGGGATTTCACGGAATCATGTGAAGCCATTCATTGTTCTGTCTGATTACCTGTAGGTGGTGGATCTCAGCCAGCAAGTGGGTTGTCAAATGGTGATTGATAATAATGCAGGAGCTCATTTTCTCATAGAGTGAATACCAGGTCTGTCAGAAAGTTAAGTGGGTCATGTAATGCTGCACAAAGTTGGGGATGGCTTGGTGCAGAGAACAGACAGAGTATACTATGAAACTGGTAGACTGTGAGTTGACTGAAACATGAATAAAAACAGGTTTCATATGCATATGTGAAAGGCAGTGTTAAGGAAGCAAATGTTTTCACTTAAACATCTGTTGAAAGTCCCTGTTGGAGAGCATTTTGTACCTATACTTCCAGAGACTAGCTTAATACCTGGAAGGTATTAAGCTTAATACCTGGAAGGGAAGGCACTCAGGAACTGCTTTCTACTGTAAAGAATAACATCAAGGTGAGCTCCTGCTGTTTTCCCACAGAAGAGATATAAGACAGTCTCAATGATGAGTGATCCTGCATTTTCTCCAAGAAGAATATGATTTATGAAAAGTATTTTTGCTTCAATTGTACATACACATGTCAAGGGCTATAGATCAAATAGTTACACATCTACAAATAATTAATTTTAGTTGATTATATGTGCATATTTCAGGAGATAATAGATTTTTTCCACTTGTATGTGTTTTAAGACAATTTTATTCAAACTCCCGAGCTATATTTTTGATACTAGCATCTTTGACATTGTTCCCTATTCTCCTTCACCTAGCCCTTCTGATGATTCATGTTGTTCAAAGGAAACTGAGGCTGTTGCTGAAAGATATTTCTTAGTTGAGAGTGTAACACTAAATTATGCAGGGCACTGTTGGCACCAGTTGCCCTGATGCTGGTTCTGGAATCCATTAATTCTTTATTTCAAGAGTCCTTTCGGTGTTTAGCAAGCAGAAGCTTTCTTTTTGGATTCACTTTTGGGATCCATTCTGTGTAGAAGAATGAGGCGAAGGGCCTAGGAGCTGGTGCAGGAGAACCCGAACAGGGAAGAAAAGAGATGGCATGTGGCCCAGTCCTGGACTGGACTGTAAAGACTGGAGGATGGAGCCCGAAGGGGTTGTGAAGATGATAGAATTCAACACTTCATAATTAAAAAAAAAAAAAAAAGAAACACACTAGTGTAGGGGAGGCTTGTGTCCCAGGATGCTTCTTTTCCTTTGACTCTAAAGCCCATGCTCTTTTTTTTTTTCTCAGTATTTCTTTTTTTTTTAAATTTATTTTTATTTGTTTATTTACAGCATAACAGTGTTCATTGTTTTGGCATCACACCCAGTGCTCCATGCAGTACGTGCCCTCCCTATTACCCACCACCTGGTTCCTCAACCTCCTACCCCCCCACCCCCCCCTCCCACCGCCCCTTCATAACCCTCTGGTTGTTTTTCAGAGTCCATAGTCTCTCATGGTTCATCTCCCCTTCCAGTTTCCCTCAACTCCCTCTCCTCTCCATCTCCCCATGTCCTCCATGTTATTTGTTATGCTCCACAAATAAGTGAGACCATATGATACTTGACTCTCTCTGCTTGACTTATTTCGCTCAGCATAATTTCTTCCAGTCCCGTCCATGTTGCTACAAAAATTGGGTATTCGTCCTTTCTGATGGAGGCATAATACTCCATTGTGTATATGGACCACATCTTCCTTATCCATTCATCCGTTGAAGGGCATCTTGGTTCTTTCCACAGTTTGGCGACTGTAGCCATTGCTGCAATAAACATTGGGGTACAGATGGCCCTTCTTTTCACTACATCTGTATCTTTGGGGTAAATACCCAGCAGTGCAATTGCAAGGTCATAGGGAAGCTCTATTCTTAATTTCTTCAGGAATCTCCACACTGTTCTCCAAAGTGGCTGCACTAACTTGCATTCCCACCAACAGTGTAAGAGGGTTCCCCTTTCTCCACATCCTCTCCAACACACGTTGTTTCCTGTCTTGCTAATTTTGGCCATTCTAACTGGTGTCAGGTGGTATCTCAATGTGGTTTTAATTTGAATCTCCCTGATGGCTAGTGATGATGAACATTTTTTCATGTGTCTGATAGCCATTTGTATGTCTTCGTTGGAGAAGTGTCTGTTCATATCTTCTGCCCATTTTTTGATATGATTATCTGTTTTGTGTGTGTTGAGTTTGAGAAGTTCTTTATAGATCCTGGATATCAACCTTTTGTCTGTACTGTCATTTGCAAATATCTTCTCCCATTCCGTGGGTTGCCTCTTTGTTTTGTTGACTGTTTCCTTTGCTGTGCAGAAGCTTTTGATCTTGATGAAGTCCCAAAAGTTCATTTTTGCTTTTGTTTCCTTGGCCTTTGGAGACACATCTTGAAAGAAGTTGCTGTGGCTGATATCGAAGAGGTTACTGCATGTGTTCTCCTCTAGGATTCTGATAGATTCCTGTCTCATGTTGAGGTCTTTTATCCATTTCGAGTTTATCTTTGTGTACCGTGTAAGAGAATGGTCGAGTTTCATTCTTCTACATATCGCTGTCCAGTTTTCCCAGCACCATTTATTGAAGAGACTGTCTTTTTTCCATTGAATATTTTTTCCTGTTTTGTCGAAGATTATTTGACCATAGAGTTGAGGGTCCATATCTGGGCTCTCCACTCTGTTCCACTGGTCTATGTGTCTGTTTTTATGCCAGTACCACGCTGTCTTGGTGATCACAGCTTTGTAGTAAAGCTTGAAATCGGGTAACGTGATGCCGCCAGTTTTGTTTTTGTTTTTCAACATTTCCTTAGCAATTTGGGGTCTCTTCAGACTCCATACAAATTTTAGGATTATTTGCTCCAGCTCTTTGAAAAATATCGGTGGAATTTTGATCGGAATGGCATTAAAAGTATAGATTGCTCTAAGCAGTATAGACATTTTAACAATGTTTATTCTTCCAATCCAAGAGCATGGAACAGTCTTCCATCTTTTTGTGTCTTCTTCAATTTCTTTCATGAGTGTTCTGTAGTTCCTCGAGTACAGGTCCTTTACTTCTTTGGTTAGGTTTCTGCCCAGGTATCTTATGGTTCTTGGTGCTATAGTAAATGGAATCGATTCTCTAATTTCCCTTTCTGTATTTTCATTGTGAGTGTATAAGAAAGCCACTGATTTCTGTACATTGACTTTGTATCCTGCCACGTTACTGAATTGCTGTATGAGTTCTAGTAGTTTGGGGGTGGAGTCTTTGGGGTTTTCCATATAAAGAATCATGTCATCTGCGAAGAGAGAGTTTGACTTCTTCCTTGCCAATTTGGATACCTTTTATTTCTCTTTGTTGTCTGATTGCCATTGCTAGAACTTCTAATACTATGTTGAACAAGAGTGGTGAGAGTGGGCATCCTTGTCGTGTTCCTGATCTCAATGGGAAGGCTGCAAGCTTTTTCCCATTGAGGATGATATTTGCTGTGGGTCTTTCATAGATAGATTTTATGAAGTTCAGGAATGTTCCCTCTATCCCTATACTTTGAAGCGTTTTCATCAGGAATGGATGCTGGATTTTGTCAAATGCTTTTTCTGCATCAATTGAGAGGACCATGTTGTTCTTCTCTCTTCTCTTATTGATGTGTTCTATCACACTGATTGATTTGCGAATGTTGAACCAACATTGCAACCCAGGGATGAATCCCACCTGGTCATGGTGGATAATCTTTTTAATGTGCTGCTGGATCCTGTTTGCTAGGATCTTGTTGAGAATCTTTGCATCCATATTCATCAGTGATATTGGTCTGAAATTCTCCTTTTTGGTAGGGTCTTTGCCTGGTTTGGGGATCAGGGTAATGCTGGCTTCTTAAAAAGAGTCTGGAAGTTTTCCATCTGCTTCAATTTTTTGGAACAGCTTCAGGAGAATTGGTGTTATTTCTTCTTTGAAAGTTTGGTAGAATTCCCCAGGGAATCCGTCAGGTCCTGGGCTCTTGTTTTTTGGGAGGTTTTTGATCACTGCTTCAATCTCATTACTAGATATCGGTCTATTCAGGTTGTCAATTTCTTCCTGGTTCAATTTTGGGAGTTTGTAGCTTTCCAGGAATGCATCCATTTCATCTAGGTTGCTTAGCTTATTGGCATATAACTGTTGGTAATAATTTCTGATGATTGTTTCTATTTCCTTGGTGTTAGTTGTGATCTCTCCCTTTTCATTCATAATTTTATTAATTTGGGCTTTCTCTCTTTTCTTTTGGATTAGTGTGGCCAATGGTTTATCGATCTTATTGATTCTTTAAAAAAACCAGCTTCTAGTTTCATTGATACGTTCTACTGTATCTCTCGTTTCTACCTCATTGATCTCTGCTCTAATCTTGATTATTTCCCTTCTTGCATGTGGAGTTGGTTTGATTTGTTGTTGATTCTCCAGTTCTTTAAGGTGTAGAGACAGCTGGTGTATTCTGGATTTTTCAATGTTTTTGAGGGAGGCTTGGATGTAAAGCCCATGCTCTTAACCACTGTGCCATCTGTCCTCCAGAGAAATACACGTGCTTCCTGGTGTTGCTCATTATTAACGACAAACCCTTAGGCAAGCGTCTGAGCTTCTATAAACCTGAGCTTCATTATCTTCAAAATGAAATAATGATCCCCATGGTGATTTTGTGAGCAGAGATGAAATAATCCCTGTAAAGCCTTCACCACTGTCTATGACACAGTAGATCAGTATCCAGTAGCCACTACTACAACTACTGCTAGAGGGACTGCTCCATATTTTAGAGGTGTGTTTCTGGGCATTAAGTGACTTCCTGCTACGCTTCTCCAAAGCCCTTCCCGCCTAGACCCACTTTGATACTCAGTATTTACTGAAAAACAGAAACGACCAAGAATCTAGTTAGCGTTAAATGAAGCTGTGTTAGGCCATTCACAGAGACTCCCCTTCCTTTACCTTCGGAACACCTACTCACCTTCGCAACTGTGATCAAATAACACTTGTTCTAGGAAGGGCACAGTACCTGCCAAACTGACAGTGAGGGTCTGGTTACTGGGTAAAAGTGAGATGGGGTGTGTGTGTACAGGTGTGTGTTAATTCAAACATAGAGAATAGCAGAAAGTATTATCAAAATACTGTGATTTAGTGTGCTATGGGGAGTGCTGTGAAGTGTGTAAACCTGGCAATTTATAGACCTATATACCCCTTGGGCTAATAATACAGTATATGTTAATAAAAAAATTAATAAATAAAAAAAAGTACTGTGATTTAGTCACTTGACAGTTGGACTTGAAACAAAAGAAAACGGGGTATTTTCTTTCCTGCACTGTAAGTCTTTTATTTATTCTCCTCATTTGAGGAAATGACCCAGCTCCTGACAGGAGCACTAAATTAGATATTGGTTAAAAGCTGGCCATTAGAGTTCCAATTAACAAATGTCTCCTTGCTACTTGCTCGGTACACATAACTGATAGAGGTGCTTGCAAAGTCTGGGAGAGGTCAGCTTGACATTCTCCAAAAATGTGGCAGCTATTATTTTCTCTTCCTAGCCGAAAAGCATGATTTAAAAACATCTTTTTCTTCTTGTTTGAATTGCTCTATCTCGAAAAATTGACAGTGGATCTACATGAGGCTGGAGACCCAGAAAGTCGCATTCTGAAGTCTGAGTCTCTCCACCCAACGATTAAGGGGAAGTGCAAGTGACTGAAAAAGCAGTTCAAAGAATGGGACAAGAAAGGCTTGCTTGTGCCTCCCCTTCCTGCCATGCTGCTTCCTTCTCCCTACTCTGAACAGGGACAGTCCTTTTCCTCCTTGTCTCCCACCAGCCTGCAGTTATTCTTATATTGTTATATAAGCCTGTAGTTATGAATGCTCTAACTTGCCAGCAGTTAGGCCCATGCCTGCATCCGAGTATCAGCTTAACTAACAATTGTTGAGCACTTACCATGGGCAAAGCACTGAGGTAAATTCTGTGGGCCTTGCTTTAAAACAAAATTGTATTGCAGTATGGTGAGAAAAATGGACACGAAAAGTATGAAAGGTTGAAATGGGAATGAGGTTTCTTTCTTTCTTTCTCTTTTTTTTGCTTATTCTCCGATTTATTTTTATTGGATAAATTTGACATGTAGCATTGTATAAATGTAAGGTATACATTGTAGTACTTGGATACGTTTGTGTATTGCAGTATGACTGCTGTTGTGATGTTTATCATGATACCTACTCAGAGTAGGTTGTTATTGTCTATATTCCCCAAACCGCCCGAGGTTTCTTTCTATGAACTAAGGTTAAAAAGAAACAGCTGCAAAGTTCCAGATGGAAATGAGGTATTGGTGCTGACCTTAATTCTCCCTGGGCTGTTGATGAGCATTCCATGTGATCCGGGTAATAACAATGTGTTACTACCAGTTGCAAAGTGCAGTGTGATCACTGTCTGTGCCCTTAGCCTTCCACTTCCTCTGTGCTGTGGTCCCTTCCCTAACTCCAGCCTCTCTCCTGTCTGACTCCAGTTTCCTTCCTCCTCTCCAGGCACACTTCAACATGCAGGGCTCTTTCTGCCTTAAGTCCTGATGGGTCCTCCTCAAACGTCCCATCTTGACAGTCACCACTTACATACTACGTCTTCATGGAGGCTTTTCTGGGACAGACTGCACAAGTGGCCCCTCCCAGTTACTCTTTATTCTCGTACCAGGTTTTATTTTCACCTTACTATTTCATCAGGGCCTGGATCTGTGCAGGGACTGGGTCTTCCTAGGGGGGTGTGAGGCCACATTTTGGCCACCTTTACTGTCTGCCACAAGTTTTGCTTTCAATCTCCTTTCAACATTTTTTTCTTCACAGTCCTTAAAATTGTCACATCAGTATCTTCCCAAAAATGGAGTGGTTTTAGAGCCTGTGCTCAGAAGCATGTGGTTTCGATGTCTTTCCTTAGCTCATGGTCTTTGCACAGATGTGCAAAAAAAAAACCACAAAAAAAAAAAAAACAAAAAACACTCTTGATTGTCACCTTAGTGCCTACCACATTGACTGGCACGTAGTAGGTGCTCAATAAATGTTAACTGAATTGTCTGGCACTTACTGGCTGTGTGACTTTGACAGGTTATAGGACTTGTTTAAACATCAGTTTGTCAACTTGTAGCATATAGGAGGGGGAATGATGGCATCCCTATTACTGGGATATTGTGAGGAGGCAGAAGGAAAAACAATGTAGAGTACTTAAAATATCTTAGGGGTGCCTGGGTGGTTCAGTGGGTTAAGCCTCTGCCTCAGTCTCTCTGCTCAGTGGGGAGCCTGCTTCCCCCCCGCCCCCACTGCCTGCCTCTCTGTCTGAAAAATAAATAAAATCTTAAAAAAAATCACAGATGATAGAATGGAAATTTCATGAACAAAAGGGGTCTCTGCCTTTTTTTTTTTTTTTTTTTTTTTTTTTTTTTTTAGGTAGGTAGGCCTCAGTGCTCCGTCTTTGAGAGTTACCATTTAAGGAGTCAAGAGTTTGTGCTTGATGTATCTGGTAACACTTAAGAACTCTTTTTATTTTTAGCAAAGATCTTTGAGGTCAGAGAGTAGAGTTATTGAGTAATTGCCAGGTCTATGTTGATCTTTTTCTTTAATTAAATTAACTAGTTAGTTAAGAAATCTCTATACCCAATGTGATGTTCGAACTCATGACTCCAACATCAAGATTTGTATGATCTACTGACTGAGCCAGTCAGGCAGCTCAATCATTTTACTTTAATTTGAAAACTTTACCTTACCACACAATTTTTTTCCTATTTTAACAAAATTTACCTCGGGTCCATTTTTAGGGAAAGAATAGTGTAGTTAGGGGCACCTGGGTGGCTCAGTGGGTTAAAGCCTCTGCCTTTGGCTCAGGTCATGATCCCAGAGTCCTGGGATCGAGCCCCACATCGGGCTCTCTGCTTGGTGGGGACCCTGCTTCCTCCTCTCTCTCTGCCTGCTTCTCTGCCAACTTGTAATCTCTGTCTGTCAAATAAATAAATAAAATCTTTTTTTTAAAGATTTTATTTATTTATTTGTCAGAGAGAGAGAGACAGAGAAAGAAAGATCACAAGTAGGCAGATAGGCAGGCAGAGGTAGAGGGAGAAGCAGGCTCCCTGCCAAGCAAGGAGCCCGATATGGGACTCGATCCCAGGATGCTGGGATCATGACCCAAGCTGAAGGCAGCCGCTTAACCAACTGAGCCACCCAGGTGTCCAAATAAATAAAATCTTTTTTTAAAAAAAAAGAATAGTATAGTTATGTGCCACGATCCATAAGCTAACACTGAAGCCTTGCACATAATGGTGGGAATTCTCTTGAGTCAGCTGTTACTGCTGTTAGAACTCTTTACTTTGGACAGATCCAGCAGTAAACTTCTGAATAGCAAGAGAAACAATAATCTCTTATTTCTACAAACAATAATTGAATTAGTACTTATTGAATACCTACTATAGACCAGGCACTGTACTGGGTACTTAGGTCTGTGTGTTCTAATGAATCCTCAAGCTTGACAGGCCATTAGAGTAGTGCTATTACCCTGTATTATACATGAGGCGATGAAGAACAGGGAGTTTGTGTTATTTTCCTGGGGTAGCACAGTAAGGAAGTTAAAATTAAGGCATGATAGAGGGGAGGAGTCAAGATGGTGGAGAAGTAGCAGGTTGAGACTACATCAGGTAGCAGGAGATCAGCTCGATAGCTTATCAAACCACTGCAAACACCTACAAATCCAATGGGAGATCGAAGAGAAGAAAAACAGCAATTCTAGAAACAGAAAATCAACCATTTTCTGAAAGGTAGGACCGGCGGAGAAGTGAATCTAAAACGACAGGAAGATAGACTGCCGGGGGAGGGGCCAGCTCCCGGCAAGCGGCGGAGCAACGGAGCAAAAAATCGGGACTTTTTTTTTTTTTTAAAGATTTTATTTATTTATTTGACAGAGAGAGATCACAAGTAGGCAGAGAGGCAGGCAGAGAGAGTGAGAGGGAAGCAGGTTCCCTGCCGAGCAGAGAGCCCGATGTGGGACTCGATCCCAGGACCCTGAGACCACGACCTGAGCTGAAGGCAGTGGCCCAAATGCTTTTAAAAGTCTGTTGTACTGAGGGACATTGCTCCAGAGGCTGAACCGAGGTGAAGCCCACGCAGGGTCAGCGTGGCCCCAGGTCCCACAGGGTCACAGAAGGATCGGGGGTGTCGGAGCGTCGCAGAGTTCGCAGGTGTTAGAACAGAGAAGCCGGCTACAGAGCAGAGACGAGGACTGAACTCTCAGCTCGGCGTTACCTTGAACTGGTCCCAGGCTGGGTGAGCTCGGAGCGCGGCTGCAGGCTGGGGATACGGGAGTGATTGGGCACTGTCCTCTGGGGGCACACTGAGGAGTGGGGCCCCAGGCTCTCAGCTCCTCTGGGCCAGAGACTGGGAAGCCGCCATTTTCATTCCCGTCCTCCGGAACTCTACGGAAAGTGTTCAGGGAACAAAAACTCCCGAAAGCGAACCCAAGCAGATTACTTAGTCGGGCCCCCGGTAAGGGCGGTGCAATTCCGCCTCGGGCAAAGACACTTGAGAGTCACTACAACAGGCCCCTCCCCCAGAAGATCAACAAAAAATCCAGCCAGGACGAAGTTCATCTATCAAGGAAAACAGGTTCAATACCTAAGACAGCAGTGGAATTCCAGAGGAGGAGAAAGCAAAGCACGGAACTCATGGCTTTCTCCCCATGATTCTTTAGTCTTGCAGTTAATTCAATTTTTTTTTCAATTTTTTTTCTTTCTTTTTTCTTCTTCTGCTAAATTTTTAAAAAACTTTTACCCTTTTCTTTTTTAACGTTTTTTGACTAGTTTGTCTAAAATATATATTTTTTCTTTCTTTTTTATGTTTTTCCTTTATTTGTTTTATTTTTAAAATTTTTTTCTTTTTTTTTTTCTGAACCTCTTTTTATCACTTTCTCACCCCCCACAATTTGGGTTTTTTTCTGATTTGGTTACAGCACATTTTTCGGGGTCTTTGCCACCCTTTTAGTATTTTATTTGATCCTTCATATCCTCTTATCTGGACAAAATGACAAGATGGAAAAATTCACCACAAACAAAAGAACAAGAGGCAGTACCAAAGGCTAGGGACCTAATCAACACAGAAATTGGTAATATGTCAGATCAAGAGTTCAGAATGACGATTCTGAAGGTTCTAGCTGGGCTCGAAAAAGGCATGGAAGATATTAGAGAAACCCTCTGTGGAGATATAAAAGCCCTTTCTGGAGAAATTAAAGAACTAAAATCCAACCAAGTTGAAATCAAAAAAGCTATTAATGAGATGCAATAAAAAATGGAGGCTCTCACTGCTAGGATAAATGAGGAAGAAGAAAGAATTAGTGATATAGAAGACCAGATGACAGAGAATAAAGAAGCCGGGCAAAAGAGGGACAAACAGCTACTGGACCACGAAGGGAGAATTTGAGAGATAAGTGACACCATAAGACGAAACAACATTAGAATAATTGGGATTCCAGAAGAAGAAGAAAGAGAGAGGGGAGCAGAAGGTCTATTGGAGAGAATTATTGGAGAGAACTTTCCTAATATGGCAAAGGGAACAAGCATCAACATCCAGGAGGTGCAGAGAACCCCCCTCAAAATCAACAAGAATAGGTCCACACCCTGTCACCTAATAGTAACATTT
This sequence comes from Meles meles, assembly GCF_922984935.1. Lineage (NCBI taxonomy): Eukaryota > Metazoa > Chordata > Mammalia > Carnivora > Mustelidae > Meles > Meles meles. The sequence goes on from NC_060068.1 coordinate 100,759,249, forward strand.
ACAAGTCTTAGTGACAAAGAGAAAATCCTGAAAGCAGCCCGGGAAAAGAAGTCTGTAACATACAATGGGAAAAATATTAGATTGGCAGCAGACTTATCCACAGAGACCTGGCAGGCCAGAAAGAGCTGGCATGATATATTCAGAGCACTGAACGAGAAAAACACGCAGCCAAGAATACTCTATCCAGCTAGGCTATCATTGAAAATAGAAGGAGAGATAAAAAGCTTCCAGGACAAACAAAAACTGAAAGAATTTGCAAACCCAAACCAGCTCTCCAGGAAATATTGAAAGGCGTCCTCTAAGCAAAGAGAGAGCCTAAAAGTAGTAGATCAGAAAGGTACAGAGACAATATACAGTAACAGTCACCTTATAGGCAATATAATGGCACTAAATTCATATCTCTCAATAGTTACCCTGAATGTTAATGGGCTAAATGCCCCAATCAAACGGCACAGGGTATCAGAATGGATAAAAAAACAAAACCCATCAATATGTTGCCTACAAGAAACTCATTTTAGACGCGAAGACACATCCAGATTTAAAGTGAGGGGGTGGAAAACAATGTACCATGCTAATGGGCGTCAGAAGAGAGCTGGGGTGGCAATCCTTATATCAGATCAATTAGATTTTAAGCCAAAGACTATAATAGGAGATGAGGAAGGACACTATAGCCTACTCAAAGGGTCTGTCCAACAAAAAGATCTAACAATTTTAAATATCTATGCCCCTAACGTGGGAGCAGCCAACTATATAAACCAATTAATAACAAAATCAAAGAAACACATCAATAATAATACAATAATAGTAGGGGACTTTAACACTCCCCTCAATGAAATGGACAGACCATCCAAGCAAAAGATCAACAAGGAAATAAAGGCCTTAAATGACACACTGGACCAGATGGACATCACAGATATATTCAGAACATTTCATCCCAAAGCAACAGAATACACATTCTTCTCTAGTGCACATGGAACATTCTCCAGAATAGATCACATCCTGGGTCACAAATCAGGTCTCAACCAGTATCAAAAGATTGGCATCATTCCCTGCATATTTTCAGACCACAATGCTCTGAAGCTAGAACTCAATCACAAGAGGAAAGCTAGAAAGAACCCAAATACATGGAGACTAAACTGCATGCTTCTAAGGAATGAATGGGTCAATCAGGAAATTAAAGAAGAATTGAAAAAATTCATGGAAACAAATGATAATGAAAACATAATGGTTCAAAATCTGTGGGACACAGTAAAGGCAGTCCTGAGAGGAAACTATATAGCGGTACAAGCCTTTCTCAAGAAACAAGAAACGTCTCAAGTACACAACCTAACTGTACACCTGAAGGAGCTGGAGAAAGAATAAGAAAGAAACCCTAAACACAGCAGGAGAAGAGAAATCATAAAGATCAGAGCAGAAATCCATGAAATAGAAACCAAAAAAAAAAAAAAAAACCAATAGAAAAAATCAATGAAACTAGGAGCTGGTTCTTTGAAAGAATCAATAAGATTGATAAACCCCTGGCCAGACTTATCAAAAAGAAAAGAGAAAGGACCCAAATAAAATCATGAATGAAAGAGGAGAGATCACAACTAACACTAAGGAAATACAGACAATTATAAGAACATACTATGAGCAACTCTACACCAACAAATTTGACAATCTAGAAGAAATGGATGCATTCCTAGAGACATATAAACTACCACAACTGAACCAGGAAGAAATAGAAAACCTGAACAGGCCCATAACCAGTAAGGAGATTGAAACAGTCATCAAAAATCTCCAAACAAACAATAGCCCAGGGCCAGACGGCTTCCCAGGGGAATTCTACCACACATTTAAAGAAGAACTAATTCCTATTCTCCTGAAACTGATCCAAAAAATAGAAATGGAAGGAAAACTTCCAAACTCATTTTATGAGGCCAGCATCACCTTGATCCCAAAACCAGACAAAGAGCCCACCAAAAAAGAGAACTACAGACCAATATCCTTGATGAACACAGATGCAAAAATTCTCACCAAAACACTAGTCAATAGGATTCAACAGTACATTAAAAGGATTATTCACCACGAACAAGTGGGATTTATTCCAGGGGTGCAAGTTTGGTTCAACATCTGCAAATCAATCAATGTGATAGAACACATTAATAAAAGAAAGAACAAGAACCATATGATACTCTCAATAGATGCCGAAAAAGCATTTGACAAAGTACAACATCCCTTCCTGATCAAAACTCTTGAAAGTGTAGGGATAGAGGGCACATACCTCAATATTATCAAAGCCATCTATGAAAAACCCACCGCAAATATCATTCTCAATGGAGAAAAATTGAAAGCTTTTCCGTTAAGGTCAGGAACACGGCAGGGATGTCCATTATCACCACTGCTATTCAACATAGTACTAGAAGTCCTAGCCTCAGCAATCAGACAACAAAAAGAAATTAAAGGCATCCAAATCGGCAAAGGAGAAATCAAACTATCACTCTTCGCAGATGATATGATACTATATGTGGAAAACCCAAAAGACTCCACTCCAAAACTGCTAGAACTTGTACAGGAATTCAGTAAAGTGTCAGGATATAAAATCAGTGCACAGAAATCAGTTGCATTTCTGTACACCAACAACAAGACAGAAGAAAGAGAAATTAAGGAGTCAATCCCATTTACAATTGCACCCAAAACTATAAGATACCTAGGAATAAACCTAACCAAAGAGCCTAAGAATCTATATGCAGAAAACTATAAAGTACTCATGAAAGAAACTGAGGAAGACACAAAGAAATGGAAAAATGTTCCATGCTCCTGGATTGGAAGAATAATTATTGTGAAAATGTCTATGCTACCTAAAGCAATCTACACATTTAATGCAATCCTTATCAAAATACCATCCATTTTTTTCAAAGACATGGAAAAAATAATCCTAAAATTTATATGGAACCAGAAAAGACCTCAAATAGCCAAAGGAATATCGAAAAAGAAAGCCAACATGGGTGGCATCACAATTCCGGACTTCAAGCTCTATTACAAAGCTGTCATCATCAAGACAGCATGGTACTGGCACAAAAACAGACACATAGATCAATGGAACAGAATAGAGAGCCCAGAAATAGACCCTCAACTCTATGGTCAACTCATCTTCGACAAAGCAGGAAAGAATGTCCAATGGAAAAAAGACAGCCTCTTCAATAAATGGTGCTGGGAAAATTGGACAGCCACATGCAGAAAAATGAAATTGGACCACTTCCTTACACCACACACGAAAATAGACTCCAAATGGATGAAGGACCTCAATGTGAGAAAGGATTCCATCAAAATCCTTGAGGAGAACACAGGCAGCAACCTCTTCGACCCCAGCCGCTGCAACATCTTTCTAGGAACATTGGCAAATGCAAGGGAAGCAAGGGCAAAAATGAACTATTGGGACTTCATCAAGATCAAAAGCTTTTGCACAGCAAAGGAAACAGTTAACAAAACCAAAAGACAACTGACAGAATGGGAGAAGATATTTGCAAACGACATATCAGATAAAGGGCTAGTATCCAAAATCTATAAGGAACTTAGCAAACTCAACACCCAAAGAACAAACAATCCAATCCAGAAATGGGCAGAGGACATGAACAGACATTTCTGCAAAGAAGACATCCAGGTGGCCAACAGACACATGAAAAAGTGCTCCACATCACTCGGCATCAGGGAAATACAAATCAAAACCACAAAGAGGTATCACCTCACACCAGTCAGAATGGCTAAAATTAACAAGTCAGGAAATGAGAGATGCTGGCGAGGATGCGGAGAAAGGGGAACCCTCCTCCATTGTGGGTGGGAATGCAAGCTGGTGCAACCACTCTGGAAAATAGCATGGAGGTTCCTCATAATGTTGAAAATATAGCTACTCTATGACCCAGCAATTGCACTACTGGGTATTTACCCTAAAGATACAAACGTAGTGATCCAAAGGGGCTTGTGCACCCGAATGTTTATAGCAGCAATGTCTACAATAGCCAAACTGTGGAAAGAACCTAGATGTCCATCAACAGATGAATGGATAAAGAAGAAGTGGTATATATACACAATGGAATACTATGCAGCCATCAAAAGAAATGAAATCTTGCAACTTGCGACGACGTGGATGGAACTAGAGGGTATCATGCTTAGTGAAATAAGTCAATCGGAGAAAGACAACTATCATATGATCTCCCTGATATGAGGACGTGGAGATGCAACATGGGGGTTAGGGGTATAGGAGAAGAATAAATGAAACAAGATGGGATTGGGAGGGAGACAAACCATAAATGACTCTTAATCTCACAAAACAAACTGGGGGTTGCTGGGGGGAGGTGGGGTTGGGAGAGGGGGAGGAAGTTATGGACATTGGGGAGGGTTTGTGCTATCATGAGTGCTGTGAAGTGTGTAAACCTGGTGATTCACAGACCTGTACCCCGGGGATAAAAATACATTTTATGTTTATTAAAAAAAAATCAAGGCATCATAGATTCAGAGGTTTTTACTTTTTCCTATGAAGACCCTCGGTGTCAATGTAAATAAAGGTAAGTTTGTTTCTGTTGCCTGTTGTTATGACATGTAAAAATGGCTGAAAAATTTTTATACAAATTGACAGCGTAAGTTTGGGTCAGTCCTGATATGTATAAAGGCCTTTGACATACTCAGAATTGACCTTGAGGCATTCTGCTTCTGACTTTAGATCATGATACTTGTGACTAAAACTCTGGATAAAGGCAACTAAAGAGGCTGGAGATTAAATTTATTTTATTTTATTTTTTTAAAGAATTTATTTATTTGACAGAGATCACAAGGAGGCAGAGAGGCAGAGAGAGAGGGTAGGGGAAGCAGGCTCCCCGCTGAGCAGAGAGCCCGACATGGGGCTCCATCCCAGGACCCTGGGATCATGACCCGAGCCGAAGGCAGAGGCTTTAACCCACTGAGCCATCCAGGTGCCCCAAGGCTGGAGATTAAATTTAAAAAAATCTAGTGGCTCACTGAGGGTGGCTCAGTCAGTTAAGCCACTGCCTTCAGCTCAGGTCATGATCTCAGTGTCCTGGGATCGAGTCTCACGTCAGACTCCTTGTTCAGTGGGGAGCCTGCTTCTCTCTTCCTGTCCCTCTGCCTGCCACTCTGCCTGCTTAGGATCTCTCTCTCTCTCTCTGACAAATAAATAAATAAAATCTTAAAAAAAAAAATCTAGTCGAAGGCGTTAAGAGAGCCACCAAGGATGTGAAGACTTAAAGGACAAAGATCTGAGAGAGGAGAGAATTTCACAAGATTCTGTGCTGCCTCTCTTCTCTGGGTGACTGAGAGCCTGAAGAACTGAAAGGAGCATTCAGAATACTAATCAGGGTAAGGGGTGAAAATTGGATTTCAGGGTTTGCAAAGGAAGACAGTCCCTGGTAAAATCCCAAGCTTTTAGTAAGGTTCCATGCAGTTAAAGTGGATTGGAAATAGGTTAGCTTTCACAGTAACTCATGTCCAACTTTGAATTATCCCTACTCTATAATGGGATCAATATTATTAGGGACATTGTAGGAAGATAATATTCAGAGTATCAGATATTCTCTATACTATTCATATATAAAATGTAATACTGAATAAAAATTTCAGGCTAAAAATCGCAAGGGGGGATTTGACCAAAACTATGATAAACAAGGGCTAAAAATAGTGAAAACCAATTCATGAGAGACCCAGATATTTTGGTTAAAAGAGTTTAGTATGTTCAAGAAATTAAGAGATAACAAGGGAAGTTCTGACAGGAAACTGGAAACAATAAAAATTCTAATAGAATACTTGGCAAAAAATCCCAGAATAAATGAAATGAAGGATTATGTGGATAGGTTGTATATCATCTTAGACACAGCTGATGAGAGAACTGTGCCAGGATAGGAGAGGGGCAATACCCAGACTTGGGCATGGAGAAAGAGAAAGATGGAAAATAGAGAAGATGGTGTAGGAGACAAATGAAACATGGTGAAAGATATATATATCTTTCTAAAGATCTAATATATGTGATATACATATATGTGCGTATATGTATGTAGTGAGTTGTCCAGAAAAAGAGTAGAGGATATTGCAGAAGTAGTATGAGAAGATACAGTGATCAAGTATTATAAACTGTCAAAAAATTTCAAGTCACTGACTCAAGTAATTGATGGAAAGTCACAAACCCTAGGCAGGAAAATATAAAGAAGATGGGCATTAGACCCATATTAGTAAAACTGAGTTAAACCCAGGTCAAGAGAAAAATACTAAAAACAGAAAAATAATCTTCAAAGAATCAACAATAACATTAATAACTGAGTTTTTAACATAAACAAAGGGAACTCAATGCTAGTCACCTTCCGTTACCAAAAATAACTGTTTTCTTGAAGATGAAGTTTTATTATTTCCATGATTGAAAACTTTTGTCATATATGCATAGGTCTACAAACAAAACATAGCATCATTTGAATACTTGCAAGCATTCCTCAGTGTTTAATTCTATAAGTGATATTAAAGTCCACTTAAAAAAAAATCTAACATTTTACTTTGGGATGCATTCATGTTGATACATACAATGCTATTTCATTCTTGGACATGTCTTCGCACATGTGCAAGAGTTTCAGGATATACCTGTAAGTGAATTTATGAAACTATAAGTTCATATTTTTTACCATAATAGTTAAAAAAATAGATACATGCACTTTGCTGGTTACACCCAATTCCTTATCACCATAGGTGATGAAACAATTCTACTTTGCTCAGTAGTGTATGAAAGTGTCCATTTCTCTCCAACATAACCAACACTTGGTATTGTTGAGTTTATATTTTTTGGTCATTAATATATGTGAAATAGCATATCATTATTTTAATTTACATTTTTCTTAATCCTTACTGAAGTTTATATTTTAACCTATTTATGGTGGCATTTTTGTTTGAGAAGAACTATCACATTTTAAATAGTCAAATTTAAATCTTATGACTTGTATTTTATATACATTTTTTGAAGCAATTCTGTACTAACGCAGTATCATAAAGGTATTCTATATTTCCTCAATTTTAGAATTTTGCATCTTCCACATTTAGCGTTTTAACACACCAGGAATGGTACAAAATATGATTATAATTTATTTTGTAATATTAATATCCATCTACTGAACAGGACATCTTTCTTTCTTGATTAGTAATGCCATAGGTCATGGTACCATATATCTATTTATTTTTTCATTTCTCTGTTTCTTGAATCCATTCTAGTCTACCAATTATTTTTCATGTGCCAGTATCTCACTACCTTAATTATTATTATAGTTATGTTGTTTGGAGGGTGAATTCCCCAATTTGTACATGAAAGTTGTTTTGAGTACTCTGGCCTTATCCTCTCTAAGTGAATTTTGATTCTTTTTGAAAAATATACCTCTCTTATCTTCTGATTTCCGATTTTTGATAGAGACACCAATTCCAAAAAAAACCCAGTTGTGTACTAGTAAAACCAACCAATCTGTTAACCAAACAGTAAAACCCAACGTGAGTGCACTGATAAATGCCAACACAGATCCTGAAGTTGGGAGACAATAGAGAGTGGTGGACACCATACAAACCATGTGCTCTATCCAAAGGGGGGCAGTTTATCTTCAGCTTCGGCTGATTTTTGCCCTCTGGAAATATAGACTCTGTGCCAATGAAATTGGCAATGAAATTCAAGATCTGGAAAGCTGATTTTGTCTTTATTTTATTTATTTTTAAAGATTTTATTTATTTATTTGTCAGAGAGAGAGAGCGAGCGAGCGCAGAGGCAAGAGGGAGAAGCAGGCTCCCTGCCGAGCAAGGAGCCTGATGTGGGACTCAATTCCAGAATGCTGGGATCATGACCTGAGCCGAAGGCAGCTGCTTAACCAACTGCACCACCCAGGCATCCCTGATTTTGTTTTTAATGCAGAATTTTCAAATTATGAATGTTGATTGAATTTTTATAAAACACTGGATGGACCAAAGAAAAGATCTCTGAGAACCAACACTTGGTACCTTCCTGACATCACACTTGGATAATTTTCATGTCCTATTGAGTAGGAAAAAGAATAGATGACTAAGATTTGAGGTGAGGAATCTTGGAACCATGATGAGACACTGAACAGCCATGTTTATGAACTTACTGGATCTAGAGTATAGTCCCATGACTCCAAAGCAATTATTCCTAAGCCAGATCTTTTGGCTCGGGATACCTGCTCCGATTCTCAAGGAGTTTGGTATGGAACATTCTTTTTTTTTTTAAATATTTTATTGATTTATTTAACAGAGAGAGACAGAGAGATCACAAGTAGGCAGAGAGGCAGGCTGAGATGGGGGGGGTGAAGAAGGCTCCCCGCTGAGCAGAGAGCCCGATGTGGGGCTTGATCCCAGGACCCTGAGATCATGACCTGAGCTGAAGGCAGAGGTTTAATCCACTGAGACACCCAGGAGCCCTGGTATGGAACATTCTTAACAAGAGACCTCCAGTGCATTGTACCTATGCTCATATCTCTACATCCCCACCCCATTTGTCCTCCTCTTTCTGTTTTTCAATCTGTGTTCTATTGTTACAGGAATTAACTTATTCTTATCCAACTCTTTAGCCCACTGAGTCCACAATCTTTACATTTATGAGCTTACATCTTAACAGTGTAACATGACCCCATGTTGTCTTCTTAGAGTCTTATGTAGGAGATAATAGTTAAATTTATCTGAAGTGCAATTTTAAAACTATGTAGGGACCTTCATAACTGCTCTTTCAAAGTCAGAATTATGTATTTTTGAAAAGGCTAATCTATTTCTTTCTCATTTTGATGTGATTATAGGTTGTCCTGAAGAATAGATTCTTAAAGTCTAAAGCACCACCTAATCCAGGTTGAGACTACCATCTAAGATCTCACATACTATCTTAGCCAGGCTTGAACTGGCTTCAGTGCAACCTGGCACGCACTCCTGTGCCAAGAATTGCCAAGTATTGACAGTGGCCACACTTACTTTCATTACAGAAAAAGGACAAGGGAGGACAATAGATTAAGACTTTTCTCTGATTCCCAAGTGCTAGCAAGGATGTATGTTATTGACAAGCTTACCTGGTAAACACAGGGTGCTAGGGATCACATCCTCATAAGGTTCAAACCCAGGGAAATGTTCTGGGTTCCCCTCATCTTTGTTGTTGTTGTTGTTGTTGTTCATAGATTCCATCTTATTCCACACAGATCTGGATGAAAGGGAATATTTATGCATTGCACTAACTCATCTCAATGGTATCTTCCTTAACTGAGTAAATAATTTATTCATGGCATAGGAAATATAGTGACATCCCCGAGAAATAGAATTCGTGTTCTCCAAGAGCTTAAATTACATACCAAGGGGAAGGGACTGAAAGTAAACATCCAAACAAATAAGATCTGTTTAGATATTGGTAAGTACTTGGAAGACTGATCAATGAAAGAATGGGTTGGAGGCAAAGAGCCTAGATGTCCATCAACAGATGAATGGATAAAGAAGATGTGGTGTATATATACAATGGAATATTAGGCAGCCCTCAAAACCCCAAAATCTTGCCATTTGCAATGATGTAGTTGGAGGCAGCAATGTGGCAGAGGGTTTTATAGCAAAGTAAGTCAATCGGAGAAAGACAATTATCATATGATCTCTCTGATATGAGGAATTTGAGAGGCAGGGTGGGGGGTCATGGGGAGAAGGAAGGGAAAAAAATGAAACAAGATGGGAACAAAGAGGGAGACAAACCATAAGAGACTCTTTTTTAATTTATTTTTAATTTTTTTTATTTATTTGACAGAGAGAAATCACAACTAGGCAGAGAGGCAGGCAGAGAGAGAGGAGGAAGCAGGCTCCCTGCAGAGCAGAGAGCCCAATGCGGGGCTTGATCCCAGGACTCTGGGATCATGACCCAAGCCAAAGGCAGAGGCTTCAACCCACTGAGCCACCCAGGTGCCCCGCATAAGAGACTCTTAATCTCAGGAAACAAACTGAGGGTTGCTGGAAGGGAGGGGGTGGGGGGGATATGGTTGTCTGGTTGATGGACACTGGGGGGTATGTATGCTATGGTGAGTGCTATGGATTGTGTAAGACTGATGAATCACAGACTTGTACCCCTGAAGCAAATAATACATTATGTCTTAAAAAAATAAAAAGGTTTTGAGTGTGTGTGTGTGTGTGTGTGTGTGTGTGTGTGTGTGACACTCAGGTGAGGACTGTGATGTCTTAGGGTAACAGACCTGGTTTGAATACCCCTGTAGTGTGCCCCATCATCACATCGATAAAGCACAAGTGCCATCCTACTTCCTGGAGCCCACTCCATGCGGGTGGAACAGGATTTCTACCACAGTAGTCGTTGTGATAGTAGTGGTAATATTAATGGTCACAACAATACTGGCAGTGGTAATACTGACAATAGTGAAGTAGATTCAGAGTGCTTTCACATTTGTGCCACTGCAGTGGTGGTTAGACTTTGAAAAAGTCACTTGTCCTTGTCTCATCTGATCAAAGAGGCAGTTGGAACCAATGACCTCTGTGGTTCTTTCCACTCTCTTTACAAAGACAAAGAATGTCAGATCCCCTAGTTTCTTATGTTCCATCTCCTTCTTATGCTGGGTTTCTCTTCCAGTTGGTTTTTCATTATTCATTTCATCTTCATAAAGTTTTCTTCTAACTGGGAAGTGTGTGGCATTTCAGAGATTGGCTTTCTTTGGCAGAGAGGAGTCCCAATCCTGGGCAAGTCCTTGGGACTCTTCCAAGGGGGAAAAAAAACCCTGCTATAGAAAATACACAGACACAATGTAGGTTTTTTTTGGTTAAGAGGAGGTTAGGTTCTAGAGTCTGAGAGACCTGGGTTTGAGTCCTGGTTCCACCATTTGCCAGATGTGTGGCACTGGGCAGATACGTTGATCTTTTTGAATTTCCATTTACTCACTTGTAAAGTGGGTACAGTGGTAGTTTCCACCTCATTGGATTCTTATGTATATATGAATATATGTATATATGAAATAATGCATATAAATATGTATATATGAAATGAAATATGTATATATGAAATAATGCATGTAAAATGTTTGTTTATGTGGCACCCCTTAAAAGTTAGTTGCTATGATCATTATTTCACTATATCTTGAGGACTGATTATTTTTTAAAGATGAGTTTTTGATCTGAATTGTATGTGCAATAATTCTACTTTAGGTAGAGTCTTGCATCTAGCCTTCTGCTGAGGGCTTAGCAGCCTTGGTTCACACCTATATATGATGGATGTTTACTCTCTCTTTGTCTTCATGCCTTCAGCAGTTCACTTCCTTCTCCCATTAATGGCATAGTTTTAATGAGAATATAGAATTTGAAATAGTGAAAATAGCTTGGAAAGGGAAAAAAATGATCATCTCACCTCCAAAGGAATCACTTGAATTTTTAAAAAGGGAGTAGTTCAGTAATAATTCTCCAAAGGTCACTGTTTGATCACTAGCTCAATCCTTTAAGAGTTTATGCCTTTAAAGTATGAAATCTTTGCCCCTAAAAGAACCCCCAGGAAATTTTGAGTTGCTTTGACTTGTGAAACTCTGGAAGAAGATTTCTATTCACTTCACCTCTGTATCTCCATCATCTGTGTAGAAACAGTCATTTAATTGGTCCCTTACAACATTACTCAGTGGCTGAGGACAGGCTGGGCTTTGGTGTCACTCAGTGGAACACCCAAGGGCAATTAGAAAGACAATGTAATTACACAAGTTGGAAATAAGTCAGGATTTGGGAAAAATACCCAGATGCTTGGGAAACCAGCTTTGGGGTTTGAATGCCCCTAGAGTGAGAAGTTATTTGTGTTGATGTGCCCAGTAGCTTTCTTTGTTTTGTTTGGATCACTTAGGCAGAAACAGAGAAATTCTGAGCATGTTCTTCAGGTGGAAGCTTGGGAGATGCACTGTACGAGATGGACAGAGATAGTAGAAGCACATGATCATGAGTGGGGCTATGGGATGAGGCAAAATTGTGTTCGATTGCTTCTTTACTTTTAGCTGGGCAACCTAGGAAATATTTCACTACTCTGTGTCACTTTTTTCATTTCTATATTGGGGGTAATAACACACTGGGTTTTATGGATTATACAAGATAATGATTATCAAGTGTTGAGCACTGTGCAAGCTGCTTGGAAAACAACTTGAAGGATATGATAAAATACCAAGCCCCAACCCTTGGCTGCTATCATGTTGCCTTCTGTGGCCTTCCTTGAAATTCCCTCACAAAGAGTCAACACTCAAGACTTTGTTGCCACTTGGGAGGGGGCATTTATTTTATCCCAGTGGATTTGTATACGCATAAGCCAGATGCTGGATTCTTGACCAGGTAGAGACTAGTGTTGTCCAGTTAGTGGGTATCACTGATGGACATGTGCCCTGGGGAGCACAATTCTTCCTTGAAGACTACAGATGGCCTTTGGCTTGTGAGCCACAGTAGGCCTGTCCTTGACTCCAGGTGAAGTTTTGTACAACTATAGGCTATAGGTTCATCTTAAGTAGGATGAGACTGTAGAAAAAGTAAAAGCAGGCTTTACTTGGAGGCTTACACTGTTGATATGCTGCAAATTTCCAGAGTCATAATTGCATACTCAAAATGAGCAAATAGAGTGTAGGTGGAAAAAAGTCGGCTGCGGGTGCCAGACAAGCCTGAGTTCAGTCTTGGATCTGCCAAGTACTCACTATGTGATCTTTGTCAGCTTGTATAAATTAACTGTCTGCATGACGGGGATACTAATAACCACCATGCAATTTTAGTAGATCATAAGGAAATGAATATAAAACATTCAGGGGTGCCTGCCTGGCTCATTCCATTAAGCATCCAGCTCTTAATTTCCACTCAGATTCATCTGATTTCCACTGAGATCATCCATTATCTCAGGGTTGTGAGATACAGCCCTGTGTCAGGCTCTGTGCTGGGTGTGGAGCCAGCTTAAGAGTCTCTCTCTCTCTCTGTGTCTCCCTCAGCCCCTCCCCAGGTTGTGTGTTCTCTCTCTCTCAAAAAAAAAAAATTCATTTGGAGCTCTATACAGGTTAGTATCTAGTAGGTTTATATTATTATTTTTAAAATTAGTGCATTCGTTTTAATCCTAAAACTACATTAGAGCCCACAATTCTCTTGCATAAAGTATACTAAAGACTACATAACATTATAAATATTTATTGAGGACCATCTTAGACTCTGTGATGACAACTAAAGCACTGTTGCTGTCCTTAAGGAATTTGTATTTCAATTGAAAAAGCAGACACATAAACGAGGCAAAAACTCCCAAAGCACTCATCAGAAGGTACAAGCATCGGGGAGGAGTCAAAATGGCGGAGAAGTAGCAGACTGAGACTACATCAGGTAGCAGGAGATCAGCTAGATAGCTTATCTAAACTATGCAAACACCTACAAATTGAACAGGAGATCGAAGAGAAGAAGAAAAGCAATTCTAGAAACAGAAAATCAACCACTTTCTGAAAGGTAGGACTGGAGGAGAAGTGAATCTAAAATGACGGGAAGATAGACTGCGGGGGGAGGGGCCAGCTCCCGGCAAGCAGTGGAGCAATGGAGCACAAAATCAGGACTTTTAAAAGTCTGTTCCACTGAGGGACATGGCTCCAGAGGCTAACCCGGGGTGAAGCCCACGCGGGGTCAGCATGGCCCCAGGTCCCGCAGGGTCACAGAAGAATCAGGAGTGTCAGAGTGTCACAGAGCTCGCAGGTATTAGAACAGAGAAGCCGGATACAGAGACAGAGCCAAGGACTGAACTCTCAGCTCGGGTTTACCTTGAACTGGTCGCAGGCTGGGTGAGCTCGGAGCACGGCTGGAGGCCGGGGATACAGGAATCATTGGGTGCTGTTCTCTGGGGGCGCACTGAGGAGTAGGGCCCTGGGCTCTTGGCTCCTCTGGACCAGAGACTGGGAGGCTGCCATTTTCATTCCCATTCTCCAGAACTCTATGGAAAGTGTTCAGGGAACAAAAGCTCCCGAAAGCGAACCGGAGCAGATTACTTAGTCCGGCCCCCAGTAAGGGCAGTGCAATTCCGCCTCGGGAAAAAACACTTGAGAGTCACTACAACAGGCCCCTCCCCCAGAAGATCAACAAAAAATCCAGCCAGGACGAAGTTCATCTACCAAGAAAAGCAGGTTCAATACCTAGGACATCAGCGGAATTCCAGAGGAGGAGAAAGCAAAGCACGGAACTCATGGCTTTCTCCACATGATTCTTTAGTCTTGCGGTTAATTTAATTTTTTTTTCAAAATTTCTCTTTCTTTTTTCTTCTTCTGCTAAATTTTTTAAAACTTTTACCCTTTTCTTTTTTAACGTTTTTTAACTAGTTTATCTAATATATATATATATATATATATAGAAAAAAGAAAGTAAATATATATATATATATATATTTACTTTCTTTTTTATATTTTTTCTTTATTTGTTTTCCTTTTTAATTTTTTTCTTTTTTTTTTTCCTGAACCTCTTTTTATCCCCTTTCTCCCCCCCCATGATTTGGGGTCTCTTCTGATTTGGTTAAAGTGCATTTTTCTGGGGTCTTTGCCACCATTTTAGTATTTTACTTGCTCCTTCATATACTCTTATCTGGACAAAATGACAAGATGGAAAAATTCACCAAAAAAAAAAAAAAAAAAAAAAAAAAGAAAAAGAGGCAGTACCAAAGGCTAGGGACCTAATCAATACAGAAATTGGTAATATGTCAGATCTAGAGTTCAGAATGACAATTCTGAAGGTTCTAGCCGGGCTTGAAAAAGGCATGAAAGATATTAGAGAAACCCTCTCTGGAGATATAAAAGCCCTTTCTGGAGAAATTAAAGAACTAAAATCCAACCAAGTTGAAATAAAAAAAGCTATTAATGAGGTGCAATCAAAAATGGAGGCTCTCACTGCTAGGATAAATGAGGAAGAAGAAAGAATTAGTGATATAGAAGACCAGATGACAGAGAATAAAGAAGCCGAGCAAACAAGGGACAAACAGCTACTGGACCACGAGGGGAGAATTTGAGAGATAAGTGACATCATAAGACGAAACAACATTAGAATAATTGGGATTCCAGAAGAAGAAGAAAGAGAGAGGGGAGCAGAAGGTCTATTGGAGAAAATTATTGGAGAGAATTTCCCTAATATGGCAAAGGGAACAAGCATCAACATCCAGGAGGTGCAAAGAACCCCCCTCAAAATCAACAAGAATAGGTCCACACCCTGTCACCTAATAGTAACATTTACAAGTCTTAGTGACAAAGAGAAAATCCTGAAAGCAGCCCGGGAAAAGAAGTCTGTAACATACAATGGGAAAAATATTAGATTGGCAGCAGACTTATCCACAGAGACCTGGCAGGCCAGAAAGAGCTGGCATGATATATTCAGAGCACTGAACGAGAAAAACACGCAGCCAAGAATACTCTATCCAGCTAGGCTATCATTGAAAATAGAAGGAGAGATAAAAAGCTTCCAGGACAAACAAAAACTGAAAGAATTTGCAAACCCAAACCAGCTCTCCAGGAAATATTGAAAGGGGTCCTCTAAGCAAAGAGAGAGCCTAAAAGTAGTAGATCAGAAAGGTACAGAGACAATATACAGTAACAGTCACCTTATAGGCTAATAATGGCACTAAATTCATATCTCTCAATAGTTACCCTGAATGTTAATGGGCTAAATGCCCCAATCAAAAGACACAGGGTATCAGAATGGATAAAAAACCAAAACCCATCAGTATGTTGCCTACAAGAAACTCATTTTAGACGCGAAGACACATCCAGATTTAAAGTGAGGGGGTGGAAAACAATGTACCATGCTAATGGGCATCAGAAGAAAGCTGAGGTGGCAATCCTTATATCAGATCAATTAGATTTTAAGCCAAAGACTATAATAAGAGATGAGGAAGGACACTATATCCTACTCAAAGGGTCTGTCCAACAAGAAGATCTAACAATTTTAAATATCTATGCCCCTAACGTGGGAGCAGCCAACTATATAAACCAATTAATAACAAAATCAAAGAAACACATCAATAATAATACAATAATACTAGGGGACTTGAACACTCCCCTCACTGAAATGGACAGATCATCCAAGCCAAAGATCAACAAGGAAATAAAGGCCTTAAATGACACACTGGACCAGATGGACATCACAGATATATTCAGAACATTTCATCCCAAAGCAACAGAATACACATTCTTCTCTAGTGCACATGGAACATTCTCCAGAATAGATCACATCCTGGGTCACAAATCAGGTCTCAACCAGTATCAAAAGATTGGGATCATTCCCTGCACATTTTCAGACCACAACGCTCTGAAGCTAGAACTCAATCACAAGAGGAAATTTGGAAAGAACCCAAATACATGGAGACTAAACAGCACCCTTCTAAAGAATGAATGGGTCAACCAGGAAATTAAAGAAGAATTGAAAAAATTCATGGAAACAAATGATAATGAAAACATAACGGTTCAAAATCTCTGGGATGCAACAAAGGCAGTTCTGAGAGGAAACTATATAGTGGTACAAGACTTTCTCAAGAAACAAGAAACGTCTCAAGTACACAACCTAACTGTACACCTGAAGGAGCTGGAGAAAGAACAAGAAAGAAACGTTAAACCCAACAGGAGAAATCATAAAGATCAGAGCAGAAATCAATGAAGTAGAAACCAAAAAAACAATAGAACAAATCAACGAAACTAGAAACTGGTTCTTTGAAAGAATTAATAAGATTGATAAACCCCTGGCCAGACTTATCAAAAAGAAAAGAGAAAGGACCCAAATAAAATCACGAATGAAAGAGGAGAGATCACAATTAACACCAAAGAAATACAGACAATTATAAGAACATACCATGAGCAACTCTACGCCAACAAATTTGACAATCTGGAAGAAATGGATGCATTCCTAGAGACATATAAACTACCAGAACTGAACCAGGAAGAAATAGAAAACCTGAACAGGCCCATAACCAGTAAGGAGATTGAAACAGTCATCAAAAATCTCCAAACAAACAAAGCCTAGGGTCAGACGGCTTCCCAGGGGAATTCTACCACACATTTAAAGAAGAACTAATTCCTATTCTCCTGAAACTGTTCCAAAAAATAGAAATGGAAGGAAAACTTCCAAACTCATTTTATGAGGCCAGCATCACCTTGATCCCAAAACCCGACAACGATCCCACCAAAAAAGAGAACTACAGACCAATATCCTTGATGAACACAGATGCAAAAATTCTCACCAAAACACTAGTCAATAGGATTCAACAGTACATTAAA
This sequence comes from Meles meles, assembly GCF_922984935.1. Classification (NCBI taxonomy): domain Eukaryota; kingdom Metazoa; phylum Chordata; class Mammalia; order Carnivora; family Mustelidae; genus Meles; species Meles meles. The sequence continues at coordinate 100,776,519 of NC_060068.1, forward strand.
AGGATTATTCACCACAACCAAGTGGGATTTATTCCAGGGCTGCAAGTTTGGTTCAACATCCGCAAATCAAACAATGTGATACAACACATTAATAAAAGAAAGAACAAGAACCATATGATACTCTCAATAGATGCTGAAAAAGCATTTGACAAAGTACAGCACCCCTTCCTGATCAAAACTCTTGAAAGTGTAGGGATAGAGGGCACATACCTCAATATTATCAAAGCCATCTATGAAAAACCCACCGCAAATATCATTCTCAATGGAGAAAAACTGAAAGCTTTTCTGTTAAGGTCAGGAACATGGCAGGGATGTCCATTATCAACACTGCTATTCAACATAGTACTAGAAGTCCTAGCCTCAGCAATCAGACAACAAAAAGAAATTAAAGGCATCCAAATCAGCAAGGAAGAAGTCAAACTATCACTCTTCACAGATGATATGATACTATATGTGGAAAACCCAAAAGACTCCACTCCAAAACTGCTAGAACTTGTACAGGAATTCGGTCAAGTGTCAGGATATAAAATCAATGCACAGAAATCAGTTGCACTTCTGTACACCAACAACAAGACAGAAGAAAGAGAAATTAAGGAGTCAATCCCATTTACAATTGCACCCAAAACTATAAGATACCTAGGAATAAACCTAACCAAAGAGGCTAAGAATCTATATGCAGAAAACTATAAAGTACTCATGAAAGAAACTGAGGAAGACACAAAGAAATGGAAAAATGTTCCATGCTCCTGGATTGGAAGAATAATTATTGTGAAAATGTCTATGCTACCTAAAGCAATCTACACATTTAATGCAATCCCTATCAAAATACCATCCATTTTTTTCAAAGAAATGGAACAAATAATCCTAAAATTTATATGGAACCAGAAAAGACCTCGAATAGCCAAAGGAATATTGAAAAAGAAAGCCAAAGTGGGTGGCATCACAATTCCGGACTTCAAGCTCTATTACAAAGCTGTCGTCATCAAGACAGCATGGTACTGGCACAAAAACAGACACATAGATCAGTGGAACAGAATAGAGAGCCCAGAAATAGACCCTCAACTCTATGGTCAACTCATCTTCGACAAAGCAGGAAAGAATGTCCAATGGAAAAAAGACAGCCTCTTCAATAAATGGTGCTGGGAAAATTGGACAGCCACATGCAGAAAAATGAAATTGGACCACTTCCTTACACCACACATGAAAATAGACTCCAAATGGATGAAGGACCTCAATGTGAGAAAGGAATCCATCAAAATCCTTGAGGAGAACTGAGACAGCAACCTCTTCGACCTCAGCCGTAGCAACATCTTCCTAGGAACATCGGCAAAGGCAAGGGAAGCAAGGGCAAAAATGAACTATTGGGATTTCATCAAGATCAAAAGCTTTTGCACAGCAAAGGATACAGTTAACAAAACCAAAAGACAACTGACAGAATGGGAGAAGATATTTGCAAATGACATATCAGATAAAGGGCTAGTGTCCAAAATCTTTGGGGAATTTAGCAAACTCAACACCCAAAGATTAAACAATCCAATCAAGAAATGGGCAGAGGACATGAACAGACATTTCTGCAAAGAAGACATCCAGATGGCCAACAGGCGCATGAAAAAGTGCTCCACATCACTGGGCATCAGGGAAATACAAATCAAAACCAAAGAGGTATCACCTCACACCAGTCAGAATGGCTAAAATTAACAAGTCAGGAAATGAGAGATGCTGGCAAGGATGCGGAGAAAGGGGAACCCTCCTCCACTGTTGGTGGGAATGCAAGCTGGTGCAACCACTCTGGAAAACAGCATGGAGGTTCCTCAAAAAGTTGAAAATAGAGCTACCCTATGACCCAGCAACTGCACTTCTGGGTATTTACCCTAAAGATACAAAAGTAGTTATCCGAAGGGGCACATGCACCCGAATGTTTATAGCAGCAATGTCTACAATAGCCAAACTGTGGAAAGAACCTAGATGTCCATCAACAGATGAATGGATAAAGAAGAAGTGGTATATATACACAATGGAAAAATATGCAGCCATCAAAAGAAATGAAATCTTGCCATTTGCGACGACGTGGATGGAACTAGAGGGTATCATGCTTAGTGAAATAAGTCAATCGGAGAAAGACAACTATCATATGATCTCCCTGATATGAGGACGTGGAGATGCAACATGGGGGGTTAGGGGATAGGAGAAGAATAAATGAAACGTGATGGGATTGGGAGGTCGACAAACCATAAGTGACTCCTAATCTCACAAAACAAACTGAGGGTTGCTGGGGGTAGGGGGGTTATGGACATTGGGGAGAGTATGTGCTATGGAGAGTGCTGTGAAGTGTGTAAACTTGGCGATTCACAGACCTGTGCCCCTGGGGATAAAAATACATTATATGTTTATAAAAAAATAAGAAATAAATAAAAAATTTAAAAAAAAGAAAGTATAAGCATCGTGACGGAAGGACAAGGAGGAGAAAAATTAATTCTGCGTCAGGGGAATCAAGTAAGTGTTGAAGGAAGAAATGTCTTGATAGTGGGACTGTGGTGTGTGGCATTTTTATCAAGAGGGCAGTGTGAGCACAGGCTCTGAGGTAGAACTACGTGGGGTGTGCATGGGACATAAATGGTTCAGTTTGACTGGATTCTTTAGAGTGTGGAGGGATGTGGTAGAAGAGTTTGAAGAAGTGGGTTGAGGTTTTATCCTCAAGGGTTTTGAATATGCAAATAAAATTTGTGCAGAAACATCTTGGAAAAAATGACTTCATTCACTTGTCGCTTCTTTCCTTCATCACTATTTATTTCCTGCTTCCTCTGCCAGATACTGCTATGGAGAAAAAGCAGTGAACTGGATAAAGCCACGGAGTTTCCAGTCCAGCGTGAGAGAGAACTGCGGACAAACAATTTCATTAGGGAGTCCTGAGTGGCCCAATAGCCACGGAGGAATGGAAGCCCCTCGCACGGTGATCTTGTCCACCACTGGGAGGAAAGAGAGGGCTTTTTCAGCCGCAATGAATCTAAGCTAAGATTTGAGGGATTGGGGGTGCTGGGTGGCTCAGTGGGTTAAAGCCTCTGCCTTGGGCTCAGGTCATGATCCCAGAGTCCTGGAATCGAGCCCCACATCGGGTTCTCTGCTCTGCAAGAGATCCTGCTTCTCTCTCTCTCTCTCTGCCTGCCTCTCTGCCTACCTGTGATCTCTCTCTGTCAAATAAATAAATTAATAAAATAAAATAAATAAATAAAGATTTGAGGGATTGAATCAGAGTTAATCAGTTGAGGGGTAGAGGAAGAATATTTTGAGTGGAAGAAACTGTATGTTCTATCGCACTGAGGTGAGGCAGATTATGGTGGGTCTTGAGAATTGCAAGTTAATTTAAAATTGATGGAGCATTGAGTGCAAGACAAGAGTCTAGAGGGATGGTGGTTGGGGTGGTGGGGTCCTTAAAGAGCCTTGTAAATCATGCAAGAGAATCTCTTTGTTTGTTTATTATGTTTTGTTAGTCACCATACAATACATCATTAGTTTTATCTGTAAGACCTAGAAGACTTAGAAGCAATGTTTGTTTTGCCTATGGAGGCAAGAGTATGTGACCAACTCTAATACATTTGTGTTTTAGAAATTTAGCTCTCAGCAGGTTGGAAAATAAGGATCAGAGGAAGAAAGGCTGGAGGCAAGAAGAAAAATTGGGGGCTGTTGTAGTCTTGCAGACAATTGAATCCATGTTTATCTTTCCCAAAAGTTTACCAGAATGTGGGGAGGAAGGAAGGCAAATATTCTCATCTTGATGCGCATAATTTATTTGGTTGCGTAAGGTGGGAGGTCCCATGGTTTATATCATGCTAGGCAATAGTTCCAGCAGTTGCTGGGAGGAAAGGAGGCAACTCTGACCTCCCAGGGGGAGGAGGAAAGGGATCCTATCCTCTGCTGTGGGGATTCTGGGAAGGTGCCCTTTACATACTTGGGGCAGTGTTTGCGGGATCTCAGGAAGCATCTCAAAAAATAATTCTAGAAGTCATTGCATCACTTTCCAAGAGACCCCCATTCCCCATTTGCCTGTGGAAGTGACAAGCAGGGGAAACAGTGCCCATTTACTCTAACGAGACCCAGAGCCAGCAGCATCTACTCCAGGGAGATACAAGTAGGGCGGCTGATTTGAAAGCGATTGAGTGCACTTATGAACTTGCTCTTTGTCCCCTAGGAAATCAGAATAGCAAATAGCACAGTGTTGGAGTGTGTTGATGCAAAGCTTGCCACCCCAGAGCTTGTCTGATATCCTTGTCAAATGGAACAGTCCTTTAGACTCATTAGAGATGGCTGGAGCTGCTTTTCTTGATCCTGTTGGCATGCAGTTTATCTTCGCTGTTGCTGGCTCTTTGCTTCTGCTATGCTTGAAAACAGAATGAGGGTAAAATGTGAGTCAGCATTTGCTGTTCATGCTGAGACTCAGTCAGATCTTAGACCTGGGAACTGGGGAGGGCATAAAGCACACAGGACTGGAAAATCAGCCATTAGTCAGGAACTGACTTCATTCTAGAGCCTGTTTCAATACTGTACCAGTTTGTTATTGCTATATAAAACTTTTTTATTGATAATAAAATCAACAGTGATTTTATTATCATTAAAATCAATAGTGATTTTATTATCATTATTGTATAATGATAATGACACACTTGGTGATTTAAACCAATCCACATTTATTCCTTCAGGATGTCTGTGGGTCAGGAGTCCAGGCATGGGTTGACTGGCCATCTGCTCAGGGTCTTCCAGGGCTGAAAAATCTAGGTCTTGGTCAACTGTGTCCTCACTTGGGGGATTGACTAGGAAAAAACCCTGCTTCCAAACTCCCTTAGGCTATTACCAAAGTTATTTTCTTGTGCTAAAGGAATGAGTTCCCATCAGCTTTCTTGATAGCTGCCAAGTGGGGCCTGATCTCAGCACCCAGAGACCACCAGTCATACCTTGCCACATGGCCCTCCTTTCCTCAGAGCATCATTAGCCCCATCATAGGTAGAAGCAGAATTTCTTTCTGACTTGGAATCTCTTTACAAATCTCACCTGATTAGGTCAGGCCCACCCAGAATAAACTTTCTGATTGATTCAAAGTCAACTGATTAGGTATCTTAATTCCATCTGGGAAAAAAACCTCTTATTTCACATAAGAAAACATAATCATGTGTGATAACCAATCCTCTTCATGAGCTCACTCACATTTAAGGAGGGGAGGATTATGTAGGATGTCTATACTAGGTAATAGGAATCCCAGATTGGGGGGCTGTGCATCTTAGAATTTTGCTTGCCACAACTACCTAACAATTTTTGTCCACAGGAAGGCTCCTAAACATATGGAGAATATTTCCTAATTTTTAAAATAGAAATATTACCATTTACAAGATGGGTATGTTCAGTCTTGTTTATCCCTGATCACATGGAGTCTCAGGGATGAGATATTTGTGGTTTGTGAACTATTGTGTGCTTTGTATACATAAGAGATTGTGTCCATGGAGACCAAGAAGCTTTTTGGATGTGATTTTTTTTCTATGAGTCACCATTTAAAAATAATTAATTATAAAAATTAGCATCTTCTTGTTGGACATATAAGTAGTTTATATTTTTATTGTGATTAATGGGCCAAAAGGCAACTACAATTTTAAGGCTTACTTATTTTTTGATAGGTAGTGTTAAATTATGCTTTGAAAAGAGTGTCAGTGGTGATCATTTCTACGTGTTTACAGTTGACTCTGTGTCACAGAGGTGCAGGGCTCTGAGGCCCTACATACCTACATACACGAGAGGGAGAGGGAGAGAGAGTGCCTTCCACAGTGGGATGAAGGAACATGGAATTCAGGAGCTACCATTTACAACCATTCTCCAAAGAACCAACATCTCAGTTTCTGCTTAGCAAGGCCTTAGTGGCTTCTCATTTCTTTTGCCTTGCCATTCCCCTTATCATTGGAGATATTCATATTAATTTTAGGTACTGCTATTAGTTAATTAGTTTTGAGACTGTCTAGATCTCAGTTGTCAGGGAGCCATCTCTCTGTTTGCAGATACCCTTGTACTGTAGAGCCTGGGGCATACTTTGCTATGTTCTTTTTTGTGTGTGCTCAAGAGGAAAACTGCTTCTCTAATACTGGTCTTGAACACATAGATAGGTACAGAAGAAGGATGCTTTGAATTTTAGACCTTAAATTTTACATAAACACTTGACAGAATACTGTGGGTGATGATGGAGAGTCCTTACATTTATGTTACTCACTGACAAATACTTACTGAATGCATATTATGTGCCAGGCACTATTCTAGATGCTGAAGATACAGGCAGCCAATATCCCTTCTCCTTCCTGTGTTTAGACTTTAATAGAGGGAGACAGTATATGCTATGGCAATGACTACGGTCTTCAGTGTTTTTGAGATGTATTGACACTCTGCTTTGTAGATCCTCACCATGCAAGCCTATAGGATAAGGAAGGGAAACTATTATTAGTCAACTGTGTAAATAGGAAGTTAAGGGTCAGATATGTTACAGGACTTATCCAAGGTCACATGACTCCTGGAGGGGAGCGATGGCAAGATCTAATACTTGGGAGCAAGACAGGTACACAGATATGGATTGTTGAGTTACCTGTTACTGATTGAGCTTGAGCTATGTTCTGAGGCTGTGATTTACCAGCTCATGTGCCTACATCTTTTAAGCATTTTAATTTCTTGGAAGAGAGTTAATTGTGTGATAATAGTGCACAGGCAGCAGGGGGCCTGCAGGGTGGAGTGGGAAGAGTGCTGGACTCAGAATCTTGGGAAAAGTTCTGTCACGGGGACTGGTGGATAATGGGAAGGGAATCATTGTGCTGTAATACTCATGTGTGCACGTTTGTTTACAAAATACATCTGTAGTCACTTCTTTCACTTACCTCCATGATCCTGCGATAAGAAGTATTATTGGCTTATATTCATTTCTCATATCTGGGAAAACTGAGTCACAGAGAAGTTAGGTGACGTGGCCCAGACTACATGGTTAATCAGGGACAGAATATGTCTCAATGGAGAGAGGTAAGCACCAAAGCCATATTTTCTGTGTTCACTTTCTCTTTGAAAATTAATTAAACTTTTGACTTGTAGTAATCATAGGAATCGTGAGACCATCCTGGGCATATTACGTGTATTATGTGTGTGTTGGCCTAAAGCAGTAAAAGTGGTCCCTTGGTGCAGTGTGAGGCATACTAGCTAAATCGGTTGGTCAGTGGTAGGAATACCTTCCCCTTGGACTCAGCCTGGTTCTCTGGGGATTAGAATCTCTTTTCATTCATCCAACTCTTTCAGAAGGCCTTGCATTCTTGAAGTTATTTGGATCTTGGCTTCTTTTCCTTGAGCTAACAAAGAGACCAAAGGAAGGGCAGGCTACCAAAGAAATGGATGGTAACTTTCACAGGTAACAGGATGTTGTTGATACAGTCTACTTAGACCTGCTCAAGGCAGAATTTTGAAGTGGAGAATATTGGTCTTGTGGGTTCTTCCTTGTCCTTTTTACATACCATCTTGAAACATAGAAATTTTGAAATACATAAAGGCATATACAAGGCCAAAAACGTGAAAGGTACAAAAGAGTGGACAGTAAAATGGGAGACTTTTGAGTAGAAAATTGATTTGGGATCTTTAAAAAGAATGGACTGAAGTTGATGCACAATGTCATATTAGTTTTAGGCATGCATAAATCAACGTAGTGATTCGACATTTCTCTGTGTTATGCTCTGTGACACTCCGACACCCCCGATCCTTCTGTGACCCTGCGGGACCTGGGGCCACTCTGACCCCACATGGGCTTCACCCCGGTTTAGCCTCTGGAGAAATGTCCCTCAGTGGAGCAGACTTTTAAAAGTCCTGATTTTGTGCTCCGTTGCTCCGCCGCTTGCCGGGAGCCAGCCCCTCCCCCTGGGGTCTATCTTCCCTTCGTTTTAGATTCACTTCTCTGCCGGTCCTACCTTTCAGAAAGTGGTTGATTTTCTGATTCTAGAATTGCTGTTCTTCTTCTCTTCGATCTCCCATTGGATTTGTAGGTGTTTGCAATGTTTAGATAAGCTATGGAGCTGACCTCCTGCTACCTGATGTAGTCTCAGGCTGCTACTTCTCCGCCATCTTGACTCCTCCCCCCTCTGTGTTATGCTATGCTCACCACAGGTATAGGTACAATCTGTTGCCACTGAGCGCTATTAAAACATCACTGACAGTATTCCTTGTGCCATGCCTTTCCTTCCTGTGAGTTACCCATTCTGGGACCAGAAACCTGTATCTCCCACTCCCTTTCACCCATTTTGTCCATCCCTCCATGGTCTCCCTCCTGGAAACCATCAGTTTGCTCTGTAATTAGAGGTCTGATTCTGCTTTTTGTTTGTTTATTCTTTTTTTTAAGGATTCTGCATATAAGTGAAATCGTGTGGTGTTCCTCTCAGTCTGACTTACTTCACTTAGTATAATACCCACCAGGTCCATCCATGGTGTTCAAGTGGTACCATCTCATCCTTTGTTATGGCCGTGTAATAGTCTGTTGCAGAAGCACACACACATACACACACACACACACACACACACACACACACACTATCTTTATTATCCATTTGTGTATTGGTAATTTGTATGTTGCTTCTATATCTTGATGATTGTAAATAATGCAGTAATAAACATAGATGTGTATATATATCTTTTCAAATTGGTATTCTCATTTTCTTTGCATAAATGCCAGTAGTGGAATTCCTGGATCACAAGGTATTTCTATTTTTTAAGTTTTTGAGGATCATCCATACTCTTTTCCACAGAAGCTGCACCAGTTTGCATTCTCACCAGCCGTGCACCAGAGTTCTTTTTTCTTAAAATGGGAGACTTTTTCTTATCCTGTTTCCTAGTCACCCAGTTCCCATTGCTCTAAGCATTATGTGCCATTTCTTCCCAATCTGAGGATACACTTCTTGATCCACTGTCTTCGGTTTGCTCACTGACTGTTCATGAAACCCAGCTGTGTTCAGAGAGGACAGCTCATGCATTCATCCTAATCAGACAAAAACAATTGACGTTAGGGTTTCTTTTTTTTTTTTTTAAGATTTTATTTATTTATTTGACAGATAGAGATCACAAGTAGTGAGAGAGGCAGGCAGAGAGAGAGAGGAGGAAGCAGGCTCCCTGCCAAGCAGAGAGCCCGATGCAGAACTCGATCCCAGGACCCTGGGATCATGACCTGAGTGAAAGGCAGAGGCTTTAACCCACTGAGCCACCCAGGCGCCCCGATGTTAGGGTTTCAGTGGCTGATGATGTGCTATGCTCTGCAGCTAGTACCTATAATTAATAGATGTTTTCAATTCGAAGGATTTATTTAATGTCATAATTTTGAAATGCATTATAAAAGAGCCATTTTTAAAGGGTGAAGCAAGATGACTTGATGTCCTTCTTGAGGAAGCAATGCAGAATTCATTAACTTCTCTATACCTTTATTTCCTCATCTATTAAGCAAGGATGCTAATATAATACAGCAGTATTTATCCCATACAATTTTTATGAGGGTCAAATTTACATGATTACTGTAAAGAATTGAGCAAAGCACCTGGCACATATTAAGTTCCCATAATTGTAATTATTGTAATTAACATGATCGCACAGTTGGCATCTGGATGTGCCTGTCCCAGGCTTGCCTGTTGAATGGCTTCTTCTGCTTCTGCATTCCTAAAAGCAGGCATGGTCTACACATTAGTGGTCAGGACTGTGTACTCCTCGTTTGTCCTTGAGAAAAAAACCCAAGTAGTTATGAAATGTAAAGATGCCCCTTGAAAGTACAAAGGAGTTGAACAGAATTGCCTTTGGGCTAGAAGACAAATATAGGCAGGCCCATCAGAGTACCACACTCCTCTCCTCTCCTCATAAAGTGTGACCTTTCTACGGTAGAATCTCTTCTTGATACTTGGAGGACCTCGAGCCTAACCACAGTCCTGTTCTCTCAGAGCTCCTGGGCCCAGGGAGCAGGTGTTCGAAGCTGTTCTTGAGTTCCACCGTCTGTGTGAGCAGCCACTTGGAGCCAAGGCCATCAAGGCCCGGCTGACCTAGCAGTTCTGCTAGATTAGATTGGAGCACACTGATTTTTTACTCCTCTGAGACCAGGAATAAATTCCAGCCAGTTTAGGCAAAGCAAATTTTCAAGCTGCCTTCCTTGTTCCTTTTCTGATTTTCTCTTGAGTTTCTGTATGTGCTACAAGCAGTGCTGGGCTAAAGCATCCTTTATTTTACTTTCTGGACAGGAATTCTAATCATTCTGCAACCTTTGTACCTGTGGGCTGGGGTAGAAGATTTTACTGCTTTTTAATATCACTGTAATTGAGAAGCCAGATCATGACTAAAATTATGGTTCTCCTGTCTTCCATTTCCATTTTCTGTCCATAAAATGCTCAGTTAATAGCCAGAGATCATAGGTCTTCCTGAAACAGGAGGAGCTGGCTGTGATAAAGGGGTTATTTCTTCAGGTTGAGGTGATCATTCAAAATCCCATTAAGAATACATTTCTTGAAAATACTTCATAGTTCCTGAGGAAGAATATTTAATAAAGAAAACACACCTCTTCTTGTGGGGGAGTAAGTATGGGTAGGTTATGAGTGAGGTAGGAGAGGATGATAGACATGTGCTTAGTAGAACCTCTGTAGATTGCCTGATGACATTATAGAGGCAGTATAATTTGGGCAATTAGACACTTCTGTATAAAATAAAATGTATAAATGGCTTTCAAGCCATGTGTAAAATATATCCAAAACTTTTTCAAAGGGAAAAACACCACTTCTCCACATCAGGGCTGATAGGATGGTTTTAGTGCATCATAGACTTGGGTAAATCAGAAACATTAGGTCTGGGCACCTTTTTGTCATTTGTTCATCTAGGACCCGTATTTATTTAATGAGCTCTTTAGAAATAGATGCTGAGGTCCTGAGGTGGGTGTCTGCTCTGCAGATACTCGGAGTTGCAAAAGGGCCAGTGTGGCTGGAAGAGTGTTAGAAGGTGAAGTTGGAGAAATAGCCTGGGGCCACGCCTCTACAGCACAGGGTTTAACTCTGTGAGATGAGAAGCCATTGGGAGGAGAAGGGAGGGGGATGATGAGATCGATTGGGTATAAATTACATTTTCAGATGACCACTGTCTCTGTTACTTTGAAAAGAGCCTTAGAATGGGGAAGAGGTTGTCCAGGGTTGACCTAAAGAGAGCAGTTTCTGGGCTATTCCTGGGATTCCACTGAGAGACTGTGGTGGTTTGAACTTTTTTATGGTCTTTTTTGTGTGTTGGCAGTCACGAGTGGTGGATGGTTCTGGACACATTTTGCTTAAAGTTTCACTGAGTTGTTTAGAAGATGGGGAAGTCAAGACTTTTGTAGTCCTTTTAATTTTGTAATCTGTATATGGTTTTGATGGTAGCTCTATTTAAAGTATTCACTTTGGGTAACCAAAGGTTACAGTGCAAGAGACTGACAGTGTTATTCAGAAAGTTTTTTCTTCAGTGCACTAATTGGCTCACACTAAAGTTTGCTTAACCAACCAAGAGAATTACAGTTACTTACATTAGGTTTTCTGTACACAGTTGATTCCAATAATTCTGATTAGAGACACAAAAGACTTTGGGTGTGTGTTGGGATTTTTTTTTTCTATGACTTTTTTTTTCTATGACTGTCTTTCCATCCTTGAGGTGGGTTAAGTGTTATTTTTTCTAAAAAAAAAAAAGGTATCACATACCTTTTGTGATCTACTGTGACTCTCATTTTTTAATCTATTACTTTGTTTTGGATGTGTATAGCTAGAGTTCATTCATTCTTCTGCTGAATAATAGATTGTATAAGTATAAAGCAAATGATTTCATCTTTTTCCTGGCAGTGGTCATTTGAGTTGGATGTAGATTTTTGCTGTTAAGAACAACGCTGCTCATCTAGAGGGAAACTCTCTGGTAAAAAAAAAAAAAAAAGGTACTCAAACGTTTGAAGGTATTTATACCTCAGGTTCTGGAATTGATAGGAGAGAAGGAATTTTTTCCCTTCAGTAAAGATGCAATTATTCTATGATTTTGCATTTCTTTGCTTTCCACGGAAAAAAACTTGTTCCATGATTGGTGAGCCTGTTAGTTTCCTCCTTATGTTTACATGGCACAATGCTATCAGATAAAGCTTCTTTATTAAGACTGTCTATTAGATGCAAAAAGATGCAAATCTTTTTCCGTGGAAAGCAAGGAAATGCAAAATCATAGAATGATTGCATCTTGACTGAAGGGAAAGAATTCCTCCTCTCCTATTAAGACTGTCTGTTAGATGCACACAAACTGCAAAAGAATATTAGCTCTTTTGCATAATTTAGAGTTGTGAACTATTACTATATTCTGTATGCTGGGACAAAAATGCAAGGGAGGGAGTTATGTTTGGACAATGTTTGGACCAGAATTTTTCAACACCAAAATGTTTCATATTTCTTGGAATTCTCATTATATAATGGTGAATTAAAATTTTTACTGATCATTAAAAAAACACCCAAAACAAACAGAAAAAAAAACAAAAAATGCTGCTGTGACCATCTTTGTACCTGCCATGGGGTGAATGTGGGCAAGAGTTTCTGAACGAATATAACTGGTGGTATAATTGCTAATCACAGAATATATTAAAAAGTTCATCTTTGTGGCGCCTGGGTGGCTCAGTGGGTTAGAGCCTCTGCCTTCAGCTCAGGTCATGATCTCAGGGTCCTGGGATGGAGCCCTGCATCGGGCTCTCTGCTCCGTGGGGAGCCTGCTTCCTCCTCTCTCTCTGCCTGCCTCTCTGCCTAGTTGTGATTTCTCTCTGTCAAATAAAAAAAAAAAAAAAAAAAGTTCATCTTTAAAAATATTGCCAAATTATTTTTCTAAAGCAGTTGTATCAATTTGTACTGTTGTCAGCTGTGTTTAAGAGATAATTAAGCATGGGGCGCCTGGGTGGCTCAGTGGGTTAAAGCCTCTGCCTTCGGCTCCGGTCATGATCCTAGAGTCCTGGGATCGAGCATGATCCTAGAGTCCTGGGATCGAGCCCCACATCGGGCTCTCTGCTCCACAGGGAGCCTGCCTCCTCCTCTCTCTCTGCCTGCCTCTCTGCCTAGTTGTGATTTCTCTCTGTCAAATAAATAAAATATTAAAAAAAAAGAGATAATTAAGCACTTGTCAACCCTTGATTTTGTCAATATTATCAACCTTTGCTCATCTCGTGGGTATAAAATGTCATATTTTAATGCTTTTCTTGGTTAATAATTAGGTTAATTATTGTATGTTCATATGACATTTTCTTCTTTAATGGGACGCCAAGTTAATAACTTGTGCCTATTTCTCCATTGTATTGTTTGTTTTTTATCATTGATTTGTAGAAACTCTTTAGATATAATGACTCATGATTTTTGTTGCAAATACCTTTTCTCAGTTTGTGGTTTGATTTTTCCTATTCTTTTTGGTTGTCTCTTGAAGAAAATTTGAATTTTAATGTATCCAAGTTTGTACATACACATTTCTTACACAACTAGTGCTTTTAGAGTATTTATTGAAACAATTTTCACTTTGACTTTACAAATACATGTGTATTTTCTTTGAGAAGCTTTTAAATTTTGCCTTTTATATCAAGACTTAAGTTGATTTTGGAATTTGTTTTTGTGTGTGAAGTAAGAAAGGAACGCGGTTATGTGTTTTCCTCCACTATGCTGAGCTTTACCAGCAGGATTTAGAGAATTAGCCCTTCTTTCCACAATGATTCACAATGCCATCTCTGTAGCCTATCCGGTTTCTTCAGATGCATATATCCATATTTTGGCTCTATATACTGTTTTCTTGGCTAATCAATTGTGCCTGTATCACTTTGGTTCAGTTACTGTGGCTTTAGTTTAGGTCTTGATAACTAATTACAGAATTGATATTTCTTGCTTACCCATGCTCCTCAGTAGCTACTTTATTCTTTCTCAAGTGAAGTCTTATCTGTTGTCAAAGAACTTCATAATCCATTGAAACTGTACTGGATGTATAAATAAGCTCATAGGAAATTGATATTTTTATAAAATTCAGGGTTTTAACAAAATTTTATTTGTTTATTTGACAGAGAGAGAGGGAGAGAGCACAATCTGGGGAAGTGGCAGTCACAGGGAGAAGGAGATGCAGGCTTTCTGTTGAGCAGGGAGCCCAATGCAGGGCTTGATTCCAGCACCTGGGATCATGACCCAAGCCGAAGGCAGACACTTAAGTAACTGATCCAGCCAGGTGCCCTTGGAATATTAAATGTTAATAAAATATAAAATATTAAATTAATTGAAATATTAAATGTTAAAAAATAATGGTAGTTACAACATTTGATTGCTGACCCACAGGAATACAACAGATTTTGTATATCAATCTCATATCTAGCTGTTTTGTTTAATTTTTGAATTTTAAGTATGTATATTTTGGATTTTTAAAATTAATAGGATACTTGACATACAATGTTAAATTAGTTTCAAGTGTAAATTTAGTGATTTAACAATTTAATACATTGTTCAGTGATCACCACAGGAAGTATATTTACCACCTATCACCATACATTATTAGAACATTATTGACTGTATTCCCTATGCTTTACTTTTCATCCCCGTGACTTACTTTGTAATGAGAAGTTTGTATCTTTTAATCTCATTTCTCTTATTTTGCCCATCTTTCCAACCCTTCCCCTCTTGCAGCCATCCTGTTTTTTTCTGTATTTATGGGTCTGATTCTACTTTTTGTTTTTCAGTTTTTTATTCTACATAAAATTGAAATCATACAGTTTTTGTCTTTCTCTGGTTTAGTTCACTTAGCCTAATGCCCTCTAGGTCCAACCATGTTGTTGAAAATGGCAGATCTTATCCTTTTTTATGGCCATATAATATTCTACTCATATATACCTCTCTTTTGTGTCTAGTTATCTATTGATGGACACGTAGGTTGCTTCCATAACTTTGCTGTGGCAAATAATGCAGCAGTAAACATAGGGTGGATATATCTTTTTGAATTAGTGTTTCTATTTTCTTCAAATAAATAGTGAATAGCAGAATTCCTGGATCATAAGTTATTTTGATTTTTAATTTTTTGAGGAATCTTCATACTGCTTTCCATAGTGGCTGTACTGATTTACATTCCAACCAAGAGTATTTGAGGGTTCCCTTTTCTCCACATTCTCACCAACACTTGTTACCTGGTTTTCTTGATTTTAGCCATTTTGATAAGTTTAAGGGGATAACCCTTTGTGGTTTTGCATTTCTCTGATGAGTGATGTTGAACATCTTTCTGTGTGTGTTCACCATCTGTATGTCTTCTTTAGAAAAATGTCTATTCAGGTTATCTGCCCATTTTAAAATCATACTATTATTATTATTATTATTATTTTTTTTGGTGTTGGTCTGTGTAAGTTCTTGGTATATTTTGTGTATGAACCCCTTATTTGACATATCATTTTCAGATATCTTCTCCCATTCGTTAGGTAGCATTTTGATTTTTTTGATTTTCTTCATTCTGTGAAAGCTTTTTATTTTGTTATAGTCCCAATAGTTTATTTTTCTTTGTTTTTCTTGCCCTAGGAACTCTTATCTTTATAATCTTTGAATTAATTTTGGTGTTACTTTTTTTGCCTTCTTACATGGGACATAGAATACACTCATTTTTTTTCATCCTTTGTTTCTAATATGACACAAATTTTTCCTCCACATTAATATCACCTAATATTATTTGTTTTAACCTATCCTTTATTGATTACAGTTCAGCTCTAAGTATATTTTAATAGTTATTTTTCTTTTTCTTTTGGCCTATGCACTAGTTGGAAGTGTGTTTAAAAAGTTACAAATGTAGGTGACTTTGTTTATATTTTTTGCTATTGATTTGTAATTTAATTACAATTTAGCCACATTGAATTCGATACTTCTTCTTTGAGATTTGTTGAGATTTGCCTTTAATTTGTATTTTATGACATATTTTATAAATATCTTAGGTATTTCAAGCATTTTTTTTTTATTTGAAGAACTTTCTTTTCCAAGGTTGCTGTGGCTATTTGAGGTCTTTTGTATTTGATACAAAATTTAGGATTGTTTGTTCTGGTTCTGTGAAAAGTGTGGTGGTATTTTGATAGGGATTGTATTGGAATGTGTAGATTGCTTTGGATGGTATAGACATTTTAATAATACTTGCTATTCCAATTCATGAGCATGGAATGTCTTACCATTTCTTTGTGTCTTCTTCAGTTTCTTTCATTACTGTTTTACAGTTTTCAGAATATAAGTTTTTACCTCTTTGGTTAATGTTTATTCCTAGATATCTTATTATTTTTGGTTCAATTGTGAGTGGTATTTTTTTTTCTTAAGTTTTCTTTCTGCTGCTTTCATTATTGGTATGTAGAAATGCAACAGATTTCTATAGATTGATTTTTGTATCCTGAGACTTTACTGAATTTGTATATCAGTTCTAGCAATTTTTTCGTGTAGTCTTTTGTGTTTTCTTTATATAGTATCATGTCATCTGCAAATATGTGATAGTATTACTTCTTCCTTACCCATTTGGATGACTTTTATTCCTTTTGTTGTCTGATTCCTGTGACTAGGACTTCTAGTACCATGTTGAATAAAAGTGGAGAGAGTGGACATCCTTGTTGTGTTCCTGATCTTGGGGGAAAAGCTCTCAGTGTTCATTTTTTTGTTTGTTTGTTTGTTTTTTACCATTAAGGATGATGTTAGTTGAGGGTTTTTCATAGATGACTTTTATTATGTTGAGGTATGTTCCCTCTAAATCTACTTAATTGATAGTTTTATCATGAATGATGTTGTACTTTTTCAGATGCTTTTTGGGAATCTATTGAAAAGGTCATGGTTCTTATTCTTTCTCTTACTGATGTGATGTATCATGTAGCTTGATTTGGGAATCTTGAATCACCCTTGCAACCCAGGAATAAATCCCACTTAATCGTGGTGAATGATCTTTTTTTTTTTAATGTATTGTTGGATTTGGTTTGCTAGTAATTTTTTTGAGGATTTTTGTATCTATACTTATCAAGGATATTGGCCTATAGTACTCTTTTTTTCATGGTGTCTTTATCTGGTTTTGGTATCAGGGTAATGCTGGCCTTAGAGAATGAATTTGGAGGTTTTCCTTCCTCTTTTATTTTTTGGAATTCTTTGAGAAGATTAGGTATCAGCTCTTCTTTAGATGTTAAGTAGAATTTGCCTGTGAAGCCCCCTGGTCCAGGACTTCTGCTTTTTTTTGGAAGTTGATTATGGATTCAATTTCTTGGCTGATTATTGGTCTGTTCATAATTTCTGTTTCTTCTGGTTTCAGTCTTGGCAGCTTATATATTTCTAGGAATTTATCCATTTTTTTATAGGTTGTTTAATTTGTTGGCATATTATAGTTTTTCACAATACTTTTATAATGGTATTTCCATGATGTTGTTATTTCTCCTTTTTCATTTGGGATTTTATTTGAGTCCTTGCTCTTTCCTTTTTTTTAAACTTTAATTTCAGTTAGTAACATATAGTTTTATATTAGTTTCAGATGTACAATATAATGATTTAATACTTCTATACCTGACCCAGTGCTCATCAGGACAAGAGCACTGCTTAATCACCATCACCTATTTAACTCAAACCTTACCCACCTCCCCTCTGGCAACAATCAATTCTGTGTAATTAAGAGGTTTTTTCCCCTTGATTATTCCTGCTAGAGATGATCCATTTCACTGATTTTTTTTCCCCCTGAACAAGCTCCTAGTTTGACTAATCTTTTCTATTGTATTTTTAGATTCTCTATCATTTATTTCTGCTCTTCTATTTATTATTTCCTTCCTTCTGCTGGTTTTGGGTTTTGTTTGTTGCTCTTTCTCTATTTCCTTTAGGTATAAGATTAGGTTATTTATTTGAAAAATTTTTTTTGATTCTTGAGCTAGGCCTGTATTGCTATAACCTTCCTTAGGGAACCTTCCTTATAAATGCTTTGGTTACATCCCAAAACTTTTGGATGATTATGTTTTCACTTTCATTTATTTCCATACATTTTTCCTCTTTTATTTCATGGTTGACCCATTTTAGTAGCATGTTATTTAACCTCCACGTATTTGTGTTCTTTCCAGATTTTTTCCTGTGATTGACGACTTGTTGTCAGAAAAGATGTACCATATGACTTTGTTCTTTCAAATTTATTCAGGCTTGTTTTGTGGTTGTTTTCTTGTTGATTTGGTGTTTAGATGATCTGTCCATTGATGTACATGGGGAGTGAAAGTCCCCTACTATAACTGTATTATTATTGATTAGTTCCTTTATGTTTGTTATTAGCTATTTCATGTATTTGGGTATTCACATGTTGGGGCATAAATATTTATAATTGGTATCTCTTCTTGCTGGATTGTTCCCTTTATTATGATATACTACTCTTCTTTGTCTCTTGTTACAATCTCTGTTTTAGAGTCTACTTTGTTTGCTGTAATTATTGCTACTCCAGCTTTCTTTCAACATCCATTTGCATGATAAATGGTTCTTCATCCCTTCACTTTGAGTCTGATATTGTCTTTAGATCTAAAATGAGTCTCTGGTAGGCAGCATATATGTAGGTCTTATTTTTTATCCATTCTTTCACCCTATGTTATTTGACTGGAGTATTTAGTTCACTTACACTCAAGTTAGTTACTGATAATTATATATTTATTGTCAGTTTATTATTTGTTTTGTGATTGTTTCTGAAGAGTTTCTCTGATCCTTTCTTGTCTTTCTCTCCTTCATTATTTGCTATTTGCATGGTTTGCCTCAGAGGAACCCAAAGTCATGGATCCAAAGTGTATCTCAGTCTCTCAGATACCTTGGTGGATCTGCAAACTCTCACAGTAAACAAATGGACCTCATTATTTGACTCACTTATCTGGATGCATGGATTCTGTTGTATCTCATTTCAGTATTTTCTTGCTCTCTGGTTAATTGCTAAATATTATTTAGAAGTTCTTCTTAAACATGCTTAATTTTAAAAAAATTTTCACTATGTTCTGGTAGCCAACACATAGCACATCATAAGTTTGTGTTGTAGTGTTCAACAATTCACTGGTTGCATACAACACCCAGTTCTCAACTCAGTATGTGCTCTCCTTAATATTCATCACACAGTCACCTGATTGCCCCCCACCCTCTTCCTTCTGCAATCAGTTTGTTGCCTCGAGTCCAGAGTCTCTCATGCTTTGTCTCCCTCTTTGATTTTTTCCCATTTAGTTTTCCTCCCTTCTATGGTCCTGTGCTCTATTCCTTATGTTCCACATATGAGTGAAACTGTATGGTAATTGCCTTTCTCTGCTTGGCTTATTTCACTTAGTGTAATCCCCTCCAGTTGTAATCCCCTCCATATTGATGCAAATGGAGGCTATTCATGCTTTCTGATGGCTGAGTAATATCCCATATATATGAACCACATCTTTTTTATCCATTCATCTGTTGAAGGACATCTCAGCTTCTTCCATATTTTGGCTATTGTGGGCATTGCTGCTATGAATATTGGGGTGCATGTGCCCCTTCTTTTTACTACATCAGTGTCTTTGGGGTAAATACCTAGTAGAGCAATTATTGGGTTGTAGGGTAACTCTATTTTTAAGGTCTTGAGGAACCTCCATACTGTTTTCCAGAGTGGCTGTACCAGCTTGCATTCCCACCAACAGTGCAAGAGGGTTCCCCCTTCTCCACAACCTCTCCAATACTTGTTTCCTGTCTTGTTAATTTTGGCCAAGCTAACTGGTGTAAGGGGATATCTCATTGTGGTTTCAATTTGTATTTCCCTGATGGCTAACTTAATTAA
The DNA here is from genome assembly GCF_922984935.1 of Meles meles. Taxonomy (NCBI): domain Eukaryota; kingdom Metazoa; phylum Chordata; class Mammalia; order Carnivora; family Mustelidae; genus Meles; species Meles meles. Next base: position 100,796,331 of record NC_060068.1, read on the forward strand.
TTTTTTGAAAATTGTCTTCAGTTGGAGGGCTGCTCCAAATTACTGATGCATTAGCAGATACGGAAGCTTCAGTTCTTACCTCTTTTTTTTTTTTTTTTTGGTATCATTCTTTTATTCTTTTCTTTGGGATTCTCATTAGATATTATTTTAAACCATCTTCCTCTGCCCTGAACATCTTGTAGTATTTTTCTTCTTCTATCCCACTTCTAATCTGCCATAAAAGTCTTCTAAGTGTTATTTCAAATCATGTTTTTCATTCTTTTTCAAAAATACTTCTTATACTAATTTTTTGATGCTCAATATTTATTTCCATAAATGTTTCATAAATAGTTATTTTATATTATGATTCTAGCATCTGAAATTGTTGGTGGTCTGTTTTTTGTTGTTTCTTCTGGTAGTTTACTTCCTTGTATTGGTTGATTTTTTTGTTTGTAAATTCAAATTTGGTCATAATTAATATGTGGCAAAGTTGGAAGTTTAGATTGAGAGTTTCTTCCTCCAGCAAGAAATTATATCTCTTATATGTTATATTTCTTATGCCTTACATTTCTTTCTTTTTTTTTTCAAGATTTTATTTATTTATTTGACAGGCAGAGATCACAAGTAGGCAGAGAGGCAGGCAGAGAGGGAGGGGGAAGCAGGCTTCCTGCTGAGCAGAGAGCCCAATGCGGGGCTCCATCCCAGGACCTTGGGATCATGACCCGAGCCGAAGGCAGAGGCCTTAACCCACTGAACCACACAGGCACCCCTATGCCTTACGTTTCTTATACTCTTAAATTTCTCACACCCTGAAAGCCAGAGTGTGCTATTGAGCAATGATTATTTTATTCCCAGTCCAAAGTCTCTGAGTTAATATGTGAGTCTCAGATTTAGTTTTTCTGCCTTGCTTCTGGGACAAAGCTTGGTCTCCACATCACAGTTCTGAGATAAATTCTTATCCTCAGTGCAGCCCATGTCTTCTGGATGTAGTTACTGTTCACTATTGTGATATCAGCACAATGTTTACTCCTTATTTGTGATTTCTCTTATTTCTAAAATCCCAGCAGTGTAATAAAAATGAAATTTTACCAAGGATCTAAGTGTTTTGTCATGCAAAAGACCTTCAGAGTACCTAATGTTGCGTACTGAAAGAAGCAGAAACTTCATTCTAAAATTTTAATTCTGCCTTGAGAGTTCATTATAAAAATTAAATTATTAAAATTATAAAAATAATATAAAAATTATAAAAACAAAATTCCTTGGGGGTGCCTGGGTGGCTCAGTCAGCTGAGCATCTGCCTTCAGCTTGGGTCATGATTCCAGGGTCCTGGGGATTCTAGGGATCCTTGCTCAGTGGGGAGCCCACTCCTTCCTCTCCCTCTGCTTGCCCCTACCCCTGCTTGTGCTTGTGTTCTGTCAGGTAAAGAAATGAAATCTTAAAAAGAAAAATTCCTTGGATGAAACTTTGGAAACTATTTAGAAAGCTAAGTTGATATTCAGGTTCATTTTCTTCTAGTTATTTAGACCTGGTCTTTGTAAGTACTTAAAAAAATGTCACAGATGATATTGGGGGAAAAAAAAGTCACAGACAACAACATGGAGTATATAGGTCTTTGTAAACTCCTAAATTTGTTCACAGTAGGGCTGCATTCCATTGGTACTCTTTTTATTTATTTAAACTTTTTAAAAAATTTGAGTAAAGTTCACACAATGTTAAATTAGTTTCAGGTGTTCAACATAGGGATTCAACATCTCCGTGTGTTAATGTTATGCTCACCAGCAGTGTAGCTACTATCCATCACCATGCAGTGCTATTAGAATATGTTGAGAGTATTCCCTATGCTATACTTTTTATTCCCGTGTCTTACTCTCTTTTTTAAAACTGATTACTATACAGCATGTATTGCATGGAGCACTGGGTATGGTGCATAAACAATGAATTCTGGAACACTGAAAAGAAATAAAAAAAATAAAAATTTTAAAAAATGGAAAAAATAAAAATAAAGATACATTTTTTATTTTAAAAAACCCTAATTTTTAGATTAGTAGATTCAAACCTACCAGGTATTGGAAAGACCTAGAAAAACTTTTAAACAAATTCCTTAAGCTTAACCCAGATCAGCTGATTCGATTCTTAGGTGATAGGGAACTGGAAAAGTGGGACCCAGGAATTTGCCTTTCTTCTTTTTTTTTAAGAGATTTATTTATTTTCAAGAGAGAGCTAGAGAGCATATGTGTGTGGGTGTGGGCACAGTTTGCAGGGGGAATCTCAGGCCAACTCCTCCCTGAGCTGAGAGCCCCTTGTAGGCCTGATCTCCCCACCTTGAAATCACAACCCAAGACAAAATCAAGAGCTGGAAGCTCAACCAACTCAACCACCCAGGTGCGCTGGGAATTTGCATTTTGAATAAGCTAGCAGGTAATTCTAATGTGCAGCCAAGTTTAGGAGCCACAGATCTAGAAAATGTCCGCTTTGCTTTTGCCAGTGAGAGATACTTGAAGGGTTCTTTTCTGAAACTCATTTATCAACTATTCCTTTGCTCAGAACTCCCCCGTTCCCCATGTATTTACTATGCACATAGAAAGTGCTACAGAAGACTTAAGATAAATAAAACACACCTTCAAGGAGCTTATAGTCTAGGGGTGCCTGGGTAGTTCAGTCGTTAAGTGTCTGCCTTTGTCCTGAGATCCAGCCCGGCATCAGGCTCCCTGCTCAACGGGAATCCTGCTTCTCCCTCTCTCACTCCTCCTTCTTGTGTTCCCTCTCTCACTGTGTCTCTCTCTGTCACATAAATTAAAATCTTTTTTTTTTAAAGATTTTATTTTATTTATTTGACAGAGAGAGAGATCATAAGTAAGCAGAGAGGCAGGCAGAGAGAGAGAGAGGAGGAAGCAGGCTCCCCGCGGAGCAGAGAGCCCGATGCGGGGCTCGATCCCAGGACCCTGAGATCATGACCTGAGCCGAAGGCAGCGGCTTAATCCACTGAGCCACCCAGGCGCCCCTCATAAATTAAAATCTTAAAAAAAGAGTTTATAGTGTATATGGTAGAATTAAGCATATAATCCTATATCTTTTTTTAATTTTTAAATTTTTTATTAACATATAATGTATTATTAGCCCCAGGGGAGCAGTCATATATCTTGTATAAGGTATTTGCAATATCATAAGACAGAGCTCAGTGCTGAAAATAAGTGACTATGGGAATTCCTGCAGCGGTCATCAGGACTATTGGCCAAGATAGGAAGTTGAGACTTGAAGGGAAATTTAAAAACCTTAAAAGAGAAAAAAAAAAAAAAATAGAAAAACAGAGTCCTCAAAGGCCTTGGGTCAGTTAGAGAGAGACTCAGTGAACATAACCAAAGAGTTTCCTTTTTATTTTTTTAACCAGATGTTTGAATTCCCTGGAATTGTAAAAGTATAACAATATACTCTATCTAACCTTTGCTAAATAGATGTGAAAAATGGCTTTCAGCCTTGAATAACTGTGTGGTAATAGAACAATTAGGGACGGAAAGATGCCTTCCTGCTAATAAATATTCACTACTGAGGTTTGGATTTAGGGCAACAATTACCATCTCCATGTTGATTCTTTGCTATAAGTTAATGATTTCCTCACCTGCACAGGGCGTTTCATAGCTATTTTGGTTTGTCATTAGTTGGAAAGAGTAACAACCTGTAGGCTGAATCAATCTTGGACATACCATTTGAAGAAGGAAAGGACAAAGAAGGGAAAAGATGTTGTCTTTGAAACACACAGTGGTAGCATCCTTGATAGTGTAGAATGAAGACTCTAATGATTCTTGTAGGGTTTAGCTTTATAATCAACTTCAGCAAACACTTTCTAAACTGTTCCATAAAGAAGTCTCCCCTGTTGTTTCCTACCATTTCATCCAAGTTGTTTATTTCCTTACCCACAGGTTACAATTATACTTTTTCTCCTTTTTCTTTAGTCCTCTCACTAGAATGTAGCTCTCTGAGGCAATAAGTAGTGTCTAGTTCCGCCTTTGCATCCCCATAGCCTAGAAATGTTGAACACAGTGCTTGTTAAATATTTGTTGAATAAATAAAATGCTGAAGTTCCTCAACAGTGTGGAATGCTGAGTGCCTACTGAAACAAATCCAGATTCATAGCCAATGTGCTCATTCTTTTATTTCACTTCATAAATAATCTCCTTTGACATCTTTGGGGTGCCATTTTGTACTCACATTTTAGTTTCCTCCTTCATTAGGGCAAAGAAGGCATCTTTTACCTGGTTTCTGATAGTCTCTGCTTGCAGCCCATCCTAAATGTGGATGCTAGACAAGTTTTTCAAGAACAGTTTTTCCTTTCATGCCTCTGTTGAAAACATTTGATAGCACCTAATTATTTAGAGAATACTATACAATATTCATCAGACTGTTTCCTCTACTTTAATTTCAGCTTTCTTATCCAACGTTATTCCTCATTCTCCTTTGGTGAAATTTCTACCTCATTGACCTTTACAGATCTGTCTTCCCCCAAGGCCTTTTCTTCCTTCAAATATACCATGGGTGATCTCACTTGATGGCATGGCTGGTTCCAGTTGGTATGCTACTTGTCTTTCATCTCTGTCTTAAAATTCTACCAGTTAAAAGACACAGCTGTAAAGGAAGGCTGACACATTAGTCTAGCCTGTGGGATTATTCTTTCTTACTGTCCTAAGGCCCAAATGTCCCTTTATTTTCTCCAATAACATCATATGCTTATTATCTGATTTCACATATAAACTTTCTTGTGTGTGTAGTCTACATATCAAAGTATCTTATAAATCCCCCTATTTATATTGTTAGGTATTTCCCTACATCTTTCCTCAGTGCTGTTGATAGGGTAGACACCCAAAAACGAACTGCTGAACAAATAAATAAATTAATAGATAACCCTTGGAAGAGCAGTCTGCTAAGAGAGGGAAGTAGATCTGGTATGTTGGACACCTTTAGCCTCCTCTTTTGATGGTGATTGGTTGATACTGGATACCTTCTACAGAGAGTTGAGCATTCTTGGCTGAGCAAATACTATCATCACTGTATTTGCCCAGAAGAGGTAGATGAAGTAGCATATTTATGCAATACATTCAACTGAAGTGTGTAAAATTGACTTATTTGTTGTTAGAAAATGGCCAGATATTGAAAGGTTACTATTGTTCAACATAATACTTCCTGATCTTAAATTTTTGATTATTTCAAACTTACTCTCTTTTCCCTTGTGAAAATTTTGCTACTCCTGTCAGAATTTGTGCCAATGAATTAGTTTACTTGTGAGTCTACCATCAAACAGTTGGCACAGATCCAGATCTCTTAGGTGGTGTAGGTATGGTCAGACATGGCTTGAAATCTACAGATGGATAAGACTGACAACTGCCTTTTCTAAGGAGAATGAATGAAAATCAATATTCTGGTACTAAATGGTAGAGTTATCACATTCCTAGCTAATACACAGATGATTTGTCTATGTATTTCAATGCTATGTATCGGATCCTTGTAAACCAATAATATGTCATGAATATCCTTAGAACCAGGAATCTTTGGTCAAAATTCAGCTCTTTAATTTTCAAGTCAATATTGGGTCTTGTATTAGTAATAGTTTCTAATTACGTTCAGCAAGGTTAACTCTACTAATGTGCTTATGTTTTCTGCTATGTAGTATTTTTTTGACCATATGGAGTCCTTAATTTGTGTCTAGTGTTTGCTATCCATCTTCTCAATGGACTACGAAACATCGACAAATGACTAATCACTGAGGAAAGAAATGCTGGGGCTCATACAAGGACACGGCAGTAATGAGCAGCTTCCTTGGCATGAAATATTTTACTTCTGCTTCTCAAGTTATGCTTGAGATGCACAAACAAATCCATAAGTTGTTCAGCATATTATATTTTCTTTGAATTTACACTTTAGAAACTGAAAAGTTGGGACTTCGTATAATGTGCTAAGTCTGATATTTAATCTTGGCTGCCTAGAGGTCCTTTACTGAGAAGAAATCTGGGATGTTGTTTAGAGGAGGTGCTCTGCATTTCATGAGCCTTCTTTTTTACATTTTATTTGTTTATTTATTTATTTTTTAAAAAATATTTTATTTATTTGTTTGACAGAGAGATTACAAGGAAGCAGAGAGGCAGGCAGAGAGAGAGAGAGGGAAGCAGGCTCCCTAGTGAGCAGAGAGCCCAACGCGGGGCTTGATTCCAGGACCCCGAGATCATGACCTGAGCCGAAGCCAGAGGCTTAACCCACTTGAGACACCCAGGTGCCCCTCGTGAGCCTTCCGTATAGTTGGTGACTTATTGTAGGGAGGTATGCATGATTTTAGAGTTTGAACAGAAACAAAAACAAGAATTTAGTTTTCAAATTAAAACAGTTACATTTCTGAACAAGACTCTCCCCATATTTCAACTGAGTTTTGACTTGGTGGAAGCACCCCTAAACTGCAGTTTTGATGCCTTACTTCAAAAATAAATGCCAACTCTAATTAGTATGTCCTTATGCTTTCTGTCTGTAAAACAGAGATAAAACTGTATTTCCTTTTTCATTATGCACTAATAATCTCTCTTCAGGTAAACTCAACTAAAGGGGAAAGTCAGGGCCACCTAAATAAAATAAGTAACTAAGTAATTTTGACAGAAGGAAGTATATTTATAATCATTCTTTATGTTTTAATGTGAATTGTCTTCCTCCTTCCACTTCTTTCTTCAATTCTTTTCTCCTCCTTTTCTTTATTCTGTTGTCCTAAGAGCCCAATTAGACTTTACAATAGAGACTGAGACAGTGTTTGGAAAGGGTAAATATCTATTGCATTTAACTGAATTACTGTTTCAGGCATATGGAAAGCCCAGGGTGCTATTGTGGACATAAATTGAGAAAGTACATGTGTGAGGATTAGAAAATTGTCAGGGGAACTAAAAAAAACCCTTAAAATAAAAAGCATTTTATCTTGAAAGAGGAATACAACATTTATAATGCCAGTTTTCTAGGGCAGGTGGAAACACTAGTCAAAGGTGCTAAACAGTCTACTCTAGAGGGGCTGGGACAGTAACAGATAAACCCTGCTTGAGATCTAAGCAGGGTTCAGTAATTGGAAGTCGTCTTTGTTAGACTCTGAACTCATTAAGGGCCAAGTTGTGTCATGTATTATAAAACTTGCTTCTATTCCAGAGTCTGGCACATCGAGGTGGTGAGAGTGTTTTAAACTGATGGATGGGTGGATGAATTAGGGATCTGGCCAAGATGAAGCTCTGGCAGCTTCTTCAGTATAATTTCTATTGTCTATGATGATTTCCAGCATTTGGATTTGCTGCTTCCATTCCGCAACTCACATTTACCTCTTCATTTTGAACACGAAACCTTGAAAGACTGCTTTCTCTCCTGGTGTCACTGTCAATTAACCTGTCATAGCAAGGCTATGCCCAACGAATAAATGGTGTAGGGTGACAGTGATGTGCCCTTTACTGTGATTTTGAGTTTGGGGTGTGTGTGTGTGTGTCTATTATGACTCTTAAATTTTATTCCTTGCTACACTACTATATGTTCACTGTTTAAAAAATAGAAAATAAAAAAGTAAAACCTCAGATTACTCATAATCCTATCACCTACAGACAGTCACTCTTAATATTTTGAGTCTTATTCTTAAAGGATTTTTATGTTTACTCCCGTTCTTCCTATTCATCAAAGTATAAGGATATATGTGTATATACAAATATATATTCACTTAAATGATTATATACATAAATTTAAATGATTATATCAGTATTATTGAACATGTTACAGAATAATTCCTTCATAGATTTTTTTTGAAGTGAGCACAGTTCTTCAAAGGGAAATGGGGATCAGGAAAAGAATCAAATGTAAGCCACATTTCTATAAATAGTAAGAAAATGGTTAATGTTATTTATTGTTAAAACATCACGGACTAGGGGCGCCTGCGTGGCTCAGTGGGTTAAAGCCTCTGCCTTCGGCTCAGGTCATGATCCCAGGGTCCTAGGATCGAGCCCTGCATTGGGCTCTCTGCTCAGCGGGGAGCCTGCTTCCTCCTCTGTCTCTGCCTGCCTCTCTGCCTACTTGTGATCTCTGTCTGTCAAACAAATAAATAAAATCTTTAAACAAAACAAAACAAAACATCATGGACTAGATAGTGGCTGACTAAAAATAAAGCATAGGACACTGCTTACCAACTGATACAGACACAAAAAGATAGGCTCATTGTTAGTAGGGATATGAAGAAATGGGTATGCCCATATTCAGTTTGTGGGACTGTACATTACTGCTGTTTTTTTTTTTTTTTTTTTTTTTAATTTTTATTTTTTTTTTTTTAGATTTATTTATTTGACAGAGATTACAAGTAGGCAGAGAGGCAGGCAGAGAGAGAGAGAGGAGGAAGCAGGCTCCCAGCCAAGCAGAGAGCCCGATGCGGGGCTCGATCCCAGGACCCTGGGATCATGACCTGAGCTGAAGGCAGAGGCTTTAACCCACTGAGCCACCCAGGCGCCCCCATTACTGCTGTTTTAATGGAAATTACTATTTGTATATTTAACTTCGGTTATGGAAAATTTAAAACATACACAAAAGTAGAGAAAATATCATAGTAAGCTTCTTACTCCATCACCCAGTTATAAAAATGAAAAAAAAATCAAATTTTGTTTCATCTACACCCTACTCAGTAGTCAATAGTGCCCATTATTTTAAAGCAAATCTAATATGCAGTTTGATCCATTAATATTATAGTATTATATCCCAAAGGCAAGGATTGCTTAAAAAATCCCAATGCTAATATCAAATATAAAAATTTTAATAGTAATTTCTTAGTATCCTTAATGTTCAAGTTTCCCAGGTTCTCATTCTGCTTTCTAGTTTGTTTGAATCAGGCTCTAAATAAGGTCATCGGTTGTAATTAGATGACAGGTCTCGAGTCTCTTAATCAGGGAGTTAATTTGCCACCTCTTTTTTTTTTAATGGTTTTTTTGATTCAGGTTTTTTTGTTTTTGTTTTTGTTTTTTAAGGTGTCCGCATTTTGAATTTTGCTGATTTCATCCCAAGTTGTTGTTTACCTATTTGATTTCTTTTTTTTTCCTTTTTTAAAAAATATTTTATTTATTTGACAGAGAGAGATCACAAGTAGGCAGAGAGGCAGGCAGAGAGAGAGGAGGAATCAGGCTCCCTGCGGAGCAGAGAGCCCAATGTGGGGCTCGATCCCAGGACCCGGGATCATGACCTGAGCCGAAGGCAGAGGCTTTAACCCACTGAGCCACCCAGGCGCCCCTATTTGATTTCTTTGAGGTACATGCAGTTCATAAGGTAAGGGCAAAAGATATACCTTCTCTCTACCCTTCCTCTTCTTCCTCTAATTTTTTTTTCTTTTTTTATTAATTTTCAGTCTAGTGAGTTGGTTCCTTAGCGTCTGAAAGTGGTCAGTGATTTCTTTTTCTTTTTTTTTACTGTCTTGATAAATTCATGGATTGAAACTACTACATGTTTGAACTAATTGCACTTAATGATTCTTACTGCATTTATGAGCCCAGTTGCCCTAATTTTGGCCAGTGGTGTCTTTGCCAGTTGACTCATGGGTGCTTTTGAAATGACACTTAGAGTCTGTAATAGATTTCCTGATGACAAGGTATTTCAAGCTAATCTTAGAGTTTTCTACCACAGACTTCTATTTACCATTTCTCCAAGGAGCCTTGCTTTCTTTAAATGGGCAGTGGTGTTTTGAGGCCACAATTTGGATGATAGAGGTGCTCTTTACTGCCTCGTCCTTCTTTCTTTTTTAACACAAGCTAGGAATATGATTTTTTAGATGAAATACATCATGAATTACACTCATACTCCAATTCTGTAACCAGAATTGCAGGCTTTTTAGTTCATTTATCAATCTTGTATCTGTTTCCTTTGCTCATTGCTCAACATCTCTGCTCTCAAGAACATCAACATACTTTCTGTTTAATCATGCAGTATGTGAATAGTAGTCTCAGAATAATGATACCAACAACTATTGCCAGTAACATGATTACTAAAAATATTGTACGCTTTCAGTTCTTTCTTACTGTATAAGTAAGCTGAGCACTTGGAAGTTACACTCAAGTCCCTGGTTTTCATAGGCCACTTGAACTTTCATTTCATCTGTTGTTAGGCTGTTAATCCAAACATAGTCCACCTAATTTATTTCATTATGCTTTCAATGTTCACACGTTGTCTTTTTAGATGGAATTTTATATTATCCAAGTACATTTTTTATATCGAAGCCATAAATTAGTTCAGATAAGTCTAGTTTACATTCTTATCTCTTGACCCTGTTTACTTTCTCTTCTTATAAGGACCAATTTAAAACATTTTAAGGTTTCATTTTTCAGTTCTTAAAAAATACATTTTTAAATATTTAAATACGCTTTTAAAAATAACTGTGTAGGTTCATTTATGCTTGCTTTTTTGCACTTTGGATTTTATGGTGGCAATCATTCCATATTAGTATATGTAGATATTCCCCTTTCCTTTTATGCAGCTGTGTACTCTTCTGTATTGGATTTAATGAGTCCTCCTTTGATGGGGAATATGGTTTCCAGTTTTTTGTAATTACAAATAATATATATGAAATATGAGCCACTTTTGGGCCAGCTTAAATGTCTATTTCTCCAGATAGCCTTGTTGCTTCTGCAGAAATGACCCTCTCTGAGCACATTTTTGTGTGTCTTGTAGAATATAGGATGGGGTAGAGGTAAGGCGTGTATGTCAGGCAATGAGACTAGTGTAGTAGATCTGGATGGCAGCACAGTGGCATTCAAGACCAAATGGTCTTTAATGTCAAGCTGAGGAAATTAGGCTTTTATATTTGAGGCAAAGGAAACTGAGGGAAGGTTTTGAGTATGGGAGTAAAGTGCTCATGTCAGCAATGGTGAGGTGAGTCTGTGGCTTTAGTCAAACGACTGGTAAGTAACCTGTTTCTTAGGTGGGTCTTTCACTTACCAGGCTCAGTATCATGAGTTTCTCTTTCTTAGAGGCTTTGATTTAGTATGTGCGATTTTTCTGTGGAAAAAAATTCTCAAGAGCTTTTGAGTAATCAGTGAGGCCTGAGCACTTTGTCAGCTAAAGTGCCCTGAAATCAATGCCACGGTGCTGCCGTGAACATACTAATTTCTTTCCAACATTCAAATTACATAGTTACTAGCCTCCACAGTCCACTTCACCTGGAAATTGCAGAAGTTCTACTTCCTCCTTCAAACTATGAAATGGTCTCTTCTCCAATGTAGGAAAATAATTTAAATTTTCCTTTATTATTTTTGTCACTATATTTTTTTTTTAAGATTTTTTATTTATTTATTTGGCAGAGAGAGAGATCACAAGCAGGCAGAGAGGCAGGCAGAGAGAGGAAGGGAAGCAGGCTCCCTGCCGAGCAGAGAGCCCGACGCGGGGCTCGATCCCAGGACCCTGAGATCATGACCTGAGCTGAAGGCAGTGGCTTAACCCACTGAGCCACCCAGGCGCCCCTTGTCACTATATTTGATACAGATAATCATTTATAATTTTTTTCTTTTTTGGACAGAGCCAGTGCTAGCTGTGATGTTAGGGCCAAATCAGTGTAGGTCTCAAATTCGTATTTGGAAAAGCAGCAAATTGATCTTTCCAGATTTAGGAATCCACGTTTCCAGGAGCTTGAGCAGCATGTATTTTCCTGTAGTCTTAGGAGAACCGTGAACAATGCTGACCATTGAACTGAGCAGCGTCGGTTCTTCCCTAGTGCCTTTGTGGTTTAATTTGATGTCAGTGTTTTCCTCAGGATGTGGTACTAAGGGGGGGGGAAATGTGAAGCAAGGAATCAGAAAAACTCATTCTAAAGATTTTCTGGACTAATAAACAAAGGTAATTTGGGGGAAAAAATGGAAGGAAGAGAATTTGCCCTTAAAAAAGTAAGATGGTTTTTAGAGATGTAGTAATTGAGGAAGTCTGATAAAAGTTCAAGTGTAGACTAACCTGTTGATGAAATTCTTGAAAGTTTTTATTCTTGAAATAGGTGTTTGTTGATTATCTACCATTTTCTAGGCTCTGAGAACATAGAAGTGATCAAAATGGGTAAGGTCACAGCTTTCCTAAGGTTTCCATACTAATGGGGGAAATAATAAATAAGCAAACACATAAATAAATAAAATAAATAAGCAAATATTGTAAGTACTATGAAGAAAATGAAGTAGTGTGAGAGGAAGAGAGTACTTGCATATTGGAAGGGTGATTCTCAGTGGATGATGAGAAAAGACCTCTTATGAAGGTAACTTTTAGAACAGAGACCAGAATTGTAAGAATAAATATCTGATAATCTATAGAATTTTAGGGGCTTATTAAATGTAATTCAAAACTCCCTCCATATGCCTAGAACTTAGTTCATTTATGGTACAGGTAAGAATTTAATTTATATTAAAGAATGCACCTCAAAGAATGAGGAGCTGTTGACCGTTGAAATGGTGTTAGATAAATGTGTATATTACAAGTGGATGATAAATTTTAACACAAAAAATGAAACCATGGAATGCCGAGTGAATTATTTGAATAGTTTGTTAATTACCTCTAAGCTTCACTGTCTTTACTTCTATCATGGGAAAAATACCTGCCTCATAGGGTAAGGTAGAGGAAGTACCTGTTTCATAGGGTAAGAGAGAGTAAGGTAGTGCGTAGCCCATCGCAGCATTCAATATATATTAGTGATGTAGATAATAACATCATTAATGGGAACTGGTAGAATCATTCCAAAGAAATGGAAATGTACTACACCTTGGTGAGGTGATGGAGGGCAAATGATTTTCTTCTTTTGCTTCTGGCTTTTGCAAGCTTCTTGCATGTAAAACCCAGAAACCAGACAAGAATATCAGTATAAAAAATTTCTACCTCTCTCTTTGTAAGTTGGTGGCTGTTGGGATGGCAGAAATGAAGTTTTCCTTGTTACTCCTTTGCTATCATACTTCAAAATAAATGACTCAGTGGTACCCCAGTGACCTGAAAAAATTAACTTATCTTCAAAGCCCATTTTCATCCAAGGAGGATCTGAGTCAGTTACTAGGGACCCAAGGAAATGGAAATGACGTTTTACTCTTAAGTTGAACCCGAATATGGAGGACGTGATTGGGCTGTTTGTGAAGTTTGCCTGGTGTACCTTATTAAAATGTAATAGAAGCCCAACAGGAATAGCTAAAAAATTGTGTGAAGTATGAGGCTTTTTGTAAGTGATACTGAAAAGCCAAATTTTTGTATTTATACTTCTATGTAAACATCATTAAGACTAGATTCTATATGCCCCAAAAGGTACATTTTAGTAACTCCTACAAAACTAACGCTGAATTTTATGAGTCTTTCCATGAGTTAAATGCTCTGTCAGCAGATATTAACTGAAGATGCACAAAGAGGAGAAAGTGAAGTCCACATGGGCCTCTCATGCTTGCTGATGATATAAAACTTCCCAGCCACCAGAGCCCAAAGACTGAAAGTAAACTGCATTGCCCCAAAGAACAACATCAGTTCCTGTGTTCTCTTTGGATAGAATGGTTTGCACAAAAACATGATGCGTCAAGTAGTGAACTGTTTCACAGACCTTTCCCAGCTCCATGACATCAGGGCCAGGCCAAGCTGAGCCTGCCATGTGTAGCCCTCTTTGCTGGTGATAATGAAATGGGATGAAGCTGAATCTCTGTGTTTCCCAGTGTTCCCACCTCCATGCTCTATCTTCATTTTATTGACCACAGTTACCCAGTTCTGGGTAATGACTCACCAGTCATTCATAACATTGTCCTGATGCCAGGCCAGATCACACCCTAGGACTATGGGTCCTTTCAATAACCAGTGACTTTGACTAAATCCTGTATTTTATATTCATCTCCTCCTTTCTTTCTTTGTCATAGTTTGTTTCCTTGAGATTAGAGTCAGCAAGAATTATTGAGAAACACTGGATAGCGGATCCGATTGTTATGGTTACAGCCATGGTTCTGTAACTATCTGTATCATTGAACTTGAAGAAGTTATTTAAATTCTCTGGGCTGGGATTTGTCGTCAGTATTGTTGGATGTAATATTCTTACCTTCTTTTACAAAAGTATGGTGAATCTGATCTAGCATATGCTCAGTAATGTGCAGTATATAGGGACTTAGGGACAGAAGAGAAGCATAAGACACAGTCCATGCCCATAAGGAATATATATTATTTTTGAGGGAAGGAGGGAATATTAAATGACAAAATGAGCTGTTTGGGGATTATAATGAGTGGTCAACAGATGTGTGGTCAGTGGGTCTGAAAGTTTGCGTTAGGCACTCCATTTAAGGTCTCTTCAGATGATGATGTTAACGAATATGGAGTAGACAGAGTAGTGCTGTTGTAAGCTGTACTGATGGGACAAGTTGTGTTGGGAAAGCAGGATTTGTACAGGTGGAGATATGGAGGGTGGGCATGCAAGACACAGTGATGAAGTCTATTTTTGGCAAAGGAATCAGCAGAAGCAGAAAAGAGGACATTGAGTGAACACTTGGGGTTTGGCTTCTGTCTGCTCCCTGTCCCTGTATTTTTTTTTTCTACAACTTTGCTTCTAAGAAATCTTTTTTTGTGACTCAGATCTCATTTTTCCCTTCTCCTGCTTCACAGTTCTAAGGAAGGGTTATTGAGAGTCTGCAATGACATACTCAGAAGCTCTGAATGAGCATGGCATCTCTTTAGGTCCCAAGAGCACAGAAGATGTATTACGTGATCATAGCAGTGATTCATGGACTCACACCCTTTCATTTGTGATGATACTTGGTGGGTGGGTGGGGGGAGTTTGCATTTGCAGGGTACTCTTCTCATGGGTCTACTCAGTCTTGGTGGTATTCCCAGCTGCTGTGCTGGCATTCCCCCCAACCTTTTCCACAGAAGAAAGTATACCAGACTGCAAGCAAGCGTAAGTGGCAATGTGTAGTTCACACTATTAAAGTATTCCTTTTCAAGTTTGGGTAATAAAACCATTTCTTAGTTAATGGCAGTGATAGATGTCATTCATCATGTGTTTAGTATGCGCTAGATATTATGCTAAACAGGGGGAAGATTATATCATTTAAGTACTGTAATAACTTCATAGGATGGGGAGAATTACACTCCTCTTTTCCGTGTGCCTAACTTTGTATCAAGTGTTCTAAATGTATTTATTACCTTATTTAATTCTAACCACGGCACTGTAAAATGTTTACTATTGTTATCACCATTTTATAGACACCGAGAAAGGGACTCTGAGAAAGAAACCGACTTGTACAAGCTAATGTTTTCCTGGTTGTAAGTAAGAAAGTTGGGATCCAAACTAAGTTTCTGGAACTCCAGCAACTATATTCTTAAGCACAGTAATATGACTAAAAAAGTATGTGGAGCACTTCTCACAGCACTTCTCACTTTTCTAATCTGAAAGGATGGAGTCCAGAAACACTGATGTGCAGGATTGTGTTCTGTGATTTCAAGTTGCACCGAGTACTGCTAATTTGAAATCAGGAGAAAAATGAAAACTGGTAACATTAGGACCCTCCAGCCTTGCTGAGCAATAACATTTGCTGTTTGGAATAATGACTAGAATAACGATATTTTCCCCTGACTATGTGGTGAATAACTGGCCCTCAATTTATTTTGTGCAGAACATAGGTGACGCACTCAAGTTTGCTGGTAGCCCATAGGTTAATGTAAAATCACAAGAATATCACTCTCGTGCAACTTCCAGGCTTCTCCATCTGTTTAGAGATCCTGAATAGTTAATGCATCTTTTGACTAAACACTTTTATCCTAAATGTTAGGACATGATGTTCACATGGATAGAATTAGGATTTCAGCACCTACCAAAGTGTGAACTGAAGGAGGAGATGGATGGGACATTGCAGGCACCAAGTATCCATTGTGCAATGGAAAGGGTCAAAGAAAAGATATTAGGGAATTAAAAAATAGAAGACATCCAGATGGCCAACAGACACATGAAAAAGTGCTCCACGTCACTCGGCATCAGGGAAATACAAATCAAAACCACAATGAGATATCACCTCACACCAGTCAGAATGGCTAAAATTAACAAGTCAGGAAATGACAGATGCTGGAGAGGATGCGGAGAAAGGGGAACCCTCCTCCACTGTTGGTGGAAATGCAAGCTGGTGCAACCACTCTGGAAAACAGCATGGAGGTTCCTCAAAATGTTGAAAATAGAACTACCCTATGACCCAGCAATTGCACTACTGGGTATTTACCCTAAAGATACAAACATAGTGATCCGAAGGGGCACGTGTACCCGAATGTTTATAGTAGCAATGTCTACAATAGCCAGACTATGGAAAGAACCTAGATGTCCATCAACAGATGAATGGATAAAGAAGAGGTGGTATATATACACAATGGAATACTATGCAGCCATCAAAAGAAATGAAATCATGCCATTTGCGACGACGTGGATGGAACTAGAGCGTATCATGCTTAGTGAAATAAGTCAATCGGAGAAAGACAACTATCATATGATCTCCCTGATATGAGGACATGGAGAAGCAACATGGGGGGGTAGGGGGATAGGAGAAGAGTAAATGAAACAAGATGGGATTGGGAGGGAGACAAACCATAAATGACTCTTAATCTCACAAAACAAACTGGGGGTTGCTGGGGGGAGGTGGGATTGGGAGAGGGGGAGCGGGCTATGGACATTGGGGAGGGGAGGCGAACCATAAGAGACTATGGACTCTGAAAAACAACCTGAGGGTTTTGAAGGGTCAGGGGTGGGAGGTTGGGGGAACAGGTGGTGGGTAATGGGGAGGGCACGTTTTGCATGGAGCACTGGGTGTTGTGCAAAAAGAATGAATACTGTTACACTGAAAAAATAAATAAAATGAAAAGAAAAAAAAATATAAGACGCTTGTCTGACTGCATTAACACAAATCTGTATCTGTGAATGGAAATGGAATCCTTCTTCCCACTTCCCTGCCTAAAGCAATACCAACTGGGGACAACACTGACCCACACATCCACATTAAGGACCAAATAAATAATTACATAGTATCTGACAGTGCAAAACATCATGCTCAGCACTAGGAAAACAAGGGAGGAAGACGTAAAGAGATTCCTGGCCACTTTGAGCTGATGGTGTGACCTAGATTAATGTGTGATGACATTGATCATGTATGCTGGCTCCTGTGAAAGGAACAGGTTAGGCTATTAGGGCAGCACTTCATAGGAAGTGGAAATGAAGGTCCGGGAAGGCAGCCTGAGGAAGGGATATCTCAGTTCAGATTGAAACCTGAGTAGGAGTTGGCTAAGCAAGGGAGAGTTGGTTTTGGTGAGAGGCAGAGGAGAGAGATGTTCTCTGGTGTTGTCTTGGTGGTAGAGGTGGTTGGTAGGAAGGTGAGGGGGGAGTAGGAGGGACAAGAAATGAAGCAGGAGAGATAGTCAGGGTCAACATTATAGAGGGTTTTGTCCTTGCCAGGAATGTTGGGGTTTTATTCTAAGGACAATCATTGGAAGGTTTCAAGCAAGCATATTGTAAAGCAAGTTTCAGCTGGTGATAGGAGACCATGGTAATGCTGATAGCTAGCTCCAGTAATTCAAGTCCAAAAAGAATTATGTTTGGATGGATTTCCTGGATTGTCTGCCTGAATTAGTTTCCTTCTTCAGTTGTAGAACACTCCATGTTTCAGATGCTACCTGGGTTCATGGGACATTTTAGAACACAGGGATGTGGCTAGTTGAGATGATGGGAACATGATAAGAGTAAGACTGAACTCATTAGTATTATAAATGCATTCTGTATTTGAGACAGGGGAGGGATGAGTGTGGAATGGCTTAACTTCCAGACAAAGAAGGATCATTGGCATAGTATGTGGCCTGAAGAGTGTAGCGTAGGCCTCTGAGTCATGTTTTAGGGAACTGTGTGTGGATATTAGCCATCCAGAATTGGAAATAGGAGTCAAGCCAAATTGACTTCTTGTCTGAGTATCTTTTTTTTTTTGTTATTTTTTTTTCCCTTTTATTTATTTTTTCAGCGTAACAGTATTCATTCTTTTTGCACAACACCCAGTGCTCCGTGCAAAATGTGCCCTCCCTGTTACCCACCACCTGTTCCCCCAACCTCCCACCCCTGACCCTTCAAAACCCTCAGGTTGTTTTTCAGAGTCCATAGTCTCTTATGGTTCGCCTCCCCTCCCCAATGTCCATAGCCCGCTCCCCCTCTCCCAACCCCACCTCCCCCCAGCAACCCCCAGTTTGTTTTGTGAGATTAAGAGTCATTTATGGTTTGTCTCCCTCCCAATCCCATCTTGTTTCATTTATTCTTCTCCTATCCCCCTACCCCCCCATGTTGCTGAGTATCTTGCATTAACTTTTATAGAACAGTGGGCCGTGGAGTGTGGGCTTCAGTCTGCTTTTAAATAAACCAAATTAATGTTGGGCTTAAGATCAGGGCGTTGGATGTTTGTCCTATAACTCTTCACCTGACAGAAGGTTTTGTAATTTGGCCTTCTTGTTCTCTGTTGCTTCCGGTTACCTGTAATCTATTCTAACTCTCTATGTAAAAATGTGAAGTCTTGCTACTTACATAAGTTAAGACATCACAAGGTGCTGTAACAGATTCTTGTAGTGCTGCAGACTTGGTCTGAAGTTTACCAGTGTCAGAACGACTCTGGGTCGACAACAAGATCTTTGGGAATTGCCCATACATTCAGTTCTCTAGAGGTTCTATAGTTCACAGTTACTATTAGGAAAATTATTCTCTCAACTTAACCAATTATTAATGATTTAACAATTGTCTATTTTGTAGAGGGCTGTCTTCTAGGTGCAAGGTACAATTAGATATAAACCAGCTAAGGCTCTGCCTTTAAACTCAGAGGAGAAAGGGGGAGAGAATCAAAAGTGATAACATGTTGCTGCCATGTGAAAGATTTTCCCTTGAGAATGGATGATTGGTGTCATGAAACTTGGTTGGCACCCAACCTCAGACAAAGAAAAATTTGTCTCTGCTTCTTTCCTATGTGCTTCTGTATGAGATGTCAAGAGGTTTTTTCATACTAATTTAGCATCAAGAGATAGGTAGGTGAGTCAGTGATTCACTATAACCAGTGTCCATAGACAGCTCTCTTTGCTTTTTCTGATTTTTAAATGGATGCAGGCCATAGGGTTAAATTATATATTCAATATACCCATTACTTGACTCCTTTTGTCATGGCTTGACAGTATCCTTAAACTTCAGTGGACCAAAAAATCCAATTGCACAATTATTGCTCTGACCAAGAGCAATAAAACTGATGGATGGAATAAGGATTAGCTAGGATGACATAACCAGGACCACATAGCACCCATGAATATTATCTCTTTCTTAGTAAAATTTAACTACTCTATACCCTAATAATTTATATGGATTGTATCTATGGATATTGATCCCCCCACAACTCCTGCCCAGGAAGTTTACAAATTATCACTTAGTGACCACTGTAGGCATGACAATAATGTTATATACATTTCTTTGTCTCCCCCCTCCCCCCGGTGTTTTCACACTTTTTGTAACACTCTAAAATGCATATGGCAGCTTGATCTTCCCACCCCTGTAAGACTGACTAGATATTAATTCTCCAGTTTTACAAATGGACAGAGTAAGGAGCTGAGTCACTCAGGGTCCACACAGCTGGTAAGTGTCAGCAGCAGGGGAGATGCAGGTCTTCTGACCAGCACATTTTCTGCATGGTGATTAAAAACATGGAACTTACCTGGGATCAAGTCCTAACCCTGCCAGTACCAACTACACAGTTGTTCAAAGTTTATAGCCCCTTGAACTCTGGGTTTTCTCATAAGATGATGGAGTTAGTGATAAAATCTACTTCTTGGCACATTTGTGGGATGCAGCAAGTTGATGGGTGTGCAGTGTTAAGTGCTGCGTCCACCACATCATAAGCGTTCAGACATGGTTAGTAACACTGGGGCTAGAGCCTGGTCTGCTTTCCACATGGATTTGTCCTATGGTCTCTCCTTAGAAGTATGGCATATGTTGAAATTTCAACAAATAAATAAGAAAATCAAAAGGGAAGCAGCACCGTCTTAAAACCGTGTCTGCACTGACACCAGGGCTGTTTTCCCCAGCAGGGACTGCTGAGTCTATCCCACCCTTCCCCCACCCCCACTGTTTTTCCCCTTTGCTGGCAAAGGTTTAACTTTTCACACATCTTCCAGAGCAAGCTGTGGTAATTCTTCCAAGTTGGCCCCATTTACCTTTGACCACAGAGAAGGAAAAAAGAAAAAAAAAAAAAAAGCTAGACCTATCTGAGCATGCTTGAAAAGCTGTCAGCCTGAGACTTGGATGTCCGTGATTCACGTTTCTGCCATGGGCAGCTTCACCAGGCTGTTACTTAAAAGGGGTCGGATGTTCTCTGAGTAAAAGTTAGCAGGTAATTGTGGTCAGTATACATGGGGTAGACATGTGAATTTAGCACGTGACAAGCATGGGACATAGCTTCTTTAAAACTCTGCTCTCCTTAGAGGACACTTTTAAAGGCAGCAGAGTCAGACTGTCTAGATTTTGGCTAAGCTGACAGAGTGCCTGGCGCGTGGTATGTCCAAAGTTGAATTGCAGAAAGTGGGGGCATTTCCTGAGAAAAATTCTTGGGAAAATTGAGAGGAGGAGCCCTACACTGAGGAAAAAAAGTTAGCCCTTTTTGGTTACTCCCAATTTTCTCTGAGTTTCCTACAGTTCATTGATGGATTTATACATTTGTTTATTCTTAAATTCGACGAATAGTTGTTGATGATGGAAACACAAGGGTGAGCAGAAAGCAATGACAATACTTGTCAATATTTCCCAATGTGAGAGACAGCTAGTAAAGAAATAATCACATAATGACGTAGTTACTGTCTATTAAATCCAAAGGTCCATTGAAAAGAATCAAAATGCCCATCAACAGATGAATGCTGGTATATCCATACATGGGAATACTATTCATCAGTAAAGTGAAATGAAGTACTGATATATGCTGTAGTAGGAATAGCCCTTGCACACACGTTATTCAGTTGAAGAAGTCAGACACAAAGACTGTATATTCTAGGATTAGAATGGTTGGGGGAAATGGGGACTGACTGCTAATGAGTATAGCATTTCTTTTTGAGGTGATGAAGGTATTTTAAAATTGAATGTGTTGATGGTTGCAAGATTCTGTGAATGAATTAAAAACTATCAAACTGTGCACTTTATTTTTTTTTTAATTTGTTTATTTACAGCATAACAGTGTTCATTGTTTTGGCATCACACCCAGTGCTCCATGCAGTACGTGGTTACTTTATTACCCCACCACCTGGTTCCTCAACCTCCCCCACCCCCCCGCCCCTTCAAAGCCCTCTGGTTGTTTTTCAGAGTCCATAGTCTCTCATGGTTCATCTCCCCTTCCAGTTTCCCTCAACTCCCTCTCCTCTCCATCTCCCCATGTCCTCCATGTCATTTGTTATGCTCCACAAATAAGTGAGACCATATGATACTTGACTCTCTCTGCTTGACTTATTTCGCTCAGCATAATCTCTTCCAGTCCCGTCCATGTTGCTACAAAAGTTGGGTATTCATCCTTTCTGATGGAGGCATAATACTCCATTGTGTATATGGACCACATCTTCCTTATCCATTCATCCGTTGAAGGGCATCTTGGTTCTTTCCACAGTTTGGCGACTGTAGCCATTGCTGCAATAAACATTGGGGTACAGATGGCCCTTCTTTTCACTACATCTGTATCTTTTTTTTTTTAAAGATTTAATTTATTTATTTGACAGAGAGAGAGATCACAAGTAGGCAGAGAGGCAGGCAGAGAGAGAGGAGGAAGCAGGCTCCCTGCGGAGCAGAGAGCCTGATGCGGGGCTTGATCCTAGGACCCTGAGATCATGACCTGAGCCGAAGGCAGCGGCTTAATCCACTGAGCCACCCAGGTGCCCCACTACATCTGTATCTTTGGGGTAAATACCCAGCAGTGCAATTGCAGGGTCATAGGGAAGCTCTATTCTTAATTTCTTCAGGAATCTCCACACTGTTCTCCAAAGTGGCTGCACTAACTTGCATTCCCACCAACAGTGTAAGAGGGTTCCCCTTTCTCCACATCCTCTCCAACACACGTTGTTTCCTGTCTTGCTAATTTTGGCCATTCTAACTGGTGTCAGGTGATATCTCAATGTTGTTTTAATTTGAATCTCCCTGATGGCTAGTGATGATGAACATTTTTTCATGTGTCTGATAGCCATTTGTATGTCTTCATTGGAGAAGTGTCTGTTCATATCTTCTGCCCATTTTTTGATATGATTATCTGTTTTGTGTGTGTTGAGTTTGAGAAGTTCTTTATAGATCCTGGATATCAACCTTTTGTCTGTACTGTCATTTGCAAATATCTTCTCCCATTCCGTGGGTTGCCTTTTTGTTTTGTTGACTGTTTCCTTTGCTGTGCAGAAACTTTTGATCTTGATGAAGTCCCAAAAGTTCATTTTCGCTTTTGTTTCCTTGGCCTTTGGAGACATATCTTGAAAGAAGTTGCTGTGGCTGATATCGAAGAGGTTACTGCCTATGTTCTCCTCTAGGATTCTGATAGATTCCTGTCTCACGTTGAGGTCTTTTATCCATTTCGAGTTTATCTTTGTGTACGGTGTAAGAGAATGGTCGAGTTTCATTCTTCTACATATCGCTGTCCAGTTTTCCCAGCACCATTTATTGAAGAGACTGTCTTTTTTCCATTGAATATTTTTTCCTGTTTTGTCAAAGATTATTTCACCATAGAGTTGAGGGTCCATATCTGGGCTCTCCACTCTGTTCCACTGGTCTATGTGTCTGTTTTTATGCCAGTACCACGCTGTCTTGGTGATCACAGGTTTGTAGTAAAGCTTGAAATCAGATAACGTGATGCCGCCAGTTTTGTTTTTGTTTTTCAACATTTCCTTAGCAATTCGGGGTCTCTTCTGATTCCATACAAATTTTAGGATTATTTGCTCCAGCTCTTTGAAAAATACCAGTGGAATTTTGATTGGAATGGCATTAAAAGTATAGATTGCTCTAGGCAGTATAGACATTTTAACAATGTTTATTCTTCCAATCCAAGAGCATGGAACAGTCTTCCATCTTTTTGTGTCTTCTTCAATTTCTTTCATGAGTGTTCTGTAGTTCCTTGAGTACAGGTCCTTTACCTCTTTGGTTAGGTTTATTCCCAGGTATCTTATGGTTCTTGGTGCTATAGTAAATGGAATCGATTCTCTAATTTCCCTTTCTGTATTTTCATTGTGAGTGTATAAGAAAGCCACTGATTTCTGTACATTGACTTTGTATCCTGCCACGTTACTGAATTGCTGTATGAGTTCTAGTAGTTTGGGGGTGGAGTCTTTGGGATTTTCCATATAAAGAATCATGTCATCTGTGAAGAGAGAGAGTTTGACTTCTTCCTTGCCAATTTGGATACCTTTTATTCCTCTTTGTTGTCTGATTGCCGTTGCTAGAACTTCTAATACTATGTTGAACAAGAGTGGTGAGAGTGGGCATCCTTGTCGTGTTCCTGATCTCAACGGGAAGGCTGCAAGCTTTTTCCCATTGAGGATGATATTTGCTGTGGGTCTTTCATAGATAGATTTTATGAAGTTCAGGAATGTTCCCTCTATCCCTATACTTTGAAGCGTTTTCATCAGGAACGGATGCTGGATTTTGTCAAATGCTTTTTCTGCATCAGTTGAGAGGACCATGTGGTTCTTCTCTCTTCTCTTATTGATTTGTTCTATCACATTGATTGATTTGTGAATGTTGAACCAACCTTGCAACCCAGGGATGAATCCCACCTGGTCATGGTGGATAATCTTTTTAATGTGCTGCTGGATCCTGTTTGCTAGGATCTTGTTGAGAATCTTTGCACTGCAGGAAATATTAAGGGGGGTCCTATAAAAGAGAAAAAATCCTAAGAATATCATTGAACAGAAATATAGAAACAATCTACAGACAGAAAGACTTCAAAGGCAACACGATGTCAATAAAAACCTATCTCTCAGTAATCACTCTCAATGTGAATGGCCTAAATGCGCCCATAAAATGACACAGGGTTGCAGATTGGATAAAACGACAGGACCCATCTATATGTTGTCTACAAGAGACCCATTTTGAACCTAAGGATACACCCAGACTGAAAGTGAAGGGATGGAGAAGCATCTTTCATGCCAATGGGCCTCAAAAGAAGGCCGGGGTAGTGATTCTCATATCAGATAATTTAGATTTTAAAGTAAAGACTGTAGTCAGAGATACAGAAGGACACTACATAATTCTTAAAGGGACTATATGCCAAGATGATCTAACAATTGTGAATATCTATGCCCCCAATATGGGAGCACCCAATTACATAAGAAAACTATTAATCAAGATAAAGAGTCATATTGATATGAGTACAATAATAGTAGGAGATCTTAATATGCCTCTCTCAGAAATAGACAGATCATTGAAGCAGAAAATTAATAAAGAAATAAGAGCATTGAATGAAACATTGGACCAGATGGACCTCATAGACATATACAGAACATTCCACCCTAAAACAACAGAATACTCATTCTTCTCAAGTGCACATGGAACCTTCTCCAGAATAGACCACATACTGGGTCACAAAGCAGGACTCAACCGATACCAAAAGTCTGACATTATTCCCTGCATATTCTCAGATCACAATGCTTTGAAACTGGAACTCAATCACAAGGAAAATTTCAGAAGGAACTCAAACACCTGGAAGCTAAAGACTACCTTCTTAAGAATGCTTGGATCAACCAGGAGATCAAAGATGAACTTAAACAATTCATGGAAACCAATGAGAATGAATACGCTTCGGTCCAAAACCTATGGGATACAGCAAAGGCGGTTCTAAGGGGGAAATACATAGCCATCCAAGCCTCCCTCAAAAACATTGAAAAATCCAGAATACACCAGCTGTCTCTACACCTTAAAGAACTGGAGAATCAACAACAAATCAAACCAACTCCACATGCAAGAAGGGAAATAATCAAGATTAGAGCAGAGATCAATGAGGTAGAAACGAGAGATACAGTAGAACGTATCAATGAAACTAGAAGCTGGTTTTTTGAAAGAATCAATAAGATCGATAAACCATTGGCCACACTAATCCAAAAGAAAAGAGAGAAAGCCCAAATTAATAAAATTATGAATGAAAAGGGAGAGATCACAACTAACACCAAGGAAATAGAAGCAATCATCAGAAATTATTACCAACAGTTATATGCCAATAAGCTAAGCAACCTAGATGAAATGGATGCATTCCTGGAAAACTACAAACTCCCAAAATTGAACTAGGAAGAAATTGACAACCTGAATAGACCGATATCTAGTAATGAGATTGAAGCAGTGATCAAAAACCTCCCAAAAAACAAGAGCCCAGGACCTGACAGATTCCCTGGGGAATTCTACCAAACTTTCAAAGAAGAAATAACACCAATTCTCCTGAAGCTGTTCCAAAAAATTGAAGCAGAAGGAAAACTTCTAGACTCTTTTTATGAAGCCAGCATTACCCTGATCCCCAAACCAGGCAAAGACCCTACAAAAAGGAGAATTTCAGACCAATATCACTGATGAATATGGGTGCAAACTGTGCACTTTAAATGGGTAAATTGAATGGTATGCTAATTACACCCTAATAAGGCTGTTACTGGTATAGTAGTTACCAGAAGACCAGCGATGTTTGGTTTAGTCCTTCTCATGCTGTAATCTCTTTGTTTCTCTCTCTTCTGTCTCCCTATTCCACTATTAAGAACCTCTATGATTACATTGGGCTCATTTAGATAAACCAGAACAGTCTTCCTATTTTAAGGTCAGCTGATTTACAACCTTAATTACATCTGCAGCATTAATTCCCTCTTGCTGTGTAGCATAATATATTTAAAGTTTCTGGAGATAGGACATGGACATCTTTGGAACTTAGAATCCTGCATACCACAGAGGGAATGAGGAGTTTATGGGATGGCCATCATGTCAACCCACTCTCCTTGTCTTGGAGGTAGGAATTTGACATGGGCCTTTAGACTTCCCTTCTAAAAGATAGAAAGTGCCTGAAATGTTCTCTTCAATTATTAGAGGGTTGGTTATTAATTCTTCTTTGAATGTTGGCAGAAGCAGAGTACTGGTGGCTGCTGGAATATGGAGAAAGAGATGGCAGAAAGATGGAGTGACAGAGGTATGTGTGTTGTGGGAGAGTAAAAGAAAGGCAGTCTCTATTTGCATTATTAGGTCTGGAAGAATGTGTGAATTTCACTTGGGAGGGGTAGAGACCTCAGAATGTAGCCTGCTGCTCCCTGTATATGCTCTAGCCCAAGGGAGAGAAATATGTTGGTCTATTTGCACATGAACAGCAAGATGTTGCGGGTTAGATTATCCAGGAGAGAGATGGCTATGGTGTGAAGAGTTTGAGCTGGGTCTCCTGTGCTAGAGGAAAATTCACGAGAATTTGAATCCCATCTACAGAGGGAAGCCTGGCATGTAGAAAGCCTCAGAGAAGATCAAGAACTAGCTTGGAGGTGAGGGAACCTTATTCAGAGCAATGACGTGGGGGATAAGATCTACTTTCCACCCAGCACCACAGGGTATAGGCCCTAGTAAGGAGGGAAGTGATGAACAGAGCACACCCTTCCCCTGCAAGTTACACCAAAAGAGCCAGGAATATTTATTTAGCCCTGGAATGGTAAGAGGAGGTGGGGAAGTTATTAGAAAAAATAATATCAGTTAATGTTTGGATCAATCCAAAGCTGAAACTTATTATAGTTAAAATGATTACAGTAATGATAGCAAATATAAATAGCCCTCAGATGCTATACATTATAAGTGCTTTTTATGTATTCAGTTAATTTTCAAAGAAATCCTATCAGTTAGGTGACTTCATTCTATCCATTTAACAGATACAGACTTCAGGGCACAGAGAGAATAAAGTGTGGCCTGCATCCCACAGATATAAGTGGTAGAACTGGGAATTGAACCCAGGAAATGAAGTTGAAATAATAACATTTTCAAAGATTTTGTTTTAAACATTGGAGTACATTTATGGGTAGTTAGTATAAAAATGTTTTCCTCAGTCACTTGATTGAGTTCATTTCTTTTTGATTCATTTATTCAACAAGTATTTATTAAGAGCCCAGCCTTGGGGCACCTGGGTGGCTCAGTGGGTTAAGCCGCTGCCCTCGGCTCAGGTCATGATCTCAGGGTCCTGGGATCGAGCCCCGCATCGGGCTCTCTGCTCCGCGGGGAGCCTGCTTCCTCCTCTCTCTCTGTCTGCCTCTCTGCCTACTTGTGATCTCTCTCTCTGTCAAATAAATAAATAAAATCTTTAAAAAAATATATTAAAAAAAAAAAAAAGAGCCCAGCCTTTTAAAGGAACAGCTAAAGCAGGATAAGCAAAGGAGAGAGTTGTAGGTGATGAAGAGAGGTAATGGGCCAGACTTTGTAATGTTCTGGAACTTCTGTAAGGACTTTAGTTTTACTTACAGTAAGATGGCGGCACCTTGGGGAGGAGCAGAAGAATGGCATGATTTAATTCCTGTTTCAAAAGCATTACTCTGGCTGTTTTGTTTAAAATTGCCTGCCTGGGGGTGGGTAGGAAGTAAGCCCAGTTAGGAAACTTGTTTTAATGGTCCATGAAAGAAATGGTAATAGTTGGACCCCTGGGTAGTAGAAGAGGGAATGTGACCTGGACTGATTCTGGATCTATTTTGATGGTAGGGCTAATACAGTTTGATAAGCTGATTTTGAGATCTGAGATAAAAGAATGGAGTTACTACTAATTCTTTTTTTAAAAATATTTATTTATTTGAGAGAGAGAGAAAGAGAGAGAATCCCAGATAGGCTCTCTGCTGAGTGTGGAGCCTGACATGGGGCTCGATCTCGTGAGAGCTGGGCAATGGGGCTATATCTCATGATGCTGAGATCATAACCTGAGCCAAAATGTTGAGTCAGATGTTCAACTGCCTGAGCCACCCAGGGGCGCCTGGAGTTATTACTAATTCTAAGAATAACTTAAAACTCGAAGTGCATCTCAACAGCATCTGAACCTTCAATGGTTGGGGTTGTACTAATGATAGTGCTTGTAAAATACAGTTTTATAGTATTTGAAAAAATGACTCCTGTGAACTTTTTGATAAGGGAGAGGGCAAAAATTGAGTGAAAGTATTTTGTTAAAACATACCCATAGGAGTGTACTCTTAATGTGAATATCATGTTCATATGTCATCCTGGAAAAAGGATGAGAACCTTTCTACTATAGCACTGTTAGGGTTGAAGTGTATTTCCTAAAACAAACAAAAAAACAAACCATAGTTTGGGGTCCAAACTGCCAGTATCTAAGAACTGATCTTATTTGGAGATAGGATCTCTACCGAGGTAATTAAGTGAAAATGAGGTCTTTAGGGTGGGCCCTAATTTAATATGACTGGTGTCCTTATAAGAAAGGGAAATATGACTGGTGTCCTTATAAGAAAGGGAAATAGGGACTCAGAAAAACACACAGGGAGAATGCCAGATGAACACGAGGGAAGAGATCTGGGTGAGGATTCTGTAAGCTAAGGAGTACCACAGACTACTAGTCAACCACCAGAAGCTAGGAGAGAGGCATGGTTCAGATACTCAAGGCCCTCAGAAGTAATCAATCCTGCCAAAACCTTGATCTTGGACTTCTGTCCTCTGGAACTGTGAGGCAATACATTTTTGCTTAAGCCCTCCAGTCCGGGGTACTGGAATATGAAAGCTCTAGCCAATGAACACAAGACCTTTGAATGAAGATGTTCAAAAGTCAGTTGAGCTGTGATGGAGGGCTGAAGGAAGTGAGAGCTGCCAATGACTGATCATGCTGAGCCTAATGCTGAGATGGCTTCTTGCTCATGACCAAGTATGTACCATCACTAGAGCACCTAGCGCAGTGTCAGGCAAACAGTAAACCCTCAGAAACATCTGTTGCCGGATCAGGAGGTCCAGTGCCTACAAACATCCAGTACATTGCAGGCACTCAACAAACACCATTGTCTTTCTTCCCTGTCAACAAGCTTGGGCTTTGAAAACCACGGCAAGCTACTGGATTTTTGAGATCTTGTAAAGCAAGCCAGAAGTGGAAGCAGATGTTCCAGGGTCACCCCGGCAGATCTTGTTGCCCACAGGGCCTCTGGTCTTCTCTTATGCCATGTCACTATATCAAGATAATTCAGCACAAAAATAGTAGCTTTTAGGAAATCTTTTTTTTTTTTTTTTTTATTTATTTGATAGACAGAGATTGCAACTAGTCAGAGAGGGAGGCAGGGAGAGAGAGGAGGAAGCAGGCTCCCTGCTGAGCAGAGAGCCTGATGTGGGGCTTGATCCCAGGGCCCTGGGATCATGACCTGAGCCGAAGGCAGAGGCTTTAACCTACTGAGCCACCCAGGCACCCCGCTTTTAGGAAATCTTAAGGTGAAGTCTTTACTCTATGGACCATGGTAATGGGAAGAATTGAGAATATAGAGATGGGAAATAAAAATCTGAGCAACATAATTATAGTCCTTTAAAACTGACAATGAAGGGATGGATCTACCTGGACATATTCTATTAAAAAGTTTAAGTTTAGAATTCCTGCCATCATAAACCCAGGTTTTCTTATGCCCTCCAGTCAATGAGTACATTTCCTCTTTGTTAACTCATCTGTAAGAATGAGGAACATTGTAGCTACCTTGATTTTCTTGGCTCTGTATTAAAGTTATTTTGAACTTAATTTTATTGAAATAAATGTCCTAGGTACTAACTGCTCTTGGCAGTTGTTCAGTCTACACCTTTGTCCCTCAGTGGGTCATAACTGTTGAGGACCTTATCCGATGTGCTAGGTGATAATGTAATTGATAACCTTTGTAAAATCTTGACAGTGTTTCTTTGAAGCTTCATGAAGGAAGCACGCAAATAGGGAAAAGTTTCAGAGAAAAAGAGACCAGAAGGAGCAGACTGCCGTGTTTCTTTATGATAGCAGCAATAAAATATGTGCCAATTCCGGTGGGCTGAATAAATCTCCGCTCCGAGATGGTGGTGGGCTGGCAGGCGCAGTGTGCCACCAACAGCCTGTGCCAGGCTTCCCAGTGACCTGATGCCTCCTGTTTGAGAGTAATAGTGTGCTAACATGCAGACACTGATTGGCTGCCCACATTGTTCATAAATAAAAGCAGCTGGCTGCAACAAAAGTCCAAGTGCTGAGGCTTCATCATTATTTATGAGGCGAGCCTGGGAGAAGAAGGAGGCTCGAAAAGTGCGATAGCAAACACCATCTTTCCCCCAAGACAACAGCAGACAGGAGGGACAGTTCTAAAGGAGAAAAGAAGCCAGTGTCACACGCATTTTCATGTTATCATCTTAATCTTACAGATGGTAAAATCATTAGCATAATGCAGGCCTCGCACGTTCTCCCTGGAGCAAGTTGATTTGTCATGTTTGCTGGTCTAATTGGTTGGTTGCTTTAGAGAAAAGTCTTTTCATTATTGACTTCAAGTCATTGAGGATAGACACAAATAGCTGAATAATATCTTTTCCCTTTAATTTCACTGATAGGGTTAATAGTTGATGCACGATGAAAAGCTTGCAACAGACCATCCTGTCTGCTGGGGCATGGGCTTGGGGGGGGTGTTGTGGGAGAGCCTTCTGATTTTGGTCCATGTGGAGGAATCTCCACTGGAATGTAACTGGCCTCTTCCTTACTCCATTGCTCACTCATTCCCACGGGCTTGAGTAGTTTGGGAGATGTAGCTAAACATGTGCGGCTCAACATTTTCTTCTTTGTCTTTGAAGAACTTTGCCGGCCAGAATTTATAGTTTTGTGCTGCTCCTTTCTGCCCTAAGTATTACAGGAGCAGACCTTTGGAGGGAAGACCCAGTATTGTCCAGAATTACCAGTAGCTACGAGTCAACAAGTCTGGCTTACGTGAGGGGTTGAAGTATCACTGAACCCAATTGTCTTCCAAACTTAGCAATTTCTCCACTATTGTGTTTATTGGTCATAATGTTAATATTTTATTCTTAGTTATCTTGACTCCTGTGATTATCTTTCAAATGGCTCTGAATTTTGATTAAGGAAACAGATTTATTATTATTACAGTGAAAACCCTGATCTCCTATAAACATGATATTTATATTCTGGCCATAGAAGGAGACAACATGAAAGAAATTCTATATTTAAGCCCGCATCTGATGTAAATAATACATATTTATGATAGGAGATTAGAAAACAAAGATAAAATAAATTGAAAACTCTTTTTTAACTTTTTAAAACTTTTTAAAATGCAGATGATTCCCGTTTTTGTAACTTCTTCCTCTTTCTCTCCTCTATACCTTTCCTACTTTTTTCTCTTTTCCTTTTGTGCTGTCTTCATTGTTTCCCAGAGGAGTACATGAATGGAGTAGCAAAGGGCTGATGTTGGGGACATGCCCCTTGTGCCTCAGTCCAAGGCCTTGATCCTTCTGATGGAGTTGGAAGAGTGGGTGTGTGGCTTGCCTGACAAGAAAGACGTACATGGAAGCATTTGTAGTGTGTAAAGCATTAAGAATATATCACTTACAACATCCTCTGTATCTCTTAGTCCCTTTTTTCACTTTTGGCCCCAGCTTTTTGGAACTCTGGTGTTACTTTGCAGTAGTTGTCACCATTGTCAGAATATTTGGAGGCTTTGGTGTCTTGAGCTGTACAGCAGAAGTCTGTTGGTTTTGTTGTCCAGCTTCATTTGACCGTTCTTCTCTTATCAGCGTCCTAATTCCTCTAGAGGAATAACCTGTTTCCTACTCTTTGGCCTAGTCTTCAAATAGAGTCAATAACATTTTAAAGTTCCCAGGTGACCACACAATTATGCCTAGTCTTTAGAGCATTACCTTCCCCTAGACACATTGATTATTCCAGAGGTTAACATGTGATCTAGTAAGAGCCAGTGAGACCTGGAGAAACCTGTGCTCAGACTAAGACCCATTAGCATGCAGCTCCGGAATGGCTGTCAGCCATCTTGTTGCCATAAGGAGTCCGCATGTGAAGCATGTGAATGCTGAGCTGGGGATGACATCATCTGAAATCCTGAGTCCAGGCACAGATAGACGCCTGGATTTTTTTAGTTAAGTGACCCAGTAAATTTCTATTTCTGCTCGAACCATTTATTTTTGTCTCTTACAACCAAAAAGGTCCTAACAAGGTCTGTGTGAGCTAAAGAACTGATGTATCTGCCAGCTGACTATAAGTGACCAAACTTCTTGGCTTATAGTTGTCTGAAATACTGATTTAGCAATTGTCTGCAATACATGAGAGGTTAAACAGACCTTTTCTGAAGGCTTAGCTTTTGAGATTTACAATTGAATTGGAGTAAAATCTAGTGTTTAGCTATTCAAGCTGGCAGCAAAGACAGTTGGTCTGATGCAGCAAGCAATGCCAATGTCAGAATTAATATAATGATTCCATGTCAAAACAATAACAGGGCAAATCACCTGGAGGGGCAATTCAATCACTTCGTCCTTATAGCCACTGGCAAGTGATGCGCTGAGCCACCTGCCTTCCTTTGCTAGGGACAGTTTTGGGTAAAGCTGAGCTGGCAACCAATTTGGGTTTAGAAAATGGCTTTTGGAAATCAGTGCTGTCTTAATGGCAAAAATGCTCTTGTAATGATTTCTTGAAAGGTAATGGGAGCACCGCAAAGCTTTCAGGTGTTGGGGATAAAAAAGATGAAGGCCTTTTGGGAAAGAAGTGGTGAGTTTGGATTAGGAAAGAGGAACTTCTTTTATCTATTTCCTCCTTCAGTTTGAATATTTATTCAAGGTATTCTAAGTGCCAGGCATTGGGTTTTAACTGTGGTCTGTACGACCGCATTTCTGCTCACGTGAAGTCCAGGAGGGAGCAAGACAACAGACACATAACCAAGTGAATCAAGTGATAACAGAACACAGATAAAACTTATATAAAGAGTTCTGAGTGGAAGAGTTAGAGGTAGAGGGATCTGTTCTGAAGGAAGTTCTGCCTGAAGGAGTGACATCAAAGCTTAGGCGAGGAGGAGAGAGCTATGCCAAGACCACGGGACAAGCATCTTAACCAGGGGGATAAAATACATGCAAAGGGTGTGGTCAGATAAGAGTGAGGGACATCCTGTGGCCTGAAAGAAAGCCAGGGTGGCTATAGCACAGTGACAGGAGGGGGGAATTCTGTGGCATGAGATTGCGAGACAGTGGAGGGTGTGATTAGGTATGTGAAGACTATAGAAAGGAGGTTGCATTTCATTCTAATAAAATGGATAGCCATTGGAGGCTTGCAGGTGATTGTTGCTTTTTGCTGCTCTGAGAGGAAATATGTGTAATTTTTGAGGTGGAAAAAAATCAATGATATTGTTGAACAGCTTCGACTTGTAGGTGACATCTCAACTTTGGACGTCTGATTGTTTCCAAATTGCATCTTCAGTGACAGCATAGGGAAAAGACCTTATCCGCATTTGAGTCTAGATTCTGCTACCCATTTCTGTGCAACCTTAGCAAGTTTGTATTCCTCTCTGGACCTCAGTTCCTTACCTGGAAATTACCTGGAATGGATGCTGTATTCATCACTTTTGAAAATGATAGAAACCCAGTGCAAAATGATTTAAGCAGAATGGAATATATTTGTTTATTTATCTGAACAATCCAAGGACAATAGCTCCAGAAATGCTTGGATCCAGGAACTTAGATGAAATCACCAGGAATCTGATTCTCCATCTCTTGTCTCCATACTGGCTTTACTCTCTAGGAGGTCTTTTCTATGGATAATGCCCAGTAGTTCCAGGCTAACATCATTTGTTACCCAATTTGTTACCATCATTTGTAGACCCAAAAATCCTTATGCCAGAGGATATTTTTCTCCTAAACTGTGTTGTCAAAATGTCATGATGGCGTCCTGACTTGGGGGCATGAGTCTGTGGCTGAATTGTCCCTAAGATGTGGGAAATAAGATCTTGGTTGAAGCCTGGATCGTGTGCCCACCTCTGTAGTCATGGTGAACCCCCATGAACCTAGAGCAGGGGAGGGGTGATTATTCACGTGAAAATAGAAGAAGAGGGAATAGTTTTTAGGTAAGCAAACAAGACACATTCATGAATGCTTTTTTTTTTTTTTTTTTTTTTGGCTTGAACAATTCCAAGAATCGTGCAGTGGAGAATCAATACTTTGCATGCTCATTCTAGTTGAAATTAGCCATTGTTTCCACAAGAAACCTCTACTTTGGCCTTAAATGCCAGGACTGCATGCTTATATTCTGTGAATTTTGTAGTTTCCAGTTCACTTCTTCAGTATGTGCTCTTTGTCTCCAAACTCAGCGCACACCTAGACTACCTGCTATAATTCTTTTTCATGATTTGTAGAAATTTC
The DNA here is from genome assembly GCF_922984935.1 of Meles meles. Classification (NCBI taxonomy): domain Eukaryota; kingdom Metazoa; phylum Chordata; class Mammalia; order Carnivora; family Mustelidae; genus Meles; species Meles meles. Next base: position 100,830,655 of record NC_060068.1, read on the forward strand.
AGAAGAGTTTGTTTTAGTGTACTCATCAACTTGCTGACTGTGCAAATATGCAGAGCCAGAATTTGCTTCCTCATTTATGTTGTTCATATTGAATTGTTAACTGGCTAGAAAAATTACTTACTGGCTTATTGTTCAGCATTATTCTGGAGTTACTTGGTTTTTTTTTTTTTTTTTTTTAATTTTTTTTTTTTTTTTTTTTTTGCCAGAAAGAGAGATCACAAGTAGACAGAGAGGCAGGCAGAGAGGCAGGCAGAGAGAGAGAGAGGGAAACAGGCTCACCGCTGAGCAGAGAGCCCGATGTGGGGCTCGATCCCAGGACCCTGAGATCATGACCTGGGCCGAAGGCAGCGGCTTAACCCACTGAGCCACCCAGGCGCCCCTGGAGTTACTTGGTTTTAACAGAACACGGAAAATGCTTAAAAAATCACCATTTAGTCTTCCTTCAAATTTTTGAGGGGAAACGTTCACATTCCTAACTTCTAAAAGTGTTCTCATTTCTATTCTTTTAAAATTATCTTTATTCTTTGCCTAATAAAGAGTTCAAATTAAAAAAATCACCATTTACCCCACCGTATTATTTTCCCATGGAGAACATGAAGAGACAGCTGTTGAACATAACCCATCTTTCTCCTCAAAGTATCTCCATAATTCCTGTCTATATTGCTACCTTGCATCTTGTTATTTGTATACACTCCAATGCACCATATCGTTAAGTTCTTGATTTTCCATGAAGTATCGGCATCTTCTAATCTGCCTTTCTGATTCCCTTTAGTAGAAAACACCTTTTGCCATTAAATTCTGGTCCACTTTAATTACTTTAAGTGCATAATTTTTTTTCTTTTTAATTTTTATTAATTTTTTATTTCTTATTTTTTAATGTCTTTTCAGTGTTCCAGAATTCATTGTTAATGCACCACACCCAGTGGTCCATGCAATACATGCCCTCCGTAATACCTACCACCAGGCTCACCCAACCACCCACTCCCCTCTCCTCCAAAACCCTCAGTTTGATTCTCAGAGTCCACAGTCTCCATGGTTCGACTCCCCCTCCAATTTCCCCCAACTCACTTCTCCTGTCCATCTCCCAATGTCCTCCATGGACATCTCCCAATGTCCGTATTTCTTATGCTCCACAAATAAGTGAAACCATATGATAATTGATTCTCTCTGCTTGACTTATTTCACTCAGCATAATCTCTTCCAGTCCCATCCATGTTGATAAAAAGTTGGGTATTCATCCTTTCTGATGGAGGTATATACTCCATTGTAGATATGGACCATATCTTCTTTATCCATTCATCTGTTGAAGGGCATCTTGTTTCGTTCCGCAGTTTGGCAACTATGGCCATTGCTGCTATGAATATTAGCCTTCTTTTCACTACATCAGTATCTTTGGGGTAAATACCCAGTAGTAAATGCATGAATTTTTAAAATGAGCTATAATTCTTATGTTTTGCCCTTTCAAAGTATACAATTCATCTGTTTTTAATATATTTGCGAAGTTATACAACTATTAGCATTGTCTAATTCCAGAACATGTTCATTACCGGAAAAAGAAAACCTATACTAATTAGCAGTCACTCCTCATTCACCCCTCAGAAATGCAGGACTTCTGTCTCTGGAGTTAGCTCCTTGAGGGCAATGGCAGAGACCTATCCTTTTTGTGTGTGTTTCTTTCAGAAGCCTAGCCCATTTCTGGGGCCATAGGAGGCATTAATAGAAATGTATTGAATTGATAACTCATTATGTTGATTGCTGTTTCAATTCAAGGAGAGAGTAAGAGGCCATGTCCTATATGCAGAGAATACTGAGCAAGGAATCCGTTACAGTTGTTCTTTCTGCTCTGTCACCAGCTGTGCCCTTAGGTAACTCTCGTCCATTCCTCAGGCATGATTTTGCTCCTCTGTAAACGAGGGGCATAGACTCCGTGATTTCTGTGATGCCTTCCAGTCCAGACTGACACCAGGCAGTGCTAATTTTGAAATCAAGATTGACTGCCGGCATAAGCAGTTTGTTGAATGGAAACAGCAGGATTTCTCTCCATTTTCATTGGGGTCCTAGAGAATAGGTGAGGCAAGAGAGCTCCGTTCTGGGGACTGTGTTTGGGAATGCCCTGTGGTCTGCTCCATCATGTCTGCACTGGTCCCGGTTGGACCAGGAAGGAATGCACCAGGAAAAGGGAGCGTGTGTTCTTGGTCCAGGTCTCACTCTTAGCCTTTTTGTGGGGCAGTTTACATCTCTTTGCATTCAGAGGCTTCTCCCTGGAAATGATGAGCCAAAATGTGGAAGTAAAAAAAAGACACGGAAAGACAAAAATACACAAATTTTACACCATACTTTATTCCTAATTTGAAGTCTGAGCATCTTTCCATTTCCACCTAAGGAACACTTGTGGCCATTACACTTTTTATCATCCTTTAGCTCACCAAGGATCTAGTGTCTTCGAAAACATCTTACCAAAAAAAAAAAAAAAAAAGTAAATCAATCCTATTTTTCATGTTTCCCAAATGAGTGGTTTAACGTCATGGAAATGAGATCAGAATGGTAAACAGACAGCTGTTCTGTATTTCTCCTTCCAGGGAGATGAAGGTCAAAGACACCTTCCTTCTGCGTAACAGATCCCTCCCAAATGGGTTGTAAACAAGAGTGCAGTGCAGCTCCTGCTTCACTGGGAAAGAATAAAGGCATTTTGGAACAGCCTTTAGAGGTGTTGAACATACATATCTTTGATTCTGTTTTCTCATCTTTTTGTGGTGTCTTTCTTTCACAACATGAAGCCATTGATTGAATGAAGTTAGAATAACTTTTGACATAGCTAACCAAAATAGATAGCAAAGGGACTGGTTGCTAAGCACAGCTCTGCTGGGTTCCCTGGCTGACAGCCTGTATTAGCATGCAAGGCTTTGCAGAAGCAAATCTGTAGTTATTGGCGGCTGGTTGTTTAAAGCTGCTACTGCCTCTCAGGTAATAGTGATCAGAAGCACATATAATATGAAAAGGGAACTACTGAAATTACATGCCTCCTTAACAGGATATAAGCTACTTGAGGGAATGACTTATTCAGGCATATATTCAACCAGCATTATTCCATATGAACTATTGTGTATCTGGTAGATTTTAGGGATGTGATTATGAAGCTGTAGTTTGTTTTTCCTGGGACTCAAACTTGAGGTGAGGGAGAAGGTGAGAGAAAGAAACAGGTGCAATGGGACAAGACTTACTACAGTATCAGTGTCTTCAGTATTTTTTCTCTTCCTGTTCGGTAAAGAGGTTTTTTACTTTATTTTGCCAATGAAAAAATATTAGCTATTCCCCACTGCCCTTTTCCTCTGAGAGGTGTCTTGAACTGATGGCCTGTTTTTTGGGGGGGTTGGTGATGGAGAGCTGGGAAACAGAGAAGAAATAAGCAAAAATGGGAGAAGGGGGTTGGGCTGGGAAAGACAAGAGGTGCTCATGCTGGGCACCAATGCTAGAGCAGAAGGAGTTGGCCTAAAAATGTGGGGGAGAAGGAAAAGCAGGTCAGAAGCCATGGAATGAGCCAGGCTGCGAATGGAAAGCTTTTAAAATGCATTGCTGTGGGTTTTCTTGCTTCTTTATTGTTTCTAGGAAAAATAATTCTGTTATTAATCAAAGTTTTAACTGTTTGTTACAAATTCAGACAGTAGCAAAAATGATCCAACGGTAAGTAAAAGCTGCTTGTCGCCCTACCCTATTACCTCACACCATATGCCACTGCCCTGGTTCAAGAAGTAACCGTCTTAAAATGAGTGTTTTTGCAGATCAGATGCATATATAAATATTAATACACATGTACACATATATATATACACACACGACCCATTGTAGATAAAAGAGACTATATCATGTGTTTTTGATATTTTCCAACTTTTAAAATGTACTATTATAGCATATGTTCAGGTCAGTAGACCTATATCTTTCTCATTTTAAAAAATTAGGCCTATGGCATTTTATTTCATGGAGATACTCAAATTTGGAAAACGATTTCTCTAATTGTTGGATATTCATTACAGTATTTCCAGATTTTTTTTTTCCCCAGAGTGTCTTTTAACCCATGTCTTTCCATGTTTGTGTAAACGTTTTTGGGAAGAGATTCTTAGAAGTTCTTTTGCTGGATCATAAAGAAAGTACATTAATTTTTTTCATAAACTTTGCCAAATTGTAATCTAAAAATGTGTCACATTACCATATAGAGTGTTTAAAAATGCATATATTTAACGTCTTCATTAGCTCCCTCTTTTGAGGCAAGATCTTCAGTGTTATTTATGAATATGCCTCAAAATAATCAAAATGTTTTTCTTTTCTTCTCTCTCTCTCTTAAAGATAGGCACAATAGTCTTAGAGAGCCAGCGTTTCTGCTATGTAGAAGAGCAATCCTTATGGGTATGCTCCAAGTCATGTCTTGAATGTGGAAGTGTTAAAGCTTTTGACTTTTTTTTTTTAAAGCCCGCTCTAAAGCTGCTGGGAGGATTCTGAGTGGCATAGAAGTTGAGTTCCCTTTAGCTGTCAGCATATCTTAGAGCAAAACATACCTACAGCTACCAATTGCACTCAACAGCCTTCACTGGGGGATTTTCAGTCTTCCCACAGGGGATGTGAAGCTTAGAAAGAAGGGTCTCCAAGTACCTGGGTGTATCTGTCAAGTCCGTGGTAATGGACCATGTGGTCCCTAGGTGTGATAACAAGAGCGACGACAAAGTTCTGTATTCGCCCTTCTTCAGTATGAGGTATTAGATCTGCAGAATAGCTTCGATTAATTATTGAGTGCATACATTCGTTCTATACATTACCTTTTTTAACCTTCAAATGACTGTATGAGCTAAGTGTTAATATTCCCGTTAAGAGCAGAAAGTAAGGGCCAGAGAGTTTACGAAAGAGCCACAGAGCTTGGTTGTGGCAGAGCCAGTATTTGGAAGTATATTCATCTGATGGCAAATACCATATTGTTAACCACTATGGCTTGCCACTCCTTAAGCCATGTGGCATTGAATAATGTCATTTTTAAAAATCTGTTTAGGGACATCTGATATCTTTTGATAAGGTACTTTCTTCCTCTTATTTTGATCCTTGCTAATTTATCCTTTTTATGGTCCATGTTGTAGCTAAGATGAGAAGAGGCCAACTCATTAGCATTTTGGTCCTCATCTCATAAAGAACTAGTACACTATTGTGTTTGAAGGTATAGACTCAGCTTCTCTGGGTTCAGACTCCGGTGCTGCCACGTACTAATTGTTGACTTTGGGCACATTACTGAGGGTCAGGTTTCTCATTTGTAAAATTGATATAAGAAGTTTGCTTACCTCATTGGATTATTTTGAGAATGAAAATGAAGTAATGTGTCAAAGCGTTTAGAAGGCTACCTGGCAAATACCAAGTATAAATTAAGAACGTCGTATGGCCGTCATTCATTACCAAGTTGACACTCACATGGCTAGTCCTTTCTACAGTTTCTCCTCTTGTTTCATTAGTACCATCTTTTCCTGGTGCTTTCTGGCCCTTGGACAAACCAGTTCATCTACTTTGTGGTTACTCAATTATTGATATCCTCGTCTGGAGTGTTTCTCTCAGATGGAAGTTTCCTAATTTCTGTTTTGGTTCCTGATCCATAGTTCTTGTTCTCCTATTTCAACTTCAATTAACTAATGATTTTGGCCTACTATCTAACCAAGCCCCAGATAGCCAAATGCTCTGTTGTCTCGACCTGCCTTAAATCAGTGTTTTTCATAATCATGCCTGAATACTGCAACTTCTTCTTTCCCCATCTGGTCCCCAGCTTGGGCAAACCTGTATTTGCCATTTAAAAATATGAATTCTCATGCACTGTTTCTGATTTATCCCTTGCTTTTTTCAGGTTTTCAGCCTTTATTCAGTAAGTATTTCAGAGACCTCACTGTGTATCAGGCACAGTGTGAAGTACTGGGTATAAAGTGTGAACATCCCAAACACAGGGCTTTCAGTGTGGTTGATAATTATTAGAATGTCAAATAGTCACACAAATTTCAAGTTGCAACTATGGTCACTATTATAAAGGTGAACCATATGGTGTCAGGAGACTGCATGCCAGGGGTATTTGACCTTGTCAGGGAGATCTGAAAAGGCTTTGCTGGGGGAATGATGCCCGAGATGAGGTCCAGAAGATGGTTGGGACTTAATTAGGCAAGTTAGGAGAGTTGTGTGGGCTGGGAGAAAAGCTGTGGTGAAAGGGATCATGGTAAGTGCTCGTGACTGAAAGAAGGCCAGTGAGGCTCAAATATAGAATTCCTGTTCCTTCCATAGGAAGATAAATTGCAAGATGAGATGAGGTTAGGTGAGACCACTCTGGGACTTATAGGCTATGCTAAAGATTTTGGTCTTGATATCAAGTGCAATGGGAAGCCATTAGATGGTGGTAAGCATGGCAGTGGGGCAGTAGGGACATGATCAGGTTGACCTTTTGCTCAGTTCCATCTGGATGGGACAGAATGGATAATGGGTAGACCACTTAGAATATGGCTGAGTAGGCAGTGTTGATAGCCTTGACCAGGACAGCAGTTGTAGAGAGAAAGAAACATGGTATTAGAGAGAGTAGAGGTGAAATTAGCAATTTTGGCGAAAGAGATATGATAGATAAGGGAAAGAGATGATCTCAAGTTTCCTGGCATGCACAACTGCTTGGAGAGTGACTATCTTCACTGCAGTGGGAGAAGAATGAAATTGAATTGCTTGAATTTACTCAGTGATAAATTATATGCTCTAGGTAAAGCCTATAATCTCTGGGAGTAGAAACTTACTCATACTAGCTCGAATAAAAAGTTTTTATGTAAAGATACAGGGAATAACATGGAAGCTGGAGCAGCATGGCTTTAGGGAAACTGGATGGTTTTCTGGAACTAAGATCTCTTTGGCTCTCAAGGCCCATTTATCTCTGCTTCTCTCTGAGACTCCTCCAGTCTTCTCTTTTTCTTGAATAGACATTTATGCAGTCTGTCTTTGCATATGGCCCCAAAACTGAATCCTAATTGATCGCTGCTAACGTTCATCCCTCATAGCCTACAGTTTCTGTATCTTACTTAAAATTCGTGATAGAATGAGAGAGTAGGAGTAGACAGAACTGGTGGTCAATTGTCCAGTGTGGCGTCCCTGTTCTAACCATCAGGGCTGTATTAGATCTACTGCTGCCCCAACTCTAGGGCTTGTGAACAGGGAACACAGCGGTACATAAGTCTAGCGAAACTCCTTCAGGGCAGGGGAAATGTTATGGTCTTTGGCATTTTTCAGAGTGAATAACAAACAAGTGGTGTCTTGTAGATACTCAACAAATATTGTCCTTGTTGAGTCAATGGAGATTTTTGAATATTTTTGAAATGTCAAGATGCATCAGAATCTGCTGTGGCATTTTTTAAAAATTCAGAGTTCATGGTCTACTTTCATGGGAACAGATCAGAAGGTCTGAAGAGGGCCCCAGGTGGTACAAGGACCATGCTTTGTTGGACACTGTTCTAAAGTGTTGCTGGATCTTACCCAGGAATCATTGTTGTGAATTTTGGGCATGGAGCTCTTTTTGGATCTCAAACCTCTCTTTTTCCATTTATGTAATGGGCCAAATATTTATCTCTTTCTTATATTCAAAGTGAATTTGAAGGCTAATAAAATAACTTTGGAAATAAGCTTTGACCTTTCTTTCCTAGTGCCATAAATATGGAAGATGGTGTTAATATGTATCTGGACAGCTTCTGTATTGATTGAACATCAAATTAATCTTCACTACTCACTACTTCCTGATGATGACCCCAAAATGAATAGGACCTTATCAGTGTTTTACTGTCAGCTTTCAGGAACCGTAAATGTAACTCTTAAATCATTGCTACTTACTCAGAGGAAAGTTCTTACAGAGGGACTAGAGGAAAATTCTTGGAAAGTTGAACAGAATGCTATTTGAAACTGCCTGGTTTTTCAAAAACTACCTATTCTGATTGTAAAATATCCATTTTGAGGACTGCCGGCCAGCAAGACAGCCTCATTACATGCACTGTTTAGTTACAACAGAGTCTGACTCTGAGGTCAGAGACTCTGAGAGTGGGGAAAACCAGGGAGAGTTGCCAACCAGCTCCCTGAAACAGGGGGCCTTCAAAATGGTTCCACGCCCCTTTTCCCACCTTTCTTTTTGCCCTCCGCTATTGCTGCCTGGTTCTGCTTCTATCCCTTCTCTGAAACTTCTACCTATAGGGTTCCTGTTTGCCAAGTGCGGTGATGTCTTTTGAATTGTTATTAAGTGCTACCTCTCTGTACCCTTTATTTCTGCAGACTGCTCCTGGAAGCTCTCTTCCCCTTGCTTTTGAGATCTCTACTCAGTTCTTTCTCAACCTCTACCACACTAGTGGTTACTGCAAAGTAACGTTGGCTGGTTCTTCCTCCTTTTTGCTTTAGCGTTTTTCACGGTTTTAGCCTTGTTTTTGGTCAGGCCCATCGTGTGCCTTTCTTTAGCTGGAATATATTTGTACTTGATTTTCATGTATCTACCTCCTGCCTGGAATCTGTGTTCAAGTGAGGGTTCCAATAACTTCTATGATTTTTCCATGTGTGTAGTCTATAGACTGCTCACATTTAGCAGGTCCCAAACTTGAGCTTTTTCTTTTCTCTCCCAAACCTATTTCTTCTTTTTAAAATCTTTATTTTAACAGGCATCCACCAGACACTTTGCAATCATCTTTGATCCCTTGTGAATTTGTGTCACTTTTCCTCCATCCCTCCTGCTACTGGCCTAGTTGAGGCCTTCATGCCTTTATCATCTCTTGTAAGGGCTGTTGTCATATCCTACTTTCTTTGCTTTTAATCTCTTCTCACACCAGAGCAAGAGTCCTACTACTCTTCCAAAATATAGCCTTGTTTGTGTCTAGGTAAAATCTTTAATGTTTGGTGTATATTGGCTCTGTTACAGAAATCCAATTATTTGATAGAGCTTATAAGGTTTTTCACAGTCTGGCACCCGTCTGCCTTTCCAGGTTCATTAGTTCTCTCTCCTATTATTTTTTGAGTGGTAGAACTTTTTCATGTAATCCCACTTTAATGTCAACAAGGTATTATTTATTTGTCTTATATTAGGAAAGTGGTACCACGGGAAGTAACTTGTCCAAGACTCCTTAAGTAGCAAAGAACAAAGAGCCAGGTTGGAGCCAAGCTTTGCACCCTACTACTCTATCTGAAACCACACTGAACACTTACATGTGAATGTGCTTTCTTTCTGCTGCCTCTTCAGCCTGTGTTGTCCAGCTCCTTGTCTTCCTTGTGGAAATCCTCTGTGTATTGCAAGGTCTTGCTTCAAAGGCTATATTTTAGTATATGTGCTGCCGAAGCGAGCACGCTTCAAAGGCTATAAAGCTTATCAGGTTTCCGGTATCACAGTAGAGTCAATAGCTCCTTATTTTGAGTTCTTTTGACATCGTGTGTATTTTTTAATTATTATACTAGTATATCACTTTGTATAAGTGATATGTGTCTGCTAAATTCGAGTGAACTACGATGACACAGTGTTTCAGTCATTCTTAAGTTCCCAATGTCTAGCACATAGTCAGTCTTCAGGAAATATATTCAGAATGTAGAGGGAGGAGTATTTTTATAATCCATTAATTTATTATTGTCAAATCTAAACACTTCTAATTAAAATAGCTTTGGTTGTCAACATAGAAGCATCATAGCTTCTTAGTATGCTGCTCAAAGTTTATTAACCATGTGCTCTGAGCAGGCATTTTCAAGAACATTAAGTAAGACTACCTAGAAAGTTATTTCCAATTGAAGTGCCCAGGAGCCTTGATAGAGTCAATTGCCAGAAAGAGTCACCTGTACTGATGAGACACGTCTCTGTTATAAACAACAGAAAACCTGAGGCATTTATTGCCTTATGTTACAGAAAAGAATAGTGGCAGGATGAGGCTTGTTTTACCAAGCTTCTCCTCTTGTGGCTCTAAGGTTACATACCTGCTCATACATTTTAGGAGAAAGGAGTATGTTTCTTTCCCAATTGATCAACATGATTCAGTTTGTTTGTATCATTTTAGGTCACGCCTATCCCTGATAGTGAGCTGTAGTGGAGGAATGTGATTCCTCCACATGACTCACGTAGGCTTATACCACACCTCATCCTCAAGTCTGGAGTGGTACCAGCTATTGTCAGGCAAATGGGCTGTAAGGGCAAAGGGTGGATACTTAAAGAAAAGCCTGAATGCTGGACAGCCAAAACCAGTAAAATGACCTCCAAATACTACTAAGAAAATGGATCAAAAAGGGAAAATGTGTTCTTGAGGTGATTGCCGTGCTTTCCACAGATGACTCACAACTCAGTCCTGCTTCTATGGAGGAGTAAGACCCAGCATCTAATGGATCACTTTTCTATATCATTCTGATATTTGAAAAGGGAGATGTACTGGATATTGTCTGCTCTTTGCCATGGAGGATGACCTTCCTCTGTGGTCAGCTTCAGTAAGCTATCCAGATTAGGATTGGTTTGGCAATGGGGAGACCAGAAGGCAGGAGGAGGGTGAGACTGGGGAATTTATTCCTTTGGCTCCCTCCCTGCTGGGCTGTGGGTTGGCTGTATCCCTGCTTCTGTCAAGCAGGCCTCTCTACATACCTACTCTCTCCGGATCCTACTCTCTCCGGATTCTAAATCATTCTTTGCCTTTCTTGGTCTTTATTCTGTTGCTATTCTGGGGGTTCTGCACTGTCGATTTGTCTAAACTCTGCCTACACCTTTGTAAAGATTCTTTTTATTAAACTTGTCTCAGATTACCCAGTTGGAGGATGCCATCTGTTTTCTGCCAAGACCCTCACTGATACAGTGGGTAATCATCTCTCTCCTAGCATATTTTCAATCACGGCAGTAACACTTTTCCAAAATAGAACTATCATGATATCAGCCAAAGGTAAATTTTCTTTAATTGGACAAAAACAGCTTCCCCAGTCGATTTTGATCATTTGTGCTTCAGTCACCCAGTTAAGGGATTTGCAGCCTGAGGACAAAAGCATGGGCCAGGAGGGGTGTAGAGTTTTTATAGCAGCTGTTAAGGAGGTGCCTCCTTTCAGTTTGCATGTTCATTTGCAAATTGGACAAGATTCCTCTTGACTCATCGAGCTACAAATTATAAATAAAAATGCAAATTTTAGTTTAGTATTTTAGTGTTTCACAATGGTTTTAGCAGGAGTATTTATTCTCAGTAGTTATTAGTACAGTTTTGAAGTACTAAAGGAAGAATATTAGTATAATTGGACAGTCATGACTGGTATTTACCACTCAGATTACTGATGGAAACTTCCATCTCTATGCAACTTCACGTAAGTGGCAACCACAAGGACAGATTACTGAAAAGCATATTGACATTCTCATAAGAATAGTGAACATTTTACCTCTTTTATTCTAGGATTCAGGTCTTTGGTCATGATTCTAGAACTGAAGACACTGATGGTTGGTTGAGGCCATTTTGATAGAGTGCTGAGTAAATTCATTTTGGTTCTTTGGTTTGCCAGTTTCTCTTTTGGATATATTTCTCATCTCATTAAAGCTTGTAAGGGTGATTGTGTTAATATCTTAAATTTCTTTAGAGGGGAAACTTGAATTTTTGAATCCTTGATAATAATTTGTAAAATAGATTCTTGGATCTCATTTTTTGACTGGTTTCATAGATCCTGGTAAGTCCCAGTCCTCATCTTTTTTTCACTCTTGCCTTTGCTCATTATGTTCTAGACACAAAGGCTCTCCTGTTCCTCAGTCATTAAAGTTGTTCCTTTCCTAGAGTCTTACAGTGATATCAGTGTAGCCTCATGTTAAACTGTTATCACTAATTCAAATATACACCACAAGGTTCACGTGAGTCCCTTCTGCCTTTCCCTATTGGTACTCCTTCTTCACCATGGGAAATGTGGCTTCCATTATCCTTAAGACATTTACTTAGTGCTTAATCCTCCAAATCATAGGCAAACTCCTCCCCCTTTGGTGTGCTATCCCATTTGGAATCCTTTCCCAATCCTCTTGAACCCTGTGGTGGGGCTTTTTGCTGAACTAGAAAAGAGAGAAGGAAGGAAACAACTTTATCTTTTAAAACGAGGTTATAAAAATTACCTAATTTTAGGATAGGTTTTAGGATTTAGCAATGAAGTGCTTTATACTTTAACTGCAAAGTAATATTCAGCGCTTATTTGTGTTCTGACATTTAATATAATATTCACTGAATAAAGAGCCTGAAACTAGTAATGAAAAATCCCTCTGGTATCTAGTCCTCAATATACTACTGGCTCACTAAAAGTTTGAGCAACTACTTAGTTAATGAATTATTAATTCAAAAAATAGAACTTTGACACCTCTTATGTTTCAGAAACATCCTAAGAGTGAAAAGCTATAAGCATTAGCAAGATAGACTTGGTCTCTGATGTCATAACACTTGTGGCCTGGCTGAGAAGACAAACAACTAACAAGCAATACCAATAAAGTAGGGCAAGTGCCTCGTCACAGTTTCAGAGAAAGGTTTCAGGATACATTACAGGAATGCAGAACTGTATCTGAGAGAGACGTCAGGAAGGTCTCCTAGAGATGACAGTTAAGCTGCAACCTCACCGTGAGTAGGAGTCAGTGCTTGAAGACAAGGGGGAGGAGTATTTTGGGCAGAAGAAGCACAATGTGGGAAGGTGAGAGGGAGCGTGGAATTACATGAAGTACAATGTGATTTCTGCAAAAAGAATGGGGGACATGGAAGAGATGTAGTTGAAGAAGTCATCAGGGGTCTTGTGAGTCTGTTATGGACCATAGGCTTTATTGAGAGTGCAATGAAAAATTACCAAAGAATATAATGGGGAGTGATACACTTCGTGCTTGAGAAGCATTGCTCTGGCTTACTGACTGAGGAGGGCATACAGGTTGGGACAGGAGGCAAGATGGAGGGTGGGGCAAGACATTGGATACAAGCACTGTCATCCAACAGGGAGATGGTGAAGCCATGGCTTGGGTAGAGACCATGGGGATAGATAGAAATGGTTATCCATGAGAGATGTTGAGAGGTGGACCTAAGAGACATGATGCTTTCCCATCTCCGGTATTAAGAAATGCTCTTCCCTGAAATAGGGAATGTGGGAAGAAGAGTAGGCTGAGGTTGGAAGGATGATGAAGGAGAGAAGTTTGTTCTCCCAGCTGTAAAATAAGAGGGTTTGATCTACAGCAATGCAATTGTATGATTATCTTATTTTTGTCTTCATGTGACAAAAGACAGAGCAATTTTAGAGCTGTAGAGAGATTCTCTATTTCCCCTTTCTTCTTGCTGTTCAGGCATCTAACCAATCTAGCCTTTAGTTACCAATTAAGCACAGAAAACAGAAAATGTTTGTATTGCTTAGTATTTACATTGAAACAAAAGAAAGGGAGTGGGGAGCTGGCATAAGCTGGTAAATATGTTAGCTTTCATAAGCATGAAATAACACAAGATTTATCCTTCCACACTTTATAACTTGGGTGATTTTAGATCTTCTGTGGCCAGGCTGACTTTATTGTCCTATAATTCTCAATTCTGTGATTTGCGTTTTCTCTTAGCTTGAGCAACTCTCCCGATTGCTTATGACTTTACAGTTGCTACGGGGAGTCGTTATACACAGATGGCTTTTAGGAGGGGAGTCAATTTGGTAGGCATTTTCCTTGATTACGATGCCTTTTCTCTGCACTGATTGTTATAAGAGTGAAGATTCTTGCATGTCAAATGGTGAAAATGTTTCCAGGGTCTCAAAAAAGGAAGGAACATTACATTTGGCAGATGATCTCTGTATGACTATACTCTGATGAAAAGGCCGCCTGGTTCCTTTAATTTATTCAGATAAATTTTTATAAGCAGTGATAAAACCAAACCAACATGAGGTACCACAGGGAAAAGACTGAGCAGAATTTGCAGTAGAGAGTAGATATTGATTTGAGCATATAATTACAGCCACCTTGTTATATGGTCTCATTTCCATCTCTTGCAACCTTGCAAATAAGTACAAAAATCTTATCAGACATACCCTGTACCATTTTTTTTTCTTTAAAGTTCAGGCAACTATCCTTTCAGAGAAAGAAAGAAATATTTTTTCTTCTTGAAGGCAATATTATTTCTTTACTTATGTTCCTTGTAAATCATCTTTCTATTGCACAGTTGATGAAAGTTTATTATACAAATACCAGAAAATAGAATCCTGTGTTTTCCACCTGAGTTTGTCTTAGTCTGAGGAAAGGCTTGATTTTTATGAATGGTCTTTGTGAGTCCAGAACTACAGGAGATGGAAAGGACATAATTTTTTAGCCTAATTGTTTTATATTCAGATATTTGTGTGATCTATAACAGAAAAGCCATGTCACTCTCCCCATGTACACCTTTCCATGAGACTTCAGAGAACAAAGTTAGGTCATCATGGGTGGCTTCTCCAGTTTTCTTATCAGTTGTCTGAAGTATACTTTGCTAAGCAAATGTTGAGAACCCAGAGAAGTTCAAAAGACATTCTTAATCAAAGAAATCTTCCTGATACCTAATAAGAACTTACCAATGATAGAGCACTTACTATGTGCCAAACATATTCCTAGGTATTTCACATGTATTTTATTTAATCCATAAGGAAATCCCTTGAGGTAAGTATTACTCCTTTGAAAAGAGAAAAAGGAAGTTTAGGTATGGGGAGATGAACTTGTTCCAGATCACAACGCTTGTCCTCTCAACTGTGAGGCTGGGTTCTTTATCATCTCCCCTCTCCTTGGTGTTACTTGTCTCTCCATCATGAGCATGAGTCCATCTCCTCTGAATTAGAGTAGGCATTTCCTCAGATTTCAGTGAGAAATAGCTCAGATGAAAAGGTGTCTACTGCCCAACATATGGAAATCTCCACGGAGAACCTGTGGTTGAGGGAATTGTGGTGGCAGGGAAGGAGATGAAGTACTCCATCTCTCGACCTGAAGCTGAGCCAGCTTAAAGATCTGAGTCTAGAGGAGACCATTTTTGTCTCTCTGGCCAGACTCTGTGGTCTGGCAGGCTAATCTGTCCCTTCCACTTGCCTTCTCTTTCCTCTTGCTCCCCACTGCTATTCTCCTTCAAGTTCGTGAATTTCCATGTGGTTGTGCCATATTTCCCTCTTCCCAAGTCTGTGTCTTGGAAGGGGACACATAAAACTTTTCATCTCCACATTGCTATACATGATGGCCTTCTTGCAAACATTGTTTAAATCCTGGAGATCCTATTTACTCACCTGTGGTTTAATTTTTTGTCTTCTCTGATGAATGACTTTGTTTTTACATCTGTTAAAGATACTGAGTGTTAAAATGATTGTGCTCAGTCTATCCTCTGTTTCCTAGTTAGTTTCTTGTAGAAATCATTTTTTTTCCTCTTGCTCCTTTGTTGCTTCCTCGATATCATGGTAACATATAATAATTGCAAAATGCCTGGAAAATTGATAGTATGATGGAAGTAATGTCATGTACTTATACACATTTTAATATTTAATTTTTTTTGAACTCCTTTCCCTTTTCTTTTAATCTGAAGTAGTGCTATTTCCCATTTATATACAGGGAAAAAGAGTCTGAATGAGATTGTGAGACACAGGACATTTTATTCCTACCTCCCCATCTGTTTCTCACATAAACCTTCTTGTGGTTACACCTGCTTTGTTGTTTTATGAGTATTTATATGGATGTTTTTTCTTTATTTTCACATTTAGTTTAAAACCCATTTGGTCAGCTGACCCTCATTTCCTTCCTTTGCAAGTCAACGTAGTTTCCCTTGCTCGACCTGTCACAGTTTTTTAAAACCCTATGAGAGATTGTATATGGATGTCCTTTGCCATATGAGCCTTAGGAATATAAGATGTTAATATATCATTTTATTCCCCCTTGCCCTCTCTGGTCCTATGCCATATGTATGGTGGTATTTTTCTAGTCATAGAGCACGACCTGAGGGAACTGGTTAAGCATTCAGATTCCTGGGTTCTGTCCTCAGGGGTTCTGAATCAGTAAGTAAGGTGAGGCCCAAGAATGTGCGTGTTTAACAAAAATCACAGGTAATTCTGGCCCAAGAGATCTGTGTGTTATATTTTGGGAAACACTGTTTTAATGGATTCTGTTTCATAAATGAACAACTTCCCTAGGATCTTAACTCCAGATGTCTTTATATACAAACCAGCTATGGTATTTGATACTTCTCTGTGCAGGAGTAACCGTGAATAACTTTAAGGAACAGAGAAACCACCAAATGCATAACACAAAAGTTATTTTTCATGGCAATGAAGTTTGGTCTCCTCTTATGAAAACCTCCAGTCTGGAGGAAGATGCTCTTTCAGGTGTGAGTGAGGAGTGTGGAGCAGCGCCTGACATTCAGACCCTGCCGGCCTGCGTGAGCGAAAGCACGTGGCGCAGGTGGGGGTCTTGGTTCAGTTTCTAACGCTGGCTGTGCGACCTTGGCCTCGTCTCTGCACCTCTTTGAGTCTGTTTTCTTAGCTGTTGAACGGTACTAGATCACTGTTTGTTAGATTCTCCTGCCAAAATAGAGCAGAGGAATGTTTGCAGGTCCGCAAAGAATTTTGACTGCAGCGGCAACTAATCCACTACTGGATAAAAATCTTTGAAGCATTGTGTCTTACTTTAAAAAGTAAGATTTTTTCTCCCCCCCCCCCCGCTTTCTACTCCATCATATAGGCAATGCTTACTTCAGTGTAAAAAGAAAGTTTAAAAATAAATACCATTGAGAAAATACCAAACCCCCATGGCTTCACTTCCTGCTGCCTCCCATCCCAGGGATTTCCTAGGCTTGAGTTTGAGAATAGACTAGATGATGCCAAAGATTCCCTCCAGTTCTCTGATCTCATGATTTAAGAAAACTCTAAGCAAATTTGCCATTGAATGCACTGACCTCAATTCCCAAATCGGATGTGCTCTGATGTCTCGGGACTAGGAGAGTGTTCTGAAGGAAAAAAAATACTCACCAAAAAGGTGACTGCGTTTTTTATGTAAACGATCCAATGCTAAATTTATTGACCTTATTCGCAAAGGATTTTGTGTGTGTGTGTGTGATTCTCTAAACTCTCTTTGAGCTCTGTATGAATTCATTGGCCTCAAACTGAACTTGTACTTGCAAATAGATATCAGAGTGTGGGTTTGCAGGAAGAAAATCCAACTTGACATGAACACCTATACTGGAATTTAATGCAACTAAAGTTTGTTGAGGGCACTTTTATCACCCTCATTAAATGTATTGATCTTGCTGTGTCTCAATTCACCTCTCTGTGAACTTGTTGGTCACTAATAATCGCTCCAAATTGGACATTTCTTGACCTCTTTGCTCTTAGAGAGAAGGATGATTTGACAAAAATTCTAAGTAGTTAGAATTCTGTTATCTTCTATAATAAGACGACACAAAGGTTCCACTGTACACCCAGTGAACTTAAAATGAACTCTCTTTAATTTTGTGGGAGCAGAAAAGGTACACATCACCACAGAGGGACATGTTTTATCTTTGAGAAGACAGCTGGTCTGTCAGACACATCCCCAGGGGGTGGCAGTAACCACCTCTGGTCCTAAGCCAGGTCCTGACCACACTCTAGTCTCTAGGAGGGACTCTGTTAAATTGAATTCACAAGCAACTGCTATATAAAATAACAGGATGCAATTTGTTAATTGCTATTAATATAATTTGTAACGGGGTTAAGTATGTATATCTTTTAATTAGTACGTTCCTACCTCACCATCCAAATGGATACGTGAAACCAAATTATTATCTGCAGTTGGCCAGGTGAGCATGTGCTTGGAGTAATAGTTCATTTGCAAGATGGCGATAGTTTACAGGAAGGTAAATTATGACAGTGATGTTTCTTTCTGCTCTGACAGTGGGCTAGCCTCGTGTGCTTAGTGCAGCCTTCCCATCGTGGTAATGGGCGTGAACTTGGTGCACAGGCTGCCTTGGATCAAAAGTCTCACCCTGCAACTTGCTAGCTGTGTGACTTCTGATATTTTTCTTATACTCTGACACTCACCTTGCTCTCCTGTCAAATTTCATTCTACTTCGTTTTGTTCCTTTTGTGGTTTTTGACGCATGGTAGAAGATCCAATCTTCCCTATTTCCTGGTTTTTGGAGTGCATCTCAGTGTCACCCCCTGGAGCCACTCAAACTTCAAATTGAAATTTTACTGCCCTCCCTATTCTCAGAGAGAAAAGTTGACTGTGAGAAAGTTCTTATCTCATAAAAGAACCCGATGACCAGCTTTATGAACTGTTTGACTTCTGGAAAGAAAGTGAAGCTTTAGTGCCTCATGTTTTTCTAGATGGCCTCCAAATGTGACAATTACAGAGAGTCAAGGTTTCATACAGAGAGGTCGTTTGAAGGGGAAAAACCTACCAATTCGAACTCAGTGACTGTTGTCAAGACCTCGTTAACCTCTCCCTGTTTCCCGTGGATTCCACGTGAAGCTGTTGGCACTCCAAATTGAAATTTTACTGGTTACTGTTCTTTCAGAGACAAAGAGTTTGAGGAAGAGATAAAAATTTCACTTGGTTCAGGTTATGTTAGCAGATCACTTTAACTTGAATAAGGCGATAAGTCATTGACAAACAAACAAACAAACCTCCCTAAACACTCAGAAATCAAAGAAACCCCTGCCTGCAATGAATAATACCAAAGGAATAAAGAGCAACAATTTAAAGTGCATAAAAATATTAATTATATTGAATATATTCTATGATAATGAATATATTAATTGATTAACTTTTCTTAGGCCCAGACAGAACACAGTAAACTTTAGGAAGAAAGAAATAGGTTATTAAAATAAATGCCTTTGCAAGAGAATACTGGATCAAGATCTCTTTTGAGAGAAGTAAAAGAAAGCCTGACATAGCACAATTAAAGCTGATACACAAAATCGTTTCATATCTAATTTTGGCAAAGTTTCTCCACAATCAAAACATTACACAGTGCTGAAATAGTTCTCTGACTCACTTTTTGACACACAGAAGTTTTAAAATGGGAACCTTAAAAATAAATAAACAAATAAACAAACAAACAAGACACTTAAGTTATATCACAGCTTATCAGTTGCTCCTTAGTTTCTTATTTTAGAGTCATTGGTGTGGCCTTCAACTGGTAATACAAGGCTAACAAAACCATTACAGTTTGCATTTTGAAAAAAGAACACTATGGCTTTTGTAAAGTAAGAGTTGTGTTTCCATGAAGAACAATTATGCCATCAGGTTTCCTTATGTCAGGCTTGTAAGTGTGTGCTTTATGTTTGAACACGATAATTTTTTTTTTTATGAATTTCACATATATCATGAATGGAAATTTTAAAACTATAAAAATCACATATATCTATAAAAGTGCATCTATGTTTACCCATCTATATATGTTTTCCATTAAAATAAAATAGACGCTGAAATTCTTTTGATAAATACTTGACTAGTATACAATAAATTGTTATAAGTTCTCCTTAAAATGTTAAAATAGATATTTATGTATCTGTACAACAGAAGGAGATTAATTGTGGAAAAATAGAGGTATGCATAATTTTAAAATAAGAAATATATTTCTGAGATTCTTTGTGCTCTGTTCTAGAGAATATTTTTCCTAAATATGAAATAAATATCCTACATGTAAAAAAAAAAATAAATGCCTTTGTTTCCTTAATGCTTTCAATGGGTGTGTATCTAGTAGTTACTAAGTGCTCACACTTTGGTATGGAGCAAATGGTGATACAATGTAAATAAAAATTGAGTTGTTCTCATGGAGAGTGCAGCTTACTTGGGGAGTCAGGGGGTATTCAAATGATTTCAGAAGCAAATGTGAAATTTCAAATGGATCTGTGTTATGAAGGTAGCTATGATACCAAGTGAGCATATAATAGGGATAATTGACCTAAAGAGGAAGGTCACGGAAAACTGTCCCCAAGGAAGTGACAAATGAGTAGAGATGTGAAACATGAGTAGAAAAGAGGCCCACTTGTCAAGAATGAAGGGAGAAAACACTGGAAGGAGCAGAGGGTCCACAGACCAAAATGTGGGCTCAACTTGTTTGGGGCAGGACCGGAGGGGATAGTTTAGGGGCATCAAATAATGACAACTACCTTCAAGGGTAACTACCATTACCCATTTGGTGTGTATCATTCCACACCATTTAAGATACACATATGTCTCATATTGGTATACTGATTTCTAAAATGCAACAAAAATAAAAATGTTTAACTTAATGTTGAATTTGTTCTTATGCAGAAACTCAAGATTTATCTCATTTTCCTATACGTAAATATATCAAAGTATAATTTAAAAATTTTACTAATTTATAACAGTAAGGTTTTTAGAGGCTTTATTTTTAGTTATAAATTTATAAACAAGAAAACAAAATTGGCCTATTTCAAAATCCAAGTCATTCTTTTTTTTTTCCCATTTTATTTATTTTTTTCAGCGTAACAGTATTCATTGTTTTTGCACAACACCCAGTGCTCCATGCAAAACGTGCCCTCCCTATTACCCACCACCTGTTCCCCCAACCTCCCACCCCTGACCCTTCAAAACCCTCAGGTTGTTTTTCAGAGTCCATAGTCTCTTATGGTTTGCCTCCCCTCCCCAATGTCCATAGCCCCCTCCCCCTCTCCCAATCCCACCTCCCCCCAGCAACCCCCAGTTTGTTTTGTGAGATTAAGAGTCATTTATGGTTTGTCTCAATCCCAATCCCATCTTGTTTCATTTATTCTTCTCCTATCCCCCTAACCCCCCATGTTGCTTCTCCATGTCCTCATATCAGGGAGATCATATGATAGTTGTCTTTCTCCGATTGACTTATTTCACTAAGCATGATACCCTCTAGTTCCATCCACGTCGTCACAAATGGCAAGATTTCATTTCTTTTGATGGCTGTATAGTATTCCATTGTATATATATACCACCTCTTCTTTATCCATTCATCTGTTGATGGACATCTAGGTTCTTTCCATAGTTTGGCTATTGTAGACATTGCTGCTATAAACATTTGGGTACACGTGCCCCTTCGGATCACTACGTTTGTATCTTTAGGGTAAATACCCAGTAGTGCAATTGCTGGGTCATAGGGTAGTTCTATTTTCAATATTTTGAGGAACCTCCATGCTGTTTTCCAGAGAGGTTGCACCAGCTTGCATTCCCACCAACAATGGAGGAGGGTTCCCCTTTCTCCACATCCTCTCCAGCATCTGTCATTTCCTGACTTGTTAATTTTAGCCATTCTGACTGGTGTGAGGTGATATCTCATTGTGGTTTTGATTTGTATTTCCCTGATGCCGAGTGACGTGGAGCACTTTTTCATGTGTCTTTTGGCCATCTGGATGTCTTCTTTGCAGAAATGTCTGTTCATGTCCTCTGTCCATTTCTTGATTGGATTGTTTGTTCTTTGGGTGTTGAGTTTGCTAAGTTCCTTATAGATTTTGGATACTAGCCCTTTGTCTGATATGTCATTTGCAAATATCTTCTCCCATTCTGTCAGTTGTCTTTTGGTTTTGTTAACTGTTTCCTTTGCTGTGCAAAAGTTTTGATCTTGATGAAATCCCAACAGTTCATTTTTGCCCTTGCTTCCCTTGCCTTTGCCGTTGTTCCTAGGAAGATGTTGCTACGGCTGAGGTCGAAGAGGTTGCTGCCTGCATTCTCCTCAAGGATTTTGATGGATTCCTTTCTCACATTGAGGTCCTTCATCCATTTGGAGTCTATTTTCGTGTGTGGTGTAAGGAAGTGGTCCAATTTCATTTTTCTGCATGTGGCTGTCCAATTTTCCCAGCACCATTTATTGAAGAGGCTGTCTTTTTTCCATTGGACATTCTTTCCTGCTTTGTCGAAGATGAGTTGACCATAGAGTTGAGGGTCGATTTCTGGGCTCTCTATTCTGTTCCACTCATCTATGTGTCTGTTTTTGTGCCAGTACCATGCTGTCTTGATGATGACAGCTTTGTAATAGAGCTTGAAGTCCAGAATTGTGATGCCACCAACTTTGGCTTTCTTTTTCAATATTCCTTTGGCTATTCAAGGTCTTTTCTGGTTCCATATAAATTTTAGGATTATTTGTTCCATTTCTTTGAAAAAAATGGGTGGGATTTTGATAGGGATTGCATTAAATGTGTAGATTGCTTTAGGTAGCATAGACATTTTCACAATATTTATTCTTCCAATCCAGGAGCATGGAACATTTTTCCATTTCTTTGTGTCTTCCTCAATTTCTTTCATGAGTACATTATAATTTTCTGTGTATAGATTCTTAGCCTCTTTGGTTAGGTTTATTCCTAGGTATCTTATAGTTTTGGGTACAATTGTAAATGGGATTGACTCCTTAATTTCTCTTTCTTCTGTCTTGTTGTTGGTGTACAGAAATGCAACTGATTTCTGTGCATTGATTTTATATCCTGACATTTTACTGAATTCCTGTACAAGTTCTAGCAGTTTTGGAGTGGAGTCTTTTGGGTTCTCTACATATAGTATCATATCATCTGTGAAGAGTGATAGTTTGACTTCTTCTTTGCCAATTTGGATGCTTTTAACTTCTTTTTGTAGTCTGATTGCTGAGGCTAGGACTTCTAGTACTATGTTGAATAGCAGTGGTGATAATGGACATGCTTGCCGTGTTCCTGACCTTAGCAGAAAAGCTTTCAGTTTTTCTCCATTGAGAATGATATTTGTGGTGGTTTATTCATAGATGGCTTTGATAATATCGAGGTATGTGCCCTCTATCCCTAACTTTGAAGAGTTTTGATCAGGAAGGGATGCTGTACTTTGTCAAATGCTTTTTCGGCATCTATTGAGAGTATCATATGGTTCTTGTTCTTTCTTTTATTAATGTGTTCTATCACATTGATTGATTTGCGGATGTTGAACCAACCCTGCATCCCTGGAATAAATCCCACTTGATCGTGGTGAATAATCCTTTTAATGTACTGTTGAATCCTATTGGCTAGTATTTTGGTGAGAATTTTTGCGTCTGTGTTCATCAAGGATATTGGTCTGTAGTTCTCTTTTTTGGTGGGATCCTTGTCTGGTTTTGGGATCAAGGTGATGCTGGCCTCATAAAATGAGTTTGGAAGTTTTCCTTCCATTCCTATTTTTTGGAACAGTTTCAGGAGAATAGGAATTAGTTCTTTAAATGTTTGGTAGGATTCCCCTGGGAAGCCATCTGGCCCTGGGCTTTTGTTTGTTTGGAGATTTTTGATGACTGTTTCAATCTCCTTACTGGTTATGGGCCTGTTCAGGTTTTCTATTTCTTCCTGGTTCAGTTGTGGTAGTTTATATGTCTCTAGGAATGCATCCATTTCTTCCAGATTGTCAAATTTGTTGGCGTAGAGTTGCCCATAGTATGTTCTTATAATTGTCTGTATTTCTTTGGTGTTAGTTGTGATCTCTCCTCTTTCATTCATGATTTTATTTATTTGGGTCCTTTCTCTTTTCTTTTGGATGAGTCTGGCCAGGGGTTTATCAATCTTATTGATTCTTTCAAAGAACCAGCTCCTAGTTTCATTGATTTGTTCTATTGTTTTTTTGGTTTCTATTTCATTGATTTCTGCTCTGATCTTTATGATTTCTCTTCTCCTGCTGGGTTTAGGGTTTCTTTCTTGTTCTTTCTCCAGCTCCTTTACGTGTAGGGTTAGGTTGTGTACTTGAGACGTTTCTTGTTTCTTGTTGAGAAAGGTTTGTACTGCTATATATTTTCCTCTCAGGACTGCCTTTGCTGTGTCCCACAGATTTTGAACTGTTGTGTTTTCATTATCATTTGTTTCCATGAATTTTTTCAATTCTTCTTTAATTTCCTGGTTGACCCATTCATTCTTTACAAGGATGCTGTTTAGTCTCCATGTATTTGGGTTCTTTCCAGCTTTCCTCTTGTGATTGAGTTCTAGCTTCAGAGCATTATGGTCTGAAAATATTCAGGGAATGATCCTAATCTTTTGATACCGGTTGAGACCTGATTTGTGACCCAGGATGTGATCTATTCTGGAGAAGGTTCCATGTGCACTAGAGAAGAATGTGTATTCTGTTGCTTTGGGATGAAATGTTCTGAATATATCTGTGATGTCCATCTGGTCCAGTGTGTCATTTAAGGCCTTTATTTCCTTGTTGATCTTTTGCTTGGATGATCTGTCCATTTCAGTGAGGGGAGTGTTAAAGTCCCCTACTATTATTGTATTATTATTGATGTGTTTCTTTGATTTTGTTATTATTTGGTTGATATAGTTGGCTGCTCCCATGTTAGGGGCATAGATATTTAAAATTGTTAGATCTTCTTGTTGGACAGACCCTTTGAGTAGGCTATAGTGTCCTTCCTCATCTCTTATTATAGTCTTTGGCTTAAAATCTAATTGATCTGATATAAGGATTGCCACCCCAGCTTTCTTCTGATGCCCATTAGCATGGTACATTGTTTTCCACCCCCTCACTTTAAATCTGGAGGTGTCTTTGCATATAAAATGAGTTTCTTGTAGGCAACATACTGATGGGTTTTGTTGTTTTATCCATTCTGATACCCTGTGTCTTTTGATTGGGGCATTTAGCCCATTAACATTCAGGGTAACTATTGAGAGATATGAATTTAGTGCCATTATTAGCCTGTAAGATGATTGTTACTGTATATTGTCTCTGTACCTTTCTGATCTACTACTTTTAGGCTCTCTCTTTGCTTAGAGGACCCCTTTCAATATTTCCTGGAGAGCTGGTTTGGTGTTTGCAAATTCTTTCAGTTTTTGTTTGTCCTGGAAGCTTTTTATCTCTCCTTCTATTTTCAATGATAGCCTAGCTGGATAGAGTATTCTTGGCTGCGTGTTTTTCTCGTTCAGTGCTCTGAATATATCATGCCAGCTCTTTCTGGCCTGCCAGGTCTCTGTGAATAAGTCTGCTGCCAATCTAATATTTTTACCATTGTATGTTATAGACTTCTTTTCCCAGGCTGCTTTCAGGATTTTCTCTTTGTCACTAAGACTTGTCAATTTTACTATTAGGTGACGGGGTGTGGACCTATTCTTGTTGACTTTGAGGGGGGTTCTCTGCATCTCCTGGATTTTGATGCTTGTTCCCTTTGCCATATTAGGGAAATTCTCTCCAATGATTCTCTCCAATAGACCTTCTGCTCCCCTCTCTGTTTCTTCTTCTTCTGGAATCCCAATTATTCTAATGTTGTTTCATCTTATGGTGTCACTTATCTCTCGAATTCTCCCCTCGTGGTCCAATAGCTGTTTGTCCCTCTTTTGCTTGGCTTCTTTATTCTCTGTCATTTGGTCTTCTATATCACTAATTCTTTCTTCTGCCTCATTGATCCTAGCAGTGAGAGCCTCCATTTTTTATTGCACCTCATTAATAGCTTTTTTGATTTCTACTTGGTTAGATTTTAGTTCTTTAATTTCTCTAGAAAGGGCTTTTATATCTCCAGAGAGGGTTTCTCTAATATCTTCCATGCCTTTTTCGAGCCCGGCTAGAACGTTCAGAATCATCATTCTGAACTCTTGATCTGACATATTACTAATGTCAGTGTTGATTAGGTCCCTAGCCTTCGGTACTGTCTCTTGTTCTTTTGTTTGTGGTGATTTTTTCCGCCTTGTCATTTTGTCCAGATAAGAGGATATGAAGGATCAAATAAAATACTAAAAGGGTGGCAAAGACCCCAGAAAAATGCACTGTAACCAAATGAGAAGAGACCCCAAATTGTGGGGGGGAGAAAGGGGATAAAAAGAGGTTCAGAAAAAAAAAAGAAAAAAAAATTAAAAAAAAAACAAATAAAGAAAAAATATTAAAAAGAAAGAAAAAATATATATATTTAGATGAACTAGTCAAAAAACGTTAAAAAAGAAAAGGGTAAAAGTTTAAAAAAATTTAGCAGAAGAAGAAAAAGGAAAAAAAGAAAAAATTGAAAAAAGAAAAAAAAATTGAAGTAGCCGCAAGACTAAAGAATCATGGGGAGAAAGCCATGAGTTCCGTGCTTTGCTTTCTCCTCCTCTGGAATTGCACTGCTGTCTTAGGAATTGAACCTGCTTTCCTTGATAGATGAACTTCATCCTGGCTGGATATTTTGTTGATCTTCTTGGGGAGGGGCCTTTTGTAGTGACTCTCAAGTGTCTTTGCCCGAGGTGGGATTGCACCGCCCTTACCGGGGGCCGGACTAAGTAATTGGCTCGGGTTCGCTTTTGGGAGCTTCTGTTCCCTGAATGCTTTCCGTAGAGTTCCAGAGGACGGGAATGAAAATGGCGTCCTCCTAGTCTCTGGCCCGGAGGAGCCGAGAGCCTGGGGCCCCACTCCTCAGTGCGCCCCCAGAGGACAGCACCCAATCACTCCTGTATCCCCAGCCTCTAGCCGCGCTCCGAGCTCACCCAGCCCGTGACCAGTTCAAGGTAACCCCGAGCTGAGAGTTCAGTCCTCGGCTCTGTCTCTGCAGCCGGCTTCTCCGTTCTAATACCTGCGAGCTCTGCGACACTCCGACACCCCCGATCCTTCTGTGACCCTGCGGGACCTGGGGCCACGCTGACCCCGCGTGGGCTTCACCCCGGGTTAGCCTCTGGAGCAATGTCCCTCAGTGGAACAGACTTTTAAAAGTCCTGATTTTGTGCTCTGTTCCTCCGCCGCTTGCTGGGAGCCGGCCCCTCCCCCCGCGGTCTATCTTCCCGTCGTTTTAGATTCACTTCTCCGCCAGTCCTACCTTTCAGAAAGTGGTTGATTTTCTGTTTCTAGAATTACTGTTCTTCTTTTCTTCGATCTCCCATTGGATTTGTAGGTGTTTGCAATGTTTAGATAAGCTATCGAGCTGATCTCCTGCTACCTGATGTAGTCTCAGCCTGCTACTTCTCCGCCATCTTGACTTACCCTCTACTTTTTTAATGAGGTATTTTAAAGAATATCTCAAGCATTGAATTTTCACATATAATTTACAGTTTAAAAACTGGAGATGTATTTTGAAAAAATAAACGCCATGCCATTATCACATTTAATTCCTTAATGTTATCTTTCTTTCTTTTTTTTCTTGTTAAGATTTTATTTATTTATTTGACAGAAAGTGAGAGAGTGAGCACAAGCACGGGGAGGGCTGGAAGCGGAGGGAGAAGCAGGCTTCCAGCTGAGCAGAGAGCCAGACATGGGGCTTGATCCTTGACCTGAGCCGAGGGCAGACCCTTAACCTACTGAGTCACCCAGGTGTCCCATAATTCCTCAATATGTTCTAAAGGCTGACCCACACTTGAATTTTTCTGATTGCCTCTATTTCTCTTATTTCCTGTAACTTGGTAGTTACATCCAGAATCTTAGTTACTTGGACTTTCCAGGCATCATGTTCTGTTGTCCCATGATATGACTCCTCTCTCTTAACCATCTGAGGATGTTCCTTTGGGGGAGTGTCCCATAATTTTTTTTAGTTTTTCTATGGACAGTGTCACAGGGGACAGCTGTGGGTAGATACTTCATACTCTTGTGTATGAATGGAAGCCCAAATTCTGTTATCAAATGGTTACCCCAGATTTTGTTTATAAAACTTAACAATCTACAACCTCTTCTATTCCCCTTATTAAGTTGCTATTTTTTTATTTTTAAATTTATGAATGGACAGAGGAAGATACAGGTAGAATCAGCTAAAGAGACAATGGATAGAAAACATTTTGCAGAGTATTAAACCTAACAGTCTAATTCCAACATTTGTAAACAGTACATACAAATTACATACGTATAAGTTAAGGGCTGAGATACAAGTCCTTGTGTACCAAATGCACAATATAATGATAGACAAGACACTGTAGACTCTTAAATTGGTGTATTTTAGCTTAAGCTTACTTTTTTTTTTAATTATGATTTTTTTCCTTTTTTTTCAATATGCTCAACTCCCAGTGTAGGGTTTAAACTCACCACCCCCAGATCAAGAGTTACATGCTGTACTGACTGAGCCAGCCAATGGGACTCCAACCCCTGCTAGTTATAATCTTTTTAAATGCTAATTGAATGAACAGAAAGAGAGAAAAGGAGAAATAAATAAGTAAAAAAACCCAATAAATCATAATTTCATTACTTGGAGCCAACTAATTTCTCTTTCTTTCTTTCTTTGCCAACTACTTTCCTTCACATTTTGGCTTTTATATTTTTTTTTTCATGTATTTGTAACAGTTTTCATAGTTGTGAACATACCTGATAAATAATATTGTAAGCTGTGTTTTCACTTCACAGTGTGCTTTCTCTCACATTATTAAGAATCTTGTGCAAACATACAGTTTAATAAGTGAATAAAAACCAATAGTGGGTTCATCATAATTAACCACATTACAATTATGAGGTATTCATTATTTGCTAGAGTTTCAGGATTATAAACATTTTTGCTAATATAACTATGATTCAATAAATATTTATTAATGCTTTCATTGTTACAGTGTATTTGTGACAGATGTAGAACTTTTCTCATGTATCAGGAGTATATTTTTCTTATTCCAAGCGAGACAAAGAGGAGAAGGACGTAGAGGAGGAAAAAAGGCAGGGTGGGGTAGAGTAGGAGGAAGCAGATTCATCTCCTGGTCCAGTGATCCTCAAATTTCAGTGTGTAAAAGATTCACTTTCAGTGCTTGTAAAATACTGATCCTTGGCTCCTGTCCCAGATGCTGATGTAATACCTCTGGTTGGGGTCAAAAGTCTGATTTTTGTTCTTAAGCAAATTCCTGGATGTTTCGGCCATGAATGGTTTGTTGCACACGATTTGGAAAAATGGACCTAGTTCTTCAGGTACTCATATACTGGTGATTCTTGGCTGTGTGTGCAACCTCAAAATGGAACTGTTCAAGGACTCGTAACTGGTGTCCTGTGAGTAACTCATCTTGGCTCTGTTTACCACCTAGATGTCACCCATTAGAAAAATACTGCTGACTTTCTGCAAAAGGCAAGGAGCAAATCTCTGGCTAAAAACCGTTTCCCTTCTGCAGGGGCAGTTGAGCAAACATGAAAGGGTTTGAAGAGCCCCATTATCACCAGGCAGCCCTGGAGGGAGGGAGGACTTCAGAAAGCTCCCTCTATTTTTAGAAGGGGAAATAGTTTGTCTTGGTTGTCCTTTTCTCTCTGAGGGTGACTCCTCATTCTGGTTGGGTCTGGTTTTCTCTCTTCCTTCCTTCCTTCCTTTCCTTCCTTCCTTCCTTCTTCTTTCTTGCCTCTACATCCTCAGAAGCTTGGCATTCAGTAATTCTGATTCCTGCAGGTAAAGTTGCTCTTGGGCTCCCTGGAGGCCTTTTACATGATTGGTCAAGATGATTTGTGGTGATGCTGTCATGTATACTGAGTTATGTAGTGAGGCTTTCTGCTGATGAACTATGTGCTTTTGAGCAGGAAATAGCCTTTATAAATCTTTTCTTTAACAAGGGCTTCAAAAATTTGCTTCATTCATTGAAGCTCATAACTGTGTCCTCATATCAATAAACTTTGCACAGGAAAGATTGGTTGCTTAAATCGCTCCTCTGTCTTTGGATGCCACCGAGCACAGGACCATCCATCCATTCAGGCAAGGAGGCTTTCATATTTCTTCAGGTAACACCATGAATTATAAGCAAGGATAAATGAAAGTAGGAATAATCCAACACCAACTATTATCAGAATCAAAAAGTCTCATGAATGACGGCATACAGGGACAACCATATACCCTCTTCTGGCACTACAGACATTTTAGTAGCTGAGTGCTTTAAATTGGTGCTATGTCATAGAACCTTCTGTGACGATGAAAATGTTCTGTAATCTGCCCTGTACAATGCTGTGACCACTTGCCACCTGTGGCTTTTGAGCACTTGAAATGTGGCTGGCATGATTGAGAATGAAGTTTTTAATATAATTTAATGTCAATTAATTGACATGTAAATGAATACATGTGGGTAATAGCTACCATACTGGGCACTGAACCTTAAACTGTTCAGTAGATGTTCTCATAGCTTTGAATTAGAAAAAGGTCAGCCGCATAAAGTTAAAATAAATGTAGTCTCATTTATAGTAAATGTAATTCTTCTGCCCTCTCATTGTACCCCCCAAATTTGAAGACATGCTCATAACTGCAATTAGATAGTTAAGAGTTCAAGATGGTTTTTCCATTTAATCCGTTGATAGAATCCATACTACCTGGTTTTCTTTCTTCCATTCTCTTTCCCCAAGCTCCCTTCAGAAATTTCATGCCTTTTTGTTTCTTTAGGATGAAAAAACTCAGAACAAAACATGCGAATTATGAAACCATGTGGATGGTTTCATGAAATTTTGTTAAGGAAAAACTATGCATAAGAATGTTCTTTCACAAATGGACCAGAGATGGCTTTACAGTTTATATTAATTTTCTTGTTTTGACTTCCTTCTTTTTTTAAAATCAGTTTTCTGCAGGTATTTTGCTAATATTTATGTAACTTCATTTAAAAAAATTTTAAGTATAACTTGAAATTTAAGAATTTTCTCCTCCATAACAAAGTTCTTATAATTTCTACTTTTTTTTTTTTTTCCATTTTGGTTTCCTCTGAAAAGGCTCAGAAGTCCTTCATGGACTCATGTGTTCATGAAATATAAACCAAAATGAACTGGAAAAGGGACAGAAGATAAATTACGTTTTCTTTTATTCACCCTTTGGTCACGTTATTATTTTTTAAGCCTTGAAAAGATAGCTATGTCCTTATTTTCATGTGGGTATGAAAGCCGATATTTCATTACAGCCTCTAAGGGGCCAGGACCAAGTTAATTGCCTTGAACTTCACAGAAGTAGCCTGTTCTCTATGGACTCCAAGAGAGAGGGCACCATATCTTTTTTTCTTTCTTTCTTTATCCTTAAAGACACAATACAAACCCCAGCTTCCCCTACCCCCAATCCCCACATGTGCAATTAACAAGAGAGTGACTTACAGCAATGGGCATGTTAGAGTATTTTGCAAAATTGTGGAGAAATAAAGACCATTTTTTTCCCCCAGTGCCAACCAACATCGCCAAGGTTGAGAGTTCTTGGCAGCTGCATTTCAAACTCATTACGTCCATAAAATGATTTACTGTCCTGTTGTATACAAATGAGCAAACTCACATACTTAATTTTAGATTCTTCAGCAGTGATATAATTTCTATTCTAGTCCCACTGCTCATAATTTAAAATGGAGAAGGCTTATCTGCATTCATTTCTTAGATCATTGCTTTGGCACTTTCAAGATTTTATCCAAGCATGACTTTTATAACCTTGTGGAAATTGCAGTGATAAAGGATGCATCAGCAATTTTCAAACCCATTTCTTTTTGTGGAGCTGTCCCTTAGCCTCCCTTAACTGAGCAGTAGAGAGAACCACAGGTCTTTTTACTGTCTTCATTTTTAAAGAGCTTTGTTTTGGTCAATGAGACATACACTGTGGAAGCCAGGCCAACACAAACTTTGTGGTATTTTTCCACTGTGCATTTAACTAATCTTGATTAGATGTGAGGCGAGGGGCTGGTCTGCCATCTTAGCCCCTAAAATTGGTTTCAGAGGAATTGGTTGTAATGGAAATGTCAAGCCCTTTAAATATCAAACCTTTAAATACCATACAGGCATATGGCTGTGCACATAACTTAGCCCATTCTTTAAGTCTACTATGTCACATGTTAGAACTAAAGGAAGAGCAATAAAGGGAAATAAGCTATTGTTCTGGAAGAAATGACTGAAACAATTGGATATGATGAATGGCTGAGGCCATTTGCTTCATCTTTAGAGTAAGATCTTTTCCTTGAAAGAGCCAAAATGGGATCTGGAGAACATTGACAACTATGAAATTATGGACTTACTGCATCCTTGCTTCCACACCCCTTCTTCTCATGCCCTAGAGGGCTTCTTCTCTTTGAAATTAAGCAATTGTGAGAACAACTCTTGGCAAATAAGTTCAGGACATTTTTCCCTTTTAAAAATAATACAACAATCTCCCTATATATTAGGGCAATAAAATCTGCTATTATGTGCCTAATGTATGAGAGCTCCTGAATATATATTTGTTGAATTGAATTTGGTTCTTCTGGAGACTGAGGACTATGCTATGTTGGGAGCACATGGAATGAGTATCACTTGTTCTTAACGAACTGTGTGGCCTTGGCCAAGTCACTTCAGCTCTTTGGGATATGGGAAAATAGTAGTTAAAACTATCTACCTTTTGAGGGGTTTGAGGGACATGATCACCAAAAGGTCTTTGAAAATGTAAAGTGCAAAGGAAAAAATGATACTGATGTGCAGAGACAGTCATTTTAATAAAGGGCAAAGTTGAGATGATAACAAGTTCAAGTATGTTTAAATACATTGCACTGAAAGGAAATACGTAGCCAGAGAAGGCATACATGTCTCTATTAGAAATAAAGCCTCTGGGAGTCCTGAAGCTAGGCAGGGCCTGTAATACGGTGCAATAGCAGAGATGAACTCATGAACTCATGAATGTTGTCCGAGAGAAGGTCCTATGTCAAAGGCATCCTGAAAACTCTGTCAGACAAATACGATCTTAGAAAAACATGAAAGCTTAGTCTTAGATCGTGAAAATAGCAGAATACTGCTGGAATGATGCTTTCAATAAGGAGAAAGTCTTTTAAAGTCACCTCACAAACAAGCTGGGTCCACTTGCAGGTTGGTGATAGTTGGTCACCTAATAGAGACTTTCTATAGGTAAAATAATAGGGCCTGGGATGTTCAATCACTTCCACAATACAACACTGGTCTTTTCAACTTGGTGAGGACAAGAAAGAAACTAGCTTTTATCAGGCAACTACCACAAGGAGCCAGCTGTATTGCATTTATCATCTTTGGTTGGTTTGGTTGGTTGGGTTAATGAGGAGTCACTCTAAGTAGTTAAGTGGTGAGGGGGGAGGCAGTTCAGTCGGCTTACTCCATGGCCCGTGTGTGTTCTAGAGAAGCAGTTTTCCTGGACTGTTCTGCTGAGGGGCTTTGTGATCATGTAATTTGGGTATAGGGTGCATGCTCTAGTCCCTTTTTAGATATTACAATGCCTACTTACACGTGAAAGGCTCAGAAAAGTCATATGGTTGACATTCTTAAAAATACGTTTACTTTTTTTTTCCTGTTTATAATTATAAAACATTTCCTGTGTTTCTCAAGAAAGGAGAGATACTTATGCACCATGGAACACAATTTGAAAAACGCTTGCCTCTTCTTTTCTTGGGTATAAGCTAGTAATGAAAAACTACCACCCTCTGAATGAATCAAAGGACCTGTATCTACTTTGTTTGTTTGTTTGTTTTTTCGTAACGATATACCTTTATAATCAATTTGCCATTCCCTTTTGTTATAATTTTGTTGTAATAAATACTCTGATATATTGCAGAGTAAATAAAATATTGGAGTCCAAATTCCTTTCCAACGTAGAATCTCCTCAGTCATGCGATTGATCACCTGGTACTTGAATACTTCTGTGAGTAGTAAGCTCATTAGCTGACAGCCTGTACAAGGCAGTCTGAATTGCTTTATATGCATCTAAGACGTGCAAATGGAGAGACACCTAATCAGTTGCTCGTGTGGATGCTTGCTTTGAGTAGCAATAGACAATTAAGATATTTTCTAGTATACAAATATTTGAAACCCTAAATACAAAGATCCAGGAGGCATTACTGAGTGAATCTGCCACTTTTTTCATCTGGCTGTGGTAATACCTACTGTGAGCAGATTTATATAAAAAGAATACAGTTTTTTTTTTTAAATATTTTTTTTATTTATTTGACAGAGAGAAATCACAACTAGGCAGAGAGGCAGGCAGAGAGAGAGGAGGAAGCAGGCTCCCCGCAGAGCAGAGAGCCCGATGTGGGGCTCGATCCCAGGACTCTGGGATCATGACCTGAGCTGAAGGCAGAGGCTTTAACCCACTGAGCCACCCAGGCGCCCCGAGAATACAGTTTTTAAGAGGGAAGTCAGTGCTGGCTCTTAAAACTGGTTACCCTTGGATATGTCACTTAGTCCCTTAAAGCCTCAGTCCCACCAGGGGCTAATAATTGTGTGCTCTGAGGGCTAATGTTGAGAAAGAGAGGAGTTGGTGACTGTAAAACACTGAACCAAGTGTGTAATACCTAGGAAAGGCTTTATTTCCAGTCTGCCTAAAGAGCGTTCTTTTATCCTTCATTCCTTCACCGATTTTCACTATTCCTAATACTAGAGAAAACATGAACAGTAACTTTGATATTCTCTCTCAGGCCTTCCCAATTGTTACATAAGGCTCTTTATCTGTCTCCTTATTTTGAGACCAAACATGTAAGGATTCCTTCCATATCCCCTTTTTTAATGGTGGCATCAGAACTGAGAAGTGGAACTCCAACATAGGCCTGGATCCATCCAAATTCTTAGGGACGGAGGTCCTAAGGAGTCATTTGTAGAAAGATAAGAGCAGGGACTTCTGTGTTGTTCCATGGACGCACATGACATTATGGTTCTTAACTGCTGTGTGTGCAATACAATTGAGGTGGTGTTGAAAATAGTGATGATAATGATTAGGATAATGGTAACGGTGACATAAATTGAACATGTACTATGTGTCAAGACCCATCTAGTAGCCTTGTATCTATTATTTAATCTTTCCCCAAGCCCTGTAAGCATTCTTATTGACATCCTTATCTTGTTGCTGAGAAAGAAGACTTATCACACACCTAATGAATGTCTACATGAGATTAGAAAGCTAATCTTAACACTGAGGCTTTTAACCGCTATAATAGAGGAATAAGGCAAGGCAGGGAAGGATAATAAGATATTGATAATGACAGTAATGAAGGTAACAGTGGTCTGCCAGCGGACATTTACCGAACACTTACTTTGTGCCAGATACTATGCTAAGTGCCATGTATTTTGTTGCCTAATTTTTTAGAACACTTGTGTGATTGTTTCTACTGTTACCATTTTACTGAGGAACTAACTTAAAGACACTAACTTTCTCCAAGTCATTTGGTTAGCGAGTGGCAGAGCTAGGATTTGAATCCAGGTCCTTTGATGGATCAGGTTATTTTTGATACAAAAAAATTTAGCAGTGGAACATGTAGAGTAGATATTGGTTAGCAAGTCATGGTAGGTATTTAGACTTACTCTGTATCTACTTAACAGTACTGTTGATCCAGGACCCATCAGTTAATTTTCTGCATCTGAGCAAGAAATTTGTATTTCCAGAAGCAGCCCAGAGGCTTTCCTGATGGAGTATGCAGGGAGCTACAAATCAGCATGAGCAATGAGCCTTCCAGATTCCTCCAGTCCTTATTTTTCTCCTGGCCTAAGCTGCGTGAAGAGTGCTTTGAGATGAGTCACATTCCCCGTATAGTAGGAGACTTGCCAAATGGTTTTCTAGCCCTTTTCTTCAATTATCAAGGTCAGAGTTCTCTGCCTTTACCCTTTGGGGGAAGCGCCTGATTCACATGTGACCAGCAAAATGTGGCTTTTGACACTAACCAGAAGTAAACAGTGATTACCTCACTTTGTCCAAACAGTGTTTTTTAGGAGAGAGGAAGTAAATGAAGGAGTGGGCAATGTCTTTAAGTCTGAGTCAGAACAGTCCAAGGCTAGAGACTCAGCAGAGCATCTCAAGGTGGAAACCAGGAGGTGTCTTACTCAGACTTCTGCCGCCGACCCAAGGTTAGACGACAGCGTGCATGTGCTGTGGGATGACGTCTGCCTTCAGATGTACTTATTAATACTATGGAAATGGGCAACAAATGACCATCACCCACAGAATAAGGTAGATCAAAGAGCCCTCTCGGTCTGAATATAGATGTAGATAGACTCCAAGCAAAAGCAGAATTTAAGTTCAGGGCTCAACACTCTTTTAGGGAGTTAATTTCCAAATAAAACTAACAAGCACACACTTTTTAAGACTGTATCAGGATCTGGAGAGGGCTTTGATAAAGATAACATGTCTAGATATTTGCTTTTTCCTCTTTGCATTATTTCTCCAGCCATGATGGAGTGTTCGTCTCTTTGGTAATTGGCATGTCCTAGTTCCAGACGCTGCACTTCTCCCTGGATGATTACAACAGTTAATAGTGCTGTCCTGCCCCCAGCCATGCCTGGCTTCAACGCATTCTCTATTCTACCTCCAGACCGCTTATTGATGGACTGTTATTACTCACAGCTCTCAATGCTCCAGTGACTTCCACTTCAGACAGAACAAAGTCCCGATTCCTCAGCTTACCATTCAGTACCATTGAGAGTTCAGCTCCTGCTTACTTTATAGGACTCATCCTCTGCCTCTCCCCACTCATTCTCGACTCTCTGCCTCAGTCATAAGTGTCTGAGGGCTGCTTTGCTAACTCATCATTGTCCTTCCTGTTTCTGTTTCGTCATTTTGGTCTGGATCAACCCCCCCTCTTCATTGTGTCTTTGGTAAACCACTGTTCCTCCTTCAAGGCCTAGATTAAACATAGCCTTCGTGAAACTCCATCCCTTATTCCCTGAGGTGTTGTGTTTTTCTAACGACTTGCTACGTAATTATTTAAATGTTTTTCTAGTTTAAGGTCAAATAATCATGTCTTCATCACTGAGTAATCTCCATCAACCAGCAATGAGCAAAACCACTCTAGAGATTTAGTACATGTTGATTCCATGAAGTGGTCTCTGCTAGACGTATATTTTGGAAAAGGCATGGAACTAGAAGTCACCCACTTGCCATCTGATGTGTGGCAAGTATAGTTTCTTCACTTGTACCACAGATATAACAATACCCACTTCTCAGAATCCAAGGAAAAATAGAAGTGAAAATCCCTGAGAGTGTGAAGTAATATTCTAGTGCGATTTGTTGCTTTTAGTAACGCAGATCATGGTGATTATATATAGTACTTGTTCTGGTGAAGGTGTGAGGAGGAAGAACGTTGACATAAATGGTCACCTCAGGCATTTTGATAGTTAGCTGATCTACAAATTCATCAATAATTGAATCAAGAAATGACTTGACTTTATGAAGCACTATATTATACACCTGAAGCCGATATAACATTGCATGTCAACTATTTTTCAATGATAAAAATTTACTGGGTGTGCAGGAATGAGACAGTTCTTGGACATACATATGTGGACTTGAGTAGTTGCGTTCACATGCTGTCTCCTCAGATTCCTTTGTTTATGACCCAATCTAAAACAGACACACAGTTTTTCTGTACTGTCGGTTACTTCGTGGTCTTTGCAGCTCTCTGATGCTTGCTGTTTCTATTAGAGGACTAGGGGCGCCTGGGTGGCTCAGTGGGTTAAAGCCTCTGCCTTCGGCTCAGGCCATGATCCCAGGGTCCTGGGATCGAGCCCCACATCGGGCTCTCTGCTCTGTGGGGAGCCTGCTTCCTCCTCTCTCTCTCTGCCTGCCCCTCTGCCTACTTGTGATCTCTGTCTGTCAAATAAATAAATAAAATCTTTAAAAAAAAAAAAAAATAGAATGTCAGCCTTCTTGAAGCGGGATCATTGCCTTGTTCATAGCTGTATTCTAGCGCTTAGGACAGTATCTGAGACCTAGCAGGCCTTCAATCCGTGCTCAACAGTAAATGAGTAGCCTGTCTTTAAGGACACATGGCAGGGTTGCTGAATTTCATACTGATCACAATTCTCAAGATATTTCAAGTGATATAACGTATGTTCAAGCACTTCTAAACCATTAAATTGTAAGAGCTGAGTCATAGTTGTGGTCCAGAGAAAACTCCTTGTCTGACCATTCTTGTGTCTGCTTGCTTGCTTGCTTCCTTCTCTGAACCAGAGAGTTTGGTGCTTTTCTTATAGCCGTCCCTATTTCACAGATGAAGACAGGGTAACAGAAGCTCCTGGTGGATAGTAGGTCTTTGACAGGTGCTGGTTCTGTTTATGGCTTTTGGTTTTTCGGCAGTTTAAATTCATCAGGAGGTTAACTACCCTGAGCCAAGCAGGTGCACAGCAGTTGTTCCCACTGGGGGCATCTGTAGACGTCTAGCCTGCTTTAGGACTCCAGTTTGGCAAGTGAATTAGAAGGCTAGTTCCTTGCTCTGAGCTGCTTCATCCTTCCGTCTCTCTCCTCTATACTCTAGGCTGCCTCAAGAGGCAGCTGCTGTCCACAGAGGCTGTGGAAAGAATTACAGAAGAACCTCATTTTAGGCATACAACAGACAAGTGTGTCCCCTTTTTCCACCCCAACTAGTAGCTGAAGGACAGGTGATGCCAGCGTTTCTAGGTCTGCTTACAGGTATTTGTCTGTTGGATGGAAACACTTCTGTCCATCCAAGTGTCCGATCTACCTCTCTGGAACAATCCGACCATAGTACATGGTTGTGAGGTCAGATCCTGGCCCTTTCCCCATGCTATTGTTAAAACTACTACTATTATTGTCATCATCATATATACAACAACCCCATGTACTAGGCATTACTAATCTTACAGCTAAGTAAAGTGAGGCTCAAAGAGAAGGTATGATTTGCCCAAGGCCACAGACCGAGACACAGGACAAATCAGGCCTATTGGGCTTAGGGCACCTATTCTTTCCATGTTAAATTTCAGGATGATCATTTGATAAAGAAGAGTAATGATAAGTTTTTTTTCTAAATAGTTACTGTGTGTGTGTGTGTGTGTGTGTGTGTGTGTGTGTGTGTGTTTGGTGAACACTTAAGATCTACTCTCTTTGGAAATTTCTGGTATAAAACACCATATTATTAGTGATAGTCACCATGCTATACATCTCTAAATCTCTAGAACTTACTTATCCTGTATAACTAAAACTTGGTACCCTTTGATCAACATTTCCCTACCTTTCCTACTCTCTGGCTCTGGTTAATCACCATTTCCTATGCCATCCTCACAACTCGAGGAAAATTAAGACTCAGTGAAGTCTGTGTTGTCTTTGGTCATGTGTTCCCATTTCTTGGAATTATACAGAGACTTTATAACTAGTTGAAATGCTTTGACAAATTCAGTGTGATTGCCTCTGGTTAGCACAGAGTAGTAATTAAGTCTGCAATTATACGTTCAGATTTTCATATTTTTCCTGTATGTGCATTTTGACAGTAATTGAACAAGGCAGTATTTGCAAAATCCATTCTGAAACTGTTACACAATATTTCATTATATGCCAGATTAATTTGTTAAACTCACATAGCAAATGAAAACTTCAGTGTTGATCCAATTAATCCAACTGTGGGACCTTTCGATAATACACCATAGCATAGAAAACTGGAGGAGATGTTGGATACAGCGTCTAGAAAGATTAGGAGTATAATTGGGGGTTGGAAGAGAGCGTGATATAAGCTTTATTTTTTCTTTTGAAGTTGCTTCTTTTTTCCTCATTAAGTATCACGTACTTCCTTGAGAATCAGTACAGTGGGAATATGAATAAACATTGATGAGATATGCATCTGAATCTTGAAAAGACTGGGAGAAATTTAATTTTCTCCTCGGGTATCTTTGTGTGTGAATGAGACAGACTGTGTGTGGGTGTGTGTGCGCACGCACGTGTATAGTTCAGAATGAAGGTCCAAAGCAGAATGGCATTTTGATTGTCTATGGCTCTGTTATTTTTCATGTATTCTAGTGTGCCTTATGAAGAGTAAGTGAATTAAAATCCCTTTAACTACAATAAAAATGAAAGTGAAATACTAGATGGAATGCAAGATCCCTTTGTGTACAAGTGCTCTCTCTTATGACCTGATGGTAGAGAAGAAAACCTGCCCTCTCTTGGGTGAACGGTCTTCTTTGTAAAGTACCAGATGTCTGTCAGCTTCCATCAGGATATGTTTATTCATTTTTTATTCACTCACTTAACAAATAGTTACTGAGTATTTACAATGACTAGCACTGGGATAGGTGCTGGGTACACTAATGAGAACCAAATCAGATGCAGTTTTTAATCTCATTGAGTTTAAAATCTAGTGGAGAGGCATGTTGGTCATGTAGCATTGCAGGTGTATAACGAACATTTTAAAAAATATTTTTAGAAAATTTGAGTAGAGCTTACCTGTAGTGTGACATAAGTTTGAACTGTACAACATGGTGATTTCACAAGTTTCTATGTTATGCCATGTTCACAAGTATAGCTACCGTCTGTCACCATGCATTGCTATTAGAGTATCACCGAATATACTCTTTACACTGTGCTTTTTTTGCCCGTGACCTATTCATTCATCAGTGGAAGCCTGTATCTCCCACCTCCCTTCACCCATTTTCCCCAGCTGTCCACCTCTGTCCCCTCTGGCAACCATCATTTTTCTGTACTTATAGATCTGATTTTACTTTTTGTTTATTCATATTTTTTAAAGATGTCACTTACAAGTGAAATTACATGACATTTGTCTTTCTCACTCTAACTTGTTTCACTTAGCATTATACTCTCTAGGTCCATTTATGTTGTCACAAATGGCGTAGTCACGTCCTTTTCATGGTTGTGTAATACTCCATTGTGTATATATACCCCATCTTCCTTACCTGTTGTTTCTTGATAGACACTCAGGTTGCTTCCATATCTTGCCTATTGTAAATAATGTTGCAGTAAATATAGGTGTGTATATATCTTTTAGAATTAGTGTCTTTTTTCCCTTTAGGTAAATACCCAATAGTGGAATTACTGGATCATTTAGTGTTTCTATTTTTAATTTTTTGAGGAAACTCTATACCTATTTTCACAGTAGCTACACCACTTTACATTCTTACAAATAGTGTATGAGGGTTCCTTATTCTCCACATCTCTGACAACAATTGCTTGTTTCTTATCTTCATGATTTTAGTCATTCTAACAAGTGTAAGGTAGTATCTCACTGTGCTTTTGATTTGCATTTTCTTGATGATGAGTGATGTTGATCATCTTTTCATATATCTGTTGGCCATATGTATGTCTTCTTTAGAAAAATTGTCTATTCAGGTCCTCTGCCCATTTTTTAATCTGTTTGCTTGTTTTATTTGTGTTGAGTTGTAGAAGTTCCTTATATATTTTGGATATTAACTCTGTAGCTGATAAATTATTTGTAAATATATTCTCCCATTCAGTAAGTTGTCTTTTTGTTTTGGTGATGGTTTCCTTTTGCTATGCAAAACCTTTTTATTTTGTTGTAGTCACAATAGTTTATTTTTGCTTTGTGTTCCTTGCCTTAGGAGAACTACCTTGAAAAATGTTGCTATGTCCAATGTCAGAGAAGTTACTGCCTGTGTTCTCCTCTGGTATTTTTATGGTTTTAACTCTCCCATATAGGTCTTTAATCTACTGGGAGTTTATTTTTGTGTATGGTATAAGAAAGTGGCCCAGTTTGATTCTTTTGCATATTGCTGTCCAGTTTTCCCAGCACCATTTATTACAGATACTGTCCTTCTGCCCCTTGTATATACTTGCCTCCCTTTTTAATAGATTAATTGACCATATTACCATATGGGTTTATTTCTGGGTTCTTGTTTCTGTTGCATCGATTGTTATGTCTATTTTGTGACAGTGCCATACTGTTCTGATGATTGTTGCTTTGCAGTATATCTTAAAATCTGGGATTGTGATACTTCGACTTTGTTGTTGTTGTTTTTCAAATTCAAATTCTAGTTCATTCTAGTTCTGTGAAAAGTGGTGTTGGAAAAAAAACAAACAGAAAAATGTTGCTGGTATTTCAGTAGGATTGTATTGAACCTGTAGATTGCTTTGGGTAGTATGGACATTTTAGCAATATTAATTCTTCCAAACCATGAGCTTGGAATATCTTTTCATTTGCATGTGGCCTCTTCAGTTTCTTTCATCAGTGTTTTATAGTTGGTGAAGTATAGTTCTTTGACCTCTTTGGTTAAGTTTATTCCTAGTTACTCTTTTCAAAATTTTTAAATTGCCCTGTTTTTTTAAAAGTTATTATTCTGCCATTTTATTAGTGTATAGAAAGGCTACTGATTTCTGATTATTAGATTTGTATCCTGCAACTGTACTGAATTCATTTTATTCTAGTAGATTTTTGGTAGAGTTGTCAGGGTTTAACTTCTTCTTTACCAATATGGATGCTTCTTACTTCCTTTTCTTGCTTGATTGCCATGGCTAGAAGTTCCAGTACCATGGTGAGAGTGGACATCCTTATCTTGTTCCTGATCTTAAAGGAAAAACTCTTTGTTTTCACCAATGAGTATGGTGTTAGCCAGTGTTTTTTCATAGATGGCTTTTATTAGGTTTTACTAGGTTTATGAGGTTGAGGTATGTTCCCTCTAAACCTACTGTGTTGTGAATTTTTATCATGAGTGATATTGAAATTTGTCAAATGCTTTTTCTGCATCTTTCAAGGTTATATAGTTTTTATCCTTCATTTTGTTTATATGGTGTATCAGGTTGATTGATTTGCAAATATTAAACCATCCTTGTATCCCCAGAATAAGTTGATTGATTATGGTGATTTATGGCGATTTATCTTGATTATGGTGAATTATTTTAATGTATTGTTGTATACAGTTTGTTTGTATTTTGTTG
Source organism: Meles meles (assembly GCF_922984935.1). Classification (NCBI taxonomy): domain Eukaryota; kingdom Metazoa; phylum Chordata; class Mammalia; order Carnivora; family Mustelidae; genus Meles; species Meles meles. The sequence continues at coordinate 100,872,999 of NC_060068.1, forward strand.
AGGTTTTTGCATCTATGCTCATCAGGTATTCTTCTTCTTTTTTTTTTTTTTTTAAGATTTTACTTATTTATTTGACAGAGATCACAAGTAGGCAGAGAGAGAGAGAGGAGGAATCAGGCTCCCTGCTGAGCAGAGAGCCCAATGCGGGGCTCGATCCCAGGACCCTGAGATTATGACCTGAGCCGAAGGCAGAGGCTTTAACCCACTGAGCCACCCAGGTGCCCCTCATCAGGTGTTCTTTATTTCGTTCATTGTCTTCAGCTTCTATTTGTTCTTTCTAATATTTTCTATCTCTTTATTGAAGATCATGAGTACCTTTACAATAATTACTTAAAATTCTTGATCTGGCATATTGCTCATCTCAGTTTCATTTACCTCTTTTTCTGAGAGTTTTTTCTTACTGTCTCTTTTGCAACACATTCCTCTCTTTCCCCATTTTGCTTGACTTTGTTTTTTATTTCTGTGGATTAGGTGGAAGCGCTACTTGTCTGAAACTTAAAGGAATGGTCTTATGCATGCTTATCTCCCGTATAGATTGTGTGTGTTCCGTGACTTTTGTGGGCTGGCTGGAGCTGCGGCTAGCATAGGCTGAGGTTCCTAGACCCCTCCATGGAGCAGACACCCTGTCACAACAGCTAAAACTGAAATAGGCTGGGGTGTCTTGTGCAGGGGATGCCTTTTCTGGGTGGCTGGAGTTGATGAGCTATGTGGGCCAAGAGGTCCCTTAATGCTCTGCACAGAGGTTGCCCTAGCAGAGTAGTTGGAACTACAATGGGTATAAGCTGGGGGGACTCGGAGCTTCACACAGAATGCACCTTGGCAGGGTCACTGAAGCAGAACTGGATGTAAATTGGGCTGTTCTTAGACTCTATGTGCGGAGGGTGTCCTGAAGGGGTGGCTGGAGTTGAAGTGTGATATGGACCTGGACGTCCTGGGTAGCTCTCTGTAGGAGGCATCTTGGCAGCATAGCTAAAGCTAGTGGGCATGAGCCAATGTGGTTCCCGGGATCTCTGCACAAAACGTTCCCTGGTGGGAGAGTTGAGGCTGCATCAGGTATAAGCTGAGTGTTCTGAGCTTATGTGACCTGGCAAGACAACTGATGCTGAATTAGGTGTCAGACAGGGTCCCAAGGTGTTCAGGGTAGGGGCTGCTATGGTCTGTGAGCTGGAGACAAGGCCACACGTGTGGGAGTATTCCAGGGTGCTCTGCACAGTGGCTGTCTTGGTTAGGGTGCCTGGATTTGAAGCAGACATCAGTTAGGATGTTCTGGACTGCTCTGCACTAGCACTGTAGCAAGGGGTCTGAAGCCAAAAGGGTGTTGGTCTGGAGTCTTCAGGGAGCTTTGCCTGTGTCACTTGGGCATGAAGGCTGGGACTGTAGTGAGCACTATCCAAGGGTGGTCTGGTTTACACCATCCTGCGGCTGCCTTGGTGGGACAGTGGGGCTGGTGTGGGTTAGGGACCTGGGGCCCAGTGAGGGGACAGGCTGGTTAGGGTGCCTTGACGGTGCACTGGTCTGTGTTTTCCAGGTGGAGGGCGAGGGCACATCCTGTCCAATAACCCCTCTTACCCAGACAGCATTTCAGCAGCTCCCTCCACCATTTAGTGGGGTTCTATGGTTGATTCTTTTATATGCTAGCTGCTCTTTTAAGCCATGGATTTTTAAAGAAAGATAAAAATAATTATAGTAATGATAAAAACAGAAGAAAAAATAGAAAAAGGAAAAACAGGAGAAAAAAAGAAAGAAAAAAAAGAAAGTAGAAAGAAAAAACCCCAAATACCAAAAATAAGACAAGAGGGGAAAAAAACCCCAAACCTGCAACTTATTTTCTGTGTCCCAGAGCCATAGGGGCTGCTATGGGCTTGTAGACCCTGGGGTTGCTGAGGTCACAATCTCCTTCCTATTAGTGTCCAGACCCTGCTTTGGTTGGGTGGTAATGTAAACCAGGTTGTTCTGTCCCTCTGACCTGGAGAGAGTTCCAGTGGCTCCTCTCCCACTGGGCGGAGTTGTAGCATTATCTCTTTTACATGCTAGTTGCTCTTTTAAACTGCACCTTTGGGGCGCCTGGGTGGCTCAGTGGGTTAAGCCGCTGCCTTCGGCTCAGGTCATGATCTCAGGGTCCTGGGATTGAGTCCCGCATCGGGCTCTCTGCTTGGCAGGGAGCCTGCTTCCTCCTCTCTCTCTGCCTGCCTCTCTGCCTAGTTGTGATTTCTCTCTGTCAAATAAATAAAATATTAAAAAAAAAAAAGATTTAAACTGCACCTTTTTTCTGTGTCAAGGTCAGAGGGATGTTTAAAGTCCCTCAGGACTGTCCCTGTCCGCTGCTCTTCACATCATTGGGGTTGGGGGTTCCCTGTGTTACCATGTCTGTCTTGCTGCTGTTCTCCTTTGCTGTTCTGTCTTCGGTCGTTCAGGAGCTGTTGGCTCCATCCTGAGTTCTTTTTTAGGAGAATTGTCCTGCAAATAGGAGTGATTTGGTGAGTTCCATGGAGGAACCGAGTTCAGGGTCTTCCTCTGTCACCACCTTGGACGGAACTCAGGAAAAAATTCCCAGACATCTCGACGATGTAGTGTGGAACTTCATAAGAGCTTCTAAAAGAAATAACTGACCTTGGTAGTGAGGTCAGAGAAGAATTCCTTGAGGAACTAATGCTGGCATTAAGATGGGAAGGATGACGCGGAGAGATTGGCATGTTCAATGGGCGTGAGTGGGTGGTGGTTAGGGGAGAGGGCAGCATATATGAAGGCTTTGATGTGGGAGCAGTTACGGTTAAAGCAGAGTTTGGAAATGGAACACCAGACAAGATGAAACTGAAAAGATGGGAAGGAACTGGCCCATGGCAACCAAATAGATAATAACAGTGTGATTGGTACTCTTGTAAGGGTTTTACTACATTAACACACTTAGACCTTATGCATGTGTGTAAAATTATAAATTTCCTGGTCAGGAACCTAAGACACTTTGCTTGTTTTTTTATTTTTAAAGATTTTTATTTATTTATTTTTGAGAGAGAGAGAACACAAAGGGAGAAGCAGGCAGGGAGGCCTATGTGCGGCTCCATTCCAGGACCCTGGGATCATGACCTGAGCTGAAGGCAGGCGTTAAACCAGCTGAGCCACCCAGGTACCCAAGACACAGTTTAAAAAAACTGGCCCGATATCAGTGGTCCAGTTTTGGAAATAATAGTCAGGATTTGAATGCAGTCTTGCTCTAGAGTAAAAGGTCTTAACCCAACTCTATCCTTAGAAGGGCAAAGCATCAATTTTCTGGGTGTCCTTGTCTGCATCTGTATAATGGAAAAATAGAGAGATTCAGAAGAATTTCTGTGTCTTCTTGAAGTTGATGAAATTCTATGAAAAATTTTGCACAGGTGTTTTTGTGGAGAAAAGTCTATAGTTTACACTACATTATCCTTGTAACTCAAAATAAATTGAGAGCTGCTATTCTAGATTATTTTCTAAAATACTTTGAGATAATGGTAGATTCACATGCAATAGCAGGAAATAATACACCAAGATCCTGTGTAATCCTCACCTACTTTCTGTCCGTGGTAGCACCTTGTATAAATTCAGCACACTATCAAAACCAGGGAATTGATATTGATGCAATGTATTAACCTTATTCATGTTTGACCAATTTTGCATGCACTGATTTATGTGTGAGTGTGAGTGAGAGAGAGAACTTAGTTCTTTGCCTTTTTAGCATATGTGGGTTTGCATAATCACCATCACAGTCAAGGTACAGAACAATTCTACAAGGATTCCTTATGCTACCCTCCTAGAGCCACAGACATTTCCTTTCCCCACCAATGCCTATCTAGATTATTTTTAATAAAAAGGGCTTTTATATTACTTCTCTTTATGTATATGAACCTGAGAACTTTTCCCCTTAATCTTGTTTGGTATTAAGTGGTTTACTTGCTGTTGAAGAGAGATTGATGTACAAGACATCTCAGTTGACCTTTGGTTAGCTGTTTGCATGTAGCAGTATACTACAAAAAATAAGTAAAGACTTCTCCAAATTAGACAATCTCACTTTCCAAATAAAAGAAGGCATCTTTCCTAATGCCATCATTTACTAGCTGTATAATCCTGTGCTCTACATAGCTGTCTGGCTCTCAACCTTTTTCTTGAGTCGTTGCAATGTGGACTGCTAGCTGCCGCTGTTAGCGTCCATCTTGTTTTTAGCCAGATAGGTCTCCCACCACCCAGTTTTGCTACTCTCTGATACATTTTTCTCAGAACAGTCAGAGTGATCTTTATAAAATTAAAATCCAGATATGTGATTGCCTTGCTTAAAATCATTCAGTGGCTTCCCGTGACTTCCTGGACCAAGTCCTATCTTCTTAGCTTTCCACAGTGGGTTCTTCATGGCTTTGACCCCAGCTTGCTCTTCAGCCTCTCCGGGTCCATGAAGCCATTAACCATCCTTTCTCCCTCGCCCAGCCCTTGCTTATAACTTTTCAGACTGGAGGGCCTGCTTACTCTGAGGAAGTTTCCACGATTGCCCTTCACTGCAGATTTTGTGTCTCTTTATTATGCTTTCTTTGTTTCTTAACAATTTTAATTCCAGTGTATTTACCCAAAGAATATGAATGATTTATGCACCCCTATGTTTACTGCAGCATTGGTTACAATAAACAAACTATGGAAGCAGCCCAAGTGTCCATCAATAGATAATGCATAAGGAAGAAGTGGTATGTATATATGTATGCCCATAGATACCTATATGTACATATAATACATACACAAATGTGCATAGGAGACTGAATACATACGTGTACATACACATATATACATACGTACATATGACACACACACACATACACATATAATGGAATATTATTCAGCCATAAGAAGAGTGAAATCTTGCCTTTATTATGCTTCCTTGAGAGCACTACAAAGTTATTAAGAAATCAGGGTCTATGGGGTGCCTGTGTGGTGCAGTCACTGAGTGTCCATCTCTTGGTTTCAGCCCAGATCATGCTTTTGGGTTTGAGGGATCAAACCCAACATCTGGCTTTGTGCTCAGCACGGAATCTGCTGGGGATTCTCTCTTCCTCTGTCCCTTCTGCTTGTGAGTGCTCTCTCTCTCTCTTTCTAAAATAAACGAATCTTAAAAAAAAAATCAGGTTCTGGAATTAGGTTGATCTAAACTTATATTTCATCTCTGTCACTTAGCAAATGTGTGATCTTGAATGAGTCATGTCCCCCAGATCTGTTTCCATATTTGTGACACTAAGGACCTTGCTAGATTATAAGAGTTAAAGGAGATATCACACATGAGGCACAGGACCTGGTATGGAGCAGAGCCCACTAACTATTATGTCACCCTGTGCTTCCCTCTGGCATAGCATCATCATAACACCTGTCAGGTGTTAATTTGCTGGAGAGGATGGTGCTTTGATCCCCTTGATCCCCAGAACTTTCCACAGGGTGAGTGCTTAGAAGTAGATGAATGAATGGAGCATCTGGGTGGCTCATTCCCTTGAGTGTCTGACTCTTCATTTTGGCTCAGGTCATGATGTCAGGATCATGAGGTCAAGCGCTGTGTTGGAGTCTGTGCTTGGTGGGAAGGTTGCTTGACATTCTCCCCAGGTGCTCTCTCTCAAATAAATAAATCTTAAAAGAAAGAAAGAAAGAAGTAGATGAATGAATAAAATAAACCAAGAAAGGGAAGAAAATGGATCAGGTTTTCTGTTGTTTCAGTGTCTGTTCTTTTCAGAGAACTTAATTGTTTGGATTCAAGTCACTTTTCTAGTACATTAGACATTTCCACCTTCAAATGCAAGTCCCAAACGCATTCTTACCCCCAGCAGAAACAGTCAGTTTCTTGTAGGTGTTTTGTTTTGTTTTAAATACCCACATAGTTGTTTTTCAATCATTAAGAGTGAACTGAATCCTCTGTGTGTTTGAATAAAACTTTGACTTTTGCTTGAGGTCAGAAGCACAGGATTTGAAAGAGGTTGAGGGACTGACCTGATTTGGAGCCTGCAGTCAAGCTTGAGAACAAGAGAGTTCATGACCGGCTCTCCCTGTCATGTTCCCAGAGTTCCTGAAGTAAAGAGGTGTGGGGAATAAACTGCCTGCATACTTAGTGGGGAAGACCCTGACTCACATTGCTTAGAAATTTTAAAAAGCCAGTATCATTTGGGACTTTGAATTGTGCCCCACTCTTGGGTAGTATCTATAAATTAGATCCTCCCAGAGATTTTCTCTCACTCCAGTTTACCAGCAGCAGGGTAAGCTGGGCAGGGTGGTCTATGATGGTGAAAGGCTTGGGATTTGCAACAATGTGGATGTACCTAGAGGACATTATTTCAAGTGAAATAAGCCAGAGACAGTAAGAGAAACTAAATGATCTCATTTATAGGTAGAATTAAAAAAAAAAAAAAGTTGAATCCATAGAAGCAGAGAGTGGAAGTAATGTCTACCCGGGGCAGCGACATGGGTAAACGAGATGTTGTGAATGGCACAAGGTTGCAGTTACGTAGAATGACTAATTCTAGAGATCTAATGCGAGCATGATGACTGTAGTTAATAATACACTGTTGAATACTGGAAATTTTCTAAGAAAGTTGATTTCAGGTTTTCTCATTTTAAAAAAGTGAATTATTGAGAGTATATATTAGCTCAGCTTTAGTGATCATTTCACTCTACATAAATCCTCATGTGGTACAGTTCAAATACCTAGAACTTCTGTTAAAGAATAAAGAGGCTTTAGAATTGGCTTCATTTAGCATTAGTACCAATTCTGTCCCTCACTCAGTGTCAACTTTGGACAATTTACTGAGCCTTCTGAGTCTGAGTTCTCTAATTGGGAAAAGTGAAGCTGAAACTAGTCACATCCTGCTTGCGAAAGTTGCAGGAGATGACGTGGACCAGTGGCACAGAATAATAAATGTTCATTGGGGTATCTTTAGTATTAGTGTTGGTATTAATATTAGTACCGGTTTTACTTGCTTTTAAAATGAAGAGTGAAAAGTAGAGCTAACGTGTAGCAAGTACTTTTTCATGTAACAGAAACCATGCTTGGGACTGGGTTTGCATGGTGACATGTAGTCTTCACAGTCATCCCACAAGACTGGGATTATTATTCTCATCTTTTAGAGGAGGAAACTGAGCCTTGCGGCGACTGGCCTCACAGCTGTCCAGAAGTAGAACTGTTAATCAGATCCCATGCCTGTAAAAGAATGGTTGGTGTTCCTGAGTTTCTCCAGGTGCCCTGGAGTTGAGCCTTCTCTGGGAGCACTTCCTGATGCACTGTGAGCTTGTACTTGAGCAAGGGACAGACTTAATGAATAACCACGTAGAGAACTGAGGAAATTTTCCTCTTTATGATTTGCTTCTAGGTTTGCTGTTTCTCAAAGTTTCTAATGACTTCTTTCTCAAATCCTTGATTACTTTTACTGTTTAGCTTAATTAGGGGAGGGTTTGCCTTCATCTCGGGCCTCTTTGCCTCTTGAGGCCTCTTTCTGCTCTGAAATGACCAAGACTTTCAAGTGCCCTGGAGGGAGTGCTCAGAGGCCATGCACTGCTGCTTATTCTGGTACCCGAACTCCATACTAATAAGGATGGCGGTCTACTCTGCAGACATGGACGATAGGTAAGGGACACAATCTCTTACAACTGACCTGTGATCCATTCCCATGAATGGTCCTTTGAGATGGAGACTCTAGCCATCCTTAATTCACAAAGGGCGGGTGAGGAGTCAGCCGGGGACGATAATCTCATGCAGGGGCTGCTGTCTGTGAAAAGCTCCCTTATTAAAGAGACTTCTGAGTGGAGCTGACTGGGGATTTCTGCGTGTTTCTTGCTGGCTTTTTGACCCCTGGAAAACAAGAAGTCCTTTGAGGGGAAGTGCAGAATTCTAAAGACATAACAGAGTAAGAAAGTGATGTGCCAGTCCTCCTTCTGGGCATGTACACTGGAGAAATTCTTATTATTGGCCACATGCAGGAGAAAGACTGTACTAGAACACTCATTGCTACATATGACTAAATAAATATACGGCAGATCCAAATATACAGTGACCACTTCCCATGTTTTCACTGAGAAAATTAAAAAAGAGGTTTGGGACCAAATTGAGCATAGAACTTTTTAAGGATATAAAAGAAATAACAACTCTGTTAAATATGCATATTTGAAATCATATATTCATCAAATATTAACTAAAATGCATTTTTCTGAAATGATATATTTCAGAAAATAATTTGACTTGAACTCCTCCTCTGTGCCTTTGATATCTGGGATTTCATCAGCAAAGAGCCACTTCCTGAGTCCTGTAGTGACAGAGGGCCTATCATTCGGTGTAGTTTATGAGTCAATGATATTTGCCCTGGAAATTTTACCCCAGCTAGAAGAACACATCTGCTTTAACATTGGAATAGGTCATTTGTTCATTTGTCCTGTAGTTATGTTGTTGGAAAGCAAACACATTACTGTATTGATCTATAGTGATCTATAGTGATCTGTAAAGAGTTTCTGGATAATGGCACACAGCACTTGCAATTATGAGGTCTTACACTCATAAATAATTACCTGATCTCTGTTCAGTTTCTCCTCTGTCATCTTCTTTGTTTTGTTTTTTAAGATCTATTTATTTATTTGAGAAAGAGAAGCAGCACTAGAGAGAGTGAGCATGAGTTGGGGGGAGGGCAGAGGAAGAGGGAGAAGCAGGCTCCCTACTGAGCAGGGAGGCTGATGAGGGGCTTCATCCCAGGACACCAGGATTGTAACCTGAGCCAAAGCAGATGCCCAACCAACTGTGCCACCCAGGCACCCCTAGTTGTCTTCTTTTTAAAAATATATTCCATTAAGTGACATCATTTTAGTATCTAAAGCTAACATTGCATAGTTTTTTTTTTCTGGATAATGTGTCTTCCCCAATGATGCTATGTTTAAAATAAGGTAATTGCAAGATTGTGCTATAATGTGAAAGATTTTGTGAAGTCTCGCATAGGAGTATTTCTTTTTTTTTTTTTTAAAGATTTTATTTATTTATTTGACAGAGATCACAAGCAGGCAGAGAGGCAGGCAGAGAGAGAGGAAGGGAAGCAGGATCCCCATTGAGCAGAGAGCCCAGTGTGGGGCTCAATGCCAGGACCCTGGGATCATGACCTGAGCCGAAGGGAGAGGCTTTAACCCACTGAGCCACCCAGGTGCCCCAGGAGTATTTCTCTTGACTGTTCATTTTGGGGGAATTTTTTGCATTATGTTCTGGTACACGTGTCATCATTTAGGAAAGGAAAAAAATGAGATAAATTCATGTGATAGAATACAATACAGAAGTTAAAGGAATAAAGTCTCCGTGTCTCTCTCTTTCTCTGTATCCCTTCCTCGATAGATAGATTTTAAGTGTATTAGTGAGTGGGAAAATATAATGCATATTTGTACATACAGGATGATGACATTTGTCCTAATTAAAACACCTAAAATAATATAATGTAGCTGCTATTATACATACATGTGTAAAAACATAAAAGGGATTGGATAGATACAGTTGAAAGACATAGTTTTGAGAAAAGGGGAAGATAATGTGACTGCAAGTTAAGACAGAGAAATTTTACTTTTTTTCCCATTTTATTTTATTTCTTTTCAGTATTCCAAAATTCATTGTTTATGCACCACACCCAGTGCCCTCCATAATACCCACCACCAGGCTCACCCAATCTCCCCACCCCTCTCCCCTCCAAACCCTCAGTTTGTTTCTCAGAGTCCACAGTCTTTCATGGTTCATCTCCCCCTCCAATTTCCCCCAACTCACTTCTCTCATTCTCCCAATGTCCCCCGTGTTATTCATTATGCTCCACAAATAAGTGAGACCATATGATAATTGACTCTCTCTGCTTGACTTATTTCACTCAGCATAATCTCCAGTCCCGTCCATGTTGATACAAAAGTTGGGTATTCATCCTTTCTGATGGAGGCATAATACTCCATTGTATATATGGACTATATCTTCTTTATCCATTCTTCTGTTGAAGGGCATCTTGGTTCTTTCCACAGTTTGGCAACTGTGGCCATTGCTGCTATAAACATTGGGGTACAGATGGCCCTTCTTTTCACTACATCTGTATCTTTGGGGTAAATACCCAGCAGTGCAATTGCAGGGTCATAGGGAAGCTCTATTTTTAATTTCTTAAGGAATCTCCACACTATTTTCCAAAGTGGCTGCACTAACTTGCATTCCCACCAACAGTGTAAGAGGGTTCCCCTTTCTCCACAACCTCTCCAACACTTATTGTTTACTGTCTTGTTGATTTTGGCCATTACAACTGGTGTAAGAAATTTTACTTTTATTTGTGTTACTTATTTAAGGAAAAGACAAAGCAAACACGATAACATTTGAACAGTCTGTACTTCTTGGTAATGGATATATGTCTTATTTAATTTTTTGGTTATATTATAATGTCTCAATGCATATGAGTGAGTAAAAGAAATAAAAAAATATGGTAATAATTTTCTTTCACTGATAGGTTGTGTTGGAAAGAGAATAAGGTTAATGAGGTTAAAATTTTCTCCAGCAGGGTACCGCTGTGTGGCCAAACACAAGCTGGAATCTGGTGCTTTTCATCCATATAGTAAAAATTAAGACTGTGTTTTCACCAACCTGGTTTTCAGAGAGGGAGGGAAGATTGGCAAGTTGTTGGAAAGGGGTTTTCTTTGAATGTTGGGCTAAGAAGGTGCCACCTGGCTGTGACTGCGTTTTCTGCCCTCTACAGTATCTGGGTCAGCTCCAGGCAGCATCTCTCACCATGGCCAGTGCCCTGGTCCTTGAGCAACAAAGATAAAGACAGCGGAGCGGACTTGCCCAACTGGCGGCCCTTTGATGTATCCATCTTCGAAATATGTTTTGTTTGGCCTACACAGTGACTTTTAAAGTGATTTTAAAAGTGTTTAAAAATAGGGGGATGTCACAACCACACTGCGCCCCCATTTTTAACATGGCAGCTGTCAACTGTGGCTAACCCAATCCTGCTCCTTCCTCTGAGGTGTGGGCTCTCAGTTTGCTGGCTTGTTCCGTCTCCAGCTTTGCTGGCCTTAACTGGCCCCTGCAGGAGTTTGAGCATGTTGTCCCCCATGAAGAGGAACTGCGTGACAGGCAACAGCTAACACTTTGCAGGAGTCTGTGCCAATCTTTTGCAGAAATGCTGGCAAAGCGTTATATGGGAAAGTTCATTTTAGCTCCCCACTGTGTCTAATTATAAGTAAATGGTTGGAACATTTAAACATGCCACAAAAGAATGACTAGAATCTCAGCAGCCTGCAAGGCTTCTTTTTGCCCAGCCTGGGATTAACTAACTGACTTTCCTCATCTTTAATTTCTATGATTGAAATGCTGCCCTTACCTGTGAAGGCTTCAGACTTGTTAACTTCTTGTCCATGTAGGATTTCTATGCACATTGACTGTTTATAGGCCCCTGGGAAATAACTGGGGTCTTCTCTTGCCTGAAGCTCAAATGGGACCATTTTTAATATAAATCATTCACTGAACAAATATTGAACACTCTGTTCCAGGCATTGTGCTAGTTTCTAGGGATAAAATGATAATACAAAGCAGACCATCCATATCTTTTTGAGGCTTCAATTCTAATGAGAGATACTAAAACATATTTATATCATTATTCAATTACGATTGCATCATATCGTGGGAAGCTCAGAATGCTAAGGAAGGTTGTAGCTCTGGGAACTCACGTCCTTTGAGAGCTTGAGCATGAAGGGAAGGGTATGGGAAAGGGGAAGATGAAGGCAGTGTTGATGAGTGCGGGTGAGCAGGAGAGGGGAGTGTTGTGTGTCTGGGGAACTGAGGAAGGCTGGTGTGTCGGAAGCACAGGGTAGGGGAGCACCAAAGAATGAGACCCCGGGGATGCTCCAGGGCTGACTGACAAATGAGAGGGTTCACGTTCATCCTTTTACCTCTTTGGTGTGAATAATTTTGTAGAAAAATGATTTCTTACTTTTCCTTGCCTTACCTATCAGCTCGGATGCTCACGTTTGAAATCACGTTGGACACTTGGGAAGAAAGCCTCTAAATGTTTCATCTTTCTCTTGAGCAGTTTATTCAGCAAGTTCCCAGTTGGCTTTTCTAGGGAACAGTAAAGAGGAATGCAAAATGCAAAAAAAAAAAAAAAAAAAAAAAAAAGAAAGAAAGAAAGAAAGAATAATACAGTCGTGGTGTCGTGGTTTTGAGAAATCGTTTTTCCCGTTCAGGTATTTCCTGCCCTGTAAAGAGAAAAAGCTCTCTCACACAGCTGGATTTACACAGGTTAGATGTTCCAGGTTCTCACCAGGAGCTCACATCTGTTGGAACCCTTGCTACTTGCTCACTGTTGAGATCCAAGTTATCTCTAAATGAGAATAGCTCAGCATTTAAACTACAAGGGGCATACGTGTGATTTGGAAACCTAATATATATCTTAATGAGTTTTACAATAATTTCATTTGAGATGTTTCAATTGTAATTTTAGACTAATTCTTCAGAGCAGAGGCTAAATTAGCACCTCCCATTTTATTTAATTTTTTGTAATACAAAATAAATCAATCTCGAGATGGTTTAGTAGTTTCAATTAATTTTAATGGTCTGCTGCTCTCCACGTCACTGGATCAGAGCCTACAAATTCAGACATGTAGCTGAGCTTTTTAATAAGTCTTTAAGAATCATATGTAGGCTATATTAGAGTCAAGTTAAAAAGAGCTTCTACTCAATTGGATTATCCTGAGAGTGTGTCTCGGAAATTAACATAGTTAATAAAGCCTCATTGGAAGAAACTAGATGGCTTTTGTCAGGAAGGCAAGTTAATGTTTTTCAAGTCATTCATCTGGAAAGTGTAAGAAAGAGTGACCACTACAGGGAAATCATGTGGTCATTTATAGACACTTGGCTTTTCTCCCCATGAAACTAAAAAATTTAGGGATGCATTTCAAACAGCAATAGATTTCCTGTTATAAATCCGTCCTCTGCAATTTACATTACTCAGTAATCTAGGTCATTTCTTAGGGTAGAACACTGTCTAAAGTAGTAATTCCTTTTATATGTTCTAAAGGTTACCTGGAGACCTTAGGATGCCTCTTAGATTCAGTGTCTGAGGAGTGGTGATTGAATTCACTTATAAACTTTTCTTATGATTTCAATATTCAGGAGATTCTTAGGTTGTAAATTACAAATAAGGCAAGGATCCTGGTTCTAGGGATGACTTGAACCATAATTTGAGTCAAGCCCGCAGCAGTACTCTCCATGCACTACTGCTAGAGGAGTCTGTGTGTTAGAAGCTAGTTCTGGAAAGCTGCTGTGGAATGAGGTCACGGTGATTTAAAGACGGTGGTGATGGCTGAGGTGTGAGGAAGTTAGGGGAAGCTCAAAAGCAGAACTCACGGGGACCACGTGGGCCGGAGGAGTGTCAAGGTCAGAAGTGAGTTTATCATAGAGCAAGGTTTCTCAGCACAACTGACAATCTCTACTGGGTAAATCTTCATTATGAGTGGGTCTCAGGGCAGGGAGATGTCCTGTGCATTATGGAACATTTAGCAGCATCCCTGTCGTCCTACCCCCCTAGAGGCCGATAGGACTAACTCCCCCACTTCTGAGTTTTAACACTCAAAATATCTCCTGGGGTACAAACCTGTACCTGCTCGAGAGCCACTGCCATAGAGAATTCAACAGAGCAAAGATACAGGTAAAACAGATGAGAAGCCCCCAGTTGATGAAAATGATTGATAATCAGAAATTTATATCTCACATATCTCTAGCCCAGACAACTTATCTTACTTTGGACTCTTGAATTTAGTTGCTAAAATTGCTATTTAAATGCTTCCAGGACACTCCAGTGTATCATGTTCCAAATGCCCTCATGACCTCCCATCTGCAGAATCTTTTCCTTCTTTGTGACTCCCAGTGTCCGTGAATGCACCACATTAGAAACCTAGGATTTATATCTGACCTCCACTCCCTCATCTCTAGCATGCAGTCAATCAGCAAGCTCTGTCTGATTTCTGCCGCCAAGTATCTCTTGAGGCCTTTACTTCTCACCACCCCTGCCATGTTGGTCGAAATCAGCACGAGCTCTCTCTTGCCTTGCCCCCACTGTGCAGGCTGCAAAGGCTAAATACTTGTTTTCCAGCTTTCCCTGCAAGTAGAGATGGCTGTGGGACTAATTTCTGACCAGTGAGACATTACTGGGGGGCCAGGCAATTTCAGAAAGTTCTAGGAAGACATTGTTTTCCTAGTAGAAAACACAAAGTTTCTGGTGCTATTCCTAGACGCCTTTCAGCCATCTTGAATACAGGCTTTCTGTCCAGAGTTGAAGCAGTCATTCTGCCACCATTGGGGAAAGGTCACTGGAATCAACAGGAATGCAATTGTTTTTGAACTATTAAACCAATAGGCTAATAGCTGCCTGGCTCCCTTTATATTGTTAAATAAGAAACACAATTCCTGTCTTGGGTAAGTCACTGTCTGAATTTCCTATTCTTTACAGACACTTTCCTCTAGCTAGGTGTCCTCAGAACACTTGCTAGCTTGGTGATTTTTGAATAAGGTGTTTAAGAGCATTCTTTATTTCTTGATCTTCCCCTGTGAAAATGATGAGAACTTTGGAATGACTGGGTGGGTAGGATAGTGTAAGGGTTAAAAGAAGTAACACTTGACCCTCAGAACATATGAGCTGGCAGTAATTTTTAAATCAGAACCCTAGAACTCTTTGGCCTCTTTGAATCCCAGCTAGCCCTGTGCATGTGCATTTCACAAGAATAATCACATCTTAAATAGCAGGAGAGAAGCACTTTCTTGTGTTCCAAAGAAGACCGGGACAGTGTACCTGCTTGCTATCAGGGACAGTTTCAGCTCAACTGGGTTTCAGGAGAGCAGTTAGAAGCTGAAAGCACTCCTCTTCTGAATCAAAGGGCTACATGTCTGAAATCACTTCTGACTTTCCAGCGTCCTGGTGCTATTGTTTGCCTGCTTCTCACACCACATACCCTGGCCAGTCTTCTTTGCCTTGCTTCCAGGCATCTATAAATCATCTGGCTTCTTGACAGATATGGCATATTTTGTGTAGAGCTGCTGAGTTCTAAAACTAGGCACCTCGAGGCTGTGCATGTGGGAACAGGTCTTCTAATCAGCAGTACCGACTTAATGGAAAGACTTTGCAAAGGGGAGACTTCAACCTCAGGCTGAAGACGAGATGGCAGGACACCCAGAGTTTTCCTGGTTTAATTTGTGAGGCTTTCCCAGCGTGTCCAGAAAAAAACGAGTAGATGGGGAAGCAAAAAGATAGAAAAAGAAAATGCGTGAAATTGGCTGGCAGGAGAGTGTCAGTTTGTCAACTGCTGTAAGGAGATGGTTGGTATCACCTCTGCTTTGTCTCTAGCCCCTGAAATTACTTTTAGCCGTGAGTAAGAGGGATTCTTTCTTCCTTCCTCTCACATCAAATGCTGTGCTGGAATGCAATCAAGCGTATGGCCTGAGCTGAGAATCACATCAGCCATGTTGCTGAATAAGACCAAGCCTGAAACACAGCCTCCTCGGAGGCATCTTACTGCAGGGCGCTCAGTGACTTGGATGGAAGATGAGAAAAAAGGTGGAAGCTGTTGTGGCGCTCTCTATCCTATTAAAAAGCAACGTACAGAGGAAGGAAAAAAATCCCTCCTAATATTCTGTATTTTCCTAAGGAGTCTAGGGGAAGGGGGGGCAGGAGAAGGGGAGAATGTTGCTGACATACACAACACAACAAATTTCTGGCATGGATTACAGACGCACATGTCAACTGCATTCTTTTTGGGGGAGATGACGATTCTGTTTTGAGCATGAACCAGGCAGTAGCTGGGTTTTAGGTCAAGTGTTCATTCTATTTAATACTCCAAATAGCCCCCTGAGTTGGGTAGGAAGATTTCCATGGGGCAGATGATGTTTAGTGAAGTTAGGTCACCTCTTCAGGGTCCATGCAGGTGGAACACACTTCCCAAGTGTGATATAACTACTTACCAGTGAGAGCAGCTCGTGGTATATCCCATGTGTCCTTTGCACTCTGCACTTCAAAAGCATGATTTCAATACCTCTATGGGTTGGATGGTGTCATCTCTAGTGTATCAGCAAGGAAACAGATTCTCAAAGGTTAAGAAATGGTTTACGTAGCTCTGGGCAAGATGCTTGATGTGTCAGAGCCTCCATTTCTGTAGCAGGAAAGGGAAGAAAACAGCATCTCCTTTTCAGTGTTATGTTGTTGTGAAGAACAGAATGAAGGGGGATGAAGAAAGAAGCAAAAGGTTGGGTTTCTATCCTTAGAGCCCAGACGAACCAAAATAGCTTGGGAAATGATCAATACCATGACAACGGTGTGCTTCACATGTAGCGATCACTTACATGTCCAGCAGAATTCCTTTTTCAGAGGTGGACACATGGAAAGGCAGAGTGGTGATGATGAACCTTGGCCCAGAAAGGCTAGATCATGAGCGTTCAGACTTGTGGAATTTCCCACCATTGTGTAGCCCTATCTCTCTAAAAAGGCACTTAGAAAGCCAAGGCAAAAATAACAGCATCTTGGAGTCGAGCAGTTGAGAGCACGGGCTTGAGAAATCCAGCTGGTGAGGTTTTATTCCTGGCTTCACCACTTAGAAACTGTTGGCCAAGTCTTTAATCTGTAAGATAAACATGGTAAACCTATTGCAAGTATTCAATGAGAAAACGTACGTAGCGTGCTCAGCAGCATGCCTGGCTCAGAGTACATACTCAACAAATGGCCTTTGTTGTTGGAATTGCCAGCTGGTATCACAGAGACTCAGCCAGCATTCCTAGAACACACTGAGTTTTTCCAGTGCCAGATGGATGGTGCCTACCTCATCTCTTACCTCTTGCATGAATTTTAGTGTTTGACCTTATGTGGGTCACCCTCTTAGAAACTCTTCCATGGACTACATTTATAAATTTCGACTCATTAAGGCCAGTATTCCAATGAGGCTCTGGTACCTCTGACATGGGGAGACACATTTCCGTTCCAGAAAGGACCGACCCAAAGAATAGCACAGATGCTTTTCCACAGGATGACAGCACATGAGATGGTTGTGAAATCATGCTGGCTGACCTTCCCTGGCCAGGGACTCCTTGCTTGTCTTCTCCTGTGACTGACATCATTTGAGGGTGAAGCCTTGAGATGCTGAAGTGAGTTCTCTAAGTTTAGGAAGAACATGTATGCTGTCTAACCAGGAAGGTGGTTTAATCCAGCTCTGTGTTCTCAAAGTGGTATTTTATTAGGGTCTGATGGAAAAGTGGACCATATAGTGAAGGATTGATTTAGAGATTGTTTCACAACCTGAAGTAATGCTTGGGGGGAATAGAACATATGAGCCAAGAACATGAAGTCAAAAGAAGATAGGTGCCCTCACTTGCCTACTCCACATAATCCTGTGGGGGACAGATGCATTTTCCTTCTCTTTATTGTGTTAATTACATATGCACAAAGTTAAAATTTAACTCATTATTCCATAAGTGGAAAATAAAATGTTTCTTGTTCTGACCTGATGCTTCTCCACTCACCATCCCTTTGACTTGGTCTTCACCCTTCCGAATGGTTGTTTTGTGCAACCTTCTAAAAATTTTCCAAGAATTTACAAACTTATACTGTTATTTCAAATTCAAACAATGCAGAAAAAAGATTCATCTACATATAATGTTTATATGCTCTTTACCACATGGGTATGTGTGTATATGATGTATCCTTGAGCAAGAATAACTGTAGACTAGAGTCTTAGAAATAGAATATGTTGGCCAAAGTGAATGTGTGTTTAAAATTTGAATGAAAATGCCAAATTCCTCTTAGGAAAGACTGTATATTCACACCCTCAGTAAACAAGAGTGACTGTTTTCTTATGCCCTTGCCACAAAAGCATTATTATACTATGTGATTTTGGTCATCTTGAAAAAAATGGGAGAATTGACTATACAGGAGGCCAGTATTAATCAAAGGTCAGTTCAGCTAAGAGAATTAGCTTCATTTTGTCTCAAGTAGGAGATCTGACTCTGGAGTGAGTTCTTGCTATTGGACTTAGTTTATTCTTTTACCACAATGGGGCTGTCAGGTTGATTTCTTACCTATTTCGTGGGAAACTTAATCTGTTAATATAGTTCTTCTAGGAGGCAGACTGTTCAGAAATGGGCCTCAAATCTTCTAAAAAAACAAAAAAAAGGTTTAATCCAATTCTGTGTTCTCAAAATGGTATTTTATTGGGGTGTGATGGAAAAGTGGGGGGATATACTGAAGGATTAATTTAGAGATTGTTTCACAATCTGCAGTAATGCTTGGGAGAATGGAAACCAGTAAAAAGGAATGCCATGAAGAGTCCCTCAGCATAGAAGTGTGAGCAGGTCGGCCAGGGAGGATGCCATCTGCCAGCCCCAACCTGTAGAGTCTGTGTGACAACAGGGACCAGAGATCTGATCCACTTGTTTCTAGGAAAAAACAGGAGAAATGGAGTTGAAAAAGCTCAGAAATACATGTCCCATCTGAGTTTCCTTTAATAAAATTTTTACATTATTTTGCAAAGTTTCCACTGTCTGGGCTATGTCTACCTTTCCCATATTACTTCATGCCATTCTCTCATCTTTATATGAGTATTATGTATGTATCATTGTATTTAATCCTTGGAGGAAATAATGCAGTTTTTATTCCCACTCCATACATAACAACACTGAGGCTTAGGTTAATTGCTGCTGGAGGTTGACTCCAAATCCTCTGTTCTCAAGTACACATAATAGATGGAGTCATCCTCCCTGAATCTCCCACCTTCGCATTTACAACATTTATTCATTTAGGACAATGATTAACAGAAAGTATGTTGAGAGACTGACATTGAACTGAGAAATAGAGAAGCATGTGTTCATAAGAATACAGGTTTCTGGAATGTATTTATTCAATCAAGAGTTATTAAGTCCTTACCCTGTGCCAGGTGGTACTCCAGTTGTGGTTAAAGCAGTCAGTAAGAGAGGGAAAAGGCATGTTCACATTCCTAGTGGAGAGAGAGATGATAAAGAATTAAGTCAATTAATAAATGAATGAATTTAACCTATATATACACTATGAACAAAACAAAAATGGATGACAGAGTCACTGGGTGTCTGTGAGTTGGAACCAACAATGGATATGGGAATCCGTGTACTTTGGGGCTATAATGGCCGGAAAAAGCCTCTCTGAGAAGGTGACATTGGAACTGAAGACAAAAGGAGTTAGCCATGAGCACTCTGGTAGGTCGGATGATGGGTCCTGGTGATTTACTCCTCTGTTATGAGACTATGTACCCATCCCATTTGCCATGTGACTTTGCTGGACCCTTTCACTGTGGGTGAAATGTAGTTTCCTACCCCTCTGATTCTGGGCATGGTCCTATGACTTAATTTGGTCAATGGAATGGTCTCTACGACTTTAAGCATGTTTGCGTGGTTCAGTTTAATCTCACATATTCCTACCATTTTTGATGAAAAGAACATGCTCTGGATAGCACTCGTTCCAGAAAGATATGATGCATGTGGGGTGAGTCTGAACCCAATGCATAACTTGAAGCCAAGGTCAGCTATCCTGTAGCCTGAAGCAGAGCCGGTTCCTGCAATGGCACAGCTGAACTACGTACCCATGCACACATATCCACCATCCCTCCCCCCTAACCACGCACAGAATTTATTGTGTTGAGCCACTGATTGAGGGAGTGGTTTGATAAGCATCTTAGGTGAGTAACAGAAGGAATAAAAACCATGAAGTGGGAAGAAACTTGTAGTGGTCCAGACACAGAAAGAAGACCATTGTGGCTGGAGCAGAGTGAACAACTGGGCAGTATTCACAGTGAGGAGGGAAGGGACCAGATCTGGTATGTTTTGTGGGTTATATCAAGCATTTAATATTGTATGGTACCTGGGTGGCTCAATCAATTAAGCCTCTGACTCTTAATTGTGGCTCAAGTCATGTTCTCAGGGTCCTGGGATCAAGCCCTAGGTTGGGTTCCCTGCTCCACAGGGAGTCTTATCTCTCTCTCCCTCTGTCCTTCCCTCTACTCACACACACTTGCCCACTCTCTCTAGAATAAATAAATAAATAAATCTAAAATATTTAATACTGTATTCCAAGGATGAGGCTTTTAAGCAGGAATGTCATATGATATGATTTATACTTTGAAAAGATAAATCCAACAGCTATATTGAAAATAGAATATAAGTTGTCAAGAATGAGAAAGAATGAAGACCAGATAAGAAGTTACTGCACTAATCTAGCAAAAGATAATAATGGCATATACAGTTACTGGGAGTGTGCTTTGCTGAGATCATCCAGAAGGGTGAGACGTTGAGAGTTGAAGTCCAACCCAGACTTGGCCTACTCTGGAGGGAGTGCAGTTTGCTTTTGTGTGAAAGCATCATTTGGTCTAGCGGTGACTTCGGCATTGATGGTGGCTGGTACTACGGTGGTAGTAGATCTGTGTCCTTTCTTTCCCCATTTTTGGTTACTCGATGGATTCTCCTGATCAGAAGGGAAATCTGTACCAGAGGGGGAAATATATCCAATTAAGTATATAATGTGTTTAGAACTAGAGTGTTTGCAAACATATCTGTTTGTCTTTATTAATGCTTGGAAACACTCTGTATGTTATTGAGAGAGACCGTATCAAATGAGTGGATTTGGGAGAGTATGGTGTGCTTGCTTCCATGCATAAAGACAGAGGGTAGGTCTGGGCAGAGACTGAAGAGTTTTTACATTCCTGTATCCAGAAAGTGAGGTGAACAGGAATAGGGAGTTCAACCGTCCGGAGAAGGTCTGAATGATTCTCAGCGGCATGGACACCACTTCTGGTAGCCCAGGTTAAGGGAATTGGCTAGGTAACAATATGATTAGATAAACTATATGCAAATGAGATCAACAATCATCACAAGGAATGTAGATATGAAGAGAGCCAGTGCTCTTTGAGGAAGGATCTCAGTGCAATGTAGAAACAATGATTAGAGGACAAGGAAGGCGATGATGAGGAAGGATTCAGTTACTAACTAAAAGGGATATACTGAGCCTGTGTGTTCAAGTGTGTTTCCTTGAAGCAACTTGTGCCAACTAGACAAATGAACCAGGTGTTTGTGATGCCACGTTGCCTACCTTGTCCTGTCTGTTTTCATCCTTGCGTCAGAATAAATTTCAGGCGAGATGATAGCATCTTACCTTGAAAAAGAAAACTTTTATAGATAACATATGCTCTCTTCGGAATTAAGTGAATTTTTTAGTTTCTGTTCACCAAGTGTCAATTGTGGGCCAATACTGTGCTGTCTTCAGTCTTCATTTCAATCTCCAAAATATAGATTTTATCACTTCCACTTTATAGACCGAAACATGTAGGCCCAGTGAGGTTAAGTTGATCCAGCCCAAGGTCACTGCCAGGCTTTGTCCTCTTGCATGTGTTCTTACCACAGTAGCATCCTGCTGCTCCCAGATTCTGGGCTGCTCACTGCTCAGTGTGGCAGGAACCTTGAATCAGAGTCTACTAGTTCAAAGCATGGAGGTCAGCCTGTCTGGATTTGAGATCTGACTCCAACACTTGGGCAAATTGGGCAAGCCTCTCTAAGCCTCATTTTCTTCATTTCAGAATTGGGAATCAGACCTTACTACAGAGCCTGGACTGATGTAATGGTAGGTGATTTTTCTTTTTCTTATTTTTCATCATGTGCTTTGAGACTCTCAGGGCCTTCATTGGAAACATCAAATATCTTTCCAGAGACTTTGAATTCAAGGCAGCGGCTAAAGCAGTGGCATGTTCCCCAGGCTAGCACGCTGGTTCCGCATGCACAAAGTGTATCACGACCAAATGAATTTTGAAAAAAATAAAACCAAAAAACAACACTTACAGAATTGCATTGCAAATGAGCATAATAAAAATGGTGGTCTTGTAAGAAAGAAGTTTTGTTTGGTTCATTGTTTCGTACATTGATGCTACCTTGACCTTGGAAACAGCTAATGTTGTGACTTGGTTCCCAGGACTGGATAATTCTTGGGTTTGAACACTAACCCATTAGGCTTTGGCACCTTTGTCAAGTGCCTTAACTTCTCTGTGCCTTCGTTTCCTCATCTGTAAATGAGAACAATAACAGCATTTTCTTTGTGGGGTAGTGTGGGGATGAAATGAATGGCAAATGACTGACTGCTAGTAGAATCCTGATAAATCTGTGTTCATGGTTATCACCACTGTTTTGCTTAAAAGTAAAAAGTAAAATCACTGATATATAAAAGGTAAAAAAAATTAAAATATCTTTAAAAAGTAAAAAAATAAAGTAAAAGAAATTCACCAATACTATGAATATTTTTATATAGCCCAAATATTTATTTCTGTATTTTATTACTGTTATGGTGAGTGTCTTTTTACTCTATGTGGCTATATAGTGTGGCATTAGGTAGATGGAGATAGGGATACATTAGAATAGGTAAGGGGACCTCACCATTTCTTGGAGGAGGATTAAATGAGGACATAGACTTGGGAAAGTAGAAATTCCACTCTACTGAAGTAGTTTTTATTCCTCCTAATGGAAATTTCAAGTCCCTGGTGATGGAGGAGTTGGGTTGTGTCTCACACCTCTGCCCAAGGGCTTGCTGTCACTACTCCTGACTTTGAGGACCCTTCACCCTTCATCACCTTGTGAATCCCCTCCCAGCCATTTACTATGGCTTCCAAGAGCTACTGCCAGGGGCAAGGAAATTAAAGCTTATTTTAACAAAGTGTGGACTGCGTGAGTCATAGCTACCTTTCTTTCCGTGAAGGATCAAAATGGGTTTTGGGTTCCTAGTAGTGAGCCTATCCCTCAGATAGCCCTCATTGGAAGTCTGCATTAGTGATGTCTATGCAGATATGGCAGAAATGGAACTTCTGGGGATCAAGAGCTAGGTAATTATTAATTTGCTGTGCATCGCCAGTGGAGAGTATGATCATGGCTACCGGTTACCTGCTGATTGTTGTTAATAAATGAATGTGGTTTTTAATCCATTATAAGTATATCATGTGGTTATCAGGCATTGTGCTAAGCTCTGGGAGAGCAAAAGGAGATGAATGAGACATGGTCTCTTCCCTGAAAATCTCAAAATTAAGCTGGGAAGAAAATTGCCTGTGAACAAATAACTTGAAATTGAGGTGATTTTCCAAATGCGTATTAGATAGGTAAGCTGGATACAATTTGTTACCCTGGCAGTGGTTCTAATACCACTTCCCCTTTGATAGAGCTTCCTGGTACCTCTACGTTAATTCCCTCCTTCTATCCCCTAGAGTCTGCCTCTGCCAGACAGTTTCTCCGTGAGTATGTGAGAGACAGAGACAGACAGGGAGTGCTGCAGAACCAGAAAATGTACAGAAAAGAACAAAAGAAAGACTTGGTGGACAAGTTTACACATTACGTACATAGTAAAGATGGGAGAGAGGAAAGCAGTGCTGGGGTCAATGAGGAGAGGCTTCGTGATGAACAGGGTGTCTAGTGTTTGAGGGCCTCTTAGAATCAGGGTATGAGGGATTGTGTTTTGCCTGTGAAGGCTGTGCTTGTTTGAATGTAGCACCCCTCTGAAATGGAACCATAAGCATCATGATCTTCAGAAGATTGTAGGCCTGGAATCTCAGAGGAGCTGGAGAGTTGCTGTGATAGGGGATGGGCAGGTAAACATCATGGAGGTGATGGCTTTCAAACGTGGCCTGAAAGAATGGACGACCTTCGGGATGCCTGGGTGGCTCAGTCGGTTAAGGTCTGCCTTCAGCTTAGGTCATGATCCAGGACATGGTCCTGGGATAGAGCCCCATGTCCAGCTCCCTGCTCAGAGCGGAGTCTGCTTTTCCCTCTCCCTCTGCCTGTCACTCCCCCTGCTTGTGCCCTCTCCCTCTCTCTGTCAAATGAATATATAAAATTAAAAAAAAATGGATGACTTTTGCTTATCATAATAGAATCTGCAGGAAGACATCTTCTGGTCAGGGGACACTTTCTAAATAAAGTGCAGAGTGGAGCAATGTCTTTAGGAGACTAAAGATGTCCTGATGACTGATGTTTTATTTCTCTAAAAACAAAGAATATTCTCTTTAGGGGAAAGTAAATAAGTATATTCTATATTTTTGCTCTGTGATGAATAAAGCTGGTTGAGGAAAGCTGGTTGAGGCTGGAAAGCAGTGAACTAGCTTCTAATACAGCAGTGATTTTTGTCACAATATTTCCTTCTTCAATTGAGTTGACAGTGTGGTGACCTGGATCCTTTGTTTGGCTTTTTGTCGTTGCAAGAAAGAGTTTAAGGGGCATTGGCTTTTCCCCCCATCGTGAGTGGAACTGCTGGCAGGGTTATTCCAGGAAACCACTTTCCACTGCTGTTTTAAGGAGGCCAGATTCTCCTCCTTTGCCTTTGTAAAATCATCAGACAGGCGTGGGATGGACCCTCTGCCACCTGGAGTGTTGTAACAGGAGTGAGTGACCCAAGGACTAGAGGGAAATGCTGGAAACAATGTGTGGCAGGAGCAGTGGAATTAGCCTTACCTAGGCTGCTCGAGCAGCTACAAGGCAGTTACCCTCCAGACTTAACATAATCCCTACTCATTTTTGAGCCTAGTGCCCCAACACTCTTGCCTCTTTCCTACTCTGGTAATTTTCCAATAAATCCCTTTTAATCTTAAATAATTCAAAAATATACTTGTTCCTGGGAACCAAGAACTAGACCTGACCTTGGGGCCCAAAGCTCTCCTTCATCCTGCTGTGAGCACAGCAATATTAGCCCCAAGACATGATCTCAGGAAAGCCCTTACTTAGCTCAGAAAGTTGATAAAGTATCCAAGAGTTCTAGGCTTTGCAGCTATTTTTCCACCTTGCG
Organism: Meles meles; assembly: GCF_922984935.1. NCBI lineage: Eukaryota > Metazoa > Chordata > Mammalia > Carnivora > Mustelidae > Meles > Meles meles. The sequence continues at coordinate 100,897,838 of NC_060068.1, forward strand.
ACATAACCTCCCTGGCAGCAAGGGCAGGATAATTACCAGGTTTTGCCAGATAGCAGAATGGGAACTCCTGGGAGGTTAAATGACAAGCCCAGGGCAGCAGAGCCAGTCGGTTCTTAATCCAAGATTAAAGTCCCATGTTTGGTGTACAAGCATGTGTGTACATGTGTGCGTGCACGCGCGCACGCAGGGAGTTCAGCCTATGTAATTTTACACTTGAGAGTGGAATAAGAGCACAAAGCCCGGTTATGTGTCTTTGAAGGAATTAGCCTCCTTCGTTCTGAAGGAAGTGTCAGGGGAGCCACTGGGATTCTTCTATGATGTCCTTTTTTTTTTTTTTTGCAGGGTCAGAAGCAAGCTCAGGTTTGTTTTTCCTATAAACTAGAGGGAACTTGATGATTCCTAACTTCTGTCGCTAATTCTTCTCTTGCTGGGCAGAGTGACCACAGCTTCCCTCAGGCCCTGCAAGAGAGCTCAGGACACAGAAGGAAAAAAAAACAAAAAAAAAACAACAACAAAAAAACAAACCAAAGAGGTCTTGCTTTCAGCAGACTCAGTGTAGGTGCCTGACCCCTGGTTCCACCCCTTCCCCGACCCGCTTTCAAAGTGATGTCTGTTGTCTTTGGAGCACTCTTAGAATTTCCTTCTCTTTATTAACTAATACTTTGTCATTTTTCCTTTCCTGATAACAAAGGAAGTCATGGTTATTTTTTATTTGCAAATTGTGAACTCCAGAAAAACATGCAAAAGAAAATTACTGATAATGTTACTATTCAGAAAGGACCATTTATGAAATCCTTCTAGTCTTTTTTTCTACATACAGGGTTTACAAACACAGATCTATATAGATGCATGTGTATGATATATATACATAAATATATAATACACTTACTATAATATATTAAAATGATTAAAATACTACATAGTCATCAACAGTCTTGAAGGGGTGTTCTTTTTTTTTTTTAAAGATTTTATTTATTTATTTGACAGACAGAGATCACAAGTAGGCAGAGGCAGGCAGAGACAGAGGAGGAAACAGGCTCCCCGCTGAGTAGAGAGCCCGACATGGGGCTTGATCCCAGGACCCTGGGATCATGACCTGAGCCCAAGGCAGAGGCTTTAAACCACTGAGCCACCCAAGTGCCCCCTGAAGTGGTGTTCTTGATACAATGATGAATAAAAGTAAACTATAAAATATAAACAGAATTCTATGGGCAATATTTTTAATCATTTATTTAACATATGCCATATTTTAAGCATTCATGTTACCCTTCTTGCTGTAGGAATAATCATGATCCTCCTTAATTATATTTCATCTGGGTAAATTTTTACAAATAGAATTGCTGACCCCTTGAGAAGATGTTCAAGGAACAGTTTCAGCTTCCTAATATGGCTCCTTGATCTTCTCTTAAAATGGATTTGCAGTTTGATAAGTGTCTTAGGCTGTTTGGGCTGCTATCACAGGATGCCCCCACGCGGGTAGCTCATGAGCGACAGTCATTTATTTCTTACCTTTCTGGAGGCTGGAAGTCTGAGATCAGGGTACCAGCGTGGCCAGGTGAGGGCCATCTGCTGGAGTGCAGACTTCTTTTAGGATCCTCACACACTGGAAGGGATGAGCTGGATCTCCGGGGCCTCTTTAATAAGGGTACCAATCCTGTTCCTCAGAGCTCTCCTCTCATGACCTCATCACCTCCCAAAGGCCTCACCTCCTAATGCCATCACCTTGGGAATTAGGTTTTCAATATAGGAATTTGGGGGGCAATGTAGACATTTAAACCATAGCAGTGAGTTATCCTCAGGTGGGGTTGGGTGGCATGAGAAAGTTTTTAGTGAAAGAGAATGCATTATTGGGTTATGAACAGTTCACTAAAACTCAGGGCCTTGGAGAGTTAGCAATGGTACCCATGGAGGGAGGATTTCAGGCCCTAATTCAGCCCAACACCAAACTGGGAATGTTAGGGAAGACCTAGTATAGACAAATGGGACCACAGGGTCTCAGGCTGACCAAGGCCCACACTTGGGGAAGAAGGGGGCTGTCACAGATGCCTTGTGAGAAGGTTATGGCAATTCTCAGTTCTCTGACAGTGGTAATAACCCTCTTGATCTATGCCCAGCTGCCCAAAGCATCCATCCAGATGTGTACTCCAGCATTTGGCTCCCTTGTTAAGCTTCTTCCCATTAACTGCACAATCTCTGCATATAAATAAATCCCAGAATATTTTATCCATCTGTTGTGCTGATGGCTCTTGGGATTGGGAACATGGAAATCTGAGACACTGAGTGAACAAAAGCAGCTTTGTGACCATTTGAAAATTCCACTCACTAGTATGCAGGTGTTTCTTTCTCTTTCAAAAAAAAAATGGAGAGAGAGAGAGAGAGGGAGAAAGAAGTGAGGGAGGAGCAGAGGGAGAGGGAGAGAGAAACTCTTAAGCAGGCTTGACCTCCAGTGCAGAGCCTGACTCGGGCCTCAGTCTCACTACCATGTGATCGTGACCTGAGCCTAAACCAAGAGTCAGATGCTTAAACAGCTGAGCCACCCAGGTATCCCTAATATGCAGGTGTTTTTATCCATCTGAATAGAACCCACCCACCCACCCCCACCTGCCAAATAACGAAAATAGCACCCCTGCCTACTGCTGGGGAGCAGTTTAAAAACTTGTGATGATTATTCTCTTTACAATATCTGTCTTAGTATGGATTTCCCTGGAGACAAAGTTTCAAATGCAAATAGTTTATTAAAAGGTGCAAGAGGAATGGGTAGGTAAAGAGGAAGCGATAAGGGGAAGGAAAGGCAACAATAAAGGGCTTATTAGCCCAGAGGTGCAGTAGATGAGTGGAGCTTTATTCCCCCAAGAATCTCTGAAATAACAATGTAAAATACAAGCCTGAGAATTACCCTGGTTAGAAAAGCAGACACTATGTTGGAAACAGACATGTGAGGGATTTAGTAGGGCAAACGTCTATGAGAGGGTCAGGGACGTGGGGGCAGGAGCAGAAAGAGGGTGCTCAGACCACGAGCTAAGGCTGATGAAGGGAGGAGGGAAGGAGGACAGAATAGGAAGAGCCTCAGACCACAGCACCATTCTGAAGATGTGTCATCTGGGCCAACAGAGAGTCTACCACGGTGTTAGCCTACTGAGGCCCGGCATGGGCTCATGCTGGTACTCCTCTCCCCCATGCCTCATTATTGCCTGGGACAGTCCAGCCCAGAGGGGCCTTCATCAGGGACATAATTCTCCTCCTATCTCACTGGCCACTCCATCTCCATTCCTTTTGCTGGTTTGTCGTGTCCTCTTCCAGATTTCTTAGTGTTTAAATTCCTAGGCCATCCCTCTCTGGATCTTTCCCTGTTTATAGTCATGCCACATGTTCCCTGCTAGTGCCAGGGTTTTAATTATCATTTATATACCCATGATTTTCACTTTGAGTTTTGTATCTCTGGCCTAGACCTTGTGTCTGAGCTCTCCACACGCACATCCGACTGCCCATTTAGATGCTGATAGACATTCCATCATTAATAAGTTAGTAAGTTCAAAATACAGCCCAACACAACTCAAATCTGTGTATTGCCCTGATGTGTGCTTTTAATTCTTTCCCCTTTATCTCAATGTAAACTTCAATAAAGACAGGATTTTGGGGGCACCTGGGTGGCTCAGTGGGTTAAAGCCTCTGCCTTCGGCTCAGGTCATGATCCCAGGGTCCTGGTATAGAGCCCCACATCCGGCTCTCTGCTCAGCAGGGAGCCTGCTTCCCCACCCCCCCAACCCCTCTCTGCCTGCCTCTCTGCCTACTTATGATCTCTGTCTGTCAAATAAATAAATAAAATCTTCAAAAAAAAAAAAAAGACAGGATTTTGCCTGTTGTATGTTCTATCCCCAAGAATAGCACATAATAATTTCTATTTTTTTTAGACAAAATGAATAAATGATATTCCCTAACCTTTGGGGCAGGAGACAACTCAGCATTATCTAAGACATACTCAGTATTTGAATACTGGACTTTCAGTCTCATGAGCTAAACTGTCGGCCCCAGATAATTGTTATTCAGTGAGGAAGAGTGAAGAGTTGGTGCAAAACCCAGAGGCAGTAAAGAGTTTAGTGCTTTAAAGAACACACATTGCTTTAAAAGAGATAACGAAATCACCGTCCTAGCAGAGAATAGTCCAATGAGCACAATTAAGCTAACAATATTAATACATTATATTAAGTGCTTTATATAAATCATTGGTCATAATCATCAGAACAGCCATGTAAAAGACACACATACACCATTACCTCTCTTTTGCAGCTGAGGGAAGTAGGGCTCGGAGTGCTTAGGAAATTTTCTGAAATAAAAGGATCTGGGATGCAAATTTAGGCTTATCTGATCCCAGATTCCTTTCTCTTCCTATGCTATCTTCTGAGATAGAAGTGAAAATTCGGGGGGCTGATCTGAAGTTATCTATAAGCTCTAGGAGGGAAGCAGGGTCTATCCATGATGAAATAGTTTCTGTGAGGGGAACCAAAAGAGGTTCTGCATTTAGGTTACTTATTTATTTATTTATTTATTTATTTATTTTTTAAAGATTTTATTTATTTCTTTGACAGACAGAATCACAAGTAGGCAGAGAGGCAGGCAGAGAGAGGAGGAAGCAGGCTCCCTGCCGAGCGGAGAGCCCGATGCGGGGCTCGATCCCAGGACCCTGGTATCATGACCTGAGCCGAAGGCAGAGGCTTTAACCCACTGAGCCATCCAGGCACCCCTGCATTTAGGTTATTTAAAGCAAAATGAGAACAAGTCAAACATTTTGGTCTGCGAGCAGTTTTGTGTCAGGAGAATGCTTGGATGAACCAAATGCGAAATTCAGTGCCCCATTTCCTAAACATTCTCATGTAAAAACAGATGTGGTAGCCAATTATTTGGGTGCTCCATTCATATCCTCCTATGTCCCTGTCCTGTCCTTGTGCACAATAACCTTGTGCCTGCAAGGTCAGGGTGGGCCGAGTGTCCCATAATGGTGGTGCTGATAGACTGTGCCCATTGTGCAGAGAGAAGTTAGTCGAGGAGTGAGAAATTGCCATTGGATTTAGCAACTGTGGGTGACCTGGAGAAGAGCAGTTTTGGTGGAGTAGTGGAGGCAAAAAATTTATGGAAGCAGATTAAGGACAGAAAGGGAGGAAAGAAAACTGGGATAGTAGACAAACAGTGATTTAATAGCAACCTTCACCATAAAACAAAAAAACCAAAACCACAAAATGACCCATAGCTCAAATTCCATGTTTTTCTAATAGTGTAGAAATACTGTTCAGGTGTTAGGCTTTGGAGATATTAAAATATCGGAGAAGAACAACATGGTGATGTAGGCAATATGGATCCCACTACTTGTGTTTCAAGCCTAGTCTAAAATCTGACTAGGTCTATGGCTCTGAGTAAGTCATTCACCATTTTCTTAATCCCTCATCATGCAGTGATGGTCTTTCCAGCAATAGCTGTCTATGATACAAATTTTTTCCCCAAAGAAATTAATTTTTTTTCAATAAGATCTAATTTTCTTCTCATAGTACATGATACTTGTGTGTTTACTGACAATATCTTTAGTAAGGATATTTTTTAACACTGTTCTGTTCTCCCTATTTAAGTTTTTACCTGCTCCTAAAATCATTTCTATTATGGTTCTAAATGACTCGATGAGTTAACTCCATTACTTCCCTTTGGATATGACCTGTCAGTTATCATTAATTTATGTATGTGATCTTGTCAGGATGTGGTTTCTACAGGATGGATTTTTGTTTAAGCTGCTACTTACTAATTAGGACATAACTGTTGACATGGATAGTAGAGTTGGCATTTATAATATCCCATGTTGTTTTCAGCTAGAAACTTGCCAATACCTGGAAAATAGTCTAAGGAAGTTTTTTTAAACATGGCATACTGCTTTGTGTGTATTTTCCCACTCATTTGTGCCAAGGTATTTGAATTTTGTTAAATTAATTTTAAAATAACTTTTTTTTTTTTTAACAAAAAGCATAACATGGAATAAAGTTGGTTGGGCATGTTCTTCGGACTAGGACCCATCTAATTTTCAGTCTCGGTTCCCCTGATAACAGCTACTGTTAGAACCTTCTGCTAGTCACTAGGCATCTCTAAGCCTTCTTTTATTTAAAATGAGAGACTGAGTCCAGTGAGGAATCAAGAAAACATGCTTGTAAAATATTAAACACAGGATGCACAAATAAGTAAATATTTAGGAGTAAAAGAGCAGCTCACCAAGATTTGAAGGGTTCAAGAAATGTTATAACCTGGTACCTGGCCTCAAGAAATTTATACTTCAATGAGAAATTCAATTTATACTTCACAGAGTACAAGGGAATTTATGGGAGTTAGTTAGACCTATGAAAGCCAAGAGCTTAGAGGATGCAAGGAGAAGGGAGTACCTCTAATGAGGGGTATTAAGGAAGACTTCATAGCAAATATGGTATTCTGTGTATGTATGTATGTATGAGAGAGTGAGTGAGCAGGGTGAGGGAGGGAGAATCTCAAGAAGTCCCCGTGCTGGGCATGGAGCCTGATGCCAGCCTCAGTCTCAGGACCCAGAAATCATGACCTGACCCAAAATAAAGAGTCAGAACCTCAGCTGACTGAGCCACACAGGCGCCCCTGTGAATATGATACTTTTGAAAGACCGTTAGATATTGTCTGGTGGGTAAGGAAGGGGAAGGGAGAAGAGAAGCATAGGAATAAGCTGAGAGAAGGAAGGAATGACTCTGCAGATAGAGCAGCTGGAACAAGGGATGGTGAATAATTCCAGGTCTCTGGGGCAGAGAGCGAGCATGTGGAATTGTGAGGTCAGAGTAGCACGTGTATTGGTGACAGAGGTAGGGAGATCACGGAAAATCTTACAAGCCAGGCTGTGGTGTGTAGACTTTTTATAAGCAATGGTGAAAACAAAATTTGAAGCAATGAATCATAAAATCAGGACACTGAAGCCATGGTTGGAGGACGCAGGGGAATCTGGAAGTGGTGTGTTTGGTCGGCCATCTGTGAGAATAGTTCAGATGAGCCACAGTGAAAACACTGGGTGGGGGCATTTGACATTAAAGGAAGGACAGAGATCTAGCTTAGAGGTGGCCCTCAAATGGTCTGGTAACTGTATGGACGCAGGTAGTGAGAGAGGGAAAATAATATAGCTGATATGAAGATATAGAGGATACAGGAGAAGATCTGAAGACAGATCTTGGTAGAAGGAGGTAGACAGGGGACAAAGACCCTCATGCCTCTAGGGACTGGAAAGGAAGGGGCATGAATAAAGTCAGCTAGAGTGTAAGTATGAAGGGAAGGGGTGGGAACTGTGGAAACTGTGGAAACTCCTAAAGGCCATCTCCTCAGCTTTGTCTAGCCTTTACCTTGGAGAAATTTCTGTTCAATATACCAGACCTTTACGTTTTTAAGAGAAACCAAAATCTCAAAATTAAGAATAGTTTCTCCTGGTTTGTTTCTTTAGATTTGATTATTTTTGGATACTGTGTGGATCTAAGCAAGGGGTAAGAGTTGAAAACTTAGCATTTGTAATTTTCCTGATTGCTTGATGTTCTCACTCATGTATCTGTTTAAATTACTGTTTGCATTTAGCATTTGCATGCACTTTTCCAGTTGCTTTAGGATGAATATTAGGCATGTTTACTGATTATTATTAGTGTGTATCCCAAGTAAATGGTCCATTTGTATCCCAGTGGTTTCTTCTGCAAGATTTTACTTTCAAGAGATCTTAAGAAGTGACAAAAACATTGAAAATAGGGACTCTGGAATAAGTACCCCCCCCCCCCAACTGGGGGGTGTATGTGTATATGTGTGTATGGGTGTTAATGTAGTTTCAGGTACAAGGCAAAGTATGGACAATTACAGTTTTGAGTAGGCTGAACTTCTGTGACTTGAACTGTAAGCACACAAGGAATGAAAATTAAAACATTTAGGGAAGATCACGAAGAAAAGAACAAGATCTGGGTGAAAGATTTTTTCAACTGGATATTAGCAAACTGATTTGCCAACTTAGTGATAAAAAATTCTATGTATTTTATATGGGGGTATGATAGCTCAGATGGCTTTATTTTAACTAATGCCTTTTAAGAAATACCATTAAAAAAACCCCATTAGAATAAGAAGATTGGAGGCATCATTTATAAATATTTAAACAGATCCTTCCATATAAGCATTCATATCAGATCTGCATGAAGTTGGTCTTTACATAGCAAGTTTGATGTCATCAAAATAATTGGAATTTTTTTTGTGGGGGGGGTGGAAATATAATCTGTTCCAGTATAGAAAAAATAGGACTGTCATGTTACTGAAAGAAAGTTAAAGGAAGAGAGCAAGGTCTGAGTCATAATTCTGAAGGTAAAATGGATCACTTGATTCTCTGCCTAATCACTTCATCTTCTCAGTGTGCTATTCATCTCGCAGCTGGTTGCCTGGTAACCTGCTGAGTGTTAGGGACAATCATGGTATATCAACACCGAGGGCACAGGTGACCGGGCATGTGATCCCTGCTCTCTTTGAGGCTGAATAGGCACTAATATGTGGCTTTCAGGTCTAAGAGGGAGGGTTGTGTTGGGGAAGGATAGAATGCTGGGCATCCCATAATCCCACCTCTAGCTCATACTTCCTGTGGCTCTTGGGAAAGTTATGTTACTCAAACAATCTCAGTTTCCTCATCTGTACAATGACAATAACCTCAGTACCTGTCTGTCAATGTTATTGTGAATCTTATGTGAGATTATATATGTAAAATGTACATACAAGATAAATTTATTTTTAATATGAACAGTACTGTTCTCACACTTACTTAAATGAACAAGTCTTGCTGTTGTTGGATGCTGATTGGAAAACCTGAGGTTATTTTTCTGGAAGGTGAATTAAATAGCTATTAATGATGTTTAATAAATCAGGTGGAATTCCTGAGTTGGAATGAAAAGAAACCTACTCTGTCTAATTAAACCAAAAATAATTTGTTGGAAGGATATCTGGAGTACACAAATTCATAGGGTGGCTCAAGACCTTTATTTGTTGTAAAATTTATGTTTTTGGTGTTTTTGTTAAAACAGACACTACTCACATGCACCTCAAAATTATCCCATTAGACAGAGAAACCTAGGACATCTACAAAGTGAGCAGTGCTCCTAGGATTGGGTAGTTCCTAGCCTGTATAACTTTGTGGATTCCTAGATACTTTGTGAGTACTCTACTTATAGAGGAAGTCTTGTACCCTTAGTGGGTATTGTAGCACAAAGAAAGATCCTTGCCCCTGAAAAGCTGGTTCTGAATACAAGTGCTGGGAAATATAACTCTGAATGGAGCAGTAGAAGACCTAATTCTACTCATCCATATAGTTTTCCATATATACCCCTTTATAACACATACCACCTTGCATTGTACACATACCTGCACAAATTTCCATCATGAGCTGTCTTAAAGGAGAATGCACCAAGATGGAACTAATGTTCTTGCTCTAGGGTGTGGTGTGTGACATTCAGAGTTGTGACTGGTAAGAAGAACTTAAGAACACTAGACTCATTGCTTGAATATGTTCTGGGTTGAGAAAGCATTTCTGAGGACTTGCTTCATTTATCCCTTAATTCAGCAAATTATGAATGTAAATTTCCCGGGCACTGGTTAGACACTGGGGGTAAAGTGATGAGCTCCATCAGTACAATTCTTATTCTTACGGACTTAACACTCTAATGGAAAAGAGAGACCTTTAAACAAACTATAACAATTAAGTGTCATAAATGCTATCATAGCAAAAGTATAGCCACTTAGGGAAATGAGTAGAAAGAACACCTAATCTAAGGGTCTGGGAAATGTTACCATCTTGATTTTGATTTGTCTCAGTACCCTTCAATGAAATGACTGGCTCTTTGGCCCCGTGCTTTAACTAGGCTCCTATACCAATTTGTAGGTGAAAACAATTAGGGACCCCACATAGCAAAATGACCATCTTTATTTCCACTCTAAAATTGGAATCAGTGAAAAAAGGAGGAGGGAGGAGAGTTAGAAAAGTGTCTGGCAAGTAAAGCATCTGTCTCTGTGTCCTTGTTACAGGCAGAGATAAATAGACCTAGATAGAAATTTTTTCATGGATGACATAAAAACTTCAATTAAGATCTCAGTAGGCATTTAATATGAAATTCCTAAATGAAATTTTTTCATTTGTCTTGATCAACAAATTGTTTCCTGGGGTGATAACTACAAATAATCTGATGTGGCAGAAGGATGAGCACACACCACTTACGTTCATGGATAAAAGTGTGCTGGCTGTTGGCTCTGAGGTGCCAAGGAGACTCTGGTCAGGGACAGACATGGGGTGGGTGGAATGGGTGGGTGGATTGCTGTGGTTATGATTGCCATTTTAACGCAGGCGTCCGGGGGTGCCAAGAACTTGACAGCATGACATAGAGCTAGAGGGGAAGACAAGCCGATTGGGGGTGGGCTCCAATTCATGGTTGACAGCCAAAGATAATTTGTGGTTAACAGAGCAGGCAAACTCACACTCTATGCATGCATACTCATTCTGGAAGTGTTTTAAGTGGGATTGTCTCAGTGGAGTGTATGGCTGGCTTTGAACTTTAATCACTGATTAGTATGCCAGTATTCTCTTTTTAAGTTCTTTTTAAGTATTTATCTCACATGAAATAGTTAAATATATATATATATATATATATATATGTGATAACTGAGTTCATTCTAGACTTAAGACCTTTGCACTTGCCACTCTTTGTCCTCAGATTGTTCCATGCAGCTTACATATCCTTTTTTCAGAGTCTTTTCCCAAGGTCCTATTTAAAGAAGTTAGACTCAATTCCTGCTATATTGTGTTGTGTTATAATCTGTGGCATCTATTACTTTTAGGAACGGTCTAAAGGTTTTTGAAATATATCTATTTTTTTTTATTGTAGGCATTCTGTTTCTAGTCTGGAAGCTCTCTGAGAAGGACTTTCTCTGTCTCATTCACTGTGGGACCCTCAGAGCCTAGAACACTCAATGGCACTTAACTCTCCATGCTTGTGGACAAAGATCCCATCTTAGACAACTTCTGCAGCCTGGTGCCTAGCACAGTAAGTGGATGTAAAAGATTCCCATTAATGTATAGATTTATCTAATGAGAAATAGAAGTAAGTTTTATAGAGGTAACTGATACTGAATATTAGCGGAACACCTCATGGGGAGAAAAGGGCCAGTTCTCTTAATTAACTTTTAAATTAATTGAAAACCAGCTGATGTTTTTGTGTATTTGTGTGTTCAGCTTACATCTGAGCACTGTTTTGTGATAGGTGCTTTAAGAAATCAAAGAAGTAGAAGTGGCTCTTGCCTTTTAAAATCCTAAATTCTGTTGTAAAATAGTGGATGAAAAGCATTCTTCCTTCTTTGGAGACAGTACTGAGCTGTGTTCTTAGATAAGTAATGTTGAAAGAATGAATAAAACAATTAGTGAGTGAATAAAAAAGAGATGAATTAGTGATAGGGGTTAGAACCAAACACAAGTGATTGTCAGAGTCTATTGCCAGGTGGGGGATTTGATCCCATGAACTTTTTGATGCATAAAGTAGTCTGAATCTATTAATTAATTAATTAATTTCAATTAGTCAACATATAGTACATTAGTTTATGATGTATTGCTCATTGATTCAGTTGTATAAAACCCAGCTCTCATTGCAACATGTGCCCTCCTTAGTACCCATCACCCGGTTACCCCAACCCCCTCCCTTCTGTAACCCTCAGTTTGTTTCCTGAAGTCCAGAGTCTCTCATGGTTTGTCTCCTTCTCTGATTTCTTCCCATTCAGCTTTCCCTCCCTTCCCCTATGGTCCTCTGCACTAGTCCTTATTTTCCACGAATGATGGAAATTTATTTTTTACCCAGTGGAAACCATCATTGTTTCCTTGTGTTCCTATCATTATTTCTTTTTTTTTTTAATTTTTTTTTTCAGCGTAACAGTATTTATTGTTTTTGCACAACACCCAGTGCTCCATGCAATACGTGCCCTCCCTATTACCCACCACCTGGTTCCCCAACCTCCCACCCCCCGCCCCTTCAAAACCCTCAGGTTCTTTTTCAGAGTCCACAGTCTCTCATGGTTCACCTCCCCTTCCAATTTCCCTCAGCTCCCTTCTCCTCTCCATCTCCCCATGTCCTCCATGTCATATGTTATGCTCCACAAATAAGTGAAACCATATGATAATTGACTCTCTCTGCTTGACTTATTTCACTCAGCATAATCTTTTCCAGTCCCGTCCATGTTGCTACAGAAGTTGGGTATTCATCCTTTCTGATGGAGGCATAATACTCCATTGTGTATATGTACCACATCTTCCTTATCCATTCATCCGTTGAAGGGCATCTTGGTTCTTTCCACAGTTTGAAGACCGTGGCCATTGCTGCTATAAACATTGGGGTACAGATGGCTCTTCTTTTCACTACATCTGTATCTTTGTGGTAAATACCCAGTAGTGCAATTGCAGGGTCATTGGGAAGCTCTATTTTTAATTTCTTGAGGAATCTCCACACTGTTCTCCAAAGCGGCTGCACCAACTTGCATTCCCACCAACAGTGTAAGAGGGTTACCCTTTCCCCACATCCTCTCCAACACATGTTGTTTCCTGTCTTCCAGCATCCATTTCTGATTAAAACGCTTCAAAGTATAGGGATAGAGGGAACATTCCTGAACTTCATAAAATCTTCCTATCATTATTTCTTACTTAAGTGCATTGTTTTTGACATTCCTATGCTTGGAATGCCCCATGTTTACAATCTTTGTATATTCAAAGTCTGTGTGCTAAAGATAATAATCAGACATCATCCCCTCTGTGAAATATTTCACTACCTCCCTTGCAGTAAATAATTTCTCCTATTTCTGAATTTCAAGAATGCTCTACTGATTCTTTGCCTGTGGTATTTAACCCTTTCCGTTTTGTTTTATCATTATTTATATCTGTTTGGTCTTCCCTTCTAGACTCTCAGCTCCTCAAGGGCAAGCTTATTTCTGATTTATTTGAGGAGCCAACTTTGAGTAATTCATTCAACAAATATTTACTGAAGACATATTACGTGTCAGGTACAAAGCTAGTTTTGGAGAAACAATGTGAGCAACTGATATTGACAAGGCAAATCCTAGTTTGCCCTGGCTTGTAGAGTTTAATAGAGCATAGTGTTATTAATGACTTTTATCTGTTGAGCACTTTAACCAGTTTGACAAGATAATTATCTTAGCATATTGTAGTAGGTAAGGACATCAGTTTTAGATTTCATACCTTATGTTTCCACTCCAGGCTCTATTGCTTAGTAGGTATGTGACCTCAAGTTGATAATGCAACCTCTTGAAACTTCTGCCTAAGTTATTTATTACCACAGATAATGCTGTGTAATAATCCATGTGAAAGTAGATGAAAACAGAATTTATTAAGCTCATAAACTTGTGCATTCACTGTGTGGTTATTCTGATCTGGGCCAGGCAAGGTTGGTTTCATTTTGGCCAACTTAGGTGTCTCTGATGAGCTGATAAGTCAGCCGGGCAGATGGAGCAGTCTAGGATAGCCTCACCTGAGAGAGCTCTTCTCTATATTGTCTCTCATCCTCCACTATGCAAGCTGGACTTGTTCACATGATGGTTGTGGAGTTCTACACTAGCTGGTCATCTAGGCTCAGAACCGGTAATGTCCCGTCTACTATATTTTATTGACTAAAGCAAGTCACAGGGCAAACCAGATTGATCAGGTAGGGATTCCATCTTTCTATGAGAATTACCATAAAATTACATTATATGGGGTATGGATACAGGGGGCCATGAACAATGGTTGGCTATTTCCCTACTTCATTTAGTACAACCTCAGTCTATAGAACAGAGACGATAATAGTACTTACTTTTATAGGTGGATTGTGAAAATTATATGAAATTGTGTGGAAAGGTTGGGATGTTACCTGGCACTTCAGAAATGTTAGGAATTTGTTAGTATTGTATCACTTATCCTCATACCAAACGTAGAGAAATATTATAATCCTCATCTTACCAGAGAGTTTAAGTTACTTGTTCCTGATCAGAGTCCGTTGAGCCAGGATTCAAACCAAGGTTTGTTTGAAAAGTTTGTAAGAGAAACTTTCTAACTGTTCCCCAGATGTGTGCGTGTGTGTGTGTGTGTGTGTGTGTGTGTGTGTGTTGACACATGAGCAGACTAAAGACCAGCCTGCCTTGCTGTAGGTGTGATTTGGTCTAGCTCACAGGAAGCAGTATGGCTCAGGAGGGAGCGAGGCCAGATCTCTGAATCTCCATTTCCACAAAGAAGTCATGCCTGTGGATTAGAAAATCTGGCTTTGAATTTTAGTGAGCCAGAAATAAACTTTTATTGTGAATAGCCAGTGAAGTGTTAGAGTTTGTTTTGGCAATAGTGTGCTAACTGTTACAGTTAAGTGGTAACAAACTAGCTGTAACAAAGTGACTAATACTGGCTGTAACAAGCTAATAGTACCTATAACAAATGGGTGTAACAAACTTAAACTAGTGGTAACAAACGAGCCCATTGTAGCTAGTTGTTACCTGTGATGACAAACTAAGCAATACAGAGTTTAATTTCTAAAACACTATGCTATACAACTCAAGATAGTGAAGAATATTCTGGTGGTATTTGCACACATCAGATAATCTAACATTCATTGAAAAAATGAGAAGGTTCTAAAACTGAACATAGGCTGCCTGGTTCCATTTGCTCTTTCTCTTCCCTCCTGGTCTCTGATTTCTCTGCTTTACTTCCATTCAGAGAACCTTGTTCTTTTTTGGTCAAACCAGACTGCTATAGATGTAATATAATCTAACCCAGAGTGGAAGATCAAATTCTGTGGTTAGAGTACTATTATTACAAGCCATTTTAGTCTATATGAACAAAAACAGTATTTTTATAGAAAATGAAAAATAATATTGAGGTGGTCTTTTCTCTAGATGAAAAATGCTTGTTTCAGGGCCTCTACTGTTCAATTCTGAGGACATTGTCAGGAATTGAGGGGTTAGGGAAGTTCTTAGAGGATTGTGGAAGTGGATTTTAAGTACTCCCTGTGGAAAGAGAAAAGTTAAAAATGGAAAGGGAAAGAAATTAGTAACCAAAGAGCATGAAATTTACCCTCCCATTGGCCCAGAAAGAAGAATTTGTACTAATTGGCACCATTATAGAAGCTTTAGTGAGGCAATTAGGGCTTTAAATTATGACAATTTTAAGAAACCTCTCCTATTGACATTACTTGAAGAATTTGCCTTTTGTCTTAGAGGATCATAGAACCATAGAGAGGCCGACTATACAGACTGGGAGCCAAGGAAGAAGTCTAGTTACATGCCTTAAAAAAACAAAAATATAATGAAATCCCAGTGCAATAGAACTTTTAAACTTTAAAAAATCACCATTTCTGTTTAGTAACTCACTTTAAAAGAAAGATTAATAATATAGCTAATATTTAATGAGTACTTACTCTTTGCCAAGCACTCTGAGTTGAATGAGAAAGAGGCAAGTAATAAAATTGAGATGAAATTAGAAATTCTGTGAAAGCAAATTCTTTTTATGATGTACCAGATATCAGGAAGGTCTTGGGCAAAGAGAGTAAACTTCAAGTCTTGCATTGAGTTTTGGTTCTGGAACATGGGTAAGCATGTTACCTCTCTAATCCTGGATTAATTTATCTGTAAACTGGGAATATTGATAACTTCTATTAAGGGTCAATAAGAGAAAACTTGTGAAGGCTCTTTCTAGGCTACAAAGTGAAGGGCACACAATGATAGTAATCTCTTATAGGTACACACATATAACTAATTTATTTCATTCACAGTAGCTCTGGTGTGTATAAACAGTACAACAGAGATTTGAGAAAACTTTAAAATATTTTTGTGAGTTTCACATTTGGAAAACACCCCATATGTTGTTGATGTCCCTTTATTACCCATAAACAAGGGAAAATCCACAACCAAATCAACACATCACAACAAAAAACACAGCTCTAATACAGAGCAAGGGACAATGTTCAGAGACATCTGCTGATGATTGTTACGTGATGGAAATAGTAAATGAGATAATTCATTAATATATTTCATTTATTCCAGTAAGTCATTAGGTACTTAAAGGAAGTGGCTTGTGTCAGTTTTCTTTACATCAAATATTCATATTTTCTAATGGAAATTGTTCTGACAAATGGGGTAAATTGAGCAACTTAGAAATTTACGCCTCAAAAAAGAGGAGTTTGGAATTCCCAGTGAGCAAGCTAATGCTTAAATCATTAACACTCCATTGATTTTATAATTAAAAGGCTGGAAAGTAAATACAGGGTGTGTTTTAAATGTTATGATAGCTACTTGTCTCGATGCTTAGATCACAAGCCTTTTGATTGAAGGACCCATTAGCTTAGCAACCTGCTACTGTGATTGCATCAGAAGAACATCTAGACTGTCTAGCAACAAAACCTCTCTATTGTGTCACCTATAAGGGAAAAAAATACAAATGAACCACTCTTGCCATTTAGAAGTGAAGAAAAAGATCGTGAGTTCTAGAAAATTTGTATATGGGATATAGTTCTTATTCCTGAAAGGAGAGAGGAGATGAGTTTCTGGACAACTAAGAGGAAAACTTAACCTCAGATATTTAGCATTAGTCCAGTAACTACTTAGCAAATGTTTACTGTGTGCCAGGCCCAGAGCTCAAGATATGGTCATGAACAAGGAAAACATGGCGCCTGAACTCAAGGGACTTGGGAGGTAGACAGTTAAGAAGATGGTAACAATCCAGTGAGAATGTGATGGCAAATAAGGGGACAGAACAGTCAGGGAAAGTCTTCCTGGGAGGATGCCTTATGTTGGAACCTGAGGAGGAACAGGAAGTAGGAGTGTTCTAGGCAGCGGTTACAATTTGTGCAGTAACCACGAGATGAGAAGGAGTATGGCACATTCTAGGTACTAAAAGGCAGTGTGGAGAGAACAGTGCTGAACCCCACAAACTGACATGAACCACAAACATGAATCATACAGGCAAACATGACTGTATGATTTTAAATTATCTAGTAGTCAGATAAGAAAGTAGAAATGGATAAAATGAATTAATGTATTTTTTTAGCCCAGTATATTCCAGATATTACCATTTCAATGCATAACCTATAAAATACTAATGAGAGAGTTTGC
Organism: Meles meles; assembly: GCF_922984935.1. Classification (NCBI taxonomy): domain Eukaryota; kingdom Metazoa; phylum Chordata; class Mammalia; order Carnivora; family Mustelidae; genus Meles; species Meles meles. Next base: position 100,915,010 of record NC_060068.1, read on the forward strand.
ATGATTTTTTTTCATGCTTAGTCTTTGAAATTCTCATGTATTTTCTACTGATTGCACATCTCAAATTGAACTAGCCCGATTTCAAGAGTGCTGCAGCCACATGGCTGCTGTATTGGATGGTAGTGGGCTAGAGAGTAAAAGAAGGGATTCGATGGCAAGCGATGGAAATGGACATGTAGAAAGGAGCCAAATCCTGGAAATTTTTATTTCTTCATCTGCATCCCAGTTAATGATACCAAGTGGTATGTAAGGTCCTTCTAGCTCTAAAATTGTATGAACCTCTTTCCTATCTCAATGTGGGACTGCAAAGAACTGTCCCAAACTGAATGTTCTTACCTTAACATTTCAACATATTTTGTTCCTGTTGTCTTCTTTTTTAATTAACTGCATCACCCAGGAATGCCATAAAGAATGCACTTACTCTTACATGAATTTTTCTTTAAAGCCCATTTCTTTTGGTTCATTAGGGCTTTGGTTTGACAGTATCTATAGTAGACTTTGATACATCGAGTCTTGCCTTAATTTTGCTTTGAGAACTGTCATTCCTCAATTCTCAGTTCATGTGGTTCTGGTGTGGCTAGCCATGTTCTGAGTCTAGGGGTGCTTGTGTCTCAGGTCTAAGTTTCTGTCCTTGGCCAGAATGGTTGATTCAGTGATAGAAGTGTGGTCTAAGTCATGTTAATCTGGTCCAGTCAGAGCTCATTTGGAAGGAAGTTTGTTTGAACTATTGGATGAAGTGGTTTGTTGTCTTTCTACTGCTAGAAGTATTAGTGGGATAGATGTAAATTTGGTGTTAGTGGCAGCCTTTTTTGTCACCATGTAAAGGGTGCTTGCTAGAGAGTGGAGGAAACACAAAGAAAATCAGAGTAAAGAGACGAGAGAGCTAGAGTATTGAAAAAATAAAAATGAAGCTTTGCGCAGTGGCAGTATCGTAGCCAATGAGGTTTATCCGAGGCGCGATTATTGCTAATTGAAAAAATAAAAATGGAAACAAACAAAAAAATCTTTTGTGGTCCTGGATCCAGCTATACCTAAAGTAAAAAAAAAAAAAAGAAAAAAAAGAAAAGAAAAAAAATCTCCTCTTGGACTTGACACTTTTGTAAATGACTGATATATGTTGTCTTTTTTATTTTTTACTTTTTCTGCTAATGAGTCTTAATTGGGGTTTCTGCTACTTAGAATGAAAAAGAGTACTGGCTAAAAATGTAAAATAGATATATTGTCAACCTTAATATAGTCTCACAGAATGGACCCCAGAATTATAAGATAAGTTTGTTGAATGGAAAATTCTAATATCTGTAAAAATATACTTCTTCCCATGAGCAACTAAGGCATTTATCCACTTCATTCAAAAAATGTTTATGACAAATCTACTCTTTTCAGGTACTGTATTCTATTTTATATTTTATACCAATATTTACTTGATAGTCTTTCCCAATGCTTTGCAGTCTTTGGTAGGTAAAACACTCTTTCCCAACCCCAAATAAAACTAAAATTTTGGAACTGAAAATAAAAGCAAACTCTCTCTGTATGAAGAGACTTTCATTCTTTTTCAAATTATGCAAGTCTCATGCTTTTTAAGAAGGAACAATTAATTCTCTCAGACTTCTCTTTTTCTACCCCTTTTTATACACATCCCATATTAATTTTCTCCATAATTTTCTGACTATAATTTTGGAACACTTAAGAATTGATCATTCCCCAAAATTATGACTAGAATAAATGGGCAGTGAAAAAATAAATCCAGGACTAGAACTTAATCTAGTGAATCAGAATCACTGATCCTGTGAATCTAGTGAATCAGAACCACTGGGGAGGATAATTTAAAATAAATGTTCTTGGGCTCTTTTTGCTCAGAGATACTAAATGGGAGACTTTTGGGGGCAGAGTCCTAGAATTTGCATTTTAACCAGCGCTCTTGGAGAATCACATGCATGCTAAAGTTTCGGAATTACCTGGTTGCTTAGAAAAAAATTCCATAAGCATTCTAGGATTTGGTGAAGGCACAGATTGGCTTTGAGAACTGGCTCATCAGTGTTTAACTATTTTTTATCTGTTCTATTCTATCTGATAACAAATAATTATTTTTAATGATCATAAATATTTCACACAAAAGAAATACTTTCTAAATATTCTTATATCAGTATGTGAGCAGAATATTATTTATTAATCATGGGTAAGCACTATAGATCATCATCATAATTATCAAATTTAATTATAGAGTCTGAACTCTGTCTAATGAGAGATTAGCTGACCAATATTAGTTTAAATTGGAAAAGTTAGCTTATACTACATTTTTCAAACAAAGAAACTGGCTTGTTCCTAAACTCCGTTCTTAAGTATTTCATTCCAATTCCTACAACACCCGGGTTAACTTCTTTTTTTTTTTTTTTTGTTTTTTTTTGTTTTTTTTTTTTGTTTTTTTTTTTCTCATTTTATTTTTTTCAGCGTAACAGTATTCATTCTTTTTGCACAACACCCAGTGCTCCATGCAAAACGTGCCCTCTCCATTACCCACCACCTGTTCCCCCAACCTCCCACCCCTGACCCTTCAAAACCCTCAGGTTGCCCCAACCTCCCACCCCTGACCCTTCAAAACCCTCAGGTTGTTTTTCAGAGTCCATAGTCTCTTATGGTTCGCTAGAATAAATGAAACAAGATGGGATTGGGAGGGAGACAAACCATAAATGACTCTTAATCTCACAAAACAAACTGGGGGTTGCTGCGGGTTAACTTCTTTTTAATCTTCACATGAGTTTGGAATTTTCAAGTTTATGTTAAAATTTGTATTGCCTAGGGGTGCCGGGGTGGCTCAGTGGGTTAAAGCCTCTGCCTTTGATTCAGGTCATGATCCCAGGGTCCTGGGATTGAGCCCCATATTGGGTTCGCTGCTCTGCAGGGAGCCTGCTTCCCCACCCCACTCTCTCCCTCCCTTTCTGCCTGCTTGTGATCTCTTTCTGTCAAATAAATAAATAAAATCTTTAAAAAAATTTGTATTGCCTTAAAGAATTGGTACACTGGATCTTTCTAGTAAGAGTGGATGTGAGAAGAGTAGTGTAGTGTAGTGTAGACAGAGCTCCCTGGAGTTGGAATTCAGAGAGGAGGATGGAGAGAGAGGAGCTCATAGTGGATGGTTAGGGGCTTCTTTTGTCAGTTTCATAAGCCAACTGGAAATCTGACTGTGCTCACAATACTTTCTGTGCCCTGGTAAGTTCTTGCATAATTTATACATGGATAAAACACAAACGCTAAATAAAACAGGTAAAAACGTATTTTTTTTCTCAAGAATTGGTAAATAACTCTAAATGTTAGTTTCTCTTTCTGGCTAACTAGCTTACCTTTATTGACTTCATTCACTCAGCTGTGTTGCTAAAGTGCCAGCAGTATGCCAGGCACTGTACTAAGCACCTGGAATGGAATATTGAGCAACACAGACAGAGCCCTACTCTCCTGTAGTCTATCATTTGGTGATGGTGTTTCTCTGTCCATCTAGTCCTATGTGCAGGAGTGCAGAGCACAGCTTTTCTTAGTTTTCACAAGAACATGAAAACTAAACTCCTTTAGGAGTTTTAGCTCCTACAAGTTAAAGATCTGTTAGTATACTAGATATTTCATCTAATACGCATGATGATACCTGGTTTTGTACACTCTAGTATGGTGCATTTTTGTCCAGTGTCCTACAGAAGGAATATATAAGTTATTCCATTAATTTTTCTTACCAGACTATTTTCTTGCAGAGTATCTTGTCACAAACACTACAAGATAATTGTGTACCTTTTATTAAGTTATAATGTCATACTCTGTAGCATGCACACCCCAGTGTACTTCATGAGAAAGAAGTTTCAATATGCACGTTGGCTGCCAGAATAGCTTTAGGATCAGGAGTCCTCTCTTGAGGGGCCAACTGTGATGTATCTCCTTGTTGGGTTTCATCAGCCAAAGCGGGCAGTTATAATCAGTACTACTTAGCATGGTAGTTAGACCAGGTCAAGCAGGTGTAAGTACTTGCCCACCTCTAGAGAAGATGGCTTATCAAGAAGCAAGTGCTCATAAGGAACAGTTCAATGAATTAGAGGGCCCGCAAGGTCTGGCTAAGGTCTGATAAATCTCCTCTAACTTTCCAAACTTCTTTGTGTTTTCATTGACAGGAAGATATGGTTTTGGGGATTGATGCCTAGGAGAGTCAAATCTATCTTTTCTAGTTTTATGAAATAGTTAATTGGAAGAAAAAATTGGTAATATTGAGGCCATAAAAACACTATATGGAGTTGGCTTTAAGGAAATATTTAAATAACAAAATTATACAGGACTAGTCACATCTACATCTTACATTATTAATTCTGTGTTCTCTGATCTTGGGGAGACATGTTGATTAAGCAGTTCTCTGTTATTCTTTCATATTTTCGTAAGACTTGGAATTGCATCCTGCAAATGCAAGTGTAAGACTTTGGATTGGAAACTTTTCTTTGTCGTTAACACTGGAATGAAGTTGATGTAGCTTTTTCCTTTAGCAGAGCCCGAAACATTTTCCCTCCCTTTCTATGACAGAGTAAGCAGCTTCTATAGGCGTTCCTTATGACTTGGCCCCTGGTAATGGCAGTAAAACTAAAACAACTTAAATATGCTCATACAGTATTTTACACCATACAAAGTATTGTGACAGACATTCTTATGTTTGATTTTTAAAGCTATGCCCTAGGGCTTTATAGTTAAACTCACCTTGCAGACAAGGACATTAAGGCTCAATAAAAGAGGTCTTGAAGGTCACATAACTTGGTAAAGGCAGACTTTTCTCTTAATCCGATAACCTCTTCCTTTCCCATAGTGCTGAATGCCACCCAACAGAGTGAGCTGTTGGATCTTGTGCTCTCCAGAATTTACCCTGACCCGTTTTCAGATATATCCAGTAAGAATGGTGAAGAAGGTACAAGAACATGAACAGTAAAAATGATAGCAAAGTTGTGTGTTGTGTGTGTGCTCTGATGGACCATGAATCTCAAGTCTGCTATTTAGATCAAGTAATTGATCTTGAGCAAGGGATTTAAAGCCTCTAAGACTCAGTTACCACATCTATTGAAAACAGTATTTCTAAAAATTGTGAGGATTTTTTTAAAAAGATTTTATTTATTTATTTGACAGAGAGAAATCACAAGAGAGGCAGGCAGAGAGAGAGGAAAGGAAGCAGGCTCTCCGCTGAGCAGAGAGCCCGATGCGGGACTCGATCCCAGGACCCTGAGATCATGACCTGAGCTGAAGGCAGCGGCTTAACCCACTGAGCACCCCTAAAAATTGTGAGGATTAAACAGTATTATCTACATAATATAATATTAAGATGGCAGTGAGGATGATGATGGCCACTGGCTTGGGATACTAGGGATTTCCTAAGTGTCAGGTATTTTATACTTGTGATCTCTACGTCCTCTAGTAATCCTGTGGAATACATGTTTTAATTCCTAATTTGTGTATGGGAAAATGAAGACTACAGAACTTACACGCCTCGATCTAGATCAAATGGCCAGTAAGAGCCTGTGTTAGAATTTGAACTCACACTGGCATGGTTATAACACCTGTATTATTCCCTTAAGTTGTTGTAAAGCATTCTTTGAAAGAGATGAAATCCTTCAAAGGATCCTGGCAATGACTTTACCTGAAATCAACTATCAACTAATTCACTCAAATCCTGGACATTCATGAGTACCAGGCCCATGTCATATTCTGGTAGAATTTACTATATAAGGAGTATGCACAGTAAATGAAATTTGAATTTTGTCACTTAGCACAAACAGTAGGTTGCTGTAAATAAAAATCTTATTTCCGTGCTTATGAGTTCATGTGTATTATCCAAGGTGAAAAAAAAGGGGGGGGGGAGCAAATTCATAGGAAACTATGCCTTGGAAAAAAATAATTTAATAATTTAATTGTGCCCCCATATTTTGATCAAGTACTTAACAGACCAGCAGATCGTATTCAGGCTAACAACTAAAGGGTCTTTGATGCTTTTCTGAAGAACTTAAACCTGTATTCTCATCTTGTTGCCTCCATAAATCTGGAGATTATCAAGAAAAGTGTTTTCTACATTCTATAAGTGAGGAAGCTGAGGCCCAGAGAAGTTAAATTTCCTATCAGAGATAACAAAACAAGTGGAATTGGGTGCTACTTCCCAGTTTTTTCTCCACAGCCCTAGATAACACAAGGGGTCGGGACTATTTCTTAGGCTGGTTAAATTTGTGGATGAAGATAATTTTCCCCTAAGGCATTAGAAAAGATTACTATAAAAGGGACTTTTCCCCAGTTGTATTGGTCTTCAACATTTTGGGTATAAACTGAGCCAGAAGGCCTGTGTTCCAGTACCACTCTGTCCCATACCAGCTGATAACCTAGGTTACTTATCCTATCTGGGGCTTGCATGTCCTCTTGTGGAAGATGAGATTAATAATACTTAGCTGGACTTTCTCACAGGGTTGTTGAGAGCATCTTAACCCAAGGGGGTAGGTGGTAAGAAAGTGATCTCAGTATCCAATCTGTGGCTGGATATTAGTCACCCAGCACACCTCCCCCCACCTTTCTTAACTAGACCATGGTTTCGTTTTTGCAAATACTTGGAGAAGCTGTGAATTAAGGTCCCTGAATTCCTAGGAGGGAAGTCAAAGGTGTCCTAGAGTCCCTTGTAGGTTTCTTCCTCTGGCTTCTTCTTTACCAAACCAATGTAGCTGTAGGGCAGGCACAGAGGAGTCCATTGTAAAAATCTCTTGATTGCTCCTGTGAGAATTCCTGAATTTATTTGCCATTTGGTGGCAAATCTAAAGTTCTGGCTGCTAGCTGATTTCCAGAAGTTGAAGGCAGTTCTAGCTTATAGTGTGAGTGGGAGGCTTGCAGGAAAATAGCATGCAGCAATAGGGAGAGGCTCTCTGAATTTGCTCTGAGTGAGCAGCTAATGGGCACCTATCTTTGAGAGTTATTTTTATAGATTCCTACATATAGTTGGTGAAAAATTAGTCTGGGTGTTGGGGGAGAGGCTTGTCAGTTTGGCTTCTCATCAAATTCATTTTTCTTAAGTAGCGAATTCTAAGGTGTTTTTACAATTTATTAGTAAGATACGTAAGTCTCTGTTGGCAGTCTTGGTTAATAGCTTAATGATCACTGCTCCCTGCCATGCAATCCTCATTTTTGCCACAACAGAAATAAAGATTTACCTCCAGGGTTAGAAGCAGGTAAGGGTGACAGTCAAACAGCCATAGGAGGAGTGAGGATGTGGGGCTGTTTGAAGACAAAGCAATGCCCTAAAGAAACAATTTTCCAAGTCACCATTTTGACTTGACAGTGGCAGTGACTTAATGGGAAGATAGTGTGATAATGAACAGCAGCCAAATCACAAAGCGGGGGTCTATGAGCACACTTGTTGTGTGATTTTTCTGTTCCACTTGTGTGTCTGCCTCCTTCTCTCTAAAGCAAAAGCAATTATTCATAATTTGACTGCCATTTGTATCATGCCTCATGATTTAAAGCTGCATCTTCACATGGCCCAGCTTATCACAGATGGGCTGTAGATTTAATGAGGTGATGTATCCTGGTTCTGTCACTACCCAGCTCTATACGCAAGGGCAGTTATGTAACCCTTTCAATCTCAGTTGCTCATTTGGCAAATGGGAATAAAGCAATACACATCTCATTATTTTGTTCTAAAGAGGACTCTACTTATTAGAGGCTTAGCAGGCTTAGCAGGGCATAAAGTAATTATTCATGTTAACTACTATGATTTAGTAGAAGGGCATGGAGATATTTGTGGATGGGTGCTGTGTGGGACAGTTGCCATGTTAGAGGATTCTTGTTATCTGAGGTTTGACACACCGTGGCCCCCGAGTAAAATCTAGCCTGCCTCACATGTTTTAGAAAGTTTTATCCGACCATAGTTATGCTCGTTTGTTTCCATAATATCTGTGGCTGCTTTTGGGCTATGAAGTAGAGTCGAGTAGTTAACGATACAGTTCCTAAGACACGTAAAACTAAAATATTTTTTATCTGGCCCTTTACAGGAAAAATGTGCCACCCCTGGTGTTTGTGAAGAAAATAGATAAAAATCTCAGCTTCATCTAATTTACATTTAATAACAGATGGTTGCAATTTGATTTATTCTTCACCCTACTCATAATTAGTAGACATTCAGAAGGTTTCCACTTGTTTTTCCCCTGCAAGTGGTTCTGTTGTAAATGACATGGCAGACATGGGAATCTATCTGTAGGATAGGTTCCTACACAGGAAATACTTAGAGATAATAATTTGGGTCGCCTCAGATGATGTGCTTACAGATTTACTGATGGGACATAGTAAATCCCACCAAAGTTGTCAGAACTGAGTACAGAATTAAGCTGTCAGATCTAATTTCCCATAACAGAGTTTATCATTAATTAGCTTCTTTGATCGAACCAGAGGTTGCGGTCCCCAAAGAAAAAACACAACACTGAAGCTCAAGGAATTGACTACTTGTCAGATGAAGTTAGCTATCGAGGTTCCTACCCATCGCAAGTCATCTCACGGCTGGTCATTGCTTCCGTCTTTCCGTTCAGCGTGGCAGCCTTCGGGACCGCTCATAGGTTGCTCAGATAGAGTCATCAGGATTAATGCAGCTCTCCATCTGGATCATCACATCTGTTGTCCATAAAAAGGCTTATGAGCGCATAACTCTGAATAAGAGAACTGTAATACTATTCTGTTATGCAAGGTGATACTCCTCAAACTCTGTTCCTTTGTGAAACGTGCCTCAGTGAGAAAAGCTGACTGTGGAAACACAAATTTTAGCCTTAGTAAGAGGCCCTTTTGTTTTTAATTTTGACGTATTTCAGGTGATGGCACCTGCAAAAATACAGCTGAGGATTTGCTATTGTTGTACAAGATTATGATATATTGCTTAATGGATGGCAGAGACTTACAACTGTGTCTGGATAGTATTTAAAAACAAAACCACCACCACCACAACATAAGACAAAACAACAAATGGTTATGTGAAATCCAGGGTCTAAAATTCAAAAGCTGTAGAGGCCAGGCAGATGATACTCGTGGTAAAGTGGAGAACTCATGTCCCATCTTAGGAGATTTTTCCAAAAGATAAAATCTCAGCCCAGTTTTTGAAGTCTGCAACTACTTCAAAATATAAGCAACAAAAAATATATGGCAGAGCAACTGAACTATGTCTTTGGTTTGATCCTACCTCTATGCCATCAGCTTAAGATGTCTGTTTTAAAAATTAGTATCTGAACTAGAGGGTATCATGCTTAGTGAAATAAGTCAATCGGAGAAAGACAACTGTCATATGATCTCCCTGATATGAGGAAGTGGAGATGCAACATGGGGGTGTTAGGGGGGTAGGAGAAGAATAAATGAAACAAGATGGGATCGGGAGGGAGACAAACCATAAGTGGCTCTTAATCTCACAAAACAAACTGAGGGTTGCTGGGGGGAGGTGGGGTCGGGAGAGGGGGAGTGGGGTTATGGACATTGGGGAGGGTATGTGTTATGGTGAGTGTTGTGAAGTGGGTAAGCCTGGCAATTCACAGACCTGTACCCCTGGGGGCTAATAATACATTATACGTTTATAAAAAATAAAAAATAAATTAAAAAAAAATTAGCATCTGAGTTGAGATGGTCTGGGTTGTGGCTGAAGAAGGGGCGGGCTGTAACAGGACTAGAAAGCTAAACTTCTGAAGCAAACTAGCACCCCAGAGACCAAAGAAGAGCTTAAAACTTGGGCGTGTATAGGCCAAAGTCACGACAGTCATAACTAGTACTAGTTGAGTGTTTTGTCCCTAGAAGAAAAAAAAAAAGCATACAGTTAGAAGCTAGAATGATTGAGAATAGGAATAACTCGGGATGATACATTTACAAATAAGGCCAAACGTCTATGAATTCTCCTTAAGAACAAGGTTCCATCATTAGACAGACCAGCAATGAGGGCGACTTCTCTTAAGCTTCCCTTTCTTTCTGGGAGGACCAAATGAGAAAACATGTAAGGTATTTGCACAATCCCTAATGCATGGCAAGTGCTAACTACATATTAGCAAATGTAACAGAATGTAAAATAAGGTTGTAATTTGTGAAGGAATATTACACAATACCCTTATGATCTACAATTTTTATTTTCCTTTCAATATTAATGTCTATTTAGACTATACGGACTTACTGGCCATATGCTTATTTCGCAGATAGTCACTGTGAATCCTTGTAGTGTTATCTTGTTATGACTGGATTTTTTTTTAAAGATTTTATTTATTTGACAGATAGAGATCACAAGTAGGCAGAGAGGCAGGCAGAGAGAGAGAGGAGGAAGCAGGCTCCCTGCTGAGCAGAGAGCCCGATGTGGGGCTCAATCCCAGGACCCTGGGATCATGACCTAAGCCGAAGGCAGAGGCTTTAACATACTGAGCCACCCAGGTGCCCCATGACTGGATTTTGAAGGACCAGAAAACTGTGCAGCATATCCAGAACCAGAGCCCAGGAAATTGCAGGATGCAGATGGAGTCAATGCTTGTGAAGTAGTGCACGTTCTGTCTCTAAGAACAAATAAATACCTTTTGCCCTGATCTTGGTCCTCAGTGACTATTAAGACCTGTGGACGAGAATAGTGGATCAAAACAGGAGAGAACTTTGAAGTATGTTTTGATGGAGAGAGGATCTTGGCACCACAAGCTCTGTGGCCAGCTACTCCTAGGAGATGCTGGTGGGCATTACAGGATCATCAGAGGCATCAAAAACCCTTCAAATTTTCTAGAGGCTTTGAGAAGTCATGACCAGTGAGAGTGTTGATCTAACACTAGTAAGATATTTCTTTAGATTTAGTACTAGGTTAATTTCTTATTTTAAGGATGGAGGAACTTGCGGATGGATGGCAGGAGAGAGGTTGTAATGGTAGAGGTACACCTTTCTTGTTTGCTGTAAGTTGAGTTGTTGGGACTGAGGTCTGGATAGGCGCATTTTACAAATCTGTCCTGAGATACTCTGAGTCTTGAACTTGGTTATTTTCATGGCCTGCTTAAATAGAAAACTGTTATTTCCTAGGAAAAGCCCTTTATCTGTTACCAAAATCTTTCATTCAGAGTTGTCAAGTGACAGTGTGGTCTTAGACTTTCTACTCAGTGCTTTAACCACCAGTCAATATTAAAATGAGATAGAAATTTTACATTCTAGGGGAGAACTGTGTTTCCATGGCATTACCCGTGCATTACACATAGATATACATATAGATATTTATATATACATGTATGTACACATGTATATTATGTGTGATATTCTAATTTGACTTTAATTACTAGTGTATTATTTAATGTAACTTTGATTATTTTTTCCATGTAGTAAACTATCTGAATGACTGTTCATCTTAATTGCATCAAAAGACCATCTATTTTTTAGTTCTTACATTAATCATAATGAAAAACAGTGTTATCATAATTTCTTTCAAGATATTAGTCTTGCCAAATTGGTACACTTATATTTTTACTCATACCTTATTTTCCTATAGTAAGATGAATTTCCTATTATAGTTTCTATTTAGATGTTTCTTACCTATTTTTCTCACTCATTTTTTTAATCTTGGCCAACTATTTACCTTCCAAGGACTTTTTTTCTTTCAGTTTCTTGAATCACTAGCTTATTTGGAACAGCAGCAGATAGAAAAATTTCTAAGGCAGAATCTGTTCATACAGATTCTGTCAAGTCTCAGCTTAGGGCAAATTGCCAAAGGATAATTATAGATGTCGCTAAAGCTGAATTCATGATGGTCAGATTGTCAGAAATTTATTTGTAAATGCTATCATAATGCTGTAGGGGCCCTCCATTTTACTTTGGGAAAAAACAAGTTTGAAACCTGCTAAGCTCCCTGAGTGCTTCTATCCCTGATTTTGCATTAGGATCACTGGTGGAGATCTGAAGACTGTAAGAAAAGGTTAAGTCAGTTACTATCATAAATTTTCTTTTTTTAAAATTTTATTTTATTTATTTATTTATTTGACAGAGAGGTCACAAGTAGGCAGAGAGGCAGGCAGAGAGAGAGGGAGAAACAGGCTCCCCACTGAGCAGAGAGCCCGATGTGGGGCTCGATCCCAGGACTCTGAGATCATGACCTGAGCCGAAGGCAGAGGCTTAAACCACTGAGCCACCCAGGCGCCCTACTATCATAAATTTTCACAGCATTTATTGCTAACTGATACCACACTCACTCACTCATTCACTCACTGTTAAGCTCTGCTCGATGTACTTTAGATATATCATTAACTCTTGGAGTTCTACCGTCAAGCCTGTGAGGTTGTCACTGCACGATGATTACTTGAGCCATGAAGGAATTGAATCACAGGCGGGTTAAGTAGCTTGCCCAAGGTCACTTGAGTAGTACATTGTAGAGGCAGAGTTCAGACCCAGTCAGGTCAACTCTTGAGTTGGTGCTTGTAGTCATCTTGTGTCCTCACTATTCATCCTCAGCATGCCTCATGACCAGCTGTGCGGCTGGGATTGTTGGGGCAACATCATGCAATAGAATTCGTCGCCTGGTTACCAACTTCCCTAGTTTGAGGTGAATATTTTCTTCTTATCAGTATTGATTTTGAGGGATCAGATATACAGGCTGAATATTCACTAATGAACAGATTAAAAATTGTGTCTGGTGTCCGGACTTACAGCATCAGGCTCTCTGATGGTGGCCTGAGCATCTTTGACTTGAATTGTCTTCTCTGGTAATTTTGATGCACACATTACTTGCAATCTAATATCAGAAGGAGGTCAGGTAACTAGGCTGTTGGTTTTACTGTGAGGTTGCCCAAGACCAGGACTCCAGAAAGCTATGAGAGGTACTGTGAAGATGCAGGTGGGAAGTGTTGATTGAGCCTGAGAAGCCTTCTAAAGAGGTGGCATGTTATACAGTCAGGGAAAGATGAGTACAATTCTAAGGATCATTTCTTGAATACTTAAGAGGGAAAAAACTTCACTTGAATTCCTTTTTATAGGATAAACCTGGAGATATTTGAAGACAGACTTCTTTCCTTTTTCTAAGGAAAATATTTCATTCGCCTTGTGTTGAATATTTAAACAGTAAGCTTGCCAAGACCTGAGATGGTAGTACTAGAGGCCTACTACTCTCTAAGTTTCTAATGTTTTAACAGACTTGGCACCAGATAAGAAAAGTGAATATTTGTTCCCCTTCTGCTTGTCCTGACATGATCTCCTCAGTGCAAAAGAGCCTTGAATGACCATGCATTAGCATAATGACTCCTCTGTTTTCTGTTTTACTTCTATCTTTTCTCAGCTCTGCATAAAAACATCTTTTCTTGGGGGTGATTAGAGCCCCTCTATGAATCAGCATGTATATTAGTCAAGATTTGGATGATATAGTTCTCTATCTGATCTATAAAATCTGGTTTTAATACTTTGGATGTTTGACATACGCTGTTGGGAGACACTGTGGTCTCTGCCTTTGGTTTCTTTGGACTACAGAGTCTACAGTTAGGCCCCTTGAATATATAAAATTCTGTCCACCATCTTTTTGTGGTGTATTTTGTTATAGTGGTCAGAGAAGGTTGAAATTGGAATGTGTATTTTTTTTTAAGATTTTATTTATTTATTTGACAGAGAGAGATCACAAGTAGATAGAGAGGCAGGCAGAGAGAGAGAGAGAGAGGGAAGCAGGCTCCCCACTGAGCAGAGAGCCCGATGCGGGACTCGATCCCAGGACCCCGAGATCATGACCTGAGCCGAAGGCAGCGGCTTAACCCACTAAGCCACCCAGGCGCCCCTGGAGTGTGTATTTTTAGTATTGGTGTGCATAAAACCTTTAGTAAAATTCTCTCTAAATCAGACCTGGAGGACTAAATCATTGCTGGACTCCCACACATAGTGCATGCCATCTGAGAGAGAGCATTCCCTTGAGTTCTCTTAGCTGCTCTCTGTTTTCTTTTGGTTAATCTTTGGGTGTCTGTGGGGGCGTAGGGCCTTAATACTGGCAGGACCTTCAGCTACAAGACTCAGCCCTCTGCAGGCTGCTGGATGCATTCTGTATGTTTTGTCTCTCTCAAAGTTTCATGCCCAGGATTGGTCCTTGTACACAGTGAATCTCCTTTGTCCAGGACTCATGTTAAGAGTCACTTCCATAATGAAGCTGCGTAGGGGAGACTAATTACCATACATGATAATATTTCACTAATTGATGTGACCATTTGTCTAATGCAAGGTAATTGCAAAATTAATTTGAAATGTATGCAAGAACATACAGAATTCTATGAAATTAATTAATTTGAAAATGGAGAGCTAATCCTAGCACATGGGGAAATACTATAAAAGGAGAATTTGATGGGATTGTGTCACTTAAAATTAAAGAAAATTGAAACATACTATATGCTTCAAACAGGATGATTTGAAGAAAAATGATTAGGAGATGTCTTACTGAAAGTTGCAAAGACATAAAAATTTTTTTTCACACAGATTTATAATTGTGAAGAAATATTAAATAAAAGTTAAGAGTGTTCTATAGTAATGTCATAAAATTGCATTGATAAAACTACACCAAAAACAAAGACTTGTTTTTCTTTGTTTATTCAAAAAAAAAGGTAAAAAAGTTGAAAACGATATAAATTCACTATACATAAGACACACGTGTTTTCTTCTCTGTTCAGTTCCATTTTTCAATATGAAAACCCCTAATGAAACTATCTTTTTGTTTATTCTGTATGTACTGTGAACTTTTGGTTTATATCTGTCTGGGTCTTGGTTGGAAGCAGAAGGCACGGTGAAACTGGTAATTGAGTAGAATTTACTATTTACAAAGGTCTGGAGAGTTCTTAGAGAAACTACCAAGGGATCAGACAGTACCCTGGGGCTAGCAATAGTGGGGAGCCAGTTGGAGAACTGTTACTTGAACTAAGAGAGAATAACTGTACCGGGAGTGCCACCTTTGGTAGAGGCAGGAAACACTGCCAACTCATTGTGATACAGAGAGGAAGCCACTGGACTTCCCCTCTCCTCCTCCCCTCTCCTTTCTCATCACTGCCTCCAAATGGCCCAAACTAATTGGGATAGATCAGATTCCTTGGGCACAGAGCAGGTAGAAGATAGAGAATAGAGTTCGTGAGGGCATATGGAAAATTCCAGCATACATTTTGAAATTGATTAACTTTAAATGGACTTTTTTCTGGACTTATTATCTTCAGATAAAGAGGACACAGTTTTCTGCACTCAAGGAGTGTTTGGCTAGCACAAGAAAATGGGACTTTTAATGGCTTATTTAAGATACATTCTAACATAGGTCTAAATTAACTATTATAGTTACAGTATGTACTTTTACTGAATAATTACGGACATGGTAATACCCGGCAGAATTCCTTATACACACTGCTGCTCCATCACATCTCTGCAGTTTTGTATTTGGGAAGCTGACTTTTTGGAACTACATATATAAGACTTGGTATTTATACAAGTTTAGTTTTATGAAATTTAATTTGGGTCAGTGTTTAAGTTTCTTGTGATCTTTCTGAAGACTGATTTTTTTAAATTGATTTCTTATTTTTTTATAAACATATAATGTATTTTTATCCCCAGGGGTGCAGGTCTGTGAATCACCAGGTTTACACACTTCACAGCACTCTCCATAGCACATATCCGCCCCAATGTCCATAACCCCGCTCCCCCTCTCCCAACCCCCCTCCCCCCAGCAACCCTCAGTTTGTTTTGTGAGATTAGGAGTCATTTATGGTTTGTCTCCCTCCCAATCCCATCTTGTTTCATTTATTCTTCTCCTATCCCCTTAAACCCCCATGTTGCATCTCCACATCCTCATATCAGGGAGATCATATGATAGTTGTCTTTCTCCAATTGACTTATTTCACTAAGCATGATACCCTCTAGTTCCATCTACGTCGTCACAACTGGCAATATTTCATTTCTTTTGATGGCTGCATAGTATTCCATTGTGTATATATACCACCTCTTCTTTATCCATTCATCTGTTGATGGACATCTAGGTTCTTTCCATAGTTTGGCTATTGTAGACATTGCTGCTATAAACTTTTGGGTGCACATGCCCCTTTGGATCACTACGTTTGTATCTTTAGGGTAAATACCCAGTAGTACAATTGCTGGGTCATAGGGTAGTTCTATTTTCAACATTTTGAGGAACCTCCATGCTGTTTTCCAGAGTGGTTGCACCAGCTTGCATTCCCACCAACAGTGGAGGAGGGTTCCCCTTTCTCTGCATCCTCGCCAGCATCTGTCATTTCCTGACTTGTTAATTTTAGCCATTCTGACTGGTGTGAGGTGATATCTCATTGTGGTTTTGATTTGTATTTCCCTGATGCCGAGTGATGTGGAGCACTTTTTCATGTGTCTGTTGGCCATCTGGATGTCTTCTTTGCAGAAATGTCTGTTCATGTCCTCTGCCCATTTCTTGATTGGATTGTTTGTTCTTTGGGTGTTGAGTTTGTTAAGTTCCTTATAGACTTTGGACACTAGCCCTTTATCTGATATGTCGTTTGCAAATATCTTTTCCCATTCTGTCAGTTGTCTTTTGGTTTTGTTAACTGTTTCCTTTGCTGTGCAAAAGCTTTTGATCTTGATGAAATCCCAATAGGTCATTTTGCCCTTGCTTCCCTTGCCTTTGCCGATGTTCCTAGGAAGATGTTGCTGCGGCTGAGGTCGAAGAGGTTGCTGCCTGTGTTCTCCTCAAGGATTTTGATGGATTCCTTTCTCACATTGAGGTCCTTCATCCATTTGGAGTCTATTTTCGTGTGTGGTGTAAGGAAGTGGTCCAATTTCATTTTTCTGCATGTGGCTGTCCAATTTTCCCAGCACCATTTATTGAAGAGGCTGTCTTTTTTTCCATTGGACATTCTTTCCTGCTTTGTCGAAGATGAGTTGACCATAGAGTTGAGGGTCTATTTCTGGGCTCTCTATTCTGTTCCATTGATCTATGTGTCTGTTTTTGTGCCAGTACCATGCTGTCTTGATGATGACAGCTTTGTAATAGAGCTTGAAGTCCGGAATTGTGATTCCACCAACGTTGGCTTTCTTTTTCAATATTCCTTTGGCTATTCGAGGTTTTTTCTGGTTCCATATAAATTTTAGGATTATTTATTCCATTTCTTTGAAAAAAATGGATGGTATTTTGATAGGGATTGCATTAAATGTGTAGATTGCTTTAGGTAGCACAGACATTTTCACAATAATTATTCTTCCAATCCAGGAGCATGGAACATTTTTCCATTTCTTTGTGTCTTCCTCAGTTTCTTTCATGAGTACTTTATAGTTTTCTGCATATAGATTCTTAACCTCTTTGGTTAGGTTTATTCCTAGGTATCTTATAGTTTTGGGTGCAATTGTAAATGGGATTGAGTCCTTAATTTCTCTTTCTTCTGTCTTGTTGTTGGTGTACAGAAATGCAACTGATTTCTGTGCATTGATTTTATATCCTGACACTTGACTGAATTCCTGTGCAAGTTCTAGCAGTTTTGGAGTGGAGTCTTTTGGGTTTTCCACATATAGTATCATATCATCTGCGAAGAGTGATAGTTTGACTCCTTCTTTGCCAATTTGGATGCCTTTAATTTCTTTTTGTTGTCTGATTGCTGAGGCTAGGACTTCTAGTACTATGTTGAATAGCAGTGGTGATAATGGACATCCCTGCCATGTTCCTGACCTTAACGGAAAAGCTTTCAGTTTTCCTCCATTGAGAATGATATTTGCGGTGGGTTTTTGATAGATGGCTTTGATAATATCGAGGTATGTGCCCTCTATCCCTACACTTTGAAGAGTTTTGATCAGGAAGGGATGCTGTACTTTGTCAAATGCTTTTTCAGCATCTATTGAGAGTATCATATGGTTCTTGTTCTTTCTTTTATTAATGTGTTCTATCACTTTGATTGATTTGCAGATGAAGCCTGATGTTTTATTATCTTTTTTTAATCAGCTGTTTCTCACAGCTTTTTATTGTGCTTAAATATAATCAGCTTCTAATGATCATCCAGTCATTGACAATCTTATCTTGGGTGTACCTATGGATGGAGCCCTAAGGTAGTACTACAGACTACTCAAGGATGACAAATGCTTCGTAGACTAAGTTGTGCAACAGGAACAAATGAATCCCCCACATCACAGTGACTTTCCACACCAAAGTTTATTTTTCACTTATGCTCCAAACTTCCTCTGTGTCCCTGTTCAGAGCTCACTGCCTGGAACTAGTTGTATGACTCCAACCTAGCCACAAGGCAGTTAAAAATATGGGGAACACAATAATATTGGGTGAGCATTAACTTTTAGATGCAGTCCTTTGACCAATTTTGTTTTCCTTTTTTTTCTTTTCTTTTTTTTTTTTAAAGACCTTATCTATTTATTTGACACAGAGAAAGAGGTTGCAAGTAGGCAGAGAGGCAGGCACAGAGAGAGGAGGAAGCAGGCTCCCCACTGAGCAGAGAGCCTGACGTGGGCCTTGATCCCAGGACCCTGAGATCATGACCTGAGCCCAAGGCAGAGTCTTAACCCACCGAGCCACCCAGGTGCCCCTTTGACAAATTTTGAATCCATTACATTTTGAACATACAGTTTTGAATTCATATATACTTCTGTATCAATGACTTATTCATTACCATTTATAGAGTGACAGTCACAGAGACTCTATAATTTAAACTTTATGACCATCCAGTTGGATAGGTAGTTTCATTTCCCTTTTACAGATGAGAAAACTAAAGCTTAGACATTAAATATCTTGACCAAGGAGATATAGTCAACAAGCAGTGGAGAACAGATTTAAAGCAATCAATTCCAAACACATATATTGCTTCTTACTACCTATCTATCTAATCTCTTGGCCAATAATGTAATAAAAAAAAAGGGTATACCTCAGGTCAGGTTGAAATAAGATGAATTGGTTTTTCATATTGTCTAGTAATTCTTCTCCTATGCTCTAACTGGTCCCACTTTCTTTTCCTTATATTCATGTGCCCTAAGCTCTTATTCTCTTTCTTCATTATCAGTTGTTCTCGAAAGAAGATCCAGAAAGTCACTCACATTGAAGTAAAAATGACTAACTTTTGTCTTTCATTTTTAAGAGTTACTTATTTATTAAGATAGATCACTTTGCCACTAAGAAGAATAAATCTCTATTTGTGGGATATAAAGCCCCTTTGAAGGAACTTATTTGAAAAAGGCATATTACTGCTATCCCTAAAATTATATGTCTGCTAGCAGTATGCTCTTAGGGGGAAATATAGTGTAATAGAAAGAATAAACTTTGAATTCAGAGATGAATTAAGTCCTTATTATGCTTATGGTACTTATGTGACCTTGAACAATTGATTTAAATTTCTGCGATCTTAATGTTCTGATCTGTAATATGAATTAAGTATTGCCCGCCATATGTATTTCTGTGAAGATTTAAGAGGGATTGCACATAGTAGGTACTCAGAGATATTTGTTAAATGAGTGAGTGAATGAATGAATTATGTCTGTAATATACCCAGCAGCATCTCTGTTCTGAGAAAGCATTGAACACTTGTAAAGATGGAGGTGGGGCCAGGGGAAGAAAAGTTGACAAATGGAGCCAAGTATAGAAATTAAAAAGTCTGCATTTTAATCCAAATCCTTTTTTTCCCTGTATTTTAGGTTTATGTATTATTAGAGAATAAAGTCATTTATTTTGCAATCTATGCCCCAGAAATACACATACATATTGTATCTTGCTATCGCAATAACTAAGGACAATTTTGCTATGATTGGAGTGGTGTGTACAGTGGTGGTGTGACTAGCCATGACCCTTCATTGAAATCACTGGCACTCCCTGAGAGACCTGCCCAGGCAGCCTGAAAAATGACAGGAAATCACAATCAGGTTGCAGTTTCACTGGTTTACAACATGAACTGTGAGAAATCTTGGTCACTTTTCACATTGCTGGAGTAACAACTCTTTTAAAATGTTGAATTGCAACTGCACAAGTATTTTCTGTAAATTTTATTTAAGAAATTATAGGAAAAAGAAAATGCAGGAAGATGCATCCAGCAGGTGTTGGGGATATGAATGAGCTTTTCTCCCTTTCTTTTAACCATTGTGCATTTCAGAATAAAGCTATTTCAAACCTGGAAATATTTTGCATATCATGGAAGTTTTGCTACATAGGTAAAAAAGTAAATATAAAATAGTATGTTTCTTTGACTTAAATTGGTCATCAGTTTTAAATTGCTTATTGAGTATAGTAACTCCTATCTATATTAATGGTGAATTTATATGATAGAGTGGACTTAACTGGAAAAGAGGATAGGAATTTATCTATTTATTTTTCTTCTTGAATGTTAGGTGGAAATGTTTTCTGAGTCAGCTTAAGAAAAGGCTGCTGCTGGGGCGCCTGGGTGGCTCAGTGGGTTAAAGCCTCTGCCTTCAGCTCAGGTCATGATCCCAGGGTCCTGAGATCGAGCCAAGCATCTCATGGGCTCTCTGCTCAGCAGGGAGCCTGCTTCCCTTCCTCTCTCTCTGCCTGCATCTCTGCCTACTTGTGATCTCCGTCTGTCAAATAAATAAATAAAATCTTAAAAAAAAAGAAAGAAAGAAAAGACTGTTTTGTGGACTTAAAGGGGCAATTGTAGTGTCTCAAGACTTTTCAGTTATGGGGTAGGTCTAGAGGAAAACACATGAGGATTGTATACATTTGAAAATTATATGTACTCCAAATTGTTGAGCCTTTTTAAGAGATTTCAAGATTTTACAGCTCCTGAGGGATGTCCAGATATTTTGGGGATATTTTAGATACTCACACAAAATAGCTCCATAGTTCTTGTTTCTGTTCCTCTTGTGGTTGCGTCTGTTTGGCTTAAGATGAAGGTCAGTATCTGAATCACAGAATAATAGCGTGCTGCTTTTTATTCCCAACACTCCAGGTGGCTGATGACATTTCCCCCCAAATTCCCCATGGAATTTAAGAACAGAAGTAAAACCCCATGATAATTCATATTCATGCTCTGTTGCTCTTCCTCCTTTGGTGCCCTGACCAGTTTCTCAACCTGTTTATATGCTAACCTCATTACTTATTGAGTTGTTTCAAAAAGGAAAGAGCAAATTCAGATATTTTCTTTAAATGTTATTTTTATCCACTTATAAAAGAAAAAATATGCTCTTTAAACCACTTATAAAATATAGAAATGTTTAGAATGAATAATGAAATCACAGACAAACTTGTCAGTAGAGTTTATTTTCTTAAAATATTTCTCTTCATATCAGGATTTCTTTCTCAACCTCAGCCCTGCCAACATTTTGAACAGAATAATTCTCTGTTGTTAAGGCATGGCCTGTGAATTCTAGAATTTTTATAGCAAAATTGGCTTCTACTCAGTAGAGTAGAGATACCAGCAGAATCTCCCCTCCATCCAGTGTAATAATCAAAAGCGTCTCCAGACATTGTCTATTGTTGAGAACTGCCTTTTATTATTAAAACAGCTAGAATTTTACTGTACAACTTTATAGTCTGATTTTTCAGCTAACATTGCACAGTGGAAAATTTTTCATATCATTAATGATGATGTTCTACTGGCTGTATTTTCTTGGATGGTTGGATGTATGTATGTATGGATGGATGGATGGATAGGTAGGTAGGTAGACTTATTTATTTATAAATTTATTTAAAGTATAGTTGACATACAATGTTATATTAGTTTCCTATGTATAGCATAGTGACTCCATAATTCTATACATTATGCAATACTCACCACAGTTAATTATCCTTAGCATGTATCACCACACAACCTTATCACCATATTATTGACTATATTCTTTATGCTGTACCTTTAATCACTCTGACTTGTTTGTTTTATAACTGGACGTTTGTACCTCTTAATGCCCTTCACCAATTTTGCGCATCCCCCTGTTCCCCTCCCCTCTAGCAACTGCCAGTTTATCCTTGATATTTATGAGTCTGTTTCTGTTTCTTGTTTGTTTGTTAGTTTGTTATGTTTTTTAGATTCCACATATAAGTAAAATCATATGGTATCCCAACCAACAGTGATTTCTTGTCTTTTTTGACATCAGCTATTCTGACTAGTGCAAACTAATAACTTACTGTGGTATTGCTATGAATTTCCCTGATAATTAGTGATGTTGAGCTTCTTTCCATATGTTTGTTGGTCATCTGTATGTCCTCTTTGGAAAAATGTCCATTTTAAAACCTACTGATTTTTAAATTAGAATATTTATGTTTTAGTGTTGAGTTGTAGGGGTTCTTTATATATTTTGAATACTAAACCTTATCAGATATATAATTAGCATATATCTTTTCCCTGCTTTTTTGTTTTGCTGATTGTTTCCTTTGTGGCAAAATCCTTTTTATTCTGGCATTGTCCCAATAGCTTATTTTTGCTTTTGTTTCTCTTGCCACAGATCCATAAAAACGTTGTTACAGCTGATTCCAAGGGATTGCTGCCTATGTTACCTTTCAGGAGTTCTATGGTTTTTGATCTCCAGTTTAGGTCTGTAATCCATTTTGAGTTTATTTTTGCTTGTGGTGTGAGAAAGTGGTCCCGCTTCATTCTTTTGTATGTAGCGGTCCAGTTTTTCCAGCACCACTTACTGAAGAAACTGTTCCCCATTGTACACTCTTGCTTCACTTGTCATAGATTAATTAACTATGTAAGTATGCGTTTATTTCTGGGGTCTCTGTTCTATTCTATTGATATATATGTATTTTTGCCCCAGTACCACACTGTTTTGATTACTATAGCTTTGTAGCATAGTTTGACACCTGGGATC
Source organism: Meles meles (assembly GCF_922984935.1). Taxonomy (NCBI): domain Eukaryota; kingdom Metazoa; phylum Chordata; class Mammalia; order Carnivora; family Mustelidae; genus Meles; species Meles meles. The sequence continues at coordinate 100,937,759 of NC_060068.1, forward strand.
GTGATAACTTCAGGTTTGTTCTTCCTTAAGTTTTCTTTGGCTATTCAGTTTCTTTTTTTTTTTTAATGGTTCTATACAAATTTTAGGATTATTTGTTCTAATTCTGTGAAAAATGCTATTGGTATTTTGATAGGGATTCTACTGAATCTGTAGATTGCTTTAAGCAGTATGAAATATTTGAACAATATTAATTCTTCCAAACTATGAGCATGGCTTATCTTTTCATTTGTTTGTGTTATCCTCAATTTCTTTCATTAGTGTATTAGAGTTTTTAAAGTACAGATCTTTTATCTCCTTGATTAAATTTATTCCTAGGTACTTTATTCTTTTTAATGGAAGTATAAATGAGATTGTTCTCTTAATTTCCATTGCTGCTACATCATTATTAGCATATAGAAATGCAACAGATTTCTGTATATTAGTTTCCATTAACTTTAGTAATTAATTCTTTTTTCTTCTTAGTGGCATCTTTGGGGTTTTCTTGATATTGTATCATGTCATTTACAAATAGTAAATTTGGCATTAATTAATTAATAAATAGTAATTAAGGCATTCATTCTGCCTTAACTTTTGTTGGGTGGCTTTTTTTTTCTTTTTCTTGATTTTGTATATAACTCACGGGGTTGTGGATCTGTGAAGAATAGCCATAGACCTTAAGTTAAGGAATCCTGTTACAAAGATACCTGGTTCCTACTGTACAAAGGGATAGGCATGATAAATACTATCGACTTCACAGAGAGCTGAGAAAACCAAGATTGAGGGGCATTTCCACGACCACAGGTATGTCAGAATTAGAAGCCTATTGTCCAATGAGCTTTTTATAAATTTAATGAACTACTTTAAGGATAAGTTTTGGAGGCACCAAAGTGAAGGTTTTTGGTTGTTGTTGTTGTTTTTGGTTCTTTAGGTCTTGGTAGTATTACACAAGTGAAATCTAAGTTATCTAAACTAACCTGACTCACCTGCCAAGTTCCTGCTGGCACTAGTAGTATCCAGGGGAGATAAAACCAAGAATGAGACTTCAGAGAGATTTATCTACATGTGTTATCATCTATTAGTCTCATTACAGTTTGCTCCCCAGTGTAGACTGAGAAACAATAATTTTTATGAGCTGTCTTCCCTGGAGTAAATTATATTACAGTGACTATGTATCTGAGTTGTAACCTTTGTGACTTATGGCTGTGCTATTTCTTTTCATTGTAGAGATGAGAAAAGAAGAAAGGAAAGATAAATAGCATTTACTGAGACCGAGTCCCTACTCTTTGCCAAATCCTGGTCAAGGGACTTTGCTTCCATATTTTTGTTTAATACTCACAACAAATTTGAGAGGCCATTGACATTATTTTACGAATAATAATCACATCATATGGATAGTAACTGGCATGTGAACCTGGACAAAGTTCATTGTGGTACTTAAGGAAAGCTGAATCAAGAGTCTGCCCATCTTTCCCAATACCCCATTCCCCCTACATCCAATAAAGCTTTGCACTAACACTCTGTATTCCCCTAAAAACAAATATGTCACTTTTTGGAGGACTTTTTAATGCACTCTTTCAAGGTCATGTTATCTACTTTAATAGACACTAATCTTGGATTTAGAAGACATGGCTTTGTTTTCTTGCCCTTTATCCTTTAGTTTTGAATGATGCTGCACTAGTCAGTAGTCATTAATCACTTTGAGTGATGTTCTTCCCACCACAGATCCTGCGCTATTTAATACATACTATTAAGAGCTCATATTTATGCAAACATTTTTTAACTCTCCAGTAAAACAAAAATGTAAAGGATGGCTACTTTAAAAGACATTTAAACTCCCCAATGTCAATTTTTTCATCTGTAAAATAGGGATTATAATTCCTTCTTCTCAGAATTGTTACATTTGTTCATTCAGTAAATATTTATTGTCCCTCCACTATACACTAAGAATTTTTTGGTTGATATTAGGGGAGAGATCATATGGTAGATGTATTATAAAAGAAGAAAAGAGCAAATATGCTAATTACCAATTGAAATAGGTACTAGGAGAAATAAAGAAGCAGTTGAGCTGGAACCTGAGGGTGCTACTTTAGGTAGGACAGTCAAGAAAAGACTTGTTAAGTAGGTAATGAAGACCTAAGAGATGAAGGATAATAGGTCACCAAACATGATGCTATTTAAAGCTCTAAAGTGTGAAGACTAGTGTTATTAAGATACTGACAAGAGACAAGAGGGCTATAAGCATTTCTTTTCGACATGTGGCCCATAGGCTAGTAGTCACCTTCACATTCTTTGTTTATTTTTTGCAACAAACTTAGGAGCTTGCACAGAAATATAAATAAATGCAAGGCTTCCTTTACTGGGAAAGTCTTGCTAAAAAAAAAAAAAAAAAAAAAAAGCCAGCTGAGTATACCAGGATGCTTTGTTGTGCAGCTGGTGTGCATTCTGGCACTCATAACTCATCATGTCCCAATAACAATGGACAGATAAGCTAATTTTAGTAGCATTTATAAGATGAAGTTGGAGAAGGCAGGGGCTAGACCATGTAAGGCCTTGAGGCTACGATGTGGTATCTGAATTTTATTCTAAGAGGAACAGGAAAGCATGGGTGATTCTAAGCAGAAGAGTAGAATGATTTGCTGTTGAGAGAAACAGATGCTCTTAAGCACTTGAAAACGTTTTATAAACTGTAAAGTGATGAAGACTGTGAACTGTGACTCGATCATCTCATTTAATCAGGGTTTCTCTAGCCATTCTGCCAACAGTCTCCTACCAGAATGATCTAAATAACATATGTCATGCATCCCTCGAGGCCATATTGTAGCATGATTTTTTTATGTGTGGCAAAATATTATGCAATATGAGGTTTTGAGGTTACCCCTTTCCAATGCAAATAAAATTCTGTGTTGGGGAAGTAAATAACTTCCATGTCACTGTCTCAGGGGTCTGAGATCTCAAGATAAATCTCCTTTGGCGGCATTCACATTTTATGTTCACAACTACAGAACTTATTACTAGCATATTATCCACTTGTACATATTTTGCTAAAAAGAACAACTGCTTAAAATCTAGAAACTTCATTTATGGAGAGAGTTTTAGTATTTTTCACAAGAGCATCTGGTAAGTTCATTTTCTTATCACCTAGCAAATGACTGCATCTTTTGGAACAGCTATGTCATTAATTTGTTTGCCCCAGAAATAACAATTATTTTCCCTTTTCACCTTTCCCACATTCTTTTTTTTTTTTTTTTTTGGTTTCTTTTCTGACTTGCTTCTTCTCTCCCTCTTTGCCTTTTCATTTTTCCTTCCTTGCTTCTTTCCCTCCTTCCTTCCTTCCTGCATTCCTTTCTCCCTTCCTCCCTTTCTCCTTCATTTTTCCTTCTTTCATTCTCTCTTCCCTCTCTTCCTCCTTCTCTCTCTTTTTTCTTCTGTAACTCCTTATTGATCATTTATACCATGGGCTAAGAACTATGCTAGGCCCTGGAAACAGCTCACTTAAAAAGACAAGACTGTCTCTCTCTAAAGGAGATTACAGGGCGCCTGGGTGGCTCAGTGGGTTAAATCCTCTGCCTTCAGCTCAGGTCATGATCCCAGGGTCCTGGGATCGAGCCCCACATCGGACTGTCTGCTCGGAAGCGAGCCTGCTTCCGCCCCCCCTCTCTCTCTGCCTGCCTCTATGCCTACTGGTGATCTCTGTCTGTCAAATAAATAAATAAAATCTTTAAAAATCAATCAATCAATAAATAGAAGGAGATTACAGTCTTGAAGGGACACAGACAAGTAATCAGAAAGGTACAACCCAGTGTGATCCATGGCACAATAGGGGAAAATATAGAGTGTATTGGAGAACGTAAGCTGAGCATCTAACTCAGAGTTGGAGTCAGGACTCCTGGGGGTTGGGGTCCAAAGAACAAAAAGTTACCATGTTAAAGGTTTGGAGATGGGCAGAGCAGTCTCAATATAACTTCAGCATGTGAAAGCTTAGAGATAAGATAATGTGCATGTGAGTTGTAGTAAATAAAAGAAATTAAATCTGATGGAGGTTCAGTCAAAGGGGGTTTTGGAAGGGGAAGAAGTAGGAGGTATAAGTAGAAGACAGGTCCTGAAGGGCATTATACATCATGCTAATGAGTGTGCACTTTATCTTTACAGTGATAGTCATGGAGGGATTTCAAAAGGCATAACATGATCATGTCTACTTTTTAAAAAATTATACTGGGTCTCAGAAGGAGAGTGGGTTAAAGCGGCAAGGTTGGAATCAAGAGATCACATAGGAGGACGTATATGAGAATGGTAATGTAGGATGAACAAATTAGAATACTAAGTATGCAGATAGTGATATACTGTATTTAATTAGATGCTTGGAAGGCTGCTGACTGATTTTCTGGAGGTCATAGGGCAATTTGTAAAAGCAGGAATGGAGGCCAAGTCTTCAAATCTGTGTGTTGCTTTTCCAGGTAGGTTTGTTTTGAAACCAACCATCACTTCTTCTTCTCCCTGCCCCCTCATCTATCCCAAATAGCTTGAGTTTTTCTTAGCCTTAAAGTGGGGAGTTTCTCTTTGACAATAATTTTACTCTTGGGAGCTGTCCAATATTCTATCACTGCATTAAAATAAAAACTGACTTTAAAAAATAATGAAGGGGATATTATGCAGGCAGCTGTCAAGGGAATGATTGGAAATTAATCCTGAAATTCTGTTGTATCACACCTTGCAGATTGTAGTCTGTCCCCTTAAGGTTTTTCTCAACACACACCAATGATAGAAGGAAGGAGGATTAATCAAGTAACAAGTGTGTTCAGTGCTTTTGTGAGTTCAACATAGGATGAACACCATGGGGGACAGCAGAAAGACTCAACACAGTCGCTACCCGGAAGTTGTCTAGTGTGAAAGAAAAAAGCAAATGAGCATTTAATAATGTGCGTAACTGTTGAATCACTATGTTGTATATCTGGAACCAATATAATGTATATCAACTGTACTTCAGTAAAAAAGAATAAAAGCACTTCACCGATAGGCCCAACAAAACAAAACAAATGAATATGAGAACATCAATTCACTTAAAATATTACCTAATAATATGTAGTAGTTCTGATTGTTCAGAAGATGAAGAGGACCACTAGGAAAACCCTCCCGGAGGAGGTGTATGTGAGCTAAGCTTTGGATGAGCAGAGCAGAAGGGCGCACAGGCTAGAGGGGTGGTGTGGTTTAGGTATGGAGGTGTGAGTGACTGGATCATGTTGATGGTACTTGAGTGTGGAACCTTCAGGAGTGAAGGCAAAGTACCAAGAAAGTGGGAAAGAAATTCAGCGAGGAATGGTGTGGGCTATGCTGGATGGTTTTGAAGTCAGGAGAGAAATTTTAAGAAATGGGGACCCAGTGAAATCTCTACAGTAGGGATGTTAAGGGAGAGAATAGTAAGATATCCATATGGGTAGGGGAGAATGGTGATTCCAAACTCCGCCTAGAGTTCACCTTACCTGCTTCCATTCATCTTGACAAGTCAAGTGACTCAATCGCTATCTGTAATTCTGACTGTCTTTGATGCACCTTGTAGGCGGAATGACCTAGACGATGCGAAAATGCTCTGGGACCCACGTGATGATCATAGTTACGCGGCCAACGCTGCTGCCACCTTCACATTTTCCATGTCTGTGCCCAAGTCCCTTTTCCAAAATTCAGTTCAAAGAGCTGACTCATTGTACTCCCTGGCGGCTCCCTGCCAAGGAACCTCTACTTCACAACCTTGCCTTGTAGAATTCTCTGTCTAGCCGTGGCTGATTGTGTCCTTTGATAAATTTTCATCTCTAACATTCTACACATCTGGTTTGACAGAGGACAGAATGCAGTCTGATTAAACAACCCAACAAAACAAGCTGTAAACTCAATTCAACTTTAAAAACTGTGGGAGTGATTTGATATAAATTAATATTTAATTTTTGATCTGAGCATGGGGATTTTGAAGTCATGCCCTGAGTGTTCTGTTCCTTGCAGAGTTCCCAACAGGAGATTGCACAGCCTTGGTAACCGATGCCTTTTCTGCCTAAGTTCCTGACTGACTGCCCAGGAGGTACGTTGTTGATTCTCCTTGTGCTAAAAAGTGCCAGCTTAGCAGGTTTCCCATCACGGCCTTTAGCTAATGTTTTTAGATGACCAAGATGTTATAAAAAATATTATTTAGTCAGTTGACTTCAATTATTATGTCTCATTGACAACAGGACTGTGACTTCTTGGGCTCAGCTGTGCCTGTTTAAATCCTTAATTTCTGTAAATTCTTTGCAAGGCACTGTTCTGTGTGTTTTGCAGTAAGGGGCTGTGCATTTTTCAATAGGTTCCCCATGTAATGAAGATCCACAAAGACATGACTTTTGATTGATGACTGTATTTAAGAAGCTATTTAAGGAGTATTAGTTTTCCATGTTCTTTTGCTCGGAATCAGCTTTTTAAACTGCTCTTTCTCAGCAGCTTCATTCTGACAAGGAACATTTTGTTTGCATTTCATTTTTATTTTTAGGAATTTGCAAATGAGGTACCCTGAAACCGCAATCTGCTCTATCCAGAGGGGGGCAGGCCAGTGTCAAAAATTCATGTTTTCATTCTACAATTACCATCTAGCAAGTGAAGTGCCACTAATGATAAAAGGGGATGTCACGACAACCCCCGTCCTTACCCTGAGGAAGTTTACAGGCTAGGAGAGTGTGATTACTTACTAATATGATGATAACTGCTACCAAGGGGGGAATCCTGGGAGTTACTAGAACCTGTACTGGGAAGTGACGTAGCCTGGGGGTTCTAGGAAAGACTTGCTGAAGAAGTGGCAAATGAACACTTGGCTGAATGAGACAGAGGATTTGATAAGATAATGAAGAAAAAAATGGAGAAGGTTAGGGATAGATAGAATAAATGAAATAAGTGATTTTCCTTAGGTTGGGCAGAACTAAAAATAAAAGTTAGAAGGGGAAGAGTATGAGTAACATGTCTGGAACTTGGAGAATGAGGGTGAAATACCATGAATTGAGGCCAAAGAGAAAAGTGGGGGCTACATGACATGGAGGCTTATTAGGCATATGCAAGGATTGTGATTTTCATCTTCAGAGTATGGAGCAAACCATCCCAGAGAATCAAGCAGTAGAATAACAGTATTTGATTTGCATTTGTATTTCTAAGGGATATCCCTAGCTGTAGATTTCAAAGTCAAATCTAGGTAGCCTGACTCCAAGGCCCAGGCCCCAAGAGTAAGAAGAGATTCCACTGGTGGCAACAATGCCTGCTTGAGAGTCACTACCAGAATCTCTGTTTGTCCAGTGTTCTTTCCTGTGATGGAGAGGAAAAAGTAGCAATGGCTGCTATCACTCATATTCTTTAAGTTAATTCATGCGAAGTGTCACTACTTAAGTCCTAACTTCATCAGTTTTGTTGATTACAAAAGATGTTTCAGTGTCATCCAGCATTGTACATGCAGTGAAAGTAGAAGTCTCACCGTCTGGCTTCAGACCTATATGACCAAATACTACTTGGATGACCCAAATTTGTTGTTTCACATTCGGAATCTCAAACTTCACAAATGCCACCTCAACGGTTTCCTCTTGCTGGCTTTCCCATTTCAGGCAATGGTAGTGCCAGGTACTTGGCTTCTCAAGATGATGCTGTAGGACAACTCGCAGAAATCTCTTCTCTTCTTTCTCATCAGCCTTCTGTATGTTCTTAGAACATCCTAAGCTCTTCCGTGTGACCGGACATTGATTCTTGAGCCTTCTCCTACCCCTAATGCTTTTTCCTTGGTTCTCTCTATGGTTAGCTCCTCCTTGTACTTCAGTTCTCATTTTAAACATTACTCTTCCTGGAGCTTTTCCAGGACTACTCTGTCTGAATCAGTACTTTTCCCCACTGCCAGTGACTTCCTATCACATCATTTTATCTTAGGTCTTACTGCAAATTCTTTTTTTTTTTTTTTTTGTATTATTAAGTTGCTTACTAGTTTTCTGTATCTCACGTTAGAAGATAAACTTCTTGAAAGCAGGTCTGTCTTGTATTTGCATACTTAATGTGATGCCTGGCACATTGTCAACTCACAATAACTACATAAAATAAATGGAGAAATGAGCATGTGGTGATAGGAATGGTATAGTTACAGGATCAGATAACCTTCTCTCTTTTTGTCTAGCTATATTTCATTGACTAAGACACTGAATACCTCTGGATTTTATTCTCTTAATCTGTCAAAAAAAAAAAAAAAAGAGCTAATGGTAACCATGTTGCCCTCCTCAACTAGGAGGATCACAGAGCCTTTAAGTGGAAAGTGCAGGGGCAGTACAAATATCCAGGGAAAATTGTTAATTCATGACCCATGACTTGGAAGGCAGGCAATCAGAGCTATGGAATGGTGATAAAAATGACAGTGTGGGGACCAAAAAAGAGCCCATTTGTAACATTTTCAGAGTAATTAGAGCCACACAGACCAAAACATTATCTAAATTCATTGCAGAAATACACTCAGCCATGTGGAATTATCTTCAAGTATTGGAAAGAATGTTCCAGAATCTAGTACTCATGCTAATGTCTACCACTTGAGTCCAGGGTTCATTGTTTAGGGTCTTTTCACTCAGCACAACTTTGTACCCAACAAAATTAAATTCTTGGGTAGAATAATTACATGTAATTGTTGCTCGGCTATTAGTCTCAAGGGGCCAATTTTCTAGCCATTTGTTGCCATCTGAAATGTCAAATTTATTACACAGAGGGCATGGTAATACATACAACATCCTCTGCTAAATAGGATATGAAAGGCACTAATCAGCACTGTGGTGCAAGTGGTGAAAGCAGTAAGATGTTGCTTTCGCTAATAAGGTGATCTAAATTGATTATGTGAATTGTTTTAAGGAAAATAAAACATTCTTGTATTAGAAGTGCTACCTGAACATGGGTTCCTTAGTTCAAACACCGTCTACTTTTGAGAAGGCTAATTATTCCTTATCCTCTTGTATTTTTGTAGATTTCTCCAGGGCCTGGAATAAAAGAAACTGGGCAAAAATTAAAGCTTTGGCCTTGAGTCCTGGCTCTACTGTTATCTTACTACGTGACCTTGGGTAAATCACTTACCTTCTCTGATCCTCAGTTTCAGTTTCCTTACATGTAAAGCTAAAGCTTGTGTTACTGTGGTGGCCTCCTTCAGGGCTCAGAAGGGAATTGGTAATTAAGTACACAAAAGCCAAAAATGTTCTAGCCGTGCAGAACTGTGCTCTACTTAGTTGGCGTTTGTTGGTTTTTCCTGCCCAGTGTTATTTCTACTGCTTTTATGAATGGTGAAAGACTCTAAAATTCATTCGGGGGGAATGCTCTTCCCTTTATTTTAGTCCACATAGTTCAGTTTGGTTTTCCTAGAAGTTCATAAATGGTTTCATGACCCAGGCTTGGCCAATTGAGCGTTATATCGCCTTGGCCTTGGTGATTGGTTCACAGATAGAATTTGACTTAGACCAGGACAATGAGACATGATTTTGGTGTATATAGGGGGAAGTGATGGAAAAGAGATGATTTTTGCCTTTGGGAATATATTCTGGCAGGTATAAAACATGATGCAGAGTGGAGAGAGAGGGTGATACTGAGTTGCAATGACATGTTTTGAGTCCTTGGATCTAGCCTCCTGGCTCCAACTTGAGATTCTTCATTGAGTCCCTGGTTTGTGCCAGGCATGACTGAAGGCATTGAAGATTCATCATTATATGAGATAAATATACATTACTGTCATGGGACTCACATTTCAATTATATGAACAATAAATTTCCAGTCTAGGTTAAGTTTCAGTCATTTCTATTCTCTCTTGATCATGAAAATCTAGGATTTTCTGTCTTAATTTACAAAATGGACCCCAAAAATCTATTTTGCTGAGCTATTGTGAAAATAATGTACATTGTTTGGCATATAGTGGATGCTAAATAAATGATATTAAAGTGGACATTAGTCATTGTTTTTGGCCACCACCGGCATCTAAATCCCCTTCCGTTGTCTGGGGAATCTCCCACCTGATGAGTCAGAACCCATTTTAAAGGCTGGCAGTGGCAGCCCCCATGCAGTTAGTCATGGGCACCTTGCTGAGGCATCACAAATTAGATGTTGTGATACAGACTTTGAGTCTGAAACACCTTAAGCAATGGAATACTAAGTGTGCTGTCTTCTTTCTGGAGAGCATGGTGCTAGAGGTGGCAATACACATGATGTTAAAGTCAACAGAGCCAGCAGTTCTAGCAGCACGCACAACCTTGCCTCAGAGGATCTAACTACGTGACCTTGGGTAAATCACTTTTGTTCTGTAGTGGAGGTGTTGTGCCCTCAATAGACCATCCTTGAGAAGGGGGTGCTGGCTGTGTAATGTCAAACATGGTTCTTTGGACTTCATATGGAATATGGAAACTACCCACTTGCCACTGAGTGTATCATTTTATGTTTAAATTAGCCAGTGTTCCTTTCTCCTGTTTGCAATTCAGACATGACTGATTCTTTAGTTACTATAATGTAATTTCAGTGATGATGATGTGATAATAAGTCCCTTGTCAAACACTCAGTTTGTAACATGGAGGATAGGAGAGGGGTGAGATAGGATGCTGGGATTAGGATGAAGCAGATCATACATACCAAGTGTGATGTGGGATGGTAAGAAGAGATGATACAGACTGATAGTAGGTCTCTAGCTGTGCAGATGAGCAGAAGGGAACGTATTTAAGAGAGATTGGAGATGAGGTTGACAGTTCTTTCAACCATCAGACCATTCACAGTCCAAAAATACTGAGAATTCTTGCCTTAGATGCTAATGTTTGTCCAACTAGAGACATTTTGATTGCAGGGAGTAGAGTTCAGTTGCATATTATTGAAACTGGGTCGAAGAACACCTAGGGATAAAATTCAAGGTTGGATTCCCCCATCTGTTGGGTGACTCAGCCTTCTTCACTTTTGTCCTTTGAAGTTGGTGAGCAGACATTTTCCCAGAAGGTCCCATATGCTGATGACATCCAAATATTTTGCAAATGGTAAATATGAAAGGAAAATGCTCATGAATAAATAATGAGCACTACTCATCACAGTTTCCTCTGGTGCTTTCTCAGGGTCCCAGATGCTGTAAGGCTAGCCTGATGAGCCACTTGTGACCTGGCAGGTAGGGGGTAGGGTAGGGGCACTGTAGTTCAGAAAGGGTAATCACTTTACATTGAGATGTGTAATTTCCCCCTTAAATTCATTAAACGTTTCTGGGACAAATAAATAAAACATAATTGATACAGATCCAGTGTCCTTTACTTCCATACATCATTAAGAAGTTGTAATTGCTTCCCAATCCCCAGGAAGCTCTCATCTCTAAGAATAAAGTGTTAGTGTGCAATTCCCTGACAATTGTTATTATTCTGAGGAATTAATTTTCTCTAATTAGTTTAAAGCCCATTAACAGAAATAGAAAGCTGAGCAAAGAAAGGGAGGTCTGAAAAAAGCATTTTCTCAGACAGTTCTAAGAACTTTTCATGTGTGTAGCAATATGGTCACTGAAAATCAAACCTTGTTAAGAGCCAAACAACGTTAATCTGGATATAACTAGTATGATTCCTAAAAGGCACCTTAGCTCTTATTCTATTTTCTGAAAATCAGAAATCAACTATATTTTTTTCTTTTCCAGTGGAGGTCTCCATACTAAGTTCTAAGGGACCCCAAAATCAGAGAAATGACTGAAATGAGGTCCATAAAAGGCTAGACTTAGATAGTATCAGTACCTGCTTGGGATGATTCAAGATGCTTTGGGAAAGTTATGTTCTCTCAGGAAGTGGCTTTCTTATCCTGAATAACATAGGTTATAATTCCAACATGATAAAAAAAAAGGGGGGGGGGATGGTTTGAGTTCCTGTCTCTTAAATGGTCCATTCACCCAGGAGGGGCGACATATCACTCTTTTTATCATCCAGGGGCTTGCCTCCCTTGGAGTTGAGCCTTGAAATCTGACTAGTGTATGGTGATTTTGAAGGCTGAAGGCTAGTCTGCTGGGATAGAGTTGTCTTTGGAAGATACGGATCCTGACAGCTGTTGAGGTAATCTAGGAGCAAATGGTGGAGGCCATGGGCTTCAGGTTTGGTTTGGGAGGCACTGGGGAGACTCTGAATTTTTGAAGAGAGAGGTAACAAAATCAGCGCTATGCCATTTGGTGGAACATGAAGGATGAATTTGAAGAGAAACTGAAGGATACAGGGCAAGTTAGGAGATCCAAGTAAGAAGTGTAGGATATCAGAAAGCAGGATTGTAGAAGCAGCAAGGAAGGGATAGATTTTGGAAATGTCTTTTTGGGTAGAATGGACAGGATTTAGTGAGGGGTGGGGTATAGTTTCAGAGACCCTGAGACTTTGGTCTTAGGTAACTAGAATAGTGTGGCCAGCAAGTGGGATAGCGAGGGAACAAAACCTAACACTTTCCCCGAATCTCAGACCATGGATTTGGTTTTAGTAAAAACAGCTAATACTATTTTTGGAGAGATAAACTTATTGGGAAAATAATCTGAATTTCCTCTAAAGCAGACATTGGTTAAACTTACACACCTTTTGAACCAGGCGGAAAATGCATAAATGAAGCTGACTGGAATATAGAGCTGTTGGGTTTGGAGAACACGCCCCACATAAAGGCACAGCTACAACTCGGCTGTCATGAGTTGCTGTTGTGCAAGAATAGGGCCAGGATTGCTAAATCATACAATTCCTGAAGAGAGGCCAGAAATCAGAAATGTTACATCAAGTCTCTTGATTCTTAAATGTTGGCAACGAATTCAACTAAATTCTTTTTCTTGAAACTCTAAGTGAGTCAACTCTAGGTAAGTCTGCAGTCCAGACCAGGGGCCATGAGTTTGAGATTCAGTGAACCAACCTGAATTGTTATGAGGTGGTGCGGAAGGGGAGGAGGCAGCTAAAGGTAGATTGTTGGAGAAATATTTTCCAAGAGGTTATAATGTTGGTAGCAGAGTGCTGGATCCTGTGGAAGATACAGTCCATGGCTGTTGCCCTCAAGAAACAGACAACATAGCTGGGATACCAGGCTGATGAAACAGCTGAAGAAAAATGCAGGCCATGATATGATTAAGTGCTGTGGAAAATGAGATTTCAAGAAAGAGAAATCAGCATTAAACAAAGAAATTAATGGAGATAATATGAAAGCTCTGGGCCTTAAATAGGTGAAGGAGAGTTTTCAAGAGGAAGCAAGAATGCACAGAGAACTAGAGAATTTTCTCCACAGTCCATTTCCAGGTTTGCAATTCAACAGGTCTTGTGATATCTCCAGGGAGGCAAGGATGAAGTTTATGAGAGCTGGTGGAAAGAACAAATTAAAAGTGGAACCTGGTTCCACACTAATGATTATTAACAGGCCACTTTGGGATAGTTCATTTATATTATTTTTGACAAGTTTTCCCTATTCAAATTGCTGGCCCCTTGGCATCGAGCATAAGAATTAAAAAATAAATAAGTAAAACCTGATTTGATTACGTTAGGAGATGACACATTTCTCTAAAATAGTGAGATAGTCTCTGAAGCTGGAACATCTTATCCTGTATGGGCTTACTTCAGATTGCCCAAGGAGTGAGAAAAGAGGCTAACTGAACAGTGAGACATCAAGAGAGGGAAGGGTGGTACAAAAGGGGAGGTTTGTCCTGTTCTTTGTAACTGGGCTTTGGGCATGCAGCAGAATGTCAGCGTTTTCCCTGATAATACACTCTGTATTTGCTTCTTGCTTTCTTGTCTTTTTTTCTTTGCTATTTTCTTTTCTTTTCCTTCCTTCTTTCCTTCCTTCCTTCCTTTCTTTTTTCTTTCAGAATCTCTGACATTAACAATGAGGACACATTTATTTGTTCGGGGTGTAAAGAAAATAGTCTCTTTGTCCTGAATTGGTATCAATCATTTTATTTAAATGAGCTTTTTACTGATAGGAGAATCAATTTGTGAATCATATTTGATTACCTCGGTTCAATTGCTGCAGAAGCTGCTTCCAGGCTCAGGTGAAGAGAACTGAGGATATACTTTTGCATTTCCCCTTCTGCACGGGAGGACATGAGAATGTAACAACCTCACAGAAAACAGCATGACATTTATCTGACTGTTCAGCTTTGGGAGTGAATGGCTCTCAGGGAAGGAAGCATTTTCAGAACTAAGATGCACTATTTTCCATAAATAGGTAGAGATTTGCATCTTCTGCCTTTCCAACCTATTTCCAATATGTTTGGGTGGAAAAATCAGAAGACATTTCTCTCACACAGTATGGGTTCTTATCCTTGATGCATTTTTGAGATTACCGGGCTCTTATCTGTGAAAAGGAAGTGAGAGGGAATGGACCGAGTGGTGGAGGGTCTCAGCGCAAGACTCCAGAGGGAGCCATTCCTCCCAGATTTTTCTGGGACTGTCAATTACGTGTTGAGTCATGTAGTAGATCGAACCCATGGTTCTCATATGATTCCTGAGAACTAAAATAATATTCCCACCAAGGCATACTGTCTTCTCCATTATAGTGGGGATGATTTTGGTCGTACAGCTAATGGATACTTGAGAGATGGGTAGAAGTCTCGTTTCAGAGAAGCTTTAATATACTGATGACATTTAGGGCGCCTGGGTGGCTCAGTGGTTTGAGCCACTGCCTTCGGCTCAGGTCATGATCTCAGGGTCCTGGGATCGAGTCCTACATTGGGCTCTCTGCTCGGTGGGGAGCCTGCTTCCCTCTCACTCTCTCTGCCTGCCTCTCTGCCTACTTGTGATCTCTCTCTGTCAAATAAATAAATAAAATCTTTAAAAAAAATATATATACTGATGACATTTAATGGCTTTCTGGATGACTCTGAAAAGTCAGATTTTAAGCAGTCTTTGGAGATTAGGTGAATTCCTTCCCTTCAGTTTCTCTTTAAGAGAATTCTGTTTCTTTCGGGGCTCCGGGGTGGCTCGGTGGGTTAAGCCTCTGCCTTTGGCTCTGGTAATGATCCCAGGGTCCTGGGATCGAGCCCCACATCGGGCTCTCTGCTCGGTGGGGAACCTGCTTCCTCCTCTTGCTCTCTGATCTCTGTCTCTCAAATAAATAAATAAAATCTTAAAAAAAAAAAGAATTCTGTTTCTTTCACTGATAGTGTTATCAAGTACTTGAGCAATCATAAGATTATTCCTTTGGGTTAAGCAAGCATTTAAAGTTATACAGTTCAGTAAATGGTGCAATTATGCACATGTCCTGAGTTGCAAACAACAGATTAAAGCCATCCTTTACCCAAGATGGTAAAGTTTCTTCTTTTCTCCACGTCTGAGCAAGGGCTGTTCTCTCCATTACTGAGATGTCCAAATCAGAGATCACTAGTCAGTGGCTGGTGTGTGGTCAAGAACAATTCACATTTGTATTTCCCTGATGCCGAGTGATATTGAGCACTTTTTCATGTGTCTGTTGGCCATCTGGATGTCTTCCTGATATGAGGAATTTGAGAAGCAGAGTGGAGGGGGTGTTGGGGGGTTTAGGGGGTAGGGAAGGAAAAAAATGAAACAAGATGGGATCAGGAGGGAGATGAACCATGAGACTCTTAATCTCACAAAACAAACTGAGGGTTGCTGGGTGGGGGGTATGGAGAGGGGGGTTGGATTATGGCCATTGGGGAAGGTATGTGCTATGGTGAGTGCTGTGAAATGTGTAAGCCTGATGATTCACAGACCTGTACCCCTGGGGCAAATAATACATTATATGTTAATAAAAATAATTAATAAAAGATTACAGAAATGTAAAAAAAAGAACAATTCACATTTGAATTCATTGAGCACATTGAACATTTATTATGTGCAAGATATTGAGCTCTGTGCTTAGGGTGCAGTGATGGATGGAGCCATACTACTTACCATCAAGTAGCTAACAGAATAGACAGGGAGACAGAAATTTTGATGGTTGGTAAGAGCCTGGAAGTCTGGGGATGCAACCTTCCTCAGATGACATCTGATTTAGTCTTGAAGAAGAAATACTGTACACAGGACCAGCTCTAGTTGGCATTCACTGAAAAATTTCCCTGTGCCAAACTCTGTCTTATACATATCCATTCGCAGAATTCTCAAAACAATACTGTAAGATGAGTAATCTTGCATCTGTTTTATAGATGAAAAACCCAAGTCTTAGAGAGGCTGATTAATCTGTCCAGGTTAATATTACTACTGTCTGGGAGAGATAGGATTCAAATCTGAGACCCGATTCTGAAGCTGAACTGCTTATCTATTGTAGTGCACTGCCCCTCTGGTTCACAAGATAGAGATTACTAGGATTATTAAAAAAGCCAAACAGGAAATCTCCTAGAATCCATTTATGGGAAACTTGTGTGCACCAATTTGGCAAAAAGTGAGGAAAAACATAGAAAATTTAAAGAGAAAGTATTAGGAAGTCACTGACCATTATAAATTAATAGGAAATTGTACAATACAAAATTGGAAAGACAAAACTGGTTAATGAGAAGAATAGAATGATTGATTTAATACAGTGTGTAAAGTATGTCTCGATAGATGATAAATTGTGAACAGTTATTTTTGTAGGGTCAATGCTATTCCACCTTCCCTATTACTCAGGGCCAATAATACTGGCTCTCTTTTGTCTTGCTCAAAACACCAAACTTGTTGCCACTTGGAGGCCCCTGAAATCACTCTTCCCTCAGTCTAGCATGTCTCCCTCTGCATCTT
The DNA here is from genome assembly GCF_922984935.1 of Meles meles. Classification (NCBI taxonomy): domain Eukaryota; kingdom Metazoa; phylum Chordata; class Mammalia; order Carnivora; family Mustelidae; genus Meles; species Meles meles. The sequence continues at coordinate 100,954,429 of NC_060068.1, forward strand.
CCCTTATTCATCATCTTGTGAATCAGCTCAAGGGTCAGCATTCTCAAAGAGGCCTTCTGTGGCTTCCCGACCTAATGAGCCTAATTGTCCTCTATCTTATTTTATTTTCCCACAATATTTATTGTACTGTGAGATGTCATATTTGTTTACAAGTTTACTTGTGTATTGTCTGCTTCCCTCTACTAAGCTGTAAGTTCTCGGAGGATGGGGATTCTATTTTGCTCACTGCTGTGTTCCCAGCTCCTAAAATCATGCTTAGTCTATATATTTGAACAAGAGCATTTGCTGGTTAAAATAACTGAAGTAGAGTATGCATTTATCTTATAATCTCCACTTCATGGGAAATAATATAGGGCTCTTTGTGGTAATACAGCACATACAAAGTCAAATAATAAAAATAAAGGGTAGAGTCAGGAATTGAACCCAACTCTCCTTTCCCCACTGTATGCCCCTGTCAGCTACTTCAGAAAAAGATTCCCTTGCCTTCCTTCCCTTTTGGGAAGGACTGTCACATTTGGATATAGGATTCCGTGGACTAAAAAATATTTCTGTAATGACTGGGATTGTAATTGCTCCATGCACTCCTCTGTGCATGTCACTCATTCATGTTCTTTTAGTTCTCAGGAAAGTTTCACTGTGTCAGGTATAGATGACAGGGTGGTAAAGCAGGGGAAGGTAGGCTGTATACCTGAAGTCTGTGTCATGGCCGTGACTCTTGCTGTGTGACCTCAGGTCCATCTTATCGTCTCTCTGGCCTTGTTAAATGAGCTCAGTGACCTAAGATTAAATGATTCCTAGATGGGTGTTTCAGTATGAGGTTGGTAATGCTGAGCCTGGACATGGCCTGTGTATCTTTCTGTGGGTGTGTGAGGTTATTAGGAAGTGATCAGACACTAATGATACAGCTTGATGGTTTTTTCAAGCTTGAAGATAAAGTATTTATTGTACTTGGCATTGATTTTATTGGTTCCAAGTGCACTGCTCATTAAGTCCTTATGGATTGAAAGATGGATTGAATGAAGACATTTGCTCAAACCTTCCTGCTAAGGGTATTATCACTGTTTTATTTTCTTACTCACAAGGAACAAAAACTAATTTTAGCTAAACTGACTGAAAGGAATTTTTCAGAAGGTTTCCAGGGGACCTACAGACTCCAAAAGAGGTTGGAGAATCATACCCGAGGACGGGGGGATCAAAGAGAGTAAGGGAGAGCTTGCAAAAGGGGAAGCAGGCAATAGTTCTGTCCCTGGAAAAAGAGAGTCAGGACCATCCTATGGCTACATTCACTTCGTACTGAAAACCTTCTACCCATATCCTCTTCCTCAGCAACTTACACAGGATCAACATCCTGGTGAGGATGCCTGAGGCAGCCCCAGGCTAGTAAGGAAAGAGTCCATGCCAGTTACTTTAATAGAGGGGCTTCAATGGAGGGAATTTGGATGACGTGCTGTAGTGAAAATGAACCTTGAGATAACACAGTGTCTGCAGGAAGAAGCTAGTGTGCTCCGACTGGAAAATGAGTAGTTGGTGTCATTGGACTAGAATCTTGGAGAAGAAACATGGAGGAGCAGAGGCCCAGACCTTTGCGGGGAGACCCTGGGTGAGTCGCCACTTTCTCTAGAGTGGGCAGAGGATCCTCATATGGCTGGGATGTGACCTCAGAGGATCCGGAGCTGCCTGGCTGTGAGAGGAGCCACTTGATGTTCTCCTCCTGTTGTCCGCCTTCCCTGTTGACAGAACCAGTCAGGAAGCCCCTTGACAAGTGAAGTACAGCCTACAGAGCTCCAGCATATTGCAAAGCTGGGTGGACAAGGGAGCTGGGAGCTGAATCAGTGACCTAATAACCGGCAGAGCCTGCCGCTGGTGAAACCTAGGGCAAGTGCTCACCCTCTGGCTCATTGGGGCAGGGATAGGAAGCATTGACCTTTTTCTTCTGTCTTGAAAGTAGGCTCCTGGAATTATGTTCCCAGTACTAGACCCATGGGAAAGAAGTAATTCTGCATGAGGAACTATAGGCTGTACTGTACGGAATAAATGAAACCCAGGGAGGAAAAAAGCCACATATCCACTGTCATCCCTTAGTAAGAGAAGTCTTGGCAGAGTGCTGATGAATGTTGGTGTGATTTTACATTCTGTATAAATATATGGAATTGACCCTTCTTGTCCTTTTACAGCATGAAAGCTAGTTATTTATATCAGGCCACAAATTGCAGATGCCCTGTTTAAATGGGGATTATAAATCCCCTACATTGAACTTTAATTGGGGCCAGATAAAGCAAAAAGTTTGGGGTTATTTTCTTCCATGGTTTGGAGATTTATATAGGGTACTTAGAACCTGTTTATCCCGGCAGACAGAGAGATGGTGGTTTACATGGATTTTCATGCCTGTGGCTTCAAAACACAAAGCCCTGTGCAGCTTGTTGTTTGTTTTGCAAATCCTTATCACACCCAAATTATTGTTTGTGGAAGGAGGGAGGAAAACAGCTTAGAGCAGCGTCCCCTGTCTCCCCGCATTTCCCTATTTTATGCCTCAAGAGATACACACAAACATGTAATAGATCTGCATTTGGAGGAATTCAATGCATGTAATTAGGGCACCGGCAGCTTCGAATTTCTTGAAATTAAGAACATTGATTCTTTGCTGAAATGAGTTACTTGCAGATACTTTATTCCTTTTCTTCTAGTTTTTCTAAAACAACTTGAGCCTCTTTTCCAAGTCAGGTTTTTCATTTATGTTTTATGCTACTTGGCTCAGAAGACTTAGATGGGCAGTTCCTTAAAATTAAAAGCTCTCATGGATTTCTTCAAGGGTGGTAACAAAGAATTATTGACCTGCTAAACTAGAGAAGCCAAAAGGAAGGTCAATTGTCAGCATTGCATATAAATTTGTTACTTGGAAAATGCTGAGAAAAAAGTTAAAATTATCAACAGTCTACTTAAAAGCACACACACATATGTATCAATTAAATGAAATTCTTATCTCCTCACAAATGAACTTGTTGGTATGAAAGCATTTTTATATGCATATTGATTGATACTCACATATACGTATATGCAAAATACAACTAAGAGCTACATGTTAGTCTGAAATTACTTTTTTTTTTCAAGATAATAGTATATCACAGATATTTTCCAGGTCATCATGTAGGGATTGCTCTTTATTTTACACAGCATGATTTTTCATAATTTAACTCCATCCCATTGGTGGACATTAAGATAGTATTCCAAATTTGCATTACCAGAAACAATGCCGCAGTGAACATCCTGGCTCAGCTGCCTCTACCTATTTGTGTTACAGTTCCAGTAAGAGAGACACTACATCAAAAACTGACAATGTACGGTATGGTGACTAACATAATAAAATTTAAAAAAGAGAGAGAGAGAGAGAGAGAGATGGGATTGCTGGCCGTTTGCAGAGCGATCCAGTTCAGAATCCTATCTTGCCTTTGTCTATTTGATCTGCTTCAATCTGGAGTAGTTCCTGAGACTGTTTTAATGGTATTAACGCTTTTGAAACTGCAGGAGACCAGTGACTTTGATTTCTTTTTGCCATATTTTTAAAAAGATTTTATTTATTTGAGACAGAGAGGACAAGAATGAGAGAGACAGAGAGTCAGGGGGAGGGTCAGAGGGAGAAGGAGAAGCAGAGCCCCTGCTCAACAGGGAGTCCAGGACCCTGGGATCATGACCTGGGCGGAAGGCAGACACTGAACCCACTGAGCCACCCAGGCACTCCTCTTTTGGCCATATTTTTATTTCTTACTATATTTTATTCTGAGAAAGCACCAAAATAGGTTATCTGGGCCATGACTTTAGGAAAGTAATGCTCAGCCCTGGCTGCACAGGAGAATCTCCCGAAGACGTTTAACAACAACAAAAAACAAACAAACAAACAAAAACAAAAAACCTGTTCCAGGGCTCCATTCCTAGAGTCTGATGTAATTGTGTCAGGTGGAGCTTCTGTACCTGTATTTTTTTTAAGATTTCCTTGGTGATTCCATTGAGCACCCTGTCCTGAGAACTACTGAGTTACATATGGACAAGATCAGTGGCATAATTTGTGGGGTCCAGAGAAGAATGACAATGACAGGTCCCTAAGTTCAAAAATAATTAAGATTTTAAGACGACAACATCAGATTGTTAAGCCCAGTGTGGGGTACTAAACATGGTTCCCCTTGTGACTGCAGCCAGACATTGGTATACCACGGATGGTATAAGGAAGAAATCCAGGCAAATCAAAGGTTTGAGGGAATGATCCCATGAGAAAGGAGGGCAGAGACATGAAGAAGTATGAAGTATCCATGTGCTCCCTTACATTCCCAGCTCTCTGATATTTCAATGAGGCCATATCGTCAGGCCTGGATAAGGGACAATGAGTAGATAGGCTGAAGAACAAGTCTGAGTTCTCCATGCACCCTGTGAAGCCTCAGTTTGAGACGACAGTGTCACAAGATGGTGCTCGTTGCATTGGTAAGGAGCCCTGAGTGAAGGTGGGAAGTAGACCACCTTGGCAACGCCCATCAGCTGTGTACCATGAACGTGAAATAAATCTTGGTTATATTAAGCCTCTGGAATTTGTTACAGTCCAGTGACAAGTACAGAAAGGTATGAATCAAATGCCATAGGATCTTAGAGAAGTGAGAGCTGATTTCTGGCTGTCAGCATCAGTCAAATTTTCATGGAAGATGATACATATGAAACAGGATGGATAGGATTTGCAAATGTAGAGTCGGGAAGACAAAAGTTGTATTAGTTATCTACTATTACATGGGAAACCACCCCCAAACTTAGTGGCTGTCATCTCTCATTTCTCATAAGATAATGGGCCAGCTATGTGGTTCTGCTCTTGTGGGCTGGACGCAGTTAATGCACACTGAGATGTCTTATGCATCAGTGAACAGCTGCTGGGATGGTTGGGGGCTCATTGGGTTAGGTTGGCCTTTTTCATATGTCTGGAGGTTGGCTGACTCTTGAGTGTTATTCCTTGGCTCTCTTTCAACATGATCTTTCATGTTCCAGTGGGGCCGCCCAGGGTTGCATATATGATACATAAATGGCGGCAGGATCCCAGAAGGGAGAGTGAAAACACATAAGGCCTCCTTGGCCTTAGGCTGAAGACTGGCACAATATCACTTGCACCCCATTCTCTTGGTCAGTGGAAGTCACAAAGTCAGCTTAGATTATAAGCCTGGGGAAATAGTCCATACTTTCTGATCTCCATTTTCTGGCCTTTGGAAGGGGCTCAGTATGTATGGATTGAATGTATAAAATAGTGGACCAAATTGCCTGGGCAACAGTTCTTTGGAGCCCTTGTCTTCTGACTGTTTTATACTCTCTCTGAAGGTTATCTCATCTTAGACCTCCAACTGTAAATCTCCAGCCCAGGTCTCTTCCCTGAAATTTCTCCCATAAAATGGACTGGGGCGCCTGTGTGGCTCAGTGGCTTAATTTAAGCCTCTGCCTTTGGCTCAGGTCATGATCTCAGGGTCCTAGGATCAAGCCCCACATCAGGCTCTCTGTTCAGCAGGGAGCCCGCTTCCCCTTGTTCTGCCTGCCTCTGTGACTACTTGTGATCTCTCTCTCTGTCAAATAAATAAAATCTTTATAAAAATGGACTACTTGATATCTCAGTTAACTCTCAGTTAACCCACAATCCTATGTGGGCAGCTTATACTTAACATGTACAAAGCTGGTCTCTTTATGTTCCTTTCTGCTAGATGTTCTTGTCCCCTTGTTTTTCCCATTTTAGTCATTAGTAGCCCTGTTGTTCCAGTTGCTCAGGCCATAAACCTTGGAGTCATCTTGGTCTCTCTTCTTTGTCTCCTACTCCATGTTCAGTCTATCAGCATGTCGCGTTCCCCCTATTTGCTGTACATGGACAGCATGCGAATACCTCTCAGCCTCTTTCCCACTGTCCCTGGATCCATGTCATCATAAGGTGTTTTCCTTGATTATTAGAACAGCTTTTTCTCTTGTGTTCTGCTTCTGCTGGGACCTCTACAGTCAGTCATTTGACACAGTTGCCAGAGTGTTTTTTAAGATTGTGAATCATTTTATGTCACTCCCCTGATTAAGACTTTGCAAGAGTTTTTCATGTCCCTGAAAGTAAAAGCCCAAGTGTTTACAAGAGTTTACAAATCTCCACAGGAACTGGTCTCCTGTTAGCACTTGCTCTCATTTCCTGCTACTCTCCTGTTCATGTTCATTGGGTGTCAACCACACAGGCCTCCTCTTTGCTTCTAGAATGCACCAACACACACCTGCCTCAAGGTCTTGAGTTTTATCCTTCCCTCTGCCAGGACTACCATTTGTCTTGAGACCAGCATGCCTCACTCTCTTGTTTTCCTCAAGTGTCTACTTGAATGTCACCTTCTTCCCAATGAGAACTTTTCAGACTGTGTATTTAAATAGCACCTCCCAGATCTCTACCTCCATCCTGTGCTTTTATGTCTTCATAATCCTTCAAAACTTTGATATGTTCCATAGTTGCCTGCTTGGTTATCATTTGATTATTTTGACTAGAACATAAATTCTAGGCAGACTGGGACTTTCTTTGTTACTTGCTCTGTCTCCAGAAATCTTAGACATATTTTTTAGATCATTGTATAAATAGGGTTTGAAATGCTTACAATGGGTGACAGACTGGATAAGATAATCTTTAAGGTTAGTGCAACAAATAGTCTATGGTGTCAATGGGAGTACAAATTGAACTGCTTTAGAAGTTCTTTTTGAGATGCACAGGAATCTAGCTTGCTGTTTTCCCTTCCAATCTGTTCTCTTCACTAGTGCCTACATTGGATGATTTTCTGTCTCCCTTCTTCTCTTCTTTTTTTAAATTTTTTATTTTTTAAATTGACATATAATGTATTATTAGCCCCAGAGGTACAGGTCTGTGATTTGCCAGGTTTACACATTTCACAGCACTCACCATAGCACATACCCTCCCCAATGTCCATAACCTCACTCCCCCTCTCCTAACTCCCCCTCCCCCCAGCAACCCTCAGTTTGTTTTGTGAGATTAAGAGTCTCTTATGGTTTGTCTCCCTCCCGATCCCGTCTTGTTTCATTTTTTTTTCTTCCCTAGCCCCCAAGCCTCCCATGTTGCCTCTCAAAGTCTTCATATCAGGGAGATCAGATGATAGTTGTCTTTCTCTGATTGACTTACTTCGCTCAGCATAATACCCTCTGGTTCCATCCACGTCATTGCAAATGGCAACATTTCATTTTTTTGGTGGCTGCATTGGATTCCATTGTGTATATATACCACATCTTCTTTACCCATTCATCTGTTGATGGACGTCTAGGTTCTTTCCACAGTCTGACTATTGTGGGCATTGCTGCTATCCCCTCTTCTCTTAATGAACACTTTCTCCTCCCTCACATCTAAGCTCACTAGTCAGTCACCTCCTTGAATTTTCTGCCCACATTCTCCTTAAATTACTTGATAGTACTGTTTACTATTTTATTATACCATTGTGATGCTTATGATAGTGAAAAATTATACTTTTACTGGTGTGATTGTTTTTATAGATTTTTTTTCCCTATTTGGGCTGGAAGCTCTGTGAGTCTGTTGGTTCTGTTCCTCAGTTCATCAGAGCATCCAGAGTCTGGTACAAGGCCTGATTCACAGCAGGCACTGAATGCCTTCTGGGGACTGAATATGAGATGGAATGACTGAACCTCTCTTACCCAGACTGTAGTGTTCTCTGATCAGTGATTCTGCATCTCCTACATCCAGTTACTTCTAAGGGTGATATCTAAAAATGGATACTATCTTTGAAACCCTTTTTAGCCCTGGGTCTCAATAATTTTTTTTTTTTTTTTGAGGTTGGCTCAGTTTGTACCTGACATGAACAAAATGCACCATAAATGCTGATTATTATCCTCATTTGGAATGTTTCCTCTATATTACACCTGAGAAAGAAATGAATAACCCTGATCCTTCCTCACAGTCAGTCTTTCCAGGGGGATATCCCCCAGAAGTCGGATCCTGGTCCTGTAGCTCCTTAGGCATTCGATTCATGTGAGAGTGCTTGCCATTTAACATGCAGCTGAAAATCATTTTTACTCTGAGAACTCTCCACTCCTCCCTGTTCCCTGTCTTTTCCTCACCGAAATGGAAATTTAATGTCTGAAGGAAATGTCAGTTATTTCTATATTGATCTTGAGGGACAACTTATTTCTGTTTGAGAGAGCATAGATGTTTGGGCTGGACATCACTAAGAAATGTGAAGAAAGCAACACTAACTCTGTAGGCAAACCACAGGATGGCTTTAAAAATGGATTTTCACTCTCTCCTCTCATCTGCCAGCTCTCCTGGTTGGGACAGAGGCTTCTTCTTTTCCCAGTGGGATGTTGGGGGAGAAACAATCAGTGCACTGAACTCAGAGAAGGAAGAAAGGAGGAGTAGATGAGACTTGCTTTGAGCTCCAAGTAGATTGATAATGATGGCGATGAGCGAGCCCCCGTGTTCTTGAGTGTTTCTGGTCTCCAGGGGAAGGCTGGGCAAAAGCTGGAAGGGAGAGTTGGTTTTTAAGACTCTTGCTGAATTACTGTTTGCAGGTATCTCTGGCATGATGGGGAATTAGCCTGTGACTTGGGATCAGAGATTGGGATTCATCATGTATTTACCCGTTCATTCATTTTTCCAACAAATACGTACCAAAGACCAATGCACACCCACTGCTTCTAGACCTTTGAAACTACCATAAATAGTGAGACAGGTTTCCTGCTTTCATGGAGCCGAAAATCGGAGGAGGGAGATACTGTAGTTTCTGAGGTGTTCTGTTCCCGAAGGTATGCTCAATGGTGAAACAGGTTTTCAAGAGGCTTGAAGGGTCTCTTTCAGTGTGTTGGTCATGGAAATGTATCCCTGTTGGCTACTTTGAGAGCAGCCATTCAAATTGAAGCCAGGATTCTGTGGGAATCATGTTTGAAAACACATTGTTCTCATGAGTAGTTGAGTTTTATGTGGCCAGAGATTTTGAATCATGGAAATTTCTTTCTTGTCCAGCTGGGAAGGAGGGAATTTGAATGCATTGTTGATGCCTAAGCCCCATGTTCTAAAATAAAAGGTCAGAGAGTGTAAGGACAAGTTAAAGAGGCTGAATTCTCCAACTTAAAAAAAAGGAAGTTATGTTTCCCCTTTCTTTTCTTAGAGCACTTCTTTTAGAAAACTTGTAATGTTGAGAAAAGTTGTAACTCGTATTTTTTTTTAAGTATTTGTTTGTTTGTTTGTTTATTTACAGCATAACAGTGTTCATTGTTTTGGCAGCACACCCAGTGCTCCATGCAGTATGTGCCCTCCCTATTACCCACCACCTGGTTCCTCAACCTCCTCCCCGCCCCCAGCCCCTTCAAAACACTCTGGTTGTTTTTCAGAGTCTGTATTCTGACCTTTGACAGGTAAATCTTTTAAAAAGCCTCTTGGCAGTTTTACAACCCCGAATGGTCTTTCTCAGGGACCTAGGGGGCACTCCTTTGAAATGTTGACATCAAGGGAGATCACATCCCATCGCCCGCTTTCTGTGAAGGCCTAACTTCAATGGACACCATTTCCAAAGGGGAAACTACTTCCTGTCATATGATGAGGGCGGTTTACTTTTCCTTTGTATAAAAGCAATTAGCTAACACAGGCCGTCACCCCAATTACCAGGTGAATTTAGGATGAACCTTGTGACAAATGGTGCTGTCGAGTCCTCTGACTTGGCTGTATCTGCTTGAAAATCTAAGATTGCCTGTTTCAGCAATCTCTTAGTGGCTTGCCTATGCTACAGATCACATTCTGATTTAATGCTTATTCAATAATAAACCTGTTTTCTTGCTCTTCCCTCTTCATGGAGAGGTTTTCAGTTGGGAAAATATCTTATTTTGAATTATACTCCCCAACGATAGCAAATATAACCCATAACCCATTTCTAGGAGTTTCGAATTGCATTGCAGCCCCACATTTTAACCAGAGAGCTTTGGGGAATTTGTGGAAGTATGACATACTGTGGTTCATGGTTTTTTTTTTTTCCATTTTATTTATTTTTTCAGCATAACAGTATTCATTGTTTTTGCACAACACCCAGTGCTCCATGCAAAACGTGCCCTCCCTGTTACCCACCACCTGTTCCCCCAACCTCCCACCCCTGACCCTTCAAAACCCTCAGGTTGTTTTTCAGAGTCCATAGTCTCTTATGGTTCGCCTCCCCTTCCAAAATTTTTTTTTAATAAATATATAATGTATTTTTATTCCCATGGGTACAGGTCTGTGAATCGCCAGGTTTACACACTTCACAGCACTCACGATAGCACATACCCTCCCCAATGTCCATAACCCCCTCCCCCTCTCCCAACCCCACCTCCCCCAGCAACCCCCAGTTCATTTTGTGAGATTAAGAGTCATTTATGGTTTGTCTCCCTCCCAATCCCATCTTGTTTCATTTATTCTTCTCCTATCCCCCTAACCCTCCATGTTGCTTCTCCATGTCCTCACATCAGAGAGATCATATGATAGTTGTCTTTCTCCGATTGACTTATTTCACTAAGCATGATACGCTCTAGTTCCATCCACGTCATTGCAAATGGCAAGATTTCATTTCTTTTGATGGCTGCATAGTATTCCATTGTGTATATATACCACATCTTCTTTATCCATTCATCTGTTGATGGACATCTAGGTTCTTTCCATAGTTTGGCTATTGTAGACATTGCTGCTATAAACATTTGGGTACACGTGCCCCTTCGGATCACTACGTTTGTATCTTTAGGGTAAATACCCAGTAGTGCAATTGCTGGGTCATAGGGTAGTTCTATTTTCAACATTTTGAGGAACCTCCATGCTGTTTTCCAGAGTGGTTGCACCAGCTTGCATTCCCACCAACAATGGAGGAGGGTTCCCCTTTCTCCACATCCTCACCAGCATCTGTCATTTCCTGACTTGTTAATTTTAGCCATTCTGACTGGTGTGAGGTGATATCTCATTGTGGTTTTGATTTGTATTTTCCTGATGCCGAGTGACGTGGAGCACTTTTTCATGTGTCTGGTGGCCATCTGGATGTCTTCTTTGCAGAAAGGTCTGTTCATGTCCTCTGCCCATTTCTGGATTGGATTGTTTGTTCTTTGGGTGTTGAGTTTGCTAAGTTCCTTATAGATTTTGGACACTAGCACTTTATGTGATATGTCGTTTGCAAATATCTTCTCCCATTCTGTCAGTTGTCTTTTGGTTTTGTTAACTGTTTCCTTTGCTGTGCAAAAGTTTTGATCTTGATGAAATCCCAATAGTTCATTTTTGCCCTTGCTTCCCTTGCCTTTGCCGTTGTTCCTAGGAAGATGTTGCTACGGCTGAGGTCGAAGAGGTTGCTGCCTGCGTTCTCCTCAAGGATTTTGATGGATTCCTTTCTCACATTGAGGTCCTTCATCCATTTGGAGTCTATTTTCGTGTGTGGTGTAAGGAAGTGGTCTAATTTCATTTTTCTGCATGAGGCTGTCCAATTTTCCCAGCACCATTTATTGAAGAGGCTGTCTTTTTTCCATTGGACATTCTTTCCTGCTTTGTCGAAGATGAGTTGACCATAGAGTTGAGGGTCTATTTCTGGGCTCTCTATTCTGTTCCACTGATCTATGTGTCTGTTTTTGTGCCAGTACCATGCTGTCTTGATGACGACAGCTTTGTAATAGAGCTTGAAGTCCGGAATTGTGATTCCACCAACGTTGGCTTTCTTTTTCAATATTCCTTTGGCTATTCGAGGTCTTTTTTGGTTCCATATAAATTTTAGGATTATTTGTTCCATTTCTTTGAAAAAAAAAATGGATGGTATTTTGATAGGGATTGCATCAAATGTGTAGATTGCTTTAGGTATCATGGACATTTTCACAGTATTTATTCTTCCAATCCAGGAGCATGGAACATTTTTCCATTTCTTTGTGTCTTCCTCAGTTTCTTTCATGAGTACTTTATAATTTTCTGTGTATAGATTCTTAGCCTCTTTGGTTAGGTTTATTCCTAGGTATCTTATAGTTTTGGGTGCAATTGTAAATGGGATTGAGTCCTTAATTTCTCTTTCTTCTGTCTTGTTGTTGGTGTACAGAAATGCAACTGATTTCTGTGCATTGATTTTATATCCTGACACTTGACTGAATTCCTGTGCAAGTTCTAGCAGTTTTGGAGTGGAGTCTTTTGGGTTTTCCACATATAGTATCATATCATCTGCGAAGAGTGATAGTTTGACTCTTTCTTTGCCAATTTGGATGCCTTTAATTTCTTTTTGTTGTCTGATTGCTGAGGCTAGGACTTCTAGTACTATGTTGAATAGCAGTGTTGATAATGGACATCCCTGCTGTGTTCCTGACCTTAGCGGAAAAGCTTTCAGTTTTTCTCCATTGAGAATGATATTTGCTGTGGGTTTTTGATAGATGGCTTTGATAATATTGAGGTATGTGCCCTCTATCCCTACACTTTGAAGAGTTTTGATCAGGAAGGGATGCTGTACTTTGTCAAATGCTTTTTCAGCATCTATTGAGAGTATCATATGGTTCTTGTTCTTTCTTTTATTAATGTGTTCTATCACATTGATTGATTTGCGGATGTTGAACCAACCCTGCATCCCTGGAATAAATCCCACTTGATCGTGGTGAATTATCCTTTTAATGTACTGTTGAATCCTATTGGCTAGTATTTTGGCGAGAATTTTTGCGTCTGTGTTCATCAAGGATATTGGTCTGTAGTTCTCTTTTTTGGTGGGATCCTTGTCTGGTTTTGGGATCAAGGTGATGCTGGCCTCATAAAATGAGTTTGGAAGTTTTCCTTCCATTTCTATTTTTTGGAACAGTTTCAGGAGAATAGGAATTAGTTCTTCTTTAAATGTTTGGTAGGATTCCCCTGGGAAGCCATCTGGCCCTGGGCTTTTGTTTGTTTGGAGATTTCTGATGACTGTTTCAATCTCCTTACTGGTTATGGGCCTGTTCAGGTTTTCTATTTCTTCCTGGTTCAGTTGTGGTAGTTTATATGTCTCTAGGAATGCATCCATTTCTTCCAGATTGTCAAATTTGTTGGCGTAGAGTTGCTCATAGTATGTTCTTATAATTGTCTGTATTTCTTTGGTGTTAGTTGTGATCTCTCCTCTTTCATTCATGATTTTATTTATTTAGGTCCTTTCTCTTTTCTTTTTGATGAGTCTGGCCAGGGGTTTATCAATCTTATTGATTCTTTCAAAGAACCAGCTCCTAGTTTCATTGATTTTTTCTATTGTTTTTTTGGTTTCTATTTCATTGATTTCTGCTCTGATCTTTGTGATTTCTCTTCTCCTGCTGGGTTTAGGGTTTCTTTCTTGTTCTTTCTCCAGCTCCTTTACGTGTAGGGTTAGGTTGTGTACTTGAGACCTTTCTTGTTTCTTGAGAAAGGCTTGTACCGCTATATATTTTCCTCTCAGGACTGCCTTTGCTGTGTCCCACAGATTTTGAACTGTTGTGTTTTCATTATCATTTGTTTCCATGAATTTTTTCAATTCTTCGTTAATTTCCTGGTTGACCCATTCATTCTTTAGAAGGATGCTGTTTAGTCTCCATGTATTTGGGTTCTTTCCAGCTTTCCTCTTGTGATTGAGTTCTAGCTTCAGAGCATTGTGGTCTGAAAATATTCAGGGAATGATCCTAATCTTTTGATACCTGTTGAGACCTGATTTGTGACCCAGGATGTGATCTATTCTGGAGAAGGTTCCATGTGCACTAGAGAAGAATGTGTATTCTGTTGCTTTGGGATGAAATGTTCTGAATATATCTGTGATGTCCATCTGGTCCAGTGTGTCATTTAAGGCCTTTATTTCTTTGCTGATCTTTTGCTTGGATGATCTGTCCATTTCAGTGAGGGGAGTGTTAAAGTCCCCTACTATTATTGTATTATTATTGATGTGTTTCTTTGATTTTGTTATTAATTGGTTGATATAGTTGGCTGCTCCCACGTTAGGGGCATAGATATTTAAAATTGTTAGATCTTCTTGTTGGACAGACCCTTTGAGTAGGATATAGTGTCCTTCCTCATCTCTTATCATAGTCTTTGGCTTAAAATCTAATTGATCTGATATAAGGATTGCCACCCCAGCTTTCTTCTGATGCCCATTAGCATGGTACATTGTTTTCCACCCCCTCACTTTAAATCTGGAGGTGTCTTCGCGTCTAAAATGAGTTTCTTGTAGGCAACATACTGATGGGTTTTGGTTTTTTTATCCATTCTGATACCCTGTGTCTTTTGATTGGGGCATTTAGCCCATTAACATTCAGGGTAACTATTGAGAGATATGAATTTAGTGCCATTATTAGCCTGTAAGGTGACTGTTACTGTATATTGTCTCTGTACCTTTCTGATCTACTACTTTTAGGCTCTCTCTTGGCTTAGAGGACCCCTTTCAATATTTCCTGGAGAGCTGGTTTGGTGTTTGCAAATTCTTTCAGTTTTTGTTTGTCCTGGAAGCTTTTTATCTCTCCTTCTATTTTCAATGATAGCCTAGCTGGATAGAGTATTCTTGGCTGCATGTTTTTCTCGTTTAGTGTTCTGAATATATCATGCCAGCTCTTCCTGGCCTGCCAGGTCTCTGTGGATAAGTCTGCCGCCAATCTAATATTTTTACCATTGTATGTTACAGACTTCTTTTCTCGGGCTGCTTTCAGGATTTTCTCTTTGTCACTAAGACTTGTAAATTTTAGTGGCTCAGTTGGTTAAAGCCTCTGCCTTTCGCTCGGGTCATGATCCCAGGGTCCTGGGATCGAGCCCCGCATCGGGCTCTCTGCTTGGCAGGGAGCCTGCTTCCTCCTCTCTCTCTCTGCCTGCCTCGCTCCCTACTTGTGATCTCTATCTGCCAAATATATAAATAAAATCTTAAAAAAAAAAAAAAGACTTGTAAATTTTACTATTAGGTGACGGGGTGTGGACCTATTCTTGTTGACTTTGAGGGGGGTTCTCTGCATCTCCTGGATTTTGATGCTTGTTCCCTTTGCCATATTAGGGAAATTCTCCCCAATAGACCTTCTGTTCCCCTCTCTCTTTCTTCTTCTTCTGGAATCCCAATTATTCTAATGTTGTTTCATCTTATGGTGTCACTTATCTCTTGAATTCTCCCCTCATGGTCCAGTAGCTGTTTGTCCCTCTTTTGTTCGGCTTCTTTATTCTCTGTCATTTGGTCTTCTATATCACTAATTCTTTCTTCTGCCTCATTTATCCTAGCAGTGAGAGCCTCCATTTTTGATTGCACCTCATTAATAGCTTTTTTGATTTCAATTTGGTTAGATTTTAGTTCTTTAATTTCTCCAGAAAGGGCTTTAATATCTCCAGAGAGGGTTTCTCTAATATCTTTCATGCCTTTTTCGAGCCCGGCTAGAATGTTCAGAATCGTCATTCTGAACTCTTGATCTGACATATTACCAATGTCTGTGTTGATTAGGTCCCTAGCCTTCGGTACTGTCTCTTGTTCTTTTGTTTGTGGTGATTTTTTCCGCCTTGTCATTTTGTCCAGATAAGAGGATATGAAGGAGCAAATAAAATACTAAAAGGGTGGCAAAGACCCTAGAAAAATGCGCTGTAACCAAATGAGAAGAGACCCAAATTGTGGGGGAGAGAAAGGGGATAAAAAGAGGTTCAGAAAAAAAAAGAAAAAAATTTAAAAAATATAACAAATAAAGAAAAAATATAAAAAAGAAAGAAAAATATATATATTTAGATAAACTAGTCAAAAAATGTTAAAAAAGAAAAGGGTAAAAGTTTTAAAAAATTTAGCAGAAGAAGAAAAAAGAAAAAAAATTGAAAAAAGAAAAAGAAATTGAATTAGCCGCAAGACTAAAGAATCATGGGGAGAAAGCCATGAGTTCCGTGCTTTGCTTTCTCCTCCTCTGGAATTGCGCTGCTGTCTTAGGAATTGAACCTGCTTTCCTTGATAGATGAAGCTCATCCTGGCTGGATATTTTGTTGATTCTGGGGGAGGGGCCTGTTGTAGTGACTCTCAAGTGTCTTTGCCCGAGGCGGGATTGCACCGCCCTTACCGGGGGCCGGACTAAGTAATCGGCTCGGGTTCGCTTTTGGGAGCTTCTGTTCCCTGAACGCTTTCCGTAGAGTTCCGGAGGATGGGAATGAAAATGGTGGCCTCCTAGTCTCCGGCCTGGAGGAGCCGAGAGCCTGGGGCCCCACTCCTCAGTGCGCCCCCAGAGGACAGCACCCAATCACTCCCGTATCCCCAGCCTCTAGCCGCGCTCCAAGCTCACCCAGCCTGCGACCAGTTCAAGGTAACCCCGAGCTGAGAGTTCAGTCCTCGGCTCTGTCTCTGCAGCCGGCTTCTCCGTTCTAACACCTGCGAGCTCTGCGACACTCCGACACCCCCGATCCTTCTGTGACCCTGCGGGACCTGGGGCCACGCTAACCCCATGTGGGCTTCACCCTGATTTAGCCTCTGGAGCAATGTCCCTCAGTGGAACAGACTTAAAAGTCCTGATTTTGTGCTCCGTTGCTCTGCCGCTTGCCGGGAGCCGGCCCCTCCCCCTGCTGTCTATCTTCCCGTCATTTTAGATTCACTTCTCCGCCAGTCCTACCTTTCAGAAAGTGGTTGATTTTCTGTTTCTAGAGTTGCTGTTCTTCTTCTCTTCGATCTCCTGTTGGATTTGTAGGTGTTTGCTATCGAGCTGATCTCCTGCTACCTGATTAGCTATCGAGCTGATCTCCTGCTACCTGATGTAGTCTCAGCCTGCTACTTCTCCGCCATCTTGACTCCTCCCTCTCGTTCATGTTTTTGAAGTAGTTGAGCTCCTTCTTCAAATGAAACCTTATGTGGAACCCAGTGTATTAACCTGAAAAGAGTTGGTGACCTGAAGAGGGACCACAGATTCTCAGCTCTGAGTCCTGCCTCCACTCTGTCCCCCTTGCTCTGCATCCACTAGGAGCTGATGGGGAGCTCTGCAGAGGACAGTGGATACATAATACCACCATCTCTCTGTGCCTCATGCCTTCAGCTCATCATGTTGCTCTTCCATTAGCTTCTCCCTTAAACTGGAACATGTTTGATCCAAACTACAACCTGTGTTCTCCTTGCCAGATTTCAGATGCCTTCCATTCTGCATCACAGTTAGACCTCACACCTTGTATGTAATAGATTTTTATGTTTGTGAAATACATTTTTATGAAATAGATTTTCGTTTTCCTTCCCATTTTACAGATGAGGAAACAGAAGTTTTCCTACACTGTGTCATAATTGTATGTCCATTTGTCTGTCTGTCCCACTACATTGTGCTCCTTGAGGACAGGGACACATCTCCTGTGCAGTTTGGCACAGTGCTGGACAGGCCATAAATATTTATAGAATGAAAAAGTATGCCTGCGCACTGTCATGCAACAGGAGAAAAGGCAAAGCTAGATGTAAATCCCTATCTGTTTAGTCCTAAGATCTCCGTTTCTTGTTCTATCCTTTTATTTTTAAGTTCTCTTTTAGAGAGAGAGCAAGTGTGGGTGCGCATGAGGAAGGGTAAGAGGAAGAGACGGTCTTAAATAGGCTCCACACCCAGAATGAAGCCTGATTCAGGGTGTGATCTCATGACCCTGAGATCATGACCTGAGCCACAAATCAAGAGTTGAATGCTTAACCGATTGAGTCACCCAGGTGCCCCTGTTCTGTCCTTTTAAGAGACAGCTCTGCAACTGGTGCTTGAGTTGATGGAGGTGCACAGGGTATGGGAAGAGGAAAAATAAGTATCTTTCTTGCTTAAGCTAAAGCTGATGTATCATGCATTTTTACTGTCCTGTGTTTACTCTATTACTCAGAGTGAATGAGTCCACCACTCAGTAGTGGTAAAGAATGGTGTAGAGAAAATTACATTTACTTTATCCTGCCAACCTTTGGAAATCACAGAAGTCCTAGGTGTCATCATGGGTGTTTAATCCCCTGCAAATCAGGGTGGCTGCCATCTGCAAATGACACAGCTGGGGACACACTTTTTCCTTTAGTTCGCACTAAAGGACCAACTTTGTTCTGGGAAAAGAGACACTGTCATAATTAAAAGAATCTAGATCCATTTGGCTTTCCTGGGAGCTAACATTGACTGTTTCAAAGATGTAGTCTCTTAAGGAATATCTCTTTGGGGTGAGACAGGATATTGAACGCAGGTTTGGGGTCTGAGAGGCCTGTGGTAGAATCATGGATCCCCCATCCATCATTTGAATGACAGCGGTAATGTACCCAACCTCGTAGGGCTTTAGTTTTCCCTTCTGTGAAACAGGGATGATATCACCCATGTTGTAAGATAGTTGAGAGAATTAAATATGAAGGGGTTGTGAAGGATTCAGCACATTTCCTGGCACATAACTTTGACTTGAAGCTTGTTGACTTTTGCTCACTAGCCCTGAGTGAGGATGCTCTGTGCCTGGGCAGAGGAATTGGATGACACTCCTGCCATGACCAAGGGAATTCCCAGGAGGGGACCAAACCAGTGAAGAATGGGACCAGCACAGGGAGAGTCCCAGACAAGACTCCTTTCCTCACACTTGCTGCTGTGCATGGACAAGAAGCACTCAGGCATTTGCCCTTTGAAAAATGACTGGCAAGGCTGCGGGCTTTTCCTTATAATCACAAAGAAGAGAAAACCCATTTTGGGTCCACTTTACATGGATTTGATCTCTAGTACCTCCTCACAGTGTTTGCATCATCTGGGGTTTCCTCTCCTTCATAACCACTTGGGAAAGTTCTGCTTTCAGGGCAAGAGTTTTAAAGTAGGAAGAGCATGTGTGGGCATGGGAGCCAAATCCTAGCTCTACTTGTTAATCATGATGTGAGCCTTGAGGAGTCTGTAGGAGGAGACTCCAGTTTCCCCTTCTGCACAAGGCTGATAACAACCCTACATCATAGCTTATAGATCTGCATGGCCCAGCATGACTGTTTGGAGTCTTTGGTTGTTCACTCACATGTCCTAGAAAGGACTTATCTTCAGGAAGCCTTGATCACACATCTGATCAACAAGCTGTTGTACCTAATCCTCACATCCTATCTTCACCTTGGGCATCTAACCTTCGGGGGGAACTCACTCATGCCAGACGTCGGGCTAAGCTGTTTAAATGCTTTATCTCATATAATCCTATCACAGACCTTATTATGATAGTAGATATAATTATTAATAAATAATAACAGGCACAGTTATTATAATGATTGTGCAAATGAGAAACTGAGGCTTGAGAGGCTAAGCCCAAAGTCTCATAGCTGTTTAGGATTGGCATAGTTTTAAAACAAGAAGTGTCCTTTAAGTATATACTTTGCTATTCTGGACATTTTAGTTCTCCACCTCCCCCCACCCCATGATTTTTCTTGGTTCTGGGTCCCATTCAAATCAAATCTAAAATGTCTACTGGCATTAATTCAGCTTTTGTCCTAAATCTAAATGTATGTGTTTCAGAAATAAACTGATTCTAAATATTTGCAGAAGTGCCTGGTCACCTTCATAGTATGAATTGCTAGGTATCTCTGCTCAGGGCAAAGAGTACTTTGATGAATTTACCCTGGAGACCAGGGAGCACACAGATTCTCTTGTCTTTTTCCCACTCGAGGGGAGTCTGGTTTTGGTAGGAGCACTTGAGAGAAATCCTGTGCATCCTTGGGAAAGCCACTTTACCTCTCTGAGATGCTTCTTGATTCTCCTTATACTGTGTTGTCTCATGGTCTTTCCTTCCTTTAAGAGGGAAAGACTTGGAAACATATCTCTTATCTCTGTTTCAGGTGGTCCAAGGAAACAAAGACAAAAACTCTCCTTCTCACAGAGTAGGGACTAAACCCGAGCATGTATGCAAAGAAAAATGAAAAATGCCTGTTATTTTCTGCAGGCTGGAGAATGATGTATGTTCCTCAGGGTAACCTACTACTTGGGAATTAGTCATTCCACATCATGTTCTCTCTGCTGCTTGAAGTGCCTCATTTTAAAAATGTTAAGATTTTTTTCCCTCTCACTTAACTGTAGGAATATTAAATGCACAACTTTATCAAAATGACATAAGATATATGTTTCTGCCAACAGCAACAGGAGAGGATTAACAATTCAAATGGCGATGGGGAAAAGTTCCTCTCAAAACATAGGAACAAGGAAGTTTGATTGGGCATGCTGCTCTTTCTTCAGCCTGAAGCCTATGATTACACATTCAGAGTCCCCTACGTACTGGTGGAAGAGAAAGTTTTAGGTTATGATGGGGAAAAGTTACATTTTATGATATTTTGTTTTGTCTCCTTGAGATCAGGGCTACCTATACACATTTGTTGACTCTACAACTGTAAACATGTTTCAAAAATAATCCTCACTTATCTGAAGGCTGATGCCTGAATTTGGTCAGGACTTACACGTCTAGCTAGTAGCAGACCCTAACACTCTAATCCTGTGAAAGGTGGGCAAACAAGTGTTGAAATGAAATAGGGAATGGGAAGTGAATGTGAGACTGTGGATCCCTGAGAGATGAGGGAGAGGGGGAGTAAAGGGTTGTTCTGTGGGGTTAGTGTGGCACACCCAGAAATAGGATTCCATGCTTATAGATGACAAATGGTCTTTTCTACCACCTGGCCAATGAAATGAAGTGTTCATATTAGATCCGATGAGAAATTTTTGAGGAAGAGAGTTGCTAAGAATCTGGATGGAGGAACGGAACTGCCTTGATCTTACAAGGAAGAACATAACATTTTTGTAAAATCTGCTATCATTCTAGCAGGATGAAGAACAGATGTTTTGACTTCTCAAAGTCCTTTCTGGTTTGTGGTTTATATGTATTGGTAGACTTTCCACAGCTGTTTTGCCTACCATCTTCTTAACCAGGAGTGACTTTGAGGTTGGCTGGGTGGGTTGGTTAGTGGTTTTTTGTTTTTTGGTTTTTTTGCAGCTAACCAGTCCAATCTTATTTCCAAAACCACAGAGCATGAGAAGTTATGGTGGCTAAGGTGTTGATATCGAGGAGACTCACAGAACTTTCTCATGTAATGACTAAGATGGGGAGTTCCCCTTCAGGGGAAGAAGACAGGAATGGTGAACTTGACCCAGATTTGAGATGATGGGGTGATTCTGGGTGCAGTCTGAGGTTGGCCATTTAGATTAACCCTCTAGCTCCCCAATATCTGGATGGGCCATTCTCCCACTCGTTCAGTGGAATACAGGCATACCATCTTTAGATTTATTATGTTTCCTCTCTCAAGGACTTTGTAATCACTGCCTCTTTTCCTGGAACATCTTTCTATAAGATCTCCTGACTAGTTCTTTCTTGAAATTCATCACTGAGCTCAAATGTCACTTCCTGAGAAAGGACACCCTTTATTATATTAAGTAAAAGCCACATTCCCTTTACTCACTATTCATTTATTTTCTTCTTAGTTTTCATAATTTTCTCAAATGACCTTGTTTATTTGTTCATTATTTGTTTCTCCCAACTTGAATGCAAGTTCTTTGTGAACAGGAACATTGTTCTTTGCTATCTCTCCAACACCTAGAAGAGCACCAGGTGTGTAATAGGAAAAGAGTAAGTGTATATTGTGTTAATTCATAACCATGAGTTATGAAACATGGAGCCCAACTCAGAAAGCACTGCTTAAGAGGACTGAATGTCTCCTTTCTTAATTAATTTAGGAATGTGATTGTAGGGAGCAGGCATGAGAGACAAGGGAATGAAAACTTAAAAAGCGGGAAGGCCACTGAAAAGGTATGTTATTGACTTGGGCCCTGCTAATCAATTGGTATTTGATTCTGAGAGAGTTTCTGTGGAGCTTGATTTAATGCATCTCAGAACTGAAATGCATCTGAAAGAGGAATGGGAATAATGATACATTGGCAGCCATGAGTCATTCTTGGCTCAACAGTTGTCTAATTGGGCATTAACTCTCTTGCACTGCATGAGTAAGTGTTCAATGGTTCCCTAACAAATGCCCAGGACTGGAAGTGGGAGGTGGGAAGTACTGGCTGAGGTAAAGGACTGTTAGTTTACACTATTTGAAGGTGGTTGAAGCCTATGAAGTCGGACTTGTAACTGGAGCGCGGGAAAAAGGTGAGGAAGAGAGGATGTATGTAATGCATAGGAAGTGTCCAAAGGTCATTTCAAACTCCAGCCCCTTTGAAAAGTAATTGGTTCATCAAATTCTTTATTTCACCAGTCATCATGTTATAGTTTCATTTTAGCCAACCAGATAGATTAGGTATGAAATTTCAGGTTCATTTCCTAATACTTGTGTTCCCTACCACATCTCCACTTACTGATTCTGAGCTAATCTTAGCTATGTTGGCTCTCCCAGAACATGGAAATCCAGTTCCCTTTTCTCTGATCAGACTGGAAGGGGTGGGAATGGTTCATGACTCTGAACCCATTATTTCTGGGCATCTGTGACAGGAACTGAAATGCAGACTCACAATTTCCTAAATGTCCTTGCAAAGGTGCAGGTGGATGTTTTGTGTCCCTTTATGCTCATATTTTCTCCTTGGGTCCCTTTGGAGCTTTGTGGATGGCGAGTTTGCAGAAATATTGTTGAAATAGGTATGGATTCTACATGGGGAGGAAAATTGCAGGAGGCAAGTTGCAATATATTTTGACACTGAAGTTTATTGAGTAGAGGTTTTTTTTGTTTTTTTTCCTCCCCCCACCCCTACCTGGATACATGATAAATGAGATAACTTCTTCCGGTGGTCCCATGGTGGACAATACGATAACCATTCATTGACAGCAAGCAACATGCTATTTCTTTTGGTGTGTGTTTTGTCAGAAAATGTTTCCCTGGGAGAATCTCCGGAGTCTCAGATTTTTATTTTCAGAGTATTTTTGTTGATATCCTTAATTCTATCTGAAATGTCTGAACTCGCCTGGGGGCGCTAGGACCATGTGTGCTGGAAAATGGATGCTTTTTGGAACTTAGAAGGCCCCAGTTGTACTTGTGGATCTGAGATCCAATAACACCCCCTGTTCACCACTCAACAACCACCATTACAGCCTCACACTTGGGATAGGGCCTGACTCATTCCTCTGAGCATGACTTAGGATTAGTGAAGTTAGGGATAGCAGTGGACCGTAGTTGCATTAGCTCCCCAGTGCCCTTGGGATAATGTTCAGGTATTCTTCTGTGGATAAGTCTTGTCATTTCCAATCTTTATTTGTTTATGTAGCCTTACATCTAAGTAATACCTTGCTTTCTGACCTGAACTGGGCTACCTGAATTTTCTCAAGGCTCCCCTGTTCTCTCTTTCTTCTGATCCTTTTTTTCTGCTTGTCTTCACCTGGAAAATTTATCCTCTTCCTCCAACCCATGTTATTGGTTCTCAGATCTCATTTCTTATGCCTTGCTTCCATAGCTTTCATTCTCTCTTTCTCAGATAGCTTTGCTTTGAGGCAGGGCACTGTCTTGACCATCTTCTTCTTCTTTTTTTTTTTTTTAAAGATTTTATTTATTTATTTGACAGAGAGAGATCACAAGTAGATAGAGAGGCAGGTAGAGAGAGAGAGAGGGAAGCTAAGCAGAGAGCCTGATGCGGGACTCGATCCCAGGACCCTGAGATCATGACCTGAGCCGAAGGCAGCAGCTTAACCCACTGAGCCACCCAGGCGCCCTTGACCATCTTCTTGAACATTAGAGTCTCAGGTGAAAGAAGGCTCGGCTCTAGCATTCTATCCACTATATAAATTTTAAATAACGAAAGTCTCATATTCTAGTTCAGGTGTTCACAAACTTCCACTATAAAGTGACAAAGAATAGTTTAGGTTTTGTAGAGGCAATACTGTCTCCATCATATATATGTGTACACACACACACACACATGACATACATATGGCATACATATATTTCATATATTTATAAATATTTTATTTATGTTTATATTTGTTATGTATTTATATAGAGAGCATATATTTTATTACTATATTAATCATATACTATATGTTAATATATTATTTATATATTTGTTTCTGTATTTTACTATACAGATCATGGGACACATTTTATCCCTAGGCTGCAGTTTGCTGACCCTGGGACTCTAGTTATCAGTATTATAAATAATAAAATATCAAAATTTTGAAGTTCTGCTAAAAAGTGAAACTTCATTTTTATGATCAATTATCTGATAATGTCTCAGTAGCTTGGCTGAAGATGTGGATATTTTCATAATGTTTGGAGAAAATGAGAAATTAGAAGAAAGTATGTTTAATCATATATAAAGCTTTGTGAAAGATTGCTGTTTGAGCTAGATTTAAAGAGTAAACATGACATCCACCTATGATGCTGATGGTTAGCACCTGGTCGGGTCTCTGAGAATCCACAACAATTAAAGCAAATAGGCAAGGGGAAGTCATTAGTAGTACAGGAAGTGGTAATAGAGGCTGTTCTCACTGCAGAACCATGGCAAAGACAATGAGCTAGTCACAGAATGTCAGTACTGGAATATAACTTAGCAACTCTGGAGAGTGGAGAAAATGAAGCTTGAGTTTTGAGATGTGTAGATAGCGGAGCTGGAACTAGGATCCAGGCTATATGATTTCCGCTCTTGCGTTCTTTATACCCCCACTGTGTTGCTTCCTCTGGCTATCTTAAGTAGTTTTTTTTTTTTTTTTTTAATCTTAAGTAGTTTAAACACTGTTATTAAATCTGTTGGATGTTTGACGCATGTCTGCAAATGCCTTCGCTGCTTCACCAACAAAAGCACTGCACAGTTATGCTTTATCCCACTACAGTCTCTGTATGGCAGGTTTGTTCCAAAGCTAGGCTGTTCTCTTCTGACCTGGAGGTGCTCCACTGACACTTGTCTTGATAGAGTGGACCCTGCCAAATTGTGTGTCCCCTGAGAAGAGTGACATCTGGGCTGTGGTTCTGATATCAAAGAATCTACAGATGACTACTCATAGTGTTGGCCTTTTCTCTTTGATATGCCTGCTCTACCATATTGTGACTTAATTAATAATGTCACTCACCATAATGCACTCATTAAAGTGAGGCCAGCATCTGATTGTGTGATAGATTATACCAGATTCACATTGCCCCACACATTAATCTTGCATATTGGGAATAATCAAATAACTGAAGCTCTCTTGGGGGGGAAGTTTTGGTGCTTCTCCAAACAAAGCAGCAGCAAGGTACAATGGGGAGAGGAAGAGGGGTCAAGAGATTAAAGCCCTCAGCTAGTCAAATGACAGAGGCATAATGTTTGGAGACATAGACTATGCCACTAGATAGTGTGAACCTATGTTGTTAGCTACATCAATGTGGGTGACTTGGTTGACAGGATATTCTTGCCAGGGGAGTATTTGGTGTGCTTGGAGGACATTTATATACTTCTCTTTCAGGAACAGTGTTATTTGGTTAACTGTAAGGCCAATGAAGGCTTTTTTTTTTTTTTTTAATGATAGGATATCTATTTTTGGTTTGTCCTAATAAAATTGATTTTAATTACATTATGGCTCTGTTTTCAATGTCTTGTGTTCTCTAAAATCTATCTGTATTATTTTATTTAAATGTACCTTTATACTCCATACTTCCTCTGCAGGTACATTCTGTTTTTTGTTTTTGTTTTCATTGGGTGGTGGTGGTGGTGGTGGGGGTGTGTGTGTGTGTGTGTGTGTGTGTGTGTGTGTGTGTGTGTGTAATACTCACCCCTGCTATTAATCTGGCTAACTCCTCCTAATGCTTCATGGTCCATGTGAGATACACATCCTTCAGGAACCTTTTCCAATCTTCCAAAATAGGATTCGGTATTCTTCTTGGGTACTCT
This sequence comes from Meles meles, assembly GCF_922984935.1. Classification (NCBI taxonomy): domain Eukaryota; kingdom Metazoa; phylum Chordata; class Mammalia; order Carnivora; family Mustelidae; genus Meles; species Meles meles. The sequence continues at coordinate 100,980,142 of NC_060068.1, forward strand.
ATCTTTGGCCTCACCAGAGCTCCATTACACTGTACTGGAAATGCTTCTTTACTCACCTATCTGCCTAGCCAAACTGTGGAGGCAGACACCACTCTTGGTTTTTCATGGTGATATCCTGGCATTTAGGTAGTAGGTACTCAACCAATATTACTTGAGTGCTTACCTCATATAAGTTCTTCATACATCCAATTACTAGAATTATCTATTTGAGGCATTTTAAAGGGGGGCACTGTAAGTTTCTGGCTTTGGCCATTACGTGAGTGTAGCTCCCTTAGGTGGCAGGGCAGGTACTGTTCCCCTGCCACCTCCACTTCTCCCCAGGACTACTGTGAATTTAAATTTCAGAGACTAAGTGAACAACCAACTTTCATTCCCAGTAACTACATCCACATTTTTTTCAAGGGTGGATACGATGCTGCCAAGAAAGGTTTTTAGAACAACTCCCACGAGTTTTAATTTCAATTCATTTGGAATATGTGAGATGTATACTGTATTTTATGTTAAATAGAGTTTTTACCACTTGTTTGAGTTCTTTGGAAAGAAGATGTTCCCTAAATGCAAAGCAGGCAGAAGAGGAGAATTTACATTTTAATGCATTACTTTATCCCTTTAGTAAAAACACTCTGGGGATCAGTAAACCTCAGACATGAACTGGTATTGACATTGGGGCTTTCATAAGGTACTGCCGAGCAGAGGTGTTTATTGCCTCTGTGTCAGGTGATAAGTTGTCTCATCGTCCATTCTGGACATGCGGAAACAGTTAAATTGCATCATCCACAAGCCCTTCTCAGATCACTTGTTTGTATTTTCCTGCTATCTACCACCTTGTGTAATAGCCACAAGATCTGATCAATCAGTCAACACATAGTTCCAGAAGGCAGACCTGCCTGGATCTTTGCTACAAGCCACAGGGGAGACAGATGAAATATGAAGTATGATTCTTAGCCATAGAGAAGTTAGAATTTAATTGGGGAGATAAATAATTAAATAATTAGGAAGTACTATAGGACAGGATATGCTGTAGGATATTCCTTCAGCAAGTATTATCAATATCTATTTTCTGTCAGGCACTGTACTAGGAGCTAGAGCGACAGTGGTAAATAAGAAAGATTTCCTACCTTCAGTTTATGAAAGTTTATGAAAGAGTGGAGAAAGTCAGAAAATAACTACACATAGAAATTCAAAAGATAATTTATGATAGATTTCAGTGCTAAGAAGAAAATAAGACAGAATGATATGATAGATATTAATGGGAGGTGGATGATGGAGGATGGGAGAAGTGTTCCTTGAGATTGGGTGGTCCAGGTAGACTTGACAAAGAAGGTTATGAAAGAAGTGTTGAGTTACAAGAAGCAGCCAGCCATGCAGAGATTGGAGGAACAGATTCCAGGCAGAGGGAACAGTAAGGACCAATCTTTAATTTAGGAATGAGCTTGGCATGTTTAAGAAACAGAAAAAAGGCCCCTTGTGTCCAGGGCAAAATAAGGGACGAGGAGCAGTATGGTGGAGTGACTGAATGGGGACTGTGGCCTGCTGTGGGTGGTACAGACAGCAGAGTCTGCCAGAGTTGAAAGAAATAAGACTTCACAAGAGCTGGAGCAATCATTAAAGACATTATGAGGGTGATGGAGATTACACGAGGCTTTGTAAAATGAGTCCAATTAAAGGGAGAGGGAAAAAGAAAAGCACTAGTGGCAAGGGAATATCATTTTCAAATGCCTGGGGACCTGTTAGCTTTATTCTCTGTAATATTTCTGTATTTTCATTTGCTATTTGCTGGACTAAGGTGCACTCCATTATTGTAGCTTTTCAGAGATGGGTTATACATTTAATTTTTAAAATACTTAAATGGCTGTACTTTCTATTTTTATATTTTGAATAGTTAATACTAGGACATAGAATTCAAAGTGAAAAAAGAAAGAGTGAAACCTGTTCCTTTCACCTCATCCCAAAGACAACCAATTCTCCCATCCTAGGGAAAATAATTAATGCTGAGTCGTGCATTCTTATGTAATGTTTTTCCCACCCCGTGCTTCATTTCTTGAGCCTCCCATTCTGAGATTTATTGAATGTTTAGGACTTTATTTAACTGTGGTTTCATGGAAAGCCTCTCTGTCTTTTGTTGTTGTTTTTAAAGATATTTTGTCACTCTAACATTTTTAATATTAGATTTTGTATAGACCACTGTCCAGATGGTTAGAAGGATATGTAGCAAAACAGTGCAGTTATAAGGAAACCTCTTCAGTTTTCAAGTGCATAGGGATTCACTGGTTAAATGCTGATGACTATAAATTCTTTGAAAAGAAACTGTGAATTAGGGGAGACATCCTTAGATCAGACATCAAGTGATATGAGTTCTAGATGGGCATCTCTCCTTAAGTATTGTCATCACATTGTGTATATCACCCAATTTCTGGCATTGCCTTTACATGGTGAGAAGGTAGTCCTTTCCATCTTTAATGTTGTGTGACTTTAGCTGAAAACCAAAGTTTGGCTCCAAGGGTACTCTGCTTACTTTGTATGTGGAATTTAGTTACCACAAGGGAGTCATGCAGGCATATGCCTATTTAAGAGACAAAGGGCTTAACTAAGGATTTACACAGGAACTTAATTGTGTTTTGCTTTTTTCCCCTAGAGTTGAGGGTGGCATATATAAGAGCAACATTTAAGTTAAATTTGTTCAGGTTTGATGATACAACAAATTATATAATTTTATTAATATATTTGATAATTCACATTACCTAATGGAGTGTGATTTACGAAGTAGTTGCTGCATGAATATCTATTAATTTATTGTGTATTGTTGCTAATTCACGTAAAACAGTTTTGAAGAAGACAATGAATTATCAAGCTATGTCCCTGGCAGGGAACTTACCACTCAAAATGAGGTAGCTTGCTGAGTTGAGTGAGACAAACCAGGCATTCACTTTTGTTTGGGCTGCTCCCAGGAGGAACAGTATTATAAAGTAACAGCAATAAGCAGTTCCTTGAATGCATTGTTTTGCTTTCAGAGATTGGAGCTCCTTTTTAAAAATGATCATATTAAATGCTCATGTTATTTCAACAAGAATTAAGGATTTACTCTGAGATATTTAGGTAATAGAGAGACAGAGCTCCTGTATCTCTAGTGAGATATGTAAACTATGCATATAATGCCAATAAAAGACAGAAAATATTAAATACCAAGAAAGAGGGAGATGTTCAGAGAAAGGAAAGATAGTTTAATGTTTGCAGAAGATCTGAAAAGCCTTTATGAAGGATTCATGAAGGTGGCATTTGAGTTGGGCCCTGAAGGGTACAATATCATTTATGGCCTAAATATAAATAATTTCACTTCTAGAGAATAGTTCAGTGGATGAATTTCCATGAATGGAAATGTAAAATGCAATAGTCCTGTGGTCCTATCTGTACTTACAGGCCAAGAGTTCTTGGTAAGAAGAGAAAAGTCTTACATTATTTACTACCATGTGTTACAGGAATAAAAAATGTATGAGTTGCAAAAATTTGATGGCTGAGATTTCTCGTCACTAAAGTGAATTGGTTTCCAACCAGGATCCTATCAGACAGGGTGGTCACTTTGCATTTTCCCTCCCCTACAGTGTTGCCCAGGCAACTATCTCCTCTGATGGAAGAGGCCATTTGAGCAACACTTCCAAAAGCATTTTTTGCAAACTCTAGTGCTTCAAGATACTCCTGAAGAACAAGAAGGAAAAGAGTGAAAAAAAATAGGCAAATAACTCAGGGCAATAATAAGACTATATTTCTTCACAGACACTTAGAATGCATATTTATCTTCTTAAAGACTCCTTCTTAAAGAAGTCCTGCAGGAATGGAATCTGTCTAACTTTAGTAAATCTGGCATTTTCCAATCCAATTTTATTGAAAGACAAGTTATTAAAATTTGAAATACATTTATTGAGGTAAAGTTTACATGCAGGGTAATATATACACTGTAACTGTATAATTTAATATGTTTTAATAAACATATATATGTGTAACCACCACCCAAATCAAGATGTAGAACATTCCGATTATCACCCCAAATTCCCCCTTACTCTGTTCTAGTAAATATCCACCCTCCATTGAAAACTATTTTGTTTTCTGGCATCACAGACGATTTTGTTTGCTCTCACATTTAGATAAATGTATTAGGTATTATGAAATGTTAGTTTCTACCTTATTTTGTTCAAACATATGTTCTGGGGGTTCATCCATGTTATTGAATTTACATATCATTTTAGTTGCTAGAGAAGTATTCGATTGTATGAATATACTACCAGATGGTTATTTATTTTCCTATTGATGAAGATTTACATGGTCTTTAGTTTCAGATTTTATGAATAAGGTAGTTAAAATTTTTTAAATTCCAGTGTAGTTAACATACAGTGTTTTATTAGTTTCAGGTGTATAGTATAGTGATTCATCAATTCCATATATTACTCAGTTGTCATTAGGATAAGTGTACTCTTTTTTTTTCCTTTTTTTAAAAATTTCTTTTTGGCGTAACAGTATTCATTGTTTTTGCACCACACCCAGTGCTCCATGCAATATGTGCCCTCCCTAATGTACTCTTAATCCGCCTCACCTATTTTACCCATCCTCCCACCAACCTCCCTTCTGGTAAGTGTCTGTTCTCTATACTTAATAGTCTGGTTTTTGTTTTGTTTTGTTTTTGGTTTGTCTCTTTTCCCTTTTGTTTGTTTTGTTTCTTAAATCCCACCATATGAGCGAAATACTGTATGAATGTAATCATATGGTATTGGTCTTTCTCTGACTGACTTTGTTTAGCCATATACTCTCTAGATCCAGTAGTTTTAAATATTGTGGAACTAGTTTTTTTTGTATGTGTGTTGTGTGAACTCAGGTTTTCACTGATATTAGATAAATGTCTTCAAAGGAAGTTGATCAGGTGCATCCAGTTTACATTTTCTATAACAAATTTCCAAGGATCATTTGTTTTACACCTCACCTACCCCCATTTTGTATTGTCAGTCTCTTCAAGCTTATCCATTCCACTGAATGTAAAATGAAGCATTGTTGTGGTTTTCATTTTCATTTACTTGAATATTAATGATCTTGAGTATCTTCTCAAGTGCATATGGCCATTTATAAATTTTCTTTTATGAAGTGTGTTTTAAGTTTTAAATCAGATTCTTTTTCATTTATTAATGATTTGTAGTAGTTCATTATATATTCTGGATTCAAATACATATATTTACTAGTCTATGTCCTCTGAGAAATTTTTAGGCTGTCAAGGAAATCACTGTAGGAAATGTTTACTTCCCCAAATATTACAAAACTAATAGTTACCATTAAATATGATGCTTACTATAGGCATTTTATTGATGTCTTTATCAGATTGAGTAGTTTTTCCTTTATTCAGCTTTCTGAGTTTTTTTTTTAAAAAATCATGAATGGACATGGAATTTTGTCAGATATTTATTTTATGTCTATTGATATACTAGTATAGTTTTTCTACTTTACACTTTTCTTGGGCAATTTACATTGATTTATTTTTCAGGTAATAAACTAATCTACATTTCTAGTTAAAACAAACTGGGTTAAAGTATACTTATCAATAAGAACCATAAAACCCCAGGGCTAGGGACTACATCACATAGAATTCCTATCTTTTTTCCCCCCATGATTCTTTAGTCTTTCAATTTTAATTAAATTTTTTTTCTCTTTCCCTTTTCAAACAATATCTTATATTAAACTCTTTTTTAAAAATCTCTTTTAATTTTCATTTTACGGTTATATTCTACCCCTTCATTGAATTTAATTTTATTTTTGTGTATATATAAGTTTTCCCTTTCTTTACAATTTTGGGATGCAGTTTCTTTTAATAGAACAAAATACATCCAAAATCTAGTGTATGGCTCTGTTGTATTCACCTGTCTGATTATACTCTCTTTTCTTTCCTTCCTTTTTTTTGGGAGGAGGGAGGGTTGTTTTCTTTTATGTACTTGTTTTTTTGTTTTTCTTTGAAGTATTTTTTAAAATTTTTTATTTCTTATTTTTTTATAAACATATAATGTATTTTTATCCCCAAGGGTACAGGTCTGTGAATCGCCAGGTTTACACACTTCACAGCACTCACCATAGCCCATACCCTCCCCAATGTCCATAACCCCACTCCCCCTCTCCCAACCCCTCTTCCCCCCAGCAACCCTCAGTTTGTTTTGTGAGATTAAGAGTCATTTATGGTTTGTCTCCCTCCCAATCCCTCTTGTAGTATTTTTAAATTTACCTTTCTACTGTTACATTCTATCCTTTCATTTTATTTAATTTTATTTCTGTACACATGTAAGTTTTAATTTATTTACAAATTTGGGATCTATTTTTCTAACAAAATACACACAGGATTCAGAGTATTGCTCTATTACGTTCACCTGTCTGATTACATTCTCTTTCTTTTTGTAAAAAAAATTTTTTTTTCTGTTTCAGGTCTTTTCTGATTTGTTTAGTGTTTATTTCTCTGGGGTCATTGTTGCCATTTTAGTATTTTGCTCTCTCATTCACCTATTCTTCTCTGGACAGACTGACAAGGTGGAAAAGCTCACCTCAAGAAAGAGAACAAGTGGCACTACTAACTGCCAGGACACTAATCAGTATAGACATAAGTAAGATGTCAGAACTAGGGTTAAGAATAACAATTATGAAGATACTAGGTAGGCTTGAAAAAAGCATAGAAGACACTAGCAAATCCCTTTGTGGAGAAATAAAAGAACTAAAATCTAATCAAGTCAAAATAAACAGGGCTATAGATGAGAAAAAAAATGGAGTCTCTAACTGCTGGCATAAATGAGGCAGGAGAGAGAATTTGTGATATAGAAAACAAAAGGATGGAGAATAAAGAACCTGAGGAAAAGACAAACTTCTGGATCATGAGGGGAGAATTCAAGAAATAAGTGATACCAAAAAGTGAAACAATATTAGAATAACTGGAATCCCAGAAGTAGAGTTAAGAGAAAGAGGGCAGAAGATATATTGGAGCAAATTATAGTGGGCAACTTCCCAAATCTGGGGAAAGAAACATGCATCCAAGTCCAGGAGGCAGAGAGAGCTCCCCTCAAATTCAATAAAAATAGGTCCACACCACAACATATAATAGTGAAACTTGCAAATCTCAGAGAAGGGAAAATCCTGAAAGCAGCTCAGAAGAAGAAGTACATAACCTACAAGGGTAGAAACATTAGACTGGTAGCAGACCTATCACAGAGACCTGGCAGGCCAGAAAGGACTGGTGTGATATAGTTAGAGTGTTAAATGAGAAAAATATGCAGGCAATAATACTTTATCTAGCTAGGATGTCATTCAAAATAGAAGGAGTGATAAAAAGCTTCCAGGACAAACAGAAACTAAACAGAAAATTTGATTGTGATCACCAAACCAGCCCTATAAGAAATATTAAAAGGGATCCTTGAAGCAAAGAGAGAGCCCCAAAGTAACATAGATCAGAAAGGAACAGAGACAATATATAATAATAGTAACCTTATAGGCAGTACAATGACAGTAAATTCATATCTTTAAACTGTTGCTCTGAATGTAATGGACTAAATGCAGCAATCAAAAGACAGAGTGTATCAGATTGGATAAAAAAGCAGGAACCATTGATATGCTTTCTGCAAGAGATTCATTTTAGACCCCAAAACTCCTCTAGATTGGAAGTGAGGGTGTGGGAAACCATTTAACATGCTAATAGACAATGAAAGAAAGCTGGGGTGGAAATCATTTTATCAGCCAAAGTAGATTTTAAACTAAAGACTGTAATTAGAGATGAAGAAGGACACTATATCATATTTAAAGAGTCTATCCTACAAGAAGATCTAACAATTTTAAGTAATTATGCCCCTAACACTGGAGCAGCCAATTATATAAGTCAATTAATAATAAAGTCAAAGAAACACATCAATAATAGTAGGGGAGTTTAATACCCCACTCACTGCAATGGATAGATCATCTAAGCAGAAGATCAGCAAGGGAAAAGGGCTTTTGAATGACACACTGGACCCGATGGACTTCCCAGATATATTGAAAACATTTCATCCTAAGGCAACAGAATACAAATTCTTCTCTAGTGCACATGAAACATTCTCTGGAATGGATCACATCCTTGGTCACAAATCAGTTCTCAACAGGTACCAAAAGATTGGGATCATTCCCTGCATATTTTTGGACCAAAATGCTTAGAAACTGGAACTCAATCACAAGAGGAAATTTGGAAAGAACTCAAATACATGGAGGGTAAAGATCCTACTACTAAAGAATGAATGGGTCAACCAGGAAATTAAAGAAGAATTGAAAAAATTCATGGAAACAAATGAAAACAAAAACACAACTGTTAAAAATCTTTGGGATACAGCAAAGGTGGTCCTAAGAGGACCACTTTTCTTTCTCAAGAAACAAGAAAGTTCTCAAATGCACAACCTAACCTTACACCAAAACCGGCTGGAGAAAGAACAGCAAATAAAGCCTAAGCCCAGCAGGAGAAGAGACAAAATAAAGATTAGAGCAGAAGTCAATAAAATAGAAACCAAAAGAACGGTAGAACAGATTAACAAAACTAGGAACTGGTACTTTGAAAGAATTAATAAGACTGATAAACCCCTGGCCAGACTTATCAAAAGAAAAGAGAAAGGATCCAAATAAATAAAATCATGGATGAAAGTGAAGAGATCACAACCAACACCAAAGAACTTCAAACAATTATAAGAACATATTATAAGAAACTACATGACAACAAATTAGATAATCTGGAAGAGATGGATGTATTCCCAGAGATTCATAAACTCCCAAAACTGAACCAAAAAGAAATAGAAAACCTGAACAGACCCATAATCAGCAAGGAAATTGAAGCAGTAATAAAAAGTCTCTCAACAAACAAGAGCACAGGGCCAGATGTCTTTCCAGAGGAATTCTACCAAACATTTAAAGAAGAATTAATACCTATTCCTCTGAAGCTGTTTCGAAAAGCAGAAATGGAAGTAAAACTTCCAAAGTCTTTGGATGAGGCCAGCATTTGTTTGATCCCCAAAGCAGATGAAGACCCCACCAAAAAGGAGAATTACAGACCAATATCCCTGATGAACATAGATGAAAAATTCTCACCAAAATACTAGCCAATAGGATCCAACAGTACATTAAAAGGATTATTTACCACAAGCAGGTGGCATTTATTCCTGGAATACAAGGGTGGTTCAACATCCACAAGTTGATCAGTATGTTACTATACCTTAATAAAAGAAAGGACAAAAATCATATGATCCTTTCAGTAGATGCAGAAAAAGTACAGCATACTTTCTTGATTAAAACTCTTTACAGTATGGGGATAGAGAGTACATATATAATGGAATACTACTCATGTATCAAAAAATGAAATCTTGCCATTTGCAATGACATGGATGAAACCAAAGGGTATTGTGTTAAATGAAATGAGTCTACCAAGGAACGACAATTATCATAGGATCTCACTGATATGTGGAATTTGAAAAACAAGGCAGAGGATCATAGGGGAAGAGAGGAAGAAATAAAACAAGACAAAACCAGAGAGGGATCCAAACCATAACAGACTCTTAATCACAGGAAATAAACTGAGGGTTGCTGGAGAGGGAGGGTAGTAGGGGAATGAGGTAACTGGGTCATAGTAAGGAGGGCATGTGATGTAGTGATTATTGGGTATTATATAAGACTGATGACTCACTGACCTCTACCTCTGAAACCAACAATACATCATATGTTAATTAATTTAATTTAAATTTTAAAAAGGAAAAAATATATAAATTTAAAAAGGAATTCAGATTCCATTGGGGGAGACAAGCAAAAAATATGTAAACAAATTTCTGAATAACACAATTAATTCTTTGAGGAGAGTGAAACTAGGGCAATATATATTGGGTTGGAAGTATGTACAATTTTGTATAGAGTGGTCAAGGAAAAGTTTTCTGAGCAGTTGACATTTCATCACTGACCTAGATAATATGAGAAAACCATGATATGAAGATTTCTGAGCAAGAAATTTCCAGATAGAAGAAACACTTGGAGAAAGATCTTGAAGTAGGAAAGTTCTAATATTAGCTTGTGTGGTTAGATTCCAGTGGATGAGGGACCACTGATAGTCAGCTTTCTGTGAAAAATGTTCTAAAAAGACTAGCTTGCCAGGTGATGGCTTTTGTTAGCCTTTTGATTCTTGTCCACTCTAGCCTGCTAAATCAAAAAAAGTATTTCAGTAGAGTAAGGAGCATTAGGAATGTCATTTTTGGGGAGCATTTCATTAAGACTGTTAAATTCTACGAAATGAAACATCTGTGGATATATCTCATTCTGAGTCATCCATGAGTCCTCATTTGTTGGAAGAAAGAGGAGACAAGATCGGTGACTGAGCACAGTGTGCTGCTTTATGGGGCACAGAGATAGGCTGTGGTTGTGAGAATGTAGATACAACAGGACTGGTCAGGGTACGTCAGCAGCCTAAGAACTGTAAAACAAGGTGATGAAACAAATTATAATGGATTTTTTTTTTGTCCTGGTGCATTACTTGACATAATTTAAAGAAGGAATCCTACTGTCAGGAGCTGTCAAATTCTCTCAACAATGCTGTGACAATTGAACTTCTCTGTTACCTTCCAGACTGTCACTTAATTTTCTGGGAGTAGGGGGTTTGATAAATTACACGTTTGTCAACTAAGCAATACTCCAAATTCTTGTTGTTTTTTCCCTCCACTATATTTTCTCATGTCAGAATTTTCTGTGGGAAACAACTGGACTTATTCTGAAGGCATAAATGTGCACACAAATCAGAATTGGATACACAAATACAGAGCTATTAGCGTCATGGGGGACCTGTTCTGGTTATTTATGCTCAGGTTACTCCTTGGAAACAAGAATAAACTCTGAGGGAATTTGTGGATGGAAAACATCACAAAAACCTGTTCTAATAATTGTGAAACATATGTCCTCTCACAGTTTCATTAAAATCTTTTTCTTCTACTCTGTCCTCAACATATCCACATAAGTTAATCTAGGTAAAGTCTGCTCAAGTAAATTGAAGTAGAGAGGTGAGCTAAATCATACACATATTTTAGAAATAGAAAAAGTACTATTTAGGGGAAAAAAAACAAAACACTGATTTTGGCCTGGCTATCTAGAGGGCCTTTTTAAAATACCACCCATATTTATCAGAGAACCACTTACTTATTCTTTGTCAGGCTAATTTTTTTTATGTCTTAACTGTTTTGGGGGTTTGGTATACCCAGTCATATTTCCCAATCCCAGGCCTAGTGGATTTTCCTTGATCCCAGAAAATTCACTGTAGCAAGGCTTTGAAAGATCATCCTATCCTATAGTCCTGTTTAGGCCCAAATACTGAAACCTTTGATCAAGGCCACTCCATAAAGCACTGGTAGAGAGAGACCAGGCATTTCCAGCCCAGGGTTTTGTTTCCCATCCTAGAACAACTCCATCCAAATATTTTTATGGTCTCATTTGGATTTGGCTATTCAGATACATTCTTGCTGCTGCATGCTGAGCCTGAGTACAGCAAGCACACAGGTTCTTAATCTCAAATTGAGTTAAAGGCTCCCTTCACAGATTTCTCTCTGTATACCCACATGTGAGTCTATGGACAGTTGACTCTATGTGTAAGTCACTATTATGTGTAAATGGTTCAGCTTAGTTTTCTCCAGAAAGGTATCAAGAGTCCATCAGTAAAAATCTTTTCAGATTATGCTGTGTAGTCCAACAATTTTATGTTTCCTTCCTATATTTATTTACCATAGACAGGTCCTTGACTAATACTTGCTTTGGGAATTTCCAGAAAAGCCTTTTTAGAGGACTTTCAGTTTGGTGGATTATAATCAGGTGGTTAGGGTATACAGAGAATAAAAAACAGGCAGAACTTTAACCACATGGTAATTGGTATCTATGAAATATTATATAATTTGGTGACATCCAAGTGTTATCTGTAAATGCCATCAAATTTCAGTTTTAGACAAATACCTAAAAGGTTTAACTCTCCTCTCCAGGAACTATTCCTCTCTTCTATCTGTAGAAGATACAGATAGAAGATTTCTGGGGAGGGGCGCCTGGGTGGCTCGGTGGGTTGAGCCTCTGCCTTCGGCTGGGGTCATGATCTCGGGGTCCTGGGATTGAGCCCCGCATCAGGCTCTCTGCTCGGCGGGAACCCTGCTTCTCCCTCTCTCTCTCTGCCTGCCTCTTGGCCTACTTGTGACCTCTCTCTGTCAAATAAATAAATAAAATCTTAAAAAAAAAAGATTCTGGAGATATAGACTGGTTAACTAATGTACTGTTTACTCTTTTTGTTTCATTCATTCAACATTCAGCAAACATTTATTGAGTACTGCTGAGTATTTGACACTAAGAAGCCAAGGCCCAAGCAGAAGATAACACAAATTTCCTGTCCTCAGGAAGCTGGCATTCTGATCAGGGATCAGGGAAGTAACAACAAGAAAAATATGATAAAGGATTCAAAGGCAAAATAGTTACATAAATACATAACTTCTTTTAGTATGGATCTTGGCATGGATTGTTTAAAGCTTGGAAAATTATCCATTTGCTAGAAATTGGAATCTAATAGCTGTAATAGATCCCCCAGATGCCAAAAGTCTAATCAAATCATCACCAGAATCCAGAAACTTAAAGGGCTGTAGAAAGAGAGAGCATTTGAATTGGGGTATTGACAGAATACTTCTCTTTACATTTATTTCAAGCCAAATAATTTTCCTTCCAGTTTTGTTTACATTTGGTACTTGTATCAAGCTCTTATTTTCTTCTGATAACCCATTAACTTAAAAGTAGCTCTTATGAAGCAATAGTGACTTTTCCATTATTGAGTATCTGTTTCAAAGCCATTTAATCTTCCAAGCAGAATTTGTTGTGTGAAGTTTTCTGCAGCCAAGAATAATTTATTTGCAAATGTAGCAATAGCACACAATCAGCCAAACAAGATTGAGTTTTTTCTCCAAATAATATTCTACTGAAAGTTTAAATGTTTCTGGTCTGTGTTTCATTAGAATTTGAATAGGTATGTGCAGCTACTGAAAATGTTCTCTGATAGTGAAATATTGTTTGGGTAACAGAATCCTGTAAACATAAAACCTCCTTTGAGAATACCAACACATTCAAATGTTCTACTCAAGACAAATATTATTTGGAAGGCAACACTGCTTAAATGAAAGAATACGATTCAGATTATGACTATAGTACTTTTTACTAAAGAATTAATTAATTTGAAAATGTAGGTACAAAGAAAAATACATATACTTGTATAATTCAAAATTATTAAATTGTTACAAATTATTAAAAATCCTCTTCACTCTACTTTAGCAGTGTTACTCAAAAAAAGTTGTAAAAATATTAAAAATTGAAGGAAAATTTCTAAATGACTTATAAGGTCAAAAACTCTGTCATAACACTCACACAATTAGCATAAAGGAAACTTAAATGTTTATGTATGAATATGTCATAACACTTAAGTAGTTTGTTTAGTTTGCATGGCTAGTCCCTCAGTAGGTGCTATGAGATTGATTTTACTTGCTATCAAATATAGAGAAGCTGTCACAGTAAGCTTGCAACAAGTCAAAAACTGGAAGCAACTGTTGCCCTAATTTGGATGTTAATACAGTTGACCCTTGAACAAATGGGAGTTACAGACAGGGCTTCGGGGCACTGACACCCCACACAGTCAAAAATCCACATGTAACTTTTGAGTTCCCCCAAACTTAATTAGTAATAGCCTACAGTTAACCATAAGCCTTACTGATAACATGTGTTTATTGAAAAAAAAAAATCCATGTGAAGTAGACTCATGCATTTAAAACCCTTGTTCAAGGGCCAAATGTACATTTATTTTGGGACCTTGAGTTATTTAAATCTCTAGAACTTTGATCCATATCAAGAGTATTAACAATGATAAACAGTTAACAGTGTCAACCTGGGAATATATTCTCTGTTCTTATGGTGATAATATGTTTGTGCTGAACTAGCCATCTCCTTTTCTCTGGTTCTTCTTGAGTTCATTATGTATATCTACAATCAATAATGGAGGAATTATTTATTTGAAGAACTAACTGATTTCTGTTTGTTCTTCAAATAAATAATTCCTCCATTATTTCTGTGGTGGAAGGAAAAAACCAGATCCACACCTTTGAATGTTATAAATGAAGGTCTAAAGATTTAAATTAAGAGGGGAAGAGTTTGAAGAAGGGTGACACTTGGTATGGTTTTGAAACAGATATAATTAAATTTATCATGATCTATTTAGGCGGATGGTGACGTCCAGGCATCAAGCACTGCCCATGTCTTCATCTATTCCTTTTGCTGTAGTCAAGAAAAGCACATAAATGAGAGTATCTTTGAAGTTTTTTTGCCCAGGATTTATCACTGATACATCATGAGAACAAGTATGATTATGTCCATTTTCATGGTTTTCTTGGTGTCACATAAGTATTTAGTAAGCCTGAGTTCACCATATGACTCTCATTTTTTTCCCCTTTGTCATAGATCCTTGACCTAGAGCAGTTAGGATTTCCTTTGGCAGAATATTTTCTATTAATCATTTATCCAACCACTTCAAAAATATTACTTATTGCATATTAATATGAGGCTCTGGGTCATGCTTTGAGGACACAAACCTGAGCAATCAAACTTGCTTTTAGGGAATCAGGACATAAAGACAAGAGAGTGAATCACGGCAGCAATGTGATGAGGTTGTGATGGTGGTATGAACGTGACTTTTTGGAAATATATAATAGAAGAAGCTTACCTATGCCTGAAGATATCAGAGAAGGTGTCCCTTCTCCATGTGAGCTGAAACTTGAAGGTTAAATAGAATCTGGAAGATGATCAGATCTCCCAGTGTCTCCCTTCACAGCCTCCATTTTTTTTTCTTGTGAAAAAATTCAATATTCACCATGTCAACACATTATCATTCCTAGAAGGTAATTCCCTGCTTGGCTTTCCATCCTTTCTTCATTTAACATATATTTATTAGGCATTTTAAGTATGCCCAGCTCTATACTAGGCATAGAGAACAAGAGCAAATGATTCAGACATGGACCCATTCTTGTGGAATGCATGTTCCAGTGAGGAAGCTAACCATAAATATAACTAAATATCTATTTAATCCTGATTGTGTTGAGTTTACTGCATGAGGGATACAAAGTGTTCTGAGCCCATGTAATAGGGGACCTGGGATAATCTGGGGAGTGGTGGCCAAAGAAATCCCCTGGGAAGCTAAGTTTTTGTTCAAATCTGAAGCATGACTTGGAATTTTTTAGACACAAAGCGGGGAGGAAGGTGAATGGGAGGTTGCTTTCCTGGCAAGAGGGCAGCTTGAGTGAAGGCTCCAGAAACATAATGAAGGCCAGCCACTGAAAGCCAGATCTCAGAAAAGATGTTAAAGAGTGATCGAAGAAGGACCCATAACAGGGCCAGTATTATGAGGAGCCCTGTGGGTTATTTTATTATTTCATTTACTTGGCTTCGCTCTGCTCTACTCTGCTCCACCTCACCTCACCTCATCTCATCTCACTTCATTTTGTGTAATCTCTACACCCAACCTGGGGTTTGAACACAGGACCCCAATATCAAGAATCACATGTTCTTACAACTGAGCCTGCCAGGCACCCCATCTTGTGGGTCGTTTTAAAAGAGCTGGACAAACGGGGAAAAGCCAAAGATTTTAAGGGTTGTGGAGGGGGGGGATGGGAAAGACAGAATGAGATATCCAATCTGAGGGTAAAAGATAGTCTTCTGGCTATTCAGAGATTTGATGAAAGGAAAATTCTTCTGGGGCCATTTACCCACTAGTCTGCATTCCTTAAGGAATGTTGAATACAAAATTAAGTGGATAAAGTCTCAACAGGGACCAGAGCTTTGTTTCTGGCATCTGGCTCTAGCTAGCTCTTCTAAGAGATTCAGTAGTCAACAGAAGACACCCATTGGGGCAGGCGTCTTTGGGAAACAGCATGAAAATTGTATGAGACTTCATCTCCAACCTCATTTAGAAAGCACTTAGAACTGCTTTTGTAACAGAGTAAACCAAACTATCTCTTTGTTCCTGCTTTTCCTTTTAAGCGCAAATGTATTCTTTCCACCGGGCATCAAGCCTCCAACACTGAAGACCTTCTCTGGACAATAACATAATAATAATATAATACATAGTATATATAATATATGTATAAAATAATATAATAACATAACTGGTCACTGCAGAACTGAATGTCATAGTTTATGCATGCCACCCGGTGTTGACTTCATTCTAGCTGTTTTTGGTTTTGTTTTGCCAGACACTACTTTAAACTTTAGTAAGATTTATTTGAGAATATAAACTTATCACACAGATTGTAATGGTAGAAAGCTTTACTTAAACATACTATTAGCTTCAACTTGATTACTGAAACAGAATAATTGGTATTCCCAATTCCATTATCCACTTGCTGATGCCTTCAACAAATAAGGCTGGACCAGCCATGGACAGAATTGTGTAGTCAGATGAGTTGATGAACACTTTCTGTACCTTATTCCTTCCTTTCATTTCTTATTTCCTCCTGGCATAGAAGTCCCAATAAGCTGCTTGCCAAGGATCCCAAAAGGATCATTGGTTCCAGGCACCATGAACTGCTACCCTCCTTCTTTCTTCCACCCCAAACATATTTGTTCTGGATCACATTCTCTCAGTCTCTAAACTTTAGCAAGATTAAATGATATGTGATTTTGAGCTAAGGTGTGAAGGATTGATTATAATGCCACCTTCTCAGAAAATATTTGCTTTTTTTTTTAACATCACGTTTTAGAGTTTTAGGTAGAGTTTTTGTTTTATTTATTTATTTATTTATTTATTTATTTTTATTTATTTGACAGAGAGAGATCACAGTACGCAGAGAGGCAGGCAGAGAGAGAGGGGGAAGCAGGCTCCCCGCAGAGCAGAGAGCCCGATGCAGGGCTCGATCCCAGTACCCTGGGATCATGACCTGAGCTGAAGGCAGAGGCTTAACCCACTGAGCTACCCAGGTGCCCCTTAGGTAGAGTTTTGAGTAGGATAGCAGTATCAAATAATAATAGCATAAACATAAGGGAGATGGCATAGAATGGAGGACGTTTCCCCATGTCTTTCATGTAAGAGCACTATTGGATATTTGGGTAAAGTTGTAAAGGTTTACAAACTATTTCTACAGTGGTATGTAATCCTTTTAACAGTCTTGTAGGTGGGTAATGAGAGGACTGAGGAAAGAATATCTGCTTGAGTCCATCTACGGTGCATAACAATAAGATAAGGATATGAATCATCTTGATGGGATTCAGATAATTGTGAGACCAGGCAATAAAAACATCATATTTATTTACTCTTATGCCAGCTCTTAAAACAAAAAGACACATGGACCAAAATTAGTGTAATAGCATGGTAAAGAGAAATCATGATCTAGAAAGAGATGTGTAGGATTATGATGATGATCAAGTGGAAAGCTGACTTATCAGCCTTTGGAAGCCAAGTCAGAAACAGAAAAGTGATAGATCTCTTAGTCTTCTAGTCAGGAAGAATAGATATTGGTAAGGGGTGTTAACATAGTTTTATTTTCTTGGCACAAAGTTTTGAAGAGGTCTTCCTCACACTACATCTTATAAAATGAAAACTAAATGAGGAAATAGGCCATTGTCTCAGGAGCTGTTATTTTACAAATAAAATGAAACTGGATGATAGGCCTCTTCATTCTAGATTCCATCTTAGGACACTTTCAGGATTTGTTCCTGTGTCATCTGATTGGCTCTTAGTCCATCCTTTTTCTTCGTCTCTATGTGAGATCTCTCCTATAATCCCCTGTTGGCCACATTCCTGCCTCCCACTATTCAAACTGACTGTTCTTCTTTCTCACTGCTCTGTTGTCCATTCTCATTATACTGCTGACCTTAGAAATACCAGGGCTGGCCTCCTATTGCCACCTATTATTATACTGCCCACATAGCAGTGCAGACCTACCCTTGAATCCAAAGAATCCCCAGGCTTCTGTTTTCCTCATTAGTTCCACAGCATCCTCTCTATTTCCATTTGTTCATTTCTTTCCTATTGGGTGGCTTGCTATTGGGGAGGGGGATCCTGCTGGACTATGGTTGGTCCCCTAGCTATAATAGTTCTTTCAGCTTTACTGGGGCTTCCAATACCTTTAGAAGCTCCAGATTTCATTTGCCTTGGCATAATTGATTTCTTTGTCATTTGCACCCATTATCTCAGGAATTCTGCTTGTTTTCCAAGCTACTGCCTAAGTCTGTCCAATTTGCATGAGATCAAACCTCACTGTGAACCAGCTTTAAGTATATGCCCATGAGACTCTTTTGGACCAAGGGGAGTGGGGGCATGGCTTGCTAGCAGGATGTTACATGACAACATACCAGCATACCTGAGCCTGAGCTCCACCTTAGCTGGGATCCCACTGCAAAAGGAAAGAGAAGTGGATTTCAAAGTAAGTTCCTTTTTTTTTTTTTTTAATCGCAACCTCTGATAACAGTCTTTAAAGAGCAGTTCAGCAAGGAGTGTTCTATGAGGCTAATGTGTAACAAGTATATAGACCTCTAGTTTTCTAACTTGATCCAAAGAATGACTTTTCAATTGTCACAGGAATGAATGGATAGTTGCAAAACCATGCTTGCTTTTATGGGTTTGGAAAAATTGATTCTGTATCTAATTTCTACCACATGGTCATAATTGATGTTGTGTTAACCTGGGAAGAGCAAAGGAAACTTCCTTTTCTGGTTGAGATTCCTAGTGGTCATTTGCAAAGAAATTCTTAACAGTGTCTTTCTTAATATGCGATCTCATTTCCTACAGCCTTGCTCTTGATTGAGTGTGGTACATTAGAGAACAGGGGAAGATTAATAGAGAATGACCGTGGTTCATTCTTAGTGGGCAGCCGTGACGGATTGAATACCACTGGGTGCATTGCACTAGGTTTTCTGGCCAATTCTGTTTCTGACAATATACTGTCCAGAGTATTGATTATGCTAACCTCTAGTTGTAAATTTCTGTCTGGAGTGAAGTCTTGCAATAAGGCCCATTTGTCAAGTGCAAGCTTAATCAAAGATTATAATTGGCATTAATGAGTCCTCAGTAAAAGAACAGGATTGGAATACCAGTTAAAGATTGGTCCAGGTCAGTGTATCCATCCGTCATCGCCATCTGGAAGGGAAGCTGACAGCTGAGCAGGGAATCAGGAGAATTGCTGCTGGGATACTTCCCTTCTTGATGGGCTGGTGCCCATAGTCCTCATTATGGATTATGTTTAGATTGAGTGGATGACCTTTTTGGCATGAATTAGTACTATCATTCTTAATCTTCCCTTATGGGAAATCCATTCAAAAGATAATTTGAAAGCTTACAAATAGAAGTGGGGGGCCAGTTTAAACTTAATTCCAGAACCTTGGATTTGTCAATCACAATTTTGCAGGTATTTTGCATGCGTATTTGGGAAGTAAAATCCAGGCCTCTCTCTACTTCTCCACCCAAGGATTACTGTCAAAAACATTAAAAGGTGTCAGGTACCTGGGTGGCTCAGTTGGCTAAGTGGCCACTCTTGGTTTTGGCTCAGGTCATGGCCTGAGGTGGATGAGATCAAGTCCTGCATTGAGCTCCACACTCAGCATGGAGTCTTCTTAGATTCTCTCTGTCTCCTACTCTGCTCCTCCCCCCAGTTATGTGCATGTGCTCTCTTTATCTCTCTTTCATAAACAAATAAATAAATAAATAAAATCTTTTAAAAACCCCACATACAACATTGAAGGGGTCATTCTCTCTCTCCTGGGATTCCTCTTTAGAATACTATGTGTGTTTTAGTTTCATTACATCACAGAGGTGACATCTCTCTTCATTGGCTTTCATCTGCTCTCCCTTTGGTCATGCTCATCTGGGAGGCTAGAAGTAACACGGGCTAACAGCTGTTTGCACCTGAGAAAGAAACAGTCCTATCTTTCTCTGTCTCCCTTGTTGTTTTTGCTTTTGCATTTTTGGTTTTCTTTTGCACCATTAATGAGAGACTTTGCTATCTCTCTAAGAAGTCTGTTTTGCGTACTTTCTTCCGTCTTGTTATAAGGGCCAACAGAAGCCAGATTGAGTCCTAGGAAAAGGGGAACCTAGACCTCTCAAGTTGTGAAGACATCCTTCTAATTCCATGTAGTCTAGTATAGTTTACAAGGGCAAGGGGTCCAAACCCAAGCCTGTGAGAAAGTTTTAGTTTGTCTGGCCTTGTCTTTGTGCATATATTTCCTTTGTGAATGCCTACTTTTTTGTGTTCTAGTCATCTTTCAGTTTTTACGTCCTTAACATTCTGGAATCTCACAGATACATAAAGTTTCATTATGAGTATTGGTAGCATTCTAAGAACCTGCCAAATGTTATTTGATTTCTTAAAGCCCACTTCATTATGCTTCCTTGGCTATGAGTTTTCTGAGGGATTATTACTTTTACCCTTAATATATTCACTCTGCTCATTGAGAAAAGATCTCTGCAAAAAATATAATTCATAAAGCCAAAGGAGATACTCTCATTTGTAAATTCTAAGACCTTACCTTCTTCATTTTTGAATAGATATTTGTGGGTTTTGTTTTGTTACTCTAAGGATGTGTGGAAGATCAGAAATCCATGTCCTCATATATATTGTACTTTATTGGCTGATAGGAGCAATATCATTCAGAAAGAACATCCAGTCATGCATTTTTTCAGTCCAGAAATGGTTCACTTTTTCTCATATGTGCCAAGCACTGCATGAAGTGCAGGTGACGCAGTGGTCACAAAGAAAGTTAAGGTCCCTATGATGAGGGAGCAGAAGGTGCCCCCCCCAACCAGCCACAGTGATGTGTGACATTCCTTAGGCACTCCTGGGCTGCCCTAAAGGAAAAACAAATGGTTAACTGTTAGAGATCACAGTCCTGCAGGACAGGAGTCTCCCTCAATTTACAAATGTCCTAGTGATTTACAAGGAAGATTTCTTATCAATAGCCTAACTTCCAGATACCCATGACTCTGGTTCCTGAAGTACTAACATCACCCCTCCCCTCCATAAAATTGAGAGAGGCTAAGGCGGAAGGAACTGTAAATAAAATTGAATTTCTTCTAAACCTGAAGCCCATTGACAAGGACATGTGATAGGAGGAATGTAACATTCCTCCAGGAAACTCCCAACTGTCTTCATGTTAGTGCCTCATTAGAGGGAAAAACAGCCTTGGCTTGACAATAACCAGATCTCCATTACGTTGAGAGTCTTCTTTAGCATATGACAGTTCTTCTGGACCCCCGCTTTGTCCTCACCTTCCAACACCTCACAAACCCAGAGCAGCCCTTTATGCCCACAGGTCCTGTCCCCAGGCTTTAATAAAATAATCTTTCTGCATCAGAGACATCTTAAGAATTCTTTCTTGGTCATCAGCTCTGGACCTCACACCACCGAACTTCACTTATATTCTAAAACTTCATCAGCCATACTTATGGAACATACATTCTGAGTTAAAATTAAATTACACTTTACCCTAAGAAAAGACTGAAAATGGCACGATACCTGATCTTCTAAAGAATTTTAGAGAGTAAATGATTGTATGTTAAATTCTTAAGTGGGTAATTTGAGCGTATGCATTAGAGCACCCATATAGTCACACTACAACTGCTTTTTGGTCTCATAGCCAAGTTAGTTAAGAAAAACCATCTCCTCACACTTAAGGCAGTATGTCTAGGGCCATAAATAAGTTCTGCACACAATGTTGCTGTGTTGGAAGTTTCTATTAGAGCCTTCTGGCATAGAGTATGTGCATGATGTATTTTTAGTGTTATTAGCAGTATTTATAGTGCTAATAATAATTGCTACATTTACATATCTACTGTGTAGCCCTGTGCTAGATATGTACTTACCACCTCATGTAACTTTAAGATCAACTTTATAACATAGATGTGACTATCCAGATTTCACAGATCAGGTTCAAGAGATTAGTTTATTTTCAGTAACAACATTAGTAAGTGGCACAACTTGGATTTAAATCAGTGACCACCAGACTTGAAAGTCTGTGTTCTTTCTGTTGGATTCTTTTTTTCTCAATATCTAGACAGCCATCTTTTTGTTGGGACCTTTAAGAATGGATATGAATATAGGCATGGCCTATTGCTGCTGGCTTCAACAAATTCCCAAGTTTCTTTTGTGTTCTAAATTCATCTGACATGGTTAAAAACTTTCATTTGTAAGAGACAGTGTCATTAGCAGGATCACCTTATGAAGGAAACAAAATATAGCTATTTTCCTTAATCTCTACACTCATAAAACACACACACACACAAAGTTGTTAAAAATTCTTGATTCAACCTTTAATATTTCTATTAACTTACTTAGATATATCCTTACTGCGTATGTCTGAAGACTGGCTCGAAATACATCCTATCAATATTATAGTTAATCCTATGGCACCTTTTTCCATGTTTTAAAAAAGTTTTTCTTGCTTTTAAGTGTATTTTTTTGAAAGATTTTGTTTATTTATTTGCCAGACAGAGATCACACGTAGGCAGAGAGGCAGGCACAGGAAGAGAGAGGAGGAAGCAGGCTCCCTACTGAGCAGAGAACCCGATGCGGGCTCTCCAAGGATCTCCCTCGGACCCTGGATCATGACCTGAGCCGAAGGCAGAGGCTTTAACCCACTGAGCCACCCAGGACCTCTATAGTGTATTTTTTTTAATTGATGGATTATTTTTTCTCTTTAGAGAAAAATATCATTAAGTTTTACTGCCATCATATACAACACAAAACCCCAAGTAACTAGCCCATCTTAAAATAAATCATTAATTATTATAAATCATGAATATTAAACACTATCTTTAATAAAAAGGCTCATTACATACTAGTCAGTGATTCTAGCCACTGAACCAATTTTCATTCCATTATCAATTTTGTTTGGTCTTTAATAGCACCAATTGAGATACACTTCATTGTTAGGATCAAATAGAAGGAGAACTTATTCAATCATTTGAACACTCAAATGAACAATGGAGACATTGTGTGATAATTTAATTTGCCTAGTTGATTGGGTATCCCTAATCTCTTCTGTCTCCCTGAAGTGACATAATGAAGAAGTTTAACAGTAATCCATGAGTTTATTAAAGATCATATAGACCCTTCTATTCATCCCTCTCTCTGGCATACTGTGAGTTATGGTCGCTTGGGAAACTTACCCTTATTGGTCTATCAGTCTACATACATGATGGATTTGTTGTTGTTGGGGTTTTAAAAGCCTTATTGAAGTAATTTTGCACAGGAGTTGAGATGAAAAGCAAATGGATATTTGTTCTTGAGGATGGAAATTTGTAGTGTTTATCTACCTAATAAATTATACAGATGGCCATTAGAAAGTGTCATTAATGAGAATGTGAATTAAGGAAAACACAAATCTATGAAGAATAGAAGAATATTGGTTTTTATCAGGAATCATACTTTTTTCTTAGCATGTAGGAATCCTGAGTACTGTCACCTCATAGTTCCCCCCGCAAGAATGAAAAATGTAGAAATAGTAGGAAACTGTCAAAATACAATATGAAAATGGGTTGTGGCAACCTCTCTAAATTGTGCCAGACAGAGTCTCACAGTGTGGAAAATTCAGTGGACTGGGAATATGAACTCTGATTCAACAGTGTGTTTCTGCCCCAAGCCATTTGTGCTACCTAAAGGAAAGTCACTGTGTATCTCCAAACTTCAGTTTCCTCATCACTGAGGGTTGGATGACGGTTCTAGCCTCATGAGCTTGTTAGGAAGATCTAGTGAGAGTTTTTGGAAAGCACTCTGAAATCACCAGCTGCCATCCAAATGGGATGGATTGTAGTGTTGAAGCCAGATTCCTTGGCTGCTTTCCCAGGACTTGAACTTCTCTAAGTGTCTTGACTTCTCAACCCTTGGGTAGAAGGAAGAACAAATGCTTCATTTACAGTGACCACTGGATATAGCACATACAACTTAGTAAAATTAGTGAGCATCTAGAAGTTTGGAGAAGGGACATCAGAACAGTTCTTTAAGACCGTTAATGAGGCTCTTGTACACCTTCCAGAGACTCTGGGCTCTTAAGTAAGAGAGACCTGATTTGGAATCCTAGTTCTGCCACCCATTGGCTCTGTAAACTTGGGAAAGTCACTTCGTCTTACAGCCTTGATTTCTTCTTTTGTAAATTGGGGTTAATTGTACCTCCTGTGTTGTGAGCATTGTTACATTGTTATTCCAAGCCTTGATTCATTGATTTGCCTCTATGATTTGCCTGTATCAAAGGCTTAATACCTATTGGCTATTATCATTATCCAGACATGTTCTCTTTAAAAAAAAATAAAACTTTTAAAATTTGAGTATAGTTAGCACACATTATTATATTAGTTTCAGGTGTACAACAAGTGATTCAGCATCTCTCTATGTTATGTTATGCTCAGTGCAAGTGTAGCTACCATCTGTCACCATGCAACACTGTAACAGTATCATTGACTGTATGCCCTGTGCTATACCTTTATTCTCATGACTTATCCATTCCCTAACTGGAATCTTATATCTCTCATTCTCCTTTACTCATTTTGCCCATCCCACCTATCCCCCTCCTCTCTAGAAACCATCAGTTTTTGCTCTTTTTATAGATCTGATTGTGCTTTTTGATTGTTTATTCATTTGTTTTGTTTTTTAGATTCCACATATGCATAAGATTATGAGGCATTTGTGTTTCTCTGCCTGACTTATTTCACTTAGCATAATACCACCTAGATCCATCCTTGTTGTAAAAAATAGAAAGATCTAATCCTTTTTATAACTGTGTGATACTCCACTGTGTATATGGATACACACACACACACACACACACACACCCCACATCTTCTTTATCCATTCATCTATCATTGGTTACCTGGGTTGCCTCCTTATCTTGGCCATTGTAAATAATGCTGCAATAAACATAAGGATGCATATATCGTTTTGAATTAGTGTTCCCATTTTCTTTTTATAAATAGCTAATAATGGAATTATATCAAATGGCATTTCAATTTTTAATTTTTATAGGAACCTCCATAATTGTAAGAATTATAATTTTTAATTTTTGTAGGAAACTGTGAAACGATTTTTGTTTTCCACAGTGGCTATACCAGTTTACATTCCCACAGTGTACAAGGTTTCTTTTTCCTCACATCCTCACTAACATTTGTTATTTCTAGTCTTTCTGATCTTAGACATTTTGACAGATGTGAGGTGCTGTCTCTTTGTGGTTTTGATTTACATTTTCCTGATGATTAGTGATGTTGAACATCTTTTCCTGTGTCTCCGGCCATTTGTATATCTTCTTTGGAAAAATGTCTACTCAGGTTCTCTGTGCATTTTTAATGGTTTTCTTTGTTGTGCAAAAAGGTTTTTATTTGATGTAGTCCCAAGAATTTATTTTTGTTTTTGTTTCTCTTACCTTAGGAGACATATCTAGAAGTGTTGGTACAGTCAGTGTCAAATAAATTACTGCCTATGTTCTCTTAAAAATTTTTTATGGTTTCAGGTATCACATCTAGGTTTTTGTTTTGTTTTGTTTGATTTGGTTATTTTCTTTTTTGAAAAGGATTGGTGAGAGACAGAGGGAGAGGGAGAGAGAGAATTTTAAGCTGGCTCCCCAGTCAGCACAGAGCCTGACTGAGGGTTCGATCTTACAACCCTGAGATCATGTCCTGAGCTGGAATCAAGAGTTGGTACTTAACCAACTGAGTCACCCAAGCACTTGCATTTAGGTCTTCATATTTTGAGTTTATTTTTGTGTATGGTGTAAGAAAGTGGTCCACTTTCCTCTTTTGCCATTCAGTTTTCCCAGCACCATTTATTTATGGAAGAGACCACCTTTTCCCCATTGTATATTCTTGCCTTCTTTGTCATAGATTAAATAACCATCAGTGTGGTATTTTTCTGAGATGCCTAGTCTCTTCCATTAATATTTGTATATATCTTGTGCCAGTACCATACTGTTTAGATTATTGTACATTTGTAGTACGTCTTGAAATCGGGAATTGTGGGGCGCCTGGGTGGCTCAGTGGGTTAAAGCCTCTGCCCTTGGCTCAGGTCATGGTCTCAGGGTCCTGGGATCGAGCCCCAAGTCGGGCTCTCTGGTCAGCGGGGAGCCTGCTTCCCCCTCTCTCTCTGCCTGCCTCTCTGCCTGCTTGTGATCTCTCTCTCTGTCAAATAAATGAATAAAATATTAAAAAAAAAGAAATCGGGAATTGCGATACCTGTAGCTTTGTTCTCCTTTTTCAAGATTGCTTTGGCTATATGGCATCTTTTGTGGTTCCATACAAAATTTAGTATTACTTGTTCTATTTCTGTAGAAAATGCTATTGGTATTTTCATAGGGATTGCATTCACTCTGTAGATTGCTTTGGGTACTATGGACATTTCAACAATATAAATTCTTTCATTCCATGAACATGGAATATCTTTTCATCTGTATCATCTCCAATTTCTTTTTTCATTTTGTTACAGTTTTTAGAGTACAGGTCTTTCACCTTCTTCAGTAAGTTTATTCCTAGGAATTTTATTCTTTTTGGTACAATTGTAAATAGACTTGTTCTCTTAGATTTCTTTCTATTACTTCATTATTAGTATATGCAGATGCTCTTGATTTCTGTGTATTAATTTTGTTTCCTACCAATTTTCTGCATTTATTTGTTACTTATAGTAATTTTTTGGTGGAGTCTTTTCATAGTATAGCATCATATCATTTAAAAATTGTGGCAGTTTAACTTTTTTCTAACCAATACTGATGTCTGTTATTTCTATTTTTTGTGAGGTCACTGTGGCTAGGACTCTCAGTACTATGTTGAATATAAGTGGTTAGATAGGACATCCTTATCTCATTCTGGATCTTAGAGACAAAGCTCTTTCTTTTCTAAAAAGACTTTATTTACTTATTCGACAGAGGGAAACACAGGGAGAGAGGGAACACAAGCAGGGGGAGTGGGAGAGGAAGAAGCAGGCTTCTGGCCAAGCAGAGAGCCCGATGTGGGACTCGATCCCAGGACCCTGGGATCATGACCTGAGCCAAAAGCAGATGCATAACAACTGAGCCACCCAGGCACCCCTCTAACTTTCTTTATTGAGAGTTTTTATCATAAACTAATTTAAATTTTGTCAAATGCCTTTTCAATATCTGTTGATATGTTCATGTAGTTTTTATCTTTGTTGATATGGTGTATCACATTGATTGATCTGTGAATATTGAACCATCCTTGTATCCATGGAATAAATTCCACTTGATTGTGGTGAATGGTCCTTTAATGTGTTTTAGATTCAGTTTGCTAGTATTTTGTTGAGGATTTTTGCATCTATGTTATTCAGGGATAATGCTCCAATAGTTACCATCTGCTTGTGATGCCTTTGTCTGGTTTTAGTAGCCGTGTAATTCTGGCCATGTAGAATGTATTTGGAAAGAAATACATAGCTCTTCTATTTTTTTAAAAAATTAGTACAAAAAGTATAGGTATTAACTCTTCTTTAAGTGTTGGTAGAATTCACCAGTGAACCCATTTGTCTTGGACGTTTATGTTGTTGTTATTTTTTTGGTTACCAGTTCAAACTCATTACTAATCATTTGTCTTTTCACATTTTCTATTTTTTCCTGATTCTGTTTTGAAAGATTGTATGTTTCTAGGAATTTATCCATTTCTTCCAGGATATCTAATTAGCTGGCATATTATTCTTTGTAGTATTCTCTTATAATTCTTTGTAATTCTGTGGTGTCAGTTTTATTTCTCCTCTTTTGTTGATAATTTTGTTTGGATATTTTTTCTTTTATTCTTTATGAGTCCATCTAAGAATTATAATTTTGGTTATCTTTCCAATGAACCAGCTCTTGGTTTCACTGATCTTTTCTGTTGTTCTTTATTGCTATCATTTATTTCTGCTTTGATCTTATTTTCTTCCATCAACTAACAGGACTTTGTTCTTTTTCTGGTTCCTTTGGTATAAGATTAGATTGTTTTTGTGAGATTTTTCTTGTTTCTTGAGATAGGTCTGTATCGCTGTAAACTTTCCTCTTAGAAATGCTTTTGCTGTGTCCCAAAGATTTTCAACCATTGGTTTTCATTTTCATTTGCCTCTATGTATTTTTAAATTTCTTCTTTGTTTTCTTCATTAACATATTGGTTGTTTAGTATCATGTTATTTAACCTCTATGTGTTGGTGTTTTTTCTAGGTTTTTTCTTGTGTTTGTTTTCTGGTTTCATACTTTTGTGTTTGGAAAAAGATGCATGTATAATTTCAGTCTTCTTAAATTTATTGAGACTTTTTTGTTGCCTACCATGTGGTCTGTTCTAAAGAATGTTCCACGTGCATTTAGAACAAATGTGTATTCTCTTCCTTTGGATGGAATGTTCTGTATATATCTGTTATGTCCATCTAGGCCAATATGTCATTCAAAGACACTGCTTCCTTGTTGATTTTCTGTCTGGATGTGATTGTGTTGATCTTCTATCCATTGATGTGAGTGAGGTGTTAAAGTGCCCTACTATTACTGTATTACCATAAATTTCTCTATATATCCATTGATATCTGCTTTATATATCTAAGTGCACTAGTATTGGGTGTGTAGATATTTACAATTGTTATAGCCTCTTTTTGGATTGATTGCTTTATTGTTATATAATGCCTTTCTTTGCCTGTTATTACACTCTTTGTTTTAAAGTCTCTTTTGTCTGATACAAGTACTGCTACCCTGGCTTATTTTTTGGCTTCTATTTGTGTGGTGAATGTTTTTCCATCCCTTGACTTTCAGCCTGCATGTGTCTTTGTGTCTGAGGTGAGTCTCTTGTAGACAGCATATAGATGGGTCTTTTTTTTTTTTTTTTTTTTAACATTCATTCTACCATCCTATGTGTTTTGATTGGAGTATTTAGGCCCTTTACATTTAAAATAATTACTGATAGTTATATACTTACTGTCCATTTTATTAATTGTTTTCTGGTGTTTTTGTAGTTCTTCTCTGTTTCTTTCTTCCATTCTTGATCTCTCTCTTTGTGACTGAGTTTCTATAGTGTTATTTTGGTTTTCCTTCTCTTTATCTTTTGTATTTCCATTATATGTTTTGGGTTTGTATTTACAATGAGTTTCATATATTACATCCTTAGTATATAGTAGTCTCTATTAATTTGATGGTCATTTAGGTTCAAACTTTCTTTGGTTCAACTTTTCATTTAGGTTTCATTAGGTTCAACTTTCTTTTAACTCTGTCCATATTTTCTGTATATGGTGACATACAATACATTTTTTGATTGATAATTTTCGTACATCTAATTATAGCATTTTCCACTTCAACAATTCCCTTTAACATTTCTTGTAAGGCTGGTTTGATAGTGATAAACTCCTTTAACTTTTGTTTGTTTGGGAAATTATCTCTCCTTCAGTTCTCATTGATAGCCTTGCTGGGTGGAGTATTCTTGATTATAAGTTTTTCCTTTCAGGACTTTGAATATATCATGCCACATTCTTCTGACCTTCAAAGTTTCTACTGAAAAATCAGCTGATAGCCTCATGGGTTTTTCCTTGTATGTAATTTTTTGCTTCTTTCTTTATGCTTTTAAATTTGTCTCTTTATATTTAACTTTTAGCATTTTAATAATTATGTGTCATGGTTTGAACCTCCTTGGTTTTATCTTGTTTGGAATTCTCTCTGCTTCATGACCTTGGATGTCTTTTCTTTTTTTCTTTTTTTTTTTTTCTTTTTCTTTTTTTGCATGCTATTGACTAAGAGAATAATTAACCTATCCTCATGTTTAAAATTGTTTTTTCTCCTTGGGGTTCAGCTTGGATGGCTTTCATTGTCTTGTCTTCCAGATTTCTGAGTCATTCTTCTGTAGCTATTAATCTACTGTTGATTCCCTCTAGAGTATTTTTCATTTCAATTATTGTTTCTTTAACTCTGATTGCTTCTTTTTTATATGTCCTTTCTCCTTTTTCTGAAGGTCTGAGTTTTTCTGCTCTTCTCAACAGCCCAGTAATCATATCTACAGTAATTACTTTGAACTTTTCATCAGGCATATTGACTATCTTTGTTTCATTTATTTCTTTTTCTAAGGTCTTGTCTGGTTCTTTATTTTGTAGTATATCCCTGTTTCCCCATTTTGGTGACTTTCTTTGTTTCTGCGGATTAGGTAGTACCACTACTTCTGATTGTGAAGAAATGGTCTTGTGTGTGGTCATAGCCTTTTTAGACTGTGTGTGCTTGGTAACTCATACTGGCTGCCTGGAGCTATGGCTGGTGTGGACTTGGGGTCACAGAATACTCCATGCTGGGGCTGCCCTGGTGGGCTGACTAGAGCTGAAGTAGATGTGGGCTGCAGTGGTCCGGAGGCTCTCTGTGCAGAGAGTGCCCTGGCAGGACAGCTGAAATTGAAGTGGTTCAAGATGAGAGGTTCTGGGGCTCTCCACACCATGGGTGCTGTGGAAGGACAGCTAAAGCCGATGTGGGTTCAGGCTGGGATGTCCCAGTGCTCTTCATGTAGATGATATCCTTGGCAGGACAGCTGAAGCTGAAACAGGTGAAAACAGAAGTGTCCCAAGGCTCTATCCCCAGAGGACATTTTGGCAGGGTAGCTGAAGCTAAAGTAGATGTAATATGGGAGGTTCTGGGGCTCTCTGTGTAGAGGGTTCTCTGGCAGGCTAGCTGAAGCTGAGCTGGGGTGTGAGCCAGGAGGTTCTGGGGCTCTTTATGTAGCAAGCATCCTGGAAGAACAGAAGCTGGACCAGGTCCAAGCCCAGTGATCTGGACCCCTTTGTAGGACAGAGGAAGCTGAGGTATGTGCAAGCTGGGGTGACTCTCATGCTCTGTGCAGGGGATGCCTTGGCAGGTGGCCAGAGCTTATGTAGTTATGTGAGCCAGAAGGTCCCTGGGTTGTCCATGCAGAGGGTGCCCTGGAAGGAGAGTTGAAGCCAAAGTGGGCATGGACTGTCTAGTCCCCAGGCTCTCTGCACAAAGCGTACCCTGGCCAAATAGCTGATGCTGAAATGGATGCAAGCTGAGCTATTTTGGGATGTCCATACTGAGGGGACCCTGGAGGGACAGCTGAGGCTGAAGTAAGTATAAGCTGGGGTATCCTAGGGCGCTGTGTGCAGAGAGTGCCCTCTCTGGGTGCCTGGAGCCAAACTAGTGTGAGCAGGGTGTTAGAGGGCATTCTGCACAGGAGGTGCCTTGATGGGGTGACTGGGTCCCAAGGACGTCTCAATCAGAAGATCTCAGAGTGCCGTGTATCTGGGATGGACTATCAAGCCCTCTGAAACTGAACTAGTATAAGCCTAAAGAATTCCAGGGGGCTTTGCCCCTGTGTCACTTTGGCATGAAGGCTGGAGCTATAGTGAATGCTACCCAGTGGTGTCCTGGTGGGCACTGCCTTCTAGTTGCCTTTGTGGGACATTTGGGGCTAGTGTGGGCTAGGGTCCCAGAACTCACTGAGATAATAGGCTGGTTAGGGTGTCTAGACCCTGCACTCCTCTGTGCTTTCAAGGTGGGACTGAGAGTGAACTGTGTCCAGCCCATTCAACTCAGACAGACTTCCGGCAGCTCATTCACTATATGGCAAAGTTCTATGGCTGGCTCTTTTATATGCTGGTTGTTATTTTATTTTATTTATTTATTTTTTAAAGTTTGTTTATTTGTTATAGTCTATACACTGGTTATTTTGTTTTATTAACGAATTAATTAATTTGAGAAACAGCACACACACACACAGAGGGAGGGGAGAGGGAGAGAATCCCAA
Organism: Meles meles; assembly: GCF_922984935.1. Taxonomy (NCBI): domain Eukaryota; kingdom Metazoa; phylum Chordata; class Mammalia; order Carnivora; family Mustelidae; genus Meles; species Meles meles. Next base: position 101,011,919 of record NC_060068.1, read on the forward strand.
GCAGGCTCCACTCCCAGTGCAGAACCCAGTGCAGGGCCGGATCTCAAGACCCTGAGATCATGACTGAAATCAAGAGTCAGATGCTTAACTGACTAAGACACCTAGGCCCTCCTACAGTGGTTGTTTTTTTAAATTGTCTTTTCTTCTGTGTTCCCTGGGGTCCAGGGCTGGAGTTGGTTAGAGAACTCAGTGCTCACTGAGGTGGCAGACTAATTACGGCACTTAGATTCTTCTCTAATTCAGTTTGTTAAGGTGGAATGGGGGGGGGGGGGTAAACTGTTTCTGTGAGCCCCTCTGACCTGAGGAGAGTTCTAGCAGCAACCCCACTGCTTGGCAGAGTTCTAGGGCTGGCTCTTTTATATGCTCATTGCTCTTTTAAACCACTGAACATCAGAGAGATTCTTAACTATAGAACAAACTGAGGGCTGCTGGAGAGGAGGTAGGCAGGTGGATGGGGTATGGGCATTAAGGAAGACACCTGTTGTGATGAGCACTGGGTGTTGTATGTATGTGATGAGTCACTGAATTCTACTCCTGAAACTAGTATTATATATGTTAACTACCCAGACTTTACATAAAAATTTTAAGCATAAAAAAATAAACAGCAAGGTGTTTGTTTTTGTTCTTCATCTGGGACTGGTGTAGGTGGGGACCTGGGTCTCACTTTGGCTCACCAGGCCAGCTTTGGTGTCAGGACCCTGCTCCTGTCTATGCTTTCAAAGTGGAGGGGGAGTGTAAACTGTGCTGCTTGCCAGCGTCCCTGACCCAGAGGGTTCCAGCAACTCTTTTGTCACTTGGCAGAGTCCTAGATCTGGGCCTTTTATATAGTAGTTATTCTTTTAAACCACAGCTTTTTGGTCTGTGCCCAAGGCAGGTGAATCTCTTTCCATCCCCCAGTACTACTGCCAACTGCTCTTTCAGTGCAGGGGTGAGGGTTCTCTGCATTATGAAGTCTCTGTCTCTTCTGCATTCTCTTGCTGTTTTCTCCATTTTTTGTTCTGAGAGAGTATTCAGTCAGTCTTCAGTTCTTCAGGAGGAATGGTTGTATAATTTAGTGTAATTTGGTGTGTTTGTGGAGGAGGCAAGTTTAGAGTCTGGACTCCCCAGACATGTCCTCTTCTGTTTAGTGAGTAGAATCACTCACTAGTCATGCTCTGGGCTCAAATCTCATAAACAAGGATAATGCCTTCCAGGAAATTCTTAGTCCAGAACATAAGGGACTTTGGGGTTATCACTGTCTTGGCTGCTGCTACATAGCCAAATCTTTGCCTCCCTTTTGAAAGCACAGAAATCTTATACATAGGAGTTGAGTTCCAAAATCACCTCAGTTCTGTGCTAGTGGTTCCCTCAAAGCTGATTCCTTCTGAGCATGGCAGTTTGATGTAAATTGTCCATATGCATGAGAACATGGACATGAGAGAGTGTAAGAGAGATTACGGATCAGAAATGAGTGTGAATGATGAGTGATGCTCCACAAAAGAAAGAAATAGAAATAACTGAGTATACTTTTGTTTTCCAGTCTCTGTGGCCCAGGTTCAAATTGTCTCAGTCGGCCCTCAACCTGCCTCCTTAGTCTTACCAGATACTCACTGTCTCTCTCTTTACCACTGCAGTGGTGGAAAGCTTTCCCTAAATAAACAGATTAACAAGAGAAAAACAAATATAAGTTTGTATGTACAGAAGCCCCATAAAGACAAATGAGAATCTGAGATAGATAGGTTATTGAAACTTACATACCATCCCAAGCTAAGAAGAAGAGGTTAGGGGTCTGGGGCTTCAAAGGGCAGGTAGACAATTTACAGGAAGATATGAAGAGGAAATGGTTAGTAAACTGATGTTTGCCCTGTGATGCTGATGTCTTTCTGATATAAAAAGTTATCTCTGGTAATAACTCTTTTCCTGACACTTGCCCTGTCTAAATTCCTTTAGACATTTAGAGAGGTAAAAAGCTTTTCCTGTCTGCTAGGTCTTAATTGCGTTCAGCTCAAAACAATCCACATGCCAAACTGGCACATTGTGGGGTGACATATTCTGTTCTCCCTCAATATCATACTGACATTTCCTCCTATCCCTTCCCTCCTAGTTTCTCCTACAGTCTATGAGATTCCAAGCCTCACAGATTTTGAAGATTGGTGTGCTTTCTGTCTAGAAGTCCTTTCCTTGACTCTCACCGCTTAGTGAATTTCCTCTCATCATTCAAAACTCAGATCAAATATCACTCTTTGCTGAAATCCTTTCTTATACTTTTCAGACTGATGGTCACTTCCTCATGTAAATTTTCTAGCAGGTATAAATAATAATGAAATTTTAAAATATCAAACACTGTCATGATCCAGACGCCCCTGTATGTTAAGCAGTCTCAAGGCTATATCTCACCTGATGCACAAATAAACCTTATGAAGTAGGTTCTGTATTTATGTCATTTTACAGATGAGAAAAATAAGAGAGAATTTAATTTTTCCAAGGTCACCAATATAGTAGGAACAGTTCAACATGTGTTTAAAGCTTGTGGTCTTGCCCCCTAGAGTTCGGTTTATGTTATGGCATACTAATGTGTCTGCTAGGCTGAGATTCCTTGTCTTACTCCTCTTGCTATATCTCCTTTGGCACACAGTAGACGTTTAATAATTGTCTATTGAATAAATGTTGATGTGCATCTTCAAGGACTATTCACTGAATGTTGTGCCACAGTACTTTATATTTAGATGATCTGATATACAATATTCAAGTATGTTAATGGAATTACAAACCACGGTATGTCTTAGTTTTGTGTGTGTGCACTCATCATAGAGAACATACGTCAGAAAAATTTATAAATATTAGGAAAAAAAAATATTAGGGATTTTAGTCTTTAATGCATACTATTGTATAGTTCATAATGTTAACTGTGGAGATTTCTTCTTTCTCTACTTTAATTGAAGGTGTATGTAGGGGAAGAGGACACACACACACACACACACACATATATACATATACATATATGTATATATATATATGAGATTTTCTATAGGAGCACATCTCAATAGTCTCAAGATGCAATTATCCTAGGCTAAGCAAGACTTTGTAACAAATATTCAAATTAAATCATGTAATTATGACTCTGGCTTCCTCTTTTTTCCTAGGCTAAAAAGTATATTTGGGATTTCATTCTTAAATTTGGACTTTGGAACTTGGTTCAAACATTGGACTGTGGATTCAAATATCTAGAAGATAGTCAATTAATACTGGAGATAATTAATATTCATTGGATTTTCTTGATTTAGTATATGTTATACAGTTCATCTCAAGAGGAATACTTCTCATTTCTGAATTTCATAAGACATTGATCCAAAAATATATCTTATGTTATTAACTGATTTAATAGATTGAGAAGATGGTTATATACTTACATTATTAGGAGAGAAAGTATAAGTTCATGTCAAATATAGAGGTGTCTTTATTTCTAAGATATATTTAAAATCAATCTGTGTGCTACAGTGGTCAAATCAGGTAAAACAAACAAAACCCCCACAAATACTCAAACAGTTTGGATTAGGCTGCCTTAGGTCAACACTTATGGTTTTTCATTCCTAAAGTCTAATGATGTTCTATCCCCTCCTCATTACTGGTTAATTTGTAAATGGAAAAAAAATGTTACTATGGTAGATCCTCCAAATTGACTATTTAAATATCTTTCCCAGCTTCCTTCTCTCTTGCCTGCCCAAGTAGAAGGACTCATTTTCCATGACTTATTTCTTTTTTCTCTTTTTGTAGTAATGGCCGTCCCTGTTTATAAATTATGGTCAATAAAATATGAGAGAAATCAGCTGGTAGATTCTGGGGAAAAATTACTTTCCTGACTTAAAAGCACACTGGCAACTATTGTTATTTCTTTGTATATTCTTACTCCCTGGAATTTGAATATCATGCTCACAGATGTGGCAATTTCTTTGACTTTGAAGTTCCAAGCATAAAGAGGAAAGTCAACATGCTATGGACACCAGAGCAAAGAGAAAGACCCTGGTCCTTGAAGGCATAGTCAGACAACTAAGGTCACAAAGTACCTGCACTGGCTTCTTCTTACATGAAGACAAAAGATATGTTTGTTTAAGCCATAATTAGTGAGTTTCCTGTCACTTTCACCGAAAGAGTGTCAATGTTTAGAATTGGTGGAGAAACCTCAGGAGGACTTTGGTGAGCACCTGAAAGTTAGGGGAAGGTGAACTGCCCCTTCTCATTCTCAGACAGAGGCAGTTTGGTTCTAACTTGGCCCCTGGTCAAGATGAGAATAAGAACAGTATTATGAAGTATCTAAGTTCTGGCCCTTCCCTGGAAGTCAGTCAACTAGATTGTAACTTAGATGGAAAGAGAAGACATCTGGGTAAGTTCCTTCTTCATCTCTTTGTGTAAATGTATCTTTAGATCATTGGTAGTGCATAAAACCTGTCTGCTATGTTTTTATTTTTATAAGTGTTTTACCTAATAGGACTCCATGAAAAAGTTTCTGTGCTTCATTTATTCATTCAGTAAATATTTGAGTATCAGCAAAATTAAACATAGCCTCTCTCATGTAGAGTGAAGCCTGATGAGAGAGGTGAGTATAATTCAAATAATTATAAAAGGGGTGTATACTTTCACAAGCTAAGGGCTATGAAATAAAGGAACAAAGTGCTAATGACATCTGATCTTTGAGATGCTATAATTTAGAAGAGAGGTCCTGTGAAAGTGACTCTTGAAGGATGAAGGATGAGTGGGTGTTAACCAAGGACAGAAGAAGGGGAAAGAGCATTCATAGAAAAAGGGAGAGCATGCTTAGGGGACTCAGGACAGAAGGCAGAATGGTGAGTTGGAGGATCTCAAAGAACATCACTATGGTTGGAATGCTGAGAATAAGGGAAAGTCTGAAGAGGTAGGCAGGGGCCAGACCATATAGAGCATTTTTGTTGTTCTTAAAACCTTTGATAATTATCCCAAGGATCATGAGAAGCCATTGGAAAGTTTAAACAAGAGTTATAAATACTTCAGTGTTTTGAAGAGATCAATCTGGTTGCATCATGGAGAATGGATTAGTAAGGAGCCAGTCTGAATGCATTTAGATAATTACAAATTTATTGCATTAATTCAGGTGGGAGATAATGGTGGTTTGGTAGAGTGGTTCCATTGGTGGTTATTGTGTTGCTATTGGAGGTGCAAGAAATGGATGGATTTGAGAATTATATTCAGGAGTTAAATGGGTAGGTTTGGTACTAGCTTGGATATGATTTGTATGGAAAAGGGGCTTTGAAGAAGGACTCCAAAGTTCTTTGTTGGCTACCTGGATGATCATGATACTATATTCCCAGATCAGGAACACAGAAAGAAAATGAGAATCAGAGGAAAATACTATGATTTCATTCTTAGATTCATTGAATGTGTTTTAATGGACTTGGGGATAAAGGGTAGTGGTGGAGGAAATTTGATGGAAAGGCTGCAGTCACATTTACTAGACACTTCTTTTTCTCCTGTTTGTTACCACTTACTTTTCTCATGCCTTCAACTGATTGTGGATTAGTTACTGACATGGGGGATCTCAGGATAAATTGTCTGTTTATGAAATCTTAATGACTTCTAAGTTTTTGTTCTTTGGAGGGTATTTCTCCCTGCCTGCCCAGAGTATTTTTTTTAAGCCCCAAACACACAGTGTCTCTGAGCTAAAACATGAAGATATTTGTATTAAAATTGTAAAATCTCCCTCCCCCATTTGTTCTGCTAGGGGAGAATCTATATTTAGAAAATGGTTATTTTTTTATAGACTTTGCTTTTTAGAAGTTTTAATTTTCAGAAATATTGAAAGCTAGTTCAGAGAGTTCCTGCATATCCTTACACAGTTTTCTCTATTTTTAGCATCTTACAGTAGTGTGGTGTATATTTATTATGTTTAATCAACATGATAGATTTTATTGATTAAAGCTCATACTTAAAAAAATAAAATATGTCTTTGGTTTTTACCTCCTATTCTTTTTCTTTCCCAGGATCCTCTCTAACTTACCATATTACATTGAAATGTCATTTCTTCTGGGGTGCCTCTTGGTTGTGACAGTTACTCAACTTTCCTTGATTTTGATACATTGACAGTTTTGAAGAATACTGGCCAGATATATCATAGGATGCCACTATCTTGAAAAGTAACATTTTTCTCATGATTAGAATGGCATTGTGGGTTTTGGGAGGAAGAATACAAAAGTAAAACACTATTCTCGTCATACTGTATCAAGAGTACATAGGATAAATATGACTTTATACTCTTGATGTTAACCCTTAATGTAGTGTTTGTAAGGTTTCTCTACTATAAAGTTATGATTTCTCCTTCTTTCTATAATGTATTCTTTGGAAGAAAGTCATGATACACCCACACTTAAGGAGTGGGGAGTTAACTTGAAATTCTTCTGCATGGGAGCTTTCTCTACTTATTTAATCATTTATTTATATCATTGGACTCTTGGAAATGTATTTTATACTTGAGGTTGAAGTCTAGTACTGCTTTATTTCTTTCTTGTTTAAATTGTTTTAGTTTTGGCTATTAGGAACTCCTTAAATTGGCTTACTTGTTCTTTTGAATGATTGTGTTCCTCAGTCGTTGTGGGTGTGTGTTTTCCCACATCCTTACCTCTGGCACAAGATAGACTAGACTCACCTTGTATAATTCCTGCTACAGTCCTAGAAGCAGCCATTTTCCAAGGACCTCTCATTAATTTTATTGGAGAATGATATTAGAGATTGAAATCTGAATGCTAAGTGTACTCATTGCTATTGGGCATCATTTCTTTTAGGCCCTCTCAGTTGACAGAACTGAGAAATTTATCTGTATATACTAACCCATGTATAACATGTGTCTTTAAATATTTATGTAATCGTGTATATGTTAAGCTAAACAAGATTTCTTCTTGAAGTCTCTACAACATGGATCTTTCTAACTTTTCCCTTTGCTTATCTGTAAATCTTCACTTTTACAGGGAGAAGCCTCACTCCCATAATCCACCATTTTTTAATTTAATAATTCCATTCCAGAGCAGGTCAGAATTGTTACCTACCCTCCTATGGGCAACAATGTTAATAGCTAGAATACAGCGTTTATGTATAGTTCTTTCTGTCTCTCACCTTATAAAATCTACTCATTTCTGGAGTTACTTAGGTCAGCACCTCTTCCTCCCCAAACCCATCAGAGAGGTGGTTTCATACATTTATAACATGGTTAGATTCTCTCATCATAGTCTACATTCCTTCCTGAGATCCTGACCTAACTAAATGACTTTTTCCTCATTTGCATACATTAAGATTCACTGTTTGTGTCATAAGTTCCTATAGGTTTTTACAAATGCATAATGTTACATATCCACCATTAGATGATTATAAAAACTAATTTCAAAGCCCTGTAAATCCCCTTAAACAGGATGTTTTCACTTATTTAATAGGGTAAATGCTTTTAGTAAGCGGCATGAGAATGGACACTCACCTAAGTACTGAAACTTTAAAAATGAGGACAAATAGCTAAAAATAAAAAAGAAAATGTGATAGACAATGAAATAGCCATCATAAGTCCCTAACAGAAACCCAGAATATTTTTGAACTACAATAAAATTTGGTTCAAATTCAAAGAGGAAAGCTGAGTTGATAGCATCTGCCTTATTTTTGAGTAATGGGCTATTTTTAGGAAAGGGATCTGGAAGACAGTGTAAATGCTGCACTCACCGATGGCTATGGAGAGAGGTAAACAAGACAAGCTAAACAAGATTTCTTGACGTCTCTGCATTACAACATGGATCTTTCTAGCGTTTCCCTTTGCCTATCTGTAAATCTTCACTTTTACAGGGAGAAGCCTCACTCTCATAATCCACCATTTTTTAGTTTAATAATTCCATTCCAGAGCAGGTCAGAATTGTTACCTACCCTCCTATGGGCAACAGTGCTAACAGCTAGAATACATAGGGGACGAACCGACAAGCATTGCTTCTGAGGCTCATTTCCTTTAGAAGAGGTAGAACAGAAAAGAGCACATGGCTAGGCCGTTTTTATTTTCTCCCACTCAGCTTCCTAAATTGGAGTGGCAGCCTGGAGGCCAGGCTTGCAATGGAGCCAGATCCAGCTTCACTGCTCTTGGGCGAGACTAGTTGAGCAGAACTAAAGAAGCACTATTGTGCTGAGTAGAAAGTTCCTGAGATGTAGCAGTTCATGCGCTGACCCCGTATGTCCCCAGGAAGATCTGCTCTGGTACGAGAAAAAAGGAAAGCTTCTCTTTCCCACAGACCACCAGACTTTTCCCTCACTATACACACACAGAAGCTTTAATAGTATAAAAACTGGTGGTGGGTGGAACACTGACCACATTTGCTCTGGAGGATGTGGATATGATGCTTTATCCAGGTCAAGCAGCGTTGAATATCCATAGTCCAGGTATGCTTTCCATCAATTTGTTTGCTTTTTATTTCATCTTTCTCAGCCTTCAAACTGATGTTGTTCCCTTCTGGCATTTAGAGATAAGAATAGTTCACACATAAGAAATGCAAGTCTAGAGAAATTATCAATGCTTTGAGACCAAAATCGGCTTCTCTCTCCATTGACAGACTAAAACATATCACCTGCTCGGAACCGGGAGCAGGCTGTTCTCTTGCAAAGGGCCAGATGGTTTTGTCAATAATTTACTGTGACAGTGTAGAAATAGCTGGGCTCTAGGAAAGGAGATCCGGGTTTCTGATGCTCATTTTGCTATTATAGCCCCTCTAAATCTTATTCTTAGCTGCTATTAGTTTTAAAGCTCCTGAAATGGAACAGGCCTGTTAGACTATCTTTAGTCAATAATTCCCTTCCCATTCTGAAAAAAAATTAGTGCATTATCTCAGGTGGAGATAGGAGAAGGGGAGGAGTACCAATTTCCTTAAATGATGTTGCTAATGCAACGGACAGTGTTAGCCATCCTGCTCCTCAAGCTCTCTCTCGAGAACCTATGAATGCCATCAATCTTACACATCCGAACAACCCAATAAATGGAAGATTAAGATCACCAAGCTCTTACAGACGGTTTGCAATTCAAATGTAAGCTTGACTTCCTGTGAGTTTTTCGGAGCCCTGAGTTTTGACCTTAGCTGTAGAGGAGTTACAAATGTTAACACTGGAAAAATGACTCATAAAATGTTTGTGCTGGAGGCCTTTTAATATCTAATTCAGTCCCGTTGCTTCAAAGATAAATAAATAGAAGTTCTGAGAGGTTGAGTAATTTGCTCTAGGTCACAGAGCTGTGAAGAAGCTAAAAGAGGAGAGAGTATGCTGTGGGCAGTTACAGAAATGTTCTATATTGTGTCACTGTCTACAAAAGTCTAGGGACCCACATACTTCTAAAAGAGACACTGTGATTTTCCATTGCCCATTTGTAGTTGAGACTCAGTTTATGTATCTGGAAGCTAGGATAAAAATGCCTGCCCTCACAGTGTACTTCTGATGCACGTGGGAAGTGTGTGAAATGGGTGAATGAGGGTGTATGAGTGTGAGTGGAGGGGTGGCAGTAGTCTCAAAGCATTCCTGTTTCACAAGTCAAGAGCTAGAGCCTGGTATTTGGCGGTTACTTTGAGATTACCTTAATGTGTTCTTTGCTCAAAGCACTCCACTCATGGAGATGGCACTTTGTTTACGTAGCATGCTTAAATGAGAAGGTTATTGTTAGCCTGGAAGTAGGCAATGCCTGCTAAAGAGAGTTGTCTTTTACTTAGATATTTAAACTAAGATGCTAAGAAAGGGTTGGTGTGGGAGCTGTCCTGACTTAATTCTTGGACCCTCCAGTCTTCCTTCAGTATTCCTGAAGAGAAGGAACACTATAAGTCTGTGAATTTCAAGAGGTTCATGACACTTATGGGTCAGTTTGAGCTTTCTTATTCCAAAGCCTCAGGTGCCTCAAAAAATGAGTCTCTGGAAATAAGAGCCGCTCAAGTAGGAAGTAGACAGACAAGAACATACATTCTCTCAGCAGCCTGAGCTTGAGGATAGAAGCTATACTTTATTCTTTTGTATCCCCAGGGCCTTGTTGGAATGCAGTAATAATTACTGAAATAAAAAGAATGATCTACCTTTACTTCATACCTAAAAATAAAATTAATTCCAGATAGATAAAGATTTAAATGTAGAAAATGAAACAAAACAGAAAAATGCTAGAGGAAAATACCAGTGTGTATTTATATAAATTTGAAGTAACACCACAGGCAGGAACCACAAATGAGGGTTGATTATTTCCATCAGTTAAAGTGTTCCATGCCTGTATGGAAAGCCCAATGCAAAGTTTAAAGGAAACTTCTAAATTGGAAATGAGATTTGGAACTTGGACTGAATAGGTTAATTGTGTTCTGCATAACAGACCCTTAAACATCAGTAAATGATGATGAATATCCCGATAGGAAAAAAAAATGAGAAAAGGGCAAAATAGGCAATTCACTAAAGAAGAAATATAAGTGCTTAATAAACAGGAAAACATATAAAATCATATTAGTGAACACAATTACATATCTGAGAACAAGGAGCTACTATTTGTAGCTTTTAAATTGATATAGATTTTGAGAACATAATAATGCCAAACATTGACCGGAGTGTCACTTGGATGTACTACTGGTAAGGGTGTTTGGGAAATCTGTTTTGCATTATGTATTCAGTATCTTCAAATCATGCTTGCATTTTGATCCAACGATTACACTTTTAAGAAGCATTTAAGAAGTATTTGGGGGATTATACAGAGATGAACCTGTAAGAGTATCTCCTAAAGCACAGTTTATAATATAAAAAATTAGAAACAGCCTACGTGTTCCAAAACAGGGAATTTGTTTAAAAAATCATAATATATTAGAAAGTATTAGAATCCTAGGATTATGACATTTTGGAATGATATAATAGAATCTTTTGATACTGTTAAGAATGATGATGTAGAAGTATAATTACTGATACAGGAATATATTTATAATCTGTTACTGCATGACAAAAACCTTCTTATATGTTTATATTTATGTGATGATACATGAATTGAAAGGTGTCAAAGATAATACTCCAAATATACCAAAATACTGAAGCCAGCCATCTCTGGATGAGGGAAGAGGGTTACTAGTGGTTCTTTAATGATAAAAAAAAATTGCATTTTCTAGGTATACATTCTTTTTTCTAGACTGAATATGAATAAAAATGAATTTGAAAAAGAATTAGGATTAAAAAACCTGAAGAAAACACAAAATTGTTTCATGGATATTATTAATGTCATATTGGGTCTTTTATGGAATTATCTTTGCTTTTAAAAGGCCAAATGTTAGAATATAGGAAGCTTTACTTTGGATCCCCCCAAAACTGAGTCTGAGACAAGGGTCAAGTGCATGTTGTTAATTTGGGAAGCATTCCCAGGGCAGTGGGGAAATCGGAGAGGGATGGAAAGAAAGTGGTTAATGTTTTCATAACAAGGGAAGTCACTTTTGTCAGGAACTACTATAAGGAGTATATGAGGACTACACACATCAGAATTATACCATCTAATTGGAAAGGGAGCTAGGATTTTTATTCACCAACTAGTATCAGTCACTGGTGGAGAGCTATTCCTGGTGTGTGTTAAATCACAGAATTTCTGGCCTTTTTTTACTGCTAGGTAAAGAGATGCAAATCCTGGCAGTTAGAAATGGACTAGCATGGGTAGAAATAGTAAAATCTAAAATCACCTGGTGCAGCAACAGCCTCTGCTACAATGGAATTAGAAATTTGTCAGTCAGTAGGGAAAGACACTTTGGGTCATGAAAATGAAGGTGTTCATTTGCACAGCATCATATAATTAATGCTTGAGTCAGCCTCAAACATCAGGTCTACTGACTTGCATCCAGGACTTTTTCATTGTATAGTGACCAGGCCCTTCTTTGTGGTGGTTATTTCTAAGCATGACAGGTACACACGCTCTCTCCATTACAGATAGGATGCAGGATCCTTGTGTTCTTGTTCCTTTTGCAATACTTTCCCACCTAAGAATAGGATCCAACCCAGTGGTTTTTAAATGGACCTAAGCCATGTAATCCTTACTTCTCCTTTTTTTTTTTTTTTAAAGATTTTATTTATTTATTTGACAGAGATCACAAGTAGGCAGAGATGCAGGCAGAGAGAGAGGAGGAAGCAGGCTCCCCTTTGGACAGAGAGCCTGATGCGGGGCTCGATCCCAGGACCCTGGGACCATGACCTGAACCGAAGGCAGAGGCTTTAACCCACTTTAACCCACTTACAGGCTTTAACCTGTAAGCCTTACTTCTAATGAGAGTTCTTGAGGATGACCCATACATTGAAAAAATGAATGTGGTATTGCTCAGGTTGAAGGAAATGAGGCCATTGGTCCTCATTATATAAAAACTCTCAGAGGGTATTTCAGAGCAACACTTGAAAACCCCCATTTCCCCCATATTCTGGCAAGAGAAAAAGGGAATAACTATTCCAAGAAATCTCAGCCTAACAGCAGTTTTACAGGAGAAACCACTGGTAAACAGAAATTTTTCTGTACCCTTTCAAGTTCCTCTAGCTGGTCTAATAAGTGAAATGACATGAGACAAATTAATAGAACAAAAACAATTTCAATTACATGTGACCAGAGGCCCCAAAATAAAACCGAGATCCAAAGAAAAGACCAAGGGAGGCAGTTTTTATACTTTTTAGGCAAAGAAACAATAAATCTATGAGGAATTGATAGGATGAAGAACACTTATGATTGGAAATTTCATTTAGTAAGAAACTGTAAACAGAATTTAGGCTGAGGTAGTAAATTAGTAAAAATAACAAGGTTTGTTTATATGGTTTTCTCAGTTCCAAATTACCTACATTTGATGAAGAAGATGCCTCTTTACCTCCTATCATGGAAAAAGGTAACATTGACATGGGGGGCTTATTTCCTGCTTTCTGAAGAGGGGAGGTCAAAGGGTGCCTTTGCATTGGCTGTTTCTTAAGTAACTTTAATTCACAATAATCAATGTACAAAAGGGGTGCATATGGCGGTGGCCTGCCCTTGGCCCCCACAAAACTCATGTGGCATAGGTGCACGTGAATTAAAAAGCAAGTGATGTCAACTGTAATGTGACAGATTTTCTTGGGGGGGAAAATACTACTTCTTTTCTTATGCTGCTAATTGTTCTTCTGTAAGATGTTCTGTAAGTTATTCTGTAAGAATAACTGGGCCCAGACTTCCCTAAGAGCGCCTTTTGTTTTAGAAGATTAAATTGTGCTGTTTTGAAAATTGTCATCTGAATCTCAGGATCCTTAATTATGATTACAGTCCTTAATCTTCAAAAGTCAAGTTTGAATAATCCAGCACAGTGCAGTTGTTTGCAAATAACCTTAATGTATTTTTAGAAAGCACTGTTCTCTTTCAGCATAATTTTTTATACGTTAGAATAATGAGTAGATAAGAGCGAGAAAGAGATCATGGGTCCTGTGAAGTCTTTTGAACTGCATTATGTAAGGATGTGGGACTCGATCCCAGGACACTGAGATCATGACCTGAGCTGAAGGCAGACACTTAACAAACTGAGCCACCCAGAAACCCTCTTAATCCTTTTTTATATTGATGGGCCATTTCCTGTTCTTGACTGTCATAAATAAAATTGCTATGAACATTTACATAAAATGGACTGTGTTTTCATTTATCTTGGATAAATATCCAAGTTGCTAGATCAAATACAAAGATACTGGCAAATTGCTTCCCAAATTTGTTATACCATTTACATTCCCACAAGCAATATAGAAGAGGTCCTATTGCTCCAGAATCTCACCAGTATTTGGTATCATCATTCTTTTTAACTTTAGCACTTTGAGCACACACAGATATTTCAGTACCCCTTTATTTTGTATTTTTCTGATGATTAAAGATGCTGAACATCTTTTCAACTACCTCTGGCCATGCAGAAGTTTATTTTCTGGGAAACTATGTGTTTCATTCCATGACCATCTTTATTGGACTGTTTGTTTTCTTATTCTGGAGTTCTTAGAGTGCTTTATGTATTCTTAATACAAAGTACTTACCATATAATATAATGCATTATTTGTTTGAGGGGTACAGGTCTATGATTCATCAGTCTTATACAATCCACAATACTCACCATAGCACATACCCTCCCCAATGGCCATAACCCAGCCATCCCATCCCTCCCATCCCCCTCCAATCCAACAACCCTGTTTGTTTTCTGAGAGTAAGAGTCTCTTGTGGTTTCATCTTGTTTCATTTTCCCCTCTCTTCCTCTATGACCCTCTGCCTTGTTTTTCAAATTCCACATATCATTGAGATCATACAATAATTGTTTTTCTCTGATTGACTTATTTTGCTTATCCTAATACCCTCCAGTTCCATCCTTGTCATTGCAAATGGCAAGATTTCATTTTCTGATGGCTGCATAGTATTCCATTGTTTATCTATACCACATCTTCTTTATCCATTTATCTGTCAATGGACATCTAGGCTCTTTCCATATTTTGGCTACTGTGGACATTGCTGCTATAAACATTTGGGTGCATGTGCTCCTTTGGATCACTACATTTGTATTTTTGGGATAAATACCCAGTAGTGCAATCGCTGGGTCATAGGGTAGCTCTATTTTCAACTTTTTGAGGAACCTCCATATTGTTTTCCAGAGTGGCTTTCACCAGCTTGCATTCCCACCAACAGTGTAGGAGGATTCCCCTTTCTCTGCATCCTTGCCAACATCTGTCATTTCCTGACTTGTTAATTTTAGCCATCCTGACTGGTGTAAGGTGGTATCTCATTGAGGTTTTGATTTGTATTTTCCTGATCCCAATTGATGTTGAACACTTTTTCATGTGTCTGTTGGCCATTTGGATGTCTTCTTTGGAGAAATGTCCATTCATGTCTTCTGCCCCTTTCTTGGTTAGCTTATTTGTTCTTTGGATGTTGAATTTAATAAGTTCTTTTTAAGTTTAATAAGTTCTTTATAGATTTTGGATACTAACCATTTATCTGATATGTCATTTGAAAATATCTTCTCCCACTCTGTCAGTTGTCTTTTGGCTTTGTTGACTGTTTCCTTTGCTGTGCAAAAGTTTCTTATCTTGAAGAAGTCCCAGTAGTTCATTTTTGCCCTTGCTTTCCTTGCCTTTGGCAATGTTTCTAGGAAGAAGTTGCTGTAGCCAAGGCCAAAGAGTTTGCTGCCTGTGTTCTCCTCAAGAATTTTGATGGATTCCTTTCTCACATTGAGGTCCTTCATCCATTTTGAGTCTATTTTTGTGTGTGGTGTAAGGAAATGGTCCAGTTTCATTTTTATGCATGTGGTTGTCCAATGTTCCCAATACCATTTGTTGAACAGACTGTCTTTTTTCCATTGGACATTCTTTCCTGCTTTGTTGAAGATTAGTTGACCATAGAGTCGAGGGTCTATTTCTGGGCTCTCTATTCTGTTCCATTGATCTATGTGTTCATTTTTGTTCTAGTGCCATACTGTCTTGATGATGACAGCTTTGTAATAGAGCTTGAAGTCTGGAATTGTAATACCGCCAACTTTGATTTTCTTTTCAACATTTCTCTGGCTATTCGGGATTTTTCTGGTTCCACACAAATTTTAGCTCTGTGAAAAAAGCTGATAGTATTTTGCTAGGGATTGCATTAAATGTGTAGATTGCTTTAGGTAGCATAGACATTTTCACAATATCTTTTCTTCCAATTCATGAGCATGGAACGCTTTCCCATTTCTTTGTGTCTTCTTCAGTTTCTTCCATAAATGTTTTATAGTTTTCTGAGTACAAATCCTCTACCTCTTTGGTTAGATTTATTCATAGGTACCTTATGTTTTTGGATGCAACTGTAAATGGGATCGACTTCTTAATTTCTCTTTGTTCTGTCTTGTTGGTATACAGAAATGCAACTGATTCCTGTGCATTGATTTTATATCCTGCCACATTGCTGAATTCCTATATGAGTTCTAGCAATTTTGGGATGGAGTCTTTTGGGTTTCCACATAAAGTATCCTATTATCTGCAAAGAGTGAGAATTTAATTCGTCTTTGCCAATTCGGATGCCTTTTATTTCTTTTTGTTGTTCGATTGCTGAGGCTAGGTATTTCTTATTGAAAATGATATTTGCTGTGGGTATTTCATAGACAGCTTTGATGATATTGAGACATGAACCCTCTATCCTTACACTGTGATGAGTTTTGATCAAGAAAGGATGGTGTACTTTGTCAAATGATTTTTCAGCATCTATTGACAGTATCATATGGTTCTTGTTCTTTCTTTTGTTAATGCATTGTATCACATTGATTGATTTGCAGATGTTGATCCAACCTTGCAGCCCAGGAATAAATCCCACTTGGTCCTGTGAATAATCCTTTTAATGTTACTGTTGGATCCAATTGGCTAGTATTTTGGTAAAAATTTTTGCATTTGTGTTCATCATGGATATTGGTCTGTAATTCTCCTTTTTGGTGGGGTCTTTGTCTGGTTTTGGGATCAAAAAATGCTGGCCTCATACAAAGAGTTTGGAAATTTTATTTCCATTTCTATTTTTTGAAACAGCTTTAGAAGAATAGGTATTAATTCTTCTTTAAATGTTTTGTAGAATTCCCCTGGGAAGCCATCGGGCCCTGCGCTCTTGTTTCTTGGGAGATTTGTGATTACTGCTTCAATTTCCTTGCTGGTTATGGGTCTGTTCAGGTTTTCTATTTCTTCTTGGTTCAGTTTTGGGAGTCCATAATCTCTAGGAATGCTTCCATCTCTCCCATATTATCTAATTTGTTGGCATATAGTTGCTTATAATATGTTCTTATAATTGTTTGTATTTCTTTGGTGTTGGTTGTGATCTCTCCACCTTCACTCATAATTTTATTTATTTGAGTCCTTGCTCTTTTCTTTTTGATAAGTCTGGCCAGGAGTTTATCAGTCTTAATTGATTCTTTCAAAGAACCAGCTCCTAGTTTTGTTGATGTGTTCTACTGTTCTTTTCATTTCTATTTCATTGATTTCTGCTCTAATCTTTATTATGTCTCTTCTCCTGTTAGGTTCAGGCTTTATTTGGTGTTCTTTCTCCAGCTGGTTTGGTGTAAGGTTGCATTGTGCATTTGAGACCTTTCTTGTTTCTTGAGAAAGGCTTGTAGAGCTATATACTTTCCTCTTAGTACCACCTTCGCTGCATCCCAAAGATTTGTAACTGTTGTTTGTTTTCATTTTCCTTTGTTTCCATGATTTTTTTCGATTCTTCTTTAATTTTCTGGTTGACCCATTCATTCTTTAGTAAGATGCTCTTTAGCCTCCATGTATTTGAGTTCTTTCCAAATTTTCTCTTGTGATTGAGTTCCATTTTCTAAGCATTTTGGTCCAAAAATATGCAGGGAATGATCCTAATCTTTTGGGATCTGATTTGTGACTCAGGATGTGATCCATTCTGGAGAATGTCACATGTGCACTAGAGAAGAATGTGTATTCTGTTGCTTTAGGATGGAATGTTTTCAATATATCTATGAAGTTCATCGGGCCCAGTGTGTCATTCAAAAGCCCTTTTTCCTTGCTGATCTTCTGCTTAGATGATCTGTCCATTGCAGTGAGTGGGTGTTAAAGTCCCCTACTATTATTGATGTGTTTCTTTGACTTTATTATTAACTGACTTATATAACTGGCTGCTTCCATGTAAGGGGCATAAATATTTACAATTGTTAGATCTTCTTGTAGGATAGACCCTTTAAATATGATATAGTATCCTTCCTTATTTCTTATTACAATCTTTAGTTTAAAATCTACTCTGGCTGATAAAACAATTTCCACCCCAGCTTTCTTTCATGGTCTATTAGCATGATAAATGGTTTTCCACACCCTCACTTCCAATCTAGAGGGGTCTTTCGGTCTAAAATGAATCTCTTGCAGAAAGCATATCAATGGTTCCTGCTTTTTTCTCACTCTGATACCCTCTGTCTTTTGATTGACACATTTAGCCCATTTAGATTCAGAGTAACTATTGAAAGATATGAATTTAGTGTTGTTGTATTGCCTATAAGGTGACTGTTACTGTATATTGTCTCTGTTCCTTTCTGGTCAATGTTACTTTTGGGCTCTCTCTTTGCTTCAAGGATCCCTTTTAATGTTTCTTGTAGTTTCTGTTTGTCCTGGAAGCTTTTTATCACACCTTCTATTTTGAATGACATCCTAGCTAGATAAAGTATTCTTGTCTGCATATTTTTCTCATTTAACACACTGAATATATCATACCAGTCCTTTCTGGCCTGCTAGGTCTCAGTGGATAGGTCTGTTTTCAGGATTTTCTCTTTGTCTTTGAAATTTGTACATTATACTATTAGATTTGTAAGTTTGTGATTTTTATTGAAATTGAGGGGGGTGCTCTGTGCCTCCTGGATTTTGATGCTTCTTTTCTTCCCCAAATTAGGGAAGTTTTCTGCTATAATTTGCCCCAATATACCTCCTTCCCCTTCTCTTTCTTCTTCTTCTGGGATCCCAATTATTCTAATATTGTTTTGTCTTATGGTATGACTTATCTTTTGAATTCTCCCCTTGTGATCCAGTAGTTGTTTTTCTCTCTTTTTCTGAGTTTCTTTATTCACCATCATTTGGTCTTCTATATCACTAATTCTCTCTTCTCACTCATTTATCCTAGCAGTAAGAGCATCCCTTGTTTTATTGTACCTCAATAGTAGCCTTTTATATTTTGACTTGGTTAGATTACATTTCTTCAGAAAGGGATTTCTCTAGTATCTTCTATGCTTTTTTTAAGCCCAGCTAGTATTTTTATAATCATTACTCTGAACTCTATTTCTGACATCTTATCAATGTCCATGTTGATGAAGTCCCTGGCAGTCACTACTGCCTCTTGTGTTTTTTGTTTTATTTTGGTTTCTTTGAGGTGAATTTTTCTGTCTTGTTGTTTTGTTCAGAGAAGAATAGATGAATGAGAGAACAAAATGCTAAAAAGGTAGCAATGACCCCCCCCCCAAATATATGCTAAACAAATCAGAAGAGACCAAAACCCAGGGAGAAATGAAAAAAAAAAAAAGAATATGAAGAATATAATCAGACAGGAGAATAGAACAGAGGCACACGCTAGATTTTGTTTGTATTTTAGTATGTTAGAAAGAACTGTCTTCTAAAATTTTAAAGAGGAAAAAAACCCTTACATATATATATACAAAAATAAGGGTAAATACAATGAAGGAATGGAATATGGCTGTAAATATGAAACTTAAATAAGATTTTTTAAAAAGTAATGGATAAGTTGGTTGAATAAAGAAAGAAGAAAAATTAAAAAAACAAAAGGAAAGAATGTGATTGGGTAGGTGAAGAGAACAATGTCATTTAGGGTATACACTAGATTTAGGGTATATTTTGATCTGTTGGAAGAAACTGCATCCCAAATTTTAAAGAATGAAATATATATATATATATATTTCATTAATATTCCTATATATACATATATATTCAATATATATTCATATATATTTCATTCATATATATGTATATGTATATATATGAAATAAGGTTAAATACATATATATGATATATATATGAAATAAGGTTAAATACATATTTAATGATATATATGAAATATATATGATATATATGAAATAAGGTTAAATACAATGAAGGGATAGAAAATGGCTGCAAAAATGAAAATTTAAAAAATTTTTTTAAAAGGAATTCTTAAGATAATATCTTGGTTGAAAAAGGAAAAAATAAAAAAGAAACAGAAAAAGAAAAAATAAAGATTAAAAAAATTATTTTGAAAGACTAAAGAATCACGGGAAAAAGCCATAAATTCTATATCCTGTATTCCCCTAGTGCTGGAGTTTTACTGTTCTTATTGATCAGTAAACTTGGTCTTGGCTAGATGTTCTTGTTGATCTTCTGTGGGAGGGGTCTGTTGCAGTGATTCTCAAATGTCTTTGCCCTAGGCAAAATCGCACCACTCTTGCCAGGGGCCAAGGCTAAGTAATCTGCTTGGGCTTGCTCTAGGCAGCTTTTGCTCCCTGAAAGCTTTCTGCACAGCTTTAGAAGATGAGAATGAAAATGGCATACTCCCAATCTCCAACTCCAGAGGACCTGAGAACTCGGAGTCCCACTCCTAAGTGTGCCCTCAGAGAAGAAAAGTCAATCACTCCTGTCCCCCTGGTCTCTGGGTGCACTCTGAGCTCCCCTGGCCTGTGACCCAGCATTTCTATCTCTGGCACACGACCGCCTTTGTAGTCTTCAAACCCATCAGATACCTGCAGTGTGATCCCCTGCTGCTCCTCCTAGGGGGGGAAGGGGAGTCTCCCCAGATCTGCCACATGTTGGGTCCCTGCTCAAAGGGCAGGGACCCAACTGAGCCATAGATCATGGTTTTTGGTAATCCCCAGCTGAAAGCCCACTCCTCAGCTTAGTCTCTGCAGCCAGCTTCCCTGCTCCTATACCTGGGAGCTCTGCCACACTCAGGCACCCTCAGTCTTTCTGTGACCCTGAGGATCCTGAGACCACATTGTCCCAATGAGGATTCTACCCCCTGCTTATCCACTGGAGTGATGTCCCTCATTAGAGCAGACTACTAAAAGCTCTAATTTTGTGCTCCTCTGCTCTATCACTTTTGTGCAGCTGGCTGACAGAGGCTCCCCATCTCCCATGCCTCCCTCTCCCCACCATGGTCTATCTTCCCAAATAGCACCTTGGATTCACTTCTCTGTCCCTCCAGCCTTCCAGAAAGTGGTCTCTTTTCTGTTCATAGAGTTGCTGCTGTTATTTTTTTCTTTGATCTCCTGTTGAGTTTGTAGGTATTCACAATGGTTTGATAACTATCTAGCTGAATATCTGAGACAAGATGAAATTTGTCAGGATATATTTTGCAAATGTTTTCTCCCAGTTCTTGGCCACATTTTTGCTTTCCTAGTCATGTCTTTTGAAAAACAGCTGTTTTAATTTTTTTTTTTAAGATTTTATTTATTTATTTGACAAGGAGAGAGAGATCACAAGTAGACAAAGAGGCAGGCAGAGAGAGAGGGGGAGGCAGGCTCCCTGCCAAACAGAGAGCCCGATGCAGGGCTCGATCCCAGGACCTGAGATCATGACCTGAGCCGAAGGCAGAGGCTTAACCACTGAGCCACCCAGGCGCCCCCTGTTTTAACTTTGAAAAACTAATGTATTGGCTTTTATTTTTTTTTAAGTGTTAGTGGGTTTTTTGGTCTTCTCTAAGAAATCCTTGCCTACCATGAGATTGTGAAGATTTTCTCCTGTCTTCTATTAGAAGTTAAATATTTTTATGTTTAGTTTTGAGATCAATTTTTGTCACTTCCTACCACTATATAAGGAAAATTGAGGTTAATATTTTTTTCGTATGGATATACAGGTGTTCAGTTGCTGCTTATAGAAAAGGAGTTCTTTTCCCCATTGATTTATTTTGATATGATTGTCAAGAATCATTTACTCTATACATATGGGTCTATTTCTGGACTTTTTATCCTATTGATCTGCATAGACAGATCTTTACTCTAAAGCCACATTGTTTTATTACTATAGCTGTATAGTAAGTCTTGAAATGAGGTAATAACATCCTCCAATACTGTTGTGCTTTTCTTCACAATTTGAATATTCTAGGTTCTTTGTGTTGCCATATGAATTTTAGAACCATCTTGTCTATTTAAATAGAGAAAATGCTGGGATTTTGTTTGGGATTGTGTTGCTCAGTTTGGAGGTAAATCTTAATAATACTGAGTTTTTGGATAATGTGCTGTTTTACAAGGTCTGTGAAGAGGTTTTTCATATATTTTGGAAAGACCAGTATGGTTTCAGTTACTCTGTCATGGCAGAAAGGGAAAACTGATGATTCTAATTGTAAATAGAATTCCAAATAGGCCACCACTAGTGATTTTTCTCTAACTACAAGCAAAGTTTGCCCATATTTTTTTTTTAATACTTTCCCCTTCCCTTTGAAAAAAGGGATAAAAAAAGAAAACTGGAAATTCTATTTAACCTAGTTAGCAGAAGTTTATTAGTAAGGAGACAGAAAAGGTAAATAAGTGAGAAAGAGATGGGAAAACCAAAGCTTTAGTTTCAAACTGGTATGATCCTAGGCAAGCTACTAAATTTCTTCCAATTTTAAGTTCCTTATTAGAAAAATGGCTCTAATCCTATCCTGCTTTTTCTTCTGGGGGTATTTTAAGCCCCTTGTAAAATAAGGAATGAATGTGAAAACATTCCAAACACAACTAAGAATTACTTCTATTATTCTTTAGTCAAATAAAATCTCTCAGATGACCAGTTTTTTTCTCCACCTCTCCAATTACTTGGATCTTTGTCTCAGGATTCTTTTATGCCCCTTCTTTTCTGTTATTTTGTAGCTTGCAGTAAGACAAGGACACCTCTGAGCACTCGGCTGGGAAGAAACACTCTCCAAAGCATTTACCTTGTAGGGAAAATTTTCCTCCTTTTAATGGGACTATGTCTGAGAAATAATATACTTTGGGCTTTCAGCCAAACAAGACAGCTATAAGAAAATATTAGTTTCATTTAGAAAAAGATAATTTTCATTTTATAAGATGTCCTTACTTTAAAATACTTTTGTATATTTTGAAACATTTAAAATCAAATAAAAGATCATTGTTTATAGAAAAACATCATGACTAAATTGATAACAGAAATTATTCTGGGTTTAATATTCTGTCATCTCCAGGAGAATTGAAACCCATGATTTTTCAGAAATGCTTATTTTGTGAGATAAAGAGTTAACCTTGTTTCATTCTAGTAAAGAGAACAGAACCTGCAGATACTTGATTTTTCTTGATTAGTTCTATATGTCCTACAGCCTGAAGCCACAACCTCTTCTCTAGTCCCAGCTCCTCCTCTAGGCCTCAGTTTCTCCATCTATAAAATGGGTTAACATGAGTACCCACACACACAGTTAATGTAGGATTGAATGATATAATGTCATAATAATATTATAAAGCACTTGGATAATACAATGTACTTAGCATAGTACCTTGTATGTAGTAAGCATAGAGGATTCAATAAGCATTCAGTAAGCATTATTATCAAAAATGCTCTCTTGGTCTTGTGCTATACTTTTAGTATGTGTGGTACCAAATTTATTGTAGAACAAAATTTATTGGTAAGAACTATTCCATTTTTGGAGATTCTGAATTGGGTGGTTAGGATTCCTGACATTCCCAAGTCAGTTTTGTTCCAGAACTAAGAAACACCTAGAACTCAACCATCAACAAAGTTGAATATACCAGTTGTTTGGGAAATATCTAGAATATCTCGGTGTTTATGTAATTTATAACTTGGAGCCTAGATCTTAGAATTGAAAGTGTATTTTTTAATTTTAAGAGTTCCAGCTGTTTCATAGGTGGGGTTGTGAGAATGCCTCTGGATCTTTGGACATGCCTTTTTCATCACAGCCTTGGCTGGGTGTTTGGAAAGGAAAGAGCTAGGTCCTTGCTTCCCATTAGTGCTGTCTGAGTGTCCACAATGATTCCCCAGCACCTGGTAAATACCTCCAATGAATGACACTTCTCTCTTTGAGTTGCACTTGTTTGTTTTGGTAGGTCTGGCTTCCCTGTTAGTTTGAATTATTTGTGGAAAGAGGAGTTTGACCCCCTTAGCACCCGGCAGAGTCCCTGGCACGTAACATTAATAAATGTTAAATTGGTGTAAAGTCAATTCTAAGTTTTGCACTTCAGTCTTTTTCTTCTTTCTCTTTATGTTGTCTGGCCATTTAGGTGGGCAGTTAAAAAAGAGATATAAAAAATTAGAAAGTAGTACTCTGCCCACTCCTGTCCCTCATTCAGTGTTTTGCACATGCTCTACTCTGTTGGTTCCAAGGAGAGAGTTGGAATTCATGTAGACCTAAGGAGAAGAAACCAATGCCATTATCTCAACAATGCATATTTGCAATCACGGTGACTTCGATGAGAACTTCTGTTTCCGACACTTTCTAAATATGTTCTGCATGTAGCAGCTAGACAAATCTTTTAAAAACATGGTCATAACACCTTCTTGGCTTAAAACTCGTCAGTGGCTTCCCATTGGGCTTGGAGTGAAATCCACATCACTGTGGTTTCTAGGGTCCTCATACTTTAGGCCTTGCTGACCTTCCAGTTGTACTTAAAACCATTCTCCCCTCCTTCTCTGTGCTCCATTTGCTCTAACTTTGAGGCTCCCAAGCATACCCTTTCCACCTTTAAAGCCTTAGCCCATATTTTTCTTTTGCTGGTACTCACTTCCCCACTGGTGTTCACATGCTTGCTTTTTCTTCTTTTCAGGTCCTCCCTGAGAATCACTCTGAAGGACAAACCCTCCTTTTTTTTTTTTTTTTTTTTTTTTGGCACTTTGCATTCTGTTTGCATGCTTCTTGGCACTTAACACTGATTTAAGTATTTACTAATGAACTCTTTTTGGTTTGTTTCTGTGCTCACAACATATAAGGTTTCTAAGTTTTTAAAGTTTTTTTTTTTTGCACTAAATGTTTTCCTAATAAATATAAATATATCAATTTATAAAGTTGTAAAACTTCATAAATTGTATAAGTATTATATTTATCTCTTTGATATATTTGTAGTGCCTACCACAGTACTGGTTCCTAGTAACTATTTAATGAAATAATTATATAATTGCTAATGTTTTCAAATTTAATTTCTATCCTTTTTCTTGTGTCACCAGGCAGGAAGTTGAGTATTTGGAGGTGATAGGCACTAACATAAACGTGTGTTGGTGGTTGTGAATGACTGTTTTCAGGTCTGTGGACTCTGTGGGGTGGACTTCTCCTTTTGGCTTAGCATTATGCCTGAGAGGAATTAATGCATCAAATCAATAAGAAGTTATCAAGAGGCTTGGGAATTGGGTTTTCAGTGTGGAGGGCAGAAGCTTTATTCCCTCAGGTCCTAAAGAGGTCCTCTTATACAGGGAAAGGACAGCAGAGTATCCAGTTACAGGAGGGATATTTTGGAATCATGACATGTCATCCTTGTGCTGCATGCTTTCACATGAACCACAGAGGGACAAAGAAACTTACTATGGTCAGCGTTATTCTGAGAGAGTTTTCTGCATCCTGTGGACATGTTTAGCCACTTTCAAATCATTTCAGCAATTCATAAAGAAGGACTAGGAGTCATTACAATACATTTAGAGTGAAAATGCACATGCAAATTAATTAGAAGAAATACCTTTCTTCAGTAGAACTCAAGCTATAAAATGTTCTGAACACAAATATCAGTGAAGAGCTTAAATTCTTGTACATATATCTTCTGTTGAGGGCAGTGAAATGCAAAACCACCTAATGGTGGACACTCCACATTGGATTGGGCTACCTGAGTATTAGGCTCTAATACGCAGGCAGTGCCTTCCAGATTACATTTCTGTGTATTAATTTATTTGCGTGAGAAAGGGAGGGCAGCTCAAATTACCTCGTACCATGGAGCTCCTCTCAGCACAGAGACAGCTTTGTATTTCTCCTTGAAGACAAAAATTTGGCAAGTTACAGCTTTGAAAATCTTAGTTTTACCGAGGGGGCAATTGCTATGGCTTGACGAGTTGAAATCAATATCCAAACCTCAGTGCTTTCCATTTCCTCTCATGACTGATGTTACAAAATAGGGTCCTTGGGGTAAGAGAAGGAGAAACTAAAGCATTTTTAAGGGGATCTGTCAGTGGAGTAGCAAAATGCCATGTTGCTGTTTTTATACTGATATTGTTAACAGATAATAAAAATTAACCTGATCAGTATTTACGTAGTACAAGCTGTGTGCTCACGTTAACTGGGACACATGCCCAATGTCTTTCAGGAGGTAGGACAGGCAGTTTCTTTTCTTTCTTTTTTTTTTTAACTTATTTGGCAGAGAGAAAGAGATCACAAGTGGGCAGAGAGGCAGGCGGGGCGGTGGGGAAGCAGGCTCCCTGCTGAGCTGAGAGCCCGATGTGGGACCCCATCCCAGGACCCTGAGATCATGACCTGAGCTGGAGGCAGAGGCTTTACCCACTGAGCCACCCAGGCATCCCAGGACAGGCAGTTTCAATTGGCTTCTGTAGCATAATCAGCTACCCAGGAAGAAATTAAAAAAAAAAAAATCTAAATTAGCTTCTCTATAAATGGAATTCTTGTCTCCCGTGTCTGGATTCTCATTAATACATAATTTCTCTCCCCCTCTTTGTTATTTTGAAAGGAAGTGTATATACAGAAGAGCTGAAATGGTTTTCTTAAAATTTCTGATTACTCGCAGCTCTCTTCCCAATCATTGCGAATCATCAGCACTCCGCTATATTGACCTATTAAAAGGAGATAATGGTGTGGAACCTGGGGCTTGAAAACAGGAAGCTCTGTTTTTAATTTCAGTTATTAAGCTAAATTGTTGACCAATTTATTTAACCTCTCCAGCCCTTAATTTTTTGTTTTATCTCTAAAATGGGGCTAATGATACTGACTTTTGGGGTGAAGTGAGTATTAGCAGAGATCATGAGTAAAAGTGTTTATCATAGTTCTTGGCCTGTAGGTAGTGCTCAACAGATGGTAGTTAGTAATTTTAATAACAATGACTCTCCTCATCATAACTGAGTTAACCTTGTGAGTCAAGTCACATGTCTGATTGGATTATACACTCTCAAAACTAGAGAGGAAAACAGTGAAAAACAATCAGCATTTCTCTCCTCATTTTCAGTCTTTCCAGGATTACAGTACAATTATTCTAAACTAGAGTATGTACTAATTTTCTCTTACAGTGACAAAAAAAGCAGGGTAAAATTTTCCCAACAATGCTCTATCAGTGTTACAGCAATACAGGCAAAATCAAGAGGAGAGATACCTTGGTGATGATTACTGGGAAAGGTGTATCCTTTGTATGAATTACCTATGTATGGATTATCCTGTCTGTGCTAATCTATCTCCCAGATCGTTGTTCAACAATTTGCTCTACTTGTCCATGTAGACAAAGCTGTTGAGCCCTGGCAGGTTTTGATATGTGGCAACTGCAGGCAGAAAATGCCAAGAGAAGGTAGCTTAAGGAGCACTCAGGAAAACTATTTCCTGACTAAAAATACGATGAGACATTGCATCTTAAATCCAATCCAGCATGTAACCAGAGTAAATGGAACAGAAGAATAAAATATATTTTATTCATAATGAACTGAGACTGCACATAAGAGAATCTCTTAAATATCTGAATGGTTAAAAATGGATTATATTTCCCTTTGGGAAAGGAAGTACTCAAAGCGATAGGGCTGATGAACTGAGCTTACTAAATTGGCTTTTGGTGGTGATGAAAATGGTATTGACAAAAAGGCAGTGGCATAAATTTCACACACATTTACAGGGGTAATGAACATAAAGTAGTGCTCTGGTGAAAGTTGAGAGGCTTTATATTCTGACACCTGGACTCTGGTGGCATGCTCATCACCCAGAGTATAGCTCAGCTTTGAAAAATCAAAGTAATTTCATGAATAAACACCTTTAATCATTAGTGGGGTTAGTTTCCAACAGGAGAAGACTCTCGCTGCTGGAGAAAAGATTCAGGAGAAAGATGGGTAGATAACACTTGATTCATTTGATATTATTAGGCAAACTCCAGTCCTTTTAGTGCAATACCAAGGAATCCATGAGCACTGTGATGGTGTTCTGGTAATGGGGTTCAGGACAAGCTTCCCCCAAATATGCCACAGTGGCATATAGGTTATTTTGAATTAAAGTTTCTTAAGAAGCAGCTAATTCCAGGACACTCTACCCTCTTTTGCCCCCGAAAGCAGGAAACAAGTTTCCCATGTGAAAGTTAACCTCCCTATACCAGCAGACAGAGAAACATGCTTGTCCTCACAGATAGAGAATTTAGGGCCAAGAAGGCTATGTGCACAAGGTTTATTTAACGAACGAACAAACAAAACTTGTGACTTCTTCTCCAACTTAGTAGAATATCCAAACTTTTTCTTTTGTCGATTGCTCAAAAATTTATTGCTGCTTTGTCTAAAGAATAGAAAAGCAGCCTGCTTTCGTCACTTCTTTGAGTCTCATATTTCTGTGACCTCCTATGCATATAAAATTCAATTTGTTTTTCTCCTGTTAATCTGTTTTATGTCAATTTAATTTTCAACCAGGGAAAGAACCTAGAAATGAAGAAGGGTAAAGTTTTCTTTTCCTACAGTGGAATATGAAGTCATGTTCTTAACCTAATCCTCAGAAACCCTTCTTTTCTAAGAATTTGCTGTAGAACACATAGAGGCTAGGTTGCCGAGTCATTTTGTCATTCTTTATATATCCCATTTGACTTAGGCATTAAAAATCATGTGGAATTTGGCCTTCATTAACAAAATAAAACACAGAACCTGAGGATTTTAGCAAAAAAAGACAGTTGTGTGTATGGAAGGAGATGGCTGAAATGGACAACTCTGGGTGAGATTTGTGTTCTTTCGTTTTATCTTCGTTAATATGGGTGGCACCACCATATTGGCCTTTTGGGAATGCAGATACACTTTTATTTATTTATTTATCTATCTATCTATCTATTTATTTATTTATTTATTTTAAAGATTTTATTTATTTGTTTGACAGAGAGAGATCACAAGTAGGCAGAGAGGCAGGCAGAGAGAGAGGAGGAAGCAGGCTCCCTTCAGAGCGGAGAGCCAGACGTGAGACTGGATCCCAGGATCCTGACATCATGACCTGAGCCGAAGGCAGCGGCTTAATCCACTGAGCCACCAAGGTGCCCCAGATACACTTTTAATGCTTTAATTAAATATTGAAAAATAATCCTTCCCTTACTTCCCAGTAGCCTGTTGAGACTTGACTGAAACTCTAAATAATACTTATAAAGAGTTTGAGGATAATATAAGATGAATATACACTGCCGTACTTTCTCTGTCTGTAAGGTGGAATGGCAAAATACCTACCCCACAGGATTGTTGAGAAACCCCAATCTTTAGAACAGTGCCTGACACCCAAGGGGCTTTAAGTAGAAGCCTTTTAACTGCTTTTATTATTATGAGATCTACAGATCTAGAATTTTGATTACCTGTGTATTAGGATCTAAGTAGGAACACAGAAACCACTTCAGGCATTTGCAAAAAAGGAAATTTAAAGCAGGCATTGGATCCACAGGTGAGGGATTTTCTGCACGTCAAACAACTCAGAATGAGGGAAGTACCCTAGAAACGATTACCAGCAGGGAACCAATAGCATTCCTAGGCTGGTGAAATGCAGGGAGTAAAGGTGTTTTTCCTGGAGGTGGGAACAAGGCTGTCTGACAAAACTGTGAACCTCCACAGAGTTTTCTGGAGTGAACTGGTGTCACAAAAGAGATTTTGCCACACTTGGTGAAGATGTTCAAGGCCCAGAGAACAGAGGAATTCCTTGGCTTCCAGCTAACCTCCACCCTGTAATCTCTCATCAGTCTCTTTTTGGAATCTAGGCAAGAGCCAGATGCCATTGTAGCCAGATAAGTAAAACTTTCAGGGGTCAGCCATTTTCCTTTCCCCATGACAGAGTAGGTCGAGCTAAGGGCAAGGAAAAGATCTGAGGGCAACCAAGCCTGGGAAAAGCACAGTTTGGCTTACAAGGTAGGGCTTGCTCTTAGGGTTCACAACTTCTGAGCCACAGGATTTCTAGAGCCCATTTAGAAACTCAGAACTTAGGGGCACTGTTTTCTACATCTTGGCAATGTCTTATCCAGCTTTGCTCAGTTTCTCGGTTCAGTGGCTTCTAAAAAAAAATGTTGCTGAGCTGAGCTTATATCCTCAAGAATCACTTTCATGACCCAATGGATTAAAGTACATGAAAGGATGTTTTAAATTAGACAAATACAAGGAATTGCCCTGAGTCCATGCTGGGCCCCCAGTTACTTACTAATGACTCCAGACATTGTGTCCACTACACTCTGATAGTTTAAGCATTGGTCTTCCAATTGGAGAATATTTCCTTCTGTCACTTTTAGTCATAGAGTAGATTCCAAAAGGGCAGGAAATACCCTGGTGAAATTTTATTTCTTCTTAGATAAAGTGATCTTTTAGAAATGTGATGATGAGTGCAAGCAAGACTATATTCTTCAAAGTTAAGTGGAGTTGTGGTAAATGAGGGGGAAAGGACTAAATGACACATCATTTGCATGCATGCACATTTTCAATAAGGGAGAAAACTTTGTTGGTGACTTTGATATGAGCTCTCCTTTTATACGAAATGGATTTAGGAGCTGACAAAAATGGAGTTCATCCAAACAGGCTAGGAAACATGGTGTTTTCTTTGCTCTCTTTCTCCACTAGAAATGCACCTCACTCCAAAAAGTTGTCCTAACTCACAGATCTAGGTTTAAGGTCCAGTAAATACAGAATGCATTGTGACAATTGTAAGCAGTGATAGCCTTACAGGAACTGTTCTTGTCCTTTTATTTTCACCCTTAATTTGTTACCTGTCTAACAAATTTACTTAATTAGTTCTGTATCAGGATCCCATTCCTTGCACAGTGAGAGTGGAAGACATAGATAGGGTTTTGTTGGATGATTGGGGCATTGATACAGTATGCACTGCTATATGTTTAAAAATAATGTATCCAAGTATAGTTCCAATAGGAATGTTGACTGATACTTAGGTTAATGTTAGTGAGAATAATCAAAGAAAACAAGATAGGTCAGAAGGTCATTGGTTTGCCAATGACATGAACAACTTATTTTCTGATTAAGATAATAACTTTGAATACTAGAAAGATAACCTCTTTTGTGCTCCTCATAATGTAACAGTTATAATCCAATTTTAAATGTAATTAGTATTAGTAATATTTTATCCATTTTGTTTAGTCTGAACAGTGAAACAAAATAAAATATGAAAACAGTAACCAGGCTCTGATCTGCTGGTTCCTCTGATGTGCTGTAAATACTCCTACAATGGCAAACGTCAAGCAAGAGGTACGACATCACTGAATGTGGAGTTGGAAAGAGAAATAGTAGTACGCCATTATAGAGTATTTCCACCATACAGATACAAGAGAGGTAAATAGCCTTGAGGTAATAGTAAAGGTAGTAAGACAATTAGGAAATTAAGAGTTCTGAGTATTTTAACAGCTTTCTTGAGGTATAATTGACATAAAAATTATATATATGACATATGATTTGATGTTTGATATATGTATGCATTATGAAGTGACTACCATAGTCAGGCCAATTAGCATATCATTTACCTCCACGTGATTGCATTTTCAGTGCCTTTCCTTCCTTGTGTAGATTCAGCCTAATGTTACATATAAAGTATGCCACCCCTTATTTAATCTTTTTCGTGGGCATGTATGTTATCCAGAATTCTCCTCTTGTCAACTGTATTTGAAGCTGCCACTTGGTGCATATGTGTGAAGATGTGGCATTTCCAGAAAGAATATATAGCTGGTAAGACTGCTACAACCCCTCCAGAACAAACAAGCAAAAAGCCCCCAAAACAAAAAACCCACCAACAACAACCAAAACAAAAAAGAAAAGTAAAATTAAACATCTGGTCATTCAGGTAAATTAGTCATAGATAGGAAAAATCTAAAGAGAATGACACTAAAATGTCCATAATTCTTCACTTTATATGAAAAAGAACTGGAAGTTATTCTTCCTGATTAGATGCATCTGTATACCTAAATATAGATGTAAGAATGACTATAGGGGCACCTGGGTGGCTCAGTAGGTTAAAGCCTCTGCCTTCGGCTCAGGTCATGATCCCAGGGTCCTGGGATTGAGCCCCACATTGGGCTCTCTGCTCTGTGGGGAGCCTGCCTCCTCGTCTCTCTCTGCCTGCCTCTCTGCCTAGTTTTGATTTCTCTCTGTCAAATAAATAAAATATTTTAAAAATTCTTAAAAAAGAATGACTATAGAGATATTAATAAATGGGAAATTTTCTCATGCAGTTAGATTCATTTATTGACTTACTTACTTTAAAGGGGGGGGGGGTGGTGGGACAGAAGGGGAGGAAGAGAATCTGAAGCAGACTTTGCCCAGCATGGAGTTGCCATGATGCTCCAGCTCATGACCCTGAGATCGTGACCTGAGCTGAAATCAAGAGCCAGATGCTTAACTGACTGAGACAGCCAGGCGCCCTCTAAATTTATCTTTAAAGATGAAGGAAAACAGATTATAAGCCATATAGTAAAAATTATAATTAAAGAAAAAGCAGAGAGGTATAAAATTGAGATTGAAACAATAAGGCTATAGATGATAAAGGATGACTAAAAAGAAACACAGAGAAGTTATATGAACCTCTCCTCTTAAATGTTAGAATCTGAGGTGCAAAATAAAGCAAAATCACAATGTTAATTTTTTAGGAGCTATAATATATCATGTGGGAAATTAATTTTCCTTAATTTTCAATGACTAGGAATAATACTGCAATTGACTTTGAAATGATATAGAGAACTTAAAACTACATGGCAAAATCTTAATAATTGTTGAATCTATGTGGTAGCTGTAAGGTTATTTGTTGTATTCTTTATGTTTTTCTCCATTTTTGAGAATTGTAATAATAAAAAGTTAGCAAAATTTAAAAAATCAAAGATATGTCTCTTTAAAACCCAGTTTAAGTTTTACCCATTGCTTTAAAAATTTTCTGTACTCTAATTTTGCAATTTATAAATAACACTGTATTCCTAAAGTGAATTAATAACTGTAAGTTGTCTCTAGCAGATGAAAAGCAGATTTTGCTCTTGCCTTTTATTACTCTTTGCAAAGTAGAAAAAATAGAAACTATTAGTGGGGAACAGGCAAATACATGAATGATAGGGAGTAGATTAGTGGTTTGTTTCCTAGAGGTGGGAGTGTTAGAGGTAAGGATTAGGGAGAGATGGAGGGTGAATGCTAATGGGTATAGGTTTCCTTTTTGAAGTGTAGACTTGGTCTGAAGTTGGTTGTGGTGATGATGGTCATACAGTTGCAAAGACACTAAGACCATCGAATGGTAAACTTTAAATGGGTAGGTTTACTGTATATGAATTTTATCTCAGTAACACTGTTATCAAAAGAAAACAATGGCTCATTTAGATATATGAAATAACTAAGCAAAACAAATTTAACAGTTCCGCTTACACAAACATATATAAAGTGAGAATGAGGGTAAGAATGAAAGGCTAGGTGAAGATAAACAGCATATGTTTTTATCCAACAAAAGGCAAGGGAATTCTGGATGAAATTTGGACTCAGTCCCAGCACTACTACGTAGTAGAGCTGTGCTCAGCTAAGTCACTATCTTGCCTTCTCCTTTTCCTTATCCATGACAAAGGTCCCTGCCTGTTTGAAATGTTTCCTAATTATAAAGTGATACAACACAGTTGAAAATGCTTGGTAAACTGTACTGTACTATCTAGTATACCGCAGTTACTTATGGCCAAGATATTAAGCTCTCAATTGGAAAACAGTTACTTGGAAATGACCGTCAAAAGAAGAGTCTAGTGTACTATTAGCTCATAATGTTCACTGATTTCACCTTTTTACTAAAAACTGGGGACTGTCCCGGAGAACTACTTAAAAATTTTTTTGATTAAATAAATTTTATGTGTAACATTGTGTAGGTTTAAGGTATGCACCATGTTACTTTGATAAATTTATATATTCGAATATTGCCAATATAGTGATATCTAGCACATTGCATAATTATAGTACAATATTATTATCTATACTCATTATACTGTACATTTCTCTATGGCTTATTTGCCACTTATTAGAAGAATATATTCTTAAATTTCATCTCTCGTACCTCTCCCACCCCCATCTCCTGGTAACCAGCATTTTACTCTATTTTTTTACAGGTTTAACTTCTTAAAATTCCACAAGTATGTGATATCATACAATCTCTGTCTTTCTCCGTCTGTTATATTTTCCTTAGCATAGTGTGCTCAAGGTGCATTACTGTTGTTGTAAATGGGGGAATATCTTTATTCCTCACAGTTAAGTAATATGTCATTGTGTATATAACCCACATCTTTTTTATCCTTTCACTGATTGATGGGCATCTAGGTTGTTTCATATCTTGGCTATTGTGAATAATGCTGCGATAAATATGGGGCTGCATACTTCTCAGTGAAATGCTTTTTGCATTTCTTTGGGTTAATACCCTGAAGTGGAATGGCCAGATTGTATGTTAGAACTATTTTTAATTTTTGAGGAACTTCCATATTGTTTTCCACAATGGTTGGACCCATTTAAATTCCCATCAACAGGTATAAGTGTTCTCTTTTCACCACACCCTCTCAGCATCTGTTGTTCTCTTATTGATAACCATTTTAATAGGTATAAGGTGGTATCTCATTTTGGTTTTAATTTGCAGTTCTCTGATTGTAGTTTCAAACATCTTTTCATGTGTCTGCTGGCCATTTGAAGTCCCCTTGGAAGAAACATGTATTTAATTCTTACCACTTTTAAATGAGATTTTTATTGTTATTTAGTTGACAGAGTAACATATATTTTGGATATTAACCCTTGATCAGATATTTGGTTTGAATAAATTTTCTCCCGTTTTGTAGGTTGTATTTTCATTTCTTTAGTTGCTCATTTTTCGATGTAGAAGCTTTTGAGTTTGATGTAGTTGCATTTGTTGATTTCTTCCCTTTGTTGCTTGTACTTTTGCATCATGGCCCCACCTCCTAATATTGTCAAGATCAGTATTAATGAACTCTTCCTTCTGTTTTCTTAAAGGAGTTTTAGGTTACCAGGTCATATGTTTAAGTATCTGATCTATTTTGAGTTAGTTTTTGTGAGTGGTATGAGATAAGGGTCCAATTTCATTGTTCTTCCCGTGTTTCTTCAGTTTTCCCAGTGCCATTTGTTGAAGAGACTATCCTTTTCTTGTTGGGTATTCTTGGCTCTCTTGTCAAATATTAGTTGACCATATATGCTGGGTTTCATTCTGGACTTTCTATTCTGCTCCATTGGTTGTCATGTCTGTTTTTGTGCTAGCACCACACTGTTTGTATTACTACAGTTTTGTAGGATGGTTTCAAAGCCAAGGTGCAATACTTCTGGCTTTTCCCCACACTCCAGGAATGCTTTGGCTACTTGAATCTTTTGTGGTACATACAAATTTTAGAATTGTTTCTCCTATTTCTGTGAAGAAGGCCTTTGCTATCTTTTTTTCTTTTTTAAGATTTTTTTATCTGTTTATTTGACAGAGATCACAAGTAAGCAGAGAGGCAGGCAGAGAGAGAGGGGGAATCAGGCTCCCTGCTGAGCAGAGAGCCCGATGCAGGGCTCTATCCCAGGACCCCAAGATCATGATCTGAACCAAAAGCAGAAGCTTAACCCACTGAGCCAGCCAGGCACCCCAGGCCTTTGATATTTTGATGGGGATTGTGTTCCATTGGAAAATGGCTTTGGTCATTTTTTTTTTCCCATTTTATTTATTTTTTTCAGCGTAACAGTATTCATTGTTTTTGCACAACACCCAGTGCTCTGGTCATTTTAACAGAATTAATTCGTTTGATTCATGATCACAGGATGTCTTTCCATTTGTTTGTGTCTTCTTCAGTTTCTTTCAGCACAGTTTAGTTTTCCTCATACAGACTTTTTACTTCTTTGGTTAAACTTACTCCTAAGTATTTTATTGGTTTTGATGCTATTGGGAATGAGGTAATTCTCCTTATTTCTTTTTAGGTGCTTCATCGTTACTATAAAAGAATACAATTGATTTCTGTATGTTGATTTTGTATCTTGCCACTTTACTGAAATCATTGACTAATTCCATCAATTTTTTGATGGATTCCTGGGATTTTTCTGTGTGTAATATCATAACATCAGCACGTAATGACAGTTGTACTTCTTGCTTTCCAACTTGGATGCCTTTTATTTCTTTGTCCTGCCTAATTGCTGTAGCCAGGACTTCCAGTGCTATATTGAGTAAGGGTGTTGAGAAGGGCTTCTTTGCCTTCTTCCTGATGTTAGAGGAAACATTTTCAGTTTTTCTCTATTAAGTATAACATTAGCTATAGGTTTGTTATCTATAGACTTTATTATGTTATGTTCCTTCTATACCCAGCCTGTTAAGTTTTTATCATAAGAGGATACTGTATTTTGTTAAATGTTTTTCTGCATCTATTAAGATGATCATGTGATTTTTTTTGAAAATCATGTGATTCTTATCTTTCATTTTATTGATGTGATGTATTGATGATATGTGGATATTGAATCATTTTTGCATCCCAGAGGTAAGTCTCATCTGGTCATGCTGTATAATCCCTTTAATAAGTTCTTGAATTCAGTTTGCTAATATTTTGTTGAGAATTTTTGCATCTACAATCATCAGAGATACTGGTCTATAGTTTTCTTGTGCTATCCTTATGTGTTTTTGATATCCAAGTAATGCTGGTATCATAGAATGAGTTTGGAAGTATTCACTCATGTTCAATATTTTGGAAGAGTTTGATGATTTTTTAAAAAATTTTATTTAGTGAACATACAGTGCAGTATTTATTTCTGGAGTAGAATTCAGTGATTCACTACTTACATACAATAGCCAGTGCTCATGATGGTAATTCTTTTTTAAATGTTGGGTAGAATTCTCCAGTGAAGCCATTTAGTTATGGAGTTTTTATGAACAATTAGATACCATCTAATTACAAAAAAAAAATTAACAAAATTTTTTTTACTTGTTATTGATCTGTTCAGATTTTCTATTTCATTCTGAATCAGTCTTGGTAGGCTGTATGTTCCCACTAATGTGTCCATTTCTTGAATGCCTTGTAATTAGATGACATATAATTGTTCATAGCCATCCCTTATGATTATTCTGTAGAATAAGTTCTAATATGTCCTCTTTGATTTCCTTTTTTTATTAAATTTTTAAATATTTTTATAAACATATAATGTATTTTTATCCCCAGGGGTCCACGTCTATGAATTGCCAGGTTTACACACTTCACAGCACTCACCATAGCACATACCCTCCCCAATGTCCATAACCCCACTCCGCCTCTCCTGGAGCCCCTCCCCCAAGCAACCCTCAGTTTGTTTTGTGAGATTAAGAGTCACTTATGGTTTGTCTCCCTCTTGATCCCATCTTGTTTCATTTATTCTTTTCCTACCCCCCAAACCCCCCATGTTGCATCTCCACTTCCTCATATCATGGAGATCATATGATAGATGTCTTTCTCTGATTGACTTATTTCGCTAAGCATAATACCCTCTAATTCCATCCACATCATCGCAAATGGCATGATTTCATTTCTTTTGATGGCTGCATAGTATTCCATTGTGTATATATACCACATCTTCTTTATCCATTCATCTGTTGATGAACATCTAGGTTCTTTCCGTAGTTTGGCTATTGTGGACATTGCTGCTATAAACATTCGGGTGCATGTGCCCCTTCGGATAACTACTTTTGTATCTTTAGGGTAAATACCCAGAAGTGCAGTTGCTGGGTCATAGGGTAGCTCTATTTTCAACTTTTTGAGGAACCTCCATGCTGTTTTCCAGAGTGGTTGCACCAGCTTGCATTTCCACCAACAGTGGAGGAGGGTTCCCCTTTCTCCGCATCCTCGCCAGCATCTGTCATTTCCTGACTGTTAATTTTAGCCATTCTGACTGGTGTGAGGTGATATCCCATTGTGGTTTTGATTTGTATTTCCCTGATGCCGAGTGATGTGGAGCACTTTTTCATGCGTCTGTTGGCCATCTGGATGTCTTTGCAGAAATGTCTGTTCATGTTCTCTGCCCATTTCTTGATTGGATTGTTTGTTCTTTGGATGTTGAGTTTGCTAAGCTCTTTATAAATTTTGGATACTAGCCCTTTATCTGATATGTCATTTGCAAATATCTTCTCCCATTCTGTCAGTTGTCTTTTGGTTTTGTTAACTGTTTCCTTTGCTGTGCAAAAGCTTTTGATCTTGATGAAATCGCAATAGTTCATTTTTGCCCTTGCTTCACTTGCCTTTGGTGATGTTCCCAGGAAGAATTTGCTGTGGCTGAGGTCAAAGAGGTTGTTGCCTGTGTTCTCCTCAAGGATTTTGATGGATTCCATCCTCACATTGAGGTCCTTCATTTTGAGACTATTTTCATGTGTGGTGTAAGGAAATGGTCTAATTTCATTTTTCTGCATGAGGCTGTCCAATTTTCCCAGCACCATTTATTGAAGAGACTGTCTTTTCCATTGGACATTCTTTCCTGCTTTGTCGAAGATGAGTTGACCATAGAGTTGAGGGTCTATTTCTGGGCTCTCTATTCTGTTCCATTGATCGATGTGTCTGTTTTTGTGCCAGTACCATGCTGTCTTGATGATGACAGCTTTGTAATAGAGCTTGAAGTCTGGAATTGTGATGCCACCAACTTTGGCTTTCTTTTTCAATATTCCTTTGGCTATTCGAGGTTTTTTCTGGTTCCATATAAATTTGAGGATTCTTTGTTCCATTTCTTTGAAAAAAATGGGTGGGATTTTGATAGGGATTGCATTAAATGTGTAGATTGCTTTAGGTAGCATAGACATTTTCACAATATTTATTCTTCAAATCCAGGAGCATGGAACATTTTTCCATTTCTTTGTGTCTTCCTCAGTTTCTTTCATGAGTACTTTATAGTTTTCTGCATATAGATTCTTAGGCTCTTTGGTTAGGTTTATTCCTAGGTATCTTATAGTTTTGGGTGCAATTGTAAATGGGATTGACTCCTTAATTTCTCTTTCTTCTGTCTTGTTGTTGGTGTACAGAAATGCAACTGATTTCTTGCATTGATTTTATATCCTGACACTTTACTGAATTCCTGGACAAGTTCTAGCAGTTTTGGAGTGGAGCCTTTTGGGTTTTCCACATATAGTATCATATCATCTGCAAAGAGTGATAGTTTGACTTCTTCTTTGCCGATTTGGATGCCTTTAATTTCTTTTCGTTGTCTGATTGCTGAAGCTAGGACTTCAAGTACTATCTTGAATAGCAGTGGTGATAATGGATATCCCTGCTGTGTTCCTGACCTTAGCAGAAAAGCTTTCAGTTTTTCTCCATTAAGAATGGTATTTTCAGTGAATTTTTCATAGATGGCTTTGATGTTATCGAGGTATGTGCCCTCTATCCCTACACTTTGAAGAGCTTTGATCAGGAAGGGATGCTGTACTTTGTCAAAGGCTTTTTCAGCATCTATTGAGAGTATCATATGGTTCTTGTTCTTTCTTTTATTAATGTATTGTATCACATTGATTGATTTGTGGATGTTGAACCAACCTTGCAGCCCTGGAATAAATCCCACTTGGTCATGCTGAATAATCTTTTTAATGTACTGTTGGATCCTGTTGGCTAGGAATTTGGTGAGAATTTTTGCATTTGTGTTCATCAAGGGTATTGGTGTGTAATTCTCTTTTTTGATGGGATCCTTGTCTCGTTTTGGGATCAAGGTGATGCTGACCTCATAAAATGAGTTTGGAAGTTTTCCTTCCATTTCTATTTTTTGGAACAGTTTCAGGAGAATAGGAATTAGTTCTTTAAATGTGTGGTAGAATTCCCCTGGGAAGCTGTCTGGCCCGGGCTTTTGTTTGTTTGGAGATTTTTGATGACTGTTTCAATCTCCTTACTGGTTATAGGTCTGCTCAGGTTTTCTATTTCTTCCTGGTTCAGTTGTCTTAGTTTATTTGTCTCCAGGAATGCATCCATTTCTTCCAGATTGTCAAATTTGTTGGTGTAGAGTTGTTCATAATATGTTCTTATAATTGTATGTATTTCTCTGGTGTTGGTTGTGATCTCTCTTCTTTCATTCATGATTTTATTTATTTGGGTCCTTTCTCTTTTCTTTTTGATAAGTCTGGCCAGGGGTTAATCAATCTTATTGATTCTTTCAAAGAACCAACTTCCAGTTTCATTGATTTGTTCTATTGTTTTTTTGGTTTCTATTTCATTGATTTCTGCTCTGATCTTTATGATTTCTCTTCTCCTGCTGTGTTTAGGCTTTCTTTATTGTTCTTTCTCCAGCTCCTTTAGGTATAGGGTTAGGTTGTGTATTTGAGACGTTTCTTGTTTCTTGAGAAAGGCTTGTACCACTATATATTTTCCTCTCAGGTCTGCCTTTGCTGTGTCCCACAGATTTTGAACCGTTGTGTTTTCATTATCATTTGTTTCGATGAATTTTTTCAATTCTTCCTTAATTTCTTGGTTGACCCATTCATTCTTTAGAAGGATACTGTTTAGTCTCCATGTGTTTGGGTTCTTTCCAAATTTCCTCTTTTGATTAAGTTCTAGCTTCAGAGCATTGTGGTCTGAAAATATGCAGGGAATGATCCCATCTTTTGATACTGGTTGAGACCTGATTTGTGACCCAGGATGTGATCTATTCTGGAGAATGTTCCATGTGCACTAGAGAAGAATGTGTATTCTGTTGCTTTGGGATGAAATGTTCTGAATATATCTGTGATGTCCATCTGGTCCAGTGTGTCATTTAAGGCCTTTATTTCCTTGTTGATCTTTTGCTTGGATGACCTGTCCATTTCAGTGAGGGGAGTGTTAAAGTCCCCTACCATTATTGTATTATTGTTGATGTATTTCTTTGATTTTGATATTAATTTGTTTATATAGTTTGCTGCTCCCATGTTAGGGGCATAAATATTTAAAATTGTTAGATCTTCTTGTTGGACAGACACTTTGAGTATGATATAGTGTCCTTCCTCATCTCTTATTATAGTCTTTGGCTTAAAATCCAATTGATCTGATCTAAGGATTGCCACCCCAGCTTTCTTCTGATGCCCATTAGCATGGTACATTGTTTTCCACCCCCTCACTTTAAATCTGGAGGTGTCTTCACATCTAAAACGAGTTTCTCGTAGGCAGCATATTGATGAGTTGTGTTTTTTTTATCCATTTTGATACCTTGTGTCGTTTGATTGGGGTATTTAGCCCATTAACATTCAGGGTAACTATTGAGTGATATGAATTTAGTGCCATTATATTGCCTGTAAGGTGACTGTTACTGTATATTGTCTCTGTACCTTTCTGATCTACTACTTTTAGGCTCTCTCTTTGCTTAGAGGACCCCTTTCAATATTTCCTGGAGAGCTGGTTTGGTGTTTGCAAATTCTTTCAGTTTTTGTTTGTCCTGGAAGCTTTTTATCTCTTCTTCTATTTTCAATGATAGCCTAGCTGGATATAGTATTCTTGGCTGCATGTTTTTCACATTTAGTGCTCTGAAGATTTCATGCCAGTTCTTTCTGGTCTGCCAGGTCTCTGTGGATAAGTCTGCTGCCAATCTAATATTTTTACCATTGTATGTTACAGATTTCTTTTCCCAGGCTGCTTTCAGTATATTCTCTTTGTCGCTAAGACTTGTAAATTTTACTATTAGATGACGCAGTGTAGACCTATTCTTATTGGTTTTGAGAGGGGTTCTGTGCACCTCTGGTATTTTGATGCTTGTTCCCTTTGCCATATTAGGGAAATTCTGTCCAATAATTCTCTCTAATAGACCTTCTGCTCCCCTCTCTCTCTTCTTCTTCTGGAATCCCAATTATTCTAATGTTGTTTCATCTTATGGTGTCACTTATCTCTCGAATTCTCCCCTCGTGGTCCAGTAGCTGTTTGTCCCTCTTTTACTCGGCTTCTTTATTCTCTGTCATTTGGTCTTCTATATCACTAATTCTTCCGCCTCATTTATCCTAGCAGTAAGAGCCTCTAGTTTTGATTGCACCTCATTAATAGCTTTTTTGATTTCAACTTGGTTAGATTTTAGTTCTTTAATTTCTCCAGAAAGGGCTTTTATCTCTCCAGAGAGGGTTTCTCTAATATCTTCCATGCCTTTTTCAAGCCCGGCTAGAACCTTGAGAATCGTCATTCTGAACTCTAGATCTGACATATTACCAATGTCTGTATTGATTAGGTCCCTAGACTTTGGTATTGCCTCTTGTTCTTTTTTTGTGTGTGTGTGGTTAGTTTTTTCGCCTTATCATTTTGTGCAGATAAGAATATATGAAGGAGCAAATAAAATACTAAAAGTGTGGCAAAGACCCCAGGAAAATGCACTTTAGCCAAATTAGAAGAGACCCCAAATCATGGGGGGGGGTGGGGAGAAAGGAGATAAAAAGAAGTTCAGGAAAAAAAAAACAAATTTAAAAAAATATAAAAAAGGAAAAATATATATATATTAGACTGGTAAGTAGAACAGGGTCACCCTCTTAATTTTGGGATTATTTTGGTATCTTAGAAGAAACTACCTCCAAAATTTTAAAGAATGAATAACATATATAAGGGTAAACACAATGAAGGGATGGAATATGCCTATAAAGTTGAAAAAAAAAATTTTTTTAATTTCTAAAAAAGGAGTTGATTAAGTTGGTTGGGAGAATAAGGAACAGAAAGTGGAGAGATTTTATTCAGGCTGGAGACTAGAACAAGCCCAGAGCTAGATTTAGGGCATATTTTGATCTATTAGAACAAGTGGTACCCCAAATTTTTTAGAAGAAAAAACCCTATGTGTATACAAAAAATAAAGTTAGATACAATGAAGGATAAAATATGACTATAATAATGAAGGTTCAAAAAAGATTATTATTATTATTATTTTTAATGAAAGGTATTGTTAAGATAAACTAGTTAAAAAACGTTAAAAGAGGAAAGGATAAAAGTTAAAAAAATTTAGAAGAAGAAAAAAAGTTAAAAAAATTAAATTAATGCAAGACTAAGGAATCATGGGGAGAAAGTCATGAATTCCATGCTTTGCTTTCTCTTCCTCTGGGATTCTGCTGTTCTCCTTGGTATGTGAGCTTAGTCTTGGCTAGATTTCTTGTTGATCTTCTGGGGGAGGGGCCTGTTGTAGTGATTTTCAAGTGTCTTTGCCCCAGGCGGAATTGCACTGCCCTTACCAGGGGGCGGGGCTAAGTAATCTGCTGGGGTTCGCTTTAGGGAGCTTTTGTTCCCTGAATGCTTTCCGTAGAGTTCCGGAGGACGGGAATGAAAATGGTGACCTCCCAATCTCCGGCCCGGAGGAGCCGAGAGCTCGACGCCCCACTCCTCAGTGCGCCCTCAGAGACAAGCGCTCTATCACTCCCATCTCTCTGGCCTCTGGCTGCGCTCTGAGCTCACCCAGCCCGAGACCGGTTCAAGGTAACCTCGAGCTGAGAGCTCAGTCCTTGGCTCTGTCTTTGTAGCCAGCTTCCCCACTCTAATACCTGCGAGCTCTATGACACTCCGACACCCCCGATCCTTCTGTGACCCCGCGGGACCTGGGGCCACGCTGACCCCACGTGGGCTTCACCCCAGTTTAGCCTCTGGAGTGACGCCCCTCAGTGGAGCAGACTTTTTTTTTTTAATATTTTATTTATTTATTTGACAGAGAGATAGATCACAAGTAGGCAGAGAGGCAGGCAGAGAGAGAGGAGGAAGCAGGCTCCCTGCAGAGCAGAGAGCCCGATGCGGGGCTCGATCCCAGGACCCTGAGATCATGACCTGAGCCGAAGGCAGCGGCTTAATCCACTGAGCCACCCAGGCGCCCCAGTGGAGCAGACTTTTTAAAGTCCTGATTTTGTGCTCCGTTGCTCTGCTGCTTGCCGGGAGCCGGCCCCTCCCCCCGCAGTTTATCTTCCCGTCACTTTGGATTCACTTCTCTGCCAGTCCTACCTTTCAGAAAGTGGTCGATTTTCTGATTCTAGAATTGTTGCTGTTCTTCTCTTTAGTCTCCTGTTGGATTTGTAGATGTTCGCAATGGATTGATAAGCTATCTGGCTGATCTCCTGCTACCTGATGTAGTCTCAGACTGCTGCTTCTCTGCCATCTTGACTCCTCCCTCCTTCTCTTTCATTTCTAATGGTAAGTCTTTTTATCTTAGTCTCATTAAAGATTTTTCAGTTTTGTTTATGTTTTAAAAGAACCAGCTCTGAGTTTTATTGATCATTTCTATTGTTTTTTTATGGTCTGTATTTCATTTATTTCCTTTAGATCCTTATTATTTTCTTCCTTGTGCTAACTCTGGGCTTCATTTCTTTTTCTCCTGGTACCTTGCAGTGTAAAGGTAGGTTGTTGATTTGAGATATTTCTAATTTCTTAATATATATATTTATTATTATAACTTTCCTCTTGGAACTGTTTTTAATGCATCCCATAGTATTTGATACATTGTATTTTTATTTTCATTGTTTCAAGATATTTTTCTTACTTCCCTTTTGGTATTTAGACCCAGTGATCATTTAGAAGTATGTTGCTTAGTTTCCACATATCTGTAGATCTTTACTCTTTTTGTTGATGAATAGTTTTATACCCTTGCTTCAAAGAAGTTAGTTGGTTTTCAATCATCTTAATGTTCCTAAGATTTGTTTTGTGACTTCTCATAGGATCTGTCCTAGAGAATGTCCCATGTGCATTTGAAAAGAATGTGTATTCTCCTGCTGTTGGACGGAATGTCCTGTGTATGTCTGTTAAGTAAATTTGTTCTAAAGTATGGTTCAGTTTGAACGATTCCTTGTTGATTTTCTGTCTGGACAGTTTATACATTATGGATAGTGGAATATTAAGTCCTTATTCTCTCTTTCTCCCTTAGGATCTCTTTTTAATTGCTTAATTTATTTTGGTGTTTAGCTGTTGGCAGCATATATATTTATACTTGTTATATCTTCTTCAGGTATTGAGCCCTTTATCATCATATTATGACCCTTTTTGTTTTTTACTACTCTTTTTGTTTTCAAGCCTAAGTATGACTACACCCACCTTCATTTCATTTCCATTTCTTGGAATATCATCTTCCATCGTTTCACTTTGAGCCCATGTGTGCCTTTAATGTTCAAATGAGTCTCCTATAGGTAGGATATAGTTGGGTCTTGTTTTTTATTCATGCAGTCACTGTGCCTTTTGATGGTTCAGTTCATTCCATTTATGTTTAGGGTGATTATTGATGTGTAAAGAGTTACTAATGCGAGTTTATCTTTTGCAATTTGGTTATTTTGTTTCTCCATTGTTTATTTTCCT
Source organism: Meles meles (assembly GCF_922984935.1). Lineage (NCBI taxonomy): Eukaryota > Metazoa > Chordata > Mammalia > Carnivora > Mustelidae > Meles > Meles meles. The sequence continues at coordinate 101,056,738 of NC_060068.1, forward strand.
TCTTTTTCTACCTTTTGTAAGTTGATGATTTTCCATGGTGATTTGCTCAAATTTTAAAAAAATATTTTATGTCTCTGCTGTAGATTTCTGCTTTGTGTTTCTCATGTTTTCATAAAGAATTTCATAGGTGAAATGGTCCTTTTTATGCTGATAGAAATTTATCTTCACCTATAAAGTTTCATCTTATGCTCTTCTCTTTTTATATTTTTGATGTCACAAATTATCTGTTTTTAATGCATGATTTTGTTACCAAATTGTAGTAGCATTTGTTATTTTTAATACTCTTTTCCTGTAGCCTTTATGCTATAATTAAGAGTTTAATATACTATTCTAAGAAAGGGTTGAAGTATTCTAAATCTTACTCTCATCTTAATCAGAGTTTTGTGTACTTTTGTGTTTTTGTTTCAGCTTGAAGAGCTCCTTTCAGCATTTCTTGTAAGGCATATCTTGGGTGGTGAACTCCCTCAGCTTTTGTTTGTCTGGGAAATCCTTTATTCTCTTTAATGTCTGAAGGATAATTTTGCCAGAAGGAAAATGACTGGCAGTTTTTATCTTTCAATATTTTGAATATATCATCCACTCTCTTGTGGCCTTGGAATTTCTACTCAGAAATCTACTGGTAAGTTAATGGAGAAGCCTTTATAGGTTACTATTCCCCCCAGCCCCCACCTTGGCTGCCCTTAAAATTCTTTCTTTATCGTTGACTTTAGAGAATTTCAATGTAATAAGTCTTAGAGGAGGTCTTTTCACATTGAGATAATAAGGTGTTTTATTAGCTTCATAGACTATGTATATCCAGTTCCTTCACCAGGTTTGGGAAGATCTCAGTTGTTAGTTCTTTAAATATGTTCTCTGCTCCAGTGTTCCTTTCTGTTCCTTCTGGGATACTCATTATTCTTTTGTTGGCTTTTCTAATAGAGTCACACAGTTCTCATAGGGTTTCATCACTTTTAAAATTTTTGGTTCTCCTCTTTTACCTGAACCACTTTTATATTTATATCCACAAGCTCATTAATTCTCTCTTCCGTATGATCTGCTCTACTTCCAATGCATTCTCATGCATTCTTCATCTCATTTACTGAGTTCTTCAGCTCCAGAATGTTTTGGGTTATTTTTAGAATTTCAGTCTTTTTGGTAGGGTACTTTTCCTTCTTATTAATTTTATCTTGAGATTATTGTATTGCATTTCTGAGTTTTCTTGTAGCTTCTTAAATTTCTTCATAACAGCTATTTTCAGTTATTTATTCATTAGATCACAATATTTCATGTCTTTGGGTTTGTTTGCTGGACTATTGTCATTTTCTTTCTGTGATAACCATATTACCATGATTTTTCATTATTTTGGATGAAAAGTGACTCTGCCACTGCATTTGAAGAAGTGAGCACCTTTTTTATTTAAGCAAGGCTTTGTTTACTTTTCCTCTTTTTAAAAAAATTTTTGATTATAGTTGACAGACGTTGTTACATTAGTTTCAGCTGTACAGCATAGTGATTTCACTCTTTATATGTTATGCTGTGCTCACCACAAGTGTAACTACCAACTGTCACCGTACAACACTATTATAATATCATTGACTATATTCTCTATGCTGAGACTTTAATTCCTGTGACTTCATTCCATAATTCAAAGCTTGGATCTCCCACTCCATTTCACTTCTTTTGTCTATCCCTCTACTCTTCTTTCCTCTGACAATCATCAGTTTATTTTCTGTATTTATAGGTCTAATTCTGCTTCCTCTTTGTCTACCCATTTGTTCTTCTAGATTCTACATATCAGTGAAATTATATGGCATTTGTTTTTCTCAGTCTGAGATATTTCATTTAGTGTAATACACTCCAGGTTCCATGTTGTCATAAATGGCACAACCTTATTCTTTTCTACGACTGCCTAATATTTCAGTGTTTGTGTGTGTGTGTGTGTGTGTGTGTGTGTGTACCACATATACCACATCTTCATTTTGTCTATTAATGGACAGTTAGGATGCTTCCACATCTTGGCTATTGTAAATAAGTCTATAATATTTGTTTACTGTGATTAGAATAATCTAACAGGTTGAAAGCCTTCCTTTTGTTTTCTAGAACATGGCACTATAACACAAGGTTTTAGTTTCTCTTAGAGGAGATGACTCTCAGCTAAGATTGGGATCCTGCATATTTTTAAAAAAATAAATAAAAAGGAAATGGCAGTGGTATGATAGGGTGGGTGTATACTTATCACTTGATACTTGGAGTATGCCCATGGCCCTACAAGGGTTCCTCAAGTTGGTCAGTCTCCAAGATCCTCAGGTGGTCCTCTTGCCTCTTAGAGCTGACAGCAGGAGACGTTATCCTTTATTTCTTATTATCTGCCTTTTTCTCTTTCCTTCCCTTCCCTAATTCACACAGTCTCTCCTAAGAGAGTAGCTGGTCCCTGCAGCTGCAATGCAAATGGCCCACCAGGCAGACTCCTACTCATTTCTTCATACTCCATCTCCCTTGCTAGAATGGTCATACTGCCTCAGTGCCTGGCTGACCACTGCTTTATCTGTCACTGCCTGTGCCCCAGCAGCTCCACTAGTATTTCCCTCCTTCTGCCACCACCTCCAGGGTCTGGTCCACCTAGTGCTAGATGCACAAATGCTAGATCTCTTGAGTGTTCTATGTGCTGCACAGAGGTACTTTTTTGTTATTGTTGTAATGAATGTTGGACTACTTGTAAATCACAGGGGAGCAGAAAAAGATATAAAGCACACCACCAAGATGCCAACACCCTCTCTCAATTTAACTTTATTTTTTTGGTATTATACTGCACCTTGGTACTTAGGTAAACCATTTGACCTTTCTCAAGTTTTAAAGCCATGAAATTAGCCAAGTAATGTAATGCTGTAACTTTCTAGGGGCTGGGGGGGGGGGGGAGAGAAACAAGATGAGTATTTCTCTGCATAGCCAGGTTGTTGGCTAGCTATCTTCTACTGAAGTGAAAATACATCCTTCCTGCCACTATTCCAAATTAGCCCACCTCCCGACCTCTTGGCTGCCGACTCTGCCTCATGGGATTCCACAATAGTCATTGTAGTATGGCTGAGTAGAACAAAGAGGCTATTGTCTGAGAATAGATGCTAGAGAAGATTTTGCCAAATCGTGCATTCTAAGGTGAATGGGTTTTCACAAATGGAGTGTTAATCACGCTTCTCTGACACTAAAATTATGGAAGCAGACCAAGAATAAACCTGAAAATAAGAAGAGCCCTTTGTTTCTCTCTCAAATTAACAATGCAAGCATACTGGAAATGCAAAGAAAACAAATTTGCTGAAATATAAACACCTCTAAAGAAAAAAAAAACTTCATATAATATTTTTTATAATCAAAACAAACTTTTTTTACTTATTGGATGAGTATGTAACAGAAATGCTTTCAATTACATGTTGCATTAATTTCTTGTTTTATGGTATTACCAAACCCTTGTGACTTGAAGTATGTTTTCTTTTTTAATTATGTTAGTCACCACACACTACTTCATTAGTTTTTGATGCAGTGCTCCATGATTCATTGCTTGCATGTGACACCTACTGCTCATTGAAATATGTGCCCTCCTTAGTACCCATCACCAGGCTAATCCATCCCCCCCTTCCCCCCTGCCACCCTGCAACCCTCAGTTTGTTTCCCGGTGTCTGTTGTCTCTCATGGTTCATCTCCCACTCCGATCCCCCCCCCCCCCATTCATTTTCCCTTCTTTCTTCTAATGTCCTCTATGGTAGTCCTTATGTTCCATATATAAGTGAAACCATATGATAATTGTCTTTCTCTGCTTGACCTATTTTACTCAGCATAATCCCCTCCAGTTCCATCCATGTCAATGCAAATGGTGGGTATTCATCCTTTCTGATGGCTGAGTAATATTCCATTGTATATATGGACCACATCTTCTTTATCCATTCATCTGTTGAAGGGCATCTCAGCTCCTTCCACAGTTTGGCTATTGTGGACAGTGTTGCTATGAACATTGGGGTGCATGTGCCCCTTCTTTTTACTACATCTATATCTTTGGGGTAAATACCCAGTAGTGCAATTGCCAGGCCATAGAATAAGCTCTATTTTTAACTTTTTGAGGAACCTCCATACTGTTTTCCAAAGTGGCTGTACCAACTTACATTCCCACCAACAGGCTAAGAGGGTTCCCCTTTCTCCACATCCTCTCCAACAGTTGTTGTTCCTTGCCTTGTCATTTTTTTGCCATTTTAACTGGTGTAAGGTGGTATCTCAATGTGGTTTTGGTTTGAGTTTTCCTGATGGCTAATGATGCTGGACATTTTTTTTATGTGTATGTTAGCCATTCATATGTCTTCTTTGGAGAAGTGTCTGTCTGTTCATGTCTTCTGCCCAGGTTTTTGGTCTGATTATTTGTTTTTTGGGTGTTGAGATTGAGAAGTTCTTTATAGATCTTGGATACCAGCCCATTATCTGTAGTATCACTTGCAAATATCTTCTCTCATTCTGTGAGTTTCCTCTTTGTTTTGTTGACTTTTTGCTTTGTTGTACAGAAGCTTTTTATCTTGATGAAGTTCCAAAAGTTCATTTTCCCTTTTTCTTCCCTTGCCTTTGGAGACGTATCTTGAAAGAAGTTGTTACAGCTGATGTCACAAAGGTTAATGCCTATGTTCTCCTCTAGGATTTTGATGGATTCCTGCCTCACATTGAGGTCTTTCATCCATTTTGAGTTTATCTTTGTGTGTGGTGTAAGAGAATGGTCCAGTTTCATTCTTCTGAAGTGCAGTTCTACAGGCTGGTAACACTGGAATTACTCAAGAGCTTGTCAAAAATTCAGTCATTGGCCCTTTCTCAAACCTATCAAGTCAGAATTTCAATTTTATCCAGAAGATTTACATGTACAAAAAGAGTTGAAAGACACTACTCTAGAATATGAGGTTCCAAAAAACAAGCACTTCATATATTTCTGTGTTATTCCATGTCATCTAGCACCTGGATTTATAGGAGTCACTCAACATGTTGTGCTGCATGAAGTATGACATGGTTCCTTTATCAGGCTCTATGATTTAGAACATAGTAGCTTTCTGTGGAATATGTGTTGTTGCTTAGGGAAATTCATGTGATAGGGAAAATACCATGGGTTTAATCAGAAGCCAGTGTATAAAAACCACATTTGCCAGCCACCTTTGCAAAAATCAAGGCCATGCACAGCTTGAGTACTGGCTAGTGGGGTAGATCAAATGATGGAAGGAATGGCCATAAGCGTTCTGATGAAACCCTCAGGTTTGACTACATAGTTTGGGGGGCCCAGTGCAAAATGAAAATGTCATGCCTTTTGTTAAAAAATGATGAATTCCGAGACAGCAATGGTTGAGCATTAAACCAAACATAAGCCCCTCTAGTGTGGGATGGAAGGATGGGAAGGGGGCTGCACTACTGTGCTGGCATGCTGTGAAGCAGCCCTGGCAACATTCTAGCTCCTCACTTCCCTGACCCTGGCCAACTCCTGAAACCATATGTGAGACTGTGGCACTATAAAATGCTGGAGGTTCTTTTAGCCTCTCCCTGAGAGACCATGGGATGCAGAGCCCCTGCCAACACTTTTTGGACCTATAGTGAAGGAGAAATAAACTCTTGTTTCTAAAAGCCACTGAGATTTCAGAGTTAATTTGTTAATGCCTCATAGATCTAGCCCATCTTGACTTATTCATCTGAGTTGTTCCCAATCACAGATGAATGAAATTGAGAGGAAGAGGTTAGAACTTAACTGAGAGACTGCCGGCAGTGAGGTAGGGAGGGTTGGCATGGAGATCAGAGCTGGAATATTTAGGCTTGTAATAGAAAAGTGTTCAAAGGAGGATTAGAACATTTATGTGGAGAGAGTTTGGGGAAAAGAGACAGGGAGAGGAAAGGAGATTTCACCTTCCTCTTTTCTTAGTTAATATGGAGGAAAAGGCACTGGGTAGTCATGGAGAGTGATAAAAAATTTATGAAGATGTATTTTGAAGTAACTACTATTAGAAACCACAAGGAGACAGGGACAAATAAGGAAATATGTGTCAGAAAAAAATCGAGATGAATGCAGCCTTTGGGTGGGGTCGAGAAATCTAATTGATGGAGCTAGAGGGAACAGAAGGAAAGGTGGCCAAGTATCAAGAACAAAAAGGTAGTTTGAGTTAAATTTTACAGAATATATATCACCTCTGTATTTCAGCATTCATTGCTCCATTAATGTAAATCATGATCATTTCACAGTTTCAAACAGGCCCATGGAATCACACGTGGTGATTGTCACTTGGGTATTGGTGTCTGGCCACACCAAAAGGCCTCTAAAATTTTCATTTTCTTTGTAAGGTTGACATAGGTGGATTTGTAAGGTGGATTATTGTTATACCTCCAAACTAAGAGGTTGATATTATAAGGAAAAATACAGATGTCAAGCAGACTAGAATATACAATGTCATTACATTCCTGTCCTCTACCCAAACTGCATAGGAACCCATTTAAAACTGGATTTCTACTTCATTAAATTTCCCCCAAAGAAATAATGACATTTACAAACACCTATTAAATGTTGTGTGTCAGGCGCTCTTCTCAATGCTTTATGTGTGAGACTGAGGAACTTATTCAAGGTCACGTAAGTAGTAAGAGGTTGAGCACTTATCTGAACTAGTTTTCTATCCTGTGATTCAGGGTTATGGGAAGCCATGTGGTACAATACCATTGTCAAAATGATAGTCCTCCAGTCAGCTGGCTAGCCTCACCTTTCCCTGTAGGGAAGCTACAAGAGTAGTCATTTTTCAACAAGGCTGTTTGAAGGGGCAAGATGGCTTTGTGCTTAAGAGCATGGTCATTGGAGTCACATTTCTTGGGGTCACATCCTTACTCCAACCTCTTATGTAATTTGAGCAAATTACTCAGCCCTTTTTTTTTGGTCCCCTAAGCTGTAAAATGTGGAAATCACAGTGTAGTTGTTTATTTATTTTTTTTTTCAGCGTAACAGTATTCATTCTTTTTGCACAACACCCAGTGCTCCATGCAAAACGTGCCCTCCCCATCACCCACCACCTGTTCCCCCAACCTCCCACCCCTGACCCTTCAAAACCCTCAGGTTGTTTTTCAGAGTCCATAGTCTCTTATGGTTCGCCTCCCCTCCCCAATGTCCATAGCCCCCTCCCCCTCTCCCAATCCCACCTCCCCCCAGCAACCCCCAGTTTGTTTTGTGAGATTAAGAGTCATTTATGGTTTGTCTCCCTCCCAATCCCATCTTGTTTCATGTATTCTTCTCCTATCCCCCTACCCCCCCATGTTGCTTCTCCATGTCCTCATATCAGGGAGATCATATGATAGTTGTCTTTCTCCGATTGACTTATTTCACTAAGCATGATACGCTCTAGTTCCATCCACGTCGTCGCAAATGGCAAGATTTCATTTCTTTTGATGGCTGCATAGTATTCCATTGTGTATATATACCACATCTTCTTGATCCATTCATCTGTTGATGGACATCTAGGTTCTTTCCATAGTCTGGCTATTGTAGACATTGCTGCTATAAACATTCGGGTACACGTGCCCCTTCGGATCACTATGTTTGTATCTTTAGGGTAAATACCCAGTAGTGCAATTGCTGGGTCATAGGGTAGTTCTATTTTCAACATTTTGAGGAACCTCCATGCTGTTTTCCAGAGTGGTTGCACCAGCTTGCATTCCCACCAACAGTGGAGGAGGGTTCCCCTTTCTCCACATCCTCGCCAGCATCTGTCATTTCCTGACTTGTTAATTTTAGCCATTCTGACTGGTGTGAGGTGATATCTCATTGTGGTTTTGATTTGTATTTCCCTGATGCCGAGTGACGTGGAGCACTTTTTCATGTGTCTGTTGGCCATCTGGATGTCTTCTTTGCAGAAATGTCTGTTCATGTCCTCTGCCCATTTCTTGATTGGATTGTTTGTTCTTTGGGTGTTGAGTTTGCTAAGTTCCTTATAGATTTTGGATACTAGCCCTTTATCTGATATGTCGTTTGCAAATATCTTCTCCCATTCTGTCAGCTGTCTTTTGGTTTTGTTAACTGTTTCCTTTGCTGTGCAAAAGCTTTTGATCTTGATGAAATCCCAATAGTTCATTTTCGCCCTTGCTTCCCTTGCCTTTGCCGTTGTTCCTAGGAAGATGTTGCTGCGGCTGAGGTCGAAGAGGTTGCTGCCTGCATTCTCCTCAAGGATTTTGATGGATTCCTTTCTCACATTGAGGTCCTTCATCCATTTGGAGTCTATTTTCGTGTGTGGTGTAAGGAAGTGGTCCAATTTCATTTTTCTGCATGTGGCTGTCCAATTTTCCCAGCACCATTTATTGAAGAGGCTGTCTTTTTTCCATTGGACATTCTTTCCTGCTTTGTCAAAGATGAGTTGACCATAGAGTTGAGGGTCGATTTCTGGGCTCTCTATTCTGTTCCACTGGTCTATGTGTCTGTTTTTGTGCCAGTACCATGCTGTCTTGATGATGACAGCTTTGTAATAGAGCTTGAAGTCCGGAATTGTGATGCCACCAACTTTGACTTTGTTCTTCAATATTCCTTTGGCTATTCGAGGTCTTTTCTGGTTCCATATAAATTTTAGGATTATTTGTTCCATTTCTTTGAAAAAAATGGATGGTATTTTGATAGGGATTGCATTAAATGTGTAGATTGCTTTAGGTAGCATAGACATTTTCACAATATTTATTCTTCCAATCCAGGAGCATGGAACATTTTTCCATTTTTTTGTGTCTTCCTCAATTTCTTTCATGAGTACTTTATAATTTTCTGTGTATAGATTCTTCGTCTCTTTGGTTAGGTTTATTCCTAGGTATCTTATAGTTTTGGGTACAATTGTAAATGGGATTGACTCCTTAATTTCTCTTTCTTCAGTCTTGTTGTTGGTGTACAGAAATGCAACTGATTTCTGTGCATTGATTTTATATCCTGACACTTTACTGAATTCCTGTACAAGTTCTAGCAGTTTTGGAGTGGAGTCTTTTGGGTTTTCCACATATAGTATCATATCATCTGCGAAGAGTGATAGTTTGACTTCTTCTTTACCAATTTGGATGCCTTTAATTTCTTTTTGTTGTCTGATTGCTGAGGCTAGGACTTCTAGTACTATGTTGAATAGCAGTGGTGATAATGGACATCCCTGCCGTGTTCCTGACCTTAACGGAAAAGCTTTCAGTTTTTCTCCATTGAGAATGATATTTGCGGTGGGTTTTTCATAGATGGCTTTGATAATATTGAGGTATGTGCCCTCTATCCCCACACTTTGAAGAGTTTTGATCAGGAAGGGATGCTGTACTTTGTCAAATGCTTTTTCAGCATCTATTGAGAGTATCATATGGTTCTTGTTCTTTCTTTTATTAATGTGTTCTATCACATTGATTGATTTGCGGATGTTGAACCAACCCTGCAGCCCTGGAATAAATCCCACTTGATCGTGGTGAATAATCCTTTTAATGTACTGTTGAATCCTATTGGCTAGTATTTTGGTGAGAATTTTTGCGTCTGTGTTCATCAAGGATATTGGTCTGTAGTTCTCTTTTTTGGTGGGATCCTTGTCTGGTTTTGGGATCAAGGTGATGCTGGCCTCATAAAATGAGTTTGGAAGTTTTCCTTCCGTTTCTATTTTTTGGAACAGTTTCAGGAGAATAGGAATGAGTTCTTCTTTAAATGTTTGGTAGAATTCCCCTGGGAAGCCGTCTGGCCCTGGGCTTTTGTTTGTTTGGAGATTTTTGATGACTGTTTCAATCTCCTTACTGGTTATGGGCCTGTTCAGGTTTTCGATTTCTTCCTGGTTCAGTTGTGGTAGTTTATATGTCTCTAGGAATGCATCCATTTCTTCCAGATTGTCCAATTTGTTGGCGTAGAGTTGCTCATAGTATGTTCTTATAATTGTCTGTATTTCTTTGGTGTTAGTTGTGATCTCTCCTCTTTCATTCATGATTTTATTGATTTGGGTCCTTTCTCTTTTCTTTTTGATGAGTCTGGCCAGGGGTTTATCAATCTTATTGATTCTTTCAAAGAACCAGCTCCTAGTTTCATTGATTTTTTCTATTGTTTTTTTGGTTTCTATTTCATTGATTTCTGCTCTGATCTTTGTGATTTCTCTTCTCCTGCTGGGTTTAGGGTTTCTTTCTTGTTCTTTCTCCAGCTCCTTTACGTGTAGGGTTAGGTTGTGTACTTGAGACCTTTCTTGTTTCTTGAGAAAGGCTTGTACCGCTATATATTTTCCTCTCAGGACTGCCTTTGCTGTGTCCCACAGATTTTGAACTGTTGTGTTTTCATTATCATTTGTTTCCATGAATTTTTTCAATTCTTCTTTAATTTCCTGGTTAACCCATTCATTCTTTAGAAGGATGCTGTTTAGTCTCCATGTATTTGGGTTCTTTCCAGCTTTCGTCTTGTGATTGAGTTCTAGCTTCAGAGCATTGTGGTCTGAAAATATGCAGGGAATAATTCTAATCTTTTGATACCGGTTGAGGCCTGATTTGTGACCCAGGATGTGATCTATTCTGGAGAAGGTTCCATGTGCACTAGAGAAGAATGTGTATTCTGTTGCTTTGGGATGAAATGTTCTGAATATATCTGTGATGTCCATCTGGTCCAGTGTGTCATTTAAGGCCTTTATTTCCTTGTTGATCTTTTGCTTGGATGATCTGTCCATTTCAGTGAGGGGAGTGTTAAAGTCCCCTACTATTATTGTATTATTATTGATGTGTTTCTTTGATTTTGTTATTAATTGGTTGATATAGTTGGCTGCTCCCACGTTAGGGGCATAGATATTTAAAATTGTTAGATCTTCTTGTTGGACAGACCCTTTGAGTAGGATATAGTGTCCTTCCTCATCTCTTATTATAGTCTTTGGCTTAAAATCTAATTGATCTGATATAAGGATTGCCACCCCAGCTTTCTTCTGATGCCCATTAGCATGGTAAATTGTTTTCCACCCCCTCACTTTCAATCTGGAGGTGTCTTCGCATCTAAAATGAGTTTCTTGTAGGCAACATACTGATGGGTTTTGTTTTTTTATCCATTCTGATACCCTGTGTCTTTTGATTGGAGCATTTAGCCCATTAACATTCAGGGTAACTATTGAGAGATATGAATTTAGTGCCATTAGTAGCCTGTAAGGTGACTGTTACTGTATATTGTCTCTGCACCTTTCTGATCTACTACTTTTAGGCTCTCTCTTCCCTTAGAGGACCCCTTTCAATATTTCCTGGAGAGCTGGTTTGGTGTTTGCAAATTCTTTCAGTTTTTGTTTGTCCTGGAAGCTTTTGATCTCTCCTTCTATTTTCAATGATAGCCTAGCTGGATAGAGTATTCTTGGCTGCATGTTTTTCTCGTTGAGTGCTCTGAATATATCATGCCAGCTCTTTCTGGCCTGCCAGGTCTCTGTGGATAAGTCTGCCGCCAATCTAATATTTTTACCATTGTATGTTACTGATTTCTTTTCTCGGGCTGCTTTCAGGATTTTCTCTTTGTCACTAAGACTTGTAAATTTTACTATTAGGTGACGGGGTGTGGACCTATTCTTGTTGACTTTGAGGGGGGTTCTCTGCATCTCCTGGATTTTAATGCTTGTTCCCTTTGCCATATTAGGGAAATTCTCTCCAATGATTCTCTCCAATAGACCCTCTGCTCCCCTCTCTGTTTCTTCTTCTTCTGGAATCCCAATTATTCTAATGTTGTTTCGTCTTATGGTGTCACTTATCTCTCGAATTCTCTCCTCATGGTCCAGTAGCTGTTTGTCCCTCTTTTGCTCGGCTTCCTTATTCTCTGTCATTTGGTCTTCTATATCACTAATTCTTTCTTCTGCCTCATTGATCCTAGCAGTGAGAGCCTCCATTTTTGATTGCACCTCATTAATAGCTTTTTTGATTTCAACTTGGTTAGATTTTAGTTCTTTAATTTCTCCAGAAAGGGCTTTAATATCTCCAGAGAGGGTTTCTCTAATATCTTCCATGCCTTTTTCGAGCCCGGCTAGAATGTTCAGAATCGTCATTCTGAACTCTTGATCTGACATAGTACCAATGTCTGTGTTGATTAGGTCCCTAGCCTTCGGTACTGTCTCTTGTTCTTTTGTTTGTGGTGATTTTTTCCGCCTTGTCATTTTGTCCAGATAAGAGGATATGAAGGATCAAATAAACTACTAAAAGGGTGGCAAAGACCCCGGAAAAATGCGCTGTAACCAAATCAGAAGAGACCCCAAATTGTGGGGGGGGGGGGGGGAAGGGGATAAAAAACAGGTTCTGAAAAAAAAGAAAAAAAAAAAAAAAAAAGAAAAAAAATTAAAAAATAAAACAAATAAAAAAATATAAAAAAGAAAGAAAAAATATACATATTTAGATGAACTAGTCAAAAAACGTTAAAAAAGAAAAGGGTAAAAGTTTTTAAAAAAATTTAGCAGAAGAAGAAAAAAGAAAAAAGAAAAAAAAATTGAAAAAAGAAAAAAAAATAAAAAATTGAAAAAAGAAAAAAAATTGAAGTAGCCGCAAGACTAAAGAATCATGGGGAGAAAGCCATGAGTTCCGTGCTTTGCTTTCTCCTCCTCTGGAATTGCTCTGCTGTCTTAGGAATTGAATCTGCTTTCTCCTTGATAGATGAACTTCGTCCTGGCTGGATATTTTGTTGATCTTCTGGGGGAGGGACCTGTTGTAGTGACTCTCAAGTGTCTTTGCCCGAGGCGGGATTGCACCGCCCTTACCGGCGGCCGGACTAAGTAATCGGCTCGGGTTCGCTTTTGGGAGCTTCTGTTCCCTGAACGCTTTCCGTAGAGTTCCGGAGGACGGGAATGAAAATGGCGGCCTCCCAGTCTCCGGCCCGGAGGAGCCGAGAGCCTGGGGCCCCACTCCTCAGTGCGCCCCCAGAGGACAGCACCCAATCACTCCCGTATCCCCAGCCTCTAGCCACGCTCCGAGCTCACCCAGCCCGCGACCAGTTCAAGGTAACCCCGAGCTGAGAGTTCAGCCCTCGGCTCTGTCTTTGCAGCCGGTTTCTCCGTTCTAATACCTGCGAGCTCTCCGACACTCCGACACCCCCGATCCTTCTGTGACCTTGCGGGGCCTGGGGCCACGCTGGCCCCGCGTGGGCTTCACCCCGGTTTAGCCCCTGGAGCAATGTCCCTCAGTGGAACAGACTTTTAAAAGTCCTGATTTTGTGCTCCGTTCCTCCGCCGCTTGCCGGGAGCCGGCCCCTCCCCCCGCGGTCTATCTTCCCGTCGTTTTAGATTCACTTCTCCGCCAGTCCTACCTTTCAGAAAGTGGTTGATTTTCTGTTTCTAGAGTTGCTGTTCTTCTCTTCGCTCTCCCGTTGGATTTGTAGGTGTTTGCTATGTTTAGATAAGCTATCGAGCTGATCTCCTGTTACCTGATGTAGTCTCAGGCTGCTACTTCTCCGCCATCTTGACTCCTCCTTCGGAAATCACAGTGTAGTTGTAAAGCTTAAGTGAGAAAGGAAGACTGAGCACAATACTTGGCCTGTTAATTCAATTGATATTAGCTACTGTTACTAATGAGCATAGAACCAGTTCAAAGATAATTCTTGCTTATTTTATTAGGTCCATCTCACATCATTGTCAGCACACATCTGACTCCCAAATTTGCAGGGGCTCCCTTCTGTAAGCAGCACAAAGTTCTAATTCTTCAGTGAACTTTCTGCTACAATCTTGCACCTTTTTTTTTTTCCCCCCTGTCCTTAACAGGCTCTTCCCCAACATGATGCTTCAGTCTGGCACCTCACACAAGCCCCTGTGCCTTTGCCCATGTCATTTCTCTTGTTTATCCTTCAGATCTAGTTTGGGTGTCACCTTCTCATAAAGTCTGCTTGGTACGCTCTGTTCTGCAGTAATGCCCTTTCTCTTCTGAGCTTCAAGAATACCCATCTCAGCTAATATTACTTTGTGTATTAATTCTTACAGTATTTTCTCAATGTTTGCTTATAAATGCATAGGAGAGATAAGCCTGTAGGCATCAAATACTACATTTTAATGAAGCTGATTAAGCTTGATTATCGACATAAGCACTTTGAGGTAGGGATATTTTAATATGTCTAAGTATAAGAACAATTTCTTATGATCCTGTTTTATATACAAAAGGGAGCTCAGACTTTTAATTCATCCCTGCAGCTTGAGACATTTCTGAGCCCTGTTCCATCTTCTAAGTGGAGTCAGGGATGGAGTAGGGCCCAAGAATTATCTTTTCTGCCCCTTAATTTATATAAAGAAAAAAAATCAATGACATCAAAATAACATGGCTTTGTGAGAGCAGGTTTGTAAAAATGACAGGTGCCTTTCAGAAAGTGTTGGCATCCTGGTTGACTCCTTAGTTGCCATCTGTTTTCTAATTCCCTATAGAAGATTAATTTCAGAGCGCCCTGTGTGTTGAGGCTCAACTAGGAGTCCTGAAACTATTAATGCTCAATAAATGTTGACTGAAAAAAATACATGGTCTTAGATAAAGGAGTACCTTTCAACTCCTTAATTAAGAATATCTGTATCCACATAGCTATTCTTTATCTGTATCTACCTACCTACCCCTACTATTTGTTTATTTATCTACATAGATAAGCAGATACATAGATCTCCATAGTGACAGAATCATTAGGATTAACTTGTAAGAATACTCTTGAGTCAGTGTGATTGCAGTACCCTGTATATAGTTAGAAGAAATTCAGCTTGGAATTATAATGTGTGAAAACTGAGAAGTAAGCAATAAAAAATCTTTTTAAAAATATGACATTACAAAAAAGAAGGCCAAGTGACCATTACAGCAGGGGAGATTGATGATTCTTTCCACAGCTTAAATCTTTGTCGATTAGTACATCTGTTTTCCTCCTAGAGATATGTTTGTTAGCACTAAATCATGGATCCATCCATACAGACAGGATATATATGTACATATCCTAGAACTGCTGGGCATTCGGGTTCTATGCTTGTCTCTAAGAATAATGGCTAAGATAGGTAGGGGGCCATCAGTCATCTTGAGGCAGCGGGTGCCCTCTCTCAGTCTGATAATGGCTCCTGCCTCTTTGGTAGACTAGTTAGTTACTGGTGGCTTTTATGAGAGTTTATTATTGCCTTCCCCCTTTAACAGACCCGTCTGTCACTGTGCTGCACCTCTTACTTTAATTAGACTGAACACAGAGAATGCTAGAGCAAGGGACAATTAAGGGAAATTATGTGTTAAACACAGAGTCCTTAGGTTATGGACCTTAGACCACCACAGCCAGGAGGCCTGATAAATGAACATGCATAGACACTCTGGTCAAAGTTCTTCCTCACAGTTTTGGGGAAAGAAATGCCAAAAGCAAGAAGGATTCGAGCAAACCTCCCCCACTTTCTTGCCCTGATGGTCCTGCTGGTTCTGATGGTTTCGGTCTTAGAACTCAGGTTCTTTGCTAAGGACACATGGACTATTATTGTTGGGTACAACCATCAGATCATCTCTCTTCTCGACCAGAGTGTTCCACCCTGAACTGAAATGACCTGTGGACTCATCCTCAAATTACCATCTTCCAAATGGAGCTAATGTGCCCTTGTGGAGGCTGTAGGTGGAAGTCAATTGATGAGGCATGTCACACAAAGAGACTAGATAGCCATTTCATGGGCTTCTAGACTAGGTGGAGTGGGGCAGGTTTGACATGTTAGTGGTGAGATCATAGTGGTATTCGCCATTTTGTCCTGAGTCGCAGAGCATCTTTATTAAATATATCAAACTCAATGTAAATATCTTCTTAAATTCACTGGTCCATCCACCTGGACCCACTTGGGTCCAGGCCAAAGAGAGACAGGCCACCAGCTATGTGTGCTTCTTTCAGGCTGAGGCCTGGGCTTTGGCCTGGCTTCCATTGTACCTGCTGCAGAGGGAGGTCTGGAGGCTCCAGCACCCAGGGCTGTCTCAACCATACCTAGGAGGCTATAGTTTCCCATACTGCTTCAGTCTGAGGTCAGGTATCATGCCTTAGGCCATAAGATCTGGATATTCCTACAGCAGCCTGGAAGGACTAAGCACTAGGAGATAAATAACAGAGATAAAGGAAACTTGATGCTCTCTGTTGTCGATTTTTGACCAGGTCTACTGGTAACAGCTGCAGAGCTTAGGAAGTCTACTAAAACCATATGTCCAAATATGTAAAAGTTAGATAGCAGATTAACCAGTTGTAAAATGAAGATAAGTTATAGCACACCTATTTTACGCCACTCACAAAAATTCACTTGAAATGGATTAAAGATTTAAATGTAAGACCTGAAACTTGTTGATGTCAGTTTGGTAATGATTTTTTGGATATGACACCTTAAGGCACAAGAAACAAAATAAAAAGCAAGTGGGATTACATGATACTAAAAGATTTCTGCCTGACAAACCATCAACAAGGTGAAAAGACAACCTATGGAATGGGAATAAAAAAATGTTCACAAACCCCATATCTGGTAACATGGTTAAAACCAAAATATGTAAAGAAGTCATACAACTTAACACTATAACAACAAATAATCCAATTAAAATATGCTAAATATGATTTTTCCCCCAAAAGATAAATAATATATGAATGGCCAATAGGAACATAAAAAAAGTATTTAACATCACTAGTCATTAGTAAAATTCAAATCAAAAGCACCATGAGATATCTCCTCATGCCTGTTAGAATGGCCATGATCAAAAAGATAAGAGATAATAAACTTTGGCTAAGATATGTAGAAAGGGAACCCTCATATACTCTCAGTGGAATTGTAAACTGGTATGGATACAATGAAAAACCGTATGGAAGATCCTCAAAAAATTGAATGTAAAACTATCATATGATCCAGGTAATTCCACTTCTGGGTATACATGTAAAGAAAATGAAAACAATAACTCAAACATATGTGTACCCTCATGTTCATAGTAGCATTATTTATAGCATTTGAGACACAGAAACAAGCTAAGGGCCCATCCATGGATGAATGGACAAAGATGTTGTGATATCTATGTACACAATGGAATATTATTCAGCCATTAAAAATGAGGAAGTCCTATCATTTCTTACAACATGGATGGAACTCGAGGACATCATGCTAAGTGAAATAAGACAAAGACAAATACTGTATGATCTCACATATAGACTCTAAAAAAAACAAAAACAAATTCAGATCAGATTTGTGTGGTGGGAGATGAGGAAAGAGAATTGGAGGAAGGTGGGCAAAAGGTACAAACTTGCAGTTATAAATAAGTGCTAGGTATATAATGTACTGCATAATGCCTGTAACTCTAAGAGGTCTTATCACAAGGAAAATAATTGTTTTTCTTTTTCTTGTTTCTAAGTAAGATGATGTATGAAAACTAAATGTAGAGCAGCAATCATTTCACTGTATCTACAGGTCAAACCATTGTGCTGTACACCTTAAACTTACACAGTGATATATGTCAGCTATATCTCAAAAAAACTGGAAAAAAATACATCTCCTGCCTTTATAGGCATACGTTTATGATGACAAGATTGAAAAAAATGAGCCAAGCTAATTACTTATGTGAATTAATACTGATAAATTATCAAAATGTTGAATATAAGAACCATGACACATACCTTGGTATTTTGTTGAAGGACTAGTGATGTTTAGTGGAGTATTAAGAGTCATGACATATACGTAATTTATGAATTCTTATTTTTACCTTATTTCAGAAAAACCTAATTACTGTAATCAAGATTGGCATATAAGTTGGGTTGAACAGATTCTAGTGCTTTAAAGGATTAAAAAATATACATAATTGTATACAACTTGAATGTATTTTATCAAAAAGTAAATGAAATATAAAATTATTTTTCAGTTGTCTTAAAAAACTTGTTTTCTTTGATAAGTCAAGCAGAGAGAGTCAATTATATGGTTTCACTTACTTGTGGAGCATAAGGAATAACATCGAGGACATTAGGAGAAGAAGAGGATAAGTGAGTTGGGGGAAATCGGAAGGGGAGATGAACCACGAGAGACTGTGGACTCTGAGAAACAAACTGAGGGTTTTGGAGGGGAAGGTGGTGGGGGGTTGGATGAGCCTGGTGGTGGGTATTAAGGAGGGCACGTATTGCATGGAGTACTGGGTGTGATGCATAAACAATAAATCTCGGAGTACTGAAAAAATAAAGTTAAAAAAAACCTTGTTTTCTTTGAAATAAATAATATAAATTTGTATTTTTCTGTTAAAATTAAAAGCAAAATGCAAATTGATGTCAAATAAATGTACTTAAGTCTTAAAATACTTAGTTAAAAATTGATTAAAATTTCTAATTTTTATTTATTTTATTATTATTAATATTATGCTCAATTAGCCAGCATATAGTACATCATTAGTTTTTGATGTAGTGTTCAACGATTCATTAGTTGCATATAACACCCAGTGCTCATCATAACATGTGCTCTCCTTAATACCCATCACCCGGCTACCCCATCCCTCCACCCCCCCCTTCTGTAAACTGAGGGTAACTATTTTCAATGGGAGGGTTCATACTTTATCTAGTTGCCAATGTAAACAATCAGCTATATATTTCATATTTGTTATATTCAGCTCTACATATAGTTTGCACAAATTTAAAAGTAATATTGATCACTACAGCAAAATCTCTTTTAACTATCATGTGCTTCTCTTAGAAGTACTGCATTAACTTTGGGGTACTTAAGAATGTTGAATAGCACATTGGGGAGGGTAAGTGCTATCGTGAGTGCTGTGAAGTGTGTAAACCTGGCGATTCACAGACCTGTACCCCTGGGGATAAAAATACATTATATGTTTATTAAAAAAAAATTTGGAAGGGGAGGAGAACCATAAGAGACTATGGACTCTGAAAAACAACCTGAGGGTTTTGAAGGGTCAGGGGTGGGAGGTTGGGGGAACAGGTGGTGGGTAATGGGGAGGGCACGTTTTGCATGAAGCACTGGGTGTTGTGCAAAAAGAATGAATACTGTTACGCTGAAAAAATAAATAAAATGGGGAAAAAAAAAAAGAATGTTGAATAGCTACTAATGAACATGGATGCTTAGCATGTCCAGGAAACAATACTTTGTCATGCAAGTGTCCATTCCACCCTAGCTGTCTGAAAAGAATGGTTCCTTACATTCTCTGACCTAAGGGTGTCCACTGGTCACATCATGTCATACTCTGTATTGTATCCATCTTTGCATCAGCAGTGGCCCACCATGGGCTTCTGCATAAGGCTGATACACAGGGTAAGAGGGGCAGGAAAGTATTTCCTTGGGGTCTGTGTAGTGTTACCTACTAGAGCAACTACTAGGGGTCCAGGGTTGCTCCGTGCCAGGGATGAGTGACAGAGGTGCCCATGTGTTTTATAATAAATTGTTTTTGTGTGTGTGAGTCCTTATGCTTGGCAAGCCCTTTAACAAAAAATAGCACTCGAGGCCAGGGGCCTCTCTTACCTTGACCAAAGACAAGGGAAGAGACTGAGTCCACAGGTTCCTTCCCTCTTTCCCAGTACTGGACTATTCTGCTGAATAGTAGTTACACGTGAATTCTCAGCAAGTGGCTAATTATGTGTTCATTATTGTACATCTCCCTTAGATGTGCCTGATACCCCCTCATCTAAAAACTCCTTGGTTGTCCCCCTCCAAAGTACTACTGTACAATCTTTCATTAGGGTGGAAAGTGCACTTGTCTGGAAATAGAGAGTTGGGTCTTTGAACTGATCATTGTATCCATAGCAGCATTTTCCCCTCTACTTGCAGAGGTATGTGGTGCCTCGATTTTCTGAATCTTTGGTGGAGTCTACTGTGGATTAATTTGCTTTTCCATTTTTCCTACTGTCAGCTTATTTTACATTTGCATATCCATTAATTCAGTCGCTACTCATTCTTTTGCTTTCCAACTTTCAAAAGCTTGTTCCTACCACCTCTTATATTATTCTCTTTATCCTTTGGGTCTATGTCTATGTTGTAAAAACCCCTTTACTATCACTTTCAGTGAAGTTTCCGAACATAGTAGAAATAGTTGTATGTATTCAATCTGCCATCATTCATGACAGTGTTGTTTATCATAGTTACAAGTTAGGGGGCGCCTGGTGGCTCAGTTGGTTAAGCAACTGCCTTCGGCTCAGGTCATGATCCTGGAGTCATAGTTACAAGTTAGGAAAATCCTATGTGTCCTCAATAGAAGTGGAATTAATGATTACTAGTTCCATATTCATTTATTCACTCAACAAATGTTTTCTGAATCTCTATTATGCCTCTACTATGTCAAGTGTTGTACAATATTATATAACTTTAATGCATTGAAAGTTTTGCTTACAAAACTTCCCAAGCGACAGAAATACTCATGAAGTCACTATAAAATGAATTTAAGAAGCAGAATAAAGCATATATACAGCTTATGGCTTAAGCTGTGAAAAACTATGTAACATGTAACTTCACTAAAAATTAAAAGATTCTTAAGGCTCTTATAGCACTCTTAAATTTTTTTCTAAAATATGCTATCCAAGTAATATGCAGTGGTGAATGAGAGTGCTAGAGGTGATTTCTTTCAATGAGAATGAAATGAGTAATACTAAATAAACAACTTGTTAACAAAATTCTAGAATTTCATCCTAATAATTTTCTCCTTTTCTGTACTATGGAGGGAGAAATGGGTCCCATAATGGCAGACCTAGTCTGACCCCACAGAACACGAATCTTCAAGTGGGAGAGACTTAGTGAACAGAACATAGACTTGGTGTTTGGAAGTATGAGGCTTAATCTCAATGCTGAGGTATCTTTAGAGCAGTGCTGTGGATTGGAAAGGCTATATGCTTTGGAGTTAGAGTTACGTGGTTTAAATGGCTCTGGGCTCTGGTAATTAATACTTGTATTACTTTGAGCAAAATAAACTGAGTATCAGTTTTGTTCTCTCTGTAACAGGAAGTATTGATCTCATTTCAAAATTTTGCCATAAAGATGGGCGAAATAAAGTATTTACCTTGTCTAGCATAGTCATGAAGCAAACAAGCTATATGCATTCAGGAAAAAACTATTAAAATACTAAGAGTGCTTGGGGCGCCTGGGTGGCTCAGTGGGTTAAAGCCTCTGCCTTCAGCTCGGGTCATGATCCCAGAGTGCTGGGATCGAGTCCCGCATCAGGCTCTCTGCTCAGCGGGGAGCCTGCTTCCTCCTCTCTCTCTGCCTGCCTCTCTGCCTACTTGAGATCTCTCTCTGTCAAATAAATAAAATCTTTAAAAAAAAATACTAAGAGTGCTTGTCTCTGGAAATTGAGGTTGTGAGTAATTTTTTTGTGTGATTTTTGGATGTCATTTACTTTTCACAGTTTTAATTTCTTAACCATACAAGGTGAATATTAATAATACTTTCATAGCAGTGTTATGAGAATTTGATACATAAAATTTTGAAAATAAAACATTAGGACACTTGACATGTCTTAAGAGCTCATGTATAAAGTGCTTGACATGTAAGAAGTGCTCAATACATGTTAGCCATCATGCGCTATTTTTATTTCTTTTATTCTTTTTGCTTTATTTTGCCAATTCTTGACAAGTAGTGTGCTTTATTTTCTTAATCAGAAAAAAAAATTAACGTCCCTGTTTTTAGAACAAAATGTCCATTCACTTGCATATTTCCAAATAGAAGCCAAATTAGGAAGATGAAAATGAAGCAGCATATCAGTGGCTCCACTTCCATCACACCCTGATGATCGTCACTGAGCATAATTATGTAGCCCCCACAGAAGCATCCAGAGTGTTAAGGAAGTAATAGAAAGACATAGAACAGTGATGGTCATTTCCAGTGGACTCACTTGTTCCGGAATACATCTTTGGGGTTTTAGCGGACAACCATCATCATGAAATGGAGCCTTTATAATTTTAACACGAAAGTCATCCCTTCAACTGGGTGCTGTCATACTTTTTACAATCAGTAGAAATTCATTTAATCTAGCTAATTAAATTCACCCAGAGTGAATTCTACTAATTAATGTCTCTGTATAAAGACATACCAGACCACACAGTGCTTTCCATCAAGCTCACAGATGGCTGCCCAGTTGTAGCTGTCACAGTTCTCATGTTGCTGGGGAGACAAGAAAAAGTAAACCTGTGATTCCCAGTCCAGGGTCTACAGATGTGATCTCGGGGGACCATGAATTCACTGTAAGAATTGAAATGTGCTTACTTTCTAGTTATTTGATAATATAAAAGTAATGAAAGATTCTGGATATTCTGGCTGATGACATTAAATGAGGCAAGTCGCACAGTTCAAGCATCCATATTTCTGTTTGTGTTACATCAGAGTTACATGGCTACCAAAGTGGCTAGTATTGATTTCACCCTTTCTGTTAGGTAAATATCAGAAACCACCCTCAGGCACTGCCTCTAAACAAAAATGTTGCTAATACTGTATTTATCTCCCACACTTTGGGATGCTGTACCAGCATTAGTTAATTCCAACATTATAAGGACTTATATTACTGTTGTCAAGTTCTGAAGCTCAGGAAGGTAAAGTCACTCTCCTAATATTACTAGTTAGTGATAGTACTGCGGTGTAAATCCATCACTTTGTTATTCCGAGACTGAGATATTCCCAATGTTGCCTGTCATGCTAGAGCTTAAAAAGTCGGATGAGGGGGGGCACCTGGGTGGCTCAGTGGGTTGAGCCCCTGCCTTCGGCTCAGGTCATGATCTCAGGGTCATAGGATCGAGTCCCGCATCGGGCTCTCTGCTCAGCAGGGGGCCTGCTTCCCTCTCTCTCTGCCTGCCTCTCTGCCTACTTGTGATCTCTCTGTCAAATAAATAAATAAAATCTTAAAAAAAAAAAGTCAGATGGGGGAAGGGCATTTGTACTGTGTTCACAAAATGCCAAGGTCCTATTTGTGTTGAAGCCCAAGATTCCAACAGTGGCTTTATACTAGGCTTAGGTGAATAAACAAGAACAATCCAATGATCAGCTTCAAGAAATAACTAATTAATTGATTAGTTGTCATTAGCAATCTCTTGGCCTTTGGGGCTTCTACTATGAAAGGAGGGATCTGTGGATACAGAGTTATTCACATATTCACATAGCTCTTAGATATATTTAGGAAAATATACTTTATAGGTTCTTTTTTTAAATTAATTTATTTATTTTTATTTGTTTATTTACAGCATAACAGTGTTCATTGTTTTGGCATCACACCCAGTGCTCCATGCAGTACGTGCCCTCCCTATTACCCACCACCTGTTTCCTCAACCTCCCACCCCCACCCCCACCCCCCGCCGCCCCTTCATAACCCTCTGGTTGTTTTTCAGAGTCCATAGTCTCTCATGGTTCATCTCCCCTTCCAGTTTCCCTCAACTCCCTCTCCTCTCCATCTCCCCATGTCCTCCATGTTATTTGTTATGCTCCACAAATAAGTGAGACCATATGATACTTGACTCTCTCTGCTTGACTTATTTCACTCAGCATAATATCTTCCAGTCCCGTCCATGTTGCTACAAAAGTTGGGTATTCGTCCTTTCTGATGGAGGCATAATACTCCATTGTGTATATGGACCACATCTTCCTTATCCATTCATCCGTTGAAGGGCATCTTGGTTCCTTCCACAGTTTGGCGACCGTAGCCATTGCTGCAATAAACATTGGGGTACAAATGGCCCTTCTTTTCACTACATCTGTATCTTTGGAGTAAATACCCAGCAGTGCAATTGCAGAGTCATAGGGAAGCTCTATTCTTAATTTCTTCAGGAATCTCCACACTGTTCTCCAAAGTGGCTGCACTAACTTGCATTCCCACCAACAGTGTAAGAGGGTTCCCCTTTCTCCACATCCTCTCCAACACACGTTGTTTCCTGTCTTGCTAATTTTGGCCATTCAAACTGGTGTTAGGTGGTATCTCAATGTTGTTTTAATTTGAATCTCCCTGATGGCTAGTGATGATGAACATTTTTTCATGTGTCTGATAGCCATTTGTATGTCTTCATTGGAGAAGTGTGTGTTCATATCTTCTGCCCATTTTTTGATATGATTATCTGTTTTGTGTGTGTTGAGTTTGAGAAGTTCTTTATAGATCCTGGATAGCAACCTTTTGTCTGTACTGTCGTTTGCAAATATCTTCTCCCATTCCGTGGGTTGCCTCTTTGTTTTGTTGACTGTTTCCTTTGCTGTGCAGAAGCTTTTGATCTTGAAGAAGTCCCAAAAGTTCATTTTCGCTTTTGTTTCCTTGGCCTTTGGAGACATATCTTGAAAGAAGTTGCTGTGGCTGATATCGAAGAGGTTACTGCCTATGTTCTCCTCTAGGATTCTGATAGATTCCTGTCTCACGTTGAGGTCTTGATATGAGGACGTGGAGATGCAACATGGGGCCTTAGAGGGATAGGAGAGGAATAAAAGAATTTAAAAAATCATATTGGTTAACAATACAAACTCCAATCCTGTATGTATATTGAAAGGTACTCTTAAAATGAAGATATTCAGAAAGGTCAAAAATAAAAGGATAGGGGCGCCTGGGTGGCTCAGTGGATTAAGCCGCTGCCTTCAGCTCAGGTCATGATCTCAGGGTCCTGGGATCGAGCCCCGCATCAGGCTCTCTGCTCTGCAGGAGCCTGCTTCCTCCTCTCTCTCTGCCTGCTCTCTGCCTGCCTCTCTGCCTACTTGTGATCTCTCTGTCAAATAAATAAATAAAATCTTTAAAAAAAAAAAAGGATGTTAAACTATATAGCAGACAGATGCAGGGAACAAAGAGCAAGGCTCATAATCTGGATACCCAGAAAGGTGAAATTTAAATGAAAAATTATTAAAAGAAGACCTCCATGAGTGAAGGTGAAGATTGGAAAATCTAAACGTCTTAAGACATAGATTGTCTTCAAGTTGATCTATTAAATCAGTGCAGTCACAATAAAAATTTGCATCTTATTTTTTGGTGGAAATTGACAACCTGATCTCAAAATTATTTGAAAATGCAAGCAACCTAGATTAACTTGGAAAAAAAATAGCTAAGAAAAAAAGAACGAACTTGAGCAATTAAGGTTACCTGCTTTCAAGATATATTCTAAAGCTAGAATAATCCAAATAGTATGGTTTTGGTGTATGGATATTCATGTTCTTAGTGCAAGAATGGAATCTAGAAAGTGATCCTAAAATATATAGGCAATTAATTTTGACAAAGATGTCAGTGAAATTTAATGGGGGAGAAGATCTCATTTTTCCACAAATGGCAATCAAATCATCTTGACTCCTACCTCACACCAGACAAAATTAACTTGATATGGATCATACATATAAGCATAACAATTGAAAGTATGATGCATCTAGAATTAAGCATAGAAGAGAATCTTTTAGAGAGCCCCTGAAAGCGTGAACCATAAAAGAAAGACAGATAAATTTAGTTTAATCACAATTTAGAATTTTAACTCTTCAAAGGACACCATAAAGAAAATGAAGAAGCAAAAACAAATTGGCAGAAAATATTTACATTATATGTGTCTGGTTGAGGAATACTCAGATGGTTACTACAAATATGGCAAAATTTAAGATTTAATTACAGTACATGTTTTATTATGTTTTTATATTACTGCACATAGCATTCTTTCAAATTTGTAATTTGAAATAAGTAAAATATATATTTGATAATGTAAATATATTAAAGCAATAATAATACAAACCTACTAAATATACAACATAGTGAGATATATAACATTATAATGTATACTGTACCATATGCATTTTTTAAAGGACGATCCTCTCTGCTGTCATTGGGATTCTGGCCTCATGGAATTCATTCCTTAATGAGTGATATTCTTTCTGTTTCTAGAAATCTCTTTAACAGCTTTTACTAAAACTTTTTCTTGTCTGATGCCTTTCTTACTGTAAGCAATTACTTGTTCCTAGATAATTTTTTCTTTTTTTTTTTTTAAAGATTTTATTTATTTATTTGACAGAGAGAGAGATCACAAGTAGGCAGAGAGGCAGGCAGAGAGAGAGGAGGAAGCAGGCTCTCTGCAGAGCAGAGAGCCCGATGCGGGGCTTGATCTCAGGACCCTGAGATCATGACCTGAGCCGAAGGCAGCGGCTTAATCCACTGAGCCACCCAGGCGCCCCTAGATAATTTTTTCAAAGTCTCATAAATTACCTCATTTCTCCTTTTCTTGAAAAAAACATGGTTCTCAACATGGCATTATTTTCTCATTGATTAATTCATTCATTTAACAAATAAATGTTAGTTCTTGCACTAATTTTCCATGTTAACACAAACAAGTGTTTGTTTTCATTCTAAATCTCAGCTTTCACATTGGAAAAATATGTGCTTATGTCTTACGATATCTATAAAATTCATTCAGCTTTCAAATTCTATCGAAGAGTGATTCAGTCATTTATTTCTATGTGACATGCATTATTTTTATTCCTGTTCTGTACTCTATCACACTCAGACCATCACATCAACAAACAACTTCTTTTAGTTCTCTCTTATTTGGAGCAAAACAGACTTCACTTCAGCCATCGTTTCCCAATGGGTTACTGAAAAAGGATTCCATAATCAAATATGTTGGGGAAACACTACACGGTGGGAAGCATTGACTTTTAACTACTCACCTCATTAGAGAGAGTGAATTAGATTAACATGCTCTTTTTTCTTTTTTTTTTTTTTTGCCTAATTGCTAGGTCTGAGAATTGAGCTTTCATAATAAAATAATTATAAAATAAGCTTTTCATCAGAGAAATTTATAAATCATTTTTTTGGAGGGCTGTATACGTAGATTTCAACTAAATACTCATCTCCCATTTGTATAGTCTACAGTCTGCTGTACTGTGTTCTGGGGTATCATAGATGTTTCTACTTCAGGATGACACATGAGGCAAAACAGATGAGGTTGTTCATAGCCAACAGCAACCATCCCAGGATAGGCAACAAATCCAGAAGCTGAGGAGATCAATATCTAAACTTTCCAGTAACTCATTCACAGCACACCATTTGGAAAAGCTCAGATATATTTTCTGCTCTCAGGGAATGAAGAACATATTTGTCGTTTGGACAGCAGACTTTTCAACATATCTGTCAAAAGAAAATTTATCCACCCAGGAACTCTCACCCACTAACTCTCAGGTTAGTGGTCTCTTGAAGCAAAGGTTTCACTCTTAGTTATCAGAGCTTCCGGGAAATAGGACATTAAATGCAGAAATAAAACATCGTTGTAGAGATTCATGGCTCTGTCATCTAACTACATGAATTGGGATTAGTTTATCTCAAATAAGTTACTTACACAAGTTACTTATATATGGCTAATCACAAAATGATTTTAATAGTCTGTGGTATTTGTAAACACTAACAAGCTCTAGCAGCTACTGAATCAGAGTTGAGTTAGTAATCTCGACCTGTCAGACAAATGTCTTAATGTTGTACAGTTATGAAAATGATAAAATGTTGCCCATTTAGAGTTAGCATTGGAATTGTAGAACTGGTTAGGTAATTGTGCACAAATGTCACAGGTTGAGTTCTCCAGAAAGAGATTTAGACTTGAAATGTAGTGGATTTTTTTTTTTTTTTTTTTTAAGGAGTGCCCTTGAGATCAAACCTGTAAAAGTGGATAAGGATGCATAATTGAACAGGGAGAAAAGTTGAATTGTTATGCTGGCCCAGAGATTTCCTCGGTTGACCCAGCATAGAACTCTGGACCTAGAATGATACTCCAGTTTTGTCAGGTGTTGGGCACAGATGGCCAGGCCTTCATACTAACAGCAAATAGTTACTCGATATGGGTCTTTGGGTGACCAGGAAGGTTTGACCTTGGGCCAGGCAGCTCTGTGCAGCTCAGATCATTCCTGACGGAGCCAACAGTTCATGTCTGCTGAGAGTATTCCCAGCAGCTAGAACAAAAAGTTCTTTTTTAAAGGGGAATCTGCACAGCATATGTAAGTGCTACAGAAACTGTAAAAGGGACTGAGTACGTTCAATCAACAAGGCTAAGGCAAGTGTCTCCAAGGTGCTTTCTTGCCTTTGATCTTTTCTCCCAATCATCTTCCAATTCTTTTATCATTAGGATTCCATAGCATTCTTCTTAGGTGTACATTTCTTAAAAATTTCAGTGATCCCATAGCTCTGAGAATAAATTTGAAACCTTTGAATATAGTCCATAAAGACTTTCTTGAGCTATTTCTTCCATAAGCCATTGAGCTCTTTTTCTTGCCCTTATAATTTCCTTCTTAGACTCAAGGTGTTTTGAATTGCTTAAAACCCCACAAACAAATCATGATCTCTCTCCTCTGTAAGTACTTGCACATGCTGTTTTCTCTGACTGAGGCACTCTTTCAGCCTTTCATCATGGTACTTTGTACTTACTCCAACCAGGTCAGTGAAGCCTGGTATTGCCTCATGTCCCATGGTCCCTGTTCCCTCTGTAAATTTCATTTTGTCCAAGAAGTCTTCTTTGGCCTTGTTTCTATCCTTTGCTTAGTTGACACTTATACTTAATCTGTGAAGTAATGTAGTTACATTGTAATTTACTGTTTACTTGACCCCTCCTTCCTACTTCCACCTAAACTCTGGCAATGAGCAATTGGAAGGAAGTCCAGAACACTATCTTATTATGGAATCTTCGGCAGCTAACCCAGTGCCTGGCGTAGAATATACATTCAGTAATTATTTGACGAAAATTGTGTAACTGGAAGGTATCTGTCTCTTCGGTGACGCATGCCAGATTGTCTTTTAGAGAATTTGGTATATTTGGAAAAAGGAAAAAGTATAAAGCTACCAGGCTTTCTGTTCTTTGACAATGTTCTACTTTTATTAGCTTCCTGTGGTCATCTCTGGGCCTGTAATTTGGAGTTTGGAGTCAGCTTACCATCTGCAACCCTTATAGATTGTTGAAGCCCAGTGTTTCCTCACTCCTCATGATCCTTGTTTTCCTCCCTGTCTTCCAACCCATTTAATCTGGGGAAAATGTCCATCATTATATCTCTTTCACCTGAATTCCCTATTTGGTTCTATATGTCTAAAATATACTTCTGACTTATATTTAAGAACAATGGTGACGGGGCGCCTGGGTGGCTCAGTGGTTTAAGCCTCTGCCTTCGGCTCAGGTCATGATCTCAGGGTCCTGGGATCGAGCCCCACATCGGGCTCTCTGCTCGGTGGGGAGCCTGTTTCTCCCTCTCTCTCTGCCTGCCTCTCTGCCTACTTGTGACCTCTCTCTGTGTCAAATAAATAAATAAAATATTAAAAAAAAAGAACAACGGTGACCACAAATTGAGCATTAACTATGCAGTAAGAGTTTTGTAGAAATTCATTCTACATTTTTTGAACTCTTACAGCAACTAGTGAGGTTAGTATTACTATCAGCATTGAACGTGTGAGTAAACGAGGAGTTAAATGACAGTGCCAGGGTCACAGAACTAGTAAGTTGTAAAGTTGCTTTGAATTTCTCTGGTCTCTTCACTACACTCAAACTAAAATACAAAGAATGAATTTGAATGACCATGGGGTTACCAAGAATGAATTCTTCCTGCTCTCAAGAGGTTTACAAAGTGGTTTAAATCATAGTGAAATGGTTATGAGTTCGTATGTGAATTTCTTTCCCTGTTTTTATACTTGCTATGCCTTTGAGCAAGATGGTTGCCTTTCCACTATAGAAAGAAGTAAAAAGAGCTATGGCCTAGGATTATTAAAAAGAATAAAACATACATTTCATGCCAGGTAGCTAGTATAGAGTACATAGCATAGCTCTAATTCTCAACAGATACAATTTTCTTATTATGGAAATTATTTGGAGAGAATTTGTTTGTTTTATTTTTTATTTTAATGTTTAAATATTTTTTATTTTTTTTATAAACATATAATGTATTATTAGCCCCAGGGATACAGGTCTGTGAATCGCCAGGTTTACACATTTCACAGCACTCAGCATAACACATACCCTCCTAATATCCATAACCCCCCCACGTCTCCTGAATTTGTTTTTAACAGCCCCCTCTATAAATAGTGGTATAGTCAAATGGGTTGAAACTCAAAACAAGGGTTGAAAACTTACTGTTTATGAGAATTAGGCAGATAAGGTAAATGTGTGAAGCTGGCTATGTGTTGGACAGTTAGGAGTGATGGGGTCTCTGGTGAACTACAGAGCACCTGCCTTTTCCAAATGGAGCAGAGCTGTTCAGCAGGTTTCAGTGGAAATAAAGAATCAGTGTTGCTGAATCCTCCAACTTTTCTCAAGCTAATACTAAACTCTAGATTTTTAAAAAGATTTATTTATTTGGGTGTGCACACATGGGGGCCAGGGGCGGTAGGGACACAGACAGAGGGAGAGAGTCTTAAGCAGACAAACACGGAACTTAATCTCAAGACTCTGAGATCAAGACCTGAGTCAAAACCAAGAATCAGATGCTTATCTGACTGTGGTGCCCAGATGCCCCTAAAATCTAAATTTTTTATAAGAATTTTTCTCATTTAAAAATGTTGGAAGTGAATGTAGTTTTTTTTTTTAATTATTTTTTAACTTTTTAAGTGTGAGACACTTGAAACACACCTGTGACACTGACTTAGCTCTGGGTCCATCAGTATGCTACCCATTTCTTTGCACCTTATGCAAGCTATGACATCTTTCATTGAACAAATATTTGCTGAGTTGTGACTGTGTGTGAGACTGTGTTTGGAGTAGGGGATACAGTAATCAACAAGAAAGATGAGTTTCTCAGCCTTTTGGATATTGCTTTATAACATCTGTGTACCTCACAGTAGTTTGTGTGTGGGGAGGGGGAAGAGGAGTGTCCTGTTATTATTGCATTTTTATGAAGTCATAAAATGAGTCCTCTGTAGGGCAGGAACTCATATTTCATAATAAATCTCTCTCTTGTCTTATTTAGTCCTAATGCAGAATTCCTCCACAGCTGATATAAAAAGCACCCATCTCAACATTTAAAATTTCATAATATATATTTTTCTAAATCTGTGACTCCAAAGGAGAGTTTATCTTCTTCAGTGCCTGGAGGTACAAATAAGGAAATGATTATGAATCATTTTCAGTTGATGTGAGAAATTTATACCACCATTTTTGTGTAGTGCCTAGAGAAATTGAAGTGTTTTTTTTTTCCCTTTGTGATGAATGATCTAGAGGAAAGGAAGAGCAATAGAATCTGCTGTTGCAAACATAAAAAAATTATGAAAGAATTTAATGGATTATATCACATATGGAAAATAACCAAATATTAAAGAATATACCTCAAACCCACACAAATATAGTTAACTGGTTTTTGACAAAGGTGCAAAGGCAATTTCACTGAAAAAGGATCATCACTGCAACAAATGGCACTGGAAAACTTGGATGTCAGCATGCAAAATGCTGAACCTCATCACACACTTTACACCTTTCACAAAAATCAACTCAAAATGGGTCAGATGCATAAATGTAAAATGAAAACCTTTAAAATTTACAGAATAATACACAGGAGAAAATCTTCGTGACCTTGAGTTTGGTGATGAGTTTTTAGATAGAACATCAAGGAATGGTTCTTCAAGGAAACTAAAATGATAAGGTCAACTATATTTATTTCCTAAGGCTGCCATAACAAAGTACCATAAAGCAAATGGGTTGAAAAACCAGCAGTTTATTTTCTCACATTTCTCAAATCTCCAAGTCCAAAATTAAGATGTTGACAGATGCCAATTGTTTATGAAGCCTCTAGGTAGACATCCCTACTTGCCTCTTCTTAGCCACTGGTGGCTACTGGCACTCCTTGGAGTTTTGGCCTGTCAATGAAATATTACAATCTCTGCATCCATCATCAGGTGATCTTTCCCCCTATGTTTCTGTGTCTAGATCTGTCTCCTTTCTCTTTTTTAAAATATTTTTTAAAAAGATTTTATTTATTTATTTCACAGACAGAGATCACAAGTAGGCAGGGAGGTAGGCAGAGAGAGGGGGAAGCAGGCTCCCCGCCAAGCAGAGAGCCCGATGCGGGGTTTGATCCCAGGACCCTGGGATCATGACCTGAGTCGAAGGCAGAGGCTTTAATCCACTGAGCCACCCAGGAGCCCCTGTCTCCTTTCTCTTACGGAGACACCACCCACTGGATTTGGTGCCCAACCTAATTCAGTATGACTTATTCTCAACTTGATCACATACACAGAAATTCTGTTTCTAATCAGGGTCACACAAATCCTGGGGGTTAGGACTTGGGCAAAACTTTTTGGGGGAACACAATTCAACCTACAACATGAATTATATAAAACTTTTAAATTCTGCTTTGTAAAAGGCATTGTTAAAAGAATGAAAACAAAAGCCCTAGATTTGGAAAACCTTTTATAAAATACATATCTGCTAAATGAATTACATCCCAAATATACAAAGAATTCTTACAACTCAATAAAACAACACAATTAAAAATGGTTAAAAATTGGAGGAGTCAAGATGGTGGAGAAGTAGCAGGCTGAGACTACATCAGGTAGCAGGAGATCAGCTCGATAGCTTATCTAAACATTACAAACACCTACAAATCCAACAGGAGATTGAAGAGAAGAAGAGCAGCAATTCTAGAAACAGAAATCGACCACTTTCTGAAAGGTAGGACCCGCGGAGAAGTGAATCTAAAACAACGGGAAGATAGACCGCGGGGGGAGGGGCCGGCACCCGGCAAGCAGCGGAGCAACGGAGCACAAAATCAGGACTTTTAAAAGTCTGTTCCACTGAGGGACATTGCTCCAGAGACTAAACTGGGGTGAAGCCCACGTGGGGTCAGCGTGGCCCCAGGTCCCACAGGGTCACAGAAGGATCGGGGGTGTCGGAGTGTCACAGAGCTTGCAGGTGTTAGAACAGAGAAGCCGGCTGCAGAGACAGAGCCAAGGACTGAACTCTCAGCTCAGGGTTACCTTGAACTGGTCACGGGCTGGGTGAGCTCGGAGCGCGGCTGGAGGCTGGGGATACGGAGTGATTGGGTGCTGTCCTCTGGGGGCACACTGAGGAGTGGGGCCCCGGGCTCTCAGCTCCTCCGGACCGGAGACTAGGAGGCCACCATTTTCATCCCTGTCCTCCGGAACTCTACAGAAACATTCAGGGAACAGAAGCTCCCAAAAGCGAACCCGAGTGGATTACTTAGTCCGGCCCCCGGTAAGGGCGGTGCAATTCCACCTCGGGCAAAGACACTTGAGAGTCACTACAACAGGCCCCTCCCCCAGAAGATCAACAAAATACCCAGCCAGAACGAAGTTCATCTATCAAGGAAAGCAGGTTCAATACCTAAGACAGCAGCAGAACCCAGAGGAGGAGAAAGCAAAGCACGGAACTCATGGCTTTCTCCCCATGATTCTTTAGTCTTGCGGTTAATTAAATTTTTTTTCAATTTTTTTATTTTGTTTTTTTTTCTTTCCTTTTTCTTCTTCTCCTAAATTTTTTAAACTTTTACCCTTTTCTTTATTTAACATTTTTTGACTAGCTTATCTAAAACATATATTTTTTCTTTCTTTTTTATATTTTTTCTTTATGTGTTTTATTTTTTAAATTTTTTTCTTCTTTTTTCTGAACCTCTCTTTCCCCCCCTCCCCCCACAATTTGGGGTCTCTTCTGATTTGGTTGCAGCTCATTTTTCTGGGGTCTTTGCCACCCTTTTAGTGTTTTATTTGATCCTTCATATCCTCTTATCTGGACAAAATGACAAGGCAGAAAAAATCACCACAAACAAAAGAACAAGAGCCAGTACCGAAGGCTAGGGACCTAATCAACACAGACATCGGTAATATGTCAGATCAAGAGTTCAGAATGACGATTCTGAATGTTCTAGCCGGGCTCAAAAAGGGCATGGAAGATATTAGAGAAACCCTCCCTGGAGATATAAAAGCCCTTTCTGGAGAAATTAAAGAACTAAAATCTAACCAAGTTGAAATCAAAAAAGCTATTAATGAGGTGCAATCAAAAATGGAGGCTCTCACTGCTAGGATAAATGAGGCAGAAGAAAGAATTAGTGATATAGAAGACCAAATGACAGAGAATAAAGAAGCCGAGCAAAAGAGGGACAAACAGCTACTGGACCACGAGGGGAGAATTCGAGAGATAAGTGACACCATAAGACGAAACAACATTAGAATAATTGGGATTCCAAAAGAAGAAGAGAGAGAGGGGAGCAGAAGATCTATTGGAGAGAATTATTGAAGAGAATTTTCCTAATATGGCAAAGGGAACAAGCATCAAAATCCAGGAGGTGCAGAGAACCCCCTCAAAGTCAACAAGAATAGGTCCACACCCCGTCACCTAATAGTAAAATTTACAAGTCTTAGTGACAAAGAGAAAATCCTGAAAGCAGCCCGGGAAAAGAAGTCTATAACATACAATGGTAAAAATATTAGATTGGCAGCAGACTTATTTACAGAGACCTGGCAGGCCAGAAAGAGCTGGCATGATATCTTCAGAGCACTAAATGAGAAAAACATGCAGCCAAGAATACGCTATCCAGCTAGGCTATCATTGAAAATAGAAGGAGAGATAAAAAGCTTCCAGGACAAACAAAAACTGAAAGAATTTGCAAACACCAAACCAGCTCTCCAGGAAATATTGAAAGGGGTCCTCTAAGCAAAGAGAGAGCCTAAAAGTAGTAGATCAGAAAGGTACAGAGACAATATACAGTAACAGTCACCTTATAGGCTAATAATGGCACTAAATTCATATCTCTCTATAGTTACCCTGAATGTTAATGGGCTAAATGCCCCAATCAAAAGACACAGGGTATCAGAATGGATAAAAAACCAAAACCCATCAATATGTTGCCTACAAGAAACTCATTTTAGACGCGAAGACACATCCAGATTTAAAGTGAGGGGGTGGAAAACAATGTACCATGCTAATGGGCATCAGAAGAAAGCTGGGGTGGCAATCCTTATATCAGATCAATTAGATTTTAAGCCAAAGACTATAATAAGAGATGAGGAAGGACACTATATCCTACTCAAAGGGTCTGTCCAACAAGAAGATCTAACATTTTAAATATCTATGCCCCTCACGTGGGAGCAGCCAACTATAAAACCAAATAATAACAAAATCAAAGAAACACATCAATAATAATACAATAATACTAGGGGACTTTAACACTCCCGTCACTGAGATGGACAGATCATCCAAGCAAAAGATCAACAAGGAAATAAAGGCCTTAAATGACACACTGGACCAGATGGACATCACAGATATATTCAGAACATTTCATCCCAAAGCAACAGAATACACATTCTTCTCTAGTGCACATGGAACATTCTCCAGAATAGATCACATCCTGGGTCACAAATCAGGTCTCAACCAGTATCAAAAGATTGGGATCATTCCCTGCATATTTTCAGACCACAGTACTCTGAAGCGAGAACTCAATCACAAGAGGAAAGCTGGATAGAACACAAATACATGGAGACTAAACAGCGTCCTTCTAAAGAATGAATGGGTCAACCAGGAAATTAAAGAAGAATTGAAAAAATTCAAGGAAACAAATGATAATGAAAACACAACGGTTCAAAATCTGTGGGACACAGCAAAGGCAGTCCTGAGAGGAAAATATATAGCGGTACAAGCCTTTCTCAAGAAACAAGAAAGGTCTCAAGTACACAACCTAACCCTACACGTAAAGGAGCTGGAGAAAGAACAAGAAAGAAACCCTAAACCCAGCAGGAGAAGAGAAATCATAAAGATCAGAGCAGAAATCAATGAAATAGAAACCAAAAAAAAACAATAGAAAAAATCAATGAAACTAGGAGCTGGTTCTTTGAAAGAATCAATAAGATTGATAAACCCCTGGCCAGTCTTATCAAAAAGAAAAGAGAAAGGACCCAAATAAATAAAATCATGAATGAAAGAGGAGAGATCACAACTAACACCAAAGAAATACAGACAATTATAAGAACATACTATGAGCAACTCTACGCCAACAAATTTGACAATCTGGAAGAAATGGATGCATTCCTAGAGACATATAAACTACCACAACTGAACCAGGAAGAAGTAGAAAACCTGAACAGGCCCATTACAAGTAAGGAGATTGAAACAGTCATCAAAAATCTCCAAACAAACAAAAGCCCAGGGCCAGACAGCATCCCAGGGGAATCCTACCAAACATTTAAAGAAGAACTCATTCCTATTCTCCTGAAACTGTTCCAAAAAAGAGAAATGGAAGGGAAACTTCCAAACTCATTTTATGAGGCCAGCATCACCTTGATCCCAAAACCCGACAAGGATCCCACCAAAAAAGAGAACTACAGACCAATATCCTTGATGAACACGATGCAAAACTTCTCACCAAAATACTAGCCAATAGGATTCAACAGTACATTAAAAGGATTATTCACCACAATCAAGTGGGATTTATTCCAGGGCTGCAGGGTTGGTTCAACATCCGCAAATCAAGCAAAGTGATAGAACACATTAATAAAAGAAAGAACAAGAACCATTTGATACTCTCCATAGATGCTGAAAAAGCATTTGACAAATTACAGCATCCCTTCCTGATCAAAACTCTTCAAAGTGTGGGGATAGAGGGCACATACCTCAATATTATCAAAGCCATCTATGAAAAACCCACCGCAAATATCATTCTCAATGGAGAAAAACTTAAAGCTTTTCCATTAAGATCAGGAGCATGGCAGGGATGTCCATTATCACCACTGCTATTCAACATAGTACTAGAAATCCTAGCCTCAGCAATCAGACAACAAAAAGAAATTAAAGGCATCCAAATCGGCAAAGAAGAAGTCAAACGATCACTCTTTGCAGATGATATGATACTATATGTGGAAAACCCAAAAGACTCCACTCCAAAACTGCTAGAACTTGTACAGGAATTCAGTAAAGTGTCAGGATATAAAATCAATGCACAGAAATCAGTTGCATTTCTGTACACCAACAACAAGACAGAAGAAAGAGAAATTAAGGACTCAATCCCATTTACAATTGCACCCAAAACTATAAGATACCTAGGAATAAACCTAACCAAAGAGGCTAAGAATCTATATGCAGAAAACTATAAAGTACTCATGAAAGAAACTGAGGAAGACACAAAGAAATGGAAAAATGTTCCATGCTCCTGGATTGGAAGAATAAATATTGTGAAAATGTCTATGCTACCTAAAGCAATCTACACATTTAATGCAATCCCTGTCAAAATACCATGCATTTTTTTCACAGAAATGGAACAAATAATCCTCAAATTTATATGGAACCAGAAAAGACCTCGAATAGCCAAAGAAATATTGGAAAAGAAAGCCAACATTGGTGGCATCACAATTCTGGACTTCAAGCTCTATTACAAAGTTATTATCATCAAGACAGCATGGTACTGGCACAAAAACAGACACATAGATCAGTGGAACGGAATAGAGAGCCCAGAAATAGACCCTCAACTCTATGGTCAACTCATCTTCGACAAAGCAGGAAAGAATGTCCAATGGAAAAAAGACAGCCTCTTCCAATAAATGGTGCTGGGAAAATTGGACAGCCACATGCAGAAAAATGAAATTGGACCACTTCCTTACACCACACACGAAAATAGACTCCAAATGGATGAAGGACCTCAATGTGAGAAAGGAATCCATCAAAATCCTTGAGGAGAACACAGGCAACAACCTCTTCGACCTCAGCCGCAGCAACATCTTCCTAGGAACATTGGCAAAGGCAAGGGAAGCAAGGGCAAAAATGAACTATCGGGATTTCATCAAGATCAAAACTTTTGCACAGCAAAGGAAACAGTTAACAAAACCAAAAGACAACTGACAGAATGGGAGAAGATATTTGCAAATGACATATCAGATAAAGGGCTAGCATCCAAAATCTATAAGGAACTTAGCAAACTCAACACCCAAAGAACAAACAATCCAGTCAAAAGAAATGGGCAGAGGACATGAACAGACCTTTCTGCAAAGAAGACATCCAGATAGCCAACAGACACATGAAAAAGTGCTCCACATCACTCGGCATCAGGGAAATACAAATCAAAACCACAATGAGCTATCACCTCACACCAGTCACAATGGCTAAAATTAACAAGTCAGGAAATGAGAGATGTTGGCGAGGATGTGGAGAAAGGGGAACCCTCCTCCACTGTTGGTGGGAATGCAAGCTGGTGCAACCACTCTGGGAAACAGCATGGAGGTTCCTCAAAATGTTGAAAATAGAACTACCCTATGACCCAGCAATTGCACTACTGGGTATTTACCCTAAAGATACAAACGTAGTGATCCGAAGGGGCACGTGTACCCGAATGTTTATAGCAGCAATGTCTACAATAGCAAACTATGGAAAGAACCTAGATGTCCACCAACAGATGAATGGATAAAGAAGAGGTGGTATATATACACAATGGAATACTATGCAGCCATCAAAAGAAATGAAATCTTGCCATTTGCAATGATGTGGATGGAACTAGAGGGTATCATGCTTAGTGAAATAAGTCAATTGGAGAAAGACAACTATCATATGATCTCCCTGATATGAGGACGTGGAGATGCAACATGGGGGGTTAGGGGGATAGGAGAAGAATAAATGAAACAAGATGGGATTGGGAGGGAGACAAACTGTAAATGACTCTTAATCTCACAAAACAAACTGGGGGTTGCTGGGGGGAGGCGGGGTTTGGAGAGGGGCAGTGGGGTTATGGACATTGGGGAGGGTGTGTGCTATGGTGAGTGCTGTGAAGTGTGTAAACCTAGTGATTCACAGACCTGTACCCCTGGGGATAAAAATACATTATATACTTATTAAAAAAAAAAAGGGTGAATACCCAACTTTTGTAGCAACATGGACAGGACTGGAGGTGATTGTGCTGAGTGAAATAAGTCAAGCAGAGAGAGTCAAGTATCATACGGTTTCACTTATTTGTGGAGCATAACAAATGACATGGAGGACATGGGGATATGGAGAGGAGAAGGAAGTTGAGGGAAATTGGAAAGGGAGATGAACTATGAGAGACTATGGACTCTGAAAAACAACCTGAGTGTTTTGAAGGCGCGGAGGGTGGGAGGTTGGGGAACCAGGTGGTGGGATATAGGAAAGGCATGTATTGCATGGAGCACTGGGTGTGGTGTAAAAACAATGAATACTGTTATGCTGAAAAAATAAATTAATTAATAAAAAATTTTAAAAAAAGGTTAAAAATTTTCAACAAATACCCCAGCAAAGAAAATATGCAGATGTCAAATATATGAAAAATAATCAGTATTATTTATTCATTATAAATGTAAATTAAAATAATGATGAGATACCTGTGCACATCTATTAGAATGGAAAAAATACCATTTGCTGGTGAAGATAGGGAGCAACAGGAATTCTCATTCATTCTTGCTGAGATTGCAAAATGAAACTGCCCCTTATTAAGACAAGTTGGCAGTTTCTTAGAAAGCTAGTCATTGTCTTATCATACAATCTAGAAATAGTGCTCCTAGATATTTACACATAGGATTCAAAAATTAATGTCTATATAAAGACCTGCATGCAAATGTTTATATTACATTAATGATCATCAAAAAACTGGAAGCAACAAGAGGTTTTTAAATAGGTGAATGAATAAACTGAGGTAATCCATACAATGGAATATTATTCAATAGTAAAAATGAGTAAGTTGTCAATTTATGAAAAGGCATGGTGAATCTTAAATGCACATTGCTAATTGACAGAAGCCCATCTAAAGAGTGCCTATTGTCTGACTCTATTTACATGATACTTTGGAAGAAGCAAAGTTTGTAGAGATGGTAGAAAGATATATGATTTCCAGGAATTTGAAGAGGGGGTAGAATAAGTAAAGCTCAGGGAAACTTTGAGGGGACAAAAACTATTCTATATGATCCTGTAATAATGTATTTTTGACAGTATATAATTATTACAACCTATAGAACTTCACAGTATGCAAAAAGAGTGAGCTTTGATGTCTGCAATGATGCAGTCATTGAGGAGGTTAGAGGAACTCAGGATGCAATGAATAATATTATGATAAAAAGATCTAAATGTATTTGAATTGTGTAGAACAACCTTACTGAAGGAAGCAGTAGGGAATAGTCCTGATCGAATAATTTTGTAAAAGAGAGGTGTCTTAAGACTAAAGGTAAAAAGAAATGCACATAATATTGTTTGTACTTGATAAAGTTGTTGCCCATGGGGGTATATGTTAACAGTTTAGATACTGCTGTACATGTATCCTAGAACTGACTAATTCACTGGATACAAATGTGTCATAAGTCAAGTTTCTCATAGTTGTGAGAAGCTATAGACCAACTGGGGCAAAAGCTATAAAAACATTGTGGTAACACTTTAGAACTGGAAATTTCAGTACAAACTCATGTTTAGGTAAATACAGATGTGTAAACTGGTTTTAAATTGTTGGAGATATTTCAAGGAGATGTCTGTAAGATCATCCTAAGTATTTGGACACAATATAGAGTATTTTGAAAAGTAAAAAAACATAGATGTATAAAAATACACGTGTATATTTTATATTTCTAGCTATATGTATATAAATAGCTTTATATACACAAATGTATCCTTGTTCTGTTAGCTGAGGAAGGCCAGAAACAATGACACTCAATGACAACAAGCACACCTAACACTCAGATACTGGTTTTTAATACCATTCTTCAATAGAAGAACTTTGGAGAAATACCTGATTGTCAGCTTCTGGCAGGAAATATACAAGTGGAGTCTAGAGCATTGTTTAGTGCCAGAACTTAACAAATTGCTCAAGAACAAAACAAAACACAGTAAAGGGAGTATTTCAGAAAGACCTAGGAACCAACTGAAAGAGCTGTCAATGGTCAAAACTGGAATGATTTGAACCACAAATAAATAAGGTAGTATTGGATTATAACCAAAGTAGTATTGGATTATACCCCCTGTATTGTTCGATGGTCAACTGTATTTTCTGAAATGAAGTGTGTTTTAAAAAAGAGCTTCAAAAATGTAGCTCAAACATACTTACAGGAGAATCACATATAAGAATGGAAAGCTCTATGTTGGACATCCAGTCCTACTTTCCTGATGGGTATAAGGAGGGCACTTAGAGTAATGAGTGGGTGTTAAATGCAACTGATGAATCACTAAATTATACTACTGAAACTAATAATGTAGTATATGTTAATTAAATTTAATTTAATCCCACTTTCCTTGTATATTTTCAGTCAGAAATTATTGCTCATTTGTTCATAGCACTTACAGAATTCCTGGCTTGAAAGGCATGGCAAGAGAGGGGTTAGGCATGTAGCCTGAGCAAAATGATCTGAGTTTGAGTTTTATTCTGATTTATTACAACTGGGAAAATTGCATGTCATCTCTGAGCCTTAGTCTTCTTATCTATAAAATGGGTCCAATATTGCATCTGTTATTGAATTGTCATATTGATGTAGTGATATAACATGTTTTGTGGTCAGCACAATTCACACTAGCACATAGTAAGCCCTGAACAAATGGTGACTGGTAATTCTATGGCGAAGGACAGCATAGCAAACATGATGATATGACGTGGGCTCTGAAGACACCCTGGCTTTGAGGCCTACTTCCACCTTCTCTTAATATCACAATGTTGGACACATTTCCAATCTTACTATACTTCTCTTTCCACCTAAAGGTAGTGCTAATAATTGTACCTTCCTCATTGGATTGTGGTAGTGATAAGTTAGCAGATGCAAATCACTCAGAAAAATGTCTAGCATGTTAATTATATACTAATTATTATTATAGAAGTATTTGTGTCAAAGAACCTCAAGCTATCTAATTGGTTTTGCTATGGTCATGAAGTCAAAGTTTATTTTGAAATCTCTGTACTCAGAGCTGGAGATTCAGCAGTGAGAAAGATGAGGTCCTTATGCTCACAGACTTGGGTAATCATCTGAAGATCTGTGGAGTGGATCCATTTGTTTGCTGGTATACAGTGAACATGGTCACAGACTATGTTCTTCAGCCCAATATCCCCTGAATACCCCCAAGCAGTAGAATTAGCCTTGATTTGTGCATTGGATGAACTGGGCAAGCAATAAATTCAAAAAAAGCTTGCAAACCCAATTACTCTGACCCAGTGGACATTTTAAAAATTACTTTTTGTAAGTGAAATGTTTCTAAACATGATGCAATCTTTCAGTAAAAATAAATAATTGGAAGCTGTAATAGTATGTGCCTAGTATTCCTGAACTAAACTACATAAATGAATGAAAGACCAGCATTCACTCCTCCAATACTTGGACTATAGATAGAGGCAGATAACCACCTCCAGTGTTCAGTTTTCCTCTGAACTCGAGATTTTATCAAGTTCCAAGGTTACACCCAAGAAGGAGGTGGTGTCATGCCACTCCTCAAATGGTAGAGATGATTCTTTGTGTTCCTTTTGGCAAGTCTGGATTGGTTTCCTAAACTGGCAAAATGGGGTTCTTCCTCTCAACCCCCCCCCAATTCATTAGACTTAACCAGACAGAGGCCCATCCTTCTAGTGAAATAAGAAGAGCAAACCCACAGAAATAATTCCTGAGTTTTCCATTTTCTTGATTCCTTACCCATATTATTCAGCATTTATTGTCCAGCCCTGACTGGTACACTTAAACATCAGAACAGGGGCACCTGGGTGGCTCAGTGGGTTAAAGCCTCTGCTTTCAGCTCAGGTCATGGTCCCAGGGTCCTGGGATCGAGCCCTGCATCAGGCTCTCTGCTCAGCAAGGAGCCTGCTTCCCTCTCTCTCTGCCTGCGTCTCTGCCTACTTGTGATC
This sequence comes from Meles meles, assembly GCF_922984935.1. Taxonomy (NCBI): domain Eukaryota; kingdom Metazoa; phylum Chordata; class Mammalia; order Carnivora; family Mustelidae; genus Meles; species Meles meles. The sequence continues at coordinate 101,099,352 of NC_060068.1, forward strand.
TCTGTCTGTCAAATAAATAAAATATTAAAAAAAAAAACCCCATCAGAACAGTTATGCTAAACATTCCTTCCCAGTCTCCTGTTGTTGTGCTTGGTTATGTACTCATCAGTGGACAGACCATGTCCCTAAATATCTAAAATCATTTAGCTAACTCTTTCCCTACTGAAACCAGATAGATTTGTAAGAACAAAGAATACAAAGCGAAACTACTTTGCACTCATGTTACAGGAGTTCACTTTGTATTCATGAGGATGTGATATTTTTTTTTTAGTGTTAGCATTTATTGAGTACATGCTTTATATCAGACAATGTGCTAAGCAGTTTATGCATCTTAATCCACAGAATGCATTTGTGAAGAAGATACTATTATCCCCATTTTATAGTTGAGTGATATGCTTACATTAATAACTTCCCACATTCAAACACCTCAAAAATGGTGATCTACAAATCAAGCCAAGTTCTCTTCAGCTATGACACTCTTTCTTTTAATGTTTGCTTTCTGGAGGCTCTGGAAGTGAGGAAAGGCAATGAAACAACTACCACTTCTCCCCTGAAAACAGAGAAAAATAAAGTAAAATAAAATAAAGTGAAAAAAAAAACGGAGGAGGTCTTTATAAGAGTTTACTGAATGTAATGATGGTTTTTAAGCTGAACATACATAATTAATTTCCTTTCAAATCAATTTAACATCTAAATAATGCAGCACCAGCTAATGGGCTCTCAGCTGGCCAAACGTTAAGAGATATATTGTCCCATATACTCATCATAAAGAATGAAGATGAACAACTTGTCTGTTACATAACATTGTTGTACAACATAAATAAAAGATCCTCTCGTTTTGGCAATTGTTCTGTACTGTTCTAAGTTTTGCTAAATCAGACTTCCTTCTAATCTAACAGATGCCAGCAGTTTAAAAGCAGTTCAAGAATTCTTATTTATATCTGGTGTTCAGCTTTGAATAAAATGGGCACGCAATGCAGGGGGAGGGGGAAGCATAACTTAAAAATGGAATTTATTTCCAGCCTTCTAAACACAGATTTCCAATAAACATCCACTTAGAGAACCATTTCATTAAGCTAACTGCAGCCGAAAACAAGTTCCCTGATGTTTCTTTGAGTATTTTATTTTCTAAAATGAATCATTACTTTCTATGTTTTGGCTTGACAATCTTTTCCCCCCAATTGTGTAATTTTGCATTTGTCACTCAAATTGCTTGTATTTCTGGAGAATTGTTCCAAGACATTTTGCTTTGGAATGAGACTCTTAATATGGTGGCATGAGTTTGGAGAAGCCCCCAAACCACTAAGGTGCATTGCTTTGTCCTTTAAAAAGCTGCAGAGGGTCTTGACTTCCTCATTCCAATTAAAGTTTAGCAGCCCCTTAAGGCTGATTCTGGAGGTGGCTGCAATGAACTTGTAATAAATGGGATGCATAGCTATGGCCCTGTGAGGAGGCCTGGGAAATGAAAACCAGGGCTTTGGAAACTGCCTTCTGTCTGTGGTTTGGTAAATAATGCAGATACTTGCAAACCCATTCTTAACCACTCACCCTCAAGTGACAAACTTTTAATGGAGAACTAATGGAAAGTGAGGAAAATTGAAGCAAAATGTCAGAGGGAAAATTTCCAATATATAAACTCAATGTATGCAAATGACACTTAAGAATAACACTCTGAAAAAGTCAATTCAACCCAGTAGAATTTGGCTTTGGTATCTTTGGTTAAATAGTGAAACCGAGAGAGAAGATTCTATTCAATTTACTAAAAGATGATTATATTTCATGCCTGGTTATAAGCATAGGAGGTGCACAGTTAAGGGTATGTCTTATCTATCAAGAAACTCTCAGTGTAGTAGCTATGTGGTCATTCTACCATTCAAGATTAGGTACAATAACAATAGTCATAGAAAGCAAGCCCTGGGCTTATTATTGAGCATTTACTATATGCTAGAAGAGTGCTAAGATAATAAAAGGAAATTTATTATAACAGCTTCATGGCAACCATAAAAATGAGCATTATGATCAGCAACAGCAATAGCTGACTATGTGGACTTCTTACCATGTCCCAGACAATATATTGAACACATTACATGGTTAAGTCACTTGATCTTCTCAAGTACGTGCTTTAATTATCCCCACTGTACAGATGAGAATATTGAAAGGTGGAGTAATTTGCCCATATTCCAAAGCTACCTAAGATCCTAATTCTGGCAGACTGACTGCAAAGTTAAGCAGTGTGCTAGCTCTCAGCTGTCCTCTAACTGCAGATAAGGTAACGGGGCTTTACCGAGGTTCTCTCTCTTGCCACTATCTCACTGTTGTTAAAGAGCAGACTCGGAAGTAGATACATAGGTTCTCTGGTTATTAATCCAGGGGAACTAATGGATCAGGATCATTATAAAAATGATGTGTTTCAGAAGACTAAAGGATGGTGGTCAGTGATAACTATCTTTAGCTGCCCACCTTCCCATGAAAACCATGCACATGAACTGTAAACTCCATAGGGCCATGTAAATACATGTTTCACCCCTGTACTCCATCTATGCTATCTCTGTCATGATGCCAAAAATTAGGCAATTTACCCTCACTTTATGAGAGTAAAATATATACCAGTGTCTTTTAAACTCTTTGCGTACATAAATGTCTTTCCTTATAAATGTATCTTTTCCAAAAATTGAACATTGTGTTACATTTGCAATAGAGTCAGAATGAGTCTTTTTGTGTGTGTTTCAATCCCTATTATTTTTTTTTAAGTTTTTATTTATTTATTTGACAAACAGAGATCACAAGCAGGCAGAGAGGCAGGCAGAGAGAGAGAAGGAAGCAGGCTCCCTGCGGAGCAGAAAACCCAATGTGGGGCTCCATCCCAGGACTCCGGGATCATGACCTGAGCGGAAGGCAGAGGCTTTAACCCACTGAGCCACCCAGGTGCCCCTCTTTTTTCTTTTTTTTAAAGCAAGTTCTTCTCTTTTCCAGAGTTGGTTTTCCAAACTATCAGTTATTTCCTCAGTAGCTTTTTATATCAATATTAAATGCTATTTTTATTCCTAGGATAATAGCTATTTTTAATTTCATTCCTATATGACACTTGCACCTAATTTTTGCTGTGTTTGATCCCCATTACACATCTGCAAGGTGCATATCTTTATCCCTTTTCTAGAGATGAGAAAGCTCAGGTTTGGAGAGGCTAAACAACTTGTCTAGCATGACACACTCAATTAACTTAAAAAATTTATAACTCTAATTTACTGAGGACCCGATATAGAATTTTAACCCACATTTGTGTAGTTCTAAGTCAGATGCTCATTCTGCTATGTTGATGCTGTCTTTTTCCCCTTGCACTTAATAAGCTGTAATTATTAGGTTACTAGCTTGTCGGTAAAGGAGTACATAAACAAGACTGTAATCACGAAGGTGGGTGTGTGATCTCTGCTCATTCTTGTGAGAACATTGTGAAACATTCATGCGTCCCCACAATCATTTCCTTTGAAGGTGTTATCATTACTGTCTTATTTCATGATAGATAGAATAAGATAAGCTGCCAGTATTACCAGGCAGGTGACATGCTACAGGGTCAATTAATAAAAGAGCAAAAAATCCTACCAGGCACTACTAAACCAGAATTTAAATTGGCTCTGGACAGAAACAAACATAATAATATCTGAAGGGTTGGGGACATCTATTTCTGATTGCTTGCTGTACCTCAGCAGAACATTTTCCTTTTTCTTTTTTTTCTTTTTTTTTTTCATTTTATTTATTTTTTCAGTGTAACAGTATTCATTCTTTTTGCACAACACCCAGTGCTCCATGCAAAACGTGCCCTCCCCATTACCCACCACCTGTTGCCCCAACCTCCCACCCCTGACCCTTCAAAACCCTCAGGTTGCCCCAACCTCCCACCCCTGACTCTTCAAAACCCTCAGGTTGTTTTTCAGAGTACATAGTCTCTTATGGTTCGCCTCCCCTCCCCAATGTCCATAGCCCGCTCCCCCTCTCCCAATCCCACCTCCCCCCAGCAACCCCCAGTTTGTTTTGTGAGATTAAGAGTCATTTATGGTTTGTCTCCCTCCCAATCCCATCTTGTTTCATTTACTCTTCTCCTATCCCCCTACCCCCCCATGTTGCTTCTCCATGTCCTCACATCAGGGAGATCATATGATAGTTGTCTTTCTCCGATTGATGTGGAGAAAGGGGAACCCTCCTCCACTGTTGGTGGGAATGCAAGCTGGTGCAACCACTCTGGGAAACAGCATGGAGGTTCCTCAAAATGTTGAAAATAGAACTACCCTATGACCCAGCAATTGCACTACTGGGTATTTACCCTAAAGATACAAACATAGTGATCCGAAGGGGCACGTGTACCCAAATGTTTATAGCAGCAATGTCTACAATAGCCAGACTATGGAAAGAACCTAGATGTCCATCAACAGATGAATGGATCAAGAAGATGTGGTATATATACACAATGGAATACTATGCAGCCATCAAAAGAAATGAAATCATGCCATTTGCGACGACGTGGATGGAACTAGAGCGTATCATGCTTAGTGAAACATTTTCCTTTTTCAAAGAGACATACCTCCCCAATTTACAGACCATGTACGTGTTGGTAGTGGAGATTGGCTTCACTTCCAGGTCCAGGTGGTAAACAGTGACAGACTTTTAATGAATGAGACCACCACATTTCTGTGGCTAGTGATTGAATCTGAATTGGATATTTGGACTTAGTGGGAAACCCAATAATCATTAAATTACTAAGAAAAAGGCATGCTTTTTCACCTCAAGTTATTAGGCTATTAAGATATAAATGTCATTTGTTGGTCACCGATTTTTGCCACTTCTTGGAGAGAATATGAGAGTAGAGCCAACAAAGAAGAAGGTAGAATGGTGAGATAGGGAATTTTGATTTCACCATTTGAGCATGTAGCCCACTGTTTCTAAAGGACAATGCACCACATAATTTTCCCTGTTGCTAGTTAATTCATCTCCTACTCCCAAATGCAGTTTTAGTTGGGTTGCCGTCATTTTCAACTAAAATTATACAGCATATTCCATTATACCAGCAAAAATATATAAGAAAATTTCCCAGTCCAGTCCATTTTTTTAAATGAATCATGCTAAACAACTGATTGGCTTATCCTGTATCAATGCATGTTTTTTATTAAGAGAATCTATGTGCAAGCCAAGTCTAGAAAACACATTTCTGTTCTTCCTTTTTCCATCCAGACAGAAATAGTAGATTAAAATACAAACGTTTCTTGACTGCCAATACACAAACACATGGATGCATATATATGTAAATAAACTGTCAGACAGAGCTGTGGGATTGTTCAGTTAATACATGCCATACATCACCACCCTGTTTAAATCTATGATTGGGAGGATATTTCTTTTTAACAACACAAGCAAAGAAATTATTTCCAGTTGCATTTTTACAAATTGCTTTCAATTGTGACATTTATCTTCCATCCCAATCAAGTGTAATTTACCAGAAAGACTGCATAATGTTTCTGTATTTAAGATATGTGAGGTTTTTGTAAAAGCCCCCACCCCTTTCCTCCTCAAGTTTCCCTACTTGGTGAAGATGAGACCAGTCCAGTTCAAACAAACTCATCAAATTGTAATAGCCCCCAAATCCCATTTACACAAGAATGTGATAACCAATTGCTGAGAAGTTTCACTGATTCCGTTCACAGTGAATCAGTCAAAATAGCTTGAAAGTTTGAGGCCCCGTTTGATTTGAGGTATCTTAGTGAAAAACATGGGGGTTGCCTGGGTGGCTCAGTCATTAAGCCTCTGCCTTCCGCTCAGGTCATGATCCTGAGGTCCTGGGATCGAGCCCCACTCTGGCTCCCAGCTAGGCGGGAAGGCTGCTTCTCCATTCCCCACTCCCCCTGCTTGTATTCCCCCTCTCACTGTGTCTCTCTCTGTCATTTAAATAAAATATTAAAAAGGAAGGAAGGAAGGAAACAAACATGCATTGATACAAGTTAAGCCAAACATTTATTTAGTGATTGAGATACAAAAGGGCAATCACCAGTTCTATTACTTCGCTCTAATGGGAGCTTGGGCATCTAATCCAGGAGTTGCTAAACTCTAGCATTAGTGAAATCATAATGGAAATCTATGATGAAGATGCCTTGGCAATGTAAGAAAAACTGCTGGAGAGAGAGGTTTCTTTTTTGTTTTTTAATTCACGTATAATGTATTATTTGTTTCAGGGGTACAGGTCTGTGATGCATCAGTCTCCCACAGTTCACAGTGCTCACCAGAGCACATACCCTCCTCAATGTCCATCACCCAGCCACCCCATCCCTTTTACCCCTTCCCTTCTAGCAACCCTCAGTTTGTTGCCTAAGATTAAGATTCTCTTATGGTTTGTCTCCCTCTCTGATTTCATCTTTCATTTCCCCCCCTCCTTTCCCCTATGATCCTCTGTCTTATTTCTCAAATTCCTCATATCAGTGAGATCATATGATAATTGTCTTTCTCTGATTGACTTATTTTGCTTAGCATAATACCCTCTAGTTCCATCAACATCATTGTAAATGAAAAGATTTTGTTTTTTGGGTTTTTATGATGGCTGCATTGTATTCCATTGTATATATATACACACCACATCTTTGTTATTCATTCATCTGTTGATGGACATCTGAGCTCTTTCCATAGTTTGGCTATTGTAGACATTGCTGCTATAAACATTGGGGTGCATGTGCCCCTTTGGGTCACTACATTTGTATTTTGGGGGTAAATACCCAGTAGTGCAATTGCTGTGTCATAGGGTAGTTCTATTTTCAACTTTTTGAGGAAACGCCATACTGTTTTCCAGAGTTTACATTTTCCACCAGTTTGCATTCCCATCAACAATGTAGGAGGGTTCCCCTTTCTCCGCATCCTTGCCAACACGTGTGGTTTCCTGACTGGTTAATTTTAGCCATTCTGACTAGTGTGAGCTGGTATCTCAGTGTGGTTTTGATTTGTATTTCCTTGATGCTGAGTGATGTTGAGCCCTCTTTCATGTGTCTGTTGGCCATTTGGATGTCTTCTTTACAGAAATATCTGTTCATGTCTTCTGCCCATTTCTTGATTGTTCTTTGGATGTTTGTTTTTGTTGTTTTTTAACCCAAAACTAAATATATTCCACTTAAGAAGACTGTCCGTGGGGCACCTGGGTGGCTCAGTGGGTTAAAGCCTCTGCCTTCGGCTCAGGTCATGATCCCCGGGTCCTGGGATCAAGCCCCACATCTGGCTCTCTGCTCCTCGGAGAGCCTGCTTCCTCCTCTCTCTGTCTGCCTCCCTGCCTACCTGTGATCTGTCTCTCTCTCTGTCAAATAAATAAATAAAATCTTAAAAAAAAAAAAAAAGAAGACTGTCCGTAATTCAAGATTATGTCCTTTTAGTTCTTTGGTTTGAAATCTTTTTTCTTTGATAAAAAGAGTGGTGATAAAAAAAAAAAGAGTGGTGGGGCGCCTGGGTGGCTCAGTGGATTAAGCCGCTGCCTTCGGCTCGGGTCATGATCTCAGGGTCCTGGGATCGAGCCCCACGTCGGGCTCTCTGCTCTGCGGGAAGCCTGCTTCCTCCTCTCTCTCTGCCTGCCTCTCTGCCTACTTGTGATCTCTCTCTCTGTCAAATAAATAAATAAAATCTTTAAAAAAAAAAAAAAAAAAAAAAAAGAGTGGTGATAGTAATGATAGTTTTGAATAGGAATTTAATGGGAAATTTTTTAAAAATGGCAAGGGTTTGATGTTATTGAATTTTTAAATAATTTTTATTTTTATTTTATTTTATTTACTTTAGTTTCAGGTGTACAGTATAATGATTCAACAATCCTATACATTGTTCAGTGCTCCTCACAATAAGTATGCTCTTAATCCCCTTAACCTATTTCATCCATCCTCCCCCACCCCCTACCTCTCCTCTGAGACCTACCAATTTGTTCTCTATAGTTAAGAGTCTGGTTTACTGTTTGTCTCTTTTTTTTCTTTGTTTGTTTCCACATATGAATGAAATCATATGCTATTTGTCTTTCTCTGACTTTTACCTAGCATTATATCCTCTAGATCTATTCATGTTCTTGCAAATGTTAGGGTTTTAGTAAATGTAGAAAAGGCATTCAATGATGTATAGCATCCATTCATGATAAAATCTCTCAACAAAGTAGGTTTAGAGAAAACATACCCCAACATAATAAAGGCCATTGTATGAAAAACCTACAGCTCACATCATCCTTAATGGTGAAAAAGTAAACTTTTCCTTTGTGATCAGGAACAAGACAATGATGGCCTCCCTCACCAGTTTTATTCAACAGAGGACTAGAAATCCTAGCCACAGTAATCAGACAAGAAAAATATAAAACATCCAAAATATAAGGAAGAAGTAAAACTTGTACTATTTGCAGATGACATGATACTGTATATAGAAACCCCTAATGACTCCACCAAAAAACTGCTAGAACTGATAAATGAATTCAGTAAAGTTGCAGGATAGAAGGTCAATATACAGAAATCTATGTACTACTAAGAAAGTAACAGAAAGAGAAATTAAGGAAATAATCCTATTTATAATCGCAAACATGCTATTATTGTCTCCATTTTACTGCTGAGGAAATTGAAGCCTATCCAACTGAAGGAACTTGCCAAGCAATACAGGAGAGGAAGCCATATTTTTCTGCCCCCAAATTCTTGTTATTCAGAACTTTACCATATCATCATTCAGAATGCCACTCTTCTAAATCAAGGAGTATGATAGTGATACCTTTTCAAACCAACTTGGGAAAAGAAACCTGAGAATGATGGCTGGTAGATACTGAAATGAGAATGGGGGTGTGGATTTATAGGCATCCTATTCTGGAAGGCTTTGGGACAAGTCAGTGCATGGCCTGACAGAAATGGGAAGAGCTGCAGAAGTTAAGAACTCCTTTTTTATATTGTGGGGAATACATGCTCCTGGGTATATATTCTAGATGATTGTTGTCATGCACTTTCTACTATGTTGCATTGCTGCAGTGTTGCTCTGATAAGTAAGAATATGGGCATTTCTGTGCACATTTTCTCCCCTCCTCAGAAAGATTACTCTTAAATGAACTTTTTTTAAAAAAAATATTTTATTTATTTAACAGAGAGAAATCACAGCTAGGCAGAGAGGCAGGCAGAGAGAGAGGAGGAAGCAGGCCCCCCATCGAGCGGAGAGCCTGATGCGGGGCTCGATCCCAGGACCCTGAGATCATGACCCGAGCGAAAGGCAGAGGCTTCAACCCACTGAGCCACCCAGGCGCCCCTTAAATGAACTTTTTTAACTTTAGGAGATTGCTAGTTTTCTTACTTGACTTCTGAACATTAGGTCAAATATCCCAGAAAGCCAAGAGCCTAAAAGCATCATAGAACGCAGTTTTTTTTCTGTTGATAAAGAAAGAGTGCCTATAGGTGGGGCTAAAATAAACAGAATATAGCTCATGTCGTGGGCATATCCTGAGGTGACCCCGTGATTCCACCTTCTTGTGTAACACCTTTCTGTGGGCCCCTCCTCATCACTGAGGGCAGCACCTAAATGTGACTTTCTTCCAGCCATGTAACTGTGGCAAGGGTGATGCGATGTCACTTTCATGATTCTGTTACATAGGATTCTAATCCTGTCTTAGCAGAATTCTCTTGCTCCTGCTGGCTTTTCAGAAGCAAAGTGCCATTTTATGAGCTGCCTATGGCATGTGGTGAGGAACTGAGATCACTTCAGGTCCGTTGAGCCTGTCGTCCACAACACTAAGAAACTGAGTTCCTCATTCTCGCATCCTGCAAAGGACTGAATTCTCCTAATGACTACATGAGATTGGAACTGAATCCTTCCACTCTGATGGGACTCCTTCAAGCAGCTAACTTGTTGGTGATACTGTTACACAGCAATAGATCCTTAATACACCCATCTGTGGCTTGGCAGGCTTAGGTGCTGGTGGTGAAGTTCCTTGAGAAGGAATATCTAAGGGGAGACTGGAATCTCAGGATGTAGAAAATGAGTTCAGTTTGGGAAGGTAGAGTCTGAGGTGATTAAGAGAATGTAGATGGAAGAGCTTCAACAGGCAAAGAAATACATGATTCTGGGGCTTGTCAAAGGAGACTCAACTAGAAATCAAGCCTTGAAAGTCACTAGTTCTTATAGGTTAGGTTCTTTAGAAACAGACTCTCAGATGAAAATTCATGTGCAGGAATTTTATTAGGAATATCTTAAGATCAACACCTATGTGAGAAGAGAAGGCTACAGGATGGGGTGGTCAGAGACTGTGTATGCAATGTAGACTCCAAACAGGCTTTTACTTAATTCAGGAGGAGCTCTGTAGCCGGGATAACACAGTGAGGGGAGTGGGCCTTTACACACCCTCATGGTCACTGGTTGTCGACTGCCTGTGTGAAGGATTGACCTTGGGTAAAGTAGCTTTCTTCAGCTGAGAGAAATTTCCTGGACAGGGCTAAGACCTCAGGCTTATTAGCTGCCAGTACTGCCTGACTCTGGAGGAATAAATCCTTCAGCAGCACAGGGAATCTGGGTGTCCATGAAAACGTCCACTGTATCAGCAGCTGAGGCTATGGGCATGGCTGTGAGTCCCCTCAAGAAGTTGGAAGACTGAGAAGTAAAGAGGGACAAGGACAGGGATGTAATTCTGGGAGAACCCCAGGGACACCCAAAGTGAAGAATGGGATGATAGCACTGAAGAATTAAATGAGTGGGAGCATTTCGTTTTTTCTACGGTGAGCAGCACTCTAAAGTTTTGGAGTACAGATGATTAGATATTAAATAAAAGGTGCATATTCTGTGACACAAAACATATTTACTGTACATTACATCTATAAGGCAGATATTCACATTTTAAAAGATATGTAAAGTCAAGAGTACTCTTTGGCTCCATATAACATAATGTAATTTTACAATTTTTCTTATAATGACACTGAAGATTTTTTTTTAATATTTTATTTATTTATTTGACAGAAAGAGAGATCACAAGCAGATAGAGAGGCAGGCAGAGAGAGAGGGAAGCAGGCTCCCTGCTGAGCAGAAAGCCCGATGCGGGACTCGATCCCAGTACCCTGAGATCATGACCTGAGCCGAAGGCAGCGGCTTAACCCATTGAGCCACCCAGGCGCCCGACACTGAAGATTTTATTGCTTCTCACCACTCAACACAATTTACTGAACTCTTAGTAAGTGCTAGGCACTACACTATGCTTGGAAAGAAGTGATCCATGTAGTCTGGTGAGGGTTATAATAGGCAGGAAGGAGATTTATACTCTGCCCCATGGCAAGCACGAGGCATGGACAGCACAGGGAATGTGCCCTGAGCCTGGAGTCATCTAGGACTGCTCCCACCTCGCGCTCATCACTCCATGCAGATGAACTGCCCGGGCAGGGGTGACTTCTGCATCAGGAAGACCTGGGCTTCACATCCCCTGTTGTTTACCGCTACACAGCCTCAGAGGAGTTACTTAACCTTAGTCAACCGCAGCTCCTGCATTTGTAGAATGGAGAAATAACCATTAATCTGCAGAGTTGCTTGCTCTTAGAGCTATTTCTGATTCCTTGGTTCCCCAAATACTTATTGAGTGCCCGCAACATGCCAACTTTGTATTTACTTTTTTTTTCCGAAAGTTGTGTCATCACATCTTTAAGATATGAAATATACCACACTGGCAAACGGGAACATTTACTATTATGGAAAGAACTTCTCATGACAGAATTACATGCATTAAGGAACCAACTAGATGAGTTAATTCCTAGGAAACAAGAGTAAGAAATTGAGCTGACATTTTTTAGGAGTCAGGAATTTGATAACTCACCATTATCTGACAGGGTAGGAAAATTATGCTATTAACATCAGGGATAGCATTTTACACAGTGAAACGTGCCAGCCCTGGTGATTTTAGAGAATATCGCTGTTTGAGTGATTCTCCTCTGGACCCCTTCTTTTATTCAGAAACAATTGCTTTCCATCATAGTCTTTCTTATATCAAATATGTGCACTTTCATCACGTGGAACATGCACAAAGAGGACAGACTAAGCCAAGAAGGGAAATTTTAAATTGCTGAAAAAGAGAGAGGCAACTTCGATAAAACATTTTAATGGAATGGTATGGGTGAAAGATGTTTAATCTCCAAGACCACACTAGCACTTTTCACCTATGTTCATTTGTCATCAGCGTGCTTCCACCAATTTCTCTAAAAGCTTTCTAAAGGAAACCTTTATCATAAACCAAATGTTATTTGAGACTGAAAGAGGAGCTAATCAATAAATGTTTGTTGAATCAATCATTAAGAAAGCATTTTGCTTTTTACCTTTGTCCCGCTTTCAAGGGATTTCTTCATGTGTTATGCAAATTTCATCTCTTTTTTCCTCCTAATGAGAAAAAGTTGACGTATGCTGAACGTTACTATGTGCTGGGGAACTGTGAAAATTGCTTGATGTGTATCTGCTCATTTAACTCTATGTATGAGCTGTGTACCATGATGAGTCCCAATGACCAGCTGAGGACACATATGCCTTAGAGAGGTTGAGTAAGTCCTGTGAGTGGGAAAGACAGGTTTCCACTATGGGGTTATAGGTAAATCAGTAATTTAGTAATTAATCATACCTATGCCACCTGCTGTAAAGAAAACTGTGAAGGGAGGGTGGGTTGGAAGAAGGGCATTTGGGAAGAAAAAGGGGCCAAGTCTTAAAGTCCAGACTTTAAGCCAAGTCTAGAAGGGGGTAAATTGATACACTTTAAGAAGCATAAATTTCTGTTGTTTAAGCCACCCATTGTGTTGTATTTTGTTGTGGCAGGTGTAGCAAAATAATACATTGGGTAATGACTGACTCTATGTCAAACTGGCTTTTCTTGAATTCTGATTTCCATTGCTTTCTATATGTCAAGCTAAGACTCCTTTTTTACTACATTCTATCCACTTGGCTCTGCCTTCTTTTTCTCATCTTGACTCAAAGTAATTGATAGGCTAGAATATATACGCAAATGCTTTTTATTGTCTTTACTAGTGTTATTTATTACTTCCAGCAGGCTGACTGCAGTGATGTAAGCTTGCTTGCCAAGGTGCCCACTTTTTGACCTCTAAGTCTGTGCCTATCTCAAACATCTATATAATCCCTTCAAATAGTTGGCATGGAAGCTGTTCATCAGCAGATGAGAGAACTTCTCCCAGCTGCCATGGGGTCCATAAATTCAAGTGAGCTCATTATTTTCTTTTCTGATGCATAATGTCGCTCTAGAAAATTATCATTTAATCAGCAGTAATGACTCTCATATTTCTGCTGCACTGCTTGTTAATCTCCCTACCTAGTATAAAGAGATTTTTTAGCAATGCAAATAAAATTTTAGCTTAGCAACAGAGCTATAGAGAGGATGGGGTTTTACCCAATTCTTCTACTCTCATATAGCCTTGGATATTCCCAGAAATAAAACAATAATTGTACTCCATCTACCATGCTAGGATTTTCCATAAAGGATGATCGGAAACAGGAAGTGATTCACTTGAATTTACTAATCTTAAAAAATACCCAAATGCTTGCATACCATGGTCTGTTTCAAGTGTTATACATTTATCAGAAGGCTGTGACTTCACACCTTGCCAAGCCTTACCTCTCCATCCTCTTGTATGCCACTGTCTCTCTTGCTCACCATGTTCTAGTCATTTTAGCCTTCACTAACGCTTGACCATCGAGACCATTCCAACCTCAATGCTTTTATACATGTTGTTGCTTCTGTCTGTGACCACGTTCCCCCATGTTCTTTCCTGGTAACTTCTATTTTGAGAATTTGTTTCACTGCCACTTTCTGAAGGAAGCTTTCCCTGAATACCCCAGGACACAATACATTCTATAATAGGCCCCAAAATACGCACGGTAGTTTTCTTCAGAGCAGCGGTCACAATGACATTAAATATTTATGTTCAAAATCAATAACCCATTAGCTTTGTCCCTAATATTTGGAAGGGCAAAAATAGGGGGCCATTCCTTTTAGACTATCAATCACACACGTATCCAGAAGATGCTGCAAAACATTTTCGTCATTTTCTCCCCTTTGAGGGGCTTACTTCTTACACTCAGTCTTCCTGTCTGAGCCCTTCACTCTTCCTTTCCATCCTGAGGTGCTTGGGTTCCATATGCCCAGTACCACCATTCCCAGGGCTCCTTTTCTTCCGCTCAACCTCTGGATTAGACTGTTGATCAAAATTGGTTAGATCAAACTTATTCAGTATTTGGGGTAGGTGGTAGAAGGTGAGTGGACTGGAGGATTGAGAGGACTTCAGAATAGAAGAGAGAAGTAGAGAAAAGTTGTTTCCTTTTGATCCAGGAAGGAACACCTGAAAGACAAAGAAGCCCTTTCTTAGTAATATTGACCACTTTTTTTTTTTTACGGTTATGTTTTCATTTCTTTTTTAATTAACATTCAATGTATTATTTGCTTCAGGGGTACAGGTCTGTGAATCATCAATCTTACACAAGTCAGAGCACTCACCATAGCACATACCTTCCCCAATGTCCATGACTCAGCCACCCTCTCCTTCCCCCACCCCCCAGCAAGCTACAGTTTATTTCCTGAGATGAAGAGTCTCTTACAGTCTGTATCCCTCTTTAGTTTCATCTTCTTTGTGTTTTCATTTCTTTTGACTATATAACCAGGATGGAATTGCTGTGGTTACTATATGTTTAAAGACTTGAGGAACCGCTAAGCTGTTTTCCGCCAGCAACACTGAGATTGAGGGCTGCTGTTTTTCTCCCTCCTCACCGGGGCCACTTCTTTTAGTATAACTCAAGAAAAAAATAATTCAGGAGTATCTTTGCTAATGTATTTTCAGTCCATTCCCCATCAGAATAACTTTTCTAAAATACAATTATGGGCCCAAATTTTAAAATGCTTTAGGGATTCCTCTTGTCCTTTAGGAAAATGTAGGAGAATGCCCATAGTTTTCAGCACAAGAAATAATTTCCTCTGTCATCTGATGAGCCGATTTTGATCTACCTCTTTACATTAGCTATTGCCCTTCTCTTTTTGCTTTGTGTCCAGGTAACTAATACTGGCATTCTCAGAACTCTCCAGAAGGTGCTGGTTCCTTCAGCACCTTATCTGTCCTCCCTCCTCTTCTCCACCTCACTCTTGCTTTATGCTTGAGAACCCTTATGAGATGCTTTCCTTTGAGGTCTTCACAAATCCTTATCCCACAAAGAGTAAGGGAGAATTTTGCAGAAAAAAAAATATATATTTAACGTTTCCTTAGAAAAATTACATGTGGGGCACCTGGGTGGCTCAGTGGGTTAAAGCCTCTGCCTTCAGCTCAGGTCATGATCTCAGGGTCCTGGGATCGAGCCCCGCGTTGGGCTCTCTGCTCAGCGGGGAGCCTGCTTCCCCCTCTTTGCCTGCCTCTGCCTACTGTGATCTCTCTGTCAAATAAATAAATAAAATCTTTAAAAAAAAAAAAAAAAGAAAAATTACATGTTACCTACCTGCCTAAAAAATTATGTTGCACTTACAGAGTTTCAGTTACCAGTTTAAACATGCTTTATGTATATGTAAAGTATATTGTAAAATATATTATAACATGTATAATACATAATCAGGTCTACAACTCTGTTGACTGATGGAAAACCAAGGTCCCAAACTTAAGTAACATATCCAAGGTTCCACCGTTTCATAGGAGTAGAATGGGAATTTAAACTGAAGTGATCTGTTTCAAAGCTCATGCTATTTACTACTACCCAAAATATCTCTGAAATGCTCTGTCTTGAATAAACAACTATTAATTATTTGTGTATATGTCATTCCACATGTAGTAGTTTATGTTTTTCTTGTGTGTGTCCCTTATAAGACTGAGTGCTCTAAGACCAAAAACAATCCTGCTTAATTTTTGGTACTTACCATATTTGCTGAATTTATCTTCTGTGTAGGTTATATAAATTTTGGAGGCTTGCATCCTTGCCTGATGGATTATTTTACCTTTCATCTTATCTTCCAGTTAAGGATTAAAATCTTAATATTCTCAGTATAATCACTTTTAATTATTGCCATTTATGTTTCTGTGCCTGGAGGTGAAGATTGTGTCTCCTTAATAAGTCCAAGTAATAAATGAATACAATACAGTTGCAAAATAGGTCATCTGATGCTTTTAGAAATAGGAAATGCCCCCATCCTAGACTCCTACATTTCAAGATTCGCACACCAAGTGGGTGGGGGATCCACAGGGGAAAGAGCATCCAGAGAAACTTTAAGTCAACAGGGATGTAATCTAAAGGGAATTTATTGGATATGGAATAAATCCTGCTCCTTAAATAGTAAGAATCTCTCAAATTAACTAGTAAAAATACTTCAAATTAACTAATAAAAATACTTCATATGCTTGACTTATTTCACTCAGCATAATCTCTTCCAGTCCCGTCCATGTTGATACAAAAGTTGGGTATTCATCCTTTCTGATGGAGGCATAATACTCCATTGTGTATATGTACCACATCTTCCTTATCCATTCGTCCGTTGAAGGGCATCTTGATTCAAGAGACTGTGGACTCTGAAAAACAACCTGAGGGTTTTGAAGGGGCGGGGGTGGGAGGTTGGGGAACCAGGTGTTGGGTAATAGGGAGGGCACGTACTGCATGGAGCACTGGGTGTGGTGCAAAAACAATGAATACTGTTACGCTGAAAATAAAAAAAAAATACTTCATATGTTCTCAAAATTGGTCAGATTTGATGACTTAGTGAGATACTTAGGAAGTAGTGTTACAAATCTTGAGGTTGGATTGGATGTTGGGGAAAAGAGAAATGGCCACATTTCTGGCTTTGGCTTGTTGGAAGGCGGTACTAATATTTAAGAAGGGACACACAGGAGGAAGATCAAATCACATGCATTTTTCCAGATCGGGAGGGAGGGCAACACAATAGAAGAAAAAAGTAATTGTTCTCCTGGTTTTGATACACACCTCTTCACTTGGAAAGGACAGGATCCAGCTGGGACTAATTTAAACATTAAAAAGAACTGTGTTGGCTTTGGGAACCAAACCTTAATATGGGAAGGTGTAGATTTGACCTTAGGGATAATTGAAAGTGGGAACTCACTCACAGCCCATGGCTTTAGATATAATTTACATGCAGTCACATGCAAAGATATTAATTCTACAATTCTGTAACACACATGCCTATTATGAAACAGGACATTTTAAAACTGAGAATGCAATTTCTTTAATCATTATAAGGCAATTCAGATGTTCTACTTCTTGTTTAGTGGACATTATTGACTGAATTGTGTCTCCCCAGAATTCATATGTTGATGTCTTATCCCCTGTGTGACTGTATTTGGGCAGAGGGTGTTTAAAGAGGTAATTAAGGTTTAATGAGGTCATAAGGATGACTCCTTAATCTAGTAGGAATAATGTCTTAAAAGAGAGGAAGAGATGTTAAGGATGCACATGCACGGAGAAAATGTGGTGTATGGATATAGCAAGCTGAAGAGACAGGTCTCATAACAAACCAAGGTATTGTAATACCTTGATCTTGGATTTCAGCCTCTATGATGAAATAAATTTCTGTTGATAAGTCATCTAGTCTGTGGTATTTTGTTATGGCAGCCATAGCAAACTAATGCAGTCAGTTTTAATAAGTTTTGTTTCTTAAGGAATTTATTCATTTCATCTAAGTCAAAAACATTTCACCATAAAATTTTTATAATATCTTGTTGTTATTTTTAATACTTTGTTTTATAGTGTTTCCCCCTCTTTAATTTCTGATATTAATAATTAATACTTCTTTCTTGCTCTGTTCTAATAAGAATTTATCAATTTTGTTACTCTTTATAAAGAACAAATCTTTGACTTTTTTATATAATTTGTTTTCTCATTCATTGATTTCTGTTTTTATTTTACTACTTCCTTTTCTCCACTTTAGTTTTAGTTATTAATCTTTCTTGAGATCCTTTTTTTTTTTTTACAGTAGTTAGGAACTTTAAAAAAAATCTAATTCCAATATAGTTAATATGCAGCATTAATTACTTTCAGGTGTTCAGTACAGTGATCCAACAATTCCATACATCACATGGTGTTGGTAACAAGTGCACTCCTTAATCCCCCATTACTTATTTCACCCATTCTTTTTTGAGATTCTTAAGGAGGGCACATGAATAACCAATTTTACAAATTTCTTCTCTTTTGATACATTCATTTAAAGCATTACATTTTTCTGTAGGAGCTACCTATAACATAAAAATTTTGATGTGTTTTTGTTTCATTCAGCTGAAAATATTTTTTGGTTTACCTGTGACTTTGATGCATGGTAATTTATAATTGATTATTTCACTTCCAAATGTTTGGAGATTTTTAAAATGCCTTTTTGTTATTGAGTTCTAATTCTAATTATAGTCTGCATAATTTCAATTCTTTGAAATTTAATTAGATTTTTTTAATGCCAAAAAAGGATCTATCTTCAGGCATGTTCCTCGTATACTTGTATTCTGCTGTCATTAAATGTAGTGCTTTTTAAATGTCAGTTGTATCAGTTGGTTGACAGTGCTCTCTCTCTTCCTCTCTCTCTCTGGTATTCTCTATTTCTGCTTGGGAACTTTAGTACTAATTGTATATACATTTAAGATTGTTTTGTCTTTGGAATTGACTCCTTTACCATTACAAAATGTCTTTCTTTGTCTCTGATAATACTCCTCATTTTGAAGTGCACTTCTAATAATATATAGTTATACCACTTTTCTTTTTGTCAATGTCTGTATGGTATAACAGTTACCTTTTTTATTTTCAAATGTTTTGCATTTTTATTCATTCCTGAAGTATAGTTTGGTATCTTGTGTTTTTATCCTGTCTGACAGTCTCTGCCTTTTAATTTGATTCTTTATGCCATTTACAACATTATTGATTTATGTATCTATATATGTCCTCTCATCCTGTAAGTTCTCTAAGTTCATAGACTTTTTATTCCTCTGTTTCTTCCTTTATCCTCCATTTTTTTGTGTTGATGAAGTATTTTTAGTATACGGTATATGTCCTCTATTGACTTTTAAAATTATACTTACTTCCATTAATTATTTTGATCAGTAATTCTAAAATTATTATGTGAATCTTTAATTTAACAACATCTACTTTCACAAAAGTCTTCTTGCCAGTATAAGAATATTACAAATATATGCTCTATTTACTGTCTTGATGACTTTCATATATTTTTGTCATAATATTTTACTTTTCCATTTTCTTTAAACCACACATTATACTACATGATTTTTAATTTAAAGAATCAATAATTTTTTAGACACGTTTAAAAATCATATACTAAGAATAATTTTTAAGCACTCTTTATATTTACGGACCTATTTACTTCTTGCAGTGTTTTCCATTCCTTCCTGCACCAACAAATTTATATCTTCTATTATTTTTTTTCAGCCAAAGAAACTTAAAAAAAATTTTTGGCAGTGCAAATTCATTAAAGATGATTTAGTTGTCTTTTATGAAAAAAATTTATTTGACTTTTATTTTTTGATGGTATTTTCACTGGATATAGAATTCTAGTTTGACTGTTTTTCTTTCACTGCTTTTCCATTGTCTTCTAGCCTCTAATAATCTTCTGATTAAGATTCTGCTGACATTTTCTTGGTTGTTACCATACACATAATGTATCTCCCCTCCCTCACCACCACTCTGAGCTGCTTCTAAGACTTAAAAATAAAAACAAAACAAAACAAAACAAAAACCTTCGTATTGCAGTAGTTTGGTGTCTACATGTGATTTTTGTTCTTAGGTACACTTTGCTTCCTATTTGTTCTGCTTGGAACTTGCTGAGAGTCATGAATGTATGAATTGATGTGTGGCAGGCAGAATAAGGTCCCCCAAAGGTATCTGTGTCCTAATATGTGGAGTTTGTATATATGTAATATTACCTGGCAAAAGGGAACTGAGTTTTCAGGTGGAATTAAGTTTGTTAATCTGCTGACTTAACAATAGGAAGCTGAAGGGTGAGGCTGGGTGTTCAAGACAAACTTTGGTCATCAAACAAGTTGTAATGTCCATGAGCAAAACTGAGGTCTGGAGATGTAGGAAAAGCAGATTACATTACATTATATAGGTAGAGAGCCAGACCCTTGGGAGTTCTTACCCAGGGGCTAAAGCTTTAGAAAGGCAGAGTCCAGTGGAATACTTCAACTACAGGTTGGGTACTTCTCTTACTTGAGAAGTTTCCTTGCCAGTAGAGTAAACTATGATGCTATTATGTCTTCCACACATGAGAAATAATTGACTTCATGGTTTAAGGTGACAATTAAGAAGATAAATCCCTGTGTGTAGCAACACTGTTATCCATATGATTCCAGCCTAGAATATGCCTTCTACTGCTCTCTGATGCTGTGCTAATGGAGACTTTTCTGCACAGTCAAGATCAGAAGCTATCGGTTAGATTAAGAAAATCTCCTTGATTTCTTCTGTATAATCCCCTATTCATCTAGATTTACATCTCCCTGGGGGAAGAATTACCTAGCAGCTATAGACTGCTGAGCCATCAACTCTTGATCTTCTACCACAATCATCTCATTTCAGAAACAAGTATGTTTTTAAATAATGTATTTTTTTTAGTACAAGATACCATTTATTTACTGTAGAAACTGGAAAAAGCTGGATGGAAGATGAAAATAATTATTAAGTGCTTATTTCAGATATAGTGATGAACAAATATTGCAGTATCCCATAATCTTACCTCCCATAATTAATCCCGGGTAGTTTTTTTTGTTTATTTTGATTTGGCTTTATTGGGATCATGCTCCATGAACTGTTTATGTCCCAGTTTCAAATTTAACAATGTTGGAGGAAAAATATGCCCCAATCATTACCTAGTTACTTGCTGGCTGCCTGGTATTTGTATTCCATTTCAGAAATCTAAACCACTCTATTCTACTTATTAAGTACTGCCTTTGGATATTTCTTATCTACACCATCTTTCTAAGTCTTTCCGAGTAGACCAACCCTACAACTCCATAGTCTATAACTTCAAGTTCTTTTTCATCATCATTTTCAACTTCTAGTTCTCTTATCAGTGATTTGATTGCAAGTAGGTCAGTCGAGCAGTTTCTTTATAAGACTAACTGATTTTCTCTGAAGTTGATGACTTGGTTCAGACATCTGCATTTTGAACAAAGTCAGACATCCTTAATCCTCACAACAATTGACGCAGAATAAGCTCCCTACACATATGTTTAAGGTATTTTAGGCTAAAAAATGGTTCTTCAAGGAAGATATATCTGAGCAAAAAATTGCACATTGTAAACCTGATTCTTGCCCCCCCATTCATGTGAATGAGGTTTGTCTGTGCATATTTGAGTATTTTAGTTTTTATTTCTGTAATCCAACATAGTGGTGGTTTCTCTGGAAAGAACACAAAAATGTAAGTATTGCTCTTCCAAACCGCATTTTATAAGGGTAACACAATTGAAAAATTCTAAATATATAAAGAAAATTCAAGTTCTATATTTCCAATTAAATATTTACAGCAAGGTTGTATGCACAATGTAATTGGTCATGCATTGAAGACAGAAAGAGAGACAGTATAAAAATACACAGAAATACACAGACCTGTATCCCTGGAGCTAATAATACATTATATGTTAATAAAAGATAAAAATAATAAAAATAATAAATTTAAAAAATACATGGAAATAGTGTTGAGAAATAATGGCATTTTCATGTGTCAATCACCTCGCTATTCACTGAGGCCAATGTCCAATGATTTTAAATTGTACTTCTTTTTTGAAAGAATCATAAGATTCCTTTAGGCATTCCAAAACAGAGAACTGAACTTAATAGTGGGAAGTAGACCCAAGAACCTGTCTTCTTGGCTGGCTGAAATATAGTATTTTTCTTTTAAAATAATGTTGAAGGAAGGTGCACATTTAAACTTACAGATTTGCAGCTTAAAACTGTAATTTATTTT
Organism: Meles meles; assembly: GCF_922984935.1. Taxonomy (NCBI): domain Eukaryota; kingdom Metazoa; phylum Chordata; class Mammalia; order Carnivora; family Mustelidae; genus Meles; species Meles meles. The sequence goes on from NC_060068.1 coordinate 101,121,283, forward strand.
TCCTGGCAACAGTTGCAATGTTCCTAGATTTATGTGGAGAAGAAAAAATATAATTCCTCTATCTGAAGTGGACAAAGCTCTAGAAAGGAAATCAAATGAGGATTTTGACCTTCACTGTTAAAACAGGAAATAGACTTTGGGAATGTAATATTCCATTGTCCAATCCTCTGAGAATTTTGGAAGGTAATTATAGAAGACCATTTATATTTACAAAGTACTCAAAATTAAGTATAAGGCTCAGACATCCCCAAATACTACTGAATTAAAAGAATGTTATCAGCTAATAGTAATGGAAAGCTGAAAAGGTTTAGAATTTGGAGAAGCATGAGAGAGATGACAGCAAAGTGCTTATTGACTAGCAAGAACTTGTGAGTTGGAAAGGGGGCATGTTAGTTTTAGTCAGCTTCATCACTTTTGGGTTTGGTGCAAAAGCCAAAATAGGAAAATTCTAAATTCCTATATTCTTGAGCAAATTGCTCATTTGTAGTTTTGTACCTTATTTAACAATGAAGCTTATATTTCATATGAAATATGGTGCTGCTTCTTAATATGTAGGAAATATGCTGACAGCAATAGGGGAAGAAACGGCTCCTGAATTTGAAAAAACATCAGCATAATATTTATTGAGCTTATATAACTGAAACACAGGATGGCCTGAAATGACGGGTTGGCACTGGAAATTTTCATTGTAGTCCCTGAGACATCTCCTTCTTAAATTTAGTTGTTGGCGTGATTTTGTCTCCCTAGAGTTTAAGTGAGGAGAGAATGCCAGGGAACAGATAAACCTCTCTGATTTCACAAAGAACAGCCAGTTTATCTAGGATAAACTTAGATCAGTGATATTCCTGACTCTCCAATTCTTTTTTCCTATTAACATAGTTGGCTTCTCATTCTATTCAAATATATTATGCATTTTTATAATTACAATTTTAAGTTAACTTTTTAAATTATAAGAGAAAACATGCTGTTGTACAGAACTTTAAAAATATGTATAAGCAAAGAGAACAACATAAATATATTTGTGTCTTTATTTTACCAAGGGCCTGCTTCCATCCCTCCTTTCACCCCCCCAAACATACAAGAGTTGGGAGGGGAATGAAAATATGGCATTTTAGGGGTGCCTAAGCAGCACAGTTAGTAAAACTTCGGACTCTTGGTTTTGGCTCAGGGTATGATCTCTGGCTCTAATCTCAGGGTTGTGAGATTGAATCCCACATCAGGGTCTTCACTCGGCAAGGAGTCTGCTTGGGATTTCTCTCCCTCTCCCTTTGATCCACTCATGTGCATGCTCGCTCTCTCTCAAATAAATAAATCTTAAAAAAAAAATGAAAATACAGGGATTTTACCATTTCATTTACTATTATATCCTGAATACTTCCCCATATCATGAAGACTTTGTTGAAATATCATTGTTAATGGCTATCTCGTATTTAATTATAATTCATCAAACTACCTCTCTGCTGTTGGATACATACAGTTAAGTAGTTCACAAGACACATAAGCCATGATTTTTTTTTTCATTAATACCTGTTACTCCAGCTACATTTCAAATGTTGGTATTCCTCGGAAGTTTGTCTTTCACTTTTCTTTGTTATCTTTCTCTTTCATCAATTTTATCCATTTCCATTTTTTCCAAGCCCCTTGTATATGTTTCCATATGTTCAGTCCTCTCTCCTGAGTCTGAAATCCTATATCTTCTATCTCTTCATGTTCTTTCCCTAGGCTTCCATGAGTCATGCAAACTTAAATTTGAGTCTTCAGATTTGATTCTTCTACAATATGCTCAATGTAACACTTCCTACCTGGTTATCCTAATCAGGATCTTGGAAATATCAAATTCTTCCTTCTCATTGGGTTTGTACTTGTAATGCAACTTTCTGCCTTGGGGCAGGTGCCTAGTTACATGGTATACAATATGGTTGGCTCTAACAGCAATGTACAGGGCAGGCTTTCTCAAAAACGGTTGAGGATGTTATAGGTTCTGACTGGCATTTCTAACACAGTCCTTGAAAATATGTTTTTGATCAAGCTAAAAAGAACTATGGTTATGATGGATATGTTACTTAAATTTTATATGTATCCTGATTTATATGGCATAAATATCACCGTAGAGATGTAGTTCACAAGTACTTTTGGAATGTATTCTGTAGAAGATTCATATTCTGTATTCTTGGGAAGTATAGTTATCAGTGAAGACAAGTTTGATTTATGTGAAAGAGTGGTGTAAAAATAGTGGGGAAGGCCTGAGTGTTCGATTGAAGAGTTTGGCTTTTTGTTTTTTGTTTGTTTGTTTTGTTTTGTTTTGTTTTTGTTAAGATAATAGAGAGCCACTAGCAGGTTTTCATGATTGGAAATGCCATGATAAAAAAGTTTTGAAAGAAGAATATGGAGTAGAATGTGGGCTAGTTGAGAGACAGGAGATGTATCAGAATCGTCTTGTGCTCCATATCAGAACTTCTTGGCGTTTCCTCTAAATCCAGCCCCTGCTTCAGGAGCTCTGCGCACGCGCAAGTGGCACAGCCTTGTCTGCGGCACATACCCCATAACTCTTGCTTTGCCCAGGGGTTTCTCTGCTGTGGGCATGGCAGACCTGGTGGGTAGTCAATTCTAGGCACTCATGCATGCACAGCCCAGAATGTGGGGAAGTGAGACCTCCACGGAGCAACTTTGGACTACTGTGGGACTGAAGGCCACAGACAAATACTTTTTGTTTTCTTCCCACACGCAGATGGTGCATAGAGGCATTTCATGAGATTTCTCAGCTGCCTCTATGAGACTGAGCAGCCAGTTGTGTCTGGAGTAGCAGTACATGTTATAATGTGACCTCCTATTGGCTCTCTTGCTCTCTGTCTCTCATGTGTGCTACTAAATAAACGACCTATGCCTGGCATGTTACTGCAGCCTGGTCTCTGGCAGAGCCCATGCTAAGGAGGGGAGGACATAGTTGCCCTTCTCCAGAGGGGTCTTCTCAGTCTATATCAGAATACCTTTACATTGCACTATCGCTTAAGAGTAACTGCTGTTTTTTTAAGTTACCTTTCTTATTTGTGTGACTACTTGTGCGTGATTCTCTTTCCCCATTTGATTATCAGAGCCATGAAGCAAAAAAGAATGTCTTTTATATACACTATTATATCCCCAGAAAGTGATAAAAATAGTAAAGTAAGAAAAAAACAATGAATGATTTTAACACTTTCATTCAACTCAAGTTCTGCAGGCTGTGAGAAGCAAGACTATTCTACCTTTGTTTGGTGTGAAGTTTATTAAGAAAGATCTAATTTTATTTTTCTCAATATCCTGTGGTTTTCTTGTTATAGAACGATAGAGAAATATATTTGACATTAGTTAGGATAACACAGAATTTCATGAATCTTCTCATTTGCCATATTTATGATATTTTAATTTTTCCATCCCAGTTTTGTGTATTCCAAATAAAATATCCTTTCCCCAGCTCAAGGTTCCCAGACCCACACATGATCTGCCCTATGTCAGGGTGTCCCAAATTAAGCCAAGTGTTCTGTGACCTTCCATCCTGTCCTTGTTCTAGAGGCTTCTTTGAAGATCAGTTGAGGCCGACTCAACTAATAAAATATATAATTTTTAAAGAGTGGAAATGTGTCAAGTTCCATTTTCTTTTTACACTGACATACACAGTCCGTTATGGGAGGAATCATGAACCACATTTTACTGTTGAAGAAAATGAGGCTCAGAGAGATTAAGCAGACTGCCCAAGTTCACACAGCTAATAAGCCGTCTCCTTCCAGAGTCTGTGCTGTTAACAGTTGCATTTAAGAGCTGCTTGGATCTGCTAAATTTCTGTTTCTTGTGAGTGAACAGTGCCTTTTTTTCCCTTGCCCTGAGCAGTCATCGTTAATCCTTTAGGGCAGCTGAGAAGTATCTTAATCAGGGCCTCTGACCTTGTCATTCATTCTTTCTCTTACCGTTCAGTTCACCGCAGGCACCCTGAGGAATGGAAATGGAACTGCTTTGGACTTCAGAGGCTCAGACCCAGCTAGAGACACTACCCAAAGATCTCACAGTAAGTAATGCTTTTTCATATTAATGTTCCTTTTTTCTCTTTCTCTTCTTCCCTCCCTGTCTCCCTCTCTCCTTCCTACACTCTGTGTCTGCATCTGCCTGCCTGACTGGTTTCTTTACTTTGTGTGGAAGGAAAAGAGAAGAAGGACATCTTCATTAACTTTATTTTTGCTGAAATGCAAGTTTATTTAAAATTGACCTCTGAGAATTTATAGGAGTTTTTACCATTGGGCATTGCAATAATTTAAACTGTAGCTTCTCAGCATCGAATCTAAATCTATGGAAATAAATCATGGTGGAAAGCTCATTATTTCTTAATTACAGGACATATTAGTATCTAGCTTTAAGAATTCCCCATGGGTTAAAGGAACATTTTGGTTTTAGAGGAAAGTTTCCACTTAACCTTTCTGCTAGAGTGACATCAGTGAAGTATCATTATCGTTAGTTTAAAAATAGAAAACGAAACAAACAGAAAAACACACAGGAATGAAAAGACAGGCTTTGAACACTCTGGAGATGAGCCAGAGGAGAAACGGCAGTTGCTTTTCGTTAATGATTTTCTTTTTTCTTATTTGGAGTAAGTCCTCAGGATGACTCGTAAGATACTGTGTTGATGTTTTTTTCAGGTAGAACTGCAGGTTCTAGAGGAAAATTAGGGTAAAGTTCATTCCGATGTGAGTTGGGCTTCAGTAAGTACCAGTTATCTCAAAAACTCATGATCAGATATTGAATTTTATATACTTGAAAAACATATTCGGCATACTATCTAAATCCATTTGAGACTTCTCAGCTACACAAAGCTTAATATGCTCAAGTTGAGAACAGGGAATAATTTATTTTCTGAATAATTTATTTTTTGAAAGATCATTTATTTATTTCAAAAAGAGAGAACAAGAGAGAGAGTGAGTGGGGGAGGGGAAAAGAGAGATGGATGGGGAGAGCGTCTCAAGCAGACTCCTTGCTGAGCACAGGGCCCAATGTGGGGCTCAATTCCAGGACCCATGAGATCATGACCTGAGCCAAAATCATGAGTAGGATGCTCAACAAACTAAGCCACCCAGGTGCCCCCAAGATAGGGAATAATTTAAATACAGACTCCCTTTACCAAGCACAGAAGTCCCTGTGTGAAAGAGCTGTAGGACTGTATCAAGTCCTTGACCTTTACTCCCATCTTGAGAAACATGTTCTCAAAGCACCCTCTTCTCCTATTCATCTTCTTGCCTCTGTCAGTTTAGAGGGGAGAAGAGAGTTGAATGAGCCAATTAGAAGTAAAATAAATATAACAGAAAGGTTGGGAGTGAAAGGAAGGAGAAAAAGCAAGGGACCAACACACAGGACCCTTAGGACTCCAGAAAAATGCACGATCTCCTTTTTAAAGCTGTAGGAAAATGAAGCCTTTGTGAAATAATAACAGTGCTAAGAATAATAGTAACAACTGGCATCTGTGTAGTATTTGTCTGCAAGCCATTAATCAAACCATATAAATACCAAAGTGCACATTTCTAAGTGGAGGGAGACCAGTTTGAAAAGACTATATGCCATATGACTCCCACTACATGACACTCTGAAAAGACAAAACTTATAGAAAGATCATTGGCTGCCATGAGTTTGGGGCAGAGGGCAAGGACCAAGAGGTGAAGCAGGGAAGATTTTTAGGGCTGTGAAACTGTACTGAGAAATACTATAATGGTGAATGGATGTTACACATTTGTCCAAACTATATATATATAGCATATATATATATAAATAAAAACTATATATATATACACTATATAATGCAGAGTGAACCCTAATATAAACTATGGACTTCACTTAACAATAATATATCAACAGTGGTTCATCTGTTGTAACAGGTACACCACACAATACAAGATGTGAGTAAGGGAAGTTGGCAGGGGAGCGAGGTGGTATATTGGACTGTACTTTCTGCTCCATGTTTTATAAACTTGAAACTGTTGGAAAAAAATAAAGTCATCTAATACTACTACTACTACTACTACTGAGAAAGAGCTCTTTGAGGAGGGCACTAAGTTAGCATAGTTTTTTCAGTGAGGAAACAAAGATGCAGACTTGCCCATTTTCCCACAATGAACTAGGATTTGAATCCAAGTGTATATGACTAGGCTCCTCTTCTTATATCCAGTGAGATAAAAAATGCCTCATTATTCCTTCACACTAATTTCTAACCTCTCTACCCTTCTCTCTTCCCTTAGCTACCAATGGCCTCATTTTTCCTGTGGGCATTTGGAATTAGAACCTTAGAAATACATGTCTTCTTTTTCTCTCTCTTACAACCCTTCAGCTACAGTCATGCATCACATCCATGGAGCCTCCCCCTCCTCTGTTTCTTGGTCCCACCTTGTCCTTTCACCTTTTCTAGATGACTGTCCCCTGCCTTGGTCCGCGCAGATACTCCATTTCTTCTCCCATTTCTCTTGCTTCTTAAGGACTTCCCCTGCCTTTGGGTTCATGATTTCTCTTTGCTGTCCTCTCATTTCCCCCATACTAACTCCAGACTGATCATTCTAACAATTATTCAGCACCAAGCAGGCTCTTAACATTGAGTAAACAATAAATATTTTTAGGATGATGATGGTGATGATAATGATGATGATGATAGCACTGAGGGAGATAATATAATTGTTAACATCGTTCTTCAAGTTTATCTCCCAAGATGGCAAAACAAAACTGGGGTGTCAGTCTGAACAATGACAGTGGACTTGACCATTTGAGTACTTGTGCTCTTCTCTGTCCTGATTTGGGAAAGAAAACTTGGCTTAACATCTGCATTTGTTTTTCATTCTCTTAGTCTTGCTCACACTTCCTCCTTAAGTAGTTGGTTTATTAAAGTCTCTTCATTTGAGTCTTCTGTATGAAGTCTGTTCCTGCTGGCATTCTTACTAATAAAGAGGGTACTCAATGCATATTTCCCAAACCAACTGAGAAGTGAAAGCATTTCTCTCTTTAGTGGTTCTGTTTCGTATTTGTCCAATTTAGCACAAAAATCATACAACAGTAACAAAAAAAGTTGAAATGCCTTTCACTTTGTACTCTAAATTTCTCTTTTGTGTTTTGTTTGGAAATAAGAATATTCCAAATATTCTTATTGCAAATACTCTTATATTCCAAATATTCAAATATTCCAAATATTCTTATTACATTTTCAAGAAAGTATGATTTTCTTTTAAATGCATGGTCATTTACAAGTTTTTCTTATATTGTTGTGATTTCATAAAAAGGTCTTTTAGCTGCTCTTCCTTTTCTAGAGAATTATATCTAAAATGGAATAATAAAAATAAATGGGAAACAAGATTTAAACATATCAACGTATGTTACCTAGCTATTGCTCAGGAAGACAAGCAGAGGTTAAATCATGCCATTTAAAGACCAAATAGCCCTTGCTAAATCATCTTAGTTGTCTAAAAATTAGTTTTATTTACTCTTTCCTGTAAATGGTAAGCTATTAGAGTGGGACTTGGTAAACCTTTAGTATTTCAGATATTCTCACTGAATTACTGGATTAGGTTTTAACCTATTGCTCGTTAAGTGATTCATTGTCCTTTCCTGTGATATAAACTGGGGTTAATTCAGATGCATCCTATTGTTCACATTTTTCTCTCCTAGGCATATCTGTAACTGTTACATTGACTCATTTGATCATAGCTGTCTTTTGAACCATTTTCAGAACATTCATAGCATGAAAACAGAAGCCACACAACACTTAGTAAGTGATTGCTAGAATTGCCTTATAACATTATCCAGGTAACTCTGAACAAGCCCTTTAACTTTTCTAGATTTAAGTTTCTTTGTGGGGGTGCTGATAATAGCTTCCTCTACGCAAAACACATTGCACAGCAGGATGCAAATGTGAGGGGATAGCCATTTAATTCTGTATTTAGAAAGATTCATTTGACAGTGTTATTTAATATCTTATAGTCCCTCCAGAGTTAAATACTCTGGGAAATATTTCAGCTAGTCTCAACTGGAAGCTCTAACCTAGAAAATAAATCATGTGTTTAATATTTCAATAAATTTTTGCCTCAGCACTCATGAAATGACATATCTATGTTTATATGTATAGTCTACATTATCCTTGATATCCTTTTTCCTTTCCTTCCTGTGGTAACAAATAACATTTTTGCAAAATGAACAGTACCCCAAGTTGAGGATTTTTCTTTCATGTTTGTTTTCCTCAAGAGGAAAACATTGAAATACTTTCCTGTTCAATATGACTTTGCTTTAGACATTTTAGAACCATTATAGGGAAATTTCCGTCATTGGTGTTGCCTTTTTTTTTTTTTTTTTTTTGGTAATGCAATAGCCTTTCTTTCTTTTTTTTTTTTTTTCCTTTTTCCTAAAGAATGTTTCCTCCTGGATTTTCTCAGCTATTTCAGTGGTATTTATGGTCCAAATGTTACAGTATATGCAAGAAAACAATGTTCACCAGTGAAGTTAAGAGGGGATATGAGGTATCTGTGTTTTTAAGTTTGAGTAAACCCATTTGGCTATATTGAGATTAACTTCTGTTGCCTGGAATCAAAGGGGGAATCTAAGAAAGAGATGAGATAAATTACCTTCTAGATGGATAAATGACCCTTGAATTCATATATTATCAAGTTGTAGACTCTCTGCAGCATATTTTTTATTCTGAACTCCTTTCATCTATCGTCCCATCATATTTTGAGTTCAAAATTCTCTCTTCTTTAAAACAGACAGTATCTGATAAGAGAATAATAATAGGCAACTCCATTAGTCCAGAAAGTCTAATTGCTGTAACGGGAGCAACAAACCATTTGAAATGTAACACAATGGGGCACCTGGGTTCGGCTCAGGTCATGATCTCAGGGTCCTGGGATCCAGCCCACATCAGGCTCTCTGCTCAGCAAAGAGCCTGCTTCCCTCCCTCCCCCCCCCCCCCCCCCGGCCCTCGACTACTTGTGATCTCTGTCAAATAAATATTAAAAAAAAAAAAAAAGAAACGTAACACAATGTACATTTATTTCTCACTGATGTACTGACAGTTCGTTGTGGTTGGTGGGGGGGGGGGGGGCGCTCTTGTTCCCTACATTCATTCATAGATCCAGCCTCCTTCCATCCTGTGGTTCTACCTGTTCTAGATCCTTGGAGTTTTCTCTCTTCAGCTCGCTGATCGGGAAATGGATGAAAATCACGTTTTAAAGGTATATGTGGGTCAAACCAGTAAGTGACGCATACCAGTTCGCTTCGCATTCTAGTCCCATGGGCATACCTAATTGCAAGGGAGGCTAAAAAAATAATTCCATGTGAGAAAGAAGGAAAGAATGTGTAGCATTTATTAAATGCCTACAAGTACCAGGAACTATTCTGAATTCATTTAATGGATCAATTCATGTAATCCTCAGAAATAGCCCTAAGAGACAGATATTTTGATTATCCTGTTTTCCAGATGAGAAAACTGAAGAATAATGAAGTTATGCTGAAATTATAATGAAGTTATATAATATATGTATTTTATATATTACATATATATATATTTATATTTATATATAAAATGAAGCTACTTGATTGAGGAATAGAATTAGTGAAGAGCTGAACCAGGATGTGGGATCAAGTAATCTGACTTGCGAACTCACTTTTGTTTTTTTTAAGATTTTATTTATTTATTTTTTAGAGAGAGATAGAGGGAGGGAGGGAGGGAGAGGGAGGACAAGCAGGGGGACTAGCAACAGGCAGAGGGAAAAGCAGGTTCCCACTGAGCAAGAAGCCCGATGAGGGGACTTGATTCCAGGACCCTGGGATCATGACCTGAGCCAAAGGCAGAGGCTTAATGGACTAAGCCACCCAGGTGTTCTGTGAACGCCCTTCTTAACTATTATACATTCTGCTTTTATACACCTAGACAGTGTTTATAGACTCATGTTCTTGTTCACTAAATATAGAAAATAAATGAATATTAAAAAGATGTTTCCTCATCATATAGGCTTATATAATAATAATACCTAGGATTGGCACAGTGAGTGTTCAAGGTGAGTCCAAAAAGAAATTTAGGCCTAGGCATCAGGAGCTTTTAAAATGGTCTTTCCTAGGGTGTCTGGGTGGCTCAATCCTGTAAGCGTTGGCCTTTGCCTCAGGTCCTGCTCTCAGGACCCTGGAATCAAGCCCAAGTCAAGCTCCCTGTTCAGCTGCAGGTAGTCTGTTTCTCCCTCTCCCTCTGACCCTGCCCCCCACTGGTGCCTCCATCTCTTATAAAGAAATAAATAAAATCTAAAAAAATAAAATAAAATGGTCTTTCCCTTTGGCCAAGAAATTCTCCTAGTTTCCTTGCATTCTGAAATGAAAGCAAGAAGGGAGGATGAAGATCATTATCACAGTGTTGTTGTTTAAAATAGCAAATATTTGGGGAAAAAAATCTAGCTGTCTGATAATAAATACAAATTAAATAAATTTTGAGATATATGCAATGGATTATTCTGTAGCCACTACAGATGAGAATATACATGAGTATTTATAACATAAAATATATTTATTTACTATTTATAAATAGTACATACACAAGTCACAAAATAACACATACATCAGGAAATGTATTTTTAAAAGCGTGTATTTGCGTGTGAAAACCTCAAAAACATATAACAAAATACTAATGTTGTTTAACTTTAGGTGGTAGAATTTTTGATTTTTAAAATTTCTGCTATTTTTTTCTAACAGTTCTGTGAAAACATGTTTTACTTGTATAACAAAAAAGAGAAAGTGATAAATTAGGAAGTTTAAATTAAGAAAGAAGATATACTTGCCTAACATGGAGGTTGATGGAGAGATGTACAAAAATCCCACAGAACTTTAGGCCATTCCAAGGGATAGTCAATTATAATTTTATAATTTTAATTAATTTTTAATTAATTTAATTTTAATTTCATTTAATTTTATAAATTTAATTATAATTTCATAATTATAATTTCCATGCATTCAGCACGTGCTCACTCATCCCATCATGTAAGATGCCTACTCTGTGTGTCCCACTTTGGCAGGAGCCAGGGTATGGTAATTAAAAAGGACACAGGCTGTGCCCTTAGAGAAGTAACTTAGCAGGATAGGAAAGGGGCTAAACATGCCCCTAACCTGAGAGAAGAGAATTTATAGATAGGTTTTGCTGAGGGTTACAGTTTTATGTGACATAATTTTGTACAAATTGTGTATAATACCCAACACAATTATCTGTCATTATCAACTTTAAATCATTAATTGGCAGAAAAATTAGATTCTATTTTTTTTTAGGTTCTTAAATTCCTTTTCCTTAAATGCCTGGAAAAATTCTAAAGAAGCTTCTAGATGGATATATTTAGCAAATCAAATGGCCAGTTGAGTAGGACAGCATCTTATAAAATTTCTTAAGGACTCATTGATTAAAATCTTCTGAAATAGCTCCATGGGCAACTTATTGGGAAGACCTGAATCAAAAATAATTCCAATTACCATGGTTCACATTCGAGTTTCTGGAGAGCGAGGCAAAAATTTGATTTAATTCAGTTCAACACACATTTATTGTAATTGGACTATAATATTTATCATAATTGCATTATAGCATTTACCATCACATCAGGAGGAAACTCTGTAATTAGAGACCTCTGCAGTCAGTCATTTTTGCCTTCCTTCAAAGTGCAGAATACCTCTGAGCCTCTGCCTACCCGATTTGGAATACTGCGTTGTAATTGTCTGTTTATCCCATTAGACTATATCCTTGAGGCAAGAGACAGTGTGCTCCCACCACCCAGTGTGGTTCCTGGAATATGGTAGGCCCTCAATAATTACATTCTGGGAAAATATACTCTTCATTCTCTTGCTCCTTTTTAACATTTAATTGCTCGTTAATATTTCTTGGCTAGACAAGGGGAGGAATCCTTGGTCAGCTATAAACATTTAATAAGATAGCTTAAGACATTGTAATGGGAATTAGAAGGTTATAAAATAATTTAAAGATTAGTACTTGTCCTCATAGGGCTCACACTCTCACTGAAATATGCGCAGAGCCCTAGAAAAAATATTAAAGATGCTTAACTGCATGCTACTGAAAAATGGGCATTAATATATAGATGTATAGTCATACCTTGGTTAATATAAACTAGTATCAGGAAATCAAACTTAACAAAGCAGATGGAAGTGGTTATTAGATAATTAAATAACTTTTTTATTATAGAAAAATGATTTTATATAGGGCTTTCTTTACATTGGGAGTGTCCTGATTAATTTTAACTCTGAATTATTTTATGCTTAAAAATGCATGGACCGTGTAGCCTGGCATTGATTTGGACTGTGGAGATGGATTGCAGGGGAGACCTTTCACATAGTGAGAATATAAGAAATGATCAGATATGGGTATAATTATTGTGGGAGTGTAATTTTGCAAATGATTTAAAAGAATTCAAGAGGGGGCGCCTGGGTGGCTCAGTGGGTTAAGGCCTCTGCCTTCGGCTCAGGTCATGATCCCAGGGTCCTGGGATGGAGCCCCGCATCGGGCTCTCTGCTCAGCAGGGAGCCTGCTTCCTCCCTCTCTCTGTCTGCCTGCTTCTCTACCTACTTGTGTTCTCTGTCTGTCAAATAAATGAATAAAATCTTTAAAAAAAAATAAAAGAATTCAAGAGAAAAACCCATTCATTGAGTCATGTATTCATCCAACAAAATCTGTTTAGTCCATATCTGGCATGGAGGAGAAAGATAAGTAGAGATAGGAACCGTCTAAGTAAATGCATTTAGTTCTACACAGATATATTTATTTTACTTCATTGAAGTTAACATATTCTTTTAGGAGTAACAAAGTTTTCTGAAATCTGAGAGCACTGAATTAAATCAAGAGCTGAAGAGTGTTAACTAATGGAAAGAGCATCCGCGATGCCATGGCAAGACTGGGTTTTGAATCCTAGCTCTGCTTCTTGGTTGAGCAAAATAACTCATGCCTGAGGCCCAGTTTTCTCATCTGTAAAATGGAAATGATAATAACCACTTATATGGCTAAGAGAGATAAAGCATTAAGTCTCCACTGATAGCACCCTGGAACATAGAGATACAGGGCAAACATGACTTACCTCCTTTTTTCCTCCTCATTTAATTTGAAATGTCACTCTCCTCATAGCAGGCCAACGGAGAGGCGTGGGAAAATGTACTTGTTGTAGTGACCTGTAGACGGCGCTCTAACAATGTAAGAGTGAATTGTTGGAGGGTGGCTTTTTGTGAGGAATATGGCATTCGCTGGGGGCTGCCTGATTACTACATGAAATATGTTTGTGGTCCACAGTTTATATCCCAGCCTAACTCTGAATGAGCTAGTAGAATTGGCAGAAATAGGGTTTTGTGGAGGTACCTATACTTGTTTTCGCTCTGTGAAGAGATATAGGTATTTTATGTCAGACCAGTTAAGAGTTAGTAGAATGGATCACTTCTTTCAGAAGTATAGGAAGGAGTAATCAGAGAGGAAGAGCACATGGGCCAGTCATCCAAGGAAAAAGGATGAGTGTTTACACTTTTTTTTTTTTAACTGATTGTGGAAAAAAGCCAGCTTCATTTACCACCATTCTCCCAGCTACCACAACCAGAGTTGTGAAATTTCAGTGAGAAGTAACAAGTATTTGGAAAGATCTAGAGGAAGACAAAGGATAGTGGGGAAAACACAAATTTTCTTTCTTTGAAAGGGTGGAAGGGTGGGATAATGGAGGCTCTAGACCAGCAAACATGTCACCTGTGTCATTACCTTTCATTTCCATGCTAAAAGCAGACATTACTAATAGGTTATGCTGATGTTCCCTGTTGATGTTGGAGTACAGAAATGTTCTTGTTGGAAGGAAGGAAGGAAGGAAGGAAGGAAGGAAGGAAGGAAGGAAGGAAGATAGATTACAAAATCATAGGAGTTGACATACAGGATGAAAATTTATCAGCCCTATGCATATACAGCCATCCTATTCAAAGTTGGCCTCTCTTCTTTCCTTCCTCCCTCCCTCCCTCCGTCCTTCCCTTCTCTCTCTCTCTCTTCTTGTTTGATTTTTCCCTAGATGGCTAGCAACAAAAATCTAAAGAGCTCTCTTTGAAGGTATTTTATTCAGATTTGCTGCAGTAATACACAGTCCCACTCCCTTAGTGACTTATTATTAGCCACTTTATTTCTCACTTACATTATATGTTGTTGTGGCCTTGCTCCTCATTTTTCATCTCTGCATTGTAGGAACCAAGGTAAAGGAGCAGACCCAGTTTAGCAACAGGGCTAGCAGAAAAAAGCAGTGCTTCCTAATTCCTTTTCTCTAATGTGGTGTATGTCAAAATCACTCACATTCTTTTGGTCCAAGCATATCATCACAAGGCCAAGCTCAGTATCAACAAGCAGGCATGATACTGTAGCAGAAAGGACAGTGGTTGAGGCTGTATCTTCCTCTTATAGGGAAGAGGGGACATAGTAACCCAGTGTTCACAGAAAATTCTTTCCTTGTGATTCACCGGGGCAGCTTAAAGCATCTTCTGGACCATAGATAGTGACTCAGTACCTTTCAGGTTCATAAACCCTTTTAGGTTGCAATGAAGAAAGACAGAAGCTACAGAAAGGTGAAGTCAAACATCTTCTAGCAAATCAGTCTGCTTCTTAGATAGTGGGATAGCCTCTTCTCTTTGGTGAACTTCTGACCAGTGGGATGATTTGATTAGACCAGGTAACTCAATCTAAAATTCTTTATATGATTGGGGTGCCTGGGTGGCTCAGTGGGTTAAGGCCTCTGCCTTAGGCTCAGGTCATGGTCTCAGGGTCCTGGGATCCAGCCCCGCATCAGGCTCTCTGCTCAGCGGGGAGCCTGCTACCCCCTCCCCCGCCTGCTTCTCTACCTGCTTATGATCTCTGTCAAATAAATAAATAAAAAATAAAAATAAATAAATAAAATTCTTTATATGATTTAAGCCCTGGCCCTTGCTCATCCACTTAACCTCCTATTTCATCACTCTTCACCAGAACTTTTATGATCCAGACAAAAAAACCACTATGAGAGGTCAGGAACACACCTTTTTTTTTTTTTTAACATATTGTTAAAAAATTCAACTGAGTATATTTAAATCTAATTGGCTTTATTCAGTGATTCATTAATTAGGCAGCATTCCATCTAGCAGACAGAAAGGTCTCTGAGTTGCTGTACAAAATGAAGAGACTTTTATAGGCAGAAGGGAGAGGGACAAGGTAGTTATTACACAAGCAAAAAGCAGATTGGTTGTGGCAAGGTCACCTTCCTTTAGGGAATAGGCATGGCAGGAGTCTGTCAAGCAGATTACCTCACTGGCACTGACCAGGTAATTCCAGATTGAGTGGTTTTTCTATTCCTGGGAGAAGCTGAATATGTAAATTAGATATTAAGTCCTTTCCTTTTTTCTTTTCTTTTCTTTTCTTTTCTTTTCTTTTCTTTTCTTTTCTTTTCTTTTCTTTTCTTTCTCTCTTTCTCTCCTCCCACCCTTTCGTCTACAATAGACCCTTCACTTCGCTGGAATTCACTTTCTCCTATGAAAGACTTAAACAAGATTTATCACATGAACATATATATACACTTAAATGTGGCTTCTATCTTTTACCAGCCCCTAGGATGGTAAATGTACCCCATTACTTTTTCCCAAAATAAAGCCAGATCTTTGTGAACAAAAAAAATGACCATGGATGTCAGTCCCTAAAGAAAGAAACTAGAGTTTCTGCCAAAGAACAAAGAAGCATATGCTCTTTTTAATCCTAATTTTCCACTCTTACCATGTCAGTGTGCATGTCGCTGATGTTGGAAGGAAAGTAGATTTTCCTTGATGCCTGCAGGCCAGGCTGATTCCAGCACCCACTCTGTGCTTGTGTGCACCTAGCGGAGTAAGTATATCCTATGCTTGAGTTGACCAACGAGTAGCAGTCATATAGTTCTGGAGAAACTGCACACCTTACCCAAAGAAAAGAACATGCTGGGGTTATGGGACTGAAAGGCTGTCACCCTACCATAAGAGCACCAGCCCATGGGCCCCGTTTCTTGACTACATTCTGAAGACTAAGTCTTTGACACTCAGTTTATATACATACTTATGTAGTGATGTCAAGGAAGGGGACTGTTCAGTGAGACTCTGAGTGCCACGGTCACTGGAAGCTATGACTCCATCATAACATTCTTGTCCTATTAGTTTTCTTTCCTTTTCTTTTTTCTTTTCTACCTTTTCATACTGCCTTTCCTCCTAGTTAACTGCTGGAAGGTTGGGATTGTTACTTTTGATTTTGGCAAACCCATAAAGAGGAACATTCCCAATGTGCTGGAGGGCTAGGAACAGAACAGATACTGAGGCCATCTGTCACACAAATATACTTCACCTTAGCCTAAATCCTCTTCATCCTCAGGTCTTAGCTTCATCAATACGTCCCTGTGTCATTCTGAGCTGGGTGCCCAGCTTTGTGTTTCTTTGTGCATCTTGTACTCTGAAAAAGTAGACTGAATTCTTGAGGCAAGGAAGTCTTTAGTTATTGACATTTCTTCGGTGCTTGACACATGTTTGGCTATAGATAGGGCCTAAGCAAGTGTTTATGGAAGAGTTAGAATGAATGCTTACTTCCTCCACTTCTTTCTATCTTGGAGCCAAAGAAAAGCCTTAGATAGGTCTAGGCCACCAAGAAAATTGTAACAGGAGTTGGGAGCTTCTTGTTAGGAAGTACTCTGACCCAAGCAGATGTGTTCGAGGAGGCAACATTTTCACCACTCTGGGCTTGCCCTTCCTCCTTACAGAGGCTTTCTGGTGTGGTGGGCAAGAACAGACCATGGCACACATACCTGTCAGGAAGTCCTCCCTCTACCTTTGATGAGCAGTAAGAACTTCTTGGGAAAGTTGTCTTAGAAGCTGTGGGTCTCAGTTTTCTCAGCTATTAAATGGGGGAAATAATAACACCTCCCTCATCTGGCTGTTGTGAGACATAAGTGGGATTTTAAGTGGTTGGGCCTTGCTAAACACTCAGACATTGTTAACTGTTATAATCAATATTGCTATTCATTTGTATTTTTTCTGATTTTGATTATGAAAATAAGAAGAGACAAGAGAATGAGGCAGAGTGATATGCAGTATCTGAGCAAGTTTTAAAAGGCCATGGAATTAAAGATTGTCAATAACTCATATTCTTTTGCTTATAGACTCCCATTCCCATCAACACATTAAGTGTAATCAATATAAATGTAATCACCACTCAAATAGGACAGTCTATTTGCTACGCACTTTGCAGACAAGTAACCTAAACCTTTGTAAAGACAAAGAAAGCAGTATAGATAAGTGAATGTTATCAGCCCTCAAATCCCAAGGTTGGTTGTGTTTTAAAAGCACTCTTGCTTCACTAATCTGATTTTAAAAAAGCAAGGAGAAGTTGACTGTTCATTATACATAATGCTTTGAGTTAGGGTAGCTTGTAAGAAACTGGCATTTGGCCTTGTTAAATAAAATTTGTTTTCTTTGTGATCACACAGTAGTAGGTGATCTTAGATGTCTTTGCTACAGCAGAGAAGTTGAGTGCCCCTGAGGGAACAGGTAACCAGGGTCTTAGTGGACTCCCCCTTTGCCGTAAATGGACTAATGTGTGTTGAGATATGCTAGACCAGTGGCTTCTCTTTTAGGAAACAAGAATTCTTTTATGTGATGAGCTGGAGAAGAGTGGGAAGAGATGACTGTGTTCTGGGTTTGATTTCCCATCACTGAGGACTTCCAGTGTCCAAAAGGATCCTAAGTAACTACTGCCTCCTCCGAGTCTGTCTTTCTTCAGATGCCAGAGAGCTGATAGTGTTAGTATCACGGAGAAGTTGGAATTTCCCCAGGAAATGTTGTATCCCAAGACAGGAAATAGGCCTGGGAGGCAAGGAGCATTCCTACCAGCAATAACTGTGTGTGCACGGTCAAAATCTGATCTTCACAACTTGTGGCGGAGTAGAGGAGTGGGACCCTGGCTTAGATTCTTTCCTTTGTTTTAGCAGAAATAACGCTGATTTTGAAATCACATGGACCTATGTTTATATGCTCACTCTTGAACATGTGATCATGAATAAATTAAGTTGACCTTTTTAAAATTAGTGATCTATATAAGTCATCTTCTAAAGTGCCTGAAAGATGTTAAATACTTAAGAAATGGCAATTTTAACGATTTTATTAGCAGTATTAGTACATATAGTAAAATGTACATATGCACATATATATGTACATTTATATTTTAGATAGATAGTTCATTTTGAAACAGTGGAGACATGTATATTATAATAATAGTAAGAATAAATTACACTGAGTACCTAGTTTGTGATGGCCTGTGCTAATCTCTTTATAACACTATCTCATTTAGTTTTTACTCTAATAAAACTTTAAGAGGTGGATTCTATTATTTTAAATGTTAGAAATTGAGGGATGAAGAGTAAATTACTGAACAATATGAAGAGTTAGTATAATTGTCTGAGAAATCTGAGAATCTATCATTTGTTGTAGTGGCATGGAGATTATTTTTCCAGCATTTCATATGTACTCAGGAGGGAATAGAGAACCCATGAGACAGATGCCAACTACCAGAATGCCAGTCTATTTCGGAGACAAAAATACGTGTCCAAATAATGAGTGATCAAGCCTTGTAATTAGTGGTCATGATGTTACAAGAAATAAAAACTGTCAGCAGTAGGGCTTCTCCTCCTCTTCCTTCTTCATCCATTCTCTCCTCTACTAAGTAATTATTTCAGCTATTCATTTTGTGCTTAAGTCAATGCTGGGTACCAGCATGAGATCTGATTTTGGATGGTTTTGGATGGTTTCTGGTTTTGGATGTCCTAAGTTTAAACCTTTGGTTCACCACTTATTAGCTGGCTCACCTCAAGTGACTCACTGAACTTCTCTGAGGTTCAGTTTCTCATCTACCAAATGGGGATAAGAACAATATTATTCATCTTTATTATTATGAATCCTATTATGTATGTCAGGATTATTGTGAGGAAAAGATGTATTTCAAGAACTTAGCACAGCTTATGAAACACAATGTACACTTTATTATCACTCTTGTACTTTTGAAAAAATACTTTCACTCTTCTGGGGTTGCGAGGCTTCTCAAAGGGTGTCATTCAGCATAACTGAGAATGTCTTTTGGATCCCTTATACTTCTGTGCAAGATACTAGTGTTCTCACGGTTTCAAGACAGATTCTAAAAGAGCCTGATCTATTAGTTAGGTTGGTGTATATATGAGTGTGTGTGTGAGTGAGTGAGTGAGTGAGAGAAAGAGAGATTCATTAGTTGATTTTTCATTGCACTGAGCATCCTAAAAGGTCCAAGCGGTATATGCAATACAGAACAGCAGCAGGAATATTTATCTGGGGGTCCATGTGTCTCCTCCATCACTCCACAGAGAGAATTTTTAGCAGATTTTGACCTTAACTGTCCTGATGTGTGGAAACAAGAAGTCTCCTCCTCTCTTGAGTTTTCCCTCCAGGAATAACTTAGCTGTCTCTTGTTCCACTTCTCCCACCAAGATGTCAATACATTGATTTCAGCTTAGTAGAGAGGAGAAGGCTGCAAAATTGAACATGCTCAAATAAAGTGTGGGGGATTAGAAGGATGAGGGTCCAATGCTATTGTATCATTTGAAGCTCTCCAGACACAAATCTAGTGGGTGACCAAACTCTCTGTAAGAGGTAGAACTGTTTAAGCCTGTTAGTTCTTTTCACAAACTGTCCCCAAATTGCCAGTGTCAATTTCAAACCATTATTTAAAGCCTTTCAATAATTATAATGCCTTGCATTATCCCTTGTTACTTGATTATCTGACTCTCTCCTCGGAGGTAGGCCAGAGATAATGGCATGCATGGGATTAGCATTGTATTCAGTTTACAGAATGGATCGTCTTATAGCGCTGCCCTGACACGATATAAAGAATAAGGCAAAGTCCTGGAAAAGACCCTGTGGTGGTTTTAATTTAAAATAGGGCAACAAACGGTTTGATACCCTTCCCTTCAAAAGGTGAAGCCCAATTCCCCTCCTCTTAAGTGCTGGTTATATTTAGGGACTTTCTTCTAGCAAATAGAACGTGGAGAAAGTGAAGGTGTGTGATGTTTGACATTAGGATATATAAGGCATTGTGGCCTCCGGCTTGTCTTCTCTCTGGGGGAAGCCAGTCAGCACGTCACAAAGATACTCAGCTGTAAACTCAGCGGGCTTACAGCGTGAGGAACTGAGGCCTGCTAACAGTCACGTGAGTGCGCCACCTTGGAAGTGAACCCGCCAGTGCCATTCTGGCTTTCAGGCGACTGTAACTCTGAAGGATATTTTGGGGGTACTGCCTCATGAACAACTCTGAGCCTGAATCAGTCACTGACACTGTTCCTGAATTCCTGACAGATACTGTGAGATAAAAAAAATATATGTATTGTATTAATCCACTAAGTTTGGGGAATTTTATCACTCAGCAATAGCTAACTAATACTGGTTCTTTTTAGCAAAACTTTCAAAACACTCGCCATTTCAAATAGTTTTTTTTTTTTTTTGAAAGCATAAAATAGACTCATACAAAGAAGTTGGTAGAAGCTGCCAAAGTAGGGACTGCACATTTTCTTGTTAAGATCTCTAGCTTCTAATTTATTTTTCCTGGCCTGCTTCTGAGATCACGTTCAGGGGATAGAATCACTCTGTGGCAAGCATGGAGGAGGGAATACTTGGGAGGCCCCGCTGGATTTATGAACAACAGGTGAGGCTTTCCTTATTTTTACCTGATGGGTCCAGTATTCTTGCTCTAACAAGAATCCTTTAAACAATATATATCTTTTTTAACTTCTGTGCTTGGTACATAACATTATTATGTTTGCTTTCAATAAATTAATAAAAATCAACCTAATGGTCTTGTAGAAAGGATTAAGTCCAATACTGAGATGGGGATCTAATCCCTAATACCTGAGAAAGATTTGGGGGAAGAGCCCATTTTTGAATAGAGAGCTCTCTATGGACTATAGAAGAGACACAGTGAGTAGAGATTAGATGGGTAGAAAGAGTTATTTCTTAGACATATATACTAGTGCAGTTTCTGTGTTCTCTGAAATATCCCTTCTATTATTCTTATTTACTGGGTGATATTGTAGACAGAAACTTGGTCTTGAAGTGAAGAGGTTTGGCTTATAGTCCTGCCTCCAATCAGAAATAAAGTTAAATTATGAAATAAATTTTTCTCCAGCAATTCTTCCCCCTCACCCCCACTTTTTTAATGCAGCAGGGGAATAGTCTTGTAACTGAAAGACACATTTTCAAGGAAACTGTACCAAAAATGGGCTCTTATAAGATAATAATTGGAATGTATTTTTTGATCTTGAGGAGGTTGCTTTTGTTCCCAGGAGTTATGTTATAATCAAATTAATTCATCTTTGGAGTGAGACCAGTGGATGAAAAGGTCTGTAAAGTACAAGTTGTTGTTATAAGTTTACAAGATAAAGTGCTTGTTGTCTTGGGAATCAGTCCCAGAGTTCACTGTTTTCACATAATCTTATATTGTGGGTAGTTGTATATAGACATTAACTTGATAAAGATAATTACAAGAATCTATCATTGCTGGGATTTCGATTTATTTGACTGTGAACTTTGAGGGACTTTGGATTAGATGATTAACTTATACTGGGGATTAATTTGTTGATGAATGCCTGAAATAGTTACTGAAATTAATACAGAACACGTTTTCACCTTTTCACAATGAATTTGTTTGATTAACAGCACTGTATTTATTCAGTTGGGGATCTTAAATACCAGATGCAAATTTCAAATAATCACTTGAACAATCGAGTTTAAATATTTAACAGATCAGTGCAGAAGGGATTAAGTGGGAAATATACTTTAAAGGACAAGTGAGTGTGTTAGAGACAGAAGTAGAAAGAAGAACAGGTATATTTTAACTATTTCAGGCCTTATGGTGTGGCAGACACGTAAGTCACATGAGAGTGAGATTTTTAATTTTGGGGAATTTTCTATTCCTTACAATTTTTTTTTTAAAGATTTTATTTATTTATTTGACAGAGATCACAAGTAGGCAGAGAGGCAGGCAGAGAGAGAGAGAGGAGGAAGCAGGCTCCCTGCCAAGCAGAGAGCCCGATGCGGGGCTCGATCCCAGGACCCTGGGATCATGACCTGAGCGAAAGGCAGAGGCTTTAACCCACTGAACCACCCAGGCGCCCCTCCTTACAATTTTAATGTAACCTTTTCTTGTATGTTAGACAATGGCTTCAACCATAGCCATATGTAAGCATCACTGAGATCTTATTACAAATACAGATTCTCGGGCCCTTCAGGATTCTGAATCATAGATCTGGTTTGATACCTACACATCCTTATTTTTAACACGCTCCCCAGGTGATTCTGATGCATCACCTACTTTAGGAAGAACAAAATTAGGACATTCCTATGAAAGTCTGCTCCTAGATAGAAACATGATATTGTACTATTGGCTCCTGAAATCATACTCAGGAAAGAGAAGAAAAGACATGAGATTTTTTTCTCTCTTTCCCCACTCACCAGTCCCTGTTCCAAACTTTGCATGTCTTCTCTTCTAATTGCCAGAGATATCTCTTATCTTCATGTTCTGTCTTTCCCCAGTCTCTTATCTAAAAGAGATACTTGCCCATTTCTAGCCCATTCTCCTGGGACTGATACTTTGCTCTCGAGGCTAGCCCTGTTGAGCCCTGGGCATTTACCTTGTTCCCTAGACTTTGCTCCTATATTGTATTTCAGTCTCCAATACTTCCTCAAGTCTCTATTCTTCCTTAAGACTTAGTCCTAAAGTTCTGTCCGATAGAATAGTCCCTCTAAGGCTGGAGTTTTGCCTTGATTTTCTTCTACTGTCCTCCACAAAATATAAATCTTCTTTCAAAACCTTGTTCCAGAAGCCAGAATTATCACAAAGTGACAGATTTCCTTCATGCAGCCGGGCATGCTCCTTATTCCTTCTCTGATACCATATTCCACATCCCCACCCATCAAGATACTCTGTGTTGGACCGTCCTAATGGCCCTGAACCAGGGACAGTCCTACCTGAGAGGATAGGTATGGTTCCAAGTTGATACTCTGTATTCTGGTTATCTGGTCTGGTCAGGCAAGGTCATGAGACATGATGACCCAGCAATTGGAACATCTATGAATCTCTTGAAATTGTATAAGAAGATTTTTTTTTGTCCTTTATTTATTTTTTCAGCATAACAGTATTCATTGTTTTTGCACCACACCCAGTGCTCCATGCAATACGTGCCCTCCCTATTACCCACCACCTGTTCCCCCAACCTCCTACCCCCGCCCTTTCAAAACCCTCAGGTTGTTTTTCAGAGTCCATAGTCTCTTATGGTTCACCTCCCCTTCCAATTTCCCTCAACTTCGAAAATGTATAAGAAGATTAATAGAGAAATTGAAATCATATCCTTTCTTTTTCTTTTTTAGATTTTATTTTTTAAGTCATCTCCACACCCAATGTGGGAATTGAACTTAAAACCCCGAGATCAAGAGTCACATGCTCCATGGACTGAGCCAGCCAGGCGCAGCACATGTGCTTTCTATCCTGGTTTCTTTTTCCTCTCTTTCTCATTGTCCTGGTCATGAGACTTGAATTTGTAGCTATTTACTTTTGCCCTAATCTGTAAACTAAATCTTTTCTCCCCTTGGTATCAGGCAAAGTAATAAGTAGACCTTATCCTGTAAAGGAAAGGATTTAAAGGAGTCATGACTATTTTAAGTATTTGAGAGACTGTCATGAAAATCAAGGTTTAAACTTGATCCAGGTAGCCCCATAGGTGGCTGATGATGGCTCAGAATGAGGATATTCTCCGAGGCTAAGATTCAGTGAGCAGTCTCTGAAGAGCTAGCTTCGTTTTACTGGAGGACTCAATAAGAAGCTGAATGACTAGACATCCCATGGAGGGGACCCAAGGATCTCATGCAGCTCTGAGAGTCAGGAGTTAGGATACATTGGTAGATCAGTAGCCATAGGTTCAGGGAGTTATTGCTCTCTGGAGTGGCAACTGGGTCCCACCGAAGAGATTATACTGGCTGGTTCAGGAGAGGGTAATGGGTTGGCTTGGTTTGGAGTAACACAGGGTTACTGACCATATATCACTTGGTGAGTTTAGTCTTTTATCTATCTTGAGATAAAAGTACTAAGGTTACATACTCTGCAATGATCATAAAAAGACAATTCTGAAAAATGTCATATGTTATGGTAGACCCAGGAGGTCAGGGCTGATACTTGATGGTTTAGGAAATATAGTTTTGGAATGCATTCCCAAAAGGTCTTAGAAGTTTAATTAATAAGTAATTTTTACTGAATCTCTATTATATGTTAAACATTGTGTACAGTTGGTTTGATTTCAGGGTTATCTATGGTTCTTGATGGTTCATTATACAATGTGTTTTAATCAGAATATAGTTTTACCAGCCAGATAATGAGGTATGATGATCCTGCACTGGGCTTGTCACTCTGGCAGCTATGCAGGTTCGAACACTGAATCTGGAGTAAGATGGAGTTTTTTAGGTTTCATTACACACTGGCCTTCCCCAGGCTGGCTTATATTTCTAAAAGAGAACCATTGTCTCAGAGGAAGGTTGAAAAACAAGTTACAAGACTTAATCTTGACTTCCCAGGTAGAAGACCAACTCCTAGGCTAGACTGCAGCAGAGCTTGTTTCAATCATGGCTGGCAATAGAATGCTAAGCTTGCTCCTTAGATTGGAACTCATACGTGTGACCATAAGTCTAGGGTCCCCTAGAGCTGAAACACTTTTGCAGTAATATCCTGTCAGCATCCCATCAGGATGGGGTGGATCCTGTCTGTACTCTTTATTATGCATCTGGAAACTGCTACATGTGCTCACCCTCCTCCATGATCAACACTGCATTTGTTTTTAGATAAAACGTGAAGTCTCCAGAGCTCTGTTGAAGTGGAGTACTGCTCTGAGCTGCCATATTTGACTCAGTCATATCTTAAAAAAAAAAACAAAAAAAAAACCTGAAACAAAAAACCTTAAAAAGGATTCTCTAAAAATACCAACCAAGTCCATTTTAGTAAACATTAAAAGGTCTGTTAACTACAGATCAAATTCCTTCACCTTTACTTTTGGGTCATGAGGGACTGTCATGACAAGAACACTGCAAGCTGCTAAGAAGACTCAGGGATAAGTTCATTCCTCCGAAGTGGAGTCCTTGAAAGAAGTCTTGGAGCTAAAGAGAATAACTTCGGAACATTCTCCCAAGTTAATTAGAGTCATCAAAGGTCCTAGAACTTAGACTTTCTATGTCTAATTTGAGACATTGATACTCAAAAATGTCTCAAAAAGGAGTTCCCTATTTTCATTTGTTTTATCCATTGTTCTTGGGTTTGTGGGGCTGGTGGCAAAGTAAGCAGGGAGAAGACACATTCTCTTGGCTTACATAAGTAAAAGTCAGCAGTTGGTCTTCCTTTTTGTCATAGTGGGAATATGGGGAATGTAGGCATTCAAAAGTGTGTTACCACTTGAGAAAATGTAAGGAGAGGCTCTCAGTTCATAGGGCTCATATTTTTTTTTTTTTTAGCAAGAATGTAAATAACCAAAACTTAAACATATTTCTATCACTATTATTTGAACATGCATACTTCCATAGGATTTTTCATGATTGAGAAAAGAAATCTGAGGCCTGTGCATTTGCAGCATTCAGTAACATAAATGCTCATTTCTGAACTGTGATTGTATATTGTCTCATGGCTCATGCTGACACATGCTCAATTCCTGTCATAGGCCGGATGCTGTGCTTTGGGCTGATTACATTTTGACAAAACTCTCTACGTAGATTCTAGGCATGGTCGATGTATAACAACGAGGCATACCCTGTATGCGTATTTGTGTGTTAGCCAAATGCAGACTTCCACCAGGTATGTGAGTGAAATGAAACATTTTCCCAAAACGTTAAAGCCATATTTGCCGGCGTAGACTCAGATTTGCTAATTTAAAGATAACATTTTCCTAACGAACAGGTGTGCATGTTCCTTTTTTGAATGAAAATGAGCATTTCCAGTGAGCACCAACTTTGTTACAATTGATGAGATATATGAAAAAAAAACAACATGTAAAGTGGAGCAGAGGAAGAGTCTGATTGACAGTGAGATGAAGACCAAAATCCACAGAGATTGCAGGTGTTTCTTTGGAAAGCAAAATCAAAGAGACAAAACCTAAAACAAAACAAAGAGATGGCAACAGGCAGATAGTAGGTAGGTATGTGAGTAGGTAGGTCGATAAATAGATACGCATAAGGAATATGCAGTTCTGTACCTTTTTCTATTCCATTAAGGCTATTAGGTGTAATTAGCATATTTCAGAAGAGCTGGAAGCCAAGGAAGAGCTATGATCTACCATAGGCAGAGGAAATTCCTAAAGTGTTTGAAATCATTTGCTTCATGCTTCATGCTTCATTATAGTCGTTAGGAAAACATTAGAGGTCTCTCAAGTGGCTGTAAGTTCTGAGACGATGCAGCCCCTATCTACCTCTTTAGCCTCATTTGTGGCTGGCTTTATTTATCTATTTATTTATTTATTATTTTCTGCTTCTGTCAACCTGACCTTCATTCAGTTCCTGAACATGCCAGGAATCAGAACTCTATGGAATCCGAATCTGCAGACAAACCTGATATTTCTGACCTGGTTACCATTTTCTCTCCTCCTGCCCCAACCCTTTCACATGGCAAAGAGATACTTTGTCTTTTAGTTCCCACATCAAGTATCACTTTCTCCAGGAGGTTTTCCCTGATGTCCCCATCTCCATAATGAGTCTAGGCCCCCCACTACGTATTCCCACAACATATTCAACTCCTCCTTCGGGACACTCACCACTATTGAAACTGCCTGTTTAAAGTCTCTGTATCATACTGTGAACTCCAAGTCTCCATTGTTATATTCAAGAACCTTATTTGACTCCTTCCCTTTGGTTTGTAACCAAATATTCTTACAGTTTTAAGTAGTAAAGCTGGCTATAGAGTTTCCAGGGAAGTAAACATGTGACTGTAAATGTAAGGACTGGTTAATAGTTTTGCATTGTTATGGAAATAAGTGATGTAAAACATCTATTAAAGTTTCTGGTACAGAGGACTGATAAATTTGTAGCTTGTAGATAGCTTGCGTTAGTTTTGTAATAAAGCAGCATAGAAATAATAACGACTAACATATCTCTACTTTGATGTGTCAGAAGTCCTTGAACTCATCAGATTAAAGAGCAAACGTCAAATCTTTTCTCCCAAGCCTGTACTAATAACCCCAACCCCAGTAGATGGAAACTCCTTGCCTAGCCTGGATAACCATGCTCAATACCTTGATCTCCATCTTCAATAACCAATCCTCAGCAAATCCTAGTGATTCAGTATTTTTTCAGTCCATCCACTTGTCTCCATCTTCAGGTTTCCATCTTATCTGCCCTACCATTATTTCAGTCCTGGACAGCTGAGTAGCTTCAACTGTGGTCTTCTTGTTCCCACAATGCCTTCCCTCCAATCCACTCTTCCCATTGTAGTTAGTGGTCTTCTAAAAACTTACATATAATCATGCCACACACACACAGCTTATAATATTCACTTTCCAAGAGAATAACAATACCAACAAGTTAACATTGTTACTTGGCACTTTATAGGACTCATTATGTGCCAGACACTGTATTATGTGCTTCATGTGTATCGACTCAATTCATTCTGCCGTAAGTTGTGTTTTTAAGTGGATGTAGTCCATCGTGGAGGAACCAGTACTGAAGGGTAGAACGATTTAGAACAGGCCACACACTTAGCACTCTTTAATCTTTTTCTATTGTGGAGCGGCAGTGTAGAATAGTGATGAAGAGTGTTGACTCTGGAGACAGGCTGCCTAGCTTTAAATCTTGGCTCAACCACTTACTAGCTGACCTCTAACCTCTCTGGACTCTGTTCCATCATCAGCTAAATGGGGATGTTAACACGCCTCCTTTATAAGGTTGTTGTATTAAATGGGTAAATACAAGTAAAGTGTTCAGAATGATAGCTGGCATAGAAATAGAACTCAATAAAAGTTCCCGCTATTACCATAGGAAATAGGCTCTGTCTACCCTTCCAAATTCATCCTTTGTCACTGTTCTCCCCTTCATCTTTATTTTTTTATTCAGATTCCATTCTTCTTGCCATCTCTCAGAATATCATACCTCTTGCCATAGTAAACTAGACTCTCCAACAATCTTAATCTTCCTTGTTCAAATCTTGCACATTTTTACTTCTCAGATGGCACTTACACTTGGATGCAGACCCTTATCCACCCACAGTCTAGCTTAGATCTCACTGTTACATATTCTCAATGCACCCTGTAACTTTCCTGGGAAGCACTTATCACAGCTGCAACTTTGTATATATTTGTGATTTCTTAATTTGTCAGGCTTCATTATAATACCATTAGATTCATGAGAAAAGTACTTTTATATTCACCATTATACATTGAGGTTGAGACCTATTTGTATTCATGAATGAATACATACATGTCCCCATTATCCAGAACTTGGTTCTGGTTTAGGAGGTACACTTATATTTTCACTGAAATTTTTGCTGTGTGGCTGTTGAAGATGTTAAATCCGCAGAGGCAGATAAGGGCTCTTCTCATGAACCTCTATGGAACCAGAGGTACTGTTTCTTTTGTATTCATAGCTGAAGATGAAAACTAAAGGACTAGTTTTAAAGTGAACTTAAATTAGGAACTGAATATGGCTTTTAAGAGTATTTTAAGTCTCTCTTCAAGATCTACAAAAGATTGCTAAATCTTGGATATTTTCTTCCCATAAATCATTCTTGAGAAATTCTTCAAATCATGAGGCACAACAGTACTAGTGAAAGTTACCAATTAAGTAGTCCATCTAATAAGGGGTAAAGCTTCTAATGAAAGAATTGGAGAAGAAATGTTGGCATAAACAGAACAAAGGTGTTTTTGTTTGTCCTAGACAACCATAAAGGTAGTCTAAATCCTGATGAATCTTTTGCTTTCTTTGGAAGCAACTGGCCCATTAAGCATTTAGTACTAGAGTCCCATGTGGTAGTAGGAGCTGTGGCAGTTTTCTACACAGCCAACATGCTGGTTATGCAGGTGTGAGCAGATGAAATTGTGCATCAGAGCACGGATAAGATGAAAAAACAAACCACTGAAAATCTGAGCTAAAAATGTCCATATCCATTTGGCAGAAGCAAATATAATACCATGGGAAATGCCATATAAAATTAAATTCAGCTGTCTTCTTCCAGTCTGGACTCATGAGTTGGCTACTTTGTAGTACCATGGTGGTTATTCTTGGGGATATGTATCCACAGAAATGTCTTTTTTTTAAAGCTTCTTCATTATTTCCTCCACATATAAAATCCCTGCTCCTACACAGAACACAAAGGATTAGGATGAGAAGCATTTTTACTGAAATCTTTGAATGTACATGTAAATATACTTCTTTAAATTCCTGAAGCAGCTTATGTCCTTTTCACTGCCCCAGGATTAGGTGAATCCATTATTATGATCAGACAGTTGTTCTCCACCAATGTGCCTCATCTCTTGCTATTTGAGTTAGAAGTTTGGCTTCTTTGTCCCAAAAAGCAATGCATTAAATCTGTTCTCTGGAAGAAAAAAATGGTAGTAGATTTGAAACAATACTAATTTATAAAAGTTGATACCAACAACATTAGAGATATACAGGAGATCAAAATAATAAAGGAGGATACAAAGTTAATGATCACTTAAGAATTTATATTAACCAGTTTTTAAAAAAAATTTTTTACTGAGTATAGTTGATGTACAGTATTAGTTTCATGTGTACAGTGTAGTGATGTGAAAATCCTGTACATTATGAATGCTCACCACATTAAGTGTATCATCAAAGTTATTAAAATATTATAGATTCTATTCCCTATGCTGTAATTTTCATCGCCATGACTTATATAGTGTACCTCTTAAACCCCTCACTTGTTTCCCTCATCCCCCCCCACACCCCACCCCGCCCAAACACACACTCCTCTTCCTTTCCCTTTAGCAACTACTAGTTCGTACTCTGTATCTGTGAGTCTATTTCTGTTTTCTGTTTATTTGTTTATTTGTTTTTTAGGTGACTCCCGTAAGTAAAATTATTCGGAATGTCTTTTTCTATTTCACTCAGCATAATACCCTCTAGCTCTACCCATGTTGTTACAAATGGAAAAATTCATTCTTTTTTTATGAGTAATATTTCATTGTGCATGTATAAATATAAATAAATAGACATATACATATACATAATGTGGGTATGTATGTATACACACACACATTACATTTTCTTTCATCTCTTGATAGACACTTAGTTTGCTTCTATATCATGGTTATTATAAATAATGCTTCAATAAATATAGGACTGCCTATATATTTTTTAAATTAGTGTTTATGTTATCTCTGGATGAATACCAGGAGTGGGATTACTGGGTCATATGGTATTTCTCAAAGTTTTTTTTATAAGACTTTATTTATTTATTTGATAGACAGAGATCACAAGTAAGCAGAGAGGCAGGCAGAGGGAGAGAGGGGGAAGCAGGCTCCCTGCTGACCAGGGAGCCCGATGTGGGGCTCAATCCCAGGACTCTGGGATCGTGACATGAGCCAAAGGCAGAGGCTTTAATCCACTGTGCCACCCAGGTGCCCCTCTCTTTTAAAATTTTTTGAGAATACTCCATACTATATTCCATAGAGACTGTACCAATTAACAGTCCCACCAACAGTGCATGAGAATTCCCTTTTTTCCACATCCTCGCTAACATTTATTATTTCTTGTCTTTTTGATATCAGCCATTCTGACTGGTGTCAGGTGATAACTCATTGGTGTTGTGAATTGCATTTCCTTGACAATTAGTAATATTGAGCATCTTTTCATGTGTCTCCTGGAAATCTGTATGTTTGCAGAAATGTCTATTCAAGTCCTTTGCTCATTTTTTAATTGGATTATTTGTGGGGGGGGGTTTGGTGTTGAGTTGTATAAGTTCTTTATGTAGTTGGGATATTAACCCCTTATGGTATACATCATTTGCAAATATCTTCTGCCATTAACTGGGTGGCTTTTTTGTTTTGTGGTTGATTTCCTTCACTGTGCAGAAGGCTTTTATTTTGGGGTAGTCCCAATAGTTTATTTTTGCCTTTTTTTCCTCTTGCCTGAAGAGACATATTCATAAATATGTTGCCAAGACCAATGTCTAAGAGATTACTGCTTAATATTTTCTTCTAGGAATTTTATAGATTCAGGTCTCACCTTTAAGTTTTTAATACATTTTTAGTTTATTTTTTGTATGGTAGAAAAAAGTGGTCCAGTGTAATTTTTTTTGTATATAGCTGTCCAGTTTTCCTGTTACCATTTGTTGAAGAGACTGGTTTTCCCCCATTGGCCCTTTGTCATAGATTAATTGACCATATAAGTGTGGGTTTATTTCCTGGCTCTGGATTCTGTTTCATTGATCCGTGGGTCTGTTTTTGTGCCAGTACCACACTGTTTGGTTTATAATAGCTTTGTCATATGGTTTGAAATCTAGAGTTGTGATATCTCCAGTTTTGTTCCTTTTTCTCAAAATTACTTTGGCTGTTTGGTGTCTTTTGTGTTTCAATTGAGATTTTTGGATTATTTGTTCTTATTCTGTAAAATATACTATTGGTATTTTGAGAGGGATTGCACTGAATTTGTAGATAGCTTTGGGTAGTATGGAAATTTTAACTGTAATAATTTTTCCATTCTATAAGCATGGTAATTCTTTGTATTTGTGTCATTTCCAATTTTTTTATCCATATTTTATAGTTTTCAGAGTATAGGTCTTTCATCTCTTTGGTTAAATTTATTTATATGCATTTTATTTTTTCTGCTGCAATTATAAATGGGATTCTTTTCTTAATTTCTCTTTCTGCTACTTCATTATTATTGTATAGAAATGCAATATATTTCTGCATATTTTGTATCATGGAATTTTACTGAATTCATAAGTTATAGTTTGGGGTTTTTTTGGTGGTCTTAGGGCTTTCTATGTATAGTATCATGCCATTTGCAAATAGTGACAATTATACTAATTTCTTACCAATTTGGATATATTTTATTTCTTTTTCTGACTTGATTGCTATAACTGGGATTTCCAGTACGATGTCCTTCCTTTCTAGTGTCTTTGTCTGGTTTTGGTGTCAGGGTAATGCTGGCCTCATAGAATAAATTCCTTCCTCTTCTCTTTTTTTGGAGCAGTGTGAGGAGGATAGGCATTAATTCGTCTTTAAATGTTTGGTAAAGTTTATCTCTGAGGACTTCTGGTCCTGGACATCTGTTTGTTAGGAGGTTTTTGATTACCAGTTCAATTTTATTACTAGTAATTGATCTAATATCTTTTATTTCTTCCTGATTTAGTCTTGGGAGAACACATATTTCAAGGAATTTGAACATTTCTGTTAGGTTGTCAAATTTGTTGATATAAATCTTTGCATAGTAGTTGTTGAAAATCCTTTTTATTTATGTGGTGTTGGTTGTAACTTTTTCATTTTTTATTTTATTTGAGAGCTCTGTTTTTCTTGCTTCTTGCTAAAGGTTTATCCATTTTTCAAAGAACCAGGTCTTAGTTTCACAGATCTTTTCTATTGCTTTTTTGTTTTTGTTTTTGGTCTCTGTGTCATTCATTTCTTCTCTGATCTTTATTATTTCCTTTCTTTTACTAACTTTGGGCTTTGTTTGTTTCTAGTTCCATGAGGTATAGGGTTAAATTGTTTACTTGACATGCTTATTTTTCTTGAGGTAGGCCTGTATTGCTACGAACTCCTCACTTAGAACTCCTTTTGCTTTACCTCAAAGATTTTTATTTGGTTTGTTTCCATTTTTATCTGTCTCCATGTATTTTTAAAATTTCCTCTCGGACTCCTCTTTGACCCACTGGTTATTTAGTAGCATTACTGTTTAGTTGCCACATGTTTTTGGTTTTTTCTAATTTTTCTTTGTTGTTTTTGTTATAATTAATGTCTAGTTTCATAGTTACGTTGGACGAGATGCTTAATATGTTTTCATTTTCAGTTTTCTTAAATTTAGTGAGTTCTGTTTAGTGGCTTAATATGCAATTTATCTCAGAGAAGATTCCATACTTGATAGTACATCAAAATGCATTTCTTGAAGGACTGCAGTGGCTTCCCTCCCTCCCCTGTTGTGGTTGGGGCTCTTTCAATTCCATTTTCATATCAGAATCTCCTTAACCATTACAACCTGCAATGGAGCCATATCATTCCAGGGCTTATGTTCTGGAAAGTCTGCATGCTTGTGTGGTGAACTTCTTTCCCTAGAAAAGTTGGAGTTACCAGTCTTTCTTATGTGGTCACATTACTTATGCAAATGTTCTTTGGGTTTTTGTATAATTAGAACACCTATTTTT
Organism: Meles meles; assembly: GCF_922984935.1. NCBI lineage: Eukaryota > Metazoa > Chordata > Mammalia > Carnivora > Mustelidae > Meles > Meles meles. The sequence continues at coordinate 101,154,713 of NC_060068.1, forward strand.
TTTCCTCAATCTTGGGTATAGGTAGTCTATATTGTAAAACATGCATTTGAATACTACAAAGTGAAAATTACCCTCTGTCACTGTATGAATTTCAGTCCTGGGAAACCAGTATTATGCACTCAAAACACCATCAAGTTTTTGTGCAGCCTTCTTGTACTTCTCTGTCATATGGTTTCTCATTGCCTTTAGAATAAACCTAAATTTTTTACCATCATCTACAAGGTCCTAAAGGATCTGATCTCTGTGTTAATATCCTGACACCTATCCTGTGTCTCTTCTCCTTTTTCACCAAACTCTAGTCACACTAGTCTCCTTTATTTTTCAAGTAAGACTTTTTTTTTTTTTTCTTCTGTCTTAGGACCTATGTATTTGCTATCTTCTCTGCTTGGAACACCATTACCCTAAATCTTCACATGTGAGACTCCCAGATAAAACTCAATATTCTCAGAGATGCTTTTCTAATCATTCTGCCTGAAGTAGACACTCTTTATAACACTTAATACAGTAACATGCAATTAATTAATTTTCTCTTTTTTTCCTACCTGAATCCCATGATAAAATGCAAATCCCATAAAGGCAAGGTCCATATATGCTTGACCATCACAGTCAAGATACCAACATCTTTCGTATCTTGTGCTAACAGGTGTTTGAGAAGTACTTTTGTGAACATGGAAACACTATAAGTAACTTTTTAATTAAGACAAAGTGTTCTTCATTTTAAGAAAATTCACTTAAGGGGCGCTTGGGTGGCTCAGTGGGTTAAGGCCTCTGCCTTCGGCTCGGGTCATGGTCCCAGGTCCTGGGATCGAGCCCCACATCGGGCTCTTTGCTCCGCGGGGAGCCTGCTTCCTCCTCTCTCTCTGCCTACCTCTCTGCCTGCTTGTGATCTCTGTCTGTCAAATAAATAAATAAAATCTTAAAAAAAAAATTCACTTAAGCAAAACCAAAATGTACAAACTGTTAAGTACATTGTGAAACCAAAATGTCCATCTAAAAAAGGAGTATGTAATACATACTGACACCTACCTGCAAACCCCAAGATGGCATTTTAATTATTTTATATTTCATAAACAAAGTATCGAGGAAGGCAACTTATCTGGGAAACTAGGGACAAAGTGACACCAAAGTTGGCCCTAAGCATGGGATGTAAATCCTTCAAGCAAAGCATGAACTCCAAACTTGCAAAGTACTATAAGGTATGGCATTTTGTTTCAGTCTCTGTCTGCTCTCTCCTCAGTCTTTGGCAGGTTTCTGGGACCCTCTAGGCTCTCACATATCTGTTGAATGAATTAATGAATCCATGGAATATCTCACAACTTGGTAATCTTTATTCTGAAGCTATTTTTATTACTCATGTTAGTCATTTTTTTCTTGCTAAAACAACACATTGTTGATTTTATATCAAAAGTCTATAGGGAAACACAATTCACTTTATAGCCAATTTTGCTGAAATGCATTGGCCCTGCAAAGCAAGAGACACTTACACTTTGAAATATGCATTGTCATTTACTCTTCAAACACATAGTAGTTTTCCATGGCTGTTTCTTGGCTTAATCAGTCCCCAAAGCTGAATAAATGAAAGAAAAGGAAAGTGTTTGAGCATTAAACTATATTCTAGCAAGGTGACTTTTACTTTATTCCTGGTAATGTAATTATTAATGAACCACTGTTTTATCCAGATAGTGATTTTCCTCATAAATTGTTATTTTTGGATTATGAAATGGCAATTTCAGGAAAAAGGAAAATGTCGCTGAAGCCTAACCCCAAAGTACTAAATTAAAAAAAAAAAATCTGTTATAACACCACTTTCCATGTTCAATTTCTAAAATTAAAGACAAATACAAAATAATGGTAAGACTGCCATAGATAAGGTGTTCTTAAACATTGCTTGTGGGAGTAAAAATTGATACAACAATTTTGAAAGCAGTTTAGTTATATGTACCTTAAAAATGTCACAGTTTGGAAACACTAAGACCATTTATAGGAATTAAGAACAGACAAATATATAGTTGTACACAAAGGTTTATATACAACAATGCTCATCACAGAATTAATAACAACAAAAAACCCTAACACAATCCCCAAATATTAAGAATATAGCATAATAAGCATAATGACATATGCTTATGATTTAATTCTAAATTGGCATTAAAATTAATGTTTATGTTTAGAAAGACTCATGATATGAGGGAAATGCTCAGTTGGTAAAATTAAGCAAAAAATGTAGGAAATGAAAGAGCAATATAGTGAGATAAAAAGAACTCTTTGTTGGAATCTAGCCTATAGCTTTGTTAGGTCTGGCATCATGTTGATAATTTTTGATCAGGATATTTGATTTCACTACTTTAATATGTTTCTAGTTTCATCCATGCTGTCACAAAGGGTGAGATGTCCGTATTTTTTTAGTAGTATTTGATTGTATATATGTACCCCATTTTCTTCATTTATTGATAGACCACTTAGGTTGCTTTCCTTTCTGGGCTATTGTAAACAATGCTGCAGGAAATATAGGGGTGCTTATATCTTTTTGAATTGCTGTTTTTGTTTTCTTTGGATAAATACCAGTAGTAAGATTACAGGTCGTATGGTGCTTGTATTTTTAATTTTTTGAGAAACCTCAATACTATTTTTTAGAGTGTCTACATCAATTTACATTCCCATCAGCCATGCGTGAAAATTCCCTTTTTCCACATCCTTGCCAATAATTGTTATTTCTTATCTTTTTGATACTACTCATTCTGACTGATGTGAAGGGATATCTCATTGTAATTTTGATGTGCATTTTCCTGATTGGTAATGTTGAACATCTTTTCAAGTGCCTAATGACAATGTATCTGTCTTCCTTGGAAAATGTCTATTCAGATCCTCTCATTTTATTTTATTTTAATCTTTTAAAGATTTTATTTATGTATCTGACAGAGAGTGAGTACAAGCAGGGGGAGTGGCAGGGAGACGGAGAAGCAGAAACCCCGCTAAGCAGAGAACAGAGAGCCCAATGTGGGGCTCGATCTCAAGATCCTGAGATCATGACCTGTGCTGAAGGCAGCTGCTTAACAGACTGAGCCACCCAAGTACCCCTTCTCTCCTCATTTTGAAATCGTTTTAGTTTTCTTGATATTTAGTTGTATGAGTTCTTTATATATTTTGGGTATTAACCCCTCATCAGATCATTTCCAAATATATTTGTCTTGATTTTTCATTGTGTTGATAGTTTCCTTTGCTTTACAAAAGCTTTTTATTTTGGTGCAGTCCCAATAGTTTATTTTTGCTCTGTTTCCCTTGCCTGAGGAGACATATTTGTAAATGTGTTGCTAATGCCAATGTCTAAAAGATTACTGCCCATGTTTTCTTCAGGAATTTTATGGTTTCAGGTCTTACACTTAGGTCTTTATTGAGGTCATTTTGAGTTTATTTTTGTGTTTGATGTAAGAAAGTGGTGTAGGTTCCTTCTTTTGCATGCAGCTGTCCAATTTTCTCAACACCATTTATCAAATATATGCTCTTTGTGCTATTGTATAGTCTTCCTTCATTATTTATTTTAATAAATACATTTATTATTTATTTAATGGACCATATAAAGTTCACTTCTGGACTCTCTATTCTAGTGATCTATGTATCTTTTTTTGTGTCTGTACCATACTGTTCGGATTACTGTAGTTTTGAAATATGGAATTAGGAGACTTTTCAGTTTTGTTCTTTCTCAAATATACACTCATGATATATGGGGTCATTTGTGTTTTCATATACATTTTAGGATTATTTTTTGCAGTTCTGAAAAGATGCTAATAGTATTTTGATAGCATTGCATTGGATCTACAGATCACTTTGGGTAATATGGACACTTCAACAATATTAATTCTTCTAATCTGTGAGCATGGTTTATCTTTCCACTTGTTAGTGTTATCTTCAGTTTCTATCCTCCGTGTTATAGTTTTCAGAGTATAGGTCTTTCATCTACTTGGTTAAATTTGTTTCTAGGAGGCCTCCTGGGTGGCTCAGTTGGTCGAGTGGCCAACTCTTGATTTCAGCTCAGGTCATGATCCCAGGGTCCTGGGATTTTTGCATTTTGTTCATTAGAGATACTTGCCTGTAGTTTTCGCTTTTAGTAGTATTTTGTCTGTGGTATCAGGGTAATGCTGGCTATGTCATAGAATGAATTTGGAAGTTTTCTTTCCTTTTCTATGTTTTTTGAATAATTTGAAAAGGATAGGTATTAACTTTTATTTAAATTTTTGGTAAAATTCACCTCTGAAGTTACCTGGTCCTATACTTCTATTTGTTGGGAGTTTTTGATTATCAGGTTAGTAATAACTAGTAATAGTTATTACTCATGTTTTCTATTTCTTCCTGATTGAGATTTGGAAGACTGCATGGTTCCAGGAATTTCACCATTCTTCTAGTTTGTCTAACTTGTTGGAATGTAATTTTCATAGTATTCTCTTACAATCCTTTGTATTTCTGTAGTATCAGTTGAAGGTTTTCTCATTTTTTCTTTGAGTTCTTTCTCTTTTCCTTGATGAGTCTGGCTAAAGGCTTATCAATTTTGTTTATCTTTTCAAGGAAGCAGTTTTTGGTTTTATTGGTATCTTTCATTTTTTTGGTCTCTACTTCTAAAGTCTATTTTTATAAAGTCTCTGATCTTTATCATTTCCTTCCTTCTGCTAACTTCGGGCTTTGTTTCTTCTTCTTTTTCTAGTTCCATTACGTGTAAGTTTAGGTTGTTTATTGGAGATTTCTGTTGTTTCCTAAGGTAGGCCTGTAGCACCTGACAGAACTGCTTAGGCTGCATCCTAGACTTGCCTTTTTTTTTTTTTTTCCAATTTTCATTTGTATCTGTGTATTTTGTCATTTTCTCTTGCTTTGCTGACTCATTGATTATTTAGTAGCATGTTGTTTATATGCGTTTGGGTTTTGTTTTTTTTTTCCCTAGTTTTTCTCTTGTAATGGATTTCTGGTTTGGACCTGCTTTGTGGCCTAACAAATGATCTGTCCTGGAGAGATTTTTCATGTGCCTCTGAAGAGAATGTGTATTCTTTCCTGGGGGGGGGGGGGGGAGATGGACTATTATATAATATACATATACATATATATATAGATATTGACCAAGTATGGAATGAGTATATATACTCATTCCATATAGACAATGTGTTGTTCAGAGTTGTTTGCTTATTGATATTCTGTCTGGATGATCCATCCATTGATGCAAATGTGTATTAAAGTGCCCTTCTATTATTGTGTTACTGTCACCTTTTCCCTTTGTGTATGTTAATATTTGCTTTGTATATTTACATGATTCTATGTTCGGTATATAGATATTTACCACTATTACATTCTCTTGTTGGATTGATTCCGTTATCATTATGTAATGTCTTTGTTTGTCTCTTATTAATGTCTATTTCCAATATATATCTTGCTACCCCAGCCTTTTATTTTATTTTCATTTCCATTTGCCTGTAATATCTTCTTCCATTTCTTTACTTTCAGTAAAGACAGCTATGTCTTTAGGTCTGAAGTGGATATCTTTAGAGTAGTAAATAGATGGGCTTTGTTTTCCTATACATTTATTTATTTTTTAATTTTTTTCCCATTTTATTTATTTTTTTCAGCATAACAGTATTCATTGTTTTTGCACAACACCCAGTGCTCCATGCAAGACGTGCCCTCCCTATTACCCACCACCTGTTCCCCCAACCTCCCACCCCTGACCCTTCAAAACCGGTTGTTTTTTTATTAACTTTTAATGTATTATTAGCCCCAGGGATACAGGTCTGTGAATCATGAGGCTTACACACTTCACATCACTCACTATAGCACATACCCTCCCCCATGTCCATAACCCAACCACCCTAACCCTAACCCCGTCACCCCCAGCAACCCTCAGTTTGTTTTGTGAGATTGAGTCTCTTTCCTATATAATTATTTAACCTGTGTATTTTGACTGGAGCACAGTCCATTTACATTTCAAGTGCTTATTGATGACTCTCTATATATTGCCATTTTTTTAATTGTTTTCTGTTTCTGTTTTTGTTTTTGGTAGGTATTCTCTTTTTGTTTTTTCTTCTGTTGTTCTCTTCCCTTGTGGCTTGATGGTTTTGTGGGTTTTTGTTTGTTTGTTTGTTTGTTTTACTGTTATACTTGGATTCTGTTCTCTTAAATTTTTGTATCTGTTACAGGTTTTGGAATTTTGGTTACCACTGTTTCACTAATAACATTCTTTGGGTCTAGCAGTATATATTAAAGTGATGGTCACTTAAGTTTGAACACATTCTAAAACCGCTGTGTATTTACTCCCCCCTCCACATTTTATGTACATGATGTTGTGTTTTGCATCTCTTTATCTTGTATATTCCTTGACTGATTTTTTGTACACAATTGATTTTACTACTTTTGTGTTTTATCAGTCCACTATGTTTACCTAATGTTTGCTTTTAGCAGTGAAGTTTTTACCTTTTATGGTTTTCTTACTTATAGTTATGGTCATTTCTTTCCACTTAAAAGTTTCCTTTAACATTTCTTTAAAGCTAGTTGAGTAGTGAACTCCTTTCACTTGGTTTGTCTGGGAAACTCTTTATCTATCGTTCAATTCTGAGTGACAGCCTTGCTGGGTAGAGTAATTTTGGTTGTGGGTTTTTTTCTTTTCAGCGTTTTGACTATATCACACTATTCCCTTCTGGCCTGTAGGTTTCTGCTGTAAACTCAGCTGATAGGCTTATGTGGTTCCCTGGAAAATGACTATTTTCTTTTCTCTTGCTACTTTTTTTTTTTTTTTAAAGACCCTACCCATTTATTTGACAGAGAGAGATCACAAGCAGGGAGAGAGGCAGGCAGAGAGAGAGAGGAGGAAGCAGGCTCCCTGCCAAACAGAGAGCCCGATGCGGGGCTCGATCCCAGGACCCCGGGATCATGACCTGAGCGAAAGGCAGAAGCTTTAATCCACTGAGCCACCCAGGCACCCCTCTCTTGCTACTTTTAAGATTCTTTTTTCATCTTTAGTCTTAGACATTTTAATTATTGTGTGTCTTGGTATGGATTTCCTTGAGTTACTCTTGTTTGGCACTCACTGTGATTCCTACACCTAGTTGTCCTTTACCTTGCCCAGATTAGGGAAGTTTTCTGACTAAGCAAGTTTTCTGCTATCGTTCCTTCAAATAAGTTTTCTGCCTCCCGCCCCCCAGCCCCACCTCTCTTTTCCTTCTGGAATCCCTATAATGTGAATATTGTTATGCTAGATAATGTTGCTGAGGTCCCTGAACATATACTCATTTTTTATTCTTTTTAGCTTGGTTCCTTTCCATTACCCTGTCTTCCAGATCATTGATCTCTTCTTCTGCATCTTTTAATCTGTTGTTGATTCCCTCTAGTATATTTTTCATGCCAATTATTGTATTTTTCAGCTCTGTTTTTTTTAATATTTTTTTTATCTTTTTAAGTTTTTGGTGAGCTCATCCACTCTTAATTCCAGTGAGTATCTTTACGAGCATTACTTTGAAATCTTTATTATCAGGTAGATTGCTTATCTCCATATCGTTTAGCTCATTTTCCTTTATTTTACGGTGTTTAGAACATATTCCTCTGTCTCTTCATTTGATGTAACTCTGTTTGCTTCTCTGTATTAGGTAGCTCATCTACATCACCTGGTTTTGAAAGTGGTGTGGCCCTTTGTAGTAGTAGTACTGTAGTGCCCTTCAGTGTAAAACCCCCATGGTCAAAAGAAGCAGGCACCCCAAGGGGTACCCCCTGTAGGGGCTCCATCTACACTTGTCTTATGATAAGTTGCATTTGTTCTGGACATGTTGGTGGGTGGGGCTTGCCATCAGTCTGGCTTGCTGCAATGACCCCCATCACCTCCTGCAAATATACTGGGCAGTGTTTTTGTTTTTGTTTGTATGTTGTTGAGAGGTCCAGTAGCAGATATCTTAGGCACACTGGTGACAGGCTGTCACTCAGCCTGGCTATTTGCAGATAATAGCTGTGACAGCTATGGGTGCACTGAAGGTTAGGATTTGCTGCCACATAATCAGCTAAGAGGTCAAGCTATAGGAACTGTGAATGTAGAGGTATGTGGGATTATCTTTCCTTCCCCCCCTTCACCAGGGCAGGAGTCACATTGTTGTGGCCCTGGTTCTGGCCAGGGCTGCTTACCAGGTGTGGGAGGACAGGAGCTACCCGGTGGGAGGGGATGTCTGCTCAGGCTGGCATTTGGGGTGGGACCTGTCCTTAGGGGATTACTGGGGTGAGACACATAATACTAGCATGATAGTCTTAGCACTGACTCCCGCAAGCATATGGCTATCTAGACTAGGGAAGGATAAGAAAACTCGCATCAGAATGAGCACTTTTGTTCCTAGAGAAATGTCCTGCAGATTCCTGCTCCTCTAGCACATACCCTAAAATTGGTCAATAAATCACCTTCAGGTATACCTCAGATGATTTTCAAACCTTTGCTTCTGTGTTAGGTCTCAGGCTGAGTTACTTAGCGTACTGCCTTTTTCAGGGCAAAGTGTCAGTTTCTTTTAGCCCGGTGGCTCCCATTTGTGGTTAGTCTCTCAGGGCATTTGGTTCTCAGCCCTGTCTTTGCCCCTCCTAATGTGGCCATCTCTCTAGGACTAGCTGTATGAGATATGTTTTGCTAGTCTTCAGGTTGTTGTTGAAGTTTGTTACAATACATTTGGTTGTTGATCTGGTATGTCAGTGGGATGACGTGAACTCAGGATCCTCCTACTCCAACATCTTTCCTGAACCCCCTGGTTTCACTTTATAATGACCTTATATTTAGGTCCTTCCTAAAATCCTGGAGATAGGGCAATATTCAATATTCATCCACCTGGAAGCTGTAATGACCTAGAGATGGGGAGCCTTGGCCCCTTTATACTTGGCATATGTTTTCTGCTTGATCAAAATTCCCAGCACTCGTGACTGTTACCCCTGACTTGTTGCCTTCCGGGCGTGTGAGTTCTTAGGTCCTACATAGCATGACCTAGTTTTGTCTATGCATGAAATGTTACCAAAATTTCTCTCAGAGTAGCAGGAGAATGGGTGGTTTTCATTTTCTTCTTTATAATTTTTTTATTTTCTAAATTGCATTACAAAACATGTATTGGTTTTCTGATTAAAAAAGAGTAAGTTATTTTTTAGATGTAAATCATTAAACACCATAGAGTCCCATGCTAAAATACAGATGACAGGTGTTAACATTATATTCTTAATGGAAAATTACATTTCTGAATTCCCTGAACCAAAATAGTGGACCAGGTTATTGATGGTTTTTTCATTCACTGTGTTTTTTTCCCATTATTTAATAAAAACACATTATTGAAATTTAAATGAGATGGAACAATCTTACTAGACTAAATTGCTTTTTTTATTGCAGAGTATTATACCTTCACCCCAATTCTAAATGAATAATAGCCTTACCTTTAGGAAAACCATTTGGTTCTCTGTGTAAGTAATAAATACTCCTGATAATATGAGGCAAAGGAATGAAGCTGTTATTCAGATTTTTGATTTCATGGAGAATAATGTTAAACTTAAATTTTTATTAAAATACTAGTGGATTAGAAAAACTAACTTCAGCATAAGCAATATGTAGTATCTCTGAGTTGGTGATCTAAAACTTGCCTCCAGGTTTTGCTGAGCTATGACTGACATGTAACAGTGTATTAGTTTAAGGTGTACATAATGATATGATACATACATTTATGGCAAACTGATTATCACAGCAACTTCAATTAATATTCACCACTACACATAGTTAGGAATTTTTTCTTTTGTGATGAAGAACTTTTAAGATCTACCTTTTTAGCAACCTTCAAATATATAATACTGTACTGTTATTTATAGTCACCCTGCTGTACTTTATATCCCCAGGACTTACTCATGTGATAACTGAAAATTTGTATCTTTTGTTCGTCTTCTTCCAGTTGTCCCATCCCTTATGCCCTGTTTCTGTGAGTTGCTTTTTTCTTTTTAGATTCCACATATATGTGAAATCATATAATATTTGTCTTTGTCTGATTTCTCTCACTTAGCATAATGCCCTTAGAGTCCACCCATGTTTTCACAAGAAGCAGGATTTTCTTCTTTCTTATGGCTGAATAATATCTCTATTATTAATAATATCTATCTATTCAAAAATGCCAAGGCCAAGAGAAGGTTGAGAAACTCTTCTAGATAAAAAATACACATTAAAACTAAAAGTGATATGTGATCCTGATTTTGATCTTGGACCATCAGAAAAATAGCTGTAGAGGTCATTCTTGGAACAATTGAAAGACCTGGAATATGGCCTAAGAACTAGATGATGGCACTGTATCAGTAAAATTTCCCGAGGTTTTATAACTGCATTGTGGTTATATAAGAGGCTGTCCTCATTTTTAGTAAATTCACTGTGAAATAAGTGAGTAAAGGAAAATATTGTCTACTACTTACTCTTAAATAGCTCAGAATAAATAATTTGCATGTAAAATAAGCATACACATATATCTGCATTGCTATCTACCCAGCTATCAATCTATCTATGAAAATAGAGGGAAAGAGATAAAACTAAAGAAAAAAATAGAAACGATTGATGGATCTGGTAAAGTGTACATGGAGATAGTTTATACTGTTGTTGTAAATTTCCTGTAAGTATAAAATTATATCAAAATGAAAATTCCAAAAATATTCTAGTCATAACCTACTTTCTTGTTTTATCACCACATGTTCCCAATACCAATCTCCAGCTTCATTAGACAACTTACCTAAACAACCATGTACTTTCCAGGCTCTATACTTCTCAGCCCACTGTTTTGTCTTCCTAAAGTCCTTCCTTTGTCTTCTCTGCCTATCTAAAGCCACATAATCTTCAAGACATAGGACAGCGGTAATTACTTCTTGAAGACTTCTAGCAGACTTCTTGAAGACTTCTAGCCTAACTCAGATTGAATTGACCTTTCTCTCCTGGTACACATTATCTGATCCATGTTACTAAAATAGTTTGTCCTTTAGAGTAGACTAGATTGTACTGTGGAAACACGGCCAAAATCTCAGAGGGTTAAAACAGAGGAGGTTTCTTTTTCATGATAGCTAAGTGTCTTAAGGATGGGTGAGGTGGGCTTTGCTCATGAGGGTCACTCAGGGCTTGAGGATGATGGAAAGTATATCTTGACATGTGTTTCTATGATTCCACATCAGAGGGAAAGAAACATGGGAAATTGTGAGCTGGCTCTTAAAGCTCCTCGTTAGAAATGACTATGTCACTGTGTTCCTTTCTCTTTAGTTAAAGAAGTTATATGGGCATGCCTAATTTTACAGCGGGTGGAAAGTGCAGTCTGCCTGGAAGGGGACCATGAAGAGCTCTAAGGTTCATTCACAAGGTTTATTGCATGACACAAATGTTACTGTGCATGCCACTACTCTCTAGTGGATTGAGACAGCATCTTATGTCCTATTCAACTTTCCATTCAACCCTAGAAGCCCAATGTTTAATACAAAGTCACTGCTTAATGCTTATTGTCTGCTGGAGTGTCCATCAACAGACTTGCCCAGGTTGTGGAATTTCTGTAACTTAGCTTCATATCTCTGCACTTCTAGCCCTGTTCACTACAGAAAAAAACAAAAAACAAAAAACCAAACCCACACACAAAAACAACAACAATAACCAAAAAACCCCACAGACTTCCCCGACAGTGTCCCACCCTTATTAAGTTGTGATCTGCCAAGAGGAATCACAGCTACTTTACTAGTTAATATTTTATGTTCCTTACTCTATATGCGATAACCCATTTTAGAATTTTCCTGCAGCCAAAGAATACCAAAGGAATATATTGATTAAAACCCCATAAATAAAAACACTTTATTTTTTTCAATCTGCCATGAGTTCTCACTTTTGCTTTTGAGGCTTTCTCTCATCATTTCTCTTGCATGGCTCTTTTCATTCAAAAAGTCCTCAAAAGGTATAGGAAATATCAAAGTCTAAAATGAGTCTTCCGAAACAAATTCTACCAGGCTGGTGTATGTTCTTGGTTAGCTCATGAAATTAAAAATCTGATTGTGTTTAAATCAGATTCCCACGCATCTTTGTATTTATTCACTTATTTAGTGCTCTTAGGAATATTAGGGTAACTCATTCCTCAGGTCCCACTGGAACTCTAAATTACTAATGGTGTATTTCTTTCTCTGGGAAAGAGAAGAGTGGAAATTGGCTGTAGCAAATGTGCAGAGGAGTAAGGAGGGAACTTGCCTGTTAGGTATATTGAATCATCATCATTTCAGTGAAATGCAACAAAATAGGCAATCTCTGCAGATCAGCATGGTTTTTCAATTCAAGTCAGAATTTCAATGTGCGGCACAGAATGAATAGGGATGATGAATGCAGGAGGCAGTATGCAGGAGTCACTCAAATGCAAAGCATCTGTTGTTGCCTGGATCCCAGGAAGCTGGGTTATGTGGAGAATTTCTTACTGCGCCAGGACGTCTGCCATGTTGAGGCAGGTCAGAGACTGGATTAGTGCTGTGGTTACTCCTACCACCAACCACAGAGGTGTAACAAAAGTGGAAGTGCTTTGCCCAGCTCAGGTTTCCAAATGCAAAATGGGAACAATTTGGGTATCTTGGATTTCAAAGAAAGCTTCCGTATCTCCCTTTGAGGGTGAGCAATCTCTCAGTGACAGATCTTTTTATGAGATTTCTAACTAAGATGAGCAAGCCTGTTTTGATAACATAAAATTGGCAGGAACTTGAGCTCGAAATCTGAATAGAGCTCAAACTGAGTATCTGTACAAGTTTGAAGAGGCACAGATGATTTTATGCAAATTGTTTGTTAAAGGACTACTTCCCCTGAGCACATCTGCAGGCTCACATGGGCTGAAGGTGGAAGAGGAGATAGAAACTCTTTAGTTAACAGGACTACTGGCTTTTTTGGTTTGGTTCTCCCTCGTAATTAGAAATCAGATTGAGAAATTAGTAATGTCTAATGTTCTTGGAGTGATTTTATTGAGAGAGGACCTAGGATAGGTGCTTTGAGATTATGTAGAGGCGCTATTACTGTTCTCACTTTCCCGATGAGAAATGTGGGGCTCAGGTGTATGAGAGTTTATTCAGTGCCCGTGGCAGTACATGGTCGTGAGTGGCAGACAGGGTTTTGAACCCAGGCACCCTGTCCGCAGAATCCACTCGTCTAAGTTATGCTTTAGTATATTGACCTTCCTCCATAAAACAGAGGAGCTCTAGGGAATTACTTAAAACTCAAATTGAATAGTCTGAGGAAAAGAATGATAAAAAAACTCAGAATACTTTAAATTTGTCATTCTTACCTAACCTCTGCAGAATATTCTTTCTGAAATAGGACAGCTTGTTCATTCCCAGGAAATTGATAGACTGCCTTGTAAATGAATAGGCCTTTAGACTTGTGGCCATCTAATCAGAGTCCTCTGTAACACCGTCAGGGAGAAGGGTGGAGAATTCCTATCTTTCTCAGTCTGATACCAGCAATGTAACTGTTAGGATTATTGAAGGTAACTGTAGCCTGCACTAAAACATCTGATAATGGTTTATCTGATTGGACCTACTTTTGTCTCTATCTCCCCCTCTCCCATGGTATGAATGTTGTAAGTTGAGGTGTTGCGTCAGGAGGATGACAAAAACGGAGAAAGGGGACTTGAGAATTTACTGCAATTTCAGGGCTTAAAATATCCCAGGGATCTCCTCTTTGTGATAAGGTTTGTTCAGGCTTCAGATGCTAGAATCATTCCTGACTCAGGGCCACGTTACGTCACCTCTCACCAGGACTCCTGCAACACTCCAACCTGGTCTCTCTGCTTCTACCTGATGGAACCGTTGCCTATCCTTCTCACAGGGGCTAGAACAGATTCTTTTACATCACAGGTTGCACCTGCTACCTCTTCCCCCCAAGCCCTCTAAGTGGCTTCCCATTTCACTTAATGCCTTTCGGATCTCTCTTCCCTCACTTCCGGTCACCCTCCCTTCTCATGTTCTAGCTCCAGCCACACTGGCTGCTGGCATACTCCTAGCTCAGAGCGAGCTGTACCCTGGACCCTTCCCTTGCCTGAAACCCTCATCTCCTGGGGCCAAGAAAGCCTATCTCCTCACTTCCCTCAGATTTGTAAATATTTACTGAAACCCTTTCCCTCATTCCCATTTCTTCCAAAACAATCCCTTTGACCACTATCCCATTACTGTGATTTATATTTCTTCTTAACACTATCACATGAAATAATCTATATTTTGTGTTTATTTATTGTCTGTCTTCTTCAAATAGAATGCAAGTTCTATGAGAGTTTGGACTTGACCTGTGTACTGCTTAGTGTTACATAAATGATTGAGCTTTTCATGAACCAAAGCCATAGGAACCAGCAACATAGTTTTAATGGGTATTAGGCTTGGCAAGTTGTAACATACAAAATTAGAAGCCAGGAAGTACAGGATAAAATTAACACTAATGTGTAATGCATTAAAAAAAAAAAAGCATGATCTATAGGCAATCCCAAAATAGCATATCCCATACGCAGAAGAAAATCATATGCCCTAGGCATCCAAATTGTTCCTAAAGGTTGAGAAGGTCTAAATTAAATTTTGATGGATGAGTTTCAAAGGGAGAAAGGAAGAGTTTCTGAGGAAAATTTTGTCATTCACAGTCTCTAAGATAGAGCTTAAATGAGTCCGTTAAGTTCAACCTGCAGTAAGGGATTTTTTTGTGAAGACACAGCTTACCCTCCACATTTGTTGGTCACCTACTGGATGTCAGGGACTGTTGGAGATACCTTAGGTTCTCATGTCTGTAACTCACAGAAGCTTTGTGATGAAGGCCACTATAATCCCCACATATAGATGAGAGAATGGAGGCTCAGAGAGATTAAATACTGTGTCCGAAAATGAAGAACCGCCCTAATGACTCTCCCTTACTAAGCTTTACCCAGTGACTTTGGATCTGCAGGGGAGTGCTTCTGCTTTCCAGCTGCTAGACCATTTAATGGGCTTTGACCATATACTGACATATTTTCAGACACCGTATACCTGTATCATCAGAACATGTTGGATTACTTAAGAAAAAACTATTTTTGTTCATGCACATGTAGATTCCACAAATAGGACTGGATGTATCCTATGAATGCTATATTTCTTTGAATGCAAAAATCAATCTGTATGAAAAAGAATTCTGTTTTCTAGGAACAATTGATTTTAAAAGTATTGACACTTTGTGTATGTGTGTTTGTTTTTTTTTTTAAGATTTTATTTATTTTTCAGAGAGAGAGCACAAGCAGGGGGAGCAGCAGACAGAGGGAAAAGCGAGCTCTCTGCTGGGCAGGGAGCCCAATAGGGGACTTGATCCCAGGACCCTGGGGTCATAACTTGAGTTGAAGGCATCTGCTTAACCAACTGAGCCACCCAGGCACCCCAGAATTGACACTTTGATATGACCACTAGCTTGCAATAGTTACTCTCCATAAAAGCTTGGTTGTCACTTCTATTAAAGCATTCTAACAAAGTATTTCTACAGATAGAAATATATGATAAGCTTTTATATTTTAATAAAGTGAGTGCTATTTAGAGTAGTTTAGGTTTTATAAGTCTGCACAGTTTAATGTTAAGAGATCCAACTGTAATATCAAAAGTACACATTTTAGAAATAAGGAAGAGATTTCTTGAAGCCATTCTAATTATTCCAATTAATTCCAATTCCAATTAATATAAAAGAGGTCAGGAGTTAACAGTGTAATGGTTGAGGACATTAGTTTGACCAAGTAACTGTGACATCTTTGGCAAATTTCTTAACACTTCTGGGTCTCAGTTTCTTCATTTCTGTAATGAGCTAATGCAGGCAGGCCATTTACCACAGTGGCACATAGAAACCACGCTCTAAGTGGTACTGGTTATTGTTATTACCAACATTACAAAAAGGAGGTGTAATATGGCAACAGATCAGAGATCCTACTCCAATTCTACCCCTCATCTCAGTCCTCAAAACATGTACAGTAATGGGAGTTTTGCTGGGATATCACATAAATCAAAATTAATAGAACTCGAGTCCTTTAAAATTATATAAAAACAACTCAAATGTGATGACCGAATGTGAGCAATTATATGGAGTTTCACTTCGCGTGTGCCACACTAGAAAACAAAATAAAGCTGAAATGGAACATGTCTCTGTTGACATGGGACATTACCACTCCTCCCCATTTACTACCCAGGTTCTCTGTTGTGCTGTTTTTAAGCCATGTTTTGTGGTGAAGTGCTCCTCCTCCTTGACTTAGTCCCTTTCCTCAGAAATTCTGCCAGGAGATCTAAGAGCAGATGGTGCCTTATTGTTAAAGAAAGTGGTATTTTTGTTGAGTGTTTGATCGCATTGTTCTGCTGGGGACTGGCTTGTCAGCAACTTGTGCCATCAGGATAAGATATATGCCAGGGAAAATGAAAACAGCATATTTGCTAAGCCTGTCAGAGGATGTATTGACAATTGCATCAAAACCTGAAACCATAGTTTCAACGGTTAAAACATATGAAGGAGTTATTTTCACTTTGTCAAATAAATCCAGGGTTTGAGGCCATGTATGTACCATAACAAAATGAAGGCAGCAATCCACACAGGTTGTGACCCTAGCTTCTGAAAACGGCCACCTAATATAGAAAGGATGGAGATGACTCTGTTTATTCAATAGCCATTATTGAATATGCACTGTGTCATGCATTGTGCTCTGCAGTGCAGGTGGGTAAGGTATGGTCCCTAACTTAGGGTGATCTCAATCTTGCAGGTGAGAAAAACCAACAGATAAATTAAGCAATATGGCTATTCTTTACTTTCCTACACCATAGATTCATTTTCTGTATTTCTTCTGTGCTCTGGGAGAGAGGATAATGCCAGTGAATTGCTCCCTTACCCACCAGCTTCCAGATGAGTTCAGCCAATTCTATTTCAGGTAGGAGGGCCAGAGTGGGCAGGCACATTTTCTCTCTCACTCCTCCCTGCTTGGACATCTAGCTTCTGGCACTGCCTCTGGCTTCCATGACTGCTGCTCCTTCCATCCTCTCCTCTCCCCGAGCTCCAGCTCTCACCAGGTTCTGGGCAACACTGCTGCCTTCTCTCTTGGAGGGTGGAAGCCTTCAAACTTTTAGGAGTATTTTTATTTTTGTCAAATAAATCCATTCTTCCTGCTTCAGCTCTCCTGGTGGTAGAGGCTTGGATTGCTACTGTTTCCTGAGTGTCCCAACGTGTCTTGTTCATTCCATTAACCATGCAATACTTCAGAAGCAGGCCTTTATTGTAACTATCTTCACTTGAGACAGTGGAGCTGAACTCTATTTCTTGACAGATGGAAGGGCTATAACAGAGAAACTATATTCTTCGGCATTCGTTCTATCATAGACTATTGAGTGCCTATATGTGAGTGTACTAGCCACAAGGTATAAAAAACCAGTACTTTCTAGTAGAACTTGATGGAAATACTCCGCACTGCTCCAGATGCTAGTGAGTAGGCATATGTGATGACTGAGCCCTTGAAATACAACTATTGGGACTGAGCAATTGATTTTTAAGCTTTATTTAATATTCATTTAAATTTATATAGCAGTACACGGCTATTGGCTAGTGGCTCCCGTACTAGACAGACAAGTGTGGACTAATTTTAACAGGAGGCTGAATAGCTCTTCAGAATAGAGGGAGGTGTGGAGAAAGATCAGGGTTTGTTCTGAGATGTGGCTAGGAAGGTGACATGTGGGCTGCTCTGTGCATGAACGGGTTCTTCACCAGGAGAGAATGCTTCACCAGGAGCATGCATTGTGGGCAAAGGGAGCATGTTACGTAAATGCTGAAAGGCTTTGGCATACGGAAGGTAAGCACAGAGTATCACGTTATATTCAAAATGGTTAGATTACAGCAGTCAAGGGGGATGTCTTGGAAAAGGAGATGGGAATGTTGTGTTGGGGCTTCATGTGGATAACTCTTCTTTTGTGTCCATACTCCACGGTAATACCATCGTGGAGATCATCTTAAAACATGAATATTCAGCAGGATGGTAATAATAGGTACCTATTCCTTTTAAAAATATTGCATTGAGGGGGAACCTCGGTGGTTCAGTTCGGGTAAGCATCTGTCTTTGGCATAGGTCATGATCTCGGTTTCCTGGGATCCAGCCCCACCTCGGGCTCCCTGCTCTCTGCTCTGCTTCTTCCTCTGCCCCTCCTCCTGCTCTTGCTCTGTCTCTCAAATAAAATCTTTTAAAAAATAAACAGATATTCCATTGAGCTTTTAAAATCAGTAAATGTTTTAGTGATTATTTATGGTATGCTCCATTCTGTTGCCCCTATTCTTTGAGGTTTTGCTAGAAAAGTGAATTCACTATTACTTGTGCAATAGATACAATAGATAATGTTAGTGATCTAGCTTGACACAAGGATGTGCAAGGCACCAAGGAGCATAAATGAGGTACTCAGAGACATGACTGAAAAAGAGCAGAAAAAAATTCCTGGATACATTGTGAAGTCTGTGCCTGGCTTGAACAGTTGGTCAGAATTTTCTAGGTGAATTTGTGTAGCTGTGTGGGTTGGGTATCGGAAGAGAGGGATGATGGGAGTGGCATGGAGTATGTTTCTGTCAGAAAACATTAAATAGGAGATAACGACAGGACTGAGAGAAAGTTGGAGTGGTGTGAAGGATCAGATCTACAGAGATCTAAGTTATCAAAGGATCACTCTGGATGAATGTCTTTGGAAAGATGTAAAACTGGATGTCATTTAGAAGCCTGTGGCAGCAATGCAGGGAAGACATAATGATATCTGAACACAGGTTCTGAGAAATAATACATTTCACTTATGATCTTTCATGCTTCTGAAGTTTACTTGTTTCTTTAAAAAATAAAACAACAACTGTGCTCTTGCTCTGGGTCAAAATAATAATAACTACTATTTACTAAGAAATTACTATGTGCCAATCACTCTTCTAAGCCTTTACATGCTGTGTATTAATTCGCTTAATCCTTATTACAACCCTATGAGGTAGGTACTGGTATTACCCCCTAATTTCACAGATGAAGAAACAAAGGTTCAGCGAAGTTGAGTAACTCTCTCAAGGTCAGCCTTAGTCATTTACCTTGAATACTGAGCTGACCTGGAAGTAACATTATCTAATACAGAATGAATTCCAAAAAAGTCATACCTGTCTTGTAGACTTTAAGCAGAAAAGGATGACTATTTTAAGAAGGATGTAAAAAAGTAAATGTGAATGCAGCCAAAATCATCACTATTAAAAGCCATCTAAGACTAGTCAGTTTACTGTGATAGTCTTCCTAACATTCTTATTGAACAAAATGCTTCCCAGCTTAAATATTTCAATGTGAATAATGTTAAATGTGGAATATAATTTTTAAAGTGATTTTAAGGGGACATGCTTGACAGATTTTGAAAACATATTTTCTTTTCATAGACCAGATCATTGTCACTGAATACTAAAATATGAGTTTCTGGATGCTTGATGAGTACTTATAACTATTAGGATTGGTGTTTATAGGACTTAGCTTAATATCACCCCCTGCAATGTAGTATTATCAACTTTCATTGGTTTATTTTATAAGGACTTTTCCTGCCCAAAGACAGAATTCAGTAACTGAGGGAGAGCTGTGCAGTTGCACTATTTTAATAGAAAATGTCTTGTTCTTAACAAAATTACCAAAAAGACTTAATATAGGATCTAAATTTCTTCTCATTTCAAATATGTTATAAAAAGAATATAATTTGGTAAGAGGTGGGATGTTGTCTGGGTTCCCAAAACCCAACACTCGTTTAGTTTCCAGCTTAGAAATCTAATAATTACTCCTACCACTCTAGCCTTCTCTTACATGTCCTGGCTGCCCATCAGTCTAGTAAAATTCCATCATAGTCACATTAGATGGCACTCACTGAAATAGAATATGCCAACCCATTCAACCTTATAAACTTCCCACTTTCCCACTGAACCTGACATCACATTGATTTCTTCTCACAATAACCTGTCTTTCTGATAAATAGAATTCTGTTAGTTTTCATTAAAATAGCTATAAGCCAATTGGATGAAATCAAGTCAGGGAGAAGAGCTTATGATATCTGCCATCTTTTAACACTCCTCCTAAATGAATGCTTTGGGTCTCATTCTTTAGTTGAGGATTACACAGAAAAAAATCATAGCACCGTCTAGTTATTAGAATAATAATGGCAAGTTAATACTTACAGACATAATATTTTAGGTGCAGAAATAGTAGACACCATGATATGTCTGAGGATTCGGGACCATAAGCATTTTGGTTGTGCTGAAACATAGATAATGTGGAAAATATTAGTAAAAAATGAGGCTTTAAAAGGATGTCAAGGCCAGGTCATGAAAGATCTGGTTCTATACTAAGGATGTTGGATTTTTTCCATCTATAGTGCACAACTGTTGAGGGCACTGAGCAGAGAAATTATATAAACAGAAAGCCCCTTGGACTTGGATGAAAAAACTGATCTAGAGCTTCCTTATCATCAGAACTATAGCAGCATAGGATTTGGGAACTCATTACTCCATTCTGGACGAGTGTGTCACTTAACTAAAGGACTAGAGGGCTATCACCTGTGAAGCAGCCTGACAGCACTGACACCAGGCTTGGCACATGGAGATGGTTAGTTTGGTTGAAGCTGAGGATGCTTGCTGTACTGGCATCTCTCAATGGAGTTCTTTTTCCAAGGAGCCTTGAACCAAGAGAAATCAGTTGAAATCAGGTCAAGTTATCATTAGTGAGTTAAAATCACAAGAGTGGCTAATCAGCTGTTGTCAAGGAAAATCTTAAGTCACACATATGGAAAATGAGACTTATGAATCATTGCACCAGCTTGGCTTCAGCCCTCAGGCAAATGAAACTCAATCAGTAAAAATATATTCAGTAGAAACATGACTTGTTCTAATTCTGTCTAAGGCACCTCAGTCCCAGAAGCAGAGCACCCTCTACAGATGTAAAGACAACAATTGTTCCCTTACTTCTAAAGTCACAATGCAAGTTTGATGTTGGTTTGACCCTCTCCAACTGTGCATATATTGGACAAGTACCTTACGTGCTCTAATTCTTATTTTTATCATCCTAAAAAATAAAATGTAAAAATAGCCAACTCCGCCTCAGGGGGCTTTACGCTCCAGGAGGGCAGGGGCTAAGTCTGTCATCTGCACAGCTGAATCTCTACTGACTAGCACACAATCAGGCACAAGGCAGGCATCTAACAGATGTCTGTGGAAGAAGTGAATGAGTGTGCGAGGAGAACTAAATGTCATAGTACCTCACGAAAATGCTTTTGGGCCACAGAATGCCATATGTATGGTGATATTCTGATGCTTCAGATTCTAAGTTCAATAAAAATCCACCCAGATTCATATAAAAAGTACATGATGGGACTGGAAGAGATTATGCTGAGTGAAATAAGTCAAGCAGAGAGAGTCAATTATATGGTTTCACTTATTTGTGGAGCATAACAAATGACACGGAGGACATGGGGAGATGGAGAGGAGAGGGAGTTGAGGGAAACTGGAAGGGGAGATGAACCATGAGAGACTATGGACTCTGAAAAACAACCTGAGGGTCTAGAAGGGGTGGGGGGTGGGAAGTTGGGGGGAACAAGGTGGTGGGTGCTAGTGAGGGCATGTGTTGCATGGAGCACTGGGTGTGGTGCAAAAACAATGAACACTGTTATGCTGAAAAGAAAAAATAAATAAAGTGACATATGTTTAAAAAAAAAAAAGTACATCACATATTAAAAGATCTTCAGTCACTTTTCCCCCAGCACCAAAAGGCAACCGCGAAACTAATTGTCACTTATTATTTGGCCCAATGAATATATGAGGAAATCCAGCCTGAGGTAGACAAAGTAAACTCCTCAAGGTAGCAAAGAAGTAAGAGCTCATTCTAAGACTCAAATTCAAGTCTGTCTGCCTCCACAGCCCATGATCCATGCTACCTCTCAAATGAAAAATCTCAGACTTTCTTTTTTCCTCTAAAATGTATTATAGTTTTAAAAAATCCATGTCAAACTGTCAGGTCCTACTGAATGAGTCTACTTGGTGAAAATGGAATTACTGAATTAAATAGGGCATCACATTTGTTTCAGTGTATGTCTCCCAAACTCTTTCTACTCTAAGGACTCAACTTGCTTGGCTTCATCTTTATAAAACAAATGTGGGAGAAATGTTGGGTTCTTCATTCACAGACCTGGGTTTATATGATTTTTGTGTGTGTGTGCAATTCCATTTTTTGTCTATTACTTTTCATTTGTAAAGCATAAAATGCTCCTTTAACAATATCCCTCTCTAGAAAATGGTAGTTTGTTCTTCATGTAATTATATGTTTCTGATGGTTTTAGAAGTTGAAGCCATCAACCCAAAAAGAAAAAAAGAAGTGAAAAATGCTGCCTCAGCATGTAAGATATTATCTTATTATAAGGAAATCTAAAGTAGTTCAAATCAAGCAATCAGGAAGCCTCTTATATGGGGGAAAGTCATGGATGCCTTTTGCCAGAATTATTGCCTGTCGTACCCATTTCCCATTTTCTCTCTGCATCTGTCCTCACTTTTTTTTTTTTTTTAAACTGTTCTCCTGTCCTTTCCCAACTCATGCCTTTACTCATTGCCAGCTGTATGTACTCAAAACAGGGAAGCCTTAGCCTCTGGACCTGCTTCTCCACACCAACTTGCTCAGTGTTGTAGATGGTGTTTCAAAACCATGGGAGATGTAACCTAGTCAGGAGCCATTCTTTTCCAATCACTTGTAGTCATGGCAGTTGGGTTTATCTACCATATCTCATGTGATACTTACCAGCACATCTAGAGTCTTTGGTAAGTGAGTATCCTCCAGGAGGAAATGACTGATAATTCTAACATAGGTGACTCTTCTGAAAATGCAACACAGATCATTAAAAGGATGATTAGAAACTCTTGGAAAGGGAGGTCTAAGGCTGTCCTATCCATATGTGCTTCAAAGGAAACTGGATCTAAATTTTCAACTTCAAAAACAAAGTTAATTTCTCTAAAATATTAGTTCATGTATAAGCCCGAGGAAGAACCAATACATGTTATTCTTTTAATGCATTTATTTAGTACAGACTAAAGGTGTATTGACCCCAAGTAGTTTTATGAAAAATGAAAATACCAATTACCTAATTGATTTGGGTTATTGGGCTACTTTACAAAAATAGCTGAAAGAAATAATGTCTGAAAATACAAGTGCTATAAATATTTTAAATATACCATTGATGTGGACTTGTCTCATATACCTTTACTCATAGTTCATTTGGTCAGAGTAGCTCCATTATACCTTGTATAAGGTTTATTAAACCTTTTACTGAAGTCTGCTTATCTGTTAGTATCCAAAAAAAATCACCAAGAGAAATAGGAGCACATCTAACCTTAATTCCTAAATACTTCCATCTTCTTTTTTCCTTAGAATCTTTGTTAATAATTTCCTTTACCTGCCATGAAGGTAAATGAAGATCTATCCGTTTGAAAAAAAATGTCCTGAGTACCTACTCGATGCAAATTTTGATACTAGCTATTGAGGTGCAATGCTTGACCATTTCGTAAGGGATTTGAGCGTCAAGGAGCTAAAACATGGAATGAATTTGAAAAGGACAAATTCTAATACACACACAAAATATTGCTATTTTTCTTTTTTGGATACTGCAGAGTATCTGAGGAAATATAAAAAGCCTTTTGATCTTCCGGGCAACTGACAATGGAAAGCTGCCACAGGAAGAATCAAGTGCACAAATAGTGATTAATATGAAATAGCTAATTGGACCGAGCCCCTGGAGAAAGTACAAAAAGCTGAGAGATGGAGAGGTGCATATTGCTCTGTTTATTCTGGCAAAATGAAAGTCTTCTCCCATTTACATTTCTTCTTATTAATATGCTACATGGACTATTGGCATATCCCATTTTATTCTGTTTGCAGGGCTTTAAGAAGGTGACTCAGGGGCAGCTAATGAAGAATGACAAGCACCTAATATAAATCAAATGTTTCATTATTCCTTTTACATTAATCTCCCCTTCTGCAAAGATTAGTGGAAGTGCTTAGCTGGAGAAACTAGGAGGAAATATGGACAGCGATGGAGATCAGATTAATCTTGGCCTTTTGAACACAAGTATAGAATTTGGCTGCCTGTTGAAAAAAGTAGTAAAACCAGATTCCATTTGAACCAGAGCAATTTAATCACTACACAAAGCAGAATAGTCTGCATCTGGGCGTCCATGGCTTTAATTGAACTGATGAAGAACTGAGTATTTTATAGATTATGTGATTCTTAGCTCAACTCTGACTGGCAAATAAAAAGTTATGCACCTTCAGGCTGAATTATAAACTCAGTTTTTCCTTTTATTTATTTTTTTGAGACGTTTTCCTCATTACCTCTAGAAACGTATCTCAAGCACAGGAAGTAAACGGTCAGCAATTAATTATTCAGGTTCACTGGACAAAAAGTTTTCTGCTCCTTCTCCCAGTTCTTTTATCAGAGAAATCCAGGGTGCTCGTCCATGTTTGGACAATGAAAGCAGTCTCCTGAGAGCTGGGAAGAGCCCTGGGAAGAGAGGTTGGAATAAAGTGGACTCAGTTTAACCACCTGAACCAGAGGCAGAGATGGGGTTCTTCCGTAAACTTGATTCTGTTTCTTTTCTGTAAGTCACTAGCCCACTTCTGCCAAAAATGGCAGTGAGTGCTAAGTAGAAAGAATGCTGTTATAATAAGCCATTTATTGAGCTCTTGCTGTTCACTAGAGACTGAAGAACTTTAATCAAGGCCTTGATGTAGGCTTCTAATGGCATCACTATTTTTTTTTATTATTCTATAGATAAAGACACTGTTTTTGTGAGGAAATACTAGATGCTGAAGTAAAATGTGATTACTGATACAGAAGTAAGTCCTTTGGGAATAGAAGAGACCAGTAGCAAGACTTCTCTCCAGCTGAGCTCTCTTAGCCTTCCTGAACCTACCCTGTGAAATGAATCTAGGCAGTCATGGCATTGTTGTGGGAGAAGGGTGCAAGGGTGCAAGGCATTGGGGAATTCTAACTTTGAAGAAAATGAAATCTATGTAAAGTCCATCTTCTTTCTCCTAACAAAGCTTTACCTTAAATTCAAAGCATGGACAATATTATGCAACCCAAAAACCCCCTTCTGTTTCCACTGAACAAGTGGCCCTTTTAAATTGTTATCATCCAGAATGAAGGAGCCAATGTTAGAGAAGGAGAAGTATCCTGGCCTTTTAGCACAGTTTTCACATTCAGATAATCTGACTCCAAGACAGATTCTTGAAACCCTTGCCATGCAGAGTGGGGTCCAGGGAGCAATAGCATCAGTATCACCAAGCAGTCAGCGAGATATGCAGAATTTCAAGCCCTACTCCAAGTCCCACTGGTTCATAATCAACATTTTATCAAGATCCCCACAAAGTTTGCATGCACCTAAGAGTTAAAGGTCATTGCTGTTTGTCATTATTTCCTTGGTGTTCAATCCTGGGGGCATCAAAATCACTTTGAACTTTTGTAAACCTGCCAGTCTTGCCAGCCTCGCCGTATACCTTTGGGGTGAGGTGGGGCATACACAGGTTTGCTAAATTCCACAAGGGATTTTGATATTTAACCAAAGTTAGTTTTGACTTCAGCCTTGGAGAATTTTTAGGCAGGTAACAGAGATCTGACCAAGGATGGAGAAGCATCTGGTGGGTCACATCTTAGATGGCAGCAGCAGAAAATCTTGCGTTCTCTCCTGGGCCTTTAATTTCTTCTCTAAACTTTACAGATGCCTGAACTTCTCCAAAGCCATTCTGATGAGTCTTTCATCACATTCTCCTCCTCCTTCCACACTTTTATCTATTCATCCTCCACTCATGATGAGGAGAGAGAGAAGCAAGGTAGCATGTAGGTAAAGGACAGGCAGTTTTCTTCCTTTGTTGTTCTCCTTCAAGTTCTTCTGGAGAAGGAATGGAGCCAATAAAAACTCGGAAATCTTTCTGCTTTTCCTTCTTTATGCTTTTTAAGATCTACTTCATGTTTTGTGTGTTTTTCTCTCAGTAGCCCACAGAGGTCCAAACCCTTTGTCTTTTCTGTGCCCTGCTTCATCTTTATTGATAACTTCTCTGACCCAGGGTGTATTCTGAGAAGATTAACACTTCAAAAGTGGGTTGTTCAGCAGTCAAATCCGTTTACTCTATCCAAGGCGAGAGAGCTAAATGCCGGTTGAAACAGCCATTGGATTACAGTTCAATGTTATTTGAAATTTACAAATAAACCCACATCTGATCTTACAAAAAAGCTTCTCTGTTTGCAATGGTTATGTATTTGTATTTGAGTCTCTAACCATTTGTAAAAACTTGACATGGGATCTCCTTTTCCAGAACCATCTTCTAAGACTCTCCTAAGCTGATCTCCTAAAGAACAGAGAGGAGGCACTTAAAGAGTAAGTAGTAGTGATTTGGCAAACAAAATTTCAATATTTTGCTTTTCTCTCACCCTTACAAATTATCTCTTGGTGATGTTTATATTAACAGCTATGATTTTAATAATGTTCACTTTTTGGCACCATGGGCTTTAGGACCTCTGGGCACTGGAACAAAATTTATTGAGCAAAATGAAAAAATTCACCAAATAGGATTGTATCTATTCTCTTCTTGGGGTAATTTTTTTTTAATGGACAGACTTCTTCAATACACACAAGGCTGTTAGTTAGACATAGTATTGTAATGGCTTTGATTTATGTCAGAGTTGAGTTCCATTTCTAGCTACATCAGTCTCCATCTGTCACCTAAGATTCAATATTCCTCCTCATCTGTAAAATGGTACCTAAATCATTAGAGTTATTGTGAAGGATTAATGATATCACTCACGATAAGTCTTCACCCAGTAAGCACTCTGTAGATATTAATTGTTATCAGTATTTTATTGTTTTTGTTACTATCATCTGAAGCAAGATTTTGGGTCTCTAATGTCATGATCTCTTTGGGAGCCATAGTCAATCTGATGGAAGCAAGGAAATGATACTGTAAGTAGAAAGGAAGTGAAATACTGTGTCAAGTTTCTAAGAATTGGGTGGAGTAGCTGGGGTATTTATGGAAGGCTGACTGAACCACACATAAAGAGCAACAATCTAAATTGTATTTGAGAAAGCATGCAAGCTCTTTAATATTGAATTATTTAAATATTTCAATTAGGTGTAGTTGATGTTATACTACATTAGTTTCTGGTATATAATAATGATTTGACAGTTGTGTACAAGATGCAGTGCTCACCACAATAAGTCTAGTTAAACACTGGTCATCATAAAAAGTGACTACATAATCATGGACTATATTTCCTATGTAGTATTTTTCATCCCCATGATGTATTTATTTTATGGCTGGGAGTTTGTATCTCATATTCCTCTTCAACTGTTTCACATATACCCCGGCCCACTCTCTCTTCTGGCCACAAATTCTTCTCTGGATTTATAATTTCATTTCTTTTGTTTGTCCATTTGTCTTCTTCTTTTTTTTTTTTAAAGATTTTATTTATTTATTTGACAGAGAGATCACAAGGTAGGCAGAGAGGAGGTAGAGAGAGAGGAGGAAGCAGGCTCCCTGCTGAGCAGAGAGCCCGATGTGGGGCTCGATCCCAGGACTCTGGGATCATGACCTGAGCTGAAGGCAGAGGCTTTAACCCACTGAGCCACCCAGGCGCCCCCATTTGTCTTCTTTTTTAGATTCCTCATGTAAGCGAAATTATATGTTATTTATCTTTCTCTGACTATAGCCTAGTACTCTGAGGTCCATCTCTGCTCTCCTGAAGAGAAAGCTTTTTTTTTATGGCTGATTAGTATTCCACTATACATATCATGTGTATATATGTAATATGTATATACATATATATACACACACACATACACCATCTTTATCTATCTCTTAGTGGACACTTGGATTGCATCCATGTCTTGGCTATTGTAAATAATGCTGCAATAAACAATAAACTATAAATGGGATTTTTAAAAAACGTCTCTTTCTGTTCTTTTGTTACGGTGTATAGAAATGCAGTGGATAACTCTGTATTGATTTTGTATCCTGCAGCTTTACTGAGTCCCTTTTTTCTGATAGTTTTTTGGTGAAGTCTTTAGAGTTTTCTATATTCAGTATCATGTCCTCTGAAAATAGTGATAGTTTTACTTCTTCCTTACCAATTTGGATACATTTTTACTTCTTGTCTGACAGCTATGGCTGGGACTTCAGTACTATGTTGGATAAAAGTGGTGAGAGTGAACATCCTTCTTCCTGATCTAGAGGAAAATCTTTAAGTTTTTACCACCAAGTAAGATATTAGCTGGGTTAATAGTATGTAACTTTATTATGTTAATGTATGTTTGCTTTAAATCTATTGTGTTGAATTTTGTCAAGGACTTTTTTTGCATCTATGGAGACAATCATGATTTTTTTTTTTTTTTAGATTTTTTTATTTTTATTTATTTGACAGAGAGAGATCACAAGTAGACAGAGAGGCAGGCAGAGAGAGAGAGAGGGAAGCAGGCTCCCTGCTGAGCAGAGAGCCCGATGCGGGACTCGATCCCAGGACCCCGAGATCATGACCTGAGCCGAAGGCAGCGGCTCAACCCACTGAGTCACCCAGGCGCCCGATTTTTATCCTGTACATATGTATGTATGTATTTTGAGAAGGAGATGGGGGAGGGGCAGAGGGAGAGCATAGAGAGAATCTTAAGCAGGTTCCATGCCCAGCATGGAGGCCGATGTGGGGCTTAATCTCACAACCCTGAAATAATGACTCAAGGTGAAATCAAGAGTCGGATTCTTAACCAATTGAGCTGTCCAGGTACCCTAATATATTATTTTGTTAATGTACATCACATTGATTGATTTGCAGATATGGAACCATCCTTCTACCCCTGAAATAAACAAGGATAATGATCACATATTTTGAAATTCAATTGGTTAATATTTTGATGAGGATTTTTGCATCAATGTTCATCTGAGACATATATTTGCCTGCACTTAGTTTATTTATTTGTCTTTTGGTATCAAGGAAATGCTGGCCTCATAGAATGAATTTGGAAGCATTTCTTCCTCTTCTATTTCTTGTAATAGTTTGCGGAGAACTGGTATTAACTTTTCTTTAAAAGCTTAGTAGAATTTGCCTGTGAAGCCATCTAATTCTTCCAACTTTTGTTGCAAGTTTTTTATTTCTGATCAATTTCATTACTAATAATGGGCCTTTTAATATTTTCTATTTCTTCCTAATTTAGTTTTAGAAGACTGCATATTTCTGGAAATTTCAACATTTTTTCCTAGGTTGTCCAATTCATTGGCATATAATTTTTAATAGTAGTCTCATAATCCTTTCTAGTTCTTTGGTGTCAATTGTAACTTTTCATTTCTTTCACGTATGATTTTAGTCCTGGCTAAAGGTTTATCAATTTTGTTTTTCAAAGACCCAGATCTTGATTTTTATTGATATTTTCTATTGGTTTTTGTCTCTATTTCATTTGTTTCTGCTCTTTTATTCTATTAACCTTAGGCTTTATTCTCTTTCTAGTTCATTTAGGTGTAAGGTTAGATTTTTTGAGATTTTTCTTGTTTCTAGAGCTAGGCTTATGTTGCTATAAACTTTCCTCTTAGAACTACTTTTATTACCTTACAATGATTTTGAACCATTGTGTTTCTACTTTCTTTACTCTTGAGGTGCATTTTTATTACCTTTTTGATTTATTTGTTGACCCATTTACTGTTTCATAGCATGTTGCTAGCCTGTACATTTTTCTTTCCCCCCACCCCCATTTTTTCATTTTCTGTGATTGAATTTTAGTTACATTCTATGGTGGTTGAAAATGATGCTTGATATGATTTTTGTATTTTTAAATGTATTGATCCTAACATGAGATTTATCTTCAAGAATGTATCATTTGCACTTGAAAAGTATGTGTATTCTGCTGGTTTGGGCTGGAATATTCTGTATCTATCTTTTAAGCCCACGTGGTCAAGGGTGTGTCTCAAAGCCTCTATTTCCTTATTAATTTTCTGTCTGGATGTAAGTGGAGTGTTAAAGCCTGTTTCTATTACTGTATTACTGTCAACTTCTCCCTTATGTTTATTAATATATGCCAGATATATATACATACATATATATATATTGAGTGCATAGATATTTACAATTATTATATCCTCCTGTTGGATAGATCTCTTTATCATTATTTGTTTTAAAGTCTATTCTGTTTAAACAACCAGGGGGTGAATGAAGAAATTAACAAAGAAATTTAAAAAAATACATGGAGACAAATGGAAACAAAATGGGCCAAAATTGTGGGGACATAGGCAGAGCAGTTCTAAGAGGGAAGGTTATAGTGATAACAACCTCTAAGAAACAAGAAAAATCTCCAGCGCTTTAACCATACACCTAAAGATTGGAACAGAGAAAAACAGAGGCTAAAAATAGAGCTGTGGCTTTGCAAGGAAAAACTAAATTGGTAAACCATTAGACTCATCGAGAAAGAGAAAGAACCCAAATAAGTAAAATCAGAAGTTAAAGAATTGAATAGTAACGGGTACTACAGAAATAGGA
The DNA here is from genome assembly GCF_922984935.1 of Meles meles. Taxonomy (NCBI): domain Eukaryota; kingdom Metazoa; phylum Chordata; class Mammalia; order Carnivora; family Mustelidae; genus Meles; species Meles meles. The sequence continues at coordinate 101,185,280 of NC_060068.1, forward strand.
TTATAAGACTGCTATGAAAAATTGTATGACAACTAACTCAACAATCTAAAGAAGTAAATTTCTACCAATATAATCTTTCAAAACTGAATTGGGAAGTAAAAGAAAATCTAAACAAGATTAATTACTAGAAACAAAATTCAATCAGTAATTAAAAAAACCCCAACAAAGAATTGTCTAGGACCAGACAGATTCACAGGTGAATTCTACCAAACATAAAGAAATGTTAACACCTATTCTCCTCAAACTATTCCAAAAAGTAGAAGAGGAAGGAAAAGTTTCCATATGTATTCTATGAGACCAGTATTACCCTGATGCCAAAACCAAAGACACTTAGAAGGCCAATATCTGGGGCGCCTGGGTGGCTCAGTGGGTTAAGCCGCTGCCTTCGGCTCAGGTCATGATCTCGGGGTCCTGGGATCGAGTCCCGCATCGGGCTTTCTGCTCAGCAGGGAGCCTGCTTCCCTCTCTCTCTCTCTGCCTGCCTCTCTGCCTACTTGTGATCTGTGTCTGTCAAATAAATAAATAAAATCTTTAAAAAAAAAAAAAAAAGAAGGCCAATATCTCTGATGAACGAAGATGTAAAAATCCTCAACAAAGTATTAGCAAACCACATTCAATAAAACATCAAAAGGATCATACACTGTAATCAAAATGAATTTATTCTCTGGACACTATGAGAGTTCAATATTTGCAAATCAATCAACATGACACCCCACATAATCAAAATGAAGGATAAAAATCGTATGATTATCTTAAGAAATGCAAAAAGGGTTATGTCATAATTTAACATTGGTTCATGACAAAAACTCTCAGCAAAGTAGAGTTTAGAAGGCACGTACCTCAACATAATAAAGGCCATTTATGACAAACACACAACTGGTGTCATCCTCAATGGTGAAAAACTGAAAACTTGTCCTCTAAGATAAGGAAGAAGACAAGGATTGCCACTCTCAACAACGTTTATTCAACATAGTACTGGGAGTTCTAGCTGCAGATAATAAAGTAAAATTATCACTATATTCAGATGATACCAGACAGAGAAAATCCTAAAAACTCCACCAAAGACATAATAAAACTAATAAATGAATTCAGTAAAATTGCAGGATACAAAATTAATATAAAGAAGTCTATTGCACTAACAATGAAGTAGCCCAAAGAGAAATTAAGAAAACTATCAACTGCAACAGAAAGAATAATATCCTTAGGAATAAACCTAACAAAGTAGGTGAAAGACCTGTTAACTGTGGAAAACTATAAAACAGGATGAAAAAAATTGAAGACAACACAAAAACGTATAAAGACATCATGTTTATGGATTTGAAAATGATATTGTTCAAATGTCCATACTACTCAAAGCAATCTACAGATTCAGTCAATTCTTATCAAAATACCAACAGTATTTTTTTATAGAAATAAAAGAACCCAAATATTGGTAGGAAAGGACAGAAAAACCTGAAGAGCCAAAGTAATCTTGAAAAAGAAAAGAAAAAGCTGAAAGTATCACAATTCCAGATTTTTAAGTATGCTACTCGCACCCCCTCCCCTAAAAAGGCATAGAACAATGGACTAGAATAGAAAATCCAGAATTAAAGCCAAACCTATATGTCAGTGTATGACAAAGGGGGCAACAATATATGGGGAAAGACAGTCACTTTGATAAATGGTGCTGGGAAAATTGTAATGGCTGCATGCAAAGAAAAACAGACCATTTTCTCACACCAGGCACACAAATTAAACTAGCAACTGTAAGGATCTTAATGTGAGTCATGAAACCATAAAACATCTAGAAGAAAATATAGGCAGTAATCTTTTTGATATCAGCCTTAGCAACAGTTTTCCAGATATGTGTCCTAAAACAAAGGAAACAAAATTAAAACTATTATTATTACGGCCTCCCAAAAAATACTTTTAGATAATGAAGAAAATTATCAACAAAAGAAAAATGCAGCCTACTGAATGGAAAAACACAACTGCAAACAATAAAGTCTATCTTGTCTGATAGAAGTCATACTACCTACCTTTTTCTCCTTATCTGTCTGTGTCTTTAGGTCTGAAATGAGTCTCTTATAGGCAGCATAAAGATGGGTTTTGTTTTTTCTAATCCATTCAGTCACCCTGTGTCTTTCAATTGGATCATTTAGACCAATACACTTAGAGTACTTACTGATAGGTATATACTTATTGCCATTTTGCTGATTTTTTTTTTTCTGGTTGTAGTGTCCTTCTTGTTTTTCTTTCTCCTCTTGCTATCTTCCCTTGTGATTGATGACTTTCTTTAGTGTTTGCTTGGATTCCTTTCTCTTTATTTTTTCTCTATTGTAGGTTTTCGTTTGTGGTTATCATAGAGTCAAATATAATACCCCTGTATATGGCAGTCTATATTAGGTTGAAGGCCTTTTAAGTTTGAACACAGTTTACTCCCCCTCCCACGTTTTATGTTTAATGATGTTATATTTTACATCCTTCTGTTTTGTTTATCCCTTGACTAATCTGTGTGTGTGTGTGTGTTGTACATTGATTTTACTACTTTTATCTTTTTATACTACCTTTGCAAGTGACTGATCTACTATCTTTATTTTATATTGACTTTTATCAGTGCAAATATTCCTTTCAAAAACTTCTAGGTATGACCTTTTCTTTTCCATTTAAGGAAGTTCCTTTTACACTTCTTGGAGGGACGCCAGTCCTGACTGAGGCTGCCCCCAGGGTGCGGTAGGAGTTACTATGAGGGGGTTCCTCTTAGGACAGGTGGGTTGGACGGGGTGGATCTGTACAGCAATGTCTAAACTGACCAGGCGGTGCAAGCAAGGTAGATGGAAGGCGTCAGAACTGGTTTCACAATTATCTGGCTAGCAAGGCTACAGGAGAAGAAGAAAAATGTCACCTGCCAGCACTCCCATTCCCAGAGAAAGCTGCTGCAGATCCCTTCTCCTCTAGCATATGTCCTAAAATTAGTCAATATATCTTCCTGTATTCTCAGACACTTTTCACACTGCTGCTTCTCTGCTGGGTCTCAGGCCTAGTGACACAGCACGCTGGCCCTTTAGGAGGAGAGACTCCGTTTCTATAGCCCTCCAGCTTCAGGTGTTAAGCTCCCCTGATTTTCAAAGCCATACTTCTATGTGGGCTTGTCTTCCCAGTGCAGGTCCTCAGAGCTTGGGGTGTTTAATCTGGGGCTGAATCCCTTGGTTCTCAGGGAGTGACCCTGAGCCTATGATACTCCTTCGTCTTGCGGGCTGCCACTGTACCAGGGGTTTGTTACCCTACCGGTCACATATTGGCTGTGTGACCTTAGCAGAGTCATCTCTGGTTTTCAGTTTTTACATTATTGAAGGGGAACAATAATATCTCATGGAACACTTCCAAAGCCTGCTGTAAAGAAAACAAGTAAGTGTGCAAACGTAGTGAGTCTTTGTTCATAAACTCCCAGATGTGCAAAAATATCAAAAAACACTTATTTAAAATGGAATCTGCACCCTCATCCCAGTGGACTGGCAGAGGATTCAGCCTTAGTCATTCTGAGTCTTCCTCCTCCCTACACTGGTAGGAGGGTGTTTTGGCATCACTAAAGCATGGAGAAGACTTCCTAGGGCCTCTGACCCTTTGTTTACTCTTAACTAACAATGAGACATATCCATTGTCTTTACTCACATTTTCCTTATTTCTGTGCTTCCCTACAGAAAGGGAGATGCTTGGCAAAGCCTGGACTCCTAGGCCAGGCAACAACCTCCCCAGAAACATTTGTTTGCTCCCCCCATTCATTCTGATGAATGGGAGTCACTTCCCAGCCAGAGTGGTGCTCTCTTTTTCCCACCTTCTTCTCTAGAACACCCATTATTTAAAAAAAAAAAAAAAAAAAAGGTTCTGAGGCCTTTCATCAAAACAAGAATGATCTCTTGAACTCAAGCAGATTTTGCTTTGCTTTTACCCTGCAAAACTGGCCTGAGATGGGGGAACCAGAACATACACAGGACCTGACTACATACTCAGCAGATGAAGGAGGCAAAAACAGAATAATACAAATTTGTGTATTAATAAGTTATCTTGCCAAAGGGCATGTAAAACACATAAAGTCTGCTACGTGCATGCATGTGTGGTTAAAATTCACCTCTGAGTGCCAGGTAGCTTTGTGGAGCAGTGGATAACCAACCAGAAAAGAGGCACATCGTCCACCATTCACAGATGCTGCTCTTTCTCGGCTATAGTTCATGTCACGGTCATTACATTGTGGATTTCATCTGTGAAGAGGCCTCCAGAGCCAGTATAGATCACTGAGTCTTTGATTAAACTCTGCTAAGGCCTAATAGTCTGGAATGTTTCATTATTTTCTTGGCAGGACTAGGATGTTATTTTTTTAGCCGGCTGCAGAGAGCAGAAGTTGGGAAAAGGCGTATGCCACTGTTTGGGGATCCACAACCAAGGGCCCATGACGGTGCCTTTAAAAAGAACATATTCACCAGTTGCCTTTGCTCTTTTTTGTGTTGGAGTCTCAGTTCCATTTTCCTACCTCCCTTACCCATCCAGCCAATGTTCACCAAAATGGGCATGTAATAATAACTTCTACTTATTTAGTGCTTACTGTGTGCCAGCCTTTGTATTTAGAACTTAAAAGGCCTTTACCGTTGCAGTGGGTTAAATTGTGCTGTCCCCCAAAACTGTATTCCCTAAAAAGATGTGTCCAAGTCCTAATTGCTCATGCATGTAGAAATAAGGCCTTTGCAGATCTGTAATGAGTTTGATAATGTCACCCTGAAGTTCATGTATACCTCAAGCCTTAGAATGTGACTTAGGAAATAGAGTCTTTGCAGATATAATTATTTAGGGATCTGAAATTCACCCATAATTCATTAAGGTAGGCCCTAAATTTGATGACTACTGTCCTTTTAAGAAGAGGAGAGCATAAAGACTCAGACAAACATACAGAGAAAGTAGGTTATACGAAGATGGAGCTAAGCTGCGGCAAGCCAGCACATGCCAGGAGCCTCCAGATGCTAAAAAAGACAAGAAAGAAATCTCTTCTAGAAGCTTTGGAAAGAGTGAGGCATCTTGATTACAGACTTCTGGCCTCCAGAACTGTTGGAGAATAAATTTCCATTGCTTTAAGCCACTTACTTTGATGGTACTTTGTTACCTATCATCCCTAGGAAACCAATGTAAGATTATAATAAACTTAGGATCTCAAGAAGAGATTGTCCTAAGGTTACAGTGGAGCTTAAATCCATAACATCTGGTATCCTTCTAAAAGAAAAAAAAGAGAGAGAGATCTGAGACATAATAACCTAGAGGACAAAACCATGCGGAGACGGGGGCAGAGATTGGAGTGATGGGTGTGCCATCTAAAAACACTAGGATTTGCAGACAACCAAGAAAAGCTAGGGATGGGGCTTGGTATGGATTCTCTCTCAAAGCCTCCAGAAGGAAGCAATCTTGCCAATACCTTGATTAAAGACTCTGGTTTCCTGAACTGTGAGATAATATACTTCTGTAGTTTTAAGCCACCAAGTTTATGGTAATTTGTTACAGCAGCCCTAGGAAACTAACGTAACACTTTAATCCTGATAATAGCCCTGTGATAAGTAATCTCACCCCCATTTCACTGAAAAGGAGATTAAAAAGAACAGCAGTTAAGTAACTTAACAGAGCACAAATTTCAAGTGCACCGCTAGAATTCAAACTCGGGGTTTTAAGTCTAGCTCTTCTCAATTCTGAGCCTACACAGTTCACCCTTTACCAATTCAGTTTTCTCTTATCTACTAAAGGAATATTTCTTTACCCAGAAAAACCACTAAAATAAATAAAAACAGTCTATTTCCTTGAAACATGTATGGGAGAAGTGAAAAGAACCAAATCTCCTCCTTTTCTTCCCAACTTGAAGTCTATTTTGTCCAGGTACTATACTGTATTCTGAGGAGACAAAGGAGGGAAAAGATACAGTTTCTATCTCTAAACCATTAAGTATTGACTAAATGAGGAAAACTAGTGATTCCCAGGATGATGTGGGGGGCCTTGAGAGGCATACCCAGTGGCAAGTAATACTTCCAGGAGATAGTGCTATCTTGAAATGTGAAAGGGACTTACTTCATCCTTAAAGAAGTGGAATACTGGCAGGCATATGGTGGGGTAGGGAAAAAGACAGCATTTTTGATGGAAGGCACACATGTACAAAGATTATGGCCCATTTACGGTGTGTTGCCTTGTGGCCAAAGAGCAAGCTACGAACAGAGCGAGCAAGCTATGAACAGAGCAAGGAGCCAGCTCTATGATAACCTCTGGATGCCAAGATGAAATGAATTCTCAAAAGAAAAAGGAATTCCAGGGAAAGACATAGGGAATGCAACATTTCAGTGAGATACTGTCTTTCAACAAATAGTATTTGCCTTGTAGATCCTTTGAGCTAAAAGAGCAAGGTTGTGATGTCCTATTAAACGATTTCTCTTTTAAACCTGAACTTTATTAATATCTATAAAAGAAAAAATGCACTAGACAAGTGAAACAGGCAAGAAAGACTTTATTCAAAATTACTGCCATAGGGGAGAAGTGAGTGAATCCCACTCTACTGAAACAAAAGGCAGAAGTTTCTAAACTCCTTTAGAGTACTGGCTGGAATTTAGGGGAGAGTTTGGTCAATGTGATTGGACCACCAGTGTTTGCTAATTGGTACTTATCAAAGTTAAACTCCTACCCTCCCACAGAGACTGGGATAAAGAAGCAAGATCTCCTTATATAATTCCATTTCAAAGGGATAACTCCTCAGTGTCAAGAAAGACATTCCTAGGATGTAAAACTGGCAAGGAGCTAGAGAAGATTTACATCTCAAAGAGGCAGAGAAAGGACTTCTAACTGAAGTTTTCTAAAGTAAATGCCTAAAAAAGTGAGGGTTGGCCCACTTTTGGTTAGGAAGCAACCTGTCTAAAGTTCAGTCAAGTTGAGGGGAACTTTGAGGTTGTCTTGATCATAGGGAACCAGTTTGATATTTTTGTTTTTAAACAAACAAAACCCCAATCTGTTTAAGTCATGGCAGTTAGGGTGACAGAAAAAGCTTGGCTCTTGTCAACAGGAAAAATCGAGATTTGTATCTCCATGCTTCAACTAGATGACTATGGATGCATTACTGACTCTCACAGATTCTGTCTCCTCATCTATAAAATAGAGGAGATATTGTATACATACCTCGTGGGGTTGCTTTAAGGATTTACAAATCATGCAGATATATTTAATAAATAATGCCAGATTTTGCAATTTTTCTATTACACAAATATTTGGCCAATTTAGGTAAGTGTCTGGTTGATGGAGATTTCTAATCTGCAACCAGTTGTACAACCCATGGGGTATTATATTTGTTAAATGAAAATGCTACTTCTATTTCCATCCGGTGATATTTTGGATACTAAGTCATTTAAAAGCACAATACCCAATGAGAAAAAAGGACACAAAAAAAGAATTTGTTCATTGGGAATAATGTCTTCTGTTTATCAGTCAGTATAGGGCTCTCTTTAGCCACTCCACAAGCAGAAATTGGTCTACAGGACCTAGTGAGAGGAGCTGCACAAAGACATTCATGTTTGCAAGTGAACCCACCCACCCCTGACAAAAGTCAGGGGACTGAGAAACGGTTGGTGGAAATAAATGCACACTGATACAGTCACTGTAGAAAACAGAGTGGAGGTTCCTCAAAAACACAGAACTACCCTATGAACCAGTAATCACACTTGATACCAAAGAATAAAAAAAAAAAACACTATTCAAAAAAAGACATATGTATCTCTCTATGTTTACTGCAGCATTACTTACAACAGCCAAGACATGAAAGCAATCCAAGTGTCCACTGAGAGAGGAATGGATAAAGAAGATATGGGGTGTACACACACACACACACACACACACACACACACACACACACAGAGGAATATTACTCCAGCCATAAAAAAGAACAAAATCTTGCCATTTGCAATGACATGGATGGATCTAGGGAGTATAATGCTAAGTGAACTAAGACAGAGGACGACAAATACCATAGGCTTTTACTCATAAATGTACTTAAGAAATAAAACAAACAAAAAAACAAAAAACGAGACTCAACAGAAAACAAGCTGATGGTTACCAGAGGGAAGGTAGGGGGACAGGTGAAATAAATAAAGGGGATTAAGCTCATGATGATGAGCACTGAGTAATATATGGAATTGCTAAATCACTATTTTGTATACCTGAAACTAATGTAACACCATATGTTAACTATACCGGAATTATCATTTCTATTAATGCCTCCTCATTCCCAAATTTTATCTGTATGGTTTGGAGACCCAAAACAGAGCCACTGAAATCCATCACGGCAGTACCATCCATTTGAAATAATGTATTCCAGTTGCACCACAAGTTTCAGTGCAGTTCTTTTTTTTCTGAGGAGAATTTGCAAAGTGTAAGTAGGAAAAAAAAAAAAAAACCACAATTAAGGATTCAGAAAACAGTCCACATGGTGCCCTCAATAGCATTTAAGTCCTCGAGGGCCACATTTTCCTTTTCAATCTTTAAACTCAAGTCCCTTTTACTCCTGTGCCTTCAGCTCTTTTCATTTTAATGGACTGACTCGTTCACCACATCTTAAAACACACATCTCTTGAAGATACAACTGTCTGCTCTGTTTCGAATATTTTCATTACATTTTATTACAAGCTTGGTTCAAGAGGAGTTTTACACCTAATTTGAAGGACCTGCCCTGTCAGTTTCATTTTCCTTCACAACTTTTACTAGGCTAATTTGATTCAACTATGAGTTGTTCTGTGTAAATCCAAAGCACTCTGCTATTCCTCTTAAAAAAAAAAAAAAAAAATTCTTTCCAAACCATATGAGCTCTACTCCAGCCTTTCCATTCCTATTTTTGCAGAACCGTGCTTACTTTGAGTTACATAATGTCTAGTTAATCTATTCAGTAACTATTTATTGAGCTCGTCTAATGCGTCAGCAATACCAAGATGACTCAGAAAATATCCCTGAGCTGAAGAAGATCATACTTAAATGGTGGAGGCTGCTATAAAACAAATAAATATAAGGCATTGATATGAATGTAATAATGGAGTTATATTCAAAGCACTCTGGGAACACTACCATGTAGGAGAGAAATAGCTCTATAAACCGGGTGCTATTAAACTACATTAAGGCCAGAGGCACTTTAAAGGAAATTCATAGTGAATATTTTAATAAATGAACCAATGAATTTAAAAATTATAAATATAAATATAAATCTTAGATTTGCTTCAGCTATGATATTAATATTCTCCAAAATATATTACTGTAACGAGCCTATACTGGTTTAAAAAATTCCATAATCAAGTAAATTTCACAAAGCATACTTTATTGTTGGCACGTGACTGCATAGTGTCCATTACTGTATTAAAGGTTCTTAAAAGTTAAGATTGTTTAACTTTAGTACAGTCAGCATTTTTCAACTTATTTGACTACTTTTTTTTTTTTCTGTAACAGTTAATAACATGCCAAGAACTAGTGTTCAAATATACTTTGAGGGTTGCTTGAGGGGAGGGATGGGGTGGCTGGTTGATGGACACTGGGGAGGTATGTGCTATAGCGAGTGTTGTGAATTGTGTAAGACTGATGAATTACAGACCAGTACCTCTGAAACAAATAATATATTAACATATAACTTTCACACTTAAAAAAAAAACAACAACAGAACATACTTTAAAAGATGTTCTTTTACATAACTATTAAACTTGAAAGTCAGTGGAAAATGTCAGAGCAGTCCAGACAACCAGACACAGTGAATTTTAATGCTTTAATAAGGCATCTCCCAACATCAAATACCAAAAATTATTTTCTCATTATAAAAAGAAAAAAAAGCTGCCTGATCACCCAGAAATAGCTACTACTAACATTGCTTAATTCTTTCCAGTCATTTGCTCTTACATTTTGAAATCTAAATATTATAAAGCATATACAAATTTGTATATGCTAATTTTCATGTCTATTGTGCTGATTACAAAAATAATGTATTCTCACTCAGAGCAACAGAAGTTTAGAAAATAAAAATCATGTGGAAGAAGGAGGTTCTTAGATGGGAGCATGTGAAAACTCTGAACTTGCTTCCTCCCATGGACATAGCAAATCTGTACCTATGTATAGAGCGATACGTCCTAAAGAAGAACTGAGGACTGACTGAAAAGCTTTCGCACAGCAAAGGACAGAGGACCACATAGAGAATGGACTGGAGATGTTCCTGCACAAGCTCTTTCAAGTCTGGAAAAATTAGTTGTTCTGCCAGTTAATGAAACCGGCTTCTATGAGAAGCAAGCACAAAAAGTCAAGCAAAATGAGGAGAGAGAGAAATATGATCCAAACAAAAGAATAAGACAAATATTCAGGAAAAAGAACTCATGTAAAGAGTCTCAGCGGACTTGAGAAAAGAGTGGATGAACTCAATGTGAACTTTGACAAAGAGGTAGAAAATATAAAAAAAAAAAAATCAGAGTTGAAGAATACAGTACCTAAATTGAAAATAAAAAAGAATTAACAGCCCATTAGCAGATGCAGAAGAAAGGATCAGTGATCTGGAAGACAGCACTGGAGAGGACCAACGTGAGCATGAGAAAAAAAAAATGGGGATAGGTTAAGAGACCGCTAGGACAACGTCAGGAACACTAACATTCACATTATGGGATTCCAGAAGGAGAAGAGAGGGGGGAAAATTATTTGAAGAAATAACAGCTGAAAATTTGCTTAACCTGGGGAAGGAAATAGACATTCCAGTTCAGGAAGTATAGAAAGCCCCTACCCAAAATTAATCCAAGGAGGTCTACACAGAGACACAATATAATTAAAATATCAAACATTCAAGATAAACAGAGAGTCTTAAAAGCACCAAGACAAAAAGCAACTACTTATATACAAGGGAAACTCCATAAGGTTATCAGCTGGTTTAAAGTAGAAGTAGAAACTTTGCAGGCCAGAAGAGAGTAACATGATATACTCAAAGTGCTGAAAGGGAAAAAAACCTATAATCAGGAAAACTCTACCCAGGAAGGCCATCATTCAGAACTGAAGGAAGGATAAAGACTTTCAAAGGTAAGACAAACAAAGGTGTTTTGTTTTTTTTAAAGATTTTTTATTTATTTAATTGACAGAGATCACAAGCAGACAGAGAGGCAGGCAGAGAGAGAGGGAAGCAGACTCGCTGCTGAGCAGAGAGCCGACGTGGGACTCGATCCCAGGACTCCGAGATCATAACCCGAGCCGAAGGCAGCAGCTTAACCCACTGAGCCACCCAGGTGCCCCATCACCACTAAACCATCCTTAAAGGAAATGTTAAAAGGACTACTTTAAGAGAAGAGGTCGTAAGTAGACATGAAGTTATGAATAAAAATATACAAATTATGACAGCATATACATAAAACATGGAGGAGCAAGAAAAAATGTTTTTGGAAAGTGAATTTAAATGACCATCAACTTTAATAAAGATTGCTTTATATATACCTAGGGTGTTATATATGAACCTCATGATAACAAACCCAAAACCTGTAATTGAGATACAGGAAATAAAAAGAAAGAAAGCCAAACATAATACTATGGAAACTATAAATCACAAAGAAGTGGAACAAGAAAAGAAGAGAGGAACTACAAAACAACAATAAAACAATTAACAAAATTACCTATCCATAATAACTTTAAATGTAAATAGTCTAAAGTGTCCAGTCAAAAGAAAAAAAACCAGTCATATCTATATGCTGCCAATAAGAGACTCACCTCAGACTAAAAGACACATACAGCTGAAAATGTAGGGATGAGAAAATACTTATGCATTTGGAAGCAAAAACAGAAACAAAAACACACAAAAAACCAGCCAGGATAGCAATACTTAAATCAGACAAAATAGACTTTAAGACAACGACTGTGGCAAGAGACAAAGACAGGCATTACATAATGATAAAGGGATTAATCCTATAAGGGGAGATTACAATTGCAAATATCTATGCACTCTACATTGGAGCACTAAATACATGAAACAAATATTAATGGATATAAAAAGAGGAACTGATGGTAATACAGTAACAGTGGGTATAATTCAGTTAACACCTAACTTACAACTGTAAGTACATCTTCCAGGAAGAAATCAATAGGAAACCTTGTCTGTCAAAGACACTGAGACCAGATGGACATAACAGATGTGTATAGAACATTGCATCCTACAACAGCAGAATATACATTCTTTTCAAGTACACATGGAACATTCTCCAGAATAAATAACATGTTAGGCCACCAAACAAGTGTCAATAAATTTAAGAAGCTTTAAATCATACCATGCATCTTTTCTGACCACAATGGTAAGAAACGAGAAATTAACCACAAGGGGGGAAAAAAAGAGACTGGAGAAAACACAAATACACAGAGGTTAAACAACATGGTACTAAACAGTCAATTGGCCAATGGAAAAAAATCAAAAAAGTTTTTTAAAAAAATGCTGTAGAGAAATTAAAATTTGAAACAAAAAGTTCTAAAATTTTTAAGAATGCAGTGAAAACAGTTCTAAGAGGGAAATTCATAACAATACTGGCCTACAAGAATAGGAAAAAACTTAAATAAACAATCTAAACTTACATTTGAAGGAACCAGAAACAAAACAAAACAAAACAAAACAAAACAAAAAGAACAAAAAGCCCCAAGTTAGTAGACAAAATAATAAAGATCAGAGTGGAAATCAATGCAATAAACACTTAAAAAAAACTAGAAAAAATCAATTTAAAAAGGGCTTTATTTTTTTTTGAAAAAGCTAAATTGATAAAATTTTAGCTAGACTCCAAAAAAGGACACAACTAAATACCAGAAAAAAAGAGTAGTAACAACTGACACCACAGAACTAAGGGTTATAGGAGACTACCATGAAAAATTCTGTCAGTAAATCGGACAATATAGACAAAAATGGATAAATTCCTAGAAACATATATTCTTACTAAACTGACTCAAGAGGAAAGAGAAAATCTGAACAGACCAATTACTACTAACAAAATTGAATCAGTAGTCCAAAAACTCCCAACAAACAAAAGTCCAGGACCAGATGGATTCACAGGTGAATTCTATCAAACATGTAAGATTTAAGATTTACTCTCCACAAACCATTCCAAAAAAATAGAAAAGGAGGAAAACCTTCTAAATATATTTTATGAGGCCAGCATTAACCTGATTAAAAAAAAATTAAACTAAAAAAGACACTAGAGGAAAAAAAAAATAGAGGCCAATGTGCTTGATGAACATAGAAGCAAAAATCCTCAACAAAATACCAGCAAAGAGCATTTAACAATATGTTAAAAAGATTGTTCACCATGATCATGTGGAATTTATTCCAGGCATGCAAGAACAGCTCAATATTCATATATCAACAGAATGAAAGATAAATATTATATTATCATCTCAGTAGGTGCAGAGAAGGCATTTGACAAACTTCAACATCTGTTCACAATAAAAACTCTCAACAAAGTGGGCTTAAAGGGAACATACCTCAACGAAGTAGAGGCCATATATGAAAAACCCACACCTAACATTATACTAAAAAAGTAAAAGCTTTTCCCTTAAGAACAAGAACAAGACAAGAATGTCTACGCTTGCCTCTTTTATTTGACATAGTCCTGAAAATCATATCCACAGCAATCACACAAGAAGTAAAAGGCCTCCTACTTAGTAAAGATTTAAAAGTGTCGCTATTTGCAGCTGACATGATACTATATAGAGAAAACCCCAAAGACTCCACCAAAAAAACTATTAGAACTAATTAAGTTAATTTGTACAGTACAAAGTGATTTTATACAATAATAATGAAGTAACAGAAAGAGGAATTAAGACAGGGTCATTTACAATTGCACCAAAAAGAATAAAATACCTAGGAATAAACTTACTGAAGGAAATGAAAAACACACACTCTGAAAACTTATAAAACAATGATGAAAGAAATGGAAGAACAGCAGAAACAAAATGGAAAGATATCCCATGCTCATGGATTAGAAGAATGTTGTTTCAATGCAATATGCAGATGCAATGCAACTACTATTACAATAACAGCATGTTTCCCAGAACTGGAAGAAATAATCTTAATATTTGTATGGAGCCACTAAAGACCAGGAAGCTAAAGTAAATGTGAGAAAGAAGAACAAACCTGGAGATAACACAGTTTCAGATTTCAAGTTCTACTACAAAGCTGCAGTAATTAAAACAGTATGGTATTAGCACAAAACTAGACACATAGGTCAATGGAACAGAAGAGAGCCCAGATAGATGCACATGCTTGCGGTCTATTAATCTAGTATAGCGGAGGCACGACTATACAATGGGGGAAAAGACAGTTTCTTCAATAAGTAGCATTGGGAAAGATGGACAGCTATATACCAAAGAATGATACTAGACCATTTTCTTACATTATATACAAAAATCAACTCAAAATAGATTAAAGCCTGAATGTGAACATGAAACCATAAAACTCGTAGAAGAACCAGGCAGTAATGTCCTTGCCATTGGTCATTGCAACATTTTTCCTATATAGGTCTCTTCAGGCAAAGGAAACAAAAGCAAAAATAAACTATTGTGAAATAAAAAGCTTTTTCACACAGAAGGATACCAACAAAACAAAAAAGACAACCTATTAATGGGAGAATATATTTACAAATAATAGATCCAATAAGGAGTTAATATCCAAAATATATAAAGAACACATATAACTCAACACCAAAAAAAAAAAAAAAAAAAGCAAATAGTCTGATTTAAAATGAAGAGGGGGCCTGAATAGACATATGGAAAAATGTTCAACATGACTAATCATCAAGAGAGTGCAAATCAAAACGACAATGAAATGTCACCTTACACATGGAAGTATGTCTAGAATAAAGAAAGACAGGAAATAACAAATGTTAGTGAAGATATGGGGAAAAGGGGAATTCTCATCTAGTATTGGTGGAATGTAAACTGCTGTAGGCACTATGGAAAATAGTACAGAGGTTCCTCAAAAACTTAAAAGCAGTAATACTGCATAATCTAGTAATTCCACTACTGGGTATTCACTCAAAGAAAACAAAAACACTAATTCAAGATGATACATGCACCCCTGTGTTTATTATAGTATTAGTCACAATAGGGAATTTATAGAAGCACTCAAGTGTCCAATGATGGATAAATGGATAAACAAGATGTGGCGTATATATAGAATGGAATATTAGCCACAAATAAGAATGAGATCTTGCCATTTTTAACAACATGGATGGATCTAGAGCGTTTTGTGCTAAGTGAAATAAGTCAGAGAGAGAGATGCCATATAATTTCACTTATATTTGGAATCTAAAAATCTAAACGAATAAACAAACTAAAATTTAGAGACAGACCCATAAATACAGAAAGGTTGCCGGAGTAGTGGTGAGCAGGGAAGATGGCCAAAATGGGGGTGGGGGATGAAGGATACAGGCTTCCAATCATGGAATGAATAAGTCACAGGGATGAAAGATACACGATAGGGAGTATGATTAATGATATTGTAATAACACTGTATGGTGACAGATAGTAGCTACACTTGCGGTGAGCACAGCATACCTGAAACTAATCCAACACAGTGTATCAACTATACTTAAGCAAAAATAAGAGAAAAAATAGAGGAAACTCAAGTAAATTCAGAAATGAAAGAGAAGTTGTAATGGACACCATAGAACTATTAAGGATTATAATAGAATACCATGAAAAATTACATGTCAACAAACTAGACTATCTGGAAGAAATGGATAATTCCTCAAAACGCAGTCTCCTAAGACTGAATCAGGAAGAAATAGAAAATATGAATAAACTAATTAGTAGTAATGAAATTGGATTTGCAATTAAACTCCTGACAAACCAATATGACACTGTATATTAATTATGCTTGGGTAGGGAAAAACAAAAGCAAAAACAAAACTTATAGCAAACAAAAGTCTAGAACCAGATGGCTTCACAGGTGAATACTACCAAACAAAGAGTTAGTACATACCCTCTCAAACTATTCTTTTTAAAATTTTTTATTTTTTATTTTTTTATAAACATGTAATGTATTTTTATCTCCAGGGGTCAAACTATTCTAAAGAATGACATGAAAGTGGGAGGAATGTTTCATAATGGGTTCAATGAATTCGTCCAGCATCACCCTGATACCAAAACTAGAGAAAGACACCATAAAAGAAAAATACAGGCCAATATAGTTGATTACCCATGCAAAAATTTCAACAAAATAATCGCAAGCTAATGATGAGAGTATATAGACAAAATAGGTGAAAGGGATTACGAGACACAATATTGCAGTTATAAAATAAAGCAGAGATGCAAATTACAGATTAGGGAATTTAATCAATAAGATTGTAGTAACTCTGTCGTGACAGATGGTGAGAACATTTATTGTGGTAAGCCCTATGTAATGTACAGAATTGTCAGATCACAATGTTGTACACCTGAAACTAATACAACATGGTATGTCCACTATACTTAAATTAGAAAAAAAATAACTAGAAAACAGTCATACAAATGCACCTCATCTATATTTAAGTTATACACACAATTAACTGTCATAATTAAAAAATGTTTCTAGATGTAATTTAGGAAGGGACAAGGGCTTGAGTATGCTCTGCCCTGCTTTGATATATATTTAAGAGAACTAACTAGTGTGTAGAACATGATGAAAATCACAAATACCCCATGCTTCTCTTCTAGTTAAGATTTCTGACAGTGAACTCTCCCCAAGGGCTGGTCTAAGAAGCTATAGCTGGACAAAAGGACAGTTCTAGTATCTTAGACAGTTTCCCCGTTTATATGGTTCAGCAGTATTCCATTTAACAGCGAGTCCCTGTGTGGGTTTTGTTTTTTTCTCCAAGGTCTGCTAATCTATACTCATCTGCATGTGGCTATCATTTAGCCTGGCAACTTAATTGTATTGCTTCTCTGAAATTAGCATCACTGTACCATGAACAACTCCTGGGCAGCACTTCCATTGCTACTGTAGCTAAATTCCTCTCCCTGGCCACATTTCACATTCCTACCTGATCTGTTTTGGTTTTTCAATTTGCTCACTGGGCTGGCAGACACAATTTGCAGGGCCACTGGCTAGCTGTGGTTTAAGGCTACTCAGACCCTCAGCTGTAAGGTTTGGTGGCTCTCCTAGTCCCTGCATTCCCTAATGTCCTCTTCATTTCCAAATTTCCCTGTTTGTATAAACAAACCCAACTGAGTTAACTGAGTCTGACTCTAATCCCTTTGTTGTTCTGTGGGGCATAGAATGAGAGTGGATCATAGATTGGTAAACAAACAAACAAAACAAAACAAGAGAACGTTGCTTGAAAAGAAATGAAGCCAGAGAGATTTCAACTCAGCTGAGTGATTCTAATGACCAAGTGCTCAGGCTCTTTCCTGGGGACTTTTGAAGAACATGATGCGTCTCACAGAGAACTTGTTGAATGAAAAGGCAGCTAAATACATTATATGTTAAAAAAAAAAAAATAAGGCAGCTAGGTAATCTGATAGTGTTTGCGGGGCAGTCACAATGGGAAATCTGGTTGAATCTGGGTGACCCACGTGGACAAGCAATAAGAAAATCTCATTGAGTATTGCACATTTTGTTGTCTTGCCAAGGGAAAAATGCTATTTCCCTTTCTTCGTTTAGGTAAAGTAGTTGAGCTGCATGTCAGGAAGCTGACATGCACTCGTGGTCTTATAAATCCAGTAACTGGTCTGGACAGTACAATAACCTCTTCTACAGGTTTTCTACATTTATAACAATTTTTCCAGGTTGATATGATTCTAATTTCATAGATGAGATATGAAAGGAAATCTCGGAGACCGTAATTAATAAATGAAAGTTTCAGTAACTGATAGACCCTAATTTGATAGACCATTTATGTCTCTGAATTCCATGTTCTTATCACTGAAGTAGCTTTATTTTTGTTTTGTTTTTACTTTGGCTCATTGACTTTTCAAGGACCTCATGAAAGTTTTGAATCTTGAGCATGGAACACTGCATATGGGCCAACATTTTCCTTTGGGTTTTATGGCCTCCAATGGTTAAGAAGCCCCTTCATTTTGCCACTGTTGTTCCTGCCATAACAAAGTGGGACTCAGAGTGCAGAAGACTATAAACTGTGGTATTTGGGGATACATGTGGTTCTTCCCTAACAAAAGTAAATCCCAATCAGGAATGATTGAAAGAAATGATGGGAGTTGAGGTCAGCCTCTTTCTTGTACCGGTGACACACATGCCTCAAATATCACTGGGAATTAATGCTGTAGTTGGCTTTGTTACTGATGGCACTGCGTCTTGTTCTTTCAGTGTATCGGTGCTAAAAAACAAAAAATGTTGAAAATGTCTGTCCTGATCAAAAAATATCTGGATAAATCAAAATTATTTGTCTGTTAGCATAATGTAACATCGCATAATTGATGCAACTTTTTGGGTAACGCCTACCTCAGAAATTTTGGTGAAAACAGGCTTTATATGGTAGTTCTTATACTTGAAATTTCTACATCCATCATCTTTTTCTTTTCTACTTAAAAGATCATGAAAGGTGTATGTCACCCTTCTCACCCCATTCTGCATGGAAAATGAAAAGCAGTTTTCTTTCCCTTTTGTCATGATCCATGTTCTCGCCCTGTCCCTTGGGATGTTAGGGGAAGGACATGCTAAGGGAGTGGAGAAACAGCAGGTCATACTAACACTCAGTTATGTGCTGAAGGAGATATTCAAAATCCAGATGCAGTGAAGAGATACTGTGATTTCTGGGAATGTTGGTTGTGTGACGGCAGATCCGGCTCCACAGGAAGTAAAGAGAACCTCCTCACACTGAATGTAAGTTATTCATGAACTTGGGGATGAAAGGTGTGTAGATGGGCTTCAGAAATATAAAATGCCTAATGTTGTCTCTGTGTCAAGGTGAAACACTTTCATCTTCATGAAAGAGAGAAAAGAAAGAGAATGCTTTTTCAAAAACAAAACAAAAAAAAACAAAAAACACCCAACCAAAAAAAAAAAAAACCCACAAAAAACACAACTTTTGTATTTTCCATGGCACGCTTAGTACAAAATTAGTTTTCTTCCTTCTCTCCCTGCCAATCCTCTCCATACCTCCAAACCTCTTGGAATCTTAACACTGTGGAGTTAGATTTAAAGAACAAAGAATGCCCTAAGTGGGAGACAGAAATGTTTAAAATGTACATACTGATATTTCACGATGTTGAGCCATTCTAACAAAGTGTTTGCTTGCCATATTATTTGATTTTCTCAGTCACTGGCATCAATTTCATGGAATTATATCCTGGTATGGAAAGTAGGAAGCGCTGGTATTTATTGGTGCTTATTCTGTTCCAGACCTATGCTCTAGGCACATTATTTAACAGAATGCTTGAGACAGTAGTGGACAATAGGAACTGATCCCCACTGTCTGTTTTACTGATGGAGAGACTGAGGCCCACAGAGATTATAACAGAAAATGTCAGACCAGTTTCGGCATGCAAATGCAGAGAAATACCCTGCCTTAATAGGTAAATAATTATATAGGCTGCACAATTTATATTTGCTTATCAGGTAGCATCAGAATTTACTCCTAACCTAGCTGACTCCAGAGCCTGTGCTAGAAACCCTTCCTACTCAAACTGTCCTCTATGAATCAACAGCATCACAAAGAAGCTTGTTAGAAATGCTGAATTTCATAAGTCAAGCAGAGAGAGTCAAGTATCATATAGTTTTACTTATTTGTGGAGCATAACAAATGACACGGAGGACATTGGGAGATGGAGAGGAGAAGGAAGTTGAGGGAAATTGGAAGGGGAGGCGAACCATAAGAGACTATGGACTCTGAAAAACAACCTGAGGGTTTTGAAGGGGCGGGGGTGGGAGGTTGGGGGAACCAGGTGGTGGGTAATAGGGAGGGCACGTACTGCATGGAGCACTGGGTGTTGTGCAAAAACAATGAATACTGTTACGCTGAAAAAAAAAATTTTAAATGTGAAACTCAAAAAAAAAAAAATGCTGAATTTCAGTCTTATCCCCCTTATAGTCCTGGTAAATATTTTACAGTCAGCTTTTGGGGGGGACTGTGTGTGTGTGTAGGGGGTTCTTTTGTCGTGTTTGCTGATTTCCATGCTACGCCAACATGACAGGGGAAATCACTAACCACAGAGTAAGGGAGAGATTTTAATGATCTGTTCCATCAAGGCAGTAGGACCCAGTTCCCAACACCACTGCACCTCAGACCTACTGAATCAAAATCTTCATGTCAACAAGTTCTCCAGCCAGTTCATATATTTGAGAAGCACTGGTGTGAACCACTGTTTCCTACTGCCTTGTTTTGTGGGTTCCAGTGATGCATTTGGTTGTTGTATGGTGTTTTGCTGTCCCTTCAGCTCCCATCACTTGGCAACTTGCAGGACAGGGTTCTGGTTGGCAATGCTGGGACAGAGCAGCAAATGCAGTCCGGCTTCTGATCTCCAGAACTCTCTCAGGAGAGCTGAAAAACCAGCTCCTTGCACTATTATGCAAGGCTTTTCCTGACAGAGAAGAGCATGTACACTGCAAAAACATGTGGGGATCAGAAAGTTAGGATTTTTTGCTATCCTTCGCAACTGCATAAGCTGTTTTGTCATGCCCGAGTGCATTTATTCCCTGTGTACGAGGGAGAGAAAACATGGTAATAGGAGGGTATATTTTGCAGTATTGTACATGCCTTTTATCTGGAACTCAAATAAACTTAAAGCAAATACATTTTTTTCTTTCTTTGCATGTAGAAAACAGATCTATTTAAAGACGTATTTTATAGGACGCAAATTGAGAATAAGATGTATTTTGCTCAAGCTCTCACATTTCTTCTACCTGCCGACTGTAATCTAACAGCTAAATGGGTGAAAGAAAATGCCAGAGAGGAAAAGCAATTTAAAAAATTATCTAAACAAAAGCATTCTAATGAGAGATGGAGAAGCCAAGGCCCAAAGGGTTGGAGGACTGAGGTAAATCACAGTTTTGTGGAGCTGGTTAGTGATGAGGCCAATAACTCTTCTAGCTGCTGCCTCTTAGACTCTTACTTTAGTGCCCACCCCTCCCCTTTCCCATACAGGATTGTCTCCTGTAACTTCTTCTCCTTTCATCCATTCTGATGACTTTAAAGACTGTCTATAAACCGATGTATCCCAAGTCAGTTCTCCAGCCCAAATGTCATTGGCCTTTAGACTTCACATGAATGCTTTGATGCCTTCAATTCAACTTGTCTTCCCAGTTCTTTTTTAAGGCAGTTTTCCCAGTGTTTCCATAGCATCACATGTCTTCATCAGAGTACTTACAATACTATATTTGTCAGTGAGCTCAACTGTATATAGCATACCAGCCCATGGTAGCAGTGGCTATGTTTGGTTCATTGCTTTATCCCTAGCACCTAGCATAATACTTCACACATGGCAAAATGATCACGAAGCTCAGTAGCACGGTGGTGAATTATCCCGAGTTCCTCAGAAGGCAGAGACTGAGGCAAAGGATACTTGCTACTACTTCATTAGGGAGTACAATCCACTAGACTTGTTATAGCAACTGAGAACCCACAGGTAATACAAACACTCAGTTGACTGCTGAAGGGGGTCTTCGTCACCAGATGCACTGGAGACATACAGGTGATTTCTGGCAATGCTTGTTATATGATTGCAGATTTGACTCGATAGGAAGTCAAGAGAACCTTTCCCCCTCAACCTAAGATACTTGATGGGTTAGGGTCAGGGGTGATTAAGCAGAGGAGAGAGAGCCAATGCAAGCTGGCCCCTCAAGAAGTTGTTTATAAACTCGTTTCAGGGAGAGAAAAGGGAAATACTTTATTCATTGGCCCCTTTCTCCCAGTGGATATAGATTTGCCTCATAAAACACCAACATTTCTTCACTTCTAGTTACTCAAGTGGGGTTCTATTTCTTGTCATACCTCAGAGTCAACAGGGTAGCCCTGGGACAAAAGGCAAGAGGTATATAGAATGCTAGATGCAACAATGCTCAAATTAGGTCTCTCTCTCTTTTGGGTGGTTCCTTACCTCCAATAAGTCAACATAATTTAATCAAAATATCTCTAAAATATACCCTTTTAATCTCCCCCTCCACTGTTTTTTTTTTAATTTTAGCGTCTCTCTGTTCCTCACTTATGTTTATGACATAATCTTCCTTGACTTTTCTGTCTTCAGCCTTGCCCCACTGTGAATCATTTCTGATTCTAATCCTTCAGTGGTGCTTCATTCCTATCAAGATAAAGTTTAATCCCATTAATGTGACTAACAAGAATTTTTACGTTCTGATTCATTGCATTTGACCAGCCACATCCGTGCCCATATCCCTCCTCAACCACACCAGGATTATTAAAACTGTGGCCAAATTTAATGGTTTACAAATCCCTGCTGTGGTTATGCTCTCTCACACTCCTGGGACTCGCAAGGTTGCTTTCTTCCCTTGGAACACTGGTCTATGTCCAGTTAGTTTCTCTTTGTCCTTCAAAACTCAACTCATGTATCAGATCCTCTAGAAATCCTGCCCTAACGTCTCTGCTCTAGACCCGTTATCCTCAAAATTCTGTGATCAGAATCACCTGGAGGGCTTGTAGCAACACAGATGGTCGGACCCCATCCCGAGAGTTTCTGATTCAATATTGAATATTCACTTCCATTCTGGGGTGGGGCTCAAAAATGTGATTTTTTAATAAGTTCCAGATGATGCTGATGCAGAACCACACTTCGAGAGACAGAGCTCTGAAGAAACACCTGTATTTTTCTCTCACAGAGCATTTTACACAACTTATATAGTAGTTTGTTTACTGGTTTCTTCCCTCAATCAGCATGTATTCATTGGAGGGCAAGAGCAATGTCTTATTCATCTCTGTAATAAGGCAATTGGCATGGTGCCTGGCACATGGGTGTTATGTTAATAGAGGGAAAAGGGCAAAGTAGGAAGGAAGAAAGACTTTTTAGTAAGACTGGAAGATAGAGAAAATTAGATGCAGGAATCTTCAGAAAACACCCACAGACCAATGTTCTATAATTTTGGCATAAACTACTATTAAACGACTAACCTGGTATATTCTATTAAGTATCATGGAGTGGGGCGCCTGGGCGGCTCAGTGGGTTAAGCCTCTGCCTTCGGCTCAGGTCATGATCTCAGGGTCCTGGGATCGAGCCCCGCATTGGGCTCTCTGCTCAGCAGGGAGCCTGTTTCCTCCTCTCTCTCTGCCTGCCTCTCTGTCTACTTGTGATTTCTCTCTGTGTCAAATAAATAAAAATCTTTAATAATTAAAAAAATATCATGGAGTGGAGCCACTGTAAGGTAGTGGCTACCACTATGGGCTCTGGCATCAAACAGCCTTATTGTAACTCCTCATTCCATTATGTGATGTTGGGCCTGTAACTTGATCCCTCTCTAAACTTTAATTTTTTACATTTATAAAATGGGAATAATAAAAATGGCACCTAATGGGGTTGTTTCAGTGTTTAACTGAGGTAATGCATGTTTTTTAGTAGTCCTTAGCATACTAGAAGCACTCAGTAAATGTTAACTACCGTTTTATTATCTGTTCTTTCAAATGCTTAGTTGCAAAATGATGCGATTTAATAGACATGAGCACCAAAAAAACCCTGAGTGTAAGTTAAGCTGCTTTTTCCTTAGGAAGAACTGGTGTGCTCTGAAGCATTGTGTTTATTTCAAAGTGTAAATAAATAAATATAAATATAGATTAGTGAGGGCACAAGAGTAGGGAGAGGGAGAAGAGAGAAAAAATCTCAAGCAGACTACCCACTGGATGTGGAGCCCAAGGTGGGGCTTGATCTCAAGAGCCTGAGAACATGACCTGAGCTAAAATCAAGAGTCAGGTGCTTAACTGACTTAGCCACCCAAAAGCCCCTCTAAATATATTTTTATTTCAAATAATTCTTATTGAGGTGGAAAATGGTTTAAGGAAGAAAGTGATTTTGATTTGGTAAGATAAATTGTGTATTTTCTACTTGAAATTCCTTTTTTAAATATTCACATCCACAAAGGGGAAAAAAAAATCTTCAAAAGGACCAATCTGCTGAAAGAGTATTTCCGATGAAATAACTTAAGGTTAGACACATACATTGTATCCAAAGATCTCAAAGGACTTATCAGTCATTAACTAAATATTCCTCCAAAGTACCTTTGACACATGATACACCAATTTATGGTTAGAAAATGTCTGTCAAATGAAAACATTCCGAAGCAGGATGCTGGTGTTCCCACTGGCAGCCTAGGTCAGAAGGTAAAACACTTGAATGCTTTATGAATTTTATGAACACTATGAATGAAAGAGAATGAAACTGAAAAGAATTTTTAGACACCTGTACTGAGGGGTCATCTATATATCTTACATAAAGACAGTCTTTCTCTCAATGACTAAAAGTACAGGGAAAATAATTTTTAATAGTGTTCTTTCTTCTCTTGCTCTTCATTCATTTGTTCAATAAATACTTAGAGTGTAATATGTTCAATGGTATGCTCATCATTTCTCTTACATTACCTCTTTTAATTTTCATACCTATTTATGGAGGAAATACTATGATTATCTCCACTTATAAAGCAGAAGATTGTAGGGATTTGGAAGCATTCCTCCATTGCATGGTGGTTGGAGGAGGGAGTTTTTCTAACTCCAGGTGCCAGGTTCTAACCCCATTGCTACTCCATGGAGCTGAAGGTGCATGGCAGCCAAAACTTACAAATGATTGTCTAAATGTGAATATATAAACTATTATCTGTGCTATTTATAAAACTTCTAATATTAACTTCATTACTTATGCATTTAAATAGCATATTCTAAAATTTGGAATATAGTTTTGTTTTTTTTTCTCCCCCTTCCAATCTCATTTTTCATGGAAGTATCTGATTTAAATTCTGGACATGCATGTTTTTTGCCCTCATAAGGACTCAGTTTTTATTTTCTAACAGTTTTCCAAAGCAAATGATTTTCAGTTCCGTCTAGAGTGTTTGGTGTTTGTGACATAGCACTTTTGATATCTGTGTCTCATATTATAAAAATATTATTCAAACCCACCAGTACTGAATTATATGGTTTTGATGGCTGTTTTTCTTATTCATCTTTAATATACATATATATCTTAGTGCATATATTATAGTAATATATATATAATATATAATGTATTTATTATAATGGAATGTAGTATATGAATATTTATATATTATAGTATGCACCTTACTGAATGGATGCTGAAAAAGTGATACAAAGTCTTTCTTACAATGTTGTTCAATGCTTTCAATTATAAAATCATACCTCCCAAAAGTAAGTACTGAATTCATGTTAAATTTTTTTAAAGATTTTATTTATTTATTTGACAAGTAGGCAGAGAGGCAGGCAGAGGGGGAGGAGGAAGCAGGCCCCCCCGCAGAGCAGACAGCCTGACGGGCTCCATCCCAGGACCCTGAGATCATGACCTGAGTCAAAGGCAGAGGGTCAACCCACTGAGCCACCCAGGAGCCCCATCATGTTAAATTTTTTTTTTAACTGATTATGTACACTCAAAATTAACATCGTTTCTCAGGCTAAGATAACTTACTCAAATAGTATTAAATTTTTTCCCAAATGAAGTATTTAAGAGAACTTCTTTCATTTATTTTTTTTCAAGTATAATTGTATTCTTTTTTTTAAATAAGTTTATTTTTTTCAGCGTATGCATTGTTTTTGCACAACACCCAGTGCTCTATGCAATACGTGCCCTCCCTATTACCCACCACCTGGTTCCCCCAACCTCCCACCCCCACCCCTTCAAAACCCTCAGGTTGTTTTTCAGAGTCCATAGTCTCTTATGGTTCGCTTCCCCTTCCAATTTTTTTTTTTTATAAACATATAATGTATTTTTATCCCCAGGGGTACAGGTCTGTGAATCACCAGGTTTACATAATTACAGCACTCATGATAGCACATACCCTCCCCAATGTCCATAACCCCCTCCCCCTCTCCCAACCCCACCTCCCCCCAAATGAAGTATTTAAGAGAACTTCTTTCATTTAAAAGACTTGTTAGCACTAGGATGCTAAGAAAAGCCTTCATTTTCTTTTCTCAGAGATGTTTTTTGTTTGTTTGTTTTTATTTGTTTGTTTTGAGTGGTGGTCTAAATAAAGATTTTATTCCTTTTATTTAAGCATATTCAGTAACCATGGTATTTGAAGACAGAAGTTTTATGAAGATTTTGAGAAGTGGTCCAAAAGAGTCATCCCTATTTCTATTCTTATCTTTCTGTCTCCGACGTCATCTGTTTCATCCCAAGACTGATTGTCCTTCAGCCACACAGTGGCTGCCAAAGGTGCTATGAATAAGCGGGAGGAAAGGAGTGAGGGGGAAATGTTTTCCCTACCATTTAACAGAAGATTTACTTTATAGTCTGATGGAACTAAGTTAGATTACATGCTAACCCTTGCATCAACCCATGTGACCACAGAAATGTCAAGCATAAATTGACTTGTGCCAGTAAGGGTTCACTCTGCAGCCAGAGATGAATAAATACTCTTCAAACTGCACAGCTATTGTACAGGGAGGGAGGGGTGAAACAGATGCTGGGAAGTTCACTCTGGGTTTCAATATAGCAATACTGACTCCACCTTGACAGTGCTTATTAAATCCCACAGCACTGTCATGCCTTCTCTCTCATTTGATTTCTAGAGCAATTCCAAAGTGATGGGTTCTAAGTAGGATTATTTCCATTTGATGGTGGAGAGCACTGAATTCGGTGTGGTTAAGTTAACCTCCACTCCTATTTACTTTTCTTTAGCTCCAAGGTCAGCACTTAGTGGACACTTGCTCTGTGGTCAAAATACCTGGATGAAAAGCGAATAACTGAATCAAACCACATATTTGTCATCATATTATCTAAAGAAACTCACTATATCAAATTTTTAAATGTTTGCTGTCCCATTCTTCAGCAATAGTACAAGTGACAGGAGACAACATTGCTTAGGCGGATGGAGGGAGAGTCAGAAATCAAACCTGCTTTGGTTTGCATCTTTGTTTTCTAGAAGTGCGTACTTTAATAGCCTCTCAATTAAAGAAGGCCACAGATTGTAGTCTGCTTTCTATTTTTGTCTAAGAAAGTCTGTTGCCACTTTTCTATGACTGCAATTGAAAGAAAGCCAAGATGCCAATACGCCATGGGACCTAGAATCCATCTAGAAACTTTCCAATGCCCACAGAGAGGGTTCTGTATGACAATTTGCCAAGAATAGAATGAATATTCCTGAATAAAAACTCAAAAGGGAAAATCGCCAAATTAGGAGGCTTGCTTATATTGACTCTCCTGATAATGTCCCTCCCACTATTTAATATGGATATTGGTGATTAGGGTAGAAAATGGATGGAATGAGAGGAAATTGTCAAAATACCACAACCGGGGCCTATAAAAATTTAGAAACAATTAACTGCTGATGATGGTATTAGTGGATTCCATTATTTGCTTTCATAAAGGCCAATAAATACCATTATATCAAAAATGCTCCTTAAAATTTTTGTGAACATGAATACTTTTTTCTCTGTTACCTTAGTACCCTAAAGAGATTACAACTTTATGTGAGATAGACTTTGAGAAAGTACTTCTAGTGTTAATGGCAGACAAACACTGAGAATACAATGTGCATAAAATACACATGCTCATAGACAGATATTCCTATCAGAAAATGGAAAATATTCATTCATACAACAGAAATCAAGCACTGTAACCACTGGGCAAGGCTCTTTTCTAAATGCTAGGAATAGAGGAATAGATAAGATCTACTCATTCTTCTTTAATCAAGCATAGCAGGGACTCAGATATACAAGTAACACATGGAACTATATTTAGTGATAAGATTTTGTATGAATTCTAGATTCAGTAGGGAAGAAGGATCTACCTGACCAAACTAAGAAACTACAAAGCACAATACAGACAAATTTCAGATATGGGGTTCTGTTAATAAATGACAGGGAAAATCAAATGACAGAGGCCCTGGAAGGAGTATTTGCAGAAGAGATGAGGTTTCTATGAAATATTTATGAATGGGAAAACCCCTGACAATAAGTACATTTGGTGTGAGTCTGCTTGTGGTAGGGTGGATGAGGTTTGTTTAAGGATAAGTCTGCTTGAGCTCAGAGGTAGTTAAAAAAAAAAAAAAAGAAAAGAAAAAGAAAAAAAGGGAGAATGGTTTGAGGCCCAAGTGCAATATGCCTTCAGGAAAAGATTGAGCTCCATAAAGTCCCTTACCAGACTTGATGCCTGGTGTTATTAATACTTCTCTTACTTCGTAGGGGTTAGGAATGTAGAACACATGCTGATGTGGAGCATTTCCAAGGTTCCTCAGCATCACACAATCACCTTCTTCCTCAAAACACATACACACACACACACACACACACACACACACACACACACACACATTTCCCTGGATTATATTTTCTATTCTTCTTTTCTTGGTAAAGATTCATCTCTCATCTACACAGGCAATCTTGAATTTCTCTTCATATTTCTGGCTTCAGATACATTATCTCCCTTAGCTGGTAACCTCCATGTTTTTTTGTTGCAAAGAGGACTTTATTTCTTCCCAGTTACTTTTTTTTCCATGTTGCCACACTGTTGCTGTAGAATTTAAATCAGTAATGCATTTGGGTAGACAGTTTCTATGAAAAGCACAAATCAACACAGACTCATAGCATATCCAATTTGCTGTGCACAGTTGGTGTTTTATAAAGGACTGTAACTGAGAAGAATTCAACTCCTGTTTTACGCTCTCTTATCACAGCAATTATCATGGAGATGTAGAAGAGGGAAACAAAGCAAAACAAAACCTTCATTTTGGGGTGAGAAGTCAAATAAATATGGATAATTCTCAACAGAAGAGATGACATATGTGGAGTGGTACTGATATAACAAAAGGGGTTGTATCTAAGTATGAGTCAACGTTGTGTTCAAAATCTGATCTGTTAAAAATAAGATAATCTAATTTAAAACTTTACAAGGTTTTTAAAGGCTTAAAAACACAAAGGCCAGAGGAGAAGGGTCCAAGATGGCAGCATAGGAAGACCTTGAACTCAACTCTTCCCCAGACACACCAAATCTATAGGGAGCAATTACTGCTGAAGAAGGACAGAAGTCTGACTGAGCACTTTCTATACAACACAAGATAGAGGGACCACCCAGAGAAATGGCAACAGAGACGGAGACATAATAATGATGGGAACCCCACTCCTAATGTGGCAACTCACAGTAGGGAGAGAGAGCCTTACTGAGAGACCTGTGAGCACAACTGTCTGACTTGGGGCACAGCAAACAAACAAGAACAGTGGTTTAAAGACCAAATAGATTATAAGACTAAAGATATGCCAAACAGTGGGAAAACTGCTGGAACTTTTTCCAGGGTTGGGGGCACCAGAAAGCACCATTGTTTATGTTCCCCCTTTTTAGCATGGAGGGGAGCAACTCCAAGTGTTCTAGCTAGTCCACCACCTCAGTGAGCCCTGACCTCAATCCCATATCAATTACTGCCATTCCTCCAAGATAGCCCCTACTGCTCATGCATGCCCTAGCTCCAGCTGTCCCACCAAACCTGCCCTGGCAAGGGGCACATTGGAAAACCCCAGCTTATGCCCACCATAGTTCTAGTCATCTTACCAAGGCAGCCATGGTATGAAAAATGCCAGGACACCTCTGACCCTTACCTACTTCAGCTTTAGGCATCCCACCACAAAGTCACCTGTGAGAAGCATCCCAGCCTGCACCTACTTCAGCTCCAGCTATATCACTAGGGTCTTCACTATGCAGAACAATCTAGCCCATGCCCCACTCCGCAGCTCCAGCCATTCCCACCAGGGCAGCACTGGTGTGCAGCCCATTAGGACTCACCAGACCAAGCCTACTTCCATTCCAACCAGCATGCCAGAGCACCCCCTGCAAGGAATACCCCAGCCCCTGCCTTTCCTGAGTCCACTCTCCCACCCAAGTGGACCCAGTACAGAGTACTCTGGGACCCTATTGTCTCTACCCACTCCAGCTCTAACCATCCCACCAGGGTGATTCCAGTGCAGAGTGCCTTGGGAACTCTAGCCCATCCCCACTACATCTCCAGCCAGCGAGCTTAAGCTGCCAGGCATACAAGTCTACATAGGGGACATTCCTACAAAAGCCACTCCTTCAAAACTGGAAGAGGTAGCTGTTTTCCTAATTCATAGAAACAAACAAACAAGGAAAACACAAATGAGACAGAAGAATATGCTCCAAATGAAAAGGAAAAATAAGATAAAACTTCGGAAAAATAACTATGTGCAATGGAGATAAGCAATCAACCTGATAAAGAGTTCAAAGTAATGGTAATAAAGATGCTCAAAGGCCAAGACCTTGAGAGAAGAATGCATGAACTCAGTGAGAACATCAACAAAGATAGAACATTGAAAAGAATCAGTCAGAGTTGAAGAATACAATAACTAAATTGGAAAATATATTATAGGGAACCAAAAACATATTAGAGTATGGAGAAAAAAAAATCAGTGATCTGGAAAACAAGTTATAGGAAGGAACTCAAGTTCAGCAGAAAAAAAAATTTTTTTGAACATGGGGATAGGTTAAGAGATCTCTGAGACAAAATCAAGAGTACTAACATTCACATTATAGGGGTCCTAGAAGGAAAAGAGAAAGAAAGGGGCAGAAAACTTATCTTAAGAAATAATAGCTGAAAACCTCCCTTACCTGGAAGGAAACAGACTTTCGGGTACCAGAAGTACAGAGAAACCCAAACAAGATGCACCCAGAGAGGCCCACACCAAGAAATAATAATTAAAATGCCAAAGACAAAAAGAAAAGCAACTAGTCACATAAAAGGGAAACCTTATAAGGCTATCAGCTAATATTTCAGCAGAAACTTTGCAGGTCAGAAGAAGGTATCATGATGTATTCAAAATTTTGAAAGGAAAAAACCTTACACCAGGAATACTCTACCCAGCAAAGTTATCATTCAGAACTGAAGGAGGGATAAAAGAATTTCCCAAACAAACAAAAGTTAAAAGAGCTTATTACCAATAAGTCAACTTCACAAAAACTGTTAAAGGGACTTCTTTAGGTGTAAAAGTCTTTAACTATAAGTAAAAAATCATGAAAAGAAAAAAAAAAGTTTTACTGGTAAAGAAATGTATAGTAAAGTAAGATATTAATTATTTACAAGGCCATTAAGAAGATTAGAAGTCAAAAGTACTAAAATCAGTTATATCTCAAAAATTAGTTAAGGTTTACACACTTCACAGCACTCACGATAGCACATAGGCTAAGGAATTTGCAAAAAAAAATGTAAAATATGAAAACAAGTATGTAAACAGGGTGGCAATAAAAATGTATTTTTAGAATGTGTTCAAACTTAATTGACCATCAACTTAATATAGACTGCTATATACACTGGATGTAATATTTAATGCTCATGATAACAAAAAACCTATAATAAACATATATAAAATAAAGAAAAAGGAATCCAAGCATTATACTAGTTAGAATTATAAAATCAAAAATCATTTTTTTGATTTTATAATTAAATTAAAATCATTATACTAGTTAGAATTATAAAATCAAAAGGAAGAGGGCAAGAGAATAAACAAAAAGCAATAAGTACGGAACTAGAAGAGATTATGCTGAGTGAAATAAGTCAAGCAGAGAAAGTCAATTATCATATGCTTTCACTTACTTGTGGAGCATAAGGAATGACATGGAGGACATTGGGAGATGGAGAGGAGAAGTGAGTTGGGGGAAATTGGAGGGGGAGATGAACCATGAGAGATTGCGGACTTTGAGAAACAAACTGAGGGTTTTGGAGGAGAGGGGGGTGGAGGGTTGGGTGAGACTGGTGGCGGGTATTATGGAGGGCACATATTGCATGGAGTACTGGATGTGGTGAATGAATGAACAATGAATTCTGGAACACTGAAAAGAAATTAAAAAAAATTTTTAAAAATAAAATTAAAACAAAATTTAAACTTCCCCCAAAAAGCATTAAGTACATGCCCATAAATAATTAATTTAAATAATCTAAATGCTCTAATCAAAAGATATAGGGTGATAGACTGGATTAAAAAAGAACTAGCTGGGGGGACGGGGGAAGGAGAGGGTGGCTCGGTTATGGACATTGGGGAGGGTATGTGATATGGTAAGTGCTATGAATTGTGTAAGTCTGATGATTCAAAGACCTGTACCTCTGGGAAAATAATACATTATATGTTAATAAAAATAATTAATAAAAAAACTAGACCCATATCTATAAGACAGTTACAAGAAAGTCAATCCAAAATAAAGACACATTTAGGCTGAAAGTGAAGGGGAAAAAATGCTCCATGCAAACAGAAGCAAAAAAAAAAGAAAGAAAGAAAAAGAAAAAGAAAGGGTGAGCCTGGTGGTGGGTATTAAGGAGGGCACATATTGCATGGGGCACTAGGTGTGGTGCATAAACAATGAATTTTGGAACACTGAAAAAAAATTTAAAAAAAAAGCAGGCCAGCAATACTCTTGAAATATAGATTTGAAAACGACTATAACAGAAGACAAATAAAGGGATAATGATAGTGAGAACAGTCCAACAGGAGGGTATAACAATTGTAAATGGTAAATATCTATGTATTCAGTACAAGAGTACATAAATTTGTAAAGCAGATATTAACAGACATGGAGGGTGAAATTAACAGTAACACATTAAGAGTAGAGATCTTTGCAATCCCACTTATATCAATGGATAGATCTCCCAGACAAAAAATTAATAAGGTAAAGAAGATGTGGTCTGTATCTACAATGGAAAATTACTCAGCCATCAGAAAGGATGAAGACCCGACTTTTGCATCAACATGGATGGGACTGGAGGAGATTATGCTGAGTGAAATAAGTCAAGCAGAGAAAGCCAATTATTATATGGCTTCACTTACTTATGGAACATAAGGAATAACATGGAAGACATTAGGAGAAGGAAAGTAAAAGTGAAGAGGGGGAATCAGAGAGGGAGATGAACCATGAGAGACTGTGGACTTTGAGAAGCCAATTGAGGGTTTTAGAGGAGAGAGGGGTAGGGGGGATGGGTGAGCCTGGTGGTGGGTTAAGGAGGGCATGTATTGCATGGAACACTGGGTGTTATATGTAAACAATGGATCTTGGAACATTACATCAAAAACTAATGATGTACTGTATTGTGACTAACATAACACAATAAAAATTTTTAAAAATTAGTAAGGAAATAGCAACTTTAAATGACACATACAACAGTACGTACAGAACATTCTATCCAAAAGCAGAACATCCTTTTTTAAAAAATTCTTTTAACTTTTAATTTTGACATAATTTCAAGGTCACAGAAAAACTGTAATAATACAAAGTATTTCTACATACCTTTATCCAGAGTCATCAATGATAGCATTTTATTACATTTACTTTGTTGTTTTTTTTACATTAATTCTACAAAATTTATTCTTTAAATTTTTTTGACTGATTATGTTATGTTAGTCTCTATGTTAGTCTCTCATGGTTCAATTATGTTATGTTAGTCTCTATGTTAGTCTCTCATGGTTCATTTCCCCATCTGATTCCACCACCCCCACCCTTCATTTTCCCCTTCTTTCTCATAATGTCTTCCATGGCACATTTACTTTATTCTAATTTTTTTCTGAACTTCTTGAGAATAGTTGATATCCTCCTTTGACCTAAAAACATCAGTGTGTTTCTTAAAATATTTACTGCATATTTCCTAAAAGCCAGGACATTCTCTTACATAAGCATAATACAATGATCAAAACCAGGAAATGAGCACTGATACAAGGGTATAATCTATAGATCTTATTCAGATATTTTCATTGGTCCCAATAGTTTCCTTGATAGCAGTAGAAAACCTGTTTATATGTTGCATTCAGGTGTTATATCACTTTAGTCTCCTTTAATCTGAGTCCTCAGCCTTCCTTTTTGCTTAACAACATTAACATTTCTGAAGAGGACATACCAGCTATTTTGTAGTATATTTCTCAGTATGGGTTTAGTATCTCCTCATGATTAAAACAAAGTTATGAACTTTTGGCAAATATACAACAGATGTTATGTGTTTTTCTCAGGACATCCTAGCAGGAACCCAAGATGTCAATTTGTTCCATTACTGGCAACGATAATTTTGGTCACTTGAGTAAGGTCATTTCTATGGGTTTCTCCATTATAAACTTACTCATTTTCCCTTTGTATTTAGTAAGTATCTCATAGTGGAACTTCCTGTTTCTCCACAAATTTTACCCATACAGTTTTAGTACCCAGCGATGGTATTGTCTTCAGTTGTAATAATTGACAAATGTTGATTTTTTTTAACTTCATCATCCCTCTGTATTAATTAGTTCATTTCCTATTGTTAGAGATTTCTCTTATTTAAGTGCAGACTGATGTTTTCTATTTGATTGTTAATAATCCTTTATCATCATTATTTTGGTGTTCATACGGTCCCAGATTTGGCCAGTGGAAGCGCCTTCAACCTGGCTCCTTGTCCTTTTGACAGGTTCACTTTAGTATATATGGAATACTGTGCAGGATAGGTCACACAATAGGGCACAAAGCAATTGTCAATAAATTTAAGAAGACTGAAATCATATTAAGCATCTTTTCTAACCACAATGTTATGAAATTAGAAATCAATTAAAAAATACTGGAAAAAACAAACACATGGAGGCTAAACAACATGTTACTAACCAACCAACCAATGGGTCAATGAAGAAATCAAACAGGAGACATGAAAATGGAAAAAAATCAGAACAAAATATTTGGGATACAGCAGAAACAGTTCTAAGAGGGAACTTTATAGTAATATAGGACCACCCGAAGAAACAAGAAAAAATATCTCCAATAAGCAATCTAACCTACACCTAAAGGAATGAGAAAAATAACAAACTAAGCCCAAAGATATTAGAAGAAAATAATAAAGATCAGAGTAGAAATAAATGAAATGAAAAAACCCAATAGAACAAATGAATGAAACTACAAGCTGGTTCTTTGCAAAGATAAAATTGATAAAATCTTTATCAGTATTCATCAGAAACAACAGAGGCCTCAAATAAGTAAAATCAGAAATAAAAGAGGCATGTTACAATTAACACCACAGAAAAAATACAAAGATTATAAGGCTACTATGAAACAATCACATGCCAACAAATCTGACAACCTAGAAGAAATGGATAAATTCCTATAAATGTACAATCTTCCAAGATTCAATTAAGAAGAAATAGAAAATCTGAACAGGCCAATTACTAGTAACAACATTGAATCAGTAATCAAAAACCTCCCAATAAAGAAAAGTCCAGGAGCAAATGGCTTTACAGGTGAATTTTACCAAACATTTAAAGAAGAATTTATATCTATCTTTCCCAAACAGTACCGGGGAAAAAAAAAAAAAAAAAAAAGGAAGCAATGACTTCAAATTGATTCTATGAGGACATCATTCCACTGATACCCAAACCTGACAAAGACCCTTAGAAAAAAAAAACAAAATTACTGGCCAATATTCCTGATGAACACAGATGCAGAAATTTTTAATTAAATAATAGCACAGTGAATTCAGTAATACATTAAAAAGATCATTCACCATGATCCAGCGGGATTTATTCCAGGGATGCAAGAATGGTTCAGTCTCTGCAACCCATCACTATGATACACTACGTTCACAAAATAAAGAATGAAATCATATGAGAATTTCAATATGCAGAAAAAGCACTTGACTAATTCAACATCCATTCACAATAAAAATGCTCACCAGAGGGGGTTTAGAGGGAACATAGCTCAACATAATAAATGCCATAGATGAAAAACCAACAATTGACGTCGTACTCGGTGTGGAAAAACTGAGAGCTTTTCCTCTACGATCGGGAATAAGACAAGGATATCCACTCTCACTACTTTTATTCAACAGTACTGGAAGTCCATATTTTAATTCTTATTTGTAGGAATAAAAGAACTATTCTTGCTTCCAAAAAACCCCCTCACAACAACTCTGGTTATTTCCTCAGGAAATATTTCTATAACCAGATTACTAGGCTAAACTTTTTAAGAGTTCTTAGTACTATTTGCAAACGTACTTGGGACAGGATAATTAAGAATACATTCCCAGGAAACAACGTGTGTTGGAGAGGTTGTGGAGAAAGGGGAACCCTCTTACACTGTTGGTGGGAATGCAAGTTGGTGCAGCCACTCTGGAGAACAGTGTGGAGATTCCTCAAGAAATTAAAAATAGAGCTTCCCTATGACCCTGCAATTTCACTGCTGGTATTTACCCCAAAGATACAGATGTAGTGAAAAGAAGAGCCATCTGTACCCCAATGTTTATAGCAGCAATGGTCACGGTCGCCAAACTGTGGAAAGAACCAAGATGCCCTTCAACGGATGAATGGATAAGGAAGATGTGGTCCATATACACGATGGAATATTATGCCTCCATCAGAAAGGATGAATACCCAACTTTTGTAGCAACATGGACGGGACTGGAAGAGATTATGCTGAGCGAAATAAGTCAAGCAGAGAGAGTCAAATATCATATGGTTTCACTTATTTGTGGAGCATAACAAAGAACATGGAGGACATGGGGAGATGGAGAGGAAAAGGGAGTTGAGGGAAATTGGAAGGGGAGATGAACCATGAGAGACTATGGACTCTGAAAAACCACCTGAGGGTTTTGAAGGGGCAGGGGGTGGGAGATTGGGAAACCAGGTGGAGGGTAATAGAGAGGGCACTTATTGCATGGAGCACTGGGTGTGGTGCAAAAACAATGAGTACAGTTACGCTGAAAATAAATAAATAAATTTAAAAAAAGGATGCTGTAATTCACTCCTCCATCTGTGTTTTGAAGGAGGAGGGAAAGGCAGTAGTCTTCCCATTTTATAAGGCTAAAAGGTATGAAAGTTGTGTTTGCTTCTTAGGACACTGTTTTATTAGTAAAACCAAGTCTCTGCCTGTAGGAGTTGATTGGGAAGGCTACAGAATAAAAGTAGCAGTTACCTACTTTGTCTCATTCATATCATGAAGAAGCAACTTATTAATTCTGACATTTGAAAGGGTATTTGATGCCATCATTAAAATGAAAAGTAAAACTCAAAAAACATCTGTGTGTGTACAATGTCACAAGAGATGATTCTGGTATTATTTTATGTGGATTTACAGCTTACACACAGAACAGCATTCATACTGCATATGATCTTGCCTTTGTCAGGACAGCTTCAACTTAAACACCCAGCCCACCTAAGACTTCCCCAAGGGGAGTGGCAACATTATTAAAACACTCTGTTTGGGACCAGCAGATGCTTGACTAGGTGGGCAACAGGCCATGCTCTATTGCCATTTGGGGGCTGATAGAGTGCAGTACACATAGTTTTGGACTGTGCCCCTATAAGCCATTTTCTGAATTGGGAATACACAAATCTCTGCTACTGGGGATACACACTTGGTAGGAAAATGCCAGGGTCTTCGTTAGCAAATTCATGTTGGGTTATCAAAGTTTTCTCTCAGTTTCAACTGTGGTTTTATTAAAAGACTCTCAAATGGTATCTGACATTGAGTAAATAATCTGAGTATCTGCGTGTGGATTAAACTATGATTCTACTACTTTTATTCACCCTGATCAAAATATTCTTATCCATAAAGAGAACTCTTTCCTAGAGCGTTCTTATTACAATTACTCCATGGCTTTCTTCTTACTGCTTTAGTGATTTTTACATATGCACTGGATAACTCTTCACTCACTCCCTCCTTCCCTCCATTCCTTTTATTCATTCAATTTATCTTAATAGCCTTAATATTTCTTGGTCCAAGCATTTGTATTAGGTCTTGGGGAAGACCCAAGTCTGCTCTCATAATGCCAACACTCGGTGGGGGTTAAGAAAAATACCGAAGAATCCAATAAGCCAAATAATTACAATTTGTGTAAGTTCGATTAAATAAGCCAACAGTGTGACTTATGTGATCACAGAAGATGTGATTAAAGTGTTTTCAATTTAAGTGTGGTGATTAGAAACACTTCTTTGAGGGAGTAAAGAGTATACTGAGACATAACATGAGAAGAAGTTAGATAGGCGATGCGGTGGGGAAGAAAGAACCCTAGGCTGAAATGAAAGCCTGTGCAAAGACCTTGTCCTAAAAGAGAAGCTGTAGTGTTTGTGCCACCACAAGTGGGTCAGACCATGGCATCATCACTACAGGAGTCTCTCTCCCAAAAGCTGGTAGTCACATTGAGAGCAAAACTTGCACCCTTCACACATTATCTTCCCTTTAGCAGTTAGGGACTCTGATACTTTTGTTTAATACTTGAAGAATTAAATAAATGGCTGTATGACTCTTCTATGTAAATTTATATGTGTGATGATATTGCTTAGGAACCCTGATTAACCCTTTTCTCTCAGCATTGGCATCTTCAAGAGACTTCTGGCAGCCATAGGGAATGATCATGCATCTGTGTTAGGAAAATGATCCCCCCAATCTCTAGAATATTGCAAGTACTTTCTAGCCTCCATGATCTGGTGACAAAGTTCCATTCCTTCCACAAATGCCCAAGCACTGACACTCCCATGTTTCTAAAACTTCAGCTATGTATATTCAATACATATTCAAATCATAATTTTACCATATCTGAATTTCACCTGCATTGTTGTTATATGTGTTATTTGACTTACTTAAAAAAAAAACTTAAATATCTAGCACAGCCATATACTAAGCATTAATATCTGTAAGATTATATTATATTCAACATCATACCTATATTTTTCTAATATACATTAAAATAAATGCATTAATATTAAGTTTTTATAAAAGGCATCTATGGTTTACTTAAAATTATGTCCTCTACTACCAAAGTTTACTCATAGCACCTGGTATCCTATTGCAATCTACAATGATTTAAGTTCTGGGCTTTCCTTCTATTTCTAACTCAAGCCCCCTTTCATGTGGGAAGCCTTCCTTCAACATTCCTGATCCTAGTGACATGACACTTTTCAGAGCATTGCACATTGTGTTCCTGTCATTTGTGTTAGGCTGGACCACGGAGAAGAACAGAAAGGAATCAGGCAGAGCAGCAGGCAGGAGCCTTACTGCCTAAGAATCAGTAATAGATTCACTGACTGTGGCTACACTGTATTGGCCTCAACGCTCAAAGAGACTGGATGAGATCTTTAAAACTGATACCTTGTAAAAGTCACTCTTTACCCTATTGGGTTCACAGACCTCTTTTAAGAAGCTCTTTAAAGATGGAATTTCTCCCTGGGGAAGAATGCACATGGAGCATAAATGTAGGCCCTGATTGTCAGGGAGTGGGATAAGGGATCTTCTGAATCCCATCCCTGAAACTGTGTTGAGGTGCCATGGACCTCATGTTAAAACAAAACACAGCAAAGCAAAACAAAAGCCAAAAGCCAACCCTACCTAAGCATCAGCATTTATTGAGAGCATACTATGTTCCAGGTCCTGTACTCAACAGTTGCATGCATTATGACATTAGGTTGTCTAATTCTTCTTACAAGCCCCTGCAGTACATGCTATTGGTAACCCTGTTTTATAAATGGGTGGAGAGAGAGCGAAAGAGAGAGAGAGAGAGACGTTCAGTAGGCCAAACTGTTACGAAGTTGTAGAGGTTGGTTTTGGACTCTGGTAGCCTGAATCACTCTCTTATTCATACTGTTTTCTGTCACTCTATCGCTTCTTCTAAATCATGATGAGGGGTGAGGGAGTGTGCCACCAGAAACTTGGATGATTGACAACAGCACCAGATGTTAATACTATGGATTCTTCCTCCAACAATGGAAACTATCCATTCTGTGATACTCAGGGAATAATGATAGATTTGAAAAATTCCAGGTGGTAATTAACACTCTCCCCACTACTATTTACCCAGAGACTTGTTCAGTTTCTGTCTCCTAAGATGAAGTTTTAAAAAAAGTTAGAATATAATTTGCCTTCATTCTAGTTGCAACATATTCTAATTTTAAGAGATCACAGGTTAATTAAATTCATTTAAAAACAACTTTTGGGTACTACCTTAATTAACCTTCCAGATTTCCTTGTTATTCTGCTCCTATTCAGGGCTGTCAGTCTGCCAGGGTGAGGGTTAGAACCCCTCACCTTTTCAGGTAGGAGGGGAGGGTGGGAAATAGCATTTGCTCCTTGGTTTGATTAGTGGAGCTCATTAGCTGTCAGCTGTAAGGCATGAGCAGTCCATCAGAAGAGAAAAGCAACACCAGTGACATTTATTACATAGCCAGCGTTCAGAGTCGGCTTAGAAACCAATTTCCATTCTTATAGATTCTGTCCCTAAAATGAGAATTCTCTAGATTCATAAGTAAGTTTGATCAAAATGGCAAAGAAAGAAAATAGAAAGAAAAGAAAAAAAGGTCTTAGGATGACCAAAGCACAAGATGGC
The DNA here is from genome assembly GCF_922984935.1 of Meles meles. Taxonomy (NCBI): domain Eukaryota; kingdom Metazoa; phylum Chordata; class Mammalia; order Carnivora; family Mustelidae; genus Meles; species Meles meles. The sequence goes on from NC_060068.1 coordinate 101,225,709, forward strand.
CCCCAAACCTTGAAGGCAGAAATAGAAGAACAAAGTTGTCATCTGTTTCCCTGTTTACTAAGTAAGCCTAAGTATTATTTACACAGTTTCAGGACAGTTTCTGTTCTGGGGTTTTCCTGAGATTTCACAACATGAACAGGCACCAAAGCTATTTGGCTGAAGGTCCCAACACACCGGAAATAACTTATCTGTTTTCCCTGCTTGTCCTGAAATGCTTCCAGACAAGCAGCTTGAGTGAAGGTTTGGCCTGACCACACCACAGGCGGATCTTCCACATGTACAACCTCAGGGCAACGGCCAGGCAATCCCTGGAAAGCATTTCTGCTTTTTAATAGTGTGGCAAGGCAACAACATGCATGGATCTAGAGAGTATTATGCTAAGCAAAATAACTTAGAAAAAGACAAATACCACAGGATCTCACTCATGTGGAATTTAAGAAGCAAAACAAACAAGCCAATGGGGGGAAAAAGACAAACCAAGAGAAAAACTCTTTACCACAGAGAACAAACTGGTGGTTACCAAAGGGGAGGTGGGTGGGAGGATGGGCTAAACTGGTGATGGGGATTAACGGGTGCACTCGTAGTGATAGACACCAATGATATACGCAAGTGTTAAATCATTATACTAGTATACCTGAGCTAATAGTACACTGTATGTTAACTCACCAGCATTTAAATGAAAAATTTAAAAAGAAAGGCATTTTTTTTTAGAACCTGTAAATATCAGCTAATTGTCCTCCTCCTAAACGATCTATGATTTAAACAAAGAAATGAACACACTGAGTGAAATCAAATTACTCAGGTAATGATCTATAGTGGCAGAACCCTTTAAAAGCTGGGCTTTAGCTCTTACTGGGCACCGAACCAGCTGGGTCTTCCACTTTTCTTACCTGCAGTGTAAGTGTATTGGATGGGATTTATAATCTCTTCTGGCTTCAAAATTATACACCTTTATGATTATGAGTAGTTTTGTATCAGTCTGTGTTCTATTGTTTTAAAATCTTACAGGCTAGACATTATTGTCTCCCTTCCTTACAGAGGATGAGATAGAGAAATGTGAAGTGACTTGCCCAAGGACACGCAGGCAGTAAATGCAAAAGGCAAGTAGTGAACCACAGCCGCTGATGCCACATCCCGCTGCTTAACTGTTAGGCTGGTTCCAAGACCCTGTCTGGCTCTCAGGGTCCGGGATTCAGAGCTGAAACACTTGAGTCAATGAACTGCAATTTTTCTAACTGCTTTAACCATTGGCTGGCCTGGGAGGACGGGGTGTGGATTTTAGTAAAGACTAACGTTAACAACTCATTCCCCTGTCTTCTTCTCCAGCCACTTCTGTTCACAGTGGAAAAGTGGCAGCAGACTAAACCTGGAGGACAACATAGCTCCCAGTGCCCCCTTGATTTCTTCTATTTCCCTCCAGAGTAGAACTGAACCAAGAAGAATTGTATACTCAGCTGTAATACTCAAAATAAATGTCAAGAAACTACCTTCAACTTGAAGGAAAGATGAGTCAGGAAGTAAAATTTCCTGAAAAATAGACCTCAGTGCAGAGGCTCTCAAAGTTCGGGAGGCATCAGAATCACCCAAGGAGCTTTTGAAAATACTCGTTTGTGGGTGCCATCATGGAGATTCTGATCCAATGTGTAGAACTCAGACATGTGAATTTTTTTAAATTTAAATTCAATTTAATTGACATATAGTGTATTATAGTTTCAGAGGTAGAATTTAGTGATTCATCAGTTGCGTACAACACCCAATGTTCATTTCTTCAAGTGCCCTCCTTAATGTCCATCACCTGTTACCCCATCCCCCTCTCTAGCAACCATCAGTTTGTTTCTATAGTTAAGAGTCTCTTATGATTTGTGGGATTTAAGAAACAAAACAGATGGGCATAGGAGAAGGGAAGGAAAAATAAAATAAGATGAAAACAGAGGGAGGCAAATCATAAAAGATGTGAATTTTTATCAGGTTCGGTAAGTCATTCCAATGCAATTAAATAATGTTAAAGGAAGATTGTTCAAGAGATGCTCTAGAGTTGATTGGGGCTGCTCAAATGAAATACCACCTACTGGGTCACTTATAAACAACAGAAATTTACTTTTCACAGTTTTGGAGACTAAAGTTTGAGGTCAGGCTGCCGGCATGTTTAGGGGAGACCTCTCTGCTGGGTGCAGACTTTGTGTCTTCACATGCCAAGAAATGCCAGTGATCTCTCTGAAGTCTCTTTTATGAGGCACTAATTCTTTTCTTTTTTTAAATTTTTTTTCAGTGTTCCAAAATTCATTGTTTATACACCACACCCAGTGCTCCTTAATTCCCACTACCAGGCTATGAGGCACTAATTCTACTGATGATGATTTAACCTCCTGACTTAAGCACTTCTCGAAGGCTTCACCTCCTAATACCGTCACCTTTGGGAGTTAGAATTTCAACACGGGAATTTTGTGGGGCTGCAAACATTTAGACAAGTGTAGCTATTATAAATCCCATTATTCTCAAAACAATCTCATGCTGTCTTTGAGGTCTTCCCATAGATGTGTGCTCCCAGAAGTCCAAATTCAAGGTTGACGTATTCATCTTCCTTAATGGCATCTCTACCTGGCTGTTTCCTAATCCTCTTGTACACAGCCCCACACAGAACTTTTGAAATTTTACCCCCTGGACACTGTCCACTTCCACATCATACCCATCACAATAAAGAGCACCACTAACCACCTAATTATTCAAAGTGACTCACCCCTGTCTCCTGTCAGCTTGCCCAGGTGTGCACTTTCCTGGTCTTCATCCCTTCCTCCAACTTTTAATCAACTAAGAAAACCATTTGTTCTATCTCCAAAATACAGCTTTTGTTTACTTTTTTCTCCACTTTCATCATCCTCATCCAAGTCAACACTGTATCTCATTTGGATTTCTGAAGTCGTCTTCTCACTGGTTTTCCAGTTTGAGCCCTCCAATGGACCTTCCACATAGCAGCTGGCAATGTTTCAAATGTATTAATCAGACCGTAACTTTTCCCCACTTGAAACACTCTAATGGACTCTCATTGCTAATAGAATAAAACCCACACTCCTGAAAGGCCATGAATGCTTATCAGCTAGTCCCTGCCTAGCTCCAGACATATCAGTCTCTGTTAGTTTGTATACTGAGCTTTTCCCTCTGCCTGTGGCTGCTCATGATGTCATCTGCCTGCTGGGTTTTTTTTTTTCCTCTGAATCATTCCTTCTGTTTCTTTAGATCTCACTTGAACTGTAACACCGCAGGGAGGTGGTCCCTACTTTCTATGGACACTTCCTACTTCATAGTCTCCCCCACAAGGTGTTTGTATTTCCCTCCTAGCATTTATTATTATCCAAAATTACTTGTTTATTGGCTGGCTTCCTCTAATATAATGTTACATGAAGTCATCCGCTCATCTGACTTGTTCTCCTTTGTTCCCCAGTGCCTAGCACTATACCTGGCACTAAGTAAAGAACTTATAATATTTGTTGCATTTAAATCCAGTGTTAATATTCATTTAAATATTTCCTTATAAAATATGCAAAAAATCCGGTGATGTGTGTAACATTATAATTAATTCGGAAGGTATAATTCTGGAAAAAAAAGAGTAGATTTGTGTGTGATGTTTCTCCTTTGTCCTTTAAATTTCACACAGAGCAGAATCTTTTAAACTAGGAAAACCCATATACACTGATACCGTCTAGGCTGATTATATCAAATCAGAGGGAATTTCCTGAGATGACTCATGGCTCTCTCTTCTCCATACAAAAGGCAACTGTTTTCCTGGTTCATGGCCCAGCTCACTATGCTCATGGTGGCCTCCCCAGCATGGATATGGAGGGTCCATTGAACATAATTAAAGGTACTTGGCTCTAGGCAATTACAAAAACAAACGATGATGAACTGCTTCATGTGCTTCTCTGCTGCGAAAGTCCTCATCTGCTGCTAACTCACAAAGCATCCTGTGGTGGTGATGAGATTGCACTTTCAATGGTCGGAAAATGAAACATGGATGGATTCCTCCAAAGGCTGCATGAGGATAATTCTCTTTGCTTAAATGTTAGACACAAATTAAGTTAAAATGCTTTCAAACAATAAAATGATACTTCTTTTTTCTAGAGCTCACATTTAAGAATTGGCTCACATATAAATCTCTTTGAAGGCTGCCACTCTGCATTTTCAGACACTTAAACCAAAAGAATCAAGTAAAAAAAAAAAAGCAGTAATTAAGAATCTTCTTTATGTCTACAACTATGTTTGGTTGTTGTTTTCTTACCCTCGATACATTCTTCCTTCATCTGGTAGAACATCTTGACTTTGCTTTGGCAAGGAATCCTTCCCTAACTCTTAGTCCAGTGATTTAGCTGAGATGAATCCACCCTAGATATAAGAATGGAAACAATTCACAAGCCAATGAGATTCTCTCTCCACAGAATTTTAATCTTGAGTAGAATAACTCAAAGATTGAAAATAGTAGTATGTGCTGGTGGGTCCAAAAGAGATTTTCATTGGTTTCTGTTAGTAAGGTTTCTAGAGCTCCTGGTTACTTATGTCTTCAGGACCTAGTTCTCAAACTTTTCTCTGAATTGTAGGAACTGCTCCAGGTTATTAAAATTGTTCTGGGAACTACTGACACATAGCAAACGACCCCAGAGTTTAGTGGTATAACAGGACAGAGATTTTATTAAACCCTTAGTTCTGGAAATCATAATTAGGGTAGGGCAGAGAGGAGATGGCTATTCTCTGCTCCACCATGACTGGGCCCTCAGCTTGGGTGGTCCCAGTGACTAAAGATGACTGGATGGTTTAAGGAGTTTCATATGTCAATCTGACTGTCAGCTAGATTTTTTTATTTTTTCTCCATATCACATCTCCTAGAATATATAAAATGGTTCCTTCACTCACATGCCTGGTACATTGACAGGACTAGCTGGGATAGCTGGAGTTGACCGGGTATTTTTTTCCCCGCAGGTGATCTCTCACCAGGCTACGTGGGCTTTCTGGCACCACGTCAGTTCATGGAACAGTCAGACTACATGCAAGGTGGATGGCTTCCCTCACAGCAGATGTGCCACGAGTCCATGGTGGAAGCTACAAAGCTTCATTTAACCTTGCTCCAAAATCAATTAACAGTCATTTTGTTGAATTCAGTTAGTCACAAAACAGTCACAGAATGAGCCCAGACTGAAGGAAAAGGAACTACCCACGAACATGAATAGGAGAAGATGTGGTTCTTTAGAGTGCCTTGGGAGACTAGCTAGGACACCAATGAATTATTGTGAAACTTGAGCTTTTGTTTCTTACAACTCAATAGCCCTAATTCCTCCAATTCTGTACCTTATGCCGAAGAATCAATCTGTGCTAGCATTTCTCAAATTTTAAGTTTCAACAAAACAATCACATATATAATTTTATAGAAATATAAAATATATATAAATAAAATATATGTAATCTACATAAAATATATTTACCTATGTAATCTATTGTCATCTGGATGAAGAAGAGGAAATTCAAAACTATAATATAGGTGGTACCTAAGCCATTGGGGGCAAAAAACCCCTCATTTCATTTAGGAAAAAGTCATTTCTTTTAAAAAATAAATGAGGGACCGGGGGACCTACACACAGATTCATCCACCCTGTGGCACAGAAAAAAATGCTGCAGTTTAACTTCAATAAAATAAAGGACATGTATGAAAAACCCACAGCTAAACATCATCTAAATGGTTAAAAAAAAAAAAAAGGTATTTTCTCTTAGATCATGACCAAGAAAGGATGTCAACTCTTGCCACTTTTATTCAACATAGTACTGAAAGTCCTAGCCATAGCAATCAATAAGAAGTGAAAGACATCCCAATTGGTGAGGAAGAATTAAAATGTTACTATTTTCAAATGGCATGACACTATATGTAGAAAACCTTAAAGACGTCACCAAAATCTATTAGATTTTGGTAAAGTTGCGGGATACAAAATTAATATACAGAAATGTGTTCTATTTCTGTATACTAATAATGAAGTAAAAGAGTATTTTTAAAATTTCATTTATAATTATGCCAAAAGGAACAAAATGCCTAGAAATAAATTTAACTAAGTATGTGAAAGACCTATACTCTAAAAACTGTAACACTGATGAAAGAAATGGAAACAACACAAATAAATGGAAACACAAATGACTCATGGGTTGGAAGAATTAATATTGTTAAAATGTTCATACCACCCACAGTCATCTATAGATTCAATATAATCCATATCAAAATGCCAATAGCATTTTTTCACAGGAGTAGAACCAAATAAGCCTGAAATTTATATGGAACTAGAAGGCTCCAAATAGCTAAAGCAATCTTGAGAAAGAAGAACAAAGCTCGAGGGTAAGGACTATACACTATAAGAACGAAGCTAGAGAGCTGTAGTAATGAAATCAGAATGGTACCGGCACAAAAATAGACATAGATTAATGGAGCAGAATAGAGAGCCCAGAAATAAACCCATGCTTATCTGTCAATTAATTTATGACAGAAGAGTTAAGAATATACAATGGGGAAAAGACAGTCTTCTCAGTAAATGGTTTTGGGATAACTGGACAACTACATGCAAAAAAATGAAACTGGACCACTTTCTTTCATCATACACAAAACTCTTCTCAAAATGGACTGAAAAGCGTGAGACCTGAAACCATCAAATTCCTAGAAGAAAACATACACAGTAATCTTTTGAATAATGGCTTTAGCAACTTTTTTCTTAATCTGATGTCCCCACACAAGGAAACAAAAGCATCAATAAACTACTGGGACTACATCAAACTCTTGCACAGAAAAGGAAATGATCAACAAACAAAAAGGCAACCTACAGAATGGTAAAAGATATTTACAAATGATATATCTTATAAGGGTTAAAAATCCAAGATATATAAAGAACTCATACAACTCAACAAGATCAACGAGATCCAAATAATCTAGTGAAAACATGGGCCAAGCACTTGAATAGTCATTTTTCTGAAGAAGCTATACAGATGGCTAAGAAACACATGGAAAGAAACACATCATCACTAGTCATCAAGGAAATGCAAATCAAAACCACAATGAAATGTCACCTTATACCTGTCAGAATGGCTAGAATCAAAGAGACAAGAAATAATAAGTTTTGGCAAGGATATGGAGAAAAGGGTACCCTGTGTGCTACTGATGAAAATGTAAATTGGTTCAGCCACTCTGGAAAACAGTACGGATGTTCCTCCAAAAATTAAAATTAGAAATCCATACATTCTAGTAATCCCACTGTTTTTTTTTAACCCAAAGAAAACAAGAGCACTAATCTGAAAAGATATATGCATCACCATGTTCATTGTAGCATTATTTATAATAGTCAAGATATAAAAGCAACTCAAGCATTCATCAATGGATGAATAAAGAAAATATGGTACACATACACATGGGAATATTATTTAGCTATAAAAAAAGAATGAGATCTTGCCATTTGCAATAACATGGGTGTACCTAGAGGGTATTATGCTGTGTGAAATAACTCAGACAGAGAAAGACACATACCATATGGTTTCATTTATATGTAAATCTAAAAACCAAACAAACGAACAAGCAAACAAATGACAAACACACTCTTAAATAGAGAACAAATTGGTGCTTGCCAGATGGGAGGAGTGGAGGATGGGGGAAATAGGTCAAGGAGATTAAAAAGTACAAACTTCTAGTTATAAAATAAGTAAGTCTTGGATATGAAAAGGACAGCATAGGAAAATCATAAAAAATATTGTAATAATTTCTCATGGTAATGGATGATAACTGTATTTAACATGGTGAACTTTGTGCGATGTATAGAATTATTGAATCACTAAGTGATGAAGCTAATATAACACTGTATGTCAACTACAATTAAAAGAAAGCAGGAAAAAAATAGCAACCAGTTTCCTTTAAATGAAAACCTCATTTTCAGGTTCTGAAAAACCTCATTTTTACTCATGTTGCCCCTGAACAGTGGAAACTTTCTCACAGATTGACAGTAGTCCATTCAAAGTCTTAGGAGTACGACTGCCCTCCAGGAATGAAAGGCCAAAATGTGGGATCCACATAGGTTGCCACAGATATTCAGAGAATGGTGCCAGGAGAAGAGTGGTCTGGGAAGCCATCATGGAGGAGGTGGGGGACAGAAAACAGGGAGAAACACAGTAGAGGACAGGAGAATAAAGAAGTTCACAGAAAGGAATTAGGATGAACATTTGTGGAAGGTTTGCTAAAGCTAGAAGCTATTGATGTGGCATTTCATTTAATCTTTATCACAGTGCTGTGATGTGAGACTATGTGCCTCATTTAAAGATGAAGAAGTTCAGAAAGTTTGAATAACTTGGTCCAATTCTCCACTCCGCTAACTAACTGAGTCAGGTCATGTTTCGTGAATAGCCAAGTATTATCCTACTGTGCTGCAGGGCGTTGGAATTGTGATAAGCATCCATATATTAATTGAATATCGGTCTAATGTACATCAATTGAGCATCACTGTGTTCTGGAAAAAGAGGATCTAATGTCAAGAGAGACAGACATGCTTACCTCCAGGGAATGTACAGTCTGGCATGGCAGATAGAAAGTAGATGAGCATTGATAAGACATTGTGATGAGTACCAGAGGAGCACGTGAGGTCAGAATACAGGATTCTTCTGTAGCTAATGAGGGACTAACCTGGTTCAGGAGCATCAATAAAGTCTTCCCTGAGCAGAAAATAGATGTAGAGAGAGGTTAGCCAGGTGAAGAAAGAATGGGTTTGATGGGGATAGATGGAGACTTTCTCTGGGGACATGGGGCACTCTGGAAGTAAGAGGCAGTGAGGTACCTTTGAAGAACTGTGTGCAGATTCACTACACCCAGCATTTAGTGTTTGAGAGCCTGGGCTGGTTGGGTAGCAGGAAATGTGGAGAGTTGTCAAGGGCGGCTCGTGACAGGCTCGTTACAGATTCATCAGTTTTCCATTGTATCCGATGTGAAAAGTGGAAAAGTGTGTTGTTTGTGCTCTTGCTGCAATGACTCCTTTTCACAGCCCACAAAGCAACAGTGGATGCCATAAATAATATTTCTTTTTTTTTTTTTTCAAAAATAATATTTCTTAGCTTTTGTCACCTTGCTCTGTATCTCCCACATGTGCTTAATGGAAAACTTGAGTCACAAGAGTCATTAATAAGCTTATAATGTAAATAAAGTTTTGATTCTGAGAAGATATGGTCATCCTTATATCTCTCTCTCAGAAAGATTTTTGGAAAAATATTTTAATGTTTGCATGACCTGTAATCAAATATAGTATACAGTTTTAGATCTCAATAAATTATTGCCTTCCTATAAGTATTGGGGGAGGGACTTAATGGTATCATTAAGAAATACATAAATATTATTATTTTTTCCTTCATACAGGTTTTATTCCTTCCAGCAAAGATTTTTTTTTTCAGTTGTGCCTTATGGAAATTAAGCAGGATTTTATTAGCAATAAAATTTTTCCAAGTTATCTTCATTCTGGGTCTAATGTATTTCCTAGAGACCCTCTTGAGCTATAAAAAGACTGGATTCTTCAAAATCTCTAGTTCTTAGTCATTATTAGCTCATTAATATCACCTGTTTCAATTCCACTTTTATTCCCTTCCTCAGAAGAGCTGTGACAATGATCTGAAAATCAGGACATATTTCTGTATAAGTTTTCACATAAAAAAATTAAATATCCTTTGCTAAATGTCATATCCAAAATATAAGAATTGTATTCCTGTGTTAGCTAGGACTCTTTCTGGTTTGAAGTGACAGAAATCAGCACAACCTGGCTTGAGCAAAAAAGAACATTTATTGGTTCCTGCAACAAAAAAGCCCAGGGTGCCCCAGCTTCAGGTCTGGCTAGGTAATGGGGCTCAACTCACATCCACTGGAGCTTCTCTTCCATCTCTTGGGTCTTCGCTCTATGTTTGCTTCAATTTTAGTAGGTTCATACCATGTGTTGACCATTTTATGGTCCAAAGATGCAATGTTCTGCCTGACCAGGCAAAGAGCTTAAGAACATAGCAGTGGTTTCTTGGAACATTGAGGTTTTGTTACCAAAATAAAGGGAAATGGGTGACAGACCAAAAAGTGACAGACTGCCCTACACAATTACTTTTCTTAGTAGTTTGAGGATTTATGATATCTAAAATACAGCAAAATCATCATATCATTTTATAGACATGGTAAGGCCTCAAAATTCAGTCACTGTATTTTTGGGGTCTCAGGATTAGAAACTCATGTGGAGAGTTGTACAGTTTTCATGGGGGAATCTTCTCTAAATACTAGAGTGAGGTTATTACCTAAAAAAAAAAAAAAAAAAAAAAAAAAGATTTACTTTGTCTTCCTTTCTTTAGCCACATCACTAACATTTTCATAAGGATAATATAGTTCTGATTTGAGCAAGACAGAGCCTGATAAATCCTAACTTTTCAGCTAAAATCTCATTTTCTTAGCTTTTTCTGGTGCCAAAAAGGAATCTGTTATCGTTTGCTTCATTAAATGCATCCACATGTAATGCCAGAGCATTTTCTGGTAGGTGCATCTAAAACTCTGCAGGACATCCATCAAGATCCAGGGCTCTGCCTGTAGAGTGATATGTAATAGTTCATTTTACCTCTTATGGAGCAACGGGCACATTTTTTTGCCACCAACACTAATTGAAAGAGGCTGAATACTTCTCATGAAATGTTGGTATTTCTGCAGATTAAGCAGTGTGAAGGGCAAGTCATATTCTTTTTATTAAAAACAATGTAACGCCTTCATTATATCCTTTTACTTTATAGAATTCTTATGTCTACCCTATGGAATGACAAAACTGGTAGTTGACTTCGTCACTTACAGGAAGCAAATGGCTTTTCCCTTTCTTTCCTCAAACTTGGGTCATTTTGAATCATTTTCCTTGGCCCGTTTTGCACATTAACATTTGGCTCAGTACCTACTTATTTGCAGCAAGCCCTTGAATGCTTGCCTCACTTCTTCCTTAATCAAACTTGCTTTTGAAGATGTGATTTCAGTTTCTGGACTGAATGGCTTTGGTCCTGTTCTTTTTAGGTGAAATGAACATAGCTAATTAGGAGCTCTTTCTTTCATGATCTTAAGGTTTCCCATATGGGTAATGGCGAGGATTCAGAATTATTATTATTTTTGAGGTAATTATCCAAATTGACTAGAGAACACTTTAGAAATTTTAAAAGAATCTTTCCCTGTTTATCTATCTATCTATCTATCTATCTATCTATCTAGTTTACCAATGAATGCTCAGATGCCACCTAGAGCTGTTGAGAGGTGAACCGAGATTCAGTGCTATGATGAGGTCATATGATTGGCCACTAGCACTGATATGTACACGCTTAACAGCACCATGGACAGAGGAAAACCTGTAGCAAGAGGAGAGAATGCAGAGTGAGACCGGTTAGGTCCACCCCACCTTTCAGCACAGTTTCTCAAGCAGAGTGAAGAAATACAGATGCGAAGAGAAGACCTCTACAATGTGCCGATCATTCTAAAAGGATACATAGCTCCAGGGTTGGCTCTTCAGTGGTTAAATAAAGACTCATCAAACCTGACTGCCGGGCACAGTTTAAGAACAGCTACATCTGCTTTGAGATTATTAGATCCAGACACTGTGCTGTGTAATATATTCTACAGCATTCCTTTTTTTTTTTTTTTTATCTCACAACAGTATTAGGTATAGGTATATTAGGTATACTATCTTTCCCATTTTATATATGGCCAATGGAGGAGTCTGAAAGATGTTAAGTACCTTGTTGAAGTTCACACACCTGGTGAGTGACAGACATGAAGTTTGAATCCAGACCCAGTTCATGTCAAACTCTGTTCTTATCCATCAGATCTTCCAATTCTAAGACCCACCGGTAGATGGAACCATAAGGATGACAGAGAAAAAGCTTGAGATTCATGTTTTGTCTGTTTGTTTGTATGTTTTTGCGACCTATTTGCTCTTTATTGGGAACAGTGCTAACTTTCTGAGGGGGCATCTGATGAGTAAGCACATAATAATACAAATACCAAAGATAATCCTTATGACTTCCCATATCATGTATCATCATGTGATCCTACCACCTATCCTCTAAAGAAGGAAGAAGTTTTATTAAGTAATTAAGGAGGGACTGCCCTGGGCCTAATATCACCAACCATTTTACCCAAGACAAAACTGAGCTGTCACATCATGTATGGATGGGACAGAGTCAGGCATCGATGGTGCTATGATAATATAACAGCTATGGTGAAAATCACAACAAGAATATTTATCTGATATTTAGAACTCTGGACCAAGGTGGATCTCAGCACTTCATTCATTTTATTATTTTAAACTCAGCTTCGTTGTAGGTATAATCACTTATGATGAACTGCATCTATTAAGAGTATATAATTTGAGGAACTGTGACAGATATATACACCTGTGAAACCACCACCTCAATCCAGACAAAGTATTTCCATCATCCCCAGGATTCTCATGTCCCTTTGCAGTCCATTCTATCCTCTGTCTTTGTCTCAAGCCAACCACTAGTTTGTTTTTTGGTCACGGAAGATTAATTTGAATTTTTAAAAAGTATTTTATATAAATGGAATAATATGTGATATGCTCTTTTATATCGAGTTTCTTTCACTCAAAATAATGGTTTGAGTTCACTCATTCTATTGTGTGTAGAAGTATTCCTCTATACAGATTAGAAGTATTCCATTGTAATGGTATACTATATTTGTCTCTCCATTATTTATCAACTGTTGGACATCTAAGTTATTTCCAGTATTGGGCTATTCTGAAGAAAATGTCAAAAAACATTCAGATTTATGTCCTGTATGTTTTGATTTTGTTAGGGGTAAAAATCTACAGTAGAATGACTGAGACCTATAGTTGGTTTATATTTTTTTTCCACTTTATTTATTTTTTCAGCGTAACAGTATTCATTCTTTTTGCACAACACCCAGTGCTCCATGCAAAACGTGCCCTCCCCATTACCCACCACCTGTTCCCCCAACCTCCCAGCCCTGACCCTTCAAAACCCTCAGGTTGTTTTTCAGAGTCCATAGTCTCTTATGGTTCGCCTCCCCTTCCAAATTTTTTTTTTTAATAAACATATAATGTATTTTTATCCCCAGGGGTACAGGTCTGTGAATCGCCAGGTTTACACACTTCACAGCACTCACGATAGCACTTACCCTCCCCAATGTCCATACCCCCTCCCCCTCTCCCAATCCCACCTCCCCCTAGCAATCCCCAGTTTGTTTTGTGAGATTAAGAGTCATTTTAGTGAAATAAGTCAATCGGAGAAAGACAAATATCATATGATCTCCCTGATATGAGGACATGGAGAAGCAACATGGGGGGTTAGGGGGATAGGAGAAGAATAAATGGTTTATATTTAACTTCTTTAAAAATTGCCAAAATTTTCCAAAGTAGTTATGTAATTTTGTATTTCCATAAGCAGTGTATGAGAATTTCAGTTGCTCCACATCCTCACCAACACTTTTTTCTTTTTGATTGTGGATATTTAAGGGTTAAAGTGGAATCTCATTGTGGTTTTAATATGCATCTCCTTCATAATTAATGATGCTTAGCATCTTTTCAGATATTTTTCACCATTCTTACATCTTCTTTTGTGAAGCATCTAGTCAAATATTTCACAAATTTTTATTAGGTTGCTTATTACTGAGTTATAAAAACACTTAAAATATTCTGAACACAATTTTGTTGCCAGCTAAATGTATTTCAAATATTTTTACCATTCTGAATCTTGCCTTTCCATTTTTTTTTAAAAGATTTATTTATTTGACAGAGAGATGGAGAGATCACACAAGTAAGAAGAGTGGCAGGCAGAGAGCAAGAGAGAAGCAGGCTCTTTGCATAGCAGGGAGCCCAATGCGGGACTGGATCCCAGGACCCTGAGATCATGACCTGAGCCGAAGGTAAAGGCTTAACCAACTGACCCACCCAGGCGCCCCTAACCTTTATATTTTCTTAATTGTGTTTTTCAAAGAGAAATATTTTAAATTTTGATTAAATTTATTCATTTTTTCCTTTTACTCTTTTTTTTCCATTTTATTTATTTTTTCAGCGTAACAGTATTCATTCTTTTTGCACAACACCCAGTGCTCCATGCAAAACGTGCCCTCCCCATTACCCACCACCTGTTCCCCCAATCTCCCACCCCTGACCCTTCAAAACCCTCAGGTTGCCCCAACCTCCCACCCCTGACCCTTCAAAACCCTCAGGTTGTTTTTCAGAGTCCATAGTCTCTTATGGTTCGCCTCCCCTCCCCAATGTCCATAGCCCGCTCCCCCTCTCCCAATTCCACCTCCCCCCAGCAACCCCCAGTTTGTTTTGTGAGATTAAGAGTCATTTATGGTTTATCTCCCTCCCAATCCCATCTTGTTTCATTTATTCTTCTCCTATCCCCCTACCCCCCCCCATGTTGCTTCTCCATGTCCTCATATCAGGGAGATCATATGATAGTTGTCTTTCTCCGATTGACTTATTTCACTAAGCAAGATACGCTCTAGTTCCATCCACGTCGTCGCAAATGGCAAGATTTCATTTCTTTTGATGGCTGCATAGTATTCCATTGTGTATATATACCACATCTTCTTGATCCATTCATCTGTTGATGGACATCTAGGTTCTTTCCATAGTCTGGCTATTGTAGACATTGCTGCTATAAACATTCGGGTACACGTGCCCCTTCGGATCACTATGTTTGTATCTTTAGGGTAAATACCCAGTAGTGCAATTGCTGGGTCATAGGGTAGTTCTATTTTCAACATTTTGAGGAACCTCCATGCTGTTTTCCAGAGTGGTTGCACCAGCTTGCATTCCCACCAACAGTGGAGGAGGGTTCCCCTTTCTCCACATCCTCTCCAGCATCTGTCATTTCCTGACTTGTTAATTTTAGCCATTCTGACTGGTGTGAGGTGATATCTCATTGTGGTTTTAATTTGTATTTCCCTGATGCCGAGTGACGTGGAGCACTTTTTCATGTGTCTGTTGGCCATCTGGATGTCTTCTTTGCAGAAATGTCTGTTCATGTCCTCTGCCCATTTCTTGATTGGATTGTTTGTTCTTTGGGTGTTGAGTTTGCTAAGTTCCTTATAGATTTTGGAGACTAGCCCTTTATCTGATATGTCGTTTGCAAATATCTTCTCCCATTCTGTCAGTTGTCTTCTGGTTTTGTTAACTGTTTCCTTTGCTGTGCAAAAGCTTTTGATCTTGATGAAATCCCAATAGTTCATTTTTGCCCTTGCTTCCCTTGCCTTTGCCGTTGTTCCTAGGAAGATGTTGCTACGGCTGAGGTCGAAGAGGTTGCTGCCTGCATTCTCCTCAAGGATTTTGATGGATTCCTTTCTCACATTGAGGTCCTTCATCCATTTGGAGTCTATTTTCGTGTGTGGTGTAAGGAAGTGGTCCAATTTCATTTTTCTGCATGTGGCTGTCCAATTTTCCCAGCACCATTTATTGAAGAGGCTGTCTTTTTTCCATTGGACATTCTTTCCTGCTTTGTCGAAGATGAGTTGACCATAGAGTTGAGGGTTGATTTCGGGGCTCTCTATTCTGTTCCACTGATCTATGTGTCTGTTTTTGTGCCAGTACCATGCTGTCTTGATGATGACAGCTTTGTAATAGAGCTTGAAGTCCGGAATTGTGATGCCACCAACTTTGGCTTTGTTCTTCAATATTCCTTTGGCTATTCGAGGTCTTTTCTGGTTCCATATAAATTTTAGGATTATTTGTTCCATTTCTTTGAAAAAAATGGATGGTATTTTGATAGGGATTGCATTAAATGTGTAGATTGCTTTAGGTAGCATAGACATTTTCACAATATTTATTCTTCCAATCCAGGAGCATGGAACATTTTTCCATTTCTTTGTGTCTTCCTCAATTTCTTTCTTGAGTACTTTATAATTTTCTGTGTATAGATTCTTAGTCTCTTTGGTTAGGTTTATTCCTAGGTATCTTATAGTTTTGGGTACAATTGTAAATGGGATTGACTCCTTAATTTCTCTTTCTTCAGTCTTGTTGTTGGTGTACAGAAATGCAACTGATTTCTGTGCATTGATTTTATATCCTGACACTTTACTGAATTCCTGTACAAGTTCTAGCAGTTTTGGAGTGGAGTCTTTTGGGTTTTCCACATATAGTATCATATCATCTGCGAAGAGTGATAGTTTGACTTCTTCTTTACCAATTTGGATGCCTTTAATTTCTTTTTGTTGTCTGATTGCTGAGGCTAGGACTTCTAATACTATGTTGAATAGCAGTGGTGATAATGGACATCCCTGCCGTGTTCCTGACCTTAACGGAAAAGCTTTCAGTTTTTCTCCATTGAGAATGATATTTGCGGTGGGTTTTTCATAGATGGCTTTGATAATATTGAGGTATGTGCCCTCTATCCCTACACTTTGAAGAGTTTTGATCAGGAAGGGATGCTGTACTTTGTCAAATGCTTTTTCAGCATCTATTGAGAGTATCATATGGTTCTTGTTCTTTCTTTTATTAATGTGTTGTATCACACTGATTGATTTGCGGATGTTGAACCAACCCTGCAGTCCTGGAATAAATCCCACTTGATCGTGGTGAATAATCCTTTTAATGTACTGTTGAATCCTATTGGCTAGTATTTTGGCAAGAATTTTTGCGTCTGTGTTCATCAAGGATATTGGTCTGTAGTTCTCTTTTTTGGTGGGATCCTTGTCTGGTTTTGGGATCAAGGTGATGCTGGCCTCATAGAATGAGTTTGGAAGTTTTCCTTCCATTTCTATTTTTTGGAACAGTTTCAGGAGAATAGGAATTATTTCTTCTTTAAATGTTTGGTAGAATTCCCCTGGGAAGCCGTCTGGCCCTGGGCTTTTGTTTGTTTGGAGATTTTTGATGACTGTTTCAATCTCCTTACTGGTTATGGGCCTGTTCAGGTTTTCTATTTCTTCTGGTTCAGTTGTGGTAGTTTATATGTCTCTAGGAATGCATCCATTTCTTCCAGATTGTCAAATTTATTGGCGTAGAGTTGCTCATAGTATGTTCTTATAATTGTCTGTATTTCTTTGGTGTTAGTTGTGATCTCTCCTCTTTCATTCATGATTTTATTTATTTGGGTCCTTTCTCTTTTCTTTTTGATGAGTCTGGCCAGGGGTTTATCAATCTTATTGATTCTTTCAAAGAACCAGCTCTTAGTTTCATTGATTTTTCTATTGTTTTTTTGGTTTCTATTTCATTGATTTCTGCTCTGATCTTTATGATTTCTCTTCTCTTGCTGGGTTTAGGGTTTCTTTCTTGTTCTTTCTCCAGCTCCTTTACGCGTAGGGTTAGGTTGTGTACTTGAGACCTTTCTTGTTTCTTGAGAAAGGCTTGTACCGCTATATATTTTCCTCTCAGGACTGCCTTTGCTGTGTCCCACAGATTTTGAACTGTTGTGTTTTCATTATCATTTGTTTCCATGAATTTTTTTCAATTCTTCTTTAATTTCCTGGTTAACCCATTCATTCTTTAGAAGGATGCTGTTTAGTCTCCATGTATTTGGGTTCTTTCCAGCTTTCCTCTTGTGATTGAGTTCTAGCTTCAGAGCATTGTGGTCTGAAAATATGCAGGGAATAATCCTAATCTTTTGATACCAGTTGAGACCTGATTTGTGACCAGGATGTGATCTATTCTGGAGAAGGTTCCATGGGCACTAGAGAAGAAGGTGTATTCTGTTGCTTTGGGATGAAATGTTCTGAATAGATCTGTGATGTCCATCTGGTCCAGTGTGTCATTTAAGGCCTTTATTTCCTTGTTGATCTTTTGCTTGGATGATCTGTCCATTTCAGTGAGGGGAGTGTTAAAGTCCCCTACTATTATTGTATTATTATTGATGTGTTTCTTTGATTTTGTTATTAATTGGTTGATATAGTTGGCTGCTCCCACGTTAGGGGCATAGATATTTAAAATTGTTAGATCTTCTTGTTGGACAGACCCTTTGAGTAGGATATAGTGTCCTTCCTCATCTCTTATTATAGTCTTTGGCTTAAAATCTAATTGATCTGATATAAGGATTGCCACCCCAGCTTTCTTCTGATGCCCATTAGCATGGTAAATTGTTTTCCACCCCCTCACTTTAAATCTGGAGGTGTCTTCACGTCTAAAATGAGTTTCTTGTAGGCAACATACTGATGGGTTTTGTTTTTTTATCCATTCTGATACCCTGTGTCTTTTGATTGGGGCATTTAGCCCATTAACATTCAGGGTAACTATTGAGAGATATGAATTTAGTGCCATTAGTAGCCTGTAAGGTGACTATTACTGTATATTGTCTCTGTACCTTTCTGATCTACTACTTTTAGGCTCTCTCTTTGCTTAGAGGACCCCTTTCAATATTTCCTGGAGAGCTGGTTTGGTGTTTGCAAATTCTTTCAGTTTTTGTTTGTCCTGGAAGCTTTTGATCTCTCCTTCTATTTTCAATGATAGCCTAGCTGGATAGAGTATTCTTGGCTGCATGTTTTTCTCGTTGAGTGCTCTGAATATATCATGCCAGCTCTTTCTGGCCTGCCAGGTCTCTGTGGATAAGTCTGCCGCCAATCTAATATTTTTACCATTGTATGTTACAGACTTCTTTTCTTGGGCTGCTTTCAGGATTTTCTCTTTGTCACTAAGACTTGTAAATTTTACTATTAGGTGACGGGGTGTGGACCTATTCTTGTTGACTTTGAGGGGGGTTCTCTGCATCTCCTGGATTTTGATGCTTGTTCCCTTTGCCATATTAGGGAAATTCTCTCCAATAATTCTCTCCAATAGACCTTCTGCTCCCCTCTCTGTTTCTTCTTCTTCTGGAATCCCAATTATTCTAATGTTGTTTCGTCTTATGGTGTCACTTATCTCTCGAATTCTCCCCTCATGGTCCAGTAGCTGTTTGTCCCTCTTTTGCTCGGCTTCCTTATTCTCTGTCATTTGGTCTTCTATATCACTAATTCTTTCTTCTGCCTCATTTATCCTAGCAGTGAGAGCCTCCATTTTTGATTGCACCTCATTAATAGCTTTTTTGATTTCAACTTGGTTAGATTTTTGTTCTTTAATTTCTCCAGAAAGGGCTTTAATATCTCCAGAGAGGGTTTCTCTAATATCTTCCATGCCTTTTTCGAGCCCGGCTAGAATGTTCAGATTCGTCATTCTGAACTCTTGATCTGACATATTACCAATGTCTGTGTTGATTAGGTCCCTAGCCTTCGGTACTGTCTCTTGTTCTTTTGTTTGTGGTGATTTTTCTGCCTTGTCATTTTGTCCAGATAAGAGGATATGAAGGAGCAAATAAACTACTAAAAGGGTGGCAAAGACCCCAGAAAAATGCGCTGTAACCAAATCAGAAGAGACCCCAAATTGTGGGGGGGAGAAAGGGGATAAAAACGGGTTCTGAAAAAAAAAAGAAAAAAAAAAAAGAAAAAAATTTAAAAAATAAAACAAATAAAAAAATATAAAAAAGAAAGAAAAATATATATATTTAGATGAACTAGTCAAAAAACGTTAAAAAAGAAAAGGGTAAAAGTTTTAAAAAAATTTAGCAGAAGAAGAAAAAAGAAAAAAGAAAAAAAAATTGACAAAAGAAAAAAAAATTGACAAAAGAAAAAAAATTGAAAAAAGAAAAAAAAATTGAAGTAGCCGCAAGACTAAAGAATCATGGGGAGAAAGCCATGAGTTCCGTGCTTTGCTTTCTCCTCCTCTGGAATTGCTCTGCTGTCTTAGGAATTGAATCTGCTTTCTCCTTGATAGATGAACTTTGTCCTGGCTGGATATTTTGTTGATCTTCTGGGGGAGGGGCCTGTTGTAGTGACTCTCAAGTGTCTTTGCCTGAGGTGGGATTGCACCGCCCTTACCGGCGGCCGGACTAAGTAATCGGCTCGGGTTCGCTTTTGGGAGCTTCTGTTCCCTGAACGCTTTCCGTAGAGTTCCGGAGGACGGGAATGAAAATGGCGGCCTCCCAGTCTCCGGCCCGGAGGAGCCGAGAGCCTGGGGCCCCACTCCTCAGTGCGCCCCCAGAGGACAGCACCCAATCACTCCCGTATCCCCAGCCTCTAGCCACGCTCCGAGATCACCCAGTCCACGACCAGTTCAATGTAACCCCGAGCTGAGAGTTCAGTCCTCGGCTCTGTCTCTGCAGCCGGCTTCTCCGTTCTAATACGTGCGAGCTCTCCGACACTCCGACACCCCCGATCCTTCTGTGACCCTGCGGGGCCTGGGGCCACGCTGGCCCCACGTGGGCTTCACCCTGGTTTAGCCTCTGGAGCAATGTCCCTCAGTGGAACAGACTTTTAAAAGTCCTGATTTTGTGCTCCGTTCCTCCGCCGCTTGCCGGGAGCCAGCCCCTCCCCCCGCGGTCTATCTTCCCGTCGTTTTAGATTCACTTCTCCGCCAGTCCTACCTTTCAGAAAGTGGTTGATTTTCTGTTTCTAGAGTTGCTGTTCTTCTTCTCTTCGCTCTACCGTTGGATTTGTAGGTGTTTGCAATGTTTAGATAAGCTATCGAGCTGATCTCCTGCTACCTGATGTAGTCTCAGCCTGCTACTTCTCCGCCATCTTGACTCCTCCCCCATCTTGACTCCTCCCCCCTTTTACTCTTTTTATCACTTCATTTATTCTAGCATATTGAACACTTTCATCTACTTTATATGGTACTGTGATTGTCCACCATTTCTCAGGTGATCAAATTAGATCTCCCAGAGATTATGTTGAGTCGTCCCAAACTGCACATTTGTAAGAGTGCTAATTCAAACCATTGAATGGATGTGTAGTTAGAGGAATGAAGTCAGGGGTTATTAGTAGGAGAACAGAACCTAGAGTCAGAAAAGTCTGTGTGGGCAAATGTGAAAAGCAGAAACTAGGGCAACATGTTGGATTCTGTCACTGAGATGATGATTCATTTCCTGAGAGGAGTTTGATATGAGGATCCATCCATTCAGCCACTCTCCTTGAGTGAGACTTTTCCAGGCTGAAGGATCCTGTCCTTTCAAGTCTGCTGTCCAACTTAAAATCATAAGGACTGACATAAGCAACGTGTCTCCTTCTAGTCCTGTGCTCTGTCCACCCTGCTGGGACAGAATCCCTGTCATGGTCAGCAAAAACCAGATTATCATGGTTTCACACAGAAAAATCTATGATTAGTTTAAGTAGTAAGACAGAGCTATTTTTTTTCCTCTTAGGGTACAAACAGGACTCAAAACATTTTGAAATATACATGGCAAAGTAGTTTCCTGACTTCACAAGAGTCAAAGATTGAATAGTCACAGCCC
This sequence comes from Meles meles, assembly GCF_922984935.1. NCBI lineage: Eukaryota > Metazoa > Chordata > Mammalia > Carnivora > Mustelidae > Meles > Meles meles. The sequence continues at coordinate 101,246,994 of NC_060068.1, forward strand.
AGCTTCCTGAACACTCTCCTGAGAGGAAAATCCATGCCAAGTCCCTCCCTCCTCGCTTCCTAGTATTCAGGAAGGCACCATTAATCGCAATCGATTACTTCTTCATAACTGCATCCTGCTGTTTCTCTTGCCACATTTCTCTGGCCAACTCTACACTCACATCTATTTCGGCAGATGCAAGTTCTCTATTTCTCTTGCCCCTGGCTACCTTTGAATTACCACAGCTCTGCAGCACTGCTGGTCCATCACCTGAAGGTGTGACAAAGAATATTGTACAACTACCACGGATAGCAACTTTAAATGGAAATTAGATTCCTTTCCTCTCTATTTTTATGTTCCACTTTAATTTGGGCAAACTACAGTTGCAGACATCATGTTCACTGCAATCATCTATCTTTTAGAGTGCAACAGTGGTCCTGCTTGCTTAAGTACTTTTCATTTTTCACACCAGTCTCTCTCTCTCGCTCTCTTCTTTTTCCTTTTTTAGTAGCCTACCTCTGCCACAGGCAAAGGCATATTGTGCTTTCATGAATCCAGCTGCCCATTCAAGCAGTAGGAAACAGGAGAGTCACCGGCTGATGAAATGCACTGCAGTGGTCCAGGCTCCTTGACCTCCTGAATTCTATCATCAGAGTAATATGCATCTTCAGGAGAAATGCCCAGAGCCCAGACAGATCTCTAGAAGACTGAACTTTAAACCTTACAGTGCCTTTGAAAATGCAATGGTCTGGCAGTATCTATAGGAATACCAAGGAAGTAACCCTTAAACAACCAGGAAGCCCCCCCCGCCCCGAACTACTCAGACTGTTTGAATAAACCAGGTGCTCAAGTCTACCAAAATGGTGGCCCTAATCCAATGTGAACATCTGAAGTTACCTTGATTTGACAAAATATTTTGATTTCTTAGGGAAACAAAGCTCTTTTAGATCAATCTAATTCCTACAGAGTTTATAGACCAAAAGAATGGTTTGTGGGTTTACTGCTTATCCTTAGTTTGCCTCTACCAGAGAGATCTTGCTTTTTTTTTCTCTTGCTTTATCTCAGGAAGCTGACTTCTGGGCATTGGATGGCAGGCTCTTTTGCCCTCTGGTCACTGGGCAGGTGAGACCAATGACAGCATAGGATAGGAGATTAAAGAGTGTGAGGAAAGGGAGAGTGAAGTATTTATTACTCCCTTGCCTCTCCTTTTGCTTTGCTCTGGTGTGGCCGTTAACCATGGTCTTCTGCAGCCCGTCCATCTACCAACCAGTTACTTCTCTGTGACTCCAGCTCTTCTGGGTCCAGTAACACCTTTTTACTCCCTGCCCCTGCAAACTTAGGGCTAATAATAGATTCCCACTGTTACTACTCTCTGGCCATCTTACATCTCTAATTGTTTTCTTCAGTCCTGACTATACTCACCTAGTGTCCATTCATAAAATAATATCTAATTAAATGTGGGTTTGGGGGGGGCTTCTGTTTCCTAAAATGATTCAGCTTGATAAAATTTGCTGCTTGGAAAACTTTCTCTTTCTTGACAGATTGGTCTTATTTCAGTGAGATTACTTTGTAAACGCTACACATGCTTACTGTTAACAGTATCTTAAGTGCATTTTGAGTGAGTAAAAGTGCACACAAATTATATAACAGGCATAAATTGAGTAATCACCAACAATTCCATTTATACCCAACCCCTTATCTCCTTGGCCTCTTCAGAAATCTGAGTTTGTAACCTGCTATGTTGTAACCCTGGCTTTGACAATTCCCAGTAAAGACTCAGGTGAGGAGTTTAACAAAATGCTTGAAGCAGATTTCATTTCCCCTTAGGAAGTCTTTTTTTTTTTTTTAAATGTTGTGTTAGTCACCGTACAGTACATTAGTTTTTGACGTAGTGTTCCATGATTCATTATTTGCATATAACACCCAGTGCTCCACGTAATTCGTGTCCTCCTTACTACCCACCACTGGGCTGACCCACCCTTCTAGCCCCCCTCCCCTCTGAAGCCCTCGGTTTGTTTCCTGGAGTCCATAGTCTCTCCTCCAGAGACTCCAGAAGAGGTTCATCTCCTAATCTGATCACCACCCCCCCCTTCATTTTTCCCTTCCTTCTCTCTGTTTAGGAAGTCTTGTGCTGCTGGTGAGGTGCTAGTCAAAAAACCCCCTCCCTTGGTACCCAGCAGGCATGATCCAACTGTCCTCTCCCTAGCTCTCTCCCAAAGTCTTAGGAAATCAGACCACAACAGAGGTTGTTTCTAAAGCTGATTCACTCTCGAAGGGCTGACTTCATACAGTAAGACATACTTTGTAATTTTTTTTCCTGGATTAGTAATACTTCAACCCGTTAAAATTGTGGGTAAGGAGATCTTAAACTGTAATGGGCTTTTGGAAAACTGACCCAAATTGCTGTTTTTACATTTTTACCTTGTTTTTGGTGAAATAAAGCTAACTGGCTTTTCTCTTCCGTTTTCCAATTCTGCTGTAACACATTTTTCCGACGAAGAAGATGCTTGCTTGCAGAAAAATTAAATACTTGGAAACTATGCCAATTCCTTCAGGATGATTATTGCTACCTTTGCTAATTTTCCTCCCTTTCTTTTCAAGAACTTCCTGATTCAGTGGCATTTTTCTTCTGAGTATATTTTGTTTATACTGGTAGACATACTCCCCAAACATAAAATAGTATTAGTTATAAAAGGACATTTTAGAAATGTTAATTCTTCTAAATGCTAATACATAGGGTCTTCATGTTAGTCTTTTTTTTTAATTGTGTTATGTTAGTCACCATATGGTGCATCATCATTTTTGATGTAGTGTTCCATGATTCATTGTTTGCGTATAACACCCAGTGTTCCATGCAAACCATGCCCTCCTGAATACCAATCATCTGGCTCACCCATCCTGCAACCTCCTCCCTTCTAAAACTCTCCATTTGTTCTCCGGAGTCCACAGTCTCTCATCGTTCATCTCTCTCTCTGATATCTCCTCCTTCATTTTCCCCTTCCTTCTCCTGATGTCCTCCATCCTAGACCTTATGTTCCACAAATAAGTGAAACCATACGATAATTGACTTTCTCTGTTTGACTTATTTCATGTTTGTCTTCTGAAGCTGGCTGGAAGAATCAATCTGCTAGGATCTCTGTCACGTTCATAGCAATCACAGTAATTATAACAAAACAGTAGTTACTTCTGTTGAGCATACAGCACGTGCCGACATAGGTGCTGAAGAATTTACATGCTGTATTAATTCCAGGCATGCAAGAATCCCAAGATGATATTACTGTGATCATCACAATGGTCACATGGGTGCAAGTAGTGGAACCAGGAGGGACCCAAGCCCAGGTTTGTCTGACTCCGCAGTCCTAGTGCCCTGTAACCACAGATCATCGTCTCTACATCGAAAATGTAACCAGACCTAAACATGTGGCAACTAACCTGTCATCAGACTGCCTTTCCTCCTCCCCCTCCTTGTAGTTTTCTCCCTAAAGTTTCTGACGTGTCAGAGTAGGACACCAGTTCTTTGAAGGAAATGTTTGAGAGGCCACCTCTCCTTTTTTTTTTTTTTTTTTTTGCCATGTTTGAAGGGTTTAGGGAAAGAAATATGATTGATGGTAATGGGGTTATACAGATCCTAGAGGATAGAAAGTGATCTTCTAAGTTTAGGTTTTCCAAATCAGTTTCATAATATTTTAGGAATCACCAATCGAGAAACTACTAATGGTAATTCTCAAAAAATCTTTTCAACAACTATAATGACCAGATTTGATAGCTGAAAATGTTCCATAAAGGGTATTTCTAATTTCTTTTTTTTTTTTTTTTTTTCAGTTAGGGTCCCTCCTCAGTGTAATTCATTCAATAAATACTGAGCTGAGATGCATCAGCAGCGAGAGCCAGTCATGGCTAGGAATATAAATGCGAAACAGGACACAGTCTCCTGCCCTGAATGGGTTCATTTGCCAGCCCATGCAGACAAATTCTAAGTATAATTGGACAAGTTCCACAAGACATCTTGGAAAAGTCAATATTTGTGGTTTCAACTGTTCCTAAGCACTGAAGTTCCACAGACCGGGATAATTCATTATTTTGCTTAAGCATGGATCAAACTGCTCAGGCTTTGGTGTTGTTATGGAAGAGAAGCAGATCACTGATTAGTGGGTGAGCAATGCTGACATCTTCTCATCTGTATCTCCTCATGGCCTTAATGTGCACAACCCACATTAAGTGATAAAACCTTTATATTTGAAAACAAATCCAAATGTAATGCTCGGGATGGATGTGAGGAGAAAGTGAAGCAGTCTAAGGAACTGCTGGTTCTTTACAGAATGTAGAAATGTTGGATAATTTAAGAAGTAACACATCACATTCCTTTATGGGTTTGGATATATGACAGAATGTGCCACCAGCTTTATATAAGTGGCTTTCAAATTTTTTTAATTCGTAACCTGTCTAAAATATAACTTTTCTTCACAATCTAATAAGTACACACACATGCACACACAGGAATGAAACAAAACTTCAATAATACAATACTTGCCTTTACTGTAGGTCATGCACTGTGATATTTTCCCAGCCCTTTCTATTTTTATATTTTAATGCTGATTATGGTCCACTAAATTGATTTTATAACCCACTAATGGTTTGTAACCCCTAGTTTGAAAAACACTGCTCTATATTAACAATATGAATAAACAAGCCTGTAACGAAGGCAGTTGATCAAACTGTTTCAGCTGGATATCCTGTTAGAATTTATTTTAACGGTATTATAAATTACTTTAATCCTGTATTTACAGGATCATTAAGGGTCTTATGGGGTCACTTAAATTTTTCATTTCTTCTTTACTGCACTTTATGGGAGGAATTATATAATACAGTAATACTTGTGAATAGAGGGGTTTGCAGAGCTCTCAGGGTAAAGTATAAGCTCTCTGAATGCATTGGCCTAGGAGTAAAGAGACAAAGGAAGGATTGTGTTTGAGCACTGTAAGAAAGTCACTTTAGGATGACTTGAAAAGATGAGTTGAATTTGAAAGGCAGAGAAAAAGTAAGGATGGTTTATACTGGAAAGGCCATGTGGACTGGAGACCAGTGAAAAGAAGGTTTTATTTAAGAAGTATGCAAGAAGATATAGTGGGGACTAGGTAAGTGAGATGGAAGCAAAATCATGGCTTATGGTTTCACTGACATGATGGAGCTTGACGCTCCCTTCCAAGTAACAAAAGAACAACTTTCATAGACACAGATTATTTGACTACAAATGGACAGGATGGAATCCTAGAGTTCCTATGGGAGTTGGTGTGGAATTCAGGAAGGGAACTGAAGCACAAAATTTGTAAGATTATTTGTCTTAGATTGCAGACCCCATAAGGGAGTTCATACCTCAGTTTGATCCATTTATATTTCCTAGCATCTAAAACAGGGTCTGGAGCACAGTAAGCACTCAAGGTATTTTCCACATGAACAAATCACTGAGTGAATCAATAAAAGAGTACACAGTCTGCTTTGCTGATAACCATCTGAACTCTGCTTGTCCAAGGTCCCTTGTCCTCTAATGCAGTTACTTCAGAGTTTGCATTTATTCCACTTCTAGGAACGTTCTAAATTCAGAGCTCTTTCTGTCTTCCTGGCTGATCTAGTCTCTGTGTCATAAGCATCCTTTGTGTCCTACCTGTGTTGATTCTAGTCTCTTTACTTGGAATGCCTCTCAATAATGTCTTTTATGTATCATAGCCAGCCCCCTCCAAATGAAATCTGATCTTTTCCATGAAGGCTTACTTGGAATATTTCAGCTCCTACAGTAACTTTGATTCTCCTCTCATTTTTAAATTTACTAATCATTAAATTAAGACTAAATTGAAACTAATTTAATAATCATTAATAATTTAATACACACATGTATTTTAAATTTAAGAATATTGGAGAAATGGACAATGTATACAATATGAACAAAGCAAGTCCATGATCTTATTCCGTAGAGAAAAGTGTTAACATTTTGTTGCTTGAAGTTACTGACATTTTAATACATCTATAATGATGAATTAATTATATATGTAAGTATAAATTGCAAACAGGAGATACATAACATTTTATACACTTTCACTTAATGTGAATTTTCCTCATGTTAAATATCTCTCAAGAATCTCACTTTAATGCTTTTAAAGGACTCCATTATTCCATTACATATGAATATATTTAATTAAGCTCTTCATATTTTTTGTTGTACATTTGTTTTGTTCCCAATTTTTTACTGTGAAAACAACTCTATGATGGATATCTTTATAGTTGAGACTATATGTGTACCTATTATTTCCTATTTGACTGTATGTATGTCTACTATATATCATAAATAAATTGAAGTGACATTACTTGGAAAAGGGGGATAAGAATTTAAAAAGTATCACTAAATGTGACAAGTGACATCAGGTCTATCCCCAGGAGACTACTACAACTTACACTCCCCTCAGTGCAGTATGAATACATTTTTCTCTTTTTATTTTCTTTTTCAACTTTTTATTTAAATTCTAATTAGTGAATATATAGTGCAATATTGGTTTCAGTAGAAATCAGTAGTTTATCACTTACATACAACACCCAGTGCTCATCACAAGTGCCCTCCAATCACCCATCTAGTCCCCCCCACCTCCCTCCATCAACCCTCAGTTTATTTTCTATTAGTAAGAGTCTCTTACGGTTTTTCTCCCTCTCTCCTTTTCTCCCCTCCCATATGTTTATTTGTTTTGTTTCCTATATTCCACATATGAGTGGTATCATGTGGTATTTATCTTTTCCTGACCGGCTTACTTAGCATAATACACTATCGCTCTATCCACATTGTTGTGAATAGCAAGAGTTCATTCTTTTTTATGGTTCAGTAATATTCCAATATAAGTATATATATATTTATAAGTTATATATAAATTTGGACCAAAGCATAGTTTCTTCTTTTTCAAATGCTTTCCACTTCCATGCCATTTAAGGTATAAATAGTCCGAACACAATCAGGTCCCAATTTTCATGACTAAGGTGGTGTATATATATATCTATATCATATATTCCATATATATATATATATAGTATATATATATATATACTATATACAGTATCCTTAGCTTGAATTCCAGAATTATTCCAGATATATATACAGTATCCTTAGCTTGAATTCCAGAATTATTCCAGATATATGGTGTATATATATATCTATATCATATATTCCATATATATATATATATATATATATATATACACAGTATCCTTAGCTTGAATTCCAGAATTATGATGCCCCAGCTTTGTTTTTCTTTTTTAGGCTTGCTTTGGCTATTTGAAGTATTTTCTGTGATTCCATACAAATTTTAGGATTGTTCCAGCTCTGTGAAAAATGTTGGTGGGATTTTCATAGGGATTGCATTAGATGTGTAGATTGCTTTGGGTAGTATAGACATTTTGACAATGTTTGTTTTTCCAATTCATGATCATACAATGTTTTTCCATTTTTTGTGTCTTCTTCCATTTCTTTCATAAGAGCTCTATACTTTTTTTTCCCATTTTATTTATTTTTTCAGCGTAACAGTATTCATTGTTTTTGCACAACACCCAGTGCTCCATGCAAAACGTGCCCTCCCCATTACCCACCACCTGTTCCCCCAACCTCCCACCCCTGACCCTTCAAAACCCTCAGGTTGTTTTCCAGAGTTCATAGTCTCTTATGGTTCGCCTCCCCTTCCAAAATTTTTTTTTTTTAATAAACATAAGAGCTCTATACTTTTCAGAGTGCAGATCCTTTACCTCTTTGTTTAGGTTTATTCCTAGGTATCTTATCATTTTTGGTGCAGTTGCAAATGGGATCAATTCCTTGATTACTTTTTCTGCTGCTTCATTACTGGTATATAAAATTCAACAGATTTCTGTGTATGTTGACTTTATATCATAAGACTCTGCTGAATTCATTTATTAGTTCTATGAATTTTTTTGTAGAGTTTTTTTGATTTTCTACATAGAGTATCATGTCTTCTGCAAAGATCGAAAGTTTGACTTCTTCCTTGCCAATCGGGATACCTTTTATTTCTTTATGTTGTCTGATTGCTGAGGCTAAGACTTCTAGTTCTATGTTAAATAGTAATGGTAAGAGTGGATATCCATGTCTTCTTCCTGAACGTAGAGGAAAAGCTCTCAATTTTTCCCCCATTGAGAATGGTATTAGCTGCAGTTTTTCTTAATGTGGTCTTTGTGATGTTGAGGTATGTTCCATCTATACCTACTTTGTTGAGGGTTTTTATCAAGCATGGATGCTTATTTTGTCAAATGCTTTTCCTGCTTCTATGGAGAGGACTGAATGCCTGTTTTTCTCCCTACTTACCATCTTTAGTCCAAACATGTTGTTGAGCTTAGTAATTCAAGAGCTAAAAACAATCACATCAGCAATAAATATTAATTTTGTTTTGTTTTTTAATAGGTTGCCTCTAATATTATGCATATCATTATTATCCATTTTCCTGACTTTTGAAACTAATTGTTCATGGCCTATGTTCATTTTTCAACTCAGTACTCTCTTTCTTCTTGTTTTAGAAAGCCATTAGCTAGTAAGAGTTCCCTGAACTCTTATATCTCTTGTCCATTCCTCTCATACAATATGGGCCATACTCTTTTAACACACACACACACACACACACACACACACACACACACACACACACACACACGAACTAGATTGTAGACTTCCGAGCAAAATGGTCTTATTCAAATCTCACTTTCTGGAGAGCAGTGTGGACAAATGGAATCCACTGGAGTTAAGATTTATCCATAAGCTTTTACATGAGCAAGCCCTTCAATTTCCCTATACCTGCTTTTTCCTTGTGAAAAACAAATGTGGATAAATAGTCTTTCTTCTTCAGAGGGTGGTGAGGATTAATAGAATAATTTATGTAAACCCCCACACAATGACTGGCATATGGTGGAAATTCGTATTAACTATTTTGACACTTTTTATTGGTTATGTTCAGTTAGCCAACCTACAGTATATCATTGGTTTTTGATGTAGTGTTCAATGATTCATTAATTGTGTATAACACCCAGTGTTATATGCAACTACTTTCATTCTTATTTGCTTTTTTTTTTTTTTTTTGCATTACATTCACCACAATGTTTTGAAACATATTAGGAGCCCAATAAACATAATAAACTAGTCTGGGGCGCCTGGGTGGCTCAGTGGATTAAGCCGCTGCCTTCGGCTCAGGTCATGATCTCAGGGTCCTGGGATCGAGCCCTGCATCGGGCTCTCTGCTCCACAGGGAGCCTGCTTCCTCCTCTCTCTCTGCCTGTCTCTCTGCCTACTTGTGATCTCTCTCTCTGTCAAATAAATAAATAAAATCTTAAAAAAAAAAAACCATAATAAACTAGTCAATTCTGCTGGATCAATAAAATAGTCAAAATGATATTAACTTGCTTTTAAACAAAATGTTGAGAAATTTGGACCGAAGCTTAGTTTCTCCTTTCTCAAATGCTTTCCACTTTTTGCCATTTAAGGTATAAATAGTCTGAACATAATCAGTTCTCAATTCCCATGACGAAGCTGTAAGTAGTTATTTAAAACTCACACTTTCCACCTTAATAAACTAACAATAGCTACGAGAAATGCTCTTCCACATCCGACTCCTTCCCATATGAAAGTCAGGACATCTGCACTGGTGGACTCTTGAACGGTTTCCAAAATAGGGCTGTGGAGTGACCTGGTCCAAGAATTCTGTATTTCAGTTTGGAATTCTGCTTCATGGGCTTAGTTAGTCATAGGTGTTTATGGCACTTCCCTCTGATGACATCTGCTGTTGGGCTCCAACTTTCATCAAATATGTACTGCTTAGAGTTACTTTAGTTGACTCTTTTATCCCCATCTTGTTCTGTCATACTGTCATTTAAAGACAAACAGACCTTGGGGGGCTCCTGGGTGGTCCAGTTAACTTAGTTTTGGATCAGGTCGTGATCTCATAGGTTTTGGGATCAAGTCCCACCGTGGGCTCTATGATGGACAGAGTCTACTTGGGGATTCTCTTCCTCTGCTACTGCCCCAACTTGTGCATGCACGCTCTCTCTCAAATAAATAAATGAATCTCAAAAAAAAAAAAAAAAAAAGGTATATAGACCCTTGGAGAATGTTTTCAGGGAAAGCTAAACAATTTCTTAAAACTGCAAGGGAAGTTTTCTCCTCTGATTGATATTGGCTTTGAAGAGCCATGACATCAGACATTTTTTATTTGCTCCTTTATTCATTCTGCTTGTCCTGCACAACAAAAGATCCTATGAAACGTGTTTCAAATCATTTCCCCATAGCTCTTCGCATCAGCGAGGATCGGCACCATTCCACTGATGTTCTTCCTCTTGATTCTTCTGCTTTCAAGGCCTGTTTTACCTCACCTGGGCAACAGGCCCTGTGGATCAATAAATAATGGTATTTTACTACTTCCTTATTGATCTAGACATAGCTTAAGTTTGGCTATATGTCCACTGGTCCTCAAATCATTTTCCCATAAATAGGGGCCTTTCTCTTTATCCTCTACTCACTTTCTTCATATGAGAAGACAAGGTGGAAGGTAATTTTCTGTCTCTTCAGTTTTCTGATTCACTTTTTTGAGACAAACACCTTCCTTTTTCTCTATTATTTTTCCTCTTTGGGTAGGGAATCAAAGGAAATTCTGTCATGGAGATGTTATTGTCTATTTTTTTTCCTTCCCTTTCATCTATGTTTTTCTATGTTAGACTTTTCAGGCTTGAGTCAATCTTCCAACATGTACTTTTTTTGTATTTTTTAAAAAGATTATTTATTTGCGAGAGAAAGTGTGTGTATGAGAAGGGGAGGACCCTGAGATCATGACCTGAGCCGAAACCAAGAGTTGGGCTCAACTGACTGAGCCACCTAGGCTCCCCCACAGTATTTCTTCTATCAGGTTTTATGAGGTATAGTTTACATATCACAGAAAGTACCCCCCCCCTTTTGTAGTATTTTTGAGAGAACTAGTATGGAAGAGTTAGAGCAAAAATACCATCCTGGTCGTGTAATTTTTTATCTTCATCTTTTCTTTGATCCTTGGTCAAACGTTAAACCTACTTTTGATACTGAAGTGGTTTTTTGAAATTATTTTCAAATTGTTTCTTGCCAAATTATTTGTTTTCTTTCACATTAGATCAGCAATTTCTCTGGTCCATGGTATGCCTTCTCTCTGGTAAGCATTTATTTATGTTTTAATATTACTGCTCAGGTTTTAGAAGTATTCAGAATAATTTATGTATTTCTAAAAATGTGCCATTAAGATAGTTGGTGTTATGTTAGCCTTCCCTTGTACATTGACAGAATATCTAATACAGAGAATGTAAGACAATAGGAGTCACAAAACAAAGTTAGAGTAATGCAAAATGTACAATATAGTCTAATTATAGTATGCATTAGAAATTGTTAGTATAGGTAGAAGAAGAAGGATGGTTACTAGAAAATACTGATTTTATAGGCTAATAACAAAAATAATTCTAGGCTTGGTAAATTTTTGACACCATATGTATGGCAAACAGAACACAGGAGAAAAGTGGATTGCCTGCACTGGGATTCATTAACTTATTAGTTCAGAATCTATGTATGGAGACCTAATAGTGCTGAGACTGATTCTAAGCACTGGCATTACAGTTTGTGAAGACTGACAAATTCGGCATTCCTAAGGAGTTGATAATCTAGACTTGTGCTGTCTAATACAATAGCTATTACTCACTATTTAAAATGAATTAAATTAAATTAAATTATTTAAATTAAAATTAACTAAAATGAAATGAAATGAAAAGTTGAGTCCTGTGGTTGCACCAGTCACATTTTAAATAATCAGTGGCCACATGTGGCTAGTGGCTATTGTATTAGACAGGGCAAACACAGAGCATATCTAAGGTCACAAAAAGTTCTAATAGAAGAGACTATCTTTAAAATTGTGTTATTGCTTTTGAAACTTTAATAAATTATCTCAAACACAGAAAAGCAAAAAATAAAAACATAGGCATCTATTATAATCATTACCAAGATAAAGCATATGCTGCTATATTTCGTATTTATCTCAGCTGACTTTTCAAAAATAAGATATAAAGCATTATGAATAAGGAAAAACCAATATTCTCTTCCCTTCTCCTTTTCTTCCTAAGGGTAACCATTATCCTCAAGATGGTATGAACCACCCACAGACGTTTTTGCAGGAATATAATGATAAACAAATTTTTTATAATCTTTACATAAACTGTATCGGCTATTTGCAACTTGCTCATTTCAGTTGCTTGTTGTTTCCAGTTAACATTCTGAGATTTGACCACAGTGATACCTGTCATTCTATACATTCATTTATCTGCTCTATATTTTCTGTACAAAAACCCACTGTGTATTTACCTACTTCCTGTATGAGAAACTGTTCGGAGCTTTCCCACTGATGTCTACATTCTAAACATTTTATAGGCTCTGTTGGACAACCCAACCTCTCTCCCAGGGTTCAGCAGCTCACAGATCCTAAATCTTTCAAGTAAGTGCCTGCAGAGGGTAAAACGGAAGCCTCCCTCCATGGTGCTGTTGGAGGCCTCGTCCTGGCCTACCTTCCAGTGGGGGACCCTCTGAGAGGTCTTCTGTGCATGCCCTAATAGGAGGATGGGGCAGGTAATCAGTGACCCCACAGTGCCGGAGCAGCTGACCCCATTGATACTCTTCCTTGGAATCCTGCTTATTAATTCCTTCCTAAATAAATGGGTCTCTACATAAATTAAAACCTAAGAAATAGCTTGTAAAACACATGCACTCATTTCTTGAGGGTAAAAATAAGTCACTAAATTTATGTCAAAATTTCTACTCTACCTGAATATATTTAGCTGCTATCTTTTGATGTTCTGATCTCATAAATTTAAAAGCAACACTTGGATCCTAGCTAGGAAGTCAGGCAGCAGGCACTATGTCTATCTCTCCTTCCTTTTGCCTCCTCCTCTCAACGGATTCTGTCCTTTGCGGAATGTGAAAACAGCCTGGAGATTTTTAAGAACTTCAGTGTAATACTGGCTCTGTGTTCTCCATCCTGGGTGTTTAAAGTACACTCTTCTTATTCTTTCCTCAGGTTACACACCAAACCTGCATTCACCTGCTTTTGTATCATTTTAAAGACAGGGCAACTTTGGAAACATTAGTATATATCATTTCTACATTTTAGACACTTTCACACTTTAGGTTACTGGTTTAGAAAAAAAATTAGCAAATTGAACAATTTGACAAATTGAGGATGCGGAGAGGGCTCCAAGATTGATTGTCAGTACAGGCCTGTGGGTCATTTTCACAAATTCTATTTTCTAGGAAGCCTGCACAAAACACATTAGAAAAGTAATTGCTCAACCCAATTCAGTTCAATAAGGCAGTATATACTATCTTAAGTACCTCCTAACGGCTATGGCATTTTTTAAAATTTGTCACCCAGCACAGCACTTTTCTAAAGTCTAATATAGAAGTATAATAAAGGTGGAAGGACCTAGAACACCCTGCCCTTCCTCAGCCACCGCGTGCCCCCACAAATTTACAGAATGCAAAATTTGTGAAAGACACAATATTAGTAAGTGTTGGGAATAAAACTAGATTACTGGGCACCTGGGTGGCTCAGTGGGTTAAAGCCTCTGTCTTCGGCTCAGGTCATGATCTCAGGGTCCTGGGATTGTGCCCTGCATCGGGCTCTCTGCTCAGAAGGGAGCCTGCTTCCCTTTCTCTCTGCCTGCCTCTCTGCCTACTTGTGATCTCTCTCTGTCAAATAAATAAATAAAATCTTTTAAAAAATAAATAAATAAAATCTTAAAAAAAGAAACACAACCTCAAGATTACTTTCGTTTCTCGTCCTTTGGTGGATTGGTTACTCTAAATAGTTGTACGACTAAATATTCTGGATAAAATATATTTTAAACCCATTTTTAAACTGTCTGCCATTGCTGTGATAAAGTGCAGAGTATGTATAATTTGCCATGACACAAACACACACACATACAAAAGAAAAAGAAGAAGAGAAGGAGGAGGATGAAGAGGAGAAAGAGGAAGAAGTAACAAAGAAAGACTCCTGAGAAGTCAATGAATTTCACCTTCAGATGAACCTTGTTGACTTTAGGATTCTGTTTCAATAGCTATGCAGGGCATAAAAGAATGGATATAAAAACTAGGGCCAGTAGAAAGTAAAAACATATTCGGAAACCCCAACATCAATCTGGAGATACAAAGGACTACTCATCCACAGAGAGGGTGAGTAAAAAATTAACTCACTGTCCAGAAGATAACATGTCATCCTGTCACATTTGACCTCAATACTGGCTGGAGGGGAAAGATAATAACCAGCCAACTGCCTACACTTAGGTTTAGAGCTAGAATTCCTGCTACCTTTGATAACCTAAATTATCTCAGCAGATACTGTCAAGTAGGTAATAACTTGAGGTAACTAACAGAATCAAATGTGATATTCTTTGGAGAAATCCAACTTTAGACTGGATTTCAAAGAATTCTTACAGAGGCTTTCTCAGAGTATAAGACCTCACAGGCAAAAATCACATATCACATAAACAAACAAGACACTATGAGTTAGAACCAAAGAATCAACAGGGAGTTGAATCCTACCCAAAAGTCTTCATTAGTGAAATTATCAAAGAGATTTAACACTAAGAGGATGCCTGGGTGGCTCAGTCAGTTAAGCATCTGCTTTCGGTTCAGGTCATGATCCCAAGAGATCCTGCTGCTTCCCCTACTTGTGCTCTCTCTCTGTGACTCTGACAAATAAATATTTTTTTAAAAAATAATTAAATCTAAGTATGTTTAATGTGTTTCAAGATTTAACAGAAGGGATTGATACCACAAATAAGAAAACTCTAAAGCAACCAACCATATGTGAAGAAGAACCAAATAAAGCTTTAGATAAGAAAAATATAATAAGAAAAATATAATAATTGAAGTAAAAAAGTGACTGAAGTATGTAAAGAACATACTAGAATCTGCTGAAAATAAAAGTAATGATCTGGCGAAAAGATCTGAAGAAATAAAATATTCCGGAGAGACCAAGAAATGGAAAATATTTTTTAAAAGGTGGGGATCAGGAGGCACTAAGAATAGAGTAGGAAGGGGCACCTGGGTGGCTCAGTGTGTTAAGCCTCTGCCTTCAGTTCAGGTCATGATCCCAGTGTCCTGGGATGGAGCCCTGCATCGGGCTCTCTGCTCAGCAGGGAGCCTGCCTCCCCCTTTCTCTCTGCCTGCTTCTCTCCCTACTTGTGATCTCTGTCTGTCAAATAAATAAATAAAATCTTAAAAAAGAATAGAGTAGGGAGTGATCAGAGTTCAAAAGAACAGAGAAATTGGGAAGAGTTAATATTGTAAGTGATAATGATAGAAGTTTTAGAGTTGTTGAAAGGTAACAAACTGTAAGTCTACAAAACCCATGATAAAACCCAAGCAAAATAAATAAAAAGACATTCCGTATATATGTAAATATATATTCATACACATGTGTGTATATATACATGCCTAAGAGTCATTTGTAAAACGTAAGAACAAAGATAACATTTTTAGAGAAGCCAGAGAAGGAAGAGAGGCCACCTACAAAGGAATGGCAATTAGCCTGATAGCTGAAATATCAATAGCATTCACTGGAAGCCAGAAGATGATGAAATACTATCTTCGAGGTACTGAGACAAAAATAACTTTTAATTATAAGTACAAAATAAAAGTATTCAGTTTTTTCTTTAATTGCAAGAGTTTACCTCACTAGAAGATTATCTAAAGGATCTATTTCCATGGGAAAAAAATAAAAATAAAAAATAAAACAACAACAAAAAACAATCTCGTTTCAGATAGAAAGCCTAACATATAAAAAGAATGAAAGCGATATTGTTGCCATGTAAATAAATTTTAAAAATTAGCATAGAAGTGTTTAAGCATTATTAAAAAAACAAGGCATAACTTCAATAGGAGAAGAAACGAGAAATGAGGGTAGTGAAGGTAAGAACTAAAACATGTCTAAGTTTTTAAATTGTTTACAGTAACAGCAAAGGCACAGGGATTCAGTTTTGGCTTAATTTAATTAAGAGGGCATATTAAAATAGTTATTTATTTGTCAGATAGAGAGAATGCATGCAAGCAGGGGGAATGGCAGGCAGAGTTCCCTGCTGAGCAAAGAGCCTGATGTGGGACTGGATCCCAGGAACCTGGGATCATGATCTGAGCCAAAGGCCGATGCTGAACTGACTGAGCCACCCAGGTATCCCTTAAATTAGTTTTAAAATAATATCCAAACTACTGTTCTTCAGCTATACTAGATGAATAAATTGTGGGGATCTATCGTACATATACTGCCTAAGTTAACAACATGTTATTGTGCACTTTGAAATCTGTTAAGAGGGTAGAATTAAAGTTAAATGTTCTTACTGAAAACAAAAAACAGGAGTCCCCAAAGGGGCACAAGGAAACTCTGGGAGGTGCTAAATATTCCAATCACTTAGACTGTGGTGATGGTATCACAAGTATTTACTTATGTCCAAACTCATCAAATTTTACACATTGAACATATGCAGCGCTTTGCATATCAATTTTACCTAAATAAAGAAGTTTTAAAAACAAATGAGTACTCAATTAGTGAAAAACAAAGCCAAAGAAGAAGTTTACAAAAGTTAAATAAATCCTGAAGATATATGTCAAATAGGTTGCTGGGGGGAGGTGGGGTTGGGAGAGGGGGAGGGGGTTATGGACATTGGGGAGGGTATGTGCTAGGGTGAGTGCTGTGAAGTGTGTAAACCTGGCGATTCACAGACCTGTACCCCTGGGGATAAAAATACATTATATGTTTATAACTTAAAAAAAAAAAAACATGATAAAAATAAACCCAAGTATCAGTGTCACACAATTAATGTAAGTTATTCTCTACAGTTAAATTACAAAAACTCTTGGAATAGACTGAATAAAAATAGCAAATTGAGTTGTACTTTTATGAGACAGACTGAAGCTTAAGGACACAGAAAAGCTGAAAATATAAGAATGGAAGATTGTAACAAACAAATAATAACCAAAATTAGGCTAGTATAATTATGTGAATATCAGGCAAAATACTTTAAAGGTAAAATATATCATTAAAGGGGCACCTGGGTGGCTCAGTGGGTTAATGCCTCTGCCTTCGGCTCAGGTCATGATCTCAGGGTCCTGGGATTGAGCCCCACATTGGGCTCTCTGCTCAGCAGGGAGCCTGCTTCCTCCTCTCTTTCTGCCTGCCTCTCTGCCTACTTGTGATCTCTGTCTGTCAAATGAATAAAATCTTTTAAAAAAAGAGGTATTTTAAAAAATATATATATCATTAAAGATAAATAATATTTATTAAGATAAGCATACTGACAAAAGAGTCAATTCATCAGGGAGATGAAAAAGTTCTAAATAATGCATGCCTAATATACTTTTAAATAGTAGAAAACATGCGGTGCCTGGGTGGCTCAGTCAGTTAAGTGTCTGCCTTTGCTTAGGTCAATGATTCCAGGGTCCTAGGATTGAGCCCCACATAGACTGTCCTGCTCCGCATGGACATTGCTTCTCCCTCTCCCTTTGGTGCTCCCTCGGCTCGTGCTCTCTCACTCTCCCTCCCTCTCTCTCTCTGTCAAATAAATATATAAAATCTTTCTTTAAAATAGTATAAAAAATAGTGACAGAAACATAAGCAGAATTAATAAACTCAGCTTTGTAGCAACAGATTTTAAAACAACTTTCTAAGATATTGGTAAATCAAACAGACAACGCTACATTTTAGAAAATTGGTGTACTCAGATCATGATGAGCATAGATCAATACAGTTAGAAAACTGTAATACATTGAGAATTCTAAACAATATTTGAGGCAAAGAAGAACATAAGATGAACAAAAATGAAACAGTAAGAGCAGACCAAAAGAGCACATTTAACCTTCTAATGCCCGTGTAAGAACATCCTTGTTTCCAAAGATAAACCTGTAATGAACTACACCCTCCTGGTGCTCACACCATGGGGAGCCCTATATACACTGAATATGGGAGCACTCTGTGTAACCAATAAGGTACAATGCTGTGTGACTTCCATGTGTACATGGTGAGAAGCCTTGCAGCTTCCACCTTGGTCAACAGGAATATATGTTCTAGGATAAGCCAGTTCCCATGTAAGAGGCATAATTATCTTGGGACCACCATGCTAAGGGGAATCCAAAGTTAGCCAAGTTTAGTAAACGCTAGGAGAGAGTGAGATGCTCAACTAGCCCTAGATACTTAGGTTCTTCCCGGAGTGTCAGAAATATGGTTGCACATACTTTCTTGGATGTCTGCCCCTTTCCAGCTTAACGATATCTGCAGTACCAGCCCCATCCCACTGATAGAGCATGTGACACTCTAATTTCTGGTCTAAGTCAACCCATACAATTGTGAGAGATTAAAAATAAATTATTTCAGCTACCAAATTTTGGTACAGTTGATTATACAGCAGGAGATAACTGAAATAATCCTATAACTGGAGATAAAACTTATTTTTCCCATATTTTTTTATTTGTTTATTTTCAGCGTAACAGTGTTCATTGTTTTGGCATCACACCCAGTGCTCCATGCAGTACGTGCCCTCCCTATTACCCACCACCTGGTTAGATCAAACTATCTTTACAAACAGACCTAACAACAAGAATCACTACATTTTACATGATTAGCATCATTCAGATCATGTTTTGTGAATGTATATCAACATAATTAGAAAAACAATAGTAATAAATGATACATTTAGAATAAAAAGGCTTAAAACACTGTTCCATGTCTGGGGGAAAAAAGATGAAGTCAAGATGGAAATTTAAAAATATTTATAAATAAGTCACTTATAAAGCCAGTACAGAGGTTAAAACACTAAAGTAGGAAAAATCAATTATATATACAAAAGTTAATCAAGGGATAAACAAACTAAAAAGATGCAAAATATGACATTATATAATTCAAACATGGAGGAGGAATAAAAATTTAATACTCTTAGAATGTGTTTGAACGTAAGCAACCACCAACTTAAAATACAATGCTACACACACAGGATTTTATATATGAAGCCAGTGATAACCACAAATCAAAAAAATTATAATAGATAAACAAAAAATAGAAAGGATTCCATGTACAACACTAAAGAAAGCCATCAAACAATGAGAGAAGGGAGCAAGAGAAAAAGAAAGGAACAGAAAAGAACTACAGCAACAGCCAGCAAACATTTAACAAAATGGCAATAAATACATACTTTTCAATAATTACTTTCAATGCAAATGGAATAATGTTCCCATACAAAGACGTAAGGTGACTCACTGGATCAAAAAACAAGACCCATCTGTATGCTCCCTACAGAAGACTCACTTCAGACGTAATAATACATACAGACTTAGAGACTGAAAGTGAAGGCTTAGGACAAGATAGGCCAGGCAAAGCAAAGTGGGAAAAAAGGGAGGGGGAGCAGAGTAGCAATACTTTTATCAGACAAAATAGACTTTAATACAAAGACTATGGTAAGAGACAAAGAAGGACATTACATAATGACAAAGGGATCAATAAAAAAAAAGATATAACAATTAGGAATATTTACACATCCAACAGAGGAGCACAAAAATATGTAAACACACATTAACAGACATAAATGAGATACTGACAGTAATCAAATAATACTGGGGGACTTTAACACTCTACTTACATCGATAGATAGATCATTCAGACAGAAAATCCACAAAGAAAACAGTGGCTGTGAACAACACATTAGATCAGATAGACTTAAGATATATATAGAGAGAGAACATTCCATCCCAAAACAGTGATGTATGTATTTTCTTCAAGTGAACATGGGACATTCTTCAGGACTGATCACATATTAGGTCACAAACAAGTCTCAACAAATTTAAGAATACTGAAATCATGTCAATTATCTTTTCAGACCCGAACACTACGAAACAGGCAATCAATTAGAAGAAAAAACTGCAAAAAAACACAAACACGTGGCAGCTATACAATAAATGAGTCAATGAAGAAATCAAAGAGAGAAAATTTAAAAATACATGGAGACAAATGAAAATGAAAACACAATGGTCCAAAGTCTTCCAGATGCAAGAAAAGCAATTCCAAGAGGACAATTTATAGCAATACAGGCCTTCCTCAAGAAGCAAGAAAAATCTTTAACAACCTACCCTGACACCTAAAGGAACTAGAAAGAGAAGAACAAACAAAGCTCAAAGTTAGTAGAAGGAAGGAAATAATAAAGATAAGAATAGAAATAAATGAAAAAAGCTAAAAGTAAAATAGTAGAAAACATAAATTAAACCAGGAACTGGTTCTTAGAAAATATAAACAAAATTAATCAACCTTTAGCCAGATCATCAGAAAAAAAGAAAGAGGACTCAAATAAATAAAATCAGAAATGAAGGAGGAGAAATAACAGGTGACATCACAAAAATACAAAGAATTTTAAGACAGCACTATGAACAAACTGGACAACCTAGAAGAAATGGTAAAATTCCTAGAAAGTTACAATCTTACAAAAGCAAATTAGGAAGAGAGAGAAAATTTGAAGAAAAAAAAAAAGAGAGAAAATTTGAACACATCAATTACTAGTAACAAAATTGAATCAGTAATCCAAGAATTCCCTATAAGCATAAGTCCAGGACCAGTTGACATCAGAGGTAAATTCTATCAAACATTTAAGTTAATACCAATTCTTCCCAAACTATTTTTAAAAAATGGAATATGAAAGAATACTTCCAAATTGATTCCTTAAGATCAGCATTACCCTGATACCAAAACCATACAGAGACACCACACACAAAAATGAGAACTACAGGCCAATATACACGATAAACAAAGATAAAAGAATCCTCAACAACATATTAGCAAACTGAATCCAACAATACATTAAATAGATAAGTCACTATGACCAAGTGAGATTTATTCTAGACATGCAAGCTTGGTTCGTTATCTCTAAGTCAATCATGGTAATATGTCACATTAATAAGAGTTAAGAACAAAAACTCTATGATCATCTCAAAGATCCAGCAAAAGTAACTGACAAAATACAATATCCATTCATGATGAAAAACTCTAAAAAAAGTAGCACAAAGATAAATGAAGAAAACTATTTATAATTGTACCAAAAGAAATAAAATACATAGGAATAAAGTTAACCAAGGAGATGAAAGACCTATACTATACTCTGAAAACGCTAAGGCAATGATGAATAAAACTGAAGATGACACAAATGGAAAGACAGTTCATGCTCATAGATGGAAGAATTAATATTGTTAAAATTTCCACTAAAGCAATCTATAGATTCAATGTGATCTGTATCAAAATACCAGTAGTATTTTTTTTCACAAAACTGGAACAAATAATACTAAAACTCATATGGAACTCAAAACACCCTGAAGAAAAAAAAAACACACAAAAAAAAGACACCCTGAAGAGCCAAAGCAAGCTTAAGAGAAGAACAAAGCTGAAGGTATCACATATATTAAGATATACCACAAAGCTAGAGTAATCAAAACAGTATGGTACTGGTAGGAAACTAGATTCATAGGTAAATAGAGAGTAAAGAGCCTGGAAATAAACCCAGGCTTTTATGGCCAATTAATCTACAACAAATGAGGTAAGAATATACAATGGAGAAAAGATACACTTTTCAATAAATGGTGTTGGGAAAACTGGATAGTCAAATGCAAAACAATAAAACTGGACCATTTTTTAAAAATATGCACAAAAATAAACTCAAAATGGATTAAGACCTAAATGTGAGACTTAAATCCATAAAATTCCTAAAAGAAAACATAGACAGTAATCTCTTTGACACAGCCCTTAACAACACATTTATGGGTTTGTTTCCCAAGGCAAGAGAACCAAAGGAAAACTAAACCATTGGGACGACACCAAAGAAAGAAGCTTTTGCACAGTGAAGGGAACCATCCAAAATATATAAGAACTTACACAACTCAAACCAAAAAAAGAAACAATCTGATGAAAATGGGAAGAGGACTGAATAGACATTTCTCCAGAGAAGACATGCAGATAGCTAACAGACTCATGAAAAGATGCTCAACATCACTAATCATCAGGGAAATGCAAATCAAAACCACAATGAGATACCTCATACCAATCAGAATGGCTGGTATCAAAAGACAAAAAAGTAACAGGTGTTGATGAGCATGTGGAGAAAAGGGAACATACATGCACTGCTGGCAAGAGTGTAAACTGCTCTAACCAATATGGAAAACAGTATGGAGATTCCTCAAAAATTAAAAATAGAAATCTGATATGGTCCAATCATTCCACTGCTGGGTATTTACCCATAGAAAATGAAAAAACTAACTGGAAAAGATATGTGCATCCCTATGTTTACTGCAGTATTATTTACAATAGCCAGCATATGGAGGCAACACCAGTGTCCATCGGTAAGTAAATGGATAAAGAAGACATGGTATGCACGCACATACAACACACACACTGAAATATTACTTAGCCATAAAAAAGAATGAAATTTTGCCATTGTGACCACATAGACAGACCTCGAAGATTTCATGGTGAGCAAAATGTCAGACAGAGAGAAACAAATACTGTATGATTTTACCTATATGCGGAATAAAAAACAAACAAACAAATGAACAGAGATTTTTAAATACAGAGAATGAACTACTGGTTTCCAGATGAGAGGTGGTTGGGGATAGGTGAAATAGGGGAAGGGCATTAAGAAATACATAAAATAAGTCATGGAGATGTAAAGTACAGCACAGGAAATCCAGCCAATAATATTGTAGTAACACTGTATGGTGACAGTAACTATGCTCATTGTGGTGAATAGAGAGTAACGTATATGATTAGCTCATCACTATGTTGTACGTATGAAACTAATATAAGGTTATATGTGAATTATATTTCAATAATAAAAAGTATAACATGGCCATAAATAAAATATCATAGATCAAATTCTTGTGGTACAGCTTATGTGTAGTTACAGGTAGAGGCAAGTTTATTGCCTTAACTTTCCACATTTTTAAAAAGCAAGAAAGGGTGATAATGAAGTAAATGAATTCAGGTCCTGTTAGGAGACAGAAACCATACCAGGAATTTCAGGAGGGTACACTTAATGTAAGACACTGTTAACTGAGAAAAAGTAAGCTGTTGGAGGGGTAAAAGAATACTTTAAGACAAAACAGAGAGGGTAACTGTAGAAAGTAGCTGCTGTCCTTAGGGCTGTGGAAAAATGAACAAGAAGAAACTGAGAAGAGGCTCTGTAATAAAATTTGGGCCTCTGAGAGATGGCACAATTTTCCAAAAACACACAACCTGTTGTGGCAATTGCTAGAGGCCACTCATCTGGACTCAGCTTGCCCCCATGGTAAAGAACATTTCTGGGAGATCAGCTGCACATGGAACTGATGGCTATCCCTGGAAAGGTTGCAGGGATCTGCCATGAACCAGTCCACCTGAGACTGTGGAAAACAGAACCGAGTGCCTTTTCCCTCCTCTAGGAGATTAGAGATTAGGAGATTTCCTATCAGAGTCTAACATAGAGGCACCTGGAAAAGGACACATTTACTTTTCAGAGTCCATCTCCAGCATCATAAAGTAAGGTGACAGAAGGGAGACTCTGAATTGCAAACTAATAATTAAAAACAGAAAAACAGAGGATTCAATATAAAAAGAAACTGCAGAATAAGCATCAAGAAACTAAGAGGAAGGAAATATGAAAGATAAAAAAATAAAAGCAAAATAAAGAGTATCAATAGATGCAAGAAGCTTTATGTTGGCAAAACCAATAGAATTGATAAACCTCAGGAAATATTAAGAAAATAAGTATGAAAACATGACATAACTACAGATAAGACAGAAAATTTAAAAAATATATTGAATATTTTGATATATATTTATATATATATAATTTTTGATATATTGAACAATGTCATGTTAATAAATTTGAAAGCTTACATGCTTTCAAATGGATTAGATTCCAAAAGATACAACTTACTGTGACTGAGTCAAGAAGAAAGATAATTTAAATTATCCTATAATCATTAAAGAAGTTGAATCAGTACTTGAAATATTTCCCACAAAAAATTTAGACCCAATGAGTTCAACCAAAATGAAGAAACAACTCAAATCTTACACAGTTTCTTTCAGATAGCAGGAAAAAAAAAAAGTAATGCATCCCAAGTATTTTGAATCAGTTGGAAAGTGTTGATAGGAACTGAGAATAATCAGATAAAGACAGTATAAGAAATGAAAACTAGACTTCTTTCTCTCTCAACAATGTATGAACAAATAGCATAAATAAACTATCAGAAAATGAAATACATAATAGAAAAAACCCAAAACCAAAGTATACATTAGAAATAGGATGTAATAAGTAATCATGGTATATTTATTGGATGAGCTACTTACTAGGCAGTAACTTAAATACATGAATTATGGCTACAATTTATGTCATGAGTAAATTTCAGAAACAATGTTGAGTAAATAATGAAAGTCATATGAAAGCATATACACTATGGTAATGTTTTTATTTGGGCCCCACATGTTAACATTCGGCCGCCTCTCTGTCCTCCTCTCCTCTCTGATTCATCTTGCTTAACACAGCGCCTGGCAGAAAGAATAGATGCCACTCAATATTTGATAAATGAATTACTGTAGGATAGAGAGCTACGGTTGCAGCCCTCTATTAGTTACATATTGCTATGTAACAGAATCCCCCAATTTAGTGGCTTAACATCACATTTACCTCACAACTTCTGTGGGTCAGAAACTGATTCATGGGTAAATGAGTTTCCCTGGCTCTGAGAATCTTGTATGGCTACAGTTAAGATGGTAGTCAGGGCTGTAGTTATCTCAGCAGTCAAATGACATCTGCCCACTGTGAAGATAACTTACAAGACTCTTGGCTGGATTTGGCTCTTCTTTGGTTATGAGAGAATTTCTCATACTATAAGGGTATCTCCGTAAGGCAGCCAAGCATATGGCAGCTGGCTTCCATCAGAGCAAGTGATAGAGAATTGTAAAGACAAAGAGAGAGAGAGTGTTAGTAAGATGGAAGTTCCAGCTTTTTATGACCTAATCTCAGAAGTGACATCCTATCACTTTTGCCAGAGTTCACTCATTAGAAATAATGCACTACACCCAGCCCACAATCAGAGGGAAATGATTATATAATGTCCACCGTGAGTGGTACAAGTAATAAGAATAGATGTCTGATTAAAAAAAGATCATTTATCATTGGGGTGAGGTGAGAAGACATCATGGACTTGGCATTTGATATAGGATTTTAAGAATGCCTCACAAAGGGGCGCCTGGTGGCTCAGTGGGTTAAAGCCTCTGCCTTCGGCTCGGGTCATGATCCCAGGGTCCTGGGATCGAGCCCCACATCGGGCTTTCTGCTCGGCGGGGAGCCTGCTTCCTCCTCTCTCTCTCTCTGCCTGCCTCTCTGCCTATCTGTGATCTCTATCTGTCAAATAAATAAATAAAGTCTTAAAAAAAAAAAAAAAAGAATGCCTCACAAAGAGGAGAAGGGAGACATCCATGCAGAAGACTTATGAAATACAGTGCAGAGAGCAAGAGCCAACCTCTAATAATGTCTGAATGGCATGACTTTAATGTCAAATAACTGGCTCCAGATAAATGCTTATGAAGAAGAATGAATGGAGATTAGGTCTCTAGGACCCACCCGAAGTAAATAAATGCATGATAATTATTTGTTGAATAAATAAATACCAGAAATCTTGGGCCTTTTTCTATTTTCAACTTTAAAGGGTATATATATCAAGAAACTAACTTTTTAAATGCTTATTTCCACAGTCACCTGACTGCCGGAAGCAATCAGGGGTCTAATGGATTTCTGAGACCTACTGCCATAGTGGGACTGGGGACATGGCAGCCCCTTCAGGTACAGATGGGAAGTCAAAGGGCAATCACAAAGAAATAGCCAGTCTCAGGTTAGTTCAGGTTTCTGGGAGAGAACAAGTGGGACCGGGAAGAAAGGAGAGTGCTCAATGACAGACACTAGTGATGACAGAACACAAGAAACTGTATGTTTTACCATATAACATACGTTGTCATCTGTGGCTGGCAGTACTCACTAATTGCCAATTAACCCTCACTAATTCCTCCTACACCACATAACCACTGTATATGTTTCATGTATTTCATTTACAAGTCCCAATTAAAGCATCTCTAGCTTTGTGGTATGAGCTTCCAGACATGTCAGTTATTTTCTGTTCTGAAGATGAGGGATGATGGTGAGAATTATTCTTTGTAGTAGACTGAAGATGGGGAGTAGTGACAGTGGTTGGGAGTCATCATTGGTAGCATTAGCTCTCAAGTCTCTGCCTTTGCCCATCATGACAAAGTTTAAAGTCAAATGTGTGTGTGTGTGTGTATGTGTGTGGTGTGTGTGCATATACAAAAAAAAAACTTGCCTCTTTTTTGATGGAGATTTAGAATTTTTTTTAAAAGATTTTATTTATTTATTTGACAGACAAAGATCACAAGTAGGCAGAGAGGCAGGCAGAGAGAAAGGAAGGGAAGCAGGCACCCCTCTGAGCAGAAAGCCTGATGTGGGGCTCGATCCCAGGACCCTGGGAACATGACCTGAGCCAAAGGCAGAGGCTTTAAGGCACTGAGCCACCCAGGCGCCCCAGAGATTTAGAATTTTTGCTTTCTAAACTGAAGTTCAAGGTTTAGGTGTACACACATGCACACATGCATCACACAGACACCTTTACCTCTCTGTGATCTTGAAGCTGATTCAGTACTTAGAGGAGCAAAATATGACTCCGGCCTTGAAGCCAATGAATTTTGGATTATATCTCCTTTTTTTTTTTTTTTTTTTAATATTTTATTTATTTATTTGACAGAGAGAGATCACAAGTAGATAGAGAGGCAGGCAGAGAGAGAGAGAGGGAAGCAGGCTCCCTGCTGAGCAGAGAGCCCGATGCGGGACTCGATCCCAGGATCCTGGGATCATGACCTGAGCTGAAGGCAGCGGCTTAACCCACTGAGCCACCCAGGCGCCCTGGATTATATCTCCTAAGAGGGCCAGTAATTATTGGGAAATTAAAGGAAATGGTCGAATTTGAGGAATTCTAGAATCTAGAATGTACATGGGATGCTTTCCTAGAGTCAATTTCAGCCTCAGCATATATACAAATAGAGACACAACTGACTGCTAATGTTAACGTCTCCACAAAGATACAGAAGTGCTTTTATTCAGTGCTATAAACTTTCAGAGTACACCAGAATTAATAGGCAAAGCCTCTTTCCACACAAGTAATGACACCACACGCATACCATTTTCAGTGACCTACAAGTGTTTTGCTGGTTTGTTGTTTGTTTTTGCTTTTGGTGGGGGTCAGAAAGCAACCACAAGGACCAAAATGCTGGCCTCTATCTAATTTTAAATCTTTTTCCTAGTACTAATATCATACTTCCTATATTTTCTGTTGTTTTCTCTCCCCTATCTCATAATAAAGCACCACACTGCGTTACCATGAGAAAAAGGAAGAGGAGCAGTGCCAAGCTACATTCTCAAAAATAGTACAAGTCCCTTGGGAAGCCAGAGTCATGGTCTTGGTCTTCCAATATACAATCCAATGTTTCAAGTGTGAAATTTTATTAAATAGATTTTAGAGTACTTCCTTTTGCTTTAGGTTATTAGTGCGGCCAGTTATTGTAGTATGGTAGTCAAAAGTTGTTAAATAAATGCCTTCATTTTTCCATCTCTACTTATGTTATTATCTAAATCTAGAGAATTTTTACCCCATGGCTCAAAGAAAATACCGTTACATCTGATTAAGTTCAAGATGCAACACTGACTTTATCTTTTCCTTTTTAATGAACCTCATATCCAAGCGGTCTCCTTTTTCTTTCCTTCCCATTACTGGGAAGTATGTAGGAAAGTACGTAGGGCAGTACACAGGAAAATGTTGTATTCAGAATTTAGGAGGTTTGCCTACAATAACTTTACTTTGCGCCAGCCAAGAACACTAGACTCTAGGGATTTGGCTTGAAAAGCAAGAGTAATTCTAGTCAGGATTATATAAGCAAAGCCTGAAGGATCATAAATGGTTATCTATGCAGGGAAGCCTTTGCTAGTTTCATTTATTTATTTACTTTTAAAATCTTAATTACTATTTTCTGGGTGTGCTTTTCTGAATTTTCATGGCTGGCTTCTTTTTTCTCTTAGCCACTGTGGAAGACAGTATGGGGGGGGGGTTCCTCAAAAAATTAAATATGGAACCACCACCTCATTCAGTAATCACTACTGGGGGCTTAACCAAAGAATATAAGAAAGAACACTATTAAAAAAATTATATGCATCCATGGGATGCCTGGGTGGTTCAGTCGTTAAGCATCTGCCTTCTACTCAGGTCATGATCCCAGGGTCCTGGGATCCAGCCCCGCATCAGGCTCCCTGCTCAGCAGGAAGCCTGCTTCTCCCTTTCTCACTCCCCCTGCTTGTGTTCCCACTCTCTGTCTCTGTCAAATAAATAAATAAAATCTTTTTAAAAATTTATATGCATCCCTATGTTTATTCTAGCATTATTCACAATAGCCAAATTATAGAAACAACCCAAGTGTTCATCGATAGATGAATGGATACAGAAGATGGGATACACACACGCGCACGCAAACACACACACACACACACATACATATACATATAATGTAATATTACTCAGCCATAAAAAATAATGAAATCTTGCCATTTGCAATGACATAGATGGAGCTAGAGAGTATAACGCTAAGCGAAATAAGTCAGAGAAAGACAAATACCATATGATTTCATTCATATGTTAAGAAACAAATGAACAAGGAGGGAAAAAATGAGTTAGACAAAAAACAGACTCAACTTTAGAGAACAAACAGAGGCTTACCAGAGGGGAGGTGGGTGCGGGGATGGGGGAAGTAGGGGAAGGGGAATAAGAGTAAGTACACTTGTTGTCACGAGCACTGAGTAATAGATGGAATTGCTGAGTCCCTATACTACACACCTGAAATTCATATACTATGTGTTAACCATACTGGAATTCTAATTATAAAAATTTAATCTATATGCTTTGAGGAATATATTGGTGGGAATCTGGAACCCTGCATATTTTCCCACATGTTGGTATCTAATGCAGAGATTATTACGGTTACCGATCATCTATGTGTAAAAGATTTCAATGAGGCATACAAATCTGAAAATTTCAGTGTTTACAGGGATCTTTATATTCACCTGGCAGTAGGAGACATATATTTTTTGACTGAATAGATACTGAATTTGCAGAGACAGCAATGTCATTTAAACTGAGACAGATAAAAGGGGTCTAGCTAGATAAGTTCCTTTAACACAGAAAGATGGGAAAGCATTTTTCAGGACCCTCTCTAATGTCACTTCTTCAGACAAAACTTCCCTTGATTCTCTCAATCTAAATTGTGCATTCATGCTAAAATCTCTATTTTTTTATGCTACTATCTTATCATTTAGCATAATTTAGTGCTCCATATGTATCTCTGGTTGTCTAACATCTCTGTTGCTAGACTGTAAACTCCACAAGGGCAAGTTACTGTATGTGTTTTATTTATTAGTAGATAGTCTATATGATATATTAGTGTATAGTACAGTGTCTGGTAAATGACGTTCCATCAATGTCAGTAAATGAAAAGATAAAAGACTGTGTATCATATTCCAAGTATAGCTATCATTTATTGAGCACTTACTATCTGCCAAGCACTTCAAAACATTTTATTTAATCCTCTCATAATGCTTTAAAGTAAGTATTATATTAATTTTATGGGTAAGGCAACTTAAACTCTGAAATTTTAAGTAAACTGCCCTAAGACCTAATAACTACTTAGTGGCAAAATTGTGATCTGAACCTCAAGGTTGGTCTCTGTCTCTTTGGCTACACTGCCTGCCTTCCTTCCTTCCTCCCTTCTTCCCTTCTCTCTCCCTTTCTTTTTTCCTAATACTTTACAAATACAATAGAATATAAAGGACATGTTTTTATAGGTAGGTGTTAAGAATATCAATGAGGGGCACCCAAGTGGCTCAGTCATTTAAGTGTCTAACTCTTGGTTTGGCTCAGGTCACAATCTCGGGGTGCAGAACTCATGATCCTTACACTCAGTGTAGCATCTGCCTGAGATTCTCTCTCTTCCTCTCCCTACGCCCCTCCCCCCACTCACATGCTCTCTCTTTTTCTCTCTAAATAGATAAAATCTTAAAAAATAAAACAAAACAAAAAACCAAAACTTCTGATCCTGTCACCCAGGTTAAGACCAGTGGCTTTGAAATAACCATGTGTCTTTCCCTTAGCACAGTATCTCTTCCACCCTAAGTACGCATGTCAGTCATTTCTTCATGGTATTATTTTTGATTATAAGTAAAATCATAGTGTATTTCAGAGGACAGATGCAGAGCCAATATTTCCTAATTCCTTCTATGAGCCCAGCATCACCTTCATACCAAAACCAGGAACATATATTTCAAGAAAAGAGAACTACAGACCAATATCTCTCATGAACAAAGACACAAAAATTCCTCAACAAAATATTAGCAAATTAAATTCAACAATGTGTAATAACACTCATCCACCATGACTAAGTGAGATTTATCCCAGGCATGCAAGGCTGGTTCAACATCTGAAAATCAATTAATGTAATTCCTCACATCAAAAACCTAAAAAAAAAAAAAAAAATCACATGATCACAGGATAATGGGGGAGAGAGCATGGCTTCCTTAGATAATCAGAGAAACCTCACTCAAGAAGGTGGCCTTTAGAATGAAGCTCTAATGACCTCCTTAAACCTGTTTCTTCATCTGTAAAATGCAGATAGTCATAGTACTTTTCTCAGAAAGACTTTATAAGGATTCTATGAGGCACTAAACATATTGGCTGGCAGATGATGATCTTGAAACTGTCATAGCCATTAGTACTTTATTAAAAACAAGTATATTCTTGGGGCATCTGGGTGGCTCAGTGGGTTAAAGCCTCTGCCTTCGGCTCAGGTCATGATCCCAGGGTCCTGGGATCGAGCCCCACATCAGGCTCTCTGTTCCGTAGGGAGCCTGCTTCCTCCTCTCTCTCTGCCTGCCTCTCTGCCTAGTTGTGATTTCTCTCTGTCAAATAAATAAAATATTTTAAAAAAATTTAAAAAAAAAAGTATATTCTTGACTGGTCTCTTAAACCAAGATTCAAGTCAAACAGTATTCGCAATCATTAAAATACAATACCTGCGGAGCTTCAAGAAATGGGTGAGCTACACCACAGGAAATACTTCCACTGGGAAACTATACTTCACATAACCTGTCTTCTGCTCTTCCATTGCCAGGCACATGACTTGAGGTTTCTACTTGTGTCCAGGACCAAGACCATGGTCTACATGGCTGAATCTCACTCATTAGAAACTGTACCTGCATGCAGCTGGGCTTTCTCTGATTGAACAGTGGTAATGGAGAGCCTAGCATTGGTCTTTAGGGAATAATTTAGAGAAATGTCTGCTTTGTTGAATGGATAATGTATAGCCAAAGGACAGAAGTTGCCCGTAATGGACAGCAATCCCTGTACCAATGAATGAAAAGTTACTTCAAATTTGCTGTGAAAGAGAGGAGAAGGCAAGGGGGTCAATGCTCAGAGATGAAGACCCTTTGTTCTTCTTTGCTCCCACTTTTATTGGTCCTTCAGAATAATCACAAATCCTTATCATTGTTTCTCAAGCAGGAGATGTGTGACAAGGGGTCTTTACTGAAATTAGGAGGATCTGTTTAAGGGAAAGGTATAATATGTTAATCTGTGTTCCACTAAACATAGCCTAAGGGACAATGCACACATCTCTTAGATCACAGGGTGGCGGCTGTTTGGGCTAAGAAAGCTTCCAGAAGGCAACTCTGTGCCCCCCAAGTCCCCCCCACCCCCGCATTCCAATGGCAGAGTGGTCAAGCAGGCCTTGGCATTCCAAAGGCTTATCTATGCCCTTGTCTGAAAATTTCCCTGCCCTCAGGGGCCTCTGTGTATTACAGCTGATTTCAGGTATTATGGCTGATTTCATTCTCTACATTAATCCCAACAAGAAGATATTCACACTGCAGCCCTAGCTAGATTGTTAACGGTGTTATAAACTTGAACAAGTTATTTCAATTTCTCTGTTAACACTTGCTTATATGATATAATACTTTCTCTACTCATTTTGCAGAGACTTTCTGGTTTTAAGAATTAACTACTTATTATAAATAAATTGGAAAGAGAAGAAATATAACTACCCCAAAATCAATCCCCCAAACATATGCACAATTAAGATTTTGTTGTAAATTCCTTTTTTTCAACAATTAACTTATTATGTGCCTACCATGTGCCACTGTGATTTCAACTTTGTTATATGTGTCGATATTTACATATGTAATTTAAAAATGTGAAATAGTTATGGCTGTGTTCTTTTTCATTTAAGCTCAAGCCTCAGAGGACTGAATTTTGAAACCATATTTCTTCTGGGGTGTTCAGCAGTGGCTCAATTAAGAGGCTATACAATAAATAATTATTTTATCATTCATCTCTTGATGGTATTTGGGTTGTTTATGATATTTCTCTTCATTCTTACAATTTCAGTCTCCAGATATTTCTGAGGATAGTGCTCCAGACGTCAGATTACTGGGTAAACAGTCTTGGGCATTTTTTAGGCTCCGGGTGATGTTTCAAGATGGATAAAGCAGTTTAGGTGTCCTTCAGTAATGCACAGGCACGGCATTCTCCCAGCTCTTACTTTTAACATCTACACATAGGCTATTAGGACAAAGTGAGACGTGACCATGCAGGGCAAAGTAGCAGGTTCCAGGCTTTCACCCCTGAATGCATTTGGAAACACTGTGGGCTGAGGCAGATGCCAGAGCTTGTGGAGAACTGAAAATACTCTCACTTAACAAGCACTGGGTTTCAAGGCTCTCACTCCAAGTAGGCAGTGTTGCTGTTGATGACTTCTCAGAGCTGATGCTGGTAACGGGAAACACCAAGTCAGAAAGAATAAAAGAACCCAGAGCAGGGTTTTATTTTATTTTAGCCAGACCTTCTCTCCTGTTAAATATATATGCTGTATTTCCATTGAAAATACAACTTTTGGGTTAGTGTGAAAATCTATGTCAGGAAATGCCCCCAAGAGAACAAAACATGTATCGGGTGATAATGGATGTTATTACTGGAAGCAACATTTGTCTTTCTTTTTCTCTCTCTCACTGAACCATAGTAAATTTTAATATGTGTGTCAGGTTTCCCGCAATTTATATAAAATGAAACTCTTTGGGGAAGAGAACACACGAGTGTCCGTATGATTTCATGCTGCAGCCTCACCTTAGATCTAAAGCTAATGTCAGTTTCTTGTACTTTCTCCTGGGGAGATGTCAACAGAATATGCCGCTTCAGAATAAATGTGTCCCTGCAACTGGTATTTTTGACGGACCTGGCTGTGCTTCTGCTCTCAGAAATCACCCCCTTCTGTGATCACAAGGAAAAAAAAGTCCCATCTTTTAAGACAGGCATAAATTTTGATTCACTGAACAGTTTCTTAAATTTGTTTTTGGGCTTAAAATCTATTGGTTAATCTTTGTGGCATACCCTATTACGCAATAAAGTTCAATGTATACTCGTTCCTGAAACAGGCCCTGAGGTCTAATGGAATAGGGTTGGTTCTCGAAGCTTTCAAAGTCAGATACTTCTTTCTTTTATTTTTGAGTCTTTTTGACTCATCTTTCCCAGCAATCATTCTTCTGCCCTTTTTACTCCTTGAGGGGTGAGATATATGCTTGTCGGTGCCATGAGGTACACAACTGATAGACACTGAGAGAGTTTATAACTGGACTGCAGTAGCTAGAATGGTAGAGGGAGGCAAGGTCTATGGTAACAGTTTAATGGTCCATGATTTTGCTGCTTGGATAATCCAGTTTGGGGCAGTGGAGAACAGTGGCAATGCCTGCCTTCAAAGAGCTGAAGTGTGGATGGCGGTGTGGATATGAAGCCATTGATACTGTGTAATCCAGCAAGGGAAGGGGGTTCAGCTTCCCAAATCTCTATCATCTTTCAACTTCTCTCCATTTCAATTTCCCACCACTCTAGAGCAAGCCATTTTATTTTAAAGATTTTATTTATTTATTTGACAGACAGAGATCACAAGTAGGCAGAGAGGCAGACAAGAGAGAGAGAGGGGGAAGCAGGCTCCCTGATGAGCAGAGAACCCGATGTGGGGCTCAATCCCAGGACCCTGGGATCATGACCTGAGCCGAAGACAGAGGCTTTAGCCCACTGAGCCACCCAGGCTCCCCTAGAGCAAGCCATTTTTATCTCTTGCCTACATCATGACTACAGCCTCATAACCCATCTCTCTGCTTCTCTTTCGTACCCCCCCCCCAAATCCATGTTTTTCTTCTCTTACAATTCTGTGATAACTTCACATCACTGCATGTAACAATGAAGTTTGAGTCTCCCATGGCCTCCTTATCCTGAAGGATTTGTGCTTCCTCCCTCTCCAGCCACATCTTGCCACTCTGTATTTATTTCAGCCACGGTGGAATTCTCTGAAGAAGACAACACTCAAAATGCCCATGTGATTTCATATCATATCATAGTTTTGAAATATATGTTTTCTCATTGCTTGGAATCACCCTTCCTTCAAGAACTCCATTGGCTTGCATCCCTGCATTGTCTAACCCTTATTCTTTCTTTAGACATCACGAGCACGCCTCCCTTCTTATCTAAGTTCTGTCCTCAGTTACTAGTTCTAATAGCACCATCTACCTCTTGTCTAGTGCTTTTCTTGCAACTGTGTACACAATACCTGCTTTTTTACAGCTGCCTTGAGCACTGTGGAGGGAGAGATGGCCTCTCTTATTACATAATACTACTGTATTGTGGCCCTCATATTCATTCACAGAGCTACTGCCATGGCGAGCACATGGTAAGATGCTTACTTTATATGAACAAAATGTTCATTTATATGAGAATGAACAAAAGACTTAAAGGAAGTTTATTTCCCCTATATGCAGCAAAACAAACACTGAAAGTTGTCAGAAGATAAACTAGACTATCTTGCGTGAGCCAGGAAGAGTCATGGAAGCATTCATGTGGACAAGAGAAAACCTCTTAGTGGAAGTAAAGCAGTGGATACAAAGTACCAAGTAGGACAACTGGACTATATTCTTTAGTAGTTTTTTCAAGCCCAGTAAGGCTAGGATTTGCAAATTATTTTCAAGTTTCTTTTTAGAGGGAAGAAGGAAAGTAATTCTGATAAAAAAGTTTATTAAGGAAGAGATTAAATATTTGATCGAAGACGACCGTTTTAATGTCTGTTTTTCCAATTTACATAGAAGGGTTTAAGCATGTGTGGATGCCATATCCCAGAGGAGTGATGATGATGACATTTGTTTACTCATTTATTCATTCATTCGTTCAACATAGATTTCCTCTGGTGGGGACACAGTCAAGGACAAGAAAGTAAGATACTTCCCCTCAAAAATCTTCTATACAGGGGTGCCTAGATGGCTCAGTGGGTTAAAGCCTCTGCCTTTGGCTCACGTCATGATCCCAAGGTCCTGGGATCAAGCCCCATGTCTCAGGCTCTCTGCTCAGCGGGGAGCCTGCTTCCCTTCCTCTCTCTCTGCCTGCCTCTCTGCTTACTTGTGATCTCTGTCTGTCAAATAAATAAATAAAATATTTTTTTAAAAAATCTTCTATACAAATGGACATAAACATAAAATACATGAATAAATAAATATGAAATAAGTAATGAGAAATGATGTACAATGGTACTGGGGGAGGCAGTCTGACTTCCTGAGATGGAGTAAGGAGAGAATCCTTACCAATGATGGCAGCTCTCAGGATGAGATTTGAATGACAAGAAACGGAAGATTTGCAAAGAGCTGAAGGAAGAGAATGAAAGGCAGAGTGCACCCCTAGACAAAGGACCTAAGGCAAAAACAAGCCTGGCACACTGGAAGGGGAAGATGAATGCCAGCATCATGGTTCCAGAAGAAAACAATGGTACACAGTAAGGTTGCAGAGACAGGCGAAACCAGATCAAGCAGGTTGCAGCTGTGGTGAGGAGACTGAATTTCATCCTAACGAAATGGGCAGTCATGGAGGTTTTTTGTTTGTTTTTTTTTCCCATTTTATTTATTTTTTCAGCGTAACAGTATTCATTGTTTTGGCATCACACCCAGTGCTCCATGCAAAACGTGCCCTCCCTATTACCCACCACCTGTTCCCCCAACCTCCCACCCCTGACCCTTCAAAACCCTCAGGTTGTTTTTTTTTTTTTAAAGATTTTATTTATTTATTTGACAGAGAGAGAGATCACAAGTAGGCAGAGAGGCAGGCAGAGAGAGAGGAGGAAGCAGGCTCCCCGTGGAGCAGAGAGCCCGACGCGGGGCTCGATCCCAGGACCCTGAGATCATGACCTGAGCCGAAGGCAGTGGCTTAATCCACTGAGCCACCCAGGCACCCTGACTTTGTGTTTTTAAGTCACCCAATCTATGGCACTTGTTACAGCCGCCCTACCAGATATATACAACCCTCCGGCCTCCTAACCATAGTTCTGCCAATGGCTTTCAGAGTTGCACTCTCCCCGGAAAGGCATTTGCTTAGGTTAGTAAACCACTCATTGCCACAGCCTGCGGGCTTTGTATTACCTTATCTCTATCCATGGCCAAATTCACTGACATCAAATAGATAGGTGAATGGCAAGTAGTATGATCAAGAGGATTTCCTAAGCGATCCCTTGCAGAAAAAAGAAGATCCTGCCCTAGAGATTTATTCACATCTCTCAGGAAAATTTTGGCATTCTAGGAGCAGCCAGATTATTTTGTGTTTTTAGCTATCGCTGCCTCAGAAGTATTCATGTTTAGCCTCAGAGTAATCCACTGATTTTTTTCTTTACAAACCCAAACTTGAGGTAATGCCCTTCTTAAGCTCTAAAAGTACCCATTTACAAATATCGATGCTCTTGGTGTGACAATCGGCCCAGAGCTTTTCACACCTCACTGTCCGTGTCCTCCAAGACCGCCAAAGTCAGCTCAAACAAACTCGTGGCCACACAGGGTGCCAGAGCAAGGCACAGAGATGGGTGGCTGCTTCTCTGCCTCACCAGCACACACACCAAGAGGAGCAGCCCCTCGCATCTGAGCCATCCAGCCAGGCTAGTCTAAATTCCACGTCTTTCTTAAAACCTTACAGAGATATTTCTGTGCCAAGCCCTATGCTAAGAACTTGAGATATTTCATCCCATTTGGTTCTCATCATGACCCTAAGATGTAGGAGATAATCCATGAGGAAATGGATGTTTGAAAGGCTTCTACAGTTTACCCAAAGTCATAGGTAGCAAAAGGTAGTGCTGGGTTTGTGTGCCACCAATGTCCCAGCTTTCTCTCTTTCTGTGTGGCTAAACTGTGGCCTTTCCAGATCCATCACACACTTCTCTCAAGTCCCATATTAAATGTTGCCATAAGAACTCAGCACAGAACTGTGGCTTGCACTGAATTGCTTTCGGTTTTCGTCCTGTGTGCTTGTCTGCTGCCCCCAGTTGGATCCTAGCTCTCTCATGACAGAAACGGTACTTACAGCTATACCATGTTTATTCCTGTACAAAGTCTTGTGTTTACAGGAAACTTGTGTTTTTGATTTCCTGGGTGCTCAGAAAAATCTTCTGAAATTCTCCCTTGGAGTCTTTCATCAGAACAAACACTGCAAAAGGGACATTTCATGGAAATCATGTCAGGGACAAGAAAGTAGAGCAGTAAGAATTGTGGCCCAATCCACAGAAGATCACACTTTCAGTCTTAACTCTGAGTTCTTGCTAGCTTCTTGATGAGTAAGTTTAACTCCTCGGAGCCCTGGTTCCCTCATCCATAAACTGAGGGTCGTCAGTAACACCGCATTAACCTGCTGTGAGAATTCGAGGTAAGACTAGGCCAGAAGATGCTCATGAACTATTAAAGTCCATTCCACGCAAAAGATTATACCTTTTGGCACTGGTAGATTTATTATGAGTAGTGACCAATAATGAATGACATCTCACAGTGATCTTATTTTCCCCATGGGGGGAAAAAAAAGAATGCGGTGGTCTACAAAGTTTTTTCTTGTTTTAACACTCTGTCAATTCCTCTTTATGGTGATGGTGAGAATGTGTGGGATTGGCCAGGGAGGGGAGGCTGTGTGGGCAAGACCTTCCGAAGTGAGAAATGATGCCTTACATTCAAAGGGCTTATCGCTCACATCCCACTTGCCAGCAACAGGATCACATCTCACGTGGGGGCTGCCTGTGTCTTCAGGGAAGAGGTGGTGTGGTTCTATGACTCATGTTGTCACCACTGCAGATGGAGAAATGCCACTCTCCAAGAGTTTATGGCTCTATTGACTCTGTCCTGCATCACGTATGTCTATGGCAACTTACAACTGTATGCTGATGCCTTCGAACACGTCTCAACTAGGAAAAAAATAAAATCTGCAATGTTTTCTCACTTTCTTTCAAAGTGTAATTTTTTTTTTCGAAATGCCTTCACTATACCTTAAAATGTAAATTTCTTGGTATTTCTTTAAGACAAAGAAAGTAGAAATAAGGGCATGTTTAACAGAGGTGGAAATGGAGCAAACATCATCCCAAACTGAGTGCTAAAATGCAGTTTTATTTAACGTCTCACAGAAGCTCTGAGAGTGCTAAAAGGGTCTGGAGATTTCCCCCAATGGCATTCGGTATACACATGAAGGTGTTTATGATTCTGAGTCCCTTGACCTTGTTGCAACTTCAAGTCTTGAATACATCAAAGCAAAGTAGGCCACATGATCAGAGAGGCTTGGTTTCTTGGTGACAGTTTTAAAGAAATAATTTTTACTACTAAAGTGCTCACAAAGTCAAAGTCTCTCTTCTTCAGAGAAAATAGTTCTTAAATATTTAAAAATATTTAAAAATGCCTAATTTCTCTGCAGATTCTCAGAAATGTAAAGGTAAAGTTGAGATGACTTTGGAGGCCATGGCACTAGTGAGTACCGGTTATTTTTCTTTGATTTAACTTTCAAACACAGATTATTTCACAGATTATTCAATTTCTTGCCCATCAAATTGCAGTGGCTCCAATGGAACTATGAATAGTTCACATTGTCTGGTCTGGATTCCAAGATCCTCCATAATTTGTCTCCAAACCTTCTCTCTGGTTATGTTATAGCACTTTCTCTTATCTTCTAGGTATCCTATATTGTGGCCATAAAAGTCACCCATTATTTTCTTCCACTATTGAAGCAATTTCATACCTCCTTGCCTTTTATCCGTCATGTCCCCCCAGCTTGGAATAATCTTCTAGGTATTGAAACGCTTTTCATTCTTTGGTTCCCAATGAAATGTCACTTTTTCCACAACATTGCTCTTGAATTCCCAAAATGAACTATTGTCCCTGCATTTAATATTTAGAAGCTCATTTTTTATACCATTATTATTTCATTCTGACTTGCTTAGAAGTTATGAAGCACCCCCCTTTTTTGAAAACAAATATTTTAATGAAGCAGATTTGGTTCATTCCTTGATTCATTCATCCACTGAACAAAAAATGAATTGATCTATATTAATACATTAGTGTCTCTGTGTCTTCATTCCTACCCAAACATGTATTTGCAGTATCTGCTTTCCCTTTTGGTTCAGAAGCTATGTGAGGACAAAAATCACAAGTTATTCAGCTTTTAATCCCTTGGTTTCTTTTCAATGGTGGGTACTATAAACATGTAGTGAATGGATGGATTAATTGATCTACGGTTGGATGAATCAGGCAATAACAGCGGCTGATGGAATAAATTATGAATTCAGAATATTATCTTTTTTTTTTTATTTGACAGAGAGAGATCACAAGCAGGCAGAGAGAGAGGAGGAAGCAGGCTCCCCGTGGAGCAGAGAGCCAATGCGGGGCTCGATCCCAGGACCCTGAGATCATGGCCCGAGCCGAAGGCAGAGGCTTTAACCCACTGAGCCACCCAGGCGCCCCCAGAATATTACCTTAAGACAGTTACTTTGCTGAAAACCATGGCAGTATGTGTCCTGAGTATCTGTTACTTTTGTTATTATTTTTGTGTGCTTCATGGCCCTTCATTTGGGGAACCTCTAACTCATTCCATAGTAACCTGCTTGGTCCATGAGGCTCAAATGGGCTTATTTATTCCTAAATTTTGGCACAAGATCTAGGCCTACAGAATCTTCCATGTACTCAAGCGCAGGAATAGAAACAATAACAATTAGACTTTTTCCAATGCAATGAACAAGGTGAGTGGAGGAGACACTCTGTTCTGGGAGATTTTAAGTATAAAGGAATTGTGAGCTAGAACTACAACAGTCTTTGTTCCACCATCTGAGGAAGAGCGTATATAAGAATAAAGCCAAGGGGTGCCTGGATGGCTCAGTGGGTTTAGCCTCTGCCTTCGGCTCAGGTCATGATCCCAGATTGAGCCTGGGATTGAGACCCGTGTCAGGGCTCTCTGCTCAGCGAGGAGCCTGCTTCCCCCTCTCTCTGCCTGCCTCTCTGCCTACTTGTGATCTCTCTCTGTCAAATGAATGGGTGAACTCTTAAAAAAAAAAAAAAAAAGCCAAGATGAAAAAAAATGGAACTGAGGGATAGAGAGAGAGAAAAAATGCAAATACTGTGTTTGAATCTTGAGATCTAGCCAAGTCTATAGCTCACTTCTCAGGATGTGGGTAAATAATTCTCTCATTTATTTGTTGTTTTTTTTTTTTACATTAGTTAATATTCAGTTACTATCGCTTAGAAGGAAATGAGTCCTAATTAACACAAGAAAATCTAAGGGAAATATACCAATATTCTTACTTTTAAAAATAAACACTTGTATCTCTTAGGACAGTCACCATCATCAATTGAAAGTTTAGCTAGGTACTAGGATATGAGGGGAAAAAAAAACACCTAAAAAATTAAGGCATATAAAAATCTGTACTTCTGTGCCTTCCCATTAACCCCTGCAAGTCTTTTTTTTTCTTTTTTCTTATTTTCTCCCTAGTTTTACTGAGACATAATTGACATAAAAAATTGTCCTAAGAATGCAGCATAATGATTTGGCATATGTATATATTACAAAATTATCACAATAAGTTTAGTTAACATCTATTACCTTATACAGTTATAACTGTTATTTAATTGAAATGTCCTGTAAGTCTTATTTAATGAAATCTCTTATTATTTTTCAAATATTATCTTCTATTTCCCTCTCCACAGTCACTCCTGTGACTCAAGCTACCATCTTTACTCACTTTCACCCC
This sequence comes from Meles meles, assembly GCF_922984935.1. Taxonomy (NCBI): domain Eukaryota; kingdom Metazoa; phylum Chordata; class Mammalia; order Carnivora; family Mustelidae; genus Meles; species Meles meles. The sequence continues at coordinate 101,288,291 of NC_060068.1, forward strand.
TAGGGCAACCTCCCAGCTAGACCCCTTGCCCTCTTGTTTCTTCGTTTGACTGTCTGCCCAAGGTGAGTATGATTTCTTCGGGACACTGTGTGCATCATGTCAATCCTTTCCTTGAAACATATATCACCTCTCATTACTCCCAGAAAAGAGTCCTGAGCATTCTGCTTAATTTACAGGCCCTACCCTTCTGTCTATCTTTGTTTCTTTCAACTGTCCCTTAGCCCTCTTCCCTTTAGCCACAATAGCATCTAAAGAAAAAATTCCTTCAGCATGCCATACTCTTTCATCATTTTAGGACTTTACATATTCTGTTCTCCTTGCCTGGAATTCCCTTCTGTTCCTTACTCTCTAAAATAGTCTATATTCCTTTGTAGGGGGTTGAAAAATGTCCTTCTAAAATTCATGTCCACCTGGAAGATCAGAATAAAACCTCTTTTGTAAAGAGCATCTTTGCAGAGGTAATCCAGATAAAGACTGAGGGGACATTACATTGGGTTAGGATTGACACTAAATCCAATGAGAACGTCCCTTTAAGAGACAGAAGAGGACACACAGAGACACCGAGAAGAAGGTAATGTGAAGATAGAGGCAGAGACTGGAATGATGATGAATTTACAAGCTACAGAATACCAAGGATTGCCTACAACCACCACAAGCCAGGAGAGAAGCATGGGGCAGCTTCTCTCCCAGAGGTTCCAGAAGAAACCTATCCTGTGAACACTTTGATTTCAATTTCTAGCCTCCCGAACTGTTAGATTATATTTCTGCTGTTTTACGTTACCCAGTTCATGGGACTTCTCAACAACTCTAGGAGATGAATACAACGATCTTTGGGCATCACTGTATAAGGTACCTTCTTTGTGAAGCCTTCCCCTCTACTGCTAGTCAGAATCAAATATCCCTTCAAGGTGCTGCCCTAGAATATTCTATATTTTTCCCCAGCTCATTATGTTTAAATTTCTGTTTGCTCCTCTTCCAGTAGTCTATACTACATAGCCTTTCACAGTTGTACGCCCAGGACCTATTACCATGGCCCGCAGGTAACAGGTTTCAATAAACATGCTTTGATTGATTTACTGTATCTTATTCCCCTCTGTCCTTTTAGTACCTAGTGAAATAGCTTCTATGTAACAAGTGCTCAGTAATTGTTGTATATCCAGTGATAGCTTTTGTCAGTGGGCTTGAGCTGTTCATGGCGGCTCAGTCTGGTAACTATGGTGCTCTCTGATCCCTGTCCCCACTGACAAGTGTGGGGCTTGCCTGGAGGGGGTTCCATTTCCAGAACTCTTCATAACTCCATAATCCTTTCTCATGCATAACTGAACATAGTTGCTTAAAAACCCCATGAAGCATTTTTAACAGGTGTTCCTATCTCCAATTTGAGGGAAAAAAGCCAAATCTTATGACTAGACAGTCACAATAGAACTGAGTAGTTCTGATTCCATATTATTCATTCCTGCCACTGAATCCTAAGACTCTATTAACATTGGGACAAAAACATTCTGATTCTTCAATTATCCGTCCATTTCAACAAAATGCTTTTAGTTCCTGCTGTGATAGGTAAAGAGAAGGCTATTGGGAGAACTTAAGCAAGATGACCTCCAGTGTGGGGCAGTGGGAGTTTCAGCACATAAATCCCAGAAGAATCTCAAATGACAGTGGAAAATAGGCATGTTGTCCTATGAGCACTTAGTAGAGTCCTTGGTCATTTACAAATGTGTCCTACCTCATGAGAAACAGATTATGGAATCAGCAAATCTGCATATGATGCGAAAATCAAATGGAAACAGAAATGGAAGAAAGACTGGAGAGCGCATACTTTGCTCTGAATTAAACAGGAGGAAACGTGATTGTGTGTTACAATGAATCAGTAGTCTAGAAAAGCCATGGAGTTGGCCAATATCGAGAGCGAGGGCACGTGGGAGTGAAAAGCAAGAACCCTAGGAATGGAGAGTCAGTCAAAAATAACAAAATGTTTTTTCTTTCGAACTTTGTATTTGAGGGATATCTGGAGGGTTATCAGGTCTGGGAGTTCGAAATTTCTCCTGAGTTAAATAAATAATGTTTGCTGCCTTTGTGTATTTGGAATAAACTCACAAAAATAGATGTATCTCCATAGTGTATCTGCTGAGAGAAGGAAAAAACCCTCTTTTTTTATTAATAAGACACAAAACACAGAATGTGTTGAAATACTCCATCCTCTCTGGGAATGGAAAAACACAAGACAGTGTGTATGTTAAGGAGGTTCAAACAGAAGGAACAAAGGAGTCTCCATGCATTTCTACTCCAGGTGGTACCCTGTGTGATTAAATGCATGGGCTTTGCAGTTCCAATGACTTGGTACAGGTTTGGGGTATATTATTAACTCATCTATATAATCTTGGACAAGTTACTTTATTTCTCCATGTCTCAGTAGCTTCATCTATAAAATGGGACAAATTATATACATAATTCAGAAGGTTGTGGTAGAAGTAAAAGGAATTAAAGAATAAATAATACAGAATATTGCACAGCACACAATAAACACTCAATATAAGCCCTTATTCTTGATGTCATTTTATGTGGATTCAGCAGTAAAAATATAAAAGGTGGAAGAGAGATGTACATGATAGTCAAATGCTTAGACTGTAGGGACTATTAAGGAGTAACTTAATTTCTCTAAGCCTCATTTTCTTCTTTGATAAGATAAGATGATGACAGTACCTTTTCATAAGGTGGTTGTGTCATATCACTTACTTGATTACTGAGCACACAGTATGAGGTTGACACCTGGCAGCTGGGTGCATTACAGACTTGGAATTCTTATGTCCTGGCTGTTGAGAACTGATTGGTTCAGCAAAATATAACATGCAAAGCAGTAAAATTTTTCCTTCCATGGCCACTAAAAGCTGATTTGATTCTGCCTTCTAAAGAAAAAAACCAACGAACCAACCAACCAACCGGGGGGGGGGGGGCATGCTGAAAGATGAAAGAAAATATTGAATTTTTAATTGTAGGGTAAGACATGTTTCTGGTGTGTATGTGTGTTTTCCCTCTAAGTACCAAAGTGATAGCAGGTGTTCCTTTATCAGACTTCATTTGGGGATGGGACAAAAACTGAGGTTGTACAGACTTCCATTATATACCTTTAAGGGTACTGTCTTTCATCGAGAGACCTCTTGATCTCCCTCAGAGGCAGCTGAATGGATATATTCATGTATTAGGGTAGTCACTGGAAGCTTATACAATTTTGAAAGACTTTAAGAAGAGAGCATAGGGTAGAGAATGACTAAAATGTTTTGCAGAACTTTCTTCAAGTAGGATCTGAATATATAAATGCAGTATGAAAGCGCAGAATGAAGCATCAGGATCTCAAAGTTGGGGTCCTACCCTGAAGACCAGAAGACAAGTTTCTCAATTCTCTGTCCACAAGCCATGTTTATGGAGAATGTCCTCAAGACCTCACAGGCCATCTTGTCATTCTGTCATATTTAATATTCTCACTCCCACGGATAACCTCAGGCATTATGGCCATGTGGAATGTTTCCCATATGGCAGGGTTTATGTTGAACTTGCATATGGAGCATTTCTTTTCATACCATAAGAACCTCTGGGGTAGACCTTATTTCGACAAGTAAAGATGAGGTAAGTGAGCCCATCTCACCAACAAAGATAGTTGCAGTGAAAGGATTTGAACTCGGTTTGTCAAACTTAAAAGCTCTCAGTCTTACCCTGAATAGGAACATGTAGCCTTCTGCTATTTCCCCCGGGACCAGAGACAATGAAATAAAATTGAAATAGAGGAATGAATACTGAGTGCCCTTTTTAGACTCATAGACTCAGTAAATATGGATGACCAAATACAATACAGAGACCACCCTAAGTCCCCCGCTCTGGCAATTTTCTACTGTCCTGATGTGGTCTCAGAATCTTTTCAACAGACATTCATGAAATTGTGATCAGTCAGAGTTAATAAATAAGATATATACTGTTAGCAACCTCAGATCTATTTCAACTGGTTCGTTTTATACAAGAGGACGTTCATCTCCCGAGGAGAGTCACTTTCCCAAGATCTCAGCATGATAGAGGCAAATACCAGTATGGGAGCTGGTTTCTAAAATTCCACCATAGGCTATTTCCACAAATACCCACCAGGTATCCTGACCGATTTGGCTCCAGGGAGACCTCGCCTATAATCCTGCAGCCTCTCGAAGTCACAAGCAAGATGCCACTAATACGAAATACCCTGTCTACATATCTGTGGACAAACCTCCAAATCTTACTGTGGACAGGCCATATGCCAATTTTCAGTTAGTGTTTCTATATGGTTCTGAGCTTCCCATTCACCTTGCCTGGCAATTAGGCTCACGGTTCAGATATAATACGTGGGTTAATGTATTATACATGGGTTAATACATTCACTTGCTTTGATTCATCCTACTTACAAATGGTTTGTGAAAAATAAAACAAGTCAGATTGGTGGCTACATACAACATCGAAGAAGGGAGCAAAACATATACCCTGGGAAAGCAGCAGGTGTAGTAGTCATGATAGGCTAACTGCTCTAACAAACAAACAAAACAAACAATTCCCAAACCAATGGCTCAATACAATTAAAACTAGGCTTTCACTGTCTGAAGTCTGTTGGTAGGATGGAAAGATTGATGGTGGAGGGAGGCTAAACTCGATACAATCATTCAGAGTCTCATGGAACTCCATATGTAGCAGGTAGACTGGGAAAGAGAAAGAAAATGGTGATTCTTGTGGGAGATTTTTTAAGGAGCAGGCCTCAAAATGATACCTCCTTCCTCTACTTCCTGTGTCCAGAACTCTATCCTAGGATCAAAGTTAACTGCAAGGAAAGATAGGAAACGTGGTGTCTAAGTAGGTAGCCAAGAGGTAAAAAGTGTTGGTGAACAACTTGCTAGTGTTTACAACAGCCACCAGACTCCTTCCCTCACAATTTGCACACATAAGGACACACACAGACAACTGGCTTGAATGAGGGGACATGCGAAACTTGGCCATATTAACAAAGAAAACCAACAATACATCAGCCAAATACTTCTTTTTCAGTTAAACATGAGGTACTGAGTATCAGAGGCAGGGAAGGAGAAATAGGTATCAATTTTAAGTGTGAATTGCTTTTTATCCATCCATCCCTTTTCAAGGTATGTATCTTAAGGAAGTGGAAAATGCACACGGATATTATATATGAAAGGATACTCACTGCAGCGTTATCGGAATAGGGAAATTGTAGATAGCAACACACATCCATAAATAATTGATCAGGTAAATTATGGTGATAGCACTCTGTAGCCTTTAAATATAATAAAATGTTTCCACATATACTAACATTTCTCTAATAACCAATTGCAAAATCACAAATATAGTGAGTTCTGTACATTCCTCAGTGCCTCTGTGGGCCGCAAGCACCGCGAGACTCCTCCCATTTCTATCCAGTAGACAGTGCTGCCCTAATGTGGGGAACAAATACAGTCACATCTCTTATATTTTATCCAATTCACTGCTGAAGTTCCCACCTACCTTAACTGCAGAAAACTCACCATCTCCTTTCAAAAGGTCTTCAGTCTCCCTAAATAATCCAAGAAAATTGGGAGCATGTGTGACCAAGACTGGGGTATATGGAGAAGGAAAGGGTGGGCTTGGCTTCCATTCCCCGGGGGGGAAGTCACCCTGACACACTGCCTTGTGGTGGAGTGACTGAAAACAGCGGCTCACAGTCTGAGAGACGGTGCTGGTCTCTCACGCGGCGTCCTGCACAGACAAGCACCACAAAGGCCAGGAACGGTGCTCTTTTCTCACAGGGGATCTCCCTTTGGTGACAAGAAGCTCTTTTGCAAATTCTCAAAAAGAATTCTATACATTTGTATTAAATGTCCCTTATTAGAGACAAAACTTACCAATTCTGAGGGAGCGTTTCCTCGATGATTTCCAGCCCTTTTGTCCTCCTCAGGAAGGTTCTTCAAGGGATTTCAAATTCTGCTCACACACACCCTTTCTGGAATCGAGGAAGAAAGAAATTCCATCAATGATGAGTGATTATGGCACACTAACAGTAGAAAGTCAGTGGGCAAAAATCTCATAGGTGTGAAATGTGTTTATCTGCACTTGCATAAAATCTTTTCCTTCATATATCATATTTTTGTATTGTGCATATAAATTTTTATATATGACCTACAATCTGTAAAATATATATGAGAGATATCTAGGATATTCCCCAAACCGGATCAGTTGTCCATAATAGTGATGCTGTTCGGCTTACTTTAACTCACTTATTAATGAATATTATTTATAAATATTCTTTTTCATATGTGTATTTTTACTGTAAAATGCCCCCTTCCTTGCATGTTCACGTACTATATATTGTCTTTATTTAGTAAGATGTGTGGGTGCAATTTCATGTGTATGGATTCATATTTGAATAAATCCACATTTAAATTTGTTTTAGGTCCCTCAGGTGAGAAGTGTTAGGACCTAAATTATTCAGAGGCATATATTTAGTGCGTCAAGTTGAAGCAAATTGAGGATCTCGGAGGCTCTGGGTGAAATGTAGTTGGTTACTTTATTCTCTAAGCAATCATAATTATGTGGCTCCTTCTCATTCTCAGTAATATACACACCTCTGTTCACCTGCCATCATCCCTGTCCTCTCCCTCCGCCCTTTGTAGAGATGCTAGTAATCAGTGGTGGTGACATCACATTATGCCTGTGGAATGAATGCACTTGTTCAGCATTCCACAAACAGTGTGCTGATCATGACAGCTGGAAACCTGGAGATGATGTCTTTGTGAGCACTTAGCTCCAGAGCAACAGAATGCCTGTGGATGTTTGGGTCTGGAGTTTTTAGAACAGTAATATATTATTGTTCCCCTGTTCTCCAGCAGTGCTTGGACCCAGCAGGCCCTCAACGGTGCCTGTGTCAAACTGAACTGACACGAAATACTGTACTAATTATCAATTAATCTGCTTCTTTCAGGGTTGGCACGATCTCTTCGTTTTCTCTTTCCAGGTAAGTTTTTGAAATACTTCCAACAAAGAAAATTAAGGCCTTGTATCATGTACCTTCAGCAACATCCATGAGAAGGTTTCTTGTTGGCTCTGGGTTAAAGGGAAAAACAAAAAGCCAACCCTTTCTTAGTAGTCCACTGTTAGGTGTAAGAGAAGGAGACTACTATTTGGGGTCAGGATTTCAGGGACTGATGTGCCTTTGAAGCACATGCTTGTGTGATCAGAGCCCACCAGCAGCAGTGTGGCTGAGGCAAGACTCACATTTCACAGCGCTTCTGTTAGAACATGATGGAGGCTTCCTGGGTGATCTGGCTTCTGACTGAAGATTTAGGGGATCCTAGGCCTCCTCTTGAGTCCAGGCTAAGGATGGCAGAGCTGATCTGCAGAGCCCCCTCAACTCACTTCCCAGAGTCTAAGCCCAGCTCAATGTGAGCAGTGACAAACTTTCCCTTCCCGCCACTCTCTGGCTGTTTGTTGCTGCCGATTTCAGCCCCTACCAACTGACTCAAGTTTTTAAAAATAAATAAATAAAAAGCAAGCTATATTTCCTAATACAAAAGTATTTTCATTGTCAAAAATTAGGAAATAGTATACCTGAAAGGATGAAAATAAGAAGCACCCATAATCTCACCAAATATACACGTGGGCGCTTGTGCACGCGCACACACACAGACGGAGGGGAGGCCAGAAGGTGAGAGAAACACAAATGTTACTTGGGATCAGGAACCCTAGGTAGATCACTGCTTTGGATAAATTTCTCCCTATCTCATGGGAAAAATTTCTGCATTTGTAAACTAAGAGAAGCACTATATGGCTTTTCCTAACCAATAGCTGAAAGTCATGTTCCTCTAAGATTTTAAAATCTCTAAAAATTTCAATACGTAGTTCTTAAAAAAAAAAAAAAAAACTGGGAAAAACCACTAGAGTAGTGTTTCAAAATCAAAATAGTTGGTTAAATCAATCCTTCTTCCAGAACCAGGATGCTATTAATAAATTCAATTTTCTAAAAAGTGGGTGTAGGAAAAGGGACATACAAAACTGGTATTTTTGACAGGGCTTTATCATTTTCCTATTAATGCACATGTGCTATGATCAAAAGCATCTCCTTTGCTTTCTTCTGCTTCTGATTTAGGATGTTAGTGCTACGTGATGTGACTTTACCAGTTGCGTAGTCTCTATCCTTACATTTTGAATTCTGTAGAACAAATTCTGCATCTCAATGAGAACAATTCAAGAAAAGCCACAGCCCTTTCTCTGGTTTCTCTCTAGAGAAACACCTATAGTTTCAAATTCAAACAGAACAGATTGTACAGATAACCTTGATGCACTGCCTATGTGTGTCCTTTGAACAATGACTGTAAGTAGATGTAAGTCAATGTCAAAAGGCAGGCTCAGACAGAGGTAAGAAATGGTTTTGTGCAATGGAGAGGCGGCCTTGACATAGTGGAAAGGCCTGGATTTAACACTGAGGTCTGTGAATTCCTAGGTAAGGGGTCTTGGCCTCGTCATTTAACCCCCTTTCTCTGGATTCCATTTGCTGTGAAGAAGGAAATAAAATATTTCCTTGAAAGTGCAGATAAAATAACAGATGAACATAAAAACATAATATATCAAAATTTGTGGATTTAAGTTAAATCAGGAAAAAGTACTAAATAAAAAAGATATAAAATTAATGACTTGTGCTTCTTCAAAATACGATAAAAGATAGGAAAATCTAAAAAAATTAACAAAAGAAAGGAAAACAAGGATGAGCACAAAGCTAATAAAATAGAAAAATGACAAAATAAAGATTATGAGAACCTAAAGTCGATTCTTTAAAAAGACTAATAAGATTGATAAACCTTTAGGTAGACTGATGAAACAAAGAGAATGAAAATGCAAATTAACCGTATTAGTAATAAATGAGAGGATGACATTTAGATCTTCTAGTCATTAAAAGATTAGCAAGGGAATATAACAAACAACTTTTTGACAATAAATGTGTCAATGTAAATGAATACACAAAGCCATGTAACTCACAAAGTGGCAATAATGACATAAGCAGAATTAGAAAATATGATGAGTTCTAAAATGGTTTTAAAAACCACTTTATGTATAATGAAATGCTTGCTATCGAACTGTCATGGAATCCTTGTTGCAAATTGATTGCCTATAAGTGTACTGGTTTATTTCTGGATTCTCAATTATATTCCATTGATCTATGCGTCTATCCGTCTGCCAGCACCACGTTTGATTGTTGTTGCTTTGTTTAAGTTTTGAAATCTGGAAGTGTGAGTCCCATTCTATTCTTTTTCAAATTGTTTTGGCTACTTAAAACCCCTTTCATTTCAGATGAATTTTTTATATGAAATTTTAAATCAGTTTTTATATGCCTATAAAAATGGTTATTGGAATTTTGATAGGGATTACTTTAATCTGTAGATCATTTTGGTAGTATTGACATCTTCACAATATTAAATCATCCTACCTATGAATATGGGTATGTCTTTCCATCTTTCCATTTATTTAAGTCTTGAATTTCTTCACCTCTGTGTGTGTGTGTGTGTGTGTGTGTGTGTGTGTGTAGACTATTTCATATGTACTTGGGAAGAAAGAATATTCTGCTATTGTTGGTAGTATTCACTGACTTTTTATCTATATGTAATCTTGCTTTTCTTTACTAATTTCTCTATGGATTACTATACATCTACCTAACCTCTCACAGTCTACCAAGAGTAATACCATTATTATTTCATAGACAGTGAATAACTTTGGCATCCACAGAGTTTCCTTTATTCCTCTCACCAGTGAATTTTTTGCTCTACTTGTCCTTTTTATTACACTGACATATGTTGAAAATTCCAGAAGACAATGTGACCGTATTTGCTTTAAATAATTACATATATTTTAAAGTACTTAAGAGCAAAAACTCTCTTTTTACTTTTTTCATTTCTCAAATATTTACTATTCCTATTGTTTCTGTATTTGTAAAAATCCAAATTTTCCCCTTCATCTTTTTCCTTTAGCATGAAGAATTTACTTCACTGTTTCTTACAGAGTACTCTGTTGACAATACTTCTCTTAATTTTCTTCATCTGAGAATATCTATCTTTTGCCTTCATTCTGGAGAATGTTTTTGTTGGACACAGAATTCTGTACTGATAGTTCTTTTATTTAAGAACTTTAATGATGTCTTTCATTATCTTCTGGTTTCTGTGATTTCTGTCCATCAAAGACATCATTAAATACAACGAACAGGCAAGCCACATACTGAGAGAAAGTGTTCATAGCACTTATTTCTGAAAATGGACTTCTATCCAGGTTATATACAGAACTTTAACAACTCAATTATATAAATGCAGTTCACATAACAATAAAATTTGGTGAAAAGTCTTGAATACACTCTTTACAAATAAATATTACAAATAACAAATAAGCTCATGAAAAGTGCTCAAGATCATTAGTGAACAGTTAACTACAAATTAAAACCACAATGAGACACCACTTTACCCAGAGCAAAATTGCAAGACCGACACAACAAAATCCTGTATATATTGACAAAGGTATAGAACATAAAAATTCTTGTATTTTGCTGATTTAAGTATAAAGTGGTCTATCTACTTTGAAAAACTGTCAGCTTCTTTTAAAGTTAAGTATGTATCTTCCCGATAACCCTTCTATTTCACTGACAGGTATCTACCTGAGAGAAATAAAAACATATGACCTTATATAAACTGGAGTAAGAGTGTCCATAGTAGCTTTCTAAATAAAAGCCACAAATCCAGAAAAAAAGAAGAAAAAAACACAAATGTTCACCAGCAAGAAAATGATTAAATTATCATATATTGAGAAAATAGAAAATTATTCAGCTATTGACACACAGAATAACTATATTCTCAAAAATAAAATGCTGAGCACTCTTTTGCTCTAATAAAAAGAAAGCTGAATATAATTTATAAGTCTATTTGTAAGAAGTCCTAGATTAGGATGCTCTGGGGGAAACTGAGGAAATGAAGGAAACCTCCATATTGGTATGGGTTACATGGTTGCATTTGCCATGATTGACTGTAACTGTGTATTTTGGATTTGCACCTGTTAATTTAAAAGACACTTCATTTTTTAAAAAAAATTTTTAATAAACATATAATGTATTATTAGCCCTAGGGGTACAGGTCTGTGAATCGCCAGGTTTACACACTTCACAGCACTCACTATAGAACATACCTTCCACAATGTCCATAACCCCACCACCCACGACACTTCATTTTTAAAAGAATGAAGGCATTAAAAAAAAAAGGGGGATCAGAAACCATGCCCCAAAAAAAGGAAGTTTCAAAAGTTGATGAGCTTTAATTTAGCAATATCTGAGATTAATGTGAAAGAAAACATACTCTGAAAATAAGCCTCTCACTTGGAAATCCAAAATATCTACTTCAGGTAGTTACTCCAGATAAGTCATAATGAACTTGGTTCCTTGAGTCATGGTATGCCCAAGTTCCCCTGACAAACTCTAGTCTACGCAGACCTCGTTCTGTTCACAGTGACACTGCAACACCAGCTGGGAGACAGCTTCTAGTTTTGGTTTTGCAGGTACAGAAAAAATAGAGGAGCTACAAGAGAAAGCAGTTAGTGTCCTTCCAAGCTGCTAAGCACACAGGTGCAAATCTTTTCATTTGGTGCTCAGTCAGTGCAGAGTGCAGATATTAAAAAATGTACCCAATTTCTCTAAGAATGAAAAATCTAAAAGCAATAGAATGGTTCACCATTTTAAGTTTACTTTGAAGTTAGGGTCCAAATTGTTTGATATCTATCTATCCATCTAGCTAGGTAGCTAGCTAGCTAGCTATCTACCTACCTATCTACCTACCTACCTACTTACCTATCTACCTAATACAGGGGTACATATTACCTATATGTATTACAATCCTACATGTTCAAAGAGACTAAGGGACAGAATGGATAAATACAATAGAAATATATAGACAGGCTGTTATGTACATTATCTCAATTAAAAGCCTTCCATTCTCTCCCCCCCGACCTATTTCCCAATTTCACCACACTATTTCCTGTCTTTTTCAATATGCCATCTGCCCTAGACACACCATGGAAACGGCTCTCACGAAGGCTACCAATGATGTTCACTTGGCTATATTCAGTGGATACTTTTCCTTCTCCAGTGATGACAACCTCTTTGTTAGACTACCTTAGTGTTTCATAATATGTCCTTTTTCTAATTTCTTTTGGGGTTCATCCACCTGTAACGTAACCCTTAAACTTTGGCAGTGTTCAAGCCCTGGTCCTACACTCTGTGCTCTTCTCATTCCATAATCTCTTCATGAGAAACATCCATCATTTATACCCTGATGCCACTCAAGGTTCTATTTCCTTCTGGATATTTTCTTTTTCCCCAAAGGTCACATATGCATGTCTATCTTCCTTCTTAAATTTCAGTTTGGCTGTCTCACAAATGCCTCATTCTCAATACACTGACAACTGATCTCATCATTTTTGTGCTGTAAATCCCTCAGTTTACTCCTCCTTATCTCAATGTCACATCTCCCTAAGTTATCTGAGACATTTCTCTCTTACTCCACCATTGATAGTCTTTGTAAGTCCCGGGGGGGGCATCACTGCCTCCCAGACTGTTGTGGGTTATATTCTAATTGGTCACCAATCTGTTCTCTACAGAGTGACAAGAGTGATTGTTTTTAAAAGCCAACCAGGTCTTGTCATTACCAATGCCTGAAACATTTCCCCTCCCTTGGTCCCCTATTCCCATTTCCAAGTTAATTTGTTACTGATTTGTACTTTAAAATCCTTCAATACTTAAATGAAATTATAAAAAAAAAAAAAAATCCTTTCCTGACCTGGTTCTTCTTAAAAGCATTTCTTAGAAGACTCCACCCTTTCTTCATGGTCCTTACTTAACACAATTGCCCTGGAATAATTAATTTTGAACTCCCCCCAATTACAATGTCAGTTTAATGAAGGAAATCAACATGTCCGTTTACTTTTCTTTTCTATTTCTATTTTTAGTCGGTACTTTACATACGGTGTGTACCAGTAAATGTTTATTAAGTTACTTTGAGGTTCCCTCCAATTATAATCTTCCTCCATTTTCTGCCCTAGTTCCCTTCACTTAGCCAATCCTTGTCATCTTTTAGGACTCACTCAAACATCGTTCACTCAGAAAGCCTTCCCTGTTGTCCCCAGCCACCCCACCTCTGGGCTCCTTTGGCTCCTTGTATATTTCCATTTTATAAATGTTAATCATACTACCACATAATATTGTTTTTTTCTGAGTACATATATTCCTAAACTGTGAAATCCTTAAGGAGAAGAATTGTGTCATTCATGTATATACACTTGGGGATTGACCATGGTAAGACTCAATAAATGTTTATTCAGTGAATAAGTTAGTGAGTAAACTAGGGTCAAGCTTCACTTTGTAGATAAAGAAATCTACGCTCAGGGAGCGAAGATGATTTTCAGAATATCTCATGTTAGAATCCAACATCTTTTCACTTACCTCATTCTTCTTCTTGGTCCTAGCCAGTGAAATTCTAGGTAATTCCCGAGGCTCCTAGCTCATAGTACTTCCCCTGTTCAACATCTTAGATGGTCACAGGCAAAAAAAAAACCAAACTACCAGATTCAAGTTTTGTCTACTTTCTTTTACCTTTTTCCCCCACTTAGGGTAGAAATTCTAACACTATTTTTAGGATTAAAAGTGGGATGAAAAAGGAGAAGAGCAAAAATAGTCTTGCATAATTTGCTGATGGAATAGCAAGCCCGGCATAATTGAGAACAGCCTGGGTTTTTAACATGCTTCAAATCTCCATGAATCAGGAGGCATTTGCACTTGCATGAGTGAAAATGTCAGGGAACGATTTTGAAAGGCCCCGTTTGAGGGTGAAATGTTTCTGTGTCTGAAATCCATTTTACTGAGCAAACTACAGTAGTCATAAAGGCTAAGAGGTTTTCATTTCCATAATTTTACCTTTTTTTTCAGGAAAAAGTAGAAAAACACAAGTTTATAAATTTGGATCTTCATAGCTCAGCAAGAAATATATTTTAAATAAGAGTTCCGACTACTCTGACAAAGAAAACTGACATCTCGGTGTGAGGTGTCATGAGACACCTTGTCCAGTCTCTTAGCTAGATAATTCCAATACCTTGGAATTATGTCATGTTGCATACCATTTCTAACATTGTAGGAAGCTCATTTTGCTTCCTGGATTTCTGAGAATAGTGAGTTCTTTCCCCAGTGAGTTCTTTAAAAAACGTTTATTGAACATCTTCCATGTGTGAAGGAATTCTTTAGAAACTAGGGACCGAGCAATGAACAAACCATATAGGAATCTTTTCTTTCATGGGGTCAATAGTCTATTAATTAAAGGGAGACTGATCATATACAAACAAGTAATTAATAAGTAAAGAATATTTCGTCTTCATTAGATGAAGAAAGTAAAGCAGGAAATGATGGAAGAAAGCCTCTGACATTGGAGGAAATGGAGTTATATTTTTAAATACAAAGGTCAGAAAAGACTTCACTGAGGTATCATTTGAGCAAAGAGCTGAAGGAAGTGAAATAGTGAAAAGTACCTCTTACGAAATACCTGCTATGCCCAATGGAGGGCACTTTATACAATAACTGGCAGTTGTTTAACAAAATAACTTTTGCAATCTCAAGGTCTTCAGTGTGCCTGGGTGGCTCAATGAGTTAAGTGGGTCCAACTCTTGGTTTCAGCTCAGGTCATGATCTCAGGGTTGTGAGATCAAGCTCCCCTGCCACAACAGTTCCACAATGGGCATGGAACCTTCTTAAGATTCTCTCTCTGCCCCTCCCCCTCAACAGGCATGCATGCTCCCCTCTCTCTTTCAAAAAAAAAAAAGAACAGTAACAGCAAGAAAAACCTCAAGGTCTTGAAAGACACAAAAAGACAAAGGAATTGTTGCCGGTAGGGGGAGACTAAGACATGACAATGAAAGGCAAGCTGGCAAATGGGATGGACCCTGGAACAGAAAATTGGGACTTGGTGGGCAAAGAGGTGAAATCACAAAAGTCTGTTCAGTTACAGTATTATACCAGTATTAATTTCTTAGTTTTGGTTATTCTATCGTGGTCATGTTGGATATTAAGGTGAAGGGAACCTGGGTGAAGGATAGATGGGAGCTCTGTACTTTTTCTGTAACTCTTCTCTAAGTCTTAATTATCTCACAGGAAGAAGGAAAACCAACTGTACATACTATGGGAAGACACCTCTGAGAAGGATTAGCTACGCGGAGGTCTCTAGTTCGAAGAGTCAAGGACACAGTGTGCCTGGATCTGAGTGAGCAATGGGGCAGACAAGAGGGACGTGTAATGGGGGCAGGAGTGTGTAGGGCTCTTCAGGCCAGCTAAAGACTTTAACTTGTACTCTGAGTTTCACAAAAGCTGTTGGAACTTTTTGAGCGCAGAAATGTCACAGTCTGACTGAGATTTTAAGCGAATCATCTGGCTGTTGTGTGGATAAGCTAACGCAAAAAGTTGGGGGAGAAATCATGGTAGCTTGGACCAGGGTATAGGAATGGAGATAAATTAATGAATTGATAGACTATTGATTCTATCTATTGAACTAACAGTAGAGCTAACAGTTCTCTATAAAGTTTAAAATTTGTGATTTTTTTTTTCCCCTTCTTTCTGGCTTGTGATGTTCTTCCATCTTAACTATATGCATTATTTTCAATTTCTCAGTAAAATGGGGGGTGGACTTGATTTAGATGAGCATAGTTTTCTTCTAATTCTAGGAAGTAGGGCTCCAATACTCACAATATATCTTTTTCTTTTATAATGGAGATAATTAATATGAATGATTCATTTACTTTAACATATTAAGAACTTCATGTGTCCCCCTTCCTAGGAAAAGTTTAAGAGGCTACCAGGCAATGATAAATGTATATTTGACAGAGTGAATAACTACTTTTGGACTGACACATCAGAGGGAGAGAGAGATTTGGCCGTGAGGCTTTGCATGAAGCCTCTCCCCCTCCCTCCATCCTACCGTATCTCCATGAGTTTACTCAGTGTGTACCCATGGAGGGCACTGCTAGCTTATTTTTTTTTTTTTTAATATCTGTACCACCCTCAGTATCCTCCACAGTTGCTGAGGGAAGGACACGCCCTTCCCGGAGAGCTCCAGCCATGACTATGTATGGTGGGTAACCAGGTCCTCCAAAGGGTCATATTTATCGGGGGGCTCTCCTTTAGGCTGGCTGAGACTCAGCCAGATGGTCTCACAATATGAGACAGTCCCTGGCTCAATCTTGTTTCTTTTTCAGTTTCCCAAGAATCACATCTACGTTTTAGTCTGGAAGCTAACACACTGTTCCCCCTTTTACCTCTTGCAAGCAATACCCCCGTAAACCTCTTGCATTCCTACCTTTGTTCAGTGTCTTCTTCCCAGAAGATCTAATGCAAATACTGAACTTATTCCAAAAACCAATCCTATCTGCCATCTACCTCATCTGTCTTTTTTTCACGATCTCATATTCAACATATGATATAATTTCTGGCATATACAGATATTCAATAAATGTTTGTTTTACAGCATCCAGAGAACTTGGGTCCCAGTCTAGCTTTCCCCAAGTATTATGTGTGACTCATCACTAGCTGTCTAACCGCTATGATAAGGGGGTGGAAGTAGACCTTTTGAGCATCTTATCAGCCTGAAAACACCACATCCTTAGGGAAGAACTCATCTCTGTACATCCCTACACTCGACTCCTGAGGAGACCAGGCCTAGCCCCTCCGGAAGCTTAATCTGATTTGACAAGAGACTGAACCCACTACAAAGCATATTGAGCTGCCGGCCTCCAGGGAAGAGATGTGGCAAAAGAGGTACTGCTGGCAGCACGAAATGGCACCATTTCACCATGAAATGGTCACCACTGAGTTGGGCAACGGTAAAAGAAAAATCACAGCCAAGTCTTCCAGGGTAGGGATTGGCAGACTTTCTCTGAAAGGGGCTAGTTTGTAAGTATTTTAGGCATTCTGGGCCTCACATGGTTTCAGTTACACATTCTTTGTTAATTTTTACAGTCCTTGCAAAATAAAAATGCATTCTTAAGCTTGAAGACCCTACAAAAACGGATGTGGGTCTAATGTGAACACTGGGCCCTAGTTTGCCAACTCCTTTTCTAGATGGCCATCTTTTCTGTCTACAAAACAACACGGGGAAACACAAAAATGAATGACTACGGTGTCCTCTCTACACTTAATGCAAACTCATGGCTCCACCTGTGCATGTCTCTGAGCTGACAGACCTCTGTCTACAGATAGCTTTTGTTCCCAAGATGACCCGATCTTACTAGTTTCCAGTCTAGCTCCTTAGGAACTTCTCATAAGTACCTTAGAGATTCATCAGGGAGGAATCAGGTAAGAACCAAACCACTTTAACCCACAGCACCCAGAGGGCTGCTCTACGTATTCACTATAGTGGATTTCCATTCCACAGAACCCATTTTCTTTCTTTCTTTCCTTATGTTCTTCCTTCTTACCCTCCTTCCTCCTTCTCCTCCCTCCATCATTCCTTCTTTTTTTCCATAAAGTTTTTGAATTAAGAATTTAAAAAAGAAAAAAAAATAATTAAAAAAAGATTTTTTTTTTCTTGAATTACAAGTGAGATGAAGGAGCAAGTCCCTGAGGCATTAACACTAGAGAAAAAGCAAAAAGTAGGGCAAGTAGGTGGGCTCTGGAATCAGGCCCTCCTGACTTCTGATTTGAACCATGTCCCTTCTGCAGCTGTAATAACTGACTGACTTTCCCCCAGGCTCAGCTTCATCTCCCCTTGGGGATTACTGTTTTTCCCTCACAACCTTTACATGAGGGTTAAAGATTCAATGTTCATTCAAGTGTCTGGCACACACTGGGTGCCTCATCATCCCTTTGATGGCCTGTATGGCCCAGACGAGACACCTCCCAACGCACAACTACAGCACATATGTGTTTTATGTGTAAGCTAAGCTAAGAACACAAGAGGTAGGGCAAAGTGATGTGAAATCCTAAACGCCTCATCATCGACACATATTTTCTCACAATGCCCACAGACCCCATATTCTCATGATTAGAAAAACTTTGTTCTTATATGCTGGATGTCGGAGGGGCAGGAGGACAGGACACTACACTTTGAAGCTCCTCTCTCCTGTTCTGTGATAGATCTACAAAAGATCCCAGATTAAGGCATTTGACCTTCAAAGTCCCTAGGCAAGTGTGAATCACCTAGTGATGTCAGAAACATTGATCTGTGAGAGCCACTGCTCTCTGTGCAGAGTTTTGCCCTTTGCATGACTCAATGGGCCTCGTGTTTTTTTCTCTTCTGATAAAGATGATAAAGTTCCTCATTTTCTGGCTTTAAGTATTTGTCTATTATCCTTCTGTGGAAGGATACACAGGACTCAGCAGTCTTCACTGAATTTGAACACCTGCCTGGATGCTGGGAGACTACAGCCTGTTTGGTACACTATATTAATCACACAGAAATACAAAACAAAAGGGACAGGAGAGCAACAGACTCTTAAAACACAGACAGCAGGCAGCAGGAGAGAGGGGGAGGATACCTGAGGATCAATGGAAGCTTCAGGTTTTTAATTCAGAGAACCTTTCAGTTTAGTAAAAATTATGCTTAGTGCCAGAGGGATGTTGGCCTACATGACCTGGGAAGTTCATAGGACAAGTCTTCTTTCTCATGGCATCCCTTAGAACCCAAGGGATGTTTGGTCACTAGATATGGATAGTGGAAGGATTCTCTGCCTTCTGATTTCACTTTTATCCACACACCTTCTGAGAAGTGGTAAATGAGCCAGTGTCCCTAACTAAAGAAACTGTTCTCTGGCCACTAGTGTGGCACCATTTCTTAGAGCATCCCAATGACTGACAGAGGATCACTTGACTGAAGGAAACAATATGAGTTCTCTGATTACCTCCTCCACTCTTAGTGGGGAAGTGAAGAGATGACCTGGAGTGGAAAGCTCAGAAGCAGAGACTGAGTCCATGGAGAATGGACTTTTGGCGAACAGTCAGGGTCAGGCCCAAGTCACTCTTACTTCTTTTTGTCTTACATTAACAGATGACCCTAATTCACCACAACATATTTGATACCCCAGAAATACTTATCAGGTTCATTTTTACATACCTACAAATATAGGAAAGGGGATCAGTATTTAAATGACTTACCAATGGTGAGAGCTGAATCTAAGGTGTCTTCAGTTTGAGCTCAAGGTAACTAGAATTCTATGAGTTCCTTGAACACTGTGAATGATTGACATTTAGCTGCACAGTGAATGGTGAGCTGCACAGTGAATGGGGAGCACAGTGATGGTTGGAGTTGTTCCTCCAACAAGACTCCTTTCCATCCCTTCAACTGTAATTTTATGAGGATAATAAGAGATAATTTATGTCAAGATCTTAACCCAGGGCTGCATTCAAGGAGGTACTTAAAAATTAATCATTATTGGGCATCTGGGTGGCTCAGTCCATTAAGCATCTGTCTTTGACTCAGGTCATGATCCCAGGGTCCTGGAATTGGATTCCCTCATTGGATTCCCTGCTCAAGTGAGAGTCTGCTTCTTTCTCTGCCCCTCCCCTGGTCATGCTTTCTCTCTCTATCTCTCTGGCAAAAATAAACAACTAAAATCTTTTAAAAATTAGTCATTATTACTTTATTTTTCTCACATTTTTTCATTGCTGTAAGTTTTCGGTTACCCATAATAGCTACCAAATAAAAGCACCACCCATATGAAGAGTCAAGATGACTACCCCCAAAATAATCTAGAATGTCATGAGAAGTGAGTTTGACAAGATTAAACACATTTTTATTTAAGATGTTTCTCTTAATGTTAGTATTTTGGTGCCATTTAGGTATGAGCATAACTGTTACACAAAAAATAAAATAAAATTGCAGAATGCCAAAGTTTCATAACTTTATAAATGTACATTTCATGGGATGAATATTCTGACAAATTTCAGTGGAAAAGTATGGGTAGTGTTTGTTGTTTAAAGACACCCCTCATTTTAGGCAAGGAAGAGCTACTGGAATCAGACAAGTCACCAGCAGCCATAAGGAGTTTAGCAACTTCTTGCTGACCACTGCAACATTTCTGTGGTTCTTATTTACCATTAAAGTGTTATTCTAAGTATATTTTCCTATCCATTTCTTTGTGTTTAATTTTTAATTTGGACCATTAAACCCCTGGGGCAGAGGGTGAATCTTAAATACTGCCTTTTACACACCCTGTCCCATCTTTTCATGGTTAATTTCTCATTGCTGCCTGGGGCTCATTTGTGCTTTATCTAGAATTAGCCATTAAAATGGCATGGACTTTCGTGGTACTAATACCAAGCATATTTTATTCTGGTGTAGCTGTCCCTTCATAGAATTCTGATAGACAGTTGAACTTTTTAGTGCTTCCTACAAAATGGGTTGTGTTTGCCTTTGTAGCCCTCTTGTACAGCCTCTTAGCAATATGTCAATTCTGCCTCTCTTGATATTCCTGACCTGTACTGTCTCATGCTAAATTGATGACCAGCACATTTACTTTGACAATTGGAGTGAAACAAAGTCAAGAGACCCAAATCCATGTGCATGGCTGAGCCAAAACTAACAAATTTTAATTTGTCTTGTTTATCTGCTTGTCACCTAGAGTTCTAGGTTGTATTTCTGAAGGAAGACCTTTCTTTTTTTTTTTTTTTTTTTTTAAAGATTTTATTTATTTATTTGACAGAGAGAGATCACAAGTAGACAGGCAGGCAGAGAGAGAGAGGGAAGCAGGCTCCCCACTGAGCAGAGAGCCCGATGTGGGACTCGATCCCAGGACCCCGAGATCATGACCTGAGCCGAAGGCAGCGGCTTAACCCACTGAGCCACCCAGGCGCCCCGGAAGACCTTTCTTATAAGAAAGTTTAAAAATAAAGCCTACAAGCCATTGAAATATCTTCTACTTAACCAAATTTAGAACAAAACAAAAAACTAAACTTACATTAATATTACCTGTTTAGAACTATAATAGTATTTCACATGTACAAAAAAACCAAACAACTATTTATTATCTAAATAAATGGCAACCAGGGGCCCCTGGGTGGCTCAGTGGGTTAAAGCCTCTGCCTTCGGCTCAGGTCATGATCCCAGGGTCTTGGGATCGAGCCCCGCATCGGGCTCTCTGCTCAGTGGGGGAGCCTGCTTCCTCCTCTCTCTCTCTCTACCTGTTTCTCTGCCTACTTGTGATCTCTGTCTGTCAAATAAATAAATAAAATCTTAAAAAAAAAATAAATGGCAACCAGTTTCCAAATGAAAATTTTTTTCCCTTTACTTCTTATCACCCCAATGAACAACTGCAATCCTACTACCAACAAGACTTACTGGATCTGGCTATAAAACACACTGTATCATTAGTACACTTCTCTTTGTATCTATTGTTACCATCTTATGTAAACCCTATTGTCCGTTACCTAGAACAATGCAATAATCTCTAAAATTTCTCCCTGCTTCCTCTCTTGCCCCTAAGACTAACTTTCTATATAGCAGCCAAGATGATAGCCTAAAAATGTAATTCATACTATTATCTTCCCTTGCTTAAAATATTCCAGTGGGTCCTGTTATAATTTGAACAGAATTCAACATTAATATGTGAACTACAAGGATCTCCTTGATTTGGACTCTGCCTACATCTTTAATGTCTTCTCTAACACTTTCTTGTTTTCTATGCTTCAACCACTCTGACCTTCCCATTGTCATCGAGCCCACTTGCTCAACTTAGACCTCAAGTCAAATGAGAAATAGACAAGACTGCTTAACTGATCCTCTAACTGAAACCCACTGTTCTCCTTTCTCTCTTTTTCTTTCTTTCTTTTCTTTTTTTCTTTTTTTAAGATTTTATTTACTGGGGATGGGTGGCTCAGTTGGCTAAGCAAATGCCTTTGATCTCAGGTCATGATCAAGACCCACATCAGGCTCCCTGCTTAGCAGGGAGCCTGCTTCTCCCTCTACCTCTGCCTGCTACTCCTCCAGCTTGTGCACTTTCTCTCTCTCTCCCTCTCTGTCAAATAAAATAAATTTTAAAAAAAACCTTTAAAAATATTTTATTTGTTGAAGAGAGAGGCAAGATGGTGGAGAAGTAGTGGACTGAAATGACATCAGGTCGCAGGAGTTCAGCTAGATAGTTATCAACCATTCTGAACATCTACAAACTCAACAGGATATTGAAGAGAAGAACAGCAGCAATTCTAGAAACAGAAAATCAACCACATTCTGGAAGCTAGGACATGCGGAGAAGTGAATCCAACGTGACAGGAAGATAGGCCAAGGGGGTAGGGGCTGGCTCCTGGCAAGCTGCAGAGGAACGGAGCACAAAATTTGAACTTTTAGAAGTCTGCTCCACTGAGGGACATGGCTCCAGAGGCTAAGTGGAGGGTGGAGCCCTCGCAGAGGTAATGTGGTCTTGGGACCCGCAGGGTCACTGAAAGACCGGGGGAGCCTGAGTGTGGCAGAGCTCGGAGGTATCAGAGCATAGAAGCCGGCGACAGAGACAGAGCCAAGGAGTGAGCTCTCAGCTCAGGGTTACCTTAAACTGTGATCCGTGGCACAGTTGGGCCACTGCTCTTTGAGCAAGGACCCCACAAGTGGCAGATCCGGGGAGACTCAACATCCTCCTCAGGAGACAAGAATCTGCTGGGTTTAGAGACTCCAAATGGGGGCATGCGTTAGTGACAGAAATGCTTGGTCACAGGCCAGGTGAGCTTGGAGCACAGCCGGAGACTAGGGAGATGGGAAGGGTTGAACACTTTTCTCCGAGGGCGCACTGAGGAGTGGGGCCCCGAGCTCTAAGCTCCTCAGGGATGGAGACTGGGAGGCCGCCATTTTCATTCCCATCCTCCAAAGTGGTACGGAGAGCGTTCAGGGAACAAGCTCCCAAGAGTGAACCCGAGCAGAATACTTAGCCTGACCCCTGGCAAGGGTGGTACAATTCTGCCTTGGGCAAAGACATTTGAGAATCACTACAACAGGCCCCTCCCCCAGAAGATCAGCAAGAACATCCAGCCAAGACCAAGCTCACTGATCAAGGAAAACAGCAGAACTCTAGAGATAGGGGAAAGCAATGCATGGAATTCATGGCTTTCTCCCCATGATCCTTTAGTCTTGCAAAGTTAAATTAAATTTTTAAATTTTTTATTCTTATTCTAATTTTTTAAACATTTCCTCTTCCCTCTTTTAATGTTTTCTAATTAGTTTATCTTAACAATACCTTTCCAAAAAAACTTTTTAAAACCTTCATTATTATAGTCATATTTTATCCTTCATTGTATTTAACCTTCTTTTTTGTACACATATAGGATTTATTTTCTAAAAATCTTGGGATACAATTTCTTCTAATAGATCAAAATATACTTTAAATCTAGCACAGGGGTTTCTTCTAGTCTCCAGCCTGAGCACATTCTCTCCCCACCCCTTTTTTTTCTTCTTTCTTTTTCCAACCAACTTATCAATTCTTTTTTAGAATTGTTTTTTAAATTTTCATCTTTACAGTCATATTCCATCCCTTCATCCCCCCTGTGTTTACCCTTATTTTTCTATATATATAAGTTTTTCTTTTTTTAAAATTTTGGAGGTAGTTTCTTCTAGGAGACCGAAATACACCCCAAATCAAGTGGGTGGCTCTGTTCTATTCACCAATCTAATTATTGAATTAATCTATTCACCAATCTAATTTATATATGTATATATGTATTTTTTTTTATTTTGAATTTCTTTTTACTCCCTTTCTTCTCCCCCTGGTTTGGGGTCTTTTCTGATTTGGTTGGCATACATTTTTCTGGGGTCTTTGCCACCCTTTTAGTATCGTATTCTTTCATTCAAATATTCTTATCTGGATAAAATGACAAGGTGGAAAAACTCACCCACAAAAAAAAAAAAAAAAAAAAAAAAAAAAGAACAACAGGCAGTACCAATGGCTAGGGACCTAATCAATACAGACATTGGTAATATGTCAGATCTAGAGTTCAGAATGACAATTCTCAAGGTGCTAGCTGGGCTTAAAAAGGCATGGAGGATATATGAGAAACACTGTCTGGAGAAATAAAATTCATTTCTGGAGACATAAAAGAACTAAAATCTAACCAAGCTGAAATTAAAAAAAAAAAAAGAATTAATGGGGTATAATCAAGAATGGAGGCTCTTACTGCTAGGAAAAAGTGAGGCAGAACAGAAAATTAGTGATATAGAAGACCAAATGATGGGGAATAAAGAAGCTGAGCAAAAGACAGACAAACAACTATGGGACCACGTGGAAAGAATTCAAGAGATAAGTGAAACCATAAGACAAAACAATATTAGAATAAGTGGAATTCCAGAAGAAGAAGAAAGAGAAGGGCAGGAGGTATTTTGGAGCAAATCATTATAGAGAATTTCCCTAATATGACAAAGGGAACAAGCGTCAAAATCCAGGAGGCTGGGGCGCCTGGGAGGCTCAGTGGGTTAAAGCCTCTGCTTTCAGCTCAGGTCATGATCCCAGGGTCCTGGGATCAAGCCCCAGATTGGGCTCTCTGTTCAGCAGGAGGCCTGCTTCTCTTCCTCTCTCTCTGCCTGCCTCTCTGCCTACTTGTGATCTCTGTCTGTCAAATAAATAAATAAAATCTTAAAAAAAAATCCAGGAGGCACAGAGAACCCCCACAAAATCCATAAGAATAGGTCCATACCCCATCATCTAATAGTAAAACTTACTAGTCTTAGGGGGCGCCTGGGTGGCTCAGTGGGTTAAGCCTCTGCCTTCGGCTCAGGACATGATCTCAGCGTCCTGGGATCGAGCCCCACATCGGGCTCTCTGCTCAGCAGGGAGCCTGCTTCCTCCTCTCTCTCTCTCTGCCTGCCTCTCTGCCTACTTGTGATCTCTGTCTGTCAAATAAATAAATAAAATATTTAAAAAAAAAACAAAACTTACTAGTCTTAGAGATAAAGAGAAAATACGGAAAGCAGCTCGGGACAAGAGCCAGGTGGTGCGTATTAAGGAGGGCACGTATTCACACATCGCATGGAGCACTGGGTGTGGTGCAAAAACAATGAATTCTGTTATGCTGAAAAGAAATTTAAAAAAAACCAATATTACCATATATCATAAATGATTTTTTAAAAAGTCTGTAACATAGACAATAGTAGAAATATTAGATTGGCAGGAGACTTATCCAAAGAGACCTGGCAAGTCAGAAAGAACTGGCATAATATATTCAGAGCACTAAATGAGAAAAACATGCAGCCAAGAATACTATATCTAGCTAGGCTATCATCGAAAATAGAATGAGAGATATAAAGTTTCCAGGACAAACAAAAATTAAAAGAATTTGCAAACGCCAAACCAGCCCTACAGGAAATATTGAAAGAGGTCCTCTAAGCAAAGAGAGAGCCTAAAAGTAGTAGACCAGAAAGGAACAGAGACAACATATAGTAAGAGTCACCTTATGGGCAATACAATAGCACTAAATTCATATCTTTCAAGTTACCCTGAATATAAATGGGCTAAATGCCCCCAATAAAAAGATACAGGGTATTAGAATGGATAAAAAAACAAAACCCATCAATATGCTGTCTGCAAGAAACTCCTTTTAGATTTGAAGACACCTCCAGATTTAAAGTGAGGGGGTGGAAAATAATATACCACGCTAACGGACGTCAAAAGAAAGCTGGGGTGGCTATCCTTATACAGATCAATTAGATTTTAAGCCAAAGACTATAATAAGAGATGAGGAAGGACATTATATCATACTCAAAGGGTCTGTCCAACAAGAAGATCTAACAATTTTAAATAACTACGCCCCTAACATGGGAGCAGCCAACTGTATAAACCAATTAATAACAAAATCAAAGAAACACATTGACAATAATACAATAATAGTAGGGGACTTTAACAGCCCCCCCTCACTGAAATGGACAGGTCATCCAAGCAAAAGATCAACAAGGAAATAAAGGCCTTAAATGACACACTTGACCAGAGGGACATCACAGACAAATCAACCCATGTGATACAATACATTAATTAAAGAAAGAACAAGAACCATATGATACTCTCAATAGATGCTGAAAAAGCATTTGACAAAGTACAGCATCCTTTCTTGAACAAAACACTTCAAAGTGTAGGGATAGAGGGTACATTCCTCGATATCATCAAAGACATCTATGAAAAACCCACAGCAAATATCATTCTCAATGGGGAAAAACTGAAAGCTTTTCCACTAAGATCAGGAACACAGCAGCGATGTC
Organism: Meles meles; assembly: GCF_922984935.1. Lineage (NCBI taxonomy): Eukaryota > Metazoa > Chordata > Mammalia > Carnivora > Mustelidae > Meles > Meles meles. The sequence continues at coordinate 101,314,564 of NC_060068.1, forward strand.
CACTATTACCACAGCTATTCAACATAGTACTAGAAGTCCTAGCCTCAGCAATCAGAGAACAAAAAGAAATTAAAAGCATCCAAATTGGCAAAGAAGAGGTCAAGCTATCACTCTTTGTAGGTGATATGATATTTTATGTGGAAAACCCAAAAGACTCCACTCCAAAACTGCTAGAACTTGTACAGGAATTCAGTAAAGTGTCAGGATATAAAATCAATGTGCAGAAATCAGTTGCATTTCTATACATCAACAAGACAGAAGAGAAATTAAAGAGTTAATCCCATTTGCAATTGCACCTAAAACAATAAGATACCTAGGAATAACCCTAACCCAAGAGGCAAAGAATCTGTACTCAGAAAACTATAAAGTACTCATGAAAGAAAGTGAGGAAGACACAAAAAAATGGAAAAATATTCCATGCTCATGGATTGGAAGAACAGATATTGTGAAAATGTCTATGCTACCTAAAGCAATCTCCATGTTTAATGCAATCCCTAACAAAATACCATCAATTGTTTTCAAAGAAATGGAACAAATAATCCTAAAATTCATATGGAACCAGAAAAGACTGTGAATAGCCAAAGGAATGTTGAAAAAGAAAGCCAAAGTTGGTGGCATCACAATTCCAGACTTCAAGCTCTATTACAAAGCTGTCATCATCAAGACAGTATGGTACTGGCACAAAAACAGACACATAGATCAAGGGAACAGAATAGGGAGGCCAGAAATAGACACCCAACTATATGGTCAGCTAATGTTCGACAAAGCAGGGAAGAATGCCCAATGGAAAAGACAGTCTCTTCAACAAAGGGTGTTGAGAAAATTGGACATCCACATGCAGAAGAATGAAACTGGACCATTTCCTTACACCGCACACAAAAATAGACTCAAATGGATGAAAGACCTCAATGTGAGCCAGGAATCCATCAAAATCCTTGAGAAGAACACAGGCAGGAACCTCTTCGACCTCAACTGCAGCAACTTCGTCCTAGAAACATTGACAAATGCAAGGGAAACAAGGACAAAAATGAACTATTGGGAAGCCATCAAAATAAGAAGCTTTTGCACAACAAAGGAAACAGTCAACAAAACCAAAAGACAAATGACAAAATGGGAGAAGATATTTGCAAATGACATATCAGATAAAGGGCTAGTATCCAAAATATATAATGAACTTATCAAACTCAACACCCAATGAGCAAATAATCCAATCAAGAAATGGACAGAGCAGGGGAGGAGTCAAGATGGCGGAGAAGTAGCAGGCTGAGACTACATGAGGTAGCAGGAGATCAGCCAGATAGCTTATCTAAACATTGCAAACACCTAGAAATCCAAGAGGAGATCAAAGAGAAGAAGAACAGCAATTCTAGAAACAGAAAATCAACCACTTTCTGAAAGGTAGGATTGGCGGAGAAGTGAATCCAAAACGACGGGAAGATAGACTGCGGGGGAGGGGCCGGCTCCCGGCAAGCGGCGGAGCAATGGAGCACAAAATCAGGACTTTTAAAAGTCTGTTCCACTGAGGGACTTTGCTCCAGAGGCTAAACTGGGGTGAAGCCCGCGCGGGGTCAGCGTGGCCCCAGGTCCCGCAGCATCACAGAAGGATCAGGGGTGTCAGAGTGTCACAGAGCTCGCAGGTATGAGAACAGAGAAGGCGGATACAGAGACACAACTGAGGACTGAGCTCTCAGCTTGGGATTACCTTGAACCGGTCAAAGGCTTGTTGGGCTCGGAGCGTGGCTGGAGGCTGGGGATACGGGAGTGATTGGGTGCTGTGCTCTGGGGACGTACTGAGGAGTGGGGCCCGGGGCTCTCGGCTCCTCCGGGCTGGAGACTGGGAGGCCGCCATTTTCATTCCCATCCTCTGGAACTCTACGGAAAGTGTTCAGGGAACAAAAGCTCCAGAAAGCGAACCCGAGCCAATTACTTAGTCCGGCCCCCAGTAAGGGCAGTGCAATTCCGCCTCGGGCAAAGACACTTGAGAGTCACTACAACAGGCCCCTCCCCCAGAAGATCAACAAAAAATCCAACCACCACGACGTTCATGTACCAAGGAAAGCAGTTTCAATACCTAAGACAGCAGCGGAATTACAGAGGAGGAGAAAGCAAAGCACAGAACTCATGGCTTTCTCCCCATGATTCTTTAGTCTTTTGGTTAATTTAATTTTTTTTTCCATTTTTTTTCTTATTTCTTCTTCTCCTAAATTTTTTAAAACTTTTACCCTTTTCTTTTTTAACGTTTTTTAACTAGTTTATCTAATATATATATTTTTTCTTTCTTTTTTATATTTTTCTTTATTTGTTTTCTTTTTTAAATTTTTTTCTTTTTTTTCTGAACCTATTTTTATCCCCTTTCTCCCCCCACGATTTGGGGTCTCTCCTGATTTGGTTAAAGCACATTTTCCTGGGGTCTTTGCCACCCTTTTAGTATTTCACTTACTCCTTCATGTACTCTTATCTGGACAAAATGACAAGGAGGAAAAAATCACCACAAACAAAAGAACAAGATGCAGTACCGAAGGCTAGGGACCTAATCAATACAGACATTGGTAATACGTCAGATCTAGAGTTCAGAATGACAATTCTGAAGGTTCTAGCCGGGCTCGAGAAAGGCATGGAAGATATTAGAGAAACCCTCTCTGGAGATATTAAAGCCCTTTCTGGAGAAATAAAAGAACTAAAATCTAACCAAGTTGAAATCAAAAAAGCTATTAATGAGGTGCAATCAAAAATGGAGGCTCTCACTGCTAGGATCAATGAGGCAGAAGAAAGAATTAGTGATATAGAAGACCAAATGACAAAATAAAGAAGCCAAGCAAAAGAGGGACAAACAGCTACTGGACCACGAGGGGAGAATTCAAGAGAAAAGTGACACCATCAGACGTAACAACATTAGAATAATTGGGATTCCAGAAGAAGAAGAAAAAGAGAGGGGAGCAGAAGGTATATTGGAGAGAATTATTGGAGAGAATTTCCCTAATATGGCAAAGGGAACAAGCATCAAAATCAAGGAGGTGCAGAGAACTCCCCTCAAAATCAACAAGAATAGGTCCACACCCTGTCACCTAATAGTAAAATTTACAAGTCTTAGTGACAAAGAGAAAATCCTAAAAACAGCCTAGGAAAAGAAGTCTGTAACATACAATGTTAAAAATATTAGATTGGCAGCAGACTTATCCACAGAGACCTGGCAGGCCAGAAAGACCTGGCATGATATATTCAGAGCACTAAATGAGAAAAACATGCAGCCAAGAATACTCTATCCAGCTAGGCTATCATTGAAAATAGAAGGAGAGATAAAAAGCTTCCAGGACAAACAAAAACTGAAAGAATTTGCAAACACCAAACCAGCTCTCCAGGAAATATTGAAGGGGTCCTCTAAGCAAAGAGAGAGCCTAAAAGTAGTAGATCTGAAAGGTACAGAGACAATATACAGTAACAGTCACCTTATAGGCTAATAATGGCACTAAATTCATATCTGTCAATAGTTACCCTGAATGTTAATGGGCTAAATGTCCCAATCAAAAGACACAGGGTATCAGAATGGATAAAAAAACAAAACCCGAGGGGAGTCAAGATGGCGGGGAAGTAGGAGGAGGCACCGTTTCAACCTATACCCTAAAGTGAGCTGATTACCTACCAAAGAACTCCGACCACCCATGAAATCAGCCTGAGATCGGAATTATACACGTCTGGATCTCTACAGGAGCAGAAGACACCAGTGGCAGGTAAAGCAGACTGGGAGCGTCAGACTGATATCTGAAGATAAACAAAAGGGGGAGGGAGCCACCAGAGGTGACTGATTGGAAAGTAATACCCCAACACAAGAGTGCTCTGCGTCTGGGGATCAGCATTAACTTGGAGTCTGGTTGAAAGCAGTCAAAAAACAAAGAGCAAAGGATCACGGGGGGTAATAGTGGGAACCTGGGCGGTTAGGGTCATGGACCTAAGTCCCCAGACCCAGGACAGCCTCCCCTGGCACTGAGCCAGAGAGAGTGCAGCGGATAAATCAGGTCTCCGTCCCTGAGCTGCCAGTGCCCCTGAACGCCAGCGCGCCCGAGAATGCCCGAGAACGAGTGGGGTCTGTCTCCCGTGAGGGGCTGGGAACCTGGCCAGACGGCAATCCTGAAACGCGCGCGTCCCACACCCTCCCTTGGGATAGGTGCTCATAGGCACTAGCCTGGAGCTCTGGCATCTGGAAAAATCAGACATTCACAGCCCGGGACAGTGGGAAAATCTCAGTGTGCGATCTCTGCTCGGAACCTCTCTGGCGGTCTGGAGCTGCCTAGACAGCCACCGCTGCCCTGGTTTTGGGTACAACGAGGAGCTCCTGCATCCCCAGGGACAGTGACTCAGAACCGACTCTGCCAGCAGCTTTTGCAAAACATTCTGAGGCTTCTCTCTGAGAAGGAGGTCGGGGTGCAGTTTGCTATCCTCTAAACCTCCAAAAACCATCAAAAGCTGTCAAGGCGAGAGAAAGCAGATGAAAGAACATAAAAACCCCCAGAGAACAAAAGGCTGAAAAAAACAGTTTCCTCAGGGCTCACCCCCTTGAGGGGAGTGGGAGGACCTAACTCAGGGAACATCATTGTCTGAAAACCCACGTGGCAGGCCCCTCCCCCAGAAAACCAACCAGGAAGGAAGAAAAAAAAAAAAAAAAAGACTACAAGAGAACAACCACCACTACTTCATAAATACAACTTTTATTTTTAACTCTTTACCAATATTCTGGTTCTTTTTTTTATACATACAGATAATTTTTTAACCTATTTACCACCACACTGAGATGTCCAGTACATCAAATTCTTTAATAACCTTCTAACCTGAACTTTTTGATACATACACCCGTGTTTTTCTTTTGCTTTTCTATTTTTTTAATTCTTTTTTAATTTTAACTTAGTTTAGTCTAGTTTATTCTTTTTTAATTTTTATTTTCTACTATATATAGGGAGTTAAACTTCAAGATAATCCCTTTTCCCCAATCAATGCTACCCCTATAGGCAAACCAGTTTCTAATCCCCCTGTAACTTAGGAAAGTTGAGTCCCTTAACAAAAACATCAAGATACCTTCAGGAAGAATCAAAATAACCTTCCTCACCCACACTGAGAATTTATAACCACTCTTCCAGTTTTTCCTTCTGTCAGTGTTTTTGTAAATTTCTGTTTGTCCTGATAATATATAAATCTTATACTTGGGGTTCTTTCTGATGAGGTTCTTCCCTTTTTTTTTTTTATGGTTATATATATATTTTTCTCTTGCCATATACTTTTATCAGTCTTTTTGTTTGTCTGTTTTTGTTTGTATACTTCACAAATCTTACCTTGTGGCCCATTTGGGCTGAGCCTTCTCTTTTATCTTCCCTTTTTTTCCTATCTCTCTCTCTCTTTTTTTTTTTCCTTTTTTCTTTCCCTTTTTTTTCTTTCTTCTTCTCTATTTCTTTTTCTTTTCTTTTTTCTCTCATTTGGGTGGGGAATCTGTGGAAAGAACCAAAATGCCCTTCAACGGATGAATTAATAAGGAAGATGTGGTACATATACACGATGGAGTATTATGCCTCCATCAGAAAGGATGAATACCCAACTTTTGTAGCAACATGGATGGGACTGGAAGAGATTATGCTGAGTGCAATAAGTCAAGCAGAGAGAGTCAAGTATCATACGGTCTCACTTATTTGTGGAGCATAAGAAATAACATGGAGGACATGGGGAGATGGAGAGGAGAGGGAGTTGAGGGAAACTGAAAGGGGAGATGAACCATGAGAGACTATGGACTCTGAAAAACAACCAGAGGGTTTTGAAGGGTCGGGGAGGTGGGAGGTTGAGGAACCAGGTGGTGGGTAATAGGAAGGGAACGTACTGCATGGAGCACTGGGTGTGATGCCAAAACAATGAACACTGTTATGCTGTAAATAAACAAACAAACAAAAAAACCGCCATCTATATGTCACCTACAAGAAACTCATTTTAGACGCAAAGACACCTCCAGATTTAAAGTGAGGGGGTGGAAAACAATGTACCATGCTAACGGGCATCAGAAGAAAGCTGGGGTGGCAATCCTTATATCAAATCAATTAGATTTTAAGCCAAAGACTATTATAAGAGATGAGGAAGGACACTATATCCTACTCAAAGGGTCTGTCCAACAAGAAGATCTAACAATTTTAAATATCTATGCCCCTAACGTGGGAGCAGCCAACTATATAAAGCAATTAATAGCAAAATTAAAGAAACACATCAATAATAATACAATAATAGTAGGGGACCTCAACACTCCCCTCACAGAATTGGACAGATCATCGAAGCAAAAGATCAAAAGGAAATAAAGGCCTTAAATGACACACTGGACCAGATGGACATCACAGATATATTCAGAACTTTTCATCCCAAAGCAACAGAATACACATTCTTCTCTAATGCACATGAAACATTCTCCAGAATAGATCACATCCTTAGTCACAAATCAGGTCTCAACCGGTATCAAAAAATTAGGATCATTCCCTGCATATTTTCAGACCACAATGCTCTGAAGCTAGAACTCAATCACAAGAGGAAATTTGGAAAGAACCCAAATACATGGAGACTAAACAACATCCTTCTAAAGAATAAATGGGTCAACCAGGAAATTAAAGAAGAATTGAAAAAATTCATTGAAACAAATTATGATAAAAACACAACGGTTCAAAATCTGTGGGACGCAGCAAAGGCAGTCCTGAGAGGAAAATATATAGCGGTACAAGCCTTTCTCAAGAAACAAGAAAGGTCTCAAGTACACAACCTAACCCTACACCTAAAGGATCTGGAGAAAGAACAAGAAAGAAACCCTAAACCCAGCAGGAGAAGAGAAATCATAAAGATCAGAGCAGAAATCAATGAAATAGAAACCAAAAAAAAAAAAAAAACAATAGAAAAAAATCAATGAAACTGGAAGCTGTTTCTCTGAAAGAATTAATAAGATTGATAAACCCCTGGCCAGACTCATCAAACAGAAAAGAGAAAGGACCCAAATAAATAAAATCATGAATGAAAGAGGAGAGATCACAACTAACACCAAAGAAATACAGACAATTATAAGAACATACTATGAGCAACTCTGTGCCAACAAATTTGACAATCTGGAAGAAATGGATGCATTCCTAGAGACATATAAACTACCACAACTGAATCAGGAAGAAATAGAAAACCTGAACAGGCCCATAACCAGTAAGGAGATTGAAACAGTCATCAAAAATCTCCAAACAGGGGCACCTGGGTGGCTCAGCGGGTTAAAGCCTCTGCCTTCAGCTCAGGTCATGATCCCAGGGTCCTGGGATCGAGCCCCACATCGGGCTCTCTGCTGAGCTGGGAGCCTGCTTCCTCCTCTCTCTCTCTCTCCGCCTGCCACTCTGCCTACTTGTAATCTCTATCTGTCAAATAAATAAATCTTTAAAAAAAAAAAAAAGAAAAGAAAAAAATCTCCAAACAAACAAAAGCCCAGGGCCAGATGGCTTCCCAGGGGAATTCTACCAAACATTTAAAAAGAACTAATTCCTATTCTCCTGAAACTGTTCCAAAAAATAGAAAGGGAAGGAAAACTTCCAAACTCATTTTATGAGGCCAGCATCACCTTGATCCCAAAACCAGACAAGGATCCCACCAAAAAAGAGAACTACAAACCAATATCCTTGATGAACACAGATACAAAAATTCTCATCAAAATACTAGCCAACAGGATTCAACAGTACATTAAAAGGATTATTCACCATGACCAAGTGGGATTTATTCCAGGGCTGCAAGGTTGGTTCAACATCCGCAAATCAATCAATGTGATACAACACATTAATAAGAGAAAGAACAAGAACCATATGATACTCTCAGTAGATGCTGAAAAAGCATTTGACAAAGTACAGCATCCCTCCTGATCAAAACTCTTCAAAGTGTAGGGATAGAGGGCACATACCTCAATATTATCAAAGCCATCTATGAAAAACCCACCGCAAATATCATTCTCAATGGAGAAAAACTGAAAGCTTTTCCACTAAGGTCAGGAACATGGCAGGGATGTCCATTATCACCACTGCTATTCAACATAGTATTAGAAGTCCTACCCTCAGCAATCAGACAACAAAAGGAAATTAAAGGCATCCAAAGTGGCAAAGAAGTCAAACTATCACGCTTCACAGATGATATGATACTATATGTGGAAAACCCAAAAGACTCCACTCCAAAACTGCTAGAACTTGTACAGGAATTCAGTAAAGTGTCAGGATATAAAATCAATGCACAGAAATCAGTTGCATTTCTGTACACCAACAACAAGACAGAAGAAAGAGAAATTAAGGAGTCAATCCCATTTACAATTGCACCCAAAACTATAAGATACCTAGGAATAAACCTAACCAAAGAGGCTAAGAATCTATATGCAGAAAACTACAAAGTACCCATGAAATAAATTGAGGAAGACACAAAGAAATGGAAAAATGTCCCATGCTCCTGGATTGGAAGAATAAATATTGTGAAAATGTCTATGCTATCTAAAGCAATCTACACATTTAATGCAATCCCTATCAAAATACCATCCATTTTTTTCAAAGAAATGGAACAAATAATCCTAAAATTTATATGGAACCAGAAAAGACCTCGAATAGCCAAAGGAATATTGAAAAAGAAAGCCAAAGTTGGTGGCATCACAATTCTGGACTTCAAGCTCTATTACAAAGCTGTCGTCATCAAGACAGCATGGTACTGGCACAAAAACAGACACATCGATCAATGAAACAGAATAGAGAGCCCAGAAATAGACCCTCAATTCTATGGTCAACTCATCTTCGACAAAGCAGGAAAGAATGTCCAGTGGAAAAAAGACAGCCTCTTCAATAAATGGTGCTGGGAAAATTGGACAGCCACATGCAGAAAAATGAAATTGGACCACTTCCTTACACCACACACGAAAATAGACTCAAAATGGATGAAGGACCTCAATGTGAGAAAGGAATCCATCAAAATCCTTGAGGAGAACGCAGGCAGCAACCTCTTCGACCTCAGCCACAGCAACATCTTCCTAGTAACATCAGCAAAGGCAAGGGAAGCAAGGGCAAAAATGAACTATCGGGATTTCATCAAGATCAAAACTTTTGCACAGCAAAGGAAACAGTCAACAAAACCAAAAGACAACTGACAGAATGGTAGAAGATATTTGCAAATGACATATCAGATAAAGGGCTAGTGTCCAAAATCTATGGGGAACTTAGCAAATTCAACACCCAAAGAACAAACAATCCAATCAAGAAATGGGCAGAGGACATGAACAGACATTTCTGCAAAGAAGACATCCAGATGGCCAACAGACACATGAAAAAGTGCTCCACTTCACTCGGCATCAGGGAAATACAAATCAAACCCACAATGAGATATCACCTCACACCAGTCAGAATGGCTAAAATTAACAAGTCAGGAAATGACAGATGCTGGCGAGGATGCGGAGAAAGGGGAACCCTCCTCCACTGTTGGTGGGAATGCAAGCTGGTGCAACCACTCTGGAAAACAGCATCGAGGTTCCTCAAAATGTTGAAAATAGAACTACCCTATGACCCAGCAATTGCACTACTGGGTATTTACCCTAAAGATACAAACGTAGTGATCCAAAGGGGCATGTGTACCCGAATGTTTATAGCAGCAATGTCTACAATAGCCAAACTATGGAAAGAGCCTAGATGTCCATCAACAGATGAATGGATAAAGAAGATGTGGTATATATACACAATGGAATACTATGCAGCCATCAAAAGAAATGAAATCTCGCCATTTGCGATGGCGTGGATGGAACTAGAGGGTATCATGCTTAGTGAAATAAGTCATTCAGAGAAAGACAACTATCATATGATCTCCCTGATATGAGGACGTGGAGATGCAACATGGGGGGTTAGGGTGATAGGAGAAGAATAAACGAAACAAGATGGGATTGGGAGGGAGATAAACCATAAGAGACTCTTAATCTCTCAAAACAAACTGAGGGTTGCTGGGGGGGGGGGGGGGTTGGGAGAGGGGCAGTGGGGTTATGGACATTGGGGAGGGTATGTGCTATGGAGAGTGCTCTGAAGCATGTAAACCTGGCGATTCACAGACCTGTACCCCTGGGGATAAAAATACATTATATGTTTATAAAAAAAATAAGAAATAAATAAAAAATTTTTTAAAAAAGAGAAAAAAAGAAATCGGCAGAGGACATGAACAGACAGTTCTGCAAAGAAGACATCTAGATGGCCAACAGACACATGAAAAAATGCTCAAATCACTCAGAATCAAGGAAATACAATCGAAACCACAATGAGATACCACCTCACACCAGTCAGAATGTCTAAAATTGGGGCACCTGGGTGGCTTTGTGTGTTAAAGCCTCTGCCTTAGGCTCAGGTCGTGATCTCAGGGTCCTTGGATCGAGCCTTACATAGGGCTCTCTGCTCAGCAGGGAGCCTGCTTCCTCCTCTCTCTCTGCCCGCCTCTCTGCTTACTTGTGATCTGTCTCTATCAAATAAATAAATAAAATCTTTAAAAAAAAAAAAGAATGGCTAAAATTAACAAGTGAGGAAATGACAGATGTTGGTGAGGATGCGGAGAAAGGGGAACCCTCCTTCACTGCTGGTGGGAATGCAGCCACTCTGGAATACGGCATGAAGTTTCCTCAAAAAGTTGAAAATAGAGCTACCCTATGACCCAGCAATCACCCTACTGGGTATTTACTCTAACGATACAAATGTAGTGATCCGAAGGGACACGTGCACCCAAATGTTCGTAACGGTAATATCCACAACAGCCAAACTATGGAAAGAACCTAGATGTCCATCAACAAATGAATGGATAAAGAAGAGTGGTATACACACACACACACACACACACACACACACACACATACATACATACAATGAAATACTATGCAGTCATCAAAAGAAATGAAATCTTGTCATTTGCAATGATGTGGATGGAACTAGAGGGTATTATGCTGAGCGAAATAAGTCAATCAGAGAAAGACAATTATCATATGATCTCCCAGATATGAGGAATTTGAGAGGCAGAGTGGGGGGTTTGTGGGTTAGGGAAGGAAAAAAAATCAAACAAAATGGGATCAGGAGGGAGATAAAACCATAAAAGACTCTTAATCTCACAAAACAAACTGAGGGTTGTTGAGGGGAGGGGGGAGGATGGTTGGAGAGGGTGGTTGGGTTAGGGTCATTGGGGAGGGTATGTGAAATGGTGAGTGCTGTGACGTGTGTAAGCCAGACAATTCACAGATCTGTACCCCTGGGGCAAATAATATATTTTATGTTAATAAAAATAATGAATAAATAAATAAAATAAAATAGATATTTTATTTTATTTATTTGACAGAGAGATCAAGAGAGCACAAGCAGGGGGAGCAGTAGATGGAGAGGGAGAAGCAGACTCCCTGCAGAACAGGCAACCCAAGCAGGACTCGATCCCAGGAAGCTGAGATCATGAGCTGAGCTGAAGGTAGACACTTCACTATCTGAGCCACCCAGAAGCCTCCACTGTTTTTATTTCTTACTGTACTTTTTTGAGGCATAGAGGAAGATGTTTTGCAATGCCACAACGTTTGAACCACCAGGCCAGAAAAGCCCTGATAACAATGGAATGCCCAGACAACCACATGCCACGCATCCCCTTCCCTGCTCATGATCATGGGCCGAACACATATGACCTCCACCCATGATCACGTGCTCCCTGCCTGCTCTCTTGCATGTACCTCCCCCAGCCTCTCCCTAGAACACTTAGGTGTCCATCTTGCTGGTAGAGAGGACGGTTGTTAAGACTTGAGCCTGTCACCTCCCCCAGCAGGAACAAATTTCTCCCTTTCTCTTTTCCAAACCCTCCTCTCTTGAGTTACTAGCTGTTCTTGCCATGAATTTATCTGAGTTTATTGGGCAACAATGTTGGCAAACCCAACCAGGAGCCGTGCTTCTGATTTGTCCAGTCCCCTCAGGATTCACGATTCAGAGCAGTGGGCCCCAACACTGCCAGGACTCACCTGTTGTTTCCTGAGTTAGCAGCTCAGTGACAGATGGATCAGTAACACCATCATTAGGCAACTCTGGAACTATTCCCATTTCATAGTCATTTATAACAAAAATGTTCTACACTTATCTCTTCACGTGGTTCCTCATCATTCATACCTCATCTCAGAGATGTCTTCACTGAAATACTCCCCCGAAAGTAGCCCCCTTCACTCCGGTCATCTTCCATCATATGAGTGTGATAAACTGAAATATTGGACCCAAATATTCATCTTCCCTGCACCTCTTTGTTTCCAAAGCTTCATCTTCAGGCAGGATTTCTCTCTGCTCCTTGACTTCGGCATGTCCGTATGGGTTTTTTGGCCAACAGTATATGGGTATAAGAGCTTGTGCTTTCCAAATACAAAACCTAAAATACCTCCCTTGTTTTTACTTCCTTTTTTGTACCTCTGGCATTGAAAGATAGAGCTATGCCGGTCCCTAGAGCCTGAAGCCAAGCTATCACAATGAACCCATTCAAATTACCTGAACCCCAGACCACTCCCAGATAAAAACATTCTCTACAGTCTACTCAGTTTTGGGTTGATTTACTGCACATTTTTATTGTTGCAACAAACTAGGAAGTTATTTTTTCATAGCACTTACATTTTAAAGTTACTTTCATGGGTGCCTGAGTGGCTCAGTAGTTAAGTGTCTGCCTTTGGCTCAGATCATGATCCCAGGGTTCTGGGATCGAGCCCTGCATGGGGCTCCTTGCTCAGCAGGAAGCCTTCTTCTCCCTCTCCCACTCCCCTGCTTGTGTTCCCTCTCTCTGTCAAATAAATAAAATCTTTAAAAAAATAAAGTTACTTTCATTTACTTTTTTCCCCCTATTTATATGTCTTTACCATTACTAGAATAGAAATTTCATAGAAGTAGGAATCTTATCCGATTTATTTGCCCTGAACCCATAATAGAATAAATAGTGCTTGGTACAAGAGTCATGTACTAGATGTTCAATAAATCTTTGCAGAAATAAGCAATGAATTGTTGAAACAGTTTTACTGAAGGGCCTAATTAACAATGTAGAAATAAGGGGAAACTGAAAAAAAAAATCACATGGCCATGGTAAAGAGGGTAATTAGAGTAAAAAACTCTGAAAGGAAAGTTAAAATCTATTGATCCCAATTTTCCTATTAACAGTTAGGCTTAAAATATTAAATATACGAGGTTACATGGAAACAAAAGGTACGTTAGTAGAATGCAGAGATGATTTCCACATATTGTTAATGCTATATGATAAAAACCCTCAGATCCGAACTTGAACAAAATGAATTCTCAGAACTATCTACACATAAATGCTCCCAGTGCCATCTCATCTCCCAAATGATGTGTTCACTGACATTTTGTAGAAGAATATACATCAGTTTCCAACTCAAACTGCCTTAAGGAACAAAGAAAATGGAATTTTTCATATTTTAAAAATATCTATAAGAAGATAAAATCTCAGGAAGAGTATGATTTAGCATTTCAAGAATTACAATGAGGGCCTATTTCATTTTTTCCTGTCTAGGCTTCCCCTTCTGTAGTTAGCACCATCCTAAGACTGACTTCCCTCATTTTCATCAGGGGAATGCCAAGAGCTCCCGAGACTACCTGATCCATGTTTCTTGGCCCATGCCAAACTTTTTCTCTATTTCTCCAGCCTTTGAACGTAAGTCCTGGCTTCTGCTCTGACTTAACCATCTTAGCCAAATGGCCAACATCGAACTGATCACTGTGACCAAAAAAATGCTATGTACGAATTGACTTATTTTGGGTAGTATTATCATGCCTAGAGACAGAGGTAATTAATTTCACTGAAAACATAGAGCCTTTAGTGTGTGTACGGTTGGGCGTTGGGGGGAAACAGTCACAGGCAGCTCCCAAGGCCCTGCCATCTTCCTCCTTTCTGATTGTATCTCCTCCCCTGTGAGCCTGACCTGCCACCCCACCTTACTGGGAACTCTACTCAGCCAGTTTCAGTTCCCATCCCATCAGCTCCAGAATGCACCCTGTCTATGTATGCCTTTTATGCTTATGTGACTTTGATATCTAAATTGCCCTTTTCCTTTAGATAGAAGCTATAGCCAGAGAATAAAGACCGTCCAAAGATGTTCATGTCCTAATCTCTAGAACCTGGTGAACGGTTACATTACCAGCTGACTTTGAGATAAGGGGATTGTCCTGGATTATCCAAGTGGGACCCATGAAATCACAAGAGTCCATAAAAGTAGAAGACGGGGACAGAAGAGTTAGAGAGACATTTGAAGAAGCTACGCTGCTGGTTTTAGAAGTCAAGGAATGGGGTGGCATCCAGGTGCCGGGAAAAGTAAACAGGCAGAGTCTCTCCTAGAAGCTCCCAAAGGAATAAGCCACACTGACACCTTGACTTTAGCCCCATGAGACTCATTTTGAACTTCTGGCCTCTGGAACTGTAAGATAATAAATTTGAGTTGTTCAATGTAATTGTGGTAATTTATTACAGAAGCAATAGGAAATTAAAACAAAAACAAATAAAACCTGGCGATTCACAGACCTGTACCCCTGGGGATAAAAATACATTATATGTTTATTAAAAAAAAAAAATTTGGAAGGGGAGGCGAACCATAAGAGACTATGGACTCTGAAAAACAACCTGAGGGTTTTGAAGAGTCAGGGGTGGGAGGTTGGGGGAACAGGTGGTGGGTAATAGGGAGGGCACCTTTTGCATGGAGCACTGGGTGTTGTGCAAAAACAATGAATACTGTTATGCTGAAAAAATAAATAAAATGGAAAAAAAAAACCAGAAACAAATATACTCTAATGTATTTTTCCTTTTGCCCTTGTGAGAAAACGGGCTTGAGACGGAAGATGACTGCAAGTAGAAGTAGAAGGTAACCAGCAAAAGCAGAGATTCATTGGATCTTTGCTTCTGGACCTCTCCTAAAATCTTGCCAGGAAGTTACCACAATCATCTCATCTGGTCAGACACTGGCCTTCAGAATCTAGTCCTCTGCTGCTGCTTCTTGCCTCAAGGTTGCGTTTGTGCCAATATTTGGCTCTTTCCCACCTAATCTGGGCTCTTGCCAGACATACTGGTTGCCAATCATGGCCTTACTTCTTGCGAGCTGAGTGTCTTTAGGTAAGTCATTTAACCATTCTGGTCTCAGTTTCTTCATCTTCAAAAGGGGGCTAATAATAGTGTTTATCTGAACGAGGGTGTATCAGTTTGCTAGGGTTGCTGTAACAGAGCACCATAGGCTAAATGGTTTAAACAAGTGAAATTTATTTTGTTGCAGTTCTGGAAGCTAGAAGCTCAAGGTCAAGTTGTTAGGAGGATTTTCTTCTAAGGCCTCTTTGGCTTGTAAGCCGGCAGTCTTCTCTGTTCCCCTTATAGTCTTTCGTGTGTGTGTGTGTGTGTGTGTGTGTGTGTGTGTGTTTGTGTGTGTGTGTGTGTGTGTGTGTGTATTCCTGGTGATATGTGCCCCAGTTTTTTCATATAAGAATATCAGTCATAATGGATTTGGGTCTACCTTAAAGAACCCATTTTAAATTAATCACATCTTTACAGACCTTATCTCTGAATATAGTCACATTTTACGGTACTGGCGGTGAGGACTTCAACCAATACATTTCAAAAGGACACTAATCAGGGCACCTGGGTGGCTCAGTTGTTAAGTGTCTGCCTTCCGCTCAGGTCATGATCCCAGGGTCCTGGGATCAGGCCCCTCAGAGAGCTCCCTGCTTAGCGGGGAGCCTGTTTCTCCCTCTCCTACTCCCCCTGCCTGTGTCCCTTCTCTCTTTGTGTCTCTGTCAAGTAAATAAAAACCTTTAAAAAAAAATAAAAAGACACTAATCAGGCCATAATAGAGGGATTTTGAGAGTGACAAGATATGATCAATCAGAAGACCCTAGCAGAATGCCTAGCTCACTGTACATCCTAGCCTTTACATTATTATCTTTCTTTCATGGCAAGGCTTTTGTTTTTGTTAAGCAGCACGTTTATCCACTACAGTCTTTTTTCTTTTCTTTTCTTTTTTTCAATTTGAGAGAGCAAGAGAGAGTGAGAGAGAGCAGGAGCATGGAGTAGAGAGAGAAGCAGGCACCCCACTGAGCAGGGAACCTGATGTGGGACTCCATCCCAGGACTCTGAGATCATGACCTGAGCTAAAGGCAGATGCTTAACAGACTGAGCCACCCAGGCACCCCCACTCCAGTCTTTGCAAGGGAAACACTTGAAGTGTGAAAGCTAGAACCTCTTAAAAACTAGGGGACTGGGGAAACAACCAAGTTCAATGGCCAAGAGGCTGGGACATAACACGCCTGTTTCTGGGATCCAATTTCATTGCCTTAGAAACACATCTGGTTTTTTAGTTGTCTTATACAAAACACGTGTGTTTGTTTTCTGCAAGCCTAACTCATTTACAGCACATTGAGAGAAACACCCTCCTTCAGAAGCAGGTATGTGAAACACAGCTCATGGTGCACTGAAGATGCAGCTCCCAGCTCCACAGCCACTCCCAGGTCTGAGAGATGTCCTAGACCTCAAGGTAGCCACACTGAAAATCTCACTACTTAGTTTCCAGTAATGACAGATAAGACAGATGTACACTGATGTCGCAGAATTTGATTCCGGTTGACATTTAGGGAATTTGACGAAAAAAAAAAAAAAACTATTAATGATGCTAACACTAATAATGCCTCATTACCACTTGCAGTAGTCTTAAATGTAGACACTGTGTGTAGTGACTGATGTATATTATTTAACTCATTCATCCAATGCATATTTCCTGAATGGTTATTATGTGCCCAATTCTCTTCTGGTTCATGAGGATACTGCAGTAAATAATCAAATGAAATTCATTCCATCAGGGAGTTTATGTATTAGTGGGTAATGAAAGACATTAAATATAAATATACATATTTATAGTATATACATATTTAAATTTTATGTCTTTCGTATTTATTCACATAAGCACATTTGGGTTATAAATATATGTAGTGTGTCAGCTGATGTGATGTTAGACAGAGAAAGTGAGTTGAGGAATGCTATAATCCTATAGAGGGTAGAGGAAGGAGGCTCACTGAGAAGACTCCTTGGGGCAGACCTAAATGAGGTAAGGGCATGAGTCATCAAGATGCCACAGAGGAGAACATTCCAGGGAGAAGGGACAACATTTCAAAGAATCTGAGGTGGTATGATATCTAAAAGAAGGGAAACTTACAGTAGGCTACATCAGAGGTAATGGGAATACACCAACTAGGAAAGGTATTATCAGACCTTGTAAGGACTTTTTATTTTATGGAGATGGAGAGTCAAAGGATTCTGAATTGGAAAGTGATATGACCTGACGAGTATAAAAATATCACCCTGGGGCTCTACTGAAATTCTAGAGGGGCAGACAGAGTGTTTGAATCCAACCTGCCCAACACCAAAGCTGGTATCTTCCACATACTTCCATTTTTACAATTTAATTACTTTTATGATGTTCTCTGTGCTGTGGAAACACTGAGGATGAGTAAGTCTTCTTTATTCAGGTGTTGAAGCTGTCAACCTCCTTACTCAGGTCTGCCTTTTAGTCATCCTACTAAAAAGCTTTTGAGCTCAGTCCGTAGGAGTTCAGACTGACTGACTTTCATTCTGTGACTGAGCCATTTCTTCATTCATTTTTAAAAATAACTTCAACAACTGTCTGATGAGGATGAAGAAGGACACACAAGCACACACCACCAAAATCTGAGGACTGTTCTTGAGAACTACATAATGTCACACTATCTGTACTTGTATACGTTTTGTCTACATACTCGACAACGGCCAAAAGGACTGTATGATAAAATTGCACAATGGAATTCTACTGACATCGACCACTTCCTACTGGTTACTGTGGCAATTTCCTTCTTCTCTTCCTCCGTTCTAATCATTATGATGACACAGGGTTTACTTTTCCATAAACTTTCTTTAGGCAATCGTACTCCATTCAAAGGTATTAAATATCACAAAGACCCAGTAATGCCTAAATTTAAGTCTCCAACTCCTATGTCTGGCTCAGATCACTGCTCTGAACTTTGTTTTGTAGTCACCTAATTACTTGACATTTTGTCATGCATGTTTAAGAGGCATCGCAAACACAGCACGTCCAAAGGAGACTCTTGATTTCCAAATCTGTTCTTCATCTGTGGATTCCATTTATCTCCTTGCCCCATTCCTCTTTTTCCCTCACACTTAATGTCTAATGCGTATCAAGTCCTTTCACATCCACCTTCAACTTACAACCGCAGACTCTGGTGTTTCTTACTATCTCCGTCACAGCCATCTTCATTCACAACCCTGCCAGCCATCATTTTGACTATTGCAATAAACCTCCTCACCACTTTTTTGTCTTCCATCCTTACTTAATATAGTCATTTTCCATTCATCAACTACTGTGATATGTTAAAAACAAATTCTGAAAGGCAACAACCGAAAAAAAGGACAACACTCTGTGTGGATGAAAATGCAAAACACCTAGAACTCAGGCGTTGCTCATGAGAATGCAAAGTGATGACGCTACTCCGCCATTTGTACATATACTTGTCGCTCACACTAGTAATCCTACATCTTTGTATTCACCCAAGTGAAATGAAAGCACATGTTCACACAAAAACCTGTATGAGGATCCTTACAGCAGATTACTTGGTACATAGGGGGGAAACTCGGGAAAAACTGGGAAACAGATAAATTGTGATACATGTATTTAACAGCATACAATTCAGTAATAAACAAATTACTGATGCTCTCAACAATGTGGATGAATTTCAAATGCATTACGCTAGGTGAAAGACGTCAGACTCAAAGGCTACATACTATATAATGCCATAATAGGGCATTCTGAAAAGGCCAAACAATAGTGGCGATACAAAGATTTAGTAGGGGGTGGCGGTTACTACAAGGGGAAACAGTACTTTCTTTTGGGTGGTGGAATGGCTGCCTATCTTGATTATGGTGATAATGACATGATCACCTGTGTTATGTCAAAATAAGCAGAACTATACACTTTTCAAGAAGGTAAATTTGTGCGTAGACTATACCTTAACAATTAAAATGGGAAAAAATGTTACATTCAATTCCCTAGTTTTTTTTAAATTTCCTGTTTAAAACACCACAGGGAATTCCTGTTAGAATCAGACCAAAATCCAAGGTCCTTAGGTACATAACCTGCTCAAACCCACTCTTAGACCTCATCTTGCTGTTTTGAGAAGATACAAAGTAGTTCTCAGTAAGGACATTTATATTTTGTACCCTGTGTTGGGAAAGTCTTTCCCTAGATCTCTCTACGGCTCACAACTTACTGAATGTAGCTTATCTACTCAAATATCCACACTGGCTTCTCAAGCTAAACAACATTGTCTGGCTTCTTCCTCTGTAGTACCTAACACAATTTAGTACCTAACACAATTTAACCTAATTAAATTCTTTACTCAACTAGAATCTAAATCCCATTAGAGAAGGGATTCAGTCTGATTTGACTGACCATGGCTATTCCCCCAGCTCTGAGAGGTAAAGTAGTAACACATATTGTTAATACATGTTGTTGAATATAGGATACATAATTTGATGACTATTTGGAGACCCTACAATCACACCGGAATATTTGCCTAGGTACCTGTAAAATAACTACTAAATTGATAAACACTGTCTTGTCTGTTTCCCAGGGTGCTGGCATAGAATTGAAGCATACAAGAAACCCCATTTTTCACACAAGAGCTGACTGGTTATTCAGGAATATAGAGAGAGTTACCTGGAAAGTCTGCTGACAATTCTCAAAACTTAAAAAAAACAAAACAAAACAAAAAAAAAAACTTTTTTT
Organism: Meles meles; assembly: GCF_922984935.1. Lineage (NCBI taxonomy): Eukaryota > Metazoa > Chordata > Mammalia > Carnivora > Mustelidae > Meles > Meles meles. The sequence continues at coordinate 101,334,416 of NC_060068.1, forward strand.
TTTTTTTTTTGAGTTCTCAGTACTTTATTATTGGTTCTGTGTCTACCTTCCTGAATGAATTCTAGGAATGCAGAAACAAAGTAAAACCAATTTACCTCACAGGAATATACATTGGCTGGTTTGTGTGTGTGTGTGTGTGTGTGTGTTTTATTTTTTTGCAAAAATGAAACACTGTTTCAGTTTTTCCCATTTAGTCTGACTTTACTGAGTCTATAATTAGTTTGCTCAGATTCACTGATTGTGGTATAATGAGGCTATGGCTAATACTGATGGTCATGTGCACACAGGCGCGCAGCTAATGAGTTTAAGCATTCCTGAGATGTGTACGGATGTTACTTAGCTATATATTTACAGCTAATACATACAGAGCAATTCTTACTCAATGCCACATTTATAACCTTGATGAGATTCAGAGTCCCTCTGCCCCCGCCTTTTTTTTTTAAAGCTCTAGAGTTCACAAATTCTAAACAAATCAAGAAAGCCAACCTGGAAAACACACATATAATTATATTAAAATTGGTAAGGAAAAGAATAAAATAGTCTGTAATTGGTAATTCATATTTTTGGTAGGTAAATAACGCTAAGTGGGCAAGGATGCTAAAGATAAACTTCCTTTTTACTCTAGACAATGAAATTACTTAGAAACCACTTTATTCATCAAATGAACAGAAACAAACGTGAGCTGATGGGAATTATCTGAAGGTCTGAATTCACAGTGCCATGCCGTAATTAGATTTTATGGAGAGTGACGTAAATAATTGAACATTAGTACACTACCCCTTCCATCCAGGCTGGGTGGAGGTAAAAAGGGGTGCAGGATAACTGGCTGAGCTTAGTTAACTAGCCAGAGAACCTCTAGGACATTAGAAAATAAAAATTATTCTAGGAATAGTTGTGTAAGACTATTATTTCCAAACTCAATGCTCCGCTAATATCCAATTAACTGGCAGGACTCTAGATCTCCAAGTATCCCCTCTGGATCAAGGGGAGAAAAAAGGAGAAATACTGACCTTCATTTTTTTCTAATATTTATTCATTGCTGTAGCAGGAATGTATTCATTTTTAAATAGGGTTATAGTTTGCTTGACTAGTCTCTACATGATGCCAAACTGATGAATAAAACCTGAAAATTATTTCCAAAATATCCTGTATTTTCTGTGACCACTTGCAGATGAACATACCATTACATGATAATTGAGGGCTACTTGAGCATCTGGGTGTTATCCCATCTGGCTCTTTTCCCACCAGTGGGGGCACTAAATTTTAACTTATTTACCACTGGCCCTCATTTGTACTTCTACCATCTCGGTTAGTGGTACCATAAACAAGTGCACTTTAGGGTCAGCTCAAACTCTCTCCTAACTCAAATCAAGTTTATTTCTTCTACTCTTGGGCTTGTTTTGAAATCTTGGTGAGGAAGCTTCCCCCCGCCCCATTAACTGATCTCTGTCAGATGCCAGGCACTACAACACTATAAGAGTGGCAATATCTCACTGAATCTTGACAACGCAGAGTGGAAATTGTTTAGAAATATGGAAAGTGAGCATCACAGAGTTGTGTTTTCAGGGTACTAAACCCAAAGAAAAACAGTGGGGACACAAGTGCACTTCTGTCCACAGCCTCCCTTCCTATGATGCTTTCATATGACAAGTCTCAAGTCAGTCAACGAACGAATTAACCAACATTTAAGGAGCTCCATGCTCTGGTTTAAGTAAAAATATTCAGGAACTGGATCTTTGGCTTTATTCAATCCTGCCTAATTCCATTCTTATTCATACGCTCACCCACAGTTAATAAAAACTACTTAAGGGGCGCCTGGGTGGCTCAGTGGATTAAGCCTCTGCCTTCCGCTCAGGTCATGATCTCAGGGTTCTGGGATTGAGCCCCGCATCGGGCTCTCTGCTCTGCAGGGAGCCTGCTTCCTCCTCTCTCTGCCTGCCTCTCTGCCTACTTGTGATCTCTCTCTCTGTCAAATAAATAAATAAAATCTTAAAAAAAAAAAAACTACTTAAGAAGCTTTCAAACCATTCTGAAGCCTACTGCACTGGTTGCTAATAAAGATGCAAAAATGAATGGTCGTTGTTTTAAATGGATTTACTCAGTTGTTTGAATCTTTACCTTTCTTTGTCAGGCACGTTGCTGGATTAGAACACAGGTGCTGAATTTCATTCACTTTGTATTATCCTCAAAGTTTAACCATCTAGTTTTATTCCAATTAGTTTCAGGAAGCTGGCGGCATTCTAGCTCTGAAAATTCTAACTTCGATAAAAACTGGAAAACTCCCTCAGGAACTAAGGGGAAAATTGTACCAGGGGGATTTAATGTGAGGTAAAAGAAAACACAGTCATCTTTACTATACTGGATTTTGTCCTCATACTCCTCAAATATTATAAAATCTTAAAGCTGCACAAAAATATATGACATAATCTAATCTAAATATCTCATTTTCCAGATAGGAAAACAGGATTGGGGTTCAGGAATAGGCGATAGTATCCTTATTGCTCTCATTTTATACAGTTCACATGGCGAACCAGTGAAGGACACAAAAACTAGTATATATGGCAGTATTCTGCATGTGTTTCTGGGCGTGTCCTATCTTACGAAATTTTAAGTCAAAAATCAAAAAGAATCATTTTAATAAGAAGAATTCAATTGAGAAAAACAGAAACGACTATAGATGAAAACTTCCTTTTCTCACTACCCATTTTTACCCACAGCCAGCATCTTAGCTGCCCATGATTGTTTTGTTTTGTTTTTTGTTTTGTTTTGTTTTTAAGATTTTTATTTATTTATTTGACAGAGCGAGAGAGAGATCACAGGTAGGGAGATAGGTGGGCAGAGAGAGAAGGAAGCAGGCTCCCGGCTGAACAGAGAGCCCGATGTTGGGCTCGATCCCAGGGCCCTGAGATCATGACCTGAGCTGAAGGCAGAGGCTTAATCCACTGAGCCACCCAGGCGCCCCACCCCATGATTGTTTTTATGTGGGGCAATTCAAAGCTTCATTCCTCAAGGATCTCCTCCATTGAAATTATGTCCCTGATAGGTCACTATGACCCTCTATTAACATTTACCACTCTACTCTTCCACAGAGCTCAAAGGATGGAAACATGCACGCAGGAACAAAATGCAAAAGTTTTGCAAATCGTCCTTTAGGCAAAATACTGAAAGGAACTTCTTGTATTTCAACCTCTAGGTTAGATGGAAAAGATTAAGAGGCACCCGTCACTGGTTCAAAGCATATTCCACAACTTACAGGGTCAGCTTTCCTTCACTCCTAAGTGTCATTATCCAGAAAGCTCTACAGCTGAGCCCTCAGGTATGTTGTTTCTGGATGATGGGGTACAGAGAGAAGTAAATCACAAGCACTGAGCTTATTGTTTGACTTCCTTTTGCTGTAAAGTTTAAGTTCCCCTGTTAGAAGCAATGATGTTGTATGAGGCCATGATGGTGAGGACAGTGTTAATAAATCCCCTTACGGATTAGGAGAAACACTGTTAACCGTGAAAAAAAAAAGTCATATACTATGTGTTTATTTCAGTTGGGAAAAATCACGATGAAAGTGGTCTTGTGTGAGCAACCTGTTAATAGATAAACGGTGATATATCAGTCCTGGTCTCTGTTGCTGGCAGGTTAGGCCCTCAGCACCACCGGCATCCAGTTCAGTCACGGTGACGGAAATCCCAGGCAATATCTCTGTCCATGGAGCCCTAGCCACTTTACTCATAAATCCCTCCATCAAGCACTAAATGGTTGGGAAAAGACTATGCATGGTATCCAGAGACGGTTATCTTCAACATCTTCAACAGTATGGAGATGAGTCCATGAAGGGCATAGCCTTTGATCAGCACTCAGGTGAGATGTGTATATTCTCACACTCTATGCCTGTCTCAAGGGGTCTATGTACAAACTATTCCCCAATCCTGTTTCTCCCAAGTCTCTGACCATCTTATCAAACTGTCAGCCACTGTTTAGGTATCATTATAGACTGCATTTCAGCCTATCTCTCTTTCTGGAAAAAGTGCTCAACAAAATGCACTCTTCAATGTTCTGCTCACTGGAAATGATTCCTTTCCATAGTATTGCTTAGGGCCACCACTGAGGGGGGTTTTAATGCCACAGCTGGGTGTCTCTAGCCAATGGCAGCATATCATGCCATATACTCAGTAACGGGGCTCCATTTCTTTCCCTTAGTAATCTGATGGAGGAAAACCTCTATGAGGCCATGGCTGTGTGTTAATGGAGAGATGGCAATGTAGTAGATGTAAATGCAAAGAAAGTCAGAGTCAATAGTTCACATAACTTGCTTGTACCTTAAGGATATACCAGAGTGGCTTCTTACAAATACTACTTTCAGGGTCATGAGAAATAGAGCTTCTCAAAAAAAAAAAAAAAAATAGAGCTTATCTGCATGCTCAAATCTATGAGCACTAAACACCCAGTTAATGACTGGAAGGTCTGCTTAGGTTGCAGAATCAGTTACAAGAATTATCCAACTATTACACATTCCTTTCTACCAGTTCTAGTAACTAGCAAGAAGGAGGTCTCAAAAGAAAAACAGTTTTGTGATGTTTCTCTCCAACCTCTAGGTATCCGTATTATGATTATCCTATCAGGGTTTACCAGAAGCTCAGGAATACATCCTGATAAGTAACACACACTTGAATACCTTAAGTCACCAAGCCTGATCCAATTGAAGGCCCTTGTCTTTCCCTGGACTTCATTCTAAACAGCCAATCCTACAGATCATTTCATAAATGGACTGAAGAAACACTTTCAAAATGGTGGCTCTTGATCTAGGATCTACAGACATCCTCTGGGTATCGTGCCTCTTTCTTATTAATAGAACCGAAAGGTGTAGATGATATTTCAGGTTCGAGGGAATACATAGCCATGCCCTATACTCACTGAACCTCTAAAAATCTCAGTGAGATCAAAGAACCCTGAATATTTTTAGATTTTTATCTCTTACTCTGTGACACACATGTATCTTACCATATTATTCCTGCTGAATAGATCTCATTGGCATTATGTCATCCATTTGCAGACCAATATGATGCCATGTGGGATGGCAAAATGAGTAAGATTCCTGCGTGCTAGATTTTGACAGAAAGACAGATAAAATTGAACTAAGACAGTGAAATAAACTATTATCCCTATCAAGTGGAAGAAAACTATACCTGACTGACTTTGCTAATTGCTATAAAGCAAAAAGGCATTTGCCAGATCAATAGTTGCAAACCAGAGGCTAGAGTCTCTGTTGATTTACACTAATAAACAGACGATATTTGGAATAGTGGCTGAAGTTGAAGTCACTACCTGATTAAGTCTATGAGAATCCAATCTAATTCTCTAAGACTTATCTGCTCCAGAGGCCAAAATGGTAAGCAAAATGTTGTAGGTATCACTACTCCATATTTTGTATCTTTGATACTGCCAATAATCTCTGTAATTTCTCTGGGAATGCAATATATTGCTTTTGGCTTACTATTTTGTGATTGTATATATGCATGTTTTCTGGGTGGTGGGGCAGTTGTAGAGCTTCCCATTGGTCATTTTACCATACTAGGTTTTACCCCATATGTCGGGAAGTGAAAGCAGGGATTCATATAACAATCAAGTATGTATGTCCCTACTATGTGTTCAGTAACTGAGAAATGACCACTGTGTGGCTTCCTAAACCCATCTGGCCCTCTAGGAAATGTACTAAAGAAAAAACTTTATTATCTAATTTGATAGTATTCTTTTTGGTGAACCATAGTGGAAGTTTAATTCCTAAGTGATTAAAAGAGTCTCAAAGCCCATATGTCATCATTCCTCAAATACGTGTTTCCCTTTCCCTTGGAAATAGCTGTAGGTCCTTTGACAAAGGATGGGTGAAATATTTGGGATACTGAATCTTGGACTCCCTTTCATTCAAGTGATTCTGAATTTGTGAAATGGCTTCTGTCTGAGAATGAGGGGAGGAAGTAAGTGGTAACATATTATTTTCAAAACCCTACTTCCACAAGAGGAATAGAATGCATGAGTTAGATTAACCAGCACAATTTTTCTATAGGCAAGTTTCATGGGAAGCCAAATGATCAAAATATTGGTTGGAGAGCATGGAGTCAGAATTGCCTCATGTTTAAAGCTTCTTATAGTAATAGTGGGTAATGGTCCCTACATTCAATATAATTACTTAAAGGACAACCTTCACAAAAAAGCCAGACATAGGTGTGAATGGCATGGATCCACTTATACATGGATTGTTTTCAATAACTATACTAGGAAAGTTTCTGGAGATTTAGAACAACTTGACAAAAGTCACAGACAAACTGCTTAGCATAGAAATCTTTTTAACATTAAGAAAAAGGTATGTCACAAATGAGTGAAATACATGTAGATACTCGTCATTTACGATCATAAAATATGTACACATCTGGTATAAAAAGTTGAAATTTATCAACACTTAACACGTATCAGCACAGACCATAACTATATGGTGTCCTCCATAGTCAAGGATAAGGACAAATGTACACACATGGTGTTAAATAAAAAATGTCTAAAACTAACTATATAATCAACAGTAGTTCTACTGTAATCGGTAGAACTGTAGTTCTACTGTAATCAGGACCTACTTTGTAGGTACTCCTGTTGCTAATGTGGTAGGTTCAACTGTTCTAAGGATTTGCTCAAAGCATTGTGTGACTCTAATCATCTCTGCCAGAGGATTTCGTCTCTCCAGTAAATGGTCTATCACCATAAAAAGTGTTGTCCGGTGCTTCTTGTGTATTTCTCACTGTGTTTAATGCAATAATACTGCAGACTGTGAATAATACCGTGAGACCCATACGAAGTGTCACTAGTGATGCTAGAGGTGCTCCCAAGAAGCGGAGAAAAGTTATGACATTACAAGTGGAATCATTTGCTATGTATGGAACAATGAGGTCTGACGTTGCACTCGTCCTCCACCTCAAGATAAATGAATCAAGACTTTTTCTTGTAAAAACAATGAAAAGGATATTTGTGAAGGTGTCACTGCAGCTACTCCAGCAAATGCAAAATCCTTGCACTTGGTGCAAAATATTTTTCTTTTAAAGATTCCATTTATTCATTCGACAGACAGAGATCACAAGTAGGCAGAGAGGCAGGCAGAGAGAGGAGGAAGCAGGCTCCCTGCAAAGCAGAGAGCCCAATGCGGGGCTCGATCCCAGGACCCTGGGATCACGACCCACGCCGAAAGCAGAGGCCCCAACCCACTGAGCCACCCAGGCACCCCGGTGCAAAATATTTTCTATCTCATATCGAAAAGGTAGCTTTTATGTGGGTGCAGGATTGCTACAAGAAAGGCATACCTAGAGTCTAATATGATTAGAGAAAAAGCCAGGTCCTTATGTGACAGCTCAAATCAAGAGAAAAGTGTAGGATCTAAAGCTGGAGAATTTAACGCTAGCAAAGGATGGTTTGAAATTTTAGAAAAAGAGTTGGCTTAAAAAAAATGTCAAGATAGCAGGAAAAGCAGTTTCTGCTGACCAAGAGGCAGCAGACAAGTTCCCAGATGCCATAAAGAAAATCACTGAGAAAGGATATCTGCCTGCAACAGGTTTTTAATGCAGTGAAAGTGCCCTATTTGGGGGAAAAAAATACCAGAGAGGACATTTATTAGGAAGAGAAGAAAGCACAGGATTGAAGGCAGGAAAGGATAGGCTAACTCTACCGTTTTGTGCAAAGGCAGTTGGGTTTATGATCAGAGCTGTCCTTATCTACAAAGCTGCTAAGCGCCCAGGTTTGATGGGAAGAGATAGACACCAACTGCCAGTCTTTTGGTTGTATAATGGGAAGGCAGAAACAACAAGAAACCTTTCTCTGCATTGATTCCATTGATGTTTTGGTCCCTGGAGACAGGAAGTACCTTGTCAGTAAGGAACTACCTTTTATAGTGTGTGTGTGTGTGTGTGTGCATGCACGTGTGCACACACACACACATACACACACACATATGGTCCCTGACCAATCAGAATCCCATTAGTTCAACACCAAATGTGTTGGTCTATTTGCCCCCAAAACAGTATCTGCAGTTTAGCATCTAGATCAGCAGATCACAAGAACCGTTAAGGCTTACTACAGAAGGCATTCTGTGGAAGGGATTGTCAACATTATGGGAGAGAACACTGGCAGTGAGAACATCATGAAAGTCTGGGAATCCTCCACCAATGAAGATGCCAACAGTATTATAGAAAAGCCATGAAGGCCATCAAGCACAATACAATAAATTCCTGTTGGAGAAAACTGTCTAGATTTTGTGCACGACTTTACAGGATTTTTAACAGACACAATCAAGGAGACTAGGAAAGAGACTGCAGATATGAGGGGGGAAAAAGACGGCAAGGGGTTCCATGATATGGATCCTGCAGAAGTTCAAGAGCTAACAGACATCACACACTTGCCGGACTTGTTTTTCCTAACACTTTCTAGTCCTGAATTAGGAATATGCTGGAGATGAGCGCTTCTGAAGCAGTGCCAGACAATGAGGAAGAAGACACAGAAGAAGCAGTGCCAGGAAAGCAGACTGGCAGTTGACATTAGCGGTAGAAAAGTTCCAATTATTCAAACCACCTTGGACTTCTTTTAAGACATGGACTTTTTTTTTTCTTAAGGATTTTATTTACTTGAGAGAGATGGCACAAGAGAGACCGAGCACGAGCAGGGGTGAAGGGCAGAGGGAGATGGAGAAGCAGACTCCCCGCTGAGCAAGGAACCCAATGAGGGGCTGGATCCCAGGACCCTGGGATCATGACCTGAGCCAAAGGCTCCACTGACTGAGCCACCCAGGTGCCCCAAGACATGGACCCTTTTATGATACAGGCACTGAAACTAAACAAACAGTGGAAGAAGGATTGGAACTCTACAGAAACATTTTGAGAGAAATGAAAAGCAAAAGTCAGGCAGAAATTACAAGGTAGTTCCACCAAGTTACACTCAGTGCCTCTCCTGCCTCCTCTTCTCCATCCTCCACCTCCGCAACCCTGAGATGGCAAGACCCACCCCTCTTCTTTCCCCTCCTGAAAATAAAACCAACAAGGATGAAGACCTTTATGGTGATCCATATCCACTTAATGAATAGGAAATAATCACCAGGCTGTACAGTTAATGAACTTAGTTAATAAACATAGAGACTTCATGTGGAAATCTACTCACTGTACTGCAAGAACCATAGGACATTGCCACCTAAGTATTCAGTGTGTAGAACATCAAGGGCAGGACTTGGATGGAAGTAGATAGCCTATCCAGACACAGGCATAAGATGAGGACAGTCAATATAAAATTGTTGTATGTGTTATATATGTGCTAGTTTTGTTACTGCTTTAGAACTTTGCTTTCAAAGAATTACATTACCATACAATATGTCTCTCTCTGTGGTAATTGGAGCAACTGGGTATCAAGCTATCATCACAAATGATTTTTTAAAATGTAACAATGTTTCCAGTACTGTATTATAAATATGACTATAATATTATATGCCATAAAAATTTTATAATGATACATTCATTAGTGTATAGGCTAGGCTACCATGAAACACATGTATTGGTCCCCTTAGGCTACCATAAGGCAATCAAATTGCTACTTCTTTGTTATCAATGCATGGATCACTACATAAATAAACAAATATGAATTTCTTTTTCATATTATCTTTTATTTTTGTTGTGTGTTGTTATTAATATGTGTAATCTACAGTGTTTTATATCATGTAAGTCAATATTGATGTAGGAACTGACAGTTTATTTTGTAAACAAATGATGTAAAGTTTAGTATCAATAAATACAGTACACTACTGTAAATGTATTTTCTCTCCCTTATGATTTTAATATTTTCTCCTCCAGCCTACTTTATCATAAAAATACAGTATATAATACATACACAAAATATGTGTCAATCAACTGTTTACGTTATCTGTAGGACCTCCAGTCACCAATAGGCCATTAGCGTTAATTTCTGGGGAGTGAAACATTACATGTAGATTTTCAACTGTGCAGATGTCAGAGTTCCTAACCTCTGCATTGCTCAAGGGTCAACTGTAAATATAAAGTATCCTCCCTAGCCTCATACTTTACAGACAGGGCTCATTGTGGGTATTGATGAAAGATTTCTTGATAATCCCTCATGTCTGGCGAATCTTCCTTTTGATCTCATTTACTTTTTCAGACCAAGTCATAGATGCATTTTTATTGTTGTTCTTATTATTATTTGCTTTTTTTAAAAAAGATTTTATTTATTTATTGACAGGGAGAGATCATAAGTAGGCAGAGAGGCAGGCAGAAAGAGAGAGGAGGAAGCAGGCTCCCTGCCGAGCAGAGAGCCCAATGCGGCACTTGATCCCAGGACCCTGAGATCATGACTTGAGCTGAAGGCAGAAGCTTAATCCACTGAGCCACTCAGGCGCCCTATTATTTGCTTTTACCTAACATTCCTGAATTAGGAATTAGGAATATGCAGAAAACATTTATTCAAACTGTTAGACACAATCATGTTAATTTGCTGCCACAAACGTATCACTGAACTAATAGAGTACTTTTATGACTTTAAAGAATTATTTCTAATTTAGGGTGGAGTGTGGAGGAGAGACACCTCACTGTAACTTTCATTACCACCAACAGTCATCATTAGCTAAATCTGGATAAATAAGTATCTAATACTGACTGAACATAGTATTTGTGAGAATTATGCATCAAAAATTTTCCTTTCATAGAGCAGGTGAAGCCAATCTCAGGACTTCACAGTCTCAGGATAATTTTTTCTTTCTCCAAGTTTATAGAACAAAGTTTGTCAGACTTAAAAATGGATGAAGGTGGAATGAAATCCACATCTTCACAGTTGATCTATAATAATGGTGATATGCACTTTGTGCAAACCTATTAAAATGAATAATGGTGCCCTGACACACCATTCAAGTCATTTTGCTATGGGAAATCATTCATCAAAAATGCATATATATCTGGAATTCAATTAATCATCTCATACAATTGGTTAGTCTCTTGCAATTTTTATTCTAATACCTTTTTTCTTTGAATAAAATGTAGTTGTCACTGGAAAATATCAAACCAGCACTTCTTAGCAAATACATATGGATTTGTAATTAAACCCAATAAAATCTACAGTGAAACATAAAAAGTAAAGAGCTAAAATCCAATTAAAGTTATTATGGGAAATAATACTAGGTTACTTTTGGGCAGAGCACAACACATTCTGGTTTTTAACAAAAAGCATTATTAGGGGTTTTAATAATGAAATGTAACATGAGATTTAATGGTGTATTTAGTGAATAGCTGATGGCAAGAAAAGTGTAGGAGCTATTAGAAAATTCCAATGGTGACCTAACACGCTTTATTAAAATAGGCATGTTACATGTTGACTTAAAATACCTTATAAATCTAAAAAAGGACAAGGTGGCTGGAGTAAAGTAGTGTCTATTGATGCTGGTAGTGTACAGCTGAATAAGAGGAAGTCAACAGAATTTCAAGGTTTAATTTTTTTTTTTTTTTGCAAATGATCAAATGTTGCTGCCAAGAGAAGAAGAGATCAAAAATGTTACTTAGTTTGAGGAATCTGACAGTGATTGATCTTATTTTTCTATGCTTTTTCAGTTGGACTGATGCCAGTTGGACTCATGGAACTATGCAATTAACTTATAAATAAATGGTACGTTGATGTCAACTACCATTTACATGAAATTCTGATGATACTACTAACTGCTTCAGTCTTCCTCTTGATTTCCCTAGACTATACCTGACACAAATTCATACAATCAAAATGAGAAACTTGGGCCCAACTTGTCCCAATGCTATCCTTGCAACAATATAATCTCTTTGTGCACATAATTCGTTTTCATCCTATATAAATGATGCTATAAGAAGAATTATGGTATATAAAACTTTTATACTACCAGTAGTATTTTTCATAGAATTACAACAACCCTAAAATTTGCATGGAACCACCAAGGACCCAAACGCCAAAGAAATTTTGAGAAAAAAGAACACAGCTGAAGGTATTACAATCCCAGATTTCAAGAGAATTTCAAGATATTCTGTATCTCACATGCAATAAAGCAATAATAATCAAAACAGTATGGTACTGGCAAAGAGAGAGACACAAAGATCAAAGGAACAAAACAGCGCGGAAATCAACCCATGCTTGTATGGCAAACAGATTCATGGCAAGAGGCACGAACACAGAGTGGGGAAAGACAGTCTCTTCAATAAATGGTACCAAAAACCTTGGCAGCTACATGACACAGCTACACTTTCTCATACCATACTTAAAAACAAACTCAAAATGGATCAATGATCTAAACTTAAGACATAAAACCATAAAACTCCTAGAAAAAAAAATGTAAGCCAAAATCTCTTTGACATTGTCCTTAGCCATACTTCACTAGATATGTCACCTCAGGCTACTGAAACCAAAACCAAAACTTTTTATTGTGGTGTAGTAGGGACTACACCACAATAAAAAGCGTTAGCACGGTGAAAGGAACCATCAACAACATAAAAAGGCAACCTTCTCAGCAGGAGAAGATATGAACAGACACTTCTCCAATGAAGACATACAAATGGCTATCAGACACATGAAAAAATGTTCCTCATCACTAGCCATCAGGGAGATTCAAATTAAAACCACATTGAGATACCACCTGACACCAGTTAGAATGGCCAAAATTAGCAAGACAGGAAACAACGTGTGTTGGAGAGGATGTGGAGAAAAGGGAACCCTCTTACACTGTTGGTGGGAATGCAAGTTGGTGCAGCCACTCTGGAGAATAGTGTGGAGATTCCTCAAGAAATTAAAAATAGAGCTTCCCTATGACCCTGCAATTGCACTGCTGGGTATTTACCCCAAAGATACAGATGTAGTGAAAAGAAGAGCCATCTGTACCCCAATGTTTATAGCAGCAATGGCCACGGTCGCCAAACTGTGGAAAGAACCAAGATGCCCTTCAACGGATGAATGGATAAGGAAGATGTGGTCCATATACACAATGGAGTATTATGCCTCCATCAGAAAGGATGAATACTCAACTTTTGTAGCAACATGGACGGGACTGGAAGAGATTATGCTGAGTGAAATAAGTCAAGCAGAGAGAGTCAAGTATCGTATGGTCTCACTAATTTGTGGAGCATAACAAAGTACACGGTGGACATGGGGAGATGGAGAGGAGAGGGAGTTGAGGGAAACTGGAAGGGGAGATGAACCATGAGAGACTATGGACTCTGAAAAACATCCAGAGGGTTTTGAAGGGGTGGGAGTGGGAGGTTGAGGAACCAGGTGGTGGGTAATAGGGAGGGCATGTGTTGCATGGAGCACTGGGTGTGGTGCAAAAACAATGAACACTGTTACTCTGAAAATAAACAAACAAAAACAAAACAAAACAAAACAAATATTTGGAAATGATACATCGGGTAAGTAGCTAAAATCCAAAATGTATTAAAAAATTATACAACTCAATACACGCACAAAAATCCAGTTAAAAAATCAGCAAAGCACCTGAACAGATATTTTTTCAAAGAAGACATACTATGGTTGACAGACACTTGTAAAGATGCTCAATATCACGAATCATCAGGGAAATGCAAATCAAACCACAATGGTATCATCTTATACCAGTCAGAATGGCTAGTATCAAAATGACAAAGTCACAAGCGTTGGTAAGGATGTGGAGAAAAGGGAACACTTGTGTACTTCTGGTGGAACTGTAAATTGGTGCAGCCACTATGGAAAACAGTATGAGGTTTCCTCAAAGAGTTGAAAATAGAAATATCAGGTGATCCAGTCATTCTACTACTGAATATTTGCCCAAGAAGATAAAACTCTAATTTGAAAGGATAAATGCACCTCCATGTTTATTGCAGCATTATTTGTAATAGCTGAGACACAGAAGCAACACATGCATCTAAAAACTAAATGAATGGATAAAGAAGACATGGTATCCATATACAATGGGGTTTTATCCAGCCATAAGAAGAATGGGATCGTGCCATCTGTGACAACGCAGATGGAACCTAGAGGGTATTATGCTAAGTGAAATAAGACAGACAGACAGACAAAGACAAACACCATACAATTTCACTTCTATGTGGAGTCTAAAGAACAAAACAAACAAAAAGCAGAATGAGATCCATAAATACAAGGAGCTCATGGTGGTGAGAAACAAGCGAAAGAGGAGGAGCGGGTACAGCCTTTCAGTTATGGAATGAATAACTCACAGGGATGAAAGAGGCAGCATTGGGAATCAAGTCAATGACCCCATAATAAGGTTATATGGAGATAGATAGTAGCTACAACTATGATGAGTGTGACATACAGAACTGCTGAATCACTATGCTGTTCACCTGCAATGAATGTAATGACTGTTGACTATATTGCAATAGAAAAAAAGAGAGGAAAAGTTCGTATATTCAATGGCATGTAATTACTCCAGTTTTGTCCTGCTCCAGAAAAAAATGTATGCTCAGGCAAGATGTTGTTTGAAATGACTCTTCCAATGAACTACGGAGATAGATGTATTTATTTATTTTTTTAATTAATTAATTACTTTTTTTTCAGCATAACAGTATTCATTGTTTTTGCAGAACACCCAGTGCTCCATGCAATACGTGCCCTCTCTACTACCCACCACCTGGTTCCCCCAACCTCCCACCCCCGCCCCTTCAAAACCCTCAGGTTGTTTTTCAGAGTCCATTGTCTCTTATGGTTCGCCTCCCCTTCCAATTTCCCTCAACTTCCTTCTCCTCTCCATCTCCCAATGTCCTCCATGTCATTTGTTGTGCTCCACAAATAAGTGAGACCATATGATACTTGACTGTCTGTGCTTGACTTATTTCACTCAGCATAATCACTTCTAGTCCCGTCCATGTTGCTACAAAAGTTGGGTATTCATCCTTTTTTTTTTTTTTTTTTAATAAACATATAATGTATTTTTATCCCCAGGGGTACAGGTCTGTGAATCACTAGGTTCACACACTTCACAGCACTCACGATAGCACATACCCTCCCCAATGTCCATAACCCCCTCCCCCTTTCCCAACCCCACCTCCCCCCAGCAACCCCCAGTTTGTTTTGTGAGATTAAGAGTCACTTATGGTTTGTCTCCCTCCCAATCCCATCTTGTTTCATTTATTCTTCTCCTATCCCCCTACCCCCCCATGTTGCATCTCCACATCCTCATGCTTAGTGAAATAAGTCAATCAGAGAAACACAACTATCATATGATCTCCCTGATTTGAGATAGATGTATTTAAAATGAACTCAGTGGGGCCTCTGAGTGGCTCAGTTGGTTAAGTGTCTGCCTTTGGCTCAGGTCATGATCCCAGGGTCCTGGGATTGAGTCCCGCATTGAGCTCTCTGCTCAGCAGGGAGTCTGCTTCTCCCTGTGTACCTCCCCTTCTTGTGCTCACTCTCTCTCTCTCAAATAAATAAATAAAATCTTAATAAATTAATTAAATAAAATGAACTCAGTAAGAAGCACATAAGATCCCAAATAGGAATTACATTCATCCATATCCTCTTTCTGTCCTCATCCACAATTTTCTAAAATACCCATTATATGAGAAACACTAAAGTACATTGTATTTGTTCCCTACTGTGACTATAATAAATTATTACAAATTTAGTGGGGTAAAAAGATGCAAATGTATTATCTTATTAATTCCAGGGGTCAGAAGTCCTAAAATCAAGGTGTCAGTAGGGTTTTATTATATAAGCAGAGGCCCTAAGGAAGAATCTATTACCCAGCCCTTCTCAGCTTCAAGACACTGCCCATACTGCCTGGCTCATGTGTCCTCCCTCCATCTTCAAACCCCAGAGCAGAGCATCTTGCAATGTCTGTCTTTCTCCCAGTCATTGTTTTTCTGTCTCTGTCTCTCTTTCTTCTGTTTCCACTGCCGTAACTTCATCTCCGATTCGCCTGTCATCATGTAAACTTCTTTGACTTGAACCATTTAGCTCCTCTTACAAATCCTCTTGGACCTGCACAAATAATGCAGGATCATCTCCCCACACAAAGCCCATGAATTTCATTTTATCTGCAAAGTCTCCTTTACTATGGAAGATAACAGTCACAGGGCTGAGGATTAGGATATGGATATTTTGGGGGTAAAGAGCATTATTCGACCTACCCAACAAATTCAAGATACCAATTTGTTTTGTTTTCACTTTCTGTTTACTTGGAAAAACTGCCCAAATATTTATTCACTCATGTTTTGTACTTTCTGGGCAAGACTGATACTACATTGTGACAGTGGTCCATTAATGAAACAAAATTGTATCACCATTTGTACGCGCTAAGCACTGAGGAAAGAACTGGAGTCATTGATGAATATGGAAGGCAGATCCATGCTATCAAGGACTTTACAATATATTCAGAAAAAAAGCCAACTAAAGAGACCATTGTGTTACATTTTACTAAGTACTTTGGGATCAACGAGGATGGATGCCTAGCCACGGACTTAAGAAACCAGGGTCACCTGCACGGTTGAGGTGCACCAAGATTGATTAAAGATAAGCAGAAAAAAGGGATTATGGGGAGCACTGGAAGCAGAGAGAACAGCATGTACAGAGACATAAATCCAAGGCAGAGCAGAGTGCCTTTGAAGATGTAAAGATACTTCTGGAAAGTACCTAGTAAGGAAAGAAGTGAGAAGAGAGGCTAATAGGGAGTTGTTAAGGACCAGTCATTAAGAATTTGAGGTGAAGCATTATGTAGTTAGATTTTTATTTCCTGAAGACTATTCTGGTTACACTACAGAAAATTTACTACAGAAATTAAACAAGATTTGGGACAGAGAGCAAGTTCAATAGACTTTTTTGCTTGAGTCCCTTATTCCTGATAAATGTCTAGAAATCATTTTTTAGATTCCCTCTGAAGTTTTCTTGTGAATCCCCCTACCATTCAACATTTAAATGACTTACTTTCTGGGGCACTGGGTGGCTCAGAGGGTTAAGCCTCTGCCTTCAGCTCAGGTCATGATCTCAGGGTCCTGGGATGGAGCCCTGCATCAGGTTCTCTGCTCAGCAGGGAGCCTGCTTCCTCCTCTCTCTCTGCCTGCCTCTCTGCCTACTTGTGATCTCTCTCTTTGTCAAATAAATTTTTAAAAAATCTTAAAATGACTTACTTTCTGTGAAGTGCCAGCCTCTTTCCTGCTCTAGGGCCCTGGTGCAAGGTCTACTCTCCGCTGGAATATTTTTCTCCCTCTCAACTTGGGAAGCTCCTGATCCTTATCACTCTCAGAAGTCATTCTTTCAAATAACTCTGCCTGGAACTCCCAAACAAAGCAAGGATTCTGTTATCTATTCTCATCATGTCTGACACCTTTTTTGTTGATATTCATTATACATGCAATTAATTTTTATTGTCTTCCAGCCTGATGTATCATAAATCTCATGTGGGCAGAGGAACCAAGAGGTGGCTATTTCCCCAGGGCCTTGCACTGCACATGCATTCAACAGGTGTTTGCTGAGGGAATGAAGCAAAGAAAGAATATAAAAATACAATGAATGAAATGGAATGATTTGGACCACAGACCAGTATTTCTTTGGTTAAAATTACAGAAGTGAAAATTCATAGTACAGTAACAGTTGGCTTCTATTCTTTTAAATTATTACAGCTCCATAATTTAAAACAAAGTTTTTTTTTAAAGTGCATTGTGCAAACATAAAATGTACATATCATAAATGTGTCCCCTGATGAACTGTCCTGAGTGGAGCAGATTCTAACTAGCATCCAGATAAAAAAGTAAAAATATTGGGGCGCCTGGGTGGCTCAGTGGGTTAAAGCCTCTGCCTTTGGCTCTGGTCATGATCTCAGGGTTCTGGGATTGAGCCCAGCATGGAGATCTCTGCTCAGCAGGGAGCCTGCTTCCTCCTCTCTCTCTGCCTGCCTCTCTGCCTACTTGCGATCTCTGTCTGTTGAATAAATAAATAAAATCTTAAAAAAAAAAAAGTAAAAACATTGTCAGTCTTCCAGAGGCATCCTTCCCATGTCCATTTAGGTACTACCCTACGCCTGAAAGAACCACCTCTATCCTGACTTCTAACCATATTTCTCAGGTTTGTCTATTATTTCTTGCTTTCTTTTTTTTTTTTTTTTTTTTTTTTTTTTCCTATAGAAGGAATTATTCTGTCTACATTTTCAGTATGTCTGGCTTTTTTTTTTCTCTCACCATCACTGTTTTAATATTTAATAACATAACTATCCTTTACCTTTTTTTTTTTTAAGATTTTTTTTTTTTTAATTTGACAGACGGAAATCACAAGTAGGCAGAGAAGCAGGCAGAGAGAGAGGAGGAAGCAGGCTCCCCACTGAGCAGAGAGCCCAATGCCGGGCTCAATCCCAGGACCCTGGGATCATGACCTGAGCCGAAGGTAGAGGCTTTAACCCACTGAGCCACCCAGGCGCCCATATCCTCTACCTCTTTAAAAACATTTACTGAGACATAATTCACACACTACATAATTCACTGATATAAAGAATATACTTCAACGACTATCTTTAGAGCATACGTGTACTTTTAAGAAGAAATCCTATACCCATCAGCAATTGCTTCTCGTTCCCCTCCACATCTCACCGATTACACCTATGGAAACATTAACATACTTTTTGTTTCTAGAGACAGATATAGACCCAGTAAGTAAATTCCATAAAAATAGAATCATTTGTGACTGGTTACTTTAGCACTCCTTTTTGGTGCCAAATTTTCTACTGTATGGAAATTCCACACGATATCACTTTATTCTTCGATGAACATTTGCTTGTTTCCAACTTTTTGGCTCTTATCAATAATGCTACTGTGAACAACCTCACACGAGATTTTGTGTGGATGTATGTTTTCAATTTTCTTGGATATGCAACTAGAGAAAAAATTGCTGTGTCATATAATAACTTTATGTTGAATCTTTTGAGGGACTGCCAGCATTTTCACCAAGTGACTGTAGCATTTTATCTTAGCACCAGCGAAGTGGGAGAGTTCTGACTTTTCTTCATCTTTACCAGCAACGATTTTTTTTATTAGTAGTATAGTCCTCCTAGTGGGTGTGAAGCAGGATCTTTTGTAATTTTGATCTGCATTTCTTTAATGACTAGTAACATTGAACATCCCTTAAGGGGCTTATTGGCCAGTTATATGTCTTTTTTTTTCTTTTTTTTAAAGAAATGCTTGTTAAATACATTGCCTGCATTTGAATCGGAATTTTTTTTTTTTTTGGCCTTTTTTAATGTGTTATAAGAGGATACTGAAATGAGCTATGTCATGAACAAATATTTTCTCCCCTCTTGAGGGGTCTTTTTTTCATATTCTTCATAGTGTATGCACTTAGACTACTCTTTCCTTGCTTTCTTTTAGTCTGAGAGCCTGGGGTTACCCCTGGGTCACTTTAAGCCACTTATTGGTCAAATAAGTCACACTCCCTTAAACAGCTGGATTTTCACCCTTTGCCATTCGAGGTCTCTGTGACTTAGCAGCTGTCTTCACAGTCATGAAGTATGCATTGTTTTGCTCCGGGTTCAGCCAGGGATTAGTAGCTTGAAGGTTTCCTCTCTGATCTTTCTTGAGAGGGTACAGCCTTGGACATGGACACAGTCTTCCAGAATCACAAGGATGAGTGTGATTTTGTTTTTAAGCCTGGATTTCTAGAAGTTGCCCCTGGGTTAGTGTAGCTTATAGTTCAGTCAGTGTTTGGTCAGAGGTTTAAGCCCAGCCTGACAGTTAATATTTCTATTCAGTTTCAATGAGTTTATGGGCAGCTTTCAAATCTGGCCACATCCTGATATTAATGCTCCTGTGTGCATGCAGCCTCGTGCCTTCCAGGACATCCTCCCTGACCCCTACAGTTGCTATGATCCATGGGGTCTTCTTAGCTTTACCTTTCCCTGGTTTGCTTCGTGACACTTCTGAATGTCCTACTGTTTTGCTTGTATCGTGAAGCCAACATCATCCTCTTAATTACTTTCTGCCAAAATTATATGTTTGTTGATAACACACTTATTCATGGAGTTCTCATTTCATTCCTAGTAAAGTCAGTTCCCAAAGGAGAACCGAGGAGCTCTTCTTCCTTAGGGTCTGACTTTTTCCCTGGGCAGAAACCTGTCCCCATGCACTAGAGCTGCGGGCGGGGACTTGCTTTCTTGGAATGACCCTCTACTCTGTGTGCGAACACCATAGGTGGATGGCAGCCCCTAAGCGTCTCACCTTCTACCTCCCATCACAGAACATTTATCCTGTAAGCAAGTTGGGATAGGACAATCAGGTCCCATTATTCTTGACCTGCTGTGCTGAGTAGAGCTTATGTCCTATAAGTGAGACTTGGGTTGGGTAAGACCCGACCACCGCTGCCATGTTGACCTATAACAGAGCTTCTGCAATGGAGCACTGATGGGGACCAACAAGGCTGGGAGGAGGAAAGGAAACTCAGGTTTTCTAGGCTCCACCTGCCTGAAATAGAGCACCTGGGGTAGCTTCCTCAATACTAGCTGGAGAGCTGTGTAAAAAAAAAGGCTTAAATGCCAAAGGCTCTGATTGTTTTGAGAGTTTGTAGATCCTCATGAATGGATTTTGTTTTTCCATTTACTGTGTGTCCTTGCACATTTCCCCAAGACTTTAAATGATTGCTTGTTTTTAAAATGCTTCATTAATTAAATCGTTGTTTTGCTGGGATAGGTTCCATCCAGCTCCTTACTTCATCCTTCTGGAACTCCACCCCCTGGCCCCCCAGCCACACCCCTGCCCTCCACAATTAGTTGATCCTCATTGTTATTTGCTGAATGTTATATAACAACTTGTTGTTCCACCACCAAAACGTATTTGCTCATTTTAGGTTGATAGACATTTAGGTAACTTCCAGTTTGCGGTATTGTAAACTGTACACTAGTACAGTGTATTCATGTGTTCTGCTGAAAATTCTTGTCTTTACACATTCGTGTTAGATACATACATAGGTGTGGAACTGCTGGTCAAGTTATGTGTATGTTTAGCATTAGTGGATACAGCTTAATAGTTTTTTCAAGTTGTTGTACCAATTTACACTCCCACCAAAAGTTTATGAACACTCTGGACATTCCATGTCCAATAATTGGTGTTTTTTGTCTTTTTCATTTGTCATTCTTGTGTGTGTTCAGGAAAGTATTGCATTTTGTCTCTCATTTACATTTCTCTGATGACTAACAAAAGGTGACCACATTTTCATTTTCACATTTTTATTGACTACTGGGATTTTTCTCTTTGTGAATTATGAACTATATGTTTGAGGTTTTTTTTTTTGTCCACTTTTCTACTGGAGTGTCTGTCTTATTAATTAATATAAACTCTGTCCATATTCTGAATATGCTATTATTTTTTAAAGTTAAATAAAATATGTAAATAAGGAGTCTGATAGATATAGTTTGAGAAGACATTAAGAAAATTTCAAGGGGCACAGGGGTGGCTCAGTGGGTTAAGCCTCTGCCTTCGGCTCAGGTCATGATCCCAGAGTCCTGGGATTGAGCCCTGCATTGGGCTCTCTGCTCAGCAGAGAGCCTGCTTCCTCCTCTCTCTCTTTGCCTGCCTCTCTGCCTCCTTGTGATCTCTCTCTTTGTCAAATAAATAAAATCTTTTAAAAAAAATTTCAAAACTAAGAAGTCATCTTAAAAAATTAATAAGTAGAGGGGCACCTGGGTGGCTCAGTGGATTAAGGCCTCTGTCTTCAGCTCAGGTCATGATCCCAGGGTCATGGGATGGAGCCCTACATCAGGCTCCTTGCTCAGGCGGGGAGCCTGCTTCCCCCTCTCTCTCTCCTGCCTCTCTGCCTGCTTGTGATCTCTATCTGTCAAATAAATAAATAAAATCTTTAAAAAAATTAATAAGTAGAGTTTAAAAATGAGGGAGACAATTTAGAAGTAGAAAAATATTCTGAAGTTACAGTGGTTAGAGTCACTTAGGGTATGGATATTACTAAAAATTGGATGTATCTCTACTCTAAAAATTCTTTAACGATAAGCACTAATTTTCAGTGAGTCCTAGGCACTATGGTAAGTGCTTTGTAGCTATCATATTTAATTCTTCCAATTCTGCAGGGGAGATAATATATTAAGTTCTAAGGGAGGAAACCAAGGCAAATTTTCCTAAGGTCATACACTGGGGCTAAGGACTGTTGACTCTGTAAGCTGGGTGATAAATACAATATTATAGAGAAATATTAGCCAGTCTTTTGAATACACAGAACCACTAATGAACAAAAGAGCTTTAAGTGATAGAAGAGTGGTCTTAAAAGAAAAATGTTAAATACAATTAATGTTATTTATCTTGAAGAAGAAAAGTTTTGTCTAAATTAATGCTTTTAAGCACAAAAAGATCTTTTAGGGAAGAAAAATCCTTGGAGGGGCGCCTGGGTGGCTCAGTGGGTTAAAGCCTCTGCCTTTTGCTCAGGTAATGATTCCAGGGTCCTGGGATCCAGCCCCGAATCGGGCTCTCTGCTCAGCAGGGAGCCTGCTTCCTCCTCTCTCTGCCTACTTCTCTGCCTACTTGTGATCTCTGTCTGTCAAATAAATAAATAAAATCTTTAAAAAAAAAAAAGAAAAATCCTTGGAAACCAAAAGATAGAGAAATGGATGCATATTGAAGCATAGAAGATTTTACTTATTAACAGTAACTTCCCTGGTAATGGTTGACAGCAATTCAAAAATTATTGAGCATGGCATTCAAAATCTAATCCCATTACTTTACTATTCAATATTCCTTTCAGCCTCCTGTAAGCGCCCCAGCAAACATCTGGGTCACAAATGCTCTTCCATGTCTGACTTTTTTATGCAAACTGTGTTAGTGGAAAAAGGACAGGTGGGGCTAGGTAGGGAGAGACAGATAGGGGTAGGCTAAGTGATCAGGCTCACAGAAATCCCAGAAATGCAGAAGTGTAAGGAAACCAGAGACAAGGGAACAAACCAGACCACCCTGCCCTAGATGTTGGTGGGGGACAGGGGTAGTCTTTTTTTTTTTTTGATAGTCACCTGTGTCGGTGACTATTAAAGATTTGATCACTAGTCAAACCAAGACATCACAAGAATGTGAAGGCCACAAGCTCCCTGATCAGTCCCAAATAAAAGACTATCAGGGGAGGCCCATGTTGGCAACCCTGTCGGGACTCCTCTCAATTCTCAGAGCTTTTTTTCCATATTCCTGCTTAATAAAACTCGATCGCTTTACTCACTCCCCTTTGTCTGTGGGATTCATTCTTGGACTCTGTGAGAAGAGAACCTAGCTCTCCCACTTCATTATCTCGCCTTCTTCATTTGCTGTCTTACTTCTTCTATAAAATCTTGTTCAAATACCACCAACTCTGTGTAGCCCTCCCCAAATCACCTCTGTGTCCAGGACAAAGTCTCGCATCTCTTTAAATGAGTTTTAACTGAAGACAGATCATGTGTTATCATAACTGAAGTATTTATGTATGTAATCTGTCCCAAAGGACTGAGAGCTTTGATGGGGGAAGAGGAGTCTTTTTATCATTATCTGTATCTGGCATGAGTAAATACCTAATATTATTAAATAAAAGTTGGAGCCACAGATATACAAACACTTGGGTATATTGGAAGACAAAGGAAGCATGTTAGTACTGCGATATCTGGTAGCTGACACTTGGCCCCAGTGCCAAGGGACAAGAAAGATGGAGGACTGTGGAAAATAGAGAAAGCCTGCCCAGGATAAAGTGGATCCAACTCATGAGTTCTCATCAACTGCTGGTAAGCCAGAAAGCAAACCCCCGAATGCCAAAACCTCTAATTCAATCAAGAGAAGCAGAAATCCAAACCCATTTATTCATCCAACCATACATGCATTTGTGTCTGTGTGATACCACCTGATGTTTAGATCCCAATTCATTTTCAAAAGTCACTTTGCAAGTCAAAATAACTAAAAAAAAAGTCTATCTGGAGGTCAAATCTGGCGAGTAGGTCTTTGGTCTGTAATTCCTGGCACACTGGTGTTATTTCTGCATACCTAGTAATGAAAGATTCTGCTACTCCTGTTGGTCAGGAACCTAGGGAAACATGTGAAAGACCTTTAATAAAACCAAGGAAACTAGACCCTGGAATGGCCTGGAGAGAGCTACTTGTCAATCTGTCTTGGGTAGCTTAGTCAAAAACACTAAGTATTTCAGGAAGAATGATCTTCCTGTAGGGTCCATGCCACTCTGGAGTCTGACAGTCTGTAAGGTTAGTTATTAAGGAAAAGTATTCAAGGAGTTACAGTGTGATTCTACATTTGCATTTCCTGTTCTATGAAACCTATGAGATTCTGCAAGGGGTGTCTTATGTAAGGTAGGGGTGTGTGTGTGTGTGTGTGTGTGCGTGTGTGCGTGTGCATGTGCGTGTGTGTGTATAGAAAATGACCTGGAGGTGCCTGAGGGCTGATGAAACATGGATGGTGAACTAGCTTACTAAGCACATGATCAGCGGCTTTCTACAACCTCACAAAAATCAGAAATAAGATAAAACAAACAGTGACAGCAACACCCCAATGTCACCCTTGAGAACTGATCTCATGAATCCAGATCAGTAGCTTAATTCAACTAGGTTTTCAGGAACTAAAGCAAAGAGTTTCATCTTCTAAATATGTTTAATCAAATAAAAATGAAAGATCAGCTTATCAGGATTAAACCTGTAACTCTTGAAGTCACAAGATTCATTCATTAACCAGCCACCAGTGGAGTTTTTTGTGAAAATTAAAGAGATTACGATAAGGCACTACACAGTGCACCCTGGAACACAGTAGTGGCCTAACAATTCTTGCTAATTATTCCACTTTTGTTATTAATCAAGTCAGCGAGACAGAAAACATAGGAATATTTGAAAGATAAATGGTTATTATCTGTTTCTTTTTAAGGATGACTGTGGGAAATTTCTTGCACCAAAGTCAATAGAATGCTAGTTTCAGGATGGCTCATTAGATGCCATTAGCACGTGGTCCAAGGACGAAAAGGCTCATCTGGAGGCAATCTCACACCCATCTGTACTCTCTCATCATCTTGCTCCAATCCCCTGATGACCCAGGGTATGCTCTCCCCATCACCCCAAGGAATAGGGGATTTACTAAAGTGCTAGCAGAGAAGGGGACTCTATGTTACCAGTTCACATCAGAGTTCAAGCTGGAAATTTCAGGTATCAGGGCCAGATGAGCACTTTTACTCTCCAGGACCTCAGAATTCATATTCATAAAATATGAATTAATGTTGTAAAAATACATCCTGCATTTTTGAGTGGGGAATAATGCAATGATATCAAGTTATCATTTTCAGGGTTAAATTGTAAAATGTAAATATTTAATTGCAATTTGTGAAACTCTATTTTGGGATTTCTTCAATTTTTTTTTAACATACCAGATTAATTAAATAAGTGAGTTGACCTGAACCTCTCTTCAACTGGGAGATGGTCTGTGGTCCTGCTACAGCCCTTTTCAAATAGGAAATTGGTTAGGGGACCTGTGTAGCCTAGTTGGCTAAGGGTCTGACTCTTGGTTCCAGGTCAAGTCGTGATCTCAGGGTCTTAAGATCAAGCCTGGCATCAGGCTTCACACTCACAGGGAAATCTGCTTGACATGATCTCTCCCCCCAACTCCATCCCTCCCCTTGCTCAAACTCATTCTCTCTCAAATAAATAAGTAAAATTAAAAAAAAAGAAAAAAAGATTTGTCAGGAAAGTAAGCTCCTTGACATGTCAGATGTCCATTCCTGGGATAGGACCCTTCGCTTCAAGCTTATGTTTTTTATACAGTTATTTCTCCATAAAGATTCTAAGAACAAATAATATAACTTCATGGAAGGTTGCTAAACAGCCTCGGAGGTTAGTTACATTGCCTTACTTTGCAATGATGCCGGCAGAGGCAATAGAGAAAATTACTTTTCTTTCTAGCAATTTTGGTGATCTTTTTGATACACAATTGATGTTAGCGGTAGACTCTATGCAATCATTTGGAAAAAATGAAGCCATTTTAATAAAATGAAAAGTGTTCTGATACTCTTATGCAGCATGACTGGTATATAAAACATTGTAAGATGTTATGCTCTATTTCTCTCTTCTTTCAACATACACGCACATGAACACATATCCACACACCTGTATATAAATGGGTGATAAACTCTTACGGAAAGGATGAATCTGCAGGGAAGAAAAATGCCTTTACTCTTGTCTGGGAAGTACAGTGGGCACTGTACTGGGAGGAGGATGCCTAATTGGATTTGAGTTTGAGATAAACAATAAGCAATTGTCTTAGTGTAAAGGTACAGCCTATATTCAGTAAAATACATCCCATATAGAGCTCATCTGGCAACTCTCACTTGGACTTAAAGAAAGAACAGAACCACAATATTTGAAACAGCCATGCACAGGGTGGGTGAGAGGACACCCGTGGAAGTGAGCGCATGCTGGGCTTGGCACACAGTAGATGCTCAGTGAATACCAGATGCTAATACTGTCCCAGCTAGGAAGGGTCAATAGGAATTCCTCCCTTCAGATCTTCCTGGAGGATAACAGAAGCTTAGGCAGTCCCAAAACAAAGACAGAAGTCTGACGTACTTCAAATATTTATACTTAAATTAACACTTCAACATCATTAAGACCCTGAGGTGATATATTATTTATAATTACAGGGTTTTTGTCCTGATATTAATGTACAAAGTTCTAGACATTGAGCAGTCCAGTGCTGGTTACAAGTTTAAAGCCTGCTGATTACTTACTTCCTCCTTCAAAAACTGACAGTTTCTCACTTCGGCTTGTTAAATCCACATGGTCCTTGTTGAGTACAGGGCCTGGGTCAGTGCTGGGCTCTGCGTCCGTGTGACAAATGAGAAAATGGAGGTCTAGCCCAGGCTCAGAGAGCCAGACATGTCAGCATAAGCTCTAGAACATGTGAGCAGGGTCTGCTTCCTGAGCTGAGACGACACATAGGGCCCACGTCCAGACGCCTCCCGCTCCTAGGGTTTAATGCTTTCAGTCACTATCTTCAAATTCTTAATAATATTTTGGTTTTTGAATTTGTGTTCTGTAAGTTGGATGGGACTATGGATCATATCTGTGCACAGATACACATAATAAACCAAGTATAACCACATATGCAATAATTCCATAAATCACCAAATACTCAGTCCACTTTCCAAATCCCCAAAAAATCTTCTCAAAAATGCCTGTTTTTAGCAGTTGGTTTGCTCTGTTCAGCGTCTCAACAACTTCCATAGGTCACATTTGATTATTCCGTCTTAGAAGCTTTTTCCTTTCATATACAGAACTCTCCCTTTTCTAATGCTATTAATTTACTGGAGAAGCTGCTTCTTTTGTCCTGTACTTGTTTCCCATTCTGGAAGTAGCCTGGGTTTTTGGCTACTGTGCTACCTGCCCGGCACAGTAGCTTAAGCCTAAAGAGGTCAAAATGTGAAGAAGAAAAACCCTGTATTTCTCATCATCATTGTATACTGACGATTCTCAAATCTTATTTTCAGCTCAGACATGTCCACTGAACTTCAGACCCCTTTATCTTACTGGTTACTTGAAATTTTTCTTTCTTTACCGGTCTAGAACAGAGCCCAATTTTTCAAATACTTGACATCATCCTTACCTCCTTTTACCCAAATCTATGTATCTTCCTACAGCAAAACATATTTATTGTACCTTCAGATATACACAGCACTGACCACTTCATACCATCCCCCCACCATCAGGCTGATTCAAGGCACCACCATCTCTTTCCTGGACTCGTCCCAATTAATCTCTTCACTTCTGCCCTTTCCTTGGGCGTCTATTCTCAAAACAACTGTCAGAACTATTTTGTTAAAATATAAACCAAGGGGCCCCTGGGTGGCTCAAGTGGTTAAGCATCTGGCTTTTGATCTCAGCTGAGGTCCTGATCTCAGGGTCAGGAGTTCAAGCTCCATGTTGTGCTCCACGCCCAGAATGGAGACTACTTTAAAAATATATAAAATTTTAAAATTTTAAAAAAATATATAAACCTAATCAGGTCACTGCTTTGCTCACTACCTTTTGTTGGCTTCCCATCTCATTCAGCATGAAAGCTCCTGTTCTTACCGTGAAGTACCAAGAGCTTCAAGCTTTACATTACCTAGCCTCCCACTAACTTTCTGACTTTATTTCATGTTCTATTGACTTTTGTCGATTTTTCTCTTCAACAACTCTGCTTTTCCTGTTCTTCCTCCACCATCCTAGGCATGCTCATGTGGGGACTCGCTATTCCTTCAGCCGCAAAAACGCTATCCCCTAACCCTTTTGATAATCCTCACTAAAATATCAACTCCTTCAATATTTGATATTTTCCCACACTGACTGATTTTTTTCTTTAGCATTATCAGTCTATAACTGTTCTGGTCTGAATATTTGTGTGGCCTCAACATTAATATGTTGAAACCTAATGCCAAATGTGATGGTGTTTATAGGTGGGGCTTGGGGGAGGCACTGAGGTCAAGAGGGTGGAGCACACATGAATGGGATTAGTGCCCTCATAAAATAGATCTCACAGAGATCCCTCACTCCTTTTGCTAGGAGAAGACACAGTGAGAACATACCCATTTTTAAAGCAGACTCACCAGACAATGAATCTACCAGTGCTTTGATTTGGGGCTACCCCTCCTCCAGAACTGTGAGAAATACAGTTCTCTTGTTCCTGCGCCATCTAGTTTATGGTATTCTGTTCCAGCAACCAAACAGACTAAGACCATGACCTATCTTATTTGTTGCCTCTTCTACTAGAATGAAAGCATCCTGAGGGCGGGATTTATTTTTCCATTTTATGCACTACTATATTCTCAAATGCCTGGAACAGAGCTAGGCAGTAACAACCACTCCAGGAGGTACTCAGTATGAACTCGTTGAGGAAATGTGGTACAATTACCATCCTCCTCCTCCTCCTCCTCACATTCATTTTATCCTATGCAGATGAGAACTTTTCTTTGCTGTGCAGCTATGTGGTGCTTCCCTCCTTATTATATACGTGCTTCTCTTTCCATTTTAGAGGTTATCCTTTTCAGAAATGGGTTAACCACAATCCTTAAGAGCTTCTGTGTCCTCAGTTTTTTTCTACCTTGGTGGTCACTGGTATGATAGTAGTAGTTCTAATTATGTACTAGAAATTTCTTCTTTAGGGTGCAAAGCTGCTTCTGTTTCTGGTCCTCCAGGCACAGAAACACCAAGAAGACAAAGTTAATTAGGCACTTCGGAGTCTAGACAATTGCATGAAAAATCAAGCCAGAGGATTTCCATTTTACCCTGAAGGTTGGTCGAGTTAGTGACTGTGAGAAGTGCTTCCAAGATGCCCTGGTAGAAAATAATGCTAATCAAGCTATCATTGAAAGGCAATTCAGCCATGAAATGGATGGTCTGCCCTTCTGTCTAGAGTAAAGGCTGCTGGCTTTCTGTTGATGATTTGCAATGTTTCTGATAGAGAATCAGCTCTGCCTTAACCCCAAGATTTTCCTCTGTAGCCTGCTAGGCTTTCAACTTGGCAAGGGATAATAAATGAGAATAATCTAAGTTAGAATGTATGATGTATGACAGTGGTTCTCAACTGGGATGAACTTGGTCTGGAAAAGTTAACAAGCAATGTCTGCAGACGTCCTTGGTTGTCACAGCCTGGGGTGTGCTACTGATATCTAGTACATAGTGACCTGCGATTCTGCTACACATTCTACAGTGCACAGGATAACCCCCCCCCCCAACAAAAAGTTACCTAGTCCTCCTGGGACTAATAATACATTATATGTTAATAAAAAAGTAAAAAATTATTAAAAAAAAGTTACCTAGTCCAAAATGTCAGTAGAGGTTTGGTAGAGAAACACTGTTATCGAAGAATCATACCTGAGTCTACAAGTAGTTCTCTTGACTTATAAGTGGTGTATAAGAAAAAGAATCACCACTGTCTTCACTTGGATTCAGGGATCACACACCTTCCTGCTTATTCTTTTATCTCTTTCAGCAAACTTTCTGAGTCTCCTTGGCTATTTCTCCTTATTTCTCAGACCTTTTAAGGTTGTTATGATTCAGGAATCAATTCTGGAATCTTTTTGCATTACCTACTTCCTAGGTAATCTAGTCTTAGGACTTAAAACATTAACAACATGTTATACACTCCCAAGTCCATACTATTTCAGACTTAGAACTCCGGACATGCATAACCAACTGCCACTTGACTCTCTATTATGGTCTTATTAGATATTTCAAGCCCAATAATTCTAAAATTATATTTCTAGAGGAGAGACCCAAGACAGGAGTGAAAAAAGATCTAAACTCACCTCCTTTCATGGACATACAAAACCTACACCTATGTTTGCACAGCAAAGGATAGAACTAGATAGAGAATGGCAGGAGAAATGGAGACACAGGAATGATGGAAACCCCACTCCACTGTTATAAATTGTAGTTGGGAGGGAGAGCACTGAGGGCCCCGGAAAGATCTGGCCAACCTGGGGTGGAATAAAAAACTAAAAACCAAAAACAACAACAACAACAACAAACAAACAAACAAACAAACCAAATCAAACCAGACCAAAAGGCCCACTGGTTTAATGGACAATTGGAGAACAAAGATGGAGGTATAACAATTCCGTATTTTAAACTGTAATAAAAAACTATAGTCATCTATACAGTATAGTAGTAGCACAAACAAAGACACATAGATCAAAAGAACAGAATTGAGATCCCAGAAATAAACCCATGCTTGATTATTCTCCAGACAATGAATCAACCAGTGCTTTGATTTTGGACTACCCCTCCTCAGAATTGTGAGAAATACAGTTCTATTGTTCATGAGCCATTCTAGTTTATGGTATTCTGTTACAGCAACCCAGACAGACTAAGACCATGACCTATCTTAATTTGTTGCCTCTTCTACTAGAATGGAAGCATCCGGAGGGTGGGATTTATTTTTCTATTTTATGTACTACTATATTCTCAAGCGCTTGGAACAGAGCTAGGCAGTAAGAACCACTCCAGAGGTACTCAATACGAACTCGTTGAGCAAATGTGGTATAATTACCATCCTCCTCTTACTTAAATAAGTCATTTATGACAACAAAGGTAGGAGTATACAATGGGGAGAGAACAGTCATTTTAATACATAGCACTGGGAAAATGGACAGCTACGTGCAAAAGGGTGAAAGTGGACCACTTTTTTACTTTTATACAAAAATAAACTCAAAATGGATTAAAGACCCAAATTTGAGACTAGAAATCATAAAACTCCTAAAGAAAAATACAGACAATACTCTACTGGATATTCCCCTTAGCAACATACTTATGGATATGTCTCTCTAGGCAAGGTAAACAAAAACAAAAATAAACTAGGATTACATCAAACTAAAAAGCTTCTGCAGAGCAAAGGAAACCATAACAAAATGGAAAGGCAACCTGCTAAATGTGAGAAGATATGTGCACATCATATATATAAGTGGTTAATATCCAAAACAAATAAACAATTCACAAAATGCCAAAAAAATCCCCCAGTAATCCAGTTAAAAATGAGCAGAGGACCTGGATAGACATTTTTCCAAAGAAGACATGCAATGGCCAACAGACACATGAAAAGCGGTTCAACATCACTAATCATCAGGGAAATGTAAATCTAAACTATAATGAGATGTCACCTTACACCAGTCAGAATGGCTAGTACCAAAAATATAAGAAATAACAAATGTTGGTGAGGATGTGGAAAAAAGGGAACTCTCAGGCACCATTGGTGGGAGTGTAAACTGGTACGGCCACTATGGAAAACAGTATAGACTTTCCTCAAAAATATTAAAGATAGGGGCACCTGGGTGGCTCAGTAGGTTAAGCCTGTGCCTTCAGTTCAGGTCATGATCTCAGGGTCCTGCGATCGAGCCCCGCATCAGGCTCTCTGCTCAGCGGGGAGCCCGCTTACCCCTCTCTCTCTGCCTATCTCTCTGCCTACTTGTGATCTCTGTCTGTCAAATAAATAAATAAAATCTTTAAAAAAATTAAAAGTAACAGATAATACCAATATGGGTATTTACTTCAGGAAAATGAAAAGTCTAATTGGAGAAGACAAAGGTATCCCTATGTTTACTGTAACATTATTTACAACAGCCAAATTATGGAAGCAATGCAAGTGTCCATCAACAGATAAATGGATAATGAAGATGTGGTATTTATACACAATGGAATATTAATGAACCATAAAAGGAATGAGATCTTGCCATTTGTGACAACATGATGGACCCAGGGGTATTATGCTAAGTGAAATAAGTCAAACAAACCAAAACACCCGATGATTTCACTTATATATATGGAACCTAAAAATCAAAAGCAAGTAACCATCCAAGCAACCAACCAACCAACCAACCAACAAAAAAAGAAACAGACTCGTAGATACAGAGGGGCAGGGGGTTGAGAGATTGCAAAATTGGTAAAGGGGATTAGGATCCAGCTGTACAATAAATAGGTTGCAGTTTTAAAAGTACAGGCTAGGGAACATAGCCAACGATATTGTAATAACTGTACGGTGACAGATGGTAACTACACGTACTGCAGTAAGCATTTTATAATGTATGTAATTGTCAAATCACTATGTTTGTACACCTGAATCTAGTATAAAAATTCATCTCAACTCTACTGCAATAAAAAATAAGAATAAAATAAAACCTTCGTAGCTTCTTACTGGCTAACAGAAGTAAAATGAAATTCATAGAAATAAAAATGAAAATGAAGTAAATTACGTTAATTCTTCTACTTCTCTCTACTTCAGAAAGCTGCTCCACCCCAGTAACTCAGTTGAAGGTCAAGTCCAAAATACTGCAGTCACATTTGATCTTCCTTTGTCTCAGGCCCACCTTTTATCTGCCCACCAAAAGTGAAAGCTGCAACTTCAAAATAAATCTAGAATCTGATCCATTCTTATTACTTCCACTGGCCTAGTGTCTTAATCCATTTAAGCTCCTAGAACAAAATACAACAGACTGGGAAGCTCAGACCCAACAGACAGTTATTCCTTAGAGTTCTAGAAGTTAGAAGTCTGAGATGCGAGTGCCGGCAGGGTCAAGGGCTGCTCATTCCTCAACGTATCTGCATGTGGCGTAAGGGGCGAGAGAGCTGACGGCATCTTTTTTGTAGCAGCACCAATCCCGTTCATGGGCGGCCTACCTTCATGACCCATGTACCTCCCAAGGGCCCCACCTTCTAACACCATCACACTGGGTGTTAAGGATCCTACACGAAGAGACGTCTGGGGGGCTCAGTTCGTTAAGCGGTTGCCTTCAGCTCAGGTCATGATCCCGGGTTCCTGGGATCAAGCCTGCTCCTCCCTCTCACTCTGCTGCTGGTCCCCCTGCTTGTATTCTCTCTCTCTCTCTCTCTCTCTCTCTCTCTCTGTCTCTCTCTCTCTCTCTGGCAAATGAATAAATAAAATCTTTAGAAAAAAAAAAGATGCCAACATGAATTTTACGGTGACAGCAACATTCAGACTACAGAACTCAAAGTCAAGCCACCTTCATTTGTTGCCTTAGTTACTCTAAGAACATCCTCATGGCTCTGGACCACTGCTCTGTGCAATGTGGTCAATGAGGTCAAAGACCAACGATCTTCCCGTATTCAAAAATATATGAAATCATGTTTAAAGACTTACACATAGAAGTCATAGACCACTCTGTTTTTTATAAATCAGACATAATTACTGTTGTGAATTTTAACCGTCTTCTCTTACTGATTTAACAAATGCCAGCAAATGGTGACTTACACAACACTAATCTATTTTCTTACAATTCTGAAGGTTCAGAAATCTAATAGAGGTCTCGCTGGGCTTAAATCAAGGTGTCCTCAAAGCTGTATTCCTTTCTGGAAGAAAGGATTTTCTGGGGAAAATCAGTTTCTTGTACTTCCCCAGATTCTGGAGCTATTCTGCGTTCCTTGGTCTGTGGCTCCCTTCTTGTATCGTCAGAGCCTGCAGAGGTGAGTCCAGTCTTCCACATATTCCATGAATCTCCACACCCACTTCCTTTCCCTACTTTCAAGGACCCTAGTGATTACACTGGACCAACTGAGATAATTCAGGAAAAATTCCTTATCAGTCGATTAGCAATCTTAACTCCCTATGTATTCTTAATTTCTCTCTGCCATGGAACTTTGCATATTCCCAGTTTCTGGAAACTAGGACAGGATACCTGTGGCCACAATTTGGGGGGGAGCATTTTTTTTCTTATTACCACATTAGTTAGAACTCTTTCTGCTCCAGGGCTAAAGTTGTGATCCTTGCTGCTTAGCTCCTCCAACTTAATTTAATTAGAGGAAACAATTCCCATTATATGTTTACAACATAAAACACGAAAGGAGAATAATTTATCATAAATGAAATATTGAAATTTAAGCCCAATAGTCTTTCATGGGAATATTCCTTCATTAAAAAAATCAAGTCAAAGAAAAAAAATCCTATTTTGACATGGAATGTGTTCCAACACCAAGTTTTCAGGACTTCAATCATAAAAATCAAGTAACATTTCAACTTATCTCTTCTTTGGTCAATTCATCTACTTCTCCATATATTCATTTCTTAGAGATAATAGTAATAACAGTAATCAGCTGAGTCCCCGCTTCGTGCTGAGCTCAGTTCTAAGTACTTTACCACATGATTCATTTAAGCTCTCACAGCATTTCGAGAGAAATGGCATTTCCTTCTTACAGACAATCTAACTGAGGCTCAGACTGACTTGTCTGCCCCAGTAAGAGACAGAGTGGGCATCTGAACTGAAGCAAGAAAGCCCAAAGAGGTTTAAATGACTCTCCATGGGGAATCCATTAAGACAGTAGCAGAAACACATCTGGCAGTTACAAGCCTCAAATCCAATCCAGTCATTTTTGTCACTGATGGGGCAAAAAGATAAAACTTATGCTGATGAAGCGTGTTTGTTTGTTTGTTTGTTTAAGGGCCTCTCCTGCTATGGAGAGCGCTCCTTCATAAATAAGTAGTTTGGGAAAAGCCAATTTCCGGTGGGCATGTTCACTGTGTTCTTCCTTCAGAGACAGCATCCAATTCCAGGAATATTTTTGCCAGCAATAAATTCACTTTAACCGGAAAAGTTACAGAGGATTATCTTAAGTGCCTGCAGAGCAGAAATGACAAGTCAGAGGAACCATCCGTTATGTTCACTGGTAATTGGATACAAAGTGCTGACCCTAAAAGACTGTGCTCCTATAATGCAATTATTTGCCAAAAATCTTAATAAAAAGCACATTTCTCCTGCTTCTCAGAGGCAAGCCACTTCAAAAATCTCAACCACAGACAAATGCAAAGATTCAGAATACTTGAGGTTCTAGTTACATACCTGCTCTCTGATCTTCTTATGCTAAGAAGATGAATATAAACGGTGCTGTCAGGACCAAAACATTGCTAAATGTGACACCATAAATCATCTCCATTAGTAAATGTAGTGTCAGGTTCTCATGTATTTCAGGCTATTTTAAACTCACACTTCATTATCTCATGAGCTGCCTGAATGAATCTGGGTGGTTTGATACCGCAAGTGGGTCAGCAGTCAAATCAACTTGTCTTTACTGGCTGAACTCCCAGAGGGTCCTGGAAACTGCACTTCCGGTTACAGCCCGCATCACCTCGCCTGTCTTTCAGCAGCTGGATGGATGAGACCCCTTGTCTTCTTCTGCAGAGAACCAATTTTATCTTTCCTCCCACTAGAGGACGTGAGGACAGGCTCCGTTAGTACATACATAACTCACGGGTTCTACCATTCAGGTAGAGCTGGGATGTCCATCTCCTTCCCCAAACCAGAATGACAGCATGACCTTTCAGTTCGAAAGTCTGTTCCTTCTTTAATGACCCTAATTTGCAAAACCAAGTTTCCTTGCCTTTCATGCTTAAAGGTTGAGATCTATCAGGGGATCTTAAACATAAACAGCTTCTGGGGTCGGTAAATCCCTAAAACTTGCATATAAAATTTTGTGTGGAAAGAGGGAAATAGGCATTTTTTTCTTTTAGGGAGAAGAATTCCATCAGATTTAAAACAAAACAAAACAAACAGGTCTCATGGTCCTATACAAGTTAAAAAGCACTTGGAAAGACAAAAGATTAAGGATTTTCCTTCTCTAAAATCAAAATGTAAATCCTAGGTGTACTAATGTTACACTTCTGCTTTGATAGGTACTGATGGGCATTGATGCTTGTTCTATGTCAGAGATCATTTGGAATAAAGCCAGCTATAAACAAGTAAACAAACAGAAGAAGCCAATAGATAAATTAGTTGCCTGTGATTGGCAGTTAAGGGGAAAAAAAAAATCCTCCAATACACAAAGTACCATGAAAGGAATAAGACTGCACAACAGAAACCAGCATGCATTGACTTTTCTGCTGTCAGAAACCATAGAAAAGCACCACATCCAAAAGCTTGCCATAATTAATCATAGCAGTTTCCTTCCCTCTCTACAATTTCCTGTTATGCGTGGATATCAGTGAAAATACAGCAAGTTAAGAGCTACCATCAAGTTAAGGACCAAATGCTTCAAGCAATTGCAAGAAGCACCTAACCTAGTTTAAGGAGTTGATGGATACAGAAATCCCTTTTAGAGGAGTTATAAGCTTAATGTTCAACTAGAAAAGGTCAGAATTTAACTGGGCAAAGACCAGCTATGAGAACAAGGGGGGAAAGAGCATTCCTTGACAAAAAGAATAGGATCTTCAAAACCCCAGGGACTGAACAGAACATGGGTATCTTCAACAAACTGAAAGAAGTTCCATATGGCTAGAGATTAAAATAAGAGGTCTTATGTCTTCTATGATCATACTGAGTAGCCTGCTCTCAGTCGCCAATGAATTTCCCTACCAAATTCCTTTATAGTACCAACTGCCATCTGAAATCACCTTTATTCAGCCATTCATTCAACAAATACCAACTGAGCACTTTGGTCAACTTCTCAAGCTCCACTGCTGTTGGGGAGAGAGCAGGGAACAAAACAAATCCCATTTCTGTTCTCATGGAGGATACCATCTACCTCATTTACTCATTTATTTACTATCTGTTCATCCCACACCCTATAAAATGTCCATTCCATGTGGGTAGAGATCCTGTCTGCCTTCCATATTATTCTCTGCCTAGTATCCAGAAGAGTGCTTAGAATATAAGAGGTACTTAGAAAGTTTGCTGAATGAACAAATTAAAGAGACGAAAGCGGAGAAGTAATGAATTGGGTTTCTGAAGCTCTTTATAAGCCAGGTTAGGAAGACTAAACCTTATTTTATAGGCAATGTGGATTCCCAGAGTATTTTAAGAAGGAATGTAATACAATAAGACTTTCACTTAAGAAGACCATTCTCACCGCATTACGGAGAATGGGTTGGAAAGGGGAGATTGGAGACACAGTAACCGTGTTCCATCATCTCTTCCTCCCCAAACCACTTTGTTCTGTGGATTCCAGGCCACCATTGTCACTTAATTTTCCACCTCTCTCACTGGCCACTCCTGCTGCTGTGTCCTCAGGCCCTTTTGACATTGGAAAGCCCCCATGGCTGTCCTTGGACTTCTCCATCTCACTCATTTCTTGTTCAACCTCATTCCATCCTTTGGTTTTAAATACTGTTTATATGCTGACAATTTCAAGCATTTATCACCAGAGGGACCTCTTTTTTGAAGTCTGAATTCCTCCGTCTGGGATGTTGCTTTCTGATGAATGCATACCATTTCTTTTCTCATCTCTTTTAAATCTTGAAACATCACTTTCTTAGTAAGGTCTTCTCTGACCTTGGACTAAAATGGAACCCTCCTCTTCATTACTTCTTATATAGTCCCAGTCCTTTTATTTTACTCATGTAAAAATGCTATCTGATCTACTAATTCATTCTGTATGTTATCTTCTTCCCCAACTATAATGTAAGGTACTGGAAATCAGAGATTTTTAGCTATTTTGTGCCCCCCAAACAAATTCATGCACATATACATGTAATGTATATAATAATATGTATTATAATGTATATATAATAATAATGTAATATAAATGTAATGGTACTGAGTTATCACAATGCATTAGTAATATGTAACAAAATCATTAACAAAACAATAAAACTGTGGTAGCTATAAGTTATTGGGCACTACAATGTGCCAAGAAAGAAGCCAGACCCTAAGCATGTAATATGAAAATGTCATTCTGGGTGTAGCAGACCTTGTATCTCTGTATGTGTATATATATCTACATATATACATTCCTTCTAATAGCTGCTCCAAAAGCAAAGAGTAAAATAGGTACTTAATAAACGTTTTTGACTGACTCATGATTCAAAATATGCTCTTACCACTTGTTAAGTTGGACTGTATACAAAGAAACTCAGAAAGTTAGGTACTTTACAGGTTTTATGTACAAAAATTAATAGTGCTGTGTTATGTGTATATGCACTTTTTAAAAAAAGATTTTTATTTATTTATTTTGACAGAGAGATAGAGATCACAAGTAGGCAGAGAGGCAGGCAGAGAGAGAGAGAGAGAAGCAGGCTCCCTGCTGAGCATGGAACCTGATGTGGGCTTGATGCCAGGACCCTGGAATCATGACCTGAGCCAAAGGCAGCTGCTTATTAACAAACTGAGCCACCCAGGCACCTTGTGTGTATATGCACTTATAAGTGTTTAGAATTCCTGTTAAGTGCAGTAAATAAAAACGTTAATGTTACCCTTTCACTTTTTGGGTAATTTTGCACGGTGGTTATACACGTTAGAGAGTCTGGGTTTTGATTTCAACTCTACAGCTATGTGAACTAGGGCAGGTAATTTGACCTTATGAACTTCAAGTTTCTTATTTGTAAAACTAAAGTAACATTGCCTAATGCATGCTTCGTTCAGGGGAGTAAGAACTAAATGGAATAGTATCTGTAAAGATCCTACAGTGACTGGTGCCTAGTCGAAATTTAGCTTGATGACATTCAACAAACATTATATACGTATCTACTAATTATTTGGCACTGTCTTTAGTTTTGAATATAGTGATACAGAGCTGGCATGTTCTCTGCATTTACTATTGTTTTTGTTCAATGCTATAATTAGAAGTTACTCTCTTTTCACTAACTTTTGAATTTTATCTTTTCCTTCCTTTTCCACTCTGACAACTCAATCCAACTGAAGAAATTCAACTTAGAAAGCAAATATCGTATGTCACTCTCGTATGGAGACAAACTCAGTATGGTTTGGCTGCAGTCTATTTCCACATTCATTCGGTGGAGAATCATGTCCCACTGGGGATACTGCCAGTGACCTGGAGCCTCCATGGAATGCTGACATTGCCTAGAGCCTCTGAAGGGAAGGTACTGTGGGAGCCATTTTATGAAATGGATTCACTGTCCTGAAGATTTCTTCCTTATTCTGCAATTTTGCAGAAGTTAAAAGAAGATGGATATTCTACACCCTGAGGAGACACCATCATCTCTGAGATAAC
Source organism: Meles meles (assembly GCF_922984935.1). Taxonomy (NCBI): domain Eukaryota; kingdom Metazoa; phylum Chordata; class Mammalia; order Carnivora; family Mustelidae; genus Meles; species Meles meles. The sequence goes on from NC_060068.1 coordinate 101,373,840, forward strand.
TTACTTTTTAATGAAGAGGCTTTGTAAGGGGATATTAGGGTGGACTGGCTTGAAGCCATCACCAGCAGACTTGCACTGACATAATTACATATTGCCTTGCTGAGCAGAAGAATCAAAGTGGCCAAAACGAGCAAACAAATGAACAAGGCTTTATGCCAGGGAAGTAAAATATTGGTTTTTAAAACTCAACACTCAAGGAAAGGCTTCAAGATCATAGGTCTTTAGTTTAAGATAGTCAGCTTATGTTTCAATTCTATCCCAGACTGCATTACTCTTCCCGTTTATTTTTTTTTAAGATTTTATTTATTTATTTGAGATACAGAGCAAGGGGGAGATACATGAGCCAGAGGGCAGAGGGAGAGAGAGAAGCAGACTACCACTGACCAGGGACCCCCCCAAGGCAGGGCTCAATCTCAGGACCCTGGAATCATCACCTAAATTGAAGGCAAACGCTTAACAGATTGAGCCATTCAGCTGCCTTCCAACTCATTTCTAGGAGAAAATAATGACAAATGTATCTGTCTGGCAGAGGGCTTGCACCCAAGATTTATAAATAGCTCTTACAGCTCAAAGACAAACAACCTAATTTAAAAAATGGACAGAAGACTTGAACACCCCATATGAGAAGATAAATGAATACACACTAAGCACATGGAAAGATGTTCAACATCATTAGTTAGAAGGAGAATGCAAATTAAAGCCACAGATATCCCTGCATACCATTAGAGTAACAAAATGGTAGTGATAATAAATGATAATATCAAGTAAAGGTGAAAATACAGAGCAACTAGAACTCTTGTACATTGCCGGTAGTAATATAAAATGGTCTAACCACTTTTGAAACAACTTGGCAGTTTCTTAAAAAAAAAAAAAAAAAAAAAGTACTTATATTATGAACCAGCATTCCAATACTTGGCATTTTCACAAGAGAAATGCAAATGTACCGCTATAGAAAGTCTTGTACAAAAATGTTCATAGCAGTTTTATTCATAATAGCTTTGACCTGACAACAATCCAAATGGTGGACAACAAATGAATGTATAAATAAACTATTAAAAATTCACACAATGGAATATTACTCAATAGCATAAATGAATAAACTACTGATATACAAAACATGAATACTTCTCATAAACATCATGGTGAATGAAAGAAGCTAGACACAAAAGACCACATATTGTGCTATTCCATTTATATTAAACTATAGAAAAAACAAAATCAACTCTATCAAACAGATCAAACATTGACTCTGGTGGGAGATAAGAGATGAAATTGGGAAAAGGCAAAGAGAACGTTGGGGGGGAAACATGAAGAGTTTTAAATCTGACAGAGATGGTATATACATAATGCATGTATATATATATAAGAATGCACGTATACATTTGTTTCAACTCATTAACACGCACACTAAAATGGTTATTTTTTTTGTATGGAAATTATAACTCAATAATGCTGATTTAAAACAATGAATAAGGGGCACCTGGGTGGCTGAGATGGTTAAGCGTCTGCCTTCGGTTGAGGTGATGATCCCGGGGTCCTGGGATTGAGCCCCACATTGGGCTCTCTGCTCAGCCAGGGGTCTGCTTCCCCCTCTCTCTCTGCCTGCCTCTCTGCCTATTTGTGTGCTCGCTCTCTCTCTCTGTCAAATAAATAAATAAATAAATAAATAAATAAATAAAATCTTTAAAAAATAATAAAACAATGAATAAGAATTAGATTGTACAGCATAAGGTGATGAATGGAATAGAAATAAGGCAAAGTATGTAATGCTAAGGTTGACCAAGAGTCCCATAGATGGTGAATGCTTTGCAACAATAAACAGAGTGTTTATTGTAATATTATTATTACTATTAAACGATGTTCTTAATAACAAAGCAATCTTTTAGTAAAGACGTAATATACACGAGGAAGTTAGTTTTGTGGCTAACTAGGACAAGGATGTTCCAGACCGAGGAAAGAGCTGGTGTCGCAACTTTAAGACAGATATATGTGCAGTGTGTTTGAAGGATACTAAGAAGTCCAAAGTGCCAGCATTATGAGATCAGTTCAGAAAAGAATAATGTGGGAATGAGACCACATAGAGTCTTTCAGTCCATTTCATTTTACTCTGTAAAATCAGAAGCTACTGGAAAATTTTAAACACAGGAGCTACACAAGTTGATTTACAGATTAGTATAATTGTAGCTGCTGTGTTGAATCTAGACTGTAAGAGACAATGAGGGAAGCAAGGAGACCAGTTAGGAGCTTAAAGAGATACTGTCGGTGAGAGAGAATGAGAGTGTGGAGAAGTAGCCATTTTGTGGATATTTTTAAGTTAGAGCCATTAGGATTTTCTGGGGGAGTGGATGCTGGGTATGAGAGGCAGAAAAGGAGTCAAGATTCATCAAGCATTTTGGCAGAAGCCACTGGAGGCAATTAAGATGTGGCTGGCTGTGGGTGGAGTGGATTTGAAGGGGATGATGAGGTGTTAAGTTTGGGATGCATTCGGTTTGATAGGTTGAACTATGTGACAGTATGTAGATGATGAGCAATTAGATACAAGCATGAGAAATTGAAGAGAAAGGTATGGGACAGAGATATAATTTTGACAATGGCAATATACCAAAAATACTGGAAGTTGTGAGACAGGGTAAGAATCACCGAGAGAGCATATATACAGAAGAGGAGGAAAGGAATGAAAGGAAAGAGAAGGGAAGCTGAGAAAAAGGAAACGAAGAGAGAAAGAAGAAGGGAATGTTAGATTTTCGACACTCAACATTAAAATGATTAGAAAAAGGAGAAAAATTCTCCACGGAACTGCAAGTAAGTCACCAATGGAACAGGAGGTAAATCCAGAATGTGATGTTCTGAACACTACATCAAGAAGTGGAGAGCAATCAAACATATCCAATGCTCCTGATAAATAAGATGAGAATATGACTGTCTGCTGTCATTAGCAAGGTGTAGACCAGTGGTGATCTTGGTAAAAGTAGCTTCAGCTGCAAGGTGAGGAAAAGCACAGTTAGAGTGAGCTTAGTAAACAATTGAGGAAAGACGCTGGAGACAGAGGTAGTATAGGTGACTTTTTAGGAATGTTTTAAAACACAGGGAAACAGAAAATAAGTTTTTGTTTTTCAAGGTAACAGAAATAACAATGCCAATGAAAACAATGATGTAGGAATGAGAGAGGACAATTTCTGGAACTCCGCCCTCGAGGAGGTCACAGGGCTGGAGTCTAGTACATAGTAAAGGGATTAGCTTTAGAATGAAGCATGGAGACATCACCTTGTTAACAAGCGGAAGGTGGAGTAAGTGTGTGGGTGCTACTAGATAGGTATATAAATAAATCCGCTGAATCTTTATAAATTCTGATTTAGAAATCATTTAAAAAGTTGCTTACCCACATGGAACCCTGTACATTCAAATAGTCTCTGTCCTCTCCTGTTGACATTATCTGATTTGATATGCCTATTTGACACTAAGAGGAATACACAGGGCCCCACCTAGGAAAACATCTTCTAGATTATTAATTTAAACATCAATGTACAACACAAACGTCCTCAACAATATTCTTGAGAAAGCTGAGAGTGTTCTGGAGAACCCTGTCCGGGAGAGTCCACTTCCCCGAAAGAAAATCGTTTCATTGCAGCAGCAACTCTGCAGGCCAGGAATCTTCCCAGATTTGAAGCCCAGCATTTGAACAGCCACTGCTCATTTTATTCTCCCTTCAGGAAGGAGCAGCAAAGCCAAACCAGTTAAGGGTGGCACTTCCCAAGTCATGTTTCTAAAAACACTCTTCTGGGAAATGATGTTTGGCATCTCAGAAATAACAAGTGGGGAATGTCTTTATATACACGATCACATGCGAGAGGCTGAAAGGCTTGCAGTAAAGAGAGATTTTCACACGACTGACTTGGTGTTCTAAAACTGCTTACACATGAAACCACAATTCCCCACTCTCTCTCTCTTTCTCCCCCTCTTTTTGTTAATTTAGTACAACAGATTAGCCATCTGTAAAAGCATTCTTCTGAAAATCAACCTCAGGACTTAGAAGGTGACAATCCTGGAGGCACCTGCCCCTCCACAGATTCAAGGCCTTGAGACCATTTCTCAGAATGTGTTCTCTGAGCTCAGGGACTTGCTCGATATGCAAATTCCTAGATCCACCGTGTAAAAGTCCTTGGGGGAGAGTCCAGGAAATTTGCATTTGATGAGTGCCCCTGGTGATTTTTTTTTTTTAAAGATTTTATTTATTTACTTGACAGAAAGAGATCACAAGTAGGCAGAGAGGCAGGCAGAGAGGAGGAAGCAGGCTCCCTTGCCGAGCAGAGAGCCCGATGCGGGGCTCAATCCCAGGACCCTGGGATCATGACCCGAGCCGAAGGCAGAGGCTTTAACCCACTGAGCCACCCAGGCGCCCCAGCCCCTGGTGATTTTTATGCACGCTGGGGTTTAAAACGTGGTCCACAGACCATCAGCATTGGCATCATCAGAACTTGTTAGAAATGAAGACTCTCGAGCCCCATTGCAAAAAATTGACTCAGAACCTGCACTTTGACAAGATCATCAGAGAGTTTGCATGCACATCCAAGTCTGAGAAGCACTGTCCTGAACAATATTAAGCTCTCTCAGGGGAATATTTTATTTCTCAAGTTCTTCAAAAGAGAATCTTGTAATTCTCATGGAACTTTCTTGTCACTCATATCACCTCTGATACATAAATGTCATCACTTACATTTCAGGGGCCACGGGTGTCACTTAGAATCACAGTCAAGGAGCTTTTCATGCCCATGTGGTTTTTGGCATCGATGAGGGGTGATAGTAGGAAATTTATTCCACTGCCATGTACCCAAGCCCATCTTTATTAAATCTTAGTAAAGTTTTTTTTTTTTTTTTGGATTTTTAAAATTTATTTGACAGAGAGAGAGAAACAGAGCACACAAGAAGGGGAATGGCAGAGTTAAAGAAGCAGCCGTCCCACTAAGCAGGGAGCCTTGATGGCCCTGCTTAGCCGCCCCACTAAGCATGGGGCTTGATCGCAAGAATCTGGATTCACTACCAGAGCCAAAGGCAGACGGTTAACCAGCTGAGCTACCCAGGCTCTCCTCAATGCTACTTTCAAGACAGGTGGGTGGAACCAGAAAGGTAAGCCTAATAGCAGATTATAACAACAGCAAGAAAAAAATGTTGCTAATAGTGAGCTTTCACAATATGCCTACTGTTGTTGTGAGTATATGTTTGTCTAACAATTTATACCTAGTCACAACCCTAAGAGGCCGGTATTATTTTTGGTAGCCCAAAAAAGGGCATATTCTTCACAGAATCTGTTATTGGGAAAAAATGAATGAAGAGTTGAAAAGAAAAAAAAAAAACTATATGAATGTTTCTAGGCAAGTAAATTAGAATGCAATAAAAACTTAACTGTAAATAAAGTAAAATCAAAACCATAAAACTTTCTTAAAATGAAAGGAATATGCTTTACAGTTTAATTGATTTGGAGGTAGAAATTGCTGAGTGGGTTCTGATTACCTTGCTGAAGATGCAAGCAATTGGCAATAATCATACCGATTACAAGCCATTTAAGCAACCTCAATTAAATTAGTGGTAATTCTAAACTACTCCATCTCGCACAGAGATCGGTTTAATTTCATGTAAATTCAAATTCTGGTTGTGCAAAACTTAATTGTCTAGATCATTCAAGCTAGATTATTTTCATTTATCTCTCTGGAAATCTCAAAACTCCATTCAAAGCTCTGGTAGGTGTACACAAAGACTGAAATCATTCCTGCAAGAAAATTGTGCAAAGATGACTCAAAGATCAGCCCCATTTTGCCAGCTTTAGTGTGACAAATAGACTGTAGGAAATACGGAGGAAGTGACAGAGAGATGAGAGAGTTTAAGAGTAGAAAGATCAAAGATCAGAGTAGAAAATACACTGGATCCATATTCTGGAGCCCTGACCTAATTCTGATTCTGCCATCTACTTACTGTGCATCTTCAACTGTGTAATGAGTTACTGAGAATCTATGACTTAGCTATTTACCATGTGATACAAAACCATACACTTATAATAGATTAAAACAAGTATTTCTTTCTTCCTTAAGAACACGTCCGAGCAGTTGGCTGGGGTTTGGCTGATCTTGGCTGACTTCACCTAGGTTTGGCTCTAAGCTACTGTGTGAGTCTAGGTCTGTTCCAGAGGTCACTCATCCTCCCTGAGCCAGGGTTAGCTAAGGCACATCTTACCCATTGCCAACAGTTGCAGTGCAAAACACCAGGCTCAATCACACAAGCTCTTTCCAGTTCGGACAGTGTCATGTCTGCCTGACAAATAATCAGCTAAAGCAGAACACGAACCAAGGCTAAAGTGAGGGGGGAGGGAAGTCTACTTTGTCACTACATGGCCATAACATGGGATTGGAAGACCAATAATTTAAGCTATTATATTTTTCCTTTTGTTCTTAATTTCCACAGCCATAAACTCAGATAGGTGGATTTTGTAAGTATCAGGATGCTTCTAGTTCTTAATGTCATTCTGCAAATGTAGAAATCCTATGAAATTCTATAGTACTATTTGTAAACTACTGCTCTGCAGGCTGGATTCAATCAACTTACTTTATCTGCAGAGTATTTTAAAGTACGTTTGACCATGAACAACGGCAGGAGCTAGGGGCACCAACCCTCTGCACAGACGAAAATCTGCACGTAATTTTTTACTCCCCCAAAACATAACTACTACTGGCCTATTGATGACTGGGAGACTTACTGATAGCATAAATAGTCGATTAACATATGTTTTGTGTACATATTACATATGGTATTCTTATGATAAAGTATATGGAGAAAACATTATTAAGAAAATTAGGGGGGCGCCTGGGTGGCTCAGTGGGTTAAAGCCTCTGCCTTCGGCTCAGGTCATGATCTCAGGGTCCTGGGATCGAGCCCCGCATCGGGCTCTCTGCTCCGCAGGGGGCCTGCTTCTTCCTCTCTCTCTGCCTGCCTCTCTGCCTGCCTCTCTGCCTGCTTGTGATTTCTGTCTGTCAAATAAATAAAATATTAAAAAAAAAAAAAAAAAAGAAAAGAAAATTAGGGATGCCTGAGTGGCTCAGTTGGTTAAGCTGCTGCCTTTGGCTCAGGTCATGATCCCAGGGTCCTGGGATTGGGCCCCACATCCGGCTCCTTGCTCTGCAGGGAGCCTGCTTCTCTCTCTGCCTCTGCCTGCTGCTCTGCCTGCTTGTGCACTCTCTCTCTCTCTCTGACAAATAAATAAATAAAATCTTTAAAAAAGAAAAAAAAATCATAAGGAGAGAAAAATCCATTCACAATACTGTATGTATATTTACTGAAAAACATCTACATGTAAGTGGACCCACTCAGTTCAAATCCATGTTGTTCAGGGTCAAATGTGATCTTAATTAGTTGAAAATATTTTTAAAGTCAGGGTGTTTCACACAACAATCCCGAATCCAGCTTTCTCCTGCAGGCTCAGAATACTTGACAAAAGTGATTTTTGACTCCTCCTTCACACAGGGCATAGCTCTCCAGGCCATCCCTTCTTCACCCCCAACCCCACAACTATGGTTATAGCCCAACTCACTTCACTTATTTATACGACATGTCTGAACCCTGTGGGCATTTTTTTGGTTCTAGCCCAGGGTTTCAGGCTTCAGCTCTTGCTCTCCTCTCACCAGCTACTCCCGTGGCTGGTCAGTCATGTGGAATACCTGGACTACTTCTCTCTCATTTACCAATAGAAAAGGGGAGATCCGCAAGTCTTTCGAGGGCTTTCCCACACTACCATTCTGTAGTTCTAAAGACATTAATAAGAGAGTATATGTTATGAGACATCTCACGAGGAAAGGACAGTTTCATGGGAAGAAGGGTGACTCTTCAGATGGAAATCAACAGACCGGAAGTGGTGGAAAGTGAAAGGGAGCAGAAGCTGTGCTGGTTTGCACTCGCTGTGGGTCGTCAAGGAGCCCGAGAGAGAGAGAGAGAGAGAGAGAGAGAGAGAGAGAAGGAACAATTAGAGAAGAAGAGAAATTGTTGACTTAGGCTGAATATCAGCAAGGTTTTCCTAATAGGCAAGTCTTGAAACTGGCATGCTGTCCAGGAGAAGCCGCAGAAAGTTATTTAAAATAGGGCGGAACAGAGCATTTGGATAACCCAGGGTAAACAATTCTCACTTAAACCAGAGCTATCCACTCAAGGATGGGCTATTTCTTTCCCCTCACTTTGTAAATTGACTTAGTTTCCAACTGAATAAACAATGGAAAATATTAAATCCGGGGATGAAAGACAGATAGGTTTGTGCTATGCTCTCATGTATTCTCCAGGCCTATTAGTTGAACACAGACATGAAGCATCTCTGAAACGATGGTCTATTTTGCACCTGCCATGGGTGTTAAATAAGCACATATAAAGCATGGATGTGGATTTGTGCTTTGCACGTTGTCATGAATGTGAAGTTTCAGGCTGTCACCTAGTTTGCCCTGTAGAAGGCAGAGATTTTGTTCTCTTCTTTATCGGCTGCACATCTTTTTTTGGAGGTATTTTGGGATAATAGTGCTTGTTATTCAATTATTTAAGACAGAGTGTTTGCTGACAACTCGATATTCTATTTTTTCCCTCTCTTCTCTTTGAATTGGAAAGTGCAAAATGGGGAAAGGAAAATAACTGGCTTGGCTTGGGAATGGAGGTGGAAAACCAAACAAACTAACAAACTAAAAGCAAGCAAGCCAAGCCCCCCCTCCCTCATTTCATCAGCCAAGGCATTAAGGGTGACCAAGGAAAACGCTTACAAAAAATACTTCGAAGTGCTCCATCAAATACACGTTCTCCTAGAGGATTAACAGAATGAGAGCAAGCAGGCCCCTGGAATCAGCTCATTGTCATTAAGGGCAGATTTGATTAGAGGCATACAAGAATGTGGACTGATTACATTTGTAATAATCCATTATCCAAAGCTGCCCTGTACTCAGTCACTGAACAAACATTTACTATACCTCAGATTTATTCTCCTCAAAATGGAGAGGACAGCAATGTTTCTTTCCCACATATCCCCCCCTCTTCTGTTTTATTAACCTAGTCCCTCAAATCCAGGAACTTCATTCTTTTTGGCATTCTTGTGCTGGCAGGTGTCACTGACATTTATGAAAGTCATCTGATAAATGTGTTAAGGATGAAACAGATTCCACCGTGTGGATCTGTTGGGTCCCCAATGTTAGGTCCCCCAATAATGGGTCCGTGATTAAAGGAGCAAGACCGATACAAAGCGAAGGTCAAGCAAAGCTTTATTTCCGTGCCAAGCATTGAGAATCAAACCAACCCGCCAGGGCCACGCCTCTTACAAAGAGCGGGACCCCTCCCCGCCTCACAGACTAACTTTTATAGAGCAAAGGCCATGTGGTTGGGCCTGGCCACACACAGGCCGCGAATGAGATTGTAACGCACAGAGAAAGCTGCACAGTCATGCTAGGTCACACATAAGTGACCAATTGAATTACAATTTACCCTATAGTAGACATTTGAACTAGCCTATCACCTTGGCGAGAATTGGCGCCCAAAAGGCGGGGCCCACACTCCTTGGTAGCTGGGGAGACAGTATGCGTGCTCTACTGATTGGATGTCTCCACCAGACCTGACTCATCCCTGCATTCCGGCTGTTATCTCCACCTGACCTGACCCACCCTTGTATTTGGGCTTTGTTACCTGGGACTAGTTTCCCAGACTTGCTTGTAAGTTGTGGGGGGAGGCAGGATCAAGTTAGCACAAACAACAAAATCGCTGTTCAACTGAGGTGGGGCCACTCTGGCTAAATAGACCCTTACAGATCTAGGGAAGAAACTGACTAAAACAACAATGTAAGTCATTAATGACCATGTTGGGAAGGACCTAGGTGGGAAGATGGGGAATATTTCACAAGAGAAGAGCATTTCAAAAATCTGGAGTTTTCCACAGAAAGGTTGAAGAAGAATAGATTCAGGGAATTCACGGAAAAGGAGACACGAACCACCAAAAAGTTTAAGTAGAGAGGTGCACCTCACAAGTCCTCAAGAAAGTATAAAACAAAGCAACAAAATAAAACTTTAATATATTAAATTGGGAAAAAATACTATAAAACCTAAAAGGAGTTACAAGGAACTAGGAACCATCACATGAGCTGGTGGGACTGTAGATCAGTTCAAGTGCTTTGGAGGGCAATTTGGTCATATCCCTTAAAATGTTAAATGCTTGTTCCCTGCCTTCTAGCAGTTGACATCACAGAATCTACCCAAGAGACACTCAATGGTCTTTAAAGGAAGTCATGTTTAAGTACTGTTTACATTAACAAAAATGTGGAGACAATCTAAACATCCATCAAAAAGCAAATAGCTCAATTTAGATTGTGGAATCCTCTAATTTAAAAATATTATCAACTAATCTAAATCAATAAAACCAAAAAACATGCATCCACACAATAAGCAAAGCAAAATTCAGCCCAGGGACCTCCGTAGCTAACCTAACCTCTGCTTCAGTAATCACACAGTTCTTTATACTCTTTAATTTCAAAATGTAACTCTTTAAAATAAATAATCACTATCTACTAGCTGTCAGTTACTGTCAGGTGTTTTATACACGTGTGTGTGGGGGGAGGGGCTGCGCATGTTTTTATTTATTTTTTTCTTGTCCTTGCAATTGCAACGCAAAATAGTTACTTTCTCAATGTCACAGGTAGGGATGGTATGGAAATTTATGTCCAGGGAGGACAAAATGTCTCTGTTACCAGTCTAATTCTGCAAGAGAGCTGCATCCAGGATGGGGCTCAATTTATGTTCCGGGGGAAATGGAACCAGTTTCAATAGCTTTAAAAGTAAGCAAATCCAAAAAGATGCTAAATTCATTTATGCAGCTGCTTTAGCTGAGCACACAAAGATACTGCTCAGGGGAAATGTTTAGGGCATCTCATTTGAGTGGACCAAGACTGCCTGAACATTTCCCTCAGCTCAATCAAACAGGCGTTTTCTTGCTGACCTCCCTTTTCCTGAAGCATTTTCTTTAGAAAACTTGTAATTCTTTCTTTGTTACTTCAAGAGACAAAGCTTTTGTATGCTGCCATTTGAGACTGTTTTTCACAAGGACCTAGGAGCCTTTGAAATGTAAACATTGAGGGAATTTGCTTGTGCATCTGGGGAGTGTCCCTGGTCTGGGAGGGGTCCAACTGTGACGCACCCCTGTTCCTAGCTTAAAAGATACGTGAAGATACAATCATGTTTACTTCTCCTCTGGTAAGGCCAATTAGCAAATGCAGATGGCCTAAAACAACCACACCCCCCATCCTAGTTTTCAAAACCCTTCTGTTTTGTTTGAGCAGAGTTTATTTCAAACCCAGCTCTGTCCTCTCCCACCTAATACAATCAGCTTGAATAAAGCCTACCTTGCCTGTTTCAGTTGGATGCAAGTTTTACGTTGACATGATCTGTTGAAGTTTTTTTTTTTTCTTTTTGAATATAAGAAATAAATTGTATTCTTATGTATTCCCTTATAAATTTCCCTGTATCACAAGATCTGTTGAAGTTTTTAAGTGACTAGGGTAAGCAGAGAGGCGTATTAAGGAAAAGCGCTTAAGGAAAGGATGTAAGAGTTAATTTGTAGAAGGCCCACTCATACCTTTTATGTTAAGAAAAACTAATAATCAACTCCCAAAGCCCATATATGGAAAGCCACATCTGACAGGTTATATAAAAAGCCATTCTACATTTGTTTAGCATTTAGCATGATTTAGGTATTTTTCACACTTTCCCTAACCATGGTTTCAATGTCTGAATATTACCCATCTTTTAAAACCTCTCTTCCAACAGACACTTGTTCTGTTGTAAGTGACAGAAGAAATTAAGTGGAATTTATTGTATCAATAATATATGAGTGTTCAGGGGCATTTAGGCAAGGTGGTACATAGGCGCTCACCAACGTGTTCAGTGGTCCTTCCGTGTTTAGGCTCTGACTTCATTCCTGCCACCATTTTTAGATGAAGCTCCTTTTGAGGCCACAGAGTCGTTGCCAATTTCAGGATTAGATCATATTGTTAGGAATTAGTTGAATGGTTAGGTTGGGGACCAGGTCCCCAACAAGGAAATACGGAGTCGGGAAGCTAAAATAAAAAGGCACTGACATCCTCCTGTTTTGCAGCTTAAGACAGGACTGTGCTGACATTCTACTTTGTAGCCTTTGCAGAAATGACTTCTTCAAAAAGTCCTAAAATAAGACAATCCATCACAAAAGCATTTGTCAATATCATGGGCCAGGGGAGCAGTTAAGACCTAAGCTCCTGGAGCCAGCAAGGGAAAAAAAAAAAGACCATCAGCTTGTGGACATTGACCTAATAGGTAGACAGATACGTGACCAGAGCCCTCATGGGCACGAATCAGCACACCCTGATTGCTTAAGAAAGTTCTGCAAAAAGAGCTCATAAAAACCCCTAAGCTTAGAAACTCTGGGGGCAACCCATTTGGGCCCCATCCCTCTCTGGGAGCTTTGTACTCTTGCGCAATAGACTTTGCTTTGCTGCCCACCCCTCTTCGTCTTATCCATCTCTTCATTCCTCCAAGCCTCGGGACCAAGAATAGCAGGCTGTAAGGGGACACAAAACTTTAACAATATCCAGTGGAAAAGAATGTTTCCCTCAAATGTTGCATCTAAAGGTCCAGAATTGACTTATGATAAATAAGTTTGTATCATATAATCTTTGACCTTGTCCATAAGACAGGCAAATGCGTGAAATGGCCAGACCCTGGCCAGATCCTGGCCAGACACTGTCCCACTAACATCACAAGTATTCTGAGTACAGAATGAGGGTAACTCCAAAGAAAAGCAGGGTATGTTACCCAACAGAGAAGAGATGAAGACTGTTAACAGCTAGGCTATCCCAACAAACTTCCACTAGAAATGATTACAGTGAACTTCAATGACTAATAATACATCCTGCTTCCACTCAACAAATGCACCCTTTTAGCTGTACTTCCTTCAAAGCAGGTGGCTCTTCTGACTTCATGTGATGGTTCACTGCTGGTTCCTCAAAGCAAAATCAGGTTGACCTTTCTATCCCTAAGCTCGACCTGTTTGCAATAGGCAGAGGGTCCCTGGGCTTTGTTAAGTCCCTTAATGATCCTGTGCCCCCAGTTTTTTCATCCTCCCTGAGAGCAATCATACTCATTTCCATTCAAACGTTCATTCATTCATTCAGACATTGTTTGTTGTTCGCAGCAACTAAAACCGTGACCAGGACAACACTAGCAGCTCCCATTTGCTGAGTGCCTGCTATGGGCAGGTCAGGATTTTAAGTGCCTCCCCTCTCTTGCCCACTGTAGTGTTTACAGTGCAAAATTGATGATAATTTCCCCTTGGCTTATTGTACTCCCTTTATACCAGCTTTCTTGCTGTCCCCAGGTACCCAAAGCTCATTTCTATGGCAGAGGCTTACTGAACCCTCTGACTAGAATGTTCTTCCCTCAATTTTTCACATAACTAGTTCCTTTTTGTCATTCAAATCTTAGCTTAAATACCAGATCTGCAGAGAGGACATCCCCAAATATTCAATGTATGTTAACCGCCGATCTAAACCCACTGGGCTCTTGACACACTAACTTTTTCTTTTCTTCTTCCTCTTCTTTGCTTTCTCCTTTTGATTTCATTTACCACTCCTTAACTTGAATATTTGTCTTATTTTTTCCCTCTGTTGACTCGCCCCTTGGGATATAAACATATGATAGCAAAGACCTCTTCCATCTCATCTATCACCATATCCCCAGGACCTAGGAACACGGCTGCCAGTGCTTTGTTTTATAAATGCATCTCTTCCAACCTTCATAACGATCCCATAAGATGATTGTTACCCATCTCCATTTTATATGTAAGAAAACCAATGTCAGAAAAGCTAACTGCCTTGCCCAAGGACACACAGCTAGCAAATGGCAAAGTTAGTATTTAAACAGAGGAATTCTGACGCCGCTGTTCAGCCTCAAAGCCAGGGTGCGAAACTTCCGTGGCTAGATTCTGTGCAGAGTGCTTCACATGGAACAAGAGAGACAACGCCAACATTCATGAACTTACAGTACTTGGAGGTACTACATGTCATCAATAAGAACTATAGAACTATAATCATAGAAGTGATAAGACAGGAAAGAACAGGATGCTACGGGGAACACTTAAAACCAAGACCTAAGGGGCGCCTGGGTGGCTCAGTGGTTTAAGCCGCTGCCTTCGGCTCGGGTCATGATCTCAGGGTCCTGGGATCAAGTCCCACATCGGGCTCTCTGCTCAGCGGGGAGCCTGCTTCCCTCTCACTCTCTCTGCCTGTCTCTCTGCCTACTTGTGATCTCTCTCTGTCAAATAAATACATAAAATCTTTAAAAAAAAAAAAACAAAAAACCAAGACCTAATATATGAGGGCGACGGGGAACTTAAGACTTTAAGGATGGGTCGCCTTTATCCAGGAGGAGGGAAGTGGGAAGGGAGCTTCGGATGAACAGAATGGCATTGGCAAATCCCTGCGGGGTGTAACCAGTGCCACCCAACAGATAAGAACAGGGCACACAGAAAAGTGACTTGTCTTCACCCTTGAGATACTTTAGTTGGTTACGTGAAAAAAGAAAGCTGGTGTCAAAAGGTATATGAAGTATATTAGGGGAGACTTTAAAAGACTCTTCAATTTTTTTTTTTGAAGATTTTATTTATTTATTTGACAGACAGAGATCACAAGTTGGCAGAGAGGCAGGCAGAGAGAGAGAACGGAGGAAGCAGGCTCCCCACGGAGCAGAGGGCCTGAGGCGGAGCTCAATCCCAGGACTCTGGGATCATGACCTGAGCAGAAGAGAGAGGCTTTAACCCACTGCGCCACCCAGGTGTCCCAAGACTCTTCAATTTTTTAAAGATCAAATAGGCTGTAAATAAATGTGGAAGTAGGAAATAAAATAATTAATAAGGCTGATTTATAGCTATCCAGTGAATTTCTCTACTCTATAAACCAAGAATAGACCCTCTTTTCAGGGATCCATAGAATATTTGCAAAACACTGCCTTGTGTTATTCCAGAAGCATAATTTCAATCAATAAATCAAGAATCAAGAAAAGTCATGCTGCAGCCTACTTTCTCCACAATCAATGCTATAAAGCCACAAATTAATAACACCAGCACAAACAAATCAATTCAAACAACTTAGAAATCAGAATAATAATAGCTAACATTTACTGAATGTTTACTACATACTTGCAGCATGCTGAGATTTTTGTCTTAATCAGCTCATTTAATCCTTACAAAATCTTTATTAAATAGATACTGTTATTATTACCATTTTACAGGCGAATAAGCTTATGGCAAGAAAGAGATTACATAAGATGTGCCAAGCTACTCAGCTAGTAATTTGTACATGTGGGATTTAAACCAAGCTGTCTAATTACAATGTGCGTGTGGAGGGGAGAGGGGTGGGTGAGTTGGTGGGTGGTGGGGTGTGTGTGTGTGTGTTTAACCACTTTACTATTCTGTCTCTCCTCAGTAGTTTTTGGGTCAAAGACATAATCAAAGGCATAAAAGTATTTAGAGGGGAAAACAATGGTAATATAAACAAACTAAGGAAACCAACAAGAATTACTTACAAGCAAAACCTGTTGATAATTGTTGACTCATAAGAGTTTATTGTACTATTTGTCTATTTCTGTGTATGTTTGAAAATTTCCATGATACAAAGTTATAACTAGAAGAACGGAGATGAAAGAATTAAAAATCATTTCTCTCTCTCATTCTGTCTCTATAAAATAAATAAATCTTCAAAACAAAACAGTCTCAGTAACTTACCAAAAAGACCTCAGTTAGGGGAAGTAGAAAAATGGAAAATAAAAAATCTTCTTTTATGCTTAAGTCTTTCATCTATACAGTACACCATGTCATCAAAATTATGTAATTCTAAACTTTGGTGGCAGGGCACCCGTCTAACTTATCTTTTGAAAAATATATCTATAGCATCTGGCATAGCACCCGTCTTAAAGTTGGCTTTCAATAAATACTCTGATGGGAACAAGGGAGAAGAAAAATGAAGAGAAGTCAGCATTTTACTTTATATAAACAGTATTACTGGGAATTCAATCTTATTTCCAAGATAAATTATTAATTAATCTGCCCAAGGCTGAACAGTTTATTTTTAATGGATTTAAAACTGTAGCCCAGTTATTTCAAATCTTGTGTGATCATATGGACAGGAACTATGTCCTTCATTGAATTCAACAGCATGATAGAAGCAAGGGGAAGTTGGCTGTAAGAGTCAACTGTGAGATTTCAAGGTTATGATTTTTGCTTTTAATTCCTAATCATGTTTCAAATCACTCTGTAAAAGTTTTGTTTCTGCACCCATTTGTTCTCCCTAGCCTTGAGTCATCTGAAAAAAATAGAGCTCACTTTTGGTTTTATCCAAGTAACTGATGAAAGCTTTATAAAGAAAAGCCATTAAGGAATAACTTTAGAGTCATTCTTCTAAAGAGCTTAAATATCTGGTCATTCACACATCATCTTACCCACAGTAGAGCAAGCATGACTTTGTCAAAACTTTCTGGCGATATTTCTGCTAAGCTGTACTGATGAAATCCCTATCATCTGCCTATTTGGAAAAACTTAAAAACTAAACTATTAATAATATGATTTGCTCATTATGGGAGCCCATGGGTGACTAGTGGGCACCATTTTGTTTTCCATACACTCATGAGTCTGGCAGTAAGTAAGCTACCCATGAATTTTTCTTTGTGATCAGAATCAGGTTTGCTAATTTATAGTTTTTAAAGTCATTATTTTTTAAAATGAAAACTGGCACAGTATTTATCTATAGTCAGTTTCTGATACCTTGTCTGTTCTGTAAGATTTGTCATGCATTCCGAAATGTATTTCACTATTTGTGAGAATTAAAAGCAAATAAAACCATTTCTCACAATGCAACTCATTTTTACTTGTGACCCTCTCATACCACATTCTTCTTTTGATTATCACTAAGACTGGCTAGAGTCACTTTTTCTCCTCAAATCCCCAAAATATATGCCTCAAGTGCCTCCATTTTTCCTACAGGCACGGTAATGTCTACTTCATCTGATGGTAAATGTCATTGAAATATCTTCGTTTATCTCATTTTGACACATTTCTCTCTTTCAAGATATATCCTGCAAATATGTGCTTAAACTTTTGCTGTGATGTGGGCAAAGAACACTCTGGCCTTTAAAATATGTGTTAGCATTTAAGTGGCTTTAAGATGTTTAAAATGCTATCTTGTTCATTATTAATATAAAAAGAATTTTAATATCAATCCAGCTGAAACTACTTTATTAATTTTGCTACAAGATTAGAAAAACTGGTAGCCATTCTCTAGCATGTACCTTTCATTTTATCATAATTTCTGATTGCTACAAATTTGAAATAATCTTCATGTCTAGCATTATAATATATGAAATTATAGTTTATCAAATTATTGGAAGACTATGCAGGATTTAAGAATAATGAGCTATGTGTGAGGACATATAAAAATCTCTAGGTCATACTGTAGAGCCAAACTGGGTCAGCTGAAGGAGAGTAAAAACTCTCTGTTCGCATACCTGCATGTATATGTGAATGTACATTTACATAAATCAGAAAGATTAAACCCAAGTCTTTTTTTTTAAATTTTATTTATTTATCAGAGAGAGATCACAAGTAGGCAGAGAGGCAGGCAGAGAGAGTGAGAGGGAAGCAGGCTCCCTTCAGAGCAGAGAGCCTGACGCGGGACTCGATCCCAGGACCCTGAGATCATGACCTGAGCCGAAGGCAGCAGCTTAAACCACTGAGCCACCCAGGAGCCCCGATTAAACCCAAGTCTGGAAGGTATAAAATTAAGAGATGTTTACTTTCTACCATATTAACTGTTTATCATTTTAAATTTTATGATGAGCACATATTAGCTTTATAATTAGAAAACAATACAGACTTTTATATTTGGAAAAACTGTAGTTTTACTTCTTTTTTTTTTTAAAGTAATATCTATTACTGAAATTTTTATGTTTTTACAGGTAATTTGGTGCTGCTGATACCATAGAAATATCTTCTTCTGTTACAAGAACATTGTAAGCCCTACAATAGTAAGACCAGTGAAAATCAACAATTCCAGTAATTCAATAAACTATAATATGTGCTGAGCCCTCTGGGTATCATCACTTTCAGTCCAAAAAGCACATTACTTTAGGGAAAACATTATTATCCATATTTTGCAAGTAGGACACAGTTGAGATTCAAATCTTACTCTCTTTGATGTCAAAACTCACAGCTTCCTCTCTACTATCTCATTAAGGTGATGTGCCCAGGGAAGTTAAGGAATGTAAAACCAAGAACAACTTTCTAGAATTTAAATCCATAAACTTCTTTTGGATACATTTACCAGGGCCAACCAATGGTCAGAAGGAGAAGAGGGCTTGACCGATATAGGATGAGAGTTCCTGTTTGTTCAGGTCTGCAGCACTGAGATCTGTTTCCTTCATGAAAATGACAAAGGTGCAGAGCACCGTACCTATCTAGCCAAGGCCTCCCACCCTCCTACCGGCGATGCTGGATGCCACAGTTACACTCTTGGGCTAGACCACCCTCTGTTTCCCACTCTCTTTGAAAGACAACAACAGGAAGACCTCTTAGAGACCGCTCCATCTTCTGTAACTGCCTGGGAGCCTCTGACGAAGAGGTTTTATTTTCAGTGGTTTGGTCATAAGTCTTCTCCTTGACTGTCATGTCTGAGATGGATTATTTACATAGCTAAGTGTAACAGGAAACTGCCCAGGCACCAGGTCCCTCAGAATGCATGGTGCAGCCCAGGTTAGTTTACAGAGTACTGGAATGCAAGAAATGCAGATGAGGAACATGGGACAATCTTAGAACAAAACTTTCCCAGACAGGTGGGTTGTAATGTCTAATATTTCTATAGACGGTCTTCTCAGTACTCCTCATACCCCTTAGAGTCCAGAATCACCTAATGTCTAAGGCACAAAGAAAAAGTACTTCTAAATCTTGGCAACGAGAGTACCAGAAAATGACCAAGAATGTGTTGCAAAGGTTACTATACATATATATGTATATGTATAGTAATAGTAATAGATTAATATAGTAATATATAGTAATATGTGTAGTAATATAATATTAGTAATATAGATAGTAATATGTATATGTGTACACACATATGTATGTATGTACATTTTGCTGATGTACTACTTAGAGTAAAGAGAATATATATCCCAAGGTTATGAGTTAAAATAGAAGTATATTCAGCCATAGAAAGATGCAGGTGGAGAGTTTGCAGAATACCTGCCTATGAAACCTCCACTGATTTGTCCACTAAAAATCATTATGTCTTTTAAATAAGCTCATTTTCTTAATCACTCACATGTGGTATGACAGAACTCCCGTTGGGCCTTGGTGTTCCACTAGTCCAAAAAGTTTAAAGGATTACACGTTTATAGTGAAGAAACATCAGACAATTCTAAGTATTGTTCTAGGGTAGACATTTGCATGTTGGTGATTTCTGAGATACAAACGACAGCAATAAAATGGTCTGGTTGACGACGAGGCTTAGATTATAAAGGACTATGGTTGAACAGCTTATGCTCAGTCTACGAGGTTTTCAAAAGTAAAATGTGTGTGTGTGTGTGTGTGTGTGTGTGTGTGAAATTACAAGCTCTTCTACACTTCTCCGGACATAATCCTGTAAATGTTTACGTGTGGTATCGCCTTTGAAAACTACCCAGTCTGGATGTAAATAATGTAAATTACATGACTCTTGACTACCAACAGGTGTACTGGTCTAATTTTCATTTTATTTATTTATTTTTTAAAAAGATTTTATTTATTTATTTGACAGACAGAGATCACAAGTAGGCAGAGAGGCAGGCAGAGAGAGGGGGATGCAGGCTCCCCAGTGAGCAGAGAGCCAGATGCAGGACTCGATCCCAGGACCCCGGGATCATGACCCAAGCCAAAAACAGAGGCTTCAACCCAATGAGCCACCCAGGCCCCGCTGATCTAATTTTTAAAAGACAAAAAAGAGATTGGAAGTGGATTATGTGAGGGTTGTTAGAAAAGTTGAGGTCTAACCTCTAAAAGATGTGTGTATATGTGCACTTGTGTGTGTATGTGTGTGTGCATAGGGTATGAGTAAGGGTACGGATGTACAATAAAGTTGTGGTGGTGTATCCATACACATAAGTATGGAGCATTATATTTTGAGAGCTCCAACCTAACGATTTTTCCCATACCTGGACAATTATGCATTTAGGTGTGAAAGTAGGTTTTTTGGTTTTGTTTTATTTAATTTTAAAATCTGAGATTTGCTTATTTCTCCAAGCAAGGGCCTGCTTTGATTCATAAAGCTCTCTTAATCCTATGTAAAACTGATCAATAAAGGAATGACTACCTCTCTTTATCACCCCAGCCTTTTCGGCAAGTGAAAATTAAGACAACTCGAGGCTGACTCATTTGCCAGCGGTCAGTCTCCAACTACAGATTGTTCATCACTCAGATTAGTTATATAAAAACACTGCACTTACCGAAACGATCCAGATGGAGGTTTGGTTTCGGGTAGGGGCGGAGCGATGAAGAGGGTACCACTTTAATGAGACACTGAATTCAAGTGCCTAAATGTCTTCTCTTCAAATCTTAACACTTTCTAGGAATAAAATTCTCAGTTTCCAGCTGCCAACCAAGAAATTATCTCACACCTCTCGTTCTCACTATCCAGAACTCCCTCATAAAGACTCTGCAGTCCCCGAGGTCTGAGCTGGTTGCCTGACCTAACAGTGGAAAGAAACATTTAAGGTCGGCTCTCTTAGTGTCTTGAAAGCTTTCCAGTGGAGGAGGCTTTTCAAAGAAAAAACATTCTGACAGGAAACTTGCACTAGGAGGTTTTTCACATCTTGCACAAAAGATCCCTTTCTCTGTTTCCTTTCCTTCCATTCTCTTTGGACCCTGGAGACAAATGCATGTGTTCACCAAAAAGAAGGCACTTAGGACCTGCTATATGCAAGGCTTTTATATTTACTGGACACTTTTGCTTACTTAGTGCTGCATAACAAACCATCCGAAAACTGACAATGTATTATTCTGTGCCCCAGCCCTGAGGGTAGACTAGGGTCAGCAGGGGTGTTTGCCCCCATGGTTTCAGTCAGACAGCAGCTGGGGTTGGAGTCATGGGGCAGGCTCAGTGAGGCTGGAATCTACAATGGCCCCATTACTCAGATCTGGCCCTCCCACCGTTCCTGTCCTCCTTCCCTCTCTCCACATAGTCTGGCCTCTTCCAGGGGCCTCTCCATGAGGCTTGGTCTTCTGACAACAGGTGACCTTAGGAGAGTCACACTTCTTACATGTGCTTGACTGTCAAGAGAAAATAACGAAAACTGCTGGGCCAGGTGAGGGCACAAACTGGCACAGTGTCCATCTGGCGACATTGTGTTGTTCAAGGTAGTCACAGGCCTGCCCAGTTTCCATGGTATGGAGTGACAGACTGCCTGTGGGGAATGACAACACCACAGTGCCGAAGAGCTCAGGGAGGGAGATTCGCAGTGGCTATCTTTGGAAAAGGTGATGTCACATTTGGTGTCTCAGGCATGAAGGGCAGCAGGCATCTCTGGTCATTCTCCAGGCTGTGTTTTCAAGTCCATAAAGCCACTGGGAATAGTGTCTCCTCCCTATCTCCACCTTTGTCTCCATCCACCCCATTTCTCTTACCTAAAAATGTACTGAGTTCCCACAAAGGGCCAGTCTCTCTGGTACAGTCACATCACTGAGTTCAGGGAACCATCTTAGCTACATGATGTTGTACGAAACAACTGTCTTTGACTGTATCCCTGCTCTCTATTTTTTTTTTAAAGAAAAATTTATGGTAAAGATAGAAGAGGAGAAATAATACAGGAATTATCCTGCCATGTTAAGGATCTAATCCCTGCTTCTGATAACTGTCACTGCATGAATGCTAAGAAATACCCTTTGTCTGTTCACTTATGATTCTGACACTGCTGAGCACTAGGGACACGCAGTTGGACAAGACAGACGTGGCCCCTGCTGCTGGTTGAGTTCCGTCTCCCAAAATGTAGGTACTGAAGTCCTAATCCCCAGTACATCAGAGTGTGACCTTATTTAGAAATAGGGCCGCTGGGGCGCGTGGGTGGCTCAGTGGGTTAAAGCCTCTGCCTTCAGCTCAGGTCATGATCCCAGGGTCCTGGGATGGAGCCCCCCATCGGGCTCTCTGCTCAGCAGGGAGCCTGCTTCCTCCTCTCTTTCTCTGCCTGCCTCTATGCCTACTTGTGATCTGTCAAATAAATAAATAAAATCTTTAAGAAGAAAAAAAAAAAGAAATAGGGCTGCTGCATATGTAATTAGTTAAGATGAGGTCATTAAGGTAAGTTTTAATCAAATATAACCGGTATCCTCACAGAAAGGAGAAATTTGGACATTGGACAGATATACACAGAGGGAAGATGACATGAAGACACAAGGAGAAGGTGGCCAACTTTAAGCCAAGGACAGAGGCCAGGAAGGGGTCCTGTCATCACAGAGTTCAGAAAGAACCAGCCTTACCAATGCCTTGATTTCAGACTTCTAGCCTCTGGAACAGTGAGACAATGAGCATCTGTTGCTTAAGCCACTCATTTGGTGTTAACTTGTTACAGAGGCCCTAGTAAACTAGTATAGGCTACCTTCTCACAGAGCTTCTGTCTCATAGGCAGACATTAATCAAATAATTCCAAATAACAGGTGTGTAATTATAAAATTGGCCTAAGTAATATGAGGGAAGGAAATGCAATTCTGTGAAAGCAGAGACTAGAGAAATCTTTCCTAGAACGGCTGGACGAAGTTTTCCCAAGGAAGTGATGCTGGAGGTGAGAGATGAAAAGTGACAAGAAATAAATGGAAGAGAAAGTAAGAAAAGCATGTCCTGGGTTGGTGGGAGGGGTGTTTGCAGGGGGTGTGTGGCAGGTACGCAAAGACCTCTGTCAGTTTGCAGCATGATGCAATCAAGAAACCAAAAGAATGAGAGTATGGCTTTAGCACAAGAAATGAACAGAGAATAGTGAAAAATAAGAATGGTAAAATAGGCAGAAAAGCCCATGCCTGAGCAGGTCTTGTCAAGACATTTTTCAGTAATACCAATGAATGAGAATTCCTTAGAACACTTTAAGTTGGAAGTGACGTGATCATGTTTGAGCTCTAAGAAGACCACTCCCACTGGTCTTAGGAGAAGACCTTTGAAAGGGCAAGGAAGGGGCAGGGGAGGGAGGCTGGGACTCAAGGGTACTAACCACGGTGGCTTGTGGCTTGTAGGGAGGAGGCCCGTGCAGGTACAAGAAGAAGCAGCTGAATCCAGAGAAGGGCCGGCCGTGAAGAAATGGATGCATTTAAGAGATGTAGACAGAGAAAAGGATGAGATTTCCTGATGGGGTGGCTACTGCTCTTTGCCTACACTCAGGCAGGGTAGGAGAAACTTATGGATTTCATTTTAAGGGAGAAACTTATGGATTTCAGACTTGTCATGTTCTGTGGGCACTAGGGAACTACCAGATGACACGTTAAGATTTATGGGGAGCTAAAAAGAGAATTTCTGCTTGAGAGATACACAGTTGCAGTCATTGTCAAATCCATGGCGACTGAAGCAGTGTGTGGGACGGAGATGGTTAAGGAAGAGCGTTCCGCGTATGAAGAGACAAAAGCCTAGGATGGAGACTGAATGCCTTCAATACTTAGATGATTTTTGTCTTATTTTCCTATTACTTCATGAGGAAATGATTTTAGAGTTTGTATCTAATTACCCCTGTCAGATCGTTTCTGTAAAAACGGAGGCCTCAGAAGCAAACCATGTATCTCCAAGTTACAGGACCACCTGGGGCAACTGTTAATTATATGCACTTCCATTAAAAAAAAAAAAAAGGCAATTTCAGTTTGGTTTTCCCACTTCAGATTACAGAAGGGAAAAATGGTTTTGTAAGTATTTCAGATAAAAATAAAGCAAGAATTGATTTTGCTTTTCATAGCTTTAAAAAAAAAAAAAAGGTATCTTGAAAAACAACCTATTGCCCACAGGGAGAAAGAGGCCTTATCTGATCATAATGGTGATTGGATTTTTTGTACACACTGACATTTGGTACAGGCCCTATCTTTGAATCCTTCTATTTCTAGCAGCATCGCAGCATTATTTGTAAGTGTTTATTGCGCTGTTAAAATAGAAAGACGTGAACACACGCAGTTTCCTTCTTAAAGGAAACCCACTGGGGTTGCGTCACTGCATTGGCCCTCAGAAACTGTTAAATTATGTCTTTGTTAGTACGGAGGGAAAGAGAAGCCTGCTTCCTTCACCACACTCTCACAGCACTCTTATCAAGCTTGCAGATATCCACAGCTGCCGACTCTAGCTGGGAGAGGGGCAGCACTGGTAACAAAACAGAGGACAAAACAGCCTTTCAACAGAGTAGGCAATGATATGCTATCATTACCACGGATCAGCCACATAATCGGGTAAAAAACGTGCTGTGAGTCCACATGTCCTCTAGATTGCTTTTAATAATGATACCCCGTGATAGTAACAGTGGGAAAGTGTTCATTCTCTTTAACTTGGACGGGAATCTTCACTTTGATAATACGTCACCATTTCTTAAAAATTTGCATACTGTATGAACTGGAAATTTTACTTCTGTAACGTTAAGAAATTTGTCATGAGGGGCGCCTGGGCGGCTCAGTGGGTTAAGCCTCTACCTGCAGTTCAGGTCATGATCCCAGGGCCCTGGGATCGAGCGCTGCATCGGGCTCTCTGCTCAGCAGGGAGCCTGCTTCTCTTCCTCTCTCTGCCTGCCTCTCTGCCTACTTGGAATCTCTGTCAAATAAATAAATAAAATCTTTAAAAAAAAAAAGAAATTTGTCATGAAATTCTCAAAGTATTACTCTATGAAAATATTAATCTCTATTTAGCTCTCAGAAGCCAAGTCTTAGGAACAATTACCTTTCCAACTAGGAGACCCAAGTTCAGAAGGGTAACATGATATAATAACTTATAGCTATTAAAATTACGATGTAAAAATATAATGAAATGAATATGCTCAAAATGTAAGAGCAGTTTACAAATAAGTATACAGTGTAGCAGTTTTGGGTGTGCACGTGAAAATGGCTACTTATTTTAAAAATTTTGAAACTGTATGCACTAAATTCTTCATTACTTAAGCCTGAGTGTTAAATGTACAGAGATTTACTCTTCTTCAATCTCGCAAAAATACTGAACTGAGAAGATGTACAAAATTGCATCAGACACTTAGACCCTAAGCTTTTTATGTCCTTCCAGCAAGCAACGTTTGATGGGTCCAAAGAAGGATGAACAATAGGACAACTGGGCCCCTGAGAGGAGGGTGAAGTGCACTCAGGAAGGCTCAGCTGGCCCGTGGAAACCTGGAACTCGTCTCTATCCTACCCCCATCTGGGAAGAGAATAATAGCAATCTAGTCATCTAAGCACTTTGCCCAGGGCCTTGGCATCTGACAGTTCTAGCAATGGATAAAAGCATTTGCGGTTTATTATCTGTTTTTAAAGCAGATTCAGATGGAGACCCTACCTACTGACCAAAAAGTGTAATAATGACTAGAGGTCTGAGGCACGTGCATAGATTGCATATACTCTGGCCTGTTAGTTCTGTTGGTCTTCATGTGTTTAAAATATCCTCGACTATTTTGAATCTCTTCCTTCTCCTTGACATTTTCATCATTTATTTATTTATTTATTTCTGTTGGGAAAATGCATTTTTGAGCAGGCTATCATTCAAACAACCTAGATATTAAGTTTAGACAGAAGATTAAAGTAGAATTAGGCCACATCGTTACGAAAAGTGCCCTGCTTCTTCTGATACTTTTATTACCAGTGATCCTGCTGTGAGGCAGAAAGCATTTACTGATGATCATCTCCTATGATTCAGGTGCTTTATATAATTAAATTACACTTAAATAATTTACATATATGTATATGTAATATATGTATATACATATATAGATAAACATATATTTAAATATATGTATTTCATACATTATTCTAAGCCACCCTTTAAGGACAGTGACTGACTCTTGTTTTACAGATGAGGAAACTGAACCTTCAAAATTACAAGAATCCTGCCCCACTTCACACATCGGGAAAGTATAGAACTGTATTGAAATCCCGGCCTTCTTCAACTCTATGGTCCCGCATTCCCCTGCTCTGCTCCCTACCTGGATTTTTAGAAGAAAAAAAGGAGACCCTTTCATGTTCTGCAAATGCTGAAATCACCACTACTATCAGCATCAGCCAGAACGGGATCTTTGGAGTGCATTTTCAGTAATAATATGCATCCCTCTAGCCAAGCTTCTCCCCAGACTTTTTTTTTTAAATTTATTTGATGGGGAGAGAGAGAGATCACAAGTAGGCAGAGAGGCAGGCAGAGAGAGAGGGGGAAGCAGGCTCCCCGCTGAGCAGAGAGCCCGATGCGGGGCTCGATCCCAGGATGCTGAGCTCATGACCTGAGCCGAAGGCAGAGGCTTAACCTACTGAGCCACCCAGGCGCCCCTCTCCCCAGACTTTTTAAAAAACAGTGGAAGGTCAGTCACAGAGTGTCTGATGCCCAGGTGATGTGTGCTATCAAAGCACTCAGAGAGCCCCAAAGTTGCTCAAAATTCTCAGACATCCATCTCCACTTTCCCTGGCATACATGTCATGTCCCACTTGAGTTTATTTCTACCGTCTAGCCTCAGACTCTTTGCAATCAAGTTATTTTAGAAAACTGATGATAAAGTAGCACTCAAGTCACTATTTTGGATGATCTGAGGCCCTTATTTACTTTCTCTCTTGGTCGACTTTTTCAGGATCCTGTAGGCTTATACATAGAAATGAAAACCTAGGTTGAGTCTATTTTCACTGCACTTGACAAGCTCGCTGGACCGAAAGACCTCCAGCGTAGGTGGGAATAAACACGCTGAAATGTCTAAATTACTTAAACATATCTCCTCTCCATCAGAAGTGAGAGTTCTCACCAGGCCTGTTGAATGCCATTGGCCATTCTAGTTAGGGACCCACTGGAAGGAAAGAGAACATAACATTTTTAAGAACAGATGAACAATCTCGTTGATATCATAACTGCTCTCCCACACAGGTATTTTCTTTTATAGATTTGGTGGGGCAGAGGGAGAAGCCATAGAGACTAGGGTAGAGCCAAAGGGAAATATATTTATATTATATTTTTACATATACTCTATTACTTACATGTGTAAATGAAATTGTCAAATGATTTAGTTGCTCTCCCAAAATACCAATAATACCACTTGCTACTTAAAGAATACTTAAAACTGAATAACAACAGTAACTAGCATCTATTAAGCACATACTATGCACAAGGCACACCGTTTTTTACACATACACACACATACGTATATGTATACAACTCTCCCAAGAGCCTAGTGAATTTTCATTTTACAGGTCAGGTAACTGAGACTCAGAGAGGCTGTGAAATAAAACCATTTGAATACACCTGGTCAGGAAGTGGCAAGGCCAAGATGATAAACACAGGTCCAAATCTATGCACCATCTATCTTCCCTGATGATATTCTGCCAGGTACCAGAATTTCTCAAGTTATGGCCTGATATTACCTACACTAAATTCACCCAGGGTAGATGTTCAAACATGTTCAAGCTCTACCTCTGACTTTCCAAATTAGAGTTCCTGAAAGGCAAGTCCCAAAGATCTACATTTTTAATTTGTTTCTTGGGTGACTTCTTAAAAATGTGAACATCAGAGAGCCAGGGTGGTTAACAGGCAGGCCCCTGACTGTGACAGTAACATAATGGAAAGACCATAGTAAGAGAAGTCAGATGACCTGGGTTTTAATCCCACCCTTTGAGTAACTAGTTCTGTGGCTTTGGACAAGTCCCTTCCTTCACTTTTCTGGGCCTGCTGATGATGGTAGATCAGACGCCTACTCTAACATTTCCTAAATATTTTAAGTAGATCCTCACAAATAGGAAAGAGTTCTATGACCGTCGGTACTGATCGGTCGGCTTCTAAGTCCTCTTTGTAGGGCCGGCCATTGCATTTCAGAGAGATTTTTCCCGACGTGGAGCAGGGTCAAGGCTGGCCAGTACCGCTGCCATGGACCACTGCAACCCGGCAGCAAGATCACATGGTGGCTCTTGCAGGCACAAATGAAGACAGGTGAATGATGGCTGTCATTCCAAATGTGCCAGGGTTGAGGTACAAAGGTAGTTTTTAGGCTTTTCTCTGGCCAGCAGCCTATTTTCGTGGAGAACAAGCAGTATTTCCTGTTTGAGAAATCAGGGGGATTTTAGAACTGACACCAACAGCTCCCTAATTTATTCTGACAAAGAGGTCATTGTGTCCAGTCTCTGAAACTATTCCTGCAGATCCAACAGCATGCATTTCATTTGTGGCCCACACAACTGTATTGGCCTTTACAAGAGAAGCAAATATGTCCTCAGCGGCTGCTTTGTATTGGCAATTAACTGATCTGTGGGCAGAATCTGGTATCTGCATATGCAAATGCACATTTAGCAGCATGCCCTAGAATGCAGGGACACATTTCATTTTATAGGCATATTCTGGGAGCCTGCAAGAATATGTAGTCTTTGTTTTAATCGGCAGTGGCTTGTCCAGTGTTTTCCATACCAACATGTTTACTAAATGAGTGTTTGATCTTTCAGTCCCAAAATAAACAGCTAATGAATATTCATGCATATTGAATGCAGTCAGAGAAAAAGCCAAGAATAGAACATCAGAGTGCATACTCCTACTCCCCATCTGTAACCATTAGGAAAACAGGACTACATTGCCACTAGCTAGGCAAGGAGTCATTCATTCAACAAACAGCTATTAATTGCACATTATGTACAAGCCACTGAAATAAACAATAGAGGCTTTTTTTTTAATTTCAAAGAAGACAAATTACCTGAAAGTAGAGAATAATGATTTAAGAGTATTCATTCAACACATACTTACTGAGTACGTACTTCACATGAGACCATGATATAGGCCCTAAAGCATCAAGCTATTAATTTTTTAAAAGTGATCAAAATCATTTCCCTTACAAAGTTTATGTTCAGGTTGAGGAAGCAAAGAACAAATGAGTATAAAATACACAGTATGACTGATGGTGGCAAGTATTATGCAAAAAAAAAAAAAAGAAAAAATAGAGAACCGAATATGGGTGCCTATTGAGAGGACACTAATTTAACTCAGGAAATGAGGATAGTCTTACAAAGAAGATAAAATGTGAATACAGAGTTGATGGGGATATGGAAGGGAGCCACATGGGAAGAGTATTCAGGACATAGGCTATTTGGGGTGCAAAGCCTCTGAGGAAGGTGAGCAAACAGGAATTTAGGAGTACACAAGGGAGGCTAGTGTAACTAATGTAGAGGGAAAAAGTTAGAAGAAAAAAGTTCGAGACAAGGGGATGTCGGATCATTTTTTTGCTATAGAAATCATCATTTTTTAATGCTATAGAAGATATAAAAAGTCTTTGACTTTGACTCTAATTAGATGGGAGGCTCTTGGGGTTTGAGCAGAGGAATGACATGATCCAACTTGGATTTGAAAACAATATCATTAGCCTATGAGCTCAAAGTAGACTGGAGGGGCAAGGGCAGAAGAAGCAAGTCCAGTGGGATGGTGCTGACTATCATCAGGTTAATGAACGATGAAGGGTTGAATGGGGATAGAAATGGTGGAAATGATGAGAAATATCTGAATTGGGGATGTTTCAAATGTGGAGCTTGTATGATTTCTTGAACCATCTAACACTTCATTTTGAAATACAATACACATGCAGAAAAGTGCATCAAATAGAAATGTAAAATTTACCAACGTAATATAATACAATACATGTAATATAAAGAAGACACCGTGTATCCACCACCCAGAGTAAGATAAAACACGGACAGTGCTCCAGATGATCCACTCAACAAGCTGGAAGAAAGACTGAGTTAAGTACAAGCTCAGGAGATCTAAAAGAGACCCAATCATACTTGCAGAAGTGAAAAGGACGGAGTCTGAAATAAAAATTTCACCAGGTAGGATGCACAGCAGAAGAGATACTGCAAAATAAAAGATTAGTGAACTTTCCAATATGGTGTCTTTATTTTTTTATTTTTAAAAAGATTTTATTTATTTATTTGACAGAGAGAGATCACAAGTAGGCAGAAAGGCAGGCAGAGAGAGAGAGAGGGGAAAGCGGGCTTCCTGCCAAGCAGAGAGCCCAATGCGGGACTCGATCCTAGGACCAGGAGATCATGACCTGAGCCGAAGGCAGAGGCTTAACCTACTGAGCCACCCAGGTGCCCCAAGATGGTGTCTTTAATGAAAAGGGATGGAACTACATTCTTAAGAAACATGACAGACATCTTCCAAGAGAAATAAAAGTTGTTCCTGAGGGTTCTGCCACTGCCAGACGAAATATTCTCTTCATAGTAGAAAACACAGAGTCAGAGTGTTACTGGCTTACAAGGTGGATTTAGACTGTTCTTGTTCAGTCCTGGTATCCAGTCACAGTGGCTACAAATTCTAGACAGAAAAAGACAATATTGGTAAAATATTTCTTAGAAAATTATGATCACCTAGATGGTATACAAGTTACAGGGTTTTGGCTACAGAGGAGTCCCTTTCCAAGACATCACCAGCTTGGAGCACCTGCTCACTTGATTCACTGCACAAGAACACATATAGTAGCAGGGATTGCTCTAATTAAAAATATGGAACAAAAGATCCTGTTCCAGGCTATTCTGTTCCATTGGCAGAGAAGAGTATCACAGCAGCTTGAGGGAAAGACCATGACAAAGATGCTTTTGCACAGAGTAACATAGCTCTCATTGGTGCCTGTATTTGTAGTCAGGGATAGCTGTACCATTTATAATATAGTGTGAGACAATAGGGGATGAAGATCTAAGGCATTTAATGGTATCAAACTGTACAGAGGCATCACTAATAATGAGACCTGCTTCTGGAAATCCTCTTAACACTATATTAAAGAGTATAGATATTTTAGGTAAGAAATTCCCAGTTACTGAGAATTCAAAGGGCAACAAGCTGCTGCTATGTCATCCTAGAGTTAGTCAAAGGGATGGTACAGATAGACCTCATATGAGATTGTACAAGGTATAAACCAAAGCCAAAGCCAAAAAATGGTGTATTAAAGTATTTCCTTTGGTGCTGGTGGAGCTCTGCTCCAGAAATTAACAAGGCACCTCTTGAATTTTCCCTTCAGGTACTGCATAACCTTGGGATTAATGTCTTCAAGGATGCAGGTTCTGATTCCAATATAGGCCCAGAAAAGGCTGATTATCTTGACACAGGACATGGCAGAGAAACTGACTACACTTGAGAAAAAGATACCTTGAAGAATTTGGTCATCGTCTTCTCCTTACTGTCTTCAAGAGGGGGAGGATGGCAAGGGAGGAAAAAATTCACAACTAAAAGAATGATCCAGAAACTGTATCCCATTAGGCCTTGCTTTATGACTAGATATGTGAGCACTCGTGGGGTATGGGCTCACGTGTAAGCAGGCATCCATGTGTGTATGTAATACACGCTTACTCTACAGATGTATTTATGTTCTATGATACGTTACAGTCACGCTCTTTGTTGGTTTATGAACATTCTGCCCTTCTCATTTGTTTTCTCCAACATTTAGGTAACCTCTAATTAGGAAATGCATTTAATCGTGTGAAAGATTAATGTTGAACTAAGCTTTTAAGGGCCCAATGCCAAGAGATAGTAATTCAATCTGGTACTGATCTCCTCACAAATAACAGAACTGAGAAACTTTTATATAGAACTGGAGATCACATGAAACAGATTTGAATAAAATTACCATGATTGCTTTATGTTTATATTTAACTTGCATTTTTATACAAACAAGATTGTGTAAGGTATATTTAAAGCTTTAGTGATTTAAGAGTCTTTCTTACTCTTCATGATTTTTGAGTGCAGACTTCTAAAGAAATACGTGAAAACAAATTACATTGTCTTTTCTCATTAAGCATTAAATAAAGTACGGCCTTCACAAAAACAGTTTCCAAATTATGTTAGAACAAACCGTGGAGAAAACTGGGTTGTAAACCTACAACAGGTGGGAAACGGTATGTAAAGAATTAGTAGGAAAACTCATGAAGTCCTAGTGATGTAGCGTTTTGCTATCACCTAGCTGGTGAAAATGCTTCATAAAAACGTCTTCCTTCTCTCTGAGGATGTGCCAGTGAGACGCTGAAGCCAGCTCCCTCGGGCTCCCCAGGACCGACTGAATGTGTCTCTTCCCAGCTCCACTCGCAGAGACATCAATAATGGCTTGAAATCACCCATGACAGAAGCATTACACCATGCAAACTGGCAACTGCCACTGATTAAGGCTTTTTTTTTTTTTCCTTTTGAAAACTCAGTTATTAAGCATTTGCCCTTACAACATTCAGAGGACTATGAGCCTATGCATCATGCATTGTGGGTATCAAGATGAAAGACACCCTAGATATGGTTCCCGGGGAGACAGAATCTGAGATGAAGATATCTGCGTAGGAAGTTGTCTCAGACCTGACTTTCATTTTCTGCACTCCGATGCTTTGCCATTTGAGGCCTGGCCAACACTAGGGGGGCTGCCCAATTTCTAGAGATAGTAACTACTCTGACTACAAGTGTGCTTTTTAAAGATCTTTTTTTAAATTTTATTTGACAGAGAGGCAGGCAAATAGAGAGAGGGGGAAGCAGGCTCCCTGCTGAGCAGAAAGCCCGATCCATGCAGGGCTCGATCCCAGGACCCTGAGATCATGACCTGAGCTGAAGACAGAGGCTCAACCCACTGAGCCATCCGGGTGTCCCCACAAGTGTGCTTTTTAAAGGCAAACCTAACAATCCAGAGTCCACACCCCCAACCACCTGTCCTCACCACCCCAGGGCCAGGTACCGGGCAAGTAAGGGCAGCCTCTGTAGCAGTGAGTAGACATTTTTTTTTACAAAACTTACTTCATTTGTCCCTTTGCTTGAAAATCCCATTAACCCTTCTTCCTCATAGGACCTCCCTCTCCCGCTGCCTCCTGACGGACCCCAGTGCCTCCCTGTGCTGCCCACCATTGTGTGGTGGGGCCCCTATTCTTGAGAACTGAGTAACTATCTTCTCAGTGGCAATCATCTCCTTCACACCTAAATAATAATACAACCTATAAATACAGTAGTTCCTTGAAGAACGCTCTCAACATCAACACATTTGAAAAAGAGATAGAAATATTTAATCTCAGGGGCGCCTGGGTGGCTCAGTGGGTTAAGCCTCTGCCTTCGGCTCAGGTCATGATCCCAGGGTCCTGGGATCGAGCCCCGCATCTGGCTCTCTGCTCGGCAGGGAGCCTGCTTTCTCCTCTCTCTCTCTGCCTGCCTCTCTGCCTACTTGTGATATCTCTCTGTCAAATAAATAAACAAAATCTTTAAAAAAAAAAAAAAAGAAAGAAATATTTAATCCCAAGAAAGGCCTCAGTCAACCCCACAGAAATGGGATGTTCTTCTAAAGCATTCCCTTTGATGCAAAGGACCTCGCTTTCACAAGCCCATGCTGATCAGGGTAGGGTGTGTCTAGATGGTAGACAGAGGGCTTGACCTCCCCTTGGAAGAAACTCCAGCTGCTAACATCACCCACAGAGGGATTCTGCTAAGTGCCGTGAGCCGCCAATATCCTCAGCATCTGGGGGAAGTCCTCAGTTCTCACAGAGGGCTGGGGAGGTGTATCTCTGCACATACGACACAAGAAGATAAAGTCAACTACCAGATGCTAGCTTTTAAGATTCATGAGCTTTCTGAGGGAATCAACGTCAGTGAGGAGCATAAATGCTGTCGCAGAAAAGGCGCTAAAAGTTCGTGCCAAATGCAAAGTCAGATATGGCCCTTCAACTCTGGCAGAAAAATAAATGTAAAATAAATTAGCCATTTACAACTTTGCAAAACCCAACAGACTGTGAAGATTTATCACCTGGACCATGAAAAAAAAATTGACTATCTTCTACAAAGTAATTAAAAATGAAGACTGATGCAACTGAAGTCCAAATAAAATAAGCTTCAAGAGTAGACAAAATGTGGAAATAAAAGTTTGCTGGATTTGTGTGTCTCTCTCTCTCTTTCCCCCTCCCTCCCTGTCTCTGTCTCTCTCTCTCTCCCTCCTCCCTCCCTGTCTCTGTCCCTATCTCTCTTCCTTTCTCTCTCTTCCTCTCCTCTAATTTGACTTTATCATTTCCTATCATTTTGTAAAGTTTGTGACTGACTGAACAGGCTAGGACCATGGTCAAAGGCTGATGACGTTCTTCATCCCCCACAACAGTGAGCACAAGGGCATGAGGCCCATGTGGATTCTGAGCAGCAGCAGGGTGAGTCTAAGGAAATTTTCTGCTTGTCCTTAACTGTTTTCTCTCTAGCAATTAGGGAATAAAGGATGTGCAATCCACACTTAGCACTCTTTCATTATTCTAACAAGCCACGACAGAAATAAAATACATCCCTCTCCTCCCAAATTAAACAGATACCATGGTTGAGCCACAAAATCCTATAGGTTTTTCTGTAAAACATAAAGGAAACAGACAAAAGAGAATGGATTTTATTCAAAGAAATTTAGCACATTTACACAGGAAAAGAAAATGTCTAGAGATTTCCTAAGCATTCACAGAAACCAGTGCAGATGAGGAAAAGGAGCTAGTCAAGGGAATGGCCGAAGGAAAGACCACACTTCTTCATGACTAGTTGAAGATGTGAAAGTTTCTCTAGGGACACATCTTTTTTAAAACATGTTGTCTGGGGGCGCCTGGGTGGCTCAGTGGGTTAAAGCCTCTGCCTTCAGCTCAGGTCATGATCCCAGAGTCCTGGGATCAAGCCCCACATCGGGCTCTCTGCTCTGCAGGGAGCCTGCTTCCTCCTCTCTCTCTGCCTGCCTCTCTGCCTAGTTGTGATTTCTCTCTGTCAAATAAATAAAAAGTATTTAAAAAAAAAAAAAAAAAAAAAAAAAAACATGTTGTCTGAGTGCAGTGGTTTACTTGCTTCTTGATGCTTTCCTTGCATTGTGTTCTAAATATCTAGACAGCTGCAGATCTCGTACTTGGTCCTACACAATCAAATACGTATGTATTTTTCTGGTCCTGTGCTTGCTGCCACTGAAGACACAAAGTTAATAACAGCTAACATATTTTGAGCATATATCACAGACTAGAGGCTACACAAATCTTTTAAAACTCTCACAACAGTCCTTTGGTAATGAGCTTATAATTATTTTTATTTATGGGTAAAAAAAAACTAACACTTGCCAAAAAAAAAAAAAAAAAAGGCTAACACTCAGGAACATTAAGTAACTTGCTTAAGGATATGAGCTTGCAAGTTGTTCAGAAAGACCAGAACCATGGTCTGGTAGCAGAGTTTGAAATTTAAACTATTCTGCTTTACACTGTCTAGTCTAGTTTCTTTTCTCTTTCTTTTTTCATAGACTGATTTATGTATTTGAGAGAGACAGCATGCGCACCAGATCAGGGAAAGGGGCAGAGGGTTAGGAAGAGAGATTCTCAGGCAGACTCCCTGCTTAGCATAGAGTCTGACTAGGGTTCGATTCCATGACCCTGAGATCATGACCTAAGCTGAAATCAATGGTCAGACACTTAACCGACTGAGCCATCAAGGCACCCCCAATCTCTTTCCATAAGAAGAGATTCAGTATTATCAATAGGATTCTAGAAGGAAGGAGAAAATGATTTTACTCTTGAAAAACTAGTTGAAAATAGGTAGTTAAAGATGGTAGTTATGGAGGGGGGAAATGTTCATGCAGAGATTTTACAATATTGTAAGACATCTTTTGAGGAGACAAGTTGGTATTGTATCAGCAATCACCAGAAGATAACCTTGGGACAAATTATAGAAGCTCTATATATTTATCCATCCCTTGGTTTAATTACTGGATTTTATAACCAGAGAAAATTCTTGGTCCACAATCCTTAAGAATATCCCTAAGAGAAGACATGCTTTATAGGAGGTAAGAAGGAAGTTACTGCCTTAGAAAGTATATTGATTCTTGGTGTCTTCTCTCTCCCTCTGAATCTCCCTGTGTACTCTCAGGCCTGCCAGGGCACTCATTATGGCCAGAAAACCCTTACACCTCACAGCCCTGCCGATCTATTACTTAATTTCCTACCCAGACCATCCAATGGATAAAAAGACTGGCAGCCATATTGAATGGGTATCTCTAGCTAGCCTGTGTCATACAAGTGGACTTATGGAATTCTGACCAGGATCAGGAAGTAGATACACATGTCTTCCTGCTAATGGGGACCTAACTTCCGATTTCCTTTTTTTTTTTTTTTTAAGATTTTATTTATTTATTTGACAGACAAAGATCACAAGTAGGCAGAGAAGCAGGCAGAGAGAGAGGGGGGAAGCAGGCTCCCTGCCAAGCAGAGAGTCCAATGCGGGGCTCGATCTCAGGACCCTGAGATCATGACCTGAGCTGAAGGCAGAGGCTTTAACCACTGAGCCATCCAGGCACCCCACTTCCGATTTCCTTTTTTGGCTGAATTCTGGAGGCCACATATCCAAGACAGAGAAGACCATGGGGGCAGAGAGAGAGAAGATGTAACAAGTAAAGTAGCCCAAATTCCAAACTAGGAAGCAGCAGAATGACTTTTATTCCATTTAGCATCTCTGCTACACTTCACCCCTCAGAAATAACAAACAAGAAATCAACCTCCTTCTTTGACAGAGTTAGAACGGGAATGAAGCAGACATTTTTTGCTTCTCCAGCATTTCTTTCATTTCTTCTTCTTATTTTTTTCCCCATCTATAAAAATACTTGTTTTCTTTCCCTTTTCTTTGAGATTTCATTTATTTGAGAGACAGAGACATAGCATGAATGGGGGAAGGAGGCAGAGGGAGTAGGAGAAGCAGATTCCCAGCTGAGCAGGGAGCCCATTGCAGGGCTCAATCCCATGACCCTGGGATCAGGACCTGAGCCAAAGACAGATGCTTAACTGACTGAACCACCCAGGCACCCCTAAAAATGTCAACAGAAACACTAAAAATCCTGAGAAAGAAAAATTCTTCTTTACCATAATATGAGTTAAAAGAAACCTTCCATATTTTTCAGGGCTTTGTAGATGGATGACAGGAGGTTTGAAACTGCTATAGTCCTTTTCCTACCAGAAGGCTAGGAAATTAGAGGAAACATTAATTGAGATATGCGGTCAAGTTTGAGTTCAGAATCAAGCAATACCTATTTTGCACATTTTTCAACTAGGAGAGCCGACAAAGACTTTTTGAAAAGCTGGCTGAGTACATTTTTCTGTCTGTTCCCACAAGAAGTGATGATGGCAAGCCCCATTCTGGTCCACCATATTCGGCCCTTCTCAGGTCTTGTGGAGAGCTGACTGCACCTGCCTGCAGTCTATTACTATGGAACTGGACTTGTGTAACGCTCAAAAACATGTCAAAAACACATTTGTGCTCCTAAGGAACTTTACCAAGACCCTAGGTATGAGATCTACTTAACACCATGTGAAAGGTAAGTTTTGAAATACCATTGCCAGATGGTAGTAGAGGCTTGGTAAGTCTTAGAGCTTCCTGGCAGGACTTCACTCTAGGCAGACAGAGTATCAAAAGCAACTCCTGTGAAGAGCTGGGAAACTCCAGATACCTTGCATACTGCTTGTTCTAACATTCTATACTATGCTCTAGAGAGAATGTATCAATTAAGGAATGACAGTAACAGGTAAGTTCTATTTGATTTGTGTCTCAAAAGGGTCATTTGTGCCAAGTCTTTCAAACAGTCAACTGTGAGATGTGTCCAAGTGATTCAGGATAGATAGGTCCAAGATGGAGACACATGTATTAGAAATATGACTACTGATTAACTGTGACGCCTTAAGGTCAATCAGGGCACAGAGAAATGGAATCACTACACAAGGTAAATCCACATGGGCAATCGTTTCAACCATTATTTTAGAGTTTGAGCTCCTTTGGCATCAGAGTGATGAAGTCTACATCTCCCCTGGCCTGCTTCCTCTGTTCCCATGTCACAGGAAAGGGAGATCTGAGGAAACTTTTCTTATTAATTCCTCCCTTCCATCCTCCGCTTATTAGATCCCATAAGCCACGCTAACACCTTTCGCCTTTCCCTTTAACTTCTTGCTCTTACATCGTTTCTGTTTCCTCTTGGTTCTAGGGGTCATGAAGTCTCCCCTCTCCTTAGGCTCCTCATATTACCTGGGCTACTCTGTATAGTCTGGGCCTTGTCCACTCTTCCTTATGTTTCTGTCTCTGCCGAAAGGACCCTTCCTCAGCTAAATCAGGTGTCCCTGCAATCATCAGTCACTGCACTCGTAGTTTTCATTCAGAGGCCCTATCATATTTTGTGTTTACTGACACGGACAGGCATGTTATTGTCTGATGTCTTGCAGAACACCCTAAATTAATCTTATCAAGGGCAAGGACTCTACACATTTGTTTTTTGCTATTTCTCACAAGCCAAGCACAGTGCCTGGTGTCTAGTGCATGGTGTTAGTGACTGGTGATACGTTCTCTCTAGAGCATAGTATAGAATGTTAGAACAAGCCGTATGCAAGGTATCTGGAGTTTCCCAGCTCTTCACAGGAGATGCTTTTGATACTCTGTCTGTCTAGAGTGAAGTCCTGCCAGGAAGCTCTAAGACTTACCAAGCCTCTACTACCATCTGGCAATGGTATTTCAAAACTTACCTTTCACCTAGTGTTAAGTCTTTTCTTTTTTCCAAAGAAATAATTATACACTCCTCATTCTGTCCTCCAGGAAAAGGCTGGATTAAGAACTACGTGAATACGAACTAGAGCTTTCATAGCAAGTGAGCCTTTTCTTTCCACAGTCACTCTGAGCACACACAGCAACACCACGTGCGATTTTCCTGCTTTCGAAGGGGCCCTTGGGGCAGCATGGGAGGAACCAGTAACCCAGGAGCCCTGCCCTTAGCCTTTCCACTGTTGCTTGCTGAACCCGACTCGTGTGCTCAGGGTAAATTAATTATTCTCTCCTGTCCGAGGGCTTCTGAGAAAGCACAGCTGCAAAGCCTGATGAGTCCTAGAAGATCAAAACAAGCCTGGATACTGTTGTCGGCTTGTCATCCCTGTCGCAGAGCTCCCTAAATGTTGGCAGCTTTGGCAAGCTTTGGTGTGTGATTACTCTCAGTACAGCCCTCCCTCACCGCTCCCCCCCACCCCCCGAAGCATTATCTCAGACATTCTTAAAAAAACAAATTCTTTTAAATAAAACTTGCTGCTTGTGAATAAAACCAGTCAGCTTTGGGCCAATCCACCTTTCTGTGTCCTGGTCCAACACCACCACCATGACAATGAGGCTCAAATACCATGCCCAACAGACAAGGGAGAACAGAAACTGCCCCTTTCCCTCTTTCTGCACTCTGGAGCAAGAAATCACCCACTCCTCCCAGGGGACTTCCCCAGAGAGTCCCTTTAAAGCGGTATTTCCTGACTGAACAGGTATTATATTTCTTCAACAGATCATTCTTCTTCCTGCATTGCCGTAATTTTTTTTTTTTTTTAATTCTTATTTTCAAACCACCTAAGAGCCAAGTGGATGAAGTTCTTGGGAAATATGGTCTCTGACTTCACGTTGTGGGTATTTTCCCTCGTCTGCCACTTCTAGGCAGAGTATTTCTTTACAAACAAAACTGCTGTATTGGACTGGAACATAGACCGAGGCCTGCCTTGCAGCCTGCCAAACCAGGTGACCTCGTATTTTAGGAAAAAAAAACACAAAAAAACAACAACAAAAAAACAACAGTGGCTGCTCTCACTTGTTTGCCTTTTAATTTTTATGGTATCTGTTAAGTGAAATTTGACCTTAGATTAGAAGAGAGGCTTCAACGGATTTGTCCTGGAATCTCAGCTATCTTAAAAAAAAAAAAAAATCTTACTGTGTCCATTGACTTTAAGGAAAAGTAATTTCTGCAATTTAACACTAAGGGGATTTTACTTTTGCTTTTCTAATAAATTATACATAGAGCTTTAAGGATGCCAGGGAGGCTTTATGCGAGGGGTATACTCAAAAGGCATGCACAGGAAAATATATTTTGCTGTTTGCTTAATCTTCTGATTTTATATTAAAACTTTTAATTTAATTTTCCCATTAATATCCAAAGCTTGACTGTGCGCAAAATGACACAATATTAAGGGTGGATTTTATGGTATTTAAATTCCATATTCCCCTCCTCTTTTACCCATTCACATTAAGGCGAAGATTTCGAAATAAGAAATATATTATGATTAGGCATAAATGAGGCAGGAGACCAAAACCAAAGCAGTGTCACTGGCTACAAAGAGTCCCATATTCTGTGTTAGCATACTACAGTCTCTCCTCACTGCTTCTAGGGATAAAAGACTGAAATTTGCCAAGAAAATGATCATCATACTGCCAAAATGGGCTTCCAATTTATTACACTTGTGCTGGGAAACCCTTTTCCACTAAATCTTAAATCTCATCTCTGAACTCAAGAATCTTTGTTAATGTAAGGTCATTAATTTTAATTAAACGGAGATCCTTTTTTTTGTTTTCACTTGCAAGAAAATGAGAATCAGTCTCAGTAACTTTCATTCAATAAACAGAACAAATTAAAATTTATAATACGTCTCTGGATGTATCTAAAATGGTCTCATCAAAAGCCTATTAATTGGCAAGAAGGGAAGATTCTCAGTGGGTTATGGTAAAAGATGTACCCAGGATTTAGCGAACAAGATCTATTTGCTAAGCTAGCGTGTGCCGTTAATTTTGCTGCACTGTTACATCAGACTTCCATTTTAACATTATTGTCGGGAAGTAAAGATACTATCAACTTTATAGGCTATGGTTAAAATAACTAATTTACTGTAACCGCGATCTGTATTTGTGTAGCTTTTGACAGCTTACAAAGCACTTTTACAAATATCAGCTCTTTCTGCATGATTAGGAATAGTATATGCTTTAGACATAAATGGGCTGGATCACAAATCTATCTGTACCAGTTATTAGTTCTTCCTTCAGGAAAATAACTTCAACTCTCAGAGCCTCCACTGTCTTATCTTAAAAATAGGAATAATACTTGCATGGTTAGCCAAACCTCCCTCCCTCCCTTCCGTTTTATTTAAACGGGAACCAATATTCATGACAGGACCCAGAGGCACTGCTGGTTCAGCCTCCTCTCCCAGGACTTTAAAGGTGGACTCTTTAAGGTTTGGTCCTGACTCTTCTTTTCTTACTCTCCATTTTTTTCCTACGTGGTACCACTTATGACCTTGGCTTCACTTCTGAGGACATTTCCCACACTTCTCCCCTCCTCTGGGTTGCATTCCATCTGTC
Organism: Meles meles; assembly: GCF_922984935.1. Classification (NCBI taxonomy): domain Eukaryota; kingdom Metazoa; phylum Chordata; class Mammalia; order Carnivora; family Mustelidae; genus Meles; species Meles meles. The sequence continues at coordinate 101,415,229 of NC_060068.1, forward strand.
CAACTTCCTATCCAACATTTTTCCTAAGTGTCACAGCTACTTCTCATTCATCACATCCCAGAATGAGTACATAATCTCCTTCCTCCTCAAACTGGTTCTCTTCCTTTGCTATCTCACGAGCACTGCTCTATAGTGAACAAAAACAAAACCCTACTCTCAATTTGTAGTACCACTATTTATAGCTGTCTGGGACCACAGGCTATTAAGTACTGGGCCCAGATATATTTCTCAGTAATTATGGGGATCAATATATCATAATGTTTGAAAGCAAGGACTTCTGCGTCAGACTCCAAGTTTAAATTCCCCCTACTTTTTATCAGATCTGTAAGATTATGAAAATTAGTTAATCTCTTTGAGTTTCAGGTTCTAAGAATATAAAACTGGGAGAGGTATGTTAATTTTCCTAAACTATTATAGGGAGAATGAAGTTCATTAATAAAAAGCATCTCATCTCTGCACTAAGCATATAATAAGTGCTCAGGAAATACTTATCATGGTTAATTTTAGAAAGGTGCAGGATTGGATCTGGCCTTTCCATTTTGAGTATTTAGGACTTTGATAATGTCACCTAATCAATCTTTTTTATTTATAAAATAGAACTTTTTAAGATTTCTTTATTTGAAAGAGTGAGAGCATGCAAGCATGTGTGAGAGTGGGGGAGGGTGGAGTACAGGGAGAGAGAAACTCAAGTGGACTCCCCACTGAGCGTGGAGCCTGACAGGTGACTTGATCCCATGACCCTGAGATCACAGCCTGAGCTGAAACCAAGAGTTGGATCCTAAACAGACTGCACCACTCAGATGTCCCTATAAAACAGAATTTAAAAATAGAATCCACCTAACATCATTCTCTTTTAAATTAAAAAAAAAATTTTGGGGGTGCCTGGGTGGTTCAGTGGGTTAAAGCCTCTGCCTTCGGCTCAGGTCATGATCCCAGGGTCCTGGGATCAAGCCCCGCATCGGGCTCTCTGCTCCCCAGGGTGCTTCCTCCTCTCTCTCTGCCTGCCTTTCTGCCTAGTTGTGATTTCTCTCCATCAAATAAATAAAATATTTAAACAAAAATTTTTTTAAGATTTTATTTATTTGAAAGAGAGAGAGGAGAGAAAGCACACAAGGGAAGAGGAAGGATACAGGGAAAGGGAGAAGCAGACTCCGCACTAAGCAGGGAGCCTGAAGGCAGGTCATGCTTAACCGACTGAGCAACTCAGGCAACCCAACCAAACATCATTTATTCTAGTGATGTAATGGTATCATGTTGAAACATTACCAAGTCTCCTTCTGCACATACCGCGGAGTTTCAACACCTGTTGTTAAGGTCTTCCACATTTCACTGCTTCAACAAGGCCCAGTTTGTGACTTGAGCAAACATAATTACCATATTACAATGAAAGAAAAACATTAACATGCACGAATTCCACTGCTACCATCTTTACTAAATATTTGAGAAGTTCTGGAGTAAAGACAAAAAATTGTGTAGTAAAAATAGATCCAATGGAGTATCGTACTAACTGATGTTTAAGACAGAAGAGAAAATGTTTTAAAAGTCAATACTCGGGCATAACTGATTAGTTAAATTCTAGTTGAGATCTTGATTATTTTTTACCATTACTCTGGAAGTTATTAAGCTTTCTAAAGCAGGGGTGCCTGGGTGGCTCAGTGGGTTAAAGCCTCTGCCTTTGGCTCGGGTCATGATCTCAAGGTCCTGGGATCAAGCCAGCATCCGGCTCTCTGCTCAGCAGGGAGCCTGCTTCCCTTCCTCTCTCTGTCTGCCTCTTTGCCTACTTATGATCTCTGTCAAATAAATAAAATCTTTAAAAAAAATAAGCTTTCTAACTGCAGACTCTGCTCTTTAAGTACATTTGAGTTCATAAACTGGAGTGAAAGGAGCTGAGCTTTATTCAGCTTCCTAGTTTGAGAATGTTTATCTACGGCTTCTGTGCAGACTGTAGGTCAGAACCCACCTGTCAGGTCCATTTGGAGCAGAAGCTAATACGAACTGTGATGTGAATTCCACAAGGCGTTTTAGGACTTTATCTGTGCATTCTCATTGTCTACAACACTGTATAGCACATAGCAGGTACTCTGAACTATGTATTAAGTGAATGGATACCTGGCATGTAGCCTGCCTTCTAGGTCTGTACAACCCACAATCCCAGCTTATTATTCTAAGGGGTTTAAAGTAGATCAAACAGAGTCTCCCTATTTGAACACATACATAGTATAAACCACCAGAAGGGAAACAGCTCATAAAGGCCCATGTTTTACTGCTTTATAAAAAGCCCTCTAGATGTTGAGTACAGTGTCTTGTGCAAAGTTGATGTTCAAACTTCTGTGGAAGCAAAGTTGATGTTCAAAGCATCTGTTAAATAATAGAATAAATTAAAAGTAGGCATCAAAACTCGCTACAACCAAAATCAACAACAAGGCCAGATATAGGGGTGAACTTTCAAAGGGAACTACATAAAGGAGGTTCAAACCCTCTAAGACAGGGTTTTTAAATTAAAATTTTTTTCTAAGGACAAATATCGAGATACAACAGTACATGTCTCAGAGTTTGGCTTTAAGAATTCGTCACTATTGGGGCGCCTGGGTGGCTCAGTGGGTTAAGCCTCTGCTTTTGGCTCGGGTCATGATCCCAGGGTCCTGGGACTGAGACCTGCGTTGGGCTCTCTGCTCAGTGGGGAGCCTGCTTCCTCCTCTCTCTCTGCCTGCCTCTCTCCCTACTTGTGATCTGTCTGTCAAATAAATAAAATCTTTAAAAAAAAAAAAAAAAGAATTCATCACTATTGGGGCGCCTGGGTGACTTAGTTGAGTCTGACTCTTGATTTTGGCTCAGGTCATGATCCCAGGGTCACGAGACTGATTCCCACATGGGGCTCTGCACTGAGCATGGAGCCTACTTGAGATTCTCTCTCTCTCCCTCTCCCTTTGCCCCACCTCCGCCCCTGGCCTCTTTCTCTCTTAAAAAAATAATTAGTCACTATTGAATTACTGTGTCTAAGTTTCTTCATCTCTAGATGGAAAAATAATATTTATAATTTTAAAGAACTGAAATAAATGCCGAGAGACAAAGAAGGTTAAAATAAAACATTCTATAGAAAGGGCTATTTTCTTATTTAGGAAACTTTTCATCTATGTTTTCAATAATAAATGAAAGCCATTAAATAAATGATAGTTTCTATTTTTTACAAAATGGCACTGCTCAGCAAAGGAGATTACTCTCTGACAGGTCTAAGGAGGTCAGTAGTTTTGGAATCTGTAGGTGGGGGGGGGAGTTCCCGGGCAAAGAACACATTTAGAGCAGGATATGGCCTGCCTGGCCTAGAAAGGAGCTAGAAAAACCACTCATTTCTCTGCAGCATGATACCATGCACACACTAAATAAAATAAACACAACTGTGTCAAATAGATGGACATTATAAATGATGCAAATTTGCAGTTGGAGCTGTTCCCTCACCGTTCCACACGGCTCCATCCTCCCATTGTGTTCAACATTAAAATCACAAAATTGGCTTCTGCTCTGGTTTGATATCCATTTTTCATCAAAATTGTCCCTGACCCCTGTTACATAGTTAATAAATAATAAAAACAATTCAGCTTTCAAGATTATGTTTTCATGATGAACTTTCTATACAGTTTTCCAAATGCATGTCTGTGTGTGTTAAAATTATTTTTAAAAATAAAAAATAGAAATTAAGGGTTATTTGGAAGTTAGCCCTTTCCTTCCCCTCTTTTAGTTCTATAATGCCAAATAGGAAAGTAAAAGAGAATAGAGCCAAATTTATTTAATCAACTTTGTGACTAGAAATTGCCTAAACCACTATTTGTTTCGTTGTGAGATAAAATCCACTGGTGTTCTTTTGTCAGTAATTACTTTGGAGTTTGTTTGTTTTTTTTTTCTTAAGATTTTATTTATTTATTTTACAGACAGAGATCTCAAGTAGGTAGAGAGGAAGGCAGAGAGAGAGGAGGAAGCAGGCTCCCCGCTGAGCAGAGAGCCCGATGTGGGGCTCGATCCCAGGACCCTGGAATCATGACCCGAGCCGAAGGCAGAGGCTTTAACCCGCTGAGCCACCCAGGTGCCCCACTTTGGAGTTTTAAAGACATGGCTCCTGTGTCACTAAGAAGCAGCATGGTATGTTTCCTTGTGAAACAGACAGAAAATTACAGCTTAAATAAATAATGTGTGCATCTTGGGTAGCTCACTTTCATGGCAGAGCTTTCCTTAATTACAGCAGCTATTTCTAGAAGATGAAAATGAAACTGTTGTCACCTGTGCTGCATATCATAAGATCATTCTGATTTTATCTTTTTCCTGTAGGAGTAATTCCTCAATTGCTGAGTTGGAAGGAAAGAACAGGCGCTCTCCACTGATCAGAAACGTACCTATGGGCAGAGCCCCTGAGGGGGGTGGTTTCATAGAAGAAATGGCAGAGCCACCATCCAGAGCTGGGCTGTGTGGTCCTAGAGACTATGCTTAGTCAGTATCATGGTCAGGAAAGACGATCTTGCATAGCTGACCTGTGAACAGAGACTTCCAACAAGGCAAAAAAGGGAGGCATGCAGGTATCTGAGAAAATGACGTTTCCAGTAGAGGGAAGAGCAAGTACAAAGACCTTGGGGTGGGAGAGTGCTTATGTGAGTGAGAAAGGAGTATGGGATAACTTTAATTTTGCTTAGTAACTGAAAGAGTTGCTATAATCTGAAAGGGGAAAGATGTAGGTTATATCCATTTGATGGGACAGTCAGGAATTCACTTTCAACAGGGCAAGGTTAAGAAATTTATTAGATGTTCAGAGGATATACCAAGTAGCCAGTTAGATAGCTAAGTCTGGGTTTAGATAAAGTTGTTTTGTTTTGTTTTGTTTTAAGATTTTATTTATTTATTTGAGAGAGAGAGAGAGAGCATGAGCAGAGGGAGGGGCAGAGGGAGAAGCATACTCCCTGCTTAGCAGGGAGCCCAACACTGGGCTCAATCCCAGGACCCTGGGATCATGACCTGAGCTAAAGTCAGACACTTAACCGATGAGCCACCCAGGTGCCCCAAGTCTGGGTTCATTTTTTTGGTTTATTTATTATTGTTTTATTTTTATTTTTTAGATTTTATTTGTCAGAATTTGAGAGAGCAGGAGGCAGAGGGAGAAGCAAGCTCCCCTTGCCTGGAGCAAGGGGAGCCAGGAGCCTGATGCAGGAGTCAATTCCAGGACCCTGGGATCAAGACCTGAGCCGAAGGCAGATGCTTAACTGACTGAGCCACCCAGGTGCCCCCCAAGTCTGGGTTTAGAGAAGGTAATGAATGTGCAAGAATGGATGCACTAACAGCCATTAGACAGGCAAAGAGCACTAAGGGAGTAAATGAACATGGGGAAGTGGTATAAGAACTAAGCCCTCCAACATTTACAACCGGAAGATGAGTCACCAACAAAAGAGACTGACATGGAGCAGCCAGAGACATAGAAGGAAAACCAGGAATTGTGGATTCTTGGATGACAGGTGAAAGAAACACTTTCAGTGAGGAGGAAATGATGAGATTTGTCAAACCTGGGAATTAACAATGTGGATGGTATCGGCGACCTTGACAAGAGAACATTCATTGTAATGATAATCAGAAAATTCTAATTAGAGTGGATTTATGAATGATTAGGAATTTTCCCAAATCATACAACTAAGATTTGTCACAGAACTAGTCATTTCCTTACCTTATTAGCTGTATTTAAGAGTGTATAGGTCTGCAGAAATGGAAAACTTTAAATATGGCAAATAATAACTGAATAAAATATATAATTCAGTAAAAAAGCAGGAGGGTAGTGAAAGATGTACAAAGGGCAAGGAGAGAGATTTAAGAGACAAGTGTATCTTAAAAGGACAGAGTGGATATGAGAATGCAATTGTGTCCCATGCTTCCATTTGAAGTGCCATACACTCAATTCAACCTGAATTAGGAAAGAAGTGGGGGAGGTTTCTTCGCTAACCTAACTGCAAAGTTTAGGCATAGCTCCATCAGGGTGATTTATGCCATCATTTGGTTTCAGTTAAGCTCTAACTCCCAGTTCTGCAGTCTCCTTGTCAAGCTCCCCAGTTACAGTGGTCACCAGTGACTCTAAGCTTGCCTCTCACATTGTCTAGCAATGCTTGTGGAAGGGACTTCTCTTCCTCAATAGTTCTTGTAAACTCTATGTATTGGCTCTGATCAGCTTGGCCTGTGCTGTGTATAGCTCAGTAACCATTTACTGTGAGGGTAGAATAGCTAGATTTAGGTCTTAGCTCTACCTTTTGGTGGCTGCATGAAGTCTGCGCTTTTCAAACCACAGTATTACCAATTAAGTAGAGAGATACCCATAAGAAAATTATGGGTATTTTTACCATAAAAATGGGGGACTAGATACTGTAAGCATAAAGTAAGATGCCCATTATAAGGGAGAAGGAAGAAAATTTAAAAGAAACAATAGACACAAGTAGTTATGTAGCATTTGCTGTGACTTTACGTACACTGTTCACATTTTCTCATTTAACACTCATGACAACCCCAAGCGTAAGTGCTTATGTTGAGGAGAGCTGCAAAATGGGAGAGAAACTCTAATAGTTACTTCAAAGAAAGTTTGCCCCTAGTTCTCAATTATAAACAAATATTTCAAACCTTAAGGTAACTATCTTCATAATACTGAAAAAAGAAAAGATAAATATGGTTCATCTGTGTAGCATTATAATCAGCAGCCATGAAAACAAATAAATATACACAAATAAATGTGACAGAAAGTTGTAGTCATGTGGTCTGGTACCAATCCAAAGGTATCTGCTTCAACTTACTCAGCAAATGAAACCCTTATCCTCTGAGGGTAAGCCAAGAGTGGCGGCCTGTGTGTGAGGATGGAGGGAGGAGCCTCTGCGGGGGGGGAGGTGGAACGGGGAGGTAACTCTATCTCACATCGTTTCTCAGTCCTTGTAATTCAGCCTTTTGTCTCTCCCTTTTCTGGAGAATTATACCACAGCTCCAAATCTGGAACGTTTCTGAGGTTCTGGGGCTAACACTGAACTGTGGCCAATTTTCTCTCATCCAGGCTCTTCTCTGTCACTCTTAGTTTTTCTTTGTAGACTTTTTATCTTTATTTGTCTTTTAACTTCTACTTTTTTTCCCCACTGGTGTTTTGAGAGGTAACGAGCATAAACATACATGTAGATTCAATCTGCCTCACTTGACCAAAGCTCCTTTAATCCAATTCTACATCATCCGTTCACATGTTCAGTAACTGAGAAGATTAAACATGCAATTATAAATCCCTGTTAGCAGTCTAAAGCCCCATGTCCCAATTTCAATATATCTCCCCATTCACATCATATATACATTACATACACCAACCTCTAAACCCACCAACATCCATAAATTTAAAGATACTCCTGGCCTAAGTCCTAACCCTGTATTTGATGACTCTGTTCTCAGGTTGATTGCAACTCTGAAATATCACTATATCACGCAGAATTTTCATTCTGATCTTCATGTAGTTAAATGGTAGAAAATAGGTGGCAATGTTTAGACAAGTGTTTTGAGTTGTGGTCACTTATGTCTCCGAGCGCTAAGATAATGGGACTGATCCAAAGTAAGTTCTCATTCTGGATGGACTTTTCTAACCTACTATTATAAAGTTATACCCACAATTGCCACATCTATATAAACTAACAACAAATAGACATAATGAAATATCATGAAGGCTGGTACAAAGTTGTGCCGAAATGAAAATGCCATGCATCTTCTCCATGAGGCTTTAATATCTCAGAAAAAAAAATGTACATTGGGGAAGGAAGGACACTGAATCACAGAACCAGAGAAAATGCAGCTTGAAGCAGCCTATTTCTTTTAGCTGTCAGTGAGTTTTTGGTTGTTGGTTTGCTTTGTTTTATAGCTTTTCTTTGGCTCTATAAAGTATCTTGACATACTGCTTGAGACCTCTGGCTTGCTATCTATTCCATTTTCTTTTTTTTTTTTTTCCTTTTTTTTGTTAGAGTAAGTGAGATGCCATTGTGAAAGGCACTGAGGCACCACTGTTAAATTATACCCACTGTATGTGCAGACAGCCATGTAGTGGGCTTCCTCCTACTACCTCATTCAGCTTTATTTCTAGCATAGAAAAGCAGTGGTGATCCCCACGCTAGGAGAGACTTGATACGTGGATACCTGGACGTTCTTCCTTATAAGGTCTAATTGTTACTCCGTATTATACAGGTTAACATTTTTACCAGCAATTCAGGTTTTCTATTCAAATGAAGCCTACGCTAAAACTTGGAACACAAGTTAATAACTTAGCATTTTGACTGACATCCGGTTGCTTAATACCTGTCAATTACTCCAATTCTTAAATATCCATTGCCTGTTCCCACACTAATACCTGTCAATTACTCCAGTTCTTAAATATCCATTGCCTGTTCCCACACTAAGGTCTCTGTCCTAACTGTTCCACTGCCCTACATACTCTTGTTCCAGATCTTAGGACTGATGGCTTTTCCTTATCTTTCCAGCATCTGTCTACATGAGACATCTCCTCTGATAAAGGTACCCTCTTCCCCACTACCAATTTAAATTAAATTTAAGTTTTTGGTACCTATCACGGCTTGTTCTTCTCTTGATTATTACTTTGCTGATATAACAGAAAAAGGTAATTCAATTTTGTCCTTTGTTGTGTTTCTAGCGCCTAGAACAATGCCTGATATATTGTAGGCAGATCTGTGTCTCCATATTATGCAGAGAAGAGGACTTTGCCTGGCATCATCACTGTGGTAGCTTTCATACTTTGTGCAGGAACACCCTTCATGTGCGTTCAGTTAACTAAAATGACTTTACTGTACTGTGTTGTTTAATGCTTAGTTATACTGGATCTTTAAAAGTAAATTACCCTAACTTTGATGTTTACCCAAGGCAAATGAAAACTTATATTAACACACACAGAAAAATTAATGTTTTTAGAGGATTTACTTATAACTGCTCAACACTGAAACAAAAATTCTGGTGAGTGGGAACAAATTGTGGTACCTCCATTTAGTAGCATGCTACAGAGCAATGGAAAAGAACAAAATATTGAAGCACACAATACCAGAGATGAATCTTAAACACATAATGTTAAATAAAGAAGTCGGGCTCAAAAGATGGCACACTCTGATCCCGCTGAGAGGATCTTCTGGAAAAGACGACACCACAGGGACACAAAATAAATCCATGATTGCTAGGCCATGGGGATGGAGAAGGAGTTTTCTATAAGGGAATTGGGGGTGGGTGGGTAACGATTTTAGTGGTGGTTACATGACTAGGTGTGCTCGTCCAAACTCACAGAACTCTACTCCAGAAACAATGAGTATTCCTCTATGTACATTATACGTCCATTTTTTTTTTTTTTTTAAGTAAAAAAGGTGAGAGATTACAAGCCACTACGGTTCAAAGAACCATTAGGCTGTTCTCTAGCTGCCTAATTATTTTCCTCTAAGTGACACTTTGAAAATGTGTCCTATCATTTTACTCCTCCAATGTCTTCCCAGCTCAGGTCTATAGAACCTACCCGAACTGCAAAACCAGTGCTTTGCTGACCTCATCTTCTACCACCCTCTCCTTCTTTCACGCCTCTAGCCAGAGGAGCCACCTTACTGATCTTCAAACACACCCAGCACTATGGGGCCTTTGCAATTCCTGTTCTCTGCCAAGATACTTATCTTCCTATAACCACCTTTCTTGTTCCTTTACTTTCTTCAGCTTCACCTGCAAATATCAGCTACTAAGAGATACTTTCTGTGGCTATTCTGTATAAATAACACCTCCCTCCTTGTATACTGCTTTTCTCTAAAGAAAATATTTTTTCCTTTTTTTTTTTAAGTCTGTATATCTTCATTAGGATACAAGTTTCAAGAGGTTTGAGATTGTTTTCTTCACCAATGTTTCTCTGTATTTTGAAATAATTCCATATTTTAATGATTAAAAAATATATATATGTGTGAAAAAATTAATGAACTAATTATCTTATTTTGGCTGCAACTGACCAGATAATCCCCCCCCCTTTTTTTACTCCTAAAACCCATCTTCTCTTCCCAAGTACACACTCTTCACTTCCCAACCTGGCTGGCTTTTAGGGGTTCATATGACTAGTTCTCATCAATGGCATTTAAATGGAAAATGTACTTTACAGTATGGTTTAAGTAGCTATGATCAATTTACCTATCCTCTGCTCTTATCGCTTACCTTTCCCTTAACCCTGCCAAATGGATGACGCCTATATATCATCATATTACTGAAGTCATTTCCTAAAAATGGAAGAGGCACAGCATGGAAAGTCTAGGTCCCCGAAGCACGTATGTCACAGAGCCCTCCTATACCTCCACCTACACTTGATTCTTCAACATTAAAAGAAAGAAACCTTTATTGTATAAAGCACTATACTTCTGAGTTGTTTGTTACAGCAGCTAGCATTTCTTACCCTCGCTAGAACACATCAATTTAGAATCAAAATGTGTTTCTAATCCGAGGTATACCACAGCTGGGCATAGGTTATGATAAGAAACTATTTCCAACATTTGTATACTGGAGACAGTAAACACTAGACACTTCATAGCATGAAAATGTTCTGCAAATCAAAAAAGAAGCATGGAAAAATAATTTATATATTTTTAAAGAATTTCACAAATATGAATGTTATAAAGGGCCACTTCTTTTACTTTACTGATTTAGGTTCTCGTTTTCCAAACACCCCTTCACTAACTTCTCTTTCTGTTTATTCTCTCAACTGTTAACATTTACTTAACTAGTATATTCTCTGTACCAAGCACTGTGCTGAACAGGAAAGACAATGCCTGTTTTCAGTGGCAGTGTAGAAAGTATCAATGAAACAATCACTTATGGTGTGAAAAGTACCTTTGAAGGAGGAGGGAAGTCTACAGAATGTTATAAGAACACAGGATAGGAAAGCCTGCCCCATACTTCAGCGATCAGGGATGGTGTCTCAGAGGAAGTCATATTGAGCTGATACTGCAATGGTTAGGATAAATTTGGAAAGTAAACTGGATGCATGACAGGATTTGAGGGAGAGTGCTCTTTGGAGTGCAGGGGACTAGGAAGGAATTGAAAGAGCTAAGAGGGAGGGGGGAGTAGTGTGCTAGCAGGAAAGGGGCAAGAGATACCGGAGGAGCTTGAGAATAAGATCAAGTTCTGAAGAGCTCTAAAAGTTACAGAGGTGTTTGGTGCTACTTAAAGGGAAGTGAGAACTATTAAAGGGCTTAAAATTAATTAATAGGATTATATTTTCTTTTAGAAAGAGTGATTAGGCTGAATTATATGTAATAGATATGTGAATGTGGGAATGGCATCACACTGAAGACTACTGTTCCAATTCTCAAGGCAAAAGAAGATGGAAATTCCAGGTGGGGAGACTGCAGTGGGGATGGAGAAAAGTGAACAAATTAGGGCAATTTAAAAATGGCATTGCCAGGGGGGAAAAATTGTATTGCCAGGCCCCTGCTACTCTAATTAGTTATATACCTGAAACAAGAGGAAGAGGCAATGATTACTTCCAGTTTTCTAGAGTGGGCATATCCTGCCAACTACGGGAATTCTTCAAAATCCTCTCTCATTTTGTTTCTCTGCATTTTTCTCTTGCATTTTATTGCCTCTAACTGAGATAATCATGTATCACTAAGTATACACTCAGCCGTGGTCACAATCTCTATGTCTGTCTGTCTGTCTATCTAAGATATATCTTAATTATATATATTTTAACTAATATATGCTAATATTTAAATACCTATTATATATCTATCGTGTGTGTGTGTATATATATATCTAAATTATGTATATATATATATACGTGTATATATATATATATATACACGTATATATATATACATAATTTTCCCCTTGTCTTACTGTTCTGTCTGGGGCATCCAATAACATTTCAACAGAAGTAAGGAGTACTGGCAACCTTCCCTGTTTTAACCATAAAGTATAGAATTAGATTTTTTGAGTTGTCCTTTATCAGACTGAGGAAGTTCTTTCAGTTCCTAATTAGCTGAGAATTTTTTCATAATAAAAAGATATTAAATGTTAACATATATTTTTCTCTGTTATCCCCTTAATATGGTCAGCTACACTGAGGAACTTTTGTGTTTTAAACCAACCATGCATTCTGGGGATAATTTTTTTGGCCATGATGTAATATTTTTTGCACATATAGGTGACCTTAATTTGCTAATGTTTTGTTAACTATCTCTGGATCTATACTTATGAGGGATACTGAACTTTGGGTTGTTTTTTTTTTAATCTTTCTACCATAAAAAGCTAAAAAAGTGGACAATATATATGAAGTAACTGTTCTAAAATATTAGCCATTAGGAATTCCTTGAAATAAGGTCAATACATAAAATGAGCCCTTTGAGGACCCCAGGTAACTTTTTTTTTTTTTTAAGATTTTATTTATTTATTTGACAGACAGAGATTACAAGTAGGCAGAGAGGCAGGCAGAGAGAGAAGAGGAAGCAGGCTCCCCGCCAGGCAGAGAGCCCAATGTGGGGCTCGATCCCAGGACCCTGGGACCATGACCTGAGCCGAAGGCAGAGGCTTTAACCCACTGAGCCACCCAGGCGCCCCGAGGACCCCAGGTAACTTCTTAGAAACATTTTTCCTGACCCTTGTGTAGGGAGAGGCATTCTAAGCAGGGCAGAGATGCGTTACTGAATTAAGGACAAAGAAGTAAACTTTCAAAGAGGCTGAGGCTTCAAGGGAGAGATGAGTAAGAACAAAGTGGAATATATTTGCATACTCTTGTATCTTTTACTAAGTATAAGGCATGCAAGTTTAAAGTTCAGCTGGAAAACTCGTTTTTAGTAACACTCTACATGCTTCTCTATCTACAAATTATTTGTCATAATGATGATTCAACCTTGGGTTGTAGGTTCTTGACCCAAAATGATGAGTTGAAAACTATAAAATTTACTCAATTGCTCAATGTTTTCATAAGCTCAACAATTTTATTTTCCCACTGAATTGGTAGTTTCCTTTATTCAAGAAGAAACAGAAGACTAGCCTCCAGAAACATGTTGTTTCAACAAGAGGATAGAGGAAATGATTAGGCATGGCATGGTTCTTTTCCATTTTTAATTTCGGTGATGATTGTTGGCAGAAGGCGAGCAATATGTAGCCTCCACCTCAGGTGTGCCAGCATATTGCAATTAAGGAAAGCTACTCTTATGCACCCAGGGGGAAAGTGATTGATCAAAGTGTCTAGTGATTTACTTCCAGCGTAAACTACAATTCCCTGACCCAAATACCAAGATCTATTTAGTAAAAAGAGGGTATCATTAAAACCAAGATACCTATTATTCACAAAGTGTGGTCTAAGGGAAGGTAAATGACATAATTATTCTCCAACAGGTAAACAAATTCAGTGGCTTCTCCATCCACTCTTATTATAAATAATTGTACCAATTAGTGTTATCCAAATGCTGTGCGAAGCTAATTTGAAGCAATGCAAGGAAGATTACTTTTTCTACTTGGTGAAATTAATCCGAGTCAGGCAAGGAAGGGGCTCATGGCAGAGCAAAGAGATGCAGATGGAAAACCAACTTGGAAAGTACATAACCAAATTAGGTCGACAGGAAGAAGAGTGTGAGCTAGACGCAAGTCACACTAATTACCATTATTGTCATCAATACCTGATATTGAGCAACAATGAACAATGACCCAAGATCATGAGTTAATTTGGCTGGGAATCAATCCCAAAATGTGGGACTTCCCTAACTGTAGAGTGTAGAACAATAATAATTATGAAGGAATAACCACAGTGTGCTTCTCATGTTGGCACTGTTTGTTGTGTTTTGAAATGGCATTTAATGTCTAGTGTATTCTTTTAGCTTTATACTGACAATATAGCATGGTTTAAAAGCTTATGCTCTGAAGTCAGACTGCTTGGACATCCAGGGTCTGAAACTTAACCTCAGGGAGCCTCAATGTTCTCAGCTGTGAAATATGGGCTAATTAGGGAACATACTTTTTAGAGGTTTAAGATGAAAATCAATGACGTTGTGGGCAGATTAAATAACAAGATAAAGTTCTTGGAGCTGGCTAGTGATGGAACTGGGATGCAAAGCATACAGTCAGCTTCAAGAGTCTGTGCTAACGACTACCAGGCATAGCTCTATCCTTTCAGGAGTTTGGAGCAATTTAGCAAACCCATGCATGCATGTGGGGCACTTAGTCTGCTGTTTGTTGTGCGGCATTCAGTGACTAGCCACTAAAAGGAAGAGAAGGAGGAATCAGAAGACAATGAGGTAGGGCATGAGGTAGACCAGTATCATTAGATTAGGGCAAGGAGTTACACAGACAGATTTATATGCTGTCGGTCAGATAGTAAATGTAAATACTGTAGGTTTTTTGGTTCTCTCTCAAATACTCAATTCTGCCATTGTCGTCTAATCAAGTGGTCACCTATAATACAAGGATGAACGGGTGTGTTCCGATTAGATTCTAGTTACAAGTATTGGGCAGCGTTTGTCTCTTGGGCCAGAGTTTGGCACTTGGATCAGAGACTTTATATGATTTATAAATTTGTATGCAGACAGATTTATATGCTGCCTTTTTTTTTTCTTCAGCTTTTTAAAGGTATAATTGGCAAATACTGAAAACAGTTTTTTTATAAAGTCCGGTATTCTTTTCACTCTATCCCAGCTGCTTCACCCTCGTTACACTACATCCTTGGAAACCATGAGATCGTGTGACCTCTAGGCTCTTTCCAGAAATGATGGCTGAAGATTATATGTTGCCATCCCAGTACCTTATCTGAAGACGATTTAGTGATTCTCAACCAGAAAAAAAATTAAGCAATTAAATATCAATTCTAGGCATGGCTTAGACCATGGCAAAAAATATACCTAGGAAACCACATTCTCTGTTCATATCAGAATTATGTATTTGTTCAAAGGGAGAATACATTTTTTTTTTTTTACCTGAAACCCTTCACATTTTTCAGCCACTGGCTGCTAGGTGATGTTTGTAGTAGGGTGAACATATATCCTTCCTTGCCTGTGAAAGCCCCGCTTTTATGCTGGTTGTTCTGTCCAGTTGTTACCAGCAACCTATTTCACTTTTCTAGAAGGGTCTCCATTTGGATGAAAAATGATGTGGGTGAACTTTTAATAGGAGACAGACGCTGATTCTCTGGATTTCTACTTGCTTTGGAAGCTACACAATCTTTCCCCTGCCTACCAAGGGATGGAAAACAATTCTCATTTAATACTACTTCTGTTTTAGCAAATATTTATTGAATCCCTCTATATGCCATGTGTAGTGAAGGCCACTGAAGAGAAAATGCTCTCTCAGAAGATACCAGTTTATTTGGAGGCAGATCATCTGTGAAAGTTTATGTGAACTCACCCTCTGTCTGGAATCTTTAAATCCCACAGGCATGGCCTATCTTTCTGTATATTCCCTCCCCCTTAACTAAAGCTGCAAGAGAACAGTGGCCGAGTGCACACTTTTACCCCTATTACCAGCATGCCATCATGCTTGCTGTGTTCTAAGCAAGCCCTAAGTGAATACTCATGGAGTGAGTAACAGAGCATGAGTTAAACGTTTACTCATTAAGCATCAATATCCTTTTGTTCCACGTTGCGCCAGTAGGGAAATGAATTACTATGCAGAATTCAAAAGATTTGTTTGAGCGCTGCAAACACACACCTTCACACTTGCTGCCTATTACTTACGCAGGGCTGACTGTATGCCAGGCCCTAAATTGAACTTTTACATTTCCAAGGTACTTAATCCTCACAACCACTCTGTGAGGTAGGGGCAATTATTTTCTCTATTTGGGGGATAATAAAGCTGTAGAGCAAAGAACTTAGGAAATTTACATAAGGTAACGTAGCCTGTAAGCAATGGAAACGGAACTCCACCCCACACCTGATTCGCACAAACACTGATGTACCACGAAAACTGCTAGCCATCGTGCCAAGTGAGATACATCAAAACTCAGTGGCAGTCTTGACTAATCTGCCTGATTTAGCACTACTAGTATCGCTGCTATAAATATTGCATGGGCCACACTTGTATTAAAAACATTAATTTGTGGATTATCCGAAATTCAAATGCAACTGGGTGTGCTAAATCTGGCAACATTACCTGTTTCTGATGCTGTGCAGGATATCCGCATGGTGAAAGCAGGAAGAGGCCTTAATTCAGTTCTCGTCTCAGTTGTTCGATCCCCCATCCCTGAGTTCACGGTTCTGGATAGAGAGAGAGAGAAAAGAGAAAATAGTCCTAGTGAAATTATGACAAAGTATAAGGAGAACACCGTTTATCTTCTAACCGAGCTCTGATGAATTGTATCTCCATCCAGAACTGCCAAGTACTGAAGGGTCCCTGGGACAGTCAACATTGTATTGGGCCTGTTCCCCCACGGCATAAATTCATCCCCAAGGATAATTCCTCCAGCTCTCTTTTCATGGTGATGAGATACAATGTAGAGCCCAGCTGTACAAGTGAACTACAATATAAATTACACCTAAGGCCACAGGGAGGTGGGCTGGGTACCAGCTGGGAGCCTGATTTTATGCTGGCTACTGTGAAAACTATGAGAAAAGCCCAAGACCGTCCCCACACTTAAGGATCTTGCCATCACCTTGCAGAAGACGTGCTAGCACCTAGACATCATTAAAACAATTACGGGGAAAACTCCAAAACTTTTTATGTAGAGAATATTTGTCAAGTTTCTGGCACCTAGGCTTCTAACTCCAACTTCCTGACAGTATCCCCAAATTCCTTTTTATTTTATTTTTTTAAAAGATTTTATTTATTTATTTGACGGACAGAGATCACAGGTAGGCAGAGAAGCAGGCAGAGAGAGAGGGGAGGAAGCAGGCTCCCTGCTGAGCAGAGAGCCTGATTCAGGGCTGATCCCAGGACCCTGGGACATGACCCAAACTTAAGGCAGAGGCTTAACCCACTGAGCCACCCACGTGCCCCCCCAAAATTCCTTTTTAAAGTCACCCTTCCCCCACTTTAAACAAGATTTCTTTCAATCAGTGATTGTAACACTTCCTATATACTCCTGGAGGTAAATGATCTGCTCAAGAAAAGATGAATGCCCCAATCTGAAATGAAGAGATAAGACACCTTCATTTCTTAAGAGAAAATCATCCTATCTATCCTACAGAAATAATCCTAAGAAACCTTCCTTCCTCCTATGAATTTAGAGGTTTGGATGTTTGGGATGCTTAGTTTCATTTTGCTCCCCAGGGGAGAGAGAGGTTGGAACCTCTCAGAGCCATGATGGTGAGGTCTGAAAAGAAAGCCCATGCTGCAGGAAGCAGAGAACAGTAACTCACAAGGTGGCCAAGCACTGGGTAACAAAATTTGAACTTCTAGATCAAGTTTCAGCTAAAGCCTCTAGATTTTTTTTTTCATGATGAACCAACAAATTTTCTTTATCAGCTGAGCCAGTTTAAGATGGGTAACGTTTTGTCACTTGCAACACAAACACTTCTGACATCTCTCTTGTGGCTGTCCATTTGTATTTCAATTTGCACTCACCCTGGAACAATTACATAAGGAGGCTTAGTAAATTACAGAGAATGCAAAAATGAAACAGAGATTTAGGCCAATATGATTAAGAAAGGGTCGGATGTGTGTGCGTGTGTGGGGGGGGGGGGGACACGTGCTCAGGTAAGAATGCTTACTCTGAAGGCTTTTCCCTTGCTCTGGGCAGCCCTGAGAGTTGTTCCTAAGCTTCCCAGCAGGCAGTTCAAGGAAACAACCTGTTGATTCACCCCATGCACAGGGTCTTCCAGCTCAATTCCAAGCAATTTCTCAGGAGAACCACAAGTTATGAAAAAGTGAAAGTAAAGATAAGAGAAAGAAGAATGATCACTTTAGGGTGCAGCAGTCAAGAAACGAGTCTCACAGAAGGTCAGACCCAAGCAGAGCTAGGAGGGAGGGGCTGAGCTGCCAGCAGCAGAGGAGGACTAGCGTTCCAGGAGGGGGAGCAGCATGGGCAAGTTTACAGGTAAAGTGAACTTGTGTGGAAGACTGCGAGGAAACCGGCATGGATAAAGATGACACATTATGGTGAGATGAAATCCGTGATTATCTGAGCACACAGGGTCAAGATGGGGAGCAGGCACACAAACAAAACCCCTACTCTTAAGAGCAGATGTTATCTTAGGCTTATCAAGTGCTCACATTTCTTATATTTTAAATATAGCTGGGCCAGTAATTTTAGTTAGATAAAAAAATGGAAACAGTCTACAAATAAATCTTGACAAAAAATACAACTGAGAATAAACAAACTCCCCTGCAAAAAATAAACAACATATTGAGCTTAATTTTCCTGTTGTGTAAATGAGTCTTTAGGAGTAATTTAGGTAACTTTCACTCCCTAACTCGGAGAGCTAAGTCTTGAAGAAAGTAATTCTCATGGATACCCTGTCAAGATTATGTATCAGAAGTTTCAGTATTGTTTTCTTAGTCTGGTAGGATGGACAATAGAAAGTAATAGTAGTAGTATTATATGCTCAGATGTAACAAAGACTTATGGTCTACATTCCAGCCAGAGTACTCTACTGGTTGGTCCTTTCACACAATAAAATTGTAACACCCATAAATGACTCAGAAATCATGAATTTATCAGGGGTAGTTTTTAAAAGGCATCCACTAAATACTTGTGAATTTCAATTATATTTTGACTTAATTGCCATACCAGCTCTGTGATCTTGAACAAGTGAACAAACCTCTCTGAGCCTTCAGTCTCATTTGTAAATAGATTCAGTAATAAATACCAGGATATATGAGGATTAAGTGAGAAAATACACAGTAAGGGACTATCAATTGAACCATTACTGTGGGTCAAAATCCCAAGGATTTTATGTGAATTATTTTATTCTCATTAAAATATGATTTTTTTGAGATTTTTTTCCCTTTCTATGGATGAGTAAACTTAGACACAGATTTTATCAACTCAATATCGTAATTTTAAAAAATGACATGCATTACTTCTCTATTTAAGAGATCACTTTAGTATCATTAGCATGCTAAATTAATAAAACGTATTTTACCACTATTTCTAAGGAACCAGAAAAAAATTTACATTAAAGAAATTATTGATTCTCAAAGAGCTCTTTGAGATAGCTGAGGTCATATATTATTGTCTCTACAGACAGACATAAGGAAGTGACAATAAAATGTAATATATTAAATCAATGCTTTATTATAGGAGAAATTATCTTCATTATCTGTTTCAATGATTCTCAAACTTTAGTATTTTTAAGAATCACTTTGGAACTTATTAAAAAGGCAGATGTGTGGACATAATTCTCAGGTGGCGGGTTCATTTTAACAACACTATGGAAAATTCTGATTTAAGTTGTCCACTAGCGACATTTTATGAAAAACTTACCTGGAGTTCAGTAATGCCTCGAAGTCAGGGACTAAACATGCATGCAGAACAAAAGAACTGAGTGGGGAAAAAAAGGGGGGGGGGTAGGATTGGACTCTCTACATATTATTCTCCGGCACTGCAACAGCGCCAATTTTTCTAGCGCCCATTCACCCATCCCTCACTCTGGGACCCTGGTCCCTGGTGGCACTGTCTGCCACCCATGGGGTGATCGTGTGTTATAACACCAAGCCAATCAACACACCAGATTCCTGCTGTGTGCGATGATTGGACCTGCTTTGGACAGCTTGAACCAATCAGAGAAAAGCACCGGACCCCCCAGACCCAATGCAAGAAGTGGTTTGTCTTCTGCTATAGTGAGAGTTATCGATGTGGGGGTCCTGTAGACATCTTGCCTATTCTTGGGGACCAAGCTTAAAGCTATCATGGCAGAATTCAAGACCTGAAGCTATTGTGTGAGCTTTGAAGCCAGTCATGCCTGAAATACCATCTACTTCAGGAGTTCTCAGTCTTGTGAACTAGTGAATCCACATGTTGGCTCGGTACAGTTTCATGCGCAACCCATAGATACACAAAGATTTCATCAAAACTGAGGTAGGAAAAAATGAGGCTGAGAATTATTAAGAAACTTGCCCAAGATCATCCAGCTTGTAAATAGCAAAGTTGAGATTCAGTGCTTGGCTATCTAACTCCAAGGACTGAGATCTTAGTCAGTGCTGTGTATCATCTCTAAAATTTTTGGGTGTAGGGAGCTACTATAATTAGGCTTGCTCAGAAAATAAAACATCTTGGAGAATTCACTTCTTCTGGACTTAAACTTCAACTTGACTCCTTTATTGGGGGTAGGTGGATTTATACCACATTAAACCCACCTTACAATTACTTGTGGGTGGCAGGTCACCATTCATCTCTTCCCATTCCCATTCCCAGTGGCTTAACATCTTTTGTGAAGAACCTAAAGTTCTCTTTTAGATCTTGCTGCCTGCAGAGTTCAGGGGATACAAGGAAAAGGTAGTAGGGGAGAGGAGGGTGCCACATCCACACATTTCAAATGGCATCTCTCCTTCAGTTTCTATCTGCTGACTGGATTGATATTCTTCTCCTTTTGTTCAATTCATTTATCATCACCAGCCTAATACATGTCTGGATTTACACCCAAGGTTCCATTTGTCTAGATAGCAAGTCAATGGATCTCATGATGTGACCAGGCTGCTTTGACACAGACAGACATGGCTTGCTAATGCTCTGGATGCAAAATGAAACATCTGTTTATAATAATGCTTACTACCTCTTGCAGCAGAATCATTTGTAGCTGCAATTTGAGAGTTTTAGTCTACACTTAGGTTGTTAAAAAGGGAACTTTTTCTTTCTTTTTTAATCACCTGGGCATTATTTTGGACTAGTCAGTATCCTTGATGCCATCTTCAAATATGACAGAATCTTAGAATATTAGTGTCAAAATGTTTAATATCACAAAAGTGATGATGTTGATTATCACTTAAATGTCAAGCATTTCCTGGTGTAGTTTATGTGTGTTATCTCATTCATAACAGACCAATAGGAAAGATACTAGGGGTGCCTGGGTGTATCAGTGGGTTAAGCCTCTGCCTTCAGCTCAGGTCATGATCTCAGAGTCCTGGGATCAAGCCCCACAGCATCTGGCTCTCTGCTCAGCAGGAAGCCTGCTTCCCCCTTTCTCTCTGCCTGCCTCTCTGCCTACTTGTGATCTCTGTCTGTCAAATGAATAAATAAAGTATTTAAAAAAAAAAAAGGAAAGATGCTATTATTGCTCCCATTTGATAGTTCAGAAAACAGAGGCTCTCAGTGGTTCAGTGACTTTCCAATACTCATGGAGCTAGCAGTGGTGGAGCTTGGATCATACCCCGGTTTGTTTGGCTCTTAAATTTTAATCCTTATATTTTATCTTCAGTCCAGTGGTCCTCAAACTTAGTATATCAGAATCACTTGGGGGACCTGATTCAGTAGATATGGGATTTACCATGATAATTTGCATTACAAATAAATTCCCAGGTAGTGGTAAGGTTGCTTATCTAATGACTACATTTTGAGAACAAGTATCTAGTCCAACTGCCTCACTTTGTTTCTATGAAACTGAAACTCAGAAAAGGAAAGAATCTGCTCAAGACGATGGCACGTATTAATGGGCAAGAGAACATCTGAATCTAGGTCTTTAGGCTCATGCAAATGGTCTCAAATGTGAGAAAGTCCCTGTCCTCTCTCCCTTTTCCTTTTACAATAAAGAGATATATGCCTAACGCTGCAAATAATAATTCCTCTGACATGTCCTGATTCATCAAGATGATAGGTATTAATCAATTAGAGTATGGTAACAACCTTCTTGAGCTTTAAATTCCTATTAAATCGGGGTGATCGATTGATTCTTACTTTGCGGCTACATCATAAAAGTTGAATTTAATTAGTAATTTCCCAAATTGGAATATAAGCTTGATTAAGTCAAGCTTATCTTTATTACCTGGTGCATTCCTATATCCAGGAATGAGTGAATAAAAATAGGTAAATCCTATATCAAAGGAACTCACAAATACTGACTTTACTGTTATTTGAATATACTAACCACAAAATAAGACAGAAATAGAAAATTTGGACAGATCTATTAATAGCACAAAATTTGAATTGGTAATCAAAACACTTTCAACAAACAAAAGTCCAGGAACAGATCACTTTACTGGTGAATTCTACCAAATGTTTAAAAAAGAGGGAATACTTATTTCTCTCAAACTATTCGAAAAAATGGAAAAGGAAGGAAAATGTTCAAATTCATTCTGTGACACTAGCATTACACTGACAGTGCGAGCAGACAAAGACACTACAAAAAGAGAAAACTACAGGCCAATATACCCAATGAATATAGAAGTGGAAATCCTCAACAAAATGTTAGCAAACCAAATTCAACAATACATTAAAAGGATCACTCACCACCACGATCAAGTGGGATTTATTCCAGGAAGGCAAGGTAGTTCTATAGAGTCACAAATCAACCAACATGATACATCACATTAACAAGAGAAAGGATAAAAACCATATAATCATTCAACAGAAACAGAAAATTCATTTGAGAAAATACAATATCCATTTGTAATAAAAACTCTTGACCAAGTGGGTTTAGAAGAAACATCTCAATAACGAAGGCCATATATGAAAACCCACAGCTAATATCCTACCCAATGCTGAAAAACTGAGATTTTTTGCTCTCAGATCAGGAACAAGACAAGGATGTCCATTCTCACCATTCTTATTTAACATAGTACGAGAAGTCCTAGTCAAAGCAAACAGATAAGAAAAAGAAATAAAATGCATCCAAATTGATAAGGAAGAAATTAGACTGTAACTATTTGCAGATGATGTAATACAATATATTTTTAAAAATCCCTAAAGAGGAGCGCCTGGGTGGCTCAGTGGGTTAAGCCGCTGCCTTCGGCTCAGGTCATGATCTCAGGGTCCTGGGATCGAGTCCCGCATCGGGCTCTCTGCTCAGCAGCGAGCCTGCTTCCCCCTCTCTCTCTCTCTGCCTGCCTCTCTATCTACTTGTGATCTCTCTCTATCAAATAAATAAATAAAATCTTTAAAAAAAATCCCTAAAGATTCCATCAAAAAACTATTAGAACTGATAAACAAATTTAGTAAAGTTTCAGGATATAAAATGAATATAGAGATAGCAGTCACATTTCTGTACCCTACTAATGAAGTAGAAATAAGAGAAATTAAGAAAATAATCCCATTTATAATTGTACCAAAAAGAATAAAATACCTAGAAATAAATTTAACCAAGGTGGTGAAAGGCCTGTCTTCTGATAAACCACTGATGAAGGAAATTGAAGATGATACAAATAAATGGAAAGTATACCACTCTCATAGTCTGGAAGAATTAATATTGTTAAAATGGTCCTATTACCCAAACCAATCACAATATTCAATGCAATCCTTATCAAAATACCAATATCATTTTTTCAGAGAACTGAAATAATCCCAAAATTTTTATGGAACCACTAACACCTCAAACAGCCAAAACAATCTTGAGAAAGGACAAAGCTGGAGGTATCATAGTACCAGATTTCAAGATACATTACAAAACTAGAGTAATCAAAACAATATGGTACTGGCCCAAAAATAGACATGTAAATCAATGGGAAGGAGAACCCAGAAATAGACCCACACCTATGTGGTTAATTAATGTATGATAAAGGAGGTAAGAATATACAGTAGGACAAAGAGAGTCTCTTCAAAAATTGGTGTTGGGAAAACGGGGCAGCTCTGGGCAAAAGAATAAACCTAGACCACTTTCCTGTACCATAACACAAAAATAAACTCAAAATGCATCAAAGACCTAAATGTGAGGCTTGCAACCATGTAACTCCCGAAAGGAAACATAGGCAGTAATCTCTTGGACATCAACTGCAGCAGCTTTTTTTTTTTTTTTTAAGATTTTATTTATTTATTTGACAGACAGAGATCACAAGTAGGCTGAGAGGCAAGCACGGGGAGCCGGGTGGGGGAAGCAGGCTTCCCACTGAGCAGAGAGCCTGATGCCAGGCTCAGTCCCAGGACCCTGGGATCATGACGTGAGCTGAAGGCAGAGGCTTAAACCACTGAGCCACCCAGGTGCCCCTTTAGCAGCCTTTTTTAAGGTATGTCTGCTCAGGCAAGGGAAATGAAAGCAAAAATAAACTACTAGGACTGTATCAAAATAATAGATTGTTGCACAGGAGAGGGAACAAACAACAACAAAAAGGCAACCTATAGAATGGAACAAAATATTTGCAAATAATGTATCTCATAAGGGGTTAATATCTGAAGTATAGATAGAACTTAGACAAAACAAAACAAAATGAAACAAAAACACCATCTCATTAGAAAATGGGCAAAGGACCTGAATAGACATTTTTCCAGGAGAGACATATAGACGGCCAAGAGACACATGACAAGATGCTCAACATCACTCATCATCAGGGAAATGCAAATCTAACTACAATGAAATATCACCTCATACCTGTCAGAATGGCTAGGATCAAAAAGACAAGAAATAACAAGAGTTGGCAGGGATATGGAGAAAAGGAAACTCTTATACACTATTGGTGGGAATGCAAACGTGTGCAGCCACTATAGAGAATACTATAAAGTTTCCCTTAAAAAATGAAAAAAAGAAATACCTTATGACTCAGTAGTTCCACTATTTGTGCAAATAAAACAAAAACACTATTTTGAAATGATATATGCACCTGCCATGAACATATGCAACATTATTTACAACAGCCAAGACACTGAAGCAGCCCAAATATCCATTCATAAATGAATGGATAAAGAAGATATACTATATATTTCAACACACACACACACACATACACACACACCTTATTTATTCAGAACATATACCATATATTCTATTGTGTATATATATATACACATTTATACTACTTATCTATATAAATATATATTATCTATTAATATATATCATATAGTCTGTTGTGTGCATATGTACACAGGCATACAAATACACACACCCCACATCTTCTTTACTCATATATATGTAATAGTCATATCATATCATAGTGATAGACTGTTACTCAGCCATAAAAAAGAATGAAATCTTGCCACCTGTGAAAACATGGATAGACCTAGAGGGTACTAATAAGTGAAATAAGTCAGACAGAGATAGACATATACCCTATGATTCGAATTACAAGTGGAGTCTAAAAAATAAAAAACAACAACAAAAACAAAAGAACAAACATACCCTTAAATACAGAGAATAAGCTGGTGGTTGCCAGAGAGGAGGTGGGTGAGGAAAAGGGGAGAAATATGTGAAAGGCATTAAGAGATACAGAATTCCGGTTTCAAAATAAGTCACAAAAATGAAAAAATACAGCATAGGGAATATATTCAGTAATTCTCTAATAACATTGTATGGTGACAGATGGTGACTACGCTTACAGTGGTGAGCACTGAGTAGTGTATAGAATTATCAAGTCAGAATGCTATACACCTGAAAATAAAGAAACAGCGTGTGTCAACTGTATGTCAATAATAAATTAAAAAGAATGTCATCACCACTATCATCATCATCATCATCACCATCCTCAATTTATAGAATTTACTGATTCATTTCCTATCCTTTTTTCTCCTTTTCAGATTTTTTATACTCCTTTTACCTGCCAAGCTCTATCATATTTTCTGGTAATGATGTTTCCATTTTATAGCTTCTGGAAAACATGCCAGATGTTAAGTTTTTTTCTGTTATTCTTTCAGCAGATTCACACTGCAGCCATTGATGTCCTGTTTTCAAATGGGGAGCTCTAAATTACTGCGAACATAATGCCTTGGCTGCCTCTTAAGTCTCGTCCAGCTGCCGGCTTTGAAGGGAGTATGGCCAGTAGTCATTTGGGACATATTTTAACCCTTTGGGTAACAGTCATCTGTCTACTTACACAGTGTGGGAAGTGGCTCTCTCATTGCCCCATAGAAAATTCTCTCTTGCCTCAGTGAACAGCCAGGCAAACAAGAAAGAGACTACTGAATTTATTTTGGAGACATTCTTCAAGTCTAAGACGGTGTGGCACTAAATACGCACGCTGCTTGGGAAAGGAAGCGTCCAGGTGCACTCATGTAAGACACAGCTTTGAGCAGTGGACAGTTTCTAGATGGAAACAGTGAAAGAGGGAGAGAAATGTTGCACTACTATAGACCTGTGGTTCTCAACCCCGGCTGCGTTATATACTCATAAGGAGAACATTTTAGAAATTGTGAAGCATAGACACCTTTCACGACCATTTCAATCAGGCCCCGTGAGGCGTGGGTTCTAGGCCTCCATGGTTCTGAAGAGGTGTCTGCTGTCCAGTTCCCTCCAAGAACCAGTGCAGAGTGTTTCAGAAATTTTTCTCTGGTCCTCAAGATCATGAGAAAAATAAAGTCAAAGTAGCAAAATTTTCATAATCCAAATTTGGCGATTTAATAAAAACTGTCCTTTATTCTGATAGCAGCCATCCTCCCATGAAATACTTGAGAAAATCTTTAACCACCATTGACTAAATAAAATGCTGCTACACCTAGCTTACAGCAGGCTACATACCCTGAGAAAAATCACGACTGTAATCAAGGCCTGTAATTTAGAACATCTGCCCTTCTGGCTTCAATCTGGGGTTCCTATTTAAATCAGTGCTGTTTTCTCTCTCTGAGGCATTGACAATCTCAGAATGCAAGGCCTGTGTCTTTCCACCAGCCATCAGGAAGGTGTCTCCTGTAGGCTCGGGTTCATGTGCTCAGGAGGCATCTGTTTCTTTGAGGGGCACCCCCACTCTCCCAACATCAATGACACCAGTCTATACTTTAAATCAGATTGTCCTACACATATACTCCTCATATTCTGAAAACCCGTATGCTTACATGTGTGCAATGCATTAAATGGCATATAAAGAATGACTTCATTTTATTTATACAGATTATGTTCTTCCTGCTTTAAAAAAAAAAGTTGACAGCAATAGTAATTGTAGCTTTAACAAATTACACATTTCTGTGATAAAATTAAAATCTTGGAAATGCTCCTTGGGGAAAACTCATTAATTTATCTTTAGTTGTAGTGGGTCGTGTAATGCAAAAGGCTGGGATACCACACTTTGGGATAGTAAGTATCCAGAACATGCTAATTCTCACTAGTACTGTTTGGCTAGTAGACAGTGATGGCTGTTTGCTATTCAAATCTGCTTCTTAGAGAGGTTTCGCCGCTTCTCTTGGGCCACCAGAAACCAAAAGACAAACAACTTTACCTTACAAGTTTCTATTTCATACAACTCTGAGGACTCAAACCAGTTCCATTAGAAGTGAGTTCAGTCCTCAAATGGTAAGAGATAAATATGTGCTTTCTGAGAAGGACATTCTTGCTGCAGCCTTGAACAGCTTCTGAAAACGCAATCTTTCCCTCCTCTGACTCCCTGCACACCTGATCAGTCAGTTCCCTTGACTGGCATTTATCACTTGTGTGCTGGAGTTACATGTAATTATGTGCAAACAGATCCTTGGCATTGTTGTGAACATAACATTTTCAGTTTCAACTCTTCCTAAGTGACCCTGAAAGCTCCATGATTTGTAAAATTTGTCATACCATTGTGTTAGGAAGTTAAATCACACTTGCTCTGAGCTAGGGTAAAAGAAAGCGAATACAAGAGGCGGGACAAACACCCAGCATCTCCCCTCGATACAGCTCTGCTGTTCTCATTTGCCATTTGTGTAAGATCAAAATTGTTTATTTTTGTTGAAGCCACTAAGAACATTTTAGTGAAAACTGTAGTAGTAATGAACTGGGGGTGTCAGGCTATTCGTAGAAAAGTTTCGACAATAGTGAGACTCAGGAGAAATAATAACAAAAGATAGCGTTAGGGTTTTTTTTTTTCCCAAAACTTATTTTATTATTTTTTTAAAATTTCTTTTCAGCATAACAGTGTTCATTGTTTTTTGCACCACACCCAGTGCTCCATGCAATACGTGCCCTCCCTATTACCCACCACCTGGTTCCCCCAACCTCCCACCCCCCACCCCTTCAAAACCCTCAGGTTGTTTTTCAGAGTCCATAGTCTCTCATGGTTCATCTCCCTTTCCAATTTCCCTCAACTCCCTTCTCCTCTCCATCTCCCCATGCCCTCCATGTTATTCCTTATGCTCCACAAATAAGTGAAACCATATGATAATTGACTCTCTCTGCTTGACTTATTTCACTCAGCATAATCTCTTCCAGTCCCGTCCATGTTGCTACAAAAGTTGGGTATTCATCCTTTCTGATGGAGGCATAATACTCCATCGTGTATATGTACCACATCTTCCTTATCCATTCGTCCGTTGAAAGGCATCTTGGTTCTTTCCACAGTTTGGTGACCGTGGCCATTGCTGTTATAAACATTGGGGTACAGATGGCCCTTCTTTTCACTACATCTGTGTCTTTGGGGTAGCATTAGGTTTTTACTGTCTGCCTAGCACCACACAAAAAAAGCGCTTTATATTTCCGATCTTATTGGAGCCTCACGACCCCACCGTTAAGTTATATGAATAAGTCCATTTAGTGGAAGAGGAGACCAAAGCTCAGAGGGTTTCATTTAAAGTGAGAGAGGCAGAGCCAAGATACGAGAAAAGGTATGTCTAACTCCCAAATATGTACCTTCTGTCCCCTTTTCCTCCCTTGTAAAAAATTTAGATATAATCCACATATAACATTAAGTTAGTTTCAGGTGTACAACAGTGACATGATATTTGTATATATTGTGAAATGAGCACCATAGGAAGTTCACCTCTGTTGCCTCACAGCTACAATTTTTTTCTTGCGATGAAAACTTAAAATCTACTCTCTCAGCAACTTTCAAATGCACAGTACAATATCAGTAACTAGAGTCACCCTGCCATACATGGCATCTCCATGTCTTATTCGGAACTGCAGGTTTGTACTTTTTAACACCCTTCACCCATTCCACTAACACTTGTGCCCCTGGCAACCAACCTGTATTCACAAGCTTGCTTTTTTTTTTTTTTTTTTTTTTTTTGGCTATGATTTCATTTTCTTCAATTTAGGTGTTTTTGACATATAACAGTATGTTAGTTTCAGGTGTACAACACAGTGAGTCAATATCTGTATTTATTTGGAAACAGTCACAAGAAATCTAGTTAATATCCATCACTATACATAGTCACAGATGTGTGTATGTGTATGTGTGATGATAACTTTTACGTGTACTTTTAAATTCCTAGTGGTTCCAGTGCTACTCACCTTCCCATCACTCCACATGATTTTTTATATTCTTTCTATGTTGTAAGTTCTACGTGGCCATGAGTTTTACTTTATTCATATATTCCTTGGAACACACAAACCAAAACTTCTGCTGTAACAGGATTTGCTGAATACAGATGGATGGGTGAATACAAGAATGAATAATGCATTTGTTAATTTCATTCACTTGCCTTCTCTTTACTTCATCAGTAGAAATTGAATGAGAACAAATATCCTTCCATGTGTATTTATTCCATGTTCTCCAGTAATGTTACAGAAATTCTAAATGTTGAATAAAGAGAGATTCCTTTGTATTTAAGGGGCTTTCAGGTCAAAGAAAGTAATGAAACATTTTCTTTACCAAAGACATTAAACACTATGAGTCAACCTCTATAGTTGATCCAGTTGTGTTCCAATGTATTTATAGATTTTCAGGGGAGAGCTGACTTGAAATCAGTAAGTACCAGGAGGGCCCTGCCCACTTCCCTTGGAGAGTAAGGAAACATCCTACTCTTTCATGATAAACTAAAAGCCCCTTAAACAAGACATAATTTTTCCATCTGTGCATTAATCAGGGTTCTCCTGAGCAACAGAACCAAGAGGAGCTATATCTAGATACAGATATATAGATGTGAAGAAATGTATTATAGGGATTGACTTACATGGTTACAGAGGCTGAGAGGTCCCATGATCTGCCATCTGCAAGCTGGGGAACCAGGAAAGCCAGTGATGTAATCCAGTCTGAGTATGAACTCGAACAACTAGGGGAGTTGATGGTGTCTGTCCAAGTCCAAAAGCCCAAGAACCATGAACATCAATGTGTAAGGACAGGAAAAGATGAATGTCTCTATTCAAGCAGAGAAAGCAAAATCACCCTTCTTCCTACTTTTTGTTCTACTAGGGCTTTCAATGAATTGGGTGATGCCCACCCATACTGCTGAGGATGACCTTCTTAATTTAGTTTATGGATTCAGATGCTAACCTCTTCCAGAGACACCTAAGTGCAGGAATATTTTACCAACTATTTGGGCATTCATTACCCAGTCAAGTTGCCTTGTAAATTAACCATCACAAACTTGACATATTGCCATGGAAATAATTAGAGAACTATTTGTTTTTAATTATAATAAATGGCAAGAAGGAGAAGGACAGAGAGCTATGAGGACACACCACAGGCAGATACACCTTAGGGGGGGGGGGCTCTGGAAAGCTTCCCTTAAGAAATGATATATGAACTGAAACTGAAAGAAGACGCAGATATCCAAATTAGAAAATTGATTCAATATCCATGGGAGTTGAGTAGTCAAAACAGGAAGAAGTACCCAAAGCAGATGGAACAGCATGTGTGAGGTTTTAAAGCAGAAAGGATTAGGAAACACGTGAAGAATTGAGGGGAAAAAAATGTGGGTGAATTTTGGTGATTGAAACCTTAAAGAAATCTGAGTAAGATCCATGGTTCAGTTTGTAGTGTTGTACCAGTGTCTGTTTTCTGGTTTTGATGAAGTATTATAATTACAGAAGATAACATTAGAGGAACCCGGGAGAAGGGCTCATAGAAACTTTCTGGGCTATTTTTTCAACTTCTTTAGAGTCTGAAATGAATTCAACATAAAAGGTTTTCTTAAAAAAAGAGAACATTTGGAAAATGGGCTCTGGAGCTCAGCTTGAAAGTGGAACCTCAAGTTCATGGGTACCAATAAAACGGTGCATGTCATGACATTCTCAAATTTATTTACTGTGTTCTTTTGACATGTGGAATGTTGCTTTAATTTATTGCTACTGCTTCACATCTGACATATCTCCCCCAGGCATTCACAATGGTCTTCTTTAAAGCAAACAGTAATCAGGATTCTAGACAGATCAAGATGAGAATTAGCTGTCTACCTCTCTGTCTTCAAACATCAGCACTCTGGCATGGAATGGACAACGTGTAGGCACCCACACTT
The DNA here is from genome assembly GCF_922984935.1 of Meles meles. Lineage (NCBI taxonomy): Eukaryota > Metazoa > Chordata > Mammalia > Carnivora > Mustelidae > Meles > Meles meles. The sequence goes on from NC_060068.1 coordinate 101,446,367, forward strand.
CCATGAACTACTCAGAGAAAATAACAATCATGTTGCATGACAATCTAAGGAGAATGTGCTCACAGAAGGCCCCAAGAACTACCACCTACATATTGCGTAACAGCTACAGTGATACCCATGCCTCCTTCTAGATAAAAAAAATTTTTTTTGGTCAGTCCAGTCCTGGTTACAGAACATAAGACATGGAACCAGGGAACCCTGGACATTAAGCCTCATGAGATGCTAGAACTGAGCTAGGATTGACTTATTGTCAATAGCACAATTGTCATTTCTCTGAAATGAATGTGGCATTGAGCACTCACATCTAATTAAGTCATTCCTCTGCTCAAAATTCTGCAGCCGTTTCTTGTTGCTCACAGGATTAAATACAATTTCCTTGGAAAGATCTTTGGCTCCCCCAAGATTCAGCCACAGTCTAGTTTTCTGACCTCGTTCCTTTTCCTTACATTACACTTTTATCAATTCTTGTGCTGATCTTCAAAGATGCTGAGCTCTTTTATGCTTCCAAGTAATTGAGTGTGTTTTCTTAATTTTTGTGTCTTAAAACTTACTGCGTCTGTGAAGCTTTCTTTTACCTTGTCCAAATTTTGGGACATAGTCCTTACAATCTCATCCACACTGTAAGTAGCTACATTGTAGCAACTATCATTTTGTATTATAATGTGCTGTCTGTCTGCCAAACTGTAGACTTCCTAAGGACCAAGTTCTTTCTTTCTGGTATCTTCAATACCTAGAAGACTGCCTGATACAGTGTAGGTTTTAATATAAAAACTGATAAATGAGTGCAAACACAATCTATGAAGAGATATTTGCCTTAATTAAAAGGAAAAAATGTTATAATGCCTTCTTATAAGAATCATCAATATTAGTACAAAGGAATTTATGTCCATGACTCTAGAACATCAATAAGAAATCATATTGTGGTTATTCCAAATGGACCTGCCTACCATCATATCCAATGCATGTTGGTTAGGGAAACCTATTTCAAAAGTACAAAACATATACATAATTCGTATGATACCTATATTACACAATAGCTTTTAAACAGCTAATTCCTTCTCATGTGGCTGCTCTACCATGGGGTTATAGATGTTTGTTTTCTATTTTAATGAAGTTATTTTTGATGATGATAATAAGCATTTTTTTTATTACCTTATGAAGAGTTTTGGTGAAAGGACAGTGATTTTAGGGGAAAAAATTGCCAAAGCCTATAATCCTTTTAGGGAAACTCTTAAATAAATATATTTCCTTTCTCACGTCATAATTGCAATATGCTCCAATTCTAGAAAGGACTTAGCTCCAAAAGAAAAGAGAGAAAGCCCAAATTAATAAAATTATGAATGAAAAGGGAGAGATCACAACTAACACCAAGGAAATAGAAACAATCATCAGAAATTATTACCAACAGTTATATGCCAATAAGCTAAGCAACCTAGATGAAATGGATGCATTCCTGGAAAACTACAAACTCTCAAAATTGAACCAGGAAGAAATTGACAACCTGAATAGCCCGATATCTAGTAATGAGATTGAAGCAGTGATCAAAAACCTCCAAAAAACAAGACCCCAGGACCTGACGGATTCCCTGGGGAATTCTACCAAACTTTCAAAGAAATAACACCAATTCTCCTGAAGCTGTTCCAAAAAATTGAAGCAGAAGGAAAACTTCCAGACTCTTTTTATGAAGCCAGCATTACCCTGATCCCCAAACCAGGCAAAGACCCTACCAAAAAGGAGAATTTCAGACCAATATCACTGATGAATATGGATGCAAAGATTCTCAACAAGATCCTAGCAAACAGGATCCAGCAGCACATTCAAAAGATTATCCACCACGACCAGGTGGGATTCATTCCTGGGTTGCAAGGTTGGTTCAACATTCGCAAATCAATCAATGTGATAGAACAAATCAATAAGAGAAGAGAGAAGAACCACATGGTCCTCTCAATTGATGCAGAAAAAGCATTTGACAAAATCCAGCATCCGTTCCTGATGAAAACGCTTCAAAGTATAGGGATGGAGGGAACATTCCTGAACTTCATAAAATCTATCTATGAAAGACCCACAGCAAATATCATCCTCAATGGGAAAAAGCTTGCAGCCTTCCCGTTGAGATCAGGAACACGACAAGGATGCCCACTCTCACCACTCTTGTTCAACATAGTATTAGAAGTTCTAGCAACGGCAGTCAGACAACAAAGAGGAATAAAAGGTATCCAAATTGGCAAGGAAGAAGTCAAACTCTCTCTCTTCGCAGATGACATGATTCTTTATATGGAAAACCCCAAAGACTCCACCCCCAAACTACTAGAACTCATACAGCAATTCAGTAACGTGGCAGGATACAAAGTCAATGTACAGAAATCAGTGCTTTCTTATACACTAACAATGAAAATACAGAAAGGGAAATTAGAGAATCGATTCCATTTACTATAGCACCAAGAACCATAAGATACCTAGGAATAAACCTAACCAAAGAGGTAAAGGACCTGTACTCAAGGAACTAGAAAGGACTTAGCAAGAACAAATATAGGAAAGTGGCATGTAAAAAGAAGCTATGACCCTGTATGACCTGAGGCTTGCAAAAATATCCCAAGTACTGCAAAATATTTATTTATTTCAAAATATCTCCCAAATAAATGTCTTATAAAAATCCCCAAGTGTTCCAAAATATTCTACAGAGAACAAAAAAGAGGGAGATTAAGGAAGTAATATATCTCAACATTGATATAACTGAACACTGATAATAGCAAAGAATCTAATTGAATTCACTGATTTAAACATTTATAAGATAAGAACCAAATAGATACTTTTGAAATTTAGAGTCCAGTTTAATTAAATAGACATTTGTGCCAAATGACATGACATGATGATTTATTAACTATTGGGATATTGTGATCAATAAACACCGACCTGCCTTTAAGAGGCTCACAGTCTGGAAGAAAGCAGAACATGCAGCGCATAAAGCCCACAATTTCCATGGAATTCTACGCACTTGGATGTGAATGCCATAACATTTTATTATTAGTTGTGTGACTTGCAGGTTTGTTTACCTGGAGAAGGCAAATAATACCGGCAAATCACAAGGTTGTTCTGAAAATTCCTGTAATGTATTTGGGAATTCCTGGCTTGGGGGTAAAAACACAAATATTTATTTCAGCAGACAAAATGAAATAATCATCCTCCTAATGTATATTTCTGTAGGTACCAGGTCTAAAAGGAAAAATAGGAACCAGTAGTGATCTAACAAACTGTAAGACAACATAGCCTCAATTTTAAAGACAATTTTTAAAAAATCACCAAAAAATTGTAATTCATTTCTGAAGAAGAAGGGGTAAAGATTCCATATGGTCCCTATGAGAGATAGGGAGATAGCTTTCAGTTCATTCTGGAAAACTCCACACTCATCAAAACTGGTTACCAAAAATGAACTGAGTAGCTTCATGAGTTAATATAGTCTTTGCCATGCAATTTATCAAGTACTATAAATAACAGTCTGAGATTGTAGAGAGATTAAGGCAAGCAATAATTTAGGAATAATTAGTAATAAGCAGTTGATCCAACCAGATGCTATAAAAAAGCCTCCAACACTGAATCTGAGGCTGGACTCTATTTATTTTGCCACAGAGAGGAGGCCATAATCAAGTTTTGACTGTCACTTTATCAATCAAACTGACTGTGTTCTGTTTGGTTATGAGCTAATTTTAGAACAACTTAACTAACCGTGGTGTGAAATGATTGATTTCTCAATGACTGGCCATCATTTTCCTTCCTGGGCCCCCAAAATGGAATCAACAAAATCAAAATAATAACAAATAATTGAAGAAAAGGCTGTGCCCTATTATTCCAAGTTGAGCTTTCTCTTCATTAGGATTTGTCCTTGAAGCTCTAAAAACAATGTGCTTTTTCCATTACCAAGTATATTTCTCAGGATATATTTTTACTTTTGCCAGGATAAAATGATTAGTTACAAGGATCATCACTGTTATGCCTACAAATAGAAACGGAAAGCTATCGTTCGGTTCTAAACATGACGAAGTTTGGAATCAGAAGGACCAAGACCTGAGCACTAGTTTATCCAGTACAGACTTGGGAAAAGGTAACCTGCCTATCATTCAGCTTCCTAACTGGCAATATAGTGCTAATATACTTATGGCACAGGAAATTTATGGAGTAAAAATAGATAATGTTTTATCATACTTAAAATGGGATTTAACATCATTAATATTAAATAATAAAAATGTTTTAAAATTAATGTATCCTCTTATTTTCACATCTTGATATCTCCCACCATTTACTGACCTGTACACTATAGAGAGGACTGGAGAAGTCAGAATTGGGGTAAACTATAATGTTACCTACTTTAAGTCTTTTTTATTGAGAAGAAAACTGAGACCTCAGATTCCACAGCTCAATAAGGGAAGGGCTAAACGAAGGAAGAAAAATACATAACCTATGTTCTACCTCCCAGCTAATGCTCTTTCTACAACACATGCCATCTCTGATCATCTGTGATCATGTCACAGATCTCAAAGATTTCAAAGATCTATTTCTCTTAAGAAAATCAAGTACAACATAAGGGACTGCAAATAACAGGAAGGTTGAGGTAAAATCATTCTGGATTTCACTCTCAGGTTTGCCACTTGGATGGGAGCCCTGAGCAAATGACCACCTTTCAGACTCTTCATTTTCTCACCTAACTTTGTGGGTGTACCTCACAAGGATTCTGTAAAAATGTGAAATAAAGAATGTAATATCCTTAACATAGCATTTGCCACATTAAGAATTCTTGCTACAGGGGTGCCTGGGTGGCTCAGTGGATTAAAGCCTCTGCCTTTGGCTCAGGTCGTGATCTCAGGGTCCTGGGATCAAGCCCCACATCTGGCTCTCTGCTCAGTGGGGAGCCTGCTTCTTCCTTTCTCTCTCTCTGCCTGCCTCTCTGCCTACTTGTGATCTCTGTCTGTCAAATAAATAAATAAAATCTTAAAAAAAAAAAGAATTCTCGCTACAGATTAGCTAAGAATAATAAAGGCAACAGTAAGAGATTTGGGTATCAAAACAGGCTCAAGAAGGACAGGGGAACAGGAAGTCTTCTTGGTTCTTCCTGATTCCCATCAACATCGTGGTCATTCTTGGAACAGGAATTAGCTTCTACCATAGAAAAACACTCGTGCATCATGTCTACCTCCTGCTCCAGTCATTACAGGAAAAAAAACACCAACATTTTTCTTAACCTCTCCCGTCAGCTTTTCCAAGTCCTGGTTCCTTCTCCACTCCTAATAAATATCTCCTCAGGGAACACCCACACAGTACCTGGAATGTGCTGAGCTTCTGGCCCGATTCTGTTTCCGAAGTGCATGAGCACCTCTGAACACCATGCATCCAGAACTGAGACATCCATCAAAATCTCTTTTCAGTGACTGTGGCTGCCTCCAAGGTCTGTTCACTGTTCTGGTGCATTAACTTACACCCACAACTAAACCTAATCCTGCCAAGTTCTTCAAGGAATTTACAGCTCCATGAATTTAGCTCTCTAATCTCTATACACTGTAATGTTACATGCAACCAGATACAGTGTGCGCAATTTTACAGTATATCCCATCTGACTGTTTCTACTTCCCATCTAGCTGCTATGCTAGCCAGAATGCTTTGACCTGTAGTTTCATTTCAGGTGGGCATTTCCTTGTTCGCCAGGTATTTCTGCTGGATAAGCTGGCTATAGAGTGGTTTCTTTGTAGAAAAAAAAGTCTTGAGTTTTAGGATATATACAGAGATAAATTTCTATAAGGATTTATTTTTTCACATGTCCCCAAAAGGAAGTTAAAATGTTCAGTTTGGATATTAGAAATAACGAACTCATTTATATTGTGCCCATCACACTGTTTGCCAGAAGTAACGAAGTCCCTTAATTGTGGTAATTACTGTCTGCTACTTTCTTCTTCATCCTTCTCTCATGTCTAAATTCTCTAATTTCACACTTATTGTTTCCTCTTTATACAGGCCGAAAATATATGGATACTTTATGTATAAGGCTGTGAGTAGGAGTTCTGTTTTGTAGTCAGATAAACTGGGTTTGAATTGCAACTCCTTTTTTTTTTTTAAGTTTGTGGAAAATGCTTAGCTTTGCCTCCATATTCTCACCTGTGAACAGGTACTAGAGTAGCACCTATTTAAAAGTTAAGAGGAATAAACTCTGCATAGAGAATTCATATACAAAGACTTTGTACAATTCCCTTTGTGGAATGTGTTCAGTATATATTTTTCAAAAGACTGTAACACTCAGCCTGCTGGGATTGAGGTGATAAAACTCTAGCAATCAGAGTATCAAGAATTTTGAAGTTACATTTGTTGATCACCACTATCTCTTGACATATGTAATCTCAGTTTTCACAACTCTAAAACTTAGGTATTTTTAAAAAGATTTTATTTATTTGACAGAGAGAGAGAATGCCTGAGGTGAGGGAGAGGTGGAAAGGGAGAAGGAGTAGCAGGGAGCCCAATGTGGGTCTACATCTCAAGACCCTGGGATCATGACCTGAGCTGAAAGCAGACATTTAACCAACTGAGCCACCCAAGCACCCCTAAAACTTAAGGACTATATTCTTTTCACAATTGAGGTAATTGAGGCTCAGAGAATTTTAGTAAATTCCCAAGATCACTTAATAAATAAGCATGGAGGAAAGATTCAAACTAGGTTGTGTTAAAAGTCTGGGTTCCTAGTCGTTAACCTATAATACCTTCCTGGTTTGAAAATTTAGATACATGGGTCAAACTAGTAACCCGTAGACTGTCTTGGTTGGTCTAATAAAGGACTTTTTTTTTTTAATGATTTCACATTAAAACCTTAGGACAAAGATGAACATCTAACATCTTTGGGTTACAATTATGAAAGGAGCAAAACTCATCTGTAATTCCCTAAAACTCAGAGTTAGGGTCTTTTTCAACTAGACATGCATCTCCACTGCTTCATGCATTTCTATCATCTGCTTGCCTTCTGTAGTGTGCAACTTCCTTCTTACTTGGGAAGACACAAGATATGCATTTAGAGCATTTTCTTAGTGTAGCAGAACAATTTTTTTAAAAAAGATTTTACTTATTTCTCAGAGAGGAAGAACACAAGCAGGGGGAGTGGCAGGCATAGGGAGAAGCAGGCTCCCCACTGAGCAAGGAGCCTGATGCAGGATTCCTCCCAGGACCCTGGGATCATGACCTGAGCCAAAGGCAGACACTTAACTGACTAAGCCACCCAGGTGTCCCAATAGCAGAACAAGTTTAACCTGAGGTACACTGAATGACAATCAAACCAGGCATACTATAGGCATTATCTGCCTTTCAATAAAAGGACACATTAGTTAAAATTTCATTTATTAATTAAATATTCATATACTTCCCTATTTAATTGTTGATGATATGCTTCTGCATCACAGATAAATATTTTAAATGCATTGCCTTAGAGAAACAGAAAATGGCAAAGTAGGTGGATCCTGAGCTCACCTTGTCACATGAACACACTGGGGTAACAACTACATCTATATAACAAACTCTGAAAATGACCTGAACTGGCAGAACAGATCATCCAAAGTCAGTTATAGAAAGAAGGCCACATCAAAATGGGTAGGAGAGACAGCGACATGGTTGAGAATCAAATTTCTGGTGCAGCTAATCATGGAAAGGAGGGATATCACTAGCAGAAAGGAACATGTGATGAGACCCCCACACTGGGCATCTCTGGTCCTGGTGAACTATACTGGGAAGAGTCCCCATAACTTTTGGCTTTGAAAATCAGTGGGGCCTAACTCTGGGAGTTTAAAAACCAGTTAGCTTAATTTCAGGAGAGCTAGAGGGTGACACAAAGCCAAGACCCTACCCTTAAAGAGCTAGCATACTAAATAACTCAGCCCAACACACAGGAGAGGAGCATCACTTTGTAAAACACCTGGGGTATCTGTGAAGGAGACTTATTAACCAATCTTAGAATGTATGCTGGAGAGGCAGAAAGCTGCAGGAGTTTTCTCCAGAAAAAAAAAGTGCTTGTGGGTGTCATTTCTTTTTCCCTCCCTCATCCTAAAGAACTGGATACTTAAGAAAGTCAGTACTGACACTCTCCATGTACCTGGTTCTTCTTCATGTTACCAGGAAGCACTGTAATATGACATCTCTTCTACACAAGGTCAGTACTTCCAAGACCAAGAGGTTTAGTTGACCTACCTAATACACACACAAAACCCCAGATTGTTAGATAAAATTAGGAGAGGAATATCTCCCTTAAAAATAAATAAGAAAAAATTACAGGAAAAGAGCTAAATGAAATGAGGCAAGTAATATACAGGAAAAAGAGTTCAGAGTACTGCTCATAAAGATACACAATAGACTAGAAAAAAAGAGCTAATGAACTGAGAACTTCAACAAAGAGAAAATATCAAAAAGAGCCAGTCAGAGTTGAAGTATTCAATAAATGAAAAATAAGCTAGAGGGAATTAACAGTAGATAAGACAATGCAGACAATGGATCAGCAATCTAGAAGACAGGGTACTGGAGAGCAAACAAACTGAACATCCATCCATCAATCAATAGAATAGGTTAAGGGAACTTCGCAATTTCATCGAGTGTAATAACATTTGCATTATAAGGATCCTAAAAGGAGAAGAGAGAGAAGAGGGCTGGAAACTTATTTGAAGAAATGATAGTCCAAAAGGATAGAGAATTTCTAACAAGATAAACCCAAGGAGGCCTGCATCAAGACACATGTTAATTAAAATGGCAAAAAGTAATGATAGAGAATTTTTAAAACAGCAAGAGAAAAGACAGTTACATACAAGGGAAACCCCTTAAGCTATCAGTTCATTTCTCAGCAGAAACGTTGCAGGTTAGATGTGCATGGCATGATATATTCAAAGTGCTGAAAGGAAGGAAAAAAAGCAAACCAACAACAAAGAATACTCTATCAGGAAAGATTATCATCCAAACACAGGGAGAGAGGAAAAGTTTTTGGAGAAGGAAAAGTTAAAGAATTTCATCACCACTGTATCACCCTTATAGAAAATGGTATATGGAACTCATTAAGTGGAAAGAAAAGGCCATGGAAAAAGAAAATTATGAAAGGAACAAAACTCATCTGTAAAAGCAAACATATACAAAAGGTAGTAGAAAAACCAGTTTAAAATAATATGTACCTTAAAACATAAAAACAATAATAAAACTCAATTTTTTTATTTTTAAAAATATTTTATTTATCTATTTGATAGAAAGAGATCACAAGTAGGCAGAGAGGCAGGCAGAGAGAGAGAGAGGAAGCAGGCTCCACACTGAGCAGAGAGCCCAACGCAGGTCTCAGTCCCAGGACCCTGGGATCATGACCCGAGCCAAAAGCAGAGGCTTTAACCCACTGAGCCACACAGGTGGCCCTAAAAATCAATTATATTTACAAACAGTCAAGGGATACAAAAAATATGTAAATTAAGACATTATATATATAAAATGTGGAAGGGGGAGTAGTATTTAGTACACACAAAATACGTACAGACTTCAGCAACCATCCAGTTAATATACACTACAACACACATAGCATGTTATATATGAATCCAGAAGTAACCACAAATCTAAGACCAGCAATAGACACACACACACACACACACACACACACACACACACAAAACCAAGAGAAAGCAAACATAATACTAAACAAAGTCATCAAATCATAAGGGAAGAAAACAAGCATGAGAAGAAGCAGCAGAAAGAACCATAAAATCAAATTGAATACAATTAGCAAAATGGCAGTAAGTACATAACTGCAAATAAGTACTTTTATTTTAAAATAATTTTATTTATTTATTTGACAGAGAGAGATCACAAGTAGGCAGAGAGGCAGGCAGAGAGAGAGGGAGGGGGAAGCAGGCTCCCCTCTGAGCAGAGAGCCTGATGCGGGGCTCAATCCCAGGACCCTGAGATCATGACCTGAGCCGAAGGCAGAGGCTTTAACTCACTGAGCCACCCAGGCACCCCCAAATAAGTACTTTTTTTAAAAGAGTGATTGATTGATTTTGGGGGGGGGGAGTACTGAAGGAGAGAGAGGATCCCAAAGCAGACTCCTGGCTGAGTCAAGAGCTTGATTCCAGGACCACAAGATTGTGACCTCAGCCAAAATCAAGCATAGGCCACTTAACCACCGGAGTCACCCAGGCACCCCCCAATAAGTACTTTAAATGCAAATGGACAAAATACTCTAATCAAAAACATAGGGTGAAGATGGCGGAGAAGTAGCAGGCTGAGACTACATCAGGTAGCAGGAGATCAGCTCGATAGCTTATCTAAACATTGCAAACACCTACAAATCCAATGGGAGATAGAAGAGAAGAACAGCAATTCTAGAAACAGAATCAGAAAATCAACCACTTTCTGAAAGGTAGGACTGGCAGAGAAGTGAATCTAAAACGATGGAAGATAGACCGCGGGGGGGAGGGGCCAGCTCCCGGCAAGCGGCGGAGCAACGGAGCACAAATCAGGACTTTTAAAAGTCTGTTCCACTGAGGGACATTGCTCCAGAGGCTGAACCGAGGTGAAGCCCACGTGGGGTCAGCGTGGCCCCAGGTCCCGCAGGGTCACAGAAGGATCGGGGGTATCAGAGTGTCGCAGAGCTTACAGGTGTTAGAATGGAGAAGCCGGCTACAGAGACAGAGACGAGGACTGAACTCTCAGCTCGGCATTACCTTGAGCTGGTCGCGGGCTGGGTGAGCTCAGAGTGCGGCTGGAGGCTGGGGATACGGGAGTGATTGGGCGCTGTCCTCTGGGGGCACAATGAGGAGTGGGGCCCTGGGCTCTCAGCTCCTCCGGGCCAGAGACTAGGAGGCCGCCATTTCCATTCCCGTCCTCCGGAACTCTACGGAAAGCGTTCAGGGAACAGAAGCTCCCAAAAGTGAACCCGAGCCGATTACTTAGTCCGACCCTCGATAAGGGCGGTGCAATTCCGCCTCGGGCAAACACACTTGAGAGTCACTACAACAGGCCCCTCCCCCAGAAGATCAACAAAATATCCAGCCAGGACGAAGTTCATCTATCAAAGAAAGCAGGTTCAATACCTAAGACAGCAGCGGAATTCCAGAGGAGGAGAAAGCAAAGCACGGACCTCATGGCTTTCTCCCCACGATTCTTTAGTCTTGCGGTTTATTCAATTTTTTTTTTCAAAACTTCTCTTTCTTTTTTCTTCTTCTGCTAAATTTTTTGAAACGTTTACCCTTTTCTTTTTTAACGTTTTTTAACTAGTTTATCTAATATATATATATATATATTCTTTCTTTTTTATATTTTTTCTTTGTTTTATTTTTTAAATTTCTTTTTTTTTTTTTTTGAACCTCTTTTTATCCCCTCCCCCCCCACACACAAAATTTGGGGTCTCTTCTGATTTGGTTACAGTGCATTTTTCTGGGGTCTTTGCCACCCCTTTAGTATTTTATTTGCTCCTTCATATCCTCTTATCTGGACAAAAAGACAAGGTGGAAAAAATCACCACAAAAAAAAGAACAAGAGGTAATACCGAAGGCTAGGGACCTAATCAACACAGACATTGGTATTATGTCAGATCAAGAGTTCAGAATGACGATTCTGTATGTTCTAGCCGGGCTCAAGAAAGGCATGGAAGATATTAGAGAAACCCTCTCTGGAGATATAAATGCCCTTTCTGGAGAAATAAAAGAACTAAAATCTAACCAAGCTGAAATCAAAAAAGCTATTAATGAGGTGCAATCAAAAATGGAGGCTCTCACTGCTAGGATCAATGAGGCAGAAGAAAGAATTAGTGATATAGAAGACCAAATGACAGAGAATAAAGAAGCCAAGCAAAAGAGGGACAAACAGCTACTGGACCACGAGGGGAGAATTCGAGAGATAAGTGACACCATAAGACGAAACAACATTAGAATAATTGGGATTCCAGAAGAAGAAGAAAGAGAGAGGGGAGCAGAAGGTCTATTGGAGAGAATTTTCCTAATATGGCAAAGGGAACAAGCATCAAAATCCAGGAGGTGCAGAGAAACCCCCTCAAGTCAACAAGAATGGGTCCACACCCTGTCACCTAATAGTAAAATTTACAAGTCTTAGTGACAAAGAGAAAATCCTGAAAGCAGCCCAGGAAAAGAAGTCTGTAACATACAATGGGAAAAATATTAGATTGGCAGCAGACTTATCCACAGAGACCTGGCAGGCCAGAAAGAGCTGGCATGATATATTACGAGCACTAAACGAGAAAAACATGCAGCCAAGAATACTATATCCAGCTAGGCTATCATTGAAAATAGAAGGAGAGAGAAAAAGCTTCCAGGACAAATAAAAACTGAAAGAATTTGCAAACACCAAACCAGCTCTACAGGAAATATTGAAAGGGGTCCTCTAAGCAAAGAGAGAGCCTAAAAGTTGTAGCTCAGAAAGGTACAGAGACAATATACAGTAACAGTCACCTTACAGGCTAATAATGGCACTAAAATCATATCTCTCAATAGTTACCATGAATGTTAATGGGCTAAATGCCATAATCAAAAGACACAGGGTATCAGAATGGATAAAAAAACAAAACCCATCAATATGTTGCCTACAAGAAACTCATTTTAGATATGAGGACACCTTCAGATTTAAAGTGAGGGGGTGGAAGACAATGTACCATGCTAATGGGCATCAGAAGAAAGCTGGGGTGGCAATCTTTATATCAGATCAATTAGATTTTAAGCCAAAGACTATAATAAGAAATGAGGAAGGACACTATATCCTACTCAAAGTGTCTGTCCAACAAGAAGGTCTAACAATTTTAAATATCTATGCCCCTAACGTAGGAGCAGCCAACTATACCAACCAATTAATAACAAAATCAAAGAAACACATCAATAATAATACAATAATAGTAGGGGACTTTAACACTCCCCTCACTGAAATGGACAGATCATCCAAGCAAAAGATCAACAAGGAAATAAAGGCCTTAAATGACACACTGGACCAGATGGACATCACAGATCTATTCAGAACATTTCATCCCAAAGCAACAGAATATACCTTCTTCTCTAGTGCACATGGAACCTTCTCCAGAATAGATCACATCCTGGGTCACAAATCAGGTCTCAACCAGTATCAAAAGATTGGGATCATTCCCTGCATATTTTCAGACCACAATGCTGTGAAGCTAGAACTGAATCACAAGAGGAAAGCTGGAAAGAACCCAAATACATGGAGACTAAACAGCACCCTTCTAAAGAATGAATGGGTCAACCAGGAAATTAAAGAAGAATTGAAAAAATTCAAGGAAACAAATGATAATGAAAACACAACGGTTCAAAATCTGTGGGACACAGCAAAGGCAGTCCTGAGAGGAAAATATATAGTGGTACAAGCCTTTCTCAAGAAACAAGAAAGGTCTCAAGTACACAACCTAACCCTACACCTAAAGGAGCTGGAGAAAGAACAAGAAAGATACCCTAAACCCAGCAGGAGAAGAGAAATCATAAAGATCAGAGCAGAAATCAATGAAATAGAAACCAAAAAAAAAAAAAAAACAACAACAACAACAGAAAAAATCAATGAAACTAGGAGGTGGTTCTTTGAAAGAATCAATAAGATTGATAAACCCCTGGCCAGACTTATCAAAAAGAAAAGAGAAAGGACCCAAATAAATAAAATCATGAATGAAAGAGGAGAGATCACAACTAACACCAAAGAAATACAGACAATTATAAGAACATACTATGAGCAACTCTACGCCAACAAATTGGACAACCTGGAAGAAATGGATGCATTCCTAGAGACATATAAACTACCACAACTGAACCAGGAAGAAATAGAAAACCTGAACAGGCCCATAACCAGTAAGGAGATAGAAACAGTCATCAACAATCTCCAAACAAACAAAAGCCCAGGGCCAAACGGCTTCCCAGGGGAATTCTACCAAACATTTAAAAAGAACTAATTCCTATTCTCCTGAAACTGTTCCAAAAAATAGAAAGGGAAGGAAAACTTCCAAACTCATTTTATGAGGCCAGCATCACCTTGATCCCAAAACCAGACAAGGATCCCACCAAAAAAGAGAACTACAGACCAAATCCTTGATGAACACAGATGCAAAAATTCTCGCCAAAATACTAGCCAATAGGATTCAACAGTACATTAAAAGGATTACTCACCACGATCAAGTGGGATTTATTCCAGGGCTGCAGGGTTGGTTCAACATCCGCAAATCAATCAATGTGATACAACACATTAATAAAAGAAAGAACAAGAACCATATGATACTCTTCATAGATGCTGAAAAAGGGATGTCCATTATCACCACTGCTATTCAACATAGTACTAGAAGTCCTAGCCTCAGCAATCAGACAACAAAAAGAAATTAAAGACATCCAAATCGGCAAAGAAGTCAAACTATCAATCTTTGCAGATGATATGATACTATATGTGGAAAACCCAAAAGACTCCACTTCAAAACTGCTAGAACTTGTACAGGAATTCAGTAAAGTGTCAGGATATAAAATCAATACACAGAAATCAGTTGCATTTCTCTACACCAACAACAAGACAGAAGAAAGAGAAATTAAGGACTCAATCCCATTTACAATTGCACCCAAAACTATAAGATACCTAGGAATAAACCTAACCAAAGAGGCTAAGAATCTATACGCAGAAAATTATAAAGTACTCATGAAAGAAATTGAGGAAGACACAAAGAAATGGAAAAATGTTCCATGCTCCTGGATTGGAAGAATAAATATTGTGAAAATGTCTATGCTACCTAAAGCAATCTACACATTTAATGCAATCCCTATCAAAATACCATCCATTTTTTTCAAAGACATGGAACAAATAATCCTAAAATTTATATGGAACCAGAAAAGACCTCGAATAGCCAAAGGAATATTGAAAAAGAAAGCCAAAGTGGGTGGCATCACAATTCCGGACTTCAAGCTCTATTACAAAGCTGTCATCATCAAAACAGCATGGTACTGGCACAAAAACAGACATATAGATCAATGGAACAGAATAGAGAGCCCAGAAATAGACCCTCAATTCTATGGTCAACTAATCTTCGACAAAGCAGGAAAGAATGTCCAGTGGAAAAAAGACAGCCTCTTCAATAAATGGTACTGGGAAAATTGGACAGCCACATGCAGAAAAATGAAATTGGACCACTTCCTTACACCACACACGAAAATAGACTCCAAATGGATGAAGGACCTCAATGTGAGAAAGGAATCCATCAAAATCCTTGAGGAGAATGCAGGCAGCAACCTCTTTGACCTCAGCCGTAGCAACGTCTTCCTAGGAACAACGGCAAAGGCAAGGGAAGCAAGGGCAAAAATGAACTATTGGGATTTCATCAAGATCAAAAGCTTTTGCACAGCAAAGGAAACAGTTAACAAAACCAAAAGACAACTGACAGGATGGGAGAAGATATTTGCAAATGACATATCAGATAAAGGGCTAGTCTCCAAAATCTATAAGGAACTTAGCAAACTCAACACCCAAAGAACAAACAATCCAATCAAGAAATGGGCAGAGGACATGAACAGACATTTCTGCAAAGAAGACATCCAGATGGCCAACAGACACATGAAAAAGTGCTCCACGTCACTCGGCATCAGGGAAATACAAATCAAAACCACAATGAGATATCACCTCACACACTCAGAATGGCTAAAATTAACAAGTCAGGAAATGAGAGATGCTTGCGAGGATGCGGAGAAAGGGGAACCCTTCTCCACTGTTGGTGGGAATGCAAGCTGGTGCAACCACTCTGGAAAACAGCATGGAGGTTCCTCAAAATGTTGAAAATAGAGCTACCCTATGACCCAGCAATTGCACTACTTGGTATTTACCCTAAAGATACAAACGCAGTGATCCAAAGGGGCACGTGTAACCGAATGTTTATAGCAGCAATGTCTACAATAGCCAAACTATGGAAAGAGCCTAGATGTCCATCAAGAGATGAATGGATAAAGAAGAAGTGGTAATATATACACAATGGAATACTATGCAGCCATCAAAAGAAATGAAATCTTGCCATTTGTGACGACATGGATGGAACTAGAAGGTATCATGCTTAGTGAAATAAGTCAATCGGAGAAAGACAACTATCATATGATCTCCCTGATATGAGGACATGGGGATGCAACATGGGGCTTAGGGGGATAGGTGAAGAATAAATTAAACAAGATGGGATTGGGAGGGAGACAAACCATAAATGACTCTTAATCTCACAAAACAAACTGTGGGTTGCTGGAGGGAGGTGGGGTTGGGAGAGGGGGAGGGGGTTATGGACATTGGGGAGGGTATGTGCTATGGTGAGTGCTGTGAAGTGTGTAAACCTGGTGATTCACAGACCTGTACCCCGGGGATAAAAATACATTATATGTTTATAAAAAAAAAGAAAGAAAGAAAGAAAAGAAAGGATGAATACCCAACTTTTGTTGCAACATGGACAGGACTGGAAGTGATTATGCTGAGTGAAATAAGTCAAGCAGAGAGAGTCAATTATCATATGGTTTTACTTATTAGTGGAGCATAACAAATGACATGGAGGACATTGGGAGATGGAGAGGAGAAGGAAGTTGAGGGAAATTGGAAGGGGAGGAAAACCATAAGAGACTATGGACTCTGAAAAACAACCTGAGGGTTTTGAAGGGGCGGGGGTGGAAGGTTGGGGGAACCAGGTGGTGGGTAATAGGGAGGGCACGCATTGCATGGAGCACTGGGTGTGGTGCAAAAACAATGAATACTGTTATGCTGAAGAAATGAATAAATAAATAAATTTAAAAAGACATAGGGTGACTGAATAGATTAAAAACAAACAAACAAACAAACAAAAAACAAAAGAAGATCCTTCTGTATACTGGAGAAATTTATTTCAGACCTAAAAACACATGACTGAAAGTGAACAGATTGAAAAAGATATTTCATGCAAATGATAGCCAAAAACAACAACAACAAGAACAACAGCAACCAAACAAAGAAAGAAAAAAGAAAAAAAGCACCAGGGTAGCAATGCTTATTATCAGATGAAACGACTTTAAAATAAAGCCTGCAGCAAGAGATAAAGGAAGGCATTACATGATGATAAAGAGATCAAACCAACAAGAGGATGTAACAATTGTAAACATCTATACACCCAAGATAGGAATACCTAAATATATAAAGCAAATATTAACAGATTTAAAAGACATATTGACAATAATACAATAGGAGGGGACTTTAAAATCCTACCTACATCAATGGATAGATCATCCAGACAGAAAATCAACAAGAAATATTGGCTTTGAATGATACATCAGACTAAGTGGGCCTAACAGATATGCACAGAATATTCATCCCAAAATAACACACATTCTTTTAAAGTACACATGGAACATTCGCCAGGATAGATCACATTTTAGACCACAAAACAGGTCTTAATGAATTTAAGAAGATTAATATCATATCAAGCATCATTTCTGCCTTTGATTCTCTAAAATTAGAAATCAATTGTAAGAAAAGGGAAAAGCACAAACACATGGAGGCTACAAAAAACATGCTATTAAGCAATGAAAGCGTTAACAAATCAAAGAGGAAATGAAGCAATACATGCAGGCAAATAAAAAAAACACAGTAGTCCAGAATCTTTGGGACACAGCAAGAGCAATTCTAAGTTGGAAATTTATAGGGATAGAGACCTGTCTCAAGAAACTAGAAAAAATTCTCAATCTAAACTTACATCTAAGTAAAAGAAAAAGAAGAAAACAAAGCCCAAAGCTAACCAGAAAAAGGAATAAAAATAAAGATTAGAGCAGAAATAAATACAACACAGATTAAAAAAAAAAACAAAACATAGAAGAGATGAATGAAATCCAGAGCTGGGTCTTTTAAAAGATAAATAAAAATAAATCTTTATGCTGACTTATCAAATGGGGGGAGCCCAAATAAATAAAATCAAAATGAAGGATGAATAACTGACTTTGACAACACAAAAATACAAAGGATTATAAGAGAATATTATTTTAAATTATATGCCAACAAATTAGACAACCTAGAAGAAATGGATAAATTCCTAGAAATATAAAATCTTCCAAAAGTGAATCAATAAGAAATACAAAATTTGAACAGACCAATTACTAGTAACAAAATTGAATTAGGAATAAAAAAATCTCCCAACAAACAAAAGTCCAGGCCAGATGCCTTCACAGGTAAATTCTACCAAATATTTAAATAAGAGTTAATACCTATTCTTAATCTATTCCAAAGTGGGGGGGGGGGAAGAAGAGCAACAAAAACCTCCAAATTTATTCTCTAAGGCCAGTATTACCCTGTTACTAAGAGCAGACAAAAACACTACAAGAAAAGAAAACTACAGGCCAGTATCTCTGATGAATATAAATGCAAAAATCCTTAACAAAATATTAACAATACATATTCAACAATATCTTAAACAGTCATTCACCATGATCAAGGGGGATTTATTCCTTGGATTCAAGGCTGGTTCAATATTCACAAATCAATTAATATGATATATCACATCAACAAGAGAAAAGATAAAACTGTCTAATCATCTCAAATGCAGATAAAGTGCTTCACAAAATAGAACACCTATTCATGACATCAACTCTCAACAATATGGGTTTAGAGAGAACATACCTCAACATATTAACAGTTGTACATGGAAAACCCACAACTAACCTCATATTCAACAGTGAAGAACTGAGAGATTTTCCTCTTAGATCAGGAAAAAAACAAACATTACCACTCATCACTTTAATTTCACATAGTACTGCAAGTCCTAGCTGCAGCAGTAAGACAAGAAAAAGAAATAAAAGAATCCAAAGTGGTAAGGAAGAAGTTAAACTGTCATTATTTGTAGATGACATGTCACTATACATAGAAAACTCTAGGACTCCATCAAAAAACTATTCAAACCGATAAATTCAGTAAAGTTTCAGGAAACAAAATTAATATATAGGTATTTATTGCATTGATGTGCACTAGTAACAAAGTAGCAAAAAGAGAAGGAATTCCATTCACAACTGTACCAAAAATAATAAAATACTTATGAATAAATTTAAGGAGCTGAAAGACCTATCAAGTGTAAGATATTGATGAAAGAAATTGAAGATGATACATGAAAAAATGTTCATCATCATTAGCCATCAGGGAGATTCAAATTAAAACCATATTGAAATACCACCTTACACCAGTTAGAATGACCAAAATCAACAAGACAGTAAACAACATGTGTTGGAGAGGATGTGGAGAAAGGGGAACCCTCTTACACTGTTGGTGGGAATGCAAGTTGGTGCAGCCACTTTGGAAAACAGTGTGGAGTTTCCTTAAGAAATTAAAAATAGGGCTTCCCTATGACCCTCCAATTGCACTACTGGGGATTTATCCCAATGATACAGACGTAGTGAAAAGAAGGGCCATCTGTACATAGCAGCAGTGGCCACATTTGCCAAACTGTGGAAAGAGCCAAGATGCCCTTCAACAGACAAATGGATAAAGAAGATATGGTCCATATATACCATGGAGTATTATGCCTCCATCAGAAAGAACGAATACCCAACTTTTGTGTCAACATGGACGGGACTGAAGGAGATTATGCTGAGTGAAATAAGTCAAGCAGAGAGAGTCAATTATATGGTTTCACTTACTTGTGGAGCATAAGGAATAACACGGAGGACATTGGGAGAAGGAGAGGAGAAGTGAGTTGGGAGAAATTGGAGGGGGAGACAAACTATGAGAGATTGTGGACTCTGATAAACAAACTGAGGGTTTTCAAGGAGAGGGTAGTGGGTGTTGGATGAGACTGGTGGTGGGTATTAAGGAGGGCACAGATTGTATGGAGCACTGGGTGTGGTGCATAAACAATGAATTTTAGAACACACGAATAATAAATTTAAATTTAAAAAATTTTTAAAAACTATAAAAAAAGAAATTGAAGATAACACTATTAGAAAAATATACCATGCTTATGGAATGGAAAAATTACTACTAATTCTTCAGAGAAAATATCTATACTACCTAATCGATCTACAGATTCAATGCAATCTCTATCAAAATACCAGTACTATTTTTCAAAGAACAAGAGCAAAGAATCCTAAAATGTGTATGGAACCACAAAAGACCTTGAATAACCAAAGCACCTAAAAAAGAACAACAAACCTGGAGGCATCACATTCTCAAATTTCAAGATAAACTACAAATCTGCAGTAATCAAAAAGTATGGTACTGGCACAAAAACAGATATAGAGATTAATGAAACAGAATAGAAAGCCTAAAACCATGTCTATAGGGTCAATTATTCTGTAATAAACAAGGCAAGAGTATACAAAGGAGAAGAAAACAGTCTTTTCAATAAATGATGTTGGGAAATCTGGACAGCTACATGCAAATGAAAATAAACCATTTTCTTTCTCCATAAATAAAAATAAACTAAAAATGGATTAAAAACCTAAATGTGAGACCTGAAACCATAAAACTCCTACAAGGAAAAACAGGCAATTATCTCTTGGACATTGGCCTAAGCACTGATACTTATCTGTCTCTTGAGGCAAGGGAAATAAAATAAAAAATAAACTATTAGACTACACCAAAATAAGCTTTTGCACAGCAAAGAGAACCCATCAACACATGAAAAAAAGGCAACCTCCTTAATGAGGAAAGATATTTGCAAATGATATACCTGATAAGGGGTTAATATCCAAAATTCATGAAGAACTTATGTAACTCAAAATCAAGCCACAAATAATCTAATTATAAAAAATAGGCAAACCACCTGAATAGAAATCTTCCCAGGTGAGACATACAGATGGCCAACAGACATAGGATAAGATGCTCAACATCACTTATCATCAGGGAAATGCAAATCAAAACCACAATGAGATACCACCTCACACTAATCACAATAGCTAGTACCAAAAGGACAAGAAGTAGCAACTGTTCACGAGGATATGGAGAAGATGGAACCTTTGTGTACTGCTGTTGGGAATATAAATTAGTGCAACCACTGTGGGAAATTGTATGAAGGATTCTCAAAAATGGAAAAATAGAACTGCTATATGACCTACTAACTGCGCTAATGGGTAATTATCCAAAGAAAATGAAAACTCTATTGAAAAACATATGCACCCATGTTGATTACGGCATTATTCAGAATAGCCTAGAAAAAAAGCAACCTATGTGTCCATCAATAAATGAAAGAAGATGTAAGATCTATCTATATAATCTGTATCTTTATAATGGAATGTTACGCAACCTTATAAAAAATGGTATCTTGCCATTTCTGACAACATGAATGGACCTTGAAAGTATTATACTAGTGAAATAAGTCACTCAGAGACAGACATATACCACATGATTTCACTTATATGTGAAATCTAAAGAACGGAACAAGGAAGGAAACAAAAAATGAACAGAATTAAATACACAGAACAGACTGGTGGGGAAGAGAAAGGTGAGGGAATAGGTGAAGGGGATTAAGAGGTACAAACTTACAGTTATAAAATAAATGTCATGGAGATGAAGAGTACAGCATAGGGCATATAATCAATAATATAGTAGTAACATTATGTGACTGCACTTACTGTGGTGAGTACTGAGTAATGTATTGAATTGTTGAATCAATTTACTAAACACCCGATGCCAATAAAACACTGTATGTTAATTAACATCAATAAAAAATAGAAAACAAAATGCACTGCCATATGGACACTGTTGTCTCTCTTGGTTGGGTGGATCCAATTTTCCTACATAAGGGAAACCTGGGGTACAAAATAAGGATAGTCTGTGCAGGTTGTCTCATCCCAGCAGAACTTATACCATCTTCTCATCAGGGCTCCTTCTCAACAGGAATGCCCGAAGTAGAGCAGGTAAAACAATGGGGATAATGAATATATATTGTTCTACCTATATTGATTTGCTGTTGTCTATCAGGATCTGGGACAGAACCTAAAGGTTCTCCTATACATGGCAGCATAATATTATATATATATATATATAGTAATCTTCATGTATTATTTTATTGTCTAAGCTTAATCTCTTCCCAAACTTTGCCCTAGACTTTACCCAGCATAAAACAGACTTGCCATTACTTAATATTTTGTTTGTACTAATTTTTCTCATTATAATAGCAATACCTAAAGGCAACTTTGAAAGATTTTTTAAACCTTTAATTCTATTTGGTTAGAATATTTTAATACCTGTGGATATGCTTATGCAAGCCATTCCATAGTCTGCCTCTTATCCTTCTTTGTCCGAGCTCTCCTTCCTGTCAAGTCAGATTAAACTCCTTATTTTTCACAAATCAGTTTAAGTCCCTTTTATTTCTACCTATCAATGATGCTATTTCCTTCTTAACATTTAGTTCCCCTACTGAATTTCCCTTCTAATTAGTATTGCCCATTTATAACTAGATGCCAATAATAAATATTTTGCCTTCCCTTTTATCCACTCCCTAGCTGTATCAACAAAAGAAATGATGGATGGGTGAACAGACAACCAAACAGATTCTGAAAAATGTACTGACAGATATATATAGGTAATAAAGATAAATGTTGTATCAACTGATCAATAGATAGAAAAATCTATTATTCATTCTGAGAAATAAAATGGAGAAGCTTGGATGTACCCCATCATTTTATTAATCTCTTGGTCAATCAGCAAATCTTTTCTGCTCTACTTTTGAGACAGGCAGAATTCAAAATATTCAGGATTCAGTCACTTTTACCACGACTATCACTTTCGTGCTGGTTCTGGTCATGATCACCTTTCATCAGGATAAGTGCAATATCTGTTTATTATTCTAGCTTCTACTCTTGTCCCCTATCTAGTCTACACAGAGGAGCCTGAGTGATCTTGATAACACTTAAATGTGAATCCTCTCTTGGAAGCCCTTCCATGGAATCTAATCTTATTCACAGGAAGAATTAAATGCCTTGTTATGACCTATAAAGGCCAACAGAGTTGCCCCCTGCCCTCACCTTACTTCTCTGACTTCTTCTCCACTGCTTTTCTAATTGTCCACCCCCTCCACATTCCCTGGCTCCCTCCACCTTCCCATGCATCTGGTCTGCAGCCACTTCATGGCCTCTGTAGGTGACATTTCCTCTGGCTTGAACCCTCTTCCCTACATTATCTACACGGTATCCCTCTCACTTACAGGTTTTTACTTAAAAAAACACCTTCTCCACGACGTGGATGGAACTAGAGGGTATCATGCTTAGTGAAATAAATCAATCAGAGAAAGACAACTATCATATGATCTCCCTGATATGAGGACATGGAGAAGCAACATGGGGGGTTAGGGGGATAGGAGAAGAATAAATGAAACAAGATGGGATTGGGAGGGAGACAAACCATAAGTGACTCTTAATCTCACAAAACAAACTGGGGGTTGCTGGAGGGAGGTGGGGTTGGCAAAGGGGGAGGGGGTTATGGACATTGGGGAAGGTATGTGCTATCGTGAGTGCTGTGAAGTGTGTAGACCTGGCGATTCACAGACCTGTACCCCTGGGGATAAAAATACATTATATGTTTATAAAAAAAAAATTGGAAGGGGAGGCAAACCTAAGAGACTATGGACTCTGAAAAACAACCTGAGGGTTTTGAAGGGTCAGGGGTGGGAGGTTGGGGGAACAGGTGGTGGGTAATAGGGAGGGCACGTTTTGCATGGAGCACTGGGTGTGGTGCAAAAACAATGAATACTGTTACGCTGAAAAAATAAATAAATTAAAAAAAAAAAGAATTAACCCTCAAAAAAAAAACAAAACAAAACCCTTCTCTGAGAAGATTTCCTTAGGTACCTTCTAAAACATCCACCTCCCCAACTCCCAACTGGGGTTCGTATTTAACTTCCTTGTGTGGTTTTCCTCCTAATCTCTTGTCACTCTTTAACGAATGTTGTAGTTTACTTTCTTATTTTTTATTCATGCCCTTCGATACACTCCCTGAGGCCAGGAATATTTGTACTTTTTTGTTTACTTCTGTTCCCTAGCCTTTAGAATAGCACCTGAGACAAAGCAGGCCTTCATGAAATACTTGTCAAATGAATGAATGAATGATTAAATAAGATAACGCATGCCAAGCCCTTAGAGCAATGCTTGACAATATTTTTCCTGATTTAGACAATGGAAAAGGGAGTAAAAACAACTCTTTATCCTTACTCACTATTTCCAAAACCCCAAGGATCCATAGCTTATAACTGTGCTGCCCAAACTAGAATGTAGCTGAAATCTAACTGCTAAACTTTGTTTCCCAAGTCTGTTTGGAAAAGCATGCCATTCAAAGTATCATGGGAGATCTTCTGTCCAAAGCCAAGTGCTTAATGGCTCATTTTTCCTTCCACAGTGAAATGAAAACCAAAATCAATCAAAGTAGCAACCTAACTGTCCAGAACAGCCTTAGACTAAGAGTATAAATAAATGTGCTCAATGATAAAAGGAAAAAAAAGTTCAGATACAGAAACATATTTCAATTCCTGGTTCCTAGGGATTTTGTGTAAGCAAAACCAAAGCAAGTTTCATATAAAACTTACTTCAGGATGCTCCTTTATTTATTACTCAAAACTGCCAAACGGTAAGCATTTACTAAACTTTGTAAGCCCTCAAGAATCAACTGCATATTTATTTTTTTTTTCATTCGATAACTTGTCAAAAAAAGTCAAGACATCAGCAATGAACAAGTAAAGTTTAGACACAAAGAAATTTAGCCTAGAGTGTTTTCTGGCTTTTTATGTGTTGACCAGAACCAAAGACCAGTGATGACCAAGGCCACAACTTTGATAGACAGAACAGGGTTTGAGTGAGTTAACAAAAGCACTCTTGCGCTACTGTATAAATACCATTTGCTTTTCTTACATGCATCAGAAGAGATTTGTACATTTTTTTCCCAGAACAAATTTTATTGGCTTAAAGAAATAGGATAGGAAGATCCAAGTCCAAAAAGCTTTCTGGGCCCTTCTGATGGTGCTCACAACTTCCCCAAAGTTACATGAATCTTCAGCCAAGGATCATTTGTCATCATGCCTTAAGACACAGAGGAGTCTTATTTCTACCTCCTCAGTAAGTTCTCATAAACCCAAGGAAGCCAGATGGACATCCAGTAAGCATGCTCCCTGATGAAAAAGACTTGATGAAAGAATTTTTCTTTGCTTTTTGCATTATTATTTGTAAACTTTGATTCCATAAAGTTGCCAGACCACTGCAATCAATGCAGTTACCCATCTGAAAGTTGCAAGTATGGTGGTGGTTGAGGAAAGAGAATTCTGAATACGTGCACACAGGTACGCTCCTCACTTCTTCCTTCTCCACTCCCAGCTCCAGTCTTGTCCCTCACCCCCTCCTCTCCTGTGAATTGAGGCCCAGAAAGGCACACATTGGGGCACCTGGGTGGCTCAGTGGGTTAAAGCCTCTGCCTTCAGCTCAGGTCATGATCCCAGGGTCCTGGGATGCAGCCCACATCGGGCACTCTGCTCAGCAGGGAACCTGCTCCCTCTTCTCTCTCTGCCTGCCTCTCTGTCTACTTGTGATCTCTGTCTGTCAAATAAATAAATACAATCTTCAAAGAAAAGAAAAGAAAAGAAAAGCACACATTTTCAGCCACTCTCTCATGCTTCCTTTTCCATGGCAGGTCCAGTGCTCTAATTAGAAAGCCCATTTTCCTTC
This sequence comes from Meles meles, assembly GCF_922984935.1. Lineage (NCBI taxonomy): Eukaryota > Metazoa > Chordata > Mammalia > Carnivora > Mustelidae > Meles > Meles meles. Next base: position 101,472,019 of record NC_060068.1, read on the forward strand.
TTAATCTCTTTCCCTCTCCTGCTCCTGACATTAATGCTGTGAAGCATTCTGTGAAGATCGTGAGCTGGCTGAGTGATCACATTCAGAGTATGCCCTAGCAATAATGCCCACTCTCACCATCTCTGTGTTTACTAGGGATATTCTATTCCAGCCTACGTCCCTCTCCCCCAAAAACCTAGAGCTGAACAATTTTTCTATTTTTCTCCTTCCACTCCAGCATCTCCATAGGATGCATTTGCCACAATGTCCCCTACAGGGTGTGTGTGTGTGTGTGTGTGTATGTGTGTGTGTGTGTGTGTGTGTGTGTGTTTACATGGGGGTGCCAGACCTTGAATCTATCACTATGGACGGCAGGGCAAATTGCAGGTAGTTAAGAGATTTGGTTCACATACTGGCCTGAAAACGAGTTGCCTTTCTTGTACTTCAGCTTTTCTTCTGTGAGCATAGAAAGTGTAATAGACCTCATGGAATCCAAATGGAACAAAGAAAAAATACTGCTATTTACTCTCTGCTCTTTTTATGAGTAGCCACTTGGAGAGCTTTGCCTAGAATGCCATTTAGCTTTCACATTAGTCATTAATTACTACTTTATGCTGAAGATGAGAACTCTGAGTCTCAGGGCCACAGAGCTGGTAAGTGGCAGAGGTAAACCCTAAGGCCACGTCTGTCTGAATTCAGACTCATGTTCTAGAAACATACTTCAGTATAGGAGCTGGTAAACTTATTCTGTAAGTGGCTCAGTAAATATTTTAAGCTTTTAGGCCACATAAGGTTTTTCTTCCATTCTCTTCTTCTTTTTTTCCCTTAAACAACTCTTTATTGTTTATTTATTTTAATTTGATAGACAGAGATCACGAGTAGGCAGAGAGAAAGAGGGGAAGCAAGCTCCCCGCTGAGCAGAGAGCCACTGAGCCATCCAGGCGCCCCTAAAGAACTCTTTAAAAATGTAAAATCCATTCTTAGTTCAGAGGCCATACAAAAACCAGCCAAAGGGGGTGCATGGGTGGCTCAGTGGATTGGGCCGCTGCCTTCGGCTCGGGTCATGGTCTCAGGGTCCTGGGATCGAGCCCCACATCGGGCTCTCTGCTCCGCGGGGAGCCTGCTTCCTCCTCTCTCTCTGCCTGCCTCTCTGCCTACTTGGGATCTCTCTCTCTCTGTCAAATAAATAAATAAAATCTTTAAAAAAAAAAAAAAAAAACAGCCAAAGCCTGGATTTGTTCTGCAGACCATAGTCAGAGTTTCAACTTGGTCCTTTTTGTGGATGTGAAACCAGTATGAAATTTTCCATATTAATGTATTCTTGCCACCAAGTCACCAAATTTTCAGTACTGCCTTTATGAAATCCAGTTTCTGACTGGATGCTGTGTCCATCTAAGAAAAACCATGAGGAACTCAGAGGAAGTTGTACATTCCCTGGGTTGGTTACTCTAGTGGACACTGCTGTGCTCTACCTCCCAGCTTCCATGATCCTTTCTGCTCTACTGTACCCTAATACTCTTTTGGGAAACATTTCCTACAGGGTGGTCTTAATTGTTTCATTATTCAAGATGTCATTCTTGACCACTTGGACTTTACTTTCTAGGACTTCAAATCTTACATATGCTTCTACTACTTAATATTTGTTCATGTGCAATGGCCTCAATCTAAGCCCTATGGGGTCCCCCCCCAACAACTCCATTAACTAGATGCTATTATCATCCCAATCTCACAAATGAAACAAACATTCCAAGGAGCCAATAGTTAGGAGAAGACATGGAATTTAAATTCAGACCTGTCTGGTGTGAGAGCACTCTCCAGCACTAAGCTCTACCATTTCCTGACACGCATGAACCCGAGAACACAAACACTGATTAGAGGTGATCCACACCAGCAGCAGTTTCCTGATGAAATGGTTTATTCCTTCCTACTACCTTGATCCACAGGGATACCAGGTTTGTTTGTTTGGTTTTTGTTTGTTTGTTTTTTAGTGTAATAGTATTTATTGTTTTTGCACAACACCCAGTGCTCCATGCAATATGAACCCTCCCTATTACCAGGGTTTTAATTTTTCTTCAGATAGCCTTCATTTGCATGACTGCACAGTAACCTTCTAATAAGTTGGTTTTTTAATAAGCTATCTGAAGTCACTCTTTGTTTCTTGCTATCAATAAATCTGCACATTGTTTCTTCATATTCTCCAAATGCATTCAAATTTTCCAAGAGGATATTGCTCTGATGATCTGATCACATTTGTTTGTTGGTTTTTAATCTATTTTAAAGGCTACTTCAGACTGTGCTGATGTCTTCCCATGGGCTCTATAACAGAGAGAGCCATGACATTTCTGGTATGCAAAGTCCTGCTAGTCAGGGAAGGGTCAGAGCTCTGCTACACAGTGCAGGAGTTGATACTTTAGTTCTCTCTATGATTCCCTCTCTGGGTCAAAGAGATTGTTTGATTTTCCTAATTTCAAAACTGTAAGTTTGTTTCAGCCTTGACCTCCTTATAAAGTCCCAGCAGAAGCCCACATCTCATCGTTTGTGGGCTGCTATCAGCCTACTCTGACATTCCCACTGGAATATTACAGTTCAAGTGGCCAACCTAAGAAATGCAAATTTATTTTACCTTCAATGAAGGGATGTTGTTTTCTCTGTCTCAATATTTACAACTATAAAAAGTGATTTGTTATAAATTTGTTAAGGGAACTGTAGTGAACATCAAGTCCTCTTATATATATATATATATTTTTTAAGATTTTTATTTTTATTTATTTGTCAGAGAGAGAGAGAGAGAGAGAGAAAGTGAGTGAGCACAGGCAGAGTGGAAGGCAGAGACAGAGGGAGAAGCAGGCTCCCTGCCAAGCAAGGAGCCCGATGCGGGACTCAATCCCAGGACGCTGGGATCATGACCTGAACTGAAGGCAGCCCCTTAACCAACTGAGCCACCCAGGCATCCCCTCATATAATTTTAATGGTCTTTGTCTACCTACCTTTTAGGTCTCACTCCTCCTCCATTCCGTGTGCTACTGATAAGAGTGTCAATCTAGGGTCCTATTTCCCAGCCACAGGGACAGAGTTCCAATCTGGATGGATCAATTATAGCACCCAATCCAGAACAGTTAGCAAAAAATAAAATGTGCTGCAAGCAGGACCAACCAGTGCTACTTTTAAAATAAATGATATATTCACTAAGAAGAAGAAGGATTTGGGGATTATGACATTTAAGAAGAAAAGTTGTTAAAAAATATTTTGTTTATTTACTTGGGAAAGCATGAGAGAGAGATAAAGAGAGTGTGTGAGCACAACTGGGAATGGCAGAAGGAGAGAGAGAAGCTGGCTCCCTGTTGAGCAGGGAGCCTGATTCAGGGCTCAATTCCAGGACCCTGGGATCATGTCCTGAGCTGAAGGCTGATGCTTAACTGACTGAGCCACCCAGCTGCCCCAAGAAAATAAATCCTGAACAGCTTCCACGGTCTATGTAATGTTGAGGAGAGATCTAAAGAACAAAATAACCAGAAATGAATCCACAACTATATGGCCAACTAATCTTCGACAAAGCAAGTAAGATTATCCAATGGGAAAAAGACAGTCTCTTCAACAATGGTGCTGGGAAAACTGGACACCAACATTCAAAAGAATGAAACTGGACCACTTTCATACACCATACAAAGTGGGTAAAAGACCAAAATGTGAGACTGGAATGTAACTTCTTACTAGATATGTCTCCTGAGGCAAAGGAAATAAAAGCCAAAATAAAGTATTGGGACGTCCTCAGAATAAAAAGCTTCTGTACAGTGAAGGAAGCAATCAACCAAGCTAAAAGGCAACCTGGGAATGGGAGAAGATATTTGTATCTGATAAAGGGTTACTATCAAAAATCCACGAAGAACTTGCCAACTCAATACTCCAAAAACAAATAATTGAGTTAAAATATCACCAGAAGATATGAATAGACTTTTCTCCCAAAGAAGATATACAGACGGCCAACTGACACATGAAATGATACTCAATATCACTGATCATCAGGAAAATACAAATCAAAACTATAGTGAGATATCACCACATGCTAGTCAGAATGGTGAAAATGGGCAATACAGGAAACAATAGATGTTGGTGAGGAAACAAACGGGAACCCTCTTACACTGTTGGTGGGAATGCAAACTGGTAGAGCCACTTTGGAAGACAGTATGAAGGTTCCTCAAAAAGTTAAGTAGAATTATCCCATGATCCAGCAATTGCGCTACTAGGTATTCACCCAAAGGGCACAAAAATATTGATTAAAAGGAATATATGCACCTCAATGTTTATAATAGCATTAACAACAACAGCCAAACTATGCAAAGAGTCTAAATGTCCATCAGCTGATGAATGGAAAAAAAAAAGATGCAGTATGTGTGTGTGTGTATATACACATACACATATATACACACATATGTAATAGAGTAGTATTCAGCCATAAAAAAGAATGAAATCTTGCCATTTGCAACAATGTGATGAAGCTAGAGAGTATTATGTCCACCAAAATAAGTCAGTCAGAGAAAGCCATCCACCATATGATTTCATTCATATGTGGAATTTAAGAAACAAAACATAGGGGGGAAAAGAGGCAAATTAGGAAACTTATTCTTAATGATAAAGAACAAACTGAGGGATGATGGAGGGAGGTGGGTGGCGGATAGGCTAGATGGGTGATGGGTATTAAGGAAGGCACTTGTGATGAGCATTGGGGTTTATACTTAAGTGATGAATCACTGAATTCTACTCCTGAAACTAGTATTATACTGTATGGTAACTAACTGAAACTTGAATATAAATTTGAAGAAAAAAAATACAATAGAATAACCTAAAAAGGGAGCAGAGAGACACTGAACAGGAGACTAATGGCATCAATTTAATCTCCACATCCTACATTGCCTGAAGCAGAACGGCCACCTTGATTTCCTTGTTAAATGTCCATTTTCACTCACCTATGTGTCTTTACCTCTTTTTGCATAGAGGTAAGAGTTGGGCTTTTGTGTGTGTACCTGAAAAAGTCTTGGCTAATCTTTTTGAGTGGATTTTCAAACATATTGTTTTGTTTTTCCTTACACTATGAACAGTTTATAATCTCTGTCTCTCTCTCTCTTTCTACATACACACACGTTCTTTCTTTGATACCCTAAACATCCGAACGAAATTTTAAAATCTCATTCAGATGTTTCAAATACCTGTTTGTTGTCAGGTAGTCCAAACACTTCTCCTTAATGATTAAAACTGATGTCTTTTGGAGTCTTATCATGAAAGCCTTCACTATTTTCTCTTACCCAGCTGGCCCATCTCTTTACCACCTTCTTGCTTCCATTTAGACTTTTGAGATTGTCTTCTTCCATGAGGATCATCAGCTTTTCCAAGAATTAAATGGGGCCATCCAGTATTTTAGTTAATTTTGCATTAATCCTCTTGTAAGGCTTATTAACTTCCTGTGATTCCATAGTAGACCGTTCCTAGATGCTGTCAGTGCAGTACCTGATTTGGTTTTCAACGTGCCTACTTCGCAGGGGGTAAGCACACTAATGTCACCACTCGTGCCACAGAAGGAATGGGTATTGTGAAGGACAGGTGGTCTGTCCCGATTTACACAGTTATCAAGATCCACAGTCTAGATTCAAATCCAAATATTCCGACTCTAAATCCAACGATATCGTGACTCAAAGCGCTCATTGTTTCATCTAATCCAGGTATAGGTGTTCTGGTTATATTTTACCAGAATACTAGTTTCTGTTTCATTAAAAAGTTTGAAATTAACTGCATAATTGCCTACATTTTATCTTTACCAAACTTGAGCATGTCTTATGATGATTTCCTAAAGACCACGACCATGAGAGACACATTTCTTGTTTGAGACTGAACATAGAAAAAAAACTAAGTTTAGATATTAATTTTTGGGAGTCAGAAGAAGAGAGAAATCTTGTCTCCTTTCTAGCACATGGAGATCGGTACAGATCTTCCTTATTTATCTTCTATCATGACAGTTTAATTCTTCCCTGTATAACCCTGGTCAGTTGGGTTATTCATGCTGCTCTTTGTATTAGAAGCCACTTTGATTCACAGTCATGTCTCTACACTACAGCTGTTGTTAAAAAATATATGAATTAGCTCTGTAACTAAAAATACATTCCTTCTCTGACTGGTTAAATCTGTCAAACTCCAGCTCTGTGAGCAGCCTTGATCTAACTTTATCTTTTATTATTTATTAATATCTGTGTTCTGTGATCTCAAGTCACCCCCACTGCCCATGTGTCTGTGCAATACAGTTGAGCTCTGGGCCAGAGCTGAACTCCCCAGGTAGTCTGTGGCCTGCCAGTAGCTTCAAAGCCTCTTGCCTCTCAGTGCAAAGGAGGAAAATCTATCACAGGCTACATTCTTTTTAGGTGAACAGGATATAAAAATCTTCCTGCCATTTGTCATTTCTAGCCTTCTCCATGTTACACATTAAATAAATCTGTTTTAATGTCTCAAAACTTGTGACCTCCGGTCATCTGTTGTAGAACGACATGGTTTTGGGGGAGTTTAGTTGGCCTTATGTCAGGAAGAGGTCATATTAATCTCAGTGGGGAATGTCACCAACCTGACCCCTTTTCAAAAGACTCAGAATTGATGATTGATTATATGTAGTAAATTGCTATACATTTATTGTCTAAGGGTATTTGTCATTAGGTCATAAAATCTTGACTTCTTCCTTTCAAATTATTTTACACTGGTATTTGAATTTGAATTTTGAATATAAGATTCTTGCTTTATGTCTCTTTCTACATTTTAGGGTAAGGGAAATATAAGTAGGTTATAAGCATCTCATGTTTATTTTTTTTAAGATTTATTTATTTATTTGACAGAGAGAGACACAGCCAGAGAGGGATCACAAGCAGGGGCAGTGGGAGAGGGAGAAGCAGGCTCCCTGCTCAGCAGGAAGCCTGATGTGGGCTTGATCCCAGGACCCTGAAATCCTGACCTGAGCTAAAGGCAGAGTCTTAACCCACTGAGTCACCCAGGCACCCCAAAGCATCTCATTTTAAATCATATGATGAAATGGCAAGATTTCTAATCTTCCTACCATTATCATAGCAAAACACTATTATATTTTTTATTACATAATGAGAAAAATTTAAGAATGTATACAAAAGCCATCCTATATATTTTGCCAATCCAACATTAATTAAGTTTTCTTAAACTAAGAGCACTCACATTCCTCACATTAGGTTTGAGAACTACCACTTCTCCATTCTGGGTCCATGTGGTTCATTCAGGTTGACTCTATCTCCTACTTCTAGAAGAAGAAAAGAACCTAGGTGTGGCCTATCTGTACAGTGTACCTACCGCAGCCTCCGTGACTATGTCCAGGAAATGCATTTGATCAAGGTAGGCCAATGTCATCCCAGGACTTCTAATGGAAATTTAAATGAAGCTCACTTCCACTGAGGTTACTTAACAGGTTGAATGCAAAACTGGAGAAGATGCTACACATTTTACCATCCCAAAGGGATAGACAGCCTGATCCTGAGACAAATGAAACAAAGCAAAACTGAGATTAAGAAATGGCAGTGATTGGTATCCCTTGATCAAGCCTTTCTAAAAGACTTGAACTTTTCAATTATATAAACCAATAAATCTTCCCCCCTTTTCCCTATCCCTCTCCTCATCTCTTCCTGCCTCCCTTCTTTCCCCCACCTTAACTCAATTTCAATTGGGTTTCTGTCCCATGCAATTGAAAAATCTCTCAACTAACTTAATACTTGAATAGAATTTTGACAGAAGTAGTCACTATAGTAATTCAGCAACATTTTAAATAATCTTATGGTGATACATGGTGGAAAAATATTTTTGAGAAGAAGTTAATAATAATGGTGAAAGCTGATTTGTGAAACAAAGCAGCCTTTTGATGTAACTGAGAATTTTAAGAATATACAAAGCAATAGGTTTTAAAATATAAAGGTTTTAATCAAGTAAAATTTTTTTCACAGATGAACTGGCAGATAGGAATTATTCACAAAATAGTTTCAGCATCTCACCATTATCAAATCAGTTTGTGTTACAGATCCAGACTGAATTGTAGAAATTTCGTGGACTTTAACATTCAGACACACAGACAGGTAAGTCTGGTTGTATGCTGCATGCCTATATCAACAATCCTACTGCAGTGTTTGTGGAATATATAAATTTTTTTGTAGCACTATTTCAAGGGCCATGGAATAATTTGTACTAATAATAGTTGTCATTTATTGCATACTTTCTGTGTGTCAGAAACAATGCTTTACATACATCACCTCAATTTCTATGAAATAACCATCAAAAGTAGATATTATTATCCCACTTTTATAGATAAAGGAATTAACATCCCAAAGAGTCAGCCTCTTGACCAAAGACATATTGAAAACAAAAGACAGGTCTCTGAGGGATGTGCCCAGGTTTGAAATACATTTTAACTTCTACCTTCATGGGATCAGAAATGTTATAATTTTATTTTTGCTAAATATTGTGAAGAATGTCTACCATATGATAGACAGTCTATGAGGCAAGAATGCAGAGTCAAACAAAGCAGTATTTCCATGTTCAGGATATTCACAGTCAAGGAACTCTCTTTGAGAACAAAAACAAGAAGATAAGCTACTTGCTATTGCAATGTATTTACTGCAGGGCCCCACAATTCTATACAGAATCTGAAAAATCCTAAAGCAGGATAAAATGAGCAGAATAGGTGCGCTGACTTGTACCTGGTGTTCTAAGAACAAGATGCCACTATACATCTGTTAGAATAATGAACATCCAAAACACTAACAACACTAAATGCTGGCAAAGATGTGGCACAGGGACACCCTTCAGTGTTAGCTGCAATGTGAAATGGCACAGTACTTTGGAAGGAAACTTGATGGTTTCTTCTAAAATTGAACATACACTTTCCATACCACTCAGCAATCATATCCCCTGGTGTTTGAATGCGTGCATCAACCCAAAAACTGCCTAGGGAAGTTTATCGCACCTCTATTCATAATGGCCAAAACTTAGAATTCAGCCAACTTAGTAGATTAATGGATAACTGTGGTATATCCGGATAATGGAGCATCATTCGGTATTAAAAAGAAATGAGCTATTAAGCCATGAAAAGACATGGAGAAAATGCCAATGTATATCAATAAGCAAAAGGAGGCAATCTGAAAAGAGAACATAGAGTATGATTCCAACTGCATGACATTGTGGACAAGACAAAACTATGTAGACAGTGGAAATTTCCATGGTTGCCAAGGGTTAGGGGAGGAAGAGTTAAATACAGCAGAAAGAATGTTTTAGGACAGTGAAAGTGCTCTACACAGTGCTATAATGGTGGATATATACCATTATACATTTGTCAAAACTATCAAATAGAAAATGAATCTTAATGTAAACTACAGACTTTGGGTGATACTAATGTGTAATGTGGTAATAATAACGTGTCAGTGTAGGTTCATCAACTGTAACAAACGTATCACTCTACTGAAGGAGGTTAATAATGGAAATGGGGGAGGCTGTGCACATGTTGGGGAAGGGAGTATATATAAAATCTCTGTACACAGCAGGGATGTCCATTCTCACCACTGTTTTTCAACATAGTACTGGAAGTCCCAGCCTCAGCAATAAGATGGCAAAAATGAACTAAAATGTATCCAGATTAGCCCAGAAGAAGTCAAACTTTCACTCTCTGTAGATGACATGATACTCTATATAGAAAACCCAAAAGACTCCAGCAGAAAATTGCTAGAACTAATACAGGAATTCAGCAACGTGGCAGGACACAAAACCAATGCACAGAAGTCAGGTGAATTTCTGTACACTAGCAATGAGGAAGAAGAAAGAGAAATCAAGCAACTGATCCCATTTACAGCTGCACCAAAAGACACTTAGGAATAAACCTAACCAAAGAGGTAAAGGATATATACTCTAAAACTATAGAACACTTATCAAAAAAATTGAGGAAGACACAAAAACATGGAAAAACATTCCATGCTCATGGATTCTAAGAACAAATATTGTTAAAATGTCAATGCTACACAAAGCAATCTATACATTCATTGTAATCCCTATCAAAATTCTATCAACATTTTTCACAGCACTGGAACAAATAATCCTAAAAAGTTTGTTTGGAACAAGACACACCGAATATCCAAAGGAAGGTTGGAAAGAAAGTCAAAGCTGGAGGCATCACAATTCCAGATTTTAAGCTGTGTCATAAAGCTGTAATCATCAAGACAGTATGGTACTGACACAAAAACAGACATCTAGATCAATGGAACAGAATAGAGAACCCAGAAATGGACCCTAAATTCTATGGTCAACTAATCTACAAAGCAGGAAAGAATGTCCAATGGAAAAAAGACAGTCTCTTCAACAAATGGTGTTGGGAAAATTGGGCAGCCACATGCAGAAAAATGAAACTGGATCACTTATACCATACACAAAAATAAACTCCAGATGGATGACAGAGATACATGTGAGACAAGAATCCACTGAAATCTTAGAGGAGAAGACAAGAACCAATCTCTTTAACCTCAGGTACAGCAACTTCTTGCTATACAGTTCTCCAAAGGCAAGAGAAACTAAAGCAAAAATGAACTATTGGGACTTCATCAAGATAAAAAGCTTTTTCACAGTACAGCAAATAGTCAAAAAAACTAAAACGCAATCTACATAATGGGAGAAGATATTTGCAGATGTCTTACCAAATAAACGGTTAGTATCCAAGATCTATAAATAACTAATCAAACTCAACACTGAAATAACAACAACAACAACAACAAAATTCCAGTCAAGAAATGGGAAGAAGACATGAGCAGACATTTCTCCAAAGAAGACATCCAAATGGCCAACAAACTCATGAAAAAATGCTCAACATCACTTGGCATCAGGGAAATCCAAATCAAAGCCACAATGAGTTACCACCTTGTGCCAGTCAGAATGGCTAAGATTAACGGCTAGAATTAAAGGAAACAACAGATGAGGGGGGAAGATTCAGTGATTCTCACACTGTTGATGGAAATACAAACTGGTGCAGCCATTCTGGAGAACAGTATGGAGGTTCCTCAAAAAGACCCAGCAATTGCACTACTGGGTATTTACCCAAAGGATTAAGAAAAATACAGATTCAAAGGCGTACAGGCATCCTCACGTTTGTAGCAGCATTATCAACAATGCCAAACTGCGGAAAGAGCCCAAATGGTCATCCACTAATGAATGGATAAAGAGGATATGATATACAGATATAGACACAGATGCAGATACAAATACAGATATAGATAATGGACTATTACTCAGCAATCAAAAGGAATGGAATCTTGCCATTTGCAACGACATGGATGGAACTAGAGGATATTATGCTAAGCGAAATAAGATAATCAGAGAAAGACAAATACTATATGGTTTCACTCATATGTAGAATTTAAGAAACAAGTCAGATGAACGTAGGGGAAAGGAAGGAAAAATACAATAAGAGGAAAACAGAAAGGGAGGCAAACCATAAGAGACTCTTAACTATATGGAACAAACTGAGGGAAGTTGGTGGAACGATGGGATAACTGTGTGATGGGCATTAAGAAGGGCACTTGAAGTAATGGGCACTGGGTGTTATATGCAAGAGATGAATCACTGAATTCTGCCTCTAATAATATAGTAAATATTAAGGGTGCCTGCGTGACTCAGTAGGTTAAGCCTCTGCCTTCCACTCAGGTCATGATCTCAGGGTCCTGGGATCAAGCCCCGAATCGGGCTCTTTGCTCAGCAGGGAGCCTGCTTCCCCCCCCCTCTCTGCCTGCCTTTCTGCCTACTTGTAATCTCTGTCAAATAAAAAAAAATAAAAATAAATAGATAAATAGTAAATATTAACTAAATTGAATTTTAAATAAAAAATTTTAATATAAAACAGGGGGTGTCAAGATGGCGGGGAAGTAGGAGGAGGCACTGTTTCAACCTGTACCCTAAAGTGAGCTGATTACCTACCAAAGAACTCCGACCACCCATGAAATCAGCCTGAGATCAGAATTATACACGTCTGGATCTCTATAGGAGCAGAAAACGCCAGTGGCAGGTAAAGCAGACTGGGAGCATCGGACTGATATCGGAAGATAAACAAAAGGGGAGGGAGCCACCAGAGGTGACTAATTGGAAAGTAATACCCCAATACGATAGTGCCCTGCGTCTGGGGACCAGCATTAATTTGGAGTCTGGTTGAAAGCACTCAAAAAACAAAGAGCAAAGGATCGCAGGGGGTAATAATGGGAACCTGGACGGTTAAGGTCAGGGACCTAAGTCCCTGGACCCAGGACAGCCTCCCCTGGCGCTGAGCCAGAGAGAGTGCGGCGGAGAAATCAGGTCTCCGTCCCTGAGCTGCCAGTGCGCCTGAACGCCAGTGCACCCGAGAATGAGTGGGGTCTGGCTCCGTGAGGGGCTGGGAGCCTGGCCAGACAGCAATCCTGAAACGCGTGCGTCCCACACCCTCCCTTGGGATAGGTGCTCATAGGCGCTAGCCTGGAGCTCTGGCATCCAGAAAAACCAGACATTCCCAGCCTGGGACAGCGGGAAAATCTCAGTGTGCGATCTCTGCTCGGAACCTCTCTGGCGGTCTGGAGCTGCCTAGACAGCCACCGCTGCCCTGGTTTTGGGTACAACGAGGAGCTCCTGCATCCCCAGGGACAGTGACTCAGAACCGACTCTGCCAGCAGCTTTTGCAAAACATTCTGAGGCTTCTCTCTGAGAGGGAGGTCGGGGTGCAGTTTGCTCTCCTCTAAACCTCCAAAAACCATCAAAAGCTGTCAAGGCGAGAGAAAGCAGATGAAAGAACATAAAAACCCCCAGAGAACAAAAGGCTGAAAAAAACAGTTTCCTCAGAGCTCACCCCCTTCAGGGGAGCTGGAGGACCTAACTCAGGGAACATCATTGTCTGAAAACCCACGTGGCAGGCCCCTCCCCCAGAAAACCAACCAGGAAGGAAGAAAAAAAAAAAAAGACTACAAGAGAACAACCACCACTACTTCATAAATACAATTTTTATTTTTAACTCTTTACCAATATTCTGGTTCTTTTTTTTTATACATACAGATAATTTTTTAAAATATTTACCACCACACTGAGATGTCCAGTACATCAAATTCTTTAATAACCTTCTAACCTGAACTTTTTGATACATACACCCATGTTTTTCTTTTGCTTTTCTATTTTTTTAATTCTTTTTAAATTTTAACTTAGTTTAGTCTAGTTTATTCTTGTTTAATTTTTATTTTCTACTATACATATAGAGTTAAACTTCAAGGTAATCCCCTTTTCCCAACCAATGCTACCCCTATAGGCAAACCAGTTTCTAATCCCCCTGTAACTTAGGAAAGTTGAGTCCCTTAACAAAAACATCAAGATACCTGCAGGAAGAATCAAAATAACCTTCCTCACCCACACTGAGAATTTATAACCACTCTCCCAATTTTTCCTTCTGTCAGTGTTTCTGTGAATTTGTGTTTGTCCTGATAATACATAAATCTTATACTTGGGGTTCTTTCTGATGAGGTTCTTGCCTTTTTTTTGCTTATATATATACTTTTTTCTCTTGTCATATACTTTTATCAGTCTTTTTGTTTGTCTGTTTTTGTTTGTATACTTCACAAATCTTACCTTGTGGCCCATTTGGGCTGAGCCTTCTCTTTTATCTTCACTTTTTTTCCTATCTCTCTCTCTCTCTCTCTCTCTTTTTTCCTTTTTTCTTTTCCCCTTTTTTTTCTTTCTTCTTCTCTATTTCTTTTTCTTTCTTTTTTCTCTCATTTGGGTGGGGAACCCTGATTGCACAGAAGCATTCCAGGGTGCACCTTGACTGCACCACAATCGATACATCCAGCTGCATCTGTTCAGTCATCTCTTACCAAAATGACTAGGAGGAGGAATACCGAACAGAAGAAAAATACAGAGGATGGGCCTTCTGCAACAGAGCTAATGGCTATCGACATAGACAATATGTCAGAAAAGGAATTCAGACTAACAACTATCCAGGCAATAGCTAGGTTGCAGAAAGCCATGGATGACCAAACAGAATTGATTAGGGTAGAACTGAAAGCCACCAGGGATGTTGTTCAAAATGCTCTCAATGAGTTCCAATCTAATCTAAATTCTCTAAAAGCTAGGGTAACTGAGACAGAAGATAGAATTAGTGATCTGGAGGACAAACAGATAGAGAGAAAGGATCTGGAGGAAGCCTGGAACAAACAGCTCAGAAGCCACAAAAACAGAATCAGGGAAATAAACAATGCCATGAAACGTTCCAACTTCAGAATTATTGGAATCCCTGAAGGGGAGGAAAAAGAAAGAAGTCTAGAAGATATAGTGGAAGAAGTTGTCTATGAAAATTTTCCCAATCTCACGAATGGAAACAACGTTCATGTACAAGAGGCAGAGAGATTTCCTCCCAAGATTTTAAATTCTCGAAAGTCCTCACAACACCTTATAGTTAGAATGAGGAATTATGTTTCAAGAGAGACCCTCTTAAAAGCAGCTAGGACAAAGAAGCTCCTTACATAGAGAGAAAAGCCCATAACATCAGACGTTTCCACAGACCTGGCAAGCCAGGAAGGGCTAGCAGAATATATTCAGAGTACTAAATGAGAAGAACATGCAACCAAGAATACTCTATCCAGCAAGACTGACATTTAAAATGGATGGAGAGATAAAGAGTTTCCAAGACCGGCAAGGCTTAAAAGACTATGCAACCACCAAGCCGACACTGCAGAAAATATTAAGGGGGGTCCTATAAAAGAAAAAAAATCCTAAGAATATCACTGAACAGAAATATAGGAACAATCTACAGACAGAAAGACTTCAAAGGCAACACGATGTCAATAAAAACCTATCTCTCAATAATCACTCTCAATGTGAATGGCCTAAATGCGCCCATAAAACGACACAGGGTTGCAGATTGGATAAATGACAGGACCCATCCATATGTTGTCTACGAGAGACCCATTTTGAACCTAAGGATACACCCAGACTGAAAGTGAAGGGATGGAGAAGCATCTTTCATGCCAATGGGCCTCAAAAGAAGGCCGGGGTAGCGATTCTCATATCAGATAAATTAGACTTTAAACTGAAGACTGTAGTCAGAGATACAGAAGGACACTACATAATTCTTAAAGGGACTATCCACCAAGATGATCTAACAATTGTGAATATCTATGCCCCCAATATGGGAGCACCCAATTACATAAGAAAACTATTAGTCAAGATAAAGAGTCATATTGATATGAATACAATAATAGTAGGAGATCTTAATACACCTCTCTCAGAAATAGACAGATCATCGAAGCAGAAAATTAATAAAGAAATAAGAGCATTGAATGAAACATTGGACCAGATGGACCTCATAGACATATACAGAACATTCCACTCTAAAACAACAGAATACTCATTCTTCTCAAGTGCACATGGAACCTTCTCCAGAATAGACCACATACTGGGTCACAAAGCAGGACTCAACCGATACCAAAAGACTGACATTATTCCCTGCATATTCTCAGATCACAATGCTTTGAAACTGGAACTCAATCACAAGGAAAAGTTCAGAAGGAACTCAAACACCTGGAAGCTAAAGACCACCTTGCTTCAGAATGCTTGGATCAACCAGGAGATCAAAGATGAACTTAAACAATTCATGGAAACCAATGAGAATGAAGACACTTCAGTCCAAAACCTATGGGATACAGCAAAGGCGGTTCTAAGGGGGAAATACATAGCCATCCAAGCCTCCCTCAAAAAAATTGAAAAATCCAGAATGCACCAGCTGTCTCTACACCTTAAAGAACTGGAGAATCAACAACAAATCAAACCAACTCCACATGCAAGAAGGGAAATAATCAAGATTAGAGCAGAGATCAATGAGGTAGAAACGAGAGATACAGTAGAACGTATCAATGAAACTAGAAGCTGGTTTTTTGAAAGAATCAATAAGATCGATAAACCATTGGCCACACTAATCCAAAAGAAAAGAGAGAAAGCCCAAATTAATAAAATTATGAATGAAAAGGGAGAGATCACAACTAACACCAAGGAAATAGAAACAATCATCAGAAATTATTACCAACAGTTATATGCCAATAAGCTAAGCAACCTAGATGAAATGGATGCATTCCTGGAAAGCTACAAACTCCCAAAATTGAACCAGGAAGAAATTGACAACCTGAATAGACCGATATCTAGTAACAAGATTGAAGCAGTGATCAAAAACCTCCCAAAAAACAAGAGCCCAGGACCTGACGGATTCCCGGGGGAATTCTACCAAACTTTCAAAGAAGAAATAACACCAATTCTCCTGAAGCTGTTCCAAAAAATCGAAGCAGAAGGAAAACTTCCAGACTCTTTTTATGAAGCCAGCATTACCCTGATCCCCAAACCAGGCAAAGACCCTACCAAAAAGGAGAATTTCAGACCAATATCACTGATGAATATGGATGCAAAGATTCTCAACAAGATCCTAGCAAACAGGATCCAGCAGCACATTCAAAAGATTATCCACCATGATCAGGTGGGATTCATCCCTGGGTTGCAAGGTCGGTTCAACATTCGCAAATCAATCAATGTGATAGGACAAATCAATAAGAGAAGAGAGAAGAACCACATGGTCCTCTCAATTGATGCAGAAAAAGCATTTGACAAAATCCACCATCCGTTCCTGATGAAAACGCTTCAAAGTATAGGGATAGAGGGAGCATTCCTGAACTTCATAAAATCTATTTATGAAAGACCCACAGCAAATATCATCCTCAATGGGAAAAAGCTTGCAGCCTTCCCGTTGAGATCAGGAACACGACAAGGATGCCCACTCTCACCACTCTTGTTCAACATAGTATTAGAAGTTCTAGCAATGGCAATCAGACAACAAAGAGAAATAAAAGGTATCCAAATTGGCAAGGAAGAAGTCAAACTCTCTCTCTTCGCAGATGACATGATTCTTTATATGGAAAACCCCAAAGACTCCACCACTACTAGAACTCATACAGCAATTCAGTAACGTGGCAGGATACAAAGTCAATGTACAGAAATCAGTGCTTTCTTATACACTAACAATGAAAATACAGAAAGGGAAATTAGAGAATCGATTCCATTTACTATAGCACCAAGAACCATAAGATACCTGGGAATAAACCTAACCAAAGAGGTAAAGGACCTGTACTCAAGGAACTACAGAACACTCATGAAAGAAGTTGAAGAAGACACAAAAAGATGGAAGACTGTTCCATGCTCTTGGATTAGAAGAATAAACATTGTTAAAATGTCTATACTGCCTAGAGCAATCTATACTTTTAATGCCATTCCGATCAAAATTCCACCGGTATTTTTCAAAGAGCTGGAGCAAATAATCCTAAAATTTGTATGGAATCAGAAGGAAATGTTGAAAAACAAAACAAAAACAAAGATGGCGGCATCACGTTACCCGATTTCAAGCTTTACTACAAAGCTGTGATCACCAAGACAGCGTGGTACTGGCATAAAAACAGACACATAGACCAGTGGAACAGAGTGGAGAGCCCAGATATGGACCATCAACTCTATGGTCAAATAATCTTCGACAAAACAGGAAAAAATATTCAATGGAAAAAAGACAGTCTCTTCAATAAAAGGTGCTGGGAAAACTGGACAGCGATATGTAGAAGAATGAAACTCGACCATTCTCTTACACTGTACACAAAGATAAACTCGAAATGGATAAAAGACCTCAACGTGAGACAGGAATCTATCAGAATCCTAGAGGAGAACATAGGCAGTAACCTCTTCGATATCAGCCACAGCAACTTCTTTCAAGATATGTCTCCAAAGGCCAAGGAAACAAAAGCAAAAATGAACTTTTGGGACTTCATCAAGATCAAAAGCTTCTGCACAGCAAAGGAAACAGTCAACAAAACAAAGACGCAACCCATGGAATGGGAGAAGATATTTGCAAATGACAGTACAGACAAAAGGTTGATATCCAGGATCTATAAAGAACTTCTCAAACTCAACACACACAAAACAGATAATCATATCAAAAAATGGGCAGAAGATATGAACAGGCACTTCTCCAACGAAGACATACAAATGGCTATCAGACACATGAAAAAATGTTCATCATCACTAGCCATCAGGGAGATTCAAATTAAAACCACATTGAGATACCACCTGACACCAGTTAGAATGGCCAAAATTAGCAAGACAGGAAACAACGTGTGTTGGAGAGGATGTGGAGAAAGGGGAACCCTCTCACACTGTTGGTGGGAATGCAAGTTAGTGCAGCCACTTTGGAGAACAGTGGAACAGAAGGAGATGCCCTTCAACGGATGAATGGATAAGGAAGATGTGGTCCATATACACCATGGAGTATTATGCCTCCATCAGAAAGGATGAATACCCAACTTTTGTAGCAACATGGACGGGACTGGAAGAGATTATGCTGAGCGAAATAAGTCAAGCAGAGAGAGTCAAGTATCATATGGTCTCACTTATTTGTGGAGCATAACAAAGAACATGGAGGACATGGGGAGATGGAGAGGAGAGGGAGTTGAGGGAAACTGGAAGGGGAGATGAACCATGAGAGACTATGGACTCTGAAAAACAACCAGAGGGTTTTGAAGGGGCGGGGGTGGGGGGAGGTTGAGGAACCAGGTGGTGGGTAATAGGGAGGGCACGTACTGCATGGAGCACTGGGTGTGATGCCAAAACAATGAACACTGTTATGCTGTAAATAAACAACAACAAAAAAAATTTTTAGTATAAAACAAAATAAAATCTCTGTACCTTCCACTCAATTTTGCTGCCAACCTAATTCTATGCTAGAAGAATCATTTGAAAAATAAGTAAAGTATAATGGAAGCAGTGTCATATAACATTTAAGGTATAGGCTTTGAAGTCAGACAGAACTTCAATCTCATATTCACCATCTACTGGAATTATGAGTCTGTGAAACTTGCTTATCACCTTTGGTTTTCAGTTTCTTTCTGTCTAAGTGGAGAAAACATGTACTAGCTCAGAGGCTGGTCTCAAGGTTTAAATCAGTTAACATATAGTAGTACGCCTCAATATTTCCCTGTTCAATCTTCATTTCCTCTTTCTCATGTTAAGAGTCTTCTGTTGCATAGGGAACATTCTTTGCCCAATGGCCAACTGTGGTTTTTTATGAAGGTGATTAATCCTTTAGCTATCATGAATGGACTCTGATCAAACCTGCAAATCAGTCATATCAACTGGGTCAAGATTAAATATATCATCCAAGATGGGGCAATAAATGCAATCCCAAGAGTTTTGCTGGAACTAATGGGAAAGAGGAGTTGTCTTTTTGTGGAGTTGCTAATTGGTGGTTAGCCTGAATGTGGTGGGATATAAGCCATAAGCTACGGGAAGCCCTTTATGATTATGTGGAAAGAGTTTGCCTGAAGCTAAACTCAAAAATGGGGGACAAAAGAGCCAAGAAATGGGAAAACTACAGGTTCTTAAAGACCTTACTTGAACTTCTGGGTCCAACCATATGTGGATGTGGGTATCTCTGGATTTCCTTGGCCTGTGAGTCAACTGAACATGATTTATCTCCTTAGCAATTGAAAAACTGTTGGTGAGTACTCTATGAAGCCCCCTACTATACCAAGAGTGTACTACCTTATGACATATCTTTATTTTCTGAAGTTTTAAGATCAACTATTTTTATATATTCTTATTAAATTACATAAATAAAATTACTATATTTATTCTACCTTATCAATTTACTATAGTTTTCTTGATAGCAGGAATTAATATCTCCATGTATCTTCCTAGCCATGTGGTACTCAGGTATCACATGATACCTGATTATAGATGATATTTGCTATTACGATTAACACATTTCCATTCCTGAATCAATAAGCTTCTGATTTTTGTCTTACCTCATGACAAAAATATTATGTCAGCCAGGATTTAAAATGACATCTAGTGAATCTAAAGAGAATATCTGCAAAATATTACTTAGTCACTACAATTATTTAGGAGTATGGAAAACAAATTAACAAATGCAACAATACTTATAGTTAAGGCTTAGCACTAAGAAATAGGATTCTCTTTACAGATCAATTTTTGTATTGGTTTTATAATTTAAATTTGTGTTATATGGCCATTCCCAGATACAAATCCATTTATATAAAGCCAGTATAAAATAGTGGGCCCAGTATAAAATAGTGAAGTCCAAATTCTTACAGAATATATAAGGACTATATTTAGTTACATTTCTGGGATGCATTCCCATCAACAGTGTAAGAAGTTTCCCCTTTCTCCACAGCCTCTCCAACATTTGTTGTTTCTTGCCTTGACAATTTTGGCCATTCTAACTGGTGTAAGGTGGTATCTCAATGTGGTTTTGATTTGAATTTCCCTGATGGCTAATGATGATGAACATTTTTTTCATGTGTCTGTTAGCCATTCATATGACTTTGGAGAAGTGTCTGTTCATGTCTTCTGCCTATTTTTTTACTTGATTTATTTTATTGGTTTACTTTGATTATCTGTTTTTTGGGTGCTGAATTTGAGAAGTTCTTGATAGGTCTTGGATACCAACCCTTTTTCTGTAATGTCATTTGCAAATGTCTTCTCTCACTCTGTAGGTTGCCTTTTGGTTTTGTTAATTGTTTCCTTTGCTGTGCAGAAGCTTTTTATCTTGATGAATTCCAAAAGTTCACTTTTGCTTTTGTTTCCCTTGCCTATGGAGGCGCATCCTGAAAGAAGTTGCTGTGGCCAATGTGGAAGAGATTGCTGCCTATGTTCTCCTCTAGGATTTTGATGGATTCCTGTCTCACATTGAGGTCTTCCATCCATTTAGAGTTCTTAATAAAATTAAGAACTACCATTATATGAAAAGTGAAAAAGTGAACTAGGAAATTTTTCATTTATACTATGCCCTTTGTTTTAAACCATTATCTACATAGTTGAAAATCAACATCAAGCATTTGGTGGCTTCCAATTTATTTAATAAATTTTAATGTATTCACATCCCTGGTAAGTGAAGATTTTATAAACACAATGTTAGTGATTTGAGTTGCGGGGCACTGTTGAAGAATCTGGGGACTCAAATTCCACAAAACATACTCTGGAAAGAATACTATTGGCCTAAATTCTCTTTTATGCCAATCTAGTAATTTGGAGGAATTTATGCCTGAAGCATGAATGGAAGGAGGAAAGGATTTTTGTCTCTACTGGGAAAAAGGACAGTAAGGAGGAGAAATGTGCTGTTCTAGTTTTCTCTTTTTCCTATAAAAAATTAAAAAGACAGAAAGCACATCTTTCCTCATGCAGATCCTTCAATTCACTTTTATTCATTTAGATAAATAATTACGAAGACAGTAATCACTAGGTTTGTGGATTTGTGGTCCTAAAGTTGCAATAAAGAGCATTAATATTCTCTGAGATGCTTTTTGTTTTCATCAAATGACAACCCAACACAATGAATAGTGATTCTCCTTTCAATTTTTTTTCCATTTTATTTATTTTTTCAGCGTAACAGTATTCATTCTTTTTGCACAACACCCAGTGCTCCATGCAAAACGTGCCCTCCCCATCACCCACCACCTGTTCCCCCAACCTCCCACCCCTGACCCTTCAAAACCCTCAGGTTGTTTTCAGAGCCCATAGTCTCTTATGGTTCGCCTCCCCTCCCCAATGTCCATAGCCCGCTCCCCCTCTCCCAATCCCACCTTCCCCCAGCAACCCCCAGTTTGTTTTGTGAGATTAAGAGTCATTTATGGTTTGTCTCCCTCCCAATCCCATCTTGTTTCATTTATTCTTCTCCTATCCCCCTACCCCCCCCATGTTGCTTCTCCATGTCCTCATATCAGGGAGATCATATGATAGTTGTCTTTCTCCGATTGACTTATTTCACTAAGCATGATACCCTCTAGTTCCATCCACGTCGTCGCAAATGGCAAGATTTCATTTCTTTTGATGGCTGCATAGTATTCCATTGTGTATATATACCACATCTTCTTGATCCATTCATCTGTTGATGGACATCTAGGTTCTTTCCATAGTTTGGCTATTGTAGACATTGCTGCTATAAACATTTGGGTACACGTGCCCCTTCGGATCACTATGTTTGTATCTTTAGGGTAAATACCCAGTAGTGCAATTGCTGGGTCATAGGGTAGTTCTATTTTCAACATTTTAAGGAACCTCGATGCTGTTTTCCAGAGTGGTTGCACCAGCTTGCATTCCCACCAACAGTGGAGGAGGGTTCCCCTTTCTCCACATCCTCTCCAGCATCTGTCATTTCCTGACTTGTTAATTTTAGCCATTCTGACTGGTGTGAGGTGATATCTCATTGTGGTTTTGATTTGTATTTCCCTGATGCTGAGTGACGTGGAGCACTTTTTCATGTGTCTGTTGGCCATCTGGATGTCTTCTTTGCAGAAATGTCTGTTCATGTCCTCTGCCCATTTCTTGATTGGATTGTTTGTTCTTTGGGTGTTGAGTTTGCTAAGTTCCTTATAGATTTTGGAGACTAGCCCTTTATCTGATATGTCGTTTGCAAATCTCTTCTCCCATTCTGTCAGTTGTCTTTTGGTTTTGTTAACTGTTTCCTTTGCTGTGCAAAAGCTTTTGATCTTGATGAAATCCCAATAGTTCATTTTTGCCCTTGCTTCCCTTGCCTTTGCCGTTGTTCCTAGGAAGACGTTGCTATGGCTGAGGTCAAAGAGGTTGCTGCCTGCATTCTCCTCAAGGATTTTGATGGATTCCTTTCTCACATTGAGGTCCTTCATCCATTTGGAGTCTATTTTCGTGTGTGGTGTAAGGAAGTGGTCCAATTTCATTTTTCTGCATGTGGCTGTCCAATTTTCCCAGCACCATTTATTGAAGAGGCTGTCTTTTTTCCATTGGACATTCTTTCCTGCTTTGTCGAAGATGAGTTGACCATAGAGTTGAGGGTCGATTTCTGGGCTCTCTATTCTGTTCCACTGATCTATGTGTCTGTTTTTGTGCCAGTACCATGTTGTCTTGATGATGACAGCTTTGTAATAGAGCTTGAAGTCCGGAATTGTGATGCCACCAACGTTGGCTTTCTTTTTCAATATTCCTTTGGCTATTCGAGGTCTTTTCTGGTTCCATATAAATTTTAGGATTATTTGTTCCATTTCTTTGAAAAAAATGGATGGTATTTTGATAGGGATTGCATTAAATGTGTAGATTGCTTTAGGTAGCATAGACATTTTCATAATATTTATTCTTCCAATCCAGGAGCATGGAACATTTTTCCATTTTTTTGTGTCTTCCTCAATTTCTTTCATGAGTACTTTATAATTTTCTGTGTATAGATTCTTAGTCTCTTTGGTTAGGTTTATTCCTAGGTATCTTATAGTTTTGGGTACAATTGTAAATGGGATTGAGTTCTTAATTTCTCTTTCTTCAGTCTTGTTGTTGGTGTACAGAAATGCAACTGATTTCTGTGTATTGGTTTTATATCCTGACACTTTACTGAATTCCTGTACAAGTTCTAGCAGTTTTGGAGTGGAGTCTTTTGGGTTTTCCACATATAGTATCATATCATCTGCGAAGAGTGATAGTTTGACTTCTTCTTTACCAATTTGGATGCCTTTAATTTCTTTTTGTTGTCTGATTGCTGAGGCCAGGACTTCTAGTACTATGTTGAATAGCACTAATGTAAGGGAAGCATATTTTGACTTTGTCTTTCATCAGTATTTACTTTAGCATTTCATCAATATTCATCTATCAGAAATATGCAAATATTCAATAAATTAATGTCTAACATAGTCCTGTAATATGTGTCCTTTTAAACAAATCTTAAGATTGTCCCTATTAATATTTTAAAGCTCATGTCAAGGTTTTGTGATCCAGGAACTTCTGGAAATTATCTCCAACGTAAAAATTTCATCGTGGGCCTCCATGTGTACTCATTATCTCAACATTATTACCTGTTTCATTTTATGCATTTTTTTTTTTACAAAAGTTCTGGCTGCCTTAATAACTCGTGTAATATGTCTTATACAAACCAATGACTACGTTGAAAATGACAATTTAAAAGTTAAATTCGTGTGGTGCCTGGGTGGCTCAGTGGGTTAAAGCCTCTTCCTTCGGCTCAGGTCATGATCCTAGGATCCTGGGATCAAGCCCCGCATCGGGCTCTCTGCTCAGCAGGGAGCCTGCTTCCTCCTCTCTCTCTGCCTGCTTCTCTGTGATCTCTGTCTGTCAAATAAATAAATAAAATCTTTTTAAAAAAAAGTTAAATTCATAGGGCGCCTGGGTGGCTCAGTGGGTTGAGCCTCTGTCTTGGGCTTGGGTCATGATCTCAGGGTCCTGGGACTGAGCCCCGCATCGGGCTCTCTGCTAAGTAGGGAGCCTGCTTCCCCCCGCCCCCCCCCCCCCCCCGCCTGCCTCTCTGCCTACTTGTGATCTCTGTCAAATAAATAAATAATCTTAAAAAAAATAAAAGTTAATCTCACAAAACAAACTGGGGGTTGCTGGGGGGAGGTGGGATTGGGAGAGGGGGAGCGGGCTATGGACATTGGGGAGGGGAGGCGAACCATAAGAGACTATGGACTCTGAAAAACAACCTGAGGGTTTTGAAGGGTCAGGGGTGGGAGGTTGGGGGAACAGGTGGTGGGTGATGGGGAGGGCACGTTTTGCATGGAGCACTGGGTGTTGTGCAAAAAGAATGAATACTGTTACGCTGAAAAAATTAATAAAAAGGGAAAAAAAATGAAAAAAAAATAAAAGTTCTATTAATAAAGTATCACTTTCAAATCATATTACAGTCCAGATTCACAATATATTCAAAACTTGATTCCATGGCAGTAAACAAAATTCTCGTCACTGAAATTACAGCCTATGTAACTTCCTATAAAATCCTCAAGTAACATAGATACCCAATACTACTGCACTTGACCGGTTAAGAAAGTAAGCTTACTGATCACAAAATCATTTATCTATTCATCTCTTTTCACTTACAGAGAAAATAAAACTTGTAGCAAAAATGATAGCCAAGGGGCGCCTGGGTGGCTCAGTGGGTTAAAGCCTCTGCCTTTCGCTCAGGTCATGATCCCAGAGTCCTGGGATCGAGCACCGCATCGGGCTCTCTGCTTGGCAGGGAGCCTGCTTCCTCCTCTCTCTCTCTCTGCCTGCCTCTCTCCCTACTTGTGATCTCTATCTGTCAAATAAATAAATAAAATAAAATAAAATAAAAAAGAAAGCAAAAAATGATAGCCAAAGGAAGTTATTCAGTATGGCCCTTGCCTATGATTAATAGCTAGTTTTATTCTATCACATCAGCTGTTAAAGTGGCATATACTTAGGTCACAACTAAAAGAATTGTTTGTTAATTAATACAGCAATGACCTAGGGAAGTTTTCTCATGAAAACAGAGCCTTTTTGAGAGCCATGACTGTGCCATGTTTGCGTATACATTTTTGGCATCCATTTAATTGCTCTAAAATGTTATCAAATTTATTCCAGCAATCAAATAAGTAGCAATGTTCCTGTCTATTCTGTAGCTATTAGATGCATTCAGGACCATGGACAACAAACAGTCCAGCCCATCTCAATTATTACTTCATGAAGCTACTAACCTGGTTGTGAAAATGTAAGGCTTATCATCTCTTTTGAACACTGAAAGCTAACTCCATATTCATAACTTTAAAGACAGTACAGGGGCGCCTGGGTGGCTCAGGTCATGAGCTGAGGGGCTGGAATCCAGCCCTGCGTCAAGTTCTCTGCTCAGTGGGGAGCCTGCTTCTTCCTCCCTTCCCCACTTGTGATCTCTCTCTTGCTATCTATGACTCTCTCAAATAAATAAATGAAGGTAGTACACATTTCCTGTTCAGAAAGTAATGGGTTCACTGCTTGTTTCATGGGAGTTGAGGAAAAAAAACAATGCCAATGTTTGACAGACGTCCTCTTTCTCTGCAAATATTTAAGTTCCACAACTGCAAGGGCTGTATCCTGTTTGTTGCCGTGTCCTCATCTCTTAGCCAATAGGCTGGAAGATAATGGGTTGTTGAATAAATGATTCATAGGGTGCCTCTCTGTAAAATTCTCATTATTAAGCACAACAACCAACACCAACAACAAACAAGTTGTTAAGGTTTGTTCAGAAGAAAACCAGTAATGTGTCTCTGAAAATTGATGAGACTTGTGGAGTCAGCTTCATTCAAATTAAAGTCCAACCAAGAGCTCATAAATTCTACATAACCAACTATCTATCGGGCTCTTAATTCATAAATTCTGAGAGCCCATGTTGTATAACTAAAATGCTTCTAAGAAGAACACCATTAAAAATACATATTCTCAAGGATTTATATCTATGAGGAGAGTAAAAAACATTATTCATGGACTATGACAGTATAAATATAAGAAGATAAGTAAGATGCATGGCAATGTATCATGCCATGAATGTTTAAACCTCCATGTGGTGCAGGGATTGGGTGTGGGTTTATGTGCTGGCAAACATACACTGATGCCATTGGCATGCATCATTAGTGAATGACTCCAAGTATAAAACTGGTATGGATGACTACAACAACTTCATGTGTTTGAACCTAAAATAAAGGAAAAAAAAAATCAGGGGAATGTTGTCACATGACCTATCCTTGAACGTCTAAGCGGGGAACATACCCTGGTGAAGCCTACCAGATGAGGAACATCACAAAGACTGGAAACAACTGGGACGTAACTAGCCACCTTGCCCAAAGCTCAAAGTTACTATGGACTGCATTTTAGTCTTTTGCACACTAAAATGAAAAGATTATTAATATACACAGTCTCTATTAATATTTATGGCATTATTTAACTGTGATCTAGAGAATTTCAAAGTAAGATTTAAGCAACCAAATACAGAATGGTTTTGCTTTTTCTGATATAGAACCGCTGTGATTTGGGGTGATGGGAAGATTGATAGTGTGCAGATAGTGGCTTCAAGTGTCTCTATAAAGTCTGATGAAATATGACTTTGGAAATGCTGAATGTAGCAATTCCAGCTGAACAGAATCACCATACTCCCTCCCTCCAAGGCACAAGCACACACATCTCTCCTGCAGAATTTTGCTCCATGTTTCGAAGCATGTAAGGTGTTCTTTACATAAAGTAAAAATACTGCCCACATGGAACAAACTGGTTTATAGTTTCAAAAAATCGGCTGGTCATTTACTGACACAATGCCAGGCGACTGGTTTCATTGACTTTTCTGTCTTCACTGAACTATGTATGCAAACCCCAAACAGTATTTGATAGATATTTTAAAAAAGAGTTAAGTCCAAACCAATTGCCAGTGGGATCATGTGCAACATACTTAATTCTCCAAATAACCTACACTTCCTTAACGGACTTCCTTCAAACTTTGGTTCCAAGGAGACCTCTATGTAAAAGCACTGCAGGATCTAACTGGTTGATTCAAACCGCAGTGGCCGACTATGCCATCAGTAATCATCTCTACATAGCATAAATTCGGAACAAAATGAGCATTCGCTCATAGAAGGGGGAAAGCAATGAAGGCACCGCTTCCTTCTTTCACACAACAACGCCTTCACTGATCAGTTAATAGAGCCAAGTCTTCATTTTCACAGCATTACTGTGTATCTGTGAGGCAGCAAGATGACATCCAAGGAAGAATATTAAAAACTGACAGGAGAACTTAATGATTAATATGCTGGGCTTTGAAATCAAAGAGAAAAAATGTGGATTTTTTTTTTCATTTTATTTATTTTTTCAGTGTAACAGTATTCATTCTTTTTGCACAACACCCAGTGCTCCATGCAAAACGTGCCCTCCCCATTACCCAACCACTCTGGAAAACAGCATGGAGGTTCCTCAAAATGTTGAAAATAGAACTACCCTATGACCCAGCAATTGCACTACTGGGTATTTACCCTAAAGATACAAACATAGTGATCCGAAGGGGCACGTGTACCCGAATGTTTATAGCAGCAATGTCTACAATAGCCAGACTATGGAAAGAACCTAGATGTCCATCAACAGATGAATGGATAAAGAATATGTGGTATAAAAATGTGGATTTTCATCTGGATTCTTTCACTTTACCTCTGGGATCATTTAGGCTCCAGGCCTCTATTTCTGCATTTGTAAATTGGATGCGGAGAGTATCTAATTTCTAGGTTGTGAGTATTAAATGAGATATTATCTAGAAAATGTCATTTTACAGAGTGCATGACAAAATGATTACTCATAAATCACAGCTATTAATCTTAGTAGGCTTAACTGTGTCATTAACCGGTAATGTGGTTTTTGGCCAGCTGATGACACTAACACACGTATTAATGAACTCTTCTTTTAGGCCAAAGTTTTTACTAAACACTTTATGTGGAATCCATTCATATAAAATTAAATTGGCAACATAAACATAATGTCTCTTTTTGTTGTTCAGCTAGATAAAATGAAGACTCAAAGAGGTTAAGTGTGTGACCCGAGACGATAGATCAGTCTTGACTGACGTCAGAAATTTGAATCCAGGCTCTGTGTTGGAGGCCATAAATTTTCTGGATGCTCCTTACTTTTCAAAACGGAGAGATGAGAAGGGAACACAGAAGTGATGCCTACTTTCAGATAAAGAAGGAAGAGGGAAGACCTAACACTTCTCCCTTCTCCCTTCTCCGTGTCTACTCCACATATGCTTATTAGCACTGCGCTCACTGTGTGACGTATACAGTCTACTTAGTTCTCACTAAAATCCTCAAGAAGTCATAACACTTATTTTAAATAAGATTGTATTCACACCCACATCAAGTAAAAACATTGACAAGAAAATCAGTATCTGCCGAAAACCCTGTGAATACACTCCCTCGTCCTCACCCCATCATCCCAAGTAACTTATATTCAGAATTCAATAATTAATATCTCCGTTTTTTATACTTTGACTCTATGTGTTAACCCCAGATGATATAAAGCAACCTTTAGTTTATTTTTATTTCCATCTATGGCATTTGTCCTTCACATTAGCCAGAAATTTTTTCATTCAAGTATATGCTATGATAGCCTTCCACTTTGATATGTGTAGCTCTAATTTCTTCAGTTTCACTATGGAATATTATGCAATTTTGACAAAATACTGAAGTTTATTTAACCATTTTTCCCTGTTTGTTTTTTTTTCCCACTACTACATATAATGTTTCTGTATATAATATCTATATACTACACAATGACCATGTGTAAATGTAGAAGACTTTAGAACGCACACCTAGGAACTGAATTGTTATGTAAGCAACAAACATTCTCAGCCATATTAGTTACTGCCAAATGTTTAATTTCTTCAACTTTACCAAGTATGGTCAATTGTTCTCCACAGAATGTACAAGGGGTTCTCTTATTCCGCATGCTCTTCAGCAACTGATATTATCAAATGCTGACATTTTGGCAAATCTGATGGATGCCCAGTAAAATTAAATTGTGTTTAATTGCCATTTCACTTGTTACTAGTGAGATGGAGTACATTTTTTTCAAGTTTCTTTCGTAGCCAGATTTTTTCTTCTTCTACATTTCTGTTCTTATATCTGTCATACTTGTAATTAAGCTCTCACTTTTTTTGTATCATCATGTTGGCATTGTTTTTATTCTGATGTTGATGTTTTATTAGTTACTTATATTATTAACATCTGTTCCCAGTCATGGGAAATTTTTTTTTGCTTTTTTAAATAAATTTTTAAAATAATACTCAAATTTATAAATATTTACTTTATGCTTTGTGCTTATTATGTCTTTATTTTAAAGTCATTTCCTGTCTACAGATCATAAAATTATTTGCTTTTTTTTTAAAAAATATTAAAATTTGTCATATTTAGCTCTTCCAGCCCATATAAAGTTCATTTATGGATATTTATATGGGTTAGGATTCCTAAATTACTTATTTTTATATGGGTTTTACATTTTGACACCACCAGTTTACACACTGCTATCCTCAAAGCAAACAGATGAGGTAGATACTAATATAATTCCAAATTAATTAATTCAGAAATAAACTTAGAGATTTAGTAGCCCAACCAATATCCCACAGCTAATAAACGATGGGGCCAGGGTGTGAGCTCCTGGAGTCAGGTGCCTAGGCCCATTCCTAATGAAATAACAAGTGTCTGGGCTAGGTTTCTCACAATAAAAGAAGTAGAGGGTGAATATGGACTGAAAAAAACATCAAAAAAAGCTCAACTCCATGATTCACAATAGAGCTGTACGGCAATGCTTTCCAATATGGTACCTGAATTTTTGTCCTATATTTAGGCTGAGTATGTTGTGTTTGGTGAGATTAGAGGGTTCAAGGAGAAGAATTCAATTAATTAATTAGGTTGATCAAACAGTTAATTCATCTGTTATCTACAAGAGAGTGGCTCCTTAACTATGTCAATCAACTGATTCAATTAAAGACTAATTAATGATATAGGTCTTGATAATGCTGGACTGGATCAGGCTCATTGACTTGCAATTTAAGACATACCTAAAGGGATAAATACTACACAGTGTGTCAGATATAAAGAATAAAATGTACAGAATAAAATGTTACAGATCGTAGTAGAGGGATATTTATGTGAGGTGAGTTATGGGGGTGGTGGAAGAAACTTTCAGAAAAGTCTTCCTAAAGCAGATGTCTTGTGAGTTATGATTAGATGGTGAAGAAAAATTCATCAGACAGGCTAGCTTCCAATTCCAGGGAGAGGAAATAGAAGCAGCAAAAACATACAGGTGATACTCAGCAGAATGTAATCCTGAAAATCACCAGCACTTCACGCTGCTGAATGGATAAATACAGGTAGGGTCCAAGGTAAGACCAGGGTGGTGAGCAAGGGCCAAACATAGGAGAATACCATATTTATCACAACAAGAAGATAGTATTTTATACCGGATACTAAGAAATATCACTGCATGATGTGAATAGGAGAGTGGTTTTTACTAGATAGGCGGCTGAGAAAGTGACTGGGGGCTCGAGCCATAGAGTATGTGACATATGGCAGAGGTCTGACCCAAGGCAGGGATGCAAAAATCATCATTACCACTGCCGTCACTTAGGCTGGAGAGCTACCAGCTGCTGGGGTCTCTGTGTAGCCTCAATTTCATCATCTTTTGGAAATATTTATTTGCATATCTGTCTTTTCTCCAAAACAAAGTGCCCAGAGAAGAGAAAAACATACAAACCAACTCAGCCTGGACCCAGTTTACGACATCAAACTCCCCTCTCCAACAACCTGCATTTATCCTACCTGCCCAGGCAGCATAATCCAAAAACAAAAACAGAAACCTCCAAAGAGCCCAAGTGGGTAATTTGAGCAATCCAATGCAGTACCTATAAGCAGAGTGTAAGAACATCACAAATGACAGTACAGAATCATGGTGTTGGCAAACTTGGGGACAATAAACACTTCTAGTCCTGAAGGAACAAGAGGGAGTATAATGGAACCCAGACCAAAAACTAGAGTTGAGTGGAGAAGTTGCCCCTCAGGAGTTGTTACTTTGGTCAAGAGATGAGCCAAGCTAGAGGGGCTCTGCAAGAAGGGAAGGAGGGGAAGAACAACTTAGTTTATTCTTCTCTTTCCCACCAACACTAAGCCAAGGTGCACTCCTGTCAAACCCCATAGGAAGCCAGAATGCAAGGGAGCCTGTTAATGCCCTCTCAACAGATCGGTTTTGGCCCTGAAGGCACGGGCAAGGGGGAACACAGGGAGTTTATCAAGACGTTCTCAGAGGTATGCCTTCCAGAAATTTAATGCGCAAAACCTGTGCTTATGCAAACACAACTCACAACCACGTCCTGTCCTCCTTCCAGTCAGATTCCACTCTCTGGGTGCCTGTGTGTATGGAAATTCTAGATTCAGCAGCCATTGGTAGTCCCAAGATTCAACGTGTTTAGTCTATTTTTAATCACACACTAACATACAAACGTATTTTGCCTTCTTCTGACTGCATTCTTCTCTTTGCATTCTTTCCTCTTATCGCATTTGGTCTGTACAATTTACCTTCATAAGTATTTTTTCTTTATATTTTATAGATAAGGAAATTCTAAGAAAGGAGAAGCTACTGAGGAGAGTTACCGGAAACCACAGAGAAGTAAGTGACTTTGGAACACACCCCAGTCCTCCGGCCAGGAACCTACCCCAGTCTTCAGACGCCAAAGGCAAAATTGTGTTTCAAGTGAACGTAACTGGCAAATCAGAACTGCTGCCTTAGAAGGGAGGGAAACTGCTCTGGAGTCTGTATGTTTCCGTTTAAGCCTAAATCCTAAGTAGACCGTAGGACACTGAGGGTCCACTCAAGGTGATACTGAAATCCACTGTGCAGCTACTTGTCAAAGTGGAAAGAATGTCTTTACTTCCAAGAACTGGCTGTTCTAAGAGAAGAATGGTAAATAAAGATGAAAAGGTTGATACTAATTAAATTCTGAAAATTTGCTTTAACCTCAATAAATAAACAGCCATGTTTTTATCCTGATTTCTTATGAAAGGCTTGCCATCTAAATAAATAATAGATGTCTATGATGTAGCACTTTTAAGATTTCCTTCTCATGTTTGAAAGATTAGGGTCATCATAGACAATAAATATTACAAACAACTCCATGAAGAAAAAGATAAATATTAAGACTGCAAATTGAGGAAATTAAATGCAATAAGGGAAATAAAATGCTCACATTCTCTTTTTTCCCTCAGATGAAGTAATTGAGTAATATGAAAATTGGAGCAGGATATAATGTGCAATTAAGTAATAAAAGGAAAACAACTAATTCTTGGGTGGGGAAGTTTGGACAAATAGAATTAAGGCTTAAAGACAAAACAATTAGTTATAAGTAATTATTTGCAGGTTAAAGTATTTTTCTTAATAATCTGCTTCCCATGGAAAATTAACATAGTGCAATGATAAGGTATTTTTGCAACAATTCTACTAAGAAATAATTCAAAACTTAGAACCGGCAAGCTTACTAACAAGTGTGTCAAAGAGGAAAGGTTCGTGGAGGTTCCAGTACTGGCTTAAGGCAGAAGTACCCATTTTGTATTTCTGCATTACTGGTAGCAGCTTCTGTTAGAGCAGGATAAACGCAGCCACAGAATGCTCATGATTCCCTTCACTGGTTAGGTGTTTATTCTGGGGAAGATTCTGTTTTGTGTAACCCTTGTTTTCATTATCCTTTGTTAAACACCGCCACTAAATAAATTCTCCCTCTTTTTCCTGCTTGCTTAATCCCTGTGTTTCCACACAGATAAATCTCATATAATTAGCTTGAGCTTTGGAAAACAGTGTTGGCTGGGGCACGTGAAATGAAGTTTTATGCCAGGCCAGAGGAAGTTACAACCTGTTGTGGGAATAGAAATGCTTTATTGGGAGTTCCTTGCCCATGGCTATACATGAAATGAAGAGAGAACAGAGGAAATCATTCAGCCTTGAAAATCTTTCTTCAGAAAAAAAAAAAAAATTCTATTTTCATTCACCTTCTTTGATATCTTATACCTCAATTTATTATTTTGTCTATATGGTAATTATGCCAATAAAACTATCAGAAAAAGTTTTTTTTTTTTTAATTGAATAAAACATGCAATTCAACTATGTCTCCTCAAGGCTAAGCACCATGTCTGGCACTCGGGGATAACTGTTTTAAGAAAAATGAATGGTATTAGCTCTCCAAGAACAAGAATAATACTTTCATTCTTACCTTCTGACCTCGTATTTCAATACTGGTTTTATTTTTTTCATCCTCATTAGAAAGTGGTAATCTGCTGGATGCATCAAAATATATCCTGAACAGAGTGATTTCTTGCTAACTTCACGGCTTTCACCTTGGTCCAAACCACAGTGACTTCTCATTCGGCCTGGAGTGTCTACCTCCTACCTACTTCTCTGCTTCCAGGAATGACCTCTTATACCCTGTTTCCCGCTAGAGAGGTATTTTTAAAGATTAAACCTGATACTTTCAGTTTTTGCCACAAATTTTTCATTGCCTTTCTACTAAACCTGAAATAAAATCTGCCCCCTTTTCCATGGACTACGAAGTCTTCAAGAATAGATCCTTATCTATTCCACATCTAGGTACTTTCCCACGGAGAGCTTTTCTCCACTCCTATCAGCCTCATCTCTGCCCCAGTATACTTATCCTCTGCATTTTGCAGTCTTTGTATTTGCTGAGGCCTCTTCCTGAAAGTTCCTCGTCCTGGAGCTCTGTTTCTACTTACTCCTCCCAATTTCAACGCAAAGATCACTTCTTCAGAGAAGACTCCCCTGCCCACCCTGTGGAAAGCAAATCACTCTCCTCCCCAAGGCATGGCCCGTACTTTATGAGGCATTGCTTCTTTTTATAAGATGTACTGCTATTTGAAATTAGGTTATGTATAAATGAATTTTTATTTTAAATTTTATCTTTATCTTTTATAAAACAGTATACAGGGTATGGAGTTCTATCTACCCTGATATAAAGTTGATTTGATTTGAGTAATACTCTCTGTCCAGAGTTCAACAGTATTTACATACGTAGATGCACAGTAAGATTTTATGGGATTAATTAATCACTGCAGGGCAAACCCCCAAAGAGTAGGAAGAATAAAACCCATATACAGACAGAGTAGAAGATGAACTGCATGGGGTTCAAACTCTTGGATCCATCCTATGTGAGACTTTTTCTTTTCTTCCCCTTTTCATCATTTGCACTTATTAACCAGTAAAAAAATGAATCAAACAAAATAGACAAGATGTTTTAGTCTTAGTTTAAATTGGACTCCTACCTCCGACAACCAAAGAGGTAAGCCTGACCTAATCGTTTATCCAAATGAACATTAGCTGAACAAATCTATATTTGTTCCCTCTTCCACGGGAAAGTTCTTTGGGATCCTTACACATCTTGGAAAGTGATTAATAGATATTATTATTGCATGCAATTAAAAAAAGGACTGAGCCAAAGCAGTACAGAAATGTCCAGCCGCGGTTTTTTTCTGTGGGGTAAGACATGGAGGATTAGCTATGGTCTGTTCATGTAGGCCAATAACTACAGACTAATGCAGCTGATTATGAATCAGCTGGTTATTGAGACTGCCAGAAGAACATTTCCCAAAACAATTAGATTGAATGCATATTAACTTCAAGTGACCACACACGATCAGGGTGTTGGTGGCCTTTTCAAAACCAATATATTGGCTCTGCCATAAAAATACTTGATTTCTTGAATTAGCAGTAATCTTTTTTGCCTAAGTGGAATTACAGAAGGAAAGCAATATCTAAGTCATTTTAGATTAGTTTCTTTCACATTTTCATATTCTACTGTAAAAAGAAAAAAAAGAAAAAGAAAAACGTCACGGCCCCTTATTCAAAACTTTCCTCCAAATACATTGACTGAGCTATTCCAAAATAGCAAAGCTTGCTGAAATCTCAGAGCCTGTGACCCCTTGCTGACCTCACTATATGGAATGTCCTTCCCTACTTTTATCATGTATTTTTTCTGCTCCTCCCTCAGGTATTGGCTTAAATACCACCTCTTTTGCAACACCTTCCCTATTTATCCTTACTCAATCTTCCCGTTACTGTCTGCCTGAGCTGACTCATTCTTCTCTTTGTAGAATCTGTCACACAGTTGTTAATTATTCTATTTATTTGTCTGCATACATGCCATGATCTTTTATTTTCTACTAGAAGGAAAGCTCATCTGGTGGAGCACAGACTGCTTCTGTTTTATTCATTGCTCTATTTCCAATACTTGTCTCATAAGAGGCACACCAGAAATACATGTCTGATGCATGAACGATCCCATCCTAGTCCGAATGGAAAACTGAGATCAGAAAATGAGCCTTAAGGAAGATAGGATGAGTCCCCTTAATAGGTTCCAATGCGAAACTATGAAGGACTAGCCACCCAGTGGCACCAACACAAAGAGGAGCACTGGTAGATAAGGAACATTCAGGTCATGGAGCTCTATGTCCTCTTGCACGAATCTCATCTGACTTGAGGACGACCCTATGCCACATGGCGTGGGGGTGGGGCAGGCCCGGTAACCTCTGCTCTGCTTCACTGGGGATAGCTAATAATTATAAGATCAAGATCGCACACTGTAAGTTCTTCTTCTAAGGAGGTAAATGAACTCTTCTACTCTCTGGTCCTGGCAAAACTTGCTGTCCTTTAAAGAGCAGCTACCAGTCACTGCCAGCTAACGGGCCACTTAAGTCAGTGCCTTAACTCTGCTGTTCTCTCAATGTCAAGCTTGACCAATAAAATATGGTGGTTAAAAGTAGACCCTCTACCAGCCAGAAGGCCTCTGGAGTCCATCTTGACTGTGCCACATAAGTTCTTACATAAGCCCTCTAAATTCCAGGTTTCACATCTGTAAAACAGGGGGAAAGAATAGTTCCTACCTTACAGGGTTGTGGAGAAGATTAAATGAGCAAATAAACACAAAGAATTTAGAGCTCTGCTTGGTTTACGGCAAAGGTTGTTCTCTTTATCTTAACTTTCTCCCTGGCTGTTCGCATCCAGTCCCACGGCCTCTAACGTCAGTGCCATTGTGACGATGCTCACACTCCTCTCCTCAGCTCCAGACTTGTGGGCCCAGCTGCCAGGGCACCTGAGAGCTGTCTCGGACTTAGCACAGTCAAAGCTGAGCTGATTATTCCCCCACCCTTCCACACTACACTAGCAATCTTCACAGTCTTCTTCAACTCAAAAAATGGCGGTTTTGCCTTTTAAATTGCACAGGGCCAAAATGGGGCATTCGGCCTTGATTCATCTCTGTCTCATTTCATGTACATTCTATGGGCACTTTTATTGCTACAACTCTTTTTTTTTTTTTTTCCATTTTATTTATTTTTTCAGCGTAACAGTATTCATTCTTTTTGCACAACACCCAGTGCTCCATGCAAAACGTGCCCTCCCCATTACCCACCACCTGTTCCCCCAACCTCCCACCCCTGATCCTTCAAAACCCTCAGGTTGTTTTTCAGAGTCCATAGTCTCTTATGGTTCGCCTCCCCTCCCCAATGTCCATAGCCCGCTCCCCCTCTCCCAATCCCACCTCCCCCCGGCATCAGGGAAATACAAATCAAAACCACAATGAGATATCACCTCACACCAGTCAGAATGGCTAAAATTAACAAGTCAAGAAATGACAGATGCTGGAGAGGATGTGGAGAAAGGGGAACCCTCCTCCACTGTTGGTGGGAATGCAAGCTGGTGCAACCACTCTGGAAAACAGCATGGAGGTTCCTCAAAATGTTGAAAATAGAACTACCCTATGACCCAGCAATTGCACTACTGGGTATTTACCCTAAAGATACAAACATAGTGATCCGAAGGGGCACGTGTACCCGAATGTTTATAGCAGCAATGTCTACAATAGCCAGACTATGGAAAGATCCTAGATGTCCATCAACAGATGAATGGATCAAGAAGATGTGGTATATATACACAATGGAATACTATGCAGCCATCAAAAGAAATGAAATCTTGCCATTTGCGACGACGTGGATGGAACTAGAGCGTATCATGCTTAGTGAAATAAGTCAATCGGAGAAAGACAACTATCATATGATCTCCCTGATATGAGGACATGGAGAAGCAACATGGGGGGTTAGGGGGATAGGAGAAGAATAAATATTGCTACAACTCTTGCACAAGCCTCCATCAACTCTCCCTTGCATTGTGACTAAGAACCTTGTAACTGATCTCCTGTTTTTACCCTTGTCCTTTCCAGCTGATCTCCATGAAGACAGCATGTGATTTTTCTAGTATGTTTATTTTTCTAATACATGAGTTAAACTGCATACATTCTTTTCTTAAATCCACCCAGCGGCTTCTCAGATGACTTAAGAGTAAAACCCCAACTTGTCACCATGGCTTACAAAACTGCACACAGTTGGGTCCCTGTTACTTCTCTGATCCTACTACGGTTCCCTCTGTTCCCATGCTAGAGTCACACCAGCCTCTCTGCTGTTCTGAAAGCAAACCAAGCATGCTCCAGAATTAGGGCTCTGTATTTGCTGTTCCCACTACATGGAAAGCTTCAAACACTGCTTCTCACATTCTCCTTTCAGATGTGCTCTAAATGTTCCCTTACTGGAGAGATCTTCCTTAACCACTCTTTATGAGGTCGCCTCTGTCTCCACATAATCCCAGTTTAGTTTTCTTCATAACCCTATTGTCATCTGGTGGGTTTTATGCTTGGTGGATGTTCTAATTTTCCCCAGCTAAAGAACAAAGAAAAAAAAAAAAACCATGAGAGTAAAGATTTACAGTTTTGGTCACTGTAATTTCCCTAAAATGTATAACAATCTAGCATGTGGTAGAACCTAACTAAATACTTGTTAAATAGGCATCTGTAAAACCATTATTAAATTTTTATTGTAACAAGCTTTATCCATTAACTAAAAGTATATCCCCCATGAGAACACAATATGAGGAAACGTAGGGGTCTTCTGGGGCACCTGGGTGGCTCAGTGGGTTAAGCCTCTGCCTTCAGCTCAGGTCATGATCTCAGGGTCCTGGGATGGAGCCCCACATCGGGCTCTCAGCTCAGCAGGGAGCCTGCTTCCCTCTCTCTCTCTGCCTGCCTCTCTGCCTACTTGTGATCTCTCTGTGTGAAATAAACCATATATATTTTTTGTTTTTTAAAAAAAAGGAAATGTAGGGGTCTTCTAAGCATTTCTGAAATAACAATGAACAAACAACTACAGACAAAAAAAAAAAACAAAAACAGAAACAAAAAACCTGTCCTGGGTAAATTAAACCCCACACATTTGTCCCAGTGCTCTCTTATCAGAGCTTCCTAAATTCACATTCTTTTTTTTTTTTAAATTTTATTTTTTCAGTGTACCAAGCATTTTTTTTACATATTTTGTTTTTTTAATTAATTAAAAAATTTTATAAACATATAATGTATTTTTATCCCCAGGGGTACAGGTCTGTGTATCGTCACCAGGTTTACACACTTCACAGCACTCACCATAGCACATACCTTCCCCAATGTCTAAGTTTACATTCTTAAAGCATGCAAGCCAAGAGAAGTAGATATGTGTGCATACACAGACACAGACACACACACACACACACATACACACACACCCCTAGTAAAATCTGAGTAAAATGTGTGGATGATACAAATGTCAATTTTCTAGTTTGGTATAATAGTAGTCATGAAGTATGTTATCACTTGAGAAAACTCAGTGCAAGTCATACAAGATCTCCTTCAACACTTTTTTTTTTTCCAATTTCCTATGATTCTACAATTATTTCAAAATAAATTTTTAAAGGGGCAAGTCTTCTTGACTTATTACCAATTAGCAGTCTTAGCAAATAGGGCTCTAAAGACACCCTCAAGACATTATGGGTAAGAAAAACTCCCCTTCAACTTCAAATGTCACCTCCATTGGGAAGCGATCGAACGATACTGCCATCTGAAATTACAGCCAATTAAAATCAAGGTGAAGAAAATAAGCCCAGTGAACCACAGAAGCAGAATTCTAAGAAATGGTGTTAATTAATGTGAGGAATCTAGGGTTAAATTTATTTATCTTTATTCTGAAGAAGAATATCCATTCCATAAGAATATGACGAGGAAGAAAACAAAGCTAAGAACCAAAATGGAGAAAGGCTTAAGTTCTAAAATAAATAGAAGAATTTGTAGGTTTTAAACTCCATCTTAGAGATTCACAAAGCACCATCATCACAAAGACTCGGAGAAGTTGCTAGGTTAAACTGTTTATCCCAACACTTGCCAAACTTACTTGGAGATGAGGATATCTTTTACTAAGGAGGTGATAAAATCAACTGTGATGTATTAAGACTATGTTACCATGGGGTGTCTGGGTGGCTCAGTGGGTTAAGCCTCTGCGTTTGGCTCAGGTCATGGTCTCAGTGTTCTGGGATCGAGCCCCGCATTGGGCTCTCTGCTCACCAGGGAGCCTGCTTTCCCCTCTCTCTGCCTGCCGCTCTGCCTACTTGTGATCTCTCTCTGTCAAATAAATAAATAAAAAAAAAATTTGTTTTGTTTTAGAACAAAACAAAACTATGTTACCCTAAGAGATCTGGAAGAATAACAAACTGTGAGTCTTCTTCATTCTCTTTTTAAAAATCTCTCTCTAGGGGCGCCTGGGTGGCTCAGTGGATTAAGCCGCTGCCTTCGGCTCAGGTCATGATCTCAGGGTCCTGAGATCGAGCCCCGCGTCGGGCTCTCTGCTCCGCAGGGAGCCTGCTTCCTCCTCTCTCTCTGCCTGCCTCTCTGCCTACTTGTGATCTCTCTCTCTGTCAAATAAATAAAATAAAATCCTTAAAAAAAAAAATCTCTCTCTATATATATACATACACACACATATACATTTAGGCTAACTATAAACTGTGTTAAACTTTAGAAGTACCTTGTCACTGGGATTGCGATTGTGATTACTTTGAATCTGTCAATCCTGTTGGGAAGAGCTGACATCTTGAAAATATTAATTGTTCTTATCCATGAATGTGGAAGCTCTTTCCATTTACTTAGTTTTTCTTTCATTTCATTTCTCTTAGTTTCTTAGTTCCCCTCATATTGGTTTTACAGATATTTTGTTAGATTTATACCAAAGAATTTTATTTTCTAATGTAAATTGTATAACTTTTTAATTTCAAGGTTTTTTTTGTTGTTGTTAATATACAGAGAAGTAACTGATCCATATATTAAAATCGTATCTTGTATGTAACTATACTCACTTACTCCAGGAGCTTTTTGTGGTTGTTACTGTTGATTCTTTCAGATTTTCTATATAGACAATCATGTCATCCTGCAACGAAAACCGTTTGGGTCTTCTTTCCCAATCTTAGATCTTCTATTTCCTTTTTGTGCTTATTAGTAGGAGCTTATAATACGATGTTGAAAAGGAGTGGTTAGAAAGGGCATTCTTGCCTTGGACTTCATCTTAGTGGGAATATTTTGCTTTTTTCATCATTAAATATGATGTCAGGGGTAGATGTTTTACAGATGATTGTTATGAAGTTGAGAAAATTCTCTATTCCTACTTTGCTAAGATAATTTGTCATGAATGAACACTGGATTTTGTCAAATCCTTTCTCTGCACCTATTTATAAGATGTGATTTTTTTTTCTTTTTAGTTTGTGCCTATGATTACATTAATTCATTTTCAAATGTTGAATCAGCCTTTCATATCTTTTTTTTTTTTAGTATATACATTGTTGAGCTTAAGTTGCCAATATTTTGTATGAGAAATTTTCCATCTACGTTCATGAGAGATGTTGGTCTCTAGTTTTCTTGTAATATCTCTGTCTGGCTTTAGTATTAGGATAATGCTTGTGTCATAGAAAGAGGTAGTGTTTTCTCTGCTTCTATACACTGAAAGAAATTGTACATGATTGGTATCATTTCTCCTTTTAATGTTTGAGAGAATTCACCAGGGAATCCATGGGGGCCTGGTGCTTTCTGTTTTGGAAGGTTTTTAGTTATTCAATTTTTTAAGAGGCATAGCCCATCCAGATCATCTGTATTTTCTTGTATGAGTTTTGGCATACTGTGCTTTCAAGGAATTGGTCCATTTAATCTAGGTATTAAATTCATGGGCATAGAGTTGATCATAGTTTTCTTTTATTATTCTTGTTGCGTTCCTGGGATCTCTAAGATGTCCCTTCATTTTTGGTGTTAGTAATTTTGTCCTCTCTCTTTTTAGTCTCACTAAAGGTTTATTGGTTTTCTTGCTATTTTCAAATAATGAGTGTTTTAGTTGATTTTTTCCTATTGATTTCCTATTCTTAGTTTGATTGATTTGTGCTCTTATTATTTCTCTTTTTTCTGCTTTCTTAGGTTAATTTGATTTTCTTTTCCTACTGTCCTAATGGAAATTTAGATGACTGATTTTGTCATTCTTCTTATCTAATAAATGCATTTGATGCTATATATTTCTAACTACTGCTTTCACAGACTTCCACAAATTTTGATGAATTGTGTTTTTGTTTTCATTTTGTTCAAAACACTTCAAAATTTCTCTTGAGATTTCTTCTCTGACCTGTGTATTATTGAGAAATGTGTTGTTTAATCACCACCTATTTTGTGATTTTCCAGTTATATTTCTGTTATTTGTGTTTAATTTCATTACAGTGTGAGAAAGCACATTTTCTGGTTTCTATTTTTTTTTTTTTTTTTTTTTTTTAGATTTGTTAAGGCTTGCTTTATAGCTCACACTGTGGTCTGTTACAAGGAATGCTCTGCACATTGTGTTGCTGCTGGATAAGGTAGTCTACACATATTCATTTTATAAGTTGATTGATGAAAGCCTGAGCAATATATTCACTCTGCTGTTGCTGGATGAAGTAGTTCCTGTCACGGTTTCTGCTCTTGAGTTTCCACTCTGGTAAGCCATGACTTTGATATTCAATTCTGTCTCTTCAATCTTGGGGCAATAGTTTTCCTTGCATGCTCCCATTCTTATGGATCCAAGAGTTAACGTACTTCAGGGCTCAGCTTTTCATTGCTATGAGGATGGAGTGATCATTTCTAAGCTCCTTACATGTGCAGCCAGAAACCCTCTTTTTCAGACTTTTAAAGACCGTTGTTTATGCTATTGTTCTAATAGGTGGTGCCAGATTATCTTATCCAAAAACAGTATGAGGATACTGCAGCTTAATTTATTTTATTTATTATGTTATGTTAGTCACCATGCAGTGCTTCATTAGTTTTTGATGTAGTGTCCATGATTCATGGTTTGTGTGTAACACCCAGTGCTCCATGCTATATGTGCCCTCCTTAATACCCATCACTAGGCTCACCCATCTCCCCAGCCCCTCCCCTCTAAAACCCTCAGTTTGTTTCTTGGAGTCCATAGTCTCTCATGGCTCATCCCCTCGTCCAGTGCCCCCCTTCATTTTTCCTTTCCTTCTCCTAATGTCCTCCACGTTATTTCTTATGTTCCATAATAAGTGAAACATATGATAATTGACTTTCTCTGCTTGACTATTTTACTCAGCATAATCTCCTCCAGTCCCATCTATGTTGATGCAAAAGCTGGGTATTCATTCTTTCTGATGGCTTATTAATATTCCATTGTGTATATGGACCACTCTTCTTTATCCATTCATCTGGTGAAGGGCATTTCAGCACTTTCCACAATTTGGCTATTGTGAACATTGTTGCTATGAACACGGGGGTGCGTATGGCCCTTCTTTTCACTACATCTGTATCTTTGCAGTAAATACCCAGTAGTACAATTGCTGGGTCATAGGGAAGCTCTATTTTTAATTTTTTGAGGCCCCTCCATACTGTTTTCCAAAGTGGCTACACCAATTTGCATTCCCACCAACAACGTAAGAAGGTTCCCTTTCTCCACATCTTCTCCAACACACATTGTTTCCTGTCTTGCTAATTTGGCCATTCTAACTGGTGTAAGGTGATATCTCAATGTGGTTTTGATTTTAATTTTTCTGATGGTTAACGATGATGAACATTTTTTCATGTGTCTGTTAGCCATTTGTATGTCTTCTTTGGAGATGCATCTCCAGACAGAGGGAAATTTCCCACTCCAATGAATAATAATATTAACTTTGGTAGATAAACAACCCCTGGCATTATTTTTTATTTAATAAATCATTATCCTGTGAGTTTAGTGAATTTCCCCAGGAACTGATCACTTTTTGATGACTTTGTAGAGTCTAATTTCTGAATGGGTGAATGTTGACTCGGAGATAATATAACTCTGCCTTCCCTCAGCCTGACCACCACTACCAACACTTTCATTAGATTCTCCAGTATCAAGTGGCTGTGCTTTTGACACTTAGCCTCAGTTTTTAATAAATAATGCCCAAGTCAATATGACACGTATTTCTGCAGTGATTATCTACATTTAAGTATTTTAAATTGCACCTGTCTTAATCAGAGTCTACCATTTGCCCAGGGCAACTATCCTAAGAAGTGACTTATTTAAATTGACCTCTATACTTGTGATACATCTCACAAATAAAAGTGTCATACCCAGAGATTAAAAATAAACAACAACATGTTAATGAATTCCTATGTAGATTGGGTAGGGTGACCAAATCTGCCTCACATTTTGGCTTTGGGGGTTAATTTTTTTCATAAAGCAAGTGCTGAAATATATTTATGATATATTGATAGCCTCCATTCCCAAGTTTCTCAATAGCTTATTCTGTGAGCTGGAAAATTTATCTCATTTCTGACTGTTGCATAGCCTGATGTCTGTGGCAAAAGTTGGACAATGATCCCAAGGCCTGACTACTTTGATTGGTTCTGAAGCTGCACTTATTTGATTTGTTGTGATTGCATTTGTCCTGGTGTTCCACCATGTACACACTAAAACAGACAATGGTAAGCTGACAAAGCATTAGTATAACATCATTTGATCCATTTTAGAGGCACAACCATCAATGGAATATTCTATACATTTGAAGTGGCTTTAAAGACCCATAAATTAGTAGATAGTAATATCACAAAAGAACATTTTA
Source organism: Meles meles (assembly GCF_922984935.1). NCBI lineage: Eukaryota > Metazoa > Chordata > Mammalia > Carnivora > Mustelidae > Meles > Meles meles. The sequence continues at coordinate 101,516,413 of NC_060068.1, forward strand.
CTTGATAAAATAAAGTGATCAGTTTGGATAAAGTATTTTGAAGTGAATTACATGTTGAGTTCATGGTGGAAAATAAGCCATTTTAACTAAGGACAGCAACCCGAACATTTGTCAGTGCTCCAATACGATTGTGTGAATCAGCAAGTACTTAATTTTTTTTTTTTAAAGGTTCTGGTGTTTCTTTTAATAATATAAAACTCTGTTCTTTCCTCTCACATGGGTAAATTTAACAAAAAATTTGGCCTTTTGAGCAGCTCAGAGAATTTGCTCTATTGTCTGAAGGCCTTGGCCCTGACCTTAACAGTTTCACTTCCATATATATGTTTAGATAATGCAACGCATTCATGAAGTAAATTACAAAATGAAACTCAAAAATCCTAAGTGGAGAGGTCTGTGTGAAAATCTATAGGCAATTAATCCTACCACTTGTCACGTCTCTGTCAGCCCCTGGTTACTTCAAAATTATAAGCCCTGTCAGCCATCTTTGTGCCTGATGTTCTCATGTGTTTATCTGGCTGTGTTTCCTTTCTCCTGACACAATCTCCCACAGTTCTGATCTATGCAGCCTTTTATTTTGGACTCTCTGAAATCCTAGGCACATGGTAAAAATTAAAACTCCTCTTCATTCATACCTGTTCAGAGAACTTTCCTTCTACCTCCTACCATAACGAAGCCTTGGCTTTCTGCTGAGGATGCAGTGTATATGTTGTTTCCAGGAAGGGCCCATGCCTTCACATACTACACACCTGGAGGCCAGAGAGTGAAGTCAGCCTTTCCACTGACCTTTAACTCTTGAGTAAATGCCCCAGATCTTTAGAGACTGGTGGCTGGTCAGTCCACAAACATCCTCTGAAACTGATATCCCAGGTAAGGCCTGGCTGGTCAGGTGAAGGAAGGAGGTGGACAATACCCTTTTGGCACTTTGGCTCCATTTGTCTCTAAGTCTTGATTCTGTGGTTCCTGATAGCAGATGCTTTGTTGGATTTATCCTTATTTCCCTAGACCGGCAGAGAGTAAGACACTTAGTATTTGAGGAAGCGTGTTGAAAGGATTAATGAATGGCAGAATAACATCACTTCTAACCTATGTTACAAAGCTAACTTTTTGGAAGTTTATACTACATGGCAGGAAGTGCCTTAAGCAATTTTCATGCGCTGGCTCCTTTCAATTTTCACAACAAAATTAAATCAAGTTTTACAACAGGTTAGGAAATTTAGAGAGTTTAAGGAACTTAATTCACTCAGGTAACACAGTTCATCCACAGTAGAACTGGAATTTGAACCGAGGCAATTTTCCTCCAAAACCCATAATCTTAAGTACTGCCCTAAAATGCTTGTTGTGGCCAGCATGATAAAGGAAGAATTGATCTGTATCTAAGAGAGTCCCACCTCTTCTTTGGTGTCAAGGATGGCCTTATGGTGACTGAAGCAGGTATCCCTCAGTGACACCTATAGCTCCTGACAGTGTCAGCCTCATAAAATGGAAGCTGACATGGAGGTGGCCAGATACAATGGACCCATGGAAAAAAGCCAGTGCCTCTAGGATCAGAGGACAACTGTAGCCAGAGTACCTACATTAGTGTATTTTCGACTTTTGCTACCCATCACATCCTGGAATAAAAAGAGGAAGAATGAGAAAGAAATGAGAAATAAGGCTGAAAAGCACAAAATAACAAAACCTCAAAAGCAACTAATACAAGTAATACGTCTGTGTGGGAGAATAAACCAAGGACAAAGTTCAAATAACTCAAGTTGTCAATGATCACAGACAAAGACTGCAAAAGCAGGAACCCAAGCAAGAAGGAGAGAGACGAGGCCAGGAAAATATGAGCAAAGGGAAAAAGCAGGGTGAATGAAAACAATTTAAGGGCAAATGTTTGTAGGGACAGGGGAGAATTCAAACTCAGTGCACAGGCAAGTAGCACTTGGGGTCAACTTTATCTTTGAAAATGCCTAAAAGTTCCCCCATAAATATACATAGAGGTTTGACTACATTCAACATGTACAAAATCAATGTGTATATAAAATATAGAGTAATATACAAAATATAATAAAGCATCCCTGTGAAAATATCACTTTATAATATGTTCATACCATGAGACAGAGGCCATATGGTTTAATATATATTAAATGTTGGTATGATAAGGCTGCACTATATTTACAGCATGTCCTTCGAAAACTCAAAATACTGCCATGAGAAAATACTGGTGTCCCCTGAAACAGAGCCCTTGTGAGGGCATACAGCCTCCACAATATTTGCTTAACATGTGGTTCATTCTTTTTTTTTTTTTTAACATGTGCTTCATTCTTGACTCACTGAGTAGTAGGAGTTTTGCCACCTGTTGTGTAATTAATGTGGTGTTTGGGCTTCCAATTTGGGCAAGGTAGTGCATGAAAGCAAAGGAAAGCTAATGTCCGGAATGAGCCCTGGTTGCCATAGACTGTACCAGAACTATTAAATTTTGAGATTTGTAAGCTTTGACAATGGTATTGCTCAGCACTCTGAGTGTATACTCAATTTCAAAAAATATATATTACTTAAGTATTCTTTCTTTCCTATTTCTCTTTTCTCTCTCTCTCTCTTTTTTTTTTTTTTTTTTTTTTTGCAAACCTCTTCCAATATCAGCTTGTTTATTGAAAATTCCTGGAAGCTATGAAGTACCATCTGTTTCCTTATCAAATTTCGCCCCCGTAATCACAGGCAAATATCGTTGCTTTTTTTATTCATGAGGTTGCTTAGAAACAATGTGGTTCTATTCACAGGTTGGTTGTGATTGAGTCTCTGATGATGGGCCTGGTGCAAGTAAAATTAAAAAATAATAATAAAATAAAACCCTCCAAAACCAAAGAACTGCCCAGATTCTGAAAAAACTTGAAAATAAACTTCCAATCCAAAAACACACACATGAACAAACTCCCCAAGGCAGCATCTCACACACAGACACACAGTAGAATGATGTCTTCTTTGTAATCTGTCTTCCACAGCCATGTGAATGGATGGGACATTTTTGTATCTAATGGAAAACTTAGCAGTAGGCTCCGACTTTCAGAAAGTGTTAGCAGGGTACACTATGCCTTTTCAGCCTCAGAAGATTGAGCGGACTATGACGAGGGCCCTCCAACAACAACAACAAAGAACGGAATTTTTTTTTTTATGTTCAGTTAGCCCCTGTATAAGTATTCAATTAGTTTTTGATGTAATGTTCAATGATTCATTAGTTAAGCATAATACCCAGTGCTCATCACAGCACATGCCCTCCTCAATACCCATCACCCTGTTACCCCCTCCCTCCCTCCCCTCTGAAACTCCTAGATTATTCCTCGGGGTCTACAGTCTTTCATGGTTCGTCTCCCTCTCTGATTTCTCCCCCTTTGGATTTCCCTCCCTTCCCTTATGGTCCACCATGCTATTGCTTATGTTCCACATATGAGTGAAACCATATGATAATTGTCTTCCTCTGCTTGACTTCACTTAACATAATCCCCTCCAGTCCCATCCATGTCAATACAAATGGTGGGTATTCATCTTTTCTGATGGCAGTAATATTCCATTGTGTATATGGACCACATCTTCTTTACCCATTCATCTGTTGAAGGGCATCTAGGCTCCTTCCACAGTTTGACTATTGTGGACATTGCGGTTATGAAATACAAATCAAAACCACAATGAGATAGATACCTTACACCAGTCAGAATAGCAAAAATTAACAGAACAGGAAACAACAAATGTTGGCAAGGATGTGGAGAAAAGGGGAACCCTCTCAAACTGTTGGTGGGAATGCAAGCTTGTGCAGCCACTCTGGAAAACTGTGGAGGTTCCTCAGGATGTTAAGAATAGAGCTACCCTGTGACCCAGAGATTTCACTACTGGATATTTACCCCAAAGATAACAGACATACTGAAAAGAAGAGGCATGTGCACCCGAATGTTCATAACAGCAAAAAAATGGATTTCTTAAGCTGAAAATGGTCAAAGCATTCATCTGCCAACCACCAGGGGAGTGTCAGTATGCCAATTCTACTAGCTTCAATGAAAATGAAGAGATGAGTGAATAAAAAGTACAGAGGGTGGCAGAACATATCCTAGGAGAAAGGTGGGTTCTCCAGGTGGGAAGAAAAATCAGAAAAGAAAAGAAACAATAACAAGATAAAAGTGTGACCACTGTGACTTGGTTTATTCAGAGAAATGTATCAGTTAGAAAAGAATCTGACCCAGCGTTTTGTTTTGTTTTTTTTTTCTGTAGCATCATTTTACTCAACTGTTGGTCAGATCAATGCATTCCTTTTCAAATGGCCAAGAAAAATCTCTTGCAGATCTCAAAATAGAAAATCATTTCATGCATAATTTTACAAGTGTTATGGTGGACCTATGTTGACATAAACTCTGTTCCAAATATCTAGCACAGAAGTGAAGTACCAGCAATCAGCATGATAGTTCATCTGTTCTCAACAACTGACTACACTAGGCTGCATGCTAACATTCTGATTCATGTACAAATGTCCTGCTATCCAATTATGTCCTCTAAAATATCAGTTCCCTAGGTTCAGTCACGCTTCTTCCATACCCTATGGGCTTGGAGTATCTGGCTTTCTATTTTAATTTATTTACAGTTCAAAGCCACTTTGTGTACCTACTGTATGCTAGGCACCGTTCACATAAGCTCAATCTTCCTAATGGCTCCATGGTATAGTTTTTATTACCCTTTCCATTTGTAAATGAGGAAACTGACAATCCAGACCTCAATCATTTTCTCCATTATTTGTTGTATTACAACTTTCATCCTTTCATCCCATTGCGGAGCATCCACTCATCAGGATCTCTGGTAGCAAACAAAATAGGCTCCCTTGTCCTCTGCCTTCTAAGGTGTGAAGCTCAAGCTTGTAAAAATAACTTGGAGAATTGTCGAGTCACTATGTTGTTCACCTGAGACTAATGTAATATTCTGCATCAACTATACCAAAACAAATGAGCAAACAAGTGTAAAGCTCAGGAATGTCCAGTTGACAAGTATAAGCAGAATGAGTCCATCAAAGTGGAATATAGCTCTAGGTAAAAAGACACACAGAGCTACTATGCCCTGGGAATATTCTGAACATGGGGCAGGTTGCCAAGTGGGGGTGAAACCACATCAAAGACTGCTAAAAAATGAGAGTCCAGGGCAACTATCAGAGAGAAACAGGCAAAGGGACCTTATATATCAACCCAATCCTAACTGAATGGCTCTATGTGATGTCACTCCCACTATACTTCTACCCATACCTTCTGCAGGCTATCCAATGGGAGGAAGCAGAGGCATGAAACTTAGTCTTCACATACCATAAAACTGAATATATTCAGGTTTGTATTTACACCTGACACCCGACATTGTTTGATGTTCATCTCAAAGCACCTCTAAGAACAGGGTAACAGGGTATGTTTTTAAGAATTCAAGAAAAAAAGAATACTGCTTAAATACTATAATGCTTTTTAAAATGTCCCACTGACAAAGTCGCTGATCTCATTTCTGATCTATTTTTTAATCTGTTTCTGAGGTACATAAGTGGTCGGGAACAACACAGTTCTTCAGTTATAGGCATTATAATTTGAATGCCAGCATTTGAGGGGTGATTTTTTTTAATGTTTTAGCTGTCCTGTTTGGCCAAGAAATAAAAACATGTTTTGCTCTCCCAAAAGGATTTCAAATAAGAGGCATGGTCAAGAGTATCTTGTACATTTCCTTACACCTACCAAGGCCCATGGTTTGTTAACAATGGAGCAGCAGGCCACTTCTCAAGGCATAAGTTATCCCTTCAACAGTAAGAAATCCCCCAAATATATGGATGCCTGGCCCTTTGTAATCACAATGTTAGAGCCAAAAATGTCTGAAAATACCTAAAAAGAGAGTCTGTTATTAGAGAGCCCAATTGCTCCTGTTCTTGACTAAATACATACTCTATGTCTTTTGAATGATACCAAAAGGTGATTCTTCCCACTGCGTCATATGTTAAGGTAAGTGAAGTTCAAATCACCTCATATATGAAGGGGTGCCTGCACTGGGTCTTTCCTTCAACCTCATTTTTTATTCCTCTACCATTTCCCCCAGAGTCTTATTTTAATCTCCCTATTGGTCTTTGTGTCTGAGGCTTCAAAATTCCACTAACATTGAGAATCCCATTCTTCAGAGTGGGATATCTATAAGACACACAAATTCCTCCCTTGCTGGAATAATTCACTCCTCATTCTTTTATAATAAATGAAACACTCCCTAAAAGGCATCCAAATTGGTAAGAAAGAAGTAGAATTCTGACTATTTACAGATGACATGATACTATTAATAGAAAACTCTGAAGACACCACACACACACACACACACACACACACACTGCTAGAACTGGTAAATGAATTCAATTAAGTAACAGGATACAAAATCAGTGTACAAAATCCATTGTATTCCTATACACTAATAATGAAGCTACAGAAAGTAAAATCAAGAAAAAATCCCGTTTACAACTGCACCAAAACCAGCAAAGTATCTAGGAATAAACTTAACCAAACTGGTGAAAGATCTGTGCTCTGAAAACTCTAAGACGATGATGAAAGAAATGGAAAGACATCCCACCCTCATGAGTTATAATAATACACATTTTTTAATGTCTGTACTACCCATAGTAATCTACAGATTTAATGCAATCCCTATCAAAATAGCAACACCATTTTCCGCAAAACTAAAAACAAACAATCCTAAAATTTATATGGAACCACAAAAGACCTCAAATAACCAAAGTGGACTCGAGGAAGAAAAACAAAACTGGAGGTATCACAATTCCAGATTTTACATTATATAACCAAGTGGTAATAGTTAAAACAGTATGGCACTGGCATAAAAATGGACACGTAGATCTGTGGAAGAGAAGAGAAAACCCCAGATAAAACCTACGATTAATCTTTGACAAAGCAGTAATGAATATACAATGGGAAAAGATAGTCTCTTCAACAAACTGTGTTGGGAAACCAGAGAGCCACATGCAAAAGCATGAAACTGGGCCACTTTCTTTCACCACACACAAAAATAAATGCAAAATGGATTGAAGACCTAAGTGTGAGACCTGAAACAATAAAATTCTTTGAAGAGAGCACAGGCAGCAATCTTTTGACATCAGCTACAGCAACATTTTTCCATACATGTCTCCTGAGGCAGGGGAAATATAAGCAAAAATTAACTATTGGGACTACCTCAAGAGAGTTTCTGCACATGGAAGGAAAACAATTGACAAAACTAAAAGGCAACCAACTGACTGGGAGAAGGTATTTGCAAATGATGTATCTGAGAAAGGGTTACTATCCAAAACTGACAAAGAACTGATAGAACTCAATACCCAAGAAACAAATAATCCAATTAAAAATAGGCACAAGACATGAACAGACATTTCTCCAAAGAAGATATCCAGATGGCCAAAAGACACGTGGAAAGATGCTCAACAACAATTATCATCAGGGAAATGCAAATCAAAACCATAATGAGGTATCATTCCACACATGTCAGAATGGCTAAAATAAAAAACACAACAAATAAAAAGTATTGGCAAGGATGCTGAGAAAAAGGAACCCTCACTGCTGGTGGGAATGCAACGGGGTACAGCCATTGTGGAAAACAGTATGGAAGTTCCTGAAATAAATTAAAAATAAAACTACCCTACAATTCAGCAATCATAATACTGAGTATTAACCCAAAGAATACAAAAACAGTCAAAGGGATTTGGATCAAATCAAAGGGATACATGGATCCCTATGTTTACTGAACCATTATTTACCATAGCCAAAACATGGAAGCAGTCCAAATGTTCATCGACAGACAAATGGATAAAGATGTGGTGTGTGCGTCACTCGGCATCAGGGAAATACAAATCAAAACCACAATGAGATATCACCTCACACCAGTCAGAATGGCTAAAATTAACAAGTCAGGAAATGACAGATGCTGGAGAGGATGTGGAGAAAGGGGAACCCTCCTCCACTGTTGGTGGGAATGCAAGCTGGTGCAACCACTCTGGAAAACAGCATGGAGGTTCCTCAAAATGTTGAAAATAGAACTACCCTATGACCCAGCAATTGCACTACTGGGTATTTACCCTAAAGATACAAACATAGTGATCCGAAGGGGCACGTGTACCCGAATGTTTATAGCAGCAATGTCTACAATAGCCAGACTATGGAAAGAACCTAGATGTCCATCAACAGATGAATGGATAAAGAAGATGTGGTATATATACACAATGGAATACTATGCAGCCATCAAAAGAAATGAAATCTTGCCATTTGCGACGACGTGGATGGAACTAGAGCGTATCATGCTTAGTGAAATAAGTCAATCGGAGAAAGACAACTATCATATGATCTCCCTGATATGAGGACATGGAGAAGCAACATGGGGGGGTAGGGGGATAGGAGAAGAATAAATGAAACAAGATGGGATTGGGAGGGAGACAAACCATAAATGACTCTTAATCTCACAAAACAAACTGGGGGTTGCTGGGGGGAGGTGGGATTGGGAGAGGGGGAGCGGGCTATGGACATTGGGGAGGGGAGGCGAACCATAAGAGACTATGGACTCTGAAAAACAACCTGAGGGTTTTGAAGGGTCAGGGGTGGGAGGTTGGGGGAACAGGTGGTGGGTAATGGGGAGGGCACGTTTTGCATGGAGCACTGGGTGTTGTGCAAAAAGAATGAATACTGTTACGCTGAAAAAATAAATAAAATGGAAAAAAAAAAAAAAAAAAAAAAAAGATGTGGTGTGTGTTTGTGTGTGCACGCAAATACACATGTAGGAATATTATTCAACCATAAAAAGGAATGAAATCCTACCATTTTCAGTGACATGGAGAGAACTAGAGAGTATAATGCTAAATGAAGTCAGTTAGTCAGAGAAAGACAAATGTATGATCTCACTCATATGTGGAATTTAAGAAACAAAACAAATGAGCAAGGAGGAAAAAAAAGAGAAACAAATCAAGAAACGGACTCTTAGCTACGGAGAACAGAGTGATAGTTACCAGAGAGCAGATGGGAGGATGGGAGAAATAAGGGATAAGGATTAAAGAGTACATGATGAAAAACATAAAGTGAAGTAATAAAAAAAAAATCAGGGGCACCTGGGTGACTCAGTCGGTTAAGCATCTGCCTTCAGCTCAAGTCATGATCTCAGAGTCCTGGGACTGAGCCCAGTGTCAGCTTCCTACTCAGTGAGAAGTCTGCTTCTCTGTCTGCCCCTCCCCTCTGCTCCTCTCCCTGTCCTTCCCTCTCTATCAAATAAATAAAATAAAAATACTGAAATCATATAATAACAATGGAAGAACAGTTAACAGATCATTTGATAAAAACTCCCAAAGAAAGTTCGAGGGGCGCCTGGGTGGCTCAGTCGTTAAGCATCTGCCTTCGCCTCAGGTCCTGATCCCAGGGCCCTGGAATCCAGCCCCGCATGGGGTTCCCTGCTCAGTGGGAAGCCTTCTTCTCCCTCTCCCACTCCCCCTGCTTGTGTTCCCTCTCTTGCTGTCTCTTTCTCAGTCAAGTAAATAAATAAAATCTTAAAAAAAAAAAAGACAGTTTTGATAAATGATTATTCGACCCACTCTTAAGACTCAATAGTAAGAAAAATGAACAAATGATAAAAAAAAAAAATAGGCAAAAGACCAGAGAAGACAACTTAACAGAAAAGATATACAGATGGCAAGTAAGCATATCAAAAGATACTCCTTTTACATAATATGTCAATAGCAATTTGCAAATTAAAACAATCTCATCATCCTGTCCACACCTGTCTTAACTGCAAATAAACAAAACAAATGACCAGCAAGAAACACAGAATAAAAGAAAGGGTCAGGGGTGGTTAAAATTCATGAAAATGAATGAGACATGTTTAAAAAAGAAGTGACCTTAAAACAATGAGGTATCACTCCACACTTATTACAATGGTCAAAATGCAATGCTGGTGACAATGGGGACCAATGGTAACTCTCACCCGTTGCTGGTGGCAATGCAAAATGGTCCAGCCAGTTTGCAAGAGAGTTTGACTGTTTTGCATAAAACTCAACACCATGTGATCCAGGAATCACATTTCTTGGTATTTATCCAAATAAACTGAAAACGTGTGTGGACACAACAACAACCAGCATACAAATGTTTACAGCATTGGCTTTATTGATAATTGTCAAAACTTGGAAGCAACCAAGCTGTCCTTTAGTAGCTGGATGGATAAATCAGCATGGCACATCCAGACAACGGGATCTTGATTCAGTGCTAAAAATAAAAGAGCTAGCAAGCCTTAGAAAGATATATGGGAACGTTCAATTCATATTGTTAAGTGAAAAGAGCTAATCTGAAAAGGTACATACTGTATGATTTCAACTATATGATAGTCAGGAAAACTATGGAGACAGTAAGAAGATCAGTGGCTGGGAGCTTTTAGCAGAGAGGGAAGGATGAAAGGTCCAGCACAGAGGATTTTCAGAGCAGTGTATGATATTACAGTGTATGCCATTATGTATTTGTCAAAACCTATGAAATGTACAACACCAAGAGTAAACCTTAAGGTAAACTACGGATTTGAGGTTATATTAATGTGTCAGTGTAGGTTCATCAATCATCACAAAGCCAAGATACTGGGATGCAAGATACTGTAGTTCTGTACGTATAGGAACAGGGATATGTGGCAAGTCTCTGAACTTCCTGTTCAATTTTACTGGGAACCTAAAACTGTTCTTGAACAATAGAGTTCATTAATGGAAGAAACCCAACAGTTTACAAAAAATCAAACATTCCAATTAGAAAGTGGGGAAAAGACTAGAAGAGACATTACAGTGGAGAGGATAAAGATGACATATGAACACATGAAAAGACGTTCAGCATCATTAGCTATTAGCAAACTTGCCAATTAAAACTGTGATGAGTTATCACTATATCCCTATCATAATGGCTAACACACACAAAAAAAGAAGCCAGAGTTATTCAGGATGCTGAGATACTGGTTCAATCAGACATTGCTGGCAGGAATGTAAAATAGTATGCCATTGGTGAATAACATTTATGATAGTCTTATAAAATGAAGTATGCACTTGCCATATGACCCAGCAACTGCGCTCTTGGGCATTTATTCCATTATAGTGCCTACATACTTCATATAAAAGCCTGTACACTGATGTTCTCAGTAGCTTTATTTTTTTTTTCAGTAGCTTTATTTATAACAGTAAAAATAAAAAATAAAAAAACACCTGGAAACAATTTAGATGTCTTTCAATGGGTAAATTGTTTAATCCAACTATATGCACATCTTTACCACAGAATACTAGTCAGCAATACAAAGGAAAGATCTATTGATACATAGCATGACCTGGATAAGTCTCCACTGAATTGTGTTCTGTCTTTAAAAAAAAAAAAAAAAAATTCCGAAAGGATGTATCACATATATACATATACATATATATGCATGTATGTATATGTGATATATACATATACATATTTTATATAGCCTAAATATATATATTTACATATATATTAATAGCCTAAATATATATATCTGATATATATATATATATATATATATATATAAATAATGAAGCTATAGGACCTAGCCATTGCAAAGTAAGCATGAGGATGCTTGATCAAGAAGACTGGAGATAAAATCAGAGAGGGATTTAGAACCCTTGGAGATGATGTATCAGCTCACTACTAAGATGCTCCCAGAGGCATGGAAAAAGTGATGTCCTGTCTGAGTGAAGTTGAACAGCCAGAATCATTGTGTAGTGGATGGTGGAGAATTGGATTAGAAGGTTAGTGAAGAGGGCATGCTGAAATAGAAATGCTTTGCATTATCAGAGGACCCAACAAATGATCGTGTTTCACAGGGAGACCCCAAAGACTTAACAGTCATCAAAGCCATAAGGAACGTGCTGGAGAGAAGAGAATAAGCATCACTAAAAATTTTAGGTGTAGCTCATCTCTGGAGGATAGGACTGTAGAAGTTATTACAGAATTTAAATCATTCATAGCAATAGAGAATTGTTGAGGTCAAGTGATTGGAGATAAAAAACTGAAATTCAGGGCCAGAATTACTGTCATGAGCAGCAAGGTCAGAGTGGCAGCTAAGTGCAACTGAGCCAGAGTTTTGGAGATGGCTAATAGAATACAACATTCCAAGGGGCAAAGTAATACCAAGAAAAAAATCATAATCTATTGCCCAGTGTCCAAATGTGAGCCGCTTTTCAAAGCTTGGTTGTATTCGCTGAGCAGGTGGCTAGGTCTTTAAAAGGACTTTGCAACACCAACTGTATATAGTCATCATCTCTCTGATCTTTATTTGAAGGGTCTTAATTCCACTTATTTTGAAAGCTATGCATTTGAGGGTATGAGCTGACAATGAGACCCAAAGACTTGAAGTGTCCTCATGGCCCCAGGTTGGGTATGCGAAGATCAGATAATAAATGGGAGTCCTGGCCAAGGTGTGGTTACGGTGGATCTATTGATCTGCAGATGTAGCTGATACGGCTGGTACAAACTCTACATTGGGTTCTTGGTTTGAGGGACAGGCCACTTAGAAACTTTGAAACAACCACTTACAGCCAAGATAATAAATACAAAACTGTATCATATCACAGTAGAGCATGGGAAGGCAAGGATTAGCGCCAGCCTCAAGAATCTTGTAGGGCACAGGGGTAGAGATTTCCCTATTATCACCATGTATTCACCAGTATCGCCCTGGCAAACACTGGATAATCCTGGAAGCGTTGTAGTATGCTACTATAAATGCTACAGGTTGAAGCATGTTCCCCCCAAATGATATGCTGAAGTCTTAATTTCCAATACCTCAGGATATGATCTTATCTGGAAATAGGCTCACTGGAGATATAACTGATTGGTTAGGATCAGATGACTGGTATAGAGTAGGCCCTCAATCCAAATATGACTGGTGTCCTTATGAGAAGAAAAGAGACAAACACAGAGGAAAATTGGACACGTGAAGAGAGACAGGTGAGGAGAGGACTCCCCATGATGACACAAAGATGGAACTGCTGTTTTCAAGTCAGGGAATGTCAAGGACTGAGAGCAAACTACAGAAGTTAGCAAGAATCAAGGAAGGATCCTCCTTCACAGGTTACAGAGGAAGCAAGGCCCTGCCAACACCTTGATTTCTGACTTTCTGGTATTAAGAACTATGAGAGAACTAATTTCTGTTGTTTTAAGCTACCAAGTTTGTGGTACTTTGCTACAGTAGCCTGAGGGAACTAATCCAGTGTCCTATCAGGTAGCAGCCCAGATCTCAGCTGTGGTGCCCGATATTGTTCCTTTGCTAGAGAAAATTTGATATTGCCTCAGGCTGAAAGGATATAGCTACTAATGTGGTAAATGAATTCTTTTCTGTCTCAATAAAAAAAAAAAACAGAATCAGAAGTTGTTTATAACAGACAACAATATATAATAATAAAGCTCAGCTAATTCCCCTGCTGACATAATATGGTACAAAGAAATTTGGAGAGTATGGGCACCAGAGTATATCATGTGGGTCTGTTACCTCAATAAGATTAAGCTGATAGGGCTAGAATAGCAAGAAGTGGACAGCATGCTGAAGGCTTTCATAAAACACGTTCTGTCCGGAGAATGAAAGGCTAACCACATGTATAATATTTAGGGTTCAAGTGGTCCTGGTGGGGGGCACTGTCTCCTAAGTAAAAGATAGACCATTGCATCTTCTCTCTCTCCACATGAAGAGGAAACCACATTGCCTGGTTGGCCTCTTCAACCTCTATGGGTAGCATATCCCACCCACACCTGAGTACTCTTCCTTTCTTCATACACCACACAATGTGAATGGCTCTCAATGAGCAATGGTACCCAAAGCAGGGAAGAGCTGCACACCAGTCCAGGCTGGGGCCAAACAGCCTTGATACTTGAACTGTGATATCCAGAAGACTCTATGACGTTGGAAACATCAGAAGTAGAAAATACATGTATAAGTTTTGTGGTAAGACCCAGCAAGAAAATGATAACTCGGGACAAAGGACAATAGACCATCCTTAGCTTCCAAAATCACACAAGATTAGATGGGCAATGACTACTTTGGGATCCAGTAATCCCTTCTCTGGGTATTTATCCAAAGAAAATGAAATCGGAATTGTGAGCAGGTATCTTCACATCATGTTTTCAGAGTTACTCACAGAAGTTGAGGCATGGGAACAACTTAAATGTACCTTCAGTAATGAATAGATGAAGAAAATTACACACACACACACACCACAAATATTATTCGGCCGAAAGGAAAAAGGAAATTCTGTCACTTTCAAGAACATGGAAAAACCTGGATGGTGTTATATTAAATAAAATAAGCTAAATGAAGAAAGACAAATATTGTGCGATCTCACTTATATGTGAAATTCAAGTAATCAAATTCATGAAAGAGAAAAAATGGTAAACACCAGGGACTGCAGGAAGGAGGAAACAGGGAAATGCTGGTCAAGGTAACAAATGGTTCAGGTAAATAACTTGTAAAGTTCTAATCTACAACCATGTAACTATACTTCCCAATATTGTATTGTCTGATTAAAGCTTTCTGAGAGGCAGATCCTAATTGTTCTCAACACACATGAGAGAAAGAATGGAGGAAGGAAGAGTCAGAGAGAAGGAGGGAAGAAAGGTGAGGGGAAGAGAGGGGAGGGAGGGAAGGAGGAAAGAAAGAGAAAAAAGAGGACTATGTGAGATGATGAATATTTAATTATCTCAATTGTGATATTTCACAATGTGTGTGTATATTAAGTCATCAAGTTGTATATCTTAATATAAACAGTTTTAAAGTATTAACTATATCTCCATAAAGGTATAGTTAATTACAGTTCCATAAAGGAAAAATGCAATGAGATTATTATTTTGTATTCATCTAAATCTCTCTAAAGTGCCCAGCTAGCCTACCCCACCAAAAATAAAAAAACAAAACCAAAAAAACCCAGAATCAAACCAAACATTTGGTGTTGGTCAGGCTGAAGAAATTAAATTTCTCATACAATGCAAGTGGGAAAAGTCATTTGCTACAACCACTTTGGCAAAAGTTTTGGCATGAAGCAGTAAGTCTGACTTAGGAGCTCCACCACTAAATATAGCTTAAGACAAACTCCTGCCCGTAGACATGTGCACAAATATTCATAGACTTGTTTATAATTCCTTTTAATAGCCAAATCTAGAAAAATGCAATGCCTATCAATAGTACAATAGATAAAATATATATACCATATATATTATATATATTATTATAATATAAAAATATTACGAAACAGTGAAAATGAATGCAGTATAGCTTCATTCACAGATCTGCAAGAATGACACTAAAAACCAAGCAAGGCCAAGTTTTAGTAAACTACACACACTACTACTTTATATAAAGTTCAAAAATAGAAAAGACAAATAATATAGTGATTGGAAGTACTAACTTACTCAGTAGATGCCATCAGAAGGAAAACTATAAAGGAAAGCAAAGAACTTATCAAAATACAGAATGTGCATTACCTCTGAGTGGGAAGGGGTGTCCTATGACACAGGAGGAGAATATATACAGGTATGCTCTAATTCTGAAAATTGGTGGATGGATCACAAAGGCTCATCTTATTAATATTCTTTCATATATATATATATATATATACATATACGCACACACATAGATATATGATGCATTCTGTAATTTTTTGTAGTGACAACACTTTATAATAAAGAATTCAGTGGAAGAATTGAGATTCAAATCCAGGGAGATTTATTCTAAAGCCCATGGTCTTAATAAATATATACTAAATTAGCAAGTGGATGGAATTGCTATCATATTCACTTTCTTTTAAAAGTTGTCTTTTGACTTTCTTTCTGCCTTTTTTTTAAAAGATTTTATTTATTTGACAGAGAGAGAGAGAGAGATCACAAGTAGGCAGAGAGGCAGGCAGAGGGAGAGGAAGAAGCAGGCTCCCTGCTGAGCAGACAGCCCAATGCAGGACTCGATCCCAGGATCCTGAGATCACGACCTGAGCCAAAGGCAGAGGCTTAACCCACTGAGCCACTCAGGCACCGCTCTTTCTGCCTTTTTATAACAGCTTTATTGAAGTTTAGCTGATACAAAAAGAACCACACATTTATTTAATGTACTTATTTAATGTATACAATTTAACTATATTTATTAAATGTACACAATGTGATAAGTTTGGGAATTTACTTAACACAATGTGGTAAGTTTGGGAATATGCAAACACTGTGGTAATATCACCACAATCAAGGTGATAAACATATCCATCACAACGTGTCCTTGTGTCCCTCGCTTTTTGTTCATGTTTCGTGGTAAGAATTATTTTGAACCCACTGCTTTATATTCACTAGGACTTGCTTTCACTTCTGAGTTCAGTGTTTGACACAAACACTTTGAATAAATTGTCTCTTTTAATCCTTGCTACAAACCTGTGTGGGAAATACCATTTTTATTTCCAATTTACAGATGGCAAAGCTTGGAGAAGTCACACAGATGAGAAATACACAGTCAGGATTCAAGCCCTGCTTCATTGGTTTCCAAAATTGGTGTTTTTAAGCACTGCTAGGTATTGCCTTTCAAAAAAACAAAGATTAGTTTTATTTGTGTTGCTACTTTTCTGTGGATAAAACTACTGATCCACATATATAATTTAGCACAGGGACAATTTTAGTACCCACATTTTCAGATGTGCCCCATTTTGTACAGCTGGCTGGTGTACAAAATGCATGAATAATGAATTCCATCAACCATGGCCTTTATTTTTTGACCAGTTTTCTTTTTGTCATTTAAGAAAAAAAAAAGTACAATTGAGATTGTATATTTAATGAATTAAATCGATATATACAACTTCTTATTCTTGGGCAGAGGAAGCCAAAATGATTGCCAAGTCCTGAGTGAACACAAGCTATGACAGCCAACTTTTTTGTATCTCATTCATACTTTCCTTTCCTAGACCCTTTCAGTCCATTTTAAATTGGATTCATCTGTAAATTTGTGCATACACTTTGATTTTAACCTTTGTATCTTACTCAAGATGTCACAGAAGAAAGAGAATAGGACAATTAAAAACTTCATTTTTGTGTCTTTACTGGATGGAAAATTTGGGGATAATTTAATACAGCTGACTCTTCAAACACTCTAAAGTTCTATTTCTGAGATACTAATGAACATTAATAAGGCTTCAGAAGATTTGTTGGGGAAACTGGGGGGGAAAGGGGCATTGCAACATAGTAAAGATAGAATTCAATCTAAAGAAATAGTTATTCCAGTTTCACACTGAAGGATAAGCTGGACCACAGCTTTATTTCCTAGGTTGACTTTTTTCCCCTAATATACAACATGAGAGCTTAAAAGAAAACTCACATACTTGCTTTAAGTAGGGTTTTGCTTTGAAGTTTCCAGACTAGACACAAAGCACACACACACACACACACACACACACACACACACATCCATGTAACTAGCACAAATTGTTAATGGTTTTAGGCATTAAAACTGTTTTGATATGGTTAATCAAGGACCCAAATGATGTGTTACAGACTCCTTTTCTTACTTTAATCTCCTTTTCTTTTTTTTTTAAATTTTTTAAGATTTTATTTATTTATTTGACAGAGAGAGATCACAAGTAGACAGAGAGGCAGGCAGAGAGAGAGAGAGGGAAGCAGGCTTGCCGCTGAGCAGAGAGCCCGATGCGGGACTCGATCCGAGGACCCTGAGATCATGACCCGAGCCGAAGGCAGAGGCCCAACCCACTGAGCCAAAAATCTCAGTCAGTCAGTCAATCAATCCATCAATCTGCTACCCACCCAAACCCCACCCCCCATCCTTACCACCAACCACCACCAGCATTTCTCAGGAACATATTCTCAGAATTGGCTTCTTACTCAGTAAGGTTCTTTCTACATGATCTCAAGCTGGCCATCAGCATATTAGCATTATCACACTTGTCCATGTTCACTTGGGGGAAAAAACAATCTGCTTTCCTATAGTTTAATTAAACACCTTTATTGAGTCTCATTGACTCTTATTGACCTATTTTGGGTCTTGTGCCCATGTGTCCATCTACTGCTGTGGCCAGGAAGCAAACATATGTTGAATGACTTAGGAAACTGGGAGTGAGATCAATTCTATTCATCTATTGAACTAGGAAATTTAGAGTACTGTTAAGAAGAGGGTAGGAGGAAATTAGTATTAGAGAAGCAAACATCAAATTCCTGTTGCCAAATGTGAGGAAATAAAAACTGTCTTGGGTCAATCCAGGATCTTGTCTCTGAAGATAGCACAAAGAAAGAGTCAGGACAGGTAGCTACTAATCACAAGATCATCCTCACACATCAGGGGTAGTGCCCTACCTTCACTTTAAACAACTTTTCTTTGATTGTTAAATTTGAGATTGAGTTCAACTATGTAGAATTAATTTCTCACCTTGGAGGCCATTTGAAATAAAATATAGTTTTCTTGTTCTTAGAAGCTTTACTATAGTCTCGGTTAGAAGCCTTAGTGATCAGATAAAAATGCACTCATTTTAGATCATGTTCAATTGCCTACATCATGTGACCTTGTGAAAAGAAAAAAAAATCCCTGTTATTTAACACTGACATTGATTCTGGATGTGTCCCTCAGTGTTAAGTGAAGAGAAAATCAGGTATCTGGTATTTGTACATGAAGACACCTGTTTTATGAAACTCTGTCTGCCCTTAACTAGCCCTCTTATAATCTGATGGAGGAGGTAGATTTCCTAATGTGCAGAATTTCAAGCTAAATGCAGGCATGTTTAGACAATGGTTTTGAAACTAATCAAGCCATATCTATATTACCTCTTATAACAAAATCTTTTGGAACTTGGGCAGATATGATACATAACTGATTTGCTGTATCTGAAAAATAAGCAAACAAACATGACTATCTGGACAACTTTAACTTCTTCACTCAATTAATGTCAATACTATTTTGGGGTGCTTCTTCGTGCTAGGTATTGGCAATATAGAGATGAAACAGAAAAGTTACCCATTCTCCACTGTAGCTTGATGATAGTATTTTATGACAATTCTAATTTATTAGGCAACTAATATTTCTCAAGACAGTGATACCTGTACATTCAGTTCCATTTTTTTTTCTTATTTATGGTCAAACTGCTCATGTTAAGATTAAGGCCTCTGGACTAAAACTGTTTGATGTTGCAATTCTTTTCATTCCACTAAATACATGAGACTCAATGTAAATTCCTTAATTTCTCAGTCATCCATTTTCTCTTTTGAGGGGAAAAAAAAACGTGGAGATTTTTTTTTTTTTGGTAAAAATTAAATAAGATATAATGTAGGTAAAGAGTCTAGCAGAGTATATAGTGTAGCCTAAGTGCTCAATAAATGTTAGGTATTATTATAATTTTATTATATAGATACCATTTTCCATAATTACTTGACCACATAGAATGTCTAAATGTTAGACATTTATCCTCTTACAACTAAATATAAGATTAAGCTCAGAGCATCAAAAAATTAAGCTTATGCATCAGATTATCTGGAAGGTAGAATTTTTATAGAAGGCTACTTTAAATACATTCAGTTTTTCAGTTCCTCCTTACATTTTTTTGATGCTATCTAGATGGGTAGAGAATAACATACCTAGGCTACATAATCACACCGGTCATATCAAGTTATTTTTGGTGAACTGTACTATACGTAATTCCTCTTACCTTTATTTAGGGTCAGCGTAAGAAAAAAACAGTAATATAAGAAATAAAAATTGTCACTGTATTCCCTTTTGGAATGTTGTCAGATATCACGTTCATTATAACTAAGTGTCCACTTTAGAGGGATTGTCAGGAAAGTTTTTGTCTCATTCACTACCAAGAAAAATTGTGCTTTTCCCTAAACAACATGTGTGTTTTTATACTGTGTGCCCTGCAATTTGTATAACTGATGGTTTTTCCCTCTTTTGTGAAAAGTTAAGATCCACATATTTCATTCACTTTTAAGCAAATATACAGACCATGGACAGCAAATTATGGCTAATAAGGTGTAATGAATTTCCTGTTCTGTCCCCAGTGCAGACAGCACTAATCAAATAGCAGCACGACTGCCCATGGAATGTGGACTCAGAATCCTTCCCAGCACAGCTCTCCAGGCAACTGCTTCTCATCAGTGAGAGTTGGAACAAGAAACGAAATTCAATCTGCCATTCTTAGAACAAAGCTATGGTTTGCATTTTAAACCTCATTTATAGTAATACTTTATGTTTTATGGTTTCTTCCCCCTTCCATATATTATCATCATCTTGGACTTTTCTATTATCCTTCATATATTCACATGTACTTCAAATTCCATCTAGTGCAAATCAATCAAAACGCACATACTCTATTCCTTTAAGAAACTCCCAGTATTTTGGGGAGTAATATATGTAAATAGGCCAATTACTCAGAGTATGAATATTACTCTGAAAAAATAAAGCATTGGGTAATTATATGGGTCTTAGGGGAAGCATAAAACCCCATTTTTAATGGGTGTGGAGTTTGGAGAAAATGCTTAGTAAAGGAGTAATGTGGGGAAATGCAAAAGATTCACTGGTTCTCTGCTCAGGTCTAGTTCCTGACTCACTTTCTCCTTACTCCCTCTAAAACTTACAGTCTTGAATTCTGTGAAGAAAGCAAGAAAGCAAGCAAGAAAGAATAAATTTAAAAAGAGAGAAAGAAAGAGGAAGGAAGGAAGAAGGAAGGAAGGAGATTTAGATGGCAGCTACAGTTATAAAACATAATTCAGAAAGGATTAAAGATACCCTAGATTGAGCTTCTAATATGACATGAGCCCCAACTAAAACTGCTGCTTCTCTGTGACATTCAAAAAAAATTTCATGATAGCCAGATTCCCCAATGTCCAATTGCCAATCATGTCTAATTCCAAAGCCAAGAAATAAAAGGAAGGCATCTGCCTTTCTATGCAATTTCTGCACTGAAATTTACTAAGTTCTCCTCTGCTTATTTCTAGGGATTTTGCATATGATTTAAAGGAAAAATATTCTTAATGGAACATAAGTGAATGATACACTACATGCACGCAGGGCTTAGAATGCATTCACTACTCACTACCCAGCGTCTCCGATGTAAATCTCATTGGAACATAAGATCCCCGAGGAGGACTTAGCATGAGTCATATACTGCTGTATCTCCTTTCTTTAGAGTGGGGACTGGAGATGATGTTGACTCAAAAAGCATTTGATAGTAAATATGTATCCATTAGGTAATTTTGGCTGCAAGTTACAGGAAACTCAATAGACAACTAGCATAAAACTTGTGTAAACTGATCAGTTCAAATGGCTAGAAACACAGAGGTCGGAGGAGCTTTAAGACTGCCTTAACCTGTAATCTCTAGATCGATTTTTCTGGATCTTGGCAAGGCCCTCTTCCGTGTGACCCTGTCTTACTCTGTCCAGTAGCAAGGCAAGGGATGATGCCAGAGGGAAAACATGGTATTCTTTAGTATTGGCCAATAAATATCTTTGGTTTCTTTCCTAGAACATGTAGATTTGCACAACACTCCTCCCTTGAAGTTAGATGTACTCCTGTGACTCACTTTTGGTAGTGAAACACGATTAGAAATAATGTAAGTCAGTCCTGGATGTGGGCTCTAAGGCCATTTGCTACTGCTATAGTGATGAGTATTGTTCTAGATCGTGACTGCTTTGCCAGCCCATGTGCTGTAGAGAGGATAGTGCTGAGGAATATCCCTATGCCAGATGTGATGGAAATTAATGTGATCAGTGTATAAACTTTTGTTATTTTAACCTACCAGTACCCTAACCTGTCCAGACCGATATAAGAGAAACCCATTCTGAAATGGTATCCCAGAAAACCAAGGGAGACCTTACTACGAGTTCCCCCAAATCCTCTCCTTATAACTCTGGCGTGTGTTCCCATTACTGAGTCAATCACTGCCAAGGCAGTTTGCTGCTTTAATGCCAAACAAGCCAACCTCTAGATCTTAGATCCTTAATTCAAATTCCCTTAGGTCTCACCTTTAGGGACGTATAGGGCCATATACAATCCTGAATAAAACAGGATTTTGTTAAGTCAGGTTTGGGAAATTTCCACCTGAAAGTCAATGTGATCTTTTTGCCCTTCACTGGGTTTAAGAGGATGGTTAGGAGTATGCCTTCATAAGTAGATTTGGTAGAAACCTCTTACTGCACATTTCCCATAATCTCAGCTGGACCATTCACAATAGAAAATCATCACTAACCATGTGTTTCTTCTTTACGGCGGGGGGGGGGGGGTTTCTATCTCCCTCTTTTGGAACAACAGGGTAGAGAGGATAGAGGACTAACTGTAATTCATTTATTTTTTTTATCTATATGCTCCTACCCACTCACATTTTTATGTATATGAGGCAAAAATAAGAAAAAACTACATAATTAATCCTTAGTCTCTGAGGAAGTCTGTTTTTACACCTGGATACACCTGGATACACCAGGAGGACCCTTTGTGCAGAACACTGGCAAATGATGACAGCGGTCTCTGCAATAATGATTTGTACTTTTAAAATTATAATTTGTCTCATATGGACATCCTCCCAGCATTTTCTTTCTTTTTTTTTAAAGATTTTATTTATTTATTTGACAGAGAGAGATCATAAGTAGGCAGAGAGGCAGACAGAGAGAGTGAGAGGGAAGCAGGCTCCGTGCTGAGCAGAGAGCCCGATGCGGGACTCGATCCCAGGACCCTGAGATCATGACCTGAGCCGAAGGCAGCAGCTTAAACCACTGAGCCACCCAGGCGCCCCCTCCCAGCATTTTCTAACAACCATAACAACATATTCTCTACACATGAAAGTATTATTTGGTCCTTTGAGCATCATAGGTGAGTTACTTTACCCCAAGTTTCAACATTAGATTGAGTTGCATGGGGGAGGAAGCAACTATGTACTTTATTCTAAATGTTTGGTCCTAAAATCTTTATCAGGTTGGTTAATAATCCCTGTGTTTATTGTTCTCAAGAACAAAGGAAAGTACATCCTATCAAGCTATGGCAAACACATCTGGGGGATCAAAAGACCTTTTTAAGTAAAATCATGTAGCATGATATAGTTAGAAACAAAGTTACCCTGATACAGTTTACCTGGAGTCTGATTTATGGTAAGTACCACCTCTACTCTGCACAGTGAATTTGATACTACTGCAAAAAGGCATGGAACTAAAACAAGACTGAAGTCCTCCATATCACTGACAATTCAGAGACTGCTGTGCTCTTGTTCCCTTTATCTTCCTTTTAAGCTCATGGAAAATCTTCTTAATATTGCCTGTTATACTACCCATGCATCTCTAGGACATTTGTTCATTTATTCATACGTGAATGAATTTCAGAGAGTGAGAGAAAAGAAGGAGAGGGAGTATTTTGGTTGTAAATGTAGTTAACTGGGTAAGTATTACTGTTCCCAAATGTGTATATTAAGATCTTTAGAAGTGTTATGTCTTAGATTATGTCTTTGAGTAATATCGCTCATTTTATTTCTCCAAGACGTATTCAAAACAGAGCAACAATTTCAAAAGACGTAACTACCTACAGCCAAGAAAATAATCCTTGTGCCAGGCATCACAGTCTATAAAAATTCAAGCCAGCATACAAACGGTTCATTTCCTAATTCATTCCATTCCATGTCCCATAATAAAGAATACAGAGAGTTTTAATCCAAAAAAAAAAAAAAAAATACCAAGAAACTTACCCTCTGTGCTTAGAAACAAAGAATAGGAATGATTCAACAATTAAAAACACTGCAGCAATCATAATTGTCTTAGAACCCTGATAAACCATAATTCAAGCAAAGAGAACCTTAAACTAAGCTAAGAACCAGAAGAAACTCTTGGAGCCATTAGTCAGTCCAACCTTCTGACAACACAGAAATCTCTTCTTCAACATCCTTTTATCAGCCATCTTGTTACTTCAGCATATATATTTTCAGGAATGGGCACTTCTCAAGACTGTCTGTTCCATTTTCAAAGTTACAATCATTAGACCATTATTGATCAAGATTGAGGTGAAATCTTTCTTCCTCTAACTTGGCTACAGTTTTCATTCTAAAATGACAAAAGGAGAAGTCTTCTCTTTCTTAAAATAATATGGCACTCTAGTTTTAGATTAAAAAGAAAGGAGGAAGAAGTAATAAAAAAACGTAGATCATTTTTTACATTCAGTGATCAGTATCCTCTGTGATATGTCCAAATTTCATCCAGATCCTCAGCCTCACATACTCACAGCAGGAATGACAGACAAAAACTTATCATGTCACTTTTCCATTTAAAATCCTTCTAAAGGCTTTTACCTCATCTTATGATAATGTCTGAACTTCTTTACATGGCTTCTAAGGCTCTGCAAGCTCTGGTTTCAGAACCTCCTCTAGCCTTCTCAATTCTCATGCCCACCTGGAAATCAACAATGTATCCACACTAAACAAATTTCAATACTTGGAAACCACAATGCTCACTCTTTCTCTCCCTCTCTTGTTTTCACCTCTTGAGATTCTCATTGTTATCTCTGTCTACAACATTCTAAAAGAATGCCTCTTGTTCTGCATCACTAATTCTGGTTTCATGTGAAATATCTCTCAGGAAACCTTCCCTGGCAATCCAAATTTGGATTTGATTCCTCTCCCACAAGCTCTCACAGCATCCAATAATCTCGTGAATATAGCCTGGTTACTATACTGTATTTTAAGTAACTCTCTACTACTGGAAAATATATGAAAGCAATAATTTTAAAAGGGCCACACAAAACCAAATATCATTCTGACACTAGAAGAATATGATGACCATAAATCGATGTTCTTCTCCCTTAAGGCATGAGTGGATTGGGTTGATAACAAAGAAAAGTTGTTTTCAACTCCCATACCTAGGGTGGGATATTAAGTTACTCATGTTCTGTCTTATGGCATAACATCATGAGAAAGGAATTGACAAAAAAGTAAATGAATGACCAAGAAATAGATGATTTGTAAATCTTAAGGATATATCCAACTTTCCTTATTACCTAGCTAGTGTAAAAACAGTGAACCAAGAAGGAAGCCTGGAGTTGCATTTTATGTAATCAGTGCCGTTAAGTTATTGCCTGGCCCCACTGCACAAGGGCTGCTTCAACCTTGAGCGTGGCCTTTTGTTTGAATGTATCACCATATGTTCTCAAATTGCTGTGCAAAGACTGATTGTTCCACAGTCTCCTATTAATATTTTGCCTGGGCATAAGGTTTGCTTTTATTTATCTAAAATGTTCCAAATTGCCAAGTAATTTTTAAAGTAATTGTTAAATTTTGCAAGTAGAACGAGCTATTCTATAACTCATTTGCAGAGTCGAAATACATGAAAAGATCATGGTCTGAGTTACAATGGCATAGTAAGATATAGATGACAATTGTCACTTTTCTGCTAAAGGAGTTGAGACCAAAACCCAGGAAGAAGATGTGAAATATACTTTTTTTTCCTTCTTTCCATTGCCCTACTGTTCATACTGAGCTCATTAGTCTTGAAATAACACAGTAGAATGATCTTTTAGGGAATTTAAATCACTTAAACAATACTCATTCCAGAGTTTCTGGAAAGGGTAGCATATGTGCCTAGTAAAACCT
Organism: Meles meles; assembly: GCF_922984935.1. Lineage (NCBI taxonomy): Eukaryota > Metazoa > Chordata > Mammalia > Carnivora > Mustelidae > Meles > Meles meles. The sequence goes on from NC_060068.1 coordinate 101,542,038, forward strand.
TTAATATTAATGGCTTCAATTCATGCTTTGTTTTCTTCAAGGACAAAAACCAGTGTGACTCCAGAACTCAACAAGGTAAGGAGGGACTGAACTGTGAGGAAGACTTCTTTCCCCTTCCCTGCATACCAGCCAGCGTGTCACACTTCATGCTACAATTCCCCAAAAAGTAGCTCCCAATTGCCTATGATAGACACATGACCTAGGAAAATCACGCAACAGCCTACTAAGAGAAGCAACAACAGAGGAAAGAGAGCACAAGCATGCTCTCTTGCTCGCTCACTCTCTCACACACAACGCAATTTCACAACATCCTTTTGGCAAAATATGAGATCAGGACACAAGTTCTACATCTTAATGTCACCACCTTTGATCCTGTATCGTTCTCTCATAGTGCGGAAAATACCCTTATGGGTCACCCTCTCCCTCTATAGACTGTGCTGAGGAAATAGAAACTTGGTCTGGTTATTACATTTCTAGTGCCTTCTGGTGACAGAATGGCACAGTGATTAAAAACACAAACTTAGGAATCAGATACACTTGGATATGAACCCTAGCTATATTGCTTAATAGCCATGTGATTGCAGTTTTCCACTTTTGCAAGAGGGAAAAATAAGAGCGCCTAACTCTTAGGGGTGCTATGATGATCAAATGACATTTTACATGTAAAATGTGTAGCTCCGCACCTGACTCCTAGCTATTGCTCAATTAGAGATTAGCCATGAGGATGATGAGAATGAGGATAATGATGATGAGCTACTATGGCACATAAACAGTTTGGTGAATGCTACAGGATATTTTTATATTTCTCTACCCTCAAGATGTGGACTCAGCCTATGTATAAACTGAGACTTTGAGAGTTTTCCTCTATTACTCAAGATCTGACCTAGAAGTATTAGAGCTTACACTTACGACCAAGATCTGCCTTTGCAGCCTGTGCTCCTCAATGATCTGCCATAGTGACACCATGGCTCTGTGGACTCTGGAAAAAGGAGTCAATCTACTATAAGGAAAAACCCTCACTCTAGATCATTGTCTCACATCCCGGCACCTGTGCTTAGGGCAAGCCTATTTTACTGCTCAATGCTAACCATGAGACCTTGAGCATAGTTAACCCGTTTCCCCAGCTATAAAATGGGCATCATGATAAAATAATGGTTATGTAAGGTTAAGAAGATTAAATCAGTAAATAAGCCTCAAATACCTAGAGCCTTGCCTGTCACAGAGTGAGCAGGCACAACATGCATTAATGTATTTTTGTTCATGTTATATTACTATTGTTGTTACTTAAAGCACATAAGGAGTAATAGAAATCGACTCTCAGGTAACTTAAGTAAAGAGTGATACAGTTTTTCCTCAATAACAGACCTGGCTATGGGCAGCTCTTGGCCTTGGTCCTGTGGTCCAATGATACCCACAAAGACCAAAGTTCTTTCTTTTCACCCACTATGCTTAGCATGCTGCTTTTTCCTTCTCTCAGTCTCAGAATAGCTGTTAGATCTAACAGCAATTCACACTTACATTAAATCCAGGAAGAAAGGAGAGGAAGGAACCAGAGAGTTCGTACAAGCATGAGTGTCCCTTTCATCAGAAAAGCAATTTTTTTTTTCAAAGCCCATTCTTTCCAAGACAATTAACTTATGTTTCTTTGACCAAACTGTATCACATAGCCTCCAAGGTAGGGTGGAAGGGTTTTTAGTTTTTGAGGTTCCAAACTGGAGGTGGCCAAGAGAAATGGCCTTGAGAAGAGATGCACTGAGCAACCAAACCCGCATGCCATTATCACACAGAGAAATTCACAACTCCTGAAATATGAAGTCTGTTGGTGAAAGTGCCATCAATATTCATTTGACTTCCAAGTTTTTATCTCAAAACCACGGACCAAAATTCATGGCAATTCTATATAAATGAAATAAAAATAGTGTTCTGATTTGTAACAACTTGTTCAAGGCAACAGTGAATATTTCAGTGCTGCTCTGTCTTGGGGACTTACCTACCCAGACAAGCACTAAAGTCAGTTTTGGAAGACATCAACAATATGTGAAGCCCTGTGAACTGGTTCTCCTTGACACATGGACCCTGCCTGTGGGAAACTGATCATGAAACCCTCAAAGTTTATAGAGACTGAAGGAATTCCAGGGAAGAATATCACCTGACTTGTTTACAAAATAATGTAATTGTTATAGCAACAATAACTTAATAAAAGCATATGTTAAATTGGTTTGGGCTGATAATTTAGATTTAAATTTAGTGTTTGTATGGTTAATTTCACTCGAAGTACTCTTTAATTTGTGGATTTAAGAGTTCTATTGTTTTTGTCAAGGGAAATCCTCTTACACTATTGGTGGCAAAGCAAACTGGTACAGGCACTTTGGAAACCAGTGTGGAGGTTCCTCAAAAAGTTAAAAATAGAGCTACCCTACAACCCAGCAATTGCACTATTAGATACTTATCCAAAGGATACAAACATGATTCAAAGGAACACATAGACTCCAATGTTTATAGCAGCAATGTCCACAACTGCCAATATATGGAAAGAGCCGAAATGTCCAATGACAGATAAATGGATAAAGAAGGTGTGGTATATACTAAATACCACCACTATATATGTACACACACACACACACATTCATATAAATATTTGGAATTATATGAATGTGTGTGTGTTTGTGTGTGTGTGTATATATATATATATATATATATATATATATTCCATTATATGTATAATGGAATATTACTGCATATATAAAATCCAATATTATAACATTAGAATGTGGAATATTACTCAGCCATCAAAAAATTAAATCTTGCCATTTGCAATGACATAGATGGAACTACAGTATTATGTTAAGTGAAATAAGTCCATCAGAAAAAGACAAGGACCATATAACCTCACTCATATGAGAAATTTAAGAAACAAGACAGAGACATAGGGGAAGGGATAGAAAAATAAAATAAGACAAAATTAGAGAGGGAGACAAACCATAAGAGACTCTTAACTATAGGAAACAAAGTGAGGGTTGCTGGAGGGGAGGTGGGTAGGAGGATGGGTAACTGGGTGATGGGTATTAAGGAGAGCACATGATGCAATGAGCCCTGGGTGTTATATGCAAGTGATGAATCACTAAACTCTACTTCTGAAACTAATAATATACTATATGTTAATTGATTTTCAATTTTTAAAAAATCTTCTAATTTAAAATAACATACAGGGATGCCTGAATGGCTCAGTGGATTAAGCCGCTGCCTTCGGCTCAGGTCATGATCCTAGGGTCGTGGGATCAAGTGCCACACTGGGCTCCTTGCTCAGCAGGGAGCCTGCTTCTCTCTCTGCCTCTGCCTGGCACTCTGCCTGCCTATGCACGCTCTCCCCTCTGACAAATAAATAAATAAAATCTTTAAAAAATAAAATAAAATAACATACATAATAATGTCCTAGACAAACAGGTACTGAGGAAGACCTAGACTTAGCCACTCTCAAGACAGTTACCTGGTAAATATATATTTGACACCAAATTTTAACAACAAAAGCTAATCATATTATTTATAAATAGACATATCTTGAATGGCCACAATTATAGAGTAGATAGAAAATATTTTGGATTAATATGCACGAGAAAAATTAACAACAAAAAGATGGATGAGAAAAATAAACTACACCATTGTTTAATATATTTATCTTCACTGTGCTTATTTACTGACAGATTATGGTCTTTAATCTGTTAGAATATGTGTAAATGAACTGTTGATCAAGGAAATGCCACAAATGCCTCTCAGTCCTTGGGGACAGGCCAATCTGGCTCTGAACTGTGGCTTGGCCATTTTCCAACTGTATCACTTTTACAAATCACTTCTTGGCTTTTTTTCCTCACAAGTATATTAAGAATAATAATTGTTCTCCCATTAGGTGTTCAAGAGGATTAAAAGATGGATAAACACATATGTAGATAAAAAGCCTTCACAATGCTTGGCATGGAGAAGATCCTTAACACATCTCAGTGCCCTTCACATTTCCTCAGAAAACTCAGCAGAAATTTGGGTCACAAGTCTATATTTAACTATTATTCTAAATTTCTCTGTTGTGTCTAGGACATTTTTTCACTTTTTGTTACTGCCTGAGGGTATATCCTTTTCATAAAAGCAGGAAGGGTCGCCCCAGGTGGGTGTTATATTTCCAACAAAAAGGATAGTAGGTAACACAGACTCTTACAGCCATAATACCCGGATTCAATTCCCGATACTATTTCATACTCACAGGGTGACCTTAGTCAAATTATCTGTATCTGAGTCCTCATTTTTTAGGAAGGATGGATGGAAGGAAGGAAGGATGGATGGATTTACGGATGGATGCATGTATGTATGTATTTATTTACAGAGAAAGAGAGAGTGAGAGAGCCAGCATAAGAAGGGGAAGTGGCAGGGAGAGGGAAGGGAGAAGCAGGCTCTCTGCCAAGCAGAAAAGCCTGATATGGGACTCAATCCCTAGACCCTGGGATCATAACCTGAGCTGAAGGCAGATGCTTAACCGACTCAGTCACCCAGGTGCCCTGTTAAGAAGGATTTAAAAAGTACTTTCTTCTTAGAGTTTTCAGAGTGGTAGATACATCTGTAATGGTTAACTTTAGGTGTCAACGTGGAGTATGTATTTAGATGACACCAACATCTAAATTAGTCAACTCTGGTAAAGCAGATGGCCCTCCATAATATAGGTGGGCCTTATCCAATCAGTTGAAGGTCTGAATAGAACAAGAAGACCAGTCTCTCCAAGCAAGAGAAATTCTCCAGCAGACCACTTTCAAACTTCACCTGCACCAGCAGCTCTCCTGGCTCTCCAGCATGCTAACCCCCAATAATGCAGATTTTGACTTGTTAATCTCCACAATCTTGAAAGAGCCTCTTTAAACCAACCAACCCATCAATGTTATTGGGTTCTGTTTTTCTGAATAACCCTGACTAATATAACACCATAGAGGCATTCCCATGACCTCTTCCCCCGTCTTTGTGTAATCCACTCTGTTTCAGTGTGAGCAGAGTGTAAGCTTCTAACCCATGTAATTTGGCAAAATAATGGGATATCACCCTCCTGACTGTATTATGCTACAAGTCAAAGGTGAGAATTTTCAAATATGATTCAAGTCCCTAATTAGCCAAGTTTAAGTTATGGAAAGAGAGATGACCTGGGTTTGGCCTAATATAATAACATGAGCCCTTAAAAAAATGACCCAGGCCTTTTCCAAAGTGAAGGTAGAAGCAGCAATCTCTTTCTATCTCATGTGTTGTTGGCTTCAAAGAGGCAAGCTACTATTAATCCTATGGCCTAAAGGATATATAATCTGCCAAAAACCTGAGGGAACTTAGAAAAAGATTTCGTTCTTTTTTGAGTCTTCAAATGAGAATGATGTCCTACCAGCACCTGAACCTCGGCCTTTTAAGACCCTGCAGGGGATCCTGCTAATCTGTGCATGGCCTGCTGATCCCTGCCAAGTGTGAAAGGATAGAAGTATGCTCTAAGTTTGCTGTAATTTTTTAAGCATCAATAGAAAATTAATACACTTTTCATTATTAAGGAGAATAACCTGATAGCAATTTTTAAATATCCCAGCAACTTTGGTCTCTACTGGTTTAGTGGCTTTAATTCTGAAAAGTTCGGGTCAACATGACATACTGAGGTCCTAAGTGAAGGCAAAGGAAACAAAGAATGGAAAATGGAAGAAAGAAGTTAAAATATACAACCCAGGTAACCAATTCAGGAATAAGGAAGAACTCTAATAGTTTCATGTATTATTGTTTTTGCTTTGATATTAACATATCTGCATCTGTCTTTTGTTGTTATAAACAAATACCACAGACCAGAAAATTTATAAACAACATAAATTTACTTCTCAGGGTTCTGGAGGCTAGGAAGTCCAGCATCATGGCTCCAGCAGATTCTCTATGGGGGGTGGTAAAATCTGGCTTTCTTTCCACAGTGGCATCTTTTTGCTGTGTCCTCACATGGGAGAAAGAACAAGGGATTTATCTGGAGCCTCTCTTATAAAAGCACTAACCCCACTCATGATGACATCTTCATGTCCTAACCACTTCCCAAAGTCTTCACTTCCTAATACCATCACAATGGGCATTTGGATTTCAACATGTGAATTTTGGGAGTGGAACACAAATTTTCAAACCACAGTAGCATACAGTTATCAATTCTTTTTCTCTTTTCCCTCTAAATCCCTTACTACCTGATATAAGAATATCAATAATGCTTCACTCCACATCTCAGTATGTAAGTAAGAGAGTATCAGAGCAGGCCTTCAGCTCTACTGGAGAAGGAATCAGTACTATCAGAGATGGGCTGAGTCCATAAAGTCTATGTCTCCTCCTTTACGGAGACATTTGTTTGTCTTCAGTTTTATATAAAATACATACAGTTGTATTGAGGGATAATGCGAACATATTAGGCAGAAGCAGAATGGTATTTTTATCTGGCTCCTAAATATGGGCAAATGGAGAGGATATACATGCTGACCTGACAAAGGGCACCGAGCCAGAATGTATGCTATCAACATGTCTCCACCACCAGCGACCCCTTATAAGAATAGAAAATAGATTTCAGAGAATCCCCTTTGCCACGCAATCCCAACTTAGAATTTTTCAGTTAAAGTTCATGTGTTCTTTGGAATGCAAAGTGAAACAGGAGCTGGCCTCCTATGGCTCCCCTTCATGGGGGAGCATGGTGCAATGCAGATTTCTTCATGACTGGTGACTTTGTTCCCCAAATCCAGCGCTTCAGGCTGTGTACTGAAGTTTTCTCTGGTCCTTCAGATGTAGTCTTCCCTGTCTTCACTCCCCTGGGACTTGTACACACTTTTAGGAGTCTTAGTTCACTTATTAACCCCCTTAGTCCATAAACTTGTAGTGTCTTTCTGTTGTTGTTGATCAGGTTCAGAGTGAAACCGTTTGTCAAGCGTATCAGATGCTGTAGCAGTGTTACCTTAATATTTCGAAGCCTCATATAATGGGTAAGTGCAACTTGCATTAAATTTGTTCCTAAGAACGTCATTACTTCATTCAATAAGAATTTATTCAATAAGCCACATACTAATAAGGGACTTTCTTTTCTATTAGAGGCCAAATAATTGAATAAAGTCATGATTCACTATAGCTCCTGACAATATTTTTGTACAGGACTATAATGGAATGTCATCCACAAAGAAAGCAGGCACTTTGAGTGATGGCTAAAGATTTGTCAAATAGAAATTTTTGTTCTGTGATAAATCACTTTGGAACATGAGAAAAGTTTGGGCTCATTTATTTTATTCAAGACAAGTTGACTCACTAAGAAGAGAGCTCAAGGCCAGAAAGCATATCTTCAATTGGTCAAATATATCAGGGACCCTTGGAAAATTCTTCCTCAGCAGGTAAGGCCCTCAATATTTGTCACAGACCAGTGCTTCCTCCACTTATCTCCAGGCCGTCTTGATGAGTTGCTATTTGGAGGGCAGAATATTGCACAGTTCCATTTGTTACACAGTCACTTAAATAAGCTACACCAAGGGTATGGGGAGAAAATATGAGGTATCTTTATACCTTGCTTTGGGATGGATTTACTTATTTATTTGGTAATATTACTATTGTAATATTAACAATATTCATATTGTTAATATTGCTATTAGAAAATGAAGGTATTCGGTTTCTGAGGACCCCAAACCAGAAAAGGAAATCTGAATCTGAATGCCATTACTGAATTACTGTGGATTTAAAAAAATGAAAAGGCATTCTACGCCTTAAGAAAAAACTTAGTAAACAGATCATTCTTACTGAGTTTAGCAGTAAATAATATTACTTTTGTGCATGCCTCGTAAGGTATATAGAATCCCAATGCTTATACTTTTTAAACAACTTAATGAAAGAAACTTCACCACTGAAGAAAACAGCAAGCTGAACATAATAAATAAACATAATATAATTTCTGAACACTAGTTAGTATCAAACCAAACTTGGCCTTAACAGTATTATACATGTAACAGTGCAACAGACGTTAAGTTCACAGACCATTGAGTTAACACAGTCTGTTCAACCACCATCCAAATCAAAACAAAATGTCAGAAGGATCCAAGAGCTTCCCTCACCTTCCTTACCACCAAATCTAATACCCATGTACTCCCTTAAAAGTAACTATTATCTTGACTTCTAATACTATACATTGACCATACATGGAACCATAGACTATGTGATCTTTTGTGTCTGACTCCTTTGTCAGTATTATATTGATAGGATTTGTCCATTTTTTTGTTTAGTTCATTTGTAAACTGCTGTACGTATTCCATTGTATAAACATATTACATGTTACTTATACATTTTAATGCTTATGGAGAAATGGGTTGTTTCTAATTTAGAGCTATTATAAATAGTGTCCCTGTCCTAAACCATTATAACATTTAGTACCAGAATGTTGAGCACACCTGAATATATTACAAGTCATGTGAATTTTTCTTTTGGCTCAATTCATACAAGAGGAAGAGTTTCTCAGTGTCCCTCTCAAAGGCCTTATGTCCCTCAGAAACCCCACAAAGGAGTTACAATTTTCCAGTCATTGCCTTCATTTTCCAGTTTGTTAGCAAAAACAAGAACAATCCCTATGGTCCAGTTGGTAAGTAATTTTAAAAATATGGCCTCAGAAGGAGAAAACTGGACAAATTATATTGCTTTGTTCATGATACAATCTCATCACTGATCACTAATCAACACAAGGCCCTTTTTTTATTTATTCATTTATTTATCCACAACTGTCTATTTCAACAATGTGCTAGGCACCTATGAAACTACCATCTAACATAAGTTCGAATATTGGCAATAACTTACATCTACCTGTAAGTCCTACCCCAAGACAACTGAAACCCTACCTGCACTAACTACTCTCTGAAATCCTATGTGCATCACCCTGATTACTTTTTCATGAAATTTCATCTACACATGGGCTCCAAAATAATGTTTTTAATGTATTATAACAATGTACAGGATGCACTTGTATTTCAGAACTTACATTTTCATTAAATATGATTTTCATGGACTTCTACTTCTGGCCATTATGTAATAACTGGTACTGGACCAGCTCTTTTGATATGTATATCTGAAACTCATCAAAATATTTGAGATAACTGTTTTCAGACATTGGACAATAGCCTTACATGACAGAAATCCCTGAGAGAAGATAAATTCTTAAGGTAAACTCCTCTTCTGTTCCAGTTTTCTGACCAGGGACAACTTCCTGAATATTGCAGAGGGAGGCTGAGAACAAGGAGAGCACAGTGTTTGCACTGAGTCAACAGGGAGAGTAGAGAGCAGGGTTCCAGGCTGTCAAAACGTCTGAAAACTGTGGCGGGGCATTTAGGAGAAAGTTGCATAGAGTGAAGAATATGCCAGCCAGAAGAAATAAACGGTTGCTTCCTAAATAAAGACATACAAATGGCTAATGGGCACATGAAAAAATGTTCTGCATCATAAGCCATGAGGGAAAGTCAAATCAAAACCACACTGAAATGCCACCTTACACCAGTTAGAATGGCAAGGATTAACAAGGCAAGAAACAGCAAGTATTGGAGAGGATGCGGAGAAAGGGGAACCCTCTTACACTGTTGGTGGGAATGCAAGTTGGTGCAGCCACTTTGGAAAACAGTATGGAGGTTCCTCAAAAAATTAAATATAGTTACCTTATGACCAGGCAATTGCACTAATGGGTATTTACCCCGAAGATAAAAATGTAGTGAAAAGAAGGGCTGTATGTACCCCAGGGTTCATAGCAGCCATGTCCACAATAGCCAAACTGTGGAAGCCAGTTATAGCCAACAGACAAATGCATAAAGAAGATGTGGTCCATATACACAATGGAATATTACTCAGCCATCATAAAGAATGAATACCCAACTTTTGCATCAACATAGAGGGGACTGGAGGAGATTCTGCTAAGTGAAATAAGTCAAGCAGAGCAAGTCAATTACTATATGATTTCACTTACTTGTGGAATATAAGGAGTAACATGGAGGACATTAGGAGAAGGAAAGGAAAAGTGAAGGAGTGGAAATCGGAGGGGGAGATGAATCATGAGAGACTATGGACTCCAAGAAACAAACTGAGAATTTTAGAGGGGAGGGGTGTAGGGGGATGGGTGAGCCTGGTGATGGGTATTAAGGAGCGTACATATTGCATGGAGCACTGGGTGTTATATGTAAACAATGAATCTTGGAACACTACATCAAAAACTAATGATATATTGTATTGTGACTAACATAACACAATAATAATAAAAGAAAAGAATACAGCAGCCATCTACCTGAGACAAATAGACCACCCATTAGAAGTAAGGACCATCAGATATGGACTTTCAACTCTATGGTCAAATAATCTTACACAAAGCAGGAAAAAACATACAGTGGGAAAAAAGTCTCTTCAATAAACCATGCTGGAAAAATTAGACAGCTATGTATAGAAGAATGAAACTTGAGAATTCTCTTATACCATACACAAAGATAAACTTGAAATGGATAAAAGACCTCAATGCGAGGCAGGAATCTATCAAAATCCTAAAGGAGAACATAGGCAGTAACTGCTTCAACATCAGCCACAACAACTACTTTCAAGACATGTCCCCAAAGGCAAAGGAAACAAAAGCGAAAATGAACTTTTGGGACTTAATCAAGATCAAAAGCTTCTGCACAGCAAAGGAAATAGTCAACAAAACAAAGAGGCAACCCACAGAATGGGAGAAGATATTCTCAAATGACACTACAGATAAAGGGCTGATATCCAAGATCTATAAAGAACTCCTCAAACTCAACACACACAAAACAGAAAGTCATGTCAAAAAAAATGGGCAGAAAACATGAACAGAAACGTCTCCAAAGAAGACATACCAATGACTGACACAATGAAAAAATGTTCATCATCATTAGCCATCAAGGAGATTAAAATCAAAACTGCATTGAGATACCACTTTACACCAGTTAGAATGGCCAAAATCAACAAGACAGTAAACAAGTGTTGGAGAGGATGTGGAGAAAGGGGAACCCTCTTACACTGTCGGTGGGGATGCAAGTTGGTGCAGCCATGATGGAAAACAATGTGGAGATTCCTTAAGAAATTAAAAATAGAGCTACCCTATGACCCTCCAATTGCACTACTGGGTATTTACCCCAAAGATACAGAAGTAGTGAAAAGAAGGGCCATCTGTACCCCATAGTTCATAGCAGCAATGGCCACAGTCGCCAAACTGTGGAGAGAGCCAAGATGCCCTTCAACAGACGAATGGATTAAGAAGATATGGTCCATATATACAAGAGAGTATTATGCCTCCATCGGAAAGGATGAACACCTAACTTTTGCATCAGTATGGATGGGACTGGAGGAGATTATGCTGAGTGAAATAAGTCAAGCAGAGAGAGTCAATTATATGGTTTCACTTACTTGTGGTGCATAAGGAATAACACGGAGGACATTGGGAGATGGAGAGGAGAAGTGAGTTGGGAGAAATCAGAGGGGGAGATAAACCAAGAGAGACTGTGGACCTCAGAAACAAACTGTGGGTTTTAGAGGGGAGCGAGTGGGGGGTTGGGTAAGCCTGGTGGTGGGTTTTAAGGAGGGCACGTACTGCATGGAACACTGGGTGTGGTGCATAAACAATGAATTCTGGAACACTGCAAATTAAATTAAATTAAATTAAATTAAATTAAAAAAAAAAAGAACTAAGTGCCATACCCTAGAGATAGGTCTACTGTAGACCTGTACTAACACAGACTAAAACTGAGGCTTATTAAGAATGTCATGAGAGGAAAAAAAATGTCATGAGAGACAGAACTGGGAGTCCAGTCTTTCCAAGTTTGAAGTATCTGGTAGATAACCTGGAGACATCAGGATATTTAGGTTAAATACTTACAAGATAATTGGAGTAATGAATGATATCATAGTCCTAGTATTTCTCACATACATAGTTAGTTTAAGGATAAATTAAGCAGATGGTTGATATAATGTATACTTGTTCCCTTGTTCCATTATCCATTAGCATTATTCTAGTAGCAATACTCCAATGTCCTTTTGAATTGATTCAAAATTGTTGAAAATTGTTGCAATTTTATGGGATTACCAAACAAGATATCCTCCCCAACCCTAAAGAAATGACTGGCATCTCACCTAGGTGAGCTTATTTGGATTCTCTATCTCGCCAAACCATATTCTTCAGTGAATTAATATAAGTACAGAAAATAATCAGTTAATTCATGCCAGCAAAGTAATCCATTATTTCCTACAGCATATGCCCTCAAAAGTGACCTAATTATTCTATTCTGTTTTAATTCCAGAATCTGGTTCTTTAACTTTTTGTTTCTTCTTAATATATACTAAATCTTTACAGTAAGTTTATATTTCATTAAAAAAAAAACTTTTCTTATGTAGCACTGACTTTTCTGTTGCTTATAGTCAAAGAACTCTAATTAGAAGTGACTGGAAAATTCCTCAGAGTTCATTATCAAACATCCCACCATGATGAGTTGTTTTCAGCACCCACTCTACAGGATTAAAGGCCCTAGTCCCCCATCTGTCTGAGTTCCAAGTTAATGTGTGAGGCACTCAGTATGTGATAGGACTGGGATTTATTCCAGCTGAACACAAGAAAGAAGCTGCCACAGATGATCCCAAAGACTCTTGGCAACCTTTTCCCTCAAGGGGTAGAATTTAGTGATTCATCAGTGACATAAAACACCAGTGATCATTCTATCAAGTCCCTTCCTTAATGCCTATCAGCCAGTTACCCCAATCCCCCCCAATCCCCTACCCATCTCCTCTCCAGCAACCTTTTCCCCTAGAGTTCAGCATTTCTCATGGTTTGTCTTCCTCTGTTTTAATGTTATTTTTCCTTCTCTTCCCCATGTTCGTCTTTTTCTTTTTTAGATTCCACGTATTAGTGAAATCATATGCTATTTGTCTTTCTGACTTATTTCACTTAGCATAGTGCCCTCTAGTTGCATTTACATTACTGCAAATGGCAAGATTTCATTCTTTTTAATGGCTGAGTAATATTCCATCGCATATGCATATGTGTACACACACACACACACTCACACACCATTTTTTTATTCATTCCTCAGTCAATGAACCTCTGGGTTCTTTCCATATTTTCACAATTGTGGATATTTCTTGGCAACTAATTCTATTCTCTTCCTTCAATTTGCCTTTGGCCAAGCTCGGTTTAAGCTCCTCAGTCTGGTCCTGCCTCAGCAAGTACATTATGTAACTATGGCAGTGGGTGTAGACATTGACTACACATATTTTCAAAGGTAAATGAACAGGTTTACTGTTTACTTAGGAATTTTTCATTCATAGTCTAAAAGTAAAACCCCTGTCTTCCAAAGTCTCCAGATTAGAAAATACATTTTTACCAATACTAATTTAGACTAAGCAGTAACAAGATCACAGAATCAATTTTGGTGTCTGCCTGGAGGAAGGATTTTTCAATAACATGGACAATCTGGGGCTCCAGACACGGGGCGAATGAGGACGGCCAGCGAAGGGGTATTTAGCATAGGCACAAGCCAAACTCCTGGTATGTGCTATTAAGAGAAGGTTCCCAGAAAATGGGAAATGTTCTTACCCTTTGTGTTACTTTCCCCAGAGCAGAATTTGCTGATCCTTAGTTACATATATTTACTGCTTCCTTTCAAAGTTTTATAGTATACAAGAGTCATATTTTCTTTCTTTCTATCTATCACCTAGCTATCTGGAAGTGGAAGGAAGTATACTTTCTCATCAAAGAGTCTGTCAGCATTTCCATATGGTATATGTTCTCCTCCATTAGACAAAAAAAAAAAAAAAAAAATCCTATCTTTTCAATGAGGCACAAAGACCTGCTATATTTGGCTTAAAAACAACTGACACAATCTATAAGGATTCTTTCTTTCTGTGAGGGAGAAAAACCATCACAGGAAAGTCTCAGATTCTATTTAGGGGCTTGTCCTATACATCTCGCAGGTATGAGGGCTGCGTGTGGTGACTGTGGTTTACAAAATATATATAAGCTCTCATACTTTCTCTTTTATTTAATATCTGTGAAAGAATGCTCTCTACAGTGTCTGGCTCTTATTTTTATTCCGGGTTAGAATATTAACACATAATCTATTGGAAATATTTGGTGCAGGTCAGAATAGTTGTTCATACAGAGTACTGTCCAACTACTAGGGCTGATGGGACCTGGCTATGTCCCATTTAATGTAATTCATATAGACTGGGTCAATGAAATCTAAAGGATTCGAATGTTGGAGGTAATAGTTTCAACAATTCACAAAGTTTCCAGGTAAAGAGAACCTGGTGTTACTTGACATCTACTTTTATCAAAGTTACTGAACATTGCCTAGTCTTCCACTTCAGATTCCTTCTGTGTATAAATGAGTTACAGACAAAATATGTCTTTTCATAACTGAGCTGGAGTATTTTAACACAAAAATTCTACTGAAGCTTCATTCTTCTTTTTTTTTTTTTTTTAAGATTTTTATTTATTTGGCAGAGAGAGAGACACAGAGTGAGAGAGGAAACACAGGCAGGGGGAGTGAGAGACAGAGAGCAGGCTTCCCACCAAGCAGGGAGCCTGATGAGGGGCTCGATTCCAGGACACTGGGATCATGACCTGAGCTGAAGGCAGACACTTAATGACTGAGCCACCCAGGTGCTCCCTGAGGCTTCATTCTTAGAAGTCTACTGTACCTGTTATGTTCTGAGAGAATATGCATGACTTTGCTCAAGTATGAAGCTGGAAAGTTAACAAAATTTTAAAATCTAGACCAGTTATTAAAACATCTTTTTCAGTAAATCAACTTTTTAATAATAATTTACTAAAATGGTATGCCTGTGGAAGAGATGTTCATATGTCCGTGTTCCAAGGAGGTCAAGTTAATCCGCATACACAGGACCATATGTTTCACCGGTTTTTTTATGAGTCATATTTTAGGAAAGTTCTCTGCCTTCTGCAAAAGCAACTTTTGACTTCCTGTAATTGGAGTTTATATCATTCCACAAGCTTCGAGTAAAGTGACCTACTGAAAATATTACCTTGATTTTTACTATTATCACAGTAATATTTTATCATCAAGGTACTAATCATTTATTTTGGCTAAGAGGAACATTTGTCAGATAGACTGTCTAGATGACTACCTTTATTACCTTACTTCTATTTGTATACTTGAAAACAACCCAAGAATTTTTACATAATTGGAAAAAGGTCTAAAAATTACAAACATTTTTGTAATTTGAGTATTTTTTTTTCTGGCTAATTCTGATCTATCACAAGGTGAATATAACTAATAAATCAACTTAGACCAATCTAATTACCAACAAATCTACCCAAAAGGGATATTTAACGACAAAGTCAATGAGGGTGTATTTGCTTGTTAGAATATTATGTATAGATGGATATGATGCTCATGAAAATACTATCTAATGTTTTAAACACTCAATATGCGTTATTTATTATTCTACATGTCTTTAAATTTACTTAATCCTTAATAAACCTTATTATTGTCTCAATTTTGTAAATGAGGATAGATACCATTGTTACTCTAATTTCATAAAGAATACTGAGAGAGAGAAATTAAGGAAATTGCCCAAGATCTCACAACAAGTAACGGGTAGAGACAGGTGCTGAACCCAGAGAATCTAACCCCTAAATCTGCACTCTTGCATTCTCATCACCATTCACATTCTATCCGAGACAATGTCTGTGATGTAGTACAAACCAGAGCAGTCTATCTGCTCATCAAGTGCATGGACTGCTCATCATGGTGGCTGAAAGACTCTTTGTAAAGAATTGTTAGGAGCAAATGTGTAGGATTAAGTCTTTTGCTTCACTGTCAACATAATTTTCCATAGAATAAGGCATAGCTTTAATTTAAAAAGAAGGAAAGTAAAACCAAACTAGCCTAAGAGGTAGAACTCAAATATAGTACAGATACTCTAATATCTCTTCCCTATGGGTAAGAGCTCAGAGTATCTCAGCTCCCGGAGTATTAGTTACCTGTAAGAAATGACTAGATTAGCCATCTCTACTCCTTATTCCCAGAGCACATGTCTACTTTAAGATAACTGTACCTCTGAAATGTTTACTATTTTATCTCAATGGTATCAG
Source organism: Meles meles (assembly GCF_922984935.1). Taxonomy (NCBI): domain Eukaryota; kingdom Metazoa; phylum Chordata; class Mammalia; order Carnivora; family Mustelidae; genus Meles; species Meles meles. Next base: position 101,558,185 of record NC_060068.1, read on the forward strand.
AAACTTCTGTGATGAATTGACTCAATCTGGGAGGGAGAGTTTGGGAAGATACCTCTGTCTAATAGGAAGACAAATGTTTGGTTGCTTTACAAAAAAAAAGTCTCTGCTGCCAAATGTTTCCAAATACCTTTCCTCTGCTGAATAGAGGTGGTTCAACAGAGAAGGTGACCGGTTTTCTTTGTTGGAATTATTTTTATATTCCCAGAAAAGCATTATGACTAGTCCAATATACAGTAAAGCTACCAAAAAATCTCATGGAGATGTTTGAAACTGTATTTTTCAGTTTATAGAATTCATGTTTCCTTTAAGGTAACAGTGAGAAGAGATTAAGGAAGTAGTATCTCTTAATAAATTGCATCCTAAACAAAAACCTTTATCTCTTTTTCTCCCTGTCTCCAAGGAATCAGTAATCATCCCTGGACATCAAATTCTATGGTTCAAAACAGGTCTGCAGATTTCCAGAACTGTTCTTTGCCTAACTAAAACCTGGGGTCAATGCAGCCCATCCCTCGAGTGTTCCACACTCTTCAAATACTTGTCTTCTCTTTTGTTTCTTTTTTCCCCCCTTGGAGATTATTTATTTATTTATTTATTTGAGAGAGAGAGAGAGAGAGAGAGAGCGCGCGTGCGTGAGAGGGAACACAAGCAGGGGGAGTGGGAGAGGAAGAAGCAGGCCTTGATCCCAGGACCTGAGCCAAATGCAGATGTCTAAGAACAGAGCCAACAGGCGCCCCTGAGCTTTTGTTTCTGAATTATTCCCAAATCAAAAATTCCAATCACATCAGTAAAGTCTTCCTTTTTTACTGGAAAAACCTGACATTTTAGGGCCATTTTATGCAAATAATAATAATAATAATAATAATATGAATTGTCCTTTTCCTTAGCTTTCACAGTTGATTTTTCTGTGTACTTTTATATTTTTCAATTTAATTTAATTGCAATATAAATCCCAGTGAACTTTAAAATGACGTTAGGCATATACATGAAATATATGTCATTCTGCAAAACTTGCTTCCCAGAATGGTTCTTTTCAACCAGAAGGGAATATCTGAAATCTTCTTAAGCATATTTAATGCATATTTATGAAGGTATTTAATTAAGATTCTGCTCATACTTTTCCTATCTACTGAAAACATTAATAAATTTCTATCTACACATCCATTTTTAATAAGTGTCTATCAGCATTTATATAAACATCTATATAAAAGATGTTAAAGTGTTTTACCTCAATTTATTAAGGTATTCAAAAACTATAGAAAAACGTTTTAAATTTATTTCTATTTTTCTCTCTGCACTAAAAGTGACTTTATTTTTATTTATTTATTTTTTTTAAGATTTATTTATTTGACAGAGATTACAAGTAGGCAGAGAGGCAGGCAGAGAGAGAGAGAGGAGGAAGCAGGCTCCCAGCCAAGCAGAGAGCCCGATGTGGGGCTCGATCCCAGGACCCTGGGATCATGACCTGAGCCGAAGGCAGAGGCTTTAACCCACTGAGCCACCCAGGCGCCCCTAAAAGTGACTTTAAAAAAAATAAATCCATTCAAATTCTTTCTCTGCATTCCTAACAATCTCACTAAATTATGAGCTCTTAGAATGCCGGGCCTAACACTTCTTACCAAATTTCTGCTCCAGATTTCCAAATTTCTATAGTCAATGATGGCAGTTTTTTAAAAGTAATAGACACTGTTTGGTAACTTGGGGAATAATCACTATAGCTCATAGAACAGAAAAACCATCACTGAGATTGGCAATAAGATGATAATGTTGGAGTAGAGACTATGTATACGGTAATTAAGTGAGAAATTTTTGCACTCAGACAGATGAGACTTAAATCCTACCTCCCATCCCTCACTAGCTCTGTCCATGGGCAAATGGGTAGATTTCTGTGATCTTTGGTTTCCTCACCTATAAAATATAAGTAAGAACATCACCTACTTCATACAGTCTTAAGAAAAATCCATTGACATGATGTTTGAACAAGACTTATCACAGTATTTGGCACACTTAATAAATACTAATTAATGTTATTTTTAGCTGCTGTTATTATTAGATTAGCTATTTGAATTAGTCAGCTATCAGGTAATTCGTGCTGCTAAATACCCTATTTTTGTATTTGTTTATTGTTAAAATCGTCCTTTTTATTAACACATAACTTGTACACTGTAGAAATGTTGTAAATAACGACAAGCAAAATCAACCACTCCAAGATCACTGGTGATAATATTTTCAGCTCCTATCTTTCTGGAATTTCTCTATTTAAGCTTGCTCATCTACACATACATTTTTTTAAACTAATATGAGATCGTAATGTAGATAGTGCTCTATAATCTCTTTTAGGCACATACACGAAATACACGCCATTTTGCAAAACTTCTTTCCCATTTCAGTAAATTGTAATCTCTCTGATACCTAGATCACACTGTTTCTCCCTACTAACCCAAATACTGTTTATAGCTTGTTATTTACATCAGTATTTAATCCAAGGCCATACTTGCATCTGGTTATATTCCCAACTGCTCCCAAATCAAGTACAATTTTCTTTTCCCCTTCTTTTTTAAGTGACCTCAACTAGTTGCAATAATCAGATAACAATTTGATTTTTTTTTCTACCATTTTCTTATTTTTAAGGGCACATGATTTAGTAACCAGGGTCTCAAAAGTTTATGTAATAGAAAGAGAAGATAGCGCCGTCTCCATCTACCTTTCTGAAACAAGGTAGGTTACCCATTTTCCAATTCTTTTTAATATATTATAATAGGTAATATTTGACTGGATAAATCTTAGATGATTTTGAAAAGTGTTTTTAGTGGACACATAACGTTACAGTGGTTTCAGGGTTACAACATAGTGATTCAACAAGTTTATACGTGATCTTATGCTCATCACGAGTGTACCTGCCATTTGTCACCCTACAACACCACTGACTGTATATACCCTATGTACCTTTTATTCCTACAATTTATTCCATAACTGGAATCCTGTACCTCCTACCCGCCTTCACCTACTGTACCCATTCTCTACTCCCTCCCCTATAGCAACCATCAGTTTGTTCTCTGTGTTTATAGGACTTTTTGTTTTTGTTGCCCATTTATTCTTTATTTTGGTTTTTAGATCATTTTGTTTGATATACAATAAATTCAGAGTCCTGGATATGATAGGGTTTTGGCCCAGTCTTAACTAGAAAAATTTTCACCTTATGAATTTCATCTTATAAATGCTAATACTTCAGTATTTTGTACAAATCTCTCCTGATCCTGACATTTCAGTCCCTCTGACATTAATGTGTGAGGCAAAAGTTTAAATTTATTGGGCACCCAGGTGGCTTAGTGGGTTAAGCCTCTGCCTTCAGCTCAGGTCCTGGTGTCAGGTCCTGGTCTCAGGGTCTAGGATCCAGCCCTGCATTGGGCTCTCTGCTCAGCGGGGAGCCTGCTTCCCCCTCCTGCTCTGCCTGCCTCTCTGCCTACTTGTGAACTCTCTCTCTGTTTCAAATAAATAAAATCTTTAAAATAAGTTTAAATTTATTGTTGTCCAAGTGACCTATCTCATCTCAGATTTCCAAATAAGCCAGAACCAAACACTTGATAAATCCATGGTGGACCTTAAAAATCCTTAATTATTTTTGTTGAAGTACAAAATACAGAAGGAATTCCCTACTTCCCAGTCCATATGCATATCTATGTAGGCCTAAGGTTAGCCTTCAGCTAAGATTATACTGGCCTTTGAGAAAAGTATTCCAATATCTAACACAACTGAGAAGAAAGAAAGGAAAACACCCACATAGAGGAGGAAAGAAATTATCATAATGGACAAAGGGCAAACATATTTTTTTTAGGTCCCTTCCCTTTATGTTTTACTAACACAGGGAAGACAATTCAGTGATTAATAAGATGATGAATAAATGGCTGCAGGAGTTCTCAAAAGATCTGTCATTCTCTAGAGCAGAGCCTTTTAACAGTCCAAGTGGAAAAAGTAAGGCTGACCAATGTGCCGAGGAACAGAACAAAATGAAACACGTGGTCTTCACGAGGCAGATACACCACCGTTCTGGGATTCCAATAGAGTAGAAGCGGCAAATGGGATATCCTGACCACCTCTTATCGTATGTAACAGTTAACCAAGCCCAGCTTCCCCCAAAATACACATGCTTACATCATTCCTAATTCTACTGAACATAATTAAGTCCAAGCGAATCACTAAGAATATAGACGGTAACAGATACAAAAAAAAGAGAAAAAGTGTATAAATCTATGCGGCAAAACCTTATCTTTTGACTCAGAAATTCTACTGTTAATTATACACTAAAAAGAAATGCCTATGTATGTTTATCAAAAACATTACATAAGAATCTTCACAGCAGAAATATTTGAGATCAAATAAATTTGAAATATCAAACTAGAACTACTCAAATGACATTCAACACTGGAAGGAATATGGTTTTAAATAATGGTGATATATCCAATTTTTTAAAAAATGCTAAATCCATGAATATAAACAAATAACTACACTATGCACAATACTAATTTCCCAAACATAATAATAAGCTACATGGGTGTATGGAAATTTCCTGGGCTATACAATGATGGTTTGTACACTTCAGATATATATTATATATATATATATATATATATATATATATATATATATAACTAAATAAAGAGAATATATATACACATACAAATACATTATACTTCAATAAAAAGTGAACAAAAGAATTTTTTTCCATCCCTCCCAGCTCTAAGATTATGTCATCTATTAAGTCAAAAGTTCTGACAGAGTGGAAAAGGACATTGAGACCTGGATTGTTAGCTGTGTAACCCTGGGCAGGTAACTGCTCTGAAACAGTGCTTCATCTGCAAAAATAGAAAAAAATACCTCATAAGGTTGCCATGAAGATTAAATGAGATGATGCATGCTAAACTTGTTGATCACCTATAAAATGTAGAATGAATATGTTGAGCTAACAGAATTAAGGGACTTAAATATCTTCCAGATAACCTGAATCCCCTCTGACAAAATTTTAGGCATCCGGATCCTTTTTGAGGAATTAATGAGCAGGGCCAAATTTTTATAATACTGAGGAGGTACTGTATCATGGAAGGTTATAGGCACAAAATTTCAAATTATTCATAAAATTTTTCATTCATCATTTATCAATATTTATTGAATGTCTACTGTATGCCCATCATTTTAAAAACAGAAGATAAAATATTCTGCATTCATGAATCATGCACTCTATGGACGAGAGATAAGATGTACGTCCAAATCTGAGCTATGCCGCTTACTGCCATCTAACTTTGGACACGGGACTCCACCTCCCTCGCCACCACTGTCCTCACCTGTACAGTAGAAACAGTTATTGTATTGTGGGAACTAATGCCTATGAAACCACTGGCTCACAGGTTAGCATTCAACAAATAAAGGCTAATGGTTATTACTACTACCACCATGGGGCTGGCATTCACATAATCCTGTGTGGATACTTCCATTCCTACTGTGAAGGACCATGTCCTAGTCCAAGTCCATTCTTCATAAGACACGGTAACTGTCTTGATGTGGATTTGCATAAATTAAAAATAAATGAATTCAAACTCCAGAAAATAAGCGGTATATTGACTTTCTAGTCAGCCTGAATTTTCCAAAGTTTTCTAGTGTTGGTAATACTGTATTACTTGACGTGTCATCCGTACCATCAATATCCCTTCCCAGCTCTTCTCCCCTCTTCATTATTGGCTATTTATTTGTGAATGACCGCTGCAAAGTGAGCCAATCCAAAATAAAAGCTGAGAATGTCACTTTTGTTTTCTACTCTTTGAAATTACGTGTCTCCTACATTAAAAAGTCCCAAGGGCCTTTATGTCCAGCAGCAAGCATGATTTGGCTGCCACCCAGCTGCCTAGCTCTGTCTTTCAGTTCTGTGCTCCCAACTCCATTCTAGATGCTCCAACAGATGAGCACGACTTACAGCTGCACAGACACTCCATATCAGGTTTTACTAATATGTCTCTACCACGGCAGTGCAACCTATCAGGTATATCCTTCTATTCCTTCTTCCTGCCTCCAGCTACCAACTCAAAGGAATAAGTCCTTCCCCTTTAGGAAAAAAAAAAAAAATTCACCAGCCTAATATGCTCAACTTTACTCCTAGTTTCTCTTTTCCTTAATTTTTCTATAATTTTTTCTATAATTTTTCTATAATTTTTCCATAATTTGAATCATATGCAAAACTATAAAATATGAGAAGGACAGGGGTAGAAACCAGAGTTTGCTTTTTGGCCCTTCCATCACATTAGAGTTTCAGAACCACGATCAGAGCGAACAGACTTTTTCTATAAATGCCACTGTTAAAACTATTCATCTCCACTATATTATTGAGCAAAAACAGCCACAGGCAATTTGTTATCAACTGGGTATGACTGGGTTCCAGTGAAGTTTCATTTACAGAAACAACGCACAGACCAGACCGTGGCCTGCCGGTTTTCATTTGGTGAGCCCTGGTGAGATGATAGTCATGAGCATGAGGAGAAAGAGGACACTGAAGCAGTTAGTTAAAACTTTGAGTATTACCAGCTGCCAGGCATTGTGCTGAACATTATTTAATTTAATACAATAATATTATAGGAACACTTGCTACCATTTTACAGATAGGAAACTAAGACTCAGGAAAGTTAAATACCTTCCCAATGTCTTTCAGCTGGATTACATCTAGTTGAAACAGCTAGCTCTTCCTCACCCATCCTTCCTGACTAGAAAATTTCCTAAAGCCCTTTCCAGTTATATGTTTACCACATCATTCTTTGACTGTTACTGCAGAAATAAGCTTATACGTAATAGTCTCTTCATTCTTACTTTGGCAATTTTTACCTTGTCATCTCACTCTGTCACTGGCGCTACAAAGTACCTGTACATATGTATAGAGCCCAAATGGAGAATGCGGCTCATATTCCAGAATGTTCTGTTTGCTGATGCTGATATTACTCGATCCTAGGTTGAACTTTTTTTTAACCATCTCTGAAGCAAGATGGACCAGTTAGTGGGTTTGGTTGCAAGGACAAAGCCACTGAATCTCAGGTCTGGAGGCCAAGTGAGTTGAAAAGTACCCCTGGGACTAATAATACATTATATGTTCATTAAAAAATTTAAAAATTATTTTAAAAAGTGCTTTGGAAAGTCACTTATTTCAAATGTGCCAGATCTGGATAAGAGACAAAGTCTCCCTGAGTTTTTCTTTTCTCTCTCTCTCACTCTTTTTTCTTTTTTGCATTGAGACTAGTAATAAAAGAAGCATTTGGTGATTGTAACACTTCTTGACACTGAATGATTAAGAAGCAGTGTCTGACTTAGATTTTTCTTCAGTTAATGTCAAGAGAGAATATAATGATTCCCAGTGCTCAGAGCTCACTCAGAGTGATGAATCCAGCCAACCAAAGCCCATCTGAGGCTGTGTGGATCACTGTAACACCCCAACTCAAGGTTACTTTATTATCTACCTCTTCTTCCTCTCTTGAAGTGGTGGGCTCTGCTGAAAGCCAGCTTGCAGATTTACTAAACTCTATGAAAACAATTCAGGGGAAGCAAAGACAAAAAGAAAAGAGGGAAAATTAAGTGTATAAAATGTCAGCCAAACCTGTACCCCTGGGGATAAAAATACATTATATATTTATAAAAAAATAAGAAATAAATAAAAAATTAAAAAATAAAATAAAAAAATAAAGTGTCAGCCAATAACTGATAGGACAAAGGGATAATTAAATGTATTCCCAAATTGAGAGCTCAGATTCTCCAGAAAAAGTGTGAGGTTTTCTAGGTACAGAGAAACGGTGTTTTAAAAAGTCTTAATTAATTCCCCTTCATTTATCCCATGATTATTAAGAAGTTCCCCAAGTATATGCTCTCTTTTCCTCCTATATTTATAATACATACCATATACTACCTTTGAACTATTGTTATTGCTTACTTGTGAATTTTTCAGTAATATAGTGGAGCCAGCAGGGCTTGGTGATTATTATATGGGCTTTGAGGTCAGGGGTTGGTTGAGAACTTTTTCGGTTTCTTACTAATTATCTGACTGGGAAAATCACTTGCCTTTCCTGATCCCCAGTTTCCTTCCTGGAAAGTGGGGAATGACAACAATATCTATATTGTGGGGTTCTTAGGAGGATTAAATAAGATCTTGCCTGTCATGCTTTTACACAGTACCTGGGATATACAGAGTAAGCAATCCATAAATGTTACTTATCATTGACATTACTGTGAAATGAGGTGTTTACATAAAGGCAGTCATCCTAGCATGTGCTCAGCAAATTATTTATCTCTGTATATTCCATGCTTCATGGGACAGGAACATCACAAAGGCCCATAGTACAAAAGTTATAGAAACATTTCCAATGTAATGAGTTTCCCAACTCTTCTTTTTTATTTATTTTTTTTTTTTTTAGTGTTCAATGATTCATTAGTTGTGAATAACACTCAGTGTTCATCACAACATGTACCCACCTTAATACCCATCACCCAGTTACTCTATCCCCCCAGTCCTGTCCCTTCTATAACCCTCCAGTTTTTTTCCTGGAGTCCAGAGTCTCTCATAGTTTGTCTCCCTCTGATTTCTCCCAATTCAGTTTTTCCTACTTTCTCCTGTGGTCCACCATGCTATTCCTTATGTTCCACCTATGAGTGAAACCATACGATAATTGTCTGTCTCTGCTTGACTTATTTCACTTATCACAATTCCCTCCAGTCCCAACTGTTCTTTAAAATCAATGCTCTACTTCTATCACTGTGTAAACCCTGTCTTCTAACTTCTCTGTACTCCTCTTGAAAATCAAGAACTCGGGGTGCCTGGGAGGCCCAGTGGGTTAAAGTCTCTGCCTTTGGCTCATGATCTCAGGGTCCTGGGATCGAGCCCCACATCGGGCTCTCCGCTCAGCAGGAAGCCTGCTCCCTCCTCTCTCTCTGCCTGTCTCTTTGCTTACTTGTGATCTCTGTCAAATAAATAAATTAAATTAAAAAAAAAAAAAGAAAATCAATACCTCTACTCATTACATAATAAACATGTAGAGATGTGATGACTGTCAAAGATAAAGCCAGACATTAGTGGAAGCCGTGAAAATAGATTTTATGCAGTAACTACCGACAGTAAGGCAAAGAGCTGAGCTTCATCCAATTTGCCCTGCAGAGAGGTGACTGAGCATTTTGAAGGAAGAATGAAGATGCAGGGAAGGAGAACAAGTAAGGACTCAAGTGGAAAATTACAAAGGGTTAGTCAACGTAAATGTGATTAGGACAGTGGGTTTGCTCACTGGTAATTATGGATTTTGGTATTCTATTCTCCCATAGAGACTGGAAGACAGAGGCCCTATCTCCATCTCATTGTTACCTTTCAAAAGGAATGGCTTTCAGGTCTTGGAGAAAGACACTCCTGAGTTGTAGGTGATATGCAGAGGAAGAACTCAAAATTGTAAGCCCTTTCTTAGTAAATGCCCTAAGAAAGGGAAGTCAGGGGCTGTCACCCAGAATTGGCTATAACAAATCATAAATTCTTTTGTCATCCCTGAGATTTTTCTGACAGAAAAGGAGACAAGATTGTCTCAGGAACATGTTCTTAGACTTCTGAAGCTATGTTAAGTCTGATCAAGTCTCTTAGTACAGGTATTTTAGCAGACTGTTCATGTCAAGAGTTTCTGCAAATTCTCACAACCACAGTGGTATGTAGGATTCCTTACTCCATTCCACTGGATGCTGTTTAGAAGGGAAAAAAGTCTCTTTTATCCCCTCTCCAAAAAAAAAAGAAAGAAAGACCAAAGCCAAAGACTAAGACTATGACTATAAATTGAACCAGCCAACCCAATTCAAAATAGGCACTTTGTTTGTTTCAAGTCATAGAACGCTCTTACAGTAAGATAGGCTAAAAGGCTTCCATGGTGGGGCAATTAGATCATTTATTGATTTATACACCAATTTTTAATGAAGAACTTACCACCTATGAAGTAGTGAAAATAAAGATATATTCTCTGCCTTCACAAAGCTTAAATTATGGTAAGATAGTGTTATCACCTAAAATAAGGCCTGAAACTTAAATGGCGCACATTTAGGCTGCTTTGAAATCTAATAGCAGAGATAAAATTCAGTGGAGGATAGGATCTTTGATATGGCAGAGTCATATCCTCATGCTGTGCTTCCTCAAATGCAGGCAGCTGGGCAGGTCTATTCTCATTGCCTTGAGGACAGGATGGTGTTACAGAAAGCAGAGGAAAAAGCTTATTTTCCTGCCTTTCGAATCAAATATCCAGGCCCCAAGAAAACAGAAAGGATTCCTTGTCCACAAACACGATTCAGAGGGAAGCATCATGAGAAAGAACAAGACAATAAAATGATCCTTAGATATAGGAAAAGACAAGACGGTGGGGAAATTCATGAACAAGTAGATATGACTGAGTCCCAGACAAAGCTACCTTGTGAACTAGTTCATAGGGCAAAACACCAAGTAAATGTGTTAGATCCAGTAGCATTTCCTTGCTTCCTAGGTAGACCCCACCTAGATCTACAAGGGAAGACAGGACTCTTCATTGGCTCTAGACAGACATAATGGTAGAGAGATTGATAGCGATTTCCTCAATTCACTGTGATGGTGAAGCAGACATATTCCTGGGTGCCCAAGAATAGCATGGAAATAGAGAACAGACATCACTTAAAAAGAACATTTAAGAAACAATGAGGGACATCTCCTTGATGATTTATTAAAGTGATTGATCCAGGACTAGGTGGCATGCTGGATGACTTGGTAAGTATCTGCATGGACAGATAACTTTCAGTATTGTTTGCATACTACCTTACTGCCCTGATGCCCTGGCCATACACAGTGTAACAGAGTGCTTAAATGCACAGTCTCTAAATTCACTGTATAGGTTTGCAACCTAACCATGAAAACTGTTTTAAACTCTCTGTAATTGGTATTTCTCACCTGTAAAATACAGACAATACTAATAATATCTATCTCCAGGGTTGCAAGAAGGATTCACAATGTACTTGATAATGATGATAATGTTAATGATGAAATCTTCAAAGGAGAGAGGAGTCAAATTGACAGACAATTGTCATTTCCACTTCAGACTAAGGATTAAAAATAGCATATAAAGTGAGTTATTTGGGGTTGCCTAGGTGCCTCAATCAGTTAACATATGTCTTTGGCTCATGTCATGATCTCAGGATCCTGGGATCAAGCCCTGTGTTGGCCTCTTTGCTCAGTGGGGAGCCTGCTTCTCCCTCCCGCTCTGTGCTTATACTCGCTCTCACTCTCTCTCTCGTACTTACTCTCTCTCAAATAAATATTTTTTAAAAAATAAAAATAAACTGATTTATTTGAAGAAATGCATATTTCTACGAGACCTTACTCAGGGATTAATATTTATCATTAGTCCACCAGCCTAGATGTGTAGGGACATGTCACCGGGAAGAGAGGACATTTAAATTTAGAGATCTGATGAATAAGTTGTTGGAAACTTTCAGAAAATTTGGGAAAGACTGTATCTTTCAGTTAGAAAGACTATTGTGCAAAAGTTCAAAGGCCTGAGAGAGCATGGCACAGGGCCAGAATTTGAACAAATTTTGTCCTGGCTGGAGTGAGGTGTCTAAGGGACAGACGGCCAAGAGCAAGATTACAGAAGGGTTATCTTCATGACCCAGCTCATTGTTCATGCAACATTGTAGACAGACACACAGAGACTATAACCAGAGATAAAGAAATTTGTATATTTAGATAAATATATAAATCTTCATGACTGATCAAGATGGAGAAAAAAGCTAAGGTAAAAGTTTTTCAGATTCACAAAGATAGTTAAGGAAATGTACATCTCAAATTTGTTTCACATGTGCTGTTCTTAGTTCTCTGAAGACTTTCTAAATGTCAGAGATGATGCCTTGTCTTTCTTAGGAATCCCACATAGCACGTAGCGGCCATTGAAATCAATAAAGACTTGTGGGTTAATTGATTTTAGTATTAAAGATATCTATCAATTCTGACACCCTGGGTTTTCCCAGTATTAAAAGTAGCACGAACTTGGGTATTATTCTGTTGGGTTTCTGGATCAAATGAAATAATTGAATCTCTGCTAAAAACGGAAGGAGTTTTTGTTTAATTTTGTTTTTTGAGTTATTAACTAGGCTTGACATTGAACTAAAGAAACCCAAGGGAGAGGAAGAGCAAGTCTTTCCCAATGCATTCAAGAAAATCAGGTGCACAGAAGTCAAGAAAGGAAGTATCCTTTGCACTCGTGAGTGTGTGTTAGACTGCTAATCTATAAATCAAAGCTACCTCATATACATCTTTATGTCATATGTTATATGTGGGCAAACAGATAAGAGTGGGTTTGGATGATTTATCACCACTTAGTAGCTAAAGACATAGAAGACTTTGGTATGCTGTCTATTACTATGTATTATTTATATCTCTTCTTTGGGCAACAGACACTATCCTTTTAGCAGATGGAGCTGCAGCTTTCTCAATATTCAGAGTTCAAACAATAGAACTGTGACTAATCAAGTAAGAAAATTAAGGTAGATTATAGCTACTTGAGATGTTCTATCAGGAATACATGAGATAATGCCATATTCACATACACAAAAAGGAACTATTACTTAATAAAAATGTTTTAATGTTAACTAATTTAAAACATTTCAGTGTTAATTATTTTGAATAATTTAAGGCTTGAGTATCTCCACTTTTTTATGTAAGATGGTATGAACCCAAAATTAATTCTGATTATACAAATGAATTAAAGTTTTTAAAAAAAACCACTAATCTATCATTCTGGTAATTTGCATTTAGCACAAACTCACAAATGGCTGTAGGTTTTAGAGACAGAAAAGGTAATAAACATGGGAAGACTATGAACCTCACACAAAGAACCTATCACATAGTAATTAATATAATGTTATATTTGAGCATATAGTCAGGTTATACCTGACAATCATGAGTAAAATGAAAATTCTTTTTGAAGAAGATAAAAAAATGAAGGAAACTTAAAATCCTTCATAGTAGAATTCTAATAATAGTAGTTATATATTATGTAGTTGGTATTATAATAAAATAAGAAATGCTGGATATAGTTATGTAAATGTCCTTCAGAATGAAAGGTACATTGGGGGGAAAAGGGAGTAAAACAGTTTCTGTTCAAAATAAAAACTAAAATTTGTGGTGCCAAATCCCACAAGGTTATCTCACAGAATTAAAATGTGGAGAAAGTTTCTTTAGACTGTCAACTGAGTATGTTTTGAAGAATATACTACAACATCTTACTTAATTGAAAATTACATTTTAAAAAATATATTATTTTAATGGGTATTTTTAATAAATCCACATCATTTATTTAAGTCATTTCAAATAATAAATGTTTCTCAAATATGTGGGGTAGATGAATGAAATCAGAACAGCAAGTACATAAAAACATTCACAGTAAATAGCTATCTCCAAACAGTAAAAAAAAGTTTCATACAATGACAATAATTATGTTTCACATTATGGGCTTGACAGGACAGAAGTGACGAGCTCTATCTAGGCTCTATGTAGATAGATCCTTTCTTATCCAAGAAAGAGAGTATGATCCATAGAGGTAAGAAGACTTTCCTAAAGTTACACAGTTAATGTGTGGCAGGAAGGGATCTTAAACCTGTATCTTCCAACATGTAATTTAACTTTTTCTTTATGTTTCGACAGCATTTTATGGCTTACAAAACATGCCCACATAAGTCCCTCATTTGAACCTCATAGCAACACTGTAAGGTAAAGAAACAAATGAGAAATAATAAGCAAATATCAGAAAACGTGCTCTAATTTTCAATTTGACCTCCTGAGTAGGCATGGCCCATAGGTATCAGAGAGGTTATTTGTGGGAATAGTGGGAAACCAGAGCATTTAATGAATGGGGCTACATGCTGAAAGATACTGAAATCCAAGAGGAAGGGCTCACAACCCTCTTGTTGTGAAATCAAATATATACCCCTTCCTGATTCTAGATTTACGCATTAATTAGACCTAATTGCTAAAAGACTCTTCTAATCTTAATATTTTTCAAACATTTGATGAATATGTTAGAGAAGAGGAGAGCAGAGGCTATCTTATAAGTGTTTAAGAAGGCAAGACATATCCAAATCTCAGTGAATTTCTGAAGTATTTCCAGGAGAAAAATAGTCCAAGTAAAAGAATAATGCGGAAACATCTCTTTTAAAAACTTGCGATTCTATCTGCATTTAATTACAATACTGCAAAAATGAAAACTAGACATGTGAATAGCATTTTATCATATACTTATGTTTTCCAATTTGATTCTTATAAAACACATGAGAGAGCATTTATAACTTCCAAATGGTAGATGAAATCTGTACAGGTTAACTGCCGTTCCTACTGTCATATATCCAGGTGTATAAACTGCATTTCCTAGTCTTTCCACCACTCTTCAATTTCCCCTGTGAACCCTCAGAGTCGGACACATGCTTGCTCTCACTGTCTCTCCCGATCAGTTCACTCTGTCTATAGGTGGTCACTGGGCTACCCTCAGGTCCAGCCTGGAAATAATACCAAATCCTGTTGTATTTGGCAATTTCTAATCAGAGTCAATTTTTCAGATCTGTCATCACAGATCCATTTACAATCTTTGCCTCTAGATCTTTATGGCCTATCCCACGTCCACTCATATTTTGACTTAAAGTTCCTGGTTCTTTGGCTATCCACCATTACAGTCTGGTTTCTTTGGCACCTATTACAGATAAAAATATGACTCTTTGGCATTAACATTTCTCTTCTTCCAATGAGATATCTTTATAAATTCTCTAATTCTTATAGTTCCTGGACTCTGCCTTTGGACCAGGCCCCTCATCGAGCAGAGACACTACCCAAGCTCTTAATGGACATGAAGTGACCTATCTAGCCCACACCTTCTGACAGTCAAGTTCAAGAGGGGCTTTCAGCATAGAGCCATCAGCTGGTGGAAATGGACCACAACAATCTGAACCACAAAACTGTGCACCTCCAGAAATCTGATTCTCCTAGCCTTCTTCTCTGATTCTTCTCAGTCTTCTGTTCCCATACTTCTAAGTGAATTTGTCTTTGGCTACAAAAACCATAGTGGGTAACCTGATCTCGCATCCTCCATGGAGACTAGAACTAGCCCACCCTGGGCTACACTGGCAGATACCATCCATCACAGAGGCAGTTCTGAGTTAGAGCTGCACTAGGCATTTCCTACTGGAAATTCTTCCTTCTCTATTATGTTTTGTTTCCCTGTCCTTCAGAAAAAGCCATCAGGGTGTCTCTCAGTAATTCAACTTTATTGCTAACCTGAAACAACAAGGTAAACATGAGAAAAAGAATTGGGTGGGGTTAGGGGGTAGAGCATCAAAAAGGAATTGAATTTTAACCAGCTAAACTACTTTCTGTGCCTAGGGAGAATTATCAAATCCCATTTAACATGTTACTCAGTAAGACACAATTTAATCGGGTATACAAACACATACACATAATTATCACAATGCTGCCAAGTGCAAGTCAACAGGCAGGTAAGACAGCACGCGTGGATGAATGGCACAATCACCTCCCCGGAGCTCCAAAATACATTAAACTCTACTCAACAGGGAAGCAGCTTTTTCCATTGGTATCATATTTCTCTGGTTTTCCCCAAGCAACAAAACTGGCACTTTAAAATCAGACATACTATTCAGTCTAAGTGAGTTACCCCCAGTGTTAAAATGTATGTGGGGAAGAAAGTAAGAGGCCACAAGTGTCTGAGAAAACCTCAGGTGTACTAGCCTCTGAAGCTTTGGTTGTCAAGCAGGAGAGCAGGTAAGTGATATTACCAATCAATCAGCAAGGCCCTCTTTCTTTTTCTTTCTTTCTTTTTCTGTTGTTGTTGTGTTAGGTTAGTCACCATACACTACATCATTAGTTTTGTTTTTTTTTTTTTACTTTATATTTTATATATATTTTTTCCCATTTTATTTATTTTTTCAGCGTAACACTATTCATTCTTTTTGCACAACACCCAGTGCTCCATGCAAAACGTGCCCTCCCCATTACCCACCACCTGTTCCCCCAACCTCCCACCCCTGACCCTTCAAAACCCTCAGGTTGTTTTTCAGAGTCCATAGTCTCTTATGGTTCGCCTCCCCTTCCAATTTTTTTTTTTTTAATAAACATATAATGTATTTTTATCCCCGGGGTACAGGTCTGTGAATCGCCAGGTTTACACACTTCACAGCACATCATTAGTTTTTGATGTAGTGTTCTGTGATTCATTGTTTGCGTGTAACACCCAGGGCTCCATGTAATACATGCCCTCCTTAATACCCACCACCAGGCTCACCCATCCACCCCCCATCCCCCTCCCCTTTAAAATCCTCAGTTTGATTCCTGGAGTCCACAGTCTCTCATGGTTTGTCTCCTCTTCTGACTCCCCCTGCCCCAACCCTTCATTGTTCCCTTCCTTCTCCTAATGTCCTCCATGTTATTCCTTATGCTCCACAAATAAGTGAAACCATATGATAATTGACTCTCTCTGCTTGACTTATTTCACTCAGCATAATCTCCTCCAGTCCCATCCATGCTGATGGAAAAGTTGGGTCTTCACCCTTTCCGATGGCTGAGTAATAGACACATGAAAA
This sequence comes from Meles meles, assembly GCF_922984935.1. Taxonomy (NCBI): domain Eukaryota; kingdom Metazoa; phylum Chordata; class Mammalia; order Carnivora; family Mustelidae; genus Meles; species Meles meles. Next base: position 101,574,832 of record NC_060068.1, read on the forward strand.
AATGTTCATCATCATTAGCCATCAGGGAAAGTCAAATCAAAACCACATGAGATACCACCTTACACCAGTTAGAATGGCAAAGATTGACAAGGCAAGAAACAACAAATATTGGAGAGATTGTGGCAAAACGGGAACCCTCTTACACTGTTGGTGGGAATGCAAGTTGGTACAGGCACTTTGGGAAACAGTGTGGAGGTTCCTAAAAAGTTGAAAAGAGAGCTACACTATGACCTAGCAATTGCACTGTTGGGTATTTACCCTAAAGATACAGATGTAGTGAAAAGATGTAGTGAAAAGAAGGGCCATGTGCACCCCAATGTTCATAGCAGCAATGGCCACAATCACCAAACATCAGGGTCAAGCCAAGATGCCCTTCAACAGATAAAGAATATAGAACAGATAACCGATAAAGAAGATGTGGTCCATATACGCAAGGCCCTCTTTCTTTGTTTTGAAGTCTCTGATCCGGTTAGTCCTCAACCTTGGGTCTCCTTTGAATCTCTCACCTGCAGGAGAAACTGCCTCACTTAGGGAGAATATATTCCTCCTCCTGTCTTTAGTGAGCAATCCTCAGACATTACTTTTTGATTGTTTCAAAAGACAGGTCTCTAATACGGACATCTGCCTCAGCCAGACTTCCCCAAATTATCATGCTGTTCAATGATGTTCAACTAGCCATTTAACAGCTTTAACTCCTCCAACTTGTAAATATTTACTGCTTAACAAGCACTCTCAACCATATATTTGCTAGACATAAAGAAATAAGGAACTGTGACTCTCTTCAAGATGGGAGACTGGATTTTGTTGGTTTGTCACTACGAATTCAAGAGAAGATGGGGCACCTGGGTGGCTCAGTGGGTTGGGCCTCTGCCTTCGGCTCAGGTCATGAACTCAGGGTCCTGGGATCAAGCCCCGCAACAGGCTCTCTGCTCAACGGGGAGCCTGCTTTCCCCTCCCTCTCCCTGCCTCTCTGCCTACTTGTGATCTCTGTCAAATAAATAAATAAAAATAAAAGCAAGCCTCTATTAAAAAAAAAATTCAAGAGAAGATATCAATGCAAGGAGACACAAGGCTGACAATGCCTAGAGTTGTTTTTGTACCTGTGCAATTTGCAACATGTTCACTTGAGAGGTAGAAGGGAGACATTAAAAAATCTTCTTGATATATTTCCCAAACACAAAAATAAGACAATCTTAGAAAAAGAGAACCTATGTCATAAAAGCACCCACTTTCATCTCTGTTTCTAGGTCAGATATCATTTACATCTGAGCCCAAGTGGAGCCTCATTCAACTGTCAATAGAACGCTCCAGGCACCCCTGCCAATTAAACAGTGTCAGTGCATGAGGTGAAACCTAGTTTTCATCCTCGCAATGAGTCTGTAATTTTTCCAAATGCCAAGCATTTTAGACATTCTAAATCCTTCAACAGTCAATCTCATTAAACACTAAATATATATTTGCTTAATGAATACATAGATTCAAAATCCTTCCCCTCCCAAACGTTTACACACTATAGTTCCTCCACGAATGCCATTATTACTAAAATTTTAGTGAAATATTCTCAATCTTCTCCCACCTCGTTCTTCACTGACCACACCATTACACCATTATTGCCCTGGAGTCATCCTCCCCTCCCACCCTGGGTGTTTCCTTATTTTTTATTTCTCAACTCTTCAATTGCAGACAAAAATTTTTTTTTTATTTGACAGAGAAAGAGATCACAGGTAGGCAGAGAAGCAGGCAGAGAGAGAGGGAGAAACAGGCTCCCCACTGAGCAGAGAGCCCGATGCGGGGCTCGATCCCAGGACCCTGAGATCATGACCTGAGCCGAAGGCAGAGGCTTAAACCACTGAGCCACCCAGGCGCCCCCAGTTGCAGACAAATCTTAAGCACATACCAGAATTACATGCCTTCAAACAAAGTCTTCCAAGTAATAGTCCATAAACTTTTGCATTAAGAATTTCTTGAGGAGTATTTTAAAAATAGAGTTCCCGGGGCACCTGGGTGGTTCGGTGGGTTGGGCCGCTGCCTTCGGCTCAGGTCATGATCTCAGGGTCCTGGGATCGAGTCCCGCATCGGGCTCTCTGCTCAGCAGGGAGCCTGCTTCCCTCTCTCTCTCTCTCTCTCTCTCTCTCTGCCTGCCTCTCTGCCTACTTGTGATCTCTCTCTGTCAAATAAATAGAGTCTTAAAAAAAAAAATAGAGTTCCCACTACTAACCTAGCCAGCCAAGAACTCAGGAGGGTACTCAGGTGTATGTGCATAAGAAGTGAGGTGAATAGCATGCAATTGTTAGAGTCTGCTATGTGATTCTGGGGTATGGTAAGTTCCGCCCACACTGTCATTCCTCTCTTCCCATTCCTCTCCTGTTGAATCTTAGAGAACAAATCACCGCAACACCCAATGCTGCTAAGTATATTTCCATTTCTGCACTTCAATTTCTTGCTTAGTGTCAAACCCACATGGGTTAGATAGTGTCTTATTACTAACAAGTTTTTATCCCCAATATAGTTCTTATCCTTCAAAAACTCATGCTTTCTCCCTGATATGGAACTCTGTTCCTAGGGCATGGCATGTTATCAAGGAAAATAAAGTTGGGGGGGGGGGGGGAGTCTGCACTCAAGAGATATTTATTTAAATTCTGTCCACAATCAAAAGCAAGGACTTTGACTTTAAAAGGACATAGTTAAGGACAAGAATACAACCTTTTTTTTTCTTCTTACCTGTAAGAAAATAACTGTTTCTTAAATAGCCTTACTTGGATCTCTTCTGGCTTACCCACTGTTCATGATATAATGATCTTAGTAATTAAGAAGTTGGATTTAACTGTGTATCTATGTAGTGTTTTAACTGAATGTCTTTAGATCGAGCATGTGCCTGCTCACCACATTTCCAACCTAGACTATGTTCCTCCCCTGACAGAGTCACACACATACTCATCTGCTTATTCTCAGTAGACATTTGATTTTGTGCTATCTAGTTTAAATCATAAACCTGATTGTCCTCTTGGTAATCATCTGAGTATTGCTTGACATAAGCGGAGAACTGGCCATTTTAAGGGTCAAAGTTGAAGTCACTAGATGATATTTTGTTTCCTTATTTCACTTTGACTCTTTCAAACTTATCTAATATTTCAACTTGGGACAAACCTAGCTTTCCACAGTGATAAATGCAAGGTTGGTAGAGGAGCAGTGGCCTGGGACACAAACACTTTACAAACACACCCACAATTTCAGAGGTGCCAGGAATGCATTTTATCCTTTACACATTTACCTTTCTCAGAGTTTAATCAGTTGAAAAATAAGGGAAACTCCTCCTAAATTATGATCTCAAGAGGAAGGAAGAGATACTAGTTGTACAGAGTCTGGACCATTAATTTTATCTGGGGATGGTCAATGCAGGTGGGTTGTAAGAAAAAAATCTGATCTCAGGGAACATTATTTTCCTTTAATTCTTAACAATCCTTAATGACAGGCTTATTTTCACTGGAGAACTGCTAATTATTATTCATTCACCCAATAGACATTTATTGGGTACTTACTATGTACCAAGTGCTATTTTCGGTGATTGAAAATAAACAACCCAACAATGTAAACTCCTTACTCTCATAGTGTTGACATTATAGACCCAAAAATAAGAACCACAAACCCCAACCTATAATTTTAGTGTTGACTCCTTCAGTGTCACTGGGACCTGATATGTGATGGTAAATATCTAGACGGGATAAACATTTTGGTCTGCTTGGCACAAGTTATGTTTGTACTAGATCCCTATATTATAGTTCCATAGGGAAAAAAAAATACATGAAGAGAAAAAGGAGTAAGGAAGGATTTGAGGAAGGGATTTGCCTGGTGAAACTCCCAGGCACCAGATAACTTTCGCATAATCATTTCTAATAAGAGCCTATGTTAATTTTAGAGTGGTTGATTTCTAGCATAATAAGATCTGTCAAACGCAAGTCATCTCATTGTCCACACAATATGAATAGACATTTGTATTATCTGGAATACAGCAGATAGATATTTCTATAATGGAGAAAAGAAAAAAGGTGACAGGGATGTCCCATTTCTTGGAGCACTCTGGTCACATTTCATTTTAATGTGATTAGGGGCCATTTGACACTTTAATCAGGGTTATATCTCATATGCCTAGAACGCTTAGCCTGGGACAGGAGCCTGAACATTGACATTTGCTTTTTTTCCCTATATTCAGTGGATCACTGTCACTCCAAGCTCACGGGGACTAACAGGTATATGGGTAAAAATTACCGTTAAAACATTTCAGTGAGTTCTCCTTGGTCAGAGGCCATATGACAAATACACCACGAATTTTATAAATGTTCCTCTTAATGATTAAGCCAACCTCACCTTCATTTCATGTTATTGTTAACTACAGGCTGCGTTTCCATACTGAAGTGCATCTCCTGACTGAAATCTAGGGAGCAAGGTACTATTTAAGATGCTAATTCATGGTTGCTCATACTAAGGTCAACTTTGGCCAACATTATTTGACGGTACAAGTACCGGGCTAGTATTTTTTTTTTTCATATAAAGTCACATGTAATCATTACTGCACCTAGAGAAAAATATTTTTTGATGTAAATTGTTTATTTTTTTTTTATAAACATATAATGTATTTTTATCCCCAGGGGTACAGGTCTGTGAATCGCCAGGTTTACACACTTCACAGCACTCACCATAGCACATACCCTCCCCAATGTCCATAACCCCCCTCCCCCTCTCCCAACCCCACCTCCCTCTGAGAAAAATATTTTTATTCCAACTTCACAGATGAGCAAACTGAGATTCAAAGACATTGGATTGCTTACTTAAATCACAAGGCATGGGGCGCCTGGGTGGCTCAGTGGATTAAGCCGCTGCCTTCGGCTCAGGTCATGATCTCAGGGTCCTGGGATCGAGCCCCGCATCGGGCTCTCTGCTCCGTGGGGAGCCTGCTTCCTCCTCTCTCTCTGCCTGCCTCTCTGCCTACTTGTGATCTCTCTCTGTCAAATAAATAAATAAAATCTTTAAAAAATAAAAAAAAATAAATAAATAAATCACAAGGCATATAAGTGGTATGGAAATTCACTTTTCATCTTATGTCCACATCAATGGGAAAACTGACGTACCAGTAAAAGAATTTCCACAGATGCCCTTTTCCCCACAACTCCCAGCCTTGCACGGTCTATGCTCTGCCTTCCTGCATATGACCATAGACAAAACATCCACACTCTTCTCCAAATCCAATCCTTCCACTTGCACACTAACCTCACTTCCTCTCACCTACTTCAGGGTAACTCTCCTGGAAAATGACACTCCCCACATCATCAGTTGTTGACTCACTAATGAATTCTTCTCATCAGTAGGCAAACATGCTTTTCTTTCTCTCTGCTTGGCAAGCTTTCTTTTACTGCTTCTCTTGCTAGCTCCCAGCCTATTTCTTCTCCATCTCCTGTTATAAAACTCTTTTAAAAACCGACCTATGTTCATTGTCTCTGATTACTCTCCTCCCATTCTCTTTAAACTATTACAGTGAGGCTTTATTGGAAATGTTTGTATCAAGTCTCAAGTGGTCTCCATGCTGCTACATTTTATACTCTATTCTCAGTCCTCATCTCACTTGATTTAGTAGTAGCATTTTATGCAGTTGGTTTTTTTATGTCCCTGATGCATTTTCTTTCTTTGGATTCTAAAACAACACAGTTCCTTGGCTTTCCTTTTATTCCACTGGCATATTCATAGATAGATTCTTTTGCTAGTTCTCTCTCTTCTGCCTAACTCAATATTGAGTTTGTTCGTCAAACCTCTTCACTTCTCTTTGGTCAATCCCTTGGTGAGTGCTACTAACCTATGAGATTATGTACCATCTCTCTGGTGATAAGTCCCAAATTTGGATTTCCTTGCTACACCTTTCTGAAAAATCGAGACTGGCAAATCCAACTACCTATTCACCACTTACACTTGGAGTTCTAATAAGCATTGACATTCAACATAATCAAAACCATACCCCTGGTCACAATCAGTTATGACCTTTCTTTTGTCCACTGATTGTCACAGTTAAAACAGAACACCCAGTAGGCATTCACTAAATATATGTCATCTGAATGAATTAATGAATGAATAATGTCTAGCATAGATACTGGTACAAAATTTGTCTTTCGATAAATGTTTTTTGGTAAGCAAATGAGTGAATCAAAGAATGAAATAATAGCAGGGCATGATTTGAATCTTAGTTCAGTCCTTCTCCCTCAGACCTAATTTCCATTTATTTGAGGGGAAAAGAATTCCTAATAAAACAAAGGATTATTCAGGTGTGTCCTGTTTGGAGAGGAATTCTTGACCACCAAATCTAAATTAGCCAACCATCTCTCACTCCTAACGTCCAGTCACTCTATCACTACTGGGGGGTTTCCTAATGGCAGTTACTACTATCTATAACCATCTTGATCACTTGTTTTTCTCTACCTAGACAATGCCTAGCATGTCTTAATAATCGAACAAGGCTCAATAATATTTGTCATTTGTCAAATGAATGAATGTGATAAAGGGTGATACAGTGCAGTGGGTAAGAAGAACTTGGCTTCTAAGTCAGAACCCCAGCTATTTCTGTTACCAGATATGTGTCCTTGGGAAAGTTTTTTGCTTTCTCCAGGGCTCAGTTTCTCTTTAGTTTCTTACTTGTACAGTGAGAACCATCACCCCTACTTGATGGAATGGTTGTATAGATTTAAAGAGCAAAATAAAACTCCAGAAATGAGGTCTACTATTATGTATATTATATATTATTATATATATGTGCATATGTGTGTTTGTGTATTCTTTAAATTGTGTTCCTAGAATCCATTCTGCCTTTTCAAATAAGTCATGTTTTTCACTTGGGACTTACTTGGGAATTAGCATGTGCTTAGGTACCCTGTCACAATTTTATGCTTCAATTGTAAACCAATTAGCTAGGTTTATCCAATAGCTACAGTTATCAGCTCAGGGATAGAATGGCCCAATCTGAATACATCTCATAGCTTTTACTAGGATTGTTGACAAAAAATTATTGTCCAGTATGTGTATCCACTGACTAGGAACACCACCACTGAGGATAGTGGAAACCAGGAAACACCTGCTAGAGATGGTATGTTCTAACTGAGCCCATTCAAATTAAAAAATCAATTAGAATGGCCAACTAAAACAAAATTTGGATCAAATTCTGGGCTACATTAGCACATGTGATGATTTGGTATGAAAAAACTATGAATATGTAATCTGTATTAATTACAAATATCTACCCATTCTGGATAGATGCATTTCTGAAAGGAACCCTCCTTGGAATTATATGGGGCTCAATTATGTCAGATTGTTATTTGGAAAACCCTAGAAAAGGATGAACAGCTACCTGATATCAACTAGTAGCCCAAGACCTTAAAAGGAGCATTATGATGGTGGCTCTGTAAATCAGAGAAAAAAATCCATCATAAGCACCACATTATAGTCATCTGCTGCCTTCCACACTTTGCTCTTCCCATGACAAAGGCATTCACCAGCTCCTCAGCTCACATACTTTAGCGATCTGAAAAGTGTTCCTAATAGGTCTCCATCACCTAGGGTAGGAAAACTGACTTTAACATTTAGCTTATGGGTAAGATGGCTCTGAGATATATAGGAAATTTATTAAATATCCCAACTTGCCTACAATTTAATTTTCTTTTTTTTAAGTTGGTTTATTTCAATTACTTCCTTGTCTTATCCATTATCCATTCACCCTTTCAGCAAATCCTATTGGCTCTACCTTTAAAACGTACCCAAATCTTGATGCTTTCTCATCCCCTTCACTGCAGGCCAACTTCTAACACCTGAATTATTGCAATTATCTCCTAACTGACATGCTGTATAGTAGCCATGAGCTACATGTGGTTACTGAGCACTCAAGAAGTAGCTAGTCCAAACTGAGACATTTTGCAAGAATAAAATAAAAGGCTTAATGTCAAAATAGTATAAAATATCTCACCAGGTTAAATACAACAGGTCACTGACAGAAATTTCACCTAGTGCTTTTGACTTTCTGTGGGGACACTAGCAGATTAAAAATTGTGTATGTGGCTCACTTTGGGGGTTTGTATTTAATTTGTATTGAACAGTACTCTCCTACCTGTTCTCTCTGCCTCTACTCTTGCTTCCTTTTACTCTATTTTCAAACCAGAAAACTGATGAAATGTGATTGTGGCAGTGCTTTGCTCAACAATGGATTTTCATGTAGTTAGAATAATAGACAGGGGGTTTTGTTGTTGTTGTTGTTTCACTTATTTATTTGAGAGACAGCAGGAGAGCACAAGCAGCGGGGAGGCATAGAGGGAGAGAAAGAAGCAGGGAGCCTGATGTGGGACTCGATCCAAGGACTCTGGGATCATGACCTGAGCCAAAAGGTCCTGACCTGAGCTTAACCGACTGAGCCACCCAGGCACCCAACAGTTTTTATTATGATCTGAAGGTCTATATACTGTATGTAATCTGGCTATATAATCTGATTTCCATTTACTCTCTGACCATGTCTCCTACTACTCTCCTTCTAGTTCCTGCCAATCCGGAAAACACCAGTCTTTTGGCTAATCCCTGAATTTCATTTCTACTACCTCTATGCATTTTTTCCCCCTGAAGAAGAACTACATAGCTTGCTTACTCACTGCTCTTAGTTTCTCTCCATCTTTTCAAAGCTTTCAAATCCTTCACTCTGTCCCAAACTTGGTATCATTCATTCCTGCTCCATTTTTTCCCCTTTACCACTTATCACTAATATGTGTGTGTGTGTGCGTGTACACACACACACACACACATATATATAGAGAGAGAGAGATCTGTAAAATTTATCTGACTTATTGTTTATCTATATCCCAATAATGTAAGCTCTCCAAGAACTGGAACATGCACCAATTTGTTTATAGTTGTACTTTTAGCACCTAAAACAGTGCCAGCTGCACAGTCAATATTCAATAAATATTTGTTGAGCAAGGATCTGTTCCAACTTCTTACTATAGCCTCAAGGCTTTCTATAAACTCAGTTCTGCTTACCCCACCACTGTGAATTCTCACCTAGAGTTTCCTTATCCTTTGTTCCATGCACTAGCTTCATGGTCCTCCAACAGCCAAGCTCATGCTTACCTTGCACCTTTATTTGCTTTGCTACTACCTGGAATATTCTTACCCTCAGAGCAGACTCGTTTGCAATTTTTAGATTTGTAAAAAGGACTTTCTGCACATGCTATGTAAAGAGAATATCTAACCATAGCTTTCTTTTTTTTTTTTTTTATATCTTGCCACTGTATGAAACTGCACTATACAAAAATCTTTGCTTGGCTCTCTGCTTATTTACTGTCTTTGGACTTGAAAATGGCCTGGGAGGAATTTGTCTTGTTCACTATGGCATTTCTAATGCTTGAAACAGTGCCTGGAACATAGTAGTACTCATTAAGTATTTGTTCAACAAATGCAAAGGAATTATGTCCAGGAGATACTAGATAATTCAAATGTTACATATGAGGCTAGTTCTGTGAGGAAAACTGAAAAGTAAACAATGACTGTATGATAAGCTCAAAGACAAAAGAAAGCACAATGAAGTTCTATGCTTTTTGACATGGTGACTTGAAAATAATAGTGCAAAATTGAATATAAATGTGACCAATGACTTTCTTTCCACATACTCCCACTTTCCATCCTATTACATCTCCTCAAGAGCCCCTTCTCACCCTTCCCTGCACAGTCTTTAGGAAACACTTTACAAAAGATAAAGTGATGTTCTCATCATGCTTCCTAGCAATTGCCAATGCTTCTTTCCAGAAAATGAATTAGGGATTAAAAGCTTTGATAAAGATACTGGCAACTTAGGACTCCAAGGCTCCCCTTCCTGAGACCATGGCTTTAGGGTTGTCCAAAGGGAAACACTTCATGGTGTAATCATCAGGAAGGAGCCACAGTACAAATACAAAACGATCACAGTCAGAAAGGCCACAGAGAACTTCCTCAACTCCAGCAGAGACAAACTCCCACCAAACATTCATCCTTTCTCTGATCAAACCTAGAATACAACAGGCTCTTGATACCTAGGCCTGGAATAAATGAACCAATAAAATGACCAGGCAAGCAGAATGCGATGACTGATAAGGTCAGGGGGAAATCCATGTGTATACTTTGCTCAGGCCCCTGAAAGTCTGGTGACAATGACCATGTGGATTTTTCTCTGTTAAACTCATTCTCATCATCTTTCAAATTGAGCCAGTGATAGCATTCTCAAAACATTGTTCTAAGTGCAATAAATGTAAATCACTTGTCAAGTTAGGGTTCCTTTGTAAGCACTCAATGATTATTAATTACTATGACTTCCAGACTCCTTTCCATGGATCAAATAGTCAGATGTTTCCTGAGGTCTCTGAATTTAAGGTCCTCCCTTTCCATTCTAGAAGCTGGTACCATATTCTACTTGTCTCTCTGAGTGGAAATGAGTCAAGCAGAAACAGTCCCATCATTATTTCTTATTAGCCTCCAGAGAGAAAAGGCATTTTCTCTGAAACACATGGTCACAGGCCTAAATGAGACATTAAAAATCCCTTAGTCCAGTTCTATCATTTTACAGATGAAGAATTAGTCTCTTGGGTAGAAAAAGGCTTTTGTATTGAAGTCCATATTTTTCCAAGGGTCTTCCCAGAGCCCATTCTAAAACAGAGAAGAAAAGGGAATGGCCCAGCAGATGAGGGCTTAATGATTCAACTACTCGGAGTTCAAAGCAAGGAAATCGTCACTGAGTGCTCTAATTACCTAATGAAATATTACAGGACACAACTGTAAGCAGACAATGTAACGGGCAGATGCAAACTATGACCTGAAGACACAGAATGCTAGGCTTATGATGTGACCCACTAAGCAATAAACACACACAGAACCAACTTCTTGTTTAGATCAAGGGACTGAATGTTACAATGTGTTGTGAGCAACTACCGGAAGTTTTAGGCATTCACAGAAACATACACACTTCTCCTCTCTGTGCGTCATCTTCCTCGCATGCAATTTTGCCACTCAAGTAGAGATTCTTACCTAATAGTGTGGCTAACTGATTTCCCGAAATGCATGATCAATGCTAGTAGTTTCAGTATCTTTCACAATAAACTAATGGTTCAGTGATAGGCTCGTTTGAAACAATAACAGACCCACTTTTGTCTCCACTTGGCTTTTAAGGTTAAAGACTGAAAGGAAGATTCAACACTGCTATCTGGACATAAGTTAACTCCAGAAGACTTGCAAGATGCTTACGGAAATTAGAATCTTTTCCCCAATAGTCCATAATCAGACAGTTTGGAATTTTGCAGTGAAAGGGGAGATTTTAGAGCAGAAAAGGAGTCATAGGTTTTTCCATATTTCTTTATGTCTTTTAAGGTAATTTTAAGGTAAAACCATTAAATACTTCTTTGCTCTAGTAGGACAGCTGGTGAGTGACAAACCCAAAGTTGTACACTCAGATCCCTCTTCAAGAAAGGTCTTGCTGCCCAGCTGATGGGACTCTAGTTAGCAGAAAGCCTCTGGCTGTTAGCTCCTTTGAGTCCATCTCAGCTTGATAGCCATGTGTGGCCCAAGCCAGTGACAAGACAAAGCAGTAGTACAAGAGCCAAGCTATTTGTGTCTGACACCCACTGAACTGAAGTCTGACAGGCCTTCCTTCCCAGTCCTACCTGGTTCCCCTTGGCTTCCCCATGTCTTCCTCCCCCCACCCCATTTATACATTCTGAATTCTATCTCAGAGTTTGTTTCCTAGCAGTTTCAACGAGATAGCTGGAAATAGCTTTAATCTCGGGGGAGAACAAAGCCTGAACAGAAAGAACAGGTGTCTAAGCCAAAGTTCTCAAAAGAGCTATTTAAGAGAAAAAAAATCGAGAACCAGTAAAAATAATACAAAATAATTTTTAAATACTGTTAAGTCCTGCTAGAAGTTTTCAGAATTTATAAAGTGAAATTTATAGCACAAGTAAACAAGGAATGCACAGAATGAAACAAATTATAATAAATGAAGGGTCTTCTAATGTCCTTTCAGGCAGAATAAAGCATCTAGCTGCTTCTGTGCAGTCAGAGCAAAACCCCACACAAAGGACTCCTGCTGAAGAGCCACACTGAACTTGCATGTTGTCTTCTCTGTGTGAGGTGCCTCCAAAAACAGAATTAAGGGGGTTGGACAGAAAGCTTTATGCATCATGGAAAGATGGTTTTCTAGGCATTATGTAAATTGCTGTGTATTTGAAATATGCTAATGCACACAATGTCATGTTGATATAATAACAGATGGCATTTTCATTTTGGGGAGAGATGCAATGTGATGCTGTTCTATCCTTGATGGAATCCTCTGGGAACCAGTTGGGTTGTCGGAGGACTTGGTATAAAATAAAAGTGTATATAATTTGGAATGTAATGGACCTTGATGAATCCTTTCAAAAATACTATGACCTAGGAGTATTCCAACTGTGGCTGTTCACTGCTTCTGACTCTAAGAGGCAGAAACCCTGTGATGCTCAAAGGTTTCTGAGAATTTCCAACTCTGAAGCAAGATCTCCAATACGATGACTCTTCTTTTTTGGAAAGGCACCGAAAATCAGAATTCTTTTTTTTTTTTTAAAGATTTTATTTATTTATTTGACAGAGAGAGATCACAAGTAGGCAGAGATGCAGGCAGAGAGAGAGAAAGAGAGAGAGGAGGAAGCAGGCTCCCCGCGGAGCAGAGAGCCCGATGCGGGGCTCGATCCCAGGACCTTGAGATCATGACCTGAGCCGAAGGCAGCGGCTTAATCTACTGAGCCACCCAGGCACCCCGAAAATCAGAATTCTTTAAAGTCTCTGTATCCTCAAACCAAAAATTACTTTTTCTATAAAGAGCTACATTGGTTCAACTCACTTACTGCTCCTTTTCATAAAAACTTAAGTAGGGTAAAGGGGGTGGTGAGGAGGGGAGAGGAGAGGGAGGAAAGGAAAGAAGGGAGAAAAAGTGAAAGGGAGGAATAAAGAAGGAAGAAAGGAAGGAGAGAAAAAGAAAAAACAAAGGCGGGGGGCGAGGGGAGGAAAGAAGTAATATGCTCTCATGGCCAGAAATTCTGCCTAACCTCCATTGGTAGTGAACTATTTGTTCAACATCCGCTCTTGAATTGTAAGTGGGACACTGGTGTGTATATATGAGAAAATATAAGTGCTGTGTATATGATTCTCACATTATTCTAGGATTTCTAAAAAAAAAAAAATAAATCAAAATGGCTCCCTGACTAAACAGAAGGGCTACAAGAATGAGCAGCAGGAGCCTGTGAATTTAGCCTCAACTCCATTTTGGCTTTGCTCTTTATCGACAAGTTACTTAAGCTCTGGGAATCCCAGTTTCCAAAAAGTAGGTATTTTTAAGACTCTTACAGGGGCATTGTGAAGATTCATTAAGATAATGATTAGAAAGTACTTAAACTACTATCATATAGAATAAGCCCTTGATAATTATAATCACCTTCCTCCCTGGCCTTAGTTCTTTATAATGATATATCTACAATTTTAACACTGAACTTACTGTTTTTGTTACAGTTCCATTGTTTTGATTTTCAAATTCACTGACCCAAATGGAATGTTGGAGGTGATTAATAGCTTAACAATCCAAAGTGGGAATTGAACTTTCTGAATCACAGAGGTTTTTTTGTTGTTCTTCCTCCATAAGCAAAATTAGAGAAGACAACCATCTGAGTTAATGTGGAGGCCATTTCTTAAATCCGATACCTTATATTCATAAAATATTTTACTTGATCCCGCTTCACGTTGAGTTTATGAAAATGCTATCAAGCAGGTGTCATTATGCCCATTTTAACCAACGAAAAGACTAAAAAGTGAAGAAAGACAGTCAACTGCTCAAAGCCCCAAAGCCAGACAAAAATAGAGCTGATTGTGTGTGTGTGTGTGTGTGTGTGTGTGTGTGTGTGTGTTTCTTATGTGAATTGCTTATTCATTTTCCATGCCCATTTTTTACTGGGGTATTCAACTTTTAATTACTAATTTGTAAAAGCTGTTTATATATTACAGGCATTATTTATCCAACACACTTCTCCATGTAATTTTCCAGTTTGTCATATTTTTAACTTTGTTACTATTTTCTATATAAAATGTTTAAACTTTTATGAGAGGAGATTGATCTTTTTCATTACAGTTCCCAGCTTTGATGAAATACTTTAAAATCCTTCTTTATCTCAAGAGTACAGAAATAATTACCTAACTTTTTCTCTAATCCATCTGGAAAAATCCAAAACAATTTAATATCCCATCAATATTGGAATGATTAATGTATTTGGATGAGTGAATTATGGGTAATTTTTAAAGTTTCTTCTTTAGTCCTTTGTGGATTAACTACATGAGTACCTTCCTATTACTTTAAGTCCATCTACACTTTCTCCACCTAGAAAGGGCATTTTTTTGGCTCATGAATTTGGCTAGTTCAGTAGTCTCTCCTCAGAAAGAAAAGGATTCAGGGCTCACTAATCAGAACCAGATTTTTCTTTTTCACCTGACTTTGCCTTTAGTGCCTCTGCTTCTTAGCTTTCATTCAGAGACACAATCTCATCTTACAGTGAAAAGATGCCTGTCTGCCACTGGGCATGGTCAACTGTGAAAAGCCATTGTAGTTTCTTCTAAGAAATAGGCTTTCATTTACCTAGAAGCCTCAGTGTCTCATTAGTTCATTGACAGTGATTAGGTCATGTGAGCCCATCCCTGATCTAATCTTGATGGCCCTGGGACGCTTGCATCCCTTTCAGTCAATCAAGACCCATCCCTGAAGCATAGAGTGGAGTCAATCTCATCAACTATATTGCTAAGAATAGGGTAAATATTTTGAGAAGCTAAGTACTGTCTGTCAGGGGAAAAAAATGAATGGATGCCAATGATGTAACAAATTGTCTCTATAAATCTCTTGTTTGCCATACATATTTATATGAAAAGGATAGGTGCTAAAACAAAACAAAACTGTTAATTAAGTAGTTTTCTTCTCTCAACCAGTGTCTTCCCAGAATAAAGACCAGAGTTATTTCTGGAAGTGCCGATTCTAAGTCATTCTATCTAGCATCCCTGACTTTTCTCTAGACTGAACAAGTTAACTATGTGGTCCTAAGAAATGTCATTCGTCTGCTTAATTAGCCCTAAAGGAAGCACTTGCTTCAAATTAGGAGCAACAGAATTTCTGCAAAGGACATAATAGCATTAACAATGGCAACTTGTTTAAGGAATAGGGCTTTTAAAGCTGATGTTTAAGTGAGACTGACTGAACCCAGAACTATTTTCACTCTTTTGGTTTTCCACATCTCACAACCATCCAGACCTTCATCACCTCAAACCATAACAACCGTCCTCATCATCCAGGAAGCAATTAGTTCTGTGGTAATTTACTGGCTACTAATAAAACAACAAAGCTGTAATAATACTGCAACTGTAAGTGTGATTCTAATACATAACTATCTGGGTTCTGTACTGCTTTATGATTCAAACAAGAACTCAAACTAGTTTTTTTTTTTAAGATTTTTATTTTATTTATTTGAGAGAGAGTGCAAGAGCACATAGGCACCAGGTAGGAGTGGGGTGCAAGGGGAAAGAAAGAAGCAGACTCCCCACTGAGCAGGGAACCTGAGACATCAGATCCCAGGACCCTGATATCATGACCTGACCTGAGCCGAACACAGATACTTACTCTACTGAGCCACACAGGCACCTCTCAAACTAGTCTTTTAAGAGGTATTTCCATGAAAGTATTCACAAGTTTGAAAAAAAAAAAATCATGAGATACTGGGGAAAGAGAGAGAACTAAAGTGAGTTAGTTGACCCTAAGGAGAGAAAGTATAAAGTTCTATTTGTTTGATCCAAATTATTTGATGATACCTCTGCCAGAATTGTTAATAGTCTCCATGCAGTTAACTCAACAGGTGAACTGTGAATAGATTTGTTTCATCTTTCTAGCTGACATCATTACCCTGGTTTTCTGCCAATAAGCCTATTCTCTTAGTTTTGTGCTTTAGTTTATGCTTAATTCTTCACCTCAATTTACTTATCTTCATCACCATTCCCAGGTGCTTTGCACATTTTGGTGGGATGTCTAAATTTTTCACAAATAACAGCATATGAGACATATGCTCTTTGGCCAACCCACTTTTATTTGGAGAGCTAAACTTCCCCGTATCATACTCAATAATGCTCTTAATCACAGATGTCGGATTACTTTCCATCTACAAAAAGGATCCCATGATCCTGGTAGCTCATCAACACCCATTACTCCCAACAAAGAGATGAGCTCAAGGGTGAGTTAAGGTATGAGAGAGCACTGGAGGGAAATTTGTCTCCTGGCTCATGAGCTGTAAAGGTATAGGGTTCTGGGGGTCTCTTCCTCACAACCTAAGAAGATACTGGCAGAGAATGAAGCTCAATAAAGTTAATACCCACAGAGGAAGAAAAGCTGGTGAGAGAAAAATATAGGAAGACCACAGTTTTCAGACTCCTGGATTCAGCAGAGTCTAAAGGCAAATCTTCTTCTGGATCCTCTAAGTGCATGAGCCAATTTTCCCTTTTTATTGTAACCAGTAAAAGATGGGTTTCAATGGCCACAAAAATACTTAGGACCAATACCACAACTCCATGAAAGGTATCTTCTCCCCCCCCCCCCATCCTTTTTTTAATGTTCCATATTAAGTTGCACTTCATTGATACTTAGTAGTTCCTGGATTTAAGTTAATAGCAATTCTAATTCTGAACTAGAACATGAAACACAATGTGGAAAGAGCCAACTGTGAGGGTAAGGATGGCAGTAAGCGTAGTGATGGTGACAGGATTTAAGTGACATGAAAGTTTCTGAGGATGACTATTCCTTAGTAATGTCAGAAAAGCCTGTCTTCAAAATAAACAGATCCCCCTAGAAGACTTTATCTAGAGTGTTCTTCTGTTGCTAATGCAATTTCAAAAAAATTATTGGGTTCATATACAATATGAGATTTTCTCATGGAGAGACTGTCTCAATACATTTATTGAGAGGCAGAGGCAGTACCTGTAGATGAAGTCGATGGCTTGTGGTGAGGCTAAGTAACTGACAGTCAGTCTTCTCTGATCACTAAACACACTCCCTGCCCCAGCTCTACCACAACAGAACACCAAGACCATTACTTCCTGACTCTTTGCATGTAAGGGATTTACACCAGCGAGTACTGCCCATGTATGCATGTCTCACCACAGCTACACAGGCCCAATCCATACCAAACTATACACCTCAGTGTGCTGCAGAAACTAGTTTAGAGGCTTGAGCCATATAAACATATCATCCCGATAGCGGCATAAACTAGAAGAGGGGGCGGAAACACGCAGTAGTTGAAAACACGGTTTCTATGTTAGGAGCTTGAGTTTAAGATCCCTCTGCACTCCCTGGTTAACAGATGAACCACAAGCAAGATAAGACAGCCTACTCAAGTTTGAGTCCTGACCTGTAAGATGAGAATGATAGCAGCACCTCACGCAAATAGCTATTGTAACAATTACATTAGAAAATGCTACACAGACTTTTTGCCTGAATATAAAGTTCTCCCTAATTGCCTGAAAATATAAATGTGTATCTGTATGCACATATTTTTTAATTAGAACCTGGAATTAGAGTTGTAAGGGTAGTGAAAACTGTAAGCTCTCAGTTTACTAATGATGAAACAGAAGCTCAGGGTGGAAAACACCAGCGGCCCAAGATAACACAATCTGACATGACAACAGCAGAAGCAAAACCAAGTCCCAAGTTTTTGTTATTCCCAACTTCATGAGTTCTCTATGCAACTGGAGGCCTTTCCTCCAGAGCCTGTGGACATAAACCAAACATCTTCAAAACAGCAGTGGTAAGTTGGAAGCCTATCTGGAAAACCACATACCCCCTTACATATATATACACACTTGCATTTTGATAACCATCTAAGCTAGTCTTCTTAAAACCAATTATTCTTCCTTGCTCATGACAGATTTCCTCTGTTTTTCAGATTTCTCTTAAATGTAATCACTCCTCCTTCCGTGTTACATTCTGCCTGTAGAGTCCTTCTTTCTCCCTTCCTCTCTCTCAACCTGCATGCGTATGCGTGCACTATTTTAGTTGAATTTGTGCTTCTAGCTATGCAGACACCAAACCAAGGATCACAACCTCAGAAACTATTTAGGTCTTCAGTTGCCTTTCTATATAAGCTTGATTCACCTGGGATTGCTCAGCCTTTTCAAAACTTTTTTTTTTTTTTTAAATACACTTCTTCCCATCATGCCCATCCCTTACAAAGTGATTCCTGAGTCTGTGACCATAAAAAGAGGCCACATGGGAGTCGGGAAGGATAGGACATAAGTACCTGCTTATGGACCCACTTGGCAGAAAAGAGGCAATAGCTTCAGTAGAGACGAAGTTCCCCCATAAATGTGATCTTCATTTAATGAATTCATTTTGGGTAGTAAACATTTATTTTTTTCCCTTGAAACAAATCCCTTATCTCAGACTGGGGAAAAAAAAAAAAAAAGCCTTTTCAAACCATAAGAGACTATGGACTCTGAAAAACAACCTGAGGGTTTTGAAGGGGCGGGGTGGGAGGTTGGGGGAACCAGGTGGTGGGTAATAGGGAGGGCACGTATTGCATGGAGCACTGGGTGTTGTGCAAAAACAATGAATACTGTTATGCTGAAAATAAATAAATAAATTAAACAGTTTAAAAAAAAAAAGCCTTTTCAATTCTTTCAAAATGTTCCATAATGGTGAGGTGACTCGTTCTTTTTTTTTTTTTTTCCCCTTCCAAAGCAGTGGACTTCGATTCACTTTTGATTTTTTTATATTGCACTTAAAAAGCAAAGCTCCTCAATCAATAATACAGGGCTGCATTTTCTGTCCTAAACAATTATTTACAGAGTGTGGGAACATGTGCAATTTAACATGCCACTTAGGAGTTCAGGAGTTGAACTGCTTGTCTTTTAACTCTATAGAATGGGGATGAAAGACGTCATGGAGGAGAAGAAAAAAATCATCTCATAAGGTACCAGGATTCTAACATCACTGCTTTAAGCCAGAAGACACCTCTACGTTGAGAGCACATGAAGGGAAAACACAGTATTACTAGGGTCAGACGCACTTACGGAGAGAATACCAAACCACGTAGCACTGAGGCGTGTTAAAACATTAACACAAATAAAGAGAACTAGAATTCTGGAATTGCTGGTTATCACAAAATACCCATGGCACAGATCCTATGATATGGGTATTCTTCATCACATCAAATCGACAGTTACTCACTACCTTTATGCAGAAGGCTCTAGCTTTCAATGAACAAAAATATCTCCCTGTCTAAAACTGCTATGACAAGTGACTGTTGAATAGGATTTTGTAAATACAACAAGAATAGGTAATTCAAGAAAGAGACTCTTAACTACAAAGAGCTGCCAGAAGAGAGGTGGGTGTGGGGGATGGGTAAAAATGGGTGATGGGGGATTAAGGAGCGCACTTGTCCTGATGAGCACTGGGTGGTGTATGGAACCGTTGAGTCACTGTACTGCAGACCTGAAATTAACCTAACACTAACACTGTATGTTAACTATAGTGGAACTAAAGTTGTTTTTTTTTTTTTAAAGAGTAAGAAGAAAGGGAAAATACCTATATGTGGACCAGAATGTCAGAGGACTCTTGGTAACAGATCTGTACCAAATGTGAATAAAGCCTGGAAGTATTATAGCACAGAGACTGAAAATAAACCCCATCTCACAAGTCAACTGTGATATGCTGGTTTAGGTCCCCTGCAGTGATACACTGGGAGGGATTCTGAGGCTGCTTCTATGTTGCATATAATCTGTTAATAATTTTAGTGGCAGAGGTGGAAAAGGAAAAAAGGCATAGTGGTCCATGAGCCACATTATCCACTTTCATTCTGGATACTTCCCTCTCCTTAAAATCTCTCTATTAACTAGTACTCATCAGTCACTCAGTTGTGTATGAATGTTCGAGTGAGTCAAAAACTCTACCTTGGGGATGAATACCCAACTTTTGTAGCAACATGGACGGGACTGGAAGTGATTATGCTGAGTGAAATAAGTCAAGCAGAGAGAGTCAAGTATCATATGGTTTCACTTATTTGTGGAGCATAACAAATGACATGGAGGACATTGGGAGATGGAGAGGAGAAGGAAGTTGAGGGAAAATGGAAGGGGAGGCGAACCATAAGAGACTATGGACTCTGAAAAACAACCTGAGGGTTTTGAAGGGGCGGGGGTGGGAGGTTGGGGGAACCAGGTGGTGGGTAATAGGGAGGGCACGTATTGCAGGGAGCACTGGGTGTTGTGCAAAAACAATAAAAAAATAAAAAAATAAATCAATTAATTTTTAAAAATTGGAAAAAAAAAAACAAAAACCTCTACCTTGCTACTGGCCCTCTCTATCCCTTCTCCTTTGAGTCTTTACTTATTCCAGGACCCACAACATGCAGACTGGATATTCTAACACAGAGCAGACCTAAGATTCTAAAAACGCCTAACTACTTCATTGCATTCAAGTCCTTGCCAAATCTTTGTTCTCATGGAGCCCTACCTAACTTTCCTATTTCAATTGCACTCATCCAATCCATTCTTTTTAAAATCTAATTTCCCTCATACTACACAAATAAATTCTTTATTAAAGTTACTGCATTGGGGTGCCTGGGTAGTTCAGTGGGTTAAGCCTCTGCCTTCAGCTCAGGTCATGATCTCAGGGTCCTGGGATGGAGTCCCGCATAGGGCTCTCGGCTCAGCGGGGAGCCTGCTTCCCTTCCTCTCTCTCTGCCTTCCTCTCTGCTTACTTGTGATCTCTCTCTCTGTCAAATAAATAAACAACATTTAAAAAAAAAAAAAAAAAAAAGCTACTGCATTATCAGTCTCCCAAGCTGGACTGTCAACTCTACTAGAGTAGGAATCTTTGTATTATCACAGAGGCTTAGTAGATACTCAATGATTATTTATTAAATGAATAAATTTTCACAGGTAACATTTTCCACCCAACTGCTTCACAAGCAAGCATCATTAAATTCAAGGCTATATTCTCTTTCTTTTCTATTCCCTGGGACTTACAGCAAAGTACTAGGAAGAGGCACTTAACTGAACATTACTAATTTGAATTGGCTTAACTTTAATAAGCCATTTATCATGGTATGTATGCACTGCTACCACAATAATGGGAAATATTTTTCAACACTTAACATGTACTAAGCACTATGCCAAACAATTTATGTATATTATCTCATTTAATCATCACAAAACTGAAGCACATACATTCATTAGCCTCATTCCACAAATGAAGAGAGTGAGGGAGAAGAGGCCTCACCATTTTTCTCCAGTAAGCACAACTAGTAAGTGGGTTGCACTGGGGATCTGTACAACTTCAGAGCTCTAGCATTTAACCATGTACAGATGAAGTATGTATTTTGGAACATAGTTTAAGACTCCCAGACTGGAATGAAGTTTCTCATTCTGGTTCTACTTGATGCTAAGGGATTCGCTTTCTTTCTTTCCTGCCCAGTTTTTTCCTACCTGATCCTGAGAGATTATTTCTGCCTAAGCTGAAAGAATTACAAAAGAAAAAAAAAATAATAACCTTCTTTGGCAAGGTGCTTCAGATGGCTAAAAGCAAAGCTTCCTCTAGATTTCCAAGGAAGGCAAAGGAAAATATTAGTTTGGTTCATTAGCAACCCACTGCTACAGAAGGGCTGGATTGCAATTCACAGAAAAAAAGCTCTTAAAAAGTCAGAAGCTGAAACTCGGTGAGAAATACACAGAATTCATAGTGAAGAGCACGGAGCAGGAGGCTTGTGCTTTCTGAGAGATGGTGCCCATGGTACCAAGCTGGGGGAAGGGGGGTGAATCCCACTCAGGTGGACAGGCTGCAAACTCAGGAAGGCTAATAATATTTCTGAAGCCAATTCCTCTGGTGGTATGAGATCAAAATAGCAAAGATATCCTTAAATGGCCTCCACAAATATTCAAGAGAAAATAAACACGTCACTTACCAAACATTAACTTCCAAAGCAGGAAGTAGTTAGCACACTCATGAATTCAAGTTCTGTTTACTTTTCTGTCATCCAGCATCGTTTGAGCAAACCATATTTTTCATTTGGCCAAGACCTGATTCACTGCCAACAGCAAAGTCTTACTCAGGTGCTCCGTAAAAAGAGGCACGTTCATTTGTATGAGGAATAAGACTTCATGCAAAGACTACCATACAGAATCGCTGTCCAATAAAACATTACTGAAAGTAGAAAGCTGACAGGAAGTAAAGGAAGTTAAAGCTGTTCTACCTCTTTCTACTAATTTGCTACATTGTCCTCTATTAACTAACATCCTTTCCTTAACCTTGGTATTTCCTACTATCTTTATTTTTAATTCTAAATAGATAGAATGTCTTATCTCCTTACTCTAGCACCTATGTATCTAAATCAAAACCACAATGGCCTAGTACCTCCCACCAGTCAGATGGCTATTATTCAAAATAAAAAAATATCATATATTCGCAAGGTTGTGGAGAAAGTGGGACCCTTGTACACTGTTGGAAATGCAAGATGATGCTGCCACTATGGCAAACAGTATGGGAGTTCTTAAAAAAAACAGAAATTGGGTGACAGCTGGGTGGCTTAACTGGTTAAGCATCTGCCTTCAGCTCAGTTCACGATCTCAGGGTCCTAGGATCAAGCCCTACATCAGGCTCCCTGCTCAGTGCGAAGTCGGCTTCTCTCTCTCCCTCTGCCCTTCCCTACTCTCTTGCTCGCTCGCTCTCTCTCAAATACACAAAATCATTTAAAAAACCCTGAAATTGAGAGGTACCTGGCCAGCTCAGTGGAGCATGTGACTCTGAATCCTGGGGTTGTGAATTCAAACCCCACACTGGGTGTAGAAACTGCTTAAAAAAAAAGAAAAACTAAACTAAACTAAAACTAAAAATGACCTACCATATGAACTTGCAATTCATCTTCTGGGTATATATTCAAAGAACTGAAATCAGTATCTCAAAGAGATATGTGCCCTCCCATGTTCATTGCAATACAATTTACAACAGCCAAGACATGGAAACAACCCAAGAGCCCCTTAATAGAAGAATGGAGAAAGAAAATGTGGTGCATGCATTCAGTAGATTATCCAGCTTTAAAAGCAAAGAAAATCCTATAACTTGTAACAAAACAGATGAGCCCCGTGGACACTATGGCAGTCACAGAAGGACAAATACTACATGATTCCATTCCTGTGGGGTTTTTCAAACAGTTGAATGTAGAAGCTGAGGGTACAGTAGTGGTTGTCAGTGCTGGGATGTAGAGGGAATGGGGAGTTATTCAGTGTGTACCAAGCAGCAGTTGTGCTAGATAACCAAGTCTCAGAGACCTCGTATTTACCATAGTGCTCACAGTGAACCACATGGTGTTGGGCACTTGAACATGTGTTAAAAGTGTACACCTCCTATCAAGTATCCTTACAAAACAACAGCAAAGAGCAATGTATGTGAAAAAAAACGCCACCAACAACCACGAAGGGACACAAAAGAAAGTGGAAAGTACTGGGTATGTCTATTACCTTGACTGTGGTGATATTTAAACAGATGCTTGCATTTACCCAAGCTTAACAAATTGTACACATTAAATATGTGTAGCTCTTTGTATATGAGTCATATCTCAATAAAGCTATTAAAAATTATAATTGTGGTACATAATATATCAAAGGCTATATAAATACTGACATTATAATTCAGGAACACACTGCTATTTGTTTTTGTTTTTTTAATCCAGGAAATTAGGGAAATTTTCCCCTAGGATGTGAGGTATAAGAGGTGAATTTCACTCAGTAGTTAACAAATATTGTTTCAGTACCTATTATATGCTGAAACTATCCTAAGCAATGATACTAAACAAGGTAGATAAGGTTCTCTCAAAAAGCTTACTACTGGGTGCCGGGTGGCTCTAAGTCCCTGACTTCAGCTAAGGTCATGATCCCAGAGTCCTGGGATCTAGTCCCGCATCGGGCTCCCCACTCAGCAGGGAGCCTGTTTTTCCCTCTGCCCTTTTTTTTTTTTAAGATTTTATTTATTTATTTATCAGATAGAGATCACAAGTAGGCAGAGAGGCAGGCAGAGAGAGAGGAGGAAGCAGGCTCCCTGCCAAGCAGAGAGCCTGATGCGGGGCTCGATCCCAGGACCCTGAGATCATGACCTGAGCCGAAGGCAGAGGCTTAACCCACTGAGCCACCCAGGTGCTTCTTCCCTCTGTCTTCTGTTCTCTCTCTTTGATAAATAAAAAAACTAAATCTTAAAAAAAAAAAAAATCAAGCTTACTACTTCTTTCTCCAACAATTAAATCAGTGACAAAGTAGTAAAGTAATTTCAGATAGTGGTAAGTACTATTAAACCATTAGACCCTGGTTAGCGATGGAATGGTCATTTAAATTGGAACTGTAATGAGAATGATGCATAGGAGCCCATCAAATCAAGATCTTGGATAAGACTATTTCCGCCAAGGTAAGAACTTTGGAAACCCTGATTCCAGAAAGGGATTAGTACATTCAAGGAACATTCTCTTGTTCTCTATATTCCAGCTGTGTTGACCTGTACTCCCTAAAACATAACAACTGTTTCTTCCTCAAGAATATGCTGTTCCCTTTGGATTTTGTTTTACCCAGTCTCCTACTAGATCCCTATAAGAATAATTCTTCCATCTCATTCATTTCGTGCATTGAAATGTCACTTCCTCAAAGAGGCCTTCTATGACCAGGTGTATCTAAAACATGATCCACACTACAAAAAACTGTCTAAACCCTGTGCCACTCAGTACGAGTAGCCCCCAGTCACGTATATCTATTTAAATTTAAATCAAAGTTAAATAGAACTAAAAATCTAAATATTCAATAACATCAGCCAGTTGCAAATGCTCAATACCTACATGTGACTACTTTATTGGATGGCACAGAGAATTTTTAATCATTACAGAGGTTTCTGTTGGACAATGCTATTCTAACTGCTCTAACCCTTACAGGGCACTTGTCATCACCAGCTTGCATGTGTTTACTCATTAATGTTTTTCTCCATTTTAAAATCCATGAAGGCAGGGAATTTCAGTACCAGCTTTGTTATTTATGTATTTCAAGTGCTTAAAAGAGGGCCTGATGGTAATTAGGCACTAATTACTTGGATACATCAATGAAAAGTTGTGTGACTAGAAGATAATGAACTAGTAAAATGACCATTCTTGTTCTATGTCTCATCTGCCAAAATTTTTATTTTTGGACTTATTTTAATCAAGGTATTTAAAAATACAATGAACCTATTTTTTGGTCACTAAGTGCATAATGTATCGTGTAGTTTTTTAAAAAATATGTTAGCATCTCCTTTCATTCTCAAAATTGTCCTAGTATGCCCAACATGACATGTCACTGTAGCTAAGGAGTGTTTTATGAAACTAGAGATAGAACTAAGCTGGGAACATCATGTAGACTGTTAGAGGAGACTGGGTTTTATCCTGTAAAATAAATACGTATTTATTCTAATTGAAATGGGAAGCCACTGAAGGGTTTAATACGGTCTATGACTTTTCTAATTTTATTTTTTATTTATTTTTAAAGATTTCATTTATTTATCTGAGGGAGGGAGAGAGAGCTCGAGCACAAACAGGGTGGGGACAGAGAGAGAAGCAGACTCCCTGTTGAGTAGGGAGCCCCATGTGGACTCCAGGATCATGACCTGATCTGGGGGCAGATGCTTAAGCTACTGAGCCACCCAGGCATCCATGATTTCTCTAATTTTAAAAGCTAGTTATAATAGCCCTAGGGAAAAAGAAGGGAACTTTCCAAAAGACTTATCAAAGGCTAACTTCCCTTACAGACCAGCCAAAATAAGCAGAGACCCAGGTAAGACGGAGGGTGGATGGATCTCAGTATGAAGAAGAAAGTGGCAAATCATAAAGCTTAATCAGTAGGCAGTGACCAGGTTCTGGGGGCCATAAAGGACATGTATAATATCTTTGTCATTATCTAAAGAAGGAGCTTAAGCTGAAAAGTAACATAACTGGTTTCCCCTTTCAAAAGAGTGCTTTGGAGACAGTAAGAGAAAGAAAAGCCCAAGAGTAGTAATGGAAGGAGGTGAAAGCAGTCAGTTGACTCTTACATGCCCTGATAAGAGAAAATGATATTGCAGCCTAATGGTAGAACAGTGAGATGGAGAATCGTGGGTGGTTTAGTGAGACATTCGGGAGACAGAATCTGTAAGACTGAGTGATTAGCTATGGGGCAAGAAGACTGGATATTTGACCTGAATGGCTGAGTAACTGTTGGAACCCTTTACTCAAATGAGAAGCTCAAAAAGGAGTACATGCGATGGGGAAGACGAAGAGTTCCAGTTTAGTCAAGGTGCGGTTCAGGCACCTGAAACATATCGAAGGTGAAATATCCAGTTAATCGTTAGATACAAAGACTGAATGTCAGGAGAGAATTAGAGATACACATTTGGGGCTATCGGTATATAGGTGTTAAAAGATATGGATGAATACCCAACTTTTGTAGCAACATGGACGGGACTGAAAGAGATTATGCTGAGTGAAATAATTCAAGCAGAGAGAGTCAAGTATCATATGGTTTCACTTATTTGTGGAGCATAACAAAGAACATGGAGGACATGGGGAGATGGAGATGAGAGGGAGTTGAGGGAAATTGGAAGGGAAGATGAACCATGGGAGACTATGGACTCTGAAAAACAACCTGAGGGTTTTGAAGGGGCGGGGGGGTGGGAGGTTGGGGGAACCAGGTGGTGGGTGATAGGGAGGGCACATACTGCATGGAGCACTGGGTGTGATGCAAAAACAATGAATACTGTTACGCTGAAAAAAAATTTTAAAAAAACTTAAAAAAAAGATATGTATAAGTCTGGAGTCACTGTCTTCCTAAGGAATGGCATCTTTCTAAAACAACATTTTTAGAGATAGATATAAGACCTCAAATATCATTTAGTTCAACTCTCTTGTTTCTGGAATTAAAAAACTATGTGTCCAGAGAGAGGAAATGATTTGCTAAGCACCACATAGTAGAGATTAAGTGCTCAAGAGAAAGAAAAAAAATGTGGCAGGGGGGTCCTAGGCCCTTCCATGTGGGAAAGTGGGGTGGGCCAGGACCCTGAAGCCTTTTCAGGGGTGGGCACCAGAGAGCAGGGACTCATCCCAAACCTACCCCTCATGACACAGGGTGTCGTCCCATACCTTGGCACTTTCCTCACTGACTTGGTGATGTTGGATACTGCAATGGAGGACTACCTGGAGGAACACTGAGTCCTCACGGACATCATGCTGCTCCAGGCGGCGGCAGAGAATTACTGCCTAGAGCCCCAGCATCCATTCACGGCCTGGTTCTGGTCTGTGGAGTGGCTCAGCGAGGATGAGAGCTACATCCTGTCCTGCCAGCTGGAGCCACGGTCCTAGCTGGCCAGCAGAACACAAGCACCAGGACAACTGGCTACAGCCACCATCAGAGCTGAACCCGTGGCCACTGGCCACGCAAGGACTGCCCCTCGGCCCCTGGGCTACTTGAGGTGCCTGAGCCCCTCTGCTGCACAACACCCCTTCCTCTCACCTAGAGACTTATTGTTTTTTGGGGGGTGGGCTATATTTCATGTAATTAAAAGGTTTTTATTTTATAAAAAAAAAGTAATCTGTATGTGAGAACCCTTGGGATTAAAGTTTTTGTCACCAAAAAAAAAAAAAAAATGTGGCAGGGGGCTGGTAGCATTCAAAATTCTTTTGTCCCAAATGCAGTCTAGCATCTTTATACTGTACTATGTATCTAATTATGTAGCTGCACGAAAACCCCATAAGATAAAATGGCATCTCAGCTTACTTTATTTATATGTAAAAGTTTTCTGATTTATCAAAGATCACATTACACTTATGGATTGGTACAGGAATACTATGTGATTATGATTAATTACAATCACTGAAAGTTCAAGTTATTGTTATGCTATTAATTAGTTTAATGAAGCATTAATTTAGATTGAAAATATGATACTAGTATGGTTTTATTTTGAGAAATCAATATCTCATTAACAAGTTATTGCTGTATCTATGGGCATCGCTAGATTAATCTCTCAGTGTAAAAGAAGCAACATTCCAAATAGCAGAAACAAGACTTAAATTCATGAAGTGGTTTTATGTTTAATTTACCTGAAAGGAATATATTTTCATTCTGTAGAAAACGCAAGATATCTCTAGTTCTATCCCTCTCTCCAGTTCTAACAATTCTGGGATGTGGTCTCTTTCTTAGTGTTTAAGATAATGCAAATAAATGCATGATTTAATCATTATAATGTAGCATAATACAAAAAAATCTAAAATGGTACACTCTTTTCCACCTCTGTTCTTCATGCACATAAAAGAATTAAAAGTACTTTGTGTAGGGGACACTTGAGTGGTGCAGTTGGTAAAGCGTCAGACTCAATTTTGGTTCAGATCATGTTCTCAGGGGCATGAGATGGAGCCCCACGTCAGGCTCTGCACTGGGCATGGAGCCAGCTTGAGTTTATCTCACTCCCTCTCCTGCCCCCTTCCGGGCTCTCTCTAAAAAACATACAAGCAAAACACACATTGAATGAATGCATGAGTGAATGAATGAATGAATGAATGAGCAAACTTTGTGTAAGACCAGGATTCTTATCAATGAGTGAACTATACCATCTCAATTCCTTCTAAGCTATGGAAAAAAATCATATTTTACACTCCGTTCGTATGAATTTCATAATTAAATCCATTAAAGAATTCAATCCTTGAAAGAATTCAGACAATGGTCATGTCTCCAACTTGATCCTCTACCATCTCCTCTGCCCTCACTATACTCCAGTCACACGGATCTTTATGCTTCTTGAGTGTTGCAAACTCATTCCTGATTCAGGGCTCCTAACCTCCCTGTTGCCCTGCCTGACATTCTCTTTCCTCAGATCCTTCCACAGCTAGACTCTTTTCATCATGAAAGCAAATACACTTTCACAAAGGCATTCCCTAACCAGCATAGCTAATGCAAATGCCCCTTGCCCTTCGTTACTCTATCCTAGTTTCATACTCTATGTACATTTATAGTGGCTATCACTTTCTATTATAAAATTATCTTGTTTAGATACTTTTTATTTATTTATTTTTTGTTTATGTACTTTTAAAATATAGTTCCCCTGTGTCTCCCACTAGAACAGCAGTTTCATGGGGCTAGGGACCTTGTCTGCCTTGAATGAATAGATCTAGCCTATCTCCTTCACTTTCTAGTTTGGAAGCCTGTGGTCCACTAATCCATCACAGTGCTGAGGTAAAAACCCTAAATTTTTCAGTTGGAGTCAAGCACTCTATGTCACACATTTTTTTCATCTATTTCACCTTAAGGGGTCCTGCTGGGGCAGTTAAGTATTTTTTAAATTTATAAAGAATAACTATAATAAGATGATAGACAGCATTTACTTAACACCATGTAGGTGCCACTTAGACTAAGTGTTTTATATGCTTTAGCATATGTAATGTCTGCAGTAACTTTGGGCTAATAAGCCTTACTCTCAGAGAAAGAGAGAAACAGATTCAAACAGATATCTAGGTATTGCACCCATGCTCACACAGCTGGGGCTATTTGTCTTTAATGATTCCAAACACAAATATCATAATTACTTTGTTATGTTGTGTAAACTTTATATTTTATTGGGAATTGGGGGCCAAGGAATCTTCCAAGAAAATCAAACCTGGGGATAAATAAATATCATAGCATATCAGACTGGCTAGATTTGTATTCGTTGCAAGTTGCAATGTGATAACAATATCAGCAGGAGCTTTCGCTAGGTTATATCATATTGATCACTAGACCAGTAGGCTGCTAGAAAGGTCCATGGCCTGAGGCTTGCTGATAGATTGTCCATCACTATAACTTCTAAAGTGCCTAATGGAGAAATGTCAGCATCGGGGCCCCAAGGATAAAAAGATTAATAAAACTCACAAGTTCATATTTCACATGTATTTTTCACCCCAAAATAAAATGAATCTAAATCCTGCTTTTATCAAATTGATTTTTCTGTGTGTTAACATTAGAATTTCCTTTCAAGGTCCACAAAAGTTCCTAAATGTCACAATAAATAATAGACTTAAACGGATTATTTAATGTAGGAAAAAAAGAGATAGAGACTCTCTTTAAGTTCTTTTTAGAACAAGAGAGCCATTGATTATTTTCAGGGTTATACAAAGTTTAAGGAAATTTTTTTTTCTCCCTAAGACCAAAGTGAGAAAAGTAGGATTCCATTGAGTCCTGTGTTATTTTTAGTTCAACTAGAGAAGTTAGATTATAAATATTTATGTTGACATAGATTTCAGACTTCATTTTTTCACAATGTCTAAAAACAAACAGGAATACATTAACGTCAAAATAATATTCATATCTTAGTTCCGTCTTTCAAAGAGCCAAACAAACTTAGAAATCCTCCCTAAACCCCTTTTATTTCCTTGGTCCTTGAAGAAAATAGAGCATTTTTTTCCCATGTCTTTTTATTCTCCTTCCAAAATAACTCATCTGTGATTTCCCATTTACAGATCATTGACCTGGACCCACTTAAATGGGTTCTGATCTATCTATTAGGAAAAGAGTTCTCCATTTAATGAGATATAGAAAGGATGGCAGTGTGATGGAAGGAGAAGGTTTCCTCTCCTAGTTTTCCTTGGAAGAGATGGGAAGTTGTGGTCCCTAAGTTTCCTAATGTGGAGGAACACAGAAGGTGAAATGAACTCGAGGATGGCTTTCTCCCTCAAGTGACCTTATTCTTGGACCTAGAAGCCTCCTTTCCTCTTATACCATGAAACTCCTTGAATGCTACTCCAAAGCATTCAGTGTCATGGAAACACTGAAATGTATTTCAAATACATATATATGTGCATCACTCATGTTTCTTTTCTAGGTCACAAGACAAAAATTTTATTTCATTGGATTCCAAAAAGAGTTCATGACAAGCCCCCTCTCCCCACTACAGGTGAAGACCCGCTGTCTACTTCTTAACTGTACCTAGGAGAGGCTATATCTTAAAGTAGCAAAGAGAACATATGCTAGATTGAAGCTCTTGGATTTCATGTCTACTCTTTATTTTTATCTATTTATTTAATTATATTCAGTTAGCCACCGTATAGTACATCATTAGTTATTGATGTAGTGTTCAATGATTCATTAGTTGCATTTAACACC
The DNA here is from genome assembly GCF_922984935.1 of Meles meles. NCBI lineage: Eukaryota > Metazoa > Chordata > Mammalia > Carnivora > Mustelidae > Meles > Meles meles. The sequence goes on from NC_060068.1 coordinate 101,606,080, forward strand.
TAGTACTCATCACAACATATGCCTTTAAAACACTGGTTTTCTGACCTTGCACAAGTTACAAAATGTCTTTGTCTATCAGTTCTCTTATCAGTTAAAAAGGACTAGTAATAGAAAATTCTGTTTACATTTCCTTCCAAGGTTTAAGTGAGATTTTGTAGGCAAATGTTCGGCACATACTGAACACTCTATACTATTTTTATTTATGTTTTAAAATACAATGGCCAGGGGCGCCTGGGTGGCTCAGTGGATTAAGCCACTGCCTTCGGCTCAGGTCATGATCTCAGGGTCCTGGGATCGAGCCCCACATCGGGCTCTCTGCTCCGCGGGGAGCCTGCTTCCTCCTCTCTCTCTGCCTGCCTCTCTGCCTACTTGTGATCTCTCTCTCTGTCAAATAAATAAATAAAAATTAAAAAAAATAAATAAATAAAATAAAATAAAATACAATGGCCAAATGCATCAGATCATGTGTTTACCTTTTGAATAGGTAAGTAGAACATAATAAACCTCCAATAAATATACATGAAATACATAAATGAATGGACAAGCTAAGGCTTTTGATCAGGTCAGTAAACATCTAATTTTGATCAAAATCAGAAATGAGTCGAGTCCCAAGTTGGGCTGACTAGTGAAGGAGTGTTAGAGAGAAAACTGGAAATGCTCAGTCATTTTATCTTTTTGCCACTTCTTTTCCTAGTACCAAAACTCTCAGGCAATCTTGCCATGTAAACAAACAGCCTGCTAAAAATCGTCTGTTTTATTTCTTTGCACTCACAAATATATTTTCCCCCAAATCACTAACCCAAATGTACTGTCTAGGTCATGTTTTTTAAATAGCTTGAAGTAATGTCCCTAGTACATACTCTATCTCGAAGCATTTTTTTTTCCCTCAGCTTTCTCATTCAGAATATTCATTCAAGGTGCCACACTGATGCATGAATGCCTATAAAAATGAGGATTAAAAAAAGCGTGCGTGTGTTTTGTTCTTGTAGACTAATTGGGCGCTGTTGTTACTATTTCAATTATTAGTAGTAGTGCTTCGCAGACATCTGTTAATGCTGGAGTTTTCAGCAGCCTTGTTCTGTAACAGCTGGAGATCTGAAATAATGATCTCTGAATACTAAATTTACCTTTGAAGTGTATTTTGTACTCACCCATTTGAGGCATCATTTTACACAACTTACTTATTCCAGACTTGAGACATGGTTTGGGTACATTAGAAAGAGCCAGATTCAAGGTGGCCGCCGCACTAGTAACTGCTCCTCTTCTAATTAGCAGTGAGATTTCTGAACAACCCTTACAATCCCCAGGCCTTGGTTTCCTCATTTGTACAACAAGGGTGGGAGTAGTTGCCGAGGTGATCTCTATGTTCTTGGCCAAATAATCCTGTGATCCTACCTTTGTAAGCTAATGACAAGAAGTTAATGACTTGAGTATTTTTTTAAAAAATAAGTCCCATAGAGCTCCTGTTGAATCCGCCTGAAAACATCGACATGTTTTGTTTTGCTTTAAAGCTCATGGATGAATTTAGATGAACTAAAAACACTGACAAATGTCACCCTTAATGCTTAGTCAAAGGAAGCCTCATGCTATCCAAATCAGGAAAGTATGCCAAAGGGAGGTATGCAACCATTTTATATCTAGCTTGATATACTTTATATTCATCTGTCAAGCATTTGATGAACACTTACTTCAAAACAGCCATAGAAAAGAGAAATAAGTCCCATATAGTCTCAGTCCTTAACAACCCAAGACACTGGGGATTTGGGATAAAGCTCTCAGGCTGAAAACAGCAAGATGGAGAACTAGAAAGACTCACACTTTCTCTCTCTCTACGAAAACATCAATTCAACAATAGTTAGGGACCATATCCCTTTATGCGGAATTCAGAGAATGGTTAAGAAGCTCCTGCCCTCCCGCCGCCCCAAGATGAATGTGAAACCACACCGAAGCCAGAAGGAAAACTTGTGGTACTCACCATGGCCCACCCTCCCAACTCAGCATGGCATAATTAGGAGGTAACATCCTAGTTTCCGGGCTCTCTGTGGAGGTAAAGAGAAGATGGAAACAAATGTGCAATGTTCTCGCTTCTCAGGAGGCTTTCTGAAGGACTGGCTTGTGTTTTATCTGAATCTAAATTCTAACGGGAAAGGAGCTGCAGAGAATAAGCGTGAAGCACCTACTCCTGGCTCAGTATGAAATTAGCTTCAGAAAACCTCCAACTCCCAGCTTCTTCCCAGGGAGACAAAGAGTTGCAACAGACATCCAATGTTCCAGCTATTCAGAGGAGTGTCCAAAGGACTGCTTCCTGTCTCACTTGTTTCGGATGCTGACTGAGCCAGACATAGTCTCATCACCTGGAGGCTGCTGAGAACAAGAGAGGAGGGCAGTTTGCTGACGCTCCACAATCCCTGTGGGTTCCACAGAAAGAGAATGATACCGTTCAGGAGCCTATTACTGGGGGGGGGGGAAAGAAAGAGTGGATCACACGTCCAGTGTTCTGGATTTTCTGAGGGCAGGGGAGTGTGCTGACAGACTGGTGTTTGCCTCCTCCATCAGAAGCACTGATGGAGCCTGCCGTAATCTAGAATCATGGAACCACTGAGAACAAGGGGGCTACATGGCAGCTCCAAGAAGATGCAGTACTATAAACAGACAGGAGGGAGAAGAGAATATGGACTCCAGAAAAAAGAAATCAACTAATCTCTCTAAGTGGGAATTTATATATAATTCCAGAATAGACTCATCAATAAAAAAGATCTGAAAGGTCCCCAGAATCTCTAGCCTGGATCAATGGTGAAAATCTTTCCCTGTTCAAAGCCAGTCCATAATGACTTGAAGAGGTGGTTGTTTTCAGAAGGATAGATCCCAACAAAATGTGACAAAGCACATGAAGAAAGAGGAAGACTGGGCCCAGTCAAAGGAATAAAATAAATCTCCAGAAACCAACCCTATAGAAATGGAAGTATATGGATTATCTGACAATTAATTAAAAATAACCATCACGGGGCGCCTGGGTGGCTCAGTGGATTAAGCCGCTGCCTTCGGCTCAGGTCATGATCTCAGGGTCCTGGGATCGAGCCCTGCATCGGGCTCTCTGCTCCGCGGGGAGCCTGCTTCCTCCTCTCTCTCTGCCTGCCTCTCTGCCTACTTGTGATCTCTCTCTCTGTCAAATAAATAAATAAAATCTTAAAAAAAAAAAATAACCATCACAAAGGTGCCCAATGAGACTATCAATAAGGAGAAATTTTTTTTTGAAAAACAAACATTAGAGCTTTGGAATATAATAATTGAGTTAAAAAATTCACTGAGTTGAAAATTCATATAACAATGGACTTGATCAATCACAAGAAATGATCAACAAACTCAAAGACAGGTCATTTAAATTATGCATCAGAAGAGTAAAAAGAAAAAAAGAAGAATGAAAAAGAGAAAGAAAGCCTAAGGAATTCTGGGATACTATCCAAAGGACCATAATGAAGATTTCAGGAGAAGAGAGACAGTAAGGGGAAAAAAATTTTTTTGGAAAAGTAATAGCAGCCAATTTTCCAAATCTGGGGAAAATAACAGGACATTCAGATTCAAGAAACCCACTAAATCCAACTGGAGTGTACCTAAAGTAGTCCACTCAGAGACACATTAAAATCAAGTTGTCAAAAATCAAAGGCAAGGAGAGAATTTTTCAAGCAGCAAGAATAATGGACTTATTATACATGAACCCCCCCCCCCCATAAGATTATCAACAGATTTCTCAGCAGAAATTTTGTAGGACAAAGGGAGCAGGATGATATATTAAAAATTCTGAAATAAAAGAAGTGCCAATCAGGAATACTGTAACTGGCAAACTGTCTTTCAAGAGTGAAGAAGAATTAAAGCCCTTCCCATATAAACAAAGGGAGTTCATCAGCACTAGATTTTATAAGACATGTTAAAAAAAAAATCCTTTAAGTTGAAACAGAAGGATTCTAAAGAGTGACATGAAAGCATGATAAAGGTAAATATATAAATAAAAAATATTGTACTACAGTAATGGAGGTAAGAAAATCACCTTGAATTCAAGCACGGAAGTTAAAAACCAAGTATAAATAAATAGCTATAATTATAAAAATATATTAATGGTACACAATATAAAAAGATAATTGGTGACATCAATAACACAAATTGGATGAGACAAAGAGTAGTTTTGTATGGTACTCAAGTTATTCTAGCTTAAAATGGATTGCCTTAGCTGTAAGGTGAGCCCCATGGTAATTACACACACAAAAATTGACTGTAAAGGATACACAACCGTAGGAAGGAATCAAAACATGTCACTAAAAATAAATAAAACAGAAAGGAAGACAAAGAGGAAAAGATCAACAAAAAAGATCAACAAAAAAGTTCTAAGACAGAGCACTTAACAAAATGGCCAGAGTAAGTCCTTCTATGAGTAATTACTTTGCATATAAATGGATTAAACTCTCCAGTAAGAAGACTCTATAGAGTGGCTGAATGGATTACCAAAAAAAAAAAAAAAAAAAAAAAAAAAAAAATCCAACTCTATGCTGCCTACAAAAGTCTCACTTTAAACACAGGATATAGTTAGGCTGAAAGGAAAAGAATACAAAAATATATTCCAGGTAAAAGGTAAGCAAAAGAAAGCAGGCATGGCCATGCTTACACCAGATAAAACAGACTAACTCAAAAGCTGTCAACAAAGATGACAAAGCATATATTACAATGATAAAAGGGTCAATTCACAGGGAAGATACAACAATCACACATATGCACCCATCTTCAGCACACATGGATACACGAAGCAAAGACAGAACTAAAGGGAGCAATATACAGCAATACAAGAATAGTGGAAGACTTCAATATCTCTCTTAAAATAATGGACAGGTCATTCAGGCAGAAAATCAGTAAGTCAACAGAGGACTTGAACAACACTATAGACCAAGTGGATCTAACAGACGTATACAGAACATTCCACCCTATAGCAGTAGAAGACACATTATTCTCAAGAGCACATGGAATGTCCTATAAAATAAGCTGCATGTTAAATCACAAAACTAGTCTTAACAAAATTAAGAAAACTAAAGTCTTGCTAAGTATCTTATCTGACCACACCAAAATAAAACTAGAAATCAACACCAAAAGGAAAACTAAAACATTCACAAACATGTGGAAATTAGACTAAGCAGTCTTTAATAACCAATGGGTTTAAAAGAAGAAATCAAAAGGGAAATTAGAAAGTATCTTGAGACAAATGAGAATTTAAAAACATACCAAAATTCATGATAAGCAGGAAAAGCAATCCTAACAGAAGTTTATAGTGTTAAATTCTACATTAAAAAAGAAATATATCAGGGGCACCTGGATGGCTCAGTGGGTTAAAACCTCTGCCTTCAGCTCAGGTCATGATCCTAGGGTCCTGGAATAGAGCCCTGCATTGAGCTCTCTGCTCAGTGGGGGGCCTGCTTCCCCATCTCTCTCTGCCTGCCTCCTCTGCCTACTTGTGAACTGTCTGTCAAATAAATAAATAAAATCTTAAAAATAAAAAAAAGAAATATATCAGAATGCAACCTAACTTCACAGCTCAAAGAACTAGAAAAAGGACAAATTAAGCCCCAAATTAGAAGGAAATAATAAAGATTAATGAGGAAATAAATGAAATACATAGCCAAAAAAGCAGAAAATAGCAACAAAACTGAGTTAATTTTTTAAAAATACAAACAAAATTGAAAAAACTCTCTAAGAAAAAAGAGCAAAGACTATAACTGATGCCACAAAAATAAAAAGGATTACAAGAAACTACTATGAAATACTGTATGCTAAAAAATTAAATACTTTCAAGAAACTGATAAACTCCTGAAAATATACATCTTACCAAGACTGAATCATGAAGAAATAAGAAACATGAACAGGTTGATAATAAATAAGAGTTTTCAATCAATAGTCCAACCCTTCCCAACAAAGATAGGCCTGGGACCAGATGGCTTTACTAGTGAATTCTATCAAACATTTAGAGAATTAAGACGTCTCTTTGTCAAATTCTTCCATCAAATTGACGAGAAGCCAACACTTCTAAACTTATTTTACGAGTCCAGCATTATTCTCATACCAAAACCAAAAACACTACAGGAAAATGAAACAAGAGGCCAATACCCCTGAGGATGCCAACAATCCTCCATAAACTGAATTTACCAGCATATCGAAAGGATAATACATCATGATCAAGGGTGTTTATCCCTGAGTTACAAAGATGTCTCAACATACACACAACAATAAATGAAATCGCTGTATGAAAAGAACAAAGGATCAAAATCACCTAATGAAGAAAGTTCCTTTAACAAAACTCAAAATCCTTGATAAAAATGCTCAACAAACGACTTAGAAAAGAGAGGTATCTCAACATAGTAAAAGTCATGTATTATAAGGCTACAGCTAACATCAACTTCAACAATGAAAATCTGAAACATTTTCCTTTAAGAAAGCCTGAAACACCTCAAAAATACTCATTCCTACCACTTCTACTCAACATCATAACAGAACTCCTAATTAGGTCAATTAGCATCTCCCCTAAAGAAAGCATCCAAATTGGAAAAAAGCAAAATTATCCTTGTTTACAGAGGACATGATCCTCTATATAGAGAGCCCCAAAAATTCTACAGAAAAGTATTAGAATAAACAAATTTAGCAACATTGCAGAATACACAGTTAATAGATACAAACATCAGTTTTTGTACACTACACAGTAATGACAAATAATCCAAAATGCAAAGTACAAAAACAGCCTCACCAACAAGAGCATCAGAAAAAATAAAATACTTAGAAATTTAATGAAAGAGGTAAAAGGACTTGTACAATAAAAAGTATAAAACAGTGCCCAAAGAAATTAAAAGATATACAAATAAATTGGAAGATATTCTACATCCATGAGTTGAAAGACCTAATATTGTTCAAATATCCACACTACACCAAGTTAACTACAGATTCAAAACAATCTTCATCAAAGTTCTAAGGGCAATTTTGCAGAAATTACAAGAAAAAAAACAACAACACCTAAAATTTATACGAAACCAAAAGTGTCCTGAATAGCCAAAAATAACCTTTACAAAGAACCAAGATGGAGGCATTGCACTTCCTGACTTGAAAACATATTACAAAAATACACTGATCACAAGTATGGTGTTTGCATAAAGACAGACATACAGATGAAAGGAACAGAACACAGAGCCCAGGATTCATGGAATATGGTAAGATGCTGATATAAATGCAAATGCTGACGTAAATATTTCCTAATACAGAAAGACAGCAATAGCACTGAAATGGAAAAACAGTATAAAAATTTACCTACAGGGTGCCTGGGTGACTCAGTGGGTTAAGCCTCTGCCTTCAGCTCAGGTCATGATCTCAGAGTCCTGGGATCAAGTCCCACATTGGGCTCTCTGCTCAACGGGAAGCCTGCTTTCCCCTCTCTCTGCCTGCCTCTCTACCTATTTGTGATCCCTCTCTCTCTCTGTCAAATAAATAAATAAAATCTTCAAAAAAAAATTTACTTACAAAGAAACCTATGGACAAGTCCATTTTAAAAAAAATTTTATATAGAGAAACATGTTTATGTAAGAAATCCGGAATTATATACACAAAATATTAAAACTAGTTTTCTCTACAGAGTATAAAATGAGTAATATTTTTCTCCTTATGTTTTTCTCCACTTCTTGATTTGCCAGTGAACATACATTTGAAAGTGGGCTTGCATGTGTGTAGAGAGACACAACAATGCTGTGTAAATTAACAAGCATGGTCTCATGGGAATATGGTGATAGCTTGAAAGCCAACAAACTGGAGGAGACATAGTATGAAAATCTGGAAATCATGTCTTTCATCAGTTTCAACTTTATCTCCCACTCCTCTTTGCCTCCACAGGTGCCCTCCCAGGATCCCTGAATCTCTCAGTCCTCAAAGTATCTGTGGCACTTAATGTTTGTATGTTTCGTGTGTATTCACTGTCTTAGCATCTGTTACCTTGAGTCTTTTTCTCACACGCCTATGTTTTGCTTCTTGAACTAGTTTTTAAGTTCCATGAGGACAAGCGTGGGGTTTACTCAGCTGTTTAGGGATTTTAAACATTGTTTATTTTGCTCATACTACAGTTGTTGTTTTAATTCATTTCTGATTATTCACTGTTTTTTATTTTTATTTTTTATTTTTTTTAATTCTCTGTTTTTTTGGTTTTTTTTTTTAAGATTTTATTTATTTATTTGACAGAGAGAGATCACAAGTAGGCAGAGAGGCAAGCAGAGAGAGTGAGAGGGAAGCAGGATCCCCGCCGAGCAGAGAGCCCGACACGGGACTCGATCCCAGGACCCTGAGATCATGACCCGAGCCGAAGGCAGTGGCCTAAACCACTGAGCCACCCAGGCGCCCCAATTCTCTGTTTTTTAATCAGTTGCTGATGTGCACACCTCCATGGCTATGTTCACTGGTGTTCCTTCACCCTACAAACTCACCTCTGCATTCCTTGCCTGCCTGAAATACTCTTAGCAAGCCTTCAAACCCACTCAGTTGTTTCATCTTCTCTGTAGCTGTCCTGGACTTCCCTACCTCGTGCCATTCACCTCTGCTGGGAGGTTCTGTATAAACTTTGTCACAATGCATTGTAATTATTTCTACAGTTCACTGTCAGCACTGTGAGAGCAAGGTGATCCGTCCCTTCACTATCCATGCCTCATATACAGTAAGTACTCAATAAATGTGTGTTGAATTGAATGGGGCACAAGGCACAAAGGTAAAAAGACTCTATGAAACGTAAGCTACCCATGTTTTAGACTAGCCCTGTGCCTATTCACAGTGTGATTCTGTATTTTCTCCGCAATGATTTTAAAAGGTAAAATAGTTCCGAGTTGGGGGATTCTCCGGGGAAATAGTAAGCATTCAAGTATTCATAGCTCATCTTTGAGTCTTGGTCTGAACTGATAGACTATCAGGCATACCCTTGTTAAAATCTCTGTCAAAATGTGCACGGATGCCAAGATTATTCCTGAAAAATCTGTTGTTTTAAATTAACCACTCCCTTCCATTAGCAGAGATAATTGCAAACTGAAGCCAACCAAAACAACACTTAAAGTACACCCAGAAGACCTGGGAGCATGGAAACACGAGAACTGAGCTGACAGTAGGTGTCCTAATAACTATCATTTCACCAAGATCTCTTTATTACATGTCTGTGAATCGCTAAGTGCTGTCAGGAGTCTTTCAAAAAGCAGCACTATGCGGTCATGTCCCTTGTGGGAGGGGCTATACCAGGAATAATACTGCTCATGTCATTATTGTGTGGTGAACAGATGCAGTGAAACATTCACAGGCAAGTCCCTTTGCAACTGGTCTGGTCCGTGTTCTCATTACAGGAGATGCCAAGCTGGAAAGGCGTCGGTCAGGGCGTCCCTCATGCTCCTGGAGATAACATCGTTGGCAGTTTCTGGCCTTTATCGTTCAATGACTATTTGAATTTCCCTTATTCTGTGTTGAGCCATATGGACTGCAAGTGGCACATTTACAGGGCAGAAAACTTTCTCTACTTCACTCACATTAATCTGCTGTAAAAAATAATGGCTGTTACTTCAGTCTGCACCTTGGCTCTGTCCTCTGATTGAGTTCTCTGAGCATGAATCAAGGCAGCGGCCATTTGGACCACTTTGCCTCTGTCTACCCCGAGCCAAAATGCAGCAAGGTGGCACTAAATGTCATCACTATGGAGAAAATGGACTCTTACAGACTCATGGACTTTAGGACATGGGTCACTCCCCTTATGTTTAATTCTTTAAAAAATAATAAAGAATCCTCCCCATAACAAACTTCCTCGAAAAAGTTTTTCTTGGAAGTATTTTATTCAGAGTCTTTTTCAAAATTAACAACTAGTCAAAAAATAGGATCCCTTCTCAGGCAGTTATAACATCTCAGAATTTCAGGGCTAGAAGACAACTTAAAAGTAATTTTAATCAATTCTTCTATTTCATAAATGAAGGAGGGTCACTGTGAAGGCTCAAGGAATTCCAGCTACCATACCATTCCTTAGGGACAGGACTCAGTCTAGAATCCAGGCCTCTAACTCTCAGCAAGGGTGACTCTTCAATTAGCTTTTTATACCAAAGGGGAAACAACTGTTTTACCACGTTACTTAATCAGTAGAATCATAATATGCATTTGATTTTAATCTGCAATGCAGACAAATAAACACATACAACCAAAAAAGAGTAAACCCTCTAATTACTAAAGAGAAACAGCTAATATCAGAATAAACCCCTTGCCTCATGTCAGGGGTGAACTTCAGAATACTGGTACAGGACACATGTTTTGATCAAATAAGTGATTCATTAGATTCAATCAGATGCCAAAAGCAACCACTCAATTCAGACAAATCAGGGAAACAACAATTCCAAATCGCTCTATTCAAAAGAAGTGAATGAGATATATAACTTGACCTTCAGAAATTAAAGGAGCAAAGGGAAAATAAAAGCATAGGACCAGAACTCTCCCTGGGAAACCACAGACATAGGAAAAAAGGGAACCATGCAATGACATGTTTAGACAACTTAGAGTGCACATGACTTTGTGCCTGCCCCCTTCATTGTCCCACACAAAAATGTGTGCTCGTGGCATGGATGTTTATAAAACTTGATCTACCGCCCCAGCCACAGCTGACTGTACCAGAGCCTGGTGACCTGAATCAAGCTAGGACCATCATTACCCCCTAAGAGTCTGGAATTAGGAAAAGAAGTGTCAGTCTCACTAACTGAATGGAAGTCTAAGAGATGACAAGAAAAAATATACATTCTAGTTGGACTGAGGAGTTAGCAGATACGCAGAAAATAGAGTTTTGGTTGTAATAACTGCTTTAAGAAAAGAAAGAAATCACAATATCCTGTGATAGAGCAAAACAGAATGAGAATTGTCTTAAGAGTCAAGGGTCAGGGACACCATTCTAAAGTGGTGATTGTTTAACTGAGACCTAAAGGGTGAGGAGGCAGCCATGCAAGGAACTCATTACAAAGTATTTTAGATAAAGTGTATAGCCTGCACAAAGGCCATAAGGTGAGTACTTTTAAAGAACTGAAAGCAGCCAATGTGAATGGAGCAGAGTGAATGATGACGATAGAGATTGAGTTTGAAGACTCTTCTAGATAGGAGGGCCAGCTGTCCCCATTTGCCTGGGGCACTAGAAACCTGTCACCCAAACCGAATTATTCACAGCATCCTTCACAGTCTCCAGTTGTCCCAGTTTGGACCGTGAATTCTATGGTCATGCTATAATTTCTCACCTGAAGGTCAGAATTCCTGTTTTCAGACACATAGACCAGTGGAATAGAGTGGAGAGCCCAGATATGGACCCTCAACTCTATGGTCAAATAATCTTCGACAAAACAGGAAAAAATATTCAATGGAAAAAAGACAGTCTCTTCAATAAATGGTGCTGGGAAAACTGGACAGCGATATGTAGAAGAATGAAACTCGACCATTCTCTTACACCGTACACAAAGATAAACTCGAAATGGATAAAAGACCTCAACGTGAGACAGGAATCTATCAGAATCCTAGAGGAGAACATAGGCAGTAACCTCTTCGATATCAGCCACAGCAACTTCTTTCAAGATATGTCTCCAAAGGTCAAGGAAACAAAAGCAAAAATGAACTTTTGGGACTTCATCAAGATCAAAAGTTTCTGCACAGCAAAGGAAACAGTCAACAAAACAAAAAGGCAACCCACAGAATGGGAGAAGATATTTGCAAATGACAGTACAGACAAAAGGTTGATATCCAGGATCTATAAAGAACTTCTCAAACTCAACACACACAAAGCAGATAATCATATCGAAAAATGGGCAGAAGATATGAACAGACACTTCTCCAACGAAGACATACAAATGGCTATCAGACACATGAAAAAATGTTCATCATCACTAACCATCAGGGAGATTCAAATTAAAACCACATTGAGATACCACCTGACACCAGTTAGAATGGCCAAAATTAGCAAGACAGGAAACAACGTGTGTTGGAGAGGATGTGGAGAAAGGGGAACCCTCTCACACTGTTGGTGGGAATGCAAGTTAGTGCAGCCACTTTGGAGAACAGTGTGGAGATTCCTGAAGAAATTAAGAATAGAGCTTCCCTATGACCCTGCAATTGCACTGCTGGGTGTTTACCCCAAAGATACAGATGTAGTGAAAAGAAGGGCCATCTGTACCCCAATGTTTATTGCAGCAATGGCTACGGTCGCCAAACTGTGGAAAGAACCAAGATGCCCTTCAGCGGATGAATGGATAAGGAAGATGTGGTCCATATACACAATGGAGTATTATGCCTCCATCAGAAAGGATGAATACCCAACTTTTGTAGCAACATGGACGGGACTGGAAGAGATTATGCTGAGCGAAATAAGTCAAGCAGAGAGAGTCAAGTATCATATGGTCTCACTTATTTGTGGAGCATAACAAATAACATGGAGGACATGGGGAGATGGAGAGGAGAGGGAGTTGAGGGAAACTGGAAGGGGAGATGAACCATGAGAGACTATGGACTCTGAAAAACAATCAGAGGGTTTTGAAGGGGCGGGGGGGGGGAGGGGAGTGGGAGGTTGAGGAACCAGGTGGTGGGTAATAGGGATCGGCAGGTACTGCATAGAGCACTGGGTGTGATGCCAAAACAATGAACACTGTTATGCTGTAAATAAACAAATAAACGAATTTAAAAAAAAAAAAGAATTCCTGTTTTCTTCCACATGCAAGGGAAAACCAATGAAGGTTTTGAGAGGAAGGGTCAAGAGCAAATCTGTATCTGCAGAAATCACTTTAGTTAAGAGTATGAATTATAAATCAGGAAGCATGAACTATGGATAACTGGGCTTCTGGTCTAGCTTGGTATTAGTTTCTGTCCTATTTTGGTGCCCTTCATGTACTCAGGAACCACAGTTCCTGGATAGGTCTATGAAGAGAAAGCTGAAGGTTGGCAAAAACACAAAGTGTTCCAGAGCTCGGATTACCCCAACAGTTACCTCCGTTATCCTCCTATGCGTACATCCTCAGGACAATTACCTAAAAACACATATTCACTTCTACTTAATGCTTTCCATTAATGATAATTCCTCTGAGAAAAAAAAAATATGTAAGCACAATCTCAGAGCCAACTCTGAGAGAAAAGAAAACATTAAAAAGAAAAGAATTCTACATACAGCATCCACATTCTGCATATGAACAAAGACAACTGTGAACCGCCTGAAACAAGGGCACCCTGAAACAGGAAGCCTGCCTGGCAACCATCCGTCCCCACAAATAAACATAGTTATAAGGCAAGAAGGATTAACAATTTGAAAATATTGCTGGCTTTCAACCATACTACAAAGTGCAAATTAAGACCGAGAAAGTTGGTTATCTCTTTAAAATGAGTGACTCTTTCTTTGCCACCAACTTGTCTTGGGTAGATATTAGGAGTCATGAAGAATTGCTCTGGCAAGAAAGAATGACCGGGAGCTCTGAAGTAAGAAGGTCAGATCAAGTGTGATGGCTATTTACACAGAAGAAAATGTCTAAAGGTGTGTGCAGTTACCTCCATATCAGAGTACTCCAAATTATGGTCCATTTCCTAAAGCCAACTTACAGGATTGAGCTCTTTTAGGAACAGACTCTCTCCCTAGCCTAAATTCTCCACTCATATTTCTCATACTCTACCCTTCAACACAAGAGACAATATACTGCTTTCTCAGACAGAGCTACAAATCTATTCAATTTACTAGGAGCAGTTTTCTTTTTAAAAGTAGCAAATTCCTTGAGGTGAGAGTAAGAGAAACAAGATTTCAGTGATACAAGCTTCATTAAAATTGCATTATAGAATATGAACCTGAAAAAGCAGTAACGTAGATTTGTGGTAGTATACAAACATTGTTCAATTTCATTAGGTAACAACTGTGTGTACTCTTGGATGTCCTGAACTGGCTCTATGAAAACATGGGGAGAACCCAAAAAATATTCATGATCTGGAGATTATGGTATATTTGGGGAAAATGTCTACAAAAAGACAAAGATGGGGAATGAACCTATGTGTAGGAGCCAGAGAACAAATCCCAGAAAGTGAAATAGTGTTTGTTACAGTGCGATCCAAAGCCCACCTCTGTGGCAGTTGTACAAATGAAGATTCTTAGATCCCTTCATGAGCCCAGTAAATCAGATTCTCTGGGGATAGGCCCAAGAATATAAATAAAATTATATTGTCCTCCCTCTACAAACTTTTTAAACAAAATGAAATAAAATTTAAACTCTTTGCCAGGACCTACAATGTCCTACTCAATCTGTCACTTTCTTGCTTCTCCTTCTTCATCTCCTATTCTCCTCAACACTACCCTCTATTGCCATAGACACACACATCTCCCTCTTCCAGTAGATTCCAGTTTCAGCTTTGGAAATTTTTCAGTCAACATCCAAGCTAGCATAGCCTCCCACCACCACTACCATTTTCTACATCACTAACCTATATATTTTTTATGGTGCTGTATTTGTTTTCTATTGCTACAGTAACAAATTCACAGAAACCTAGTTCCTTAGGACAACAAAGATGGATTAACTTATAATGCTGTAGATTGGAAGACCAACACGTGTCTTACTGGGCCAAGATAAAGGTGTGAGAAAGCCTGCATTTCATTCTGGAAGCTTTAGGGAAAAATCTGTTTTCTTCCTTTTCCAGTTTCTAGGGGCTATCCAAATCCTTGGCTCATGGGCCCTTTCTTTCATCTTCAAAGCCAGCAATGTAACATCTCTCTGATCCTTCTGTAGTCATATCTCCCTCTGACCATAGCCAGGCAAGGTTCTCAGCTTTTAAAGGCTCCTATAATTATATCAAGACTAACAGGTTAACATAGGATAATCTCTCCAACTAAAGGTGTTACCCCTAACAAGATCTGCAAAATCCTCTCTGCCATGTAAAAAAACATATTCAGATTCTAGGCATTAAGACATGGATATCTTTGGGAGCCATCATTTTGCCTACTACAAATACTTAACACTATCTGAAACTGTTTTGCTTCTCTGTGCATTTACTGTCTTTATTATCTTGCTAAAACTAAAGTTCACTACTGATTCAGAGTGCCTAAAAACTAGGCTAGCATATAGTAAATACGCAAAAATATTCCATATATGAATGACTGAAAGAATGAAAGACTTTCATAGCAAATCCCTGAATGATTGTTAACACATGCCTTTCTATTAACCACTGCACCATTCTTCTATTCTTTTTTCTAAGATTTTATTTATTTATTTGACACAGAGAGACAGAGAGAGAGAGAGAGAGAGAGAGAGAAGTAGTCAGAGAAGCAGGCAGAGAGAGAGGGGAAAGCAGGCTCCCTGTTGAGCAGAGAGCCCCATGTGGGGCTTGATCCCAGGACCCTGAGATCATGACCTGAGCCAAAGGCAGAGGCTTAAACCCCTGAGCCACCCAGACGCCCCCCCATTCTTCTATTCTTAATGAAACTATAGTCTTCAAGTCTACCTAATAAGTCAAATTTTCAGTAATTCCAAATTTCTGACATTATCTGATCTATGGTACATATATGGAGCATCTAGCTTATTTGTTCTAGAAATGCCTTCCCTTAACTCAAAAGTGCCTATAATGGAGAAATGTTTTATGTCTAACAAAAATCTTTTTTATTGCCACTGAAGCTCCTTTCCTCTACTATGGCTTTGAAGAACAGAAAACATACTATTCTCTCAGGACACTTCAAGTGATGCAAAATCAAATGATTACGGAGGGATATGTAAGGGACAGCAATGAATGAAGCTAAAATGGTAAAAGACAATACAGAGCGGTGAAGATTGTGTGTCCTGTGGTATGCCTGCTGAGTTGAAAGGAGCAGAGATTCTCTGCTGCCATGGATTGTTATTTTCAAGTGAAAAAAAATTCTAAATTTTTGTGTGAAATGTTCTGATGTCTAAAATAATACACAGGTAAGAATTCTTCTGCTTCAAGCTGTGACAGAGTAGCACATCTAAGAGCAACTAAAAGTCCAAATAAAACTCAGAGTCAACACAATCTGAAGGCAGAGTTAAAAAAAAAAATGCCAACACGGTCAGGATTTACGAGATCAGTGTGTCAAAAAAGGAAGCTCACTGAGGTGAGATATACGTTCTGAGTATCATTTTCCTACTGGAAGAATTTGCCACTTTTTACAGAAGATGAGAGGTTGAGAAGCCAAAAGGCAGAAGGAAGAAACTATAAAGAGGTAGATAAGTCAGCAGAGTATCTTGGCAGTTTCCCAGAACTGGGGAAACCAAAATTTAAGCTTAAGGCTGCCAAGGCTTTTAGTATGAGAAGAAACAAGATTCCTGAGAGAAGGGATAGTAGAGGCACAAGCCTAAAACTCAACGTGTTTTCCTTTGACGCATGTGCCAAGTCTTAAGCTATGACTTATTTTATGTCCAACACAAATCCATTCTATATTAAGGAGAATACCTTATTTTTCCACCAAATTTCAGGAGACAGAAATCAAATGATTACAGACAAGGACCACGCAGCTGATAAAAATGAATGAAGCTATGAACACAGGGCTGCGTGTATCTTCTCAAATAAGCATTTGTGTTCTCTTTGGTTAAATAGTAGAAGAATTCCTGGATCATACGGTAATTCTATGTTCAGTTTTTTGAGGAACCTCCATATTGTTCTCCAGAATGGCTCTGGCAGTTTGCATTCCCAGCATTAGTGCAGGAAGGTTCCCTTTTCTTCACATTCCCATCAACTCTTGTTGTTTCTTGTCTTTTTGACACTAGTCATTAGTACTGGTGTGAGGTGATATCTCATTATGGTTTTAATTTGTATTTCCCTGATGATTAGTGATGTTGAGTATCTTTTCATTTGTCAGAAAAATATCTATTTATGTCACCTGCCCATTTTAAATTGGATTATTTGAGTTCTTTTGGTGTTGAGTTGTGTAACTTCTTTACGTATTTTGGATACTAATCCCTTATTGGATATATCATTTGTAAATATCTCCTCCCATTCCTTAGGTTGCCTTTTGTTTTACTGATCATTTCCTTTGCTGTTGAGAAGCTTTTTATTTTAGTGTAGTTCCAGTAATTTAATTTTGTTCTTGTATCCCATGCCAGAGGAAACAAATCTAGAAAAATATTTCTAGGGATGATGTCAAAGAAATCATTGCCTGTATTTTTTTCTAGAAATTGTATAAAGAAGATGTGGTACACACGTACGTACACACACACACACACACACACACACACACACAGAGGAATATTACCCATAAAAAAAGCTCTTGCCATTTGCAAAACATGGACAGATCTAGAGGACATAAAGCTAAGTGAAATAAGCCAATCAGAGAAAGACAAATACCCTATGATTTCATGCATACATGCAATTTACAAATCGAATGAAAAATAAAGAAAAAAATAGACTCAACTACAGAGAACTAGTGGTTGCCAGAGGGAAGATGGGGAGAGGAATGGGTGAAATAGGGATTAATAGTACCCTGACTATTGTGAGTAATGATGAGCACTGAGTGATGTATACAATCTTCGAATCATTATATTGTACACCTGAAACTAATATAACACTATGTGCTAACTATACTTGAATAAATATGTGTTTATAAAATTTAAAATAAAAAAAACCGAGTCTAGCTAAGTGTATAAATATAGTGAGTGGAGGCGTTTGCAGTAAGCTGGAAGTGCACACTGCATCTGAAGAAAACTGTAACCCAGTCAGAAACAATTCTTGCCTTTCAGGACCAAGAGCTCTATATGCTCAAACAGGACAGATTTTTCAGCAGTTTTCAGTAACAAAATTGGAGTTCAGGGTCCCAAGGAAGACGGGCCATAATAAGAACTCCAGGCAGTCAGTCAGAACCCCTGTAGACCTACATCCTAGGAATACTGATTTTCACATTAATTTTTAAACTCTCTCCTCACAGTATTGAGTATATGCACCCTAATCTAGCTATAGCCAAAGGAGAAGATAATTTTTTGGGGGGGAAGAATTCAACATCATCTAGAACCTCAACAATTCTCCTATAAGTATTTATTCAAAAATCACCAAGCAGGACAAGAAAAGTGGCTAAGGTTAAAAAAAAAAAAAAAGGCAATAAAAACCAGCCTATAGGTAACCCAGATATTTATATTATCAAGCATGGACTTTAAAATAACTATTATTACTAAGTGTGAGAAAATAGATAATAAGATAAAGATTTTCACCAGAAAAATGTACCTTTAAAAAAAGAGTCAAATGATATTCCCAAACTGAAGGATATAATAACTGGCATTATTAATGAACCAGTAAGGGAGTCAGGAAAAAATACCAGATAAAAGTACAGAAAGACAAAACAAAACAACAACTATATATTTATCTATCTATCTATCTATCTATCTATCTATCTATCTATCTAGAAAAGGGTTTAAGAAATGCTTGGGAGAGTGCCTGGGCAGCTCAGTTGGTTAAGCAACCACCGGCTCAGGTCATGATCCTGGAGTCCCAGGATCCAGTCCCACATCAGGCTCCCTGCTGAGCAGGGAGTCTGCTTCTTCCGCTGACCTCTCCCCTCTCATGCTCTCTCTCTCATGCTCTCTCTCTCTCTCAAATAAATAAAGTCTTAAAAAAAAAAAAAAAGAAATGCTTGGGAATTGTTTAACATATGTGTTATTGGAGTCTCATGGGAGAAAGAGAATGAGATACAAGAAACACTTGAAGTCAAATGGTTTAGAATTTTCTAAAACTGGTATGATTTAAAAAAAAAAAAAAAAAGTCAACCCACACCCTCAAGAAGCTCTGCAAACCCCAGGCAGGATAAATACAATGAAACCATTCCTGGGCACACCACTGTCCAAATGTAGAAAACAAGACAAGAAAGAAATCATAACTAGAGAGAGAAAAAAGATACTAGCTTTAAAGCATCAATACTATGTAACAGAAATAATGGGAGCAGTAAAATAATGGAATGATGTTTTTAACCTGCTATAAGAAAATAGACCAACAAAAACAAAACGAATCACTAACTTGGAATTCTCTAAGAATATACCCTTCAAAAAAAGGGATAAAGACTTTTCCAGAAAAAAAAAAAAAATTAACAACTGAGAGGATCTATTGCTAGCAGACCCGGATGCACAATCACCGTTGAACTTGATCTTACCCCATTTTGTGGTTCTCTAGTCCTTTCCCCTGACTTCTCTTTCAAGTGATTTATTAGGAGTAGTAACCACAGAAGATCCAAGTTCCATTTTTAAAATTATGAGTTGCATAAATAAAAAGATCTCTTCCAGCAGTTTTAAGCTTACTTGGGTCACATTTTTAATCACTAAAGCCTAGGGATTCAAGGTTTTCATTATATAGCCCTCGGTCCCATGGAACATGTAGCTAGGAGCCAGGTTGGCTCACTCCAAACCTGTGGGAGAGGATTCTCCAGGTGAAATAGAGTGGAAAGACAAAGAGACAGGAGTGCATGCTCCTTACTTACGACAAATTTACAGGTTGCTCTAGAACATTCCCACTAAAACATTCCCTCTTATGTAAATCAGAAGTTCTGGAAAGGTTTGATGGCTTTGTCAAGCTTGGAGCCTTAAATCATGTCTCAGATACAAATTCAGGGAAAACAGTACATCTTACTGTTACTCCTCCTGTAAGGTCTGCATGTGGCCATCTCCTAGTATGCAATAATCTATAACTTTTGGAAATCCACATTTGTGGAAATTTCCACATTGTGGAAATCCACATTCTTTCCTTCTCTCCCTCTCTTTTCTGCCCAACTCTCTTCTTTCTTAATCATTTTTTTTCCAGATTTCTTTCCTACATTTATGTGTCCATGGTGGCTCCCTCTGAACTCAAGATTTCCTTCTAGAGACTTCTAAATTCAACTCTTAAGTTTACTATCTTTAGTTATTTCATCCTGAATGTGCAACCTTCTTGAATTTTTAAGTGTCTGTAACATCTTCCCTCATTTTGCATTCTTTTAGATCCCTACTCATATTGTTTAATCTCTCTTCTATATGGGCATGCCTTCCTCATTCATCAGGATTATCCCAGCAACCTCCCACTTATCTTCAATACCCAGTTAAATGTCTGTGCCTTTGAAGAAGACTTTTCTGAGTTTCCCAAGCAGTAACATTGAAATCTACAATTTTCATCTCACTTATCAGATGGCATTGCAACCATATGATAGTATTTCCCTCCCCTAACACTTTCTGATTACCTCAAGGGTAAGGGCCGCATCTCATTATTATATCCTCAGGACTTGCCACAGAGCCCAGTGCATATTACATGCTCAATACATGTTGGCAGAGGTGCATAGAAAGGAGAACAAATAAAAAATTCTAGACTAACTCTGTGAAGCCAAAGTTCTTATTTCTGTAAATCATTTTGACATTTCTCTCTCTCCCTTCAACTCTCTCTCCCTTTAGAATTGCTTTATGAATTTTTCAGAATATAAATTTATGAAACAGTGTAATATGATAGTGAAGTCTTTTTTTTTTCTTCTATCAGATCTTTAGACCATTTAAAAAGTAATTATATGAACTCACAGCGTTATTAGTTATGTTCACTGAATTGGCATTTCCATTATGAATCCATTTTTAATTACATTGGACACATTTCATCAATATTTCTTCTGAGAGCAGCAGCATGTATAATGGCGCTTGCAGAGACACGGGCACCAGACTAAGTGGAAAACTGCATACCTGTGCAGTTCTGCCAGCCATGATTGGAGATTTGATAAGGCCTCTGAAGAACCTCATCAACTTAAATGTGGTCTGCACTAGCAAACGAAGCAGAGCAAAGCAAGGGCACATGACCTTGGCAATGCAGGTTGTTCTATCAGTCAAGACCCTTTGGTTACAAGTGTTCAAACCCTTGTCAAGTGGCTTTAGAAGAGCAAGTAGGAGTTGCCGGCTTATGTAAATGAAAAGGCAAGGGTTACATCTTGCTGCATCTAGGAGTTTAAATAAAATATATCTTTACTAGCAGACTAGTCCAGAAGTCAGCAAACTATTTTCCATTAAGTACCCGAAAATAAATATTTTCGGCTTTCAGAGCTTCATCAACGCCATATTGCATATTCTCAGGGTTTTTTGTTACTGTTGTTGCATTTTCTCAACACTTTAAAACATAAAGACCACTCCTGCCTTGTAAATACCACAAAAGCGGGCCCTGGAATAGATCAGGCTCACACACTACAATTTGCCAATCCCCAACAACCCACAGTCCATGTTCAAAATTTTGTCAATTCTTGCAATAACTTCCTTTAGAGCCATTTCTTTTCCATGCGTAGAACCCAGTTCAGGGTAATACATTGTATTTCGTTATCATGCCTCTTTTAAAATAGACACTACTTTGGTTTTCTAACCTTTGTAATGTTAAAAAGTATATGCCAATTATTTTGTAGCTTATCCCACTATTTGGATTGGCCTAATGTTTCTTCACAATTAGATGAAGTTTACTCATTTTTTTACAGGAGTACCAATGAAGAAACACTGCATCCTTCTCAGTGCATCACGATAGGAGGCACTAGATGTTGATGTCTCAGTGTTGGTCATATTAAATATTAGCTTTTATCACTTGAATAATGTGGCGTCTGCCGACTTTTTCATCATAAAACTACTATCTTTCCCCTTTGTAATCATGAAGTAACCTGTGCAATTTTTTGAAACTATTTAAGTATCCTGTTCCTTATCAAAATTATACTTATAAATTCTAGTTTCCATTGATTTTTTAAACTTCCAAATGTATTAGCTGTAATCCCACTATGAGAAAGCGCTTTTCCTATCTGAACATCTTTATCTTTAATTAAGGGGTTATAATAATCTTTATAATAATAATACTCTTATAATTTATATTTATAATAATCTTTATCTTTAATTAAGGGGTTATAATACATTGCTTTCTTAATCTATTTTGACTTTTGAAGTATTCAAAATCTGATCACTCTATGCCCATTCAAGTGCCCTCCTGTGTCCTTTTGGCATGTTTCCTCATTACTTTTTGACAAAATAAGATATTTGGGGCTCATCTTACCCCAATCATGGAATCAGCCATTTCTCCAAGAAACTTTCTTGGTTCTTTTTCGTGCCAAATGTCATGTAACATACTTAACAAGACCACAATTTGCTGTGTCAGTAAAGGTCATGTGGAAACAGAAACAAGACAACTTTAACCTTCCCAGCCATGGTGATATCCGCAAAGAAGACCGATGAGGAGTCCCAACTCCTGCTTTCTACCAAGATTACTAAGACATGACTCCATTCAGGATGCCAAGGACCCTCAATGGGGAACCTGGACCACCAACCCTAACCAACAGCAACCGGGTGGTGGTCTATTTTGCCCACAGTGCAGTGTCAGAAGAGGTTGCTAAAGCAAAAGATTTAAATTAGGAGTCCCATGACTTAATAGATAAAATGTACAGAGTTCAATAAAAAATCACTGATATTTCAAAGAACTAGAAAGATCTCAAATAGAACAAATGCCAACATTGAGATGACAAAGATGTTAGAATTAAGTGAGATAAATTGTAAAGCAGCAAATAAAAATATGCTTCCATAAGCAATTGTGAACATGCTTGAAAGTAAAACAGTCTAAGACAGAAAAAAAAATACAAAGAAGGAAATGAAAAATGCACATTAGAACTTAAAATAACCAAAATAAAAAAACATTTGGATGAACTCAACAGCCAAAGACAGCAGAGAGAACCATCAGTGAATTCCAAGATAGAAAAGAAATTATCTGATGACACAACAGAGAGATAATAGACTAAAAATCAATGAACAGAGTATCAGAGACCTGTATGACTATCACAGAACATGAAACATTTGTGTCCTGGGAGTTCCAGAGAGAACAGACAAAGACAATGGGGCTCTAAAAAAATATTCAAAGAAACAAGGAAAACAATGGCTGAAAAATTTCCAAGCTTGATAAAAAGTATATACATAGACAGAAACAAAGAAGTGAGCAAATCCACAGTGGATACTCAAAAAAAATATATATATCATTTGATGAGTAACATCTACTGATATTCGAAGGCCTGTAACAAAATTTGAATAGACCAGTTAGTGATCATCTTATGTAAAGCGTCCACAGTAGGTCCACTGGCTGCCTTTATCTCAGATTCGAACAACCTCTGGCCCGAGAGAGGGCATCTCATGATTCCAAATATGGATTTACATGTGAGGGTTCCCTTGGGGCTCCGTTGGTCAGGGACTAGAAGTTGTAATGGCTCTCAGAGCATGATGCCGAACACACACGTTTAATACTCTATTGTCATACATTACAAGTCAGAGGTTTCTGATCATCACCATTGTGAGGCTAAACAAAGTTTGACAATTTACGTGTAATATCCCTCCAGACTAAGAAGCACTGGGTGACTTTGTTTGACCTTTGGATGTTTTTCCTTGTAGTTTTAATTACCAGATTGATGCCCGATGTGATAGGCCTGACATTAATTAAAAGACCGATGTCCAAGGAGATAAGGGTGAGGGGGCACACAGCTATTCTTTGGGAAAAGAATGACAATGAAAGGAACAATGGGGAAAAAAAATTCGGGCAGACACGGCAAAATGGTATTTATAATGCTTATTAAGAACATGGGTCATATCGTAGTTCCAAAATTTTTCACTCTGTGTGTATTCTTGTACCATCTCCCAGGCAGTGGTCACCAAAGTGGAAAGAATAAGTGAGACACCACCAAAGGCTCTCAGCTTCAGTGCCCCCTTGGTAGTGAGAGGCAGGCAGGAAGTCAATGCATTCAACATGTGGGAGAAGAGAATGGGAAGGAAGGAAGAGGTTAGCCTGCCATCTCCCTCTGTATGGGCTGTCCTTATCTAGGACATGGAGGAAATCTATACCATACTCCCAATAGCACCGTTATTCTCAGGGACTCTGTAGAAATTAGTAATGTGGAGGAAAATTACTCTCCTCAGGGGAGTTATTTCTGTCCACTCATTGAGCATGACTAACAGAAAAGTTATATAAAGAATATTACCAGTTAAGCTAACGCTGCTTAATTCCCCTTGGCCATTAGACATCTGCCTTTTTGGCACTAAATAATCTGCTAATAGTTGGAAAGCACATGACTCTTTGAAAAAAGAGTAGGTCTTTCAGATTTCCCCACCATAAAAACATTAACATAGTACTCCGTATGAAGTGGATGCTAAAAATTAATACTAAAAACAAAAGTCTGAACACTTCAAGGTTAGATACATACTAAGACCTAAGACACATGTCAGAAGTGCTGGGAGCTTCATAGTGATAATCCCAGTCATACTTCTGTAACTCAGTGAAGTAGTCAATATCATGTTCCCATTTAATGTATGAGCACGTGCAGCTTGCAGAATGTGGAGACACAGTTTAAATGTGATTCCGTGGCTCTTAAACCCTATGCAAGAACATAGGCTTCATGATCAAGAGAAGGTTTTAAAGTGACTAGTTGGGGCCCAGCCAAGATGTCTTTGAATACCAAATTAGGACTCTGTATTTTATTCTCTAGAACTTGGGAATCACTGAGAATTTTGAGCAAAGATGCAGCATCATTACAATGACGCTGTAGGAGCGGGCACCTGGGTGACTCAGTTAGCTGAGTGTCAGCCTTTGGTTTCGGCTCAGGACACAATCTCATGGATTGTGGGACCAAGCCCTGCCCCCCATGTTGGGCTCCATGGTCAGTGAAAGTCTGCTTGAAGATTCTCTCCCTCTGCCCCTCACCCCCACTCATACATGTTTGCTCTCTTGCTGTCTCACTCTCTCTCAAATAAATAAATCTTAAAAAAAAAAAGAAAAGAAAAGAATGATGCTGTAGGAGGATTGATGTGATTGTAGTACACAGAAGAGGACTGAAGGGGAAGAAGAGATATTCAAAACCATAATATATATACCATTTATTAGGCACCTATTACATACCAGGCATATGTTATCTAGGTTAATGAATGATCTAAGGCCTGGAATAGAGAAAAAAAAAGGGGGGGGGGTGAAAGGATTTAAGCTAAGTGGACAAGTATAGAGAATATACAGTAAGTAAAATCAGTGGATTCAGCAATTGATCGGCAATGAGAATCAGAGTGGGGTACCCATCAAGCTCTCTAATAGATTTGCAATAGCTCATCCCTCTTAACTGTAGCATCAAGAAAAGGGCGATTAAGGCAAGATTGAAAAGCACTAGGAAAACAGGACACCAAGCCATGAAATAATCAGCCCTATTTCCTGTTAAGGCCCACCACACAATGAAACCAGTGTTGTGGGTCCACCTCAGATAGATCTATTTCATAGGCTCAGTCAGCTTCATTCACAACAAAGGAGCATAGTCTACACTTTCACCAGCAGCAAACAACATTTACTGAGAGCTCACATTGTGGGTAGCCCCAAACCTGTTGCTGTGTATCTATTCTAATAAAATACCCAGCAGCAAGTAGCACATCTCCATTGTGGGGGAAAAAAAGTATATATACTTAATAATTTATACAGCACCATGAGAATATTTGTATAAAACTTCAGAGCTCACCTCAAATTCCCTCAAAGAGATCCTTTTTTCTCGGATCTGCACATGAATTTCGCAGCACTGGGGCTTTGAACAAAAAAATGTTCAAAATTCCAAAACTTCATGAATAACTTTGATGTGAAAGATTTTTGAAGCCCACTGAGCTGAACATATTTAAAGATTTCATTTACTATTTCCATTGTAGGGTTGATCCTAATTTACTAAAAATGCTAGCATGAGGTTAGTCTCTAGAAATTAAACTTAATTCTACGCTGATTGTTTTCTTTGCCCACCCCATCCTCAGTACCCCCTCTTCCCGCTGTAACAGAGCCCCTTCCTTCCCCAAGTGTTTCCAAGGCTTAAAAGTATACACAACAAAATGCATTTCAAGTGAGAAATGCACTCTGAATTAAGGCCTGGAAGAAGAGATGCCTTTGATGAGGGATGCAGGGTTGTACACTGGTTATGGGAGGCAGTGAGGTTTTTGGCTTGATTAGAAAGAAGAGTAATGGGGGAAAAAAGGGGAACGAAAAGGAAATGTTTCTATTTAATTATAAAGTATCATTTATTAACTATACTCCACAGGTGAACACTTAGTAATTATACACCACCTTTGGGGACTGTAAGACCCGTTTATGATCCGGGAGACATCAAAAAATTGGTTCTACAATGCAATGCCTTTTGTGTGGTTATACCAGCTAAATGATTTTACAGAGGGGAAAGATCAGTTGAGAAAAAGACAGGGATGAAATATAAAAATGCTTGAGTGATGACATTTAACAGTGGTATCTAAACACCCAGTGTTTCAGGTTTCACCCACTATGACTTGTGAGTAAAGCTGCAGCTGTGTCAGGGACTAGATACACAAATTAAAACAAGATAATCTTTTCCTTCAAGGAGCTTATGGTTTATCCATGAATAGAGGGTTGTGGGAGGGACAAGTAAACAAATCTCTTAATACAGTACTATAAAGGGGTATGTGTTAGGGAAGCAGACAAAAGGGATCTAAAATCACATTCAGGATATCAGGACATTTCCCAGGAGAGATGTTCAATTCAAGTTTTAAGGACCAAAGCAATCAAAGAATTGGGGACAAGCAGGCAAAGCATAGGGGTGAGCTTCCCGGTTGTGAGGACTACTAATATCTTGAAGTAATATAAACCCAACTACTCAAAGGCTTTCTAAACTCCAACAATGACGCTCACTTTGAGGATTGGGGATAAACCCCATCACCACCAGAGCCACCGTCAAGAGAATCCAAGGACACTTCCAAAAATTAACTGTCACAAGGGCATAAGGGCTCTGCTTACTGATTAGTCCGAAGGAAAATGCGCCCGGTCACAACCATTCTCCATTAAACACTTTCCATTTTTCTTTTGTGATACAGAATGTACCACATTCTGTATCACATTCTGTACCTCTTTCACTTACTTATTCTTGAACTATGCCCACCAGAATGCACGTACAAAAAAGCGAGGACTAAGTGTATCTTGTTCACCTCTGTATCTCCAGTGTCTAGAACAGGCCCCGTTATATACAAGCTGCTCCAGAGATGCTTGTCAAATAAATGGATGGTTGCCTTCTGTACCCGCTGGAACAAAGGTTAGGAACATCTGGTGTACTTCTGCCCTGACATTTCTAGTAGCAGATTAATAGACCACATTCCTTGATTTTAGTGAATACCAAGTCATAAAACAACATCAAGGCATCTATTCTGTCACATTATAAGTTCATTGCAAGTATTTAACAAAATATAATCATTGTAAAATATAATCATTGTCACCGTGTTAAATAGCTTTATGATCGCTAGCTACAAATCCTGTGCAAATAATTTAAGTCTCAATTGATGAGCTTTGTTCATAAAGAAATATTTTATACACTTACCTCTCTTACACTAGAACAAACAATGCAAAGAAAAACCAATTCCATTTTTCAAGTATCTGTAGAGTAGTTACTATGCAGCAAAGCTTTTGGATAAAAGGATTTAGTAATTATTCTGTGATTTAAGGGCTGTATGTAAAGTCAATCTGTATCTTTTGAGAAGACTCAATATAAATAAAATGTTTTTTTTCACCTGTAGACTGGACTCATGATACAAGAATGGATTAGAACTCAAGCTACAAAATATTCAATTCTGAATTATCTCCAAGTAGGACATGTCATTTCAGTCAAAATCACAGTAGCAAAAATTCTAACCATGATTAAAATGTATCAAGGTTCACAGCAGGCCAGATCTTGGTATAGAGAGTATCTGTGTTATCCTTGCTACTTGTCCAGGGGTGGGTAGGTGCTACAATCATCTCTGCTCTACTTTTACAAGACTGGGGCATAGAAAAGTTTGTTTGGCAAAGTCAGAGCTTCCCAATATCAGGATCTGTAAATATCTGATCATGGAGCTTGAGTTTTTAGTCATTACATCTCTATGTAATGACAAAATTGTACCATACTCATGTTTTTCTTCCCAAACAAACCAAAAAAACTCATTTAGTTTTGTACCTCATTGGTTTATAATTCATATTAATATCTGTTATTAAGAGAAGATTATGTTGGAGCACCTGGGTGGCACAGTGGGTTAAACGCCTGACTCTTGGTTTCAGGTCAGGTTGTGATCTCAGGGTCATGAGATGGAGCCTTGCATCAGGCTCTGCACTTACTGTGGACTGTGCTTGAGATTCTCTCTCTCCCTCTGCCCACCCCCTGCTCATGCACATGCATCCTTACTCTCTCTTTTTCAAATAAATAAATCTTAAGAAAAAGAGAGAGACGCTTATCTGCCTACTTTATCATAGACATAAATGCTCGAAGAATCCTTGCAAATTCATTTGATATTGAGCTAGAATTCTGCTTTCATTTTTTAGGTTCCTGTGGGCACCTCTGAAGACACAGTGAAAATAAAAATGACAGACATCACAGGGCCCTGATTGTGTCTCAAAGCAATTAAAGATCAAAGTCCTACTTACACTCTTCTCTCGATTTTTCTTAGCCAGCACGTGCTAACATACTTACATCACCTTATGAGTGAGTTAACTGGAGACAGTGGATTGTGTTGCTTCTTCCAGTTTTTGAGCCATTCTTTCAGATTAGGTGGAAACACTGTTAAGCCACTTAATGCTTTCTCTCCTTTTCCCCTTCTCCCAACCTCTAGTGATACATCATAAGAAAACTAACTTAAAGTGATAGATCAATAATCCCCAACTGATCTGGCTTTGAACTAAAACCTACTTCTTAAAGAGGCCTTTGTGCAAAGTGAAGTGTAAGGTAAGATCGGCCTTACACAGATCTTTGTTCAATGGCAGCCCTGCCTTTCAGCCATCTGTATGTCCTGGACACACTGGTTATTCTTCACAGTCCTCAATTTTTCCTATTTAAAAAAAAAATAAAATAATAAAATAAAATAAAAATAATTCGCCTTCTGTTAAAACAAACAAAAACAAGGTGTGCTGATATCTACTCCTCAACATTTTTTTTTCTCTAATTAAAGAACATGCAAGCAGAGTGTTGGCCATGAGATAGGCACTTACTAGAGTAATACACTATGATGGCACAGCCAAGAACAAAACTAACATGAATCTTTAGGGTACAACTTCCATCACCCTTTACCCTAATCCACCTTGAACTACTATTGGACAGAGCAAAGGAGGTTGAGGCCCCAGTGAAATTAAGTCTTTTCCTGACTGACTCTGATCTCTCCTATATTCACCATAGCAGTTCCAGCTGTAAGACTTAGTCTCCTTACTCCTATCTTCTTGATTTTACTCCTATCTTCTAAATCTGACCAGAGGACAAGACCAGAGAGCATATCAAAAGAAAGCTCTTCTGCTTGAGCTTTGAACCAACCGTCACCCATCCATCCACCCACTTTCATTCATTCATTCTTGGCACTCAAGAGTTGTACCCAACAGTGATGAAGGATAGATAGCCAAATCTTTGTACAGCTCCCATAATCTACTTGACTACTGAGTGATTAATGTGGAGCAGTGCCAAATCTGGGCACCAAGATTCCTAGAATCCCCAACGTTCCTCGTGGGTACAGCACATTCAAAAACCACCCAGGAAATATTTGTATCCTGTTTACTTAGAGGGTGATAACTTGAGTGAGTGTGTGTGTGTGTGGCATTAGGAGATAAGCTATCAGTCTTATGAGTTCCCTTATTTAAAAAAAAAAGTTGAAAACCAAAATGAAAAAAAAAAGTAACTTTGAACAAATTTTATGAAGAGTTTATTAGGAGAAGAAGAAGAAAAAAAATCTCCCTATGGGTATAGCCCATATGGGAACAAACTAGAAAAAAAAAATACTAAAACATTTTAAATCAGCTTCTCTTACATGTTTCAAATAATTCATGTCCATTTCTTTTAATCATACTCTCCTTTCAATAAAGTTAGCCAACAGTGCTATCTCCACTGAAACAGGGAACATTATCTGGTATTGCAGCCTCTACTGAAATTAGCAGTGATGGTGTATTAGAAAGAGGTTAGTAACTGGGCCTTATTTACATCCAAATATAAAACACTGTTTGGGCTCCTCAGCAGTGTGGCCACAAACTCTCCACCTCTGCTTCCAGATCCAAAATACAGCATCAAAATGTGATTCCAATCTAAAGGCACAAATAACAGGGAGGCCAGATGACTGCACTAGGGTCAGGAGACCCTAGGGTCAGGTTTTGCTTACAAATCAACACTAGGTTTTAAGTAGTGACAATCTTTCTCTGTATGGTCACATTAATTTCGTGAGCTGTGTGGCCTCCAGTGGTTGCCTTTTTATGAACCAAATAACTCATTTAAAAATTTATGTTTTTTATATTTTTACATTTTTATCCAAGTAATCATCTAAGAGACAAACATGCTTCCCCAAAATACATGCACACAACCATAACCAGATGCCCTTGAACTAATACTAACTAGGAGAACATGCCACCAGTTGATGTTAACCATCCCAAGTTCACTAACCCACGTGTTATGGTAAGCTGCACTTCCCCTGGAAAGCCTTCAGTGTTTCACTCAAGCTGGTCCCACCTGCTCTGTGTTCTTAGAGCAATTTCACTTGGAGTTTCAGTGTATGAAGAGTTACCAAAAAAGATGAAAATATTGAAGTCTAACCTTACTCATCCTAAGCTGATGCCTATCAAAATGTTTCACTCTGTTCCATGCTACAAAGATCTTCCAGTCAGAAATTCCACAAAACACCAAATTCTACCTGAAACACCCTCAGAATTCTAATAAGTTGATCTATTATACAATTTGATCTCATCTACCTTGTAGCCCTAGTTTTTAACATGCTATATGCTATACAGTAGAAGCTGATGCTCTGCTCGTTGAATGAACAAACGGTAACCTTGCTTGAGAGTCTCCCCTCTTCCGTTGCCCCTCTCCCCCCAATCTCTCTCTCAAGTAAATACATAAATCTTTTATACACAAAAACTAAGATACACACACTTTACATCACCAATATATAGAGCAACTTAAAACGTTATGAATTAAGCAAAAATGATAAATAAAATTCTACTAGAATATTTCCTCACTACCTCTTCATTCCTGCCCCAGGGCCTTGGCTCACACTCTTGCTCCAAATGAAAGGAGTTTCCTCCTGCTTCTGCCTTCTCTGATGCAACTCAAAGCCACCTTTTCCACAAGTTTTCTCTGCTTATTCTAGCTTTTGCTGAACGTTTTTTTCTCAATCTGTTTGCTTTCATGAGGTCCTTATACACTTATTGATCTTTTTGGTTCAGTATTTTCTCTGGTCCTGTCTACTTCATTATTCTCCAACCTAAGAGAAGTTTAAGTAACTACTCAAAAAACGAAAGGACTAGAAGCAAGAAAGGATGAGAGGGAGGACAAAGGTAATGTAACTTTTCTTACATTTTGTTTTTATACGAGCACCCTGCAGCTACTTAATAAAACCACCTACTTGAGGTGATAAATTACTTGCAAATTCTATCAACCCTAAATTGCTTCTCAAAGTTCCTAGCTGATGACGGCAGCAATGTTTTATGGAGATTTAAACAAGGTGATTTGGCAAAGGAGCTCAACTCACATTCGTGTATCCCTGAATGACAGTTTTGGTGGCAGAGACTGAGAAATGAGGTAAATGTCCCAAATACATCACTTGTCACTTTGTGTACTTGTAATGCCTGAGTTAGCGGCAACATAAAATGTTTGATGGTCAAAGATATTTAACCTTCATTACTGCTTGGGGGATCATTTGCCAATATTGTTACAAGGCTAAAGAAACAAAACAAAACAGTTCCATGCAGATGGCTTCTGATCACAGTGCTCAGTGGGCTTTTGTTTTGTTTAACGCCATGTCAAAATACCCCAGGGAGAAAAGAGAGGCGAGAAATGAACACTTCATTCTCTCTCGCGTGCACATACATACATCTGGCCTCTTTTTCCAGGGCACCAGCCTAGTAAAAACAACCTTTTTGATTCCACTGAACCTAAGCTGAACACCATCACATGACATCTTTGTTTTAAAATGAAATGCAGTCCCTGTGCAGTAAAATATAAGCATGATGATATTTAGGAATCAAAGACTTGTCCAGCTCTTGCCCCGGCTTCTGCCTTTTTGGCACATTTCCTCCTTTTGAACCAAGTATCCAGCTATGTCTCAGATTAAAGGATTGAGTTGCAAGAGCTGGACTGAGACCAGTGCAAGGATACATGGCTATCTTTTTAAAAGTCTTTATCAACAAAACATTTACAACTCTTTGGATTTCCTGGAAGCCCTTCAAGGGTAAACAGCTGGTTTCATCAGAAACTGTGTGGCTCATGGATGCAAGAGGTGGTTTTTCATGCTTGGGCATCTTGTGTGAAAACAGGTAATTCCTCAGGGAAAGCACCTGCCTGATACAGCCCAGATCCCTGGGGAGCAGATTTATAAACCGAAGCGAAAAGCTCTATTTCTGTACAGGGCTGTTCCAGCTAATAGGGCTTTGCAGAAAGGCAGCTGAAACTCCAGAGATGTCCACAGTTCACAAACGTAGGTTCTAAATTGCTTAGTTGCACCAACCCTTTGCAATTCACTCAATTAATAAATATTTTAGAGTATCTACTACTACAGCCATTTTAGAATATCTACTACTACAGCCATTCATTTTGTTAGACACTCAAGCAATGCCAGGGGTATCAAAAAACCAAAATCTCTGCATCCTGGCAGAGGAAGTAAACATATAGATCAGGTTCTTCTACATTATTTTAAGTGCTCTAAAGGAAACACACGGGGTATGAGAGAGTATAAAACATGGCATGAAGAGAGACTCCATTAGACTGATCCAAAATGTTCTTTACGGGGATCTGAGGGGAGTACTTTTCAACAGTGACCTGGAGAATGAGAATTCATGAGAGATACAGATATGGGAATAAAGCAGAACATGGAACTAGGATTGGACAGGGCTAAGGTAAGAGCATGTGCGCAGATTTGAAGACCTTAAAGAAGTCATGAGAGAAGAGCATGACCACTTAGAGAATTAGATAGGGACCATACAGCTCATGTTAAGGAGACTAGATTTCCACCCGTTGGAGCCCTGAGAAATAATGGGTAGTTTAGTTCACTGATAATAAATGATTTTCAACACTTTATTCATGTGCTTTTTGATCATTCATATTTATCCTTCTGTTAAGTGTACACTTAAGGCTTTTGTCATTTTACTGGTAATTTTTAAGAGTCCTTCATATATTCTAGATAAGAGTGTTTTGTTGGATTGGTTTGATTATTTGTTCCCATTTTGTAGCCTGTCTACCATTTTCTTAATGGTGTCTTTGATGAACATTCATCTTGAAGTATGCCAAATTTATAAACTTTGTAATTTGTGGCTAATGATTTTTTTTCCTGTAAGTGGAATCTATAGCCACCCTAATGTCATCAATGTATTCTCCCCTGCTTTCTTCTAAGTAGTTTTATGTTTCTAGCTTCTAAGTTTAGATATATGGTCCATTGAAAAATAATTTTTTTGTGTATGGACTATGGTAGAGCTCAAATTTTTATTTTCTCCTACATTCCTATTATCCAGTCAGGATGCCATGGTTTGTTTAAAAACAAAACAAAACAAAAAGGCCAACAAATAAACAAACAAAAAACCTTTACAGTTCTCATTAAGTTCACTTGACACCTTAATCATGCTTCAACCATATGTAGTCCTCTTTGTTACTGTACTGTTTCTTTGATCTGACCACCTTTATGACAATAACGCACTGTATGAATCAATGTATCTTTATCACATGTCTTGAAATCAGAAATTTCTCTAACTTCTTTCTTCTTCTGTAAGATGGTTCTATTTTATATACTTTGTGTTTCTATATACATTTTAGAACTAGTTTGTCAATTTCTAAAAATCTTGTGTTTGTTTTAAGATTTTATTTATTTAGTGGGAGGTTGGGGGAACCAGGTGGTGGGCAATAGGGAGGGCAGATATTGCATGGAGCACTGGGTGTTGTGCAAAAACAATGAATACTGTTATGCTGAAAAAATAAATTATATCGCCAATTTTCAAAAAAAAAAAAGATTTTATTTATTTGATAGAGATCACAAGCAGGCAGAGGCAGACAGAGAGAGAGAGGAGGGAGCCCACCGCGGGGCCGATCCCAGGACCCGGAGATCATGACTCCAGCCAAAGGCAGAGATTTTAACCCACTGAGCCACCCAGGCGCTCCCAAATTATCTTGCTTGTGTTTTGACTGAGATTAAATTAATACCACAGATCAATTTGGGAAAAAAGAACATCTTGGTAACATTAAGTGTTTCAATCCATGAACAGAAAATAATTACTTGTCTGCTTTTGTTTCTCTCAAAATTTTTTATTGTATTCTATTTCTAGGTATATAATTGTATTATATTTATTTCTAAGTATATAATTTTGATGTAATCATAAACTTTTAAACTCATTTCCCAATTATTTTATGCTACCATAGTGAATATCATATTTTTATCTATTGATCTTGCATTCTGTGACTTCTCTAAATTCTCTTTTCATTACTAAAATTTTTTATACATTTCATAGGATTATCTATAATCATTTCAGCTGTGAATTAGGAGTTTTTTTTCTTTTTCTTATCTTTAAAGCTTTTATTTCTATTGCTTTTTTCTTTTTTTTATATTGTGCATGTGATTTATTTGTTCCTTATATTTTTATAAACATATAATGTATTTTTATCCCCAGGGGTACAGGTCTTCTATTGCTTTTCTTTTTACGTTGTCTAGGACTTCCAGACAGTGTTGCATATCAGAGATTGGACCTGATATTCTTGCTTTGTTCCAAGTCTTAGAGGAAAATCATTCAATGTTTTACTATTAATTATGAAGCTAACTAGAGATTTTTCAAAGATTTTCTTTGTCAGACTGACAAAGTCTCCTTGGATGTTTTTTGTGTATTTTAGTCTGCCCAGGTAATTTTTAACATGAATTGATAATAGATTTTGTCAAATGTTTTTCTTGTATCCACTGAAATACTCATATGACCTGACCCTTTTTTTATGTTAAACTGGTAAATTGCATTCAGGGTTTTTTGAATGTTAAAAAGAACAACTCTGCATTCCTGAATTAATTTGTGCTTAGTTACAATAATTTTAATAAATTGTGCTTAGTTATGATCGTTTTAATAAATCACTGCATTTAATATGCTCATATTTTGCTAAAGACTTTTGGCCCTTTTTTCATGAGTGATACTAGCATTGCACCATCTATTTTGTTTTGGTGTCAGAATTACACAGAATTGATAAAACAAGTAGAGAAGTGTTCCTCCTCCCCTTGATTTCTAAAACTATTTGAGTAAGACTGGTATTATTTCCCTTAAAATTTTAAAAGAATTCACTAGTGAAGCCACCCTGTACCTCAAGTTTTCTTGCTAGGAAGACTTTTTTTTTCTTTGCTTTTGTTTTTATTGTTTATGAATCCAGTGACTTTGTCAGATACCAGGTCTACTTATGGTTTCTATATCTTCTTGCATCAATTTTTTAAAACCTGTCATTTTCAAAGAATTTGTCCATTTCATCTGAATTTTCAATTTGCATAAAGCTGTTCATAATGTTCCCCTATCCTTTTAATGTCTCTAGAATATAAGCATGTGAAACAGCAAATTTCCCTCTAACCATATAGAATACACACACACACACACACACACACACACACACACAATTTCTTGTGATTTTGTGACTCATGAGTTATTTCAAAGATCTTGCTTAATTTCCAACTAACTGAGAATTTTCTACCTATCTTATTTTTGATGATTTCTAATGTATTACTGTTGTAACCTAAAACACACACTACATAATTTCAGTCATGTACAACTTGTTAGGAGTTGGCTGTAGCCCCATATAATCTATTGTGGTGAATAATCCATATATATTTGAAAAAAAACTGTATTCAACAGTTTTGGAGTACAGTGTTCATAAATGTCAAATAGGTCAAAACATTAGTAGTATTAGAATGATTAATACTGCTCCTAGCCCTGAAGTGCTCTAGTTCATTTTGTTCACTTTTTTTTTCTCCAAATGCTCCCCTGTGGATCATCTTCAAACTTTATTTTTGTTATGTTCAGTCTCTGTCAAAATCTTCACATTAATTTTTCATTTCTCCTAATAAACACTTCAGTTCTACCATTTCTATTTGGTACTTTTTTAAAATTTATTACTCTGCTTAAATTCTTCGTCTGTTCACACATTTTCTCCACATTTTCCAATATGCTTTTTCACATATTTATCTTAGTTACTTTGAAGTCCTCATCTGTCTGTAATTCCAATCATCTGAATCACTTTTGTGTCTGCCTCTACTGACGCTTTCCTTTCTTGACCATGTTTCACATTTTCTTGTCTCTTTGTATTTTTTTTAATTTAATGCTGAATATTGCATGTAGAAGAACAATGGTAAGTAAAGCAAGCAGTATTACAAAAAGTCATGCTCCTTCCTTTGTCAGGTAGCTGATCTGTGACTGATTGAAATTTGACTTTTATTACAGCTTTCCTAAGATTCAGTTCACCCTTGCCTTCACAAGTAACAGGTTATCCTCTATCATTTCGGGGTTCCTAGAGAGTTTTCTTAACTTTCTCTCGCTGCATCCAGATTTAGACAAATCAACAAATCTATCTCTACATTCCTGTCCTGCCTAGCCTTTAGCAACCACCAGCTTACAAAGGAGGACAGTGCCTTAAAGTGTCATCTCTAAACTACCTCAAGAGGACAATGAGAATTCAGCAGAGAACATTCAGTGAGTCTAGGCAACCCACTAGAAATTTTTTCTTTTTCTGCAATGTTTATTCCTTCTCGATGGAAATGAGGGAGATAATTTACACTTTCCCAAGTAATACCTGAAAATTTTACCATCTAAGACACTGCTTTGCGATCAGTAGACATTATGCATCTATTTGTTTATTCCAGTTGAGTGCTAATGTAATTGGAATTGGTAGAGAGAAAGCCGACAGTTGTCAGATCTCATCAATTTACACTACAGCCCAATTAGAGGTATACAGACAACGCATCCAGAAATGGTAGCACGGATGAACCCACACATCCGCGTTCTTCCCTGTATAAAAAGCCTTTCTCATATTTTAAAATAAATATTTAAAATAAATATACACAGAATATCAGGAGTTCCCTGGGGGTTGAAGCCAGAGAACACCCAGGCACAGTGTATTCTCCTACATGCATTCTTCATTTTGATACTGAGACGGAGGTCAGCAAGTTAATTGAAATTTACAATATGCTGATGTGAACATCAATGAAGCCTGACAAGTCTCTAACTTTATTAACTTTTTGCATCTTTCGTATTTGGTCAGTGGCAACATAATTCATTGTTCCTCCTATTTTTCTTGAGAGATCCAGGAAACCCACCTCAAATTTTCCAATAATAATGTTTTAACGAAAGGGTACCATTGTCATTTATTTTTGAAGAGTAACTCCTACAGTGCATAAGTATTTTAAGGGGGGATGACACTAAATAGCAGATCCCTTGGTCCCTATACCAAGAGATTTTGATTTAGGGTACTGGCAAAGCTCGGGATTCAATGTGAAGACTGAAGCAAGCCCTACTGGAAGCAATGACTTATAGTTAAGCCCCAAATTTACAAATTTACAAAGTCCAAATGATTTATTACATCCTGGTAAGGGAATGTTCAAGGTCTTTACTTCCCCAGTTTCCTTTTACATTATCCTCCCCTCGGTACCCCAGCTACCCTATCACTCAATGTCTATGGAACTCCGTGTTCTTTTCTGCCTTTACGCAATGACCTCTGCTGTTTCTTCTTCTCAGAACCCCCATTTTTTTCCTCCGATCAACTCCTTCTCATCCTTGGCTCTCAGCTTGAATGTTTCTCTAGTGTGTAGAATAGTGTGTAGATTAAGTAGGCCTCCTTTCTCTAAACCACTCTCTCACCTCAACGAGACATTTCTTTTAAAACTTGTGCTTCTTCACAGCTATTTTTAGAATTGTAAATATGTATCTATTTTTTAAGAATATTAACTCACTGACTTTCTCACTAGTGGTATAAATGTAGTATGGGTATTAAGCTTGCTGGTTATGTTCACAAATGCTACCTACAGACTCTCAGGGGTTTACACAAAACAGGCACTAAGTAACTACTCGTGGACTGCCCGATACCTAACGGATGCAAAAAGGAGCAATGCCAACCATTAAACCTGTGTCCTTCTACATTGCTTGTTTGGGTTTTTTCTTGTTGTTTTGTCCAGTTATCCTTCCTTCTCTTTTGAGAACAGATCCCCCAGTTTGACTCCATCCACATGGTTACTGTGGATGCCATCCTGTTGATTTGACTCTAATAACCTCTCCACCTGGCCACTGTTGGTTAATCCAAGCATAGAGAACCATAGCTCTTGTAAAAGAGTTCAGGATTTGAGTGATTAGGTCAGGTTCATCTGGATAATCCAATATAATCTCATTTCAAGGTCCTTAACCTTAATCGCCTCTGCAAAGTCCCCTGTGCCAGGAAAGAGAACATATTCACAGGTTCTGGAGATAAGTACATAGACATCTTTGAGGACCATCATTCTTCTTACCACACTTAATGTCCTTGAAACAAATGCCCTTGTGTACATCAACTACATCAGGCTGAATTTCTGTAATAAAAAAGAGTCCCCTCCAAAAGCCCTCTTGTGTTTTCTGTCTAGATTAGTGGCTATAAAATTCCTAGGTAGAAACCCAGAGGTTTCTTCAATGTCATATGTTCCTAACGTACACGTCCTGTTATTAACTTAGTCCTAAACAATTTACCCCTAAAATAGACTGACTGAACTTTTTTCCCTTTTTTTTTTTTTTTTTTTTTTTTGCCAGTGTCCTAGTTTAGTTTAAATCTCTTTCTACCTGTATTACAACAGTCTTCAGCCTGGATTCCTTGCCTATAATTTCTTCATGTTCCCAGCCACTCTTCTCACTGTTAATAGTGTTATCTCTCACTACAGATCATATAATTACATAATGCTACAAATTAAAAAAAGAAAAAAGCACTTGATGGTTCTTAAGCCTTTAAATTCAGTCCAAATTTCCATAAAATGATCTAATTTAATCTATGGTATACTCACTTTTGTTCTGCAGCCTTCTTCTCCCATCCCTCCCACATTCTGAATTACCATAAATACTGAATGAATATTTGTAGGAGAAAATGCATGTTTCATCCATCATTCATTTATCCCTACTGTTTGTCAGGTACTATGAAGGTAAAAAGTCAAGAAAGTATCCTCTAGGCAAATTTAATAAAAAGTTATGGTATGAAAAGAATTCAAAAAATAGCAGAAAGATGGTATACCATAGAGGACATAGTCAGGGCATCCTAGGTTGAAGAAGAGTGTGATAATTAGACACATAAAAATTATTTTTATTAAAATGTATTCATTCCTTGGTTCAAATAACTTCAGAATATTTACTATCATTCCACATTTTTAGGATACTGTGATTAAAAAAAAAAAAAAGCTCTTGTCCTCAAAACTTTATATTCTAGTGGAGAATGGAGAAAATAGACAACCAATGAAAAACATGCAATTTCAGATAGAGTTACTGTAATGAAGAAAATAAAGAGGGTAAGGGGTTAGAGAGTCCAGTGTGGGCTGGAAGCTGCTTCAGACTGGGTTATAGGGGTTGTCTCTGAAGTGGATTTAATAACACATAGGAATGATAAAAAAAAAAACAAAACGAAACAAACAAACAACATCCTACAATGTGAAAGCCTACAAGAAGAGAACTCAAAGGTAGACACTAGCTGTGCAAAAGCCTGGTTTGGGAAATAAATTTGGTTGATTTGACAAAGAGGGACTAGTGAATGTAGCTAGAACAAAGAAAGCAAAAAAAAAATGAAGAGAAGAAAGAAAATACAAATTCATGATAGCCCTGTTCACTGTGACAGAGTCTGAATGGTATTCTAAGTGCAAAAGGAAGGAATGTGGAGGTTTTCATCAGGAAACATGCAACCTAATTTGTGTTTTAAAAATCTCACTTGGTCTGCTATGGAGGGAATGGATTTTAGAATGCTGCACAGGCTGTAGTAAGAGTGCAGGCAAGAGGGAATTATTGGTTGTGATAAGGAAGGTGACATGAAACGGGAGGAACAAACACTGGATTTGACCCATGTTGAGCACTGAGTGACCAGTCTTAAGAAATGCAGTATAAAGACAAAATGGAAGAGGTCTAAGGACTGAGCCTCAGGTGGCACCACAGGGTGGCTTAAAACTTGGGCTCTAAGATAACAAATTAGCCAAACAGATTAGTATAATACAGCCAGCCAGGTAA
Organism: Meles meles; assembly: GCF_922984935.1. NCBI lineage: Eukaryota > Metazoa > Chordata > Mammalia > Carnivora > Mustelidae > Meles > Meles meles. The sequence continues at coordinate 101,646,280 of NC_060068.1, forward strand.
GCCGGAGAATCAGGAGAGTGGCTTCCCAGAAGCCAAGGGAAGAAAAAGTTGAAAGAAAAAGAAAAAAACTTACCACGTCAAAAGACTCTGACAGAAATCGGAGGAAAAAGGGATGTTAAAAGTCACTATTCCTACTAGGAGTCATTTTACTATCAGGACAAAAACTCTACTGGAGGAGTGGCAAGAGAAAAGTGATGAACCTAAGGGGCCAGCAGGTACAGCCTACTGTCTCACAGGGTTTTCTGTGAAAGGAAATAGGAACATTAAGTAGTAGGTGAAGGTGAACATAGTTTGTTTCTTTTTGAAGTCGATTTTAAGGTATATGTTTTCTTGTGAGATTTCTGATAGTAAACTTTATTATAATGGGGTTGACCCCACTACAAATGTCAGTAACATTCTGGGTAAGTTTTCTTTCAAAGTCTAGTATTATAGTTAGTAGGCAGCAAACGCTCTAATTAACAAGTGAAGCCTAAATAGGTACCCTGACCCTGCTATTGGTAAGTATGAGTTTAGACTAGTTAGATAAGGTCTCTGAGCTATCATTTCCCTACTTGTATAATGTATATGAAAAATTTTATGAAGAGGAAATGTAATCATGGATATAAACCAGAAACATAGTGCCTGAGACATGGTAATCACTCAGTAATTGAGAGGAATTATCATTACTATTTAGTACATGACTATTAACATCTTCTCTAATCACTAATATGGCCTATTAGGATATAAACAGCACCAAAGATAACAATTTCTGTCTTGACTTCTTCCCCCTCTCCCTATCTCTTGTTTCAAAGCAAACTCTAATGCCCTTTCCCATTTCAAAGTACAACAGGGGATATAGCCAAGGGACTGGAACAGCTGTGTGCCAAGCCCCACATGGAAACCTAGTGAGTTAATGTCATTTTAAACATGGTTTTCTTATGAGTAAATTAGCTTGCAGATTTGCAAGCTTCCTACCACTAATTACTAGATTAGCCAGAGTTGCCCTGCAGGGAAAGCAGCAATGAGGAAGACAAACACAGCATTCTTATGTGAATGCTCATTTGCATAGTTCATACAACTCTAGGCTTGCAGGAAGACAACCCCCTGCCTCTCCCAGTTAAATCTAATATGACACTCGGTTTTACACAAGTATATTAGGCAACAAATTAGCCCAAAGTTGCAATTAATCACAATTCAGAGTCAACCCAAGGGAATAGAGAACCAAACAAAGGAATTTAACATTTAGCTCTCCTCTTGACCCATGCATGTTGACCAAGATAATATCCTAACTCAAGAAATGCTGGATGAAACCGCCCCAAGAAGTATTGCTAACAAAGCTGTGAATGCACACTTTCACATATATAATCACTTGAAATCAGTACCTGACTTCAAATGTCAATTCTCATTAACTAACTTCTTGCATAGAATAAATCTGTTCACCAAGACAATCTTGGATGCAAGAAAGGGAAGGGTGCCCAATTCAAACAGCTTAAGCAAATGCATTGGCACACTTAAGGGAAAAGTTGGAAGATCAAAAAACTTCAGGATCCAAAGGCTCAATGCATGTTATCAACAATTGGTCTTCTGTTTCCCTGTCCGAAGGCTCTGCTTTCCTCTCTGTGCCTCATCTTTACTATTAGCAGTCCAAGAAAAGAAAGTGATTCTTTCTTTCTTAAGAGCTTGAAAGAATCTCCAGAAATGAGTCACATGCCCACCCTAAACCAATCACAGTGACCCATAATGCTGATTGGTCAGAGTGGGTCACATGCCTACATGTGGAAATATCTTCACCTAAACCACACCAACAGAAAACACTGGTGGTTTTGTTTCCCTAGAGAACACTGGAATGCTATTACTACTCTAAGAAGTGTAAGTTGAAGCTAGGAGGGAAAATGTAACAGATGCTCACTGTTACAAATGATTCAACTGCTCATAGTTTCAGTTATATTTGTAAAAATATAAATAATAACTATGATTATAATAGTATCTGCCTCTTGAGATTATGAATGTTTGCATAAATTAAAGGCTAAAGAACTATGTTTTATTACCATTGCTTTCTCGAAGTTATGCAGTCTTGTTGCTATTGGCCATAACAGCTGATCAACACTATCATTCCATTGCTTTTATAAATACAAATACATTATGTGTTATAAGCTAACTGTATTATTCTGGTTAGCAAGTGGTTCTTGAAGCATAAGAACTGAAGTGATTCCCAAACCACACACATCATTATAAGCATTTCTAAAGTTACCCTTGCAGTCACCCAAGTTCAGAGATAAGTATCTCCCCTTAGATTAGTAAAGAGAACTTTGTTAGACTAAGAAAAGTTAAACACAAGGATCCATTACCTGTAAAACCTCTGATGATACATCCCACATAATGGTCAAGTATACATACTTTACTTTTGAGATACCAGCTGCAAACTTCACCTAGATCACCCTGAGAAAAGTTTGCCAATTCCTTACTATTTGAGTGTGCTTAAAACAATTTCATACTTTAAAAAATAATAATTTCATACTTTATTGTGTTCCACAGACAGAAAAAGCAATAGTCCCAAAACTCATCCTTCGTAATAATATACAAATTTTCATTACTGTTAATGTTGAAAAAATATCACAAGAGATTTTCATCCTTACTCTAACAATGGAAACCCAGTAAGCTATAAAATCGTAGTTTGTAAAAAACCCATCAGACAGCTCAGGATGCAAAAAGATCTAAGTGGACTAAGTGCCAAAATGTTTTAAGGTCTTCATAGAGAAGAAACAAGTGGAAACTATTAAAAATATTTTTAAAAATGCTAGAAATTAAAAATTGAGCATTTGAAATAAATTCACTTGGTAGGCTTAGTACCAGACTAGACACATAATGGAAAAGGTGAGAGAAGGTGAGAACTTGAAAGGGGGTGGAAAAAAAAAAGAATGAAAGGAAAAAAGTGAGAAATTGGAGGCTGGTCAAAACCAAATATCCAAATGGAAATACCAAAAGAATGGGAAGGAGGAGTTAAAAATTAGATGTCTATGGGACAGAAGACTGTACATAACAGGAAAGGATCAAGAAGTTTGAATGATTATCCAAATGGAATGGCCAGGAGCTATATAGTATTTACATGCATTATTTGGAATGCTTACGTAAAGAAGACTTAGCTCTTCCCCCCTCATTTATTTATTCAACCATTTATTTTGCTTCTACTTTGTGTTATGCTCTAATATTACTTTATTAATTTTGTTACTTAAATTTTTCCAGCTTTGGCCATTGTGATCTCTTTCAAGTGTGCTCTTGTGTCATTCTGAGAAGCCCTCATCCTTTTGATTTTTGACCATTTTCTTATATTTAACCACTACAGGAAGCTCTTGGCTAATGTTTCATTTTCCTGTCTCTAGCCCTGCAATCAACAATTTCTCCAAGAGACCCAGGTATCTTTCATTAGAGGATGGTATGTAGAAACCAAGATCTGAGCCCTGGCTTTTCTCATTTCTACTGGACTGTTACTGTTTCTAGGCTCCCTTGGTGGACACAGCAAAGACATTTATGTATGGACATTAACCCATATATACATACATATCTATAATTATTCCTCGGTCTCTTCATCTGTATCTATGGCAAGTTAAAGATATGTTGATAATATCTTCTACTCTAATCCAGTACCACATAATTAATTCTAGTCATCCCACCCCCACCCCAATGCCTTGCTTTCTAACTTTGCTATCCAACAATGAAAAGCCTATCTCCTGTCACCACCCATATCCATTTAATTATTTGTATGACCTCCATATACATGGCATGTTTAGAATTGCTAACTTGTATCTCACTGATAAAAAAACCTTTCTAACTAGAGCACACAGTTTATGTTCAGTTCATTCTGTCTAGCTCTGTAATTTCTAGTTAAATATCTCTTTTCAAAAGTTACTTAACTCCTGTTTTCCCATGTCCCTCAGTAAGATTATGTCACACTTCCATAACATAGATACATTCTTTTATCACAGCCAACATTTCATTCCAGGATTTTCGCCAAACTCCTGGCTGATTTTTTGTTTAATTTCCATACATTTGAGTTTACTGTCTGTACTGTAAATTTCAGTGGATTTTGAGAAATTCATATAGTCATATATTCACCACCATAATACCATATAGAATGGATCCATCATCCTAAAAATTGTTTCTCCTCTGTAATCAACCACTCTCCCTCCCTCCAACCCTTGACTATTTCTGATCTGCTTTTTATTCTTTCATTTTCTCTTTTTCAAGAGTATTATGTAAATGGAATTTACATAATTGTGAATTTGGGCTTTTTCATTTAACAAAATGCATTTATGCATTTTGCAGTTTTGTTTTGTAATTCAATATATTGGTCATTCCTTTTATTGCTAAATAGTATTCCATTGTATGGATATATACTCATTCACCAACTGAAAAACACTTTGGTTGCCTCCAGTTTGAGGAAATTATGAAAGAAATTTCTATGAACATACACACGTAGTTTCTGCATGAACCTGAGCTTACAGTTCAAATGGATAAATAATGAGGAATATACTTTTGGGATCATATGGTAGAGTCTGGTTAGCTTTGTAAGAAACTTGCAAAATGTCTTTCTAAGTGGCTGTAGGATTTTACATTCTGACAAGTGAGAAATCAGAGTTCCTACAGCTTTATACATCACCAGCATTTGGTAGTGTCAGTATTTTAAAACTTTCTTGTTCAATATAAGGATCTGCATACAGCAAATATGAATAAATGTAATTCCACGACTGACTTAAGTCAGACTGTACTGACTAGGACAAGCTGCAAAAATGCCAATCTAAATTAGTGCCAGGAAATTTACTTTATAGATGTTTTAAAAAGTAGATTGCATTAAAAGGAAGTAGAATTATTTTTAAACAGAAATGGTAAAACGGTTCCTCTCATGGGAGGACATGTGTCAGTTGGAGAGGTATGCTGGAGCAGTTACCTTAAGAAGGATTCTGAGGCTACACCTGGCCTCAATGAGAAAGCATGCTGAGAACAATTAGCAATGTCTATCGCAAACAGAGGACAAGGCATTGGGGCACAAGAACATTTTGTTTCCAAGGTCTGGGCTAATTCAGTGGCATCTAATTAAGGTCCTCCAAAAGGACCTCCTGTGATAGGTAAAATTATGGCTTCCAAAAATGTCCATGACCTTATCCTCAGAGCTTGTGACTATGTTATGTTGCCTGGTAAGGGAGAGTTCAAGTTGAGGATGGAATTAAGGCTACCAATCAGTTGACCTTAAAATAGGGAGATTATTGTGGATTATCCATATGGAACCCACATAATCACAAGTGTCCTTAAGTGTGGAAGAAGGAAGTAGAAGGGATAGTCTCAGACTGATGCAGTGTTAGAAGGACTTGATTGAACATCACTATTTCAGAGATGGAAGAGGCTGTGAGCTAAGAAACGCAGTAGCCTCTAGGAGCTGGCGAAGTCAAGAAAACAGATTCTCCCCTATGCCACCAGAATGGAATGCATCACTGTCAATACCTTGATTTTAGCTCAGTGAAACACGTACTTCAGAATTCTGACTCAGAGAACGGTAAGTTAATAAATTGGTGTTGTTTTAAGGAACTAACTCTTCAGGGTTTGTTACAGAAGCCATGCAATCCAAGTACAACTCTTTGAATAATGAGAAAACAGAAGTTAAAGGTCAAGGTGTTAACTTTTTAGCATGAAAGCAAAACGTTTAGAGAGTTTACAGTCCTTAAAATTTTTAGGTGGGTTAGACAGTTTTTTGGCTGTCAATTCATTTCCTAAAAATATATGATGTCCTAAAAACATCAATTTCAGACTTAATCCTATCCATTTAACACAATTTGGAGTTGAGTTGGTATAAAAAAATGAGCTTTATCTGACACTACGGAAACAGCCATTCAGAGCAACTCAACTCCTAGAGGCATTCTGCCTGAATGGTCTACAAGCATTCAGGTCAAATGTCACTGGAGCAACACTGGGAAGATGGGAATCATCATCATTGTGGCAATGGCATAACTGTTCCTCGGTTGACAGAAGAAAGTCATGTGTTGGGACTCCATCTCTGCCTTTGTACTCAGCTCCCAGGGTAAGAGCAGAATGCAGTCTGAGTCAGCCAACCCTGCCATTCTTTTGATAATCTCTCTGTTTTACTTACAGCTCTGGGCTGTGCCAACCCAAAACGAATGCTGCTATTATTTTCCAATGGGCCCCCGTGTGCTAGCGGGTTCTACTTGTCTCATATTCGTGACTAATTCTCCATCCTCCCTCACCTCTCATTCCACACCTCCGTGTGTTTCTCCTTCGCATGACATTGGAGGTGATGGGAGATGTGGGACCATGCTGTGAGCACATCCTTCTTTTTTCATAGCTATGAGCTGTACACTTTTTATTAAATTCACAATTGTACCCAGGGGAACAAATGTGGCATAATGGTGGGATGAAGCAAGGGCTGCTTTCTTCACACATAACAGAAAATAAAGTCCACAAACTATGCACACCAGTAAAAGAACGTCTTTATGGTAACGTTAAAAAATGAATAATAGCCTCAAAATTACAATTGGAGGCTAAGCTCAAGGAAAAGTACGTTATTAAATAGATATCGCAAATGGAAAATAATAGGAGTAGATAGGGAAAAGGGGGGTTTTTTCAACCCCTCCAACATGGCTCAGAAAGTTTCTGGGTTTTTCTGTGGGTTGGGGTGTGTGTGTGTTATTTGTTTTTGCCCCCCACAGCGCCAATCAAGAATAACAAGAGCATTACTATAGCCCCAAACCAGGACTCCAGTGGCAGGGGGAAAGCATCAGGGGAGCTGCACTCTCTTCTGGGAGGCAAAAAGGAGTAAGAGCCTCAGGCCAGAGAAGCATCCCACAGAGATTGTTAAAAGCTTACTTCCAGGGGGAAAAAAATGTCCTCTTTTGATCTTATAGTTCATATCCAAAGCGATATCGTCCAAGCTACTGAAACTTTTTGATTTTGCTTTGTTTTGTTTTTGTTTGCCAAAAGTATTCATGGAAAATTTTTACCCTAATTATATGCTTGGGTTCCTCGCTCCTGTTTTAGATCCTTGACCAAGAAATGACTGATGTTATCTCCTACTAACGTCATGAAATTTAAAAGGCTGCCTGAATTCTGAGATGTAGAGCTTAGTACCCAGTGAAATGCTAAATATTGAGAAGCTCTGGGCATATCTTTGTTACATCTTCCAAAAAGCAGAATACCTTTAAGTATGCCCTAAGTTATCACTGGGATATTCTAAAGGGCTTGAAAAGTAATAGTCTTGCTAGAGTGTCATAAAAAGATGATGTAGGAGAGGGCAGAAAGGCTTAACTTACCAAAAAAGTATATCTAGTATTTAACAATATTTAAGTAAAACAGTATCACGTTCTCATTTTTCTCTCATTCTGTCAGTGTAATCAAGCCACATGTGACAAGACATAACTATCGAAGGTAAAAATAAAGACTCAGACTAGAATTACAACACTAAACATCACTGGCAGAATGAACTTTGACAAACGGCTTAAACTCTCCGGGCCCCTGTTTTCTCATCTGTAATATTCAGTGGCAATTAATGAGAATGCCTGGCTCATACCAGGTACTCAGTAACAAGTTACTGAAGGACTGAATGAAAGATGAATGGATAAATCAGTAAGTGAACTCATTTGGAGAATTCCAGATCTTCTTCCCCAAACTGCTCTCCCCCGAGTCCTCCCCATCTCAGTGGGAAGCCACGCTGTTGTCACACTTCCCATCAAATCTGTCAGGAAATATACATCTACCTAGAAACCAACCTTTTTGTACCAACTCCCCTGCTATCCCGACCCCCCAGTCTGAGGCATGTCTGGGATTTCTAATAATCTAAGATTTCCCCACTTCTAACTTTGCCATTCTATATTCCAATCTCAGGTGGGTCTCGTTCAAAATAAAGGCTAGGTTAAATCCTCTTCTGTTTAAAATCCTATTTCGATCAAAATAAAAGCCCAGACTCTTACAAGATCCTACAAACCCTGTGTGATCTGGATGCCTGCTTTTCCAAACCTCATCGCCTTCTGGTGTCCCGCTTCATCACTTGGCTTTTGCCCCAATGGCTTCAGCTGCTTTTAGAACTTCCTGGGCATGCTTCCGCTTCCGAGCCCTTACACTGGCTATCCGTCTGCCTGGAACATTCTTCCCCCGGGTGTTTTGTGGGCAACCCTCTCACCACCGCCCTTCCATCTTTGTTTTTACCTCACCTTTTTTTTTTTTTTTTTAAAGATTTTATTTATTTATTTGACAGAGAGAGAGATCACAAGTAGGCAGAGAGGCAGGCAGAGAGAGAGGAGGAAGCAGGCTCCCCGCGGAGCAGAGAGCCCGATGGCGGGGCTCGATCCCAGGACCCTGAGATCATGACCCGAGCCGAAGGCTTTTAGGGATGCTTGCACTGACTATGCCACTGAATACTGCCACCAACCTCTGCCTCTTATTTCCCATTTCTTACTCTGCTTTACTTTGTTCCCCCCTTTTTAAAAGATTTTATTTATTTATTTATTTATTCATTTATTTATATGAGACAGAAGGAAAGAAACAGCACATGCAGGGGCAGAGGCAAAGGGAGAAGGAGACTCCCCACTGAGCAGGGTATTCAACTAGGGGCTCGATCCCAAAACCCCAAGATCATGACCTGTGCGGAAGGCAGACGTTTAACCAACTGAGCCACCCAGGTGACCCTCTCCCTGCTTTTTAACGTCTTAATCCCGCTAGGCAACATACTACTTTTGCCTATTTATGCTTATTGCTTGTTATCTGTCTCCCCCTGCTAAAATGCAAGATCTCTGAGGGTTTACTGATATACTCTAAGAGCCTGGAAACATAGAATGTATTCAATGAATACTTGGTGAAGACATTATTATTATTATTATTGCTAATACTGTCACATAGTAGTAACACAAAATGGTCCTCTGTACTACCTTTCTATCTTCTTAAAGGACAACAGGGACAAGAGGTTGTTGCCTGGGACACGAGACAATTTTGACACAAGAAGTTCTGTCCCTAGGGGAGAGAGACTTGCAAGCAGTTGTCTTTTGATGCGCATTCCCAAGGTTTTAGAGCACCAATCAACAAATCATGAAGAGTCCAGATAATGAGTCCAAATAACACATCAGCATCAAAGTCATCTCCAGGTAGAGAAAAGAAGAGGAAAACATCAAACTTTTGGCATCAGGGGAAAATTTAAGAAAAACTAGTGAAAGCCTCAGGGTAAAATAAGAACCAGAACAACTAAATTTTTTCCCCCAAGTTAAAAACATTTTAAAGTATTTTTTCTTACCGGCCCTGATACTCTGCATGCTTAATGGGGTGAGACCAGTGTACAAAGATAAGTTAGGGCTCCAAAATTTTACCAGGGTAAGAGTTATCCAAAAGTTTTTTTCTAATGATCCTATCTATGACAAACAGAGTGAGGACCAGCACAGATTCTTGGATCAAATTTCCTGAATTCCCAGCGTGACTTTGGGAAATTAGTTTCCATGGCTTCTTCACCGGTCATACCGGGATAGGGTTCTGCTAAGGATAAAATTGGGTAATGTTCAGAAAGCTCTTAGCACAGCACTTATACATAGTGGTTTTCAGTTCTAGCTTCTGCAATGCTCTCTCACATTTTGCAAAGGCAAGACTTGGAGTCTTAAGCAACACGCTGTTAGTACAGTGCACTCTTTGGTCCCAAGGAGCCTTTCTGCAATGAAAGTGGCAAAGGGAATGTGCTTAGTAATCAGATACTACAGCCTGGGGCAGGCAATATAAACGTAATGAGACACAGTCTCTTCCCAAATTAAATGGGGATCATAATACCCACCTCATAGGAGTTCATAGTGGAGATAATACACAAAGGCAGGGCCTGGCACATAGGAAAAGTTTAATAAGTGGTTATTATTTTTGTTATTACAATCCGTCCACTAAAAGAATATGCCTCTGTGACCGTATTCCCACCTGTTTCTAAATATAGATCCCCCTTCTTCCCTCCTTTCACTCCTTGTGAGTTGTTGCCAGGCCTCTATGCCTTCTGATTCACTGCCAGCACTTCTCCCTGTGTTGGCCAGATCCGCAGTTTCAGCCAGAACTCTGCCTTTCTTCTCGGCTCTTCCATCAATACTAATACTGCTGGCAAACCCCCAACTCTTTCCTTAACTCCAATCTTTGCTTCTCTGTCCACTTAGAGGACTTAACTCCAACTCTTAACTCCAACTGTTCCTAATAAAGGAAATCCCAGAGGTCAAGAAGCAGGAGAAGATCTCAGTCTACTTGACTTTTATGTCCCTATGAAGATCCATCACCAGTGTTCCCAGCAAACATTTGTTTTGTTTGACTGTCCAGCATCCATTTCCCTTTATTTTGCAAATAGAGTAATAGCACATTAGTTTTCCTTCAAGGAATCATCTTCCCTCCACTTCTATCCTTGTGATGTGGGTGGGAATTTCCCTACCACCAGTGCCAAAAGAGGATATGTAATTGCTTTAATATCCACATAAGAAAAGCTTGATGAGATCAAAGCAGATAGAAACAGAGCAGAGAGATGGAGAGCACAAGAGCCAGTCCTAATGACACTGTTGAACCCCTAGATAAAGCCATGCCTGAAGCTGAATCACCCCTCAGCTTCTCATTTATATCAGCCAATATGTTCCTGAAAACCAATATGTGGAACCTCCTCTCAATAGTTATGAGGGGGAAAGAGCATAATGCAGCTATTGAGAGTGAGATAATTATTTCTGAATTACTCGGTGTGGATGGGTTAATGTAAGTTGGAGAGTGGGTGTGGTTAATCCCTTTTACAAAATCTGTAAAAGCTACATACTTGAGTCTAAGACAGAAAACAGAGAGAGGGAAAGCTCTGAAGCTTCAATCTGCTCCGCAATGCGTCTGTTAAGTTATGTAAAAACTCTATGAGATGCAAAATTTAATTGCAGTTAGTTTCTCTTAAATATTGCTTTCATTTTTTTTCAATGATATATAATTGAAATACAATATCCTATTAGTTTCAGGTACACATATTGATGCTTTAATAGTCTTATACATCACCAAATGATCCCCATACAGTAAGTCTAGCTAACATCTCTCACCATCTGGTTATTACAGTATTACTGACTATACACCCCATGCTGTTCATTAGACTCCAGGACTTATTTATTTTATAACTAGAATTTTGTACCTGTTAATCCCCTTCACCTTTCTACACTGCCCCCTCCCCAAGCCCCTCTCCCTCCTGCTAATCAACAGTTTGTTTTCTGTATCTATGAGTCTGCTTCTGTTTTTTTACATTGCACAGATAAGTGAAATCCCACAGTATTTATCATTCTCTGACTTATTTCACTTAGCACAAAATACCCTCTAGGTCCACCCATGTTGTCACACATGATAAGATTCTATTGTTTTCTATGGCTAAATACTTCACATTGTGTGTGTGTGTGTGTGTGTGTGTGTGTGTGTGTACAGACAGTTGCATTTTCTTTCATTTAGCTTTTATGGAAAATTTATAAAACCTACAAAAAAGACAAAGTCGTATGTAATCCTAATTTGTCCATTATCAAATCATGACAAATATTTCCTCACCTATATCATCACCTACCTCCTTTCTCCTTTTTTTTTTTTTTTTTTTAATATTTTATTTGACAGAGAGAAATCACAACTAGGTAGAGAGGCAGGCAGAGAGAGAGGAGGAAGCAGGCTCCCCACGGAGCAGAGAGCCCGATGTGGGGCTCGATCCCAGGACCCTGGGATCATGACCCGAGCTGAAGGCAGAGGCTTTAACCCACTGAGCCACCCAGGCGCCCCTCTCCTTTTTTTTTTAATTATTATTCTGTATTTTCTAATTGAGGTCATATTCACGTAGTGTAAAATTAACCATTTTAAAGTGAATTCAGTGGCATTTAGAACATGCACCATGTTGTGCAGCCACTTACCTCTACCTAAACATTTACAGCACCCCAAGAGTAACTCTGTACATACTGAGCCGTTGTTCCCACTCCCCACTGGATCCTATAACCTTACCAGCTAAATGATTTTCAAATATTCAGTTCCATTTTGTGGGCTGCCTTTTCATTTTTCCTGATAATGATTTTTGTTGAAACAAGTTTTTAATTTTGATAAATCCCAATGTAACTTTTAAAAAATATATTGGCTGTAACAGTTTATGCAATATTCTCCCATTTACAATGATCTGCATCCTGGTATCATGAAATTATTTTGTTGCTTGTGCTTTTCATGACATATATAAGAATCTGTTGTCAAATTCAAGTGCATGAAGATTCATCCCTATGCTTTCTTCTTCTAGTGGACTTACTGTTAGCTCTACACTTAGGTCATTGATCCATTTTGCCCCTAATATTTCTGAACACTTATTAAATAGTAGGAACTGAACACAAATTATCTCTTAATTTTCACAAATTATCTCTTAATTTCTTAATTTTGGAAACTCAAAAATTAATTTAAAATTTAAGAAGAAAAGAAAGAAAGAATCCTCCAAGTACATTTGGGTTAAGTACTTTTATTATCTCCATCTCATAGATAAAGCAACCATACCTCACAGAGTTTAAGAATTTGCCCAAGTATGCGAAAATATTAAGCAGGAGCCAGCAGTTAATAGAGAGCTGTGTAACTCCAGAGCCTGAGTTCTTTGCCACTTTCAAAAACAAACTAACAAGCACAAAACAAAATGAGAATGGGGAACTACTGAAGAGGAAAATGGGTTTTTTGTCCATTGCTCCTCATTCTTCAATGTGTTTTGTGTTTCTTTCACATTTTACATCCTGAGTTAAAGGAAGAATATACATGCATCCTCAAGATCGTCCTTATCCGGAAGTAAATATTAGGCAGGCAATCCAAACCAAGATGTATTCTAACATTCAGGATGATTTGGATCCTGGAACCCTGAAATTCTCACCCTAAATTTCCAGAGTCTCTCACTATAAGGTTAACTCTCTTGTTACACCCTTTAATCATTGTACACCCTTTCCTCCTCTTCTCTGTATATTAGGTGCTGACCTTTATGGATGTGATCACCTGGGAACTTTTGCCCTCTGGACCTCCCTGGAGTTTGACCAATTAGAGGAAATGATAGAAGTATCATTTGTAACTGGGGTATTTCTTCTCCTGTGTTCTCTTTTTCCTGGAGCACTGCGTTGTAACAGTGGGCACATCCCTTCATGACCTCAGCTCCTTTAGGTGGCTTGCCTTCTACACTCCAGTTACCAGAGGGCATGAATAATGTTAGGTCCTCTCCCTGCTTCTTCAGGCCTAGAGATGATAACAGGAATGGGTAGTAAAGAACTCTAACAGCAGTTTGATTTATTCTGCGATGCAGGTAAATCAAAGCCAGTGAGATGCAAAATAACTTAACCATTGTGTCTGACAGTTGTTTCTATGGGAACTGACGCTCTGGATCTCAAACAAAAATGACATGTGAGCTTCTCCTGGAAAGAAATCCATGTGTTGGACTGGGGTCCCTCTGTTATTTGTTTCTCTCCCTTTCTGTCTCTCTCAGCAGCCTGCAGGAAAGAGCACACTGTACCTTCTCCAACAAGAAGCTGCCTTCAGAGAATGAGCTTGAAATATGTCAGCCTTGTATGGAGTTAGAAGAAACTCTAATTAGCACAGCTGTTAACTTTGGGACATTAGATGGTTTAAAATTAATAGAAGTAGAAGGGAATATGATAAATCCCTCTAAACTCTAGGAGTAAGGAAAACCTTCATAACTATGAATCAAAAATCTAGGCGCCATAAAGGAAAAAATAATTAACTATAAAAATATTTTTAAACTTTTGCTTAGAAAATAAAACACTACAAGTAAGGGGGAAAAATATGACAAACTGGGGAGGGGAAACTGAAATTTATAGTATAGATAAGCAAGTCATCTCTTTAATATATCAAAAGCTCTTAGCTAAAAATCAAGAATACAATCTGACAGAAAAAAAAAAAAGTGGCCAAGAAACACAGAGACTTTTCATAGAAAAAAGATATTCTATCATATCCCTTACAATAGAAATGCAAACTAAAATCCACTAAAATGCCATTTTTTTTAAACTAAAGAAATGGGCAGAAATCTGTAATCATAATAATATGCCATATTGGCAAGGCTCTGGGAAATGTGATGGTTCATCTGTAAAATCAGCCCCAATTGTTACTTTTCCTATAGCCACACCTATTTGCAATATGATTTTGCAACCTTCAGATCAAGATGTGGAGTCCATCTCCCTGATGTGTGTGCTCTTGTGACTGGGCTTGACAGACTGAATTCAAGACAAGTAACGGCATGTGAAATCTGGCCTCAAAAGCCTTGCATGATTCCATGTGTTCTCCTTGAACTGTACCCAGCCACCATGTGAACTAAACATGTGTGGGTTACCTTTCTGGATGATGAGAGACACTTGAATTGGTCACCTCCCTTGAACCTCAACAACAGCCAACCAATCTCAAAAGATGAACTGCAGGTGACCAAAGATCCATGACAGAACCCAGCTGACAAAAGGACTATTCAGTTGCACCTAGCCTACATTACCTACTTGCAAAATTATCAGCTAAATCAATTAAGTGGTGGTTGTCAAGCAAATAGGCTTTGTAGTAGCATTTTGTGCAGCATAAACTGAAGCAAGGAGTAAACACTCTCAGACACAGCTGGTATGAGTATGATGCTTCCCCATGAAGGGAAATCTGGCAATAGCTAACAAAAACAAAACGAAAAAAAAACAAAAAACCCATCTACCCTTTGACCAGGGTATACCTGCAGAAGTAGGAAATGAATCATGTGTCAGGTTATTTTTATGACATTATTTTTAAGAACAAATGATTGAAAGTAACACAAATGTTCATTAAAAGGGAACTGGTTGAGTAAACGATGGTAGAAGCACATATCAGACAGTTATACAGTTTTTGTTGTTGTTTTTTTTAAAGATTTTTATTTATTTATTTGAGAGAGAGAGCGAGAGAGAGCATGAGAGGGGAGAAGGTCAGGGGAAGAAGCAACTCCCCATGGAGCTGGGAGCCTGATTCAGGACTTGATCCTGGGACTCCGGGATCATGACCTGAGCCAAAGGCAGTCGCCCAACCAACTGAGCCCCTCATGCACCCTGAAAGTTTATACAGTTTTAAGAGGATGGTGCTGACATGAAGTGAATTCCAAGATACACAGATAACCTTTTTTATCTTACATTTTTCACTTAATTACTAAGCTGAACTTGGCATAAGAATGGAAAGGAAACATGTATCGATATATTCTATTAAGGGGAAAAAGAAACTGAAAAGATTAATCAAAAACTAATAAAACTGGTTATCTATAGGAGGTGGTAAAATTGGTCTAATGGGAACAGAGAAGAAAATGAGAATTGCCTAAGAGTACCATTTAATACAGTTTTTAACCTTAAACCATGTATTTTATTTATTTAAAAAATGTTGAAAAAATATCGTAATGAGAGGAAGAGAGAAGCAATCATTTTGGATGTCTTTAGAATACAGTTATTGAACTGAACACACAGACTGAGATCGACACTAAAAACCAAGAGAACTGCAAAAAGATAAAACCACTCAGTACTTTTAGCTGTAACTAAAAAGTGTTTTAGAGACACAGTAGGAATATGTAAATATATGTTTATGTAATTATAAATCATGGATTTTCAAAACAAGAGAAAAGGTGACAGAGGCACAAGTGTAAAATCCAAGTAGTTGACTGAAAACTTAAAACTAATATATGTATATATATATTTTTTTTTTAAGATTTTATTTATTTATTTGTCAGAGAGAGGGAGAGCGCGCACAAGCAGGGGGAGCAGCAGACAGAGGGAGAAGCAGGCCCCCCTGCCAAGCAAGGAGCCCGATGTGGGACTCGATCCCAGGACCCTGGGATCATGACCTGAGTCGAAGGCAGCCGCCCAACCGACTGAGCCACCCAGGTGCCCCAAATCTAATATATTTTTAAAGACACATAAACATATATGCATATGTAAATGTATATAGATATATTAATATTTTAGTTTTGTCCATTAAAAGAGCCTAAAAGCAATGCCATTCCAATACCAGGTTTTGGTCTCTATGCACCATCCCTATTCATAGAAATTGAGCTCCTTGGAGAAATAGTTGATTTCAGGTAGGAATAGAGTAAAAGGTCTTAGATGTAAGAGGGACATCTTTTGCCTGAAAGCAGTAATATTTTCAGAGACTAATTGGGTTGAACTAAAAGCATAGCGTTGATAAAAGGAAGGAGATAATTCAAATAAAACAAGTGAGTATTAAGAAAAAAACACTAATTTATTAGAACATATTAATACATTAAAATCCTTTATATTCTATATTTATACTTAAAAAGAACCAAAATTGAAACAAACAAAAATCCTCATTTGTTACCAACCACAACTAAAAAGTTATGTTTAAATGAAAATCATTGTTTATCTTGTCTTTATAATAAATACTAGAATTTAGGGTAACAAAACAGCCCCTAGTTTTTGGAGGAAGAAATCATCACAGATGAACTGTAGTTGATAAGTGTGGAAAGTGTTAAAAAAAAAAAAGTCAATGCCTAATAAAATAATCAATTCCAGAAAAGAATATTGAGGAATGTTTAACCAATTAAGTAAGAAGTTATTGGAAAATTACACATTCACAAAATATAAAATATCAATCCATCATCCTTCTGGTATCAAAGTAGGAAATTTGAGTTTATAATGGAAGGAACTAGCTTTACCACCTGTACCCATGGCTCAATCTTATAAGTACTAGTAGAGGGAAAACCATGTGTTATATGCCTCCTCATGTGATGCATTATGAAATTAAAAGAATTGCCTACAAACATTTTTTTTTAAGATTTTATTTATTTATTTGACAAAGAGAGATCACAAGTAGATAGAGAGGCAGGCAGAGAGAGAGAGGGAGGGAAGCAGGCTCCCTGCCGAGCAGAGAGCCCGATGCGGGACTCAATCCCAGGACCCCGAGATCATGACCTGAGCCGAAGGCAGTGGCTTAACCCACTGAGCCACCCAGGCGCCCGCCTACAAACATTTCTAACAAAAAGGTTTTACTTAAATTTAGTACAACATCTAGATCTAACTTCTCTTTACAGTAAAAGCAAAAACAAGATGAGAAAAGAAGGAAATAAACAAGTACAGAAAGTGGGACGTTTCTAAAAGTAATAGGACTAATCTTTTCAAGAAGTCTATTTTGGGGGGCGCCTGGGTGGCTCAGTGGGTTAAGCCGCTGCCTTCAGCTCAGGTCATGATCTCAGGGTCTTGGGATCGAGCCCCGCATCGGGCTCTCTGCTCAGCAGGAAGCCTGCTTCCTCCTCTCTCTCTCTGCCTGCCTCTCTGCCTACTTGTGATCTCTCTCTCTGTGTCAAATAAATAAATAAAATCTTTAAAAAAAAAAAGAGGTCTATTTTGGGGAGTGGGGGACGGAAAAGGCGGGAGGGAATGTGCTAAACTGAAATTTTAAGAGACATATCAATCAAATGCAGTGTGTCATCACTGACTGCATACTAGTGGAATAATCAAGGTGAAGAAGTCATTTCTGAAATAATTATGAAAATATGAGTTTGTTAAATAGAAATGTATTCAGGCTATATAAAGGAAAATGTCTTATCTTTAGACATGCACAGTGATTAATTTAGGAAGGGGATGTTATGAATTCTTTATTTTAAAATACTTCAGTAGAGATATATATATGTATAAATATATAAATATAATTAATATATCAACTATGTATAATATAATAATATAAATATATATATAATACATGTACACCCAAATCCATATACATAAGTGGAAAATTATTAAACCTAGGAAGTGAATATATGGGTGACAATTTTGTACTAAAATTTCAATTTAGCACATTCCTTCCCACCTTTTCCATCTCCCACTCCCATAAATGGAAAATTATTAAAACTAGGAAGTGAATATATGGGCGATAATTGTGTACTTCCATCTACGCTATATTCAAAAAGTACTGATTACAGGTTGATGTAGAAGATAGGGACAGAGCAGAGGACTCTAGGCTCATCTTTTCCCATGAATACAAATAGATAACTATCAAATCATCCTAATATCCTAGCAAATGACCTGAAAACTGGCAGGACAAGCTCCACAGCTAAAGGTAGAGAGGAAGCCACATCAAAGAAGGTAGAAAGTATAGAGACCCAGTTTGGCAGAGAAACAGATAGTGGCTGCCACACTTCGGAGAGAGCAGCAGTTGTGGAGAAAGGTGAAAGAGATTAGCACATAGGGAAGTACACAGAGAAGATGAAGACTATAGCCATTGGCTTAGAAAGAGAGAGGGGCCAATTTCTTTGAGCTCTTCAAACTAGCAGGGCTTAAAGACTGGAGTTTTAAAAGTAAGTATTTATGCACCCAACATGGAAGCACCCAAATACATCAAAGACTTAACAAACATAAAAGAACTAATAGATAATAGTACAATAATTTTAAGGTACAGTAATTTTAATTTAATAATAATTTAATACCACACTTACATCAATGGACATATCACTTAAGCAGAAAATCAACAAGGAAACAGTGGCTTGAGATGACACACTGGACCAGATGGATTTAACAAATATATTCAGAACATTCTATCCTCAAACAGCAGAAAGCACATTCTTTTCAAGTGTACAGATCACATATTAGGCTGCAAAAGAAGCCTCAAAAAATTTAAAGAAGACTGAAATCATACCATGCATCTTTTCTGACTACAATGTTTCAAAACTAGAAGTCAACCACAAGAAAAAATCTGGAAAGACCACAAATACGTGGAGGTTAAATAACATGCTACTAATAATTAAGAGGTCAACCAGAAAATAAAAGAACTAAAAAAAAAAAAAAAGAAGAAAAGAAAAGAAACAAATGAAAAAGAAAACTGCAGTTCAAAATCTCTGGGATGCAGCACAAGCAGTTTAATGAGGGAAATTTATAGAAGCTCAAGCTTAAGTCAAGAGGCAATCTGAAATAACCTAATCTAATATGTAAAGAAGCTAGAAAAAAGAACACCAGACAAAACCCAGAACCAGCAGAAGGAAGGAAATAATAAAAATTAGAGCAGAAATAGATGAAATAAATCTAAAATAACAACAACAAAAAAAACCCCAAACAAACCAATAGAACAGGTCAATGAAACCAGGAGCTGGTTCTTTGAAAAGATTGGGGGAAAAAAACCCTGATAAACCTTTAGCAAGACTCATTAAAAAAGGGGGGGGGGGCTCTAAATAAAATTACTAATGAAAGAGGCTAAATAACTACCAATACCCACAGAAATGCAAACAATTGTAAGAGAATATTATGAAAAACAAATGGCCAACAAACTGGACAACCTAGAAGAAATGGATAAATTCCTAGAAACAGATAAACTGCCAAAACTGAAACGGGACGATAAAGAAAATTTGAACAGACTGATAATCTGCAGAGAAATTGAATTAGTAATCAAGAAAGTCTCAACAAACCAAAGTCCAGGACCAGATGGCTCCACAGGAATATTCTACCCAACATATCAAGAAGAGTTAATACCTATTCTTATCAAACTATTCCAAAAAACAGAAAAAGGAAGAAAAACTCCAAAATTCATTCTAGGAGGCCAGCATTACCCTGATACTCTCATTACCAAAACCAGATAAAGACACTGCTGAAAAAGAGAACTACAAGCCAATATCCCTGATGAACATAGATGCAAAAGTCCCCAACAAAATACTATCAGACCAAATTCAACAATACATTAGGGGAAAAAAAAAATCATTCACCACAATTATGTGGGTTTTATTCCTGACTTGCAAGACTGGTTCAGTATCTGCAAATCAATCAAGGATGTAATAAGATGTAAGATAAAAAAAAAAAAAAAAACAACACATGGGCTACCTGGGTGGCTCAGTGGATTAAGCCTCTGTCTTTGGCTCAGGTCATGATCTCGGGGTCCTGAGATTGGGCCCCGCATTAGGCTCTCTACTCAGTGGGGAGCCTGATCCCCCTCCCCTTCTGCCTGCCTCTCTGCCTACTTGTGATCTCTCTGTCTAATAAATAAACAAAATCTTTAAAAAAAAAAACTTAAACACACATGATCCTTTCAGCAGAGAAAAAGTATTTGACAAAGCTCAAGATGCGTTCATGATAAAAACCCTCAACCAAGTAGGTTTAGAGGGAACATACCTCAAGAAAATAAACATACAAGACTATCTAAGGAAAAACCAATGACTAACATCACCTTTAATGGGGCAGAACGGAGAGCTTTTCCTCTAAGGTCAGGAACAAGACAAGGATGTCCGGTCTCACCACTTTAATTCAACATAGTACTGGAAGTCTTTTTTTTTTTTTTTTAAAGATTTTATTTATTTATTTGACGGAGAGAGAGATCACAGGCAGGCAGAGAGGCAGGCAGAGAGAGAGGAGGAAGCAGGATCCCTCGATCCCAGGACCCTGAGATCATGACCTGAGCCGAAGGCAGCAGCTTAATCCACTGAGCCACCCAGGCGCCCCAGTACTGGAAGTCTTAACCACAGCCACCACAGGACAAAAAGAAACAGAAGGTATCAAAACCAAGGAGAAGTACAACTTTCATTACTTGGGGATGACATGATATTACATATAGAAAACCCAAAAAAATTCCACTAAAAAACTGCTAAATCTGATAAAGGAATTCAGTAAAGTTGCAGGATAAAAACCAATGTACAGAATCTGTTGCTTTTCTATACCCCAATAATGGGCAGAAAGAGAAATTAAGAAAACAATCCCATTTACAATTGCACCAAAAATAGTAAGACACCTAGGTTAACCTAACCAAAAAGATGAAAGATCTGTACTCTGAAAACTATAAAACACTGGTGAAAGAAAGAGAAGATTATAGAAAGACATTTCAGGCTCATGGATTGGACGAACAAATATTGATAAAATGTCTATACTACCCAAAGCCATCTACAGAGTTAATGCAATCTCTATCAAAATACCAACGGCATTCTTCACAGAGCTAGAATAAACAATCCAAAAATTTGTATGGAACCACAAATAACCCAAATACCAAAGTAACTTGAAAAAGAAGAGCAAAGCAGGAGGCATTACAATTCCAGACTTCAAGTTATATTACAAAGCTGTAGTAATCAAAACACTATGTTACTGACACAAAAACAGACACATAGATCAAGAGAAAAGAATAAAAAACCCAGAAATGAACCCACAACTATAAGGTCAGCTAATCTTTGACAAATCGGTAAAGAATATCCTGTGGACAAAAGACAGTCTCTTCAAACAAATGGTGATGGGCAAACTGGACAGCAACATGCAGAAGAATGAAATGGGACAGCTTTCTTACAATCGTAGACAAAAATAAACTCAAAATGGACTGAAGACCTAAGTGTGAGATCAGAAACCATAAAAATCCAAGGGAATCACATGCTATAATTTGTCTGACATTAACCATAGCAACTTCTTTCCAGGTACA
Organism: Meles meles; assembly: GCF_922984935.1. Classification (NCBI taxonomy): domain Eukaryota; kingdom Metazoa; phylum Chordata; class Mammalia; order Carnivora; family Mustelidae; genus Meles; species Meles meles. Next base: position 101,667,661 of record NC_060068.1, read on the forward strand.
TCTTCTTAGGCAAGTGAAGCAAAAAGAAAAATTGGTGGGACTACGTCAAAATTAAAAGCCCCTGCACAGCAAAGGAAACCATGTATAAAACTAAAAGGCTATGTATGGAACGGCAGAAGATATTTGCAAATGATACATCTGATAAAAGATTGGTATCCAAAATACATGAAGAACTTATATAAGTTAACAGCCAGAAAATAATCCAATTAAAAATGGGCAGAAGGGCCCCCAGGTGGCTCAGTCTTTTAAGTGTCTGCCTTCAACTCAGATCATGACCTCAGGGTCCTGGGATTGAGCCTACATTGGGCTCCCTGCTCAGTGGAGTACCTGCTTCTCCCTCTCCCACTCCCCTTGCTTGTGTTCCCTCTCTCACTGCCTCTCTGTCAAATAAACAAACAAAATCTAAAAAAAAAAAAAAAAAACCTTTTGCAGTTAAAAGGAAAATGTTATGTAAATACAACATAAAAAATTGATAGAGTTAAATATTTTCAAAAATATATTTAACAAATGATTTGCAAATCAGATACCTGCTAAACCACTTGCATTTCAACTAAATAAAAACACATTAAAAACTCGAAAAAATAAATAAGTAAATAAATAAATAATAAAAATGGGCAGAAGACATGAACACACATTTATCCAAAGATGACATACAGGTGGCCAACAGACACATGTAAAGATGCTCATAATTTACCATCAGGAAAATGCAAATCAAAGTCACAATGAGATATCACCTCACACCAGAATGGCTAAAATGAACAACGCCAAGTGTTGATGATGATGGGGAGAAAACGGAACCCTCGTGCACTGTTGTTGGGAATCCCACGTGGTGCAGACTGTGAAAAACTGTATCACATTTCCTCGAAAAGTTAAAAGTACAACTACCCTGATACCCAGCAACTGCACTACTGAGTATTTACCCAAAGAATGCAAAAATACTAATTCAAAGGGTTACATGCAACCTTATGTTTATAAAAGTATTATTTAAAACAGCCAAATTATAGATGGAACCCAAATGTCCATCAATTGATGGAATAAAGAGTGTACACACACACACACACACACACACACACACACAAAACACACACACACAGGAGTATTACTCAGCCATAAGAAAGAATGAAATCTTGCCATTTGCAGTGACATGGATGGAGCTATATAGTGTAACACTAATGGAAATATGTCAGTCAGAGAAAGACAAATACCATATGATTTCACTCATATGTGAAATTCAAGCAACAAACAAGCAAAGGAGGAAAAAGAGGAGAGATCAAGAAACAGACTCATGGGGGCGCCTGGGCGGCTCAGTGGGTTAAAGCCTCTGCCTTCAGCTCAGGCCATGATCTCAGGGTCCTGGCATCGAGCCCCACATCAGGCTCTCTGCTCAGCAGGGAGCCTGCTTCTTTCTCTCTCTCTCTGCCTGCGTCTCTGCCTACTTGTGATCTCTGTCTGTCAAATAAGTAAATAAATAAAATCTTAAAAAAAAAGAAAGAAAGAAAGAAACAGACTCATAACTACTGATAGTAAACTGATGGCTACCCATGGAGGGGGGTGGGGGCATGAGTGACATAGGTGATGGGGATTAAGGAATATACTTTTTGTTTCTAGCATTGGGTGATGTATGGAATTGTCGAATTACTCTATTGTTTACTGAAACTAATAGAACACTGTGAGTTAACTGGAGTTAACAACTTAAAATTTATTGATTATAAATATTTGTGTCTGAGTGGGGAGCTGGGGGTGGGGAGTAAGAGCGTTGTCACGCAGCATGAATTCTACCACGCTTTGTGCTAGTTGTAGAGGTCCACTTGCAAGGAGGTCATATAATATAGTAATATGGAGTAGGTCTTAGCTTAACCCTACTTTATGGCCTTGGATGAGGAATTTACATTTCCATTATAGTGTCTCAATTTGCAACCCTTTTTATATGATTCATTAGGAATAAATGAGACAATACCATGTGTTTTGCATATGGCAAAACGTCCATTAATTTGAACTGCCATCCTCATCGTCATTATCGCGCCAACCACATCCTCTTCCACTAGCTGTGCTATCTCACCCATCAAAGAGATAAATTAATCTTGCTGCCATGGGCAAAGGTGGATGAATCTTCCAAATAGTTAAATTTAGCTCTAATTTTCCAGGCCAGTGTTTCTCAGGGTTTATATTCTACATGTATCTAATTTTAGGAGATATCAGGAGATGCATCACAAAAACAATTCTGAGACAAACATCACAAACAAAAAATATGTTTAAAGGAGTTTTGAGAAAGACTAGCTAGCTCATATATAAGAGACTAAGAAATCTGCAAAAAAGGCACCTGTACATTTGTGCTTATTTCCATTTAACTCTGTTTCCAAACTTAGAAAGCATGGAAGTCTTTCTGCATTGCTTCCTCATTAAAATCATGGAGGAAAATGCTCCATGAACACCAATTTGGAAAATGGGTCAACATGAGGAATGTAGAATTAGCCGTGACTGACGGTTTGATTTTCAGGGTAATCGTTACCTAGGCTACCTCCAGTATCTTAAGTTCGTACCATCCATGAAGCTGTTTTCCAAGACCAACTATGAGCATGAATTCATTCAAGCATCTATATTGTGCTCTCATTTTTATTATTTTGTTGTAGTGAAAACACTTGACCCATAATCTTAAATTTTTCAGCGCTCAATACTATATTGTTAACTACGGCACAGTGTTGCAAACAGACCTCTAAAACTTATTCACCTCGCTTAACTGAAACTGATACCCATTAAAAAGTTAACTTCCCATTTCCTCATTCTCTAGCAACCTCCATTCTACTTTATAATTCTATGAGTCTGACTTGTTTAGATACCTCATGTAAATGGAATCATATACTACTTGAGTTACTGTAACTGGTTTATTTCACTTAGAGAATGTCTTCCAGGTTCATCTATGTTGTTGTAAATGGCAGGATTTCCTTTTTTGTGGGTGAATAATAGTCCACTGTATGCAGGTAACACACTTTATCCCTTCATCATAAGCTCTTGTGGTTTTTTTTTTGGTTTTTTTTTGTTTGTTTTTTAAAGATTTTATTTATTTACTTGACAGAGAGAGATCACAAGCAGACAAAGAGGCAGGCAGAGAGAGAGAGAGGGAAGCAGGCTCGCTGCTGAGAAGAGAGCCCAATGCGGGACTCGATCCCAGGACCCTGAGATCATGACCCGAGCCGAAGGCAGCGGCCTAACCCACTGAGCCACCCAGGTGCCCCATGAGCTCTTGTTTTAAGTCAATATCCAAAATAGCTCTGTTTCCTTTATCAATATGCTGCTTTTAGACATTCATGTATTTATTCATTTACCACACAGTATCTGAATATCCATCATGAGCAAGACACTATACTAATGGTTCTGACAGAAGTAAAAAGAATATATTACTTATTTCTTGCCCTGAGGAAGTTTGTAATCTAGTTATTTTCACCCAATTGATACTCTATAATGTTACTTTTATTTCAAATATCATTTTTTTCTCTCTCGAAGTGCATGAATGAACCGGTTTAACAGTTAGTTCAAAATGCACATCAAGAGAAAAAAAGAAAATCTAAACTCATTCCAAGCCCAGAAATACTTTAATATGTAAGTATAATCAAGAGTTGATTATCCTGGCAGAATATTCTATTTTACTTTTGTTTTCTTTCTTTTTTTAAATGAGCAAGGTAGTTTGTTTTTGTTTGTGTAAATAGGTCTGGGAATTTTTCCCAAAAATTTATGAGTATTTTCACAACATGTAACACATATTCTAAATGTCCTATTGAGTACAACAAATGGAAAAAACAACTTCTAGCTGAATTCCAAGATCAAAATTAGATCCTTGAACACATCTGCTTTCAACCAACAAGCCATACCACCTCATGGTGGCGGGGTGGGGAAGAGATGGAAAAAGGGTCCTTTTTAAGTCTTTCCTAACATTAAACACCATTCTTCCAGTGACATAAGGCATAGGTTATGGGGAACACCGGAAACACTAAGTCTGGGATTCAATTAGGTGAACCTTATCTGTCACTTCAGAAAAGCCCCTTGCTCTACTTCTTAGTGTAGTCAGAAAATTATTAAAATCCAAAATTATATGGATAAAATTTGCAGTTCAACTGTATTTTCTATGGAGACATTTATTAACAGTAGTCTAAGTCTGCCATTGGTCTCACAATGATAATGATGATAGGGTAATAGAGTTATTCTGCATTCAGTCTTATTCTAGTGGTGTTGAGTTCCACCTACAATGGCTACTCAAAGTATTCTCTCCGAGGGAAGCGTTTCACTGGAGACAGAAAATTCTTGATTATTAATTGAAATTTTAAAAAATTAAAAATAAATAAATAAATATATATATATAAATGCTTCATCCTCAGAGTTCCAAGATGATGGTAAAAGCTGGTTGTAAAGTAGAATTATAATTGGTTTTAAGGCAGATAGCCTCTCAACAGCCAAATTTTTCTTGCAACTTTGGAATATAGAAACATATCATCAACTTAATTTTCATCAAAATGTTTGAATAATATGCATCTAACCTGCATGAATTTGTATCACTATTACCACCTTTAGAAAATAAGTTTTGAAATAAATTGGAACTTTTCCATTTTCCAATTAAGAGAGTAAGTGTTAGATTTGGGATGAGGAAATGGGAAAGAGCTCTTTACAAAGCAAAAAAATACATTGAGTTTTCAGTGTCTAGGAATCCTCATTTTTGTGTCATAATTATCGCACAGTGTAAAAACCAGAGTGAAACACACATACTCCGGTGACTACAGCTTTGCATGCAACCTGAATTATAAATGCTCTGAGTCTTCATCAGAAGAAAGAGTACAGAACAGAAAAATATACAGACACCAGCCTTCTACTGCAAGCCACATAGGAGGCTGAGTTTTACTCCTGTCCCATTTAAAGAATACTTTTGTACATTCTTTACATATGAAATTATAGTAGTAAGTAACATGGTATTTTCTTTTCTCCCTTGTAGGGTCTTAGCAATAAAATACACACAGTTAAAATGTTGGTAATACTGGGGCACCTGGTTGGCTCAGTCATTAAGCTCTCTGCTCAGTCATTAAGCTCTCTGCCTTTGGCTCAGATCATGATCCTGGGGTCCTGGGATCAAGCCCCACATCAGGCTCTCTGCTCAGTGGGAAACCTGCTTCTCCCTCTTCCACTCCCCCTGCTTGTGTTCCCTCTCTCACTGTCTCTCTCTCTCTCGCTGTCAAATAAAATCTTTAAAAAACAATGTTGGTAATACTTACGACTCCTTTTGAAGTTGGTTGAATTTCCTGGATAGATTTTGATGGACTAGTAAGATATTTTAGGATGTGTGTTGGAGAGAAGGTGAAGTCCAATGTAATGCAATTAAAAAAATGAATTTATAGTAAAAATTTTTGAAGATTTGTTATACTCTAAATATATTTAGAGTAAATTTAATAATCATCCTATTCTGTGAAAAATACATGTAAGGAAAGATTATTAGCTGTTTTCTAGCTCCTGTGAAGCAGGCACAGATTGAGATGTCTGAATGTCTGACACCATTTCCAGTCCTGGGCTACCACCCCGTTCCCCTCCGCTACTTCTGGTAATACATTCAAACCCCTGGTTACAGGTATCTCCAAATGATGGGATCATAGTACATTCTTTCTTCCCTCAACACGCTTACTGCTCCAACTATCTAAACCAAGTCCATCAGACTTTTTTGCCCAGATTTTTCAAAATCAAGCTAGAATTGGGGAAATTGTCCCTAAACAGATGGAAACATGAAGCCAAGGCCCCAGCTATTAGAGAACATACACTCTGAGTAGACGAGATTAAAAAGCTAATACGCAGGGATCAGCAAAGAGAGAGAGGGAATCATGTTGACTGAGTCCTACTGATACTTGATGTCAGTGCACTAAACAAACCTACAACAACCTCGCTCATGTTCAATTTCTGTCACTTGTAACCAGTATCGTCCTCCTCTCTCATACACTCTACATTGTAGAATGGTTGTTAATACTGGCGAAATCAAGTATAAATTTTAAGCAATTACAGAAATTTCTTATAAAAACCTGGGACATGATTCATTATCGGTAGTAATTAAATTCACAGGGAAATCACATTAAGTGAGCACTCACTGTCATAGCTATTTTAAAAAATTTAAACCTTAACTCCTACTCTTACATACACTTCGGTTTTTTGGTTATGTTTGTAATTATACTTATTATTTCAATCCTCCATACAGTCTAAGTCTTTTGGCACAGTCTTTCGCTCACTCTGATCTATAAACTTAAGTCATCAGACAATTAATAACGTAAGAAATTGTAGTACACTATTAGTAGCAACTAGTGTCATAAGGACTAACCATGAGCCAGGAATTTGCCAAGTTCATTTCATGCCCTGTTGTGGTTGTCTCAAACTGTTGTAAACAATTATTAAATTAAGGCACAAAAAGTTAAGTAATACAGTCAAAATTATGCAGCAAGTAAATGTGAAAGAGCTGGGATTAAAACTCAGACAATTTCACTCCAGACCTGAATAGGACATATTCAAACATAAAGAAGTATTTGTAAGATAAGTTCTGAAGTTGCAAAGTAGTACCACACACACACACACACACACACACACACACACACACACGGTAGGGAGAAGAGTAAAGGCAGTTCACTATCATCATTCCCTAGCTCACTCCCATTCCCAAAGGGATTTTCAAAGTGATATTGTGGCAGCTATTTATAATCTCACCCCCTCTCATAGTTTCTTAGTTTTTATAGTATTGCTAGTGCACAGCACATTATATTTAAATGAATGAGAGAGTAGAGTCATTAAATGAATGAAAAAATCCAGGGAAAAATGAGAGCAGAAAACAAAGAGAATATGCAGAAAGGGTAGAGTATCAGTGAAGGGCAATAAAACAATCAAATCCCCCCAAAAGACCTCAGATTCAGATTGCACTCCATCTTTCCACCAACGCCCAGACCACTACGGGGGCACTTTCTCTCCTCTTTGGGATATTGAAGAGCCTCAAGTATATCATATTCCTAACTTCCCTACTTTGTCCCCAGCACTACTTTAGCAAGGACTATGTAGATGCAGGGCACCTATTTTAGATACTGCTTTCTAGCTTCTCCCCTACAAGCTTCCAGAGACCAGCTTGTTTCCTGCACATTTAATGAAGCCCACAGGCAAATGGAAAAGCAACATAGAAAGGAGGTCCAGCCAAGATCTGTTTTTGTTGCCCCCACTTTAGCTGTGTAGTTTAACTGTGAGAGCTAAGAGATAAGGAAAAACCTAAGGTACAGAGTCCTTCTCTATTTCCCCTTCTTAGCTTCTTTGCCAATAGGACATGGGTGTTACATGAAGGATCTATTCATTGCTAGACTTATCTTCTTTACTTGTCATTACTGAGATCAGGGAAGTAATACTTGGAGATGGAAGGGAGGTGGGTAGGGAAAGAGAAACTTCACCTAGTTCATCACTAATTTCTCAAGTACTGTCTTATTCTGAATTCCACGAGGGAAGACAGTTCAATTATGTGTAAACTGAATTAACCATTGACTCTCCTGCTTTCTGTCAACTAATTACTAGTGATTTTAATCTTCTAGGTCAGAACTCCCATTGGTCTCGTATGCTCTCAAACTAGTGTGTAGAAGTATTTTGTTTCCCTGATATTGTCTTTCAAAATATTGAACCTTCATTTTCTTTTTTTTTCTTTTTTTTTTATATTTTATTTATTTGACAGAGAGAAATCACAACTAGGCAGAGAGGCAGGCAGAGAGAGAGGAGGAAGCAGGCACCCCACGGAGCAGAGAGCCCGATGTGGGGCTCGATCCCAGGACCCTGGGATCATGACCTGAGCTGAAGGCAGAGGCCTTAACCCACTGAGCCACCCAGGCGCCCCCTGAACCTTCATTTTCAAATTGAGAGGTTTTTCCCACTAAGATCAGTTACAAGGCCAAGATGTACCTTTTCTCACACTGCCCATTTAAATATTGCACTTTCAGTTCTAGCTAACGCAGTAAGATAAAAAATGGTTATTAAAAGCCATACAGACTGCAAAGAAAGGAATAAAACTGACTTGTTTGCTGGTGACAGAATTGTGTATTTAGAGAATCTCAAAGACTTAACAACAACAAAAAAACCCTCCCTGAATTATTACGTGATTAGAGCAGAGTTTGAGAAAGCATGATTATATACAAATTAATCACCTTCCAATATACCAGCAATGAACTATTGAATTTAAAATTACAAACACAGTACCATTTACATTAGCTTCCAACAAAATGAAATGCTTAGGTATAAATGTAACAAAATATGTAGAAGATCTATATGAGGAAACCATAAAACTGAAGAACAAAATTAATGAAGAAATAAATAAATGGAGAGAAATTCCATGTTCATGGATAGGAAGACTCAATATTGCCACGATGTCAGTTCCTCCCAATTTGATCTGTGACTTTGACCAAATACCAGTCAAAACTTTGCCAAGTTATTTTGTGGGTACTGACAAATGGATTCCGAAGTTTAAATGAAAAACAGAAGACTAAACAGCCAATAAACATTCAAAGAGGAAAAATCAAGTTGGACAATGGAAAAGAATGCAGAGCCAGAAACAGACCCACAAAATTACAGTCAACTGATCTTTAATGGAGAAACAAAGACAATAAAATGTAATAAAGAAATTATTTTTATCAAATGATGCTAAAACTGGACATCCATATACAAACAAAACTCAATCTAAACACAGACCTTACATCCTTCACAAAAATTAACTTAAAATGAATCCTAGATCTAAAACTATAAAACCATAAAAATCCTAGATGACAGAGTAAGAGAAAACCTGTTCATTGACAATGAACTTTATATGACACTGACTTTTTAGCTACAACAGCAAAGCCACAGTCGATGGAAGAAATAATTGAGAAGTTGGATTTCATTAAAATTAAAAACTTTGTTCTGTGAAAGACAATGTCAAGGGGATGGTAAGACAAGTCAGACTGGGGAAAAATATTTGCAAAATACATAGCTGATAAAGGACTGTTATCCAATACATATAAGGAACTATTAAAACTCAATAAACAAGTTGATTTAAAAATGGGATTAAAAACCTGAACATATTATCAAAGAAGATAGACAGATGGCAAATGAGCATATGAAAGATGCTTCACATCATGTATCATCAACGGAAATGCAAAAAACAAGATACCTCTGCACACCTACTAGAATGGCCAAAAAATAAAAACAGAACACTGACAAAACCAAACACTGGTGAGGATGTGGAGCAATAGGAATGCTCATGCATTGCTGGTAGTAATGAACGCAAAATGGTACAGCTATTTTGATAGAAAGTTTGAGTTCTTCTTATAAAACTAACAATACTCTTACCATATGACCCAGAATTGTACTCCCTGGTATTTACCCAAAGGATTTTAAAACTTAAGTCTGTGCAAAAACTGAAACATGATGTTTATAGAAACTTCATTCATGATTGCCAAAATTTGGAAGCAGTCAAGATGTCCTTCAGGAAGTGAATGGGTAAGAAACTGTAGTGCATCTAGACAATGGAATATTATTCAGTGCTAAAAAGAAATGAGCTATCAAACCATGAAAAGACATGGAGGAACCTTGAATGTATATAGTAAGTGAAAGACACCAATCTGAAAAGGCTACATACTATATGGTTCCAACTATGTACCTTTCTGAGAAAGGCAAAACTATGCTATTAGTGAAAATATTAACGACTGCCATTAGAGGAGAATGGAGGAAGGAATAGAGAGCACAGAGTACACCTAGGGCAGTGAAAATATTCTGCATTATACCATGATGAGGGATAGCGTCATTATATATTTGCCCAAAACAATAGCGTGTGCAACATCAAGAATGAGCTATAATACAATGTCAACTACAAGTGATTAGGATTTGTCATTGTGGGTCCATGGTGGTGGGTGATGGGTGGGTGATGTCGACAATGGGACAGCTATGTGGGGGAGCAGGAGGTGTATGGGAATTGTCTGTACCTCCCCTCACTTCTACTGTGAACCTACAACTGCTCTTTAAAAAAATTATCTTTACAAGAAAAATTAAGAAGCTTCACAAACAACCCTGAAATTCTAGTTCTCTTCCAAAATCAAGAGGGTTTTCTCTTAAAAAAAAAAAAAAAAAAAAGCCTAGCAGTATTTGGCCTATATTCCTAGAAGGTAACAAGCACCAGAAACTGTAAGGTGGCTGCCATACTCCCTAAGAAACTAACTCAGAGTTACTTGGACTTGTCACTAAGCTTACAAGGCTGTTTTTCCCAGAGTAGAGAAATAATCTTTCTCTAACAAAAGTAGGACTGTAAAAAAGATTAAGAGGGCAAAATGGCTCTTTATGCCCACCCAAATTTATTCAAATCCCACAGACTTTTGCACTTATGAGCCCTAGATATGGATGGTAAAATGATGCTTATTCATGGAGAAAATACCATAGTAGTCACAGCGAAACTCACAATTGGTAACATTTAATTGAGCACTTACTCTTTACTAAATTTTTTACATGCAATGCATAATGAATACTGTTATCACCTTTATTTTCCTAATGAGGAAAACAGGTTAGAAAAGTTATTTAATTTCCCAAGGGCCTAGAGCTCATTAGAATTTGATTTAGTAATCAAACCTAGGATATCATGGTGTCTGAGGCCATACGTTCAGGTAATATGTAGACTAGTTCCAAAAACTATATAAGCTCAACTTAATTTTCCAGAGACTAGTGCTCCTTATAATCTTACATGTATGATTCCTAGGACCCTCCTCAGTAAGATTTCTACATGAACACTGAGAATAACATCATAAAAGCTCAGCATACAAGAAAGACATAAAACCTAAGAAATACATATTCAGTAAGTTTCCAATATTAACTCTTTTGCATGATTACTTACTATTTTTGTTAATTAGTTTTACTCTGATGGTTTCACTAAGTTACCAACAACTTCAATCTGAATTGAAATGGCTTCTTCTGGGCCTATCAATTCTGAGATATTATTTGAAATATGGTTAGATTTCTTGGGCCAGAATCCAAGGATTGAATCTTTGAATACAACAGCCTTAGACAACCAGCAAAAGAGTGTAAAACACCTACCTCTGCATCACTTGGATCCCAGAAACAGATGGTACACACAAATTGGGTAATCTAAGGAGAGTCATATATGTAGGCAGGGTATTGGGAAACCACAAGGTGTTACATTATTATCATTTCTAAAGTGTAAGTGAGCAGTTTCCAGAAGCTGGAGATAAAGAGCTCTGTAGAAGCACTATGGCTTTGGTTAAAGGAAGCAGTCATGCCATGGTCATGTTGCAGGGATGAACCCAGAGAAATGAATACCTGTGCCATCTCCTTCAGGCCTCCAATCTCTTACCAGTTCTGGGCATAAATAAGCCAGAGGGAAAGAGAACCCATTGATGTCATAGAAAGGGGCTTAGGGACTATCTAGAGTGGACATGGAAGATATTCAGCACACCCATTCTGGCTAAAATGACCAGACATATGCTGACAGACACATTTTCAAATGGGCAACTGTTATGCATCCTGCATTTAGCTGAGTAATGAAAAAGTCTCACAGAATTTTAATGGAGGAAGTAAGCTTAAAGGTCTAGTTTTATCCCCTATCTAAAGGATGAAGTATTGCTAACAATACTAACAGTGATCTCAACTGTCCTTAATTTGACCACCTAAAATGATCAAGAATTCACTTATCAGTGACTTAGAAAGGATTCTTTAAGTTGCAAGTGATAATATCCAATTTCAACCACTGACCTAACTGGGACTCCTAAGTGTGGCATTCATGCAAAACTGAATCCAGGGGTCCAAACCACATCATCAGAAGCAGGGCTTTCTCTGTAGTGGATTCACTCTCTGGCAGGATCTTTAGACATGTTGACAAGATGGCTGTCAAGAGTTCCAGTCTTGTACTCTACCTACCTCCGATGCAAAGCTTCAGCAAAATTCATCACTTGAATTTCACTGGACTGATCTGTGTCGTGTTTCCTCTTCTGTCCCACTGGCATGGTTGAGTAGGATAAAGCAATTAATTAGTTAGGCCCTAGTCAAATGCCCACCTTGAAGGTAGGTGAGGGGAGAGTTTATCCCACCCAAATCACCTGATTTAGTTAGGAAGAAGTAGTCTCAGAGACAACTCAGAGTGCTGTTATTCTCAGAAAGAGGGGAAATGGGTACTGGGCAGGGAAAAAGAAAAAAGAAAAAATGTCTACCATACTTACATTACTAGAAAGTTCTTGTGAAATCTTCTTGCTGGTTACATGTATTTGTCCTAGCTCTCTCTGGTGGAACCAGGGAGAGATTATCTACTCCTCCTTCCGCATAAAGTTCTTCATATATCTGACAATATCGCTCCTATTTCTGTATTACTCTAAGTCCTCACTTGTCAAGACATCACCAGTAGCCTTTATCTACTCTTCATGAAACATATTTTCTTTTACTTTTTTTTTTTTAAAGATTTTATTTATTTATTTCACAGACAGAGATCACAAGTAGGCAGAGAGGCAGGCAGAGAGAGAAGGAGGCTCCCTGCTGAGCAAAGAGCCCAATGAGGGGCTCGATCCCAGGATCCCGAGATCATGACCTGAGGCGAAGTCAGAGGCTTTAGCCCACTGAGCCACCCAGGCATCCCTGGAACATATTTTCCAGATCTCATATCATCCTGGACACTCTCCTTTGTATTCTGTGCAGCTTATCAATGGTCCTCTTAAACCATAGCTTCCAGAGAAGGACACCAAATGGGTAACTCATACAAGAATTTAATGTTTAGTGAATACTTTCCATTTCCTAAGCACTGAGAAACACTCCAAGAATGTTACATATTTTAACATATTTAATCTTCACATCAATCTTCTAGAATATGTACCATTATTACACCATTTTATACGGCACCGAGAAGTCAAGTAACTTGCCCAAGGTTACCTGGCTAATAAATGAAATAATTTAAATTCAAATCCAAACAATTTTGCCTCCCACATTTGTACTATGAGCCACTTCAAGAATCAAAAGGCACAGCATTGGTATGTAAACCTTTGAGGCAAAATTTTTCAATCACATTAGTGAGTCAAGGAATGGAAATTCTCTCGACTTAAGAGACCACTTTCAACTATCAGACTGACATGTTTTAATAGACAAAATTAGTAGGAATTGCAAACCATCTTAAGTTGCTGGTATAAACGGTAAAATATTTCTATAAAACCATTTAGCATTATATTAACTAGAGTCACAGAAACATACCCTTTAGAAATATATAAACTATGGATGTATTCAAATCTGTAACTATCATAATGTAAAATTCTATAAATAACAGCAAGCACCAGAAACAACCTAAACATTGAGTAATTAAAGATAGGTCTAACAAATTTTGAGACACCCTTCCATTGGTATATGAATCAATAGTAAAAACACTAGTATAAAATGGTATATAGTACACAAATGGTTTTTTTCTATTTCACTGAATATAAAAAAGTATATTAAGAGAAATTGGAGTGGAAGAGGAGGAGCTAATTGTCTTTTACATAGATTATGAAAAGAATCAATCAACACAGCTAGCTCCCTCAACAATTCAATTCATAGAAGTAGGATGCCTACTAATTTTTTTTAATTTTTATTTATTTGAGAGAGAGCGTGCATGAAAGAGAGAGATTGAGAGCATGCACAAGCTGGGGGGAGGGGCAGAGGGAGATGGAAAAGCAGACTCCCCACTGAGCAGGGAGCCCAACTTGGGGGACTCTATCCCAAGACCCTGGGATCATGACCTGAGTCAAAGGAAGATGCTTTACCAACTGAGACACTTAGGCACCTCCTACCAATCTCTTCTAGAAGCACATCAATTACAGAGGATGAGTATATCTGAACTGAGTGAGAGTTAACTGTATCTGTACACCACACTGGCAACAACCACTTTTTATCAGATTGTGTTAACCTCTGGTGGATACCAGCATCTCAAGTAAAGGAACATTCATCTTTTACCTTCCTTCAGCAGTTGTATGTGAGTGAAAATCTCTATTAGATCTTTTTATGCTACTTTTAGACAGAATTTCCAGCTTCTTTATCTCTAATCCTTTTAGAAAAGGACAGCTGGAGGCATAAAGAAAATTATTTCTGTCTTGTAGAGCTCTTCCTCATTTTCCCTCTGAATGTAGTTGAAAAATAAAGTCCCCGCCATATGTAGAAGACTTTTTCCTCTGCTTGTACTAGCCAAGCCATATAACTTGAAGCGCAATATTTTTGTCTAGAAAATACCATGTTCGTTGTGGAAGATGTAAAAAATAGGACCAACTTTTGAAAAATGAAAGAAGAGAAAATAATCCATGATCCTACCACTACAAGTACCACTTTTAACATTTTCTCTATTTCTGGAATTTTACCATAGAGACACATACGTGTGCTTTAGACGTAGGTGAAATCATACTCTGCATTCTGTGCTGCAACTCTTCCATAATTGAAACAACAAAAATACCTTTTCCTGTCATTGCATATCCTAAAGCAGGAGTTTTACCATACAGATTCCAATTTATTGTTAAAAAAGGAAAAGTTAAGGATTCCCAAGTGAAGAAAGCAAGAGTCCTTTGATGCTTTCAGTATGTGCTAATACACAGTTAGTTACCACTAAAAGCAATCACAGGTGAAGAATGAAAAGGGAACAAAAAGGAATCTTATATTTATTACTAATAAGATCTTTTACTAAGCACTCTACATTCATGAACTCATCACAGTCATAACCCCTTGAGGTAAGAATGTTTATTCTCCATTTCCCATAAGAAGAAATTGAGAGTCTCTGAAGGTTATATATGTTGCCCAAAGTCACATTATTATAAAATGGGAAGCCAAGCCAGAACTTGCTTCTGTCTGATTGCAATCATGTTGCTATATAATGGGAAAACCAAGACACAAACTCAGTTGGGTCTGACTCCAAAATTTTCATGCTACTTCCACTTTATCACTACTTCCTTACACATGAATTCCTGTAATTTTGAGGGGACAAGTATCTATTAAATGCTTATTAGTTTTCAGGCACTGTATCAGAAACTGCATGCAAAACTAAATAAGCCTAACTAGGCTCCTCTTTGATGAACTTTACATGCCGGAAGGGGAGACATATAATAGACAAGGAAACACATACACAACTAATATCAGCCAATAAGCCCTCCCTCCCAAATGCTCCCAAAGGAAATGAGATTCAAACTTTGGGCTTTTCTACTAAAAGGGGTCTCTGAGGCACATGGCTGTGTCCTGGAACCATTAGGCATCGGGTCAGTTTATACTCCAGGGCTCTCACTTGAGAGCACCCTTAAGTATTTCAGCTCGTGTTCTCTGGGTACTGGCTGACAATACGCACCCTGCATAGAGTTCAGTCATGAGAGGTTTTCCTTCCAAATCAAGAATCATGAGACTCTGGGATCAAAAGGCAGGGACACACCACATCCTATACTGTCACAGTATATTGCATAATACTTTAAGAGCATGAATTCTGGATCCAGACTGTCCGGGTTGAAAGCCTCCGCCATGAACACCAGATGAGAGGGCTTGGGTAAGCTATTCAACTACTCTTGTCCATGATCTTTTCAACTTATAAAGTGGACATAGTAACAAGGAGGAGGAAAAAGAAGAACTTACCTGATAGGTTATTGTGAACAGCAAAGGAAGTGAATTATGTGGAGAACCTTGAACGGAGCCAGGCATAATAAATGCGTTGTAAATGCTATTACAGTACTGGGTTATGACGCCCTAGGATCTGTGGTACTGGAGGCACCTCTCAACATCGTAAGCCCCGGAGTCACAACGTAGGTGGCATTTTGGTCCGACCACTTACTGCCTGAAAGATATTGAACATTTCTCCAAATTTCATTTTACTCAACCTTACAATGGGAATTTCAACAATACCTACTTTCAACTATTGTTTTGAAAATAAAAGGAGATAATGTAAAAAAAAAAGTATGGAACCATGTGCTTAAAATATGGCCCATGTCTATCAAGTGTTAACTATGATTCAAGTTACAATCCTAGGACATATTCGAAAGTCACGCTCTCACCCACTGCTCCACCATGCACCGAAGCTAGCCCTCTTATACGGACATCGGGGCCTTTGGTTGCTCATCCCCCTAACCCTCCCATGGTGAGAAGAAAAATATCTGATGCTGTCAGGTGAGGTAGTTTCTGTAAGTGAGCTACATCAGGAAGCTGATCCATGAGAACTTTGAGAGAGACAGCCAGAGACAGAGCCAGAGACAGCGAGCATATGTTAAGAAACAGACGACCCTCATAGTCTGATGGTGCACCTCTCGGCTTGCAGTTTCCTTGCATTTTGCTCTCTACTGTCATACCATTTTTGGTATTCCCCTGGGTATATTATAGTATCCGTATCCTGTTTTGATATTCTAGAACTATTATGTAAAAGGGGAAAAGAAATGAGTTCTGCCATGAAATCATATGGTGCTTTCCAGGTATGTGTTATGCTAAACCTGGAGGCCAAGTTCCTACTGATTCCAAGTCAGGGCTTTGCTTTCTTCACTATCCTATTTATGCCAGGTATTTGTTTTCCCTTCGAGGGTCAGACAGCCTCTGATAATTGAGCAAAGTCTGTCTCTTGTTTTGCCTTTTTAGTATTTCCCAGCTTCCGGCACCAACTCTCAAGTATAGATGTTAACTGATATGCTATAAAACTAAATTTTATACGGAGTATCAGAAACACCTGCTCCCATGGTATTTCTCCTCACTCCAATATTCACTGGCACATTTAGTAAGTTTACTGAGTGACTACTATGGGCACTGTCCTGGGGATTCAGCAGTGAACAAGATAGGTGAGTCTTGGCCTTACTTGTGCATTCCAATGGAGGAGAGAGACAAATTACAAAAAATTTTAAAAAGCAAATAAATGTGAAAATGCTAGGCAGAAAATGCAAAATGAACGGGGGGATGAACAGCGGTGGAAAATACAGGAGAGGAATATCAGGAAAGACCTCTCAACAGAGACAATACCTGAGCAATCCTGAGACTTGGGTGTAAGAAAAACATAGCAAGGTAAACCCAAAAGAAAATGAGCCAGAAAAAAGTACAAAGGGCAACATCCTTGAAGTGGGAATAAATTTGATGTATTAAGGCACAAAAAGGCCTGTGTGGCTGCTGTCTGGAGACCAGTGGGGAATGAGGGGGAAAAGAGATCAGAGAGGCAGGCCAGTAGTCCTCCATGATTATGGCTTAGAAAGACGACTGGTTCACGGTGTCTTGTTTTTCTCATTTGTGAACAATCACATGGCTGGAAGGGAAGTGAGGATAAGTACAGTGCTGAAGGTACAGGTGCGTACAACACCACACTTTCTACGGCTAATATGACATAATCCTGCATCTAAATTAGAGTCCACACTCACGATCTCACAGTATGATCTTCAAAGGCAGAACATAGAAAACTTACACTTGAACGGGCTTCTTCCAAGCCTTAGGTTCTTTATTTGCAAAACACAACTAATTTAGCAGCCTATCATTGGAAGTACAGGATATGCACAGCACCAAGCTGCAATGGATAAAGGCATTAAGACCAAAGACTTCTCTGTACCACAGTGTTCACTGCAGCGCTATTCATGGTAGCCAAGATATGGAGGCAAGTTGACTATCGACTATCCATCAATAGATGAATGGATAAAGAAAACATGGTATAGGGTAGGGAAGGAAAAAATGAAACAAGATGGGACCAGGGAGGGAGACAAACCACAAGAGACTCTTAATCTCACAAAACAAACTGAGGGTTGCTAGGGGGAAGAGGGTAGGGAGACAGTGGTTGGGTTATGGACATTGGGGAGGGTATGTGCTATGGTGACTGCTGTGAAGTGTGTAAACCTGGCGATTCACAGACCTGTACCCCTGGGGCTAATAACACATGTTAATAAAAAATAAATTTAAAAATTTAAAAAAAAAACATGGTATATATTTACAGCTGAATACCCCTTAGTCTTAAAAAGAAAAAAATCCTGTCCTATGTGACAACATGGATGAACTTGAAGGACATTATGCTAAATGAAGCACGCCAGTCACAGAAATCATGCAGCATCATCAGATTGCTTGATTTGACTTACACGAGGAAACTCAGAAGGGTCAAACTCATAGAAGCAGAGAATATAATGGTGGCTTCAAGGGACTGGGAGGTGGACAGTATACCAAGTTGTTATTCAATGGGTAAAAAGTCTTACTTACATTAGGAGAATAAATTCGAGTGATAGGCAGTACAAGGGAGCATCTAGAAGTACCTCAAAATTTGTTAAGAAGCTAGATCTCATGTTACATGTTCTCACCACATACATACACACACAAAAAGGGACATAGGAAATTCTAAGATGATGGATAGGTCTATTATTACCTTTATTGGGGTGATGATAGTATTTTACCCCCGTCCAAAGTCATCAAACTATACACATTAGATATCTGCACACTTTTGTATATCAGTTATATCTCAATAAAGCTGCTTTTAAAAATGACAGCTAGACTGTTAAAAACACACAGGCACATATACACACACACACCCCTAGGGACACCTGCTGGCTCAGTCAGTAGAGTGTGCGACTCTTGATCCAGGGTTGTGAGTCTGAGCTCCATGATGAGTGCAGAGATAACTTTAAAATCTTAAAAACAAAACAAAACAAAAAACCAAAACAACAACAACAAAAAAACCACCTGCATGTCTGAGATAGCAAGGTGTTGATCTATATTTCGCTTTCTGCACTTACACAGCGACTGAGAAAACTGCCTTCCTGGAAATCCAGTCTTGTGCCTATGGGCATGAATGACTCCACAACACATTTTCAAGGCATAAATCATTTTCTCTTTACCTTTTTTATGCTTCATAATGATTCTAATGGCTGAAAGGTCACCAATTTCCTGGCTGTTTATAGTCAGCAGGGTTAATTTTTTCAACTGGTCAGAAAATGTCAAGCCCATCAGCAGCATTATTCACTTCATTAGCTAATGCAGCAAAATTTAATGTTTGGGGGATCAAAGAAAAGACGCATTTGAAGAATACCTTGGAATAAGATCAAGAATATTATTCAAAAGAGAAATTCTCTACTTGAATTATCATCATCCCTACAGCTGATTATCTTTTCTCAGAAAATGACCCCATATGTCTGCATGTCAAATGACTGTATATGTGATTTTCCAAATAGCCCTGAGCAATGCTTTAAAAACCTTTAGAACCATTATATAATCATTCCAATAGCAAATATTTATTAAGCCCTTAATATGCGAATATGTGCAAGTCTCTGAGATGAGCATTTGAAATAAATTGCTTCACAGAGTACTCCTGACATTCTCATGAAGAAAGAACTATTGCTCTCATTTTGCAAATGAGGAAATGCATGCTTTGGAAAGTCTAACTGGAGGAAGGTCACCACGCCTCTGAGGCCTCACCTCTTGAGGCATTTGGGTGTGAATGCAGGCACTGGCCCTGGCTGGCTCTGATTATATAGCTTGAAGTCAAGAAACGGGGCATTTCAAGACTGCATGGCAGTATATGTTTATTAAAAAAAAAAAATTTGGAAGGGGAGGCGAACCATAAGAGACTATGAACTCTGGAAAACAACCTGAGGGTTTTGAAGGGTCAGGGGTGGGAGGTTGGGGGAACAGGTGGTGGGTAATGGGGAGGGCACGTTTTGCATGGAGCACTGGGTGTTGTGCAAAAACAATGAATACTGTTACACTAAAAAAATAAATAAAATGGGGAAAAAAAGTAAAAAAAAAAAAAAATAAATAAATAAAAAAAAAAAAAGAACACACTTTGTGCCCAGGTCTGCACCAGCTCTGCAAACAGCCTTCTTTCCCACAAATCTGTTTTATTGGAACATTCACTCCGGAGAGAAGAAACTGGATTACCTGAAACCTTTCCTGTTGACACACCTGGCTGCAACCACCCTACCCTCTGTTTCCAGATTGTGTCCTAGCGCTAAAACATGGTCAGTCCTCCACACGAGTGTGTTAATGCATTATGAAATTGTACAGTTGAAAAAAAAAGGTACCCTGGTCAGTTACTTGTAATCCCCTCAGTTTTCAGAAGTTGATTTGTATCCTCATTTGAACCTCACATCCAGGGTACTGAAATTTAAAAAGGCAAAGTAAGATGCACAGTTCGCTCCATTACTGAAGGAGAGGTTGTCCTCTAACACTCTAAATAAAAGCTCATTCTTTAAATAACAAGTGACAACAAAGGAAGTGATAGTAGTGACTTCAAATCAATAGGAAATAAACCTGCAAGTAAGACATCCTCAGGGGTGCCTGGGTGGCTCAGTAGGTTAAGCCTCTGCCTTCGGCTCAGGTCATGATCTCAGGGTCCTGGGATTGAGTCCCACGTCCGGCTCTCTGCTCGACAGGGAGCCTGCTTCCTCCTCTCTCTCTCTCTGCCTATTTGTGATCTCTCTGTCAAATAAATAAATAAAATATTGAAAAAAAAAAAAAAAGACATCCTCAGGTCAGCATCATGAAGACTTGCAGCTGTCTCAAAAAAAGTCAACTAATTTCCTCACTAATTTTACACAGGATTGCCAGAATATCTTCACAGGAAAAAACACTGTGATACAATTCCCCCAGGGAAAGTAACCAAAAATAAAATGATAATAATGTTAGCAAACAGTACCACTTTAACGATTCCTTAAATAGGTTAGGTGGATACTCCAGCAACATTTGTCCCATTTTTTCACTAATTATTTTTTCACTGATAAAATGCTAAGCCCTAAGCCTTTGAAAAATTTTGTTGTGTTTTTTAATCAGTGTTATTTATAACCCAGTAAATCTAATATTCCTGAGCTGATGCTAAAATATTTGTCCCAACAAAGCAAAAGGCCAATTCTCTGCTTCCCTACTTCAATGCCGTAAGAGGGCAGATCATACCTATGTGCCTAGGGATGTCCAGACTCACAGGACAGGATGACACCAAGGTGGCCATGAGAGTCAAAGGAACTTGGGAAGAGAAACTACCTATTTCACAATTTCTATAAATGTGAGCCCTTAAAAAACTGTTTAAAAAATGTGTTTATGGTTAGGTCAATACTCTGCATTAAAGGTAAAACGGGGGAAGGGGAGAAGGAGTAGGAAGAGGAAAAAGAAGAAAGGGAGGAGGAGGAGGAAGAGGAAGACAACAATGACAACTCTGGAATGGTGCCTTGTATATGGTACTGAGAGGCCCGCAAGCCTTGCTACCTACGGGGATAAAGCTTAGGAACAGATCTGAAACTCTCCAGACCTCAGCTTTTACTCTGTAAAATAAAACTGTAACAATTCCAAAACTATTTAGGAAGAAAGTTCTCTGTAGAATAAAATGCCAAACAATTGCTTTTTGTGGCAGTTTCCATAGCAGTTAAGAGGGACTAAAACCGGATCATTTTTGCTGAATTCCCAGGCATTGAGCTGATGACTTGCAGCAGGTGACTCCTGCTCTCAGAACCCTAGTTTTCTTATCTGTGAAATGGGAATATGACAGCATTTGTGTTAGCTGTTTTCGATCATCCCTCACCATTGCTTTCCGTGTTTGCCCATCCTGCTCTTGGCTCTGGAAAGGACTCTGTGAAGCTGACCAACAGACTTTCTTGAATCTAACTTCAACTGGATGTGTCCAGTGGCAAGCAAAGATGAACAACAGTGGGGTAAATTGGTGGGGGGGTGGGGGTGGTATTTGTTCCTCTGGATCCCTCCCTAGTAGGGAGGGCTTGTCTCTTACTGCCCAAGTCACAGCGCCAGTTAAGTGGTCCTCTCCTATAACCACAAACACTCCCTCCAGGTTCCACTAACAGCCCCCCTCCTTGCTCCTGCAGGCCTAGAGGAGGTAACCAAAACTGCATTTCCAATAGGTAAGATGCTTCGCCATCCTTTGTTTATCTTCTCTCAGTTGAGATCACAGCTCTGTAAATAGTCACTTTATTAAAATATCTTTAACCTATAGGAATGTCTCATCTGTTTCCTGTCAACCCAAAACCACAGCTGGGACCACAGGAAGGGCCTGAGGAAATAAGCACTCCTCATGGAATTCTGAGATTAGGTTGGACATATATTTAAGAAGAACATGGATACTTTCTCTGTAGGTGGTGAACAGAACACCGGTATTCCATGTGGCATAATGGTGTCATCGTTGTTTGAGGTAGAACTGAAGTCGGCCTGGCACAAGGAGCGAATGGAAGGCGACAGACTGGGAGATTAAGCGGCTGTGACACTCAGTTTCTATGGTGACAATATTGTTTAGAATGTTTTGGGGGTTGGTTAGTTGCTTCTGAGAGTCCTGGAGAGCTAACATGTCCTGAGAAAGGAAAAATTGGGCTCTTTAACTGCCCAGCTCATAACTCAAGTGGAAAATCAGAAAGCCACGATGGCACCTTTGCTGTAGCGCTTTTCTCCAGGGGTCATAGGGCTGCTGTGTCTGGGACTGATTACAAGTAACACTGAGTCGGGACACCAATCAAGCGCTTACCTACACCAGATATGGTATGCAACGGCTCTCGTGGAGAAACAGTGAGACCATGCTACATGAAGTGGCCACACTGAGGCAGAACAAAAATGAGGCTAAGAACCCTGCAGAAATGGGAATCCTGAGATAGATAGATAGATTTTTTTTTTTTTTTTTTTTGGATAGGTAGATATTTAAAAAAAAAAAGTTAACTCCTAGCATAGCCAAGACAGGAATTCAAGGCCCAGTCTGGGAACAAATAGCATATATGTCAAAACAAAACAAAAGACGCAACGCAGGACATTGCCAATTTATATAAAGAAGAGTAAGTTGCAGTAGTATGCATGGGAACACACACCAGTAGTGTTAGACCAAATATGTTAAAATATGAAACTTCACTTAGGGCAAATTTATTGATAAGAGTACACTCACATCTGGGGCGCATGGGTGGCTCAGTGGGTTTAGCCGCTGCCTTCGGCTCAGGTCATGATCTCGGGGTCCTGGGATCGAGTCCTGCATCAGGCTCTCTGCTCAGCAGGGAGCCTGCTTCTCTCTCTCTCTCTCTCTCTCTCTCTCTGCCTGCCTATCTACTGTCAAATAAATAAATAAAATCTTAAAAAAAAAAAAAAAAGAGTACACTCACCTCACCGGAAATAAAATTAGGACTGTGCTTGGGTGGCTAATTCAACTGGGATTCAGGAAGTGCCTACGCTAATGAAGTTGAGAGGTCAGAACTTCCCAGGCATATGCTAGGTGAAGGAGTCTGAATTCTCTGGGAGATGGGAAGGGCAGCATAAATCTTGTATTTAACCTCCTCAGCCATCCTGAACCACCACAACCCCAGGGGACACTCCCTTCACCAAAATATTAAACATGATTCCATGAGGGGGCATTGGTCTCCTTTGAAAACAATATATTGGCCGCGCTCCTGGGCTCGAAATGACTGAAAGTGCTGTAAATGAGTTACTTTCCTGACTTCAGTGGCAACAGTAGGTCAACTGTCTCCTCCTCCTAGAGGAGGAGAGGGAGGTTATAGGAAATAATCACTATCCTAAGATATAGGGGAAACACACCACTTGAGGGTTTTGATATATAGGGATAAAATGGCAATGGTTAATGGGGTCTCAGATCATTAGGCATTAAACAGATAGGCAGCTTTCTGAGTTCTACTTCACATACATAAGAAAATTCTAGGTATTGGTGATGTGGTAAGACATCTAATTCACATCTTCAGTGCTAATCATGACCTTTAATACAGTATTCAGACCTAAGCTACTTCAAAAAATCTTGACTCTCTTGATCATGGAAGAAGATACCTCCCTCTGAGGACAATCTCAAACAAGTGGCCATCAATGTGTGCTATAAATATTCATCCAAGTCTTCTTTAAAAGACTTCTGTGCACATTCATCAGACTCAGGGAATTATTTGACATTGACTCTGTACCGAAATTGATTTCTAAGACCCCAAAATGCAACTATAATCTACCATTCTTAATGGAAAACAGGTGATTAATTCTTGACCCACATCTTCTCACAGTGGATCCAGCGGGAAACTGACTTCTGTTTTTTCCTCTCATCCTAGAACTTACAGTGGAAAAAAAATGTACAACTTCCAATTTTGTTCATTGACCCACTGAGAAGAGCTACCATGTTAAGGACTTAGCAGAAGCCTCTGCAACTGTTCCCCACTCTAACACACGCTGACATACTTTCTACATGGGGTTACTATAGAGATTAAGATAGAGGAAATAAGATTCACCAAAGACATGAAGAATGCTAAATAGGTATTACTAACTTATCTGCATTTAACTCCTATGTTTGGCGATAGCTCAACCTAGGGTAATAATATTTAATTTCACAAGCATGTGAAGTTATGACACCAAAATATTACAGCGACAGTAATAATCATGCAAAATTGATGTGGCTTTTTTATTGATCACCTAAAAGTCTTAACTTGGGTCAGTGTAGAAAGGTAATCAAATCAGCCAGTTAATAGAACTGTTTTGTGGAGGGTGAAAAAGGAGACTTTAAAAGTCTATTTCCAAGATGCGTTAAAAAAATACGGACTAATTTTTGACTGGGGTCAATAAACCACTATTCCCCTTGCAACGCTAAATTCAGCAGCTACCACAGGAGGACCTTCCGTAAATGGATGATTCTTCCTATGATCTGATTTAGTTCTTAATGTTAAATATGAAACCTAAGGCAGAGAGCAATGACTTTATATAGATGGATACCTAACTTAATTCTGCAGAATTTTTAAATTTTATCCAGTGAAAGAACTAGGAACTCAGATATTTCAGATCTACGATTATTACATAAGGTTACCCACCTAAATTTGGAGTAGAATTTCATCAGTAACATAAAGCCTATCAATGTTCTCTCCTTTTTACCCTGGGATCTTCACTAGCATATATATATATATATATATATATATATATATGCTATATATATATATATATATATATACACACACATACTAGTATATATATATATATATATTTTTTTTTTTACTACCAAGTAGCAATTAGATTCAGTTTTATACTTGTCTTACTTTCCACATCTCCAAAGTGGATTAATGACTTTTTCAACCAATATGTGGTTATCACTGGAGACTTTTCCTTTCTGAACCTTCATCTTCCCACATGAGTCAAAGGGGCTTAGAACAGTTGACCTACTTTCTGGTGAAGGCTTAGTTTTTCTGGAAACGAAGACTTTAATCCTGTGGAAGGTCTCTGAAACACATGTCCTGTTAGGTAATCCATGACAACTGTGGTATACTAAGAGTTTAAAAAAAAAAAAAAAAAAAAAGAGGATGGCTTCTTCACTAGAAGGAATATACAAAATAAACAAAACACTCAATCCCCAAACTAAACCTTCCAAGGTTACAAATGAATTTAAGTTTCAGGTATCAGGGAATTCTTCACAGTTGCTAAAAAGCACAGGCTTTTAAAATCACAGGTGACTGTTCAAAGAAGTTTGGACCAAATCCTAAAGTTAAACATAATATTAAATGTTTCATTTCTTTTTTTTCTGTAGAAGTCAAACCGTTTTTAAAACCTACGACCTGAGCTACTTTAGAAATTGGGAAGGGAAGGGAGAAGTCATTCGTGAAAGGATAAAGGTGGGACCACATTAAGGTAAGAAAATGCTATCTTCTTTGACACTGCGTGTATTACTAGTGCCCAGCCTGACACTTGATATACAGTAGGTTTTTTTTTTTTTTTCAAAGATTTATTTATTTGACAGAGGGAGATCACGAGTAAGCAGAGAGGCAGGCAGAGAGAGAGGAGGAAGCAGGCTCCCCGCTGAGCAGAGAGCCTGATGTGGGGCTTGATCCCAGGACCCTGAGATCATGACTTGAGCTGAAGGCAGAGGCTTAACCCACTGAGCCACTCAGGTGCCCCTGCAGTCGGTTTTTAATACATGAATGAATTGCTTGAATGAATGCACAAAGAGAAAAAAGACAGGCTGAGAGTTTTCCAAAGATAATCCTCACCTATATGATTCACCATCTCCCCATGAAATCAGCCTCAAGTCAGCATGTAGTACTTCCTCTGGAAAAATACAGCTCTTCCACACGTTTGTTTTTTTTTTTTTTTTAATTTTGCTTATAACTCAAAAGGAAACAACAGGCATGCAGGATCAATTACTATCTTTGATTGTTTGTCTTAAAACAACTGTGCTCCATAGCATCCTCTCCAGGATTTCATCCAGGAAGTGGTTTGTCTAATATATTGAATTGTACAGAAAAAAAAAACAAACCCTTAGGGAAATATATTTTATTTAGTGTTCCAACTATATCCCTTTATATTATAGTGAAGTAGGTTTTTCCATCCTCTTTCCTATCTCTTTTCCCTTCCTCTTTTCTGTCCTTTCTGTCTTTCTTCTCCAGTCCCAGGCGTATCAGCCCCTATCTCTCCCATTGCTATTCCTCTATTTGTGGTAAAACACTTCCCATCTCTTCTGCTTCTTTGATTTAAATACCATCCATGTCTCCTTGATGTAACAATTTAATTACTCTTTCTAGAAAAAAGCCATATCTAATCTTAATTTTCTCCCCTTCCTCATAATTGGATAATTGCACATTTGGTAGCTTAATCAGTTAATTGTGCATGTGCAAAAAATGCTTTAATATGTTAAAGCCACTGCTTTATTTAGTTGTTAGCAAAAGGCATTAATGTCTGGGTTTAGACAATTTGTGAATAGATTATAGATTCCACATCCTGTTAATAGCACCTGGGGCCAATATGACTTCTGTTCTTAATGAAGGAATGGCTTCTTACAGACAGAGTTTGAATCCTAAAGAAAGACGGAATGAAACATATTTCTCAGAACTAAAAAGTCTGTGCTTGGAGTTACTGTGCTGGTTTCTGAGTAGATCGTCTAACACAGAAACAGCCTTTGTGATAATGGTAGAAAATAAATGGAAGTGACATTTATGACAAAGGTCAAAGAACTGGCTCCAGGCCTAATTTAGAAGGGTTCCTGATTCACGTTTTATGATGGAAGACCCTAGGGTCTAGTTATTTTATTAGGTTTTTTTTTTCTATCCACCACAGGTAAAACATAATATCAGAATTTTTTAAATAGATCCTCCCAACTAATCCTAAACCCAAAGAAATGTCTCTACAGGAAATGGACTTGAGAGGAACCAATGGCTATGTCACCCCTCCTTGTGGTCAGCATATAAAAAAGTGAATTCAGATCACGAGCATCAGGTAGCTCTGAGGAAAAGCTGATGGCCTACTGAGGCTATAAAAATAAATTGTCCCCACTCTATTACACCCTGCTTCTGGAAAATGCTGAAGAGGATAATGGGTTTGTTACTCAGACTCTGAAATTCCTCCACACCATAAGAAGGGAAATTTTATTTTCTCTGAGGTTTACTACACTGAACACCCTTGAGGAACATGCCTGTCTCTTCTTTTGTCTTGGTGTCTCCAGCATTAAGGACACACAACATAACCAATTGTTAGTACATGACAAAACTGAAAAAAGGGCAGGAAGAAAAAGGGTCACAGGTGAGCGGACAGCAAGAAGGGAAGATGAGAAGAAAGAGAAGATGGAAAGGTAAGATTAGAGTAGAAAGATGAAAAAAAAAAAACAGGAGAAAACAGAAGGCTACATAAAAATTATGCAGTGTCAAAGAGGTAATTAGAACTTAGCAGTCAGATATATTGTATTGTAATTACTTCTTCATCTGGAAACTGTGGCTAATTCTATCTACTTTGTGGAATTTTTGTGACCATGAGAAATTATTTATTTTAAGAGCCTTTTTATATATTGGTTCATTTCTACTCTGGAAAGGCTAAAACTTCACTTTTCCCCTCTCTTACCTAGGTCTCTCCTGAAAAAGGCTTTGATCCTAGCTGGGGTAAAGAAACATTTATGAATCTTCTGGGCTATCGGAAAGGAGGCCATCTAAAGGAGATAAGGGACTGCAAATGATTTAGGGGCAAAATACAATCATCAAGAGAAACATGGATAGTCTACTGGGTAATTAGCTGGTCAGTGGTTACAACTAGAACTCAACGGAAAGCCTCAAGAAGAACAATCTGGAGCAAACACACCTTCTTCCCAGCTTCCCCTACAGGGCAGTCCTTGCTCCTGAGACATGGAGTCTCAAAATGTCACCTTCTCCTCCCATATGACTTTTCTTCCTCCTCCTCTTCCTCTCCTTGAATTTAAACTTTGTCACTTGCTTAACCCAGTGAGTTTTGCTCATGTGTTTGATTGACAGCTGTACATTTGCAGCATTAGCTCCTGCCTTCCTGGTGGGGGACTCAAGCTCATTTAACTGTTCACTGTGAGGGTAGAAAACATCTCAAGGTACAAGGGATTCAGTGAGATAGGGAGAGGTGAGAGAAAAACAACACATTAATACTTTAAAACTTTAGTGTTTGTGATGTAAAACAAACACAGGGTAAGTACTCAGTGAAAGGTAGCTATTATTTGCAGAGACAGAATGGACCAGGGAAATATTGATAGAATACGCAAACACAAAAAGAAGTACCTGCTAGAGCTATCTGCAAGGCATAGACATCTTCACCCACAGACATGGTTCTGATGTCAAGACATGATGCTACACACACCACACACACACACTACACACACACACACACGTAAGAAAATGTTTGTTACTGACATAATTAAAGTCCCTTGGGAGAGCAGGAAAGCACTTTCGAGGCAGGTTTGAAATGGCTTAACAGAGCAAGAGAAAGAGACATCTTAGAGAGTGTGCGCCACTACAAAGTCAAAAACGAACGCTACAAATACACACCCATAGACTAAACTCAACATCCAAACCAAATCATGGGTGGAATCTATCTGCCTCTGCAGGTGACTAACCCAGCAACCACTGCAGAGTAATACAGCGGAGTGCCAAAGAAGAAATGAGAGTTTGTGGTATGGTCAATAATTCTTGTAAGAACTGCAAGAAGCCAACATTCCCCCATGAACTAGAATTGTTAGAAAATAGTATTCGTTGGATACATTCATTCCAAATCATCTATTGAGTCAAGCCCTGTGTCAAGCAGCATGGATAGAAAATTTGTATGTGACACAGATGTCCCTCTGAAGGAATCTAAAGTCCAGAAGTAGACTAAAAATTATACAATTTGTTTATTGTTTATTAAAATGTTCATTATTCTATAATTCTATAATTATATATTAATGTATAGTCTATACATAGTGAGAGTAATTACCTATAAAATGAGCACCAAGACAGTAGTGTGAAGTTGGTATATGAAAGACTCGCTGAGTTACTGATTCAGAAAGAATGTAACTGGGAAGATAATCTGGTTGACCTTAAATCCTTGACATGAGCAGGCTGTCGTGGGAGAAGGACACCTCTGTGGATCCCAGTTCAGTCTGTCCACTCAGGCCACCCCTCACCATAAGCCCCCTTCAGATCCTGGGACAGAGCCATGTCAAAGAATGGGCAAACGGAAAATTACAATCTCCTAGTTCCTCCAACTCAGAAACATGTAAGGGCACATTAGTAGCCAGATAGAAGCCAACTCCTCTGCTTATGGAATAAACACGACCTCATTGGAAAAATCCTTGAATTTAACAGGTTTTTTTTTAAGTGCTATCTCTTAAAACCTCGAAAATTAAAATTCTAATGTATGTCTGTATGTTTGTTCCTATCCTCATACTGACTCACCCAAATACTCTTTTTCTCTAGAGGTGGTCAAAAGACATGCCGTTCTAAAATACTCTCCAAGTTCCCACTGATTCCGAGGTTATCACCTCATCTCTTTTAGACACAGAAAAGGTTTCAGATTACAATGTCAGGGTCATACTAGCTAGCCACTTCATAATCTTACAATATTGCCTCGTGTTACTAAAAATGCCGAAAAGAAAGACTAACAAAACCCCTTCTTATTTCCCAACCACACATACGTCAAGGATCAGAGCCAAAGAGAGTGAGTGAAGAAGCAAACAAAACTGAAGCCACTTGCCACAACATCCATAAACACACAAAATAAAATGATGAACAAAGATAGATACAAAAAAAAAAAAAATACTGTGAATACTCTACTCTAGTATTATCAGTCTGACAATAGTGTCTCTTACACTGAGACAGAAAATTCAATGGGTGACCAGGGCTAAATCACTTTGAATACCCAGAAATTTATAAATAAGAAAACAGAGATCAAGGGAAAGAACTACTCACTGAGCTGAACACTGTAAATGGTCTCAGTCAAGTTCTGCCTGAAGCAACAGAAGACTTTTTGCCAACTCTTAGTGAAGAAAAAAGGACTCTCTCCTCTGGGTTGCCCCACGCTACCTTCAGTTCAAATCAGAGAGGCTGTATTCACAGACATCATCATCAGTGGGCCAGGTTCGTTAGGTAATGCCTGAGAGGCCTGCAGTGGCAGGTGAAGAATGGCACCAGAAGGAAATCACCAAATTAGCAAAAGCAGTTCACTGATGGATGGACAGTTTAATAAATGGTGCTAGATGAACTGGATTTCCGTAGGCAAAGAAAAAAGAGTTGACCTAAATAGCACAACTTATTCAAAATTTAAAGCAAAATAGATCATAAACTTCAATGTAAAACATGAAACTGTAAAGCTTACACACACACATACACACACACACACAAGCATAGGAAAGAATCTTGTGTATCTATGAATAGGTCAAGAATTTACACTTGATCCCAAATGTGAAATCCATCAAAGAATAATATTTAAACATTCAAATCAAACCCTTTTTCTCTGTTAAAGATCTAATTTAGAAAATACAAAGACATATTACAGCCTGGGAGAAAATATGTGTAACTCAAATAACCGACAAAGATCTTTCTATAGAATATATAAAGAACTATCAAATCTCAACCCTGGGGGGGGGGTGTCCAAAAATGGGCAAAATCTAGGAAAAGACATTTCACTGAAGAAGATATGTCAATGACAAATAAACACGTGAACGTATGTTCAACATCATTAATCATTAGAGAAATGTAAGTAAAACCACAGTATATATGAATGCATATCTACCAGAAAAACTAAAATTGAACATAGTGATTATATCAAATACTATTAAGATGCAGAGAAGCTGAATCACTCATATACTGCAAATGTGAAATGGTAAAGTCATTCTGGAAAGTAATTAGAGTTCCCTTTAAAACTAAAAATGAGTTTACCATACAAGCTAGCAATAGCAATCTTGGATGTATATTCCAAAGAAATTAAACTTATTTTCACACAGCAATTTGTACACAAATAGTTCTATCAACCTTATTTGTAACAGTCAAAATCTGGAAACCACCCAGTGTCCTTCAATGGGTGAATAGTTAAACCATATATTCATACCTTGCAATACTGCAAAGCAATAAAAAAGGACACAATCTTGCTGCACACTGTAACTCAGATGAACGTCAAGGAACTTTTGCTGAGTTAAAGAAAAAACCTGCCCAGCTCAAAAGGATAAATGCTTCATGATTCCATTGATGAAACATTTGTGAAAAATCATAATTGTAGCAATGGAGAAAACATCAGTGACTGCCAAGAGTTAGGAATAAGGAAGAAGGAGTAGATATGTCTATAAAAGACACAGACTCTTCAGATAATGGTAAAGTTAAGAATCTTGACTACAGAGTTGATTACATGAAGCCGCATGGGAGATATGATTACACAGAGCCATGCATGGGCACATGCCCATACGTACACACGTGCACACACACCACGCTTACAAAGGAATGCATATATAAAAGGTAAAATCTGGGGGCACCTGGGTGGCTCAGCGGGTTAAGCTTCTGCCTTCAGCTCAGGTCACGATCCCAGGGTCCTGGGATCGAGCCCCATATCAGGCTCTCTGCTCAGCGGGGTGTCTGCTCCCCCCACCCCACCTGCCTCTCTGCCTACTTGTGATCTCTGTCTGTCAAATAAATAAATAAAATCTTTAAAAAAAAAAAAAAAAGGTAAAATCTGAGTAAGGGCTAGGTTGTACCAAAGTCAAATTCCTGCTACGATATTGCAGTAGAGTTATACACCATATTATCACTGGAGGAGGCTGTGTCAAGGGTCACAGAACCTCCCTGTACATTTCTTTGCAATTTCCTGTGAATCTTTAGTTACTTCAAAATAAAGAGTTCTCTTTTTTTTTTTAAGTAAATTGGAACTTCCAGTCCAGACCACATAGTATAGATGCATTTGTACCCTGCTACTCCTCACTAGCGACAATTATACACCCTAAAAATGGTGTAAGAGAAAAGAGAAGTAGCAATCTGAGCTACTGTCCCAGACAGTGCGAGTAGAGGAGGAGCACTGTGGTAGGGTATCTTGGTGCCCCATCCAACAGCAGACCACACAGATCTGGGATTCCTCAACCTCTGACTCAGTAGAAGGCAACCCATGTGGCCTCATTCTTCCCTCAGATGGAATGGAAGTCCCTTGATGACACCAGGCAAACGTGACACAAATGGCAAGGGGGAATCCCTTAGGAGTCTCACTAAAAAATCAGCATCCAGGGAAAGCACCCTCTTTCTCATCCTGGTCTGAGATTCCCTCTTTTTGCCAGCTGGTACCCAGTGGCAAATACTACTAGCAAGAGAGATGAAGCAGCACAGGCTGCAGACCCACTTTGTCCCTTCAGGCCCCCAAACTCCCCTTCTCCTCCCAGAGACAGTGGACGGGGCAGGTAGGATGGCAAACAAGGACCAGTCTCAGCAAGCAGCCTGCGTGAAGAAGTTGCTTTGTCTGGCGGCCAAGGTTTTCATCTCCACCAGAGACAAGGAGGTCGTGGACAGAACTGAAAGGAGGATCCAAGTACATCAAGCCTCTTAATTCAGGAAACCTCAACAGTAGACCTACCAACAAACCAAAAAAAACCCACAAACCAAAAACACATATCCAACGACAAAAACCAAAAACAACAGTGATAAAAACATTACAATTTAACAAATGGGAAAAATAAACGAACAGGTATTTCACTGAAAAAGACATACAGATGTAAATAAGAACCTGAAAAGATGCTCAACATTATTAGCCACCAGGGAAATGAAAATTAAAACCACAAGAAGGCATCACTGCACTCCTATCAGAATACCTGGAAAAAAAAAAAAAAGCAACAACACTAAAAGCTGTCAAGGATGTGATGAAACTGAATCACTCATGTATTACTGGTAGGAAGGTAAGATGTTACAATCACTCTGGGAAACAGTTTGTTAGTTTCTTATAATATGAAGCAGGCAACTACCATAGGTTCCAGCAACTGTAACTACAAGCATTCATCCTAGGGAAATTAACACTTATATTTCCACAAAAACTAAACACAAAAGCAGGTTTATTCTCAATAGCCCCAAGCTGGAGCCAGCCCACTTACCTTTAAGAGTAAATAATTAGGGATACTTGGCTAGCTTAGTCAGCAGAGTGTACAGCTCTTGATCCTGGGGCTCTGCATTGGAGCCCCAAGCTAGGTGTAGAAATTACTTAAAAACAAAATCTTTACCCAAAAAAAAAAAAAAGTGAACAATTAAATCAACTACAGAACACCCATATCTCAGAATACTACTCAGCATGGAAAAGGAGTGAAATAATTATACGTATAACAACCGGCTGTATTTCCAGGGAATGATGCCAATTAAAAAAAATATAAAGGTCCTGGAAGAATGAAGAGGATGTTAGTTACACAACGGTTTATTAAACAGCAATTTAGTAATCCCAACTCTTTGCCTGGCACAGTTCCAAGTCTTGGGACCAGCAGGGACCAAAGTCCCCAACATTGAGGGGTGTATATTCTAGTGTGGAGAGGCAGACAACCAATGTATGTACAGGGTGCCTGATGTGGCAGATGTTCTGAAGAGGATAAAAATAAAAAGGCAGGGTAATGTGACATAGTTTAGAACAAAATCATTAGGTTGTGTGTAGAAGATGAGATGGGTGGGAAAGCTCTTGGGATTTTATTATTATCTTGTCGCTTGTAAGACTTTTGTGAAAACCTGTCTGATTAATCAGGATGGCTTGTATCTTTGCTTCATTTCTTTGCATGGTATGGAGGACATCAGGCTATGAGTGAAGTTTACAGAAACTCTTGGCTTTTACGTTAAACAGTATAAATTTACCAAGTGGTGTCATTTTTTTTAAATTTTATTCATTTATTTATTTGACAGACAAGAGATTTCAAGTAGGCAGAGAGGGAGGCAGAGAGAGAGGAGGAAGCAGGCTCCCTGCTGAGCAGAGACCCCCCCCCCCCCCCCCCCCGATGCGGGGCTCGATCCCAGGATCCTGGGATCATGACCTGAGCCGAAGGCAGAGGCTTTAACCCACTGAGCCACCCAGGCGCCCCCCCAAGTGGTGTCATTTTAATTTCCATTCCCCTCCCCTCCTGGTGCAACTAGAGGGCTTGTCCTGACTGGTGGCTCCATCAGTAACAAAAGGAAGGTTTGGGCAACGTTACTGTATACTCTTTGACAGGTTGGATTTTTCTCCTCTCCTTTCTTTCTCTCCACAAATAAAAAGTGTTCTGTTTTGGATTCCTGTGTCTTCATTTCTCCTCTATTGAATCTCCGTCGCCCTTTAGACTTTCCAATCACTTCCCACTCCTTTCCCTACTATTTATAACTAAAGATAAGAAGATAGCCACCTTCCCTGGCACCACTTGCCTTGGACTCGCCACTTAACATTTCCTGTCCCCTTGTATTTCCAACCGAGGGAAGATGCAGCTGCCTCTGTCGTGTTGGATTTCTTGTCTCTATTCCCCAACTTTTCAGACACTCCAGCTTCCTTTCTGCTAAAGCTTCTGCTATTCTTTTTTTTTTTTTTTTTTTTTTTTTTTCCTGCATGAAACTTCACTTTATCTTCTGCAGCCTCCTGCTCCAGGAGATTTTTATTAACGTTACTGAGATTATCAGATGCCAATGATGTGAAAGGTGAAGACATTCTATTGATGTTCTCTTAACTAATATACATGTGTCCCCCGGGGAAGATTTTTCTTATCAAATTGCTTCCCTGTGCCTTCAAAGGACAAACGGAATGAGCTGAAACAATTATTCAGGAACTCTAGACCTTAAGAGCAACAGCTGCTACTGATAATGAAGTAGGATTTTGTTCTGAACTATGTCACTATTAATCACACTTCCTAGATAAGTTCCTGACCCTCTTCTTGGCCTCAGTGGAAAGAGACAGTGAATAGGACACTGGAGATGGAAACGAGTAAGAGATGTAACTCAGTGACTCAACAAATCAATGAAAGTTACTTTTGGATTTCAGCCTCTTAATATAGCAATGGTGATTGATACCATGGAACAATTCATTGTTCTAATAATTCTGAAGCCAAACAAGATATGCCCTAAATAGTCTGCCATATTTGGGGCATTTTCTTAAGCTCCTTATATGCAAATATATATATATTTTTTAAAGTAATGAGAAAAAAAAATGTGAGGCAATTTGAACCCTGGTTAATTACTTAGCTGTTCCAAATAAAGTGTTTAGGGGACATGGAATTGTTTGCTTTGTCCACTTTGTATGACTAGAAATAACCAGTGCTCAGAACCAGATCCCAGTCAGCCAGGATTCCCTGGCACTAAGGAACAGACCTACTCAGATGACTGTATGTACCGCTTTCTTAATAGCTGGGGCCAAGTACCCCAGCAAGAAAACTTCAGCTTGGTGCCACTTGCTCAGACATCAGCCACTTGCTACTAAAATTCATGTGCCTGCACCAGGAGAAACAGCGAGGTCACTAATGGCCCAATCAAAACCCAGGTCAGTTTGCTAAGTTTAGCCTTTAATGTACTTCCCTCACTTCCACCAATACAGAAGGCAAGAGATGGGCCTGGGACAAAAGTATTGTCAAACTATTGTTTAAGGCGGAGTAGAAAGTAAAAGAAAGCATGAAAATTGAAATTAATTATTTTTTAATAAAAAATTTAAGGGACAGCAGAGTCTACAAGTATTAGACTTCAGTGAAAATTTATCAAACAGTCTACTAGGCCCTGGGCATGGAGTCACGTAGACAAGACAGACAAGATCTCTGCGGCATGAAGCTCATATTCTGGTGATGAGAAAAAACTGTGCCATTAATTACCACGTAATTAGGAACCTTTCAGATAAAGAGAAATAGGGAGATAATAAAACGGGCTGATATGACTGAGTGACTTGCATGGCGTGGAAGCAAGATAAAGTGTGTAAGGTCTCTAAGGGGGAGATCCCTGAGTTGTTATGTTAGTGAGTGGGAGATGCCCATGGACGGCAGTTAGGAAAGCTAATTCCTGGTAAAGGGGACAGAATGTATAAACACCTTGCAGTGGGAATAAGCTCTGTGTGCTCCAGATCAGACAGGCCAGAATGGCAGGAGAATCGTGTCAAAGCTAAAACTGCACCAGAGTTAAATAGGTAAAAGACATGAATCAAGGCCATTGCACAAGGTGAGAGAAGATAAGAGACACCACAAGGTGGTCTAAACTTAACTCCACTCAAAGGGCAGAAGAATTTTTAAAAGATGGTGTGGGGGAGTTGTACATCATCTATGTTTGCTAAAGGGCCTTACCCACAATAAACTTTCTCTTATTTTCACGAGACGAAGTAGTTTTACCACGTGGACTAAGTGCTCCTACCCCCCAGAAACTGGGAGATAGCAATGATATCTTCCTGGATTCTATTTCAAAGGGATGGCTCCAAGGTCCCTGAGAAAGAACATTTTAAGAGACTTACATCTCAAAGGATCAGAGAAGAATTCACAAGTTCCTGAAGAAGATGTTCTAAGGAAAAGGGAGGTCAGGCCTTAGAGTGAGGAAGAAGACTATTTAAAGTTTAGTCAAGCTGAGAGGAAAATGAAGCCATCTTGATCAGAAGACTAAGGGAAGAGTGAAGGGAGGACATATAGATAATGGGACACCATTGAGTTCCACGGTGGTGACAGGAAGGTAGACTTCACTCCAAGTGCAGCAGGAACTCACCGAAGGTATTGAGCAGGAGAAAATACTTATCCTCGGCAACCCTCACTTATACAGATAAAACAGTTTGTGTAAAAGGAATTAACAAGTACTTACAATGTGTACTTACTTGTGTACCACGTGCGTTTTTTCATTTAATCCTTATAACCTGATGTTACACTGCAAATACAAGCCTACGTAACTTTAGGAGTTGTAGGTTAATTTTCTGGCCATCTAACTATTATCTCTATTTTGGAGCTGAAAGAGTGGAAGCTAGGAAAGCTTAGGCCACTAGCCTGAAGTGACCACGCTACTAACTGGCACCTCATTTCACCCAATTCTTAATAATGAAAAATCCTGATGATTTCCACTTTATATCGACATCGGTTCACCAGTTCATTGGTGATCTCATCCAGTCTCATGACTATAAGTGTCATCGCTATGAGGATTCTAAATTTTTACCTCCAGCCCACATCCCTCCCTCACAGCCAGGTGATGATGGCATGTGATGTAGGTATAGCCCTTGAGAAAGAGAACAGAGTGTTTCAGGGGGAGTTCTTCAAAGGTAGGTCTATTCTGATAAAGCGAGATATGTGAGGACAACTTTATGGACAACCTCGTTATTTTCACGTTGTTAGGTAAGGATGTGAAGACCACTGTTACGTGATCCTCGCCAGCACATGGAGGATAATGGAATAGAAAGATGGGGACACCTGGGTCTCTGATGATTAGCAAGCCAGCAGAGCAACCCAGGATCATTTTTCATCCAATTTTCTTATTACATAATGGAATACTAAATCATATGTAAGTCTCTCTTACTCGGTTCGTCTGTCACTTGTACTAAAAGCAACCTAGGTTATAGGTTGTCATATGATTAATCAGAGCCTGTGATCTCCCAAACCCGCTTCCTTACTGTTGAGTATTGTGATTGTCCAGTTTACTTACGAAAGCACATTCCAAGGGAGTCTAATTGCCTGTCACACTAAAACCCCCTGTAGAGGAAGTAACTTCCAGATGATTTTTTCCCCTATTAATTTAATACACTGAGCATCTGTTATATGCCAGAAAATATTCAAGGCTCGGAGGGTACACCAGCTGTGAACTCAATAGGCAAAAACACCTGACCTCATGGAACTTATATTCTAGTGGAGGAAAACAGATCATGCACGGTTTGCACTTCCAGGGCCCACATATACAAAATTCTCTTTCTAGCCAAACATTTACGGGTACCCATAGCAGAAAAGAGCCACATGACCAGTTAAGACCAAGTCGTGCTAACGCTTTGTGAGCACAACTGATATGTGCTCTCTGAGTCAAAACATTTCATTTTTTATAGAAAAGACATTCTCTTCTGTTTTCCATGCTTAAAGGAATATATTTTCAGATGGTCCTACCTCAAGAGGTCTTAGTTTCCAAGTCATCTCTCGAGAGCACGTATTCTAGAGAATCGTCCTGACCCCTCAGTTCGCGTTGCATGAGAGACAAGCGAACTATCATTTGACCACAGAGATTCTATGGCTGATTTTATCTACCCTAACGGGTTCGATGGTCTATCTGACTTTAAGTCTCCCTTTTTAAACGTACTTTTCTCACATAAACGCAGATAGTGTAAGCATTTTCATGTCTGCTGCATGTAGAAGTTATCCTCTGAAAACAATACACAACATTTCAGTTTCTGTGTGTGATACACAGATACATACACATCCAGAGAAAGTATTACAAGCAACGTCATATGCGGATTCCTACCAGTCATTCATCACAGCTTCCCTCTAAAATTCTTCTCTCTCCTTGTAAAAATCACCAGGTATCAAATTTAAAAGTCCATACCTTTTTAAAAACAATCCAGGGCACTGGGGAAATACTTTTTTTCAACATCTATTTTTTTTTCTTTTTTTCAACATCTAGACTCATTAGTTCATATTTAGGATAGAAATTGGAATCAGATAGATGAACAGAGAATTCAGTCTATTTGCAGTAGAGTGATGAGTGTGTCCCCACCATATTTTTTCAGACAGTCTCTGAATGTCCCAGGAAACTAAGTGCCCATCTGTCATCCCAGGAGATTACTGTGTTGTGAACAGTGTTCTTTTTCAGCTGTTTTCCAAGGTATTTGCTCTAGATTTTTTCCTATTGCTATTTACCGCTGTAGCCTTTCTGCAAAAATTCAAGTACCAAATTCACCGTGTCAAAATGTGTTTTTAAAATAGTTATTAGATTAAGTCTCAGTAACACATTTGATCCTATCATTTTTCTTATGCTGATAGCCAGGATTTTCTTCTCTCTCCAGGAGGTCTCTAGGGAAAGACCTCTTTGTCAAAAATGAATGAAAGTTCTCTAAGTGCTCTTGGAGAGTTTCCTCAATAGGATGTCCCTTTAGAAGACTGTGGGCTGGCGCGCCTGGGTGGCTCAGTGAGTTAAGCCTCTGCCTTCGGCTCAGGTCATAATCTCAGAGCCCTGGGATCGAGCCCTGCATCGGGCTCTCTGCTCAGAACAGAGCCTTCTTCCCAACCCGCCCCACTCCACACCCCCTCCCGCCTCCTGCCTCTCTGCCTACTTGTGATCTCTCTCTCTCTGCCAAATGAATAAATAAAATCTTAAAAAAAAAAAAAAAGAAGACTATGGGCTGTGGCTTTATGGGCACAGAGACCATGTTTGTATCATCCACTGCTTTATCCTCAGGGCCCATCTTAGCGTGTACGTGCAGTAGAGATTCAATAAAAGTGGTTATGTACTAGTCCATGTCAGTTCCCCTTAAGTGATTAATTGCATAAATACCACAATCAAGTTCATGCAGGAATGCTCAATGTGTTGAATGAAATAAAAAAATGGATTAATGTATAAACTTATATCTGAATTGGAAACCCATTAACATTAGTTTCATTTCTTGGCATCCCAGCCCAGTTTTCCAAAACTAAGAGCGTTCTAAAAAATACTAAAAATTTAAACAAAAAGCTCATTCAACATCTCTGGAAAGATTAGGACATACAGTTGACTCTTGAACAACACAAGTTTGAACAGCACACATCCATTTACATGCATATTTTTCCATTAATACAGCACCAGACAGCACAGTATTGTGTTTTCCATATACTTTTCTTAATAATCGTTTCTCTGGCCTACGTTATCATAAGAATACAGTATATACACATACAACACACAAAATGTATCAATCAATTGTTATGTTACTTAAAGAGAAAAGTAGACTATTAGAAGTTAAATTTTGGACGAGTCCAAAGGCTACACAGATCTTCTACTAGGCAGGAGGTCAGTACAACTCCAACCCCACTTTGTTCAAGAGTCAACAGTATTTCTACATGATGTTTTCCTCCTTGTTGCTTCATTTACTCAGTACTTTATAAAGATGGCCTCCCAATGTCTTCTGGTCTCTCTTGCTTCTTATGATGTCAGCTATAATTCTTACCATAATTCTTGCCAAAATGTAACTTTTTTCTTTGACTGTTTTTAAAATATGTCATTGGATTTTCAACTGTTTAGGTTGTATTCAAGTCCAGTTCTCTTTGGATTTATTCTTTTTTGAGCTTTTTGGGCCTCTGCATTGCATTTTCAATTAATTATTAAAGATTTTATTCAATTTTTTTTCTGTTCCATTCTTCTTTTCTCCGTTTTTTTTTTTTTAATTTTTCAAGTCCAATTACATGTATGTTCAATCATTTAACAGTGTTCCAGGATCACTAACCCTGTTTTGTAGGGGCGTTTTTTGCCAATGTTTTCTTTTGTGCTTTAACAATTTCTACTCCCCTATAAACTCACTGATCCTTTCTTCGGAATTTCATTATCTGCACTTAAACCCGATCACTGCAATTTTTTTTTTTTTAATTTCAGGTTTTACTTTTAGTTCTAGGGTTTCTGCTTGGTTCTCTTTTAGAATTTCCCGTTCTCTCTTAACATTCACATACCTTACTTTAGTTTTTCATTTTAAGTAGGCTCCACACCCCTTGTGGAGCCTAATGTAGGGTTTGAACTCAGGACCCCAAGATCAAGACCTGAAGTGAAGCAAGACCTGAGGTGAGATCAAGCATGGGTCCCTTAACCAACTGAGCCACCCAGGGCCTCCACATACCTTACTTTGATATGGATATTGTTACATATTTTGTTATTTTGAAGTCTTACCCCAGATGTTGAAATTATTAGACAATCTGTGGATTTGCTTCTATTGACAGTTTATTTCTCCCATAGTCCATTTTTGACTTTTATTCTGTCTAGTAATTTGGTGTGCTATACATTATAAGCAATGCACTGTAGGTGCTCCAGATTTTTGGCGTTCATTTGAACCATGTGGAGTTTTCTTCCAGGAGATAATCAAATTAATGGTATATTACGTTTTTCCTCTAACAGTATGGTATTAGGCTTTATTGATGAAGGGCTGCTTTGGGTTTTCCCTTAGTCCTAGAGCATAGACTTTAGTTTTATCATGTTCTTAATCCTAAAACATGATTCTTTGGGGATTTTACTCAAAAGCCCAAGGTGTTTACTATTCTAACTCAAGGAGGTTTGCACCCCAAACTCTTTCCAGCACCAGCGAACTCTTCCATTTTCATTTCTTCCACCTTTGTAGTTTAATTTCTTGAAGCCTCACCCCATTCATATCCACTTTAGAAATCTATCAAAAATTTTGAGAACATATATACAGGTTTTGAAGCTTCCAACCTTTGTGACTTTTCTCTTTTACTGGATTCCTCTTTTAATTGTCAGCCATTCTTGCAACTAGGGAAAAAACCATTCAAATGTGAAGTCCCACTGTTACATCCCTCTTCAAACATTTACTCAAATTTCTGCTCATATGGTGTCACTCTGCTGTGATTTATTTTTATTTTTTTAAAGGCGCTTGATAAATTTTTTTTAGATTATTTATTTATTTGATAGAGATCATAAATAGGCAGAGAGGCAGGTGGGGGGGGGGGGAAGCAGGCTCCCTGCTGAGCAGAGAGCCCGATGCGGGGCTCCATCCCAGGACCCTGGGATCATGACCTGAGCCAAAGGCAGAGGATTTAACCCACTGAGCCACCCAGGCGCCCCTCTGTTGTGTTTTTAAAACACTCCTGTGTACATCTTGTTTGACATTTATAATTGTTAATAGCAGAAATATTCACCAAATTAAGTCCACACTACTGTTATTCAAATTAAGAAACTTTTACAAACTGAGGGTTGCTGGAGGGGAGTGGGTAGGAGGGATAGGGTGGCTGGGTGATAGACACTGGGAAGGTTATGTGCTATGGTGAGCACTGCGAATTGTGTAAGACCGATGAATCACAGACCTGTACCCCTGAAGCAAATAATACATTATATATCAATTAAAAAAAAAAACTTTTAGTAAAAGATACCTGAGCAAAGTAAGTAAAATAAAAGGCACACCACGAATGAATAAATATTAAATTTAACCAAACCTCTCTATCCACCTACAAGCTTATTCTAGGAAGACAGAAATATAAGCGGAGCTAAGAAGGAATAGGTAAATACATCATGTGCCACATTCTACACGACAAGTGCTCTTTTTCTCCAAGGTATCATTGGCATAAAAAGAGAATGAGAACCTCTCAGATAAAACAGGCTAAGGACACCTAA
The DNA here is from genome assembly GCF_922984935.1 of Meles meles. Lineage (NCBI taxonomy): Eukaryota > Metazoa > Chordata > Mammalia > Carnivora > Mustelidae > Meles > Meles meles. The sequence continues at coordinate 101,710,050 of NC_060068.1, forward strand.
CAAGAAAATGTTACACACGGTCCCAGTTTATAGTTTGACTTTAAAGCTTTTATGAGAGGGGCACCTGGGTGGTTCAGTTGGTTAAGCGACTGCCTTTGGCTCAGGTCATGATCCCGGAGTCCTGGGATCGAGTCCCATATCGGGCTCTCTGCTCCGTGGGGAGTCTGCTTCTCTCTCTGACCTCCCCTCTCATGCTCTCTCGCTCTGTCTCTCTCTCTCTCTCTCTCTAATAAATAAATAAATAAAATCTTTTAAAAAAAAGCCTTTAAGAGAGTATTTATGAGATAATTAAAGAAATTTTAATATAGACTGGAAATTAGGTAATGTTAGGGAATTATCATTATCTTTATACTCAACAATGGCATGATGGTGATGTTAGCATAACTTTATCAGTTACAGAGGTGTCCTGAAACATTTACTAGTAAAATGTCACATCTGTAATCTTTTAAAATTTAATAGGAAAAATAGGTGAGGAGTGAAAAATATGAAATAGTATTGGAATCACATTTACATTTTTATTAAACATAGTTCAAAATAATAACTGTAGGAGAATGGCCTCAAGATAATTAAGCCACAGGAATAATCAAAATGTGGTTTATATGTCAGTACTTCTGCATTCTGTGCCTATAGAAGACATTGGTAAGTGATGAAGGCACTTTTTTAAAGATTTTATTTATTTATTTGATAGAGAGAGATCACAAGTAGATAGAGAGGCAGGCAGAGAGGGAGAGAGAGAGAGAGAGAGAGGGAAGCAGGCTCCCTGCCGAGCAGAGAGCCCGATGCGGGACTCAATCCCAGGACCCTCAGATCATGACCTGAGCCGAAGGCAGCAGCTTAACCCACTGAGCCACCCAGGCGCCCCAGTGATGAAGGCACTTTTACTACTAATCAAGATTCACTTTCTGAGCTGAGCCATCTGGACAATTATAAAATAATGAATTGACAGTAACATGAAAGATAAAACATCCCTACAAATGTCCTCTTCTTCCATTAAATTTTCTCTCTTTACGAGCCAGCATTTTCTCTCTTTCATGAGGTGTTTAATATGTACACCTTCGAGTCTATTAGAAAGAAGGAGGTTGTAAAAGACATTACTAGAACCCCCTGATACCCATTTCACACTTGGGACCCACGGAAAAGTCTGAGGCCTCATCGGAACCACAGAGACTTTGGGTCAACAAGATAGAGTACTTTGTTGTATTAAACCACTGATATTTGAAGTTTGCTGCTGTTAGTGACTTGTCTATAAGCCTAAATGAACTCAGTTAATAAGGGGGCAGAAATGTCAATGATCTGAGTATGGGATGATCAAAATGGGATGTTTTAAAATTGTACACCATAGCATGTTTTAGTTTAATAGCCATTTATTAGGTGTTTTCATGAGTTAGTAATTCTGCTTATTGTCTTATAAGAATTACCTTTATTCATTACATGAATTCATAAGAACATATAAAGGTATTACATTTTATACACAAGAAATGAAGCTCACAATTATATTATTTCCCCATGTTCATGTAGGTAGGAGTTAAGGAAGCCAGAATTTTATACTCGGCCTGTATAATATGAAGCCTGTGCTCTTAACCATTATACTGAAGGCTCTTTGAGGGCAACATGGGACCTTAAATTCTTTTCGTATCTTCCAGTGAACCTGATGAAAATATTAAGTACATAATTTATTCAGCATGATTTGAATACAATGAATGAATACATTTTAATGCCAGAAGTAAAGCAGAAATCTTTAGGTAATAGATTGGGTGAGAGAATTCCAGCAGTGAAAAGTTCTCTCTCTTCCCTATTTTAAAATAATTCATAATGGGTTGGAAATTGCTGGCATACTGTTATGTGCTAAGTATGCCTTCTTTTCCAAGTATTTGTAGTTTCAACAAACAGTGCATGTGTCAAGCTGAGAAGAAGGTTGGCAATAGTAGGCAGAGACTCTTTACTACATTTTATCACCTATACTCTTCACAAATATTGGCTCGGTATTGTAAGTATTATATTAACAGAGTCATAGCTGGTATTTATGGAGCACTGATAATGAAGCCAGCAATGGTGATCAACACTTTTTATGTGTTAATTCATTTAAAACACAAGGACTAGGTTAACAGTACTACTGTTATCAATATTTTACAGATAAGGAACACAAGACTTGAGATGTTACATGACTTGCCCAGGGTTATAGAGGCGTTAAGTGGTCCCAACACTGATCTAAGCCCAGAGTATAGGTTCTTAAACACTGTACACTCTGTCTTCACTACCGTCCTTTCTGCTTCTTTCTCCCATCTAGATCAATGGCAAAAGCATTTTGTTTAAAAAGAAAAGGCTTCCAGTAGAATTTGGATTCTGGTATAAAGCATGAAAGATCTGGATTTTTTTTTCCTTCCTCAAAAGTTATCCTTTTTGAAAAAGTCATTCCTTGGCATCTTCTCCTCAGCCAAAGTCATGGCTTCTTCTGAAAACTATGTCTGAATTTCCAGAGCATCTCAATGGAGATGAGCAAATTTTAGTAATTAAGGTTTCCATATGATTTAGAGAATTTGGAGCTCCCTGTATGAGCAGGTCAGCAAAGTCACGACTTAAATTAACACTGACATCACCTTCCCACTTAACCTGAGCTTCAGCCAACTCCTTTTTTTAGCATCTGTTGTCCAATTCTGACTTCCAGAAAGATTAGTTGGAAGGAGGAATAAAAGATTTAAAAATAATACCTATGAATCATAACATCTTAGAATTCAAAAGCACTTCACATGATCATCTACTCCAGCTTGCTCATTTTATAAGTGACAAATCTAAGGACGGTTTTGTGACCAAAATTTCAGCAGCAAATTAACGTTTATTTCCCCCAATACACAGTCCAGGGCTCTTTCTACTTCCTCACAAGAGAGGGATGGGAAGATGAGTTGTTTAAGGCGGAGCAAATTAGAGGATGAAATAAATATGTTAAGCTTCTTATCAGTAGAGGAGAAAAATGGGCAGTTAGCATCAGTTTAAGCATTTCGAAGATTTCAAATAGGAAAAAAAAATTTAAAAATCTGTGATATGACTGAGCACTAAAGAAGAGCATGGTGAGGGGCGCCTGGGTGGCTCAGTGGGTTAAAGCCTCTGCCTTTCGCTCAGGTCATGATCCCAGGGTCCTGGGATCGAGCCCCACATAGGGCTCTCTGCTTGGCAGGGACCCTGCTTCCTCCTCTCTCTCTCTCTCTGCCTACCTCTCTCCCTTCTTGTGATCTCTATCTGTCAAATAAATAAATAAAATCTTTAAAAAAAAAAAAAGAAGAGCATGGTGAGGAAAGTTGGTAATACTGGATTTTAGACTTAAAATTTCCTTCATATGGTTCCTCTTAAGTGTTACATGCACACAGAATTGTAACTATGTGAAGTGATGGAGATGTTAACTGGCTGGATTATGATAATCCTATCACAATGTTTATGTGTACCAAGACATCATGTTGTTCTTAAATACATACAACTTTTACTTGTCAATTATACCTTAATTAAGCTGGGAGGTGGGGGTAGGAAATACAAGTACACTCAGGTGTACACACCCAACCTTCTACTCAGAGTACTTAAATAAGGGAATAAATAAGGAAAGAGTTAAGAGTTTCTTGCTCTGTAAGCCTGGAAAACCCAAGCCATTTTCACCACCATAAAATGACATCCTAATAATTCCCACCATAACCAAATAATAACCATTCCTGCCTTCATAAATATGTATCACTTTTGACCTGTCCAATTGCTTCTTGAGTTCAAAGTTAACACAGGATGGATGACTTCATGAAGCTTACATTTTAGTGAGGTTCTCTCTAAGAGAGAACGTAATCAAAAATACAAAATAAAATAAACTTAGAAGTGTACTAATTAACAAAACAAACGCACATTGTGACGTTATGAAGATCATAAGACGGCAGTGAGAGAGTAAATGGGAGGGTCCAGTATGTAAGAGGTCGTCCAGGACAGCCTCTTCAGCTAGAACTCACATGCATAAATATGGCGAACGGGGAAAGGGGCAAGAGCAAAGCCTTCCAAGAAGAAGGAACAACAAGTGCAGGCAAAGAAGTGGCTTGTATCCCTAAGGATACCTACAAAATAATTTTCCTCTGGACTCACCAAACCCTCACCCAGCTATTTCTATTTTCCTACTTTTATCTGCTTAGGTTCTAAATTCTTTTTTTCCCTGAATTTCTCCACTGTTTTTAAGTAGATGACCATCTGGCCCAATTTGAAATCTCTAAGGAGACTCTAGTCTTTTAATAATCACCAGAGCTATTCTCTGCATACATTTAGTTCTAGCACTTCTATACTTACCAGTCTGATTTCTGACACAGGGGAAAGAACCAACATCTCTCGGTGCATAGACAGATAAAAGAGAAGTGTCTAACATCCTACCCCATGGAAAGTCTCTTCAGTCTCTCCCTGACCACCTTAACTGTGGGACAACATGAAAAAGGACTTCGTGATCTCAGGGCTATTTTGATAGAACACACTGATCAGCATGGTTAGCATGTATTGTCAATAATGTCAGGTCTGATTTTCTCCTCTGATAAGCATTTAATTGCTATGAATGGGCCTGTGCTAGGTACCATACAGATTTCAAGTACAAACCAAAATTATGGTTCCTTTCTTCCTTCAATATTATCATATTTTTTGCCTCTGAGGGTAGAAAATGTGTTTTATACTATTCAAAGAAACCTGTATTTTTCCTCCTCAGCACATATTTTAACTGTAATTAAATAACCTTGTGCATATTTAATATCTTCCACTAAATGTTAAGTTCCTTAGAAATAGGAGGCATGTTGGTCCTGCTTATCATTATATGAATGTACATTTCTCACAGTGGGTAATGAGTAGCAGGTGCCAATCAAATATTTTTGGATGTATAAACAAAGAAGTTAAAGTCTGTGTCTTTCTGTCATTCACAGTCTAGAAGGGTACTAGTCTGTTTGGATTTGGAAGAGGCAAGGCAAACTCATGAAATGTTTAGAAGGTGAAGCATTAGCCATTCATTCAGCAAATGTTTGAGAAATTATGACGTGCTTGGCACCATGCTGGGGATAGATTAGTGAGCAAAATTAGAAAAGGCCTTGGTTTTCCTGAGCTGTCTGGTTGTGGAACCAGATGCTAGCTGAATAATCCCACAAATAGAAAAGCACAACCCAGACTAATGCCAAGAAGTTGCTGTAGAGTGGCTCATTTAGATTTCAGGAACTCTACACCCGAGACTGCCAATAAAGGTGACAACAGTTGCCCACAGCCAAGCAATAATAGGTCTGCTTTGTCTCCATACTATTAACAGCTTCCTCTCCATCCATGGCCACAGACAATGTAGAACCCATTACTACATCTGATCCCGTTAGACACTCTTTCAGACTCCACAGCCCATCATTTGGAATCTTTTTATCGAGCTTCCTTCCTCCTGAAATCTGTCTTTTCACTTGCTCCCCTTGTTCGGATGTCACAGTTGGACACCTGGCTTGGCTTTGTTGTACTCTGTACCCTGTTGCCCTCCCCTGGTCCCTTGTTTGGCCAGTGTTCATCCATCCCAGCAACCAACCTATAGCTTAGAACCCAATGACTGGTTTTTTGTTTGTGCTGGAGGGAAACTGTGCCTTGTGTCACACTTTCCTCACACTGCCTCTGTACCAGTATACACTCCTCTGACCAGCTTCCATCCTTTCTCCCCCACTCTTCTAAATCCAATCCAAATGCTCCAAGTTAAGTCTGGTCTTCCCCAGGAGGTTTCTGATCACTCCATTACTCCTGTATTGTACATAGTTCTCTGTCACTTAGAAGTAAAAGGGAGAGTTTTAAGATGTAAATCACTCACACACACACACACACACACACACACACACACACCCCAACTATAAATCACTTTCTGTCACACCCTGCTTAAAACTCTCTACAGCCTTTCTCTTCTCCTGAAAATAAAACCCAAGATCCTTACCATGTCCTGAAAGGCCCTACTTGATCTGTCTCTACAGTCTTGATGGCATCCAGGACTTTTCCACCACTGCACTCACGGAGCTTCTGCGCACTGGCTTTCTTTGGGTTTCTGAAGTATGTCAACCTCATTCCTACCTGGTGGTCCTGGCATTTGCTGTTCCCTTTTCCTACAGAACAGTCTCAGTATTCAGAACACAGCCCACCTTCCTACTTCCTGCCAATCTGTTACCCGTTCTGAGACCTCCCTTGACCATCCACTCCCGAGTTACTTATGCTTTATCCTAGTCTGTCTCTATTAATTGTCCTAACTTATCTTCTCGTAGCTTTTAGCACACAAATTATTCTGTATACACTACTATGTATATATTCTGTATATGTATATAGGTAGAAATGGAAACTCTTAAGGGTCTCAACTTCCCAATCTTGATTACTGCCAAGTATGAAAGCATCTCAACTACAGATGTCTACTTACTCCTTTCTTGGACACAGATCTCCACTTATACCTCAAGTTCTTTCTTCTGAGGTCTATCTTCCTGCAGCCCTCTCAAAGGCAACCCTCCACTGTGTTTCCATGCATACTACATCCATGGGGAACATTTAAGTATGATACCCCTCAAAAAAGTTGAGGGCTGGGCGCCTGGGTGGCTCAGTGGGTTAGGCCACTGCCTTCGGCTCGGGTCATGATCTCAGGGTCCTGGGATCGAGCCCCGCGTCGGGCTCTCTGCTCCGCGGGGAGCCTGCTTCCTCCTCTCTCTCTGCCTGCCTCTCTGCCTACTTGTGATCGCTCTCTCTGTCAGATAAATAAATAAAATCTTTAAAAAAAAAAAAAGTTGAGGGCTCGGGCCACTCAATGCTCCATCACTCCACTACCACAGCAGCCGGCCAAATTATCTTTCACTTTCTGGATTTTCCAGAAGGAATCAGACTCAGGTGTACAGCATTCTCCAAATGAAGAAGAAGTCTTATTAAACTCTGAATGGTTTCCTTGAAATACCTCTTTCTTAATTTAAAAGGAAGAAAGAAGCAGAGTCCACCCTTCCCATGCTTAGGGTAACACTCAAAGAATCCCAAATGTTCTCAAAATAAATTTTGTTAGAAGACACTACATCTCAAAATTGCAAAGAAAGCAAAACTTAGTTTTTTATATATATATCTGAATATACATATATATATCTGAATATACATATATATCTGAATATACATATATATCTGAATAAAGAAGGACTAAAATGAAGCATGTATCCATAAAATGTACACAGCTTACGAACCAAAAATGAGATGTACTATATGTTGGCTGAGTGAATTTAAATAAAGAAAATATAGCATATATACATTGTTCATGCACTCATTTTCAAAATACATTTATTCTAGAACAAGTAATTATAAGAAATGATGATTATGTAAATGACACTCAAGTGATACAATTTCATGAGATACATCTTCACAAGAAGGTAATAAACTTTGAAGAGCAAAAATAAAAAATTTTAAAAGGAAAAAAGAAATTTTGTTCTCTTATCGTCAAGGCTGACTTTAAGTTATGCTTATTCCAAAAGAGGGTGTTAACAGATGTGCAAGTGGATTTCAATACCACTTTTAAGTTGTGTATATTGTGACCTCTCATTTTGCTTTGAAGTATGGTATTTATTACCATGGTGCTCACCTAGAAGTCCTATTTCAGTGGAATTTATCAAGCGTCTGTACCCTGAATTGCATTCACTATCTTTAACAAACAATATGACATGGGAACTCATACATCAAAATGGAAATCTCGGTGAAAACAGGAGCTGGTACAGCCATGATATTGCATAACAGAGTAACATTAGCCCTCTAGTTCCTCCTACTAGAATCTATACCCTATGAAAGCAAGGCACTGGTCTCTTTCACACTGTATCTTTTGAACTTATAACAATAGTATGTACTCAAAAAACATCAGGTGAATGGACTGAATGAATAAAGTACTTACTATGTGCAGGCAACACTGATAAAACTTTACATTAAAATACACACTTCAGGGGCGCCTGGGTGGCTCAGTGGGTTAAGACTCTGCCTTCTGCTCAAGTCATGATCTCAGGGTCCAGGGATCAAGTCCCACATCAGACTCTCTGCTCAGCAGGGAGCCTGCTTCCTCACCTCCATCCCCAACCCCGCCTCTCCTGCCTCCTTGTGATCTCTGTCAAATAAATAAATAAATTCTTTAAAATAAAAATATACACACTTCAAAGATAGTTGTTCTAGATGAAAGAACTGAAGTTCAAAGCAGTTAAATGACTTGTGTAAGATCATACATGATAAAGTGTCTAAGGTGGGATTCAAATCTAGCTACTCTGACTACAGAACCCAGAGATTTCTCTATCAGACTATCCATGATGAGCAAAGCTAATAGGTGTGGTATACTGCCAGCCTTGAAGGGCTTCAACTGAGCCTGACGCTTCCCATATTCCCCTAAAATGAATAAGAATGGGACTGATAATGATCATACTATGGACACAGAATACATGTTAACAAGAAATAGGCATGCTGTAGCAATTCAGGAGAAGGCAATATCAAACTTCACTGGGCAAGATGCACTTCTAGGTTTTTCCAAGGTGATGGCTTCTCAGATGGGTTTGAGGAGAAGTTTTTAATTTTAATAGTTGTAAATGGGGGAATGAATGTACTACTCTAGGAGGGAATGTAGTAGAAACAGAAAGAAGAGAATCCATGAGGCCAAATCTATCAATCTTAGTAGCTCATCAGATATTGTACATAAATAGAAAGAAAGGTCTACTGATAGTAAGGATTTAAGAACTTCAAACTCAAGATAAAGAAAAAAAAAAAAAAAACAACCAACACACACAAAGGAGAGATTGTTACCATAAAGAGGACCCAAAAAACTTGATTGTGATTTGGAACCAAAGCGAAAGGGAATAACAAGAGTCTAAAGTATCAGATAAATATGTGAAAAAATTAGATTCAGAGAGTCCACCCCTGCTGGTGGGCTTCAAAAATGTGTCATGGACCAAATAGCGTCTTTTAAGAGATGAAACTCTGCTCTGTAAAATGGGGAAATAGGTTTATTAGGCTTTTCTATTATCTCAATATAATTAATATGTATCCATTATTAGTTTTTCAGAGAAAGCAAAAAATGATAACAGGTCCAAAACAATCATTGTGGTTTCTGGTAGGTCATTATCATCTCCGGGCTCTTTGTTACAATATCTGGCAAGTACACAAGACCCTGTTTAGCTTCTTAGTTTCTGGTCGCCTGAAGGTTATGGACAACCATGGCCCTTTACATGTGGCTACAGGAGAAAGCCCTCATAGGTGTAGTTGAGAATGGTCTGTCCTACCTGCGGATAATGCAGAACAGACTGAGGAAAAGCTAGGAGCATTAACATGTATATTTAACATCTAAATTTTCACACATTACTGATTTCCAGTATCACTCACAACTGAGAGTATATAGTTAAAAATCATAAGGTCTTTGAGCTTTCATATATCTTTCTGTATCAATCAATTGAGGTGTGCTCCTATGTTTTTGTTTTATTCTTCTTCCAAAATACTGAACAGGGATTTATTCCTTAAAGTGCTTGAGTCATTTGAGTTTGTCAAATGATAGCAAGATCTCTGCATCACCATGGACACAACAAAATGGCAAGTGTGGCTTGGCTGTGTTTTAGGATTCATGTAAGGGTCCCTAGTTCCAGAAATAAAATGTCTGTGGTGCTCAGTAGTCAGCTCCAAATTTAACTGTTCAAATGGGAGCAGCTACCATTTCCCAAGTTAAGAGGAAATCTCAGCATGTTTACAATTCTTTTAAAGGATACAAGTAGAAACTTGGGGGATTTTCATGTGATTGTTGGCCTGTTTTTGTTTTTGTTTTTGGCAGTCAGTCTGTCCAGTACCTCAAACTAGGTCTATGAGAACAACAAGATCACATGGAGTAATAGCTGAACCCAAGGCTGACAGATCCCTACCTTCCCTCTGCAACATCAGAGAGATGGAATGGAGAGAGCAAAACCCAGCCATCGGAGAATACAAGTTCCAACTCCTTATCTGCAAAGGTAAGAATGATGATTTTTTTTTTAAAGATTTTCTTTTATTTATTTGACAGAGAGAGAGAGAGATCACAAGTAGGCAGAGAGGCAGGCCGAGAGAGAGGAGGAAGCAGGCTCCCCGCTGAGCAGAGAGCCCGATGTGGGGCTCGATCCCAGGACCCTGAGACCGTGACCTGAGCCGAAGGCAGAGGCTTAACCCACTGAGCCACCCAGGCGCCCCAAGAATGATGATTTTTATTCTGCCTATTTCCTGAGGCTGTTCTGGAAGTTAAAAAGTTGACAGAAGATACCAATCTGCAATAAGGATAAGAATTGTACCTGCCCCCCTATTCTTTTCACTTATCCATTCAACAAATATTTACAGACTATACACTGGTGTCACGCGCTATCCTATGCTCTGCGTGCGCACTGATGGGCAAAAGAGAAACTGCCCCTGTGCTTAGAGATCTGTCCATCTCCCGGTCTGTCTACATGAGTTGTCAGTACTGGTGTGCTGTCAAGCACAGCCATCATTTGAACCTAAGAATCCAACATACGGATACGTGTATATGCATATATACGTGTGTACGCGTATTTCAAGCTCTAACACACGTGTATGTGTGTACATGGATGTGTGTGTGTGTGTGGAAGTGTATGTGTTTTTTCAAGCTCCGATCAGGGGTTATTCACTTGGGAAGTAAGACTAGAGATGGAGTCAGGTAGATCAGCATCTGTACGCAGGCAGTTATCACCTACCAGTGGTCACCGTGAAACTTCACTCCATTTCTCCTATTCTTAGGAGCTTTTCTAAGTACAATAATGGTAATCATTGTTCCGTGGTAAAAAAATGTTGCCGCTTAGAGTTGCTAAAATTTAAAGAATTAAATCTTACTAAGCACTTCATGTAGCAGCTGGCACACCTACCATCCTCTAGAAATTATGGCTGAAAAATTTCACTTGGAGATGCTCTTTTTGCCATGCAGCTTCTGGAGAATAGGTCAGATCCTCAGTCCTCCCCGTCTCTCAGTGAAGCTTGTCACTGAAGGCGAATTTGAGCAATTTCTAAATAATTCACGTGGCCAGAGGCAGGCCCAGATACAGGCACAGGTACTTACTGCTGCCTGCCTGATTTTATTTCATTCCGATGCAGGATTCCAAAACCCTGATGTCCCCATCAATAGCTCAAGAGCACAGGAAAGCTACGTCCCCTTGAAGTGACCCTCCCAGCTTCATGGGAGCGTGTGAACCCCACAGCAGCTGGAAGTAGAGGCAAATGAGTCAAACTCCACCTCAGGGAAAATCCTAAAGAAATGTGGCTGTTCCACTTCCAGAGGAACTAACGCAGGAGCTTCCACAGCAGCTAACCTTCCACAGGCCCATCTCCAGAAACCCGAGTGAGAAAGAAATCTGGTCAGCAGCTCCCTTCCCCGGGAGCCTACCTAAGAGGCAGTTCATAGAACCCCTGTGCGGCATGAGAGCCAGCAAACAGCCCTCCAGTCACCAAGGGCCTTCAGGCTGGTGTGAAACCTCCCACCTCAGAGGACCAATTAGGAAAGGCACCGGGTCTGGTTCAGGAAGGTTCGCTAAAGCGAGTCTGCCAGTGTCAAGAGCTGCTTCCTCAGGGTCTCGCTGTGCGTGCTGCAGTCTGTCAGCTCCTGCTAGTTGCAAGTAATTGAAGCAGGTGCCACATTAATATTTATCATTCCTCCTTTAAAGAGCATTTGATCTGAGTGTGTGAAATGCCACGCGCAGAAACTTTCCCATGAGCTCATTCTCCAGTGTCCTACTTCTCAGTGACACCCACCATCTACAAATTGGAGGCTAGAATTTCCAGCTAATTAGCAGAGGACTTGCCATTTGTGAACTACCACGATGCATTGATCAAATACCCTTTTCTCGTAGATCTATTTGCAGTTCTTTTCTGCAGAATCTCATCAATGATACTATCTTCTGGGTGAAAGGGTATTCCTTTCATAGGATTACTGTTAATAAATTCCTATGTTCGTGGTACTTAGTATCTCAATGTTCTGGAAGACTGAAGTCCAAAAGGAAGGGGTCCACAGGGTTGGTTCCTTCTGGAGAAGAGGTGTTTCATGCCTCCACCCTAGCTTCTGGTGCTTGCTAGCAATCCTTGGTGCTCTGGGGTTTGTAGCATCCTAAATCCAATCTCAGCCTCCATTTGACATGGCCTTCTTTCCACTAGGGCTCTTTTGTGTCTTAGTATTGCCTAGTTTTTCTTTACATAGGGACACCAGTTATTGGATTTGGGAGCCACCTAAATCCAATATAGCCTCCTCTTAATTTTATCACACTTTCAAAAACTGTTTCCAAATAAAGTCACCTTCACAGGTACTGGGAGATAGAACTTCAACATACCACCTTGCAGAACACAGTTCAAACCCCATAGGGTAGAAGGAAAGAAGATTGGCCGGAGCTCTGTTTGATACTCAGAAAAGCTACTTTGGAAGGTCTCCTGGTCTTATATACACTAAGTATGTAGGAGAGCTAGCATCAGAATTCTGGGTCATGAATGTATACTCAGTGAGCACAGAAGGTCCTAAGATAATGACACAGTAAATTCTCATTATTCATGGTAGTTAATGTTTTATCAGATAGTTACAAATACAGAACCAGCAAATATTAAACCACTACTCCAAGGAGAAATATGGGATTAGCTTCTTGTGAGCTCCTAGTTACACCATTTTTATCCACTATATGCAACCTTGTTCTGTTCGTGTCTCTGTTTAATGAAACCTTATTTCATGTGTACTGCTAATTCACTAACACTGAACTCACAGGCTTTTCTAACACATGACATTTTCTCAATAAGTCATATCACAGCCTTCTTAAAATGAGGAACACAAGACAACACTGTACTCGGGGTTCATTTTATTTTTTAATTTTTATTTTAAGATTATTTGAGAGAGAAAGAGAGAAGAGAGAGAGCGCACAAGCAGCAGGGAAGGAAGAGAGAGAGGGAGAAGCAGACTCCCCGCTGAGCAGGGAGCTCAAGTGGGGCTTGATCCCAGGATCCTGACATTGTGACCTGAGCTAAAGACATGAGTCACCCACATGCCCCTGGGGTCTATTTTAAACAACAACATAACCAGTGAAAAGTGCAAAAATATGGAAGAAAACAGCACTATGCTCAAAAAGGACCTGTGTATAGGACGAGAGCTAAAACAACTTCTCTCACTTTTTTGTTTAAGAAATTATTTTTTAAATAGAAAACACATATTTTGAACTACAGTGTGATTGGTTTATTAATATTACTTTTTAATAATGACCTGAGCCAAAATCAAGAGTCAGATGCTTAACCCACTGAAGCACCCAGACACCCCCATTAATGTTACTTGAAATTAAAATTTCAAGTTTTCAATTTTCTCAGTTTTCAATTACAAAGTGGTTAATGTCTATAGATTTAAACCCCATGAAGAGAAGATCTTTAGGGTTCTCAGTAACTGGGGACCTGAGGCAAAAACATTTATGAACCACTGACACAGGGAAATTAGTGATCCTTGAGAAGCAATTGCACTTCCCAATACCAGGTTCTTTTTCAAAAAAATGGAAGTAATAATCCTAAATGCTCACAGGGTCACTAGAAGGAGAAAGTGTGCTGAGGTATGGGGAGGCACTCTGTACCTTCCCACAGCACTCACAAAGGTTATTTCCTTACCACTCCTGACAGTAACAATTTCGACTAAAATTTCATTAACTATGTCAGTAATAACTACCTTTTTGTCATAAAAAAGTAGATTTAAATCATCAAGTGAAACATTTTTATCTCATCTCAGAGACAGGTTCATTTTGGGGTTTTCATTACTTTTTTTTTTTATGTCTTTAAACTTCAGAAATTCCGATCACAGGTAAGAAGATTTGCAGCAATCTGGAAGCAATGAGTACTAGTGTGGCAAACTACAACACCAAGGTAAGACACTCTGACCACCCACTTCCTGCGGACAGGAGCAAATAACGTTAGTGTGGCAAACAACATGAGCAACTTTCTCATCTAAGGCCTCACCTAAAGCAAGAATCTCTTCTAAAAATCTGACAGTTTCTCCAGTCCCTACTTAAATACTTCCAGAAGTTGGAGATTTATCCCCTCATTAGGCAGTTCATGTATTAACGTGTTTTTTTTTCATTATGCCCATTTGATTAGTTAAAAAGGCAAAGGATCTTCTTGAGCTTCCACAAGTTCCCTAGTGAGGTTGCTGCTGCTGGTCAGACACCACACTTTGAGAACCACGGATCTAGGAGTCTAACCACAGTTCCTCACACAACGTCCATGGTGGGAAGTTCTGAGCTGCACCCAGCCGACTTCCAACAGTGGACATTGGCAGTTCTGAGACGGTCTACATGGCGAACTCTCAATACTGCTTCTTAATAGGAGAGCAGTGGTGTGAATAATCCACTACCATGGATAATCCAAAAGCCATTTCAGCTTGCTATTGGAAGGTGTTCAAGTCGGATTTTAATTTTTCAGGATCACTGGATTTGCCTTCTAACAGGTTTTGCTGAGGCCAGTATTAGAACTGACTGTTTCCTGGGTAAACATATGCTTTCCCCAGAGGGGAGGCAAGCCAGCTATCCCAGCATGCCGGCCATGGAGACAAAACTGGCATCCATAATTCACAAAGCAGACCACCTCTGTAGGGCATAACAGAGCTGATTCCACCCAGAACACTTTTAAAAATTGTAGTTACTAAGAATATGTATGAGAGGGGCAACTGGGTGGCTCAGCCATTGAGCGTCTGCCTTCGGCTCAGGTCATGATCCCAGGGTCCTGGGATGGAGCCCTGCATCAGGCTCCCTACTCAGTAGGAGGCCTGCTTCTCCCTCTCCCACTCCTCCTGCTTGTATTCCCTCTCTCACTGTCTCTCTGTCAAATAAATAAATAAAATCTTAAAAAAAAAAAAAAGAATATGTTGGAGAGTTGGGAAGTTTTGGGGGAAACTCATCATTTGTTCTATACAGTCCCCAAAATAACTAAACTCGAGCAATTTATGGCATTCAGACTATTTCCTTTGTACCTTGTGTCCAACCCCTCAAGGGCCAAACAAAAACCATGAAAACGTGTGTGTGTGTGTGTGTGTGTGTGAGAGAGAGACAGAGAGAGAGAGGGAGATTTTACCTTAGGGAGGTTATAAAAGAAAACCACCATCCGAAAGCTCATAAATCCCATCGTTTTAACTGATAACATTCAAGCTTGTGGTTAGAGGTAGCTGTCATCTATAAAAGTAGTATCCGGTAGTTTCCAGGAGTTGACTTGTGGATAGTCTGTATCACAACCAACTAAGAACTTATTGAATATAGATTCCTTCCCCTGTAACTCATCCCTGAAATTCTATACTGTCTCTATCTGCTCCCCTCTGACAACCTACTTTTCCTCTTCCGACTCAGGGTCTCGATGTATGCACAGAATCAATCAGTTACTCCTAAACCAACATGTGGCTATTTGGGGGAAAAAGGTTATACAAAGGCTCTGTATATAAAGTCTTATTCTCACAGAAATGCAAAATAATGCCAGTAAGGGGGGAAACATTAACCCTATCTACCAATTTCTTTTAGTTCTTATCAGAGACCAGATACTGCATTAAATGTCACACACAATAATTACTGTACTTAATCCTCACAGAATGAGACCAAGTAGGTCCCTTCTGTGGCCTCATGTCCCAGGCGAGAATACCGTGTGTCCCCAGATCACACAGACAGTGGCACATCTATTGTTAGAATCCCCTTCACCGGACTTTCAGCCACTGTACAATATCAACCCCCAGGTAAACATACACCAATTACTATCTCCTTAAGAAAAAGGTCTCCTTGCCAATTACCCTTTGCATGAAACATCTGTTATGTGTTACTTACATAGTAGATCTTCTGGTCACTGGTGCCAGCCACAGCTAAATGCAACCAACTGGACCTCACTGGCCACAGATAGTTCTAGAGCTTTCCATTACACCTGTGCTCTGTATACTGCTCCTCTCTTCCCTCAGGTCTTTCTCTTGGAAGTGGAAGTAATGGATACTGCTGAGAAGTAGGAAGGTATTAATGCCCCACAGGGGAAACCTTGGGAGACTAGAAATCTTGGGGGAGCAAAGTAATGTCTTCCTCCTTCCCTCACAGGAACTGTCCTGAGATGCAAAATCCTGAGATGTTCCTGAGATAGAACAATCAATCCCACTTGATACTAAGTGGGATTGCTCACTTGGTAACTGCTCACTTGGTAATATGGTTTATATTGTTCATTTATCCTTGTTCCTTCCCCATTGCTTCTCGGCCTTTTGGCTAAGATCAAGTGTTCCTTCCCTGCCTCATACCCCTTTCTCCTTCAGTAAGCATCTCTGGGACTGTATCCATTTCATGGCTTGGCTTTCTAGAAACTCTGGCTAGGACAATTGGCAGCTTATCAGCTCCAGAGTACATGCAAGTAACAGAGATGTCTTCAGCCCTTGCAAGGGGTAGAGCAAACAAGGAAGAAAACTGGGAAACCACCTAACTATGAGACAGTTTTAAAGGTGACAATACACAATTTCTGGAAAAAGCGTTCCCCTGCTCTCAGCCATACAACACTAGCTTTGCCACAGCTTTGTAAGCAAGAAAAGGCACAATGGCAAGTAAACAAATAATGCATGGTTGGCCTTTTCTTTTCTTTTCTTTTCTTGCTCTTGGTCTGCTGCCAGTACACACAGAACTCACTGCCCTGGGAATCCAGTCTACTGAGGCCATGCCTTGTTCAGGAACCTCCCTGTGAAAGGGGAAAAATGAACCTCCTGGAACCGACATCAGAAACTAGAATGTTGCTTTCAGGCCCTACTCCAGAGGAATTAAAAAACCATGGCAATTTCCCCAGAAATGACCCAGTCTGGGGAAGGTGTGGCTGCAAGCCAGATTGAGAGCTGAGCAGGTGTCCCTCAGAAGACAGGCTCCCAGCACCTTCTCCAGGAGAATATAATTAACATGTGTTTCCTTTCTCCTCTATTCTGGGAAGATCTGTCGATGGACCCAGGAAAACAGAAAATAAAAAGGAACTGAGTTAGAAATCCTTAGAAAGCATGTATCTATACATCCTGAATGAAATACAGAGCTAAAACATGTGTCTAAATAATACAAACCCCAAATACGTTGACCTTCAGTGAATTTTCAGATGTGAAAACACTAGGCAATTGTGGTCTTTGTTGCATGCTCCCGTACTTCATGCATTGATAACATATGAAGATTCACCAGAGTTCTCCAGGATCACGATGACCTAAATGCTATCTCAGGATCAGATACAAGAGCAGTTGCTAATATGATGGTACTACGATCCTGCCACGGGTAGGGTAACGCAAACCTGGGTGTGTGTCTGTGTGTGTGGCTGTGTTCACATGTGTGCCTGTCCAAACTCAGTACTTATTTTCTAAGTGGATGAGTAATATGTTTAAGCGTGGATAGTGCATTATTATGATATAAAGATTCAGGAAATATGTATGAACTTTTGATAACATGGCAAGTCCTAGGCTGGCATTACCTTAGAGACCCAAGATTAAATGAAATCACAGCGGTGGGAGATTATGGGGATTGGCACTGTTACACCAATGGCTGCTAATGTTTACTGTGGTATTTTATTTCTTTGCGTTTGTTATTTCATTTGATTCTCCTAACAACCCTGTGAGGTAGATAAAGTCAGTTCCATTTTACTGATGAGTCAACAGACTATTTAAGGATCTCGCATAAGAGAAAAAGCAAGAGACAAAGAGTGGACAGCCAAGGGTTAAGACTTGGCAGCATTTGAATTCCTGGGTCCACTTGGTTCTCTTTACGTGGTTGCTTACCTGCCTTTGTGATATGTCTTACTCAACCCTTCCCAGAATCCTGTGAGTTAACAGATTCTCTTCATGGACCAAATTTAAGTTTGTTTTGCTCATGCATGATGCAAAATAACTCAGCCTATTACAGTAGCCAATGAGAACACAGACCAAAAAGCCACTTTAAAAGCATCAAGTCGTCTATGAAAGCACACGCTTCTTTTACTTGGACTCACCTTTATGACCACCGTGGACTCTCACTCACTGACTCGCCAGGTCCCGGCTTCATCCATCAGGGAGAGCCCACGTGCCTCACCCGTGGGAATGTGCCATCTTGCGACCACAGGACAGCACTCCCTGCTCCCGCACAAACCAGCTCCAGCTGTATTTTCAGGGCCGTTA
Organism: Meles meles; assembly: GCF_922984935.1. Lineage (NCBI taxonomy): Eukaryota > Metazoa > Chordata > Mammalia > Carnivora > Mustelidae > Meles > Meles meles. Next base: position 101,728,195 of record NC_060068.1, read on the forward strand.
CTTTGGGCTGAGCCAAGAGGTCTGCTTTCATTCTAGGGAGACATACCAAGGGCTGCCATCCTGCCATCTCTTGTCTGACAACTTTCTGGAAGGCCCAGGCATCCATTTGGAATGAGGTTTCTCTTCTATCCTTCCAAAATGAGGAAGGCCAAGACAGGAGAGGTCTGTGGTTAGGGAAGGGGTTATCTTGTATCAAGATCCCAAGATCTAAGCTCAAAGCACGGATCAAGAAACTCAAGATTTATGGAGGGAGGGCTTTATTAGACATCTCATCGATTCCTGTAGGTCAGGGCCCTTGGTGCCATTCCAACTTTGCTGCTCACTTTACAGCACAATTAATGAATAAAATATTTAAGCCCACTTTGCCTCTGATGATTAAGTGCTGCTCTCTGGCCTCTGATCATCTAAAATAGTCTTATCGCCAATGCCACCCGGAATCCCAATACTGTACCAACATGTCCAACTGTCAGTTCTGGCCTACACTGACAGCCCCCACTGAGCTTCTCAAGGACTCTGCAATGCTGGTACTCTCCTCCCCGCTACGTCAGTTATCCCCTTAGTAAACTGAGTGTGCTCAGGGCCCTCAGGAGGCGGAGCTAACTGGTGGGTTTTCTGTTCTCTTACAGTAGACCCTTTCTAGCGTGCCCCCGCCCCCCCCCCCGGAGCCTTCTAGTGCCTTCCTCCATTGTCAGTCATGGAAGTTCTGCCATATTTTTGTCATTTAATGTGGGACCAATTTATTTGAGCTTCTAAGGCTCATCCCAGAAACCTACTAGGCCCAGCTTCCAGAGTCCTGCCCCAGTGTCCATTAGGTGCCCCAGGCAGGTGTCCCCTATCAACAAGCTCTCCTTATTCAATTTGTTATGCTCCCCACCTCGATTCTGCCTCCTCAAACTCTAACTCTGTACTTCCAGTTAATGCATGGTACTCAAGTCATGTGGACCCTTTGGCATGTAATTCCTAGGACACCGCAGAGCAGATCTTCCTGCCATCTGTCCCTCATTACTGGTCTGGGAACCAGGAGATGAAGAGCAGGGAGCAGATTCTGAAGACTAACACTATCTTATGAAGCACCTGCCTCATTTGAGATTTCTCTATAGAGTCAAGCAAAAGGTATGAGGTAGATGGATGGGATAGGCTCCATCTTGTAACAAGGGGAAGAGACACCTCTGCAGGCTCAGAGGGGTCAGGCACAACTGCATGTTCAAGTTGTTCCAGTATGTCTACAGCAGTTCTTCACCCCCCTCCAAGACCACACATTACTGGCTGTAATTGGACATAAGAGACTTACACAGGCTCGGAATCTGCTTTCTCCAAAGTTTTTCCAATCTCCCAGTTATCATATCTGGTTATGTCCTCCCGCAGCAGGTGATAAGGTTCTCTTTAAAAGCTGCAGAGGAGGCCCTTTGACCCTCATGTTTAATTGAATTTAATTACTGATTATTCTGAGCTGGTCTTCTCTTCAAAATATCAGTGGTGGACAGCACAACATCATTATAATCGGTATTTTCCTAGGCCTTTCAAATGCTTTGGATTAGTGCCCGAGTTGGAACATCCCTTCCACCTGTATCCTCTATGGGTTCACTACAAGCCACAGTCTCGGCTTCGCATATGCACCCTGACTTCAAACTAGCAGTTGCTGCTGAGTCTGTCTGCCATCAGTCAGTGTCTTCATGACCAACTGATGGCAAGAGATCCACCTCCAAATCTCCATCCTTAGCAGGCTGCTTCCTAGGACCACTCCTGGTACCCAAACTCATGGGCAGGTTCCTTGCCAGTGCAAACTGAGAAAGAAACTCAAGGGCTGTATGAAGAAGTACCCTCTGAGTTTTCTTCTTTCTGGGATCACATGCTTATGTAGCACTGCTTCTCTACAGGTATCAACTCAATTGTCCCTTCCTCCACCATTCTCTCTCTCTCTTAATGCAAATTTCCCATACTCCTGTGTGTACACAGCCAAGAATGACAGTCAAAAATTGTTTTAAATCTCTCTTCAAATAACCAGCAGTTATTATGTAGCATGATTTTTAATTCCAAATTCCAGACCAAAAAAAAAAAAAAAGAAAGAAAAGAAAAACTTATGTATCTAGCCAAGGTCAAAGCTCATCAGCTTGGCCACAGTGGTTAAGAGGATAATGCGACAAAGAGAAGACTTGACTCTTTGGGCCTATTCTTGCAGCAGGAACTCTGCAGAACTTGGGGAGGAGAATAAAAGGGGAAGGAGGTACTGCAAACTTTCCTATTAGACATCGCTTGTCTTTTTTTTTTAATGATTTTTTTTTTTTTGACAGAGAGAGAGCACAACCAGGCAGAAATGCAGGCAGAGGGAAAGGGGGAAGCAGGCTCCTCACTGAACAGAGAGCCCGATGTGGGGCTCGATCCCAGGATCCGAGACCACAACCCAAGCCGAAGGCAGAGGCTCAACCCTCTGAGCCACCCAGGCGTCCCTAGACCTTGCTTGTCTTCAGAGAGCTCAACCAACTTATTGGCATGGGTATGACTGCAATTTACAGAATGAGATATACCATTTGTTTTCTGACAAATTATTTCTATGGTTTCAGTAAAACATGAGAAAAGCACAACCTGTTTCAAGACCAAGAGATTGGAAGTTCCATGAGAGTAGGAATTTTATCTACTTTTTTCAGTGATACATTGTCAACACTTAGAAAACTATCCACATCCTAGCGAGTTTTCAGTCCATTTCTTAAGTGAATGAGTTAAGAAATGTCTGACGTTAGGAAGATCTCTTTTCAAGTCCCAAGCACAAGAAGTGCTCAGTAAATGAGAAGGATTATTCAGAGGGTCATGCCAGGACAGACTGCAAAGCAAACAAGCCAGAGAATGCAGAGTAAGTAACACTTTCCCAAGAGAAAGATGCGTTTTCCTTTTTGGGTGAATTGAGATAAAAATACAGATAAGCAATTAGAGCAGAACCAAAGGCAGTCATCCCTGTTAAAGCAGATCCTTTCAATTGGTCACAGAAGAAAAAATAACTAGCAACAACTGCAGCCTCAACTCCAAAGTCGCTAGCGTATCCTGATGGTGCTGCCTCTGGAGAACAAGTGCCCTTCACCCTCCCTTCTCCACAGAAACTTTTACACGTTCCTGTAAGAGTCACCTGAGCAAAGGGAAATATACTACAGATGCCATGTCTACACTGTGGAGACAGAGACCTTCCATATATAGGAAGCAGTCTAATTCTAAGCTAATTGCTTCTGGAATGAAGGCTGTGTCTAACTCTTTCCACCTGCTTTTTTTTTTTTTTTTCTCCCCACCCCTTGCAAACAGCACAGATGGGGAAGAGAGAAGCAGACGATTCAAACTGGTACATTACGTGGGCACCAACAAGTTGGGGAAAAAACATCTTTGCATGGTGAGAAAAATTCCACTCCTTTCTTGGACAATTTCTAAAGTATTGGAAACCATAGCAACTAATATAAATGTAGCCAGTGCATTGTACATTCTCAGTCTGAAACAATAAAAAAACAATTAATCTGTTAAAAAAATTAAAAATAAACATAATTTAGACAACAAACTCCAATAAGCTTCTTATCCCTTTTGATGAAAACTTTTGAAAATTAGACATTTTGAAAGAGAAAAGGCTGTTTAGATTAAGTTCCTCTAAATATATACACACATGTATTTCTACATATGTGTGTATATATTGCTATACATATATTACATATGCATTATATAGTATCTATACATATTACGTAGTATATAATGTCTGTATATAATTTAGTATATAGCAATGCATATGTATTATACATTTTATTGCATTATGCTTTATACACTGTATTGTATTATATATTACATATTTCATATGCATGTGTATATATTCTGTATGTCCCTCAAGGCTCAGAATGTTCATGGAACACGGTAATGAATAATTATAATTCTAAATTAATAAATGTAAGTGTGCTAATACATATAATATCCAATTAGTGTCATTTAACAATACCATTTTAGGAAAAGGCTTGGCACTGGGAACACAGAGACAGACCAACATGATCCCTGCTCTGGGGCATATAGGCTGGTAGGCAAACCAAGACATTAGTCCCATAACCAACTAAATGAATATGCAATTAAAAACAGCTCTAGAGCTCATTTGAGGGGTAACACAGTCACATGAGTAACTATCACAAAAGAACTAATTGAGATGGGTGAACAGGAAAGCTGTATAGAAAAATAAGGTAAGCTTTTGGCAGCATGAAAAACCTTCTGGGTACGGTTCTGCAAATAAGTGTAAAATACCACATGGTGCTGAAAAAGAGTCTATTAGTAGAAGACTGAGGAGAGAGACTGATCCCTGGCTGGCTCTCATTAGACATAAGCAGAGGGATCAATTATTTCTATTAGAGGAGGGAGAAAAGTTAAGCCAGGTTCCTGTTACACCGTGGAAAACTCTATTTAAAAGCTTGGCGAACATCAGCAGAATCATGGCTATGGAATAAGTCACTTATGGAATCAACTTCTCTGGGGAAGCCAGAGGTGGTGAAAGGAAGGAAAGTTACTTGGGGGGATTTAAAAAAAAAATTCTCTTGGGATGCCTGGGTGGCTCAGTTGGTTAGGCGGCTGCCTTTGGCTCAGGTCATGATCCCAGCGTCCTGGGATCGAGTCCCACATCGGGCTCCGTGCTGGGCGGGGAGCCTGCTTCTCTCTCTGTCTCTGCCTGCCACTCTGTCTGCCTGTGCTCACTCTCGCTCTCTCTCTCTCTCTCTGACAAATAAATAAATAAAATCTTTAAAAAAAATCCTCTTAACAAAAAAATGAATTTTTTCTCAGTATCATGAAAGCCATTTCATGAAACACTGCTCCAAAATGTCATGCAGACCCATGAGTCAATTAATTACAATGTTCTGCCATCTTCCTCTTTCTCTTATCTTGATTTTAGATTTCAAAGCCCAAAACAAACATTCATCAAAACTCCTCTCACAAGGGGGAACTACTAATTGCATTTTTGGCACACTAAATGCAACACATAATTTGTATGCATCATTCAGTTTAGTTGATGGTTGATCCAAAAATATAGCCCATATATTTGCATTCTGACTTTTAAGTATTAACTAAGACCAGGCTCCCTGCCCTACATTGGGAACTAAAAACTTAATGCTGGCTTAAGAAATCAAATAAAAACAGCAACTAAAGCATACACTTGAGAAATTATCTTCAGATTATGTTTAGTTTTTCACATCCTGAAACGGCCTGTTTCCTACCTTTAATAAGTTTGAGTTTGCTGCGCTCAGCATAATTGGTCGCAGCTGCCTGGATTTTCTGCCAGGGTGTGAGAAAAAATGGAGTTATTATTAGAGCTTGGTATAGCAACCTGCCTGGCCAATGTAAATTTTAAGATTCAATTGTTTATTGGTTGTGAATTTTCCATTATAAGGGCACCTAGGAAGTTTCTCCACTAATAGAGGAGTCTAGAGAAATCAGCTGAAATCAGAAAACTGGTTGACCCATCCATAATGTCAGAGTCAACAACAGAGACATCAGATCACATAGAATGGGGCTGCCCTCAAAATGAATAACTATAGCCAGCAAATTCCAGGACTTGAAAGTGAAGCTCATGATGCTTTAAATTAGAAGCTTTCGTAAAAGCATTACTTGAATAGAGATGTATGTTTGAAATCACTCTTGGCTGAGATTCCCCCAAAAGTACACTCTGAATAAGGACTGGGATACAAGTGGTTTATTGGGGAGATGAAGAGAACAGCAGCAGGAAAGAGAATACCATCCCAGAAAAAGGAAGAGAGCTAGTCCATGTGCATTATTTAGTGCACTACCACCATCAGCAAATGTAACTTAAACTCATGGGGAAACTTGCAGATTTTGTGGAAGATGCCTCAAAATTATCCTAGCCACAAAGCAAGAGAGCTGGGGTATTTATACACCTACCTGAAGCAGCTCCCAAGGGAATTAACTCCTTGGCATTTCAGGCCTGCTTGGAGTAGGAGCAGTGCCACCTTTAGTGACTTTGGATAAAGCCCTAGGGCACAAGACATGCGGATGTTGGCAGACAAGGAATGCCCTGCAAGGTTAGAAAGATGACTGGGGGCACTCACAGAGACTGCCTCAGAACTCTTCCTTCTGGGGATGGGTATTCTAGCCAATGAAAACTTGAGAGGTACAATGCCAGCTCCACTAAATGATTAGTAACATTCAGGAGTACTGAGTTGACGGGGATTCTAAAAGGAGATGGAGGACGATTCTGTAACCCAGTAAAGATGTCTGCCCGCGGAAGGCAGAACGGACCACCCCCATGTAAGCCATGTGCATGCCATCCTTGCTCTATGTGAGGTGTCAGCAAACTCTCCTGTAAGGAGATGGAGCAATATTTTAGGTAAATATAGGAGCCATTGCAGGCCACAGGATCATCTCTGTCACACACTCTTCTTGGTTTGTTGCTTGGTTTTTACTTTTTAAAAATGATTGTGGGTTTGTTTTTTTTTAATATTTATTTGACAGAGAGAAATCACAACTAGGCAGAGAGGCAGGCAGAGAGAGAGGAGGAAGCAGGCTCCCTGCAGAGCAGAGAGCCCGATGTGGGGCTCGATCTCAGTACGCCGAGATCATGACCTGAGCCGAAGGCAGAGGCTTTAACCCACCGAGCCACCCAGGCGCCCCTAAAAATGATTGTTAAAACAGTTTTAGCTTGAGGCCTATACAAGAGGCTGCTGCTGCCTGCTCATTATTTGCAAACAGATAAGTAACCCTCAACTGCCTGTGTGAAGACCCCCTCTGGGGCTCTTAAAAATTACATTTTAAATATAACCAGCAAGGTCTTAGACACGGCAAGTGCCACCAACCACCATCCTGTCCCAGAGGATCTTGACCTGCTGGCTGAAATCCTCTTACCTGATTCGAATCCCTTAATTTATAGAAAAGTGAGGTCTAGGGAGAAAAAGGCCTTGTCCAAAAGCAAATGCTTCATGTGTCATCACCTAAAACATGTTTAGTGGGTGCTAAGGCCTTTATTAAACCCGAACACATAAAAATGTAACAGTAAATTCAAATTCCATAATACAAGAAGTCCAGATTTGAGACTTCTGAAGCTTAGAAGGAAGGATAAATAGAAGATGAAGAAATAAGGAAAGACTTCATGAATCAAGTCTCCAAAGAAAAACATCACTTTTATAGTAATCCCATAAATATGAACGGAGACCCTGAATTGTGTCAGGTGAACTGTGGATAAGGTCACAACATTCTAGAGTACAGGTACTAAAAAGATAAAAGTTAAAAAAAAAAAAAAGAATCAATGTATCACATTTCTGGTTTAGGTATAGATTCATTACATCTGACAGAATGTCTTGCAAGTAGACCTCAATCATTTCTCAGTGAATGAATAAATGAATGGTTCAAACAGCAATTTGGCTCAGAACACATCACAACTGCAATTACTCATACGCATTAGCGATAAGGTCCTTTGATGTCTTATGTGTCCAGAATTCACGTATCTGTTTTTAGTGATGCCTAGAACGTGGAAGAGCAAACTGATAACCTCAGTCTATAGTAAGATACACAAAGAACAAAACCAAGAGAATGTATCCTGGCTTCAGAAGAGAGCCTAAGCTAACACTAGCCATTAATTTCTGTAAGTCTAGCCTGTCCTCAACAGGGGTGGAGAGAGACTTAGAAAGTCAAGAAAGATAGCCAATGCACCAGTTACGTGGAGAATAAAACCTAAGTACAGCAGCAATAAGTCATACCCAGTTGTGAAATAATCAGGGAAGGAGTGACACGATTGCCAACACTTCTTGGGCAGGAAGCCAAAAATAAACACGCAACCCACTGAGCTCAGCAGAATATCAACAAGAGATTCCATATTCCTGTGGCTTTCCTGGAAGCAAAGCGCTCTGCAACAAGCCAATCCTTTCAAACACTTTCATCAGCTTAACACACGCACCCTCTGGTATGGGGTGTGTAACGTATGACATTTGATTGGTTCAACCCAACAGCCCTGGAATAATACTACCAGAGACCAAGTGACTTCAGGATATGGGTGTGTTTCCTTAACTATGATGAAATCCCATTATTCTGGTGACTGTAGTGGCATAAAACAGCTGTTTGTTATGCTCACAGATTCTGTGAATTGAGCATACAGAAGAAGATACAATGTCTGTGGCCAAAGCCAGCAACACTAGAATGACTGGTGGTGATGCACACACCTAGGAAAGGAATCTTCTGAAGGTTTCCGCATTTATGCCTCTGCCAGCAGTGCTGACTCAAGCTATAGAGCTAACAATCAGCTTGGACAATGAGCCAGAGGTGCCCATACAGATCTTTTCTGCAAGACTTGAGTTTCTTCAGTTTGGCATCCTTGAGTTAAAAGACTTTCAGGAAGGTTCAGGGCTCCATTAACAGATGCTCCATGTAACAAGGTGAAAGCTGCATGGCCACTTATAGCCCAGTCTTGGAAGCCACACAATATCACTTTCCAACTCCCCGGATTTAACAGGAGAGGATATAATGTCAGAATTTTCCACGAGAGAACTGTCAAATAATTTGTAATCATGTTCTTAAACCACCACACCATTATTGCCTCATCTGTATAAAATGGACTCAAATATTGAAAGACAGTAGAACATAGTGACTAAATCAGTGCTGGGTTTCAATACCCACTCTACCACTTACTGGCTGTGGGTGCATTATATCACTTTTGGCTGACAGTTTTCTCCACTATAAAAGAGAAGTAATAACAACCATACCTAATTCATAAAGTGATTGCAGGGATCAAATGAGTTAATAAACTGATTAACATCTGAAGCAAAATTTTGTCAGTATTAACCATCTGCAACAAGCCAACACTCAGGAAATGTTACGATTGATATGTGTTGATTGATTTATCAAATACTAACCTAGTGGGCAATTCTGCTCACTGTGGCTGTGACGGTCCCTCGGTATACAAAGATAAAGAATAGACCACTAATAGCAATGGGCTCATCTCCAAATTAGAGAGGGAACTCCAAAAAAGCCAATAAATGACATATATGTCTTATATGTGCACATCCAAGATAATATCGTACAAGGGAGAAACACTGATTGTGGAGAGTCAGAGACCAGAATCTGACACTTCCTAGCTGTGTCATTTTTCTCCATCCCCTCAATCTCTCCAACCCTCATTTTTCCTTGGCTATTAAGTGATACTAGTACAACAGTGTCTCCCCATTTCAGAGTTATTGGAAAGACTGTGAAATACAATTGTAGAAGCACATCATAAACTCCTGTGTATTGTGCACAGGTGAGCTGCCATCACTGACCAGACAATAAAGCTGAACCCGGCGTGTTGCAGTGTAATCACCAAGCCATGAGTCTGGCAGAGGAGCTCCCAGACCCAGTGCCCAAACCAATTTCACAGAAGAGAATCTCTATCATGACGTTTTACAACCCGTAATTCACTTAGTCTTTTGGTTGTGAAAGTATGTTTCAAATAAATATTTCAACTACTTCTGTCATGTACCAGAGATTCAATCAAAATTACCAATTTGGATAATTTGCTAGCTCCAAGGGGACGTTACAATGAACTATGTAATTCATTTGAAAGATGTCGAGCATCATTTTTCATTTCTGACCAGTCATAAGGGATAAGTAAATCTCAGAACATGGTTCCCTGGAGTGATTAAAAATAAAAATATTGAGGTCACCTCTTTGTACTGCTTACACACTTATGACATTACTATCCTGGAGAGGAAAGGAATGGAACTTGAAAGGAACCTACTATTATCACATTATCAGGTATTTTGACATTGCATCATTTCTACAAGAGATGTGACTATTAACAGAGCCTTCAGTATGTTTGCTTAAAGCAGAAATTGGTATTGGATAGGCTTGTCCATATTGCTCCTTACAAGAAGTTAATGATGAGAGAGGAAGTCCATCACTGTCAACGACGAAAAAATACTATATGGGGTGGCTTTCAGTATGAAGAGGAGACCCAAGGTGAAGATGGTGCGGTTAAATGATGCCCAAGACACAAAAGACATTTTCAAAAACTGATAGAATTTTGTTCCTGGGGAACGTGGGCAGAAAGAGAAAAGAGAATTCTAAAATCCTAAGCATCCAAAATAAGAGTCTGGGAGGTAGTCTATCAGGTGGTTGAGGGAAATGCTGGGGCCTCAGGAAGAAGTGCTCAAAATGAAAGATCTACTAGATTCAAGAGTCATTACTAAATTTTCCAGAATGGATGAATTCATGAAAGAAGAAAATATGGGAAAGTTCATAAAAGCACTGGAAACCTTAGGGAGAAGGAAAAATCAGAAGAGCTAATAAAGCTGGAGAAGAGTTAATCACAAGTGTGGAGAAGCAGCAGGGTAAACCTAGGCTTCCAGGCTGGAAAGGGTTTCTAGGATATGGAAAGATGACTCAGTTTCATAGGCTACTAAGAGATGGAAGATCATGAAGAAAGAGTTAAAGATTGCTAAATTAAGTTACTTTCAGAAGAATTACTGTAGTAGGAAAAACCTGCAGGTTGAGGGACGTGTGCATGGTAGAAGCAGCAGCATCACACACGCACTACCTTCTCAAAGGAAGGACGTAAGCAAATATCCCATCCCAAGGAGTAAAAAGTTACATTTCAAGAGAAGGAAAAGGTAGCTGATGAATCAAAGCTCAAGAGAAAGATGAATGTGGGAATTGATAGAGACATCTTAGTTGGGAGGACAAATGAAAGATCAGAGTCCAAGTTGGGATGCAGAGCAAGGGAAGCTGGGGAAGGCCATAGTGGACTGTCTTAGTATTCTCAGTGAGTATTCTGGGGTCTTAAAGGGATTAAGAAATATCTGGAATAAACACTATGGATACTATCATGGCTAGAGATTAACAAACGATTTCAGATTTTTGTGAAATATATTATGTGTGTAGCTTATGTTGTGCATATAGCACATAATAGAAAATATATTGTAATGCAATACATAACATATAATATTGTATAGCATATATTACAGACAAGCACTGGTACCTCATTCCTCCATTTAGATGATTATTTCATATGGATTTTTTTTTGAAGATTTTATTTATTTGACAGGGAGAGAGAAAGATCATAAGCAGGCAGAGAGTCAGACAGAGAGGGGGAAGCAGGCTCCCTGCCAAGCAGAGAGCCTGATGTAGGGCTCGATCCCAAGACCCTGAGATCATGACCTGAGCCGAAGGCAGAGGCTTAACCCACTGAGCCACCCAGGCGCCCCTCATATGGATTTTTTAATGGGGAAAAATTATGACCAGAAACTGAAGTTTTCTTACTTCACCTTTAGTGCCATAAAATCAAAACAAAACAAAACAAAAAACAACTCAAGGATTTCTGCTTGGTGATTTCAGAAAGTAACAGAAGTTAGGTAGAAAGGATAATGTTGATGGCTTCTGTCACGATAGAGAAGGTTTCCTAAAAAAACAACTGAAGGACTTCACTGAATCCCAATTACATGTCCTAACCTAGAGCAGAGGAAAGGTACTCATGCAGGACTCAGACTTGGAAGGGATGGTATGAGGCAGGACTTCATCCCAAAGAATGAAACTTCAACAAGAAAATTAGGAAATTGCCTGAGCTTCTCCTAACTGATGAAACAGGAAATACTCTAAATTTGAAGCACAGAAAAAGGAGTATCACCTTGAGGAAAAATAAAATCACAGGAAACCACTCTAACACAGCAAAAAACCAAAAATAGCATTTTAGAGAATTCCAATGTACTATGCTTGAAAGATTTAAGTGAACGTTTTATCTGTGAGACATCTTCAAAAGTCAGTAAAGATATTATGAAGTTTTTTTAATATTGCAATAAACTTCGAGTTAGATACACAAAGTAACAACACACGTAATAAATTCAAAAAATTCATAATACCAGAAAAATACTAACGTGATGAAAGACAGATGTATAATAAGATCAAAAAGATGGAGAAAAGAAAAAAGACAAAGAAAATAAGAAACAAAAGGGAAAAAGCAAAAAACAGAAGAAAATAGAAGAAAACTTTGCTAAGTTAAGTATACAAATTTGCCAAATGAGCAGGCTTTTTTAAGTACAAAGTACTGTAAGTATCAAGTACCTTAAGTATTATATAAAGAGACAAAAAAAAAAACTTACACCATCATTTCAAGAATAAAAAGATCTCAGCTATAAATAGACAAGAAGAAAGATTCTACTTGTGTAACACCCCAAACAGTTCTTCTTGAAAAACAACTTATTTGAAGATAGATAGCAGCCCTCCAGAGATAAAGCAAAATAATTACCTCCAGAAGGGAATAATTATTATGTGAGGCTTAAGTATGTACAATAAAGCTAAAAGTAGCAGTGCGTTTTTGTCAATATGGCTTTAAAACGTTAAATGTATGACTTTGAAATTTGTATCTTATACAGTGCATGATTTATTTTTTTGCTAGGCTCCAAATCCAATATGACCCTGTAATAGAGTCTCGTGTTCTACCAACTGAGCCAGCCAGGTACCCCATCATAGTCATTTTTTTTACATTTTAGTATGGATCTTAGAAAATAAATGTAACTTCAGTTTATTTAGAAGGAGCCAACACTAGAAGGAATTATGATTTAAGTATTACACTAACGAGGGGTTAAGATGCACTTTCATCCGTTTCTTTCCCAGCTGCGCTAACCAACAAATGCCCCATTGGCAGGAGGTTCCATAGTTTCCTCTTGAGCCTCTCATCTCTCCAGTGATCTATAAACTTCAGGGCTTTACTCACACCCAAGAAGGTTAGTCTAATACACACCTAATAGAGAATGTCTTGAAGTGAGGTATACTGATCATGGCTATCCCTTCCCCACTTCTACAAGGTGTTGGTCTTAAAGAGTGGTTATTCACAATCTGTAAAGGATTCTCACCCATCACTGAGAGGCATCACTGCACCAACTCTCTTGATTCTTCCAAGAGCATGATCCAGGCATGACTAGACAAGGGTACTCCTGGCTCGAGTTCCTAGGGCTATAGCTCTGTGCGCTCTGCTGCCTGGGTTTATATAGCCAGCTCCCAGAAAGCCATCCCCACCCCTCTTGGAAGTGCCAATACAGAACAAGTTCCAGGCTACCTCCTCCTGGACTCAGAAACACATCCTTCCAGACAAACACGTTTCTCATCCAACCTCTTATGGAAGATCTCCTCAGCAACTCCAGCGTGCCTTGCCAATCCAGGGGAGCCTACCATTAGGAACTCAACACTGGTGTACTGCCAAGGGTGACAATTATAATGACCAGAGGTGACTCTTTACCCTCTCCTTAAAACAAACCAAACATTGTAGTAAAAGCAAAAACGTGTGTGTGTTTCTGTATGAGGGACACATAAAAAAGATACAGAAAGGGGTTAAAATGAACAAGGAAAAAAAAAGAAAAATCATGAAAATGACTGTAAGGAGACTCAACTTCATCAGCAATCTGAATAAATGTAAATGATTTCAATTTCCTACTAAAAGGAAAAGAATTACAGATGTGAGGGTAGGAGGACTGGAATTCAAATATAAGAACTTATAAAGATGTATGGGGGGGATGGGTTGGCAAAGTTATTCAAGTAGGATTTAAATCAAAGGAAAAAGAAAAAAAGTAATTTATATTGACAAGAGTTAAAAACAGTAAGGACATTAAAGATGTGAGTCATGAACTTTCAAGTAGAGAATAATATCAAATTGAAATATAGTAATCAAAAACTGTCAGAATTACAGAAGGAAATTGTCGGCAACACAAAAGAGGTAAGAAAATTTAATATACCATTTTCTACTTTTGACAGAACAAGCAGAAAAAATAATATATGTAAGCAATATAGGGAAGTTTCAAATATAATACATGATTATGTACAGACTGTTTTTGAGTTTTTGTGTTTTTTTGTTGTTGTTGTTGTTGTTTTTTACTCACCAAGAATCCACCTTATTTTCCAAAGATTATGGAACATTTACAAAAATTAGTTATATTCTGTGGCAATAATAAGACCACATAAATTTTTGAAGGTAGAAATTATATACTACTTTCTCTAATAACAGTCCAATAAAGGTAGAATTAAGAAATAAAAGTATATTTTTAACACCTTCCAAAGAAAACTTTTTCAAAAAGGGAAAAATCAAAACTGTAATTATAAGCTATTTAGGAAATACTGACAATAAGATTACTGTAATATAGAGAATGGCTAAAGCTGAAAGAAATTCACACCTTTGAAGTAAGCAACTTCTAACTTCAAGATTTAGAAAAGAAACATTAAAACATTTGAGGAAGAGAAAATTAATCCAAAATTAATCAAATGCATTCAAACAAAAGCCAAGAGATGATATAGGGGTCTAAGAGGTGGTTTTGGGGTCGGTACAGTAAGTTCTTAGGTCTGATGAAATCAAGAAAAGAGCCCTAAGCCAGCAGAGAAAACTGTGACCACATGTACCGGGTATTTATATTTTGATCTCTGTATTTAGATATCTATTATATAGGTAGATACTTGTTCTGCGTACTAATATACACCTTCTAAAGTACGTAGTTTAAGAAAAAAGGAAAATTTAAATACAAGAAGACAAGTTCTAGAAAAACAGAATTATCACAATCTACCTAAAAAAAAAAAAAAAAAAAAATCGCCTGGAAAGAATGATAGCAATGAGGAAGCTCCAGAACGAGATGGTGAATAACTGCTTCAGATATGAGTCACTACGCTTACCTGATTTTGTAAATGTTAACGCATGAATATTTCAGACAGGGAGAGCTCCCACTTTCTATCACCTCATAGGACAGTAGAGGAAACCCATTTTTGCATTTCATTTGTTTCTTACGCTTTATAAAATAGCCATTACACCAAAATCTTACAGATGTGTCAAAATACATTTAATGTCTTTAATAAACTTTTAGTAAATTTAACCCACTAGTACATTAAAGTGATGTGACAGTGGAATCCAAGGTCAGTCAGCCTGGTTTAAAACTGGAGTTGACCACGAATGGTAACTTTGTGAACTCACAGGACTTAAACTCAGTGAGTCTCCATTCCTTCAGCTGTAAAATAAATCGCACTGGCTCCGTATCCATGCAGTGAGGGTTTCCACAGAAAATACAAAGTATTTTGTATGAGTAGATACTCAAAAGCATCTTCTCCCGTTGTAACTGTTTCATTTTTAGGTTAAGATTTTATTTATTTGAAAGTGAGTGCGCGAGAGCACAAGCAGTGGGAGGAGCAGAGGGAGAAGCAGGTTCTCCACTGAGCGGGGAGCCCTGCGCGCTGGGCTCCATTCCAGGTACCTGGGATCATGACCTGAGTTGAAGGCAGGTTATTTTACCAACTGAGCCACCCAGTTGTTACAGTTTTCCATAGATTTATCTAATGAATGAAAGGAAGGTTTAACTTTAAATGTGTACTGATGCATTTTACTGCATTAACACATCAAAAGGTTAAACAATTATAAGATCGTGGTACATTCTAAAGTAGCACTGATAAAATTTATTGTGTGTTCTTCATCATATATTAAGTCACCAAAATGAGAGATGCACAAGAAGCATTTTTCTAAATTGAAATGAAGGGAGCATTCTAATATTGCTCTTCCAAGAGGTCATCTAAAAGCAAAAGAGAATGTGTTCATTCTACTTTCAGTTTAAAAGACAGCTTTAGTCTCAAGTCTCACAATGTGTCAAAGGACTGTCAAAGCCTCAGAGAGAAAAAACAAGAAACCACGGAGGGAAGAATTTGAGCCATAGATTATCTCAGGCCCTAACCTAGCTCCAAGTACTCTCCTGAAGGTCAGAGGAGGCACACGTGGGACCAACACCTGAATCCTTGGTTTTCACTGGTCCAACAGGGTATGTGGGCAGGTAAGGAAAAGGTTTCTCCAGATGGAATTCCCATCAACCAGCACATAGAAACTCATCAGATAAGTAAACCACCTGTTGGAAATGAGACTGTCTCTGTGGAAGCAGAGAAGAAAGATGTTACATTCAGAACTATGTGTCCACGTCTCAGTCCCACACAGAACTACTCCCCGTTGAGAGCCACTGCTAGATAGACAGAAACAGAAAGTAAATTAACCGAATGATATTGGCCCAAAAAGCCTCAGACTCACAAGTTTCAGAGGAAACGTTATACCAAATATTTGAGGGGTTAAAAGAGAGGGAGAGAGAGAGAATTCCAATTTTATTTAAAATTTTCTAGAACAAAGAAAAATTTTAGCAAAGTAATTCTATATATGAACATTGCCTAAAAATGCCATTTAAAAATCCTTAAGTATTAACTGACAGAACCGAGCAACACATTTAAATATTTATGCACCACGACCAAGTGACTTTTCCAGGAATTCAAGTACCGTTAAACTTCAAGACACTTAATATAGAACTTATCTAAAATTCTGTTTCTTTTCACAGATGCTGGAAGATTAAAAATCCTACATACTTTAAATAGTATTTAGTAATAGAGGAATAAAATGCCTACTTCCTAACATAAAATAGGACCATCTCAACTAAGTCAACATTTTACATATTATTAAGTCCTTGAAACATTCTCAGTTAAAATCAGGAATCCAACAAAGGTGTCCATAGCCACAATTATTATTTAACACTGTTCTAGAAGATTAAAACTGCAGTTAACAAACAAAAACTAGAGATAACAAAAAATGGGATTTAAAAATACCATTGTTTGAAGAGACTATTTTTTGGGAAAAATGAGTTTATAAATAACTGGAAATAATTACAGACATGGAGAATTTAATGAAGAGTTCATATACAAAATTAATAGAGGGAATCAATAGTCATATAGAAATAAGCAGCTAGAATTTATAATGGATGATCAAATCCCATTTAAAACTGCAACTCTCCTATACCTTAGAAGAAAATACCCAGGAAGGCACCAGGAAGGCTGAATGGGTTAAGCATCTAACTCTGATTTTGGCTCAGGACCTGGTCTCAGGGGCATGGGGTCAAGCCCCATATCTGGTTCTGTGCTCAGCATAGAATATGCCGGAGTTTCTCTCCCTCTGCCCCACCCCCACTCGTACGCTCTCCCTCGCCCTCTCTAAAATACATAGGTAAATCTTTAAAAAGAAAGAAAGAAAAAAAAAAAAAAAAGAATGAAAAGAAAGCTAATACCCAGGGGGAAAAAACAGGTAAGAAATATATAGAATCCAGATGAAGGAAATTTAAAGTGTCTTGAAAGATGTATAAGAGGCCTTAATTGATAAGGATGCCATGTTCTCAGCTAGGACAACTCAACCTATGAAGAGTGGGTCCTTGCTAAAGTTATCTAAAAATTTAGGAAAAATCCTAAAACGAAAACTAAGCAAAACTCAATAAATCTGGTGAGGAGAAATGAGAAAAAGTACTTACAAAATTCAATCACAAAAATAAAGAGGTAAGTAAGGGGCGCCTGGGTGGCTCAGCAGGTTAAAACCTCTGCCTTCAGCTCAGGTCATGATCTCAGGGTCCTGGGATCGAGCCCCGCATCGGGCTTTCTGCTTGGCTGGGAGCCTGCTTCCTCCTCTCTCTCTGCCTGCCTCTCTGCCTACATGTAATCTCTATCTGTCAAATAAATAAATCTTAAAAAAAAATAAAAATAAAGAGGTAAGAATAATCAGGAAGAGTTAAAAAAATGATGAGATCAGCTCTACAGTGTGTAAAAGCAGGTCTTAAATGTGTAATTAAAACTCTGTAGTACTGCTAAGTAAATACACATAGAAAGTTTGATGGCACTCTTATATACAATGTATTAATTACTAAGGGAATGCTAACCAAAAGAGTCACTAATTGCATTAGTCATTATTCACATAAAGATATATTCAAATTGCCAAGACTTTAGAGAAATAAGAAATGTCATACACTGTCCTAAGTTAATATAAACTAATTAGTAATTACCTAACACTTTAAGCAAATTCATCCATCCACAATTTTGTACTTTCATTTCAAACAAAATATTTAAGAACTAAAGGTAGATACAAATATACTAGAATTCTCACCACACCATTATTTAAAATGGTATCATATAATTATCAAGATATTGAACAACTACAAATAGGTAAAATAAATTTTAAGACTTCCACAAAATAGAGTATTTTGTCATATTTAAATAAGCTACTGAGGGGCACCTGGGTGGCTCAGTCATTAAGCATCTGTCTTCAGCTCAGGTCATGATCCTGGGATCCTGGGATCCAGCCCCACATTAGGCTCCCTGCTCAGTGGGAAGCCTGCTTCTCCCTCTCCCACTCCTCTGCTGTGTTCCCTTGCTTGCTGTGTCTCTGTCAAACAAATAAAATCTTTTAAATAAATAAGCTACTGAAATAAAGATAGAAATCCAGTTCAAAATGTGCAAAGGGCACACACATGCAACTTCTAAACACCACAGATGGATAACCAGAATATCAAGATTCTCTCAAATTCACTAGCCTTTAGTGAAAATGAGAATAACTCATAGAACATCCATTAGATTTCAGTAAGTTTCAAAAGTTGGATCATATCTGGATTTAATGTGGGGAAATTAGACCCTTAAGCATTGCTTGGGAGGTTTAACTCGTACAGCTGTCTCCCAAACTTACCTGCCATTATTTGTAGGAATTCGATTTCCATACACCTTTTGATGGAGAAATCACACTCTAGGGAGACAGCCCAGAGAAATTCTCACTCAATTCCAGAAGGAGCGTGTTCAAGGATATTCCTCACAATTTGATTTTTAACTATCAAGTGCCTCTCAATGGAGGAATGAAAAATTAAAATGCAATGGATGAGTATTATGAATACTACGAAGCACTTAAAGGTAGTGAGAAAAATATTCTTACGGATAAACTTTAAAAATAGCATATTAAAATATATTCAAAATGAGACCAGTCCTTACCACACTATGACTTAAATAATGGAGAAAACATATAAATAATTCATTTTCCTTTATGAAAGAATACCCAGGGTCATCTATCGGAGCAGCGTAGGTGTGTTTGTGTGGTGAGGAAGGAGTAGGATGGAAAGGGATTGGTGGACTTGAAAGAGGTCCCTATCAATTCTGACAATGAGAATTTCTCTGATTTCTCCGATTCTGTGCTAGAGACTTAAAAAAAAAATTGATGCAGAAAATCGTTTGTCAGTAGAATAAGTGTATAAAATTTAAATTATTGAAAAGTCAGAATAGCAGGGCGCCTGGGTGGCTCAGGTTGTTAAGCATCTGCCCTTGGTTCAGGTCATGATCTCAGGGTCCTGGGATTGAGCCCCACTTCAGGCTCTCTGCTCAGCGGGGATCCTGCTTCTCCCACTCTCTCTGCCTGCCTCTCTGCCTACTTGTGATCTCATTCTCTCCATCAAATAAATAAAATCTTTTTTAAAAAATCAGAATACCAGACAAACCATAAATGACTCTTAATCTCACAAAACAAACTGGGGGTTGCTGCGGGGAGGTGGGATTGGGGGAGGGGGAGCGGGCTATGGACATTGGGGAGGGGAAGCGAACCATAAGAGACTATGGACTCTGAAAAACAACCTGAGGGTTTTGAAGGGTCAGGGGTGGGAGGTTGGGGCAACCTGAGGGTTTTGAAGGGTCAGGGGTGGGAGGTTGGGGGAACAGGTGGTGGGTAATGGAGAGGGCACGTTTTGCATGGAGCACTGGGTGTTGTGCAAAAAGAATGAATACTGTTACGCTGAAAAAATAAATAAAATGAGAAAAAAAAAAAAAAATCAGAATACCAAATACACTATATATGGTTTTTATCAGTATTGTTTAAAATATATTAAAGATGAGCAAGAGAGTAACAGGATATTAACAATGTTATCTCAGAGCAGCATTTTTTTCTTCTCACATTTTACTTTTTTAAATAACCTTCAATTAAATTTATTATAAAAATAAATTGTTTAAGGAAAGAAAAAAATGTGAATGAGTACTAAGGGACTAAAAAAGAACACCTAGTTTCAAATCTTCGTTCTCTCAGGGATTAACTATGACCAGGCACCTACATTTTTTTTTTCAAGATATCCAAATTACGTTTTATTAATAAAACAAGTAAAAACTGATTTATCAATCTTCACATAGAACTTCAGATGAAGCTGAAAAACAAGGCCTAGTTTTAAAACAAAATGCATCAAATGTAAGGGTTTTGGGTCTATGGTCTAATTAACTAGGACTGTCGTATTTCTTCCCATATACAAGATGCAAAGCCTGGAAGTCAAGGCTCTGTATAGATCACCTGTAATAATCCTGCTTATTTAAAAAATATCCATTTGCAGACATTTACAATGGGTGACAGTCAACATTATCTCCTCCCTATTGCTATGTTTCAGCACTTCCCTTAGCCCCATTCTAAGCACTGACATATAATTTCATAATTCTGTTTTTAAAAGGCATACTGTTCCTTCTTTTTCTCAGTTTCATTTAGTTATGTACAGGCACCTACATTTTTAAATCTCAGTCTTTACATCTTAAAAATGGGTGCAGTCATGCTTTCATTACATCTTGGGACTACTCTAAGGATGAAGGAAGCACAGTTAGAATTATTTATAAACCATAAAGTTAAGCAGATATGGGCCCACAGTTCTTTAACTAAAACATCTAGGTTTTTAATGTGTTTCAGAATTTGTTTTAAAGACTTAACTGTGTAGGAATAACATCTATTATGTGTCAACCCAAACAAGGTCAAAGGAAGCACCTCATAACCCTATTTCTTCAGTGAAGTATTACTCTTCTGATTAAGAAGCTAAAGGAAGGGGCATCTGGGTGGCTCAGTGGGTTCAAGTCTCTGCCTTCGGTTCAGATCATGATCACGGGGTCCTGGGACCGAGCCCCACACCAGGCTCTCTGCTCAGAAGGGAGCCTTCTTCCCCCTCTCTCTCTGCCTGCTTGTGATCACTGTCTGTCAAATAAAAAGAAAAATTTAAAAAAAAAAAGAAGCTGAAGGAAATAAACAGCCTCAGGTCAGTTCAGATTGTTGACAAATTAATTCAAGCCAGACCTGGTTTTGCCACCAAGTAAATAGTAAAAAAACAATTCATTTTCAGAACTTGTTTTGATGTTAGAATAGAACAGAAGGGACTGAGATTCGTAATGTTATTTATCTTGTTTGTGTAAAATTAGAACAAACCAACTCAGCAACTTTGCATCCATTTATCTAGCTAGAAACCAAGGTGTTTCAAGAAAACGCAAAATGGAGTTTATTCAGAATTAGAGGTGGGCAAAATGGACTGAGCAACAGTTGGAAAAAAAAAAAAAAAGGCAACAACAGATAAGGGAACGAAGATAGCTGAGGGGAGAGGCAGGAGACCCTGGAAAGAACGCCTTGATAGCTTTCAGGTTGAGACCAGGTTTACTTGGGGTGAGGAGGAGAGAAGGTGCTGCAGAGGAATTTTCAGAGTTTCAAGCCCTGGGCGGGCCTAGATATCAAGGAAGCCCCCTCCGCGCTTGCCACTAGAACCACCTGTTCACAAGCCTTCCCAGAAATGCTTAATTGTGTGTTTATCCTCCCCAAAAGCGAACACTGGCTTCTCCGCTGAGCAATGTTGTTCACTGCCACAGCTGCCAAGCCAACAGATGGTGTGGGCCTGTGTCACCAGCCGTTTCCAAATGTAAAAATATAGTCATTTAGATGTTTTCTGTGTACACCCATTTCTTCATTAATCTTCTCAGTGCAGCTGCAAATGGGTAATTTCCCTGTGAACCCCAGTGGCCTACTGGTCACCTTCGTTCCCCTACTTTCAGACTACCTGCCATGGGGGTTCCATCACCAGGTGCGCCAAGAACACAGGCCACAGTCCCTCTTGTCTTATTTAGTGAATTCATTTTTATTCTCACTGGCGTGTTTAAAGCTCTTGAGGACTCATACTTACTTTTGTATCCCAGGCATCACAGAACAGCACTTAGCCCACAAGAATTAATGACTGTTTCTAGGGGGAATCCAAGGGAAACAGGAAGAGGTTGTTTAGAGGGCATAAATTTTCAGCATTAAAATAAGGTCTGCGGATCTCATGTATAACGTGGTGACTATAGTTGGTAACACTCTGACATAATCAAAGTTTCTTAAGAGCCAAACTTTAATGTTCTCATCAAATATATCTATTCGTAGGAGATGATGGATATTAATTAACCCAGGGAGAGGAATCCTTTTACCTTGTGGATGCATCAAGTCATCATGACACACACTTCACGTATCTTAAGATTTTCTTTGTCAATTATAACTCAATAAAGCTGAAAAAATTTCCTGAGTATTTCTTAAGTTGATTTAAAAATCAAAACTTCTTCCCAAGAAGTGCCCAAATCTCCTCCGGAAAGAGGCATGCACAAAGAAGAAAAGTTCAAAGACCGACTCTACAAATTTTATTATTTTTTTATTTTTTTTTTTAAAGATTTTATTTATTTGACAGAGAGAGAGATCACAAGCAGGCAGACAGGTAAGCAGAGAGAGACAGGGAAGCAGGCTCCCTGTTGAGCAGAGAGCGTGATGTGGGGCTCGATCCCAGGACCCTGAGATCATGACCTGAGCTGAAGGCAGAGGCTTAACCCACTCACCCACCCAGGCACCCCCCGACTCTACAAATTTTGAAGCCAAATACAAATGGTTATTGTTCATTGCTTTTGTTTTGTAATCACCATTAAGAACAATTCAGAGTAATAAATCTGTCCCTTACCTCCCAATTTGAGGCTACCATGAATCTCAAATTACAATCTGTGCCCCTAATGCTTCCTTTCCCCATTTTTTTTTTTTTTTTTGACAGATCACAAGTAGGCAGAGAGACAGGCAGACAGGCAGAGAGAGAGAAAGAGGGGAAGCAGGCTCCCTGCTGAGCAGAGAGCCTGATGCGGGGCTGGATCCCAGGACCCTGAAATCATGACCTGAGCCAAAGGCAGAGGCTTTAACCCGCTGAGCCACCCAGGCGCCCCCCCCAATTCATTTTAAAAGTTCTGACCAAATCAATCTGTTAAGGACAGATAAAATTTCTGCAGCTTCAAATGACAAAGGATTTCTATTACCTATGCAAAAACTTTAAAAATTTGGGAATTTGGGGTCTACCAGTTTTTTCATCTGTTCCCCCATTCCCCTTCCAAAGTGGGAAAGAATGAGACCTCTCATGACCCTTCTGGCTGATCCCTGGGCACCAGTCCATAGGCAGCTGCTCACTCTGCTACTCGCAGTTGTCCTTCCCACATACCCTGTGAGCATGATATACCCCCCCAGCTATGCCAGGTCCCCCCATCTCTGAGTCCTACCCTACTCCATCAACTGTGTGAATAAGGTAGGACTCAGGCCTGGCCAATCATGGAACCCCTTCCTTGCAAGAAGTTGTACTGGTTCAGTAAGCCAGGAAGGACCTTCCTCAAGGACCCCTGCTCCGACTGTTTCACAGAGATCCTATTTCTAAGGTGCATGTAATCCTAGAATTATCAGTGGTTGTATTTGTCCCACAAATAAGGATTTTTGTCTTACATACTCCTTAACGGCCTCAGAAATCAAGTCCGTGTGAAGAAGCAGAGATCAAAATTACAAGGGTGATAAAACAACTCTGAAACACAAGTACACGAAATTATTAAATCCTGAAGTGGCTCTTCGTGTATATTCTAAAAGCTGTCCCAGAAGTCTCCCTACCAGAACACACACACACACACACACACACACACACACACACACACACACACCGCACGTGTCCTGCCTAACAACCTCAGTCGTCTACCCGGACTTTAAAGTGATCTCATCCTTGGGCTTAATTTAATTTCTTGCTCGCTGATCAATACTTCTGGTTCAAGTTACATCTTCCATCACATATACTGGTCTATAGAACCCTAATATCTATTTATCTGTCAAAGAGTTTGCTAAATAAAGAGATCTATACAAGACTGAGAACTACATGCCCTGGCATAATGCTTATACCCCTTTCAACCTGCTCTTTTCGCTCACTTCTGGCATCTGAAGTCACACTGAGGAGCTGAATCAAGCCCCTGGTCTTCCTGCTGCTTCACCTATAGACATAAGTCCCTGAGATTCCTGGATCATCAAATTCCAACCTCAGACTGGATTTGCAACAACTCATTGTGGACTGAGCTGAGGTCAAATGTCCCCTTTTCTCTGAACCATTCTGAATCTACAGGACATGGACAGACATGGCTTATTCAAAAAGAAAGGAAGCCATTTTTTTTATTCTGTTGACTTAATGCACATTATAAATAGCTGACTGTCCTCACTTTCCATTCAGCTGTTTTAGTCTCGGTAGGTAGACCCAGCCTTTGATCGTTTATTTGCGAGGCAACTATTTTTTTAAATGTCTTGCTATGTAATTCTGGCCTGTCATATTCCTCTTGGTGCTCCAAAAGAACAGCTGATCTAGAGACAGAGGTGCTTTGGCAGGAGAAGAAGAATGAAGGCAGGTGGTTGGCAGAGAGGAATGTTACCCAACCGGCAGTGTTTGAACGGACATGTGGATAGGTCTGGCTATCACCACCACAGCTTGTTGGCTCTTCACCAAAAGCCTGGAATTTTAATTACAGAAGATGCCAATCCGAGATGCAGGTTAAGGACCTAGAGCCAGACATGGATTTTTTGGCAAAGTCCGTAGGCTGAGAGAGAGGCAGACCAAGTGGTCTGAAGAGAAGGAAGGTGCATAGAGCTCCATCCATGAAGACAGTTACAGGCACATTCTCTTGATGCATGGGGAAGGAGGAACGGGGAGATCACACCATGGCACAATGGGAAACATAAACAACTTTTTAAAATTTCTTTATTTTTCAGAGAGAGAGCACAAGCAGGGCAAGTGGCAGAGGGAGAGGTAGAAGCAAGCTCCCCACTGAGCAGGGAGCCTGATGCAGGGCTGGATCCCAGGACCCCATGATCATGACCCAAGCCAAAAGCAAAAGCTTGACTGAGTCACCCAGGTGCCCCAAAAGCATAAAGAATTTTAAGTGAGCAAATCTTTGTTCTTGAGGCTTCACCAGCTTCAACTTGGTCGGGGGATTTTATTTCAGTATCGTTTTTTTCTTCAGCTATTAAAAATAAGGGTAGGGGCACCTGGGTGGCTTAGTCAGTTAAACATCTGCCCTCAGCTCAGGTCATGATCCCAGGGATCTGGGATCGAGTGCCATATAGGGCTCCCTGCTCGGTGGGGAGCCTGCTTCTCCCTCTCCCTCTGCCCCTTCTCCCACTCATGCTCTTTCTCTCTCACTCTATCTCAAATAAATAAATAAAACATTATGTTTAAAAAGGGTAAAGAATATTACTTCTCTTTTTTTTAAATCTCTATATCCAACATAGGGCTCAAACTCATGACCCTGAGATCAACAGTTGTATGCTCTACTGACTGAGCCAGTCAGGTATCCCAACTATATTATTTAAGACTCCTGGTCAAAAAACTCAAAGAGCACTATTTCCTAAGAAACCTTGGGCTGCCGGGGTGGCAAAGTTGGTTAAGCAATTGTCTTTGCCTCAGG
Organism: Meles meles; assembly: GCF_922984935.1. NCBI lineage: Eukaryota > Metazoa > Chordata > Mammalia > Carnivora > Mustelidae > Meles > Meles meles. The sequence goes on from NC_060068.1 coordinate 101,753,515, forward strand.
TCATAATCCTGAAGTCCTGGGATCAAGTCCCACATCGGGGCTCCCTACTTGGCAGGGACTGTGCTTCTCCCTCTGACTTCTCCCCTCTCATTCTCTCCCTTCCTCCCTCACTTTCATTCTCCCTCCCTTCTTTCATTCTCTCTCTCTCTCCACTCTCCCCCTCGCTCCCCTCTCTCCTACACTTTCCTCCTCTCTCCTTCTCCGTCTCCCTCTCTCATTCTCTCCCTCACTTTCTTTTTTTTTTTTTTCTTTTTTACAGATTGAGAGAGAGAGAGAGAGAGAGAGATTACAAGTAGGCAGAGCAGCAGCCAGAGAGGGGAGGAAGCAGGCTCCCTGCCAAGCAGAGAGCCCGATACGGGGCTCGATCCCAGGACCCTGAGATCATGACCTGAGCTGAAGGCAGAGGCTTAACCCACTGAGCCACCCAGGCGCCCCTCCCCCTCACTTTCTCCCTCTCATTCTCTCCCTCTCTCATTCCCTCCCTCTCTCATTCTCTCCCTCTCTCTCTCCCTCTCTCATTCTCTCCCTCTCTCTCTCCCTTTCTCTCTCATTTGCTCCCTCTCTCTCTCCCTCTCCCTCTCTCATTCTCTCCCTCTCCCTCTCCCTCTCTCATTCTCTCCCTCTCCCTCTCTCATTCTCTCCCTCTCTCTCTCCCTCTCCCTCTCTCATTCTCTCCCTCTCTCTCTCCCTCTCTCTCTCCCTCTCTCATTCTCTCCCTCTCCCTCTCTCATTCTCTCCCTCTCCCTCTCTCATTCTCTCCCTCTCCCTCTCTCATTCTCTCCCTCTCCCTCTCTCATTCTCTCCCTCTCCCTCTCCCTCTCTCATTCTCTCCCTCTCCCTCTCTCTCTCCCTCTCCCTCTCTCCCTCTCCCTCTCTCCCTCTCTCTTTCTCTCTCCCTCTCTTTCTCTCTCCCTCTCTTTCTCCCTCCCTCTCTTTCTCCCTCCCTCTCTTTCTCCCTCCCTCTCTCATTCTCTCTCCCTCTCTTTCTCCCTCCCTCTCTCATTCTCTCTCCCTCTCTTTCTCTCTCCCTCTCTTTCTCCCTCCCTCTCTCATTCTCTCCCTCTCTCTCTCCCTCTCCCTCTCTCATTCTCTCCCTCTCTCTCTCCCTCCCTCTCTCATTCTCTCCCTCTCTTTCTCTCTCCCTCTCTTTCTCTCTCCCTCTCTTTCTCCCTCTCTCTCTCATTTGCTCCCTCTCTCTCTCCCTCTCTCTCTCATTCTCTCCCTCTCTCTCTCCCTCTCTCTCTCCCTCTCTCTCTCCCTCTCTCTCTCCCTCTCTCTCTCCCTCATTCTCTCCCTCATTCTCTCCCTCATTCTCTCTCTCATTCTCTCCCTCCCTCCCTCTCTCTCATTCTCTCCCTCCCTCTCTCTCATTCTCTCCCTCCCTCTCTCTCATTCTCTCCCTCCCTCTCTCTCATTCTCTCCCTCCCTCTCTCTCATTCTCTCCCTCCCTCTCTCTCATTCTCTCACTCCCTCTCTCATTCTCTCCCTCCCTCTCTCATTCTCTCCCTCCCTCTCTCATTCTCTCCCTCCCTCTCTTATTCTATCCCTATTTGTCTCTCTCATTCTCTCCCTCTCTCTCCCTCTCTCTCCCTCTCTCTCCCTCTCTCTCCCTCTCCCTCTCCCTCTCTCTCCCTCCCTCTCCCTCTCTCTCCCTCTCTCTCCCTCTCTCTCCCTCTCTCTCGTTCTCTCCCTCTCTCTCGTTCTCTCCCTCTCTCTCATTCCCTCTCTCAAATAAAATCTTTTTTTTTTTTTTTTTTTTTTTTAAAGAAGGAAACCTTAAGGCTACTCTTCTGAAGACAAAGATCAGGAACAAATTGTGGGCAATGCTTTGTGAATATTTGCAAACACATTAGTTGTTGCTTTTGTCAGAGGCAAAATCAAGTGCCTTTTAAAAGATTCTATCGGTTGCCGGGTGGCTCAGTGGGTTAAAGCTTCTGCCTTTGGTTCAGGTCATGATCTCAGGGTCCTGGGATGGAGCCCCACGTCCAGCTCTCTGCTCAGCAGGGAGCCTGCTTCCTCCACTCTCTCTCTCTGCCTCTCTTTCTGCCTGTCTCTCTGCCTACTTGTGATCTGTCAAATAAATCTTTAAGAAGAAATAGATTCTAGAAGAAAGAGACTATTCAGTAATAGCTAGAGACTGAAATACCACCATTTGCCATAATGGAGAGGACTACTCAACAGAAGACAGACAAGGAAATCTAAGATGTGACTAATAACTATGAACAAGAAATCCATAAACACTCCACTTGACAAAACTGAAACACACTGTAAGTGCATGGAACTGCCTCCAGGATAGACTGTATGTTAGGACACACAGTATGTTAAAAGCCTCAGTAAGTTTAAAATCACACAGGAAGTTCTCCAAGCACAATGGGATGAAATAACCATAATTAAAAAAACGAAATTTAGGGCACCTGGGTGGCTCAGTGGGTTACGCCTCTGCCTTCGGCTCAGGTCATGATCTCAGGGTCCTGGGTTCAAGCCCTGAGTCGGGCTCTCTGCTCAGCAGGGAGCCTGCTTCCCCCTCTCTCTCTGCCTGCCTCTCTGCCTATTTGTGATCTCTGTTGAGTAAGTAAAGAAAAATCTTAAAAAAAAAAATTTGGAAGATCCAAAACTATGTGGTAAGTAAATAAATTTCTGAATAACCAGTGGATCAAAGAAATAAATGAAATTAAACAATACTTTGATATAAATAACAATGAAAACATCAAAAGTTAAAGGATTCAGCAAAAGCACTGCTCAGAGCCAAGTTTATAGCTATAAAAATCCACGTTAAAAATGAAAGTTGTATCTTAACTATTGTGATTAACATTGCAATGAACATGTAAGTACAGGCATCTGTTTAAGATAGCCATGACATGGAAGCAAACTGAAGGTACACCAGCAGATGAATCAATAAAGAAAATGTGATATAAGCCCATCAGTAACGAACAAAGACTGCATGATTCTACTTAGGGAAGATCTAAAATAGTGTAACTCACAGCACCAAAGCGAAGAATGCTGGTTGTCAGGAACTGAGGGGAGAGGCAAATGGGAAGCTTCTAATGAACAGACATAAAGTCTCAATTAAAAAGTAATTTCTAGACATCTGCTATACAACCTTGCAGCTATAGTTAACAATACTGTATTGTACACTTAAAAATTAAAGGATTTCAAAAGTGTTTTTACCACATTAAATAAAATTCTGTCAAGATCATCTCAAATTAATAAGCTAACTTTCCACTTTAAGCAACTAGGAAAAGAACAAAGGAAACCCAAAGCAAGCTTCAAGAAGGACGATGAGAATGGAAATCTAACAGAGTAAAAACGCCAGTCAACAAAAACAAATGTCACGTTTCCGAAAACATCATTAAGTTGACAAACCATAGCTAGACTGACCAAGAAAAAAATAAAAGTGGGCTCCCATTACAAAAATCAATTATGAAAAAGAGGACATTACGGACGCTACAAAAATAAAGTTCTGGGCTTTAGCATTAGGGCTTTTATGATTGCTTTAACATAGTTTAATGCAGCTAGATGGTTTTACCCTAAGATAATACACTAGGTTAGATCTTCCATCTACCCAGTGGTTTATAAATTCCCATTTTCCTTCTCAATGGGGAGAGAATTCTAAACAAATATTTTAAGAATTCTCCTTAATCAAAAATCTAGAACTCAAAAAAGAAATGTGACCAGTGAGGCAGTTTTATAATAATCAAACCCCTATTTGGGCTAGACAAAACATCATTTAGATGTGCTGCTATTACAATCTAAAACTGACAGGATGTGCCCCTCACAGTCCTAAATTTTCTTGAAATGGTGCTCACTAGGCATTCTTAGATTTGAGTCTATCTATAAAGGGCCTGCAAAACAAAAATAGGAGCATGGAACAGGAAAACATATTTGTTCCAATCACGGTCTCTTAAATAGAATTTTCATTTCCTGGAACCAGAACCTAATTACTTGGTCTGTTTAGCCTATTTACATGGAGCAAGGCTGGGTCCTAATCCTGTCCTGCTTCATCCAGTGTTTCTGATATGGCTCCGACCGGAGGGCAATATACCTATTTCTTTGTAATAGCTTTCTGAATCCAACAAAGGCTATTCTTTAATGGACAAAGTATTTAAAAATCACAGGACCAAAAAATCAGATTCTTCAAATAAGACATGATATTCTTCTACTTGTAAATCAAATGTGAGATACCTCTATGTAGTGTCCGTGACATGTCTTTAGACATTATCTCAAGTCATTGGGTTTCATGTGATTAAAACTCTCACTAAAAATTTAAATGAATTAATCTTGGTATCATAAGGATGAATTGTCCGAGGACTTGCAACTCCAGCCAAGTAAATGCTGCCCTGCTTTATTTAAATAAACCATTTCAAATATGGAAAAAAATCCTAAGATTCATTTCTTATCTATGGATCAAAGAAGAAAATACAAGAAAAATCAGAAAATATTTTTAACTAAATGAAAATACAACTACAACCTATTAAAATTTATGGTAAAATGAAGCTTAAAGGAAATTTGCAGTATTAAGTGGTTACAGAAGAAGGGTTAGAAAGATATGTTTATTGAAGCATTATTTACAACAGTCATGATATGGAAGAAACCAAAGTATCCCTCCATAGATCAATGGATAAGGTTGTGCAATGTCTACGCAATTGAATATTACTTAGCCATAAAAAAAGAATGAGATCTTGCCATTTGCAAGAACATGGATGGGCCTAGAGAATATAATGCTCAAAAAAAAAAGTCTATCAGGGAAAAAAAAAGTGCCACATGATTTCACTCAAATGAGGTATGTAAGAAATAAATGAACAAAGGAAAAAAGATACACACACATACAAATAAATAAATAAATATGTAAATAAAAAACAAATACCAGACTCAAATACAGAGAACTGGCGGTTGCCAGAGCAGAAGTGGGAGGGTGGAGGGGTGAGATAGATACAAGAGATTAAGAGTACCCTTACCTTGATGAGCACAGTATAATGTGCAGAATTATTCAATCTTATTGTACACCTGGAACTAATACAACACTGCACGTTATTATGCTTCAGTTAGAAAAAAAAGAAGAGCAGAAAGAAAGGTATCGAATCGGTGATCTAGGATTCTACTTTGAGGAACTAGAGGAAAAAAACAGAAGCAAATTAAATGTTAAGTTAACAGCAGGTAGAAAACCAATAAGAGCATAAAGCAATGAAGTTGAAGACAGAAAAACCAGAAAGGAAATCAGTAATAACAAAGGTAGCAGTATAGTTGATATAGCTCTAGTTATATCGATCAGTTTAAAAAAAAAAAAAAGAAAGATGATGTAAACTGCCACAATTAAGAATGAAAGAAGGAGACAACTACAGCTACTGAAAGGTCAACATGGGACTATTTTCAACGGTATAGTTAACAATACCATGTATTGGGAAGCATATGGAGAGACCAGAAGGCTCATACACTACGGGTGGAAATACAAAATGGTATTCTGTCTCTGGAAAAGCTCAACAACTCCATAAAAATAAAGTACAATTGGGGGCACCTGGGTGGCTCAGTGGATTAAGCCGCTGCCTTCGGCTCAGGTCATGATCTCAGGGTCCTCGGATCGAGCCCCGCATCGGGCTCTCTGCTCCGCAGGGAGCCTGCTTCCTCCTCTCTCTCTGCCTGCCTCTCTGCCTACTTGTGATCTCTCTCTCTGTCAAATAAATAAAAAATTAAAAAATCTAAAAAAAAATAAAAATAAAAATAATAAAGTCCAATTACTCTATGACCCAGAAAATCCAGTCTTAGGTGTTTTCCCACGATAAAGAAAAATCTTTGTCTACACACATTCGTAGAAGATGCATACACACATCCATAGCAGTTTTACTAATGGTCCAAAATTAGTAAGCCACCAGAGCTCAACCAGCAGAAGAATAAACAAACTGTGGTAGACAGTTGTGGAATGCGATTGAGCAAAACCAAGAAACATGCAACTGAATGTGTGAGTCTCAAAGTTACGTTGACCAAAACAAGCCAGACACAGACGACTACATTCTTTAGAATTCTTCAGATATCAAAACCTAGAGACGATCCTGTAAAAAGATTAGCTGTTGGGCGCCTGGGTGGCTCGGTCGGTTGGGTGGCTGCCTTCCGCTCAGGTCGTGATCCCAGGGTCCTAGGATCGAGTCCCACATTGGGCTCTCTGCTCAGTAGAGAGCCTGCTTCTTCCTCTCCCTCTGGCTGCTGCTCTGCCTGCTTGTGTGCGCGCGCGCGCGCACTCTCTCTCTCTCTCTCAAATAAATAAATAATCCTTAAAAAAAAAAAAAAGATTAGCTGTTACAGGTGGCCCTTGTAGGGATAAAGAATTGGCTTCCAAAGGGCCCAGGTAACTTTTTGCAATTATTTAATAGTTCTATGTTTTTATTGTAGTCATAATTATGTAACTGTATTATCAGAACACATTTAATTGTACATGTAAAGTTGGTAATGTTAATGTCTATAAACTATACATCCATAAAGCTAATTTTTTTTAAAAATTTTATGTATTTATTTGACAGAGATCACAAGTATGCAGAGAGGCAGGCAGAGAGAGAGAGAGGAGGAAGCAGGCTCCCTGCTGAGCAGAAAGCCCAATGCGGGACTCGATTCCAGGACCCTGAGATCATGACCTGAGCCGAAGGCAGAGGCTTTAACCCACTAGGCCACCCAGGCACCCCATTCATAAAGCTAATTTTTAAAAACACTATAGTAAATTGGGAGCCTAGGTGGCTCAGTCTGTTAAGCATCTGCTTTTGGCTCAGGTCATTATCTCAGGGTCCTGGGATGGAGCCCTGTGTCAGGCTGCCTGCTTAGTGGGGAGTCTGCTTCTCTCTCTCTGACTCTGCCCCTGCCTCTCCCCTGCCCCATGCTCTCTCTTCCCTCACATAAATCTTTACAAAGGGGGAACTGCTATATAGTACATATTTCTTCAGATAAAAAATACTTTAAAATGTATAATCTATTTACTTATATTTTTAAGTAATCTCTACACCCAGTATGGGACTTGAACTCAAAACTCCGAGATCAAGAGTCACAATACTTTACCCACTGAACCAACCAGGTACTCTGGATTATACATTTTAAAGGAAGGGAGAAAAATATTCTGGAAAAAAAAATGAGTAAAAAATTACTAAAGATACATAAGTAGTGAAAAAAACAAAATACAAAACTATTCCTTCAGCCTAATACTTACCAAAACCAGTAAAGACTAAAAATATTCTTTGTCATAGAAAAAACAAAACTGTTTTCAGCCAAATTGGGGTTGATCAAAATCACCAATTAAGAGAAAACTACTAATCTTTTGAAAAATAGTGACCTTACAGATTATAAAGGGTTAGGTCTTTGCAACATCAACAGTCAATTCATTAAAAAATCGGGTCAGCAAGGGTTTGAGATGCTGCGCTTAGTCTATGGCCAAGTGAGCAAAGACAACTTTGCACACTATCGTGGCATCATGACGATGTTGCAGAGTAGAGAACTAGAACATCTGGCTGACGCCATCATTGTTAGTAAACGCTGGTGCTGCACCACCTTCAAGCTACAGTAGCGATCAGTGGAATTGGAACCGGAGCGGGCAAGAGCTGCAGACAGACACTGAACACGCACAATGTCCAGAACACGGTCCGTACTCACTCACCAAGCTTTACCGAATGGAACTGAATCTGGTCAGTTAAGACACATTTGTTTTTTTAAATCACAGCAACCTGAGTTAGGCTGTCAAAACTTATGAAGTCCAAACAGGATTCACAGTGGTCTTTGAAGAACTCAGTCTCTTTTCAGTAAGTAAATATAAATGAAGATATAGGAGAAATGTGAGCCGATACCTAACAAGGGCTGACCTTGAACGATCAGAATACTACAGCATCTTAAACTCTCTTCACTGAAAGGAAGGAGTTTCACCTTGCCCACGACAGAAGCCAATGTGAGACTTCAAGGTGCCTACATCTAGCTTAAGGGATAAGCAGAAACAGGCTGGGAACCACTTCTGGCCCCTTCCCCTTAGCCATCCGCTTCATTAAGGAGCCCTGGGTCCTACAGTCACCCTTAAAATATCCTCTCAGAGGAAGGGGCACCTACAAAAAGAAAAAATAACAAAACCCTAAGAAACCTAAAACCCTGCCCACTGCAACCCTGGTATCGCACAAGTCCTAGAGGTCACCCAGAACAAACAGATAAAGCCAATAGGCAGTAACTTGGTGCAGGAACATGTCTCCCTCATCGTCAAGTCTGAAGACCAGAGAGGAAACGCTGTGTTCCCCATCAAGCTCCCTACACAGGTATGTCGGTTCCCCCAAATCATCCACTACTCCATCCTCCTATGCATGAAAAGAAAGGTGGCTTTCTCAGAGTTGTGTTTTATTAGGATATTCACAGAAAACAGCTTTATTGTTTTCTCACAGGCAGAGTTCTTCTGGGCTCTAAGACTCCATATTATGTCCTTTCCACGGAACAGAAGAGAGTCCACACTTCCCTCAGAACCATGAAAGGCTTTAAGCAGCACGGCTAAGGGGGATTAGCCAGGACATCCTAAAACAATTAGCAGAACTAAAGAAATGCATTACAGGAAGGTTTATAAGCCTATGTCTAGGCATCCACAGTATTAGGCCTTAAAGCAACTTTCAAACCCTTCACGAGGTACAGAGAGGTGGGAGAGCAGTCTGGGGAGGGAGTTACTTAGTTTGGGCTATTTTTAAGGCACCTATCATCCAACACACGTTTTCTCATGTTCCCTTGAAGGAACCTCCCCTAAGCCCTTCCTCAACAGTAGAATCCTGCTGGGCATGTGACATACAGTGACTGATGGGATTCAGTAAGTATCTTCAAGCAGCTCCCATATAGCACAGGAGACAGGTACAGAGGCACTGGGCTGTGCTGTCGAGAGGTAAGGACCTTCATTTCACCCGAGGACATGAGCACAGATAATCCAGACCAGGAGGAAAGGAGAAAACAATGAAGGCTTGGCAAAGGAAGGGCTGTCTGAGGTGAACCTGACCTATTACACGTAAAGAAGCCAAAGAAGACCAGAGATCAAAGAGGAAGGAGGAACTAATTCAGCACCCAAAAAAAAAAACAAAACAAAACAAACAAACAAACAAAAAAAACGAACCATGTCAGTCCTAAACCTGTGGTATTTGGGTAGATGTGGGAACACGGCAGGACCAAATTGTAAGTGCCAAGGACACACAGAAAGTCCGTGTGCATATTGGAGCCTTTTGCAGAAGCCGTGAATAGGCGGGAAGAAGGGAGGGACCATAGTAAAGATGAAGAACTCAAGGTCAAGTATCCTTAAATAGTAAGATTTGAATATAAAACATCGCTCCTGAGGCACAACTTCATATTCTGTTTGTTCTCCATAAAACGACTTTCCCTTTTCTGTCAGAGCTACTGTTTTGGACACCTTAATATTAAATTCACTGGAAAGTCTAAGTACAGCATGGACTTATTATAAATTCCCTGTTCTGCTTCTATTGGCAAGCTGTTTTACAACCATGTTGACTTTTAAGAAATAATTATTAACTGTTCCTCATGGGGTTTGTTAATTGAATTATCGAATGGCGCTGCGTACAAAGGTCAAAAGCAGGATTGTGTATGCTTCACAAACACTATTTTCCACTGCACGAGCAGGAAAAGAATTACGTAGGTGCCCATTACTGCAAGAGGCCACCAAGAAACTCCAACTTTTAAATGAAAAAGATTCAGATCAAAAGATTAATAAGGCAAATTGATACCCAGTCTTACCCCCATTTGGCCAAAAACACAGACACAAAAACAGAGAGAAAGTAGCTGTGTTGAAAATGTGGGACACATTAAAGACACATTCCAGAGTTGACAAAGAGTTTTTTGGTACACTATTTGGAAAGAAATGAGACATTAAAACCATCCATAAGATAAAGCTCTGTTTGGAGTTCACAGATCATACAACTACCTCTCCCCTATAGAGACCTTATTTCTCTGCAAAGAGCAACCATGTGTCATTTATGAAACGAAGGTCAAATGTGTGACAGATTTCAAGTAATCATTTTCCCCAAAGAGATCTTCTTACAGATTTTTGGTTTTTTTTTTTTTTTTTTTTTGGAATGACAGTGGTCTCAGTTTGTGGTATTTTTGTTTGTTTGTTTTAAACCAAAATCTTACGCCACACATGTTTTTTCAGTTTATCTTAAATTTGCCTGAATAAAGCAATCCCTCCAACATATTTGCAACATTTTGCAACGTCAGATGTTGCTTCCAGCTGCAAGAAAATTTATCCTTTAGGCTCTAAGCAACTGAGAATGTTTACATCTGTAGACACAGTAGCCCCATGTGGAATCCAGCACCCAAGAGATGGTTGTTTCTATACGCTATTGATCAAAGACAGCATTGTCAAGTACATAATGATTGGCTTTTCATGAGGGTCCCAACACTTCAACAGAGACTTTATTATTCATTCCAATCTGGCCTTAGTTCATCCTCCATAGACACTCCAGATTAGATTTTCTTCATTATCATTGCAGAACTAGATGAATACGTGGCACATCTGCTCCTGGAGTGGTTTATTATCTGTTAGGAGGAGGCTTGAGATGAACAGAAAAATAACTATGGAGAGGACAAATGCACCCAGGGTTATACCCACTGGGAAAGGCGGGACTAGCTCTGCTTTCTCTGAAAAACCGCTGGTCTCCCCTTCCCATGAATGGAGAATTATTATTTAATAAGTGGATACAATTTACCCTGAGGAAAACACAAGGCAGACAGCAATCAAAGCAAAACAAATTCACAGAAACCAGGCACGTGATGAAGGCCTAATGAAGACCTTCTATTGTTCAATTCCGTTTCCACGCGATCCTCTTTCCCAAAGAAAATTTTGAGATCTGTAAATATTTTACCAACAATCCCTTATCAGTTATTTCTCATGGAAAACAAGAAATAAGTCTGTTGATTATGAACACATCAGTGCATTACAGCTGTGCCATTCACATGGGATTTACAGTGAACCTTCTATAAGACTATTAGGATTGTAGCATCCATTTCAGGACTAGCAGGACAGGGTGACAAGTCTATGCCGTTCTTGGAGGAGCCCCCACCAGGCCCACATTCAGGAATTTGTCTGCAACATAATTTGACTATACCCCCAATCCGCAACAGGCCAGCCATATAGCCCAGGACATAGGTATCCATGATTCATTTCTGCAACACCAAAATAAGCGACAGGCTCCCCGCCGAGCAGAGAGCCTGATGCAGGACTCCATCCCAAGACCCTGAGATCATGACCTGAGCCGAAGACAGTGGCTTAACCACCCAGGCACCCCTTACACTTTGGGATTTTATTTATGTATTTTACAGAAAGAGAGAGAAATTCATGCATGAGTGCAGTTGGGGAAGAATCAGAGGGAGAGGTACAAGCAGACTCCCCACTGAGCTCGGAGCCCAAGCCAGCTAAGTCCCACAACACTGAGATCATGACCTGAGCAGAAACCAAGAGTTGGACACTTACCCACCCAGGTGCCTCGCAACAATTGTTCTTTTACATGACCTATGTGCCATGTGAATACTATAGCACTGCGATGGATAATTTGTGACACTGGTTTTGTTTAGCATCTGTATTAAAGTGCTACAATTTACATCTGATATACAGATGAAGGATACAGATTTACACACCTCCACTCCCAATGACGAACTTCTGTAACTTGCACGCACGGAGAGGGGATAACTATTCTTGCCACTAACCAAGCAAATGAATCCACTGAAATGCTTTCTACGACAAGAAAAATCAGACTGTTTGTTGAGCTATAGGAAGAGCATTTGCTTGGGAAACTGAGTAAATTAAGATTCTGGAGTGCTTAATTTAGGGACTCTGACTCCGTTTATTTTCAATTCCCTTGCTTCTCGTTCAGTGCTCTGCCAAAAGACCCACCGACAATGGAAAGAAGAAAAGAGAAAAAGAGAGAAAGAAAGCGAAAGAAAGAAAGAAGTGAATGAATGAATTAATCCAGAGAAGGCAGAAATAGTTTCGTCCCAACTAAGTCTCTGTTTTAAGACCAAGAAAACTTTTCCTTCTGGAGTAACCTTAACCCCCGAGTAAACTGAACTCCCAACTCCATTTTCCAAATGGAGGCTCCCAACCTTGAACCAATTCCTGTGGCCTGAAAACTGACCTGTTTTTTAGTTTTTATTTAAATTCTGTTTAATTTTATCACAACACCTGAATTAACCCCTGGTGAAAACAGTGGAATTAACAAAACAGGCCTCGAGTGATTGCGGCTCGCTCAAAGCCAAGTGAAAGGCTGTCACCCGATGTCACAGGCAGGACTGTGGGGGTCAACTCAACACCACCAACAGTAGATGAGCCCCACTTCTATTTTCAAATGCATAGGATTATCTTCTTGGGAAAATTCTACCTACTAATGGTGATCATTTTTTAAACTAAAAAGAAAAAAAATGTATTTCAAAGATTTAAAGTAATACCCAGAGTCCTACTGCTTAATAATAAAACCCTGTCCCTCCAGGCATTTTAGATGTGCACATATATTCAAGTTGTATCAACTACAGTATGAGTATAAAATACTCAATTCTAACCTTTTTTTCTTCAACACCATCAGGTTTAATTATCTTTTCATGGCAATACATTTACATCTCTATCATCGTTTGTTCTGGTTACGAACAATCCAGTGTGCCACCAGCCGGCTTCAGACATGCCTCTGGAGGTTAATTCACTCAGTCTTCAGGGAAGCCAGGTGAGCCAGGGCCTGCTCAGAGTACAGCTCCCACTACAGATACTGGTGCTATTTCCAAACTTTCATTATTAGGAACTAGTCATTGGTAATACTATTTGTCACACCTATTACCCCAGTTGACGATCTCATCCCAGAATTTCAGACATTTGATTTTCGGCAGGTTTGTAAAGCCTACAAGAAAACCCATCAGCTGCGTGGTCGTCCTTCCTAGGTCTACAAAATTCAGAGAGCAGCAGGAATCACAAAGAACAGTCCAGTTCATCTGGTGTCACCTAGGGTAACAATTTGAACTCAGGTGTCCTGTTCCACTAGGCTTACTTGGTATTGACTGATACATCGTGAAATAGTAGTATCAAGTGGCTGTCAAACCGTGAGAGAGGAGTCTAGCTTCCCTCATGCTCAGCTCCAGTATGGTTGCTTTGAGCCAGTATTTGATCCCTGGATAGCACAGGTGGTTTCATTCAGATATCCCGGGGTGTGGTTGGGAGTGTGTGTGTGTGTGTACACATGCATGCTAAAAAAGAAAACAGGCAGGTGGGCAGGCAAATGACACGAAGACAAGCAACATCTTCTAATTAATCTAGCTCAAGTTAAATGTTTTAAAAGTTACAAAGGAACATTCTTCCAGAAGTCAGCGCTATTAGCGCCATTCTACAAAGATGTATATTGAGCCTTAGAGAACTACAAAACGTAAAGGACTTCAGAGCAAAATTTCACACTTTTTTTGGTGAGGAAATGTCTAAGAAGAGGTTGGAGAAGAAGCAAGCTGTAAGGAGGTTACCAACTGTAAAGCAAATTACAGATTTTGTATTTTATTCTGAGGGCTATGGAGTGTAGAGTATCCAGACATAAATCAGAGCCCAGCTAAATCTGATTTAAAATGAACAGTGAATGATTTTAGTTTGTCTCAAATATCACCTGCAACTTACTGATACTAGAAAATTCATTATTTCAAATCTAAACTTAACTATGCAACCTCTATTTTTATTTGCTTCATCTAGCAACTTTAAAAAGAAGCCACTAAAAAAGTTCACCCAGAGCAGTAACAGGATAGAATCTGAACTTCAGAAAGATACCACTGATTAGGATACAGAACACAAATTCATTTATGTATCTACAACAGCATTTTTGAGTAACCATCTAACATACTAGACAAAGCTCTAAGTAAGAAACAAAGTTTCATGATTCCAAGTAAAATTTAAGGCATATCTCTTGGGTAGTGTCCTTCCTGTTTTTGCCATGTAATTCCTTCTGTATGGATTCCTAACAACTAGTACGTAGCGGCTAATGGAGAGTAACGCTGTTATAACAGAAGAACATTGACTTTGGAGACCACATATCTGGATTCCGTCTTCAACTTCCTCTACTTAAGAATTGTAGGGCATTGAGATTTATTTTACCTCTGTCTCAGGGTCCTCAACCGGGATTGTTTTATGCAGATTCCAACAATCAAGTGACAATCAAATCTATGTAAAGCCTGACACAGGAAAAAAAAAAATGTCATGAAACCATCAACTCCTACTCTAATGACGGATTTGGCCAATTGCAACCGTTTAAACTTCAATAAGCTCACCTAAAGGCAAACAGAAAGCCAATTTCACCTACCGTGAACAGAAAGCAATTTAAAAAACTGTAACCACAGGTACAACAAAACACCATCATAAAGGATTCAGTCTTCCACAAATAGCCATGAAACTTTTTTTTTTTAAACTCTAACCATTACCTTTTACATAGAAGAAAACTAAAGCTCAAAGCAAAGATACTGGTCTCAGACCATAGACTTAAACACACAGCTGGGGATTATACCTATAATCGATGTTTTCTAATACAGTGATTTCCCTTATATATCCAAAGTTGCCCTACTGGAATTCTCTAGTGTGCGCACTTCCAGAGTTGTGCAGGCTTGAACCTCTAATTGTACCAAAAATCTTGCAGCCCCATCTTACTACCTAGTTTCCTATCTCTGAACTTTTTTTTTCCCCCAGTATCACAGACCATCTGTCTCTTCAGTCACCTTTCCAAAATCTCTTCTCCCCTTGATTATAAGGGTGGACACCTGGGCGCAGAAGCCGACTTCTCTAGCTGAGCTCTCAAGGGTTTCCCACAATGAGGTAGGTTAAGAACCATATAAATAAACTGCTTGATCTTTGAATCTTTGTGTTTCCCCTAGAACACGCACCCCCTCCCCAAAGTCCAATACCCTTCTCCTAGCACTGGATCTTCTCTTCACTTCATTTAGTTCCTCTCTTTTCTATCCCCCTTTTATTTTTCTCTACTAGTTCCTGCTTCTGAGGCTCTGCAGGCAAGGAGAAGAAATAAGTACACTTCATCAGCAGACTTGATACAATGATGTAAAACTAGACAACCACCCAAAATCCCAACAGTCCCTCATGGACCACCTACCACCACCCTGCCCGGCATCCTTCGGACACCTCTGCCTCCCAAAATTTTGGTCCTGAAATACAGGCAGATAGAATGAAACTCAAGAAGTGAACAGCTGAAGTCCCCGTGGTGTGACACAGAGAACGCAACACCTCTCCAAGCAGACAACGCTGATGACCAAGGACGAAGCTCTCATTTTTTTTTTTTTTTAAGGCAAGTCTTTCCCCCACAGAGGGATGATTTATGAGCTTGCTGAATCAACAACGCCCTAATAATGCTTTCACACAGACCTAGCACCATTTGGCATCCTGTATTTATTTGCTTGGTTTTACAAGTCGAGGCGGTCCTCGAAATGATTTTGATAGAGAAATGTGATTCATACCTGGATGGCTACAGAGAACATTTAAAATACAAAATCCATTTGGTACCGATTAGCCTTAGAACATTATTTATGTAATCTGTCACAATGGCAGATATTCGAGAGAACATTTTTCTCTTTCCTTTGAAACAGTTTATCAATCACCCTTGTTCCTGACAAGCCCTTCGCAGGAGAACATTTATCAGAATGTATTAGAAGACTAAAAATAAAAGCTGAAGCTCGTGTTTGTAAGGAGAGTAGGAGCTGATTGCAAAGACTTGAGAAAAGACTGCTCAGAGCCCCTACCGCTGCAGCAATGGGAGAAGTCAAGCTTGCAGAGATGCACTGGAGAGTTCTAGATGGGGGGAAGAAATCTGCCGGGGATGGGGGGCTTCGAGCTCGGAATGGGCGACCAGGAGGGAGTCCTACCACGCGAGATGAATGCATGGCTTCCAAGCGGCAATGTGAAATGGATCGATAATTCAGTGCCTTCCAGATACGCAAATGTCACAGGATTCACCTCACCCAGTGGAGTCAAATGACTAATACAATTCTTGTATGAGGAATGATAATATTTAGTACTTACGGAGCGCTGTCCCATTCATCTTGGAAACGGAAGGGAACCTCGTTTCATAGCGAGAGCAGCAATCTCCAAGTCCTCAACTCCAGTCCCGTCTCTCTTGGCAAATCATTTAATTCCTTCAAGGCCCCTGTTCCACTTTCAGAAACATATATCCAGGCAGGGGCTCTAGGAGCCTAAAAGCAAGATTTCTCGGTGTTGGCAGCTTAGAATTACTTAGGGAGCTTTAAAAAAAAGAAAGAAAGAAAGAAAGAAAGAAAGAAAGAAAGAAAGAAATTACTCAGCCCCACCTCAAAACTAATTAAAAAGCTCAGAAGATGTTGCTGAAGAAACTGACCTCCTAGACAGAGGGCAGGGAGAAACTGAAGAGACTCCTCGAACTTTGTGGGTGGCAGGCTAAATAAGCATGGAAACCTGTGAGGGTTGAGGGGAGGACGAGAAGACCAAAAAACCTCCATACGCACCCGCCCCCTCTGAGGAGTTTACATAGAAGCCTTAACTGGGTTCGGCCCCAGATACCATGCAGAAGTTCTCAGTAACACCTTGCTCTCCCTCCGCTGAGTCCTTGAAAAATGGCTCCAGCTGGGGAAAAGGTGGGAGGCAAGGAGGAACTCGAATTGCCTGGGATCCAACCCAGGAGTCAACCGAAGGTCATGCCCTCTCCATGACTGGATCCAACATTTTATTTCTCCTGACTGGCTCTTAAAATCTTACATTCCTCAATTTTCCACAATGTACCCCTAGTGGTCAGTGAGGGGATTTATTAGCTGGGAAGAAGCTCCTTCGGCAGCTAACTGGCTGCCCTGGAGGTAGATCCTAGGGCAACAGCATTGGCATATATGAGAAAACACAACTTAAGATAATGATTCCCAAAATAAGTAACACTTTTTTTCCACCAAGAGCCCCTTGATGAGAACGAACGACTTACTAAGTTCTCCAGGCTGGGGACGAGGGGTAGGGGGACTTGGATCACTTAGGGTCTTAGGGTGTTCACCTGTGTCCACTTAGGACCTTAGGGTGTTCACCTTTGTCCTCTGGTGAGTTAATAAGGAAGAAACGTTAGCAGATTCATCAGATATGAACACAACATTCTGTTTGGATAATAGCACAGGTCAGTGAGTCAGTAATAATATCCTAGGCCATCTGTAACATTGTAATTTATAAGAAATACATATTTGATCTTCTCCCACATTTCTAGTACAAAGCTCTTAAAACTCTTGGAATTTCCTACAGGATGAGATGGGTGGGGAAGGAAGGTGTCTTTTGTTATGTTATGTTAGTGAAGTAACTAATGGACCCCACCTGAAAGGGGTCTGGTTGCCAGGACAACTAACAACTTGACTTGGAAGGTTGGAACTTTTAGTACCACCCCCACTGACCTCCAGGAGGGGAGAGGGACTGGAGATTGAATTAGTACCAGTGGCCAATGATTTATCAGTAGTGCCTGTGTAATGAAACACCCACAAAAACCCCACAGGACAGGATTCAGAGACCTTCCTGGTTGGTGAACATGTGAGGGGCTGGCAGGGGGGTACAGTCCAAGAGAGCATTAAAATTGGTGTGAGGATCCCCTTCCCTCCCCTCTCCCTAACTGGGTAATCCTATTTTAGAGGACAGCTTTTCTCACTGAAGACATTTCCGTGGTCAGTACAGAAAGGCTTTGCCAGCCATCACCGAAGGCTTTTCAGGCGTATTTAGTAAGGACTTCGATGTCTCTATAATGGCCTCCAGTCCAGTGGAGGGAACAAAGGTGGCAAATTATTGTACCAGTGGAGAACTGGTACGTGCCCAGTTGGCCTTGGGGAGAGGAAGGCTGGTAATTTTTGTTACTACACGGTAGAGTCTCCCCCGTGCTCACAGAAAACCCAGGGTACAGTGGCCAACCACCCAGGTGGAAGCTACAGCCCCAGATTTGTGCTACACAGCTGGGTCCTACTAGGGACTACCAAATAAATACGCAGGAGGCACAGCCAGGCAGCGCCACACCAGTTGCTATCCTTTTTTTCCTTTTTAAAAATATATTATGCTTAAGTAATCTCTACACCCCACATGAGGCTTGAGCTCACAACCCCAAAATTAAGAGTTGCATGAGTCAGCCAGGTGTCCCCAGGCATTATCCTTTAATGTGACAGAATGACTACACAATTCCGGCAATATCCATTTTATACCCCTGGTGCAGCTGGGTTGGTTCTGTTTAGGGGGATTTCTTTGTTCCTAGTATTAAAGAACAAACATTGACCTGAGTGTACCTGTTCTTAGTGGGACAAGCAGGAAGATCTTATTCGCTGGATTACTCCATCTGTCTTTGGAGGATGGAGAGGGCCCATGTGACAGATTCCTTCCTGGGTGCTGCCCTGACTGACCAGTTGAGACTATATTACTGTGGTGGTGCCTGGGTGGCTCAGTGAGTTAAAGCCTCTGCCTTCGGCTCGGGTCATGATCCCTTCTGGGATCCAGCCCCACATCGGGCTCTTTGCTCAGCAGGGAGCCTGCTTACCCCTCTCTCTCTGCCTGCCTCTCTGTCTACTTGTGATCTGTCTGTCAAATAAAAAAAAAAAAAAAGAATGCTAGTCTTAGCTTGTTCTTCATTAATGTACTGTTTCAGGGCTTCCAAATCCGCCCCTGGAGTGGTGACACCAGCCATGGAAATCCTGACAAGCTACAGTGGGTCAGCTGCCGAAAAACACGAAGTGGGACTGATTCCTTTGCTGGGCATACATGTGGGCCCATTATAGGAAGATATTTCTATCAGGTGCTCATCCCATGGCTGGATACCCCATCTAGCAGAAGTTCAAAGTCAACAAGACAGATATTTAGTAGGAACAGTTATGGGGAGTTCTCCTTCAGTAAGAATTAAATTTGTGGGGGCACCAGGGTGGCTCAGTTGGTTAGGCCTCTGACTCTTGGTTTCAACTCAGGTCATGATTTCAGGGTCCTGGTATTGAGCCCCATGTCAGGATATGTGCTCAGTGGGGAGTCTGATTAAAGACTCTCTCTCCCTCTGCCTCTGCCCCTCCCCTGGCTTGTGCTCTCTCGCACCCTCTCTCTCCTCTCATAAATTAAATACACGAATAAATCTTAAAAAAAAAAATTACACCTGTGGTCTGATCTTTAGATGCTAGTATAGCTGTAGCTTTAGGAATCTGACCATGTTGTGCATGCTATACATGCTGAGCAGGGGAGGCCAGGTTGGAGGTGTGAGGAAAGGGACTGAGCGACCTATAGGTAAGACCAGGACTTCTGCTTCCTCCCTTCTTCCAGTAGGGCATGTTCTATTGCAGGTGTAGTTCATTTCAACAGGACTGCCTTGCAACAAGACAAGAGGATCCCATGGAAGGTTGAACAGTCCTCCTTTAGCCATGGTCACAGAGTAACTCATCTATTCTGGTGGATGTCCCATTGTAAATTCCAGCACATGGTGCTTTTCCCAGGCAGGATGGGACTTGGTGTTCTCAGCACATAGGATATTGATCCACGGTGAGAGTCAGGGCAATGGCTGTTTACCATGATTTCTATACCTTTATGGTACTGGGTATCTCAGTAGGGGTCCCCAGTTTGGCATATGGGACAACAGGCCTTACTGGTTGATTATTTGAATGTATGAAAGCCTGGGACAGCACTTTTTTCCACATGGTTAACGTGATTTTACTCATAAGTAATTTAATCTGCTGCTTTAATATTTTATTCTTCCTACTAAACTTGCTGCTTGCAAATGATAGGGGACATGGAACCTACATTCAATGTCATGTTCTTTTGTCCAAACTCCCATATCATGACCTTTGAAATGTGACCCCTGATCATTATCTATTCAACAAGAAGATCTGTACATGGTACTTAACACCTTTAATCCCCTAATAGTGGCAGCCTGTTTTGCATGGCAAAAGGGAAGCTTGCCTTGGGCCAGGCAGTATCCATACAAACCAAGGAAGACTTTTTTGTAAAACCCTTTCTCGGAGAAAGGACCAATACAGTTGACCCTTCCAACAACTCAGGGAGCACTGAGACCCTGCACAGTTAAGAAGTCACACATATCTTTGGACTCCCCCAAAACGTAATTACTAATAGCATAGTATTGCCCAGCACCTTACTAAAAAGAGAAAGTCAATTAACACTTTTTGCATGGTATATGCATTATATACTATATCATATTCTTACAATAAAGCAAACTGGAGAGAAGAAAATGTAGGGAAAAAGGTAAGGAAGAGCAAACACATGTATGTTATTAGACTGTATTTATTGAAAAAACAGGTGTATAAATGGCCCCTCACATTTCAGACCCATGTAGTTCAAGCGACATCTTATCAGTTTGCCAATTCCTCACTGGTTGGAGACTCTGGTGGTGGGCTCACATTCTTTTATTAGTTGCCTCGGGTGTTTTTTAGAACACACAGGGCATGCTATTAACAACACTGTATTTCAATAGCAATCCAACACTCTTCACAATATGCCATCCCACTAAGGTGTTACAGTAGCTGCTTTTTCTATGCACCCACTTCGCTCTATCTACTGAAGAATCAGTTGCTAGATCTCATACCTGAGAAAGGAAAATGATGGCCAGGATGTGTCAACACCTTTTGAGCCAGGACATGGAAAAGATGAGGACCTCCTCAGGCTTTTGCAGGAGAGCCCAAATGTCTTTCCACATATCCTGACGTCATAAGGGCGTCATCCATTTCTTGCCTTTCCATTGTCCAAACTATAGGGTTAATCCCTTTAGAACATCCCAACCATCCCTGCCAAGCGTTAGCAGCCAGGGTATAAGAGCGATCACCAGCCAAAACACTTTTGAGTTCAGCCCACTGGTTGCTGCAGTTCTTTTTCATTACAAGAACAGATTCTTTTTTTTTTTTTTTAAGATTTTTATTTTATTTATTTGACAGAGAGAGAGATCACAAGTAGGCAGAGAGGTAGGCAGAGAGAGAGGAGGAAGCAGGCTCCCTGCGGAGCAGAGAGCCTGACGCAGGGCTCGATCTCAGGACCCTGAGATCATGACTTGAGCCGAAGGCAGCGGCTTAATCCACTGAGCCACCCAGGCGCCCCACAAGAACAGATTCTTAATTGAACTTGTGCAAATAACTACATCACCGTGAAAGTAACAATACTCTCTGAGTTTCCAAATTCTAGAGGGATCAGGTAGAAAGAAAAAAAAAAGAAGATTCATCTTTGTTCACAAAGCTATATGTTAGTAAATTGCTAATAATTTAAAAGAAAAAAGTTTTCTTAAATCTGAAAAAAAATAAAAAGAACCAATCATGTTTGAAAGAAAAAGTTTTAAAAATTATAATCATCCTCATTAGCTTTTCCATTAGAGTTCTGTAAATTCTTAATTCAGTTCAGTGGTATGATCTTAGTTATCAGAAACCTGCACTTGTTGGTCCGTTCCATGAATCTCCTTGAAGATGAATCATTTTTACAGGAACACTTTTACAAAAACATCAGAGTAAAACAAAAACGATTTGTGAATGACAAACGATTTAAAAAGTGGTCATGGTTAGAGATCTGATGAGTTTATTATAATGCAATCGACAAGGGGATTTGGTTATTTCTGTGATATCCTTTTTAAAATAATAACTAGAATTATGACTAATAACATTATCTCAGGACATATTAGATTTTTAGGAACTTCATATAATCTCTGGAGCATTTATATCTATACAAATATAACCTAAGAAAGTTTAGCATCACTTCTTATTTGACAATGCTTCCATGCAATTTAACTTATCAAATAGATCTAGTTTAATATCAGGGTTTTTTTTTTTTTTTAATTAACAAAGACAATAAATCTTTTGAAATGTTCCAGGGACTCTCGAAAATCCCAGTCAGTTCAATGTTAAAAAGACTTCATCGATAGTTTAATTTGGGAGAATTTTATAAGAAATATTAAAGCATTTTAAAAACACTTGATTAAATAGGATCGATCCTAAGTCACTGTGAAACAATAGTTATCTATTTGACCAAAGTGACAAATACTTCAAAGGCAAGTATAGAAAGTTACATAACTGTTACAGTAAAGACCCACTGTGGCAGCCCCTTGTTTCCCTTCTTTGCCTCAGTGCTGTGTGCAGTCCCTCAAACAAACACATTAGATCAGCTGGTGTTTTCAGGGCATCCTTGTACTCACACAGTGGTCCATAAATATCTAACAGGTTAGCTACCTCTCCCCACATAGAAGATGAAGACCAACTGGAAATTTCCCCCAAGGGTAACTCTCTTCAAAGACCCATTTCTTTGGTCTACCTGCTGCTTTGCCAACTGTTGGTTTACAAACTGCCCCCATATAGGGAGGACAGGAGAGACTAAAGAAAGAGGCAGACCATTCTAGATTGGTAGGTGGCAGGTTTAATAAGCAAGGGGAATTACACATGAGGCTGTATTGGGCAACCACAAGACACTTAAGTACATCTCCACACCCACTCTCAGAATCTTAATAATTTATATAGAGGAATTACCTTGTTTCAGTCACATATACAATTCAGATGATCTCAACAATACAGTGCTCTCTTGAAACCATTTCCTTAAAAACACCTTTCAGAGTGGGAACAGGGGGCAGTACATTCCAAGGAATGGGAGGGGGTAAGGAGCCCCCAGTTGTCCGGCTCCACCTCACAGGTCAATATCCTCTCGATGACCTCCTCTAATAAATGATGGGACCCACCCATCTTTTTTGTTGTTGTATTTAAACATTTTAATGGATTGAAATGTCCAACTAGAATGGAGAACCATTGGCATACAATAGTGATTCTTGAATTTTGCTGCATACTGTGATGTTCTAGAAATATAAATACTCAGATCACATTCAATACCAATTGCATCAGAATCTTTGGAAATGGATCCAAGCATCAGTATTTTGTATAACTCTCCAAATGATTCTCATATATAGCTAAGTTAGTGGACCAGTAGTCTAGACCATGGCATCTCAAACTTTAATGTGCATATGGATAATTTGGGTATCTTACTAAAATACAGGTTCTTATTCTTATTCAGTAGATGATGCCTGATCCTTCGTACTTCCAACAAGCTCCCAGGTGAAGCTTCAGCTGCTACCCTGCAGACTGCATTTGGGCAGCAAGAGCAGTCTTAGAAGACCAAATATAAACTCCCTTCCTAGGCTTTTAAAGACCTTTATATCAATCAGTCAAAAAAAAAAAAAAAAAAAAAAACAAAAACAAAAACAAAAACAAAAACTGTACACTTGGGCTAGAGAGATAAAAACTCATCTCTCATGAAGAACTACCTGAGACCCAGATGCTATTACATGGCACAATCTCACCCTCACAAAATCATCAACGTCTTATTCAAGTATTTTTCTTCATCCTTCCTCTTAGAAGACACAGAAAATGGCCAAATAGAGGATCAATATTACAAGAGCAATTATGAACCATCATTGGTATCCAGTCATACACCCTACCTGGATCTACCCACTGTCTACATGGAAATAGCAGAATGTCTTATACTACTAAAATGGAGAAGCTGAGAACAACCAAGTCTTGAGACTTGAACCCCAAGAGCTCCAGACTGTAAGAACCATTCTGTAAATCTCCTATTGTAGATGGCCTGAGAGTCTGACTGGGGTTAGAAGTTGTCCCAACTTACACATTGCAGTAATAGCAGAATTGGGTATAAGAAGAGCCTTCAAGAATACAATCATGGCAAGAAGTTCCTGAGAACACCCAGATCTTCAACAGTTTTAATTAACATTTCTTATGTGTGTCTTGCTTCTTTTGGTTTTCACAATAACCATCCTTTCCAGACTTCTTCTTTTTCACAACACTAAACCTAAACCATTAATTTCCTAACCAACCTGGTTACTCCATTCTCTACTCCATTTTATCCCCCAAATTTGTAAAAAAGTGATATTACTGAAAGACAGCTTTCATTATTATACCACATTTAAAAATCATCAGTGTGACCTAGAGATACATGAAAAGATGCTCACCATCACTCGACAACATCATGGAAATACAAATCAAAACCATAATGAGATACCACCTCACGTTGGTCAGGATGGCTAAAATCAACAACACAAGCAACAATAATTGTTGGTGAGGATATAAAGAAAGAACCTTCATGTGCTGTCGATGGGAATGCAAACCGGTGCAGTATGGAAACTGGAAAACAGCATGCAGGTTCCTCAGAAAGTTAAAAATAGAACTACCCTGTGATCCAGCAATTTTCTACTATTTACCCAAAGGATACAAAAATACTGATTCAAAGGGATACATGCACCCCAATGTTTATAGCAGCATTATCTACAATAGCCAAATCATGGAAAGAGCCCAAATGTCCACTGACTGGTGAATGGATAAGGAAGATGTGGTATATACATACAATGGACTATTACTCAGCCATAAAAAGGAGCAAAATCTTGCCATTTTCAACTACACTGATGGAGCTAGAGTGTATTATGCTAAACGAAAGAAGGCAGTCAGGGAAAGACAAATACCATATGATTTCACTCATATATGGAATTTAAGAAACAAAACAGTTGAAAATGTGGGGAAAGAGAGGCAAATCGGGAAACAGACTCTTAAATGTAGAGAACAAACTGCTGGCAGGGAAGTGAGACAGGGTTTGGGTTAAATGAGTGATGGGTATTAAGGAGGACACTTGCTGTGACGAGCCCTGGGTGTTGTCTTTAAGTGATGAATGACTAAATCCTACATCTGAAACGAATATTACACTGCATGTTAACAGGAATTTAAAAACTTATAAGAAAATAAAGAAGTAATTAA
This sequence comes from Meles meles, assembly GCF_922984935.1. Taxonomy (NCBI): domain Eukaryota; kingdom Metazoa; phylum Chordata; class Mammalia; order Carnivora; family Mustelidae; genus Meles; species Meles meles. Next base: position 101,778,271 of record NC_060068.1, read on the forward strand.
TTAAAAATCATCAATAGTCCCCATTGCCAATAATGAAGTCATTTTTTTTTTAATTTTTTTTTTCTTTTTTACAGAGAGAGAGAGAGAGATTACAAGTAGGCAGAGCAGCAGCCAGAGAGGGGAGGAAGCAGGCTCCCTGCCAAGCAGAGAGCCCGATACAGGGCTCGATCCCAGGATCCTGAGATCATGACCTGAGCTGAAGGCAGAGGCTTAACCCACTGAGCCACCCAGGCGCCCCAATGAAGTCATTTTTGGTTGACTCCAGTGGAAGGACCACTGAGGAACACACAAGCATGTTCTAAGAGAGAAGAGACCAGTGTTAAGCTTCCAATACACAGAGAACTCAATGCTGGATTAAAATTACACCAGCCACTGAAGGGCCTAAAATCTGTGACACCCCAGTACCAATTAAGTATACTGAGCACCCAGATTCTGGTTTTGAATACTATTCTCCAATAAAAGGAACCAGGGCTCCTTGGACAAATAGCTCATTATCAGGTCAGGGCAGGAAAATACAAGGTGATCTTAAAAAATCTCTTAGTGTGGGCGCACCTGGATGGCTCAGTGGGTTAAAGCCTCTGCCTTCGGCTCAGGTCATGATCCCGGGGTCCTGGGATCGAGCCCCACATCAGGTTCTCTGCTCAGTGGGGAGCCTGCTTCTTCCCCCCTCTCTCTGCCTGCCTCTCTGCCTACTTGTGAGCTCTGTCAAATAAATAAATAAAATCTTAAAAAAATCTCTTAGTGTGTATAAGTAAAGAAGCACTCCAAAATCAAAAGGATGGGGGCTTGTCAAAGGGACATAAGGGCCAATCTGAAGAAACAGCCGGTGGCCAAAGGTGGAACAATTGAGCAACAAAATAAATCATAAAAGTAGCATCATATTATACCACAAAGTATAAAATAAATACACATGAATCCATACAGATATAAATAAATGAATGAATATGTGACAGATAGGTAGATATATGAAAGATGAGAGATACATAATAGATAAAGGTGGAAAAGAAATAAATCTTTTTTACAGGAAAATTCCAAATAATTTACACATGTGCTATGAAAGAAAGCTTACCTCTCCCCTACCCACCTCCTTGAATGACTTACTTTCAAAGAATAAAGAAAAGGGAAGAACAACAACTTTATAATGCAGAACCTGGTGAACATTACCTTGGCTATACAATCAAGATTAACATCACCAGTAAAAAGTCACGTCCATAGCACATACCCTGAGATGATCTAATGAGGATCCTTTACTTCTCCAGTCTTTTCCAAAATGCATAACCTTGATCTAGTCATGAGAAAAATGTCAGACAAACCCAAGTTGAGGGGCATTGTTTTTTAAGGTCATGAACAGCAAGGAATACTGAGAAGTTTTCACAGGGCAGAGAAGGTTTATCAGCTAAATGTAAGTGGTATCTTGGATGAGAGCCTACACAGAAAAAGGACATTAGCAAGAAGATACATGGAATTTGAATAAAGTGTGGAGTTTGGTGGATAGCAATTAATGTACTCTATAGTAATGACGTTATAGTAAGACGTTAGCATTAGGGAATACAGAGAACTCTCTGTACGATCTTCACAACTTTTCTTTAAATTGAAAACCATTTTAATATTTTATTTCTTATTTTTTTTAATAAACATATAATGTATTTTTATCCCCAGGGGTACAGGTCTGTGAATCGCCAGGTTTACACACTTCACAGCACTCACCATAGCACATACCTTCCCCAATGTCCATAACCCCCTCCCCATCTCCCAAACCCCCTCCCCCCTGCAACCCTCAGTTTGTTTTGTGAGATTAAGAGTCACTTATGGTTTGTCTCCCTCCCAATCCCATCTCTTTTCATTTATTCTTCTCCTATCCCCCTAGCCCCCCATGTTGCATCTCCACGTCCTCATATCAGGGAGATCATATGATAGTTGTCTTTCTCCGATTGACTTATTTCACTAAGCATCATACCCTCTAGTTCCATCCACGTCGTCACAAATGGCAAGATTTCATTTCTTTTGATGGCTGCATAGTATTCCACTGTGTATATATACCACATCTTCTTTATCCATTCATCTGTTGATGGACATCTAGGTTCTTTCCATAGTTTGGCTACTGTAGACATTGCTGCTATAAACATTCGGGTGCATGTGCCCCTTCGGATCACTACGTTTGTATCTTTAGGGTAAATACCCAGTAGTGCAATTGCTGGTCATAGGGTAATTCTATTTTCAACATTTTGAGGAACCTCCATGCTGTTTTCCAGAGTGGTTGCACCAGCTTGCATTCCCACCAACAGTGTAGGAGGGTTCCCTTTCTCCGCATCCTCGCCAGCATCTGTCATTTCCTGACTTGTTCATTTTAGCCACTGAAACCATTTTAAAAGCAAAAGTTTATAAACAACAATAGCAACAACATACCGGCTGTGTAAGAAATTGAACTCCTCCCTTCAATCAGCTTCCTCATCACCTAAGCCTGACCTTGAAGCAGCCAATACATGTGGAAGGAAAATGAGAGCAAGTTTTCCAGCTACATATATATGGCACATAGAAATTACTCAAATGTTTATTAAAGGGGGAAAAAACAGAATTAAAAATCAGGTAGAGTTGTGGGAGGAAGGTATAGAAATGGAACAGATCCCTAACCTTCAAGGGATGTATAGTGGTCTGCCAAAGAAGGTGAGACAGAGGGATTAAAAAAACAAATCACTATAATATAACAGAGAAAAAGTGAATGGTGCCATCAGTTCTCCAAAAATTTAGCGATATTTGTTCTAACTGCAGGGGTCACATTCATTATTTTAAAACAGTCTCACAAGAGCATCTGGACAGATGTGACTGTTTCCATTTCATAGTTGAGGAGACTCAGGCAACAGGGAGGTTAAATGTTTTAGATCTCAAGATCTCCTTGTGTCCTTGAACAGAGATGTTAGCAAAAGACTGCAGGGAAGGTGAATCTGTCCTAAGCCCATAACTCACTTAGGGGAGGTAAGTGACAAAAAAAAAAAAAAAGCGCCCATCTCTAACACCTGTGTATTTATTAATTAGCAAGTGACGAAGCCGCCAGATTGTGCTGCTCTCAATGACAAGGGGCAGGATCTACGAGCTATGCCAGCAGAGAGTGTCCAGCCCACCCAGTCTTTTCAAATTTGGGAATTCACAACAACCTGTGTCAACGTGAACATGACAACCTAGCAAGACAATCTGAAGATTTATATCCATCCATTGAGCCAAAATTTCTAAACCTTCCCTAGGTCCCAACTCAAACCCAAGCAGTCTTTATACCACCCTCTTTCCCATCTGGCATCTCACGGCTGGGCTGCCAGGCTCTGTCACAAGCCCACCTCATGTCCTCCATGAGGGAGGACTGGCAGAGCACAGGTGAAAGTCAGGTCTCCAGCCCCACAGAGGCACAAAGCAACAGGGAGTCTCCACACCATCCCTGTGTCTCTGCAGAAGTCACACACATGGCCAAGGACTTGCAGAGATGAGCCAAGAAGAGGGGCTCATGCCTTTGTGGTCCCTGAAAACCCTTCCAGTTACCCAGTGGTCTAGTGTAACTGATTTTTAAGTATCTCTTTGGGACCAGGTACACCCCCCCTTGTGATAGAGCCCTGGGTTCTAAAGTACAGCATTGTTTGTTTTGCTTCAGATAGTCTTCTCCTCTCGGAATGAAAATGGTGCCCTTCTGTGGTTGTAGTAATAGTCCAGAACCTTCATCATCATCCCTATCCCAATCAACAATAACAACCTTTTGTGGGGATTTTCCTCTGTGCAAGGTGATATACTAAGCACTCTGTGCACTACCATCCTTAAAAAAAAAAAAAAAAAAAAAATCCTTAAAAAAATATTCCTCTGGAGGAAGTACTATTATTAAGAATGCTATTTTCCAGAGGCAGAAAACAGATTGCCGCTAGAAACCACAGGACCCTGATTTATACCCAGATTCAGAGCCAAACTTTAATGGTTTAGAGAATGCACCTTCAAAGTTTAGCAGGAGATTTGTATGTTAATTCCCTGAGTTGGATTGGATTAGATTAGATTAGATTAGATTTCCCCACAGGGCCTTTGTCACTTTGAGGACCGAATGTGAACTGTTCCTCACCACTCTCTCCCCACTGCCAGACAAATGCCTGGCCCAGAACGACACTCAATAACTTGATTATTGAACAATTAATAACACTCTATACACTGGAAAGTCTTAAGATTTGGAATCACACAAAATTTTTATACTTACTAAGTAATTTAATTTTAGGCAGATTATGCAGTATCTCTGAGCCAGGAAAATGCATAGTAATTCCTTCCTCACAGGAACTTTCGAGGACCAATGAGAAAACCTACACAAAACACCAAAGAACTGGCACACTGTGGGATTATACTGCTGTTCCATGTCAATAGACATTTCATTTCATTCCCTGTTTCTCTGTCTTCTGACTAGTTTTCTTATTAGAAATCATGTATGCTAATTCAAATGAGCCTCTTGATCAAGTCTGGCTTCCCCACTCGTTGGTCGAACTCCATTTTTGAATATTCTAGAGACACTTCCGGATTCTGGTTTCCTAAACAAAAATAGTTTTGCCAAAATCATCAACGGAATCTGTCTGAATGCAGATGATAAGCCAGTGTGATGACTGATCAGTGGAGAGCAAAGACCGGTTGGCTTTCATTTTAGGCAAGAGGGGACAAGTGCATTCATGGGAAACAGAAGTTATTGGTTTGGAGGAAAGAGATATTGCAACAAAAGAGGCTATTATGGTTGATGACCTGTTTCTACTGTAAAGTACCTCAGAGAGAAGGCTTTTTTATTCCTCGAAAATGAAGCAGCATGAGCCAGTTAGACTTCTCAGTTGAAATGTGAGTGCGTGTGTGCGGGTTCCAATCTAAGCTTTTGGCAAATGAAGAAAAACCATCTCATCCCAGATCACAAGACCAATGTTCTCCAAGGAAAGAAAATGAAAGTTTGTACGAAGATCTTTTTTGTTGCCAAGCACATCCAAAGCTATTTTCCTTCTCTTGCTCCAAGAATTTTCCGCATTGCTCTCGGCACCAACCCAGTAGACCTAGAAACCACTTCCCACTGGCCAGGGAGCTGGCACTGCAGGTGATCGGTGTAATCCAGGCTGTGCCTCGCCGGGCACTTTGTCGACTCCCAGCAGATGTTGCGCAAGGCAGTCCAGATTGGCCACCCTTTCCCTGGTAGCCTTCCTGTTTTTCCTTCTGAGGTCTGATGTCGCCTTGCAGTACACAGTGTCTGTCTAAGGAGCAGATGCGTTGGAGAAGGTTATTTTTCTAAGCTAATTCTCCACTACTGTTTGCTGATTAAATCCCAGAATGTTCACTGTACAAGCTTCTCACAAAGAACAGGGAACCGGATTTATTCAAAGCTGACTATGATCTGACCATTTGAAAGTATACATTTGCTTTCCATGGGGAAAAAAAAATAAAGCATTTTATTTTACAGTGAAAGTTGTTTTGCTGTGATATGCACGAGGCGACACAAAATATGATTCATCTATGGCTGAAAATACTGAAATTGGTCCAAATTACCTTGAAAGGTAACTTCGGGTACCTATAAAGCACATTAGATACGCTATGTACCAAAAAGAAAGAGAGAAAGAAAAAAGCAAACAAGCAAGCAAAATTGGGCAAGGTAACACTATTTTGTCCAAACACTAATTGTCTGTTCTCTTATTGTGCTACCTTCTAACCTCTTTGCAAACATAATCGCTCCAGAAATGCCAATATATAATTTTTCTGGAAAGCATACAGCGGTAAACACTTTCCATAGTTGTTCTTCTGTTCTTACCACCCAGAAGCATGTTCATGGACAGAAATTTCAGGAGAAATCAAGAAGCAGTGCCTGTGTCATTTAACTGATGAGTCTGGATAAGTTAGTTGTAATAAAGGGAGTCTGTCAGGTCATCTCAAGGAAGGGGCCTTTAAAGATAGGCACAGAGTACAGCTCACAACAGGACTGTTCTCAATTTAAGCCAGTTTGAGGGATCGCCTGCTCTCCTGTGTCCCCCCAGGGGCTTCATAGCCTTTACCTCATGGCAATGCTCCTCCCCTGCCAAACTCCTCCACTTCCTCCCTCTGCTGGATTTCTCCCATTCTCTACCCTGGAGCCAAAATATGCGTGGATTTAACTTTTGCATATTCATCTCTCAGTGCTGCACACGCATACACACACAGAAATGAGCAAAAGATGGGTGTCCTGAAACTGCTGTTCCCTCAGTCAGCTTCAGTTTCCAGGTGACTCACACACTGCGAAGATCTTTCTGTACCAAGTATAATTCTATCATTTAAAGGTACATATTTTCAGTAAAACATGGCCCTGAAGTGAAAGCCAACTCCTTCATCTGGTGCTCTCCTGAAAATGCACGAATCTGTTCCAAAGCTATAGAAAAACTCACACTCTTTTGAGTTTACCAAGAAACAGTAGGCTGGTCCCAAGGTGACACCATTTTAAGGGATTTTCAAGGGTAGGTTTGACAGCCTGTAATACCAAACGCCTTTAGGGACCAGCTTCTTGTACATGACTCCCTCGTACATCTTTTATGCAGCCTGATATTACGGGGCACTGATGCACTCCCACAGAATTTTTTGCTTTCCAAATAACATCACAGATTCACAGTTCCCAGTTCCAAATTCTGAAGGAGAACCTTTCTGCTTTATTTTTTATTTCAGGAAACAGACACTTGTATACTGACCGGCATCAAGATTGCCTGTCCATAGATCAAGTGTTGATCCCCAGTCTGATCTCCTGGAGTGTGGGGAGAGAGGCATGGTTCCGGCTGCCGAAGATCAGGATTACAAACTGTGCCATTCTGTATAAAAACCTGTGTGAAATCCCCTTGTGATATCAGGCAAAACATTCCAGTTTTTAGAATTTTTAGCATACCAGCTATGAAGGGGCAGTAAGACCTCCTTCAAAGGTGAATGTTTATTTCATAGAAAGGTATGCAGTGCAAATTATCATATTCAAATGGCTCCATATCATTAGTATGTATGTAAAGAAATAAGGTGGAGAAAATAGTAGTCTTCATATTTAAATTCAAATTAATTGATGAAATAACCACTTAATTAACAAGCCAATACGAGATGCCATGGGAAATATAGGATATTAGACATGGAACACACCCAAAGAATTTTCTTTCCTCTTTTTTTTTTCCCTTTCTTTTTTAGAACTTCCGAAGAATGGTGAAGGATGTATTATAGATCAGCACTACTACAAAGCAGGATCTGACAGGGCTGCCTGGCTACCTCAGTGAATAGAGCACGAGACACTTGATCTCAGGGTCCTGAGTTCAAGCTCCACATTGGGCGTAAAGCTTAAATTTTTTTTCAAGGTAGGACCCGATAGCAGTGCAAACAGAGAGAGATCTAATGCTTTGGGAATCTAAAACTATGCAGCTATAATTTCTAGCTGGGGACATATGCAAAGGAAGGAGTAATTGGTGGTAAATAGGAACCACACTCAAAAATGTGGAGGAGAAGGTAATTCCAGGTTAAGGCAGTAATGGGAATAGTTAATATTAGAGCACCAAGTGGGTGAAAGAGGATTGAGTATGATGAGTTTGGGTTAAAAGCATATGAAATTTTGGGGCCCCTGGGTGGCTCAGGGAGTTAAGCACCTGTCTTCAGCTCAGGACATGATACCAGGGTCCTGGGATGGAGTCCTGACTCTGCTCCCTGCTAAGCAGGGAGTCTGCTTCTCCCTCTGCCCCATCCCCCTCCTCTCTTGTATGCACACACATGCTTGCATCCAAAGATTTTTTTAAAATAAATAAATAAATAAATAAATAAATAAATAAAACATGAGATTTGGTAGCCAGAAGAGGCAAGGTGTTTATACGTTATCCAAAAGTCCAAGGAGCCCAGAGCAGCAAAGCAGTGGGATCAGAACCATGCTGCATGTGACAAATCTGGAAGGAATGAGAAAGACAGATTTGAAAGAACAGAAAATAGAATTTGTTGTGATTTTACTTCTTATGCACTTATCCAACAGAAACACAACCAAAGTATACAAAAATATTTATAGCATTTTTTTCATAATAGGGAAAAAAGAGGAAATTACTGAAATGTCAAAGAATAAGGGATAAATTTTTCGTTTTTTTTTTTCTTAAAGATTTTATTTATTTATTTGACAGACAGAACACAAGTAGGCAGGGAGGCAGGCAGAGGGAGAAGGAAAAACAGGCTCTCCACTGACCAGGGAGCCCAACATGGGGCTCAATCCCAGGACCCTGGCAGCTGCTTAACCGAGCCACCCAGGTGCCCCAATAGGGGATATTTTAACTAAAAAATTATTCATCCATGCAATACAGTACTATATATGGCTATTAAAAAGACTGAGGTATTTTGATATAAGGCTCACTATCTCTAACACATTGTAAAGTAAAAAGGGAAATTGCATACAAGTATAATGTCATCATGATTTTGTTTTCTTAAAAAACGAATACTTTTGGGCACAGTAAGAGTAAACTTTGAGGCTCAGGAGTTTGGCAGGCAAGGTTAGAATTTTGGTTTAGTCACTTACCAGATAGTACCACAGGGACTGCTTGAGAAATTTCATTTACATGAAATGCAGAACTCACTGCTGGCTCATAGCAATTCCTCAATAAATACTACCTAATTCGTGATCATGACGCATACATTGATATGAAAATATGACATTGAAAAATGGAGGTAATATAAATACTACACAAATAAAGCATAAGGAAATCAGAAAAAAAAAAACACTGTCACAGTTAACAACAGTTGGGCAGGAACTTTAGAGAAAAGGAAACCTTCCATTTTTATCTTACTTTTTTGCTTTGAATTTGTTACCCCCAAAAACATGAATGGTTCTTATAATTAAAAAGAACTTGAATACTTACTCTGGAGAAAAAAGAGGGTATGATCTGAACTATCTCAGGAGCAGAGGAAAAAGGTAAGAAATACACCTGCAAGTTGACTCAAGAGAAAGCGCTTACCCCCTGACTGGAAACTGAAGGCAAAGAGGAAGAAATTAAAGAGGACGCGGATGCTTGGAGCCTTGAAGCCTCAAAGAACCGCGCTGCCTCCTGACAGCAGAGGAGGAGGAAAACTTTGGAAGCCAAGGCACATCAGTTTTGTACCTCATTAACCGAAGGTTATGTAACTCTTCTGGAGTCATGCATTCTCTCTGTGAAGAGCTCCCCTGGCAGAATTTCCCTCAACTGATGACAGCGGTGGACTAAGAAGGAACAAAGTTTCTAAGGTCATTTTTTCCTTTGTTGTCTTTGCCAGCAGAGAGTGGGATCCGGGTTGCAGGTCTGGGCCACTCTCACAGGTGTGCAGCAGTATCTCACTATTTTCTTTCTTTTTTTTTTTTTTTTACAGATTTTATTTATTTATTCGACACAGAGACAGAGATCGCAAGTAGGCAGAGAGACAGGCAGAGAGAGGGGGATGCAGGCTCCCCACTGAGCAGAGAGCCCGATGCAGGGCTCGATCCCAGGACCCTGGGATCATGACCTGAACTGAAGGCAGAGGCTTTAACCCACTGAGCCACCCAGGCGCCCCATCTCACTGTTTTCATTTGTAATTCTCCGATGATGCGAAAACCTTTAAACAACGTCTCATATGTTTATTTGCCATCTGTGTGTCTTCTTTGGTGTGGTATCTGCTCAGGTCGTTGGCCCCGTTTTTATGTAAGTTGTTTGTTTTCTTCCTGTTGGGTTTTTAGAGTTGGTCATATATTTCAGACAGCAGTCCTTTATCAGATATATCTTTTCCAAGTATTTTCTCCCAGTCTGTGGCTTGCCCTCTCGTTCTCTTGAGATTGTCTTTTGTGAGCAGAACTTTTAATGAAGTATAGCTTATCAACTATTTCTTTCATTGATCATGGCTTTAGTGTTCTCTCTAAAGTCACTGCCATATCCAAGGGCAACCTAGTCAGGTTTCCAAAAGACAAATCTTCCATTTTCCTAGAAATATTTTAAACATTTTTTAAAGATATTTATTTATTTGACAGAGGGAGGGAGATCACAAGTAGGTAGAGAGGCAGGCAGAGACAGGGGGAGGGGAGGAGTACGCTCCCTGCTGAGCAGAGAGCCCGATGTGGGACTCGATCCCAGGACCCTGAGATCATGACCTGAGCCAAAGGCAGAGGTTTAACCCACTGATCCAACCAGGCACTCCCCCAAAAATATTTTAAAGAACCTAAAACCTGATTTTGACTAAAGGACAAGTTCTGTCTTAATTCCAAAACTTTTTACATTTTCATATAGATCATATCCATTCACAGCGTTAGTTCTATTAAGTGAGGATTATTTCCAAGCCCCAAATCTTGAGAGCAGCTTCTGTGTTCATCAAGTCAATGTGATATCAAACATCTAGATGCTTAAAAGAAGATTCTGTCAATTAGCCAGATGTTTCCAAATGTTCAGCTACTTGGCATTGTGTGTACAGCTGGTGTCAGAAACATCTAATTGATTGATAGAGACTTTTTACTTTTCATCTACATGTTGGGTAGTAGGTAAACACACTACCTTCATTTTAACATCTTTACTAGTTCTATGCATTTAATCAAACAAATGAGAACCAAAGTTTCAGATTAAACAATGCAAGGCTGATTGTAAGTCATCACAGATGCTACTTTAAGCCCATTAACCAAAAGATCTAGTGAAAGAACAGATTCTTCTGCATACAGGCAAGTAAAGAATCTAATTATCAACTGCATTGGGGTTTTTTTTGTGTTACTGCATTGCCTTCTGCAATTCTGCATTCAGATTTTGAATCGTTTATTTATGAAGTTGTCCCTTGGCATGCCAAGTGATAACAGTTTGATTAAAATTTTTAGGCTCCAGGTTCTTGGAGTCTAAATTTGTGCATACAGTAGACACACAGTTTTTGCACTGGAGTAAATGATAATACAGGATATGGAAGGATGGTCTAGTCCTTCCACTGCAGCCAATTACAGTGCATTTGATGTATAGAGCTATAGTCTTTGCACCCAAGTAGATCACAACAAAAATTTAAGTTGTGTGGAACAATAAAAGCAGGCCTGTGAAGATTGAGTGTGATCCATATACAAGAACTGAACAACTACAAACTATATTTGGGTTCTTCAGAAAAACAGAACCAATAAGATATACATAGATACATATAAAAGAAGATTTATTAAAGAGACTGTCTTTTACAATTATGGATGCCAAGAAGCCCCATGATCTCTATCTGCAAGCTGGACAACCAGGAAAGCCAGTAGTGGAGCCTGAGCACCAGTGTCCCTGAACAGAAGATGGATGTCTCAGCTTAAGCAGAGAGAAATAATGTGTCCTTCCTCTACTTTTTTGTTTTATCTGCACTCTCAAAGGATTGGATGGAGCCCACTCATGTTGGGTTGGGTCATCTGCTTTACTCAGTTCACAAATTCAAAAGTGAATCTCTTCCAGAAACAGTTCCACAGATACAGCCAGAAATAATGTTTTACCAGGTATCTGGATATCCTTTAGCTCACTCAAGTTGACATGTAAAATTAACTGTCACATAAAGTACGTTAGAATTCTATCAACTCAGGTTGGGGAGGTGGGGAAAGGAAAGGAGACTGGAAATGTGGCAAGATATGATGGTCAAGAAGACTTCTAAGAGAAGACGAACAGTTACGTAAATCTTAAGAGACGCTTCATGTGTCTCTTCCAGCTGTGGTGTGTAACTGAAAACTAGGAGTAAAATTCATGTGAAAAGGGCCAATTCTAGGCTTCCCTGGCACACGGTCTACCTACACACTGCATCTTTCCTGGCAAACCAAAGAACACTGGATCTGATTAATAGGTCCCAACTCCTTCTTACTTTTACTCCACTGCTGCTCCTGGGTCCTTAGATTCCAGCTTTTCCATTTCTACAGCTTGAAACTAATTTTGACCAATGAAGTTTTGCTGCCCTTTCAGATGTCTACTGCGATCAGTGTCTAAGACAATCCAGCCTGCATAGAACAGCCACGGGACCGTGGCGTTGGGAGATCCAGGCAATGGAGGGTTGATACCCGCCCCAGTGCTCCGACCTGTGGAAAGGTTAGTGCTAGCAGTAGATTTACTACTACTAGCAAGTAATGCTCCGACACTAATGTGGGAGCCAGTAGTAGAAAAGTTCACCTATTAAAAGAGGAGTATCTGAAATAAGCTTCAGTTTAGTCCATCTCTGGTGAGCTGGGCTTCTTGGTCTACCCAAATCAGTTAAAATTAGGATCAGCTACAAATAGCAGTGACCTAACACCCTCCCCAAACTGGGCACAGTAGGGAAGAAAGATCATTAGCAGCATGAACATACTCCAGAAGAGCAGGAAAGTACTCATCTTATGTGGACTGGTCGTGACAGGGTGCGGTCTTGAACAGACTGTAGCACTTGAACAATCATGCTTTTACAAAAAGCACAGATACAGTTCAAAGATCAGAATATTGTTCTTCCCGGGTGACTTCAGCTGCCACCTAGAGAACAGGTCTCATCATCTAGCAACCCCTACAGGGCAGAGTAGAAACTATCTCTTTGATTATCTTTTGATTGAGAAATATCTTTTTGATTTACTCTTTCTGAATCCAGAGCCAACCCTCTCTAGAATAGCCTCAGAGAGCAGAACATCCTATCCTGACTGTTTGCTTAGAAAAGCGGACACAGGAACCCCTGAGTGACTCAGTAGGTTAAGCGACTGCCGCTAGCTCAGGTCATGATCACAGCGTCCTGGGATAGAGCCCCACTGTGGGGTTCCCTACTCATTGTGGAGCCTGCCTCTCCCTCTGCCTGCTGCCACCCCCTGCTTGTGCTCTGTGTGTGTGTGTGTGTGTCTCTCTCTCTCTCTGATAGATAGATAGATAGATAGATAGATAGATAGATAAATGCAGGCTGATACAATCTCAAAAAGAAAGAAAAAACTTCAAGGGCAAAGGCAAACAGCAGTTGATGGAGCAGGCGTGGGAGGGCATATGCAGTCCCTGACAAGAGACTATAGATGTGGGAAAAAAATAACTGATTTTCTGAGCTCTCAGCACATGCCAGGCACTATATAAGATAAAGCACATCATTTAATCCTAAAATAACATTCCAGAGTAAGTACTATTATTGTATTTCCTGTACAGATGAGAAAAAATGCCCAGGAAGTTTAAAGAATTACCTAAAGTCACACAGAATACCGCCTGCATACTGTGTTGACTTAGCTATCTTGGAACTACAATTCCTCCAATTCCCTTCTACGTGTGACTTCAGGTTCCAGTTGGCGGACAAGAAACATCAGCTATAATCATGGCAACACTGAATCACCAGGCATTTTAGTTGGGTTTGAGAGAGATGCAGAGGGTTACTGTTTGTTCTTACTTTTTTCCAGGCTGAGTCCATTTCCTTCTCCTGAAGCAATGGCCACAGAGCCAATAATCTTTCACAGATTTCTACACCAGCCCCCTGACATCCTCTCTAGTGGCTGGACATGCCTAGCTTCCTGCAGGCTCCAACTTACCCACCTGCCCCACATGGATTCACCTGTGCCAGGACTATTTTCCAATCCCTTTTGGACCCTTTGTTCCCCAGATCCACCCACTGAGTAAGGTATACATTATGTTCTCTGATACTTACAATGATTCTTTGTCCCTAAGTAAGCAGTAACATATGCAGAATTAAGAAACGGTAGAGCCTGGATTCTAATATAGAGCGTTATGGCTGGGCACCAGAACAGTCCACCACTGGGTGCCATACCTCTATGTAAGGCAATGTTAGGACTTGTTAGAATTCTTCTTTATTTTACTAAGGGGGGGGGGGGATGAGGAAAGTATTTATAGTAGTTTTCTCCCATTGACACCTAGTTATACACAAAGCTCCCTAACATTTTCCATAAACCAAAGGGTAAGAGCCATATATTGGTAAATAAGGATATAAAATGTACAAGTGAGATGCCATTGGTGAACTGCATCTTACAATTAGTCCTTACTGAAATGGTAGGAGTTGAAATCCCATGTCTTGTAGGGGAGCTAGCAAAAATGATTCTGTTCAAATAAATGAAGTTTCTTTAACCCAAAGCATTTGTGAAGGTCTCATGCCTGCATTTGTAGTGCCTAACACTCTTTTTTTTTAAAGATATTATTTATTTATTTGAGAGAAAGAGAGAGGGAAAGTGCAGAGAAAGAGGGAAAGGAAGAAGCAGACTCCCCACTAAGTGGAGAGTCCAATGTGAGACTCAATCCCATGACCCTGGGTTTGTGACCTGAGCCAAAGGCAGATGCTAACCAACTAAACCACCGTGCCTAATGCTCTTACGCACAGAGTATTCTGCTGCACATCACACAAGTTCCTCAGTGTACTGGAGCTTGATGGGTGCTGGTAGGCAAAGGCCACGCGAGAAGATTTAGTCATCAGTTGCAGAAGGCCTGCATTCTCTCCCATTCACAAACATTTCCATGACTGCCGAAGCCAGTTGTTCTGATGCCACTACATTTCCTAGAGCCACTGCCCTCTCATCTTCCTGGGTCCAAATCATAAAGAGCTATCCTTGAGTCAGGTTCTCCTGGGTCCCAAGAAAACGCCTCACCTGGCAACTGTGATCTCTAGCACACATTTTTGGTGATTTTCTTTCTCTTAAAAAACATCAAGGCCAAAACACTATTTTTTAGGAAGACAAATATAACAAACTATACTACCTCTTTTTGGTGATTTTCTTTCTCTTAAAAAACATCAAGGCCCAAACACTATTTTTTAGGAAGACAAATATAACAAACTATACTATCTCTTTAGTAAGGCACAGGTGTTGTTGGAGGAAATATGAAAACTAAGAGGAAGCAACGAGGATAGAGCTCAATAAAACAGTTGCCTGTATCTGCAAATATTTTGATTTCAGCAGTGCTTGTACCCTCACTCATCTTCGTCAGGGCTGACTCCTTTTGTTAAGTATGTCTGGCCGGGTACATATAGAATAATCCAAATAGAAAACGGATGCACCCATTACATAAAGCCAACCTATACAGGAGCAATTCACGTCATGTGTGGTGTTCTAGGGTTTAAGGTCCTGCGCTGGAACTTCTCTGTTTTTAATCATAATAACAGCTCCCATCTGCAGAGGTTCCAGTCATTTGCTGGGCGCTAAGCTAGCTTCTAGAAATTAGAGCTTGATACAGCCTGAGTAGCTAAAAATTTTGAAAAATGGAGATGTGCCTAACCTCACAAATTAGCTGTAAAAATCCTGACCACAGTCTCCTCTCAATAAAAATGTAACCAACCCAGAAGACAGCTACTGCCTTGCTATTTCTCTATTTTACAAGTGAGAAAACTGAGACACAAGCTCAGAGACACTTACCAGCTAGCTGTCTGCCGAAGCACCAAACCCCAACAACAGAGATTTGCCTCCAAGCGTCTTTGACTACAAATTCTACACCCTTTCTGTATATCTCCCTATGTATTTAGAAATGCTCTTGTTAAGCTGGTTCATCAAAGACTCAAGCATCAGCCAAGATGCATCATTTGAAAATTAAAATTTACAAGCTGCTGTCAGCTTCAATTAATATCCTACGCCAAGCTAGTAAGTCTAACTTTCAAAGCTACTGGGGAAAAAAAAACAGCTCTTCAGCTTACGAAGTCCCTACAAGAGAATATTTAGACACAAGATCGAATACATGAGCTCTACAATAATAAACATATTGAGGAAGGATCTCTGCAAACAATATCTTGTTTTCTCTGCTTTTCAGAATGTCCCTCCTTAAATGTCTGGCTCAGTCCACTTCAGTTATCCATTCCATTTAGATTAGCTGCTCCAGTGAAAATCATGACAACTATTATGCTAGATTATATGCTAATAACTATGCAAATATTCCCTCAGAAAAACAATAAAGTTTTCCTGAAGATTTAGGATAGAACTATTATAAAATAAAATGTGGAGAAAATGAAGATCATTTAACTCCATGGTGGTGAAGCAGTATTTTTTATCATTTAAATATCTGATCTGGGACTTGTGAAGGTAAGACATAAAAAGGCTATTACTCATATATCAACAATGAAATAAAAAACAGAATAAACATTGCAGCATTCTGTTAAAAATATAATGATGAAAATTTTGACATACAGAACTTGTAACAGGATATATACATCGGCGGCCTACAGGATTCTTGATTGCAATACCATGTCTTAACTCTGTATCTGCAGACATAAGGTAAATATTTTATAAATATTTGGCAAATCAAATGAATGGAATTTTAAATAAAAGCTTGTAATATCTGCAAGACAAGGAGATATTTAAGGTTCAAAAAAGCACATTTCTTTTTCTTTTTTTTTTTGTTCACATTTATGTATTTATTAAGTAATCTCTACACCCAATGTGGGGCTGGAACTCATGACCCCAAGATCAAGAGTCACATGCTCCACCAACTGAGCCAGCCAGGAGCCCCTCAAAAACTACAATTCAATACACAAATTAAATAGAAGACTAAAAACATCTAAATTCTTTATTTGGGTCATGAGAAGTCAGAATACTATGATGGGTAAAAAAATAATTAAATTTTAGAGTCTGAAAAATCTTGATGCAAATCCTAGGACCACCAGTTAACATACATAAATTTTTCACAAGTTACTAGGTCTTTTCTTCATTGTGTGTAAAATGAGAAAATATGACCACCAAATCCTGGCCTCCTGAATGTCTAAGGATTGTGTGGACGGGTCACCCTGGGAAACCCATTGACTTAAAATTCCAATTTGGAAAAGCTGCTACACTGGACTACTTACTTATTTCTGGAAATCATGATTTAATTAAAAGCAGGCAAAACATATTGTATCATTTTGTGACTGCTACACCAAAACCCAAGGAGAAGCCAGCTGGCTTTAAAAGTATAAATGATGTAACTAGAAACACTTTTCTTAGTTGCAAAAGTAATTAACTTCAAGGTCACTTCAGTTAGTTTATTCTCCAATACACCCATCCCTAATATAACAACGTCCCATTAAAGGAAATCCTAGTCTAACCTGAGATTCTGTGTGACCTTAGCCTTAGATCTTATCCACTACAAATTTTATTGTCAAAATTCCAGAAGGAACTTATTATAAGGTAACATTTTTTTCACCTATAAAATAGTCCCACTTCAGAGGCAGCCCCCAAAGATTTTACAGGCTTATCACTGAAAAAGGAATTGATTCCTAAGACCTACAGCCACACCACTAACATCATAGACAAAATAACCATAAAAAACAATAGGCAACTGAGCTAAGTTGAGACAAGCTAGGGAAAAGGATTCCTATAAATTCAGTAAAACATCTTCCTGCTTCTATTACATCTATTGGAGAGAAAGAATGTTCCCTGCAGTAGCCCAGAAAATAGTGGCTATAAACAAAAAGATAGGGCAGGTTGAAATTGGACTCCATGGAAATTCACTTAATGACACTTCAGGTTATTTTCAGTAAATTGGCAAATGTATGAACTCAATCAATCCTTAACAGGGGACCGGATCAAATAAGGAAACACCAGTTCTTGACTTTCATTAATAACTCATGAGAAAGCTTTTTAATGGAACATGTTACTTCCAAGTCCTTGCCTCACTGACAGATCTTCCTTCTGTTTTTTTCTTATCCTAACACTATAGCAGTTAGCACCTGTTGAGCCCAGCTCCCTGGGCCTGAGCTGCCCCTGAGGGGAAAGAGCAGCCTGGGACACTGCCAAGCAAGCAGCTAGGTGGTCTAGCTGATTCCAGCCTAGTGAGGATCACAGTAACCAGCCTGCCTATGGCTCCTGTAGGTGCCTTAACAACTCCGTTAAGGACTACAGAATGCCTTAGAAAACTCCTTTGGGTTTTACATTGTGCACACACCAAGTGAGGAATTTGGGGGGCTAGACTATCTGAGTTGGGATCCAATTCCACTCCTTATCAGCTACTTGAAGTTGAATTAATTTCTTAACCTACAACATGCCTCCATTTTCTCACCTACAAAAGAAGACCTTGTAACTTCATCCCTTGGGGCTGCGGTGAGAATCAGGGGAGACGATATATTCCAGGGCTGAGCGTTGTGCCTGGCACCCTGTGAGGGCTCAACGAGGGTAAGATGCTTGAGGTGGCCAGGGTGGAGGCCATGACAGCAGAGGTGGTGACAGGAGTAGGAGCACTTAGTAGAAATACATTGTAAACGCCATGTGGGCACAAAAAGAGTCAAGATCTAGTCAGTAAGATGAGGACCCCAAGCCTCATTCATTCAAACTTTTGAAAACACTAAGGATTTTAAGGATATCGCATAGCATTTGATAGGCTGTGACTTAGTACAGTGGTACTTAGTCTCCATCTCGAGAAGATAATGAAGACTCCGTGAACTGACTGATTTTCTATTACATGCCACATATTTTATTTTTTTATTTAAGTCTTGAAGACAACCCAACAAGGTACTATCTCTACTTTATGAATGAAGAAACTGAGGGTCAAAAAATGTGGTTTTCTCAGGGCAACAGTCGTAGGATACAGTAGAGATCAAGTTCATAGTGAAGATCATCTGACTTCAAATCTGCAACTATTCCCACCAACCTGCTAGTTACAATCCTTACTATACACAAGCGTGCCCGCTATGAGGCTTGCTCACAGTAGTTACTGAGTGAGTGCAAACTCCTCTCCCTAACCCTATGTCACCCTGGGTGGGTGCCCACGGAGGACTTGCGAAATGGCCAGATATGCCCAACACAATTCACTGTTACCATGCAGGACTTTCCTGATATTGCAGAAATGATTTCTAACTATCTTTATCTCTCTGACATGTTACTTAGTATAACTTAAAGTTATTTTAATATCTACCTACTTTATTTTATATTTACTCTTTTCGTTTCCTTCCCAAACTAGAATACAAGCTCTATGAGGTCAGAGACTGGTCCTTTGCCCTCACTTACACCTTTAAAAATCTTGGTTGGGGGGCACCTGGGTGGCTCAGTGCGTTACGCCTCTGTCTGCAGCTCAGGTCATGATCTCAGGGTCCTGGGACCGAGCCCCGCATCCGACTCTCTGCTCAGCGGGGAGCCTGCTTCCCCTGGTTCTCTCTGCCTGCTTCTCTGCCTACTTGTGATCTCTCTCTCTCTTTCTCAAATAAATAAAATCTTTAAAAAATATCTTGGTCAGGTAGGTGAATACATTTTTTGAAACAGCATTTAGACACCCATGGTGATTTTTTTCCAGGTAATTTATATGGAACACTCTAGCTAGACTATGTGCCACAATTTAAAAATCTTGGTTGACTTCTGGCCCCAACAGAAAAGGTGAGGAATTCTGTAATGTGCTCATAAACTATAGTTTAATTAGAAACCTCCGTCTTGGCAGTGGCTTTTTGAAAATAACAGCACACTTTCATCTCCCTAATAAGTGAGAATCTTTCACTGATTCAGCATGACACACCAGGCAGCTTCTCACACTCATTTTTTTAGGTCAACAGGCAGGGCAGAATTGCATACACAAGCCCCACTTCGTATTCGTTCACAGTTCACTCGCATTATTAACACAGTTGGTTTTCAGCCTTTGGCCTTACAGGGAGAAAGCTATTCCTTTAACATCACTATACCCGGGCTGTGGATTTAGAAAGAATATCTGATAGCATACACAGACTCTCTCCCTGTGGATCCATTTTGACTGCAAGCAGTCAGTTTACTGCATATTTCAGTCAACTTGATAGAGTGCAAGTAGGTGAGTATTTTCAGATGATTCATCAATATCAACTGATGCTTTCTTGTCACACATAAACAGCCTGTGCCATGAATCAATAGTGTGTCAGCAAGACTGTCACAATCCCCCCTAATGTGTGTGCAGCATATTGACAGCAGATATATTACCGTGAATGTCTGCAAATGTTAAACAGCTCAGCTATTTATGGGCCACCACTCCGAGCCTTTTTACAAAGTAGGGCATTTGTTCCGGTGACGGCCAGGGAACGTGACTGAGGCTGGTCTGCATGCGCACCGGCAGACGGCTCCATTCCGTCCCATTCCAGCTGTAAGTTTTTGTTGAACCAATTAGCTGAAATCCATCTAGGCTGTGCGGCTTTGATTACACAGCTGTGCCCAAAATGGCACATTGATGTTTTCATTCACATCAAAGTTATACAATGTCCTGGACCGGGACCCCAGCATCAGTACTCTATATATCTCAACACAACAGGACACCTGCATGCCAAGTGAGAATGCTTTCCGCTCAGATTTCTGGGTCACATAGACTCTCCCGTACGGGTTCCTGTTGCCAGAGCTATCAGGATGACAACTCTAATCCAAACAGAGAAGTCTTCCAGAGCAGGTGGAATCCTGGAACCTGGGTTGACAGCTCCCACAGCCTCTCTAGGGGACAGTACCATGCAATCATTTACAGCTTGGGCTTTCAGATAGGCTAATCTTATTTCCAGTCCTTTCAGTTACTACCGATGTGATCCTGAGCAAATCATTTAGTCTTTGTTTCCTGCTTTTAGAATGGGGTTCACAGTAATAGAACCTGGCTATTAGGAGGGCTTAATGAAATGCTACATGTAAAAGAGTCAACCCAAAGATTGGCACTAAATGTCTTTTCAAAATGTGGTGAGTATTATTAGAAAAAATGAGCAAGATTAAAAAAGAAAAAATGAGAAGGCCAGATTTCAATGAATTGTCCCACTGAAAGAATGAACTGGTGGGCTGCCTGGGTGTCTCAGTTGCTTAAGCATCTGCCTTCAGCTCCAGTCGTGATCCCTGAGTCCCAGGATCTAGTTCCAGGACCAATTGGGCTCCCTGCTCAGTAGGGAGTCCGCTTCTCCCTCTCCCTCTGCCCCTCCCTCTTGTTCTTAACACACACACACACACACACACACACACACACACACACACAGACACACACTCTCTTTCAAATAAATAAATAAAATCTTTTTAAAAACAAAGAAAGGGGCGCCTGGGTGGCTCAGTGGGTTAAGCCGCTGCCTTCGGCTCAGGTCATGATCTCAGGGTCCTGGGATCGAGTCCCACATCGGGCTCTCTGCTCAGAAGGGAGCCTGCTTCCCTCTCTCTCTCTCTCTGCCTGCCTCTCTGCCTACTTGTGATCTCTCTCTGTCAAATAAATAAATAAAATCTTAAAAAAAAAACAAAAACAAAGAAAGCTTGAACTGGTAATGTTGTCCTCATGTGCAAATGAACATATATGCCTTGACTTTATGGGATAAATGCAATCTCCATTCTATTTGTACAGATATTACAATTTTTAATGTGCTTTAGAATATTAGTAGAGCAAAGAATAAAACCCTTCCAGAATCCAAAGCATGAAAGCTTGTTTTAATAGCAACTGCCAGCTGATTGCCATTTGATACCAATTGGTAAGTGTCTTCTTTATTCGCTTCTATACCTTCGTTAACATATAGACAGAGCCAAGGGGTGCCTGGGTGGCTCAGTGGGTTAAGCCTCTGCCTTTGGCTCAGGTCATGATCTCAGGGTCCTGGGATCAACTCTCACATCAGACTCTCTGCACAGCAGGGAGCCTGCTTCCCCCTGCCTCTCTGCCTACCTGTGATCTGTCTGTCGAATAAATAAAAATCTTTATTAAAAAATCATTAAAAAACAAACAAAAAAACAAAAACATTTAGACCCAAGAAAGAAATAAAGCAAACAATAAACTACTTCTGCAAAGGTCCATGCTCCTTCGACACCAAGCTTTTTACCAAAATTATAAATATATTCTTTTAAAAAGCAGGCGAGAGGTGCCTGGGTGGCTCAGTGGGTTAAAGCCTCTGCCTTCAGCTCAGGTCATGATCCCAGGGTCCTGGGATAGAGCCCCACATCAGGCTCTCTGCTCAGCAGGGAGCCTGCCTCCCCTCCTCTCTCTGCCTGCCTCTCTGCCTACTTGTGATCTTGGTCTGTCAAATAAATAAACAAAATCTTTTTAAAAATTTAAAAAAATAAAAAGCAGACGAACACACTTACTTACCTCAAGAACACTCTGAGATAAGTACATGAGGAGGTAATGTTCCCTTTCCTTAAGGGAAAGGAGCAATGCTTACAAAAATGACCTGCCCAAATGCGTAATACTACACTTACAGCCAAGCCAGAGGGGGACCTGGCAGAGAGGGACCTGCTCCGGGTTCCATGCCTCTGAGGGACCTGAGTGATAAAAACACATAACTAAATTTAAGGTTGCAGAGGCACTGAGGCATTTAGAATCCAGCACTCATGCATGGCAACCTGTGACCCCAAAGCTCCACTCTCCTGATTGATACCGTTCAGGCCAAAGAAACAGCTCTCTCCACCTCTCCTGCCCTAGTCCCTCTAAAAAGGCAATTATGTCCCAAAGCTGTGAACGTCTGTGGCTTCCTGCTGCTGGTGTTAGAGACAGGCTGCTTCAGAGGGAAGGTGGGATTTGAGCAGCAGAAGTGCTTAGGCAAAAGGAAAGGCAAATTAATTAGCTCATCAAATCCTTTCTCTCAGACAGTATGAAAGCAGTAGATTCCTGCATTACAAAGTATCCTTTCCCTAGAGCTGAGTCCATTTACTCACTTCAATTCAGAGTTCCAGAGGTACTTGGGAATTAGGGCAGTATTCCAAACTGGTGGCCTAAGGAAGATTGTGCCATATTAAACAACTCCTATTTCTGCTGAATTCCCACAGCATGCTGCTGGCACTTCCCTTGTCAATTAGATGATTGAACACTAGAATTGTAAACAGTGTAATTAACATAAAACTATTTAATAAGAGGTAATTGCATTTTCAAAATGTAATTAAAATTAAATTACAACTTTTTAATTTAAATAACTGTATTTTTAAGCATTGATGTGCATTATTAATAACTTGAATATTCTTTTAATTTTCACAATTTTGCCTGATTTAGAAAAAATTAATTTTGAAGGCATATGGAAAATATTTTCATAGTTCATGACTTTTTTCATTTATTCTAATTTACTTTTTGGAGGAGAATATAATCAAATTGTGGACATTTTGGATATAATCATACTTTTTAACCTTTAAACAATGTCTATTACAGAACAAAATTATTTGGAAAAATCTTGATTAGAACAGCACTGCTAAAAAACAGAAATGGAAGGAAAACTGCCAAACTCATTCAATGAGGCCAGCATTAATTGATCCCCAAACCAGACAAAGACCCCATTAAAAAAGGAGAATTACAGGCCAATATCCCTGATGAACATGGACGCCAAAATTCTCACCAACCAATAGGATCCAACAGTACATTAAAAGGCTTATTCACCACAACCAAGCGGGATTTATTCCTGGGCTGCAAGGGTGGTTCAACATTCGTAAATCAATCAATGTAATAGACCACATTAATAAAAGAAAGGGTAAAACCATATGGTCTTCTCAATTGATGTAGAAAAAGCATTTGACAAAGTACAGCATCCTTTCTTGATTAAAACTCTCCACAGTGGGGGCACCTTGGGTGGCTTAGTGGGTTAAAGCCTCTGCCTCCAGGTCAGGTCATGATCCGAGGGTCCTGGGATCCAGTTCCTCTCTGCATAGCAGGAAGCCTGCTTCCTCCTCTCTCTGCCTGCCTCTCTGCCTACTTGTGATCTCTGTCTGTCAAATAAATAAATAAAATCTAAAATAAAAACAAAACTCTCCACAGTGGAGAGAGAGAGGAAACACACCTTAATATCATAAAAACTATCCACAAAAAGCCCACAGCAAATATTCACAATGGGGGAAAACTGATAGCTTTTCCCCTAAGGTCAGAAACATGGCAGGGATGTCCACCATCACCACTGCTATTTAACATAGTTCTAGAAGTCCTAGCCGCAGCAATCAGACAACAAAAAGAAATAAAAGGCATCCAAATCGGCAAAGAAGAAGTCAAACTCCCACTCTTTGCAGATGATATGATACTTTATGTGGAAAATCCAAAAGACTCTACCCCAAAACTGTTAGAACTCATACAGGAATTCAACAAAGTGGCAGGATATAGAATCAATGCACAGAAATCAATTGCATTTCTATACACTAACAATGAGACAGAAGAGAAATTGATCCCATTTAAAACTGCACCCAAAACTGTAAGATACCTAGGAATAAACCTAAACAAAGAAGTAAAGGATCTGTACTCTAAAAACTACAGAACACTTTTGAAAGAAATTTAGTAAGACGCAAAGAAATGGAAAAACATTTCATGCTCATGGACTGGAAGAATAAATATTGTGAAAATGTCTATGCTACCCAAAACAATCCACACACTTAAGGCAATCTCTATCAAAATACCAGGGGGCACCTGGGTGGCTCAGTGGGTTAAAGCCTCTGCCTCCAGCTCAGGTCATGATCCCAGGGTCCTGGGATCCAGTCCCTCTCTGCTCAGCAGGGAGCCTGCTTCCCTCCTCTTTCTCTCTGCCTGCCTCTCTGCCTACTTGTGATCTCTGTCTGTCAAATAAATAAATAAAATCTTAAAAAAAACAAAAAAGAACCAACTTAAAAAAAAATACTATGGACATTTTCCACAGAGCTGGAACAAATAAATAATCCTAAAATTTATATGGGACCAGAAAAGACCCTCAATAGCCAGAAGAATGCTGAAAAAGAAAAGCAAAGTTGGTGGCATCACAATTCCAGACTTCAAGCTCTAGTACAAAGCTGTATCATCAAGACAATATGGTATTAGCACAAAAACAGACATACAGATCAACAGAACAGAACAGAAAACCCAAAAATGGACCTTCAACTCTATGGTCAACTCATCTTCAACCAAGCAGGAAAGAATATCCAATGGGAAAAGGACAGTCTCTTCAATAAATGCTTTTGGGAAA
The DNA here is from genome assembly GCF_922984935.1 of Meles meles. NCBI lineage: Eukaryota > Metazoa > Chordata > Mammalia > Carnivora > Mustelidae > Meles > Meles meles. Next base: position 101,802,952 of record NC_060068.1, read on the forward strand.
ACTGGACAGTCACATGCAGAAAAATGAAACTGAATGATTCTCCATATACAAAGATAAACTCAAAATGGATGAAAGACCTCAATGTGAGACAGGAATCCATCAAAATCCGCAGGCGCAACCTCTGTGATGTCAACTACAGCAATTTCTTGCTAGACATGTCTCCAAAGGCAAAGGAAACATAAGCAAAAATGATCTATTGGGATTTCAGCAAGATAAGAAGCTTCTGCCCAGCAAAGGAAACAGTCAACAAAACTAAGAGGCAACCTCCAGAATGGAAGAAGATATTTACAAGAGACACATCAGATAAAAGGCTGGTATCTGAGATCTATAAAGAACTTAACCAAACTCAACACCCAAAAAACAAATAATCCAGTCAAGGAATGGGCAGAAGACATGAGCAGACATTTCTTCAAAGAAGACATACAAATGGCCAGCAGACACGTGGAAAAAATGCTCCATATCACTTGGCATCAGATAAGTCCAAATTAAAACTGCAATGACATACCACTTCACACCAGTCAGACTGGCTAAAATTAACAAGATAGGAAACAACAAACATTGACGAGGATGCAGAGAAAGGGGAACCCTCCTACACTGTTGGTGGGAATGCAAGCTGGTACAGCCACTCTGGAAAATAGTATGGAGGTTCCTCAAGAAGTTAAAAATAGACCTACTCTAAGACCCAACAACTGCAGTACTGGGTATTTACCCCAAAGATACAGACTTAGTGAAACGAAGAGGCACCTGTACCCTAATGTTTATAGCAGCAATGACCACAATAACTAAACTGTGTAAAGAGCCAAGATGCCCATCAACAGACGAACAGATAAAGAAGATGCAGGATATATATATATATATATACATATATATAAAATGAAATATTACTCAGCCTTTGGAAAGGAGGAATACTTACACCATTTACATCGATATGGATGGAACTAGAGGGAATTATGCTGAGGGAAATAAGTTAATCAGAGAAAGACAATGATCATATGATTTCACTCATGTGGAATATTCTAAGAAACAGCACAGAGGAACACAGGAGAAGGGAAGGAAAACTGAATGGGAAGTCATCAGAGGAGAAGAACCACGAGAGACTCCTCACTATAGGAAACAAATCAAGGGTTGGTGGAAGGGTGGTGGGTGGGGGATGAAGTAACTGGGTAATGGACATTAAGGAGGGCATGTGATGTGATGAGCACTGGGTGTTATACGCAACTGATAAGTTATTAAACACTATACTGAAACTAATGATGTACTATATGTTGGCTAACAATTCAAATTAAAAAAGAAAAAAATAAAATAAAAAATCTTTAAAATTAAAAAAAAAAAAGCATTAAAAAAAACCAGCATTGCTAGTGCTTTGAAATAAATTTCCTGAAATAAATCAGGGAAAAAGGTTGAGGGAATGAGTATATAATAACTTATTAGTTATGCATGTCTTTATTACTCTCTCACATGTTACTGGCCTATTAACAAAACCCCAGATGTATGCAATAATAATTAAATCCCATCCTCTTTGGTATTTTGAGGACTTCCAGTCATACAAAAACTAAAGCTTTACACATTTTGACATTATCATTATGGAAGTGAAGTTAGGATGATAGAATATATTTTATTTAACGGCTTTTAAGCTTGATTTATTATCTTTAAACGGTAGACACATGGCACACTGACTTCTGTGTACTCTTGCTCCAGGCTTTATAAGCATGAGGGGTGGGTCTGAATGTACAGTTAGTGACTAATTGCCTCAGTGAGGCTCAAACCCTTCAGATCAGAATTCAACACAACCACACACACCTACTATGTGCACCTAGCTAAAAAGCTAGGTGTTTTTTACATTGTTGTACATACAAAAGTCACAGTCATATAGTGTCCAGGCAGGGGTCCTAGGGCTGGCAGAGATCCTTAAGGCCAGTCTCTCCCTGCCCAACCCATGAGACAGAGGTTGGGGCAAAGTCAAGGGCTCCCTCTTTGTAATGGACCAAGAGCCCACGTGGCACCTGGGTTGCTCAGTCATTTAAGTGCCTGCTTTCCACTCAGGTCATGATCTCAGGGCTCTGGGACTGAGCTCCACATCGGGCTCCCTGCTCAGCAAGGAGTCTGCTTCTCCCTCTTCCTCTGTGTGCTTGCTTTCTCTCTCTCTTTCTCTCAAATAAATAAATAAATAAATAAATCTTTAAAAATGAACCAAAAAGGACCAAGAGCCCAGAGGAAAGGTATATTGCTTTTGGTTCAGGTGACAGTAAACAAAGTCCCATCAGGTTCTGGCAAAAAGAGGTCCCCCCCACACACTCATACCTTCCCCTCTGAACTACCCATCCTCATTTTACCACTATCTTTAAAGCAAAGTAACGTGTTCTCTTAAACCCCATATTTACCAAACCCAAACATTCAAACCCATGTGCCAAAACTCCAGGAATTTTTTTCACGATGGCTGTTGTGCCCTGCCTTCTTATGAATTTGCCACTAAAGTGCCAGTGTGGAACCTAGATTTGGAACTCCCAGCCTTGAGCAGAGGCCCAGCTCTCGCCTTGATCTACACCTGGGAGCAGGTCCTCAACTCTCTGATCCTGGCCAAGCCTGGAGCAAGCTTGTAAACTCCAAAGGAGGTAGTTACAGGTACAGCTTCCACTCAATCTAAATGGAACCAAACCCTCTGGGTGGTCTTCCTCTAGAGCAGTACAGATGCTAAATAGATCCTAGGCGCCCAGGGATCTGCTCTCAGAGGGACAGCTAATCAGATAAACAAACACAGTGTTAATACCTGCTAGCATATTCATGAATTCGTTGCTCCCAAGTAATATTTGCATTTTAACAAGAGCCTTGGAAGCCTGACAGGAGGTGTAATCCTGAGGTTGGGCCTTGCAGGCCAACTGAGAGGTGTTGGTGGAGGGGTGGCGCTAGTGGGATAAAGGAGTCTAAAACCACATGTTGCCTCCATAAGCAACTAATGCCTCAGTGTCCCCACACTTAAGTTCTCCCCTAAATGTACTGCCAACACTGAATTATTCATCCTCCTAGACTGGGATCATTTACTCTAACAATTGAGAATCTCTGGAGAGTATTTCGAAAGCCTGATAACCAAGGAGAGAGGCAACTTTTGAGGTCCTGGTGGAGGTACTTAGTTGAGTGTCAGGGTTACTGGGGCCATTTACCTGCCGCCTGCCTGCCAGCTTGCTGAATGGGACACTGAAGCCAGGCAAGCCCGATCTCTGTCTTGAGGTCAGGACTTCAGGTCCTAAGCAAGTGGAATCAGTCAGAAAAAGAGAAATCAGGGGAGTTTGTTTTTTTTTTTTAAAGATTTTATTTATTTATTTGACAGAGAGAGAGATCACAAGTAGGCAGAGAGGCAGGCAGAGAGAGAGGAGGAAGCAGGCTCCCTGCGGAGCAGAGAGCCCGATGCGGGGCTCGATCCCAGGACCCCAAGACCATGACCTGAGCCGAAGGCAGCGGCTTAATCCACTGAGCCACCCAGGCGCCCCATCAGGGGAGTTTTTATTCCAAAAAAAATTATACATTCGCTTTGCAATTGGTAGCTAATAACAGTGAGTGAATTTCATTTCTAAGCAGTCATTTCTCACAAATAAGAGGACATTCTTTGAACATGAAAAATGTCTAAATAATCATAATGATAAAAAATAATGATCAGCATTTATTAAGTGTCTATTATTCTTCTGAAGCTGTGTGCATTAAATCAATAAATCTTCACACAAAAATCTATGCGTCATCTATTTTACAGGCTGAAGAAAGAGGATCTATGGAAAAGTGAAAAATAAAAGCCATCAGGACACTTAGGCTGCAATCCTGGCCCTACTACTTTCTAGCTGTGTGATATCGGGCATGTAAACTAACCTCTCTGACTCTCATATGTAATATGGAGGTACCAGTATCTACTCCACCGAGCTATGATGGAGACTAAATGAAAGAAAATTATAATGGTATCTGATGTGGGAAACAAAAGCAGAAGACAAATTATTAAATTTCCTTTCTCCCTATAGCCCACTGACAAGGCCTTGAAACCTGCAGAGTTACATTCCTCTAGAGACTCAATCACCTCAGTGTAGACACTTTGCTGTGGGCAAAAGGCAATCCTAGCCCAACTCCCTCCCCAACCACCAACAGAATCCTGTAAGTCTACTTTAACATATAAAAATTCCTTTAGAAATTTCATTATTTCTAAATCCCCAAGATATGTGTTGGGAATCATCCCCCAACTAGATGGCCCTCTGATATATATTTGACAGGTCCCATGACTAAGGTTTGATTAGAAGGTAATAAATGACCTTTTTCCAACAAGAGCTCGTCCCTTTAAGGTCTTGGAAACTTTGCTTCCAAAGTTCCTTAGGGATTTACACTATGCCTAATCCCTTCCCAACTTGAAAGTAGATAATGGGCCACTCCTCATGACCCAGGTACTGCTCATTCTGCCCATGGGTCCTGTCCCCAGGCTTTAATAAAATCACCTTTTTGCACTAAAGGCATCTCAAAAATTCTTTCTTGGCCATCAGCTTCAAACCCTAATGTCTTTCTTATATCAGTATTTAGTAAATAACAGATTCATAGTAAATGTTAATTTTATTTCCCTCTCCTTTGTCTCACAAACAAGGGGAAGAGAATTCTAGAGCTAGTAAAGGACTCCAAGTCTCCCAGTGAGTCCTGTGTGTTGCCAAGAGAATCTAGTTCCTGATCATTGGCACCATTCCGTTTCCATCACTCCTCACTGTCTGCTCCTGCTCAGCATCATTTCAGCTGATGGTTCTTCTCTGAGGTTCTTCCATGTGGCCTCACAGGGAGCTTGGGCACTCTCTGCCAAACTGCCTCTTTGGGATAATCAAGTTATTTCTTTCCCACAAGACCGCCATGGCTGGTAATTTTTTTTTTTTTGCCTAATTTGGGCATATCTTAAATGTTATGTGTGTGCTCCCACTCTGCAACCCCGTGCCAAGCGATTTGAATAATGTGGGTTTTGTGCCCCAAATCACTGTAGAATGAACTAAATCATTAGCTGCCCTTCATCAACAAAATGTCCTTGGGGATTAACAACATTTGTCAATGGATGTTAATCTACATACCTGTTTGGAAGCCTGAGCTGAAACTAACAGCTCCCCCAACACACACACACACACACACACACACACACACACCCCTCTCACAACAGCAAATCAACCTCAGCAGTAGTGACATTTTGGACTTGAGAATCCTTTGTTGTGGGGGGACTGTCTCCTGCACTGCAGGATGTTAATCAGTATTAACTGCATCTACTAATCAGTATTAACCCTGGCATCTGCTCACTAGATGCCAGCAGCAAGCACCCCCTATCTTAGGGTCTCCACTGTCTCTAAACATTGCGAGCGTTTCCCGGGGTTGGGGGCAGAGGTGGGCAATATTGGCCCAGCTGAGAACCACTGGCTTACAAGATTTCACAGGACCTTCTGACCACTTGTCCACCTGCCCTCCACAGCCCAGTACTGAGGGAAGATGGGGGAGACATGTGTAACCAATTGCTTCTTTACTTTGAAGCCTTCGGGTATAGGCTGACCTGAGACCACAGAACAGTCCAGTATCAAAAGAAGACTCCAGGCTTTTGTAGGAGAAAAGCAAGTCTCTGAAGGCCAGGACTGTGAGAAAGCCAAAGAGAGCATCCTAAGGGGATGACCTGCCGACACATCAGCCAAAGCTAATCTCTTCTTTCTTCCCTTCCCTTGATAATGGAGCGGGAGAGCAAGCCAGCAAGTGGTGTGGACAGTCAGTCTAAATGACAGCTCAATTTCTTTAACAGTAGAGAGTTTAATATAAGGGGAGGCATGCAAAGGGAAATCAGTGAAACAAAATAAGCAAGCAAAAAAAAAAAAAAAAATGAAGCTTTCAAACCCCATTTATTTTACTGAAATAAAAGATCCGCTTCAAAAACAAACCCTTCCTAAACAAGAACTACATTCTAACAGAACTTACCTCTGTGGGATGGAATTGCACTGGTCCTTCCCATCCTAGGTCACACATTTTGATCTCCTAGGGTTTTATTTTAGTAAGTACACATTAAAGGGATTTAGGAGAAAAGAGGGACATTTTTAAAAGAAATGAAAAAATTAGGGAGACAGTTATCAAAACTATAGTAGCAATTGACACTTTTTTTATGTCAAATGTTCTAAAAATAGGAGACATTTTATAATGTTTGCTAAACTATTGAAGTCGATTTCTTGAGCACCCACATCAAAAAATTGAACACAACAGGCCTTCCAGAAGCCCCCCATGTGGCATCTCCTGCCCCCGCCATCTGCTCCTCCTGAATGAAAACCACTTCCCTGATGTCTAAGAGCAAAGCTTATCTTTCTTTGTTTAGGATATTGCATAATGGAATCATCTAATATGTATTCTTGTTTGTATCCAGTCAACTAAGGAATGGCATTTAGGTTGTTTCTAGTGTGGAATTTATGCTGATACTTAACAGATAATGCTAAAGGGATTTCCAAAGTAGCTCTGCTATACTTAATTCTCCTACCAGCAGTGTATGAAGAGTTCCCATTGCTTTTCATTCTTACCAGCATTTAGGATAGTCTTTTTGGTTTTACTTTTTTTTTTAGATCAATAGTATTAATGAAAAATAACCCTTCACAAAATTCATGTATAATCATATCAAAATATGTTGTAAAAAGGAAATGAAAGTTGAAACATAGTATTTGTATTCTCATTCCTGTAAAATCAATGCTACACATAAATGATTATATATGTTTTAATACATTATATTGTTTATCATTTATTTACATACTTTGTAACTAATTTATTCTTAATAAATATTTTACCCACATGAATTAGATCTATATATCTTTGTGTATCTATCTACATATAAATATGTAGCTATGTATAAACACAGCAAAGACAGTGGAAGAAAGGATAAAATGTTACCTCTGGTTATATCTCATGGTTGCAATTACAGATACCTTTTATTGTCTTCTTTATGTTCATATTTAGCTGCCAAATTTTTACATTGAACATCTTTTATGCAAGGTAAGAAACTGTCAAATATTACTAATCAAGATTTCTGTACTCCAACATGAAGTGTAATTCCACCCACAGGGGTACTGGGTCTTTTTAATTTCTGCTACACAACTCCACAGCACCTAATTGCATGGTCCACCAGAGCCATCCACTTCACACACATCCCTTGACCTTCACCCTCTCCTCCTTGCCCCCAAGGCTCTCTCTACACATCCTGCCAAGCCTTACAGACCCATGCTCCTCAAACCTCAAAGTGCTGAAACTCAGATTCTGACTTAGGAGGAGTGTGTGGGCATGGCCCTGAGACTCTGTGGTTCTCACCTGGCCCTCGGTGCTGCCCACACTGCGCATGCATGGAACAGACTGAGGAGCAAGTGTCCAGAACTCTTTTTCCCTTGCCCTCCCAGACTCTTATTAATTCCAACTGCTTGCTGCCTCTTTCTGTCTTCCCTCCCCCACCCCACCCCACCTCTGACACGCCCCCTCCCGCAGGCTCCTCTGGGAATTTCAGAGCAGAAGCAGCAGTAATGACCAAAGCAGGAAAAGAAGTGGGAGAAGGAAACTTTGATGAGGTTAGGTCAGTGAAGTTGGGTCCATGAGAAACATCCCAAGGTATCATACCTGTAGGAAATACAATTATTTGACCGCATGCTGTTTGCTCTATTTCCCATGTTGCTGTTTGCTCTATTTCCCATGGTTTTTAAACAAATACCCCTGGAGCTCAACACTTGTGTTGACTTCCTCTGGTGCTGCCCTGAGGGTTGTGGGAATACCTTTGGGTCTCCCTGGGTCTGGGTTTTGTGGATTTCTGCTTGGGTGCTTCCGCTATGTGGGGACAAAGAAGATGGAATCTACATAGCCTGCATGTCTTCAGAATCATCAGTTTTCCCCCAACTCAATAAGGAGATACCCCTTGTGTGTTTTTGTCTTTGACTGACATTTATTAGCAAAAGAGTACTAAAAATATGGGAAACAGTTGCACTGAATATGTTCCTGTGTTGTCTCGTTAACTTTTATTCTGCTCTATTTCCAGCGACTCCTCACAGCCTCATAAATACTAGTGTAAGGTACTCGACAACTAACAGACCCATGTGAAGTTACGTTAACGGTGGATAGAAAGGGGAAATGGTGCAAACTTTGCAAAAACCCCTGACCTTTGGCTTCTGCCATCAGAAGCTTTAGATGAATAAGTACGCGAACTGCAAACCTCAAGGTTGAGTCAGGCTTAATCCCATGGCGAACATAGAAACAGGGCTTTGAAAAGGGACGCACAGGTAGCAGTCCCTGAAGAGCAGACCCAGATAAGTATCATGCTATTCATTTACTCCAGCAGGAAAAAACAAACAAACAAAAACCTCTCAAGCCTCCAGTTCATAGTCCTGAGTGTTATTTTCCCTCTTTCCCCCCTCATACCCTCTCACATGTGTCAGTGCAGGTGCCAGAGAGAGTCCCGTGTCCATCTCCTTATTGAAAACGAAGATGTGACAGTTAATTTCTGGGTCCCGAGGTACACTCTTTCCCGGGGGGGGGGGGGGGGGGGGGGACATTTGGATGCCAACTGTGGTGCTCCCATCTCCAATACCCATTCGTTGACGGTTTGTCCACCATGGCCCATCCTTCCCCATCTCTCCGGGTGTTAGGAAAAATGGAAATTTGCACTGGACTTGCTGGGACAGAGTCTGTAGCTCTGGGTCTCACAGGAGATGAATCATTAAACCTGGGCATGTATGGAAATCAGCCGTAAAAGGGCTTGGGTACCTATGCCATCCCCCGGGAGGTCTTCTGACGGAGGGAAGAGTGAGGACAGCCCACGCAGTCACAGCAACTTTAGAACAACACGATCTGGGGGCGCCTGGGTAGCTCAGTGGGTTAGGCCTCAGCCTTTGGCTGGAGTCACGATCTCGGGGTCCTGGGATTCTGGAATCCGGCTCTCTGCTCAGCGGGGACCCTGCTTCCTCCCTCTCTCTCTGCGTGCCTCTCTGCCTGCTTGTGATGTCTGTCAAATAAATAAATAAAATCTTAAAACAAAAAAAAAAAAAGAACAACACGATCTGAAAGGATCCACCTGCATCCACCATACCTCTTGTCCTTTGTTCTTAGAAGACCAGCTGTTTTCTCTCAAAGACAGTCAGAAATGGTTAACTTGGAGGAGCCATCAAAGCCTCTAATCTGGCCCATTCATAACCTCAAGTTCCTAGATGAGGTAGATGAGCCCTGGGCGGACCACGGGCAAACAGGGCACATGAAACACCGCCTCCAAAGCCCTCTTCCGCGCTCCCTCCAGCGCGCCCGCGCATAAGCACGCACAAGCACGCACAAGCACACATGCGCACTCACACGCACACGTGGGGGAGGGGCAGAGACCTTACGTAGGCTCCATGGCCAGCGTGGTTCCTGACGTGGGGCTAGATGTCAGAACCCGGATTTTATGACCTGTGCTGAAATCAAGAGTGGGTCGCTTAACCGGCCGAGTTACCCAGGCACCCCTCTTTCACGGTTCAGCTGAGGAAACTAAGGCGTAGAGAAAAGTGTGGCAGTGGGGGTGGGGTCGTCAGATGTATCAAACATGTTTACTGTGTGTATCAGACTTTTGAAAGGCAAACAGAACAAAAAGAGAAATGCAGAGATGCAGAAGCAGAGACACCAAGAGGGATGAAGGGGAAAAAAAAGAAAATAGCTTTTTTTGTGTGTCGGGAGGCACATGGCGGTTTGGTGATGTTCTGTCTTGGGACGTCGGATTTAATTGTTTCACTTCCACCAGGGATGGTGTAGGCCTGGACAGCACGTTTCGGCCCAGGTCCTTAGCAGAGAAATAGCAAACTCATTTCAGTGTAGGCTGCTATCTTCAAGTTACACAGGGTAATTTGTTTCTTACTACCCTGAACATAGGGGATACGATGAACTAGAAGAACGGGGAATAATAGGCCAAAGACCGAGTTTGGTGCTCAGATTTCCTTTGGGTGCATCCACGACATGGTTGCTAAGACTAAGCAACAGCTCCATGGGGGTGAATCTGGAGCTCTGTGGGATTCTGAAAATTTGGAAAGCCTGCCCTCCTGAGCCGTTGCTGCGGACACATTGCTATTTTTAAGGCTTGCAAGGTGAGTCCCACTTATTAAAGTGACGGTGTTCTGCCTAGCTGGGAGCTGTTACCCACCCCCTACCGGGATAAAGGCCTATGGCGACTTGTCTCTGTGGCAGCTGCCATTAGGGCTGAGATTGACAAGGCTCCCATATTGTGCTCCTCCCCCGGGAAGGAACGCTGCTTTTAGGTTGAAATTGGAGGGGAGGAGAAGTATTGTCTGAGAAGGTGGTATTTTTCCCTATTTTAGTGCCCTCATTCCTAAAGCTGTGATCCTTCCGATCGAGTCCTGTTCAACTCAATTTGTCAGAGGGATGAGTTTCTGGACAGTGGCTGTATGTAACTGCTGGCTCTTTGCAACTTGAGAGCTAAGATGTAGAAGGAAATATTTCACCCAAGTCTCTCCAGAGAGCTCAAGGCGGACTCCTGATTCACCATCAGTACATTCCTGGCTGGGTCCTCACAAACCCTCTTTTTTACACAGGTTCCCCGGCAAGCAGAGAGAGCAGACTCATGTCCTCACGGCCCACATTGTAGTGCTTCTAGGGAGTGATCTCTGGACCCTTGATTTATGGAGAGCCTAGCTGCTGGACTAGGCAGAACAATGGTGACAAATAAATTCCTTGCTGTTTCTCATTCTTTAAAGCTGTAACCTATAAGCCTGCAGCTGACTTTTCCTCTTGACATTGATCCTTCACTTGTCTATATTATTTTGGAACAGTGGAAGCAAAGTCTGCCCTGCAGTGTGCATTTAATGAAGTTTTTGGCTCTACTTAAGCAATTTCTGAGGCAGTGATGGTCTTTGACTTTACAGTTTTTCAATACAGGGGTAGTCCTAAGTTTTTTGGAGGAAAGCTCACAACATCTTACATAATAATTTCTGTAGGGGGGTGGTTCCGGGCTGGCTCAGTCAGTAGAGCATGCGACTCTTGATCTTGGCATCGTGAGTTTAAGACCCATGCTATGGATAGAGATAAGTTTAAAAAAATTTTTTCATAGGAAAATCTCCCCCTCCCCAAACCCTTCCATTACTTTGGTCTATCTAAGCTCTTATCTCTCTGCTGGGCTGAGGGACAGCATGGTCCACCATCTGTGTTATAGCAGTGATGATCTATAATAACAGCATGGGGGGCCCAGGCAGACCCTGGGCCTGCCACAAGCCATCTGGCAGGTGACTAAAACTAAGGAAGGACTGCTGACACTGGGATCTCATCTCTGCTGCTTGGCTTTTGGTATCTCATGTGACTCTTTGGTTCTATGCAGGATGGTTGCTGTGAATTTAGGAAAGTTTTTTTCAAAATAACTCCACTGCTTTTGTCAGTCATCTCATGAGAGTGGTTTAGGAGGACTGTCCCAGCTTGAGGTCATGGATGGGGTTCTAGACCCAGCACCACCATGCCTTGATCACATCCCTTCCTCTCTCTGGGGCTCAGATTTCCCTTCTACTCAAAGAGGACATGGGTTAAATCAGCATTTCCCAAACTGTGTACCTCAAAAGTAGAAGTGTGGTAGGCAGTTAGGTATTTGTGTGAGGCCCCGGTCCCACAGGAAGGGGGCGGGGAGGGAAGATGTTGTGCCAGAGATATCCCAGACCTGCTGTTAGGCGTACCCTGCCCAGGTGGCCAAAGGAATTCCAATACGAAAGCCACAGGACATACACTAGCATTGTGATTAGGTCTGCCCCCTCCTGGTGGGCTTTCTTAAGGGATGCTAAGTAATAGAACCAAAGAACTTCACATGGGCACACCACCACAAGGAAGGAGTCTTCTTCCAGGACTAGTTATCAGGAAGGTCAAAGGCCTGTCCTGACAGTACTCCACAAGGAGCTGGTTCAAACCACACAGACCCAAGATGGCAGACGTCGTGACAGGAAACCCCTCACCAAATTAGGAAGAAAGGTGTGAAAACCTGCTTCCTACCCCAAGTAATGAATATTCCATCTTCTAGTTAACAACTAAAAACACTAGGATGAATTGTGTTGGGGCACTTGAACCTCCACCGCTCACCTGTGTTGTGAGTGTACTCTGTAAATTCTGCTTGCTCATGCTGTTTAGTCTCTTGACTGAATTCTTTCCCATGAGGAGAAGGCTAAAGACGGGAGCTGTACTGCTCAGGTGGTAACAGAAGCATCTTTAGTGAGAGAAGTCTGGAAGATTCTCGGTTAAATAAAGTTTGGAAGTTCCTTTACTGCCTAACTCCCAGAGCTTTAAATATGAGAAAGAACATTTTAAAATTACAGAATGGGATGTGTAGAAAGTTGTATTCCCCAAACTACATCATCTAGTTCCCGTTCTTTTTTCAGCACATATCATGGGGCAAGTGTTCTGCTGAATACCCTTCATAACAGCAAAAGAATAAATTGTTTCTAAAGCCTCTCCAAGTTGTAGGATTCTCTTTTTTCCTTTGTATAACATCCCCTGTTCATTAAAAAATATTGTGCTATATAGGCAATGCCATAAAAGGCTGAAGAGGAAAAAAGAAGAAATATATAGACATATTCAGAGAGTTAAAGGCAAACTCCTCTTTAAAATATGCATTTTGGATAATAGCAATAAGAATGGATAGGGATTATTAAGTAGGCATTTATGTACTAAAGACTGTATTAAAAGCTTTACTTGTATTATCTGATTTAATTCTCACACTAACCTTAGGAAGTATCCATAATTTTTGTTTCCTATATACAGATAAGGAAACTGAGGTTTAAAGAGGCTTGATAAATAATGTGAAGCCACCCAATTAAGAAGAGGCAGAGGCAAGGCCTCCACTCACTGCAATCTCATTCTAAGAATTTTAAATAACAAGTCACAGTCTCCTTCCTTGTACCCCAACCCAGCAAGCTGCCACAACAAACCAGAAATAAACTAATTGCAATGGTAATTACCTTCCATTTAAAATTCTTCAGTTAACATGAAATGATGTTGAATCATCAGTCTCTTATATCTACTGAAAATAGATATGTATATAACAACTAAATGTTACCAAATGATTTATTATGATTGGTGCTAAGTTACAATGTATATGAAATGGAGTCATTTATGGAAACACATAAAAAATAGTTGCTATTTCTGTAATTATATTCACACAAGAATCTGAAATATAGTTTCTGGTCTGCCTTTTAAAATATATCCACAGAATGACTTTTGTAGTCTTCACCACACAATTTTACAATACTGATACTGCACCTGTATCATTTACCATACTAGATGAACTAAACAGAATATGAAAGCAGATAATAGCAAATTAATTTTTTATATCATCAATGATTCCAAAGAAAGTAGTTTCCATTGGCAGTGAAAATAGATGGTAGTAATTAGCATTGTAGATATTGCATACATTGATATGTATGTATATATTTATATGTTGCCTAGGGTCATTGTTCCATTAATAGGCAGGTGCCTTTTAGGTGGACCAATGGTTGCCAAAATGGTGCGCAATTCCATTGGGACAATTAGTAGTACTATCTTTTAAGTCTCTCTCCCCCAAACAAATAGGTAAGAAAGTAATACAGCAGGCTAAAATCTACAGTGTTACATACCAAGGTAAAAACAGTTACTGAGTTATTAGAGTCACAGTAGTTTATGTATATTTGCTATTCACAGACCGCAGACTTTTTGCTGGATAACCGAGCTGCTGGAAATTGACAACATGTAGACATGCATTTGTGAGTCCATAATTAATGATGTTTATACTGTAATAAGCACATTCATTTTAACACCATTCAGTAAACAGATTCCTTTAAAGTTTGAGCTAAATCTGCTATCACAATTATACACAAAAAGAACCTGTAAACAATTTGACATTACACTTATGTACAAGCGAACTGCATTGGAAAGGAGAAGAGGTAATTTCAGTGGGTGTCACTTGGTATACATCAGTGTGCAACAAACTGACCCAGTCATCAAGCACTTGAATGAGGTCAGGAAAAAGTAACACGAGCAAGGCCCCAATAGATCACCACTTGATGTTAGTACCAGCAAAATTCGGACTCCTCCATGTTGACCATCACATTCAAAGCATCAGTAATGGATGTAAGAGGAGCTTGATAATCCCTGGCAAACTATGTTTGGAGATCTCCAGGTAACCTCATGAACAGGGTCTTTATTTGTAAGTGTCGAGGGTGGTACTGATAATATTTAAACAAGTCCATTTACTTTGGACAAATTATTTTATTCTTTAGGTTCAACCCAGTGCTCTGCTGGTTCTGAAAGATGAGGGGAACAAGAATTCAAATGAGATCATGAGTTCAATTCCTTCAGCCAACACAAAGATTCTTGTTTCTACAGAGTACCTTCCTCAAAGGGAAGCAAGCTGGACTCCATCACTAATCTAAATGGTGACTCATTTACAGCAGATCCTATCAACGGCTTTCACTAGGACTCTCTGAAATGCAAGTCCCCTAGGTTTGTGTTTCTACATGTTTTAAGAAGGATACCACTCCAGGAATTCATGAATCCATTTCCTTAGAACAGAAACATGGTAATCAGGGGTTTTGGCACCCCCATTTCTCCACCCCTCTTGATTTACAAAAATATGTTAGTCCATCCTTTTGGACACTAACCAGACTATTTTAAGCAAAATTCTCCTAATTCAACACTCTCCTTATTTATTTAAATAAATAAATGAGAGAAAGTGATAGGGGAATGTAAAGCCAAGGATGAAGTGTTTTCCCCCTCTACTCCAAAAATTTGGGGAAAAACAAACCAATCCTTCTTCAAGTGTTCTTAAACCTAATTAAAGCATCTAGTTGCTACATAATTGATTTTCTTTCACATCCTCTCAAGACCACATCTGCAGGGAGCCTACGGAAAAAAAAATAATGGCCATATTTAACTATTTTGCAAACGCTTCTGATTGTATGAGCAAACCTGACAGGTCCCTGGGAGAAGGAATCTGTGCTTGGACTAGTAGCCGGCTTGTCCCTGGACTCAGAGTCAGACTGCTTCTGAGGGTGTGGATTTTTGTGCATACAAACTGACCCCAAAGAGCACCAGGGAAGCTCTGTTTGCATAGGTTGACTAAAAACAAGTTTCACATTCTCCAAAATATGCAAAGCACATGGTTATGAATGAAAATATACCTTACCATATTCTTTTAGAGTGCCCCAATTTTAGTCATTTGGCTGTTAAGGTCTATTGGATGCCAAAACATAAGCAATATTGTTTTCATTTAACTGTATGTTGTTCCTTCTCTGAGCAGCTACTTTGGTGTCTGTATGAACAGGCTTACTGGGTTATTTGCAGGAGCCTAGAAAGTGTTTGGTTATTATTACGTGCCCTTAAGCTTTAGTATATATTTACAATGTGCATATTATAAATTATTTACTATAAGCTTTAAAATAATTAAACAGATAATTAGCTCCACCTACAAACTGTGTAGGGTCACAGGAACCCCCATGAATGATGAAGTGAAATCAGGAAGAAAGAACAAACCAACCAATAGTAGGTGAAGTACCATTAGTGTAATAACCACTGAATTTGTGCTTTCACAGACCTACGTTTTCTTATTCTTTTCTTCTTAAACATCATCATATTCATTTGGTGGGTTGTTTTGTTTTTTGTTCTTTTGTTTTTTTTTCTTTCCTTTCCTTTTCTTTTGGAATGATCATGTTTGAAAACACATAGTTTGAAATTCCAACAAAAGGTTGAAATAAGAAAGCCAGTTTTTACAAGTTTGGCTTTTCCTTAAATGCACTTTTGTTTGGTTTTGTTGAACCAGGGTATTCTAATCATATTTTCTGTATCATAAATATATACACTCATAGTGGGAGAAAATTTTGAAAAACAGAACTATATTAAACTATCTACGAAACCCATTATAAATAATAATAACCCCTCCAACTCAAAATCCCAGTTTCAAACTATGAGATTTATGTGTGTATTTATGTATGTATAGATATATATACATTTAGATAGATGTACACACATATATACATATATACATGAAATTTATATATAAACACATACATAACACACATGTGCATACATTCTTCATACACGCACACACACATATCTCAGTGCAGTTTCTTTTCTGTAGCTGCCGTTTTTTCAACTTAGAACAGTAATGATGCAATGCTGGGGGCAGCCAATCATGTTTGGATTTCTGACCTGTCTTAAACAAACACCGATATTGTTCAAAAGGCCAAAAGGTGAAAATAGTACATGCACGCACGTACACACATGTGCACGCACAGACACCTATTTTATCTCTCATGAAATTTGACCTGGTAACCTCTAGCCAGCACAGCAAGCGGGCATAGGTGCCACTGTCCTAACTTGGAATCTATCATGCCACGTGGATATGAATACTGATACACATAGGATATCGGCATTCACCAGACACTTGTTCTGTAACATTATTGCCCCTTGATAGGGCTTGCGTCATGAAGTACAGTCTGTAGTAGGCAAAACTACCCCTCCAGACGTGTCTTTCCTTTACTTCCTAAGGAAATGCATGTCTAATGGAGTCTGCAATTTAAAATAGCTAATGACTTTCGGGAAGGGTGTCTGGATGGATTCCTCCTGGCTACCTTTTGGTTAGAGTAGCAGAAACCAGAAACAGGCGAAATCCAGATAATAGAGACATTATATCAGGAGGTGGTTAAGCCATCAGACGTGGAGTCCAATAAACCCAGAGGAAAATCTGGCTCTGCCACTATCAAGTTACGTGCTACTCAACTTTCTGCGTCTCATTGACCTCTGTAAAAAGAGGAGAGTAACAGGCCCTACTCCATTGGGTTGTTACAGGATTAAATGAGATAAGGCATGTAAATCACTTATTAAGAGTTTCTGGCACACATTTCTTATGTGCACACATTCCTTAATATACATTATTTATAACTTAGTATTTAAATTAGAAATCTAGAATGTGGGTCAGAATTACATACAAAAATAATGTAAGTCTAGGATTTGGGTAATCTGAGTTCAAGTTCTGTATCACAAATTTGATTCCCTAGTTTATAATGCTCACGACAGTGACCTGTAAATGGTAGGCATGCAACAAATACCCGTCAAATGAATGTATAAACAAATGAATGAATGACTTAATGTCTCTGAGTTACATTTTCCCTTGTATAAAATGAGGATGTAAGGTTCTGACCTTGATTCCTTCACTGGGATGTTGGTACGGTAAGTTAAAAGAAAAATGTCAAATATTTAAGACACCCACATGTTTCGTATCTTAATGAAGTCAGTATATACAAATTATATAAGGCGGCTGCGTAGTCAAGGTTTATTCTTAGACTTGTCACATCTTTGAAAATAAGGGCATAGGACCACCTGCGTGAGTCCGACAATAATATTGTCCAAGATCTAGGTGTCATCTTTAGTGAGGGGATTTTGAACCTAAAGAAACAAAGTATACAATGAGCAGTTCAAGAGGATGAAATCATTGGCCTATTCTTGGCACTTTCCCTCCTTTTTCCTGTTTCATTTCTGAGAACCTGTTATGTAGGATTGCTCAGCTTGAAAAAAATCCCTAATCAGGTCACGTGAACTGAGAATACTCCCAAGACACTTTCCACACAACACATTTAGTTGTAAGTTTGATGACTTCACTGAAGTATCATTTTTCTGAGGCAAAACGCGACTGACACAGAAGACCACACACCTGCCCCATCACTACTGAGACCTCTCTCTCTAAATCTCAGCATTCACATCTATATAAAGGGACAAATGTATCTAATCTCAAATAAACCCTGTACTGATTTAAGGTACTACTAATTACTATTGTGCCATTTCATCCTGTCCTTGGCCCAGATGTCTTCTCTCTACGTGGTAATAATGCTTTGGAAAATTAGAGCCAACCCTTAACTCAGTGCTATTGACATTTTGGCTTGCAAAATTATTTGTCATGGGAGCTGTTTTGTGCATTCTGGGATGTTCAGCAACATCTCTAGTCTTTACCCATTAGATGATAGTTAGCACCTCTCAAGCCGTGACAATCAAAATGTCTCCCGGTATTGCCAAAAATCCCCGGGGCGCAAAAATCACTCCTGAATGAGAGCCACTGCCTTAAATACACATAACCCACACAAATCAGAGAAGAGTGTTTCCTGAAATTGGTTCTGTCTCTCGCATACAAGAATAAACCACTGACCACTGGCTGCAATTGAGAAAAACTGCTAGTGATCACTGTAAATTCTATGTATATTTTAGCTTTCATGCATTCTTTTTCTTTCCTTTCCTTTTCAATTTTTTTTTTTGAATAAATGCCACTGCCACTAGGGACTATATGAATAAAAATGGGTTTGATTTTTTTACCCAGAAATCTGTAATGCTTAAATTTCACATCAGGAGACCAACTTCACTCCACCTTCTCAAGCACTGACACCCACAGTAGAGACAAACTATTGTGCTGAATTAAAAGCTGTGAAACTTTGTAACCAGACCTCTCCCACATGTTCGCACAGCATTACCACGTGCATTAGCCACTGACCCGACATCGACCTAAAAATGGCATGAGTGTGCGTACACACTCACATCCACTCACACAGAGGAGCAAGTATAAAGCAACTCTTCTCCACTGCTTTCTTGTGCATCAATCCTACTTGTATTTGTGATGGATGGAGCCAACCAACAGCAGCAGAGAGAGTCTGAAGGGATGGTAGTTTTAATTGTGCAAATGCAGGTAAATTAGCTAAAGGTCGATTCTAAGAATACACTGACAAGATGGAAGGGGTTGTTGGAAAAGGGAGACACTAAACCCTCTACTTGGCATGTAAGTTCTTTTAGGAGGCTGATTAACAGGAAAATCACCAGTCCTCATTCCAGGACAAGCCCCTTGAGAGCTGCAGGACCAGGGGACGTTTTTCTTTAGCTTTTTCAAAGTAGATTCCCTAAATAAAGCAAGGGTGACAGTCTAGAAACTAAAAATTCTTTACCCAGTAAATACCACTGTTTGTTCATAAACAAGAGGAATTTTTCAAAGGTTAGGAAACTGGGGCAATAAAGGGATCCCACTTGGGAAGCAGAGGAGGGAAGTAAGCTAAATCAAATTTAACATTTTTAAAAAATCTTGGCCAAATAATCTTAATTAGCAATTCAGGTTTATTAGTTTAATTAGCCATTCTTCCCTTTCCTGTGACAGTCGTCTTTACTAAAATATTCACTGAGGATCACCACAAGCATGTATTTAAGCCACTCATTCTCTATTTCTCATATCATGTGGGAATTTGATATCTGCCTAGTTATTCTGTTATATGCATAGAACCAACTGGATCATTGAAATTCTCCAGAATCATTTCTATCTGAATAGAGTATGGCCTTCCTTTCTGGCCAGAGTGGAAAAATAAAGAACTTCATCTCCTTCTTGTCACTGCATATGAAATATGACCACTATTTTGAATTGACTATTCCTTTCCTTCTTTTATATTTCTCTCATGGGTGTTGCTTGCAGTTTTTAGTTAATATTGGAGTTCAGCATCCTCAGCTATCTGAGAGTTTCATAATCCTGCATGAGTCAGATTGGACAAATTTAGTAATTCAATGACTCAGGAGTTTATTGGTGAAATACAGCTAAATTCACTAATCATTCCATATTAATTTTGGTGGTGTTTGTATGTTCAGTTAATGGAACCACCTTTGGGGCCATACACACCACCACTAAGTTATGGATCGTTCTCAAGTTCCTCTGACTCACACTATACAAGGCCTGGAAATGAACAACTCTCCTTGGGAAAGTTCATATGTTTTCCTTCCTTGATGGATATCATAAGGATATATCTCACTCAGAGATGTGCTCCCATCTACCCAGAGTACCCATAGGTAAAACTATATTGATGCAGGTTTTCAGTTTGTCCAAACTGGAAACCAAAATAAAACAAAATCCAAATGTACAAATACACACAGAATGGAAAGGTGGCTGACAGGAGGATGAAAGGACAGAGGAATCATGAATCTCCTCTGCCCTGGTCCTGGGATGCTCTTCTTTGGGCCTTTCCTCTTAATGAATAATGCAAACTCTGGCTTCTTTGTAGTGGAAAGAAAGTGAAAGGAAGCGAGAAAAAGTGAGCCTCTGCACAGTCAAATCCTCAACAGCAGGATTTCTTAACGGAAGGTCCACAGACCATTTCATCAAAATCATTAGAGATGGTGGACCACAATGCAGATTCCTTGGCCCTGCTCAAAGTTTCTGAATGACTCTCTGGGACTAAGGTAAAGGCATCTGCATTTTTACAAGTGCTACAGATGATTTTTGTGCACGGTGAGTATTGAAAAACACTGCTAAAAAGTTTGCAATGGGGCTCACTACAAAAGCATCTCTGTTCTAATGTATGTTGCAAGATGAGAAATATAGACATTTCAAACACAGAAGCTCTGTGGTTGCATCACAACATGGTGGTTATTAAAGTTTAAGACTCTTTTCTTTCGGCAGGGGTGGAGAGCAATAATCATTTCATCTAAAACCAGAGAGATGAAGGCAATATAAATCAAACCCATTCCAGCAGGTTTCATTTGGTCTAATTTCTCTGCAGATATTAATCACTGTACAGTCCTATACAAATGACATTAATGCCATTTTAACTCATAATACAGAATACTCACTTTGATTCCTTCTCTAGTGTATTATTTTGACAGTATAAATGAAAATATATAAATTGAACAGTGGGCCATCAAGATTGCAAGATGCCAACAATACCAAGACATTAAAGAGAGAAATGGCCCATGCTAAACCTATAACCGAGCATGCAAATTGTTGAAAACATTTATCTGCCACAGAGTCACCAAAGGAAAAAAAATAACTCTCTTCATTTTTCCTATGAAAATGGCTATGTCAAGTGGAGGTGACAAAGAATTCTTCCTAAAAGTCCACAGAAAGACTCTTATTCATTCTAGCAAAGGTTATCTAGGAAGACCAAGGTTATTAAGATTCCACAACATGATATCTAGTGGCAGAA
The DNA here is from genome assembly GCF_922984935.1 of Meles meles. NCBI lineage: Eukaryota > Metazoa > Chordata > Mammalia > Carnivora > Mustelidae > Meles > Meles meles. The sequence goes on from NC_060068.1 coordinate 101,823,927, forward strand.
AATACCAGCGCTCAAGCTCTCTGGGTTAAATCATTATGGTAAATACAAAGTTGGAAGATTAAATCTGTAACAAAGGAAAATGTCTAAGAATCAAAGTTTGGCTCCTATTATGGGAGTTGGTGTCAAGCAATTTTGCAAACCACCATATATGCCTTTTCTTTTTGTCACTGGAGCATGTTTTGCTTGACAGAGACAAAGGACCATCAGAAGGGAATCTAAAGGCCAGAGAAGCAGAAGTAATCCAGAAGCACAAGGAGTTGACAGCGAAAAGGACCCACCATGAAGAGCATGCATCTGTGCCTAGGAATGAAGCTGCCTCTGAATCACACAGGGGCACCTGAAAAGTGAAAAATCCCATTTGTTTTCTCCCTAAATTGAATCAGGTGGGGGTAGACATAGCTGTGGAGGAATAAAGAGCGAAGGGAACACATGATTTGTGCATTGTTCCCTTTTATTTTAATTTGCCATGCATGCATTTCCAGTCAGACAGCTGCCTACAATCACAAAGGGTAACACCACTGCATATAGCGGAGGCCACTTCACTGAGTTGATTTCGTGACTACATCTCAGTGCAGCTTTTTCTTAGTGGTGGAGGGAGAGCACACCAACACAGCAATCTCACAGTTTTATTTTCCTCTCTTCCCCTTTTCCTGCTGAACTGTTTTTGATAGTGGGTAGGAGGACTTGATAAATATATTCCTGACTCCAGGAGATCCACATACCTGTAGAGAATGACCTCCCAATGTCACCGGATTTTAGCATTGCAGGATTTCCCAGCAGGCCACCTAATTCAGGGTTCTACATATATGATTCCTCATTCATCTGATCCATCTGCTGCTATTAGTTTGTATCCGCAAATTATGACCCCATCATAATCAATATTCAAGAAGTGAACCACACATATGGTTCTATCCATAAGAGAACTAAAAGTTCTTAAAACTTTTAAGCTCAGGGAAATGAGCATGAATCAGGATTAATAGAGCACTTAATCCTTTAATTCACTTCACTTACCCAGAAATCGTTTTCAATGTGGTAAGCCACCTACACCCTACTTGATAACTTCACTCAAACTAGGACTGAATGTTTCCACTGACTCCTCCTTAGAGCTTTTTACTGACCAGGTCTATATTCATCTCTCTACCAACACCCACACAAATAAACACCTAGCTGCTGTCTTAGCTATCTGGAATATTTGGGTGGGTGTCCGTCTAGAGATGGTCCAGATTGAAAATGTTAATATTGTTTCAATCAGATTTCCTACCACTAGTTTTATTCACTAGAGGGTATAAGGAATACCTAAGCAGAAAAAAATTCATGAGAGGTCAAGGGACAGAAAAAGTATGCCAGGAACATCGTCTTTGTAGTATTCGGGTTCCTGTTTAAAGCAGGCAGTGGAAGTAGTGGGTTGTCTGATATCTTCCTCCTTCTTTAGTTCTTACTAGTGTATCTCTATCTTAATACCATTAGAGTTAGGTCTGAAATTTAAGGAAATTGGAACTTGGCCACTTTATGCAGATGCCAGACTCCAATAAGACCACAAGCATCATCTGACCTATGTAAGTTTAAAGATATTTTATCTATCTTCAACTTCCTTTTGAGCCATTAAATTTTGTGATTTTTGCAGGATTCTCTATTAACAGGATGATGTGGTATTAAGAAACATTGAAAGGAAAGAAGACATATTGGTAGGGCCTTAAAACTATGCTCTAGTTAAGAACAAATGCCTGCTAATATATTAACCCATAAAAGAACACCACTTAAATTCATAAATGATAATTCTCTTGACAACTCAACTTCCCAAATGAACTTTCTTTTTCACTCAAGTAGACCTTTAAATTCCATTTGAGCCTTAGGATCAGAAAACATCAGCTGAGTCTGTGGCCCAGATATAAGGATAAGTATTTTAAAAATTCAGGAAGATACCCATGTACTCATGGTCACTCATAACAGGAACCAAGAGAGAACCTCCTACATAACAAATGTGCATCAACAAAATATTTCAAGAGGAAGCAATTGGTTATTATATTCCCTCCTACAGACATTATCTAGTTGCCTTCATTACCTGTCACACATATATACATACACACACACACACACACACAATAAAAAAAAATTAAGAGTGCTTGGCACACAAATAATGCTTGACAAATTATTTTTTAAGTTCCCACTGAAATGCATGAGGAATGCTAAAAACAAAAACGGGTTTTTAATCTTCATTTACCACAAGCCTATGAAAAGAGCTATTGGTACATGTAGAATACAGAGTCATACGGATAGATGGCTATTAACAGTTTCTGTTTGGCTGTGTCTATACAGGTCAAAGATGTATTCGAGAAAGATAGTTTAGAAAGCCAAAACCTTAATTCTGAAGCTTTAGTTATCTAGTTGGGCTTTTCACAGACATCAGGGAAATGACAGCCAAATCATAGTACAGGCACAGCCAAATCCCAAAATCCCACAGACAAAACTGGCTACAAGAAAGTAACAACGTGGGGCGCCTGGGTGGCTCAGCGGGTTAAAGCCTCTGCCTTCAGCTCAGGTCATGATCCCAGGGTCCTGGGATCGAGCCCCGCATCGGGCTCTCTGCTTGGCTGGGAGCCTGCTTCCTCCTCTCTCTCTCTCTGCCTGCCTCTCTGCCTACTTGTAATCTCTATCTGTCAAATAAATAAATCTTAAAAAAAAAAAAAAAAAAAAAAAAAAAAAAAAAAAAAAAAAAGAAAGTAACAACGTAGCACTGTAGTTGTAAAAAAAGTCATGAGAAATTATTAGGCGGTGTGTGGAATACAATTCCCTCTTAAGGAAACAAAAGGCCGGACCCTTATCCAAGTACTGTGTGTTGTTCTTACTTCCACAACTACACAGGAATGCAGAGAACTGAATGTGGGTCACATGAAAAGACCACACCATTAAAACATGGGTAGTAAGTACTCTGAAAACATTGAGAGATGGAAGGTAACTCAGCTCAGGGTAGAGAAGGCTGAGTGTGGGGTCACTGAGTCATAATTTTTGTGGATACGAATGTTTGTTTCTTTAATACAAAGAATGTTTTACTAAGCTCTTCTCACCCTCTCCTAGTGCAGAGAAAGAGCAAAACTGTAAAATGGAGACTGAGGGTGTTAATTTCAAAATAAGGAAGACAATTTGTTGATGACCAGGGTTACTCGATGTTGGAAAGTGTTACCAAGAGAGGCTGGGAAATCTTCCCAGGAAGGTTTTAAGAAAGGAGCAGAGGCTTATGTGTGTCTAAAGAAGTCAAAGAGAGTGCTGCTGGGAGCAGGGGTGTTCCCCTTAGTATATCCAGGCCCCGGGGACATGTGTGCTCTGTGTATGTACAGACATCGTTGTGCTTGTATTGCACAAATACTCATGCATACGGCATCAATATAAACTGGCACGTAATAGATTTGAGTGAAAAGTCATATAAATCTGCCATTTCCCCCCTTACCCCATAAACAAAAGGGAAAAGGAAAATTAAAAAACCCAAACATATGCCATTGGGCCAGATCTCTTTCTACCACATTCTCATTCAAAGGAGGGAGGTAGAAGATGAGAGAAAAACCCAGTTTGGGATAAAAGACTCCCAAAGCCTCTCAGCTACTCTTCAGTAGCCGGCTCTCATTTTACATAAGATACTCAGCACGTGGTATCCAGTAAACACACAAACAAACAAGGAACCAAAAAGAGATTTTTCTTATCATTCCACATCTGGAAAGAAATCTACCCTGTGGATTTAAATGTTAAGGTGAACTAGGTCAATAGGCAGTAGTATATCAATGGGCTACTGTGTTCTAACAAACATATTGTTAGTTGTTACTTTCCTTTTTGAATACGAATTTCAAATTTCGTTAGGAGGTTTATTTCCAAATGGTGACACGATTCCTTTCTTCTCCCACCCCCGGCCCTCCCCTATAGATGATACTTCCGTAAAAGTTCAGATTGCCAAGGATGTTTTCTCTCAGGGAACCTATCTGGGATTTTGATCTTTAGGAAATCCTGGATGCATTTCTCCAGCTCTTCCTCAATTGAGAGCTTTTCCTTAACAGCTTTTTTTTTGCTGCTCATGTTCGACTCCCTGGAGCCTGAAGTCAGAGTCCGGAGCAGATCGCTTTTCCGCCGCATCTCGGACTGTTGGATCAGCTGCACGGGTCCCTTCTTGATGGGACGGTCCAGAGTCTGGATGTTGGTCTGGCGTGTCACAGGCCCACAGATGACCGTCTCCTGGGGAGAGCTGGCCTCAGACTGACTGTCACAGCTGGAGGTGGAAAGGTCGTTGCAAGATGTGCCGCTCTCCCCTTCTTTGTCACCTGTGGCGTTCTTGCAGCAGCAGTCGCAGTGGGAGGGTGACCACCTCGAAGGCTCACCTGCAAGCAAGCACAGCACCCAAGGGGTTAATGCCAGCCAGCTCAGCCCAGAGGAGCAGCACAGCACACACACACACACACACACACACACACACACTCACAAGTATCCACAACCATATATTTACAAGAAGTGGGGTGGCACACAGGATGGGCAGCAACATGAGCACCTAAAAGTCAAGTGCACTGCAAGAAGGAAGTTCATAACTGCATGCTGGGCTTCAGTTCAGGGGCACTGCAGCCAGCTACTTAGCTACACCATGTACCAATCTTGTCACCTTGGCAGTCCCCTTATATTCTCAAAGCTTCTGTCTCTTCCCCTGGGAGATGAGGATAATCAGTTGCCTACTTCCTAGAGTTGTAGAGAGGGTATAGATAAATCAAGTGAAATTCTTAACAACGTACATAGCACACAGTAAACTCTCAATAAATGCTACCTGATTTTACCATGGCTGGTGTTAAGCCTGGATCCAGAGCTCCACGTTATTGCAGTCCAGTACAACAACAGCAGTCTACAACAGGCAGGGAGGGCTTACTCTGTGCCAGCCCCCAAGTAAGCTCTGTGTACCCATCATTTCATGGGAGCCTCATGATAATTCTATGAGTAGCTCCATTCCTAGATTTCATACAAGGAAACTAAGACCCTGAGAATTTAAGAAACTTGCCCTAGTTTGCACATTTTGTAAGTGGCAGAGCTGGGATTTGAATCAGATTTCCCAAATACCACAACCAAAGCAACCAACCATTTGTTTTTTTCAACTTGTTGGAGGGTAAAATTCCTGCTTTTCTTTAAAAACAATGTTCAGGGTTTAACTTCTCTCTCTGAAGTGTCTGTTTATCTCTCCTCAAAAATATTTATCATTCCCCCTCTGAATTATGGTTTTGTTTTGTAAGTGCCTCTAATATTGCACAAATCACATTTTGTTATTCTTTTTCACTTTATTCATTTCCTCTACTCACCATGAACTCTCCGAGGTGGGCACAGTCAAGTGTCCATTGTTGTAATTCCAGCAAGTGGCTTAGAGTATGGTGTAGAAACTCAGTAAAAGGCTGTATCCTTCTAGTAACGTTTAAGTCCCTGGATTCAGCCACACCTGGAGCTGGTCCTGTCAGTGGACTTTTAAGTTACATAATCCACTATCTTATATTTAAGCCAGCTTGAGTACCTCTCTCCCTATTCCCCTCAGTTTTGATTCACCACACTGTAATCAGCTATTTGGAGGCAGACCCATTTTTCAGATAGACAGCTGGTGGCTCCCTGAGCTAGAAAATCCACAATTACGGCACAAAGCAAGTTCCTAAACATAAGTCACTTCTCCCAGCCTTCTATCCCCTGAACATTCAGTCTTCTTAGGTCATGAACTTGATACTATTTACTTATCATACATTATATGGTAGGGTATTTCATATAGTTCATTGCACTTACGCCATAAAAAATAAAGGAAATGAATCCCCTTTATAATGCTAATATTGAGGACAAGGATAATGTAGTATCTACATATGTTTAAAAGGAGACCCAGTTTGATTTATGCTTACTCATAAACAATGAATCACATTACAGTAAGATCCCACTTTACTGGCACCTCTAATATGGTCAAAGTAGAGGAAACCTAGAATGGAAACTAATAGGAAAGTTAGATCCTGTCTTCTTGTTAAAGGCCTGTCATCCATATACTAAATGATTTAAATATTTATGGAAACTTACATATTTTCCAAAAGGAGTAAAAAGAAGCCCCTATAAATCACAACTCCAAAATTATCTCTAAAGTATATACACTCTTTCAAACCACTTTTTAAAATGTGACTGAGTAATCATTGTATTTATATACCCATTAAATGAAATGCAATAATCCAATTAGCCAAAAGGAATCACCACAGCAATAATGTCCTACTAATCCCTGGCTATTACCAGTAAATATCTTCCATGCAACAGAGAAACTGCTCAACATGTACTAGCTGCTGACTGCAATAGGAAATCTTTTCTCTGCTAGTCCAGATTCTGAGGGTATCATTTTTCTTCTTCCAAAGGCAGAATCTGCCTCTACCTCTCTAAACCCAGCCATCCCTAGACTAATAGGACTTGATGGAGAAATGGTTCCAATGCATTGGGTCAAAACAAGGTAATCATATCAATCCAGACCTGGTCTAGTTTGATCCTTTATGAGAAAAGTTCAGAAACTAACCTAAGCCTTAAAAAAATAGAAGAAGAAAAAGTAAGGAGAGGAAAGAGGAGACAAACAGAAAGGAGAAGAAGACATATCTGCTGAGATATGCCTGCGCATTACCTTAAAACAAGATGACGAACTATTTTGGCCATTACCCTGCTGAACCAGTAGAAAGACAAGTCTGTGTTTTTCTCCCCAAGAGTTACCTTCCCCACTATAAAGTCATTTCATGACTTAGGAAAACCTAAGGCTTTTCTAAAGGGCAATTTAACAACACGAACACCATCATGGGAGGGAGCCCTGTGCATGTTTCTGTGAAAAACTGCACACAATCTTCCACTGCATGTCCAAGGCAAGAATGCAGAGCAGATGCAGCTATCTTCCCTGAACTGCCACGATGATCATGGGTTTAAATGTCAGCTGGGATCCTCCAGCTTCCAGGCTAATAGAAATATCACTTTCTACTTATTCTAGGAGCTATCACTATTAAAGGGAAATTGAACAACTTAATTTTAGTGAAGCCTGTCATACTACAACATGTTTCAATATTTTATGAGAACATTTGAATGTTTTAACATTTTCAGCAAGACAATTCATAAGAAGGCTTCTGAAGTCCATATATTAAATCAAGGAAAAGATGGTATGAATGCAGCTGGAGGTCCTGTGTGAAGAGTCATCATGAAATTTAAAAACAGTCAAATGTGAGAAGATAACCACTCCGTTTTTTTGGGGGGGGGGCACTGTCTGTCTCATTACCCCCTTCCCAAGAACTGGACCAGAGCAGAGGTTTGAAACCATAGCAGAGAAGTAATGTGTGTGGGCTGTGGACCTGTTCGCCCTTGCAGCCGCACTGACATGTGCTCACCAGTCCTGGCAGATGTGGAAGGAGCTGTGAAGGGTCAATTCTGTAACTCAAGGTATTCTAGAATCTCCCCAATTATAGCAAATTATGATCTCATAAATACCTTGGTACTTCAAATTACAATATACTTTTGCTCCCCATCAGCTGAGGTTTCAATACTGACTGGAATAATTTTCTCCATTTGAAGAGAAAACAGGTTACAACTGATTAGCCAGATGTAGGAAAAAAACCATTTCATCCCAAGAAAAGTCTCATTTATTGATATTAAAAGGGCAAAAAAAAAAATCTAATGTCTTTTGAAGGGTTTGTTAACAGGCTAATGGTCAAAAAGCATAATAGCTCTACTTTATTTTTAAATAAGCCACTGCTTAATTTGTTGGATATTATATCATTTTTGGTGCCTGGCACATAACAGAGGTTTGATAACTGTTTGCTGAATGAATGAATGACCCAAACACACGTGTTAAATTGTATCAAAATCATAATGCAGCAGCACAGATTGCGGACTCCAGAATCAGGCCCCACAATTTCTCAGTTTGGATAAAAAATACTTCACCTCCCTGAGCCTTAATTTCCTCATCTAAAAAGTAAGGCTAATAATAGTATCTCTTGGGGTGCGTGCGTGGCTCAGTGGGTTAAGCCTCTGCCTTCGGCTCGGGTCATGATCTCAGAGTCCTGGGATCGAGCCCTTCATCGGGCTCTCTGCTCAGCAGGGAGCCTACTGCCTCTCTGCCTACTTGTGATATCTCTCTCTGTCAAATAAATCAACAAAATCTTTAAAAATAATAGTAGTATCTCCCTCACAGAGGTTTTAGAAAAATGAAACGAGACAATTAATGTAAAGGTGTTTCATGGTTTGAAGCACCCTATAAATGTTCTATTCATTCATACCTATTTGCTCTACTAAAAGCCAGGCACTAACCTACATAAACCACACAAAGGAGGAGGATGTTCAACAGGATTTGGTATCACTGATGCTGACACTAGACTCATCAAGAAAATGTATAATGACATTTAGTAATGCCTGGATTTGCTGTGGGAGCGGAGAGTAACCACAAGCACATGCAGTGTCTGGCACATAGTATGTGACCAGGGGATAGTTTTGGAAAGAAGTTTCCTTTACTGCACAGTGCTTACAATTTCACAAATGGATGAGTCTACTGAAATAAGAATTTGCTTGAAAACACACAAAATAAATTTAAACCTAGAGCCAGGAATAATCTGTATTTTGGATTAAGGGGGGAGGAACAGGACCGTAAATCGCCCTAAGTCCTTAAAGCCAAATCTTCCAACATTTTACAACTCTGAAAAACTAAGGACCAGTCAGGCAAGTTGTATGATTGTACGTGGCCCCTTTGGACCATAGTCCTAACTGCAGATGTCCCTACTGATAAAGAAGGAAAAAAGGGGAAAGACTACAGAATACTTCTCCCCTATGAAAAATTCAAACCCAGCTGAGTGAAACATGACTTAGCAAACTCACAAAGTGCTTATGCATTTTTAAAAGAGGCAGCACTGCAATCTACCCACACTTCAAATTCTCCACCTGCTAATGGTTGTGAACACAATGCACATCATTTACAGCAACAGCTGGGAAAACTGCTTTCCCCTGTCTTCTCTGTCAATGATGTAGGAGCCTGCCAGTCTGGGAGCTAGGTGGCCAGATCTAATTTATTGAGGCTGCTGAAAGACTTTCTTGGTATCCCAGCTGAAAAGTCAATAATGGCCAAATTGATGTTTTTATAATTCTGCTAACCTTGGAGAAGATATTTCATAGTAGAGATTGGGAATAGGCAGGCTGTGCAAGTTTCTGAGAAAATACATTTTCCAGCTTGATAATCATCCTTTCTTGCTTCCTTTCCACTCTTGGACATTTGTCCTTGGATGGGCCCAGCTGGGGCTCTTCATTAAGAGGTGGCAAATTTGGGTAAGAGCAGACGGTTAAAATCATTCATGCATCAGTCAGGGCCAGTCGAGAAAACAGGCATTGTACCTGTAATCTTCATAGGGAGAATTTAATATAAGGAATTGGTAAAACAGGTACTGGAGGGGTGAAAAAGATGCAGAAAGACTGCAGGAGGCAGCTACCACTTCTAGGGCTGGGGAGACAAATCGAAGATGGGGTTATCAGAACCTGGAAGCTTGCAAGAGCCACCATGTGGAGGTTGTGCCCAGGCATCCAAGGAAGGCACGTTGCCTGTAGATCCTGGTATCTCTGAAGAGCCTGGCTCTGCAGGGTACAGAACAAAACAAAATTACAAACTGGGACTAACTACTTCTGGTAATAAAATAAACAAATAAAGGCTGGGTTGATGCTGATGAGCAGTATGCTGACAAGGAGTCCCTCCTCTGCTCCTGTCCTCTAGCCTTCCTCTTGCAAACCCTGTGACAGCACAGCCCCCAAGGGGAAGCCTGCTGGGCCAATGCAAAGTGTGGTTAGCTGAATCCCAGCCCCAGCATCACAAGGCAGAATCAAGAGGTGGATTTGGGACTGAGAGACAACAGCTTAATAAGAGTGTGCTGACCCTGCCAGGGATGGGAAAGAAAAGAAAGACAGTTCTTGACCTGCCAGAACCTGTGCTCAGACACAGGAGTCGGGAAATGGAAACAACAGAAAGCTATCACTGAGTTCAGTTCCTGCCCTGCTGCCCTTTCTTATACCTTAGGGTTTTGTATTTGCTCTCCTTCTGCCGCAAACAGTTATATTTCTGATATTCACCTGTTTAGTTCCTTTTTGTCCTCCAATGCTCAATTTAGACATCTCTTTCTCAGAACAGCCTCATCTCTATCCCCCACCCCAGTTGAAGCCAGTCCCAATCTCCAGCTTACCTCTTCTGCACCATCAACATGGGTAATTATGGAGGTGTTCTACATTTATTTGTTCAATGTCTGTTTCCCCACACCTGACTGTAAAGCCTATGTTTGTTCCTTTCTGGCAAACTTCAAGCCACATACAGACTAGGGTTTCGGGGCACATTGTAGTAGATGCATGACAAATGAATGGGAGAGGAGATGGATAATGGTACAGAAAATAAATTTTGGTTTAGTGTGTGTGATAGAGACAGTAAACCTTCCACACACACAGAGGAAAGAAAAATCTTGACGTGCAAAGGTAGTTAAAATGGAAAATATTTAGACATACCACTAGGCATGTAACAACAATGTGCTGACCAGCATAGGTAACAGCAGGATCCACAGGCATATCCAGAATTGAATCAATGTATATATGTGCTTCTGTGTATACACACATATATAATTTTTTAACTGATCATCAATTATTTTATTGACACAGACACAGAAAAAAATCCTTAGAGGCATTATACAACTTAAGTAAAAATTAACTTTCCTAACCATTCTATCATGGGTCTCTATTCATACCATTTTCCAATTTGGTGATGCTCAGTCATACCCTCCCAGCTCAGAATTTTCAGTTGTGGGGTTTCCCTCTGAATAAAGTAATGTGATGGTGTGCTGTAAGGCAGGACATCCTGAATTCTGGCCTCCTGGCCTACTGCCTTGCTCTTCCAATGTTCCTGGATAACACCCCTACCTCATTTTCCAGGTACTTTTTGCCCTTTTCTTTCTTTCTTCCTGCCTACTGTATTTCCTCCTCCTAGTCTCAGCATTTCTCTGTTAAGATCCTACTTAGTTACTCTTGCCCTCAAAGTCCTCATTGCCCTGTTTCATAGGCAAGTCCCACAGCCCATCCTGATCCCTTTTCCTACCCAGGGCCTCTAGCATGGCCATTCCCTTTTACATTTTTCTTTACTGATTTTTCATAAGTTCGAACTAGGGGCCCGAACAACTCCTCCCCCTATAATGCCTCTCAATCAACATCTAAGGGTCTTCTGTCTCTTAGAATGAAATGTGTATGTCATTATTATAGGGGTTGTTTATCCCCTTTTCAGTAGAAACACCCCCCCCCCTTTTTTTAAGAAAGAGAGCATGAGAGGGGAGAAGGTCAGAGGGAGAAGCAGACTCCCTATGGAGCTGGGAGCCCGATGGGGAACTTGATCCCAGGACTCTGGAATCATGACCTGAGACAAGGCAGTCGCTTAACCAAGTGAGCCTCCCAGGTGCCCAAAATACCTTTTTCTCCCTTTTGGGAACTACCTCTTCCTAACTCCATGTGCTCCTGAAGGGACCGTCACCCATACTGCCATGCCTAGCCACAAGGGGAGGACATCTGACCCATGTGTGAACTTCCCATGTTTCAACCATGGGACCCAAGTTGTGTGAACCTGAGTCTTCACTGAAACTCAGCCACTGGAGTTTATGGGTAATATATATTCTATGATATGGGCTGTTGCCAAGATAGGGGAATGTGAGTTCACTGGGCACCTTCCCTACAGGTTGGCAAGAGGACATTCATGCACAAAGAAGCCAAGCAAGACAGGCAAAGCTGAGCATAGTCAAGAGATAGAACTGACTGTGTCTGTGTTGTCTCAAGTCGACCCCATTCCTAGGCTTATAATTTCATAAACCAGAAATTCTCTTTGCTTAATCTAGTATGAGTTAGTTTTGTCTTAAATATGGTAAGAGTCTTGAACACAACATCACATTCATATAACTGATGTCTAATTTACCTGTGTCATTCTCTAGCACTTGCATAACTCTAGCACTAACGTTGGCCAGTTCTTTAGGGGCAAGTACTCCCACATGGCTAAACTACTTTGTAGGTAAATAGTTTCTTTAGGGAATGGTACCTCTTCTCTACACTAGTTCCAACAAAGTTGACTAACACTCTCAGGAGACGCTCAGGCTCTCCTGCCACCTGTTGTACACAGTCAATCTTGGAGTGGGTAATAGCTATACCTCCAAAACCAGACACTTAGCATAATAATAATAGATATAATTTATTGAGGGTCCCCTTTGTGCTGATTATAGTGCTCAGCACCATATATAATCTTCACAATATTATATGAGGTGGATGTTCTTCTTTCCTTTTTATGGAAGAGGAGATTGTAGGTCAAAGTGGTCAATTACCCAATCCAGTTACAGAGTGGACAAGTGACAAACTGAGAATTCCAATTCAGATATTTTAGTACAAAGCTTCTGCTCTTTTGGGGGAATAATATTCAATACCACGAGAGTTTTCTATCAGAAATATTAAAAATTCTAACAGGCCCAAAAGGTGGAAGTGTTGACTTTAAGACATGATAGCCCCAGTGATTTCAGCACTCAGTCACTTTCAGAGGTAATCAGCTAACTGAACAACTTGAAAATCCACAGGACTGTTACCATTATGCTTATATAAGAAATCTTAATTCTGTTCTCTGAGCTGACTAGAAAGAACTGAAAGCGGCAAAATGGAGGATGAAGTGTCCCGGGTGCTCTTCCTGATGTGTGGGCACACTGTCTCCCTCCACTATGCATCAGTGCCAACACAGCTGCCCTGGTAGCAGTCAGCAGTATCTCAAGTATGTACCAAATTCATACAGGAAACAAACCCTTTGCCAGTTAATTAAGATAGAATAGTTACTAATACTGCTTAATGAATTTTAAATAACCAACCAATATGCAATACTTTCTCAAAAGGGAAAAAATAAAAACACAACAATCTATCGTTTATTGGCAAATGCAAACCTAAACTTCTATTGATCCTCCTGGTAGAATTAAAAAAAAAAAAAAAAAAAAAAGCCAAATTAACCCAGAGAAGTTGTTTACAGGCTGGAGAACCCTGTGAATTTATGAGAATCACAGATAATATAAAAGTGTCTTAAAGATATTTATAAGTCATAAACTACTTAAAAAGGGAGTTAGGTTGGCCAGAAAACTTTAGTCGATGAGAAGCACAGCCAGCCATGAGAAGGATCACTTGGATGATGGTGCAGAGCTCACTGCAAGCGGGCCCACACAGAACCTTGGGGTGTGAGACCTGGAAAGGACCTCAGAGGCTCCTGAGTACCTCGTTTTATAATGAGGAGAAAGAAGGAGCCTAAGAGTAAGTGTCAAAGCCAAACTCAAGTCTGGAGCCCTGTCTGAGATCTTGCCGGAGACACAGCTTGGAAGGTGTGGCGCGCTAAGAGCAAAAATCACCTCCAACTTTTGAGGGTTTCATATCTGGACAATCTTTCATCTGGGGTGGGAAAACTCGCAGGAGGAATCCACTGCTGAGTACAGTCAAGATGAGCACAAGGCAGAAGAGTCTGGAGAAAGCAGATTCCTACCATATGATCACACACCTAATGGTCAGAGAGAGAAAAATGGTAAAGAGAGAGAGAAATGGTGAGAGAGATAGACAGAGAGGCAAAGACAAAGAAGGAGGGAGCATGAATGGTACCTCTACCTGATGATAATGTAGACCTGTGTTTGCATCTACCTCTGAGCCAGACACAGGGCCTGGCCCTTTACCTGCACCATCTCACTGAATCATGATAACCAGTGAAGAGACTTAAGGAATTCCACCACCTAATTCCCACTTCCTGAATAGGAGGCTCCAAGGGACCACACTTCCCAGCTCTCAGGAAGACTCAAATTCCAGAGATTTACTCAGAGTCAACATCTCAAAGGCCTATTTTATTTTTTATTTTTATTTTTTTTAAGATTTTATTTATTTATTTGACAGATAGAGATCACAAGCAGGCAGAGAGGCAGGCAGAGAGAGAGAGGAAGCAGGCTCCCTGATGAGCAGAGAGCCGATGCGGGGCTCGATCCCAGGATCCTGAGATCATGACCTGAGCTGAAGGCAGAGGCTTAACCCACTGAGCCACCCAGGTGCCCCTCAAAGGCCTATTTTAAAGTACCTGTACCCACAGTGTGAGAACAAGTCTGACACCTCAGTGGAGTTAATTTATCACAATGCTTGGACTTGACAGAGGAAGCCTAGGAATTCACAAAAGGCATTAATGAAAAACAAGAACGTACCACGTGTCATGTGCAATGCTAAGTGCTTTACAAATATTTTACTCTAACAACAGTCTAAGGCAAGGTTTCCCATTACTGACATTTGCACAGAATAATTCTTTGCTCTGGGGGCTATCCTGTACATTACAGGATCTGTATCAGCAGACCATCCCTGGCCTCTATCACTACTCTCTACTCCCTTCTTCAGTGAAGAACTAAAAACCTCTGGGTACTGCCAAATGTCCTCTGGGCAGCAAAATCACCCCTAGTTGAGAACTACTGTTCTAAGGTAAGTAGTAGTCTTATTTTATGGTAAGGAAATGGAATTCCACAAATTTGACTAATTTGCTCATGAGTCACAAAGCTAGTAAAAGGTGAAACTAGGATTTGATTTTTGGTAGATCCGACTCCAAGACTATTACTTGTTCCATTGTTATACTCTGATGCTCCTATGAAACGCTGCTTTTCTGAAAGGAGCTTACTGAGCAGAAACAATCCTTCCATTCACAGTAAGTTCCAAAAGAAGCCAAATGAAAGGAAATGAAGAAAACTGAGTTGCCTTTTAACCTTTCATAAAATGGAAAAAACACTTCATCTTCACCAGGCTATGTTCAGATAACAGAGTAAGATTTACACAATTTAGCAGCTCTGTCTGAACGTGTTATCTCTGCTAATTGGCCACTGGTTCATTACTATTCTTTTCACTAGGATTTCAAAATGGGACAATGGTGGTTCCATCCAAAGACTTTCCCCACACAGCTACAGCCTATATTAATAATCATGTAATGATAAGAAACAAAGTTAAATTGAGCATTTAGTACATTCCAAGTGTTGTTCTATACTTTCCTTGCAGAATCTCGTTTGAGATTTAAAACACCCCTATGGGGTAGGCTCTACTGTTACATTTTACAGAAGAGCTAACTGAGGGATAGAGCTGGTAAACAACTAACCTCAATCTTCAAGAGACAAGCTGAGATGCAGGCTTGGAATTTCCATAACAAGTCAGGCAGTAATTAAAACCCTGTGGCTTAGAACTTGGGCTTTAGAATCAAAGACACCACAATGGGGCACAACTCTGCTGGTGATTTGCAGCTTCCTCATCTATAAATGTTAGAAATAACAGTACTTCTCTTGTAGGATGAGAATTAAATGCTATTTGTCCACAGCATGCTTACAGTGCCTAGAATATATTCAATCCCCGTCAAATAATGTTTTTTTTTTAAAAGATAAATTATTATCTTGATACCTAAATTGGCAATGTTGATAGCAGTCACAGTCATGAATATTTAAAAGGTAATTTCAATAATGGTAACTTGATAGGTAACTTACTTCTACTTTTCTTTGTTTTCCTGTTACTTAACCCAGATCTCTGCTTTCTAGTGTCATTATGGGCTGTTTACCAAAGCACTGATCCCGTTTGCACAGATTGATAGTATTTAGGAAAACATCACTGAAGAACAATTAGTAGGTAAGTTCTCATCCCCATAGCTCTGGGGCAAGAATTGCCATATGTGAACTGCAGTGACTCTAAGGGCAGTAAGAATTCCTGAAAGAGGGTAAATCCTCAAAAGAGCATAAAACAGTTAATGGTAGTTCACTGTTACACCTTTATATATGATTTTCCTGTTTCTTTTTAAAAGATTTTAGGTATTAGAAAGAGTTTGTGTGAAAGAAAGACTGCACATGAGCAGGGGGAGGGGCTGAGGGAGAGGGAGAAGGAATATCAGATTCCCTGATAAATGTGGAACACAACCAGGGGCTCATAACCCTGAGATCATGACCTGAGCCAAGATCAAGAGCTCTGTGCTCAACTAACTGAGGCACCCAGGCACCCCTTCCTGTTTCTCTTAAGTCATAGTAATTACATACAAATGCACAACCTCATAAAATTGCCCAACTCACTCTTCTGTGATGGGGAGAAACATCCTTTAATCACAGAGCCCCCCCACCCAAATCATGGAACCCACCATTACCTCCATGGTTAATTCACTTAAAACAGTCTTTGAAGTGGTTTACAGGTATATCCAATATAAATGAAAGCAAAAGCTACCAACATTAATTGGCACTAATGACTTTCAGACAGTAAGGGATGGAAAACAATTCTCCCTCTGATAATCATAGGAAAATAAGGCTGAAAGAGATCTGAACTCTACATTTCTTAGTCTCTGGTTATTAAATATATTCCCTTTTCTTAACTGATCATCAGATCTGCGACAACACATTCTTAATTGTTTACATTTGGAAAATGGCTGGAAAAGAACTTTTTAAAAAGAAATCCCAAACAGGGGTGCCTGGGCACCACAATCAGTTAAGCCTCTGACTCTTGGTTTTGGCTTAGGTCGTGAGCTCAGGGTCCTTTGATTGAGCTCTGCATGGGGCTCTGCACTCAGAGCAGAGTGTGCTCAAGTTTCCCTATCTCTCTGCCTTTCAAATAAATGTGTGTGAGAGAGAGAGAGAGCACGAGAGAGGCGAGCTTGAGCTAGGGGCAGGAACAACAGGAGAGGGAGGACTCCTAGATGAGCAGGGAGCCCAAAGGGGGACTCAATCCTAGGACCTGAGATCATGACCTGAGCCAAAGGCAGCTGCTTAACTGACTGAGCCACTCAGGTACCCAAATAAGTCTTTGAGAAAGAGAGAGAGAGAGAGAGAGAGAGAGAGAGAAACAAAAGAGTGGTAGAGGAGTCCAATTTCATTTTTTTGCATGTCGTTATCCAGTTTTCTTAGTACCATTTATTGAAGAAACTACCTTCCTCATGGAGTATTCTTGGCTCCCTTGTCAAATGTTAGTTGACCATATATATGTGCAGGTTTATTTCTGGACTCTTAATTCTGTTCTTTTGAACTATTAGTCTATCTTTATGCCAATACCATACTGTGTTGTTGTTGTTTTTTTTAAGATTTTATTTATTTGACAGAGATCCATGTAGACAGAGAGGCTGACAGAGAGGGAGTGGGGGGAAGCAGGCTCCCCGCTAAGCAGAGAGCTCCACTCGGCGCTCCATCCCAGGACTATGGGATCATGACCTGAGCCGAAGGCAAAGGCTTTAACCACCTGAGCCACCCAGGCACTCCTACCATACTGTTTTTTGTTTTTTTTTAATTAATTTATTTATTTATATTTGCTTATTTACAGCATAACAGTGTTCATTGTTCTGGCATCACACCCAGTGCTCCATGCAGTACGTGCCCTCCCTATTACCCACCACCTGGTTCCTCAACCTCCCACCCCACCGCCCCTTCATAACCCTCTGGTT
This sequence comes from Meles meles, assembly GCF_922984935.1. NCBI lineage: Eukaryota > Metazoa > Chordata > Mammalia > Carnivora > Mustelidae > Meles > Meles meles. The sequence continues at coordinate 101,841,412 of NC_060068.1, forward strand.
GTTTTTCAGAGTCCACAGTCTCTCATGGTTCATCTCCCCTTCCAGTTTCCCTCAGCTCCCTCTCCTCTCCATCTCCCCAAGTCCTCCATGCTACCATACTGTTTTGATTTCTATTGCTTTGTAACATAGTTTGAGGTCAGAAAGCTTGTTCTTTTTTCTCAGGATTGCTTTGGCTATTCAGGATCTTTTGGGACTTTATACAAATTTTAGGATTTTTCTTTTTCTTTTAATTTTAATTAATTTATTTTTTTAAAGTAAATTCTACACCCAGTATGGAGGTTTAACTTAGAACTCCAAGATCAAGAGTTGCATGTTCCCCTGACTGAGCCAGCCTGGCATCTTGGATTTTTCTTTCTATTTCTGTGCAAAAATGCCATTGGAATTTTGACACAGATTGCCTGATCTCAAAATGGATTAAAGACTTAAACATGAACCCTGAGACCATAAAACTTGGAGAAGAAAACATAGGGAAAATCTCCTTGACAACTGGTCTTGGAAATGATTTTTTGAATATGACACCAAAAGCACAAACAGCAAAAGCACAAACCACTAAGTGGAACTATATCAAACTAAGAAGCTTCTGTACAGCTAAAGAAACATTCAGCAAAATGAAAAGGTGACCTATGGGATGGGGGAAAGTATCTGCAAGCCAAGAATATGATAAATGGTTAATATCCAAAATATATAAAGAACACTTATGACTCAATAATTTAAAAAAAAAACAATTAAAAAATGAGCAGAGGAGGTGAATAGACTTTTTTCCAAAGAAAATATACAAAAGGCCAACAAGTACATGAAAAGGTGCCAGAATGAGGAAAAGGTTGGTAGCTAGGGGAAGATAAAGGTAATGAGTTATATCTCGGAATTCTTATGGGCCTCTAGAAGATCCAAACTGATAAAGCCTGATCTCTCTCCTCACAACACTATTTTGAATTCCATTTTTTCCCCATGCTTCTCCTCTAATTCCATAAAGATGTCTGTTTCAACACTTCCATGTGACATGCTTGCATCCATACAGTTGTACAGAGTAGCTTGGTGTAAAACAGAAAAGTGACCTCAGCAATATGAATGTAAGATATTTTACATATTTTATAAGACATTCAATTTTACTCTTCTGTTATTCTTGTCTTTCATTAAAATATAAGTTCTTGGAAAGTAAGCTCCCATTTGAAAGAGACTTCTGGCTGAAAATTATGCTCATTCCACTCTGACAAAGATTTGAGAAGAGTCATGACTTAGCAGGAGATAAATTATGAAACCTACTATTTGTATAATACTTAATAGATTATAGAACCACTTTCATTCATTATACCTCATTTGATCCTTGTATTTATTCAATCAGCACTCAGCTAATATCTGATGGCTCTCAACCAGAAACTGTCTAAGCAATGGGTTCAGACCTACCACAGGGATTCACATTCTGATAAGATAGATAAACAATAGTCAAGTTAAAGATAATAAAAGTTCAGATAGTGTTGAGGGCTGCAAAGAAACGAAGACAGGATAATATAATGTAGAGAGTTGGGGAGAGAGGGTTGTAATCAACAGATGGAGTGGTCAGTTGGCATCTCCAGAAAAGGTAACATTTAAGCAGAGACCCAGCATCCAGAAGAGTCCAGCCTGTGAAGATCATGTAGCTGTCATTATAGGCAAAAGGAGCTTTGAATGCAAAGGTCCTGAGGTCGGAATAAGATGGCATGTGCAGAGAACAGAAAGGAAGTCTGCATGGCTTGATTGTGGTGAGAGAGGAGGAAGTATAGAAAATGAGGTTAGAGAAACAGACTGGGGCCAAATCCAGTAGGACTGCAAAGGCTACAATCAAAGAGTTAGGGTTTTATACCAGGGCATAAAGATTGATGGGTTTTTGTTTTTTTAGAAGACTTTTTTATTTGAGAGAGAGAGTGAATGAGAGAGTCCACGAGAAGGGGCAGAGGGAGAGGGAGAACCAGGCTTCCCAATGAGCAGGGAGCCCAATTTGGGACTTTATCCCAGGACCAGAGATCATGACCTGAGCTGAAGGCAAACACTTAACCAACTGAGCCACCCAGGTGTCTCACGATAGATGGTTTTAACAGAGGAATTACATGACTTTAATTCATCTTTATTACAAGCTTACTCTTCTTGTTCTCTAGAGGATGGATTAATGGTGAGCAAGAATGGAGGTAGGGAAGCCAGTTAGGAGGCTATTCCAGAGTCCAGGCAAAAGATAACTGACTTCTAGGAGTAGAGGTAGAGACCAAGTACTCTATGACATACATTTCTTTATTCTCACTGAGGCTCAGGAAAGCAAAGAGTCTAAGCTGGGTATAAGAGCAGAGAATTTTTCTGTTTATAAATTCAGTTCTTCCCCATTATGCCATGATTGTGTCAGTAAAGACATCCCAATACATAGGTTGTTGAAATCTTTCACAAGTAATCTGTTTTTGACAGAAGATGTTCTCACTGTCTCTAGCCCTATCCTGTGTATCAGTAGACTTCCTTGGTTAGTCCTTCAGCTGATCTGCACCTGCTGGGGTTATTTGATTGACTTCACAAACTGGGAGCCTGGAGTTTAATTCTACAATCAGGAATCATTATATTGTTTGTAAACAATGACAGACTATGATAAATATGCATTCTGGTTAATTACTTCCTTCCCATGTGCCATCTTCACTTTCTCATTTCCATCATCCTGTCACATCTGAGTACCTGATTGTGCTTTCCCTATCAGAGGCAGAGAGAGAATAACTGCAAACACATTGAAATGCAGGAAGACAGCTCTGTATCCTCTGGGTTGTCAGAAACAGGAGCAAAACCTGGAGTTCAAACACCAATGAAAATTAACAGATTTCAACATGTTCGGCTTTATATTATTCCTTTGGTTTGTGTATTTCTATTCAAGAAACAAGGTTCCTAATATATTTCCATTACATCCCAGCCCATGAAGCTGGATTAGTAAAAAAAAAAAAAAAAAACAAAACAACAACAACAACAAAAAAAACAGTAAACCAAATTGCATTAGCATCCAAGACATTTGGCATCTTTCTTTTTTCTTTTCTTTTCTTTTTTTCTTTCTTTTTTTTTTTAACAGCAGGACCAAATAGTAGTTACTAAACATTTTAGGACAGGGTTCCTTCATCTACAGAATAACAGCCTCTGCAGCAGAATTCTTGGAACAGAGGAAGAAGTTGCCATATGGTTTATTAAATACCAACAATTCACATATGGTAGAGTATAGGTGCTGTGTAAATCAAGTGGCAGTTTCATATGGTAGTGAAGAGCTTGGGCTGTGACATCTGACAAATCCCAGTACCAATCACACTTCTACTTACCACTTATGTGACTTGTGCAAGTGCCAAACCTCAGTTTGCTCACCTGTAAAACAGGAGCCATGGCAGTACCTGCCTCATGAGGTTGAGAAGTAAATGCAGAGTACTTTCCTTGGTGTTTGGCCCGTGAACTAAACATATTTGTCATTGTTGTTACCAGTTATTATTATTATTACAGATAATATATTAGCAATATATATTATTACTAACTGCAAGTAATTAATAACTACCAACCTATTATTACTAATTATTACATATTATTCCTTAATCTGTTTCTCTCATGTAAAGAGAATGAATTATACATACAATATGAGTTTTCTTTACCTATCAATGGGGCTGACTCTTCACCCAGTCCTACTCTATTGAACAGAAGTCCCACTGAACTTCCCCACAGATGAAAAGATGGCTGGCCAACATTTCAGAAGGCCTCGAGTAAAGGTGCCTCTGTTACATGGGAAGGTGGCATACTATACTAGCCATGGTATGAGACTTGTGTCCCAGGCCCTGATCTGTCCCAGGCCCTACCGAGTTATAGAACTTTGGCCAAATTCCTAAAATCCCTGTATTTTTCTCATTCCTACTTTTGACAGTATTATTACCCTACTTACACCTTGCTAGGTTCTTTCTCTCAAATGAGAATATTCATGAATATATTTTACAAAATTATAATAATATCACAGCATATAAATTTGAGGTAAAATTTGTATCTTTGGTGTTACCATCATTCTCACTATCAGTCTTCAGGTTGATCTCATTGGCACTGGATTATTCTCCCTAGCAGGACAGGAAATTCTTGACCCGGTATTTGAGCCTCTCCTTAGTTTAGTCTCCTTCCATTGTCCATATTTACTCCTTAGTAAAATACTCATTGACAACTCACATTGTCCTGTTACCTGGATAATTCATCAGGGAAGAGTCAGCTTAGTTGTACCTCTTCAGAAAGTCTTCTGATTTCTACCATAACCAACCCTGGTGGCCCTAGAAATTGAGTTACTGACCTCTCTTTTGTCCTCTCACCTTTCACCTGGGCGCATCTCTCTTGCACTTACAGCACTGTGTTGTACTCTCTGAGTGGATCCTACATCAAACACAGGGGCCCTCACCAGCAGGGGCCATCCTCATTCATCTTCTATGCCCACGGAAGAGCAAAATATTTGGCATATAGCACCACCCTACACTGGTCACTTGAGTGAGCAAATAAATGAAACACCTTTTCATCAATGAGGCTATATGACCACAGATTCATGACCTATTTATTATATTTAAATACATACTGTCTAGCAATCATCACCTTTTCATTACAAGTTTGTATTTCATATGAGCGTAACTTCATTTGTTTTCCCAAATACGTCACTGGTAGCTTAAACTTTTTGTCTACAGTTATGTGCATTTTATTCATAAAATTTCTGTATTCTCCTTCTCTCTGATCTTCAGAGACCAATTATGAATAAAAACAGTTTGTATAGCATAAGGTATAAGAGAATGTTGAGGGAAAGACAATTTTAAAGAGTTGATCTTTTCAAATATTCATCGTTACAGTTATTGTAAGAGGTTGATTTTCTTGTTTGTTTTTACATGCGCCAGGAAAAAAGAGATGTGGTGTAGTCTCAAAGACAGTGTTGCCAACATGAATTCAAAAGCCTAGATCTTCCCAGCTAAAAATGTATCACTCAAAAATGTATTCCCCAGTTAAATGAAATCATTGAATCACGCATTAAGGAAAATGAATAGTAAGCCTGAGACCATGGCAATTTACCTTCCTTAACTGAATGAAAAACATGAAGGCAGAAGAAGTCTGATACTCAAACTGCACTATAATATGCCCCCAGTCTGAGTGTGTGCGTGTGTGTGTGTGTGTGTGTGTGTGTGTGTAGGGGGAGGAAATGACTGCAGAGTCATATCACAAAGTGACAGAGCAAGTCAGAGAGGAAAAAGAGTACATATTGAGTTGTGTTTTCAGTTATAGTTAATTTTAGTTAAAAGCATGCAGAGCTTATCTTTTAAGTTAAAGTTTTAGTGATAAAGATAACAAAAGAGTACATTATTCTCATGCTATCCCTCTTGTTCAAAATCCCAGCAAAATTATACTTTCTTTTTGTGTATGGAAAGGGAAATATATAAATAATTCAAAATAATGAAAATATATAAGGAATTTAAAATTGAATGTATATGAAGAATTATATTTGCCTTTTTATTTATTTATTTATTTATTTTTAATCACTACAAGCCTGGTTTATTTAGTTGAGATTCAAAATGGTAACATTTGCTCTGTCCTGAAGGGACAAGTACCACCATCATCAACATTAATTAAAATACTAATAAATACAGATAATATTAGAAGTTGTCTACAGTTATGATTGAAGAAGGAGTATAAAGCAGCCTGAAATACCATCTTAAAATGGCTTCTTCAATCTGCTGATATCAGATTGAAAGCACAGGTTTTTTATCATGTCTTGTGATGGTGTATGTGCCTTTTTAGTTATACCTAGAGAAAATGCTTAAGTTCTAAAACTGCAATCATGTTCCTGTTACTTGAAGATGACATGTGTACTATATATGAACTGCTATGGACAGAAGATCATGCAAGTTTGGTACAATCTGAAAATGGCATACTATGAGACATGGCAATGGTTTACAGTTTATCTTTTTTTTTCTTTTTCTTTTTTTTTAAATTTATTTATTTTTTCAGCGTAACAGTATTCATTGTTTTTGCACAATACCCAGTGCTCCATGCAAAACGTGCCCTCCCTATTACCCACCACCTGTTCCCCCAACCTCCCGCCCCTGACCCTTCAAAACCCTCAGGTTGTTTTTCAGAGTCCATAGTCTCTTATGGTTCATCTACAGTTTATCTTTAAATCAAGACAACATTTTTAACACATGTAAACCCTTTAATGTTGGGCATTGGTTTCCCTTTTGTGATGCTGTTGAAGGAGAATCAGGTATGGACTCAGGGCACCAACACAACTCTACATGGAGAACTGCACCTGTATTCAGATATTCTCAGAGTGATTCACTCCCAATTTATGGAAGTCCCTTTCTTAAAAATCATAGGCTGTGAAAGCCTCCACTTCAGTGTTTAACTGCTCTCTTTGAACATTGCTGGTCCTATTTAGAAACATTCTTTCTCCTTCCTTCACCTTGTTACTAATCTTCAGACCACTATAATCCCTTGCTCCCCACTAAACCATCCTCCCACTTCAACTCTCTCCATCATACTACTGGTTCAATTGATCCTGCCTTCATGCCATTGTTCAGCCAGAGGGATCACTGGAGGTAGGACATGCCTCCAGGCCCCACACCAAACTCATTTATTCTCTGACTCTTCCCTCTTCTTGGTCTCCAAATTATCTACCACCGTGATCTCTACCACAGTAATAGAATATTCTAATATCTAGTAAAATTAGGTATTACTGCAGAAATTGAATGTGCTTCCCTCTTGCCAAATGGTGCTGGGGAACCACTCCAATAACCAATTAAGTATGGAAATGTATTCTGGCTAACCAGGAGGAGGAGTCTCACTTTCCAGGGGAGGAAGTCATGTAGAAGGAAGTTGTAGAAAGTTAGATGAGACTCCCCACTGACCTCTCTCCCATATGCTCCAGGCTCAGAGGTGTGCACACTCCTTAATGGTGCCATGCTGAAGGAAAGGAGAAGGATCTGCTACAAACTCACATGGAAAAGCTAGGGGAAAGGCCACTCCAGATAGCAGGCACCCTGTGACCTCTTGGGGCTTTCCAGAACACTAAAGCTTATACCAATCATCCCAAAGCTTAAGACCCCTGATATACTTTAGAATATAAGCTCCATGAGACCCAATGGTTTTAATCTTATTCATTGCTGTATCCTCAGGGCTGAAAAGAGTATCTGCCCAAAGTAGACACTAACCCCCAAAATACCAACTGAGTAAATCAGTGTACTGCACTAGTTTTGGCCATTATATATCTCCATCACCACATTCCTACTCTAGGAAACTGCAGGTTGAGTAGCCTCTTATAGCTCTAAATATCCTCAAAGGAGTCACCAAGTATTTAATGATACCTTCTTTTCTTTGGGGGTAAAACAGAATTAAATAGTAACTTTTACCTTAGTAAGGATAAACAATGATCCGTGTGCACCTTTCTCAGAAATATGTATCCCACATAACTGCAACAAAAGAAATATCCAACATTTCTAAAGCTTGCTTGAAAAATATGCTCAGAAGTTCACCTACTTGCCATGTAATGGTTGCTACTGAAGATCATAGAGAGTGGTACTAGGGAATCAAGTGCCTCAAATGAGGTAATGGAGCTCCAAGTGGATGTTACCAGAGCAACTAGGAAGGAGGATGAGAATAGGTCGCCACCAGCTTGGAGGCAGATGCCTGGCTGTGAACAAAATCCCTGAGGGGATTTGGTCCACAGTCCAAAGTCCACATTATCTCATATATGTGAAAAGAAAAAAGAGGAAATCAGAAGCAGATGGTTGAAACTGCTGTGATAACTTCAGAATGTGGTAACCTCCAAATGTGGTACTATAGTGTTGGGATCTATAATAAAGGGCAGCACAATCATCCCCTGGATGGACTCTACATTTTTTGAACATAGGTCTGTTGTTCTTTGTCTGTTTACTTGTCACTATGAACATCTCTCCATCAAGACTATGAAGTTCAGGTGTAACACTTTCTTAAAAGGAATCAAAATGTAGTCTAACCCAGAAAAAAAGACATATCCCAAACTCATGAAGGGGAAAAGGAAACCCACACACCTAGGATAGCATAGAGAGAAAGACAGAAGGAGCTTCCTTCTCAAAATTGAGTTATCAATGAGGGATCTTTATATATGAAAGCCCACGACTTCTACAGAAACTGTAATGATTTTTTTAAAAAGCCTCTGGTACCAATTAAGACCCCAGCCACAAACTTCAACAACTTCTATGAGAAAATATTTTCCAGATTAGATATTTATGTAATTGTCAATACTTGGCCCATATTCAAAATGGGCCCTAAAAACTCCTTAATCTTCTTAAAATGCTGGCTGAAAGAAAAACCAACATTTCCTGGATATTATCATGACAGATGATAGAGTAGTATTAATAATAACAAGTTTCCTATAAACCACAAAGTTAATTTACTCTGTGTCCATATGACAAAAATAAAATAAATAAATAAATAAAAGTTGATACAGGTACCTTTGGTTCTACGAAAACTTTAATTTTATGAAAGATATGGGTAACTTTCTTTAACTTCAGTTTTATTTTTTAAAGATTTATTTATTTTAGAGAAAGAGAGAGTGCACAGCAGGGAGGGGCAGAGGGAGAGGGAGAAAGAGTCTCAAGCAGACTTTGCACTAAACCTGATGCAGGGCTCCATATCATGATCCAGAGATCATGACCAATCTGAAATCAAGAGTTGGATGCGTAACTGACTGTACCACCCAGGTGCCCTCTTAACTTCAGTTGTGTGTTTGTTTGTTTTTTAAAGATATTTTTTAAACTGAAATACAGAAGCTGGCAATTGTTTGCATGGGGGAACTTCCTGAATTCTAAGTTATGTAGCAAAATAATGCACAGCATAAAGATTTAAGATAAATACAGAGTTGACATATGTGTGTATGTGGCCTGGGGTCTACTGATTCACTTTTGATTTCTCCAGTATGGCCAGAACACTAGTTGGAACAATGATGTTTGTCACTGAAAGAAATCTGAGAGGTCAATCCTCCTTGATCCCAGTACATATCTCATCCCCATCAGCTAAATTTACTGAGTTTGGTTGGGCTTAATATTACAGGGATAGCTTTTCTAGGAAGTTATACTGGAGTCAGAGGTGGTCACCTCTGAGACTTTACAGAAATTAATTCTTGTAAAGGTTGGTATAGTTTAATATCTTGGTCCCAGAATGAGGGCAGGCTAAAATCAGTAGAGTAGGTAAGTACTACAGGATATGCTATTAGAATTTTGATGGCAGCACCCCTCCTGTTCTGCCAGAAATACTTCTTTCACTGACTATTCAAGAATTCAACCATGATAAAAGTAATAACCCAAACAATAGTTACTCAATACTCAAGGATTTTATTAGTGGATTTTATATAGCTATCATCACATTTTACTCTTCATCCTGTGAAATAAATGATACTTCCTTCCATTTGCCAAATTAATAAATTGTGATTCATATTAAATAAGGAACTTTTCCAGGGTTCCACAATTACTGTGGACTTAGACTGGGAGCTTCTGACACTAAATCCTGTCATCAGTTCTCTTAAGGCATTTTGTTTTTAAGAACTTCCTCTGAAAATCTACACAGACCATAAAGACATCATGAAGTGGTCAGCAGACAGACAACTCAGGGTGAAACAGCTTCTTTTCAACATCAGGGTGAGAGGAAAACTAGAATGGGATGTATTTCACATCTGTTTTGATGGTGAGGGGAAAGGTGAGCAGACTAGGAAGCCAAAACATGCTGGTTGTTCCTGCAAGTGCTGAACTCAACCTTTATGCTGTTTCTATCATCACAACGATGAAAGGCTGTGGGGTTTCATTGTGGTCCAGTTTTGGCAGCTGATCTGGCAAATGGACAAGCTTAGCTAGTGATTTTCAAATGCTCAAAGTGGATATCCTAAAGTAAACCCCATATTTTAAAAACTGGATACTGCACATTCCTGTAGCAATGCTCCCTCTCCCCTCCTCCCCTCCCTGCCCTTTTCCTCCCCTCCCCTTCCTTCCTCTCTTTCTCTCCTTTCTCCACCCTAGCACCTCTCTCTCTCTCTTATATTGTATTAACAAATAATTAGGTACAACTTCCATGTGACTCATTCCCTTTCTCCTCTCTCTGCCTAGAACAGTTTCTTCTGTGTCACTGTATCAAAACTGCCACCCTTAAGTCTGTATTTAGATTTCATTCTCTTGATTCACCTATCCTGTTTCTTGAGATGGGTTAAATTTTCCATAGTATGTTCAAGCTCAGATTATCTAAGAATTTGCCACATGTTAAATCTCAGGATTATGCTATGTCCAAAGCTCCTCAATACTAAAGTACCTCTTGGAGGATAAAAGAAACAATGTTTCTAAATATGGAAGGGGTGCATCTTTCTAATGGCTGTGGCCAATGGGTAAATACTCAGAACCAGTTAAAGGATTAACTAAGAAATAGGAGAGGTGTCCATTTGTAGCACCAAAGAGAACAGACCTAGAGAAATTAACATGCTGAGACTAAAACATTTTCACTCCTAAATCTAACATCTTTCCCTCTCTCCCTCTCTCCCTCTCTCCTGAATATTCACACTACTAAGGGAGAGGTGTGAGGTACTTCTCACAGATAATGAGTAAGGATGCTCAAGAGAAGTTTCTTAGAATATCTGCTTCAGAGCCACGGCATTGAAATGATGAAACTCCAGTTCAAAACTGCCTCAGGAAATGCAATGCATTCATGTTCCAAGTACAAAGCCCCTCAAACTCACTTTGAAAATTTGCTTGGAGTCTAAATAAATCAAACTGAAAGACTTAATTATGAAATCCCAGAGCTGGTCATGAGGATAATAAAGTGCCTGGGTTTCTGTTTCAATAGATGTGTTAATATTTTAGCAGCCCCTAACTGCCTGTGTTCTATTTCACAATTCATGATTAAAGTTTGATTTCAATAGAGATTCAAAACAAAAAAAAAAAAAAAAGTGAGATCTGTGTTTCAGTCCCTTGTTAGTGCACTGGTTTGTCCTTTCTAACATGTAATTAATGACTCCCTCCTATCCATTATCTCTCAGTGGGGCAGAACCAGCACAGTCAGACCTGAGCCAGATGGGATGGCCTGATCCACACCATACCAAAAACAGACACAGAATCACCAGTTGGCCTATTCTGCATACTCCTGCGCCCTCTACCCCAGGTATAGGTTGGAGAGTCAGATGATTTTGATAAATTAACTACCCTGCTGAAAAAAAAAAAAAAATCCTCTCTCCTTTAATTGAAAATCATAACTTGAGACCTCTACAGAATTGAGGATTGAACGGAGGCAGGTTAAGCTGCTCTGAGAGACTCTTTAGTTTCGCTATTCAGATAAAAAATAAATGAAGAGTAACAGATTCTACAGATCCTTCAATAGAACCTTTTAAAAGGCAACCTCTATTATTTTAGTGGGAAAGTCTCAAACTACACTTACCTTTTTTTTTATTTTTTTAAAGATTTTATTCATTTATTTGACAGAGATCACAAGTAGGCAGAGAGGCAGGCAGAGAGAGAGGGAGAAGCAGGCTCCCTGCCGAGCAGAGAGCCAGATGTGGGGCTCGATCTCAGGACTCTGAGATTATGACCTGAGCTGAAGGCAGAGGCTTAACCCACTGAGCCACACAGGCGCCCCATACACTTACCTTTTTAAAATGTACATATACATATTCACTGTAAGGAAACTGGGAAAAAAGTAGATAAGAACACTGAAAAAAGTTAAAACAACCTGTGATCCTATCACAAAGAGGTAACCATTTTTACTATTTTGGTGTGAACCCCTCCAGACTTTCTATCATCATCTGTCCACAACTATAAAAGATGAATCTATGGCATTATTTTGAACAACTTCATGGTAGTTCACTGGCTGTACTGAAAGTTTATCTTCTTTCAAACCAAGATAAGTTGTTTGGTGTCTACTGGGACTTAATGTGATACAATAAAATCCATAAGGAAAAAAATGGTTTCTCATTTTTCCTAAGGGTGGAAGCATTAAGAAAAGGAGATTTGATTAACAGAATATGGAGACAAATCAAAATCTTTAATCCAGGGCTTAGCCTTTTAGAATCATGATTTAATCTAAAACAGGAAGGCCTCTTAGAACTGTCATTTAAAAAATATGCCCACTCTTGTCTCTGATGCTGCTTTAATGCTACCGCTGATAAGAATCCACTCCTCACAATATCAGAGCCAGACCAACCATATTTTAAAGTGGCAGGTCTAATTTCCAACTGCAGCCTCGGTATTATGAATATAAATCATCACATGGAGAAGCAAACATCCAATACGGGTCCTGGTCAGCAACTCATCCTTCTCAATAAACTTTCCAAAGAACAAAACTCAGTCTCTAGGAATTCCTGGAGATAACCAGAGACAGCTGAAGGCTCACCTCTGAGGAAGAACTGGTTCATAATTTCATAATTTCACGCAATTAGGGTTCAGCAACGGGCTCAGTATGATGCAAGAAAATCTAAATTAACAGTGAATCATCCATTTTTCTTCCCTAATGTTAAGACCATATACCTGTAATAACCTTTAGATCTTTTACCTACAAGCTATATGGTGTTGATCAGGTGAATAGCCATTTTAGGTAGGAGTAATTCTAGGCAGGGGCGCCTGGGTGGCTCAGTGGATTAGGCCGCTGCCTTCGGCTCGGGTCATGATCTCAGGGTCCTGGGATCGAGCCCCACATCGGGCTCTCTGCTCCACAGGGAGCCTGCTTCCTCCTCTCTCTCTGCCTGCCTCTCTGCCTGCTTATGATCTCTCTCTCTCACTGTCAGGTAAATAAAGTGGAGTCTTTGAAAAAAAAAAAAAAAAAAAAAAAAGGAGTAATTCTAGGCAAAGAGAATAGGATAAGTAAAGAGACAAGAGAAGCAATGAATTTTAACACTGTAACTAGTTTGATATGACAGATAAAAGGATTATTACTGGGCTTACCAGTGAATATCAACATGAAGAGTTAGAGAAATCCAAAAGAACTAGATTAGACTGTAAAGGGCCTCCTAGCCAATGGCTCTCAAGCACTGGAATCACCTGGGGAGCTTTAAAAAATGCAGCCACTTGATCCCACCCTCATGATTTCTAATTTAATTGGTCTTGGGTACAATCTGGGCATCAGGATTTCTTTTTTAAGATTTTATTTATTTGAGTGAGAGAAAGAGAGAGCACGAGTCGGGGAGAAGCAGAGAGAAAAGCAGATTCCCTACTGAGCAGGGACTCCAGCACCATGTGGGGGCTCAGTCTCAGGACCCTGAAACCATGACCTGAGCCAGTTACCTGGTTAACCAAATGAGCCACCCAGGCACCCCTTGGTGTCAGGACTGTTAAAAGCACTCTAGGTAATTCCAATACAGAGAGAGTTGGAGAACCACTCTTCTAGGCTATGAAAAGAAACATGGATTTCATCTAAGGATAATAAGAATATACAAAATCACTATTTTTGAAGTATGTATGTATCATATTTAGATTTATGTTTTCAAAGAAACTGCTCCGCAGGATTTGGGGGAAATGGCAAAGGTGACAGCATTATTTTTTAAAAATGTTTTAACATTATTAATGTTAACATTAATAATGTTTAAAATATTTTAAACACTGTGAATACCCCCACACACAGAAAGAAAAGGAGAAAAAGCAGTACATACAGTCAGTTAATTTATAACAAAGGAGTCAAGAACACACAATAAGGATGGGACAGTCTCTTCAATAGTGTTGGGGAAAGTGGACAGCTACACACAAAACAATGAAACTGGACCCTCTACCTTCATGAACAAAAACCAACTCAAAATGGATTAAAGACATATTTAAAACGTCAAACTTCTAGAAAAAAAATATAGTGCGTAAATTTCTTGACATCCATCAAGGCACTGATTTTTTGGATTTGACACCAAAAGGAAAGGCAACAAAAGTAAAAATAAATAGACGGGACTATATCAAATGAAATTGTTTCTGCAAAGCAAAGTATACCACCAACAAAATAAAAAGGCAACCTAGCAACCTAGATAGTGGAAAAAATTCTTGCAAATCATATATCTGATAAGGGGTTAATATTGAAAATAAATAAAGAATTCACAAATTCATGGCCAAAAAAAAATGGATTTAAAGATGGACAAAAGACCTCAATAGACATCTTCCCAAAGACATACAAACGACCAACAGAAGATGTGTTCAACATCACTACTTATGAGGGAAATGTGAATCAAAATCACAATGAGCTGGTACCTCGCACATGTTAGAATACCTATCATCAAAAAGACAAGAGATAAAAAAGTTCTGGATATGGAGAAAAGCTAATCCTTGCATATTACTGGTGAGAATGTGAAAACAACCACTATGGAAAATAGTATGGAGGTTCCTAAAAAATTAAAAATTGAACTACCATATGATCCAGCAATCCCACTTTTGGGACTATATCTGAAGGAATGAAATTAGGATCTGAAAGAGAAATCTGCACTCCAATGTTTACAGCACCACTATTCCAGTAGCTAAGATATGGAAACAACCTAAGTGTCCACCAGTGAATGAACAGATAAAGAAAATGGATATATATAATATATAGTATAATTCAGGATTATTCAGCCATGACTAAGAAGGAAATTCTTCTGTTTGTGATGGCACAGATGGACCTGGAAGACACTGTACTAAGTGAAATAAGTCAGACAGAGAAAGACAAATACTGCATGGTTTCACAGATACGTGGAATCTAAAAAAAAGTCAAACTCATAGAAACAGAGTGAGGAAGGGGTTATCAGGGATGGGGGTGGGCTGAAAAGGATGAAATTGGAAAAGGGTTATTAACTTTTAGCTAGAACATATATAAAGTCTGAGGATCTAACTTGTAACATGGTGACTATAGTTGTTGTTAACACTATATCACGTAAGTAAAATTTGCTAGGAGACCAAAACATAAATACTCTTTAAAAAATTAAATTAAATTAAAATTTTTTAAGATAATGTATTATTTGTTTTAGGGGGACAGGTCTGTGAATCATCAGTACTACACAATTCACAGCACTCGCCATAGCACATACCCTCCCAAATGTCCATTACCCAGCCACCCCATCCCTCCCACCCCTCCAATCCAGCAACCCTCAGTTTGTTTCCTGAGATTAACAGTCTCTTGTGGTTTATCTCCCTCTCTGGTTTCATTTTGTTTCATTTTTGCCTCATTTTTGCCTTCCCCTATGATCCTCTGCCTTGTTTCTCAAATTCCACATATCAGCGAGATCACATGATAATTATCATATGGTAATCATATAATGTCTTTCTCTGAGTTATTTTGCTTAGCATAATACCCTCTAGTTGCATCCACGTCATTGCAAATGGCAAGATTTCATTTTTGATGGCTGTATAATATTCCTGTGTGTGTGTGTGTGTGTGTGTGTGTGTGTGTGAGAGAGAGAGAGAGAGAGAGAGAGAGAGATCTTCTTTATTCATTCATCTGTCAATGGACATCAAGGCTCTTTCCATTATATGGCTATTGTGGACATTACTGTTATAAGCATTGGGATGCATGTGCTCCTTCAGATCACTACTTTTGTATCTTTGGGGTAAATACCCAGTAGTGCAATTGCTGGGTCACAGGGTAGCTCTATTTTCAACTTTTGAGGACCCTCCATACTATTTTCCAGAGTGGGTGCACCAGCTTGCATACCCACCAACAGCATAGAAGGGTTACTCTTTCTCCGCATCCTTGCCAACATCTGTTGTTTCCTGACCTGTTAATTTTAGCCATTCTGACTGGTGTGAGATGGTATCTCATTGTGGGTTTGATTTGTATTTCCCTGATGCCAAGTGATGGTGAGCACTTTTTCATGTGTCTGTTGGCCATTTGGGTGTCTGCTTTGGAGAAATGTACCTTCATGTCTTCTGCCCATTTCTTGATTGGATTATTTGTTCTTTGGGTGTTGAGTTTGAGAAGTTCTTTATAGATTTTGGATACTAGCCATTTATCTGATATGTCATTTGCAAATATTTTCTCCCATTCTGTCCATTGTCTTTTAGGTTTGTTGACTGTTTCCTTTGCTGTGCAAAAGCTTTTGATCTTGATGAAGTCCCAATAGTTCATTTTGCTTCCCTTACCTTTGGTCATGTCTTTGCTTCCCTTACCTTTGGTCATGTTTCTAAGAAGAATTTGCTGCAGTTGAGGTCGAAGGGGTTGCTACCTGTATTCTCCTCATGGATTTTGATAGAGTCCTGTCTCACATTGAGGTCTTTCATCCATTTTGAGTCTATTTTTGTGTGTGGTGTAAAGAAATGGTCCAGTTTCATTCTTCTGCATGTGGTTGTCCAATGTTCCCAATACCATTTGTTGAACAGACTGTCTTTTTTTCCACTGGACATTCTTTCCTGCTTTGTCGAAGATTAGTTGACCATAGAGTTGTGGGTCTATTCCAGGGCTTTTTTATTCTGTTCCATTGATCTATGTATCTGTTTTTGTGCCAGTACCATACTGTCTTGATGATTACAGCATTGTAATAGAGCTTGAAGTCCAGAATTGTGATAACACAGCTTTGCTATTCTTGTTCAACATTCCTCTAGTTATTTGGGGTCTTTTCTGGTTCCATATAAATTTTAGGATTATTTGATACATTTCTTTGAAAAAGGTTGATGTATTTTGATAGGGTTGCATTAAATGTGCAAACTGCTCTAGGTAGCATAGACACTATCACAATATTTATTCTTCCAATCCATGAGCATGAAATGTTTTTCCATTCCTTTGTGTCTTCCTCAATTTCTATCATATGTATTCTATAGTTTTCTGAGTACAGATTCTTTTCCTCTTTGGTTAGGTTTATTCTTACGTATCTTATGATTTTGGGTGCAACTGTAAATGGGATCAACTCCTTAATTTCTCTTTCTTCTGTCTTCTTGTTGGTGTATAGAAATGCAACTGATTTCTGTGTGTTGATTCTATATCCTGACACTTTATTGAATTCCTGTATGAGTTCTAGCAGTTTTGGGGTGGAGCCTTTTGGGTTTTTCACATATAGTATCATATCATCTGCGAAGAGTGATAGTTTGACTTCTTCTTTGCCGATTTGGATGCCTTTAATATCTTTTTGTTGTCTGATTGCTGAGGCTAGGACTTCTAGTACTATGTTGAATAGCAGTAGTGATAGTGGACATCACTGCCATGTTCCTGACCTTAGGGGAAGAGCTCTCAGTTTTTCCCCCATTGAGAATGATATTTTCTGTGGGTTTTGCATACATAGCTTTTATGATATTGAGGTATGTACCCTCTATCCCTACCTGTGAAGAGTTTCAATCAAGAAAGGGTGCTGTAGAGAGAGTCAAGTATCATATGGTCTCACTTATTTGTGGAGCATAACAAATAACATGGAGGACATGGGGAGATGGAGAGGAGAAGGGAGTTGAGGGAAATTCGAAGGGGAAGTGAACCATGAGAGACTATGGACTCTGAAAAACAACCAGAGGGTTATGAAGGGGCGGCGGGGGTGGGGGTGGGGGTGGGGTGGGAGGTTGAGGAACCAGGTGGTGGGTAATAGGGAGGGCACGTACTGCATGGAGCACTGGGTGTGATGCCAAAACAATGAACACTGTTATGCTGTAAATAAACAAATAAAAATAAATTAAAAAAAAAAAAGGGTGCTGTACTTTGTCAAATGCTTTTTCTTCATCTACTGAGAGTATCATATGGTTCTTGTGCTTTCTTTTATTAAAGTATTGTATCACATTGATGGATTTGCAGATGGTTAACCAACCTCACAGCCCAGGAATAAATCCCACTTGGTCATGGTGAATAATACTTTTAACATACTGTTGGATGCTACTGGCTAGTACTTGGGTGAGAATTTTTGCATCCATGTTCATCAGGGATATCGGTCTGTAATTCTCCCTTTTGATGGGGTCTTTGTCTGGTTTGGGGATCAAGGTAATGCTGGCCTCAAAACATGAGTCTGGAAGTTTTCTTTCCATTTCTATTTTTTGGAGCAATTTCAGAAGAATAGGTATTAATTCTTCTTTAACTGTTTGGGAGAATTCCCCTGGGAAGCCATCTGCCTCTGGGCTCTAGTTTATTGGGAGATTTTTGATTACTGTTTCGATTTCCTTGCTGGTTATGGGTCTGTTCAGATTCTCTATTTCTTCTTGGTTCAGTTTTGGGAGTTTATACATCTCTAGGAATGCATCCATTTCTTCCAGATTATCTAATTTGCTAGCATATAGTTGCTCATGATATGTTCTTATAATTGTTTGTATTTCTTTGGTGTTGGTTGTAATCTCTCCTCTTTCATTCATGATATTGTTAATTTGGGTCCTTTCTCTTTTCTTTTTGTTAAGTCTGGCTGGGGGTTTATCAATCTTATTCTTTCAATGAACCATCTCCTAGTTTTGCTGATCTGTTCTACTGTTCTTTTGGTTTCTATTTCATTGATTTCTGCTCTGATCTTTACTATTTATCTTCTCCTGCTGGGTTTAGGCTTTATATACTGTTCTTTCACTACCTCCTTTAGATGTAGGGTTAGGTTGTGTATTTGAGAACTTTTTTGTTTCTTGAGAAAGGCTTGTATTGCTCTGTACTTTCCTCTTAGGACCACCTTTGCTGCATCCCAAAGATTTTGAACTGTTGCGTTTTCATTTTCAATTCTTTTTTAGATTTCCTGGTTTGCCCATTCATTCTTTAGTAGGATGCCCTTAGCCTCCATGCATTTGAGTTCTTTCCAACTTTCCTCATGTGGTTGAGTTTGGTTTCAAAGCACTGTGATCTGAAAATATGCAGGGAATGATCCCAATCTTTTGGTACCTGTTGAGACCTGATTTGTGACTCAGGATATGATCTATTATAGAGAATGTTCCATGTGCACTAAGAGAAGAAGGTGTATTTTGTTGCTTTGGGATGAAATGTTCTGAATATGTCTGTGCAGTCAATCTGGTCCAGTGCATCATTTAAAGCCCTTATAAGGTTCCTTGTTGATCTTTTGCTTAGATGATCTGTCCATTTTAGTGTGGGAGGGTGTTAATGTTCCCTACTATTATTGTATTATTGTTGATGTGTTTTTTTGATTTTGTTATTTAGTGGCTTATATAATTTGCTGCTCCCATGTTAGGGACATAAATATTTACAATTGTTAGATCTTCTTGTTGGACAGACACTTTAAGTATGAGATAGTGTCCTTCCTCATCTCTTATTATAGTCTTTGGCTTAAAATCTAATTTGTCTGATATAAGGATTGCCACCCCAGCTTTCTTTTGATGTCCATTAGCGTCGCAAATGGTTTTCCACTCCCTCACTTTAAATTTGGAGGTGAGTCTCTTGCAAACAGCATATTGATGGGTCTTGTTTTTTTATCCAATCTGATACCCTGTGTCTTTTGATTGGGGCATTTACCCCATTTACATTCAGGGTAACTACTGAAAGATACGAATTTAGTGCCAACTGCACTGCCTATAAGGTGACTATTACTGTATAATGTATACAGTATATACTGTATATTGTATACTGTATATTCTGTGTATATATATATATTGTATATACTGTATATTATCTCTGGTCTATGTTACTTTTAGGCTCTCTGCTTAGAGGACCCCTTTCAGTATTTTTTATAGGGCTGCTTTGGTGATTGCAAATTCTTTTAGTTTTTGTTTGTCCTGGAAGCTTTTTAATCTCTCCTATTATCAATGACAGCTTAGCTGGATATAGTATTCTTTGCTGCGTATTTTTCTTGTTTCATGCTCTGAATATACCATGTGAGTCATTTCTGGCCTGCCAGATCTCTGTGGACAAGTCTGCTGCCAATCTAATGTTTCTACTGTTGTAAGGTACAGATGTCTGGTCCCAAGCTGGTTTCAAGATTTTCTCTTTGTCTCTGAGATTTGTAAGTTTTATTATCAGATGTCAGGGTGTTGGCCCATTTTTACTGATTTTGAGGGGAGTTCTCTATGCCTCTTGGATTTTGATGCCTGTTTCTTTCCCCAAATTAGTTAAGTTCTCTGCTATAATTTGTTCCAGTATACCTTCTGCTCCTCTCTTTCTCTTTCTTCTTCTTCTGGGATCCCAATTATTTTATTACTTCATCTTATGGTATCATTTATCTCTCAAATTCTCCCCTCATGATCCAGTAGTTGTTTATCTCTCTTTTTCTCAGCTTCTTTATTCTCCATCATTTGGTCTTCTGCCATTTATCCTAGCAGTAAGAGCATCCATTTTTAAAAATTGCACCTCATTAATAGCCTTTTTGATTTTGACTTGGTTATATTTTATTTCTTCAGAAAGGGATTCTCTCGTATCTTCTATGCCTTTTTCAAGCCCAGCTAGTTGTCTTTATAATTGTCATTCTGAACTCTAGTTCTGACATCTTACTAATGTCCATGTTGATTAGGTCCCTGGTAGTCAGTACTACTCTTGCTCTTTTTTTTTGAGGTAAATTTTTCCCTTTTGTCATTTTGTCTGGAGAAGAATAGATGAATGAGAGAACAAAATGCTAGAAGTGTAACAATGAACCCAGAAAAATAGACACTAGACAAATCAGAAGAAACCTGAAACGGGGAGAAGAAAGGAAATTATATATATATATATATATCTGAATGATTAGGCTGGTGAGCAGAAGAGAGCCACACACTTGATTTTGGGTATATTTTGTTCTGTTAGAAGAAACTGCCTTCCAAAATTTAAAGAAAGAAAAACATATATATATATATAGATATAGATATAGATATATACACACACACACACACACACATACACACACACAAATAAGAGTAAATATGATGAAGGGATGGAATATGAATATAAAAATGAAAATTTAAAAAGATTTTTAAAAAATGAATTGATAAGATATTGGTTGAAAATGGTAAGAAGAAAAATTTAAAAACAAGGAAATTGAAAAAGAAAAAAATAAAGAAAATTTAAGAGATTAACTCTGAAAGACTAAAGAATCATGAGAAAAATCCATGAATTCTATGTGCTGTATTCCTCTAGTGCTGGAGTTTTGCAGTTCTCATTGATCTGTAAACTCGGTCTTGACTGGATGTTCTTGCCGATCTTCCGGGGGAGGGGCCTATTGGAGTGATTCTCAAATGACTTTGCTGGAGGTGAAATTGCACTGACTTTGCCAGGGGCCAGGCTAAGTCATCTTTTTGGGTTTGCTCTCAGGAGCTTTTGTTCTCCGAAAGCATTCCATACAGCTTCGGAGGACCAGAATGAAAATGGTGGCCTCCCAGTCTCTTGCCCTGGAGGAGCCGCATAAATATTCTCACAGAAAAAGGGGGGGGGGGGTGATTATGGATGTGTTACACAACTAGTTGGGAGCAATCCTTTCACAATATATACATATATCAAACCACTGTGATGCATACTTTAAATATCTTAAAAATTTTATTTGTCAATTATGTCTCAATAAAGTTTAAAATAAAATAAAATCCAAGAAAAAAGAAAATAATGGAAGAAAAACTCACGGACAACATTTATGACAAAACTAGCTGACAAGGTATTCTTGAAAGTAACAAATACAAACAGGAAGGTAAAAACTACCTATAGTTATAAGGCTTGTATGATAATGTTATCTGTGTGGAAAGAGGAAACAAGGTGTGACCTAAAGAACTTGAGAACAGGAAAGTCCAAAAAGAGCCAACACACATGCACTGGAAAGCACAATGAGCCATTTGAGACCAGTAGCAGAAACTGGGAGAGTACCCCCTCTCAGTACTTGAGGAGGGCCCACAGTATAGACTGAACAGACTGGAGCAGTCTAGCTCCTTTAAGCCCTAGTTACTGACCTACCATGACTTCTTTCTAAGACAACTCCTACTGAGAAGAAATTGCTCGGAGTGGAATAAAAACAGAAGAAAACAGAACAAATAGAAATGAAAAAAGAGGAAAGTGCTGGCCAAAATGAGAAGGAAAACATAGCCAGGAAGTCTCAGAAAGTAGTGACCACATTTTTCAAGGTTATACCAAAAACAACAGAAAAGGAGTTCTGTAAAATTAGAACATCCATGAATCTCACCTTATTCTGAAAGGTCAGGAAAGATGATTTTCCATAAAGATAAACAATACAAAACTGTTGAACTCAAATTCTACATGAAGATAAAGAAAGGTGAAACTAAGTGACAGAATAACAATTTTTATAAGATATACAGAGAAAGGAGCAGAATAACCTCCCTGCAGACAGAATTGCACGCCAGAATGACATGCACATAAAGAAGATTAAAGCTATAATTCACTGTTTCAAAATACAAATACATTAAGAAACTGATATAGGAACTAGTAAGACTGGGGATTTTGATAACAGTATTAATGAAAGAATTATAAATTAAAAAATAGGGGCACCTAGGTGGCTCAGTCAAGCATCTGACTCTTGATTTCAGCTCAGGTCATGATTTCAGGATAGTGGTATCAAGTCTCATGTGGGGCTCCACACTTAACACAGAGTCCACTTATCTCTCTCCCTCTGCTCCCTCCCCCCCCACATTGGCTCTTTCTCTTTCTCTCTCTCCCACTCATATAAATAA
This sequence comes from Meles meles, assembly GCF_922984935.1. Taxonomy (NCBI): domain Eukaryota; kingdom Metazoa; phylum Chordata; class Mammalia; order Carnivora; family Mustelidae; genus Meles; species Meles meles. The sequence continues at coordinate 101,863,878 of NC_060068.1, forward strand.
ATAAATAAGTAAATAAAAGCTTTAAAAACTAAGTGAAAGAATAAATACTTTTTAAAATCAAAATTAAGCTAGATAATACAAAAATATAACAGATAACATTCTAGAAATAAAAAGGAAAAAAGGATACTTACAAAAATTTCAAAAAAAGGAAGAAATCAAAAGGATTCTAGAGAAAGTGATAAACACATACTGAATGCAGGCTAAAAAAAAAAAAATCAACAAACAGATATTAGGCATTCCTAAAGAAGAAAACTGAAGCAAGGAACAGTGCAAATGTTAAAAATTGTTAATCTAATAGAATCTATTATTTCAGCATGCATTTATATCTTTAAGGCAAAGAAAAAGCATGTGGCTTTTCAGGGAAATAATATTAAATTATCATCATATTTTTTGACAGCAATGCTTTATGCAAAAAGAAAATGGAACACCATATATATTCAGGGCAAGAAAACATAGGTCAAGGATTTTTATATCTAGCAAAATAACTTATATAGGTTTAAGAGGCAGAAACTGTTATCAACTGTAATAACTATGGGGATATTCTTCTTCTTTTGAAAGCTTTCTGGGAAATATATAATGCAACAAGATTTAGCTAACCAAAATGACTTGAGAGGTGTCAAGATAAGGACTTCTGGTTAACATTAAATACATATTTATTTGAAGGGGTAGTTTATTACTGTGTCAATTTAGCTAAGCTGGAATTGTGTTTTCCAGAATTCTTTTCTTTATATATTTCTAGATTAAATCTATGTATAAAAAAAATTTGCATTAAGATTTATAAAGCAGAAATGAAAGAGAAACCATTATTCTGTGAATGTCAGTACAGGATTCCAAGTTCTACTACCACTTGACCATATAGTTATCCTCTGCTAGCTCACCTTATTGGTCTCTAGCATCAGTCAGATCCTAAATGCTTCAGTTACTATCAAATACCCTTCTTCAACTTCTGTAATTCCTCAGCTAATCATGTGTGGAACTCTTTGGCAAAGGGTACCAGTCTCTTCTAAAGATCACACATTGTTGGCATTATAGGTAATGAGAAACAGATATGAGACCCAGATTCTCTTTATAGGGCTGCACTTTTCCCTTATTTTCCCCTGCTTCATGTACTGTGTTTCTTCACTACTGATCTACACCAGCATCAGACCTAACATTGGAATCAGAGGAACAGCATCCAACAGAATTTTTCACCAGCTTTCACAATTATATAAAATCTAATCCATAAGACCCATCCCTTACACCATACCACCTGGAGTTGTCTGCTTCAGTGATCAAACTCTAAGTTACACACTTATAGAACTAAAATTAAGTCTAAGAGGAACAGAGTATAATATGCACTGGTTATGTGCCATGATTTTTGATATGGAACAAAGGAGATCAAATATCCTAGAGAAGAATCAAGTAAAAAGCCTATAGCTTTTAATCTGAATTAGAAGTATCAATATGAATTAATGAGGTGTTTTATCTTTATATATGTATCTGTATTTTAGCTCTGTCCACCAAAGAGACATAGACACAGGCTACCCCAGTAGCAATGAGTATTCTTAGTACCCAGATTGTGATCTTTAAATGCCATTTCTCACAAAAATAAAGTAAACCTTCTTGGAGAGGATTAATTCCAGGTTCTGATGTAGGAAATATACAAGATGAACCTGAAACACCTCATCATACCTGACAGCAAGTAAATGGTCAATGACTATGAAAGTCATGTTAAAAAGACTCAGCAGGCAAACTGAAGATGCTCCCATTGAACAAATATAGAATAATTTGAGTGTCACAATGATAATAATTGCAATATATGTGAACCCATCAAATAAGTTTAAATCCAGGAGGTGATGGTAATTTTAAAAAATTAGTAACTCATCAAAAGGGAGGAGGACAGGGATCTAATGTGTTATTTTGACACCAAATATGTATAATGGGAGTACCAGAAAGAAAGAAGAAGGGACAGAAAAAATATTTGAGGAAATAATGGCTAAAATTTTTCCATATTTAATTAAAAACAATAGTCACACATCCAAGAACTCCAATAGACTTCAAGCAGGACAAATACGAGATTTAAATCAAGACATATTACTATAAAAGTGTTTAAAGGCAAAGACAAAATGTTGACTGCAGTGTGAGAAAAATGACTCATGTGTAAAGGAACTCAGTAAGGTTAACAACTGACTTCTCACTAGAACAATGGAGGTCAGAATGCAGTGGGAAGCCATAGTCTAAGGGCTGAAATTAAAAACTCAACAAAGAATCCTATACCCAGCAAAACTATTTTTTTAAATGAAGGCAAAATAAAGATATTAAACAAAACCTGAGAGAATTTGTTGCTAACAGATCTTCCACACCAGAAAAACTAAAGAAAGTGCTTCATGTTAAAAAGCAAATGATACCAGATGGTAATTGGAATCTGTATGATAAAACAAAGGGTGCTCCTAAAGGTAATCATCTAGTAATTACAAAAGATAATATGATTATATATTTCATTTCCTTTGTTCTCCTGACTGATTTAAAAAGCAACTGCATTAAAAATATGAATATAATTGTAATGTGGGGCCTTTAATACAAAAAATGTAATATATTTGACAATAACAGCATAGAGAAGACTGGTTAGAACAAAGCTGTGTTGGAAAAAGAAAATGAAACCAGATGGTAACTGAAATCCAAAGAAAGTAATGAAGTTAACCAGAAAAGGTAAATAAGAAGGCTAATATAACAAACTCTATAAATATACACTTGCTTTTTTTTCTTCTTTTAGCTTCATTAAAAGATATGATTATGCAAACTAAAAAGTGTAACAATGCATTGTTGGGTTTATAACATATTTAGACATAATAGTATATATTAGTTTAGCGTACAATAGTAACTACTCAAAAGAGGTGGCAGAAAATGGGAGTTATACAAAAGTAAAGTTAGTATATATCTTTGGAACTGAGAATAAATCTGAACTAGATTCTGATATGTTAAAATGTGTACTAAAAGGCCTCTAGTGGGGCACCTGGGTGGCTCAGTGGATTAAGCCTCTGCCTTCGACTCATGTCATGATCTCAGGGTCCTGGGATCAAGCCCTGCATTGGGCTCTCTGCTTGGCGCAGAGCCTGCTTCCCTCCTCTCTCTGTCTCTCTGCCTGCTTGTTATCTCTCTCTCTGTCAAATAAATAAATAAAACCTTAAAAAAAATGAAAGGCTTAAAGCAACCACTATGAAGATAAATTTAAAAATTATAAAAGGAATGGGGCGCCTGGGTGGCTCAGTGGTTTAAGCCGCTGCCTTCAGCTCAGGTCATGATCTCAGGGTCCTGGGATCGAGTCCCGCATCGGGCTCTCTGCTCGGCAGGGAGCCTGCTTCCCTCTCACTCTCTCTGCCTGCCTCTCTGCCTACTTGTGATCTCTCTCTGTCAAATAAATAAATAAAATCTTTAAAAAAAAAAAATTATAAAAGGAATTAGAATGTTACACTAAAAATTTTACTTGATATAAAGAAGGCAGTAACAGAGAAAAATATTTTTTAAAAATACCTGGGACATATAGAAAACAAAAAGCAAAATGGTAGATATAAATCCAACCCATACCAAAAACATTAAAGGTGAATGGTTTAAACAGCACTGTCAAAGGCAAGGATTCTGAAACTGGAGATTAAAAAAAGATCTGAGTATATGCTCTGTTCAAGAGACATATTGTAATGCAAAGATACAAATAGTAAAAAAGTATAGATAAAGGTATACCAAGTAAACAACAGCCATAAAAGAGCTGAGACAGCTACTCTGTCATGAGAAAACGTATTTTACAAGAATATGAAAATAGTATTATCCTCATCTATAATATGAACATTCTAAAAAAATCCTTCTCAAATAATGAGAGTAGACTTTAAAACAGATAAAAATTATTAGAGATGAAGAAGGATATTTCATAATGATAAAAGGACCTAAGGACCTTGGGAAATGTAGCAATTATAAGCATATATACAATGAAGAGCATAGTCCACAAAGACCTGAAGAGAATTAAATTGAACAATAACAGTTGGAGACTTCAAAACCCACTTTCAATAATGATTAAAACAACTAGAAAATAGAAGACTTAAGCAACACTATACATAAATTAAATATTTAAAAATCTATAGAACATTCTACCAACAGCAGCAGAATGTATTCCATGATTACATTTTCTGAAATGCTTATAATAGGCAAATCTATAGAGACAGAAAGATTAGCGGTTACTTACATGTTGAGGGTGAGCTAGATTTGGATTTGAACTAATTCCTAATGGGTAAGGATTTCTTTTGAGGGGAGACAAAACGTTCTAAGATTAGAATGTGATGATGATTCCACAACTGTGTGAATATATTTTTAAACTTTGTATCATATGATGACTTGTATGATATGTGAGTTATATCTCAGTAAAGGGTTAAAAATCTAATATAATAACTATAAATGAAATAATAGAATTATCAGGTTATCATTTTACAAATCAGAATTAATGAATAGAACGTAGGCATTAACTGTCAATGGCTACTATTCACAAAATGGGAGACAATCAGATATGTGTCTCCATCATCTAGACAAGGAATTTTTCTCTGAGTTAGAGCCAGTCTCTGGTTCCAGCTGCTATTTTGCAGAGGATAGAAAAGTCCATTGAATTACAAGTTTTGCATTCAGCCACATCCAAAACTCAGAGAAATTCCACAGTTTATTTATTTTTTTAAAGATTTTATTTATTTATTTGACAGAGAGAGATCACAAGTAGATAGAGAGGCAGGCAGAGAGAGAGAGAGAGGGAAGCAGGCTCCCTGCTGAGCAGAGAGCCTGATGCGGGACTCAATCCCAGGACCCTGAGATCATGACCTGAGCCAAAGGCAGCGGCTTAACCCACTGAGCCACCCAGGCGCCCCAGTTTTTTGTTTTTTTTTTTTAAGATGTTATTTGTCAGAGAGAGAGAAAGAGAGCACAAGCAGGAGGAGCAGCGGGCAGAGGGAGAAGCAGGCTCCCCACTGAACACGGAGCTGGATATGGGACTCAATTCCAGGGACCATGACCTGAGCTAAGGCAGATGCTTAACTGATTTAGCCACCTAGGCATCCCAGAAATTCCATAGTTTAAACGGTCTGAATTTTCAATGGATTATTTGTAAGTAAAGGAAGTGATGGAGCAATAACTATATAAACATCAAGGAAATAATTAGTATAAAAGTTAGGGTGGCAGTTACTTAGAAGGGCACCAAGGAGTTGTGTTTGGATTGAAGTACATGGAACATGCTTCTACACTAACAGTGTTCTATTTCTTGACCTGGTTGTGGCTACAAAAAAATGTTTGTCTTGGAATACTTCATTGCCCCACATTCTGTTTTGCATAATTTTCTATATCGATGGATTTTTTAAAAATAATTTTATTAAATACATAATTACTCTGGTTGGATGGTGGAGAATAGATTTTGGATTTCAGCAAAACAAAATTAGAATTAAAAAGAACAGATAGGAAGCTAGTGAAGAGACATGGGAAGTTAGGGTATTTATGTAGCTATTTAGAGACAAACTACTGCGATACGGCGACCAAATGAAGTGTGTGAGAAAGAGGTAGAAGAAAACAACTTATGGATTTATGGCTCCAATGAGCATGAGATAAAAAGCAGAAAATTCTGCTCCACTCCTATAGCCTTTGATCATTGATTTTACCTGCTCAATGGACATTCCAATTTGGCCTGATAACAGAAACTGATTTTTCTTGGTGATCTTCACTCTCAGGCCACAGGTTTCAAATGACTGTCTCCACTTGTGCTCTAAGGAGACCCTGGGGACAGAGGACTGGCTGATCAAAGCATAATACGCCACACCACAGTGATGGGTACAGTACGGGCACATTACCAAGCTAGATTTGTTGGAACTGAGAGAATGAGACCAACTCTTATTCTCCTAGAGTAGGAGGTATAAAGCTATAGATATTATTACTGCGGTAAACACAAAATGATAGCGTGCCAAGGAGTGAAGCCAACACAGCAGAAAAAAGAGAGACAGACACACAGAATCCACATGTATGCTCATACTGTTAATGACATTGATTTGGATCCAGTCAGATCTGAAGATAGGCTATTTCCCTACTTTTTAGTTATGTGTGAGCCGTAATATTCCAATTACTACTTTTTCTTTAAAGAGCATACTGAGTTGGATTTCTATCAATTGAAAATGAAAATATATTAACTAATACATTAACTAAAATATATATTAACATTAAACTGTTTCCAGAGTACTCAACCATGTACCTGCTCCAGCCCAGCACTGGCCAACAGAAACAGAATGTGAGCCACATGTGTAATTTAATGTTTTCTAGCCTCCACATAAAAAAAAATAAAAAGAAATATGTAGGATTAACTTTAAATTTTTTTAAAAAGTTTTGTTTATTTGACAGACAAATCACAAGTAGGCAGAGAGGCAGGCAGAGAGAGAAAGGAGGAAGCAGGTTCCCCACTAAGCAGAGAGCCCAACACGGGGCTCGATCCCAGGACCCTGAGATCATAACCTGAGCGGAAGGCAGAGGCTTTAACCCACTGAGCCACCCAGGTGCCCCTATAGGATTAACTTTAAAAATATGTTTTATTTAACCTAACATACATATGTATATATATAATTTCAACATGTAATTAATATTTTAAAAATTATTATTAGAATACATTCTTTCTTACTGAGTACTCTGCAATCTACTGTGTATTTTACTGTTACAGCACATCTCAATTCAGACTAGGCTCATTTCAAGTAATCAATAGCCCTATGTGGTTGCTAACTATCTTACTGGGCAATAAACTCTAGGTCATTCTCTACCTTTTCCTGCCGAAGTCTTTCTGCTTTATCCTGAATTTCATGCATCGTATTTTGGAATTGTCAGATAACTTCAATGTCAAGTGGTCCAAATTCTCATATTACAGATGAAGAAAGTAGTAACAGCCCAGACTGATGAGAAAAAAATTAGTTCCAAGTTGAAATTCATAAAAACAGTAAGAAAAAACAACTATCAGCACCAAATGCACACTATGTTTATTGACACTGGTGGGGTAGGTTTGTTAGTTTTTGTGCTTGTGTTTGGCTATTCAGTATTATCTCCTTCCTAACTGGAAAAAATAATGATATTAAAAGAAAATGTGTGGTGAGCTTACTATATGTCAGATACTGTTCTAAGAAAATTATACATATCAACTCATTCAATTTTCAGAATAATCTTAATGAGGAAAATATCTTAACCAACTTCATTTCACCTATGAAGCACAAATGGATTAAGCAGTGGAGCTAGAATGTAAATCCAGGACATCTGGATCCCAGATTCACACTATTCATCACTGTAGCATTTCTTCCTTTATGGTCTTGTTTGAGGTAGCAGTATGTTTGCAACTATAGAACCCAATTGAAACAGTTACTCTTTCTCTTTGTTGCTGGTAGCCTGAGTATGGGTACTGAGCTTGGGTTTAGCCAACTGATTACTCTCACTCAGGAATGCAAACCTTGGCGAAATGGCACAAATACAAAGGATATGTGAGAATTTATTCACAGTAGAAGCCAATGGCAGCAACTGGGGTATGCTAGCCAGACTGTGCCTATGGCCTAGCCTCCCAAGAACCTGAAATTTTGCTTGTTTCCTAGACTAAATCTATACCCTTCTATTTATCTGAGAAGTCACGGTGATACCCTTACAATAAAGCTTTTTTTTTTTTTTTTTAAAGATTTTATTTATTTATTTGACAAGGAGAGAGAGATCACAAGTAGACAGAGAGGCAGGCAGAGAGAAATGGGGAGGCAGGATCCTGGCCGAGCAGAGAGCCCAATGCGGGGCTTGATCCCAGGACCCTGAGATTATGACCTGAGCCGAAGGCAGAGGCTTAACCCACTGAGCCACCCAGGCGCCCCTACAATAAAGCGTTTTTGCTTAAAACATCCAAAGTCTATCTGTATTATCTACAATCAAGAATGTTGATTGATACCAATAGGAATCATTTATAAACTATTTATAAACTATTATAAACATTTTATGCAGGAGGAAACTAACTGTTACAAAGTTAAATACTCTGCCAAGTATTGCCTAGGAAGTAGTTGGCAGAGTGGAATTTGGACCCAGACTTCTAGTGTCTTTATCTGTTAAAATGGGACCAGATTATAGGTTTCCTGATTCCAAGATCAGCTTTTTCCCATGATGCTAACTCCCTAAACTACAAACAACAGACTTTTTAAAATGAGGACAAAGGAAAAAAATAAAGTATTTTGGGGGTTCTTAAATATGGTTCCTAAAAACCAAATCCTAAGGGGAAAATGTTCAACACTCTGTGGGAAGAGTACAAGAGATATTCAGGGAACCAGATAATCATAATAGGCGTTTGGCAGTCGACTCTACCTGCCACTATACCAGGGCTGCCTGTCCCAAAGTATAAACACTCATTAAAGTCCCACAGGACTTCAGCTTTAGTCCAAAAGAAAGGAAGATTAGAGTCAAGCTTGGACAGCTTCCACTTCAGAGTCACAACTGAACAACTCACCCAGTTAAAACCAAAATGGTTTCCATGGGGAGCCAAACGGAGCAGCTCTACAAATACTCATCTACAAACATAGTTGCTGCTTGCCCTTCGCATGTGTGAATGGCTGAAAGCAATGTCTCAAGCAGTGGAGTCAAAACTACACACACACACACACACACACACACACACACAGCACTCATGAGCATACAATTATACAAAAACAATAACCATCACACAACAAAATCACCTCTATTGATTCTAGCAAATGTGTGGGGAGAAGGGAACTCTTTGCTACTATTAACAGATATGTAAATCAACACAACAGTTTTGAAAGGCAATCATCAATATTCATCAAACTACATCCATAGATCCTTTTTTTTTAATTTTATTCATTTATTTGACAGATAGAGATCACAAGTAGGTAGAGAGGCAGGCAGAGAGAGAGAGGAGGAAGCAGACTCCCTGCTGAGCAGAGAGCCCAATGCGGGACTCGATCCCAGGACCCTGAGATCATGACCCGTGCCGAAGGCAGAGGCTTTAACCCACTGAGCCACCCAGGCGCCCCCATAGATCCTTTTCTTAGCAGTCGCCTTTCTGGAAATGTGGAAGAGTATATGTACAAGGATACTTTTTGTAGAATTTTGTTTTTAATGGTAATAATGTAAACATCCATCAAAAGGGGACAGATACTTACAGTACTTTCAAATGTTGGAACATAAAGTGACTTTAAAAGAACGGGATAGGGGCAGCTCTTTCTGTACGTTAGTTCACTGAAACCTCACAACAAACCTATGATGGTGATACTTTTTTTAATCTTTGCTTTATGATAAGGAAATGAAGCAAGTCAGAGAGAGGTAAAATACATTAACCAAGGTCATAGCTGCTCAATAGAATGGAGAAGGTGAGGGGGCCAACTCTCAGCTTTTCCTTGATACCATTCCACAGGGTTTTATTTTTCTTCAGTGAATGAGCATTTTTTTAATGAAGCTGGGGAAAAAAGTAAGAAAGAAAAACAATACCATGAAAATTTTTCAAAGAAACCAAAAACCTAGGGACCAACAGATCTTACAGTCACTTCTGGCCACCTCCCCACTGACCCCATAACATTTCTCAGCTTCTTTACTCACATGCATCCCTGTTCTACTTTGAAGTGACAGAAAGAACTCCGTTCTTATTTCCTCAGAGGTGATCCCACCAGCTAATAGCCTTCATCATAGGAAAGATGCATTGATATTCAGACTAAAGATCCTTTGCTCAGTTGAATCCCACAATGTGCATTACATTAAAAACGCAGAATAGAGTGTTTTATGTGACCTACTGAATAATAACTACCACTGTGATCCAACTGTGTTATGACACATAATTTAGGTACTGATCAGGCCAATATTCTAATCACTTCAACTGGAAAGAAGGAGTCAGCTTTGGGATTAACTCCTTGTACCATATCCAAAAAGGGTATAACACACAGCATTAAATCAAAACTGATTGAAAAACAGGGGTGTAAGTAAATGAGATGAAGCATGGGGCCAATGGGACTTAATCTTCCCTTTCTGGCCTTTTAAGAAGATTACTATCCTTCACATCAGCAACAGTATTCCATGAACTACATATCCCTCTGTCACTTAACATCCACATGGGAATGTTTTTATGTTGTCTGCAAAATACAACCAATTTAGATATCTGTTCTTGCATTAACCATAAATACATGACTACTTTAACATCAAGTAAAGGGAAATCACTTCAAGGGAAGTCACTTCTCAGCTGGGGAGTGGATTTCAAGTTTTGAAAGAAAACTTGAAATCCACTTCTGAAAGATCAGCCAGAAGGGTAAAGATGCCCAGATGGTCAGCTCACTCTTTAAGGTTAATTACATCAGAAGAGTAAACATTCCTTTAACATTTCTTATTTCCCAGAGATAAGCAGACTGCCACAGGTGAGTAATCTCCGAACTCAACAAACTGACTCAGTGGAGAGTTTTGTTTCATTGAAGAAAGCAATTAGCTTTTAGTGTGCTGGAAAGTGGGAAGCAATTTCACAGATTAGTAGAGCTGCGGGCTCTGTCTGCTGGTGATGTCGGTGTATGGCTAGACCCACTTCCCACATTCTTTCTGGGCCAGCATAATCAGCAGATGATAACACGACACACAGGGCAGCTGCTTCCACTGACAGGCTCTTAATTGACAGAATGCATTATCTGGAAAACCTGACAACAGCAGCTACATTGAAAGGCAATAACGTAAACCACTGCATTGTTTTTCATAAGCAATAGGGAGGGTGTGACACAGTATTCACAGCAGGAAAGACAAAGTTTTAAGGACTTCAACCATCATCATTATTGTAGACATGTTACCTCTATCAGGCTTGTGAGAAGGAATGAGGACACATAATAACAGAAACTGGAGAAGCTTATCCTTCCCAATTGGGAAGAAACGCTGGGTGCCACTTCATATGCTGTTTGTTATTCATTTTTAAATAAGAAGAAATAACCATAGCGGTAGAAAACAAATGGTCTAGAACCCTCATTTGGCTTCCATACATGTTTTAATTAGGTGACAGCTTAAAACAAAATTCAAAAAGCCTACAAGCCAATTTTTAAAAATTAGGAGATATTACCTAAAAATTCAGAGTCCCAACTTTTCTTGAAACTCAGGAAATCTGGTCCCTCTGGATCATTATGTGCTCATGCAGCAGCTGGCTAGAGAGGAGTGATGCCTGCTCCCCAGTTCACCACAGTCTGCGCTACTCCCCACTGCTTTTCAATACCAGAGATGAATGCTGGTTGTATTTTAACACTACACTTGACCATCACTGCACTATTATTTCCTAATAGCAGAGAAATATTTCTCTGTACCCAGTATTTCTCTGTACAAAGTGGGAAAACAGAAGAGTAGCCAAGAGAGCCAAGTAATTTCTTTTTTTCACTCCTGACCTGCTATGCTCATATTTATGACTAGTCTGGCCTCTATAGGTGCTTGAGTTTGTGACACCTGCTATAGTTGGTAAGAAAACATGAGAACAGGCTTTCAAAGTCATACAGACTTGGAAACAACCCCTGGTTCTGCCACTTAATATTGTTTGGCCTTGAATAAATCATTTGATCTCTTTATAAATCTGTTTTTTCATGAGTAAAATGGAAACAATTATGGCAAGAATATATACCCTTTATGTCAACTATAAGATTAACTATATGTATGTATGCGTGTATGTGTGTGTGTGTATACACACACATAGGTGACAACATAAGAAATGACAGAGAAAGAAAACTGAGGTAATTTGGGGGGAATTGGGCTTGACTTACAAGATACAATAAAATTAGATTAGCAGAGGAGAGCAATTTATTTGGATGAACTACAGTGGCTTGGTAATCTAGTTTTTCTCCCAAATATCCAGGGGCTTTATAAGTATTTATATAATCAAGATTTGTTTTGGAACTTGCCACTATGGTATAAACGTGATCTGATATAAAGCATTCTCGTTGGCCCACGTGGACCACTGACCAATTACAGTCACTGATGCATTGAATTTTTTTCCAAAGGAATCATTTCAGCAAGTCCTGATAACATGTGTGCTGGAAAAGGATCATTAAAATGTTAGGTAAAAATCACTTCTATTTCTAGTGGCTACTAGCTACGTGACTGAGCAGTTCACTTCTCTGAATCTGTGTTTTCATCTGTAAAATGGGTGTAATAATTGCTTCTTTTTTTTTTTTTTAAAGATTTTATTTATTTATTTGACAGAGAGAGACCACAAGCAGGCAGAGAGAGAGAGAGAGAGAGAGGGAAGCAGGCTCCCCGCCGAGCAGAGAGCCCGACGCGGGACTCGATCCCAGGACCCCGAGACCACGACCCGAGCCGAAGGCAGCGGCCCAGCCCACTGAGCCACCCAGGTGCCCCTGTAATAATTGCTTCTTAAGGGGTGTGGTGAGGCTCAGTCAGCAAATGTCTGTAAAGCACTTAAAGTTCTTTGCACATAAAAGGAGTGGGACACATTTACCTTTATTCTAATGATTCATTTGAAAAGAATCCGACTCAGATTTGAAAAGAAAAAAAAATAAGACTGGTTTTATTTTTAAATGAAAACGAGTAATTTCAAACATTGATGAAATTGCATTACAATGATCTAAATGTGCATATTTTTAAAAAGCATGTATTTGCAGGGTGAATTAGAATAATAGAAAAAGAAGGAAGTTGCCACATCATCTATTTCATTTTTGTTGAATTATGGAACAACTTTCACAGGATTAGAAAATGAGCAGCTTAGAATGATCAACATATTGAAAAAACATCATATAGGAGATTTAGCTGTGATTCCTAAGACATATGGTTTGGTGTTAACATTTCCCATTCCTTCATGTATTGTGGTGTACAGTGCTCTGCAAAACATTTCTAGGCCCAGGCAATTTTCCCATGATTCATTCAAGCAGGAATAATTCAAGTGAATGAGCATGTATTAAGTATCTGTTGTATACAAGGTACTGCATCAGAATAAAAACAAGAAATGAGCTTTTTTCCTCACGCTACCAAACCCTCTAGTACAATGTTTCTCAAAGTATAATCCTGGGACCCTCTGCAGCAGAATCACCAGAAGAATGTTTTACAAATGTGTATGTTTTGCCTCTTTTCACAGACTCAGGAATTCAAAATTCTGCGAGCTAGACCTGGCAACCTGCTTTTTAATACACCCGGTGATGTGCACGATCCCTGAGGCCAAAGAATCAGTTATCTATGGATACCAATTGGAGCGAAAGAGCTAAACTCCATTCCATTAGCAAATGGTGCACTGGTATTATTTAACTACACACTAGAACTTTAAAAGGATTAGAACTGATGCCAACCTTAAGTCATTCATCCAACCACCTCCTTTAAACCAAGCCAAATCTCTTCACCCTTCTAAAATGACTGACTACTTACCTGCTATCATACTTCCGTGACTGGACCAGTCACTTAAAAAAGAAAAAAAAAATGCCTGATTTTCTTTCTACTAAACAGACTAAACATGATGTCTTTATATGTAGGTGGGCTGCTACTTAGTGTTGACACAGGCAACTTCATTTAAATACACAATGAGTTTTTTTTCTAATTTCACAATACATAATGAGAAATGTTTTGACATGATGATAAACTAATAATGCATTTAATATCAACAATCCTGGAAAGGTTCCTCGGGGCTACATGTTTGGTCTTCAGAAGGACTAAGAAACCCCTCAAATTTCATATAGAACATGGGTATTTATGTTCTTTGGTAGGACATCCGTGGCTATTAGACTCTCAAGGAGGTCTATGCATCAAAAAGCAGGTGCAAACCACAACAAAATGAAAACTGGGAAAGCAATATGCAGAAAAGTCATTCCAGAGATGTTGCCAGTATAGATGGAGAGACCCTCTGGAGGTATGAGAGTCTGGACCAGTTTCTTTATATTCTTCCAAGAAGGAAAAAATGGCTCATCTATCACATGGAAAAATCCGGGCAAACCAATTTCCACCAAAGCATTGCTGATAGCTGATGGCTTAACATGTTACCTGTTTCATGGCTTGAAGTCCCTTTCACTGAATGCAGACACAACTCTTCTTACTGCTAGTTAATCAGAATTATCCCATATGATGAAACAATTTGCCATCCCTGATTTAATTCAATCTCTCTCACTTTAGGGATGAGAAGTTTTAGGTTCAGAGAAGTAATACAACTTGCCTGAGGCCAAATCGTAAGCTGGTGTCAGAGCCAGGTCTAGAACTAAACTACATCTGCCACAGACAAACTAACAAACACTGAGAATGCATTCCCTCACCTCTTCTGAACCCAGCCTTACCCCTTCCCTTATCGTTCTATACAGTGTTCTCTGCCATCTCTGTTTTCCAGCAATTCCCATTTCAAATTTTTCATCTCTTTGTTTTAAGGAAACAGTGGGTTATATCTATGGAATATAACATAAAATTAATTAGTAACTGGAAGAGAAGCATGTTTGCAAAATTGGAAGAAAAAAATGAGACCTCTGGTTTCACTGTTTTGCTTTATTAAAACACACACACACACACACACACAGAGGCTTGCACAAGGACCACATTCCCTGGGATACTGACTAGCTGAACTTGTATATTTCATACTGTATTTCCCAGTTTCCCCCACTGCTATCATTTTAGTCATCTTACAACCTCGTGCATTTGTTGTCCTATAAAAGCCAGGCCTATGGAGTCTCTCCTAAACCCATTTCCTTCTTTTCTCTTTTCCATTTCTCCTTCTTTCTCTTTCTTCTCTCTCTCACTTTTTCTTTGATATCTAGATATTAAAGTTATTTGTGAACATATCTTAGATGCCTATAAAGGATATATGTTCCCCAATGGCAGTATATATCCTGATTTGCCTTATGCACCTTTGTATTATTTACTTTAGTTTTCTTCAATTATTGCCTAGAGGAAGTCTGTCTACATGCCATCCCTGCCATCCCTACTCCAACCTTTTCCTTCTTTCCTTGGAGAATACCTTTTCAACTCATAAATATGGCTATCTTGCCAACCACCAATCACTATACCCTGCCACCAGCCAAAGACAGGTGTGTGTCTCAGATCTGGCCAAGCACAGCCTGCCATCACCACTATGACACATGACTGGTTAAAGGGAGGTATATATATATATGTGACCCAAACTGGACCAGAGTCCTTCACAAGATTGTTAAGTTTGGCTGTCAAATCTTGGCTCTACATCTTCGGTCACTCAAATAAAACAGTGTTAGTTCACTGCCTGCGGATTCCTTTGTTCAAGGAGAAACATCCTATAGCTAAAGAAAATGATACAAATTGCAGAGGGACAAAGCAGCCATAGGGAATCCAGCTTTCTTCTCTTCTCTACATTCTGTAAGTTACACCAGTTTCTTTACAATAAATTTTATCTTTGGCTTAAGTAGGCTCAAGTTGGATTTTTGACTTTCAACCAAAAGTTCCTGACAAATACATTCATTACACTCATAATCCCTTGCCCTAAGTAAATGCTTAATGAAGATTTACTGGGGGGGGGGGGGGTATTCCAGGTCAGTCTATTCTATTGGTCTTATCTCTGCTTTCTCAGACTGTACCTTTTTTCCTGCCCAATACCTGTCTACTCTTCTGTTTTCTCCTTTGGAGAAGCTCTTTAAGTGCCACCTGCTATAGACATTCTCATGCAAGATGTCAGAGCAGGCAGTATGCAGCAGAATACCCAATCCTGAAAAGACATTTCAGGAAAAAAGAAATATTATTCCTGTCCACTGATGTCAGAAAACAAAAGCTGAGAAAAGGGCAGGTGAAGACACTGGGTTCAGCTTAAGAACATCCAAAACAAGTATTTAGGAAATAGCATCTGCTCCGCTCACTGGCCCCATCTCTTTTTCCAGAACTTAACTGTTGCTCATTCAGCATTCCACTGTGTGCATGTCACTGGTGCATTCTTCCCAACTCCAAAAAAAGTGCCTTGGAGATTATCTCACTTTGGAAAATAATCACCTTTTGGCTTCCATTGTCTGGACTTGCTATTTCCCATGCTATATCCCAACAATGGACTCTAATGATTGAAAACAATATTGCTCATTATTCATAGTGTACATAAAGAAGAATGGCTTGCTTTGAAATTTTGAGATAAGGTAGTCCTTGCAAAATACCTATTTGATTTAAGTCATTCACTCAGGCAAACATGGTTCCTGGAACACCCCGCTGAATGACACAAGAATTAAAGTCTTGTGATGGATGAGGGAGCAAGATCTAATTGGTGCTTTAATAAATGTATTCTGACTTGGTAATCCACCTAGATTTATCAACAGAAAATGTCCCTGTCTAAATAAAATTACCGAGTTATGGTGTAAAAACAACGACAAATGCCTTGTAATTGGCTGTTACACAAGTGCTGGCATTGAGAAGACATACTGGTATGCAGAATTGTTTTCGAGATGCTGAGCAACAGAAAAGTAGGAGCAACAGGTGGCTGACCACCATTTTCTCTGTTTCACATGGTTTTGAGTCAGAAGGGGTAGCAATGCATGAGGTAATTGTACTTGCAGTACAGAGCACTGGAAGCTATTGTCACCTAACTTGGTGTCCTTCCACAAGGTCTAAGAAAGAAAAAAGGACCTACTAAATGTATAAATGGAGTAAGCACATCCTCAATGCTGCTATATATCAAAGAGTTGGGAACATCCCATTTGGGGGTATATATTCATTTTTGTAACCTACTTTTCTGACTTAGCATTACACTCTGAGTATCTTCCGTGTGATTATTCTTTTTAAACATGTCTTCATTTTTTTAAAAGATTTTATTTATTTATTTGACAGACAGAGATCACAATTAGGCAGAGAGGCAGGCAGAGAGAGAGAGAGAGAGAGGAGGAGGAGGAAGCAGGCTCCCTGCTAAGCAGAGAGCCTGATGCGGGGCTCGATCCCAGGACCCTGGGATCATGACCTGAGTCGAAGGCAGAGGCTTTAACCCACTGAGCCACCCAGGCGCCCCCATGTCTTCATTTTAAATGGTAACATACTCTTCTACAGAATACCCATAATCTCATTAATAAATTCCCTATTGTTGGGTATTAGCTTGATTTCTCTTCTCCCCTCATTATATAAGTTCCTTTATCATTTATTCAGTAGACAAAGATGATGGGTGAATTTTACTTGTAATGTTGAATAGTGCCACTCACTTCCCCAACCAGACATCCAAATCAAACACATAGGACTGTACTATTTAGAGACAGAACTGAAATGGACCTAAGCCAAGCAATAAGAATAAATAGCACTTGCTGAAATTTTTCAGTACAGCCTGTTGTATTTTTCACGGAAATAGGGAGAACATAAATACTTCCATTTGTGGATCTGTTTGAAATTTTTAAAATGTGGATGTTCTAACTTTCAAGCTGCCTGTGTAAGTGGGAAGATTAGTACATGGCATACCACTCAGATTCCCAAATCAACACACAATCAAACAGAAACAGTTAGATGGAAATCAACAGCTCAGAGAGCCTGGTTCTGGCTTCTCTTACACAAACACTAGACCACAGCTCCGATGATTATCTGCTCAGCAAAGTTAATGGCACTTTCAGGTTTTACATAGCCAGACAACTTGTTTCTAGTCTCATATGCCCTGCTTTGTCACTCAGAAAGCAGAGATTTTAATGACTTTAAGAGTCAGACAATGTGATGAGTAGACAACGGACACTGACTAAAATTCTACCAAGGGACCCATTCCAGGTTTTAGATTGAAGCTTCACCACATATATAGACAAATGTCTTCCTACCCAGGGTTTTTATGGCTCCACCATCTTGGGGCACACATGCCTTTAAGATTAAAGGAGATAAGATTATCCAAACCTTATTCAAGTTTTGTCCACTTATTTTAGGAGGCTCCAGGCATCCTCCAACAGAGTCTCTCTCAGTTACTTCTTTGGGATCCCCAGGGTTGACTCGGGGGTCCAGAATGAATCTATTAATAATTTTCATCTTTATCACTTGTACAACCAATATCCATGCTAGGTATGGTAGCTCTGGATGGCCCCAAAGTGGGAGTTTGTGAGAGCAGCTCTAATGTCTGTGCAAGGACAGAGACAGGAGAGCAGCTCTAATGTCTGTGCAAGGACAGAGACAGGAGGCTGTCTCTCCATTTCTCTGCCACACTCTCCCACTTAAGTCTTTGAAAACAAATCCCTTCGGCTCTGGCTCACACTCTTACTCCACTGACATTCAAACCTAGTCTAAGTAGTCAGGGGGACTACTTATGATATGTCATTCTACCTTGTTCTAAATCCTAGTCACATACAATACTTCTTCCTACTCTTTTACACACAGCAACCGCCCTTATAAGTCAACTCATGCAAGCAGATGCCTCACTGATTCTCAGACCAACAGATTCATACACACCTTAACTATAAAAAGTTTGGGCTCAGAAGGACACCCTCTTAATACACATCATCTCCTTGCAGGGAGAAGTGGAGCTTAAGAGAATCATTTGATTTCACTTTAAGATGAAATGCTTTATCTGATTTTGAAAATCTAAGTCAGGAAACACCCACATTAAATCATTTGGACTTAGGGATTAAAAAAAAAAATTCCTCCCGTATATTTTGAATGAGATTTTTCCAACTAAAAACAAGTAACCAAGACATGCCCATACTTGCTCTTGTGGCCTGCCAAATGACAGCTGGGGAATGGTCTGAGAAACTGGAATACAAAGCAGAGCTTAAAACCACTAAGGTAGAGAAGGGGCAGAGAGAAGCTTGAGATGCTGAAAGAAAGAGATCTCATCACCTCTGCCCAAATCCCTTCCATCGGTTTTTAGATGACTTACATCAAGCATGAATTTCACATTCACATAGGTAAATCCAAACCACTGTCATTAGTGAAGGCTCCTTAAGGGTTATCAGTGAGCACAGAAAGCTGTTTTCACCCCAGTCTGTCTCCTTTGATAGGGTCCCTAAGAATACTGCCTTCCAGGATGCATTAATATTTCATATTATCATATTATTACTATCAGTATGTGTGTATATACATACATACACATGAGGATGTGCTTACTCCAGTATGTGTATATGTATACATACTCCAGTGTATGTGTGTGTGTATATGTATACACATACTGGAGTAAGCACATCCTCATTGGTGCCATGTATATATACATACACACATACTGATAGTAATAATATGATATCATATTTATTTAATATGATATATATATATGATTATATACATATACATACACACACACATATTCATTCTAGGATGCTATATGCCAGGCATTTTCTCTTTGTATGTTAACCAGTCTTCACTGGAGGCACTGCCCATATATACACAACTATGTATGATGCATTGGGCTCTTGAAGTACAATCCCTTCCCAAAATGGGAATTAAGGGCATGTCCCTCCCTAAGAACACCCAAGTATGGATTCAGCTCTCAGTCACCATAAGGAAACTACAGCTGCCCTGTTTTAACCATGGTATCTGGAAGAGGAATACATGTACCCATTTTAGGAAGTCACTTTGGAACCACCTTCCATTCCTCCTATCCTCTTATCTCCCAGATCCCATCAGTCATCAAGGCTTGTCAATAAATATCACCATAATCTACCTCTTTTCTCTCTGTCCGCATTGCCATAGCCCTTAGCTCAAGCTATGGTATCTTTCACTAAATGACTGCAGCAGCCTCTTAAGCAATCATGTCCTCTTCAGCCCATCCTCCACTCTGTAGCCAGATAATGAAGAACAAATCTGGCCAAGATATAGTTCAGCTTAAAACCCTTCAGAGGATCCTCAATGCTTACAGGATGGAGTCTGTACTTCTCAGAATAGCACAGCTGATTACTGCCTGGCCTTTGCCCTCTACCAGCTATGATCAAACCATAGCTCTGGTCACTTCCACCTCTCCTTGCTCACTCCTATAGATCAGGTACTGTAATACCTATAGATCAGGTACTATAATTTCCAGAAATTCCACGTTTTCTTCCATCACCAGGGCTGTGCATACACAAGTACCCTCTGACTGGAATGCCTTTATCACCTGTTTCACCTCTCTTAGTCTTATTTATCACTCCACATGGACACAGGCCAGTCCCCAACTGCTTTCCTGCTTGACCACTCCAGGATGGGCACATATGAAGATAACATTAAATAGACTATGTTTTAGTTGTGTGTTTACATGTATATGTATGCTGAAAAAGGACTGGGTTTTATTTATTTATCTCCAGAGCCTAGGTCAGGGCCTGGGAGGTTATACCAGATAGTTGGCCTGCCATAACAGAATACTGTAGACCAGCTGGCTTAAGCATCAGAAATTTACTTCACAGAGTTCTGGAGGCTGGCAAGTCCAAGATAAAGGTACCCACAAGGTAGGCTTCATTCTGAGGCTGTCTCTCTGACTTAGGGCAGCTGCCATTGCCTGCATGTTCACGTGACTTCTACATATATGCACAGGGAAAGAAAGAGAGCAAGCTCCTCGGTGTCCCCACCTCATGTCCTCATCTACCTCTAATTATCTCCCTAAGAACTCACCTCCAAACACCATCAAACTGGGAATTTGGGGTTCAACATAGGAACTTGGGGGGGGGGGGCACAAACATTTAGTCCATAAGAGAGATGTAAGGATGTTCCATAAAATGTGATGATTAATTTAACAAATGACATCTTTGACTAAATGTCCATTTTTTTTTAAATAACTAAGTACAATTATCTACTCAACCACAGACCAGTGGTTCTCAGGGTGTGTGTGTGTAGAGTGTATTTTGCACCCCCCCCCCAGGAGACATTTAGCAATGTCTACAGGTATTTTTGGCTATCACAACACTGGGATGGGTCTGTTTACTGACTTCTAGCAAGTTGAGGCAAGGATGTTGCCAATCATTCTATAATGTACAGGACAGCCCCTCACAACAAAAAATTATCTGGTCCCAAATAGTGCCAAGGCTGAGAAACACTACACTAGAATATAAGAACCGAGGCAGGAAATTTATCTTCTTCTCTACAATATCACCAGCATCTAGAACAGTGCCTCGTTCATGACACGTGCTCAAAAAGCATGAAATACATCAACGAATGAATAAAAGCACATGGGAGAATTGCACAAAAAGTCATTTGCCTTCTGTCTTGGTAACTCCTCCTCAGTTACTTCTACAGTGCTTCTCGCTCATCAGTTATCCTGGTTGCTTTTACCTACGTTTTTGCTATACATCCATTCCTACCTTTACCTGGTTCAGGGGTCATAAATTCTAAGGCTTCCCTGACGAGAATGGTAGTAACTAGCCTCATGAAGCTATCTACTTTAAATTTAAATTATTTAAAACTAAATAAAATCAAAATTTCAGTCAATTTCCCAGTCACACTAGCTACATTTCAAGTGCTCGACAGCTACATGTAATTAATGGTTACCAAATTAGATAGCAGACATACATTTCCATTTCTGCAAAAAGTTCTCTTGGACAGTGCTCATCTATAGGCATGAAGTGGGTTATTCCCCCTTCATCTTCATAAATAACAACTAGAAATAAAACGCATTTTACTTCTCCCTTTAGGACATTATCCTGACTGCAGCAGAGAAACAGGAAGAAACACAACGTTTGATAACGGTGGGGGAAACTTTCCCATTCAAATTGGACACAAACAAGAGAGAAATATGATGAATTGCCAAGGGTGTATCTTGTTTACCAGAGGACTATTCTACTGGCTGAAGATGGGAAAATCAGCAAATCCCTTTGTGACAGAATTTCTTACTTATTTTTGTTGCTCTGGTCATAAGAAAAAGAGCAGGTAAAGTGGGCTAAAGGGGCATTTTAAACCCAGCAAATGAATTCAGAAAAAGCTTCATGCAACAGAGTGCCCTACTAAGCTTCCAGAGTTTAGTTTGAAAGGCAGTCTGAGATTTAGGCATATTAGGGAGTCAAAATGCAACAGTGTAAGGTTTTTTTGTTTTGTTTTGTTTTGTTTTTTTGTTCTCTGAAATATACTGGAAACTGAGCAAGAAACACATATCAAATGGACACAACGGAAAAAATCTAATCAGGACTACAAAGAGCAGTATTTTAAGTGTCAAAGTGTCTTGATTTGGTTGTTTTTTAGGCAGATCCCTCCAATTCTACTAAAGAGCAGGAAATAAGAAGCCAAGACATGACTAGCTGTATAATTAAAGACACTGTGGTACAATGGAATGATCGTGAGCTTTATAGTTGAAGGATCTATGTTCCAAAGATGACCATGATATTAATGGACTATATGAGCTAGTATCTATGATTTCACCTCATGGTACCTCTTCTCTACATCAGAGTCATTATTCTGTAGGATTGCTGTGCAATTCAGAAATCATAAATGTAGATCTTTGCCAGCATGGTTTAGCACACAGAAAGTAGCAAATGGAAGGTATTTTTGTCATTAATATATTTAACTTCTCAGTTTCTATTTCCCCAGTGGTTAAAGAGAAACAGTAACCACTTTCCTCTTTTTTCCCAACATTGTGAAAAGGAATAACAGAAATAAAATACTTTAATTCATATGTCGAGGCCAACTGACTTCTGGCAAGAATGCCATGACCATTCAATGAGAAAAGCATATCCTCTTCAACAAATGACACTGAAACAATGGATATCCACATGCAAAAAAGTAAAGTTTGACCTTTCCCTCACACAATACACAAAAATTAATGCAAATGGATCACTGACCTAGTATGTAAGAGCTAAGACCAAAACTGTTATAAGAAAGTAAGGGTAAATCTTTAGGTTCTTTGATTTGGCAACAGATTCTTAGCTATAACACCAAAATTACAAGCAAAAGAAAAAATAAGTTGCAGTTCATTAAATTAAAAACTTATCCATCAAAGGACATTATGAAAAAAAAAATGAAGATAATCCACAGAATGGGAGAAAATATTGTGAATCATTTATCTGATATGATTTAGCATCCAGAATATAAAAAGGACTCTTACAACTCAATAACAAAAAACCCAAAACACCCAATTTAAAAATGAGGAGATGATGTGAACAGACATTTCTCAAAAAAAAAAACAAAAAAACACACAAAACACCAAACATACATGTCCAAAAAACACATGAAAAGATGTTTAATTTTTACTAGCCAGTAAATGCAAATTATATGCAAATCTGTATCACAGTGAAGTACAACTTTATGCCCATTAGTGTGACAATAACAAGTGTCTACAAGGATGCAGAAAAACTAGAACTCTTGTGCATTGCTGGTGGGGATGTAAAATGGTTTGGCCACTCTTAAAAACAGTTTGATGGTTCCTCAGAAAGTCAAAAATAGAATTACCATATGACTCTGCAATTTTTCTCCTAGGTATATACCCCCTAAAACTGAACATGTATATGCAAATTCATAGCATCTTTAGTCACAATAGCCAAAAGGTAGAAACAACCCAAATATCAATCAAGGGAGACTATGGATAAACAAACTGTGGTACATACATGTGATAGACTATTTCTCACCCATAAGAAGGAATGAAGTACTGATACAGGCTACAATGTGGATGAACCTCTGCTAAGTGAAAGAAACTACAAACCAAAGATCACATATGGTATGAGATATCCAAAACAAATACATCTATAGACACAGAGTATAGATTTGTGATTGACAGGGGCTGGTGGGAAGGGAAAATTAAGGACAGACTGTTTTTTTGTTTTTTTTTTTAAAGATTTTATTTTATTTATCTGACAGAGAGAGAGAGAGATCACAAGTAGGCAGAGAGGCAGGCAGAGAGAGAGGAGGGAGCAGGCTCCCTGCGGAGCAGAGAGCCCGATGCGGGCCTCGATCCCAGGACCCTGAGATCATGACCTGAGCCGAAGGCAGCGGCTTAATCCACTGAGCCACCCAGGCACCCCAGGGACAGACTGTTTAATTGGTAAGGAGTTTTACTTTGGAGTGATGGAAATGTTTTGGAACTAGACAGAGATGGGAGTTGCACAAAATTATAAATGTACTGTCACTGAACTGCTCACTTAAAATGTTTAATTTTATGTTATATAAATTTTACCTCAATTTTAAAAAGAGTAAAAGAACTTTGTCATTTATAAAAAAAAATGCCAATTCATTTCCTCAGTGGAGAGGCACTGACTTGAACCAATAGTATCTAAAAAAAAAAAAAAAAAGATTTATTTATTTTTTTGAGAGAGAGAGAGCAACACACTCACGTGTATAAGGAGGGGCAGAGGGAAAGTATCCTAAAGCAGACTCCCCACTAAGTGCGAAGCCCACTGTGGGGCTCAATCCCACAACCCATGAGATCATGACATGAGCCAAAACTAAGAGCTGGACACCTTACTAACCGAGCCACCCAGATTCCCCTTGAGCCAGTAATACCTTTAATAAAAATACCTCCATTTTGTACTACCATAGGTGTGCATCAACCAATCTTCATAGCATTCACCTTGGGAGACTATCTCAGAATGATGCTGTAACTTATCCAGGTTTGGGGAGAGTCCAGAATAGACATGGCTGACTTTGGGGCTACTGTTTTCTGTCTTTTTATCTTCCAACTCGAGCATAACTCAATTTACCGGAACAGTGAACCTCAATAAGGAAGAATGCTTGCCTACACCTGTATTTCTCTTCTCAACATTTGGGTTAAGGAAAAAGCTAACTATTTTGGAGATGTACAGCCTGAGTTTGAGTTTTGCTATTGCTTCCTACTGATCATATAACATTGAGGAAGTTACTTGGTGTCCCTAAATCTTAGTTTCCTCATTTACATAACAGAAGAAGTAATAGCACCTCCCTCATAGAGTCTGTTGAGAGGATTAAAAGATCAAGTGTGTAAAAGATGGCATAGAGTATGTGGCTAGTACCTAAGTGATATTTATTATTACTATTATTAAAATTCCACCTACTTTCATTACAAGAGCATCTATATAATCAAAAACTGTCTAAAAAGAGCTTTAATTTCTTTTCACTCAGCAACCAATTGTTCTGTATCACAAAAGTTTCCTTTAGGTCTGAGGTGTGAAACAACTGGGATATTTATTTGAATATCATGAACTTAACGGATTCCAATCAAAACAATGCTTCTCAGCATCATTTGTACTACTTACTTTAAAAATTTTTATAGCTAACAGCAGTAATTTTACATTTCACAGACACTTCAAAATATATTTTTAATTAATCCTCTTAATTACCATGAGAAATGGGGTGGTCTAGGATAATTGGCCCCATTATCAGAGAAGTGCTAGCCCCAAATCAAATGGTAAAGAGTTTATCCATGGATTAGGATTCTTTCCACTATTCCTCAAAGCTTGCTTGGGGTATGTTTCTATGGACACGTTTTCTGTTACAAGTGGCAGAAAATGCAACCCCAACTGTCTTAAATAACAAGGGAATTCACTGGCTCAGAGTTGCTAAGACCAAAGGAACTCTGGGTGTGGCTCAAACAAAGCCACCAAATCCAAGTTCCTCCCCAGCCCTTGGCTCTGACAATAACCTCACCCTCAGAATGCATTTATGGTATTATGTTTGCCAACAGCTCAGACCAACCAACACTCAGATTTAAGATTAGCTCAAATGGAATGGGTGCTTTTGACCCTCACCAGTGTGTTTCAATATAACTAGTTCATATGTCTAGCCAGTTATTGTGGTCACAGGAATACAATGTGCTGACTGGCTAGATATAAATCACAAACCCACTTTTGTTGCTAGTGGAAAAGTGACTTCAACCGAAAACACATGGACAAAGCTTTGGAGAGGGAGTGATATTCCAGAAGAAAATTGGTGTGTCAATAAAACCCATGAATGTCCACTGCCCTGTGATAAATAAAACCTTCCAGATTTAAAATGATTGTTTTTTATACTGAAGTCCGTGTACCAGCAAGATTCTGATATTTATACTGAATTAGGCAAAACTCATGTATTAAGTGTACACTTTAACGTAAGGCCTAGGGATTCAATGATGTAGAAGACATTTTCTCTGCCCAAATTAAACCTATAAAGTGAAGATTTGGCTTAGATAATTTCCTGTCTTCACACTACTACTGGCTCCAGATTTCCCACTGCAAAAATAATGTGAAATACTTTGCAGGGATACATGGGCCATATACTCCTAGTGTACACTGCAGCATAGAAATGTCATCAGTTTCTATGACAACCTATTTGGGTTCTGAGGGTATGTAGCATCATTCATACTATCAAATAGTAGATAGATTATTTTACAATACTCTATAACATTGACCCCACAAAGAGGAAAATATGGAAGAAATAACTAGAGGGACATTGAAGAAATGACAGTTTAAAATACCTACATTAACACCATGAAAAGTTCAGAAGCAGAGAAAAGTTTTTCTAAATGCTGACTTCTGTAACTTTCAACCATATGGATGGCTTTTAAACACCCCCAAAATTCACATAGTTACAAAATGTTTCTCAACCACATTAGCCCACTGGGGACACTTACTTACATTTAATGTTATGAATGGAAGGGACCTACAAGGTCATTGAGGCCAATCCCTTCAGCTCACAGATAGACTGTGAAATTCACATAGAAAAAGCAGCACCCAAGGTTCCACAGACCAAGTGACATACCTCAAACCAGAAGGTGGCTCTCTAGATTTCTTTACCAATGTTCTTTCTACAACACCAACCAGTTACACTCTGTAACTCTGTAACATTCTGTAACCAACCAGTTTCACTCTGATGACCTGTCCATTCAAGGGGGAGTATTTACAAATCTTGTAAATTATAAACTATATGCTCATTCCAAAGCTTATGTTGTAATTTCAGATCACAGGAGTTCTCCATCCTGACCATGCCCTGAAGATGTGATGAATGACTAATACATTACAGTAAGTACCATTTTCCTAATAACTAGATGATTCTCTTTGTTTTACTCCTTCTTATATTCTCTGATCCTCGCCCCTTCAGGGGGTCTTGCAGACTTACCAAGGGAAGCTGGTAACATTCTTGACAACAAACATTGATAGTAAATTCCTAAAATATCCATGTAAACATTTTGCCCAAAATTAATAAAAGATATACCAGGCTAGTTCATAAAAGAATGAATTACCAGTTATCTTCAATTTATTCATTTAAGAAATGGGATAGAGTATGTATTAGTTTGTGAGGACTGTCATAACAAAGTACCACAGACCAGGTAGCTTAAAAAACTGAAATATATTTCCACAGGGTTCTAGAAGCTAAAACCTGATACTAAGACGTCAGCAGGATAGTTTCTTCTGAGGCCACTTGTCCTGCAGATAATTTTCTTAACCTCTGTTTTCTCATGGTTATTTTTTCTTCCGTGTCCTAATCTCTTTTTCTAAGGACTCCAGTTAAACTCCTTTTTCTAAGGACTCCACCCATATGACCTCATTTAACCTTAACCTCTTCAAAGGCTATCTCCAAATAAAGTAATATTCTGAGGTAACTGAACGTAGGAATTTGTAGGGGCGGGGAGCATAGCCCTCAAACACTCAGTCCGTAGTAGAACTATATTTCTTTATCTTAAGAAAAATGTTTGAAGTTATCAGAATTTTACAAATTAGCACAAGAAAGCTTTTTTTTTCCCCCCTGTTCAAGACATGATCAAGGCTTTGAGGGGGAAAAAAAGAAATTCCTGAAATGTCATTTCCCCCACCATGTATGTACTGCCTAGTACCCACTCCCCAATACCATGACAACATGGGCTGAGAACCTGGGGAATATGACACAACAGACCAAGCAGGATAAAAGCCAAATGTCACAAAACTAATGAATAAGCACATGTTATTGGGAAGGGGCACAGTCTGAAAATCCACTTGTGTTATCTGGAGTTATTTTCTATATTCCACAAGGGAAAAAAGGAGAAACTTTCCTACAAACAGTGCCCTGGAATGATCTCAGTTAAGTATGAGGTTATGTGAAAGGTATTATAAAAGTCAAATGAAAGAGCAAGGCAGTACTCTCTTATAGAAATAGACTTCACATGTTAACGTCATAGAGAATAAGTAATTTAACAGCCACATAGACCAATTTATCCCATTCTGGACGTTGTGTCTGCTAAGGCATTAAGGAAGGTCCCCTTTAGGAACCAGAGAGCCAAACAACCTGAGATGACCTCTCCTTTGCTTTGCCAGATCCTTGTGCTCAGCTACATTTCTTAGTCATCTCCTTGTAGGCTCTGTTCCTGCCACTCTAACTACAAAGCTTACTGAAACATGTCACATTCTCACTCCCCTACAGGTCTTCACACATGCTAGTGCCTCTTCCTGGTACACCCTTCCCTTTCCTATCCTTATGTGGGCAACACTACATTCCTGGTCTTGTTTGAACTGTCAGTATCACAGAATCTCCCTGGTGTCTCATATTTGCATTAGGTGTTCTGCCTGCGGGCCACCATCAATAATCCTCCATCGTGGTACTTACCACTATACTCAAATTGGTATTGTTAACTGTTGACTTCTTGGGAATGTAAAAAACCTGAGGCAGAGAAAGTCTTGGTCATTGCTACTACCCCAAAGCCTCACACTATGCCTGATTCTCAAAGAACAGTTGTTGAATGAGTGGTAATCACACAGTTGTCCTAAGAACTACGTCAAAGATTCAGTCATGGAAGCTGTTTACAAATATAAATATGGTATACTTTTGTGTAAAAACTCTTCTATGTTCATAAAGTGAAATAGAATTCATTGGGGGCACAACCAATGTAAAAACTTAAAAGTCAGATGTGAAACTAAGAAATCTGGTTAAATTTTTTCATCTTACAAAAGGTGGCACTGAAGACTTGAGGGTTCTAGAAATCAACACAACTGAATAATGGGAGAGATGGAACAGACCATAGACTTCCAGTTCGTTCAACTATTTGGTAGTATTAAGCACATTTATGCCCCTGTCATTGGGGATATAAGGATGGATAACAGAAGTAAGAATCTCATCCTCATAAAGCATCCCAGAAAGTATGTTCTGGGAGAGAAGATAGAGAATAAACATGTAAAACAGGACCCCCCCCCCCCCGCCCAAAAAAGATAGACAACAAACACACACACACACACACACACACACACACACACACACACACAGCTTGATGCTATACAAAGCAGACAAGGAAGGTCTCTCCAAAGAGGGTACATTTGACCTAAAGTTCAAGTGTCAGCCATGTGAAGATCTAGGGTGCAACAAAATAGGAAGATTGGAGCACTGGAATCAAAGAAAATGAGGACAGTGGGAGTGTAAGAAGAACAAAGATAATTGTGTATGATGAGGCTAGAGCCATAGACAGGGGCTGTGGCACTTAGGGCTGGGAAGGCCAGGGTAAGCAGTGTGGATTTATTCTAGGTGCAGTGGGAAGCTCTGAAACGGACGGAGTAATGTGACTTGTGTATCCCCACCTCATAGGTTGTTTTTTCACTGAAGTATAGATCTTGCTTTATTCTGACATCACTGTTGAACTAGTAAATGAAACAAGGGTGAAAAACTTTTAAGTATTAATAGAGCAAATGAGCCAAGGATTCAAATAGGAAGGTTTTGTGTCTACACACAAATATGCTTGTGTGAAAATTAATTGTGAGAACAATTTGACTGGAGCCTAGGTGCTTAAACTATACAGTGTGGCTTGGCCTTGCAAATTCCACCAAGTTATGGTATCCAAAAAACTGTTCTGATGAGGATGTTCTCTGCCAGGGATGTGCAGAGCCAGTGACTGTTTACAAAGATTATTCAAATACCAGCCCTTCTGCTCTTGGCTTTATGTTTTATCCTAGCTAGTCAATGTGCAGAAGAAAAATGGTGAGAAAAAGCAGCTGAGATCTTAACAACGGCCCTAAACATATCTGGTCACTCAAGGCTCTAAATTTCCACTTTATATTAAACATGAATTCTGTGAGTTTAAGTGATGAATTTCTAAATATATCCAAACTGAAACTATTTTCTGTCTTATCTTTTCTAATATTTTCAACCCAAAATTTGGTGGTGGAATGGGGGAAGAATATTAGCAGAAATAGGATGAAAAGTTTAAAGACTCTGATAACCCTACAACATGCCATTTTCCCAACTGCCTTCCTTCGCCCCACCTTTTCCTATAAAGGCATGAACTTTACAATGAAATGCCTACGCATTCCTTTCCTAGGCTTTGCCAAAAGTCTTCCTCCTGTTTATTCACCTAACCCCAGGCCCAAGGGATCAAAGTCCTAGCATTAAAGATCAACCAAAAACACTGTTCTTGCGACCTGTTTGAGATGGTCAAATAGTGTTTACTGAGAAGGAGTGGCTGGTCAGTTGGAAGTGGATCAGGAATAGGATTTCAGCCTCCAAATCCCAGACAATATCAAGTTTGAGAATGACCAATGAGTTACCCTGCCATATAGTTACATAGGGACACAGGTGGCAGGTAAAGGAAAGCTCCTGGGAGAATTCTGTGTCTACTGGCACATCACGAGTTTAGCTGGAATCTCCCCTGCCTCACCCTGCTGCCTTCTTCTGTTCTCATAGCTTTCACCCTCCATCACCATCAAACCTTTCTTGGTCCTCTACTGGTTGCTACTGAATGGGTGGTGTTGGCCCGGTTTTGTGAAACAGGTGCCTGCCTGATTATTTGCACCAATGTGATGTATGTGTTATCACGAAATGAGATGAGCCATAACTAGTGCATCTGGACCACAGGATAATAAGGAGGGGGAAAAAATCTTGCCTTTTGACAGCTAGGGAGAAAACTGTCACTTATAAGTGTAGATTCTTAGATTATTGAGGTAAGGCCTTCAAAAGATGCCCTACCACGGAGGTGATTTTTAAATCCTTTCCTTAGTTCAACTCAGTAATAACTATCTGAACTTTGAGGACCCCCCCCCCCCCCGTTATTTCCATATTGTAACAAACTAATGTCCTTCAGTGACAAAAGATTTGAGACAAAGTGAGGAACTAACCAATTGTGCCTCGTGATGGTAAAACAGCAATCACTGCCTGTGAGCCACTGCTCAGGGCTAGAACCTTTGTCCAAACTAAAACGCTATGTGTTTAGTGCAAGTTTGTTTTTATTAAGCTGAAATAGCTTTGAGAATTCTCAGGGTGCTTACTAGTTGTCAAGTAATTCTCACTGTAGTCTGGCACAAGGACTAGGATAGTCACATTGTTTGTTAATGCAAAAAAAGCTTTTTTTGCAGGGTACTTACAATGTACTTCACCAGAATGAAACAGAGGTCAACAATTTTCCTACATTTTAGCAAATCTGCCCTGTAAACAGAATCAAGATCAGCTTTGTTTTTTATCTACTCCCTTGAATACTCAAAATTAACTATGACTGCCAGTGGGGCTTAGTACCACCAATAGCTTCAGAGAAGCTACAGGGGAGAGATAAGACTCACAGCAGGAGCAGAGAACCCTACTGTCTTGGGTCTTTCCAGGCATCCTACTGGAGAACCCCACTGCTGCCTTCTGCCATCCCAATCAATAGTGTGAAAAACAGAGCTGTTCACCAACAAAAGCCCAATGAAGCCCGCATCACCAGGGAAGCAGCTTCCTATGGATGAGACACTTGCTAGAATGTGTGGCCCTGGAGTTGCAAGTTCACAGTTACTTGGTGAGCTGTGAAAAGTAGAACCTAAGTTCCCATCTTAGCAGGATGAGGCTTCTCATGTGTTACACAGAAAGGAAACTAAGACAGGGGTCCAAAGAAGTCTTCAGGCACAACGAAGGCTTATTTTGTGGAAATAGTTACCGGCAGGCCACCATCTCTACTGAGGACAGAACAAGAGGAATGAGGTTCATGCTGTGACAGCAGGGATTAAGGCATCCTGGAAAGTAATTTTCTAAACATCACAGGGTCCTAGGAAAGTCTTTTCAGCTCACAATATTCTCACTGGCCTGACTTCACCCCACTCTCTAGCAAATCGTGCTCTGTAGGAAACTATGCTTAAACTTTCTGTTGATTTTCCCCTAATTTCCAGAGCACATTTTACAGAGAAATATATTAAAATAAAATGGGTTTTATTTAAAATGGAATATTAATGTTCAGAGGCAATTACAGTAAGATGGTTTAAAGTTTGGCCTTTGGAGTTAGAAAAGTTGTAGGTTCAAATTCGTAGGTTTTATTATTTTATATCCATGATCTTGGGCAAATTACTTAAGCTCAGTTTCCCAATGAGGAAAATAATAATAATGTGTAAAGGGCTTAAGAGAGCACCTGTTATATAAAGTACTTAATAAATATTAACTAAGTATTATTATTACTATTACTATTCATTTCTGAACTCTACTCATGATACAAAGAAAAATCTGGCTTAATTTGTTCCTGACCAAGAATGGAAGCCAAATGCCTGAATTCCCTGACAGTTCTCTGTGTCCTTATCAGTTCTGTATCTGCTGAAGTGCAGAGAAGTTCAGCCATGAGAGTCCTCCTCCAATCATGTAGATCCAGGAAGACACTGCTACTTTTTTCTCTAGCACAAGTTTCCCCACAAACATGATGAGGATCAAGCAAACCTGTCACCTCTTTACGACAGTGAGATTCTTACATCAGTACTCTCAACATGCAATGATGGCCAAATTCATTGTTGTGGTTTCTCAGCAAAGACTAAGGCCCATTGGTTTTGCCCATTCCATTTTCATCTATAATT
Organism: Meles meles; assembly: GCF_922984935.1. Taxonomy (NCBI): domain Eukaryota; kingdom Metazoa; phylum Chordata; class Mammalia; order Carnivora; family Mustelidae; genus Meles; species Meles meles. The sequence goes on from NC_060068.1 coordinate 101,896,367, forward strand.
ATACATTTCTGCTTTTCTCTTTTTATAGCATGCCCACCTCTGCCACCTCAAATGTATTATGGTCTTAGTATTCTTGTGACACAGACAGGAAAAGGAGTTACTATGTACAGATTACATTTGAGGGATATTCCCCATTATCAATATTTATCAACCAGATCATACAAAACTCCAAACTGACAAAAGTGGAGTATTCATTGAATATGAAGGATAGTCAGATAGCCACCTAGAGTGTGGAAAAGACAGAATATAGCTATTAAAATGATGATAATAATACTGATATTAATTGATAGTTTATTGAATGTTTATTACTATTGGTGAGGTGAGGATCTTCTCCACATGCTGTTTTATGTTTCCATATCAGTCCATAGGGAATAGCATTTTTTTTCCTGTTTCCAATGGATGATGGATTGTTGTAAAAAAATTTCTAAACATTTTTTCTATGTTCCTCTCTTTTCCCAGAAAGAAGTGTTATTAAATGGATCCAGTAGATCCCGAGACATTTTTCAGACCCTGTTTTTAAGTGCTGTATCTGAGTGCCAGATATTGAAGATTGGACTCTACTCTGCCTTTCCAGGGTATATCCCATGCAGTAAGACACCAGAGGGATGCCCAAGGCCTGCCACCCAGCCCTAGCCCCTTGTTTCTCATACTATTGAGCTCAGTGCACATGCACGTGGTAGAGTAAGTGACCCCAAATTTGCCCTACCACGTTAGGATTGGGTGGGATATTAGGAAGTCTTATTTATCTTCATTTCCAGAACTACCAGTTATGCTTTGGTACTACTTACCAGAGAGTCCTTCATTGAGAGAGTGGGACAGGAAAGATTAAGCAGTATGTGTGGTAAGTGGGACAGGAAAGACTGTGTGGTAATTGGGCTGAATAATGATCTCCCAAAAATGTCTATACCCTAATCCCCAGAATCTGTGAATATGTTGTGTTACACAGTATGTTATTTTCCTAGGGCTACCATAAGAAATTAGCTTAAAACAAGGGAAATTTATTCTCTCAAAGTTCTGGATGTGAGAAGTACAAACTCAAGGTGTCAGAAGGCAATTTCTTCTCAGAGGAAGACTACTCTATGCCTCTCTTAGCTTCTGGTGGCTGCTACAATTCACTCCTTGTCCCTCCTTGAGTTATGGACATGTCACTCCAATCTCTGCTTCTGTAGCCATATGATTCTCCCTGTATGTCCCTTCTGTCTCTGCATCTTTGCATGGCATTCTCTTCTGTGTGTCTGTGTCCAAATTTCTCTTGTTGTATAAGGATACCAGTCATCGGATTATGGTCCACTCTCACCCAGTATAACTTCACTTTAACTTGATCAGAAAGACCCTATTTCCAAATAAAGTCATATTCACTGGTACTAGGGATTAGGACTTCAAAGTATCTTTTCAAGAGACACAATTTACTCCACATTACATGTAAAAAAGACTGCAAATGTGATTAAGGATCTTGAGATGGAGAAATTATCCAGGATGATCCACATATGCCCAGTGGAATCAGAAGGGTCCTTATAAAGGGAGATCGGGGGGTCAGAGGTCAAAAAGGAGAAAGCTATTTCACTATAAATGGAGACTGCAGTGGTACAGCTATAAGCCAAGGAATACTAGCAGCCCCCAAAGCTAGAGGAGAAAAGGAACAAGCTCTCTAGAGGGATTATCTCATGATCTCTTCTAAACAACCTTTTGCAACAGGTACCCTTATTATTCCTAAAAAAAAAAAAAAGTGAGAAAAATGAGGTCAAGAAATAATAAATAACTTGTAGCTAGCAAGTAATGGAGTCAGAATTTAAACTCATATCATTTTGACTCCAAGACTTACATTCCTCACTATCAGTAAGGCATACTCTTACTCTATTCATCTGTAGTCAAACAGGTGACTTCACTGGACACAGGACATAAAACTTGGTCTACAAATGCTGCAAAAGTGCCACACTTGTCATTTGTCCTTATACAAGAGAAGCAGCCATGTTTAGCCCACCACCTAAGGGGAGGTGGTGAACCAAAGGTCAAGTAAACATCTTGTTGCCACAAATGCTATTGTGAGGTAATCAATCAGTCCAGTAAATCTTTTGAAGCCAATGAGAAATCAGTAGTGCCAGTATCCAACTGGCAGAAGAAGAATAACAGTCTTGGGCACTGCATGCGCCAACAGATTCTGGCTTATAAACCGAACTGACCTTTCCTTCCAAAAACCGAAGATGAGAAAATCATCCTCTCTTTTCCATTTATTTGGACTATTCCTACGCTGGAAGGTTGTCCGGTATAGACTGTAGTAAGCTCCATGAGGGCATTATGTCTGATGCTCACTTCTGCTATCAGGGCCTAACAAAGTCCCAAGTAAATAGGTGCTCCACAAATATTAGGTAAATGAAGAGAATACGAGTCAGCTATGCTTGGATCCATATATCAGTGTTAATTTGAGTAATTCACTTCACCACACTTAGCTTAATACCATATCTGTGAGGCACAGATTTAAAATCTGGGCAGCAATGACTTTGTCTTATGGAGTATTATAGAAATCAGCAAGATCTTCTGTATATAAGTTATCTCTTAATAAGTACGCATAACTGAGTTAATTGATGAAGGGATGGATAAATGGCTGGTAAAGGTAAGGTGGATACATTTTTGTTGCCCCAAAGTGATGATAATATTGCAAACATACTCTGTCTGCAAAGTGCCCAGGAAGTTCTGCATCCTCCACTTGTCAATGCTGCTGGACTCAGATGGCCACAGCTTCCCCAGGGGGCCAACAGTTAGGCCATATTTACATGGAAACAAATTAAAAGTATGATTGGAATGATTTTATCTCCTTTTCACATTGGTTTGTGTGTCTGTGTTTGTGCATTTTGTGTGTGTTTTTTTGTGTTTCAGCTGAATATAGGAAGAAGTATAATCCTACATCATGGAAAATTGAAAAGACAATGCAAGCTTGGAATAGTTCTCCTCTGGAAGGGTGCTCATTTCCTTTATTTCCTATCAACATTCTGTTAAGAATTTCATTGTAAACCCCCATTATGAAAATCAATGTATAATACAAGAGTTTAAGCGAACCCACCTTTAGTAGGAGTGTGAGTATGATGTAGAGGTCAGAGCAGCAGTCAGAGCCTGGGCTATCACTAAACACCTTAGTGAAGGACTAGGGCATTTTGCATCTTTGAATTTCAGCTCCTTTAGCTTTAAAAGGAGGGATTCACACTTGACCTTCACCTTGGCTTACAACATTCCACGATACAGCCTCTACCTACCTTTCTAAACTTTGGCCAACCACTCTTCCCTTAACTCACTCTGCCCCAATCACATGAACTTTTTCTCTGTTCTCACACACAAAGTTTTCTTACAGCTCATGGCATTTGTACTTCTTGTTTCATCTGCCTGGAAATGCTCTTCCCTCAAATTTTCATATCACTGGCTCCCTCTCCTCCACCAGGTCTCAGCTCAAAATGATTCCATACAGGGAGGTCTTTTCCAGTTGCCCAATTTAAAGGTGATATGTAATTACTATCACATGATCTTGGTTTCTTCCTTCCACAGTATATATGGATATATAATACCCTCTTGATATTTGTTTTTTACTCTTTGCCTCCTCTCTTTAGATTATAAGGTCCACATAGGTAGGAACCATTGTCTGTCTTGCCCATCACTGAATCCTAACACCTAAAACAGTGCCTATCATACAGATGGCATTGAATGAATAATTTCTAAGTTTCCCTCCATAAGTAATGTTTTCTACTATGTTAAAATCCACTGCTATTGGGGTGCCCGGGTGGCTCAGTTGTTAAGCATCAGCCTTAAGCTCAGGTTATGATCCCAGGGTCCTGGGATGGAGCCCTCCATCAGGCTCCCTGCTCAGTGGGAAGCCTGCTTCTCCCTCTCCCACTCCCCCTGCTTGTGTTCCCTCTCTCACTGCCTCTCTCTCTCTCTCTCCATTAAATAAATAAAATCTTAAAAAAAAAAAATCTACTGCTACTCATTCCACATCTCCTCCCCGCAAGATCTGTGACCAATAGTAAGAGTAGATAAACACACTGATGTCTTATAGGAGGGTTCATGTGGTAGGAAGTTCCCAGTAGCTGTGCTCTGGACAAGAGATTCTGATACAAGTACTATGTTTGGAACTCCATGTGATCAGAGAGAGTCCCAGGTGGCCACTTCCTTCCTCCATCTCAGACTGTGGATCTCTTCCTTATTTCAAACCAGTAAGGGTATCACACTTATGAGTCACACAAGGTGAGCATCTCTCAAGGAGGCCTCTCTACTGCTCTTCCTTCTTTACTGCAAGGCTCTTGTCCCATCCAGCAGGCTCCCATACCCATAGGAATTCTATCTTGATTCATCCAAACTACCTTTGCCTGTTTGAAACAGAACTGAGAGACTCTTATTATAAGCCAAGGGTGAAAGGGCATCATATAGAGAAGAAAGGGCATCATGCAGCGGAAACAATCAATGTATTTAGAAAGTAAAAATATTTAAAGTGAAGAGACACCAAGATCATAGTTATGTTTATTTTATGGCTATGGCATTACGGATGGGGGATGTGGGACCATAAGTTAAAGGCAAAGTGAAACAAAGTATTTGAACTCAAATTGACAGATTCTCAGAGGAAAAATTCTAGCTCCCAGAATTCCTTCATTCTTTTCTCTGCTATCAGAGGTACAATCAATTTGAGATCTTTTCTCATATGGAGATTTAGAAAATATAGGACTGCAGTATGCATTTGGCACTAGAAGAGGGGTAGAGGATGAGAAAATGAGATGAGTTTAAGAATATCATAATAATTGTTGCTATATTCACGACAAACTCATTTCTATGTATGAAATGCTGTTTGTTCATCTGCCTTATCAATCAGGCTCATGAACATTACAATAAGTGCATTTCACGGACTAGACTGGCTATTAATAAAATATAGTTCAACATTTCAATAAGATTTCAAGAATGAGGAAAATGTTCATAAATTTTCATATATATTCAATTGATTGCACCTCAACAAATGCACTCGTAATTGATATGGCAGCCCCCAAAATGGTAAAACATAACCACTTTGCTCACTGAAAGCTGCTTCTATTTAGAAATGATCAGAGAGAACAAGTTATAAAACCCAAAGAAGCCTAATTACTGTCTCTGGCTCTCTCTGCTTCTCCCTCAGTCTGTCTCTCTCTCTACATATATAATGTTCAGAATTTGCAGTAATATTAGATTCTTAAAATTCCGGGGGGAAATTTTTCCATTTAATGGTGAGCTGCTTATAACTCAAGGAATGGAGGAAATAGCAGTGACTTAGATATAACTTGGGGGCACAACATAATTTCATGTGAATCATCTTATATGTTAGATAACTCTGATAAATCTGAACATGTAGGTCATGAATGTTCCTAAGGCTCAATACGCACAGTGATGGTATCACTTTAATCTTCAGATTCCCCCAAGCACCAGGCATCTTGTTCCATACATAGTAGGAGTTTAGTCAACATTTGCTTCAAGAGAATACGAATCAGCACCCTGTTCCTCTGTATTAGCAAACTTGCTGTCATTCCTCTCTGGTACCTACATACAGTGGAGGTGCACACTGGAGATCTTAATTCACTGGCACCAATTGAGAATACCATATTTTACTTTTATAGCAAAGGCCTTAAAAAGTTATGGTATGTAGGCATAAATGCAAGGAACTGCAGAAATATAACAACAAAAAAATGGTTGTTTGGATTGCCAACCTTTCCTAAATCTTGAAGAAATAAAAATATTCTGATAAAGTAGTACAAATAAACAGTTAAGGTAGGTAAATCCATGTAGGAGTCTCTCTCCAGGATGAGTTTACATAAATGTGTACATATCTGTGCATGTGTAAAACAGTCAAGAGTATTTATACCAGGAGCTTATTTGTATTAACTACTCCAAACTTTTTATGGAAGGAGGCATTTTCACAACTAGTCAAGCTTCAAAATTTGTGAGTAAATTTTAAAAACAACTTGTGGATGTAAGATAACTAGTGTTTTTAGAGCTCAGGCTGGAAGGACTTAATGAGGAATTAGCCATGAAGTAAAGCAATTACCACTTTCTCTTGACAACCTGCCTTATACTCTGGCTATGTATATTAGCACGAGTTTATAATCATGGTAGACTGAAATAAATCAGACTGGACAAAAACATAAGAAGACTGAGGAAAAGAAGGATTTAATAAAACTGTTAAAGTATGTATACTAATAACAGATGCGGGCAGCTCTCCTTTTTACTACATAATATGTTATCACCATTTCACTCTAAGTATGAAAAATATTAGTAAACACATTACTGAATATTTTGTATTCTGTAAAACTATAAATTGGCAAAATACTAACTAAGTACTAGAAAATACAAAGTGAGCAAAATACACTTGATTGGATTGCTCTAGAATTTCCATTGTTTACAAGCACAAAGTCAGTAAGTTCACCAGACAGGCCACTGGATTTGGGTATGAAGAATGTAAAACGATCAAATCCATGGTTTCATAGTTCAGCTATTTTGATTACTTGTTCACCAAACCAGCCCAACTGCATGGTAATGTACTATTGCGAGGGGGAAGGTTGGGATTTAAGGCCCCATGGGACATGTACTATACAAAATGTACATTTTATTTTTTTGGATCATTTCAAAGGGAATCTGAGACATATTCTTACTGGCCTGGGGAATGGGTTCTTCTTCATGGACCATTTGCCTATGTCTCCATCATTTCCAAAATAATACAAGATAAATATTTCTATAAAGTAAATCCAACAATGCTAAAAAAAAACAGCAAATAAATAATAAACAAAGTACTGTACTTGACTGGAAGATGTTATAAGTCAGTTTACATTTCAGATATTGGAAAGCAGGCTAACTTTTCATTCATGCAGGGACACTGATTAACATGAAACCTATCTTGAGCCTGTTTGAAGGAGACAAAGAGATGCTTGGATTTTTTTTTTATTTGCATAAATATTAGGTTTGAGCAGAAAACCTAATGTGGAGTTCAGAAATGACCAAATGTATTATTTAGATAAGTCACCTATAAACAATCTCAGAAAACTTCTGTGCTTATCTCTTTAAATTGAGTATCTGACCCTCCATTACCAACTACACAGGAAAAGTATCAGCTAAGTTTTAATTTAGTCTACAAATAACTTCCTATATCCTTCCCAAATCAAGATTCAAATATGTCATCTGAATTTAACTATCTAAACACAATCATCATTGGGATGTAAATCATTAGTTTTGGCCAAGGACCTCAGGTGACAGCTATCAGACACCAAAATGAAGTACCAAACAAAAATTATGTGTTTCCAAAATGGGTGGCCCAGGTGGGCTTTATGACTCTAGGGCTCCTCACTTTCACCAAAGGAATAAAGATGTTGAACTAAAAAAGAAAGAGAGGACTTTTACAGTAATTTATTGGATAAAATTACTGTCATGTGGCTACCTTCTTTCCTTAAAGGTAAGGGAGAGGTGAATCCTTCAAGGAGACTACCTGGAGAACTTGATAAATCCCTAGAGTTTGAGAGGCAAAGTGGACTGGTGTATGACTTCCCATTTCCTCCTCCTGCTCCTTTTCCGGGTCCTTCCCCTCTCCCACACCCAAGTTCTAGAGCAAGGTGGGCAAACTTCCTCTACAAAGAGTTAGACTGAAAATATTTTAAGCTTTACAATCCATGTAATTTCTTCCATGTTGTAGTGCAAAAGCAACCACAAACTATACATAAGTGAATGGGTGTGGCTGTGTTCTAGTAAAACTTTATTTTTAAAACAGCAGACCAGAGTTGGCCCATGGGCCATAGTTTACTAGCGTCTTAACTAGAGGTTGGCCGATATCTTGGGCAGCAGAGCCAGGAAGAGTGGCTGCGGCCGTGTGGTCAGCCTACTTGATTGCAGATCTTAGGCAAAGATATTTGAGGGTTTCCCAAGGTCCAGATTAGGACCATACTGGGAAGACAAAGCCAGCCTGGAACAGTTTGAATTGGGCCCAAAGGGCTACCTGGGAGGGCATTAGAACTCTAACAGGGAAACTATTGTGGAGAGAACTGCCAGAATGGAAGGATGCAAGTAGGGTGTGTACGCAAGTAGGAGGGTGTGAGTGAGGAATAAAGAACCCTACTAGAGGTTACCCTAAAGCCAGCCTAGCTGGGGTGGAGAGAGGACCTAGCAATTGCACTGAGACCTATTTGCCCTTAAAGTGTCCATAAGATTTTATTGCCTCAGAATACCTCGAGGAGGCCTCCCCATGACCTTTCTGCTCAAGGCAGGGAAGATATTTCTTCAGTGGATACCTTTTAAAGGAAGCTTGGAAAACAAAAATAAATTGGCATTTTGATTACATTTCTCAAGTAATCTGGTTCAATATAAAAGATACAGAAACATCCCCTCCCCAATGGTTATACTTGAGAAAAGAAATTGATAACTGGAACAACTATCTGGGTTATCAACTCAGTTACATAACACTCCCATGGTTGTTGCACCAATTCTCCACTGTCTGCTTCAGTTTAAGTCAGCTTCTCCCATGTTAGCAAGCACCAACATCACCTGGAGGGCTTTTTAAGACACAGATTTTTGGGTCCTACTCCCAAAGATTCTGATTCACTAGGACTGGGGTGGGACCATAAAATGTGCATTTCTAATAGGTTCTCAGGTGATACTGATGCTTCTGGTCCAGGACTGCACTCTGAGAAAGTGGTTTCACCCAAGCCTAGTTTCCAATTGTGACTTGTCATCTCAGGTACAGGACCTTCCAACATTAGTTGGACACACTATAATCCTTTAGAGGTTCACAGGGATCATTAGTCACTTTGGTTCAGTTTTCAGAGAACAGCTATGGCTTCAAAATTATTCATTTGTTTTGCCAACACCATCTATCTCTTCTGGTATCATGGGCAACTTTTCTCAAGGAACCTGGATTTTTTGGCTTTGACTTTCCTTTATTCACATATAACATGAAGGTAGTTGCCTGCCAATATCAAGCATTTTCCACAACATCACCAATCCATCCAGTGCAAGAAAGGATACTGAAAGGAGTTTACTGACATATTGTCTGACATTGTCATGATCCATGAGTGGCAGAAAATAGACACCAGTGAGTAGGCAGATTTCCATCTGGCAAGAAGATGTCTGTAATGAGCACCAATGTGAAATAACAGATAGTAATAGAAACTAGAAAGTCGATGGGAAAATTAGTTTTCCTCATTTCACATCTGCACGACAGGGGGAGCTGCCAATCAAGGTCTCCAGAGAGAGAGGCTTATCTGGGTTCCCAACCACATGCAAAGCCATGTTCTCCTAAGAACCCATGCAAAGCCATGTTCTCCTAAGTTTAAAAAAAAAAAAAAATCATGGGGAAAAAAATAGAATCAGTCTGTTAGAGAGCTTTAAACAAATGTGGGGCTGCGAAACAAGCTGTCACAAATTGGCACAGAGAATGCAGAAAATCAATGTGAAATGAAAGCTGCGTCTCCCAACAAAATAAAGCCAGCAATTAACTCTTCCTGTCCTTGCTGCAGCCTACAAGCCATTTAAACACCAGAACGCAGGTTGGTAGGGAATGGGCCAATGCTTTAAATACAGAACCTACTCTCTCCTAAAGCAGGGGTGAGTGAATGAGTAAGAAATAGGCATGCAGGTAGCACGGAAGAACCAACCTGGCTTTCATATATACATATCTAGATATATACAAATATATACATATTTTTATATATATTTATATACACATGCATATATAAATATATGTGTAAGTAAATATGTATGTATATGTATATATGTATGTACTCACACACACACTGAATGGGCACAGGAGACTAAGAACAGATTTTTTTTTTTTTTAAGATTTTATTTATTCATTTTAGAGAGAGAGAGAGACAGAGAAAGCATGAGCAGGGGGCAGTTAGAGGGAGAAGAAGTCTCCCTACTGAGCAGGGAGCCTGACACCGGCTTGATCCTATGACCCCAAGATCCTGACCTGAGCCTAATGCCAACATTTAACTGACTGAGCCACCCAGGCACCCAAGAACAGATATTTCTTATGCTTGCTGCCTAGAATGAGCAGAATGACACAGGAATATAAAAGCATCTCACATAGTCTCAATATTCACCTACATAAACATACTAATCCACCACTACTTCAAAATACAAATTAAAGGGGTGCCTGGGTGGCTCAGTGGATTAAGCCACTGCCTTTGGCTCAGGTCATGATCTCAGGGTCCTGGGATCGAGCCACACATGGGGCTCTCTGCTTAAGCAGGGAGCCTGCTTCCCCTTCTCTCTCTCTGCCTGCCTCTCTGCCTACTTGTGATCTCTCCCTGTCAAATAAATAAATAAAATCTAAAAAAAAAAAAAAACACCCCACAAATTAAAGAATGTTAAGAATTCAGACTTGCTGTATGTTTGGGTGTTCAGCTGTAATTCTGTCTTAAAGGACATGTAGATGATAACAAATAAAAGGAGACAACTAAAACAATTACAAAAGTGCTTAATGGCACTCATTAAAAAACCAGGATATTGATATATTTCACTAATGTTTCAAGAACAGCGCTCTGAATCAGAATGTAAAAACAAGTGCAACAAAGATAAGCTATAGTTCTACCAACAGAATTCAAAAGGGTCATTCATTGGAATTACCAACATATTTGTAAAAAATGGAAACTAATTAGTATGTTTATATGTAAGCACCATACCAGTCAGGACACTTTCTGCTTCAGTAACAAACAACCTCCGAATCTCAATGGTTCAGTACACAACAAAGGTATACTCTGCTTACACTACTACATCCAGTGTTGGTCAGCAGTGAGACTCTGTTAATCATTGTTATTCAAGGGCTCGCAGTGATGGAAACTCTACGTGGATATGTATTTCCACGCACATCAAAGAAGAAAGAGAGGAAACATAGAAACTCACACATCAGTTCTTAAACTTTCTGTCCAGAAATGACACAAGTTCTCAGTTTCATTGATCAAATTAAGATTTAAGAGCTCATACCTGAAAAAGAAATGAGGAATAAAATCCTACTGCATTCCCAGTAAAAGAAGAGGTAGAAACATTCAGTGAACAGCACCAATGACAACCTCAATCACTCCCACTTCTTGCCGGTACCCCTGCAATAAAACTCTTAACCCATCTACCTGTTTCCACTGCAGGTCCATCTCTAACCTATTCACATAGCATCCAGAGACCATGAAGTTTTTTATTTGTTTTTTAAGACAAATTTTCTGCCCTTATCAGTCTCGTGTTTCAACACCTTTTTTCCCCCCATAGACCTACTTTTTTTTTTATTTAATTTTTTTCAGTGTTCTAAAATTCATTGTTTAACACCTTTCAGTCACTTGGCATTGAACTTACAATGTGACTAAGTATCTTAACCATGAGTTTACAAGGCTTTACATGATCCAGTCCCTGGCTACACATATGATTTCCTCCTTCTACTCATTATGGATCCAGTAAAAGCACTTCCCACTATCCACCTCATTCACAGCCACACGGCCTTCTTTAAGTTTCCTGAATTTATGAAGCTTTGTCCATGTGCTATTCTCTCTGCTATTTCTTTGTGACCTGGCTTATTCCTACTCATTCTGTCAACATCAGGCTTTCACTCACTATTGTATCTAGCTCACAGATCTTACTTTTTTCTTCATAGCATTTAACATGTTTTTAATTATAAATTAATAATTATGTAGTTATTTACATATTTATTTAATATCTCTTTCCCCTCTGTAAATCCCCCAACAGAAAGTATGTTTTCTTCACTTCTAGACACAGCACTTAGCATACTACCTGCCATACAGTAAGCACTCAACTATCACATGAATAAGTGAATTAGACACACTTTTGCTGATGTCTAATAAAATCAACAAATCAGTTAAAACATGTGTAGCAAAAAGCCCTAATCTGGGATTTAAAGTAAAAATCCAAATGTTAGAATTAAACATGACTTTTTAATCTTTGTCTACACTCCAGAATTTAAACAGAAGATTCACATCCAGTCTGACAAATGATCCTTTGAATCCACAGTAGGTAGGTCAGTTAATGAAGTTACCATATCATAGCAAGATACTAGAAGCTGAGAGAAATGAAGAGACCTGCCCAGAATCATACTGCTAGTATAAGAGGCAGAGCCAGAGGTGAATTAAGAGACTTCTCAATGTACATCTGCTTCACTCTGCACACGCCACCCTGTCTCTCGATTCAAGAAGGTCAACCTTAGAAGTATTCATGTGGGACAGTGCTAATGAAAGAAAAATTATTAATATAACATATATATTAGATTCTATATAGATATACAGAGAATGACCTTCAGTCTCACTAAACATTTCAGAATTTGTGCCCAAAGGAACTGGTTGGGCAAAAGAAGAACTTCATCAAGGGTTCAGCTTTATAAATATGTCTCTCCTTGATATCTCTAAGGATTTAGATCATGCCAAGATATATTTCTAAGAAGTCTTTAAGAAATATCTTTGGTATTTGGTAGGGGTTACATATTAAGCTATGACCACATTTATTCAAGAAATATATTTTGAGTACCTATTATATGTCAGAGGCTGTGCACAATGCAATATACCAGGTTACTGGAATGGTCAAGGGGATAGGCCTACTTTTTAATGGGAGCAAGGATTAACAATAAAAGTGCAAGATAGGCTGAGTGGAATCCCATTGGAGAAGACAGAGACAAGAAGTGACTGAGAAGTAACTGTTGGGAGTGGGGGTGGGAGGAGGCTCATAAAGGCACTGGCCACCTTGGAACAACAAGAAGAAACAAGAAAGGAATGGGAAAAGGGAAAGGAGGATGAGAAATGTCACAACTGTATCCCAGATGCAACAAACCAACTTGAGCCTGGTTTGAGAAAAATACTGTTATAGCCTGTCTGAGTTCTTCTCATGAATTTATTTAATGATGTGATGACTGAATTTCTGGCTACTGTACAATTAAGCTCCACTCCCAATTCCCAAGGACAGGTCCTTCCAGTACCAACTGGAGCTAGACCCCATTTCCCTCTTTCTTCTCTCCCAAGGATTCCAAATCCAACCTTCCCCTTTTTAGTTTGAACACATCACCATTTTCAGTGCCTACTACAGGGTGCCCCAGTGCATGCTGCTTCATGTTCTCAAAAAGAAATCTAAAATCACTGTTAGGTAGGCCTAAACCTGAGTCAAAGAAATCCACCTGACTGGGCAGATAGCCATGATAACTCATATACACAGAAAAGGTGCTAAATAGATTGGCTATAATTCCATTCACATCCATATAAAAGAGCTGCATAAAATATTAAATGTGTATAGCCACTTACCTCAGAGATAAATGATAAGACTCATTAGTCTGGACAAAAGAATTTTTTAAATATGAGATTAGGTAATGAATATCCTCAAGAGGCTCTGTAGAAGATAGTGCACATTCAGAGATAGTCTACAAGCTAGAATCCAATTTTAATTAGGTCATTGCTTCAGCAGTAACCAAGACCTTTGGAAGAAAGAGAAACTATTCTCTCTCACAAGCAAGGAAAGGATCAAATCACTTCTGAACCTAAAATCTTCATAACCAGAAAGGGCAACTTGATACAACCAAGAGAATTTTTTATCAGCATGCCTATACTTCACACTCTATACAAACTTTTTACAATTCTCCTGCCTGTCCCTGACTTTACAATGTCTGCTTCTGCCTGTTGTTTATTTGCAATTACTTGCTCACAGAGCAGAATCATCCATCTACCCTGCAACCCACTTAGTCTACTGCGACAGGAAACCCCAGAAGGAATCTGCCTATTGGGAAGGTGGAAAGGAAGTTACCCTCACAGAGGTCCTCCATGACCACCATGTATGGAAAACCTGCATTATGTCCATTATTGACTACCCTACTAGTCTTTGAACTAGCATTATTTCTCTCTATGGCATTTCTATCCTCCTATACTCATACACACACACACACACACACACACACAAACACACGCAAGCACACACACACACACACACATACACATACATTTTTTTTTAATCTATTATATCTACCAGAAAGAAAATTTTATGAGAATGAGGTCTTCGTTTAGTTCATCAGTGGGGTTCTCTCTGTGTTGACCAGTGAACCCCAAACACAGTAGGTGTTCAACAATTATTTGTTGAATGAATAAATGTTTTTCCACAGGTTGCCTCCCAGTATGGGTGGGAAGAAAAGTTAGTGTTACAGGCTAAATAAAGTTTAGAAATAATTTCATTCTACTCAAAATTACAAAGGCTGAGGGACACCTGGGTGGCTCAGTTGGTTAAGCGGCTGCCTTCAGCTCAGGTCATGACCCCAACGTCCTGGGATCCAGCCCTGCATTGGACTCCCTACACAGGGGGAAGCCTGCTTCTCCCTCTCTCACTCCCCTGCTTGCGTTCCTTCTCTTGCTGTGTCTCTCTCTCCCTGTCAAATAAATAAATAAAATCTTTATAAACAAACAAACAAATAAATAATAAAGACTGGAAAATGTAAAGAAAGACCTTTGCATGGTGTGCACAGACAGCTGAAACTGCATGAATTAGATCTCTGGGGTTAAAATAGAAACCGGCTCCTGCAGTAAGTGATGGCTCTTCTTATGGTATCCAACTCTCAAACAGTCCTAAAGTTGAGGATAAAAATCTCAAGAGCATGTATTAAATCCACGACAATATTCAGAGTGAATTAATGAAATAAAAGGTGAAAATTGATAATGAAAGGAAAACAATAGTACAAAAGAAGTTCATTTATTTTAAAAGCTTGATTTGGCTTGCAGGTGGGAAGGGCTTTACAGATGTAGACTATCTTAATCTGATGAGCCTGGGGTTGTCTTTTGTGGTAACAAAAATACCCCCTACAGTTTATCAAGTACTCTCGCTTGCACTTACTCATTTGGATGTAATCTGAGCTTCCACGATTAGTTCTAATTCTATGAGGAATGGTGGGGGGGTCTTTTCCCCCCAAATAAACTTTCAAAAGCATTTTAGGATGTGTCTATTGTCATTCCTTTCTTCCCTCATCCACTATGTAATAACTGAACACCTCTTAGAAGAACCACATTAAACTCATAAATCTAGGAGATATTAAAAAATGAGGATATCTTCCCATGTCCTTTGCAAACACACATATTTATCCATTTAGTAAATGTGTACTGAGCACTTACAATGAACTACACCATCATATGAGGAAACACAAAGTTCAAAGTAAGATGTGTAAATGAAAGTACAAATGTGACGTTATACCATAGTACTACCACAGAGTGGTCAACAGTGAGCTAAGAATACTAAGAAATGTATGTACCAATCTCAAGTCCCCAGTTACCAGCCTTTTTACAATGCCTAGAAATCTCCAGAAATATATGCTCAAGGAACACCTCTGGCCACGAATTTCGCAGAAGTATTCGAGGTTTTCTGGGATTGGTTACCAGTGCAACTGGGATACTTCAGTGGTAGAACAGCCATTCAGAATATGGGAGGTAGCCACTCCAGACACACACTCAATTCACTACATAGGGCCTTTTACAATCAACTGAGAAGGAACGTCAACAGCTATTCAGGCCTGTAGAAGAGAAGAGATTAAGAGATTAATAAATGTTGCTCTTAACTGAGTCTCTCTGCCAATCCAGTAGATATATTCATTGTCTCACCTTCTATGTACTATCTCTCAGTAGCAGCTACATGACGTGAGAACATTATAAGAACAATCATTAAAATCCCAAACAATTACTAGAAAGTGCAGTCTCACTGTTGACCACCAATATTTTTTTTTTTTTTTTTTAAGATTTTATTTATTTATTTGACAGAGAGAGATCATAAGTAGGTGGAGAGGCAGGCAGAGAGAGAGGAGGAAGCAGGCTCCCTGCCGAGCAGAGAGCCCGACGCGGGACTCGATCCCAGGACCCTGAGATCATGACCTGAGCCGAAGGCAGCGGCTTAAACCACTGAGCCACCCAGGCGCCCCACCACCAATATTTTTAATGAAGAACAGATGGCATGTGAAACTTCTGAAAAACAACTTTAGCCTTTTTAAAATAAAATACCCGTACATGATTTGAGTGTTAGCAACATTCTGCACAGCACTGAGCGCTACTCATAATACAGGTGATTGTTTTAGAGGCAGACTCTGTACTCTTGCAAACTTGGGATTGAGATCAAGAGCTGATTCTGTCACTTCTAAGTGACTGGATAACTAATACATGAACTCAGCAACATATGGTGGCCATATTTCCATTGTGGGAATGGGAAGCAGAGAAAATCATTCCATAATGATGGAGTGGCATGAAGCAGTCTAGAGGAAATACAGTGATTTGAGACGAAAAGATCAAATACATGATGCTATTTGGTCCATCCCACCCATAGTCAGTGAAAGTGCAGTAATATTCCAAACAAGAAAAGGGAGCTACACCCAGAAGAAGTAGAAGTGGGTGTGAGAGAAACAAGAAACAAATCCCTATGTCTTGATTCCAAGAATATTACTGACAACTATTTAAAACTTAATATGGAAAAATAAGTAAAAAATTTATAGGTCATGTTTCTGATTATACTTTTGTCATCAAGTTTTCTGGATATTATGCAATATATTCTCTTCACTGCAGTCCTCAGTACCTATGAGTAAATGAAAATACTTTTCTGAATTTCTGCACCTTATATTTTGCCTTATATTTTATTGAAAGGCTATACACTCAATCAACATTTCCCTTTGGTGACAGCTATAATCAAGGCAAATAATTTTAAGCTCAAATAGTATTATTTCACAATGAAATGTGAAGGGAATCATGATTCATGAGTTTGCTGATTGTTTATTCCCAGCGGCAGACATCACCCCCGTCAGCCACAACAAAAACTGCAATGCCTCACTTACCCATGTGTCAGGCTTCCAGCAATGAGTCCAAAAGGGAATGAGCCTCTAAACAGCCAAAACAGACACCACAAAATGTATACAAGCATTCCATGAAAGGTTCAACTTACAATTATAGTGAATCTCACTTCATCTTATTTTATACACCTATTTACTTAGCCATCCTGAAACTTCGAAGAGTAGTCAAGTTACCATCATTAAAAAGCAAAAGCTTGGGGCGCCTGGGTGGCTCACTGGGTTAAAGCCTCTGCTTTCGGCTTGGGTCATGATCCCAGGGTCCTGGGATCGAGCCCTGCATCGGGCTCTCTGCTCCGTGGAGAGACTGCTTCCTCCTCTCTCTCCCTGGCTGCCTCTCTTGCCTACTTGTAATCTGTCTGTCAAATAAATAAAAATAAAATCTTAAAAAAAAAAAAAGCAAAACCTGGAAGACAGAAATATAATCTCAGAAACTGGTCACAATTACCATAAAAGTCTATTAGCTTAGTAGCATTTAGTCTCTACACTAAATAAATAGTGCTACAAATATTAGGAACATCTGGGGCACCTGGGTGGCTCAGTGGGTTAAGCCGCTGCCTTCAGCTCAGGTCATGATCTCAGGGTCCTGGGATCGAGTCCCGCATAGGGCTCTCTGCTCAGCAGCGAGTCTGCTTCCCTCTCTCTCTCTGCCTGCCTTTCTGTCTACTTGTGATCTCTGTCTGTCAAATAAATAAATAAAATATTTAAAAAAAAATTAGGAACATCTAAAGAATTATTGGATGTTCGTCAAACTTATCCCGAGTTATCAGAAAAAGTTATATTATATTCAACACATTTTGTCTTAAGATGATAGCAAAATGGATACTACACATTGAAAGATTTATATTCCAAGTGGAATTTTGTTTTAAAGTTACTTGGAGAATATATTTCTGTTGAACACTTTATTATGATGCAGTAATATATTCAGAAGTAATGCAGCTAGTGCTCCTGTTTCCAACAGATGTTCAACAGAGACAACAGAGGAGAAATTTCAAGCATGGACTACCCAATCTTCTTTTCCATCCTTTTCCTCTCTCCAGTACTTGGAGAGAGCCCTTCCCTTGGACTCCTCACCAGCTTTTCACACCTGCAAGGGTGCTGAAAAGTGCATAGAACTTGTATGTCCATTACAAGGAAATGATGGGGACCCATTTTGAAAGGTCTGAATACATTCAGAAATGATCCACCGTGTGCTACTTGATCAGCATGGAGGAGCATGTGAGAAGGATGTGAAACACAGAAACTTTCCATCTTAAGCCCTCTCCCATTTTATTGGTTTCTCCTTCCAGTTTTTCCCTGGGCAGGGGTGGGAGGGGTGGGGTGGGAGTGCTATTTTCAGATGGTCTTAAAGGCAGATGACGTAACTGGTACCAAATACAGGATGAGAAAGATAACCCTAGCATGATAAAGTCTTTGAACATTTCTAAGGCATGACTCTCATTCAACTCTGCAATGAAAAATTACCAGTCACCATTTACTTTGCAAACACTGATCTGATTTGGGACTCATGTGCTATTGTAAAGTAAAAAACAAAAACAAAAACAAAAAACAAAACAAAACAAAACAAAACAAAACTCCCCTGAGAAAATATTGCAGTTTTAGGAAAGCAATGTTTTCAGCTGCTGTAATCATTCTAATTACTTTAGAATGTTTCCTTTTTTCCCCCTTCACCCTCTAGGGCCTTTTTGCCTTCAAATCAGCTATAGAAACAAAGCAATTTAGCACAGTAAAAAGCTTATTAACACATGATGCAGTTCACTGGCATGAGAAAATGCTACGGAGAAAACAAGGAATCTATCCCATGGAAAAAAGTTAGATCTGAATATTTCAAATAAAAGAAGCTGACCTGAGGAGTGAATAACTCAGTAAGATGTGAGAAGAAAGGTCAAGACGGCAGCTCCAACTGCAGAGAAATATCAGCAACATGGGATGGAAGATGGTCATTTAATTCCTCAACTCACCCAGCAAATGCAATTTATAGCCAAGGTGGGCAATTTTCTAAATTCCCATCTATCATCTAAGAGAGTCCCCAGGTTCTCTTCAACAGTAGTTTCTTCTGCTTTTTTCAAACTCATCTGTATGACACCAGGGAAGGTGAAACAGCCCAATTTATCCTTGGAAAGTGAATTTGAAGGTTTCTGCTTCTCTGCAGAGGTAACAATAAGGAAGGGTGAGGGTACATGCCAAAGCTATCTTATCAGAGTCCAGTCAGAAGAACAACATGATGCTCCCTACCAGAGAATTCTGAGGGTTTGGAACAGAAAGAAAATGATGAATGGAATAGTATGCAGGATGTGCACAAGTGAGACAAAGCATATCCAATTTAATGATGACTTCATTGTCAATCTTATTTTCTTGACCCAACTAGACTGTACTAGGACAACTCAGTGCCCCTCCAAAATACAACATGAATAAATCTCAAGTCAAAGATAGAAACATCAATGGTCTTGCAGTGGATACAGAGATCCTTTGAATCAAGACTTTGTCTCCTTAAGAATAATTATTCATTCCTTCATTCAGCATTTGGCTTTTGTGCATCTACTGTATGTTGGACATGGTGCTAGCTCTGGATATGTGAACATGAACAAAATAAATTGTTTTCTTGGAGCATGTAGTCTAATATGGGAGGAATGCTATAAATCTATTCATTATTCATTCACTCAATGCATGTTTATCAAGCAACTAAATATAGTAAGCTCAGTAAGAGGAGTCTAAGTATTGTCAGAGGAGAGGAGTGTGGGACCAAGGAAGACTTCCCAGAGGTGCTGACATCTGAGCAGCATTATAAAGGTGAATTTTACATTACGATGAATGGCATCCTAGGCAAAGGAAACCACACTTGCAAATGGATGTGTGCATGAAACTGGCACACTGCTGGGGCATAAAATGTGTTTGTGAGGAAAATGAGAAAAATTAAATATATAGACAACTTCTGTGATATAGTGCTTATCGGTGCTGGAAACACTTCAATGACTGGTTTATTCTTTTATCTACATTTTGTTTGATTTGAACACAACTTCCTTGGCATATTTCTGAAAGGAGTGATGAGGATGAAGTTATAACTCCTGATTCACACAAGCTAAAATTCTTGGTATTAGACACTAACCACAGGGAAAAAGCAGAGGTACTATTATTTGGTGCATTTTATAGAGCCTGTCTTTGCAGAACTTTAAACGGAAGGGTGAATAGTCCCACACTGATATTTTCTGTTATACCTGTACAAAGAAATCTATCTGAAAAGCTGCCAATAGTTTTATCTCTGAAAATAAAATAACAATATTCAGGATTGTGGGATGTTCTCAAATCTCCCTAATGAACTCCTTGTCCCTTATCTATCAGGATGATCTCTTTTTAGGTATCTTCCAAAGGAATCTTCCAAAGCCTCTCTCAATAACACACACTGTTTTCTCATGGCCCTTATGGTCACAAAGTTTACTACTGAACACTTAGATTTATCTTAGCATAATTCTACTTCCATCTCAGGTAAGTTTCTCTTCTTCCAGGACATGAAAGATTTCTTTAGTTACCAATATCCTAATTTCATCCAAAATCCAACCCAGTGTATAAACACAGCCAAAATAATGAAAGAGCTTCCTCCCCATGACTTCCTTGTCATCAGTGGAAACAACTGAGGCATGTGGCCACAGAGGCGTCATAAAAATGGGACACCTAATGGGCACATGCCTGTCTGGAGGATTTTAGGATAAACTGAATCTACTTTTTGAGCACAAAACATACTGAGGGCAGAAAGCTCTTCTGGCAATACCTAAAGTATGTATCACTCTCTCCCTGGGTGGTAAATGACCATTCTCTCTGAAACCAGGCACCTAAGAGAAAGCCTGCAATTAATATAGCAAAATCCCATTTCATGGACACTTGCATTTTCTCCCATGATGAATGTTAGTCGGAGAGCAATGCATGTAAAAAGTCATCTAAGTCAAAGCAATCATGTGTCCTTATGCATTGAAGTGGAGAGAACAGGCCAAATAATACATTGGTCCAGCTCAATCTGTGTCTGGCACATTGGCTATTTACTTGAATAATTTAAAACATAAATCTGTTCTGCTGCCCAGACCAGAGCTAAACCTTAATGAAGTTAATCTGCCAGCGATGACACCTGTGAAACGATTTTAATGCACTTAAAACATTTATTTAAATTTCACATTCAAGTAACAAAGACATAAGAGATGACACAGTCAATAAAGTTGGATTCCAAAGATGTTTTAAAAAAAGGAAAAAAAATAGTACAGACTGGCTTTAGCATATCTGTACACATCTGAAACTAAGTAATTATTTCTCTAACTTGATTACAAAAATGAAAAACCACCCTGTTACAAGTTAGCTACAAGCTTTCAGTAGAACAGGAGTACATAATGGCTCAGAAGTGGTACCTGAGAAGTTAAAAAAAAAAAAGATAGATTTAAATCATATAAATCACTTATGAGTAACCTGACAAATAAAGGAAGTAGATTTGGTATATCTTTTATTTGACTATATATTGATTTATCCATATACATATCAGTCTTATTTCACTCCTGTGTCTAGAATTCTTTAGCTGTAAGTTCTTCTATTGCTTTTCACTACAGATTTTTCTTACAGCTCTAAACAATTTCCTGTCTTCAGCCCTGTGGCTTGTAGTGTTCCTTGCCCTGGGGAAGAAGAGGAAAAGCAAAGGAGGGAAGACCATATGTTTCGAAATTCAAGAAAACATCCTTAAAAAATCTCAAACTAAGCATGGAAATCTGGATAGATGTGAGTGGTTTAACTTATTTAAAACTTTTTTCAAGGTTAATGCCCCCCCACCACAGAGTCTATGTGATGACATATGTGTAGGCAAGAGGAGACACACAGGCACACACACATACTTCCCCTAGTTGCAGTGCAATGAGGCAAGGAAAACAAAGTATAAAGAAGAGATGGGGGGGCACCTGGGTGGCTCAGTGGGTTAGAGCCTCTGCCTTCGGCTCAGGTCATGATCTCAGGGTCCTGGGATCGAGCCCTGCATTGCACTCTGCTCAGTGGGGAGCCTGCTTCCTCCTCTCTCTCTGCCTGCCTTTCTGCCTGCTTGTGATCTCTCTCTATCGAATAAATAAATAAATAATGTCTTTAAAAAAAGAGAGAGAGTTAGATGAGAAAGACAATAACTCAGTTAATTATACAGAATCGTGGCATTGTGGAAAGAGATTTACCAAGTGTGAAGGGAGGGAGGGTTTTGTTAATATTGTTCTCTTTCTCATGTCCCTACTCATTTCTGAATCTGGGGACTGAGTGAACCCTAGATGACATTTTTAGCACAATATCCTGTAGAAGACTTGTCAGCAGGACAAGCACTGTGAAAGGGTTGACCGGTATTTAGATAATCTTGCTAGAGGCCTCAACTTAGGGAGGGCTTCTCCCCTCCCTTCTTCAACCTGCAGAATCTTAAAATGCGTGTAGCAGGTTAGGTAAGTTTAGAAAAGAAAGGGTTAAACCAAGGGTCATAAAGCAATGAACTATGGACTGACTCTGGCCCCAGAGATACAGTTCGTTTTTTTTTTAATTATGCAAGTCTATTGAATTAGTAAATATCACATAAAGTTCCTGATTTGCATATTCTATTGAAAAGCGGAGTATCTAGCTACAGTAGCCAAATTCCCTGCCTGGTATCCAACAGCTCAAGTTTAGCATCAGCTTTAGCCAGGACATAAATTCAAAAGATCCCCACAGTCTTCACCACTCCTTTTAGTCTGACACTCAGCTACTTCACTCATGTCTGTTATATCCAAGATCTCCATAAACACTTAATTGGAGGATGTTTGCATTTAAGATGACCAAGGAAACTCAGGGGAACATAAAAAGGAGAAGTTCAATAGTGGATGTCTCTCATGAACAGAGAAAGGCTCTTTGAAGGATGGCCAAAACTGGTGCACAAAGATTACAGGCATATAAGAGCAGGACAGGGAGGAAGTGAGTTGGATAAGAAGAGAAATTATTCCTCAAACTCCACCACCACACCTGATACTACCCCAAATCTGAATGGGCAGGTATATGCATGCAGTAAGGCATCCAACAAAGGATATTCTGCTGGATTTACTCTGTGAGCTCAAGGGGCTAACAGAAGGACTGCTTTATTAGGGATGGCACAAGTAGCCCAGCACTGTGGTCACACCATACCAGTTGTCTCTATTTTGTTAGTGACAACAGTGAAGAAGATGGTGCTTCCTAGTTTATAGACTTTACCATCTCACCATCCTTATAGGCTTCTACCAGAAAACCAAACAGACCAAGAATATTGTAGGACATTTTTAACTGAAAAGTAGCCCTCACAGAAGGATTCATATCCTACTGTATAATGCATTGCATTTGGAAAGATCTCAATTGATGATACATGATTCTTCTCTCAAGAATCCCTGGCTACTCCGTAAATCAGGATCCTTAACTCATTCTACCCTGTTTTTTCCTGTGTAAACCAGAACCCTCTCCTTGCTCTCACTCCTTTATTTCACAGCATAGCATCCTTCTTCTAAATGACACCTGGGTACTAATCTCACGCCTGGATTCCAGAGGCTCATTTCTCCCCAGTGGAGGTCTTATCAAAACATTTTCTCAGCAAGGTCCAGCTCTTACTATAAAGGAATCACTACACCAACTATCAAGATTATAACATTTTCTCCATATCATCACACATGGATCTAGTATATTTCTGTTCGATAAAGACTGTACCTTCTATACACACATATAAAATGAATGCTCTTGGAAAGATGTATCAGCAAGAAGCTAAATCATAATGAAAAGAAGAGTACTGGGATCCAGAGGTCCCAAAAAATTTATAACGAGAGGAGTAAAAAAGTAAAAATGAGTCAGAATGAAGGTTTAGCTAAGAAAAAAGGCTTCATGTGGCAGTCCTCTAATATTGGCCTTAGAAAGCACGTCTCAGGGCTCCATTTCTCCATTTTCAGATGGGAACACTATGGCAAAGTTCTTGGTGACAAAAGAGAAGCTCACACAACTGTCAGAACTTCCTCTCTCTCACAAAAGAGCCGGGGTAGTTGTACTCCATAAGCCTTTCCGATACCCCAGCCCCACCTTGGTGGTGGTTCCACCATCACCTAGAAAGTTGTCCTCTTCTGCAGACCAGCATGGCATTGTCACATCCATGTCCCTGATCAGGGGAACAGAGAAAGACAGGAAGTCCAGGTCAAGCATTTTGCTTTTAAGCAAGTTACTTTCTGCTACATGTGCTTACATTTCACGAGGGAGAATTAGGTCACATTTCCACACTTCTCTGCAGAGAAATATGCAACTGTAGGCTCCCGTGAATCAGCTGAAATTCTACTGTAATGAAAAGAAAAAGGGACAATACTTTGGAAGAGACTGGGAGCAGACTGCTCTAGATCTCAAGAAAATAAGATACTTACTAGAGATCCTGTGCTATTCTAACGATTTTAACATCCTGACCAAGGATGGGACTCTTGTCTCTGTTATCTCTCTCCCTGAAGGGCTAAGCAAAGAATACAATAAATGGACGAAATGAGACCTCAAGCAGTGGAAAAAGAGATTCTAAATTAAATCCTTCCCTAAGAAGGTCATAGTTGGCTGATCTGATATAGTCAATGTTCTCCCCAGGAACAAAGCTGCAATGCATTGAAGTTTGCTGCACAACTGACCTGAGAGGCATTGCAACAGATGCAATATGGCTAAGGAATGACGTAGAAATCAGTGTGGAACAGGAGATGAGAGCAGTCCTAAGTGAAAACCCTTGAGAAGGAGGCTTCAGAGGTTTTGTTTTGTTTTGTTTTGTTTTAATTGGGTAGAAGCTAAGAAAGTAGAGTAAAAATAAACCTGTCCCCAGTGGAAAGGGCAGCACGGAAAAGAGATTATGGTAATGAAGGCTACAGGCGTATCATTCGCATTAGCTGAGTAGAACTTCATCAGGAAAAACAAAAAGCTATTTTGTCTCTTGGGAGAGCATGGAGACCACAAGATTGGCCATAGGCCACTGAAAGAAATAAGAGTCAAAAGTGTTATCATCTAATAACCCCTTGCTTTCCTTTCTACCACACATGGGCAAATTCCAGTTCCACTGGCAAGGAAATGAAAAACTAAAGGTTGTCATGTGGAATCTCATTCTAGTAAAAGAATCTGGATCTATAAAGAAATTTGAATTATTTTACCTTCTGCCTTCCATCTAGTCTGCACCACAACATGTAGCAGATGATTCTATATTACCTTGTGAATTTTTCCATCATTTCAAATACGATATGGAACTTGCTACCCAACTCATCTTCACATTCCTCCCAAAATGCTGGATTTTAATGCCTTCAGAGGTCGAAGTTACTTCATTATCTCTCCCATGTCCCAGCAAACCTAGAAGAATGCACTGGGCATCATCCACCACCATCTCTTTCAAAGCATCAGGTCCTGATTTTACACAATGCTTCCGATCTCAATCATTCCTTACTGGAATCCCAGCATTTCATTTTTGAGATAATTGTCACTTGGAGGGCTGAATAATGCTCCCTCCAAAGCTGTCTACGTTGGAATCTGTGAAACCTGAGGATGTGTTACTTTACATGGCAAAAGAGACTTTGCTAATGGAATTAAGTTAAAGATCTTGAGATAGGGAGATTCTCCTGTATTATCCACATGGGCCCAAATGTTACAAAGATCCACATAAGAAGGAATCAGGAGGGAGAATGTGATTTAATGACTGAAATGGCCATTGGAATGGGACAGCCAGAAGCCAGAGGCCACCAAAAGCCACCAGAAGCCAAAACAGGCAAGAAATAGATTCTCCCCTGCAGCCTCCAGAAGGAACCAGCCCTGCTGACACCTTGACTTTAGCTCCTTAGAGACTCATTTTTGGACTTACGACCTAGAGAACAGCAAGAGAATAAATTTGTGCCATTTTAAACCACTAAGCATGTGGTAATTTGTTACAGCAGCAATATAAAACTCATACATGTAACCTCCCAATTAGCAATGTAATCACATGGGCGTTATAACTAATCTTATTATACCAATTATCACATATAAATAAATCAAACAGGAAGATACGATTTGCCATCTGTAAATGCCTGAGCCAGCAGCTTCACATTTACAAATACTTGCTAAAGATGCTTACAGAACGGGATTTCAAGCATCCATTAAAAAGAATGAGACATAGCTACAAATTTTGACCATGTCCATGCTGTGATGGAGATGCTATACCAGGAAAAAGATAATAGGCAGCAGCATACATACAGGAATTGAGTATATATCTTAAATGGCTTAGAAGGATATGCACCAAACTGGCCAGCATGGCTATCTCTAGCTGGTAGGAGTATAGGATGACCTTCCTTTTTTTTTTTTTCCCCAACTCTATACTGGCCTATATTTCTTTTTAAAATAAACGTTTATTATTTCAACAATCTGAAAAATGCATGTAGATTTTCCTGTCTTGGACAAAAGCCAGGTTTTATTTGCCCACAAAGATTTAACTTAGCACATGATTTTCTAGGATTGATGTACTTGTCAGCCCAGTGTTGGATTCTTCCAGGACCCCACATGTCAAGGTCCTTCTGTTTCTTTCTTTCTTTTTTTCTCTTTTTAAAAGATTTATTTATTTATTTATTTGACAAAGATCACAAATAGGCAGAGAGGCAGGCAGAGAGAGAAGAGGAAGCAGGCTCCCTGCTGAGCAGAGAGCCCGATGCAGGGCTCGATCCCAGGACCCTGGGATCATGACCCAAGCCGAAGGCAGAGGCTTTAACCCACCGAGCACCCAGGCACCCCGGTCCTTCTGTTTCTATCATGTCACTACTAAAAGCATCACCAGGCTGTTTCATGGGAGAATTGAAGGCAAACTGAAGCCAGGAGTGCCAAAGAATTTAAAATAGGAGCCTCCATTTTCTCCCTAGCCCAGTTCTATCCCGTTTTTCCATATGTTGGTCCATGATACCACCATCTACTCAGCTGCCTAAGCCAGAGTGTCTACATTGTCTTTAATCCTCTCTATCCCACACCCCATCATTCACCAAATCCTCCCATTCGATCCTCTCAGTTTCTCTTGAATCTACTCTTTGCCCTCCATTCCCATCATTGTTAGTCAATTTAGATCAGGTTACCAGATCATTTCTTCCCCAAACTAAAGCAAGACACTTCTAGCTGGGTTGATCAAGTATAAATGGTGCTCACCACACTTGCCTCCTTAGAAGCAAAATAAATGAGGAAATAAAGTCATTGCTTCTTTCTTATACCTCCTCACAGGCTCTGTATTCTGGGCCAAGAGCCCCCAAAGGGCCTGGCACAGATTTTAGTGATCTGGTACTTCCAATATTTCCATCTTCTTTTTCTTACTATTCCCCAAACAGACCTCTTGGATCCAGTTGTTAGAATAACAGAGAACTTCTCCCACTGCCATACTTTGAAACATGGAGTTTCTTTGGCTTCTATTCCCATTTGGTCTATCCAGTAACATCCCTTCACCCTTTAGGTTTGGACACAGATGTTGGCTCCTCTGACACTTGAGTTAGGCCCCTTTGTCCCTAAACTCACAGTACCTTGTAACATATCACAGCTGTAGCTGTAAGCTAGAACATCTGCTGTTGTGTTGTAATTAACTGTTTATGGAATCTGCAGCTCTGTCCCTATCCAACATATGAATTCCTGATGAAAACACTACATTCCATTTATTTATGTATCCCTCAGCACATGGCACAGTGTCTCGCACAAATGGGCAACTAATAAATGGCTGCCAAGTAAACAGCTAAGTTTTATTGGAGGCTTACTCTGTAGAAGGCAATGTGTAAATATTTTCCAACTGAATCCTTACAAAAATCCTATTGGATATGTTAATACTCTTACCTGCTCTTCATAGATAAAGAAACTAAAGCACAAATGGGGTTAAATAAATTTCCCAAAATTACCCAGCCAGAACTTGCATGGAAAATGAGACATTCTGACTCTAGGAAAATGACTTGTACATTGAAATGAACAAATGAACAAATCAATGAGCGAATGCATGAATGAGTACCTCCTGACCTTTCCAGTTAGTGTTCAACATGTATAACTCTAGCTTAATTCTTAATCTCTCAGTGAGACAGCTGTGTTCAGTTCACTGTACTTTATTATTTCTTGCTTTGATAATGGAGTGAGAAAAGTGAGGAGGGATGTTATTAAACAGAGCATAAGGTAAGAACCCACTGACAGCTCATGGGAGGAGAGGAAGGGGAGATTTGGGGTTATTAAGGAGTGTTTTAATTATTCATTAACAGTAAGTTGTGGCTCTTGCCTAGCAGCTATCCCATAAATGGTGTGACAGTAAAAAAGAACAGCAATGTTTTTGATCAAGTATTTCTTAAATCTAAATTAAGACAGCCTCCAAGGTGATTTTAATTCCTCACCACATTATTAACTTCCTGGGAGTTTTTCTACAAACATCAATACCATGGAACCTAAACTACAGAGAATGTTTAATTCCAGCAGAGTTTGCTAACTACTTGGTGACATATATAGAATCAGCAGCTTCTGGTTGCTGTGGTTAGTGCCCAAGAATGTGGAACATTTAGGGGCACCTGGGTGGCTCAGAGGGTTACGCCTCTGCCTTCTGCTCAGATCATGATCCCAGGGTGCTGGGATCGAGCCCCACATCAGCCTCTCTGCTTAGCAGGGAGCCTGCTTCCCCCTCCCCCTCTGCCTGCCTCTCTGCCTACTTGTGATCTCTGTCAAATAAATGAATAAAATCTTAAAAAAAAAAACACATGGAATATTTAAGAACCTTCCCTGGTAGATATGCAGAAGAAGCAGATAATAGATCCTCATCTTATAAGAGAGAAACAGAAGGCCTGAGAGGCTGTCATTTGGGCAAAGTTGCTCAGAAACATAGTGCTTGACTCTCAATTCCCAAGAGTCTTGAACTACATGTCTCTCAGTCACGGTAGAATCAAGCAAACAGGGACAGTTTCCATTATGCCATACCATCAAAACTGCTATTTTAGACACGTTTGAAAAAAAAATTATTTCCAGAAACACGTCAGAAGCCTAAACCACTATACAATACAGAGAATTTAGGTCAAGGGAAAAGTAAATAGGAGGCTAGTATTATCCTTCTTGTCAAAGCAGAGCAAAGCAGGAATTTAGGGTTGCAGTTCCCAAAAACCACTACAAACTGTCTCATACCTCAAAGGAAGAACTACAAAGTTTCCATCACCAAACAAAAGGGAAAAAAGGTTAGGGTCAGTCAGAACCAGAGAAGAAACTCTAGTAGAATGCTCTGCTTCCCAAATGATGGAATCCATGAGGAAATGGGCTGTCCTGTTTTTGCTATTAGGACTGTGATGGATAGCTGATGGAATAATGCAACCCTTTCTAGTTTTTCAGGAGCATTTGTATTTTCTTGAAAAAATATTTGTTTTTAAGTCTAATGGAGGTAATGCCAGTGAGCAAGGGAGTTGTTATAGGTCATTAGCCAGCTCACCTTCGATGTTTATTGCCTTGTAAATACAATTTACATTCCCACAAGTAAGAATGTGTGTGATATCTATTCTCCAAATAGATGCCTAAGAATTAGCTGCAGATTCTTTGTTCTTTTTTTTAAGATTTTATTTATTTATTTGAGAGAGAGAGAGAGAGCATGAGCAGGGGGTAGAGGGAGAAGCAGGCTCCCTGCTGAGCAGGAAGCCCAATGTGAAGCTCAATCCCAGGACCCTGGAATCATGACTTGAGTTGAAGGCAGACACTGAGCCACCCAGGTGCCCCTCAAACACCCTTTAAACAAAGTTTTACTAGCAAAGGAATGCAGAAATCCAACTAAGGGGGCTGTAGGAAGAGCAGCTGCCTACTCTGAGCACATTTTCTAGGAGCAGCTATTCAACTATTTACAAATTTAAAATCTGTAGCATGTTATAATGGTTCTTAAGACTAGGTGATGGAACAGAAGAGGGTGTAGCTTTAAAGCTAAAGCATGAGACTGGCAGAAAAAAAGCTGAGGTTTAGAACCCTTCTCTGAGTTTCTTCTCCATCACATATTAATATAGGGTCTGAGGCTTAATTCATTTTGTCTATGTCAACATCAGCATCGGGGTTAGGACATGTGAGGAGGCATCACAAGACATACGCAGTGGTCTGAGCTTTGACATCACCTCTCTGTGAGACCCTGAAGAAATCATTTACTTCTCCGTATTCCAGCTTTCCTGTCTGTAAAGTGATGATGTTGGTCAGGTCCCTTCTGGCACCAAGATTTTGTGAAGACTACTGTTCTATCAAATGGAGCCAAGGTAAATTCTGCCATTGCTAAGTAAATAAGTGCACGGCCTCTTTGCAGGTAAAACAATTCTGGAAGCCATAGTTACTCTCTTAGGCCAGTAAGAATCACAATCATTTTTCCTGCAGTCTGGGTAGAACTAAAAGAAAATCTGAGGGCACCCATATCAGACATGAATGATCTCAAACTTCTCTGGCAGGGGTTTTTTACATCCTGTACTGTGGCTCCTGGCAGCCCTGACATCGCCACCCCCGTCCTCATTTTATTCCTCAAGGGACTAGGATCTTTTTCTCTCTCATCTTCTCCTAGTGCCTTCTTTGGAACTAACCTGATCTACTGAGAAGTCACACTAAAGCAAAGATTCCCAAATATCCATCACCCACAAACTGCCTTCATATTATCTCCTTATCTTTGTACTCCCTATATATAATTTATGAACATAATCACCTGTTTAATATTTTCTTTTCAATGGGCACACTATGACCAACTTAGTCTTACTAGAAATCATATGCCCAATGTGCTATGTTTTCTTATAATTCATACTAAAAATACATAACAATAAAATCAAATGTTCATTGGTGAATCACCTAAATTATGTCACACACCCCCAGGGGTATGAATTTTATACTTGCAAAATGTTTTATTAGAGTATGAATAACAAATGCCTTTTACCAGGGGTATTGGATTTAAGATGGAATGGAAACTCCTAACATCTTTTGAGCTAAGTGCTATTCTCTTACAACAATATGCTTTTTGAAGGTTTCAAGGGAAGGATGGAAAAGGTAAGAAAACATTTTAAAGGACATTAATCTTAAACCAAAGAAATGGAAAAATCCCTTAACCGTGGCCCCAGCCAGTTTGGAGGCAAGGAGCTTTTCTCCACGCCCCTGAAATAATCATATCGTAATGACATGATAATAATAAAAGGAATGGCTGTGTTGACTACTGCTAGGATTCAGAGAACTGCCCTATCTTCCTTTCTTTGATTTGTATTCCTGTCTGCACCACTGGCTGCCATATCATACAGAGGACCTGAGAAACCTTTCTCATGCTGGCCCTTATTTCATCTTTAAAAACAAACAGTAGCGGGGAAAATAGCCAAACCAAACTCGATGCACTGTGTCTCTCAGGCTTCAGCACAAAAACCCCATTTCATGCTTCGGAGCCTTGACTATGACACGGTGCTCAGGTTTTCAGGCAGGGTGGGCACTGGGGCCCCAATGAGCTCCTGCCATGAACTGAGTGAAGCTAAACGGGCCCTTGGGGCAGTCAGCCACATCCTGCAGGTGCACGGCTGCCGTCCGGCTCCTCTTCTCTCCCGATAAGCAAGCAGAGAAGAGGTTATATGAGCTATACACCTGGCATAATGGTCCGTGGGACTGTATCTTCCAGGATGGTGGGGGCAGCTCTCAATTCCATATGGCTAAAGTTTAACATCCCATTTAGTAAAAAACCTGGGTTTGGACCTCTTGCAGGTACAGCTGGATTCTGCCAATTACCGAACTCTATTATTTTAAACCAGTTACTTAGCTTCTCTGAGTCATAATTTCCTCATTTGTAACTGAGAGACTCAAGAGTCTCTCCTTCCTAGGGCCCCTTGATGACTCCGGTGGCATGACTGGAAAGCCCTTAGCACGATGCCAAGTGCACAATGTAGTAGTTTCTATCACTGCCCTAAGTAATTACCAGAAATGCAGTAACTTACAACAACAGATACTTGTCTCCGTGTTTGCATGGGATAGGAGTCCAGGCAGAGCATGGCTCCAACTATGTTCTCTACTCAGGGTCTCACAAACCAAAATCGAAGTACTGACTGCACTGATTCTTTTATGCAGTCTCCTTGAGAGAATCCACTGCCTAGCTCATTCTGCTGGTTGGCAGAATATTCAGTTCCCTGTGGCTCTAGCTCTGAGGTCCCCATTTCCTTACTGGCTGTGAGCTGGGCCACATTCTGCTCCTCGACCCCACCAGTATTCCTTCTCCCCTTTCCTGCTCCAGGCAGCCACAATGCTGCTGGGAGTCCTTCTCAGAGCCCCGTGTCTGCTTTCTCTTCTATGTTTAAGGGCTCGTGTAATTGGGCCCACTTGGATAATCCATAATAACTTCCTTATTTTAAGGTCAACTGATTAATAACTTAAATATCGCTGCAAATTCCCTTTGCCAGGTAACACAGTATTTAGGAGTGTAACATCAGACGCAAAGGTCACAGGGGCCGAAATTCTACCATCATAATTATTCCATGTTAATTATCAGTCATACGCTGGCTCTAATAGGTGCACAGTCCATTTACTATGACTTCCTATAAGACACAGAGATTAAAAAACATAATAATAATCTCTCACTTTGATTTTTACAATAGCTCCTGAGTAGGGGAGGTAACATCATTATCCCCATGCTACAGAGGTTAAGATGTATTAGCATTTAGGACCTAAAAAGATTCCAGGGTGTGGTGAAAAAGACATAGATTTCTTTTGTTGGTGGGGGTTGATTTATTACAAGAACAGAAGGGCTGTGGCCTCCTTGGGGGCACACAAGATGATTTCTGAGACTGATGCATAGCAGTGTCTGTCACAGAAAACCAGATCTCTCAGTCATGGTTCTCCTGGTTGCAAGCAGTGGAAATCCCCTTGATAAAACATAAACACAAAAGAGGAAAATGTTTTAAGACTTATTATTAAGGGTACAAAGGCATATCATATAACCTATAACAAAAGACTAGACACAGGAACAAGAAAGCCTCAGAAATCCCTGTTGGCACTCCTGCATGGCCACTCACCTTTGAATATCTGTTTATCCTTTACTCTTGGCAAATCTGCCATCTTGAAACCCCTGTACCTCCTTCCCCCACAAATTCAGAGTTTACCTGACTATAGTTCAAGTGCCCAACTTGACAAAGGGCTTCCAAGTTCAGATTCTAAACAGGAGAGGGTTAGTTAAGTAGCTGCCCGTCTGTGTTATAATCAGCTATAGCTGAAGCAGCACAGTCATGCCAGGTGAAGGACCTGGAGGACAACTCCCCAAGAGGCAGAGACCATGAGCTGGTGGACACTGCCAAGAGCCTTAGCATTCTTCACAATATAGCCAGAACCCCAGGGACCCACTCTCCCTATGTATTTTCTGAGCAATCAAGTCTCCTTGCAAGTTAGGACCTGACCGAGTCTGACTGCAGACTGAGTCTGACTGATGGGGCATCCATCTGATGAGGCAAGAAACTTGTGCTGAGTAACCTCTAGGTGACAGGCCTACTTTGTAGCCAGCCCACATGTGGCCATTGTTGGTTTGCACTCTCTTCGGTCACTTGTGACTAGGTGGAAGGACTGATTTCCCTCTGGACTCACAGTGTAGACGCCTAGGTTATGCCAAAAAGACCTCCCTCAGGCTCTTTCCTAAACAAAGGGCCACAGATACAGCAGTATTTTCAAGCTTCATCGACTGCCCACAACTGAAGCTGGGTCATTACTCAAGGTATTGGAACTCCAAATTTCTTACTCTTTCACTTCACTCTCTCAGAGAAGTGACTGGAATTCACAGAAACATCTCACAAATACATGCTCTGTTTATGACAAATAATGAGAGCTAAGGATGTCAGGGGACAGAAGACTTGCTTAAGTAATGTCTGGCACAAAAAATGGTGCTCTGCCCATTTGATATCCTTGCACTTTGTGGGATCTCCAGCTCAACAGGACACTGAAGGTAAGTCTTCTAGGCAGTAGTGAAATCTGTACCTCAGGGTACTCAGAATTAGAGATGTTAGCATAGCTTCAGTCACAGGACAGCTTTTACATGACTAATCATAAAAGTATTAATTGCTAATCTTCACTGAGCATTTACTACTATCAGGTACTTTTCTAATCTGTGTAAATGTATACATGGGGTGTGTGTGTGTGTGTGTGTGTGTGTGTGTGTGTGTGTTCCGAAGTAGGTAAAACCTGTATATGTAATTTATAAAGTATACCTCCTTCCATCCCAATCCCATGGTCCCTTCCCAAAGTCCTCCTTTGTCACCAGCATCTTGAATATCATTCTAGCAATGTTTGTATCCACAATCATAGATCAATAGCCCATTATTTTTATACCTATGGCAGGATAATACTCATACATTCCTTCACCAGTCTTTTTTACTTAAAGATGAGAATTGTTTAAACTTGGTATATACAGATGTGCTTTTGTCTTCATAACAAATAGCAAATACAGAAATAAAATTTTAAAAATAAGTTGCCTAATAAGCTTTAACTACTCTACTCCATTGTCTATTGATTGTAACTTGATGCAGATGAACACATTCATTTATATCCTGAGAAACTCCACAGTCTGATTGCTATTCACAACCCCCTACCTTTTTTTTTTTACCAAGATTTTATTTATTTATTTGACAGAGAGAGAGATCACAAGTAGGCAGAGAGGCAGGCAGAGAGAGAGGAGGAAGCAGGCTCCCTGCGGAGCAGAGAGCCCGATGCAGGGCTCGATCCCAGGACCCTGAGATCATGACCTGAGCCGAAGGCAGTGGCTTAATCCACTGAGCCACCCAGGCGCCCCAACCCCCTGCCTTTTATCATTAACTGCAACACAGGGATTTTTCAAGGAAGTAACAGGCTAGAGTAACCCTAAGCAACTAATAAAGAATATTGATCTTTATTGGTTTTGTTCCTGAAGATGCATGCTATTTGTATCACCTGCATTTCAAATGGGAATAGGAAACAAGTAAGAAAAGAAATGTTCACCTGGCAAGGGCTTAATTAGTCTTTCTCTTCCTCTTTTTTTTTTTTTTTTTTTTCACCAACTAGAGAACAAAAAAGCTCCCTATTGATTTAATTAGAAGTAGTGATTGAATAAATAAGTAAATATTAAATAAAGTGCACATTTGTAAAACATAAGACAATTTGGATGACCAGCTTGAGTAAATTAATTATCTTTTCCCCACCCCCTCCAGTACCAAATAAATTAGCAGCTATAGCAAATCAAAATGTCTCCAAGGGAAATCGAAACTCTCCAACAACACGGAAGTTTGGGTATAAACAGGGTTGTCCCAGGAACTGTTAAAAATAGCAAATGGAAAACCTCCTAGGAATGGTAAACTCACTGCTGTGTTTGTGGTAATGACAACTTTTCATCAAGGAAACAAGGGAGATGCAGGGGGAAAAAATGAGGTTTTGTTCTCAATTACCTTTGCACCCAATTTTGAAAGCAGTCACTAATGATAGCCACTAAAAGAGCCAGAAGTAGGATGGAAACCATTCTGCCCAGATTGCTTAAAGTAAAAATAAATAAATAATACATCAAAATAGCATGGAATTTGTCTTGATATGACTGCAGGGCTTCTGATAACTAGCCAGCATCGCCTACCAAATGAAAGATTCATCTGTTTATCTCCAGTTGTTTTCCTTGGAACAATTCCTATCCCAAAATAATTATAAAGCAATTACTTGCCAGTTTTCACTTTATTGGTTACTACTTTTACTCAAAGAATAGTAATTACTACAAATTACTACATAATTACAGTACATGGTTATCTGAACAGTCTTAACTGTGCCTACGAATGATAAATTATAGAGTCAGTGTTGCTCTAATTACATATTCTATAGAGCATAAATATGTCATGACTGTGTTGTTACATATTAATAAGTGCTTCCTTATTTTTCAGAGCCTAGTACAATAAAATGCCATTTGCTCCACTTCCTTCTGGTAATCTCTAGAGTCATGCCCATGGCTGTGCCTGGCATTCTGGAAGCCAATGGACTACAGTGTGCTTTCAGTGTTCAGCTCTCAATCTCATTCAAGTACACTCACTAAGGCAGAGAGAAATTAAAAACTGAGGAGTAAAATCTGTTTCTAACCCTTCTTTTTAGCGTGTCCTTTTTGATGGAAACTCAGCAGCAGTGGCTTATATTCAAGAATCGCAGGTGCAGAAGCTTAAAAAAGTGCCACCACAGCCTTACCTACATATAATCACTGCACCCAAAATGACTGGATTCAAAAGCAGGAGATAAGCTTAGACTTGGTTTGGGGCCATTAATTTGTTATCTTTGTTCTTATAACATTATTTTGGTTGCAAAGTATTTGGAATCAAGTATTTGAGAACAAAGGGTTTAGAAATACAATCTTTTAACAGATCTTTTAAAAAATTTTTCTTTTAAATACAGGACTAGATTTCATAAAAATCTGAATTGCATGAAATAAGTATGTACCACCAAAATAAATCAAGCCCATCTAACTGCATTATATCTGGTTACTACACATAATTCAATTGAAGGGAACACATGGAGAGAAAGAGCTTCAAGGAGGCAGAAGATGGAGGGCAAGAAAATGGTTCTCCCACCAGTTACTGATGATCTCTGAGAGGCACCACACAGGGACTGATCCCAACATGCACATAAGAGGTGGGGATGAAAAGCAAGTAGAGAGCTTAGCAATATGCCCTCCTAGTCTTGGCCACACAGCCTTTTCAGAGGCAACTTTTCTCTGAAACTCACTCCTTTCCAGTTGGTCCCAATGCTTCTGGAGCAGAGATCTGCCAACTTGTCAAGTATTCATGTTGGAGGGAAGAGCCTATCATAAAAGGGCAGGAAAAGGAAAGGACAGAGAACATGTGTGCAGAGATCAGAGCTGAAGCCGCTGAAGCCACAGGGGCCACCACAGCAGGAGGGTGATAGGATAAATCAAATAACATACTGGGGGCTACCCTCCCCGAAGACTGGTTTGAGGTCTGGATTCAGTTCAATACACAGTAAGCATTTTTTAAAAATTAATAAGTAAATGAATGAAAGAGGGTCATTATAGATGTTTTTAGTTAAAGAGCAAAGTAAATCAAAGAATGAAAGGAATTAGGAAAAGAACACTTTTTTTCTTTTTTTTTTGGAAAAGAACACTTCTAAAGAAACTATTGTTAAGTGTCAATCACTTTACATACACAGTCTTCTCAATCTTTGCAAGAACTCCATATGATAGGTATTACTGTCCTTTAACTGATACAGAAGCTGAGGCTAGGACTGATTAAATCCCTTTGCTAAAATCACACACTTAGTAAGTGGCAGGACTTGGATTTGTACTCAAGTCTGCCAGATGCCAACAGTTCATTCAACCCTGACACTTACATTCAACAATTTCAGGTAATACTAAAAACTTCTTATGAATACTTCCAGGTGCTTTACACACATCATTTTATTCAATACTATTAAATAATTGTATTAAATAATCAGCGATAATTCTATTTTTATTCCCAATCCACAGATGAGGAAAACGTGCTTTTAGGAAGTGAACTCTGGCCCAATATGATATAGCAAATCAGTACTAGAGCTGGGATCTAATCCTGTTTGAATGAGCAAAGCCTGTGTCCCTCACTGCCACCCTCTCCTAGTCTTACACCAGAGATTCAAAGGGAAAAGGTGATTTCCTGCTCAAAAGAGGTTGATAATCCAGTGGAGGAGCTCTGGCCTTTCTACAGTAATTCATTGAAATTATATTCAAATGGTAAATGAACACATTTTCCTCTCTTTGTCTGCATCACCTCATACCCCACTGGGTGTGCTGGGGGGCTCACCTCCATACTCCCAACGGAGCACCCTGGATAGGGATTTGTCCTCTTTGCTTACTGGGCCCTTATATTTATGAGGTCTAACATTTCAATTCTTATTTCTGTACCTGCAGGGCCATGCAGGGGACCTGGCTGTACCTGGCTTTGGAGAGATGAATGAGTAAATAAAGAATAAATGAATGAATGAATGAATGAGTAAATGAACAGAAATGGAACCCTACACTGGAAGAGACTTCAGAGAAAATTTATTCCAACTACCTCATCTTACAGAATTATTTCCTTAGATTCAGAAAAATGTTAAATGATTTGTCCAGAAGCAATTTCTAGATAAATATGTAATGCACACTCACACACACACATAAACACATAGACACACACACTAATAACTAGCCTCATAACAAGAACAAATTATATAAAATGAGCCTCTCTTGGGACTAAGCTTTAAACAGATTTTTAATTTCTTACAGGTTTTTTAGCTACATAGGCCACAGATTGTGATGAGAACACACCCTAATTTGGAAAGTGTTTTGTATCCATAATGAGATTTCTAAATGTTATCTGTTTTTAGTATATAAAGATATTCTGAGTAAAATATTTAGTGTAATTTTGGCACTTGTCATACAGTCTTTCCTCCTTCTATACCCCAAAAGGATTACATAGCCCGAGGTGGTAGTTAGCAATGAAGGGGTTCTGTGTATTTGTGTATTTTTTACTCATGAATTTTTTTTAAAACATGCAGTTTATGCCTTAGCAGTGAGAAATTTCTGAAATCACGGAGAGACTTGAAATGGAAGCAATACCTCTGACTAGCAACCTTCTAACTTACCATCCAAACCAGAACCGGATACATCTGAGAGTGAAAGGGGAGGTTATCAATAATTAGGTCTGGCATGCCCAAAGTGTCTCAGGGCAAATATTCACCCTGGAGACATATACAAAGCAATGCTAAATAAGTTTTCAATGAAGGTAAGAGGAATGGTTGAAAAAAAAAAAAAAACAGGGGGAAACATTTTTGGTATGAAAAATGACAGGGACAGAAGTTTTGTGATTTGGCATCTCTGAGGAATTTGAAAATCTGATGGGAATCATAGACCTTCTCCTGCAGACAGCGTACATATACACAGATTTTGCACAAAATTTCGGGGGTCCATAAATTCCTTCACGTCCACCCATAGACTCCGAGACTGTCAAATACTACCTCCATATTAAGCATCCAGGTTCTAAAATGAGATCTCTCAACCTTGGCACTATTGACATCTAATGTTGGATTATGCTTTGCCACTGGGGGCTGTCCTATGCAATGTAGGATGCTGAGCAACAGCTCCAGCTTCTACTCACTAGATCCAAGTAACAGCATCCCAACTCCATTAAGACTCTCCAGGCACTGCCAAATGTCCTCCAGGAGGTACACAGCCCCCACGTGATCACTCTTCTAGAGGCAGGAGCAAGAAAATCTCACAGAGTAAGGGATAAGAAGTGGACATAAATTATACTGGGCAACACAGACAAAATCAGGTAATAATGATAATAATAATAATGATAATATGAAGCAGTGAGCCACAAAAATTACAAAATTTCCACCTTTGATTTTGTTTATGCTGCTAACTCATAAGG
The DNA here is from genome assembly GCF_922984935.1 of Meles meles. NCBI lineage: Eukaryota > Metazoa > Chordata > Mammalia > Carnivora > Mustelidae > Meles > Meles meles. Next base: position 101,935,562 of record NC_060068.1, read on the forward strand.
CTAATGACACCTACTGAGGAGAATCTGGCTCCACTGAAAATACCTGGGCTATCACCTCACGTCACCATCTGACAGGTGTTGAGCAGAAACAATTCTGCTAGAAACATTCTGAAGTGTTTGTAATGAGGAGAACTTGTAACCTAAACTGTGAGAAACATTCTGGGAGGCTGTTCCATTTATAATCAGTCCTACAGAGACGGGGCATATTAAGCACCTGCCCAAGTGCAGTTTCCAATTCAGTAAGTATTTATTAGGCGCATTGCATCCTTGGCAGGCTCTTCTCAATTGGAAAATGAGCAAATGGACACACGACCTCAAAAATCCTTTTAGCCATAAAAATGTTGTGATCCTATTAATGTGTATGACAGACACAGAGATAAAAATACAGATACAGATACAGCTGTATCTCTCTTTCTAAACCTTCTGAGCCTCAGTTTCCTCTGAATACTGAGGTCAGACAACTACACAGCAAGTCCAAATGTGCATTTGCAGATTAGCACCTGGAGACCTCTAAGATGCCCCCGAGGAATCTGTTAAGGGGGTGTGGGGGTGGGAAGTAGGTAATGAAGTAGGAGGCAGGGGACTGCGGTATCCTTTGTCCCAGTGTCCCGCATTTACAAAGAGCCTCATGTGTTAACTCTTTGCACTATTACTAAGTGAGATTATATATACAGTCATTCCATTTTGAACATGTGTTAAAATAATAAGCTAAATGTAAGCATATTAAAAGACAGAGATTTGTGGCATTTCATATTCTAGGAGCTTCAAAAAATGGGATTAGCTTAAACTTCTCACCCCCTCTGAGTCTCTGCTTATTATAAAAATAAGTATGCCCAAGTCCTACAGGTTTTACTTCAGTACATCTGGGGGGAGCCTAAGACTCTGCATTTTAAGTTCAGTGGGGTTTTGTTTTGTTTTGCTTTTTAATTTGCATGCCCAGCATGGAACCCAACAGGGAGCTTGTACTCACAACCCTGAGATCAAGACCTGAGCTGAGATGAAGAGTTGGATGCTTAACCAACTGAGCTACTGGGTGTCCCAAGACTCTGCATTTTAACAAGCACCCCCCCCCCCAACCCTGTGATTCCAAGTAGATGCCCAGGAGCACCCTTTAACAGGCAGGGTCTTAGCTAAAGAGGAGGAAAAAAGCTATCTTCCCCAGGATATTAGACAAAGGGGAATACAAAGAATTGTGGGCAACTTGAAAAGTTAAAGCTACATTTCCCTTTTCTTCCTTCTCCACCTAACAAACTCTAGCTTATTCTCCCAGGCTCAGCTCAAGTATCACCGCCCTGCAAATCCCTTGGACAAGTCCCTGTTCTATCCATTAATACAACATCCACTGAGCTGCAAGCTTCTGGAGAGACAGAGCATACCTCAGTTATGTCCTATTTATATTGTGCCTGGCATGAGAAATATTCAATAAACTTGATGGCTTATAGTGTTTATTTTATCCTTTTCTTCCCAATTACAATTTGTCCTCAAAGATTCCAAATTTCCAGAAAAGGCCATAGATTCTGAGTCTCATCACATAAGGTTACACATTGGAGCAACAACTGAGGAGAGGGAATTGCCAGCAAGGTCACATGAGGACCACCTGGGTTGCAGATTTCTCACATCCTCACCTCACTGAATGGACTAGGGATCTCTCTAGAGAGTCTTTCTTTAGAGCACTAATTCCAATCATGAGGGTTCCACCCTCATAACCTAATCACTTCCCAAAGGCCCCACCTACGAATACCATCACCTTTGGGGGTTAGAATTTCAAAAGACGAATACTGTGGGCACACAAACATTCAGACCATAGTACATACATATTTCACTGAGTAAGACTGTAGTAGATTTTAACCATATTATGCGGGAATTATAGAAGTATAAGACATAGTGCCTGCTTTAAAGTTTTTGCTATCTTCTTAGTAAAAGGACATTCACATATGAAACAAGAGAGCAATAAACTCAGAAGAACTGAGAACTTAATTGTGTTCTACAAACTCCCTAGAAAGAGGTCAACAAGGGCTAAGATTTTTCCTTTCAATGTCTCAGAAGGTACAGAAATACTTCTCTCAAATGAGCTGACCTTACTAGGCTTCAGCTGATTTAGAAAAATAGATAGGATTTTAATAGAGAGAACAGAACAGGAAGGGCATTCTGGGCAAAGGGAATAGCTAGGGCAGGGTAGGGGAAGGAAGCTAGAAACCGGCATGGTGTATTCCTAATACATGCCTAAGACTGGCCTAAACAAACTAGAGTAAAAGAAAGGAAGAAGCAGAATAGAGAATGATTGTAAAGAACCAATTGTCAGAAACTACAGAAAAATTACAGGTTAAAAAAGAAAAGAAAGAAGAAAAGAAATCATAGGTAGGAAGCTTGAGAACAGTGAGTAGACACTGGGTTGCATTGCTGCCCACTAACTTATGAAATGAAATCAAGGCCTACAGAAGATGAGAGACATACTACGTGATGCAGTATTCTGGCTAGTCCACCATGTGTCCACTACTTGTCCCTTCCCAATGGGTGGCACTCTTCCAGAAGCTTCATATTTCCTAACATAAAAATTTACTTTGATTGTGGAAGGAGCTGAGATGTTCTTCAACAGATGAATGGATGAAGAAGTGGTTCGGCGCCTGCGTGGCTCAGTGGGTTAAGCCTCTGCCTTTGGCTCAGGTCATGATCTCAGGGTCCTGGGATAGAGCCCCACATTGGGCTCTCTGCTTCGCCCTCTCTCTATGCCTGCCCCTCTGCCTACTTGTGATCTCTCTCTTTCTCTCTGTCAAATAAATAAAATCTTTAAAAAAAAAAAAAGAAGTAGTTCATATATACAATGGAACATTACTCAGCCATCAGAAAGGATGAATACTCACTATTTCCACTGACATGGAACTGGAGGGGATTATGCTAAGTGAAATAAGTCAAGCAAAGAAAGACAATTACCATATTATTTTACTCATATGGAACGTAAGGAATAGCATGGGACACCACCGGGGAAGGGACGGAAAATTGAATGGGAAGAAATCAGAGAGGTAGACAAACCATGAAAGACTCTCGACTCCGGGAACCAAACTGAGGGTTACAGAAGGAAGGGGATGGGGGGATGGGATAACTGGGTGATGGGTATTGAGGAGGGCACATTTTGTGATGAGCGCTGGGTGTTACACGCAACTAATGAGTCGTTGAACACTACATCAAAAACTATGATGTACTATGCTGGCTAATTGAATTTAATAATAATTTAAATAAATAAATAAATAAAATAATAATTTAATGATTTAAATATCAAATTAAATAAATTTGTATAAATTTAATAATTTAAATAATAATAATAAATAAAATTTAGTTTGAAAGTTAGTTTGGAGGATATTCCTTAAACATACGTAGCCATCTTCCAAATATTCCTTTTACAAGCCTCTGAACTGAAGAGCAAGAACATAAATTGGGGTTTCATTTTTCTTTTTTGATGTTGTTTATATTTTTGTTTTGATCTGTACAGTCAAGGCCATGTGCACAGCAAAGAACCAGAGAACAACATCTCAAAAAGTATGTTCAATATCATTATCATCTTCCAATCTATAGAACAGGTAGAGAGCAGGCCACGGACATGAAAACAGTAGGTTTATTTTCTGACTCCAGAACTTTCTAGATGTGTGACATTGGGCAAGTCACTTAATCTCTATAATTAGGTTCCCTCATCTATAGTATCAGGTTGATAAAATCACCCAGCTCCTAGGAATGTTGTGGGGACCAAATAGGATAAGGCCTGTGAAGTATAAAGTACTTAATAACGAGCTTGGAACATGCTGAGTCCCCGGTAAATGTTAGTTAGCTATCATTTGCTATAATACCTTCAAATATACCATATTTTAAAAGAAAATTTGGAAGATACGTCCTAGGGTATCAGAATATGTACTGCTTTTTAAGTCTCATATGAAATTCATTTAGCAACTCACTTTGCTTTCTGTTTTTTTTCTTTTTTTAAGATTTTATTTATTTATTTGACAGAGAGAGAGATCACAAGTAGGTAGAGAGGCAGGTAGAGAAAGAGGGAGAAGCAGGCTCCCTGCTGAGCAGAGAGCCCGATGTGGGGCTCAATCCCAGGACCCTGAGATCATGACCCGAGCCGGAGGCAGAGGTTTAACCCTCTGAGCCACCCAGGCGTCCCCTCATGTTGCTTTCTGGTTCACATGGAAAGTTCTTTTTTATATTAACCAATACATAGACTGAGTACATGCTTTAGACCCAACAAAGGAGGAATCCCCACAAAGGGCATCATTTTTTTCAATGAGTGTATTCCAAATTTTGCAATCATATAATCTAGAAGTAATATATTTTAATTTCAACATATATTAAAGTATTGTGTTTTATATTTTATTACTGTCCATATGTGTGATTACATATGGCAGGTAATTTTTGCTGAGTTTGGGAGCACCACAGGTCTTAACTGGCTATAGGTTGTGGGGTGGAGAAGGGCTAGGGATGACCTCCAGGGGTACCATAAAGTCCCTGTAAATTAGGGATGCCTAAATGGGTCCATAGTTATAATTAGATTTTCAAAGGATTCCATCATAATAAAACTTTAAGATCTAATTAACAAAACCAATAAGGGAATAATAAAATCAATAATTATATACACATACATTAGAGTAACCAGCAGTTCTTATAATTAAGTAGATCAATATGACTAATAAAAAGTCTGTGATATATTGTGAGAAAAATGAGTTAAATAATTTTTTTAAGTTGCAGAATGGTGCTTATGATACATAGTTCTGATATATCCTAAACACATGCAGTGTTTCTAAGCAGGCATCATATATAGCAAATATAACATGTTTCTATAAAATAAAGTTAAACTGTGTGTATATGTGTATGTATATATGTGTGGGTGTATGCCCATGTGTGTACCATGTACATATTTTAAAGTGCTTAAAAACATATTACAATGGTTAATAATGGTTATCTTTAGGAAGTAAAACTAATATACGAGGCAAACATTTTTTTTAAAGATTTTGTTTATTTATTTGACAGAGAGAGAAATCACTAGTAGACAGAGAGACAGGCATAGAGAAGGTGGAAGCAGGCTCCCTGCCCAGCAAAGAACCCAATGCAGGGCTCGATTCCAGGACCCTGAGATCATGACCCAAGCAGAAGGCAGAGGCTTAACCCACTGAGCCACCCAGGTGCCCCAAGGCAAACATTTTTAACTACCTTGTTTTCTCAAAGTAAAAGTTGCTTTTTCTCCATATTTTAATATCTATGAAATCAGAATTTACCATATAATCAAAAAATGAATCTAATTAAATTCTCTTTGCTCCTTTCCCCCAGAAAGCTCTTAATTATATATGATAAGTCTTGCAACTGGGGGTGAGTTCAAGTCAAGAAGATATAGCAGGCATATATTCCCAAGTTGCTTAAATTGTTTCCAAGGAGCAAATATTTGTCGTGTTTTTTTTTCTTTAAAACAATGAAGATAAGTTTCAAGGTCCTTACTTTTAATACATGCTGTTCAAATGAACTAGGTCACAGAAATGTGTATCCACCTATAGAAATCCAGTATTTGCATATATTTGCATATTATTCAGTATCATTAAATGCCAGATCCTTACATCTAGGAAAACTCTCCAGTGGTAAAATAGTACTGTCATGAAAGTTGGAGCTAGAGGATTTTTTTCTCCCACCTCTCAATAACTTCACATGATACAAATACGTGATAATACCACATGTGTCATTACAGAGTTCCTAACAGTATGTGAGGCACTGGTCTGAGCACTTTCCAAGCATCATCTTATTTAATTTCCACAATAATGACATAAGTTTAATTTATTACATCCAATGTACAAGTGAACAGACTGAGGCTTAGAGACTGAAAATGATGCTGAGTCCCATAACTAGCATGAAGCAGTGGAAGGAATCATACAGATGTCTGCCTGTCCCCAAAGCTTCATTTTTAACCAGTGCGCTGCTCCCTCTCCACCTCTTCTAGCTCCACTCCTTTGACCAAAGAAATCGTATACATGTTATCTGGAAATAATACACTGTGTTCAGCTGTGACGGCACCAGAATGTTCTCCAAACAGGGGAACAATGGGCAATAACACAGGGCAGATCAGTGTAAGGAATTTATTCAAAGATCTCTCAAACGCTAAGGTGCTGGCTAGGCTCTACTTCCCCCACAACGTACCAGGATCTGACAAGGGCCTTTGGGGCAGACACTGTTTTCAAGGGTTCCCATAGGTTTGGCACAGCAGGTGGCGAACATTAGCTCTGGTCTACATCTTATAAGATTTTTTTGTCAGCCTTGCTCCTATTTAGATTACCAAGGTTTGTGCAGCCTAAAAGGAATATTACCTTCTTAAAAGCTAAGTGGAATGAACAAAGTCTAATTAAATGTGATTTGCTGGTTGATTCAGTATTTATTAGCAGAAAGCTCACTGGCTTCAGAAGTGAGTGTTGGTATCAGTAGAGCAGAGGATATTCAGAGAGGTTAAAAATAAATGGCTGGAAGATAAGGCTCAAAAACCTGTTAGTGCCAAGTTAGATGATTTATTTCCATAAATCATTCCAATGTTCAGATTTCATGTGTTAAAATAATTCAAAAATAATTTCGCACTGCCTTTTGATCTGAAATCATAGCAAGCACTGCCACTGAAGCAGATGAAAAAGTAAGTGTCTTCATTTCTTCAGAAATAGGGCACAACTAAATTGCTCTATCGTAAATTTTACATCCACAACTCAGTGCTCTGTAGGGACTGCGCTCAATTTGCTAGGTTTTGCTACCACGGAAACTGAAGAGCAATTAGCTATAGGACTGAAAACCTGGAATGAAAACCTTGGGGATAGAAAGGACAATCAAAAGAATTTCCCAAGTAGCACCAGTTTCAGGAGTAAGAACCAGAAAGACGGTATGTGTGTCATAGGTATGATAGGAGAGGGTTATCATCTGGCACCTCCAATACCGTTATATTTGCTCAGCTATCATCCTCTGCCTGCATTCCTTCTCTTGCTACCCTTAAAGTTTTCTAAGATCTGCAATTCCTTCTTATTTTCACCCTGTTTACCTTCCCCCTATCCCTGATACCAGTCCCCAAGCCAGATGGAATCAACAGCCCCAGGTTACTTATTTGCATTTTTTGACATTTTTGTATTTTTGAGTAGACACGATCATATATGCTCCTGCTTTTAAACATTTGTTGGCTCCTTATTAACTACAAAATAAAGCTCAAGTGCATTAGCATGGCATAGACAAGGCTTTGTATTTGGCCTTGTACTCTCTTTCCAGTCACTGCTCACTCCTATGTCAAGCCACTCCCTCCTCTCTAAACCACTCTCCAAACATGACACACCCCTTCATGTCCTCAGATCATTGTTCATGTTATTCTTGCTGCCTAGGATCTTCTTTTCCCCACCTCTGCTTCTGTGTCTGATGAGGGCCCAATGTCCAAGGCCCAAGTCCAATGTCAAGTCCTTGGAAAAGCTTCTTGGGGAAGACTTAAATGGACCCTTTCTTTATCCAAAGGGCACCTTAACCATTCACAGTTATTGTGTTTGTACATCATATCTGTTTGTCAGCCAGTCTGAGTAGTGCCTCTGATCACCCAAGAGTGGATGGCCTCAGAGATCCACCCACTCGGATCACCTATTCCTATCCAGTATTGCGCTCTGCATAGGGTGATTAAGATACGCTTATACTTGAGTGAAAGTGAGAGAGATGAAGTCAGAGACAGAGAAGATAAGGATTCAAAGTCTTTTCCATAAAATACTTTGAATGGAAGTAATATGAATTGATCATAAACACTCTCCCATTATCGGTCAGATACACACACTCTATTCCACTTTGCAACCTACTTTTAAAGTATATTTTACTTCGGTGGCACCCAGATCTTAAGTTTAAATTGAAATACAATTGCGTTGATTCCTACCAGTTAGTTTTTCTTACATACCTGGATTTAGGGGCAAGTGTATTTAGTATGGAAAATTTGTGCATGCTTCATGACACTGAGAATTCTCTAAAAAGCAAAAATATCTGAGGGTCTCAGCATAAAGTAGCCACATATAGTAGAGGGGACTAATATAACTGCCGTCTGTGGAAATACCTGGAGAGTGGGGAGGGGGGGAAGACAGGGAAAAAACAAGACAAGACAAGATCTCTATTATTTTTTTTTTTTTTTTTTTAAAGATTTATTTTTTTGACAGATAGAGATCACAAGTAGGCAGAGAGGCAGGCAGAGAGAGAGAGAGGAGGAAGCAGGCTCCCAGCCAAGCAGAGAGCCCGATGCGGGGCTTGATCCCAGGACCCTGGGATCATGACCTGAGCCGAATGCAGAGGCTTTAACCCGCTGAGCCACCCAGGTGCCCCAAGATCTCTATTATTCATGCAGGTTTACCTTAGAAGAAAAATACCATATTCCAATTAAGATGTTAACTGCTTCATGCTGCAAGTAGTGTTTTCTTTTCTGGACATGCACACCCAGGGCTCTGAGTACCAAGATTAAACAGTCAGTGTAGTGGCTAAAATTAAGAAGTATTCAGGGTGCCTGGGTGGCACAGTATGGTAAGTGCCTGCCTTTGGCTCATGGTCCTAGGATCTAGCCCCACATTTAGCCCTGCATCGGGCTCCCTGCTCAGGGGAGTTTGCTTCTCCCTCTCCCTCTGCCATTGCCCCTGCATATGCTCTTGCTTTCTCTCTATCAAATAAATAAATAAATCTTAAAGAAAAAAAAGAAGTATTCATTTACTGGAGGTTTTTTGCAACAAAGAGGGGCAACATGGGGTCAAAAAACTCTCCTACTTACCAAGGAATTTGAGATAAATCATTAACTGTATAATTCAGACTTCTCTTCTGTAAAAAGTTAATACGTCAGTGTGTTATAAAACTGAGAAGCCTTCACCCTGTCTTCATCCTTCTACAGAATTTCTATCAGCTACCTGCATCTAGGCTACGCTCCTTTGTAAGCTCTGGACACTGCACTTCCAAGAAAAGATATTGAGGCTGGTAGGTATCCCTCAGGGCTAATGCAAGAAGGGTCTGCCTTCTATGAATAGGCCTGTGGACCAAAATAAGCACACAAACACAAATCACTATTTCTCAAGCTCCAGAGAGCTACAAACAAAATAAAATAAAACAACTTTGAGATTCCAGACTCTCTAAGTGGTATTTTTTGAAACTTGTCTTTTGATATGAATTAAAGTTTTTTAAAAAGAAAAAGCATGTTCTAAATTATTCAGAATGTCACCTCTTGGTAACTGACCAGGGCCAGATGACTGATAATGGCAAAAACAGATGCTATAGGGCTTCTCAAACTGAGAAAAGAGACCATTTATTTGGGTTCCTCAAACTCTCAAATCTGAGGTGTTGTTTGTACACTGAACAACAGGTTACAGTAACAGGATGAGGAAGACAGGTAGAATATTTGAGAAAAGCACTGAATTCAAAGTCAGACACATAGGCTGGTGATTTGGATCAAGGCACCAACCTAGCGATTTGAGACAAATCAGTGCAGTACAATCCCCTAGAATTATTTTCTTTCTTACCTATAAAAACGGGGATAGGGATGGGGATGATGATGATTGTGACAGTTATAATAATATTGATAAAAAAGCTACACGTCAAGTATCACATGTGTTCCCATACATGCAAGTGCTTTGTTGTGCTAAGAAAAGAGAACACTGGGAGCAGAACAAACATGCCCGGGGGAGATGCTACAGGAGAGGAATCAGTGAAGGGATCTGCTGAGGTTGGGGTGGGAGGAGAACAGATGGAGAAGGTGGTAAGACAAAAAAGATACAGGCATTGGAAGGTGGATAAGTACATGAGTCAGAGAAAAGAATTAAGTTCCTCTCTCACCATAGATACCAGAAAAGGTTTAGATGAAGAAAGTAGGCTAGGCAGCAAATATCTCCTGTGCTGCCTGTGCACACGTGGAGTGTGAGAGGCTAGAACATCGATGGAGCCACTGGGCAGAGAAGACATAGCAGCTCAATGGAGGACTGACTGGCATCTGTCTGGCCACTCCGCAGCCTGGTATATGCTCTCAGGGAGAAGCAGTCCTCCCAGAGGAGAGTTCAGAGAAGCCTCTGTCCCAGGTGTGGCTCTGGAAGGGACACATATTCAGGAGGAAGCGCACACTCAGCACACTCAGGGGATCCTGAGAAAACTCAGTATGGGCCTTTACAATTGCAGTTCCCTCTGTCTGGCATCCTCTTCCTTCAGTTCCTCCCAGGTATGGCTGCTTCTCATCCATCCTTCAGGTCCAACTCAAAGGTTCCCTCCTTAGAGGCCGTCCTAATCACTCTGTCTGAGGTCAGCCTCCCCCCAACACCCCTGGCACATTCCACATTTCCTTCCTGGCACTGATCATAATTCGAATATAAATTGCTTTTACATTTTCTTGTTTAAAGGCAGTCTCTCCCACTAAAACGGTGCGGTCTAATATAGAAGCCATAGCCTTGTATGGCATTTAAATTTCAATATATTAAAGTTAAGGAATTTTCAAAGTTCAGCCACTCAGTTGCACTATCCGCATTTTGAGTGCTCAGTAGCCATATGTGGTTAATGGCTGCTATACTGGACAATGAATCATCCCTTAATCTAACTGAATTGGAAGGCAGCTATGCTCACCACTATACCACCAACGCAATCTAACTGAATTGAATCAATCAAATCACATTGCAATATCGCCTTCATCACAAAAAGGTCCACTGGATAGCGCTGATCTAGAATGCAAGTTTCCAGGAGCAGCACCCTCACCCACTGTGCTCACTGCCAAGAGAGTACCTGCCTTAGATAGGTGATCAGGAAATATCTCCTGAACAAGAGAGTGAAAGAATGAGTGAGGATGGCCCCAAAGTCTTATATCCGTACCGGGTAAGAATAAAAAAATAATGTGGTTGAAGAAAATAGGTATGCAGCCTGAAATCACCCAGGAATTCTCAATATCTAATCTGTATGCAATCTATGAAAATTAATGTTTGACATATGTGTTATATTGCATTTTCTGCTAATTAAACATCTTAACATAATACAACTTAGCAGCCAGTCGCATAGTTCAGATATTCCCAGGAAATCTCTGGAAGGAAGGCGAGGGCAATAATGTATTATTGGAAAACATCTATGAAATGACTTACATAAGAAACTGCATGAAACCAATTCAAAGATCCAATTGTTACACAAAAGTACACTATTAATGGGTGCCAAAGAATGACAGAATAGCACTTACATTTCCTAAGGGGCTGGTCATTCTCAGCTTGTTCATTTAACAAATACATGAGGATACGCTACAGGAAAGTGGGAATGCCCTGAAATCCAACTCTACCTCCTACTGTGCTGAAGAAATAAGGGCTCAGAGTTGCGGAGATCCCTTCTCAAAATGCATTCGATTAACCAGTTAGTAGTGGGTTCTGATTGTTGAAATTCAAGATCAACATGTAAATACTCTTTTGAAGATGTTGTTTGTTTGTAAAGAAACTAACCCACTCTAGCACAGAGTCCTGTTCATTGCATATGTTCAGATCTCTGTTGAAAAATAGAAGGTTCTGAGCTGTGCCCCCAATTCACATCATGGGATGGACTAAGGCATCAGGAGGAATGCTTTTTTAGAATCCATCACCTAATCTCTGTTGTGTATGTCTGATCTGAAAAATATTGTTTCTCCTCAAGTGAGCAAGGTGCAATCGTGTTATTCTATCCACCCCTGTTCCACCCAGACAAGAAATCAAGGATGCTGTCTGTTCCTGTTATCCATTCACAAAAGCCAACTAGTCATGTTGATGGAGACATGTGGACAGAAGCATGTTTGGTGGTTCATGCCTCAGAGCACCATCATTTAGCTCCTGGAGTTCTAAGCCAAGCTCCTCCAAGTCTGCCCTGCAGATCCTGACTTGTAGCATGGCCCTAGGACCCCATCTACCCTGCTTCAAAATGTCTGCTCAGTGGGGGGAACAGAATAGATGAGATTTACCCAAGCCTCCTGCCACCCCTTCATTTAATCTTTGGTGCTACCCTTCTTAACCAACAATTTTGTTCTGTTTGGGATTTTTATAAAAGCCATGAGTCAAAGTTATCTTACCAAGTGTTGACTTGGGGATAAGCATTAAAGCAGAGGCCCAGGTGATAGGCACTGCAGACTGACAGTGGATCAGACACATGTTTTAATTGTAGTCATCTTGTTGTGCATCTTGTCTGTACCTTGGGCATTAGCACAGTATTTGATATGGAACACTCATCTGACAAATATCTGTGGAAGGTAGGAAGGGAAGGAGAGGGCAAGGGGAGAGAGAAGGAGAGGGGAGAGAAAGGAAAATAGACAAAAGGGCTTCCCAACTTTGGGAGTGTCAGCTATTTATTCAAGTCTTTGAAGACACTAGATCACACCTAACAACACCATGTATTTATTGAGTACTTTCTTCCAGCACTGGATCAGACATCACGGAGGAGTAAAAACAGAAAAACAGAAACACTCAGAAGAATGCTTGGCACACTCTATGAGTTCCATAAATGTTGGGAGATTGAGGAGATGAGCAAGTGCTTGGGCAAGGCGGGGAACAGGAGGGGAGAGGTGGAGAGAAAGGAAAGGCAACACACTGGGGAAACTGGGGGAGGAAGGGAGAAAAGGCAGCAACTGAAGTTAATTATGCAAAGAGATGATGTAAAGCTAATTTTAGAGGCTGCAAAGAGCAGTGGGTTTGTAGAAAGACAATCCTGGATTCTGAACTCCTCAGTACTTACGAAGTATACAAGCTCTCTAAGCCTCAGTTTCCTCATTTGTAAAATGAGAATAAAAAGAGCACCTGATAGGGGGTTGCTGAGAGGATCAGATAAGATAATGCTCTCTATAGAGGACCTAAAGTCAGTGTTCACTCAACAGTAGATGGCAACACTCACCAAATGGGATGCTAATCTAGGTTGCTCACACTTGTTTTGTGGATGTGTCAAAGCATTCTTCTTCTCAAAATCCCAGGGGTTAAATAAATGTAGGCAATCTCTTTTCAATGTGTCTCCAGAACACAATGCTAGCAACTCTCTTGTTAACGATCAGGAAATCCATTAGGGCTTTGTAAGTGCCTCTTTGCCCTGGTTCCAAAGGCCATAATAAAAATGAGGGGAATCAGGATCATCCCAATGCATCTCAGGCAGCAGCCCTTTGGCCTTCCACCATCAGAATTCGAGACTATATTTCCAGCTTATTTCTCATCCTTCCTATACCTCAGCCAGCAACATCACTTGAAGTAACTGGTTTTCATCCTATGTTTCCCCATATGCTTGGGTATTCCTATGAAGAAGTCTGGGTTCATGTCATTTTACTGCACTGACAGCCTCTCTCCAACCCTTATCTCTGTCACCTGGTCCTTAAGTCCTTCTCTCGTTCTCTGAAGCCCACAGGATTTTTTTCTTTCCATAACAGACATTCCACTCACCCAAAAAAGAATCACTCGTGCCTTTTCAGTACTACTTATTGTAATTTTTTACATGTCTACTATGTACATAACATACATACACATACACTTTTCAACTTATTTAATTATCTTGCCAACACAACAAAGTCTGGATGAGGCTCAGAAAACTCAAGCAAGTTGCTTAGGGCTACATAGCTCTAGACTAAGACAGAGACTGGATTTGAACTCAGGTCACCCAATCTCCAAAGTCCATGCTCAATCTACTTTGTCATGTTATTATTTAACATGCACATTTATTTCTTATCACTTAAAGCTGCTGGAAGGCTGCTTTTTGGACATGGCAATTTATCACAGTGATTTGATGCAGAAGATTCTTTTTTTTTTTTTTAAGAATTTATTTATTTATTTGACAGAGAGAGAGAGATCACAAGTAGGCAGAGAGGCAGGCAGAGAGAGAGGAGGAAGCAGGCTCCCCGCTGAGCAGAGAGCCCGATGCGGGGCTCGATCCCAGGACCCCGGGATCATGACCCGAGCCAAAGGCAGAGGCCTAAACCACCGAGCCACCCAGGCGCCCCGATGCAGAAGATTCTTGATCAATGTTCATTACAGCATGAAGTAGAACCATAAGCAGCAAAGGTAGGACAGGGGAAAAATGGTGAGAAGGTCACAGTTAACTTCCTCATCTCTTTACCATCCATTAAAAACTCAGGTGTTACTTCCCTCTGATACTCAAACTCCTAAAATAATGATTTTATATGCATTTACATAGTTCTTGATTTTGGCCAGGCATGGTTCTAAGCACTTTGCTTTTACCAATCCTTTTAATCTTCACAAGAGTAGATATTATTATTATCATCCCTATTCACATTCTACTCAAAGCCACAAAGTGGCAGAGCCAGGATCTGGACACGGATAGTTTGACTCTAGTGCACTTATTCTCACCCACTCTTCCTTTTTTTTTTTTTTTTTTAAAGATTTTATTTATTTATTTGACAGACGGAGATCACAAGTAGGCAAAGAACCAGGCAGAGAGAGAGGGAGAAGCAGGCTCCCCACCAAGCAGACAGCCTGATGGGGGGCTCGAACCCAGGACCCTGGGATCATGACCTGAGCTGAAGGCAGAGGCTTTAACCCACTGAGCCACCCAGGCACCCCTCACCCACTCTTCTCTCTAAGAGTTGTTGTCTCTCTAAGAAGCTGGCACCTGAGCAGACAGCTGGATGATGATAAGAAGCAAGCCCAGCCAAGACTTGGGGGGAGAACACTGCAAGGAAACAAACTGTTAATGTCTAGAAATGTCTAACATGGCATAAAGTTGTTAATACCGACACCATCTAAAGGATTTATTAAACTTCAAGAGAAATGTGAAGATAGATAAAGACAACCAAAATAGAAAAGTTATAAACAATGTACATAAAAGAAAATATAAATATTAAGTAGGAAAAATATTCATGTTTCCTATTAATCATAAAATTTAAATTAAGGCAGCTTTGTGGTCTCATTTTACACTTAATACATTAGTAGAACAAATAATTTTAAAGCTGGAGCATACTACTGGGAAAATTCTGGTGATATTGGTATGTTCACACTCCTAGTGACATAAGTCTGCACTACCTATTTTAGAAAGTGAAATGAAAATAATTATTAAGATCTCAAAAGTTTTTCACAGGCTTTGCCCCAATAGTTCTACTCTATGACACTTATCCCAGAGACACCATTCTGCAGCAAACAATGCAAAGATGTTCATTATAGCCTAGTTGATAATCACATATATTTGAAACTGAAATGTCCAAAATTAGCTGACAAGCAAGTGAATTATGATGCACCAACCAATGCAGTACTATGTTATAGTCACTAAGAGAATAACTATGAAGATAATGAAGAAATGGGAATAATGTTTATGAACATTATCCAAACAAAGCAAAATATAAAGTTATATACACAATAATGATTACCAATATGCATTAATGTGAATCTTGAACAGACTCTTCTCCTCTCCTGAGTGTGATGTAACTTTGAATTCCCCAAACCTCAGTAAACTTCCATATACTTTTACAAATATGAGGGGCATATATAAGTGGGTATTGTTTTGATTGTTGGTATGATGTCTTTATCAGCATAAGTGGGGCATGTTTCATAGGGAAGGAAGGAGCATATGAGTGGAAATGGATTTATAACATGTGAATAAGCACTTTCTTGGAACTCTGCTAGAACAGTTTGTCTTTTTCATCTAGAAGAAAGCATAGAAACAGACTTACCAAGTGCCTACACTTGAGACCTGGCAACTTCTTTCATTTACAGAAGTGGGAAATTCCCAGAGTTTTAAACGAACACTCTGGATATAACCAGTGATGACCTCTGGGTCATCAGTCAGGCATGGGACTAGGGACAAAGGCTTCAGAATTATTTTCAGGCTGAGAGAAGCAAAAGATGACATTAGGGGAATCCACAGTGACAGCTTGCTTACTTATTCACAGCATGAAAATGCAGATGCTCTTACTGGCTTTTGAGTTGCCTGACTCTTTCACAACCTGTTCCAGTCTTGGAGGAGTTGATTTTGTGCACAATTGTGGACTGGGGTTCAGGCTTGCATACACCTTCATGCTTTGCTCACTGCCCATACTGCTGTTACAGTGCCAGAGAATGAGGTCAGCAGCTGTGCCAAGAGCTTGTTCATTCAGCATCCTGGCTCCTCTAACACTGGCAAGGAGGAAGAAAAATTAGAACTTTTCCAAAGCAGATTTTGTAGCAGCTCTGCTTTTGCAAGGGCCAGTGCACAAGACAGCCTGTCTGCCTGGATTTGTCAGTGTGGGGATGCCATGTGGTCTCACAGGAGGGTCCTTGCCGCAAGATGGGCACTGGACACTGCCTCAGCTAGTCCTACTGGAAAATAGGGGCAAACCCTGAATAACATGGGTACTGAAGCATTTTACCTTTTTAACTTTTACTTAATGATGGATTTGGGGGTTCTTGAAATCAATGGCTCACATGTTCTAGGCAACATCTCCATTTTCTCCATCAGACCCTTCATGATTTGCACCCTGCTTGCCTCTTAACATTCTTCTCCCATTGTGTCTTCATGCTCCAGCTCTATCCTGCACCTGCTATGGACTGCTCATGCCTCAGCGCTCTGCAAACACTGGAATGGGCTTTCCTACTTTTGTCTTTTCTTATGGTTTACTCTCTGAGGAGCTTCTTCTCATTCTTCATGACACAGCTCAACTGTCACCTCTTCCATGAAGCCTTCCTGGACAAAGCCCCTGTTCCCTACACCCGTATCAAACCAAAGTCAATTTTTATTATAGCCCTTTGCCATGCGCATCATGTGTGTGCGTGTGACTACATTTGAGACCTGGCTGTGTCTGTCTGTCACTAGAACACGAGCTCCTTTAGGACAAGGCCTGCCTTATAGATGTTCCTATCCCCTGAACTTCCTTCATAGTAGATTTCCGAAAAATGACTATCAGACAAACAAGTAAGTCATTTTCATACCTGTAGCTCTGTAGTCTCCTCTCAGTAGCATCATTACCCTGCCTTCCACCCATGGCTATAAGTTATTTACTTCCTTTAGGTATGGGCCACATTTTTTCTTTCTCATTCATATTCTTACCTCTTACTTTTAGCAGTATGCTGTATACTGTAAATGCTTAACAAAGATTAGTAATACCATCACAACCTCGGTTTAATGCAACTTAGTACATCATGGGAATTAGTTACGGGGTCAACAATTAAGGGAGTGCAGAAACTTCATGAGTGCTACCATGTACAGCATGAGAAGAGTAATTAAGAAGGCAGAGTCCAAAATACTAATTCAAACAGATATATGTGCCCATATGTTTACTGCAGCATTATTTACAACAGCCAAATTATGGAAGCAACCCAAGTGTCTACTGATAGATGAATGGATAAAATGGATAAAATTCCATAAAATGGAAATATACAATGGAATATTATCCATAAATTATCCATAGCCGTAAAAATGAATGAAATCTTGCCATTTGTAACAACGTGGATGGACCTATGTGAAATAAGTCAGTCAGAGAAAGACAAATACCATATGACTTCACTCATAGGTGGAATTTAAGAAGCAAAACAAATGAGCAAACAAATAAAAAAGAGACAAACAACAACAAAAAACCAGACTCTCTCAAATACAGAAAACAGGTGGAGGAGTCAAGATGGCAGAGAAGTAGCAGGCTGAGACTACTTCAGGTAGCAGGAGATCAGCTTGATAGCTTATCTAAACATTGCAAATACCTACAAATCCAACGGGAGATCGAAGAGAAGAACAGCAATTCTAGAAACAGAAAATCAACCACTTTCTGAAAGGTAGGACTGGCGGAGAAGTGAATCCATTATCACCACTGCTATTCAACATAGTACTAGAAGTCCTAGCCTCAGCAATCAGACAACAAAAAGATATTAAAGGCATCCAAATCGGCAAAGACGAAGTCAAACTATCACTCTTCGCAGATGATATGATACTATATATGGAAAACCCAAAAGACTCCACTCCAAAACTGCTAGAACTTGTACAGGAATTCAGTAAAGTGTCAGGATATAAAATCAATGCACAAAAATCAGTTGCATTTCTCTACACCAACAACAAGACTGAAGAAAGAGAAATTAAGGAGTCAATCCCATTTCAATTGCACCCAAAACTATAAGATACCTAGGAATAAACCTAACCAAAGAGGCTAAGAATCTATATGCAGAAAACTATAAAGTACTCATGAAAGAAATTGAGGAAGACACAAAGAAATGGAAAATGTTACATGCTCCTGGATTGGAAGAATAAATATTGTGAAAATGTCTGTGCTACCTAAAGCAATCTACACATTTAATGCAATCCCTATCAAAATACCATCTGTTTTTTTCACAGAAATGGAACAAATAATCCTCAAATTTATATGGAACCAGAAAAGACCTCGAATAGCCAAAGGAATATTGAAAAAGAAAGCCAAAGATGGTGGCATCACAATTCCAGACTTCAAGCTCTATTACAAAGCTGTCATCATCAAGACAGCATGGTACTGGCACAAAAACAGAAAGACACATAGATCAATGGAACAGAATAGAGAGCCCAGAAATAGACCCTCAACTCTATGGTCAACTCATCTTCGACAAAGCAGGAAAGACTGTCCAATGGAAAAAAGACAGTCTCTTCAATAAATGGTGCTGGGAAAATTGGACAGCCACATGCAGAAAAATGAAATTGGACCACTTCCTTACACCACACACGAAAATAGACTCCAAATGGATGAAGAACCTCAATGTGAGAAAGGAATCCATCAAAATCCTTGAGGAGAACAGGCAGCAACCTCTTCGACCTCAGCCGCAGCAACATCTTCCTAGGGACATCAGCAAAGGCAAGGGAAGCAAGGGCAAAAATGAACTATTGGAATTTCATCAAGATCAAAAGCTTTTGCACAGCAAAGGAAACAGTTAACAAAATCAAAAGACAACCCACAGAATGGGAGAAGATATTTGCAAACGACATATCAGATAAAGGGCTAGTGTCCAAAATCTATAAGGAACTTAGCAAACTCAACACCCAAAGAACAAACAATCCAATCAAGAAATGGGCAGAAGACATGAACAGACATTTCTGCAAAGAAGACATCCAGATGGCCAACAGACACATGAAAAAGTGCTCCACGTCACTCGGCATCAGGGAAATACAAATCAAAACCACAATGAGATATCACCTCACACCAGTCAGAATGGCTAAAATTAACAAGTCAGGAAATGAGAGATGCTGGCGAGGATGTGGAGAAAGGGGAACCCTCCTACACTGTTGGTGGGAATGCAAGCTGGTGCAACCACTCTGGAAAACAGCATGGAGGTTCCTCAAAATGTTGAAAATAGAACTACCCTATGACCCAGCAATTGCACTACTGGGTATTTACCCTAAAGATACAAACGTTGTGATCCGAAGGGGCACGTGCACCCAAATGTTTATAGCAGCAATGTCCACAACAGCCAAACTATGGAAAGAGCCTAGATGTCCATCAATGGATGAATGGATAAAGAAGATGTGGTATATATATATATACAATTGAATACAATGGAGCCATCAAAAAAAAAAAAAAAGAACTCTTGCCTTTGCAAAGATGTGGATGGAACTAGAGGGTATTATGTTAAGGGAAATAATCAGAGAAAGACAATTATCATATGATCTCACTGATACGAGGAATCTGAGAAACAAAACGGAGGATCATAGGGGAAGTGAGGGAAAAATGAAACAAGATGAAACCAGAGAAGGAGACAAACCATAAGAGACTCTTAATCTCAGGAAACAAAGTGAGGGTTGCTGGAGGGATTGGGGGTGGGAGGGATGGGGTGGCTGGGTAATGGACATTGGGGAGGGTTTGTGCTATGGTGAGTGCTGTGAATTGTGTAAGACTGATGAATCACAGACCTATACCCCTGAAACAAATAATACATTATGTGTTAATTAAAAAAAAAAAAAAGAATTTCTGGCATCGGGATGCCTGGGTGGCTCAGTAGGTTAAGCAGCTGCCTTGGGCTCAGGTCGTGATCCCAGGGTCCTGGGACTGAGTCCCACATCGGGTTCCCCGGTCAATGGGGAACCTGCTTCTCCCCTCTCCCTCTACCTGCCACTCCCCCTGCTTGTACTCTCTAACAAATAAATAAATCTTAATTAATTAATTTTTAAAAACTATCCAAGCCTAATTAGAAAATAGTGAAGCAAGAATCAGCTACATTAACTTCTGTCAATTTGTCTTCCAGGAACTTGATACGATAATTAAGATTACTTAAAAAAAAAAAAAAAGAATTTCTGGCATCTTTTGGAGTCTTTTTTTTTTTTTAAAGATTTTATTTATTTATTTGACAGAGAGAGATCACAAGTAGGCAGAGAGGCAGGCAGAGAGAGAGAGAGGGAAGCAGGCCCCCTGCTGAGCAGAGAGCCTGATGCAGGGCTGGATCCCAGGACCCTGAGATCATGACCCGAGCCGAAGGCAGCGGCTTAAACCACTGAGCCACCCAGGCGCCCCCATCTTCTGGAGTCTTAGTAGTCAGGACAATTATATATGCTCTGAGTATAAGGATTATTCTTTAACCCTAAAAGGCATAACAGGGCTTTCTTGCTTCCTGTATAGCAGTTAAGCATAGTGAAATTTTCAGTTTAAAAATAAGCTGAATCCATCTGCACTAAAGCATTTTTACAGTTAATCATATTCCATTGCTCTTCTATTCTAGTTAACTCTGGGACTTCCCTACTGCTCCTTAAAAAGAGAAAGTCCTCCTAGGATGTTGTTAGGATTACCTCAGACTCTTAATGATATCAATGTTGATGAGTGACAGTTACATTGTACCTTTAATGAAGAGACCTCAATGTCTTCAAGAGAAATGGAGAGGCTATCCACCACCCTTAAGGATACATCACATCCCCAGTTACACATTGTGTGACAGCTGATAACTCTCATTCATCTTGCCCCTGGGTAATTATATCCTCCCTGCTGTTCAACCTATGCTACTGTAACCTGTGTGCTTAAATGGAGACTTGAAGTCTTTTTGCATATTCAAGTAGCAATCACCACATTGCAGAGGGCAGCTAAAGACCAATTTATTGACATTTATATGCACTAAAATCCATTTTGCTGTGTATTCCTGAAACTAGTCCAGTGATGGTGCTATTATCTGGGGTTTGACTATTGCATAAGTTTGAGGAGCTCATTCTAGTTTAAAGAAAGAGTAATGACAGGACCATGCCAGCATCAGTCAACAACACCTCAAGCAACTGAAATAGTACCATGAACTCATTGAGGATTCCATAAACTCTTCTAAGCAGCCCAAAGGAGAAACCCTTAGATGTAACTCCATGCTTCTGCACATGTTCTCCTCTCTTCTTAGAATGTCCTTTCTCTTTCTTTGCCCACAACACTTTTTGGTTATTTTCAGACCCAAGTTAAGGTACATCTACTCAAGCTAGTTCTCTATGGTTTTCCTCTTTATGTTCCTACACCACTTCATTCATTCCTTGGTTATTAAGCATCCCTCAGTTTACTGCTAAGTTTTTTGTTCCTATGTTGTCTAACTCAGACCATGAGCCAGGGAGCAGAGCACTGGAAGGCCAAGTTATAGAGAGGCTAAAAAAGTATGGGCTTCTGGATCATACCAGCCTTTGAATTAAACTTGGGTCTACCACTTAACTGCTTATCTTGGATGTAAACCTTAATTACCTTCCCTGAAAAACAGAGACAATAAGAGAACCTATATCATAAAAGGCTGTTAGGAATACATGTTACAATGTATCTTTTTTAAAAGATTGTATTTATTAATTGATTTGAGAGAGAAAGAGAGAAAGCAGGTACACCAGGAGGAGGGGCAGAGGCACAGGAAGAAAATCTCAAAGAGACTCCCTGCTGAGTTGGAGCCTCATACGGGGCTCAATCTCATAACCCTGAGATCATGACCTGAGTGAAACCAAGAGTCAGATGCTCAACCAACTGGTCCATCTAGGTGCCCCAATGTTAAGTGATCCCCACTTTACCTGACATATCATAAGCTAACATCAGGAAATATTATCTAATATTGTTATGGTTCTTAAGAGTAGAAATTACATTATTCACTTGTGTATCTACTATAGTGTAATGCCTAATATACAGAGAATAAGCAGCAAATTTTAAATGAATAAATGAAGACATACATGAACAATCCTGTAAGAATCAGATTATTTTTATAATCCAGGTAAATAAAGCCCTAGATGTTTTTTTTTTTTAAAAAGATTGAACTATCTATGTAGATTCATCACACTATTCCCATAAATTGAATATCTAAAATGATTGACTTTATTTTTCACTCCTGATGTTCAACCTACTTCTTCAGACTTGGTTGATTTAGATTTGAAGCAACTATAGCTTTGCTGGTAATTTTTGAAGCCATAAACAGTAACACACACCAGAGATGGAAAGCCATGCATGAAAATCTCAACCTCACACCACTCAGCTTCTCTGAACTACAAATGCCCTCATCCCAAAATAGAATAACTATAAATTACACCTACCCCTTCCTAGGGTTGGTGGATTGAACATACGATACACACAAAAATATTTTACAAATTTGTGAGACCTATGCAAATACTTATGTCTGTGTGTTTATTTATTTGACTGATCATTTATTTGTAGAAGCTTATTTCTTGGCACCACCTGAAAATTCCTATCCAACTTCACTAATATCCACATTCCTTCAAATATATCTAACAGATTGATTCCAGGCCACCAACAAAATCTGTTGCTGTTTTGGTGCATAGCAGAGCTTTGTGATTTTCTGTAGTAAAACCCAAGAGGGCCAATAAAATGTTTTCATTGATTGCAGTGTCAGTTTTAGATGCTGCAATGGCTCTGAACAAGAGTCATCTTTTAGCACTCTGCTGTGGATTTACTTTTTATGGTCCTGGGATCTAGTGGGTAAATCTGACTTCTGCATTAACACTAACCTGAAGAGACAAACCTCTCAAGAGGACCATCTCATCTTTATGCTTTTCCAACCCTTGGGCCATAAATCCTATCAGACTGCAGAAAGGAGGTATCCTAAAGATTATGGTGGCACAGAGGTGCTCTTTGAGCGAACCAAGCTAATAAAAATTAAAGTTCAAAGTCACTGGGTAATCTAAGACACTCATTAAACCTGTACTGAGGCAGTCAGGACTGATAAGCTAAATAGATATCAGCCTGGTGAAGAGGGAGGAGAAGGTAAATACCTCCAAGATTCACCTTGTCTCCCCCGGGTGTCAGCTCTAGGGGATATACACAATATTTCAAATAAATGTGCTTTGGAAGCACTGTAAGTTTTCTAAAAACTGCTCTGAGTGTCCAGGCTGGAATATAGATGGGTGGCATATTTACAGATCATTCACTAAAAAATTGGGTGCAGATTAAATGTTACTGTGACAGACCATATGAACTAAGAACGATTGGCGTCAATGAATCAGACAACAAGAAATCAGATGCTGGTGAAAAAAAAGGGCAGAGGGCAGCAGCAAAGGCTCTTAAAGCCATAAGACTCAGAAAGAGGTAAACTCTTTTTACAATGTACAGGACAGAATGATCCCCAAAAAGACCCTGGCAAAGGTCTCCAGCTGTCAGGAGGAGAGGGGAGTAGCTGGGAGTAGCAGGACACACACTTGAGACCAAATGATGGATGGCCTTGATGGTCACATAGGAGAGTTTAGAGTCTGTTAGGCCCTTAGGATCCATAAACAGTTTTCATGGGCATGATGTAATACACGGGAGAAATCACAGCAGGAAACTGATGTTCCAGCACTCTGTCTGGCAGTACATACTCACTGCTTAGGACAAAGAAGAGCATATTCACTCCTCCCTTCCTGTTCCCACCCACACACAATCACCCAGAAGCACATCTGCTGGCCCAGAGGATGGTCCACTCTGAAAGAAAAGACATATAGACTGTATCTGGAATCATCCTTTCTCCCTCTTCCTGACCCTCAAAATAAGATTAATGAGGACATGGCTTGTAACTGCCCAGTGAGTTCACAACCACATTCACATTTTTGCATGAATTATCAAGCTTACCTGAGTGCTGCACTAACATGTGACTTTAATATTACTTCCGACATAACTCTGCTGTGTTAATACAAGCTAAAATATGAGCAGAACTTTCCATTCATCATTTCTTCATTCTACTAATATTTGTTAACACTGCAGTACCTTCAGGGAACAAGAGATAAAATGTACCATCCTACATGCAATTTTCAAACCTTCTAGGTGGCAAGAGAGAAAAGTAAACTAATTTCTATACATCATGTGATACTGATATAGTGTGACACTGAGGTCAAACTTTATAGTAGAGTCAATCTACCAATATTAAATAGGCACATGCCCTCTGACCCCGAAATCTCACTGTTTGAGATGTATCCTAAAGAAATATTCACAGAAGTCCACAAGGCATGATTCTTCATTGCAGTGTTTCTAAAAACAGAAAGTTGCAAACAATCAAAATGTTTCTAATTGGGAGCCTGCGCAATTATAAATTATTTAACACCCATAAAAGAATTAGTAGGCAGCTGTAAAAACAATCTGAAGGCCTATATTTAATAGAAATATATCCAAAATACAGTAAATAAACAACAGTGAAAAAGATTGCCTGAAATATATTTTTGTGTGATTTTTAAAAATCCATCTTTACATTTAGTTACATGTGTATCAGCTATATGCAAAATTTCTGTTTTATGGAAAAAACTCAAGAAACTGTTAACAGTGATTATTTGTAGAAAGAGGGGATAAGGTAAGGATATAAAAACACTAAATACAATTCATTATTTAAAACTACAGTGTGGGGGCGCCTGGGTGGCTCGGTGGTTTGGGCTGCTGCCTTCGGCTCCGGTCGTGGTCTCGGGGTCCTGGGATCGAGTCCCGCGTCGGGCTCTCTGCTCAGTCCCTCTCACTCTCTCTGCCTACTTATGATCTCTCTCTGTCAAATAAATAAATAAAATCTTTAAAAAAAAAAACAACTACAGTGTGGCAGGTGGATACAGATCTACAGTGGATGCCATGGAAACATGGAAGAATTCTTGAATTCTAATGGAAAAGAGACAGGGAAGTCCAACAAAGCTATCCAAAAAAGGTTTCAGTTGAAAAGAGAACCAGCCTTGTATTTGGAGGAGCAAGCAGAAAGGCACAAACATATTCTAGAAGAACTATTTTGGGGTAACTTTTGAACTTTCTAAGCAAATAGTATATGTTACTCATAGCAAGGTTCCAATTGGAAACAAAAAGCTTCCAAATTCCATAAATCGCTAGAGCATGAGCTCTTAGCTGTAGGTCATCAATGTCATGCAGACTAAGAAATAACTGTACATTTCTGTCTGAGGAAACACTATCACACTGGACCTAGAGGCAAAATCCCCACCACTGCCAAAACTGTCATCATTGTTTCTGGTTCTAAAACTTCTGCTTCCATAAATAAATTCAAAACAGATAGTTTAATTCCCTCATTCTATTATGCTCAGTTTTCCTCAAACCTCCTCAACTCCCTCAGATCTCCTAACAATATTGAATTTAATGATATCCTAAGCACTTTAAAACTGTCAAAGATTGGCTATAACATTCTTCTTGGAAACGTAAACACAACTTACTTGTTTTGTAGAATCTATTATTACTGAATTCAAATTTTTAAAATATATATATATATTTTATTAAAGCCCATGAGGCAGATAAAGAGAGCTGGATATTTTTTTCCTTTCTGTGAGTGAATTTGAACTGATTTTCAAGCCAGATGAAAGTCAGGCTGAGAAGCATCCATAAGAATCTCTTTCCTGTCATCCACAATCAAGAAGAGAATAGTGGGAGGTATTGAAACTAGGAGGCATGATATGTTATAAGGTCAATATGATCTGTGACACAAGTGGTTCCATTTCAATTTTAATACTTGAGTTGCATATATTGAGTGGAGTTTGATAAACTGGATGGCAAAATATTTTAACTCATCACAAAGTAGTATACTTGATAGCAAAGGCTTTATTATAAACATTTAAAAAATTACAGTATAGATAGATGTGTTTGTTCCTCTATCAGATAATTATTTTCTATTTTTCTCCTAGCTGGCTCTGACATCCATCATCTCTAATCACACTGATATTCTATATTTATTGTTACTTGCTCAAAGTCAATTTACTTCATGGACCTTATTCTCATAGATATGAGCATCTATCTTAAAGAGAATGTTTTTGAAGGGAGGTATCCCATGGCAACCAATGGGAAAAAAACAGTCACATATTTGTACCATTTGGTGTCTTCCTTTTAAAAACTGCAAAACATTTTATAAAATACAATTGCCTTCATGAATGGCCTTAGTTCTATGAAAGAACAGGGTATTTTACCACATCATTAAAATAACAATATTAAAAACAATTTTTATTGAGTATCTTATTATCATTAACTATTAAACACTTTCTGATAGCTTTTTTAATGAAAATGAAATGGAATATACATAAAGACATTCATAGGTTGCAAAGTCTCTACATGAATTATTTTATTTGTTGAACAAAAATTTACTGAATGCCTACCGTGTGTCAAGCATTATTCTAGCAATAGAGATTTGGCAATGAACCAGTCACAGTTCCTACATTCAAGGCCCACACAGGCAAGGGGAGAAGGGAAACAAACAAGTCAAGAGGCAGTTATGACACAGCATGGCAAGAGCTTTAATGGGGAAGGTATTTGGTGCTCGGGAACCTCCCAGTCAAAGTGCTTCTTCAGGATGTGTTGCCAGAGAATGCTTCTTAAAGGCAGTCATATCCACGCTAAAATCTGAAGAATAGTGACACTCAAAAGGGAAAAGAGAATGAGGAAAGAAAGAAGTATTCCAGTTAAACAGATGAGTTTATTCAAAGGCCTAGAAAGGGGAGAACACATCATTTGGAATTCAGTGTGGCTTTAGTTTGCAATCTGAGAAGGGAGTAGGAGGGAAGTGGGGAGGGAGCATGAAGAGATGGAAATACAGAGCATGAAGGTCTTTGAATGCTGTTGAAGGTCGGATGGTATCCTGAAGGCTAAGAGCAGTCACTGTAGGATCTAGATCTCACACTAGACAGAGGGAGGTTCGCTTGCAGCCAAAGAGGTAGGGAAGTCAATCACAGAAGTCTTGGCAAAAGAGAGTGGTGGGGGGGCGCCTGGGTGGCTCAGTGGTTAAAGCCTCTGCCTTCGGCTCAGGTCATGATCTCAGGGTTCTGAGATCGAGCCTCGCATCAGGCTCTCTGCTCCGCGGGGAGCCTGCTTCCTCCTCTCTATCTGCCTACCTCTCTGCCTACTTGTGATCTCTCTCCGTCAAATAAATAATATATTAAAAAAAAAAAGAGAGAGAGTGGTGGTATGGACTACTGTAGTGGGGTGACGGGGGTGGGGTGGGAGGGGAGAACCATGTGTGCATGCATGCATGTGTCTGTCTAGTGTAAATCACTAATCATTTTTCATCCAAATAATCGAAGTGAAGAGATCTGCTCTATAAAATACTACATTTGCACCCAAGGACAAAACATAAAGACTATCTTTTTGGTGAGTGCTTTAAAAGTCCATTTGACTGGCACTGCTGGAAAATGCAATCATCAGATTGCTTCATAGTAGAAATTAAACATGCACATTATCTCTCAGACTGATCAAAAAATACCCGTTGGGGGTCTGGAACCCTTTAATTCCGGTGCGGCAAATATAAGAGATGGGAGTGGGTCAAGTGAGATGGAATACAGTATTGTCTTCTGAGACCATTTCTCCATAAAGTATTTCCAAATTTCAACTCAGGGAAAAAGCTGACTTTGGAAGCAGGTGAAGAACAAAAGTCACCAGACTTGTTTGTCACTAATGCAGAAAAGCAAATTAAAGCTCTAAGCTACTATTCTGAATCCCCAAACACAGCCACTTTCATTTTAACAGGAGTGAGGCCCTAAATAATATACTACATGAAGACATAATTATAAACCATTAGTGAAAAAATTAAAAGAAAAATAAACCATTAGTGAAGCAGCCCTAACTATAAGTCACAGGTACAACTACTACAAGATCTTTCACTACATATAGGAGAGACTAGAGCACTA
Source organism: Meles meles (assembly GCF_922984935.1). NCBI lineage: Eukaryota > Metazoa > Chordata > Mammalia > Carnivora > Mustelidae > Meles > Meles meles. Next base: position 101,963,519 of record NC_060068.1, read on the forward strand.
TGCTGCAGGTAAAGGAATAAATCCCTGGTTACTTAAAGCTTTGAACCGAGTTTCACAACTAAATATGACAATTCTTGTCTCTCTAAACTCCATTCATGATGTATTGAGGAGAAAATTAAGTATTAGTAACAGAAAATAAAGAATTAGGCATAATGCAGATATGCTGAGGTTCTGTCAGCAGTGGTCATCTGGGAACATGAAATATCAAAAAAGGGACTTTCAGTTACTTAAGATTTAGACATAAATGGCAGTTATACAAAGCCCAAAGAAGAAAGTAAATGCACAGAGGCTTAGTAAACGATGAAGAAGTAATCATAACATAAGATTCCAACAAACATGGCTGTTTTGCCCAATACAGAACCTGAAAATAAAAGAACCAATAAAAAGGTTCTTGGTCAGTGCAGTGATAATCAGTTTTGTGGGTGAAACTTAGTTTACCACTGTCACATAGCATAGAGCAATTGTTCTCAAAGTAAAAACCCAGAATCAAGCTCAAAGTACTCCAAAAGATGCCAATCCTTTCTTCAGTTCATGAGGAAATGACACACTCTTCTAATTAGTTTTACATATAACTAAAGATGACCTACTAATAATCTACTTTGGGAAATAATTAGGAATTAATAAAATATGGTATTTATAAACAAAATGAACTCACTATTAGTGTGAGCTGAAGGTTACAAATTGGGCTGCAAATTGCCAAGTTCCTCTTCTGCACACATACCTACAGACAGCTGCAAGTTCCATACTTTTAAAGTGGAACACTGAGCTGTCAGTGTGCCAAAATACTTACCGAGTGCTTAGTATGTGCCAATGATGGTGTTAACCATGGGTGATACAATTGTAAATAAGAATGGCATTGTCTCTGCATTTGTAGAGTTTAAGATCTTATTGGGAGAGCACATCAGTGTTGACTGAGTTGGTCATGATTTTAGCTGACATTACTCCTGATTTTAATTATATTAAAAGTACTATCTGTTAATCCTTTTTATTATCAACACAGGTTATTGTTTACTGATGTGATGCAATGGTACAAATTTTTTTTTTTTTTTTATGTCTATCCTTTTTATTACTAACTTCATTTCAGAAATTTGTTTTTCAGCCCTGAAACTTCCAGGTGGATCTTTCTTTTTTAACTAGATTTCAATTGCCAGTGAAATTCTCTTTCTTGTCTTCTCTGCATCTCTCCTGTACTTTCTTTTTTTTTTCCATTTTATTTATTTTTTCAGCGTAACAGTATTCATTGTTTTTGCACAACACCCAGTGCTCCATGCAAAATGTGCCCTCCCTATTACCCACCACCTGTTCCCCCAACCTCCCACCCCTGACCCTTCAAAACCCTCAGGTTGTTTTTCAGAGTCCAATGGTACAAATTTTAATGATGAGACTGGACCTTTGATTTTTAAACAGTAAGCTAATTAATGGTCAAATATAAATCACTCACACTCCTAATTCTAAAACTTATGTTTTGTTCATAATCGACCCATTCTACTCCACACTCAATGTGCTTGGTAAAGAAAAACACATTGTTTTCACTATATTCTTTCCCCCACTGGTGAATGGCAATGACTGGAGCAGAGGGCCATGAAGACCTTTACTCTTCAGAGTTGTCCAAAATATTTGAGAGACACCATTGTGAAGAAGAAGGAAGTTATCAGGTTCTGGCAATAGCTGTGTCATTCTCAATGGTCCTGAATCAACAGTGGGATAAAGAACAGTGATTCCTAAATCTGAGTGACCACTGGAATTCATTTCATAAACATGCAAATTCAAGGGCCCTGCCATAAACCTACTAAGTCTAAATCTCCTTGCAGAGAAGTCTGGAGATACTCATATTTAACAAGCTACCCAGGTACTTCTCAAATGCTACATTTTGAGAAGCACTGAAAGGAAAGTTCACAACATGGACAGAGAAAATATGTGACTAATTTGAATCCCTAACTGCCATCTAACAATAACGTTTCTCTCACCAACTTCTCATCTGCCCTCACAGATCCTCATACAAGACTGCTCTGAGTCAGGCTAAAATAGGTCATGGAGTCCTACTGGTATATTTTTGTTTTTGTTGCTTGTGCTTTTAGTGTTCTATCCAAGAAATCATGGCCAAGATCGAAGTCATGAAACTTTTCTCCTATGTTTTCTTCTAGAAGTTTTACAGTTACAGATCTTAAGCATTTAATTCACTTGAGTTGGGTTTTGTGGATGGTAGAAATATCCCATTTCATCCTTTTGCATGTATATTCAATTGTCCCTATGCCATTCATTAAAGACATTATACTTTCCTAACTGTGTATTCCAGGCACCCTTGTTCAGGATCAACCGATTATATATTTATGGTTCTGCTTCTGGTCTCTCTATTCTGTTCCATTGGTCTGTAAGTCTGTTCTTAGGCCAGCACCATACTAATTAACTAATTTATTAATATTAGCTTTGTAACATTTTGAAATGAGAAAGTATGATGACTGCAGCTTTGTTTGCTGAAGATTGTTCTGGCTACTTGAGATCTTTGTGGTTTCATATGAATTTTAGGACTGTTTTGCCTATTTCTGTAAATAATGCCATTAGGTTTTGACAGACATTGCCATGATTTATAGATTGTTTTGGGCAGTATAGAAATGTTGAACAATACTAAGTCTATCAATCCATAAACATGGGATATCTTTTCACTTAATTGGTTTCTTTGATTTCTTTCATCAATGTTCTAAAATGTCCAGTGTACAAGTCTTTCACCTTGTTAAATGTATTCCTAAGTATTATATTCTTTTTGATGCTATTGAAATTGGACTTTTTTTTTTCCTTTAATTTATTTATTTTTTCAGCCTAACAGTATTCATTGTTTTTGCACAACACCCAGTGCCCCATGCAATACGTGCCCTCCCTATTACCCACCACCTGTTCCCCCAACCTCCCACCCCCGACCCTTCAAAACCCTCAGGTTGTTTTTCAGAGTCCATAGTCTCTTATGGTTCGCCTCCCCTTCCAATTTTTTTTTTATAAACATATAATGTATTTTTATCCCCAGGGGTACAGGTCTGTGAATCGCCAGGTTTACACACTTCACAGCACTCACCATAGCACATACCCTTCCCAATTGGACTTCTTTTTTTCATTTCCTTCTTCCGTGTTAGCAAGCAGAAACACAACTGATTTCTGTTAAGTCAGCTTTTGCATCCTGCAAATTTGCCAATTCTAACATTTTTTGTGGAGTCTTTAAGGTTTTATACACATAATAGCATCGGGAAAACTGAATATTCACATGTGAAAGAACGAAACCATAACCTTATCTTGCACCATACACCAAAATCAGCTTAATTGTATTAAAGACTACAAGACCTGAAACTGTGAAACTTCTAGAAGAAAACACAGGTGGAAAGCTTCACAACTTTTGTCTTGGCAATGATTTCTTAAATATGATACTGAAAGCACAGGCAATAAAAGCAAAAATGGACAAATGGAACTATATCAAACTAAAAAAACTTGTGTAGAGAAAAAAAAACAGTACGAAAAGCTAAACTATAGAATGCAGAATATATGAAAACCGTATATTTGATAAAGGATTAATATTCAAAATATATAAGGAAATCCTACAACTCATTACCAAAAAACAAAACCACAAAACAGATATTTTGCTTTTTTTAAGGGGCAAAGGACTTGAATAGACATTTCTCCAAAGATGACATACAAATAGCTGACAGGTATATGAAAAGATGCTCAGCATCACTAATCATTACAGAAATGCAAATCAAAACCACAATGAGATACTACCTCATACCTGTTAGGATGACTAATTACCAAAAAATTGTAAGATAACAAGTGTTGGTGAGAAGGTGGAGTAGAAAGCTGGTGTATTGTTAGTGATAACATAAAATGGTGCTGCTACTATGGAAAATAGTAGGGAGAGTACTCGGGAAATTAAAAAAAGATCTACCATATGATCCAGGAATCCCATTTCTGACATTATCTCCAAAAGAACTGATATGATAACCTCAAAGAGATATTTGTATTCTCATGTTACTGTAACATTATTCACAATAGCCAAGACATATAAACAACCTAAATTTCCATTAGTGGGTAAATGGATAAAGAAAATGTACATACACACAATGGACTATTACTTAGCCTTAAAAAAAAATAAGGAAATCCTGCCATATGCAGCATCATGGACGAATGAGCATCACTTATTTCACCTGCTAAGTAAAATAAACCAGTTACAGAAGAACAAATACCACAGGATTCCACTTATGTATCTAAAATAGTCAATTTCAGCCACATGCAGAAGAATGAAACTGGACCATTTCCTTATACCACACACAAAAATAGACTCAAAATGGATGAAAGACCTCATTGTGAAACAGGAATCCATCAAAATCCTTGAGGAGAACACAAGCAGCATCTCTTTCACCTCAGCCGCAGCAACTTCTTCTAGAAACATCACCAAAGGCAAGGAAAGCTATGACAAAAATGAACTAATGGGACTTCATCAAGATCAAAAGCTTTTTTTTAAAAGATTTTATTTATTTATTTCTTTGTCAGAGAGAGAGAGAGCAAGCACACATAAGTAGGCAGAGTGGCGGGCAGAGGCGGAGAGAGAAGCAGGTTCCCCACCCAGCAAGGAGCCCCATGCAGGACTCTGGGATCATGACCCAAGCCGAAGGCAGCGGCTTAACCAACAGAGCCACTCAGGCATCTCAAGATCAAAAGCATTTGCACAGCAAAGGAAACAGTCAACAAAACCAAAAGACAACTGACAGAATAGGAAAAGAGATTTACAAGTGACATCAGATAAAGGGCTAGTATCCAAAAATCTATTAAGAACTTAACAAACTCAACACCCAAAGAACAAATAATCCAATCAAGAAATGGGCAGAAGGCATGAACAGATATTTCTGCAAAGAAGACATCTAAATAGCCAACAGACACGTGAAAATGTGCTCACCATCACTCGGCATCAGGTAAATAGAAATCAAAATCACAGTGAGATACCACCTCACACTAGTCAGAATGGCTAAAATTAACCAGTCAGGAAATGACAGGTGTTAGTGAGGATGCAGAGAATGGGGAACCCTCCTACACTGTTGGTCAGAATGCAAGCTGGTGCAGAGTATGTAGGTTTCTCAAAAAGTTGAAAATAGAGCTACCCTATGACCCAGCAATCACACTACTGGGTATTTACCCTAAAGATACAAATGTAGTGCTCTGAAGGGGTACGGGCACCTGAATGTTTATAGCCGCAATGTCTACAACAGACAAACTATAGAAAGAACCTAGATGTCCATCAATAGGTGAATGGATAAAGAACATATATATATATATTCTTATATATTCTTTATCCATTCACCTATTGATGGACATCTAGGGTCTTTCCATAGTATGTATGTATGCATATGTGTGTGTGTGTGTGTGTGTGTGTGTGTGTGTGTGTGTGTGTGTGTTGGAATACTATGCAGCCATCAAAAAACCTTGAAATCTTGCCATTTGCAACAACATGGATGGAACTAGAGGGTATTATGCTAAGTGAAATAAGTCATTCAGAGAAAGACCATTAACATGCTCTCTCTGCTACGAAAATTTTGAGAGGCAGGGCAGGGATTCCTGTGGGGCAGGGAGGGAAAAATGAAACAAGATGGGACCAGGGAGAGAGGCAAACCATAAGAGACTCTTAATCTCAGGAAACAAACTAAGGGTTGCTGGAGAGGGTGCTGGTGGGGGAGGGAGAGGGTGGCTGGACGATGGACACTGGGGAGGGTATACGCTATGCTGAGTGCTGTGAATTGTGTAAGACTGATGATCTACAGACCTGTACCCTTGAGATAAATAATACATTATATGTTAATAAAAAAAATAAAATAAGTCAATTCATAGAAATAAAGACTAGAATGGTAGTTGCCAGGGTCTGGGAGCCAGGAAAAATGGGGAGGAGCTATTCAATAGGTATAAAGTTTCACTTATGCAGGATAACAAGTTCTAGAGATTTGCTGTACAACATTGTATCTATAGTTACACCGTACTGTGTAACAGTACTGTACAACTGCTGTACATTGTATCTATAGTTATACTGTACTGTGTAACAGTACTGTAACTGTACTGTGCACTTACACATTTGTTAAGAGGACAGAACTCATATTAAGTGTTCTTACCAAAATGAGTACACATCTTTGAATAACAAAATTAAATTAAATCAAATTAATGTAGGAAATGGAATGCTTTGCCCAGAGAGCTAGTTAGCTACCTCCTCCTCTTTACAGTAATGTATTGCCAATCTAGTTTTATGGGTCAGCTTCCTATGAATAGGCTACAAAGAATAAACTGACAAGGACTCACACTCTTAGAAGCAGATATACTTTATTTCTGAGGAGCAGATATACTTTATTTCTGAGGAGCAGATATACTTTATTCTCTTAGTTAACAAATGTTTGACTGTGTTCTAAGCTAGCTTTGTGCTAGGCACTGTATTTAAATTGCAAGCAAAATCAGACATGATCCTTGCTCTCACATGGGAAAGACAATCACTGATTAAATATTCATATGAATAAATGCATAATTGCATACTAACAGAAGCCCTAGCTATAAAAGGAATGCAATTTTATAAGCACAATTCTTAGAAGCCATATTAAAGAAGATTTACTAGACTGTCAGGTCAGTGAAGTCTTACCTGATTAAGTTATTCTTAAATTGAAACCAGAAAGATGAGTACAAAGCAATGAGATGAGGTGAGACATGGGAAAAGTAATCCAGAGAGCAGGAGTACTGAGTACAAAGGCTCAGGAACAGGACAGAGAATGATGCCTTTGATGTAACAAAAGAAACTGAGACAGACCTAAGACTGGGCCAAATATCCTGAGTGATATAAAATTAGTCATTTCAGATCATTTGTTCAGCTGTAGTCTCTAAAAATAGGACCTATGGCTAAAGGCCCCTAATAGGCTTATTCATAAAGTCTTCATGTTTGTTACTATTATCATCATTATTATCATCACTAACAAGTGCTGGGCACTTACTACAGGCCATGTACTCTGCTTAGCACTGTGTGCAGTTTATCCCACCTGATGTTTACATGAAGTCCACGATATGTTATTTCCATTTCATATACAAGGCACTATGAACTTAAGTGATTTGCCCACATTCATATAGCTACTAATTAATAAGCTGAGATTTTAATAGGGCTATTCTGATCCAAGTCCATGCTTTAATCACTATGCTACACTATAGTGATAGTATTTAGAAGAAAGACCTAGTATGTGTGGTGGCTGTAAAAATGTGCCAGCTTCAGGGGAAAAAACTGACCAAGGATCTCAGTTGCCACATTCTGAAATCCATCACCGTCTGCATGCTATAGAATCAATGTCTGAGTACCCCCCATTAAGATGGTATGTGAAAGTGGGGCCTTTGAGAGGTAATAAGGTCATGAGAGCAGAGCACTCACGAATGGGATTAGGGCCCTTATAAAGGAGACCTGAGGGAGCTCCCTTGTCCCTTCCACCATGTGAGGACTGAGCAAGAAGACAGCAAGCTATGGAGCAGAAAACAGGCTCTCACCAGAAACCAAATCTAGTGGTGCCTTGATCCTGGATTTATTAATCCCTCAAATTGTGAGGAATAAATTTTTGTTGTTTATGAGTCACCCAGTCTATGGTAATTTGTTAGGGCAGCCGAAACAGTCTAATACTGTGTTTGTGTACCTCAAGTACACTTTTCAGGGGCTGCTCCCAGCCCAGGAATGAGTACAGCAGGCATACTAGAACTTGATAATTCCTAGGAAACATGTGATTTCTCTCACACCTGACTTTGGCTTGACAACAGTGGACAGCCTTCAAAAATCTACAATAGGACACTTCTACCCAATCTACCTTATTTCCTTACCTTGGGGTCAGCTTTGCATCACAGCCCAATTATACTCCCAGCCTTTTCTGACTCCCTTCCCATTTTCTCTCATGGAGCTTGTTTCCCTAATGAAATTCATACACATTTTATCCTGTTCTAGTGTCTGTTTCTTGGAGGACACAAACTAAGATGGTGTTCAGTAAAACATATATATAATCAAAAAAAGCTGATAGAAAAGGAAAAGGTCCCAAGGCTTTTTAGCACTCTCCCTAAGCTCATACCTCCTAATCTCAGTTGATCAGAGGTACTAAAGTTACAGATTCTAATCCATTTATTTTCAATCTAATCCCTATCAATCTCAATCTTTCTGGGAGAGTTTCAATTTATACCTACTACCACATCATAATATTACCTCTCTTTCCTTGTTGAAATTTCATCTAATGAAATGATGATGTCTAATGAAATGACGATGAAATGAAATGATGATGGAGTTTATGGGATATGAATGAAGCAAGACTGGCCAATGGATTGATGGTGCTGAAGACTGGTAATAGGTTCATAGGAGTTTATTATTCTGTTTATTTGTTATATAGATTCAACATTCTCTATAGGAGAAAAAAAAGTGTCTGATTTGGATAAAAATTATATGGTCACCCTACCTCTAATCCAGGCCAACTAATCTGTTCTACTGGTAAGAATGGAAACTCAGGAGTACCCATGCAAGACCCAGGGCCTAGCACAAAGCCATTGCCATTCTTGGAAACTAATGAGTTAAAAAAAAAAAAAAAATCCACTTCTTTTTTTAAATCTTTAATGTCTTCTTATTGCCACAAGGGTTAGAAACTCAATCACGGAAAAATACAGAAGTACAGAGAAAGAAAAAAAAAGAATATTTTGATTGTTTACCAGTAAAAAAACAACAGTACATGATTTAAGACTTGGTTGGATTTGGGGACTTAAGTTGTCATCAGGAATGGTCTCAGGCCTCCCTCCACCCTTTTTTTGTATCATGGTAGATTTCCCTTTCATGATGGCAGGATGAATGTCAGTTTCCCCAGTTTATGTCTCATGTTCTCTGTATATCTTTCTCAATCATTCTAAAAAAGGTTAGGTTTAGCTCTGATTGTACCAACTTATGTTACAGGCCTCCTTAAGCCAATCACAATTCCTAGGAAGATGGAATATGCTGATTGGTCAGTCCTAGCTTGAGTGTCCAACAATGAATGTTGAAGACTATACCCACACAGACTAAGGGAAATGGTTATTCTGTATCAGGGTGCTACTATAAAAAGAAGGAAATAGATGCTGGACAGGCAGATAGAATTGACAGTAGCCTTCTCATCTGCCTACGAATCAATTGCTTAATCATCATGGAAGTGAGAGGCAGGACCTTTTTTTTTTCAGATGCAGAAACATGACTTTAAGTCTACTCAAGAACTCAAGATAATAAAAAATTCTACTTGTAGAATTATTCTCCTCCCTTGAGATTCATTATAAGTGATAAAACTGCACAAGATTTATATTGCCTCTACCCTTTCTCCTTTGCAAAGACTCTGTTTTGATTTACTTGTATTTTTTAAAAATAAAATGAAACTGGATTTGTACCTCACTAATTAGGTACAATATACAGCAAATTGTGTAGCAAGGACAGAGTTAATAGCAGAATAAAGGAAAGGTTTTTCAATACATGTATTATTCTTTTTTCCTCTGAGAAGACATGCTTGAAACTGAATTTTAAACACTTCAGCACTGGTGAAACAAATTAATAATGGCTCAGACACCGAGGTGTTGCATATTATTCATGATCTTGAAATTATTAATGTAACACTAAGCCATTATTACCACATATTGCCATCACAGTAATTAACACATCTTATCTAATAGAATAAAGCCGTCAAATCAAACTAAGAAGTAATTAAGTTACATAACTACACAGCTGAGGCAGAAAGATGCATGTCAAATGAATTAAAAATTGCAGCTCACCTAGGTGGTTTTGAATAGCCAAGCAGGGTGATTTGTTATTTACTTCCTACTTTACCATTGATAAGTCACTTCACTGCATTATGCCTCAATCTCTATGTACTATGAAGAAACTAGAATAAAGTGATTACTAAACTAGTATCCTTAAGAATTACTGAGGCAGGGGCACCTGGGTGGCTCAGTGGGTTAAGGCCTCTGCCTTCGACTCAGGTCATGATCCCAGCGTTCTGGGATCGAGCCCCACATCGGGCTCTCTGCTCTGCAGGGAGCCTGCTTCCTCCTCTCTCTCTGCCTGCCTCTCTGCCTGGTTGTGATTTCTCTCTGTCAAATAAATAAAAAATTAAAAAAAAAAGAATTACTGAGGCAGCTTCTGAAAAATCTATATTCCCTGGTCTCCCTTGGAAACAGTAATTCAGATGGCATACACTAGAAACCAGGTATGTATATTTTTTACCCCCAGGTGTTCTGAAGTCTGTGAGATCCATGAGCCACATTTTGAGGAGAAAGAAGATTTTCAAAGGTCCCTCTAGTCTTAATGATCAATGATGTGATCACTGCCTTTCCCAGAAATACTAGAGAAGTTTTTGTCAGAAGTTGGCATTTCCTTCATATATGAAAGGCCCATGATCCCCCTTATCTACTTACAGTCTGACCCCTCTCTTCCCTAAAACAAGCATGAAAAAAAGTAAAAAGCAAAAGAAGAGAAAAATAACCATTTTCAGCTTTTAAGAAATGTCACTCAGTTCTGAAATTATTCCAAACCTTAACACTCATGTCCTATCAGAAGTAGTAAATGAGTCACACAGAAGAAATCATAAATGAGAGGAACAATTTATAATTTTAATGAAACTAAGAAAACTCTGTAATGTATTCTTCCAAATGCCTCTTCCCTTTTAGTTCTCTAATTTCACAGAGTCTGGATTACTTATAGAGAAAGCACAAAGTCTGAAATTTAAAAAGATTACAATTGTGGTAAATTAGAAGCTAGTGGTATCCTGAGATTTTCCAAAGATCTGAGAATGGCTTTCAAGAATGTAACCAGGTTTTATTTATCAGATTGTGAGACTTAATCAATATTTAGCCCATTCTTACTGCCCTGGCTAATAGATCATTGTGCCTGGCACAGCACAGACACACTATAAATATAAAGCAAAAAGTGGGGAGGGAAGTTTTTAGTCAATTTAAATGTATAACTGCTCATGAGTAAAATGGACAAAATGAGTTATTTTTACATTCATACATAAAATCACCAAACAAAAAAATAGTATAGTAATTTTAAAAGTCTCTTTTATTTCACTCTGAGTCTTCACATGCACCTTTGACATTCATGGCTTGGTGAACATCAGAGCCTTTTTTGGGTTAAGCAGCACAGCTGTCCAAAGCAGTGTCATCACTGCCATAAAAGCTGTTTGAGATAAAATACTGTTTGGGTCAGCATATGAAGAGCTCCCTGGAAATCTCGGCTTGAAATGTGACATAATGTTCTCACAACACTGGCGGTGACACTGAAGAGGAGTTCTAGGGGTTAAGGGTAGAAGCAGAGACTAGAAGGCTTATCCAGGGACCTCCAAGACTTCACAGCATGTGTGCTGTGCAACCAGGCAAGCTCCAACATAATTTACCAAAGGCACCAGCTTGGCAGCGCACTCATCACCACAGAGCTAACTGAGCTAACCTTTAACGTGTTGGCATATTTTTACCACCCCAGGGAACCCAGGTGGAGCTGGAAATAAAAACCCCATTTTAACTTTTAAAATCTATTATCTAGGAATTCACAGACGTAAACTTGGGGTTTGGTAACAAGGGAAAGGAGACCTGTCACCACTAGCTGGGTGACCCTGCGTAAGTTACCGTCTACGCCTTAGATCTTTCGTCTATAAAATGAAGACAAAATGGCAACTTACAAAACAGAACCAAACAGCATATCGTATAAATACTTCTGGCCGAGTGACTGGGCACGAAATCAGCATGTAATAAGTTTTAGCTACTATTATTATTTGTATTACTCATTCGTTCCATAAATATCTACTAAGCACCTACTACGTATAAAGAATTTTACCGTATCACAGTATTTCCACAATTTGGTTATTGGAATATTCTCAACTAATTTTAATACTATTTTCTTACATTTTCCTTCATTATTTTTTCCCTTTTTTTTAATTGAGGTATAAATGACATAACATTACATTAGTTTCAGGTACACCATGTAAAAATTTGATATTTGTATACATTGCAAAATGATCACAACAGGAAGTCCAGTTGACATCCATCACCACACAGAGCTATTAATTTTTCTTCTTGTGATGAGAACTTTCAAGATCCACTCTATTAGCTACTTTCAAATTTAAGTTTTTCTTTAAATTGACTTTATTTCAATACCTACTCTAGTCTCCTAAACATCAAACCTGCGATATCACAGGTTTTATATGCCAGTTTTACTTTTTTAACACACATAAACATAACCAGAGTACAATTAAATATTTGTAAACGGTTATCCATAAATCACCTAAAATCATCAGTAGTGGGTGCAATTCACTTTAGAAAATATAAAGACAGTCTCTCTCTGTCCTCAAAGAGCTTTTCTCTTTGTCAAGCAATTCTGCAATCACATAGGGCAGGCCTAGGAACTTACTAAGAAGTATTGAGGGTCCAGCTGTCAGGAAGGGCCAATGAGATGCAAGTCCTGATGGAAACATGACTGCAGAAAAATAGTTCTGAACATGAGCAGGATTCAAAAAACTTAAGAGGAGAGCACAGGCTTTCCCTTAAGGAATCTGAAAGTGGCAAGGTAATGCAATTACCCTACTCTAACAGAGACTATCTGCTGTGGCACTCCAAGAATCACATTACGCATGCAAACCAGTACCTGCTGAGAATACACTACTCCTGATGTAATAATCCCATGCATTTCTTGAGCATCACCTGGCTGTCACACAGACAACTCCTTACTGCATTACATGATAGTCTCACTGGCAATATACTGTGAACAGGGTACCATCCACATCAACCAAGTTAGATCAAAGTCTCTGATAATATATACAGGAGATCTTTCCCTCCATCCTAGCTGCAAAGTACTAACGAAGACATGAGCAGGTAACTCAGGGCTATGCCTTTGATCCCTCTTTCAAGGCTAGAAAGAGATTTGCAAAGGTGGCCACTGCAAGAAGCTTCCTTCTTCAATCTCCCCTATCCAGGGCTGAAGGCAAGCACTGCAGCCAGGGAACACATCACAGCCACAGCCAGAGAACATTTATGTCTTCCAGTCTCAGCATGGTAGGAGACTGAGTAGAAAGCATGCTTCCCCCAGATTATCTGTTCACTCATTTCAGCAAATATTTGTAAGCATTATTATTTGCCAAGCATGGGGATAGACCCTAAGGAAAAAGAGATGAATAAAACCCCATCTCTGCCCTCCTGGATTTCACACTGTAGGAAGAGCAGACCACAAGCCAAAGTGTAACTGCAAATTACACACATCTGGATGATGTGTGCTCAAATAGAAATACAAGGTAGAGTGGGAGCCAGGCAGGGAGGTCAGAGTGAAGGAACCCCTTCACTCTGCTTCAGGAGTTAAGTCCAGGAAGGGATCAGAAAGAAGAGAGCACAAGCAGGGATATGAAGGGATATGCTTAGTGGGGCAGGGGAAGAAAAGATGAGGGTGCACATGCCTAGAAGAAACAAGTACAAAAACTGACTACAGACAACAGCATGGCAGAATCAAGCATGACAGGCTGTTTGGGCTACATGGAGAGGCAGGACCAGATCATACAGGACCTTATAGGCCATGCTAATAAGGATGGGCTTTCTCAGGATAGCTGGGTGGCTCAGTCAGTTAAGCCAGTGCCCTTCGCTCGGGTCATGATCCCAGGGTCCTGGGATAGAGTTCCGCATCTCTCTCTCTGCTCAGCAGGGAGCCTGCTTCTCTCTCTGCCTCTGCCTGCCACTCTGCCTGCTTGTGCACTCGCGCTCACTCTCTCTCTCTGACAAATACATAAATAAAATCTTTTTTTAAAAATGGGCTTTCTCTCAGGAAAGAAAAAAAGGCAGTTCTTAATCCTAGATTTATGCTATTCATTTATTCAGTTCTGTTTCAATTTTATAGTGTCAGCCCAATCTCCCATCCTGGGGAATTCACTATATTCGTTAATGTTCATGTTTTGAGGACATGGTTACCACAATTAATTGATATTAGAAAGGTATACAAACTTCATACAAAAGATGCAAAAAAAAAAAAAATCCACAAGAAAGAAATACCTAAACCGGCTTTGATAAACACCCACACACCCTTAGAAGTATGGGGCATGGAAAAAAAGAACAGATTCCTTTCCCTGAGTAACTTCTGCAGGGTTGCCACTCAGCATGCTTGATAATTCCATTGTAAACAAGTTCTCTTAACTGAACTTGACTTTACCAAACTTTACCTCCTATAGGCTCTATTTTGCTCTGCAAAAGTACAGACTAGTGCCCAGGGCAGTCTCTGAGGGCTTAGAGCCAGTAAGCCCGAGGTGTCACTGACCTCACCTGATCCACTGTTTGCTTACCAAGAATCAGTGTCTTTTGTCCCCAAACTGGTTAAAGCCAGTTTTACATTTGTTGTTACAATGACCTAGTTTCTTTTAAAATTATACAAACTGGTAAGATAGAAAAAAAGAGTTGCCTCTATGAAAACTAATTGCTAAAAAACAAACAAACAGAACTTCTGAAGATTTTACCACCTGCTATAAAGTTACAACAACTGAAAATTCTATTATGGGTATGGTTTATTTTAAAAAGGCAAAAGCAAACTGGTGTGGCTATACTTCAGAAATGGCCTTGTTGTTACATCAATGCTTAGGGAATTAATGCATAAATGATGTACACTTTATGTTAAAATATTATGATGTGTACAGTTCATCTTTTATGATTACTTCCTTTAATGTTTTGAATAGGATCCCCAGTGATGAATCCTAATCTTGGTTTAATATAGCAATTAGGGTCTGGCTTTGCCACTGACTACCTACGTGGTATTGTACAAGTCACTTTAACATTATATCCCTCAGTTCCCTCATATCCTAAACTGAGAAATAATAGTATTTACCTCACAGAACTGTGAATTATGAGATACACTTGCTAATGAGTCCAAAAGCTTATCTTGACCCACAGCACTTAACAAATGTTACTTTGATTTTCAATATCATCATAATCATCTTATTTGGGATGAGGTCATTAGAGCCTCCATTTCTAGTTTCTATAATTCTCCATTATTTACATTTTTACAGTAAGCAGTATATAATTTATGCTTGGTAAGAAATATTGTTATATTTTGAAAATGAGCATGGAAAAAGAAAGTTCTCTTTAATCTAGATAAATGAAGATGTTCACAGTACATTAGGAAACTGTTTCAAAAGGAGGAACAGTAGGAAATATAACATATTTGCTGTTTTGAGCTAGTTGAATTTGTTCAGGGAAGATGTTCCACAGTAGGATTTACTGGAATAAAGGTTCGGGAGAGAATGGTTAGAGGAAACTCTAATTAACGTCCTAAAGTTAAAGTTAGGATGTCAGAGGCAGCACACTGCTCTTTAGGAAAAACATGTTGGATCACTGTGCCATTTTATAGCTTTTGTCTTTAAAATACCTTTGACTATTAGAACCCCAGAAAGACAACACAACATGCACACCAATGGACCCCATAAATGACAATGGCTGGACCTTTCCATGAGCCACAAAGACTACCACAGTCTTTAGAATATACCCATGCTGGAACACCTTTGTAGTTTACCACAGATTTCTAGAGAAGCTTTAGTAGGTCAGAAGACTGGGCAGGAAGGGGAGACTCAGAAATGAACAAAGAGGTGTGGTTCTATCCTTCTTTATTATCCCATAGATTTTTAAGGATGAGGTTGCCACAATTTCAGTATTCTATCAATTTTTCTGTGTGAGCACGCACATGTACCCTTATGTACATACATAATCATGCATGTGTTAAGAACACTTCAGCAGGGGTGCCTGGGTGGCTCAATCATTAAATGTCTGCCTTCAGCTCAGATCATGATCCCAAGGTCCTGGGATAGAGCCCTATGTCAGGCTCCTTGCTCAGCAGGAAGTCTGCTTCTCCCTCTCCCACTCCCCTGGTTTGTGTTCCCTCTCTCACTGTCTCTCTGGCAAATAAATAAATAAAATCTTTAAAACAAAAAAAAGAACAGTTCAACAAATGTAACAAAAAAGCTTTGTGTATTCACATAAAACAGTGGCTTCTCTATTTTTAAAAAACTAAGCAAAGAACACAATGTTTTTTTAATACATAATCCCTACATCCTTCCATCCTGCAGTCCTCCCTGCCTTTAACCCCTTGCTCCTATGAACCAAGCCTTAAAGGCCTACCATGACTAGCTGGATGATGAAAATGAGACCTGGGCACAGGATGCTCTCAGAGCAGTTTGGGGTTCAGTCTCTAGCAACAATTTCATGATCAGGTTGCCTGACCAACCTTTCCTAAGCCAAAACAGAATGCACACTTTTAATTGTTTACCAGGTGTATCAACTTTGAGAACAGCAGATGACATATCCTAAAAACTTGTGTGAAAAATTTCCTCTGCCCAAGCCTTCATTACTCTCAAGACAGTTATGCTTTATCACAATTTATTGTGGCTGGGCATTCCCCAATGTTCCAAAGAATTCATTTCCCCCAGTTGAAGGGAAGGGAAGGGAAAGGAATGAGGGAGGGAGGGAGGAAAAAGGCAAAAAGGCAAAAAGGCAAAAAAAAAAAAAAAAAAAAAAAGAAAGAAAGAAAGAAAAAGAAAAAGAAAGAAAAGAAGAACATAGTCTTTCTAGTACCATCCAAATACTCTGGGGTCTGACTATAATATGCTAATAACCTGCACTGGTTAACAAACTTGCTAACTGCCAAACCTCTTTTGTTCCCAGTGTTTTAAAAGTAAGAGGGAAATTATTCAGATAATTCAAGTCTCTTGTGTGATTATTATAAATGGGTCTTTAACTACATAGTGCCAGATATTAGGCTGTCAAAATCGGCTATTTATGTCTGGATGGTCTTAAAACAAAGTAACAGATCCCTTTAAATCTCAGTTTCCGGTCTGTAAAATGCAGAAATAATAGCATATACCTCAATGGGTTACAGTGACAATGAAACAAGGTAGTACATGCCAAACACTAATTCTAGAGTCCTTTCAGAAGGAAAATATCTGACAGTATCTGGCATACTGTGGGCTCAGTAAATGTTTACTACCACCACCACAACCACTACCATTACTACTGAGAGACAAAAATAGTTCTGGAGGCTCTGAATATTCCAGATTGACTACCCACATGGATCAATTTTATCACATAAATTTTCAGCTTGCCACGACAAGGATGTACCATAAAGAAGGCAGTCAACACTCCCTGGTTTCCAAGTAGGGAAGCACAGTACTGTTTATAAAATTTACCTTTATCTTAGTTGGGTACCATCAAATTAAAGTAAAAGCACTCATAAATATGAAGCAGTTGCTCCTGTCACCATAATTTGAAAACAAACAGTAGGTACACTTTCTAAATTTTGATCTACCCCTCTGATAACAGAACTCAGTGATGGGTTTCATATTTTCATGTGTGATCACAGGTGACAATCTAAGGCTCATTCATGCACCAGGGACCCCAAAGCCATCAAAGTAAAGAATGTTCACCTATAGCTTAAGATGCTATAAATAGGCTGTGTTTGACAAAGTTTTGTTGGCAGCAGTTGAGATTTTATGAATGGTTACATCTAGCAGCAGATGGACTCTATAGGAATCTGACCCATCAATGCTAAGGTGCTTTTTTTGGTTTTAGTATATTTAATATTTCTGCTTACTGTTCTCTACTGATCTCTCATCACAGACACATAAAACAAAACCTCAAACATGCCCACTCACTCCCACCACCAATTAAAAAACCATGTTCCACCAGCTTTTCTCAGTGTCCTAAAAACACTCTGAACAGCCTGGAACTACATCATTATACATTGTATATCTTTTCTACTGCGTTCCTCTCTTGTTAGTCTAACCTTCTGCTATCATTACCACATTTACCTTTCCCATCTATACTTTTTGATGTAAGGCAATTGGTGGAAGTATAGTTATTAAAAAAAAAACAACCCTTACACACTGCTTAGGAGACACAAAAGTAACAGCTTTCATTACCACATTTACCTTTCCCATCTATACTTTTTGATGTAAGGCAATTGGTGGAAGTATAGTTATTAAAAAAACAACAACCCTTACACACTGCTTAGGAGACACAAAAGTAACAGCTTTTCCTAAGAGTCAAAACAAGTTTCCTTTGCTCTGTCACTTCCTCTCACAGAAGGGGAAGTTACATTGTCATTGTGTTCCCACAGCAGTTCTAGATTCTGTGGGAAGTACTAGGGAAAGAGATAAATAGGAACCCTCCACACCCCTTCCCACAGAGGCTCCTCTAGCACTGTGCTTACATGCACTACCTTACACTCTTCCTTTGTGAAAGATACCTCATTTCAGGGAGAAAAATCAAACCAAGACTTCCCTCTTCTCGTCTTGTGTGCTCATTCTAAAAAAAAAAAAGAAAGAAAGAAAGAAAAGAAACAAAAAAGGACTGCAAATCGTATTCCATTTGAGGACATATAAGTGCAGTGAACCAAGTGAACTAAGCACCTAGAATAGCCTTGGCTCCCTTCCACAGGTAGAGGCAGCTCCAGAATTTCAATATAGAAAGACACAGGACAGCAACCTGATTGGGAGGGGAGGTTAGGGTGGTGGAGCTGCACTGGAAGTCACTTTTTTTTTGCTTAAATTGTGCATGTTCAATCAGGGTGACAAGTGCTAAGGATGGAGGATGATGGGCATTACTGATGGGGCTGGGCATCTGTCCAGGAGCTTTTGGTGCAGCCACTGTGCACATGGCAGAGGGACATGTGGAAGCAGAAGCCCCAGTTCCTACCTTGATTGACAAAGATAACCAAGTCACATGCATCTCCTTTTTCTCTGCTTTGGGATGATTTGATACAGTCTTAATTATAAGAGAACAGACAGCATCTGTTTTTGTGAGCCATCTAACAAAGGGCCTAGCATCTAGTAGGCTCTTTATAAATATCTGCAGAAGGGAGTCAAATCAGAGAGTGTCAGCAGAAATCTGACAAGTGGTTTTAATCACATATATGTTTAAAAGTTTTAAAAACTGGGGAGCCTGGGTGGTTCAGTGGGTTAAAGCCTTTGCCTTTGGCTCAGGTCGTGATCCCATGATCCTGGGATCGAGCCCCGCATCAGGCTCTCAGCTCAGCGGGGAGCCTGCTTCCCTTCCTCTCTCTCTGCCTGCCTCTCTGCCTACTTGTGATTTCTGTCTGTCAAATGAATAAATAAAAATCTTTAAAAAAAAAGTTTTAAGAAGTAAAATGGCAATGCATTTTCATAGAAGAAAGATTTGAAAATGTTTATTTTTTAAAAAGATTTATTTATTCACTTATTTGACAGAGAGAAATCACAAGTAGGCAGAGAGGCAGGCAGAGAGAAAGGAGGAAGCAGGCTCCCTGCCAAGCAGAGAGCCTGGCACGGGACTCGATCCCAGGACCCTGAGATCATGACCTGGGCCGAAGGCAGAGGCTTAACCCACTGAGCCACCCAGGCACCCTTGAAAATACTTATTAATAGAAACATGCAAATAGAAATCATCTTTTAAGATTTGAAAGTCATTTCTCCCAGATTTTAACATTTTGTAAGATCAGAAGTGATTTCCTTTTTAATATCTATATTTTTTGGTCTTAAAAAAATACTGTTATATAGGGACTACTCATACAAAAACTGGATGATGTATAATATTTTCTTAAGGCATATAATTTTTCAAAACATCTTTCTGTTACTTTTGGTGGATATCCTGCCTGTCTCATATACATGTATTTACATTTGTATTGATAGTTGTATCTATTTTTACATATCTCTGGAAAACAATCAGCTCTTTGTTAAATAACATCATAAACTGCATTCCCTTTCAGGAACCAAAGTTCTTTTATGTCATTTTTAATGGCTTCAGAGCACTCCTTGTAGTGAAGACTTCACTGTTAATTATTCTTGGATGATTCTTGGATACAATGGTTCCCAGTCATAAATAATACTATGATGAACATCTGTAACTACATCTATATATTTTCACATGCATCTCTATGTTTTTAGCATACTTCCTGGAAGCAGAATGTCTGGATCAAAGGTAGGGAAATTTTAAAGGACAATAATAGTCCTTTCACTGAGTGTTAATTATATGCTAGGTATTTACTAAACAATAAGTCAGGTAATTTTTACAACAATCCATGAGTTAGATACTACTATTGTCTCCACTTTACAGATGGGGAGGTGGAGTCTTAAAGAGAATGGCATCTAAAGAGCCTCTGGCAAATCTCAGAAGACCAACTGATCTGGCTTGCCCACATCTACACCAATCAATGTAAAGAGAGTCAGAATTACTGTACTTGACTTGGAGTGGGAAAAGGCACCCTGCAGTGGGTGTTATAATACACCTACAGCACTATTTTAAAAGACCACAAGGCCACCACTGCGGTCTTGTGAGGTAGAGTATAACCTGGCACTGTGGGAAATGTTCTTTTCCACTCCCCAGAGCTGCCCAATGGGACTGATCATTAGGTGGTTGCAGGAGCAAGAGCAAGAGAAAGAAACCCTATGATCAGAGCATTTGAGTTCTGGTAATTCTCGATTTCCTACCAACCAATTCAGCTACATAAAGTGGGAAGGGAAAAAATCCAGACAACTCAAGAAGCTCAGCTCTAAGCTTATGGAACTCCTCTGTATTGGAGAGGTCAGTCATATGAATCAGACTTAATTTCCAGTTTTAATCATTAGGTTTTTAAGTATTTTTTTTCAAAAAACAAAATTTATATTTCCATTGGCTTAAGAAAAAAGCACATTTGGAAAGGAAGGAACAATTTCATAAAAGACCAAAAAGATTTCACAAATTATTTCTTAAATATACACAATAACACCATGCAGAAATAAAAATAAATTAAATTGCACTAAAAAAATTTAAATTGCACTGTATATGAATTTTCCGTCCTCTCTCCTCCCACTCAGTCTTCTGCTTCCATGTTATTCAGTAAGTTCTCCCAAATCAGTGTGTCTCTATATCCCACTAACCACACCCCAAAATATCCATTTCTCTTAGGATTTCCTTGGGAGTATCTCAAATTTAGGGCCAGCATGTGAGTCATTTAAGAAGCCATGGCTTTATGTGTTAGCTAAGCAGATGTGTAGCCTCCAGGCTATGCCTCTGAGGTCTCTCCTGCCATCTGTATCCAGACCTCCAGCGGATTGAGTACTAATATTTTGGCCCAAAACAGTAACAGAAGTTTGTCTGGTCTCATGACTCTGTCATCGGGATTACAAATTGACCTGGCTCATTTCCCAAACTAACAAGGTTTGGAAGACTCAAACGTTACCAATGAAGACGTCATTCAAAATATGCCAAGAATATGTCAACCCACATCACACCTCCTGGGTTTTACAAGAAATCAGCCTGACTTTGAAGCACTATTATCTTTTCTGCCTGAAAAAAAACCTCAGGGGAGATATGAATGCCCTAGGTATTCAGTCAAGAGGATGTTACTCTGGGTGGGTATTTTCCATCCTGGAGTTGTAGGATGTATTGATCAAGAGTTTCAAATTTAGGGTGCCTCGGTGGCTCAGTGGGTTAAGCCTCTGCCTTCAGCTCAGGTCATGATCTCAGGGTCCTGGGATGGAGCCCCGCATGGGGCTCTCTGCTCAGCAGGGAGCCTAATTCCTCCTTTCTCTCTACCTGCCTCTCTGCCTACTTGTGATCTCTCTCTCTGTCAAATAAATAAAATCTTTAAAAAAAAAAAACAGTTTCAAATTTAGGTATTCTAAGATTGCATAAAGTGTTCTGGGCAGTTTGGCATAGAACTATCTATTATACAGTACAATAAAAGAGAATGTATTGATTCTTTCTAAGATCTCACTCCTCTCATTACTAATCGGTTTATTTCAGAGAAGAGACAGTGTGAACTGTGTTCAGAAATCTGACTAGTCCATGGGGTGCCTGGGTAGCTCAGTGGGTTAAGCCTCTGCCTTCGGCTCAGGTCATGATCTCAGGATCTGGGATCGAGCCCCGCATCCGGCTCTCTGCTCACCAGGAAGCCTGCTTTCCCCTCTCTCTCTGCCTGCCTCTTTCCCGACTTGTGATTCTCTTTCTGTCAAGTAAATAAAATCTTAAGAAAAGAAGAAAAAGAAATCTGACAGTCCATCAGAGCAGACAAGAGTAGAACATCAGGATCTGATAGGCCCAGGTTAAATCCCCAATACTTGCAATCTGTGTGACTTTGGCCATGTTATTCACTCTGGCTCTCAGTCTCTGTGAAAAAGGGACAATGAAAGCCATCTCAAAGACTTAGTGTGAGGAGTTAGTGAGACCTATGTGAAAATTGCCGAAAGCAAAAGAGGGCTCAATACAAGTTAATTCTCCTCCTTATTAAAATACAAGACAGGTCAGCGGGGGAGGTTATTACACTTTGTCCCTTTTGGCTTTGACTTCTTCTTCTTCTTCTTTTAAGATTTTATTTATTTGACAGAGAGATAGAGAGAGCATAAGTAGGCAGAGGGGCAGGCAGAAGGAGAGGGAGAAGCAGGCTCTCCACTGAGCAGGGAGCCCGATGTGGAGCTTGATTCCAGGACCCTGGGATCATGACCTGAGCCGAAGGCAGTTGTTTAACCAACTGGCCACCCAGGCACCCCTCTTGTTTTTTTAAATCAAGTTTCTTTCTTCTACCCTTCCCCACACAATTTGATAATGGAGGCGGATTTATCTATCTTTATGTCTGACTGTTTATCCATTAAGTTGAGTCAGCCTCAACAAGAAAAATAGAGAATGATACATAGAATGATAAAGAATAACAGAGATTAGGCAGATAGGTAAATAGATCGATCATATATGCAGATACCAATATACAGATATAGATATAGATCTTCACAAATGATAGGTGAGGGCATTATGAGTCATACCAGTGCAAGATGGGATTCACCAGACCCCAATCCCCCATCAAATGGAACTGGATGTTGAGGTGACATCAGCCTGGAATATCTGGATGTCCTAGCAATTAATTCAAGCAGCCCAATCACAAAAATCAACACCTGCCCACCAGCCTCAGGCAGGCTAAATTTTGCCTGGTTCAAATTAGAATCTGCCCACTGAGCCAACAGAAATAAAGCCAAGGGACAGAAAATTTCCTCAGAATATATGCTTACCTGATTGGTTGGTGGTAGCCATTTTCAGTGCTATGTGTGAAGCTATAACAGGGAACCATTTTTGATGTGGGACTAGAATGTGACCGTGTATTTTAAATGTGCTGATATGGGGTGGGGCGGGGGAGGACTGCTATGATAGAAAGGAAAGGGTCAGGTCTTGAGTGAGCAGAATAAAGGCAGTTAAATTTCTGGAAAGCCTAATCTATTTTTCTAGCTATTAATAAGGCTGCCTCGCTCCCCCTCTAAACCTGTATCTCCTATTATTCCCTTCAGACTAATAGGTATACAGCAGTGAGCTTGCGAGATAGGAAAAGTCTGTTTAAGAGCCCAAGCCAGGCAGACCATCTGTCAGCATGATTAATGTGCTGGTTAACATTCAGTTGTCTTTCCTTAGCATGGCGAATGCATCCAACACACCACCTTTGTTCAGCTACCGCATGGCTGGGCCAAGACCAGCAATGCACTTCGATCCTTAATGACACTGTGGGGTTCTTCATCTCCCCAAACCTCTATTAGGCAACCTTCTTGGCTGGAATTAGAAAAGGAAGTTGGTAGCAAAAGTGGCAGCTGCAGCAACAGCAATTGTGACTGGGGCCATTCTGTGAAATCACCTTAACATAAATACATTTTTAAAATGGAAAGCCTGAGGTACCTGGCTGGCTCAGTCAGTAGAGCATATGACTCTTGACCTGGAGGCAGTGAGTTTGAGCCCCACGTTGGGTGTGCAGATTACTTTAAAAAATAAATAAATAAAATGGAAAGCCTATTTCATCCACATCAATTCAGCATGCATATACTGAGTACTGAAAGTCAGGATTATAGACTTTATATAGACTATATAGACTATATAGACTTTATATAGACTATAGTTTGTTGAAAAATCAGAGAGAAATGGGTTCGAATTCTGCCTCTACCAACTGCAAACAGTGTAAGTTTGGAGAAGTTACTCAACCGCTCTAAGTACAGTGGCTTCCTTTAATAAAGACTGCCTATTAAAATAATGTTTGTTGAGTTCTTAGCACACAGCATGGCATACAGTAAATCTCAATAAATGATAATTATTATTGTAAAAGCATTGAATGAATACTGGGGGGTACATCTACAGGCAGACAAAATGTTATCAAAGTCCCTAAGGAGTTAAGTGAAAGATGCCAA
The DNA here is from genome assembly GCF_922984935.1 of Meles meles. NCBI lineage: Eukaryota > Metazoa > Chordata > Mammalia > Carnivora > Mustelidae > Meles > Meles meles. The sequence goes on from NC_060068.1 coordinate 101,987,725, forward strand.
AGTAAACACTTTTAACTGCAATAATGCAGCTGTGAACAAGGCCAGGCTCTAAGAGTTATAAAGACCATGATGGCGGGGCGCCTGGGTGGCTAAGTGGGTTAAGCTGCTGCCTTCGGCTCAGGTCATGATCTCAGGGTCCTGGGATCAAGTCCCTCATCGGGCTCTCTGCTCAGCGGCAAGCCTGCTTCCCTCTCTCTCTTTCTGCCTGCCTCTCTGTCTACTTGTGATCTCTCTCTGTCAAATAAATACATAAAATCTTAAAAAAAAAAAAAAAAAAAGACCATGATGGTAACTCAAGGAGAAGAGATTCATTCCAATTTGAGAGACTGAGCAGGTTTTTATGGAGGCAATCACACCTGATCTGAGATTTCAAAGATGGACAGAAGTGAAAGAAGTGGAGATGAGAGGAAAGGTGCTATAGACAGAGAAAGCTGCACCACCAAAGAAAGGCATGGGGGGGTGGGTAATGACAGAGCAACAGAAAGTGGACTTGTAAGGCTGGTGTGTGGTTGTCGACATGGCCAGAAAGGTGGGCTAGAGCCTAATTAGAAATCTTTGAATATCGTAGAAAGGAATGGGGCTTTATTCTGTAAGCAGTGGAAAGCCATGAAACATTTCAGGGTAAAGGAATTATCTGCCAAGAGGAGAGCAGAAGGGATAGAATTTTTCCTTGGCTCTGGTAGGTATTAAGAATAACTATGTAGGGGCACCTGGGTGGCTCAGTAGGTTAAAGCCTCTGCCTTCGGCTCAGGTCATGATCCCAGGGTCCTGGGATCCAGCCCTGCATCAGGCTCTCTGCTCAGCAGGGAGCCTGCTTCCCTTCCTCTCTCTCTGCCTGCCTCTCTGCCTACTTGTGATCTCTGTCTGTCAAATGAATAAATAAAATCTCTGGAGAATAAAAAAAGAATAACTATGTAATTGAATGGATTTGCCTACCACACAACAAGAACTTCCCACAAGGGAGAAACTCTGACCTCCATAAATAATAGCCAGAGTATCCAATCCTATTCTGGAGACTTTAGAAAGGTTTGCTAGCAAACAGGCAAGATCCTAAGGGAAAGTGGAATTGTAGTTAAGATTCACTAATGCTAACAGTTGGTTCCACACTCAAGGCAGGTCCTCACAGGCCAAGTCAAGCAGAGAATTGAGGAAATGATGTGAGCAATTCAGATCAAGGAAAGTCACTTAGTCCTTACAGGCTTATATATTCAGAAGAGTTTGTAAAGCCCACAGCACAGTGAAGCCAATCCCAGTAGCAATCACTGGCATGAAGTGGGTTGTGAACTTACTCCATCCAACCTACTCAAAGCTCCATCAGTGGTAGTCAAAGGTACAGAAGCACAGAGGGTAGGACAAGACTCATAGTGGCTATGCTGATGGGCAGGGGCAGTAGGGATGGTTCTGGTAGGTGTCCTGTCACAGCAGCCAGGGTGCAAAAGCACCAAATGCTATGACTTTCTCTTTCCCTAAAATTTCCACTCTAATCAAATACAGACCAGAGAATATTGAGAATGATTCAGTAGATCAAGCTGCTGAATTCTGTTCCAGCCCTAGAAAAGCACAATACTGGATCCAGTTACAAACTCCTAGCAAGGGGGTGGGGCACTAAGGTCTCTCTGTAATCATCACCTGCTGTTGACACAGATAATGACAATGATTATAGTGATAAAGCAGATTTATTGTGGTGTCTATTCAGTTCACAATAAACTCTACTTCTCCAAGCACTACACTGATCATCTATATTAGTCTTCCAGGGCTGCCATAACAATGTACCACAGCCTGGCTTAAACAACAGAAATTATTGTCTCGCAGTTCTGGAGGCTAGAAGTCCAAGATCAAGGTGTGAGCAGGCTTAGTTTCTCCTAAGACCTCTGTCCTTGGCTTACAGATACCCTCCTTGTCTTCACATTGTCTTTCCTTGGTACACATGTGCCCCTGGCCTCTTTCTGTCTGTCTGCATCCCCTGTTCTCTTAAGGACACTAGTTGTATCAGATTAGAGCCAACACTGTCAATTTCATTTTACCTGAATAACCTCTTCATAGGCCCTACCTCCAAATACAGTCATATTCTTACATACTGAGCGTTAGGGCTTCAACACAAATTTTGAGAGACACAATTCATCCTATAACACCACCAATGCTGGTAGATTCTCCTACCCAGTAGCTCCTACCTTACCCTGAGATAGTTTATTGGGTCAAGATAAATACTTGCCCCAGGCAAGACATAATAGAATCTCTATCCTGGGCAATTAGGCTTGGATTAAAGAAATGGTCACTCAGTTCATTATCTTGCTCTAAGGGGTTCTAAACACAGTTTTCCACATGCCACGTGAACCACACAGAAATAAAAATGAGGTTTATTAGTTCAGAAAAGGACAGCTCAGGAAAAAAAAAATTCGGATACTCTCACTGGTTTTGAGGTTTCTGTTTTCAGTACCTCAAGAAGACTTTCAGCTCTCATGTTGTGTGAGATCTATCTGTTATGATTAACGGATGCAAACACAAGGTGATGGTGGTTGGGAAAAAAAATGGTGAAATCAATCAAGGCAGGACAGACTGAACTGCTGAAAGGTCCCTCCTTAACTTCAGAATAACCAGATTAATCACTTACCTTTTCTCAATATATGGCAGTGTCTCTCAGTAGATTCTTATAGCATTTATCACCCTATAACATAAAATAATATTCCTCCTAATACACAGTCACAGTTCCACAGCTTTTATTTAGGTTCACTTATTCTGGCTAAGGTCTTCATTCACAAATAGAGAAAAAACTACATTCTCAACATGAAAATACATCCTGTCCCTGAAGAGTAATTAACCCAAATTCTCTTCTCCAGACTAATCAATTCAAATGTCTTTAGCCTTTCATCCAAAGAAACCCTTTTTCATTATTTTAAACTCTGGGTGCCTCTCAGCTTCTTCACATCCCTTTTAAGGGTCACTGACCACATCTGGATTTCCCCATAATGAGGGTCAGACTAAAGCTAAGCACAGTGGGACAATGACTTACTGATGCTGTGAGACGTGCCTTTTGTGCTGCATTTCAGGATTCTGGTGCCTTTTCTGCACAACAAGAATATTCACACTAGCGATTCCCATTCCACTTATATTTAACGATGACATTTTGGTCTTTTTTTATTCTATCTAAACTAAGTCAGGTTCTATCCTCACATAATTTGCTTTGTTCTTTTTTTGCTGAAAGTTATTTCATTTATGTCTTTCATTTCCTTGTTTATTTATCTTCTGGAGAACCAAAAAATTTAGACCAAAAAATAAAAGGGTTGGTAGATCATAAAATCTGTAAGTGGTAAACTGACAGCTATGGCCAAACATTGCCCCTAGAAATACTATCCATAACAGGATATTTTTAAGTGTTTAAGGCTTTAATACCTTTAGGCCAGGTGACATACACTCCAATTGCCCCAGACCTGATTTCTACCTTTTGTCTTATGTTCTTTTCCCAGGTCTCTAATGGCATTTGAGTTTAAACTCCTGAATTCAACCAAGTCATATGAAACAGAGGGTGGGAGCTGGAGAGGGGAAATGACTTCCCAGTATTACCAAGCTACTTGATGGAGAGCCTGAACACCAACCTGGAGCTCAACATTTTCCCTTTCCAACCTACTACACCTATACTGCTTCATTATAATGGTGGGGCGGGGGGTGGGGAGTGCCCAAGAAGGAAGAGTTAAGTAAGGAAGAGTTTTAGGTATTTTAACCAGTATTTTTTTTTAAAGATTTTATTTATTTATTTGACAGAGATCACAAGTAGAGAGGAAGGCAGAGAGAGAGAGAGAGGGAAGCAGGCTCCCCGCCGAGCAGAGAGCCCGACGCGGGACTCAATCCCAGGACCCCGAGATCATGACCCGAGCCGAAGGCAGCGGCCCAACCCACTGAGCCACCCAGGTGCCCCTAACCAGTATTTTTGATGACAACCAAGCAGATACAGATCACCCTTAGACAACACGTATAAAAAGCTCAATCACTTTTGGAACTTTTATCTTTGACAAGGAGCTGAAACTTGAACCATCCCCATTGCCCTTGGCACAGAAACACCCAGAGTTCATTTCCATCTATGAACAACTGATCTCCACCTGGAGGTCCTAGAGAATCTTAAAAGTGCTAATCGAATTTCTGACAAATCATAATGGACTTAACATACATCTCACAGGCCTATAAAACAATGCTTTACAACCACTCTAGAGAAGAATCACTTCCAAGACTCAGGTAACTAATAGCTGGAACATATAGAGGGTTTGCATCTGAAATAGGATTCCAATGACATCTGCAGAAAACAATGGGTTAATTAGAGAAAGCCAGCTACCCTGATGTGGGGACAAAGTTTGCTGACAATCTTAGGTCTCCTTTCTTTGACATGTCTATCAAGATTGCTAATGACCAGCAACCATATGCCTTGTGAAAGGAGGCACTAATGCTCTAATGATGCCAATTATATAACTGAATACTAAATAAAACAGAAGAGAGCAAAACCCATGAATGACAGATAGAGGTCATTAGATTTCCCCTCTATGATATAGAAATGATTTCCATATTTCCCAGTATCCCGCTGCTCATTCTACAGACTGCTCTTTTCCTCTGGTTGTAGCCAACCCAAAGTGATCCACATTAAAAGAGACAGAACAGGGGCACCTGGGTGACTCAGTGGATTAAAGCCTCTGCCTTCGGCTCAGGTCATGATCTCAGGGTCCTGGGATCGAGTCCCGCATTGGGATCTCCGCTCTGCGGGGAGCCTGTGTCCTCCTCTCTCTGCCTGCCTCTCTGCCTGCTTGTGATCTCTCTCTGTCAAATAAATAAATAAAATCTTTAAAAAAAAAAAGAGAGAACAATGAAGAAGGAAGAGGTAAAGGAGGTTTTTAATCATTCTGCCTGTATCAAATTATCAAAAACATTCTATCCTTCATACACTGTGGCATAATCTCTCATGTTATTTGAGAACATACTTTATACACCAAAGCAACTGCTTTTATTGAGTATAAGAATCTCAGGCCCAGAATCAGAAAAACAGACTGCTTCACACTTAAGTTATTCTTTCTTTGCTATTGTATTTGAAGTATGATAACTATTCAGGAAGTCAGAGTCATTTGGTCTGATTATAACCAGAAAGGAAAAATCAGTGGGTGAAGATTTATGATTTTCTTAATTGGTCCAGAAACAGCTTGGGAGTAAGAGAAGCTGCAAGACACAAAAACTATACTCTAAGTGTATGGTTCTTCCACATACAAGGATGGAACCAAGAGCAATGGTGAAGGGCCCTCTTTCACTCTCTGCCATAAATCCTCCTTTGTTTCTGTCCTTTACAGTTCAAGTCATTCAAAAATATTGACTGCACACTTACTGTGACAGCATATATTCTTGTTAATTAACCCAAATTCTCTTCTCCAGGCTAATCAATTCAAACGTCTTTAGCCTTTCATCCAAAGAAACCCTTTTTCATTATTTTAAACTCTGGGTGCCTCTCAGCTTCTTCACATCCCTTTTAAGGGTCACTGACCACATCTGTGTGCTTTGGGCTCAGAAAAGCTGGGTTGGAAGCTCTTCTATCTCTAGCTATTTCCATCTAGCCAAATTACTTAAACTGTGCCCCAATTTCCTCACTTTTAAAATGAGACAGTAATAAAACCTACCTCAAAATGACCATGTAAAAAGTTAAGTGATAAGACATCTCCAGGTACTTAGAAGAGTAAATGCACAGAGTAAGTACTCAATAAATGAAACCCATCACTATCATTAGAGACAATCATAGTAAAATAAAATGAAATAAGTAAATGATTTTGAAATTTTTTGTTTTCACCTCCGTGAATCTTAGAAATACCTAAAACTTTAAAAGCTACTATTTTGGGGGTGCCTGGGTGGCTCAGTGGGTTAAAGCCTCTGCCTTCAGCTCAGGTCATGATCCCAGAGTCCTGGGATGGAGGCCCCCCACCCCAATCAGGCTCTCTGCTCCGCAGGGAGCCTGCTTCCTCCTCTCTCCCTGCCTACTTGTGATTTCTGTCAAATAAATAAAATATTTAAAAAAAAAAAAAGCTACTATTTTGAAGATCCCAAAACATGAGATTCTGATGGGCCAACGTTGGGCCACTTTGCTGCCAAGGGAATTATCCAGACATTTTTTATTCATGGGTGTGATTCACAGAGTGGTAATTTCTACGCTAAAAATGAAAGAACTTTATCAAAGGCAGCCTATCCACTGGGTCTGGACTATATTATGCAAGTACAATTTTTAAGTAGAGGTGGGTTCCTAATCTATTTATAAGGCCTACTGCATATATAGAAATACATGAAGAACAAAGAAAGAGACCAGCAAAACATAACTTACGCTTGATATTCCCACAAGGAGCTTAGGGTTTTGCCAAAGAGTCAAGATACACACTCCTGTCTAGTTCAAGAGCCTACAATTGATCTTACCTCTCGCCTTACTTCTTTGTTGCTCAACCTCCTTGGGGCTCTGATCAAATCATTTCTCCGCCTCAAATTCTTCCTTTAGGAAAAAATTCCACTTCTTCTAGCATTGCTGTCAAGGTCCTTGACAATCTTACTAATTCCATTTTCCTTGCCTCTTGCCCCGCCTTCCTTACCATGTACTACTGTCAAATTCCCTACCATTTCCTGAATATAGTTTAGACTTATTCTGTATCTGCTAGATATTCCACTTGGCTTATCTTTCTCTGCATAACCTAGCTAACTTCTGCTTCATGTTTAAGATGGAGTGTCTAATAACGTGAAACTCCTCTGGAGAATTCTGCTTTACCTAGCCACACTGATAGTAATTACAAGCTTCGATGGTGATATTTTTCACCAGAGTATCAGGACTGTATCTCCTTTATCTCATACCCCGATAATTACCATGATGTCTGCCATGGGATGAATGATCAATAAGTACTAATTGAATGACTCAATACAGAAAGTCAACTATAACTTACACATTACATATATATATATATATGTATATATTGACTTATTATATATATATATTATATATAAAATAAGTTACATTGCAAAATACTTGTGGATTACAAGATGCTTCCCACTACATTATCTCAGTGAAATAGTACAAAGTAATCTGTGCCTTATTAAATAGTACAACTGGTAAGTTGTAAAAAGTGGTATTCAAAATTAGCAGCAGCATTCAAGGAAGGTTGCATAGGTTGGAAAAAAGAGATATAAAGCAAGGATTTGAAGGATGACTGTGAAGCAGAGATGTTTTGTGATGCCCGACACAAAACATCTAGATCTATTTCTGGCAAGCTAGTAACTCACTGTATCAGGAACAGGCTTAATTCCCTACGCTTTCTGAATGAATCTATATCTTCTTTGATTCAATGCTCTCCCATCTGAGAGGCTGAAAACTGTTTTGACAATAATACAAGCATGCATTTAGATCATACAGAGTGTGGCCAAGTGGCTCCATTAATATCAACCACAGCCACTAGGCTTGATGGGGTTAGAAGCACTGGAATTCTCTTGACCATGAAAGAATCTATTGATTTCTAAGACAGCCAGCCATGAATGATTCCTGACCAGTTTTTCCAGGCTACAGTTTCTCCACCTATAATAGAACTTCAGTTTGTACTGATAATACCAGCATTATAGATTTCTTATTTTTCTTGTGAGATAGATAAATACATGTCATTATATTTTTGTTTGTTAAAAATGAAATTCTAATGTTCCTATTATGTTTTAGTGACAAATGCCTTTTCTTCCCATCTAATTTCCTCTCCCCAAACCCTTGGTCTCTATTATTCTAATCCCAGCAAATGCACATTATCCAAAATACTAGGCCAAACAAAGGACCTGGCTGTAAAAAAAACAAAAGTTTATCACTTCTCAGAATTTGTAAGGTTGGAAAGAAAACATGGAACACTTTCTATTTTTCAGTAGATGATTCCAGTGAATCAGATAACCCTTTGACATGTGCATGTTTTCCTAGAAAATGAATTTGTTGAAATGAAGATACTCATATTTGATCGCAGGTTTTCCAAGGTCACTCTCCATAAAGATACTCATATATCCTAACACCATATTAAAATCATATATTGTAGTGATCAGGACCAGCTATGTAACACAAAACAAGTTACATAACCTCTGTAAACCTCTTACCTACTCAATGAGAGTAATAGTATAACAATAATGTCAATATCAAAAGCTTACATAGGATTCCATGATTTGATTTGTGTGCAATACTTAACATGTCAAGTTTTGGCTATCATTTTTATCACCTCTCCCTGAACTCAAAACAAAACTATTCTTTTTTATTCCAAAGAGTAGAGAGAGCTGCCTCCATTCCTCTTGTGAAAAAGCACTTTCCTTTTTTTTAAATTTTTTTAAAAGATTTTATTTATTTGACAGACAGAGATCACAAGTAGTCAGAGAGGCAGGCAGAGAGAGGAGGAAGCAGGCTCCCTGCTGAGCAGAAAGCCCAATGTGGGGCTCAATCCCCGGGTTCATGACCTGAGCCAAAGGCAGAGGCTTTAACCCACTGAGCCACCCAAGCGCCCCTGAAAAAGCACTTTCAAGCCAGCACAGTCTTGGATGGATAGAAGTCTGAAAACTCCCCTGTCTGCCTGGTACTTCCTCATGCCCACATTTCTGAGACTTCTGTCTGTCACACTCTGGTGTCCTTGGTCCATGACTGATATCAAGAAAATGGGCCAAGGGACACCTGGGTGGCTCAGTCGGTTAAGCCAGCTCAGGTCATGATCCCAGGGTCCTGGGATCGAGTCCTGCATCAGGCTCCTTACTCAGCAGGGAGCCTGCTTCTCTCCCCACCTCTGCCTGCCACTCTGCCTGCTTATGCGTGTGTGCACACTCACTCACTCTCTCTTTCTCTCTGACAAATAAAGAAATAAATAAAATTTTTTTAAAAAGAAAGAAAGAAAGAAAATGGACCAAGACTTCCCCTCCAGGAAGTCCTCCTGTTAAACCACAGCCAGAAATGGAATTCTATTCTACTTTGCTCTGTAGAAAGCAAATAAAAGTCTCTTACCTTCCCCTCACATGCCCTGCTTTCCAGTGAACCAAAAGACAAGAGTCTTGGCCTTCAAAGGAGGTAAATGGAAGTCCCAAGTTGACTCACTTAAGTACACATCTCTCTGTTTGAGCTCTATTTGTCCTAAAATAGTAAAAGATCTGAGAAATAAAGGCTTCCAGTTATGGAATGGATAAGTTAAGGGAATAAAAGTTACAACATAAGGAATATAGTCAATGATACTATAACAGCAGTGTAACAGGACAGATGGTAGTCACATTTGTGGTGAACATAGCAATATGTACAAACTTGTTGAATCACTAGGTTGTATACCTAAAACTAATATATATATATACAATTTAAAAAAATATGAGTGAAGAAGTCCTCACATTAAAAACTTAAAAGGTAAAATAATATATTTGACACAAACAGATCTGGATTGTCTTACCAAGTCTCTAGTTTCACTGATTGGTACAGCCCTCTAAGACATAATCAGCAGTACTATTCCCGAAGTATAGGGCACTACCTGACTTCTTTCTGCAATTAAGTGTCTGTCTGAGCACTTTCTTTCAGACAGTACACAAAAAATAAAGTGATAAAACTAATGGTGGATGTAACTAATTCTTCTTTCAAACCTAGAGGACAGCTGGTACAGTTAGGCAGATGGCAAAAGAAAAACAAAACCCAAATGGAGTGCCCATTTACATGAGCAACATTAAAATAGCGTATGAAATTTTAAAGTAAAGATGAATTCATGTTTGTATGGTCATCATTACCCACGGGCAGAATGACATTAAAACCACTGTGACAGAGACAGAATCACTGGGATTTCTTCCTTCCCTCAATTTTTGGCAAACTATCTTTACATAGGTCATAAGGTGTAATTCTAATTCACCAAGGCAGAGGTGGTGGATCTTCATGACGAATAGCAAAGTGGTTTTCATTCTTGGTCCTCTCTGTGGAAGGGAATGAAAAAGCTTAAAGGTTTTGCCAAAGTGTTAGTGACCCATTGTCTAGGATCTCTAGGTAACATCAAATAGCTCAGTGACAGGAGAAAAGAAAAACACATTGCTCCATCTTATTTATTTATAACATTCTGTTTTGTTCCTTGCCTTTAAAAAAAAAAAAAGTCTGCATTAGCCTGTTCCATTACTAAGACTTCACTGTACTGATCAAGATATTGGGTGAAAAGAAAAAAAATGAAAGAAAACTAGAGAGGCTAAATTGATATGTGTAACAGAGAGCTGCATCTGAAGAAGGAAGACAGGAAAAAGGACTCAGAGACACAGGATTTGGGGAAAGACCCAAATACAGTGGGGAGCAGCCTGATAGCAAGGACTGTAAGAGAGATGAAGATAAAGAAGTGAAGAAGAGGTGCCTGGGTGGCTCAGTGGGTTAAGCTTCTGCCTTCGGCTTGGATCATGATCCCAGGGTCCTGGGATCGAGCCCAGCATCGAGCCCAGTATCGAGCCCTGCATAGGGCTCTCTGCTCAGCAGGGAGCCCGCTTCCTCCTCTCTCTCTCTGCCTGCTGCTCTGCCTACTTGTGATCTCTGTCTGTCAAATAAATAAATAATCTTTAAAAAAAAAAAAAAAAAGAAGTGAAGAAGAGTTTTTAGCTTTTTTCAGTGGCATGCAAAACAATTGCCCTGTACCTGCTCTAAGAGACTCCTTAAATTATTAAATTTTGGATATTTGTATACCCAAAGCATTTGGATAAATGCTTGTTTGGATATTGGTCTGGTGTTGCCACTGAACATTAAAATGGCTAACACAGTAGAAAACTATCTCTGAAGGAACTATGTCCCCATAAGGCATCCTGAACCTGGCTGTAACTGTAATCACCACACTAAGCACCTACAACATGATGTGACTTCACTATCACAACAACCAGGGAGGGACCATACCTAGGGGGGTGTGTCCAATATGCCAACACCATCGTTTTACCCTCCTCCTTGCTGGAAGCACTGGCCTCCAATTACAAAGTCTGAAAAAGCTGTTACAAGCGTTCACTTCCTAAGCCTTGCTTGCTGCTTGGCCATGGAATGTGATGTTATCCTGGCCAGTGCGATCATAAGAGAAGTAAGCTGGGATCGTGTGGAGGCAACTGGAAAAGGTTTTACTCCATGGTAAAGGGGACTCACTAAAGTAAGACTCTTCTTCATCGTATGTAGTATACCTGCAAATAATGTCTGAACCTCTGCACTTGACTTGGGACCATGACCAGAGGCATGTCTGGCATGGTCAGTGAAATATGAAAAGCACCTCGGTCCTCAACTGCATCACTAAACAATTCTGGACCTGTCCTGTCTCCTGAATTCCTCTTAAGAGGTCATAAATCCCTTATTCTTTAAACTTGTTTAGACTACATTTTTCTCTGATTTGTAGCCAAAAGCATTCTTATTATTGGATTTAAACCATCTGTTGGGATTAGGTGATCTGAAACCATGTAAAATTTTAGAAATCATGTCCCAAAATTAGGATATTAGCAAATTCATTCCATTATATTTGGTATTTCAATCAGTTATCCTCCTCTGACTCCTGAATACATGGATATGGAATCAGTCACTCACATATATAGATTTTATTCTAATTTAATCATAAGAAAGTCAACTCATTTGGGATTTCTGCCCTGGCAAAAAAGGTGGGAAAAGAGAAAATAGAGAGGGAGGAGAACCATAGAAAAATGGGAAATAATCTTTAGCTTTTTTTTTTTTCTTGACTTTGACTTCTCAAAACATATGCTTCTAAAGGCTTTTCTTTTTCTATTCCTAGGTAGTTCTGTTTTGTTTTTCTTCCAAGCAGTCAAATGCTCCAGAGGATGATGAATTCTCCAGCTGGTTAGTTACAGCAGTTTACAAGTCAGGTACTTAGAAGGCAATGAAATTCTCTAAAGAATTGTTCAATTTTCTGGAGGATTTCTACAGCACAGATACAGCTTTAAAGTTTTTTCATTTTTACTGTGTCTGTAGAACACTTTTACTTTTCCAATCCACTGGCCCCTTGGAGAACCTGAAAACAGGAGGAGAGCATTAAATGCAGAACATTTTGGTTACCAAATACTCTGTTTGAATGGGAACTGCCAACATGCCTCCCTGTGATAAGAAGTTGTTTCTTATATAAGCTCTCTTTCTCAGTAGTTTACATAAATCTGTTGGCTCGTTCATTCATTCAACCTGTCAGTTACCAAATACTTACTGAACACTTTAGCAAACACTGTTGGTGTCTCCCCAGATTTTCTTTTACCATTTCTGAGTTCATTCTACTTTGATGTACCCCTGCCTCCTATTTCTGCACCTATCACTGTTCTTTGGAGAACTTCCCAAAGATGACTAGGGTTGTTGAAACCCCTAGGAGCCTGAAATCCCTAGAAGTTTATGTCCCCATACTAGTTTTGTATTGCTGCTCTAATAAATAACCACAATTTAGTAGCTTATTTATTTACAAATTTATTACCTTACAGTTCTGTAGCTTAGAACTCAGACATGGCTCTCACTGGGTATTGCCCGGCTGTATTTCCTTTGGGAATTCTTTTTTTTTTTTTAAAGATTTTATTAATTTATTTATTTGACAGATCACAAGTAGGCAGAGAGGCAGGCAGAGAGAGAGAGGAGGAAGCAGGCTCTCTGGCGAGCAGAGAGCCCAATGTGGGGCTCGATCCCAGGACTCTGAGATCATGACCTGAGCCAAAGGCAGCGGCTTTAACCCACTGAGCCACCCAGGCACCCCTCCTTTGGGAATTCTTGGGGAAAACCAATGTTCTTATCTCTTCCCAGCTACTCAAAGCCTCCCACATTCCCTGCCTTACAGCTCCACTTGTGTATCCACATTCAAAGTCAACAATATCACTTCTCTCTGACCATTCTTCTGTTTTCATATTACCCTTTCAGCTAGGAAATGTTCTTCACTTTTAAGGACTCATGTGACCAAACTGGGCCCCTCTGGTTAACTCAGAATAATCTTCCTATCTGAAAGCTGAAACCCCTAATTTTATCTTCAATTCTCTTTGACATGAAGGTAATTTATTCACAGGTTCAGGGATTAGGGCATGGAAATCTTTAGGAGCCATTATTCTGCCCACCATAGTCCCTCCTGATGCCCTTAGACAATGACTGACAGTACAAAGATTGACAGCTCTCTCACCTCAGGTTGGGACTGCTCTGAAGGGTAATTTATCCTACAGAGACTCCTGAAGCATTGTTCACCTCCACTTAAGTTTGCTTGAATTCCACCCTTCCTTGGCTTCTTCTACTTTCTTGCTCTGATTTCCCAAATTTGTTACAAGTTTCTCCTGGAAGAACTTCCTTAATTAGTTATTTGCACACAAATCTTATCTTCAAGTTTGCTTCTGAAGAACCTTCCCTGATAGAAGAGTCAGATATGTGCTAAGAAATATGCTAACCACAACAGTGACTGGTCAGGAGACTTATAAGCTAACAATAATATTTAAAAATATCTACCATTTATTGAACACTTGATACATGTCTGGCACTTATCACTTCCTTGGATAATACTGATTTGCATAAATTTACATAAGAGGTACTATTATTACCTTCCATTTACACGTTAGCTCCAAAAACTCGAACATTATGCCTATCCCTAGCAGTATGCATAGTGCCTTCCATATAGTATATGCTCAATGATGTAAGTGAATGAGGGATTGTGTAGTACAGATAAAGAAACTGAGGGGAGGAGAGGTTAAATTAGCATATGTATGTCATAAACAGTGAAGCAGTGATTAGAACCCAGTTCTGCCAACTCCAAAGCCCATACTCTAACTGTGTTATTCTGCCACCTAAATCTACCTGTTCAATTCAAAAAGAACGCAAGGCTGGGACACCTGGGTGGCACAGCCATTAGGTGTCTACCTTAGGCTCAGGTCATGATCCCAGGGTACCCTGGGATCAAGTCCCATGTCCGGCTCACTGCTCAGCAGGAAGACTGCTTCTCCCTCTCCCACCCCCCGACCTGTGTTCCCTCCCTCACTGTGTCTCTCTCTGTCAAATAAAAAATAAATAAAATCTTAAAGAAAAAAAAAAAGAACACAAGGCTGAAGATTCTACATAGAAGAAATGAGGAAAGGTTTCTTTCCCTATTTCAAATCCCATCCTGAAGTGGAAGTTATTTATAAAAGGATTCCTCTACATCTAATAGCCATTAAGACTTTGATCAGAAAAGGCTTATTTATGTGGAATTCTGTCAGTTGTGGACAGAGTTGCAAAATTTGAATCAGATAATCTGATAATGTAGCAAACAAAAATTTCCCCATAATTAAAAATAAAGTTCATGTGCAAACACACCCACACATACCCAGAGAGTGAGGTATGTGGGAATGTGAGGTCACTGAACATCTGTATGAATCTTAGAAAGGATACATCTTATGGGGTGCCTGGGTGGCTCAGTCAGTTGAGCTTCCAACTCTTGGTTTCAGCTCAGGGCATGATCTCATGGTATGAGATCAAGCCCTGCATCAAGCCCCCCATTTGGCAGGGAGTCAGCTTGCCATCTCTCTCTCTGTCTATCCCCCAGGCTCATGCTGGCTCCCTTTTGCACAAGTGTGTGCTCTAAAATAAACAAATCTTTTTTAAAAAAAGAAAAGAAAAGATACAGCTTACACATCAATTAAAAAGTAAGGGGCATTCATGAAGAAATAATTGATAAGTTGGATATCATTAAAATTAAAAACCAGGGCACCAGCCTGACTCAGTTGGTGAAACAGGTGACTCCTGGCCTCAGGGTCATGAGTTAGAGTCCCACCTTGGGTGTAGAGACTACTTAAAATTAAAAAAAAAAAAAAAAAATAGATAAAGATTAAAAACTAATGCTCTGCAAAAGACAACCTGATTAAAAAATGGGCCAAAGACCTAAACAAAAACTTCATAAAAGAAGACACATGGCTGGCAATTAAGCATATGAAAATGTATTCATTATATGGCATCAGGTATATGCAAATGAAAATCACAAGAAGATACCACATCACTACACACCTATTAGAATGGCCACAGTCCATAACACTCACAACACTGCATGCTGGCCAGGATGCAGAGCAACAGGAACTGTTATTCACTGCTGGTGGGAATGCAAAGTAGTATGGCCACTATGGAAGACAGTTTGACAGTTTCTTATGAAACTAAACATATTCTTACACATACAATCCAGCAATGGAGCTCCTTGATATTTACCCAAAGAAGCTGAAAACTTACATCCACATAAAAACCTGCACAGGGATGTTTACAGAAGCTTCATTCATAACTGCCAAAACTTGAGAGCAACCAAGATGTCCTTCAGCAGGTAAATGGGTAAACAAACTGTGGTACACCCAAACAATGGAATATTACTCAGCACTGAAATGAGCTACCAAGCCATGAAAAGACATGGAGGAACCTCAAATGCATATTATTAAGTAAAAGAAGCCAATATGGAAAGGCCACATACTGTATGATTTGAACAATTCAACATACTGGAATGGAGACAGTAAAAAGATCACTGGTTGTCAGGAGTTGTGGGGAGAGAGGGATGAACAGATAGAACACAGAAGACTCCAGGGCAGTAAAAATACTCTGTATGATACCATAATGATGGCTATATGATGGCTATATGGCAGCATGCATTTGTCCAATCCACAGAATGTATAACACAGAGTGAACCCTGATATAAACTATGGACTCTGGGTGATTATGATATAGATTCATTACTTATAATAAATGTACCGTTCTGATGGGGGATGTTGGTAATAGGCAGGTTATACATGTGGAGGCAGGCAATACATGGGAACTCTCTGTAATTCCTGCTCAATTTTGTTGTGAACCTTCAACTACTCTTAAAAAAAAAAAAAAAGGCCTTCATCTTAAAAAAAGAAGGAGCACTGAACTACAAAGTTATCAGCATATCATTGATGGGTATCAATTGAAAGTAAGTTAATAGCTGTTTAAAAAATTCATGATTATCTGCATCAGTTCACTCTTTTATTATTTCCCTCTTAGTGTCAGCAAAAGCAAAATATGATATGACTTATTGGTCTTCATTCAAAAATTCCACAGTTCTAATTTAAGAGGATGCAGGGTTTATATTCTACTTAAATTACTAGATAATCTTCTAAAAAACATTTAACATTATATGCAAAATGTAATTGGCTTCTTGTTTAATCACATAAAAACTGACTAATGAAATGAAATGGATATTTCGTTTTATTAAACTATGCTTCTGTGGTTAGTTTATCATTGAAATTGGCTTGGACTTAAGGGGAATTGATATTCCAGATGCAGTCTGCTAAGCAGGTTACCATCTTATCTGCGTAATATGAATGTTTTTGAAGGTCTCTATAGATGGATCAAGTTTCAGTCAAATTATAAGATACTTCAGAATAAAATTTCAGCAATGGATAGAGTCAGGGACAGTAATGACATAGAAGAATAAAACTGCAGTGCATCTTTTTAAGAACAAACCTTTATATACTGCATGGAGCACTGGGTGTGGTGCATAAACAATGAATCTTGGAACACCGAAGAAATAAAATAAAATTTAAAAAAAACCTTTATAAACAAAAAATTAAATTTCTAGAAAAGCCACAATAAAAAAGGATAGAAACAATACAGACACATACACACTTCTTTGAATGTTCATAAAAGGAACAAATTAGGGGAGCAGCTAATTGTGGAGGTTTGAGGCATCACAGTACACATTTCTAAAAGCTTCAAAGACTAGTGTAAGACTGCAAAATCAAACACACTGGAAAAGAGTCGCACACTATCAGAGAGGAAAACCTTGGAGAGAAGGGACTGCAATGGAAGAGGAAAAGGAACTGGAGAGATCAGAGAACAGTCTTAGTCACATCAAGAGTAGGATTTGGATATAGTGAGAACTGTACAAGTGAGGCCAGTGAAGAGGAATAGCAAACTCCTGATGAGTTAAGTAGCAATGCACTTGGGACTTGGCCTTTAAAAACTCCAAGCTTCTGTACAAAAAGGCAAAGGATATATGCCATGAACATCACAGTATGAGGCCAACCTGGGCCCTTGGTCACTACAAGGGCAGCATAGCTGTCTTCTAAAATATGTACAACCCAGGACCCAGACCACCCTTTGGATCCGGACCCCACAGAGGGTAAATGCTGGCAAAGATATGGGTTTCTCAGAGAGATGGAAAACTAAGAACTTACTATTCTTTCTGATTGCTCCTGCCTGTCAGCCTCTTCTGCCATTCACCTCTCTGTATTGATAGCTTTCAAATCCCTGACTTCACAGTGAAAACTCCACACTGGCATCTAAACCTCCAAGACTTCTACGGTAACTCAAAAGTATCATCAAATTCACTCTTGCTCTTTCCCAACCAAAAGAGCACCCCCTGGGCTGATCTCTATTCCTTCCATTTTGCTTCTTGTGTAGTCCAGATCATTTCTTCATCTTAAATCCTAATGGCAACCATCTTTGATTACGACTCTTCCTCTCACACCTGGACCACAATTAATTTCTAAATGAGTTTGACCCTCTTAATCCATCCTAGGTAGGATAACAAGATGCATTTTCCTAAAAGAATGATTCCACCAAACCAGACTCTGTTCTTTAGTACCCTGGACTGACCAGGCCTTCAATACTAAATCCCTTACCACAGCAAGGACAACCTCCCCATGTCCCAAAATACCATTCCCCTGAACTTGGCCTATACAGACACCACCAACATCCCTCACAGGCCCTGATCTCATTGAGCTTACATCCAAGTGTTCCTATTTTTGTGCCAAATATCCCTTCAGCAATCTGAAGAAGGGTCCATGAACACCTTCTCATATTAAGGTTTTTAAATGCATAAAATAAAATACAAATGGTCACAAAGGAAACCAGTAGTACTGAAAAATAGTTAAAGTTTCCTTTTAAATCTATACAAAAATATATAAGCACATTCACTGATGCATTAAATAGCAAGATATAGCAGCAGTCTAATAATTACCCTAATTTTGAAGAAGTGACCTTAAACAACATTTCAACAATCTAAAACAATTGACACGATAAAAATATATATATATAAGTTCTACTAATGCCAAAATCAGAGATACTGCTAATATTACAATGACTGGTGGCCATCATTAATAACTAAAATAAATATTCGGTTAAAGACAGTTGTTAATAAAAATATAGATGATTTTTTTTCTAAGTCCCCAGACCTCATGGGTTTTATCTCATTTTAATGTCACTGATCTAATGATTTTTAGGTATCCCTCAAAGGAGCCCTGAAAAAAAAAACAAAACTTCCCTAAGAAAGTACACTGAGGTACAGAGGGAATGAACCATAAACTTTGTCTGGAAGAGCCAAGGAAGACAAATGATCTGAGCAAAAATTCAGAAAGTGTGGAGGTGTGGAGGTGAGGGATATTGACATGAGAAGATTTTGGGGTGCTTGAAAGAAATGATGGTATGCAACTAGGAGATTAGTAAATTCTGAAGACCTAATTTATAACACAGTATAGTCAGTAATACTGTGTTATAAACTCCAAAGTTGCTCTAAGACTAGATATCAATTGTTCTCAACACAAAAAAGAAATGATAATTACGTGATGTGAAGTAGGTGTTAGCTAACACTTCTTTTTTTTTTTTTTTAAGATTTTATTTATTTATTTAACAGACAGAGATCACAAGTAGGCAGAGTCAGGCAGAGAGAGAGAGAGGGAAGCAGGCTCCCTGCTGAGCAGAGAGCCCGATGCGGGACTCGATCCCAGGACCCTGAGATCATGACCTGAGCCGAAGGCAGTGGCTTAACCCACTGAGCCACCCAGGCGCCCCAACTTCTTTAGTAATCATATTGTAAAATACAAATGTATCAAACCAACACATCATATACCTCACTTACACAGTATTATATGTCAATTACATCCCAATAAAAAATAAAAAATAAATTTTAAGGATTCTTAATAGTCTAGATTATAAAATGTACAGTAAATAAAAATATTGTTTTATTCTTAATTTAACCTGAAAAAAAAATGACCAGAAGACAAAGATATTATAAACTTAAGAATGCCAACTGAGGAGCCATCAAAGGGTATTAGGCAGTCCATCCTCCTCATTCTGTTTCTTTGGCTCTGAGCCCCACTCATCCTATCTTTGCTATGTATATACTACTTCATCTAGACTTAGACCTAACATCTCCCTTCCCTAAAAGTCTTCACTGACTGCACAAACTCTCAATGTTCTGAATTATTTTAATATCCTCTATCGTTACATCTTTGTATCCACGTTAAACTATGCTGGAATCAACATCACTGCAAATAAATTAGCAACATTTATCATCCTGTGGCTCTATCTGAACAGAAAGATAATAAATAGATTGGCATGAGGTCAGAGTTCAAGGGAAGCTGCAGGCAAGGATGCAGATACTTCAGGGGTCATTTCCAGGGGCATTAGCTGAAATCCTTTAAGATGAAAACTATCTTTCCTGACAGGCATTAGAAGAAAATAAAAATGGCACTTCTTTGAAAGCAAATATCTTGGTTACACTGTGCAAAAGAACAAATCTCGCATTTGTTTATATGGCACATCACTGATGGGTGCTCAGAAGAAAAGATCTTACTGATATAAAAGAACAAGAAATGTTTGGAAAAGAAGTCATTATGGAAACTGCTTCTCCCTGGACACTCACTACTCTAGTAATTATGAGGCATTCAAGCACACTACCCAATCATAAATCTGTTTAAGATGAGCAAGTTGAACAATACCTATGACTGCAAAAGGAAAATTCCAGTACAAAAAATAATAATAACCTTAAACAATAATCTTAATGGTTATGTTTCAGTGTATCTCATCCAAGTCAGTCCATGCAAAAATTTTTCCATAAAGAATATTACAGATATTTTTATTATTTGGTTTTATATGTTTCATAAATGTTCATTAAAAGATAAAATGTTTCTGCTGGTGAGCCATCAGACTGCTGACCTTAAAATAAGAGAGGTTAACATCAAAATCCCAAAGAAG
Organism: Meles meles; assembly: GCF_922984935.1. Taxonomy (NCBI): domain Eukaryota; kingdom Metazoa; phylum Chordata; class Mammalia; order Carnivora; family Mustelidae; genus Meles; species Meles meles. The sequence continues at coordinate 102,007,667 of NC_060068.1, forward strand.
TTCCTCTTTGGGAAAGCAATCATCTGGTAATACATGTTCTCAAATGTTTTCAGGCCCAAGTTTTTCTTCCAGTTAATGGTCCTAGAATCTAGGGTCTCAATCAATTCCAGTAGTTTTCTTTTCTTTTTAAGAAAAAAAAAAAAAAAGATTAAAAGTTTCTATTTGGATTTTCTTTCTTTCCTTTTTTTTTTTTTTTTTAAACTTTTGGTAGCTCTCTTAATTTTATGGTATAAAGTGTATTTCTAGAAAAAAGCTTAAAATATTTATCCTATTGGAAGTAAGGCTCAGTATTAAAGATACCTTATTGGGTAACCACAATTTGATAATCAATTAGGTCTTCAGGAAGGGGTTGCCTCTATCTTACCTGATCCATGGTGAAACAGAAACAGGAAATATTATTACCCTCAAGTTACAGAAAAAGAGATTAAGGCTCAGTGTTGCTAAGTGGCTTTTTTCCTTTTCTGAGATCTTTGGCTGAAGAACACAATGGAGAAAAGAAAAGCATCAGGATAGAAACAGTAGAATGTGTGTGGCAATGCCCAATCTTGGACGAGAAGTATCCCTTTTCTACCAGACACTATTTCCTAGGCAGATAAAGGAAGGGTAATGTGAAACCAGGGATAAGCAATCTCTACAGACAGGTGAAAATATTAATGATAGGCACCTCATGGCTTTAAACCTCATTCCCCTTAAATCCTTAGCAGACAGGCATTGGAGCTGATCCCTGAAATCAGCTTTAGTGGAATGTAGGAACATTAGACACCTAGAGTTAAATGCAGTAAGGTGCCAATTCTGGCACATTCTGGTTCCCATAGGAAGCTGGAGGAAGAGACATCCATTAAATGAAAGTTTTCTTCATCTTCCTAAGCACCCTGATATACTATCACCATTAATTTTTTAAAGGAACCAATAGTAATGCCATGAACAAAGGGGGAAAAATGCACTAATGAAATGCCCTTTCAAGGATTTCATTTTCAAGCCTCCCACATAACCAGCACACTCTCTAAAGCCATAATGTGACTTACTGCAGAACTAGAGAAATTATTCTTTGATTTATTGACTACTTTAAAGATATCCCTTTTCCCTCACCTGGATTCAGATGTCAAATATGCTCACATCAGAAGCACATGACATACCCACAAACAGCCAGGCTCCCAAACCATCCAACAACCCAATCAGTGAGGCCACTGGCTGGCAGCATCACGGCAGGCTGCCAGCACTCCCCCGATTACCAAGCAACACCTTCTCATCTAGTCCAATAGACTTAGGACCACCTGCTGAGCCCTATTTAATTAATTACTGCTGTTACACCATCTCCACTTGCAAATCTGTAAATCTAGTTAGTCATATTTAAGCAACCTGCCTGAGACTTTACAACTACAAACTGGCACAATCAGAACTGAAGCCACTCTTTTCAATTTCCATGCCCCCCATTCTTTCTCTAGAGCAGGGTTTGTGAAGGCCTGACTTAAGGATCACTTGTAAAGGGCCACTAGAGATGGCCCTTAAAAATGTATGTCCCGGGGTGCCTGGGTGGCTCAGTGGGTTAAAGCCTCTGCCTTCGGCTCGGGTCGTGATCCCAGGGTCCTGGGATGGAGCCCCATGTCGGGCTCTCTGCTCAGCAGGGAGCCTGCTTCCCCTCCTCTCTCTCTGCCTGCCTCTCTGCCTACTAGTGATCTCTCTCTGTCAAATAAATAAATAAAATCTTTAAAAAAAAAGTATGTCCCGAAGCTCCACCCCAGACTTATTACACCAGAATCTGCAGGGAGAAGCTACTCATCTGTACCCCTGGGGGGAATCTATGCAGGCTGAAGTTAAAGAAGAACTGCTGTAGATCTCCATATGGTATTTCAGTTTGTCAATCAGTGTAAAGATTCTGGTTCCAACAGTATCAAATACTGTGAAAGTATAACCTTGACAGCTGGTCTAGGGATTAAAAGTATCGAATCTGACACCAGACGGCATGAGTTGGAATCCTGGCTCTGCCACTCATGAATTGCTAATAATGGGCAAATTACTTAGTCTCTCTGTTGTCTTAGTTTTCTCAACTGTAAAATGGAGCTGTTGTAAAGTATGGTGGCTGTGAAAATGTATCCAGACTCCAACCACAGCAGGAGTAATCAATTAAGCTATCGATGACCTGGGCAGCTATCCTGTGAAATCCACAGCACTATGGGCACCACTGCCCAAACTCCCACAAGCCTTTCACCACCCTCAGCAGAACACAGGAAGGATGTTAAGGCAAGTCTGTTTCTAAAAGACATGGGACTTCTTTCAAAATAAGACTAGCTTATTTTTTTTAAGATTTTATTTTATTTATTTGACAGAGAGAGAGATCACAAGTAGGCAGAGAGGCAGGCAGACAGAGAGGAGGAAGCAGGCTCCCCGCGGAGCAGAGAGCCCAATGCGGGGCTCGATCCCAGGACCCTGAGATCATGACCTGAGCCGAAGGCAGCGGCTTAATCCACTGAGCCACCCAGGCGCCCCAAGACTAGCTTATTTTGACTCAAAGACTCCCTGCCCATGTTGCCTACCCTTCCTCAGACTGTTGCCACCTTGGATACTTCCACCAAACCTTTCTTCCCCCTCACACTTGAGGTGAAACTTGCTTCACAACCTGGAAGACCTGTTAGCCTCTCGCTGCTCTCCCCCATTTTATCTCACAGACATCTCTCCTAACAAAACATGTGCCTGCTTCATCCTGTCTTGACATCTGCTTCTGGACAAGGATGGGAGACTACCACAAGGATAAGGTGAGGAAAATCATCAAACAGATTTAGAATCAAACTGTGTCCAAAAGGGATCTGACATAAGATCACCATTACTCTCACTACTGCTACTACTTACTGCTGTTATGATCATGATCATGGGAGGTAGACTGCTCCTCACCAACCATGCTAACTAACTCACAGTGTTATCATTAACCCAATTCTGGGTAACTCAATCTATATAAAAGGACTCTGCAGACATTCTTAAAACTAAGAATAGAGGGGCACCTGGGTGCCTCAGTGGATTAAGCCTCTGCCTTCGGCTCAGGTCACGATCTCTGGTTCCTGGGATCGAGCCCCGCATCGGGCTATCTGCTCAGCAGGGAACCTGTTTCCCCGCCTCTCTCTACCTGCTTCTCTGCCTACTTGTGATGTCTCTCTCTCTGTCAAATAAATAAAATCTCTAAAAAAACAAAAAACTAAGAATAGAAATGATCATTATTCCTCCTTATAAGACTACATTTTGGAGTTATATTTAAAGGACTAACTCTAAGGTACAACGCAGATGTGCATTTGTTATATCATCTGTTTCTCTCACCACCACCCTATCCTTAGGGACAATGTCTCATTCATCTTCACAGCCCCACACCTTTCACAGTGGCAGGATCATTGTGGGTGTTCATAACTATCTGTCAAAAGGAAATGTTAAATTGTGCAGCTCAATCTAAAGCTTCCCGTTTTAGAAGTAGAAGACTATTATCTGTTAAGTGATTTATTTTCCATCACAAAGCCTAGAGCCCTTTAAAACTGGACACTTTGGGGGTGCCTGGGTGGCTCAGTGGTTTGGGCCTCTGCCTTTGGCTCAGGTCATGATCTTAGGGTCCTGGGATCAAGCCCCGTATCAGGCTCTCTGCTCAGCGGGGAGCCTGCTTCCCCTCTATCTCTGCCTGCCTCTCTGCCTACTTGTGACCTCTCTTTGTGTGTCAAAAATAAATAAAATCTTTAAAAATAAATAAAATAAAATCGGACACTTTTATAAATTAAGTACAACCAAGTCACAACGATGCCTCTCCTAGAGAATCAATGGGTCATTCCAGACCTATGACTACACTTACAACTCATTCAATGTGCAATCAAATCTAAGTATAAAGGTTTTTTTTTTTTGAAGGGAAGAAGATATCTTCACTCACACACTGTGATGTATATGTTGCATGATTATGATCTCAAATAAAGTAGCCAGAAACATAAAGAAATAAAGAGAGCTATCTAAAAACAAAACAAAACAAAAATCTCCAAACTTCCAAGTTTCATATCATACTAGGCCTGGCAGTTGGCAATGTTTCAAAACAAAATCAAACATGTTATTGCCCAAAATACCAAAGAATGATGCTAATGATTAAAATCCTTCATCAGAAAATTAGTGTCACCATTAGGAGAAGGCTTAAAGGTGGAAAAAATTAGTATGATAACCATTAATCATATACTTTCCACTCAGGCCTGTGGGTGAAATACAAAAATTCTGTGCATCTAAAAACTGTCCTACCTATTCTGAATTTTGAAGACTTGGGCAAAAACTTACAAACGGATTGGTCCTTTAATAAAAGGTGTGCTGCCATGTCAGGTCATCAGAATACCAATTATAAAATACTATCATTCAAAACCATAGCCTTATGTTTGCAAAATAGACAGCAATGTGTAGTCCAATTTTTGAATTAAAATACAAATGTTTCTTTCATGATCAAGTGGTGGTTTTATACTTACAGGGTGAAATAGCACACTGGAATGTATATATTATGAAAGAGTTTTGGGTAGACCCCAGTGAAAAATCCATGCTATATTTATTCAGTGCTTAGAAAAACAAAAAACTTGGTCAGTGAGTTCCAAAGTATATTATTTGGACCACACCAATCATACTGAGGTCCCTTGACTTTAAAAAAGCCAGAGATAGGGAAAGCTCAGGAGGATGGATGGATGGATGGATGGATGGATGGATGGATGGATGGATGGAGAGATCATTAAGAAAGCTGCGAGTTAACTTTACTTCTGAGATGCTTTCTGACAGTTAAAGATAGCTATGCCAGCTACTCTACATGTCAGACTTCGAATAAAACATGAAAGCATTTTTTTGGTTCTATTTCTTTTTCTTCTTATCCCAAAGATGGTTAAGGACTAATTTTAGGCTCTCAGATTTTCTCAATTGTTAAACAGTCACCCTACCGTTTGTAACAGGCTGAGAGACTTGCCTAAAGCTCTCATCTCTTAGTTCCCAGGAAATTTTCCTTTTCTGATGCAGCTGCCACATGCAATCACATACCACTCCTTGCTGAGACCTTCTTCCCACCCTCCTACAAACTCCCCTCTGATAGGGAGAGACTCAATCTTTTGGGAAGCAGTTTTGCCGCCAAGCTTCTCACCTCCACATCTCTGCTGGCAACTGAATGGTGGTGGTGATTTCAGTAAGGTGCTCCTTTGATGCTGTATTTCTGATGATCACTTAGGGATTCAGGCTGTGACACTCAACCCTGAACCCCTACTAATCCAGTTTATGGTGAGAGATGTAGAAGATGGAAAAGCAGCACTTATAACTTTGAAAACACCTACCTTCTTCTTCCAAATTCTTCTTCAACCAATGTTCTGCTTTTAATTCTTAATATTTTTTCCCTTAGCTATAAAGATGTTGACATTAAAAAGTGCATCTGACATATTTAACTTGAAAAGCAATCTTTCTAACTCGAAATTTGTTCCTTATTTTTTTATAAAACAAAATATAGTAGGTAGCAATTAGTGACACACACAAAAAAGACGCATTGGTCTGTCTTTTGTATACGCCATTCAGTATTACTGGTGAATGACATTTGCTACACATGTCAATGCTAAAATCAGTGACTACAAAAACTCAGCACAGTCGCTTACTCCCCTGGATTGAAGAGAATTGTTACTGTTGGAGTTTTAGAAAATCAGCCTTTAAGCTTTCCTTCTCACACAAGGTAGACTTCTAAGCCACACTGTGAAGTAGGAAATGGTTTCTTTTCACAGCTTTCTACACTTCTTTAAACATTGCCTACATCGTGGAGAGCTCTTGTTTTGCCTTTTTAGAATCAATGCCTTCTTCTTATATTCACAGGACCTCAAATTTCCTGGAGGATTTGCTCCTTCCTTACTTGTAGCCTGTGCTCTATCAAAGGCTGAGCCCACTTCCTGGTTCCAGACCTAGACTTGGAAAATCAGAATAATAATCATTGGCTCAAGGATGGGAATACAGCCCTGTCCAGGACAATCAGAGTAAATCTTCAACTTGGAATTACAATTGTGAGAAAGATCCTGGAGTTGCTTTGAGGAAACATTATAAATCTGAAATTAGTTGTGACCTTACCACATCATGGGAAGAATGTGTCTAAGAATGAAGCCATGAAAATGAGGAAGACAGATTCCTGGCTGCATAATTTAAGTAACTAGATTTAGCCACTTCTGAAGCCATATTCTTAAGTATATTTATTTTTTAATTTAAGCCAAATAGTATTAGATTTGTACGATCACAACCAAAGGAGTAGTTACTGATAAAACCTAATACCTATTGATTTATATCCCCCAGGTAATCCAAGTTCTTATTTGACCTTCCTGGGTTCGGGGACACATATTTTCATGCCTGACCAAGACATGGTCTTCAAAAAGTGAGTCTCTAGGATTCCTTTTTATTTCTGTCAAGGAATTTTAGTTCTCCATTTTTGTTTCTGTTCTTGATTATGATATATGCAAGTGATTATCTATTAAAATGGTGGAAATTAAGGTATAATTGGCTGAAAATAATTGGGTGTTGTACTTGCATTACTTACATATGTTTAAAGTAGTATGTAACATGAGGACTTCAAGGAGAATGGAACCAGCTGAGAAGGAATTTTTTTTTTTAAAGATTTTATTTATTTATTTGACAGAGATCACAAGAGGCAGGCGGGGGGTGGGGGGAGCAGGCTTCCCGTTGAGCAGAGAGCCCGACGTGGGGCTTGATCCCAGAACCCTGGGATCATGATCTGAGCCAAAGGCAGAGGCTTTAACCCACTGAGCCACGCAGGCGCCCCAAGAAGGAATTTTTGACCCAAGTGACAGATAGTGAAGGGAAAGTCTTCTGAGTTGTCCATAGTAAGGATTACAGTGCATTCATGAGGTTATGGTTCCAGCTAAGATGGAGTTAGCTCACTCTATACTTCTCTCCCTCTGATTACAATTTAATTTTCTGAGCAGAAAACATTAAGCAACTATCTGATTACACTAAAAGTAAATAAAAGAACTGGAAGCATGACCAATATGGTACAAACACTGCTGGTTTTTTCCCTCCCCTATCTACCAGCTTGAACTCCATGATATTCTAATCTCAAGACCATGAAGCAGGTGCAAACAGAAAACACTTTAGAGGCATTCTCTTCTCTCTCTTCACGGGTAGAAAACCAGGAAAGGGACCCTCTGTGGGATGGATACTATGAGGGGAATGCTAGTTTATATTTTTTATTCTCCTGTGTTGGCCTAAGTCGAGGCTAAACTCCTCTACAGATGTTTAGATGATCTGAAAGGCCATATTTCTCTATGATCATAGGAACTGGAAAAGAAGGCCTCTGTGTGCTCAAAAGTCTTTCTTCCTACTCTCTTGCTCCTCTGTTACCAAGTCAATCATAGGAGGAGCTACAAAAAGATACGACAAAGACTTCAGAACAAAAAAATTATCAGAGATAAAGAGGGATATTACAAAAATTATTTTAAAAGGGTCAATACACCAAGAAAATATAAAAATTCTAAGTGTATCTGCACCTAATAACATATTCAAAATACATGAAGCAAAAATGAATGCAGCTGAAAGGAGAAACAGGCAAAGCCATAATTAAACTTGGAGACTTCAGCATTCATGTCTCAGTAATCCAAAGATCAAGCAGAAAGAAAACCAACAAGGATACAGAAGTCTTGAATAAGACTATCAATCAACTTGACCTAATTAACATCTGTAACACACTCCAGACAATAATGCACAATACATGCTCTTTTCAAGTACACACGGAACATCAGCAGGATAGATCATAAAAACAAACTTTAACAAAAATTTTAATCTCAGTAATGCAAGTTATTTTTCTCTAATCATAACAAAACTGAGCCAGGAATCAATAACAGAAAGATATCTAGAAAATCCCCCCAAATTTGCAAGTTAAACAACACACTTCTAAATAATTCAGGAGCCAAAGGAAGTTAAAAACACTCTGAATTGAATGACAATGAACACACAACATATCAAAATTTATGGGATGCACCTAAAGCAGTGCTTAGAAGATAACAAACAGCATTTAATGATTGTATTAGAAATGAAGAACAGGGGAGCCTGGCTGGCTTAGTCAGAAGAGTTTACAAGTCTTGGTCTCAAGGTCATGAGTTCGACCCCCAAGGTGGGTGTACAGATTACAAAAAAAAAATTAATAAACTAAAAAAAAAAAAAAGAAGAAAGAAGAAAGAAAAGAAAAGAAACAGCAGCGCCTGGGTGGCTTAGTTGGTTAAGCATCTGCCTTTGGCTCAAGTCATGATCCCAGGGTCCTAGGATCCAGACCCTCATCCTGCTCCTTACTTGGAGAGGAGCCTGCTTCTCCCTTTGCCTGCCACTCCCTCTGCTTGTGCGCTCTCTCTCTCTATCTGACAAAGAAATAAGATCTTTTAAAAAAGCAAGAAAGAAAGAAAAAGAAATGAAGAACATTCTTTTGTTGATAATCAAAATTCTGCACTAAGAATAGCATATAGAATTTAAAGCAAGCCAAAAGAAGTAAAAAATAAACAAGAAAATGGAAAACGGAAGAAAAATCAATGAAACCAAAAAGAGCTCTTTGAAAAGATAAACTTCATTGATAAAAACCTCCATCCAGACTGACAAAACAGAAGGAAGACACAAATTACCAATATCGGAATGTATCACTATGGACATCACAGGTATTAGAAGGATTATAGGACAATGTTAATATTAACTTTATGGCCATAAATTTAACAATTTTGATGAACTGGACCAGTTGAAAGACATGCTACCAAACTCACTCAAGGATTAGATAACCTGAATAAGTCTATATCTATTTTTTAAAGAACTTTAAATCATAATTTAAAAACTTCCAACAAAGCAAATTGCAACAAAAGCAAAGTGAAACAGAAAGTTTCACAGATTAATAATACCAATACATCACAATCTCTTCCAGAAAACAGAAAAGGAGAAAATACCTACTCAATCCCTTTTGTAATGCCAGCATTACCCTGACAACAATCCAGACAAGGGCAATATAAAGAAAGGAAGACTAAAAACTAATATCTTTTATGAATACAGACATAAACATTCTCAACAAAATACTAGAAGTCAAATCCAGCAATATATAAAAAGAAGCACAGACCAAGACAAAGTAGTCTCTCCCAGAAATGCGAGGCTGTTCATGATTAGAAAATAAATCAGTGTAGCGCATCATATTAACAGACTAAATCACATTATATCAATAAATGAAGAAAAAATTTTTGAAAAAATTCAACATCCATTCATGATTAAAACTCAGTAAATGAGAAATAGTAGGCTGTACATCCAATCTAGGGCTTGAACTCACATCCCATAGATCAAGAGTCACAAGCTCTATTGACTGACCGAGACAGGCATCCCTTAGCAAATTAGAAATAGAAGACATTTTTCTTAACCTGAATAAAGATCTCTTTAAAAACATGTAGCAAACCTCATAATTAATGAATACAGAATGAATGTTTTTTCCCCTAAGACAGAGGAAAAGGCAAAGGTATCCACTATCATCATTCCTATTCAATATTTTAGTAAAGCCCTAGTAATTGCAATAGAACACAAAAGAAAAAAATATACATAGATGTTGAAAAAGAAAAAATAACATTGTCTCTACTCACAGGCACTATCACTGCCTAGATAGAAAATTTCAAAGCACCTATCAAAAAGCTCCTAGACCTAATACCTGCCCGCATGGTACAAGGTCTACACACAAAAATCAATCACATTTCTCTACAGTAAGCAATGAACACTGGAAAACCAAAACACAATTTTTTTGCGTGTGGTATGGTTTTTTTAAAATTTTTTATTTATTTCTTATTTTTTTATAAACATATAATGTATTTTTAACCCCAGGGGTACAGGTCTGTGAATCTGTGAAGGTTTACACACTTCACAGCACTCACCATAGCACATACCCTCCCCAATGTCCATAACCACACTCCCCCTCTCCCCACCCCCCATCCCCCCAGCAACCCTCAGTTTGTTTTGTGAGATTAAGAGTCACTTATGGTTTGTCTCCCTCCCAATCCCATCTTGTTTCATTTATTCTTCTCCTATCCCCTAACCCCCCATGTTGCATCTCCACGTCCTCATATCAGGGAGATCATATGCTAGTTGTCTTTCTCCAAATGACTTACTTCACTAAGCATGATGCCCTCTAGTTCCATCCATGTCATTGCAAATGGCAAGATTTCATTTCTTTTGATGGCTGCATAGTATTCCATTGTGTATATATACCACCTCTTCTTTATCCATTCATCTGTTGATGAACATCTAGGTTCTTTCCATAGTTTGGCTATTGTAGACATTGCTGCTATAAACATTCAGGTGCACGTGCCCCTTCGGATCACAATGTTTGTATCTTTAGGGTAAATACCCAGTAGTGCAATTGCTGGGTCATAGGGTAGTTCTATTTTCAACATTTTGAGGAACCTCCATGCTGTTTTCCAGAGTGGTTGCACCAGCTTGCATTCCCACCAACAGTGGAGGAGGGTTCCCCTTTCTCCACATCCTCGCCAGCATCTCTCATTTCCTGACTTGTTAATTTTAGCCATTCTGACTGGTGCGAGGTGATATCTCATTGTGGTTTTGATTTGTATTTCCCTGATGCCGAGTGATGTGGAGCACTTTTTCATGTGTCTGTTGGCCATCTGGATGTCTTCTTTGCAGAAATGTCTGTTCATGTCCTCTGCCCATTTCTTGATTGGATTGTTTGTTCTTTGGGTGTTGAGTTTGCTAAGTTCCTTATAGATTTTGGACACTAGCCCTTTATCTGATATGTCGTTTGCAAATATCTTCTCCCATTCTGTGGGTTGTCTTTTGATTTTGTTAACTGTTTCCTTTGCTGTGCAAAAGCTTTTGATCTTGATGAAATCCCAATAGTTCATTTTTGCCCTTGCTTCCCTTGCCTTTGCTGATGTCCCTAGGAAGATGTTGCTGCGGCTGAGGTCGAAGAGGTTGCTGCCTGTTCTCCTCAAGGATTTTGATGGATTCCTTTCTCACATTGAGGTCCTTCATCCATTTGGAGTCTATTTTCGTGTGTGGTGTAAGGAAGTGGTCCAATTTCATTTTTCTGCATGTGGCTGTCCAATTTTCCCAGCACCAATTATTGAAGAGGCTGTCTTTTTTCCACTGGACATTCTTTCCTGCTTTGTCGAAGATGAGTTGACCATAGAGTTGAGGGTCTATTTCTGGGCTCTCTATTCTGTTCCATTGATCTATGTGTCTTTCTGTTTTTGTGCCAGTACCACGCTGTCTTGATGATAACAGCTTTGTAATAGAGCTTGAAGTCCGGAATTGTGATGCCACCCACTTTGGCTTTCTTTTTCAATATTCCTTTGGCTATTCGAGGTCTTTTCTGGTTCCATATAAATTTGAGGATTATTTGTTCCATTTCTTTGAAAAAAATGGATGGGGTTTTGATAGGGATTGCATTAAATGTGTAGATTGCTTTAGGTAGCATAGACATTTCCACAGTATTTATTCTTCCAATCCAGGAGCATGGAACATTTTTCCATTTCTTTGTGTCTTCCTCAATTTCTTTCATGAGTACTTTATAGTTTTCTGCATATAGATTCTTAGCCTCTTTGGTTAGGTTTATTCCTAGGTATCTTATAGTTTTGGGTGCAATTGTAAATGGGATTGACTCCTTAATTTCTCTTTCTTCTGTCTTGTTGCTGGTGTAGAGAAATGCAACTGATTTCTGTGCATTGATTTTATATCCTGACACTTTACTGAATCCCTGTACAAGTTCTAGCCGCAAAACACAATTGTTAAAGCTCAAAAAAAATCAAATACTCAAGGATAAATCTAACAAAATATGTGCTAAATCTGTTTCTGAAAACTTTAAAACATGGGAGAAAGAAAGTAAAGAAGAATGTGAATAAGTAGAGGGACATGATGTGTGTGGAGACTGGAAACCTTGGTATTTTAGGACTCTAATTTTCCCCAATATTTTAAGATTTTGATTTTTCTCAAATCTCTCCCAAATTTAATCTAAAGATAAAATCCCAACCAAAATTCTAGCAGGACTTTTTTTTGAGATACTGAAAAACTGCTTCTGGATTTCAATGAAAAGGCAAATGAACTAAAGCAGCCCAAACAATTTTAAAAATTAAGAACAAAATTAGAGATCTTACATGCTTTGGTAAAACATATTATAAAACTACAGTAAATAAGACAGTGTGGTATTGATGCAGTGATAGTTGTATAGATCAATGGAACAGAGTACAGATTTCAGAAATAGACACACAAAAAATTGGTTTTTGACAATAACGCAAAAGCAAGTCAGTGGAAAGTATAGTCTTACCAATGAATGAGGATGGACGACTGTATATACGTAAGCCACAAAAAAAGACCTCTAATTATACATCATATATTAAATAAAAATTAACTCAAAATGGATCCTACAGGGGCACCTGGGTGGCTTAGTAGGTTAAGCCACTGCCTTTGGCTCGGGTCATGGTCTCAGGGTCCTGGGATCAAGCCCCATGTCAGGCTCTCTGCTCAGCAGGAAGCCTGCTTCCCCCTCTGTCTCTGCGTCTTGTGATCTCTCTGTCAAATAAATAAACAAAATCTTTAAAAAAAAAAATGGATCCTACATTTATAGGGAAAGCACAGAACTATTACACTTAGACACCAACACAGCTCTTTGAAAACTTAGGTTAGGCAAAAAGCTCTTAGATATGACATCAAAACACAACCCATAAAAAAAAACTGATAAATTTGACTTTATCAAAAATTAAAACTTGGCTCTGTGAAAGACAGCAGAAAAAAAGACTAACTACACAGCTGGAAAAAATAGCCACAAATCACATATCCAACAAAGTACTTGTAACCTGAATATATATATTTTTTTAATTTTAAAATTTAACACAAAGGCAACATATAAGCCAATTTAAAAAATGAATCAAAGATTTTAGCAGGCATTTCCCCAAAGAAGACACAAATGACAAGGCATGAAAACATGCTTAATGTCATTACTTCTTAGGTAAATGCAAAGTCACACTATAAGGCAATACACTACAAACATTAAAATTGCTAAAATCTGAACATTGACAGTAGCAAGTACTGGCAAAAGTGTCAATAACTGAATGTCTTACTCTGGTGGGACTGCAAAATGGTACAGTCACTCTGGTTAACAGTTTGGCAGCTTCCTATAACATTAAATATATACATACTATATAACCTAGCAATCCCACTTCTAGTTAGTCACTCTAGATAAATACAATCTTATGGTCTCACAAAAACTTGTACACAAATACTTATAGAAGCATAGTTTGTAATCACCAGAATTCAGAAACAACCCAACCACCCTTCAGAGGGGTGAATGGATAAAGTAACTGCAGTACATCCACACAAGGGAATGCCACTCAGAAACAGAAAGGAATGAACTTCTAATGTACTAAACAACATGAATGAATTTATTATTTTTATTAACATATATTATTTTCCCCAGGGGTACAGGTCTGTCAATCGTCAGGCTCACACATTTCACAGCACTCACCATAGCACATACCCTCCCCAATGTTCATAACTCAGCCACCTTATCCTTCCCCCCAACCGCCCAGCAACCCTCAGTTTGTGAGATTAAGAGTCTCTTATGGGGGGCACCTGGGTGGCTCAGTGGGTTAAGCCGCTGCCTTCGGCTCAGGTCATGATCTCAGGGTCCTGGGATCGAGTCCCACATCAGGCTCTCTGCTTAGCGGAGAGCCTGCTTCCCTTCCTCTCTCTCTGCCTGCCTCTCTTATGATTTCTCTCTGTCAGATAAAAAAAAAAAAAAAAATCTTTAAAAGAGTCTCTTATGGGGGCACCTGGGTGGCTCAGTTGGTTAAGCAACTGCCTTCGGCTCAGGTCATGATCCTGGAGTCCTGGAATTGAGTCCCACATCATGCTCCCTGCTCAGCAGGGAGTCTACTTCTGCTGACCTCTCTCCTCATGCTCTCTCTCTCATTCTCTCTCTCTCTCTCAAATAAATAAATAAAATCTTTAAACAAACAAAAAAAAATTTTTTTAAAGAGTCTCATGGTTTGTCTCCCTCCCAATCCCATCTTATTTCATTTTTTCCTTCCCTACCACCCACAACTCCCACCCTCACTCTCAAATTCCTCATATCAGGGAGATCATATGATAATGGTCTTTCTTTGATTGACTTACTTCACTCAGCATAATACCCTCTAGTTCTACCCACGTCATTGCAAATAGCAAGATTTCATTTCTTTTGATGGCTGCATAGTATTACATTGTATATACATACCACTTCTTCTTTATCCATTCATCTGTTGATGGACATCTAGGTTCTTTCCATCATTTGGCTATTGTGGACATTGCTGCATAAACATTCAGGTGCACATGCCCCTTCGGGTCCCTACATTTGTAACTTTAGAGTAAGTATCCAGTAGTGCAATTGCTGGGTCATAGGGTAGCTCTATTTTCAACTTTTGGGGGAATCTTAAACATACTATGTAAGTGGAAGTGGTCAGACGTAAAAGGTTAGATTATCTATGCTTCATTTACATGAAATCCTGGAAAGAGTACTACCATTTCAGAGATTCCTAAGTTGTCAGAGGTTAGGGGTAGAGGTCATATTTGACTACATGTGGGAAACATTTAATTTTATTGGAGTGATGGAACTGTTCTGTATCCTAATTGTGTTGGCGAATTTGTCAAAACTCACAGAACTGTATACTAAAAAGTAAAGTTTTAAAAATCTGGTTTATAATGCTGACCTTGACACTATCTTGCTAAGTGATCATGGACAAGATACATCTCCTCTTTCAGATCCAATTTTCTTAAATGGAATATGAAGATGTTGGTCTAAGTGCTTTTCCAAGTTTGGCTTTCTGTGATTAAAATTACATCATACAAAACCCTGTGTAAGGGTGCCTGGGTGGCTCCGCTGGTTAAGCGACTACCTTCAGCTCCAGTCATGATCCTGGGGTCCTGGGATCGAGTCCTGCATGTGGCTCCCTGCTCACCAGGAACCTTACTCTCCCTCTCCCTGTGCCCCTCCCCCTGTTTGTACTCTCCCTCTCTCTGTCAAATAAATAAAAAATCTTAAAAACAAAAACAAAAACAAAAACCTGTGTATTCCCTAACTGAGCTTAACAGGTACTCTACAAAAAGAAGTCATTTAGCTGTTTACAATTTTTCCTTCAGCAAGGATTCCAATCAGTTCACTGGACCATTACCATGATTGCCATCATCATCATCATCATCATCATCAACTTTGAGCTATCGACGTGGCCTGAATTCACCAGATAATTCACTACTTCCAGACTATGAGGCCCACCAAAGAACACAAAGAACTACACAACTGCAAATTATTATTTCTGATCTACAGCAAACTTTTCAAAGAGAAATGAAACACTTAGCAGAAAAACAGTGAGTTTTTGACCCTTCGGGAAGAATAGTGAATCTACAGATAAACAGCAACACTGAATACATGATATTAAGTCCATCACTCAGAGCTCTGCTTTATGCCCTGTCATTTGCACCATGGATAAAACCCAAGATACGGTTTGCACTGTGAGGTAATTTCTTGTGATATTGTTATTTTTTTAATCACACAGATTATGGAACAGAGTTGCAATAGGGAACAAAATCTGTCTTTTCAGGAATCCAGAACCTACAAGTCAGAAAAGGAATGTTTCTGTATCTCTGATGATATAGAAGGCTAGGAGAAAGGGGCAAATTCTTAGAAAATTAGGTTCAGAGTAACTGCATTTCTAAGGATCTACCCTACTATGAACTGAATGCAAAAATATTCCTTGCAGCATTATTTTTAATCGTGAAAAATTATAAGTAATCTAAATGTCTACCATTAAGAGATTGGCTAAATAAGCTATAAATCACATGATAATACAACAAGCAAATAAATGAATTAAAGCTATAAACATCAAAACTGACACCCCCCTAGGACATACTGAGACAAAATCATTTTTTAGAATGAGTTTTAAACAACAGTTTAACAATAATTCTATATATCATCTATATAGGCATGTATAAGCATTTTGAAGGGTACATATGAAGTTCACAATAGAGGTTAACTCCCAAGAGAAGAGGAGGGTAATGGGTTTAGGACAAAAGAGCCTTTCAGGAAAATGTATTCATGTATTATTTGTATGACTAAAAATTACTTTTTTAAAAGATTTACTTATTTATTAGAGAGGGAGAGAGAGAGTGCATGTGCACAAGCATGGGGAGAGGCAAAGGGAGAGAGAGAATCTCAAGCAGACTCCCCTCAGAGCATGGATCCCAATGTGGGGCTTGACCCCCAGACCCTGAGATCACAACTTGACCCAACAGTACAACCAACTGAGCCACCCAGGGTCCCTCCATTAAACATTATTTTTAAACAGAGGATCCAATAAAGCATAACAAAGAGACCTATGGCATCAGGAAAATTTCCCAAGACTACTTAGGTCTGAAGGACAAGACACCAGGAGCATTTCAAAGATGAAATGCTCAGCCTTGCTAGAAGGGCTCTCCTCCCGGGCAGCCTATTTTAGAATATTAACCTGAGTGCTACATTTTAGGGACTAGTAGAAATCACACCATCCTGAAATGATCTCTAACATTAAATTTTCAAGTCTTTAATCTCACTCCCACCACCCCCCTTACTCACAACCCACATTCTTCATCACCCAGTGACCCCAAACCACAAAATGACACATTTATTTTTAAATTCAGAGCGAATTAAAACTAATTCTGTTTTTAAGAATCCCGTAACACCCCCTGGAATAATTAGAAGGACCCTGCAGTGTCACAAAAGCAGAATTGGAAAAGCACTGGCTTGTAATGTTGCCATGGGGATCTGCCTCCTGGAACAATCCAGCTCTAGGAAGAGCAGGAGAAAGGGGAGAAATCTCAGAAGAGCTGCAAATAGGGCATGGCAAGGTTGCATAGTAAATAATACAGTGAGTTAGGAGCTTTGCCCACCCTTCGTCCAGCCACAGGACACAAGAAGGAAGAATGTGGACTGTGTCCATCTGCCAAGAGCCCACTCTGTTCAGATCCATTTCGCAGAATTAAATGGAGGAGGAGGAGCAACTGGGAGGTGGGATTGTTTTCCTCTGGAATTGTCCAGATTCCGTCGCTGACTCCGTGATTATCATGCAGGGAGCCTAGAACTCAGCTTTCCTCTATGCTGTTAAGAACACCAGACCCTCTATGGAGGTGTATTCTGTTTCCCAATTTTAATTTTAGCATCTACACTTCAGCAATTTGCATTTAAATGTGTTATCAGAGAACTTCCAGAAATCTTTAATAGGGAGACCTATTTGCATTTTAATACGCTGTTAAAGAATTTCAAAATACCTTTTTTTCAGTGTGATACACATTACCAGAGGAACGGCCACCCTTAAAGAAATTGTAATTCTGGGTACAATTTAAACGGAGCTGGCTTTCAGAAGCACCGTGACTTTGTTGGACTTTGTTGAAAGTTCTTTGTAAAACAGAGAGTCCAAAAGAAAAAGGAAACCTGATCTGAAGGCCTCAGAGGTAAAATGGATACTTTCCAGGTACAGAAATCTGGGCAACAGTGAGCAGGGGGCGGTTAGTTGTAAGAAAGGAAGATCTTCTGAAGAAGGAAATAGGAAGGTAGAATTTCCTTTGCTGTCCCTTGCAAGTGCCCCGCTCCACTGTTTGTTCTCTGCTGGGGCGTGAAGCCTCTATTCAGAGACAGGTGGAGTCCCAGCAACGTACCAAAAAATGTTTTTGACCACTCTTCTCATTTAATACTTGCACAAGAGTAACTGTGACCCTGAGTGGACACTTCGGTGGCTGTCGATTCTGGTGAAACACTCATTAGGTAATGATCTCATGCCCAGCATAATAAAAAATATTAGACATCTCAAGTCCTCTGCTTCCTCATCCTCAGTGACTCTGGGTTTCTACGCATTAGCATGGCATTGCAAGCCTTCTTGACACTACCCTCTCCCTATCTTTCCAATTATTATTTGCCTCCTTCGATGGTAACCTACCTACCTTATCCTTACACGCCTTGGCCCCCTGAAGACTTCTGACCACAAATGCCACACACTGAGCTGTACTGAAGGAGGAGCGGGAAGATAGAGGAGAAGAAGGGGAAGAGCTAAAAAAAAAAGGAGGAATAATTCAGAAATTCTAACTCTTGAAAATCTTAACATTTTTCTTCCTAAAAATCCTATGGGGTTTAAAATAACGAATGCCTCCTTTTATTTAAGGAAATTGCTTTTGGAAGCCTCCAGATAAGTTTATTTTGCAAATGGTGCTTTAATAGTATTGTTAAAAAAAGGGGGGGGGGGGCGCCTGGGTGGCTCAGTGGGTTGAGCCTCTGCCTTCGGCTCAGGTCATGATCTCAGGATCATGGGATCGAGCCCCGCATCGGGCTCTCTGCTCAGCAGGGAGTCTGCTTCCCTCTCTCTCTCTCTCTGCCTGCCTCTCTGCCTACTTGTGATCTCTCTCTGTCAAGTAAATAAATAAAATCTTAAAAAAAAAGGCGAGAGTCACTGATGCTAACTAAGCCCCACGGCCCCGAACCACGCCTGAAGCGCCGCTTCTGCTCCCCCGAAACGAAATCTCCAGTCTGTCAACCGGGACTCGCCCTCGCTAGGTCGCCTGCCTGACCTCGCCGTGACCAACCTGCGTGTCGTCGGGTCACGCGACGGCTCTGTTCCCGCTCTCTTCGGCCGCAGATGACTTTCCTGCAGTCCAGCCCCTCGGAGCTCCTTTCCACCCGCCAGACCGGAAGTTACCGATTCGAAGCAGGTTTTGTCCGCATGAACTCCTCAGTCTGTCACGTGCCTCAAGTTTCTCTCTTCCCGGTCCCAGAGACAGAAGAGGGACCCCATGGAGCCCGGAGCGACCAGCAGCAGCCAGGCGCAGGCACCCGAGCTGCCCCTGGAGCCCGCGGGTCCTCGAGCTTCTCGCGAGGTAGGGCACGTCCCCATCGGATCCCGGCTCTTCAGCTTTTACCGCAAAGCTCTCAGCCTTTACTGGACCATTTCTTTCTCCCAACTGGACTCAGCAGCTGGCCGCGGTCAGACTGGGCTTGACTGGAAACCGGATGGGGTCTCCCGCCAGACGCGTCCGACTTCAAAGCCGCACGACGTTCGGGCTCACACACGTTCCGACTTAGAGAACTGGATGGGGTCCCCCGGCAGACTGGATCCGACTTCAAAGCCGGGCGACGTTCGGGGTCACACCACTGGGTCCACGTCAGACTGGGTGCGACTTAAAAACCCGACGACGTTCGGGGGTCATACAGGTTCTGGCTTAGAAACCGGACTGGGTCCTCCGTCAGACGCGTCCGACTTCAAAGCCAGACGACGTTTGGTGTCACACTGGTTCCGGCTTAGAGAACCAGACTGGGTCCCCCGGCAGACGCGTCCGACTTCAAAGCCGGACAATGTTTGGGGTCACACAGGTTCCGGCTTAGAAACCGGACTGGGTCCCACGTCAGACCGGTCCGACTTAGAAGCAGAACTGGGTCCAGGGAAGCACTGGGTCCGACGTGGAAACCAGACCGAGTTCAGGGTTGGACCGAGTCCGCTTTCAAGACTGACTGGTTCCGGGGCCCGAGCGGGTTCCCTGTGAGGCCTCCGGGGAGAAGTTCTGCTTGAAGCTGAGGGAGCAGGGGAACCTCACCAAAGATAGTGTTGAGGTACAGGGGCCGCAGGGGGAGCTTTCGCGGCAGATAAGCTTATCCGTTTATAAGGCGCCCTACAGAAGAGGGTGTCTCGCCCAAGTACGCAGCCTGGAGGCTGGGCGGAAACGACTTTTCCTCGGCGGAAGTGTCTGGCGACCAGGCCGAGAACGCGGGGCCTCACGCTCACTCCGGAGTCAAGCCGGCAAGGGTAAGAATTCTCACCAAAGGACGCTCTTCTGTCTACCTGCGGCGCCTGGTCCATAGGGGAGGGCAGAATTTCCCTTCGTCCCTTCCTTTCCAAATCCAGATGGCGGGCGAGACAGAATGTGGAATAAGATCCTGGCCCTGTGACTTGGGAATTCCCTTCCGAGGACGCCCTGGTGGTCGCTCTCTCTCCGGAAGGGTCAACTGCCGCCCTCTTGTGTCTCCTTCTGTGTGCTGAGAACTTAAATTGGCTCTCATGGGGCTGGACGGAAGTGTGGGTTGCGCTCCGCTGGCGGGTGGGGTCCTGCCAAGGGTCGGCCCCTCCCCCCCCCCAATTGTTTAAGTCTTTATTTTGGTTCTCTCCGGGAGCAGCCCTGGATCTCGGGAGGACAGTATCCTTTGCACTCTGTTTGGGGTTGCCCAGGGCTGCCAGGAATATTTACTGTTTGGGCCAGCAGAACCCTAACGAGAGGTTCAAGAGGATTTTCCAAAAAATGGTTCTGTGCTCAGAAATTGGATAAATTGGAAGAAATTGGATAAAATGGTTCTGTGCTCAGGTTACAACAGATTTGTGAACTCAGCCAAGCACAGTGGTGGCAGGGCCTAGCTGCTACAAAGAAGACATGTTTTAGACAATACTCATGTGTATGGGCAAAAAAAACTCGAGGACTGTATTTGTGACTAATTGTATAACAGGTTATTTTAGTTTCTGTTCTGTGGAAAGTGTAAAGCATTCCAACAAAGGGTTTTAATGTAGATTTTTTTTTTGCACCCATGCTGTTGATTGCTAAGTGTAATAGTCTGATCATGACGCTGAATAAATGTGTCTTTAAAAAAAAAAAAAATGGTTCTGTGCTCAGAAATCGGATAATTGGAAGTTCGGAGCCTGATGGGGTTTCTTCTGTAGGTCTTCTCCCCTAAGCTAAAATCAGACCGTGTCCAGAGGGGAGGCAGAGCCTTCTGAAGCCGTGGCGGAAGAACTGACTGAACGTGGTAAAGCAACAGCGTAAATCGCGAACCCGGAGTCTGTTGATTTCCATCTCCGTTCAAGATCTTCGGTCATAAAGCAAACTGAAGAGAAGCTGATGTTGGATGCAGGGGCTCAGTCTCTGTATCATGTGACCCAGGGCAGTCTCCAGTACATAGTTTAAGGGGCGCCTGGGTGGCTGCGTTGGTTAAGCGTCTGCTTTCTGCTCAGGTCACGTCCAGGAGTCCTGGGATGGAGCCCCGCGTGGAGCTCTCCTGACCAGTGGGGAGCCTGCTCCTTCCTCGCGCCTCCGTCTGTGCGCGCTCTCTCTCTCAAATAAATAAAATCCTTTTTTTTTTTTTTAAGCCAGTTTAAGGTTGTTGGTTTAATTGAAAAAGACATGCCTTTACAGCGCTCAGCATTACATATTCTACTTTTATTCTACTCAGGTTTACTAAAAGCCAAATAAGCTCATGTTATCTCTGTCACATAATTTGTCAGCAAGAAAGATAACTGAAGATGATGGCTAGCTGTTTAATGCCTCGAGAAATTTTCATGAGTAACCTAAACATAACTGTTAATAAGTAAATTAAACAGATGTAAGTAAAATAAAAGTTTGTAAATGAAATTTCCACACTAACTGTACTTTATGGTATATCTTAAAAATAGTTTCCAAAATCCTCTTGGTAACTTGAAACCTTAGTTATACTGAGATTAATTAAATGATGGTTATTCATTAAATATCTGGATCATTTCCAAATAAAACAAAATATTGAAATATTACCTACTGAACACAGATTTATCTACCGCTGGCTTATACTTCCAGAGGAATTAAAGATATTTGGGTCTATTAGTAAACATGTTTGATGTCCCACTGGAAAGTTTACTGTGAGAAAGAATATACTTCTAGAAATTACACAGTGTACTTACAAATGTTCCAGTTCACAGAATGCTACTGTAACAGACAGTCCAAAACTGTTAACTTCTTAGCTTTCACAAGGAATTAAGGATTCTAAGGGTTGAAACTTCTAATCAATATGTAATTAAATCTGCTTAGAAATAATCACATGGGACAGAAAGAACTGATAAAGATAATTATAATTTTTATAACTTTTTGTTTGAAACATTGCCGGTTCCTTAATGTTTTGTCTTTCCAGATTTAAGGATAACTTTTCTCTTAAGCTACCTGTGACTAGCAGCAGTTTGGTAAAGTATACCTTTGTAAACAAAGGTGAAACATTTACTTTTTCTTCCTATCTGATCCCTCCAGGATTCAGAAACTCTTAGGTATTCTTTTCATGGGAATATAGTTATTTGCATAAACTCAATAAGAATCTATTCTCCTTTAACAGGACACAATTGGAAACACTGGTTATATTGCCAACACCTTGGCTGGAATGCCATTTGAGACTCAGATATGACCACTTAGCTTTAAGGAATGAAGGCTGACATTATGGAGCCAATAAAGCCCTTTGGAAAAACTACCTGATACCTTGCTTACGAAGGTTCCCAGCAGCCTTACCAAGTAAGTAGAGAAGTTTCCTGGCAGGCCCAGGAAATATAAAATGTTTGTGGAACCTCAATAAGGGAAGAATTTACCCAAATATATAGGTATTGAAGGCAAAGTCTGATGGCTAGTCCTTGGCTTATTTCCTAACCTTGAGAGACTTTAAAGAGTTCAATCTGAGATTCCTCATGAAAAGTTGTAGGAAAGGGATGCCTGGGTGGCTAAGTCGGTTAAGCAGCTGCCTTCATTCGGCTCATGTCATGATCCCAGCGTCCTGGGATGGAATCCCACATCAGGCTCCTTGCTCCACAGGGAGCCTGCTTCCCCCCACTGCTCTCTTTGCCTGCCTCTCTACCTGCTTGTACTCTCTCTCTCTCTCTCTCTCTCTCTGACAAATAAACAAATAAATAAATAAAATCTTAAATATTTTTATAAAAAGAAAAAGAAAAGTTCCAGGAAAGCAGACTTAAAAAGAGCCTATATGAATAATCACTGTTCTTGCTGAACTTACGTAAGTAATATCAGGTCAAGTTTACTGCAGACAAATTAGCTTTACTGTGTTACTCTTTGGTAAAAGTGGAGTTGATTGTAGAGAGAAAAATTATGTTTGTACCTTCATCTGTATTTAAATTCTAATCCTGCTAATTGTCTTTGAGGTTTGTTACATACCTGTAAACTGGTTTGGATACTGAATTCCTCTAGCTTCCTCAAATATCTGGTTATGACTCTCCAAACTTATGTTGCCAATCCTCTCCCACCCTCTGATTGGGAATTATGAAAAAGAAAGACTGCCCTTGAATGCCCTTGGAATGGATGATACTAGGTCCTTCTCACTACACAGACAGTAGTCAAACTTCAGGGACTTGAACTTATGGTTCATATCTCCCAATTAAAAAGGGCTCTTCCTGACTCTTGGAACTGTATGCCAGCTGGAAATCTAAAATTAAAATAGACTAGGAAGGTTTCTCCTCAGAAGCAGACGGCATCTTGAGGTAGGCAGCTTTCCCAAGATCATGGATCAAAATGTTCATTCCCAGTAGGGAACCTTTCTTCTTTTCCTTTTTGCTACTTGCTTTGCTTCTTTGTTAATGCATAGGAAAACAATGCTCCTTAATTCTTGTACCCATCCCTGAATATGCTGATAAAGCAAAGCTGCCCAACAAAATCCCTAAAGTCTCTGATCAGACTTGTTCTTTATAATAGGATATCCCTTGATTATCTTTTAGCTGAGCAAGGAGGCGTTTGTGCTGTGGCCAACACCAACAGCTGCCCTTGGATTAACATTTCTGGGCAAGTTGAGACCCAGCAATATGATATCACTGAACAAGCCAGTTGGCCCTTCAATGGGGTCTTTCTTTGACTTATTTGATTCTCATTAGTTTGGGTCTTGGAGACCAAGGCTTCAAAGTGTACTCCAAATATTGGAAGTTATCCTGCTTAGAATAATCGTTAATAGTCTTCCTGGTGCACTGAATTCTCTCAGAATGCATGTTCACAGGCATCTCTCACAAAGCAAATGATCCCCTGATGAAAAGAATGTTGGAAAAGGAGCAAAGAAAATGACCAACTTAAAGAATGTGAACCTAGAAATGAGCAAAGGGAAAAAAAGAGAGACAAACAAGAAACAAACTCAACTATAGAGAACAGACTGATGGTTACCCGACGGGAGGTGGGCGGGAGGATGGGTGAAATAGGTGATAGGGATTAAGAGTCCACTTACCATGATGAGCACTGAGTAATGTATGGAATTGTTGAATCACTATATTGTGTGCCAAAAACTGATATAACACTGTATGTTAACTATTTTGGAATTAAAATTAAAAACTTAATAATAAAAAAAAAATGTGAACCTGAAGCTGTAACTTGTGAATATCATACAGAGATTCCACAAAAAATTGTAAGAACCCGAGTTTAGCAGCGAGTGAAACAAATGCCTTAAATTTTGGGGACAGCTCTCAGGTAGCCTGAGAATCTGATTAAAGAGGGAAATTGTTGAAAACAAGGAAACAGGCCTGCCCAAAATAGAGTCACCTGTACTAAGTCCTATAGCACAAAAGTGATACATAATTACAATTTTGGCTTTCTGAGAAATGGAATCCTTAACCAGTCAATCAAGAACTGCCTGATCAGTACTAGTTAGGTAACATGCCTGATAGACCGCTACCATCCCCTAAAGGAAGGTAACCTTGAAATTACCAACCTACTTTTTGCCTAGGATAATCTCCTTGTTCCTGCTCTCCCTTATGCTTATAAAGGTCTTTTCATTTTGTGGAGCTCTTCTCTATCTGCTAGATTGCATTCTGCCCAATTTGAAACCATTTTTGTTCAAATAAACTCTTAAGCATTTTAATAGGCCTCAGTTTATCTTTTAACAATTCAAACTGATTTTCTTTTGAGCAGCAGCAAAGTAAAAACTCAAAGTCCTATCAGCTCAAATTGATCACCATAGATTTGTCCCTGGAGGAAAAGAAAGGAATCTAATTTTATAAACCTCCTTTTTGTTTTGCCTCTTCCACTGATCAAGTGAACCCACTGTTGGGATCTCGTATGGAAAACCTAGGGTACAAAAGGACAGCACCAATCTGTTAAATTCAAACTAGTGATGGAAAGCAGATGGAAAACAGAGAAGCTGATATGTCCACAGGTTCAGCGGGGGCAACTTCAGGAAGCACGTGTGCACTTACTCAGTTAATATTTGCGGCATGCCAGGTAGAAGAGCTTCACACAGAAAGTGTGCTAAAATGGAATGACTTTGAGCAGCTGGCTTTGTCAAGTGCTTCTTGCGCTCCAGCCCTGCCCTAAGTGCCTTCCATTTATTCATTTGCTCAATCCTTACAGTAATCTTATGTGAGAACAGTTACTATCTATAGTTAATAAGCAAGGAAGCTGAGACACAGAGGGTTCAAGAAGGTGCTTAATGTCACACCATTCATATGTGGTGTAGCTTAGATTCAAACAAGGGCATCTGACCCAAAGCCCACATTTTTACCACTAAATCAATCCTGTCCATCTTCTCCAAGGATTCACCATCTTTGGCAAAAACTTAGAATCTCTCTCTCAGTGATAATGGGAGTTTTATGAATCATCCACATTTTCCTGCCTATTTCACCTTGTGACCAAAGAAATAGATTTTACTATTAGTGCATGTAAGGTATGTATGTCAAGAAATGCAGATCAGTGAGTGAAAACACTATGAGGGAAATTCATGCTTAATAGGGAGCAGATGGCCTAAAATATCTTTGTCATAGGACAGGGAATATAAGTCAGCAAAGAGGTTAAATAAAGAATTGATTTAATGACTTCTTCCTGAAGATGAGCACAGTGTCCAACTGCTGATATTAAAGAAAAACAACAAACAGAAATCGTGAGAGCTTGGCTGGGTTCATGTACTTTATGCATGCTGCCTGTTAAGCAGGACACTGAAGCTGAAATTTTACACACGAGGTGGGCAATCGTAACAAACTCATTTGTGTGTTACAGATATTTTTCCAAGAAGGGGGAAAAAAAAAACGACCTACGTTTGGAGAAAGCTGTCCAGTCAAAGCCGTGATACTCTTCTATTAAGAACTTTTTAAAGTCCATTAGATGGTCAGGCTTTTGAGGAAATTGTGCAGTTCTTGATAAAACATTACCGAGTGAATTATTTATAAAGCTGCAGTAATCTGCAAACTCTGGTGAACAAATCTTTTTGATGTCCTCATCTCCTGGAGGGCTGTTCTGCTGCTGCCCTCTGCTCCCTTCTGCAGGGATTCTGGGCTCTCTTTGCCTAGGGCTGCTCAGTCACCTCAAAAGGTGGCACAGCTGCCAGAGAGAGGCAGAGGATGGGAAGGAGGTTTCAAATCAAGATGCCCCTCTGAGCCCTTTAGTGCCCCCAGCTGCCAGGTTGCTGGGAGAGGTTAGGCAGCGACAGAATATTGAAAAAAATTGACTCGCACACATGAACACTTGTCCCATATGTGTGTGCGTGTGTGTATACACACGCACACACATTTGGTGGTGGTTTTTTAAACAGCTTAATAGTGTTGATATCTGTCGCTCACCAAAGGTTCTTCCCAACCCTTGAGAGGAAAGCCATTGGGAAAATCTGTTTCACAATCCCAGAAACAAACATGGATCCTTTTTTTTTTTTGGAGTAATGTTACTAGGTCACACAAAAGATTCTAAATATGCACCATTGGAGTTTTCCTTCTTCATATATGAAGCCATTTTTGAGGCAATATAACTCTTTCCATTCAATAGGAGGGGAAAAAAAAAAAACCTGAAGCATTGGCGTCAGACATATTTAGCTTTGAAACCTAATGCCTTCATTGTGTGAACTTGGCACATTCCTTAACACTTCTGAGCCTGTTTCCTCAATGAGACAATGCAGATAATATTAATACAGTTTTAGCTGTTGTGAGAACTGGAGTTGGTATAGTAAATCATAGCACATATTACATCTTGGGTGTTTAGAAATAGAAGCTATTTTAATGATGGCTTGTTCATTCAACAATATTTAAGAGTCTTCAGGAACTGAGCCCTGTTTCAAGCACGGAAGTTACAGCCAACCTCATGGATTCCTAGTCTTTCCTGGGACTACAGTCTTTAGAGTTGTTAATATTCACCAGGTGAAATGAACTGGAGTTTATTTCAAGATGATGGGTTGTCCTCTTAGCTTCATCATGTTTCCTGACAAAGTACTATAACAGATCCTATAATCCAGCCTCTCTTACTTTATATAAAACATCAAAATCGAGTGATGGAGTTGTCATTCTCCTTCTAAATAGAGAAGTCTTTAGTAAGGGAGAGGAAAATGAAACTTGCAATGGAACAGCAGGCTATTATATTGGTGTGGAGTAGTTATTGTTGCTGGTTGCTACTGTGGTTTAACCATGTTGCCTGCTTGTGATTAAGGAAATAATGTTACATCATGCTAATGTTATGCTTTGGGGAACAAAATGTAAATAGACATTTCCAACACGTACACCATTCTTATAAGTAGACAGTTGTTTTCCTGCACCTGTTGGCTTGGTATGGCAATAGAGCCAAAGCCATTGCCTCGTGCTGAACATTAGAACACAGCTCAATCTGCCATAGTTTTAGTCTTCCCTAGTAGGAAGGTAAGTTTGCGAAAAGCTGAAAAGTATATGTCTCTGGCAAGTAAGAAAAGCAGAGGTTTAAGGGCATGATTTCCAAAAGGAAGCTTACTCATCTTATTATAATTGATTGAAATTGTGTGAAATTATGTATTAAAGATATATGTTAAGTTGATAATATTCCATGTATATATTACGTGTATATAAATTTTAAGTAAATTAAACTTTTAAGTACACAAGGGAAAGTTTGATACTTAAAGTGTTTCTATTGTTAATTGTTTCTAATAAACAAAACCATAACCTTTTCATTTCTTTTATGTAAATTCAGATTGACATACATATTAACATTTTGAAAATCAAAATCGTTAATTGTTTCCAACAGTACCAAAAAAAAAAAAAAAAAGGCAACAACTCACATATCAAATGTGGTTTCCCCTGAAGTGTAGTATTCTGTATTTTATATCTTTACACCATTATGTCTTTTCCAGGATCATGTTTCCATAATAAACATGCATAATGTTCATAATGAGAAAAATACTGCAAAACTAAATAAAACAGAGGTATATGTACATATTTATTTTCCTAAATTACTTTAACTTAAATTAATTTCATGTGAATATTTTTTAGTAAATGTGGACCTTCAAGATAGCCACAGAAACAAGGCTGGGAATCATTGCTCTGTTCTAGTTTGCTAAATGTTAGTCATTTGTTACATCAACTCCATGGTTTTTGCCAAAATTTCTGTATGTTCTTGGCATATATATTTAAGTCTTACATTTTTTACTTCAAAAGATTCATTGAAAAATGAAATTTTATATTCTAATCCTACCTGGAAAATGATCATTATTTGCCATGAAGGAAAAGAAAGCACAAAATAAATATAATTAATGTGGTAATATTAAATTCCAAACAAATACCATTTCCTGCTTAAAAGCTCTTATCCTGAGGTTTGTTCACTCTTCATTAAAAAAGTAAGATTAATGGGCTAGAGGAGGTCAAAGATAATCTACCACAAAACTGAGAGATTATCTTTGTAATAATTAGAAATGCTAAAGTAGTATTGAACATGGGATTATGTTATGAAATGTAAATCTATATTATTAATCTTGATGCCCTTGACACCCACAAACACTTCCTATGCTGTTGTGTCTCACATGCTTTGAGAACCATTGGTCTCAATTGGCCAGGGCAAATGCAGTACTAGTGCCTTGGAAAACACCTCTAGAATTACAGAGTTCATACTTTTGCCCGTAATTCATTAAAGTGATAATAAAGTGACCATAGATCCCAGTTCAACACATCTATGCCAACTTTATACTGTTGTCCCAGCATAATCATTCATCACATTCTCTTTTGCACTCAAATGTGTCCTAATTTGGGATAATCCGTTATATTCTCACCAGGTTGATCATTCATCTGCCTATCCTTTTTCTTTTTTTTTTATTAAGATTTTTATTTATTTATTTATTTATTTGACAGACAGAGATCACAGTAGGCAGAGAGGCAGGCAGACAGAGAGAGAGGGGGAAGCAGGCTCCCCACTGAGCAGAGAGCCCCATGAGGGGCTCAATTCCAGGACCCTGAGATCATGACCTGAGCCGAAGGCAGAGGGCGCCCTTGCCTATCCTTTTTTTGAGCACCTACTCTGGACCGGGCTCTGTGAAAATCGCTGAAGTACAAAGGTGAGTAAAATAGTTTCCAGCCCTCAAAGAGCTCACAAACAGAAAATCAGGGCAAGGGAAGCATTTAGTGACAATACAAGTAATAAAAGGTCATGCATAGGTCTGTGCCTTGTGCTGTAGGAATCACAGAGAGACAGGGCAGATGAGACAGGAACACTGCAGCTTTCTCAGTGAAAAGACCAGCTAACCCATTATGTAGGAACTGTTGAATCAGCTCTACAGAAGCAGGTCGGTCTTTCCCTTTTAAGATAATGTTTTACTTTGTGTTCATGAGTGTTTGGGAAACGGTGCGGTGAGGATGAAGGTGAGAATGAAGGAGGAACACAGAGTTTCCGATACATATTTGTTTCTTCATTGGTTAGAAGGCATGAGAAAGCCTGGCCCATAATTCATTACAGTGAGTATCAAAGTGACCATAGATCCCAGTTCAACAGGTCTAGTCCAACTTTGGTGGGTGAATCTTATAACGTGTAGAGAGAGAGAAAAATATTTCAGAGGAAAGATAATCTCCACAATTTACTAGTTTTAAAATATAGATCATGTTATTAATCTGCTTCAAACCCTTCATGGGTTGATCACTGTTGTCGGAATAAAATCCACTCCTTCCCATGGTCCACAGGCTCTGCCCTTCCTCTGAAGCCACACCTCTTGCTGTTCACTTTAGTGCACTAAGTTTTGGTCATCATCCAATATGCCAGGTTCTTTCCCTGGAGCTCTTGCCTTTATTTTTGCTTCCCTTCTGCCTGGAGCACCACTCTTAAGACTCTGATTTATCTCATGCTCCAGGTCTTAGTTCAGATGTCACCTGCTTAGTTAGAGACACCTTCCCTAGTCCATCCACTCCTACCTACCTCACCTGGCTCATCATGTTTATCATCTTCATAGCACTGACCAGTATCTGTTTCTTGGTTATTGTCTGTTTTTCCCATGAAGGAAGGAGCATGACTGTAGTATTCCCTGTGTCAAGGACAGTGAGAGGCAACAAAATAAGAGATTAATAAACATTTGTTGATTGGATTAATAGAACAGTTTGGGAGGAAAAAAAGAAAATATTGCCAAGTACTTATTTAATAAAAATAATTCATAAAGAGCTTTAAAAAAATGTTCTGTCCCCCCAAAATGGGGACATATAAGACAAGAAAGAGAAGGGCTAAAGTCTGGGTTTCCAGGTTTGTGGGAGCTTGGTGAGGTTGAGAAAAGACCAACTGGTAGGAGCCTCATTATAACGATTAAAAATTATTCACCCCTCCAGTGGTACTTGCCACAGGATACAATAGTCTATATCTGCAATGAGGCTGCAAAGTATTTTTGCAATACACTTTGATACACTTTGAATATCCATTTCCAGATTACACAAAGGACTTCTCAGGTGACCTTGAGTAAACCATTTTGGTAAGTTTCTGTGTTACTTAAATGAGCTATCTCTATGGAGAAAAGAGATGCAGCTTGTTAATTTACATTTGTAAAGATACTTTGAAATCTCTGGATGAAAGAACTGTAGGAAAGTGTGGAGAGTGAGGTAATATGCTGGGTCAAACTCTACCCTTTTCTAGAGGCAGACAGGGGCAGTCCTCAGGACACTTAATGGGAGCCTCTAGCATATTATTTTTCAAATTAATCTTTTAAGAAAACACCCTACTTTCAGTACATTGAGTGTTTTAATCAAATGTATAAGTTATTATTCTAATAATTATTTCCTTTAACATATCCCTCCTAAAGTCCCAAGTTTGTGTAAAGGGAATTTTTAGAGGGATTGCCTATGAGGTTTTCCCTCCATAACACTTTGTGTTTGTTTTTTTTTTTTTTTCATTCTTACCCTACATTAGTGGCATTTGGTTCCTAAGCATGAGAGTCTCTGTTGCTGAGCTGATTGGGACCCAAATGAGGTCATTTCATCAATTCTAGACAGATGTTTACAAGTTACAGTCAGAGATTAAAATAAGCTCAGGAAGGAGAAAAGAGAATTTCAAAGAAAGCTGCCAGTCTATGAGTTAATTATATCCATTTATACGAATTATATTAATAGTTACTTAAGAAATAATTCCAATAGAATAGAACATTTCTTAGGATAATGATCGCGTTCAGCAAGGCAAATACAGAGTCAAAGGGAAGACATGAACTATAAAACTGTCAAGGCAAAAGACAAGCTTAAAAAAACAGAAACAGGCAACCACCTCTTCTAGCATGTTACACTGACTTATACTTGTGATTGTGCCCAAATGATCACATGGCTTTCTTTATATTTTTCTTCACCTTATAATTGTGTTTCTTTGGGAGAGAGGTAGGCATTAAATAATTTTGTTACTCGCCCTCAGGAGTAGGAAGGATTCGCCTTACTGCACCTTGCTCTTTCTGAAAGAGAACCAAGCTCCTTGACCCTTTCAGTGGGTTCAGACAAGATATTTGCCCTTGGCACTGCCCCTTGAGATGGGCTGCAGATCTTGATATTCTTTTTCTGTTCATCATATCTTTTTGAGATTTTATTTAGCTCCTTCACCTTTGAAATGTCTTCTTCCTCAGAAGATAGCTCATCACCTTCTAGCTGCTCAGAGGCCATGCATAGCTGGATTCTTTCCAGGTCGAGGGCTGCAAGTTGTCAGTTACCACCCATCAGCTCATTACTGGGTGCATCCTAGACCATATCCATGATTCTGGTTATGTGAATACTGTGCATCGAGCCACAGGAGAGGTTACCCACACCCAGCCTTAGTGGTCAGGATTTCTTCTTGTCTTCTCATACATGGATTGTATGAATGGAGTGGGGACAATCTCCTGGGTGCTCTAAGTCATATTTCTCCTTTGTCTGCCAAAGTTTTCTCAGCTTTTCAACTAGTTATCTTAACAGATGCCTGTCACTTTCTGCGGGCTGGAAAGATGGAATGCACACTCCCTAGGGACTATTCATAAACACCTGTCCCACCCTCCAGTTCATCACCTTGACAACATAGTATTGAACATTATGACATGATAGAAAACAATTGAACTACTAAATTCCTGTGGGTAAGGCATCCTAAACAAGCACTAAAATACTATAAAGAGAGTGTTGGGTATTTTAAAATGAGTAACTTTTTGATGACTGCAGGATTTTCTCTAGCTTTTGACAGGACACCTAATTTTTTCTGTTTGATTGGCAAAGAGCCTGATTATCTTGACTTAAATGAAAACAACTCAGGATGTCATCACCATCTCCTACTTAGCCAGCATCAAATATTTATTGAGCATCCACTGAGTATAAATCATGTTATAGTATATACGCTAAGAAAACACATCCCTCTCTGCAAAGGAAGGCATTCTTTTTTTTTTTTTTTTAAGATTTTATTTCTTTGTTTGACAGACAGAGATCACAAAGTAGGCAGAGAGGCAGGCAGAGAGAGAGGAGGAAGCAGGCTCCCCGCTGAGCTCCTCCCATCGCTTATCCGATGTGGGGCTCCATATCCCAGTTCCCTGGGATCATGACCTGAGCCTAAGGCAGAGGCTTTAACCCATTGAGCCACGCAGGTGCCCAGGAAGGCATTCTTTAAAGGATGAATCCAAACAAATGGGAATACCCAATTTTCAGTCACTTATCTGAGCACAATACAAATAGACCAGAGTGGGGTGTATCGAGAAAGCTAGTTACCAGGTCTGCACCTGGGTATGTATCATGTCCATCTATTGGTTCTACAAGTTGTCTCAGAATCCCCCACATTCAGAAATGGCATCAAAATCCTGAAAATGAAATACAGTATGCCATTTATTTAGAAGAGCATCTCACTTTGATATTCACCAGGCAGCATCTGTGCTTAGGTCTCACCTGCTAACCCATTAATTATTCTCATAATGATAAGCATAATACCTGCTTCAAAGGTTCACTGAAAGTCTTCAGGCAGGAATGTGGCATGGCAAAAGAGTGGGGCTTTGAGACAGAGAGACTTGGATTTGAGTCCAGCTTTACCACTTACTTCCCGTCATCTCTCTGTAGGTAAATGACTAAATCTTATTTCTGTTTCCTCATCTCTGAAATGGATATAGTAGCACTGAATTCATGTAGTCATGCAGGGGAAATGAGATCAGGTGTTAAAAGGCAGACAGCTGTAGAAAGCCTGAAAGTAGTAAGTGCTCAAGAAATAGGAATAACTTTCTCACTTCGCTCCTATTGAACTGAAATCTGTGTGTCAGTAGATGAAGAACACAAAGACTTTTAGCAACTGTGATCAATTTCTCCTCTGAAATTTATGCACGTTGCGTCAAGGTCAATTTTCATTTCATGGCGACTGTGTACAACCATGTATTATCTCTTGTGTTATTTATTGTTTTAATCACACAACTCTTTAATTACATTCTTAACCAAACTAGGTATTTATCTCCTCGGCTGAATGAAAAGTCCTTATGCACAAGGCCTATTAACACCTTGTATATATGTACTTTTAGGGTATATGTAGAGTGTTCACTATATATTTTTCTAGTGACTAAAACTTAAATAACATGCTAAATACCTATGATCAAACCATGATACCATAATTTTTTTTTTACATTTTTAAAATTTATTTGACAGAGAGAGAGAGAGAGACATCACAAGTAGGCAGAGAAGCAGGCAGAGGGGGAGGGGGAGGCAGGCTCCCTGCTGAGCAGAGAGCCTGATGCAGGGCTCGATCCCAGGACCCTGAGATCATGACCTGAGCTGAAGGCAGAGGCTTAACCCACTGAGCCACCCAGGTGCCCCTACCATGATTTTTTTTTTTTTTTGAGGGCTTGAACTATCATGTACAGGTACTTGCTGAAGGTTTGATATAGGTAGGACCTTGTCTTCATAAAGTAGTTCTTCCCATCTCATTGGCTGGTATGTTTTGATCTTACAAATTTTATCATTCCTAGGATGTAGTATTATGTCTTCTTGTACATAGAAAATATTCTATGTATGTCTGATGCATTAGTGAATACTATTAGACAGTATCAATGTTGGTGGAATTGAAACATGGGAATATAATTCCATGAACTGAGAGGGATATACATATAGTCATGAGGAAAATATGGTTATAAATTATCTAAACAACTTCAGGGAATCTAAGTCTTACAGAACTCTTCCAGCCTGGTGGGGCTGAGATATGATACTGTGTCATCCAGGTGAAGTTGGTCCCAAACAGCAGACCATTCATCGTGACAAGCTAAGTCCCAAGAATCTAATAAAAAAACTATATTTAAACCTCTGCTAAATACTCCCTGGGGTAAAAAGAAAATAAACAGTTGTTTGAAATTATTTTAGGATTTGCAAACTTGAAACAAACATGTTGGTGCTAATTGTTCGCTAGTTTTAGGGGTCCTCAAGTGAGTAAGTCCTACCTTGCACCTGAAAAGCAATTAGTCACCCGACTCATGAACATTTATTTACCTTACGGTTCCATGAAATTGTGGCTCTGTTGTTGGTGGCCATGGGAGCATTTTGGAAAGTAAACAATTCCTTAAATTCAGTTGTTTAATGTTGTGCTTTGTGGAATATCAGGGTAAATAATGCACACACTCCCACCCTCTAAGAACTTAGTACTTGGTAGGGATGCAGATATATGTACAAGTAACTCAAATATAAAATAGATGATAAATGAGACACAAAATGTATCTTAGTAATTATGACTTACATATTACTTTACAAAAGGCAAAATTTTGGCCTCACTATTCACCTTGCATATTCTGATTTCTCACTACTCCCCACTTGAAAAGTTTATTAATAGCTTGAAGATTTTAAGATATCAATAAACACCTTTTCAGGTTCTGTATGGAAGATCTTGGTCACACTTACCATCTGAGCCTCTACATAAATAGATAATATCACTGGTGGCATATTAGTCACATGCAGTAGTATTAAAGTCCTAAAATTTCCAGTAAACAAGGAAGTTCCTCTAGCAACATGATGAACAGCCCCAAAACAGCCACTTATGATCCTAGACCGTTTTGGACTTCTTGTTGCTTTGGCAGTTTCTTAAAAAGGTAGTCCTTTCCACCCAGCCTCAGGGGAACTCAGGCAGACAGACTCTCACTATTAAAAGACTCCTGGGGGACTTTCTGGATGTCTCAGCTGCTTGTCTTCACTGATCTTGTGTTTCTTAATGTAGCACAGGAAATAATGAACTTGTGAATGTAAATTTATTCTCTGTTCTTATAAGCTTACCTAGGGATGATTCTGTTTGTGGAACCCCAAACAGATTTACCCCAAACAGATGTTCTGACAGTCTTTCTCTGAGAACCAGACTTTTTAACCTCCTTGATTTATTTGTTTTGTTTTGTTTTTTTCAAATGGAAAAAAAAAAAGGCCCCTACACAAGTCAATTATTTTGGCCAAAGTCACAGTGTTTAGAATGATTGAAGAGTTTCTTTGGTTTTAGACTCCAAATAACAGGAATAGAATGTAGAATATGATGTTTGTATGACTGCAATGAACCATCTTGTACTTTTTTTTGGGGGGGGGTGGGTCCAAATGATGTTGTTACCTATTCCCATAGGTGATTTCTGTTCAGTGAAGAATAGAGTTGGAATTTAGGAAAGGAAAATCTAGATCTGAAATGCTTGGATTCAAACCCAGATAATAGCAACATAATGGCCATAATCATATTTTATCCAATGGACACTTAAAAGCATCTCTGTATAATTTCTGGAAACAAAAAATGGATACAATATGGGCCTGGCATTTACAGTATTAATATCTCCCAACATGATTGCATATGATCCAGGAACCTGCTTTTAGGGATCTAATTCTGCCAATAAATATCTGGATGACCTCACCAAATCACTTAATTTCTCCAGATCTCCATTTTAGCATCTGTATGAAAGTGAGACATTCTCTAAACCTCAAAAATCCTATGACTGTTTTAGGATTTCCTCTTTGCTGAATGTTGGTAGTTTTATATGCCCATCACTTGTCTGAAGCAAAATGAAATGGTTTTAGAATTGAAATCACTTTGAGCTCCAGGAACTACATTTTACCCAAAGTCAAAGGCGACCTGGCCTCTTCACTCAATTATCAGAAAGTAATTGGGGTGAGAGTTAATACATTCAAATGGAAGGAATAAGGTATTATGGTCCGATTGCCAGCTTACTCTCCATCTCAAGGAAAGTAAATATAATGCATGTTGGAAGATACATTTGCCAACCAGATTGGTTTTCACAGAGACCTTCCCAGGCCTCAGATACACTGGTCAGTAGATAACAGGTTGTTACCTTAGAGATACCCATAATCATCTACCTACTTCTTCCTCAAATCCCACATGGAAATCAATGTGATGGTGATTTAGTAAAATCGCACAGACAACAAACCTCTTTTTTCTTTTAAACCCCGAAGGAAAAAAAAAACACAGGAACTTTTATATGACAAAACTGTTTCGTAAATTTCCCACTATAAAACAAACTTTCAGATTCATTAGCATTGAATTTGGTCTTGGTGCACGTATATTTTTCCCCTCTCTTAGAGTCACTTAATCTCTCAGGGTCAAGTACTTTCAAATAGCCACTATTTCAAATTGTAATAAAACACACTTTTTTTAGTAGAAGAAAAAGTCTGCTATAAATCCCTCTCCTGTGGACAGGCAGAACATCTTTAGAAAATGAGAGAAAGATGCTCAAGCAGTCCTCTAAAAAAACCAAAACTCTGATTCTGTTATTTTCTATAGCCATAGGCCAGCAACAATTTCATTTTTGAACAACAACAGCCAAAAAAAAAAAAAAAAAAAATTGGGAGAGGAGTCCAAGGAATTATATAAAGTTGTTCCCTATTTTTGAAGGCAGAATAAATTTAATAAATAAGCAATCAGCTTGATGAGCAAACTTGTATTAAAGACCTGCTTTGTGCTAGTCACAATTCTGGACTTCATAAAGACATAAGAACACATGAAGTATCATAGTCCCCAATATGAGGTTCATTACACAACTCTCACTATTTTCATAGACGTTTGAGGATTATCATATTTTTTTAAAAAGGACTTACTGATATCCAGATCCCAATACTGTGTGACTAGAAGAGGAGTGGTACATAGAGTATCTGTCTGTAATATATAATGATACAGTATATAAATATATGATACCGGTAGATAGGAATCTACTTGTAAGGCACGTTATGGGAGGAGAAAACATGCTAGCTTAGGGATAAAGATGACAAAGAAAAGGAGTTCAATGTGGCACATAGCAAGATGACCATACATCTTCAAGCATAGACTATCCTGGATATAGCCGTGATCCCTTCCCAGAAGGATGTACTATATTATAAAACTTTACCCTGTTTAGGAAGAGAACTAGAAATGGCAGGTGTGGCTTCAAACAGTAGGTCGTAGAAATGATCTACTGAGTTCCTATTGGTTATTGACCAAATTAATTCCTAATCTGAGAGACATCCACTCAGCGAGGAAGGAAAAGGAGGGAGTGGGGAGGAGAAAAACAATACAAAACAAGGTGAGAACAAAGAAGCTGCTAAGACTATGCTTGCTATGCTCTAATCCCTGAGTGAGGGATAGAGATGGACGAAACAGACACATCCTCTGCCCCGAGACTTGCCTAATGTAGCATGATCTCGTTGCATGTCTTTTCCAGCAAAATCTTCAATTAAGATTTTGACGTGAGCCTCCTCATCACCCGAAATCTGAAGAATTCAATGGACTGACTCTGTGTCATCTGGTTGAACCCCACTGAGAGAAAAACTCGGCTGTGAGGCTGCAGATGCTGTTGTCAGCCTAGCCCACACTCATCAAAGGTGAATACCTTGGCTCATTGACTTTTCCTAAGGAAGTGACATTCCTACTTAGTATTCACCTACTTGGAGTTTTCATGAAAACCATTAAAGCTACCTGTGCAAAGTCTGTACCTAGAGAAAAGTGACACACTGAAAATTAATAATGACAGGCAGAAATTAATAATGAAAAGGCAGAAAAGGAAAAAAAAATCAGGGTTTACTCAGATTTGGCTTTTGGTAGCTTTCTCCATTGTGCTGTTCATTAGATGTTGTTCATACAGCCTTTTGCTCACCCAAATAAACGAACACTTGGATTTTAAAAAGAAGATGAATGGGATAGTGGTCTCTTTTCCATTTGGAAAATAAATTAGTGCCAGCATTTTTCCAAAGAAGGACCTCATTGTTTGCTTAAGTTATTCAATGTACAAAAACTCATGTACCTCCAGCATCTTAGGAATAGATTTACTCTGCACTATCTGGATGTATCACAGACCACAAGCGCCAATGGCAGGGCAGTGTATGGAAGTGGTATCTGCACATACCACTTTGCATGCTTAAAATTACCTCCAGCTAGACATTGACTGAATAAATAATGGTGGAAATTCTTAGGAGAAAAACCAAATGTTTAGGGGTTGGAGAAGAGGTTTTAAATATCACATTTCATGGCTGTCTTACTCAAAATACATCACCATGCCCAGTTTAGCTACAAAATAACACTGAAAGTATTGTCTTTTGTTTCTGCCACTTGCAAATTAACTACTCTGTTCTCTTCACATAATAGTAATGATAACCATTTAGTGTTTTCCCAGGCTCCCAGCGACATAATGAACATGTCCTATTTCATAATGCTCCCCATAAGCCTATGATGCAGGTAATATTATACAAATGAAGAAATTAAGGAAGAGAGAAATTATGTAATTTTCCCAGTATCACGCAGTAATAATCAGGTAGTTTGGCTCCAGAACTCCCTATTAAACAGAATACCATCCTTCACTACCTGACCCCATCTGTTGATTTAAATATAGAATCTTTAATTTGTTACTCAAAACACTTCAAGCCTTACTTTAATCAACCCTTCCAGATTTATCTCTTGTATTTCAAAACTTCTCCACACAGATCCCAGACTCTGGCTAAACTGGGACTGGCCATTTCCCTAGACATCCTGAATATTCCCATTTCATGTTTTACTCATAGTATTTCCTCAATTTAAAATGCAGTCATTTATTAAGGGCAGAGGGAGAAATGAAACCATTTAAAAACATATATAGATATATAATAATAAGGCTAACATTTATTGACCAGATACTATTTGTCAAGAACTATATTGATCCACTTACACAAATATATAATGGATTCAATTACATGTAATAATACATTATAATGGATTCAATTACATGTAATAATACATATACAAATTGTTAAGTCAGTGTTATAGAAGAGGAAACCAGGTCTTAGGGAAGTTAAGTATCCTGTCCAAAACAACCCAAATGAAAGTCAACAACCTGAACTCCAAGTCAGTGTGACTCTAATGACCAAGATTTTAACCATTCTAGGCTGCATCTATTCCAAATTCTAATTTTCATTATAGTTGTTTGAGCATAAGTTTTATATCTTCCTACTAAACCGCATACTTCTTGGAACAAAGGCTAGATTCTGTATATCCAACCCTTCCCCTACTCCTCCAAAACACATAGATTTCTGAGCACAGTCAGTCATAAGCAGAGGCAAACTAAGGAAGTGAAGTAAGGAAGGGCAAAGAATTCCAAAGTGTCAACTCTGTGACTTCTGGACTATTGAATCCTTGGGAACAGTCTGCCTCCCCTGCCCCTTGAAGCATCACACCTCTTAATTGGGCCTTATTTTTGCCCCTGGGTACACTGTCATGGAAGCGGATTATTGCAGAAAAAGTCTGTATGCAGTGGGTCCTCTCCTGAACAGCTCTGCCAGAAATAGTCACAGCCCCTCACCTCGCTATAAATGCTGTGGTAAGTGTTGTGGTTTGTGAACACATGGGAACCAACCATTAATCCAGACTTCTCAGAGACTGCAAAGCCCCCAGAGACTTTAAAATCAGGTAAAAATTCTGAAAGGAGCATGTTCTCTGGAAGTTTTTGTATTCCCAGTTATATTCCCAGTAGTCTTAGAAATATGTATATAAATTAAAGAAAGTTATTTAAAAATTCTAGAGCCAGAAGATATTAATAAATTCTGATTTGGGTTCTAAAATGGGAAAAGACTCTAGTCAGCAAAATTTGAGACCACTTCTAATTTTATCTGACCCATTTGGTTACACGCTGCTGCTTGTGACAATATCAGTGCCCATGGTATTACAAAGAACTAGAAAGGTGTGTGGACAGAATGCAGGATTCAAAGTCAAGAGGCAAGAATTCAAGGTCAGGTCAGACTGTCACTTAAAAGCAGAGAAGGCTGGTCCCTTGAGCCTCATTTTCACATGTAAATTGGAGATAGCCAGATCTACTGACTTTGTATTATTAATACACAAACCCCTGTAAAATACTTTGCAACATATAAAGTCTAAAACTTAAAATGCATTAATCAACGAAGGGAGGCAAAATTGTAGTCAACAAAAAGACAATATGTGATACATGTTTTCTATTTGATTATAAGAGAAAATGGATTTTTTTTTTCTCTCTACCTCCTCCTTTTCTTCCTAACTTTATTCACTCAACAAATATTTGCTGATGCCTAATATGTGCCAGACGTTTTATTAGGTGCTGGGACTACAGTAGCAGACTATTCAGATAAGATACCTTGGGGGAGGGCATCGATGCATGGGTAAATAAATAAATGAATAAAATGTGAGGATGAGAAGCACTATGGAGACAATGACAAGGATTCTAAAGAACTGTTTGAGAGGGAAACACAGAGTCTACACTCTGAATGATCACAAAGAGTCTCTGGTGCAGAAGAAACAGAAAACGTGAGAAGAATATTCCAGAAAGAGAGAACAGCAATTCCAAGTTCCTAAGACTGAAATGATCTTGGCATGTTTGAGAGACAGAATCAATGCCCCTATAGCAGTAGCAAAATGAATGAAGAAGAGGGTATTTCAAGATACTTTGAACAGGTAATACATGTAGGAAGGGCCTTGGAGACTGTGGCAAAGAATCATATTTTATTCTAAATACAGTGAAAGCCATTTGATAATTTTAAGCAGGAGAGTGAGTTAATCTGCCTTGCATGGTCAAGATCTTTGATAAGATCAAGTAAAGAGGTAGAGTCTGTTAATATTATAACACTGAAGGGTTTTTTTTTTTTTTGGTTAAGAGAGGCAGGCATTATTTAGCTTTTGAAAGTTTCTTCCACTGTAGAAATTAATGGACATCTCAATCTCAACATTCAAAAATTGAGATTTATTTCTAGTAGTCTTCCTCTTTCAGAAATGGTAATTAAATGCTTCCAGCTTTGGGACGAAAACCATGAGGGCATCTTGGGCTCATCCAATTCATCAGCGAAGCTGGAGACTATTTCTCACCTTCTTCATTGTTGGTACCAAGGCCCAAGTCATACACTACCCTGCCCACATAATTGCAGTAGCCTCCTCGCTGGCCTCCCTGCTTTCCACCTTGTCTCTCTCTCTCTATTTCCAACACAGCTGTCAGAGGGAGTCTGTGAATACGAAAGTCAGATGCTATTACTTCTCTATCCAACATCTCAAATCAAAATCAGGGTCCTCACAATGTCGTATAAAACTTGACTCCGTGTAGTCCATTTGCCTCTCTGCCTGCCTTTCCTGCCAAGTTCCTGCTTCAGCCACAGGGGCCTTCTTGTTGCTCCTTGAACACTCATGCCTGCTCCATCTCAGGCCTTTGCACTTCTGGCCCTTCTGCATAAAATACATTCTGTAGATATACACAGTGACTTCTCATTTGCCTGTTTTGGGACTTTACTGAAATTCCATCTTCTCAATAAGCTCATCTTCAACTACCCTCTCTAAAATGACAGCACTGACCCCAACACTCCCTTTCTCAGCTTTCTGCTTTTCCGTAGTACTTACCCACTTCCACCATACCATAGATTTCAGTTATTTCTTTGGCTCAAACCAGAATATAATTCTCCAAACTAGAATGTAAGCTCTATAACAGCAAGATTTTGGTCTGTTTTATTCATTGCTGTGTCCTAAATAATACATAGTAGGAGCTCAATAAGTATTTATACCTCAGATGAAGAATCTGAAATTCATAAGCCTTCACCTGAGGTCAGTCACTGATCATGGAAATAGCCCAGGCACCATTCTCCAGACCAAAACTGGAACCCTGGGAGGATTGGGAGAGGGGTAGTGGGCAAAAAAGATGGCAGGAAAATTAGAGAAGTGTTAGGAAGGCCTGTGAGAGAAGGCACCCTTGGATGTCCACCGACAACAACACTGATATGGTAAGGAAATAAAGTCATGTTCTACAACATCTCCTAGACTTTATGTATATTCATGATCAGTAAGCTTGGTTTGTTTTTATTGGTTTGTTGGTAATGTATTATATATAAATTATCCTGTGACAGAGGTAATAATACTGATCATGACCATGTTAATAATGGCTAGAATTTATTGAAAATTGTTACAATTATTACTAATAACTATCCCACAATCAGCTTAAAACAACCATTTATCATATTCAATCATAGATTCTACAAGTCAAATTCAAATGGCATACTGGAAAAGTTTTTCTGTGCTTCAAGATGGCGGGAGCCTCAGCTAGGAAAACTTGACTGCTGGGAACTAAAATCAAGTGAAGGTGTCTTTATTTACACAACTGGCAATCAAGGTTGGCTGTTGATTGGGACACCAGCTGACCTTTTGACCAGGCACCTACTTGTGGTCTATCCATGTGCCTGGGCTTCCCCAGCGTAACCAGGATTTTTCCATGGTAACAGTGCTCCAAGAGGGAGTATCTCAGCATACAAAGCAGAAGCTGCAGTGCCTTTCATGACCTAGCTTTGGAAGTCACAAAGCATCATTCCACCATATTCTGTGGCCAAAGTAATCACAAGCCACAGAGAGGACACGAACCTCAGCTCTTGATGTCAGAGAAGCTGGTCACATTGTAAAAGGACATAGGGGATGGGAGATATTGTTGCAGTCACCTCTGGAAACTCACAGAAACTACGGTAAGCATTTTACATAATTATGTAATTTAATTATCATAGTATCCCAAGTTAGATAGTCAGCATTATCCGAAATTTAAAGTAAAAGAAAACTGAACAGTGGGAAGTTCAGTGATTTGCTCAAGATCACATTGTGGACATCTGGTATTCCTGAGAGCCAGGTGACTGTATCATTCCAGAGTTCATGCTCTAACTGATACATCTTCCTCATGGCCAGGGGAGTCTCAATAAATGAAGTGATGTGGGTATGGGGCAATAACTCAAAAGTCAAAGGGACTAGAAAGGGGAGATGAGTAGGAAAAGAAAAAGAAAATCAGTAGGGGCTATGGTACAGTGATGGTACCTGGTCAATGTTCAATTATCATTTACTGATTTGATGT
This sequence comes from Meles meles, assembly GCF_922984935.1. Taxonomy (NCBI): domain Eukaryota; kingdom Metazoa; phylum Chordata; class Mammalia; order Carnivora; family Mustelidae; genus Meles; species Meles meles. Next base: position 102,050,919 of record NC_060068.1, read on the forward strand.
GTTTTACTTAACAGGATATGGAAACAACATAGACAATCCAATTCCTCCAATTCCTCCTAAGTTAACACAAACCAAATATTTAAAATTTGATTAAAAAATCAAGCACCATCAAAGTTCCATACTATCCATTTCATTCCATTATATTTTAAACATGTTAAAGAAAGAATCCGATTGTTTGAGTGCTCTCAATATTTTCCTCTTTAAATGTTTAGTAGATGTAACTCAATGTCAAATTTGGCTTGATTTTATCCTAATGACTTCTGAAAAATAGCTACCATTTATTCATTGAGCAAATGGAAGTAGTCTGATGATTTTTTAATGCTACCTGGAATTACAGTCAGTGCCTTTTCAATAATGTTCTCCTGGGCATAAACTTACAGATCCTGCTTGCATTGAAAAGTTCACATTAAATTACTCTTCTCTGTGAACATAATGGTGGAAAATGGAAGAGTCAACCAGCTGATAGGAAGCCTGCTGGAGACCATCTCTCTGCCCACATGTCACCTGATCTCTGGAATACAGCATCCCCATAATTCTATTCCCTAGCACATTTCAACAGCTCCCCCAATGTCCTTGTGATGAACAGCAGAATACTCACCATGGCCACTAAACCCTGCAGGATCGGAACCTCGCATGTCTCTTAGCCCCACCTGATGTCCCACTTCCTTGTTGCCTCTATTTTCCAGATATTCTGAATTTCTTTAATTTCTTTGAACATGTCAGTCTTCCTCTCATCTCAGGACTTTTGCAAATGGTAGTTCTTTGAACTCCCTATCTATACTTTAAGTCTCATAGCAACCATCACTTGCTTGAGGCCATTTTCCCAGATCTCTCTGACCAGCTCAAATCCTCCATCTCCCCAAATATGCTCTTAAAGCTCAGTCATTTCCTTCAAGGTATCCATCACAGTGTGACTTCGCATTTATTTTAGTGTGCTTCATTGATTAATTTCTATCCCCCTCAGTACACAGTAAGCTCCTCAAGGACAAAGACTGTGCATATTTGCTCTGCAATCCTCACCATCTAGTACAATGCCAGGCCCGATACTTAGTAATTACTTATTAAATAAGTAAATGGAGGAATAAATGTTAAAATGAATGAATAAAAAATCATAATACAGGTTTCTGAGGGTCTCAATCAGCTTTCTTAAAACAATCATCATTACAGTCTTCCCATATCCAGAGCTTTCTAATCTTATTATCTCCACAATCTGATGGCAAGCCAAGATAATATTAATAATACATAATTCACATATGATTTTCACTTTTAAGGAGTTTCACATTAACTACTATATTTCATTTGACTTACAGATAAAGAATAGTAAGTTCAAAATGCCGCAAAAACACAAAGTTAGAATTCTAATCATACCACCAAGACTCCTGGCGGAGCTAAACAAGGAAGGTGAGGAACTGGAAATTGGGACCACTTCTGAAGGCCCATTGGGAAAGATATCTTAAAATAGAGGTATTTCTTCAACCCCAAACAAAACTCAGATTTAATTTACTAAAAGGGTGATTTTGTTAAAGCTGAGATAGATTGGGTCATGTATCTATCTTGGTAGAGAGCATACCTGATAGAGAAGTGTAAAAGTAGAAAAGAGGGCACATGGTGGCTCAATCAGTTAAGCATCTGCCTCTTGATTTCAGCTCAGGTCATGGTCTCAGGGTCATGAGGTCGAGGCCCATGTTGGGCATCATTGTCACTGAGGAGTCTACTTGAGATTCAGTCTATTCCTCTGCCCCTCCCCACCCATGCTCTTGCTCTCTCTCAAAAACAAAACAAAAGAAAACAAAACAAACCCACCAAAAAAGAAAAAAGAGAGAGACAGGAAGTCTATCAGGTCAGTTCCTGGCTTAGATAGCAACTGTCACCAGTTTCTCCTTTATGTACCTTATATTGTACAAGCAACCAACTTAATATAGATACTGCTAGTCTTGATTTGCCTATGTAATGCAGTTTAGCATCCCATTATGCAACTGGCTTTCAGGGTTTCCTGTGAATACTCTTAGTCTCACAACTAAAATAAAAGTTGGTAGGAACTATATTTAAGCATAACTCTGTGCTCCACGCACAAGGGCCTTATAGATCATTTGACCCAAAAACATCTTTTACAGATTCCATAGGGCACCAGTCAATCCCAAAAGAAATGAATAAGAAGCTGAGTACAGATTTTGATACTGTTGAGTTAGAAAGACAAAACTTGGAGTCCTAAGTCCACTTAAGGATGAGGAGCCCTAGAAACTCTCCATGCTTTGCTCTGGGTACCTCATCAATCTTCACAACAGTAGAAGCCCTGATTCAAATCATCTCAATCCTTGAATTTGAGTTAAGGTAATCCAGGACTTCTGTTGACTCTAGCCTCTTGCTAGAAGCAAAAATAAACCCTTTCTGGAGGAATACCATCTTAGAGTTCACTTTACCTTAATAGTTTTTTCAAATACAATGTCTGGAATTCAATAAAAAAACAACTAAACCCAAGAAGAAATAAGAGAAAGGGATCACAAACCAAAAGGGGAAAACAGACAAGATCAATAAACTCGTATGGGATCCAAATAATACTGTCATGAGATACAGACTATGTTTAATATGTTCCAAGAGATGGTACACACAACTAAGAATTTTGATGGGGAACTGAAAACTACCTAAAGGAACCAAGTAGAAAAACATAACCAAAAAAATCTGATAATCAAAATTAAGTACCCAAAGATTTTTAATGTTTCAAGTAAACCTAGCTGAAGAGTTAGTGAACATAGGTCAGAAGAAAATATCCAGAATAAAACATGCAGAAACAAAGGGATTTTTTTTTTTAAATAGAGAAGAACCAAAACAATATGGTCACACTGCATTTTTAAAAAATAACCTTACTGAAGAGGGTGGAGGAAAAAGGTCCTGACCCAAGTAACACTCGAAATGAAGGGAGTCTGTAAGACCAAAAGCTGAGGAAACGGTACATAAGCACTGTACAGTTGTATCCCATGGGGTACAGGTTAACGATTCTGAATTGATGCATACCAGAACTGAACAGTTAAGTAAATGGACAGCAGATAGCAGGAACTGGTTCTCACTGTTAGAGTTTACATATAAGCTAGGGGAGGAAGCTAGAGTGAGCCACATAGTAATGGATTAGAGAACTAGAGTCATCAAAATGAATGCATATTCAGCTTAACATAGTTATAGATGGTTACACAATCTGCATCATATTATATGTATACCATATAACATAAGTATAACATAAGTGTGGTATACTAACCACATATGTATACATATCACTTGGATGATACCGACTAGAAACGGTATCACCCAAGTGGCGTGAAGCACACCAAGCACCCAGATCTTGATTTCTAATACCATTATCCAATATAAGAAACCAATCGTCTTCATAGAAATGGTTGATCCTGGGACTGGAATAGGAAATATTCAAAATAAGCCTGGGAGGAATTTATAGATTTATAGAATGCCAAAATAATGAAGTGTTCACACACACACACACACACACACACAGAAATACACAAATAAAAAACCCACAAGGCTGGTGGTATGTCAAAGGAACACAAAAGCCAAATAAAAGAATTCCCAAGGGCCAAAGCTGGGAGAAATTGAGTAACAAACTAAATAAAGTATAATGCAAACTTGCACTACAACTCCCAGAATAAAATAAATGTCCACAACATAAATAAATGATTGAATAAAGAAATAAATGGGAAAGAAGAGACAAATCTGTGCAGAAGAATTCCAAATAATTTATATAGGTATTCTTCCCTTGAGAAGAAGCATAACTCTTTACTCCTTGAGTGTGGGCTGTGCATGGTGAATTCTTCTCAAAGAATACAGTGTGGAAAGGGGGGGAAAAAGCACAACTTTATCATGGAGAAACCTGATAACCTCAACATAAGCCAATGATCAAGGTTAAGATCAGAGTGGTAAGTCATGTTGATAGTGTGTACTCTTCAGATGGCATGACAAAAATGGCAGGTTACCTTGTGTACTTTATCCTAAAAGCCCACCGTCCTAACCTAATCATGAGAAAAATATCAGCCGAGAGGAGCCTAAGGAAATGAGATGACCAAACATAATCTCGAATTCTAGAACAGAATAAGGACACGAGGTAAAAAGCAAGGGAATCTTAATAAATTATGAACTTTAGTTAATAATATTGTATTACTATTGGCTCATTAATAAATGTGGACTCTATAAATAATTATAATGTCTCATGAGATTTAACATACCTGTAGAATTAAAATATGTGACAATAGCAGAATATTAGATGGGAAAGTGACAAATGCATTACCTAGGGTGAAAAGTAATTGTCTATGGTTCATATTATTTATCTAGTAATAATAATGATGATGATGATGATGATGTTAAAATGGTGTCATGGTGAAATGCCTATCATTTTCTATGAAAAGTCACCTGCTAAGAACTGTATTGTTTTATAGACAAGACTAACGTGACTCCTGTCTGTAAACTAGAATGTTGGTAAGGAGTTCCTGGTCTTGGAAGTACAAACAATGCATCTTGCTTTCATATCTTTTAATACTTAAAATAGCAAGCTTATAAAACATAAAAGACATTTTTTAAAATGTGGTCCCTTTTAAAAAAAAAAACTCTTTAGATTGCCGGCTTTTCTTCTGAATTTATAAATTTGAACTTAACAGTCTTCAGAGAAAGTGGGTAAGGTGGGGTACAGTTGTATACTGATCCTCCCAAGAGCACAATGAAAATCTTAAATTCTCAACTGCAACATGGTTGCCATATCATATCGTAGAAGTGGCACCAGTTAAATGAAGCAAGACAGTGAAATGAGATTCTTTTCACATTTCATAGAACACAGGGATTTGTGGGGGCTTTTCGTGGGGGGTAAATACTGAATGTAATATTTCAATCATACCCGAAAGAACATGAGTTAATATTTCATAGCTAGTTAATCCACTCATTCAGAAATGGTAATGCAAGTGTTCAAATATTTATGCTTCGTAGGCAAAACATGGTACCCTGAATTATTGTATTGTGCTCTCTTATGCCACTGACTTACAATTCATTTCAGATCAGGTAACCAGAAAATCGCTGCATTCAACAGGGGAGCACCAGTGATAAAGTCTTTATACTCACAGTCCTTTCATTTTTATTCACACACAAGCCTTACTTGCCTCCTTGAATAAAATTAAAACATCAACCAAAGTCAGTGATTAAGAAAGAGATTAGTGTAAAAAGTAGCATGCCTTTAATTGATCTGATTGCAATTTCCTATCTGTGTGTAAAATTCAAAGGCTCTTGTGAAAAGAGTGCTTCTACTGTAATATCCTGTTATTCCCAGACATGAGTGCCTTTAATATAATCTTTCCACCTCAACCATAATGAAAGTTGCATGTCTGGTTTTCAACCCCATCCTTTAATGCTCCTGAAAAGTGTTTTGAGGACATGAGTAAGGTCAGAGAGGAACTGCATTATTTGGAATGTTTTTTACTCTTTTAGTGCCCTTCTTTCCACTATCACTATCCCCAGGCTATCAAGTCAGAAAACCATTTCAGACAACAGCTTAGACCCTAGAGTAAATTTCAGAATTAAGAGGACCTCAAGGACCATGCATGACTTGACAGAGGAATCTGTCCTTTTCTACACTGTAGCAACTTCAAAGTATGCACAGTGAGGTGGGGGAGCAGAGCTCATCTCTTCCCATGTCCAACGCCTGGACCCCAACCTAGTTCTGTTGTTTTCAGAGAGGCGTTTCCTCTTCTGTCTCCTCACTGGCTGAAACAATCCAGCAGCATTGAGGGACATTTTAAAACCATATATTGTCATCAAAAACTCTTGGACATGAGACACACCTCTAATGTCACATCACCTCTCCTGTATCCTTTCCAAGAATGCATAATCCCAGTCTAATCATAAGAAAACATAAGACACATTACACAAAATAACTGGCCAGCAATCTCCAAAAGTGTCAAGGTTCTAAGGATGACTTAGTGGCTCAGTTGGCTAAGCTTCTGACTCTTGATTTGGCTCAGATCATGATCTCAGGGTCATGAGATCAAGCCTGGGTCAGACTCTGCACCGAGTATGGAGACTGCTTAAGATTTTCTCTCTCCCTCTCCCTCTATCCCTCCCCACCCCTGCTCCTGTGCATAGGCACTCTCTCTATATATAATTTTAAAAAAAAGTGTCAAGTTTCCAAGACAAGAACAGGCTGAAGCGCAATCACAGACTAGAGGATTCTACAGAGATGTGGCAACTAAATGCACTATTGCAACCTGGATTGGCTGTTAGAACAAAAGAAGGACGTTAGAAGAAAACTGATGAAATCCTACTAAGTTCTGTACATCAGCTAATTGTATTGTACTACAGTTAATGTCTTAGTTTTGGTACACGTTCTATGTTAACATAAAGAAAGGCTAGGTGAAAGGTACTGAGACTTCTTTTTTTTTTTTACTACTTTATTAGATGTAAATTATCCCAAAATTTAAAAATTAACTATTAAAAAGACAAAGAGAAGAAAAGCCACCATATATTGTGATAAGAAAAGGAGGGAGAAAAGAAAGAAGGAAGAAGGAAGGAGGGAAGGACAGAGGGAGGGAAGGAAGGACAGAAGGAAGATTCTCATTTAAACAGATATTCAGGAAGTTTGAAAAATGCTGACAAATTCCTCAGTGGATGTGAGTCATTCATTTGAAACCTTTCCAGCGTACACAGAGTCAGAAAGTGGCGTAATACAGTGGTTAATAACACTTTAGGGTAAGTTATAGCTTAGTTTAAAACCTGGTTTGACCATATATCAGCATTGGCTCTAATGACACATTACTTTATCCTCTGAAACTAGGTTTTCTTATATGTAAAATAGGGATGCAAATAGTACCAACTTCATAGGTTTGTTATGAGGATAAAATGGAGCCATACACATAAAGCTTTTAGCACATGTCTGGCATATAAAAAGCACTTATTAAATGGGAGCCATTAATATTAGCTCAAAAACTGGCACTAAAGGTTAATAATTCCCTCATTCCATTTAACCTTATCCAAATCTTGTCCATCCTCTAAATGCCAGTGAAACCTCAATGTCTTTATAAACCTATGATAAGCTCTCTAACCCATTTTGCTTATGATGTGTATACTCTGTAGTTACCATTCATTATCATTTTATGTGTGGTGCTCGTAGTCCATCAATTAGACTATATGATCCTTGATTATAAAGACCACCTTGTTTCTTCTTATATTTTCCTTGGCATTAATGTCAATCACATAGTCTATGATTATGCTATTTTTCAATGTTTCTAGGGGAATCAGGTACCACCATGAATTTAATCACTGGTAGTTTAGACGCCTCTCAAAACAGGAGTTGAGGAGGTAAACATATCCTCAAAAGCCCTTTAAAAGAGAAATAAAAAGTCTTTGATAATCTTCTTCACTCCAAATGCAAACTAAATTAGATTCTTCACCACCATCTCTGGGGTTCATATCATGTGTTTTTCTCTTGTAAAGAAGGCACGTATTGCATGGAGCTCTGGGTATTACACGCAAACCATGAATCATGGAACACTCCATCAAAAACTAATGATATACTGTATAGTGACTAACATAATACAATTTTTTAGAAAGGGGGAAAAATGTACTTTCAGATAAAGTCTCTCAGGGACTTCCATAGACACATTTCTTTGGCTGAAATCCATTCTCCCAAGAAATTTACCCCAAATTCTTAATAACATCCACATTCAGATACCATGACCACAGACAACACCAGAAAGAAAAACATCATTTCTTCTAACAACTCCCTTGTATAGCATAATGGTTTCTTAAGTGCTAAATGGTTTCTTAAGTGCTTTTAAGTGTTTTGTTTTAATTGATTCTCATAAAAACTCTGAGAGGCTGTCTAGAAAATATTATTATCCCCAGTTTGCAGATAAGACAACTGAGGCCCAGGCTTGCCCAAAATCACACGATTAGGAAGTTGCAGTTTTAGGTCTCTTGTCTCATCCATCGAGCATTTATTGAGTGTCTCCCATAGGCTTTCCTGCACTGTTTGCTCTCCCACCTCACATGCTTGCTTCTGTCATGGCATTGTGCTCATCGGGAAGGATTACAGTCATCTACTTAATCTACTTAATCATCTAAGTCCTCCCAAGCATCTGTCTTGCCCCAGCTTTATTCCTAAGAAGACACTCAATAAAGTACTTGTGGAATAGATGAATGGGGACAAGTAAAAAATTGGTGCTAAAGGATATGCCAAAAAGAGCTCAAATTAATTGTTTTGGATGAATGCAAATAACATCATCCCTTTTGAAGATCTCATCTTATAACCCATCTCTTCCCAACAGAGAGACTGGCTGTTGGGAGATAACATACTGCACTCTTGGGAAGGAGAGAAGCCAACAAGACTAAGCGATCATTGGAGAAGCATGAAATGAAGTCTGGTTACTATCACACTCTCTGTAAAAGCTTGTTATATCTAAGTAAGTTTTAAACTTGATTTTGCCACATTCCCTAGGCAACTCTACCTTCATCCAAAAAAAAAAAAAAAAAAAGGATAGAAGTGACAACTTTTGACTTGAAGTTACCAAACTAAAGGGAATTAATGCTCCTAAATAAAAGCAAGATGATCTCATCGACTCTCAGGATGGCGAAATACTGAAATAGTTTCCTAAGGGATTGAAAAATCAGCCCCCAAAAATCTTCAAGAAGACGAGGGAAATCTATGTAACAAATTCATCCTCATGAGCCTTTTCCAGCCACAGCAGCCTATGTCTTACTTCTCTTCCTACCCTACATTCTACATCAATATTATTGCTCCTACCTCCTTCATTGCAACATCTCCTTTTTTCAATTCATAGCCATTTGGTGGCACAAGTCCTACCTTCAGATCTAGAACCACGAAACATTTGTGGAACTTGTGGTTTTTCAGAAAGTTGGCAGAGAGTTTGCTCTCCATAGTGATGGCATCAATTTCCCTCTGTGGGAAAAATGCCAGTCACTAGTAACAGTATCTGGTGCTAAGCAACGGGAGCGGTTCCAGGAGGCTGTGTGGTGTCTGGAAAGAGCACCAAACAGTAATTCAAAGACACCATTCTGGCCTTGACTCTTACAAACACTTCAGTGTAACCTTGGATGAGTCAACCAGTTTCTCTGATGTTCTATTTTATTTTCTCATCTCTAAGGTCACCGTGGGCCCTGCTAGGTCCTGTGTGCTAAGTTCTGCTGTGCTACTGACAACTTTTACTGGGGATGGAGCAGGGTGGAGGTATGAGATTTGGAACTCTTGACAACCAAAGAGCTTTGTCTTCCAGACTAATTAACAGTGTGGACTGTTTTTTCTTTTGTTCCAGAAAAAGCTGGAAAACGAATAGAACAGGTTGGGAAGACAATCTGGGTGAACATGGAAGAAAATATGTATCAGTTAAAATCAAAGACCTTGCCCACAAAAGGATAAAGAATAAGAAAAGTCATTTGTAATCACTAGAAAAACAAAAGTCACCAAAGAAAAAATATGCATAGTAATTTATATTTAAACTGCTCTAAATAAAAATAACCACCAGATAAGTTCAGTGTTTGGACCATCTGTATCTGATAAGCATAAGTTTAAATCCTGGCACCATCTGCTCAACTGGAATTTAATACCGTATCAATCTGCCAAATCACAATTATGATAGCAAGGACAGCAGCCTCATGGCGTGTGATCTAAATAGTGACCATTCTTTAATAGGATGAGAAACCAGAGCCAAACCAACTTGGATAGAAATTATTTTAGTGCTTTATGTTCACCCTGATTAAAACCAAATAGAGGCATGTAATTGGCAGAGCCAGAAGCAGCCAAACTCTCAGAGCAGGAGAAACATTCTGGGTAGGGTGTCAGAATATACAAGAACCTAGCACTAAAAAGAAGGAACAACCAAGGTAGAGAATCAAAGTAGAGATTTAATACTATATCTGTCCATCTATGGAAAGTTACTCGGACCTAACCACCTGACCTACTGTCATAGATTAGTCATAGGGCATTTTTCAGTGGGGAGCAGGCAAGCCATTAAAACCTAGTCCAGTACGGAGATAGTGATTGCCAACACAAGAGATCCTTAAATTTCGAGGCTTTAAAATAATCTCATACACAAATTTTACAAATGAGAAAACTGAGTCCCATGGGGTTAGGCAACTTTTCCAGGTCACCATCCAGATGGTAGCAGAATAAATCTTTCCCCCTGAACCAATGCTTATCCCATGATGCCTCCCCCAGAGTCCCAGCAGATAAAGACATTTACACAGATCCTCCTCTTCTTAAATATCGTCATGTGATTTTCAAGCCACTCATATTTTTGCCTTTCCTAAATTTCTCCACGTATCTTACTATACTAGAACCAAGTTTCTCTAAGATAGAATCTTTCATAATTTTTACCTCTATTTCACAAAATATGAGTTATTCATACTTTATACTATCTCTACATCACAATGGGAGAGTTATATCCATAAATTTTTTTTTTTAAGATTTTTACTTATTTATTCGTCAGAGAGAAAGAGGGAGAGAGAGCGCGAGTGAGCACAGGCAGACAGAGTGGCAGGCAGAGGCAGAGGGAGAAGCAGGCTCCCCGCCAAGCAAGGAGCCCGATGTGGGACTCGATTCCAGGGTGCTGGGATCATGACCTGAGCCGAAGGCAGCCGCTCAACCAACTGAGCCACGCAGGCGTCCCTATATCCATAAATTTTAAGTAAGTGTAAGCACAGTCTCTATCATACTTGATTCTAGACATACCAGATGAACAACCAGTTCCATAAAACTCCCTAGAACCATCCCTTCAAAGCTCTGTGCACATGCTGTTTGCACCTGCTCTTGCTTCCACCTGAGTGGCCCACCCCATCCCAGAGCTCAGTAAATTCGCTGAAGCTTCTGGGCTAATCAGGAGAGAGAGGACTTTAGCTTAGCCTTTCTTAGCTATGGGCAGGGAGGCTACATGCTGGGAGAGGCTCTAGGACCTCCAAAGAATAGGGAAACAGGAGACTTATATCAACCCAAAGGAACAAATTGTTAAAAGGTTGAAATCACTTAATCAGTAGGCTAAGCTTTGTGCATAAAACCAAGATAATTGCCTATGCAAAGTGATTCCCCCCAAAAGCATAAAGTGAGAACATTTTATTCCATCAGCTGGGTGTGTTTGTGTACTTTCATGGGTTGGAAATGGAGCTCGCCTTTAGTGAGGCTAGTGTGTATATTTCCTGGCAATCATTTATTTATTGCTCATTGGACAGCTTTTAGCTTTCATCCTAAGAGACAGTGATGTATTTCTGTTTTCATTAGGAGAGAGAGGAAAAGGCTGAGGTCCCTTTAGGGAGAGATCGGTTTCTGGCACATCTTATTTTTTATTGTAATAATTGTCTGGAAAAGGGAGGGATTATAATGAGATGGTTTATATATGTATTACGACTTCTTAGTACAGTGCATTATAGTTTGTTGAGTGTTCTCCTATAGACATCATCTTATTTGAGCCATACAACAAGCCAGTGAAGCAAGTACTTTTGTTCCCAGTTTGCAGGAAAGCCAGACTCAGTTTGCCCAGTGGCTTGCCTTGGCTCACAGAGCTGGTAAGTAGCACAACTGGGGTATGAAACCCTAGCCTGATTCCAAGTCTCACATCTTTTACTAAATCACCCACCACGTTCACTGGTGTTAATGGTTTGAGTGAAGTTCCTTAGAAACTACCCCACTGGCTCAGTACATCTTATGTCACCCAAACAACTTGTGATCCCTGGGATGGAGAAGAAATACGTGGTAAATGTAAGTGATTCAACTGGGGCACCTTGGTGGCTCAGTCGTTAAGTGGCTAAGCATCTGCCTTTGGCTCAGGTCATGATGCCAGGGGTTCTTGGATGGAGCCCCATATCGGGTTCTCCCCTCGAGGGGAGCCTGCTTTTCCCTCTCCCCTTGCTTGTGTGCTTGCTCTCTCTCTCTGTCTCTGTCAAATAAGTAAAATCTTTAAGAAAAAAGTGATTCAACCAAGACAGACTGGAGAAAAAAACATTAATAAAATAAAATGTGTGGGGCGCCTGGGTGGCTCAGTGGGTTAGAGCCTCTGCCTTTCGCTCAGGTCATGATCCCAGGGTTCTGGGATCGAGCCCCGCATCGGGCTCTCTGCTTGGCGGGGAGCCTGCTTCCTTCTCTCTCTCTCTCTGCCTGCCTCTCTCCCTACTTGAGATCTCTATCTGTCAAGTAAATGGATAAAATCTTTAAAAAATAAAATAAAATAAAATAAAATGTGTAAGGCTTTTATATATTATACTTCTCACGAGAGAGTTGAAATCTGAACTTTGCTTGTGGAATGAGGCTGGTGAGCACCAGTTTTTGAGATAAATGGCCCGAGTCTCTACTAAATAGGAAGGTTTGAAGAACTCATCTTGACTTGAAGTTGGAACATCCAAAGGCAACATCAAAAGCAAAAATAACACATTCCCTTCCCATTGCTGGGACTTGGCCGCTGGAATGGCACCTGTTTGGCATCACATGAGTGGGGAATGAAAAAGCTTCTGTACAGAAGCAAAAAACAATAATTGAAGATGAGATTCTTTACAATAGATCATCCTCCTACTGTTTTGTTTTGTTTTTTAACCTAAGCAGAAAATATTATAATTGTTTTAAACCTTGGAGATTTTTGTCTAATAAATACGTGGGGTCCTAGGTGTAAAACAGATGCTGCAGAGATTCAATGGGGAGTACTCATTAGTGTGGTTTAATTCCTCCTCTTCCCCACACCAGCTCTGATGCCCGAGCAGGAGACGATTTATCACAACCAGATTAAAACTGGCCAGCACAATGCAAACACCTGGGCAATTCTGCCTTATCTTCCTAGGTAAGCTGGTTCTTTTATGTTCATTATCTGTCCTGTTTACGGAAGATCTAAAGTATAAAACAAGAAAAAAGCTGGCTGTAGCAATGGGTTCCATTTAACATACAAATAGTGTAATAGCACAGTCCTTTGGGGACAGGACTATGATGGACAGCACCTGAAGCCATTATCACTAAACTCTTTGTTTTTTGCAATAAAATAAAAAGAGGTGGGATGGGAAAAGAAAAAGCCCTCTGAATAAGGCTGACATGCAAAATTCCAGGCATCTCTTCTTCCTTCCTTGTCTCTTCCCCAAGCTTGGGAAGAAAGCTGTGATAGACTCCCTGCAGGTTGTAAAATTCAGATGGGAACAGTTGACCTTGATGGTATCAAGCCCTCACAATGTAGATTCCAACATAATAAAGTAATGAATTTAAAATGATAGCATCAGAATTTCTTCTGGGATGGAAGGAAAATGACAAAGATCACAGCCTTCACATCCGCCTACAAGAACAAAAGAAAGACTTTTTTTAAACTTCAACTTTCACATTCACATTCTTTTATTTAACAGTTGATGTGGTTTCCTTTATGAGACTCAAGGCTCACTCATGCTGGAAATATGGCAGGTACCTGCAAAGCACTTACCAAATCCAGAAGACACAGTTCTTTACTGAATGAAAAACAATCATTCTGCCTGAAACAGCATCCATGTTTCTAATTTTGCATTAAAAAGTAACTACAGGGGGCACCTGGGTGGCTCAGGTCATGATCCCAGGGTTCTGGGATGAGCCTGGCATCGGGCTCCCTGCTCCACCAGGAGCCTGCTTCCTCCTTTCTCTCTGACTGCCTCTCTGCCTAGTTGTGATTTCTCTCTGTCAAATAAATAAAATATTAAAAAAAAAAAAAAAAGTAACTACGGGCAGGGGGCGCCTGAGTGGCTCAGGTCATGGTCTCAGGGTCCTGGGATCCCAAACCCCGCATTGGGGCTCTCTGCTCAGCAGGGACCCTGCTTCCCCCTCTCTCTGCCTGCCTCTCTGCCTACTTGTGATATCTCTCTGTCTGTCAAATAAATAAATAAAATCTTAAGAAAGTAACTACAGGGGTGCCTGGGTGGCTCAGTTGGTTAAGCTTCCAACTCTGGATTTTGGCTCAGGTCATGATCTCAGGGTCCTGGAATGGAACCCCACTGTAGGGCTCTAAACTCAGCAGGGACATAGGATTCTGTCCTTCTCCCTCTGACCCCACCACCCCACACTCACACTCTTCTCTCTCTCTCTAAAAAAAAAAAAAAAAAAGCAACTACAAAATCTCAGAGTCTACTGATGAATCTATACATGATGTCAGTGAGCAACAATGATCCTTAAAATGGGACCCTGTAAAGCTTCACTTTGCAAGACAGTAACCATTTAGCTACACGTGGCTAATGAACATTGAATTATGGCACATGTAACTGAAGACCTTGATTTTTGAATTTTATTCAGTTTTAATTACTTTAAATTTTAAAAACTGAGGCAATGAAAAATATGTAGAAATCTATTGAAATGATAATATTTTCATGTATGGGGTAAATAAAATATTTTACTAAAATTCATTTTCTTTTTCTTTTTACACTTTTTTTCACATAACTACTAAAAAAGTTTTCAATTATATACATGACTCACTTTATGTTCCTACTGCCTGGAAGACGGTAGACTCTCCCTCAGGGATAAAATGTACCTTGGATCTAAGGGAGGAATCTATTTTATATTTCCTCAAAAGATGTTTATTTTCCAGGAGGAAAAAGACTGTGATAGCTTGGACTTCTGGTAGCACAGTCATGTGTCATGAAGGCTGAGAGCCCGGGCTCTAGAAACCTGTGTCTCAGGTCCGAACCTCTCCTGTGCTTTTTACTAGTTGTGTAACCTTAGGAAAGTTGCTTAACCACTTTGAGTGCATAACTTTGAGTGTTCGGATAGTGAATGGAATATATTCAGCAAGTAAGTGCTCAGAATATATCAGCTATTTATTACTATTGTTATCACTAGCAACAATTCTACAATACTATGGTTGTTATTTGAAAATTATTAGGAGATGACCTAAAATTCCAAACATGAATTTAAGGAAAATTCTGATCTTATCACATATATGAATTTGCAAGGGAATAAGGGAATAATATCACATATCACATATATGAATTTGCAAGGGAATAATAGTCTATCTTTTGGCAAACCACCAAGTAGCAAAGACATTCATAACTTGAGACTAGTTCCTTCTTCTTAGAGAAGGGTGAATGATATGATAGGCAACCTTTGTCTTTTCTTCGTGTGGTGCTTCCATTTCTGAACCACTCTTGACAGCAGACAGCAATGAAAGTATAGCAGAGGATGGAGAGGGACTTTTTCAACTTCATAGCTTAGCCTAATGCACATCCTATATAGGCAGTATTCACGGAGAGTGATTTAAGCCTGTACTGCTGTGGCTCTTCCAACCTAAATTATAGGAATGCACACCACTGACTCTATCACTAGATTAAAGCGTAGGATGAAAGATGAGTCACAGAAAAGGAATTACAATATTAGCACGAAATAGCAATTTAGGAGAACATACTATTTGTATGTGAATTTGCTTATCAATCTATATCCACACTAGAATATAAGCATTATAAGAGCCCAAACTGCATTCTTCCTGAATCCCTAGTACTTAGAACATATATGGTAGTGAGTAGGTGCTCAATAAATATTTATCAAACACATGAATGAAGAGAATCAGTAAGTCACAAAGCTTAAAGGAAGAAATGTATGATAATGGTGCAAAAAAGTATACCCCAAATCATAGATAACCTTGAAGTGTTCCATAAGCATCAAACAACAGGATATGAATTTTGCTAACACTAAATTAATAGTGCAAACAAAAAGAAGACACTGATGAAAATGTCTTGTGATTCCTTGGTACCTACAAGTCTCTACAGCATCTAGGATCAAGTCCAGTAGCTTAGCATGTCAGGTAAGGCCCTTCACCATCTGCTCTATCTGACCACTCTAGACAGGGCCTTTGATGCTCCCTGTTCCTAAGCTCAAACCATGAGGCTCAGAAAACAAGCCATGTAGCCGTGTTCAGTCTCATTTCCATGCTTTGGCATCTGCTAGTCCTCCTACCTATAATGCTATTCCTTGCATTGTCTGCCCTAAAGCTCCTCAATCTTTATACTTTGCTTTAAAACAAGGCCACCTCAGGGAAGATCCTGGTTCATTCCACAGTGAATTGAATGTTTCCTCTTCTATTGTTTCCCCATACTTGAAACAATTCTATATCATAAAAAATCCCATATATCATATATAACCTATCCCTTCAGTCAAGTATAAAGATCTTGTTGCATCAATCAAACCACAGATTTATATCTTACATGATAGACATTCCCAAAATAAAACAATGTCTTTGAAATACAGTTCTCACATTGTACACCTTCTTTTTTTTTTTTTTTAAGATTTTATTTATTTGACAGAGAGAAATCACAAGTAGTCAGAGAGGCAGGCAGAGAGAGAAGAGGAAGCAGGCTCCTTGTGGAGCATAGAGCCCGATGCGGGGCTCGATGCCAGGACCCTGGGATCATGACCTGAGCCGAAGGCAGAGGCTTTAACCCACTGAGCCACCCAGGCGCCCCTGTACACCTTCTTTTTAAAATTGATTTTTTTCCCTCTCTAATTGAAAACTCACTCAGCTCACTTAAATCCAATGATATGCACGTGCGGTTCTTTGCCTCTTTCAGCATGCCTAAAGATTTCCACCTCTGTTTCAATTATAGTAAATTTATGAGCTATATGCTTCTTATCACCAATATCAGCACTTTCATTCTCTATTCTCCACTCATTCTTTTATCATCTAATAAGGGCAAGACGCACTAAAATACTCCAATAATGATTCAAATACTTTCTTACTGGCAAGGATGATAACACAGTTGCAGTTGAATTATCAGCTGCAATTTCATAAAATACCTTTCATCCTTGTAGCCCTGCACATGGAACACCGCCCCACGGTGATGTTTAGTAGGTGCTTAATGAATCTAAGTTGGTGAGTGACAGGTTTGGTAGGCAAATGACCCAAAGCATTTGCAAGTTCTCAGCCCCCTTAACTAGCCATGGCTTAGAGGCAGAGAACCTTCTCTCTGTAAACAACCAGGCACAGTGGGTGAGATAGAGGAGTCTTACACACTAGATTTAAATCCCAGGGCTGATGCCTCCAAAATGGGGATCTTGGACCTAATTCCCAGCCTCAGTTTTTCTTTGTACAATGAGGGTAATGGAGTCATTATGAAACAGAAATAACCTTAGTCTTGTGCTTTCAAGACAGCACAGATGATCTCTGAATACTCCCAACCCCCCTCTTCTGATGATCACATCTTCCACCACCCCTCCAGCCACATACTTTCGTGGTCATGGCCCAAACTGCATCATAATCAATTTCTTGAGCCCCTGTAAGCCCAATTTCACATGTCCCATCATCTCCTCCTGGCTTTCCCACTCATTTTCTCCAGTCCTGGATTCCAACAACCATTTGACTCTCTAGGGACTTCAGCCCATTAACCTTATACCTTTTCATTGTCCTTCATTTCCTTACTGAATATCTTAGTAACTTAAATTTAATAACCAGCTATTTTAATAACTGTCTTGCATACAACTCGTCTACCCCCACTTTGCAAAACCTCACACCCAATGGTTAGGATCATATCTGGGGCTGCTCCCTACCTGCACCCATACAGCTGGAGAAAAATGCACAATCATGTTAAATGGTTTCACTTTAAATTCATGACCACTTGCTTCAAGTGAGTCCTTAATGCTCCTAGTCAATAATACATTCCTCTAGTTCATTCACTCACCACCATTTTAAATAACCATTTTATACTTTCTTTTCTCTCTTCAAACCTCAAATACTTCCTTCCCCATCCTCAGTCTTGAAGCTTCTTATTTTACTGAAAAAATAGAAGTAACCCAAAGAAGCATCAGTAAGTTCTGACAAAACATATCAACCATGTCTATACCCATATATTCTATTACTATTTAACATATATATTTATTATGTGTATATATACACATATATATTTAATTTTCATACATAGATACATGTATGCATGTATGTGTGTATACATTTACTATTACTATATCTGTTACATATTCATACACCCTATTACTCTGGATGAACTGACAAGGCTCATAACAAAGGATAAACTCTATGCACTCAATCCCATTCCTTCTTACTTATCCAAGAATATCATTCAAGCTATCTCTCCTTTCTCTCCTATATTCTCTGCTTTTTTTCCCTAACAACTGGATTCTTCCTATCAGCATGCAAGTATACTGTTTCTTCTACCATCTTTTTAAAAATCCTATTTTGATCTCACTTTCTATATTACTAATTTCTATCGTTCACTTTATAGGAAGGATCTGTACTTGACGGACAATCCAAGGTAATTTAGTAATTAAAAAAGCATTCAGTCCTTAGAGTCCAGATGGACTTGACCAGTGCCTAAATCCTGATTTTAGTATTCACTAGCTGTGAACCTGGGTAAAACTCTCCCTAGGTCTCAGTTTTCTCATGTGTAAGATGGAAAAAATAATAATCCTCATGCCCTAGGGTTGTTCTGAAGAGAGAACGTGGTAATATCTACAAAGCACTTATCACGGTCTTTGCTATGTGATTTAGACCCAACTTTAGATTTATAATTAACGTTAGAAAAGAGCAAACAGTTAAACGAAGTCAATAAAAAACTGTTAGAGGGGCACCTCGGTGGCTCAGTGGGTTAAAGCCTCTGCCTTCGGCTCAGGTCATGATCCCGGGGTCCTGGGATTGCCCTGCATCGGGCTCTCTGCTCATCAGGGAACCTGCTTCCCCAGCCCATCCTGTCTCTCTGCTTGCCTCTCTGCCTACTTGTGATCTCTGTCTGTCAAATAAATAAATAAAATCTTTTTAAAAATTATAAAAATTACATTAAATTAAATTAAAAATTGTAAGACATGGGGAAGAGCCAAGACTTTCATACTTCCCCATCTCTAGGGTTCTAGGATTTTCATCAAGGTTTAGAAGGGAAAGGGGCTAAGGAGGCTGATTTGTTGTCGATTGTAACCTGACTACTGTATGTGGCCTGGCTTTTAAGGTAACATAAAGCTATTAATAATATAAACTACTTAACCACAATTATATTCTCAAGTAACTCTCCCCAAAGTAAAAACTAGGAGAGCTAAAAGAGGAGCTCATTTCAGTACTTTTTATGATTTAAACAGTGTTCTGAGTTCGTCATAGGTTCATATCTAAATGTCCCTCTTCTCTGGGGACAAACAATTGCCTGTCAGGTCACCTGGATTGGTCTCGTTTATGACTACCTCACTCATCTCAGTTTTGCTATCGATTCTAGAACCAGAACCTGCTGATATGCCTTTGTGTTTTTTACTTTTAAGGATTTTATACATGTATATGTATACTTTTTTTTTTTTGCTTAAGTATTTAGGAAGACAAGGATAAATCCTTCTTATTTCATTTCAAATGTTTTTGACATCTTTTTGTACTATGAAATCTTGTGCCTCTTCATATTTGTGGTACCTAGGAAATCAAGTTCTTAAAAATAATGCTGTGTAGGAGTCTCTGGGAGAAGTGATTGTGTCCCAGAAGTTCTGTGTGGGTAACTGAGGACAGATTCGCAGATTTCAGCCCAATCTGGTTTATTTTTTAAAGCTGTATCATGAGGGAAATCATGTTCTAAAGACTTGAGATTCGAGGGGGGGGAAAGAATGGGAAATCATCCCTGTCCAACACCTTCTGCCATCCCACCCCCTCCTGGAGGCTGTACGTGGGTTCCTCACTTAATCTGGGGAGATGGTTCCCTTGAAGAGCTGCTTTGGGCTCTTCAAAAAAGATAGCACTGCCATCTGGTACTTCTGTGGTATGGCATGACAGTCAAGAGTGTGAGAACCGGGGTTGGGGCAACTGGGGTTTTCATTCTGCTTGTCCCAATTATTAGATCCCGCAGCAGCAACTTGGGTCTGAGGGGTAGAGAAGTGAAAATTCAGCCTCATCACGGACGCTTGATCTCCATCAGCCTACCCTCCCCCTGTTCTTGATATAAACAAATGAACTTCTCTCAAACTTAACACTCCTTGGTCTTCCTATGCAGAAGTTCTGAAGCAGCCATTAACAGTGACCTTAAGGAAGTTGAACTTCTCAGAGCCCCAGTTTCTTACTGTAGAGTTTTCAAGAGGATTAAATGAGAAAACACTTGATGTGAACCTGACACAGCAGAGTTCAAATACATGTCACTGGGTATGTGTGTTTTCTTTCTTTCTCCTCAAGAGGACTTTAGCAGCAAATTAAGGTAGCAATTATTTGATTACATTTCATCTGGTTGTTTGGAAGAAAACTTGTTTTCCCATAAAAGGAAGCAAATTACCAAGGCAAATCACAGACTATAAACAATATGAAAATATAGCTATGATAAAAAGAAAATGTTCCTGCTGTTTTTATACAGAAGAATATGGCTGGTATGAGGTATTATTTCCAAACACCCTCAAAATAGAATTTTTGCTTACAATTAATTCTCCATGTCAGGACAGAAAGCACCATTTCAACCAGAGATCTTTCCATAGCCCCTTTAGCTCAATGGAGAAAATATACACTACATTGATCTAATGGAATAATATACTAACTTTAGGCTTTCCTCACAGTAGAGAAAACAATTGCAAACTTCCTAGGTAGAGCACATTTAAAGTTGGTTGTAAAAACTGTTTTCCAGGCCTTCTTTCAATACCAGTGACTCCCATCACTTCTGTTGTTGCACAAAAATTTAATTTAAAGTAGCTAATTTAATTTAAAGTAACTAATTAAGGTAGTTATCTTTCTTTCTCTGAAATATACCAAAGATAGAGGCAAATGAATTTATTTTTTCTCTTTACTTTTTCTAAAGAGTGCCTTTCTTCAGTTCATCTTTCATTTACACTTGTCCTGAGAATGAAACATAAGTCAAATGAAGATAAAAGAAGTAGAAAATACATAGCTAAGAACCGGACCAAATATGTAAAAAGAAAATTTTACAGAAGATGATAATTCACCATTTGTTTAGAATGTCCAGGTTAGAATTTTCAAGCAGCTACATGGACCCCTGGGTTTCCTGGAACTGCCCCAAGGGCCACCAGGAAGAACAAAAGGCAGAAAGGGGGAATGGAATGCGGAGGAATGTCCTACCGCCAACTCCCACTTAAATCAGAATGACGCCACTCTAAGAGATTCTCTATGTTGGCTGCGACGTAGGACTTCAGTTAAAGCCTGGGGATTCAAAGAGAGGAACGGAAACACAGAATCATGAGATCCTGCATCCCTCAGGATGCTCTGATTTTATAAATGAAGAGGGTCCTCTCCCTGGTGTGAAAGATACACTTCAAGCTCCCATCCAGCATTACAGTTTATGGGGCTTCAAAAAGGGATTTGTGTTTATCCATGAGCCAGTACCTTCACACCACACATCTGTGATCATGACGCAAGTGGAGATCAGAATAGACCTCACATATGTTGACTCTGTGCTACTCCACCGTAGACAATAAGAATGCGAGTGCTTGCTGCAGTGCCATTAAAATCCATTTGCACATTTTGACCATTTCTAAATGCCTTAGCAACTTTCCAAATGAGCAGATTTCATCTCTCTTTTCTTAAGACACCCTCCTGATGTTCACTCAAGCAAAGATATAATCTGTCTTCATAGCAATCTATTCAAGCAACACAGCTGCTTTACGAGAGTCATACTACCCAACTGTCAGTGTCCTATGAGACAGTGAAACAATTCCCTCTTCCCTTCACAAAGCCGAGGGACCTGAGTACTAGAGAGACTAAGCAACTCATCAGAGTGAATTTCCACTCTTGCCTCCATTATCCAATCTCTCAGGGTTTGCATTCAGTGCCTTCTGCTTTTTCACTTTCCTTCATTTCTACTCTACTAGCCAGAGGTGATATACATACCACAAGCACACACACACACACACACACACACATATATTTTTTTTTTTCCAGTTGCCTTCACCATGAGAGGGAATCTTACTATCATAATTTTACATGGTGGGGTGAAGTGGATAGAGAAAAAATAACTTCTCGAGTGCCTACTCTGTACTAGACTCTAGGGAAACAAGAGCGCTCCTGCCACCAGGAAGCTTACAGCCAACTGGAATCACACGTGTGAACAGTGCTATGCTGGAAACACCGTGCTGAACAGAGAATAAGGAGGACCTCTTGTGCTTCAGCTGGGATGTAATGGAAAGTCTTTCCAAGGAAAACCCACTAACGCTTTAGTGAAGGACTCAGAAAGTCAAGGAGTTCAAGGAAAAGTGTTCTGGGGAAGGCGACACAAGCACCCTCTTCAGGCGGTGGACAGACCGGCCTGCGGAAAGAATTGTCCAAAGGCCAGTGTGATAGATCACTGCAGATGGACAGACAAGTGTCTTCAAGGGGCAGAGGAGGCGAGCTTATGGAGAGAACTAGAAGAGCGGGTGTGATATGATGTGTTTTTCCTTCCCCCAAGGTCAGGAAGTGTGTGTAGTAATAGTTCAGAGGGAAACCAGTGGGCAGCAGCGTGATTTTCTCTGTGAGCGCCGGCAGGATCAGTTCTAATGGCTCCATATTCTCTCAGTTTCTTCTTCTAGGTCCAAACACATCTATTTTTAAGATGAACTAAAAGAGCCTAGAGATGAGGTACCTGGCTGTTGATGAGACAAGCTAATAAGATGGCCTGGCCATGGCTTCATCCTCACAATACTGCAAAGAGAAGCTCCCTTATTCCCCCTTTTACAGCTGAGTGTTCTGAGGTATAAAGAGACCAAGATACTTGCCCGAAGATGCCCTGCTAGGAAGTGACAAAACAAAGGTTTTTACCCAGATGGTTCTGATACCATCAGTTTATCAACCACATTTTCACTGTCACTTAAGAGAATGCGCCCATGCTTGGAAGTAAATGTCAGATAAAACCAGAAGCAAATCTTGTTCACTTTACATTTCACATTCTCTTTTTTGAAAAAAATGTGACAGTTATGAATATATTCATTCATTCGACAAACGCTTGTGATCACCTCCTATGTGTTCCCACTGTGGTAGTTATTAAAACTAAGTTGTACATGAGACAGACAAGGTAACTCAGTAATCCTGAGATAAAGTTAAAATAATAATAATAAACGACATATACCATGTTGAGAATCATTATAAAAGGACATTACGGACATAATTGTAAAGTATCTTTAAAATCAATTGTTAGGGGCACCTGGGTGGCTCAGTGGGTTAAGCCTCTGCCTTCTGCTCAGGTCATGATCCCAGGGTCCTGGGATCGAGCCCCACATCAGGCTCTCTGCTCAGCAGGGAGCCTGCTTCCCCAGCCCACCCTGCCCACCCCATCTCTCTGCCTGCCTCTCTGCCTACTTGAGATCTCTGTCTGTCAAATAAATAAATAAAATCTTTAAAAAAATAATAAAATCTATTGTTAGTCAGTGAAGGCTACCATTTGGCTTCTGGTTTTGCACATACACTTTCCCAAGACAAAGGTTTGAACACAAAAGGGAACTGAAGAGTTTTTTAGGATATTGGTTCCTGGACTAACTAAAATCACTCACACAGCTATCACTGGAAAAAATCTAATGAGATTGCTCTAATGAGAAATGAAATGATTGCTAGTGATCTTAAGGTTCTGCTAAGCCATCCTAGGATATAATTTTTATGACTCAGCCAGCTAGTATCTTAAAGTCAACAAATGCATTAAAGATTTAAGCATTTTCTCCTCTCCAAGCAATAAAATAAGCTCTGGTTTAACTTTCTGATGCCCCAAGTTCAGCTTAGGAGCTCCTTCTCAATTTTCATATTCATTGACTCTTCCTCATCATACTTGATCAAAATTGCCCATTTACTAGTCTAATTTCTCCCTAAACCATATGCTCCATAAGAGCATTGACCATATGCTTCTTGTTTACAGCTGAAACCCTGGAACTGCGTGAAGTCTCTGGTGCATAGTAGGTGTTCAGTAAATATTTCTGGGGGAGAATTATATGGGCCAACCATCCAAGAGATGTCTAGGAATCCAACACACACAAAAGCAAAGGGCACAGCAAAGTCACAGTGCGTGCCATTTACTCACATAGCCAGAGCACATAGAACAGAATTTTGTATAAGTGACTTAGGCTAGACCTAAATCTGCCTGTTAATGAAGGCCATTCTCATGAGTGGATGTCAAGATCTGTTAGAAAACAAGATTACACATCACTACATGCCTTGTCTGTGTGGAAGGATGTTGATGAAAGAAGGTTGGACATGCGGCAGTTTCCAGTCAATGGGGATTGTGCATATTATGAATCACTTCCCTAGCACATTGGGGAAAAGTACTAGAAAATCATTAGTGTGAGGATGTTATGAATCAGGATATCAGTTCTTTGTATACAGATAGGATATTTCCCCTCTCAATTGGACATATACCAAAACAAAGAGTACTACTTTATATAAAACAGACCCTCAGTAAGTGAGAAGAAATCAGATCTTTTCAAACAAATATTTTACATTACTGAGCATCGGAATGACTAAAAAGGGCCTTCATGATGTTGAGAGTATCACACATTATAGCCCCAGTCATTACTGCTCCAGGCCACAGTTTTTCACCCAGAAAAGCCAAGCAAAACTGCTCATTTTTTAAAAATGAAATCTAGCCTGTACTTTAAATACTTTTTAATTATTTATTTATTTATTTATTTATTTGAGAGAAAGAGAGAGAGAGCATGAGCAGGGAGAAGCATAGAGGGAGAGGGACAAGCAGGCTCTGTGCTGAGGGCAGACTCAGACCCTGGGCTTGATTCCAGAACCCTGAGATCCTGATCTGAGCTGAAATCAAGAGTCAGTTGAGCCACGCAGGTGCCCCTGCTCATTTTTTAATGCATGCTTTTCTTACACAAATAGAAATGAACACTTTTCTATTACAATGCAGCTCACCAAAACTGTACAGCTCCACACAAGTATCCCTCTATTTAAAGAAAAAAGATACTTCACCTCACTGGCTAAAAGGCAAATTAATGAGAACTGAATCCTATTTTATTTTGCATTCCAGGACACATTTGCAGGCACATGCCCATAGGAAAGTTTTTCCACTTGACATAACTGAATGTTTACGCTGTAACACAATGAGCCATGACTCCCAACCAGGGCTTGATGTGCTTTCCTTCCTGCACCAGCTCTCCCTCTGTGATTAGGGGATTTGCTGAACTGCAACACTTCCCCAGGTCTCAAGCCTCCACATGGTTTTCTCACTGTATACTTCTACCCCATGAACAGCCATATCCCTTGCCCGTATCCCAGTCCCTAGAATGTCTCTGCTGCTCCAGGCTCCCCTTTACTGGAAAGTCACTGTTACCAGAGCCTACCTCCCCTTTTCTCTGTTTAGTTGCCTAGTACTGTTGCTCTGGACAGTCTATTGTCTAAAATACAATATACAACAGCCCTTTGGCATCTTAAGTGCCCCATCAAGTTATGTATAATGGGTTGCCTTAATTTTCACCAGTGTAATTAATGGACAGTCACATTGTATCAAGTGTACTCAGAATAAAAGGTCGGTATAAATTGAGGTGGGGAAATGGTAAGAATTTTTTACTTTGGAACGTGACTGATGAATGAAAGTGGAAAGTATCAATTTCTTCCCATGGGCAGCTTTTGAGCAGGTCACATGGCAACAGCCCGAATTAGCACTCTGATTTCTTTTTAATGCCACACAGTGCAGCTACTCACAGTGTGGAGCAAAATGTCTTGTTTTCATTTTTGGAGCAATTTGAATGATCCTATCATCAGTGGCATGCTCAATAACCATATTCTGCCACCATGAAGGAGAATATTGTCTAGGTTGAGATTCATAAACGGTTATTCTAACTCTGCAGTGATGGAATATATAATTTAAGTTGTAGTCTTAAATTTCAGTTCTCTCTCATGTTATCCTAGGTTCTCAAAAGCCCAAGTTGAAAACAAGACGGAGGGAAAGGCACTATTAATGACATCCACAATGGAATAGCCGGGGGGGGGGGGGGGAGTCAGTAGAATTTGAAGCCTTTGGGGTGTTTACTTTTTTTTTTTTTTTTTTTTTTAAAGATTTTATTTATTTGACAGAGAGAGATCACAAGTATGTAGAGAGGCAGGCAGAGAGAGAGGAGGAAGCAGGCTCCCTGCAGAGCAGAGAGCCCGATGCGGGGCTTGATCCCAGGACCCTGAGATCATGACCTGAGCCGAAGGCAGCGGCCTAATCCACTGAGCCACCCAGGCGCCCCTGGGGTGTTTACTTTTATGCATATTCAGATTCAAGTAAAACATACGGCTTGAATTTCCTTTTTAAAAATCCGTTTGGGGTGGAGGTAAAGAAGTGGTTAAGCTGCTGCCTTTGTCTCTGGTCATGATCCCAGGGTCCTGGGATCGAGTCCCATATTGGGCTCCCTGCTCAGTGGGGAGCCTGCTTCTCTCTCTGCCTCTGCCTGCTGTTCTGCCTGCTTGTGCTCTCTCTCTCTCTTTAACTAACTAACTAAATAATAATAGAAATATGTTTGGTACCTGGGTGGCTCAGGTCATGACCTCAGGAGCCCCATGTTAGGCTCCGCACTCAGCAGGGAACGTGCTTCAGGATTCTCCCTCTCCCTCTGCTTCTTCCTCCTGCTCATACACTGTCTCTCTCTCTCTCTCTCTCTCTAAAATAAGTAAATTTAAAAAAGAAAAAAACATTTCTAGATGTGCATTTCTGGGCAAAGTGTCCAAAGGGAGGGCCAGAAAGTATCAGGGGAGCTATTTAAAGAGAGCAGCTGTGTCTCCTGCATCCGGTATTCGCGGCCATCCTGGTAACGAATTAGACGTTCACCGCGTGGACTGGGCACCAGGCACTGTCGTAAGCACTTGACGTATAGCGGCCCGTTTGACTCTCAGAGCAGCCGCAGGAGGACTGTTGTCCTCACCTCCATTTTGCAGCTGAGGAAAATGAGGCACAGAAGTAAAATAATTTGTCAGTGATCCCAATAAGCTAGGGATTCAGATTCAAGAAGTCTTGAGCTCAAAACCCAGGCCCTTCACTTCTGCTGTGTCTGGCATGAAGGGGCAATCACTAACGTTTATGGGAAGGGAGGGAGGAGGAATTGGAATACTTTAGCCAGAGGAAAATTTAGACAGCCTGGTTGGTCTCTTAATATTCTTTGTGTTTTGGAAGAGCTCTCTTCCTCCTGGAGCTGCTTTCTCAATTTTGGAACACTTTTCTGAATCCTGAGTCTTTCCTGGTTTTTTCCTTAAACCCTGGCTGTGCCCAGCTTTGATTTGCTCCTGCTTGGATGAACCAACTAAAACGAGAGCACAGGGGTCCTGCTTCTGCTAAGTGTTTTTCTCAGTCCCCTTGAGCTCAAATCTTGGTGCAGGTGCTAAGAGCACAGAGTCTTTCCGTAAGATTTCCAATTTGTATGTAAAGTACTTATCCCAGTGCCCAAAGCACCCAAAGGAAATTTGGAAAAACTGTTATTATTATTATTGAAAGCACCATCACTCCATCACTGATCTCTCATTCTTCTGTTAAGAGATAATGCAAATGGTGTAGGCAAGACAGTGGTCTCTATGACCATAATCAAACTCTGCAGTGGGCATTTATTTCTCACTCTTCTGGAAAATATTAAGGAGTATTTAACTACAGCTATTTCACATACTGTACCACATATTGTGATGAACATGACAGACACGTTTCCACCTTGACAGAGTTTACAGATAATGTGAAAGAGACAGCTAAATAATCAAGTTTAATACAATATTATTTGTGCCAGGGTAAAGGAAAATAAAATTGTCTGGGTCAAAGATAAGGGGTGCCTAACCAGATAGAGTGGGCTAGGAAAGGCTTCCCAGAAAAGGTAATCTCTAGATTGGAACCTGAAGATTTCGTTCATCAAAATAGGTGGAAGCAGAATTCCAGGCAGAGAGAAGATCACACACAAAACCGAAGAAGCAAGTGCATAACAGCATTCAGAAACAGAAAGAAATTGAGTATCGCTGAGATTCAAAATGCAAAGAGCAAGAGGGCAACAGAAGATTCTGGGGACGGAAAGAGAGGTCATCTCATGAGGGGCTGTGATTCCTGGTTAGGAGTTTGCATTTAACTCTATGAACAGTTGTAAGGCAGTGAAGAACTTTAAGCGGGAGTGACGTGGTCAAGCTCACGTTTTAGAAATCTCACCATTTTTTGCGATAGAGAGAACAGATTCAAATGGGATAACACTGAATTTGGGGTAGGAAGGACAATTTAAGTTCCTCTGCAGTAGTCTAGAAAACTTTTGGGAGAGATCGAGAGGATATAGCCACTGGTTGACCCATGAGCTGGACAGAGGCAAATCAGAGACTCCTCAGTCCCTCCCCTATGTTTGGAATGTGCTTTCCACTTGCCTTCCCTGCTCCCAGAAGCTGCTCCAAGGACACAGCCTTGTGACAGTGATATGGTATTAAGACCATCTGAATGGTTTAGGTCACCGAACCCCATTAAGGTTTCTATATAAGCTTTTAAGATTGGGCAGATGGATGCAGAAATCTGTTTTGTGGCTGCCCAAAACAAGTCTTATAAGTACATTCTCTTGTTTATTCAGCCCACTACTACCAGTCTAGAGAGCCCTGACTTTTCCTTCAGTCTCTTCCTGCCCTCTGATACAGAGCTGGTTTCAGATTTCACTTGGGATGCTCCCAGGGTTCCATAGCAACAAAAAGCAGTGCAGGTGGTCTGGGCCAGGGTAGCATCAGTGGTGATGGAAAGAAAAGGATGGATTGAGAGAGATAAAGAACCGGTAGGATTTGTCATAGGTTGAGGAGAAGGAAGAGTCAGGAATGCCACCTTGGTTCCATTCTTCCCTGGGGAAATGAGTGACTGATGATGCCAATTACTGTGAGAAGGAACACAAGAAGACAGGAAGTTTGGGGAATATAGGTGATGAGTTCGGTCAGTGGAGTTGAGCACAGCTTAAAGAATCCAAGAACATAAAATGTGAATAACCAGGAGGGGAACTTCCCCACCCCAAATGATTCTTCTTCCCAGTCTACAGGACGTAGTCTATAGGACCCTTGGCAAGCTCACTGCACCCAGGATGTTAGCCCATCTTAAAGATAAGAATAGCAAGGGAGGGGTACCGGGGTGGTACAGCCAACTCTTGACTTTGGCTGAGGTCCTGGTCCAAGGATCATGAGATCAAGCCCTGTGTTGGGCCCCGTACTTAGCAGAGTCTGCTTAAGACTCTCTCTCCCTCTTCCTCACCACCCGTCCACTCTCTCAAATAAATAAATCTTTTTTAAAAAAGAAGAAGAACAGCAAGGGAATAACAGATAGTTCTTGAATGACTGGGAAGAAAAATAGGGGTTTCTTTTATGTACCTTTGCAAATTAAAAATTAAAAATGGACTTGCCTTGGGTGAACTAGATAAAGGGGATTAAGAGTACACTTATCATGATGATCCCTGAGTAATGTATTGAGTTGTTGAATTATTATATTATAAACTTCAAACCTAATATAATGCTGTATATTTATTATGCTTCAATAATGTAGAAAAATGGACTTGCCATCACTTATAAAAATTTCTTGCCAGAAATACTACACATGAGGGGCGCCTGGGTGGCTTAGTGGGTTAAAGCCTCTGCCTTCAGCTCAGGTCATGGTCCCAGGGTCCTGGGATCAAGCCCTGCATCAGGCTCTCTGCTTAGCAGGGAGCCTGCTTCCTCCTCTCTCTCTGCCTGCCTGTCTGCCTACTTGTGATCTCTGTCTGTCAAATAAATAAATAAAATCTAAAAAAAAAAAGAAAGAAAGAAAGAAAGAAAGAAAGAAAGAAAGAAAGACTACACATGAATCCAATGGAGTCTCTAGAATTTAGAATAAAGATCTAACAAATTCACAAATACAGGGTTCAGGAAAGAAATGTTTTAATGACATCCCAAAGATCATAGAGATGGATCAGTAAAACCCCAAAAGCTGAATATTGAACATGGCAAACAATTTGGTTTCTTCAAACAAATAAATTGACTTAAAAAAAGGAAGGAAGAGAGGGAGGAAGAGAGAGAGAGAGAAAAAGAGAAAGAGGAAAGGAGGGAGGGAAGGAGAGATTAAAAGAGATTTAAGAGGGGTGCCTGGTGGCTCAGTGGTTAAGCATCTGCCTTCGGCTCAGTTCATGATCCCAGAACTGATCAGCCCCACATCAGGCTCCCCGTTTGGCAGGAAGCCTGCTTCTCCCTCTCCCACTCACCCTGCTTGTATTTCCTCTCTCACTATGTCTCTTTCTGTCAAATAAATAAATAAAATCTTTTTTAAAAAGTAAAATAAAGAGATTTAAGATATACATTTTGCTCCTTCATTGCATACAGGGTAAATGCAATATATTTTTTTTTAATTTTGAGTGAAAAAAGAAGCAGCAATCGAAGATAACAGATAGACCTTATTTGAATCTTGATTTAATAAGCCAACTTGAAGAAAATACTATAACAAAATCAAAGAAGTTTTAACATCAATAGATATTAAGTGACACTAAAGAATTACTAATTATCTATGTGATAATGGTATTGTGTTGCATTTTATTTTAGAAACATACAGTACTGTATTTGTGGATGAATGAAGTGATTGATGTCTGAAATTTGCTTCAAAATAATGTAGTGCAGACAGAAGGAGAAGTCGGTAGGAATATATATAAAACAAGATTGCTCTTATAGTGTTAATTGTAATTATTGGAACTGGGTGTCTACATTTGGATGCATTTGAAAATTTCTGTATGAAGTTTTTTTCACTGATTTGCCAAGAACTGCACTATTTGAGGAAAGCTATAGCAAAAAACAAAGAAAGAGAGCAACAGTCATGATACAGAAACTGAGCATCCATGTATCCATTCCTGAAGAACTTTCTTCTATATATTGGATGCACACTCTCTTCTGTGCACAGTCATTTCTCTTCATTGTTTGTGCTTGGAGGGGTTCCAAATGGACTTTTGTGACATATTCTCAGCTATTTTCTTTTCTAATTTCTTTGATAAGACCTAAACCTCATGAGGCTATCAGGGACATGGTCTTCTCTTTCCGGTTGTCTATATATATATATTTTTTTAACATATTCAGGTACTTAAGGGCAATCTCAGAGACCTCCCCATTCTGCCCACACACTGACACTTCTCTTGCTGCCAAATTCACTCAGTGATGACACAAACCTAGGAAGAAAGTACCTGAATCGCACAAGGGACTGGGCTCAGGTAACAACATATCTTGTTTGGCATGAAAATGAAAATACTGTAGTAAAATATTTCACTAGCATGCTTATACCACTCCTATATTGAGACCAAAGCTCAAAGTACAAAACCTTAAAGAGATTAAAAGAAATTACATCTATACACCTGCTTTTTGTCATATTACCATTTCATATCTACCCAAGCATGGGTCCAGTTTAACCTCATGATGAAACCTTATATTTGAATTGTGCTGTATTTTTAAATTATACATTAAGAAGCCTTATGTCTTAAGAATATTCTTTGTGGGATACTAAGTCACCTGATCTACAACTATCAAAAGGTTTTTTAGGTACCAAAACCCCTGAGAAAACTACACCATGCCTTGAAAGTATTCCAATATATGGCAGAAGAGAATGTTTATTGACAATGGAGAGAAAGAACAAGAAAACAGGACGAAATAAGTCTCTAAGGTGGAGAAGATGGAAAAACAACACAGAAAGAAGAGAGGTCGGTGGTGGCAAAGACCAACCTTCACCGTTTTGACTACATTGCTCTCCTGCTTCATTTTAAACATACCAACATCGCTTCTCAATGAGCAACAAAAATAAAAGTTATCATTGCTATCTTTCAAATAACCAGTAGAAAAAGAGCTAGAATCATTTCAGGATGGCTACATTTCTACCTGTTAAGAACATACCCTCTTACTGAAGTTTCTAAAGTCAGTCTCGGCAAAGTTAATGACAACAGCCACGACTGCAGATCTCTTCCCAATACAAGGTCATGCAGTTGAATTCTGAGAACTCACTTTCTGATTGACTTTTCTCTAACACCCTTTTCTCTAACACTCAACAGCCCTGAAGTACTGCATACCATGAAAATTTTCAAAAGGAAACCTCATCATGGTAGAATCCAGATCCCAGAAGGGGAAACTCTCACACCCTACCACTTGTCATCAACTGTAGACCCAACAGGAAGAGATAGACCTTACAAGTCCATATCACTTTACTACCCCCACAGGAGGAAGAAGGGTGGTCTCCTTCCCCAGTAACAGCCCAGCCAATAACAGACTGTCACAACTGAGCCAATGAAAAGCCACTGTACTGGAGACTCCCAGTTCACTCCAATAGGCTTTTCGTTTATAATAGCCCTGCTCAATCCCGCCCCCCCCCCCCAACAAAAAAGAGAATTTCTCTCCTTGGTTTTTTGTTTTGCCTATGGTTTTGCGTTAACTTGCTTATCCTGAATTGCGATTTTCTACTATTCCCAAATAAATCCGTTTTTGTGGTAAAATAACTAGCAGCTTAATTTTTAAGGTTAACAGTACGTAAAACAATTCAGAGAGTTTTGTGGAAACAACCTTTAAATTTAAGTAAGTAAAGAGAAGATTAAAATGCACTGACAAGCAGCAATTTGTTGACAAGGCGATGAGTTGGTGTCTCTCTTATAATTCACAGAACTCAAGAGTGTATGTTTTGGGAGTATGCATCCTATGAATTAAACTCCCTACTTGTCATGTTATCACAGTAAAATTAGAGGCAAATTCCTTTGAATTTGAGTGTTTCAGGCATTTGTCTGAAGTAACTCACTAATGAGTAGGATTTTAAAAATGTGTATAGTTGTCTCCAACCAAGAACAATCTTCTCACTCTCAGGCATTGGAAGGTGGCTCTAAATAGCAGGTTCATTTATTTCTATGCACCTGTGATTTTGTTCCTAAGTGGTGTGAATAGCCATTGAGTATCCGGTTCAAAATCAGGACTTCTCTTTTCCAAATTACTCAGCTCCCATTACATTTATAGGTGAGTCTAGAAGGCATTCTCTGATGTTTATGATACTGCTTTCTATATAATGTTTGAAGAGAAATGAGAGGTAATTATTTAGCTAGTGGGGTGGTAGAGAAGAAAGTGGACCTTCTCATTGTTTTAAATTAAAACAAAGGACATACCTAAAATGCCTTGTGAGGCAATCCTAGCTATATATTTTTTTAAGGTTTATTAATTTACTTGAGAGAAAGAGAGTAGGGGGAGACGGAGCAGAGGGAGAGAATATCCAAGCAGACTCCTGCTGAGTGCAGAGCCTGATGTGGGATTTCCTTGATCCAGTGACCATGAGATCAGGACCTGAGCTGAAACGAAATGTTGGGCACTTAACCAACTAAGCCACCCAGGCACCCCTAGATATTTCTCTTTCTTTCTCTCTTTTTTTTTTTTAGATATTTCTTTTCTATGTTACTACATCAGTCATATTTTCCTGGTTGCTGATAAGTGAATCATAATGCGTAGCATCTCACATATCATATTTTGGTAAGCAATGTAGACAAACACATTTCTTATTGCCCTCTAAAACACATACAGGGGCGCCTGGGTGGCTCAGTGGGTTAAAGCCTCTGCCTTCGGCTCAGGTCATGATCCCAGGGTCCTGGGATCGAGCCCCACATCGGGCTCTCTGCTCAGCAGGGAGCCTGCTTCCTGCTCTCTCTCTGCCTGCCTCTCTGCCTCCTTGTGATCTCTGTCTGTCAAATAAATAAATAAAATCTTTAAAAAAAAAAAAAAATAAAATAAAATAAAACACATACAAACACCTGTTGACTTTAACTGTTCACAGTTCCTATATTAACTAAATAGTCTACCTAATGTGACATCAATTCTAGGTCTACATTAAAATTAAATGAGGCAGGCGCCTGGGTAGCTCAGTTGGTTGAGCGACTACCTTCAACTCAGGTCACGATCCTGGAGTCCTGGGCAGGGGGATCTGCTTGTCCCATTGACCTCCCCCCTCTCATGCTTGCTCTCTCTCCTTCTCTCTCTCAACAACAACAAAAGATTAAGTGAGGCAAGAATCTAACCTGTTAATGATTGACAGAGAGATTTTGGTCTTTCAATTTCCCTCTGGAAAACTTGGATGAAAATGAGGCAAACGGAAAGAAAAGGGTCTCTCCCCATGACTCAACCACCCTGTGCAATGTATTCATTTCTCACTGTTCATTTTTTACTGTGATACATATCCAGGCAAAATGACTTTGTATTATCCCCAGGTTATTAGAAGAGTCTGATTGCTTGGAGTTAATGCCTTGGATCTAAGTAGTGTGTATATACCATATAATTTTTTTTCAACCAAGGAGGAAGTTGAGTTTCTCTGTGAAGAGCATCTTCTTTTGTTGGCCGGTTGGCTGGTTGATTGTTTTATGCTTTTGTTTTTATTTTTTAATTTAAGGGTCTGGAGATGCTCCTGGGGACACATGCTGCCCCTTCCAATCTCACAGGTGATGGTTCCAAGTGCTCTGGTGGCACAATGCACCCCAGGGCTCCATGCTGGGCAGCACAAGGCGGGGCTGGGCAGGGCTAATGCTGGATGAAGAGCATCTCTGCGGAGTCAACTCCCTGCTTTAGAGCACCTCCCATAGTTTCAGCCCATTAACCCAAGCACAACAGCTTGATGAATTAATGCTTATATAGGCACAGTTGGCAGCTTCTAATTAAATAATTATGGTTAAACGTCTGCACAGAAGCTGTTATGCACCCTAGAAAGCCAGCTGTCAGTTTTATTGGTCCTAAGACAGAGGAAGAGTTAATACTTAGCTCCGAATGTTAGATACAGAGGGAAGTATGTCACATGGAATATACACGCTGTGCAATATGAAGTTGCATTGTGTTTGTGCTAGCCTGTCCATGAGTGATGGAGAGCAAAGGGTTCCTCAGCAACCTCTCAGCAACCCAACAAAGAAGGAAGCAATTATATGATCAGCAGAGCAGAACCTGTTCAGAGCAATATAAAGAGGACATAGTGTTAGATGGATGAGTCTTTGATGAACACACAAATGTCACTGAGCTAGCAGGCAAATACATTTCAGGTTCTGGGTCTCATTTAGATGAGCAAGTGGTCCTTTTGGGGGGCAGGGGTTATAGTTGGTATGTTTTGATTTACTTGCCCAAAGTGTATTAAGCTATTTTCAAATATTAAAAATTGGAGAACAAGGTAAAGATCACAAACCTAGATTTGAACTCTTTCTAAGATGCAGTTTTCCAAAAAGTTAGGAACAGATATTTGTTCTGCAGAATTACAGATGATGTCAGATTCCTTCACAGAAGGCTAAAAAGCTAAAGTCTTATCTCCACACCCAAAGAAAGAAAGCAAGCAGAATCTGGTGACTAAGCTCCAGCATCAAGGAAGATGCAGATTATAGATAAAGGCCATTGATAGGGTTGTTGGATCAAATAATGCTTCTTATTACACATCAAGACGTTCCTGAACTGATAGCTGACTTCATTTTTCTCCACAGGCTGTCCTTTCCACACAATCTATATGTCCCCACTTCTAAAAATCTAAGGGGTGATAACCCAGCACAGAACAACCCAGATTGCCACCAGCCTCTTTACCACGGATCCCAGCACCATCTCCAACATGAAGAAACACAACCATAGGCAAAAATCAGTCCCTAAAAAAATCTTAGACATTTTAATCCCCCAAATTTATGGATTTGCCTTAAAATAAGAAGAGAGGAAATTGAATGCTAACATGGAAACATTTCTGATGCAATTCACTTTACCCAACTCCCGGGCCCTATTGAAAATCCACTGTTAAACCAAGCACGAAACTTTACAGACTGATTTACTGTTCTCCCTTCAGAGATCAGTGGCTTATAGTTTATTTAGAGTGACGCCATTTCATAAAACAAACCAATCTGAAGCATAAGTCGTCATTTAAGCCAATGGACTGACCTCTAAGGAACGCCTACTTAAAATGCTCCAGAACAAATGTTTCCATTCCTTTTTTCCCCTCTGGTTTCCTTTTATGTCAGTAATTCTATCACCTCAGGTGTCTGAAGATCTCTGCTTGTGATTGACAGTTCGGAAAGATCTAGTTCCTTTTGGATGGGTCTTAAATGAAGTTCAGTTTAATTAAGTCTGCGGTGCAACTCAAGTCTCAGTACAAAATGCTAAAGAACCAAACAGCAGATTTGTAAAAGCTTATAAAGGCAAATTTCAGATGCGGTGGGGGAGCCCGGGGGTCTTTTGTCAGCCTATACTGCCATCTATCTAGCCGAGACCACGTCATTCTGTGCAAGCCATTTGTGTTCTCACAGCCCCTGATGAAAGCAAGTCTCCAGCAACCAGCTTTACAGATCCCAAAGTTGACAGTAAAGAATGGACAGCACTGCCTCATCCACTCTGAGTCTGCCAACCTCCCATGGACCAGCCCGCAAGTTCCAACCATCATCTTCTCCTCACAGTTCGTTATCTGGCAAACAGACATGCATGTCTGCCTCCAATCCCCATATTACCTAAGCCAATACCAATTGCATAGGCCTTTGAATATTCTCTGATGTCACTGATAAAACAGATAAAAGTTGCCTTAGATAAGATGTGAGACCTGAATTAGAACCTCTAATACTCTAGCTATTAAACTCCTATACTCAGGAGTTTAAAAAAAAAAATCCCAAATAGTATTCTTTAGACACTGACTGAACATCTGTAAAGAGAATTGAGACAGATCAAAAATCAAAAGAACCCTGTGTACTTACGGTAGAAGACATATTCAGTGTAGCTTGACCAGATCTTGTCATCTGTATACTGGTTGACAAAAGATGCTGTCACTGAGGAGTTACAGGCCACCATGTGGAATCCACACTCTGATAACATATCAAAAGCCCTTTCCAGATGCTTGAATTTGAGATAAAATCTGGAGGTGTATCTTTCTGGGGCTCGGTCAGGGTCTCTGCTCTCATTCAAAGTTTCTCCAAAGACCTCTTTTGCCAAGGAAATCCTTCCACAAACCAAAATCCGGGGAACTCTCCGAAACTTGGCATCTGCCTGCCCCTCTCTGCCCATGGTGCAGGACCCCCTGTAGCCCACAGTAATGAAGCCCCATTTGCGGTCCACAGGGAGCACTGAGGAAGGAGGGCAGATTCTCGTGTCGCTTCCTTGGGAGGCATCTTCGAAGTCACTGTGGCAAAATTCGTCTGGGCTTTGCTTGATATCATCAGGGGTCAGGAGTTTGACCAAGTCTGGGAGCTGGAAGTACTCCGCTTCCCTTTTCAGTCTTCCCCTTTCTGGAAAGTGATCAGGCAGGACCACCTGCCTGTCCCTGAGATAGTCCAGAATATAACGGAACAAGAATCCATCTCTGTCAATGAAAAACCTTCCTTTGGAGTCCTTGGCTAGATCGTTAGCCGTGTCTCTCTTTGGGGAAAACATTTTCCACAGGAGGGAATGAGGGATGCTTATTAATGTGGAATGGCGGGTGAAATAAACTTGACCCCCAACATTCAGCTCCACGACCTCAGGGAAGGAGTTGGGAACTGCAGCCCCCTGTTCTCGAGGATAATAACGACTACAGTTTCCACTCAAAGCCATTGTCCCTTTCTTCTTGCTCTTCTCCTATTTTGATTTGAAGGTGCAATCCAGGGGAGTCACAGCCTTATCCTTTGCATCAACTTGCCAAACAGGGAGAAGGAAGCTAACTTGTTAAAAACGACCTTCTCTTACCCCAGCTTTTTTCCCCAAGAAGGCAAAATTCAGAAGAGTCCACAGGTGAAGTGATGCTGCAAAAGTAGTTTCAACCCCGGCTGGTGGTGAACTATTACTTCACAGAATGTAATCAACTCATCTCCATCCGATCTGTCCCAAGCTTGGTAGGCAAGGCAGGCCAAGTCCCCAGTTACTCCGTGGTCTGTCTAAGGGAAAAGAGAGAAAATTATTTCCTCAAACCCAGCATGAGTCAGAAAAAGAGACACCACTGGAGAGAGGAGAGGGAGGGAGAGGGAGGGAGGGAAGTAGGGAGGGAGGGAGGGAGAGATTATTTTACATAAGCAGCCCAGGAACTACTGATTTCAGCCATTCTTCAACTAAATTGTAGCTTCTCTCAAGCTATTTTGTGTCTACATGTTTATCCATACGCCTCTGTCTCCAGCAATTAGTATTAAAAATATTTGTACTGGTATTTCTGCTTTAAGAAGGAATATAAGATTTTCAACTTTTAAAAGGGTTTTTTGTTGTTGTTGTTCTTTTTTTTCCTCCAAGCTGGTCTGGTAAAGCAATAAGTCACAGAACTTACCTTAGTGAGTGCTGGAAACCCAGCTCCTGTGAAGAGATACCCATTTGCAAAGCAAGCAGAATCCACAGCCAGAGTCTGGAGCTTGTCACATCCCAAAGAGTTAAAGGACAGAGGTATCAATGAAAAGTGCCAGAGAGATGTGCTCTTAGAAAATAATTATATATAAATATTTATATAAATGTATATTTGTATGTATGTATGTAGGTATCTATTCACTCCCAGTCTCAAGTTGAAACAAGTCACAAAAAAAGTTAAAGCGTGATGAGAGGTGGTTGGGTTGAAGAAGCAAGGCAGAGAAAAATACCCAACCAAAGCTTCTCCAGTAAAAAGGGGAAGGAAAAAAAAAAATCAAACCTTTAGAAAGAATCCTTAAAACAGAAGAGAGTTGGAAGAGGTACTGGGACTTAGAAGCTTTTCGGAAAGCCCAGCAGCAGGAAGAAAGACAGATGTGCCCCGCTGGGGTCCCAGGTAGCCACCCCACCTGCCGGCAAGGGCAGACGGACTCCCATGTTCGCAGGCGGGCGGGAGCCGCTGGGAGCGCGGCCGCCGCAGCGCAGAGGGGCCGCGGGGGGCTCGGGCTTCTCCGGCGGCCGGCGGAGCTGGGTGGTTCCACAGTTCCCAGCGCAGTTCGGGGGCTGTTGTTTCAGCGGCGCAGGCAAGATACCATCCAGGGAAATGACTATTACATCATCTTAAAGGAATACGGCTTGGAGAAAGCGGAGGCAGCTCCGAGTCACGTCGTCCTCGCTGACAGGTCGCCAGGACTGCACGGGGACGCCGCGCACCGGCCGTGACACGCGACTCCCCTGCTCCCGGCTCTGGGCGGGGACGCGGCGCCGCGCAGCCACTTCCCTCGGCGTCCTGCCGGCGAGTCTGTAGTTTGCCGCGGCCTTCGCTTCCCCTCTTCCTCCTGCTTTTTACACCTCCACCGCCGCCACCATTCCCCAGAAATAACCCCCCACCCCGGCGGTGACAGGAACACAAGGGATTTTGCATTGGAAAAATATACAAACCAACCCTTGGCACAGACACTGAATTTCAGCTGAAGGGCAAATTTCCCGTCCACATAGGCTTATTTTAAAAAGAAAAAGAAGAAAGCACACCGGAGGACCCCAATGTTCAAGCTACAAAGTGGCTCTTCCTTAGAAGCAAAGGGCATTAAACCGTGTTCTCCTTCAGATGCCCTCTTCCCCGCCCCCTTCTTCTCCATCCCTGTGCCACCCCACCCCCAGCAAATGAATAAACAAATACAGTGTCTCTGGAATGAATGATATTCTTTCCAAAGAATACATGAGGTACTGGTACCCGCAGAAAGCCCACAGCTGACATCAGCAAGTCATTATCTCAGCTTACCTGTAAGAAATTGTTACCTGCAGCCTTTTTCTGGGGCTGTGTCTTTACTGAGCCTCTCTTTGGACATGCCCCAGTCCCCTCCCACCTCATCCCAAGAGGACTCTGGTGGAGGACACACCCGGCTAAGAGATATTTTACTCCTATCCCAGAGGGCTTCCTTAAGTGCATCATTAGAGTTTCAGGAAGGCATTTCCAGGGCAACCTAATCCACTAACAAAGTGCTTCCAGTTGATCCTGCCAGTCAATAATGGCCCAGCCAACAGTTTACAGTAAGTCGACCATTTCTCCTTTAAAATGCCAGTGTCTGAGGACTCACCCTCCTAATCAGAATATAGCATTTCATCTATGAATAATACATGTGAGGCACACTCCATCCCAAATAACTCCTTTAAAAAAAAAAGCGAAAGCCAAAAATGGAGATGAAAGTATGAATTAGATACATTTTAAGGGATTATGTGTTTATTGCCAACTCTTGCCCCAAGAATTAGATTAAAGATAGACTCGGCAGCAGGATAAATTAATTTTTAGTTTAACAGTCTTTTCTTTCAATAAGTATCAGGTTACTGAACACATAGGGAATATTAGCTAACACTCCAACACCTGATTATATTTGACTTTTTTTCTTTAACTAATGTATTAACCTGTTATGGCCTTAGTCATTGGGATTTTCAAACTGGACCAATCAAGGGAATGTTTATTATTTGGTGCGCTTATATCGCCATCTAGCGTCTATATGCTATCAGTGCAGCTCTGTAACTGACCACTTACCCCGGCCAAAAGTTAGATTATTTCCTGCTTTAAAAGTTTGTTGTGTTTTTTAAAAAGATTTTATTTATTTATTTGACAGACAGAGATCACAAGCAGGCAGAGAGGCGGGCAGAGAGACAGAGAAGAGGAAGCAGGCTCCCTGCCAAGCAGAGAGCCCAAGCAGGGTCCCGGATCCCAGGACCCTGAGATCATGATCCAAGCTGAAGGCAGAGGCTTAATCCACTGAGCTACCCAGGCGTCCCTGCTTTAAAAGTTTTTATGTTGGTTTAAGTATGACCAGACACACACTGTTCACCATGATGACAAAATAAATATTTAGTTGCCACAAAACAAAGGGGAAAAAAATAGATATCTGAGCCCATGCCCGAGTAAGTATTGGCCTTAGTTGTAGTTAGAAATAAGCAAACATTTCATTTTCTTTTTAACAGAATGGGCCAGTAAACCATAATAGTGTTGGAGTTTGGGTATTAAAATATTCTGAGGACAGGGGTGCCTGGGTGACTCATTCAGTTAAGCATATGACTCTTGATCCAAGCTCAAGTCTTGATCTCAGGGTCATGAGATCTCCACACAGGGCATGGAGCCTCTACTTAAAATAAATTTTAAATATTTATATATATTTGTAATTTATTTATTCTGGGGACAGTTTGGCAGGAAAGTGAAGATTGGGAATAAGAAAATAAGAATAAGAAAAACCAAAGGAACTTGAGAAAATGGAAATTACCATCTCATCTTAGAGATA
This sequence comes from Meles meles, assembly GCF_922984935.1. Taxonomy (NCBI): domain Eukaryota; kingdom Metazoa; phylum Chordata; class Mammalia; order Carnivora; family Mustelidae; genus Meles; species Meles meles. The sequence continues at coordinate 102,091,843 of NC_060068.1, forward strand.
TATAAACTGAGGACCAGAGAGGGAAAGAACTTCCACAAGGTCACACAGCTGTGGAGTAGCAGGATGGGGTTTAGATCACCGCTTACTCATTATAATCAATTTTTTGAACTGCTTGTATTCTAGAATAGGAATGGCGAGGAGGCAAATAAAAAAAAAATTTCAAACCACGCATTTGAAGAAAACCCAGCAATTCATTTTAAAGAGTTTTCAATATTAAGTTAAATTCAAGTCTAGAAGATTTTATAATTTAATTGAGAGGATTCTGAATTTTGAAAATGAGGAGTTCTATCTCTTTATTGGTCAGGGTTCCAAAGGTTAGGCTACCTTTTTTTTTTTTTTTTTAAGATTTACTTATTTATTTTATATATAGAGAGAGAGCTTTCCTACATGAAGGAGAGTTGGGGAAGGGCACAGGGAGAGAATCTTCAAGCAGACTCCCCACTGAACCACTGAACCTGGAGTCTAGAGCCCAAGGTGGGAGCCCCATCTCCAGACCCTGAGATCATGACCTGAGCTTAAATCAAGAGTCAGGTGCTTAACCCACTGAGTCACTCAGGCGCCCCATGTGCATATTTACCTTTTAATCTACCTGGAGCCTCCAGAAATCAAGAGTGCATGGGCCTCTGTCTCAGCTTTTGAAAAGTCAGGCATTTGGTTCCAGATTGGCCCGAAGCCTTTTCAAGCTGGGGTCTACTGGCCTGGGTAACCATCCTCTGATGCATACATTTTCTTGTTCCTTTAGTCTAGGGGATGCAAACAAATGAGAAGTGAGATTAAAAAGGTAACAGGCTCGAAGGAACAAAGCAATCCACCATAGAGAGAGATTTAAATAGTGCTAGAGTAAGTGCATGTGTCTCAGGGAGGTTGTCAGTAAGCCCAGCTGCTTGGTGCCTTAACAAGAGGCAAGAAGCCAGTTCTAGGCTGTAAGCGTATTCCTGTCCTCCGTGTCAGCAGATAACAAAGCTAGTGTTATTGTTCTGTTCTGGCAGCTCTCCGCTGAAACATTGTGGGATCCTCCACTTGGCCCAAAGGCTGAACGTACAGCAACAGATTTCTCTTAGGGGAAGAGAAAGGGAGAATGTTTCATCCATAATAGTCAAGACTATAGCACATTTGGATACACCATGGGTAGATTATGGAGTTGATAAAATGTGTCTTAGCCTCTGCTTCCTATTCCCTACTTGCACACACCCCCATAGCTGAATGCTGAAGAGTGTATTCTCAAAAGGACAGTTATAATTTTGGAATAATGCGTTCACTTTGCACATCCTTGCCTCCTAACACATCCTTAAGTTTCCTCTCCCCTGGAACAGAGATAGCTTTTATGCTGACTGTCTTTGTTATCAGGGAGGGAGTGATCTCATAAACGTAGACTAAAATGCCATACATTCATTGTGTCGCATGCCCCAAGGTCTCCCGCATCATCACTGTCATCCTAACACAGGTACTGTTTGTGGAGGGCCAGCCCTCAAGAACTCACAACAGTCACCATCCCTCTTCCAACTCTGCCTGATGGCTGTGTGACATTAGAGGAGGGGCTCAACATCTCTGAGCCAGGGTAAAATGAAGATAAGAGAAAGACCTGCCTCCCAGGCGTGTTGTGCAGATTCAGTACCATGATGCATGTAAGACCTGAGCATGTTGTCTGGCCCTAGGTCTGTGCTTGCAAAATACCAGCAGTCTCCGTGACGGCTGTGGAAGTAACTGCGTTTGTCATTGGTAGACTGAAGCGGAGGCATAAAGAAGTTACAGAAAATGCCCAAAGACTGAAATTCAGTTCTACTTCCAAAATCTTCACTCTCCTCACTCTGCAGGTGTAGGTGAAGATTGTTGCTTGTTATAAGCATATGTATTAATAATGTGAGTATTTCAAGATTTGCTGGGGGCGATGGGGTGGCAGAATGGGAACTGAAAATAGCAGCACAGTGGTTAGAAAAGAAAATGCCACTGTCTTTCATCCTACAAGGTTCCCTTCTCGGGACACTTTCATTCACGCCACATGGATTTATTAAGTGCCTCTGTGTGTCCAGCAGAGTTCCAAGTACTTAAGCTACAAAGCTGAATTCGATAGTCTCTGAACACAAACACATACAAACACACACACACAAAATCGTCCCCATGGAAGGCAAAGATGAAAAAGTTCTAGATTCGTGAGCAGACAGGTGTCTGCAGCTGTTTTCAGCTTTGGGTCCTACATAGTCCACATATGTTTCGAACAGACCACTTAACCTCAGGGTGACCTCTGCTTCCATATCTATAAAATGAACCTATCTCCCTTTATAGAGTTACTGTGACTGATGGCAAAATAAAGATAAAATACAGCTGCCAAATCGTCAGAGACCTGCCAGGCAGTAATTTGCTATATAAGAGACAGAGCAAGAAGGCAGCAAACAGCGATCTCGTTAACATAACGCCTTGCAAGAGAGAATTTGGATTAGATCTGCATAATCTTCAAGCTGGAAGGGGAGACCCTTTGTGGTTACCCACTGTTGCCTCAAATCCACCTCCAAGTTTTACATAACAGCAAACGTTCAATCTAGACATTTCTCTTGGTCTCTCCTGAAAATAATCTTGAACTATACTCTCATAAAATACGTATAATAGCTAAAGATGTTCATACCAGCGTGATGCCTCTGAATGGAAGTATGTAAAGTTCTTCCAAGGGAACCGTTATTTTAAGATCTGAGCTTTAAAAGAAGTTTATGCTGATCTGAACAGAAAGTAGTGCTATTCGAGTATGAGATGGTGTTATTGACTGTATTAGCAGGGGCTTAAGGTTTTTGATGTGAGCATGTGACGGTGGAAAGAGGGTACACATTTCTGTAGTAGGTGTGGGTGCATGGTCACCATTTAGGTTTCCCTTCAAAACAGAATTATTTTTATTTTATTTGTTTGTTTGTTTGTTTGTTTTTGTTTTTTTGTTTTTTTTTAGAGAGGTAAGGAGAGGGGCAGCAGGAGAAGGAGAGAGAGATCATCATAACACAGATTCCACACCCAGTGCAGAGCCCAATGCAGGGCTTGATCCCACAACGCAGAGATCATAACCTGAGCCGAAATCCAGAGTGGGACACTTAACTGACTGAAGTCACCCAGACGCCCCTGGGTTTCCCTTCAAAACTGGGAAGTTTTTCTGGAGCACGTGGTCAAAGTTAGGAGTACACTGTTTGGTCACAGGGTTGTGTAAAGCCAACCCACAAACATGTGTACTTAGAAATTGTGATCTCCGCAATGTGGAACACAGACTGGGTGGGAAGTGAAGGGAAAAATAGAATATAGCTGCCCAACTACCCAGCAACTGATTCCAGCAAATACACAAGCGGTATTTTAGAAATCACTATTAAAAAAAAAAAAAAAAGAGGTCTACTCTTGCCTCTCCTTGCAGTCCTTTCCCATGTATTATTTGTTGTATTACACATTGGTTTAGTCTTCCTTACGTTTGCTATATATTATGTAATATATCTCTTGACAAAGGAGTAATTTGTAGGCCAGTAATCGTCAACCATTTACCTCCTACGTAGGACACCCATTTTTCAAAGGACATCTTTGTCATTGTTCCAAAATATGCAACAGATCCAAGTGGTATCAAAACAGAACAGGGGCACCTGGGTGGCTCAGTGGGTTAAGCCTCTGCCTTCGACTCTGGTCATGATCTCAGGGTCCTGGGATCAAGCCCCACGTCGGGCTCTCTACTCAGCGGGGAGCCTGCTTCCCCCCTCTATCTCTGCCTGCCTCTCTGCCTACTTGTAATCTCTGTCTGTCAAATAAATAAATAAAATCTTAAAAAAAAAAAAAGAACAAATTTAGGTCTTAAGTCAAAAATGTTTGTTTAAAAAAAAAGCAACTGGTCAGAAATTGCAATAGTATGTCACTGGTCTCTAGAATGCATTTGCATTTTTTTTCTGAATAGTTTCATACATGCATAAATGGAATTTATTAAACACCCTACAACGACTTGCAGGGAGTAGAGCTTGAAAATCCCCGTTATAATGGGAAGGAGCGGGTGTTAGATTCAGGCAGAGTCAGGTCTGAAAGAGGTATGTAGTAGCTCCAGGATCCTGACCTAATCACTGTGCCTCTCCCAGGATGTTCTCTGCATGTATACATTAGAAATAAAAGTATCTACTCTGCAGGATTGATGTGAGGATTAGAGAATGTTCTGAAAGTGCTTGGAATACAGCAATTGTTCAATAAGTAATGGGCAATGTGATTATATTTATGCTTGGTTTGATCACCTCTTGTGTCCCTCTTCCCTCTCCTCCCTGCACCTATGCCCTGGGTCTGTGTGGGCAAGGGGATGGAAGTGGTCCCACATTACTCATCCATGCTGGTGATGTGACTGGTCCCTTTTCTGAAAGTCTGCTTCTTCCTTCAAGCAGGGGAAGAGAGGAAAGGAAAAGGATACTGGAACCCTAAGCACACTTGTCCTTGGAGATGGACAATTAGTTGATTTAAAAGCATACTCTCCAGCCTTAGTAAGTAGCTGTGCCTTTCATCGGATGATGCATGGAGGAAAGCAAATGAACAGGCTGGCTCGTTCAAAAGATCTCACAATCGCTTTGCAGTGATTCAGCACAGTCCCTCTGGTGTAGCAATTGTTTGTAGAAGGCATTTTTCACAGCTAAATCCAAACATGTCAGTCTCATAGGTTGAAATGAATCTTACCAGGGGCATCTGCAGATGGGGCACAGCAGGAAGACAGAAGGACAAAGAACGAATAACAAATGGAAGGATTTCATTCAAGGAACAACATTGAATTGTTTTATTAGAAGACTTGAGGAGTCAAAGCCCCGGGGATTTCATGTATGCTCTGAAACACTGTTTGGTATCCAGAGCACTTTCCCCCTGCTTTTTGAGTGACATGCAAGAAATCCACTGGGCAGGGATCATTTGTCATTCATCTTGCTCTCTGACTAATAGCACAGGAGTTCCTGTTTTGAAGGGGCTCACTACATCTTTGTTGAATTTAATAGAAGGAGCAAGAGTGTATCCTCAAATTGGCCCAATAAAATAATATGTTAAGAAGCTGACAGGGTCATATTGGAATGAGCTGTTGGTTGGGAATATAAAACAGTTGATTTCAGTTTCTTCTTTTTTCCTTTAAGATTTTATTTATTTATTTGAGAAGGAGAGAGTGAGCGAGCCAGAGCCCAAGAGCAGCGGGAGGGAGAAGCAGACTTCCCACTGAGCAGGGAGCCCGACTCGGGGTTCGATCCCAGGACTGTGCAATCATGACCTGAGTAGAAGGTAGGCACTTAACCGACTGAGCCACCCAGGCACCCCTGATTTCAGTTTCTTCACCAAAACATTGAGTTTTCCATGCGAGGAGGGATCTGTTCATTTGATCAGGTCCCAGAGAAATCAACTGCCTGCAAAAAAACAGCCTTTCTGAACTCACCACTGCAAATGAGTCATGTGTGTATCCAATTTGGAATCAAACTAGACTGAACAAAAAAAAAGAGCCATTTAAAGGAACACCCCAGCAAGAGAAAGACATAACAAAGTTTTCAGTTTCAAAATTTCATTGAAACCACTTTCTTAAAATATCTATGTCGGTGCCTGCGGCCAAACAAATTAATAAAATTAACAAATGAAACTTATCCAGACTGCCAGACATTTTCACATACATTATCTCTTCCAGTTCCTACAACAATTTTCAACTGTTGGCATTGTGGGGAGAATAAAAGAACCTCCAACAGGTTGGGTTATTGGCAATAGGTCACACCAAGCCTGTCTGACCCCAAAGCCCCCTTTTAAGTACACCAAACTTACTCAGCCATATAGTTCCTTTTATTAAACACCCTCAGTCCATGCACAATATTTGTATTTGACATCACACGGCACAACAAGGAATTCCTAGTGCAGATTCCCACTATATTCTAACTCTGGTTCTGTGCCTGGCACAGAGTAAGCACTCCCTAAGTATTTGTGCAAGGACTATTAAAATTAAGAAGTGATGGGGCGCTTGGGTGACTCAGTGGGTTAAAGCCTCTGCCTTCGGCTCAGGTCATGATCCCAGGGTCCTGGGATCGAGCCCCACATCAGGCTCTCTGCTCAACAGGGAACCTGCTTCCCCCTCTCTCTCTGCCTGCCTCTTTGCCTACTTGTGATCTCTGTCTGTCAAATAAATAAATAAAATCTTTTAAAAAAATTATAAAAAATAAATAAAATTAAAAAATTAAGAAGTGAAGGAATGAATGAATTCATAAATAATGAATGAATAAATAAGCTACCATCTGGGACAAGGGTATCCAGAAATTTTGGCTGGATACAACAAGAGTCTGATCTGATATGGCATCTCCAATTTTCTTTACTCCTGAGATGTTGGTTTCAAATGGAATAATGATTTCAGAGATGAAAAATAAAAAGTTTGCATCTCAGCATAGAGAATTAGCCCTTAATGAATCCAAAAGGATGAGTAATACAAATTTATATGTTTATGTTCCAGAATTTAGAAGCTTTTAGAAATAAGAAACTGCTTTTGGGATAAGACTCTCCCTCAAAACAATTTAAAAAAAAAATTAAGTGCCTTGATGCTGGAAAAAAAATACGATTTACTTCAAAAAAAAAAAAAAAAAACTTGAAAAGATACCAGGGAATTCTAATCCAGCCACTTTATGTGTCAGTCACTTTGCATCCTCCCAAAAAGGTATGTGGCATGAGGTGTGTGGTTAGAAGGCCTGGTACAAGATTTTAGGGTCTACACCACACAATTCAAATGTGAGTTGGGAAACATCACGCTTTGCTGTACAATGCAGATTTGCAGTGCTTCTGCCAAAGAAATTGTATGTTACCTTTATAGACCATGATCTGAACCTCAAGCACATCTCCCAATTACCCTAGGGTCTCTTGAAATGACAGGCTGGTTTGCAGTCTGTGTTTCCAATGGCTGCTGGAGGATATCAGGCAGTTATTTGAAATGGAGCCAATGTCATACATCTTCCTGAGATAGCTGGTTGCCATTCATCTGGAAAAAGAATGCCGATGAACCAATGGGGTGACACAAAAAAAGATTTATGTATCTGATAGAAACTGGATTCAACCTGGTGTCTCCCAACCAGCCCCTTGAATTTTGCACATATTTAAATGAGATTTTAAAAGCAGTTATGTTGTTGAAGTGCAATCATACTAGACACAGAGGCTGAGATTACCCCCAAATGGGATATTAGATAAAATCATAAATTCAGGTGAAAAAATTAGATGCATGGGCTAGGGATGAAGAAGTGATGGATTCTTATCTGCACCAAAGAGAGTAGGCAAATACTCTCCTTACATTGCCATTTTGCCCACGGATATTTATGCCTGTAAGTGTAAAGAAAGAAAGAAATTGCCAGTGAAAGTAACCAATAGAGGCCAGGCTGAGAACATCAGTGCCTCACAATAATAACTCCCTCCTCCCGAAAATTTCACCTGCAGAGCCACTACCTAATCAGAGCCAAGCAGAGTCCTTCCCCAGACACCCAATTAGTCACAACAGCTGAGGTTGAGGGAGCCCAACAAAAGCAGCTTTCAACTCCTTTAAAATCCCTCTCCTGACTCATGTCTTTGATCTTCTTCACTTACTCATATATTTACATATCTGTGTGTACACAGAGCTACGTGAGACCCTGTAGGAGAGGCAAAGATGAATCAGACATGAGTCTCACCCTCAACAAGCTGATAATCCCGTGGGGCCATTGAAAGGAAAGCGCCATACGTCCAACGTGGAGGTCGGTTATGGCAGCCTGGACCAAGCAGTGATTGCTGTGGAAAGAACTGGAAGGAGCTCTACGAGAGAGGCACGGTGCAAACCAGAACAGAGCCATTTTGTGAAACTACAGAACATCATGCCTCGTGCAAAGTGCCCATTCATAAAATATAGATGGACTAAAGGAAGTGCCACCTTGCATCACTACACATTTACTGGGCACTCATTTAGAACGCATTTAGAACTGCCCCAAACTGGACTGATTCATTAAGAGTCCTGATGGTCTCAGAAATATTTTATATGTGGATATAAATGTAAGCCCATTATAGCACTAGTCCCTACAGCTGATTTATATTTGGTTCTCAGCCAACAAAGACGAAGAGCCATTTGAGGAGCCTGTCCCCATTATTTATTTACTCCACGAGCTCCCTCTTTCTGCCATGATTTTTGTGCCACTGGACCGTGGTTCCAGATGACTGACAAAAGGCATGTAAGTGATGGTGCTGCAGATTCTATAAGAGACCAAGGAGGCACCTGGATGGCAGCAAGCAGGCCTCACTGCAACAGCTCCAAATGCCTCCAAGGACATAGTCTATGAAACCCAGAGCACCAGACAGATGTTGCTTGGCAGAAATCCTTTGACATTCTGCAGGGCAGCATGAGCCTCACCGCTGCCTAGAAAGATGGGCTAACAATGGTACTGAGGATATAAAAAAGACACATGAGGCCAGAGGTGTATCAAAACTTCAGGAGACTAGGCAAGGAAGAAGGGCCATTGGTGAAATGTGACCACAGCTGCACCGCCCCGTGGTATCGTACTGCAGGAATCTGGAGACCACCAGCTGAACTAACCTGATGGTTTCCAGGAGCAGGCTCCCACCATCAATGGGATGGGCGTCTAGTTAAGACTGGGGGATGGACGTACAGGAGGATCCAGAGCACTGTTTTATTTCAGATACCCCACAAGCCTGGTAATTAAGGATATCCTGAGGTCTTGGGAAAGTAGACCGTCTGTAAGCAATAGCAGTTCTTTAAGGCAATTGTGTAACACACAGGAGATCTAATAAAAGAGTAAGAGTTACTGTTGTTCAGCACAAAAGGACAACCTCAGAGTAATTTTGGTTACCTTTCTTAATGCAAAAAAAAAAAAAAAAAAGGTTTGCCTGATTTGTTGACCTAATATTCACAACTTTGGGATGGAAAGGGAAAGAAACTTACAAAGAAATACGGCAATAAACTTTAAGGGCTAAAAACAGTTATTCCGTATGCAGGGAGGCATTAGTGGTTCCAAATATGGGCTTTGGGATCGGGCTGTTCTGGGGCCAAATTCCAGCTCCATCATTTACCATTTGGGAAAATTATATCACATCTCTTGTCACAGTTTTCTCATCTGTAAAATGGGCACAAATCATCATTCCTTATTAGAGATTTTGTGAGGATTAAATAGGAGAATGCATATGGAGTGCCAAGTTCATCGCCAAACCCATAGTGGGTGCTCAGGAAATGTAGCTTTTCTTCATGCTCTTTCCCCCCTAAATTGTTTTAGATTATACACTGCCTAGATCAGAGGATAGAGGTTCATCATTAAGTTTACCCAGTTCTCTCTCTGGATACCCCTCGGAGTTGAAGGGAAGGAAGCAGAGCAGTCTCACGGATGGCTTCAGCGTACACAGCCTCTTACCTGGAGCTATCTGGGGCAGGTCAGAGGGCAACATATGGCAGTGCTGTCACGCTCCTTGCCGGAAGAGCACAGTCACTCTCTACCTGACAAATTGTGTCTCCAACCCAGGTCCCATGAAGCACCAGCCCTTGCTCCTCATTTGTTAGATGTCACCTGTACCAGCATGGTTTCTTATATACAAGGATCTTTAGACAAAAATCTGTACATTTTTAAAGTTCTCTTCACCCCAGATGCTTTGCCCCATTGGCAAAATTCAGTCTCCGTGGACTATCATCACAGTGCAAATGACTCCAAAATCTAAATGTTTAGCTTTGGCCTCTTTTCAATTTCTACATACCTACTGGCTTTTTTGCACAGACCCAACACATCTCACACTCAAGGCCAAAGCCAAATATCTGTTTGCCACTCCCATCCATTATATTCCACCAAGTTCTCCTTGAGTTAATGTCATCACTGGTCTTCCTCTACTTTCCAGGTGAAAACCCATTACCTCTCCTCCCCTTTCCATTGGCTCCTGATACCCAATAATCAAACTGAGCCAGTCTATCTCTTCTATAATTCTTTCAGGTGTCTCTTCTCTTCCACTTGTCCTGCCCTTCTACTTTACCTTTTACCCAGATTCATATATTCAACAAATAATCACCAAGCATTCACTATGAACCAGGTCCAGCAAACCCTGTGTTGGGGACCCAGAGATAAACAAGGTAGACCAGATCCTTGACCTCACAGAGCTTCCATCTTGAACAAGTAAGCAAATAAATGAGAAAGATAATCTCAAATAGTGATATGGGTTATAAATAAAATAGAACCAGGTGATTTGAAAAGAATCTCTTGGGCTGGGAGTGGGGAGACAAAGAGAAGAGGATGAAATACTATATGTTGGGACTCACTGAGGAAGTGATAGTTGAGCTGAAGCAAGAAGACAACTTGTTTATGTAAAGTTCTGGGAACAGCATGCTCTAGACAGGAGGAATGGTATGAACAAAGGCTCACATATCTGAGGTCAGACTTATGTCTTGTTCAGGAAACCAAAAAAGCCAGCAAGTTAGAGCCAGTGAGCAGAAATGAGAGTATAGGTCTGAGAAGCAGAGAGGAGTCAGCATTCTGGGCTGCACGCACACGGTAGGAGCATAAACTCCATTCCAAGTATGATGGCAAGCCACTTGTTTTTAATAAATCAGAGTCACATTTCATTTCATATTATTATTAAAAGTGTGCAGTTTCTTTTTAAAAACATTCAGGTGATTAACATATAATGTGTTACTAGTTTCAGAGGTAGAATTCAGTGATTCATCAGTCTTATATAACAGCCGTTGCTCATTACATCACATGCCTTCCTTAATACCTGTCACCCAGTTACCTCATCTCCCCACCCACCTCCCCTTGGGCAACCCTCAGTTTTTTTCCTATGGTTAAGAGTCTTTCATGCTTTGTCTCCCTCTCTGATCATGTCTTGTAATAAGTCACCTGTTTTTTGAAGTTGTCTTTGGCTTGCTGTGGAGATAACAGAATATAGGGGAGCAAAATTGGTTGTCTGGCAATGAGTTAGGAAGACAGTTACAGGGATTCAAGTGACAGATGCTGGTGGCTGGACTAGGCTTGAGAGAGGATAAATGAGGAGAAACTGGTAAGGATTTTGGTTTCATGGTGCAAGTACTGGTTGCCATGTTACGTGTGGATCTGCTCATGTTCTCCTTCTATCCAAGCTTTTTCTTCTCGGTTCATTCAACACAAAGCTGACAGTGTCAGGCTTCCAAAGATGCCATCCTTTGCTCGCAGAGCTTAATTGGCTCCTGTTGTTTTAGAATAAAGTCCAAAGTTCTGGGTGTAGATTCACAGCCTTATGTTATCCAGTCTCAACTGCTTTAGAGATATGTAAATGGACTTGCATGGAAAGGGGACAAGAGTTACAAAGCAGTTCAAAGTCATTCCACAGTGCAGAGGAAGTGGTGTCGGTCTTTGGTATGTAAAGAACACCTTCCGTGGCTCTATAACTGCTCTTAGTCTGGGAGGCATTAAAATGAAAGAGTCCCCATGCATCGACCAGTGGTGACATTTAACTTCCAAGGGAAGAAATAGGGAAGTTTTAGGAACTAGAAAAGATTACAGAAGGTCTTAGAGTACAAATAAATAAAGGAATTGTGTTAGGATTTTGTTAATTTTGTTATGATTTTGTACTTCATTTGTTCCCCTGAAATATAATATCCGTGTGTGTGTGTGTATGTGTATCTGAATTAATACCTCCCAACGAAATTTAGCGGTCAAGAGAATGATCAGAAGAGAAACGTTGAAAGAATAAAATCATGGCTCACACTGACCCTATGAGTTCCTTTCCTTTCTGCCTTAAGCAAGCATTTCTTGGAAACTGATAATTTACATCAGAATCTTGAAACCAGCCTGCAGAAGTCGCCGGTACTAACAATCCAGAGGAACAGAAGGGGGCAGTGTTATCACTTAGTGATAACTTGCTTGGGCTTAAGGCATTGAGAAACTGCACTTTACCCTGAGTAACCCTGGTGATTTACCTACCATCTCAAAGGGAATCTCAGTGTCCGTTGCTTGTTTCTTTCACTTGGCAAGTCTCCTGCCTGAAAACAAAGTTAAGGATGAGTTTCCCCAGAGAGTGACCACTTCTCCCATGGGTCTCAAGAAATACAAGCCCAGCTCTATGTGCACATTAATTATTGTTTTGCCTTTTACGGAACAGATGGTGAAAAAATTCATCTGTACTGACTGTATGAGAAAAACAAGTTATATTCAAGTTATCAGTGTGCCTGGGTGGTTCACTCGGTTAAGTGTCTGCTTCAGGCTCAGGTCATGATCCCGAGGTCCTGGGATGGAGTCTGGCATCAGGTTCCCTGCTCAGTGGGGAGTCTGCTGTTTCCTCTCCCTCTGCCCACCCCCACTTGTGCTTCTCCCTTTCTCTGTCTCAAATAAATAAATAAATAAAATCTTTGAAAATAAATAAAATGTTACCCTCAGACAGGCCCTAAGGATTTTTTTTTTTTTGTACTGCTGGGACAATGGATATATTCAGCTGTAGACCGAGAGCCCCACTCAGAAACATTCATTGAGTATCTGGTTCACACAGAAAACACAGAAAAGAGTCCCCACCTTTAAGACAATTTAGCACACAAGTCTGGAGATAGCTCAGTGTGCGGAAAAGCTAGCAAGTACCCCCAAAAGACAGGTAAAAATTCTTGAAGGAATCTGAGGAAGAACTCAGCTGACTGTCTCCACAGAGTTTAAAGCGGAGGAATGGGAGAGAAATTGGACGAAATATCCTGGTGAGGCAGCATTGTAATTGCACCTTGGAGGACCGTAGAATCTAGAAAAAAAGGTACCGTACAGAAGATTAAAAAAACAAACAAACAAACAGTTGAAGGAGTGTGTGTGCCTGTGTGTGTGTGTGTGTGTGTGTGCAGGAGCCTAAGCATGGGCACAAGCAGGAGTATGGAAGCTGGGAAAGAACAGGGCATGATCCGGTTTGGCTACAACAGAAGGGACCTGTGGAGGAGGAGTGGGAGGACTGCTGAGGAGTTTGCACTTAAATCTCTCCACTGGGAGTAGTGACTGAGTTTCTGAGCAGGCCTGACAGGAACAAGTTTCTCAACCACAGCCACTCCCACAAAGTGAGGGAGGGCTCATCCACCCCTGTCCTGCCTCCTCCCTTGTCCCCTCTTGGAGGGGGCCCCTCCTGCTCAGCTCAGCAATTTCCCCCCACAGCCCCTGCTGAAGGCTATGGCTTTGACATCAAAGTTCTAAACTTTTCGGGTTTTGTAACAAGCAGCAAATATTTTTCTCTCCCCACCCCAGTCATGGAGGAAAGAGAAATCAAGGTAAAAGCTGCTCTATGACTATTTGGCAAAGTGAAGAAATGCGCCCATTTAGGGCATGACATTGAGCGACGGTCAGCAAGACTCACCTAAAGAAGAGTGAAGATGCTTTAAGTGTGTTGTTGTGTCCATGTGTCCACTCATTCATTCATTCATTCAACAAATATTGGTCGAGCATATTCTATGTACAAGGCAGACATTACTCTAGGCATTAGTGAACCCCAAGTAACCAAAGCTCCTTCGTGGAGTTTACATTCGAGACTATAATCAAATAAACATAGCAGTTATCAGATGACAATGAGCACAAGATAAAAAAGGAGGGCAAGGAGGATATCAATTACTATGTTGCAGGGGAGGGGCGTCAGTAAGCAAAGAGGGTAGGGGTGACAAGGAGAGCCCTGGGAGAAATGTGCCCTCTTTGGTAGTTTAAGCCTAAAAGACTTCTTCCTAGCAGGTGAACTAGAGTAAGTAGTGATATTCAGCCATCAATACTAACGGTAATAGATGTAATAGTAATGCCTATTATTATGTATATAGAGACTTTCACTGTGCTAAGCCTGGTTTCACTTATTCTTCACAATTAAGCAATAAATATCATTAGTGTGACACTTTTAGGTGCAAAGGAAATTGAGGGAAAGAAAGGAAGGAGGGAAGGAAGGGGAGAAAGGCAGAAGGGGAAAAGAGGAAGGGGAAGGGGGAAGGAGGAAGGGAGGAGGGGAGGGGAAGAAGGAAAGAGAAGGGAAGGGAAGGGAAGGGAAGGGAAAGGGGAAGGGAGAGGAAGGGAAAGAAAAGAAAAAAAGAGAAAGAGAGAAACCAAGGCTCAACTAAATTATGTAGCCTGCCCCAGTCATCCTATTCATATGCACAGAGCATGGATTTGATTGCAGACAGTCTGACTCCAGAGCCTGCACTCTTCACCCAGACACCGGATTGGGGTACAGATATAAATAAATCGTGGAATTGCTCATAGTCTGGTAAGAGAGACAGACTCATAAACAAATAATCCTAGCACAGTGATAGGAGCTATAATCGAGGTATAATGGAGTTAAGGAGACACAGAGGAAAGAGTGATTAAGTGCCTGACCATGCGTGGGGTGAGGGGGGTCATCAAACTGCAGACATTTCTGTCTATGTAATTCATGACTCTCTCTGGGCCCACTTAGCCACAACGAATCTGCAGTTCCTTCCCAAGCCTCTTTCTGGTGGATTTCCCCCATCTGCCTTCACAGGCTGTGGTTTGTCAGCCTCATCCTGCACAAAGGAAGTAGTTCTGACATAGGGGCCACACGAAGTCTTTAGAACCGTTCTGGAGAAGGAAGAAAAATAGCCAGGTAACAATTTACCGTTAACTACCTTCAGAGGTGGGTGAGGAACGTGACAACCAGGTGAAGTAAGGTGAGCTCCCCACTCCATGTTATAATGGAGGAGGAATGGGGCTCTCCACCCAAAAGCCCCCAAGGTCATGTGCACTGTACAGGCAGCTGAGAGCACAGAGCCTCAGGCAGGAAACCCGCATCCCCTTACTAGCATGATATCCCTTAAACATCCCATTCTTAACCTCGTCTGCTGATAAACTTCACAAAATTGATGAACCACCCCCCCCGAAATTGTATGTAAAATTCTATGTACCTCTTGGGCATTTTCTAGAGATTACTGACCTCATACACATTTTGAAATAGTATGTGGTCCCCCAAGGAGGCGCGGACCTACGTATTAAATACATCCAGAGTTGTTACTCCAATAGATTGAAGTATAATACAGTCTTATTTACAGGCATCATTCAGAAGGCCTGAAAATTCTACGTGAATGCATTGATACCATTGTTATAAATCATATTCATCAAAATTCTTGCAAATTAGTGTTGCCACTAGGTCCCCACTTCATGCTTCAGGGCTGGTCCTTGATTATACTGTGTACAGTAGAACTTCTCTCTTCCTTTTGGCACTTCTGTGTAGGAGGATTAGCTTTTGAAGGCTACAGTGTAGTGTTGGTTCTCAACCTTGATGTGTACCAGGGTGTGGAAGGGATGCAATGTTAGGTTAGGAAAGACAGTATCACATCACCCTTCTCGTGTTTTCAAGTCACACACACCCTCCCACCCATCCCTTCTCTACCCCCTACCCCTATTCCAGTCCTTTACTGATGCTGCCCAATGACAAACATGCCACAGGCTGAAATGTCCTCTTTAAGAACTATCACTTTGGGTTACCTGTCCTCAGAGGTCAAGAAAAAAAATATGGGATAAGAAAACTCACCTCCACATGTATAACTCTAAAGTGCACTGGAAAAACGGACTACTGAACCTAACTTCATATTCTCATGGACCTGCTATTGGAAGGCACTGGGGAAAAGAAAATCTAAGATGAGAACTTGGCATTGGTGATTCCCTCCTTCTAGATAACTGTGAGTTTGGGAGTGACACAAGGCAAATATTACTAGCTTTTCAGAAGTACTAAAGGAGAATTTGCAGACAAGGATCTATCTCATTGACAGAAAAAGCCAGATGGAATCTTAAAATGTGGACGTTCATTTTCAACCTAAACGTTTGCCTAACCGGCTCTACATAAAAGCAGCCTTGCTGTTGTGATAAAGAGTGAGAAACCTAGGACTACAGATGATCAGAGCCTCCGTCCCCCCTTAATGAGAAACAAGCGCAGATACGTAAAGCATGTGTGCGCCTAGCATGTATGCATAAGCTGGACTCAGAGGAAAGTGCGCGGTGCACGAAACCAATCACATCCACTTCCGGTGCGGTGGAAGGGGTGGTTAGGGAAGCAATGACCTGTGCAAATATCCGTTCCTGAAATCACAGCCTGAGGTAGAATCGCTGCTGACAAAAATATTACAAACAGACTCCTGGTTGGCTCTCCTCCCCTCACACTTTCAGCACAATTAGAGGCATGTGGAACCCGTAGGATCGTTTTTCAAGATAAGCCTAAAACTTCTACAGAAGATTTAATTAACAACCTGACTTGTGCTATATGAAGCATTCCAGAGATCAGCTGCCAAAAGAAGGAATTCAATAAACAAGTAAGCAATTACAAAGCCCTATTTCCTGTTCGCCTTGAGTCATTAATGATTCAGTAAGGACATCACATTCCACATCTTGCCCCATTTTTTATTAATAAAATTTAAATCTGAAGAAAAAAGGGAACCCAAGCGATATTTTATTATAGCAATCAAAATAAGGAACAGCTCTCTCTCCCTCTAAATTTTATATGAAGAAAACATTGACATCACAACTGCTGTCAGAGACTTTAGAGTAAGACCCTACTATTTCTCAATCTCTTCTTGTTTAAAAAACAAAAGTTTAAGAATGAGATGGAAATGAAGATGGAAATGTCACTTGAAGTGCTTTCAATATGCATAGTAACTTATTACAATAATGAGCCAGGACAATGCATTATGTCACTGACTGGTAGAAAATCATCATGAGTATTTTGCAATATCCATAGCTAACAGGCTGGAAAGAAAGTTAGTCTAAAAAATAAAATGGCATTCATCAGATCTCTCAAATAAACATACGACGATTTGTGTTTTAGGAACCATTCGTGTATGTTTCTGTGCATCTGGAATTTAGGAACTGAAAAGTCCTGAGACGTCTTTTCACCATCAGATGGGTGATTATTGGACTCAGGTTTGTCTCCCCCAGGGGCACTGAATGCTCTCCAAGACAAGAATCATATCCATTTTTGTTCATCACTGGAACCCATAACTGGCATCAGGCACAGTGCCTGGCACTGTGTTCAACAAACAGTCATTGGATGAGTGGCTATATTGACACACCCCCATTCCAGGTCTGGTTCTTTCATTTTTCAGCTGAGGAAGTTGAGGCCAAGAAAAGCTAAAATCCTCATATTACACATCTAGTGGTCAAACTGGCTTTAGAATGACCCTCCGCCTCCTTCCAATTCATTAAGAAGAACTGCTGTTTTGTGCAATTTTTTATCACTCCTCACAGTAGGACTGTTCTAAAGGAAAACAGAATCTTTTATCTTAGTCGTTGTTGGAAAGATAGTAGGATTTTAACATATCTTTGGAATCTTGCCTTTGACACTTTTTTCTTTGAGAGTGCCCTGAGGAGAAAAATGGGGGCACTAGGAAGAAAACTTAGTCCTTGCCTCAGCAAACGGTTTAAAAACTCCTTTTGCTTTCTTCTAATAGGGGAAAAGTTTTGAGAGAGACACTGCAGCTATGTTTTTTGGGTTTGCTTTGTTTTGTTTTGTTTTTTTAAAAAGATTTATTTATTGTTTGAGAGAGGGAGCATGCACCAGTGGGAGGAGGGGCAGAGGAAGAGGGAGAATCTCCAGCTGATACCCCCCTGAGCATGGAGCCCTAGGTTGGGCTTGATCTCATGACCTTGAGATCATGATACAACCAAAAGTCAGACACTCAACCAATGGAGCCATCCATGTGCCCTAGAAGCTATGTTATTTTAAAAACTGCAAAACTAAGTGCTACTCAAGTGCTACTCAAGTTCTTCTGAATAAAATGGTCACTGCTTATGATGATGACTAGTTGTGAATAATAGTTTGGATAATATTTTAAAAATTTTTCAATCACATCCCCTTAGATTCTGAACAGGTACAATTAGTCAAAAAATTCATTTAAATAGGCTTGATGCTCAATGTGGAGCCCAATATGGGGCTTGAACTCACAACCTTGTGATTGAGACCCTGAGATCAAGACCTGAACTGAGATCACGAGTTGAATGCTTAACTGACTGAGCCACCCAGGCACCCCCAATTTTCTTATAATCAGTGTCTAGCACAAACTCGGTACAATAGGCTACATATTTATACATGTATACATGTATTATATATTTATAAACTTTAGATGCTAGTATATGCCCTAATTGTTAGGTGTAAGCTGTGTTGGCCAAAGGAGAGCCCCTGATGTCTTTCCTGAAGTAAGTATCAGGCACTGAAATTTGTGAGCTTCAATTTCTATACATGGCAAGCAAGCCCCCTTATCATGCAATTGGAGAAGAACCCCGGAGCCAGTCTGCCTGGGTGAGAATGGTGGCTGCACCCCTTATAAAGTAGATCACTGGGGGCAAGTTACCATGTTCTCTTCCAGGTACACCCAGGCCCTATGCACCTCAGTTTTCCCATCAGTAAAATGGGTTAATAATAACATTTGCCTCACAGAGTTCTTGTGAGAATGAATCAAGCAACATATGTAAAGTACTTAGGACCGTGTTTGGTGTATAGTGCCCACTAAATGAATGCATTTTATTACTCAATTATAAGCAAAATGTTTTTGAGAACAATAATTTTGCCTGTGTATTTGTTCCAAAAGGCAGAAAAACAGCCTCCCTGCCCCCTCAATGTAAATGAATGTCTAGTAATACTTTGTGGGAACAGCCCTCCCTCCCTCCAAGTTTCTGGAGTGCAGGTGGTGTTTATGCCACCTTTGTTCCAGTTGTGGGCATATGACTCACTTGGGTATTTCATATTCCCTGCCACCATGATTCACCAGCAACGGGCATGGAGTGCAATCAGAGCCAAAGGGATGTGACTTGACGGCATTTGCTGAGATCACTGGGGTTTATAATACTGTCGGAGGCACCGGATTCAAGCATACCTGAAGCTAACTGTACCCTGAACTTGCCATCCATGGGGACAATGAATTCCTTTTTACAACATAAGCCATTTACATTTCTTCTTTATTTTATTTTTTTTTAAAGATTTTATTTATTTATTTGACAGAGAGAGATCACAAGTAGATAGAGAGGCAGGCAGAGAGAGAGAGAGAGGGAAGCAGGCTCCCCGCCGAGCAGAGAGCCTGATGTGGGACTCGATCCCAGGACCCTGAGATCATGACCTGAGCCGAAGGCAGCAGCTTAACCCACTGAGCCACCCAGGCGCCCCGACATTTCTTCTTTATTATCTGTGATCCAAGTCATATAAACTTATATAGAAGAGCTGCCTAGGAGGATACAAAAAATGTAGGTGATATAAAAAGAGTGATATAAAAGAGATTTAGTGGGTACCAGAGAGGAAAAATAATGTGGTTAAGCACACAGACCCTGAAGGCAACTGCCCAGGTACAAATCCTGGTACTAGACCTCAGCAGCTGCATGACTTTGGACAAGTCACTTACTTATTTGTGCCTCCATACCATCCTCTGTAAACTGCAGGTAGTGAGAATATCTACCTTCCAGGGATGTTTTGAGGATTAAGTAAGTTAGTATAGGTAAGGTCCTTAGAACAATGCCTGGGATGTAACATGTGCAAATGGGACGCAAGCCCATTTTTTCACTGTTATTCAGATCTTAAATAAGTGGTGGCATAATGTACCAAAGAAAAGGTAGGGAAAATGGCTCTTATGTCATGCCAGCTGAGATTTTTCTGTATACAAAGGAAGAAACTGCTGAATTAAAAATGCCTCTTTGTACTTTCCTGAATAGACATTTCTTCAAAGAAGGCATACAGATGGCCAACAAGCATGTAAAAAGATGCTCAATGTCACTAGTCCCTAGGGAAATGCAAACCAAACCCACAAGATATCACCTCACACCTATAGGAATGGTTACCATCAAAAAAACCCCAGAAAGTCACAAGTATTGGGTGGGATGTGGAGAACCTGGAATGCTTGTGCAGTCTGGGGGGGAATGTAATGAGCGTTCACTCTGGGAAAGAGCAGCATGGTTGTTTCTTAAAAATTTAAAAAGCTAAAAGTAAAAAAAATAAAAATTACCATATGATCTAGCACTTCCATTTTTCAGTATAATCCAAAGTTATTGAAATCGGGGTCTGAAACAGATACATGTACACCCATGTTCATAGCAACATTATTGACAGTAGCTGAAAGGTGGAAACACACCAAATGTCCATCAGTGGATGAAAGGATAAATAAAATGTGGTATACATGTACAATGGAATGTTGTTCAGCCTTAACAGTAAAGGAAATTATTTATTTATTTATTTATTTGAGAGAGAGAGGGCACCCACCGGGAGGAGAAGGGCAGAGGGAGAGGGAAGGAATCTCAAGCAGACTCCACACTGAGCATGGAGCCTGACACAGGGCTTGATCTCAAGACCCTAAGATCATGACCCAAATCTGAAACCAAGTGTCAGCTGCTTAACTGACTGCACCACCCAGATGCCCCAACAGTAAAGGAAACCCTGGCACGTGCTACAAGACTGAAGGACATTGAGGACATTGTGATACATGAAATAGGACAATCACAGAAAGATTCATGATTCCGAGTATATGAAGTATGTAGAGTTGTCAAGCATCTAGAAACAGAAAGCACAATTGAGGTGGCTAGGGCTGGAACAAGGGGTAATGGGGAGCTGAATGGATAAAGAGTTTCAGTTTTGCAAAGTGACAACGGGCTGGAGATTGGTTGCGCAGCAATGTGAATACTGAACTGTAAACCTAAAATTTGGTTATGATGATACATTTGATGTCATGAGTATTTTTCTGTAGTTAAAAATAAAAAAATTTAAAGAAAAAGAATTCTTTAAGTACCTTCTGGTTACCCTCTAGGTAGCGTGGTATCTGATACAGCTGGAACTCACTGACATTGAATGAATAAATGGATACTACTGGAATAAGCCTAATGACAAAACAAGTGAGGGTGAGAGAGTTTAAAGAGCGGAAATATTTGTGGAGTAAAATGGAATCAAGTGTCAAGGGCTATGTGAAGATTTATTATGTGGATGAGAAGACAGACTACATAGTAAAAAAGTATAAGGCAGGGGGTCTGTAGATACTGGTTCCAGTCTTGACTCATTAACTCGTTTGTTTTTCTCATTCATAAAATATTTACTGAGCACCTACAACTTGCCAGCCACAGGCACTGTTCATGTGCATCAATGAACAAGACTCTCCTGCCATGTGGGGCTTATTTCTAGTGGGAGAGGACAGCAACATTGAACTTCTGGTTCGAGCTGGATGTGTGACATCAGACAAGTCCCACAAGTTTTCTGGGTCCTAATTTCCTCATCTGTACAATGAGATGCGTGTGTCGGGGGGACAAAGTGATACTTTTCCTTCTCACATTCCAAAGGATTTGAAAACTACATGTAAATATGGAACAAGGACATAGGAAACCACTAGGGGGCAAAATGAACACCGCATAAACATTGTACTGATGTAAAATGTGAGAAACAAAAACATATGATTTCGTTCATATGTGGAATTTAAGAAACAAAACAAATGAGCAAAGGGGAGAAACGAGAGAGAGAGAGAGAGAGAGAGAGAGAGAGAGAGAGAGAGAAGCCAAGAAACTGATTCTTATGTACAGAGAACAAATTGATGGTTCCCAGTGGGGGGTGGGGGGGCGGTGTTGGTGATGGGGATTAAGGAGCGCACTCATTCCCCGTGAGCACCTGGTAATATATAGAAGTGTTGAATCAATATATTGTACACCTGAAACTAATATTACACTGTATGTTAACTGAAATTAAAATAAAATTTTAAAAGAGATTTTTAAAAAAGGAGGCATCCTTTTTGCATGAGAAAATAAGCAAAGAGTGAATGTTGCATATTATCGTAGGTAGGGAAAGAGCTCTACAGAATAGTTATCCCAATAACTATTCAAATAACTATGCTTTATTCTATGAATAAAGTAGTTGATTTAGAGATCATGTTTGTCTGAGAAATAACAGCAGTTAAGAAGCAGAATGCTTGATTATTAATTGAAAAGCATCACTAAAATGCATATAATAAGACCATTTCTGCAAGACCACAAAATACCAACCTTTTTTTTTTTAAAGATTTTATTTGTTTATTTGACAGAGAGAGAGAGATCACAAGTAGGCAGAGAGGCAGGCAGAGAGAGAGGGGAAAGCAGGCTCCCCACCGAGCAGAGAGCCCGATGTGGGGCTCGACCCCAGGACCCTGAAATCATAACCTGAGCCGAAGGCAGAGGCTACCCAGGCGCCCCCCAACCAACTATTTTCAGTCTTGATGTAGCACTTTACCCTTTATTAGATGTGAGGATCTGATATGTATTTAGAATTCTTTCACTTCTTCATTGTTACCAATGCCTATCAGTCTCTTTGATTACAAAAGCAAATGTATGGTCTTTTTTCCCCTTGTATCCCACTGGGAAGTGGTAGTTTTAAAATGTAAAAAATATTTTTGACAGTCTTCTTTCAAAAGCTGGAGCTTAATTCCCTATTCCTTGGATATAGGCTAACTTTAGTGATTTCTCGCCAATAGCATGTGTTAGAAGTGACACTGTGTGATTTCCAAGGATGGTGCAGAAGGAGGAATACATCTCCTGGCTGACTCTATCTTTCAGGATGCTCTTCCTCAGAACACAGCCACCGTAATCTGAAAAAGGCCATGTGACAGAGAAAGGCCGCATGTAGGTATAGTGGCTGAGAGCTGCATCAAAGGTCCCAATCTGAAACTAGCATCAGAAGTCAGACCTGTAAAGGAACGAGCTCTCAGATGATTGCAAACCCTAGCCTTTAAGTTCCCCAGCTGAAGCCGTGTGGAACAGAGATGAGCTCTCCTTGCTAAGCACTGCCCCAAATTATAGATTTGTGAGGAAAATTAATGTTATTATTGTTTTAGGCCATAAAGTTTTGAGGTGTTACTTTTTCAAAGCAATAGAGAACCAGAACAGGAGCTAGTTGTCTTTGGGAATATGGCCCAATAATTTCATAAAAATAAACTGTCTGATACTTGACTCTCTCTGCTTGACTTAATTCACTCAGCATAATTTCTTCCATAACAAATAACACGGAGGACATGGGGAGATGGAGAGGAGAGGGAGTTGAGGGAAACTGGAAGGGGAGATGAACCATGAGAGATATGGACTCTGAAAAACAACCTGAGGGTTTTGAAGTGGCGGGGGGGGGGGGGGGGGTGGGAGGTTGAGGAACCAGGTGGTGGGTAATAGGGAGGGCACGTACTGCATGGAGCACTGGGTGTGATGCCAAAACAATGAACACTGTTATGCTGTAAACAAACAAACAAATTAAAAAAAAAATAAACTGTCTGAGTAGTACATCAGTGCTTCTGTGGGTTCCAACTGGAATGGACCCACTCCCACTTGCCCTGAAAACAATAAAAATATGCTCAAGTTATGCTATCACTCAGTGCCAAATCTCATGTGCACTGACGCTCAGGACTACGGAGTCTTGGAGACAGATCAAGCCTTGTCCTTCTGGGCATCATTATCACTGACATCCATTGGCAGGTTACTATAAATGTTCTCCCAAGCAGCCCATCTGCAAAGAGACCTTTTACTTGGTCTGGACTTTCTAGTTCACAAACGAGGAATGGCAAGCTTGGCTGGATAGAAACTCAGTAACGACTTCATCAAGCAGGAAGCCCTGAGGAACAGGAGCATTTCTCCAGGTGGGCTACTGAAGATGGCTAGCTTGCAGCCAGTCTGCAAGGAAGATGAGAATATTGGGCTTCTTTGAGCTTAAAAAACCAGAAGGTAGAAGCAGAGTCTGTGTGTCATTTATAGTGACTGGCACATGTTAGATTCTCAGTAAATATTTGTTAAATAAATAAATATCACAAACACAGCATTATTTAATGCCTTAGTGTTAGAACACTAAATGTTACATCCTAATAGAGCATCTGATGTAAGGAAATGGTTACAATGACTCCTTATTCACCATCTCATCTTCATTCATCACCTACCATCTGAAAAGTCACAGAAAGGATACAATGATGAATCTGACACTAACCAGATCAGTAAAATCGATCAAATTCTTTGTTCTGAGCACCTATTCATCCTATCATTGAAGGAAGGATTGGCAGAACATATGACACTCGACACTGGACAGGTGAGATTGACAGCAGCTTTTTCATCACATTTACCCACAGCCCTCATGAGGAGGACACTGAAAGCCATGCAGAGCCATGAGGGGTTGGCACACAGGAATAGAGTGAACCAGCAGGGGCTATGAGGGACAACTGTAGTGTCAAGAGGGTGGGGTGATTCTCAGCTTTCTATGGGGGTATCTGATTGGCTTATAAGAAGCTCATAGGAAGGTAAAACCAATTAGGTTGGAGACCATGTTGGGTGGAGCTGGTGTGGCTGATGGGGGAGCTAGCAGGTGTGGAGCATTTCCTGCTAGGTAGGGGACACATCTGGCAAGAGAAAAGGAAGTCAGTGCTAGGCTTTTGGGGCCCCATGAGGGTCAGAATGGTCAAGACAGCACTTGAAATTTAGTTCTTATAGTACATCTCTTGGCCTTTGATCTTCCCTTGTAGAATCAGGTGGTGGGAAACAAATGATCTCCAGGCTCCCATCAGTTTTAATTCTAATTCTCATTATGTGAAGGCACTCAAATGAGAGGTCACTCTCAGAGGCACTTGCTGCACTGATTTGTCTGTGAAGACCTGTCTATTTTTGTCGATGTTGGAGATATCTCTGCAAATTCAGGCTAATCTCCTAGGGCCCTCTGAAAATGTTAAGGTGAAGTTGAAGCATTTTATTTCCAGTGAGTGGGAAGGGGAGTACATTAGAACATTTAGCACAGAAGTCAATTTTGGCATTATCAAGAACAGCTCTTAGAGAGTCCAGGAAAGAAATGATATTTATAGGCCCCAAATCAACTATTCTTTTAAGTAATATCAACTTTTTTAAAGTAAAAATGTTAGCAAGAGTTAAGAAATGTTTATATTTTCTTCCAGAGGTAAAAATTCATTATCTCAGCCAGTATGGGATTTGTGAGTCTTATTAGATGCTGCAAATTTAGGACTACAGGGGAAGAGTCAAAACCTCTTGCCTGGGGCGCCTGGGTGGCTCAGTGGGTTAAAGCCTCTGTCTTCAGCTCGGGTCATGATCCCAGGGTCCTGGGATAGAGCCCCACATTGGGCTCTCTGCTCAGTGGGGAGCCTGTTTCCTCCTCTCTCTCTCTCTGCCTGCCTCTCTGCCTACTTGTGATCTCTGTCTGTCAAATAAATAAATTAAAAAATCTTTTAAAAAATAATTTAAAAAAAAAAACCACCTTGCCTGCTTAATTTCAAACAAAAAGGAAAAAAAAATGTGTTTGTCTTTGACTTCCAAACCTAAATTTGCATTATTTAATAAAAACTGTAAGTTTGGGGCACCTGGGTGGCTCAGTGGGTTAAGCCGCTGCCTTTAGCTCAGGTCATGGTCTCAGGGTCCTGGGATCGAGTCCCGCATCGGGCTCTCTCCTCGGCGGGGAGCCTGCTTCCCTCTCTCTCTCTCTCTGCGCCTGCCTCTCTGCCTACTTGTGATCTCTCTCTGTCAAATAAAATCTTAAAAAAAACAAACAAACAAAAAAAAACCTGTAAGTTTGGGGCACCTGGGTGACTCAGAGGGTTAAGCCTCTGCCTTCAGCTCAGGTCATGATCTCAGGGTCCTGGGATCAAGCCCCGCATCGGGCTCTCTGCTGAGCAGAGAGCCTGCTTCCCCCTCTCTCTCTGCCTGCCTCTTTGCCTACTTGTGATCTCTCTCTCTCTGTCAAATAAATAAAATCTTTAAAAAAAACCTGTAAGTTTGATTTCACATGCCTCTGTTTCAACATAAAATTATCCTCATCTCAGGAAAAGAATTTAAGTTAATGTTATCAATAGTCTTAGTAACAAAAGCTATCTAAGTACATAAAAAGCATTATGGTTAAGAGAGAGTCATCTGCTCTAATAGTCATAAGAGTAACTGTTCTCTGCTCAGAAAACATGTGTTCTCCAAGATTTAAGAAAGAATTAAAGGAAGTAGAATAATAATGAAAAGAGTGTGCTGCCTACAGGTTTCAAGCTAGGATGCTCTCCTACTTGGCCACCTGGCCCAGTGACCTATTTCTTATTCTGGCAAGACACCATGATTATCAAGACATTAATATGAAATAAAATAAAAATAAAAAATTAAAATTCCAAGCTTTGCGCAGTGGCAGTATCGTAGCCAATGAGGTTTATCCGAGGCGCAATTATTGCTAATTGAAAAAATTAAAATTCTATAGTTTGGGCATGTGTCCTCCAAAGAATGTTTCAAATTTACATTTAAATTTATCTGGCTTAAAGCTCCCAGTTCAGCAATATCTTGTGTTGGAAATACTGTCTTGTAACAAAATAAAGTTTAATATGACTGTCTTTACAACAGTAAAGAGTTAAACTGTAATGAAAAGCTATGGTTGCTTGCAATGTCTAACTGAGGGCATCATGAAGAATTCTAAAAGAAAAATATAAAAAATGAATTGCCTAAGGGAAGTTTCATGTATTAAACTTACAGGCATTTCTAGGCTATTCTCTTACTGATGATAATAAAACCTGATCCCTCCATCATTTTAAGAAGCATTATATTAAATTTTTATGGCAATTGGTTTAGTAGCTAGGACACTGCCATTTTCCTTCTTTGCAAATAAACATATTTTCCACAACATAAGTCATCTTATGCACTGTGTCCTGATAAACTCTGTGCTATGAGAAGAGGAGAGAAAGGGAGATTAAGCAGAAAGATGAGCACATTTTCTTTAATGTTTGAAATAACATGAAACACACCAAGAAAATAAAATATGAGTACCACTGTTCAAAATTTTCAAGTATGACTGCTCTAATGTATTAAACCAATAGTACCTGACATCAAAAGGTATGTGTGAGAGTAAAATGTACAACACGGACAAGCCCAATTGGAAAAATATAGGACAGAAGACGACAGAAGCATACTTCTAATATACTCCATAGGATCAAAAGGCAAATTATAAAACAATACAAAATCTGCAGGGAAGCATCAGAGTGAATGTATATAATTAATTTCGGAAAGAGATAGTTTGTTCAAGGCCAATCACAGCCATTCCTCAAAGTCCATTTTGGTTGCTGACAAAATCCTACGGCTTCTATAGCTATATAGATGTAGCAATGACCATAATAAGTTCAAATATCCACTGAGTACTTACTATTTAGGCATTGATTTTGCAGGCATTATCTCAAACAATCCTTGCAGCAAGCATGTAAGATGAATACTGTTATCCTCTTGCTTTTACCCAGGAGAAAAGTAAGGCACAGAGACTTTGCTAACTTCACGGCGAGTAAGTGGGAGAGGATGTAAATACAGGCCATCTGGCTCCAGACAAGCTCCCTTAACCACTATACACTATTAATTCAATTACATGATGAATAGAAGGTAAACTTGAACATGGGATAATTTGTCATGTACCCAATGAGAAGATTACAAAAAATATTTTTTGTCAATTTGAATATATACACATTTGAGAATGTAGATACAACTATCAACTAACTGCAATTTTAGTGTGTGTGTGTGTGTGTGTGTGTGTGTGTCTATATATATACATATATATGTGTATATAAAAGACTTAATATATATGAAATCACGTTACGTAAATTAGCATACTCATTAAAATATTGCCCTTCTTAACAATTTTTTTATTATGTTATGTTAGTCACCATACAGTACATCATTAGTTTTTGATGTAGTGTTCCATGATTCATTGTTTGTGAATAACACCCAGGGCTCCATGCAATCCATGCCCCCCTGAATACCCATCACCAGATATTGCCCTTTTTATGTTCACGTTATGTAACACAACAATACAGACTAGTGGTTTAGCACAAGGACTCTGGAGCCAGACTGGGTTCAAAGCTCAGTTTTAGTATTTCCTACCATGTAATGTTTGACGAGTTATTTAACCTCTCTGTTCTCAGTTTCATCATATGTCAAGCATATAGTACCTACCTTGTCAGGATGTTGGGAAAAGTAACTGAGTAGAAACATATGAAGGACTCAGAGCAGTGCCGGGCACATAGTAACTATATGCTGGTGTTAGCTCTTACATTTTTTCCTAAATGCTTCACTCGCACCTTTGGCAGGAGGGGTCTGCTATTACCAGCCTAGCCCTCTGATGCTGCGTTATACAGTACCTCCCCTTCTAAGTTGTTTGGGATACACAATGTCCACTACTGCCACTGAAGTTCTTACTCCAAACCACAATATCCATTCACCTAATATTAGAAATGCTTGATTTGCTATTTGAGAGGTTGTCAGATCTCTACAATAAAAATACAGCATGGCTTTAAAAATTATCTTTAAAACCCCTGTTGTTGGTTTTGTTTTTGTTTTTGTTTTCTTACAGCATGCGGCACTTGGAATTTCACATAAAAATCCCAAGAATAAATGCTAAAATGGGGTTTAATGCCTTTGCCTTTAAAAACCCCAATTTGGGGACGCCTGGGTGGCTCAGTGGGTTAAAGCCTCTGCCTTCGGCTCAGGTCATGATCCCAGAATCCTGGGATCGAGCCCCACATCGGGCTCTCTGCTCCGCAGGGAGCCTGCTTCCTCCTCTCTCTGCCTGCGTCTCTGCCTAGTTGTGATTTCTCACTGTCAAATAAATAAAATATTAAAAAAAAAAACAACCCAATTTGTCTGAAAGCATCCAGTGTTGTTCCAGGCAAATCTGACTTCCCAAGATAGTAATTTAGTGTTCCAAGTAAAATAATTGAAATAACAGAAGCAGAATTTGAGGAGGAAACTCATTTCTAAGGGATAAAGGATAATTTGGAGGAAATATAATTGTCATATTTGGGAAATGGAGTTATATCATTAATATTCAGGGATAGTGAAAATAGATCTTGGGCATTTACATTGGTTTTTACCACAATTATTAGGTTTCATTATGCAACTTGACATGATAAGTACACAGCTGTCAAATCCCCACCTCATTTGGTGCTTGTGGATATAGCTGAGAGTAGGGGAAACTACCCATGCTCAAACCAGAATTTTCTGACAAAATTCCCCATGACATATTTACTATAAAACTGAGGGGGAAAGAAGCCAACTCTAAAATCTAAGCACAATTTCACTGACATCCTAAAAAAAAAAAAGAAGTTTTCTGTGTTTATGAAGTATGTAAAAGTGTTACTAGTATGACTGTCAAACTAATTAGAAGATACCACTCATAATTAGAATGTTATTATTATTTTTATTATTATTATTTTGGTCACAAGTTTGGTAACTGACAAATTAAGTCCCAGGGACAACTGAGCCACTGTTACAAATCTTCATGTTCTGTCCACTCTTGACTTGGTTAAGGCTTTCTCCTCGTAATGAATACAATTCAGTGACTTTAACAGAAGTCAGCACATTTGCCAAGTACTGCAGTTTGCTTTAATATAACTCTCCAGAGACTGTCCTGAAGTGGGGGGATGCAACACCGAAAGAAAAAAAAAACACTTTTTCCTCCCAAAAGAGAGGTCTACCTGACTAGCCACAAAATTGTTATTCTCCAAGGTTCTCTGCAGGTTGCCTTGGTTTACACTTCAAAGTCAAACAATGTGGAAGATTTAGTCATGTAACTTCATTTTTTTTGCTTGTGTTACTGAGTAAGGGACAGGTGAGGCTAGGTAGGGAGAGACAGGTAGGGGGGCTATGTGACTAGGCTCATGCAGAAGGGTACATGGCTCACAAAATCCCAGATGTGGAGAAATGTTATAGACAAGATATTAACCAGAGGGAAGGGAACACTAAGCCCCCAGTGACAACCCATTTGGGACCCCTTTCCCTCTACAGAGTTTCTTTTTCTTTCCTTTCTGTTCTCACCTTTGCTTAATACTTTCACTTCATTTCACTCTTTTGTGTCTGTGAGATTCATTCTTCACGTCCATGAGACAAGAACCCTGCAACCCTGCAACATTATCAAGTGGGACAAGGGTTAGCGAAGAAGGAAATCCAGTAAATAGGGTCATTGTTTTCACAGACAGAAGTAGAATTTCAATAACATCTACATCTAACAATTCATTCCTAATCAGGTAATATTTTATGCTCATAATCTTATATTTTGTTTAAATTTGAGAGTACTGGGACGCCTGGGTGCCTCAGAGGGTTTAAGCCTCTGCCTTCGGCTCAGGTCATGGTCTCAGGGTCCTGGGATCGAGCCCCACATCAGGCTCTCTGCTCTTCAGGAAGCCTGCTTTCTCCTCTCTCTCTGCCTGCCTCTCTGCCCACTTGTGATCTCTGTCTGTCGAATAAATAAACAAAATCTTAAAAAAAATTTTTGAGAGTAGTACCTCTTTTGATGGGAAGAAATGGAAACATGAGAAGAAACAAGAGACTCAAATTTTCTTTTCACCACAAGATCACTAAGTAGATGAATAGCTTATTGCATATTGTCAATAACTAGAATCTCAGCTGCATAGGTAACGCGTCTTAGAGAGTATAACCATATAATTTATCAAACTAGGATATTTTTGATAGCAAAAAAGGGACAATGTTGATAATTATGCTGGAGAAAACAGGCATAAAAAGGGACAATGTGGAGGCGCCTGGGTGGCTCAGTGGTTTAAAGCCTCTGCCTTCCACTCAGGTCGAGCCCCGCACCCAGCTCTCTGCTCAGCAGAGCTCTCTGCTCTCTGCCTGCCTCTCCGCCTACTTGTAATCTCTGTCTGTCAAAAAGGGACAATGTGGCTGACTCCAGAAAATCTGAATACATGGTCATTCTCCCAAGAGTTGTTCAGATGGTACCCACATCAGTAAATTCTAAAATGACTTATAAAAGTTGGTAAATTGAATTATTTGATGAGCTAGTTCAGAAATTTCCTGATGAAATTAGCTGCCTATTCATCTCAAGAATACATTCATTGGTTCTTCAGTTTGTTATGTCCTTTTCCTATTATTGTTTTTGTTTGGAGGGGAGTGTGGAATTTTGTTAATTGGTTGGTTTTGTTTCATTATAGCGTGTAAGTTGAAAAAAACCTTTTAACCAGTGAAATTTTATCATTCCTTTGGAAACTGGTCCCAGAGCAATGGCCTGGTTTCTTTTGTAAAGACCACGGGATTTGGGGGCCAGCATATAATGCAAGGGCTCATGGTATAAATACCATGTATTAATACATGGTATTAATACCATAAGCTCTGAAGACAGTTCTACTCATTGGCTAATTCCGTGGCATTCGGAGTTAGGACTCCTGCACTTTCGGAAAGTGATTTAACACTCTGTGGTTTAACACAGAGCCAGAACAATCAAAAGGAAAGAATCTACTTATGTCACTCTTTAGTTCATAACCTTCAGTGGTTCTGCTTTGTCTTTTAGAACCAAAACAAGAATCCCACAAGGCACTCTCTGTTCCTGGTCCTTACCTGTAGCCCTCGCCTCAACTCCTACGTGGCTCTCCTCCATTGTCTCTCCAAACATCCTGGCTTCATTTAAACCAGTTATTTCCAAAGTCTGATTTTATCCAAGAGACATTTCTAGTTGTCACAAGGTGGCAGTGGGAATGGGGGCTGTGCTGCTAGCATCTGGTTGGTACAGGTCAGGGATTTTGCTAAACATCTTACAGCTAATAAGGCAGCATCCTCTGTCTCCTGCCCCGCCAGAATCATTTAGATCAAAATGTTAATAGTGCAAAGGTTGAAGAACCCCTATCTACACCTTTTCTGACACCATGTTTTCCTTAATCCCAGGCCTTGCACACCCTATCCCACTGCCTGAAATATTCATGCTCTTCCCCTCCTCTTTCCCTTTTTCTTTAATAATTCCTTTTCACCCTTTGATCATCACCTTTTCACAGTGGCTTTCCGGATTTTCCGCCCCCGATAAATATTAAACTCTTTCAAAAAATTACATAGGACTTAAGAATATTACAGTTTTACGTATACTTTTATGTGTTTGTAACCCCACCCTAACGAATCCCAGGTGAGCCGTACCATTTAGCTTGCATTCATCATAGTAGCCCCAACAGCTAGTACAGCGAGGTGAGTTGTCCTGTATCACTGCGTTCAATTACTAAATGAACATTTAATAGCCTCACTTACAAAATAAGAGTAATAGAGTAATCATCTCATTAGGTTGTAAGGAGAAAATAATACACATAACTCTGTAACACTGCGTAGATCACACTGAATCCAGAGAGACCGACGCTCTGTAGTTTGTGGACAGCAGACAGGCTCTACCTGCTCAGCATCAACACTTGCACGATCTCTTCCAGGACTCGCGTCTACAAATGATTTTCCCTCCTCTAAATAGTAACCAACAATTGCTGCGCCTGCGCTTTTCTGACTCTCTCGCGAACCAGGCTACCGGAAGTGTTTTCCTTTTTCTCATTGGCCCGCCACTGGACTGATTTCGTCGATACTGCGCAAGCTCCACAGCAGGTTTCCTCCTTCCCGGGTCCTCCCCGGCTCCGCCCCGTGTTCCCCCTGGAGGGGCACAAATCTGCCAACACGCCTGCGCGAACGGGCGCGCCCCGGAAGTAGTTCTTCGGCCCTGTGACACGTAGCAACGGAGTCTGTTCAGGGTCCTAAGCGTTATTGAGGGGTTTTGAGGGGTTGCTGGACCTGCTGGCGCCGGTACCGCCGCTTCCCGGTTTGGTGAGTGTCCCGGGCTTGTGGCGCACTGTTCGGCTTCTCTTCAGTGTAGTGCAGCGCGGCTTGGTTTGGCGGCCCTTTCGCTTAGACCCTCACTCCCTTTCAGGCCCTTGGTTTGACGCGACCCCTGTACCTCAGGCGCGGCCTTCCAGGAGTCTGCCCTTTCCCGGAAGGCCCAGGCCTTATTTTGCAAGGAGACAGTCGCACTGTCAGCGGCAGTCTTCCCAGAGGTGAGGAATCGTCTTTGTTGTTATTTTAGACTTCCGTGGAACCAGTTCTCCCACGCCCCTTCCTCTAACCACGGCATATCAGCTCCGTGAAGTGGAGGTGTTTTCCCGGCTCTTGGAGATCCTGTGCACCTCCCACCTGGATCTGTCCTCCAAATGCCGTTCCCCCAATTCCAGAAGAAATAATTTAGTGCCTTCTGAGGCTTTTTGCTTTGTACCGAAACGAATTCAGTAGGACCTTGGGTGTAAACACTGTTTGCCATTTTTTTCTTTTTCAGATTATTTGCAATGGCAGGGTTTGATAACTTAAACACGGATTTCTACCAGACGAGTTACAGCATCGATGACCAGTCACAGCCGTCCTATGACTATGGAGGAAGTGGAGGACCCTATAGCAAGTAACTTGTCAACTTTGACAATATGTAGCCCAGACTGAATGAAAGCCTGTATCCTTATTGTTTGGTTCTGCCTAAAACTGAATGTGTCACCGTGTCCCTTGTCAGGAATGTGATTCCTCATAATCTTCCTTCCTCTCAGAAGATCTGTGACACTGGTTTGGTTTTGACAGGATTGCCCTATTCAGAGTTTGGTATCTTCTGCGGTATCTTCAGGTGTGCCCTGAGTGCAAAAGGAGATGTTAAAGTACTGTTTCCTAGTAATAGTGTTTCTGCATCATTTAAGATAGGGATATTAGCTTCAAGTATCTAGAAGATAACCTAAGCGATTTCGTCTACGGAACCAGTTAAAAATTTGAAATCTTGTGATGGCTAGTTTAAGAGTGAAATCAACCCGAGTTTCAGACCTTACCAATGTTAATTCAGAGGGCTTAGTGACACTGTTTAGTATTGTTAGCTCCCTGTTATGAATCAGCAGGTGATTTTTTTTTTAATAGCAAGTGATAATCATCTTTATTACTGCTCATATTGAAACCTTATGGGCAGTACACACAAGTTACCAGTTGCTGACAGTCCCTGCCAGAGGGGAACTCAAAACCTTCCAGCCCTGAACTGTTAAGAACAAAACAAAACAAAAAACCCAGATTTTTTTAATAGTCCCTGGTGGTAATGGCAGAAATACATTAGCTGATGCTATCCAACAATCTCCTCTAAGACATAATATTTTTCGTTTCTTAGGACCTTAAAGGTTATCTCGTCAGTCATTTCCAATACCAGGATGGCTTAACCTTTTTTAGATGGTCCAGGACCCCTTCTGGAATCTTACAAAAATGAGAGACCTCTTTCTGAGACGTAAATGCGCACATTCAAATGCCCACATAAATACCCATATTACTGCACAGTTGATGTGCCTTCTGATGTTCGCCTATGAACCCTGAATTAAAAATCTCATGAAAGTCTCCCAGGATGAGAGCAAGGGAAGGTTTTGTTTTGAATCAATCTGAGAGAAACATGTAGCAGTAGAACATGTTTGAATAAATGAATCTGAATGAAAGTGCCTAAGAATTTAAAAAGCAAAGCAAAAATCAAATTCAGTCTTCAGTATGGTCTGTCTTATATAAGTTGCATTTTTTATACCTTTTGACCCCTTGAGTCTGCTTAATTTGATATATTCTAAGCCCTTTTCCCCCCTAAAACCTAACACATTGAACAGTGGGAGTGAGCATGTGAAAAATACTATAAATCAGTTTTTTCCTTCAGTTAAATTATTTTATATACCATCAGGGATTTATCTTCTTTGAACAGTTAATTGGGCAGAATTGGAGAAATCTTGTTGTGAAATTTCCATTCATTTATTTAATTAAGAATGTTTTTTGTTTATTTTAATCTATATGTGAGAGGCAAATGAATGAAAGATTGGCCAGAGTGCAAAGGGCTTTGAAAAACCGATCTCTGTATGCAGTCCTGTTTTTAACTAAATGATATAAGACCCTGCAGAACTATTACATTTGGATCACAGTCTCCTAGGTTTATTTATCTCTGCCTTTCTTTCCTGTCCTGTCCCTGTTTGCATCTCTTAAATGTGTGACTTATCTTTTCCTTCCAGATATCATCCTCTCATTTTAGATTTCCATAGGAAGGTTGTTTAGATATCCTTTTGCTAAATATTCTCCCAGTTCCATTGCAGCCAGATCATGTGCCAATAACCATTGCTTCAGTATGATGAGGTTTTTTTGTAGTTGCTTATATACCCATTATTGCCAATTAACAAATATGAATTTATAGATGAAGCCTAGGAAAACAGGAAGCTTAATGTATTGGCAGTATTAATTGGGTTTCATTTGTAAGTATCATTTATATATTCTTATAACAACAGCAGCAGCAACAAAAAGTAAAAGCCCCTTTGATCTTAATCTGTTGAGTTTTATGATTACCCTATTGGATAGGTCCCACACTCTATGCTAGATATGCCTATAAAATGCCAACTACATATTTTTAAAGTATTTAAAGCCAGTATTTTTTCATCTTTGACTTAACTATAAGAACCTATATAGAATACAATGTTGACTTAGTCTCTAAAGATTGTGTCTACCACAATGTATTCTAGTTTAAACCCAGCAGGAGCAAGCCACCAAATTTCCTGACCAGATCCTTCCAGAAAATGAAAATAGTAAAATTCTATGGTGTTGTTTTTCTCACCTTGCATCTTAAAGAAGGAATGATGGTACCACTTTTGAAGCTGTCATTTGCTTGTAGTAATTCTGTTCCTTACATGACATGCGTCTATAGGAACAGTTCTACAGGATGGACTGCAGACCCTAGAGGATCCTTGAGACCGTTCAGGGGGTCTTTAAGGTTAAAACTATTATTATAACAATATTAAGACACTATCTACCTTTTTAGGTGTGTTGACATTTGTACTGATGTTGTAAAAACAATGACTGGCAAAACTGCTAGTATCTGAATATGAATCAGACAAGGGCATCAGATTGTTCTAGTAATCATTGTATTCTTCATCAACACACGCTTTCTGGGGTGTGGAGGGAACCAGTTTATTTGAGGATGCCCTTGATCAGGGGCTACTGGGTGGCTCAGTCATTAAGTGTCTGCCTTCAACTTGGGTCATGATCCCAGGGTCCTGGGATCGAGCCCTGCATTGGGCTCCCTGTTCGGCAGGAAGCCTGCTTCTCCCTCTCCCACTCCCCCTGCTTGTATTCCCGCTCTTGCTGTGCCTCTTTATGTCGAATAAGTAAATAATTTTTTTTTAAAAGATGCCCTTGATGAAGCAGTAAAAATTATGCTGCTATTAAATCCTGACCCTTTAGTACCCACACATTAAAAATATTCTCTGTGTCAAAATGGGAAAGTCACAAAGGCCCTCTGGTTCGTACTGAAGTACAGTGATTCTCTCGAGGAAAAGCCCCTGTGCAGTTTGAATCACAGGCTGTATCAGCTGTTCTCCATGAAAACCATTTTTATTGGAAAGAACATCCTGATAGACAAACTATGGTTATTTAGACTTGAGTACTGGGCAGATATTTTCTCAAAGATGAAATAATTGAGCTTTTTACTCAAGAAAGAAAACTGACAGTATGTGTAGCCAGTGGTTAAATTCAAGTTTTCAGGTAAAAATGAGGATTTGGGAAAACTGTCCATTACTATGAACTTTTCACCTTTCCAGAATTAACCGTTTTTCTGATGAAATCATTGGTGACATTAACAAAGGTGATTGTCCTATGTTTATACTTGATATATATGTTTTTATATTAAACATGTCAGTGTTTGGAAGAGCTGAATCACCCACACTAGTATTTTCTAAGCAGTGAATGTTAAAAAATCATACATAAGTAAAGCAAGTATCCATTCATAAGGCAAGACAAATGAGTGTATTCTAGTATAAAAAGTTTATTAGTATTGTTCCATTTTCTGTGTTGCAACTTAAGTTTAAAAAACTGCCACTTTGGATGCCTGGGTGGCTCGGTTGAATAACTGCCCTCGGCTCAGGTCATGATCCTGGAGTCCCAGGATCGAGTCCCACATCGGGCTCTCTGCTTAGCAGGGAGTCTGCTTCTCCTGCTGACCTCTCTACTCTCATGCTCTCTCTCTCTCAAATAAATAAAATCTTAAAAAAAAAAAAACAAAAAAAACTACCACTTTGAGTAATCTGAAAAGGTTGTTAAGTAGTTTTCCAACTGTTTGTCTGCAACACTAGATTTTCTTCAGCTGTTTCAACTAAAGTTGAATGCAAAAACAGATAAGAACAGTATTTTCTTTTTAAGATTTTTTTTTTTTTTTTTTTGACAAAGATGACAAGTAGGCAGAGAAGTAGGCAGAGAGAAAGGAGGTAGCAGGCTCCCTGCTGAGCAGAGAGCCCGATGCGGGGCTTGATCCCAGAACCCTGGGATCATGACCTGAGCCAAAGGCAGAGGCTTTAACCCACTGAGACACCCAGGCGCCCAAAGATCAGTATTTTCTATTAAACCAGATGTTAATGAGATTGTCAAAAATATAATGCAGTGCCACTTTTCTCAGTAATTTTTTATAGTACTTTTTCATAAAAATTTTATGCTGATATGTAACTGGTTTATTATTACTTTGAATTAATATTTTAAACATTTCTGTTTTAATTTCTAATGTGATAAATAATGACAGGTATAGTCCACATAAATTAAAAAAAAAACTTTGGGCTTCCCAATAATAAATTTTAAGTGTATAAGGGGATTCTAAGAGCAGAGAGTTTGAGAACCACTGGTCTGTACCATTCTTCTTGGTTTTCCTTTTGCATACACATTCATATTCTGTCTGTCTGTCTCTTTTTTTGAGAGAGAGAGAATAAGATACAGTCCGTTTATGCAGATTGTAGAAGGCTCCTGTATGGAGCCTTTCTAGCTGGTTCATAAACTCAGAGGTAGATTATGATATATTCTAACAGATCAACCAAACATCATATTATACTAAATAAAAAAAAATTCTTGTCCTAGTTCATTTCAGCCATCTAGTCCTATTGCTTGTGTGTGTGTGTCTATGTGTAAATAAATGGAAATCAACATATTTGCATATAAAAATGATAGGGGAAACGTATATATGGAAAAAAGATACTATAGCTCTGTCCATAAGGTAGGATTTGGGGGTGATTTTTATTATAATTGGTGAGAGTTTGCCACTGGAATAAAAGTCTAGCTTTGTATCCTGGCCCACCACAGTCAAATCATTTTCATCCAGATAGCAGTTTCTACATCTTTAGGATGGGAAAGATGATAAAATAAACCTCCTAAAGTTGTAGTGAGGTAATAGGATATAATTCACATTAAACACTTGACACAGTAATGTTCAAATAGGTTATATGTATTTTTGGAAATTTTTGGTAGTTAATATGTAACTATATGTTATATATAACATTTTAGAATGAATTAATTTTAATAAGTAGTAAATATACAACATTTTTAAAAGGTGCAGAAGATTTTAATATGAAAATTAAGTCTTCCACTTCCCCCTGCTTCCAGATCCTTTTACCTATATAATTATATGTGTTATACTATACTACATTATACCTAAATCTATGTAATTGTATGCATTATACTTAATGTTTGTACATGTATATAAAATACATGTATACAAATATATACATACAGATATATTCTAAAAAGTGCCATCACAGTGGTACATACAGTATATACTGTTCTGAACATTGGGTGTTTTTCGATTCTGCCCACTGAATATTTTTTGATTATCATTCCTTATTAGTACACATAAAAGTACCTCATTCCTTATAACAGTAGTAATCTATGCCCCTATTACAATATATTTACTATTGTTTGTATTGTTTTTTATCTTTTGCTATTAAAATAGTGTTTCATCAAAGTCTGTATTACTATATAGCCAGAAAAATAAGTAGCATTTTTTAAAGCTTGGATTGGACTAGCATGATAATTAAATCTTCAGAGTCCCATTGGGCTCTCCAGAGGGCTGTGTATAGTTGAAATTTTGCTATTACTTAGATTTGCTTTTAATCAAGATGTTCAGTTAATTTAAAAATTAGATTTAATTTTAAAATTTCAATATTCGTGGCAGTCATTAGATTTTATATTTGTCAATAGGGAACTATAAAATTTTTAAGGGTGATTAAACTAACGGATCTTTAAGACTTCTCATTTCTTTTCAAAAATATCTTTTAAAATAATTCTGTATTTGTTACTGTGTAATGAGATTACTAATTACTAATGAGATTAGTCCATTGATAGGTAAGCCATATTTTTTTCCCAGAACATGATAAAACAGGTTTTTGTTTTTTTTTTTTTTGAAGAGTTTGTTTATTTCTTTGACAGACAGAGATCACAAGTAGGCAGAGAGGCAGGCAGAGAGAGAGAGAGCAGGGAAGCAGGCTCCTTGCCGAGCAGGAAGCCTGATGCAGGGCTCTGTCCCAGGACCTTGAGATCATGGCCTGAGACAAAGGCAGAGGCTTAACCCACTGAGCCTCCCAGGCGCCCCGATAAAGCATGTTTTTAAAGCTACTTCTTCAGCATCCTTCCGTTCCCTATTGTTTTCATCATTAAAATAGCCTTGGTAAAGCCTCTTTTTCTACAATGCAGGGTTTACTTTAGTACATATCAAATGAGACAGTAGTTGTACACCTTCTTTGAAGACTTAAAAGTGCTATTCAAATACAAGGTGTACAATGCAATAATGTTTTGTTATATTTAGAAAGCTTTCACAAAAAGAGGCTTGAATTTTTTCCGTATGTATTTGAAAGTGGTCATGGTTCTTAAAGAGATTTACCCACTTGCAAAAAGTAACTTACTACAAAGAGTCAGGAAGAATGATGACATTCGATGGAGATCCAAACTACAGTGGTTACATAGCATGTAGTATAGTCTGTCATGTTATGCTTTCATTTCTAGTCTTAGGCATCAATTGTATTTCACGGTTATCTTCATATTACATATACTTACTGAAGGGGGAGAAATAGATAAAATTCTTAAGTTTTCATTTGTTGACCACCTAATGTTTAAAAGTTTCATAGTTTGTAAAATGCTTAAGCACTGTGTAAGTGTTGGTGTCATTAGAAAGATTATCTAAAAAACACGCTTAACATTGTAGATAATCAGATCATCTTAGTTATCATTTCAGCACCATTTATGAAAACTGGCAAAGTAGCTATTCTAGGGAATTGCATGACTATGACTCTGTAGCTCTCAGAGATACACTGTTGACATAATTCTGAGAAATGTAACTTTGATTTACAGACAGTATGCTGGCTATGACTACTCGCAGCAAGGCCGATTTGTTCCTCCAGACATGATGCAGCCACAACAGCCGTACACGGGGCAGATATTTCAGCCTACTCAGGCATATACTCCAGCGACACCTCAGCCATTCTATGGAAACAACTTTGAGGATGAGCCACCTTTATTAGAAGGTAGGATTGGTTGCAACAGTTCGTAGTATTTTGTAGTGTCCATCTGGTCAGTGAAAATAGATCTTAGTTTGGAGAACTTGTCCTTTCCTTTTAAAGAATGATGGTACAGAAGAAAACAGATATGAAACCACATTGAGGTACAGAAAAAAACAGATATGAAACCACATTGAGCCATAGGGGACCAGAGTTTTTAATAGATCTCTATAAAGTAATAATTATGTTAGTATGTGAGCATTGACTTTGACTTCACATTAATGATTAAATTCTGTCAGTGGAAGAAATGAAAGGAAATAACATGGTAGTGGTTATTTTACATGGAAGAAGCTGGCAAAACCAGTAATAGCACTGAAAAGAATGGCATTTTTCAAACTATTCTAAAACCCATAAAGCAGTAGTTCTGTACATTTTGAGGGGGGTTGGATACCCTTTCAAAGTCTAATAAGAGCTATGAA
The DNA here is from genome assembly GCF_922984935.1 of Meles meles. NCBI lineage: Eukaryota > Metazoa > Chordata > Mammalia > Carnivora > Mustelidae > Meles > Meles meles. The sequence goes on from NC_060068.1 coordinate 102,132,298, forward strand.
TACTCTTCCCAGAAGAAATGCACAACTGTGCATAGAAACATAGTTTCATATACAGTTTCATAGCATTTCCAGGTATTCCTGAAGCCCCAGGTAGAGAACTCCTTACTGTTAATGCTGTCCATATATTCTTTGTTACGCAGTCATAGCTGAGAATGTCTTGTTTTTTTTTTCATATCCATACACTTTTCTATACCAAACCAGAAATAGGATATTTGTGGAGTAAACCCCATAGTGAGTGAAGACTGGTATTGAAGACTAATCAAAATGTCTCATATTGCTAGATTCTCTTTTGATAATGAGTGCTTCATTTTTTCTCCTGTTGCCGCACAGATTCTGGTAAACTAAAGGTGTGTCACAAATCCTAATTGACTGTCTTATTTTATTTTCCTTTAGAATTAGGTATCAATTTTGACCACATCTGGCAAAAAACACTAACAGTGTTACATCCATTAAAAGTAGCAGATGGCAGCATCATGAATGAGACTGATTTGGCAGGACCGATGGTTTTTTGCCTTGCTTTTGGAGCCACATTGTTACTGGTAAGATTTCAGTTTCAACTCTAAGTGTGAGATTAGAAAACAGTCTCTCAGTGTCCCCCCAGGAGCCATTTTTGAGAGTCCATTTATATATCAGATCTTGAATGTATTTTGAGTGGTATTAGGTTGCTGGAATATTATGTACCCATTCATCAATTCTCCACTGATAATAAATGTCATATAATTAGAAATAATTTTTTGTTTGAAGAAAAGGTCTAAATATTAGGGAAAAAAAACAATAACGTGTGGCTTTAGTCCATCATCAAAACTCCTTCTTTTTAGAAATTGACATTTTTTAGCCTGTTGCTCTTTTATTTATGTATTTTAATGATAGCTTTTTTTGTTTTTTAAAATCTGTGGACTTTGTGCAGTATTCTATTACTATAGTGGTTTTGGTTGTTACTTTCCTATATATTATTTTAACTTCTAATGAATTGGAACATTAAAGGACAAGATGTCTTACTGCCTATCTCCTACCTCCCTCCGAATGTTAAAGTATATTGGAAATGAATAGTTGTAAAGATAATTTGCTAATATATGTTGTATTTTATCTTATGTCTCTGAATTAGAAAAGATAAATGATGTAATGGATAGAAGATGGGATTTTTTTTTAAGATTTTATTTATTTATTTGACAGAGAGAGAGAGAACACAAGTAGGCAGAGAGAGAGGGGAAGCAGGCTCCCCACCGAGCAGAGAGCCTGATGCAGGGCTTGGTCCCAGGACCTTGAGATCATGACCTGAGCTGAAGGCAGAGCTTAACCCACTGAGCCACCCAGGCGCCCCAGAAGATGGGATTTTTAGTCAAAAAATATGGGCATTAGTTCAGTGCTCCTGCTTTGTCCTAGAGCAAGCTGTTTTCATCTTTCAGCTTCCTCTGATAGATAATTTTGTGATTCCCACCTCACAAGGATTGTTTACAGATTAACCAAGACAGGTTAAATGGGAACATTGAAAAATTTTAAAGCACTGTATGAGGTTTCATTATTACTACTTTAGTGAATTCGTTGGTGAACTCAGCTGAGCCTTTTGAAACTTCTACACTCTCAAATATTTATAAATACTGAGTCTAACAAAAATGGCAAGAATTTTTTCATGTAACGTAGTCTTTAGAGGCATTCTCATAATTGAGTTTTGTATGTCCAAAATCTGACAAACCAGGAAGTTCTTGAAATCTTCTCTGTGGACTTATTTTCATCACAGTATGACCTAAGTACAGTGTTTGTTCATATATCTTGACAGAGTACTATGACAGCAATTTACCTAACTTATACTGTCTTAAGTCTCTTCAGTCATATCTTTAACAAGAGCATAATTAAGTTTTCTTTTGTTTTTTTTTTGTTGTTGTTGTTTGTTTGCTTGTTTGTCAAAAGACTTTATAAATCCACCAACAATTTGGAAAAATAATGAAAGAAAAATGTATCTTCCATTATGTTTCTCTTGCATGTTAATCCGTTTTCTCCTCTCCTCCCCATAGAACCACTGTGTCCTGCTAATCCTGCCTTCCTTTCACTTAGCTCCTTTAACAGCCATATAAATGAATGGTGAAATTGTTTCTGCTGTTACAAAGATTGCGACTACATCCACCAATGAGAATAAATTGCTTTGGGTCAATTTTGTTGGTATTAGGTGCTTTCAAGTGATGTTAGATATTGTCCAAACATTCTGCAGGGGTTTCCATCTTGTCTCTGTAGTTTATTTGCTTAAAATCAGCTAGATTTCTTTTTAGAAATCTACTACTTAAAGGTGATTGTACCATGATTTTGTATCTTTATTTGTGGAATTGCTTAAATACTAACTGGAAAATGAAAAACCAAATATCTGTGTATTGGGAAATAGATACTTAAAATTTCTTGAGAAAGATATAAAAGCCAATCTGTGTTTTACTATTCTGCATAAAGAATAGATGCCTCTACAGATTTTGATGCTCACAAATTGAGTATTTTCTTACATGTACCATTTTAGGTGAAATAAGACCAGAAAGAATTTCCTTTCTTCCCTTTAATGTATAATCTCTTCTTTATCCACAGGCTGGCAAAATTCAGTTTGGCTATGTATATGGGATCAGTGCAATTGGATGTCTAGGAATGTTTTGTTTACTAAACTTAATGAGTATGACAGGTGTTTCATTTGGGTGTGTGGCAAGTGTCCTTGGATATTGTCTTCTTCCCATGATCCTACTTTCCAGCTTTGCGGTGATATTTTCTTTGCAGTAAGTACTGAATTTTTATTTTGGGGATTGATTGACCAATTATCTGTAATAGGATTTATCTCATCCAGTTTAACATCAATCACTGATTCAGCAAACATGAGATATAGGGCCTGTTGTGAATGAGGGTTGTACTATATGCTTTTCAGTGGTGAGCAGTAGAACTGAGAATAAATTTTAAAATCTTTTATACCATCTCTGCTTTTATTTGTAATAAAGAATTTGACTTTTGTGTTTATTTACCAGTGTCAGTAAACAAACTGAACAATGGTGATTGTTAACTAAAATACTACATGAAAAGATCAAGTTGTTAAAATGTTACTTACCATCTTTAATATTTTTTAGACTATATGATTTCTTAAAGATGTTGGGCATATGCCAAGTGAATGAATAATAAACACATACTCTGTGTTTGGCAGCTTTTAACTGGAAATGAAACATTCTTTTTATGGGAAGAGGCTGTTGTTACTAGCCTGCCATTCTCAGATGTGCTTGTAAGCAGCTTTAAGTATTAATTGTTAAATAATATTTTAGGTAAGGTTAAAAACAAAGCTGTAAATTCCTGCTGATTAAATTCTTTTCTCATGGCCAGTGTGCAGATTCTCTCTCAACAGTTCCAGCTCCTCCGTGTGGCTAGTGCCGGGCACAACCAACGATGTGCTGTTGTTACGCTTAAAAAGTTAAAAGAGAGGTTGAGGGGAAGAGCAGGTATCAGCTGTCTGATACTAGAGATCTGACAAGATGATGGCTTCACAGTATTCTTGCTTTGTGTAAAAATGCTTTAGATTTTCAGTGTAGAAACTGTTTCACTCTTTTCATTTGTGGAGATTGGTACATATATATTTGAATTTTACAAAAGAGATTTTCTACCAAAGCAGTATTTTCTAATCAGGGCAGTTTTGCTCTTAGTGTTATTAGGCAGTGTCTGGAGATAATTTTGGCTTCCGTAACTGTGGGGCATACAGAGTGCTACTGGTACCTCATGGCTGAAGGCCAAGGATTCTGCTAAACAGCCTAACGGTGAACAGCCCTTCCCAACAAAAGTACATCCATCCAGGTGTCAGTAATGCCAAAGTTGAGAAGTCTAGGCTAACAGGAGCAAAATGTAATTATAAATGAGCTTTTTCTCACTTCATTGAATGTGGATGTGAATAATTGAGCATTAAAAAATTCACTGTGAGGTACATTATTTTAACATTTGAAAAAAAAAATCTTGATCATTTCTGCAGATTTGTGCAATGTGGATTTAAAATGCTTTTCTTTAGAATTGGTTATTGTATTCTTACATAACTAATCTCATTTACTGTCTTTTTTCCTCCTCCCCGTTTCTCCTTGTCGGTTACAGAGGAATGGTAGGAATCATTCTTACTGCTGGAATTATTGGATGGTGTAGTTTTTCTGCATCCAAAATTTTTATTTCTGCATTAGCCATGGAAGGACAGCAACTTCTAGTAGCATATCCTTGTGCTTTGTTATATGGAGTCTTTGCCCTGATTTCTGTTTTTTGAACTGAATTTATCTGGCATGTGGACATCATTGGGCCAAAAAGGACTTGAACTCTTCAATTGGACCAGCAAACTGCTACAGTGCAACTCTCATGCAGACCTAACATTTGACTGTTGGAGCAATGGAAGTAAATATGTATCTTTTGTTCATTTTTATAGAACTTTTGAATACTATGTTGGATTTATCTGCAGTATGACTAGCTTTAAGTATTTGTGCTTATACAGATAAGATTAAGAAGTGCTATTTCTCTCCTGTTCCTGCAGCCTTTGAAAAACAAATTTTTTCCTTGCAAATTATATTAAGATGTTTTTAATAGATTTTTATCAACTGTGGGAAACTAACCACAGAACTAATAATCTTTCTTAGAAACAACCCAGTCATAGTTAAGAAGACACGAGACGTATTGCAGAAATATTTTTCCAAGGGATTAGGAAAGAAAAATTGCCTATATTCTCAAGTTAGATGCACTTGGAGCAAAAAAGTGATCCCAAAGTAGAATTTTGTAAGTTTGCACTTCCAAAATTTGACATTCCTTTAAATTATCTCATGGAGTTTTTGCTAAAATTCAAAGAGACAAGAAGTTCATAGTCTACTTTATTGTAGACAGGAAATGTGAACACCTGTTAAGATAAGCATTAACTAAATCGTAGTGACCCAGACTGGCTACATTTATGTTCATAGTTGGATCTTCATATTTCCTAGAAAATCACTAACCTTTTTTGAAAAAAATATTTAAAATGTCACAATTTCAGTACTGCAGTTACCAATGTAAAATGCATTTGATGCTTAGTAATTAAAATTTCCCAATTTTAACTGCTGTTGAGTTGATTTTTACTGTTTTTGGTATCACATTTTCTTTAACTAGTTTCTGTTTTTAACTTGTATTCCTGATTTAGCCTGAGTTTTAAGAACAGAAATTTTTTAGTATAAAAAACATTAAATATGAGAGATAAGTCAGTATAGCTAGGAAAAAAAAGGGATTAAGTGAAAGGCAATTTGAGTTACAACATTATTTCCTTGTATTAAATTTATTTGGCTAATGTCATGCTCGCTTGTCAGAGAATCTGTGGGGAAATGCTGTGTCTTGTATTTTGATCATTGGCTTTTTCTGAAAAAACTGCCTCTGATTTTGGACAAGTTCGGTTACACTTATGAGAAAGGTGCCCTGTGGGGAGGAAAATGTTGCTTTTTTTTTTTTTTTTTTTTTTTTTGGAGCAACAAACTGATGTTTATTGTTGGTTTTAAAAGGTAGTGTTCAATCAAAAAAGGAGGTTACATTAATAAAACACATTTCTTATAAGATCATGATTTCTAATCTCTGGAATCATGTAAATTCGTTTTTCTTCATTAATACTTATCTAGGAATACTCTCAGTAATAATTCGTTTCTGGCTGGGTTTTCAAACTTACCAAAGTATTTTAGAATATTTCTTACTGTAATCCATGGATAGTATTTTTTTTGCCTCTTTCAGTTCAGTTTTATAAATACTGCTCTTGTTAAGGCAGATATAATGAGTGCCTTCTGTTAAATGAACAGGGTAGATGATGCTTTGGGAATTAAATTTTCTCACTGTTGAATAATCTCCAACCATTAATCTTCAGTCAGATTCCCCAAATTGTTTTCTTATTTTTTGCTTCTCCTACCCCCAAGATGATAACTTTTAATTTAAATCAATGTTGAGAGATTTTTGTCGTTATTTGTCTTATTTAACTCCAAAGTGATTAGGTACAAAACCATCTTATATAAACAGTTGCTCTATCAAAAACAGCTATACAGTGGAGTTGCATTTAATGCAAGAGGTTAGTTTTAGGGGCGCCTGGGTGGCTCAGTGGGTTAAGCTGCTGCCTTCGGCTCAGGTCATGATCTCAGGGTCCTGGAATCGAGTCCCGCATCGGGCTCTCTGCTCGGCAGCGAGCCTGCTTCCCTCTCTCTCTCTGCCTGCCTCTCTGTCTGCTTGTGATCTCTCTCTGTCAAATAAATAAATAAAATCTTTAAAAAAAAAAAAGAGGTTAGTTTTAGAGTTTGCTTGATACCTGAAGAGTCATGTATAGCCAAAGTCTCCCTTCTTAAAGTTTTCTTATGGGCACCTGGGTGGCTAAGTGGGTTAAGCCTCTGCCTTCAGTTCAGGTCGAGATCTCAGGGTCTTGGGATCAAGCCGCACATCTGGCTCTCTGCTCAGCAGGGAGCCTGCTTCCCCCCCCCCCCCCCGCCTGCTGCTCTGCCTACTTGTGATCTCTCTCTGTCAAATAAGTAAATAAAATCTTTTTTAAAAAATACAATGTATATAGCCATATTTATGCATACCTTAAAAGCTGAAAAACATTTCAAAAAGTTATATATGCTGACTTTTTTCTCTGGCATTGTAGTAGATTTTTGTTTCCTCAGTGAAGTTCCAGGAAGAGCATCTAGCTAGGGTCCATTTTGTACCCGAAACATACATGTAACATTAAATATGAGAGATAAGTCAGTATAGCTACAAGCTCACTTAGTTATTGTCTCTGAGTAACAAACTCACTATGAATGGATTTTCAGGATCTCTCAGTCAAGCTTCAGTGTTATTTATTTATGTATGCCTTTATGCCAAGGACAGATAGTTGCTTTTATGTATTGCATAAATGTGTATTTTATGACTTTTTAAAAAAATATTTTATTAGAGACAGAGTGAGTGAGAGAGAGAGAGATTGAGAAAGCACCAGCCGGGGAGGGGCAGAGAAGTAGACTGTCCGCTGAGCAGGGAGCCCAACATAGGACTTGATCCCAGGACTCTGGGATCATGACCTGAGCCGAAGGCAGACACTTAACTGACTGAGGCACCCAGGTGCCCCTATTTTATGATTTTTAATACCATGTCATATTAGCATGTTTACCAGTGGGTGCTTTCAAGAGCTATGTGACCAGACTTGTAGGAATGGGCATTCTTTCTCCAGATACTGTTATAAAGATAGTGCAAAATTCTGTAGATCTTAAAACGCTGTTGCCACATACTAGGCATCCAATCAAAGAGGATTTTTTTTTTTAAAGATTTTATTTATTTATTTGGCAGAGAGAGAGGGACAGAGATCACAAGTAGGCAGAGAGGCAGTCAGAGAGAGGGGGAAGCAGGCTCCCTGCTGAGCAGAGAGCTCCATGCAGGGCTCGATCCCAGGACCCCGAGATCATGACCTGAGCCGAAGGCAGCGGCTTAACCCACTGAGCCACCCAGGCGCCCCTCAAAGAGGACTTTTAAAAATGTATCTAATGACCTATTTTTGGGTAGAATTTAAGTACTGTGCATTTGACTTTCCAAGTTTGTTTATAACCTTAATGGGTATTGCTCAACTCAAATACACTCCAAATCTAAGTAGGATGATTATCTCTGAAACTCAAATTATACAATTATTTTTGTGTAGTATTCATTACCTATAAAAAAGGAGCCTTTCTGAAATTAGACATTTTTTTCCTTGTAAATGGAAGAATTTAGAACTTTGGGCAAAGGGTGAACTATAGGAATTGAAATCTTATCCAGTAGAGTACTCTGACCTAGTAATCGTGGAAAGTTGTAGGAAGTCAGGACCACATTTGGAGATCTGCTTGTTGTCATATAGAGCAGAGCTAATGTAATGACTCAGACAATTTGCTTAATTTGCCCTGCAGGAGAAATTTTATTTATACGTTTTACATACATTTATACATTGTATATACATTATTTTATTTATACATACTTGTGTATATGTATAATATTACACATACTACATATATACATATACACACGCGTATGTATGTACATATATGACAAGGTGTTTAGGCTTTCATAAAGTATTTCCAAAAGTTTTGCAAGAAATATAGAATGGTACAGATCATAGCATGAAGTGTACCAAAGAATAGCACTGGGTTTTTCAAAACTCCTAGAGCAGGCTTCTACCTAAAAATAATGCTCCAAGCTAAATCTGTCCTTACAAACTATGTGCTGATTCATTTTGTGATATCATGTAAAATTCTAAGTACTGGTTACCAAATGATCTCAATTTTTTTTTTTAAGATTATTTATTTATTTGACGGAGAGAGTACAAATAGGCAGAGTGGCAGGCAGAAGGAGAGAGAGAGAAGCAGGCTCAGGCTCCTCACTGAGCAGAGCGCCCAACTCGGGGCTCAATCCCAGGATCCCAGGATCATGACCCGAGCTGAAGGCAGCCACCTAACTGACTGAGCCACCCAGATGCCCCATGATCTCAATTTTTATAAGTTCCAATTTATTTGGAAATGAAAGCTTAAATGATTTCTTAAGCAATTTCACCTAAGGATATACTTGTTTTAAAATAGGAAGCTTAAGAATAAAACATTCAGAGTTAGGCAAAAACAAAGTACTTTTTCAAAGACTTAGAATAATTAACGGGAGATTTGTTTTTCTTCTTAGGATGTATTTAGGACTTGGGGAAGGAATGGCAATAACAAGATACCAAGGTTATTTGTGAATCCCATAAGGAAAAATTGGATCGTGTGCTTTTATGAATAGATAAGAATGATCTATCATTAGCTTGTTAAGAATACAGAGTTTATTTCCAAACAGCCTGAGTAAAGCCTGTACAATCTGTGCTATTATTATTATTGTACACCACCAATGAAGAAATAATGGATTCAAACTTCAGTATGGTGGCAGAGTAGAGTTTTTTATACTGAATTCATACTGAAGTTTGAATTTTAATACATAACTATTACCTGAATTTCAGTAAGCTGATTTGTTCATTAATAACTGAGTATTCATATCTGGGCAGTAGGTAATATAAAACATTAAATATTAAATTATTTCTAGGGATTGGCAGAGTACTTAACTAAAAGTGTTTTATATTAGCAAATGTATATCTCAGGACAGTGACTATGCAAACTGAAGAAAGAAAGCTAGTAGTATGGAGTTAGGATTTTTACATCAAGGTAAGAATACTTCTACCCCTTTGCACCAAGTTCCTACTTTAGTTAATGAAGAACATTATCTACTGATGGAGCACAGTGTCCTGTGTTTGTGAAAATAAATTAAAATGATTACATACTCAAATGAGTACTAATTAAATACAGAGCTGTTCTCCTAATTTAAAAGCACAAATACTTTCTTGAGCACATTAGGTTCTGAAGATCAGATATTACATTTTTTGTGAGCCTAAATAATTAGGCTTACCTTGCATATATAAATTTGGTTTATTTCTAAAACTACCACTAAATCTGATAGCCTGTGGGGTGATTAGTTATGCATTAAGGTGTTTAAAATAGCTTTTCATCACTAGCAGTACAAAAAGAATCTTAAAAATGAGAAGACAAGGAAATGTGTAGTAGATACATTTAAGATAGTTAAAAATTTATATACCTACTTGGCTTACTCTGATTATCTTAAAAGTAGAGAAGCAATATGGTTATTTCATTTTTTTCTTCAGGTAAATATATTTCAGGATTCCTTGTAAAAGTTCATGTTAAATTTGCTTACAGTTTTCAATTTTGTGATTTTTGTTAGTGCTATAGGTCTTGATAGTCCTTTCTTTAGGCAGCCAGTGGTCTTAAAAGTCCTACTATGTTACATGTTTTTTTCAAATAGGAATGTCTTTATTTTCTTCTCCTGTTACATGCCATCATTTTGATAAAGAATAATACCTCTATGCAGCAATAGAAAGGAGTGGTTTATGATAAGATATCTTAATAGGAATGACCCTCAAACATTATGCTAAGAAAAAAAAAGCCATATATGAAAGCCCACATATCCATTTATGAATTTCTAGAAAAGAAATCTGAAGGGACAACAAATTAGTAGCTTTCTGGAAGTAGAAGTGGGAACTGATTGCTCAGGAGCAGGAGGGAGCTTTTTGAGTGCTCATAGTTGCCCAACTATGTTTATTAAAATCACTTAAGTGTACCCTTAAAATGTGTTAGATTTAGTGATACGTTAATAGTATGGAGGGTGAGAATGGGAAGTAGAGCAAACGTCTAGCCATCTGTATTTTTAGAGTTCAAGAGAAAAGGAGGAGGAAGAATCCTAATATAGATATTAATAGAGGATAAAACAATAAACAAAAGAACTCTTGACCAGAGGGGAAAAAACCATCTAGATACCAGGAAGTGAGATTATTGCCCCCTCCAAATTTCACTCCCCACCTAACTCCCTTCAGGTTGATTGTTTTTTGTTTTAGCAGGTCACATACAGGAATCATCTTCTCCCCTACCTTGTACCCCCAGTGACTTGTTCCACATGAATACACATGTGCACACTCCTTTTTTTTTTAATTTTTATTAAATTCCTATAACAAAATCCATTTTATTAATTTGGTGGTTTTACTGTATTCACAGTTTACAACCATCATCACTAATTTCAGAATATTTCCATCACCTCACAGAGAATCCCCATTATTCTCACTTTCCCACCTCCCATAACCTTGGCAACCACTAAATAATTATTTTCTGTCTGGATTTGCTTATTCTGGACATTGTGTAAGAAGAGAAGCATAAAATGGGGCCTTTGTTTCTGGCTTCTTTCACTTAGCATAATGTTTTCAAGGTCATTTTTTTTTTTTTTTTTTTTTTTTAGTCTGTTGTGGGCATCATTATATACGTTGAACATTGAAATTTTCTTCGTCCTTTTTCCTGGCTGGGTATCATTTTATTAAATGACCAGAATTCATTTGACTTCCGCAGTCCCCTATTATCAGACAGTTAGGATCTTGGTACATTTTTTAAAAAATTATAAATAGTGCTGCGTTGGTACTGACATCTTCCATTATGTCATATTTGCTTCTTATAGTGCTCATGTTAATAATTACTTAAATGCAGAATTTAAATTCTGAAAATTTCAATAATTTTATTCCCTAGTATTCTGTTTAGTGTGAGTCTAGTTTTTGATTTGTTGAAGCACGCAAGTCACATCTATGTTTATATAAGCACCAATCTGTGATTCTCTATTACCTCAGCATTTTTATGCTACTCTTAAGCAGTGGAATGTGAACACTGGTAAAAGTATCATGTCACGTGCACACCTCAGATTATTTCTACATTAGAAGGGAAGACTTCATTCAAAGTGAGCTGCCTTTTTTTCCTTGCCCATTTAGAAGAGTCAGTCTGACAGTGTCCTTTTAAGGTACGTAGCTTTTTAAAAAATGTTCTGAAATGTGCCCATTTTTAATTTCTCCTTCAGTGGATCTTTGTGCTCATCTAATTTACTTATTTCAGAGCATCCCTTCTATTTAACTCAATTAGGCTTTAATTGCATCAGTACTCATCTTTAGAGAGAATATCAGATATATGGTATGATCTGACAGTGACTCTGCTCAAACTAGGCCTTGTTACCCAATTTATTCCTATTTCACTTCCCAGGAGTTAAATTTTATCATGATGGCAGTTAAAAAAAACTAAAATCAGCATCTTTACTTCAGACATCTGCAGAAATCAGTTTGTTACATAAATTTTTATTGCACTTTAAGAGTGGAATTACTTAATAAAATGATTTAAAATGCTTTCCTTTTGCTTGGTTTTTGTTTGCATGGGGTTGTTTGTTTAGAGGGTATTTTTTGCTTTGGTGTTGTATTTATAATATTTTACAGCTTGCTTTTTTTTTTTTCCTAAGATCGTATTTATTTATTTGACAGAGAGAGCATGAGCACAAGCAGGGCGAGTAAAAGGGAGAGGGAGAAGCAGACTTCCTACTGACTAGGGAGCTCAATGTGAGGCTCCATCCCAGGACCCTGAGATCATGACCTGATCCGAAGGCAGAGGTTTACCTGACTGAACTACCCAGGCACCATATGCCTTGCTTTTTTAATGCAGTTAAAAAAAACACTATTTCTGAATTGTTTAAATGTACATTTTCATCACTGCACAAGCAGTCCTGTTGAACAGCATCTTCCAGCTTAAATGCCAATTCAGATACTCCTTGCATGTGTATGTCTGCCAGAAGATACGCTTAACCCAGGCTCTCTTTTTACCATCTCTTCAGACTGTATGTTATTCTGATGGGTATAGGGTGCAGTCTTCCTTGGGTTGCATGGCTTTGGCTTTTCCTATTAAAAATTCAATCACTTCTATGGTTTAATAAAAGATTAAACCGAATCTACAATGAGAGGAATGTTGTTTAAATATGGCTGTCCTTGATCTTCTACTTTGGACCAAAGTTAGAATTTAATATTTGACATCAGAATTGTACTGATTATCTGTTTTTATTCATATCACAAAAATGAGAGAGAATAATTTATGAACAAACCATGGAACCTCTGTCTTAACCAGGTGCCCCTGGAGGAAGAACTGGAGCTCAGCTGAGAGCCTGAAAGTCAAGACTGAACAGAAGGTGATAGCAGGGAATCTGGGGCCCTAAAATAATCAACAGGGGGATGTTTGGAGCGATTGTGCTAACGTGTTAGGAAATTTGTTTTCTACTTATACTATGTTATATGAAGAGCGATATAAAATTTTTAGTATATCAAAATATAGCCTCTTTACATTATTGGTGTTAAAGCCATAAGTACTAAAAGTAAATCAAACAGCAGAAAGGTATGTTAATCTTGTAAATCAATTTTATCAAGAAAGTCTAATGTAAAACAGTTTTTCAGCATCCAGACTACATAGGCAATTCTTATTGCAAAACTTCTCATAAATTCATTTTAGCCCTAGGGTTGGGAAATTTCTCCTCCTCACTAATTAATTGCTCATGCTGCAATTAGAGCTTCAGTCTTCTTGCTCTTTCTTTATTGGAGACAGTCTCAGATCGCCATCCTCTAAGATGAGCAGGGAACCTGTGGTCCTTGGCCAAAATCTGGACGACAGTATCCATTCACTGCCATCCTAATGCTCTTCATTTCATCTGCCGCCTTCTTCCACTAGGCTGGGTGCACTCTGGCTGCTGGTACTGCTCCAAATGTAGTTTTTTCCACATTGGCAATTATAAAACTCAGATTCAGAGCAGAGATGAAATAGTAGTTACTATTATATACTAGCTATATTACTATATTATATACTAGCTATAAAAAATAAGTAGTTTATCAACATTTTAAAGAGAAACATATCTAATTCCCAGGGTACGGCTTCTGTCCCTGCCTCTCTGTCTCTCTTCTGTTGGTGCTGAGTTTATTCCAGTTCTAGTTGACCCTGATACAGAAATGAGATCTGTTGCATTTGTTGTGCATATCGAAGTTTTATGTTGCCTATTTTCAGTTCTTTAACAAAAAAAGTAACATTGCCTCTCTCAAAGATGGGGAAGATATACTTGATCTCTTTTTGCAAGTGATACAGGGAAGAAATAAGGCCCTTCCTTGAAGTTTTCCTGGTGCACTGACTGGGGAAATGCTTCCCTGCTTTGCTCAATGAGCTTGTCCCATTGAGTGCAGCTCCAAATTATTAAATTCCTACTGTGAACAAAGTCCTGCTTTTGGTTTCCTCCTTAAAAGCTAAATATTCTCTGCTTTAATGCTTTTACTCACAATTTAACTTTCTTCTTTTGATTGCTCTTGGATTCTTCTCTAAATCTTTCCCAGATTCTTCACGTTTCTTTAGTAGTGTAACCCAGCTCAGGACGTGCAGATTTCATGCACCTAGTGACAAGTATATAAACGGTCACCTGGCACTGTGTGGTTAAGAATGGCATGTTTCATGTGTGCTTTTTAAAATAGGGATCTTTAATTGTGTTATGACATATGCAGAAAACATCTCAGATATAAGTGTCCAGCTCATGAAGTCTCACAAAGTGAGCATAGTCACATGACTGGATCAAGAAACAGGCACTTAGAGCATCTTAGCAGCCCCTCACAGGCCCTCATCCATGTTCTTTCTGTCCTCCCCTGCTGAGTCCGATTTTATGACCACTGTGAGAGAGTATCACAATCCTGGCACTTTTTTGTGTGTGCTTTTGAACTGCGAGCTGAGAGTGGAAAATACATACATGAGCACTAGCCCTGCTAATAATTGGTGAGACTTTGATTGCATCATTTTGTGCTTTAATTTTCTCTCTGTAAAATGAAGAACTTGTATGAGATTTAAGACATTTCACTTCTAAAATATAGTGTATAATATATACTGTTATATATGTTATATATAGAATACATAAATATGCATATAACTTTTGGTAATAAAATCTCATCATATTAAAAAAGAATATATTGGCATGGGAAAGTGTTCCGTGTGTGTATGTGTGTGTGTATATATATATATATATTTTTTTTAATACATATATATATTTTAAAATTTTATTAGCTGTATGGATTTATACATAGACGTATATACAGAATATCTTTGTTTTTAAAAAAATGAATTATTCACCTAGCAAATATATTTTATTAAGTGAGGGAATTAATGACTAGATGCTCTCTTTTTTCAGAGCTCTTGAATTGATTGGAAGAAGTTTTAACTATAGCTTAGAAAGAAAACGTGATTTGCCCTAAAAACTCCTGATGTAATTTTTAGCTTTTAAATATGTTGTCTTTTTAATTTATTGCATTAAAAAATATCAAACAGGCACGTCACCCATAGGCCAGAGTTTGGTACTGTACTGTTAGAGTAATCCTTTTTTGGGGGGTTTGTCAATGCCCCCCTCAATCTTAAAAAAATAGGCTAATTCCCTCCAAGGGACCAAGGACTTCCATCTATATTAGCACTGACTTCCTGTGGATAGCATGATTCTTCTCGAGAAATCCAGGAGCCATTTCCATAGTTCAGTCACTAAAATGTCTTGAACAAAATAAAAGCTGTGCTACTCTTGAGGTCAGCAATTATGTCTATTTCAGCAACATGGAAAGTGCAGGAAAAACCAGCATGGCTCTCACAAGGCAAAGCCAGTAAAGGAATAGGAAGGATTTTCTCTGGTTCTTTATTAATAAAATTGATTTTTATACTTAGAGTAACATAGAATAAGATAAAAAGTATAATATAAGGGGTGCCATGGTGGCTCAGTTGGTTAAGCAACTGCCTTCAGCTCAGGTCATGATCCAGGGTCCTGGATTGAGCCCCACGTGAGACTCCTTCCTCAGCAGGGAGTGTGCTTCTCCCTTTTCCTCTGCCTCCTACTCAGCCTGCTTGTGTTCTCTCTCTGTCAAATAAAACAAAACATATATATATATGTAATATGTATATATTATATATATCATAAATATCCGTGTACCCTACCTGTAGATCAAGATGTAAAAACATTAAATACAGTTGAAATACCCTGTGTCTGTTCTAATTGCAGCCCATGTCTTCCAGCAGAGTTACTATTATTCTGAATTTTAGTCTTATTATTTTCAGCTTTCCTTTGCATCTTAATATATCTGTCCTTCAACAATGTAGGATTATCTAGCAGATTTTTTATGTAAATGATATCACCCTGTTTTTCCTCTGTGACCTGCTTTTTTCAGTCCAAAGTTTGTGAGATGCAGCTGTGTTCATACTTCACGAATGTCCATTTACTAGTATGTGGTATTTCATTAACACATTGCATGCAAACGCAGTGATCCATTTTCATGCTATGAACATTAAGCGTGTCTCCAGTTACTTGCTTTTACAAACGGTATATAAGCAATCCTGTGCCTGTCTTGTGTACGTGTGCACAAGGTTTTGCTTAGGGACGTCTATAGGGTTCAGGGGGTCCGTGTTTGCCTTCATGGCTTGCGTCTCTCTTATCCCAAAGCCATAAAACCAGGCTCCATCTTTTATTCTAAGCACGTTAAAGTTTTGCTTTTCACATTTAATTTTTTTTTTTTGGTCCACCTGGTATATGAGTAAGAATCCGAATTTGTTATTTCCCATATATTATACCAGTTGTTTCATTACCATTTCCCCAACAGTCTGTCTAGGAAAGGGATGGTGAAGCTAACCATAAGGCACTTTCTAGGTTAGTACTAAAGAGAATGGAAGGAAAAAAGGAGCAGCACCCATCCCACATTTAAAGACAGGTATCTTTAAAATGTGTCTACCTTTTCCTTCCTCCTTCAGCCTGATCTCTGATCTCACCTACATGGAATTGGCTTCATTAGTATGAGATACATGAGTTAGAGAAAGCAGTGCCTTGGGATATTGTTACTTTGATGTCCTAAACCAAAGCTCTCTAGACTTCTCTTGTAAAAGGCCAGATAATAAATACTTTAGACTCTCTAGGCCAAGAGGCAAAATCAAGGATAATATGTATATTGTGTGTGTATATACATATATGTTCATAATATATGTATATATGTATATATGGTATATGTACTGCTCTATAAATATCAAAAAACAAATTTCCACACAATTTTTGACAAAATCAAAAATATAGTAATAATTGGGTATAATTTTTGATAATGCAAGTCTACTAATGTGTGGATTAGAATTCTTCCTGATTATCTAGTTTATTCCTCCTAACAACTCTTATCAGGTAGCTATTCCTACCTACATTTCATTCACAAGGGAAATGAAGTTCACACAAGGTTGCCCTGAGACATCATTCGAGCCTAACTCCAGAGCTTGTGCTCTTAACACTGATAGAGTTTTCATAGGGGAATCGATGTTAAGTTTTATTTTTTTTTCTTTCATAAGTTCATTTTAATTTTTTCAGTATTTTTTATTTTATTTTTTTAAACTTTTTTTTAAGTTTTTTTTTTTTTTTTTTTACTTATTTCTTTGACAGACAGAGATCACAAGTAGGCAGAGAGGCAGGCAGAGAGAGAGGAAGGGAAGCAGGCTCCCTGCTGAGCAGAGAGCCCAATGTGGGACTCCATCCCAGGGTCCTGGGATCATGACCTGAGCCTAAGGCAGAGGCTTTAACCCACTGAGCCACCCAGGCACCCCTTAGGTTTTATTTTAAAGATGAAGAAATGGAAGCACAGGGGTTCAATAGCTTGGACAAGGTAATAAAGATTGCTGTAGGGCTCTTGGTGTATAATTTCAAAGCAGTGTTCTTTCTCTTCTGACTACTCTGCTGCTTTAAGATTTCCAGTAATCTCAGGGATAATGACTGCAATTAATAAAGCAGATCCCAGGGGTGCCTGGGTGACTCAGTAGGTTAAAGCCTCTGCCTTCAGCTAGGGTAATGATCCCAGGGTCCTGGCATCGAGCCCCACATTGGGCTCTCTGCTCGGCGGCGAGCCCGCTTCCCCCCCTCACTCTGCCTGCCTCTCTGCCTACTTGTGATCTCTCTCTGTCAAATAAATTAATTAATTTTTAAACAAGCAGATCCCAAATTATGGTACCATTTTAATTGAAATGTTTTAATACAGAAATCATAAACTCTCCACATTTTTTTCTTTGTAATTATATAAGTTGTAAGCGGACATATCAAAAAAAAAAACAACAACCCATAAAATACTGAAGGGTTTCCTGTGAAATGTAAAAAGTAAAATTTCATTTTTTTATCCTCTTCCATTTGTTCTCTCCTTATTTCTCTCTTATCTTTATTTTTCTTTCTTTTTATCTCCCTTCCTTTGGTGTGTGTGTATTATAAGAGCTGCTCAGAATAGAATAAGCAGTACATGCCCAAAAGTAGAATTTAAATCCCAGAGAGATAAAAGTGCTGTTATTGACCCAATGCAGTAGAAATCTTAAAACCGTTATACAGTCTTTTAATGGGTAAATGGGTTTTAGTTTCCTGGCATCAAATCAGGGTTCAACAATGTTTACTGAATGGCTAGTATTGGTAGATTCTGAGAGTTACAAATGAAAACACCTACTTGTGCTCTCAGGGAGTTCACAAGCTAATGAGATTCTAACAAAGCAAACTTGAAAGTCAAGAGAAAATCTAAGTAAATTTATCCAGGGCAGAGACTGTGTCATAATGGGTCTGGCACCTTAGATCCTTTATTAAGAAAGATACAAGTGAGTTGATATCAATTCCCATTTGAGTGATGCATTGATAGGCAATATATCTGATTAACTTCAACTTGAAGAGAAAAATTGACAAAAGTATAATCACTATTTGCATTCTTAACTTCAAGGATGCATTTAAAACTGTGTTGCACTATGAAACCAACAGCTAAAAGGTACTTGTCACATACCATGTACAGCCCCCTGCCAGATGTGTCACTTTCATGTCTTCTTTAAAGATCACAACAATCCAGTGAGGTCGGTATTCTTATTATCACTGCTTTAGACTATTTTAAAGATTCAGAGTATTTGTTGCCCATTTGTTGCCCAGCTAAAAATGAGTATAGCCACAATTTGACCTAGAGAGCAGTTATGTAATCTTGAAAAGATGGTAACATTTGAAAAGAATTCATGTTGCCTTATAATTTATTTGCAATCCTGAGGGGAAACTAGAAAAAATAAATCATATGCATGAAACCGAACTGATAGATAAATTAAAATTTTGCCTCTTCTCCCAAAGGACTTTTTTTTTTTAAGGGCAACAAATCAGAAGCTGACTTTTCTCTGAGGTTTGGATTAGCGAATTTGGGTTCAGTTCTGAAATGAACTGGAGATGTGTTCCTCTAGTTCTAATTCTAAATTCTAGATTATGTGAGAACATGAAGCTCTGACCCTCCCAGGTGTCATGACTTTGTTGAGAAGCCTCCTGGAGAATTCCTTTGGGTGCAGCAGTTTTGTGTATATGCAGTTATGTGTATGTTTTATGTGTTCCTCCACTCGGAAGGCCCAGGCAAAAGTGGATAGTATTTGGGAGAATGGAAAAGAAAGAAGGATAGTGTTTGGGAGAAGGAAAAAGAAGGAAGGAAGGAAAAGAAAGACAAAACAGAGGAAGAAAAAGAAAAAGAGGGAAGGATGAGGGCAAGAGAGGAAAGGAGAGGGAAGAAAGGAAGGGAGGGAGGGAGGGAGGGAGAAGGGGACAGGAAAGAAGGAAGGAAGGACTGACAGATGGACCAGATTCTACCCCTGGCTCTGCCTCTAACCCAGCATATAGCCACTTCACTGAACTCAAGGATCCAAAAAGACCATTTATGTGAAATGGCTTTACAGAATCCAAAGAGCCACACACAGGGCACTCTTTTTAAAATAACAAGCCTCGCTAATACATGCTCACGTGCTGGCTAGGTTAACCTGTGGTTGGGGGAAAACCAGAGCATGAGCCAGGTGCTGAAGCAGAGAGCTGGCCTGTTCACACCAAGGCCAAGAGTAGGGTAGTTCAACTGTTTTCGAAAACCTCATGCAAAGTCGCCCTGTTTAAAATTTGTATTTGTCAGAAGAAAATAAAGTGGTTTAGAGCCCAGGCTTTCTACTCTGACCAATTAGAACTCAGAAGTTAGCTTCCCCCGGTGGAATCTTGTGGGAATGTCCTCTCCGAAGCTCATTTGTCTCATCCGCAGGACAGGGGAAACAACAGCAGCTGCATAGGATGCTCTGTGGATTAATACGGCAAAGGAATGTTTAGAACTTAATATAGTGCCTTTTAAAATGAAAGCTGGCAGCGGTCATATGTGGAATATATTTGTACGGACAGTAGTAGTCTCAGCAATAGTGGTGCCCCAATGTCATGAAGAAACTTGGACGATTTTTTCTTAACATTGAGTATAATTTCTTGGAACCTAATTTGGACGTATTGTTGCTGATCAGTGGACCAATGATCTTGCATGCAATTTTCAGTTGCTTTTACTGACTGAGGGCTCTTGACCATGGCTTTCATTCTGTGGATCTGACTCATAGAGTTACATCATGTTTGCACCTCACTGCAGAGATCTTTTCTTTCTTAAAGGATTTTATTTATTCATATGACAGAGACAATAAGAGAGGGAACACATCAGGGGGAGGGGAGAGGAAGAGGCAGACTCCCCACAGAGCAGGGAGCCTGACGAAGGGCTCCATCCCAGGACCCTGGGATCATGACCTGAGCCAAAGGCAGATGCTTAATGACTGAGCCACCCAGGTGCCCCTGCAGAGACCTTTCTTAAAATTCACTCCGCATTTGCATATTAGTTAACATTTCCTTAATGAGATGTATCCATTTTGTCTCAAAACAAGGGCCTGGTCACTCAACTTGGTACCTCTGAAATGAGTTTGATGAAATCTGCTATTAGAATTTTCTTTGTTTTGTGGAGGTTAATACAGTTGAAGAATAACATGAATGGTTAAAAGTCCTAAAACATAATTTGAAGGAGTGTCAACAAACCTATATTTATCATAGTGGTACTTGGGCAGTATCTCATTTCCACTTAACTTCAGAGCTATAAATAGTTCTAATTTGTTTTCTTTGTACACTTAGTGGATTAATTACAGTAAAACAAGCCAAGTGATATTATTGTAGCAATTGGCTAAACTTGACATAAACACGATAATTAAAATGATTGCTTTTTAATTTGTCCCCTTTTTAGGAGTTTAATGAGCTGAATCTACAGTGTTAATCTACAGTGTTATAAAAGTTAAAGAATTCAATTTGAGAATCACTGGGCTCTTCTATCAATGTGTTCTCATTGTTAACAGTGGATTTCAGTGCTGCTCAATATTGTTGGGAGTTTCCTTCAGAAAGGAAACACCTGGGTCCTGCTTCCATGAGATATCTGCTTAGTAAAAAGTGTATTGTTTCCATCATACCTACATCACCATGTACTAATTACATGTTTCCATTCACCTATCCAAATTGATGCTACTAACACACATATATGAAGATGAACACATACACACGTCCTTGAAAAAGGATGAAAACGAGAAACACTTTTCTCTGCCATCAGTAAACGTCACATATGTTTATTTCAACATGTCCTCCAATAGGCTTTTCGGTGCCTCAGCATTACCCAATGCAATGATTGTGCTCCCCTGGTCCCCTATTCTATCCCTTGTTCCTAGATGTCTGATGACATCTGGAAAGATACTGCTTTTGTTACTGTACAAAAGGAGGGCCACTGGGAAGCAAGGAAGTGAGAAAAATGGTAACTGCCAAAGGTCTAGTCCTTTCATCCTAAAAAGGTTGCCTGAGCCACTCTTGGCCCTCCCATTATGTTCCTTCATGATTTGCCAATTAACTTTTCCCAGTGCTCAAGGGTCACTGATCTGGACAGCATCCTTTGGTTTCCCCTCCCACTGATTCCCAGCAAAGCTGTTATAAATGCACTGTACTTCCTTTTTGATTTTCCCTTAGTGGCTAGGTTGCTTTGTGAGAATTCGATGCACAGGTTTAAACAACCTCTTTACAAAGCAGAAACAAAGCAAAAATAGAAGGGAAAAAGTACACTCAGATGGGCTAGAATGAAAGGAAACGTCAGCTGCAAACTTTTTAATTGAAGTACCTGGATTTTTGTTGCTTTTAAGAACTTTAAAACAGAGCACACCTGAAAGATGGGGGTATTTTATTCCCTCTGTGTATCTCAGAAGGATTTTCCACTTCATATCTGACTTTGAACAACTCTCCATATAGTCTTCATTTAAAATGTCAAGTAAGTTCACCTGGCCTTTAGTAAATATGGTTTCAACCAGCAACTGGAGAAGCTTATTCCCTGCAAGTTTCTTCAGTGTTCCCAACACTTTTTGAAATAGTGACTGCTCCTCAGAACTCAGTGCTGGGCCATAAGTTGTCTGTCTTTACATCCTGTTTTCCAAGGCAGTTTATTTGCTCTTACAGATTGAACTCTTGCTTCCATGTTAGAGATATCCAAAACTATATCCAAAACACTAACCCCTCACCTTTGCTCAAATCCCTTTCATTAGCTGCCTGCTGGACATTTCTTTAAGTTGTCCTCTTATCAGTAAACTTGAACCCAACGTGAGCACCGTGATTGGAATTCATCTTCTCTCTTCCTCTCTCCTTGGTTCTAAAAGGCTGTCTCTACACAATCCATAGTTCCCCCCTCCCTGTTCATCTCCATCTCCATCTTTCTCTCACAACTGTTCCAGTGATGAACAAGCTGTAGTCATCGTTATTTGATGTCCTCTCTCCCCAGCTTCTTACATCCGTGCATGGTACTGCAAATAATCATCCAGGTTTGCATAAACATTTCTTCAACCAAAGATATTGGTCTATAGGCACTGTAATAGGCACGTGGAAGAGCTGACATTGGCAAAGAAATTGCCGTGGCAACCATCATAGCAATTGCCCTGAATTATTACAATACTTTCCTAATTGGTATCTTGGGAGCCAATATCTTTCCATCTCCAATCCATCGGGCTACAGAATAACCCTTCTAAATACAACTTTGATAATGTTTTTCTAAAAATCATGTATTTAGCTAACTCTGTTATAGATATGCTATGATTAAAACCTTGAGGACTCTTCATATAGAACATCATAGTCACTCAGTTGCGTTTTAAATCATGGCTGTGTGTCCAGTAGAAAAGTGGAATACCATGTCACTTTCTTCTGCCAGCCACATTTCCTCCCAGCACCTCAGCAGACCAGCTCCCTTGGGGATGCGGGGACAGGGGCTTAGTCTCATATGGCCAGAAGCAAGAATCTCTGTGGAATATTGGAGTATCCAAACCAGTGAAGTCCATGGATTAACTAACTTCCCAATTGAACAAGTTCAGCACCATTTAGTGCCAAAGTGCTCTGCCCGTGCCTATTATGCCATTTGTTTATCCAAAAAATACTTATGGCCTATTCGTCAATCCGTTAGTGCAGGTTGACCACACTCTGGTCTCAGGACATCAGGGAAAACCTCCCTGATTAAATGACATCTATTTCTTTATGTTTAAAATACAACCTCTTTTTATGCTCACAGAAGCAATACACATGTATTATAAATCAAAGAATACAAAAGTATATGAAGTAGAAATTGAAGGTCCCACCTATGATCTCCATGCCCACAGATTGCCAGATGGAAGGAGAGAGTGTGTTGCACTGACATTCTCACTAAAATTCACAGTCTCCTTGGCCATTTCAATATATCCCTCCTTTCTCAAATTTCTGTAACAAAAGTAGAAATGAAAAACCAATCCAGCAGACTCATTTTATCCTAAATTTCTGCTCCCAGTGGCAGCTCCAAAGGTATGAGAAAAAGCAGTAGTAGCTAGGGAGGGCACGCGGGACAGTTCAGTGACCCCCCCTACACCAGTCTCGGGATGACAGTGGTTACCACTCACGGCACACACCCAGCGAAGCCTGAGCTCTGCTAGCATGGCTGCTCTTTGACCACTAGGTGGTTCTGTAACCTATCTGATGCACTCCCCGCTTGCTGGCCGAGGTGAAGAACAGAAACATTCAGGGTAGGATTCGTGTCTCCACACCATGCCCAGTTGTTTCTATCTTAATTTTCACCCACTCCTCTGTGTGTAGATAGAACTTGGTCACGGAGTCAATATGCGCACTCTCACCAAGGCTGTCGTGTGTTCCCTGCTGGGGAAGAGAAGAGAGCGATTTCCTCCAGCAGGCCAAGCTCAGCCCGTGAGGCTGCAAGCTGTTCTCGTCTATGGAGATAAGAGGAACTCACAAGTACTCTGTCCTGTTGCAGCAGGAGAGGAGATCTCATGTTTCAGGGATGATTCCACCGCTACTGCCTTTATTCATTCAATGCACACTCACTGGTGTGCCTATTCTTATATTCAGGGAAACTTGCTGGGTCCAGAAAAGATAGAATGAGACTGGGGTATCTAGTATGTGGGAGCTTAACAGTCATATCAGAGCAACAAACAAGTTGCTTGCCCAATACCCATCCTCCTTCTGGACCTTGATTTTCTTCTCCTTCCCTCAGTCCATGGGTACAGGTATTGGGAGACTCTGACTTCCCAGAGCAGCGTGTGACTGCACTATGGCCTGAGCATTGCGTCCCTGCTTACCCTACTGGTGCGGAGATGAGTATGTGGTCTGATCCGAGGAGATGCTACCTGAGGGATTTTGCTGGGACTACTGAGAAACAAGCTTTTTCTTCTGTTGTGCTGGTCTTGAACTTGGGATTATATAAGCCTGAATCTGTTGGCAGCCATCTTGCCATCACATGAAGTCTGAGATGAAGCTAGTGTGGAGGAAAGTGGTGTGAAGAGATAAAAATAGGATGGGTTCTGATGATGTCATTTGAGTCCTTAAATCAAAACATGCCTGAAGCTACATCTACTCCTGAAGTGTTGGTAGATTTCCACTTTGCTTGATCAGATCTTCTGTCACTTGCATCAAATGTATTTAATGCTATATAATATGCATAGTAATAAATAACTAAAAAATAACAATACAAGGTGATAAGTGATATGATAGAGGTTAGTACAAGCTGTTATGCAATAAATAGGAGAGGGGAAAGAATAGCTTTCCTAAAAAGTCCCTTTATTTAAGGACTAAATATGGAGCACTGTATTTGTTTACTAGAACAGCCATAACAAAATACCACAGATTTTGGCTTAAATAACAGAAATTTATTATTTTTTTTTGCTTGTCTGTTTCTTTTCTGGCAGTCCGGAGGCTAAAGTCTGAGATCAAGATGTTTGCAGGTTAATTTCTTCTGAGGCCTCTCCCCTCAGCTTGTGAATGGCCATATTCTCCCTATGTTTTCACATGGTCTCCCCTCTGTGCCTGTCTGTCTGGTTTTCTTTTTATAAGGATATCAGTCATACTGCAGTAGACCCCGTGCTAATGACCGAGTAACTACCTCCCCCCCCAACCCCACATAACTATCTCTTTAAAACACTCTACCTCCAAATACAGTCACATTCTGAGGTACTGGGAGTTAGGACTTCAATGTAGGAATTTGGAGGGGATACAATTTGGCACATAATGATCATCCAATTTGGATACAAAGACAAGTAAAAATGGGTTATTGCTCTTCTTTTTAGTTATTTATTTATTTAATCTCTATGCCTAATGTGGGGCTTGAACTCACAACACTGAGATCAAGAGCTGCATGCTCTACCGACTGAGCCAGCCAGGTGCCCCTATTGCTCTTAAATCTATGCACAACTGACAGAAACAATCATAATACAAAGCTAAACAAATGAAACATGCATTTATTGAACACACTTTTAAAAGCTGTGGATTTACCACTGAAAATAAGACAGTCCGCCGGTGAGTTCACTACTACCGAAATGCTATGTTAACATGGTGGTAGACATTTCTGAACTTTGAGGAAGAGGTCACTTCCATGTAGTGGGGTATTTGAAAAGCCCTCTGAACAGTGGGTAGAATTTTGGTGGAGGCAGCTGGGATAGATGTGGAGAGCTCTGGCAGTGTGACACATTTACCCAAACCACCCAGATAGACTGAATCAGTCACTGTTTACCATCTCTTTCCATTTTCTTTCCTGTGTCAGTGCATCAGATCATTTTCAGACTTTGGTAAATGCTTTTATTTGAAAGGCAGCTGTTAACATAATGTTTTCTGGTCCCCTTGATTTAGATTGTTCTTCCTCATCTTTATTCCATTTCTGTCACTGTTAAAAGTTGTAAAATGTTCGGGACTTTTCCCTATGTAGAGGCTAAGGAGTAAACCTGCCAGAGGTTCATGGAGGATGACAGATGACATAAGACTCCAGGGTAAGAAACGAAGGGCTGTTTATTACTCATGGCCTTTTCCTGCATCGTGAAGAAGGTCAGTTGATACTTGCACATGAAATGATGTGTGTCATAGGAGAAGGGTCTAGCACTTAGGGAACCCAGATCTTTTCTAATAGGCAGTAACCGCCTGCTCCTATGGGAGATAAGGCTGTTCACTATACAAATATCCTTTGAAAGATAGTCCAGAACAAATGGGCAACCAGTGCCTTCCTTGCAAGATGTGAAGAAACCCAAGAAGCCCACTGAGAATTACCTTCTAATAGTCATAAGCAGCTTTGGCCAAACAAATTTCCTGGTGCTTTTACAACAAATAAGTCCCAAGACATCTATGTGTGAAAAGAATGTCTCTTTAAGTCTTGGATTTAGACTCTGGTTTTTCTTGTTTCCATTCTTCTACGGTTTTGATCGAGTCTAACGGCCTATTCTGAAATGACCTCTATCCATTATCTGCGATTATATAATGCTCTAAACTTTAAGCTTAGCTACTCATTACATCCTTCTTCAAATTTCTCTAAAATATGGTAATTGATTTTTACCAGGCGTTAGCAAATCTTGGCCAGTGAACCAGAAGATAGCTTTTTGCATTTTTAAAGAATTGTAAGAAACAGAAGAAAACAAACAAACAAAAACATGAACAGAGCCTGTCTGTATGTGGTCTGTGAAGCCTAAAATATTGGCTTGGTGGCCCTTCACAGAAAAGGTTTGCCCACCCATGTTCTAAACCTGTGGAAATGCTGCAATAATTGAGCAATGTCCTCTTCCCTCCCCACCATTCCTTAACTTTTTAAAAAAGGTAAAATCATGGAAGGGTTAGGTCTAGAGTCGTTATTGAATCAGGCAAATTTCTCTGACAATAATATATTACATTTCATTTCCTTCATAACAAATGAGATTTTATTTTTCTTCTCTCTCATATGTCTGTCTTACCATCGCCTGTCCTGTACCTCAAATGCAACAGCCCATTATGATAACAACTAGTTTTTATCGCAAGTTATATGTTTCAAGCAGTGTCCCGAGTGCCTTATGTCCGTGTTCTTGCTCAATCCTCAGTGACCCTTTGAGGTAGTCACTGATATCTCAGCAAATAGATTAAACAACAACAACAACGAAGGCACAGGTCAGTTAATAACCTCTCCAAAGTCATGCAGCTTCTAAACAGCAGATGGGGACACCTGGGTGGTTCAGTGGGTTAAGCCACTGCCTTCGGCTCAGGTCAGTATCCTGGAATCGAGTCCCGCATTGGGCTCCTTGCGTGACAGGGAGCCTGCTTCTCTCTGTCTCTGCCTGCCTCTCTGCCTGCTTATGCACATGCGGTCACTCTCTCTCTCTGACAAATAAATAAATAAAATCTTAATAAATAAATAAATAGCAGATGAAGAAGTGTGTTTTACTGCTTCTGTTCAGTAGTAGTGTCTTCCTTCTTGGGAGCAGTGATCTTTTGTGGTAGACGACGCCGGTTATCACCAGGAGGTTGCATTAGAAGCTGGTTGGGTTGGATTAGGTACAGGACCAAAGACGAGGGACTCTTTATTGACCATTCTTTATGTGCCAGGACTCCTGTTACACCATTTAAAAAAAAAAGTCACTTTGCTTTATCCTTGACGACAACAATAAAAAGGCTTTTTCCGCTTTTATACATTGAAGAAAATGGAACTCCAAGAGCTCATGAAATTTGCCTTACTAGAACTAGAATTCGAACGACCATTTGTCTGAGTCAAAATTAGTCTGCGAAATTATTGCCACATCACTTGGAGGAATAGCTGCCCGAGGGCCTGTATGTATCTCCTTAACCAGTATGATTAATGGCGTAGGCTGGGTTTAAGCTAATGTTTGTAAAGGACCCACTGAG
This sequence comes from Meles meles, assembly GCF_922984935.1. Taxonomy (NCBI): domain Eukaryota; kingdom Metazoa; phylum Chordata; class Mammalia; order Carnivora; family Mustelidae; genus Meles; species Meles meles. The sequence continues at coordinate 102,159,694 of NC_060068.1, forward strand.
AGGCAAGTAGCATGGCAGATGTTACTGATACGGAGCACAAAGACGACCCAACTGCTTTCTTTTTTACAAATTCTTGCTAAGACGTTATAGCTTTGGGAGGGAAATTAACGAGTGTTTTTCAGATGCTACATTACTTAAAGCTGGCTTTCTTACATTTGGGGATCTTCTGTTTGTTTTCTGACAGTCAGTGACCTAGAGTTAATTAAAAACCGGATTCCCCACCTTGCCTTGGAAGGTAAGTGGATTATTCAGGGTGGCTAATTTTCTTTGGAAGTCATCAGCCATTTATAAGTATTTTCTTTAGAAAAATTCTGTATTGCCATAAACATGTATATATACATGTCATCAGGTAGATGCATGTAAACTCCATCTCGAATCATTGACAAAGTATTTTATTTATTTTCTACTTTATTTTATTTCACTGTCTCTGTATTCCAGGCAAGGTCTAGATGTTCATGAAACATCAGTGATTGAAATAAAATTTTAAAAAATGCATTTATCACCTCGACTGATAACCTCTCAGTTCAATCATGAGAAAATGCCAGACAAAGTGAAGGACATTCTACAAAATATCTGACTAGTTTGACTAGTATCCTTCAAACTTACTAGGGTCATGAAAAACAAGGGAAGACAGACAAACTGTCACAGATGGGGAGAGATTAAGAACCAGGATGACTAAATGCATCGTGGATCCCGAAGCAAAAAGAGCACATTAATGGAAAAGTTGGAGAAATTTAAACAAAGTCTGCAATCTAGTTAATGGTCTTGTGTGGATGTTAATTTCTTTTTTATTTTCCTTTTTTTTTATTATGTTCTGTTAGTCAGCATATAGTAAGTATATCATAAGTTTTTGATGTAGTGTTCAACAATTCATTAGTTGCGTATAACATCCAATGCTTATCACAGCATGTAATTTCTTGTTTTTGATCAGTGTTCTGTGATTATAAAGCGTTCAGATTAGGGGAATCTGTGTACATTGATTCTCCGTACTGTCTCTGCAGCTTTTCTGTAAATCTAAAATTATCTCAACATGAAAAGTATTTAGAAAAACCATGCCTTTACAGAGATCAAATTCTGGTGAGACAAGTAAAATAGACCAACTACAGTAAGTAAACTGCATGTCAGTATAACGACTGGATGATTTTGAAAACTCAGACTTTCTCAATGGCCAAAGTTTCACTGAAAAGTCAGAAATGGCTGCCAGAACAGTGACATGGAGAAAAGCCTGAGTGTGTGACTGTACAACCTTTCGTTACAACCTCAGAAAGAGAAGAAGTACAGGATATTCAGTCCTAGAAAGAGCCCTTGGGCTGTTTCACTCATTGTGCATTTTTAGACTTAATTTGAATTTTTAAGGAAATATCACATGAAAATATTTATCTCTCCTACTGAGTTGTGTGGCATCCCTTCCATTTTGCCCAAGACAGGTGCCTCATTCATCTCCCCGCAAGACCTGGACCCCTGGGCACGGCCCTCGGGATTATTATCCCTATTTTCCAGAAGGCAGCTCAAGCCTGGACGGGGAAGTAACATTGTCCGGGGCCACACTGCCATGAAGTAGTCAAGCTGGAATCCAAAATCTGTGTTCAATACCGTACTATGCCATTCTTTCCATATACAGATACATCTTCGAGACTGTTCAAGCGTGGTCCCAGACAGCAAATCTAGGGATTCTCTCCCTGCCACTTTCACTATGATCTGAATATGCAGCTTTTCACTATCGCTGTCTCCAGCAGACTCTGGCTCAGTGGCGGATCTCCATGGGGAAGCCCATCATCACACACCCTGGGCTAGTCCCTCCAGGTTGTGAGGAACCCTCACCCCTAATCCTATAGCCCTTCTCTGAATTAAGGACCGGGACTTTATACCACCTATTTTTCTCGCAGGCCCTTTTATGTGCATGGCTTGGTTGGCTATAAATCAAATGGCTAAAGGAACAGTGTAATGACAAATAACGTCTCATTACTACGTTGGTGGCGCACCTTGAAACTATCCTAGAGAAGAGTAAAGGTTCAGGTCTAAAAATTGGGTCAGTTTGTTATAGTCAGTCCTCAGGAACATCAAGAATACATAGTATTATTCAGTGTATTTTGAAAAGTTTGCATTTTTTTAAATACAGAAAAAATGACACAGTCTTTGTTTTAGGTAGAATTAAAAAAAAAAAAATCTCCTGGAATATTTGTTAGGGAATGACTGGTACAGCCAGTCTCCAAATGGCTTCTACAGTCTTCCTGGTTAGAGTGGCATGTGGCTGAAGTATACACAGGCACACTTCAGAAGATTCTCAACCCAACCTTCCATTCCCCAAACAACTGCAATTTCTTCCCCACCTACTGACTGATTTCTGAGAGCCTTTTCTGCGTACAGAGTCTTTCAATCTACAATGGGACTTAATGTCTAGAATGCTAGTGCCCCTGAGAGAGAGAGAAAGCACCTGATTTAAATTCACCTCAAATTCTAAATGGAAGCTATTAGATCCTTTACAAAGAAGAGAAGAGAAATAAGGAAAGTGAGCTTTATGGAGTCCAAAGAGCAAGCTGGGTGCTGCCTTCACTTTAAAATATTGTCTACGTCTGCTCTTACAAAAGGTGATATTGCCTAAGAGCATCTGGATGGTAAGCCCACTGGTGAGAGTTTGCAAGGGTGTCTGGCAGCATGTTCTTTGCTAAAATACAGCAATAGTGTGCAAAGAAAGCTTTTCCAAGTGTGAGAGGTCCACAAGCCCATGTGGCATTAGTCACGAACCCTAGAGAAGCCTCAGATGACAATATTGCTTTTGTAATTGTTAATCCAGAAGAATCTGTGAGCCTTAAAAATAAAACTGCCTGTTATTTCGCTAGCAAAAATGGGTCTATTCAGGAATAGCGAAGTACAATCTGGGACAAGCAAGCCATGGCAAAACCATAGGTAACTCCAACAAGCAAAGGAGAAGAACATTATTTTATGGGGAAGAAGGCAGAAGATGGGAGGAGTTGTTTTGAACGAAAGTCCACTGGAGAGAAGCAAGAATTCAGGGTGATGATGGTTTCTCATTGGCTGGGTTACAGGAGTAGTTGACTACTTGTGGAAGATGTAGTGCATTATATTTCCCTGGTGGGGTCTGTCACTGGTGACTTTTCCTCTCGAGTCTCTCCTCTGAGGGCTCTGTAATTGACAATTCTTCTGTAATGGACGTTGGGTGGTTCAGCTCACCCTCGCAGGATCCCTTTCTAGTATCCTGAGTCCACTTTAGTGAGGTTTTCCTTTTAACGATTTTCACAGATTTAACTGAAGATCTTGCCAGTGAGGGCCCATCACAACTTGGAGATAAGGATAGGGAAGAGAAACATCTCTTAATCAGAGTTACTATGAGTCCTTTACCTTCAATTACATCACCCCCCTTGCTGGTTTCCCTTGGCGGCTAGAGGAAGCTAACTTTCCCATGGCCTACAGTGTTCTGCATCAACTGACTGCAGCTCATGTGATGGTCTACCCCCTCATAGTTACTCCTCGTTCCTCAATCACTTGACTTCTTTCCTTTGCTTGGCGCAGTCTCTCCGTTGTTCTTCTTCCTCTGGGCTGCTTCCATTCATCCTGCGTATCAGCTATCAAATACCACTTCCGCAGGGGAGCCTTCCCTCACCTCTGGAAATATCCTCAGGCCTTGCAGTCATGTATGCTCACACCACCATGCCCTTCTTCATCACTCTTGGTGTAACCATCCTTAAGTCATTACTTACATAATAATATGTAATCATTTGTTTAATACTTACCTCTATCATCAGATTTAAAATTCCAGTGGAACAGGGACACTGTCTACCTTGCTAATTGCTAAGTATTGCCTATACAGATCCAAAACAGTGCTAGTGCATAGTAGGTACTCAATAAATACTTATCAATACAGATACTTAATCAATACTTAAGCTAGAAAGTCCCTAAGCATGTCTAATTCAAACTCTTAATTTATAGAGGAAGAAACTAACGTCTAAGTAGGTCCATTGCCTTGCCCAAGGCCCTACCCAAGAGCAAAACTGGAGAGAGAATCCACATCTGTTCACCTCCCCATCGCCTGCCAGTATACTTTCCTGTCCTGATGGAAAGTTCATACTCTAGTGATTCATCACACTGGAGGGAATAGCAAATCCTGGCAAGTTCTTCAGGACCTTAATGAATTTGCAGGTTTGTATTTTATTTAATATCCACTTCAGTTAAAATGAGTCCGTAGTCTATTTGTTTCTCCATTCCTCCAGTTGCTGGATCAAATGTTAATTGTCAGGAAGAAGACATAATATGGCAGTTTGGCAAGGTTCTGTTGAACTAACGAATGTTTAACAGGATCACAGATGGAATCATTTGCATATGGGAGGGATTTTTTTTTCCCAGGGTTTTGTCCCAATTAAAAGTTGCAAGTTCAAACCAGGTTACCAGTTCCAAAGAATAGAAGTTAGAGCCTGAACACATGTTATTCTTTCTTCAATATATTCACCTCTTGCCTTTCTCACATTTGACAAGCTGAAAACTATTTAGTAGTCACTGGGGCCTTGAGTAAAACAGAATAGCTATAAAGCTCTTTCCTGACTGCTCCTGAGTACTGGACAGGCAGCCAGTTTCCAAGGGCCAGCGAGAAGAGACATTATTTCTTTTGCAGCCTGTAGTCATAGCTCATTTCAGACAAACATCCAGCGCCTTCCTTATGCCAAGCAGCGTGTTTAGTGCTGGTGATGCAGAGATGAATAAGGCATGGTCCCTGCCCTTGAGAAGCTCCAGAAACGTAGGGGAAAGAGGCACATGATCCTTTATTTCCTGGACAAAGGGCTAAGTGCCGGTATGGAGTTATAAGGAGGATGCTTGGCGAGGTTGGAAGAGAGGTTACAGAGAGTCCTACTTTTCTGACAAGACCCATAGATTATCCCAAACTTAAAGGACGAGTGGGAGTTACCCAAGTAAAGAGAGTGGAAAAGGGTTTCTAAGCCAGAGTTAGAGCAGAAGCACAGGCAGGGATGCTATGTGTAAAAGACAGGCTCACGGAGCTATCTCAGAAGAGAGCATGCTGGTAGAATAAAAAGATTACCGCTGCTAATAAATAAAACTGTTTTGAACCACCGACAAGCCCAGTCATCTTCGGGGCGTGTTCAATCAATGCTTCCCAAAGTGCATTTGCATCCCATCTTCGCAATTCTTGTAATGGCATGCAGCCCTTTCTAGTCTCCACTTAATAGCCTTCATTCTAAGTAAGATTATCCGTTACATCAGTGGTTTTATCTTTCAGATGTATTTTTCTAATCCTTATTAAACTATGTGCACAACTATTAAAAAATAAAAACGGGTGCCATCTGGAATCATCTTAAATACAACCAGGAGCATGCATACACTCCTCACTTTGGTTAAAAGACTGGAGTTGGACTAAGAAGAGGCTGACTAATCCAGCCTATGTTTTGCCAGATCACTGGATTGATTTGATGAGGGAGGGTGATGGGGAGTTGAACACAGTGCTGAGTTCAAGGCATGATCCTTACCCTCAAGGTGCTCAGTGACAGTTTGATTCCTTTTTTCTGTTAATAAATTAATAAAATTGCTAGGTCTGAATGTTTGTGTCCTCTCAAAATTCATAGGTTCAAGTCGTAATGCCCAGGGTGATGTGTTAGAGAAAGTGGGGCCTTCGGGAGGTACTCAGGTCACCCGTGGGACGAGCGCTCCTACAGAAGAGCCCTCTTCCACCAAGTGAGACTCTAGCCTAAAGTCTGCAACCCGGAAGAGAGCCCTTACACGATCATGCCGGCACCCTTGTCTCGGACTTCTAGCTTCTGGAACTGTGAGAAATCAACTTGTCTTGTTTATAAACCACCAAGTCTGTGCCATTTTCTTGTTGCATTTCAAACAGAACGAGACAAATGAGAACAGCAGTGGTAATAGCGGAAGCTGCCATCGGGTGAGTCCCTGGTATGTGTTAAACACTGCAGTTGGCACTTTACATTCATTTGCTTAGGTAACACTTACCGGCCTCTATGAGATAAAATCTAATGTTATGCCCATTTTAACAGGCTCACAGGGGCTAAATGCCTTTTCCTTTGTTTAGGAACAAAGATAACAAAAACTCTGCCCTCTGAAATTAGAAGAAAGTTCCTTCCAGAACCCAGAGGTCAGGGCTTTGGTCTGAATTCAGCCACTGGTTGACTGTGGACTTCAGAAGAGTTTCTTATACTCCAGGCTCTAAGTCCCTTCTGTGGAATGTTGACATGGGGTGATCTTTAGTTTGTAACCTGGAGACTCTTTCTAGGTCTGTTTCCTTATCGGTGAAGCAGGGCTAATAATTCCAACTTCATAGGATTATTTTGAAGATTAAAGGCCAAAGACTGACACATGGTAAAAATATGGTAAATGGGATTATAAATAAAAAGACTGTTCACTGCAATAATCCTGATCATCTTGATAATCACTTCAACAATCTTCAAAATGGATAGTTCATCCACCATCAAATAAGAGTGAATTAACTCTACCACCACATTGAAATGAGTATACTAGTTGCTTATCACTTTAGGCAGGTCAGTTTGCATCCTCTATGCTTCTGTATCTTTTTTTTTTTTTAAGATTTTATTTATTTATTTGACAGACAGAGATCACAAGTAGGCAGAGAGGCAGGCAGAGAGAGAGAGGAGGGGAAGCAGGTTCCCTGCCGAGCAGAGAGCCCAGTGTGGGGCTCAATCCCAGGACCCTGGGATCATGACCTGAGCTGAAGGCAGAGGCTTTAACCCACTGAGCCACACAGGCGCCCCATGCTTCTGTATCTTTAAGTTAGACACTAAAAACATGCCCTTCACTGGTGTGATAGTTGACCTCTAAGATGACCTCCACAAGTCTACATGCCCTTGAGGTCTCCTTCCCCACTGAAAAGGGCTAACTTGTGTAACTAAGATACTGTGGAAATGATGCTATGGACTTCTGAGGCTAGATCCTAACAGACACTGTGGCTTCTGATGTGCTGTCCTGGATGGGTCACCAGGACACTCAAACAGCCCTATGGAGAGGTTCACGTAATGAAGAACTGACATCTCTTGTCAGCCAGCAAGGAACTGATACTCTTTCCAATAGTCATGTGAGTCAGCCATCTTGGATCTACCAGCTTTCATCAAGCCTTTCAATGACTGAAGTCCCAGCCAACAACCCGAGAGCAACCTCATGAAAGACCCTGAGACACAACCACCCAGAAGAGCTGTTACCAAATTCTGGACACAAATTCCACAGTAACTCTAAGATATATATGTATTTGTTGTTCTAAGTCACTCTGTTTCAGGGTTATTTGCAAGCAACAACAGATAGTTAAGACAAAAGAATCACTGCAAAGATTAAAGAAAATACTTTAATTGAAAGCATTTAGCCACATTGGTCTGATCTAATTCTGGCCATCAAGAAATTGTGAATGTTCAAAGAGAAGGAAGAAGGAGGGACAGAGAGGAGAGGCATGAAGGAAAGAGGAGACTCTTTGTACCAAGATCTCTCAAAGAACATTAGCACAAGATTTCACGTATTACTCACCAAGTTTAGGGGCTCACTCAGAAGCAGGGAGGATGGAAGCAAGAGACATGCATCTGCAAATACATCAAACCCACCAAAAGCCCTTTCATGCTCAGAAAATCCAAGGCAATTATTTGGAATAGGTCTCATTTGGAAAGCCAAAGCTTCATCTCACCAGCCATTTAGCCTTGATGACTTTTGAACAATATAAATTATTATAATAATTTTCCACTTAGCAATGATATTCAGGAATGGGCAGTGTTACTATTCTTGCTTCCCTGTCAAAAATAGGCTTATTTTCTTGCTTTTTAAAAAGCACACTCTAGGGGCACCTGGGTGGCTCAGTGGGTTGGGCCTCTGCCTTTGGCTCAGGTCATGATCTCAGGGTCCTGGGATTGAGCCCCTCGTTGGGCTCTCTGCTCAGTGGGGAGCCTGCTTCTCTGCCTCTCTGCCTGCCTCTCTGTCTACTTGTGATCTCTCTCTGTGTCTAATAAATTAAAAACAACAACAACAACAAAAAAACACACTCTATACTGTGGGCCTGAATCTGGAACCCTATGAAACCTGGTTAATTCTTTATCACTTACACTGTGCCAGTTTCTAAAAATGCCTCTTTGGAAAGCAGCTGAAGGATCTCATGCAAAAGATACTTTGCTCAGGGTGGGGAGGAAGGCATTGCAACCTCCCTTACCGTTCTGCTCTGGTTCTGCTCTGGTCTCTGCGGGGAAACCCAGTGCAGTGCCTGGTTGGCCCTTGTCTATTTCCTCCATGTAAATACCAGCCTGGTTTCTGGTCTGGGAAATACCATAACCTGTCACTGCATTTGTTTAGGAACCCTAGAAGCACACTCCATGGGTTCTAATCCCAACCTCAAAATTTACTGGTTATGGTTATTTCACTTGGTTATTTGCAAAAAAAATTTCCCATCTGTACTACAAGGAACTCATAGGGTTGTTACGCGAAACTACTATGTGTGAGGCATTGACGAAAGTGCTTGGCCCATAGCGAGGGCTATATAAATCCAAGTCATTATTACGAACCCCTCCCTAGAATGTAAAGTCCTCAGAAACAGGTTTTGTCTCTCTTCTTCATATTTCATATCACTGCCCTAACCCCAAGCGCACAGCCTGGCCCATGTGAGATATTTTGTTACCAGAAGTTAAAATGGAAACCTAGATATGGCTACTCTCAAGAATTTCCAAAATTGGGATGCCTGGTTGGCTCGGCAGGTTAATCCTCTGCCTTCAGCTCAGATCTCAAGGTCCTGGGACCAAGCCCTGCATCAGGCTCTCTGCTCACCAGGGAGCCTGCTTCCCCCCCTCTCTGCCTGCCTCTCTGCCTACTTGTGATCTCTCTCTCTGTCAAATAAATAAAATCTTAAAAAAAAAAAAAAAGAATTTCCAAAATCTCCACCATGGGAGATTTCTCAGTGGTCATTTTTCTTTTTGGGTTCTGCCTGCTGCCACTTTCCTCAGGCCTCTCTCTCCCCTGATGCAAGGGCAGAATCATACATCTTGTTGTTTACTCATGCACAGCGATTTTAGCTCTCAACTCCACACAAAACTATGCTCCAGTTCAGTCTTTGCATATTCAAAAGCAGGACTTTGGGGGATAGAGATGCAGGTAAGGAATATACATAACCATTAGTCCTCAAAAGCATATGAATGTAGTTCCTGCCCTAAAAGGAGGTGGCAGTGCCCTTTGAGACAGCATTCTTGTCTTCCCTTTATAAATAACTTCTTTCAATTAAACAAATTATTATGTTAATGAAAGTTACCTGAAAATTAGAAGTTACGGAAATATGTGTTAGAAATATTAAAAAATATAGATTAAATTCACCCACAGACCCATCCCATAATATATAGAATTACTGCCAACATTTTGGTGTTTCCCCTGTTTTGCTTTGCTTTTTTTTTTCTCTGTGGCTTTGCTGTTCCTGTGAGCTCTTGTGCACAAGCTCGCATGGTCACATGTGCAGGTGGTGGGTGTTTGGGGGGAGAGAAAAAGAGGGAGGGAGAGAAGGAGAGAGAAACAGCAGAGGTGTAACTAGCCATACTGCATCACGCCCTTCTCCCTCAAAATTCTGCTTTCCAGAGCATGCAGTCTTCACTTTTCCATCCCACAGAGACAAGGCGCACTTCCTCAGTGAGCATCAGACTGAGGTCGCCGCCTTAAAGGAGAACTATCAGATCCCCAAGTGTGAACCTTACCACTTACCCACACAGCCTCCATCTATTCCGACTACTGATTTGTGGAGCATTTAAAGCGGCCCCTCAGGAGCGGGTTAGTGTATAAACCCCGCACAGGGGCCTCATGTTAAAATTGCAAAGCTTTCCCTTCCAAAGGCTCCCTGGGTGTTGCAAAGCCAAAAGGAGGTTTATGGGATCAAGTGTTACCCTTCCTCCTCATAATGACCGTGCAAACTAAGGAATGGGTTTTTACAGCTCAGGCGAATTACTTGGCATTAACACAGTGCTCCCAGGGGAATAGTCTGCTGCCTGTCCATGTTCATGACCTTTGGACGCCTCCCACCTGAGCTCTGGCTGTTTGTACTCCCACCTTCACGCACACCACATGGGAACTCGGCAGCTCTCAAGGAGACGGACTTAGCCTTCTTGGATCACCATCATCCTGGCTTTTTTCAGTTCCTTGAACAACCAATTCTTTCCGACCTCAGAACTTCACTCGAGGCTTTTCTTCCATTCAGCTGCTCTTCCAGGTCAAGTGATCTAAAGACTATCCCTAGGTCACCTCACAATGAAAATATCACCATGTCCGAGGACCTTCCCTGACCTATGGACTCCATGCAAAGTGGTCTCTCTTGTTAGTCTTTCTTCTGGCACTTGAGTTTGCTTACTTGTGTTTTTTCCCTTCATTGCACTTATCAACATTATCCAATATTTATCCGTTTGCGTTTTTATGCTTCAAGTCTGTGGGAGCAGGGATACTCTTTGGGCAGTCACGTTTAATTAATTAAACATGTTTAATGTATATATACTTTCGTATGAATAGGTTGTTTCAAAATATATATTGTTTTGTGTGCATGTATTTTTAATGTATGCAAATAGTACTTGGTTATAGAACTTATTCTGTTTTCTCCTTTTCTTATTTCCCTCACTTTTTCTCGTAATACGTGTGTGTGTGTGTGTGTGTGTGTGTGTGTGTGTGTGTGTGTTTTTGGCTGCTCTGTAACAATCGATAGTGTGGTTGTCGCATTTCCTCACTACTCCTCCCAGGGATGGGCACCTCTACCTGCCTGCCACTGTACACACTATTTCAATGAAAACCCAAAATGTGTCTTTTTGTGGACCTGGGAATAAAACCCACTGGCCCTATACCAGCATTGCTGGGTCACTGGGTTTAGGGTTTGTGTTGAACGAAATTAACCAAGTCGGGTCAAATTTCTTCCGAAGAGTTGCAGGGGTCAAACCACTGCACACTCCCCACCCCCAACGAAATATGGATGTTCCTATACCCTATATATCTTCAAGATTCTCTCTTTGGCAATATCCAGCTTCTTGATTTCTGCCAAATTAAGGGATATAAACTTACATGTAGTTGTTTTCATTTGAATTTCTCTTGTCACCACGATTTTGAGCAGTTATCATAGGCTTGTTAGTTGTTGGAGCTTCATTTTCTGTAAATTTCCTATTCATTTGCCCATTTGAAATCTTTTTCTCCCTGATTTCATGAGTTTCTTCTAGATCCCCCAACACACATTATAAATGCCTTCTCACATTCTGGCAGCCTTCTATTAAATGCATCCTTGGTGTCATTCTCTGACAGAAATTCAAGCTTAAGTAAAATTCATCATTGTTTAAAACTTGGTAGTTTATTCTTTTATGGGTTTATTTATGATGTCTCTCTCCTATGTGTTGGTCTCACTTCTTCTGCCATGCATCTTCCCTGCCATCAGAGAAGAGCGCTGCCAACAGCTCAAAATGACAGTGCACAGTTTTGGAACTAAACCATCAAAAATCCTGAGACTCGGGCTCATTTTCCTCTCCTGAATCCCAGGCTCAAGCAAGGATAAGACCTGCTTATTCCTGAAGTCAGGAGGACAGTGGGCTCAACACCACCGAAAACATGGATGAAGAATTGGAAATGAAGTGGTTTCTAAGAGGAACATCAAGGTATCGTTTTCAAAAGAGGAGAAATGAAATTGGGCAGACAAAGGCAATAGATGTCCAGTATACAGGGTCACTGCCTTTCTTGATGCCCATCAGATCAATTAGTATTCTCATGTTCTCTAAATATCTTCCCTAGTCTCCATCCCCAACACCTTTTAAGCATTCCATAGCACCCTAAACCCTTCTGCTTATTCTCAGGGATTTAATCCCTGAAATGGGTAATCCAGTCAGGAAGGGCCAATGAAATGACCTAGACTACTGTTTTCCCAACGAGGCTGAGCATTAGAATCATATCAGCTTTGAAAATACAGACTTCCAGGGGTACCTGGGTGGCTCAGATGGTGAAGCTTCTGCCTTCGGCTCAGGGCATGATCGAGGCCTGCACTGGGCTCCCTGCTCAGCGGGGAGCCAGCTTCTCCCTCTCCCTCTTCCTGCTGGTCCCCCCACCTCTCTGTCAAATAAATAAATAAAATCTTAAAAAAAAAAAAAAAAGTGCAGACTCCTGGACTTGGCCTCAGAACTGCTGAAATAAAAATTCTGTTGAGCAGAAACCTGAAAATTGTGTTTGAATACCTCAGTTGCCAGTCCAGAGATGGAGAATCACAATGAGAACCACAAGCCCCTTGTATTTACAGATGAGGAAGCCAGAGCCTGAGGACCTTCCCCAGGAAAATGCAGTGAACTTGGGGTGCCTGCTCTATTCAGGTGGTGTTGCAGTCTGTGTGGGTTTTCTTGCTGCTACACATTGAGCTCTATGTGGACTCTTTGGAAAAGAGGCTGGTGAATACAAATACAACCATCTCTGGGTTTATCATTCAACAGAAAAGCTCAGGCTCCCACCTCTATGCTTTATGGTACTCAGAAATGCTGCCAGGCCCTGCAGCCACGGATGCACAAATCCTACAGTCCATACCAACTCTGGCTACAGCTGCCCTGGACCTCCAGAGAATAACCTCCTGATGCCTGCCTTTCTCCTCAGCCTCAGGTGTCTGCCACTCCTGACTCAGATCTTGGCCCTGTCACTCAACTGGTGTGTGACTCGAGGTGATCTGTATGTTCTGTCTCACGTGCCGTGTGTACCTAAGAGGCTCTTCGGGAGAATGAAATAGAATAGTGCCTTTCCAGCATAAGCCCAGAACCATGCTCAAAGGAAGTGCTCAGAGAACATTGAGGAGTAGATATTACCAAGCCTGTCCTCCTATGTGTTAGTCCCTGTGTGGAGTGATGGGGCATAGAATTGAGGAAAGCATGGCTTCTGCCCTCTCAGAGCTTCATCCCAGGAGGCTGAAAGATTAACATATAATGAAGTCTTAAATTGCAGTGTCCTTGGCCTGGCTGCTTAACCTGTGGAAAATGCAGACTTGGCTTGGGAGCTGTGATCCCAACTGGGGCCCTCATGTCTGCAGCAGGGACAGCTGGACAGTGGTCCTGGGGCAGATGCCGCACCTCCATGTTGACCTGACCCAGGGTTCACCCCACCCCCCCCAAGCCCAGATGGAAGCAGCCAATCAGTACCACAGGGGCTTTCCTCCCACCTCACAGACAGACTGGTTTGTTATCTTTGCTCTAGAAGACCCCCACCCCACCCGCCCATTTCCCCTCCTGCAGAGTCTAGGTTCTGCTTGGCTTAAACTTCCTCATTTCTCTTTCCTTAGTTCCTTCTTCTGTAGAGTTTTCCCAGAGTTAAAATCAATGTTTACTGGGGATAGCGTAGAAACACAAGAGAGGCAAATTCTTACGACCTGGGGGCTTAAACAGAATTTCTTATGAGATGACAGGGAACAACTTTTATTTTATCAAACCACTATTTTGATTCCTATAACATGAGAACACCACGCACAGAAGCAAGTGATCTGGCTACTGACCGAGCCTTTCCAAACACCCAGCATCCATGTCTTCGCACACCTTTTTAAGTTTCTACTTATTTATGGAATTTCTCATTGACTGTGAGAATGGATCCATTTCTTTCAACTTTGGTTCATGTATTTGATAGGTGAATATGTGTGTTTCTGCAGTGGAAAAATATTGGAAATTACCTGGTGTGTTGTTCCTCGTGCTTCCTGGGAACCCCTTCACTCTCCCCTAAGTTGGCCACAGGGCTAAGAGATTGCTTCTAGAAGAAGCAAACACAGAACAAAGGCTTTTGAGTTTTTAACACTATGCTTTTGCATTTCAGAGTATAGGATTTGAGGGGGAAATCAAGCGTAGGGATGGTAGGAGCAAAGCTTCCTTAGCCTCCCAGATTAGAAAGTTGCTCAAATTAAGGGTAAGTGAGGAGGAGCAGGGAAGTAAGGAAGCTTAGATTCAAGTGGATAGCTAAGAAAATGGCTCTGACCTGTCCCCACTCCTCCTCCACTGCTGTCCGGGCGGATGAAATTCTAGGAGTGGGGGCGAGAAAAGGCTAGAAGATTTGGGGGATCTGAGAGAAGAGAGTCAGCCAGCTTCCGGTTGTGCCCTGGGAAAAGGTGAGACTGCAGGATAGAAATGCTTACGTTACTTCCAGGAAAATGGACCCAATACAGAAAAGGACAGAGCTCTAAGCATGGCTTGGGACGAGCCAGCGGTTTCTCCCAACACACCTGGCAGGGCTCAGGAATCAGGGACCACACCAAAGGAGCCCTGTGCCAGGAATAAGTGCCATTCGAGGGCCCCTGCTGCACAAGGGGCTGAGATCTGTGAGGCATCAAAGAAGAAGGGAAGGTGGGCACACAGAACATGCCCCACAGCGACCGGGTTCTACACCTGCCCCCCGCAACGGAAACCAGATATCACCTTGAAAACCAGATATCACCTTGTATCACCAGATACACCCTCAACTTAAGTGATACCAGAACTCTGCCCTCCTGATGGAAAAAGGCTCATACTAGGAATTAATTAATAAAAAAATAGTGTAACTTCTCGCACACACAAGTCTGTGTCGGGAGATTCTGGCTTACTGCACTTGGTGGCATTTGTGAATTTAGGTAACCATGATAGTATTGAGATATTTCTTTGGTAAATACCAACTGTCTGGTATTTCTTTATATTGCATAGCATCTATCATGGGGCTGAGAGCAAAGAAAGAGACCTGTGTGCAAACGCTTAATGTTTGCCTGTTTGTGTGTGCATGTGTGGAGTCTATGGATTCCCTTCTTAAAATGATGTTTTTAAATGCGTTAAAAAAATTCAGGATTACAAAGGAAGCCAATTGTATGGAAATACAGTTATCAAAATATTTTAAACACAGATTTGTGATGTAGTAATGTATGTGGTTCTTTATTCATGCATTAAATAACAAGGTCTAGCTGCAAGTATTATAAACATAATACTGAAGTTGTGCTAAGTACAAATGATAAAAAGAGATACCAACAGGGGCAACTGGGTGATTCATTCAGTCTGTCTTCAACTCAGGTCATGATCTCAGGATCCGGGGATTGAGTCCTACATCAGTCTCCCTGCTCAGGGGGGAGTCTGCTTCTCCCTCTCCCTCTGCTCCAACCCCCACTTGTGCTCTCTCTCTCTCTCGTTAAAAACAAACAAACAAACAAAGATACCCACAAGAAGTAATATGGTATGAAAATATCTGTACTGATGACCAAGTCACTGATTTCATAAATATTGTTGTGACTTATTACCTATATGCATAATTGAACAAAAGAGTAATTTCTGTTAGAGGTAAATGAAAATACAGAGGTAGTTTTCCCCAACCAAGTTGAAAGACCTCCTGGATTGTACCCATAATCCCTTGAGGTCTGCAGACCCCTGTACCATGTATCTACTTCTCTACTGACAAGACTTAATCTGAACCTCCATTTGGCAGAGAAATGTTGGGGTTTGCAGGGATTGGTAGGACCTCAGTTTCCTCTAACAAGGAGTTCCGAGATCTTCAAGGCAGACACTTGACAGGTCCCTCTGCAATGATTATCATCCAAGAATATCATCTCCATGAATATGGGAGATCATAATCCTAGGCAAAAGCTGGAGTATAGTCAAAAAGTAGGCATACCCCTGGGGATAAAAATACATTATATGTTTATAAAAAAATAAAAAATAAAAAATTAACCAATTAAAAAAAGAAGTAGGCATATTGGCCAGGACCTGATTATTGGATTAAAACTAATTCCTGGCCTTGTAAGCATGATAAGCTTCTTAATGATGAGATACTATGCTCTCTGGTATCCCCAAGGCAATAACTAGAACATGGTAGAAGTTTGACAAATGCCGTTTGAATGAGTTAATGCATTGATGGGTCATGCAAGAACACTAAATTTCAGTGTGAGGCAAGGGGATGAGCATCAGGTGTAAATTCCTTAGTAGTGACCTTGGCAAAGAGAAAGAGCTTGATTAAGATCAGTTGTTGTTATTTTTACTTTAGAAGGCATTCTTTTTGTATTCTAGTATCTAGCCCTGTAACCTTAAAAAGCTAACGTAGCTTTGTAAGGGATCTGTTTATCTCTAGGGTTTGGAGAGGGATTAAGTAAGATTAATGGCACAATGTATATGAAGTGCATTTAGCACAGGGACTGATTAATCAGTAAGCACTCAATTGTTGTTATTAGTAGAGCTAATGTAATAAATATAATGGTTTGAGTATTAATATGATTATTAATATTAACAAAGCACAGTGAGTCAAATGTAACAATGTATTAGTATCACATGAAAAACATTAAAAAAATACTTATTTATCAAGATGTCACCGAATCAGAATCTCTGGGGAGAGACCTCAAATCTACCCTTGGACAAAGCTGGCAAGGGATTTGAAAAGGAAACCAGACATGGAAACTTGGAGCTCTGAGGGGAAACTGGGTCATTACTGTTAACATGTTAAAATATTTTTATACGAACAGTGACCACTTGTCAAGATTTCCTATATTCATGACAGACTACATGAATGCATTTAATGTATTCATAAAAGCACTACAGGTATGAAAAAGCAAGTCCCAAAGATGGTGGGCTTTTGGAGGGAATGGAAAACCTAAGTAGTGCTGAGGCAAGATTGTTCAATTGGATATAAAACTGGGGAATCCTTTAGGATAACAAGGTCATCAATTTCTGGATCATTATTTTTTCTATGAGACAGAAGAGAAAATCATTGTACTTGATCATTTTTCTGTAACTTAACAGAGTTATAAAATATCTGGTTCCTAATTGGCAGTATATAGAAACTCACAAAGAAATTTGATTCCCTGAGTAAAAGCTCATTGTGGGCTCCATAATTGCATCTGCAAAAATGAACCGATCTACTGAATTGATTTCCTTCATTTAAACGTCTGAGGTGCTGGGCACCTGGGTGGCTCAGTCAGTTTAGCATCTGCCTCTGGCCCAGGACAGGATCCCAGGGTCCTGGGATCTAGTCCCACATTGGGCTCATTGCTTCTCCCTCTGCCTGCTGCTCCCCTGCCTGTGGCCCACCCCACTCCGCCCTCTCTGCATCAAATAAACAAATAAAATCTTAAAAAAAAAATCTGAAGTCCTTCCATGTGCTCAGCTACAAAATACAGGCCACATTTGTATTTAATGTGATGTTTTAGTACTGAGAGGTAGGGTAACAATTAATCCTACTGTGCCAGCACCCACCCCCAGCAAAGGTTACTGCGAAATTTTTCATTAGTCTTCTTGTTCCAGTGCAAACTCCCTTTAGTTTTCCTGTCCCACTGTGATCTGAGGCGTGACCAGAGACTTCTGTCCTTTACTCGTCACCACCACCTGCCTGTTGATGATGTCTGAAATCCTCCCATGTAACATTTATTTCCGTAAGCCTGTACTCTTTCCCTAAAGTCCTCTTTTTTTTTTTCTCCCTTTTATGGAAAATACCCCAAAAGGGAACATTTGGGGGAATACAACAGCAGTTGTTGAAAATTTAGCTCATGTCTGTAGGTGATTCCAGCAGACAGTTAGCTTCTTTTATTGCCTTACAGTTCGCATTATCTCTCCTCCAGAGATGTAGAGAAAGCAGGGTAGGAGAAAGAATCAGCAGGAATTCTCTGGATGTTATGAATCTATCTAATACCATGAGCTAGCTTTAATCAGATGGGGAAAGAAGCTCAGAATCTGGTTGCTTCACAAAGATGTCTTTGATATATATTATAGCAGACACGCAGGGTTTGACTCCTCTAGTTTCACTTTGTCAATATGTTATCTCTAGTGTAGGGCAGGTCAGGGTAATAAGGACCATAGCAGGTACTTAAAAGGAGTATCTGAATACTTTGGCTAGACACATCATTTCGTCTGCCCATCACTGCCACACTTACCTACTGTTCACCATATTTTACCTGTCACAGTTGGTTGGTCTGGGAGAGCCACATGACCTAAATTCGCCGATCAGGACACTGCTCTGGGAATTTTGGACTAGAGCTTTAGATAATACAGCCATCCTACTGGAGGTGAGTGAAGCTGAAAGCGATGAAGCTTGGAGAATGTCAGTAGCCATGGTTCTGCTCTGTGGATAAAGCCTATAGGGAGTAAGAAAAACAAAAGGTGGGGGGCCTGGGTGGCTCAGATGGTTAAACATCTGCCTTCCGCTCAGGTCATGATCTCCAGGTCCTAGGATCGAGCTTGCGTTGGGAATCCCAGCTCGGTGGGGAGTCTGCTTCTCCCTTTGCCTCTCCCCCTGCTTGTCCTCTCTTGCTCTCTCACTTTCTCAAATGAATAAATAGAATCTTTAAAAAAAAAAAAAGAAAAAGAAAAAGGAAAGGTATAAAGAAAAAGCAGAAATGGGAATTGGAGAGAAAGCATTCAACTATGTATATAACCCCAGTTTTAATGGAGTCCCATATTCATCCACTCCTTAGGTTCCACAGTGTCCTGGCAAGGACACACAAGTGCTACACGCTGCTCCAACCCAGGCTAAGTCAGTGGCAAATGCCTTTAGAACAGGAAGCCGTCAAGGTCTGTTACATGGTTGTTACTCAGTAAAAAATATATAAAAAAGAAGTTTGGAGATTTTTATCAAGTAACAAGAAGACAGCGTTTCTAATTCTTCCCAAGGCCCAGAAGGGGCCAAAAGAAGACAACAAGCCAATTTCACGAGTGAGAGCCCAACAGTAAACCCATTGAATTTCTCCATGACTCTGCCTTGCTTCCTGAAGAAACAAACTGGAGGAATATGTGCGGTATGAAAATGAACCTTGAGTGACAAATTATTTTAATATTGCTCTTCAGTTGGGATAAAGGTGACTATAGGCTTGCAAGCTTACCTTCATCTAGTTCCTGTTTAGAGACACCTGAATCATAGCTGCCTCTTGCTACACCAAACAACATTATGGTCTCATCCTAGAATTTATCATTTGTATAAACATGGATGGGCTCGTTTCTCTAGCACGGTAAGCTTTCCCTTGAGTGTACTGTTGATGCACTCTGAGAGGGCTTTGCTAGGAGACTAAACACTCTAACTTAATCTTAGAAGTTTGATAAACATCCAGAATTTGCTGGATTCAAATTTGAGGACATAATTCAAACTCAAGGTGGAGAAAGTGGTCTCTCCTTTCCTTGAATCCAAAATGGGGCATTGTCACACTTTCTCTGGAAAAAGGATTTTTTCTACTCTTCATTTACTGTTCATATTTATTACATGAAGACTGGTTGCAAGATGTTGTAAGCAATTTGCATGTATGAACAAATTTATTTCTCACAACATACTATGAAAGTAGGTACTTTTTTATTCCCACGTTACAGATGAGGATAGTGAGACTCACTTATTATGTGTCACAGGTGGGATTTGAACTCAGGCTGTGCATCTTCAAAGCTAGAATTTTTAACCATTGTGCAATATTAATTTTGCTAGATGATATATTAATATCTAATATAAGATACACATATTTGCTGTTGTGGCAAGCAAAACAGCAAAGAGCCTGTCCTCATGGAGAGTTCTCACAGCTTTGGAAAGGTACTTCCTGTGTTGTGTTACTTGAATTCAAAATAGAGGAGAAAACTGGACGTCAGATGGGCTCTCAAAACTGTCTGTTGCTCTAGAGAGCCAAGAGTGAAGATACAGGTCTGATTTCCAGTAACAATACCGTAACAACAACAACAATAATACTAATGATCATTTGTTTTCTGTTTTACAAAATGCTTTCACATCTGTTTTCTTATGTTTCCATCCCCCTGCCCATTTTCTTGTTTTATTACTCTGCACAAGCTCCCAGACAGAGCTAATGTGAAGTGTTCATTAACAGATCCATCACACAGAGGAGGAGATTAAGAGTTAAAGAGAGAGCCACCCAGGTGCCCCTGTTTAATTAAACTTTTTCATTGTGAAACCATTTTAGATTCACATGCAATGGTAGGAAACAGTATACAGAGAGATCACATATATCCTTTACCCAGACTACCCTAATGGTTCTTAAACTGTATATGTAATGTAAATATGTAAATGTAATATGTATATTAATGTAAACATTAATCGGCATTTAGTCAAATATTTGAAAACAACTTAAACATGAAAATATAACTTAAAAGTAAAAATATTAAACAAATAAAAAAAAAAAAGAGTTAAAGAGATTAAGTGACTTGCCCAAGTCTCTGTGACTGGAAAGTGGTACTCCTGAGGTTGAAATCAAACCTTTGACCTAGAATCTTGTGTTTTCTCCGAAACCTTCTGTTGCTAGGATAAAGAGTACCTATCCACAAGAAAATGATATTACAGAAGTGCATGAAACAAAGTTACTCACCTTTCTGTGGAGCAAAGAGAATCTCTCCCACTGCACTGAATCGAACCGTGCCAGAGCACAGAGCACAGACAAGCACCCTTTCAGAGCCTGTGGGTCCCCAGAAGGTCTCCTGGGTGCAACAGAAGTTCACAGGACAACAAAGGACTTAGAAAGTTTGTGGCATATCATGAGCCACGAGAAAGAAAGAAAGGAAGGAAGGAAGGGAGGAAGAAGAAAGAAAGAAAGAAAGAAAGGGAGAAAGAAAGAAAGAAAGAAAGAAAGAAAGAAAGAAAGAGGGGCGCCTGGGTGGCTCAGTTGGTTAATAGACTGTCTTTGGCTCAGATCATGATCCTGGGGTCCTGGGATCAAGCCCCACATTGGGCTCTCTGCTCAAGCAGGCTCCCTCTCCTTCTGCTGCTCTGCCTGCTTGTGCTCTCTCGCTCTCTCTGTCAAATAAATAAATAAAATTTCTTTAAAAAAGAAAGAAAGAAAGGGAGGGAGGAAGGGTGGAAGGAAGGAAGGAAGGAAGGAAGAAAGGAAGAATGGAAGAATGGAAGAAAAATCTATTCGTCTGTAATCTGGGGATCTTAACCTTAGAGGAATTTGGATGGGCTTCAGAGGACTCATGAAATCCCTGAAATTTGCATAAAATTTTATGTATTATGTGCATTTTCCTGGAAATAGGGTCTGGATTTCATCAGAATCTCAAAGAGATGTCTAAGCCAAAAGGTTAAATATCACTGGTATTAATTATAAAGAAAGAAGCAAATGTCATGGAAGAAAATTCTCCCCTTTGTGACCAACGTGGCATATTGTTGATATGTTCTTGGATTGAAGAATCAAGATCCATCATGTTTGATATGGCCGGGTTCAGAAAGACTATTGGGTCCCTTTTTTGGCATCTAAGAGGAAAATCAATGAGTTTTATTTAAGACTATGCTGAACAGAGAATTCCTACAAGTTAGGTCAGATTTTAAAATGAGATAGTAAGATTTTGATTCTTCAGAATTTGTTTATTTCATATTTCTAAAATAGGCTTGGGGCCCATCTATTTGGAGGGTTTTGGGCAGTCTATTTCAGAGACACAAGACTGGACATAATGACTTATGGAACTATCCTTCGCAGTCATAACATAAAGATTCCTAGTAGAGAATGCCCCTCAGGTTGGGTTTCTATACAATGAATTACATCTTGTCGTTATGGTAACGAATTCTCTAAATATAGCATGAAGGAAAAAAAGAGTTCCTCTTACAAGGCAACATGAAATTGTTATGACAACTAGTTTTAAAAATAAGTAGATTAATGCTTGTGATTTTCATCTTTTTTTTTTTCATAATGAGTTTTATAAAGTCTTAGGCATGAGTCAGACTTTTATCCTAACTCACAAATACAAAACCAAGCAGAAACAGAGGAAAAGCACTTTGAAAAAGTTTCTCCTTTAAGGGAAGAATAGTTAAACCAATTACATTGTGTACGTATGATAGAATACAGACTAACATTAAAATGCACGCTTTGTACGTATGCCTAGAGAAGATTCTGCATGGGACACGCCCCATGATGAACCAATGACCTCTACCTCTGAAACTAATAATACATCATTATTAATTAATTGAATTTATATTAAAAAATTTAAAAAGTGTTTAGTTCAGGGGTTTTTAGTATATTCACAGAATTGTACAATCATCAATACAGTCTAATTATAGAAATTTTCACCACCCCAAAATTAAACCTTATATCCATTGGGCATCTTTATTCTTCCGGATTTCTTATACCCAGTCTCTAGGACTGAACTTCCCAGAGTGAGAACTAATAATTTCCTTTTAATTTAGTTCTAACTTTTTGTGCTTACAATAAAAAGTAATGTTTATATGTGTGTGTGTGTGTGTGTTTTAATAAAAATTTGAAAAAAAAATGAAAAGAAATTCTTTTAGCTTTCTCCCAGTGTTTCTTGATGGTACCTGTGTAAGTGTACAGAATACCTGTCTCATTATTAGAAGGTATCACAACCTTCAAATTAATATTTTTCTTTTTTGTTGTTTTGTTTTGGAGTTTATTACCATTCCTTACTCACCTGAGAAATAATTCTCATGTATCAAGTGCCAATTCCAAAATTAGGGCTTCTGTGAAGTTGGAAGAATTGTCTCCCCCACTCCCCACCCCTTCCCGGCTCATGTAGCAATTTGGCTTTATTTCTTACTTACTTTGTGGTCGGCATTACTTATTATCAACCCACAAGCCATCCTATCCTTCTGTCTTCTAACCAGAACTCGCTTCTGTTAATTTTGTGTGACTCTGTTTGCCAGGGGAGTCTGATAGCTTCCCTGTCTCTGGGGAGAGAATCTTGACTGGTCCCAACTAACTGGTCATTCATTCCCTGTTATTAAAGATTGAGTTAGAAATAAGCAGATGACCTAGCCATTGTTAATGAGAAATAAGGGGAAGTTTTCTTAAGGGGTTTTGGGAAAACTTTTTACACCCTGACCTAAGAAGATTCCCCTTCAGACTTTGGATAGAGCTTTGCAAAAAAGTTATGTTCAGAGCTGCCACAGCTTTTTTGTAACCAAGAGGGAATGAGCCAGAAGAGACAACATATAAATGATGCCACAGCAAAAAGGTAGAAATCACATAGTCCTTGATGAAACTCTTCTGTTGCAGAATTAATCAACACTAGAATTTACCAGTAGACTTCTCATTCTATAAAATATTATTTATGACACATGAGTTCAGACATAATTGCATAGATTTTACCCCATGCCAGGGTACCCTGCTACTCTCTGCTAACCACCCTGTGTGTTCTGATATAGAGAGTCTTTGCCTAGACAAGGAGGCATCTTCATCTAATTTTCACAAAAGCACAGAATTAGCTAGTAGAAATTGCTTTTGGTTGAATACTGTACTTGAATGCAGTACTTCCTTGCCATGAAAGTGTCCTAATCTGATGCACCATTCACACATTTTCTTGTCATTTGTTGTGTAACTTGTATGCCACTAGATAGTGAACTCCATAAGGGGCAGGAAAAATGGTATGAATCAATCCATATGATTTGGCTGGCACATATGTAGATAAAAATAAATGCTTAAGGACCAAGGGGGGATGGGAATGTTTATATTATCCAATTAGTGCTGTTAGAGGCTATGCTTACAAGATGTCAAACATCTGGATACTTGAGAGTATCTGATTGGCTGACTGAATGTTTTTATCTTAATCTGGGTTTTTTGGCATCAAGTAATATAACCCAAGGTTAGCCTGCAAAAATCAGGGGCTCTTATTCTTTTATTTTCAGATGTGGTGAAATGCTGAACTGTCATGCAGATAGATGAGTGATGACTATTTTACATGCTGTCATCCTAACTCCCAGGGAATTCCCTCCAGGGGAGCATGAGGCAGCCAAAAGACCTTTGGGAAAGCTTCCCTTATTCCAGATGTTACATCTATGACAAGATGTGTTCTAGTGTGTTATTGAAGGCACAGACTCTAAAGAAAATTCGGAAAAAGAAATTGGTAACTAAAATCCAAGTTCCTTCACAGGATCACAGGCATCTGACAGATGTTTAGGTGTCAGAATTATTGCTGACTTTTTTCTC
Source organism: Meles meles (assembly GCF_922984935.1). Lineage (NCBI taxonomy): Eukaryota > Metazoa > Chordata > Mammalia > Carnivora > Mustelidae > Meles > Meles meles. The sequence goes on from NC_060068.1 coordinate 102,183,527, forward strand.
TTCCATTACCCTTCTAGAATTTTCTCTCTAGACACCTACTCTTCAAATTGTGTGGTACATAACCATAAAGTAAAAAGAGGGTTAATCAAAGAAGCTTAAAAGAGAATGGAAAGCATGCTCATTGTTTTTCATAGGCTTATCACACTTTTCCCAGTTCTCTGGGCATTTTGATTTAAAATTATAGTTTAGGGATATTTATAGATATAAACTCATTTTTTTATCATGTCAAAATCAAATGTATATATAGTTTTAAATACACTAGATTATCATATTACCTTTCCTCTTTGAGTTTCTATTTTGAGAACTTAAGTTCAACCTTTTAACATTTTTTTTTCAACCTTTTAACATTTTAGAGTTGACAACAGGGAATAGTATAGGATATTGTCATTATGAGGGCATTTTTATACCATATAACTCAAAGTGACTTAACCAAAATGACAATTATTAGCTCATAGATATGAAGTGATGCAGGGGTAAGGCTGGCTTCAGTTACAGCTTTATCCTGGTCTCCAGCATGTCACCAGGCTTTCTCCATTGCTGTGATTCAGTTCCCAGGTTTTGCATAATGGCAAAAATGGCTACAACTGCTCCAGATCCTGTTTACTCTCAAGCTCACGTCTAGTGAAAAAGAGAAACTGCCTCTACCCAAAGATTCCCAGCCAAAATTTCACTGCATTTCACTGGTCTGTTAGGTTTGTATGATTGTGCCTGAATCAATCACTGTGATCATGAACATAAAAGGCATTAAGTGGCTTAAGTCATTTATTCCACATTTGAGCTGGAGGAAGAGTGAAACACATGTCTTGAGGTTAGGGTAGGGGAAATCCCCAAATTCACATTTGGTCCTTTATCTAAAATAAACACACATGGACTTGGGACAAGAATAAATGTCCATTCAGGATTCACTTTAAATTCATTTTATTTAAATATATGAGAATAAAGGTTTAACAAAAACAATGAAGCCTAGAATCTACTACCCAGCACAATGCAGAGCATATGTTAGTCCGCCGGGTAAATATTCGTTGATGAATGAATAGATGGATAAATGAGTTACAAAAAAAATGTGTCACACACCAACCCATGTGTCCTCTAAACTCCAGGGAAAGTAGCATGTTTTCTGCAGGTTCCTCTGAAAGTCCCCCTCTTCCAGTTGTTGTAAGATGAACACCACGTGCAGGCCCATCCCCTTCTACTAACGGTCAAGAGCAGGGGCCAGGAGCATCGCCTTTTCCACATTTCTCCTAAACTTCTTTTTTACCCTGGAGGGGGTGAGGGCTAATTTCAGGGGCTTCTTTGCCAACCCGGTGGGGAAACTAACTCTTAGCTTTTATTCTTGGCCTTTGGGGCACTGGTCAGAATCCAGATAGAACATTCCAACGTGGTGTTAAACATAGTTCAATACATCCACACATATAGAGGGAAAAGCCCAAATAGAGAGGAAAAAAAAAAAAAAGAATAGAAATAGAATAGAAAATAAGGGGGAAAAAAAGAATAAAAAGACAAAAAAAGAAAAGATGGCAGAGGCAGAGGGAGAGCATATAGATGGCGCCTGTAGGAAAAGAGAGGAAACAAAAAGGAAAGGAAAGGAAAAGGAAAGAAAAAAAAGCCTAGGGTCCAAAAGAGAGAGAGAGCGCATGCGCGCGCACACGAGGAAGAAAGATGGCGCGCGCCCGCCTGAGGGAGGCGACAGGAGAGCTGGAAGAGAGCGCCCTCCGCCTGGAGGCGTCTAGCTGTGTGCTGGATGAGACGCCCTTCCCTTAGGTGGGCGCTGGAAGGAACAGAACGAGCTCAGGTGACCTATAGTGTGGGCACCTCGGATCTAGCCAGCCGAGAGCCACTTCTCAGGCTTGTGGGTCTGGAGGCCTCAGGGCCCTCGCTTTGTAAAGCTTGACTTTGAGGGAGGGGAGTGCTCAGGTGCGGGTCTTCCCAGATTGGTGCCTGCGGGGGGCTTCAAACCCTACGCTCCTCAGGGACAAGCTCCATGTTTTGACTTCTCACCCACGGTGGGCCGCCTCGCCAGGCAGGGGGCTCTCATCCTCTCTCGCCGGCTTTGACTAGCGGCAGTGTGGCGGTGTCCCCGGATGAGCTGAGCCCAGCGTCTTCCTCGCCGGCCGTCTTGAACCCGAACCCCTCTTTCTCCCTGTCCTTCTCCCTTTTCCTCTTCTTGAGCTGGGACGTCCATCTTCTCCTGCCCCCTGGACATCGGAGTCGCAGGTTCTCAGGCCTTTGACGCTGGAATCCACACCAGAGGTCCCTCGGTTCGCAGGGTTTGGGATTCAGTTTGATTGTTACCGGCCGCTTTCCCGGACCTCCAGCTTGCCCTTGGCAGATTGAGGGTCTTCTCGGCCTCCTGAACTAGGTGAACCCATTCCTGTCATCAGTGTCCTTTTACGTGTTCAGTTGACCCTTGAACGGCACGGTTCACTTGTACATGTATTTTTCCCCTACACAGTACGAGAATGTGTTCTATCTTCTTTGATGTGTGAACGCCCTCTTTTCTCTACCTTATTGTGAGATACAGTATATAATGCTTGTACAAAATATATATTAATCAACTATGTTATCCGTAAGGCTTCTGGTTAGTAGTAGGCTATTAGTAGTTAAATTTTTAGAGTCAAAGTTTTATGTGGATTTTTGTTTGCACTGGGGCTCAGCACCCCTCACCCTGCCCCTTGTTCAAGGGTCAACTATATATGTATATATATATATGTTAGATAGGTTGGATAGTTGGATAGATATATACATCTATCCTGTTGTTTCTGTCTCTGCAGAACTGTGGCTAATACACTGCCATAACAAATGAAGACAAATGTAGTGAATTAAAAACAACACTCATCTATTGCTATTATTACTTATTATCAAGCAGATCTGGCTGGTTTCTGTGCTTTGATTCTCAAAGATCAGAATCAAGGTGTCAGCAGAGTGCATTCTCTCTCCTAGCATCCAGAGGAGAATCTATTTCCGGGCTCCCTGGTGTTGACAGAATTTAATTCCTTACACCTGCAGCCCTGGGTTCCTGTAAACTTGCTGGCTGTCAGCTGGGGCCTGCCTCTCTGAGCTGCCTGGGCCCACTCCTCATGCCGAGGCAAAAGCTTGCTAGATTTCAGAACCAGCTGGGGTGTCAAATCCTTCCCATGCTGTGGCATTTCTCAGGCTCCTCTTCTGATATTAAGGGGTCATGGAATTACATTAGGCCTGTCTGATAATACAGGATAATCTCCTCATGGTAAAGCCAGCTGATTAGCCCCCTTTATTCTTTTCTTTTCTTTTTTTTTAAAGATCTTCATTTACTTGACAGAGAATACAAGTAGGCAGAGAGGCAGGCAGAGAGAGAGGAGGAAGCAGGCTCCCCACCAAGCAGAGAGCCCGATGCGGGGCTCGATCCCAGGACTCTGGGATCACGACCCGAGCCAAAGGCAGAGCCTTTAGCCCGCTGAGCCACCCAGGTACCCCAAGTCCCCTTTATTCTATTGCAAAGCCCTTTTGTCCTATTGGAGGGAAAGCCACGGACACCAAAATCCTGCCTTCTAGGACTTGGTACATGTTCCCTTATGGAACGGGTGTGGCAATTTTTGCCGCCTCCAGCCTCATATGAGATTTACCCTTTTCTCACTCTCCCCAGGCACGGGTCTTACTATTTAACTAATGAACATTGCAATAACAGACTTCCCCTTTGATAGGTGAAAAGTCTTCTCAGGGTTTCTTGAACTGTGTTTCTTAGATTACTAATGAAGTGGGATTTTAAAGAAAATGATTTTTTATTTTATTATTTTAGATTTTATTTATTTATTTGACAGACACAGCAAGAGAGGGAACACAAGCAGGGGGAGTGGGAGAGGGAGAAGCAGGCCTCCTGCTGAGCAGGGAGCCCAACATGGGGATCAATCCCAGGACCCAGGTATCATGACCTGAGCGGAAGGCAGATGCTTAAGGCCTGAGCCACCCAGGCACCCCTGAAGTGGGATTTTAAAGGGCATTTTGTGAAATGGTCCATCAGTGCAGTTACACAGAGGTCCGTATGGACATTGGGCTGTCGTGGTGGAAGCATAATGCGATTATTTCTCTGCCCCGCAGCCTGGTATGGAGGAGGAACAGCTGGGAGTTGTAGCAGGAAGCCAGAGCAGATGTGTAGCCATTGAAGCAATCAGGAAGTGACCTCCATGGTGAGTTCACAGGGACCCTTGCTGGTGTGTGTTTCGACACAAACCGCACAAACCCCTGTCTTTTTGTTTTAGTATCTTGTGCCAAATGTGCCATAACATACTGCACAGATTATTTATTTCTCACTTAAAAAAAATGATGCCAGATTCAGGTTGCTTTCAAAACAAAAAAAATGTGAGAACCAAAAAATTTAAACTGCTCAATGATGGTTGAAGAAAAACGTATTGAGAAGCCAGAGCAGAGCATGGCTTCCTGATGGTCTGTCATAAACCTGGTAAGATAAATAAATGCACTGAAGCAAAGGCCTGTATTTTTTTTTTCTTTAAAGATTTTATTTATTCAGTTGAGAGAGAGGCAGAGAGAGCACAAGCAGGGGGAGTGGCTGAGGGAGAGGGAGAACAGACTCCCTGCTGAGCGGGGAGCCCAACATGGGGCTCCATGCCAGGACCTGGAGATCATGACCTGAGAAGGCAGATGCTTAACCATCTGAGCCACCCAGGTGCTGCAAGTCCTGTCTTTCAGACATACAGTTAAATCTCTGAAAAAACAACAACAACAAAAAAACAAACAAACAAAAAGAACTATGCTAGCATCTTGATACTCAATTCACAGAGACTAGGAAACTACATATAGATTTGGATTTTATCTACATAATGTAGTTAGGGAAGTTTTGGCTCAGATGACCTGGATTAAGTAACATAAAGCTGATGAATAGAAAGCCCTTCCTTTGGCTTTGTTTGTATGGACAAAGGGAGTGGAAAACTTGGCCAAGGCTGTGATATTAAACTGTGCTGATAAATTGTCTGAAATATCGGACCAAGGTTCTCCACATGGCAACAATATATATACTTTGCCTTTTAGCAACCACACAGTTTGCATTATTGTAACTAATTCATGCACAGACCATATTCATTTGATTCTGTAATTCTTTACTTAGAAAAAAGGTAACAGAAAAGTGTATACAAGAATGGTTAATCTTCTGGGGGTGAGTAGTGGCCATAAGGGGGCTTCTAGATTGCATGTAATGTTCTTCTTCCAGAACTGAGTACCAGTTATACATATATATTCAGTTTGTGAACTTGTATACTTAAGCACTTATGATATATGCAGTTTCCTAAGCTTATAATTAAATAAAAAATATTTTTAAAAAGACGGGTGTATGGTATTGGTGGGAGATTAAGTTTGAGAACATTTTTAGGGTGGCAAGATCTTTAAAATTACAAGTTGTTGTAGAAAATAATTGCATCAATTCCAGAGGTTACAAAACGGTGGTCTGTGTGCCATATTCAAACCCCAAGATGTTTGGCCCATGGATTTAAATGAAGAGTAAATTGATCGTGAACCGTTAAAAATAGCAGTGATTTACGTCAAAATTTAGGTTATGGGTTTACTTTGAAATGTTAACAGCCCTTGTAACCCTGGGTTATGTTGCCACATGGCAATAATCTGCCACAACAAAGGAAAAGCTGCCTCCTAGACATAAGACTAGAGCTTTCCACTTTGCCAGTCTCCAGCATTCCCTGTGGTCTCTCTGACAAAATTTGTGACCTCTTTTACCTGTCAGTCAATCTGATTGAATGTGCAGTTACTGATATTTTTCTGGAAAATTGTAATGGGCCATACAAACCCAGATATTGTGTAGCTTTTTGATGAGGAATGAGATTTTGTTGACAAAGAACATGGTGAGGTATGGATTTGGTTGTTAAATGGTTAACCACATCAAAGAGGTTAGTGTGAGTGGAGAATCTGAGACTCTAGATCTGTCTAATTTATTCTTTGTAGACACAGGCGGGGCCTTCATCGCATGGATGAAGAATGGTGCAGCTCACCATCCATATGTTCTGAAGACCGCTAGGTGCTGCTTTTGAACTAAAATCATAGGGATGAATTCCAAATGAACCCAATGCATATGTTTGGAACAGCCATAAAAATAGATTTTCAGGTTGCAGCTGTGGTCCTCTTATTAATCACATCTCAGTCATGGGGGTGTAAGCCTCACTTAAAAATGAAGTGAGGCAAGGCTTGGAATTGCTGTTTTGTGCGGGTGTAGTCTGGAGCTGTCTGCCCACACGGATGACTTAGAAGGGGCAAACTGAACTGGGATGACTGTGGAAAGAGCGTCCTGGGGAAACTGGCTGTAGACCCCTGCCTTGTCTGTGGGAAGCAGGGAACTCAGGCATGCAACCTGAAAATTACTTAGGGATCCTGCATGTCAGCAACACCAGAAAAGCAGTTATGACCTTTGGGGTGTGAGGATGACCACACACATGTTGGCCATCACTGTTCTTGCCACAACTGTTTCCCAAAGAGTCTTTCTAGCTGATGTGTGAATAGGTCCCAGTTGCTGTCTCATTTACAGAAAGGGTGACTGTTAGAATTTGGCAGATGCTGGCAGATGTGACTAGAAAAGTTCGCGAGTCCTGCGAGTCTCTGGACTCTAGCTATTTTAGAGCTGGTGACATTTTCACCATCCAATGGCATTGGCCTTCCTGTCCTGTCTTGCTTTTGAAATTCTGTGGATTTTATAAGTGTTTTTTAATTTTGGAGCATAGCTAGCTTTTTAGTTGTAGATTGGGCCTTCTCTCAATGGTTCCAGGGGTTAAAAAAAGGGAGTAGCCTATAATACATCAGTACAGAGTTCCATCTTGTCATTTGGGCCCATTGTCTGAGAGCCCTCACTGAGCAGAACAGAGAAGAGGCTTCATTGAAATAAAACTTACAACTGGGGAGTTTTCATAGCAAAGTCCTGACTCTTGACACCCCTTAGGTCATTTAGACACAGAGAACCAGGGAACCAAGAGAACCAAGTCACTTTCCTATAGTCATAGGAGCAGTTAGCAGCAGAAGGGAAATAGAATTCCAAACCTTGGATTAAATTGGGCTCCCTTTTACCGAGTAAAGTAGAGAACCAGAACAACCATCTAAATAACTTTGGTCAAACAACTGACCATTTGGAGTGTGTCAAGATGACAAATATTTCTACAAAAAGTAAAAACTTCTATGTATAAAAATACAAATATTTCCAAATAGCAACATCTTTGGTGTCAAGTATACCACAGCAATTGCTTTTTCTTATTTCTTTCTGTTTTCATGTCCAGGTTAAGTGCCCATTCTTTGCATTCCTCTATTGCCAAAAACATTCTTCCTCCACCCCTAGTTAACAGTACTTCCTACCTTGTGGGAAAATGGTTCGTTTACTTGTCTGTGGCTCCACTAGTTGTAAGTACTAAAGGCATGCAGCACAGTGGTGTGCAGAGCTGAGTTGTAGCTGCTCACAAAAACCAATTGTGAGGTTCTTGAAACTTTGCAAGCCAGTTCACAAGTTGGCAGCTGGAAATCAACCATTGGGAAATATTTCCACCACAGAAATTGGCACATGGTACAAATCAGGGCTCCCTCCACCTCTGCAGAACCACTTTTCAACTTTTACCAGCATCTGGTCAGAGACCTTATCCCTCTCACCATTATATCCTCAGTTGTGCCTGGTGCACGGTAGGTGCTCAGTAAATGTCAGAGGAATGAATGATGCATAAATGAAAGGGTGAATGAATGAAGTTGTTTCTCAGTTATTTCCCAGGGCTGTTTTCCAATTCTTTGAATGTTAGAAAGGGCATTGCATGACTCTCAGCAGTTAGAGGGAGAAACTGGAAATCCTTGGCTATTGGGGACAAGGGGATCTGGAGTTAAATCCCCACTCTGTTATCAACAGTAATGAATTGTGAATACATTATCTTTATTCCCTGAGCCTCTGGAATTTTAATCCTGTTCTATAAAAAAAGTATAATAATACAACTTACAGTGTTGTAATGAGGGTTAAAGATAATGTTGTATAAGGCACCAGCATGTAAACATACAAATACCTCTGTGCTAAATCACCTCCCTAGATTCATGGCTCAATTATCATGCCCATTTTCCTGCAGTCCCAAGATAGTTCCCATCACATGCTCAGCCTTAAAATATTCAAGGCGCCTATGATTATTCAAAATTCTTTGTTTAGTTATTGATTGTAAGTCTTTTGTGAAGACAGTAAGTTTCAGAGACCAGGGTTCTGGTACCTCTCTGGTTTGCTGCTGTTGTCTCCAGTGCCTTGTATGGTAATCCTCAGTAAATATTCCTTAAATGAATAAATGAGTAAACAAACAGATGAATAAATGACATTCTTATTTATTAGAAGATTGGCTACAGCAGGGGTCAGTAACTGCAGTTCACAGACCAAGTTCAGACTGCTACCTGTTTTTTAAAAAATAAGTTTTATTGGGATATAGCCATGGTTGTTCACTAGTGAATTGCTCTGGTGACTTTTACACCTACTGGCAAAGTTGATTAATTGCAGCAGAGACTGTATGGCCTATAAAGCCAAAAAGATGTACTATCTGGCCATTTACAGTAAAAGAAAAAGGCACAGCTTTGCTGACCTCTGATCTATCAGATCATCTCTGAAAGGTACTAATTTAAAGCTCAGAAAATTGAGGAATTTTTCTCAGCATCCCTAAATCAATTGGTGGTGACAGAGCAGAGAAGTGGGTCTCAGGGCACTGAAGCATAATGTCCTAAGTGAGACTACGACGAGGAAGGCATCGACCATCTCTCTACTCCAAGCAAAGCAGCTCTACCAAACAGATGCTTATCTGTACTGTTTCAGCATATCTCAGTGGAGATCTCTCTGAGTCTGGACGATGATTATATTTTTCCATAGGTTTTTTTATTTTTATTTTTTTTTTAATGCTGGTACCAAAGGAAAATATGGAGAGCTTCCAATAGAGAGGGTGAAGTTTGAGATGGCAGCAGCGTTGCAAAAACATGCCGGCAGAGCTCCAAACTCTCATCAGGACAGCAGTATCTAATTATTACACTACACTTTGAGAAACCTGATATTATGCAAACAAACTCCAGCTGCATTTTATGACAGCGCATACAATTTTTATAAAAAAAATTTAAAACCCTTTTTATATGGAAAAATAATTCTTCTCTTGCAGTATTTAGAATTAACCAAAGATACAGTATAATAGAGTCTAATAACTTAATTCAGTACAAATGTTGAAGCATATTGAAATGCTCTTTGAGATAAAGGAAAATTCTGTTCTTTGTGTGTATGACACAGAGGGCAGAATTTTCTGTTGCTTGCTGTTTGGTGGCAGTGGGAAGCTGCAGAATCTGTGGTACCAGGGCGGCAGTGGTGGGGAGGGTCCTGCATTTCAGGGCAGCAATATATGATTTGAAAGTTGAGGCATAAGGAATCAGCCAGGTAAGGAAAGTTGAAGTGTGTTCCAGGCAGTGAGGACCCCCTTTGCTAAAGCTGGAGCAGAGGAACAATGTGGAGGAAAGCTTGTGAAAAAGCTACAAATAGAGACTGAGGCAGAGACAGCTCATAGTTACTATTGAGCACTGACTTTGTACCAGGCACTATTTTAAGTACTGTGCATGTATTAACTCATCTAATCCACACAACCCACCCAATGAGGTGAGTACTATTATTATCCTTATTTTAGAGGTCAGGAAAACAGAGACAAAAATTAATGAAGAAAAAAACCCACCAAAACCTTGTCCAATACCATATAGTTCAGGAGCGGCTGAGTCTGAGTTCCAACCCAAGAATCTGGCTTGAGAAATTTCACTCTCAGCCAGTGGGACTTGCTGAGCTTTGATTGTTGTTGTCCTCAAGAGCTTCCTTGTAGGTGACTCTCAGATGAATCTATGGACAGACGAGTAGAATTAATAAATAAATTTAGTAATATGACTGGATAAAAACTGTATACATAATTATATTTGTACAGCAGAAAAGAACAAATTGAAGACAGAAGTTAAAAAAAATTACCATTATTGGCATGCCTGGGTCGCTCAGTTGGTTAAGCATCTGCCTTCAGCTCAGGTCATGATCCCAGGGTCCTGGGATTGAGCCCCACATCGGGCTCCCTTGCTCAGCAGAGAGCTTGCTTCTCCCTCGGCCTGCTGCTCTGCCTACTTGTGCTCTCTCTCTTTCTTTGCCAAATAAATAAATAAAATATTAAAAAATACCATGTCAAGGTCACTAAAGTTGTTTTCTGGGTTGTTGAGAAAGACAGAGCTGAGAAACCTCTTGAAGTATGCTGGGACCTCCACAAGTCCATCAGAGCTTTTCCCCACATTGGGGAGCAGGAGGGATATAGAATGATTCTGAGATGTGCAGAAAGCTGAAATTGTGCCTAGAGAGTAACGAGAACACCCCAGGGACCCCTAAAGCTGGCATCCTGGCTGTAGGGGACAGTGAGATCTTTCTTAGCTTAGAAAATTGGTGGCTTAGCTCTAAAGCCTAATGAAATCTCTGGCATCTACTAGGCCCAGATTCTAGGCCTCATTGAATGGAAAGTCTCAACCATTTTCCTAGCGCATCTGAATCAGTTGTGAGCTGAATCTAATGAAGGTGGAACAAAACTAGACCCAAGTTTACTACAGCTGGATTCCTCACTCCCCTTACTGGGAGCCTCTCAGAAAGGATATGGCCTTTTTTAGGAATTAATATTACCTCTGTTTTTACTATCTTTTAAAACATAAAAAATTTGAGACATGTAATAGAACAATGAAATTCAACCCATGGTCAAAAGGGAAAAAAGGAATAGAATTAGACTCAGAAATAGATATAGTGTTGGCATTATCAAGCTGGAACTTTAAAATAATTATGATATATATGTTAAAGGATAAATTGATTAAAAAGTAGAGGACCAGACATATCCATAAGGGGCTATATATCTAGAATATACACAGAACTGAAATAACTCAAGACCAGAAAACTCCAAACAGTCCAATTTAAAAATTGGCAAAAGACATGAAGACATTCCTCCAAAGAAGAAATGGCCAACAGACACATGAAAAGATGCTCAACGTCACTCATCATCAGGGAAGTACAAATCAAAACCATAACACCTCACACCTGCCAGAATGGTTAGAATAAAAAACACAAGGAACAACAGGTATTGGTGAGGATGTGGAGAAAAAAGAACCCTTGAGCGTTGTTGGTGGGAATGCAGAACAGTGTAACCACTGTGGAAAACAGTTCCTCAGAAAATTAGAAATAGAGTTGAGCTGGTAATTGCACTACTGGGTATTCACCCAAAGAGTATGAAAACACTAATTTAAAAATATACATAAACCCATCTTTATGGCAGCATTATTTGCAATACCCAAATTACGGAAGTAGCCCAAGTGTCCCTCTACAGAGGAATGGATAAAGAAGATGTGGTGCACAAGCATGTGTGTGTATGTAATGGAATATTACTTGGTCATAAAAAGAATGAAATCTTGCCATTTGCAATGACATGGATAGAGCTAGAGAGTATAAAGCTAAGTGGAATAAGTCCATCAGAGAAAGACAAATAAGATATGCTTTCACTCATATGTGGAATTTAATAAACAAATGAATAAAATTAAAAGGAGTAAAACAAAAAACCAGACTTAACTATAGAGAACACACTGATGGCTACCAGAGGAGAGACGGGTGGGGGGAAAGGTGAAATAGATGAGGGGATTAAGAGCATACTTATTGTGATGAAAACTGAGTGATGTACAGAATTGTTGAATCACTATTTTGTATACCTGTAATTATATAATGGTATGTTCACTATACTGGAATTAAAATTAAGGGGAAGGTATGTGCTATGGTGAATGCTATGAAGCTTGTAAACCTGGCAACTCACAGATCTGTACCCCTGGGGCAAATAATACATTATATGTTAATAAAAAATAAAAAAGTATTTAAAAATGTCAAAGAAAAACCTCTAGAAAGAAATTTAGAGAAATAAAACTCCATTTTATAAAAAAAGGAGGACCAGAATTATATGCAGTGATCATGAAGTAGATGACTAAATATTATAAAGATGAAAATTCTTCCCAAATTGTTGTGTAGATTCAGTATGATAGCAAATGAAAATACCAGCAGACACCACAACAGACCAATAGTCTGATAGAATAGAATTCACACATGTAGACATGAAATTTATGACAGCAGAACTCTCAGACACTGATAGAGAAGGTGTAGTTTAGTTCAGTCTTTTAGTAAAACAGTTTAACATTATCTAGAGAAGCTGAAGTTATATTTATTCTATGAAGTAGCAATTTCCACTTACAGGTTTATTCTTAAGGTTGCCAGATTTAGCAATATAAAAAACATAAAATGCAAGTTAAATTTATATTTCAGATAAAGAATAAATCTGGAGTATAGTTATGCTCCATACAATATTTGGGACATACTTATAGTAAAAAATTATTGTTTATCTGAAACTTAAATTTAACTAGATGTCCTGCATCTTATCTAGCAATCCTAAATATATTCCTCAGAAACGTGCACAGATACACAAGGAATATGGACAAGGATGTTCATAGCATTTTTTGGAATCACCGAAGCCTGGAGACAATGCCCATCAGCAGTAGAATGGAAAAGTAAGTTGCGGTAGATTCACACAATGGAATATTATGCCACAATGAAAAGACATGAACACTTGCTAGACACAACAGTGTAAATGAATCTTATTAATGTAATGTACAGTAAAAGGAACCAGAGACCATAAGCATCTACTATGTAATCTCATTCTCATTTACAGGCTCTTCAAAAAAAAAAAAAAAAAAGGGAGAGAAGTCAAAGTGACATTTAGGAAGGTATGCTTAGGTAGTAAATTACAAAGAGATTTTCATCAAAGTCAAGATAGTGGATCCCTTTAAATGGAAGGAGGTCCTCTTTGAGAAGGCCTAACTGGGAGTATTCTAGTGCTGACAGTATTCTGGTGTTTACCCTAGATGGTGGTTACACTGGTAGTTCATTTTAGGCAGATTAAAACTAAGGTGTAAGAATATAAAACCGGGGCGCCTGGGTGGCTCAGTGGTTTGGGCCGCTGCCTTCGGCTCAGGTCATGATCTCAGGGTCCTGGGATCGAGTCCCACATCGGGCTCTCTGCTCGGCGGGGAGCCTGCTTCCCTCTCACTCTCTCTGCCTGCCTCTCCGCCTACTTATGATCTCTCTCTGTCAAATAAATAAATAAAATATTAAAAAAAAAAAAAAAAGAATATAAAACCTACCTCTTTTTGGAATAAGTGCTTTGTAGTTCTGCTCCTTCTCTATCCTGAGATAAAATTCATAGATAATATAACTTATTTATATACATAGTATTAACAATAGCAAGAAATTACAATGTCATAAGTACAATATAAGGAAGAAATAAATGTAATTTATTATGAAGCACTGTGTATTTTAGTATGCATCACCCTCAGGCCTATCATTGCTTGACGATGTAAGGAAATAGTTGGATGCTTACCTTTGTATACTGAATCACCATGCATATAACAGGGAAGTTGCACTGACAACTCAAATACCATCAGTGTTTGCTGAAAGCTGTTATTTTTCTGAAATGCGAATAGCTCTAGGTAAAGTTCTGGAGAAAATAAAAAAGTGAAAAAAACAGGGGAACCTGGGCGGCTCAGTGGGTTAAAGCCTCTGCCTTCAGCTCAGGTCATGATCCCAGGGTCTTGGGATTGAGCCCCGCATCAGGCTCTCTGCTCAGCAGGGAGCCTGCTTCCTCCTCTCTATCTGCCTGCTTCTCTGCCTACTTGTGATCTCCATCTCTCAAATAAATAAATAAAATCTTTAAAAAAAAACCCAAAAAACAAAAAAAAACCTCGATTTCTGTGGTAGTTGTACTGCTAGAAAATTGAAAATTGCTTTATATCAAAAACAATGCAAAAATAACCTTCAAATTTATGTGGAAAAAAGTTTGTGTTAAGCTAATTATAAATGAATTTCTCAGCTATAGTATTATCCTTTGGGAAGATAAGAAACCATGCAGATCTTGGGAGAATTCTTCCTAATGCTGAAGGGTTGAAATTGGCTGGGTGTTTAGCATCCCCAGCCTCCCCAAAGGCAAGGGGTGACCCCCCATCAGTGTGTAACCAAAACACCCACACAAATTTCCAAACACGCTTTAAAGAACTATATCAGCTCTGTTCAGAACTACTGGTCCAAGTCTTTGATATTGTGATAGTGTTAGAGCCACCAGAGGAGCTACAGAATTAGACTCCAAAGTTTCTTTAAACAGCTTTGGTTTGTTTCCTTTCTGAAAAAGATTCATGAAAACAACAGCAGAACACACACAATTATCCTAGGAAGTAAATAACCATCTGGAGCTTAATCTGGCGGCCCTAGCATTCACTTAGAGAACTCAACCCTCATTATCCATTTAAACTTTTTTAATGTCAAAAAAAAAAAAAAGAGGAGAGAGGGAGACATAGATGTACTGAACAGTACGTAAGGTCAAGACCATTCGTTTAGGGAACTCAAAAGAAATGACACAGCCCACCCAGTGCTATCTCAAACCAACCAGTGCCTGGTCAGACTTACACTTTCCTGACGTTCTTGTTAGAGTCTCAGTTGGTTCTCACTTTTTTTCTGGAGGCAGTAGTCATCAGGGTCAACCACAATCCAACTACCAGGGGGGATAAAGTTCCCCTTTCTTACGGGCATTCTGAAGGCTTTTAACGTGGAAGAGAGAGGGGAAGCCTAATGGGCTCTAGAACTGGCTTGTAGCCTCTAAGAAAGTTTAATCCTTTGGAAATTTGTTACTTATTTCACAGACACTCTGAGCTAGAATTTGCTGCCTCTGACTGCAGTAAACAGTACACATGCTTGCGCAGTTGAAAATCTACATATAACTTGTTACTCCCCCAAAACTTAACCACAGATAGCTTATACAGTTGACAAGACTTGCTGACAACAAAAACAGCCGATTAATACATATTCTGTATATCATATGTATTATAGACTGTATTCTTACAATAAAAGTCAGCTAGAGAGAAGAAAATATTACTTAAGAAAATCATGAGGAAGGGATGCCTGGGTGGCTCAGTCAGGTGAGCATCTGCCTTCGGCTTGGGTCATGGTCCTGGGGTCCTGGGATTGAGTCCCACATCAGGCTCCCTGCTTGGCAGGGAGCCTGCTTCTCCCTCTGCTTGTTCTGCCTGCTGTTCCCCCTGCTTGTGCTCTCTCTGATAAATAAATAAGTAAAACCTAAGGATAAAAGACCTCAACGATTCCATGAGATGGAATCTATCAGAATACTAGAGGAGAACATAGGCAGTAACCTCTTCGATATCAGCCACAGCAACTTCTTTCAAGATATGTCTCCAAAGGCAAAGGAAACAAAAGTGAAAATGAACTTTGGGACTTTGTCAAGATCAAAAGCTTCTGCACAGCAAAGGAAATAGTCAACAAAACAACAACCCAACAAAACAAAGAGGCAACCCACGGAATGGGAGAAGATATATGACCGTACAGACAAAAGGTTGATATCCAGGATCTATAAAGAACTCCTCAAACTCAACACACACAAAACAGATAATCATATCAAAAAATGGGCAGAAGATATGAACAGACACTTCTCCAACGAAGACATACAAATGGCTATCAGACACATGAAAAAATGTTCATCATCACTAGCCATCAGGGAGATTCAAATTAAAACTACATTGAGACACCACCTGACACCAGTTAGAATGGCCAAAATTAGCAAGACAGGAAACAACGTGTGTTGGAGAGGATGTGGAGAAAGGGGAACCCTCTTCCACTGTTGGTGGGAATGCAAGTTGGTGCAGCCACTTTGGAGAACAGTGTGGAGATTCCTCAAGAAATTAAGAATAGAGCTTCCTTATGACCCTGCAATTGCACTGCTGGGTATTTACCCCAAAGACGTAGTGAAAAGAAGAGCCATCTGTACCCCAGCGTTTATTGCAGCAATGGCCATGGTCGTCAAACCGAGGTAGCCCTTATTAAGAAATTGGAGGAAGTAGAACTATAAGCTGTTTACTGCATGCATTTTTTAACCTGGCTCAACCCCAAAGCCAGGTCTCCCTCAGTCTCCTACCTTTGTTTTCTATGTGCTGACCTGACAAGTAACATATTTCTCCATTATTGGATGCTTATATCTCAATCTCTCTCTGCCTCTTGTTGCCCACATTTTGCTGGCAAGCGTAAATCCACCTAGAAGAAAGAATTTGAAGGGGGATGGCTTTAAAACACAAATAATCCCCAAGGGAGAGAACTACCTTCATGATCAATGAGACTGATATCCTTGTGACCACATTAGTCCCCAAACCTTAAAATGATATTCCCTGCTTTACTGACACCTGGACACTGAATCATGGACCTTTAGAGTTGGGGGGAATTTCAGGTTCATAGGGATGACAAAGAGTGGTCTGAGGGTCACCTACATCCCAATCACTGAGGGAGTTTGTTCTGGATAAAGCTGTTGGAATCTGATTCCAACAGTCTGCACTTTGTAGATAGATGCTCCAAGGGGCTCTTTAGAAAGACTTCCCTTTATGAATGGGAGTGATGCAGTGACTTCTCACACAGCCAGTTATTGTGGAGGCTGAACCAGAGTCAGAGTATCTGAACCCTAGCCTGAGGCTCTTTTTTTAGTGCCAGGGCTTGTGGCAGTGAAGTGCCAAAATAAAACATATCAAGTTCTTCTCCCTTCCCTACACCCTTTCCACTATTTGTGTCTTAAGGTAGAATAAGCAGTGATTATAAAGGACAAGAAGAATGTTATCCTTTTTCCTAGTGTGTGCCAAATATTTTCTTCTCTAATGAAGTCCATATGAAATTTGAATTCTGCATATTTCCTTCCCAGATGAGAGACCACCCTGTGCTCCACATCTCTATTAGTTTCCATACTGGAATCTGGAAGGAGATCTTTGGTTCCACCCCTGCTATAAGCTGAATAGGGCAGCTACTGGCTGTGGGTGGTTTATGGGCCATGGATTGGCCATGTCTTTGGGAGTGAATATTTCCCAGATAGGTTGTGGCCTCTCCTGTCTTCTCTTGCCTCTGTCCACACCAGCCCATGAATGTGACTTGCAGTGGAAACAGATTGGCAGCCAAGGCTGATAAATTTCCTCCCACAGTCCCATATTCATGCCTCATAGAGACAGATACTGGCTGGCAACCAAGCTATTAAAAAATAGAAACTTGTGCCTAAAAGATCAAAAGTTACCAGAACTTGGGGTAATTATAAGAATCCATAGAGCTAAGGCACTTTGACAAAGAGACAGGTCTACTATAAAAAGAAAAGAAATATGGGGCACCTGGATGGCTCAGTCATTAAGTGTCTACCTTCGGCTCAGGTCATGATCCCAGGGTCCTGAGATGGAGCCCTGCATCAGGCTCCCTGCTAGGCGGGAAGCTTGCTTCTCCCTCTCCCACTTCTCCTGCTTGTGGTCCTCTCTCAGTCTCTCTCTCTGTCAAATAAATAAATAAAATCTTAAAAAAAAATTTAAAAAAAATAAAAAGAAAAGAAATGGCCCTGAGTGAGAATGAGGAGTGCTAAGGTCAATAGCTCCACTGCTCACTGATTCCATATGTCACTACTGAGACAGTCAAACCCTTCACAGCCCTGCCTCTGTGGGATTCATGGAAGTGCTGTCTCAAAGAACTGGTCTGAAGAGAAATGAACTATCTACATGCAGGGCTGCGACTGCTGAAGGCATGAAAGGCATGAGGAACTCCACCTATAGGCAATTAGTACACATCCACAGGGACAGGGATCTGATGGAGGCAGGGGATGAAATATATTGTCAACTTGCTCATGGTTGGGGGATTGGTATACCTTTTATATAAGGGCATTTGTTTTGTTCCAGGATGAAATTAGAAATTAGATTCCTATTTTAATACATTTAATAATAAACCATTGTTGGGCTAATTGTATATCTTGTAGAAATGCTGGAAATGGATTCATGTTGCTAAGATATAATACTGATTATTTTATTTTATTTTTTTTTTGTAAAGGATAGTAGCCTTTCCTGTCTTAATTAGATTAACTACAGTGATCATCATCATCCTTAACATTTATTTAGCACTTAGGAGGTGTAAGAAGTACTTTACTTTGATTATCTAATTTGATTCTCATAACCATTGTATGAGGAGAATGGAATAATTATCCTCATTTTCCAGAGGAGAAAAGTGAGGCACAAAATGGTTAATTCACCAAAGTTACATATCCAGTAAGTGGAAAAGTTGGGACTCCAACTCAGATAATGAGAGTCTGAGACCCATGTTCTTAATCTACTACACATTATTGCTTCCCTAAATCTACTGGTAATGTGTGTGAAATAGTGGTGGTTTGAATTCTGTTCAGTTGAGCATCTTTATTTGTTCATTCATCCATTCATTCATTCAGTAAGCGCTGTATAAGTACCATTTCAACGTGAGACCTTAGGCTTTGTTATGAAGGTGAATAAGACAGTTTCCGCCCTCAAGGATCTCACTTTTTGTTTTTTTTTTTTTGTTGTTTGTTTGTTTTTTAAGATTTTATTTCTTTATTTGAGAAAGGGAGCATGAGCAGGGGGGAAGAAGTAGAGGGAGAGGGAGAAGCAGACTCACTGCCGAGCAGGGAGCCTGATGTCAGCTGGATCCCAGGACCCTGGAATCATGACCTGAGCCTAAGGCAGATGCTTAACCAACTGAGCCACCCAGGTGCCTCAAGGATCTCACTTTGTGAGAAGAAGACATGCATCAGAATAAATTATTATGAATGGAATGTGACACTATAATAAGCATACCTATAGGGTGTGTTTGGTGAGGAAAAAGAGAGTCAGGGAAGGCATCCTGGAGGAAGCCATTTTTAATCTAGATTCTGAAGATAAGGAAGAGTTTTCTAGGAGAGTTGGGGGTAGGAGAGGGAAGAAGGAGCTCAGGCAAGGAAAAGGTTCATCAAGCGCCACTGCACACAAGGTGCTATTGTGCTGGCTTTTGTGGGGGCACAGAGCCCAGTATTCTACTCTCTAAGAAATAAAAATCAAGGATGGGAGTTGCATCACCAAATACAGAATAAAAAGTATGTTCACAGGATGATACAAACAAAACTCTCTGGAAGTGTAGGGAGAAGGAGCTCTTATTTCCAGCTCTGAGAGAAGGAGGGGGAAGCTGGAGAATTTTCCACGAAGACCAATTTGAATTCAACTTAGAAAGATGAAAAGTTTTTCAAAAGGAGTAGAGGAGTGAAAGCAGGTGGGCTATTTAGGGAACAAACAGTCTGGTCTCAATGGGGAGGAGGCGCATGGATCTTAGCAAGGGCAGTGGAGGAGCATGGTGCCGATGCATGGGAGACCTGCAATGCCACGTGAAGAGTTTTGGAACTGTGTGGGCCCTCTTTTCAAGGAGAGGTATTGCTAGGGAAGCTACAGTTTGTCCTAGATCACTCATTTCTAACCTGCTTTAGCTACAGAACCTTCCTTTCAAGCAGTCTTAGAGAAAGCCCTAAGTATAAAAGAGTTAAGAATGAGGCTGCTCTGGTTGGCTTGGGGCTTAAGGGGCTCAGGCTCCAGATTGCCTCAGCATCCACCTCAGGTTCTATGCAACATAACTGAAAATCATCCTGTAAATGAGAGGTCTGAGTCAGAGAATAGCTCCATTCCTAGGCTGAATTCTTAGATCACCATCAGGCACATTAGTGTCATTCTGGCAATAAGGCAACACTACTTGTGGGTTTGGCCATTGGTACTGATCTGATTTGTACAGAAAACGACCACTCACAGCTGACCAGTGATCAGGGAAGCTGGAAGTCCATTCACATAGATACTCACATGCTGAAATGAAGCATTTGCACACAGCTCTTCACTGCTTAGAGCATTCCTGTCTTGAGTCTGTCTCCTACTAAATGGAATCCCAGAGGCTTGAAGGAGTTAACACAACCTCAGAATTACTTCCCACAGAGAAACTTGCCCACTGGGAGAATCTGGCTGCATGCTGAGGATTCACTGCCAGAAAGTGAAATGTGAGACGTCACTGGATCTATGCACCTGGATACCCTCGGGAGAAAGGAGTGAGGGAAGGGATATTTCATTTTCAGAGTTTCCAAAAGCATATCCCAACAGGTCAGGCTGCAAGAAGAAACAGTGATCCCTGAAAGAAGCCAAAAGTGGCCCATGACCATCAGAGAAAAGGACCCCCAAGAGAGTGGGTCAGATAAAATACAGGCTACCCAGTTAAACCTGAGTTTCTGATAAACAACAAAAAACTTTTTAGTATCAGTGTGTCTCAAATGTTGCATGGGACATACCTATACTAAAAACAACTTTTGTTTGACATTCCAATTTAATTGGGTGTTCTATATTTCTGTTTGCTTCATCTGGCAACCCTATACTCCAGCTGCCTCCCCCACGGAGATATTCCCCCTCTCTATTCACGCTTGAGGAGAACTGCAGCCCAGTTTTTGGTTCAGGGGCTCACTCCAAACCCCATAAACATGAGCTCAAGCTTCTCCACACCACAATGGCAGATGGCTCATTTAGCCAAGGGAAAGGGGCTGCACCCTCCAGAGCCTCCATGCTTCCCCCAGCATGTTCCTTTTGAAGTCCTGGCAGATTGGTCAGAGGCCAACGGGGGGTTCACAGGGTACAGGATTATAGGGGCCTACTGCCTGATGAATAAATGTTTACAATAACCACATTCCCTTCTTGAGTAGCTGGGGAGTTTCCATCAGAACTGCATTGCCATTAGGCAAGCTGTTTGCTTTTTTGTTAGAACTAAGTTGTTGGTGCATTGCTGCTACAAACAAAAAACATCTGTGGAGAGCCCACAAACAGGAAACTTTGGAGGGGAAAGGGGAAAAAACTTACATTGCCTGCTGACCCCCTTTATGCATGTTTGAAAAGGAAGAATGTAAGTTAAATCAACAACCTTAAGTACAAGTACAAGCTAGGATCAGAGCATGACAAAGACTGAGTGGCATGGAGCAGGGATTTTTGCCATAGTTCCTTTTTTCTCTAGGTGGGTGCACTGGAGAGAGGGTTAGCAGCTTCTGCTAGCTCTAATTTCCCAGGGAAGGTGTCAGCTGCCCAAATAATCTTTCTGTTGTCCAGCTACAGGTGCAGCTACAGGAGAGGGAAGCCATTGTAAATTATAGATGGTCTGTTTCAGTGGAGCTTCCAAACACATAGCATTCTGAGTCAGTGCCAACTAGAGTAAAGCAGAGAAGAGAATATACATGACAAGTTTCCCACAGAGGAAGCCTTTGGCCTTCACATGTGTAGGTGATAGAGATGACTTTCAGTGTTCTGCTTTACTCTGTGCTAGAAGGTTGAGAAATCTTTAAAGAATTGATGTATAGTGGCCTAGAAACAAGAAGGTCCAAGAACAGAAGAGATATGGCTAGAGAAGGGGAAGCAGGTAAAAAAATTTACTCTCCATCTTTTTCCTGAGAGAAGGAAGAAGAGTGGTGGAGGGAGGGGATGGAGCAGGAGGGAAGGGAGAAAGGGAGAAGCAGACACACACACCCCTATTCCTTGGTTTAGAGCCAGCTTGCATACTTCTCAGGATTTATGTGTCTAGGGGGCTATATAACTCATCCAGAGGTCCTGGCCCTCCGTGATTTCTTTAATAACCTAGATTAAGGAAAAAGTAATTCAACTTGATTAAATTACCAGTGGAATATAAAGATTAGAAACAAGAGTAACCTCAAGTAATCTTAGGAATGTGTCCCAGATAGGTGGTGAGGATAATTTGAGGTTATGGCTTCTGCTTGGCAGTGGAATAGAAAAAAAGAAAAAAAAAATAGAAATGAGGAGTTAGCACAAAAACAATAGTAAAACAAGGAACAAAATGGCAATTAGTACTTACCTGTCAATAATTACTTTAAGTGTAAATGGACCAAATGCTCCAATAAAGACATAGGGTGACTGAATGGATAAAAAGCAAGACTCAGCTATATGCTGCCTATAAGAGATTGACTTTGCACCTAAAGACACATGCAGACTGAAAATGCAGGGATAGGGGACACCTGGGTGGCTCAGTAGGTTAAGCATCCAGTGCTTGATTTCAGCTCAGGTCATAAGCTCAGGGTCATGGTTTTGAGCCCCATCCTTAGCGGGGAGTCTGCTGGAGAGTCTCTCTCTCCCTCTTACTCTGCCCCTACTCCCCCTCCCCCAAGTAAGTAAACTATGTTTTTTTATAAAGTGAAGGAATGGATAATATTTATCATGCAAATGGAAGTAAGAAGAAAACTTGAATAGTAATACTTATACTTACATCAGACATAATAGACTTTAAAACAAAGACCATAATAAGAGACAAATAAGGACACTACATATTGATAAAGGGAACAACCCGGTAGGAGGCTATACCAATTGTAAATATCTGTGTACCCAACAGGAGGGTTCCTGAAGGCATAAATCAATTATTAAGAGACATAAAGGAAGAAATTGATAGTAATACAAAGTGGTAGAGGACTTTAACACTCCACTTGCATCAATGATAGGTCACTGAGACAGAAAATCAGCGAGAAAAGAGTTGCTCTGAATGACACATCAGATGAATGGACCTAACAAATATATATAGAATATGCCATCCCAAAACAGCAGAATACACATTATTTTCAAGTGCACATGGAATATTCTCCAGAGTAGATCACATGTTATTCCACAGAACAAGTCTTAATAAATTAAAAAAATATTGAAACTCTATCATGCATTTTTTTCCCACAATGGTATGAAACTAGAAATCAATCACAAGGAAAAATCTGGAAAGAACACAAATACATGGAGGCTAAATAACATGGTACTAAACAATGAATGGGTCAACCAAGAAGTCAAAGAGGAAATAAAAAAATACATGGAGAACAAATGAAAATGAAAACACAACTGTCCAACATTGGGCTACAGCAGAAGCTGTTCTGAGAGGGAAGTTTACAGGAATCCAGGTCTACCTCAAGAAGCAAGAAAATTTCAAATGACCCGACCTTACACCTAGAGGAGCTTAGAAGAAAAACAAGCAAAGCCCAAAGCCAGTGGAAGAAAGGAAACCGCAAAGACTAGATAAGAAATAAATGAAGAAGAAGAAAAATGACAGTGGACCATTAGGAATTCTGATAGAACAGAGGGTGAGATTTAACCAAGGCATATTCCACATTCCTGCCATATCATGTGATTGATTAACCTGTGATTCGCAAAAGTCAGTACATTAGAGACCCCTGAGGAATATGTTAAAAAAAGAAAAGAAAAGAGCAGTAATTCAGGGCTCCGCTCTCAGGTTGTGTTTGTGAAGGTAACTCTGGTGCAAGCAGCCCAGCAAGCCTACTTCAAGAAACAGTATTTACCATGTGTCTGGTCAATTTTTGTCCCCAGGCTATCACGTAAGGCACCCTTCCCGGCTCCTGGCTCAAAGGAAAAAGAACCAATACGGTGTTTAAAAGTAGAAGTTTGGAGGGCACCTGGGTGGGTCAGTTGGTTAAGCATCTGACTTCCACTCAGGTCATGATCCCAGAGTCCTGGGATGGAGTCCTGCATTGGGCTCCCAGGTCTGTGGGGAGTCTGTTTGTGCCTCTGCCCCTCCCCCGGCTCATATTCTCTTTCAAATCAATAAATAAAATCTTTAAACAAACTAACCAAGAAGAGTAGGAGCTTAGGAGTCAGTCAAATTTCAGTTCCACTTCCAGAGTCCGACTTGTTTGATGGTATCTCTGGTAGTTAATTACCCTCATCACCCTTCAGTCTGCTTTTCTATAAATTTGGGATATTATTAACATATGCTACAGTACAAGTCTCCTCAGGGGATTACAAGGATAAACTGAGATGCCACTTGAAAGGATTTAGCAGAGTCCTCAGCCAAACAAATGTGACCTGCTGCCCTCACTGTTACCACTACTATTATAGTCACCATGACTGCCACTATCAGTAATAATTTGTCCTTTTATTATGGACGTGTGCTAGAAAGTGAGCTTGCAATTTTTAATTTAATTTTAATTTTATGTTATTCTCATAATCAGTGTATGGGGCATATATTCTTCTCATCCTACATATGAATAAACAGAAATTATATAGCCTGATTCACATAATTCAGTAGGACTGAGAAGAGCTGTAACTCTCCTGTTGGTGGGAATGTACAAGGGTGTAGCTGCCTTGGAAAAACAGAAGTTCCTCAAAAAATTAAAAATAGGACTACCAGGAGTGGGGCCACTGTGTCTTATGATAGTTCTATTTTTAATTTTTTGAGGGACCTCCATATTGTTTTCCACAGTGGATGTACCCATTTGCCTTCCCACTGATAGTGCACAAGAGATCCCCTTTCTCCACATCCTTGCCAACATTTGTTATTTCTTGTCTTTTTGATGATAGGCATTCTAAGAAGCATGAGGTGCTATCTCACTGTGGTTTGGATTTGGATTTCTGTGATGGCTAGTGGTGTTAAGCACCGCACCCTTTCATGTACCTGTTGGCCATTTGTATGTCTTTGGAAAATGTCTATTTGCTTCCTTTGCCCATTTCTAAAGAAAAAAAATTGGGGGGGGGCATTGAGTTGTATGAACCCATTTTTTTTTTTTTTTTGTAGTCTCTTGCCAGAATGATGGTGAGTATAACAACATCAGTGTTTTAAATGCAAGAAACTTCCGTAATTTCTTATGAGATTCAGCATCAATTCATGTTTTTATTGGTCAGTTGTATTTCTTCTCACTTGGCTGTTCATTTTTTTTTCTATGTTGTTGCCTTCTAATGATTTATGTGTATTTTTAAAATTCTGGTATTTTATGTATTTCTTCAGGTTTTTCATGGCTTTTAATTTTTATTTTATTTTAATTAAATTCAATTAGCCAACATATAGGACATCATTATTTTCAGATGTAGAGTTCAGTTATTCATTAGTTGCATGTAACACCCAGTGCTTGTTAAGTGTCCTCCTTAATGCCCATCACCCATTTACCCTATCCCCCACTCCCCTCTGCTCCAGGAACCCTCAGTTTGTTTCCTATAGTTAAGAGTCTGTTATGGTTTGTCTTCCTCTCTGATTTCTTCCCATTCTGTTTTCCCTCCCTTCTCCTATAATCCTCTGTACTGTTTCTTATATTCTACATATGAGTTTCACAAATGAACTTTAAAGTTAATTTATGATTCACTTTTCATTGAGGAATTTAAATTATCAGCCCATTTAATAGCTACTGAGATTTTATATCTTTCTAACCCCTAAATTTAAAGAAATTATGATTTTTTCTAATATTTCCCTAGTTTTATCTTGAGTCCCTAAAGAATTTCTATTTGTGTATAATTCTTGATACAAATTTAATTTTATTTAAAAAATTGATAATTTTCTCAATGCCATTTTAAATAGAATTTCTATATCCTTGATATAAAATATTACATTTATTTTAATCCAAATTCTTTTATATACATGGATTTCTGTTCCATGCCATTTCTACACTATTTTAATACTTTAAGTTTAATTTTTAAGTTAATTTTAATTTTTAAAAATGTCAGAAAAGGTAAGTCTTCCCTTCTGTTATTCTTTTTTTAAAGAAAATTTTGTTAGATATTCTAATTTATTTTCTTCTCCAGATAAATTTTAGAATTGGCCCATTAAGATTTTTTTTAAACCTCTAAGGTTATTATTGAGAGTGAGTTGAATTTGTAATTTTATTTTGGGAAAATTGGTTTCTTAAATCCCACTGAGGGAAATGATATGTTAGTCTACTTAAATTTTCCTTTTTATATTTAAGTTAGGTTTTATAGTTTTCCTCCAATAGGTTCTTATGTATTTCTTGTTAGGTTTACTGATAGTAGTTTAATAAGGTTTTTCTGCCGTTATGATTGAGATTTTTAAAGTCTATTGTATTTTCTATTATTTTCTGTTGTTAAAAGGAACACTACTAAAATTTAAGTATTGCTATAGTACCTGGTCGCCTTTTTGAACTCATTTATTACTTCTAATACTTAGCTGATTAACATTTTGTGCTTTATTAGAAAAATAATAAATATATATATAAATATATTTTATATATATATAAATATATATGCTATTATAATAATTATAATAATATAATTATTATGTCACATGTTGGAGATATGGCCCGGTCTGTGCCCACAGAGACTTTGCATTATAGTGGAGGAAGATGAGTCATGAGCAAGGACCCAAATACATAAGCACAGTAATATTAGTACTATGCTGGAAATAAAAGAGAAGAGTGTTAACAGTGTCCTATCCTACTCTAAGAAGTATCACTAGGGAAGTCTTCCCTGAGATGACGCTCAAGAGCAGAGACTCAGTTTATGAAGAGCTTTCCAGGCAGAGTAAACAACAAACACAAAGTCCTTAAAGCTGGAAGAAGCTTGGTAGTCCAAGGAATAGGAAGTGAATCTAAGTGACTGGGGCACAGTGGATGAGATGGGAGTTCAGAGGTAGATAGGAGCCAAAATAATAAGAGGATTTTACGGGTGTCTGGGTGGCTCAGTGTGTTGAGCGTCTGCTTTCGGCTCAGGTCGTGGTGTCATGGTTGGGATCGAGTCCCACATCAGGCTCCCAGCTCAGAAGGGACCCTGCTTCTCTCTATCCCTCTGCTGCTCCCCTTGCTTGTGCTCTCTTGCTCTCTCTACACCCCCCACCCCTGTGTCAAAGGAAAAAAAAAAAAGGATTTTAGGACAGAACAAGGAGTTTGGATATTATTCTAAGTGCAGATTAGGAGTTATTAAAATTGAGAGCCATTAAAAGATCAGAATAGTGGGGAAAAAAAGAAAAAGTCTGATTTATGTTTTAAAACAACTGTTCAGACTGTGTGGAGGAAAAGCTTCCAGTGAACAAGAGTAGAAATAAGTGGAGCTTGTATGGATGAGTTGAGAGATGTTGGTGTCTAGAATAGTTTGACAGCAGTGGATGGAGAGAAATGGACACAGTCAAGACCCACTACGAAGTAGAGTAAATCAAATTCACTTTGCATTTAATGGATAGGATTACTAGGCTTTTGGCTTGAGTACCTGGGTGGATTGTGCCATTTACTGAGATAACAAACACTGGAGAATAGTGGTCTGAACAGGGGAGAGAGAAGATTAAGGGTTCTGTTTGGGAAAAGTTTATTTTGAAATACATAGTTGACAGCCAAGTGAATATGTCAAGTAGATAGTTACATGGATGAGTCTGGAGCTCAGGGGAAAGTCAGTCCTAGGGATATCAACTTGGAATTCAGAAGCATGTAGATAGAATTTAAAGCCATAGGATCAGATGAAATAATATAGGGAGAGAATATAATTAGAGAAGAAAAGAATCCACTATCAGACTCTTGGTCATTGTGGCATTTAGATATCAGTTACTGGAAGAGGAGATAACAAAGGAGCCTGAGAAGGTGAGAGGAGGAATAGCCACAGAGAGATGTAACAGAGGCCAAGACAGGATGAAATTTTGAGGAAGGATCTCCATCAAGAATGGTGTGAAATAAGTCAAGCAGAGAGAGTCAGTAAGCATCCTCATATTTCATTTGCTTTAAGAAATAATTCTACCACTTGACTACTAAATATAATATTTATGCTTATAGTTTTCTGATAAATGTGGTAAAGCAGATAAAGGATATTTACATCTCCAAGATTGATTCATATTTACTTGGGATGGTTCATTTTGGCATAAACTACATGATGATGCATCATTTTCTTCTGATGTACATCTCCATTTGAGTTGCTAATATTTTATTTATCTTTAAAAAAATCTATATTCATAAGTAAAATCAGCATGAAGTGTTTTTGTATATATGCTAGCATAGGTAGATTTTAGTTTCCTGACTACACAATTCTATAAAATGTCTAGAAATAGTCCCATATTTTTTAAAGCTCCAAAACATTTTTTCAAGAAAGTGAAATTCTTTGTTATGAAAAAAAAAAAAGTCTTCTAACTGTTGTGTCTCATGTTTTTTTTTTTTTGAAGAGGTTATCAGAATACATCTTTTGTTTCTATTATTATTATTAGGCTGTTCAGGATTTGTACTTCTTTTGTAGCCAGTTTGGATCAATTCTTTTCCTAAAAAATATTCATTTCATCCCAATTTTTTTTTTAAGATTTTATTTATTTATTTGATAGAGAGAGATCACAAGTAGATAGAGAGGCAGGCAGAGAGAGAGAGAGGGAAGCAGGCTCTCTGCTGAGCAGAGAGCCCGATGTGGGACTCGATCCCAGGACCCTGAGATCATGACCTGAGCCGAAGGCAGCGGCTTAACCCACTGAGCCACCCAGGCGCCCTCATCCCAATTTTTAAAAAAAAGATTTTATTTATTTATTTGACAGAGAGATCACAAGTAGGCAGAGAGGCAGCCGGGGTGGGGGGTGGGGGCGGGAGGTGTGTGTGTGGGGAAAGATGTCAGAAGCTGGCTCCCTGCTGAGCGGAGAGCCCGAGGTAATGCAGGGCTTGATCCCAGTACCTTGAGATCATGGCCTGAGCAGAAGGCAGAGGCTTAATCCACTGAGCCACCCAGGTGCCCCATCATCCCAATTCTTAAATGTGTTTAAAGAGTTAGGGGTACCTGGGTGGCTCAGTGGGTTAAACCTCTGCCATCGGCTCAGGTCATGATTTCAGGGTCCTGGGATCAAGCTCTCTGCTTGGCAGGGAGCCTGCATCCCCCCCCTTTCTCTGCCTGCCTCTCTGCCTACTTGTCATCTCTCTGTCAAATAAATAAATAAAATCCTTAAAAAAATAAAAAAATAAAGAGTTATACATAGTATGATATAATTTTTGAAATCTCTGTATTGACGTTATGTCCCCTGTTTCATTTCCACTGTGGTTTATTGGTGTCTTCTTTCATTTTCTGTTGGTTGGATTTGCCGAAATGTTACTGTCAAGTGAGTTTTTATTTTGTTGAATAATTCTAACTTTGTAAATTTGAGGTCTAAAAAAATATTTTATTTTCGCCTTTTAGAGTTGGTTATGTTCTTTTGGTACTTTCTTGCACTAAATTCTAGTTGATGTATTTTCCTTCTTCCTAGTTTTCTAGTACATGCATGAAAAACTTTACATTTTCCACTGAATACCAGTTGGACCATAGCCCACAGATCTTGACATCTTTTAAACCAGTCATTAAAGCAAAGAGCTTCTAATTTTAACTTATATTACCTCTTTGGGACTTATTTTGAAGGTTGATTTTGCTTTTCAAGTTGGTATCTTTTATTTTTGTCATTTTTTTGTTATTCATTTCTTTTTTAAATGATTTTATTTATTTATTTGATAGAGAGAGAGAGCACAAGTAGGCAGAGCATAAGGCAGAGGGAGAGGGAGAAGCGGGCTTTCCACTGAGCAAGGAGCCCCATGTGGGGTTCAATTCTAGGACACTGGGATCATGACCTGAGCTGAAAGCAGCCGCTTAACCGATTGAGTCACCCAGGTGCCCTTGTTATTCATTTCTAATTTTATTGTGTTATGTTTAGGGAAGACACATTTTCGTATTTAAAGATTTTTGTGGTTGTCATTTGGGTTT
Organism: Meles meles; assembly: GCF_922984935.1. Classification (NCBI taxonomy): domain Eukaryota; kingdom Metazoa; phylum Chordata; class Mammalia; order Carnivora; family Mustelidae; genus Meles; species Meles meles. The sequence goes on from NC_060068.1 coordinate 102,212,915, forward strand.
AATAGGCAATCAGTTTTTGAAATGTGTTTGATCTATATTATAAATCATTATAAATTCATTTTCAGTATCCAAACTTTAAAATATTTATTTCTAAGTTAGTTTAAGTTTAATTCAAATATATGTTCTCACTTACATTTCTGAGAATTTTACAATAACCTTTAAAGTTGCAGAATTGAACTCACTGTAGAAAAGTCATTGTGGAGGGGCGCCTGGGTGGCTCAGTGGGTTAAGCCTCTGCCTTCGGCTCAGGTCATGATCTCAGGGTCCTGGGATCGAGTCCCGCATCTGGCTCTCTGCTCTGCAGGGAGCCTGCTTCCTCCTCTCTCTCTCTGCCTGCCTCTCTGCCTACTTGTGATCTCTGTCTGTCAAATAAATAAATAAAATCTTTAAAAAAAAAAGTCATTGTGGAAAATTATAAATAAGAAAAAAACCCATTCAGAGCCCTATGAGCCTAGAGAGAAATATTAATATTTTGGCATTTATTTTCAAAACTTTTAGATTTCTTACATAGTAAAGATAATGCTATACATATACACTTGTATCCTGAATTTTTTTCCTACTTAGTCTCAATATTTCTGCATATCAAATAATTATTCATAACTACCATTTTAATAACTAAATATTTTGTGATAAGAATCTACTATGATTATAAAGATGTTACACAGATTTTTCTATTACAAAGAGTTATATAGAATATATCTTTATAATCTTTTCTACACTCAAGATTATAGGATGAGTTTGTAAAGAAGAAATTAAGTCAAGAAGTATGAACATTTTGTACTTACAAGACTTATATGTAGAAATCTATGCTTTCCATATAAAGTCAGACCACTAGATATCATCATCTTTAGCTCTCTGCTATCTCTGTCTTCCTCAATCTACCTCCACTGCTTTAATATCGAGAGAAAAATTGTTTGTATATTGTTCCAGACCTTTCTGCATATGTTTACATTTTGTCATCATGTCAGTTGAACATTTGTGTGTGTGAGAATATAGGCGTATATAAGTGCATAATACACATTAAGGTTATACATTTTTTACATAATTTGGAGATTGTGTATATATGTATGTGTATGTATGCTTCGTCTTAAAGTTTAAGAAAGTATGTGCTAGTTCAAGTAAAAAACTTCCACATTTTCAAGTGCCTAGTGATTGAAAATATACCCTCAGAGTATATTTGAACTCTGTCATTTTATCACTCATGTTAACAAAATAGTAAACTTCTCTGACCTCTCCTTCATTATGTGGTAAGTAATTGTCAAGATCCTAGTTCCTTTCTTTATCACGTTTGAGCACTTGTGAAAAGGCTTGCTCATCTTCCTTCAATTGTCCTTTAATTAAAAGAGGCAGGAGAACCTGTTACAGAGGAGGAATAACTTCTCCTTGTACAATCAGATCATGTAAGAGCTGGACAGCTTTAAGCGCCTGTACCTAGGACACAGGTATTCCTTAGATGTAAAATTGGAAATAAAGATATTCACTGGATGACTGATGATGGAATACTAAAATGCATGTCTACTTTCTCACTTTGGATTGATGTTTTTGTTTTGTTTGGGGGTAACCCCCCAAATACATAAGTAGTAGCTTGAGTAGCAAGGGTTACTCAGTTTACATTAGGCTGCAAGTTACAGAAAACCTCAACTTAAATTGGCTTGAACACTAAAGAAGATAGATCATATCTTCTAACAAGAATTTTTGAAATAGCTAAACTGTGGAGTTGATTAATCTGGTGACTCATGACATCACTGAGAGCCCTTCCTTTTGCATCTATCCTCAGCTTGTCCACTGGGTCCTCAGCTAGTTTCTTGCCTCTGGTGTCAATATGACCCAATATGACTGCCACAGTTTCAGGCTCTCATGTATACACTGAAAAGGTCCAGTAATGCACTAATTCTTGTTGTCAACTAACAAAAATCATTTCTCAGAAACTCTCTTCCTGAGTTTTGTTCTGGGCTTATTGGCTTGCCTCACATGTAGATCTAAGTCACATGATTAACATAGACCAATCAGCAGCCATTCTCCCTTGAAGCAAAGTAGATTAAAGAAGGTGGATATTTAAAAGACACCTGGGTGGCTCAGTTGTTAAGCCTTTGCCTTCCACTCAGGTCATGATCCCAGGGTTCTGGGATTGAGCCCTGCAGTGGGCTCCCTACTCTGCAGGAGCCTGCTTTTCCCTCTCCTGCTCCCTCTGCTGTGTTCTCTTTCACTATGTCTTTCTCTGTCAAATAAATAAATTAAATTAAATTAAATAAAAAAGAAGGTGGATATTCAAACAAAATCAAGGTGCTATAGGCAGGAAGAAGTTGAGAAAAGGGAGTGAATATCAGATAGGCATCCATTTGTCTACAAAACGTCCATATTGTCCTATTAATATTTAAAAATCAAGTAAACTACAGTGATATCCTTATAACCAATTAAATAAATATTAAAATATAAGATATATTATTAATTATATAACATATGTAGTCTATACTAAAATCTATTAAATAAACCTGCTTTTAATTCTAAGTCTAGATGATAAACAAAGGTATATTATCTTTAGGAAAGTTTATTCTTACCAAATATTTAATTATCTCCATTTAAGTGAAAAGTCATGTTCTTCTCTGGATTTAAAAACTCAAGTCACACTTTAAGATGTCAGAATTATCCTCCCTTACCAGAATTAATCACAGTAACATGAGAATGTGGCCAGGTTGAAAAACAGTTATAATAAATCATGTCCATTTATCTGTAACACTCTTTGCATCTTTAAAGATTGCAGAGTGTTCAACTTAATAGTTAGAGATGTATTTTTAAACCCCTTTTGATAAAGTTTTTCTTCCTCTAGTTTTATGTGATCGTACCATAAATTTCTGATGATGACACCATTGTAAGCTTCATCATATATAAGGCCATTAAATAACCTAAAACGTTAATGAGTAAGACTTAAAGGCTTACTTGTGAAGAGGAAATAATCTACCTCTAACACAAGGCAGTCGGACAGTACATGGCTTAGAAAAGATTGAAGTGTATAATCCATCAAAATGTTACCTTCTCCCTGAAGGCCTTTTAAAGGGAGAAATGATAAATTAAAACCCGAGGTATCCCAAACATGATAGGACCTGAATATTTGATTTAGTTTCAGATGATAGAGGGGATGATGAGTGAGTCATAAACTTGAGAAATTTGACTGCTGGGTAAAGGAATTTTGTATGAATTTTTCATATGGCCATGAATCATTATCATGGTAATGGTTTTTAGAGAATCAATGTTGTTTGTGCCATATCTTTATCTACTTGTTGGTGGATGGTAGGATAGCTATTCTGCTTTGTTTCATACTTAGGGAATCTCATTCATTTCCAGCTTTTGACTCAGAAAGAAAACAGAAATCCTGGTTTTTGGATTCAATAAACTTATGTGCATGTACTCTGTGTATGCTGAATAGTGCTGTATAAATATCATGAATTACACTTACTAAGTTATCTGGGTGCTTTTCTCAGAGCAAATAATGTAGTGAGTTAAAAGGATATAAAAAATCTCTTTTCTCCTTAGCAAAGGATTCTACTATTGAGTGTTAAGTGGAGCACAAGGAGTAGATCCTGTGCTTCTTTATTTCCTTCACAGTTCGGGCTTCATACATTAACCACTCAGTGCATACTAGTATTGAATGAAGATAATTTAGGTGGCAAAGAAGGTACCCATTCTGCTCACATTTTGTGTGAATTTCTAGAAGTTACTACAGATCCCCTAAGCCAGGGATCTGTAAAGGGTCAGATAGTAACTATTTTAATCTTTGTGGGGCATATGTTCTGTCACAACCACTCAACTCAGCCATAAATAATATGTAAAAAATGGGTGTGGCTATGTTCCAATAAAACGATTTTACAACAACAAGGGGTGGGCAGAATTTCCCCAGGGGCCGTAGTTTGCTGATTCCTTTACTAGGCTATAACAACCCAGACTGTTCTTTGGAGATCCTTTTAGATGTTCTTTCATAGCAACACTCTTCTTAGGAAGGTGTTAGAGCAGGTCTCATGGCAGAAATGAGGCAATTTCAAAATCTTACAGGAAAAATCTGTAGGGGACAATATTGCCAATTAGAAAGGAAATTTTAACTATATCTCTAGTCAGTGAGGGCTTACAGGCCAGCAATGAAAATATCTGAACATTCCTATGGCATGGGCTTTTCTCAAACTAATGAAATTAACTGACATAGAATTGGGAAGAGAGAGAGGAGGAGCAAATATCATGGTAGTGTACCCACTGGCCAAGAGCAGTTACTATCTAGCTATTGGCAAAAGGGAAAAACATTTCTATCATCATCAAATAGAGAGATAGATGGATAGACAGAAAGATAGACAGGTAGATAGATATCCAGCATATTTTAAAGGACACATTAGCTATGTAATATTAATATTTTAAATTCAATTTTTTTATTTTCTGTAGGAAAATTGAGTTAACTGATAATCTGAAAACATGATACAGTAGATCTCAGTATCTGTGCAGCATTTGGTGGGTTTCTCCACCCCATGTGTAGTTAATGTACTTAGTGTCATGGGGAGACATGTCTTCCAGACAAAAACAGCACAGAGCAGCTGCAATGAATCATATTGTAAATTGGAAATATGAAAATCTATGGGCCTGGAGTCAGACAAATCTCGATTTGAATCCTGCTGTTTTGCTTCTTACTGGATGAGTGGTATTGGCTGAAATAATTAACCTCCCATGGCCTCTAACCCCTCATCTGTGAAGCAGTCATGATAACAGGATCAACATCACAGAGTTGTTGTTAAGATTCCGTGAAATTACTGCCTATGAAACTATTAGTACAGGGCCTGGCACAGAGTAAATACTCAGCAACTGGTAGTGATTATGGTTACTGATTAGAAAATCCAAATACTGATGCTAGATCTATCAGTGACTGCCTATGTGACCTAGGGTAAGTCATTTCTCTCACAGGGACTCTTATTCCATATAATGAGGGACTATGTAACCCTTAAAGTTCTTTTGGAGGTCTTAAGCTACTGTGAACATTTGAGCAAAAGCCCTTGCTGCTCCTCAGATGAAGTGGAAAGAGACCATGGATGGGAGCATTGTGATTTAGCTGTGGGGGTGTGGGCGTGGTTCCGGTAAAGCACAAGGTTCCCTGCACTACACAAGTTAGCTTCTGGGGACATAATATTCCCTAAGAATCTATTGGCCTTTTCAGTCTCTACTATCTGTTGGTATTCACTTGTGCATAGTTGTCTTCTTTTATTTGAATCTTGTTCCAAGTCAGATGTATTTGGAAAGATGGGAGCTAAGCCATAAGGGAGGTTCAGAAATAACTGAGTACAGGACCCCAGCAAAATAAGATCTTTTCTTTCTTATGACTGAGAAACCAGAGATGATGTGACCACTAAATAATTAATGATCCCAGCTTCTATAATTCAGGGACTTTGGAACTAGATGGATTTGGGCTCTGCTCTAGGCCCTGCATTTACAAACTATGTGATCTTGGGGAAGACACTTTTCTTTATAGGATAATTATAAAATAGGAATCCATATTTCATAGGATTGTTGCAAGGATTCATTGTGATTACTTTTATGCAAATCATGTACCACAGAACCAGATCATAGTTCTTGGATTCTAAATCATGTTTTCATATTCTGAAATGGGAATGTGTCTTAACAATTGATGTGCCTAATAATGTTTCCTTTTTTGGTCTTTTTCTTTTTTTTTTTTTTAACCTAAAAGATGTTTACAAATTAATGGCACTCTAGAATCAAGAAGATTGTGTAATAAATAACCAATAAAATTAGCTTCTGTCATTCTAACCTTTATGATGAATTTTTTTGTTTCAATTTTCTGTTCATACAAACAGTGTTGTATTTTTGATATGGGGCACTGATATTGGAAGGTCAAAATGATAGGAAAAAAAGTCACTCAAAAATACAGACTTAATAGTAAGTTAGCTAATACAGGTATCAATGATTTCTTTACACTCATCATCATTGGATTGCTCCTAAAGAATAAATCACTTGTTCTAGTTGTATTTGAGCAAAGGGACATCTCCAACAAATTCTCTCTTCCTTTACCTTATCAATTCAATACATTGCCTCTTAAGAAACTTTTGCCACCCTTTTGTTTGCTTGCCGTTAAATACAAAACCCTCATTTGCATTCAGTATAATTTGCTTATTTTTCAGTTGGTTGCGTAACACAGACTGGTCTCTCTTTACAGGTCAAATCTTGTTTCAGAAATAAATTAATGATACTGTTCTAGCTTGGCTTCCTCCCTTGACCTAAGGTGTCACTTTCAAAGTATTACCACGACATTACATCTATATCCACTAATTCCTCAGAATTCTAGTACTTGTAAATCTCATTTAGACTTTCATTTAATTTTGCTTTATTTTTATCACCACCATTTATATTTGGAATCTTGTGCCTTAGTGGTAATGTCAGCCTATCATGCTGCTGTTTGGTCAAACTCTATGAAATTACAATGTGCAGCATTAAATCAGGGCAGGAAATGATACTGAAAATCACTTAAGTCAACTTCTGGCATCTTGTTAGCACAGGCTGAGCCTCTCTACTCTTTTTGTCCCTGGTCTCTAAGTCCCAGGACTGTGGAGGCAATCACTGCTTCCTCACTGAACTATCAATGAAGTAGGAAGCATCAAAGGTGATTGCCATACTCATATCTTCATCTGCATGGCATCCCCTCCAGCAACATGACCATTACTACCTGGTCACAGATTACTTTTTTTATTTTTTTAAAGATTTGTTTATTTGTTTGACAGAGATCACAAGTAGGCAGAGAGTCAGGCAGAGAGAGAGGAGGAAGCCGGCTCCCTGCTGAGCAGAGAGCCCCCTGCGGGGCTCGATCCTAGGACCCTGAGACCATGACCTGAGCCGAAGGTAGAGGCTTTAACGCACTGAGCCACCCAGGTGCCCCCACAGATTACTTTAAAGAATAAATCCTCTTCATTTAATTTATTGAAGTATAGTTTGCATACAGTGAAATGTTCAGATCTTAAGTATGCTGTCTAATCAGTTTTTTTAAAAGATATTTATTTATTTGACAGAAAGAGAGAAAGCACAAGTAGGTAGGACAGCAGGCAGAGGGAGAGGGAGAAGCAGGCTCTCCGCTGAGCAGGGAGCCCGATGTGGGACTCAATCCTAGGACCCTGATCATGACTTGAGCTGAAGACAGTCACCTAACCAACTGAGCCACCCAGGCACTCCTGTTTAATCAGTTTTGGTAAATACATATACTTGTGTAGATTATGCCCAGGTCAAGACACAGAACATATCCATCAACTCAGAAAATTCTCTTTGTCCTTGCCCAGACAGCCTCCTTCTGGAAATAACCACTGAGACTAATGTTTAGCGATATATGGTAGTTTTGTATAATCCAAAGTTTCATATAAAGGGAATCATATGGAATGTCTTCTTTTGTATCTTGTTTCTTTCATTCAGCATATTTTTGAGAATGACTCATGTTGCAGACATTAGTGTTTATCCCTTTTTATTGCAGAGGAGTATTCCATTGTAGGAATATACCTAGTTTACTAATCCATTCTCCTATTGATGGGCAGCTAGGATGTTTCCAACTTGGTATTATTATGGAAAAAGTTGCTGTGAACATTTTCATATGGCTCTTGGTATGCCTCCCTTTTCATTTATCTTGAGTATGTAGCTAGGAGTGGAATTGCTGGATCATAGAGTATATATATATATATATATATGTTCAACTTTTTAGGAAACCGCCAGTTACCTGAAGTAGTCATTCCCTTTTTATACTTCCACCAGAGATGTATGAGGATTACGATTTGTTCTGATATTTGACATTGTCAATATTTTGCAGTTTAGCTATTACAGTAAGTATGTATTTTCAAGTGTGTATTGAATTTGCTTTTCCTGGAGACAGATGATGTCAACACTTTATCATATATGTGTTGGGCATTTGCATATCTTCTTTATGCAAAAATTGTAAACAAAAATATGTGAGTTGTCTTTTCAGATATTTTGTCCATTTTTGATTGCATTGTTTGTCTTATTATGAAGTTGTAGGAGTTCTTCATATATTCTGGGGAGAAACCCTTTGTCAGATACACTTGTGAATATTTTCATGTAATATGCAACTTGTGTATTTTTTCTTTTTTTTTTTTTTAAATATTTATTTATTTGACAGACAGAGATCACAAGTAGTCAGAGAGGCAGGCAGAGAGAGAGGAAGAAGTAGGCTCCCTGGTTAGCAGAGAGCCCGATGCGGGGCTGGATCCCAGGACCCTGAGATCATGACCTGAGCTGAAGGCAGAGGCTTTAACCCACTGAGCCACCCAGGCACCCCAGCTTGTGTATTTTTTCAATGGTGTTTTAGGAGCACAGTTCCTTTAGCTTTTTAAAAATCAACCAAAGGCCATAGTTTATGTAAAGTTCACTCTTTTTGTTGTCCATTCACTCAGTTTTGACAAATGTACAATGACATATATCCCCATTATAATGTCATACAGAACAGTTTTACTGATTTCAGAAAAATCCCTCATGCTTCACCTCCCTCCTCCCAAAACCCTGGTAATCACTAATCTTTTTACAAGAGTACAAGATTTCACAATCTTTTTGCAAAACTTTGTCTCCATAGTTTTGCCTTTTCTATTATGTCTTGTGGTGGTATCATTGACTATATAGTCTTTTCTTTTTCATAACTCCTTTTTTAAACATGTATTATCTTCTGCATTCTAAATAGTAATCGATGTTAATTGATATTGTCATTTTTTATGGAAAGTTTGTTGATAAAAACATGAAAATTTTCTATAATTTTTTAAATTGGCATTTTGAAGGTAATGGAGAAAGATTCCATGAGGAAGAAAAGTAACTGGCCTTAAATTAACACTCATCATCAGTCAAATCATCAGTCAAACAAATCCTAGGAAAGGCAAAAGAGCCTTGGCACTGAGATGCCAGCCCTAAAATCCAACATAGATTTGAATCTTGGCTCTTCCACTTATTAGACATGTGACTTCAGCCAATTTTTTAGCTTCTCAAGGTCTGTCTCTTCATTTTATCATGAGGATAATAATAGCATGAAATAAGGTTAAGTGAGAAAATAAACGGGAATTGCTTAACAGCCATCTAGTTACTTCTTAAGGAAAGCTATGGTTATTATTAGAATCATAGACCATCCGAGTCTCATCAGAAATGCACTCAGATTAAACACTAAGAACAGCACTGGAGACTCAGTCTCTAGAGTTCTCGGTAACATCTTTCCTCAAAGGTGAGATTTATTAGTACTTGAGGTAGGTTTTCCTCATCTAGGGAATTGCTTCTGGTCTCCAAAAAGTGCAGGGAAACAGAATGACAGTGATGGGAAATTGATGGCATTCAGGGTGGTAGAGGAGGGTATTAAGGCACTTCTTAGGATAGGCAGGCATGGTGATAGTGTTCCACTCAGTCGGCTATGTCCACTGCTGCTTCCACTGAAATTTTGGAGTAGGGGAAAGCAGAGGTGTTGCTGAAGGCTTACAAAGAAAGAGATCTTCTTTGTTAGAGGTAGTTTTTTTAAGAAGCCACTAAAGGAGCATTTTGTTTGGGGGCCTTGTTTGAACTTGTTTGGCACTATCTACAAATGTTGAAGTTTAAGTGCATGAGCAGAAGTATTTTGGAAATTCATTGTGAGTCCCTCTAAGGAACTTTCTTGATCATCCATTTTTGCTTGGACTGCTACTAATATTTAAAGATATTTCGAAGTTCATAAATACGGTGCATTTTTAAAATGGTCTAAAAGCAAATATATAGGCTCATCTTAGAGAGTACCATTCCTGCAATTGTAGGACTTAGCCTGTAATATCAGGCAGTTGTTCCTTTACATTTCAGGAAAGAGGCTGAAAGTATGTAACTCATTCTTGTCATCTAAAACCTCAGTCTCCAAATTCTTTTGATAACACATGACCGACTTCTAAAAAATAGGCTATGCACATTATAAACTAATTTACTGATAAATTATAAATTATTTAATGTACTACAGTATTATATAATAATGCAGTATATGTTTCTAATCTATTGGCACTAAGGTATTGTATATTTAGAAAATACACCAAGTACATAATAAGGGGACAGTAAAAGTGACATAAATGCTATTTAATATTAATTAATGTATTAATGTAAAAATAGCCATCTTCTTCTCCTTAAACATAAAATCAACAATAATTTAGAGAGAGCAATGTCATTGATTATACATCATTATTTTCAAGAATTAAAAAAGTTTTGGTTTAGTTCTGTGTGATAAAATTCATTGTTGGGGTGGTTTTGTTTACTCCAATTTTCTACAGTTCCTGTCATAGTTGAAAACAACTCCAAAAGGTTTGTAGAACAAAATGGAGTGAACATTATTATTGGCTGACATTACCAAATCATGATACACATATGGATCCACTAATTAACATAAAAATTTTTATTGAAATTTGACCAACAAATGTCTGACCATTTATTATATTAAGTAATAAGTAGATTTAGTTGAAATAAATTCTTCAATTGAGTGACTTTTTAAAAAAAATATTTTATTTATTTATTTGATAGAGAGAGAGTGTGTGAACACACAGGCAGGGGGAGTTGCAGATTGAGAAGGAGAAGTAGGCTCCCTGCTGGGCAGGGAGCCTGATGTGGGGCTCCATCCCAGGACCCTGGGATTATGACCCGAGCCAAAGGCACTTAACCAACTAAGCCACCCAGGTGCCCCAAGTTGAATGATTTTTTTTACAACATTTTTGAAAAAAATGGCAAGAATGAAATAGAATGCCTAGATTAAGGATAAAAAATATGGGAAAATATTGGGTGAATTCAAACACAGAAGGTAAATTCTGTATAGACAACAGGAAGAAGTGTCATGTGTTTCCTCCACAAACATTACAAATAAACAGTTTTAGGTGTACAGATACTCGAATTTTTAAAGAAACTTTGCTCACATGTGTTTTCAGCCAGTAATCACTTAATACTGAAAACATTTCCAACCATTCATTTTCAAAATGTTTTCCCATAGCCTGAGTTTCTTTTGAGAAGCAGTCATTTTGTCACCAGTCATTAAAATATCAAATTGTACATTGAAAGGGCAAATTGAATATGTGGTTGATGAAGAGTTTATGCTGGAAGGCCAAACAAAAGAGCTGTCCTCTCTTCATACTGAGCCATCTCTGTCAGTGTCCTAACTCATCTCTCATGGTCTCTGAGACATACAGTCTTTTCCACAATAGTTACTCTTAAGGCATTTTTAGGTAGAATTGGTCCCTATTAGGAGGAGATTCTTGGTGTCACTTTTTTTTTTAATCTTGAAAGCTGTCCTCTTTCTGGGCATCTTATTTTTTTTTTTTGAAAACTTGATATTTCAACTGAAGAATTGGAAAAACTATTAAACAAGTTGAAGGGAGCTGTTTAAGAAATTGAAAAATAATTGTAAACAATATTGGGTAGTTGTGACTTTAAGTTGTTGTGTATCAGTTAAATTTTTGTGCTCTTTTCCCTGTGTACATGGTAGTCCTCTTTTTCCTCCAATAAAACTTTCATTTCTTAAAAAAAGTTAATGCTAGGAGAAGGAGAAATTTCAGTTTCTCCATTATTATACTTGAATTATTGATGTTATCTTTAAAATTCTGCCTCTTTACAAAATGGCTATTTGTCTATTTCATAAGGGTTAGCTTAGTTCAAACACTTTATGGTTCAGAAATCCATCTACCCAGACCAAAGTAAACACTACTTATGAGACATTAGACTGACCAAATGAAGATGCTGGTGTTTATCCATATGATAAATATTAATAAGGCTTAGTTTCTTTTTATTTTTATATAAAATAAACATAAATGGAACTTCTAATGTTTTCTAGAATTTTCTTCTCACTCCTTGGATCATCTTGTACACTCCCTGGAGCCATTCACTTCCATGTGTGGAGATCACCAGAGTAGATAACTACAGAGAAACAAGAAGTGTACCTCATTCTGAAACACAGGTCTCTCTATTGAACTGGACAATGGCTTGGCACCTTCCATTAAGAGTATTCCTATTCACACTTCGAGAAGTTTTGGTTCCATATCAAGAGTCTAGTTTCATGACATCATGTTTATAATATTAATCTAATTTGTTTTTCTCCATAATTTATGAAAATTTTAGCAAAGGAGAGAGTTGCATTCCAACATGTGCTGGGAGGGATCAGAGGGATGAATGCTATCAGTGAAGTTTCTCAGAGATGAGGTGTGTGTGTGTGTGTGTGTGATTTGATGTTTATATCTAGTACTTTTTTCTGGTGAGATTCTGTATTCTTGATCCCTGGGCAAACAAAAAACATTTTGTTTTTGTTTTTTTGTTTGCTTGCTTTAAAACAAAAACAAAAACAAAACAAACTGAGGAAAGGGTTTAGAAGCAGTTAGTTTCTTCATTACATAATTATGTCACTCTTTTTCTTAAATCAGGAGAAGCACGGAGAACAAATTCCATATAACCAAAGAAACTATCCTTTGCAGTGTAAATTAATGGTTAGAGTAACTGTGTAGTTTTATGTTTCAGCTATGGTTTATTTGGTCTTCAGGGATACAGAGTCTTTGTGTGGGTTCTTTACAAAGAAAATTACTCCAAAGGGTTCATGCCAACAATCTAAGAAAGGAAGTACTGATATAACTAAGACCATTCCTTATCAGTATAAAAGTAGGTGACTTATACATCTTTATGGTTCAAAGGAACTCTTACAGATGAAGAAAATGAGTACCAGAGGGATGAGGTAATTCCCTCTGGCTCACAGAGTTTGCTAATGGTAGATAGGACTGGACAAGGTCTTTTGACTCCAGATCAGTGGGTTTTCTCAAGAATGTTCCACTAATTTTGTTTTGTTTGTTTTAGTATTTACTTATTTATTTATTTAGGTATTCTCTACACCCACTGCAGGGTTCGAAGTCATGACCCAAGGCCAAGAGCCGCACACTCTTCCAACTGAGCTAGCCAGGCACTCCTAATAGTTATTTAGATAGGAAAGTATACACATCAGCTACATTTTGGGTAACATGGAGGCATGAACAGGTATTTAATTAGGATGAAGTAAAGAGTAGTATCTCTGGCAGGACCAAGTGCAAGGAGCTGTACACAGCCATCTAGTCCTACTAGGAAGAGTTTCCAAAGCAGTGATAATGACCAGAGAAAAACTACTTCATATATACAACACAAGATAACATCCCAGAAATACAGACAGGGAACTGAAGTGCTTTGTTTTCTTGGAATGTCCATGCTCTGATCTGTTTTGGATTAGCAATGTTACTGGAGTTAACTGCAAAGGCACAAGGTGATAGAAAACAGATGGTTTTGCCCTCGCTGTGTTCTAGACCCATTCTCTTAGGGTTTCCTTCTCTCTCTCTCTTTTTTTTTGGAGACAGAGAGAGAGAGAGATCCAGAGAAGGGGGAGGGGCAGAGGGAAAAGAAAAGAGAAAATCTTTTTTTTTTTCCAAAAATATTTTTTTTTGTTATTTATTTATTTATTTATTTGTTTATTTTCAGCGTAACAGTGTTCATTGTTTTTGCACCACACCCAGTGCTCCATGCAGTACGTGCCCTCCCTATTACCCACCACCTGGTTCCTCAACCTCCCACCCCCCCACCCCTTCAAAACCCTCTGGTTGTTTTTCAGAGTCCATAGTCTCTCATGGTTCATCTCCCCTTCCAGTTTCCCTCAACTCCCTCTCCTCTCCATCTCCCCATGTCCTCCGTGTTCTTTGTTATGCTCCACAAATAAGTGAGACCATATGATACTTGACTCTCTCTGCTTGACTTATTTCACTCAGCATAATCTCTTCCAGTCCCGTCCATGTTGCTACAAAAGTTGGGTATTAATCCTTTCTGATGGAGGTATAATACTCCATTGTGTATATGTACCACATCTTCCTTATCCATTCATCCGTTGAAGGGCATCTTGGTTCTTTCCACAGTTTGGCGACCGTGGCCATTGCTGCAATAAACATTGGGGTACAGATGGCTCTTCTTATCACTACATCTGTGTCTTTGGGGTAAATACCCAGCAGTGCAATTGCAGGGTCATAGGGAAGCTCTATTCTTAATTTCTTGAGGAATCTCCACACTGTTCTCCAAAGTGGCTGCACCAACTTGCATTCCCACCAACAGTGGAAGAGGGTTCCCCTTTCTCCACATCCTATCCAACACACGTTGTTTCCTGTCTTACTAATTTTGGCCATTCTAACTGGTGTCAGGTGGTATCTCAATGTAGTTTTAATTTGAATCTCCCTGATGGCTAGTGATGATAAACATTTTTTTCATGTGTCTGATAGCCATTTGTATGTCTTCATTGGAGGAGTGTCTGTTCATATCTTCTGCCCATTTTTTGATATGATTATCTGTTTTGAGTGTGTTGAGTTTGAGGAGTTGAAAAGAGAGAATCTTAAGCAGGCTCCACACCCAGCTCAGAGTCTGACTCAGGGCTTGATCTCAGGACTCTGAGATCAAGAGTCTGATGCTTAAACAACTGAGCCACCCAAGTGCCCCTAGAGCTTCCTTTTAATATAAGGATTAAGTTATAAAATGTAGAATGTCTATATGCATAATTGTAAATTTATGCCTTTAAACTTTTTTAACCTTAAGAGATATAAAATGATCAAGGACTGCTGAGGTTCTCACATTACCAGCACTTCTCTTCTCTAGTTCCTCTGACTCTGCGCATCATGGCTGCACCACACACTGGCTGGGTGAATGTACCCGCTGCTCCTTTGCAGCTCCAGACCACACCTCCACTGTGTCACACCCAGAGTGGATTGACTTTTCCTTTATTATGGTGATAATGGCTTTTAAAAATGGATGTTCATTCAAAAGACTCTTAAACCTCAGTTCATTGTTTCATTGGTTTCCATACTTAGACTCTCAAGCAAATAACCTTTTCCTTTGGTCTCAGATGTTTTCTGAAGGTAGGCCCAAGATGACCAGTGAATTTCTAGGAACATATTGAGGATGATCTTTGTTGCTGAATGTCTTTTGTTTATTTAAGAAATAATTACTAAGCTCATCTAGGCAATTACTTTAAATAAGAGGATATCAATTCAAATAGGTATGGTTATATCCTGCTTTCTTTGAGCTGATAGTCTGGTGGAGCAGGCAGACAAGCAACAACCTGGTAAAGGCGATTCTGGGGGCCATCTGTGTAGACTTTCTATAAGAGAACACAATCTGTCACTGAGACCATCTGAAGGAGCTCTGCACCAGGTGATTCAGAAAAATTCCATTAACCCTCTGAAGATATACCCTCTATGGAAACCTGTTTGGCTTGTGGTAAGAGGATGTGTGTATGGTACTCAAGATAGAAAACCGAGGTAGGCAAAGACAGGGTCGTAGGCATGGGGACACTACAAGTGGCTGGATTAAGGAATCAGGGAGAAAGCAGGCATGATCCCAGAATTTTAGATTGTTTCCAACTGTTGGCCTAAAGATCCTTCCTAATCTGAAGATGGATGGGTTTTATTTTTAAAGTAGTTGCAAACTTTTTCTAATTGGATGATTTCATATAAAAATCCAGATTTCTGGCTCTGAAAATTTGGATGAGATGTTCGTCCTCTTTTACTTTCCCATGTGGCAGCAATCTGGGTAAGCTCCACAGTGGCCGCCCTCGAGGATGGGAACCCCTCAGGAGCTGCTTCTCTCTAGTCCTTACCAGGACTAGATCTGTTCTCGCCAGATTGATTGCCTAACCCTGAATTTGTGTCACCTCCCTTCTAAGATTCATGTTCCCTGGTTATTTGGAGTAAAACACTAATCTAGGTATTGCTGGGAAAGAATTTTGCAGATGTGATTGAAGTACCACACCACTTGATCTTAAGAAACAGAGGTGACCTCGTGGGCCTGACCTAACTGCACAAGCAGGACTTGTACCCTTGCTGCTTTGAGGGAGAGGGGATATGCAGGTCGTATCTGGGAGCATAGATTAGACTCTGGCTGACAGTCAGTAAGAAAACAGGGACCTCAGTCCCACAGTCACAAGGGACTGGTGTCTGCCAATAGCCTGAATGGTCTTAGAAATGGGTACTTCTCCAGAGCCTTCCAGCCTATACCTTGATTTGGGCTTTGTGATAGATACCTTGAGTTGAACCAGGCCAAACCCATCAGGACTCCTGCCCTGCAGAACTGTGAGAGCTGTTAGAAAAATAGATTTTGTTTATACCCCTACATTTGTGATAATTTGTTAGGCAGCAATAGAAAATTAATACATGGATTGTGAAATCAGACAAACATGGGTGTGCATCCAGGATCTGCCACTTGCTATCCGTATGAGCTAGGGAAATTTCCTTAAGCATATTTTTTCATTAGTAAAGTGGGGGCACGAATACAACCCACCCCATAAAGTTGGTAGAAGGATCAACTGAGATAATACATTATAGAACAATTAACCTGACACACAGTAAGTTCTCAATAAATACCAGCTCTTAGTAAACATTTCAGTTTCCTGAGTACCTCAATAAAAACAGAATTTTTGAAAAGTCTTAAAAAGCACTTCATCCAAGTGGAGAGAAGATCAAATTGCTTGCATGTTGTCGAAAAGACCAAACCTGCTGATTTAAATATTTCATCACTGTTTGTCCCTTGTGGGATCATTTGGCCACAGAGACCCTGTGAGCCTATTGTCGGAGGAAAAATCCACACTTGCACAAGGGCTGAAAACTTCGGTTCCTATTCCCAGTCCTGTAAATAGCCCAGGGATCTCGGGAACCTCTCTGGGCCTCATTTTGCTCCTCTGTGCAATGAATTTCAACTTTCTAAGTTTCCCAGGGCCTCCTCACTCTCTTCTATTTTGGAAAGTTATAAATGAAAAGATAGGAGAGGTGCTGCCTACATTAGAGAAACAACTGTATGTTTTTTGCATCTGAAAGCTGGTAGAGGGGAAGTCCAGAACACACCATCAGGCACTGGGGACAGAGTCTCTTCCATTTTCATTGGTGGTTGTTAGCTTCCCATCTCTTCATACTTCCTAAGAGTTTTTTGTTTTTGTTTTTGTTTTTTTTTTCTTCCTGAGAGTTTTGAGAGTTGAAGAAAACTTCAGTGAATGGCAGAGTAATCCATTGGTTGAAAAGAGTGCTCTTCCAGGATTTGCCAAACATTCATTAAGTTAGCTTCTCATTAATCTGTACACAGTAAAAATTACTTCCAGAATTAGAAGGTAATTATGGCAAGATTATTAGTAATATCCACATCTTGTTATTTGGTGTATGCCTTCCCACTTTATGAAATCTGTCTTTGCAATTCTCATTCCTCAGTAATCCTCACCAGGTTTTTTTTTTTTTTTTTAAAGATTTTTTTTATTTATTTGACAGACAGAGATCACAGGTAGGCAGAGAGACAGGCAGAGAGAGAGGAGGAAGCAGGCTCCCCGCTGAGCAGAGAGCCCGATGTGGGGCTCGATCCCAGGACCCTGAGATCATGACCTGAGCCGAAGGCAGCGGCTTAATCCACTGAGCCACCCAGGCGCCCCCTCACCAGGTTTTATTTCAGCTAAAGGACAGTGATGAAAAATGCCAAATCTAGCACTGGTGAAAAGCTTTGTAGATGAAAACAGTGGCATTTGAGACCATTTATGCTGCTTTTTGATTCTGAATGATCGCTGGTTTTCATGTTTATTCAGCAAAACTCCTTAGAGACCTGTTGGAAAGGGCACATGTTCCTGGATAGGGAAGAAAAGCCACTCTGCTCTCTAGAACAAAAAGAGGGGCAGAGAAGAGGTCATCTGCAAAATCAACTTTCTGCTGCATGTGACATACCTACCGGTAGCTTATTAATAAAGAATCAACAGAGGAGATGAGCTTTGTTTTCGAAACAACTGCTGGCTGTGTGCCTTTAGGCAAGTTACTGGACCTCTCTGGGTCTCATTTATAAAGTAGGTATGAGCTGGAAGAGTAGACTGTCCTAGCAATCATTCCTTTTTAAAATTTCCTCTGCATTATTATAGTGTAAGGAAATTCACCTATATTCTTTTGCTAAATCTAAATAAATCCCTTTTGTCAGGGTTGATAAAAAAATCCACTATTAGTCATTATTGAGGTAGGTTGGTGACATGGGCAGCATTCAGCAGTCCTCCCAGATTAATGCAGTCTGAAAAATATGGGGAAGGGCCTCTGTTCTTCAGCCCATTATGCTGCCACTGGAATTTCTGTTGTCCACATGGAGCATTCCGAAGTGAGTAGTTACTTTACTCATGACATCCATGTGCTCATTGCCCAGCCTGGCTCTAGGAGCCTGCAGTGTAACTCCCAGTACCACAGAACATGAGCTTAGGACCCGGGTAGCCATGCCCTGTCCCCACCCTGCCTCTTCTGTTGTGTGATTGCTGATTCCCATCATTCTTCACATCGCTGAGAACCCAGCCTCTTTTCCTGTGGTCATATTACTTTGCTTTCTTCTAGTGTTGGAGCTTCCCACCTTGGATCAAGCCTGCTCCGTATTTCAGTAAGCCTAGGCTAGAGACCACAGTAGACTCAAGTGTGATGACAGACAGCAGCAACCACTCGGTCTGGGGGAATGCAAGATGCACCATAGTGAGAAGGACCATGGTGAACTGGTGAACGCATGCCCATCTAAAGCAGGAAGCGCTCTTCCGTTCCAGGTGATTCATGTCACTTGGGAATAAAAGTCCATAACTGTAGGTTTTCAGGAAAAGAAGAAATCCAGATTTTTTTCAGGTGAATTTCCTAACTTTAAGATTTTGGAGCAATTAAAAAAATAAAAACATCAGGAAGGCTAAGCAGACCACAAGTGGTGATAGCCAGTTGGTGACTGTATTAATTTGCCAGGCTGCCATAGCGAAGTGCCATGGATGGGATGGGTTTAGCAACAGAAGTGCTGGAGGTTACAAGTCTGAAATCAAGATGTTGGTAGGGTTGGTTATTTCTAATGGCTGTGAGGGAAGGATCTGTTCCAGTCCTTTCCTCTTGGCTTATAAATGGTCATTTTTATATTTACTTGGTGTTTTCCCTGTATCTTCACATTCTCTACCTCCTCTACAAGTCTCTGACCAAATTTCACCAATTTATAAGGCCATCAATCATTAGATTAGAGCCGTACCCTAATGACCGCATCTTAACTTTACTAATTACATCTGTAAATTCCAAATAAAGTCACATTCTGGGGTATTGAGAGTTGGGACTTCAGTGTATGAATTTTGAGGAAGATAATTCAACCTATAACAACTATAATAACTTTTGAAACAAGTTACTTTTTTTAAAAAATTTTTTATTTATTTCTTATTTTTTTATAAACATATAATGTATTTTTATCCCCAGGGGTACAGGTCTGTGAATCACCAGGTTTACACACTTCACAGCATTCTCCATAGCACATACCCTCCCCAATGTCCATAACCCGCCTCCCCCTCTCCTAACCCCCCCTCCCCTCAGCAACCCTCAGTTTGTTTTGTGAGATTAAGAGTCACTTATTACTTTCCTTTGTCATCAGGAGACCCAGTCTCCAGTACACAAAGGATTAGTTATTGGGGGTCAGAGGGTGAGAAATGGATCACGGAAAAGACAGACATCACTCGTTCTTCTGATGTTTGTCTCGGTTCATTCTTTAACCAGGTTATCCAGCACAACATCTAACCCATAATATTCTTTGTTAATACCTGTTGAATTGGAATGAGTTGAGTTGATTAGAATTGAACACACACACACACACACACACACACACACACACACAAAGGAGAAGAGGGGATGAACTAGAGGTGATTAGAGGCCTTTAAAGATGCTCTTGATGGGAAAAAATTTGGAAGGGGAGGTGAACCATAAGAGACTATGGACTCTGAAAAACAACCTGAGGGTTTTGAAGGGTCAGGGGTGGGAGGTTGGGGGAACAGGTGGTGGGTAATGGGGAGGGAACGTTTTGCATGGAGCACTGGGTGTTGTGCAAAAAGAATGAATACTGTTACGCTGAAAAAATAAATAAAATGGGAAAAAAAAAGAGAAAAGAAAACAACAACAAAAAAAGATGCTCTTGATGGGAACTGAAAGACACCTTTGGAGTAGGATAGCTCAGGCAGTTTGCAGTGAGCATCAGTTGTGTTTGGCATGGAGGAGGCAGTTTACTGGCTTAGAGGAAAACACATTCTCATCTGGATAGAACTGGGGGGGGTAAGGAGGCGAAAAGACTTCATTTATCAACACAGAACAAAAAAATGAATCATACGATTAAAAATGGAGTGATAGTACTATAGAGGTTCATGTTCATTTTATTTTCTCCTTGTCTCTCTGTGTTTGCTTTTTGATGTGTATTGGTAATTTTCTCTGTATCTGATGAAGAGTGGGTGGACTCTGGGGACAAACCTAGGTGCACATCCTGCCCTCTCCCCTTATTTGCTGTGTTCCCCTGGCCAAGAAAACTAGCTTCTCTGAGTCTCAAATTTCTCATTTGGAAGGACTCCATTGTGCAAATATTTGGTTGCCTTTGATTGGGTTCTGGTACCTATCACAGGACACAATGACAATACTTCCTTCTTGTTTAGATCAAGTCCTCCTTCATTTTTTGAACCAATTTATCAGTTTGGGTTTATTTTATATTATGGAGTATAGTCAGGCACCAACCTAAACCGGCTTGAGTACAAAAGAGGAAAAAGGCAGTTTCTTTGCTGATACAACTGGGAACCCAAGAATGATTTCTTTCAGGGGCTCAAGTAATATCACCAGAGTTGGGTCTTTCTCTTTTCATCTCTCAGCTCAGTTAGACTCTGTCTGGTTTTATTCTTTGTAGTGGAAGTAGTTTCAAACTCAGGACAGTCTTACAGCTTTGTATTCAGAATAAGAGATAATCTCTCTTAATGGTGCTAGTAAAAAAAAAAAAAGAGAGAGAGAGAGAGAAAGAGAGAGACAGAGAATGAATCCAGGAGACTTTGATGGAGCTTCAATTACATGTCCTTTCCTGAACTCATTACTGTGTCCCACAGGTTGCAGGACTCTGATTGGCTGAGCCTGAGACACATGATGCCAGGAGCAGGAAGAAGTGGGCTAGTTATTGACTCCTAAATGCACTGAAGAGGTAAGAATTGATTCCCCCAAATAAAGAGATGCTGGGCAGATGAGAAAATAACTACTGTTGTGTATAAAGCTATATGGCTTAATTCAAGTTATTTATTAAATGTTCTAAGAAAATGTTCAGCCACTGGTTGTTTTAGATTTGTAAATAACTCTCACCGCAGTGTTGATATTTTAGCTGGACATACATAGCAGACTGAAAATTATAAGCTCCTAAAGGTGAGTAACTATGTGTTGTTTAAAACAAATGCGTGTGTGCATGCACACATGCAACACATCCACACACACGCATGTCTCACATCCCTAAGTAAGGGTTTTAATGTCTATGTAAGTACATTCAAGCACTTCAGTGTGGTGTTCACGGCTCTTCCTGAGATACTATAAAATATGACCTCATGTAGCTGGGGTTCGGAGATTGAATCCTGCGTTGCAGCTTGTAATATTGGGATATGGGGACTTCTCTGAACCTAGGTCAGAAATGAGTAAGTCAAGGAGTAAGGCTAAGAGAAATCTGACCTGTCCAGGTATTTCGGACCTAAAGGTAGCTGTAGAGAGGTTCCCTAGACATCTGTTTGCATGAAAGCTAAGATTCCTCTTGGAGAAAAAAAATCAAAACCAAAAACTAAAATTGCATGCCCCGCTGGGCAACATATGTCTAGACATTTTTGGGAGAAGTGTGCGCAGGGCAGAGAATGCCCTCAGGAAAGAATTCCTGCAAACAGGAAAAGGACTTCAGTACTGCCAGCTGTAGGCAGCAACAAAGCCTTATTAGTTCTTTGTGTGATGAGAGGTCTTTCTGTAGCATGGGGTTGTCCGCCAGATCACCCTCCTGTTCAAGCCTCCCCTGGGTGAAATATGAGTTTTTTATTTTTATTTTTTTAATTTTTAAAAATTTTTTATTTTTTTTAAATATGAGTTTTTTAAATAGCAGGGCAGCTATAAAAAGTATTAGGCAGCAGGTGCTCTGGTCTTAACATCACATGCCTAGCTCGCAGAGAGTAATCAAGGCAGAGAGCTGTTCCCTGTACCTCCCAAGAGATGCTGCACTGTGTGCTCCTTTGTTCATGGAGCCCAGGAAAGGTCCTGGTGTACCCAGAGGAGCAGCAGCGGTCATGGGCAGAGCAGGGAATTGTAAGACCCACAGAGTCCTGGTAGCCCCAAGGGACTTCTGGGGAGTAGCATTGGTGCCCTCTATGGAATAGTGGTGGCGTCTAGAAGGAGCCATCCTCCCAACCCCCTTACTGCCTTGTACAAAGCAATTTAGCTCTGCCCTGGTGCCTACAACCTCATTTCCCCTCCCCCAACTCTTAAAGATATCTTCAATTGTTTGATCATTATACTGAATGTGATGATGATGTCAATCAGGAGTCTGAAGTTAGAATAAACATATATGTCATATATATAATATATATTTGTATATATACACCCTCAGTCCTGGGGTAGAAGTACTGAAGAGTGAATTTTGAGGTTGTTTATGTGTATAAATAATTGTTTTCTTCATACACACACACACACACACACACACACACACATACATACGGAAAAGACTCAATGTACACCGGAAGTTTAACTCTGGTGTATAACTGTCTCTAGGTGGTGAAATTATGAATATTTTTTTCTTTTTGTTCATCTCTTTTATTTCCTTTTCTATATCTTTTTTGCAGGGGAGCTTATCTATATTATCTCAATTTGCTGTAATTGTTTTGCTTTTACATTTAAAAATAAAGACCTGGGGCGCCTGGGTGGCTCAGTGGGTTAAAGCCTCTGCCTTTGGCTCAGCTCATGATCCCAGGGTCCTGGGATCTAGCCCCCTGTCGGGCTCTCTTCTCAGCAGGGAGCTTGCTTCCTCCTCTCTCTCTGCCTGCCTCTCTGCCTACTTGTGATCTCTGTCTGTCAAATAAAAAAATAAAATCTTAAATAAATAAATAAAAATAAAGACCCATTTTAAAAGCAAATAAGAAAACAAAACCAAAAAAAAACCAAAACCCATTTCCTTTCCATTGTTAGGCACCACTGTTTGAATCTAACCCTTCAGTGGAGAAGTTTCTTTCTTCTTCCCCTCCACCTGCCTGCCAGATAATGAGAAACTTGCAGTCCTCAACTGGGGCAGCACCACTACCTCTGCAGGTGCTGAATTAGCCCTCGACAAATGTTAGCTGTCTGTTGAGTGTACCCAGCCTGGAGCCTTAAATTAGTCACACAATGGTTCCAGATCTTAATTCCATTAAATTTAACAACTTTTGATTGAATGTCCAAGGGCTACGCTGAACCAGGGCCCTTTGTATATACAAAGATGTAGTTAATGATCCCAGTAGGTCATGCCTGAAATAAAGTGTGAGCCCACCTTCCTCATTTATGTATGACACATTGGTACTCCCAACTCCTGTCATCACCCGACTCCAATCTAGGTCCCTAAGTTCTGTTTATTGCCTGTCCTTTTGAGTGGGCTCATTCTCTCTCCTTCAGAGATCGGAACTGGCACTGCATACGATGTGCAAAATAATCTGTTGCAAGGAGGGATGGAAGCATTAGAAATTTAACTTACATTTTGTTTCAACCTAAAACAAAAGTAAAATGAATTTTACCAGTATTTCGTACTGGTTGACATACCACCTTAACTGGGTATGTATTCGAGGTCTATCACTTGTGGTGCTGGAGGGATCCTAAGGGAAGAGGATTTTTAATCCAGGAGGAAGTTGATTAACACCTTCTGTTTTAGTTAGCTTAGTTGCCATAACAAAATACCGGAGGCTATGTGGCTTAAACAATAGGAAATGATTTCTCACTGTTCTGGAGACAGGAAGTCCAATATTGGGGTGCTAGCAAGGTTGAGTTCTGGTGAGATTCCTCTTTCTAGCGTGCAGAGAGTTATCTTCTCACTATATCTTCATGTAGTGAAGAGAGAGTAGAGAGAGAGAGAGAGAGAACGCTCGGATTCCTTTTCTGGTAAGGACATAATTCGATCCGGGGAGTCTCACCCTCATGACTTCTTCAAGGTTCCCCTCCAAATACCATTACACTGGAGGTTAGGGCTTCAACATATGGACTGTAGGCACACCCACACAGTATATCACCCTAAATGCATTGGCTTTCAGTTTTCACACTTTATTTTAGTGAATTTGAGATGATGTGGTCTGGCTTTCTATCATCACTCACAATTGAATACTGGCCTAGAAACATTCCTGCTGTAAGGAATCTCTGGATTACTGATATTATGAAAAATCTAAACAAAAATGAGAAATCTGCATCTCTGAATTTCAACTCTTAGTCTGAGTCCTTTTATAGACACAGACATTGATGACTGAGTGGTATAGATAAAGCCTATATATATATATATGACATTATCAATAGGGTTTTCCTTCAGTATATTATCACGTAAGTTTTTGGTGTTCTGATATTCTGGTATACAGTGTTTTTTCAAGTATTGAAACACTGGTAAGAGGGGGTGGTTTTGAGGGATCCAGTACAATTACTTTTTATATTAAAAATCTAAAATCTATATTATTTCTGTCTTAAGATATTCCTGGAGAGTTATAAACTGCATTAAAATATCAAGTCAGGGATGCCTGGGTGGCTTAGTCTGTTAAGCATCTGCCTTTGGCTCAGGTCATGATTCCGGGGTCCTGGGATCAAGTCCTACATCAGGCTCCTTGCTCAACAGCAAGCCTGCTTCTCCCTCTGCCTGCAGCTCCCCCTGCTTGTGCTCTCTTTCTGACAAATAAATAAAATCTTTAAAAAGAAGTTTAAAAATAAATAAATTTCAAGTCAAAGAAGAAGCTGCTTAGAAAGAGTCTGCAGTATCTTCAAAACTTTCAAGAGAAAGAATAAAGTAATAATTGGTAAAGTTTCTATTGAGAAACTTTTTCTGGTTCAAAGACTTTCTGAATAAGTGGAAACTGAATTAGTAATCCTAAACCTGACACAGTTAACTTACTCTCTATTGGAATCTCAGTATATATGATGAAACTAGAATAAGATGAATCAGAAATGCTTTCTTTAACAATGGGTATAGTTTAGCATCATTTTAAAGCTTACATTTCTTTTTAAAAAGTTTAATATGCCCTCAAAATAACAGAAGAACAGAGGAATACTGGAATAGGAAGGAGTCAAAGGAAAATATTTGGTGTTCACTTATATCTCTCTCCTTACCATTTCTCAGAATTTCTCCAGGAGCTGAGGCAAATTGCTGCTAATTTCTCACACTTTGGACTGCATTCTAAAAAAAAAAATCACATATATTCCATTTTCAATTTTCATTATATTCTATTAGTTTATATTTAATATTTGGTTTATTTTTTCATGATGCTTTATTTTTTCTTTAAATTTATGTTTGAATAATATATGCTTTTAACTTTTTATAAGTTTGCTTTAACTTATTACTTCTTAATACATTTATATTTTTATATTTTTGAAATATGGCAAATACTTAGCTTTATTGACTTTTTATATTATGATTTTTAAACCTATGAATTGAGAAAATACCTAAGCGAATACCCATGCTTTTATAATATGCAAAATGAGTACAAAAATGCTTTATTATCATTTGACTGTTTTCTACGTTAAGCAGTTGGTTAATAAAAGTGTAAAACCATCACAAATAGAAAGATCTTAAAATTCTGGGTATTGTTTGGATGCTTTAAATTTTTAATATTTTATAATGAAAGCAATTTATTAATAGTTTATTCAGAAAATTTTTAATTAGATCTATATATTGAAGATGGGTGCTCAGTAAGATTTTAATGGGGAGTACAATAAAAAAAAAAACCTTGGAGATGGTTTACTTTAAAACTATAACGTCATCAGGGGATTTTAAAAATTAATTAATTAAAGATTTTTTTTTTAATTTGTCCACGAGAGAGAGAGCGAGAGTGAGAGCAAGTGTATGCATAAGCAGGGGGAGGGACAGGCAGAGGGAGAAGGTGGCTCCCCACTGAGCAAGGAATCTGATGTGGGACTTGATCCCAGGGCCCTGGGCTTAACTGACTGAGCCACATATGTGTCCCTATTTTTTTTTTTAATTTGATTAACCAACATATAGTACATTAGTTTTGATATAATGTTCGATGATTTATTAGTTGTATGTAATACCCAGTGTTCATCACATCATGTGCCCTCCTTAATGCCCATCACCCAGTTTCCCCCTACCCACCTACCTTTCCACAACCCTTAGTATATTTCCCGGAGTCAAGAGTCTCTCATGGTTTGTCTCCCTCTCTGATTTCTTCCCATTCAGTTTTCTTTCCCTTCCCCTATTGTCCTCTGTACTATTCCTTATATTCCACATATGGGTGAAACCGTATGGTAAGTGTCTTTCCCTGACAGATTTGTTTCACTTAGTATAATACACTCCAGGTCCATCCATGTGGATATAAATGGTAGGTATTCATCCTTTCTCATGGCTGGGTAATATTCCTTTGTATATATGAACCACGTCTTCTCTATCTGTTCATCTGTTGAAGGACATCTTGGCTTCTTCCATAGTTTGGCATTGCTGCTATGAACATTGGAGTGCATGTGCCCCTTCTTTTCACCATATCTGTATCTTTGGGGTAAATACCCAGTATGCAGTTCCTAGGTCCTTGGGTAGCTCTATTTTTAAAGTCTTGAGCAGACTCCATACTGCTTTCCAGAGTGGTTGTACCAGCTTGCATTCCCACCAACAATGTAAGAGGATTCCCCTTTCTCCACATACTCCCCAACATTTGTTGTTCCCCATCTTGCTAATTTTTACCATTCTAACTGGTGTAGGGTGGTATCTCATTGTGGTTTTGATTTGTATTTCCCTGATGGCAAGTGATGTGGAACATTTTTTCATGTGTCTGTTGGCCATTTGTGTGTCTTCTTTGGAGAAGTGTCTGAAGACAGCATGGTACATCATGGCACAAAAACAGACACGTAGGTTAGTGGAATAGAATAGAGAGTCCAGAAATGGACCCTCAATGTTATGGTCAGCTAATCTTCAACAAGGCAGGAAAGAACATCCAATAGAAAAAGACCATCTCTTCAGTAAATGGTGCTGGGAAAGTTGGATAGCCACATGCAGAAGAGTGATACTGGACCATTCCCTTACACCATACAAAAAAGGTAAACTCAAAATGGATGAAAGACCTAAATGTGAGACAGGAATCTATCAAAATCCTAGAGGAGAACACAAGCAGTAACCTCTTTGACATTGGCCATAGCAACTTCTTGCAAGACATGTCTCTAAGGGCAAAGGAAACAAAAGCAACAATGAACTATTGGGACTTCTTCAAGATAAAAAGCTTCTGCATGGCAAAAGATACAGTAAACAAAACTATAGCAACCTATGAAATGGGAAAAGATATTTGCAAATGACATAACAGACAAGCAGGCTGGTATCCACAATCTATAAAGAACTTATCAAACTCAACACCCAAAAAACAAATAATCCAGTCAAAAAATGGGCAGAACACATCAGGGGATTTTTTTAAAAAGAAAACTTAGCATTTGGCACATAAACATGATGAAAACTGTCTGAAGATCTGAAAAAAATATTTTTGAAAGACTTTGAGAGTTCCTAAATTTATTTCACTTGGTTCAAGTCATACTTTCTCCTACTCAATGTTGATTCCTCCCCCGCTCCCCATGCCCCCTTTCTCCACTTAATACTAGCTAGACCCAAAGAAAGTCATTTAACTACTTCCATTTTCATGGCATCTTGTAACATATTCATTCAGGTCATTACTGGAAGGATAAAATGAGAAAATATTCCTTGGCTTTTGTTCAGATGTTTCAACTGTCTGAATAGCCTTCCCTGAATATCTGGTCTATGAGCTCATTTGGCTGAAGGCTTCCCTCTGTCACAGGGTGCATGTAATAAAACTATCAGAGAGCAGATAGAGTCAGTGCAAACACTCATTGCTCTGTGTTGCCTTAAACAAAGAAACAGGGAGAGCCTGTATTCCTAAAGAATAGAGAATTATTAAGATGTTCTCTGCTTTGGGAAATGTTCATTTGCAGATGGAAAAGGAGCTGATTTCTGGCATCAGGTACAGATGACTTATAGCCTTAAGTGCCAAGAATTTATCACATACATGAAGTCCAGCGCCACCCTTACCCACGTTAATGTCTGTAACTTCAAAGAGACAATGAGTCCCTGCAGGGAAAGCAAGTACTTTAATTACATTGGCAGTCCTGGATTTTGTGTTGAATCCCATCCCACTGGGCATGAGTCTTCATGCAAACATGGGAATGGTGGCCCTGATTTGTCATTTCTAATGGTGTGCTTTTTCTGTTGATTCGCAAACATTGTCTCCATTCTTCCTGTGGAAGCCTTCGAATAGGACTCACACTTGGACCAAATGTAAATTTGGATCATGACTAGCTTGAGTGTTGAGAGAGAATTTGGCACAGTGCCTTGCAAAACCCATGAAGCTGTAGGACAGACTGCTTTTATCCTTAGCATGGATCAAATCTAGAGATGAGAAGAAACATGCCTTGCAAGAATGCTTTTCTAAAACATTGCTGGGGAGAGATGCAATTGAAGGGAAATCTGACATGTGACTGGAATAAATTAGGTAACTTACTCCAATTCATAATCAGAAGCAGTTGTCATTTCATTAAAGTAGAAAACCAAGGAGGAAGTTGCTTTGTTCTACCACATGAATCCTTTGAAGTTAAAATCATCTATACCTGCAGATAAATTCCCAAAAGAGACAACGTGTTACTAGACCTCTTAATCGCAATTTAATTTTGTGCTTTAAATTTAAGAATCTCTTGATAACGGTGAGAGGGAACAGGAGAGAATGGGAAAAGTGAACATCTAAGAAAGCAATTAACTAAATAGTATTATAAAGTATGCAGTGAATCTGATTCATAAATGTTTTATGGTCCCAGTGCTAATGGTTTCATAAAGTTGTGGCTCATAGTTCCAGTAGAGGTAGATTCTAGGTTGAAATAATGTTTGGCAAATTGAATTGACCATAGGTGAGTCTCAATTTCTCAGGGATTATGAGATATCTGTAACTATACACACACACACAGACACACAGACATTTTGTCACGTAACTTTACATCCAGACAGTGAAATCGAAATGAATATAGATAACTATTGTTTAAAAAACACACGATACCTTATTTACCAATATATTTTTGTTAGCCTTATTAAGCATGTCTTTTTATTCTGTCTTTTTGATGCTTTCTCATCTGGGAGCCTTGCTAACCTTGAGGGGACAGCCTCTCACAGGGCTAGGGAAGTCCCAGAGATAGCAAACCACTTGCCTGTGAGTATGCCTTTCATATGCAACCTGTCCAGTGTGGAACCCAGACTCCAAACTACCAATTTGATAGAGCTCTTCTACTCCCGGACAGTATTACTCTGCCTTAATCATCCCAGGGCCAGATAAATAGAAACAATCCCTACACAGTAGAGCCTGCTGAATTTTTTGAAGTCACTTATCCTAAACTTGCTTACTCTGTCTCACCAGTTTCTTTCTGAAGAAACCACAAAGGCTCTTGCCATAGAATCCCCTCTCCCTTTGCCTCCTGACCACGACTAGTGCTTCCCACTCCCAACACCCTTGGCATGGGTGCCCCCTCCTCCTGGGATCAGTGAGTGTAATAAACTGTCTTTTCAATGGCAGTAATGAAACCTACATTTTATAAAACATAGACTGGTGATATTAATGTTTCCTTTGTTGTGAGGGACTAGATTTTCTCAAAAAAGGTCCCAATATAAGTAATAAAAATGCTGAATGAAATATAAAAACATACTTTAAAATGCATGGCTGGCTCACTAGAAAGTAAAGAAAAGCCAAACTGATGAAAAACCTCAATTCCTACAGTAACCAAACTGTTGGCAAGGATACTGTCAATGGATAGGGTATCCAGCAATCTCTAGTGCCTAGATTTTCAGCTTTAGTTGGCTTTATGTAGGAGGCAGAAGGAAGAACCTAGAGGTTGCACAAGATGGGAAGTTACTCTCATAAAACAGGGACTCCTCAAAAGTTGCATTGCTGGATAAGCTAGAAAAGATAAAACCCCACAAATCAAGTTAGTCTTGGCTTTGGGAAGGGGAGAGGGAATGGTTTATGGTTAATGGTCTCTCTTGAGGATTCATAATATTAACATTAATATTAATATAACCCTGATCATAAATAAATTTGGGGCTGGAATTTCCTCGTGTCTTTGTGTCCTATCAAAACCTCAAGTCAAGAAATTTGTTTAGTGGTTGTAAGTAGGAAGGATATCCAAGTGTCTGTAAGAAGCAAATGGAAATCATTTCTAGAGAAATTCATCTCCAACCTTGGTCCCAGAAATTTCCCACAGATAGAATTCCAAGGGACTTAAACTCACATGAGCACACACGCAAAAAATGAAACACTTGAACTAGACGTCTGCTGTCAGAGCCGGAAGAGGAGAGTGTTGAATATGCTAAAAATGAGTTAAGTGATTTTTCAAAATAAAGAGCCTAGGCTTGATGATGCTTGAACTTCCTTTAATTTCCACAGTTCAGATACCTGAAACACGAAACAGTATGGAAAAGAAAAGAATTGCTCGAAATGCATAGCCATGTAAGAGCTTGAGGGTGAGGTTGTCAGGAAGATGGCACAGAGTTGCTGGCTTAGCCTTGATATTGTCCAGTCTCTACCTGCAGGGGGACAGGCATGGTGTATGGTCATCCTACTTATGGCTGGGACAGTTTAGTCAGGATGACTTCTGGAGGAACTTGAGGATTCCCTTTCAAATTCTCTCTGAAGCTTCAAAGGACATCTCTTTACTACCTGAAGCCGTGTTACGACTACAGAGAAGAACAGGAGATTGTGCACAACAGACCATTTTAGTAGTTCTGTGCCAAGTTCCCATGCAGCTGGAGAAAGTTGCTCAGACATAGAAAAGGCCATGGGCCTTAATTCTTCCTCTTCCACCTTCTCACATTGGCTGTCTCATCAAGGTGTTTCTGCTGTGACTGTAAGTTATTGAAATCTGCCGCTTAATATCTCTGAAACTACGGGCAAGTCACTACACCTCCCTGAGCCTTGGCATCCTCATCAACCAAGTAGGCATGCTCATGGTACTCACCTCCTAGTATTGCTGAAAAGACTAAACAAAATAACCACTATAAATTCCATAGCAGAGCTTGGCATGGTATGTGTTCCATAACTGGAACAGTGTCATTACCTTCCCAGTTGGGGAAGATAAAATTAAGAGTTTAATAAACACATCACCCCATAGGCATGAGAATGATCAGATCATCTGTAAGTCTGCCGATACAACTGGAATATCCAGAAACTTTGGCATGTTGTTAGTATGCACAAAAGGCTTCGAGCCATATTTGAGAAAGGGAGTGTTGAGCTAAATCAAGTTATATATTTGTTTATTTATTCCATAGCAATTCCTTTTTCCAAAAAATATTTGTAATAACTTAAAAAGAAATACAGATAATAAAGCAGGATATGAAATTCAGTGTGGAAAATACATTTCAAGAAGAGAATAAAAGTAAGAAAATAAAAATATACAGTATATGACACAAAGAAAAATTTGTAATATAGTCTTATATTTCTGGTATTTGAATGCATTTCTGTTGTTATCGTTAAGCCCAACAAAATTCATTCTGAAACCAAGAAAGAAGCATAATCTGCAGCAATGAGTACTTACCTGCAGCAACCAGTCCAGGAAGCCAAACAACAACCTCCATAGCAATCAGTCCTGAATGGTCCAGACTTGGCCAATAACTGACCACTTCCCTAATTTTTGTCTGCTTCTAACATAGAATGAATCAGAGAGTCAGTTATGTTCCCCTATTACACAAGATTCCCCACTTCTAGGTAGCCTGCCTCTCCATGTCACTTGCCCCAGTGAATGCATACCTGAAGCTTTCTCTTTTTCCCCTCGAGGCTTTTCCACTTCTCTGGCTGCCAAACACCATCAGTGGTGGCTGGCTCCCTATGCAGCAGGTTCTGAAGAAACAGATTTTGCTTGTTCTAATTTGGATGGTTTCCTTTATGTCCACATGGACAGGGCCTTTTTTCCACGAGAGCATGTTGTTATGGACAGTGGGCTGCCCAGAACTGTGAGCTGCTTGCACTTTTCTCTGCCTCCACCTCTGTTCCTTCCACTGTTCCAGCAAAGCCCCATGCCTCAACAGGGTGCCCTCTGCCCTGAGTCATTCAGTTGAAAATGATGGATGTAGTAGACATTCATGGAGAAGCAGTTGGCCCTAACATTTGTTCCTCTCTTTGTACTGTTTTCACAGTCCCTAAATCTGATTCTAAGGAGAAAATTTATTATGTAGTAAGGTCATAGGGATTAAGTATAATGTAAAACAGCATTGTATAAAAACATAATCACAATGAATTCTGTTATTTTAAGACCATGTTTAATGGGACATGTAATGGATGTAAAGCAATGTTTCTGTTTTCATAATTAATTTTAAAAAGGAGATTTTTATAATACCTATTCTCAAAATCACAAATTCTTTTGTTCTTCAAACGTACATAGGTTCCAGTAAGACATTAAATGAACAATGTATAACTAGTTTTCTAGAGTTGCTTTTGAAGAGTTCTCTACTTATTTGAGCATTATTAGATAACTTAAGAAGACTTTGGTACAATAATCCCATTGTTTTTATCTTGAATTGTTGGAGTTAGCATTTTTAAACGGACTGTCTACCTGTACCAAATTAATTTTCCAGGCTTTCTGCAGTCTTGCATATCCTTTTATTTCACATCCCTCATCTAAAAATTAAGAAAAAAAGTGTCATTTTATCGTCAGTGCATGGAGAGGATTGTTAATTAAAAGAGGAAATTTCAAAGAATATCCTTTAAGTACCTTGCTTGCTTTGGATTGCATTTTCCTTCACTGCTTAAAAAATCATCTTATTGCTAAATCTCACCAATCCTACAGGACATTTTTTTTCACATTTTGACATATCTGGAAGACAGATGTGTTTTGTAAGCAATGGCATATCTTAGTTTATTTGACTGCATTTTTTACTGGCCGGTGATTCACAAAATAATGGCGTATGGAAAATCGATATATCTTAAATCCAGTGAAATATGACGGCAGACTTATTTTGCATTATTATTTTGGAATTCTAAAACATATAGGTAGCACAGAAATTTAACAGTGCCTGAGTGAGGGCACCAGCTTTCCAGTTGTGTCCTATGGAGCTGTAGGGTTTCTTGTGAGGAAAGCAGCAAGTATGTCATCAGGGGAGTGGTGTGGTCCTTTTCTTACTTTTCCAACAAATGGGACTTCTCTATACGCTTCCCTGAGATAAGAGGCTTTGCTGGAATTAAAACACAATATGAGTTTGACAATCAGTACCCAGGGAGATTGACTCTCCTCAGCAGAATAAAAATAAGGGTTCCTCCTTGAGTTCCTACTGTGTGATAGGCCCAAAACTAGATACTGTACATAGAGGGCAGGAAATTTCTACTTTGCAGAAGGTACTACTTTGAGTTTTGTGGTCTTAGTTCCAGAGTAACATTTAAGCATTAGCTTAGTTCTAGAGTACACATCTTTTCAAACTGAACTCTCCCATTTCTAGCAGGTAGTCGGGTTTGTGTTCTGTTTATACATGGGAGGTTTGTGGCAGGGCCAGAAGCTCTTCCTGGTTCATGTAAACATCTCAGCTCCTTAAAGATGGCGCTGGCTCTGTTCCACATCCACACACCTGCCCAGATTAGGAAGAAGTCTAGGTTTGTGTCCAGAATTGTAGTCCCCTCTTTGTAGGTAGCCTCAGAAGATGGCTTGACTCCAGGTATACAATGGATGGTGGACTCCAGACACAAACTCTTATTCTCTATAGTAAGGTGACAGAGATTTTCTCCATGACCAAACCTTAGTCAGGCTCTTCTTAGTCCTTTGCTTGACTTGGCCAAATCTGGGCTTCTGTCTCTGTCCTTATAGAGTCCAGTTTTAGCAAGAATCCTGCTAAGTCAGTTTAGCCAGAATCCCTAGTTTTGAGATCTGATCTGATCCAATTCCCCATCCTCCATCAATCCCCTGGTGATATCTAATCACCCTGGCTGGACTCCAGTAAGAATCTTGGTGGGTCAGTGCAATAAGAATTACCTTATTGTCTTAGTAATTTTTCATCCAACAACCACTGACCCCACTCTATTCCTTGATTGTGAATCCCACTTTCTCTTGTCATATTTGGAGTTGAGTCCACTCTCTCTCCCCAGCTATAGAACCCCTTTGTATAGTCTCTATCCCTATTACAATAGTCCTGAATAAAGTATGCCTTGCCATTTTAACAAGTGTTGGGATGTGTTGTTTCTTTGACTGTCTGTGCCCCAGGAGTGCCAGGACAGAGCAGAGCCACCAGACCTGCAGAGACAGGGAATGTCTCCTTGGTGCCCAGAAGAGGCAGAAGCCTAGAGGAGTCTTTGGTGCTTTGACAAATGCAGGACGATGATAGGAGAGGAGATGCCTTGGAATGGCTGTGCTTGAATTTCACACCAGTCTGGTAGATAAAGACTTGGAGAAGATTTAAGTTAATTTAAGGGGAAAAAATACATACTTCTTGCATAGCAAAATTTGGGTCTGCAAATTTATGTCATGATTTTATTCCATTCACCTTCACAATGTCTGAAAAGGTTAGTGTTATACCTTGTTTTACAAATGAGGTCCTGAAGACTTAGAAAATCTGAGAAAAGATTGGCCCAGCTCTTCAGTGTGAGCCAGTCAGTGCAGAACACATGAGTACCAAATGGAATAACAAGGAGACCATATGTTCTGGCATAATTATTTAATTTCCCACTTGACAATTATTTCCTTGTATAATCATTCCTTAAAGGTGTGCTTTCTGCTTGCTTTCTTTTTAAGTGTATTGAGTCATTCAGGAAAGGAAGTCTGCACTTGGGGAAATATTCTCAATTATGCCCAAAATATCTGAATACAAAGTAAAAAAAAATAAAGGAAAACATTCAGCTTCATCTGAAGGAACGAGAGCCCTGTAGGCATCGTCAACATGGGAGAAGGATGAAAGACATTAAGTTGTGGTTTAGTGTCCTGCTTTGTGTTTTGTCTTTTTTCTTTTCAAATCCATCTTAAGATGGAACCTCAAGATTTAAAATGGACAAAAATGAATGGGATCTTTGGGCAATTTAAATTTGACTGAGGCTGAAAATGTTCTGGCGTTTGTGCAATCTTTGAATGTCTTGGAGCTCTGCAGGTATTCTACATAAACCTGCAATTAGTTTTGGAAGGAGGAAGCTAATGGAAGGGCAGTAGGCTAGTGACAAAGAACAGGAACTCTGCAGTGGGATGGGCTAAGTCCAAATTCTGTTTCTGGTTTTCAGGGATAAGTTAGATAATGTGAATAGCGAAGTGCTAACAGATGGCAGCCTACAGTTTTGTTTAACTGTTTAGGAAGACTGAACATAAGCTCAGGAGCCCCAGTTAGACTCCTCCACTTAGCAGCTGGGTAACTTAGGGCAAGTTATTTAACATTTAAGCATCAGCTTTATCTTCTGCTAAACAGGGATCATAACAGAGTCTACTTCATGGTTTGACGTGAGGATTAAATGAGATGGTGCATATAAATCTCTTAGCCCAAGATCCCCACACAGTAAGCGCCCAGTAAGTGGTTGCCATGACAGTAAGTGTTTCATGAAACTGCTGCTATTCCTTACACCCACAAGTCTGTAATTAAACTCAGGCAGTAACCATTTTCTCTTCTTCCTCCCTTCCTCCTCTTCGTCTTTCTCATTCCTCCCCTCTCTGCTCCTCCTTCTTCCAACATTTGAATTGATCTAATGTCATAGTTCTAGAGTACACATCTTTTCAGCCTGAGCATGAAAAATGAGTGTTTCCCAATCTTTGTCTAAATTCTCTTAGAGAAAAAAAGCTCAGAGCTGGTGGAGAATGACTAATTATTATTCACAGCTGCATAAAAACTGGAAGGTAAATATTGGCTTTCTAGATGCAAAGCATTACATTTCCTCCAAAATTTGTGTAAAGTGGTTTTCCACCAAGAATATAAAATAGATGATTTTGTTTTGAGAGCATTTATTATTATGCAGATTAGAGATTAAACACCCAAATATCTTATTTGCTAATTCGCCTTTCATGAGAAAATTAGACATGCTAAAAAGTTCTCATTTTTAGAGCAAAGACTCTTTTAAATTCTCAACTCAAAAGGTCTACCATTGTTGAAAGGATATTTAAATCCCTGCAGATATTTCCTAAAGTCTTAAATAGAGAT
Organism: Meles meles; assembly: GCF_922984935.1. Classification (NCBI taxonomy): domain Eukaryota; kingdom Metazoa; phylum Chordata; class Mammalia; order Carnivora; family Mustelidae; genus Meles; species Meles meles. Next base: position 102,249,095 of record NC_060068.1, read on the forward strand.
GAAAAGTGTAATTCAGCCTGCAGTGCTGCTGCTTTATGACAAAGCACTATGATTTCTTTCTCGTTTCTTCATATATATATATGCTGGTGAGAGCAATAATTAATTTGTAAAATGGACAAATTGAAAGTTCAGGTCTAATGAGGAATTTCAGTGCCATGGAGCAATCATAGCATTGTGTTTCCTTATCTTTCTTAATGGGTCTCAACTTCCTGTGGCCTTTGTTGCTAGGAAACTAGTCTCTCCTGAGTTGAAAGCCACCGTTCTGTTATTGTTGACTCTGTGGAGTCTGAAATGAACCAGGTGTATGTATCTTGAATCCTTCAGATTCAGTGATGTGCCTGTGGATGATGGGAAAACCCCTGGAGCTCAACATTTTCTGTAGAGCCACTGCTTAAAACCCCATGAGTAAACCAGTGCCCTTTATAACTTCCCTCTGGAAAACTACATTAGCCTATGTGGTGTGAAGTTACGTCTCCTTGAAGTAGAAAGATGAAAGGAAGGGAGCTGTGGTCCCACATTTCCACACTGCATTAAGGTGCAGGCCACCTTACGAGCCCTGATAGGTGCTCTCAGAGTTAGAGCTTCAAAGTAAGTGTGTATTCCTAGGCAGGTTGTGTTCCTTCCATATAGTCCTAATTGTATTCGCAATTTAAACCCAGAATCTGAATGCATGCTAGAGGCTTTTAAGCATCCTCAGTGGTATTCAAAGTGGTGAAAGTGACCAAAATTTTTTTTCAAGATGAGTTACTATGTTTTGGGAAGATGCCTTGGCCTGTGAGAGAAGATAGTAAATGTAGTTTTGCAGCTGTGTTTTCTCCACAACCCAACTTAGAAATAGAGATTCTCCTTAACAGCATTTTGATTCTGATGCAATTTTGAGAGTGTACATTTAGAGGCAGAAATCAGGTCTGTAAGATGCAAATTATCTGGTGACAGAAGTAAAGGTTCAAGACTTGAAATCTTGTTTGAGCAAAAATGGACCGTCAGCCAGTAAAGGGATGAGATTTAAGAAGCCCCTGAAGAGTCTGAAGACTGGCTGACTCTGTTCTTTGAAGCTTTTCTGGTTTTTCTTTCCCACCCTATTATGCTTGTGCGTGTGTGTGTGTGTGTGTGTGTGTGTGAATGTGTGTGCGTGACTCCACTATGTTTCAAGCTTGAATTGAGCTAATGTTGTGTAAGTTGTATAATGTTGTATAAGTTATATAGCTCACACCTCTTCAGCATGAACAAGAAAAACAAGCATTTCCACGTCTTTGCCTACTATCCTTGAGGGAAAGACTCACTTTACCTTACCTTGATCTCTTCTTACCCTAAGCATAGTGTCTTGCATAGAGACTAGATGGCATCTACCAGTAGTTACAGTTACTCTAGTGGCCCTTCAGAGGGGCTCCAGTCCTGTCTAAATTATGTCCCAAATTATGTATCTCTGTTGTTGTCAGATGAAATTAAATTGGTAAAAAGAAAAACCCAACATAGACACATGCAAATAGCTCATAACACATAAGCCATTTTCATATGATTGCATGAGAGGTATTTTCAACCCTTGCTGTTGTGATAGAGTCCCCCTCAGTAGCTGGAAGAAGGGCACCTCATCTTTTGCTGTGATCACTCAGAGAGGTCCTGGCAGCTTTGTGGCAGCTGGTCTAAAGAAAAATAGTGAAGCTGAGGGGACACTCAGCTGGTTTAGAGGACCATGGTGGCAGTATGTATCTTCTGTTCTGGCTTCTGCCATAGATGCTAGTGCAAGCTCATTCCCAGCATTCAGAATAATGCTCCTTAACCAAGCCACCAGCTAGCTCCTAGATGCTGGGTTCAGACAGACAATTTCAGGGTGCCTTCATCTCATGGATCAGGAGTCCTGAGGATTTTCCTTTCTCCTAGCCCCTTCCCTGGGGATTGGGCAAAGTCTCGTCTTATATCCCCCAATCCAAAGATCTCCGTCTGCTCCCTTGCCTTGGCGGGCGAGCCATTTGCTCATCCTCCTAACATACCCACTCTTTAAAGGAGTTCTACCCTCAGTGACTCAAAAGGAAAGTTACTCTCCTAAAGGCAATTTGCTAAGTTCTTCTGAGGAGTAACTGAGATATTTCTGAGATCTATCTTCTGCGTAAGAAAACAGAACTCTACCAGGGCATCATTCCATACTAAATAAGGATAAAAACATTTTCCCATTTCAGAAGCTATGTCTGCCTTTTAATGACAGGATATTCACAATAATACAGTGTTTCTTAGCCAACGAATGGGCTTTGGAAACAAGCCTTTTGGGTTCAAATTGTACCATGCTGGGGGACATGGGCAATTACTTTACCTCTCTGAGACTCAGTTTCCTTGCTTATACAAATAGCAGTGATAACAGTATTCACCTTATAAAGATTACCGTGAGAATCATATGAGGTAATGCATATTCTTAGCAGAGAACCTGGCATAGAATAACATACACAATAAATAAATCATTTCTGTTACTGTTATCATCATTATACCTAACAGTATCATCCTTCAAGCACTTTCCATGCATGCACCCAGCTAACTGTTGGATACTGGGGAGGAAGGATGAATGAGGCTGCTTTGGAGGAACTCTCACCTTACTGGAGAAAACAGACATGCTCAGAGTTAGGTATAGTTGTATATCAGTAGACTAAAGAATATACTGTCATCAGAATCTTGAGGAAGGCTGGAGATAGATATTCAGGAAGGTTCCACAGAGGAGGGACATGTGATCTGGGTGTTGAAAGAAACATAATGAGAGGAGGAAAAAGTTTTTGGGCAGTGGAGCACCTATAATAGAAATAAAAGACGCTTTCCTGCTGTATTTGGCAACTTGTAATGGCTTGATAATAACCTTGAACTTGGGGTGCCTGGGAGCAGGGTGTGGTTTGGAAGTGTGAAAGCCCAGAAATAGAGGAGACAGGTCTTGATGTATTTTCTTCCTCATACTTTCTGGGCTCTTATATGTACGAGGACTGACAGCTAAAAGTGTAATCTAGATTTGATAGTTTAGTTCTTTGGCTCTAACTAGTAGTAGAGTTGACAGGCTTTCATTGAGATTGTGTTCTCAAATATTGGGAAAGATAATAAAGATTTCAGGTAATTCTTTTAACAAATATACCTGAAACCTACCCCTCCTCAATTCTTAGCATCTTTCAGAACAAAATCTGAACAATCAAGCTTGAGCAATCTGGGCTTTTGTTGTTGTCTTGGGTACTAGGAACTTGAGCTGGGTATTTGTGTTAATCTGCCTAGGAGCTGGGCTGCGTTTAACACTTGCTGTCACTCTAGGTGCAAGAGGTTCAAATTCTTGTTTGTCTCTCCCTTGATTTTGGGCTTCCCTACGTACTTCTTCTGAGAGAGAAAATGTATCTTGCAGCTCTTTGAGCTATAATCCACTGTTACTATACCGGAGCCCTGTTCCTGTGGTGACAAGGTATAGAGAGGAAGAACTTCCATAATCTTATAATGAAATTACAGTCTTTCAATAGATCTCTGTCCTTGAGCTGTAACTTTCATACGTGTATCTCCAGAGGAGTAACTTTCTTGCCCTGCTTCCCACACACATCCCGGAATGCCGCATTCCCATTCTATTTTCTTAAAGCCTTCTCCTGTGTTGACTATGATTCCCTCCTTTCCCCACCCTTACCTGAGACATAAAAGCTAGGAGGAACGCTCTTCCCCCAGTGGAGGACATGCTGGCCACATCTTTTCCTTGGAAAGTAGGCTTTTGTTACAGAGAAAGCTCTTGAGAGCATTTCACCAGGATTACTGCCTGCCCCCTTTCACTATCCCCCAACACATGTCCACCAAAGCTCAGAGAGGATCTTTCCTGGCTCTTTGCTATGAGAATCTGTGGTGTGGTTCCTATAGGTAAAACTCAGGAAAGTTTGAGGGCCCCTCTGAGACTAGCTCCTCTGTGGGACTGTTTCTCATGATCATACTAGTATAGACTCAGTCTTAATCAGTTTATCAAAGTCAAAAATTAAGTGTTCCTATGAGTTTGTGGTTCTAGTGGCTTCTGCCCCTGGTAAACCACTCTGGCTGTGAGTCTCTATGTGCCTATCTCTCTATATTTCAGAGTGGCTGTTTATCCTTCAACTTCAGTTCTCTGGCAATTTCAGAAGTTACTGATCTTTTTGCCCAACTTTTGTTGTTATTGTGAAGACAGGAGTGATAACCTACAAGCTCTTTCCACATTGGAGCTGAAGTGAGAAGTCCAAGTTGGGAATAAAAATAGTTTCTATGTCAGAGTTCTTTGAGGAAGATTCAGTGAGGTAGTACAAGTGCTTGGCATAGTATCAACAAGTGCAGAGTAAATGTTGAGTAAATTTTTGCCATTATTATCATATCAAAGAAGATTTAAAATGTATTCCTATTAACATACAACAAAAACTAAATGTTTTACTACAAATGCATTTCTTTAAAAAAATAACCTAAAATAAAAGAAGCTCTTTTAACTAGACTACATGAATCCAGCCAAGTAGTACAAGATTAAAATTGAATACCATCCAAAATCTAAATTATACCTCCAGTTCCAAAAATACACAACAATTCAGTCTGGTCATGCTTCATTTATCAAAGCATGCCTGCCATTGGAAATAAACATTTCAATTTCTATGATCCAGCAATTATTTTTTAGTGTATATTCTGTATGCCAAGTATTATGTGACATAAAATCAATTTTCTCTTTGCTCCTTTCTGGAATTGTTCAAAGCATAATGTGAGTGACAACCAGGTAAGTAGCTAATTGTAATACTATACACTGAAAGCATGGATAAGGATATAGCAAGAAATGATATGGCATGATGAAGGCAATCCTCTGAACTCAGTCTAACTACATTTAAATCCTAGTTCTGTGACTTAACCCTGCAATGAGATCTTGAGCAAATTGTTTAGGTTCTCTCTGCCTTGTTTCTCTCATCTATAAAATGGGACTAATGAAACATATATTACAGTTTTCAACACAAGTATAATGCTTAGCACAGATGCTGGAGCAAACTAAGTGCTTATCAAACTTAGCTCCAACAGTTAGCTGCAAACAAAATGCTGTGAGGAAGAAAAACTTGAGCTTGATGACAGGAACTAAACCTGGTTTCTCAAGCTATCTCAAATGCCTGGCACATTGTAAGTTCTCAGTGTTAGTCAAATCAATGAATGATTGAAATGAATGAATGAATGAATGAGTCATTAATTCTGCAGGGTATTATGGAAGATGTCCCAGGGGAGCATTTGAGCCTGGTTTTGTAAGATGAAGAGTGTTTCTCCAAGTAGATAAAGGAGGAAAAGAATTAGGGGGAAAGATAACTGTAGTGATAGAAGAAACTGGGAATTATACAGTGTGGTCAGAACTCTTGGTGTAGAGGGCAGTGTTACCCATTCAGGAAACAAGGAAGTCCCAGGAAAACTCTCTTTGACATTTTGCTTTAGAGCTGAGAAATAAATTTTGAGTCAGTGGCTCCAAAAGTCTTAGTCTCCTTTTGTTAAAGTCATCCTCCCCCTCCAACCTCTCCCGGCCCCCAACAAAAAAAGAATAGAAAACAAAACTAAACTGAAGAAAATAGGTAATGGAATCAGTAATTAAGGACTATGTTTTTTTTTATTTCGATACCCTTTTTGAAATGGAAAAATTATATTTTTATGTAGGCAGTTAATTCTACTTCTGTAGTTTTGCCATCTCAAATACAGGTAGGATGCTGCTAAAATTCAGATTACCAGGCTTTCCACTGGACTTACTGAGTCAGAATTTCTAGGTATGTGGGCTAAGAATCTACTTTTAAACACGTATCTCAGTTATTGTGTTTTCTCACTGAAGTTTGAGGTTTGCATGCAAGGATATCAAACTCAGTGTTGATTATTTCTGGTAACTTGGCATTTGTCCCTGCTGTTTTCTCTCACTGGAATACTTTTCCCCACCCTCTCTATCATTTTACATGCTGTTTTTGCCTCAGCATTTATTCTCCTGGTGTTAGCTTATTTTTTATTCAAAATTTATTTTACAAGTAGGGCCTATCATGGACCAAACAGAAAGATGTTCTTTATCTTCCTTCTCTGAGTTAGGTATCATTCTTGTGTTCTACTATGGCACCCTGTACTTTCCACTCTTTTAATACTTAGGATACTATCTTGTAACGACCTGCTTCCATATCTCACTTACTATAAAATATGTTCCATGAGAGCAGGGACTGTATCTTATTTTTGTTGTCTCCCTAGTGCCTACCTTGCACATTGCCTCACAATTCACTGATACTCTATAAGTACTTGTTGAATGAAGAAGGAATGCATGTATAAATGTTACCAGTCAGTGATTGCTGTGTAACAAACAGTTATAAAAATCCTGATGGCATATGACAGTAAGCATTTATTTCACTTATGCATCTACAAGTTATCTGAAGATTGACTGATCAGATGCAGTTTAACTGGGCTTAGTTCCAAGCTGTAGGTTGGGTGTGCTGCCTGTCTCTCACTCTGCTTAGACAAGCAGGCTAGCTGGAACATGTTCTCCTAGGGGCAGAAGGCAGGATCACAAGAGAGCAAGTAGAAGCATATTGTGCCTTTTAAAGAATAGGGTTCAAATTGGCCATACTCTATTGGCCAAAACAAGTCATTGACAAAGGATGTAGATAGAGGAGGATCAAGGTTTGGGGCCAATAACTCAATTAGTCACATAAAAATTAATAAATGGAGTATTGAGTGAAGAGAATTGAAGGGAAGGACATGTAGCTTTCCTGTAATTCACTTGCTGACATGTGTTAGAACACCCAGGTCTCTGGAGAAATGCAGTGATGGTACGGAGCTATTCTAGGAAGATCTAGCCCAATTGCCATTTGGGGATTCACTAGAAGTCATTAAGTTCACATATTGTTTTTAAAAAAGCTAGGTTTTTAGAATTCTGTAATAGTGGCAACCAAGTGCTTGTTACCCCAAACCTCAGAACCTCTGCAAAAGTGCTTGAAAGTGAAAATACAATCCCAGCCCAGATCCTGCTCTGTTTTCTCTTCTACCTGGTTGGGACACACTGGATAAAGGTGAGAGGTTTGGGGGTGAGCCTGTAGGGAGGGAGCCTGAATATAGGACCTTGTAGAGGCCCTATTTTTAGGACTTGTAGGTTTTCATAAATTATTACTGTTTGTTGAAAGCACTCACATCAATATTTCCTTTTGATTTCAGATTTGTTTTTAACTATGTCAGATGATAAAAGAATCAAGCTTCATGTGTTCCCAAGGTGAATTCAGGTTCTCTTCTATGAAGCTTCTTCCTGGCCAGTGGATATTGTAACTCCTCCAAGTCCCTGTGACTGGACTTGTAACACTACAGATTTTCATAGGGAAAGCAGAAACTCAGGTCAATATTCCAGATGTTTGCAATGATTCAGATGGCCGGTGTGATGGCAGGGCCTATCCAGATGGTTACTGAATATTTCATCTCTTGCCTGGGTGTTGGCTGCCATCTGTACACCCAGGCTTAGAACCTAACAGGGCATCAGTCAATACCACATTGTCTGTTAATTAGAGATTTACTTGAGTACATTTTGTCCACTGGGTACCTGCTGTTTCAGTAATCTTCCAGCCAGACACATTTACCTGAATATTCATGGTCACTTAGAAGGCACTCGGCACTCACACTGACTAATCATTTAATTCCTCCTACCTACCCTTCAGCATCTGATCTTGCTGCCTATTCACTTTGCTTTTATTATTTTCCTTTTCAAATTCTAAAACTCTCTAGAGAGAATGCTACAGAAATCGCTTGGTGGTTGCTTGAACTTATATGTTATCCATGTGAGCAGTTTCTCTTTGCTGGTTAATAAAGACACTTGGCACACCTTCCTTGTATGCAGCATGCTAGTCTCCTGCTATCCACTATTAGTCATCTGTCCTCCACTGGGGCACCTGTAAGATCTTTTCCAAATCCCCTTAGGAAAACCATGCAGTCTTTAGCCTGGCTTAAGAACAACCCAAGGTCATATCCTTGATCTCCTTTTTATTTTTGCCAAATGTGCTTTCTCTTATTTCTTTACTTCCAAAGTAGCATTTCTTCTCTGGCATCTAAACCTTTGCGCATTCCAGGACCCTGTTTTGCCTCCTGTATCAAATCCCTCTGAGATTAAGCCTCCTTTGCTCAGAGATGATGTCCTGAAAGCCCCAAATGAGGTGAATGTGTCTTATCTACACTCCTACAGTATTCTGGCCTCTCCATTACATAAATCACCTCATCAGTAATAATTTCTTGGTGGTCTTCCCTCTAGATTGTATTATCCCACATGTCTGTAACCATGTGTTCTAAATGCATATCCAAGTATCTGACACATGGTAGGCATTCTATAAATATTGGCAAATTAGCAAATGGAAATGAAAGCAGAAGTTTAACTTGGCAAGTTTGGGATCAGTGTAATAATGTACCAGCATTGAATTGATGTTTCAACTGAATCAGTGACTCAAAATCAACAATTATTTTCTTGAATGTGTCTCCTGTTTGTCAGGCACTGTATGGAATACAAAAAAAAAAAAAAAAAGTGATATTTAGTCTCCTTTCCCAAAGAGTTTATCTAGTTAAAATATTTGCTAGATAATGAGCAAGATAACACTGTGTAGTTTTGCAAAATTAATCTGTTGGCATAGTACTATTAGTGACCAGAGGAATGATCATTTTTCATCCTTTTCTTCCTCCTGTTGATTCCACCATGACTTTGGCTTATATGGAGATTTAGGATGTCAGGTCCTTGTGCTTTCCTTCTGGAATCTAGGTATTCTTCCATTTTAAGGAGTAATTGGTTCTTACTTGCCATTACTTGCTTCCAGAATAACATGCTGTCTCCAGCCAGCCCAGGTATTCCATTTTTCTTGGAAGTGTAGCTACAGGACAGAGGAGAGAAAGGGGAAGTTTCTCTCTCAGGCACATGGTCCTGAGCTGTCTGCCACTTCCCTCTTGGATTGAAGATGACTGGGAGATGATTTGAGATAAGAAGGAATGGATTGACAACAGGTTTGGAATTGCCTCCTGAAGCCAAGCACCAAGCCTGGGGAGAGGAGAGAACAGTTTTCCTGTGTGTTCAGTAGGGCATATGGTGTGGTATAGTGCCACTGATGAACTTGGTCACACCTATTCTGCTGGTCTGGCACTTGCTTAATGTCCTACCTTTGAAGTGTTATTTCTTCAGCTTGCCTCCTAGGTTAAATTATCTTTTTCCGGTCAGGTTAACATTTAACATCTTCACATGAATTGGTTTTTCGGGTTGATGTGTAACTAAAGATGAGTGTAAGTTTAGATTCAGATCATATTTGAGATATTTTGAATAGGAGAAAAGTACTACAAAAAGAAATATGTCACAAAGGGCATATATGGGGTATCTATGATGGAGTGGGGAAGGGAAGAAGACTGGATGCTGCCAGAATAGTTATGGCAGCTGTGGTGTGATAGAAAGAGCAGTGGGCTTATCAAATGGATCTGGAAATCTTGGTTTTGCTACTAACCTGCTGGATGATGTTGGGCACATCACACCTCTGAGCCTCAACTTTGCCCTCCATTAAATGAGATGGGAAGAACATTTCCTACTTGAAAGGATGCTGGTGAGGTTTATAACAGAAAATGTGAAAATTTATAAATGATAGCACATGAAGTCATCATGAGGTATCACACTGGTGAAGTAGTGAGTTGATGGGCTCAGGAACCAGAATGCCTGGATCTGCACTGTGGCTGTACCACTCACCAGCAGCCTGACCTTGAGTAAGACACTCCATTTCTTCAACTGTAAAATGAGGATGCTAAGTATATTTATTTCGTAAGACTGTGAAAATTGAACAGTACATGTAAAGCTTTTAATCCTGAAAGACTGAGTGTTCAGCTCAATAAAATTAAAATGTGATGGTGATGACGATGACAATCAGAAGGTTGGTAATAGTAATGACCGGGAGCAGGAGCATCTAGAGGCATTGAGTAGTGAAGAGCAAAGTCTCAAGATATCCAGCCAAGTTCAGATTCTGTTCTATCTCTCTTAGAATGAACAAAATGCTCCATGTCACTGTGCTTCTGTTTGCTCACCTGCAGAAGAGGGATCAAATAATGCCTACTGAACAGTAATGTTCAGAAGGCTAACATAACTCATATTTAGCACATATAAATACTCCGTACATTTTGGCTATTATTATTGAAAGGTTATTGTTAACAGAGATTCTGAGTTAACAGGACAGAGGAAAGGTGGATGTAAAAGTGTGGAAAATGAGAAGATACGAAGGTCTTCCCAACCTCCTCTACCCTTTGGTCTTAAGTTGGCACAACTTGTGCCTTGTTCTATTCTTTTTCTGCTCCTCCAACTCCTTGTTGTTCATTTAGGTGACATATTTTGAGTGTTTACTATGTGCCAGTCATGGAGGTTAACACTTTCTGAGGACTGTCTCATTTAATCTTCCCAATATCCCTGTAAATGAACCATGAAGCCCAGAGATACTTAGTTTCCTGCCAAAGGCCACAGAGCTAAGAAAAGAACAGAGCTCAGAGGAAGAATCCTGGCCTCCATAGGTCTTCACACTCCCTGTCCTTCCACATTTCTATGACGTTGGCAACCCTGTCAGGGCCATCAATCTGGCCTCTCCTAGTTCAGAATTCAACAGTGGTGTTTTCTGCTCATTCCCCCAAATGGCTTGCGGGCTGTTAGAGATATAAAAGCCAGATGCCTAAGTTTGAATCTTGCTGAGAACCAAGGGATATGCTTATGTTGACTGTAATGAGTAAGGCACAAGAGTTGTTCTATTACAAGGCAGAAGTACAGTTTTCAAAGGAGTCCCCAGATCAGATAGCTCTGAGTTCTCTATAACATTGCAAAACTTCAATATATCGGGGCGCCTAGGTGGCTCAGTGGGTTAAAGCCTCTGCCTTCAGCTCAGGTCATGATCTCAGGGTCGTGGGATCGAGCCCCGCATTGGGCTCTCTGCTCAGCAGGGAGCCTGCTTCCCCCTTTCTCTCTCTGCCTGCCTCTCTGCCTACTTGTGATCTCTGTCTGTCAAATAAATAAATAAAATCTTTAAAAAAAAAAAAACTTAAATATATCAAGTCTGTTTCTCAACTATAAGATGTGAATAATAATACTAACAATATCTGTTAATATATATATATATAATATATATAATAAGTCCTGGGGACTTATTATAATCATTGAATGGTATAATATGAGTCCAGTGTTTTTTCCTAGTATTACCAGCATTTACGAGACACACGTGGCAGGACATGGCGGCAGTTCTTTCCCTACTCTGGCTGGATACTCACATGCAAGTGGAAATAGTATTACACAGTCATTAAGTACAAGGCAAAATAAATAAGCTCTGTGGTCTTCAACATCGTTTTAGGCTTCTTTGTATCTCAGCTAACTCGTCTCATAATACTACCCCGTTTGTAGAGTTTCTGTGAAAATTTCAGGAGGTAATGTCTGTTTCAGAGGAGTTTTGTTAAATGATTAATAACTCTTACCTTTTGGGGTACAAGACCTTCTTAGGTGCAAGGATGTTTATCTTGGGGAGTACTAGTGAGAAGGTATGTATGTGGGGAGGAAAGTATTGGAATTTCTTTCAGAAAAAAATATAAAGAAATATTCAACCTCTGATATTCAACCTCTGACATTCAAAATAGGATTTTTTAGCAAGGCTTGAATTGTTTCCTGGATATTGGCTGAAATACTACCTAAGGGACTGCTTAAATTATTATTCCTGAGCTCCGCATAGAATTGGACCACAGTTATTTGTTCTTCCTGACCAAGGCATAGGGCCTTGGAAGGAACACCAGATAAGTTACAGATAAGTTGAAGAAGCTATATTTGCTCTGCACATCTGGTTTGAAAACTGCATTAAATTTGTGCCTGGGACATAGTAAATAGTTACTGGAACATAGTAAATCATTAAAATTATTAATATGTGTGCTGTCTAAATTTATAATAACTACAATGAAAGTATGCAAAGCAAAAAAAAAAAATGGTGCGTTGTCCAAAAACTATTTATATTTAACATTTTCTGGTGACATGTAAGGAAAGGAAATCACATTAGGCTGAGAGCTCATTATGAGCAGGAGGTATGCCTTATTCATCTTTGTATCTCCAGCACCCAGCGGAGTCCTTAGAATAGGCACTCAGTACACCAATGAATTAACAAATTACTTCACAGGTGGGCATACCAAGGCCCAGTTCTGCAGAAGCAGAACTACCAACGTACACAGCTTACTGAGGGTGGTATCTGGCAGTTATAACAACATCATCAACAACAACAACAACATCACAACCCCTGTGTGTGGCCCTAAGTCTATGAACTAGTTGTGTAACACTGGCCAAGTTGTTTAGCCATTCTTCACACAGTTTCTTCTGTTTGCAGAATAGAAACAATTATCTACTGAGCTCACAGGTTGCTGTGAAAACTGAATGAGAACATTGTATGTGAAAGCAAAAAGTACACTAGAATATGAAATAGGTTTCTTTTTCCCAAGAAACCTTAAGATGAATAGGCCACCTGTGGAACTCTAGAGTTGGCTATTGTTTCAGTCCCAGAAGGACAAAGGCATTCTAAGAGATTATTTCATTATTCTTCCTTGCCCACAGTTGAGATAAGATATGGTTTGAATGACACCTGTTTTTACTTTTGTTTTTCACAATATCGAGTGGTTAACCCTCCAGAGAATCTATGAACTCAGCTAGCGAGTGTGATTTGAAATCCTTTTTCTTATTTTTAGTCAAGACTGTATTCTTATTAAAAGTTCCTAACTTTCTGGCCTTGGTTGGCTTCTTTTGACACCAGAATAAAATGAATTTTATGACTTCATGACAAAGCCAAGCATCTATTCTTGTAACTTCAGTCAAAAGCAGATGAGGCAATTCGAACAAACTCCAGTGTAGATATTGGCTCAGACCTCCCTGACATCCTATAGCTTCTACCTTCTCTACATCTGTGGCTTAGCCATACCTTTGCATAGGAACATGGACAAGGAGTAAGAGAATTCAGAAATTTTCACCATAAAGCATAGTAAAAATAACAGAAGATCTCCAAAAGCTACCCTAAAATCAGTACATCAGCATTAATGAATCATTGCTACACCCCCATCCTTACTGCCCAGCTGTGTTACTGTCTTCCTTGAGTCAACTGTCCCTTCTCATCAACATCTCTCCCAAATACAAGACTTTCTAAAGCCGATAGCTCTCAACTGATCTCTTCCATGTACTGGTGATTCAGGGATACCACCAATTATTGTTGTATGGATTATTAATTTTTTTTGGCTTTCCAGAATCCATTTTTTTTCCCCTCCTTTTGAGTTTCCTTTGGAGAACCTCTCATGTATTCCTTCTTAGTTCCCACAGTTTTGGTGGGCTTGATGCAGAAGTAGTCCAGGCTGCCTAAGTGGGCATGGCACCTGGGTCTAAACTAATCAGCATCTTTCCTTTTGGCTCAGGGTTTGGTTCAAAGATGGATGTGTGGCCCAACTTTAGCCAATAAAAACTGTATCTTTTTTAAATTGTTGGGAATAGAAGAGAGAAGCATTACCTCTTTTGCTATGTTTGAATCTGGGAGGATTTAGGCCTAGAGCTGAGATGTTACCATGTGGAGTTAGAGAATAAAGTCTGCATAGGGTGGGAGTTGGGGAACATAGCCAAGAGATAGAAAGAGACTGTGTCACGGTGATCTTCAGTCTTCTGAATCTAGTCGTGCATGAAGCCATTTGTTTTCGCCATTACATAAGTTAATGATTTTCCTTTTATTTTTTTTTTATTTATTTATTTGACAGAGAGAGAGATCACAAGTAGGCAGAGAGGCAGGCAGAGAGAGAGGAGGAAGCAGGCTCCCTGCGGAGCAGAGAACCTGATGCGGGGCTCGATCCCAGGACCCTGAGATCATGACCTGAGCCGAAGGCAGTGGCTTAATCCACTGAGCCACCCAGGCGCCCCTGATTTTCCTTTTAAATTGAGAATTTGAGTTGAGTTTCCTGTCGCTTGTTAGGGCACTCAAAGTTCTGTACCCCGGGAGACCTCTCAATCCGAGGCAAACTGGGTTGCTTGGTTACTCTGTTTGTTGTCAACAAAAGAGCTCAAGCTGATACACATGCATATTATTTCTTTATAGTGGAAGTTATATGTTATTGCCATGCTGCTCATTGATAGGATATTGAATTAAGTGCCTTGTATGACATGGGGGCAGAGTTTGGTACAATTCGATCTAAGAAGAAGAAGGCAAAACAAAGTCAAGTCATGCAAGAAGGATTGCCTCTCCATTGGAACCTCCAAGGATTTTGCCTCTGAGTATCTAAAATGACAGGGTCAAGGCAGTAAAGAGTTCTGGGCAATGGGCAAGAACCGAAGGGTTGATAAGGAATGGTAATGTTAGTCCCGTAAATGTATTTCTGTACCCTGCTAGACCATTTTTTCCTGTACTCTCTTATTGTAATTAAGACTGACTCATTTTAGTGTTTCTTTAAATCTTCTCATTAAGCCATTAAAAATTCTGATTTTCAAAACTGTACTATGACAATGAAAGGATACAGAATAATGAACTTGTATAAATACCTTAAATTCTGTTCTTAATTTTAAGGCCCTTGAAAGCAGGCATAAGTTTTGCTTATCTTACATTCTCCTTCCACACCAAATCCATTTTGGACACAGGTGGCAGTCAACTCTTTTTAGAATAAATCTGAACCCTCTTAGGTCATAGTAATTTTACTTAAAGAATTTGAAGGAGTTTAAAACACTACTGAATGTGGATTCTTTTAAGTTATTAAATTCTTGGGATGTTTTGAATAGGCTGGATCACATTTTCAAGGGTCAAGTTATCTAATGGGAACTAGAAATGCTGCAGATGATTTTTCAGTATTTGATTCTTAATGTACAGAGAAGGTTTGTGTGTGCAACAAAGAAGCATTTCAGAAGCGGTAGATTTGTTTGATGCCAGTGGGGGTGAGAAGTGTTAGGTAAAGGAATTATAATAAGCTTTCTTTTTTTGGAGAGAGGAAAAATAAAGATGGCTAGAGATCCACAGAGGAAAAGAGAAATATGTCACTCTATAAAAAGTCAAAGATCTCTCTTTCTATTCTTATCAGGGTGAATAGATGATTCTGAAGCTGAAAATCAGAGTCTATAACCCTGTGACTACAGGGTTATTTTATTTTTTATCTTCACTGGAATTTAAATGAGCCCAAAACTTAAAACTTTTAAATTTAACCTTATATGATATTTAGATTTAAGAATTTCCATGGTATTATACACACCTACATAACTCACAGAATAAGACATTTATATTGATAAATGAACAGGATTATATACATCCATTCATACAAATGCATGCATATAAATACATGCATATGTTTAGGAGAATTTTTAACAAATGCCTATAGATAATTGTATTTTTTTCTTAAAGATTTTATTTATTTGACAGAGAGAGAGAGCACAAGCAGGGGGAATTGGAGAGGGAGAAGCAGGGTCCCTGCTGAGCAGGGAGCCAGATGTGAGGCTCCATCCTAGGACCCCAGGATCATGACCTTGGCCAAAGGTAGATTCTTAACCGACTGAGCCACCAGGTGCCTCTAGATAATTGTATTTAAGGGCTTAACAAAATACAAATTCCATTAGTGTGACTCAGTGGTATTGAATTTCTCTGTAATTCCAGTGACTCACTCAAAGGCCATGGAGACTTAGGGTCCGATAATTCTACTTCTCGGGTTTTAGGTCACATCAGAATTTCACATCAGTTTACACAGAGACTGTGCCTTCTTCAAAGATGTATGCCCTCTAAGTTCTTCTGTACAAGCAAGGCTAGTCATTATTCCCTGTGTACAGTCCCTTCATATTGAACCTGTCTTTGTCTCCTTTCCAAGAGTACTCTTCGTAACTGGGAGCAAAACTGGGATGGCCTACTTAAGGCCCTGGGTTCTGTGCTCAAATTCTGGTTCTACCGCTGTTATTGTTAGCTCTTTTCCTTTCATGTCTTTGTCTCTATAGCCCTCATGTGACAAGCCAGGTTAGTCACAGTGACCAATTTGGGGCTGTTATAATTTAATGAGTATAGTGCTTAGAACAGTACTTACCGTGCAATGAACGTTAGCTCCTGCTAATATGTTCCCAACATAAACCCCCTTTACCGCAGAAAATTGGACCAGGAATGGCCACCTCCCTGGGAATATGAAATTGTCATGTGGTATAGCATGACCTGATCTATGACCTAATCCAGACCTGATCTATAAAAATCTGAATGGGGATCTCCATGCTTGAATCATGAATATTGATAAACAAGCAGAGAAAGCTTAGTTTGAGAGGACATTAATAGATGCAAAATATTATACAAAGCATTTTACATGTATTAATTCATTTAATCCTTAAAACAATCTCCATGAGGTAGATACTATTGCCACATACCATTTCACAGAAGAGAAAGAGGCACAGAACAGTTAGGATTCAAACTCTACATCCGAAGTCCACACTTTTATTTAATGAATATGCTGATGTCGAATGAGAGGGAGAGTAAGTTGACTAGACCGAGGAGTACAGGAAAAGCTGAGGTGAGAGCCTCTGCCTGGTGACTGCCTCCTAAGGTCCAGTCCCTACTTATGGATTCCGTGAGACTCTCTTACAACAGTTCAAGAAATGTTCTGCTTCTGTTTTCTCTAGTTTGAATAGCTTGCTCTTATTGGCCGATTGGTGACTCAGACTCTTTCTGCTTCATGGTGAATGGGGTCTGAAGTGACCAAAGGCATGTCATACTTACTCACTTAGCAAAGTGCCTCTCACAGTCTTCGAAGTTCCTGCAGACCATCAACCAACCCCCCAACAGCGGGGGCTAGAGAAAGAGCTCAGGTCCTGACATCAGTTCAAACTTTGGATGAGGATCCATCCAGTATCAGAAGGAACAAGAGGTGGGTCATTGCTGAAAACAAGCTGAAATAGCTCCCTGCACTTGAGAGCTAAGGTTTACTGTAGACCAGATGGTGCCAAGCTGCAGTGGCTACGTCTCAATGTCACCTCAGATAATTTGCATGCTAGTTTTTTGGCTCTCAAAAATATTCTCTCAGTGCCAGCTTTCACGGTTGAAGTAAATGGATAGCTTGAATTGGGCAGAAGATATTTTAAATTAGGAAATCAGTCATCTCCATGGTGATCCAAGTCACCAAAATAGGTCAGAACCAGACTGTGTTTAAAAAAAAAAAAATTGCTGGGAAGTCAGGGGAAAAGGAGAGAAGCAGCTGTGATGTCCCAAAAAGAAAGAAAGAAGTAGCCTATTTGTTTTTCATATGAAATGTGCCTCACTGAAAACCTTAAAGAATTGAAAACATTACTTCCAGTGACCTGACTACCTCACAGTGGTGACACATGTCGTTTGAAGAAATGCCAGGAGGGAAGAGGAGAAAATTACATTTGACCTATCAGATGTAGGTGGCCATTGAAAGTAAGGCACTGACACAAAGGTCTCTGAGTCCATACAGTTTGCTCTGGTTGCCCCAAGATTTTACTTCATTTCTTTAGTTTTCTCTCAGCTTTGCTCAAGTCCTGGATGCACTAAAAAGAGCCAAACTCCAGGCCTGCTGGCAGCGAGCTGTGCTTCATTCCTCATGTGTGAACTCAGTTTCGGAATGAATCCCTCCCAGCGGAAAGAAACAGTGGAAAATTGTACAGCTCAGTTCGTGTACAGATGAAGGAGGATGGACTGAGGGAATCTGGAATAACAAGATGGATTTTCCCTTGCTAGGCTGTTTAAAAAAAAAGATCCATGGCCACAATAGATACCAAGCACCATTTTTCCACTATGTGTCTAATCCTTTTAATGAACAAAACTAATTGGGAGAATTATGAAGATATCAAAATGTACAAATCCAGGGATTGTTAAGCTATGGGTGAATGCTACCTGCCCCAGTGTGAGCAAGCATTTTTATTTTTATACCTGCCACACTTTGTGTTTCACTCTTACTCCCTGATGTTTCAAGTTCCCAGATCCCTCGGCTCATTATTTTCTCATCTTCATTTTGCCTTTCACACATTGGATTATGTTGCATTTGGAATTAGAATCAGGAGAGAGAATACAGGATGGAGGGAAGAATTAAGGTGTGTTAGAGGATGTGTGGGGGAGAAAATGAGCCTATAGACTGGAGAAGAAGGACCCAATGGACTGACTTTGTAGGCGTATGACCTGTGCAGTCACCTAGAACCTTGTCCTTAGAAGGGACCCACTCTTGGTTTAATGCTCTGCTATCATCATCTTGAAACTTGTAATTTTGAACAAAAATTCTCACATTTTCTTTTTGCACTGGACCCCACAAATAGGTAGCTTGTTTTGAGGGCCTGTCGAAAAGGAATTCCCAGTGAGATATCTGAGGAGCAATGGGAAGATAGCAAGTATAAAGGTGTTCTAGAAAATCATGGGGAACAGGATTGACATGTAAGTCCAAGTTGCCAACTCATCAGGACTGAACTCCCTCAAGCAGAAAAATGAAGGCAAGATGGAAGCAAACCAGGACAGTGCACATGGCCTGATTGGTCCAGCCAATCACCTGCTTCTTCTCTCTTCCTCTTCGACAACATACCAACACCTTCAATTCCATGTAAAAAAAAAATGAAATTCCTTTGGCTCAAGATTTTTCTGCTCTCAGAAAAAAAAAATGCAATATAATTAATCACAGGAATCATCTGCATTTATTCAATCAAAAGTGAACTCTTTATTGTTTATCTCCTATGGCAAGTCATTCTGTTAGGGAGTCTGGATATACTAGTGAGCAAGGCATACAGAAACTACACTCAGGGAGGTCACATTCAAGTGGAGAGATAGAAAATAAGACATGTAAATAAATACATAAAAAAGATAATGTGTGATACTGATAAGTGTCACATAAAAGATAAAATGGTAAGTAGGCTCAGGCAGGTGGCTTTAGGGTAGCCTGGTATGGCTTCTCTGAGGAGATGGCATGCAAATTGGTAGCCAAGTGAATAGAAGGTAAATCTGCAAAGATCTGGAAAAATAACACTCCAGGAAGAAGAAGGCTCTGAGAAGAGAATCAGCTTGGTGTGTTGAGGGGGCAGAGAGAAGGTCTTTGTGGCTGAAAGCTAGATGGTGGAAAGAAAGAAGAAACATGAGACCAGAAAGTCAGTAGAGGTCAGATCATCTTTTAGTCCAGAGTGGCAATTTAGATTTCATTCAAAAATTAGATAGGGTGCCTGGGTGGCTCAGTCAGTTGAGCATCTGACTCTTGATTTCTGCTTGGGTCATGATCTTAGGATGATAGAATTGAGCCCTGTGTTGGGCTCTGTGCTCATTAGGAAGTCTGCTTCAGATTCTCTCTCTCCCTCTTCTCTTTTCCTGTTCTTGTTCTCTTTCTCTCTCAAAATAAATGGATCTTAAAAAAAAAAAAAAAGGAAACCATCAGAGAATTTTATAGTAGGGGAGTGATGTGATCTGATTTACATCCTTCCATTTAGAAGACAGGCTATAGGGAGTATACTAGAAAGAATAGAGGCAGGAAGATGACAGAGGCCTTGGAGTGACCCAGAGGAAAGATCAGCAGCTGAAACAGAGTGGGGGTAGCTTGGAGATGCAAGCCGTGGTAGGATTCAGGATTCTGGAGAAGACCTGACAGGGCTTCCTGATGAATTGGATATAGGATGTTAGGGGAAAAGAGGAAATGCAGGGTTAAATGAGGTCAGAAGGTGGGGGCCTACTCCAATAGAACTGCTGTCCTTCTAAGAAGAGGAAGAAACACCTAGAGCATGCACACAGAGGAAAAAAAGTCTATGTGCAAATACAGCCAGAAGGTGGCCATCTACATGCCAGAGAGAAGTTCAAGGGAAACTAAACCTGCCAACACTTTGACCTTGGACTTCAGCCTCCAGAACCGTGAGAAATAAATTTCTGTTTTTTAAGCTCCCCAGTCTGTGGTATTTTTTGGTGGTGGCCCTAGGAGACGAATACAGCCTATTGTACTCATTACTGTGATTATGTAATTTAATGAAATATTACATAAAATAAATAATGCAAAAAAATGTTTTTATGCAAAATTAGCTGAATGCTTTGGAAAGACATTTTAGCAAGTTGCTAAAAAAGTTGCTGTTCCATTGTTATGGGCAAGGCAACTATAAAAGTTGGGAGAATTTGTAAAAGTAGGACAGTGACCTCACATCATCTTTAAATATCTTTCAGTTCTCACTGTACTTAAAAAAACCAAAACTAGAATTCACAGAAGATACAGTGTATGCCAAAGGTGAGCCAGAAATGCAGTCTTTGTCCTGCAGAAGATTGGCAAATGAATAAATATGTATATGTTAGAATTATGTTAATGATGCCCAGATTTAATTAGCATTTTAAATTTATAGATCAAGTTTGGCTCTCAATCGTGTCAGCTAAGACATTCGCCTTCAATTATCCTTCACTTAAAACAGAAGAAAAGACATAGCCTCAAAGTACATGAGAAGGTGAAATGAGATAGGATCCAGTGCATGAGAGAGGTGTTCTCTTTGATGGAAGCAGGAGCGCAACTTCCATTTTCATAGGCATATATGGAATGTATGTTGTAGGCAGGTTGGCAGAATTGAGAGTGGGAGAATGAGACTCTTTGACCATTTCTCTCTACAAAATCTGAGGCAAAGTCATAAACAGAGATAGGAGAAAAGGTATGGGATTTGAGGAAAAAGAAAGTATGAAAAGCTATCTTGAGTGGAAAAACTAATTTTACTAGAGAGATTCATAGAATCGTCTTTCAGTATTGAACGCCCATCTGAGATTCATAATTATCAATTTGAAGTGAGTCTAGTTAGTATGGTTATCTAACATCCTCTAGTAAAATGTATCTGTATAGGAAACAATGTACCTTTAAAGTATAATTGAGTGTAGTTATGGTTGGTGTTTTCCAGGCAAATATAATGGAAAGAATGAGGTAAAAAAGTGTTAGAGATTTTTAAGGAGATTATTTTTGTGGTGCATCATGGGATTTGGGCTGGATAAAGAAAAGGCTTAGGACATAAAGGTGTGATGTGATAGAGATAGAGATTGTAATATGATAGAAAACTCACACAGTTTCTGGTCTTGAGAAATCTAGATAGTGACCATGTGAAAGGACATCTGAAGTGAGGTAGAGAAACAATCATTTGAGCTAGGGAACTAAGACACCAAAATGGTAGATGGGCCCTCATGTGGAGGCTAAAGCCTCCAGTCATGATGATGGAAGGAGTGCTAGAGGAAAGGAAAAGTCAGGTGCCTGAGTCATGGAGGAATGAGGAAGAAATACGAGAAGTTTAGAATGTAACAGGACTAGCAGGATCAAGTCTGAGTGTTATAGTGTGAATGACTTTTCAATTCGGAGAGGAAATTTCTATTTGGCAATTGAGAGGGGAGCATGAGAGCCCTACTGTCCTGGGCAGTGTGAGAAGTGCCCCTTAGGACTGAGGACCAAGCCAGAATGCAGAGGCAAGGGAAGGAAGAATTGAGGATAAATTTGTCCCCATGTGGACTAGCAGACTAGTGCTGTTTAATCATGCATATGTGTGCATGTGTACATGCATACATGGGCACACAAAGGTACTCTGCACAGGTGGCAGATCACAACTGATGGACCTAAATAGTTCCCGGGGGAGTGAGGGTCCACTCTAAAATCCCATCCCCAGAATGTCTGCTTCAAAAGGATGATGTAAATCTTCTCTGAGGTGGTGGTTCTAAGAATAGATGGGAACGCCATGTTTTGCTGCTGAAAGCAGAGCATTGGAAGGTTTCTGAGTCTGAGCCCAGTTTGTGGTCTTCATCTCCAAAGCCTTTCTTTGCCCTCAGCGTCTTCCCACGGTGCCAATTGGCATCTGTGTTAGGCCACATTCATAAAATGAGAAGAAATGTGATGCTCTGAAAGCAAATGTGGTCACTGACTGGGAGCCCTCAACCAGAAAATTAGAGCCCACGGTAAAAGATCTTAGGTAAGCCTAAGGGACAGGGCCTCCATGTTACATTTAGTGTGGAATGCTACCCAGGGCAAAGGACAACAATTCGGAGAGAAGTGTGTAATTATAAGTATACAAAGAAAAATTTAAGTAGAAGCCTGGAGACTCTAGGCAAGTTAGTCAACAGTTCACTTTGGAGAAACTGCCTAAGGTTCAATGTATAACAATTTGGGTAATACAGTTTGGTGTTATTAACAAACATGGCTCTTTTAGCAATTCTTTTTGAACTGTTAGATATCATCTTGTCAGTGAAGGTGCCAGTGATTGGGAAAAGTGAAGTACCAGGCCAGTTTTCGTAAGGAAAAATGACCCACAAGACTGTTATGTCTGCTATATTCTAGAATGGGTGTTTGGGATGAGCTTCTCGAGTATATGAACTGCTAAAACCCTCTGTCTTTAGTATTATGAGTTCTCAAGTTAGGTGACACGTAGACAAAACAACTGGTTAATTTCACATTTTACTCCACATCTGTGGCAATACACAGGGCCAGGAAAATTTCATCTACTTGGATGGATTGGAAATACAGTGTCAACATACAAGTTCCCAGTGTTGCCTTCTCATCTATCAGAGGAGTGGTTGAGCTAGAAATTCTTTAAAATGCTACCCAGCCCCCAAATTCTAGGATTCTGATTCACTGCAATCCCATTGCCCAAATTTGCACATTCTTGCAAATCAAAGGGAAGGGGAGAGATAGCTTAATGAGTGTAAATTTAAGGAGAGAATGAAGAAGGCATTTGCATTTGTGTTGCCTTAATGGAGTATGAATGGGGTCTTTGCAGAAGACAGATCCAATCCCATAGGGTTATTGTCATCAAATGAGATATTGTATATAGAGACTGAGGCTTAGAAAGAAAATGTGACTTTTGTTGATAATGAGCTAGAATCCACCGCAAATTCACGGTGTTCTTTGGGGCCAAGGCAGAATCCACTCTAGCGAGTTTAAAAAGTAATTTATTTAGCACTTCTAGCTAACACACAGGCATGGACATGACACAGATGGGGGAAAGTCTTGACTTAATCTCTGAGGGCTGCAGTAGACTCCCCAGTGTTCAGTGCATGGGCCCTACCTAGAGCCGCTTCCTCTGCTGTCCCTGGAAGCTGGCCTCCACTGTTACACCAGAAGGAATTTCTCTGTGCCTGTGTCTATGTGTCCCTAGCATCCAATCCAAGTCATATATGGGAGCATCTGATTGGTGAGTCCTTGTCACCTGCCTGTGGTCCAACTGCAGGAGAGATTTTGAAAGTGAATATCCAGTCTCTTGTCTTAGAGAGGTACAGACTCAGGTGGGCAATTATTCAAACACAGGGAGAACATTCAAAGGGTGCTGGAATCCCCCAAATAAAACAGATTCCACCTCTATACAGTACTTTGCATTGGTAAAGCTGACAGATTACAAATAACTTGTATTACTTTCATTTGGTTCTTTGGAAAAGGGTAATAGTGAGAAAGAAAGACAGTAGCCTCCATTGTTCCAGAAGGAGAAACCATTTTTTTTACATGTTTTTTTAAGGGTTTTTATTTACTTATTTGACAGAGATCACAAGTAGGCAGAGAGGCAGGCACAGAGAGGGGAATGGGAGGGGGAAGCAGGCTCCCTGCTGAGCCGAGAGCCTTTGGGGCTCCATCCTAGGACTATTAGATCATGAGCTGAGCCTAATGCAGAAGTTTTAACCCACTGAGCCACCCAGGTACCCCAGGACAAACCATTTTTTAAGTGTGGAAAATTTACAAAGGTTAAGAACTAGATGTAAAACCCTCCAGCTAATGAAGGCAGAGTCACTTAAAATAAGCTACTCGGCCAAAAGTCCTTGATTTATCATCATTATTCTCTCACTTACAAAGAACTTCTGGGTCAAAGGTCCTTGATTTATTGTCACTGATACTCTCTTTACTTAGATTGATGTTTGCTGTTGATTATTTACAGAGTATTTGCACAGATATTATTTACAAAGAGTATTTACAAAGATTATTAGGGTGCTATTTGCTATTGATTATAAAATGATTACTTATAATTGACTATTATTTAAACACTCTTTAAAACTATGCATTATTATTATATGAAAAAATTTAGAAGTGAAACAAAAATTCACCTGAATTCTCACCACTCTGAGATAATCACTGTTAGTACACATTTTTAATCATAAAAATTGGGATCTAACTATATGCAGTGTTTCAGTTCTTGTTCATACTCTTAAAATACCAGGGACTGGGGCGCCTGGGTGGCTCAGTGGGTTAAAGCCTCTGCCTTCGGCTCAGGTCATGATCCCAGGGTCCTGGGATCGAGCCCCACATTGGGCTCTCTGCTCCGCGGGGAGCCTGCTTCCTCCTTTCTCTCTGCCTGCCTCTCTGCCTAGTTATGATTTCTCTCTGTCAAATAAATGAAATATTAAAAAAAAAATACCAGGGACTTTTTTCCATGTCATTGAAACTCTTCCAAAAACAATTTAAATGACCATATAATAATTTCATCGCACAAATCAAACATAGGTTACTGAAGTGTATGTTAGTTGTTGGGCACTTGTCATTGGAGTTTTGATATTATAAATAACTGTGATAAATATCATTTTTATGTAAATTATACATCATATGTATAAATTGATATATTTTATATAATGTGTATTTATATATACATATATACCTGTATATATAAAATCATTGATTACTGCCTTAAGTTGGAATCTTAGAAATGCAATTCCTAGGGTAGGTCACACTCTACAAACTGATTTGATGTGTGTGAGTGCAATTGTTTCTCTGAAAATTCAGCCATACTAGGTCACCTTGATTTTTAGTCCTTGCAGAGGACTTGTTTTGTTTGCTTGTTTTTGTTTATTTTTGTCTGAGTATTTTTGTTTAAGTTTTTTCTTTACCTAGGTAATTACCAATATTTGCTGAGATTTAGCTAGACATAGACTCCATATCATTATTAAAGGGTTATAGTTAGAATCATTGGCTCTGGAACCAGACCTCCTGGCATCTGGCCCTGGCTTTGCTCTTTGCCTCTTTGACCATGGGCAAAGTTAGTTAACCTGTGAGTCAGTTGCCTTCTCTGTAAAGTGGAGACCATAATTCTGCATAGTCGTGAGTATATGAACTTCAATATGAATAAAATGTTTAGACAAATACCTGACAGTAGATGCTCAAGAAACCTTTCTGATTACTATTATTCACCATTTTTCTATGATGCCATTCCATTTTTTCTCTCATCTCTGGAAGTTTTCCTTTACCCACAATTATTTGTTCCTCAGATTCATACGCTGGAGTTATTCATTCTAGCTGGCTTCTTGAGAATCCCTGCAATTCTCAGGCATCTCTGTTCTTTTTTTACCCCGTACACCACCTACTTTTTTCATCCTTTAATCTTTTTATATATTTCCCCTGCATCCTCAGAGAGCATTTCTAAGTGCATCCTTCACATTACTGATTCAACTTTCCTTCCTGACAAGCCTGATTTCACTATCTCTAGTGAAGATTTTGATGATATTACTACAGTTTTGGTGTCCTGGCAGTTCTTAATTGTATTATACAGCTGTCTTTTCATCTCCGCTCATTCTCTTGGTAACTTTCTGCTGCTACTCGTTTAGATCATGTCTTCTAATGTCCTATTAATGAAGTTACATGATAATCAAAAATTTTCTTTGGAATTCCTTAGAAATAGTTTTTAGACATCTGTTCTTCTCAAACATCAGGGTGGTTTTTACTTTCCATTGTTTTGAAGTATTTTTTTTTTAAAGATATTTATTTTTTTGAGAGAGAGAAGAAGCAGGGGTGGGACTGAGGGAGGAGAGAGAATCTAAAGCAGGCTCCCCACTGAGTCACCCAGGCACCCCTGCAGTATTTTTGCATAGAACCCTGGGTCTGTTTTAGGTCCTCTTTATTCATTCTCAATCAAGAGGAGATCTTTTGGAACATGGCAGTTGTTTGTGGGAAGATTGCATGGATTTCCCTTGTCCTTACCATTATTCCCTTGGTTACTGATGAAACTCTATTCTAAATTCTTCTAACTTGCGACTCAATTCCAAGTGTCAAATAACCAAACATTTAGTGTGGCTCTGTTATCTGGGGATAACATTTTCTCCTACATACACTGTCTGGTCCTTGATAGTCTAACCCAAATGCACTACTTAAAACCACAATTGTTAGCATACATTATTCTTAGGGTTTTTCTATCTTTATAGGAATGATATCTCAGGATGCAACGTAACAAAACCAGTCCCAGCCATTCCATTCTTGCCTGTTATTTTATGAAAGTTGTTTGCAAATGGATATAGAAACATGGGAGAAAGGATGATCTTCAAATGTAGCCATGCATCAAAGGGTGACTGGCTTTCCATCTGGTATAGATTCCAGGTTTTTGAACCAGGTAGAAGACAGTGGTGGAAGGATAGTTCTTTGTACCATCTTTCTATAATTGAAAAGTCTGCTTTAAGAGGTAAAGTATGGATACAGTTTTTCCTAACTGAGTTTTCTAAGCCACCTCCCTTGATCTTAGGTATTGTGGAAAATCATCCTTGAGTCTAGCCATGGCCTTCCTTTCAGTATTAGTCTTTAATGTGGCTAGTTTTCTTTTCTTTTTTTTTTTTTTTCTGTCTTCTTAGGTATCGTAGTAGGGAATCAGGATAAGTTGCATCAAGAGTTACTGGCTATATATACTTTTTATAAGTGGAGTTCTCGCATTTTTATCTTTAAAATGTTTAGTGTAGGGGTGCCTGGGTGGCTCAGTGGGTTAAAGCTTCTGCCTTCGGCTCAGGTCATGATCCCAGGGTCCTGGGATCGAGCCCTGCATTGGGCTCTCTGCTAAGCAGGGAGCCTGCTTCCCCCCCACCTCTCTCTCTGCCTGACTCTCTGCCTACTTGTCATCTCTGTCTGTAAAATAAATAAATTAAAAAATAAAATCTTAAAAAAAAATGTTCAGCGTAGGGAGAGGGTGGTGGGGTTATGGACATTGGGGAGGGTATGTGCTATGGTGAGTGCTGTGAAGTGTGTAAACCTGGTGATTCACAGACCTGTACCCCTGGGGCTAATAATACATTATATATTTATAAAAAATTAAATATTGAAAAAAATAAAATCCATATTGGAATGAAATTAAATAAATAAATAAATAAATAAATAAATAAATAAAATGTTCCGTTCAATACTTTTCCTAAATAACAAGCACCTTGTGCGGCAGTATCCTCTCACTCTGGGGTTTTACCTCTTTGCTACTGTGTGGTCACATTTAGCTCTGTCTCCTATTTGTCTCTTTGTGTGTCATCTCTTTGCCCTCAGGGTGTGAGTTCCTTGAGGGCAACAGTGTTGCCTGGGTCATCAGTATTTCTGCCCGCCTGAGTTGCAGAGAATGGTGCTCTGGAAATCTCTGGTGAGCAATGACAGGGGAACCCAGGGAGGCTCTTCATGGATGCAGCTAAAGAAAAGATTGGGTGTCAACTCCCCTAGGGTCATGCTAAGGCATTTAAAAGCCATTCAGTCTAACATAATAGCAAAAATATGTATTATGTTCCTATTAAATTCAAGGTATTTGGGGTTCCAGAATGACTGCACCTTGCCTGCTACTCTCTCCAGTCTGGATAGAATACAGCCCATGCATGAGTAGCTCTAATAGAGGGCAGACCATGGTCATGCTTTATTGGAGATTCAAATAAAGCATAGAACTCAAATGAACTGGATTATTCCCCTTGCTCACCCAACAAACACGCATTCAGGACCAGTTCCAAGGCAATGTAGTAAGCACAAGAAATTCTCCTAATTCTGAGAAGCAGACCATGTCAGCAAGAGCCAAAAGACTGTACTTGGTTTGCCTAAATCATGGAGAGCAGCACCCACATTCTTTTTGTAGTTACCCATTGTTGGGAAACCTTTGTCCTGGTTCCTTAACCCACAATTAGGCACACAACTACAGTTCTGTAGTCAGGTGTTGGCCTTAGTGTATCTATTGTCTAGGCTGTTCTTTATCTGCTTTGTACTCAGTTAAGAAAATACCTTTTCTTTTCTGGGCAACAGTGTTGTTCACTACAGGAGCAACTAAGGTGCCACCCAGAGCATCTATATTTGTATATTACTGGAAATAGTATGTGCTTTCATAAGCAGTTCTTAGTTTTAACTGACCTTTGTTGCTGGAAACAGCTTTGCCTATTATACCAATGCTGTAATTTGCTGTATTTAACACTTAGCTGGCTGACTGTATGTATTTCTTTCTAATTAAAAGATAAAGGATTTTTCAAGGGGCCTAATTCTAGTTAATGATGTAATAAGAAGGAGTAAGGTAACAATATTAGGGAACGAGGCATATGAATAATATAGTAGTTCTTAAACATCCTGCATGTTTATAAAGGAAGCAGGAAGTGGTGTGTTACCCATTTTAAAGATCAGTAAACCAAGATACAGAGCAGGAAAAGGTACAGGTTGTGAGTGAGTCAGTAAGTTAGAGAAATGAGATATTTCGAGGACATAGACAACTGTGTTGTCTGTTACAGGTACCACACATTCCTTGAAAGACAAGGATACACAGTATTCTAATAGTTATAGTAGACACCAACTTGACTGACCTCTTAGGCTAGCCAACCTCTGTACTTTCCATACATTATACCCTTTAATTCATGCAATAGTGCTGTGATGTAGGCATTATTAACATTGGAGTGGTGACCAAATGAAGCCTTAAAGGTAATTGCCCAAGCTAACGTACCTAGTTTGTGGTGGGATTGGTATTTGAATCCAGTTTTGTCTGACTTCAGAGCCCATGTACAGTCTAACCACCATGTGGTGCCATCTTGAGACCATCAACTCTCCACCCTTCATTTTACTTCCGCCAAATCTGTGTCCTAGAAAAGTTGTGGCACAGCACATTGGAGATCTCACAAAGTATTGGTGAGACAGGTGGAAATAAAGCTGCAAATGTGCTGCCTTCCAGACTGCGCTGTTGGTGGAGAGTAAACATGATCATTTTCTGTGGTAGGTGGGTGCTCCAATCAGCACTGTTTCACTGACAGGAGTGCGGGGTATCTAGCATTTTTACAGAAGGATTGTGGGATAGCTCTATCTTGGAAAGTCAGTTTCAAACTTTGTCAGCTGTTTGAAATGGAAAGATATTGGTAGTTGACAAAGTGTGACCTGCTAACTTTTTGATGCTGAGTCTGATATAATTTCTGAATAGCAGTGGGATTACATCCATCAATCTTCAGATAAACATACACATCCCTGAGAACTCTCTGTAGTGAAGGGGCTTTGGATTTGGGGACAGAAGACTGGGGTTGGAATCCATTTTCCTTTTTTGTCTGGTGAGCTTGGTTATATGATTAAACCTCACTAGTTTTGTTTTCTCACCGTAGCATAGATATAGAATTTACAGATCCCTGACTTATGAAATAGTTAAACAAAGGCAGATGAAGAGCAATTTGCAAACGGGAAAGGATATACAAATGTTAGTTTCTGTTCTTAGTAACATTTTCCCTAATTTAAAAAAATATTTGTTTTAACTGTGTTTTTTCTACTCGTAGTATTTATTCATTCATTCATATATACATATACAGTTTATTAAGCCATCTACCATCCCTCACAGTGTTTATGTAAGAATATATCAAAATTAGGAGGCACACTCTAACTACCTGTTTGACATCTATTGGAGATCTCAACTAAACATATCTAAAACTGAACCCCTGATCCCTGCCCTAAACCTGCCCCCACCTCCCAACTTCACTTTTCCCCTCCTCACTTGATAGCAACCCCATCCTTCCAAGTGTCCAGAATAAAACTTTTAGAGTCAAATTTGACTTCATCTCTCATATCCCACATCTCCAGCCTTTCGAGAATTTTCTTAGGTGTCTTCAAAATATGTTGAGAGTCAGAATGCATCTTTCCACATCCACTGCTGCTACCCTGGTCTAAGCCCCTGGAGTGGGTTGAGTTGTGCCTCCCAGAAGGATACACTTATATCCTAACCCTTGTACCTATAAATGTGACCTTATTGGAATAAGGTCTTTGCAGACATCGCTAAGTTCGGATGAAGGCACGCTGGATAGATTGGGTCCTAAATCTCATGACTGGTGTCTTTCTAAGAGAAAGGAGGGGGAGATATGGAAACAGTAACAAAGACACAGGGAGGAGACAGCTGTGTAATGGTGTGGGCAGTGATTGGAGTGATGTGTGGAGCCACTAGAAGCTGGAAGAGGCAAGGAAGGATTCTTCCTTGCAGCCTTGAGAGGGAGTATGGCCCCGACAATACCTTCATTCTACAGAACTGTGAGAAGATAAATTTTTGCTGTTTTAAGCCACAAAGCTTGTAGTAAACTGTAATGGCAACCCCAGGAAGCTAATACATCCCCTCTTATGCTTCCATGAATGCAGTAGTGTACCTCACTAGACTCTGTGTCCACCTGTATTCTTACATATATTCTCAACACAGCTAGATGATCCTTTCCGAAGCCTAAATAAGATTATGTACCTGTTCAAAACCCTCCAATGGCTTCTTATCTCAGAGCAAAATCCACAGTTCTTGCAGTGGTCTTAGAGATTCAAAGCATCTGCTATTTCCTTCTGGTCCCCCTCCTTCACTCTGTTCCAGCCACCTGGCTTCCTGCCTCCTTGTTTCAAACACCCAGCTGCTCTGCCTCAGGTCATTTGCACTTGCTTTTCCTTTGGTCTCGAGGAGCATATTTAACCACATGCTCAGGCATGGAGCAGTTAGGAAGAATGCTGGAGGCTCTCTGCTGTATGAGGAGTCCATCCCTCAATTGTCTACTGCCTGGGGTGATGGTTATACCAAACAATACAGACATTTCATTATTTTAGCATCATGTTTGGCCTCACAAATCCTCTTGATTGAACATCAGCTTTGGCTCTACCATATTTTCTCCTTTTCTGGAAGCCCGAAGAGTTTAACCTCTTCAGATATTTGTTCTAATGCTACCTTTTCAGTGGGTCCCACTCCAAGCACCTCATTTTAAATTGTACTCCTGTACTCCTCTACTTTCTATTTCTTCATGAAACTTACTAACAATCCACACACACACACACACACACACACACACACACACACACCCCACTCCTTATTTATCTTATTTATTGTCTATTTTGTGCAGTAGAATGTAAGCTGCATAGAGACAGGGTTTCTTTTGTTTTGTTGCTCTGCTTTGCTTTGATTTTGTTCTTTTTTATCCCCTGCTATGTTCCCAGCATCTAGAACAGTGTGCCTGGCACATTGCAGACAGTCGGTGAGCATTTTTAAACACCTGAATAAATGCTTTCAAATAGTTTATAGTATGGCTGTATGTGCATCTGTGAAAACATTCAGGGTCTGGAGCAGCCTGTATGTATAAGAGCTACTGTTTTCAGTACTCTCATCTGTAATGTTGGAGCCCAAGCCATGAGAAGATGCTCCTCTAGCCCTCCTCTCCCATCTCCCCTGACTCCAGAGAGCTAGTTTAGTGTGGTGGACCCAGGATGCGCCCTCTCCAGCAGCTCTCTTCATTTTTATAATTGTGATGAAAATGGCTTTTGGGACACAATCCCAGCATCCTCCTGCATGGCAAAATAGTTTTATTTCTATTTTGTCAGGTAAAGTATCATTAACAATTTGCCTTGTTTTGACAGCATAGGGCTATAATTAGTTTCTGCAGGAAAATGCACCAATTAACACAGTGCTTGCTTCTTGGCATGAATCTAAATGGAGACTGGAGGAAGCTGACTGAGAACATGTAAAAAGAGTTCATTGACATTAAAAAGAAATCCACCTGCTTGTGGATTAAGAAAGCTATGTGATAGTTTAGTTACATCCTTTTTTAAGGAAGAGTGTCCCCTCCCTGTGTCAGCTCCCCAGCGTGTTTTCATTAAGCGCATCCCGCCTGTGATTTCTCCCTTCTATGAAATCCCTTCATATTTATATTACCACACCTAGCACTCAGAAATAAGTGTTAGTCTTTTGTTATCTTTGGTATGTTATCTAGATCTGTTAAACAGAATTTGGAATTCTGTGCGTAGATAAAAGATAGATGGAGAGATAGGGAGATAAGGAGATATATAGAGAGAGACAGGGGAGATAGAGATCTCTAGGATAAGTTTAAATGAAAAGATTGTTTTGAAGGTACCTTTTGTGCTATACAAGTGGGAAAATAGAGATATATATATTTATATTTGCTTATACTTGGATAAAGTAGCACTGGAAGGTAACAAGAAACCATTAATGAAATGGTTATTTGTGTGGGTAAGAGAGAACAGAGAGAATAGGGATGGTATAGGAATGGGGTTCTCTGTGTATAATTT
The DNA here is from genome assembly GCF_922984935.1 of Meles meles. Taxonomy (NCBI): domain Eukaryota; kingdom Metazoa; phylum Chordata; class Mammalia; order Carnivora; family Mustelidae; genus Meles; species Meles meles. The sequence goes on from NC_060068.1 coordinate 102,281,258, forward strand.
TTTAAAAAGTTTTATTTATCTGACAGAGAGAGACAGAGAGCAGAAGCAGGGGGAGCGGGAGAAGGAGAAGCAGGTTCCCTGTTGAGTAGGGAGTTAGACGCAGGGCTCTGTCTCAGGACCCTGGGATCATGATCTGAGTCGAAGACAGATGCTTAACCAACCGAGCCAACCAGGCACCCCTGTGTATACTTTTTCATATCATTTTGATGTCTGGAGAAGAGATGTATGTCACCTACTCAGTGTTTTGGCTGCTGTTTTACAAATGACCATTATGCTATACATAAGCACAATCTAACACAATGCTGGTGAGACCAAGTGTTCACTAAGTGAGGTTGATCGCATGTGGAACTGTAGGGCAGTTGTGTTAGTATGTCAAACCCAGCTTGGCTGCTGTACGTTCACGTGAGCATGCTTCGACAAAAGGCGAAATTGTGTTTGTTGAGATGATCTTTTCTCAGCTTCCTCTCATGCTGAACCTTCCTTTCACTTCAGTTCTGTAGAATTACAAAAAAGCTAAAATGTTATGTTACATTCTTCCTCCTATAATAATAGTTAGCAGGTATACAGTGCTTCACAGTTTAATGGCCTTTTGTAAAAATGTTCTTTTGGACAGTTACATGTGAAGCCCATACTTTTGTTCCCATAGTCTAAGCAGTGGGGTGTCTTGGGTGATCTGGGCCAACCTTAGAAGAAATGTGCAACAAAGCAGAATTGGTTAAATGATGGATTCTGAATCAGAAAGACCCTGATTAGAATCCCAGATTCACCACATGTTTACTGTGTGAGCTCGAATAGGTTACTTACATTTTCTGAATGTTTGTATACTCACCTATAAATTAGGTATAAGATTCCTACCTACTAGGATTGTTGTGAGAGGTAAGAGAAGTTGAATATATAGTATTATCTCTCATTTGTGTGAGTACCCAATAAATTTCAGAATGACTTGTTATTATTCTTATTATGTATTTATTTCCATTGCATCTGGAAGGTTTATCTCCCCTTGCCACCCCAAATATCTCCTGCCCCTTGGCACAATGGTTGTTAAGACATTAAAGATACATTACTTTGGGTTAAGTATATACTCTTCCTATGTGTTCTCATTAACAATGCACATTTACTTAATTTAGCTTAACTTTGATAGCTTTTCCAGGATGAGTAGCTAAGAGCAGGTAACAAGTGCAATGCAAACTGGGGCAGTCAGGAAGAATAATTTCAGAGCATGAACTTCTCCCCAGAAATAACAGATAAGGAGGCAGAGCTGTAGGAGTGAAGGGAATCTTCACAGTCAGGAAATTAGACATATGGGAAGCCCTGGGAAGCAGCAATGAAAGTTAAGAAGAGGGCAGAAATGGGCTGGAGGGCCTGAGAGAGTCCTACTCTCCACACCTGCCCGGCTACTTCATAGACACTATACCGTGAACTTGTCAACTCAGACCCTTGGCATGTCCGTCTACCTGTTGGAGTATATTGTGAGCTTGGGGCTTGCCCATGGATGCTAGTGGGTGTTACAGTGAGACTGTGTAAATTACATTCAGGCTTGGAGCATGAATATGATGTAGCAGATTAGTTCATTAGGATAGATTGGAGCAAAATGAGCTTAAAAGCAGGAATAGGTATTGAAAACCGATGTCCTAATTCAGGAGTGAAGTAAGGAGGCCAGGTAGAGGATGTATTTGCCTTTTTGTTGAGGGTTATGCACATCTGGGGCCATGTTTCTGCATGACCACCAATTCTGCATCCCAGTACTGATTCATTTTTGTCACCATCTTAACAATTTTCACATAATAGCTTGGTCTAGAAATCATTTCATTTTGTTATTTAGGATGGATAACTTATCCCCTGTTTCCCACAATTAGTTCAGTTATTAGACAAGCAGATATCTCCCTTCTTGAGCCCTTCCTGATCAATTGGAAACAAATATGGTAGCCTCTCCATGGTAGGTGTACACCCCTCCTGTGATTAGGATAAAAGTGAGTTTGGCACTGAAGGTTAAAGAATGACTGCTTCTGATCTACTGGCTTCCTGATTAACAGCTGAGTTCTCAAACGAATACATGTTTCGGGGCACCTGGGTGGCTCAGTGGGTTGAGCCTCTGTCTTCGGCTCAGGTCGTGATCCCAGGGTCTGGGATCGAGCCCCACATCAGGCTCTCTGCTCAGAAGGGAGCCTGCTTCCCCCTCTCTCTCTGCCTGCTTCTCTGCCTGCTTGTAAACTCCTTCTCTGTCAAATAAATAAATAAAGTCTTTAAAAAAAAAAAAGAATACATGTTTCATCAACACTGACTATCTGTGACTCAGAGCAAGGAGGTCTTCATGGAGAATGGTCCTGATGGTTCCACTTTCTAGTTCCAGTGTTCAGAGAGTTATGTTATACCCTTATTTCTATATTCTTTATTTCTCTTTATAGCTAAGTGCAGCCAATTCCTCATAAGCCACTAAATGCATCTCACATGGTAGATTTGAGCTCCAGAATGGCTTTCCTTCTTCAGATCATTTCTTAGATATTAAACTTGATTTGAGAGAAGTCAATGCCAGAAATAATCAACTGAGTAAATCATGTAGTACACTTCAAAATCAAAATGTAAACTTGGGGAGAGATGCTTTTGACTATGTGTCATCCAAGGCACTGTTGTCTTCTCCAACATGAAACTGAACATAACACAGTTTGGTAAATGCGTCCGTGTGTATCCTTTTTCTCCACAAATATATATATTTATATATAATATATATATTTCTCCACAAATATATATATATCCACAAATATATATATATGTGTATATATATATTATATATATGTATATATATATACATATATATATATATATATACACATATATATATAGACTTATTATTTGCAGACTTCTGGGCTTCATCTTGAAGCCTACTCTAATCTCCTTCTCCTCTAGAGAAGTAATTATCTCATATAAGATTCCTTCATCCTTAATTAATTTTCTCTCAATATTTCTCTTGTTTTAGTTTGTTATATGTGTATTTTTATACTGTTGGACTACGACTTCTAGATTTTTTAAGAAAAACATAGATGTCAGATATTATCCACTCGGACCTTCTTCATTTCATATGTGCATTATGACAATAGCTAGCATTAGTTGATCAACTTTTGTAATTTAAACACTTAATGTCTTGCATAGAAGAGGTACTTAATAAATATTTGAATTACGAGCATTTCAGTTACATTAAAAAAAATCCCCTTCTCTACCTGCTTAGTGGTATGCTCGTAGTCTGCCAGGGGACATAAAACGCCTTGTAGTAAGTCCTGTAGGTATGGTACATGTAAAGTTCATTGGAAATTCAGAAAGAAAATGGCTCTGAGTGGCTGGTCATAGATGGTTTGTGGAAGAAGTGGTTTATAATCTAGAAATATATATGTGGGAAAGAGGGGAGAAAAGAGGGAGATAAAGATATTTGGGATGAAGCAGACAGCAGATAATGATATTTGTCATAGAGAAAAGGAAGCCCAAATGTATTATGTGTGTTGTTCAGTTAAATGGAAACTTGACTAATTTAAAACAAGTATGAAATATGACAAGAAAAATAATTTAGGTCCTAAACACATTATATTTTATGAGGACAGTAGATAATTATTGAGTTTGGATCAGGAAAATCACATCTAGAGAACTAGGTATATAATATTCCATGTTTTAAGAAAGTACAATGTTGTAATTTAATATTTTGAATTGCACTATATTGTCACTTTTGAAATTCTTCTGGTGCTTCTAGTACCTTAACCCCCTTGAGTAATCCTTGATAATCACCTAGGAAAGTGAAAAATTTATAAATCTATGCATTCCCAAAATTTGGGCAAGAAGAATTTCAGACAGAAGGAAGAACAAGTGCAAAAACCTTACAGATGCTTGAGAAACAGATTTAAAAAGAAGAAGAAGAAGAAGCTATTGATAGGAATTGGAGACTTATACTTGGAAATGGGAAAGAAGCAGGAAGTACAGTAGTGCCTTCCTAACAGGGACTAGCTGTTTGGCCAGAGGGCCAGCGCCTGCAGTTTTGGAAGGGAGTATCTGGTTATCTGGGCTCTGGTCACCTCTCAGTCTCTTGGCTGAGTCAGAGTAATGAGAGGAAAAAATCCACAAGAGAGGGCTTTCAGGGCCTCTTGGGAGCTGCTTCTGTTGGTGACAAGCTGTACATTTACCATTTCACCACAACAATACCCAGCGAGGAAAATTAAAAACTCTGGTGGAAGCTAAAACATTGTGAGGAAGAGGGAAGAGCTGCTGAATGCCCTGAAAAGAACAAATACCCACTTCGAGGGGAGAAAGGTTCATGCTTTCAGCAATAAGAAAATACCTAGTGGAAGGTGGCTAGTAGAGAGGAGTGGAGTTGAATGTTTTTTGGTTTGTTTTCTTTCTTTCATTTTTTCTTTTTTTGAAAGGTGCTATTACTCAAGAGTCACATAAGAACATTCTTGACTCCCCTGCTTGTCAGTACTCTCTCAGTACCAGTATGTTCACATTTCCAGTGAAGAGACATAAAACATGTGTTCTGAACTCATAGACATTTGAAGAGTGAAGATAGAAATTTTGAAGAACAGAGAGGCGTTGAATAACTGGAGTTCAGAGGCAATTCACAAACAGTGAGAGTAGTGTGAGAATATTATAAAATCATAAACCTTGGGTGGATTGTGGGGAATGCCTGTCCAGAAAAGAGCCAGACGATGTGCCACAAAAACCTGAGAACTTGACCATATCTGCTGTTTTCTGTTGCACTGCTCACGTGTGGAAAGGGCAGGATTTTTATAGGTGTGGCAAAAACTTAATATCTGTTCCCGAGGAGGACATGGAGGAGTAGAGAAGAGAGGTACATCAGTTGGTTGTTATAATGCATTGTGATCATTGCAGTAGTATGTGCATGGTGTATAATGTAGCATGAAAGAAGCAACAAGTAACTCTTATAGGGAGAGAATGGTCATAGGTCAAGATGAATGATTATTAACCAGGGTGAATGGCTGATGGGGGAAGACCATTTTAACAGAGGGGAAAAAAAACTAGGCATATGGTGTTAGGGGTATATTCTGTAAATACAACACAGTGAATTCAGAGGACTATTAAGACAGCAGGCTGGGACCCTGGCACAGAGAACTGGGTGTCAAGTTTGGAATTGAGGGAAAAGACATCTATTGCTACATTTCAGAGTAATCCCTCTGGTGGAAGTAGGAAGAAGGGACTATCGAATTCTACATATTTCTTATTAACAGATGTCTTCTCAGTGGGCCATGATTGTGTCACACACCCATTGCCAAACCAGTCACTTGCAAGGGGAATGAAAAGGCTGTTATTGGCTTAAAATAATGAAAATTCACAGGGTCTCCCCTGAAGCACATGGTCACTTACCACTTGAAGTAAGATAGAATTTTTTTAGCAAGAAAGGAGGCCGGAAACAGTTGTCAGGTAGGGAATGTCATCCGCTCCAGAAGTCAGATAGACCTTAGTGACCAAGTGCCTGTTAGGGGTGAGGAGTAAGAGACCACTCCTAATCTGTGGTTTAGACCTCTCAAGTCTAATAATAAGCTATATAGACATTGTTCAGTAGGCTTACATTCAGAAAATGGACTGTATTAGGGTACATTCATCTAGTCTTAAGGAGTAAAGAAAGGCCTTGAAATGTGAGTTTATCTTCACTGCTCTATGGAGTCAGGTCTGTTTTGAATGAAAGCTGAATATTCACTAAATTGTTGCCCAAAATTGAGCACATTTGGAAACAATATGTGCATATCCAATGGTTTGATCTCATTTGTCAATAAGGTAAACATAACTATGAATGCCAGCATTAATACAAAATAAAGTATTCTGCTTGGAAAGAAATTCTTTCTAAGGCAGAACAAATTTGAATTTTCTCCTATAGAAGGTCTCTCAATAAATATTCCGCATGTTATTTCCTCCTTATAGACTCACTAAAAAGTCTTAAGCTTGAGAGTTTATTTACCATGACCATGGATCCAGAGTTCTATTTCCAAAGCAGTCAATTTTTGCATTCTCATCAGAGCCACTGAAAAAATGAGCTGTAATAAAGGTATATTAGGTCTCTCCCTACAGTGGGAGGCCTGTCTATTTCTAGAAATACGTTGCTATGTTACAAATGCACTATCCTCATACTATAGGCAGGAAGACAGTGGTTTGAAATTAGCCTATACAAAGCCAATAATGGGAAATAATAAATCTGAGCGTTCGAAAAGCATCAGTCCCTGTTCACAGTTTCCTTCTCTCCCTTTTCAAATAAATATAATTTTTCTCCCTTTATACTTTTTTCCTTTTCTTTTTTTTTCCAGAGGAAACAAACTCAATGTTCCTAAATAATTTGACACAAGAGAACCTAGATGATAGATTAAATTTCAGTTCATAAATCATCTTCTCCTCTGAATTTTCTACCACATGTCACATAAAAATAAATAAAAATAAAGATTATCTCCAGCAACATGTTAATTTCATTGCATGGTGCAAGTAGTACAAGGGACATTCTGAATATTGATTCATGTTGGAGACAAATTCCATTTAGAGTAAACAGCATAGAGATATTTGACACTAATTTACAGCTAGGGTGTTAAACCTTTGAGCAAACACTGAGCCCTGTAGGTTAAGATTTCTCAGTGACAGCCTTGAGTACAAGGAATGTGTTTCTGAAGTAGAAGAAAAAGAGACTGGACTCTGCTATATGTCTGACATAGAAAAAAGTTATAATTTTATGGTTTTTCAACCTACATCGCATTATAATCTGCTTTGTCGAGTGTCAGGTAATCTTCCCAAATATATTCAATGTGGCATTTCTATTTATAGGCATAAAGGTACTTTCATCCTTCAGCAGACATTTTCTAGCTACCCGCTGTGCAATTTTTATCCCAACAGCATATAACCCCATATCTATGGCAACAGCCTCTGTTTGGTCTTCCTGGTCACCTTCTGTCAGTCATCCTGGATCCATTCTGTATGTCGTTATTATGGGACAGTATTGATCATATTACTCAGATGCTTTGTTCCTTAGTGATGCCCGTCACCTGCCAGATAAAATTGATGCTCCTCAGCCTTACATTTGTGGTCCTCTGATGTAGAGCTCCAGTCTAACTCTCTGCTCTATATCCTGTGTTATTTTTCTTTTATATTTGCATCAGTGCTATCACTTGAAGAAGGGATTAATTAACCGGCCCAAATGTCTGCTTCTTTGAGGACAACTTATAAATAGAAGACCATGTTTCTTCTTTAGTTACATGTATAGTCTTCCAGGCTCAGTGTATGTTCTTCCTTCTGCAAGGAGGAAATTCCCATCTCAAATCTAAGTTTAAAGACTTATGGAATCTCAGCTCTTAGATATAGCATTTCCAAGTCTTATTTCCCTAACAATAGCTTATAGAAGCTCCTTATTCATGAGTTTCTTACTCATAGCCATCTTTATGTAACATATATGGACTTTGAGCAGAGAAGAACACTGAGAACTCATTGTGTCTTGAAGGTAAAAATGGTTCCATGTCACTCTTCTGTTAATTTGGTAACTGACAGAAACTGTAGAATTCCAAGAGATATGCATGCACATACCAAGCTCACTGACCTCACTGACCACTTTTCGTGGAAAAATACGATGCAGAGGTTCATGTAGACCTGGGTTAAACCTGGGTCTACCACTACTGCTTATAAGATCTTAGACAAGGTTTTTTGTTTGTATGTTTGTTTTGTTTTAAGATTTATTTATTTGAGAGAGCATTTGTGTGCTCATGAGCTGGGGGAGGTGCAGAAGGAGAGAGAGAGAGAGAGTGACCCAGGACTCAATCCTGTAACTCTGAGATCATGACCTGAGCTGAAATTCAGAGTTGGACCCTCAACTGACAGAGCCACACAGGCACCCCTTGGACAGGTTTTTTTGTTTTTTTGTTTTTTTTTAATACATTATCAACCTTAGTTTTCTCACAGAGGACTGGTCATTGAAACTATATCGTTGTTATAAAATGGTGATGCAGTTGATCAACACAGGCCAACTAAAACATTTAAAGGATATGAACTATATTTATGGAAAAAGAAATAGAACATTATTTACTGACAGGGGACAGTAGGCTTCCAGTTGGATATATTGATTTCTTAGGTCTTCAAATCTCCATAGGTCATAAAGATTGCTAAAGATTCTACCTCCCCCAAGTGAGAAGATTCTGGAAAGAATGAGCTTTCTCTTATCATTTTCGTAAGAATTTATGTATCTTCTCACTTGATTCTTCTACCCTGGTTGTGTATCTGCTACCCACTAGTTATACATCACAAGTGCTAAACAACATCAAGACATTCTAAAGTGTTTATTGTGATATTAGGTGGGTCATTTTCCCTTGGATATTCTTGAGTTCTCTTCCTGTTCTAATAATGCCTATTTCATTTGGTAGATGAAAGGACTAAGTGAGATAATAAATATAAAAACACAAATGTGTCGGGCACAGACTCGGTGTGGCTAAGTGGACCTAGGTGGCTCAGTCAGTTAAGCATCTGACTCTAGGTTTCAGCTCAGATCGTGATCTCAGGGGTTGAGCCCTGCGTTGAGCCCTATGCTCAGCTCTGTGTTCAGCTCAGAGTTTGATTCAGATTCTCTCTCTCCCTCTTCCTCTGCCTGCCCCACCCCACTCCCACTCCCGCACTTTCTATAAATAAATAAATAAAATAAAAAATAAAATAAAAATAACGTAATAATAAAAAGATTCTTAGCTGGAATTATTATTTTAGCTTTTGCACATTATTTTTTCCTTCAGTGGGGAAATCAAGCAGAATAATTTAGAATAGCATATCTGAATCTTTTATCAAGTGGTACCTCTTTTTATTTCCCCCATGTCTTACCATGACCAATGGGGACAATAGGAGTTAGAAATAATGTTTTCCATATTAGAAAAGATATATTAATCAAGAGGAGTGTAGAATTGGTATCAGCTTCATTAACCTCTGGAATGAACATTCTTTTTGTTAAGGTAGAGCCAGAAAGGGGTGAAGAAAGGCAATAAAGGGAGAGGCAGTTGTGATATTGTAATCTATTATAAGAAATGTATATTTGTCTTCATCCCCATTTCTGGCACAGGGCTCCTAAAATTTGGAATTTCCTGTGATGAGTGCCACAAAAGTGTCTTTTGTTATATTAATGAGGTGACTTTTGGACCACACCTAAGGATGGGGGCTGGTTGCCAAGAGAACCTGCCATATGATTAGCAGGTTAGAACTTTGATTCCCACTCTCCTGACCTCTGGGAAGAGGAAAGGAGCTGGAGGTTGAACCAGTCACCAATGGCCAGTGATTTAAGCCATCATGCCTATGCAGTGAAGCCTCCCTTGGGCTTTCCTCCAAAGGAAAAGGACTGGATTCAAAAAGCTTCTGGGTGGGTAAGCATGGGGAGTTTTGGGGAGAGTGGTATGTTGGAGTGTGGTAGCTCCTTGCCCTTTCCCCATACTATTCCTTATATGTCTCTTCCATCTGGCTGTTTCTGAGTTATACTCTTTTGTAATAAACCAGTAATCTAGTGATGTAAAATGTTTCTCTGAGTTCTGCGAGCTGTTCTGGAAAATTAATCAAACCCAGGGAGGGAGTTGTGGGAACCCCTGATTTATAGCAGTCAGTTAGAAGTAGAGGTAATAACTTGGTCTTGTGACTGATGTCTGAAGGAAGAGGGCGATAGCTTTGTGGGATTTAGCTCTTAACATGTGGGGTCTGCTGCTGTTTTCCAGGTAGTTAGTGTTAAAATTGAGTTGAATTGTATGATACCCAGCTAATGTCTGGGAATTACTTGGTGATGTGGGGACATCTTTTCCCTAACCCCCCGCCCCCCCCCATACAGACATATGCACATTGAAATTGGTATTACAGCCCTTCACCAATCATTCGAAATCTGTAGCTATTCTGTCTGGTTGTTGGAGAACTAGCGGAATTTAAGAAATAAAACAGATGTACATAGGGGAAGGGAAGGAAAAATAAAATAAGATAAAAACAGAAAAGGAAGCAAACCATAAGAGATTCTGAACAATAGGGCACAAACTGAGGGTCACTGGAGGAAAGAAGGGTGGGGGAATGGAGTAACTGGGTGATCCGCATTAAGGATGTAACACTGTAACACTGGATGTTATATGCAACTGATAAATTACTCAACTCTACTTCTGAAACAAATATTATACTGTATGTTAACTAAGTACAATTTAAACAAAATATTGGAAGAAATGACACAAAACAAAACAAAAAACAAGTTCTCACCAAGCAACATGTAGTATTAGCCGCCTCCCATATGTTCAGTGTTTTCCTGAATTCTTTGAAGGAATAAGAAAGAAAGTAGATGTTATGCTTCTTCCTCATCATAAATATGACCTTTTACCATTGGGATGCTCAAAGCTCAGCTTTAAGTATGGTTTTCTTTCTTCTATACCTATACTCACAACTTGGGTGAGCTAATCCCATGCCATGACTTTAAATACCAACTGTATGCCAATGATTCCCAAACTTTCTTCTCCATCGAGACCTCTCTGCTGGACCCTATAGTTATATGTCCAGCAGCCTACTACAGATCTTCATCATGAGATTTAAAAGATTTCTCAAATCTGACAAGGAGTTTAGTCATAATTAAATTCCTCTTCTCGCCACCCCTTCCCCCAGGCAGCCTCATCACTCATGACAAAAACCTATCCCACTGTTACCTCTCCCTCTTAGTTAGCAGTAACTGCATTCTCTGGTTACTAGGACCAAAAACCTTGGAGTTGTCATCCTTCCTCCAAGACTCCCAAAATACTTTGTTATAAATCCTATTGGATTTACCTTAAAAATGTGTCCAGAAGCTGACCATTTTTCATTATGTCCACTGTTACTGCTAAGGTCTGAATTCCTGGGTTGCTGCCTTGTCCTCTTAACTGGTCTTCCTCTTTTTTTTTTTTTTTTTAGAGAGAGAGAACATGAGAAGAGAGAGGTCAGCAGGAGAAGCAGATGCCCTGTTGAATAGGGAGTCTGATGTGGGACTCGATCCCGGGAATCCAGGATCATGACCTGAGCCGAAGGCAGTCGCCCAACCAACTGAGCCACCCAGGTGCCCTTAACTGGTCTTCCTATTGGTAGCCTTGTTTCCACCTCCATGGTCTATTCTCAGTTCATGAGAGAGATGCTCTGAGACCATAAGGCAGACCATGTCTGTTCCAAATCATGATGGTTTCCCATTCAGAGGAAAAGCCAGAGTCCTTATAATGTCCTCTGGTACCTATGTGATCTGATCCAATGCTTCTCTAATTCATCTAGAACTTCTCTACTCCTCACTTGTGCTGAGGCACTCCACTGGTGCTGAGGCGCTCCACTGGTCCCACCCTCTTGCTATTTTTTCAAGCACATACAATCCTTCAGGCCTTTCCCTCTACCTGGAGTTCTCTTTGCCTAGATGTCCGCCAGATGGCTACTCTCTTGCTTCCTTTTTACATTATTGCTACAGTGTTACCTTCTCACTGAGACCGACCCTGATCACCTGATAATCTTAAAGCAAGGACTCCACATGGTTAGTTTAATCACAGAATTTTATTTAAATACACAGCTAACCTGCTGGGGAAAAAAAATGAAAGTAATCTGACCTTTACTCAATATGATCAAGTAAAACAAAACAAATCAAAACAATAGCAGCAGCAAAAAGATGGAGTGCATTCTTAAACATCAACACTTTTTAGAGAATCTTCTTTTTCTGTCCTTTTCAGTCTCAGTCACTCTCATAAACATCATGGATATTCCAGTTTTCCTCTCCACCTCATTCTGTCTTCCTCTCTGGAAACAGTCATATGTATTATATATAGTACATATTTTTTCCCACTTTCATGTACTCTTAACTGTTTATATTTCCTTATCTTTTTATTTTATTTTATTATTATTATTTTTTAATTTGTTTGACAGACAGAGATCACAAGTAGGCAGAGAGGCAGGCAGAGAGAGAGGAGGAAGCAGGCTTCCTGCTGAGCAGAGAGCCTGATGCGGGGCTGGGTCCCAGAACCTTGGGATCATGACCTGAGCCAAAGGCAGAGGCTTAACCCACTGAGCCACCCAGGTGCCCCTTATTTCCTTGATCTTTACTCTTTAGTATATGAAGCAGTTTAACACCTTTGTATTCCAGTTTTGTATTTTGGTCTGCCAATTTTTTGACCTCTGACCTCCAAAAGAAACCCCTGGTCCTCACCTAGGGAACAGGAATCTTCACTCTTGGAGAAGGAATATTACAAACTTTCATAATTTATGAACCTTCCTTTTATCCCTGGTGGGTGAATATCAAAGGAATTTTCATGGGTTATGTGAGAACTGGGCTGAACTTTGAAAGCTGGGTAGAGTCACTACAGGCCAAAGGTAGGGGACCCAGGTAAAGAAAAAAATGCAAACGGAACGTAATGGGATAAGGTAGAAGCCCACGAGGACAACATGATAAATGTGAAGGACAGGGAAGCAGGTTGATATATAATTGATGTGGATGAGCTAGAATGATTCTTAAAGCCCGGGAAAGAGCTTCCAGTGGGGAAGATGGAAGGTATTTGACTCATGCTTTACTTATAGTAGGAATATTGTCAATTGAATTGGTATCAAGGCAATGGTAAAGGTGGTTCACTGATCATTTACAGCATTTCATGCACCTCAAACCTGCTGCTTCCCCAGGCTTCTTGATTTCAGCGAATGGCAACTTCATCATTCTGGCTGCTTATGTTTAAAGCCTTGAAGTTATTCTTAACTCTTCTCTTTAGCTCATAATCCTTATTAAATTCTTTAGAAAATCTTGTCTTCTTTACCTTCAAAATATACTAAGAATACACTCATTTCTCATACTTTCTCAACACCTGATCCAAGCTATCATACTTGGGTCTGGGATTATTGCCATGGACTTCTAAATGATCTTCCTGGCCCAGTCTTGCTCTCCTTTGGTTAATTCTCATCATTAATAGATACACTTTATATTTAAATATAAGCCTGATCATTTATTTCTCTGTTCACAGCCTTCCAGTGGCTTCCCATCAAGATTACATAAAAGCCCAAGATGCCATACACAATCTGGCTCTCTGACTGCATTTTCTTTCACCTTCTCCTTACTCTACTCCAACCACATTAGCTTGTTTGTCATTCCTTGAATATGCTGAGTATGTTCCCATCTCAGGGCCTTTGCACCTACTGTTTTCTAGGCCTGAAAACACATGGCTCAGTCTCTCACTTCCAATCCAGTGCCACCTGCTTAGGTAGGTCTTTCCTGACCATCCTATATAAAATAGCATGGGAATGTCCTATCTGCTGCATATCTCCCATTCCTCATACCCTGCTGTATTTTTCTCCCATGGCACCTCCCACCGTCTGTGAGAGATTACATATTAACTTATTGTGCTAGATTTTCTTTTGCCCTTCCTGATTCACTCTCTACTCTTCTGCACTTACTCTGTGCCTTGGTAGGCTCACTATAGTCTGGAGAAGATGGACATTCTGGCCCCTGGCCTTCTATATTCTGGTACGGTTCAGCCAGTGGTGGGTCCTGGTGGGAGATGGGATCATGGGAGGAGGGCATGGTGGAAGTGTTAACTCCCTGTCTCCCTTTCTGCTATGCCTCTTTTTGGTCCTGTCTCTGTTTCTTTTCCCCCACACCTCCAACTGGACAATGCTCTCCCTGTTCATAGCTACAGGTATCTCTCCCTGGGTTCTTGTGGCTGCTCCCTTCCTCTAATCCCTGAGGCCAGAGAGGTAGCAGCTCTCAGTTGCTTAGAGCCCCGGGTACTTCACCAGCCTTGTTGGTTTCCCTTTATCCTATAACATTTTTTCTAATCAGCCTCATCAAACTCTCACCAATCAATTTCCCTGCTTGACTGAGCCATCTGTTTCCTGTGGAGACCTCAGTTAATATACTTGTTTATTGGTTGTTTCTTCTGTTCATGTGTGTATGCACAGACACACATAAATATATGGTTACTTAAGAGTAGGGATTTGGGGCGCCTGGGTGGATCAGGGGGTTAAAGCCTCTGCCTTCAGCTCAGGTCATGATCTCAGAGTCCTGGGATTGAGCCCCGTGTCGGGCTCTCTGCTCAGTGGGGAGCCCGCTTCCTCCTCTCTCTCTCTCTGCCTGCCTCTGTGCCTACTTGTGATCTCTGTCTGTCAAATGAATAAATAAAATCTTAAAAAAAAAAAAAAAAGAGTGGGATTTTGTGACTAGAACAGTACCTGGTCCTTAGAGGGCAACTCATAAATTTGTTGATGGGTAGATAATGAGTGAATGAACATATTTCTTTTTTCTTCTTACAAGAAACCAATGAGATAGAAATGATTGTCTCCATTTTCTCAATAAGGAAATTGAAGTTCAAAGAGAAGTAATTTGCCCCAGATCATGCAGCTAGTATAAGACAACACTGACTGGGGGAGGGGGGGGCGCCTGGGTGGCTCAGTAGGTTAAAGCCTCTGCCTTCGGCTCAGGTCATGATCCCAGGGTCCTGGGATCGAGCCCCACATCGGGCTCTCTGCTCTGCAGGGAGCCTGCTTCCTCCTCTCTCTCTGCCTGCCTCTCTGCCTAGTTGTGATTTCTCTCTGTCAAATTAATAAAATATTAAAAAAAAAAGACAACACTGACTGAAATCACTGTGCCGTATTTGCATTGCTACCTTTCATTATTTTTTTCACTAAATCACATAATACTTTTCCTATTGCTATTACATGAAAGGTTGTTAATTTTATTATCCTCGTTCTGTGGCACTGGATTATGTCACATAGTTTGTGAATTCTTCAACTGCTATGGCAGTTAAGAAATAGTCACAGAGAAAAGCCTTAGCCTTTAGCAAGCAATAGAAGGCTTAATGACCCATCAACCAGTAGAGAAAAGATATTTTAAATCTAACACATATATTAAATCCAAACCACATGTAAATGTTCTTGGCTGATAAGGCTGTTTCCCCAGCATACTCTTAGAACTGCTTCAGCAAAGTTGCATTAGGTTTCCAGTCACATGAGAGAATGGAATCTGGGCCAGAGGAATAGCTGATTTGGAGCCAACTAACAGGAAGTGCTTTCAACCCCAGATGAGTTTGCTGATTTAAGACGGAGAAGGTCCTAGGTCCCACAGTGAAAAGCAAGGGCTCTAGTCCTTGTTTTATGCCAGGTTAGCTGACTCCAAATCTGTAATCTGTGCTCCTTTGGAAATTAAGTATTCTACCTACTTATGCCTCTAAAACCTACCCAAAACTGCTCTTTTCTGCTCTTTTATCCTCCCTCATAACAACTATAAGCTTTTGAAGGTTTTGAGGAAGGATGAAGAAGGTGCTAGTAGGTCTTTTGAAGGAAGTACATGAAGAAAGTCACAAAAACCAGGAAACTATGGTGCATATAATTTCCAAATGAAAATAAGCAAAAGATCCTTATTGTAAAAGGATCTTTTAGGTTCAGACTACTCTTGTAGGACTTGAGTATTTCAAACCCCTTAAAAATGGACTTTTCTTCTCTCAGTTGTCCTGTGGGAATTGAAGGACTCATCATCCCAGCATCTTCTCCAACATAAGAAAAGCAGACTAGAGGGAGGCTACCGCCAGTCACTTGACCAACAAACCCAACAGGGCATCTGTCATGCCTCAGGTGATACACAGTGTGCAGATGATTCATTGGTGAGTTAGACATGCTTACACCCTATCAGACATGAAAACAGACATGAAATAAATAAGTTACTTGTGAGCGTGCAAAGGGCGATGATGAAGAACTAAAGAGTATTGTTAGAGCTTATTAGAGGGGCAGCTTATTTGATAAGCAAAGTCAGGAAATGTCCTCGAGAAGAGTGAGCCTGGGAGGATGGAGTAGTTGTGGGAGGCTATGGACTGTGCATATTATATTAATAATTATAAATGCAGAACTATCCCAGGACCTGGAAAATGCTCAGTTTCAGTTATCATTGCCATGTAACAATCTACTCCAAATGTCAGTAGCCTGAAATTACAACTGTTTATTAATTTTCATCATTCTAGGAGTTGGGGGAACTCCACTGATGATTATCCTGCTCCACATGTTATTTGGTTTCAGCTGTAGTCGTCCAGAGGCTCCAAAGGGCAGGAAGACCTAAGATGGCTCACTCAGATCTCTGGTTCCTTGGCAGGGGTAGTGGGAAGACTTGGACGCAACAGGGATGGCTGGGACAAGTGAGCCTGTCTGTCCATGCAGTTCCACTGGCTCTTACTCCAAACAGCCTATCTGTGTGGTGTCTCCGCCTAGACTTCTTAAATGGTACTTAAGAGATCTCAAAAGTGCAGAAATAGAAGCTTCCATGGTTTTGTAAGGCCAGGGTGGGACTCCAGAATAGAGCCACTGTCGCTGCATCCTACTGGTAGAAGTGAGTCCAGTGCCGGCCCAGACTCAGAGAGGGAGAGGACCAAATGCAGTATGACTCTCAGAAGTGTGGGTCATTAGAGGGGCATCATCTTCAGAGATTCCTTATGTGCTCAATAATATGTGCTCCATAATTTTATTTGTAGTCATGGAGGCAGGGGGAGAAATGAGTAGGGATCAATCCATGTGGAGTGAGAGGCCTGAGCAGCATCTTTGATGATTAGAAGGCACATGCACATAAGTCTTGTTGAAGGACCAGGGAGGGGTACACTCAGAGGGAGCATGGAGAGAAAAGAGATACGGATGAGACTGGTGAGTGAGCTGAGAACAGGCTGAGCCTGGAGCCTGACTCCCCCAAGCTTTTCAGTTATGTAAGCCAATCATTTTCCTTTCTCCCACTGCCAGTTTGAGCTGGTTTTCTATCTTTGAATCAAGAGGCCTGACTAATGGTAGGGAGGCAGCAAATCCTGCTGCCCAGGAGAGGAAGGCCCTGAAGGTGACCTCACCATTGAATACAAAGCCATTTGGAAACAGCCTGTTCTGTACAAATGCAGAGCATTATGATTATCCCTGATGTGCAGACTGTACACTCACCTTGAGTAGGATAGAATCTGCCCCTGACATCAAAAAGAGAAAGGTCTGTGGGTGGATGTTCCTAATGGCTTCAGAAAGCCCTTTCCACATGCATAATTAACTATGACAGCCAACCATGGCTAGGTATTCCTGCAGAAACTGGTCAAACATTTTAAAGCCTCTTCTCAGATCTCCACAATGTAAATTTACTTGTGTTGGTTACACTAGCCACAGTTTTCTGCTTTTTGAATTCTCAACCCACTGCCTTGAGGATTCTTCTATTACAAGTTTGCTGAGCAAATTCAATAAGATAATTTATGTAAAATGCTCAGCATAGTACCTAGTCACAATCTAATAAAGCCCAAGGAAGCATAAATTGCCCTTTTTTTTTTATTGTTGTCTGATCTTATTTCTGGAATCACAAGTGCTTTGATGAATGTGGTTTAAAAAAAAATGCCTGCTTTTAGGCCCCCAAAAGATTACAAAGAAAGGGAGAGCTAAATCTGATGGGAAGAGAACTTGTCTAGGGTCCCCTTCCTTGGCTAACCTGAAACTCGGAGCTAACCATCATTTTAGATATGCAGTCCTGGTGGAGGTTGGAATGGAGGTGTGTTCATGTTATCCCTCCCCAACACCTGTATTCAGGGTTCATATAGGGCTTTGGAAGCAGTGGCAAAGGTCCTTAATGAGGGCTGCAGGACCCACACTGGTGGCCTGACTCCCTCTTGTCTCAGACTGTATGTCTGTGCCTTGCTGCCTCCTGCCATATGTCCTCTGCACATGAAGTATCTCACTTTCACCACATTCAGATCTCAGCTCAACCTTTACTTCCTCACTGAAGCGTTCCCTAGTCCCAGTCTAGGCCCATTTGCATTCCTACACAGTGTCCTATCACTTCAACGCTTCCCTTCAAACTCTGCATCATGGTTTGTTAATGTTGGTCTATCAGTGCAGTTCTTGGATAAATAATGGACTCCCTCACTTGATTAAGTTTCATGAGAGCATGATCCAAGAGATTTGGTTTGTTTTCTTTCCCTTTCTCTTGCGCACCTGACACATAGTATGTGCTCAGCAAATGCTGATTGAGGAGTTGGAGAGAGAGAATGATGGATGCTTTCCATTGGGATTAGGAACTGAACTCATCAGTTTATTCAATCAAGCCAGGCCATCTCTGAGACATCATTGAGTTCCCAGAGAGATAGGTAATAATTCTAGGACACCAAGCAGGGATGGCCATTGCTCTTTATCTAACGCCTGAATCAATTGATTGCCCTTTGGGAATTGATTTCTTTTCGGGTGTTTCTCTCCTTGGAAGATGGCCTCTCCCAGAGGAGCAGTTCTCACTTGCAGGAGACATATATACAGAGGCTAAGGCTTTTTTTTCTTTTGCCAAAGTTTGCAAAACAAGGTCCCCTCTACACTCCATACAACCTTTATCTCTTTTCTAAAGCTTTTTTCTGAAAATCCAGAGGAAGAGGCAATATATAAAGATTAACAGACACTGGTTTAAATATACTGGCTATCTCAATGAGTCCTCATTTGTGGTTGTACTTAGTTGCCTACTTGAAGGTAGAGGCAATGAAGTGTAGGGATTTAAAAACATGCACTTCAGGGGAGGTGAGACTGAGTCAAACCTAGAAGTTGGTATTTACTTTGTGCAAACTTAGGCAAATGAACTTATTTGCAGTTTTGTCATTCAAAGATTGGAGAGATTTACTTCATAGCATTGTTAGGTGGATTGAGTGAGACACTGGTTATTATGAAGCACTTGGGGCCAGACACACAGTAAGAGGTCAGTTAGTGAAGGTTATATTATTGTTCTTCTGGATGGTTTTCTCTTTCATACAATTGCCAAATAGTGATAAAGGGCTTGTGAAGGGAAATAATTCTCTTCTAGGCTGAAAGAGACATTTCTCCTCAATCCAAGAAGACTTTCCATGGATAAACTGGAGTTGTTATTAGCTAAATTAACCAAAGTCTTTGCAGTCACCATATCCTGAGCATTCCAGTATAATCTTAACTCTGCTGCTCTTGTTTTTCATGGTTAGTGGAAGATTTCTTCTGTTCTACCAATGTCTGATGATTCAAATCACGCTGTTTTACATCCAAGACTTTGGTGATTCTTCTTTTTATTGGAAGCAGCACATTATTATGGAAGCCTCCTGGGTTGGACTCATAAAAACCCAGGGTTAAATTCTAAGCCTGCCACTGGGTATCTGTGTGAACCAGGACACATTGCTATGCCTCTCTGATCTTTAGTGTACTACAGGGGATGGATAGAGCGAAGTGAAATGAGGTAGATATAGTACCTGCCCTAGAGGTACTACAGGTCACCTAGAGGTACTATAGGTCACCTAGAGGTGACCAGACTATCCAGGTATTCGTGGGGGCTCTCTGATTTCCCTTTATAGATACATTTTCCCAGGGTAAAGCTACCTAAGGAAGAATGATATGAATGAAGTGCTGGGCCAAAACTTGTCTTATTCTCCTTTTGCCAATGATTTGATAGATGTGTGTGACCAGAACAACTTCTAACTTCTTTGAGCTGATTACTCCCATGTATAAAAGGGATTATTCTTTTATTTGTTTATTTTTTATTTATTCATGAGAGACAGAGAGAGAGAGAGGCAGAGGCAGAGAGAGAAACAGGTTCCCTGCTGAGCAGAGAGCCTGAAGAGGAACTCGATCCCAGGACCCCCAGGATCATGACCTGAGTCAAAGGCAGACGCTTAACCATCTGAGCCACGCAGGCTCCCAGGAATTATTCTTTTAATAAATATCTCATTGAGACTAATTTTTCTCATCTCTCACTTCAAGATGGACCAGGACAGAGAAGAGGTTATGGTTATTATAAAGTCATACAGGGATCAGAGTACCTCTCTCTTATGTAACGCCTAGGTATCAGGCTCTATAAAATTTCTCTGCCTGCTTATGGCCAAACCTCCAAAGGTTCATCACCTTCCCTCCATCATCCATGATTAGTCAAAGAATTCACTGCCAAGTGCCCACTTAGAACTATGTGGCATATGCTCTGGTAGAAATGGGAAAAGATATGGGTTAGTAGGGAACAGCCAAGGAAACAGATAACTGCAGCATAGGATTGCAACATAGAGTGGTAGAGATTGTGATGGGAGAGGGTCATAAGGAGGGGAATGAAGCTATGAGATTGAGTGGATGAAGACAGAGGACATTGGATCTTGAGCTCAGACTCAAAAGATAAACACATGGCACAGTAGTTTTGCAAATCTCAAATGAAAGGTAGCAAAGGCGCAAGCACCGCCTTTTTTAACAAGATTTTATTTATTTGTTTGGGGCAGAAAGCAAGAGAGAGAGAGCAAGAACGAGCATGAGTGGGGGAGATGGGGGGCACAGAGGGAAAAGCAGACTCCCCACTGAGCAGGGAAGACTGACCTTGGGGCTGGATACCAGGACTCTGGGATCATGACCTGAGCTGTAGGCAAAAGCTTAGTGACTGAGCCACCCAAGAAGGAAACCAGCAATCACCCTTCTAAGGAATATTCCTAGTATATAATAATTGCCACTTTTTAAAGCATTCCAGGAGGAATCAGATCTATAGAGCAAGGGTAAGAGTAGGCTTTGTTTTTTATCTCGCTGGTTTACCCATTCAGAGCAAAGCTAGACTATTTAGAAAAGCCAAGTGGAAAACTTTAATGATTTGGCTATTTTATTCATTGAGATACAAATTTATATATATTTGTATCTTTATATATTTAGAACACAATATGATTGACCTCCAAATGCATGGACTATTTTCCAGGAAGTGTTCCTTAATTGGACATTTTTCTTCAACTTTAAGCATACACCTAGAAATATTGTGTGATCAGAAATTATTTGCTGTTTGTTTCCTTTCAGTAGGCAGAAGTACAAAGAATGTAAAACTCCAGACTGTTATAGTTTTTCCAGAAAATGTAAAAAATAAAGCCCAACTTAATTCCCAATATTCACAACTTAGTTTCAAGATCCAGGGGACAAAATGTTCTCATGACAATGGCTGAGAGAGCTCCGTGTGGGCCACACATTAAAATGCTTCAGTAAATCATCAAATATGAGTGACCTTTTAGCAGGAAAGAAGCTCTTGTACAGGAGGCAGAGACTTTGCTATCCCAAAGTCTCAAATTAGTCAAAGAACACAATTCTAATAGTCACTAATACAAGTTAATGTGAATTTTTTTTACTTCAAATTTGTTTATTTTTTTACTTTTGTTTTATTTTTTCAGTGTTCCAAGATTCATTGTTTATGTACCATACCCAGTGCTCCATGCAATATGTGCCCTCCTTTTTTTTTTTAAGATTTTATTTATTTATTTGACAGATGGAGATCACAGGTAGGCAGAGAAGAGGCAGAGAGAGAGCGGGAAGCAGGCTCCCTGCTGAGCAGAGAGCCCGATGTGGGCCTTGATCCCAGGACCCTGGGATCATGACCTGAGCTGAAGGCAGAAGCTTTAACCCACTGAGCCACCCAGGCGCCCCTGTATGTGCCCCCCTTAATACCCACCTCCAGGTTCACCCATGCCCAACCCCCCTCCCCTCCAAAACCCTCAGTTTGTTTCTCAGAGTTCATAGTCTCTCATGGTTCGCCTCCCTCTCCAGTTTACCCCAATTCACTTTTCATTTCCATCTTCTAATGTCCTCATGTTATTCCTTATGTTCCACAAGTAAGTGAAACCATATGATAATTGAGTTTCTCTGCTTGACTTATTTCACTCAGCATAATCTCCTCCAGTCCTATCCATGTTGATACAAAAGTTGGGTATTCATCCTTTCTGACGGCTGCGTAATACTCCATTATATAAATGGTATTCAAATTGGCAAAGAAGAAGTCAAACTCTCTCTTTGCAGATGACATGATACTTTATATGGAAAACCCAAATATACTCCACCTCCAAATCACTAGAACTCAAAGAGCAATTCAGTAATGTGGCAGGATACAAAATCAATGCACAGAAATCAGTTGCTTTCTTATATACTAACAGTGAAACTATAGAAAGAGAAATTAGAGAATGATTCCATTTACTATAGCACCAAGAACCATAAGATACCTTGGAATAAACCTAACCAAAGAGGTTAATGTGAATTTTTTTCAAATGCCTCCATGATGATGTGATAAATATATCTTGCAGGAGATGCTTAACTGTTCTCAAAAGGTGGTCTGTGGTCCTAACTCAAATTTAACAATTATTTATTTAGTTCTTTACAGATACTATCGTAGGACTGTGAGATACAGGAATCAGTCAAAAAGACCAAACTCCTGCCTTCATGGAGCCTACATTCTAGTGCAGAGAAGCTAAAAATTAAGGGCAGACATAATAAGTAAGTAAATAATAGTGTTTATTAGAAATGGAACAGGAAAAGGAAATTAAGGATGTCAGAGGTATGGGGTGAGGGCTGCTGTTTTCAATACTGGGATGGACTTTATTGAGAAGGTTGTGTTTGAACACAAGAAAGGACAAGAGGTACAGATGTCTGCAGAAAGGGCACTCTGGGGAGGGAGGATAGTCGTAAGGCAGGAATAGTAACGCCTGAGACAGAACAAGGTGGGAGTAGAAGGAAATCATGTCGGGGAGGTAATGGCAGGATGGGGCAGATCATTTAGGACTTTTAGACTTGAGGTAGAATGAGGAGCTAATAGTACATTCTGATCAAGGAACTGAGAGATCTAATGTGTACCGCATATGACTCTGGTTTCTAAGTAGAGAATAGAATATGGAAGTGGCACCTGGGTAGCTCAGTCCGGTAAGCCTCTGCCTTCGGCTCAGGTCATGATCCTGGGATCCTAGGATCAAGCCCCACATGGGGCTCCCTGCTCAGTAGGGAACTTGCTTCTCTGGCTTCCTCTGCCCCTCCCCCCGACTCATTTGTGCGCTCTCTCTCTCGCTCACTCGCATGTGTCTACGTTCTCTTTCTCCAAATAGACAAATGAAATCTAAAAATAAATAAGTAAATAAATAAAAGTATATGAAGGGCAAGATGGAATCAGGAGACCAGTGAAGATGCTGTTGTAGTGATGCAGTAATCCAATTGATGATTCAGCCAGGGTAATAGATCGGTGATTAAAAATGGTTGGACTCAGAATAGTTTTGAAATCTTATCAATGCCAATTGGTGATGGATTTAAATATGGGATATGAGGCATCAAGAATGAGTGTCATGGTTTTGTCCTGAAATGGGGGAACTGAGTCACCTTCAGTTAAGATGGGGAAGTCTGTGAGTAGAGAAGAATTTGAAGATTTTGAAGGGGTACATTAGTAGTTCAGTTTTGGACAGGTCAGCCTTGAGATGTCCTTTAGATTTACAGTTGGAGATGTAGAGTAGGGAGTTAGATATGTGAGTCTGGACTTCAGGAGAGAGGTTCAACAAAGAGCTTAAATTTAGGGATCTTTGGGAGCACCCGGGTGGCTCATTCAGTTAAGCATCTGCCTTGGGCTCATCATGATCCCAGGATCCTATGATTGAGTCCCGAGTTGGGCTCCTTGCTCAGCGGGAAGCCTGCTTTTCCCTCTTCCTCTCCCTCTGCCTGATGCTCTGCCTGCTTGTATTCTCTCTGTCAAACAAATAAAATCTTTAAAAAGTAGAATAACAAATTTAGGGATCTTTGGCATAAAGATGGCACTTGTAGTCTTGAGATTGGAAGACATTACAAAGAAAAGGAGTATAGAGAAGGAAGAGGACAAAGGACTTTTAACATAATTTTATGTGTATTATTTTTCTATTGCTGCAATGACAGATTACCACAAATTGAGCAGCTTGAAAAAATACACATTTATTATCTTAAAGTTATTTCTATATGTTAGAAGTCTTTCTCAAAAAGTTGAAAATAGAGCTACCCTATGACCCAGCAATTGCACTACTGCACTACATCTTTTCTTATTCCTTTACACACATTTACCTGCAGATGTATGTGTATGTACACATTTATCTTTTATATAGATGAGATCATACTATTTTTTTCCCTTATAATGATGTCTTAGAGATCTGTTCATACCAGCACAAATAGTTTTACCTTATTCTTTTAAACTATGGTATCATAGTTTGCTAGTTCCAATGAACCATATTGAACATTTAGGATCTTTCTTTCTGTTTAACTGTGTGACCTTAGGCATGGTACTTAACCTCTCTGGGCTTTAGTCTCCTCACTGTAGAATGGGAATAATAATTTTACATAACTCATAGGTTTGAGTATGTTTTAAGTAGGTAGAACCTATAAATCACTTAGAGTGGTGCCTGGATATAGTAAGCCTTTAAATAAGGTTGACTGTTATTAATGTTACAAACAGTGCCTAAGCAAGCATCTTTATACATATTTCTATACATATGTAATTAGTTTTTTAAAATTTTTTTTTTAATTTATTTATTTGACAGACAGAGATCACAAGTAGGCGGAGAGGCAGGCAGAGAGAGAGGAGGAAGCAGGCTCCCCGCGGAGCAGAGAGCCCGATGCGGGACTCGACCCCAGGACCCTGAGACCATGACCTGAGCCGAAGGCAGAGGCTTTAACCCACTGAGCCACCCAGGCGCCCCCATATGTAATTAGTTTTGCAGAGTAGTTTCCTAGAAGTGAAAGAGCTAATCATAGTGGATGTGTATTTAAAATTATCTTTGCTTTTCAAAAATCCTTCCCCATTGCTAGTCCTATCAGGATTATATGAGGATACCCAATTCCCAGTATCTTTATCAAAAAGGACACTGAGTCATTTGGAACTACTCACAAAGTTTGGACACCTTTTCTATATTTTGATAATTCTACATATTGGAATCCCTCCATTATAAAGTAGAACTCAAAAACTATACTTCCCAGGTTCTTTTGTAGCTAGGAGATTGCCATTTAGAGGCAATCACATGACACTTAGATCAGAAGAGAATTATAGGAGAGACTTAGCTAGGCACAGGGCATCCTACTTTGTTGGTGCGGGGGTTTGGCAGAGACAGTGTGATTCAAGGTCCAGGATGGTAGTGGCTCTCTCATTAAGATGGTTCTAAAGCCTGGCTCTGAGAGCTACTCTGGAACACTTAGTTTAGAGCCTGTTTCTCCTAATTTTCAGAGCATCTAATAATCTTAATCATTTTTATTTCTGTTGGAATTAGCTACAGTAGCTTCTGTTGTCTGCAGTTAAGAACTCTGATAGAATCATAAAAACCTTAATAAGTGGCATATTCAAATTTTTGCCGATTTTATAGGCAAAGTGTATTTCATTCTTACTCATATGTGTGACTCATAACTTCTCATATCCTTTAGGGGAGGTTGGATCTGAATGGATGTTATCCGTGCCATAGTTTTGCCTCCAAACCAAGTAGCAAGCCTATAATGGCTCCTCCCCTTCTTTAGTATTCCTTTAATACATTATTGTTACTAATAAAGTTTTCTGAATAAGTGGTTTAAAGCTAAGGTGCTAATAAGTAATTTGAGTTCATGGAGATATTTTAATTTCCATCTTTATCACATTAAATAATTTATAGGTAAATACTTATTTTTATCTATGATATTCCCACAGTTCAGGGAGATATTTTTCATATAATCATTTATAAGGAAGTCTAATACTTCTTTGTTTATTATACCAAATACAATGTTATAATGAATGCATTGGCATGGCATCATGTCATCCATTGTTGAAGAGCATGATTTGCTAATCTTTCCTCTTTCTTACCTGGGTAAAATCTCCCTACCAATATTATAGGTGTTTACCAAGCATGCAAAAAATGAAGTATATTAGTATGAAAATCAGGAGACACTGTTTAATGTTGAATGGGACAGAAATCTATCATTTTCAATGGTAAAATCATTTCATAACTCTTCATAAATTAAGAAGTAATGCTCTGAAGCCACTATGGAGAACAGTGTGGAGATTCCTGAAGAAATTAAGAATAGAGCTTCCCTATGACCCTGCAATTGCACTGCTGTGTATTTACCCCAAAGATACAGATGTAGTGAAAAGAAGGGCCATCTGTACCCCAATGTTTATTGCAGCAATGGCCACGGTCGCCAAACTGTGGAAAGAACCAAGATGCCCTTCAACGGATGAATGGATAAGGAAGATGTGGTCCATATACACAATGGAGTATTATGCCTCCATCAGAAAGGATGAATACCCAACTTTTGTAGCAACATGGATGGGACTGGAAGAAATTATGCTGAGCGAAATAAGTCAAGCAGAGAGAGGCAAGTATCATATGGTCTCACTTATTTGTGGAGCATAACAAATAACACGGAGGACATGGGGAGATGAAGAGGAGAGGGAGTTGAGAGAAACTGGAAGGGGAGATGAACCATGAGAGACTATGGACTCTGAAAAACAACCAGAGGGTTTTGAAGGGGCGGAGGGGTGGGAGGTTGAGGAACCAGGTGGTGGGTAATAGGGAGGGCACATACTGCATGGAGCACTGGGTGTGATGCCAAAACAAACTGTTATGCTGTAAATAAACAAAAAAAAAGGGGGGGGGGAGAAGTAATGCTCTGAGATACAATGGCATGCTGTTTTTCCCAGTCATATGTGCAAATATTTTCAGAAACCCAAATCAAATCAATATTTACCACTTAGAATTATTATTTTAAATTTAATTTTTAAAAGAAAAAATAAATAAGTCAGTGTCTTAGCTTATGTTATCATAACAAAATGCATGGACTGTGTGGCTTAAAACAACAGAAATATATTTTCTCACATTTCTGGATGCTGGGAAATTCTAGATCTAGTTGCCAACAGATTCGTTCCTGGTAAGGGCCCTCTTCTTGCCTTGCAAATGACTGTCTTCTCACTGTCTTTAATTAACCAGGAGAAATTGAGAGAGAAGGAGAAAAGAAGGGGGAGAACCCTCTGGTCTCTTCCTCTTATAAGAAAGCTAATCTCATGATGAGAGCCCCATGCTCATGAATTTACCTAAACCTCGTTACCTCTCCAAAGCCCCACCTCAAAATACAATCACATTGGGCATTAGAGCTTCAACATATGAATTTGAGGAGGGACACAAACATGCAGTCCCTAGCAGCTAGATTTTAAGCTGCTAATCCTGAAGAAGTTTTTGAATTTACCCCAAGCTGACCAAAATAATTTAAGTCCCTTAACATCACTCTGCATTTATTTTCACAATGTATTAAATTAGAGCATCTTGGTAAATGCACCTCAGTAACAAATGTCTAATTCTTTACTCAACGTTCTTATTTCTAAATGAAATAAATGATTTACTTTACATGCATCACTAGACCATCTGGTTCCATGCAAGGACCCAACACAGAATCAACTAATCGTCATCCATGTTTATTCATCACTCTTAACTCATTTTCTTACAAATAATGAAAATCTTAGATCTTTAGCAAACAAACAGTCTTCACCATTAGTTGAAAGTTTGACCTCTTTAACTCTATAATAGAACATGACAAAAGAGTCCAGCAAAATATATACCTAAGAAAGTTAATTACTAGTAAACTTCATTGTGCCATTCCCATTTTACTGAGACTGAGAAAGCAGGGCAGAGTATGGATTTTAAAGAGCACCATGGAATTAGAAACAGTGGTCGGTATATCAGAGACATGACTTTGTTGCTTAAACAGTTAAGTTCAGTTTGCCAAGGGCATCCCGGTAATCCTTTCTTCTGGGTTATTTCCCTCCCAGTCTTCCAATTCAGGGTCACCCTCAGGATTTGCTTTCACCAGAATTTTTGAGCTGACATTTAAGCTACCAATATGCTGATGGGGAGGAAAACATAGCAAAACTCCAGAACAATAAGTAATTTGAACAATCTAATTTTTACTTGAATCAAAATTATATGCAGAAATACCAAAAGCCCAAAGTATTAGAAAAACACTGTAACTAATCTTTTAACAAAGACCGTGCTGGAAATTATTTGGTGGTTCTCTTAACTTCATGAATATGACCACTCAGTATTCAAAGCTACGTCCTGCTCAATGTTTACCTTAAACATCACTTTTCCTGACCACGAGGGCTGATTCGGTCCTCCTTTTCTAGACACCGCACAACACAATCCACTTCTTGTATGATTGTTTGTAATTATGTGCTGTGTGATTATCCAGTAAGTGTGAAGAGGAACAGTGACTTTTCTTGTTTTCTCAGCACATTAATGGTTCTCAATAAAAATTTGTTAAGTAAAAGAAAGGGACATTCTGGAAATTCTTTGTAGCGCATCAATTTTACTCAAAGATTTGGGGTGTTTTTAAATTAAAACAAGAACAGTTGTATCATGACATGAAGTACAAAATGCATGTGAATTTTCAAAATAGAATTGGAAACTTCTCCCAGTGAATGCTTGCTTTCCTCTGTCATTAATGCTATTTCAGAGGAAAATTTAAGGATGTATTGATGTGGTGGGTTTGAGTGTGAGGCTCCAGTGATCAGGTAGTTGAAGCCAACCAAGTTTAGATATTTCATTATGAAAGGAGAAGTGACTTCCTCCCTTCCATGCAGAAAACAAGAAGAGGCAGAGTAATGAAGGGCAAAGTGTGTCTTAGCAAGTTATTTTAATGCCTCAAATTTTCCAATTGTAAAATGAAAGCATTAGATTGAATGTTCTCCAGTGGCTCCTGAAACTCTTTTTTTTTTTTTTCCTACTATCATTATTCTTACTCCCACAAAGGAGAAAAAAGTAGGATAGGAGGGGTCATGATATTTCTTTTTCCTTACTTAAGCTTCTAAGTGTTACATTTGTCTTTTGAATGACACCTTTAAACACTGTGTAGTTGGGTTTCTTTACCTCTTCATGAACTTGTAATCCCATTCATATGTCTAAAAGGGAAAGAAAAGTAGATCAATATCAAACCACAGAAGTACGTTTTTATGGATCAGCCACTCAGATATTACCAGTTGAGATCTTATATATTTCAGCATCACAACCAGATGTAATGGAAAATATTGACTTGAAACACTACATGGAAAGAGGGAGAGAATTTTGTAACATCCCTCCTGCTATCTCATCTGTTCTTTCTTTCTTTCTTTGGGCTTGACATTTTATCTTCATATCAGAAAGTTTTGCAAGACTATGAATGTAGTAATTACTATAACATTAATGCAATCTCTCGGGTGGTTAGATTAAACAGCGGCTTTGCCTCTGTACCAAGCAAAGATTATCTTAATGTAAATAAAAGAGAACAAGTCATCAGTGTGGTGCCCATTACTGATAAAAAAATAAGTGGTTGATATTGCAAGCAAAGGAAACTAACATAAAACAACAATTATACTTGTCAAAGTCTGTGTGTATTGTCTCACAATTGTTTGATTCAGTAAAGCTCTATGAAAAGAAAGACTTGTTTTGTTCTATTATAATCAAATGCATTTAATATATATCTGCTACAAATGGCTTTGAGGTATCAGAGCTGGTTATGTTCTGTTTTTTGTTTATAATAATAAAAATGCCTGCCAAAAGCTACTATGATAAATGCTATGCACAACCTAAAGGCTGGCAAAATAGGAAATCTGAACTTCTAAATTCAAAAATCAGACAACTTGAAACGTTAGCAAGTCTATTAGAGACAGGAACTCTGCTGCACTGCTGGTGGGAGTGTGAAGTGGTACAATCACTTGGGAGAGCAATTTGGCAATTATCTAGCAGAGTTGAAAATGCAAACGCCTACAAGCCAGCAGTTTCACTCCTGGGTATATACTCTACAAAAACAGGTACATGTACACAAGAAGCCATGTTTATAATAAAAAAAGATGGGAGCAGGGAGCACTAAACATTATTGAAAAGGTAGTACGTAGAGTATGATATAGTTAAAAAATGGGATATGATATGGCAGTTAACATAAAAGATTTTTATGTATTTAGCTGGATACCATGTTTAGCAAAGAAAAAAAAAGGGCAAATAACAGAATGCACCATGTATAATGGACCACTTTTGTCAATTTAACAATCACAAACAATAATATTATATTTGGTTTCTGGCTAACTAGTAAACTATAAAAACATGGATTAGAAGGATACCCATCAAGTTCCAAAGAGAAGCTGTCTGGGAAGGGGGAGAAGGAGAGAGGAACATGGGACTGGAGAGGGATACAAGATATTTCAGAATTTTCTGTATGCCTTATTTTTCCCTTTACGAAAAACAATTTTAAGAACACACATATGGCTGAATGTTAATATTAGTTAATTCTGGAGTGAGGACACATGGACATTTTTATACTATGTACTTTCCTGTATTAATTGCTTTTCGAATAAAAAGAAAAAAGACTTTAGTCACTTTTGGTCTCTCAGTGCAGCTGGAATACTGTATTTCTTGAATTTAAGGAACCACGATTCTATATTTAAATTGTTTAATACACTGTATTTTATTCATTTACAGTGTTTATACTGGATGAGTAAACTAGGGGCTTTGGAAAGGTTTCCATGGAATTTCAGTTTAACTAGGTCCATTTATATGCTTGGTAAACGTAGGCAAAGTAAAGTTTTAAACATCTGTTTATACAAGGTACACAAACCAGAAAGCATTTTCTTTGGTTTGTCCATATTATCCTGTGCCAATATGAATATTAGCATCAGTTTACAGGATTTTTTCCCACTGAGAGATTCAGGGTTAATGTTGCTATGTAAATGTCACGTGAATCCCATTTTGGAACAATTCATATATCCACACAAAGTGCGGAAATGAGACTTTTAGTCCAGAGGGTCTCATTTAAGTATAAACAATGGGAAAATCATTTTTCATGCGGTGGAGTTTTAACTCCCTCTCTCTTGTTTCCTGCCTGTGAACATTGCCTGGCTGAGCCCCAGGGCAGATGTGGACAGTTACCTAAGACTCTGTAAGCAGCTGGAAGAGGCAGGGGGATGGGAGGGAGGAGGAAATGAGCTTTCGCTGAACCCGGACTTGGGTTCAAAATCTGACTTTATCTTTCATTGACTCACTGTGGGACTCAGCAGACCACTGAATTCCAGCTGTACAGCAAGGATGTGGAGAGCAATACCTCCCAGACTGGGTGAGGACTTCATGATCCCGTGTGTGCAGGGCAGCGCATGAGTAGAGGCTGTTACATGTGTTGCTGTCCTTGCTGTCTCCACCACAACCTAGAGGCACTGAATCCCTGTTTCCATTTAGCAGATGCAAAACCACTTCTACCTGGAATGGACTGGGAGAAGTTTGTACTCCTTGGATGCTCCTGCTGCTGCCCTATCAAGGGATAAATGGCAAGAAGCAGCTGGAGCCCTTGTGGAGTATTATGAACGAGTCTTACCAAAGTTGGGTTTTTTCCTCTGTATTTTTTCCTTTGTTTAAGTTTGTTTGCCTTTTTTCTTCTACTTCCTTGTTACTCTTTTAAGTTTTTGTTTGTTTTGTTTATTTTGGTGAGTAGGAGGGTGTTCTGTGTTACCAAGGCAAAAATGTCCCCCTTGTTGTTCTATTTCTCCTTCATTTCTCTGTGTCCACTCATAGTTTTATCCTCCTGGCTCTCACCTTTTCTTTCTAGTAAATGCTGCTCATATTTCAATACAAAAGATCATTTCTTTCATTTATACTTAAGGTTGAAAGAGCAATCTGATAGGTTTGTATCTCAGATAATTTTTAATAATAGCTTAAGTCCATGATCTTTTCCAGAATAAGGGCAGTAGTTGTCGTATTTCAATAGTGACTTTTCCAAAAAAATTTTTTCAGTAGTGGAAGTCCTCAGATAATCTTTATGAATTGCTCGTCCAGGAATTTCAGTATTGGGAGAGGTTGGCAAAATGGCCACTTTTATGCAAAAAGCCTTAATTACCCACAATTCCAATGTCATGCAGATGCCCAATTCCTGCTTTGAGATTGGCCCTGATTCTGCCTTCAACTCAGGATGACCTACAAGTCATCACCTTTCCTTGTCAAACCCATACCAGACCTTACTAAGTGGCCACAGCCCCTGGTTTTGACCAAGAATCCTTCCCAAAGTAGCCCTCTAGGGAGCAACTAGCCCTCTTAGCTGATAAAGAAATGGAGACCTATTTGTCCTCACTGGCTTAAAAAATGTTTTGTTTTGTTGTCTTTTCCCAGTTGTGGAAAGGGAATGGAAAAGTGGATCATTTAAAGAAGAATTAGAAAATAAATAGGAAATTATGGGTTCTTCTTTAGTTTTCTCTAGTAGCCCCAAACATTCAGGACTATAGAAGGAACTTAAATATGAAATGAAGTAATACAGTGATACATAAGTAATGTTGGAATGGACATTATAATGACTAGGAGAGTGAGAAGATTATCTTTGTTTTAAAAGATAACAGAAAAATTATAAAGCCATTTTCTCTTCCTAGTGGTCTCCTACGATGTTTTAGATTTATTTTAAACTAGAAATAGGAAACTATCCATAGCATGATGTCATGCTGCATTTATTTCTGGCCTCAGCGGTTGATCATTCGGGAGACACTCATGATATCTTCTTGGACAGCATCAAACTGTGCAGTAGTTTTTGGGCCCAGCAAGAGAGAGCTAGATATGACTGAAAGATACACATCTCTCCTTTCAGGTTGGATTTGGAAAGTGGGCCCCAAAGAAGGAATCTCAGATGATCTTGAAGTTTTGAGTCTCGGTATCTTGGGAGAACAGTGGGCTCTGATAGACATAGGACAGTCCAAAGGAGAAAACAGCTGTTATGGGGGACAGAAAGAGTTCAAGTTAAGATTTGCTGAGTCTGAGGGATGTCAAAATGGAGAACATCCTTGCATTAATATAAAACATTTAATTATATATAGTTGAGATGATTCACATATATATATAGTCTTTCATTTTTCAATATAATAATGTCTATGAGAATTTTCTATTTTTATTACCAGTATAAAATATTTCATTATAGGTATGCATCTATCAGAAATAAATATTCCCCAATTTTAGACATTAAAAAAAAAAATGGAGAACATCTTGCGAGTATTTAGCGCTACAGACCTGGCCATTGAAAGCCTGGGGATAAAGATTTGTAAATCATTGTCCTTGAGCAGATGGTGGAAAGGAGCATTGACCCATTTCAACTTTATTTATTATCTGAAAGGTATATTGAAGGGTGCCAGAAACTGAAGAAAGGCAGATCTGGTTTCCACTGAGTTACAGGGATTATGACAAAGTAAGAAAGAGGCAGCTATAGAAGTTTTGTATGGGGAAGGGGAGGTAATTTTTAAGTGGGGGATCTGGTGGTGAGATGGGATAATGAGCTTTTGTATGTAGAAGCTTGCAACAGATTGAAAAAATAGTTGCTCATATCGCTTCTCGGCCTTTTGGCTAAGATCAAGTGTAGAATAAGAGAGAGAAATGATGATGAGGAGGGGCCTCCCAAGGAGCTGACACAAATATATTGATGAGGTAAAAAGGGGTCCGTTTAGACAACTGAAACCACTCGGGGTCCACAAGAGCTATACTTCATTTCTGTGTATTCACATAAAATCAACAAGTCACTGAAAGAAATGATCAGAGAGAGCATAATTGGACATTAGATTATGTGTAAAACATTTAATAAAGGCATTTCAGCCAGTTCAAGATTTGCTTGAATTTTTTAGTTCTGTGGACCCTACTCCTAGTTGAAAAAAATAAAATTGTGTTTATTTTGATGGTAAGGTGACATACCTTGACCAGTGTTCCTTGGCAACTCCCAATATTTACCAAGGACATTTAGCAATCTGGTAATGAAAACACATGGAGATCTGTGAGATTTATTCCAAACCTGGTAAGAATTGTTGTAAATCTAAACCAGGTGATTCCAGCACAATGCAAGTCATTGACCCTTTCGGGCTTTATGAGACTTGAATGTTGAGGAGGTACTCGTGCAGTGGTGACTCATACTTGGGGCAGATTATGTTAAATGGACTTTCCTCTTTAACATTTTAGACACTAGCTATAATTATAGCAATGATAAGAGTGATTTCAGTTAACTCCAGCTGTGGTCAAATATATTTTACCTTGTGACTGAGAGCATGCCCATGCATGTGCATGCCCACACATAAACTGTAACCACAGTTTTATGAAACAATTCTTAATTTCTCCATATGTGCCACAATTTCCTATTTTCTACTCTATTTCCTTTTCTTAAATTTGTCATGATTCTCTAAATTGATTTCACAGCCCAGAATAAATCATGACTCAAAGTTTGCAAATCATTGAGATGTTCAGTGATACTCTCTTATTTTATGGTCTGCTTTAATCTCTTTTTTTCTTAGTGTCTTATGTACTCTCAGAACTAATAGTCAGTTCTGATCCTTAGTCTCAGCACATGAGAAGCTATATTATCTCCCCAACTGTAATGATTGGTTGTACTGAATGGATATTAGCTTGGCAATAGTGTTCTTACATTTAGGTGCATTTTTTGTTTGTGTTTAAGTAGATATCCTTACCACGATGGAGTTAGGGCACAAGACAAGAAAACAGAAGAATTTATTTACAGATGGCTTAGTGATTACTGTGATTTAATTTTTATAGATGACTTCATGATCATTAAAACATAACATGATAGAATTTTGTTGGTAAAAGACCTCTAATCCCATAGCCTCATCACCTGCCCTGATTTCATGTCCATGACCCAGACCTGGCTAAGGAGTACAGTCTAGATATTTGGTTAGTGATTGGTTCAAAAATAGCCTCTTCACCCTGTCAGGCTAATTAGATCCATTCTGGTGACTATGAGGAAGAAGTTCTTTTTCCAAGATTGACTAAAGGTGATACAGAGCCCTAGACCCTGGCAGCCATGTTTGCTACCAAGAGGGAAGAACCTGCCTGAGGATGGAGCCAACACAAAATCAAACAGAGCCAAGGGTTAGAAAGCCTGAGAATCATCCCTAAGCATATCATTTGAGCCTGAATTTTTGGTTGTACCTGAAGCAAGACAGGTCTCAATGACTGCCACTTATAATCTACTGTCCTGATTAAGAAGAACAAGAGGAGTGAAGAAAAATTGGTATCTGTAGTTGAGTGGCAGCATCATAGGTGATTTTTATACTTTGTTGTTGATTTTTTTTTAAATAATATGGATGTGTTAATTTTAGAAAGAGTCAAAATTAAAAGGTAGCATTCCTCCAAACGCTCTTGGAAAGTTGGACTCTGAGTCAATCCTATTTGGAAATAATATTCAAGCTGCCTCTCAAATATTGTATTTATAAAATTCTGAAAAGATCTAATTTTATAGTTTGACCACACAGATTTTTCCTCCTTGGTTCCAGCCTCACTGTTTCCATGAACTACAGTCAACAAATACTGGAACTTTTGTTATCTCCCCAGCAGGCATTTTCCAGAGGGCACTTTCCTGAATGTTGTGGAGAAATGTAAATAAAAGCACTAAGTGGAATTACTAGTGTCTCAAATAAACAGAAGCTTGGGGGTAAATGTCTTAACTCAGACTTGGTCCTGGGAATACAGAGGAAGAGCACTCAGCAATTACCAGGTTTCCCCCCAAGTAGGGGAGCATAGTGTAGGGGAGCAATGCAGGGGTAAGGCAAGAGCCCATGGTTCCATGGTCATTTCCATGTGCTTGAATCATGTATGTTTTTAACTTTTTTTAAATTAACATATAATGTATTATTGCTTCAGGGGTACAGGTCTGTGAATCATCAGTCATACACAATTCACAGCACTTACCATAGCACATACCCTCCCTAATGTCCTTCACCTAGCCACCCCTTCCCCAACCCCCACACCCCCCTGCCCTGCCTCTCAAATTCCTCATATCAGAGAGATCATATGATAATTGTCTTTCTCTGATTGACTTATTTTGCTTAGCATAATACCCTCTAGTTCCATCCACGTCGTTGTAAATGGCAAGATTTCATTTTTTGGTGGCTGCATAGTATTCCATTGTGTGTATGTATGTATGTATGTATGTATGTATATATATACCACATCTTCTTTATCCATTCATCTGTTGATGGACATCTAGGTTCTTTCCATAGCTTGGCTATTGTGGACATCACTGCTATAAACATTTGGGTGCACGTGCCCCTTTGGATCACTACGTTTGTATCTTTAGGGTAAATACCCAGTAGTGCAATTGCTAGGTTGTAGGGTAGCTGCATTTTCAACTTTTCAAGGAACCTCCATGCTGTTTTCCAGAGTGGCTGCACCAGCTTGCACTCCCACCAGCAGTATAGGAGGGTTATTTTGAGTAATTATGATTCCTGTGCACTTGCAAGAAATAATACAGAGTGATCACATATACCCATATACCTTCTGTAGTCTTCCCCAGTACTAACATCTTGGATAATTACATAATATCACTATGGGGAAATTTACATCCTTCAATATTATTTTGATTTCTCCAGTATTACATGGACTTGTGTGTGTGTGTGTGTGTGTGTGTGTGTGTGTGTCTGTATTTAGTTCTGTGCAGATGTATCATGTGTAGATTCTTGTAGACTTATAATTACCACCACAATCAAGACATAGAATAGCTGTATCACAAGGAACCTTTTTTTTTTAAGATTTTATTTATTATTTGACAGACAGAGATCACAAGTAGGCAGAGAAGCAGGCAGAGAGATAGGAGGAAGCAGGCTCCCTGCTGAGCAGAGAGCCCGACGTGGGCCTCGATCCCAGGACCCTGGGATCATGACCTGAGCCAAAGGCAGAGGCTTTAACCCACTGAGCCACCCAGGTGCCCCCACAAGGAACCCTTTTATAACCACACCCATTTACCATGCATCCCCCAACCCATGGTAACCACTAATCCATTCTCTGTCTCCGTTATTTTGTCATTTGAGACATATTTTTAGTATGTTTCTCTTATTCTAGAATTATCTAGATACTTGAATGTGAAGTTTAGGAATGCACTTAGAGCAGGGCTATTCCTTCCACTCTCTTTCACCCTCTCTTTACTTAGAGAAACCTTTTAACAGCTATCTGTGCAGCCTGTTAATCGAGAGATGGTGGAGGTTGCAGTGTGTAGTAAGTAAGGTGGCTCTGCAGTGTTCTAACTTCATGACGTCCAAACCTCTGCCCCCTCCTAGGTTAAATGGGGTTAATACTTATAATGATCTCACAGAGTAGTTTGAGGTTAAAATGAAATAATGCATGTTGAATGCTGCATGCTGTTAATTAAAGAGAGAACCATGAATGACACCACCTTGCACAGTTATCACACAACCACACAAAACCAAAATTTTTAGACATGTGTTGCTCCTAGAGGGCTGGAATCTTCCTCTCCCAGATTTTAGTTATTGGCCTTAATTTTATTTCCCTATGTCTCCCAGAATAAATTGTATCCTTATTCCACCTTGTTCTACAGCATTTATCTCATGTAAGCTAAATCCTGTGCTCACCTCTTGTCCAAGCTCCATTTTCCTTAAAGTGACCCCCATATGATTTCTTGAGGACAGAACTGGGTCTACTGAGTCTGTCTTGTTCACCACGATGTCTTTATCACCTAGCAGAGTGCCTTGCCTGCACTTTGTGCTCAGATGTGTTTTAATGGACGACATGCTTTAGCATTCCTTTGTCTTCATGGGTTGTATTATTCTGAGCACTCACCATTCAGCTACTTTCTCTTAAGTAATGGTACAAAAATGGCCTTTATTAATCCCTCTCTTTAAAAACAAAGGTGAGGGGCGCCTGCCTCGGTGGCTCAGTGGGTTAAAGCCTCTGCCTTCAGCTCAGGTCATGATCCCAGGGTCCTGGGATCAAGCCCCACATCAGGCTCCATGCTCAGCAGGGAGCCTGCTTCCACCTCTCTCTCTGCCTGCCTCTCTGCCTACTCATCATCTCTGTCTGTCAAATAAATAAATTAAAAAAAAAAATAAAAACAAAGGTGATAAGGTGTATCATTTATGAGCTCCAACAAGAAATGCCAATATATTGTGTTATTTTGAACATGAGACAAAGAAATAGACCTGTACAAACTTTTGGAGCTAATGTCGTGGAGTAATAGAGGACATACTCTATTTCCAGATAGGTTTCTAACCTTGTTTATTAAGTCATAGCTAGGTTTTTTGGCTGACTAGTTTGTCAGGTAAACCACTAGATCTTTCCATAGGAGTAGTCACTATAGCATCAATCATTTCTCCCATGTTGGTTAGAATTAAATCCAGTGAAACAACGCCCCATCTAGCTTCCTCTCCTTTTTGAGAAAAGGAATTATCATCAAACCAACAGCAGGAGTATCTGATGCCCCCCTCCCATGTGAGACTCCAGCAGAAGCTTAGAAAATTAAGTCCATCTCTGCCCTATCTTCACCAATACTACCCTAATTCAGGTCATCATCGTCTCAACTGAAAAGCTGGCAAACAGCCTCCTAACTGGTCTCCAGGTCTCCTTTCGTGCCACACTCTGACACTCTTCTCCACACTGCTGCTGGTATGGTCTTGCAGAGCAAAAAAATCCCAAACATTGTTTCTTCCTATGACTACAGCCTAAGCTATCATATCCTTCTCATCCCTTATTTACTCTGCTTTATTCATTTCGAATGTCTTGTAATACTTTAATGTGCTTGTCTTCTATTTCATCCTGTGATTTTTGAGGAGGTGTCATCTGCCTGAAATAATCTTCATCCAGCTGTAACTTGTCCTTCAGCTTTGATGTTACTGGTGGATAAGGTCTTCCCTGACCCCAAGTGCAGGCCAGGAGGATGTCTCAGGGTCCCTGGACATCCTCCCCATTACAGCCCTCATCATGCTGTGTGGTGTTTGCTTGTTCCCACTGTAAGCTAGGGGTGGGTGTAAGTTAAGGAGGGATTCTGTTTGCTTCATTTTTGAAAACTGAAGGAATTAATTGTTAAAATATTGTGACTCATCTTTATATGATGAATGGGATGGATGGGGGGAATGTTTGGTATAAACCTATAACATCCTAAAAATTATTCCCATTATAAGTATTTTTCATACACATATATTATTCTTCAAATTTTATTTCCCAAACTAGTTTTAAGAATCCTTTCTGTCATATAAACATTTTGAATATGATACAATTTCTGATGCCTTGTGGGCTTTCCTTAAATGGAGTATGAACTGTGCACTATCTGCACTTTCCAGTCCAATTATAGACTTTCTGTGGTTGTCAGCTAGATATTTGAACACATTTCTCCTATAGCATGAAGATCCAAGGCATTCTGAGTTTGTGGTTAGCAAGAGGAATTGTGACTTAAAACATACATCACTCCCAAATGGAACTGAAACCTTCAGTGTCTCATTTATTCTGTAGTAAACAATTTTGTTTTCTAACAAGGAAGAGTTGCCATCCAACTCATTCTAAATTTCTATGTATATTTCTTTGAAAACAGAAAGATTTTGTGGGTTTTTTTTTTTTTTTTTTGGACTACTTTTCTTTGATGGTGTGCCCAGTACCACAAAGTGAAATTAGACACTTTTTAAAAAAGTCTCATTTCAGCTTACATTGTAGCAAAATTTCACATCCTCTCAGAGATGAGTTGAAATACCTCATCTCCTCCTTGGGGATCTTATTTTGTCCTATTAGATGAAAGAACTTAAGTGAAAAGAAATTCTCATTTTCTTTCATCCCTGGTACTTTATGGGGCGAACAATAAAAACTTTACAGATACTTGGACAGACAGACAGACAGACAGACAGACACACACACACACACACACACACACACACACACACACGTATTTACTGCAGTGTAGCTTGAAAGGGCAAAGATTTGAAAACCAGAATGTTCATTAAAAATTAGTTGAATATATTATAGCACATCTATACTATGGAATATCAATAACCCTTAAAAAGTCAAGTTAGACTCATATCCACAAATAATGATTTTTTTTGAGTGAGAAAATAAGGCTTCAGAATAATGTGTATAATATAATTCCTTCTGAGAGCAGTATGGCAAGTTGGGGGAAATTCTCTTCCTGTGGGGGAGATAGAGGGAGAGGAAGATTGGTGTGCAGGTTTGAGAATACTGATAAAAGACTGGAATATCCTAAGCTGTTAACACTGGGAGAAAGGTAGGATTGGAAAAGGCCTATTTCTTTACACATCTTTGGGATATTTCATTCCTTACAAATAACATAATATTTTTTGGAAATAAAAAATCTAATGAAAATTCTAACAAAAAATAAATGGTCAAGAGGAAGCGTTAAAAAAAAAAAAAAAGAGAGAGAGAAGCCACAAAAACCTGGGCTGTCAGGCTATTTATTCTGTACTCTACCAGTAGGATAGGATTCCTGCAGTCCGTGCCAGGGGCAGATACCTCAGACATGCAGTGAAGCAGGAAGAGGAGCGAAGGGGGAGAAGAAAACTGTGGCTGAGAATGTTGAAGAACGACTGCAGATTTTGTCAAGATTTACAGGCTGCTGAGAATGCCGGCCATAATTTAATTCATATGGGCCGAGCACATACTAGGTACAGGGAGCTATGGGGGTGCTGCAGATAGGACTGTGAGCAAACGCACAGTCACTCTTCAAGTCTGTAACTGATAGGATAGAGGTAGGGCTCAAATGAGATAGGAGTTGGAGGCACTGGTCCAGATCGTCATGGCAGCAAGGAAGCATTCAAGAACAATTTCATTATGGACTAAAGGAATAAAGAAGAAAAAGAAACCACTATACTGAGTTAAATTGCCAAGTCCTTTCCTGGTTTTTACTAGGATTTTTTCATCTGAAGATTTATTGTCAATCCCCTTTCTAAGCAAATAAAATGTTCAACATAAATCAGACTATAGGGATGCCACTTGAAGAGAAGGTTGGCACAACCACTTTGCAGTAAGTTTGAGAAATGTCCTGGTGAAAGTGTGTCTAGAAACCACACTAATACATTGTAGAAGTATAAAATGAGGCCGTTTGGTGTCCTGCTAACATTCTAGTCTAACTGGGTAGTGAGTACATGGTTGCTCCTTTTACTACTATTTCTTAAACTACACATACACATTTCAGATACTGTAACATCATACTCATGAAAGCCAAAACAACAAAGAAGTAAATTATTTTTGAGCAAAAGTTAATGTTTCCATAATGTATTAATTAAATTTGTTTATCAGACTTTCTTGATGATATGTAGCTATAGATGTTCATTTTTCTTCCCCCCCCCCACTAAATAACGCTGTTTCCACCACAATAATTCATTTAGACAAACACAGCATGATTTTGAATGAAATTTCATGGAAATTTTAAACAAAGAGCAAACATTTAATATTAAACTGAATTGATACCATGAATCTTTTAATACATATATACAGATAGTATTTTGTTTTAGCGTTAGCAGTGATGAGAGAAATGATAAATATTCTAACAATGTCAAAAAGCTTTGAATATTCAGCATTTGCACAAGTCCTAACTGCTTTCATTTTCTTTTGGAGTGGGGAAAAGGTTGTCAGACTTTCTGGAAGAAGTGATCAACATTTCCTTGAGAGGTATTTAATGCTGGACACACAAAATATACAAAATACCATGTGTTGACAAAGCCAAGTTCATTGCTTGATGCAGTGAGTAGAACACCTCTCCACAGAACTCTAACAGTGTCTCAGAGAGAGAAGGATGGAGTTGAGATACTGATTTGAGATTTGAGATCTCGTTTAAGGTGGGCTGTTTCATGCAGGGGTCTAGCTAGGATTGGGTCAATATCATGATAAAATAATTTGGGACTTGTATAAACAGCAAAGGGAGAATGTTGAGGCCAGGTTTTCAGAGTCTCGGGCTATAAACTGTTAGTTGATGCTTTCTATTCAGTAAGTTGATTAGTCTTCAGTTCCTGGAATGATCAACAAGGCTGGTTGCAACAATTTTCCTCCTGGGCAAGAGTCTTCTGGAGTAGTAAAATTACGTTGATGAAGATGATGGAATAGTGAAGTCTTGTTAATAATTGCAGGTAGTAAGCTGTGTGGAAGATTTCCACTCTCAGTGAGTAGGAAGTCAGAGACATAGGAAGGATCCACCCATCATTGCTCCCACACGGCTAGAGCCTTGGCATCATTTCACCCACTGCCTTTGTAGACTTGCTCACTAATGACAAGAGAAGGCTGAAACTGCACTGTCATTGTGTGTTTTGTAATCTGACCCTTTCTCTAGGCCTCCATCTGGTCCCGGTTTCAAAATTTCTAGGGCTGTGCTAAATCATCCTCTTGGTGTTTTCGTTCTCTGACTATAGGCAGGTGGAGATGGTGGTGAATAAAAGCAACAACCCTGGAGTCAGGTGCCATAGGTTCAAATGCCACCTCTCCCACATAGTGTCAGTATGAGCTCTTGTCAGGTGCCTAACTTCTCAATGTCCCAATGTTCCTATTTCAATAATAGAAGTAAGACTAGTCCCGATCTTGTTGAGGAAACTAAAAGCACATTAACTCATGATGACTGCTCATATTTTTCTGGTTGTTGTCATTACTCTTCTTATTTTCACCCTGTGGTGTCAAGAGGTTAGACCACTTAAAATATTTAGACTAAGAGAATTTTAACCTACATATTAATTAATCTAGTATATGTTCCTGTGCATTTAAATCAAATAGAAGAATAGCCAAGCATATAACTGAGAACTCCTCATGTTTAATGTTATTAAGGTAAATATAATAGAATAAAATATTAAAGTCACTAGTTTATATTTTTAAATGATACAAAATTATGAAACAGTTTTGAGACTATTTATTTCAGTCCTTATAACTTGCTCTCAGGCATTTAATTGCTATGGGTTGAAAATATGGTGAACTGGTCTGGTCTTTTTCTTCTGTCGTGAAAATAAGGTTGCTTCTGTCTGATCTTAACCAACCAGATTTGGACAGTAGAATTTGGCCAGTTAGTCAAATTCCTTTCTTATTTTGCACCCACCACTCTGGAGTCCAGCTTGCAATTGCACTGTTGTTGACTTGTGGGATCTCTGCATCTTTCTTCCTGCCCTAGAAGGGGCTAAAAGAGCAACATGGGGGACTCTGCTGTTGGCTGGGCATTGCAGTCAGGCACCATGGCCTGGCTTGCTTTCTGAAGTGCACAGAAAGCATTGGGAGGGGGCGTGGAAAATCAGAATGGGGGTAAAATGGAAAGTGAATCACATTTTTGGAAGAGCTGGCTCCCTGCAATAGCTAAATTTTAAAGGATGCTCCTACTGGCCTGGCATAGACTCTCTAATTCCATGTATTTATAGTGAGGTGTAGAGGCTGGATTTCTGCTGTGAATTGACTGAAGAACCATTGTCACCATTAAGAATGAAAACCAGCTGAAACACAAAGTGTCCAGTGGTTCTTTGTGTATGTGATTAGGCTTTATTCTCATAGATGTATTAAATAAAAGTTGAAAGAAACGTACAGGTATGGTTTCTTATAAACCATAAAGATAATTGATGTAAAACTTATCAAGTAACTCGATTGTACTATTATAGAATATCGGCAATTATTTAGTTAAATCTTCCATCCCAAGCGGAAATCACATCTATAGCGATTATCCTGCATTTCGTTGAACATTTATTTCTATTTTTTTAAGCTTTATTTATTTATTTGAGAGAGAGAAAGAAAGACAGAGACAGAGAGTGCATTAGCAGGGGGAGGAGCAAAGGGAGAGGGAGAGAGAATCTCCAACAGACTCCTTGCTGAGCATGGAGGCAGATGTGGGGCTTGATGTCATGACCCATGAGTTCACGACCTGAGCAGAAA
Organism: Meles meles; assembly: GCF_922984935.1. NCBI lineage: Eukaryota > Metazoa > Chordata > Mammalia > Carnivora > Mustelidae > Meles > Meles meles. Next base: position 102,324,607 of record NC_060068.1, read on the forward strand.
CCAGGAGTCAGACACTTAACTGACTGAGCCACCCAGGCACCCCTATTTCTACTTTTAGTAAACTGAACATTTCATAAGCAGCTTTCACTCTTTTGGGCCAGTGTAGGAAAGTTCTTCTTATATCAAGATGGAATTTATGGCTAAACAACTTCTACCCTTACTTCTACCTCTGCTTCCTTGAGCTGCACAAAACATTTATAATCTCTCTCTAACTTGATTTCCCCTCAAAAACCCATTCCATAGATAATTACTGAATATGTGTTTTATCCCAGGATGCACAGAGCTGGGAGACTAAAACAGAAGTGGCCCCTGACCTCACAGGGTTTGGGGGATAGCACCTTATTTTCATCAAGCCTCTTATTTTTCAGGCTTACCATAAGTAATCCCTTTTCATAAATCATAAATTCATTAATTATGAATTCATAAATTCATAAATTAATCCCCCATATAACATATTTCTTACCCTGAGGTCAAACATGTAAGGCAAGAAACATAAAACTGTATACATTCTCCAGATGTGGTTGAACTAGTGCAGAGCACAGGGGCATTATTAGTCGTTTTCTCTTTGGATCACTAATAGCATTGAAAGCAGGCCTCATACACATCTCAGTGCTCAATACATATTTATGAAAGGCTGTGGACACTCCACTCTTTCTCATGTGGTCACATTGGTCTTAGGTCTTCTATTAATTTCTCATGATGGATACAACCATAGATTATGCATGATTAAAACAGATGCTTGGGGAATAAATAGTGAACCACATGTGACTTAGAAGTGTCTTAAGAAGTTTCTTAAAGAAGAAATTAAATCCACCTTAGGAAATTCCTTTGAAAATATTTGCATTCAAGTGAGTCTTCTGCAGAGTAAAGTGAGGTTTTTAATCTAAATGATGAATAATGCTTTCAACTAAAATGATGACAATATCTCTGCCTTGGTATGTGATTCAGGATAGATTTGTCTACTATCTGTTGAGTGCACATGGTTGTACTGAACTAAAGTCAGGTCAAAAAATTTAAAAAAATATGTTCACCTACTCACTTTGGATCTGTTTTAGGAACTGCTACGTTAACTCTCTCAAACTTTAGCACCCACTCTCTTAGACTACACACACACACACACACACACACACACACAGAGTATTGGATATAAAGATATTTCCATGCATTATTTCCCATGCCTAATTATGCCTTGAAGAGTAGTGTTCAAAGAGGTCAGAGACTCCCAATATAAAAGCAGTTGCAAATGCCTCATCTGAGTGTGACCAGCAATTAAAGGCAGACAACTATGAAAAGGATCTCTGCTATGGTAATGTGAGTCTCTTTTATTGATCTCAGCAAAAGACTCTTCTCTACCTCTCTATTTCCCATCCTGGTGCATTGACCACCAATTTTTAATTCAGTCCTTCTTAGATTTCCCAAGCAAAAGTACTTGTACTTGCGAATCTTAGCTTTTTCGAGCAATAATGTTTATGCTTCGGATTCTTATTCACTAGCTTTTATGAACTTTTATTTTTTCCCTATGGTGAATATTATTTAGTTTCAATAGTATTTTTAACATCTTTAGAGCTCTAAATAATTCATTCTGACTTCAGTAGTATTCATGACACCTTGCAATATAATGTCTATATAAGTATTTATTTATTTGTTTGTTTTTAATTTTTAATTTTTTTTATAAACATATAATGTATTATTAGCCCTGGGGGTACAGGTCTGTGAATCGCCAGGTTTACACATTTCACAGCATTCAACATATCACATACCCTCCCCAATGTCCATAACCCAGCCACTCTATTTGTTTTGTTTTTTTTTTTTTTTTAGAGAGAGAGAGAGGGGAAGAGGGAGAGAAAGAAACTTAAGCAGGCTCCATGCCCGACACGGAGCCCAAAGCAATCTCATGACCCTGAGATTATGACTAGAGCTGAAATCAAGAGTCAGAAGCTTAACTGACTGAGCCACCCTGGTTCCCTGTCTATAGACTTTTTAAACAACATGTTGATTCTTCTCTACCAATCATTTATAATATTGGCAGAACCAGACACCGCTCACCCAGCAGGATCTGCTAAATGTGTCTCAGTCAGTTGAATTGATGGTCTGTTCTCATCCAGGGAAATTTGAACTAACTTTAACATCAAATAACCAATCCATCCTTTACTGAGTTTATCAAAGCCCCTCACCCCCGGTGACTATTAAGATACTCTCAGTTAAATGGGCTGATCAAATCAAAGTCCACTCGTGTAGGGCCTACAGACATGGTCTGTGCTGAAATGATACATTTTCAAAACCCAGAAACAAGTGCTAGGCAAGCTAGGGAATAAAATGAGCTTTTGCGCTGGAAGTCTGTTCCCTCTGCAGATTTGTCTTAGAGACATAATTAGTGTGGGAAATACTGCATAGAAGGAATTCTAGGTATTACAGCACAACACGTAGTCTGACCAACAGTGTAACTCCACCTGTTAGATAATAATCAACATTATCATTTTAGGAAATAATTTGTCAAAAAGACAAAGTTTATAACTCTTCTGAGTTCTGAAAAAGATATCTCAGTGAAAAGAAACCAGTTTTAAAATTTCTTTTAAAATTGTTGAATAGCTTTTTTTCCCTTCACTCAAAACTGGATTATTATGAACCAAGGTATGTCAGAGAACTTACTCTGCTTTTGATCTTCCACACACTTGCTCCCCATTCTTTCAGAGTAATATTTTCAATTAGCTTGTGTTATATCACCTCTAATACATCAGTTTTATTTGAGAGATAATAGATAATAGCTTATCTTATTTTACCTTTCTCATTTCTAGTTCAGTTCTCTTTTTAATTCACTATTTGCAGTTGCTGTTTGTCACAATAAAGCCATAACTCTTATCATGTAAAAATGAGGATAAGCCTAATTTCTGATAAACTTGAATTTAGATAAATATACTTTGCTTTTAAAGCAGGCTGTCCATGCGACCGAGTGCTTCAGGCAGAGACACACTCACATCAATATTGATGCTGACAGTAACTGATGGTACCCTTGAGCGGGAGGGAAAAACTAGTAGGAGATTGAGGCTCTGTGCATATTTTCCATATTAACTCACTGCAAGGCTCCAACCTCATATGAGTGGCAGGACAAGCCTCTTTACAGAAGAAAAGAGCACATTCAAATTTGTTGTTAGTTCTGCAATAACTTGAGAAGTCGTCTGGGTCATCACTTCATTTTGCCATTGGCAAAACGGAGGCCCGAGGAGGAGAAGTGATTTGTCTTGGGTCTCATAGCTGGTTAGAGACAGATTGGGACCAAGAACCAAGTCTCTACTCTCCCAACACATTTTCCACTACCTGGCTTCTGGTAAGGACAATTACCCCTACCTAAGACACAGTGTGAAATTTTTCTTTCTTACAGCGCTGTTGCCCATAAAGGCCCATGAATTGGGCTGGCAGGTTAGATGATCTTTATAATATAAGAATAAGATATCAAAATACTTCCTGCATCACTCATACCCTGGCCTTTAGTGCACCAATCCTATTGAAAACAATGTTTTTCTAATACCTCTGTAGGCAATGGGAGGAGGCTTAAGTAGAGAATAAGAATGTTGCATGCAAATTTCTTCAAGTCTTTCCTTTGGGTTTCACCAAGAAGTCCTAATATCATATCATTCCTAATATATTAAGTGATTGACACTCATTCCCTGCTTTGTGAACACTAGATGTTGATCAGATTTTTCAGCATTGTGTGCTCCTTTATAAATTCAGATAGTCTAAACCTAAGGATGGGCTACCATTAACAGTTATGAAAGGAAAGCCTTTGGGATTAGAGACTGAAAGATGAAGTAGACTTCCTGTGGCACAGAAGAACCAGAAAAGTTTCCTCACCCTGGCAGTTCTACTGGAACATTGCCAGGCTGCTTTGTGAAGTTGCGGGTTGACGAGATAACTAAAGAATTTCAGTAAAGCTACCAGAATTATCTACAATATGGCAACTCTGACCCGCCCCATTACATATGTCATTGAAGACAGAATGGCACAGCTCTAAGAGCAGGCTGATCTGGACTCAGAGCTCAGACCCATTGCCTATCATCTTGACCTTGGACAAATGACTTAAGTCCTAACCTCAAAATCAATTTTTCAGTCAAATGGAGATAGTAATGCCCATCTTGTCAAACTATTGTTGAAGGAAATAATGTGCACAGAGCATTCACAGGTCTCATACCAATTGTCTGTTAAAGGCTAGTGGCAATTGGAGCTTTTCAGATCATCATCTAAACTGACAAATTTCTCCAGAATCCTAAATTCTCCCCATTTCTACAGATAACAGGATACATGTTAATATTTGTTAAAGCCTCTGTGTTTGGCTAAGGCTATCCCTAAGTTTTCTTCTGTTTCTCTCATAATGTAGAAATAATAATGGTTATAAGAACACTTTAATCCTGATCTAAGCCAAGCACATTTAGATAATCTAGTTAATCTAAGACAGATGTGCAAACTCAAAAAAAAAAAAAAAGGCAAAACCAAATCAGTACCTAAGAAATTAAATTTACTGGTATAATAAAAAGCAGTAAATAAATAAAATTAGTTGCTTCCTACAACTGGTCCAGTTGTACTGCTGAGGAAAATTTCTGGTGGCAGCAAGAAGGAACAATTTGTGAGATTTTGTTTGATATCTCCCAGAAGCACAGGGCAGAGATCATGGTTTAGATGCAGACTCTGGACTTAGATCTGAGACCAAGTGGTGACCCTGCCAATTATTAGTTATGATCATGAACAAATTAATTGCTCTTCCTAAGCCTCATTTTGTCTTGGTAAAACTAGTGTAATAAAAGTATTTACAGGGGCGCCTGGGTGGCTCAGCAGGTGAAGCCTCTGACTTCAGCTCAGGTCATGATCTCAGGGTCCTGGGATCGAGTCCCGCATCAGGCTCTCTGCTTGGCAGGGAGCCTGCTTCCTCCTCTCTCTCTCTCTGCCTGCCTCTCTGCCTACTTGTGATCTCTCTCTGTCAAATAAAAAAAATCTTTAAAAAAAAAGTATTTACATTTTAATTCTTATGTGAAGGTTAAATGAGTTGGTCCTGATAAAGTAGATAGCATGTTGTCTATACTTAATAAACAGTAGCTACTATTTTTATCAACCCATATACTCCAAATTTTATAAAATCTCCTTAGAGTATGGAATGCAGTTCCATGATCAAAAGGCACATTCGCAGGTTACCAAATCAGTCAATTAATTGTTTAGCAGAGTATTTCCCTTCTGTTCTAATTGTGTCTTTGGCAGTTTAAACAAAGAAAAACCCATGACCTGTTAGAAGTATTAGAAAACTGGTATCACAATGTTCATAGCAGCAACGTCCAAACTGTGGAAAGAGCCTAGTTGCCCTTCAACAGACGAATGGATAAAGAAGATATGGTCCATATACACAATGGAATATTACTCAGCCATCAGAAAGGATGAAAACCCAACTTTTTCATCAACATGGATGGGACTGGAGGAGATTATGCCAAGTGAAATAAGTCAAGCAGGGAAAGTCAATTATCATATGGTTTTACTTGTGAAACATAAGGAACAACATGGAGGACATTAGGAGAAGGAAAGGAAAAGTGAAGGGAGAGAAATCGGAGTGGGAGACAAACCACAAGAGACTGTGAACTCTGAGAAACAAACTGAGGGTTTTAGAAGGGAAGGAGTTGGGGGATGGGTGAGCCTGGTGGTGGTTATTAAAGAGGGCACATATTGCATGGAACACTGGGTGTTATATGTAAATAATGAATCTTGGAACACTACATCAAAAACTAATGATGTACTGTATGGTGACTCACATAACACAATAAAAAAGAAAAGAAAAGAAAACTGGTATCAATAGAGCACCAAAACAGCTACTTAAATTGATGAGCTTGATCAGCCAAATGGTAAGTTCACTTTGAAACCAAAATAGGAACTGCACTAAACGTGAATAGTAAACTTGGTTTGAGCAGTCCTCCAGTTTGTTTGACTGATAAAGACCACACGATTTTTTATTTTGTCTGATACTTGAAATAGAAACTCATCTTCCCTGCTTCTCCTTTTGATTGGCCAGTCTGGGTATGTAAAACACGATGGCTTTATATTCCACTCTCAAATTCTGTGGGATTATAAAAAATTCTGTGCAATATATCTAACCACCATCAGATGCACCCACCCCTAAGGACATTGTGGATGGTAATCAGGCTGTGTAATGCATAAACTTATTCCCATCTCTCTGCTCAGTGTGTCTGTAAGGAAGTCAAGCTTATAAGCTGGGTCACATAGTACATGAAATATGGTTAATGGTAACCCCAGCCTTTGCCTCCCTGACACTGGTCCAGGAAACTGGTCCCTTCTTTGCAGAATAGGCACAGCACAAATGCTTCCCTTCCTAGGGCCAGTGATTCCTGAGGGCAGCATAGGAACTGTGTCCAAAAGTGAGAAGATAGAGGGGAAGGTGGTGCTCAGTGCTGCCATCATCCCCTCCCTGATTCAGCCTCTTCAATCTACTCTCCACACTGCTGCCCAAGAAACTACTTTTTTTAATTACATTTTTTTATTTATTTCTTATTTTTTTTATAAACATGTAATATATTTTTATCCCCAGGGGTACAGGTCTGTGAATCGCCAGGTTTACACACTTCACAGCACTCTCCATAGCACATACCCTCCCCAATGTCCATAACCCTCCTCCCCCTCTCCCATCCCCACCTCTCCCCAGCAACCCCCAGTTTGTTTTGTGAGATTAAGAGTCACTTATGGTTTGTCTCCCTCCCAATCCCATCTTGTTTCATTTATTCTTCTCCTATCCCCCTAACCCCCCATGTTGCATCTCCATGTTCTCATATCAGGGAGATCATATGATAGTTGTCTTTCTCCAATTGACTTATTTCACTAAGCATGATACCCTCTAGTTCCATCCATGTTGTCGCAGATGGCAAGATTTCATTTCTTTTGATGGCTGCATAGTATTCCATTGTGTATATATACCACATCTTCTTTATCCATTCATTTGTTGATGGACATCTAGGTTCTTTCCATAGAAACTATTTTTTTTAAATGCCAACTAAAACCCCTTTATTTATTCATTTATTCACCAGACACATGTTTACTGAGCATCTCTACTATGTGCTAGAGGGTTTTCTAGAGGCTGGGGATTCACTGCCTAGGGATATGTATAAGGTTCTCTCATGAAGCTTCCATTCAGGAGTCTGACTAAAAATGAAGCAAATAAACTAATAAGTCAAAAAATAATTCCACATTTTGATGAGTGCTACATACAATATATTAATGTGATAGGTAGTTACTAGGAGTAGTGGTAAGAAATGGCTAAACAAAAGTTTATAGTGACTGCTTTGAGGAGGTGGCATTTGAACTGAGATTGAGGCAGCAAGGAGCCACCCATTCCAAGAACAGCAACCTCCAAGAAAGGACTGATTGATTAAACATTTTATTTCAGAGAGAGAGAGAAAGTGAGCATGAGTGGGGGAAGGGGCAGAGGAAGAGGGAGAAGCAGACTCCCTGCTAAGCAGGGAGCCAATGTAGGACTTGATCCCAGGACCCTGGGACCATGACCTGAGCCAAAGACAGATGGCTAACCAACTGAGCCATCCAGGTGTCTCCCAAGAGAACATTTAAAATGCAAATATTATGAAATCATTTCCTTGCTGAACATCCCTTGGCTCCCTCCCTTTACTCTAATGATCAGGTTCAAAGTCCCACAGGTGACGCTCTAAATCCTTCCTCACTTGAAGCCTACTACCTAGAGAGGCTCGTGTCCACCTCACCCACTTATTGCAGGCATGCCGCCCAGTATTAGGTTCTTCAGTACCCCTGGGCATTCACGGCCCATTCTCTCTACACAGAATGCTTTCTTTTTCTGCACCCCAACTTTCTCACCAGCTAGCCCCTACAGGCCTCAGTATAGCCACTTTTACTTCCATTGAAAGCTTTCCTGATTCTCCCAGACCAAATACGGTTCGCCCTTAGCCATCTGTATTTCTTTGAAGCTCTTATTACACGTGTGATTAATGAGGTATATACGAAATTGCTAAATATCCATTTCCTCACCAGAATGTAAGCACCATGACTGTCTCTGGTTCGCCTCTCTATTCTCAGCTCCTGGTGTAGCTCCTGTTTGGTTTAGCACCCAGCACGTCACTTCTCATCATGCTCCACAAGAATGGGCTAAGTGGATGAAGGAATTAATGAAGGGATGGAAGGATGAACAGTGCACCTGGAGAGGAGTCTCCATCTGCTCTCCCAGACGCAGACTTTGCAGGTAGGACTTAGACATAGGTTTGATTCCTGGGGTAGGTTTGTATCATGGCAGTGCAGTTATGCATGGAGCCTGGAAGCTGAGTAACTTTGTATTCAGACCTCCTACCGAACTTTGCTCATGGATCCCTTCAGCTGTGATCTGATATGTGTGAGAGCCCTTCTGTCTCACTGGGAGAACCTCAACTCCCTTGAGACCACACGCCAAGCAAGATTCAGGTTTTTTTTTTCCCTCCCTGGCACCTAGCGCAGAGATATGCACATAGTAGGTACAGAAACATGCTTCATAAATATAGTATAAGTGACAAAGTTGTTTTCTCTGTACCATTGTTTGGACAGAATAGCAGTTCTCCCACCTGGTCCTATACTTTTCATGTTCTAGTTACCCCATTGCTAACCTGTTAACCTTTTTCCTTTCAAGTCAGGCATTAAATGAGACCCACTCTGTCCCTCTATTGATTCAGCTACAATGTTTCTGAAGCCCTTTTAGGCCTTGGGAAGAAAGGAACAATCTAGAAAAGTACAATTATTATGAATATTATATCTTTCTTTCAAATCTCCTTGAATGTAGCTTCTCAGAACAAATCCTGTAAGCATATTGAATATAAATTTCAAAACTTATTACGATTTCAAGACAACTCCTTATTCACTTCAAACCATTCCATCTTGTATTAATATTTATTTTTTAATTCAGTTGGAGGCATTCCTTTCTCAACAAAGCCAACTAATTACCTGAAAGAATCATAACACTTAGAAGCTCAAGTATTAAGAAAGGAATTCAGGTTAAAACACATTTGTTGCCTACCTATTGAAATACCCTAATAACTGTGATGAGAGACTGCATTTACATGGCATTGTATAAATCAAAAGAAAAATGTGCTGTCTTAACAAATCATTGTGAAAAATCATGACTAAAAAAGAAAAACACCCAGCGCATTTTAGACTTCATTTACCATCTTGTATTTGATATTAAAAAAAAAAAAAAAGTAAGTTCTCAAGTGGGCAAAAGTGCTGTATAGTTATTTTCCAAATTGAAGAATAGAAAATGAACAAATCTTGGAGGAGAAAAAAAATGCAAAAATAAAATGAAATTGTAAAAGTGATTCAGTGTGAGTACACACACACACACACACACACACACACACACACACACCCCTGTTCTCACTATGGGTAGGATCTGATCCCAACCCCTGCTACAGAAATTCACCAAGTGGTATGCTAAATGTATTCTGCTGCTTTCTGCCGGAATCCAGACGAAAACTCCACTTCTTTTCTGTTTTGCTCATTTAAACTGTGGCCGACCTCAAAAGGATCCCAGGAAATGGTAAGACCCTGAACTTGAGCTGAAAGAGGGTGGATGAAAAAAATCTTTTTTCCACAAAGATCAAGGAAAGTGAAAGAATGGTTTACATAATCAGGCTCAAACTCTGCTTTATTTTCAAGTTCCCCTCTGCTATCTCCGCTTACATTCAGCATGCAGGCACATTCTCATTGTGAGTGGCTGCCAGCAGAGGGTGGAGTGTGGACTTTTGACATCAGGAGACCACTAAATTGCCCAAGGTGACTCCTTGATGGCAAGTCCTGGCATAACACTTAATATCAGTTCAGGGCTTGCAAAGAATTCCATTGCAGCATGCACATTTCACCAGTAGATGCAGGGATCACAAAGCTTTTTTTGGGAAAAGCAAGGTTATAATTATCAGGGAAGCTCTGTTACTGGCCCTTTAAATCGAGGAATAATACATCTGTCAAATGGAGCCCAGGGAGCCCAGGACCAGTAACTAAAGTCCACCCCTCTGGGTGTCTCTGCTATGTATTTCAGGCCAAGAACTGATTATGATTATGAAATAAGGGGAAGGGGAGGTTATAGAGTGCTTAGTAGGCATGAACTAAGTACTTTTTTTTTTAAAAGATTTTATTTATTTATTTGACAGAGATCACAAGAAGAGAGGCAGGCAGAGAGAGAGGGAAGCAGGCTCCTCACAGAGCAGAGTTGGGGGGGTGGTGGTGCGCGGCTCGATCCCAGGACCCTGAGATCATGACCTGAGCCAAAGGTAGAGGCTTAACCCACTGAGTCACCCAGGCGTCCCTGAGCTAAGTGCTTTATGAACACTTTCTCATTTAATTCCAAAATGGTCCCATGTAGTAAATTTGTAGTATCCCTGCCTTCCAAATGAGTGCACTGAGGCTCCATTAGATAAGTTGCCGTAATTCATCCCTAGAGCAGTGCCTTCATATATATATGCCCTTCTAATATTTGTAGAAGGGAGGAAGAGAGGAAGAGAGAGAGGGTGGAGAAATCAGATAAGGGGACCATTATTGTAAACAAAATGAGTGAGGAAAATTTAGAGCAATGGTAAGAGGATCAGAATGGGGCAGAGATTCGTAAGATACTTGAAGAACTAGAACTATAACATTAATAAAAACATACTTATGCAGCATTTGCTATGTGCTAGGTACTGTTCTGTTTTACTAATACTAACATTTAATTATTTAGTTAGTATGTGCTTTACTTATGTTGAAACATTAAATTATTTACTTAATTACATTACTTATATTAACATTTAATCCTTGCAACAACCCTATTTTACAAATAAGGTCGAGTGTGTTAGGTCAGGTTCCCTACAAGCAGACCCCGAAGTGGCTTTTCTTGTGCAAGTGATTTATTGAGGAAGTGAGAGAAGCAGGGGATATTGTGAGAATGCTGGAACATGAATAAAACCACAGGTTGAACTGATTTGAGGCATGGGGGCTGGACATTTGTGCCCTTCATCAGTCAGTTGTGTGTAACTGGGGGTTCAGGGAAGTTTCTGGAAGAAGGGCAGCGGTGAGCTGTTAGCAGCCAACACTTGTCATCTGCATCCACATCATCATAATCTCACCTGGGGTATGGCTGCACCTGCTTGTAATGGGGATCTGGGTGAGGCATCCCCAGGGTCCACTCTATCAAGTGCTCTGCCTACAGCATTTGGTTAGTGCCAATGCCCTTAAGCTTGGTGGCCAGAGTATGCTGCCTTCTCTAACCTTATCCTCTGATTAAATCACAGAATTGTTTCAGAAACTCATTGCTCAGACTTTGTACTTTTTCTGTCTGAGGGGGATGAAGTGTCAGGAATAGAGAATAGAGGCAGTGTATTTAAGGAGGGAGGTCAGGAAGGCCATCCCCCTTAAGTAATGAGTGGGCACAGAGAAGGAGCCAGGGTTTTCTCCTTAAAATGCAAATTTGATCATGCTAATCCTGTTTTAAAGAAACAACAACAGCTCCTCACTGCCTGTAGAATGGTTTCCAGTGGTTGCCAAAATCTGACCCTAGTCAACTGACTACTTTTTCCAGGTATACATCCATACCCTTTAGGTCCTGCCATATTGAACATAGAACTGCTCACCAAGCCTGGAACAGGTCATGACTTTCCTTACAGTTGTCCTTTCTGAGCATACTTCCCTTTCTCAGTACCAGTTACTTCCATGTTCCCCTCCTATCCAACACTGGAAGATCTACTTACTCTTCAATGCTCAACTCCAGTACTACCTCCTCCTTCATTGCTGTTTTCCTCACTGTCTTCATTTGGAATTAATCGTCTTTGTTTTATGCCCCCTTCGTGATGTCTGTAGGTACTTCCCATCCACATATCACAGTGTGTCTTCCACTACAACTATATATTTCCTTATTAGATGACAAAATTCTTGAAAGCAGTAAAAGAATCTGGGTTCTTTGAGTTGTAAGAAACAAAAACTCAACTCAAACCAACTTCAGGTAAAGAGATAATTTGTTGGTTCCAAGAACATGGAAGTCTAAGATGAGTGGCTGGCTTCAGGCATGATGGACTTCAAGAATTAAAATGATGGGAGGTTTCCCTCTCTCAGCTTTGGCTGTGTTCACATGCCAGTAAATATGGTTGCAGCAACTCTGAGTTTGTCATTTTTACAGCTAGAGTTTCCAGTGAAAGAGCTGAGCCGTTTCCCCAGCAACCACATGAATTTTTGTAGCTAGTAATTCCAAATAGAGTGAAACTCTCTCCCTAGGGCCCTGTTGGTCCTGCATTCATTGGTGCCCACTCCCAGACCTGCTGTTTACCAAAATCACGTGGATGGATTATCAAATGGAAACGAGAGGTTCTAATGCCACATCACAGAGTAGAGATGAAAGACAAGAACACTCAACACATATCCACTCCAGGAGACAATATTATTGCCCCTGAAAAAAGAAGGTGTTTGGGAAATTACCAAGAGCAAAGCAAAGGGGAAGAAAGAACAGTAAGTGGAGAATGGGGGGAGGAGGTAGTATAAAGGGATCCCATAATAAGCTTGACCAACTGGCAACTTGTAGAAAAGTAGAGAATGAAGCCTAAGGTCTGTAGGTCAGTGTCTTTGGGAGTTCTTGTTCTGCAGAGAGCAATAAAAAGCTCAGTTCTGTTAAGTCAAATATTCATACTTTACAGGGCTTCAAAATAAAGAATCTCATAAAACTTTGCAGATATGAGAATAGTCAGAGGGACTTTGGCTTTAATAAGCAGTTAAAATATATTCTCTTCGATTTAGGAACCTAATAAAAAGTACAAGAGCTCACAAAAGCAGGAGAAGAGCCTGTTATATGTTTTCCTTGCTTTTCTCTTTTTTAAAGAACTGATTTTTTTCCTGGCTTTGAGCTGTTTTGTCTTTGTCTTAATTCAGTGCATTTAAACACTGCTCTTAGTCACACTGAGACATGGTCACAGGAAGGGAAAGCTGAGCCTTTGTACACAAAGATGACACCGGTGACTCACTCTCCTCACAGTCTGGAGGCTCAGAGCTGGTTTGTGAGGAACAGAGAAATGCCAACCCAGCCTCTTCTGGACTAACAGAACTCTTTTATGACATAGATCACCTGGAGGAGGATGTTTTCATCACACACATAATTGGTTGTATGGAGACTCACACTTGGAATTTGGACCCTGTCACCTTTATTATTCAAATTTATAAATGTCAGCCTTTTCTCTGCTGTCATATGATGCTGGGATGTCACTGTCTGATGATGAGTTAAAAACGGTCAAGGCACAAGAGGCATCTTCAGGGTGCCCTTTTAATCTTCATCAAGTCCCCCAAAGCCAAGCTAAATAATCAAGTGTCTGAGACAACCCCCTTCTTAATTCATCGCTGCCCCCAAAACCTCTTTATTTGGATATTCTAGAGTTGGAACCATGTTTTTTTTGGGAATTCTAGAAAATGACATAGTATTCCCCTTACTGCAGCTGTGTTTTTGAAATCATATTCCTTGTGACTAGAGCTTTGCACAGAAGTAGAGTTTAAGTACATTTTAATTATACAATACTTCTTTAGAGTAACCAAGAGCATCTTTCACAGCTGATTCTCAATAGTGTAGGCCGTTAGCTTCTTTTTAGAAAGTTCACCTTCACTTTGAAGAACTGCTTTCCCATCTCAGCCTCAGTTTCTTAGATTTGTTATCCAAAAACCCTTGTCGGGGGCCCTCAAACTTAAGAGACCGTAGAAATTCCCCAGAGAATTGGTCAAAACTGCAAATGTAGACTCAGCATGTCTAGGGCATACTGCCAATCTGTAATTTTAGCAAAGTGCCTAAGTGGTTCTAATGCAGCTGATGGCAAAGTCAGCACCCCACTTTGAGAAACGCTGGTGCAGTCATTAAGAAGTAGGGCTTGGCATTCAGATAGAGTTAAGTTTTGGCTTAGGCTATAACTAGCTAAGTTCACTGAGCTAATTACTTAACCTTTATATGTCTCAGTTTTCCCTTCTATAAAATAGGAACATTAATAGTTCCCAGGTCACAAGTTGGGTGGAATCAATGAGATTATGAAATCACTTAAACTTAGTGCCAGGTGACATATAAGTGCTCATTACAGTGTACCATTAAGACTGTGATTGGTACATAGTAGGCACTCAGTAAATGTTTGTGGGATATTGAATGGAGGAAAATGACATTACCACAGATAGCTTTCCAGGGGGGTATAATGCTGTCCCAAGCCTTGGTTATTACAAAGGGTCCATGACAGAGAGAGAGAGAGAGAGAGGCTGCCTTTATAGGCTTTAGAAATGGGCTGCTCAAGAAAGAAAAGACTGGACTAAGAAATGAACTGGTCATTTGAGGCACCAAGAAACATTCATTCCAAGTAATTTCAGGACAGACTGTTTCGAATATACCATACAAATATAATTTGTAACTCCCACTTCTAATCACCTAAGACTAGACTGAAGTAGAGAAGAGGGTTAAAACAATTTTTGTATCTGAATTAAAATTATAAGGGTGGGGTGCCTGGGTGGCTCAGTCGGTTAAGCATCAGGCTCTTGATTTTGGTTCAGGTCATGATCTCAGGGTCATGAGCTCAAGCCTTACATCAGCTCCACACTCAGTGGGGAGTCTACTTGGGATTCTGTCCCCCCCCCCCCCCCCGGCTCTCCCTCAACTTGTGCACTCACATGCTCATAAATAAATAAATTAATAAAATTTTTTAAATAATTGAAAGGAGTCATAATACTATTCACATTAGGAAGAGACCATGCATTGCAAATTTAAAATATAAATCAGAGAAACAAAAACCCCTGGAGCATTATCAGAAATGGCATTGGAAGTAATGAAGCTAATGGAAATGGTGATCACTAAATAGTGATAATTATAATGGGCTCAAAAAGTGCATGACACTAATTTGAAGTTGTGTGTATCAGGTTTTACAGCAGTTCACTGACTGATTTTCTTAAACTCTCAGGGATTATTAAGATTGTAAGTATTTTCAGTAGGTGGCCCATTATAATTTACTCTGGTTCTTATTTATAATTACCATGTATTAACACTTACCATGTGCTATGCATTTAAATGCTCATTATTTTAATTAGCATTCACAACAACCCTGTAAAATAGCTTGTCAACATCTCAATTTTACAAATTATGAAATGAAACTCAAATCTCAAAGGGGTTGTTTAACCAGAGTGAGCTAGAGGTGATGGAGATGTGATTTGAGCTCAAGTGTCTCACAGCCATGATGTCCTTCTACTATACTGCACTGTCTGTAGGTGGTGATTACTGTGTACCCTTCCCTAATTAGCCAGATGTGACTGTGGACCTCTGTACTACACCTGGCCGACCCCACACAATAGCATTTCTCTGTAGGTTTCATCTGTATCTCCTTAGGATGGTTGATTGAAGTAGATAGTTGCCCAGTTTATACATGGCTTTGGGCAAATTACATAATCTAATTAGTCAAAAGTACATCTAGTGACCCAGAAGATCTAGGCAATAGGAAGCTTTGATCTGTGGCTGTTATTTTTGTACTTCCTCATTTATATTGAAAAAAAGTGATAAAAATGATTTGGACAAGCTTGTTCATGATAAGAATGACATTAACCATAATAATGGTTAACCTATGTTAAGTACTCAGGTGGTGGGCATTGTAAGCACATTATATGGGATATCTTCTTTAACTCACCCAGTACTATGGCAAGGTGTGATCTCCATTATAAAGATAAGTAGCTATAGATTCAAAAGCCTTAAGTGACATGACCAAGGACTCAAAAGTGTCAGTGGCCAAGCCAGAACTGGAACCCAGGACAAAGGGTTTCATGGTTTTGTAGGCAAAGATGGAACACAAATTAGTATAACTAGCCAGGAAGGGGCCATGGCAAATGCCAGATCACATGCATGTTTGCAACGATGGTTGCTCAGATCCAGCATTATGAGGCTGTGCTGGAATGTAGTCTTCTGACTTTTTGCAAGTTAGTAATCTGAATATTTTTTATGTGAATTCTCTTAATTTTAAAATGCCAGCATCTATTTGTTTCAGTTGTGTCTCTAAATATTTTGAGTGCCCACAAGCACATGTGTGGGCTAAGGCTGGGTTCTGGGCCTCCTGGATGAGAGCTTGTGCTCTAAGCCTTCAGGCTACAGGAATTCCAGAGTCCCTTATGTCATCTTTGCAAGTCGCTGTTTCCAGCTCTACCATTTCTTAGATCTACAGCTTCCCTTTCCTTCAATAAATGAAACGCCATTCTCAGAACTCTCTCTTACCCAGAGCGAACTTCTACTGCTCTGGACCCAAGGTTGATAAATGCTTGAATCCATGAAGGGACAAGGGCCAATGTTTTATTAAAAGAAATATATGGTGCCCTTTGAAGGTTACTTGCCTTTTTGCTTGGGAGAGATTAAGCAGGTATACTTTGAGGGGCAGAGTTTCTTCAAAGTTTGGAAAATATGACCATACGTATAATATCCTTACGTTTTTCATTTTCCTGAAGGCCATCTGCCTCCTGTTATCCTGATGCACCCAGTCATGACAGCAGTGCTGGTGCATGGAAATTGGCTCCAAATAGGTTTCCATATTGGTATCCAAAACCTTGTTTTTATTGACAAATTCTCCCCTTGGGGATTTTTCCTCCGACAGCTGGGCTCCCAGTGTGCCTAATCTTCATCCCATCTTCAACCAAAGCAGGAGAGGGAAGCTCCACGGGCTTAAAAAGGCTGAGCAGCAGAACTTCATGCATTTATTCCCCTTCCCACTCATGTTTATTAATATCTGGGCAGAAATGTGACAGTGAGAAGTTTTGATGTGCACAAGGAGCACAGCTACAGCAAATGAGCATTCTCCTTTTAATATAGTATCAACCAAGTAGGCTGTGCTGAAAAAAGGAAGGAAAAGAGATCCTAAGTCTATCTGTAGGCGAGGATTTTGATCCTATATCTATTTTGCACAAAGTAACTAAGTGTTGGCTTGAGTTAGCAAATAAGCTACAAAAGAAGGTAGAAAGCTAAGGGTAGAACAGAACCTTGCTCTAAGTCTGGCCTATAGATTTATAAATGCCATTTCTCTTTGGAAACTAAGAGTTTTTTTTGGTGACGGATATATGCTCTTTGAGAAACAGGATTTCAGTGGATTCTTAAGACTTACAAGGAATTGGAAAAAATACCTTAGTTATCAGAGTAATCATTTTATGACTAATGGGACAAAAGGTAATAGTCTGAGTACCTGTAGACCTTCTCCTCTCCTCTACCTACAAAAGAGTAGTTTGCCTACTCTTTCTCTTTCCCATCTTCCACAGAGGGTTCTCCCAATTGTCATGCTAATTTGGGAGACTTGATGAAGGGGAATAAAAGCAAAAAACAACCACACAAAAAGCACAGAGGATCTTTCCCTCTCTAGAAAATCCTAAGTGGTAGGGTAATAATCTACTGAGAGCCCTTCGTGTGGGAAGGCAGAGCACAGAGATGAATAGGTGGTCATCAGAGGGACAGCAGAGGTTGAATGGAGTAGATAATGAGAGAGATGATTCTAGATTGCAGGATGAGATGTTCCAGAGATGTCTGAGTCCATAGAAGAGAATGAATGATTTTAATAATATTCCCATTTAAGTTGCTTGAGAGATGCCCTAACACTTAAGAATTCCTATTTGGATGATAGCACTTTGAATTTCAGATTTTGAATGGACTGAACCACATGGCTCATGGCTTTAACAACATGGCTCATGGCTTTAACAGGGTTACAAGTGTAAATGGCATTGCCTTCTTTCCTCTCTGTCAGACTTTCTAATTATTTCCAAAGAGTCATGGATAATTAACCCAGAAGCACAGACCACATGACTTTTTTTTCTGAGACAGAGGTAAGGGGCCCTTTCAATAATACCATTCCCAGACTTCAGAATAATCTGCCTCTGGGAATCTAGGGGTCAGCATTTAGTAGTAATTTGGAGTTAGGTGTGATCTTGTCAGGGTGACAGGCACCAAGGTGACTCTCTAAATCTCTTGTTCGTCCATTTAATGGACAGTTACTGACCGCTTAGCTTGGATCAGGCATATGTTCTTAGTTCTCAGGGTATAATAGTTGACAAAAACAATTACTCCTCTCTCACAGAGACTACACTTCTTTTTACACATATTTTTTTCCCCTAAAGAAAATGCTCCCATTAAGTAGGCAAAGAAATGTGAGGGGCAGGTTACGAACTTGATTTTTAAGTAATTGAGAAAATTAAATCATATCTTGGAATCCTTTTGTAAGAATTATAGGGAAATAAGGGTTCCACTAAAGTATTCCTTCCTTTATCCAACCTAAAATAACTAAACTCAAAGGGAATTAACAACATGGAGCCTCAAATTAACGGAGCTTGGCATACTTCCAAGAATTGCAGGAAGACAGGGTCCCTGATGGCAGCTCAGGTCCATCAGCCCACAGCTGGGTTCCTGCTGAGTCGGTGTATGCTTTGGGCAAGTCGCATAACCTATAAGATGGGGTTAATAATAGTACCTACCCCATTAGGGGTTTTATGTGGATTAAATGAGCTAATTCATGTGAAGTAGTTAGCTCCGTGTGTGCCAGAGATTGTGTGCTCAATTATTATTATTATCTGTTCTTATTCTTTTGTCTCCTTGCCTTTACAGAATGGGCTAGAGGAGTTCAGCTCGTAAGGCAAAACTCTTCACAAAAGAAATGAAAAAAGTCTATAGCTGAGGCAGCCTCACAGACAAGTGAAGAGATGCATTGAGCAAGTCAGATTATGATATGTAAGGCTGGCGGCAAGTCTGTGTGAGGTTTAGAACAGGTAAAACGTCATCAGAGTGAGAGCAGACGCTATGGTTTCTCCACATAGCATGCGTGTATGCCTGTGTGTCTGTGTGTATCTCTACAACCAGGGAAACAATTTTCTGTTAACCACAGCTAGCTCTGTGACTGCCAATGACAATTTTGACAACTTGCATTACCAAGGGGTCAGTAAGACCCCACCACTCCTGACTCCGGGGTCCAGGAGCTATTTCCAGCCCCCAAATTCAGAGAAGTTCCCTGGATGGAATGCACGCTGAGCTGACCAACATGGGCAAACAATGCAGCCTGCTGGTGTTGAGCCAGCAAGGTGATTTCCTAGCAGAGGCCTCATTTAATGAACAAGCCCATGACATCTTTATACACTAGAGTCTTTCCAGTGCTTGGATCAGCATCTAAATTTTCAAGCCAAATTTTCTCTAGTGTTTTCTTTGAGGGTGATGGTGGGCAGGCATCAGTCATTCCAATCCCTAAATTTGTCTCCCACCTAATATTTAATGGGAGTATTGCCAGAGTTTAAATCAAGAGGCAGAAGGTTTTATTGCATGATTTCTAAGATTGTCTAATTCTGGTGTTCTCTATGAAATTGTAGCTTCAGCTTAATCATCTCAGTGTTCATATTTTTGAGGCAGAATTTGTCCTCATTTTCTGTGCCACTCTGCTTGTCACCAGGAAGCAGGATGGTCCAGTAAGAGGAGCAGAAGGAGGTCTGGATTCAAATTCGTGTTCTTCAACATCCTGGTTATTTGATGGTTAGTTGCTTCCAGTCTCAGTTTCCTTATATGTAAAATAATATCTATCCAGCCATGAGGCTCTGAGGATTGGAGATAACCTCTGTAAACTCACTAAACTCCCACTATTGCTATGATTTATTGCTTAGAGTCTTTTCCCTTCTGTATATCAGCTTTTTCTGTCTTATTTCCTCTTGAAACATTCTTTCAGTGGCAGCATGATCACAGGGACAGCAAACAGCAGTGATTGTGACCATGTGCTTTGAAGCCAAACGGCCTAGTTTGACCACAGATGAGCATTTTACTGTGTGCTCACTTGTTAGCTTCTTGTGCCTCAATTTCCTTATGTAGCAAACGAAGAGAGTAACAATCTACTTCAGAGTTGTCACGTGGATGACATGGATGCCACAGGCAGAGGGTTTAGAAGTGTGAGCTAATACTCAGGAAATAATACTTATTTGTGTCTGAAAATCATCTAATGTTGTACCAGTGCAGAGTCATGAACCAGTGAAGTAGGAGGGAAAGGTGAGGCTGGGTGGGCAAAGCACCAGAGAAGGCAGAGAAGGGAAAGCCCATCTGCTCCCATGTTGCACAGCCATCCTGACAATAGCAGAGGAAGATCTCTCTCAGAGTTCACAGGGCTTCACCTCACTTCCCGAGGAAAAGGATGGTTCCTTGCTCACCTGTGTAGCCTTAGTGACTGGCACAGAGAAAAAACTCAGGAAAGAAAATACTGGAATAAGTAAGTCTATAAGGCAGAAAAGGAATGTAGAGCCTTGAGTGACTGCCAGGGTATCAAGCCCTCTGACTTATTTGGTGACCTTAATAATTACAAATGGTAACACACACAAAGTAACATAAAGCCCTTAACAACATGTCAGTAGGGGACTAACCACCAAGCCTGCTTGCTCCAGGGGATTTATTTCCAGGGCACTCTTCAAGACCATTAAAATACCTGGCAAGGCCCAACTAAACAGGACATCTGGTCAACTTAATAAAGCATATGTTCCTGGGCGCTGTTCAACACAAGTAACCTGATCCTCTTGCTGCAGCAAGAATTCTTTTGAATCATTTTTCTGGCAGCAGGGTGTCCTCCCCAAAGGTGGGACTATTATCCATGTGACCTCTCAGATCCATTTCTCCCCTGTAATGCATTCAGTGACCTCCTCCAGTGTGAAAAATGGTATCCTTGGGCTTGAAAGGGTTCCCCCCACCCTGCTCCTCCTTCTTCATCATGAGTCATCTGTTTCTTCTTGTCAGTAGGATACTGCCCTTGTTCATTCCTGAAACACCCTTATAAAGAAGGCAGTAAGGGTATAAAAATAAACCCTCCAGAAGCAGAAATGCCTCATTGGGTATCTGCCTGCCTGATCCAAAGGCCGTTTTAATACTCCCCCATCAGCATGGCCATGGGGAAGAGACTTGTTTCAGATGTCAACTCTAAAGTCAGACTGCCTCAGTCCACACCCTTGCTCGACACTCGCCAGCTGTGTTACCTTGGGCAAATGACTTGACCTCTCAGTGTTTCCATTTTCTCTGTGTCAGCTAGGGGTAAGAATAGTACCTACTCCACAGTGTTTAGGGAGGACTGAATATAAGCAAGGCGCTACATACAGCAGCTGGTACATAGTAAGAGCTTAATAAATTGCATAGAATATTTGCTTCCAAGATCACAATAAATTTTGGTATTGAATATATATATGCGTGAATAAATATAAACTAGAATCAAGTGATTTTATAAAACTGAAAGTAAAAATGTTCGATGGCCATAGTGCCCATCCCATCTCTTAGTTCCTTCCTTCCCGTCTAGTGAGTCACTAATGTCAGTAGTCAGTTTGGAGAAGGAAATTCTTCATTTGTTTTGCTAAAGAAAATGTCATTCCTCTAAACCACTCCAAAATGAACTAGAATTTCCATTTTCATTCACCTTTAACTCTGAATCATTGTCTGTTTCCCCTGGTGAGAGGTTGATTCTTTGAGTTAGGATATAGAAAGAGAGAAAAAGTAAGTTCTGTGACAATTTAATTCTTGTTTTCCAATGTGTCCTCAAATAATGTGCCCTTGCCTTCTTGCCTTGGCACCCGGGTGTTGATTGGCATAGAGCTGTTCCTAATGCTAAGCTGTCAGCATGCCAGTGTGGTTTGTGCTGCCTTCCCTAGCTTTGAGTTGCTGCTAAAGGACATTTCTGGAAACCACTCACCAAGTATTGACATCTGTGAATGGAGAGAAAAAAATAAATAAAAGTATAATCATCACCTGCAGAGTACAGTACACTGATATGAGATTTTGTAGGGGAAAGATAGAATTACATTTTATAACTCCGTCTAGGTCCTTCTGATTTTACATTTTTCCTTCTTCGAAGGGAATTTGGCAGGAGTGTTTGACAGTGATGATTAAAAAGTATCTGGCACCCATTGTCAGGTGTGTTTCTTAAGCACGTAGGTGGCGTAGGTGAGCCATCTGCATTTCCTTGGGTTTCTGCTGCCATGTGCACCAAGGAACTAAGGCTGAGAAGAAGTGGATGGCTGAAAGTTCCCAGCAGCAGGAGTGGATGCAGAAAAGCATGGAGACTCCTAGCACTGTTTTCCACAAGGGCAATATGATACTTTCCCTCGGCTCGAGTGCAGGGGAGAAGATGGCACAGGCTCTTTCTCCGAAGGTGTGTTCCCTGGCAGAGAAGCCCACCATCAAAGAATACAGGAGGGGTTCCTCCCCGAGTGGTCTGGCAGACACATTTTGTAACCAGTTGTGGTGCCAGCAGTTTGTAGTTGCCTCTACCACGACAAATCCACTGTGATATTAAAAAGAAAAACAGCCTGGCAATGTGGAAATTATCCCATCTCGAAGTATTTCCCAAAACAAGAGGCTTGATTTGCTGCCCAAGTGAGAGCGACAGAACTGATTAATCCTTTATTCCAAGTGCCATCAAATTTCGGTTGTTGATTTTTAAATCTTTTATATAAAAACGCAACATTGTGGCTATTTAAATAGCCCAAGTGAAGTGAAGATTTGGCCATTGCATAGCACATTTTAGTGAGCCGAGCTAAGAAGAGAAGAAACGGGGTCGTGCAAGGTAAAGAAATCTATTATCCCTGAACTTTCTGGATTGGCTCACTCCATGGTGAAACCACTTCTTTTCTGCTATAGTAACTCATGCAGCCATCTGGATTATTTAATCTACATAGACAGCTGGGCCAGACACTTTTAGATGCAATATGAAGTGTTTTTTTTTTTTTTCAATCTGCATAATCTACGAGTTTGAGATTAACAAGAGAATTTCCAGTTCTTTCCTCATTTTGTGCCATGAGGAGCACCCCCATGAGGAGCATCAGGAAGGGAGGGGGTAAGGAAGAGGTTTGTATCTTTAGCCATTGAAGACTTCAGCTGGCCAGGGGCATGGTGCCTTCAGGTAGAATAGCTTCATGTGTCCAGATGCTGTGGGGCCTCAACATGCGCATGCTTGCTTTCTTCTTTCAGCTGTTCCTCCCCACATTTGAGTCCCTGGAGTTGTGGCTGCAGAGGTGCAAGCTCAAGAATCATAAGGCTAAGGAACTACCAAAAGGCCCAGAGCTAGCAGAACCCAAGAAGAGGCCGGTCTACCTGGTGATAGTTCACCAGAACTTTCAAAGAAAGAAAAACAATGAAAGCTAGTAACATGGAAATCCAACAAACAACTAACTAGTTGTGCAACCTTGGGCACTAACTAGCTCTCTGATTTGGGGGCAAGTTAATTTAATGTTTCTGAGCCTCAGCTTCCCATCTATAAAGTGAGCCTGCTGTTGGTATCCCCCTCCCAAGGCTGATACGACAATTCAATGAGAGAATCCATGTCAGGTGCTTGCAATGATGCCTGGCATCAGAAGGACTCGGTAAACAATAATGATCGGTACCATTTGTTGAGCATTTACTATATGCCAGACACTCTTGGAACTTCTTAAATTGAAACTCTTATGACAACCCAATGCAGTAGTTACTGTTATATCTATTAAACAAAAAGAAGAACAGCAATGGTAACTAAAGGGCAGATGATCCTTCTGACACAAATCACCCATCTGTTAATAGACAACTGTTTGACATGATGGCTGATGAGTCAGGGCTCTGGGCTCAAACATCCTGGGATTTATTCTCAGTTCCTCTATATCCAGGTGACTTTGGTCAAATGACTTAACTAATTCCACCAAGTCTCAATTTCATTATCTGAAAAATGGGACTAAGAATTGTATATAACAGGCTGTTGTGACGGTAATTCATCAATATAAATGAAGCATGTTTAGCACATAACTGATAATACTCAAGTTGAAAATGGGGGTCATGATTAGGAACTCACTGAATCCCCAGCTGCTCACTTACTAGCAGGTTGACCTTGGGCAAGCCACTTAACTTCTCAGGTTGGATCTCCTCATCTGCAGGATGGCGTTTCTGCTGTGAGGACTGAGTGGATTAAACCATGTAAAGTGCTTACTTGGTAAATGTTCAATAAATAAATGAGCATGCTTATAGGCATGAAAGTTCAAGGAGACAGAGGCTGGGTGCTGAGTGGTGGCCAGACTAAGACTGAGTTGAGCCACAAATTCAATGCACTGAAACACTTAGTGTGGCAGGTGTCAGACTAGGCTCCCGGAATATACCCATAGACACAGAAGTCTCTGCTGTCTGGGAGAGCCATGAATCTGGAGGGGTATATAGGTTAGGAAGCATCTAACTAGGACGCGGTACAAGGTGTTACACTAGAGAAAGGCAAACAACAAGGAGGAGCCAAGTAAGAATGAAAGGAGCAGTGGCATGTATGTGGGGGAATGGCATGAGGCTTGAAGGAAGCAAAAGAAAAAACCAGGTAAAAATGCTGTTTATTGATCTACTAAGGCACCATGCTATATTAAAAGAAGCCAGATGCCAGCAAATGCGAATGATGACATTGTAAAAAATTTGAGGGCTAGCATGGGCTATATAAAATCAAAAATATTATGTTCTTCCCTTTAGTCAACTCTAACAGCAGGGTTCTAGGTAATCCTTGTTTTCTCAGATTTAACTTAGCTAAGGTTGTCTGGGTTCCAAGCTAAAAACATCCAGCTCTGCTCTGCATTTCTGTATTAGGCAAGACTTTTTTTTTTTGGCAACGGGCAGAAACCTACTCAAACTCCCTTACGTAAAAAAGAGAATTTATTTGCTTACTTAACTGCAAATCCATGGAGGTTTCTAGCTTAAGGCACCTCTAGGGCCTCAAACTACACAACCATGTGCTCATTCTCCCTCCTTCTCTTTCAGGCTTTTTTTCTCAGGCAGGCTCTTCAGATGGGCAACCCCTAAAGGGAGGCCCTTTTTGCCAATAGCTCCTATAGAAGTTATCAGTATATTTCATTGCTTTGGGCACATGATCATCCCTGACCAATCACTGACACCACAAGGGTGGAGTGTTCTCATCGGTCATGCCCAGGGGTGCATCGTCTGGAAGCTACCCGGTAAGCTCAAGGATGCTCCAACTGAGGGAACTGAGAGCTGGAGAAAGGTGGTTGCCCAAAAGAATGATGAGCCCAGAGAACGTTTGCACTGCAGTGCCCTTGAATGGAAGATGGCAGGGAGAAGAAAGTAAGGAGATGGAAGGGAAAAGCCTCCATAGGTGCAAAACCAGTATTTCCAGACCCATTAACTCAATCTCAGATCTGAGGTCACTTGCGTCATGGATCGAACTCTTTTGAACTTTAACATTATCTTTCCCCATTTTTCTTTATTCCAAACCTTTTAATACATGGTTACATCTCTTGTACTTGATTTTCATAGATAGTTTCATAGTCATACAATGGAAAATACATTTGGCCAAAAAATATTTCGTAAAGACATTTCCTCTGTACCTATATTAGCACAGGTCATGTGTGCTTAGGGCCCGTACGCAGATTGCTTTTGGTTCTCAGTGCTGCATTTGTTTGGACCTCTTACGGTGTTTCCACTGAAGGGTGATTGCCATTTGTCTCCAATTCATGGTGGCTTCTGAAGGGCCTTATTTATAACAAATAAACTTGCACATGCACACACATACACATACGTGCGCACACACAAATGCATACATTCCTCATAGAGGAAAGGGAAAACTTTCAGATCAGATATTGAGTGCTGGGGACTCTAACCTGGAGTTTGATACATCTTTCTCTGTCTCTCTTTTTCCCTCTTCCACTGAACAAAGATGTGTTTACAACAGAAGTAAAGATTCTAGGATATGTGGACTTATTGTCCTTCTGAAAGAGAATATTTGGACATGTTTTCAGCTTTTCTCTGTGCGCCCAAACTTCTTTTTATTTTATATTTTAAGAGTTGGCTTTGATTCTTCAAATAGCACACCTGTTCCAAAGAAGGGCACTGGACACCAGAGAAAGCTTCAAAAAGTAGAACTGTAGAGCAGAGCATAAGTCTTTATTCTCACTTACCCTTCTGTTATCATTGTTATTTAAAAGATCCTCATCCCCAAGACTAGGGCCTGTCAGCTGTCACCTTGGCTGCCTTCGTGCTTGTTTGTTTGATGGTAGATGAATGTAACGTGTCATCAAGTCCCAAAGCTCCATTTTTGTGCTTGTTCAAGACCCTCTGCCTCATGATCCTTAACCTCAAATAGTTCAAACTTTTTTTAAAAAAAGATTTTATTTATTTATTTGACAGAGATCACAAGTAGGCAGAGAGGCAGGCAGAGAGAGCGGCAGTGGGGGAGAAGCAGGCTCCCCGCCGAGCAGAGAGCCCAACGCGGGACCCGATCGCAGGACCCCGGCACCATGACCCGAGCCGAAGGCAGTGGCCCAACCAACTGAGCCACCCAGGCGCCACTAGTTCAAACTTTTTTTAAAAAGCAAAATATTTTTGGCAATTTTGTGTGAATCTATGAATCTTGTCCTAGCATTTATTTTGTTTTATTTTACTTCTATTTTTTTAATTTAAATTCAGTTAATTAACATATAATGTGTTATTTATACAGGTCTGTGATTCATAAGTCTTATATAATACCCAGTGCTCATTACAACACATACCCTCCTCAATGTCCATCACCCAGTTACCCCATCCTCCTACTCCCTCCCCTCCAGCAGCCCTCAGTTTGTTTCCTGAGAATAAGAGTCTCTTATGTTTTGTCTCCCTCTCTGTTTCATCTTGTTTCATTTTTTTCCCTTTCTTCACCTGTGTTAGTTCATATGTAAAAATTGAAGGGGCTAAGCATACTTTGCACATGAATCCACAAGGGGAGTGACCTCAGAAATGTCAGTCATGTGCTTAGCCAGTAGAGTTCCCCTAGAAATTCCCCTTGGATGTATGATGCCATGTGTAAATTTTGTAGCGTCTGTTGGCTTGTAGGGAAGATTGCTGAGGTCTATCCTAGAGTGATCCTGACTGACTTATGCATGTGAATTCAGCTCCTCTATGAGGCACTGTATTGAATACGTGCACTCCAGGCAGTTGTGGCCAAAATGTATTTCTCCTGAATTTCATCACTGTAATTCTCCACTCAGGGAGTCGGTTGCAGAGCAAAGAGTAGCTGAACTGATGAACAACTCCAGGACATTCTCCACAAGACAGTGTTTAGACAGGTTCAGAGCTGTGCATGGGGTTCGTCATGTGGTCAGACTTCTAATGGTTGTCTAGACACTTGGTCATCCAGGCTGCCATTTGTCTCCAATTCATGGTGGATCCTGAAGGGCTTTATTTATAACAAATAAACTTGCACATGCACACACATGCACATACATGCACACACACAAATGCATACATTCCTCAGAGAGGAAAGGGAAAACTTTTAAGGGATTTCTATAAATGATGTTCTTTAGTCGACATGGTGCTTCCCGTGGTTCTTCAGGCTCTGTCTAAATGGTTTAATGTTTTCATCTGGTCATCAAATTTCCTGCATAGAGGAGAGCTCAAACATCTTGTTTGGGAAAGACTCTTGCAGCTGTGCAAATACAGTCTTCTTAAACATTAATCCATCTGTCAGGTGAGATTTCCTTTTTCAAATAGCAAGAATTCCAAGTGGGGAGGATTAGCATCTATGCTATAAAAATTCTCATCTATTCAAAGCTAAGTTGTAGTAATAACCATTTAGGATCCTCTGGGAATTTGGATTCTGGGTTTTCCTGGGAAGCAATGGACAGTTCGCTTTAAGCCACTTGGTCAAAGAATTTCAGCATCATCTTTAATCCTGACCCACTCATTAAAGTGTTCCCTAATGATTCTAGGCCTTTCTCATTTATTCGAAAACATTGGGTTCTTCTCGTGTGCCAGCCCCAGTGCTAAAAGCTCAGGAAGCAAAGATGAATAAGAATATCTGCAGTGGGGGCGCCTGGGTGGCTCAGTGGGTTAAAGCCTCTGCCTTTGGCTCAGGTCATGATCCCAGGGTCCTGGGATTGAGCCCCGCATCAGGCTCTCTGCTTAGCAGAGAGCCTGCTTCCTCCTCTCTCTCTGCCTGCCTCTCTGCCTAGTTGTGATTTCTCTCTGTCAAATAAATAAAATATTTAAAAAAAAAGATTTAAAGAATATCTGCAGTGAAGTGAAGAACAGGTATTTGAAAACAGGCTTTGTGATACAAGACAGAATAATACCCACCAAAAAGGAGTGGGATGAACTTTGGACAGGAAGTGTGTTTCAGGAAGGCTACCTAAAAGGGAAGATAACTGAGCCTGGGGATTAGGAGTGGTGAGGGGTATGGACTTCAGACAGAGAGGCCTCCATATGCAAAGACATCAGTACGTGAAAGAAATGTGAAAATGTAACTCTGAATAGGGCCCACTAGGTAACTTGGTAACTTGGGAAGACCTAGTAGAGGGAGCACATGACAAGCTTGATAGGAGTCAAATCATGCAGGATCTCTGGATCATTCTAAAGTGTGGAGCCTTTGAAGGTTTTCCATCAGAGGGGGTAATTTGAACAGGTGTGCCTTTCTGAAAATTGACATCTGGCTATCGCATGGAGGATGGAAAATCATGTTCTATTTACTTTCTGTGTCAAATAATTAGTAATTTATATAGCTTCTCTTCTTTATGAGTCTGTTCCAGAGATGGCAAATATGTGCTACAATCCCCCCTCTTCCTGCAACCCTGAGAAATGTTGCTTATCAGTTTTAACATCTTTGTTACTAAATCCAGATACAGAGTAAAGCTGTTTTTTCAACCCTAATATTTACTGCCAACTATTGGAGCTGGAATTGAATTGAGTTGTGTTCTTCATACCTGGCCTATTGCTCACAGGGTCTAATTTTTCTTCTTCTTTTTTAAGATTTTATTTACTTATTTGATAGAGAGCACAAGCTTCGGGTGGGGGGGCGGTTGTGATGGGGCAGAGGGAAAGGGAGATGCAGGCTCTCCAATGTGCAGGGAGCCTGACTGACCACAGGGCTGAGTCCTAGGACCCCAAGATCATGACCTGAGCCAAAAGCAGACACTTAGCTGAACAACCGAGGCACCCCAAGCCTCATTGTTCTTTACTCCATTTTGATTGCTGCTGTACTCATACACTTGCCTGTCCTCAGTATAGGGCATCTTGTTCCAGTAGAGCAGGATCCCTTTCTTTTATTTATACTCTCTCACCTTCAATGCCTCTGGTTCTTCGCTTTCTCTGGCATGGGGGACCGGAGTCCATTGTGTTTCCCAAACCCAGCAGACATATAGCAAGCTCTTCAGGGGTCCTCTAGATTACCATTGGCTTGGCTTGAGGTAAAAGAGAAGCAACCACCCACTCCTGTCATGGGCTGGATTTCGTGGAAGCTGATTTGGAGACAGAATTTAGTGTAGAAGATGATTCTTTGTTTCTTAATACTCCATGGAATATATTCGGTATTCTACAGATGTGAATTAAGTTATTCTGCATAACTTCAAATAAATACCAGTCTTATACTTTAGTAAGTACTCTGATAAATGCTGCAAAATGAAGCACAGTTTGCATGCCCTGTCCTCAATGCCTTGGTTTGCTCTAGCAGTGTAGGAAAGAAGCATGTAGCTGCTGTTTTCCTGTGAGGGAAACCTATTTTTTTTTTTTTTAAGTACATACATATATTTTGCTTTTTGTTTTTGTTTTTTTGTTTGTTTGTTTTCTTTTTTTTTCCCAAAGATTTTATTTGACAGAGAGAGATCATAAGTAGGCAGAGAGGCAAGCAGAGAGAGAGGGGGAAGCAGGCTCACTGATGAGCAGAGAGCCTGATGTGGGGCTCAGTCCCAGGACCCTGAGATCATGACCTGAGCCGAAGGCAGAGGCTTAACCTACTGAGCCACCCAGGTGCCCCTGCGTTTTGTTTTAGCACAGGTTAACTCTGACAGTCTAAATGCACCCTAAGGATATGAGAAAGTGCTAAGCCAGTTGATTTCTGAATAGCGTTGAGTGGATCAGCATTAAAAACTTGCTTATTCACTTTAACACAAACCTCACAGTATGTGTACTCTACTGTACTAGACATAACAATGCAAATATAAATTTCAATAATATGATTTAAGTGCTGTTATAACAAATATAATATTTAAATACAAATCTACAAAATAAAAATAAAATTCAGTGCAACTGCAAAGATAACGTACAGCTATCTTATGTATAGCACACTGCCTGTTCTAAGAGGAGGCGTGTGAGCATCTTATTGCATAGAAAAAGCGGGATATAACTATATAGCTCTCAGTGCATCCTGATGAAGGCATTTTTTGCTTGGCTTTTAAAAAATTTAAGTTAGATGCTAATCAGAAAATATTTTGTATTTTTTAAAATTTCTTTTCGTACATGGTAAAGGCTTATTATTTCCCCAATAGTGGTTTAAGCATCATACAAGGTTAAATTTCAATAAATGAAAGTGTAGCATCACAAACGTAAAGAGCTGAAGCTAGAGTATCTACATTCAAAATTAGCAATAAATCTGATGCACGGTCATTTCAAGTCAATTTGAGTCGCAGGAGACCAACGAGATGAAACAAGGCCTCAAGTAACAATGTTAATGCCATTTACAAAGGAGAAAACAGATACAAAAACCTTCAAAGCCTGACATCCCTTGGCATGTGAGAGAAAAAAAATCAAATCAGCTGGAAGGCTCATAACTACAAAGTCTTATTACCCTACACAAAGCTCAGGTGTTGGCCTTGAACATAACTTCAAAATACTTTCATATATATCCAACTCAGATCCCTTTTGTTGATTTGCTGCAGTACAACTTATGTCAACGTCTTTTGTCCTTAAGACAAAACAACTCTTCAAGCAGTACTGCAAGTACATCGCTAAAAACCATGAGCTATATCTGAAGGGATTTCTTTAGGAAGAAGAGAGGGTTTTTTTTTTCCCCAGTGTGTAGTATGATTCTTAAGGAGTGCCTGTGGGATCAATACCTATGGAAGGGAAGAGCTAGAAGGAGGTGCACAGCGGGAGAATTACAACAGCTATGGGGTCTAGTGACAGCCTCAGCCAAGCCTGCAGGAAGCTTGATCGCTTCCAGGAGCCTTCAGAGTTGTGCCAAGGTGGCTCATCCTGCATACACCTGCATCTGCCAGTCACTGGATGTGGGCTGGCCCAGGAAGGGGCATGCCCTTGACTGAGGTAATGCTCTGCAGCTGAGACAAACCCAAAGACATTCTCTTTGCTTCTCCAGCCTCTCCATCTCCAACTGCTTTCTGAGCCAGAGGGGAGCAATCACTAAAGCTGGTAGAGCTAGTTTTAGAATTTCTTAGCCTGCCCGGAGAAGGGCTTTAATTACAGCTTTGTTAATTTCTAATTTTCGTTTCCAGATTTGGGGCCCTCAGCTAAAAACTGATGCCCACAGTTTCATTTTATCATCCTGCTTCACTCAATAACTTGTTACACTAAATAGATTGAAATATCTGGGTGGTAAATATCATGATTTGTGTTCCTATAACACCCCCAGGCTTAACAGTTATCACAACCCAGATGTCAAATGGTTTTTTTCCTGTGATTATATGATACGCCCTAATTTGGGGTTTGAGAAATACCGTCACTATATGCAAAGAACTTAATATAAGACTGGGCACCTAGGTTGTACCCCCACACCTTTGGTGCTGTTTTTTTGTCTTAGAAGATGTAACTGAGCTAATCAGTCAGTTTGACTTAATGGCTGCTCTCAGTGCCCGTGGCTTCCTAAATGCTTCTGTAAGGAGCCTCATCAAGGGTAACTTCAGGTCTCTCTGCTTGCAATGATCATTTATCCTAATCTGTAGGGAAGCCTGTTACCCCCTTTCCTGTGTTCTCAGGAAAATTAAATCCAGTTAAACAGTTCACTTTAGTTCTTTCTGTTGACTTCCCCAGGTGAATTCCTATGCAGCACTGGGGTCATAAAAAGCCATCTTTCAGAATTAGGTTTACCTTGCAATTCTACTATTACCAAGCCAAAAGGAAAAGAAAAGCAAAAGAAAACAAGAGTAAATAAAAGAAATATACTAGAAAATAGACTGCTGGCCTTTATCAATATCTAGAATTGAAGTCAGGAAGTTTTTGTTTCAGGTTCAGGCTCTGAAATGACCTTAGATAGGTTACTTCTTTCCTTTGGCTGCCTTGGATCCATTATCAATAAAAATTATGAGACTGGATGAATTCAGTTCCTGTAATTCAAAAGTTCCTGTAATTCTGGAAGGGAGTTTCCTGAGATGTGGTTGCCTTGCCGAGGATGGAACACCAGGGCTGACAGGCAGGCAGAGGAATAAGAACTGGAAAAATGATGGGTAGGAATGACCAGAAAGGTAGAAGAGAACCAGATAAGTGTAAAAACCCATGAGAGCAAGAAAAGAGGATTTTTAGAAGAAAAGACTGGGGCACATGGGTGGCTCAATCAGTTGAGTGTCTGATTCTTCATTTCAGCTTGAGACATGATCTCAGGGTCATGAGATTGAACCCCATGTCAGGCTCTGTGCTCAGCAGGGAGTTTGCTTGGGGTTCTCTCTCTCCTTTGCCCTCTGCTCATCCTTCATCCCCACTAGCATATGTGTGCTCTGTTTGTCTCTCTCTAAAGAAAAAGGCGGGGAAGGTTAGTTAACAGTGTCCAATATTCTTTAGAGGTCAAATAATATAAGGAATGAAAAGAAATGGATATTTAATTTAGTGACCAGTAAGCAGGTTGGAGAGTTATTAGATGTGAGGGTAGAGAAAGACATGGAAGGAAACACCCCCACAATAGTATTACCATTTCTCTTAGGGGAATAGGAGAGAGTTGTAGAATATTAACTTTTTTTTTTTTCATTTTATTTTATTTTTTTCAGCGTAACAGTATTCATTGTTTTTGCACAACACCCAGTGCTCCATGCAAAACGTGCCCTCCCTATTACCTACCACCTGTTCCCCCAACCTCCCACCCCTGACCCTTCAAAACCCTCAATGTCTACAATAGCCAAACTATGGAAAGAATATTAACTTTTTAAAAAACACCTATGTATTATTTGACCCAATATTTTTTTGTAATTTGAAAAAATCAGAACACAAGAAATGAATGAGAAGTGGAAATGTGGAGACAGCAGGTATAAGCTGTACTTCCAAAAGGTTGTCTGATGCACATAAATGTTTTACATGAGATTTTGTGCCAGATAAAGGAGCCAAAGTGAAAAATAATTAAAAAAATTTTTTTATATTTGAGTCAAATTTTACCATTCCACCACCATAGGCTTTCTCCAGGAGTCTTCTCCAACAGGAAAAAGGAAGAGCAAGCTGAGAAAATAGGATCTGATAAATGATAAACTTCTCAAGTGACAGAAATCATTCTGGAGGCTGATTGTGTACCAGTAATAGACTTGTCCAGACAGACTTGGAACTTTAAGTAGGGTTTTTGGAACCCTAAGCTGGGTTGGTTTTGCATTATTGTGGCAGCCCTCAAATATAATCTCAGCGTGCTACACCTCAGAAGAGCATGGTGCAGAGGGGAGTCCACAGCCTCTCCTCAGCCAGTCTTTTTGACTGCCTGGTATAGCTTTGGAAAGCTCTGCAGCTTTCCCTTTGGATGACATGGGATCCCTCACTCAGGCGCAGATGCTGGGCTTAACCCATAAAGCCAGCTAGGGTAAGATGTCAAGATAAGCAGAAAGAAACTACTACCATAAGCCATGATTTTAACAGGGTCTTTTGCATAGACAAAAAAGACTTGGCATTTTTTCAGTCTCCTAGGACAACTTGGAAAAAACATTTTACTGGGGGGAAGAAACCCTTTGAGATCAGGAATAAAAGACAGTACTGTAAACTTGGCAACTGCTGGAGCTTTGGAAAGAATGAGACAAAAAAGCTGGGAGGGAAAGTGGCAGGAGGAAGCCCCTCCGGAGAATTTCCTCATGTTCTTGTAGTGAAATTATTGAAAATCATTTCTCTAAAACCTCTGTTCCATGCAATATGAGGTAAAATGTCACTCTGGTCACCACAGTGCCTCACATCATCTGAGATATCTCCTTTCTATAGGAAACATTCTTCTCATCACCAATGAGCCCACATACTTTGGGCTGAAATTTGTAGTGTTCCAAGTAAGGAAGAAGTTTTTTGGACATATTCAAATAATAATCAATACAACAAATGAGAACCAGTATAATGAGGAATATAAAGAGTGTAGAATTAGCACAGTGAATGGCTAAAATGAGGCCATCCCTCCTAGCTGCCTACTTCACAGCAACAATAAACGCTGTCAAGGTTGACCACCATATAAGCTTTCCTGGCTGCTACCTCTCATTTATATAGTACCCAGACTTTGTTCTTCCCCCTCTGCCCCATGGGAGGAAGATGGCCCCATGGGAAGAGATGTCATCTTTCTACTCAAGGCTAACTCTTCAATCTATCCTTTTCTGCCTTTTTCATGGACTTTGCCCTATCCCTGACTCCTCCACTGTTTTGTATCCTTATCTTTCTCTTTTTCTCTATTCAGTGTCAACATATTCAAGTTACCTCCAATGATTTCTACCCAGTCCAACCCTGAAATTTCCAACCATGCTACACCTCCAAGTTTTCTCCCTATCCTTTTTCAGAACCAGACTCTCTTCCTTTCCTTCCTTTTCTTTTCTTTTTTCTTTTTTCTTCTCTTCTCTTCCCTTCCCTTCCTTTTCTTTTCTTTTCGACTTATTTATTTGAGAGACAGAGTACTAATGGGGGGGTCATGGAGGAGGGGCAGAAGGAGAAGGAGACACCCTGCTGCGCAGGAAGCCTGACATGGGGCTCCATCGCTGGACTCTGAGATCATGACCTGAGCTGAAGGCAGATACTCAACCGACTGAGCCACCTAGGCGCCCTCAGGACCAGACTTTTTCTAAGATTTCTTACTTCTCTAGTTTCCCTCTGTCCATTCACTTATCAGTGAATCCTACACCAAATATCCAATAACAGTACTATTTGCTCAAGTCACCAGTGACCTCCTAATTGCCAAATGTAGTGAATATTTTCAGTCCTTAGTAATGCCTCTGTGACTTGAGACTCAATCATAATTCCTTCTCTGCTTCTAAATTATTTATTTATTTAGGAGGTGCCCAGGAGCAGAGGGAGAGAGTCTCAAACAGACTCCATGCTGAGGATGAGGCCTGATGCAGGGCTCCATCTCATGACCCTGAGATCACAACCTGAGTTGAAACCAAGAATTGATGCTTAACCGACTGCGTCATCTGGGTGCCCCAGTTCCCTCTTTAAACTGTCCTTTTTTGGATTCTGCGCCATCCAAAAAACCTGGTTGAACTCTTTATGAGAACTCTTAATTCTTATACACACCTCTCTTTCTCCATGTGCCATGTCTCTGGGTAATCTCGATTCCAGTGACTTCAAACCTAGATGTGCCTGCCTACTGAACATATCCCCTGAAATGGCTCATAGACTGTTCAGATCCAGTATGACCAAACTGAGCTTGACTGAACGTGACACGTTCCACAGTAGCTTCCTTATCTCATTAGATAGCATCCTTGTTTCCCCAAGTTCCTTAACCAGAAATCATCCTTAAAACTTTCTCCCTCAATTCCTGTCCTAATTCTTTCTTCTTAATAGATGTCCATTCAACCTAGCTGCCTGTACATGCTAAGTAAACTTTCCAGTCCAACCACTTTTTTTCTGCCCGACTACCATCAGTGTATTTCTCCTGGATTATTACAATACTCTCCCTGCTTCTCTCCCTGCTTCTCACTAGTACATGACACTTTAAGTAAACCACAATATCATTTTAAAAGCTCTTTAATATCTGCGATCTGTCTAGATACCCATTCTTAACTATGCTCCTCTCCTGTTTTCAGCAGTTAGGTGATTTTGAGTTCTCCCTGTCCTGGGATTCTCCATGTTCTCTATAGCTTTTCTTTTTACTTTTTTGTCTCTGGTCCTTAGGACTCCTTGCTTCAGGTATGATCCCACCCTGCCCCTGTAGGAATTCAAGTTTGGGTAAAGAGGGATATCACCCCAACTCACCTCCATGTATTCCTTTTGACATTACTCTCCCACATTTATCATCATTATTTAATTGTCTCATCTTCTCTCCTGGAGTATAAGCTCAGAAAGGGCAAGAATCTTATCTAACTTGTTCTCCACAATGTCTCCTGGGATGAGTACAATGTTTTATTTATTGAAGTTGGTCAGTTTGTTTCACACAGGGTAACTGAGTGAAAACATGAATGTTTTGAAATCTGTTTGCTCATGGAACAATGGTTTTTGGTCCAGGTCATTCTGCAACTAAAAGAAAATAATGGAAATATTTTTTCATTTTTAAGAAAAACTAGGGAATTTTCCCAAGCTCAAAGATATGCACCATAAACCTTTCATCCCTGCTACCAACCAGGCACATTCTACATTCGGCAAAGACCCTTGAGGTCTGAAGCAAGTCTGAACGTCCCAGGTTGTTCTTCTTACCTTACTTCCTCTCTTCCCTGAGTATCTTCTCTCCTTGCTCAAGCCCACCCCTGCACCTAACCCCCAATACAGTGGTGCATACTCTGCTCTGCACAAAGGCATCCAACCAGGAGGGCCAGTGAGAGTGGAAATCCAGCCTCAAACCCTGGCTCTGGTGCAGGGCTGCAGAGAACCCAGAGGAAGGGACACCTTATTGCAATTTGTGTACCCAGGGGGGTACCTTTTTACAGTTCATGCAAAGCCTGCCCACAGATGGCCGGGCACCACTGTGTCCCCAATTTCTTGTTCTCTCAATTCCAAACTCACCTTGATCCATAGAAATAGCTGAAACAGTTATCTTCAAGCTGGCTCTTCTCTCTCAGTTTCTAATGCAGATGGTCCAAAAGATTGATCTAGTTAGCCAAGAAGAAGCCTCACTGTTTCAACACATTTAAATTAGTCCCAGTTACGTGTTTTGGTTATGGATTAAAGTGTGACCTCCCCCTCAGCATTTTTCCCTAGTAGTTTTACTAAAGAAACCATTTCTGCCTTTGCAAAGGCAGCCAACAATTTGTCTACTGCTTTGTGGGGTCATCTACAAGTTTTATATAATTTCAGGGGTGGGATATGAGGAGTAGTGGTGACCTAAATGCGGGGAATGTAGCTCAGTGACCCCGTAAATTGGGAATGTGCCCAGTCTGCCTTGAGAAGGCATCTAACCATAACTTTGTTTTTCAGTTCACTAAATACAGTATAAATTATTCAGTTATTTTTCTTGATCCAGTAGACTTTCTGTTTTTGGATTGTTTAAATGCATTTTCTAAATTGTGCTTTTTGGGATGTTAGTACACATTGCATGGTAGGGGTAAAATGGTACATATTGGAGTTGAGAAATGCTTGATTAAAAATAGTCAAACACCTTTCTTTACAGTGGGATTTATTGAATACTTTATTTTTTAAAGATTTTATTTATTTATTTGGCAGAGAGAGTGAGGAATAATGAAGAGTGTAGAGAGCATAAGCAGGGGAAGCAGCAGAGGGTGAGGGAGAAGAAGAAGAAGCAGACTCCCTCCCTGAGCAGGGAGCCCCAGGACTTGATCCCAGGACTCTGGGATCATGACCTGAGCTGAAGGCAGAGGCTTAGCCAACCGAGCCACCCAGGCAGCCGACTGAATACTTTATTATACAAAAATAAATTATGAATCTCTGAGGGTGGGGGGCTTTTGTATTACTCTGTTTCTAAACATACTTGGCCATGAAACTCCCTTCAGAGTTTACCTCTTCAAGGACTGTGTTCCACAGAACCCACCCTGGAAAGCATTGGTCAGAGTGTTACCTTCCAGAACTGCTTCTGCAACATTCTCCCCGCCCTCTGCCCCTGGAGTTCCTAGACAACCAGCACCAGCAAGCACACACACCAGGCACAAGAGGGTTTTGTGTTTTTTTTTTTCCAGTCACCATAGTAATGAATCAAACCAAATGACATTTTTGAAAGTTTTATTTTTTAAATTAAATTTAATTAATTCAGTTTTAGAGAGATTGAGCATGAGCACCCATGAGAAAGGAGCAGGCAGAGGGAGTGGGAGAGAAGCCCAAGTAGGTTCCATGTCTGATGTGGGCCTCAGTCTCATGATCCTGAGATCATGACCTATGCTGAAATCAAGAGTCAAGATGCTTAACCAGCTCAGCCACCCAGGCATCCTGGAAGTTTAATTTTATTAAAAACTAGTAATTAGTTCTCTCTGTGTGATGCATGGAGACAGTTTTGTGTACTCAGGCATGAATGAATCTCTAACATGTAGATGGATCTAGAAGGATTATGAAAAAAAAAAAAGACACTGTATTAGGTAGGACATTTTTTGTTTGCATATTTGTTTTCAGTTTTAGGGTTTTGTTTTTTTGTGCCCTGAAATTCACCATTTTGACTGTAACAGCTTTCCCTTTCCCTCTACTAATTTGGAAAACTAATTTTAGGATCACTTCTAGACTTCTGGTTTATAGTTTTCAAAGTTTGATACGTATTAGAATCTTGGATAGGGATAGAATGGGAAGTTGGGGAGGGTAATTGGGGAAGGTATTTGACAGTAGTGGTTTAGAAATTTTGATGCCCAGCCAGACCCCAGAGCAACTACATGAGAACCCAAGAGTTTGGGGTTCAATTCTGTCCCTATACACCTAGGTCCTTTTACACTTGATAGTTAATTTTATGTGTGAACTTGTCTAGGCCAGGTACCCTGTTTTTGTTCCAACACTAGTCTAGATGTTGTAAAGATATTTTTTAGATGTAATGAACATTTAAATCAGTAGACTTTGAGTTAGATTACCCTTAATAATGCAAGTGGGCCTAATCAGTTGAAGACCTTCAGAGAAAAAACTGAGGTCCTCCAAGGAAGAAGGAACACTGCTGCTAGACTGTCTTCTGAGTTGAGCTGCAAAATCAGTTCTTCCCTGACTCTACAGCCTGCTGGCCTGCCCTGCAAAATTCAGGCTTGCCAACACCTATAATAGTATGAGCCAGTTCTTTAAAATAAATCCATCTCTCTCTCTCTCGCTTCCATTTTCAATTTCTCTCTCTCCTTCTCCTTCTCTCTACACACACACACACACACACACACACACACACACACACACACACACACTTCTCCTTTGGTCTTGCTTTTCTGGAGAAACTTGAGTTATTATACAGTCTCATAATCAAGCATCTTACCTATTTTTACCAGAATTTTGACTTCTCTAACTTTTAGCTGTGTCTGTCTTTTCCATTATAAACCATGAATAGAATAACTGTTTTTACAAAGTAACATACTGAATTCACCCAATAGGACCCTTTATATTTGGGCAAGGAGAATAATACATCTTTACTTGACCAAATTAGTTTCTAAATTGGCTTTACTCTTGCAGTTAAATGTATCATGTTGATCTTGAACATTTTTAATAAGTAGATTTATATTAGCGACCAAATGTTAAAATTATTTAAACTTGAAAGGTCCACTTTGCAATGAAATGAAATGGATTCTGGTGGATGTTAAGGAGCTGCCAATAAGGATTAATTGAAACTCAAATGTTCTTTATTATTTGTTAATTATGTAATTGTTATTCATCCAACCGTCTTGATTTTCCATGTTAAATAATCATGCTTGTGTTTCACCCTAGCCTTTCTGTTTAGTTAACTGATTAATTAAGAATGGGGATATTCTGCATTTATTAACATTCTAATGGGCAGATTGATTCCCTGTAGCCCAAACATCTACATATGTTCAGTTTTTGAGCTCAGCTTTATCTCCTTTTAAGTGATTATCATTTTTAATTGCAGATACTAGAAATTAAAAGCCATGCTCTTAAACAACTGGTCCAACCAAGCTCATTAAAATGCCCCTTGAAGATCAAGTGCGAGTACAAGTAC
Source organism: Meles meles (assembly GCF_922984935.1). NCBI lineage: Eukaryota > Metazoa > Chordata > Mammalia > Carnivora > Mustelidae > Meles > Meles meles. Next base: position 102,364,284 of record NC_060068.1, read on the forward strand.
TAGAAAGGAATCACACAGGGCCATTGCAAGATATAAATCATCACTAGCTAAGGACTCCTGTGGTCTAGCCATTCTTGTCTTTGAGTTCCCAAGAGCCAGCAACTTTGTAGGAGCATCTACTGGCCTGAGGGTTACACAAATCTAATTCTTTTTTTTTTTTTTTCTTTTTTCTTTTCTAAGGGGTTTGGAATCTAAAACCATTGCCATTTATGAAATTGAAGTTCATCAAATACTAAAAATTAGGTCATTGTCTTTGACCCAAAGCACATCAGCCATATTTTAATGAGTCTCTGGAACATGGGCTATGAGGCTTTCCATTATATTCTATTAACCACTGCAAGTCAAATAGTAGTAAGAAGGTCCTTTGTTTCCCTAATGGGAGAAAAACTACTTTACTCAGTAGAATAGGTGGGTAGAACAATGGTTAACTGCTGTTGATGGATTAAAGCCTACTTTCCATTTGAAGAAAGGGCCCAACTGGCTACATAATTTGTGTGAGTCCCCTGCAAAATGAATGCTGAACATTCAAACTGCACTCATCTCCTTTGCTCACAAGAACATTCTAGGTTACCTCCGTCTTCAGTCACAAAACACAGATTTGAGATTAAATTGTTAAGAATTTCAAGACAGTGAGAGCAGAGCATTAAACCAAGGGTGGGTCCCTGATGCTGGCCCTGAGCCCAAGACAGAGTAATGTGCACAACTTGTCATGGTAGATTTAGATCTCAAATCTAGATCTTGGATTTGGGCTTTTAACAATTGCTAAGCCAATCTAGTGCTCAGGAGTATTCTCCCCTCCTTTGGGTTGACTGGAGGGTGTGCATTTACTCCCACCCTCACCCATCACAGAAACCTCTCTCTTCCTTGTCCTTCCTGCCTGTCTAAGTTTAGGGTTGCAGTTTCATCCCAGGACACATACCAAAGACTCAGAACAATTAATAAGGTAAGGAAAGAAAAAAGAGAAATAAAACAAAATCAATACTTGAGAATCTTAGTGTATGAGTTAGGGGACAATTAATAATATGGGCTTTTTAAATAAATGTGGGAGTGTGTTAGTTTATTTTAGAAAGTTTATTTGAAGATCATCTACATGTTTAAGTAGGTCAGTAATAAGGATGAAAAGGGAAAGCTGTAAAACTACTGGAGAAAAGAAAATGATTTGATTTCTCTCTTTGGTTTCCAGAGATATAGAACAGGGAGGTTGACCCAGCCCTCAAATCTTGTGTTATTTTTATTTTACACAACATAGCTGCTAGGTGTCACACAACATAGCTGCTAGTTTGCTCCATGATTTAATGCCTTCTGTGCATGTGCTAAGCTATTCATTAGATTAGGATTTCTTTTGGATTTAGGTATCTTCTCAGAAGACCTTAGACTTGTCATTCTAAAAGTAGTGAATTGGGGCACCTGAATGGCTCAGTCAGTTGAGCATCTGCCTTTGGCTCAGGTCATGATTCTAGGGTCTTGGAATTGAGTCCCACTTCAGGCCCCTTGTTCAGTGGGGAGTCTGTTTCTCCATCTCCCCTCCTCCCCTGACTCAAGCACATACTCTCTCTCAAATAAATAAAATCATTTTAAAAAAATCAAAATAAATAAAAGAAGTAAATCAACATATATAATACTTTTAGCCTGTAACTTTCACTTTTTTAATTTTATTTTCCCACCATTTATTCATCCATTCAACTATGCCAGGCGCTATCCTAGGCTCCAGGGATATAAGTCAGGTGGTGAGGTATTTTTTCTTATAGAGTACATTTTCTCCTGCAGGGGGACAAACAGTAATACTCAAATCCCCATGACACAAGAAAACAGTGTCATGAAGAAAACAGAACAAGGCTAGGGCTAGGCAGTGCCTGGTGGTTACTTTCAGCTATGCCAAGGATGCCTGTCTGAGGAAGCAACTTTTAAGCAGAGATCTAAAGGATAAGAAAAGGTCAAGGATCTGGGGAAGAGCACTGCAGATAGGCAACGGCCTGCACCATGGGCTGAAGGAGGTACACAGATAGTTTCGGAGCTTTTTGTTTTCCTACATACAATTTCTCCCCAGAAACCTCATGATGTCATCAGATCTGGGAGGGCTTCTGAAGTCTTGGTGGCCACTCTTGAGGGAGTATGGATTTACACCTACTCACTTTTTTATTTTATTTTGTTTTTATTTTTTTAAGTAGGCTTCATGCCCATTGAGGAGCTCAACACAGGTCTCAAACTCAAAACCCTGAGATCAAGACATGAGCTGAGAGCCAGAGTCAGATGCTTAACCCACTGAGCCACCCGGGTGCCCCTACACCTATTCATAGCTTCCTGTCACTCATTATGTCTTCAAAGAATCAATGGATAGAAGGTTAAATTATCATAACCGTAAAGAAAGTGTGGTTAACAAATGTTAAAAAGTTACCACAGCACTTCTCTTCCTATTTCTGTAGTTCTCAAGAAATTGTATATGATTAAAGAAGTTTAGTATATCTGTAAGGCTTCACTCCCCAAATGTGTATATGAAACCAGCGTGTCAGGTGAATGCACACGTGGATATGCATGTGTGCGAGTTAATAAGGTTTTGATTCTGTTCAAACAGAATATAAAGATTGGCCATTTATCTCTTCTTCCCATTCACCCTCATCCCTGTCTCTCTCTTGTTCTACTTATCTCTCTTTCTTAGCACTGTATACATCAGGACTAGGGATGTTGGAAGCTGACGATGATGAGCGAGGGTGGCTGAAGAGTAAACAGAATTGTCACTGGAGAAAAGTGATTAGGGTCGGTTATAGTGCATCTCATGACTCCTTAACAAGAATGGGGAAGTTGTTATAATTCCATTTGCTTTTTAGATAAAGTCAGTGGAAATATACTCTACAAAGAAAATTCAGGAACCTGGTACAGAAGGAAAAAAACCCCGTACATATAGAAATTTCATTCACTATAATAATTGACTCACCATTTCCAGTGTCCCTCTGGTCTAGTTCTATTCAGTCTTACTCAGAAATCCACATGTTTCGGACTTTAGTCACTAGCTGCAGTTGCTGGAGACTGCCTGTAGGAAAGTGTGAATCCTTGAATGAATCGCTGCGATGAACTTCACATAAAGCTATGAGCAACCAGCCCTAGAACACAGAGCGTGATGGGATGTTTGAGTTTGAAATGTCCTTCTATAATATCTTTGGACAACGCCCTGTTTTACAAGTCCCCCAGAATAACCACTGTCTACTTAGGTAGAATTGAGAACTCGTCAGAGGAGGTCGCACGTGGCAGTCAATCAGCACGGTTTCATGAGATGTTTTAAAATCTTCAAGGTCTTCTGCTTCATTGCTTGTACTGATAAACTGAGATATTACTAGGAGTTGAATCACTCTGGTCACCCTAGGAAAACTTTATGGCATTATGATATCATCAGAATTCATCTCTCCTCCTTCTTTAAACCATGAAAACAGGCCTACCTATATTCTGGATACTCCCTGCTTGCCCCTCCACATCCCCCTTCCCCACACTGCTTTGTGCCCCAGGAAATGGGCCCCGGTTCACAGTCACAGCCAGACTTCTCTGCCCTTGCTTTCAGGCCAGGTTTGGCTCATATAGTATGTATTAGCTGGAGATAAGAGAGTTGGGAGAGAGAGAAGTGTTGGGGTGTTTACTCCCCTGTTTCCTTTCCTTCCTGTGCCACAACTTCTGGGGAAAGGAACTTCTCTTGTAACTAGCTTAGTCTTTCTCTGTGATGCTGTAACTCCTATATCCTTCCTGGCTGGCAGCAAGTAAGCACAGCCCTCCCCTGCAAGACTGGGGCGCTTGCTATCCCTTCTAGGTTTCCCTCAAACTGTCATACATTTAGGAGCAGTCCTTTTGCTAGGTGCTCTTCAATTACCCCCATCTTTTTCCTATTAGAATTCTGAATGACATACTATTTTATCTCAGGCTATTAACCCGTATGTTCCTGACCCATAGTAGGCATATATTTCAGTGAGGACAGAAACCCTTTTGGGTATTTCAAACTGGAAGGAATTGAACACAATGGAACTGAACACAGCAATTTACAGAATCTTTGGAGAAAGAACTTAGGAAGGAAGGTCAGACAAAAACCTTGTTGGCTTTCCTAAGATCATGAAACTGGACATTTCTCTAATAAATAGCCATCAAAGCTCCCAGAAGCATCTAAGTGCATGAATCACATTAGAATGCCCCAAAGCTCAAATCAGCCAACTTCCTGCATATGTGTCTGCTAATGTTGGAGGAAACAATAGTTTCAGCTTCTCATCCACCTTCCATGTCTTAGACGGTGCCACTCTTTAGCAGGGTCTCACTAAAAATCTTCCTTTTGAGGGATTTGGAAGAATATCTTTCCCTGGGTTCTTCTGGGAGAACAGAGAGTACAGACAGGGGAGAGAGTGATGCTGAGCTAGCAACAAAGATTCTGCACAACGAGCACTCAGTAGATATTGTACTTACCTTGGAAAACTTCCTTAATACCCTGTGCCTCAGTTTCCTCATCATTTAAGTGATGGAGACTGATAATAACTAATACCCATCTTAAAGTGGCCAAGTACAGATTAAATAAGTAATATAAAATACTTCTAAATGATTGAAAAAGAACAGCTTAACTTTTTTCATGCCATGCATCCCTTTTGGCCATCTGGTGAAGCTTATAGATGTCTCTTCTCAGAAGATAATGTTTTGTAATTAAAAATAATAAAAAGGATTCAAAGGAAATCAATCATTTAAATGCAATAGTCAAAAAATTTTAACTATGATATTGTAACACACACATTAAATAACAAAATCTAGTGGCAGGTCTTGTAGCTACCGCAATTTCAAAGAAGTGTTCAGCGTTAATGATATAACACTATCTACAGCATCTGACCAGTGGTATGAAAATATCTGAACTCTCTTGGTGACAAAATCATTGGGACTACTTACACCACTCTGATTCATTTCCAACATCTATAATTGAATGGCATACTAAATTTCAGAGAGGCTAGTAAAAACGAAATATATTTTTTTCCATTCATATCCACGAGATTTCATAATTAGAAAAGTTAATGCTCCCAGTAGAAATTGTGGAACCCTCTTAGAGAGCCGGGAACATGGAATGATCCCCCTTGAAGCTCACCCTTTCCTTTGGGTGCACAAGCCTCTTTGTCCTTCCAAAGATCTGGAGTGGAAATCAGCCCCCCCGCCCTTCCTACTTCCATGGGTTTTCTTATCCCACAGGGCACACTTCCCACAGAGGAGAGAACTTTTTTTTTTAGATTTTTTTTTTTAATTTATTTATTTGACAGACAAAGATCACAAGTAGGCAGAGAGGCAGCAGAGAGAGAGGAGGAAGCAGGCTCCCTGACAGAGAGCCCGATGCAGGGCTCAATCCCAGAACCCTGAGATCATGACCTGAGCCGAAGGCAGAGGCTTTAACCCACTGAGCCACCCAGGTGCCCCAGAGGAGAGAACTTCTTGAAAAAACTAGTCACCGAACAAACCAGCTGACAAAATTTTGGGTGGTATCAACAATCATAGGAGAGCGTTCGGACACAAATGGGAACACTGTATACAATGCAAACACTGAAGCCAAACAGTGAAACATGCAGAGCAGAAAAAGGATCCAGAAATCCCCACACATAGCTCTAAGATAATGGTTACAATAGGAGCTCACGGGAATAACCCAGCTTGAGTGTTGGACACATTTGGATTGCAACCCTGGCTCTGTAACTGAGGAACTCTGCCTTGGGGCAGATGACTTCATGTCTCTAACCTCAGTCCACACCTGCAAAATGGAGACAATAGTACTAACCACAGAGGGTTACTGTGAGGATTAAATCATGTGAGCTATGGGAAAGGACTCAGTACAGTGATTGACACTGAATAAGCATTCAGGGAACGTTAACTTTCAGAAGTAGCTCTGCTATGTAAATTCTTTCCTGTCTTGTTTCTCGGGTTGGGGGGAAAAGCGTCCTATATAGCCTTCACCTGCCAAAATGTGCTGCTCGGTTAGAATCCTGACTCAGCTGAAGGGAATCAAGCAGTAGGCTCACACTAACTGCCTCAAATGCATGATATGAAAGGAGAGTCAATGGGTGTCCTTCCCTAAAAGCCAAGTGTCTAACAAAAGTAATGGCCTATTGCAGTACTTCAGTCATGGGGCTGAGGGACTCCATTTTTGCTGTGTGTTGGACCTGTAAAATGCTGTCATAGCTGTCTGCTTTGCAAATAGAGTTCGGTTCACTGCCAAACTCTGAAATAAGATGCTCGGCAACCTCACCGCAGCTGTTCACTTCAGTTAGCGTGTGTCAATGCAAGTGAGGTCTATTATGGTTCGGTGATTTTCCATCCTTTGTCAGGCAGCGGAGCCTTCTCCTGGTTCCCTCTCCCTTGTGGCTGTGGACTTCTTAAAGAATTTGTTAACACTTTGCTCTGTTTCTGTTTCCCTAGTGCCTGTCTTCTCTTTTTCCTTTTGAATGTTTTATGAAAAACTGGTAACAAGTCTGAACACTGTCCAGAAGATGAAAGGCACACACACTTAGGAACAGAAAAATACACATAGTCCTTCCAAAACACAGAGTTTTAAGCCTAAAATTTTAATCCCTGAGAAACTATTGTTTACTTTCCCAGCATGAATTTAGGCAATAAATTTATCAGCTTCCCAGCTAATAATTTGTCGTCCAAGACACGGTCCAAAACAATTTCCCAGATGAGGTAAGAAATTTGCAAAGTAAGGCCTGGGACCCCTTGCCTGGGTGGTATTAAGCAATATCTGAGAGCCTTTGCCTTAGGTACACATTGAAACTTTGAACCCACTTTAAAATGTCACAGGTGACCACTAGGGGAGACAAGGGACAACATGGCAGCACCCCAAAGTTGCAAGAAGCTAAAGCTAAAAAAATTCAGGACACATAGGAAGAGAATAGCATCTAGAGGCTCTCAAAGAACCATGCATTTGTATAACATAATGTAGATTTAGATACTTGTTTCCTTAATGATTCAAGCACATTGAAATTATTTGAGTCAGTTTAGAGCTGAGAGAACTGAAGCTTAGAGAGGTTCTGATGTGTCCAGTTGCATGTTAAAAATGGTGGAGCCATGTCAGTTTCTTTATTATTGCCCCAAGGAGAAAGTGAAAAATCCTATTGGATTTAATTAGTCTGGGCGGTTGCATAATTCCATTAAGCCACTTCCCGAGAGCTCCTATCTACAGCACTCTGCTTTTGTGCAACAGAAGGCAATCCATCAGAACAGGAAAGCCTTGGAACTCATCATCTCCCACACAGCCACTTCCCAAACAGCAGAGCAGACGTTGTGAATTTGGATTTATTCTTAGAGTACCTTTACCTTAGTCCCCCAGACAGTTATCATCTATCAATTCAAATTGGTCCACATGAGCTAAACCTATTTTCTATTTCAAACTAATCCAGTGCTCTTTCTGCCATACACCATAGATACATCCAGATGTAAAGGGGGAAAAATCCTTAAAAGAGGAACTACTTTAGGCTCTGCATACAATTTTTCTATCATCATTTTTACAATAACAGTAGTACCTAGGGACATAGATAACTGTCTAAATAACCTTTCTATCAGCCATGTATTGGAGGCCATCATATTTATAAAATCTTCACTATAAACTAGATGGCCATCTTCTCTCTTTCTCAAATGATCTTAGGCTCTCTGCATATGACATCATGGCAGAAGACACTGCATGGGAGAAGGGGTGCTTATACACTCATTGTAGGAGTGCATATGTACCCTTGTAGGAGTTGGAAATAAAAGAATGAACAGGATGAGATCTCTATTCTCATAAAGCTTACGTTCTGGAGTGAGCCAGACAGCCATTAACCAAACAAACAAATAAATAAATAAATATACACGATAACTTCAGTTGTTGAAAGGTTCTGCAGAATAAAATACCACTAGCTGCTTGTTACTTCTCATGGATCACTCTTAGTTGTTAGCAGTAAACAGCTTCGCCTTCAGGCTTTTTAACTTCTGTTGATGAAGTACCTGTAGTTAGAGCTGGAACCACCTCAGCCCAAAGGTGATGTCCAGGTTGCTCTTCATTGATTAATGTTCACTGTTGGCAAGAAATGGCTTTACTTGGCATTTAAGCTTCTGCTGTTATTTGACTTATGTTTGGTCATTAGCAAATGAAAGTAAGTTGCCCTTGGGCAAAAAGAAAGAAGGGTGGATGCAACAGACTGTGCTTTGAAGACCACTCCAAAGGAGATACTTGAACCAAGACCCTAATGATGAGTAGGGCTCCATATCTGAAGATCTGGGAGCAAAGGGTTCCAGGCACACAGCATACAGGGAAGAGGAGCCCCAGTCCCGACACTGAGAATGCTTGGCAAGTTCAAGGACAAGGCTAGAGGGCCATGGCATCTGGAGCGAAGTGAGTGAGGCGAGAACAGTGTAAGCTGAGGCCAAAGGTGTGGCAGGGCCAGATATTTGTAGTGCTCTGTAGGCTGTGGTGAGGACCTTGCATTGATACTGAGTTCATTTTCAAGTCTTTGGAGGGCTTTCAGTGGAAGAGATACCTGGAGTGATTGAAGCGTTTAGGAAGTCAGAATGAGGGCCAGTTGCTTCCCTCTAGGAGTTGATAAACTACAGTACTAATTACGATTCAAGGCAGTACTTGAAGGGTGAGGTGCAAGTGCTGAAGACAGATCATCTACAGGCTCTCGCCCCCTCAGGAATATATGTGCCAGGAGAGTGGTGTTCCAGTCTGTACCACAGTTTGAGTTCAAAAGCAGCAGTTTAGCATTAAAGGGTAAAATTATCTTGAGTTTTTGAATTCAAAGGGGGAAACAGTCTTTTTTTTTTTAATGCAATCGGTAACTTTCAGAGAGTATGATAAAATCTTTCAATTGCTTTAGAAAGGGCTTGTGTGGTACAAGTCCTGACATCCAGCCTTTTATCTCTTTGATTTGTGGAAAAAGGAAAGCATAATACCTGAGCATTTTATACTCAAAGCGATCCTCTTCTTTTGTGTTTGCTGATGGTAGCATTAGGAATGTTTGAAATTTTTAAATGCAGTTAATAGAAAGTAAAATTCATTCTTTTTTTTTCTCTCTCTCTCTCCCCCCCACCCCTCCCTCCCTTCCTTCCTTTTTTCCTTCCTTCCTTCCTTCTTTCACTATTGATGCAATGTCCTTGATCCAGGAGCGTGCAATGTCCATAAGGAAAGTTTATGGGGTCAGGATCTCTGAGTTCCTGCTGTTGCACTGTGACCTTCAGTAAACATTTTCACTTGGGGACTTGGTGTTGGTTACTCACACGCAAATGAGAAAGTTGACTTAGACCATCCCTAAGTTCCTCAACACTACCTTTTACTCCCAATTATCTGATAACCTCTTTGCATTTGGGTCCATCTTTAAAGTCTACCATGTTGACAATTGAAAAACAAAATAGAAGGCAACTGAATTTGGGAACTTGAGATATTCTGGGACTTAGAGAAGGAAGTTTATGATACCCTGGTGGGGCTTTGGGACCCTCATAAAGAGGAAGCAGACCTGCTGGTGCAAACTATTTGTGGTCTCCATGAACATTGTCATTAACTTGCTTTGCACATTTGAATGTGAGAGGCTTATAAAAGAATGTAAGAGCTGCTTTGGAAAACTCATGATCCATCTTAGAAGATGTCTTATGTCTTCATAAACAGATGACAGGTGAAATAATATGGTGCAAGGTGAATAATGTGATATGCCACAAGGAATTACATAATAAATTTTTAAATGAAAAAGATATGGAGCAAAATAAATGCAGGAGAAACTGAGCTTCTAACTTCTGAGAGATGTATTCATTTATCTATTCAACTTGTTAAATCATTTAACAAGTAGTTATTGTGTGCTCACTTTGTGCCAAGAGCTCTGCTAGGTGCTGGAGAGGAGGGAGCCAATGCGGGCATGCTAGATCCCCAAATCAGTAATTGCAGTCTTTTGGAGGGACTCAGAGCTGCATGAGTGTCCGATTTCTCCTCTCTTCCATTCACCATCAGAGTAATGCGTACAGTTTAACCTGTGAACTTAGGTTACCAGTACTTCCCTGTGTCTTCTCCCAAGATGTACAGAATTAGAGAACTATCAAATAATCAGCTATGTAGACCTTTCTCCTGTTCTCTATAGAGATCTTCAGTTCAAATGCCTCTGAGGACAAAGATCCTAACTTTATGAGGTGTCCATCCCACTATTATAGGGTGATGGCAGCTATCCATACTTTCTTCACATTGAATCACTCTTCTCTTTGCCTCCTTCGTACAATCCTGTGCCTGTTTATTAAAAACTGTGGTCTCACATCGCAAATGTAGCCTTGCAGACTTTCTTCTCCACTGGGACCAAAAAAACATTTTTTTTTAATTGAAGTATAGTTGACACACAATGTTACATTAGTTTCAGGTGTACAATAGTGATTTGACAACTTTAGATTATGTTTTGCTCACCTCCAGCATATCTCCCATTTATTACCATACGGGGCAGTTAAAATACCATTGACCCTATTCCCTATGCTGTACTTTTTTTTTTTTTAGATTTTATTTATTTATTTGACAGAGAGCACAAGTAAGCAGGGAGGCAGGCAGAGAGGGAGAGGGAGAAGCAGGCTCCCTGCTGAGCCGAGAGCCCAATGTGGGGCTCGATCCCAGGACCCTGGGACCATGACCCGAGCTGAAGGCAGAGGCTGTAAACCACTGAGCCACCCAGGTGCCCCCCAATGCTGTACTTTTCATCCTAGTGACTTACTCATTCCATAACTAGAAACCTATACTTCTACTCCCCTTCGACCATTCTGTTCACCCTTCCAGTGCCTTCCCTTCTGGCAATCTCAATTTGTTCACTGTATTTATGGGTCTTTTTCAACTTCTTTGTCTGTTCAATTGTTTTGTCTGCTTCTTAGATTCCACATATAAGTGAAATTATAGGGTATTTATTTTTTTTCTGTCTCTGGTTTCACTTAGCGTAATGTCCTCTGTGTCCATCCACGTTGTCACAAATGCCAAGATCTCAGTTTTTATGGTTCAGTAGTATTCCATGGTATATGTATACCACATCTTTTTTATCTAACTGTTGGTAGACACTTAGGCTGCTTTTAGATCTTGGCTATTATAAATAATGCTACAATAAACAGGGATGCATATCTTACTGAATTAGTGTTTTTGTTTCAAAAGAATATTTTAAACAGCACAATATAAAAGTAATAATAGCATTTTAAAGATACAGTTTAATTAATCTACTTTATTATCTCTCAACATACATGATTATATAATAGGTGGGGTATAGGTGAACTGTTTCAAGCTTAAGTTCTTTTTTGTTGTTATATCAAAGACTACTACCTCATTCTTTATTTGTCACATAAGGGGATATTTAATTTAATAAATAAAACATATACTTATGTTTTAAGTATTTCCAGATTTAAAAGGTGACTTTGAATTTTAGAAGCTATTTCCTAGAAGTTTGCCTTAGATCCTGCTTTCATTAGCTCAAATAGGATGACTTTGGCAGTCATTAAAAGTGACTATTTGCACAATGATTTTCCATTAAGCCACATTTCCAAGTTCTTAGTGACTGCTGGAGCCTTGAAATATACCTATAAAAAATCGTTTGCATATTTTCAGAAATTTCTCATCTTGATCCCCTTACATATACATCTTGTAATGACTTTCATGGCAAAGCACTCTTTCCTTTACTAAGTCACTATCTTTTATGTTGTTGCACTCTGCTGCACAGTTGTGGTGAGCAATCCCCATTGTTACAAGGGACAGACACCCAAATCAGTGGGCTCAGAGCCTTGATTGGCTCTCATAGCTTATATGTCCAGGCTGTAGGTACAGTTGCTCATCCAGAGTCTCAGGGGCTCACATCATGTCCTCAGGACTTGGTCTCACTCTCTTCATCTCTCAAGGTATCTTCCTCTGGGATGACTCCATACTCAGGTGGGTTACCTACCCTTCTTGGAAGCAAGAAGATCCCTAGCATCCCCAGGCCTACGTTGTCCTCTAAGCCGTGCCAGAAGAGATCACCACCACCCCAACAGTCCACAAAAATCCTATGGTTTAATCCCATTGGCCTCCATTGGGCCACATTCCTATTTCTGGACGAGTTTCCAGCTTTTCCAGGGTTGTAATCCATGCTGATTGGCCAGGTCTGAGCCAGAAGGTCACCCTGGAGCAGGGTTTTGGGGGGTGAAGTAAGGTCAGCCACTTGAACCTAGCATTCACTTGAACAGAGAGTGAGTAAGAAGTGTTCTTGAAGAAAATTGGGGAGTGGATGTGTGGCAGGCAAAAATAGTAGATGTCCTCTACTGAAACCTTTTGCTGATGCAACGTTCATAGTTTTTGAATTATAAGAGAGGATCTTTCAGGTAGAGAGGTAAATGAGACCTTTGTATTTAGCTAGGTCATGGCAGAACTTGGGATGAAACCAAGGTCATCTGGACTTGTAGTGTAATTGACCCTTCATAAATGTTTCTTTTTTAAAAGCCAGTCATATAATTTGTGGGGTTCAGGAAAAAATGAACATGTGAGGGCACTTGTTTAAAAGATTCAAGACTGTCATAAGCAGAACATTAAGTGGAGGGCACAGAGCACACTGCCAGGAAGCCAGCTCTGGTTGGCCAGCACCATTCTTTGTAGGTAGGGCACAGTGTTTATCATCATACAGGCTTGCAAAAAAACTAGAAGACATTACCTTCAGCTTCCCGGAGCTATCTACCTAGTGTGGAGGTGGAAGAGCCTAGATCTGCTACAAGGTGAATATTATCTTGGGCTAAATAAATGGGGTTATGGGTTCCATAAAGAGAGAACAGGTAGTCCCACTCCATATTGCTCAGGTCCCATCTCAGAATTAGGTTTGGTTCTAGCTTCTATATCCCTTAAAGACATTTTGAAGAGATTTGAAACCATGACATATGCATGTACTACCAGGGTTTTGTTCTATTTTCTGCTATTTTCGTGTAAGCACCTATTAGGGATTGCATTGCCCCAAAACTAATGTTGAAACTCTAATCCCCAGTCTAACTGTATTTGGAGATAGTGTTCTTAAGGAAGTAATTAAGGATAAATGAGGTCATAATTGTGGAGCCCTAATCCAGTAGGGCTGATGTCCTTTAAGGAAGAGGAAAAGACACCAGGAGTGATGAACATATAAAGAGAGGCCATGTGAGGATATAGCAGGAAGATGGTTGTGTGCAAGTCAAGAAGGAAAGCTTCAGGAGAAACCAACCCTGAGAGCACCTTGATCTTGGACTTCCAGCCTCCAGAACTGTAAGAAAATGAATTTTGTTGTTTTACCCATTCTGTGGTGTTTTGCTATGGCAGCCTGAGCAGACTAATACAGCATCTGATAAATATTTGTTTAAGGAATAAGACAACTACTTGGAGAAATACTTAGAGAACCTGGGTAACCCAGAGAAGAGATTTAGAAATACTAGAATTATCTGCAAAAGAAGGGGTGTGTTCTGTATATCCCTAGATGGAGGACTGAAGGCCAATAATCAGCAGTGGTAGAAAAATAGGCATTGGCTCAACAAGGAAGAATTTAACAGCTAGACTTTATTAGAATTCCTCCCGGAAGAACATTATCACGGGCTTCTAGAGTTTAATAGCAGCTCAAAGAGAGTCCAGTTGCAGGGAAAAGCTCAGTGTGAGGCTCTTTCAGAAAGGAAATGGAGGGTCAAAATTGCCTCCTTGGGATGGTTACTGCAAGATGTTCTTGAGAGAGGATCCCTTCTGAAATTCAGAGGTGTGTGTGGAGGTGGGGGGGGGGAGGGAACCTGAGGTTGTATATTTCTTAACAGAGTAGTGGGTAATAAATCAGTTTGCAAAGGAAGTCATCAGAGCTGAGACTGGTTTAGTTAAAATTGTGACATCATAAACTAATTATAAGGCAAGTTTTTGAAAAGTATACCTCAAGTACTTGGCAGAATTTACCTATTTGCTCTATATTTGGTACAGTTTTACTAATAGTTAATAAAGGGAAATCGCTATACCACATTGATTTGAGTCCATTTCTGCAAACATACACCTGCTATTGAGGTATTTCCTTGAGGGTACTTAGCCATTAATTCTAAAATCCATATCTAAATTGCTATGCTGTCAGAGGAAGTAGTATCAATTCATCTGGTGATGGCAAGTAGAGCGGAAATCAGTTCATCTCTTTAGAACCTGCTACAACCATTAATGATACTGAAATCTGACCCTAATCACTACTGGTGAATGAGGGGGAAAAAATGAGCTACAAGAACATGAAGCATAGCCAAATCAGTTCAGGTGAGGCCAGGACTTCCCCACAAGTCACTTAAATTAATCTCATTGTTGCTTAGTCCAGAAAACACAACTAACAAGGCTTCTCTTTTTTCTAGCACTGTCAGACCTTCTGGGGCAGTGCTATGCAATTGACAGAATGTGAACCATGTATGTAATTTTAATTACTTTCATAGCCACATTAAAAAAAACCTAAAGGAAACAGGTGAAATCAGTTTTGACAATATATTTCACCCAGTGTATCTAAAATATTATTATTTCAACACATAATTAATATAAAAATTTGAATAAGGTATTTTACTTTTTTTTTCCCTGAGCCTTAGAAATCTTGGGTGTATTTTATGTACAGGACAACTTATTTTGGACTAACTTCATTTCAAGTGCTTAGTAGCCACATGTGGTTAGTGGATACTGAACTAGACAGTGCAGAGTGAGAGTAGTGGGTTCCAAACTTGTTTTATGGTATATGACTATTAGGAAAAGTATGAACAAATGCATTGTGTTATAAATTTGATACATACATTTTAAAACACAAATCAAATGAGATACAAATAAAAATACAAGGATGTGTTTTATGGATTTATAATAAAATCCATGCATATAATTTCTAAAGAAATAAATATGCCTATGTTGGGATACCTGTTCACTTTTTACCTAATAATCACATCTTTAAAATTTTTATTGAGTGATAATTCCAAAATTCTACCTTACTAACTAGTATTACTAAATATGATGTGATAAAATAAACCTCATTAAATTTGAAAATCTTGATTTGACATTTGTATGACTTGTAACTTAGCAATTCAAAGGTCTATTACTAGTGCATTTTGACACTTGGTTTTAATGGCTGTCAAAGCCGAAAAACATGGTATCTCCCTGAAATAAATAGATCTTAATTGAAGAAGCACATTATTGGTTGCACTTGAAATCATACTCCTTTTTTCAGTCCCATCTGAAAAATTATGCAAGTCTTTGCAATAATTCAACATGTGAATTTCTACTTCCCTGATATCACTTAGTGGGTGGTTAAGTTGCATTCCTATATTTTCTACATGTAGATTCAAAGCCCACTATAACTCTTTATGGAGCAATATGCGAAGTGATTGGAAAATTCTATGTCTCATAGATTCCCAAGGTAACACTTAATGGTTTCACCCCTCCTGAAATTTATGTTTTTGTAATAATCCCCCTCCCTTGAGTATGGGCATGATATATGATTTACTTCCAGCCCATAGAATATTACAAAGGAAGTAGGATGTCAGTCTCATGATTCTGTTTGGTCATAAAGATTCTGTCTTAGAATACTAGTATGAGGGACTCTCCTTGAGGCCTGGAGGAAACGAGTAGCCATGTTAAAGAAGCCCACATAGCAAGAACCCATGGGCAGCGTCTGGGTCTGCAGGCATTCTCTAGCCCGCAGCCAGAAAAAGCTTGGGTCCTCAGTCATACAAGGAAATTAATTCTGCCAACAACCTGAATGAACTTGGAAGCAGATTCTTACCCAGTTGAGCTCCCAAATGAAAGTGCAGTCCAGCTGAGACATTAACTGCAGCCTTGGGAGACCCGAGGCAGTAGACCTGAAACACTGCCCTAGCTCCTGATCCAGGGAAACTGTGAGAAAAGAAACATGCAGACTTGGTTTTAAACTGCCTTGTAAAATCTGTTACATAGCAATAGAAAATGAATACATTCTGTTTCTAATTTTTTTAAGTATGCAGGTATGAGAGTTTTGATAGATGGCACATGGTTATGTTGAGCTACAGAGTCAGGAAACAGTGGAAACATTTCCAAATATCTGTTTTCTAAATTCCCTATTGAAAATGGAATTTTTTTTTTTATCAGTCTTCTCTGCACACATTATTAAGATGTCAGTGTTATAATGAAGAGATAGACCATGCATATATATTTCAGAAATGTTTGCCAGGTAAAGTAAAACTGGTAGCCCCTTGTCATTATGGAAAGGATTAGCAAATTTTGCGCTTTTATATTTTTGTAAGAGAAGAATGTCTATCTTATCTTTAAGTTCCACCACTTTTTTAGTGAGCCTCTAGGTGGTTAAAAAAAGGTTGTCATGGTCTTGCTGTGTCTCATTACAAAATGACATACATATACTATAAATTAAAAGTCCTCATTTTAAAAATTCTGATTTTTTTTAAAGTTATTCACATCAGTGTAGCCATATGTGCTTCTGTGGATTTGACTTCTTGCCTATATTAGCTTACTAAGAATATGTGATGAATGAATTTCAAGTTTGGCATTATCTATGTAATGTTATCCCAGAAACTGTAAAAAAAAAAATTCTAATCAGAGATGCCACCCTATATTTAAATATTAAAGTACAATCAATATACTTAAATATTTTCTTCATAAACATTTTTTAAATTATGGAAGTTATTTACTCTTAAAAATACATCTTATTCAGCTATCCTTAATTTAGCAACACTCCAGAAAATGGCAATTCTTCATTTACTATTGAAACTTAATCTAGCAAATAACATCCATCTAGACATGCCAGAAACATTTGTACTTTTATCTTAGCTATAGAACAAAAGCCCTGTCATAAATCATCTGTTCTAGATGTTGTTTTTTATAACCTTCAGCACTCTAGTCTGTGCATATCCAAAAGTGTTTTACTACTGTGGTGTGATGAAAATATACATATGTGGTCTTTGTCCCCAGTCCCAGGCACAAATTTCCTAAAACCATGGGAATTTTTTTAGTAATAGGAGTGTATTTTGTTATTCATAGTGATTGTATTTCTGACTACACTTCAGTTTAAGCTATTGAAGTGAACAAGGGCAGTTTCCCTACGTAGCTTCCTGAGGGAGGTGGTTACCAGAAACCCCAAATGTTTAATGAGAGGATTGAAGCTTTCAGCTCCACCCCTCAACCTCTGGAGAGAGAAGAGGGGGGCAGAGGTTCAATTACCAGTGGCCAGTAACTTAACCTGTCATGTGTGTGTCATGAAACTTCAGCAAAAATTCTTAGGCAGTGAGGTTCAGGGATATTCCGGATTGGTGAACACCAAAGGCATGCTAGGAGAAAGCATGCCCTGAGAGGGCTTGGAAGCTCTGTGTCTCTCCCACTGTCATCTCTTCAGATTGCCTGATGCCAAGCTATACCCTCCTGCCTCGTACTTTGTTCTGTGTATCTCTTCCATGTGGCTGTTTCTGAGTTGTACCATCCATAATAAGATGGGGAATGTAGGGGCGCCTGGGTGGCTCAGTGGGTTAAAGCCTCTGCCTTCGGCTCAGGTCGTGATCCTGGGGTCCTGGGATTGAGCCCCGCGTTGGGATCTCTGCTCGGTGGGAAGCCTGCTCCCCCCCCCACCCCCCCGCTCTGCCTGCCTCTCTGCCTACTTGTGATCTCTCTCTGTCAAATGAATAAATAATAAAATCTTACAAAAAAAAAGAAAAGATGGAAAATGTAAGTAAAGCATTTTCATGAGTTCTGTGAGTAATTTATTGAACGATCGAACCTGGGGGGGAATTGTAAGAACTCCAATATTTGAGGTCAGCAAGACAGAAGGGCAGGTAACATAGTCATCCTCTCTGTGGCTGATATATGAAGCAGTCTTGTGAATTGAACCCATAACCTGTGGGGTTTGTGCTACCTCTTGAGTAGTTAGTATTTGAATTTAATTGGCTTATAGGACTACAATATACATGTGTAACTCCCTATAAATGGGTGAACATACTTCTCAGTATCTCTACCAACCAATACTGAGAGATAGGTTGGCAGACTTGACATTTTTACTTATGTGAGTTTAGGGGAATAGTCAGGCCTGCTTGTCTAGTGATGACAGTATGCTGGGTGTGAGGAAATATGAAAAGAAATTTCTGTTCCTATTGGTAACACTGTATGAGTTAGGTTCCTGAAAAGCTTCCTTATTCATTTCAGAAATATATTATTAGGTGATTGCTTTATGGTAGATGTTGACCATATAATGATGAACAAGACAGATATGCTCCCTATTATCTGGGGGATTTCTTTCCCTTCATCATTCACATCAAGGAAGCAAATGTGGGGCTGAACAGAGAAAGGGTAAGATTCATTTTAGGAAGAAAGTGGCCTTGAAAGGCTTCTTTGAGAAAATAACATTTTTCAAAGATTTTATTTATTTATTTGAGAGAGAGAGGAAGAGGAGAAGCAGAGGGGAGGGACAAGCAGACTCTGCGCTGAGCACAGAGCCCTACACAGAGCTGAAGCTCAGGACCGTGAGATCATGACCCCAGCCAAAACCAAGAGTCAAATGCCTAAACGACTGAGCTACCCAGGTGCCCCTAGGAAAGAAGCATTTAAATTGAGACCTAATGATGTACTAATGCTGGCTAATTGAACATAATAATAAAAAATAAAATAAAATAATTGTAAAAAATAAATAAATTGAGACCTAAAACAAAACAAATGGCTAAGTGATGCCTAGGTTCAGGGAATAGCATGGACAAAACTGTATGGTTGGAATGAGCTTGGCATGTTTGAAGTATATCTACCAGGGTGGCTATGGCGTACTAGGTAACAAGAGCGTTTAGTAAGATGAGGGTGAAAGAATCAAGCAGGGAGGGGCGCCTGGGTGGCTCAGTGGGTTCAGCCTCTGCCTTCCGCTCAGGTCATGATCCTAGGATCCTGGGATCGAGACCCGCATCGGGCTCTCCGCCCAGTGACTCCCCCCACCCCACCTGCCTCTATGTCTACTTGTGATCTCTGTCTGTCAGGTAAATAAATAAAATCTTCAGGAAAAAAAAAGAATCAAGCAGGGAGTGCATTATTCAGGGACTTGCAGTTTATTTTATGTTCAAGGCTGGTTTCCTTTTTAAGTGGGAGCACTGGGTGTTATACACAACTAATGAATCATTGAACACTACAACAAAAACTTATAATGTACTATACGCTAGCTAACTGAACATAACTTAAAAAGAGGGGTGGTGCTCTTTAGGTGTTACATGGTAAATGGCTGGGAGAAGGGCATGAATGGATGAAGTCATCCAAGTAGGAACAGTCATCCAAGTAGGAACAGTCAAGGAGGTGCGCCAATGGAGATTGACAGTGGACAGACTGGAGGATATTTAGAGATGGAATTGACAGGACTTGCTGCTGAGTTGACATGGGAAGTGAAGGAAAAGCAAGAATGAAAGATGACCATCGAGGTTCTTGCTTGAACAGCAGTATAGATCATCTATTGATGTGGGGATGACAGACCAAGGGTGCAAACAGAGTGGGGGGAGTGGGCGGCGGGGAAAATCAAGAGTTCTATCTTACTTATATTAATTGTGAGATGTCTGTGAGACTTATAGGTAGAGAAAAATAATAACATCAAATGGAATATATGAATGAGGTTAGAAGAAAGGTTTGGACTAGAGATAGAATTTTGGAAGTTACTAGCATAAACGTGGGATCTAACTCTTTGGAAATTGATAAAATACCTTTTATCTAATGCAGGAGGCCAGGACCAAGCCCTGGGGATCGCAGGGAATAGAGATCTATTCAGTATGCAGGAACTAGCAGTCATACTGAGAATGGGTAGCTTGTGATATAGAAGGCAAGGCAGGGGACAATATTGTCATGAAAGCTGAAAGGGGAGGGTATACGTGAAAGAAGAGACTGTTAGGCTGAAGGCTATTGCCAAGTGTCATGAAAATGAGGACACTGCTTCAGCAAAATGGAAGTCACTAGAGACCTTGACAAGAGCAGTTTCAGTGGAGCAAATGAGGAGAAGCTGGATTGTTAATAAAGAAGACTGAGGTGAAGGTTAGAAAATGGAGTCAGCATGTGTAAATACCACATTTGAAAAGTTTAATATAAAAGGGAACAGAGAAATGGGTTTGTGTTCAAGAGAATATGAGGGTCAAAGGAAGGGTTTTGGTTTTGTTATTTGTTGATTTTTATGATGGGAGATGCCAGAGTATATTTGTTGGCTGAGGAAAATGAACCAGTACAGAGGAAAAAGAGAGACTCCTGTAGGAAAAGGGATGAATTATACAGCATGGGGGCAGGGGAGCTGGCTTTGAGAGGAAGAGGGACTGACCCTTATGGTGACTGGAGGGAAGTAGGAGTGGATTCCAGATTGTAAGGGTAAGTCAGTTTGGTCCTTTGGTTGTTGAAAGATGAGGAAGTTTTTCCTAGTGACTTCTAACCTCTCAAAGCAACAGGAAGTGTGCTCATCTCCAGTGGAAGAAAAAAATGTGGGAACTGTGCGAAGATGGGAGAAGGCATGAAGTGGTATTCTCAGAAAATGGGAAATCCAATGTACTCAAGAAACTATAGGATTACTGTTGTGTGTTGAGTGCCTTGTGGGGATATATATGAATTAAAGTGAAAATAGCTCCATTCATGAGGCTATCTGGTAACATTTATCTGCTCAGTTGTAAACCTGCAGATGGCAGATGATGTTCATCTGGGCTGATATTTTTCTAGCAGAAGATGGAGAAGGGAATGATTGGACATTGGAGTTAACTGGGTTTGTCAGGGAGTTGTTATAATGATGGATGATGGAATCAAGATTAAATAAGAAGGCAAATGAAGCCAGGAGTACCTTTTTTTTTTTTTTTGGTGGGTTTTGGGAATAGGGGTATTATGTTCTGTCCTATAAATTTACTGCAATATAAAGGGACTGACCTTGATCAGTTCACAAGCCAAAACTTTAAATAACAATTTCTTGTTATTCTTTTCTTCTTATTCTTCTTCATGGCCTATCCAGTGCCATGCACCTACCTGGTTTTTCTTTTCTCTCTAGTGATTGGCTTGAACATTTATTTATCTTATTTAATCCTACTGGCACTTATTAAACTAACTGTTTGCCATTGGTTTTCCTCAGTTGCCACAGGTAAAGCCTTCACTTCTGTTATTTAAATAATGCCTCTGAAGTGAGACTCCCTTCTTTCCTTACAAAGAGCATTTAATTCAAGATCATCTCAAAGTCAGTCATTTTCACCTTTTCCACTTTGTATTTAATGTGAAGAACCAACAGAGCCAGGTGGAGGAAGGCATATCAACCACACTGCTCTTAAACAGCCTTCTTATCAGCCAGGCTATCTTACCTCACTAGTCCATTTATAGTCTCTGTCAGCAAGTAAAATGCTTGAGGCATGCCAGTGAAAACACACACCTATGACTCGCATCTGAATGAAACCCTCCAATGCCATATGGCTTGCTTCTCAGCATAAATCATGTCTAATCCCTCGTATGCTTTGAAGGTCAACAAGTTTGACTTGGGTTGTTCTGCAAAGGCAGTTGAAAATATAAACAGCTTGGTGATCAATTATTTTTTAAAAACTTCTGTTCTCACATTCTCCAAGACCTGAGCTTTGACCTCGTTTAAAAAAAGAGAAGAAAAGTATAAATATCATTATGAGTCTGGTCCAGCTCAATCACGTGCAGTCAGAAGATCCCCTCTTGCACAATACAGGCAGTATCACATTAAAGTCTTCCACAAATACCTGCATTGACCATGACCTTCATTCTGACCTGACCTATCATGTGCTTTGTTCCTTATATATCCTTACCTTTCATTTCTATCTTTTGCATGACATCTGACATATTTACCTGGCTTCATCTTTTTGCTTTATTCTTCAGCCTGAATCAGACTCTCCCACTGGCCATGTTATGTTTTGGACATCCTGACTATAAGCATCCTCTTCTGGTTTGAAGGGGCCTCTAGAAGCTTAGATAATTGATGTGGAACCTTCAGAAGGAGACAATCTGTGCCTAGTCAATATTTTCAGTTATCTACTGGAACAATGGGTAGCAAGTCTTGTATGTCTGACAGGAGCCAGTCTTCTATGAATGGACCCATCTGTCCTAAAGAAGCCCCAAGAACAGTATATGCCACACAGAAACCACTCAACAATAGTTAAATACATGATAATAGATAATATATGAAGACCATTTCCTGGGGTGCATGGGTTGCTCAGTTGGTTAAGTGTCTGCTTTTGGCTCAGGTCCTGATCTCAGGGTCCTGGGATCAAGCCCCACATCGGGCTCCCTTACTTGTGTGCTCACTTGCTCTCTCTCTCTCTCTCTCTCAAATAAATACATAAATAAAGTCTTAAAAGAAATATTTATTACATCACAATATTTCCTATATCTAGTGTTGTTGAGTGATTTATATATTTAACATTCAAAATAACCCCATGAGAAAGGTATTACTGTACCTTCCTCCTTATGTTAAAACAGTATGAGAGAAGGTTTGACTCAGCTTTTTCCTGCACTCCATTTTTGGTGAGCGAGGAGACTGACTTTTCAGATGGCTCTGAGTCTCATGACTCTAACCATAGCATCTACTATAGAACTCCCACTCCTACCCCTAAAAAGTGGAACAAGTGCTAAACTCTGAAGTCACATCAGGTATCTGGGAACCTGAGACCCATTATAGATAGCTAATACGCAAACAGCATTTTCTGTAAGCCAGGCCCTGTGCAGGCCCTTTTCATGCATAGTCTCATTAAATCCTCATTGTCTAGGCATTGTCCTTTGAATTTTTAAATGAGTCACATAGGCTGTTAGAGGTAAATGACTGGTCCAAAATTTACCTAGTTAGTAAGCTGTAGAGTTTGGACTTAAACTCAGGCCAGTCTGGCTCTGAAGCCAGTTCTCTTAACCACTGTACTTTCCCACAGGTGTGAAACTTTATGTTGCAAAGTCATGTATCAAGACGCCTTCATGTTGAACTTTCACAAAAGTTCAGGTGATCATATGTTTACCTAGGATACTGCCTTAAAAGTTCTTATTGTTTGGTCAAAGTTGAAGAATTGATTTAGACATTGCCTCGGCAGTTAATTCCCTTTCCTCTCCCAAATGTTGTCAATTCTGAGAAAAAAGAATGGAGTTTTTCACACACATAAGGGAATCCTTCCCTGAGGTGGAAATGGGGCCGTTGTTTGATGCTACTCATTGATTTCTGTGAACTTTCCTTCCAGTTTTAATGTGAGTTATGGCTGGGAACTGAGATGTCTGAAACATACTCTGAAAATTTATCGGTAAGAGAAAAGCAAACCTTTCAACTGAAGTTCTGAGTGTTAGATATAAGGGCTTCCTCTAGAGGAATGGGCTGCCTGGCCCTCCTATCTCAGTGGATCAGGTTCTTCTGCCTGGTTTTCATGGCCATCAAAACTTGCCTCTTGCCAGTCTGTCCAATTCTAGTCCAAGTCCAAAAAGTCCAATTTTTTGATGATCCAGCTGGCCAGTCCATTTCTCTGCATCTACTCATGTTGTTGCCTTCTTGTCTCCCTCCCACCCACTTACACAGATCTGCCTGGAATTTCTCTAGCTCCAGCCATGATCTCACCTTCCCCATAAACTGTAACCTGATTTGTGTACGACTAGGGACAATAAACTTTGGGATGCAGATGATCTGAGTTCAAATTTCAGAGACTCTACATACTATGTGCCATTGAGTACACTGCTTAATTTTTGAGCATCTTTTTGAGCATCTTTTTCTTTATCTAAAATACAGTGAATAATTAGTAAGGAGTTACAAGAATGAAACGACATATTGCATGTAGAACACTTAGCTCAGGGTCTGGCATTTAGCAAGTGATTTTTTAAAAGATTGAATTTATTTATATATTTATTTGATAGAGCAGAAGCAGGAGGTATGGCAGGGAGAGGAAGAACCAGGCTCCCCACTGAGCAGGGCCTGACTTGGGGCTCAGGCCTAGGCCCCTGTGATCATGACCTGAGCCGAAGGTAGAGGCTTAACCAACTGAGCCATCCAGGCACCCTAGCAAGCAATTTTTTTAAAATTAACTTATAATGTATTATTTGCCCCAGGGTATAGGTCTGTGAATCATCAGGCTTACACATTTCACAGCACTCACCATAGCATATACCCTCCCCAGTGTCCAAAACCCAGCCAGCCTATCCCTACCCCCTCACTCCCCAGCAATCCTGAGTTTGTTTTGTGAGATTAAGAGTCTTTTATGATTTGCCTCCCTCCCGATCCCATCTTGTTTAATTTTTTCCCTCCCTACCCACTACAGCCCCTGCCCTACCTCTCAAATTCCTCATTATCAGAGAGATCATATGATAATTGTCTTTCTCTGACTGACTTATTTCGCTCAGCATAATACCCTCTAGTTCCATCCATGTCATGGCAAATGGCAAAATTTCGTTTCTTTTGATGGCTGCATAGTATTCCATTGTATGTATATACCACATCTTCTTTTCCATTCATCTTTTGATGGACATCTAGGTTCTTTCCATAGTTTGGCTATTGTGGACATTGCTAGCAAGCAATTTTTAAATGTTACTTTCATTTATGCTTTCCTCTAGCCTTTATTCTAAGCTGTACTTCAAAGAAAAGTGAAAGATTTGTAATACTCATTTGGGTATGTTCCGATGAGATGGGAATGGTTTTAGGAGACAGTCTATTATGATTTGTCTCCAAGAGGGCCATCAGATAGCCCTTCATTCCTATACTCAACTGCCATTCCACCAGCTGAAGGTGAAATTCATTCCTCCCCCAATTCTTTGAGCCGAGTTTGCTTTAGGAACATTTGACCAACAAAAGGAAGTAGAAGTGACATTCTGGAACTAACAAGGATAGGTTCTTTGAAGTCTTGCAGCTTCTTCCTAGGTCTCTTTGAACACCTGTTTTTGAAACCATTACTCCAGGAAGAGTTGATACCATGTAAGAAGTTCATGTAAAAAATGGTAAGAAAACCACTGTTTTATGTGAGTCCCTAGACACAAAGAAGCTCAGGACACCAAGAAAGCACAATGAGACTTATGAAGGGAGGCAGATACTACAAGGAGCAGGAAGACTCTAGTCATATTGACAAAGACACCATTTTGGAAGTGGCTTCTCCAGAGCAAGCTACCCTAACTGAGACTCTGTAAGACAGGAAACTATAAAACACTAAGAAAAAAAAAATAAGGGAAAAGCTCATTGACACTGGTCTTAGCAATGATATTTTAGATATGATATCAGAAGTATAGACAATAAAATCAAAAACAGACAAGTGAGACTACATCAAAGTAAACATTTTCTGTACAGAAAAAAAACAACACAATGAAAGACCACCTGTGGAATAGGAGAAATATTTACAAACCCTAATCTGATAAGGGATGATATCCAAAGTATGTAAGGTATTCATACAACTCAGTTGCAGAAGCAACCTAATTTTTTATTATTTATTTATTTATTTAAAAGATTTTATTTATTTATTTGACAGAGAGAGAGAAATCACAAGTAGGCAGAGAGGCAGGCAGGGGGTGGGGAGAAGCAGGCTCCCTGCTGAGCGGAGAGCCCGATGTGGGGCTCGATCCCAGGACCCCAAGATCATGACCTGAGCTGAAGGCAGAAGCAACCTAATTTTTTAAAGGGACAAAGGATCTAAATAGATATTTTTCATAAGAAGATAGACCAGTGACCAACTAGTATATGATAAGGTACTCAGAATCACCAATCTTCAGGGAAGTGCAAATCAAAAGTACAATGAAATATCACTTCACTCCTGTTGGAATGGCTTTTATCAAAAAGACAAGTAATAAATATTGGGGGTTGTGTGGAGAAAACCTTGTACACTGTTGGTAGGAACATAAATTGGTATAGTCATGATGGAAAAGAGTATGGAGGTTCCTGAAAAATAGAACTTTCATATGATCCAGCAATACCATTTCTGAGTATACATCCAGAGACAACAAAATGAGTATTTTAAAGAGAAATCTGCACTCTTATGTTCATTGTAGCATTATTCATAATAACCAAGGTACAGAAACAATCTAAGTGTTCATCAATAGATGAAGGATAAAGAACCACCCCCCCCCCAGGACTATTATTCAGCCAAAAAAAAAGGCAGTCCTGGGGCACCTGGGTGGCTCAGTAGGTTAAAGCATCTGCCTTTGGCTCAGGTCATGATCCCGGGGTCCTGGGATCGAGCCCCGCATCGGGATCTCTGCTCAGCGGGGAGCCTGCTTCCCTTCCTCTCTCTGCCTTCCTCTCTGTATACTTGTGGTCTCTGTCAAATAAATAAATAAAATCTTTAAAAAAAAAAAAAAAAAAAGGAAGTCCTGCAGTTTGTGACAACATGAATGGAATTGAAAGTCATCATGCTCAGTGAAGTAAGCCATACATAAATAGTATATGATACCACTTATATATGGTTTCTAAAAAAGTCAGAAGAGGGGCACTTGGATGGCTCAGTCAGTTAAGCATCTGACTCTTGATTTCAGCTCAGGTCATGATTTCAGGGTCATGGAATTGAGCCTCACATCAGGCTCCATGCTCAATAGGGGGTCTGCTTGAGATACTTCCTCTCCCCCGCCCCTGCTCCTCCTTTCACCCTGCTCACACTCTCTCTCTAAAATAAATAAATCTTTAAAAAATTAAAAAGCCAGAAGGAGAGAGGAGATTAATTGCTAGGGATTAGGGGAAATCGGGAGAGATTGGTTAAAGGCTGCAAATTTTAAATTTTAAGATAAATAAATTTAATACATTAAA
Source organism: Meles meles (assembly GCF_922984935.1). Lineage (NCBI taxonomy): Eukaryota > Metazoa > Chordata > Mammalia > Carnivora > Mustelidae > Meles > Meles meles. The sequence goes on from NC_060068.1 coordinate 102,390,944, forward strand.
TACCTACTGGTATCTAATATATGGCATAGTGACTCTGGTTAGTAATAGTCTACTGTGTATTTGTAAGTGGCTAAGAAAATAGTTCTAAAATGGTTTTTACCACACACACAACAATGTGAGGTGATAGATGATGGTAATCATTTTACAGTGTATACATATCAAATCATGTTATACACTTTAAATATATACAGTTTTTATTTGTCAATTGTACCTCATTCAAATGGAAAAAAATACTTAGAAATATAATTTTTTTTAAATTTTAAAGAAGAAACAAACCACTCAACCAACCTCTTCCCAAATTCCTGATAACAAATTCCTTATAACAAAGTCATTCGCAAAATAAAATGGTTGTATTAAGCCACTGAGGGGGAAGTTTTTATGCAGCAATAGGTATTAGCTTTTTGAGATTGGCCCAGTGGAGGCAGTGTTGTTGGGACCTCTCCCTTGGTGTCTGGTGTGGGTAACAAAATAGGCGTAGGTACCAACTTGAGACAGCCTATTTTCTCCTGTTCTTCGGACTGGCCTGGGAGCTATCTCTTTGTTATATGAATAGATTTTAATATACTGGGTAGTAGAATGTAAAATAGATAAGAACAAGGCTGTAGTGTCTTAAAAATGTAGCTTTACAATTTGGTTTAGCCACTTACTAGCTGTGTGACCTTGAAAAACTGCCTTCATTTCAGAGCTTCTATTCCCTTGTTTGTAAAATGGGATAATACTCACCTCACAGCACGTAAATGAGCCAGAAAAGGTATAAATAAAGAGTAGGTCTTCTTCCACCTGTGGGCTAGGCCCTGTGCAGGAGCTCTTCACCTGCAGACAGCAATGACTTAGAAGTCTGGAAATACATCAGTGAGACCTCCTGAAAGTCTATTCAGAATTGTGTCTGAGCCTCCATGAGTGTACACAGTTCTGCAAAGTGGCTCAAAGTTTCCCTCAGCCTCATAAAGAAAGCCATTATGCCCTGAACGTTAACAACCAGTGAAGCAATTAGAGGTGTCCAGGCGACTCTGGGATCTCTTTTAACTCAGAGCCACTATGAATCCCAGACAGACCCTGTTCATGAAACTGGCTAGCTCTGTCTGAATAAAGAGGAAATATTTGAACATCGATTGAAATTCAGATATTATGTTCTTTATGCTCACATATGGATTCTAAACATTTCAGAAAAGCCATGTCAGTCCAATGGAGAATATATCTATCTTTCCTCTAAAGCACTACATTTCTTAGCAGCTAAGAAGGGCTGTCACCAGTATTTTATTACTTTTCCCACTGCTTAAAAGGAAACTGTTATGGGAAGGAGAAGGCGGGGGGCATAAAAAATAGTGGTAGAATCTAAAATCAAGGCATCTATTTCACTTAACAAAATAACTTATCTTGCTCCTATAAAATTTTTTTTAGATAATATTTGGAATTTCTTTTGCTGATAATGTTTACCTCCTCTGTCATTCTTTGACTAAGAAGGGCTGCTTTGGAGTTGTTCCCACTTTTGTCTAAGAGAGTGGCTGTGAGGGGTTATCTGACTGCGATATCTGTCACCCCATTCATCACCACCAGAGTTAATGACTCTGATCTGGCTGGCAAGGCAGGTGTTCCATCCCTCCCTCACCACTCCCTGTACATCCCTTCCCAAGTTGTGTGCTCATGCTCTGGACAAGGATGACCTCCTGCAACAGAGAGGCCCATTCTTTGGTCAAGTGTTTATGTATATCTCTGCTTCCCTGCTAGAACCACCAAACAAGCTCTCAGGGTCCATTTGTAGAAGAACATAGGGTAATCAAGCTTCTGAGAGTCCAGACTCATCGAAATGAGGCATGGCATGTGGAAGTCTGCCTTTCTTTAAAAAAATAGAATAGAATAGGATAGAATAGAATAGAACAGAACAGAACAGAACAAGTTAAAATAACAGAGTAATTTTGTAAAATTAAGGGATTATGAGATTGTTTCAAAGAGATCAAGTGGCTTTGGAGTTTTAGAATTGAATTATTCTACATAGATGCTAATGCAGTACAGTTATATCTAAGAATAGTAGAGGGGGTTTTGCTATGTTTATATATTACAAGAAAGAATGATGTCATTACAACTGGCAGTAGTTTTTCCAGATGCCCAAAGAGAAGCATTCTCATAACTATCTTTTAGTCTGTCCACTGCTATTATTTATGAAGCAGGCTCTCAAGATAGAGTTAATATTTATTGAGTGTTTATTATGTGCCAACCTTCTACTAAGCCTTTTACACATGTTAGGTCCCTGTTTCATCAATGAAGAAAGCCAAGTTCAAAGATGTTTGGTAACCTAGATGGTAAAGGGCAGAGTGGGTATTTGAACTCAGATCTAATTGACTCCAGAGTCATTCCTCTCAACCTCCATGGGGATATACCAAAGACAGAGGCCTTTCTTTTAAAAGGAAGACTCATGCAAAGAACAGTATGCAAGCATAAATTCATATAGTGCTCAGTGTACATGAGCACTCAAGAGACAGGAAATGGGTTGATTATTACCAGATGGGGCTCCTAAGAGAAAGTATCATGTGTAATCCTGCAGGGGGTGGATGCCAGAGTTTCTGCCTGAATGCATACCCTCACTTCTCACTGCTTTGCCCTGTATTGAGTCTCCTTTGGAAAGCATTTGCCCAGAGCAGTTTTCAGGTAGGGATGAGGTTAGTGTTTTTCTTCTGCTTAGGCAAAACAGGAAGTGATGGCTCCTTGTATTCTCACGAATTTCCTATGATTTCCAGATGGGCCTAACTGACAGACGACCATTCTTAAGATGAACTGAGAAATACCAGATTGCAAGAATCCTATTGTGATAACCTATAACAATCTCTCACTTCAGCAGTCTAAGAAGAAAGGCATCTAATGACTGCCGTCATAATGATGACCACCATTTGTTGACCTGGATGCCAAGCTGTCTTATGTGCCTTACAGGCATCTTCTTGGGAAATCGGCACAGTAATCATAAGAGGTGGGTACTGGTATCCCCATTTGACAGGTGAAGACACTGAAGCCCAGGAGGTTGAGTGACTACTAACCCCAGTTCACATGCTAGAAAGTGGCAGAGTGGAGACTGGAAACCAACTCACTTTAATTTGCAGAGCCAGGGGCTTGAGCACAAGCTGCCTTATAATGTCTACGTGGTACGTGTTGTGGAACTAGTAATTTCTCTTTCCTGGTGAAATTACAAGGCAGGGTGACCACTTTGAAAAATAGAAGCACTAAATTTCACCAGTTCTTTTTTTAGCATTGCCCCAAATATACAGACAAATCAGTCCCTAAAATATGTATTGTTTTCTCATAGAAGATGATATGTGAAGGAATTATTTAGTGGAATTGGGGAAGTCCTAGGTATTAACATGGGCCAGTAGGTCTTGGTTTATACACACATGTATGTATAAATGTATACATGTATATATAAATGTATATATACACATATATATGTATATGTATATATATATACCCATATTTATAGCTTGAAGGTGTGTCATTGACGCTAAAGCAACAGGCTGACACCAGCATTCTATGTCATCCTTCAAAGAAAAAAGGAAGAACAAGAGAAGTGAAGGTCTCCCCAACTTCACCTCTGCTCCCATCCTTTGCATGTCTTCCCACTGGCATTCCTGTAGGACATTTGCAAAAGGAAACTCGTGCCATAATCTTGGCATTTGGAAATATATTCCATTTATCAGTCACTCACTGAAGAAGTATTTCTGTGCCTAGCACTAGGCCAGGTACTCTGGGGACACATGAAAAAGTATTTACATGTCTTCTTTTAAACTTTATTTTATTTTTTCAGTGTTCCAAGGTTCATTATTTATGCAACACACCCAGTGCTCCATGCAATACATGCCCTCCTTAATACCCACCACTAGGCTTACCCAACTCCCCCCGCCAAAACCCTCAGTTTGTTTCTCAGAGTCTACAGTCTCTCATAGTTTGTCTCCCCCTCCAATTTCCCCCAGTTCACTTCTCCTCGCCATCTCCCAATGTCCTCTGTGTTGTTCCATATGCTCCACAAGTAAGTGAAACCATATGATAATTGACTCTCTCTGCTTGACTTATTTCACTCAGCATAATCTCCTCCAGTCCCATCCATGTTGATACAAAAGTTGGGTATTCATCCTTTCTGATGGAGGCATAATACTCTGTTGTATATATGGACCATATCTTCTTTATTCATTCATCTGTTGAAGGGCATCTTGGCTCTTTCCACAGTTTGGCAACTGTGGTCATTGCTACTATGAACATTGGGGTATTTATGGCCCTTCTTTTCAAGACATCTGTATCTTCGGGGTAAATATCCAGTAGTGCAATTGCAGGGTCATAGGGTAGCTCTATTTTTTTTTTAAAGATTTTATTTATTTATTTATTTGACAGACAGAGATCATAAATAGGCAGAGAGGCAGGCAGAGAGAGAGAGAAGGAAGCGGGCTCCCCGCTGAGCAGAGAGCCCGATGTGGGGCTCGATCCCAGGACCCTGGGATCATGATCCGAGCTGAAGGCAGAGGCTTTAACCCACTGAGCCACCCAGGTGCCCCGGTAGCTCTATTTTTAATTTCTTAAGGAATCTCCACACTGTTTTCCAAATGGCTGTACCAACTTGCATTCCCACCAACAGTGTAAGAGGGTTCCCCTTTCTCCACATTCTCTCCAACACTTGTTGTTTACTGTCTTGTTGGTTTTGGCCATTCTAACTGGTATAAGGTGGTATCTCAGTGTGGTTTTTTTTTTTTTTTTCCATTTTATTTATTTTTTCAGCGTAACAGTATTCATTCTTTTGCACAACACCCAGTGCTCCATGCAAAACGTGCCCTCCCCATTACCCACTACCTGTTCCCCCAACCTCCCACCCCTGACCCTTCAAAACCCTCAGGTTGCCCCAACCTCCCACCCCTGACCCTTCAAAACCCTCAGGTTGTTTTTCAGAGTCCATAGTCTCTTATGGTTCGCCTCCCCTCCCCAATGTCCATAGCCCGCTCCCCCTCTCCCAATCCCACCTCCCCCCAGCAACCCCCAGTTTGTTTTGTGAGATTAAGAGTCATTTATGGTTTGTCTCCCTCCCAATCCCATCTTGTTTCATTTATTCTTCTCCTATCCCCCTAACCCCCCATGTTGCTTCTCCATGTCCTCATATCAGGGAGATCATATGATAGTTGTCTTTCTCCAATTGACTTATTTCACTAAGCATGATACGCTCTAGTTCCATCCACGTCGTCGCAAATGGCAAGATTTCATTTCTTTTGATGGCTGCATAGTATTCCATTGTGTATATATACCACCTCTTCTTTATCCATTCATCTGTTGATGGACATCTAGGTTCTTTCCATAGTTTGGCTATTGTAGACATTGCTGCTATAAACATTCGGGTACACGTGCCCCTTCGGATCACTATGTTTGTATCTTTAGGGTAAATACCCAGTAGTGCAATTGCTGGGTCATAGGGTAGTTCTATTTTCAACATTTTGAGGAACCTCCATGCTGTTTTCCAGAGTGGTTGCACCAGCTTGCATTCCCACCAACAGTGGAGGAGGGTTCCCCTTTCTCCACATCCTCGCCAGCATCTGTCATTTCCTGACTTGTTAATTTTAGCCATTCTGACTGGTGTGAGGTGATATCTCATTGTGGTTTTGATTTGTATTTCCCTGATGCCGAGTGACGTGGAGCACTTTTTCATGTGTCTGTTGGCCATCTGGATGTCTTCTTTGCAGAAATGTCTGTTCATGTCCTCTGCCCATTTCTTGATTGGATTGTTTGTTCTTTGGGTGTTGAGTTTGCTAAGTTCCTTATAGATTTTGGATACTAGCCCTTTATCTGATATGTCGTTTGCAAATATCTTCTCCCATTCTGTCAGTTGTCTTTTGGTTTTGTTAACTGTTTCCTTTGCTGTGCAAAAGCTTTTGATCTTGATGAAATCCCAATAGTTCATTTTTGCCCTTGCTTCCCTTGCCTTTGCCGTTGTTCCTAGGAAGATGTTGCTACGGCTGAGGTCGAAGAGGTTGCTGCCTGCATTCTCCTCAAGGATTTTGATGGATTCCTTTCTCACATTGAGGTCCTTCATCCATTTGGAGTCTATTTTCGTGTGTGGTGTAAGGAAGTGGTCCAATTTCATTTTTCTGCATGTGGCTGTCCAATTTTCCCAGCACCATTTATTGAAGAGGCTGTCTTTTTTCCATTGGACATTTTTTCCTGCTTTGTCGAAGATGAGTTGACCATAGAGTTGAGGGTCTATTTCTGGGCTCTCTATTCTGTTCCACTGATCTATGTGTCTGTTTTTGTGCCAGTACCATGCTGTCTTGATGATGACAGCTTTGTAATAGAGCTTGAAGTCCGGAATTGTGATGCCACCAACTTTGGCTTTCTTTTTCAATATTCCTTTGGCTATTCGAGGTCTTTTCTGGTTCCATATAAATTTGAGGATTATTTGTTCCATTTCTTTGAAAAAAATGGACGGTATTTTGATAGGGATTGCATTAAATGTGTAGATTGCTTTAGGTAGCATGGACATTTTCACAATATTTATTCTTCCAATCCAGGAGCATGGAACATTTTTCCATTTCTTTGTGTCTTCCTCAATTTCTTTCTTGAGTACTTTATAATTTTCTGTGTATAGATTCTTAGCCTCTTTGGTTAGGTTTATTCCTAGGTATCTTATAGTTTTGGGTGCAATTGTAAATGGGATTGACTCCTTAATTTCTCTTTCTTCAGTCTTGTTGTTGGTGTACAGAAATGCAACTGATTTCTGTGCATTGATTTTATATCCTGACACTTTACTGAATTCCTGTACAAGTTCTAGCAGTTTTGGAGTGGAGTCTTTTGGGTTTTCCACATATAGTATCATATCATCTGCGAAGAGTGATAGTTTGACTTCTTCTTTACCAATTTGGATGCCTTTAATTTCTTTTTGTTGTCTGATTGCTGAGGCTAGGACTTCTAGTACTATGTTGAATAGCAGTGGTGATAATGGACATCCCTGCCGTGTTCCTGACCTTAACGGAAAAGCTTTCAGTTTTTCTCCATTGAGAATGATATTTGCAGTGGGTTTTTCATAGATGGCTTTGATAATATTGAGGTATGTGCCCTCTATCCCTACACTTTCAAGAGTTTTGATCAGGAAGGGATGCTGTACTTTGTCAAATGCTTTTTCAGCATCTATGGAGAGTATCATATGGTTCTTGTTCTTTCTTTTATTAATGTGTTCTATCACATTGATTGATTTGCGGATGTTGAACCAACCCTGCAGCCCTGGAATAAATCCCACTTGATCGTGGTGGATAATCCTTTTAATGTACTGTTGAATCCTATTGGCTAGTATTTTGGCGAGAATTTTTGCGTCTGTGTTCATCAAGGATATTGGTCTGTAGTTCTCTTTTTTGGTGGGATCCTTGTCTGGTTTTGGGATCAAGGTGATGCTGGCCTCATAAAATGAGTTTGGAAGTTTTCCTTCCATTTCTATTTTTTGGAACAGTTTCAGGAGAATAGGAATGAGTTCTTCTTTAAATGTTTGGTAGAATTCCCCTGGGAAGCCGTCTGGCCCTGGGCTTTTGTTTGTTTGGAGATTTTTGATGACTGTTTCAATCTCCTTACTGGTTATGGGCCTGTTCAGGTTTTCTATTTCTTCCTGGTTCAGTTGTGGTAGTTTATATGTCTCTAGGAATGCATCCATTTCTTCCAGATTGTCCAATTTGTTGGCGTAGAGTTGCTCATAGTATGTTCTTATAATTGTCTGTATTTCTTTGGTGTTAGTTGTGATCTCTCCTCTTTCATTCATGATTTTATTGATTTGGGTCCTTTCTCTTTTCTTTTTGATGAGTCTGGCCAGGGGTTTATCAATCTTATTGATTCTTTCAAAGAACCAGCTCCTAGTTTCATTGATTTTTTCTATTGTTTTTTTGGTTTCTATTTCATTGATTTCTGCTCTGATCTTTATGATTTCTCTTCTCCTGCTGGGTTTAGGGTTTCTTTCTTGTTCTTTCTCCAGCTCCTTTACACGTAGGGTTAGGTTGTGTACTTGAGACCTTTCTTGTTTCTTGAGAAAGGCTTGTACCGCTATATATTTTCCTCTCAGGACTGCCTTTGCTGTGTCCCACAGATTTTGAACTGTTGTGTTTTCATTATCATTTGTTTCCATGAATTTTTTCAATTCTTCTTTAATTTCCTGGTTGACCCATTCATTCTTTAGAAGGATGCTGTTTAGTCTCCATGTATTTGGGTTCTTTCCAGCTTTCCTCTTGTGATTGAGTTCTAGCTTCAGAGCATTGTGGTCTGAAAATATGCAGGGAATAATCCTAATCTTTTGATACCGGTTGAGACCTGATTTGTGACCCAGGATGTGATCTATTCTGGAGAAGGTTCCATGTGCACTAGAGAAGAATGTGTATTCTGTTGCTTTGGGATGAAATGTTCTGAATAGATCTGTGATGTCCATCTGGTCCAGTGTGTCATTTAAGGCCTTTCTCAGTGTGGTTTTGATTTACATCCTTTTAAGGAATTTTCCACTTAAAAGAATTCATTCTTCACATCAGCCTTTGAATAGTTACTATTGTGCAACCCCTTTTACCAAGGAGGAAACTGAGGTGCACATAGAAGCTAAATAGTCAGATCAGGGTGACAATCTAGTAAGTGACAGACCTGAGAATAGAAACCGAGTCTGTGTGACTTCATTGCTCCTACCTGCTACATATGTGGCTCACCATGTGTCTTTCACATACTTGAATGTATTTAGGTATCACTGCACCATAAGAATGTGCCTCCAAGATAAGGACAGTGAGACTCAGGTCACCCAGTGACAGTGTCCTCAACTCAGGTGAGTTTCACATAAAAGCCCTCTCATTCCAAATGTTCCCTGTCTTGGACGCTAGTGAGTATCTCTGAGCTCTGTGCAGATTTTGCCCTTTGCTATCCCCTGTCAAGCTAGGGCTTGCTTTCTCCAGAGGATGTGGAGGGTGGTCAGTCTGCAGGGTTCCTCTCTGCCTGAGGAGTGGCTGAACAGGAGTCATTCACGTTATAATTTGACTTTAAATCTGACAATGATAAATATGTTCGTTCATTCCTACTGAAAGTCTGAGAAGTACCATGCTGGGTCACAGGGGCTTCCCCTGTTTTTGACATGGCAAAAATATCAATACTGTTCAAGGCTCCAAGTAAATGACTGAAGGCAAACAAATTTACTTGAGTTTTTGCAATACAGAATCAAAAAGGCATTTGGAAAACTCTAGGGTTGATAGCATATCATCAATCTTAACCTCTTTGAGACAAAACTCATAACATTTCATTAGATGCTCCCAGTCAGAAACAGTGCCTGGTTTCCATCATGTACAGGATCCAAGATAGCGCTTGTAACCAAACATTATTTATTATCATCACTCATTTGTGTTCCTATCAACATCAATATAATTATGTTCATTCTTCAGGGCTAGGCCTCCAACATCAATCAGAGCTGACTCCAAGGAGATTTGACAAACGCTATAAAGATACTCTTCAGTAGAGCTCAGTGAAGGCAATTTCTGGTACTTAATGAAAGAACCAGAATTTCCCACCTAACACTTTGACAGTAAGAACCGAATAATGTGCTACAAAGAGACACTGCATAAAGGCTAATGCAAAGTGTTGCAACTGGATGCCCTCTAAAATTTCTTCAGACTCCTAGAACCTCTACTTTGTTTCCCATTTCACCTAAAATGTCTTCTATTTGGTTTTCCCCACCCTGACAGTGCTATATCAAAATGCCCTTAGCTTTAAATCTTAGCTTTAAAAATTGAGATCTTAGCTTTAAAAATTGGATTTAAATAGGTCAGTTGCTTATAGCAAATACTGTCATTTTACATAATTGGGGTTAATGGGAATGACTTGGTGTGACATTGTTATTAGCACAACAGAGTCTCTGATTCATAGAAAACACATTATTTGAAAACTTTGCCAATACTCTCGACTGCGGCAAAATCTTACACTCTGCCCTAAGTAGATCCCACATGTTTCTCATTAATATTTCCTAAATATTCTCTCTTAGGTGACATTTGTTTGCATCCTTTTTGTCTGGCAATTATAAGCTCCCATTTCTTCTGTAAGCTGGACATTGGAGACCAATGAAGAAATATTTAAAAAGCAAAATAAAAGGAAATACTACCTGTTTGAAATAATCAGGGCTCATGAGGGAAACATTTGCTTTGAAGGCCTGGCCATGATACGTGTATGTCTTGTACCTCCAGTACCATTTTGTATAATGTGCCTAAAGAGCAGGTGTTCTATTTCACTGGTCCCAGCCAGTATTTGTTGTATTAACCATTCTACATTGCACATTCACGGGCAATTAACCAGAGTCTTACAACGTCTGCCTATTAATCTAGGAAGAAGGAAAGAAGCAAGAACAGTATTAGGCCTGGAGTAAACATCCAACAGAACTACCAATTGATTGCTTAATTGGACTGGAAACTGCTTTCATTCTTTCTGGAAATGAGTGTACGGGCTAGCACAACAGGCCAGTGAATGACTAAATGTTACTAACACTGAAATTTACTTTATGTCGGCTTTCATGAAGGCTCCCATACCTGCTAGAGATGAGCTTAGGCAAAACACCATCTGGCTGAGTCAGTACTAAATTGTCAAACCCTCAGGTACAGATTTGGGTGTGTTACTGTTTCTCAGTGTGCGTGCACATGTATATGCATGTGTGTTCTCATCACCAAGTCTTTAATTTTGTTATTCGGAATCCAGGACATCCAGAATGATTGCGAAGTGCTAAGAAGGAGGAAGGAGAAGGGTGCATACTAGGTCGAATTTGAGAACGTCTGCTTATTTCTAATTCTGAATCCCTACACATATGGCTCCCCCGCCCCCCCTCATACCTTTTCTGTGCCAGTCTGTACACGTGAAAATCGCGAAGGTCCATCTGAAAACCTTTTCCCTCACAAGAGCTAACTAACATCTGCTGAGTGCTTATTGTGTGCCAGACTTTACCTGTATTACCCCATTTGATCTTCAGAGTAGCCCTTGATGGGTGCACCCGCATCTGTATTATAGATGAGGATGGGAGACATGAAGAGATGGCAGAGTCACATTGGAACCCATGACTCTGTTTCTGAAGCCTGTGCCCCTTGTTGCTGCAGAGCTTTGCAGGACCTGCCCTGTCCCACTTGACCACACCTATACCGCATCCCTTTACTACTGTGTTAAAAACCACAAACCACAGTTATGCAGACATGACTTTGAAAATGCCTTTTACTTATTTTGTGTTAGTAAATATTGGCTTCCCAGAAAAATATTAAGGTCTTTGAGCACAGGAACTTGGCTTTCTGTCTTCTCTGTAATAGATTGTGGCTCTTCTGTCCACCACAGACAACCCACAACTCACTACTAGTATGACCTTGGGCACCATACTATGCCATATTTCCTCATCAGTGAAATGGATGTGAAGAACAGACCTGCCTTATAGGTGGGTATTTTCCTGGGGGATTAATGCACTGATACACATAAAGACTATAGAAAGAGATACGTAAGCACATAATGGTCGTTAGCTACCCTTTTTCCTTTATCTAGACACAGATACAGTGCTGAGCACACAACAGGTGTTCAGTTGTTGTCTGCCAAATAACTGGGTGACCACAGAAGCCGATGATGGGTTTTATCCCAAGGTATAGGGTTATTTTCTTTTAGGGTCAGCTTAGGCTACCCATCACACACCAGCATCTGGCTTAGTGCATGGCATATGGTGCTTAATAATAAGTGTTGAATGAATCATTTAATGAATGCAAGTTTTCTCACTGAACAACCAATCATATCATTCAACAGAGGTTGTATAATTTTTTTTAGAGATTTTATCTATTTATTTGACAGAGAGAGAGAGAGAGAGAGAGATCACAAGCAGGCAGAGAGGCAGGCAGAGAGAGGAGGGGAAGCAGGCTCCCTGCTGAGCAGATAGCCGGATGCGGGCTGGATCCCAGGACCCTGAGACCATGACCTGAGCCAAAGGCAGAGGCTTAACACACTGAGCCACCCAGGCACCCCTGCCAGAGGTTGTTTTTAACAAAGATTTCATCCTTACATAGTAAATCTTCAGTGCTTACTAGTTCACTTATTTTTCAGCACTGTGACCATGCTCTGACTAAATAGAAATTTCCTCTCACTGAAGCAGATATTTTCCTTCATCTATAGCCAATGGACAGTTGCCCTTCTTATACCCATGAATGAAAATAAGGAGTTGTGACCAATACACTTCGAAAATTAAAGATTAGCTAGCTGAAAATATGGCAGAGTGTGAGGGATGTTGAATACATAATTTCTGTGTAAGTACTATTTAGTATTTAAAGATAGGTTTTTTCCCGGGGCAAAATAAAGAAGACGGATGTCTACAGAACTGGTGGTATTACTCTATAGAACTTTATTAAATATTAGCAGAGTGCTCCCAAAGAAGTTGCTGTGCTTGTCTGTAAAAACTTCCAACACTACGTGATTTATGTTCAAATTATGCAAATTATGTGAAGTATAAGATCCAGGATAGGGACAGAACCTTACTGGATATGTTAATCCTGGATCTGATGAGATGGAATGAATGTTTCCACTTGGTGCGCAGGAATGACGTAGATACTCAATTCACCATGTTTCTTGTGAGTTTATAAGATCAGAGGAACATTGTTATCACTGTAAACAGAATTAGATATCACTGTAAACAGAATTAGATATATCTGAGAGGCAAACATTCAGAAAAAGCAGTTTGTCTTATTAGTCTTTGTAGGAAATTGGTTTCAAAGAGCATGGTTACCTATGTGTAATGAGCTGGCTTTGCTGGGAAACTTTATTTTCAACAACTAACATAGTTTCTTCATTGTTTTACTGTTAATTGGCTAAGGATGTAGTTTAACAGATCAAAGTATTCAAGATGCAAGGTATAGTTACAGGAGGAAAATGTCTAATTAACTTCTCTAGTGCATAACTCCATTTCTTCTAGCCAATGGAGATAGCAAAGGCAGAAACCAGAAATGTTTACTTGCTGCTTGATTTGATTGGAAGGAGGAAACCAAAGAACCTCTTTGGGTTATTAGATGAGCATTACACCAGAGGCTGACAAATGTGTACATGAACACAATGGTGCAGGTATGGGAAGTTTGTATGATGCAGAATGAAAAAGGGTTTTTGAATAAGGGGACCTCCATAAGCTACCTGAGGTGAGAGTTGAAAATAATTTTCTGTAGATGGCTAAATATTCACTGAATACTCCCCCCCCCATTTTTCTTTGAGAGTTGAAGACATAATAAGAGTCAAAGTCATTAATTACATTTAGGGATTATGTGTGTGTGTGTGTGTGTGTGTGTGTTGCTGGATTATTCTGCATATGCGAATGGGTAAAGAAACAGTAATCACATCCTGGAGCTAGAAGAGCTCTGAAGCCACCTGCACCCATTTCTGCTTCGTCCCCTCAATAACCCTTCCAGAATTAGCTCTTTCCTCTTTCATATTTCTGACATTACTTGGAAATCACAAACCAATTATGATAACTATGAAAAGTAACACAGAGCTACTTTGTCGGTTTCTGGATAGGGTTTCTTTAAAAGTTTTGCTTCTGAGTCAAATGTATAACCTATATGAGTCAAGGTCTTCACAGTGAATTAGTTTTGAACATGTGAAGTAAATTGGTTGGAACGTTAATTCAAATAATGTAGGGCAGGATCGTATCTTCAGCTCTTAGCAAAACGCCTGGATTGTAGTTCAAAGGCTATACATCTGTCAAAGAATAAATATTTTATGAATGAATGAATAAAATAATTTGGTGGTTAAGTAAAATATTCAAATCTGATTTTTTAAATGATTATAATAGTGGCTAAGGCTAACATTTCCCGAACGTGTATTGTGTTCTGGGCTCTGTGCTAAAAGCTTTACCTGCATCATCTCCCAGGTGGGCATGTTAAGCTCTTGGCCACCTGTGACCTGGAACTCCTTAATAGTAAGGTCAAAATGCCATAGGACAGAAAGAAAAGGGACTGAAGTAAGAGAGTTGGAGGATGGGTAAGAAGTAGCAAAGTAAACCCACCATAACTCACAGATAGCAATCTCACCTCTCCTGAGAGACATCCGTGTTTACTCAGCTCTGTACTGGAAATTCCCAGTGGCTTGGCAGACCCTGGAAGCGGAATCACTGGTTGAGATGTGTGGTTCTGTCAGTCAGCCACCGAGGTTCATTTCTTTAACTCACTTGACAAGAGAAATTTATTCACTGTTTGCCCTGTCCCAGACATGGTGCTGGGATTCACTAGTAAATAAGAAGGACTCGACTTCTGCCTGTATGCCTGTCCTTTCAGAATTTCTAATTTGTAGAAAATTTCTAATTTTCTGATTCACCCAACAAAATAAAGTTTATAAATTGTTCAGTAACTGTGAAGCCACCATAGTAATTAAGACAGTGTGGGATTGGTGTGGGGATAGGCACATAGATCAGTGGAACAGAATGGAGAGTCTATAAATAGATCCACACATATATGGCCAATTTATTTTTTAAAATAAGCTGTTTATTTGGGAATAACTTAAGATTTACAGAAAAGTTCCAAAGATAATACAGAATTCCTATATAACCTTCTTCCAGTTTCCCTTTTGTTAACACCTTACATTTCCATGGTACATTTTGTAAAAATAAGAAATTAACAATGGCCCCTGCTATTAACTGACTTCTAGACTTCATTAGATTTTATCACAGTTTTTCCACTCGTATCCTTTTCTTGTCCCAGGATACCACGTTACAATTGGCCAGTTCATTTTTACCAGTGGTACAAAGACAGTTAAATGGAAAAACAGTCTGTTCAACAACAATCATTCAAATAAGCCATTAGAAGTTTACATAGAAAATAAAGCTCAACTTCAGACTTACACTGTATATGAAACACTTAAGATGGATCATAGATCCATCTACATAGATACAAATAGATAATGTAGAACTACAAGACTTTCAGAGGAAAACACTGGAGAAAATCCTCATGACATCTTGGGTTAGTCAAAGAGATCATGGACAAAAACACCAGAAGCAATATCCATTAAAAAAAAAAAAACATTTTTGGAGTTCACCAAAGTTATAAAATTTTATTTGCAGATGACACTGTTAAAAAAATTAAAAGATAAGACACAAACTGAGAGGAAATAGTTGCAAATAATATATTTAAAAGCGAATTTAGTTCAGAATATGTAAAGACATATCAAAATTCAACAGTAAGAAAATTACCTACCCAATTAAAAAGCAAGCAAAAGACTGGATCACATACTTCAGGAAAGAGAATATAAAGATGGCCAATAATCACATGAAAAGATGTTGAACATTATTAGCCATTAGGAAAATGCAGATTAATGCCACTATGAAATGTCACTGCACACATTAGAATGCTAAGATGAGAGACACTGACAGTACTAAGTTCTGGTGAGGATGTGGAACAACGTGGAACCTTAACGCCTTGCTGATGGTAATGCAAAATAAGATAGCTGCTCTGAAAAACATTTTGATGTCTTACTACAAAGTTAAAAATATGTCTATCATATGATCCAGCAGTCTGAGTCCTGGGTATTTATAAAACAGCCGGGATTGGTGAACTGTGGCCAGCAGACCAAATCCTGCACACTGCTTACTTTTGTAAATAAAGTTTTATAGGAACACAGCCACACTACTTCTTTACATATTGTCTGCGCCTGCTTTTGCACTAGTGGCAACTAGTTGCCACAGAGATTACATGGCCCACAAAGCTAAAACATTTACTATCTGGCCCTAGCACAGAAAAAAGGTAGTCATCTCTAGAGAAATGAAAATGTGGGTCCACTGAAAAACCTACACATGCCTGTTTTGATAGCAGCTCTATTCATAATTTCCAAAAAACTTGAAACTACCCAAATGCCCTTCAACAGATAAATGGATAAACAGACTGTGGTATGTCCATAAAACGGAAGTATTTAAAAGGAACAACATTTAAAAGGAGCAAGCTATTAACATAGGCAACAACTTAGAGACTCTTGAAGGTATTATGCTGAGTGAAATAAACTAGTTTCAAAAGGTTACTATGATATGATTCCAGCCATATGACATTTTTGAAGACAAAATTCTGGTAATGGAGCACAGCTCCCTGGTCACCATGGATTGTGAGTGGCAGGAGGATGTGAGTACAAAGGGAAAGCA
This sequence comes from Meles meles, assembly GCF_922984935.1. Taxonomy (NCBI): domain Eukaryota; kingdom Metazoa; phylum Chordata; class Mammalia; order Carnivora; family Mustelidae; genus Meles; species Meles meles. The sequence goes on from NC_060068.1 coordinate 102,407,076, forward strand.
TGTAGAAGTTTTATGGTGGGGGGGGGTATGATAGAATTATTCTGTGTCCTAATGGTAGTGGTAGCTTCCTGAATCTATGTATGTGTCCAAATTCATAGAACTGTATACCAAAAATCCATTTCATTATCTGTTAATTTAAAAAATAAAAAAATTAAAAATTAAGTGTTAAGTTACCTGTCCAAGGCTACCCGACTAATTGGGGGTAGACTTGAGATTCTGACCTAAGCTTCTGTCACTCCATTACCTTTTAACTCAGTGCACTCAGAAGGGCTGTCATGTGACCGGTGTCACATTCTGGAGTGTCACATTCTGGACAATCTGTGGTGTTGTGTTGAAACATGGATGAATCTTGTTCCCTTGGACTTGGTACCTACTAAGAATTATACCTGGAGCTGAAGCTGCTTGCCTGTTCCCTAGGGTCATGAGATATCTGGCTCCCTCAAGCCATTCCTTTTAGTGGCTTTGGGCAGAGACCTGAGTACCCATATCTTTGGATCCCCAGACAGTGGCCATCATCACCATTGACACCATCAACACCCTAGTCCTCAGCATATCTTACATTTTTTTAAATCCTCTATCATTTTCCAACAGCTTTCGTTTTACATGAACCACCCAGGTAGAGAGGTGGGTCAGCCAGGCATTTTTTAATCCACGTTTTATCACCAAGAAAACGGAGGCTTAGCAAGATGAAAGAATTTCCCCCGAAGTTACAAGGTAATATGCTACAGAGGCAAATTTAGAGGCTAAAAAGTCAGACTCCTCACACACACACTACTTATACAGATCATTCTTGACCTTTGCTGAAAACTTATCTGGTTCAGATTGTTAAACTGTATGATGAAAGCATTTGCAAAGCTGTTGTGTGAAATGTAGCTTGGAAAGAAACCTCTTTGATAAATAGGTGTTTTTCAGAGTGTATCAGTCCTGCTGCTTGTTCTCTGAACTTTACTGAGGCCAGAGTTTGTGAGCTTTACCCTTCAACTGAAGTCACTTTAGAGCTTTGTCATCTGAAGCTGAATCCCATCTTACTTCCTAGAACCTCCCCTTCAGCAAACATAGACCACAGCAAATAAACTTTCCGTGACTCATCATTCTTGAAGAGGAAAGTTAGGTTATCTGAATAAATGTCATGCCTGATGTGTCTTGATAAAAACCTCTTTTCAAATTCTTACTTAGATATAGGCAGCATGTTAAGCCATGCAATTAACCTTGACTTTTCATCATTGTTAGCCATCCCATCCCAAATGTGTCTTTGAAACAGGGTTTCCTAAAACATTCAAATCTTGAATTAGAAAGTAGATCTTTCTCGCATATTGAGCAGCAGACGTTCAAATGAAAGGTTAAAAAAAAATGAAGGCGAAAAGAAGTATTTCTTATCTAAACCAACATAAAGCATTTTTACTCTGAAGAGGAGTAAGACCCCAGAGATGGAATCCTAGCTTAACTAATCCCTGGTTAACTAGGTAGAAGAGATGACAGAGCTAGGAGAATGTCCTTCATCCCCATTCCGTCCCTTCTCAATTTACCTTCTTTCCATGGCACATGCCACCAAGAAGTAGGAAAAGATAGAAGGGAAATGGTGCAGGGAGAGTAAATTGTGTGCATTTGTGAAAGCAGATCTGCTCTAAAAAGAGCTTGGCACAATCAGCTGTTAAGTGCTTAGTGGGCTAGACTAATTCTGCTGGCTTTCTTCTGCCTTTGAAAGTGCTAAATGTTTGCAGTTTCCCCCAGGCAGGTGATTCAGCACCTTCTACACCATGGGCCAGGCTGGACTGAAATTTCACTCTTGTGTAACCAGATTACTGTTGCTGAGTCAAAAGGAGACATGATGCTGTGTGCACATATTATGATGGGCCTGAGTAGTTCTTTACCGGGATGTTTATTTTTTCACATGTGCACAATTTTCCTACTCCGCCTTCTTTCTGTGGTGGCTGTGTTTCTGAAAGATATTGGTTCATTATTTCTGACTTTTGTGACATTCATTCCTATTACTCACCCTTAAGGACCTGTTTCCAGTCATTGCTGGAGGTGGAACCAGAGAAGAGTAACACACACAAAATGATTTCTGGTTTTAATTTTAATGGCAACTGCAGTCTCTTTCCCTATTCAATTATTTTTCTTGGAAATAACTCCTGAATGCCTAGTTTCAGGGAGACACCCTCACCAAATAAACATACCAAGTTTGTATTAATGTAAATGGGATGGCATTTAGTAGTATCAAATCTTGTTACTGTGACTTACCCACTAACTATTGTGAATTACATGGAGGAAGATATGTATAAATATACAAAATTAGGTCTGTGCATATATAAACACCCACACAGGGCATGCTATGGGGAAAATGAGATCTCTTACACGTGCTCATTCACTCAGTCAACCAAAATAAGAGCCCAGTCTGATTAAGACGATTCCATGTGGTTGGACCCGGCAGGGAAGCAGCTGCAAGTTGTGGAAAGTGAGCCAGTGCCCTAGATGAAAAGTGCTGTTCCTCCTCACAATAAGCACTTTCCGGAGAATCCATTATGTATGAGACATTCAGAATATAGCAATGGGAAGGCAAGTGCTCTGCTCTCCTGGAAGTTATTGCCAATGCAGGACATTCATTAAACAAAGAAAGAAGATAATTACAAATAATGATCACTGCTATGAAGGAAATTAGGAGAGAGACATGACCAAGAATAATGAGGGGAGAAGAATAATGGGGAGAGAGGCGGTGTTAGGGTGGTCGCTGCAGGCCTAGGAGGTGACATCTAGGCTGAGATGAAGGAAGGGGAAGAGCCAGCCACGAGAGGAGTACAGGGAAGAGTATTCCAGGCACAGAGTCCAGAAAGGACAAAGGCAAAGATCACCTTGGAGGCCCCTAAGAGGGATCAGGTTGTAGGGAATATGGAGAACCGAGGGAGTCCCACGGAGACAACGTAGATCTTGGTGAAGGGTTGGTTTATTGTAAATGCAATGAGAAGGGTTTCAAGCAGGACTGATCTGTGATCTGACTCCTGCTCCTGCCAGCTGACAGGAGGAGAGAGAAAGCAGAAAGCCATTAGGGGACAGCTGTTGTGGTCCAGGCTACAGATCGTGGGTGGTGGTGTATAGAACCAGACAACATGGAGAACAGCAGACAGATACATGATGTGGAAAACCAAAGGGTCTGCTTATGTATTGGATGTGAAGATGAGGGAAAGGGAAGAAATGAAGATGGCTCTTGAGTCTACTGTGGTCATTTAGATTAATTTCAGCTGAGATCATGCTGACGGCTTCCCCAAGGAAGTTACATAAGTTATAGTAGGGTGACTTGGTGACAAGGAAAAAGTACCCTGACTTTTTCCTTACAAGGGAAAGTGATCTGGCAGATGGCCATCATAAAAGACTTAAGAGGCCAATGTATAGTTGAGCTGTGTGATCTTAGGCTGGACAATGCTCCTCTGAGAGTCTCTGAACCACCTCAGTTGAGCTCCAAGATCTTACAACCTCTGAGTTTTTTAGTGGGGCATATTGTACCACCTGATCACCATTCCCTGCATGGAGGTGGGCACGTGGCAATAAGAGGAATGAGGGAGAACTGAACAATGGTGCAATACACCCCTCACACTACCTGTAATACCAGGGAACCTCCTGATTGGTGTCTCTCTACAGTTTATCGCGCTGAGAAAGTCCAAGGTAGGGAAGGGGTAGCCCCAAATCCCACCGCCAGAGGGCAGCATGGAGCTGTGCACACGCAGGTCAGCACCCCTGAGGGAGCATGCAGACCTACTTCGTTTTAAGAAAAAGTGGCCCTGGGATCAGGAATCACTGCTGCTGAAGCAAACCAGGAAAGGAAATGTTCCTTGGGCAATGGTACCAAGGAGACAGTGTCACTGATGCAAACGATGGCAAACTCTAAATGCACCTGCAGCTTCCACAGCCCCAACGTCAGATAAAAAATGTTTCTTTTTAGCTACCATGTATGAGGTGCTGTGTGCATGGCTCTGATAAGGATCTTATACATTATCTCCTTTAAGTTGGACATCAACCCTACAAACAAACCATTTACTGATTTTTTTTTTTTTTTTTTTAAAGTAAGCTCTCCTCCCAGTAGGGAACCCAAGGCAGGGCTTGATCTCATGACTGACCCTGAGATCAAGACCTGAGCAGAAATCAAGAGTGGGAGGCTTAACTGAGGGAAACACCCAGGGGCCCCTTTGCTGGTTTTTGTCCTTATTTTGCAGACGAAAAAACTGAGTAAGATACCAAAATCCCTGGGAGAGGCACTTCTGTGTGACTACAAAAGTCTAACTGCAAACCTCCCTTCAAGGCTGCTAACCATCTACTATTTTCCCGGCATTATGTTAGATGCAGTGGGAATAGGAATGAAGTATTACATAGGATTAGGCGCTTGCCCTTGAAGTACAGACACTTTCAGAGTGGAGAGAACAAATTAAACAACTAAAGAAAAATACAAACAATTGTATATAATTCAGGGTTTGACAGCTTGCTAAAACTCTTGTCTTCACAGCTATGTCTTGCCAATGTCAAGGGTTCTATATCCATTCTACACAACTGCTAGAAGCAGGGTCCCTTCAAATTGGAAAGGATAGTTGAGTTACAGTGGGGTGCAGACATGTGTTCTTTCATTCAATCATTCATTTCTTCTCCAAATATTTAGGGAGTATCTCTGATTATGACAGACACTAAGTATTACACTGAAACATACCTGGTCCCTGCCCTAGGAGGTGATGATCGAGTTTGTGGTGATGAAAAATAAACAGCAAGTAAACAACAACAATAAAATATGGGATCACAATGATACCTACCATAAAAAAGATACAGTGGTGAGCTGTTATCCCTGGTGATTTCAGCTCTGTTGAAATCACTAGCTCTGTTGTCTGTCCAACAATTTCTCGACCTTGATCCCTATGACCTCCTTCTCCACTCTACCACATGGCAGCCCTGCCACAAGCATGTCTTCTCTTCTGTGATTCTGACCTTCCTAAATCCCTCTGCACTCACAATCTCACGAGCATGTGTCTCTCACCCTCCCTGGGATCCTAATCAGCCTTTGCTGTGCTTTCAGACTGTATCCCCCTGCTGACCTCTCTTGTCCAATATAAACTCCATGGAAGGTCAGTTCAGTGATGCCCTTGTTCCTGCCCTAAAATCCTCCTGATCTTCCTCAGGATCTGTCTCCCTCTGTTCCCATCCATCTTCTCTCCAGGAAGCATAGGGAGTCTCTTGCCCCTACAGGTGTTCCACAAGGGTACATCATACTTGAGATGACTCTTGTAAGAGGCAGTTCATGTCTGCATGCAGGGATGCAGTCCCTACTTTCTTCTGCATCTGTGTATTGACCACTTGCTATTTTTCCAGCATTTCAACTGTCACAGAGACACTACGGAGCAGTCTAGGATCAGGGAAGAGCAGTTTGGGTAGACTGAAGCATTACAGAAGAGATAGGGTGTCTTTGCTCAAGATGAGACCAGAGAGGTGGGGGCCCCCATCATGCGTGGCCTTGAGGTCATGTTAACATTTTGAACTTACTTTACGAGAGAAAGAAACAAAGGAAAGATTCTGGGCAGAAGTGTGATATGATTTGATTTGCGGTCTCCAAAAAATCACTCTTGCTGCTGTGTGGTGGAGGGCTAAGAGAGGGGTCAGAGCAGGAGTGGAAAGAGAAGTTAAAAACTGGTGCCCTAACTTGGGTGAGAGGGGATGGCTTCCTGTGGATGAAAGATTTGCTCGTGGACAGCTGAGTTCCCTCCAATCTCTGCAGCCAGTGGACTCAGTGATTCCTTACAAGTGCCTCCAGGTTCTTGCCCCAGCCTCCTTCCCTTAATTTATCTCAAGCAGAGAGCTTTGCCCCCCCCCTCCCACCCACCACTATACAATATGCTGTAGATGAAATGAATCACTCGGTTCCCTGAACACTCTGGCACATTCCACGCTCCAGGCCTTGGCTCAAGCTGTTTTCACAACCTGAATATCCCACCCGCTACTCTAGTCTGTTCCCATGTTCACCTCTTCTGTGACTGATGACCACAGATTGAATTCAGTCCTCTCCACAGTTTATGTTTGTAACTTTATTATATCACTATTACAGTGTGACTTGCATTTCACTTAGCTCAGTCTTGCCGTCTCCTCAATTGTGAATCTTGTAGGAGAGGGAACATGTTTTATTAGTGTTTTATTTTCCTTTTCAAACCCACACTACCTTGCTCAGTGAGGTATTTTAGTGGATGTTAAATGTTTGTTGTATCAAATGAAAAGTATCCAATTCAGTCTAAACCAATCTAACCCAACTTGACCCAGTTCAGTTCAGTTGAGTTCAATCCAATGCTTTATGTATCAGTTACTGCCTTTATAGGTAGAAACACCTTAAACTCAGGCATTTGAATTATACTTCTTTGAAGGTCCTTCCTAGTCAAAACAGTTAGCACTCAATAAATGTTTATTAACTAGTTCCTTTAAAATTAAAGACATTTATCTCTTTTTAAAATTTTTTATTTATTCAGGGGCACCTGGGTGGTTTAGTTGGTTAAGCATCTGACTTTGGTTCAGGTCATGATCCCGGGGCCCTGAGATGGAGTCCCGCATCAAGATCCCTGCTCAGTGGGGGATACTGCTTCTCCTTTTGCTACTCCCCCTGCTTATGTTCTCTCGATCTCTGTCAAATAAATAAATAAGTAAAATCTTTTAAAAATCTTTTAAAGAATATTTTTATTTATTCATTTGAGAGAGACAGAGAGAGCACAAACAAGAGCAAAAGCAAAGGTGGGGGGGAGGTTAGAGGGAGAGGGAAAAGCAGACTCCCTACTGAGCAGGGGGCTAGACAAGGGACTCCATCCCAGGACCCCAGAATCATGATCGGAGCCTAAAGCAGACGCTTAACTAACTGAGCTGCCCAGATGTCCCTAAAGACACTCTTTGATGGTATAATTGTAAATTTGCCTTGGACCCTTATTTCTTTCTATGTTACAATATTGGTAACTGTTCCTTGTGTCAAATATGGCATGTGGGGGCGCCTGGGTGGCTCAGTGGGTTAAAGCCTCTGCCTTCGGCTCAGGTCATGATCCCAGGGTCCTGGGATCAAGCCCCGCACCGGGCGCTCTGCAGGGAGCCTGCTTCCTCCTCTCTCTCTGCCTGCCTCTCTGCCTAGTTGTGATTTCTCTCTGTCAAATAAATAAAATATTTAAAAAATATGGCATGTATAAGCTTGAAAGTTACAGTTTCATACACTTAAATGGTTGGGAAATGGACTATGGACTCAACGAATTCTGGCACAGGTCTAATTAGATAAATGTTTAGGCAGCTTTATTCACAGGCATTAACATACTACGTTATTCTCATCAGGATCAGCTTAAAGGGAAAAAGTCATTACCGTAGTGGGAGAGGAGGTGTGGTCATGGTGATATGACTTAAGAAATATGATGAAGAACCTCCCCCTAAATGTCTACTTTACTGAAGGGAACCCTCCTGTGATGCTCACAGCTGCGAGTGATCTTTGTCTTATCCTAATTGCTGCAGGACGTGATCCATTGCTCTGGGCACCCTATCCCTTCTCATTCATTGGGCTACATTCAGGGAAGCTTACAAACATGTTCACAGTCCCTTACCCCCATCATTTTTAAGGCCTCCACTACCTACTTCTTCTGTAATGGAGATGCCCTTGAGAAGGACAGTGTATTATTTTTAACATGGTAAGATACACTTAACCTATAATTGCCCATTTCAGCCATTTTTAACTGTACAGTTCCATGGAACGAGTACATTACATTGTCATGCACCCATCAGGACCATCAGTCTCCAGAACTTTTTAATCATTCCAGGCTCAAATTCTGTACCTAATCATGTTTATTTTTAATTATAGATAATGTCCTTTAATGGTCAGAAATTCAGACAGTATCAGAAGATATGAAGTAAAATGTGAGGGTTTTTTTTTTTTTTTGCCATCCATTGCAGACCCACTTTAAAAAAAAAGTTTTTATTTATTTATTTGAGAGAGAGTGAGAGAATGATAGAGAAAGATCATGAGCAGGGTAGAAGGGTAGAGGGAGAAGCCAACTCCCCACGGAGCAGGGAGCCTGACGCGGGACTCGATCCCAGGACTCTGAGATCAAAATGTGACCTGAAGGCAGATGCTTAACTGACTGAGCCACCCAGGTGCCCACAGACCCATGTTTGCTGTTAATGGTTTTTTTGAATGTCCTTTTTGGATGTGTGTGTATGTATGTGTGTGTGTCTAAAATTAGTCTATAGAAATACATTGTTTTGCAAAAATTAAGTCATAGTGTATGTACCGTTTTTGCTTTTTTTCATTTATGAAAAGTATCGTGGGCATTTCCCCATGTTCTAACATACGGCTGTACTGCATTCCTTCAGCTGACCACTTCTTATCCTGTCATACGGATGTGCTGTGATTTCTTTAACTATTGTCCTAATAATGGACCCCTTACTTTGTTCTTAAGGTTGTTTGTTTTTTTTTTCCTTTTGAAACAGTGTCCGAGTAAAAACTCTGAGCAAACATTCTAAAGTTAAATTCCTAAATATAAAGTTTTGCCCATTAGGGAAAAAGAGTTGATGTGTACTGACTACCATATTACTTTGCACAAACCTTTTAACGGCTCATCTCCCAGTAGTATGTTGGGAAGAAAGGCTGTGTGCTCAGCAGCCATTATTAACTCCCATCTTAGTGTGGAGTTGCTTGTATCATTTCTCTCTTTGTTAGAACTCTAGATGCTCTCCCAGGAGGAGCTAATGGAAAAGAAAGGAAGCAGTTAATTCAGAGAGCATGCTGGCTTGATCTAGTTTGAAAAAATGAGACACACACAGCCTCATATGTGGACTTTTCACTCCACTATGCAAAGCAAGGGCAAAGAGCATGTATCTTGCCTTTGTTGAACTGTTCTTCACATCTAGCTCTTCATCCTCACACCTGCCCCTGAAAATTCTGGGCTTTGAGCTTGCCCTCACCAGCATCAGTATTTCTACATGGGGAAAGATCTCTGCCTTAGATACACAATTTCAATTTCAACCAATTCAGATTTTTTCCAAACCTGCAGAGAGCCTATGGATAGAATGGCCTAACTAAGAACTGAACTTAAAACTTCTGAGCAGTATTTTCTGCTTGTAATTAGTAAAATTCCAATGCAGAGCTGCCACAGTTTGGGATAAAGGAGACTTGTAAAACAAAACAAAATAAACAACAACAAAAAACTTAAGTCATTTTGTTTTGTTTTGTTTTGTTTTGTTTTACTGGTGATGAACCAAGGAAGGACTTTGATGTTTGCATAGCATAAGCTTACACCTGTTAGAAAAACATGTGGCTCATTTAATTTTCCACTAAAATGAGTGCTTTTAATTATGGAGAAAATTAATGAAATCTAAAACTTGAAGAGGTGATTGGTTTTGCCAGTAAAAGGCCCATGATACATTCTGCAAAAAATTTTATTTTCTATAATTAACTCAGTTAACTCATTCATTAGCGTGCAGTCATGTATATAAGCAGAAAACAAGACTGCTGCGCTAGAGAGTTTCTAATAACTGGACTTAGAGAATAACTATTGAATAACAGAAAAACATTAAGCAAATATTTTTTTCAATATAGTACCTTCTATGGCAGCTTTTCATAGCAACTCCATGAAAGGGACCTCCTATTTTATATTTTTTTAAGATTTTATTTATTTATTTAACAGAGAGAGCACACGTGGGCAGAGTGGCAGGCAGAGGGAGAGGAAGAAGCAGTCTCTCCGCTGAGCAGGGAGCCCAATGTAGGACTCGATTCCAGGACCATGAGATTGTGACCTGAGCTGAAGGCAGATGCTTAACTGACTGAGCCACCCAGGTGCCCCAGGGACCTCTCATTTTAGAGCCAGTCCTACACTGAAATGAGATGATTCTCCTGAGTTTTTCCATAAGGCCAGGTTTTAAGGGCAAGAATATCTGATCGCACTCTTCTCATGACTAAGTCAAGGAAACAGACCTGAGAAAATGTGTTCTGTGTCCGTGGCTCTGGGTTTTTTAAAAAAAAAGCAACAAGGACTTTTTAGGAATAGACAAAATCTACATCTTCAAGGTACCACCACTGATACAGAGGATGTCACCATTGTGGCAAGACCTCTCTAAGCTGTACGTTTAACTGGAAGTCTTTTCAAATAAGGAGAAGGATTCTTCTCAGGTATCTACCAAAAGCTTACTAGTACATTGTAGTAGATTTTTAGGGGTCTCTGCCAAACCTATAATCCCATAACTGATGTTTTCACTTTGAGTGGTGGGTCCCTGGCAGGCATTTTATATGATGCAACTCTACTGGCCCACCCTACCTCTAGGCAACCAAATTCTCCTTCCCAGGAATTTGGGTTCAAGACTAGGATAATATGATTGGGTCTGGGCTGGCAAATGGAAGACATCTGTCAGGAATTATGGAATTTCCATCTTCTGTTATCATATTCATAAAGAAGCAGAAGAGGGAAGGGAGGAGTTGATATAGAAACAAGCAGAGAAGAGAGATGAGAAAGAATGGTGTTTGTTTGAAGTATAGTTGACACACAGTGTTCCATTAGTTTCAGATGTACAAGAAAAAAAGAGGTGTTTCTGGTTATGGTCTCTAATTCAGGTAGTTTTCTGAAGCCTGACTGAGTTACTGACTTTGTGGTCTTCGTGATACTCCTATATCCGTATCACAGATACCTCCCTTTACTTTGTTAACCTGAATAGAGTTCTGTTCTATATACAACAAAAGTTCTGATTAATATACATGTTGGAGTATATTTTTAAGGAGAAATCAGCTCAGTATAAAGGGCAGAGAGAGAGAGGAAAAGAAAAAAGGAACAATTATTGAGTATCCTCTATGCATCAAGCAATTTGCTAAACACTTTAAAAGTATCTTATTAATCCTCAAATTACCTCTAAAAAACATATGTTGTTTTCCTCCATGTTTCCACATAAGGGATCTGAATTTCAGAGGATCACCCTTAAGTTACATGGCTAATTGGAGACAGATGTGGGATTTGTATACACATGCTTCACCCCCAGAAGATTCTGATAAGCTGCTGAGGATGGGAAAGTTGTAGGTAACAGAGCTGGAATTTGAACCCAGCACTGGCTTATTTCATTAATGCATTTTTAAAACTATACTTATCAGAACATAAAACAAGCTCGATATTTTATTTTCAACTGAATTACATTAACATTGATCATAAATTACTAATATGTCTGATTTTGAATGCTGTGGATGTTTTAGAATCAACCTGACAATTTCTAATAAACGTCTGTCTGGTATTTTTATTGGAATTGCATTGAATCATAGATCAGTTTAGGGATATTGCTATCTTAACAATATTGAGTCTTGTAATCTATGAACATAGCATAGTTCTCCATTTTTTCAAAGGTCTTTAATTTCTCTTCAGCAGTGTTTTATAGTTCAGTGTTGGGTTTTCCATGCCCTTTGCTAATTTATTTCTAGGTGTTTGATGTTTTTGTATGCTATTGCAAATGGTATTAAATTCATTTTCTTTTTCTTTTTTTTTTTTTAAGATTTCATTTATTTATTTGACAGAGAGAGATCACAAGTGGGCAGAAAGGCAAGCAGAGAGAGGGGGGGAAGCAGGCTTCCTGCTGAGCAGAGAGCCCGATGCGGGGCTCGATCCCAGGACCCTGAGATCATGACTTGAGCCAAAGGCAGAGGCCGAACCCACTGAGTCACCCAGGCACCCCTTAAATTCATTTTTCAATTGTGTGTTACTAGTACATAGAAATACAATTGATTTTTGTATATTAACTTTATTTCCTATAACCTAATTTTACTAGAAATTTGTTAATTAATGACATGAGAGATTTTTGGACATGAAAAATCCTGCTTCGGGTTTCAAGTGATAGAGTATACTTGGTAGGCAGAATAATGCTTCTTCCCCCAAAGATGTCCATGTGATAATCCTCACAAACTGTGACTGTGTCAGGTTACATGGCAAAGCAGAATTGCAGTTGCAAATAGAGTTAAGATTGTTAATTAACTGACCATAAGTTAGGGAAGTTATCTTGGATTATCTGGGGGTGGGAGGGGCTAAGGTAATCAGGTGTCCTTAAAACCAAAAGAGGAGCATGAGAGGAATCCATGACTGTAGAAGGAGGTTTAGAGTGGTAATACTGTCCGCTTTAAAGATGAAGTGCTTTTGGAGTGCCTGGTGGATTCTGTTGGTTAAGCATCTGACCCTAGATTACAGCCCAGATCATGATCTCGGGGTTGTGGGATCAAGCCCTGATTCTCTCTCCCTCTTCCTCTGCCCCTTCCCCCCACCATACCTCCTTGAGTGCTCTCTCTCTCTAAAATAAAATTAAAAAATAAATAAAGATGAAGTGCTTTTAAATATAATTAGGGAAGATGGAAATTTACCCCTATAATGTGATGATCCTTGTGCTCTAGTATCTTGAATGTGAGAAGAGGAGGTAGAATTTAAGGGATGGTGTTGACAATTGCACACAGCCCTCAGACCAGCCTCCCTTTGCCGTCTGAACCCCAGGTGAACTCCCACCATAGATGAGCCATGGACCGATGTGGATTATTGTCATGTGTCTAAGTTGTGATTTCAGTACATTCACTGCCATTTCTGGTTGAATTTTTCTGCATCTCTATTTCTAATGAATGGCAAGGATAGGTGAAGAAAATACAGTGTGTTTTCATCTTCAGTACATGTCACTGAAAATGGTGTCACCTATGAAGTCTCAGTTCATAATGGAAGGGGAACTGCAATGACCAAGTCAGAAGAAAAAATGAATTTGCCATAATGTTACTTACAGTAATGTGTAAAAATGTGTCAGTATCAAGTGCCATGTAATATTTACCCCCAAAACTCGTTATATCTGTGCTCATTCTTCAATAGTGTAATTGGTCACCTCATTTCTATTGCCTGTGGACCAAAAATCTGAAATAAAAATGTTCAAAGTAAAAACTAATACATATATGTATGTACATATTCATACCTATACATGTATATACACACAATTAACTTTTTTCCTCACAGAATGACAACTTGGAAATAAGAAAAGATCAGTTTTATAACTGATGTCCTTATAAGATACTTTTATTTGTTAGTCTCTCGAAAGAAATCCATATGCTACTTACTTTAATCTTCCACCAACAGAAAAAAATATAGATGTACTCATGGAAATGACAACACCTTCATTCGTCTGAGTTTGAGTTAAAGAAACATGATCAGAAACAGTGGAATGACAGCGGCCCCCATAAATGACCTTGCCACTTTGTGTTTTTCACCTTAGTTAATATTGATCAACTGCTTCCACTGTGCCAGGCACTGTGCTAGGTGCCAAGTGAATGATTAAATGACAAAACACAATTCCTCTCCTCAAGAAACCCATACTATGATGGAGGGCTTCAGACCAAAATGTAAGAAGACTATGAGGACACCAAGGAGAGAATGATTTACTTTGCCTAGAGAGAAATAAAGCCTTCATAGAAGGAGGGACATTTCAAAGAGTGTTATAGGAAAAGGTCAAGTTGTACATTTTAAACACTGAAAAATTCTAAAAGCAAGTTCTGTTAGTATTCTGTAAGCTGTCTGTGGAGCTGAGCATTCATTCAGAGGAGGGGGTAGCAGTATGGGGAGTTGGGATGGGATGCTGGAAGTTGGAAGAACAAAGGCTCACCTAGTTCCATCTTCCCAGGGCAAGCGTCCTCCATCTGTGGGAAGAGAGAAAGCACCAGACCCCTTCAGAGCATGCCCCTACCTCTTGCAAAGTCTGTGAGCATTCCATGTTTCCTTAAACAAACAAACAAACCAAAAGGATAACAGGACTTTTCTGCCACTTCCTGGCCCCGAGATGGTGTTATGCATGTTACTTAAGCCTGGTTTCTTTATCTGCAGACCTGGAGAAGTCATACCTTTCCGTCAAAAGTTTTTATGAGGATGGAAGGGAGAAATGTATGTAAAGCCCCCAGCACGTTGCCTGGCCCAGAGGAATGGTAGCATGATGACAGTGAGGACTGACGATGACAATGGTGAGGATGATAAAGAATAGATCTGTTGTCTGAGCTGCCTCGGGAAGACTTGCTATCCCAAGAGGTGGGCAAGAACATTGTGATCTGGGCTAATCTGGCACTGACCCAAAGGGACTTCCTGCCCATCTGTACTTCCCTTGTCGTTGTTCCTGTGGCGCAGGTGGTGCGGGCAGCTGCTCCAACTGCTGCTGCTGGTGCCCGCTAGCTGCGGTGAGCCAGGCGCTGGTCTCTGAACCCACCCCTCACCTAGAAACCATCCACCCTAAATAATCCCAGCAAGGAGGTGTTGGTCCTCTCCTGCACTCTCTCCCCCTGCTCCCCTCCTTTTGTTCACCTGCGATCATTTTCTTCCCATTCCACCATCATTGGCTTTCATTTTCTTTAAACCTCAGCCACCCCTTTCCCTCTCTTTTTTCTCCCTCTTCCTCATTCTTCCCTTTTGTGTGCCTTTTCTTCCCTGCATGCATGGACCTCCTCTGGTTCTGGTTTTCCAGTGTGGTGGGTAGAAGCTGTCCTGGATGGGAGGCCAGGAGGTTCTGAGGCTGGGGTAGAGGCTCAGTTGCTGAGAGTGGCAAGCCAGCTCACTCTCCTGGGATGGGGGTTTCCTCATCTGCACAAATGAAGAGTTCAGGCCCGAATGACCTCGGAGTGATCTTTCCGCTCCAAGCTCCACTTCTGTTGCGTTTGGTTACATCTGCCTCTGTGCCTGCTTTTCCTGTTCCAGCTGACTCATCTGCCCACCTGCTTCTCTGCTCCACATCCCTGCCGCCTTGGTCCAAGCCACTATCATCTCTCCCAAGGCCCACTACAGTAGCCTCTGCCCTCTGCCTGCTAGGGGAGCCCCTGCTTTTCTTCTTTTCCCTGCCCAGGATGTTATCCACGCAGAAGCCAAAGTGGCCTTTTAAAAATATGCAAGAGATTGCTCATTCCTCAACTCCAGTTCCTCTAAACTCCTTTACAATCCTTGTCTGTTGCCCTACCCTGCTTATTCTCTTCGGAGCAGTTGTTACTGCCTGAAATGATCTTTATTTATTCACTAATTGCTGAGTGTTTGTGTACTTGTGTATTGTTTATCTTCCCCACAAGGGTACAGGCTCCGGGAGAGAGGGAACTTGCCAGTCTCGTTCACTCTGTATCCTCACTGTGTTGGTCTCTCAGTAAATGCTGAATAAAGGAACCTCCTTTTGCCGTAGAACCCCCCTCTCCTTTTGCTGAGACAGTTATCTCTTAACTACGCAATTATTTTTTGCTTAGAAATATCTCTGCCTGCCAGAAATTCTACCTATCCTTCTATGTAAAAGCTCTGAGACAATTTCCCTAATTCCTTTTCTCAGCCACCCAGGTCCTATGTTCTTGTAAGATATGGTAGCCGACACTGGTAATTTCGAAGCTAGTTCTTTTCTCATGTTAATTTCAATCTGTACTATTGGGTGATTTAGGATAAGAACTACAGAATTACTCATAAAACTCTAATCTCAGTAGCTCTTTTTTACAATTCCAAGAAAGAAATTTCTTTCTTTTTTTTTTTTAAGAAATTTCTTTAAGAATGCTTTTGGTTCTTGGGGAGATGTTAGGAGTGTCTGTCTTCTTTAAAACAACCATTTGAGATTGGTAATCTTTTTTTTTTTAATTAAAAAATTTTTTAATTAACATATAATGTATTATTAGCCCCAAGGGCACAGGTCTGTGAATCGCCAGGTTTACACACTTCACAGCACTCACCGTAGCACATACCCTCCCCAATGTCCATAACTCAACCACTCTCTCGCTACCCCCCTCCCCACGGCAACCCTCAGTTTGTTTTGTGAGATTAAGAGTCTCTTATGGTTTGTGAGACTGGTAATCTTAATGTGCCCAGTTTACAGATGACAAAAACTGGGACTTAGAGGGGTAAGGTGTCTGGATCAAGGTCAGGAAGCCAGTGGGGCTTGGAGGCAGGATTTGAACTGAAGGAGTACAATGCCAGAACCAAGCGCCTAGTTGCCATATTACCCCTTCTCACTCTTTAGGTTAGAATATTGCTCTGCTTCCATTTTCGCCATAACACTTACAGTATTTAATGTTGTCCAGTGTATTTATTTCTTACCATTTTTGTGGGTGATTTCTTCTATCACAACATGGGCTCTGTCAGGGAAGTTACATGTGTATCCTGCTCCTGCTCCTGGCAGTCTATTCAGTGTTGATCATAGTGCCGGGTACACAATGGGCCCTCAATAAATGTTTGCTAAACAAATGGTTATTTGCATGTTAGAAGATGAGGAATAATATACGGCCTGATAATTCTATATGTAAAACTGAATCTTTGTTGATAAACTTTCTCAAAATTATTCTCAATGGTGACATATCTTCAAAAGTGTTTTTGATCTTTGTAATTAGCCAAAATTGTTTTAAATTTTTTTTTCCAAAAAGAGCATATGGTCTTAAAGTATTATGATGATTTTCTTGCCCCAGAGTTAGACGTGCTTGCAGGTGGGCCTGACTTTCTGTCCTGGGGGACTCAGTGCCTGTGGCGCTGAGGTGAAGCCTCTGGCCTCCATCCCAGAATGTTTTTAAGAGCATAAAACAGAATTTATAGGATTACAAAGAAACCAATTATATTGAATACAGTTCTCAAAATATAAAAATTGTAGTATAGTAATATATTTGCTTCCTTATTAACACATTAAATAACAAGATCTAAAATGAGGTCTAATATCTATTTTATTGGCAGTAAAATCATAGGACTTACTAGTGTTTTCATAAGTAAAGGAAACATTAAATTTTATAAACATTAGTAAAAGTAAAGATTTCATTTTTCATTATATAAGGGTATGTGCCTTTAGGATTTTATCCCCGGACCCCTAGAACCTTCTGTGGACAGCCACCCCACCCCCAATTAAAAAACCCTGTATTAGAGCAATCTAAAATGGACTCAGCCATAGCAGCTACATTTCAGCAAGTGTATTATTTCCAAGGGTAACCATGAAAGGAATGACTCTTCATTTGGTGGGTAAGTACTGATATATATGGTTGTTTTCTGTACTCAGACCCACATGTTGCATTTTCATCCCCATTGCAACTTTGTAGCAACTGATAAGGGATGTATGTAATCAGAATTTTCATACACTTAGTTGGTATCTATCTATACATGTATGAAGTGGTATTTTGAAAATGTAATCCTTGGCTATTAAAAGATCATAATTTTATGTGTTATTTTAAATATTTATTTAAAATAATTAATGTATCCACATGATTCAGAAAGTCAAAAGATATGCACACAAAAAACCCCGGGAAATCTCCCCCAACTTTGTCTACCAGTCACTGGGTCTCAATATTATCAATTTCAGATAAATTCTTTCAGAGATGTTTGATACCTTTAAGCACATATATTTATATATTGTTTTTAGCCCTAACACAAATTGTAGCATATTGTTCCCACTATATTCCATGTTGTCTTTTCACTTAAAAATATATAGAGAGGGCACCTGGGTGGCTCCGTGGGTTAAGCCTCTGTCTTCGGGTCAGGTCATGATCTCAGGGTCCTGGGATCGAGCCCTGCTTCAGGCTCTCTGCTCAGTGGGGAGCCTTCTTCCTCCTCTCTCTCTGCCTGCCTCTCTGCCCACTGTGATCTCTCTCTCTCAAATAAATTTTAAAAATCTTTGAAAAAAATTTAAAAATTTAAAAAAAAATCTAGAAGATAATTTTGTATTGGAACATTTGGAACTTCCTTGTTTCTTTTTGTGGCTACGTGAAGTCTTTTGTAAGCATGTACCATAATAGTTAACAGTCCCTTTATTGATGAATATCTTGGTCATTTCTAAATGATTTACAATTATGAAAAAGAAAGAGGGCATTTTTTCATGGACACCTACATAGGTGAAACTTAGAATCACAAAACCAAAATAGAAGTAGGCAGTAAAACATTGACATAAATAGAGGTAAATATACTGAGAACGACAATATAATGGGCTATTCACCAGCAGGACTGAGAGGAGAGATCGAGATGTCTCAACTCCTTTCTAGCAGTTAAACACAAGTCTGGTGTTTTTTTAGAACTAAAGAGGTAATCATTAAGGGGAGAGAGAGACTGTCCCAAGTTTGAGGACCTGCTGTGGAGAAAGCTTAGAAGCATCAGCTAAGCACATTTGGTTTTGTTTACTGTGGCTTTCATAAACAGGCTCAAGTCAATAATACTCTTTAATTTGTGACACACTTTTATCATCAGTCCATGAAAGGCTCTTTTGTTATTGTACTTAATTATGCTCATTCATCTCCATTTCCCACTTCGATAACACCAAATTGTTCTAGCCGAATGCATTTAGTGTGTATATTTTTCTTTATATGCAAAATGGATATAATGATTTTCTTTGTGTGTGCGCTTTAGATGTATATAAATAGTACTGGGTTATATATAACTCATTCCATTTCTTCTTGTACCATCACTGTGTTTCATGGTCCCTCGTGTTGCTCCAGGCACACCCAATGCTTTGCCTCTAACTGTCATGTGTGCTCATCCATCATGTCGTATTCATCTGCTTTCCCAGCTGATGGGCAGCCGGGCTTCCTTCAGCTACTTCCCACCTCTGGATCTGTGGGAGAGTTTTCTTGGTATATACACACCTGGAACAGAATCGCTGGGTCACAGAATTCCGTTACTTAGTTTGACAAAGTAGCACCAGATTACTCCCCAACGTGGCTTGCCAGTCAGCAGCACCAGAACACCTGTCAGCTCTTGAAATTATCCTTTTACCTAATCTTTTCTGGTCAAGTGACCTGTCGTTATTATGTCTTCTTGCATTTATCTATTTATAGATGATTTGGGACATCTGGTGTTTGGGGGCCTTTTTGGTGTACTCTTCTGAGGACTGCCTGTTCATGTTTAGTGTCCATTTTCCAGCTGGGGTTTCTGTCTTTGCTTTATGGTGAGAGTTTCTTATAGATTATCAGTAAAAATCCCTTTTCAGTTTCAGATGTGACAAATATCCTTTCCAATTCTGTCATTAGCCTATTAGCTTTGCCCTTCACTGAGCCTAAGTTCTTCCGTTTTACCTAATCATATTCATTGATATTTTTACTTTATTGCTATGCTTTTAATCTTTTGGTATTTTTTTTAAAGATTTTATTTCTTTATTTGACAGAGAGAGATCACAAGTAGGCAGAGAGACAGGCAGAGAGAGAGGAAGGGAAACAGGCTCCCCGCTGAGCAGAGAGCCCGATGCGGGGCTTGATCCCAGGACCCTGGGATCATGACCTAAGCCGAAGGCAGAGGCTTTAACCCACTGAACCACCCAGGTGGCCCAATCTTTTGGTATTTTGCTTAATAATCTCTGTCCCATCCTAGGTAACAGAGATAGTCTCTTACATTTTCATCTGTTACATTTATCAGTTTATCTTTCACATTTAAATACCTACATAGAAGTAGACCTATATAGGTATTATATAGATACCTTTATAGGTACCTATATGGAAGTAGACTTCTATATATGGTGTTAGAAAGGGATCTGGTTTTATTTTTCTCCATAGTTAGTGAGAGCTTTGGACCAATGCACTTGAAAGGAGCAGGAGATGCAAGTCAGGAGAAATGGAAGAGAGGAGGGAGACTGAACACCTGAGACCAATAGAGTAAAGACAGTGAAGTAAAATTCAAAGATTGTGTTGTACCGACCCTCGGAGGTAGCCCTCTACCTGTGGTCTGTAAGCAAATACTGAAAATGCCAGCATTCCAACGCCAGCCCTTTACCATGCTTCTCTTACAAATAAAGCTGTTTGCAGAAGGAATTTCCCAGCAGTGCTGAAGTTCCGGAACATGGCTTTAAAAATATACTCTGTACACAACAGAAGGACTTTCCCAAATGGGAGGGGGATTTGGGTAACCAGGGAGAGAGGAAGCTACCAGAGGGAGAGAAGCCAGTGTACACAGAAGCGGATGGGTCCACATTGATTGTGCTAGAGATGGATATAATGTTGGAAAAGTTGAACAAGTACTTCTTGCTCTAAAAATGAAAATTCACCCATTTAGGAAAGGTATTTGCTTCCTGTTCAGTGTCTGAGTCTTGAGTATCCTCCTGTTTCCAGTTTATTATCAGTTGCATATGGTTAATCCACATGCTTAGCTTACAAAGAAAAAACCTGTGGAAAACAATCTAACCTTATTATAGGCAGACGGTTGATATTTTCAGGCTTATGATCTGCATATATTATAAGAAACACAATGTGCTTTTTTTTTTTTCTTAAAGATTTTATTTATTTAACAGAGAGAGAGATCACAAGTAGGCAGAGAGGCAGGCAGAGAGAGAGGAGGAAGCAGGCTCCCTGCGGGGCAGGGAGCCGAAGGCAGGGCTCAATTCCAGGACCCTGAGATCATGACCTGAGCCAAAGGCAGTGGCTTAATCCACTGAGCCACCCAGGCGCCCCCACAATGTGCTTTTTTAAAACTTTCTTCTTTATAGATGGACCCAGTGGTCAGCCTTTCTTTCTTCCTTGACTTGACCCCTACTGAGGATTCCCGTCATAGCTGCAGGGAGACTGTGAGACTCCTGAGATCATTGTTCAACAATAATAAGGAAAGAGAAAAACTTGGGAGAAGCAAAGGAGGATAATTTTTTTTCTCTTTTTGGATCTATAAAAAATGGCTCTTAAAGAGCTGCATTTTCTTGTCCAGCAAAAAAGGAATGATTACACTGTTGGAGGAAAAAGCAGAAGGGAAGTAAAAGGTCAAAGGGAGCATTTTTGCTTGCTTGCTTTTCTTTCTTTCTTTTTTTTAACCCTGAATCCTTTTTTTTTTCATGCACGAGAAAATTCATGTCACTGCCTTTTATCTATCTGCATGGCCCTCTCTTACTACTTCCCCTAAAGAAACAATATTTCTTTCTTTTTTTTTTAAATTTCATTATCTTTTTTAAATTTATTTATTTTTTCAGAGTAACAGTATTCATTGTTTTTGCACAACACCCAGTGCTCCATGCAATACGTGCCCTCCCTATTACTCACCACCTGGTTCCCCCAACCTCCCACCCCCGCCCCTTCAAAACCCTCAGGAAGAAACAATATTTCTGATAAAAGGTATCCCCCAGCTTCTTCGCAGAACTCATGGTTGTATGAAATATCCCACCTTTGCAAAACATCAACTAGGTGTATTAAAGCATTATGTTTTGTGACTAGGTCATATGAGAAGACACGTCTTGTTGAATGTATTACCTCTGCACCACAACATGGAAAGTCTCTAAGGCTCTGGGCTTAGACAGCCTGGGTCCAAATCTTGTCTTGGACCCTTAAAAAAGGTGAAGCCTGCCAGGATTTACTTAGTCTCTTAGAGCCTGGTCTCTTCATAGACTGAAGATGATGATAGTGCCTACTTTACAATGTTATTAAGATTACATACAACATATGCACTGAAGGACTAAAGTTAAAAATACTGACAATGCCAAGTGGTGATGGGGATGTAGAGCAACTACAACTCTCATATATGGCTGGTGGGGATGCAAGTGGTACAGGCGCTCTGGAAAATTGCTTGGTAGTGTCTTATAAGTACAGTTACTGTACTTTTGGAACTATTCATGTCAATTGAACGCTTAGGTTCACATAAAAATATGCAGATATTTAGAGAAGTTTTATTTATAATCACCAAAAACCTAGAAACAACCCAACAGAATCAGCAAACGAATAAATAAGCTGAGGCATATCCACACGATAGGACACTACTTCACAGTAGAAAGGAATGAACTAGTGGCACATGCGGCAATTTGAATGAATCTCAAAGGCATTATGCCGGGTGGGGGAAAAGGTCTCAAAGTCATGTTTTGTATGATTCCTTTTATGTGACATCCTCAAAAAGATAAAGCTGTGGTGACAGAGAGCAGATGTGTGGTTACCATGGATCTATGTGGAGTTGGGGCTGGGGGAAGTGGGAGACTCTAAGGAGACAGTGGGGAGCTGAGTGGAGTAATGAAACTGTTTTGTTGATTGTGGTGGTGTTTCATGAATTTAGACCCATATTAAAATTCTTAGAACTGCCTACCAAAAAAAAAAAAATCAACTTTATGATTTTTAAAAACAAAACTTTGAGCCAGATTATTTATTATAGTCCCTGGCACACACTAGATTTTAGCTAATAGTTGTTTCAAAGACTGTGGCAGAGAAGACATCTCCATGCACCTGATTTAATAAAGTCAGCTAATACAGTTCACATGATGCACCCAGGTCAAAAGGGAGAGTAGAGACAATACTATAAATCAGGTAGATAGTGCAGGTGATTATGCCTGACCTCTTCCCTCAATTAGGGTATGCTTGCAGTGCATGAGAGATGGGAACAGTGATCCTCTTTTATTTGGTGCCAGTTCCCACATGTGCCTCTCTCTACACTGAATGTGCTACTAGGGTTTAAGATAGAGGCGTTTCCTAAAATACAGCCCTAACACACAAGCTAACTATTTTATCAGGTAGTTATCCAAAGAAATAGAAATGGGCTTGGACAATGGAGAAAAATGGGCTGTCCTGGCCTTATTATTTGTATCCAGTTTTGGTATCTTCCTAAGGACCATCAAGGGCAATTTGCATTATATGTATGTTTCAGTATGCACACTGATAAAGATTTAATATCAGTTCTGTTGCTCAAAGATCAGAAAAGCTGTTGTTAATCCAGACTGTCATGTACAACTATTGGATTAAAGATTTGGAATTGCTTGTATTCTTTACACAGTGATCCAGTAACATGTACCAGTCATTATAATTGTTCAATATCTGGACAGCAGCAATACTTAGATCTAGTGACAAATACACGGCCTGCTCACATGGCCTCTTTATCTCCCACAACTTCAAGTGCATAGAGAACACTTAGTCAGATGTGTTACCTTTCTCCAAACCTGAAAAGGACTCCTTCTGCGGAATAGACTTAAAAAACAAGGAAGAGAGTATAGTTTGTTCTAGGTTCTAAGTGTCCACAAAGTCTTTATCTTTTAAATTTGGATTTGATCTCTAGAAAAGCAAATGTCCTTTTGAGCCGAATCTTGTGTGTAAGTGAGATAATAAAAGCAAATGTCCTTTTGAGCCGAATCTTGTGTGTAAGTGAGATAATTCTGTTGGAGACACCATTTTCAGTGTCTTAAAAAGGAGAAAATGGGGGTAGGAAGCAATGAGCTGGTTTGGGGGGCTCCCCAGCTTTGACCAACTTGCTAATGGTCAAACAGGTGAGAAGGTACAAATTGAGGCCCTCTGGCAAGGACCACCTGACACTGAGTGCCTCTTTCCCAACCACTGTGCTAACCTGCCTTCCTGGAGAAGCCTGGGAAAAATCAGAATGATGATATGACAGCCCCAGAAAAGAAATGAGAAGAAACAGAATTACAGGACATGATTGAGATTCAAACGGTAAGTTAGGGAGAAGAGGCACAAAAAACCTAACGACACTCTCTAACATTTGAAATGTTGCCTAGAGTAAATCCATCATTTATAATTTTGCCAAAATGTTGACTGTATTAATTCACATAACAGTTACATTTTGTCCCCTATGATGACCTAAACTTTGAATTAGCTAGGCACGTGGAGTTGAATCTAACAAGGTCTCTGATTTCAAGGAATTTTGTCTATTATGTGGTCTATAATTTATTTTAAATAAATACTTAAATTAAGAATTAAATGCTTTGTCACTCCAGTCCCACCTCACAAGTGCTGCCATAAGGGCTTTAGTTCTCTTCATTCTGATCAGCAATAGCTTCTGCTTATTAGCATTATGGATGATAGAAAGGCATTTTCATTAACGAACTTAGGGTGTTCAGATGTAGATTAGCTAAAAATAGTCTCCAGACATACTGTCTACCAAAAAACCTCTGAACATCCTTGCATGACGGGGTATGACAGTCTTCTGATGTCAGTGGTCTTTGCATTTTGGTTGAATGCTGGATGTTGTGTATGGAAATTTATGGAGGTCTGGATAATGTTGCCTTTCACCCTCTGGTCACCCTCTGGGTCAAACCTCTGATGGACGGAGAGGGTGGGGCTGAGGCAGGCACCTCACTCAAGCCTGCTGCCTGGTCTGGGTCTCTCTAGGTTTGTTCCTGTTCCCCGGATGAGACCTGATGTGTTGACTAGGACTCCACCCCCCACATCCCAAGTTGATCCTTGGCCTCTCAGTGCTAGCAAACTATAATAAATTCCACCCTGCTTTTCAGAGATTTTTGATTTTAAGTCTCCTGTTCCATGAAGCTTTAGAATTCTGCACATTTCTTGAGGGGAAATAAGCTGTGTGTTTGAGGCCCCCCAGGTCTGCAATTTTGTCATTCCAGCCTCATGAATGCCAATGCTTCTGGTTTTCTGCCTCCCAGTAGTGACTCCCTGCTGGGCCAAGCAGGAGTCTCAGCTCAGACCATCCCCAGAACCAGCAGGTGTTACTAAGGTGAAGGCAGCTCTGGGCAGGCCAGCTCAGGGCTGCCCTCCAAGGTCCTATTAACCAGAGCTCCTCCCTGAGCAGGTCAATGTCTCCTCAGAACCACAAACTTAAGGAAAATTCTGTTCTGCTTTTCAGAGACTTCAAAAAACCATCTTCTAAACCTTACACTCTGTCCAGCATCACCATCTTGAAGAGGAAACTGGCTGTGTGTGTGTTCAGGCCAGTCATATCACCAGTGGGTCACCTCCAGGCGGTGCAGTTTCCAGAGTCTCTGCCACTTTCTCCATCCCAGCAGGCGCCCTTGGCAGGAACCCACTTAAGCTTCTCAGCCTCTTGGCCACACCCGGAACTGACAAATGTCCCTGGGAAAGGGCTGCTGCAGAGTCTTGACCTCACTGCTTTTGCAGACCTCTGATGGCTTAAAACAGATTTTTAAAATATTTTATTAGCTTTTTTAGTTGTGCTCAGGTGGGATTGCTAAACTTCCATAAACTGTTCCATTCTTAGTGGACATCCCTATGTGCACCTTTTGAGATGGGAGCCAAAGCTGGGTCACCTAGGTCACTGAGTGGGAGGACCATGTTTGCCCGTTGTCAGCTGTAGGGTTAACTGCATCTTACTCTAGAATTTTATCAGCTTGTGTCTAGTGAGACTTCTTACAAAGTGTGCCATAAAAGGACTAGATTTGCATTCAAGATTATCAAGTGGGTTCTAGACTGTTTGGTGCCTGCTTTCTTATCAATTCTGTAGGTACAGAAGGTTTTGGGTTAATACTTACTTTCATTTGAACCTGGTAGCAAAGTTGTAGGGGAGGAAATCTTTAACTACAAACTACCTGTAAATTTTTTAAGGCTATGCTTTTTAAAAAGAATCTAGTAACTGTGAATGACCAAATTGGTTGGGTCCATTCTCAACATGGCTCATTTATAGACCAGTTTATATCTTTTCAACTTGTATCACTTCTTGAATAGGAAATGCTATAAATCAAGACAGCAGTATACACAGCATGATTCCCTGTTTATTTTTTTTCTCCTAAAAATTACTGTCTCTCCTAAATTTTCCTAAAAATTCAATGTACCTGGTTCTATAGGTTGACAAATTTCACTATTGGACCCCTTTGATTATTTTTTAAAAACATCATTATAGGTCTTCCCAGTCTTGCTCTTTCCTTATTAAGTGCTTATTTTCTCATCTATGGATTTACCAAAATCCCTAATTCTAGATTATTTTAACTTGTCCTTTCCAGAGACTTTTCTTTTCCAGCTCTGTATTTCTTTCTTCATTCATTCAACACAGATTTACTAAATATTGCTTTATTACATCGACAGGTGCGTATTACCTATAGCCACATCGTGTTTTTAGAGCAGAGAACAAAGATATTTGATTCCATGTAACTGAAGGTAATTGGTATTTGATTGTACAATTACCCTCCTCTCTAAAACAGTCTGATGCCATGTATACCTTTATCTCTTCATTGCCAAGTCTTAGCATACTGTTTTGCACACAGTAGGCATTTAATAAATGTGTTACATTAATATTCAATGAATAATGTCTTAAATTTATCCAGAGAGTAAATAAAAGAGCACAGACACTCTGTAATGTCTTCCATGCTCTACTCCTGAATTTTGCCTAAATAAAAAAAACATGTTACCATCACTGGTCAGAGCCAGAAATCTGTTTGGCACTTAAGGACAGAAAAAGCAAAAAGACATCAGAAAAATTTAAAAAAAAAAAAAATCAGCCTTTGCATATGAAAGAACAGAATAGTAGGGATCAAAAGAGAGGCTTTCAAGCCACTCTTGTAAAGACAAATACAACGGTAGAGGTGAAGGTTTATTCAGTTCTATCATTCAAGCCAGGAATGATGAAGGCATGGAAGGGAAAGAATACAGGCATGTTGAAAAGTCCATTTAGATGAAACAAGACAGTAAGTTGAATTGACTTTCTGGATAGAAACTACCAGGAAATTGACATTGAGGAGCACCGGAGGTAAACAGAAGGAAGCTCATTTTACTAACTTCTCTTTCAGACCCTACGGCATTACCTGAGTCCCCATTGTACATTCAGAGTGTTCTAAAAGCTGTGCTGTCATGAGGAGCTGAGAAAGAGTGTTTATTTGTGCGTTTTGATGTTCATGAAGTTCTTTTAGAGGTCATCCATATACTGAAGAAATGATCGCTTTTGTCTGTGAGTTTTTTCATTCTTGAATTTTGTTTCCTTTTAAACTGAAAGAAAAGGAAGAAAAAAATAATTTCTAGAAACCGCTTCTCTGATCAAAGCACTTGTTTCTTAGGTCATCTTCATTCACCTTCCCTGGGGAGAACATAAGTATAATGATCAAGTATGGCTGGAGGAGGTTTGACATGATAGTGGCCTGTGCAATTTATGTGATGCAGGACAATTTGGTGACACTGGTAGATTGAAGGATGGTTCCAAGTTCCTTTGTAGGCAAATGCGGAAGATGAAAGCCAGTCGCAGACATTTGGTAAGCCAGAGCAGACATTTGGTAAGTACAGTCATATGAATGAATCAATGGATGAAAACAAGTAAGTTGAACAATATGTATATAAGGAAAAACTCCTGAAAGTGTCCACACTCTGCTAGGTCACAGATTTATTCCATCACCAACAGTTTATTGCATAAACAAATGAAATCATAAAATGGATCCAAACTTGCTTTGAACACTTAAAAAATTGTTTACAGATAAAGGTGTCTCAGATCCCAAGAAAAGAAAACAGAACTTTTATATCTTATTTATATGGATCCTGATTTAAAAACAAGAAAAACAAACAAAAAACAACAAGAAAACAAAATACTGTTCCATCCAGTTGGAACATAAAGGGAAAACTGAATGGATGTTAGGCTTAAGTTTGGATTCCTGCTCTATCTCTGCTAATTGTTTGACTAACAGGAAGGTTTTTCTTACTACTTTGATCCTATTTTCCCATCTGTGAAATGAGATAATCATACTTGGAAGCATGCGCGTTACATTGGTATATATACTAAGTAAGTTCATGAAGGTAAAGACTGTGGTCTTTTCATTTGATAGGGATTTTCTATTTGCTTTCTTTCCTCTTGAGGTATGTTCACTAATGACCTGTTACTACAAAGTAATTTTCTTATGCTATTTTCTGGGAGAAATGGGAATTTATTAAGTAGATCACAAATGCACGAAGTAAGAAGATAGTAGTACAGGGGCACCTGGGTGGCTCAGTGGGTTAAGCCTCTGCCTTCAGCTCAGGTCATGATCCCAGGGTTCTGGGATCAAGCCCCGCACTGGGCTCTCTGCTCAGCAGGGAACCTGCTCCCCTCTCTCTCTCTCTCTCTGCCTGCCTCTCTGCCTACTTGTGATCTCTCTCTGTCAAATGAATAAATAAAATCTTAAAAAAAAAAAAAAAGAATATAGTAGTACATTGATTGATACCAAGAAAAGGCTTCCTCTTATCTGATCACTGTTTTTGTTTTCTTTGGCCATTCCATCTCTACATCCCTTCACATTCACTGCATGCAGATAGGACAGTCTCCTGGAGCACAGACAGAAGAGGCCTAAGGTCTGATCTTTTGGAGTTAGGCTACTTCTTTTCCCTGGCTGCTTTGCCAGCAGCTTACAGACTTACTTCTAGCTGACTGTGTATGATCTCTATACGTGTGCTTTTATCATTCTATTCAAGAACATGGCATTTCACATAGTGAATCATTACAGTCCATAGGTAGATTCAGACAGCCATGCCTGTTACCTTTTCACTCCTTTGGGCTGAGAG
Organism: Meles meles; assembly: GCF_922984935.1. NCBI lineage: Eukaryota > Metazoa > Chordata > Mammalia > Carnivora > Mustelidae > Meles > Meles meles. The sequence goes on from NC_060068.1 coordinate 102,435,184, forward strand.
CCTTGGATGGCTTTAAAATGAGGCTAAGAGATCACAAAGCCCTACAGAACAGTCATGGTGCCCCTTCAGATCAGTAGCTCCCCAATGTCCATCTCTGTAATGTAACGGCCATGACTTTTGCCACATCAACATCCCAACTTCTATTATCCTCATATGTCTTCCTCACAGTTGCTTAGTATTTACTCATCATCCTTTTAAGTCACGTCCCCGTCTCACTAAAGTATTTAAAAGAAAACTTTGTGTTGGTATTTTAATTATAAAAAATCACCCTGGGGCGCCTGGGTGGCTCAGTGGGTTGTCTCTGTCTTCGGCTCAGGTCACGATTTCAGGGTCCTGAGATCGAGCCCCACATTGGGCTCTCTGTTCGGCGGGGAGTCTGCTTCCCCCTCTCTCTCTGACTGCCTCTCTGCCTACTTGTAATCTCTCTCTCTGTCAAATAAACGAATAAAACCTTTATTAAAAAAAATCACCCTAAAGAGATTTTAAAAATGTTAAACTCTAGCTAGCCAATTGTCTGACAAAGGTTCCGAGATTATGACCTGATTCTTTCAGTTAAAACTGGAGATCACAGAGTGTAAAAGGTGTGTTAACGATTCAGTAACTCCAAACTGAGGACATCCTGCTTGATGAAGTCAGTACTGAGAAAGAATTGAAAAAAGGAACCACTTCCTCACCATTGTGGGTCAAGGAGATTGAAGGCTTTATCTGAAGTCTCTTGGTAACCAGAAAATGTATGTTCCAAGCAAGGGCGCTAGGCAGAATCCCATTCTTTGATTATAAGGAATCGCCCACCCACTGGGGTCCAAGGAAAGTACACTGGTGGCATGGCCAATATGTGGAGAGGAGACACACCTTTTTGGCAAATGCACTGGCACACAGTAGACATTTAACAAAGGCTGATTCCTTGGAAGCCCTTCCCACCTTCCCTCTTACCCTTGTAAGTCTGGGTTTCACGTGTCGCCCTAGGGAAAACAGTGATAAGTTCTTACTGAGGGCTCAGTATGGGTCGAGCAGTTATGTCCTCCCACCTTCACAGCACTTCTATAATTTTTTTTAGTTCAGAAAACTAGTATAATATAAATAAAATATGTGTAATTGAAGAAATTTTTCTAATTGAGACTCAAGGAGGTAAAGCAACTTCCCCCAAATCAGCCAAGACAGGGATACCTTATGGTTTGGGGTTTTGCCACCCCAGATCTAATTAACAATAAGGACATTAGTCAGCTAATTAAGTCAAACAAGACAAAACAAACCATAATTAGCCCAGTTATCTGAGTTTTGGCTTTCCATTATTAAAGTCTGGCTCAGAAATTGTTCTCTTCTTTTTTCTAGGAACAGGTTTGTTTTGATTTCGGCTTGGGTGAGGGTTCTCTCAGCTGGGACTCCCACAGTATAGTTCACAGAAGCATTTCAGAACTACAATTGGGGAAATAAGGGAGAAGGGTGGAAGGGAGGAGGGTGTGTCTTTGCAAATACACCCACTTGAGATACACACCTGAGAACTGAGGTCCAAGCCTGAGGATTGCAAATGAGCCTCAGTGCTCTCTGTCATTTTTGCTGCATCATAGTACTCTGTGAGTCTTTCTAGGCTCCAGCCCGAAAAATTAGCTTGCAGTATTGGCCCTAGTCTCCTAACAAGACTGTGTGACATGGGACGTGTTCCCAAAAGGGCTTATGCTCATAAACATTTGGCTTCATGTGGGGTTTTGCTCGTTCCTGGAGACCTTACTGGGTGCTCCGCCCCCATGGGAGGCAGGGGCTCTGTCGGACCCTTCAGAACTGTGATCATGTGTGGCTTTAAGGGTGTAACTCAGTAAGAAACTCTTGATCCTTTGGAAATTCTCCATGCCCTGTATTTGCAAGCAGGCAAGTCCAGAAACACCATTCCCAGCTTCCATGTTCTATGGATAATATTCTTTCAGTCCCCAAACAATCCAGTCACTCTGAATAGATTTAAGATACCCTTGCTCAATGACTCAAATTCGGATACCACCTCCCAGAAATGAAGCAGAAAATATATTTGCCAAAAATCAAAATATGTTTACTTCAAGGGTCTGATCTGACAGTATCAGGGGTAATAATTGGGTGGATGAATGCCTCAGCTGTCCACTTCATTTCGTAGATGTGTGTGAGCACACGTAATATAGTTACATGTATAAACCGGGGGGGGGGGTCTTTCTCCTGTTTCTGATTTTTTTTTAATCCAATCCCTGGTAAAATCTGTAATACTTGCAAACAAGAATATTTGGCCCTTAGCACTTTTCTATTTAGTTTAAAAAATCTTAGATGTAGCTTAATACATTAAGTCTGTGTGGTTCTCATATGTTTATGGGCGTGTTATCACAACAGGACTTGTACCTCCTAGTTGTAAAATGCTTTTGAAATCACCCTTTGAACATGCCCTCAGGGCTTGGAGGTTTTATGGCATTTGTTTTTAATTTGCAGATGAAACACTGACCCAATGAAAGTCTTGGGCTTGCTGAATTCAGTTTTTCCTCAGCTCCTGGGTTCAATACCAAGTAACTTCCACCTCTTTACCAAGGGGTTTAGTTCTGCTGCCTGCAGGTTGGTTGTATGCGACCTGAGCCCTGAAACCCCCCAGGAATCTATGATTGTAATAAATCCCACCACCCAAACTTTCCCACCACAAGGTCTTGTAACTAAGGAGTGAAAAGCATATTCCTCAGGGACGTGAGGACATAGGCCAAAGCCAGTCAGAGTGAATATAAATTTTTAAAAACTATATTTTGTCATATAAATCTACATGAATCTTCTATATCTAATTGGAGTCTATTACTGAGTTACCCATATGTACTTGACTCTGACCACATGGCTCTGTCTCCGGGGGGCCACTGTAGGGCAGGCTGTCCCCCAGAGGACACGCAGTGGTATCCCAGCCAGTCTCCTCACACCACCCTGCTCTCCCACATTTCAGTGCCCACAGCAGCCAAAGTACTCTTTGAAAACCAACATTTAATTGTGTCACTTCCTTGGCTTAAGAAAAATAGAGTGATTTCTCATAACTCCTAGCAGTGGGCCAGGCCCTCAGCATGGGCCCTTTCCACCTCTCTGGTTTCATCCAGTGCCGTTCCCCTCTGCTTTCCATGCCTCCACTTCCAACCACTCTGCAGCCCCTCCTCCTGCTCTGGAAGGGTTCCCCTTTGCTTCACAGATAGGCAACACTTGGGGTAGTGCTGAGAAGACTGGTTCTGGGAAGTAATAGGTAGGGCTGTATTGAAAATTCCATGAGTTACTACGTGAAACATGCTTGGGACAAAGTCTGGCACATAGTAAATACTCAGGAAGTAATAGCTGTTACTGCTTATCCTTTGACTCTTGGCCCACAGCACTTCCCCAGAGAGGTTCTTTCCAGTTGTCAAAACCACCCACCAGGTATACTCACAACTTCTTGCATATATTTATTGGCACAGTTTGAAGTTGTAGATATATGTGATTATTGGATTAATTTTCCCCACCTCTTCTGCTAGACTGTAAGCTTGATGAAGGCAAGAACCATGTCTGTTTTGTTCACCATGTATTCCAAGCACCTAACACAGTGCCTAGAGGGTATGGGCCAGTCAGTGTATATTTATCAGGGGATACTGAAGGAATGAAAGTGTGGATAGATGGGTGGGTGGATGAATATATCTGGTAAATTGTTAAACTGGTTAAGATAAAGCAATGAAAAGATTTTCAGAGATCTATGCATGATCCAGGTGCTGTGGATATCAAAATGAATGTTGGATGATAACAAATTACCAATGATCTGAAAGAAGGAGAGTAGTTGAGATTTGCTTAACAAATATTTGCTTGCAGCAGAAGGGAGCCCTCCAGGTGAACCTCGGAGGGTAAGTAGAGCTGCAGAAAGAGGATGGTTCTAGCAAGTCCTCACACCCTGAAACTGAAGAGCACAGACCTGGTTTGTATACCAGCCCCACTGTTCCCTAGCCGCCAATGGGGAATATGCTACTTCCTGTACTCAACTCCACTTTTCCTTCTATAGGATGGGGTGATAAGAATGCTTCCTCAGAGTGGTATCAAGAGGCTTAAGTACATTTTAAATGTAAAATGCCCTGCTCAGAGCCTGGGGAATGGTAATGATAAACTGCCACTCTGGACCTAGTCTGAAGAGACCCGAGCAAGTAACAGTTTATGCTGCTGTGTTGTGATGAGTAGAGGGGATTAGAAGTGAATTACAGCCCTGCGGAAAATCTTCCATCCTGCAGGCTGGGAAGAACTTGGTCCTGTCTTACCAGGTCACACAGCTCCATCTACTTGGTGTCTGACCTCCTGTTCCCTTCTTTACCTCCTGTTATGAACCCCAGGTCCTGGAGGTCTCACCTGATATTTTCACTAATGACAAAACTAACATCCTGATTACTTGAATCACTGGAATTACTGTAAGTTGAATTTTTTTTTTCAAATGTGAATCATTCTGTAGAGACCACTAATTTTCTCTTAATAAAATAAAATCCTAAAATGATCTAGTTGTTCTTTCTCTCCCCTTAGACTCTGCCAAAAAGGATGGGGAACATGTACTTTTGAAATCACCTCATGTCTCCCTGATTTCCTCACTTGCCAGCAGAAAATTCAATAATGAGCCCAGCACAGCGCACAGGGAGGGGAGAAAGTTTCCCATACCAAGTCCTCGGGGAAGAGACTTGAGGCTGATGGCAGAGCGCAAATTTAATAGCTGCCTGACATTCTAAAGTAAAGGGAGTCTGACCCGGTGGAACAGTTGCATACTTAAGAAATAGGTGATTGGGTTATCCCTGCTGAAAGAGGAGAGTGAGCTGGGTTATCACTCTTGGTGTGCAACATATGGGAGACTGCAAAGACCTTCCAGATGACAGGAAGGATCTGTTTCTTCATGAAGGCAAAAAATAATTTACTGCTTGGTGATAATAGAGGTGGGGTGATTATGGTTGGTGGATAGAATTTGCTTGAAGTGTGATGGCTGTGAGTAATGAGACATCTCTAATATAGATAGTCTTAAATGTCCCTAGAAATTATCTTAAATCCTATGGAAATAGCCATACTTGTGAGCATATAATTTTCTCCATTAAATTCAGATAATTTCAGATCTTCAAGCAATTCTTTGGGTGAAAGATGTTATTCATGATACTACGTTTCTCTGTCTGGCTCAGAACAGATAATCTCAATAATTGTGTAGCCTAACTCATTTATCTCATTTAATTTTGCAGTAACCCTTCCAGGAGCTCCTCTTAAGATTTCCTTTTACTGATGAGTATCACCTAGTTGGGAAGTGACAGACACAGCAATCAAGCCTGGGACTTAGATGTCCCAGACTTTTCCTGCTCACAGTATTGTCCTTCCAGCATTTACAGCATTTCAAGGAGCACAAAGGTTTTTCAAGTCCAGAAGTTTCTACCATTTCCCAAAGCTCCATCTACAAAATTTAAAAGGTCTATCTATGTGTTTAATTAATACCTGGTATTTCCCAAGTGAATTTTGGTTTAAAAGGGTTGTGTGTTCATTATACTATTTAGTCCTCAACAGCTTGTGAGGTAAATGTAACTTCCGTTATTCTACAGACAGAACACTGAGTCTGGGAGGGGGTCAGCATACCTGCCTGGGTCCTGGGGCCAGTAAGTGATAATGGGCTCCAGATTCAAAGCCGATTCTCTGTCTCCATAACCTTCCTTGCCTTGGCCTTACCATCCCTACCCAGCTTCATTGTTTTCTCTGCCTTTCCTGTCCTGCCACACGGCCCTTGTGTTCCTTTGACATCCTGATGCAAGAAAGCAGATGTTTGATGCCACAGGTCTGCGATTCTGGACAGACTGATGTAATCATCTTTCTGACCGTATCCTCAAGGAATAAATCACAGGAGAGAGAAGCCACTGGCTTCTATTTTAAATAGAATTATTTGTTTTAAACAGTAATAGGTGTTTGAGTTGCTATCAGTGTTTGAGGCTTCTAATCAGCCCAAATTGTCTGCTCTGTAATATAGGCTGACCTTCTAGGCTGATAAACCTGCATCATTACTGACTTCTGCAGAAGTTGGTGTTTGCATATTATTTGGGGGATAGAGTTCTGACAACAGCGAGAACAGCAAGCATGATAAATCATTATAGGCAGGCTGACTGTGAGGACGACGCTTTCATTTGTACCAGCCAGTGGCAAGCACATGAGTTTATATCAAGGCCAGAAGTAAATTTAGGTTTTCTCTACACGCTCAGTCTCTAGATCAAGCCAGAACAGCAATTTTTGTTTCCATCAAATAGCAGAGCTGGTCTCTAAGGGGTCACAGATGGTTTATTTGCTGTGTTTGTGGCAGCAACAGTACCAACAGAAGCTGGTGTACATCACTCATTTAAATGAGAATGTATAGTCCTGGTTTTGTTTGGTCGGACCTATCACCAAACTAAAAAGTTAAAAAGCAAGCGACTGTCTTTGGCAAACCAAACAGCTTCCTCATTTTTAAAGAATTATTTAGCCTGTAAATTGACTGACCATTACATAGCATGGTGTCTGATATCAGTTCTCTTCAAGAATCTTTATTGAACATCTCTTGTATGAAAAGTGCTACTTATCTGGAGTACACATCATAAAAAAAGACAGGATATATCAGCTAGTGCCTGCAAATCCCCTTCTTTTATCCTGGAAACCCCCATGAAATCTGGCCACTTTGAAAATCAGGACTTCTGTGATCCTCAGCATCACCCATAAGCTCTGAAAGATTTAAGGCAGTAGATGTTCTGAGCCAACTCTCCTGAGCCAGGTCGTGTGAGTACGTTACAATACCCAGCATTAGGTAGATCTTACAGATAACTGTGGGCATTCTTCTCCGAAATTCCCATCATATCTTATTGGTTTACTTATATCTTTTTACTACCCTTTTTATTATTTACTAAATATTTTTCTTAAAATTGACCTTACCTTTTTATACTTCAACTGATTTACTTAAAAAGGAAAATTACATTACCTATTCCAAACAGAAAATCAATATCAACAACTATAAATAGAAGGTAGACTTAGAAATAAATATAATGAAGCAAAATAGTATTATTAAAATTCTAGCTGCACACTTCTGCTCCCAGCCAAGATGTGACAGGGACCATGACCACCCTCCTGCTTCAAACAACCGAAATGGACACTGAATACCAGACGACAAAGGACAGTGATCTGTGAGAAGGGAAACAAGTGAAGTGAGCCCGACATTGGCTCCAGCTTACTGCTTAGAGTATCCAAGCAGCAGTATAGGAAAAGGAACACAGGCAAAACCTAGGAATCTCCCCGAATGGAAGACATGTTACTGAGAGTCCAGGGAGAACAGGCTAAGAATTCAGAAGACACAGATCAGAGAGGAGAGAGCTACACTTAAATTACCCAGAGATATGTGGAAGTTCCCCCTTAAGCCCTCAGCAGAGCACTGCCCAACATATGAATAGGGGGAACCTAGGAGGATGGGCAAATAATCCCCTTAATGATTAGAGGAAATAGTAATTGGGGCTCACAAAGGGCCAATTATCATGCCTGCACCTATTAGCCAGATTGGAAAACCTCATGATTCATAAGCTATTACGTAGACAACCCAGAAGATCTTGCCTTGGAAGTGGTGAATAATTATCCCTAGAGTGGCCACTGCTCTGGTATCATTTAACAAATCTTCAAAGCAAAACCCAAAGGAATCCAACTGTTTCCACATAGCTTAATTGTGACTCAGAACAAAACTCAGTTATATTTACAGGCACCCAACAAGGTAGAATTCACAATGTTTTGCAATGAATCTGAAAATGTTACTAAACACACACTATGATGAGGAGAAAAAGCAATCAATTAAAACCAACCTGGAACTGATATGGATGTTAGAATTCGCAGAGAAGGACATTAAGACAGTTACTATAACTATATTCCGTATTTTTAAAAGTTAACTAGAGACAAAGGAGATATTAAAAATATTGTATCACACAATTTTTTTAAAAGATTAAAATTGAGCTTTTAGAAATAAAAATCACAGCATAAGAAGAAGAATATACCAATGGGATTAGTGACACATTAGACATTGAAAAAGAAAAGATCCATGGATTTAAAAGCCTAACAATATTAACAAAGCAAAATGGAGCAAAATAGAGCTGGGTTTTTGTTTTCTTTTGTTTAGTTTTTTAAGAAAAGAGCATCTGTTAGCTGTGGAACAAGTTTAAGCAAACTAATATATTTGTTTGGAGCCCATAAAGGAGATAAGAGAGAAAGGAGGATAGAAAAAAATAGGAGCGCTGGGTGGCTCAGTGGGTTAAGCTTCTGCCTTTGGCTCAGGTCATGATCTCAGGGTCCTAGGAAAGAGCCTTGCATCCGGCTCTCTGCTCAGCAGGGAGCCTGCTTCCCCCTCCCTCTCTCTGCCTGCTACTCTGCCTACTTGTGATCTCTTTCTCTCTCTGTGTCAAATAAATAAATAAAATCTTTTAGAAAAATAAGGAATAGCCCCAAATTTTCCGAACTCGGTAAGAACTATAAACTCACATATCTAAGAAACTCAATGAAAACTATACTAGGGAACATTATAATCAAATTGCTATAAACCAGTGATAAAAAAGAAAATCTTAAAAACGACCAGAAGAGGGGCGCCTGGGTGGCTCAGCGGGTTAAAGCCTCTGCCTTCAGCTCGGGTCATGATCCCAGGGTCCTGGGATCGAGCCCCACATCGGGCTCTCTGCTTGGTTGGGAGCCTGCTTCCTCCTCTCTCTCTCTGCCTGCCTCTCTGCCTACTTGTAATCTCTATCTGTCAAATAAATAAATCTTTAAAAAAAAAAAAAAAAAAACGACCAGGAGAAAAAAGTCGTGGTACACAAAGAGGAAAAAAAACAAGAATGTCAGCGTGTTTCTTATTAAATACCATACAAGCAAGAAGATAGCTGGGCACCATCTTTAAAGTACTGAAAATACTGTTAGCCTAAAAATCTTTACCAAGGAAAAATAACTTGCAAAAATAAAGGTATAGTGAATCTCAATTAGTAGCTTATAGCCATTCTTACAATAAAGATCAAAGCCTTTAACATAAAAAAATTAATTAAAAAGACATGTTTAGGCCTAGAGAAGTTGAAAGGATTCATCACAGTAGACCTGCCCTATAAGAAATATTACAAGTCCTTCAGGAAGAAGAAAAATACTAGGTGGGAATGTGGATTTACACAAAGCGATGAAGAACTTTGGATTTGCTTTGATCACTTAAACAAATTGAGAAAGTTGCTAGTCCTGGGTTGGACAGCTTAATGTTGTTAAGAAGTCAGTTCTTCTCGGGGCGCCTGGGTGGCTCAGTGGGTTAAGCCGCTGCCTTCGGCTCAGGTCATGATCTCAGGGTCCTGGGATCGAGTCCCGCATCGGGTTCTCTGCTCAGCAGGGAGCCTGCTTCCCTCTCTCTCTCTCTGCCTGCCTCTCTGTCTACTTGTGATCTCTTTCTGTCAAATAAATAAAATAAAAAATCTTTAAAAAAAAAAAAAAAGAAGTCAGTTCTTCTCAAATTGATCTATAGATTCATTGCAGTCCAAACAAAATCCCAGCAGGTCTTTTGATTAAAATTGACAGGCTGATTCTAAAATTTTTATGGAAATGCAAAGGACATCTAGATCCAGCTATGGCAAACCAAACAGTGTGGTAGTGTCATAAAGATAAACATACAGATCATGGAAGTAGAGGAGAATTCAGAAACAGACCCATAGGTTGATAGACAATGGATTCTTGACATAGGTCAAATGTAGGTGTGAAGGTCATTCAGTGGAGAATGTATAATGTTTTCAATAATGGTATGGGTAAATTGAGTATCTAAAAAAAAAAAACTTCAATTCATACTTTATACCATAAGAAAATCAACTCAAAATGGATCGTAGACTTAAATATAAAATCTAAAGCTATGAAATGTCTAGGAGAAAAAAATAGGAGGAAATCTTTTTGACCTGGGCTTAGGCAAAGATTTCTTAAGTAAGACATCTTATATAAAATTTTAAAAAATGACAAATGGGACAAATTTAATTTGTCAAAATTTAAAACTTTTGCTTTTACAAAATACTCTTATGAGAATGAGAAGACAAGCCACAGACTGAGAAAAATATTTGCAAATTGTATACCTAATATAGTACTCATTTCCAAGATTAATAAAGAACTCTGAAACTCAATCATAAAGAGGCAACAGGGGCACCTGGGTGGCTCAGTGGGTTAAGCCTCTGCCTTCGGCTCAGGTCATGATCTCGGGGTCCTGGGATTGAGCCCCGCATCGGGCTCTCTGCATGGTGGGGAGCCTGCTTCCTCCTCTCTCTCTGCCTGCCTCTCTGTCTACTTGTGATCCCTCTCTCTCTCTGTCAAGTAAATAAATAAAATCTTTAAAAAAAAATAAAGAGGCAACAAATTTTTTAAATTAGCAAATATTTTGAAAAGACACCTAACCAAAGAAAATAAACAGATGGCAAACAAAGCCTACCAAAATATGTTCAACATCATTAATCATTAGGGAAATACAATTTAAAACCACAGTGTGACATGACTACATACCTATCATAATGGCTGAAATTGAAAAGACTTGAACACGAGTGTTCATAGTAGCTTTGTTTGTAATAGCCCCAAACTGTAAACAAATGTCCATCAGCAGGTGAATGGGTAAACATATTGTGGTATGTTCATTTAATAACAAGGAATCACAGAAACCTGTTTAAAATAATCTGTTGCTTCACTGAGGCTTGCTCTTCCTTTAGTGAAAGGCAGATTAGCTCTGGTTAGAAAGCCATTAAAGGCACACCAGCACAGAGGCTTTCACCTTGAAGCCCAAAGAGAGACTGAAAGACTATTTAAAAGAGAATAATGTTTGCTTTCTGTGATTCAGTGTTATTAAATGCGCTGTCCATGAACCACTTTCAACAACCTCACATATCAGCAGGTGGGACATGTATTCACCACATACTTTGGGAAACAATGAACCAAGAAAAACCTTGTAAGAGTGTAGCAAGTATTGCGAGGCAACTTCATGTAATAAATATTCATTTGAAACTGGAATTCTACAGCCTTCCTTAATGTTGGAACAACAATGACTCAAGACCAACCATACTTAGGTGAGGTACACAGGTTCCCCTTTGAGATTCCTCCTGGGCCATTGAGTGACTATGGCTTCCTAGAGTTTCTTCATACCCCCAAATTCTACATACTTCAACAGCCCATTGGTGTTCTGGTCTCTTTCTCCAAATAGTCACAATGCCTGCTTTCAGTATAAGATCTACAGTAGGCAGGAAAAATGTGAAAGTACAAATTTCAAGAAGTGGTGATTAAGTGAAATAGCCACTCCTATCTCATTCACCCAATTTTGGGGCTGGGGGAGAAAGTGGACCTTTTCATGTTATCTGCAGAAAGGTCAAGAATATCAGGCAGTAGAGAGGCCTCCTGATGGGGATAGTTCAGATTTTTAAAAAATTTTTATTTATTTTTTTTAATTTCTTTTCAGTGTTCCAGAATTCATTGTTTATGAACCACACCCAGTGCTCCACAGGATCACCCAACCTCCCACCTCCCTCCCTTCCAAAAATCCTGTTAGTTCCTCAGAGTCCACAGTCTCTCATGGTTTATCTCCCCCTCCAATAGTTCAATTTTTTTTAAATATTTTATTTATTCATTTGACAGAGAGAGAGGTCACAAGTAGGCAGAGAGGCAGGCAGAGAGAGGGGGGAAGCAGGCTCCCCGCCGAGCAGAGAGCCCGATGCGGGGCTTGATCCCAGGACCCTGAGATCATGACCTGAGCCAAAGGCAGAGGCTTAAACCACTGAGCCACCCAGGCGCCCCCAATAGTTCAAATTTTTAACTAAAAAATTATGAAGGAAATGAGGGGTGGAACTTAGAAAGGAAAGGGGGAAAGAAGTTGGCTTGGCGTGGATGCTTTCTTGAGATAGTTCGTCTCCATGATTTTTGCATGAAGACTGCAAAATCGAGAAGCTGCCTTATAGTGATTTAAGGATGGATTCATGCCGAGTTTGTTTACAGGTCTGTGCTGAAAACCCACCATCTCCCCAATGCCACTCCTTCCTCTAACTCATCAATGAAGTATCACAGGCCCCTAATTCCTTAATCAGCATTTAGGCTTTGGGTCTGTGAAAATGCCTGTCCCCTTTGGATGTGACAGAGCTTTCAGCTATCATCACCGGAGAGGAAGGAGGTCCTTCTGTCTCTTTTCATGTCCTACTTCATTTCTACCAGCCCCAGGCTCGAGGAATGAGAGTTTGCAAGTATTTTTGATTCTAGAACACCACTTGGGTCACATTTAGTAGCTAGTGGAGTCAATATGATGTCGAAAGTCACACCTCCAATGAGTAGTCTTCCTCCGCTTATGTAGAATTTTTAAGCTCAGCCTGATCCTCTTTAAAGCCTCACATCCTGAGAGTCTATTCAGGAGGCCACTAGGAATGTAGGAAGATCCGTAGGTCTGGGTCAGTTGTTCTATCTCAGCTTTACCAGGTAGCCATGATCCTGCTTGTAGTTTCTCATATGTAACTCTGTCTTTCTCAACACCTCTCTTTGAAACTCTTCTAAGCCAACTCTGAACACACACACACACACACACACACGACTGCTGAACCCCTTCTCAGCAAGACCCTGGACAAGGGGCAAGTTACTGAACATTTTTGTGGTTTAGTTTCCTCACCTGTAACATTGAGATACTGGGACATGTATCTCATGGGATTGTCATGAGGATTAAATTAGTTTACATCTCTTGAAGGGCATCTCAGCTCCTTCCACAGTTTGGCACTTGTGGACATTGCTTCTATGAACATTGGGGTGCCCCTTCTTTTCACTACCTCTGTATCCTTGAGGTAAATACCCAGTAGTGCAATTGCTGGGTCATAGGGTAGCTCTATTTTTAACTTTTTTTTTTTTTTTAAAGATTTTATTTATTTGACAGACAGAAATCACAAGTAAGCAGAGAGGCAGGCACAGAGAGAGGGGGAGGCAGGCTCCCTGCCGAGCAGAGAGCCCGATGCGGGGCTCGATCCCAGGACCCTGGGATCATGACCTGAGCCGAAGGCAGAGGCTTTAACCCACTGAGCCACCCAGGCGCCCCTATTTTTAACTTTTTGAGAAGCCTCCATACTGTTTTCGAAAATGCCTGTACCAACTTGCATTCACACCAACAGTCTAAAAGCATTCCCCTTAAGGAAGGGAAAAATGAAGAGGGGAAATTAGCAGGGGAGAAGAACCATGAGAGACTATGGACTTCAGGAAACAAAATGAGGGTTTTTGAGGAGTGGAGGGGGAGTGGGGGAATGAGTTGCCTGGTGAAGGGCATTAAGGAGGGCACGTATTGCAATGAGTGTTATATGCAAATAATCATGGAACACTACATCAAAAATTAATTATGTATTGTATGGTAACTAACATAACATAAAAAAAGAAAAAGAAACAAAAACAGACCAGAAATACAGAGAATAAACTGGTAGTTACCAAAACACGGTGGGGTGGGATGGGGAGGTTGAAGGACGATTAAAATGGTTTAAGAGAAGTGGGAGATACAGGCTTCAGTTATAGAAAAAGTAAGTCACCAGGATAAAAGGTACAGTGGGGATAAAGGGCATGTAGTCCATGATACTATAGTAGTGTTGTATGGTAACCGATGGTAGCTACACTTGTGGTGACCATACCATAAAGTATAGATCTGTCAAATCACTATGTTGCACACATGAAACTAATGTAATATTGTGTCAACTACAAAAAAGGAAAATAAAATGGTAAATAAATGATACATCTCAAAGGTTATTAGATCAGTCCCTAACATATAGAAAGAACTCAGTAAACTTTTGTTTTTTAAATATGTTAGGGACTCTTCCTTTTGGCTTGCTTAATTCCTTTCTCTGTCACTCTGCTGACACGTTTTCTGTGTCATTTTCTTAGTTATTACCTGCTTAGGTATCTCCACGAGGCTATAGTTTCCTTGAGGACAAAAGCTGTGTCATGTCTGTTCTTTTAATCCTTAGCATTGAGCAAGGTTCTGACATATAGATACAATGAAGGTGGACTCAATAAAGAAGTCACTGGATGAAAAATTTAATATCTGCACAAACTAAGGATAACCTTTTTTTGCTATGGGGAGAAAAAAAAAAGAATGAGAGAAAATATACCAGATCGTTAAGAGTACTTAGCTCTGGAGGGTGAAACGATGTGTAACATGTATTTTCTTCTTTCTTCTTTTCCATTTTTTTCCTCATAAGGAGGGTGTGGATAGGGGTAGAGGGGTTATACCACAGTGCATGCAGAGGACTGAGCTCTGCTATAACTAGAGAGCTTCAGGGATTACATTAGTAATGATGACATGAGCTGTAGTCACAAATGAACTTGGAAATTTTGGCATCTTAACATAATAGAAATTTATTTCTTGCTCTCATGTTGAGGGTGTGTGTGTCTGTATGTATCCATGAAGTCATTCAGGGACCCAGCCCCATGGAGGCTCCTCCATCCACACATGGTTGCCAGGTCACCCTAGTGTCTACACATCTGGCCAGTGGACTGGGGAAGAGAGGGCATGAGTAGGTTCATATGGGAGGTGTACTTCACTTCTGCCCACATTCCCCTTGTCCAACTTGAGTACCATTGCTCGACTGGCAAGAAGGCTAGAAAAGGTAGTCTAGCCCTATGTCCCAACAGAAAGGAAATGGGTTTGGTGAAGGGGTAAAGGATGAGTTAGCTTTCCTCCTGTGCATTCTGTCCAACCTAACCTGTTGATTCAACCAACTGGCCTCCCCTCCTCTTCTCTCTCCCTTTCCATTTATGTTCCACATGGCTGCCAAGTGACCTTTTTCAGATAAATATTTGACTTGTCACTTGCTTTGCTTAGCTCTCTTTCAGCAACTAAATAAAGTTCAAATCTCTGTAGACTAAATCTCTCAGTCCATAAACTCAAGGGTATTAGTAATATTTCTGTTTGTGACAGGATTTAATTTCAGTGTTGAGCTCCCATCTTGCCAGGTAGTAGAGTTTTCTCCCCTTTATCCTGGGTAGGGTCTGAGTTCTAGGGGTATCACAGTATGAAGCCCAGAGTGGGCATAAGATCCTCAGTAGTGACCTCAGAGGGGTTTTCTGAAAGAAACCTATGCATCCCTTGCTATCAGAACACTGCAAGAAACCATCTTGAGAATCTCATTCAAACTGTCAGTAAAAGGAAGCAAACCAAACCCAGGGTACTGTAAAACAAACAAGCAAACAAACGAAATAGAATAAGAAAATGAGTCACTGGGAATGGGGGTGGAGGAGCCATTAAAAAAGAATTCATGGCAGAAGTGGAAATCTCTTGTGTACTTATCTTTATAAAAGAATAGAAAAGCAACTTGAAAAAAGAAGTCTAGTGTATTAGCCAGCTAGCTAGTATATGGTGCCAATGAGTGGCAGCATGTGTTTTAATGCTTTTTGTTGGTATTTTAATTTATCTCTAAGCACCATATTTACATTTTATACAGTTCCACTGAAACCAAAGTGGAACTTTCACTTTTAATATTTCCTGGCATGCAAAATAATTCCATCAAACAATATAAAGATGTATTTGTTTTTGCTGAATTATACTCAAATGTATGAAGAAAGGGGATGTGTCCAGATACAGAAATGACAAAACATTACATCTAGAAGGATCTTTCATCTTGTGTATAAAGAGACTGGGGTATTCAGAAGCAATGGCTCACCCAAGATCCTGTACTGACAAACGGGGGCCTGCATCAAGACATCCACACCTACTCTCAGCTGGAACAATCTGGATGGTGGAGGAAATTGGCGCATTTCACTCAGAGATCCAGAACACAGAGGCCTTGAGAGCTGCTGGAAAATATATGTCAAAGCATAAAGCAACAGTCAGCAGCCGTAGGTTTCCTTGTATTCTTAACACCTTCTACCTTCTTCTGGATAGATCAGAACTAACTTTTACAGCTCTAAATCTCCCTCAGGCTAATGTGATTTCTTGCCCACACTTACCAGTCACCACATGCATTCCCCCTCCTCTGTTTACTGCACCCCGTCTGGGCAATGATCCCGGCCCAGAGCATGCAGTCTCTTGGGAGGATCCTTTCCAGCATCTGCTGTTCCTTGGTTGAGGAGAGTCCATGTAATATGTAAGCCAGTGAGAGACCTTCTTGTGGACATTCAGATCTTAATCAGAGTGACACGAAGATGAAAAAACATTGGAGCCAATTCATCCAGTGATAAACCCGGAAGAGACTGTCCATTGCCTGCTCCCAAAATACAATCAGTGCTTCTCTAGCGTCAATCTTTCTGAGAACTGGTAATTTAGCTTTTCCTTCAGTTTGCTGTGTCATTTCAGATCCATCCAATAAATTTCTTTGTTTCCCTAAGTTTGTTAATTTGGTTTTCAGTTACTTGCAAATAACCTGAATTGATAAAACATTCGGTGGGCGGCCCTACTGATCCAACTCCACTTAACTGATTTAAGCAAATGGGCAGCATGCTGATGACTAATATCTCATATGCCTGAGTCTAGTATATCCATGCACTCCATTTGAGTTTTCTACTTACCAAACATTGTAGTGTTTGTTCCCAAACCTTTTCATGCCAATTACACATATGGTTGCAGTTTCATAACGTAATTAAATATTAACTGATGAGTACTTGCTTCAGCAACACATATACTAAAATTGGAATGATACAAAGATTAGCATGCCCCTGTGCAAGGATGACTCCCAAATTCATGAAGCATTCCATTTTTTCCAAAAAACCATTATGTACCTAGGAATATCAAAGAGGTAAAATATCTGTACTCTGAAAATTATTAAACACTGATGAAAGAAATTCAAGATGACACAAAGAAATGGAAAAATATTCCATGCTCATGGATTAGAAGAAGAGATATTGATAAAATGGCTATATTACTCAGAGAAATCTACACATTTAATACAACCTCTCTCAAAATAGAAACAGCATTTTTACAGAATTAGAACAAACTATCCTAAAATTTGTATGGAATTACATCTCAAACTAATATAACACTGTATATTGTAAATTGTACATCTCAAACTAATATAACACTGTATATTAATTAAATGGTATTTAAATAAAAACTAAAAAATATGTATATTAACTAATGAACTGTGAAGGCAGGAACAGTGTTTATTCTTGTGAAAAAAAAGTTGACTTCTTTGGGGTCTTGATAAGGGGAAGCAACTAGAAAATGTGATGAGTAAGTTAGGTGTAGGTGAGAGACAATCAGATAATGGTACAAAATTATAAAACTCCAGAAGAATTTTATAAGTTACATTGCTTCCCAAAGTTTTTTAAGTTCTTGTTCCCCTTTAAACAAATCAAAACTGAAAACCATGGAGAATTCCTAATGGGTGACTGCAATCAGCAGAGTCAAAACCAAAGAGAAGGTTTTGGCCTGTGAAAAACTAGGAGATAAATGAACATTTACGCGTGTTAAAATACCTAAGGTATATATCATGCATTATGATTTCTTGGTTTAACTGTATTTTTTTAACTTAATTAAGCAATCAAATTGAATAGGAAGTCTTTACATACAGAAATGCAGAGAGAAATTCATATAACTCTTGTATCTGCTCAAGGGTTCATCCTCAGTGGTACTGGCCTGTCTTAAATTTAGGGACATTTCTCACAGCTCTTTGCTTCTGAAAAGATAACAGCTGCAGAATATCTGAGGAAGTGCCTTGTTCAAGTCTTTTTCCTGATGGGAATACTGAGGCCCAGAGAGGGGGTGTGACTATGTTGAGTCATTCAATGGTTGATGGCATAGCTGAGGCAATGACCCAGGTCTCCTCAATGTCCATGAGCTCATCCTGCAGCACAGGAGTTTGGTCCAAGGGATTTTATCCACTTACTTATCCCTTTGTGGACACAGCTTTAATACAAAAGGGAATTATTATACCAAGACAATGTGAAATAAATTATCAGGTCATTTTGGAAATATTATCCACTCAAAAAGATATGAAGCTCATTATTCAGGAGTGAAGGAAATGGGAATGAATTACTCTGGGAACCCTGATAAATCACAGTTAACACATTTTCAAGCCTTTTAACTCTGAATACTGATGATGGGGCCATGCTGTTTCTGGTCTTCTTTCTCCTCTGTCACCCAGGTTCCGACATACCCACTCAGTTACCTGATGGCAACTTCATAAATGAAGCAAGAAAACTCCCTTTTACAGTCAGTGACCAGACTTAGCAAGATCCTTACTTTAATTATCCTTGAAATAGAGTTGTCTTTTTCACTCAAGTAAATGTGAGCACAAAGGGTAATAATGGTCAATTAGGACAAAAAGGTAGGATTGGCTGATGTACTTTTACTCATTTATCCCCCCACCCCGGATTGATTGTGTTTAGCAGAATTGACAAGATTGAATAATGATTTCATGTTGGGTTGTCAAGGACTAAGAGAGTTTCTTATACACCTATTCTAGGCACCGTGTTGACCTCCAACAGGATCACCTCTTCCCTCCAATCTTTCCCTCTCCACCTTCCCTTTCCTTCTCCTCCTCTTTTCCTTCCTCCTCCTCTTTCCCTTTTCCTCCTCTTCGACCTCCTCCTTGTCCTCCTCCTATGAGGATGATTGCCATGTTATGTTTCATTCCCTTCTCAAAGGAAGGACAAGACTGCACAAAACCAACGACATGACTAGGGCAGATGTCAGAGTTGAGCTGGGAGAGTGTCTGCTTCTCCAGAAGTCTAGATCAGACAAGCATTATAAAGTCAAATACCACAGAGCTAGGTAATTTATACATGCAATGAGGTAGACAAACCAGGCTGGGGACTTTGGGTACGATCGGGAGTCCATGACTCATCAAAAGGGTAACCATGAGGCAGCTCCAGCCTCCTGGAGGAAAGCAGGCACAGTTAGCCATATCTGCTGGCTTTTTAAGAATGCTAGAAATCTAATTATTTTATGTATAAGAACAAAGCCTCTAGATTTTAAAATTAATTATAATTTTAAATGCTATTGATGCCAAATAAAATGTATTTTGTGGCCGGTTATAGTCTATAGGCTACAAGTGGGTGATCTCTGACTTCCCCAGGGCTCTGCTCCCTTGCCAGTAGATGTACTCCCAACCAGCCAACTCCATGTGGAAATCGTAAAATTTAGGAATAAGGCCTTGAGTCTTAGAGAAAAAGGTGAAGCTTCATCCTGCTTAGTTCTAGACTTGAACATATCAAGACTCACTAAAAACAATCCTGCCTGTGACCAGGCCTAGCTCCTAACATTAACAAGTCCTAACATTAGGACTTGGAGCCAAAATCTCAGCATAATTGAAAGTATCAGTTTCCAGGCTAATGTTCTCATCCTCTTAATGAATTTCTCCCATGGTTCTCAGGGACAGTGATGTGACAAGAATCAGTACACAATCTCATGTCTTGGCCATCTTTCTTTATTTTAATTTTCTGTGGGTATTGCCTATGTTATACTGCCTCCTCCAAAAGCTTCCTTTCTGTGTGTTTGGATGAGGGGACTAGGCAGAAAATGAGGCTCGGTATATCATGATAATCTACATGAATCAAGTTAACTGTAGTGGCCATTTCTTTGACTCTGCATAGACACCAAATATATCAGAAGACCCCACTGTTTCTATTAAAGTTGCAGTAATTTTATTTATGAAAATATTTATTTTCCATCTCTAATATTTAAGGATCAAGAATTCCTGTTAGTAATTAGAATTCAGTATGGCTGCTTGTTTATTATAGAGAAATCAAAATGTATTACATAGCTTTTATTTACAAAGACTTCTTCATGTAATTAAAGAATATATTTTGGCATTTGATTTTCCTTATTATCTCAGTACTTGGTTAATAAGTTTTTAATTGGAAATCATCTCAATAAATGAAACTGTAGTGAGTTAACTGAACCCACCAAATATTCTGATATTCATCATTAATTGTATGAGAAGTCAAAGGCTCTATTGTGTTACTTCTTGAGCACTTATCATGTGGACTTCTATATATTAATAAGGAGAAGAGATGAATTGATCCATTTCTTCTGGAAAGTACCCAAAAAAAACCACCATCAGGAAGAATCTTTGGGCAATCTGAGTTACATTTATAAAATAAGTGTAGTTAAGCTCCCACTGTTCTCTTGCAGTAAAATGGAGGAGGTTAGACAGGCTCTTCTCTAAAGGACTCTTTGAGCCCTGATGTGGTGAAGAAGGCTGGACTCTGGCCCTCAGGACTGGGTTTGAGTCTTTGCTCTATACGCACTCTCTGAGTGACCTTGGGTAAATCCTTCTTGAGACACCAATATTTTCATCTGTTAAATGGGAGTAACAATATTACCAATCTCATAGTGATTATAGGGATTAAATGGGATAACACATGTGCTCAGAACTGCACTTGTTATGTAATAAACACTGAAAAAGGAAATTAGTAATATTCCAGCACTAAATTAAATACAGTTCTTTCCAAGGAGGCCATTGGCTCCCAGAAGGAGCCCTGGCTTCTCATCCCAGCTCTGCAGTTAAGCCAGCTGTGACCATGAGTAGGTGGTTCTTAGGAGTTCCTTGATTTTGTGTCTGTAATGAGGAGGATGGGCTGGTCTTGTTGGTTCTCAACCACAACTAATGTATAATTTTTCAGAGGGGAGATTTGAGGGCTCCTGGGGATGCCAAAGTATGTTTTTCTATTTTGTTCAACTAGCCTAACCCCTTAGGATGTGGACTAAAATTAAGAGATCTATTATATTGTCCAGGATGGAGGATTTTCGTCAATTATAAATAATGTAACACTTTTTGTACTTCTGTGGAGGGGCACATTCCCCTAGACAGGAAAAGTGTGGCTGAAACATTTGGACCTCTCTCCCTGCTCCCTTCTCCCTTCTTCCTTCTCTTTCCCTCTACTTCTCCCCCACCCACCCTCAACCAGTTGGCTTAGTTGGGGAGAAGGGCCTGGGCCTGGGGCTCAGTTTTCTCTCTTTCATCTCTGCACCCGTGTGCTGAGTAACCTGCCTAACAGGGGGCCTGCAGCTCTCCCCCTTTGCCCTGGCATGTTGGGAGGGTTTCATTCAGAAAGAAAATTGTTGGTGGTCACAGATCCACATTATGTCCTACTCTACTTCATCGTGAAAACCTGGCATTTTGATGTTTAACTATCTCATTTCCAGTGTTATGTTTCTCAATGCGATCTCATCGCAGAGGGGAAGTGAGCTGTTGTTTATGTGGCCCTCAAAGTCCCAATTAAGTATCATGGGGTCTGTTTGAATTACTTAGAAGGAAAAGGCTCAAGATCGGTATGGATTGTTGATACTGCAGTGCAATTCCCCAGCCCGACCTGACCACAAGGATCCAACATTTTCAAGGACCTATAAACAGATTTTACTGGTTAAAAGGTGTGAGTCGTTAGACTCCAGCTGCCCAACCACTGCCTTCTGAGCCAGCTCTCCATGGTTGAAGACTTTTTCCTTGAAATGTGACAGCCTTCACAGTTCTACCCTGCCTTAGCTAAAAGGTTTTCTGTTCCAGCTCTGAAATCCTCAGGAACTATCCATCTTGTTCTTATTTAAACATTCTAGTCCAGAAATAACTTGTAGGATGAAAAGGGGTTTTATGTCAGCTCTGCCTTGGCTCTTTTGCAAGGGCACATGCGTTTTTCTATGTGTTCTTTTTCAATGGTCCCTATACAGCACTAATCAGGAAAAAGTTCTCTCTTTCTTGACTTCACATGAGCTGTTTGAACTTACCGAAGTATTCCAGCAGCTCAAGTGAATGCACATATCATGGCCAGAGTAACTCTATCCTGCATCCTTCCACCCCTCCTCTTCCTGCTGGTCCTTATAATGGAGCCACAATAGATTTGAATTCCCTAATAAGGAACCTATTAAGCTGTCTAGACAATAAATGTAAAACCAGTGTTTGTTTACCTATAAGACAAATTAAAATTCCAGCTTTCCCTGGTTATACATATAATAACCATATATGCCTACTATATTATACACATAAAACATATATTACATAATATATAATAAGCATATGTGTATAATATATGTGTAATAAATATATTATGTATATATGTATGTTTTATATATAATAACCTTCCATGTCTGATAACCAGTGTAAAGCATTTATGTGGGATAGTGCCCTGGGTTGTAGAACTGAGGTTCCTTCTGATTCATGTACCTGATAGTAATAAAGATATATATCTCAGAAACTACAGCTGATGGGCTCTGCCAGTGATCCATTGTTTCCATAAATGGTTTCTTTTCCAGATTGTAAGAGGAGCTGATAAGCCATTTCCTCTAATCACCACGGCACTTCAGGCAGAGCTGGGACAGCTTCCATATTGATCCTCTCTCTTCAATTCCAGCCCTCACTCCAGCCCAAGGCAAGGCAGAATTTCCTTCCAAACACTTCACACCACTGCAGATAGTTCTGGTGAGGTCCAAAGAAGTGCAGTTTTCCCCCTGGATTTTATTTTTCATAATACTCAGGCTCTTGCTTTTAGTTATGGAAAAGCATGATTATTAAATCTGGAGAGGTGGAGGAACAGGTGTCTACCACCAATATTGTTATGTTTTAAAATAAGGAGCTCACAATTTACTTTTCAGAGGATTGTACACTCCTGAGAATACCAGCTAAAGATGCAGAGGAGAAAAAGAGGAATACTGTCTGAGTGCAGAAATGTCTCATTTGAGTCATTTAATATTTAGATAGTATTCTAACATTCTAAAATATTAAAAAATAATAAAGCACTGCAGATGAATCATAATGCTAAAATAGTTTCTCCATTGGATTGATATTGCCTTTAAAGGTATTTACCATGTGTGGAGCTGAGCAGAATGCTTCCAGAAAATCTTTGCCCAGATGGAATCAGTGTCTAACCCAAGAGCTTCCAAGGAAGGTACAGAGGGAAAAGGGAAGCCCCTCTCCTCTGCAGGTGCTCCCAAGGGGCTTAGTTACAGGAAACCAGTGATCTAGAGTGTAAATGTCTGGGATATTTTTACTGACAAAAGCAACTAATATTTACAAAGGATCATACAACAAATACTGATGTACTTCCCATTCAAAATGAACAATATTTTGCAATAGTTACTTCAAGATCTTTTCTATTTAAAGAAATAAACACACACATTACAGAGAAAGTTGACAGCCCTTTTGTTCTCATCCTCAAACATGTTTACCTCTCTTCAAACCCAGAAGCAACTGTTATTGTGAGCATAGAGTATGTCTAATCCATGTTTTTAAACTTTATTCTGAGTGTGTATGTCTATTATATCCATAAGTGCTGTAGGGCATTACCATGCTACCACTTTTAAGTTAAATAAATGGTATAAAAATGTTACTTGCTTTTTCTCATGCAACAGTTTTTAAGATCTGTCTGCATTGATGTATGAAGATGTTCCTCATTTATTTTAGCTGTTGTACACCATTCCATGGTTATCAATAGATCACAATTATTAATCCCTATCCTTTTACAGATGAATATTTGAGTTGTTTCCAATTTTTTGTTATTTAAAACAATGCTGCAAAGAACGTTCTTTGGCATGTCTCCCTGCTGCATGTGTATAAAAACTTCATTGGGATATAAACCCAGAAATGGGACTGAGCATGTTAGACTATGGGCATTTCAAACTATGCTTCATATTACCAAAGGATTTCCCAAGGTGATTACACCAGTTGGCATGTCAGTGATGAGTTCCCTTTCCCCACCTGAACTTGATATTGGAGAATTTCGTAAATTTTGCCAGTTTTATGGTTAGGAATGGTTCGTTTGGTTTTATGGGTCATCTGGTTGTCTTAATTTATAGTCCTCTGAATACTAGTAAGGTTGAGCATCTCTTCATATGCTTCTTGGCCATTTGGATTTCTTCATGAAATTTCTGCTTATATCTTCTATCTGTAATTCTGTATGGTTATCTTTTTTTTTTAATTGATTTGTGTAGTTCTTTACCTAGGCTGCTTACTAATCCTTTTTTTTTTTTTTTTAAATATGTACCTTATCACGAAGCACCACTGTGTCTCAACAATTAAGAACTTTTCTGGACCATGAAAGAGTAATTGGGAGTAACAATTGAGAGCTTTCCGGACCATGAAAGAGTAATCTAAAGATTTTTTATAATAGTGATTTTAAGAGACTGCTTGGTCTGGGCATGGGCTGCTCAGGAGGATCAATAAGATAATGGAGAAAAGGGTAGAACCCTGAAGTTTGATGGAAAGGATTTGAGAGACAATTCTGTCTTGATCTCAAGAGTATGCAGTTATGACCTAGTAGAAGAGGTTTCTCAGAACATGATTAGAATTTCAATGCTGTCACCACTCCAAGCATTCCTAAGCCATGCTCTGAGAATTGCTCAAGCTTTGTGAACAGAGGCTGATAATCTCTTGTCAACATTTACGTTGGTAGCTTTTCCTTTAAGGGGAGGAAGGTACCCAAAAACAAATAACAATGACTATTATAAATTCTATTCCACCTGAAATTTACTGCTGCAGAGAGAGTGTGCAGAACTTCCATAAGCAATACCATCGTTGAAGTTGTTGGACTTGTTATCAGGTGTCACTTATGAAAGCTACATCACTAGAACATTTCCGTGGTCTTTCTAGTTAAAATTACAGAAAAACAATTCAACAAAAGTTAGATTTAATAAGTATATATGAAGGCAATTGACAGAATTCACCCACACTCCTAACTGGAGGAGGAGAGGATCATCTGAGGCAAAGGAGAGATTGAGAAAACCTAGGGAACTCACCATTAGGAACCACTCTGCCACCATTGATGAATTTGGGAAGGCTAAGAATAATTGTGACCCCATTAAAAGAAAAACTCAGTGACTGGAATCTCCTTAATGTGGTAGAGCCCTTCCAAGACTCTGGACCGCAATAAAGAGGCCAGACACATCATTTACAGGGCATGAAAACTGGACAAAACCCTAAAAACAGAACAGGGTAACTTTTGGTTCTATCTCCTCATGAAAAACAGGGAAGAAATAGTTCAGAAGTAAAATGGTTCTTCTGGACCTGCCCACAACTCTAAATCTTCTCCTATTCCCAGCTAGCTGGAGGAATCACTGAACTAATCATGGAGGCTTATACCAGCTGGGCCTCTAACTTAAGCATTGCAGGACTATACCAACATGTAGGTATATGATGAGAACCCACACAACCTGCACACCTGTTTTAGATTGAGTATGAGGCCTAATTCAATCTCTCATGTTCCACAATGGATAAACAATGCAGAATCTATAAAAACATTCTGAAAAAAATATATAGATATCATTAAAATCAACAAATAGAGAAAGAACATCCTTTTGAAAAAGAAATACTACGTAAAAAAAGTAAAATTCAGATAATATCTGCTTTGTGCTCACAATAAAATTTGATAAAACTTAGCCTCTGAGACAAAGAACAAAGATTACATGCGGGGCTCAGACTGCAAAGTAGAGGGAAAAAAATTGAAGAAACTAACATTACTACAACTAAAGCTTTTAACTAAATGATTGTCAATAAAGAGTAGGATTGCAACTGTGGAAGACTGAATTGGTCAGGCAAAGGAAATGACTGAATCATCCTCCCAGGTTGAAAAGACAGATGAAAATGAGGGAGAGACACATGAAATTGAAATAAAAGTTAGACACTGTAGAAAAATATTTTCCTGACCTGAAATCTGAATCTGCAGGTCAAAGGTGTTTATCATGTAACAAGCAAAATTGGTGAAGTGAGATTGGCACTAATGCATATCTTGTTACATAACTGAATTTCAAAAGTAAAGACAATTTCCTATAAAGAGGCAGAGGCTTGGGTGCCATGGTAGGGTGAAGGATTACTTGGGGAAAAAAATCAGTTTGCCCTCAGAGATCTTATACAACATTAAAAGTCAAGTAATAAGGAAAAATAAAATATTTAAGAGAATGTAATAAACAAGCTTCCGAAGGCAAAAGTAGTCAGAACCAAACGAATCAAAACAAAGAATGACTAAGTTGTTTAACAAAAAGTTAATAAGGAAGATTAATGCCATTTCAATATAGAATTTTTCATAAAAATTTAATAATTCTTGAAAAGGGAAATGTATAATCCTACAGAAATAATAGTTTATAATAGTACATGTTTATCTCTAAAGTCCAAGAATATACATGGCATAGAAGAAAGACATTGGAGTAGTTAGAAAAATACATGGATTTCTGCATTTGTATGAGGGGATACATGGTTTCAATCATAATATTGACAGTATGGTTTCATTCATAATATTGACAACCACACTTTTTAAAAAATTTGTGGATAACAACTAGGAAAATTTAAATCAAAATATATGCCATTCATGCAAATCAATCAATGTGAGATGTTGCATCAATAAGAGAAAGGATAAAAAAAATATGATCATTTCCGTAGGTGCAAAAAAAGCAAAGTACAACATGCATTCATGATAAAAATCCTCAGTAAAGTAGAACTAGAGGAAATATAACTCAACAGAATCAAGGCCATATATGAAAAGCTCACAGCAGACATCATACTCAATTGAAAAACTGAGAACTTTCCCCCTAAGGTAAGGAGCAAGACATGGATGTTCATTCTCATAACTTTTATGCAATATAGTACTGGAAGTCCTGGCTATAGCAATCAGACAACAAAAAGAAATAAAAGGCATCCAAACTGGTAAGGAAGAAGTAAAACTTCCACTATTTGCTGGTGACATGATGCTATATATAGAAAACCTTAAAGACTCCACCAAAAAACTACTAGGACTGATCAATGAATTCAGTAAAGTCACAGAATATAAAAGCCTACCTAGCTTTGAGCCAGTCCCAAAGCCTGTGACTGAGAACGTTAAGCTACACTTAGGAGTGTATGGTTCACATCATCTCCATGAGAAGATACACAACAGATTAATAGCCATGCTAAATACATGCCACTGGAAGTCACTGGAAAGCTACAGCTTGGATTAAGGAAAAACCTTTGGTCGTGACAAGCAAACATTATAAACGTAGCCAAATATTCCTAGTGCTTTTCTCTGAAGTGAGAGGAATTGAAGGCCTACAAACTTACTTGGGTTTAACTAATGTTTCACTGAGTTTATATTCCTTTTGTAGTTAACCTTTCAAACTCCTGCCTTTGACATTTATTTATCCAGAATTTCTTTATGAATGAAGCTGCTCTGTTAGTGTCATGAGCAGGAATTTAATTTGGGTCTTAAGAATCATAATAATTCCAGAAGGGATAATAAATGAACATTCAAGTTAAATGAATTTTAGCCTGAATACTCTAGACTGATGAGGACTCAACCTTCATATCCTTGGTTCCACAAGAACTGATTCAAATTCAGTGTATTTTGCTACATTAAGAGCTTCTGAATGTGCCCTGTTTTGCTTTGGTTTTTTTGTTTGTTTGTTTTGTTTTATTTGTAATAAGTGCGTGAACTTTAGACTGTCTTCCAGCTAAGCTAGGTGAGATAGAAGTTGATCATTTAGACCCCAAAATATATAATGGACCACTTCTCTCTCTCCCCCACCCTCTCTTTTTCTCTCTCTTTCTGCCTGAAAGAAGTGTATCTATATGGTACTAAGTAAAATAATTTCATAAATATAGAACAAATAAAAGTCAAAGCAATGGGTGTATAGAAAGTTAATTTGTATATCACTACTGAATTTATAACCTTTGTTTGCAATTTCAGATAAGATATTACAAAGAGGGAATCTAAGAAGGTAGAACTAAATTAAGAAATATCAGAACAGTATCTATTCCTTGTATGGGAAGCATGATGACCTCAAACATGTCTGCTGTTCATGTTCGAGGTAGAGCAATAATCTACTTTGATGCATAACCGTGTAATTTTTCTCTCCCTATGTAGAGCACTAGATACTTTAGAAAGTTTAAAGAATAAAAAACTAAAAGGTTAAACTCTTATTTTTAAATCTGATTTTGGTTAATTTGTTTCAGTCATGAATAATGAAAGAAGGAAAACTTGATAATAGCATTGTTGAAAATTGTAACATTTATTTATAACAACTACACAAATAGAGTGGATTTTCATTTTTAATTAATTTTTAATTTAATGTTTTGCTATTTCGATAAGGAGCTTATCTTTGACCTTAGAACTCATTGATTCTAACAGTTATTACTGGCTGCCTGAATATGCCAGCCATGTATAACCATTACTTTTCTTCCATACACTGTATAATTTCATATAATAACAGCCATAACAGCCATCAGTAAACTTAGAGCCTTATGGAAGTTAATGAATAATTATCATTTACATTATAACTGTAAATCTGCTAATCATTAATATATTTGGTAATCATTATCTCTTATTATGGACATTAACCCAGCTTAACAAAGATCTTGAGTGTCAAATAGAGTCAGGTTGCTTCTATACTTTAAAGGGTGATGAATGTGAAGAGGAGGGGACCAAGGTTTGGAGCCATGCCCAGTTCTTGGCACTTAGTAGAAGATAAACACTAGTTGAATTGCTGAGATTAGTGTTTATCAAGTGTCTACTGTGTGCCAAGCAGTGCTAGCTACTTTACATCACTGTCACATCTAATTCCCCCCAGTGCTTGTATGTGTGTATTACTATTCTCATTTTCCAATAAGGAAGTAAAGGTTTGGAGAAATTAACATGACTTTCCTCCAGCTTGGCTGCATTGCTAAAATTTGAATCCATATTTCTCGGGCCTTAAATCACAGCTCTTTCCACCACACTTCTGATACCTAAACATATGTATCGCTGAAAGTTACTCACAAACTACGTGTTAGGAGTTCAAACCATTCTAGCCACGTGATTCAACAGTGAGCAACAATTTAATGATTTACAGTTCAATCATTTCTGGTGAAAAACGATGCAAGTTTATGTTGCATTGGAGTTGACATCAATATCATTTTGAGAAAATCTTTAACAGAATCCTAGCAACTGAGGATCAGAAGGGACTAAAGATTTTATTTAGTCTAATTATACCGGGAACTTTATATCTTTTTCTCTGATTGGGATCTTGAATATATCAAATTGGAAATTCTTGGGGCAAACTCTCCCGAAGAAAGAGAAACCATGGCAGAGTGAGTTGCCAGGGAATCAATGGCAAGTAAGGCAGACAAATTGAGTGAGAAACTGAAAAGTAAATTCAAGGGCTTCACTGTCTATCTCCAGGCCTGAAGACCAAAAGAAATAAATATTTCACTGGTATTTGACTTGATATTTGAGGTCCCTGTAGACCATAAAGTTCTTTGACGAAACCAAAGCCCTTTCAGAGTGATGATAATGATGTTGTTGATGAGAAAACCCAACATAAAACTCCATGAAGCCAAGAGGGTGGGAGAAGGGACAGTAAAAAACTTCACACTGGTTGTATGTATTCAGTGGGGTATCTATGATTTGGAAACACCTAAGGTATTGTTTGGATTAATGGAATTTGTGTGGCTCTAGTAGGCTGAAGAACGGCCTCCAAAATATGTCTGTGTCCTAAACCCCAGTGCCTGTAAATATTATACTATGTGGTCAAAAGACTTCGCTTGTGTGAATAAATTAAGGATGTTGAGATGCAAAGATTATCCAGCATCATCCAGGTGGGTACACTGTCAATACAATAGTCCTTATAAGGACTTTGGAGGAGCCAGTCAAAGGAGAAGATGATGTGAGGATGGAAGCAGAGACTGGAGTGATGTGCTCCGAAGATGAATGAAGGGGATTTCAAACCAGGGAATATGGCAGCTACTAGAAGCTAACAAAGACAAGGAAACAGATTCTTCTCTTAAAGCTTCCAGAAGGAGCAAGCCTTGCAGGCACCTTGACATTAGCCCAGTGAAACTGATTTTGGACTTCTAACCTCCAGACCCATAAGACAATAAATCGTCGGTGTTTTAAGCTACTAAGTTTGTGGTACTTTGTCCCAGCACCTGTAGAAACCTAATGCAGTGACTCACTAGCCAGAACTGAAGTCACTGCCTGAGCACATTTTCCTCAGGCTAACCCTTCAAAGAGAAGTAAGTTTTGAAAAGACAAGTCATACCATAGACGTGAAGCCCTTTTATCTGCAGAATTTATATTAGGAATAAGGAGCAGAAATCTCTTTCCTGACACTTCCCAGTACCATGGTTGGCTCTAGGCTGTCTGTCACCTATTTGTTCATTTGTGGGGACAGTGGGGATGGTCTTTGAACCTAAGCTCTCTTCCGAAATCTAGACTCACATTTTGATTGCCTGCTTGCTATTTCCTCTTGACTGTCCTACCATAACCCAGGGTCAACAAATCAATCCAATCTCATCATCTTCCTAGGAAAGTACACAGTCAGTGCCTGTGGTTATTTCTGATCCTGTGGAATCTGCTTACAAAAGTCATACCTCTGTCCCCTGGTACTCTTTACTTTCTGTTTTATTAATAGCATACCATCACCCAGACCCAAGATGTTGGGTCACCTTTGGCAACTCCTGGGCTCTTCTGTTATTTAATTAATTACCAAGCACTGTAATATCAGTCCCCTACTTTCTACTTTGTTTTGTTCAAGTTAGAGTCTCAGCAGCCTTCCTGCAAAAATAATGGTCTCCTAATGATTTTGGATTTCATCCTCCAGTGCTTGACTCTATTTCCCCAGATAAATATTCCTAAAGGAATATCCTTTCTATTCAAGCCATTCCCCTCCTTTCCTTTGTCGATTACTGTAAACAAAAAACTTTTCAAGTTCTCTTACCACTGCCCATTTTATTTCCTTCCTTCCCCTTTAAAGATTCCTCTATCCTTACTTTTACCTTCTAATCTAGCATACTTGCTATTCTTCAGCAAATCTTGTTTCCCTGCCTGTGCCCTTGCTCTGTATTTGTTCTCCATCTAGAAGATTCCCTCTTCTGGAGCTCCATCCCTGCAGGCCAAAGTACTACTTACATAAAATAAGGTTAGAAGGTACAGTGGTTTTAAATATGTCCACAAATGCCTATCTACAAAAGGGAGGGGTCTACCCTTCCTTTTCTCTTGAATATAGGTTAGATAAAGCGGACTTGCTTCTAATGAGTAGAATATGGTGTAACAGACACTGTGTGGCGAGGTTATAAAAAGCATTGTAACTTTCTCCTCTCTCTGTCTCTCTCTCTTTCTCCCTCACATTGCTTACTCTGGAGAAGCTAGCTGACACATTGCAAGGACTCTGCGAACCAAATCTATGAAGAGGTGTGCACAGCAAGCCAGTGGGGCCTCCAACCATGTGAGTGAGCCAAGAGGAAATGGCCCTGCAGCACTAGTGAGCCCTCACATGACAGCAGCTCCCCACCTAACACCTTGGTGGCAACTTTAGGAAAGACCTTGAGCCACAACTGTCCAGGAAGCCACTTCAAAAGTCCAAACTCAGGAGCTGTAAGATAAAACAGTGTGTAAGATAATATAGTAAAATACTGTAAGATGATACAGTGAAAGAGAATACAGTGTCTAATGCCACTAAGTTTTAGGATGATTCGTTATGCAGCAATAGATAATACAATAGTCAGTCATCCTTCTTTTATTTTTTTAAGGATTTTATTTATTTATTTATTTATTTATTTATTTATTTATTTATGAGAGAGGGAGAGCAGGGGAGGGACAGAGAGGGGGAGAGAAAGAGAGAGAGAGAGAGAATCTCAAGCAGACTCCACGGTGGGCATCAGGCCCGATGCATGGCTTGATCTCTGGATCCTAAGATCATGACCTGAGCTGAAACCAAGAGCTGTCTGGTCTCTGCTGTTATGCTGATTACATATAGTCTGTCAGGAGAAAGACACATTAAACATGTAATTACCCAAATAATTATCTAATTGCCATTATGATAAAATCTATCAAGTAGAAGACAACTGTTGATAGGATTAAGAAATCTGCTCTAACAGAGTGGAGTACACGTCTAATCACTAAGGAACTAAGAGTTCCCATGCAATACTCCAGGGCTTTGAGGAGGTCTTTGGACAGTGGTAGAGCCTAGGGTTAGGAAGGTAGGCTCTAAATCTAGCTGCCTTGATTTGATTTCAGTCTCTGGCTCTTATAAATCACATGACCTCAGGAAACTTTCTTGCCTTTATAATCCTACACTTCCTCTTCTGAAGGTAGTCATAATAATAGTACCCCCATATAAAGTCCTTGAGCAGACTAAATGGATTAGTATATACAAAATAGCTAAAACAGTGCCTGGCCCATTAGATATGTTTGACTGAAATTAGATACTGATTTCTGTATCAAGTTTCTCTGTCTGGCCCATTATCATTATCTAAATGAGTGGAGTTAGCCCACCACTCTTAAATCCTAGCCTAGCTCCATGTCTCTAAGGAGAATTATGAGTCCTGATTCATTAACCCTGAGCTGAAAGCAACCACCTTCTCAGAATATAACTTTAAGATTACACACCAAATTGACCTGCGATGGAGTCAGAAGAGCATCTCCAAAGTCCTCAGAGAAGCTCTGGTATCACACAGGTATATATACATATGTCTGATCTGTATGCATGTGTGTGTGTGTGTATGTATGCAGTCAAACACCACACTCCTTTGCCTCTAGACTTATACTATTTGTAGAACTTCTAGTTTTATACTTGGACTTCTAATCTTGGGAGCCTTCCATCAATAGCCAGCTACAGGCTTTTTATGGTCATAATTCTATTTCCCTTTAAATACTTAAAAAAATGCTCTTGTATAATGAAATGTAATAGGGTACAGGAGGAATAGGAATAGATTGCAAACACTTTGGCATTTACAAATGAACTAAGATTTTAAAAGGATAGATCCAGGGAAGATTAAATCTCGGAAGAGCCTGGGTGTATTGTGAGAGTCAGCACTACAGAAATAATATGATGATAATAGGATAATAAACTGAGAGTATATGTGACTCTACACTAGAAAATTAGTGTAATTAGTCACTACAAAATTAGAACACACACACACAGTAGATGAGTAGATCAGATGATGACTGATCTTAATCAGTCATCCCATCTTGGTGTTGTAAAGACCAAGTGTTGGATTTTAGTTGAGCTAAAACCTACTTTTCTGTGCATCTACCCCCATCCCTCAACTATGCCTATCCTGAAATTTAGACAAACATTAACCAAAGTACTCTGTGCTGCTAACTTGCTGATATTTTCCACCCTCATATCATTTGCTGGTTTCTCCTGCTATTACCTTTTTTAGTGCCAAAGAGATTTTGTTGAACAGTAAATCCTGCCTAATACATGATCCATAAAAATTGTTCTTTTTTTTTTAAAGATTTTATTTATTTATTTAACAAAGAGATACACAGCGAGAGAAGGAACACAAGCAGGAGAAGTGGGAGAGGGAGAAGCAGGCCTTCCTAAGAGCAGGGAGCTCGACGTGGGGCTCGATCCCAGGACCTTGGATCATGACCTGAACTGAAGGCAGATGCCCAATGACTGAGCCACCCAGACGCCCCTCCATAAAAATTGTTCTTGATGGGACAGGGAAACACCACTCGCTTTTTACTCAAAACAATTTCCAGATGAACACTCATGACTTATCCTACAACAGCATATACAATGGACTTTCCTAGCATTTTTGGCACTACAGAGATTTGATGATAATGATGCTAAGACCACTGGATTCACCAAAATGTTTACTGAAATGAACCACACCACAATACTTGGCATAAAAAAATGAACATATTTTGTTAGGTCACTCACTTTAAAGAGAGTGCACATTCTCTTTAAAAGAGTAAAGATTTCCTTTAATCAGCCCTTGTAAGTATGGGATGGAACTAAAGTTTGTCAAGAGTCATTCTTTCCAAATTGCTATGGTTAGGTTCTGCACACCTCTGTGTGAGTGGCACACTGAGAGAAGTGGTGAGAATAATTCCAAAAGTATGGATCTGTCTCAATTAGTTCCCACTGAAGTGCACAGACAGTATCTCAGGTCATGTCAGAATTTATATAAGCAAAACTTTAACCTGTGTTCCCTGAGCTGATCGCAACATTTAGTGTGGACTTTTAGTACGAATGGCAGTGTGGAGGCTGGTGGTGTGGTAAGAAGTACACTGCATTTGGGCATGATGTTCCTTTGCTTCTGAGTCACAAAATTTGTATTAGTTAAGACTTGCCCCCCCACCCCAAGTTATAGAGATTCTACTTGGCTTAAATAGGAATGGAAGATTTGTGTTAAAGACATGGGGTTGACTTGAAACTCAGGTCAAGTTCTTGAAAGAACTAGAACGAGGAAGGAAGCTAGGTAACATTCTCTTTGCAATCTCGGCAGTGGTAGTACCTTCTAATAGCAGCAGCTGAATCCAGTTCAGGGTCTTTCCTACGTATGGAGAACCAGCTTCATTGCATCCCCATTAGGACATCAACTCCAGGCAGCCAATTCCTCCCCCTCAGAGTCTGAGCCCAACCCTACACAGTGCCTCCTCAGAGCTCAGAAAAGCTAAGTAGTTCTCCCTCCTCAGAAGTCTCAGTTTTGACTCTGGGTGTCCCCGTTCATGCTTTTTAAGTTTTAATCATTCCAGCCTCTTCTTTTTGTTCCTCCAGTCCTGGGATGATAGCTGCTTCTTGCAGTTTCTATGTTCAAGTTTTCTCTTTTTATTTTCTTGGCTACCTAGTTGACAGCTTCATGACTAGTTAACATTTCTTTATACTAGATTATTCCTGTCAAATAATTGGTGGGTTTTCGCTCCTAGTTAGACCCTGAATGATAGAGGTGTTTGTTACTGAACTGCATGATTTCTGCAGTTTTACCAGCTTTGAATTTTTCTAATACGTGAATGCACTGTGATAAGGCATAAATATTACACAAGTACAGTAAGAGCAGTTGACCATTCATGACAAATGCCTGTACACTAAACATCACGATAAGAGCTTTCCCTTTGTTATCTCCTGTGTCCTCGTAGTAATACTATACGCCTGTGATGTGAGATGCGGGTTTACAGAGGAGGCGACTGAATTCAGGCAGAGGGTTGGTAAGTTCAGGCCTGGCTTTTCACCTGGCTCCTTTGATCCTGGAGCTTCCAACATGGCGGACTGCAGTTACTCTGCTACATGCTGGTCCCTCTCAGACTGTAGGTACAGAGACCTGGGTTTTATCTCGCTTTATATGTCTAATGTAATTACTGGCAGAGAAGATCCACACCGAACATTTGTTGATTTGAAATTTGAAACTTGAAGAAACTGATTCAGATAATTTTAAAAGACAGGATGATTCCTGAAGAAAAGTTAAGTCCCAGAGCTATTTGGGGCAGCCAACTGAAATGACTCTCATGCAGATGCAGCAGTTGGCATCTACGTCTACATACGTCTACATCTACCATGAATTCAGGTGAGTGCTCAGGGACTGGCATCAACCCAGAAAGCAAGGGCCTAAATTCAGAGAGAAAAGTCACTCATCTGTGACCATAAAGCAACAAGGGATCTCTGGTTTGAACTACCAAGGGGACCTGGTACTGAATTGAGTACACCTAATTTGCCTCATTCAAATGTAATTTTTGTCCTAAGATGTCTACATATTTTTAAAAAGTTGGGGGGGCGCCTGGGGGGCTCAGTGGGTTGAAGCCTCTGCCTTCAGCTCAGGTCATGATCCCAGGGTCCTGGGATTGAGCCGAGCCCCGCATTGGGCTCTCTGCTCGGCAGGAAGCCTGCTTCCTCCTCTCTCTCTGCCTGCCCCTCTGCCTACTTGTGATCTCTGTCTGTCATATAAATAAATTAAAAAAAATTCTTAAAAAAGTTGGTCCACTTCTACATGGCCATACAGAAAACCCCATTGGCTTTGCTTTTATGGGGGAAATAAACCCTTATTCCTGCAAAGTAATAGCAGTTACTCCAACTTTAATGACACTGGCAGGAAACCTCCAAATTAAGAACTACCCAGAGTCTTCCCCCAAATGTCCTCTTGAGAAAACTCAGACAGTCTCTCTACAACTCAAATGACTTTACTTTTTCTACACTGGTACATTGGAATTGTAGCCAGAAATTTAAATACTTTAAATTCAAAACACTAAAATGAACTAGAGAATCAATGAATATGTGTGCTTCATTGTGACAATTTCCTGTAATTTTAGGTGAACAAAAATGCTTATTGACAGACAAAGAAAAATAATTAGTTCAAAACCCCTTAGGATCTTCCATATTGAAGCACTTGGGAAATTATTTGCCTTTTCTAATATACCCATTTGTTTGTCATTAACAAATGCTCAGGCATTCAGCTGCTTACATATTTTTTGCAGCTGTTTGTTAAGAGGCTCTGAGAATGTTTCAAAGTTCAACTTAGTGTCAAGCCATTGAAGTTTCTAAATCCATTTTCTAGGCAGAAAGGCCAGAGTCTGCCAAGCCTGGTGTTGTGGACTTTTAGGTGATATTTCAATGCAAGAAATGAAAAGAGAGATTATATTTTATTATTAACCTATGAATCTCTAAGAAGAATTGAATGTCCACAAGTATATGAGGTCTTCAGTTTGCATTACAACGAAAACTTTACCCTGTGGAAAGATATGATTCACTGAACTTATAAGTTTGGACTATAGTAAAATATCCAAATCCAAGTAAATTAAAAATCTCAACTAATTTTTACTCAACAAACTGGCCCTCCGTTGACCGATGGATAAAGAACAGGAAACATGAAATTATAAAACAAATTACAGTTTTGATGGCTGTCACTCCAAATGCCAAGTGGTAAAGTAATAGTCTTCTATTGAAGACTGAAAAATCTGTATGTTGAAAATTGAAAATCTTCACATGAGAATTTATAGACATTTGAGATCCTACCAGCTGACAAAATTGACTTTAGCCTATACAGCAGTTTTTCTGTAAGTACTAAAAAGAAATAAGAAATTACATAAGATATTGTGATATTATGATAGAAAATCTCAAGTACTTCATATAACATTTAGAGCTTATTAGCTATTAAAAAACACTTCTTTGAGTTGTATTTGGTTCCAAAAAACATCTGGGATCTATATCCCCAAAGTCCACAGAACATACAATTCACACATTATTTGGTTTCACAACTGAATATTTTGATATTAGGCTGTATTAATAAGCCCATTTGTTAAAATAATATTAAACTGTTTTTCCAGGGTGGGGAAATGCCATGTGTTAGTTAGTCAGTTCTTCCTTTCTTCTGCCAACTATCTTGAATACTGGCCTGCTATAAATTAATACAGTCCCTGATTGAAGCATGGAATTATCTGCAAACAAACTTCCCTAAAATAGCTACTTATAGTAACTATCAAGTACACTCATGAATAAAAAAACATACATTTTGAGGGGCTGCTGTTGCCAATTTCAGTCAATGAAAAAAGGAAGCTATGAAATTGCCAAAGACAAATAAGATACTTCTTTCTCCCCCTCTGTGCTTGCTTATAGCAGCTAACAAAGGGGCACTTAAAATACCAAAGGTTAGGTCCCTAAAGTCCAAATTATTAAAATAACTTTTTCTGTAGGACAAAGTGCAACAGAATATTGTTTGCAAGTACTATACTTACAAAGTAAGAGAATCAATATTAACAAGAGCTGGAAGAGAGAATTTGAGAGCCTTCCAATTCTAATATTCTCTGATTCATCAGTATCTTGGTGTTATTGACCACGCTGCCAATTTGTTCTGAAATGGTCAACTAGGAACATGGCACAGTTAGGTAAACAAATCATTTCCCAATAAGATGCTGACTCACTAAACCTCTTGTTATGAAAAAAAAAATTGCCAATTTCCTAATTTGATGATGACCAACTTTTCATTTACCAAAGAGGTCAGTTGAGCTTAGGTTAGGTTAAACTCCCACATGCATGTGTCACTTCCCCAATCCCCACCTCCTCACCAGTCACACAGACACTCACACTCACACACACCTTATGTGCTCTTCCCCCTCACTGGGGGACAGCCTTTTATTGGATGTTACGACAAATTTTAGCCTGCTACTTAAAGGAAAGGTGGTTTTGGTTTTGGTTTGTTTCTCATTAGTAGCTGGCTTAAAGAACAATAGCAAAACAATATAGGAGAGGGAGTTTCCAGTAACACTGACAAGCCACCCCCCCAAACAAAACAAAACAAAAAACTATTCATGTACCCAATTCTCCCAATCAAGAACATAGATGGTACATATGAGGATAATGCTTGTTCAGCTTCTCTCTTCAAGTTGGATACTCGGCAGCAGCCGTCTACAAACGTAATGTGTGCCTTAAATGGAAGAAGGAAGGAAACTTAACTTTTCCTGGGCACCGCTGACCAGCCAGGCATTGAGTGCTTTGCATACACTCTCAGTTAATGAACCCTCCTCCAATAATTCTTGGAGACTGGAATGATTATAACATCCCCTATTTTACTAATAAGGAAACTGGGACTCAGAAATAAAATGCCTACTCATATTGATAGTAAGTGGCTTGCATCTGATGTGTTTTGTTGTTTTTATTGTTTCTGTTGTTTTATTTTTATTTTATTTTATTTATTTATTTGACAGAGAGCACAAGTAGGCAGAGAGGCAGGCAGAGAGAGAGAGAGGGAAGCAGGCCCCCTGCTGAGCAGAGAGCCCGATGTGGGACTCGATCCCAGGACCCTGAGATCATGACCTGAGCCGAAGGCAGCGGCTTAACCCACTGAGCCACCCAGGTGCCCCTGTTTCTGTTGTTTTAAAAAAGACCAAGTCTGATTTCTGGACCATGGTCTACTGGAATGATACAAAATGCTACCCAAAGGGGTAAGTAGGCAGTGGGCATTTTGGAGTATCTAGCTCTTGATAATTGCTGCAACTGATCATTATTTGGGTCATTATTTCTTTAATATTTGCTTTCCTCTTTGTTTGTTAGTTCCACGAGGGAGATGTTATTTGTTTTGTCCATCCTTATATTACTATCCCCCTCTGTGCTTGCTTATAGCACCTCTTAGTAGGTGTGCAGAAAGTACTTGTTGACTATCTAAAGCTCTCTGCCTCTCCTGCTGGCTTCCTCAGGGTCATCTCCTAAAGAGGTTTACACAAGCATGGAATAATGATTGATACGCCACTACACTTCTTCATCATTTTAATCCTGTGCCTAACCAGTGGTCATTATCTTTTAGAAGGACTCTACAGCCGGCTTTTAGCTAATTGCTTTCAAATCGATGAAGAGAGTTTTCCAGATAGAAAAATAATATATTTAACAACTATTGAGTCTTTACTTTTATGATCAGTACAATAAGTACTTTATGTGCATCCTCTTAATTCGTACTAGAGATACTATCATTGTCCCCATTTTAAAGATAAAGATGATGTGGTTTAGAGAGGTTCAGTGACTTTCCTAGAAGGAAGAATTATGAAGAACAAAGGGGTAAGAAAACAATAGAAAGATAAGCAGCACTTCTGGGGCTGAAGGAGAGAGCCCAGTATCACGGGGATGGACATTTACTTGGACTTGACGGCACAACAGTCCGCCCCTTTCCCTGTCCCCCTCCCACAGCTGCGTTGGGGAGTGCACTCATGGTCTTCTCCTCTGTCCTCCCTATCTACCGTTTGGGCTTCCTTGAGCCAATGTCCTAGCGTTTCCTGAAGTCGTTCCCTTTCTCACAGTGACATGTGGAATGTCTAAAGCCATGGAACCTTCCGGGCACTGCCAAGAGTGGCCATATTCCCTTTGGCCCCCGCTGCTCAATAGTCCTGCACTGGGTTCCACCCAGATGTGGAGGAAACAGCATGCAGAGGACTCAGACGTGTGCCGTGAGGCCTGCTTGTGGAGGAAGGACAGATTTCTTTAACTTCACCACTGGATCTACTGACATCCAGGCACCTGCTCATCAGCCTTTCTCTCTGCAACTGTCTTTCTTTCCAGGAAATAGATGTCTGGGAGCCACATGCAGTGACACTCGGAGCTCCCCACTTCAGGCTTAGCTGGGCTCCTACAACATCAGGATTCACTAGCAACAGCCATCGCCTTTATTTGTAAAATGGAAGCCATTGTGTTTTTTTCTTTATTGCTGCATAATGAATGCCCCCAAATGTAGTGGCTTCACACAACACCTTATTATTGCACGTGATTCTAAGGGCTGACCGGGACATGACTCTCTGGTTTCTCTGTTACTGTTTTCTATCCTACAGCCATTGTCAGATGGGACCCAAGCTACAGTGTGTTGGGTGGCTTCACGGGCTCCCTTCCGTCTTCCCTTCTGCTTCAAACCACCTTCCTACGTACCCTCTAGATCTCAGCAGATATCCCTGACTGCAGGAATGGACCTCTTCCCTCAAACCCTGAACTTTTCCTTCACAATTTATGTCCTGTATATCATATCTGGTTGGTTCTCTATTCTCTCCCACTCCACGATGTATTGTGAGTTTCATGAGGGTAAGACCAGCCTCATTTTACTCATTTTTGTATCTTCATGTTAAATAGAGCACCCTAGCTATGTTAGGTGTATAGTATATTTCAATATATTGTATATTTATATATAATATATAGTATATTATATATATAGTATATTATATATATATATATATATATAATATATAGTATATTTCAATAAATGAATGAATGACCACTAGGAATACATTTTTTGGTGTTCAGGGGTTGTCATTTCTCCTAAATCCCAAACATTGTTTTTCTAGGTTCTATATAAAGTAAGTCTACACACATCAAAGAAAGAAGATGTACTACTTGAACTATCCCAACAATTCAGATGAGGCACTGCATTTTCAATTATTTATAAACTGAAATTGGTTTGTGAATGTTATAAGATTATCTGGATGATTTCTTCAATTACTTTCTGTTCATTCGATTGGATATATAAACAAAAATAAAAATTCTTATACTTGATAAAGTTGGTTTTTTTAAAAAATATTTTATTTATTTGACAGAGAGAAATCACAATAGGCAGAGAGGCAGGCAGAGAGAAAGGAGGAAGCAGGCTCCCCGCGGAGCAGAGAGCCCAATGTGGGGCTCGATCCCAGGACCCTGGGATCATGACCTGAGCCGAAGGCAGAGGCTTTAACCCACTGAGCCACCCAGGTGCCCCAAGTTGGTTTTTTTTTAAACCTGTATTTCTGCCCATTGGCTGACAGTTTTAGGGGAACAAGAAAACCCGTAGACAAATCTGTGTCTGTATAGGAAGGTTGGAGGAAATGTTTATCAGTTGTTAAAAAAAAAAAAATAGTTTCCTAGGTCCTTGACTTTGCCAGTTGCAGGATTTGCCTCCATAAATACATAAGAAGTGTTTAATGGAAGTATATTGAAGCAAATGCTGTAATCTGCCATGGGAGACTGGCTGATGAGGAAACTTGTAAGAAAAAGCTGCTTTGGTGATCTTAGCCTATCTATTGATTTTTTCCCAAGGGGTTTATTCAGAGAAAGCATGATATAAAAGGTAATGTAAAACATATCAACAGTTTCTCACACCACATTAGAAGCCAAGTTTGTTGAGTTTCTTTGATGGAGACATTTTGATAAACAGACATCATCTTTAATCTTGGTTTTTATTGGGACTGTCTTATTGGTAGTCTTTCTTGCCTCTCAAAAGTAAACTGTGATTATTATTTGGACACTTTTAGAGCTTATTCATTCCAATAGGACTTATCTTTGATATCTGCCTAGGAAATATACTCCTAGAGCAGCTACATGAACACCAAGTTCAACATCATTAAAGTAACCATTTCTGTAAATTTTGAAATATTCAGCTGAGAAAGAAGTCCATAAATGAAGTTTCATTTCCAGAAACAAAATCCAGAGAGTTGTCTGTGCTCTCTTGCTTCTGGATGTGCTTCAATTTGTCTTTGCTATTACCCTTTCTTCATTGTCTTCTTTCCTTCTCAGCATTTTTTCTCTTATCTCACCAGGATGGCTGCAGTTTTCCCCCTCTATCCTTTGAGGAGATGGTAGTCTAAGTCTATAATTTTATATTTGGTTTTGTGTAATACTTCTAATACTTACTAGGAGTGGCATCAAATGTATTCTTGTATATTTGATTTGTACTTAAAGGAATTTAAGGACACGGTCTGTTTTACCTTTATGAGATCCCCAGTAACTAAAATAGCATCCAGTATATCATCAGCGCTCAAGTCTTGTTGTTGCATGAAGAAATGAGTAGAGCAGAGCAAGGGTGGAAATGGGAAAAGTGTCTTCTTCACAAACCTAGCAGATATGTTGCCAAACAATTTTGCTCTTAGAAAACATTGCATCATTAAATGTTTGTCACTTGTTAACTGAACATACTGACTTCACAGGTTCGACTGACCCAGGGAAACAGTCAACATGGACACTCACCACCTTGTATCAACCCTGAGAAATCTGGATTAAGGGAATGGAAAAGGATGAATATCAATTTAGGATCCACTTTGAAAGGAAGAGTCTTTAAGGTCATGAGACTGGACGTTGAAGATCTACTTCAGTGTCTTCAATCCTGTTTAATGTTGAATACTAGTAGCCACAAACAAGGGCCTAAAGAGATTTCTCTTTTCCAGAAGTGAACCCTTGCCACATCCAAAGCTATCACCTCAGATGTAAATAATATGATTTACCACAAGAAAAGTTTCCATCTCCTTTTATCCAGTGTTAGAAATAGGGGACCATGTGTGACAATTTTGTTCAGGATACAAAATGATGCCATCAGATTCTAAGCGATAGGATGCAAAGTGATGATCGAAGACCAAATCTGGCCCACAGATGTATTTTATTTGATCTACTTATTTTTTCATTGAATTAGTTGCCAATATGGAAAGTCAGGAGAATGCATACAGAACGTGGTCTTGTCCCCCACCACCCCTACTTGAGAAAGAAAAAAGATACAGCAAATTGGACCCACAGTCCCAAATTATACTGACAATTAGCTGGTGTTCAAGTTCAAATTCCCATGATTGGCTGCTTCCCTACCATAGTCCACCCACTGCTTGTTTTTACTCCGATACTGAAGAGTTTCAGTTTGCCATCCCTCATCACCCTGAACAGTTTTCTTATAGTCTGACCTCCTCATCTGTTTCTTTTATCTGTCTGCGCCCTGCATGTAACTACCATTTTGAATGTCGCAGATGTTGTTCAATTTCCATCCTTCTGACTGAGAGTAAATAAGCAGTGGTTCTGATTATGGCTCTACCTTCATCATTCCAAGTCAGCTGGCTGATTCCATTTGTTCCTCTGAATCTTCTGCATTCACATGGCCCCTAAACAGGTGGGGGTGGGATCAGAAAAAGGACAAGTTGTGTGCTCCCTTCAGCAGTACATGTACTAAAATTGGAGCCACATAGAGAAGACTGGCATGGCCCTTGCACAAGGAGCAAAAGGACAAGGTGAGTGAAAGAATCAGTTTTTTCTGTGACTCTGAATAAGTAGGGTTGTCAAAAGAAGAGGAAGACTAATCTGTGTATAATGCCCATGTTTCTTACAGCACATATTACGTATTTATGTATACAACTAGTGCTATATATACATATATATGTATATAATCACTCACAAAATCATACTGTCCCCCTAGGGACATGTAAGGGTTTTTTTTTTTCCAAGTTAATTTTAGCTATACAATTTTTAAAATCAATTTCCTTAATTTTTTTATTCACTTAGGTTACTTTTATTACCATAGTACCTGAATATTATAAATATAAGATTAGAAATTAACAGTAAAATGCATATGGCTTCTAATACATTTATACTCACAATGCACTGACAATTAAATGCAAACAAAATAACACAAACAATACAGGCCAAGTGGCTAACACCAATTTAATATGACCACTGATGTTGCTTTGCTGTAATAAGCAATAACAACAAACAGACACTTAACTCTACGGTCTGGGTTCTCTTGATGAAATCATACTGTATAAGTACACGGCACCTTTTCTGAAACCCTGGGGCAAGATGCAATAGAGAATTTTGAATGTTTCTTATTATAGAAAGGGGCAGTACAAAATAAATGCAGTAATATTTTATAGTGTAACATGAATATCCATAGTAAATAGGATAACTAAAAACTATAAATAGACTTATC
This sequence comes from Meles meles, assembly GCF_922984935.1. NCBI lineage: Eukaryota > Metazoa > Chordata > Mammalia > Carnivora > Mustelidae > Meles > Meles meles. The sequence continues at coordinate 102,478,950 of NC_060068.1, forward strand.
TCAGTGTGGGTCAGATTTCATACCAAATAAGTTTGTCACAAACTTACAAAAAACAGCTGGGTCATTTAACAAGTCCTGTAGTCTTGAGAAAATTCCTCAATTTCAGTGATCTCATCCACGAAATAATTTCATTAGATGAGAGTAACTAGTCCATGACCTGCAGCCAGAAAGAAAACTAGGATGTTTATGCATGGCCACCAGAAGTTGCAGAATAAATACTGTACTTATATAAGTGTGTTCCTTTATTGACTAGGTATATGCCATTTACAGTACCACAGCAGAGGTTAAAACAAGGACCCAGAGATAAATGAGGCCACTGTATGGACTCAGGGAGCTCCTGTCCACAGGACAGACAGACCTGCAGATGAACACCTGACAGTTGAGTATAAAAAGAGTGATAATACTTATGTGTGGACAAGGCAAATTGATGCCATAACCTGGGGGAGATTAAGGCACACTTTCTGGTATCAGGGAGGGTTTTGAAGGATGAATAGGAATTCACAAAACAGTGGAGTATTATTAAAATTGATCTAACCTTTTAGAGACAAGTAATATTATAGAGGGCACTTTAGGAGAAATTGATTCTCTTTTGATGTTTACCAGCTGAATCATTTATAGTCTCTTCTGAGCCGATACCCAACCCAAACTTAATGCTCTCCTGCACAGGTCATGAAGGCTGAGCACACATCAGTTTGTGGAATCTCTTTTCTCTTAATAGGGAAGAACATGCTGTTCTTAGACTCCGCTTTGGTCCTATTTGCTTTCTAATATTGAAAATGCTAAGTGTACAAGATGCTTATCTATTTATTAAGACATTTGCTGGGTTCTCTAAGACATGTGGCTTCTCCACCCTTTCCCCTCCTTCCTGTAACCCCCCCAACCAGTTCCTGTCAGTGGGAACTTGACAATCATAAACCTAATTCTTTTGAGGCCATTCTAACGCTTGAGCTCTTCTTTGGTTGGCCTCCCTGCAACGAACGGAATGAGTTCATGGGAGTAATCCCCTCAGTGCATGTGAGGCCACTGTCTGAAGCTGGGGAGCATATACAGAGGGCTCTGCAACACGGTCTGGAGTCATAATGGACTTCACAGAAGAACTGGTGATTTGCATAAATTTAAATAAAGATTCTCCAAGTATCTGTTCAGCATGTATTGATCAGAGAGACAGAAAACTACATGGAGACTGAACAGGGAAAGAAGACCTTGGAGGCAGCCTTCAACCTCTCCACTGATATTCCCAGCGATCCCCAAACTTGTCCTCTCCCTTCTGCAAACCCGAGGCCCCAGAGAGAAATGAGACCACACTTTTTAGAAGGCCATTTGGTGATCATCGAATGTGACCATACATGTTCCTTGTAAATTCTACCCCTTATTCCCAAGTGGCTCTTGGAATAAACATCCAGATTTAGGCAGTAGACTCCTGATTCCCTGAGGGGAATCCGGGAAAGCAGAATTGTCTTCATCTTTCACCACACACATGGAGTGTCATTTGGGTGATCCTTTCCACTGGCACCACGCTACCATCCCTGAAAGATTAGGCAACCTTAATCTCTACTAGAATTCCAGGAAGAGAGGTTCCAAAGACACAAAGAACTCCACATTCACATTTCTATTCTGAATCAAAGAAGACTCATTCCCAAACCCCAGTAAATGATTTCTGAAAAGGGAATTGTGAGGCTGACTTGCTAACTGATGAATCTCTTTCAGATTGCATACCTTGCTTAGTGCTAGTGACAGATGAGAACATCAGCATCCCTGACTCACATTCTAGATTTACCACTGGGCATTGTGCTTTGTCTGAATTCCCAGTGTTAAAATGACAGTTACATTATGGTTTTCCCCATGTTCACTTGAAGAAGCTTAGCAGTGTGATATATCAAGTGTCAGTCCTGCCCAAACAGTGTGGTTTAAGGGGCTCAAGCGATTATGAAAGACAAGGGAGGGGTTTTCCTTGGTGATGCATTCCTGTTCCAGCTAACAGAGGGTCTGGAGAGCTGGTGTGGAACTGTAACTCGAGGTCTGTGTTTTAGCATCTCCATCAGTAATCATCTTCCCGCTCTCTTTACAGTTTGTGGCATGGTTCCCTTCACCACATCCACACCTGTCTGTGCAAAAGGCTTGCATAATGCAGAGTGTGGTTTAAAATGTGTGAAAACTTCATCCTGATCTTCGGAGCTTGCCTTGTCTTTGATCTCGAAGCCAGTCAAGGAGAGCAAGTATGTCTATTTCTAATTCTAGCTGTATGTAAGCTGGGGAGAAACACATCATTGCAAAACAAAGCTCTAGAGAAAAAAAAAAAAAAGAAAGAGAGATAAACTCTTTATAATACTTTGTCCTGTGTTTTTCCAGTTTAAGCATATTCTCAATCCAGAGTGGTATAAAATGAAGATAAGGGTGGGGTGAAGTAATGAAAAAACCTGAAAACTTCATTATTTCTCTGATTGGAGAAAACGCAAATATAATTCAACTTCTCTGTGTCACATTGTTTCATACGTACCTACACTGAAATGCTATGAATGGGGAAGCAGGATTGTTCCTCAGTGCTCTGGAGAAGTCTGGGGTATGATATGGAATGGGGAGGAGTGTTGGAAGACAAGTGGAAGATGTCTCTGGAGTCGTATGTGACAAGGCCAGGTAATGAGGAGTCTTAAGAGCTTTGGCCTGAAGGAGTGCAGTTTTATCTTGAAGGTAGAGGGAAAATACTAAGGGGCTGTAAATTAGAAAAGTGACACTTAAAAAAAAACAACAATCTGTGTGTGTGTGTGTGTGTGTGTGTGTGTGTGTGTGTGTACAATGATTATTCTGCCTTTCAATATAACATTATTTTGTAAGTGTTTTCCAAATTAATACAAGTGTAATTTTAATGCTAGTCTGGTAAGAAAACTTGCCTTAATTCCTCAACTGCTAAAATTCATATCATTTCCTCAATTTTTTTTTTGTAATTACTCATTTACTTCTCTATCCATCCAGACTATGGTGCCTTTGGAGTCAAAGACCTAGTCTTCTTTGCACTTAACCTTTATCATCTAGAATAGAGGTTGATATAAATAGAAGATAAACTTGGTATCTTCCCACCAATATCTTCCAAGGGTTTTGAGGATTCTCTTTCAAATATTTCAAGCCTTTCCCCTTTGCTTCTTTAAAGTCGTCAGCTGCTGTGTTATCCTCTCCCCTATATATATTCAAGCAACAAACTGGTCAGTTTAAATAAACTCCAAGATGGGTTGTGACTTCTAACCACATGATACATGTGTGGCCAAGGACTTAATATACAGAAATGAACTTTTCTGTCCCCTCTACTCACACAGCACACAAACTGTATGCAAATGTAAATCTGGCTCATGTGATTAAATAACAGGTAGCAATATGGTCAATCAATTCAGTTTACCTGTCTAAATATATGACTCTAAATTTACAAGCAAGAGACCCATCTTTGACTGTTCTTGTGCCACATGGTGGGGCTGATGCAGAGTATATCTGTGTCAAGGTGAAACCAACCTCCTCCCTTACAGAAAACAGGGAGTTTTCCATGTCTTCTTCCACTATTCCCCTTCCCATTTTTCTGTTTAATTCATAACACTTGCTCAATCCGAGCCACCCCCTAATACAACAGAGGGTAACTCAGTCTGTAAGAACCAGCCCTAATATTTCCCAGGATCCCAAGAAGTCTCAGAAAAACAATAAAGACCCTCACATTTCTGGCTCTGAATCAAAGCAGACTCACTTTCAGGTCCCAATAAATTCATTCTGAAAAAAGAAAAGCCACAGGGGGAAGAACAGATAAAAAAAATTTTTTTTCTTGCCGAATTTACAAGAATTGAGGAGATTTCTATTCCAAAAAAGAAAAAAGAAAGAAAGAAAGAAGAAGAAGAAAAAAGAAGAAGAAAAACAAAAACCCACAAGCTATTGGAGGGACAAATGATGATGCCCAGAGAAAGGAGAGATATAAATTAATTTTTGCCCTGGCTGAGGAAAGGTGAAGTTAATAGAGGAAAGAGAATCTCGGGAAGTGAAATTAAAGCCAACATGCTTCTGGCTTCTTGAGGATGCCCCTTGAGTTAACTAATTACTTGTAAGGGTATTATGGAATGAGTTGCCTGAACTTCCCTCACTTAAAGGTGCGGAGGAGAGGAAAAAGTACCATGAGACTCTATCATGAGGGCTGGAAATCAGCTTGGGAAAAAATTTCCAAGAAACTGGGAATGGAAGAGAAACAAAGGGTTATTAATAAGCAGTAATAAGACAACTACCTTCAACAGTGATTGCTAAGTTGGCTCATGGAATCATGGTCTGGATCCAGAACATACCTGGGAATTTCTTTTCTTCCTTCTTTCTTCCTCCTGTTCCTTTTCCCCTTTCTCCTTTCCTCTCATCCAACAGATAAACAGCTTCTATGTGATGGCTACTCTCCCAAACACTGGGAACATAAACTAAGACATTTTGGTCACGAGTGACATTAATTCATACAAATGAGAGGAAGAAAATTTTCACCCAACTTCTCTGGAAAGAAGCTGTATTTGTTTGAGGGGGAAAAAAGCTTCTTGATGAATGGGTGGGATAGAAAGTAACATCCTGGCAGGCCTAAGTCTAGCTAAGGACTGGATGTGTAGGAAGCAAAGGAGGAGATTCTTTGATATGCCAGAGAGAAAGAGGGAAAGCAGGATGGAACAGTCAAGAAGGTGAAAGTTTGCACTCCACAGTGTGATTCTTCAGCAAGGTTCCAAAACGCCCAGTGTAACTTTCACATGAAGTGGGCTAAGTTCTATGCATGGATGTCACAGACCTCAATGGAAACTGTCTTCAAGTGCCAGCAGTAACTAGAGACAGAGCAGAGAGAAGGATGAGGATGACACCATAGGAAAAGACATGCACCAGCACAGGACATGTCACCAGTGTCCAGGCTGAGTTTGAACAGATTTGCAAGACTCAGAAGCTTCTAGGCTGCACTGGGGCTTTACATTCAGTTGGTTGTAGGAGAACACTGAAAAGTCCATGAACCCATTATCTGAGGATAGAAGAAAAAAATACATTGTAAAGCAACCAACCCAATGGTGAATCAATAGCATTATACATGGAATGTAGTATATATCATGTATCACTGGGGCCCAAGGGGATCAAGTGTCTGTGTACCTGCAGATAGACTTTAGAAAAATTGTGAACACCCTGAAACTACATGCAGAATGTTGTGGTATGTATATGCCCCAAATACTTGTCAGTGAAAGTAACTCGGATTTATGGAGTATTTACTATGTATTGTTGTGCTAAAAAGCTTAATACATAATTATGTCATGCTCACAACAACTCAGTAAGAAAGAAAGAAAGCTGAAAATCAGCGACTTTGCCCAAGCTCATGAAGGCCACACCCTCAGTGAGTAGCAGAGCATGGGTGTGAACTCATGTCACAATTCTTTTTTTTTTTTTAAGATTTTATTTACTTTTTTGACAGAGATCACAAGTAGGCAGAGAGGCAGGCAGAGAGAGAGGAAGGGAAGCAGGCTCCCTGCTGAGCAGAGAGCCTGATGCAGGGCTTGATCCCAGGACCCTGAGATCATGACCTGAGCGGAAGACAGAGGCTTTAACCCACTGAGCCACCCAGGCACCCCTCATGTCACAATTCTTAGTCTGCATATGCTCAACTGGGTCCCAGTCATGTGCCCTCTAAACTATGCTGAATCGAGTCATATATTGTTACCATTTCAAAAGTTGTTTCTACATAGAGAAAAGGATTAGAAAAAATCTTAAGGGCCTACTGGGTCTTAGATTCTCCTCCTAATTTTGGAGGGCCTTCACACCTCAGGCACCTTCATGTGTCATATCCTATTCCATCCTCTCCCCCCCACTCCATCAGTGTACTGGGTAGAAAGGTCTCCCTTTGGCAGTCAGAAATACTGACTTCAGAGTGGTCAAGTCCACTGCTTTTGGTAAGTGCAAGTGAGTTTGCACTTTTGTCTTCCACTCCACCAACCTGTTACCCAGTCCCGAACAGAGCAATGGAAGAGTTTCCAAGGGGTCAGGTTGGTGGACTCTTGAGGTGGAGAAGAGTCATCCAGAAGGCCAGCTGAAGCATTGTCATGAGATCTGTCAAATCAGATTGCAGTTCGAATCCCGTAAAGGAGGGGGCCTCAGAGATGTGTTTTTACTGCTTGACATAGAGACCCATACAGCAGGCACAGGCACCAAGAGAGGACAAAGTCCCTGGAGACTTTTGACTCTGATCTTGTCAATTCTCCTAATGGAATAGTCATCCCAGCTGTTAGGAATTTCAGAGTCGGTGCATCTACCCACCCCTGTCTCGTGTGGAAAACAGCAGGGCAGGCCAAGCCGGCCACACCTTGGGAAGAACAAAAGAGTTGCAGCTGAAATAGACCTTCCTTACAAAGAAGTCTGCATTTGCTCGTGCCTAGAGTAGCTGTAGGTGCCCGTGGGGTGAGTTAACCCCAGAAACCCCAGGAGACAAGCATAGGGCCATTCACAAACAGGAAAGACCTGTTTGGAACTAAAGGACTAAACAAAGGGTGGGAGGAAACGAGGGGGTGGGAATTATTTCCTTAGTACTGATTGGCCAGGAGGGAACGAGGGGTGGGAATTACTTCCTTAGTACCTGATTGGCTGGGAGGAAATGAGGGGCGGGAATTATTTCCTTAGTACCTGACTGGCCGGGACTGAAAGAGCAGCATATGGTTCGCCATTGCTTGGTTGGAAGAGAAGCATGTTTCCGCTTTTTTTTTTTTTTTAAAGATTTTATTTATTTATTTGACACAGAGAGAGAGAGATCACAAGTAGGCAGAGAGGCAGGCAGAGAGAGTGAGAGAGGGAAGCAGGCTCCCTGCCGAGCAGAGAGCCTGATGTGGGACTCGATCCCAGGACCCTGAGATCATGACCTGAGCCGAAGGCAGCGGCTTAAACCACTGAGCCACCCAGGGTTATTTATAACTGGATTATAACATGGATATACTATGGATTACTGAGTCCCTTCCAGAAATTCTCATGGCACTGCTCACCCATAAGCAGCACTTGTTTGAGACAAAGAAGCAGCCAGAAGCAGAGACAAACAAAACCAGAAACAAAAACCCCTGCCTTGTTAAGGTAAGAGTAATAAATCAAAGTGCAAATCTTTCTAACGCATCGTCAATTAAATCTACTGAAGGTTCCAATTGTTTCATACCATTTTTAAAAATTTGTCATTGTTACAAGATACTTATCCCAGTATTTGATTTCAGTCCCTAATTAAGAACAATGAAAAATTACTGGGATCTCCTAGTCCCTTGTGTGGGTGGGTTTAACAGTTTTCTTTGGTAATTCTCTACTTCAAGAAACAATTTCCTTAAATCAAACATAAAGTGAACAGTTCATACAGTTCTTTCCAGTTCCGCATTTTTAAAGCAAAGAAATTAAAGAGAGCAGAAGAATCTTTGTAAAAGAACCACCACAAGGGAGAGGTTGTCCTTTCTGCTTAGGGGAGGAGATGACTTATTACACAACTTCAAAGGCTTGACGAGGTAACACCTGAACACACTTAAGAAGTGTCTCGAACAAATCGAGCAGCTTTGTTGGCCATTTGACATGTTCTTGCTGGTGGAGCAGCAATTGAAGGAAAAAAGAAAGCTTTTATAAATTGTCCTCGGTGAGCAGCTAAAGAGGTACGGCATCAGACTTCTAGAAAAAGCTAACTCTTGTGCCACGGTTCTCAAAGTCCAACAGCAGTGGCTGAAGCTGGGAACCTGTTAGAAATGCAGACTCGGAGCGGCTGGGTGATTCAGTCAGTCAAGCCTCTGACTCTTTGTTTCGCCTCAGGTCCTGATCTCAGGGTCCTGGGATACGCCCCGCCTCAGGCTCCCTGCTCAGCATGGAGCCGGCTTGAGAGTCTCTCTCTAGCCCTCTGCCCCTCCCCCAACCCATGTTCCTGCGCCCAGCGCGCTTGCGTTCTCTCTGTCTCTCTCAAATAACCGAGTAAGATGAAGGAAGGGAGGGAGGGAAGAAGGAAGGAAGAAATGCAGGAAAGTGACTCTCAGCTGCCATCCCAAGACTTAACACATGAGAAACTCTGAGGCTGGGACCCAGCAATTTGTTTTAACAGGCCTTCCATGAGATTCCCATATTTGCTAAAGTTCAACAAGCTCAGTTTCAGAGCACAGTAGAAAAGACTGACTCAGGATCAGACAGTTACCGGTTGTGGTCCCACCTTGGACACTTATTCATGGTAAAACTGGGGGAAAGTTCTTTAGCCCTCCGATCCCCGACTTTATTCTGCTGCCTGAGAATAATGGTGGCAGCTGAGCTCTGCAGAGGAATGCCTGTGTGAAGTGGTTAGCCTTAGTCCCTGCTTACTCAGCAAATGATAGCTTCTCTTGGTCATTCAAAACACCAGAACTGGATCACCTCACACTAACCAGAGGTCCGGGCAGCTCTTCCTGTTCAACTAGCACCATGTCTAAGCATTACTCCTTATTCTTGAAAAATTTTTGTTTCCCAGACAATAGACTGCCTGCCTCGGAATTACCTGGTGCATCCGTTAACAAATTCAAATGATCTAAGGCTCATATCAGACCCACTGCATCTGCACCTTGTGAAGTGTGGTCTGGGTATCTGCAAGCTTCAAAGTGTTGCCTGAAGATACTGTTGCAGACTAGGGTGCAAGAATCATCAATTAAAGTGAGATAAGACACAAGTTGGCTGTGGCTTCCCTCCTACAGTCACCCTCCCATAGGTTGAGCTGGAGCAGACACATTGTTTCATTGTGACACAGTAAGTAGACCAAGAAGTGAAACTTTATGAACTTTGCTTCCCTGTTCATGAACCTTACCTGTGGAGCTGATAAGCTAGCTACTGGCTCTATTTCTCTTAGCTGGCCAACTTACAATCAAGGCATTTTACTGATGTCTGAGGGGAAATATTGGTGGTGGTAGCAGAGGAGAACTGTGTTATTCAGAGCCCACAATTGTAAAGATGCTTTACCCAGAAACTTCTGGAGTTTTGTTTTTGCAGGAAGATGTGGTACTTCTTTGAGGAATTCAGAATCTGTTAGAATGGGTACAGCTCAAAACTTGGGTTTCTCTCTCTTTCTCTTTCTCCTATTTCTACTAAGATAACCTGTTAGTGGGATGTTCTCCTGGAACCTCTGATTTGAGAGGAGAGAAAGGCTATTTGGCGCATTCAGGATGTGCATTTTGTATAGAAGGGAGGAAGAAGAAGGTGGGAGAAAGGGGCTTTGAATTCAGTTCACCTGGGGAAGCCCCCACCAAGATACCAGTCTGTGATTCTCCAAATCCCCCTAGTGATGTATGCATGTATCAAACACAAGTCAAATTACAGTATCTGTAAACATATATATTTATATATTAATAATATATAAATGTATAAATGATGTATATGATATGACATTTAAATATATAATATATAATAGCTGACGTTAAGCCTGTATGCTAGGAGTTTGACATTTTATTCTCTCACTGAAAGCTCACAATAATCATAGGAGTAAGTAATAATAGCATATCCCATGTAAGGATGAAAAAACTGATGCACAGGGAGGTTAAGAAACTTTTGCAGACTCACAGCCAGTCCAGTGCAGATCTGAATTTGAACCCAGGAAACTAACTGACATCACAGCTCTAAATCCTAGAGACCACCCAAAGAATAGTTCCAGCCTGTTCCAGGACCCTGTGAGACCCCACCCCAGACTTACTTAATTGGGCTGTACATTTTCACAGAGATTTGTGGGCACACGAAAATTTGAAAAGTACTTCTCTGAAGCACAGGCATTTTCCCCAGTGTCCTTAAAGTGTCATTGGGATCAAAAACATTTGTGGGTGCTGCTCAACTATGTAATTTTCGGGCCCACCAGAAACCTCTGCAGCTGACAACCAAGAAGCTGCATCATCAACAAGTTCCCCAGGTGATTGTTTGGCATGCTTTATTTTGAAAATCACTACTTTTGGTTCTTCTGCCTCTGTGCCTTGCTTGGCCGTTAAGAGTTAGAACCGGGAGGTTGACCTGGGCCTGGTAAAGGCTCTCTCCACAATGAAGACAAAAGGAACATGGAGAATAGTTCAGGCAGCCAAATGAAAGAGAGAAAAGGAAGAGTGTATCTAGCTTGATTTCAGTATGTTTTGAAACTCAGAGTGTTCCATAAGTTTTTTGGTCTAAGTTCATCTTTTTCTCCTATTTTTAAAGATTCTTTTGTGAAAGCTTATACCATTTTTGCCACTTACTTCAAGGCTAGTGCTTGAGTCATTTCTTTGACCGTGGACTTGTTTACATAGTATTTTCTACCCCTCACACACCTAAAAATGGGAAGTGGATCTTCAACACATTTCAACACACTCCAGAGGAAGTTACCATGTTGAGAAAGGTACCAAGTTGAATAAGGTACCTTGTTGATAAGCTGACGTGGCCATCTGATAGACTGATGTGGACCACTAAGTATGTGCATCATTAAAGATAATTCAGAGAGCAATATCAGTGACAGGGCTGGTCAAGTTCTTGTCTAAGTTCTTTGTTGACACCAAAGAAACCCCAAATGCAGGAAAGCAACAACACATCAGGAAGAAGCTTTGAGCCAGGTTGTAATTCTGTTCAAGTGCTAGCATGTGGCACTAGCTGTGGATGTACCTCTTGGGAAATTGCTTCAGTCCTTCAAGCCATAGTTTTCCTGTTCGTTCAACTAGTGGGTTTTCAGGGGCTGCAATTTCAGCAATCCAGAGGGCCTGGGCAAGTGATATAAATGAATGAAGAGAGTATCAAGTCCAGATGAAGGGCAAGGTGCTGAGGGCATGCCCCTTCTGAGCCACACCTGTGCAGATCTTCCTGTCATTCTACCAGCCACACCAAATACAGTCACAGATTAATTTAACCCAAGATAGACGATCTTAGGGGGCCTTCCAACATGTAGCCCTTACTTGTAATTTAGAATTTGTTAGCCTTTGGGGATCTTCCTGTCCACTTGCTGCTGGGATTCGAGCAGAATAAAAAGATTGAGGAGAACCACCAGGAGAAGGTGACGATAGCATTCCTGTAACTTAAACTTGGGACAATGGCAAATTGCTGAACTTCCCAAGGACTAGCTGAAGATACCATGCCAGTGAAGAACTAACATTTACTGAAAGTCAATATATAAGAGTTGATGATGCTGAAAGAGAGATCCTGAAGAAGATGTGAGGTTATTCTAGTGAAACTTTTGAGAAACTTCTGGTGCAAGGACATCGGGAGTGGGTGGGTCCCTTTTTTTGTATAGTTTGTCGATAGAAGAAAGGGAGGTTAAGATTTTAGATAAACGTATTCCTAAAGTTATGTTACTTTCCAGCAAAAAGGAAAAATGGTATCTGCTTAATGTACATATTTTTAAAAATTTATTTGATATTTACTGTGCCTTTAGGTATCTAGATTTGAGAAGTATTACTCAGTTTCACTTGTTTTTAAATTATATGTTGTGAACCGTCTTGCAAATTTATACTGTTTATACTAGCACTTCATTTTTTAAAAGAAAATCCTTATACACACACACAAATGATTTTAGACAAATGTAGGTATGAGAGGTACTAATATGAAGGTTCTTTTAAAGCCACAAATCTATTCTGTATTCCAGACAAATGAAGGATCTTCAAACAGGTGTTTGATTATTAACTTAATACGTTGGTTCCACAAGTGTCCCTGGCCAGCAGCATCAGCATCACCTGGGAACTTATTAAGAATGCAAATTCCCAGAGGGAGGAGAAAGATCGCAGAGGAGTAGGAGCCCCAAATTTCATCTGGTCCCAGGAGTTCAGCTATATAGTTATCAAACCAATCTGAACACCTACAAACTCAGTGCGAGATCAAAGAAAAGAATAGCAGCAATTCTATGAACAGAGAAGCGACCACTTTCTGCAAGGTAGGACATGCAAAGAAGTGAATCTGAGGTGATATTCGGGAAAGTAGATCATAGGGGAGGGAGCCTCTGTCAGCCAGCTCCCACTAAGCCATAGAGCCATGGAGCATGAAATCAGAACTTTTAGAAGTCTGCTCCACTGAGGGACATTGCTCCAGAGGCTAAGTGGGGGGTGGAGCCCTCATGGAGACCAGTGTGGTCTCAGGGTCACAGAGAGACCGGGGGAGCCTGAATGTGTCAGAGCTCCCAGGTATCAGCTCAGGGTTACTTTAAATCGTGATCTGAGGCAAAGTTGGGCCACTGCTCTTTGAGCAGGGATCCAATAAGCCGCAGATCCAGGAAGATGCCCCTTCCTCCTCTGGGAGGTGCAGAAGCATGCAGCAGGAATCTGCTGGGTTTGGAGACTCCAAATGGGGCTGTGTGCCAGAGACAGAAACACCTGGTCATAGGCCAGGTGACCCGGAGTGCGGCTGGAGACCAGGGAGATGGGAGGGATTGACTGCTTTTCTCTGAGGGAGCACTGAGGAGTGGGGCCTGAGATTTCGGCTCCTACAGGGTGGAGATTGGGAGGCTGCCATCTTCATTCTCCTCCTCCAAAGTTCTATGGAAAGCATTCAGGGAACAAAAGCTCCTGAGAGCGACCCAAGCAGATTACTTAGCCCTGGCAAGGGGCAAGTCATTTGAGAATCATGGCAACAGGCCCCTCCTCCATAAGAGCAACAAGAACATCCATCCAAGACCAAGTTTATCGTTCAAAGAGAACTGCAAAACTCCAGTGCTAGGAGTTCTACAATTCTACAGTATGTAGAATTCATGGCTTTCCCCCTCATGATTCTTTAGTCTTTCAAAGTTAAATTTATTTAATTTTCTTATTTTTTCTATTTTTAAAAAAATTTTCCTCTTATTTTAACCATCTTATCAATACCTTTTAAAAAATCTTTTTAAATTTTCATTTTTATGTCATATTCTATCCCTTCATTATATTTAACCTCATTTTTTGTATACATATAAATTTTTCTTTCTTTAAAATTTTGGGATACAGCTTCTTTTAACAGACCAAAATATGTCCTAAATCTATGGTATGGCTTTGTTCTAGTCTCCAGCCTGACCACATTCTCTCTCTTTTTTTAAAATTTTTTTTCTTTCTTTTTTCAACTAACTTCTTACCAATTTGTTTTTTAAAATCTTTTTAAATTTTCACCTTTACAGTCATATTCCATCCCTTCATCATACTTACCCTTATTTTTGTATATGTTTTTCTTTCTTTAAAATTTTGAGAGACATTTTCTTCTAACAGACCAAAATACACCCAAAATCAAGTGTGTGGCTTTGTTTTGTTCACCAGCCTAATCCTTTTTTTTTTTTTCCCCCTCCCTTTCTTTTCCCCTTGGTTTTGGGTCTCCTCTAATTTGTGTAGTTTATATTTTTCTGGGGTTGTTGTGACCCCTTTAGCATTTTATTCTCTGATTCATCTATTCTTCTCTGGACAAAATGACAAGGCAAAAAAACTCACCTCAAAAAAAAAAAGAAGAAGAAGAAGAAGAACAAAATGCAGTACCAACTGCAGGGGACCTAATCAATATGGACATTAGTAAGATGTCAGAACTAGAGTTCATAATGGTAATTATCAAGGTGCTAGCTGGGCTTGAAAAAAGCATAGAAGATACTAAAGAATCCCTATCTGGAGAAATAAAAGAACTAAAATCTAAGTTGAAATCAAAAAGCTATTAATGAGGTGCAATAAAAAATGGAGGGTCTTACTGCTAGGATAAATGAGCAGAAGAGAGAATTAGTGATATAAAGACCAAATGATAGAGAATAAAGAAGCTGAGAAAAAGAGAGATAAACAGCTACTGGATCATGAGGGGAGAATTCGAGACATAAGTGATACCATAAGACAAAACAGTAAGAGAGTAATTGGGATCCCAGAAGAAGAATAAAGAGAGAGGGGGGCAGAAAGCATATTAGATCAAATTATAGTGGAGAACTTAGGTAGTTTGGGGAAGGAAACAGTCATCAAAATCCAGGAGACACAGAGAATTCCCCTGGAAATCAATAAAAATTGGTCAACACCCCATCATCTAATAGTAAAACAAGTCTCAGAGACAAAGAGAAAATCCTAAAAGCAGCTCAGGACAAGAGGTTTATAACCTAAAACAGTAAGATTGGCACAGACCTATCCACAGAGCCCTGGCAAGCCAGAAAGGAATAGCATGATATATTCAGAGCACTAAACAAGAACAATATGCAGCCAAAAATACTAAATCCAGCTAGGCTGTCATTGAAAATAGGAGAGATAAAAAGTTGCCAGGAAAAACAAAAACTAAAAGAATTCGCAAACACCAGACCAGCCCTACAGGAAATATTGAAAGGGGTCCTCTAAGCAAAGAGAGAGCCTGAAAGTAACATAGACCAGAAAGGAACAGAGACAATATACAGTAACAGTCACTTTATAGGCAATACAATAGCACTAAATTCATATCTTTTGGTAGTTACCCTGAGTGTAAATGGGCTAAATGTCTTAATCAGGGTATCTGAATGGATTCAAAAAACAAAAAACAAAAAAACAAGACCAATCAATATGCTGTCTATAAGAAACTCATTTTAGACCCAATGACACTTCCAGATTTAAAGTGAGGGGTGGAAAACGATTTACCATGCTAATGGACATCAAAAGAAAGCTGGGGTGGCAATCCTTATTTCAGGAAAATTAGATTTTAAGCCAAAGACTGTAATAAGAGATGAGGAAGGACATGATATCAAGGGACATGATATTAAAGGGTCTGTCCAACAAGAAGATCTAACAATTTTAAATATCTATGCCCCTAACATGGGAGCAGCCAACTGTATAAACCAATTAATAACAAAATCAAAGAAATACATCAACAATAATACAATAATAGTAGGGGACTTTAATACCCCCCTCACTGAAGTGGACAGATCATCTAAGAAAAAGGTCAACAAAGAAAGGCTTTAAATGACACACTGGACTAGATGGACATGACAGATATATTCAGAACATTCCATCCCAAAGCAACAGAATACATATTCTTCTCTAGTGCACGTGGAACCTTCTTCAGAATAGATCACATTCTGGGTTACAAATCAGGTCTCAACCAGTACCAAAAGATTGGGATCATTCCCTGAATATTTTCAGACCACAGTGCTTTGAAACTAGAACTCAACCACAAAAGGAAAGTTGGAAAGAACTCAAATACATGGAGGCTAAAGAGCATCCTACTAAAGAATGAATGGGTCAGCCAAGAAGTTAAAGAATTTTAAAAATTCATGGAAACAAATGCAAGTGAAAACACAACTGTTCACATTCTTTGGGATGCAGCAAAGGCAGTCCTGAGAGGAAAGTATATAGCAATACAAATAATCCAATCAAGAAATGGGCAGAAGACATGAACAGACATTTCTGCAAAGAAGACATCCAAATGGCCAACAGACACATGAAAATGTGTTCAACATCACTCGGCATCAGGGAATACAAATTGAAACCACAGTGAGATACCACCTCACACCAGTCAGAATGGCTAAAATTAACAAGTCAGGAAACCACAGGTGTTGGTGAACTCTGTAGAACCCTGTGGAGGGGAACCCTTCTATACTGTTGGTGGGAATGCAAGGTGGTGCAACCGCTCTGAAAAACAGTATGAAGGTTCCTCAAAAAGTTGAAAATAGAGCTATCTTATGACCCAGCAATTGCACTACTGGGTATTTACCCCAAAGATAAAAAATATAGTGATCTGAAGGGGCATGTGCACCCTGTTTATAACAGCAATGTCCACAATAGGCAAACTATGGAAAGATCCTAGATGTCCATCAACAGATGAATAGATAAAGAAGGTGATATATATATATAGATATATATATATACACACACACACACATACATACACACAACAGAATACTATGCAGCCATCAAAAAACCTCGGAAATCTTGCCATTTACAATGATGTGGATGGAACTAGAGGGTATTATGCTAAGTGAAATAAGTCAATCAGAGAAAGACAAGTATCATATGATCTCACTGGTATGAGAAATTTGAGAAATAAGACAGAGGATCATAGGGGAAGGGAGGGGAAGAAAATGAAACAAGACAAAACTGAGTGGGGGACAAACCATATGAGACTCTTAATCCCAGGAAACAAACTGAGGGTTGCTGGGGGGGGGGGGATGGAGGGATGGGGTGGCTGGGTAATGGACACTGGGGAGGGTATGTGCAATGGTGAGTGCTGTGAATTGTATAGAACTGATGAATCACATACCTGTACCCCTGAAACAAATAATACATTACCTGTTAATTTAAAAAAAAAATGCAATTTCCCAGAATCCACTCCAGATCTACTGAATCAAAACCTCAGACTGGAGGTCAACAACCTACATTTTAATGAATTCTCCTGGTGATTCCAGTGTCCCCTAAAGCCTGAGGCACTGGGGAGTGTTTCCATCCTAACGTTGTTATGTCGTATTCCCCGTGTCTATAGGTACTAAACTGTGAACTTCCTGATAAACTGTCCTGCAACCCACAACTAAGAATTGGATAATCTGGGTGCCAACATCAAGATGGACATGGAATTGACTGCAAAGGTCACTGAAGAGAATCCAGGCACATTCTGCGGGTAAGTGGAGGACCATCGTGGTTTATTTATTTATTTGTACTTCATTTTTAGTGCCTGTTTATTGTATATGCTCTATTCTGTAATATTCAGTTAAATCGGTTAAAAACTTCTTGTTCAAATTTAGATTATCAAATCTTTAAATCTCTTCAGCGGTAAGATTGGGACAGGATGCGGTCTTGAACCTTACACTATTTAGCCCAATAAAAGGTACGTTTGAAGTCTTATGAGTAAGTTGAAAGTTTTGAAGCTATATTCAACTCCTTTTTGAAATCCATTTGTTTCCACCTAAAAAAACACATGGTGGCTGTCCCCAAATGCATTTGGTTCTTGGCTAAACGGGAACTAATGAGGACTGTTGTGCATTCTAACAAAGGGATCATGTTCCCGTCAATCTAGAATATAGACCTTTCTTCCCTCCAGAATAATTTCTGATTCATCTAGAGCTGCAGCAGGACAGCAACGTGATGGGCAGTGCTGTGTGTACCGCAGACGCATAGGTGGGAAGGGAAGAACTGTTTCCAAAGTGCTTCTGTTGAGGGGAGTGAGCTGCCAAAATGTCAGTCCTCGTAGGTATTCCTAGAAGGCTGTTCGTGAAGCATTCCTTTTTCGCTCATGCGGCTCTGCCCCATCTCCAGATGTGTTCACTGAAGAGAGGCACCCACCAGCAGCGGTGTGCTTTCTGCAGGATGCCCCCCACAGTGGTCCCCCTGTCGCGTGCCCGGCTGCCTCTGCCCGGAGCCGGCCTTCTGCCAGTGCCGGTGTGCAGTGTGCTGCTCCCTGAAGACAGCACGGCCCATCGTGAAGCCTGTTTTAGCCCCAACTGGTTCTGAGAGGAGGGCTCAGCCAGGGTGCCTCTGTGGCAGGTGTGCTGGGCAAAAGTCATTATTGAAGACCTGATTTAAGACCCTAACAAACGTAATGCTTTGATTCCTCACATTACTTGCATAGTTCTGCGGGGAGCAGCTCATTTTCAGTAATTGTACAGAGACGAACGTTGACCAGTCTCAGCGAGGCTGCATGTAGACGTGTGCACTGAATGGCACGCTCGTATTTCCAAGAGCCCGCCATTTCTGCTGCGCCCTTTAGATCCCGTCAGAAACTTCGGGAGTCTTGTGGTCATGCTCATGTGAGCTAAGCAGCCATCTGTCTAAACAGATTTGGCAGCGCTTAAAAGGTATCTTCGATCATTTGTTTCTAGACTGCATTACCCATTGCAGCCTTGGAAAAGTGTTAAGTTTTACATTAAAAATGAGGAGTGATTGAGTGCATTCTCTACCAGCAAGGCAGCTGACCCAGAACAACGTGAAAAGCTCTATTTCTTTCAAGGGCAGCCTCTTCCCGCCTCCCTGCCCACACTTAGGAACTACTGAGCAAGACTTAGGGCTATTTCTTTGACGTCAGGGTTATTCGGTATGGTGTCCAGGAAAGAGCCCTTGTTCCATCTTCATGCATTTTATTTTTCCATGTACAGAAGTCTTGATCCTGAGAGTGTGGTCAGGAGTGGGAAATGTGTGTTTACAGCAGGAAAAACTTTTCCAGAACTCAAGTCATCACTTTTACCAAAGTGGAAGCCTGCATGAATATGCTCAGAATCGAATACTCGGTGTTCTGTTATATTATAAGTGAAGTCAATCTAGAAATATATTTAATATATTGAATGTATTTGTACATAGAGTAATATGGTATTTGTGTATGGAATCTGTGCTTCCTATTTTTTCCAGTTCTTTGATGAGTCAATATTAAATGTGTTGTTATGGAAATGTAGATTATTGCTTCTATGACAAGATAATTATGAAAATAAAATCTGAAACTATAAAAAAAAACAAACAAAAAAAACTTCTTGTTCAAGCAGGGATTGGATATGCCATGACTTACTTACATGACCCTTCACATCCTATCATCAGTCCATTAGGGAAAAACAACACAGTCTTAAGTAAAAGGGACCCACTGCTTCATGTTTCTTATAATGTGCATGCGTTTCATTTCTTTACCTTCAAGCCTGCAAGGGGGAATGATTTCATTAGTTTCTTTGGCATGCAGGAGCAATCCATCTGTGCAGTACCCTGGTTTTCTAATGCCTATTATTTTGGAATAATTTTAATGCTTGTTAATCTACAGTTCTCTTGTGATCTTAAGAATGGAGCCCATTAGTCATCATTGTTCTCCTATTGTACCTGAAAGAATTAGTCACATCTCCACAGCTTCTACACTGGTATTCCTTCCTGGCAGAAGTAGAAAAGCTTACAATTTGAACACAATGTGGGCTACTGCCTAGCAGAGATTGATTTATGAGAGTTTATAAATTGGTTGCTAGGCTTTCTGGATGACATGCAATAGTAAGGTCCTTCAAGGGAAACTCAAAAGACAGAGAATTCTTTCCCCCAATTATTCCAAAGCCCCTTGTACCAGGACACTGAATTGAGGCTGTGTTTGTTTATTGTCGATGTTTACCTGCCTTCTCTTTGGTCTCTGGAAACCACGTGAAACCAATTTTTTTTCTTGACATTTATTCAGCAAACAGCTTATGTAACCAAATGTGTATGTGTGTGTAAATTATTCAGAAAGGTAAAACTGAACAATTTTTAAGTGAATTGCTATAAATTGTCCTGACTTGTAAAATTCTCAACCAAATGATAAACTTTTATCAGCATTCATGGGCTCAGCTGAGCTGCTTCTTGGATTTTAGCAGATTAACTCATCTAATAAAGGTAAGACTTAAAGTCTTTGAATTTTATCCTAGGTCCAGTCCTTTCCTTATTGTTCACACAATGCTTACCATGCATCCAGGTGGCAAACATTTACTAAGATTCTGCAATGTGTGAGGCACTGTATTGAGCACAAGAGTTTTGGTAGTGACAGAACTGAGCATGCCTTGACTTCATGGCTCCTACTATCTGGTGTTATAGTAGAGACAATAATTGGTGGCTGACATTCCTTTCTAATGCCGCCTTGCCAGCCCTTCTGCAGTCTCCATTGCTGCTGGTTGTGGAGTGTGGCTGAATTTGACCCATGAGTGGTGTAAAGGATGAGCATGAATAGTGTGTATCATACCTGGCCTGGCTGCAAAATCCTGCCATATTCCATCTCTGCACACACTTTCATGTTCTTTACATGTTCCTAACTAGTATGTCAGGGAAGAACAACATTGAAAGAATTTTTGGCAATGAGAAAGTAAACCACTTGGTATGATGTGGTATGTGGGGAGCCCTGGATCTCAGGAATGTTGCCAGAGAAAGGCAAAATAGTATTTTCTCTCAGCTTAGTCATTTGTTAGGAGTTACTAGTTGTACCTAATTGAAGGGATCTCCAAAAGATATTCAGCTGGGTGTAGTGGTAACCGAACTATCATATTAAGGATAAGTCTGAGATTTTATAGGAAAGTGGATAGTTTCTTTATTTTACTTGTATTAACACAGAAGGAAAAAGCTAGGGCTTTAAAGTCAATGCAGGTGTCCTTTGCAGTCTTAAGTCCATGGAAGAATGACCGTAATTGCTTGTGTACACACTGTTTGGCTGTTTTTCCTACGGGCTTTCAAATCTTTGACCATTGGGTAAAATAAGTGCTTTATTAAGGAGAATCTTGCAGAATTGCTTTTGTTTTGAATAGAAGTTGGTCATTTTGGAGTTGCTTTGAGCGATGGCACACAAGGATGGAATGGGAACAATCTGCCAAGGGTGGCATATAAAAAGGTTCAAAGTAGAGAATTTAAACAATAATAAAACCAACTAAAAATTGGCCTGCTTTTTATTATTACTGTGTTCCATAACTGTAAATCATGCCAGTTTTAAAATAACTTTTTTAGCAGGGGAAACTGCTTACACAATCTACTACCTTTTACACAATCTCCTCCAGCCCAGTTGGGTGACCTACTAGGCATCTCAAGTATTTATTAAGGACAGTTTTCAGGGGCTTTCAGGATAACAGGATATGTGCCATACCAGGTCATAAGATCAGTTTTTAGGAGGGGCATGATGCCTGAGAAAATGAACCAGAGGCTTTTATTTGTGACTTTAAAAAATGGGATCAGTGATTCCAGGAAAACTTTTTAAGATTCTAAAAGGATGTGAGCAATATGATGTCATCAAGAAGAAGGAAAACATTCCATGTATTACATAGAGGACGATAGACTCCAAAGCTGGAGAGGTAAACCAACAGTGGGAGATGACCTCGGGTAATCTAGTAAACAACAGGTCAGCTATGATGGTGTAGCCGGCAACAAGACTCAGACAACAAATGTCAGAATTTCCAGTTGCTGTTAGAAGTACCAGGTCTCTGTGAGTGTTAACTACCACATGGTCAAAGCAATGGTTGTAGAATCAACACTAATCATTGATGAATAGTGCCATGGGTTTGGGTAGGGAAGAAATTGGCTAAACCCTATCATAATTCATAGGGAGCACACAATCACTGTTAGAGGTAGGGGTTTTGTAGGTGATGACTGCAGGACCCCATTGCTCTACACAGTGATTGGTTCTCCTGGCAGTTTTGTAAGACAATTTTGACTGTGTTGACCTGCCAGTAGCAGATCTAAGCCTACAAATGATTTGGGGGGTGGTTGTAGAGCTTTATATACTAGATAATAAGTCTCAAACAGTTTGACCTTTGCCTTTTGTAGTTTAGCATTCCTCAAGCTCTTGGTTTGAACCAGGTCTCTTTATATCACTGTAACTCACTCAAATGAGGTGTCATTTAGGACAGACCCCTGTCTTGTGTGCCAATTCAGGTCAAAGTATTTACAAAGAGGCATGAGGGCATTTGAGAAGGGAGTATGACTGCTTGGTTCAAGCACCCATCAGAAAGTTTTAGAGATGAGATAGGATTGAGAAAAATGAGCATTTAGTATTGTATAAAATAATAAGAATTACTTCTGTATCTAATGAAATCTCATTTGTCATGGTATAAACTATAGTCCTCCAACCTCAATAAAAATAAAGAAGGATTTCTACTTCTATCCATGAATATTCGTTAGTTCTTAGTGAGCCTTGATTTTGTGCTGCTGCTATCATCAGCAGGCCCCATATCACTGTATCAGCCCATATAAAAATGAGAGACCCAATAATGAAAGGGAGTTTACTTATAATGGGATTCTTCCCCTGCTGCAAATACCTGCTGCATTTCTTTAGGGTAAATGTAGGAAGGAAGGAATGGTCATGTATTCTGTTATCTTCCTCCATCTGAGGCACAGCATGAGAACTTCTTTGGCAGGAAATGAAGAGAAACTTGCCCAAGAAAAGCTCTGCAGAAATTCCCATCCCTGCTCTGCCAACCAAACAGACCAATGTTTGTTGAAACCTTTTCTCTTGCATTTTTTCCCTGAAGTGTAGCTTCCAAAAGCAGAGGCAGAGAGGAGAAACCACCCAGGAAGGGCACTTAGGGAAGTGATGTGGGACAGCATTTGTTATGAAGGGGAAGCCAGGGTGGTAAATGGGCCCTACATTTGAGCCAGAATTGCAGTTCTATCAAGATCCCTACTGGTGGGTCCAGGGATCCAAGAATCTAAGGTTTAAAGCATTTTATTCTAAGAAATAACAAAGCCTTCACCGCTCAAACGCACTAGGCAGCCAAACTTGTAAGTGGAATTTTAAACACACATTTGGCAATTTTCCAGAACTCCTAATTTTTTTAAAAAATCCATTAAATAAAATCCTTTTAGGAGATCAGCATTTCTTTGAGCATTGCTGAAATTTTTTAATGTTCCTCTTGGAGGCATAAACAATCAATGCAACCATTAATTTGAGGGCCTTTCTCTCTGGCAGTGGTGTAAATTGAAAACGAATAGTTCGAAAGACATTCTGACTAATCAGGTCAGGGGGAAAAATGAATAGTGTTCTTCACAGCCCTGCCAGAGGCTTTGTTTTGTTGTGAGTTTTAATTTAAGGAAAACAAAAATGAGGGGAGAATAAAAGAACAGAAAATGTCAGTACTGCTTTTTCCAGTGACACTTTGGTAAACCTTGCCAATAATTAGGTATTTTTATTGCATTTAAATATCAGGATTTCAATAATGTAGACCCATTTTTCTCTTGCTTTTCTCTGGATTACTGTATGCTATATTATATTTACATTGTTTGGGGTAGAAATTTGTTTCAGTTTCCAGTGCTTGGGACTTATGTCAGTGCTTTTCTCAATTTCTGAAGCTATATCATTGGACTGTAGACCTCACAATATTTTAAGTTGCTGGTTATCATTCAAATGTTATATCTCCCAGTGAATCAAGTTATGCTTAAGGAATCCCCTTGTATAGGGAATACTTTGAGAAAGCTTCTGTATTTTCTTTCAGTCGAACCAAGACCTACCTTTCATCCTAACTATGGCTTTCTTTTTCTGGGTGGCAGCCATTGGCCAACAGAAAGAGAAAAGAGAACTCCCATAACGTTTTGTAGGAGATTACCTAGATGAAGCGGCATAAGCTCCAGTTTGGAGGCATAGAAAGCATTTTCTCAATTGCTCAGAACAATGTGTTAATGATACGGGACTTTAGACTGCCTTTTAAACATCAAATCACATTATCACCTAGCTTTTTGTATTAAGGAGATGCCTGGTGAAGTCATAAACTAGTTTTTTTTTTTTTTTTTTCAACAAAAAAGTACAGGTATAGGGAAGGTACAAAAGCTGGTATAATTTATAGACCAATGGCCCACTGAAAGCTCAGTCCAACTGTTAAGAAACATGGAAATTGATTTTGAAGACACTGAGCCATGAGGCTTTAAAATTTTGACTTAAGAGATCACCCTTTTTTTCTAAGTTGGAAGTATCTTCAAAGCCTAGGATCTGTGGATTTGTTTGTGAGATGTTTGTTCTACTTTGCTGTTCATAATCATCAGGAGAGATTATTCTCAGTTCACTGTCAGCATTTCATGGTTGCCAGCTCTAAGCTCTCAGATATAGCATGAGGTCGTCTTTAGTCCTCTTGACATCTCTGACCATCACAGGTTGAGAAACTGCCATGATGATTCCTGATTCTCTAGTGTGCCTTCCTTTAGATGATGGCAAGTCCTTGCAAGACATAGGGAGAAACCATCGGACGCTTCTGCCTTAGGTGGTAGCTTTGTACTTTAAACTCATTAGTGGTAAGAAAGAGATTAGCTCAAATGACTCTTGTTAATGGAAGCAGCCAGCCTGGTTATCTGGGATCAAGGAGGGAGGGTGTCTGTCAGCCTTACTGTTTCTCCCAGAGAAGTCTAGCTCTAGAATAGCAGCCAGCCTCCCAGACAGAAGCTTCACCTCCTATGCAGCATTACCCATTCTCTGTTTGTTCACCTAGTATTTATGTGTTCCTAGAAACTATATTTTATTGGCTTGGCCATTATTCAATGCTAAGCACTCTTGATGAGCAGAGTTCATACTAGATGATTTTAGGGACAACTAACTTCTCTAAATTATCTAGTGTGACTATATAATGTGCTATTTGAATTAGGACACTTTTGAGAGGGAAAGAGGTTATTGTTTGTAATTAGGCAGGCACAGTAGTCCAGCACTGCCCTGGGAAAACTAAAATATCTTGTCTCCTACTTATGACCTATATATGGGTATCAGGTGTCCTACATCACTCCTTGTACCAGTCACCTGTGCTGAGTATGAGACTGGTTTTATTGCAAACTTACTAGTCACAAAAACTTAAAGAGGAAGGTGTCTATTTGGAAAATTCACTGTGAAGAAGGAAGACTTGATGCCAACCTAAGATCTCCTGTATCCAACTTAGTACCAGTCTTGCTGATTCCATCTCCTGAAGTTCTCTTACCCATCCCCATTTCTCTACCCCTGTTCCCCTCACCTTGGTCACAGCCGCCATCATCCTTCCCCCAGACTAGTATGCAAGCCTCCTCGTGTTCAACCCAGTTCAGCCTTGCTCTCTTTCAATCAGTTCTGTAGATGTCACAGCATTTGTCCTTCAACCAAAACCTGGTACTGTTCAGGGCACGTGGGATCCAGAAGTGCATGAACATGGCAAGGTGAAACTTCCAAGGTACTTAATTTCCAGCAGCCTAAACACATGACAAACTAATAAATAATACTTTCAGACTTTGATAAGAGCCATGAAAGTGAGGCACACAGTGAAGTAATAGGGAGTTTTTTTTTTTTTTAATATTTTATTTATTTGACAGAGAGAAATCACAACTAGGCAGAGAGGCAGGCAGAGAGAGAGGAGGAAGCAGGCTCCCTGCGGAGCAGAGAGCCTGATGTGGGGCTCGATCCCAGGACCCTGGGATCATGACCTGAGCCGAAGGCAGAGGCTTTAACCCACTGAGCCACCCAGGTGCCCCAATAGGGAGCTTCTTAAAGTGATCAGGGAATCCTCTCTGGGAAGGTGATGTTAGGTTAGATTGGAAGGGCGAAAGCCAGGAAAAGAGCCTCCCAAGGCAATGGGAAGAGGAACACTCAACACCTGAAAGTAGGAGGCATTCAGGTGTTTTTAAGAAGCAGAACAGGAGGCCTGGGAGCCTGGCATAGCCATCAAAGGCGATAGGGGTTTGCAGTGAGGTCAGAGGGTAGATAAGGACCCGTCACTTAATGCCTTGTTCTCCAAGGTAACGGGTTTTCCTTGCTCCTAGGATAAAACTCCAAAGCCATGTAGAAGTGTTCAGCAGAGGAACTGACGGAACCAGTTATCTTTTTATTCACCTTGACTCTTGTTTCTATATGAAGAACAGATAGTGGGTAAAAGGAATACCAGTTAGAAGACTAGAGTCCTCATTCTGGTGGAAAACAATGGAGGCTATGGGAAAGGAGTAAAGTTTTTTGATATGTGGCATTTACAGCTACTTAAATAAGTTCTGCAGTTAAATTTAAATCTTTTAGATGTATTACATTCTCCTTTTTCTCTCTTTTTTAAAAGATTATTTATTTATTTATTTGATAGAGAGAGATCACAAGTAGATAGAGAGGCAGGCAGAGAGAGAGAGAGGGAAGCAGGCTCCCTGCCGAGTAGAGAGCCCGATGCGGGACTCGATCCCAGGACCCCGAGATCATGACCTGAGCTGAAGGCAGCGGCTTAACCCACTGAGCCACCCAGGCGCCCCACATTCTCCTTTTTCTCTTGAAGGCATGATTATTGCCATACTTTTATTTCATTTAGTGTTTGTTAAACCTTTATCCTTTGAAAAAAGGATCTTTGATTTGTGTTTTTTGATTGTAGAGCTTTGTATACATTTTTATACTCCAAATAGGTATTTAATTTTAGAGAACCAGTTTTGAAATTTCTAGACATGTCTGTGAATGTCTAGAAGGTGGCTAGGAAATCTATACCTATGAGTCTAAAACTCAGTTCCTGATGCTAACTTTAATTAGGAAAACCTTGAGTTTTTAAACCTACTGCTCTCTGATGTCGAACTCTACCCCAAGTTATTAACGTACTGGCTTTTTGGTTGCCAAAAGAATAAAAAAATTGGTTAAACTCTAGGAGTGAATAATCAACTGCTTTGAAGTGTAGAAATTATACTCTCCAGTCTCTGGTGAAGGGAGGTATAATCATGCCAGATGATGGATGTAGATAGGGATATCGCTGCAGAAAATGGGGATATAGACGCAAATAGCCATGTATATCCTCAAATATACAAATCCATGCCATTGTGATGGTCTGCTGCTTTTAGAAGGTGTTAAACAATGTAGAATCCTGCTTACCTTCCATTCTTTAAAAAGTTAAGACCTATATTCTTTGTATATTTGCTTATTCTCTCCAAGAAGCAGTGGGAGTTAGTCCATAACTGATTGAATCCTAGTTTGCTCCAGTTCAAGAATCAGCCACTTGCTTATTTGCAGAGCAACAGAAATACCTTTCTTAACTATCTTATTATGTCCCTGTATGCCAGGGAGACACAGGCAATATAGATGTGTCTGGACCCACTTGCCACATGCTGGCTGTCAGAAGTCTGCAGGAGGAAATACCTTCTTGATTAAATTCTCCAAGGCTGACATTTTTTGTTGTTCACCCTGCTGAATGATTTCACATGTGGTTTTTTTGTGTTTTTGTGTGTGTGTGTTTGGTTTTTTTTTTGTTTGTTTGTTTGTTTGTTTTTTGTCGAGTCAGAATTCTTCAGTGATGTACAGGATAGTTTTCTTGGATGGTTGAAGTTCTTTCGGCTAATCGAGTAAGGAAGTTATTTTAATTGTGTGAATAACAGGCAATTTCAGTTAGGAAGAGAGACCTATTACCTCTTAGTCATTTGAAATAAATTATAGGTCAATTAATTATGACATGAGGAAAATATTGCCACCATCATTTAACAAATTTCAGATTTTTATAGGGTTCTGGCCCAGCCATATTTCTTCCTAAAGAACATCTCTAAAATAGAGTCATAAAGAGTTCAAGTCTCACACCCTGTCATTTTGGGAGGGTCTGCCTTTTTGGGGGTGCATTGTATTGATCTTACCTGCAGATCATCTTCTTGGATTGTGTTTGCACTAGATATGAATGTGGGGAATAATATTGTAAAAAAAAAAAAAAAGTCATGTTCTAGATCCACCCAGAATGATATAATATTAAGTGTTTTCCTTATTCAACAGTGATACTGTTTTTGAGAGCTCACAGCTGGTTTGAGTTTAGTTAAGTCCAGTGTTTTCTTCTCTTTTTGATTTGTAATTTCCCAGGGCCCTGCTACCTTTGTGCTGAGCTAGAAGTGTAGTATTCTTCCAGCAGAGAACAGTAGTGGGTAGACTTGAAGCAATTAAGAGCTCTGCACGATAAACTGAGTTACATAGACAAAGATAATTGATGATCAGGTTTTTATTAGCTGTGAATATCTTTATTTCATTAAAGGTATTATCAAATAAGTTCTTACAGAGCTATTTTGTAAATTGAAAACAAGAAAAAAAAACCATCTTCCTTGGTATAGGCTCTGTGTTTTGCCTTTAGCCTCATTTCATGTCCTTCCCTCCAACAATGACTTGCCTGTTCTGATCCTTCCGTGAGGTCTTTGTGGCTTTGCTGCAGATATGATGACCTAATGGGACTGAGGGCTTTTTGCGAGACCAGAGGTGGAAGTGGGCAAGTCCTGGGCAAACAGAGACAAAAGGGACACCCTAGGAAATACCACCTCCTTGGTAGGCTGGCACAAAATGATGATTGCTCACAGTTCTGTGGTTGACTGGGTGGGAGTTCTGCTGTTCTCACTGGGGTTCTCTGTAGGACAGTTAGGCTGATGCTGGATAGGTTAAGATGCCGGGGCCTTAGGGTTCCAGGAGGATGTCTGTGGAGACTGCAGGGCCTCTTGAAACTGTGCTCAGAAGTCCCGTGTTGTTGCTTCTGCTGCTTTTAGTGATGAAGACCCAAAGCCAGCCCAATTCATGGATTGGGGAAATTGACTTCATCTTATAATGGGAAAAGTTGTGGAGAATGTGGCCTTTTTAAAAATCTACTGTGAGGATTCTGAAATGGCATAAAATTACATAATTTTACCAAGACTACATAGCTACAATGTGGCCAATCAGGGATTTGAACCCAGGTTTATGTGCCTAAAAAGCTAATAATGTTTTCATGGGTTTGGGCCACCAGGCCCTACTAGGGTAGAACTATATCATCTAATAATCCAGGGAGCAAGTGGACATTTTCCTGCTGTCCTGGGGGGAAATAGAGAAGATGGGGCTGCAGGAGGAAGAAGGAGATGACAGAGAAGCCTGATCTGTGACGTCTAGATAACCAACATCATAGGATATAATTCATACCACTCTGATTCTGTAAATACATTTGGCCTCTGTTCTCCTCCCACCCTATTCAATACAAACTTATCCCCAAAGGGAATTCTTTAGTGGGTCTCAGATTTATTATATTCTTGGTCTTGATGTTCCTTCTATTCTCTTATGCACTGGCCTCATTTTTTTCCCAGTATAAGCATTTGGATCATCATCTCCTGTTGAGAGTCTGAAAGACAGTTGTTGTAATTCAGTTGTTTTCAAAAGCGTGGAAGTCCTTGAGACACTATCACAGAGTCTATGAAGTCAAAACAATTTTTATAACGCTAAGATATTGTTCGCTTTTTTCTACTCTTATTCTCTCTTGAGTGTAAGATAGAATTTTCCACCAGTAACACGATGTGTGATATTGCAACAGATTATAGCAAAAGCAAATAAAAGAATCCTACTCTCTTCTAAGAATTCCACACTCTTCTATTAAGACAGACCTTAAAGAGATTCAGGGGAAAAAATGCAAAGCAAAGGCATTTTTTTTGTTTTTCTTGTTTCCAGAAAACAGTTATTTTTTATTAAGTATTTTTTATGTGGCATACAAAGGTTTTGTTGTAATTTTTAAATAAAAGAAACATTTTTAAGCTTTCTTGCTTAATTTCTCATAGGTAAAATACATATTAAAACACAAATAAGCCAAAGCTCTTTGGAGTCCTCAATAATTTAAGGTTGAGTTCTCAGAGCAAAAAGTCTGAAAATGATTTTCACCATCTTACCAGCTACCCCTTGCTGAGCTCCTCCCATGCACAGGCCATTTCTTACACATTCAGTTTGAATCCTCCCAACAACCCTGTGAGGAATGTACCCCATTGATCCCCAACCCCAGAGGCACAGACTGGTGCTCAAAACCATGAGTCATACAGCTTGTATTCTGTGGAGCTACAATTTGAAGTTAGTTCTATCTGACTCCCGAGTCCAATTTGGAGGAATAATTAACCTCCTTGCATGCAATATGCTTTTCACTCTTCTGGACAGAGAGAGAGGAAAACAGAGGTCCAAGATGAGTTGGATGAATTATTGAAATGGTGCAGGCAGCCAGAAACCAGGGCTTCCAAGAGCTGTCTGATCCATGAAAGTCTGCTAGTCATAGTGAACTTGTTTTTTCAAATTGCTACTCCGAGAATGGAATTCCTTCAAATTCAGGTGACACTCTGATCTTGCTGGGGTTTTGTGTCCTTTGTAAGTGGCGTTTCAAATCGCAGATGGTGTCAACTCTACGGAGCCCCCATGAGGATGGAATGTGTGCTTGTATGATGATCACATTCTAAGGTACAGAAATGTTCATTGGCTGAAACCTGAAACCTATTTTCCAGTTACTTTTCAGATCAGCTTGTGCCTTCTGATCAATGGCGTCTCTTGTGTAACAATAAAAGAGTTGCTACCACTTAATTGAGTAAGGATGTGCTAGGCCCTGAGAGAGAGACTTCATGTCACAAGCTCTCCAAATTCTCAAAAGGATGCCCTGGGCCAGTAGTGTTGGCCTCCTCCCTGCCTTACAGAGAAGATGCCTGGCTTGCAGAGGTGTCCCTGCTTGCCTGAGGTCACCCAGCTCAGAGGTAGGTGGTTAGCCAGGAATCAAACCCTGTTTTCAGGGTTCCCAGCCTCAGATTCTTAACCAGTAAGCTTTATGAGCCTCTAAAAGACAGTGTCCATTTGTCTATGGAAAAGTAATTCTGGGCACCTGGGTGGTTCAGTCATTAAATGCCTGCCTTCGGCTCAGGTCATGAACCCATGGTCTTGGGATCGAGCCCCACATTGGGCTCCCTGCTCAATGGGAAGTCTGCTTCTCCTCCCAGTACCCCAGCTTGTGTTGCCTCTGTCACTATGTCTCTCTGTGTCAAATAAATGAAATCTTAAAAAAAAAAAAGAAAGAAAGAAAGAAAGAAAAGTAACTCTTCAAAATCAACTTGAAGTAGCCTGGATAATTTAGGAGAAGGATACAATTTTACCTCCAGAGATTTTTTTTTTTTTTTAAACAAAGCAGTGATCATGTAATGAAGAAATAGATATAGTTCTTTGTTTTGTTTTAATACCGTCTTAGCCCTTCACTTAACCTGGCAGCTGACAGTGAAGAGCAGATGGTAAAGTTCTTCATCCATGTTTGGTACTATCCAGTGGTATTTTAAGATAGCCAACAATGCCAGTGGGATTTGGGGTTTACTTGGATCAGGCATGCCTGCCTTCTGCCTGGAGGAGCTGTCCTTCCTTCAGTTTTTAAAATATCATGATAACACCAACAGTGTTAGAGGTGATGGGAGAGCTGAGGCTCACATATGTCAGCAACAGATGGACATGGGCCCGTGAACACCCGTCAGACTGCTAGGATTTCCCTTAGGGCTGCGCTCCAGGTGCCCTTGGGAGGGGTGAGGACAAAGCTTCTCACAATTTCTGTGTATATATATATGTATTTGCTTATTTTCTTCTCACAATATATATTGACTCCTTGAGCTAACCAGGTGCTTTCAGCAAGGGTTGCAGCTGCAAACTCGGCTTTAACAGCTCAGACATCAACTTTCTGATTCCTTGCCAAGAGTCAGGTTGCTGCTACTGTCGTAAAAAGCCTAGAATTTTGTCAGAGGAAAGGAATATGTCTCCTTCACGTTCATAGGCCATTGGATTCACATTTGTAAATGGTGTTTGAGCATGAATGCAGAGAAATCCATATACTATTAAGACATTTCTGACCAGAGCAATTTTTTGTTGCTTAGGAACGTAATATTAGAGACACGAAACAGACAACTTTTGTCATTCTAAGTCCATGCACTTTATTATCTCCACCCTGAATTAGCTACAGAAGCAAAAACAAGTGAGTGTGTACAAATCTGGGTAATGTCAGAAGATGACAAGAAGGTGAAAAGTGGTACATGTGACCATCTCTATTCTGCTACCTCTGCTCTTCCTCTGATCTCCCAGCCCAGGAGGGCAATTTGTCAGCTGAGGAGTCCTTGTCCGGTATTGCTGTCTGGCCACTGGTTTTAAAACAACAGTATATGTGAGGATCTCTTTGGTGTTCTGTTATTTGAGCAACGTGATTGAACTGTATCCTTCTTTATAATATTTGTGATACTATAAAACTCCAATCAAATGAAGAATATCTGCATGCTTCTGCACTCTGGCATTAGATTCTAAGGTCAAAGCTGAGTTCTCATCTCTGCCACAATAACATCCCTACACTAGGGCTTTGCAAATTGTGCCCAAGTAAATAAATAACTAATAGCTGTGTGAGGGGGTCTCACTATGTGTCAGATACACACTAAGGGCTTTATCCAACTACTCAGGAGTAATGCTATTAATACCCCCCCCCCATATTATCCCTCTTTTGCAGAATACTTGTTGACTGAATGAGCATCTTTGTAATTCATATTTTCTGTCCCCCCTCCTGCTTCCTCTCTTGTGTCATGGTGTTTCCTCCATGAGACTCAGCTGCCTATCTTCTTTTTTCCTCCAAATTCATAGCTGACTTGGAAAAGCACAAGGAACATATCTTTTTGTCTGTCTCTGACGTCTTCAGTTACTTACAATTTTGTCAGTTGACGTGGGATGGCTATTTAGTGCCTAGCAAGTCATCTGGGTTCTAAAATATGTTCACCCTTTGTACAGCACCGCATCAAATTCTATTATCCCTGAGGACATCTCAGTCGTGTTCTTTTCTGTTCATTTTGCTTGTATGTGCCTGAAGTCAAGACAACATAGCTTGCTTTATTCACCTTCCTATAACCTTTCCCAGGCAGAGTGAGCTAGGGGAAAACCAAGCTTTACTTTTTCTTTCCTTTTTTTTTTAAGTTTTGTTTTTGTTTTGGAGTCATGGGTAACATTTTTCAAATTCTGTTCGATAACTTCAAATCTACTTAAGTTCTTATGCACTGGCCAGGCAAACATTTCTTGGGCCTGCACAACAGCTTTAGGAAGGAGCTGCGGGGGGGCAGTCAGGCCAGGGTGGTTGAAGTTCAGAGGCCTGGGATGCTGGGGAACATGTAGTGGGTTGACACCAAACACTGGGCCCTGTGTAATATTTCCAGGAAAGCCTGGATCTACATTACTTACTACCCAGAAACAAAAAAGAAACTTCGATCTGCATCCGCATGGCCTGATTGCCCCATGGTGCACACATGTGAAGATACCATATTATTCGAAGGGGATCACTAACCCTAGAAACCTCATTTGGGAAGAGGATAGACAATTCCCTACTGACAGTGACAGCCCTGTGATTTGGCCAGTGATGGAATGTACCAAATCTCTGTTGTGGGACCTGTAGAGAGAAAGTAGTGGGAGCTCTACTGCACAGATTTGTCCTGGGAATTAACTTAAAGAAGAAATGCACAGCACTAAGAGTGTTCCCTGGTCCACAGGATACAACGAAAGACAAGAACTGTCTCTCCTCTGGCCTACCCTTCCATTTGACATTCCCTGTGCTAGAGAACCCTTTCCATGGATTTAAGTGCTGCCCCTTGTTTTAAAATGCTCTTTCCAAGAGTATTTGTAAAATAATCCTTTGAGCCATGATTGTGCCTGAATTTGTAATCATCAGGAGAGGAGGAACTTAAAGCTTCCTAGAAGAAAAGAGTGACTATCATTTATTTAGCACACACTATGTTCCAGGCTGGGAGCTCCATATGCTATGGCCAGTGTCTCATTAAATATTCTCAGCAATACCCAGAGTCCCTCTTAAAGAAGCTGAACAATCTATCCAAAGTCATTGGATTTGAAGTGGTAGAATTGCGGTGTTCATCCAGGACCGTCTGACCCCAGAGCCAGTGCCCTTGTTACTATGCTCTATGCCCCCTGACATGCTTTCATGGGATAGCAAAGGTCCAGAGAAGGCCTAGGCAGTCTGGGTCTCTTCCGAGTGCCAAGGCCCAGGGCACAGGGTCGCTTGGCAGGGGCAAAATGTGAGTGTTCCTCCAAAGGGATGGCAGTGGGAAATATAAAAGAGAAGGTGGGAAAACTGCTCACAAATCACACTGCTTCTGACATATTTCCAAGCCGTGACTGCTCTGCTTGTCTTAGTTCTCTCTGTGCCTTTGGCCTGGTCTTAGCATATGCTGTTCTATCTGCTACCAATACTTTGTTGCCTTTCTGAAGGAGAAAGGGGAGGAACACGAAAACCATCTCCTCCATTGCCCACTGCTCTGTGGTAGCTCAGCAGGCATTGATCACCCTACAATTTGGGGTTGTATCTTGTGAGCGCAGAGTGGGCTCCCACTGACAGCATTAGAAAGGCCTAAGGCTTTATTGGACCATCTGCGAGGCTGTAGTCAAAGTGTTGACTGGCGCTGGGGTCTCATCAGAAGTTCACCTAGGGAAGGATCCACTTCAGGGTCCCATGATTAATGGCAGAATTCACTTCCTTACAGGCTGTCACAACGTGGGCCTCAGTTTGCAGCTGAAGCCACTGGCATTTCCCTCTGCTCACTGCTGTGTGCTCCTCTTCACAGGCAGCTCACAACTTTGAGCAACTTGCCTCTTCAAAGCCAGCAAGGGAGAGAGCTCCTTGTAAGATAGACATAATCATGGATATTTTAATGACTTCTTTTGGGTAGGCTATATTCTGCCATATTTTATTGTTTAGTTGTAAGTCACGGTTCTGATCACACTCACTAGGGAGGAGACCCACCACAGTGTGAAAGGTGCAAAATGAGAGTCATGGGAGCCCTTCTAGAGCCCGTCTACCGCAGTGGCTAACAGGACACAAAGTTATGAGGTCAGAGGGGCCAACACAAACTTAGTTGCTTTATGAATAGTACTAGAGGCTGACCTGAGCTGGCATAAAACCAGTCTCTTGTAAACATCTACACCCCGAGAAAGTCCAGTTTCTTAAAAAGCTCATGTACTGTCAATTTATAGAATCCCAAGTCCTCTCCTTAATAAAAGGGTGTTTTTTTAAAAAATTATGAAAGATAGATACCTCCCCAGTGCCATTACTTGTAGTTTTTAGGTTCCCAAAGGATGAAAATTAAGTCCCTTTTAATTAAGTTTCTTTTTTCTATATAAAATTGTTCAGTGGCATTTTCCTTGATACTTGAGTCTTTGGCTGTTTAGCATAACTTTAATTACAGCGTTAACAAAATCTACTAGTTAGGTCAAATCATTGAAACTTAAAAAAACAAATCCCCCCCTCCCCAATAAATTTCCTTCTGTGGCTTTCCCTTTAATTAAAACTAGGAGAGCCGCTGTGCAGTACACTTATTTTTCATCATGTTGTTTGTGGGAACATGTTTGTTTCTCCTTTGTTGTGCTTCATGTGGTATATCTTACAGATGTTGAAAATATTTCAGGATGTCTTGAAGGGACAATGAGAGGTTATGGTTTAACAACAAAGCCTCTCGCAGTGCTGAGGTCTGTTGGTAACAGTTGGATGGTTGAAGTGTAAGATCCTCAGTTAGTCTTCAAAAGGAATGTGCTCTTGGCAGGGTAGAGCTGTGTATGTTTGTGTGCACGTCAGTGTCCTTTATGGTTAGTTTCCCCAAAGGCTTATTGTACTTATTGCATCATTTGTTTTTATTTGTGAGGGTATTTTGGAAGCTTCGGAATGGTTGTAGAGTCATTAGAGTCTCTAGCTGTAAATGGTTAAGACTCCCTGTAGAAATTGTGTTGAAGGCAAACAAAAGTAAATAAAAGTCCCTCTTCTGTACCCTTTTTCTTTATCTGCATTTCCAACCACTGTGAGCTGGGGAACGCAGCTCTGTAGAATGACGCAGGACCACGCTAGTTCTGATTTATGACCTCTGTCTCCCAGGGAAGGCTGCATGGACTTTGGGATGTAGGTGAACCACTTGCATGAAAAATTAAAGCTGGCATATTTATGTTGAAGGGCAGAGTGAAGTTAATGATCCTACAAAATTCCTGACACATAAATTTATTTTTCCCATCCTTCAAATGAGGTAACAAAGCAAGTCTATATCCAGTCCTGGGGAAGTTGATGCTTCTGACCTAAAAGTCTATAAAATGGGTAAGCTGCCAGAGCCCTGGAAAAGCCATCCATCTTAGGGAAATGGAATTAGCTTTAACTATATTATTAAATACTATAAATTACCTTCCTGGGTCCAGCCAGTTAAGTATTCAGATTCCTTTTCAACATGCTTACGTTTTCATTTCCAGCACAAAGTAAAACATGACATAGAGAAGTCTTACTATTCAAAATACATATTTTTCATAATAAAAAACATGGATGGCATTTCCTCCCATACTCATTGTGTAGTTTTGTTTGTGCAGCATGTAAAGCTGTTGTTAATTGTTTCTATGCACATTTTGTGTTGTGCTGCTATGATTTAGTATAACGTGTTGGAGCAAGTGTTGTGTGGAAGAGAGGGAACCCTTTTCCTCAAAGAGCTTCCATTCTGGGTAAACTCACTCACAACCTTGACCTTAAATCTCCCAGTGGGTTCCATTGCCTTTGGAGTGGGAGTCCCCTCATAGTCAGAACTCAGAAGGTCTGGATAATCTGGCCTCCAACCACCTCTCATGACATGCTTGAACATTTCAACTAGATAGGTGCTATTATTACCATATGTCAGGTATGGAAACTGAGTCTCAAAGAGAATGAGTAAGTTGGCAAACTGTTTCCAGGAAGCAGAGAGATATTGGAAGGCAGAGCTATTATCCCTTAAATCTTTGATCTTCTTTCACTCCTCTAATCTGTGGTTACCTGATAATACAACCAATCAATTCAGCAAGAGGAGGAGCAACGCCTCAAAACTGCAGACTTTATGAAACTGGGATCATACAGCAGCCTCAGCTGGAAAATACTAGATATAAAATGAGAAGAGTTACATTGTGCTCTTATCTGCCAATAATTGCCCATGTGATCTTGGATAAGTCATTGACCTCATTATCTTTATTTATAAAGCCATGAACATCAACAAATAATTTCTAGGCAATATTCCTAAATCTGGTCCAAATAGTCAGGGCATGCTGCATGTTACAGCAGTCCCACACTTGGAGATTTGTCATGTGCATTAGCATGTTCAAAGTGACGTGAGATCCTGGGGGAGGAAACCAGTTAATCTATCACTTTTTAAACTCATTTGACCCTGGAAGACAGAGCTCCTGCTCCCTACAAAATAGTCTGAAAAGTGATCTTTCAAACTCTCTTCAGGCTCTAACATTTTATAGTTGACATTTTTGCCTTGAAATGTTCCATACCTACAAACCATGTGTTCTCTTTTAATTTTGACTTTCCACACTGCATCCCCCACCCAAGACTAAACACAGCAGGCAACAAATAAATGCTATTGACTGATTTATTCAGCTCTTAAGGTTAACGAATTCCTAACAGTGCTTATTTTATGTTTGGCAAAATTTAGTTGAACGCAGAACAGTTCTGGTGTGGGCAGCACTGCGCTCTGGGGGCTGGGTGAAAACCACCAACTCTCCCTAGAGCCATCCAGAGAGATGCCAGATGACATTTCAGCACCATTTGGCTATGAGAGTTTCATTCACTTGCAGAAACAAAAGACAAATTCTGTCGCTACTAAGCAGACTTCTTCTGATCGAGGTGTCCTCCCTGTGTTGGGTCAGTGGAAAATGAAAGCATTTGGTGTTGGGTGTCACTGAGCAGCCACCCTGATGAGATAGCCATCTTTTTCACCTCCCTCCAGTGGTTTGCAAGATATGTTGGCTCAGCCAGATTCTCCCAGAGAGAAAAGCCCTCCTTTTCATCCCTAGAATGCCACTTCGTGCTTGTTTCCGCAGTAAATTTCCAAATGCCCCCCCGCCCATGGTTTGAAAGAGCTTATTCACAGTGAAAGGGCCGAAGAGTTTCCCAGGAATTACTTTGACAATGCGAAATTTTTTATTTGTGTTTTCCCAAGAAAACACACTAGTTCTAATATTCAATATAATAAATACACAGAAATGGATTTTTGAAAGCTATCATTGTTTTTAGTAAGATAATTAGCGCTGTTTTTCATTTTTAGAAAGCATGTATGTCCAAGTGATTTAATATGGTAATAAAACTTTTTACAGTGTACCAAAAAGCATAAAGATGCCTAACACCTTAAGAGCTGTGTAACTTCCTGCATCTATTAGGAAAAAATAGTTTATCTTTTTTTTAAAGAAAAATAAAGATCCTGTATAGATTGTGTACTGAGAAAACAGTTTTGATACTGTAGGTTTATAATTAAAAACATGGAGAAAAATATTTTTGTTCTAAGTTTTCTAGATGCAAATGAACTGTCAAAGTTTCTCCTGAGCATATTCTATAGTGTTCTGTGTAAAGCAGCTGACATAGTTGAAAGCTGCAGTATAGAATACTAAGTGTAGAGAACTAAGGTAGAACCAGAGTATGGATCATAGTTCTGCCTCTAACTAGCTATATGGTTATTTATTAAACCACCTTGAGTCTCAGTTTCCTTACACATAAGTGGAAGTACACAAATGGTGGTTGTTGTTGTTTTAAGATAAATTTATCAGAGAGAGAGAGCGAGCACACGCACATGTGGTGGGGAGGAGCAGAGGAAGAGAGAGGGAATCACGAGCAGCACCCCTGCTGAGCACAGAGCCTGATGTACGGCTCTATCTCACAACCCTGAGATCATGACCTGAGCTGAAACCAAGAGTCAAATGTTTAATTGACTGAACCATTTAGGCACCCCACCACAGGCTGTCTCAAAGATAAAATGAGATAAGGTCTATGAAAGAATTACCCAACATCTGCCATATAATAAGTTATAAATAGTTGATTTATGGGGCACCTGGGTGGCTCAGTGGGTTAAGCCTCTGCCTTCGGCTCAGGTCATGATCTCAGGGTCCTGGGATCGAGCCCCGCATCGGGCTCTCTGCACAGCAGGGAGCCTGCTTCCTCCTCTCTCTCTGCCTCCTCTCTCTCTGCCTGCCTCTTGGCCTACTTGTGATCTCTCTCTCTCTCTCTGTGTTACATAAAGAAATAAAAAAAAAATCTTTAAAAAAAATAGTTGATTTATGGAGACCTGTTAATTAGTTCACGTGACAGAAGAACCAGAGGTAGGGTAGTACAGGCCAAGGAGCATCCTTTCCCTGTGATCTTCTTGGCCCCATTGCTTTCTTATTTGCTTGACTGGTAGTAGTTGTGGGCCTCATTGGTATAGTTATTCCATTGGAAAGGACTTGTTCAAAAATCTCTAGAAAATTTCCCTGTCTATCATTGACCTAAGGTGGTCATGGCCCAGCTTAGGGCACAGGGTCCCTGTGAGGCACATAGAATGTGGCATTGAACCATAGTCAAAACTGAGTTTGGATAAGTAAATTGAATAAATACCAGTTCATTCTAATGCCTATCTCAAGCATTGTGCTAGGCTATGATGCAGAAATGATTGAAACCAAAGTTTTGACAAACTTTTTCTTCAACAACAAAATAGTAAATTTTTAGGTTTTGCCAGTAAAGAGGTAAAATCAAGGGTGTTGTGTAAGGATTCATGTACCCATATAAAATGTGGCCATTTGAAATGTAAAACCAGTCTTAATTTGTAAGCAAGCAAAAATAGATGGCTTAGCCCATGGGCCATAGTTTGCCAGCTCCCAAAGTACACAACTCTAGTCTATACCTTCATGGAAGTTAAAGCTCAATTAAAGTGTCACATGATGTATGAACATATATTTTTTTTAAATCTCCCTCCCTATTCCCCTTGACATTTGAATGAAGCTGAGCCTACGGGAAAAATTATTTGATTATTTGTCCAGTATCACCTACCTATTCACCAAAATCTCAGAATCTCAGGATATCTGCTCCAAAGAGAAGCTTTTGATGATCTTCTGGTGATTGGCTTAAGGCCGCATCATGAAAATATGAGAGTACCAGGTCAGATTCTGAAGAGCTCAGTATGGAGGGAGAAAACTTCAACCAGGAAATTGTCCTTCTAAATACTTATTTTTAAAATTCATGGAAAGAGAGTTACGCAGCAGTCTGCCTATGTAACCGAGTCACCATACCGACATGCATAAATGAGCTCCCACATATACAGAGCAGACACCCACTTAGCCACGGGTGTTTCCCAAGAACTCCCGCTACTGAAACCATGATCCACAGCTTGGGCTACAATGTAAACTTCTCCTGGACTCTCAGTCTTAGTTGGAAATCTGCTTTTACACAGGAAGAAGGAATGGAACATGGAAGGCAGTGAACTAGCACTTCCCAGGGCCCATTTAAAAGATGTGCACACTGAGTCACAGAGGAAGCAGAAGGTTGTCACAGCACATGGCTCAGCCATCTTCTTCCCAGTAATTCTGTGATCTCCCCAACAGAGATAGAGACCAAGCCACGAACTACGTAATGGCCCACCCCATTGTGTTTGCCTTTGCAGTTTTACTCCAGTGCCTTCAATTTGTTGGTGCCTGTTGGCTTTGCATATCTGTTAAGAATGTCATTTGGAGATTGAAATCTGTGAAATAATTTTGCTACCATTGGTAAAGTCAAAGGGAAGGTGATGGCTAGGCAGGGTTGGTGCTGCAAGTCCAATTTAGCAAGTTGTGTCCCCTTTGCAAGCAATTCATAATACATAAACCAAGTTGTTTTGTTTAATATTTTGTGTTCTAAGAACAGTATTTAAAGTATATGGACCACTCTTTTTACTTCTAAGCTGACTGACTAAGGTATATCCCAGAGATCTTCATGCTTAAAGGTAGAAAAAACTAGAACACAGAATCTTATATCCAGTATCTGCTTGGTTTTCTGCTTGTTTTGTTTTGTTTTGTTTTTCTCTCTGATAATCAACAGACTTCAGGACCCATGAGTTTCTAGTTGTGTGTAATTATCACAGTGGGCCAAGTCTCATTTCATTTGTGTGTTTATTTGTTGCATGTATTAGTCTGAATAAGCTCCTAAGAAGGATTGCAGAAAGTGAAGTAAATAGATGATTGGTCTATCTTCAGTAGCCTTCAGAGAAATTAGAGAAATTCTCAAAAATCCAAAATGACCTAAAGAACCAAAACTACTCATGTCTTCCATCATCAACATTCTGTGCTCTAATGTCTTTAGGTCTTAATGATGTGAGTTGAAAACGGGCTCTTTGGTAATCCTTCTAGTTGAATCTTGAGTCAGTACATCTTGGTATTCCCTTCGAATATGCATTTTCTCAGAGTAGAAAATCTAGATTTCTATAACTCTTAAGTTGGCTAGTGGTTTGCTAAGTAAATGATGGTCATTTTCATTTGTCTTATAAATGTCATACAATGGGACATATCAAGAAGGTAGAATAATATTTAAGGGCTTTGAGTCAGCTCTCCAACACTCTAAGATACTAGCTGTTACCTTAGGCTCAGTTTTCTCCTCTGTACTATGGAGAGAATGTCATGCCAATCTCTGTTCTAAGAACCATGGATATGAATAGATGACATGGTTGGCCTAAGCCAAGCACAGAGTAACTGCCCAGTACATGGCTGCTGTTGTTCACATTTCTGCTGCTCCTCCCTCCCCCCATCCATAAGACCCTTAAAAACTGAGTAATGGTCTGACATCAGTGTAACTCAGTATAAACAACACGATAAAACCTGATACTAACCCTAAAAGCAACCTTAAGCCAGACAATATTTTCTCATTTTCAGAATAGTCCAGTGTGGCCTTGAGAAAAAAAACTCATGTTTCAGAGGAACTCAGCATATGGTTCCTGAAAACAATTCAGTTTTTGGATACAAAGTCTTACAGACTACTTTCCAGGGATAGTATCTAGCTTGAGCCAACACCAATGTCCCCAAGTTGACTTTCTTTATGGATCATCTCAGGAAGGGCTGTTATGTGTATAACTCTGATTGAGGGGGATAGAAATATTCATGTGAAAGTAAGTCACTGACAGGCATCAGGTCCAGGCTTCTAATTGGTGATAAAGTATTTGCTAGTGTTTCTTCTGTACTCTCCCCTTGAGCTGCCTCAGTGGTTTTGGACATTCTTCTGCTGTATTCTGTGAACTTGAGTTGGGCAAGAAGTTGAATCAATTGGTGGCTTAGCTGTATGTATCCTGCCATTGTCTACAGCTCTTAAATGGTTTCTAAGTGGATTAAGATTCTGCTTTTTGCAAGAGACAGAAAAGCTGAACATGACACAAGCTTAAGCTGAAAGGTGAACTTACTGGCCTGTATAAATGCAAAGTCCATGGTTTGGGTGGTTTTAGGAATTTAAATAACATCTCTAGGCCTTGTTTTTCTTGCCTCTCCTATGTATTCTGTGAAATCTGTTGCTTTCTCAGGTGTGCTGTGGTCCTCCCTGTAAGCTAAAGGTTTATATCTTTCCAAGAGAAAGTATGACCTGAAAGAGAAGACCAGAATCCTCCGCTTGACTGCTGTTGGCCTGAGCTGAGTTGGTTAGCAGAAAGGAATTCCGTGATATGCTTAGGACAGGGCCAGATGGGCACCCCCGGTGAACCACTGCAGTGGGGTTAACTCCACTCAACTACTTGAAGTGAGAAGAGAGAAAGAGCCCATAAAAGAAAAAAAATTGTACTATTTGTAAAAGAACACTTAGTAGCCAAAAAATACAGTAAAGAACGCTAGTGACGGTGAGTAAACCATGTCGCCATCTTGGCGCTGACACTTGGGAAAAGGAAAACAAGCTGCACGCCAGGCCGTCAGGGTGTGGAGAGCACAAAAGCTTCCATCTGTTTCTCATGTCATCCTGGTCATCAGTCATTTGCTTTCTTTCCACCTATTTCCTATCATTCCTGCCAGGGCCCAGAGCTGTCTACCGACGAAAGTTAGAGGTTTGTGAATGAGCAGGGTTTGGGGAGGTGGGGTGGAGGACAGTAGTGGTCTGTGTACAGTAGTATGTGCAGCTCAGTGCTTTTGAAGTTATTTTCTACCACTTGGAAAAGAAGACTTCCAAGGAAGTTTGGCTGTTTCGGAGGGAGAGAGATGGGAGTCTGGATTTGTCACACTCTGTACTATCCCACGAAAATAAAGAGGCAGCGACTCTCATATTTTCCATAATTGAATATTCTGTCCAAACTGCACAAACAAGATGCCACTGATCCATGATCCAGAAGACAGGTGCAGATTTGTTTTTACAGCCATGGAGGCTGATGGCTTTGACCCCCACCCCTGAAACGGATGACACACGTTTCTGAGTGTCACTTTTTCTGCAAAATGTGTTCTGGCCCTACCAATCGTTGTCTTTGTTGTTGGAGTAGCCACAGCAGTTATAGGTCTGTGTGGGGTGTAGATGGGCCAGTCATCATGTCAAAAGCGTCATGTGTATTAGATGTCATTTAGGTATCACAACATTTCTTTGAATTGGGTGTTCTCTCCACTTTACAGTGGAGAAACCTAAGGCACAGGCATGGTAAGAAACTTGCCCAAGCTCACAGGACATAAAGGGATAGATCTTGGGGCCCCAGGGTGGCTCAGTGGATTAGGCCTCTGCCTTCGGCTCAGGTCATGATCTCAGGGTCCTGGGATCAAGCCCTGCTTCGGGCTCTCTGCTTAGTGGGGAGCCTGCTTCCCCCCCTCTCTCTGCCTGCCTCTCTGCCTACTTGTGATCTCTCCCTCTGTCAAATAAATAAAATCTTAAAAAAAAAAAAAAAGGCATAGAGTTTGGCTTCTAAACTGCCTATGTGCATGGCCACCAAGCTCTCTGGCGATGCTGCCCATCCTGTAGCATATAACATATGCTACATAGCATATAACTAGCAGACAGGTACACCAGGACACTGGCTGTGTGCCAGCTCTGAGGCTGACAGCTTTAGCAGCCTCATCCCCTTAGTATGTATGCTAACTAGATACCATACATCCTAGTGCATCCCCACATTACAGACGAGGAACCTGAGGCTCTCAGACGCTCAGGAACTTGCTCAAAGTCCAGAATCTGGCACTCAAGTTCATGCTCTTCCCTGTGAGCTGGTACCACCTATGTCCTTTGAACTTTATCTCATAGTTTAGATGCCCCTTTCCTTACTAGACTTCCCTTACTAGACCACTTCCCTTACTAGACTGTGCCCCCTTGAGGGCATGGACACTGCTTTAATCACCTGGCTCATAACTGTGCTCAATAAATGTCTGACTCATTTGGTTTTTTGGTGCCAAATACAGTGCTTAACACACAAAAGGTGTTTTCAATACAGAATAAATGAATAAACAGAAAAAAGTGTGAGTGATAGCTCCTGAGGTCAGAAAGAGTAATCTTTCTATATAGACTGGAAATCAGGCAGTCTCTCTCCTGGAAGGTTGAGCCTATGGCCTGTACTTTGCAAAAGTCAATTACATGCAGGTGACTTGGTCTCAGGATGAAAATGATTTGGCCTTGGCTGGTCCTCCCCAAATATCACAGTGCATTAGTCACTTCCCTATTACTATAATAGCCCCTATTCAAAACAAAACCAGATAAAATGAAGATTCAGGTATTACATATACTTGTGGAATACAGCAAGACTCAGTCTCTAAGACCGTTTTCTCTGGTCTAGTCTTGGCCGGGTTTTAGCTCTCTTGGCCTTTAACAATTCTCTGCAGTAATTCTACAGATGTTACAGAAGATACCATTGACACAGCAACTAATTCAGTATCCTGGGAACCAGACTTTAAGCTCTGGTATGAGGCACCTTAAATACGTGGGAATTTAACATGAAACCAAAGAAGCAAAGTTGCCTTTTCCTAGGAGGGGAGTTCCTGCCAATAAAAAAGAAAATAAAATAAACCAACTATTCTGAAGCACACAATGAAAGGAGGCTGTGGTTTCTAGCCAGCTAGAAAGGTGAAGAATACAAATAACCAGAAGTGTGTTTGTGAAGAACCTGTTTGGAAATCGAACATGAGCCCAATACATTATCGAGACCCTACTTGCAAAACTCTATTGAAACAAGGCCATGTTCAAACAATTGTGGTTTCTTCGAGATCAGGAGACAGCTGTCCAGAAAAGTGACTCATCAGAGAGGCTAAATATATTGTAGATGTTGCCTTGAGAGCAAGTTATCCCCATGTGGGAATGACTTACTCAACCTGTTGTGGAATCAAGAGGTGACATTTGCAGGAAATGAAAGAACTATGCAGTCAGCCATATTCCACTACATGAACTCACATCCCAGTTGGAGGATTTGCTTTCTGTTTCTCCTCTGACCTCCACCTTTGACAATGATTCTCTGAGTCCTGTCAGACAGAGGATCGTTATCCAGAAACCCCATCCTTTGGCAGTCCTTTTGGCTGCCCAGCTCTTAACGTATCCTCCCCCTACCTTGCTGGCAAGAGCCTGGCTTTGTTTGGGTGTTCATACTCCATGTATGTGTGCAGAGTTCCAGGTGATGAATGTTCATTAGCCTAAGTCAGCCATGG
Source organism: Meles meles (assembly GCF_922984935.1). Taxonomy (NCBI): domain Eukaryota; kingdom Metazoa; phylum Chordata; class Mammalia; order Carnivora; family Mustelidae; genus Meles; species Meles meles. The sequence goes on from NC_060068.1 coordinate 102,523,341, forward strand.
GAAATCCATTCTCCTTACCAGAGATTGGTTTAAACACAGGCTAACCTAGCTAATCTAGATCTAATCAGATGGCATAAGCAGTGAGTCATGAAGGGCTTTTTCCTTCCCTTAATAAAAAAGTATGTGGGAGGAAATACCCAACCTGTTTTTTTGCTAGGTATCTTCTCTCTTGTCTACATTAACTCCTGGAAGCATTGTAGCCATCTTGCTACCAAGAGGAATAAACTTTCCCATATCCTGAGGGCATCATAAAGATGGCAAACACCTCAATCCTTGATGACAATATTGCACCACTAAAAAAAACAAACTTGATTATAGATGTCTTGCTGTAGGAATTAACTTCTTGTTGCTGTGAAGCAGCCTTTAGCTAGGTAATTTTCTTGCTCACCTGATACAGGTGAATCTGATCCCTGTTCCAAGGCAACTTTTTATTTTCTTAAATATTTTTATCAACTAGTGTTTTTTGAAAAAACTGAGGCTACCCTAGTAGACAATTTCGCGTGGACCACATGCACCGTCCAAAAATGACTTAAGAATGTATAATCTAAAACAAGAGTTTGTACACCTGTTCTGTAAAGGGTCAGATAGCCCAATAAAACTTTCATCTTTGGGGCACCTGGGTGGCTCAGTGGGTTAAAGCCTCTGCCTTCGGCTCAGGTCATGATCTCTGCTCAGCGGGGAGCCTGCTTCCTCCTCTCTCTCTGCCTACTTGTGATCTCTGTCTGTCAAATAAATAAAATTTTTAAAACAACAACAACAACAAACTTCCATCTTTGTGGGCCATGTAGTCTCTGTAACAGCTTCACAATTCTGCCATCATAGTACAAAAGCCACCATAGACAATACATAAATGACTCAACGTGACTGTGTTCCAAAAACAGTTTATTTAACAAAACAGGCAGAGGGCTAGATTTAGCTTACAGGGTGTGGTTTGCCAGCCATGGTGTGCTATTCCCAAAAGATGCATCCCTTTCTATGAAAAACCTTCTGATGGCTTCCTCACATGACAGAGGCCCTGCCTAACCTGCTGGCTTCGTCTGGTACCACTGTTCACCTTCACACCAGCCTCTCCAGCCTTCTTTTTTGTTAATCCATGAAATCTTTCCCCTCCCCCACTTTACGGCCTCTGCATTTGATGCTTCTTTTCCCAGAATGTTTTTTCCTGACTCTTGCCTTAGTGGCTCTCTTCTCTTCATTCAGGAATAAACATAAATGCCACCATCTCAAAGAGGCTTTTCCTTAGCACTTAATCAAAGCATCCTGTGTTCCCCAATCACTTCCCTGTCCATTATTTGCTTTATTTTATTCTCTGTATTTATTACTGTCCATCTCTCCATTTCTCCATCATCAACCCTGCCCTCTTAGAAGTTTCTAAAGTCACCACTCAATTCCCCAAGTCCAGAAATGAAGTAGATAGTAAATATTTTTTGATTATTGAATGAATGAAACTCTTGTGGGCTCTTTTTAGCTTAAGGAAATGTTTTAAAGAGTTTCAAATATTTTCTTTTCTTTTTGAAGATTTTGGTTTTTTGTTTATTTATTTATTTATTTATTTAAGAAGGAGAGAGAGCACACAAACAGTGGTGGAGGGGCAAAGAGAGATAGAGAGAAGCAGACTGCCCTCAGAGGAGGAAGCCCAATGCAGGGCCAATCCCAGAATTCCGAAACCATGACCTGAGCCGAAGGCAGATGCTTAACTGACTGAGCCACCCAGGTACCCCTCAAGTATTTTCTTTAATACAGAAAGTTTTTTTTCTAATCTAACAGTCTGCTGATCTCTACAAGATGGCTCATGCATGACTTCCTTTAGAGTTAAATTTTGCCTCTCAGTAGCTAAGTATGTTAGAGCTAGGCACATAACTAAATGGCTAATAGAAATAGTAATACAATTGGTACTCGACGCTCTGAGACAAGAAGCTTTTACTAAAGACAGGAGGGGGATACTTTCTTAGTTTTTCTATCTACCCAGTAATCCTGGAGACACTAAAATGGCCCATTTGTCATGGTGTGTGCTCACGAGGGGTTTCCCTTCCATGAAGAATCAAAGCAGGTAACTGGCCCAGATCCATGTCAAGGCTGGAGCCCATAATCTGTATTAAGCTTCAACTACTACATTTTGGGGAGTCAGAGAATATCTACTTTGTAGATATTTGAACAGTACAAATAAAGGAGAGGAGATTCCAAGCTTGTGTGAAAGATCTTTTTGCTTTATAAAATTGTACACATGGTGATTTTCCACCAGGAGTAGGACCATATGAAAAGGCCACTTTATTCTGCTTGCCCATAAATAACTTCAGAAAGCCCTTATAAATACACTTACAGATAAAATTCAATGTAGTAAGAGTGGGGAGAGGGGAGTAGTGATGGAAAGTATCCTTGTTTGGCGCTGTTTTCTACTATGAGTTAATACTAGATTTTCCAAAGTTTTGGGTCATCTTCTCCACACCCCTCAGTGTGTGAGTCAGCCCTACCCTTGACGATTGCTTGCTTGGCTATGGGCCACTTGCCAGCCATCCTCAGACCAGGAAATCTGGTTAAAATATGATCTCTGGCGCTTGACTAAATATTTTTTTTAAGTCTTCTCATTAAAATCTGTGACTCTCCCTTGAAACTCCCTCCCAAATACTTCTTTTAAAATCCCCCGAGGGATGTGGTAGAGAACAAAAATGTCCTTCAGAAAGAGAAGAATCACACAGAAGGAAATGAGAATGAAAGATTTCTCATTAATGCTTCCCTTTTTATTCATCTAAAACTTATCTACCCACCTGAAGGTCGTTCCCAAGTGTTCTTAAAGTCCATGCTCTCAGTTTCTAGTGGAAGCAGGAAATGTCTTTCTTGTTCAGGGGGTAGAGATTGAGTTAACATGTACATGAACATTGGCTATTTCAGCTGTCTCCAGCCAACTCACCTCTGTTTATGACCAGCATCGTGAGCCACAGTAAAAAAGGCTGGCTATTTTGGTCCAGCCCTAGCTCCTGCAAAAAGAGCAAACAGAAGTGCATAAAAGATAATGTAAATGAATACGAGGGGCCAGGTGGGAAATGTAGGCATTGGAAACAGCCACTATGAGTTCCTTCCAAGTATGACACACATAAGAATGTGGGCTCAGAGGTGCCAGATCTTGTGATTTTTACAAACAAAATGCAGAAACTTGGGCTATTCTTCCAATTTCTAAATATTGGAGCAATTTTTTAAAAAAGAAGAATTCCCCAAGCCAAGCATGTCCAACAAGGCCGGTTTGGGCTTGTGGGTTGCTTCTCTGAGCTACTCTGTAGCAGTGACATAAATCTCTGTGATGGCTCCAGCGAGCTGGGGTGTTCCCACAGAGCATCATCAACAACTTCTTTGCTGGAAGCCAGGCTCATAGCATGTTCCTAAGCTTCAGGTGCCAGAGTTCCTCCACCCTTCTTGACCATGACCAAGGAACACCTCTCCTCTGCTTGGCTCCTTCCCCAGGCTTTATGGCACATGAGAGCAGGGCACATATATGAGGTTGACTGTTTGAGATCATCAGCCTCTTTGCATGACTGGCATCCAGGGGTGGAAGGGATGAAAACCCTGTTCTGATCAATGAAGAATTTTTTGGTTCTAGATTGAAATGGTGGGCTTCTCAGTCCAAATGTAGACCTCCACTCAAACCTGTGCAATTTTTTTTCCTGAACTCTAGCCAAATATGAGCTTCAAGTTGATGTATATTTTGTTTTTCTAATCTGATCCTTGGTTTCTAGAACCAGAGGAAAAATGTAAAATAAAAATGAAGACACAGTAATATCTTCACATAGCATCTGCTTTCATTTGGTTAGAAGCTCATGTTTTCTTTACTTACCTTGCCTTTGAAGAGCTATTATTGAAGATAAAGACAAATAACTTTTGTTCAACTAAAGATTTATATTTAAAATACTTCTGCACATGTCATGAACCTAGAAGTGCCAATAGGCTCTTCTTTGTCAGTATGTCTGTTCCTACACCTCACTTTTCTCTAGGAATGCCTTGTGTGCCTTTCTCCTCTTGGTGTTGAGAATGGAACTGCCCCCGGAAGGGACCATTTGTCCCCGGAGGGCTCTCTGCAGAGGCAGCTATCTCTGTAGCCCCTGTTGGAATGAATGTGGCCACACAGACAGAGCAAGGAGTTCTCCCGTGCCTGCTTGACCCGACTGCAATTTGTCCAGCCACTGAAGAGTTGTCTGTCTCACTCTGTGTTTTGGGACTCCTTCCAATCCACAGTGCTCAATTATTTTGAGCTGGTTAAGTACTACTTATAGTGATCTTATGTTACTTTTCTTTGGGCTGTGTATCTCCTGGATATATTTTGAGCTCCCTCAAAGTTTTTTTCTCATTATTAAAAATAGGGAAATCTAGGCAGTGGCCAATGGATTGCCAGATTTAAATCTACATCCAGAGGTAACCACTATAGATATGTTGATTTATTTCCTTAAGACATTAAACATAGATAACACTTTCTCTTGTTTCTATGACACAATCTATTATAAAACACACCGTGGACTTAATTTGTGCTAATAGAACTTCATGAAACTGGTTCCTTCCTATCACAGTTTCTCCTACTCCAATGTCATCAGCGCAGATGCACCTCCTTGCTGACTTTTCCTAAAACGATCATCCATCCCCCTGCCCTGCATCTCTTGTTCTCTTATTCCTCCTATTCTCTTTATTTGTTAGGGCTTAATATTATCAGAAATTGTCTTATGTCTCTACTTGGCTGTATACTAACAACCCACCAGAACATAAACTCAGGAGAGCATGAGACATCTGTCTTGTTCACTGTTGTCGTTTCAAAGTCTATAACAGTGCCTCTGATCTCTTCTAGAACCGCTAAAAGGATGGTACAAGGATTATTTTTTTTAAAGCAATGAATCTGTAAAGACAGGAATAAGTGGAGAGGAGAAGAGTGTAGTGGGGCTCAGTGTTAGTTTTAGAAAAAGTAAATGTAACACTATTGTGTTCCTGTATCAGCCCTACATGGATCCTGGCAAACCTGTGTCCCCACAGTCTATACCCAAACTCTTATTTAGTATCCTTTTATTTGGATGGTGCTGATTTTGGCTTTGGTTTAAGGATCATGATTTTAAATATATTTTCCTGCCAGTAAAACAATGAAAGTATCAATTTCTTTAAACTCTTCTTACCAGAGATAACTGTTGTTATCATTTTAGTAAAACTTGAACCTTGTTTCTATACTTTTTTTTGGTGCCACAAGGAGGGTTGCTCTAATCTAAAGAGATACTGATGACATTGGCAAACTAGTAAGATTAGGCTTAATTCTTTTTGCCTCTTTGGTCCACCAGAGTGCACTTAATAAATAATTCAAGTCACTAATGTAAAAGGAATCCAGAGGTCAAATGGGAAATGGGTAAAATTCCTATTAATTTATATTTTTAATCCCCCTTATCCTTTGTGTCCTATTACCAGTGACATATGATTAAAACCAGGTTATTTCCTAATACCCATCTCCTGTTCTACATCTTTCATCTGAATGTATTACATCTCAGCTTGTGACACACATGTTAGTGGCTGGGGAAATGATTATGTCATTGTAGATGGTAGCTTCAGAGAGAAAATAACCATCAGGGATAAAACCTAAGCCACAAAGTTCCAGTGTTGAGGCAAATCTCATTTGGAAGAAAAGAAAGAGTACAGGGTAACACTGTGTGAACTGACCCCATAAATGCAAACTGGCTTAAACTTTTTTGTGTAATCTCTGAAACCATAGACTGGTAACCTTCAGGGTGACAAAAATGGGAGGCACAAACTATCCCTCAGTCTTTGAGGTACACTGAGGATAATTTTGGGAAATGGAGCTATAGCCAGATGAATTTCTGAAAACCAAATTCTATCAAAATAACTTATTTTTGTAACTTTGAGTCTAGTGATTAAGGGTGCTGTAAGTGATCTTTAAATGGTTGTGGTATTTCTTACCAAAAAGAAAAACTTGGTTGATATTCTTTAGGAAAACAGCTGAGGTTTTAAGCAATTCTCATGTTCATTTTCAGTATCTTTTCAGCAGTGGGGTTTCCCTTAGTGTCTCAACTTTCCACACTGGTAATGAATGTCGATCAGTCTTCTCCTACTGGGAATGATGTAATAAGACCTTATTGGATGACTTCCTGCAGAAAATAGCTTTGAACCTTGACTTACTCCAAAAAGCTGGAGATACTAGGGAGTGAACAGAAGATGCCCTCTAGTAACACTTGAGGGTGGATAAAAGAGGAGCTGTATAAATGAGGTTGCCATGTTCACAGCTTAGGTAAGCTAAGGGCAGTGGTGCAAGGCAGCAGGGGTGCTTAGGAAAAAAGTCAGTCTTTCTGGCCAGAAAAACCAGAATAGGCCAAGAATGGGGGATTCATCACAAGGAGAGATCTACAAAATTTCTAAATTCTGTTTACTCATATCTCTTGCTCACTCTTAAACTATGCATGCAGGATTTAGGTGTGCCTGCGTGGCTCAGTCAGTTGAGCATGTGAATTCAGCTCAGGTCATGATCCCAGGGTCCTGGGATTGAGCCCTGCATCAGGCTTCCTGCTCAGTGGGGATCCTCCTCCTCCCTCTCCCTCTGCGCCTCCCCCACCATGTGCTCTTTCTCTCTCAAATGTTAAATAAAATCTTAAAAAACAAACAAACAAACAAAAACCTATGCATGCAGGGTAGAGACTCAAAGCAAGTCAGCTGAAGACAAGAGACCAGTTGAGACTGCAGAAATAGTGTGAAGTTTAAGTTCATGAGACAATTGCTAGCTAAAATGAAAGAAATACCAAAGAGAAATAACAAGCATCCAGAATCTATACAACTAAATATTTACAGTGTTAAGGATACAATCCAAAATTACTCCACATGCAAAGAATCAAGAAAGTGGAGCATGTTCTCAAGAGAAAAGAAAGTCAATGGAGTCTGACCCAGAATGAACCAGATGATGGAACTTTTAAAAAACTAGAATTTTAATGTGGTTCTCACAGGTTATCCTGAATGGTGCACTTCATGATGAAGTGAAAAGGCATGAGGTCTCCTCAGAAAAATAGAAACAATAAAAAAAAAAAAAAAGAATGAAATGGAAATTCTAGAAACAAAAATGTAGTATCTGAAATTAAAAAAAAAAATTAACAGCTCACTTAAGAGTTGGATGGAGATGTGGAAGGAAATAAGTGAACTTGAAGAAAGAACAACAGAAATTATCCAATGTGAATAACAGCAAAAAGAGAAAGAAAAGAATGAATTCTCAGAGACCTGTTAGATAATGTCATATAGTCCATTATATGTATTATATGTAAATGGAATTGCATAAGGTGAAGGGAGAGAGAATGGAGAAGTGAAAATATCTAGAGAATTAATGACCAATCTATTAATAAATTTAATTAAACACAGATAGAAAGATACACAATGATCAATGAAAACCAAGCAGAATAAACCTCAAGAAGTCCTCACTAAGCTCATTGTAGTCAAACTGTTGAAATCCCAGGATAAATAGCAAACCTGGAAAGCAATAAGAGAAAAACACCCCAAACATCCAGGGAAACAGTGATCTGATTACTAATTTGTCTCTCGGCAGAATTATGGAACCCAAAAGAGGGTAGAGCAACACCTCTGAAGTGCTACAAGAGAATAGAAATGGTCAAATCATAATTCATCACCCAGAAAATATATCCTACAAACTACAAGACTGATGTCATTTTCACATTAAACAAAACCAAAATAAATTGTCACCAGTAGACCTGATCTTTAAGATCATCTAGAGGAAGTACTCCAGGATGAAGGGAAATGATATAAGGTAGAAATTCAAATCCTAATAATGAAAACCATTGAAAAAGAGTAAATATCTGGGAAAATTCAAAATACTTTTATAATGTTTGATTTTTTTCCTCTTAATTTACAAGCCATAGAACAATTTAAAGCAAAATTTGTAACATTGATTGGTGGGGTTTGTAAGGCATGGTGTTGTAAGACAACCAACTACTTTAGCACAAAGGAAGGGAGAATAGATGTGGCCCTGTATGGATACATTTCCACACTTTACCCGAAATGGTAAAATATTAACTGTACATAGACCAAATAGCTAAGGAGGTATATTGTAATCCCCAGGGCAGCCACAAAAAATAATAATACCAAGAGAAATAGCTAAAAAGCCAGTAGATCTGAGATATTTACATGAGGATAACATGAGAACTTAATGCCATTCTTTTTTTTTTTTTTTTTCTTAACACCATTCTTGAGCAATGTCCTCTAGCCATTTCTTGAGTTAAACTATTATAATTATTATTAGGAGTAGTCTTCATTAACAAGTAAGGTGTAACTCAAGGCATGACTAGAAGACATCAACTTTCTTCCATCTTAATATTTTACATTATAGACACCATAAGCAAAGGCAACAGAAATAAACAAGTGGAATTACATTAGACTAGAAAGGTTTTGCAGAGCAAAGGAAACCATCAACAAGATAAAGAAGTGACCTGTGGAATAGAAGAAAATATTTGCAAATCATGTATCTGGTAAGGGGTTAATATGCAAAATATATAAAGAATGCCTACAACTCAACAGAAGAAAATCTCTGGTTAAGAAAATAGGCAGAGGAGGGCACCTGGCTGGTTCAGTCACTGGAGTATGCAACTCTTGATCTCAGGGTTGTGAATTCAGGCCCCACATTTGGTGTAGAGGTTACTTAAAAATAAAATATTTTAAAAAATGAAATGCCTAATTTTTCAAAAAATGGGCAGAGGATCTGAGTAGACCTTATTACAAAGAAGATGGGTAGATGACCAGGTACATAAAAAGATGCTCAACATCACTAATCATCAGGGAAATCAGAATTAAAACCATAGTAAACTACCACCTTATGCCTGTTAGTTTGGTCAGTTTCAAAAAGATAAGAAATCACAAGTGTTGGTGAGGGTATGAACAAAAGGGAATGTTTATGCACTGTTGGTGGGGATATAAATCAGTGCAGCCACTGTGAAAAACAGCATGGTTTTTCCTCAAAAAATTAAAAACAGAAATAGTGTATAACCCAGTAATTCCACTTCTGGGTATTTCTCTGAAAGAAATGAAATCAGTATCTCAAAATGGTCTCTGTACATCTATGTTCATTGAAGCAATATGTATAATAGCCAAGACACAGAAACAGTGAAAGGTCAATGGATGAATGGATAAAGAAAATGTGAGATATAGATACATAGATAGAGATATATAATGGAATATTATTTAGCCATAAAAAGGAAATCCTGCCATCTGTGACAATATGCATGGACCTTTAGTGTGTTAATGCATTTAGTGCATTATGCTGAGTGAAATAATCAGAAAAAGACAAGATTTCACTAACTTATGGTAAAGACAAAGCAGGACCCTCATTTTAGAAAGAAAAAAACTATGCAGAGAACAAAATTGATTATTCCCCCAAAACAGTAGTTCAAAGAATCTCACCCAAAATACAGTCTGTGCACCTCAGCTGCTCATCTGAAATGGCATAGAGGAGTCTCTTCTCTTAATGACTACGCTGAGGAAGGCCTAATTTCAGGGAAAGAATAGCTAGATTATAGGAAGAATAAAACTGGGCTGCCTGAGTGGCTCAGGTCTTCGGCTGTCTTCAGCTCAGGTCATGATCCTGGAGTCCCAGGGTCAAGTCCCACATTGGGCTCCATGCTCAGTGGGGAATCTGCTTCGCTCGCTGACCTCTCCCATCTCATGCTCTCTCTCTGTCATTCTCTCTATCTCTCAAATAAATAAATAAAATCCTTAAAAGAATAAAATCAGAAGAGCACATATGTATGGGCCACATATTTATGTGGAAGAATATTACTGAGCACTGACACAAGTTGATGATACTAAATTGTTATTTTCTCAAGGCAAAAATCACAATTTTAGGGGAAGTGGCAGTAATCTGAGCATAGGCCCCCTTTCCAAAATGAGGTACGACCGTCTCCATCAGGACCCTTAGACCAAAAAGCCTTTTTGCCCACATATTCGATACCATTCAATACCCATCTCTTTGGGATAGCCTTTGAGGAATCTTAAAAGAATTTTGCCAATAATGATCTTTTTTTTAACTTGTTTTTTTTTTAAAGATTTTATTTATTTAATTGACAGAGATCACTAGGTAGAGAGGCAGGCAGAGAGAGAGAGGAGGAAGCAGGCTCCCTGCTGAGCAGAGAGCCCAATGTGGGGCTCCATCCTAGGACCCTGGGATCATGACCTGAGCCGAAGGCAGAGGCTTAACCAGCTGAGCCACCCAGGTGCCCCTGATATTTTTATTCATGGCAGAGAATAAATTTCTTGTTTGTGATTTGAAGGTCAAGTAAATAGAGGATTTGGGGGATATTCTGTATAGAAATTTAAAACTTAATAAGCTAACTATAGCTAAAATTCTTAAAAAGTAAACTAATGAATCGTTGAACACTACATCAAAAACTAATGAGGTATTATGTGCTGGCTAATTGAACATAATAAAAAAAGCTATCTATGACAATAGATATCTGAATTGGCCACCAATTCTGCTTTTATGACTCATTCTGAATTTGTTGGGCAAGGGGATGGAGATAGTTCTGGAAGGAATGATTTGATTATAATTTTCAATAGATAAAACTTCAGATGTGTTCATATTTTGCTGTGACTCTTAAATATCTAGGTGACTGAAATAGAATGAGTCACCACTGATGAAGAGAGGAAAGCAAAAGGGACAATATGGGCTTGAAATTTTTTATTCACCCTCTATGGGAGAGGCTTATAGAATCTACTGGAACATTTGTCTAGCTGATGAGGTCACTTTCAATGCTCACGTCCAAGGATTTATTGAAAAGTTCCCAAAGAAAAGGGGAGGAGGGTGATACAAGCATTTTCTTCAGTCTCTTTTATAAGCTGGGCCTTCTACTGGAGGGTTTATAATCGTGATCTCATTTAATCCTCAGATCAACTCAATGAGGCGAATAGTATTGTACCCAATATACCAAGGAGGACACTGACTGTTTTGAAGTCAGACAGGAAGAGGGAAAGCCATAAAGCAGACCAGATCTACCTGACACTACAGGCCATCCCCCTCAATCTTCTATGTCCATTTGCTCCTCTTCTCTTTGACAGTACACACTTCTTATTGTGTTCCTAAAATGATTTTGAGAAGCCCAGCGTTACAATATAACCACAATAGAGATATCGTAAGAAAGGTTCAGGGGGATTTCAGAATTTCAATTAAAAGAAACTTCATTAGATGGACGGAATTCAAGGTTATAAATGCTAACTGTGTTAAATACTCTCATCTTAAAGCAGATCACCCTCCAAGAGAGGGCAGTCTATGCTTCTAGATGGTCAAGTCCCTGAATTTTTAATACCCAAGAAATCTTGCAAAGTGAAGTAATCAGGAAGCTTCTCAAATATTAGAATGAAAATGATCTAGGCATAGGAGGAATTATTTGATAGGTGGCTGGCTAAGTTAAAATACAATTAAATAAAAGTCCTTTCCCAGACTTTTTATCATATAACTTACGTTGAAAATCGTTGCCTCATTGTTCTCATTAGTACAGCAGGAAATCTCTTCTGTTCGTGCCAAAGAAAAATGCCTCAGTCCAAATATCAGACATATGTGGCTTTATGCCAGTGGTTCTTGTCTCCATCAAATCCAAAGTCCACTTTTATAAAAAATAACCACTTCTTTACCATCTTGTATAGAAATTCATAGGTTATATAACTCATATAAAATTGGTAAGCTAAATATAATATTCTGTATATAGTGTAAAAGAAATAAAAATCATTTTAAATAACATTTCATCAGAGTAAATCTCAGGTATGGCAACACTAGAAGACATTTTTAAAAAGACATGAAGTGGGGCGCCTGGGTGGCTCAGTGGGTTAAAGCCTCTGCCTTTGGCTCAGGTCATGATCCCAGGGTCCTGGGATCGAGCCCCGCATCGGGTTCTCTGCTCAGCAGGGAGCTTGCTTCCTCCTCTCTCTCTGCCTGCCTCTCTGCCTACTTGAAATCTCCGTCTGTCAAATAAATAAATAAATAAATAAATAAAAAGACGTGAAGTATTACCATGGGTAATGCTATTACTAATAGTGTTAGTATGGGAGCGCCTAGGTGGCTCAGTGGGTTAAAGCCCTGCCTTCGGCTCAGGTCATGATCTCAGGGTCCTGGGATTGAGCCACACATTGGGCTCTCTGCTAAGCAGGGAGCCTGCTTCTCCCTCTCTCTCTGCCTGCCTCTTTGCCTACTTGTGGTCACCTGTCAAATAAATAAATAAAATCTTAAAAAAAAAAAGTGTTAGTATGACTATGAATGCTACAGCCTCTGTGTAGCCCAACGCAGGTGTGTATATGGGTGATGCAAAAACCACTTGCTCATTGCTATCTGTGATGTGATTTTTTATTTTTTTTTGGTACTTCCAAATGATGAAAATCTCTTGGCAAAGTTCCAAACAAATCAAAACACAATCTCCTTTGATTTTTTTTTTTTTTTTGCTGTAGTTGCATTCCTAGAAAATTGAGACTACATTAAAATTGTATAAAAAGAGTTTGTGATTATGTTAAAAAGAGTTTGGTTTAAGGCTGCAGGATGTCTGCCAGGACTGTTCTTTGTTGTATAACAGTATCTGATTTAGCTTCTCTGGGTTCCACTCAGTAAATATCAGTCACATTACCTCCATCATTGCAACTAGCAATTTCCAAAACCTCTCTGAGGAGGTGCTCTCAACTTTGAGAACTGCTGCTTTCTTCACCTTAGCAAGTTCTTGAAAAGCTATGTGTGTACACTTAATTTTCCTACTTGAATCTGAATTTTCACATACTAAGTTTTGTAAATCACAGAGCATTTTTAAAAAAGACATACTGTTTTTTGTGGCATGAACAAAGGCATTCCTGATTCACTGTAAGTAAATTTCTTGGCTCACCCTAGGTGGTGAAACAGGATACTGTTCATGAACGTAAGGCAAGAAAGAACGCAAGTTCCCTTACACATGTACACAAGTGGGTAAACAAAGAGCAGGTGGACCACAAGTATGATAAAGATGCCCGGGCGTTGGTACAGGCATTTGTATATTCAGCTGACTCAAGGACAGGGCACAAACCCTTGGCCGTCTCACTGGTTGATGGGGTCAATTCAGGGAAAAGGTGAACCCAGGGCAAAGTAGATGTCAGTAGTTGCTAGGAGGCTCAAAGTTTGTGAAGGAAACAAAGGATGTGAGTCAGGGTAGAGTGTGAATGTATAAATGGGAACAAGGGTTAAGTAGTCATGTTATAGGTCAGGTGAAGGGGACTAAGGCTCAGAGAGCTACCTGCTGGGTAGGACTTCCTGAATTAAATTCTCTTGCATCAGGATCTTGCATTGGAGGGAGCTGCTGGTGGGTGGCACAGAACTGTGTTTCGCTCCTCATCCCAGAGGGGTAGGAATGCATGGTTGATGAGCTTCCTTCCCCCGCTGTGCCCCTGACAACTTCTGCTACCTTTGCGCCTCTGGAAAGCCGAGTGTCTTCAACACTTGAGGCAGACATCTGTTCACCATATTGCCTGTGCCATCCTAGTGTCTGTTTCCCTGTCCCTTTGGGAAAAGGAGTGGTGGGCAGGAGTCCACACAGAAATTCTGGTAGGCCAAGAAAACCACTCACATCTTAGCCTCACTGGCTAAGAGAAAGACCCTCAAGTTGATCACGCACATCTTAGCCTCACTGGAGTTTGCACACCCACCTCAGATTCCCCACCTGACAAGGGCTCCAAAAATCAGGCCCAGGCAGACTTGAATGCCGATTCACCCGGAGTTCACTAGGCAATGGGCCTGGTGTCATTTGAGCGAGCTGTATGGCAGCCAATTTTTTTTTTTTTTTTCAAATAACATGATTGCCCTGGCTTTCAAATTCCATTATGAAACTTTTTATCCTTTACTCAGAACTTTCTTTCATTTTTTTTTGTTTTTTTGTAATCTGTCATTTTAGTTTGATGGAAAGAGATGTTGAGGAGAAATACTTGGGAGTTTGTTCCGTGGGGCCAGATGATGTGATGAGTCACAATCAATAAACACATCTGGGGAATCTGCAGATGTTCCCGTTCTTCTCTGTCCACTTCATGACGGCCAGTCACTGGCTCTGAGAGAAGCCAACACTGGCACAGAGAGGAAGAGGCAAGACTGATTCCCAGGACAGTGTGGAAGAGTATGAGAACAATTGGAAAGAGAGGCCTACCCAGGTACTGTCTCGGGGCCACCCCTCCGCCCCCCTCGGTGACAGAAAACCTGATCTGCATTCAGGCCCCTGCAGGGATGCAGCCAGGCTGTTGTGAGAAACAGTTCCCCGCCAACAGCAGGGTTCCACCTGCTGCTTCACTATGGTTACACATAACTTGGGGGCTACAATATGATCCACTTCCCACCGAGGGGCATATACAGTACAGAATGCATACCGTAAGTCAAAACATGGGCCTCAGAATTGGCTTCAAGAGAAGCAGTTACATACTTTCATGGCCCTTCTCTTCAGGCTTGACAGCTGTGAGGGAGTTCTCTCCTGTCAGCTTATCTAGAGAAAGGCATAGGTGATGTTCCAGCCTGCTACCCACATCTTCTCAAGTGGTCACACACAGTCAGTGTGCTATGAGCAGTGGGTGCAGGGTTCTTGAAGCCCTTAGCCTCATGAGAGCCAGAAAGTTAATAATCTTCACAGCCATGGCTAGCACCTGCTATGGTTCCTGGAGCACAGTAGGAATGAATCAATACGGAAGAGGTAAAATGACTGACTGGATGCGCCCTTCCTTCCTCATCCCACCTCCTCTCCTTACCTCCCCCATCTAGCTCCACCCCACTCCCCTTTCTCCAAAAAGCTATGTCAGTCAGTATAAAATGTAGTCATGGAACAGAATTAGTCAATGTCAAATAACTAAGAGAAGCAATGTCAATATTGGTTAAGAATATGGACACGGGAATGAGGAAAACCTGAATTTAAATCTTACCCTCTACCGCTTGTTAGTTGGGTGACCTTGGACAAACTGTAAAATCTTGTCTGTTTCCTCATCTGGAAAGTGGGATTAATAATAGTACCTATCCCACACCCTTGCTGCAAGGATTAGGGAGGATTCATATGAAGTGCTCAGCACTGTGTTTGGGGCTTGAGTGTTCAATACATGTTAGCTGCTATTATTCTTTTCCATATGCTTACTAGCATTATGTGGGAATCCATTCAGCTAGGTGGGCATAGTTGGGCTTGTGCCTCTCTGAGGAAAATTGCTATCTCATTCATCTCTGGGGCAACTAGAATTATCTTTGTACCAATTTGACCATTGATTAGCTTGGTTGCTATGGTTATGTTACTTAGCCTTTTGGACTTCAATTTCTTCATTGTAAACAGAGGTGTCTACTCTGTCTACACTCAAAGGTAATCACATGTGAAAGTGATTGGAAAGTGTCCTAAAGAGGAACTTTGAGTTTTTGGTTTATGCCATTGTCTAGATGCCTAACATTTAAGGGTTCGGTGAGGGAGTGGGGGAGGGATATAAAAGTCAGGAAACACCTTGAAAGGAAGATACAAAGGCATTTATCTCACCTTTATTGACTCATGCATTGGTGAATTGAAGGATTCGTGATTTAGAACAATTAAGCCGACCACTCTAGCTAGTGTAAATAGTAAGCATGTCCTCTTTGGAAAGCTAAAAAAGTCACATGACCTCCATTTTCATTCCATCCATTCTGTATGGTGTCCAAATCATTTTTTTCTTTAGGAATTAGATAGTTACTACTAATTTAAGACACATTTTCCACCAGCATATGGTTCTTCCATTCATATGCAGTAATCATCTTTATAATTATCTTTATAATCATCTTTATAATTATGCTCATGTTATTAGAGCATACCATGTCATTTAGGGTTCCTGGACCCAATTCCAACACAATGGAAGCCACATTCTAGCCATTCTTGGATATCATCTGGGTGTCTCAGAATCAGGTGCATTCTGACACTACCCAGAGACAGCATCAGGTTTCAGAGGTGAAGGGCACAGTCATGTAAGACTGCCTTCCCACCTATTACGTGACATGTCTGTCACAATCCCTGGGCTGTGACCTGTGCTTCTGACTGGCCTGCTACAGATTCGAAGTTCCAACAACCCACTCCTTAGTTTTAATTGATTTGCAACAGTGGCTGACAGAATTTAGGGAAACACTTAGATTCACCAGTTCATTAAAGTATATAATAAACAATGTAAGTCATCTGTCAGATGAAGAGACCCATAGGAGGTTAATCCATAGGAGGATTAATAAGGAGGTACCCATTTTACTTTTTAAAAGCATTTTCAGAAACTGGATGAAAATAAATATATCTGTGAAATATATATTTGGTCATTTAAATAACTTTACCAAATCTTTAATTATCTTAAGTATTTTTGCCTACATAATCTCACTTGATTCCAGCCTATATAGGGTAGATACATTATCTCCATTTTACATGGGAAGAAGAAATGCAGGCTTACGGTGTAACTTGGCCAAGTCACACAGCTGTGAATTGCAGGACACTGACCTTTTTTAATGTCTGCTTTTTCTTATTTTGTTTCCTCAAGTTCGGTTGCGTGTCACTGCTCACCCTGGGTCATCACCTCTGTGGTGACAGAGCACGAGGTAGAATGACATTTAGAGCCCTGGGTGACTCAGGTTGCCATTAATCTCTTCTTGAACAGGCAAAAATTCAAGAATGAGCTTGTGCCATTGACACTTAGCCTATGGAATCCCATACACTTGATTTCTCATTGCTGGAGATCCGAGTCACTCTGTACTGATACAAGATTCTACTCTTAAGTACCATTAGTCCTTTAATCACTGCAATAATCTTGGGTGACTTTTCCTCAATTAGCCTACTGCTCTGTTTCCTTTATCATCATTTGTGAGACATGTACTATAAGCAAAATTCATCCGTATTGGGCATATAGGATCAAAAAAAAGATCATCCCTGTCCCCCAAGAGCAGCTGCTCGAGGGAAATTAGCATACATAAGTGAGTAGACAGGTAGGTAGATAAGTAGGTAGATAGGCAAGACAGTGAAAAATATGAAATGAAGGCCCTAATAATGTGCTCTGTGAGCAGGGATGGAAGAGTGACTAATTCCAGTTTAAGGCTGGAGATCTGCAGAGGCAGATAATCTGGCTTGGAAAGAAGAATGAGGGGTGAATCTGGTAGAAGGATTATACTACCAGTCAGAAGAAGCTATCTTGACTGTCAGACCCAGAGATGTCCATCATGTCCCTCTTTTTCACTGAGCCAAGGAATAGTATGAGTTCCCTTCTCTATACCACCAAGGGATCATCACCAGTTCAAGATAATTCATTGAATATGGGGTGAATCCTCTTGGCCAGCCACATCTTACTCCTATAGTGACTCCAAAGGCAGTAATGTTAAGTCAAGTAATAGGGCAGTGGCTGTAAACCAAGAGACTCGAGTTGATGGCCATTTGGATTCAGAGAGGAGCTTCCAATAGAAATAAAGCACACAACATATAACCACCTACTTATAGAAATGTCCTTGGGAACTCTTAGCTCATTTCCTACCTTTCACTTGTCCAAACATCTCTTAATGCTTAATTTACAGAGACATTTGTCATTCACCTATTTGGTGAAGGGCTTTATGCTAGATATACAATGATTTATGAGATATGGCTTCTGTCTTCAAAGAGCCATCAACTAATAAGAGTAATAAGACCAAAGTTGAGAAAACTCTATACAAGTCCATATAATCAAAATGTCATCTCCATAAGCATTTTGAGGTCCTCCACTATCCCATCTACCACAAAGTGAATTGACATGAAAGAATTCGGGTCTAAAATATAGAGTCTGGTCTCAAGAAAAAGACTCCCACACAGAAAAATGACTTTTTTCTCTCAAGCTTTCTCAGCTTTTTTTCTTTCTATATGATTCCACATTCAAATTAGTTTCAAGATACATCAAAAATTTATCTTTGAATCGAGCAGCATTATATGCAGTAATCACAGTTGATCATCTTGTTTGAATAATGAGCCCATAAAAGTTGAAGAAAAACATAACCAGATAAAAATTCCTCTTATGTATTAATGTTGGAGCCAAATGGAATAAATGACTTTTATATATGACCCTGCACATGTAGAAGACAAATAGAGAACCTGTATTTTCAACTAATTTAAATAGCATATGGAATTGAAACAGAAAGCCAATAACCAAATTAGTCTTCCTGTGACAAAGAAAATGTAACCTGCTTCATTATTGTAATGGCAAACATCAGTGGAGTAGAAAATTGACCAGCCCTCTTATATTAGATTAAAAAAAAACAAAAAACATTGGTTGCCAAGGAAGTTCTGCTTATATAAACCTTGACTACATATTCTATAATGGATTAGAGCCTTTAAGGTCTCTTTAGCACATCAGTAATAGAAGTTGTCAAAACCGTATTAAATAACATTAAAAGTTGCAGTATTGCTGTTGTGCTGACAGCATATGTTGAGATCAGGTTTAAAATTCCATAATATTTAAAGTTAACCTATTTGGTTTTGGAGATACTTGACACAGAATGTGAAATCACAGATAACTATACTCAAAATTAAATAGAACATTGGAAAATAAAAGATGTCAGTCAAAGAGAGAAAGAGTTATCTCTTGTATCCAAAGCAAATTATCTTCCCAGATGAGTCACCTGACTAGTCTAGTCATGGATCAAGAAGTGTGGTCCTGCATTCTCCTCAAGGATTTTGATGGATTCCTTTCTCACATTGAGGTCCTTCAACCATTTGGAGTCTATTTTTGTGTGTGGTGTAAGGAAGTGGTCCAATTTCATTTTTCTGCATGTGGCTGTCCAATTTTCCCAGCACCATTTATTGAAGAGGCTGTCTTTTTTCCATTGGACATTCTTTCCTGCTTTGTCGAAGATTAGTTGACCATAGAGTTGAGGGTCGATTTCTGGGCTCTCTATTCTGTTCCACTGATCTATGTGTCTGTTTTTGTGCCAGTACCATGCTGTCTTGATGATGACAGCTTTGTAATAGAGCTTGAAGTCCGGAATTGTAATGCCACCAACTTTGGCTTTGTTCTTCAATATTCCTTTGGCTATTCGAGGTCTTTTCTGGTTCCATATAAATTTTAGGATTATTTGTTCCATTTCTTTGAAAAAAATGGATGGTATTTTGATAGGGATTGCATTAAATGTGTAGATTGCTTTAGGTAGCATAGACATTTTCACAATATTTATTCTTCCAATCCAGGAGCATGGAACATTTTTCCATTTTTTTGTGTCTTCCTCAATTTCTTTCATGAGTACTTTATAATTTTCTGTGTATAGATTCTTAGTCTCTTTGGTTAGGTTTATTCCTAGGTATCTTATAGTTTTGGGTACAATTGTAAATGGGATTGACTCCTTAATTTCTCTTTCTTCAGTCTTGTTGTTGGTGTACAGAAATGCAACTGATTTCTGTGCATTGATTTTATATCCTGACACTTTACTGAATTCCTGAACAAGTTCTAGCAGTTTTGGAGTGGAGTCTTTTGGGTTTTCCACATATAGTATCATATCATCTGCGAAGAGTGATAGTTTGACTTCTTCTTTACCAATTTGGATGCCTTTAATTTCTTTTTGTTGTCTGATTGCTGAGGCTAGGACTTCTAGTACTATGTTGAATAGCAGTGGTGATAATGGACATCCCTGCCGTGTTCCTGACCTTAACGGAAAAGCTTTCAGTTTTTCTCCATTGAGAATGATATTTGCAGTGGGTTTTTCATAGATGGCTTTGATAATATTGAGGTATGTGCCCTCTATCCCTACACTTTCAAGAGTTTTGATCAGGAAGGGATGCTGTACTTTGTCAAATGCTTTTTCAGCATCTATGGAGAGTATCATATGGTTCTTGTTCTTTCTTTTATTAATGTGTTCTATCACATTGATTGATTTGCGGATGTTGAACCAACCTAGCTTCATCAAACTGGATTGTAATTAAGACTCTATCATATAAGCTACATATTTTAAAATATCTTCATTAACTATCTTTTCATACAGTGTGCTATCATCATGTTCTCTCATTGTGGTTTTAAGGTCTTGTAGTGGTGTGAATGAAATGCAACAGCAAAAGGAAAACAAAGAAAAACAACATGGAGAAAAAGAGTACTTAACAGTAGCAGTATGCATGAGGGTAAACACTCAGCATGACTGCACTCAGATCTTTTCTATTAAAATGGAATGTGCCACCACAGCATTCCAGTCCCTTTCCAACCTATAATTAATGTGTGTCTTCTCCATGGCATGAAACTAAAAATGGTCTCAGAGGTGAGCAACAGGCATTTCTGAGCATGGCAGATGCAGCATCACAGGGCTGTGAGGAGAACAGGAGTACATTCCCACAGTACCACCATTTTCTTTTCTGTTCTCACCAAAATGTCCTAAGTGGAGCCACCTCCCCACAGGGCGGTATTAGAGGGTTTGGAGGTGCACTTTAGGTAGGAAAAAGACCCTGTGTGTATAGATGTGTGTATTAGATGTTCATTCGCATATGTTACTGTCTTTTGTCTCACTCCCTAAATGTTTTACTATAATTAATGTATTCATTTTCTGTATTCGTTCCCAGGAGCATATTGCAGTGGGCATAGTTTTCAAAATTGAAGAAATTCATTAAACAAATAATTAGTTGAAGTTGATAAAATAGATTAATTTAAATTATTGAAAACACCTAGTACCAGCTCTCAATTAAAATGATTCATTGAAGGAGGAAAATCACATTGTTAAAATTCCAGCCTCAGATTGCCTCTTGATTACTCTAAAAATACAAGGTTGGCTCTGAGCCTGGAAGGTTGGCAAGTGAGCTTTGATCAACCAAGATAGGCAGGGGATTCCAGAGCTGGGGGCCCCTGACAGACATGCCCTGTCTCCAGTTGCCCTCCGTCTAAATTGGGGATCCATTAGCAGAGACCCACAGTGGATTTCAGCTGTCATGACTTATGTTTACAGAGAGAACTTAACTTGAGTCAGGATGGGGAATCAGTACCTGAGGTTGAGAACAGGTTGGATTTTTAGGTAGAGTTCAAGTTGAAAGGAGAAACACAAAAACTTATTTCAGTTGGAGACTGAGTAGAATGTGTGTGTAATACTAGCAAAACAGTTTCTTTCAGGGGCTAATTTTTCATAAATCACTGGGTCACGTATAGAATGTTGAAAGATATAATCACTTACCTACTTGTAACAAGATTTTTATCAGCTGGCTAATTCAGCAATGACTATAATACCGTTCAACTGAGATGCTTTGTCTTCATAGCTCAATCTGTCCCCTACACATTATTCCCCTGCCCTTACTTGGGTAATAAGTCTGTTGTGATCTGGGTCCCCCTTAATACTATGCTTTTTTGGGGGTGGGGGAGGGGCTCTCTAGAAATCGCTCTTTATGAAAGGTGATTTGTCAGCCCCCCCAAAAAACGAGATTAAATACAGTAATGTTTGTGAAAGTGTTAAAGTGCAATATAAATGCCAATGTTAAAGATTAAAAACTGGTATATGAATCTAGAAGTTCAAAATACATGTTTCACTGTTTAAGTCTTACAATTTCGAATTGGTGCTAAGAGTTTCTAGTATTGGCTGATTTCAGATTTTGCATATTCAGATTCTGATGATCACAGTTAAATTTAATTCAAGAGAAAAAGGAAGGTCCTTTTTTCTTCTTTCTCTGACTTTATTATTGATTTTTCTGTATTGAATATAAAATAGACTAGTTTTTAAAAACCTTCTAGAATCTGTTGATCATTTTTTTCATAACTCTAATTGCTACAGAGGGATTTTTCTTATTTATCACATGACCTGACCCTGAAGCTCTTTGCTTATTTATAAAATGGACTAAAACAACCCTTTCTGCTTTCTTTTTCACAGGCAGTGTGAGATTCAGTCCTTCATGTGTTATAAAAACATCTTTAAAATATGCAGAGTGTTACCAATGAAGTAGTATCCATTGCTGTCTGGGTTTTTGTTTCTGTTTTTTTTTTTTTTTTTTAATACCTTCCATGTGTTCAGAAGTTTTACTCTAAAAGTTATGTCAAACAATGAATACTGTTACACTGAAAAAATAAATAAAATGGGGAAAAAAATAAATAAAAGTTATGTCATATTTTCATAATGGTTTTATTTCAGGAAGAAAGCACCAGATCTAAATACAACTGAATTAATTAAAACTCGGGAGGTAGGGGGAGTTTGTTTAATATAATGTATCCATACTATATCTCTCTGTACTTATTCCCTGTGCTTATTCTCTCTTTTGATTTTACTTTGTATCCGTTGAACCCGACAAAGGAAAGTATACAGAGGCCATAGTCAGATTTTCTGCTTCTGGGGGTGGAGGGTGAGTAGTGGTCAGAAGGAAACAAATCTCCAAAATATCCAGTCATGTGTTTCAATTTTGCTTAGAAACAGCTGGGGAAGTGTGCAGCCCTATACTCTAGGGACAGAAGTTGATTATCTGAGCTCCTGGCCTCCCTAACAATGCGAGGCCACAAAAGGAAGGTGAAACCAGAGAGTCATCAGGTGTGGTAGTTTTGGTCTTATCAGGGGCTTGGTTTTACCCCTGTTATTGAGACTAGGCATTCTAAGATGATCATCTTCAGTGAATACTTTAAGACCATTAGTCTGAACACAGAATGAGGAATTGGAGTTTAAACTCTGTAGAGCCATTTCTAAGAACACCTACTTCCCTAATGTTGCTTTTCCAGAGCTTCATAGAGTCAACATCAAAAGTGGCCCCCCTCTGTAAATGGATGGCCACTCACCGAGTCTGATGAGAATTTGAGATGTCCAAGTAAAGTAATTATACAAAACACAGTCATTTTGCTTAGGCTCTAAAACATCTGTAAGAGGAAAGAAAAGTTAAATATGAAGCCAGAAACTTGACCATCTTCTTTTTGCATGCTAAGGGAATAGCAGAATCTACTTCATGAAAGATAGCTTTTTATTCTGGAAAATACCTTGTTAGGACTCTTTAACTGTAATGTGTGAACCCCTGCCCCTTTTCTTAGGGGTCCTATTTCCAATGAAGAAATAAAAACAGGAGCTAAATCATCTCACCTGACATAACAGAAGTAAAATTTGGGAAGGAGGACCGTCAGAAAGACACCAGAAAATGGTTACGGAAGATGGAGACAGAGATCTAGAAGAAGGGAGAAGCAGAGAAGAGCTGCCAGTGGCAGGTGGTGGGAGAACCACAGGTTGCTGCTTGCCCTTGGCCCCTCCATCATTCAGGCAGTTTTGGGGTGGTAGAAAGAATTCAGGGACAGGTTTGGGGAAAGAAAGTATGCCCTGTGCATATCCACCTTCCTGCTGTCCTGCAAATAGAACGTGCCGTGAGTGTCAACAACCAACCAGCCAACTCTCACCTGGGGAGCCTGGACTTGACCAGGAAGGTAAAGGATGAGTAGGTGCTTTAACTCCTTGGTCAGGAGTGGCAGGCAGAGGATTCCACAGAGGACCCAGCACAGACAGAAGAGTGGTGGTCTAGAAGGACCCAAGCAGCTGGGAGAAGCCACCTGTGATGGCTGTGCTCCATTCAGCCATTCTCAGTTTTTTTCTTTACTGTTTAAAAAAAAGGGGGGGGTAAAAAAAAGGGAATTTAGACAGAAGAAAGACCTAATCATATTTTTGTCTTGAAAAGGAAGCTCTTGTGCATGACTTCTATTTTTTAGACAAATATTCACTGAGCTTCAATATGCCAGGACTGTGCTAAGCTCTGGGGATATAGTGATATATTAAGGACCAGTTCTTTTTCTTACAGCACTTACAGTTTGGTTAGGAGGTAGATGTTATAAAATTATTCACAAAAATCAAAGTTTAATTATAAGTAGTAGAAGGGGTGCTTTGATTAAGCATAGAAAAAGAGACCTAATTGTGTTTGGAAGTTGGGTGGGGATTGTGTCAAGTCTGGCCACTCAGATGAAACTTAACAGATTGGCAATCACTGGCCAAGTAAAGAGGGGTACTGTAGCTCTGTAGAGTTTGGGGAAGTTCAAGGCTTAACAGTCAATTATGAAACTGTATAATAGTCCAAGTAGGTTCCCAAGTCTGAAACTATAGAAATTAAGGGGTTGGTCTGTGTTGGTCTCCAAAGCCACATCCAGCCGTGAAGTTATTGAGAAGTAAGCATCTCCTATATGTTTCACATTGTGCTAGATACTGATTAGGAATGAAATAAAAGTTATGTAAGATATGGATCCCCAACAGAGTGACTGTCGAACAAAAAAGGCAGTTTGTGCACATTCAGGGAGTTTAGCTCTGGCTAGGTATGTTATTTTCTAGAGCCTTAACAGAATTCATATAACACTTGTAGTTATTTATTTTTGAAGTGACAGAACCATACACCACAGCCCAATACTATTTCTTAAAACCTTAAAGTTGCTTAAATTTCTTTTCTTGGATTGCCTCTTATTTGAGGCTCTCCAGTCATGATGGATTGGATGATTGATAGGTAGATAGGTAGGTAGGTAGGTAGGTAGGTAGATAGATAAAAGTTTGAAGCTTAAAATGTCTGATACAGTATATTGAACACCTGGTAGGACTCTGCTAGTCATCTTTACAGTGGAGATAAAGGGGTCATTAACAATTTGAGGAACTTCCACTTAATTGGTGGCATTACTGTTAAGTTACAGAGGCAGTGCCTTGCACATAAAAAGCACTCACATACTTGGGTGGATGAATAAGTGTACCAGTGAACACTGCTTCAAAGTGCTCCACTGAGAAATAGAATCACATGTCTGCCAGAAACCCCCTATGGCTCTGATTATGTCAATGTGGCTATAATCCTATCCTTAACTGCTTTCATTGATGTAAGGGACACAAAGTAGGATGTGTTCCCACTCTATCTCTGCCTACTCGAAATTATTCTCATTCTGCACCCCCTGCCCAGTTTTTCTCTCCACCTTTAATAAACTCCAAAGAGTTTCCCTTTTTAATTTTCAGGGTTCTAATATTCAGAACCGGGAGAAAGGTGAGCAAAGAAGGTCAAAAGATGTTCAGAATAGGGTTGAGAAATGAATGATTTTATTTATTTATTTTTTAATTTATTGAGGCATTTTTTCAGTGATTCTTATACTTCGACATAAAAGGAGACACATCATAAATTCTATTTTTATTGTGGACACAGTTTTAAAAAACCTTTGCTTTGCTTATTTGTTGATTTACTTACTCGAGCACCCCCAAGAAGAGTTCTTTTTGTCTGTCTATTTCTCTTTCTTCTTTTTTGGCAGAACAAGTTACTAAAGCAGATAAGGTGTGCAAGGAAAGAGGACAGGCAAAAGAAGGAATTTCTTTAAGGCAGGAATTATTTCCACAGTGCCCAAGGAAAGCAAGTAAAGGAGATGAGTTATTATAAAATTCTGTCTTGGCTGCTGGACTGTTTGAATCACTGGGGCAAAGCTTTGAAAAGGGCTCAGGTCGGGACTGCTCCAACCTTCAAGGCCATGGTTTCTTGTGGTTGCCTTTATATTTGATAAGGTCATATTCCAATTCCATGAGTGTAGATCCTAGAATTGAGGCAGGTGCAGGATTCGGGTGATGGGTAGGAGTTCCAGTGAGATACGTTTTGGCTTGATACTTTGAAATGCTTTCTAACAGGTAGAAAGAGCTCATGGAAGAATGAGTGCCCTATCAAAGTGTTGAATCAGTTGACAAAATAGATTTCATCTTGTCGGTGGTTAGGCTAAGTGACATTGAAGATCTTCTTCAGTAAAATATCTCTAGTTAGACACCCCCTAAATGCATGTTGAACAGAGAAACGCAGAGCCTCTGTGTAAACTCAGGATAGGAACCCTTTCCCCTGTCCAACATCTCTGGAACCCAGTGTAAGCTAGTTGTTTTTCAGGCTAGATTTTCAATAATTTTTTTAAAGATTTTATTTATTTATTTGACAGACAGAGATCACAAGTAGGCAGAGAGGCAGGCAGAGAGAGAGGGAGAAGCAGGCTCCCCACTGAGCAGAGAGCCGGATGCGGGGCTCGATCCCAGGACCCTGGGGATCATGACCTGAGCTGAAGGCAGAGGCTTTAACCCACTGAGCCACCCAGGTGCCCCTAGATTTTCAATAATTTTGATGGGAATATTTTTCATAAGGTTCCAGGTTCCCCCCCGCCGCATTACAAAAAGACTCATCTAACTGGTTAACCTACAACTACCACCAAACTCAGTATTGATGTTTAATATTTTTTAAATAAAGATTTGCATAGTTCAATGTAAATGAACTTAGTTACAGAGTGGTATGAAGTGTTTGGGAAAGCTTTCTCTTGTATCTGAGAGAGGCAGAAGTTCTGGCCATGCTCTCAAATTAAGTACCTTCGATACTTATGGCATGGCATGAAAAAGCTAAAATTCAAGATGACACTGAGAACAATATAATCTGATGTTAATAACTAAAGTTAATTGACCACTGACTATGTACCATGCCCTGTGCTAACATGTTCTGTCTGTTATAACTTTTACAATGACCTTCTAGTGAAGGTGCTGTTGTTCTCCCCTTATAGGTGAATAAAGAGGAGGGATGAAGGGGCTCATCAAATGTTTCCCAGGGAATATATCGTAGTGCAGGTAATCAAGCCTACATGTTCAGTTGCTATGCTTAAAGAGCCACTAAAGGAATGATCTTTTCTGCAGATGGAATAGACCCAGAAGTAAGGAGATCTATCAGAGCCAGCAAAACAAACTCTGGAAGGGATCATGGAGATACTCTATTCTCCACCATTTCAGAGTATACACAGGTTCCAAATTGGCAAGAGTGAGTGTTAGGGGATAAAGCATGTGAGTGATTGTTTTTGCTCAGAAATGGGACTGGCCTCCCTCAGGGGGTGAACTTGGCTGGGAGGCAGTAGAGAGGTCTAAGCTCTTTGTGTCCCTCCAGTCTGGAAGACAGCTGAGGCAGCAGGGCCTGGGAAACATGGCCCAGTGGGCATGCATTTGAGTGGGTGTCCCCAAACACTTGTATTGTCATTATATGGCCCTCCTAACAGAGCTGTTATTTACACCAGTAGCCTAAACAGTAGGTCATATTTCCACTTAAACTACAATCAACATGCATGAAAACAACAAATATTATGAATATTCTAAGAATGTATGTACTCACTGCCAGCCAGGATTAAAGTCAATTTTAATTTATCTGCTCTTCTAAGGTCCTTTTAGACAATTTAGCTAATGGCAATCATCAAAGGCAGTGTTTCTTAAAGTCAGGTCTCTATGCCATCTATGTAGAATTATCTAGGATGCTTTTAAAACTTCAGATTCCTGAGCCCTATCCCAAATATGGCATATTGATTAGGATAGTCTCAGTTAACCTCAAAATCTGAGTGACTTGGCAAAACAAAGGCTTATTACTTCCTCACGTAAAGTTGGCTACAGGTATGGTGGTTCTCCATAGTAGTTATTTTCTTTTCTTTCTTTTTTTTTTTAATATTTTATTTATTTGACAGAAATCACAACTAGTCAGAGAAGCAGGCAGAGAGAGAGGAGGAAGCAAGCTCCCTGCGGAGCAGAGAGCCCGATGTGGGGCTCGATCCCAGTACCCTGAGATCATGACCTGAGCCGAAGGCAGAAGCTTTAACCCACTGAGCCACCCAGGTGCCCCCATAGTAGTTATTTTCAAGTAGCAATCCAGCATCCAGTCAGCTGATATTTTCTGGTTCCATTATTTTATGAGGGAGTATAGAGAAGTCACAATAACTCCACTGTTCTTGGCATGGTAGCCCATTGCCATAACTTATACCAGTACCCACCTTCCTGCTGAGCAATACAGGTGCTGAGAAATACAAGATTACACCAAAACATGGAATGGACAATAAACATATCTGACACTTTCCATCCTTTGCCCCTTTTTCCCACACAGAGAACATACCCAGTCCCTCCCTAAGAAAGACAACCCAAAGCCCCATCCAGTAGGTGCATTGATTGAGCTCTAAGTCTGGGATTTCTGGGTGATGGCCAGTAGTCACTTCCTGGTCCAGATATGGTTCCTCTTGCACTGGAGAACTATGAGTTAAAAAAGCAAGTTATGTGCCACTTCTCCACAGACACTCCCAGTACAGAATGATGAAACAAGGACATGTTAACCGCAGTTGGCAAAAGGCGGCAAAGGAGGCTCACCACAGTTATTGGTTGGTTTTAACTCTGAAGTCTTACTGGGAATTAGGTATGGTGGCCTCCTATACTCATGTGGAAGAGGTTTCTTAACTAGACCCTAATGTTGTTTTCATGGAGGAAACAGGAAGTCTCTTGTCCACTCTTCTCTGAAGCACTTGGCTCTACCCTCTGGGAAATTCTTGTTTGATTTTCCTTTGCAGCATCTCAAATGGATATTGTGGTATATGCCCTCCTTAAGGACTTTCTAGTCAAGGGAGCTTTAGGTCTAACAGTCATTTTAGGTCTCTTGACTTTTAGACAAAAACATCTCCTTCAAAGATTGAAAAGAATTCCAGTGTATTTATTTGAAGTCAGTCCTTTCTGCCAAGAACCCCATCGACACATCTTGTCTGAGACATGGTTCTCAAAAAGGCCTTATTTCTTTGTTGGTCCTCTCCAACTGAATGGCCACACACTAAATCTGATCTTTGCCCTGAGTCATTTGGATCATCTGTGTTTCTGGAACTCTGTCATTCATAGCCCTTTCATATCCTCTTTCTCACAGTCTATGGTCCAGTTGGAGTGGGTTTTCCAGTGTCTCAAGGCATCACATTGCTGGGCTCTGTTGTTTTTCATTTCTGCCAATTCATTCTAGAGCATTTCTCTCTTCTTTATTTCTCTTTTATAGCACTTTGCTGGTTGTAGCAAATATTCATTAATACATACATTTGATGTTCTGTTTTCTAAACTACTCTCCCTAGAGTTGCCAGCTCAGTACTCTTGGGGTCTCCCCACCAAGTTATCATGGGTGACAGTTGAACAAGGGTTTTTGTCACAGACTAACATAATCTCACATTTCTACCTCCACTTTCAGTTTCCCCCTTGCCTGCCACCTGGTTGCTGAGCCAGTGCTGTGTACTTCAGAGTTTTGTTACAGCAGCAGCCTACATTTGGTGTCAAATTCTGGATTTGTCATAAGTTAGTTAACACTGCAGAAGCAGGCCCCCCTCCAAAGTTGTTGTTTAACATAAAAAAGGAATGTTTTTTTAAATAATTTATGTAAACAGCTAGGACAGTTACTGACACAGGATCAGTGTCAGCCTGAAGCATTTTCATAGTATTTTTTTTTAAGATTTTTATTTATTTATTTGACAGACAGATCACAAGTAGACACAGAGGCAAGCAGAGAGAGGAAGGGAAGCAGGCTTCCCTGCTGAGCAGAGAGCCCTATGCGGGGCTCAGTCCCAGGACCCTGGGATCATGACCTGAGCCGAAGGCAGAGGCTTTAACCCACTGAGCCACCCAGGCACCCCAAGAGTGTTATTTTTTACTCCAAGCTGTCATGGTTCTAGGGACTCTGTAGGACTTCTCTGTTCCAAGCAGTGATCCTGGGTTGTAGGATGTTTCCATCATATAGGTACACAGCTGGTCCATGGGACTTGAGGGTCACCTGGCAAAGGGAAGAGGGAGCAGAGATAGGCATGCACCAGCTCCAAAATCCTTGGCAAAGTAGTGACGCATGTCACTTCTGCCCCCAGCCACTGAGATGCCAAACGACACTTGCCTCTTTAGTGAACAGTAAATGTCTCTGGCATACCAACTTAATCAGACTCTGAGGGTAGGGTCCGGAATCTGCATTTTAACAGGTATCCAGCATGTGAGAAAATATGTTCTAAGATCAGCGATGGTGTTCGTAAGTTTTTAACAAAACTGAAGGTCAGAGGTGATGTGGTATAATCAGGGTCACACAAAGTTAGAGGCAAGGTTCAAGTCAACTCCTAACCACTCAAGAATAATAAAAGCCCCATAATAATGCAAGTTGTGATCTCTAATCATAATTGCAGAGTGAGAAACCATATTTTTGTCTCCTTTTCCTGAGCTGCTAATTGTTGAAAGAAAACAGTGTAGGAAAGCAGATCGAAGCAGCATGTTAGCAAAATCCACCAAAAACCAAAACGCAGAAGCAGAGGCGGGGAAATAATTTTTGTTAGAGAAAACAACTTGGTCAAGAGTAAGTTCGCTAAGGCTTCATACCTAGAGGCTTAAGACAAGTGAAAAGCCCTGAATAGATCTCTCCCGACTTTCGCTGGACCAAATGACAGCGTGGGAAGGAAGTGTGATGTACTCAGGCATCCACATACTAATTGTGAGGACTGGGGCTAGTGCTTTACAACTCCACGGTGACGGCTTCTTCTATGAGCTCATTTTCGAAGAAAACCTACCAGCACACCTCTGAAATAAATGGGCCCGTTTTCTGGGAGTAAAAGTAGTATTCTGTCATGGTGAAAGGATAAGCTTCAGCATTGAGGGGATTCACTTTGTAAGTTGGAAATTTCACCCTTGGATCCTACCAGTGAAGGAAAACTAAATATGGCTTGAGGAAGAGGGAAGTTCTTCCTTGCTAAGAAGACCGAAATAGCTTGAGCTAATTATATTAACCTAAAAAAGTAAGTGAAAATTGATGAGAAATAAGAGGAATTCTAACTCTAGAAATAGCCTCTCTAATGTGTGTTGAAATCCTATACCTTTGGTGGAATAAACTCAGGTCAGTAGCTAACCCACCAAAATGAAATTCTAGAAATGCAGAATGCTTCAGGGATCCTGAGTCCACCTGAGTATCTTGCAGTATTGTCCCAAATTTTTGGATTCAGTAAAATATGATTCAAGTTTGCCTTAGGACTTCACTTTTGGAAAGTCATATGTATTTATTTTTTTAAGATATTATTTATTTGTCAGAGAGAGAGAGAGAGAGGCAGGCAAAGGGAGAAACAGGCTCTGGGATCGTGACCTGAGCCAAAGACAGAGGCTGACCTGACTGAGTCTCCAGGCATCCCAAAGTCATCTGTATTTATTAACAATTTCAATTTGGATGTTTCTTATTTTCTTGCCCTTCAGCCCATTCAAATGTTACCTTGTAGGAGTTATTTGTTCAGGAAGCGGTCTGATTCTTCTGAAAAATTTTTGAAAGATTTTGTTGTTGGGTTAAGAAGCAAAATTCTGCCTGTTCTTGAGTAAATACACTGAAAGTGAACTAGAACATTATAGAAAGTGTCTGAATCAGGGGTTTTTAAAGTGTGGTCCCAGGCCAGTGTCGTATTATCACCTGGACACAGGGTGATAACACAGGAGGGCCTCATACTTGGTTTAGCACTCTTGCTATCTTCAAATTCTTATTTATTTCGCAAGTGAAGTCCATTTAGTAGTGTAAAATCCATAAAGTAAGTAAAGATGGTAGGATGTGAAAGCATTGGTGTGGGTAGGGAAGAAACAGGCACGTGGTACGGCCCCATTCACAGATGGTGTTTGCACTGTCCCGTGAGCACAATTCCAGTGGACCCACAGTGTAGGAGTTCAGCGAGATTCAGAGCCAGTATATGGTAAGCGTGTTTTATCTATAACTGAATAAACCGGGGGACATGGCGGAGCCACTGACAGCCCAGGGCAGTCACAAGTTCCATTTGAGTCAGAACTCTCTCTGAACCCAGAAAAAAACAATGGCATTCTGAGAGGTACAACCTTCTGAGGAACACTATCCATCCTTTCCTGTGAATTAGCCACCTGCTGACCCTTAGGAGGAAAGGGGAAGATAGGGCCAGCCATGGTTCCTGATTCTCTCCATATTTCCTTAATCCTCATGAAGTCAAAAGTGAAGAAAGTTGAGAGGATACTTGCATGTCAAGAAGTCAAAGACAATTCAAACAGTTTTGTGTGCCAATTCCACTCTTCTGGTCAGAATAGTATATATGATCCAAAGATAAATTGTCTCAGGTCAGTGATTTCACAAACAAGTGAAATGGTCTTTCAGATTGTCGTTGTACAGTCTACAGGTGAACAATCAAATTTGGGCTCATTATATTTGCTATAACATAGCAAATAGTCAATGCAGAATACCATGGTTAGTTGAGAGAGACCATGAAAGAACGGAAATGTTTTATCTTTTAGTATCTTATTTAAAGGGAGTTTTTTTCTTGGTTTGTGAGTAAGTAGCTCTGCCTCTTGATTTCTCTCTGGGTCCCACAAATTAGGTGGCCATTCCTGGGCAGTGGGTAGAAGTGTAGATTCCCAGCCCACACACCAGACTGACATAACCAAAACTCGCCATGATGGGGTGGGGAGGAGGGTGGCCACATGTGTTTGATCCAGCGCTCCAGCTGATTCTGAATTGAGGTCCCATTTAAATTGAGGTCCCACTGGTCTCAGTCATTTAAGCTAGCGAACCCCATGGTTCTATTTCTCTAGAAGTTCCAGGTGTGCTTGGTTTATTTTAACCTCCTTATGAAGCGATAGAAAGCATCACTGCCTTCATAACTGGCCTCTAGATGTCCATCATCTACAGCTTGTGTGACTCTGCTGTGGAGTGACCCATCTGTGTGCAAAATAAGGCAGCCATGCAACTTTGAACAGGATTCTCAACCTTTCTGACCCTCTGTGTTCTCAGCTGCCAAATGGGAGTATTCATGCCCACCTCACAGTGTGGTTAGAGGAATTATATGTGTTAATACATGTAAAAGTATTTACCACAGTATTTGCTGCGTAATAAACCCTGAAGGAAAAGGCATTGCATCTAAACTATTAATAATTATTACCTGTGTTCCTCATCACCAGTGCTCTTAGTGTCATCCTAGATAAAGCTCTGAGGCAACACCCTTGTCTCCCTCTTGCTGGTGCACCTTTACACCTCTGCTTCACCTTTATACCCATAGGCACAAAAGAGTAGAACTTTTCTTTTTATGAGTGGAAAGGAGAGATTGAGAAACAGAATATAATGTTTCTTTTTTTTTTTTTTTTTTTTTTTTTTTCTTTTGTGTCTGGTTTATTTAATTCAGCCAAAGGTTTTTTTTTTTTTTTTTTTTTTTTAAGATTTTATTTATTTTTTTTTTCCCTTTTTATTTATTTATTTTTTTTTCAGCGTAACAGTATTCATTCTTTTTGCACAACACCCAGTGCTCCATGCAAAACGTGCCCTCCCCATCACCCACCACCTGTTCCCCCAACCTCCCACCCCTGACCCTTCAAAACCCTCAGGTTGTTTTTCAGAGTCCATAGTCTCTTATGGTTCGCCTCCCCTCCCCAATGTCCATAGCCCGCACCCCCTCTCCCAATCCCACCTCCCCCCAGCAACCCCCAGTTTGTTTTGTGAGATTAAGAGTCATTTATGGTTTGTCTCCCTCCCAATCCCATCTTGTTTCATTTATTCTTCTCCTATCCCCCTACCCCCCCATGTTGCTTCTCCATGTCCTCATATCAGGGAGATCATATGATAGTTGTCTTTCTCCGATTGACTTATTTCACTAAGCATGATACGCTCTAGTTCCATCCACGTCGTCGCAAATGGCAAGATTTCATTTCTTTTGATGGCTGCATAGTATTCCATTGTGTATATATACCACATCTTCTTGATCCATTCATCTGTTGATGGACATCTAGGTTCTTTCCATAGTCTGGCTATTGTAGACATTGCTGCTATAAACATTCGGGTACACGTGCCCCTTCGGATCACTATGTTTGTATCTTTAGGGTAAATACCCAGTAGTGCAATTGCTGGGTCATAGGGTAGTTCTATTTTCAACATTTTGAGGAACCTCCATGCTGTTTTGCAGAGTGGTTGCACCAGCTTGCATTCCCACCAACAGTGGAGGAGGGTTCCCCTTTCTCCACATCCTCTCCAGCATCTGTCATTTCCTGACTTGTTAATTTTAGCCATTCTGACTGGTGTGAGGTGATATCTCATTGTGGTTTTGATTTGTATTTCCCTGATGCCGAGTGACGTGGAGCACTTTTTCATGTGTCTGTTGGCCATCTGGATGTCTTCTTTGCAGAAATGTCTGTTCATGTCCTCTGCCCATTTCTTGATTGGATTGTTTGTTCTTTGGGTGTTGAGTTTGCTAAGTTCCTTATAGATTTTGGATACTAGCCCTTTATCTGATATGTCGTTTGCAAATATCTTCTCCCATTCTGTCAGCTGTCTTTTGGTTTTGTTAACTGTTTCCTTTGCTGTGCAAAAGCTTTTGATCTTGATGAAATCCCAATAGTTCATTTTCGCCCTTGCTTCCCTTGCCTTTGCCGTTGTTCCTAGGAAGATGTTGCTGCGGCTGAGGTCGAAGAGGTTGCTGCCTGCGTTCTCCTCAAGGATTTTGATGGATTCCTTTCTCACATTGAGGTCCTTCATCCATTTGGAGTCTATTTTCGTGTGTGGTGTAAGGAAGTAGTCCAATTTCATTTTTCTGCATGTGGCTGTCCAATTTTCCCAGCACCATTTATTGAAGAGGCTGTCTTTTTTCCATTGGACATTCAATAGGATTGATAAACCCCTGGCCAGACTCATCAAAAAGAAAAGAGAAAGGACCCAAATCAATAAAATCATGAATGAAAGAGGAGAGATCACAACTAACACCAAAGAAATACAGACAATTATAAGAACATACTATGAGCAACTCTACGCCAACAAATTGGCCAATCTGGAAGAAATGGATGCATTCCTAGAGACATATAAACTACCACAACTGAACCAGGAAGAAATAGAAAACCTGAACAGGCCCATAACCAGTAAGGAGATTGAAACAGTCATCAAAAATCTCCAAACAAACAAAAGCCCAGGGCCAGACGGCTTCCCAGGGGAATTCTACCAAACATTTAAAGAAGAACTCATTCCTATTCTCCTGAAACTGTTCCAAAAAATAGAAATGGAAGGAAAACTTCCAAACTCATTCTATGAGGCCAGCATCACCTTGATCCCAAAACCAGACAAGGATCCCACCAAAAAAGAGAACTACAGACCAATATCCTTGATGAACACAGACGCAAAAATTCTCGCCAAAATACTAGCCAATAGGATTCAACAGTACATTAAAAGGATTATTCACCACGATCAAGTGGGATTTATTCCAGGGCTGCAGGGTTGGTTCAACATCCGCAAATCAATCAATGTGATAGAACACATTAATAAAAGAAAGAACAAGAACCATATGATACTCTCAATAGATGCTGAAAAAGCATTTGACAAAGTACAGCATCCCTTCCTGATCAAAACTCTTCAAAGTGTAGGGATAGAGGGCACATACCTCAATATTATCAAAGCCATCTATGAAAAACCCACCGCAAATATCATTCTCAATGGAGAAAAACTGAAAGCTTTTCCATTAAGGTCAGGAACACGGCAGGGATGTCCATTATCACCACTGCTATTCAACATAGTATTAGAAGTCCTAGCCTCAGCAATCAGACAACAAAAAGAAATTAAAGGCATCCAAATTGGTAAAGAAGAAGTCAAACTATCACTCTTCGCAGATGATATGATACTATATGTGGAAAACCCAAAAGATTCCACTCCAAAACTGCTAGAACTTGTACAGGAATTCAGTAAAGTGTCAGGATATAAAATCAATGCACAGAAATCAGTTGCATTTCTGTACACCAACAACAAGACTGAAGAAAGAGAAATTAAGGAGTCAATCCCATTCACAATTGTACCCAAAACTATAAGATACCTAGGAATAAACCTAACCAAAGAGACTAAGAATCTATACACAGAAAATTATAAAGTACTCATGAAAGAAATTGAGGAAGACACAAAAAAATGGAAAAATGTTCCATGCTCCTGGATTGGAAGAATAAATATTGTGAAAATGTCTATGCTACCTAAAGCAATCTACACATTTAATGCAATCCCTATCAAAATACCATCCATTTTTTTCAAAGAAATGGAACAAATAATCCTAAAATTTATATGGAACCAGAAAAGACCTCGAATAGCCAAAGGAATATTGAAGAACAAAGTCAAAGTTGGTGGCATCACAATTCCGGACTTCAAGCTCTATTACAAAGCTGTCATCATCAAGACAGCATGGTACTGGCACAAAAACAGACACATAGACCAGTGGAACAGAATAGAGAGCCCAGAAATCGACCCTCAACTCTATGGTCAACTAATCTTCGACAAAGCAGGAATATAATGTTTCTTATTGTCGACATGTGCTTGTCTAAAAACTTCTGCTTTCTTTAATAATGCTGCCTTATAATTATAAAAGCACACAAAGTAGTACCTAGCCCCATTGACTGAGTGTTATATAGAGAAATTTATTTCATAATCGCTGAGGGCCTGAGCTTTGGGGTTGGGCCCATCTGTGTCCTTGATTGCAGTACTTATTGGCTGTCGGTCTATTTCTTCAAATGCAAAAAAGTACCAACCTCATCATACTGCAGGGCTGGGCCAAGAGATTAAGTGGAAGAATGTGTATAAAGTGCACAGCTCAGGATCTGGCTCTAGGTGCTTTATACGTCTGTGCAATTGTGATCACTGCTTACGAACCAGAGCTCAGAGCCACTCTGGCTCCACATCTTACTATCATTTGCGTTGGCAAGTACCTGCCTAACCTCCCTTCTTCACTGTCCAGCTGGCATAGTACTAAGGCTCTCCTGCCCATCCGTAAATATGAGCCCAAAGAAATATCCAAAAGCACTCTGTAAAGTATCAAAGTTCCAAAGAACAGGAGGAAGTTTTGTTACTGATACTGCTGTCATCAGAACAAAGAAAGGATGTGTTGCTGTTGACCCATGCTTCTGCTTCTTATGTGAGTTCATAACATGTCATAGGAACCAAGTCCTATTCATTTCAGTGTATTTATTTTAACAAGAGAAGGTATATGTTAACACCAAGCTAGAATAATCTCTAAAAAGACTAATGTTGAGTGTTAAATGTTTTTCCTGTTTTCCCAAGATCTTTAGAAGGAGGCAGAGCTCAGGGCAGAGGCACCCTGAACATTATTAGAACTTGAATCCAGAACTGCCTGTGGTTTCCTCAGTTTAAGTGTGGTACCTGATCTGTAGTGATCATGCCTCTTCAATAGGCTATGGGAGGAATCCCCTTCGTTCTCTCTTTTTCTTAAGATTTTATTTTTAAGTCATCTCTATACCCAACATGGGGCTCAAACTTACAAGCTGGAGATCAAGAGTTGCATTCTCCACCAATGGAGCCAGCCAGCCACCCCGCCTTCTTTCCTTTACCCATACATATGGATCCTCCCATGGATCCTGTGTTCCCTGAGGATAGATCTTGACTTCTCAAGTGACTTATATTTTGCAGCTGTCTTTCTCAAACATTAACATGCATGTAAATCAACCAGGAAGCTTCTTAGAAAGTGGATTCTAATTCGTGAGGTCTGCTTCAGGCTGGAGAGTCTGCATTTCTAACAAGCTCCAGGTGGTGCCAGTGCTGATGATTCACAGACTGCACACACATTGTGTAGTAAGGGTTTATCATGACAGCCCCACTGGGATTTTACAGAGCACAAAGGATGAAGGCTTTGTGTTAAAGAAAGAGCGCTGAGCAAAAAGAAACTGTGGGTGGAGGCATGGATGGGTGGTGCCCTTGACCAGCTGAGGATGAGAGCATTGGCAAGGGGTTGTTGAGGGATTGTAAGGCAATAGAGGTTCCAACTTGAGTTTGTGGTCTTGAAGGACAAAGACAGGAGTTTTGACTAGCCTCAGTCTACTGGAGACCAAAGGGGTTTCAGATAGGGATCTCTGGGTAATACTGTGCCTAGAAAAACATCCCAGCAAATAGCAGAGTAGGAGACAGCTACAATGACTCTGCAATGACTCTGCCCCACACACTCCCCATACTCAGCATGTCTCCTTAGCCCAACTGCCTGCTCCTTTCAAGACCGGATTTCTAGAGTCTAGTGATACTGTGATAGTAGTATCACTACTGGTGATAGTGGTGGTTGCTATTTCAGAGTAGAAACTGTATTTGCACGACACCAGGTTATACAAGGATTTAAAATGAAGAAAAAGTGGCAGAGCGAGGAGGGGAGCCAACACTCAGGAGGGGCTGGGGGCAGCAGTGGCACATAGCAGGACCCTTCACCCTCAAGAATGACTCCATCTGTTTCCCCAATACGCCCTCCATGCATCCCAGGTCCTCTGCTTGGCTGAAGGGGCGTCCTCTGGCCCGTAGGCTGAAGGCTGCACAGATCCCGGGCTAAGCCATCGTTCAGCAGATCTCATATTTGTTAGCACTCATAGGCCAGTAGCTCCAGGCTGATCAGCTGCTCTTGGCAGTCCTAAGACTTCTGCTGGGTTTCTGAGGCATCCACAAACTCCAGCTTTCTCTTCTGGTCTTTCTTCTATGGATCTCAGCTTTTGGGAATGCTGCCTGCTCTTGAATCAGTTGTAGGGGTATCACTGTAGCCTTTTTGAGGGGGCTTAGCTAGGGTGACTGTGCACGGGCAAGTGGTGAGAAAAAAGAATTCTTTTTCCTTTGGGTCCACAGCCTCCTGGGCCAAAACCTTGCCTTCCTGTTCTTTTTGCTTCATCTCAAGCCTCTCAGCCCCCAGATCTTTTTCCTCATAAACACTATCCACTCTGGCATCGGGGTGCTCAGTCCATGAGTAGTACCTTGACTCCCCTGGGAGCCCAGCAGATGGTCTAAGTAATGGCCATAGCTGCGGTTAATATTGGAGAACTCAGGCTGCCAATGTCCTGAAATCTATTTTATTTAATACAACCACCCTACAAGGTAGTGGCAATTAGTATCCCCATTTTCTAAGTAGAGACACTAAAACACAGGGAGTGTTTTAGGGGACCAGGTCACACACCTAATTAGTGAATGTCTCACTGTTTCCCACCCTTTGCCATGCCACTGGCCATTGACCGTCATGTTGTATGCAGTCATTAAAAAAATCCTGGTTTTAAAAAAAAAAAAAAAAAAAAAAAAAAAAAAAAAAAAATCCTGGTTTTCTGCAGGTTGTAGAAATGCCCAGGTAGTGATGCGGGGACTCAAAAGTATCTGGCAGGCCTTTTCTTCCTGGATGTGGGGGGAAGAAGTTATAAGCAAATGGAAAACACCCTCAGTGTTTGGGCAGCAGCCACTGTGCCATAGGAACTCATCACCAAATCTTTCTCATGAGGGGCAAAGACAAATACAATGAATGAGGGCTTCACTATGAAAACAATGGAAGAACATTTGCCGTGAAGCCTTCAGGGAAATTACCTGTTATCTCCTGTTTGCTCCTCAGCTACTGTCCTGGATAGGCTCTAGAAAGAGCTTTCTGTCTCCTTGTTCAAAGATTCAATGACTCATCCCCAGAAGGCAAGCTCCTTCATTTCCTTATCTCAGCCTTGACACAGAGCCAGGCTGGTGGGGTATATTCAGCACAGACCACTAAGGGGCTAATTAATCCATCTACCAAACATGGCCTTCACTCTCCACAGTAAAACTAATAAAAGTTGTGCTCGAGTGCCTTCTGCCAAGCAGAGGAATACAGTTGAAGGTGATGTCATAATTTATTCCACAAATGTCACCAGGTACTGCCCTGCCTCAGTGCCATGTGACAATGACCAGGAGACCAGGATCACACTGTGGCTGTGAGCTTCACACAGTCCTACAGCTGAGTCACTGATGTAACTTGAGAAGAAGGTCTCAGCATCTTTTGCCTTAGTTTCCTTATATTTGTAAAATGGGAATGACAGTAGTGCTCACCTCAGCGTTGTTGATTAGATAAGTTAATGCACATGAAGAGTGTAGTGCTCATCCTGTGGTAATTCTACGTATCGGCTATAGGAACAAGACATTGCCCACAGAGCGGGTGCTAGCAATTTTTTTTTTTTTTATAATTGAGCAGATAGTAAAAATCTTACACGTTGTGTGCTACATATAGTCTCTGTCATAGCAACTCAGTTCTGCCATTATAGCATAAAAGGAAACACGTGATACATCATTGAATCTCCTATTTTAATATGGCATGAAATAGTATTTTTCTTTTGTTTGTTTTTTCTCAACAGTTTGAAAGTGTAAAATACATTCTTAATTCACATGTACAAAAACAAGCAACAGGCCAGATTTGGCTCATGGGCCACAGTTTGCTCATCCCTGGTCTGGAGAGAAAATTTACAAGCTATTTGCAATACAGCTTGTTTGTTCAAAGTGCTGAGAAGGGAAGGCTTTATTCTGCCAGGAAGTGAAAGGAAGGGGATTAAGAAAGGCTCCAGAAAGGAAGAAACATTTGAGCTGGGCTTTAGAGAGCAAG
Source organism: Meles meles (assembly GCF_922984935.1). Classification (NCBI taxonomy): domain Eukaryota; kingdom Metazoa; phylum Chordata; class Mammalia; order Carnivora; family Mustelidae; genus Meles; species Meles meles. Next base: position 102,563,397 of record NC_060068.1, read on the forward strand.
TAGGAGTTCACCAGATGGGACAGATAAGAGAAGGAATAATAATGAGAAAAAGAATGAGCAAAAGGGGAAAAACAGTATTTAAAGAGAATTAACCAAAGTTCATTGCCGTACAGAAAGTGAAATCACATGGGAAGTAAAGAGGAAAGATTCTTGTGGTTTAGCTATTTGTTTTTCTCATTAATTAAATTATTTTCTGAAGCCGCTGTTAGTTCTGGGATGATATTACAAAGATCCCCAGAATAGACCCTTCATTTGTGTTCCATTACCATGTTTGTACCCCCAACGCCAGCCATCATGACCGTTTTCTGAGCAATTCTAACAGTGTCCTGACAGTCTGTCCAAAAATTTTTTGAATAAGCATTCATTGACAGAACATAGCTTTTCCTTTTGGATAATTATGTTACTCAAATCTTTAAAAAAAAAAAAAAAAGTGAAAATCTTAATAAGATCACTCTACTCTTTTTAAGATTTTTTAAAAAATATTTTTATTTATTTATTTGTCAGAGAGAATGAGCACAGGCAGAGCGAGAAGCAGACTCCCTACTGAGCAAGGAGCCTGATGTGGGACTCGATCCCAGGATGCTGGGATCATGACCTGAGCCGAAGGCAGCCGCTTAACCAACCAAGCCACCCAGGCATCCCTCTTTTTAAGATTTTATAGAGAGTCGGTGCCCTAGCAGGGGAGGGGAGCCGGGGCAAAGGGAGAGGGGGAGAGAATCTCAAGCAGATGCTGCACTGATGGAGCCAGAGATGGGGCTTGGTCCCATGACCCTGAGATCATGACCTAAGCCAAAATCAAGAGTCTGACGCCTAACGGACCGAGCCACACAGGCTTTCTCACAATTTCAGATTTTTTTAAGTGAGACTCTGTTAATAGCCTGAGTGTCCTCAACTCTTCCAACAATACCAGGAAACACTCAGCAAGAGTTACACTTAACTGCTTAACTGAATGAGCCACCCAGGTGCCCCAGTTAATCCATTGCTCTTAATTTAGTAAGTTAAGTCAATTGGTTACCTCTGTCAGTTGTTTGCTGAAAACGTGTTTTTTAGATATAACTAGTATGTAACATTATGTAGCAGGTGTACAACATAATGATTTGATATTTGTACACATTGTGAAAGGATCACTCTTAGAAGTCTAGATACCATCCATTACCACAGTTATAAAATGGCTTTTTCTTGAAATTAAAACTTTTAATTTGCTATACTACTAGCAACTTTCAAATATAAATTACAGTTTATTAGTTATACTTCTAAGAAATGCATTTTTAGGCAGATTTTTTTTAAAATGCTGTTCTTTGATATCTTTGGTAATCTCAACTATAAAAAGTGGCCAAGTCTTTTGTCTGCAAAAAAAAAATCTCTGAAAATTTTTTTTTTCTTTTTTACAGATAGAGAGAGAGAGAGAGAGATTACAAGTAGGCAGAGCAGCAGCCAGAGAGGGGAGGAAGCAGGCTCCCTGCCAAGCAGAGAGCCCGATACGGGGCTCGATCCCAGAGACCCTGAGATCATGACCTGAGCTGAAGGCAGAGGCTTAACCCACTGAGCCACCCAGGCGCCCCAATCTCTGAAATTTTTAAAACCAGATAGAGAAGGATTTGCTTAAAGAAAACTGAGATGAATTGGAGTTGTTTTTAAATCCATCTGCCTGGAATCTGCAGATTATTGGTTCTACCATGTTTTCAGTATTTAGAATGTGTTCAGAGATAACTATATTAAACAGATTTTAAAGTAGATAGGCATTTGTTCTATTTTAAAGCAGCTCTTGGGGTCCTGGGATGGAGCCCCATGATGAGTTCTACACTTGGTGGGGAGTCTGCTTGGGATTTCTCTCCTTCCCTGTCCCCCATACCCCCGCCAACGGTGCTCTCTCTCAGATAAAAATAAATCTTTAAATAAAACAACTCTGATTTTTCAACCCTTTAAGCATATGAGTCTTGGAAAACTATAGAAAAGAAATTACTTAGGTTTGTTGTGTCTTTGATTCAAACAAACTTTTGTTAAGCACCTACTATGCACCAGACACTTTGCAGGACACTGAGGAAGCACAAAGACTGAGGCACATTCTCTCCTCTCACAATGAGATCAGGGAACACAACACTGTTTTGAAGCAGGTCCAACACAAAAGTGGTACAAAGGAAAAGATATTCTATCGAAGCCATTAGTAAGCAGACCGTTATGGGAGCTCCTATTTTCAGCCAGAGCCGCTTCTTCTATAGTCTCCATTCCATCCAAACTAATAGTGGCAATTTGTAGTGGTAATAAAAGTAATAGCCAGTAATTATTGAATTATCAAATTATTGAATGCCTACTAAGTGTCAGACTCTTCTAACTGCTTTGCTACACTATGATATTAAATGCTCATAAAATCTCTATGAGGTAATTTCCATTATATCTTGATTAAAGTGCTTAAGATCACACAGTTAGTGTGTATTGGAATCCTGACCCAAACCAGCCTTTTTTCACAGCCCATGTTGTTCCCGCCACACTAAACTGGTGTTTTCTCTAGTATACACATCAGAGGCTGAATCATTCTCTATACAGGAATCTGCAAAGCAGCCTCAAAATTTTTGAGGCTTAATTTTAACCATGGGCAGGCATTAGCAAGTCTCTGACTACTCGATTGATATGTTCTCTAGGTGTCCCAGTCATCTGAGGAAATGAATAAGGGAATGCTGAGGTGTATATACTGCACTATTTCATAAGACCACATAACAAAACCAAAGGGGAAGATGAGGTGGGGTAAAGGGCTAGGGATGGGTTATTTCAGGCCATTTTGGTTATTACCCTCCAGTATTGCTTTTGAATCCATTCAGGGCAATTAGGATAATTAAAAGGCAAGAAACCTGACCTTGTCATATCTGCAAGTATAAAGATGTTGCTCACTCTTCAGTGAGAACTGGTTTCCTTGGATTAAGTAATCATCAAAGAAAGTAGAGCATAGCAGGGTGTTGAAGGTCAGCTCTCCAAGGCAAGAGAAAGACAATAGAAAAGGAGGGGTCTAGAGGCTAGAATCACAAAAGCAGAAGGGTAGAAGGCAGCAGGCAATAGGCAGTGTAGGTTATCTATAATTTGAAATGCATGGACCCCCTACAGAGAGAAGATTTTTTTTTTTTTCCCCATGATTAGCTGTCCAGGAATCAAACCAACAGTTGGCTCTTCATTGTTTTTTCTCTAAATTAAGCCATGATTAGAAGAACCAAGAGGAAAGGATATGAACTGCAAGTTGTTTTACTTTGTGGAATGCGTCCTGTTCCATGCCTTTCACATATGGATTTTTTTGGCTGTCCCAGCACATCACACAAGAATTGCCTTCCATGGCAGAGGCACCACAACAAAACAATTTCTCTGTTCAGATTTGCCAGTGAGTCAGCCGAGCGAATATCTGTAAGAGAAGGAGAGAACATTAATTTTTTTTTAATATCTCTGGAAAGTTTTATTACCAGAAATCTGAATAGGCAATACTAAATGAAAATAATAATCAAATTGGAAGCAGAGCCATTTGTCATAGTAACATATCTGATCCCAGAGCCTAGTCAGGATGAAAAACAATTCATAGAAAGTCCATGAGACTCCACGATCTTATTTTCTATAAGATTTTCTGTAAGAAGCATTTTTGGTTTCTTCCTTTGAATTTATGCTTAGTGGAAACTGTCCAATATCATAATTGTCTTTTTGAGGACATTTAGGAAAGGGAAAGAAGTATTTACTACAAGATTCAGATAAACCTGCATTGCTAAACTGTCCTTGCTCAATTAATTCATTAATATCTCTACAGACTGTAGTAATAGCCTCCTATCTCATCCCTGTCTCTCCCTCCCCCAAAATGCCACCCAGGTTCTTCCCATGGGCAACTCAGTCTCCCTGTCAGGTTTCAGATTAATGCCACTTCCTCGGAGAGACCTCTGCTGACTGCTGTGCCCAGCACTTACTGTCTATTTCATTTGTTTGTGTTTTTTTTTTCTCTCGATTGTTTTTATAGCTCTTAACATAATATTCTTAATCTGGCTTATTGGCTGGAGGAATCATTTACTCCTGCATCTCCCTGGCATAAGGTCTGGCATATAATAGGTGCTCCATGTTTGGTTAATGAATAAATAACTATGATAAATAAAATGATAATTATAAACAAATAAATTCAGTGGGACAAACAAAAGCCTTAATAATTTAGAAATATTTACTTGTTTTTGAGGCTCCTGGGTGGCTCAGTTGTTAAGCATCTGCCTTCAGCTCAGGTCATGATCCCAGGGTCCTGAGATCAAGCCTCTCATTGGGCTCTCTGTACAGCGGGAAGCCTGCTTTTCCCTCTGCCACTCCCCCTGCTTGTGTTCCCTCTCTTGCTGTGTCTCATTTTGTCAAATAAATAAATAAATAAAGTCTTAAAAAAATATTTACTTTTTTAAACTTATAAAAATCCTCTTGTGGGGGCGCCTGGGTGACTCAGCGGGTTAAAGCCTCTGCCTTCAGCTCGGGTCATGATCCCAGGGTCCTGGGATCGAGCCCCGCGTCGGGCTCTCTGCTTGGCTGGGAGCCTGCTTCCTCCTCTCTCTCTCTCTGCCTGCCTCTCTGCCTACTTGTAATCTCTATCTGTCAAATAAATAAATCTTAAAAAAAAAAAAAATCCTCTTGTGAAGGGGCTGTTGCCCTCATTCGATGAACAGGGAGACAAATGCAAAGATAAGGTCCCACAGCTTATAGGTAGAAAATGAGGATTTGCACCCAGGTGTGACCAGAATCACTTTTATTTCTACCAAATCATATTACCTTCAAAATGGAAAAATTATTACATAAAAGAGATTTTTGAACTTTTTTAATATCCAAAGACTTTGGATTCCAGCCTACACAGCTTTGTGATCTTGGACCAAAATTCCTATAATGATCTCTTACCCTGTGAATAAAAAATGTGAAGAATGGGCTTTCCATTTCCTGTTAAATGGATTTGACATCCTTAACCATTGTGTGCACACATATGCCAGCCCAAAACTGTCAGGAGGAATCTTCATGCTAGTTAATAAATTTGCAGTGTTCCGTCAGATAATGACTATGATTGACATTCCTCTTATAATGGTTCTTGAACTAGTTTCTTGTACATAAATCGGGACCATAGACTATGCACAAGCATAATTCACAGGACCATTCTAGTTTAGGTGTATGTAATCTTCATGAAGTATACAACAGCATAAGTACTCACAATATAAACGAATGATACATAGATATATACACACATGTATATACACACATGATATATACACACATGTATATACATACATATACATATATGTGCCCACAAATACGAATACACAGTGTATTTGAAACAGGGTTGTATATATAGAACTGTACCTCACTGGAAAACAATATTGTCAAAATATTGCCAGAAAATACAATTAGCCCATTTATTAAGTTCCCCCTTTGTGTGTCTGTTTTCTGATTAGTTATTTGAACTAAAACATTTTTTCTTAGAATTTCATGCCTAATACCAATAATGTACTTGCCAAAATATGCCTGAGATTTAATCTTTTATGCCAGAGACCCATGATCCATAATATCTTAATTTATTTGAAACCATATTGGAAGACATTAAACCAAGTATTGCTTAAAGGGAGGTACTCACACCGCTAACAGTACATAGATGACTTAGTGCAATACTCCATAGGATAACCAGACGTGATGTAGAAATCAGTGTACTCCATCAGAGTGGGGCAAGTCTCTGGCTGCAGAGACCAAAATTTCATAGTATTTATTTATATGGATACCTGTTCTTTATGGTAAGTGATACTAGTTTCCCATTAATGAAAGTCACTTAATTTCATTTGGGGGTAAATATATTTAAGGAAAATATGTCAATTTAAAAATACATAAATAATAGTACAAGCAGTATGCAAGATGGCAAAAATTATGCAAGTCATATGCAAAGGACCAGTGGGAAAAACAAAGGCAGCAGAAGTCTGAAAGTCATAGTTCACCATTTCATATCTGAGTAAAGCTGAGTAAGTTACTTAACCTCACTTAAAATAGCCACAGTAACCTCAACGCTTTTGTCTGTTCAAATGGAAAATATATCAAGTGGAACATAGCAGAGGCTAAGGAAATGATCTTTGTAATGATAATGACTGTTCTTATTACTATGAACTGTCATTAATGAAAAGGTATATGTAAGCACTTGGCGCAGAACCTAGTCTACAGTATATACTCAGCAAATAGGGATGAACATTTCCTCACCAATTCGGCTTCTTTCACAATAGACCTATGCACACACATGTGATTCATAACTTAGTTGTAGCGAAAGATGTGAGTGTTCTCTGGCCCATTTTAAGAAGGGAGCTTAAAGACGACTACATTGCATATGATTGATATGGAATACAGAATTCTAAGTAAGTACATAGTGAGTGATCTTACTGTCTCAGCAGTGTCTGGAAGGAATGGCATCACAAAAACAAAAGGTTTTGTCCAGAAAGCAGCTTTCTGTAATGGGGAGCATATTCACCTTCTATTTCTCTTATAATGAAGTGGGTTAAATATTAATCATATATCTGTTAGCAATTGTAAATTTAAAGGTTAAAACTGTCTCTTAGAAGAACTTCAAAAGTCCTTTCCTAGACAGAATAATATACCAGAAAATTCACCCACAAATCCAGCGCAAACTGAAAAGGCTTCTCAAGAAGAAAAATAAGTGAAGACAGATAATTAAATAGACAAAGGGTCATACATTAGCTAGGAGTATGGAAAAATTGTTGTATTTATAGGATCTCATCCCAAGACCCCATGAAGAAAAACAGGAGGAGATAAATGGAATTAGAAATTTGTTGACTTAAAGGAAACACAGTGAATCCAGAAATTGGGGACTTAGCAAGACAAAGATCTTGTCTATGATGAAAGAAGTGAGAAATACAGAGAAACTACAGGAGTCGGTGAACCCTGGCTGAATGTACAGACACAACAGCAGATCTTTCTCTGTAATGGTGTACTTTTAAAATATTTTATTATGGAAGTTTTCAAGCATTCACAGAGAAGGGAGAGTAAGTTAATAATTTTCATATGTCCACCACCTAACTTCAACACCAATCAGCATACTGCCAATCATGCTTCATCTAGCCTTCTCTGGTTGGGTTGGTAGGGTAGTGCAATTGGGAATGGGACTGGAGAATTTAAGGTCCAAATCTTAGACCTTGTGTCAACCATAATGACATAAATGCTTCAGTATGCATTTTTACATGATAAGGAATATTTTATGTAGTTACTATGGTATTATCACTCTTAAAAAATTAACAGATTCCTTAATACCATCTAATACCTAATTTCCCAAATTATTTCAAGGATGTTTCTGAAAAAAAAAAAAGGGTCTAAATCAGGATTAAAACATATCCCACAAAAATGCATTTTTTTTCTCCTAAATCTCTTCTAGAAAAGTCCCCCTGAGACACCTTTATGTACCATTGATTTCTTGGAGAAATTGAGTGTACTACACATTCTGAATTTCATTCATCATAGTGTCATTTAACTTGTTCTTCTGTCATCCATATTTCTTACAAATGGTGGCTAGATTCAGAAGCTTGATTAGATTCTAGTTTATATTCCTTAGGCAAGAATGCTTCATAGATGGCACTGTAGAATTCAAAGAATTCTTGATGCTTTTCCTTTATCAGTCTTCAGAGCAGTAAGTTGATACCTTAGTAACAGTGGATTTTTCCTCTTGAATTTTCTTATATGTTTCTTGGGTTTCAATCCATCGTTATCATTCTTTTTGATATTTAAGTTGTCCTGTATGAGTACAGTGGGAATGCCTTATGGTTGACTCTTGAATCTTTTGACACTATCCCTCTTAGTCCTTCAAGGCCTTGCTTGCTAGCCCAACAAGATTTCCCAGGCTTATCTCACTCATTTCCAGCTCCAGACTAGAATTAGCTCTTTCTGAGAACTCTGGTTCCTTCTAGAGAGACATAGCATTTGAAAACTACAATCTGAGTGCTAAGGTTACTCATTACTCCCGCATTATCATTATTTCTAAGCCTTCCTAATAGAGAAAGCTGCAATAACAAAAGAATAAATAAGAGGGAAAAAATAATGAATTCTCAATGATATCCAATTCATATTTAGGAAAAAATTTTTTCTTTGACTTCATACTTGTATATATTTTCTTTTATGCCAAAAAAAGTCTAGGTTCTTAACAGTAACATAATTGTTTTATTTTACATGTATAATATGTACATATTTCATGTATTATATATGTGTGAATATAAATATACAGTATTTTACATGGATAATGACTTAAAATAAGATTACAATATACCACTGGTTATAAGACTCCTGAGTACATAAATTGGTTTTATTGTTGCGAAAAGCTAACATTAGCAGCATACATGGATTTATTGAAAAATCTGTTTGTGTACACCAGACTTTGAATTTGCCATTTCACATTAAAGTATATCAGTTTGAGTACTTGGTGTACTCATTTTTTGAAGACTTCAGCAAGATAACTGAAAGTAAAATTTAATGACCAGTTTAATTTATCCCAGCAGCTTGGGGGTACTCAACCTAATTCAGCTCTACCAGCTAACACAACAACATACACTCCTCAAGGGTAGGACCATGTCTTTTCTTCACAAGTATATTATGCAGCACGTAGCATTGTACTTGTAGTAAACATGCATGCACAAATCAGTCAATCATCCCACATGGCTTAGAGAAAGTCACTAGAGGGGAAAGTTTCTTTCCAGATGTGTTGAGATAGTCATAAGTGACAACACAGTGGCCATCTATTTCTTCAGATTCTCTACCACTGTTTTCCGTGCAAAAGACTCCACGAGTGTTATTTATGGACTAAAAGCTAAAGAGGCTTTTAGAAGCCTAATTCACTCCCTTCATTTCTCAAATAAGAAAAATGAGCCATCCAAAGATTCATTGCTTTATCCACAATCACCCAGCTCCCTTCCAGCAGAGTCAGTACTGAGATCCAGAGCCCTCCTTCCCTGGTCTGGGGTCCTTTCTGCTTGGGGGCAGGTGGCCTGCATTTTCATCATCAGTAGTGTCCCGTGCAGACTAGTACTGATAAACAAGGCAGACGAAAGTTAAACCGTATGTTTAATCCGTTTTAGAAAGTTTGAATACATTCTCTCTCATTAGGCCCAGATTATTGGCAAATTCAACCTGACTTGTGATTGGCTTGTTCTAACTGGAGCCATCAGGAGTGACTTAACAAGTTGCCATAAACATAGTTTTGCTCCCAATTTCACTTTGTATTAGAATGCAAACTCCAATATTGTGAGAAACAGTAATAAATTATTACTTTGTCTAACCCAGGAAAAAAAAAACAGTGAATTAACAAAAAATGTGACCAATATCTATAGACTGCATATTTGATTGACTTCCTAATTTTATACTTTAGATAAAAATGGAAGTTTGCTTATTAATCTTTGTTCTTGATTACCAGTTGTCATTTGACTCTACAGCATAATAGAGGACTGGCCATTCTCCCCCTTCATTAAATCCAAGTTGAAACATCTGAGCATTATTAGAGGCTTTATAATGGCTCCATAGCAGTTCCTTGCCCAGAAAAAAGCTTAAGAAACCTTTTAAATCATGCATTTTGGTGCTGAACTTATTTTGTATTTGAACATTTAAATTCCTTTGCTAGTACTTAAGGTACAGAAAAAAATACAATTTTTAAAGATTTTTTTTTTTATTTTAGAGAGAGAGAAAATGTGAATGCACAAGCAGAGGGGAGAGCAGAGGGGGAGGAAGAGAAGAATGGAGACGTATAAGTAGTCTCTGCAGTAAGCACAGAGCCCACTGTGGGGTTCAATCCCACACACCCCCTCACCCAAGATGACCTGAGCTGAAATCAAGAGTGAGACACCTCATTGACTGAGCCACCAAGGTGCCACCCCCCCAAAAAAAATACCAAATTTTAAGACACGTTTAAACCAGGATTAGAGAGCACATGCTAATTAAGTGGTGCTATTATTTGAATGGTAATGAAAGTGGCCATTATGTACAAAAAATATGGACTCTTTAAAAATCAAATTCCATCTGTAATACATCAAATTCAGGTGTTTTTTTTTATTTCAGCCTTGTACAGTCTCAACATCTTAAGCGTTTCCAGGTAATATAGTGTAATGGAAATTTTATCAGCTTCAATTTATCATTGAGACCCTGTCTTAATGCTTTTATATCTTTACTGGGTTTTTATTTGTAAAATTTTATTTATTTAGTTAAAACATTCACATATATATGAGTTTTTCAGTTATTATTGGAAGAACTATCATTTATCTTGGGGAGAAACTATAAAACAGTATTTCAAAATTCATCCAGTTGAAGGTTTTTGAGTTGAATGCTTTTGAAAAGAGATTACGGTTTCATTTAGGCAAGGGAGGATTTAGATGGCATAGTCAAATTTTTTATAAACAAATAAGCCTTTATTCACAACAATATTGCTACATGTGTAATCTTTGTTTAAAAGTACAGTACAACAAAGCAGGAAAGGCTTTTTTATAAGAAAAGCAATAAATATGCATAGAAAACAAAAGATTACTTAATATACACAAATGTAAAATGAAAGGTAAAATGCTCCCACATACATATTTCATTTTGAAAATGTTAGTGAGTATATTGATTGAGCAAATTTCTAGAAATATATTTGCTGTGTCAAGGAATATGTGCATTCGCATTTTGACATCTACAGCATCCCCATGAAGAGACTGTACGAATGGATATCCTTATAGGAGACTATAAGATGACCTGTGTCTTCACATTCTTGACTGCATAGTATGTTGTTAAACATTTTAATCTTTGTCAATCTGATAGATGAAAAATGACATGTTATTTTTGAGTAACTTGAATATCTTTTCACTTTGATAAGCCACTTAAGTTTCTTTTTTTCTAAACAGGAAGTTCTTACCTTTCTCCTTTTGCATTTTTCTTTGATTCATCTTAATTTCTTGTTCTTTAAGAGTCCTTTTTTTTTTTCTTAAAGATTTTATTTATTTTATCAGAGAGAGAGAGAGAGAGTAAGCACAGGCAGACAGAGGCAGAAGGAGAAGCAGGCTCCCTGCTGAACAAGGAGCCAGATGTGGGACTCGATCCCAGGACGCTGGGATCATGACCTGAACCAAAGGCAGCCGCTCAACCAACTGAGCCACCCAGGCATCCCAAGAGTCCTTTTTAATATTAAAAAAAACCCTACTTTTTTATCATGAGTGCTGAAACTATTTTCCCAGTTTGCTCTTGTTTCTGCCATACAAAAAAAAAAAAAAAAAAAAAAGTTTAATTCTTATCTATCTAGATTTATCATTTACTTCCTATCTGGCTTTTGTGTTTAGTATCTTGCTGAGAAAGGACTTCACCATTTGAGGGTTTGCTTCTGTTTTCTTCTAGTACTTCATTAATTTAACTCTTTAAATATAAAATATTTAAATCTTTAACCTGTCTCATAGAAGGAATGATACAGCTTTATTTTTCCTCAAAATGATGGTTAATTATTTCAAAAATATTTATTTGAAACATCTGTATTCTAGTTCAAAGTCTTTATTATATACTAAATATCTGTATGAGTTTTCTTGGATAGTTAGGCTTATTTCTATACTCTGTGCCATTTATTGTTTTGTCTTTCTTTGTCAGAACACTGATTAAGGGCTGTAGTTTTTAATTTTAATATACTTTCAAACCAGCTTGTCAAGTTCTGAAAAATGGAGCTCAAGTGAGCAAAGGAAAGAGAAAATGAAAGAACCTTAGTATTGTGGTCAAGATTGAGCTTTTAATTGCTCAATTTAGAGTGAATTAATATCTTTATGGTATTAAATATTCCCACTCAAGCTGATGGTATGGTTTCTACTTAAGTTTTCTTTTAGGGGCGCCTAGGTGGCTCAGTGGTTTAAGCCGCTGCCTTCAGCTCAGGTCATGATCTCAGGGTCCTGGGATCGAGTCCCGCATCGGGCTCTCTGCTCGGCAGGGAGCCTGCTTCCCTCTCTCTCACTCTGCCTGCCTCTCTGCCTACTTGTGATCTCTCTCTGTCAAGTAAATAAATAAAATCTTAAAAAAAAAAAGAACTAAAGTTTTAAAGTTTTCTTTATATAACATTCTTAAGCATGTTTAAATTTATTTCAGATATTATATATTTTTTATTTTTATAAATGGGATATGCCTGATTCTTATAGAACTGCAAATGGCTTTTCTTATGGCAAGTTATATCTACCATTTATCAATAATTTTTATTGGCTACTTCAGTCTGTCAAATGAATTTTTGGCATCTGTACAGAAATGGTCAAATGAGTCTTCTCCTTTGACCTATTACTATGATGAATGATATCAATAGATTAACTACTATCGAACCATCCTTGCATTGCTTGCATAGAGTAGAATGTATTATACTGTAAATGTCCTGGCTTGGTTCTATTTGCTAGTGTTTTAGTTGAGAGCAATCTCAAGCTTTCAGAACAAGCAAGAGCTGCCACATCTGTTTTAGTCTCTGCTTTATACCTAGCACATAATACCAAGCCCTGTGTCTGAAACAGAAAAAATTCTCAATATTTGTGAAAAGCAGGGTAGTTCCATGAGTCACTGGATTTAATTCTCTCTTGACTCTTCTGGTCTGTTCTAGAAAGAGAATCCATGACTAAGAGCAGCATAAAGGTCAATGAGTTGATCATGTGAGGATGCATCCAGGTCCTTTGAAAAATTCTTAGTGTATTCACATGATTTTTTTGATTACTCATAACCTTTTTGGGCCCATTCTCCCCTGTTTTGACTAGACATGTTTTTCATCTTGAGCAATCCTCCAGACATCAGGAAAGACATCTTTGACACAAGCCTAAGTTTTCAGAACAAGCTGTTTTGCATTACTGTGAGGCACAGCTAGGGTGTCTGACCAAACCCATGTGAAGCAGAGAACAGAAATTGAGCTGGACCTGGCAGATGCCTGTGTTGGCTTAGTGGCCCCAACTTAATTGACAAAGATAAATTACCTGGCCAGGGCTCCAGGCAGTGGCCCAGGGACCCACCAAGATAATTCCTGTAGGCGCCTTTCTTTCACTCCTACCCATAGGCTTCCAGCAATGGCAAATGAAGTCTCCTGCACTTTTGTGCTCCATGACCATCACCATTAATATCTCTGGAAACGTCAGTGGCCTGGGTGTGCAGACCAATTCTCTAAATAAAGACCTATGTGCAAACCACAAGAGCAGAAGAAAGGTAGGGAAAAGGTGGCTTTCTGTCCTAACAGCTGTGATGATGCTGCTGCAGATGAGCAGTGACTAATTATGACCAGTCCTCACCTACATTCAATCAGATACTCCTTCATTTTCTTGTCTACCACAGTGTTGTTGTTGTTTTTTCAAACTTTCCCTATGACTTCTGTCTTAGGACACAAATTTGACTAAAAATCTTCTAAAACTTCCCTTTTTCGCATATTCTATATTTCTAATTGTCTCCTTTTGGTGTTCCTTATGGCCAGTTATAACAACTATTTGATTTCAGGCAATACTCATGGGAGTTGTACCTAACCGTATTCAATTACACTGACTGCCCAGTTGAAAATTGTATTTCCAAATTGATTTATTGTTTATTATATCTGATTTAATAAATGGTATACTTAAGGAAATCTGATCAAAACAAAGTTTATCGGCTTTCACACCATAAACTCTCTTACAGCTAGTAAAGAGTCAGTTTATACCGCTAACTAAATGAGTGATAACCTAGTTCAATGCTAATTTTCCTTCCTAGCTAAAGAACCACACAAATTCTAGGACATATACCTTTATGATTATATTATATTATATCATATCATATTATATTATATATATAATATATATATTATAGTATAGTATAGTGTAGTATAATATAATATAAAAATGTTCTGAAGTGCAACTGTGTTTACATCTGTTTGTGGACTTGAGAGTCTAAGCCTTTCTCTATAAAGTCAAAGTGAAATGCCTGATTACGTTGGTTATTGGCATAATTAAAACTGCAAATAACTCTTAGCAAGGGATATCATGATGAACTGGAGAATTCAGAGCCAATCAGAGTTATTCCACGTTTAAAACTCTACTTTTAGACAAGAATTATCTACTTTGGTCATATTATCATGTTAGCTGAAAGGTTCCCAAATTTTTGCTTTGCTCCGTGGTGCAGACTTGGCATGAGACTACTTAGTATTCTCTCCCTAACATCTTCCATTCAAGCAGGAACTACAACCAGCAGATGATCCCCACTGAACCACTCCTGCTTCAAAGATGAGGTTTTGCTATATAGTACCAACTCTCACTTTTTCCACATGACATAATTCTCCATTCCCCAGCATCTCCATATTGCCATCCTTTAAGTGGAACCAGGATTGTGGTTTAGTTAATGCTTCATTTTGATACTGATGGACTAGGACTAGCAGTCCTAGTTGCCTGGCAACCAAGGAAAGTATCTCCACCTACTGAACTCAGTATGGGTGCCACTTGCGCAAATGCAGCTCCGTCTCTGAATGGATTATTGTTGTGTTATTCCTGATGATCCCCAGCCAAATTTAGTGCCTTCAGCCCACCCTGATGAAGCTTCTGATTGAAGGGAAGGACTATGCTGTTTATCCCCCTCAGAGTCTGAAGTTCAATCATAAAACAAGTGCCATAAACTAATCCAAATGTCCTTATTTAATAACTCTATTGTCACTGAATCTGGGACCAGGCAACTCAATATAGAGTCCTTGATGGAGAATTAAAACTCACTTGCTCATCATCCTCAATATGTAGATGCATTAAAATGTACTTGGTGCAGTATTTTTTTTTTTTTGCCATCAATTTTCTTTTGTAAGTTTCAGAAAAGTTAAGGTACCACAAGAGCAATTAACTTGCTTCTTTTGTGGTAAGCACTTAATATATATTATACTTTTTAATCATGAGAACAGTGTGAGGAAAATATTAATAGTATCCTCATTTTTTAGATGAGAAAGCTGAAATTTAGTGAGATTTTGCTGTTGAGACCAAAGCACGGATATGGTTAAGTAACCAAGCTGTGGATCAAATATAGATTTACTAGATTGTAAAGCGTGTGTACATTATGCTGCCTCAGGAGATTAAGAGAAAGTGACATAAATAATACATTTATTTCTCAAAACACATCCTGTTTCCCAATCAAAATAATTATCAAAATGACTAGCTTTCAAAATTTTCAACTCTGAAGGACCACTCACACAGAGCAAGCATGGGAAGAGATCAGGTCTCTGAGTAAACTAGAAACAGATGATGGACCTCGGCTAGAATACTGATCACCTCAAAAGTAAATCAAAGAAAATAATCTAATAGAAGTTCAATTTTATTTCATGACCGTTAAAGTAATATTACTGAATGTTTACAATGTACCTCATCATCAAAACCAGGCTTCTCTGACCTAACTACTTTGTTATCCACATTTAAGGTCAATTAACAGGAATTCTACATGAAGGAAACTGAAACTCAGCAGCTTTTTGTACGTTACCCTGTGAATAAGCGTTACCCTAGAAATAGAGATTTATATGGCTTGTCCAACTCAAAAGACAGTCTTTGGGTTTTTTGGATTTACACATCAGAAAAGAAAACCTACTAGCAAGATCCTTTGCCATTGTACAAGAAGGGAAACTTCTTAACATTCTAGAGTTACCTATGTAGCCACAGAGTGTTGCTAATAATTAAAATAGTCATGATAATGACCACACAGTGTTGCTAATAATTAAAATAGTCATGATAATGACCACAGGGGTTGACATTTCCAGATATTTTACTGTCTGGTTCCTGACCCATTGCTAAGCACTTGGCACAGAACATCATTGCATTGAAGCCCCATAGCCACCCCAGGTGCCTATACCTGTAATATCCTCATTTTCTAGCAGAGGAAAATGGAATTGCCTCAGGGCACATGGAGTTGGCTTAGCATCCCAATCAGTCAAGCTCATGCCCAGCTTTCAACTTTGATAGTCATTGCCCCTGAGAGCCAGCATATCCATAGCATCCTCTAAGTCTCCGTGAGGATGTATGAGAAGATTTTTGGCTCTCTCTGCTATTGAAAAGGAACTCCTCTCTCAAGAATACTTTAGTCTGGGGACGCCTGGGTGGCTCAGTCATTAAGCATCTGCCTTTGGCTCGGGTCATGATCCCAGAGTCCTGGGATCAAGCCCAGGGTCAGGCTCCCTGCTCAGCAGGAAGCTTGCTTCTCCCTCTCCCAAACCCCCTGCGTGTGTTCCCTCTCTCGCTGTGTCTTTCTCTGTCAAATAAGGAAATAAAATCTTAAAAAAAAAAAAAAGAATACTTTAGTCTCTGTGGGCCCACCTTGCTATTGGGTACAATATTGGGGGAGAGAGAGAACGAGCCTCCGTGGATAGGCAGCTACCAGAGAGAGGCAGCCCATACTTATTCTCATTAACCAAGGAGGGATGAATTCATGCTGGGCAATAGGGTGACTTTGTCCAAAGCACAGAGACAAGTGAGACTGAGAGCCAGCAAGAAAGAGGGAGTTTTATGGTGTGCTGTCTGCCCGACCCATCAACTGAATCCAAGTTGGCAGGCACTCCCCTGATCCAGCTAAGTAGTGCCAAACACAATATCCGAAGTGTGCAGCCACCCTAGCTGAGCATACTTAGTGCTCTTACAAACCATTACAGTTTAAAGTGGAATGAAAATTATCCTGGGAACACTGGCTCTGTTACTGTGAATTCATTTGGGCTTGACTCACTGAAGGAGGCTTGAAGGTCCCAGAGGTACGTGGCTAAGATTTCTGTTTCAATTTTTCTGTCCCTGCTGACCTGAGGTGAGAGAACAGAGCAACAAAAGGTGACATTATATCCCAGGGGCCAGAGAATGCCCTTTGTTACTCTGTTGGTTTAGGATGTAGTAGCCAGATAGCTGAGCTTGTTAAAAATTGTTTGATATGAAGCCAGAAGTGGTTTCTGGGTGATATATAAGGAACTCCCTTATTAGTTAAGTGGGCAAAGTTCAGAGCCAAGGCCTGGTAATATTTATTGTGTTGCTCAAAGAACTGCTCTGTTCGTTTCTGGTTTCATATTTGTTCAAGACCAGGAGCGTCAAGGGAACTCCTCAGTTCATAGGAGCTCCTAAGAGATGCTTACAGGGCATCTTTGGGGTCAGGGGTACAGGCGTGGGGCTCCAGGCAGGCCCTTCTACACCCATAGCAGCAAGCACCTTCTCTTTCCTGTGTTTTATGAACTGGGGTACTGTTGGGAACACCAGTTGTTTTAACACAACCTTTCCTTCTGGGAGTACCCTGGTTTTCTTCAGAAATCTACCACTCTCTGTCTGTATGTCTTGGGTGATGTGAGTTGGACTCCACTACCAGATGCGGGACAGGTGTGTACAAGACTCAGGCTGAACCAACCAGAGTCCCTGATTCATCTCATTCCAGAGGCAGTCCAGGAAAGGGCCAATGAGACCCTCCTCTAGCCCCACCCCTTTCCAGCTTTCTGATTCAACCCCAGCCATAGTTCCTTCATCTGGATCCTAGGGATGATACTCTTTACGCCTAGAAGGGTGCCTGGCAAGCACTATATCTTTTATGAAACATGAGCCATTGTTTATGAACCTGAAAGCACAATCTATTGCTCAGTTTTATTAGATCCTTCCTAATTTTTCCACTGAACAGTTACCCTAAATGCCCTGTATAACTTCCCTTCCCTCTCCAACAAAAATAGCAGCACTTCCTCCTTTTCAAGCCAATTATCTCTCCACCCACTGAAACCCCTATCCAATTTGCTTTCACTTCTCCTCATTCCTGTTCTTCCCTCTGTGTGCATGTGGGACCTAGAGGAAGTTTGTCCTCTGCTGGACGTTGGATGCTCACAATACTACATTGCTCGTTGTGACGATTCTCCAGCATTTTGTCCACCTCTGCCTCAAGACAAAATAGTCCTTTTGTAACACCATCTTGCAGGTATAACCACGCTTAGGTACAAGGCCCACTTCCCTGGCTGAAATTCCAGCTCCTTTCAGCATTATCTTCCCTTTTAGTTCACTTCAGTTTGGCCCTCTGCACATTTTCCAAAGCTCCTCCCCCAATTCTTTTATTCTGAGGAAGTTGACAGAGGCAGACAAGGCAGGGAAAAACAGAAACCCTTTGGGGAAGATAAAGGGGGGGGGGCTTCTGCATCTTATAAAAATTTATAGCTCTCTGAGGACATGATGTTTAATATCCTGAAAAAGGCAGAGAGAGGTAAACCAAGGAATGCCTTTGAGGATGAGACAAGAAAAAGAAGACATGTCTTTGATCCTGGGAAGGGGAGAAACCAGATGGCCATTGAAGAATCAGAATCCAGTGTCCCTCAGAGTACCCACTCCACTCCCCCACCCCCCCCACCCTCCACCCCAGCCAAGGAGGCAGTGGGATGTGGAAGTGGTAGGCGTTCTGGTACTTCTGAGGAGGCTGACCCTGAGCAGAGACTCTCCAGGCTCCACAGCATTCCTGTGCCAGTGGTGGGCCTGTGGAGAGACTACAGGACTTGAAGAGAATTCCGGGCCTGGATGGTGAGGATGTCAGCAGCAACCATGATGAACTAGTGGAGGGACATGAATTTAGCCTCTTGTGTCACCCAAAGTGGGGAGTGCCCTAACCATGGCCAGCATTAGCCTCCTGCCATGCTCTGGTAGGAGGCTGACTTGAATGGAAATGAAGCACAGGAAAGGGATGAGGACTGCACACAGCTTGCACCCTGAAGTGTGCTCTGGGCTTGAGCCCCACATCTCAGCACCGGCAGCTTCCTGTGGGGTTCCCCTATGTGTGCACATTTCAGTACAGGGCTACAGCAGGAATGCAGATGCACAGCCCCTCTCTAGGGTAAGACAGCTTCATCTGAGGCCCCAGGATTAGCTCTCAGTGTGTGCTGAAGTACCAATAGTAAAAACAGATCCTTTTGGGGGAAAAAAAATCACTTCGCGGGGCACCTGGGTGGCTTAGTGGGTTAAGCCTCTGCCTTCGGCTCAGGTCATGATCTCAGGGTCCTGAGATCAAGCTCCACATCAGACTCAGCAGGGACCCTGCTTCCCCGACCCCCACCTCTCTCTGCCTGCCTCTCTGCCTGCTTGTGATCTCTCTCTCTCTCTCTGTCAAATAAATAAATAAAATCTTTATTTAAAAAAAAAAATCACTTCGCTACCCCCAGGAAATTGATCGAACATTACCCACCTGGGATTTTCTGAAGCCAAATCCACTCATCAATGTCAAAACCAGAATGAGAGGAAACTTTTTGAAGAAACACCCTCCCATCCTCCCATGTCATAGATGAAAAACAGCCAGCTTTGTTTTCTTTGCTTGTGAAGGAAGAAAAAATTTTTAAAAACCCAGAGTGGATCATGATGCTGAGTCTCAAGCATCCTCATTTCCAGATGCCTTTATAGTTCCCAAGTTGTCCCATCAAACTGAGTTACAACTCTATTAAAATGTCACACTCAATATTTTTTTTTGTTTAATCCCCTAATACCCCAATCCCTGGCTGTCAGCAGACACATCAGGAAACTCTGCCACCAGGAGGATTTGGTTTGGGTTTGTTTTGGCCCAGGAAAGAAAGCACTGAGGAGAAGGGCTGAGCTGCAGAGAGAGTACAAACATGGGCACTGGGGAGGGTCAACAGCCTTCTTCATTCCTGAGGTATCTTTAGTCAGTGGCCCCAGGGGTGGGCAGCTGGGTGGGGTGGATGAAATGCCATTTTGAAGGAGATGTGTGACCAGACTCAAGGAGTGCCCATTAGCCACCAAATGAAGGGAGAGAACCCTGCTGACCATTCTCGACTCCTTACCAAGGAGCGGGGGAAGGTGACCCAGGAGTGACTCATCCAGCAGACCCTGCCCCAGGACAATGATGGAATGCAAATATTGATAAATCCTGTGGTGGTTTAATGCTCTTCAAAGTGCTCAACAACACACTCTGAGTCACCAAATCAAGATGAATGAGTGCTACTTGTTAGGTTCCCTGACAGGCAAAGATAAAAGGAAAGAAACTGTCAGACAAAGGCCATTTCCTCCATCTTGTGATTATAAATGTCTATAAACAGACATTATTTTCTGGTCCTGAGTGTCTTCCTCATGGAGACAGGTTGCTTTGGCTATGGGGAACGATCAGCATTCTGGTAACTCTGCTCTCCCCATGGCTTATATTGGGAAGAAACTAGAAGTGGAGCAAGAGGAGGAAGGATTAGACACCTCTACTGGGTGTTGTTCTTCACCGCATACTTTCTCCAGCACGGTGTTTGGGCCTCTGCCTGACAAGTACACATGGGGGGGTGAAGGGCACCCGGTGGGGGTCAGACAGAGGCCCAGTGGTAGTGCTCTGTGGGAAAAGACAGCTGGCCTCCTTGGCATCACTGGCTTTTCTCTGAGCCACCACCACATTCCCTTTTTTTGAAAGCAAATACAGAATACTAAAAAGTCTGAAATAGTTGAGGATTTCTTGAAGGGACAAATCGGATCCTCGTACATATCTAAAACCTACAGGAATTAATAACACAGCTAGATGATACTCTGGAATTATTAGGATATTTCTTTTCCGATCAAAGTGAAGTGGAGAAGGAATTGAAAAATCACCCTGGAGTCTTGAGTAGAAATCTTGAATGCGCACTAGGAGCTCACCTGTTGTGTACCTCAGTGGGGAAGAGACAAAAGGAAAGCTTAGGGGAAAATGTCTCGCTGGAATACCTGGCCACACAAATGGGAAAACATGGCCAGAAGAACTGTGGCTCCTTCCAGAAGTTATGAGGATGAAAATAGTAGAGGCTAAAAGCAAATGTAACCCATTCATGAGCTCACTGACAAGGTTCAGGTTGGGTGATTGTCAGTTGCATGCTGTAATTATAATAATTGCTTATGGCAATTACACTGCCACACTCTGTCCACTCTATCTTCCCCTAAGATCTCCCATAGCAGTGCACCTTGCTAGCCTAATCTCTCACAGCTGAACATGGTGATGCCCTCAGATCCACTATGCGTTATCAACCATGTAATCATAAAATAAGAGAGGTTGGGATAATTGAAAATCAGGATCAGTAAAAGCTATAAGACTGGGTCAGGCTGCTTTAAAAAAATAATAATAGAAAATCCCAGGATTGACAGCCAAGCCATTAGCTGGCTGGATGGGATGAGAGTATAATGTTTGACTCAAGAAGTGGCCCTCAAAGTGTGGTCCTGGACCGGTACCATCAGCATCACCTGGGAAATGGATAGAAATGCAAATTATCAAGTCCATTGGCCTCAACTCCACTTAATTAGAAACTCTGGGGGCAGAGCTCACTGTGTGTGCTTTAATAACACCCCCACCACCACCCCTGGTGATTCTGATACAGCTGAAGTTTGAGAATCAATGGATCGAGGACAGACGCCAATTAAGGAACACAACACAACTTCACTTGCCAGAGACTGTGGCCTTGTGGGTTTCCAGGGAGCAGTTGTCCTAGTGATAATTCTTTCTTTAAGAGATAAACACTTCTCTTTTGAAAGTATCTCCAGGGGCTCCTGGGTGGCTCAGTGGGTTAAGCCTCTGCCTTTGGCTCAAGTCATGATCTCAGGGTCCCGGGATCCAGCCCCACATCGGGCTCTCTGCTGGGCAGGGATCCTGCTTTCCCCATTTTCTCTGCCTACTTGTGATCCCTCTCTCTGTGTCAAATAAATAAATAAAATATTTAAGAAAAGAAAAGAAAGTATCTCCAGAGACTAGACCCAGAACGGATCTTGTTTGTTCATCTGCTTCCTCATTTGGATGGATCTTCACGAAAAAACCATATCACACAGCCTGATGACCAAACCCAACCCTAAATGTCACTTGCCAGGTTTTCAAACTCAAATTCAACCTCAGAGGAAATAGGTTTCACATAGAAAGTGCTCAAAAGAATGTGCTTAGGGCGACTAGGTCAGACATGTTCACTGTGACTTTGAGCTCATTGCACCCTTATCTTTTCTCTTTTCTCTTTTAAAATATAGCACACATCTGGAACAGTCTGAAAATGTGGCTCTTCTAGGTAAGATAGGGCCCAAGTACACAATAACAAAGAATAAATTGATAGACTTCAGGAGACACCAGATTGTGGGTCAGAGGCCCTGTGCGCCAAGAAATGGATGGATAAAGTTTCCAGCGTGGTTCAACTTGCATGATTTGGATTCTCAGGGTAATTTGACAGTGATGGGTCATGAAACAGCTGCAAGATCCCAGCAGCGCTAGAGCAGTGCAGTGGGAGCAAAAATCCCATCGAGAGTTTATGGGGTAGTTCGGGGACCAAGATGTCACACAGGCTAATTCTACAAAATTCCACAGCAGGTCGCCCATTTGGCCATCACAGTGAAATGTAACCTGTGCCTAATTAACATATGGGAAATATTAAGACTGTAATAACCCAAAGCATCCCCATGCCATGGGAGTCAGGCAGTATGGCTGAATTTAAACATAACTCAGATACGTTTGTGCCAAGCTCCTATTAAAGCAATCATAATTGCTGTATTTTTTAAACTTCCCCATATGGCCGCCCCCTCTATTCTTGTGGCAATCAAGATACCTAGAAGAGCAAAGGGAGAGATTTGTGTTCTCATATTGACCAGAGGCTTTAACTAATTTATTTGATAGTCCAAGATTTACACATTCACCAAAACTTCCAGTAATATCATTTTTATGTATCCCATGTCTCTATCACTCATTGGGGAATGTTGTTAGTAGATGTTATTCTAAACCAATTAGTTAGGGAAATAAAATTGTTGCAAAAAAGGAACAACAAAAGGGGTGCCTGAGTGGCTCAGTTGATTAAGCATCTGCCTCTGGTTCAGGTCCTGGGATGGAGCCCGGCATCAGGCTCCCTGCTCAGTGGGGAATCTACTTCTCCCTCTCTCTACCCCTCCCCCTGCTTGTGCTCTCACTCGCACCCTCTCTTTGTCTCAAATAAATAAATAAAATCCTAAAAAAAAAAAAAGAGCCACCAAAAAGCCATTGTTAACACCTTATTTTGTTGCACCTTGGTGAACCTCGGCAAGGACTAGTAAAGAGAGCAAATGCAAATTTGATCTTCTTGTCTGAATGATGAGACCCTGTACTGGTGGGAAATGCATTCAGCTCAACTGATAGCAAACAGACAGTCATTTAAATACAGGAAGATCACAGAGATGAGAACATCATATTTGCCATCAGAAGGTTGCCTTCGAGAATTCAGATTTTTCTGTCTTCTTGGTCCACAACCCTTGGATTTTGCCCTTTGGCCTGACGATAGCAACCAAGGTGTACCTCCAACACTGTGTCCATGTTTCAGGCAAAAGAAGAGAAAGTATTAGCAAACTTCTGGTTATGTCTCATTGGCAGAACTGTTACATGACCATATTTGGCTGGAAGGGAGGCTAGAAAATCAGGTCTTTAGTATTTTCAATCTCTGAAGGAGAAAAGGAAATTGGGTCAATGAATCTAGAGTCTGTAGTATTACAGACATCATAATAAATAACAGAACACTGGGTTAGTATGTCCTAACATGTTTCAGCGAACATCATCAAGGGCCTTCTCTGATTATAGGTTCATGTAGGCAACTAATCATGATACAGTGTGATAGAGACTAAATGCCAGGTGTGTAATTAGAGCTTTTGTTTTACTGGAGGGGTTTAGGGAAGCTTCAGTGCTTGTCAGGCTTTAATGGGATTTTATTAAAATGCAGATTCAGGATTCAGTGGATGGGGGTAGGGCCTGAGATTCTGCACACCATAAAAAATAACGGTGTAGGTTAACATTTAAACAGAGCCTGAAACGTAAGTAGGAATTCAAGTGGAGACAAGGGGTGGGGGATCATAAGACTAGAGAAGAGCCTGCACAAATGTACATGCCCTCCCCTACTCATGCAGTCCCTAGCCACACTATATCTATCTATATAGAGAGACCGAAAGGTACTTGGGTAAGTTTTTAGAAGATACATACAATAAGTAAATATTATATGTTATATATTTAATCAACTACACAACATACTCATGGTGAGTATTAACACACATTTTCAGCCAATGAGCACCTTACCATAGTCTTGTAATTCAATGTGTTGTTTTTTGTTTCTGTTACCTTTTCTCTGGTCATTGATGTTGTAATCTAGGAAGTGGGTTTGGCCCATTAGGATTGGTGAAAGACTTGCCAGTATTATCAGTCCTGAAGCTGTCCAAGAACACAAAGGAAGAGTACCATGTTAGAGCTTAAATGGTGAACTCCACTTCTTGAGTCGCTTCAAAAAACTGGTCAGGGGAACCAACAATATAGATCATCCCTTAAATGTTATAAAACCAATCATAGTGTAACCTCAGCTTGGAATGATTGACCAATAATTGTGGGACCCGTGTCCTCAAAGAAACTATGGCCAGAGGGATGTCATGACTTCAGAGGAGTTGAGACAGTCTAGAGACTCATTGCCAGTGTACAGTGCCAGACATACCTCTCTGGGGACACCATGCTGAAATGATCCCATATATAGCTGGCTCAAGTAGCATTTCCATTTCCAGGGGCTCATCCCCCATACCAAATGAGGAATGCCACTAGGGGACACATTTAGAGACAAGCACATAGTTTGATTTTTTGGAGTACAGGACAAGACAGGAGGAATGGTAGTAGATAAGTCTGTTCTCATCTCAAAATTAGGTTGGCTTAACCTTGGTGTGTTCCAGCTTACCCTACAGACTTTGAGGAACCGTCCAAGTTCACAGTGGAATCACATAGTCACATTTGGGCTTTAGAGGCATAACTTCATTGACTATTCATTGGATGGACGGAAAGTAGGGCAGCTAAACTGGAGTTAGGGAGGTGTGGGGGTAGGGCGAAAGACAAGATAAAAAGACACTGAACCCAAACACTGACTGTAGCAGGGGAGAAAAGGAGCAAGCCGTAACAGCCTACCACGTCAAAGGTAGGCTCAATAGCACAGACTAAACTTTAAGATGTGTGGCTTAGGAATAAAGGGAAGTTGAAAGTGACCTTGAGACCAGAGTAGCAGTTTGGACTAGCATGATGTGATTTTTTTCTTTTTAAATTTACATTTGAAGTCTTTCAGTTGTTCGCAGGTTCACAAGTCCTTTATATCCATTTGCCTTATTCTTGACCACTTCATGTATCTTCGACAGCTGCCAGAACCTGAAAGCTTCTGGGACTGAGCATGAGTGGTTTTAGTTTGGCCAACAGGATGAATGAAAGTGCTTCTAACTGTGAAAGTTAATACAGGAGTAGAGTTGGCAGAACAAAGACAATTCAGTCAAGAGTTTTACCAATAGAGGGGACTATGGTTTGGCCCTCATAGATCGAGGATTAGCCTGAACCTTGATTCACTTTCTTCTGTGACCTTGAGCCAGTTCCTTGGCCTTCCAGTAGCTATAAAGCAGAAGTAAACATCCACCACCCTGTTAATAGCTCCCCAAAGCAACTAGGCTCAAAACACTGATTCTGACCAGTACCATTAATCAATGTCATCTTTCCGTCCTTTCAGGAATCTTTACAAGCCCTCATTTCCCCCACACACTCAGCTCTCTAGACTCAGGAAATACATGTTGATAACCAGGACTCAGGGTGCTTCCCCAGAGAAATGCTGTCCTATAGAATCAAAACTGAGAGGAGAAAAAACAAGTTGGTGTATCAAATTTCTCTGGGACCCACCATCTAATTCTCAATATACAAGAATTTTTTTTAAAAAATGCAGTGTTTATTTTCATGGTTGCACTAAAGACCTCTGGAAATACCACAGATAACCACAGCACCAATAACGATTTAATTTATTACATTTCTACATGCAGATGGAAAGAAACCAATCTTGGCGTGAAGACAACTATAAGCAAATGTAGATTATAAATCAGACACTCAAGTTGGAAATTGAGGTAAAAAGATTTAAAATCTATCTTAAGTTTTCTGATTCCTGTGTAGCATTGTTATCAAATATTTTTAGATTTATTTCCACTAATAGGAAGTCCCCTTCAGTGAATGAACTTTCCTTTCTTCTCCTTATGCATTCAATTAAAAAAAATCAGGTATGGGTCTAGGCTCTGGGAATGCAAAGATCAAATAAGACCCTGTCCCTCATCAAATCCTGATTTAATCCTGTGCCTTTTGCAAAGTTCAGTTGTAAAAAAAATAAATAAATAAAATAAAATTTAAAAATAATGGATGAGTAAATGGACTACTTTAATGTATTAAATGTATCAAACCCTTTTTTGAAGAGTGGAGGGAGAGTTTACTCTTTTTAAGGAGGCATTGTGAATAAACTATAGCTGAAGATGAAAAGAAATCAAATTCTATTCTTTGTAGTTTTTTTATCATGTCTTTTGTCCCCTGATTAACTCAAATAGGCATGTATTTCCTCAATCTGGATTATCTTTTTTTTTAATTTTTAAATTTTTTAATTAACGTATAATGTATTATTCCCCCCAGGGGTACAGGTCTGTGAATCGCCAGGTTTACACACTTCACAGCACTCACCATAGCACATACCCTCCCCAATGTCCATAACCCCACCATCCTCTCCTTACTGGCAACCCTCAGTTTGTTTTATGAGATTAAGAGTCTCTTATGGTTTGTCTCCCTCCGGATCCCATCTTGTTTCATTTATTCTTTTCCTACCTCCCAACTCCCCCCCACCCCCGTTGCCTCTCCACTTCCTCATATCAGGGATATCATATGAAAGTTGTCTTTCTCTGATTGACTTATTTCGCTAAGCATAATACCCTCTAGTTCCACCCACGTCGTCGCAAATGGCAAGATTTCATTTCTTTTGATGGCTGCATAGTATTCCATTGTATGTATGTATGTATATATATACACACCACCTCTTCTTTATCCATTCATCTGTTGATGGACATCTAGGTTCTTTCCATAGTTTGGCTATTTTGGACATTGCTGCTATAAACATTTGGGTGCATGTGCCCTTTCGGATCACTACCTTGTATCTTTAGGGTAAATACCCAGTAGTGTGATTGCTGGGTCCTAGGGTAGCTCTATTTTCAACTTTTTGAGGAACCTCCATGCTGTTTTCCAGAGTGGTTGCACCAGCTTGCATTCCCTCCAACAGTGTAGGAGGGTTCCCCTTTCTCCGCATCCTCGCCAGCATCTGTCATTTCCTGACTTGTTAATTTTGGCCATTCTGACTGGGTGTGAGGTGGTATCTCATTGCGGTTTTGATTTGTATTTCCCTGATGCTGAGTGATGTGGAGCACTTTTTCATGTGTCTGTTGGCCATCTGGATGTCTTCTTTACAGAAATGTCTGTTCATGTCCTCTGCCCATTTCTTGATTGGATTATTTATTCTTTGGGTGTTGAGTTTGATAAATTCTTTATAGATTTTGGATACTAGCCCTTTATCTGATATGTCGTTTGCAAATATTTTCTCCCATTCTGTCAGTTGTCTTTTGGTTTTGTTAACTGTTTCCTTTGTTGTACAAAAGCTTTTGATTTTGATGAAGTCCCAATAGTTCATTTTTGCCCTTGCTTCCCTTGCCTTTGGCGATGTTCCTAGGAAGAAGTTGCTGTGGCTGAGGTCGAAGAGGTTGCTGCCTGTGTTCTCCTCAAGGATTTTGATGGATTCCTTTCTCACATTGAGGTCCTTCATCCGTTTTGAGTCTATTTTTGTGTGTGGTGTAAGGAAATGGTCCAGTTTCATTTTTCTGCATGTGGCTGTCCAATTTTCCCAACACCATTTGTTGAAGAGACTATCTTTTTTCCATTGGACATTCTTTCCTGTCAAGCTGGGTTATCTCGATTAAATCAATGTATATATTTTAATACCTAAAGTAAAAGCAAATAGGTGGTATATTTCTTTCTAGTGGTATAGCAATAGTTTCCCTCCACCTGCTAATGAGTAGCCTCAGTAGGTTTAGTAAACTCATAGACTTCTATCTGAAATCAGTACAGTGAAATCACTTTGTTTCTAGCTTCCTGAGGCTCTGATTAATGTCCTATTTGGTTAATGTCACTATCTATTCTCGATTAGATCAATGCAAAAATTGATGTCTGTACATCCTCTCTTGCCTCCTCCCATTCCATTCTCTATACCATAAATAAATAAAGTGGTCTTTTGAAAACACAGGTTAATTATATTAACTCAGTGCCTCAAACCTTCCAATTGCTCTTGGGATAAATACATGAATATTTAAAGTGGTCTTATACCCAACAAGATAAACACATCCCTGAGTCTGTCTCCAGACTCAGCTTGTACCATGATTCTTTTCCCCTTATAATGGGGTGTCATTGCCCCATACATCTCTCTTTGAAGTAATTATCACAGGTTTAATTTTGGTTATATTTTAATTACTTGAT
This sequence comes from Meles meles, assembly GCF_922984935.1. Classification (NCBI taxonomy): domain Eukaryota; kingdom Metazoa; phylum Chordata; class Mammalia; order Carnivora; family Mustelidae; genus Meles; species Meles meles. Next base: position 102,591,636 of record NC_060068.1, read on the forward strand.
GACTTTCTTCCTCACTTGATAATAAGCAGCAAGAACAGAGTGGCCATGTTTTTTATGGCTCATAGCTGTATCTCCAATGGCTAGCTTAGGAGCTTTACACAGGAAAGGAATTTAATACACACTGGTTGCATGACTGAAAGAAGACATGAGTAAATGATTAGTTGTTAATCCAATCACCTGGTACTGTTTTTAATACTCAGAAAACTTATTTACGAGATGAAAATTCTATTTTGTTTAATTGTACAGTAGATATTACCTTCTGTATTTCAAGGTCTTGATGATAGACAATCAAGGTGGTTGACTAAAGGATTTGTGTTTCTCCTATTTCAGAAGAATGGAGGAGAGGAAAAACATAGTTATGACCTAGTATCTACAAAATTCTCTGTGATTGTCTGGATTTACCTGGTGTGGAATGAATCTTGACCTCTCTAAAAAGAAAGTTTTGTCTGTAGAAATCACAAATTTTTAATATAGTCATTCATTTTACAAATCATGGTGTAGAAAACATTCTTGATTATTTCAACTTCATTTATGTACTGGCCCACCTTTCCGAGTTCAACACTTAAGATACTAAACATTGAACTACAAAGAGGAATAAGATATATTCACTAATCTTGAAGAGATCTAAGTCCAGCAAGGAGGGATGAACTCTTAAACAATACATAAAGGGGCGCCTGGGTGGCTCAGTGGATTAAGCCGCTGCCTTCGGCTCAGGTCATGATCTCAGGGTCCTGGGATCGAGCCCCGCATCAGGCTCTCTGCTCCACAGGAAGCCTGCTTCCTCCTCTTTCTCTGCCTGCCTCTCTGCCTACTTGTGATCGCTCTCTGTCAAATAAATAAATAAAATCTTTAAAAAAATACATAGAATAAATATTATAATATAAATGTATACCAGTTCTAAATGAGGAGAGGTGTATATGAGAGGAGAGTATAGAAACTTATTCTGAGTTTTATATGGTCAGGTAATCAAAGAAGTTTATCATTCTTGGCTAGCTGCTATGGATACCCAATGAAAAATAATGTCCTTTCTTTTGTGTATCTAATTAAAACTGTATCCGATTAAATTTTGCCCTGAATGACAGCTTGCTTTATCATTGCTCTCTATGAACCTACTGTTGCTCTAAATGGTTTTCTTCATTTCTGATTTTTTAAAATTTATTTTTTATTTGTTTATTTACAGCATAACAGTGTTCATTGTTTTGGCATCACACCCAGTGCTCCATGCAGTACGTGCCCTCCTTATTACCCACCACCTGGTTTCTCAACCTCCCACCCCCCCCCCCCACCCCTTCAAAACCCTCTGGTTGTTTTTCAGAGTCCATAGTCTCTCATGGTTCACCTCCCCTTCCAATTTCCCTCAGCTCCCTTCTCCTCTCCATCTCCCCATGTCCTCCATGTTATTTGTTATGCTCCACACATAAGTGAGACCATATGATACTTGACTCTCTCTGCTTGACTTATTTCGCTCAACATTTCTGATCTTTGACGCCTTTTTTTTTTAAAGATTTTATTTACCTATTTGACAGAGAGAGAGAGAGAGAGAGAGATAGCAAGAGGAAACACAAGTAGGGGGAGTGTGTGAGGTAGAAGCAGGCCCCCTGCTGAGCAGGGATTCCCAACATGGGGCTGGATCCCAGGACACTGGGATCATGACCTGAGCCAAAGGCAGATGCTTAAGGGCTTAGTTACCCAGGCACCCCTGATCTTTGACTCTTCTCTTCTAGTAACTCCCCAATAATCAACCTTGCCTACTCTGACACTTCTGCCTCCTGGAGCATGGATAGAACCAGTGGATAAACACTTTATCTGTCCTGTTATCCATCCATCCCTTCAACGTGAGTTAATACATGGTTGTCATCTACGGAAGGAAATAGACATGAACAGGAATAAATGGCAACACCAGCAAAATGAAACGGCATGGTATGAGAAGCTGCATAGCATGCACTGAATAGAATAAGAAGACTGAGTTCAAACCCTGGCACCATCTCTTGCTAGCTGGATGAAATCAAGCAAGTTTATTAATCTCATCAGTCAATCGGAATAATAATCCCTGTCTCTTGAAGCTGTAGCAAGTATTAAATGAAGAAATCTATGTAAGATGTTTAACACTGTTCCCATAACGTAGTAGGCACACAATAAGTGATAATCATGACAATGATGAATGAAAGGATCATGAAGACATGTATAAAATGTTATAGGAAATCCAATCAAGGTATGGGCGATTCTGCTTAAGAAGAGGTTCACGGAGGAGAAGCATTTGAGCTAAATCTGGAAGGTTAGGAGGAAGCCAGGAGGAAGACTGTGAGATTCACTTCAGAAAAAAGAAACATCATAAACTAAAAATAAAATGTAGATTTAAGGCTTACGAGTCTACAGAAGAAATAAATGATATGCTAGCTTGAATCATGGGCTCAGCTATGGGTAATAGGGAAGAAGAATCCGAGCCAGATCTTGAAGCTATTCCCCAGACTGGGTTTCAATTAATGACATAAATTGTGTTAAAGTGATGTATGTGTTAAGTATATGCAGTTAGCAGCTCAGACGTCATGAGATGGGGCTTTTATTAAAGGCCCATACTCTTCAGACATTTATATCGAGCCCTCCAAGTGGGTCATGAGCCTGTTTATCAGCTACTTCTGTTGTTGAAAACTCTTCTCAACCATTTTTTTAATCTAGGTGCATATTTTCAGGGCCTAACTAAAAATTCAAAGATATGAAACATGTGTTCATATGTTCATCTAGGTCTAGCAAGAGCTCTTCAAAACTGTTCCCCCCAAAAATGTTTCATTTGTTACAATCAAAAAGAACACTCTCCTAAAAGCTTGCTTTTTTGTGTCTTTGTCTCTGTCTCCCCACACCTCCAACTCAGACCCTTCTCTCTGTCAGTTCCACTTCTGTCATGATTGACACCCTCGCTGTGAGACTTTGAGCAATTTGATATTTTGTTTATGATTGTTTTTAAGCCCCACATACTCTAAATCACCCAATACTTTCTATTCCATTACTACCCAGCTGACACTTGAGAAACACAGGTTGCTATTTTATTTTCCTCTCTGATTATTCACCCAGGCCCTCCATATGTATTTTTCTTACACATAAATCCAGTACTAAAAATACACATCAGTTGAAGGTTCTGCCAAAATACTTAGTGAGTGAGTAATGCAACTTGCCCGAGACCAGAAGTGTGGGGGTCCTAAAATAAATCCCTTTGAAATGAATGAACCAATTTGTCTGGAACCTGACTTCATTAAGACATTTTGAATAACCATGTGGGATACAAAGTCAGTGGGCTGGTATGAGGCTCAGCACACACATCACATCCGCCTTCAGGAATTGACATCTCTCCCTGAATGTCACGGGTTCAGCCAGTAGAAGTTCTCAGGGCACACGCATATTGCAACCCCTGTTTTGTTTTGTTTTTTTTTAATTCTTTCATTGTTCTCATCGTTAAGTATCCTATGTATTTGTTTCCCTACTTACTGTTTGTACCTTCCCTCTGGATTGTAACTCCATGAAGGGAAACCCGACTGTGCTGTTTCCCACTGTGTCCCCAGTGCTAAGTCAGTGCTTTGGACAGGGTAAGTGCTCAAAGTTGTGGAATAGATTTCAAACCCAAAGTTCTGTAAGGCCAAACTAACAATTAACTACTTTTATGCTTGTATGTCTCCTAGGAATAAAATAATGATGCTGGATGTAGTTGAGAAGCATGTGCTACATGGCTAGTACTGAGCTAGTATGCTAACATAGATCCTGTGGCATTCTCAATAATTCCCACAGCTATCCTACATGATCTGTGTTTGCAATCCCTTTGCACATGAGACCACCGATGATCAGAGAGGTTAGCTAACTCACCCAGGGTCAGATAGCTGGAAAGCAGAAACCTTAGGGTTTAAATCTAGGACTTACTTATCACAGCTTCTCAATTTATCGCTCTGCTACTCCTTCCCATCAAGTACCATGTATCTTTTCAACATTCTCAGGGTGTAACCCCTTTTGTATTGATTCTGAATTGAAATGAAAAAAAGTAACTATAGGTTTTAGTGGCTTGCTGCTCCTTTCCTCAGATGTTGCAGTTACAGAATGGTTACTTATCCTCCCACTTCTTACCCCTCTGGCTACTTCAGTCTTCCACATCCTTTAGGAAGAGCAAAATAAAACCAATCCCTTTTCCAAAACTCATCTATCTTTCCCAGTTACATTTCCAAGCATGGACTGGATGGACTGGGGCCTCACAGGAAAGTTTCCCCATTGCATGAGTCCAGATTCTCTCCCTGGTCTCGAAGAATTTTACAGTCCACCTGAACCATTTAACTAGCTACTTCAAGAGTGGTAAACTCTCCATTCAGAAGCAAAGCAGGAAAGGAAATGTGCCTGCCCTTTGCCTGCTGACTGGATTTTTTTCTTCTGGATTCCATTCCAAGCCACTACCTGAAGCTTTTTAAGAACTCTGGATCCATTGACTCTCTCCAGTACCTCTGGGGTCACAACACCACCCATTTGAATAAGGCAGACTACTTTTATTTATTTATTTGCTTGAAAAAGATCCCTGAGATATGTATATATTATAATTTTTTCCCTCTTGCCTCTGGTGATGAGTGAGAAGTTGCCGCAACTGAGGTCAACAAGGTTGCTGCCTGTGTTCTCTTCTAGGATTTTGATAGTTTTCCGTCTCACATTTGGGCCTTTCATCCATTTTGAATTTATTTTTGTGTAAGATGATATAAGAAAGTGGTCCAATTTCATTCTTCTGCATGTGGCTGTCCAGTTTTCCCAATACCCTTTGTTGAAGAGACTGTCTTTTTTCCATTGGATGTTCTTTCCTGCTTTGTCAACGTTTAGTTGGCCATGGAGTGTGGATCCATTTCTGGATTTTCTGTTCTATTCCATTGATCTATGGGTCTGTTTTTGTGCCAATACCATACTTCCCGGATGACTACAGCTTTGTAATAGAGCTTGAAATCCAGAATTGTGATGCCTCTAGTTTTCTTTTTCAGGATTATTTCAGCTATTCAGTGTCTTTGTGGTTCCATACAAATTCTAGGATTGTTTGTTCTAGCTCTGTGAAACACACTGGTGCTATTTTGATGGGGATTGCATTAAATGTGTAGATTGCTTTGGGTAGCATAAACATTTTAACAATGTTTGTCCTTTTATTCCATGAGCATGGAATGCTTTTCCATTTCCTTCTGTCTTCTTCAATTTCTTTCGTAAGTGTTCTGTAGTTTTCAGAGTATAGATCTTTTACTTCTTTAGTTAAACTTATTCCTAGGTATCTTATGGTTTTTGGTGCAATTGCAAATTGGATTGATTCCTTTCTTTTTCTGCTGCTTCATTGTTGGTGTATAGAAATGCAACAGATTTCTGCACATTGATTTTATATCCTGCAACTTTGCTGAATTCATAAAGAGTTCTAGCAATATTTTGGTAGTGTCTTTCAGGTTTTCTACAAAGAGTATCATGTTGCCTGCGAATAATGAAAGTTTGACTTTTTCCATGCCAATCTGGATGCCTTTTATTTCTTTTGTTGTCTGATTGTCTGCAAGGCTAAGACTCCCAATACTATGTTAAATAGTAATGGTGAGAGTGGACATCCTTATCTTGCTCCTGACTACAAGGGAAAGGCTCTCAGTTTTCCAGATTGAGGATGATATTAGCTGTGGATCTTTTGTATATGAACTATTGGGACGTCATCAAGTTGAAAAGCTTCTACACAACAAAGGAAACAATCAAAACTAAAAGATAGCCTGTGGAATGGGAGAAGATATTTGCAAATGACATACTTATAAAGGCTTAGTATCCAAAAATCTACACAGAACTTATCAAAGTCAATACACAAAAACAAATAACCCAATTGAGAAATGGGCAAAAGACATAATAGATGCTCTTCCAAAAAAGACACCCGGATGGCTAACAGACACATGAAAAGATGCTCACTATCACTCATCATCAGGGGAATACAAATCAAAACCCTGATGTGATTGATACCATCTCACACCTGTCAGGATGGCTAAAATTAACAACACAAGAAACAACAGGAGTTGGGGAAGATGCAGAGAAAAGGAAACCCTCTTGCTCTGGTGGTGGGAATGCAAACTAGTGCTATCATTCTGGAGAACAGTATGAAGGTTCCTCAAAATGTTAAATATAGAAATACCCTATGATCCAGCAACTGCACTCCTAGTTATTTACCCAAAGAATACAAAAACACAGATTTGAAGGGGTACAGGAACCCTGATGTTTATAGCAGCATTATCAATAATAGCCAAACTATGCAGAGAGCCCAATGATTGATGAATGGATAAAAAGGTGCAGTATATGTATAAAATGGAATGTTACTGAGCCATCAAAAGAATAGAATCTTGCCATTTGCAATTCCATGGATGGAGCTAGAGGGTCTTATGTTAAGTGAAATGAGTCAGTGGGGAAAAGACAAATACCATATGATTTCACTCATATGTGGAATTTAAGAAAGAAAACAGATACCATGTGGGAAGGGGAAAAAGAGAAAAAGGAGAAGGGGAAACAATGCATCAAAGACTTCTAACAATGGAGAACAAACTGAGGGGTGATGGAGAGAGGTAGGTGGGGGAAAGGGTTAGATGGGTGATGGGGATTAAGGAGGGCACTTGCTGTGATAAGCCCTGGGGGTTGTATGTAAGTGATGAATCACTAAATTCTGTTCCAAGAACCAATATTGCACTGTATGTTCACTGCCTAAAATTTAAATAAATAAATAAATAATTTTTAAAAATATGTCTTATTCCAACCGATCAGCATTGTGTTTGTCTTGCCTTTATAAGATGGGATAAGTTCTGAAGACTTTGAAAGACTTTAAAATCACTGCGTTTACCCCACATCGATATTTTACTCCTCTGCAATACAAACTCTGAACTGTTATTCAATACACAGCAAATATAACTTCTGTGCAGTGTTTTCGGATTAACCAAAGAGTGCATCATCTTCATGAAAGTTCGCACAAACTCTGCAATATCACTTACCACACAAAATAATTACCTATTTACCTGTTGTTTACCCATCATAGATTATAAATACCCTGTGGTCAGACATCATATCTCATTAATTTGTGATTCCTTGCCTGTCACTTGGTATTTAGTAGATCCTCAGTAAGTGTTGAATGAATTCTGTATACCTGCAGGTTATTAATCCTCTCTGGAAACACTTTGATTGATAGCTCACAATTTTAAGATCTAGCCCTTTCTCTTGTTGTGCAGATATAGTTATTATAAGATCATGTATCTTTGTTGTAGTGAGCTAAGCTCAGTATCCCTAACACTTCCAGCTCTTGTCCTGGTTTTGCCTTCTGGCTTTGCTCCTCTGAAAGTATTTGAAGACAGTTAATGTGCCCCTTCCAGGTTGGCACCTGATTTGCCTTTACTGAGGGCCTTACAGGATGGCTTCTAAATTTGAACCATCATGGCTCCTCTTCCCAGGATAGTCTAATTATCAAAATTCCTCTGAAAGAGGGGTGCTGTGCCATGTCCCAGACATGATCACACCACCAAGTACTATGAGATTCTACTGAGTGGATGCTACGTTTTTGCAAATAGCCTCAGCAACATGACATTGTTCTGTATTATATCAATTTTCCTACGTTTTTTTTTTTTCCCCCACGTAGGTAGATTAGATTTCTAATTGATCCTGCTCGAGTTCATTTTCCAACCTTAAAAGTGAGATCATTTGTCAATGTCTAAAGATGTTTGGGGTCTTATGGTACTGAGGCACAGGACCCCGAACTCTGAGTATGCTCATGTATTTTGGTAGTTAAGAGATACGCTTTCTCCTTTTGTAGCTGACTGATACCCTCTTTACTGATAAGCCTATAAATAATTAGGTTTTAAATAGTTGCATTCTGAGTACATTTCCAGACATGTGCTGGCCTTCATTCACTCCTCTGGGTAGGCGCCAACAAGTTGTAACAATAGCAGCAACAAGGCTTTGTGCACTGAGGGCCAGGCTCTCTGCTAAGCACTTTACATGCTTGTCAGCTAGGATAGGCAGGATTGGCATGATGCTAAACAATCCCTAATTCTCAGTGGTTTAAACAACATTTTTTTTTTAAAATCTCACTAGTGTGGGAGAGAAGAGGTAGAATTTCACTCAATCTAGTCACTGGAGAGCCAGTTGAATAGAAGTTCTTTCTCAACATGTAATTCTTCGTCATCATGAGAAAGGGAAGGAAGCCTAACATTTCTTTCCCTTGTTGGTTCTAAAAGTTCCTTCCCAGAAGTTACACAGGCCATTTCTGCTCACATTTCATCAGCCAAAACAAGGTGCATAACCAACATATCGGACTTCATTTTTTGAATTTCAAGATCCAGCCCTTAGTAGAGTGGCCAGAATAACCACCAAAAAAAATATGTGGTGAACGAATGAATGGATGGATGGATTGAGTCAGATGCTTCTGGCCCAACCAACCCCGGCTTAAAATGGCTTAGGGCATGAGAAAACTTATTGTCTCACATACTGAGAACTTCTAAAGTGGGCAGCTCCAGAACTGAGTGAGTCTGAGGTTTGGGGAAGTCATTAAGGATCCAGATCCTTTCATCTCTCCGCTCTACCATCCCCTGAATGTGCTTTGGCAACGTCCCCATCACCATGGTCATAAGGTAGCTGCAGCAGACCATATCCAATGACAGCAGCTCCCAGAGGAAGAAGAAACCAGTTCTTCTGTGGGATCCTCTCTAACGAAATATTTGCCAGAAGCTCCCCCAACAGATTTCCCATCATGTCCCTGTGGCCAGAGTGGTGTCACATGCTTATGCCTAAACCATCATCGGCAGGTGGCATGGGGCTGCTATGATTCATTTAGTCCAATCAGACCCATCTCCAGTCTTGGGATAGGATCATTGTCTTTTGAGGAAGAAGGTGGATCCCTGAATACACTTGGAGTTTAGTTAACAAGAAAAGAAGGAATGGATGTTATGTGGAGCACATAGGGGTCCCCAAATGTCTTCTGACATTAACAGCTTTTCACCATTACAGTTTTGATTCCCTCCAGCTTATGGGTCCGTTGATGATCTTCTGAGATCTTTTTTTTTTTTCATTAATTTCATCACCACCGCCACTGACTTCAATTAAGCCAGAAGTTTATTGTGATTGTGTCAGTTGGCTTTGCAAGGGCCAGATTCATTTTATATAGAATTACTTGATATTAGCTGTAGAAAGTAAACTAACATATAGAAGGCATAAATCAAATATAATTTCTTCATAGAATCCTTATAGACCACCAATCTACCAACATTTATATCACCGTAGTTACTACTTCAACAGGGAGAAATCACTCAATGTGGAAACAAAGAGCGTTAGAAAAAAAGGCTAGCATGTATCCTCCATTACATGATACAGAGCTCTTGGCCATGCCTTATCTGTGCTGAGATGAGATCACAGGACTCACCAGAATCTATTTCTAGAATCTGCACCTCTTTTTCATTCCCTACTTCTTCTGCTTCCCTGCCTGACTCCTAATTACAATTTGTGTCACCACTGAAATACTGTAGGCACAGTGAAAACCCTGTTGTATTCTTTCAGACCACCAGAAGACACCTGTCATAGTGCTTATCACACTTCATTTTAAGACTTGTTTTATTGTTGATCTCTGCTTTTAAGACCATAAATAAGCTCATGAACTGTAGAGACGACATTCATGTGCTCAGCCTTGTATCTGCTGTGCTTACCACAGAGGAGAGGGTGGCTTATCATTCTGTTTCTTAATGAAGGAATGACTGAATAGCATCTGTCAACATTACAGCAGCACATTCTGTGGTAGCATCTGTCAGATCCACCGTTTTTAACTGCACCACAGAATACAGCTTGTCATTGTCTTGTCTCAGTTCATGGGGCTGGGGCTGCAAGAGGCCCATCTGACTGCTGCGGGAAGAGGGCTTATTCCTCATTGGTGGTATCTACAATGATTTGCAGTTGCACAACCCTATTAGTTTTGTGCTCATTTCTATGGTGAATTTGTTCACGGAGAATAATACTTGTTTTCCATTTTCAGCAGTAATTTCTTTTTGTTTCCTTTTTAAAAAAATAAATAAAGTTTTGTATATAATAGCCCCAAACTAGAAACAGTCCAAATGTCCATCAACAGGCAAATGGATAAATAGATTATGGCATATCTGTACAAAAGAATATTTCTATTAATGCTAATTATCAAGAAGGAGTAAAAAGGAACAAACCATCAACAGATGAACGGATGCAGAAAACATGGTGTTTGTGTGTATATATAGATATACACACACACATATTTATGTATATATGTGTATGTACATATGTGTATGTACGTATACATACACATACATACATAGTATATATATATGTACATACATACATACATACACACACATAATGGAATATTACTCAGCCATCAACAGGATGAAATTTTTTTTTAATTTTCTTTTATTTTTTCAGTGTTTTAAGATTCATTGTTTATGCACCACAGCCAGTGCTCCATGCAATACATGCCTTCCTTAATGCCCACCACTAGGCTCTCCCATCCCCCAACCCCTCTCCCCTCCAAAACCCTCAGTTTGTTTTTCAGAGTCCATAGTCTCTCATGGTTCATTTCCCCCTACGATTTCCCCCAATTCACTTTTCCTTTCCTTCTCCTAATGTCCTCCATGTTATTCCTTATGCTCCACAAGTAGGTGAAACCATATGATCATTGACTCTCTCTGCTTGACTTATTTTACTCAGCATAATCTCCTCCAGTCCTGCCCATGTTGATAACAAGTTGTGTATTCATCCTTTCTAATGGAGGTGTAATTTTCTATTGTATATATGAACCATACCCTCTTTATCCATTCATCTGTTGAAGGGCATCTTGGCTCTTTCCACAGTTTGACGACTGTGGCCATTGCTGCTGTGAACATTGGGGTACAGATGGCCCTTCTTTTCACTACATCTATATCTTTGGGGTAAATACCCAGTAGTGCAATTGCTGGGTCATAGGGTAGCTCTATTTTTAATTTCCTAAGGAATCTCCACACTGTTTTCCAAAGTGGCTGCACCAACTTGCATTCCCACCAACAGTGTAAGAGGGTTCCCCTTTCTCCACATCCTCTCCAACACTTGTTGTTTCTTGTCTTATTAATTTTGGTCATTCTAACTGGTATAAGGTGGTATCTCAATGTGGTTTTGATTTGAATTTCCCTGATGGCTAAGGAGATGAACATTTTTTCATGTGTCTGTTAGCCATTTGTATCTCTTCTTTGGAGAAGTGTCTGTTCATATCTTCTGCCCTTTTTTGACATGATTATCTGCTTTTGGGGTGTTGAGTTTGAGGAGTTCTTTATAGATCTTGGATATCAACCTTTGTCTGGAGTGTCATTTGCAAATATCTTCTCCTATTCTGTGGGTTGCCTCTCTGTTTTGTTGATTGTTTACAGGATGAAATCTTACCATTTATATTGATATGGCTGGAACTGGAGGGTATTATGCTGAGCAAAATAAGTTAATCAGAGAAAGACAATTATCATGTGGTTTCTTTCATGTGGAATATGAGAAATAGCGCAGAGGAACATAGGGGAAGGGAGGGAACATGGAATGGGAAAAAATCACAGTGGGAGACAAATCATGAGAGATTCTTAACTATGGGAAAGAAACTGAGGGTTGCTGGAGGGGAAGGAGGAGGGGGATGGGGTAACTGGGTGATGGGCATCAAGGAGGGCACATGATGTGATGAACACTGGGTGTTATACACAATTGGTGCATCACTGAACTCTACCTCTGAAACTAATGATGTCCTATAGGTTGGCTAATTGAAGTTAAATTTTTAAAAAAGAACAAACTATTGATACATGCCACAACACGGATGACTTTCAAAATTATTATACACATTCAAACAAGGCAGGCAAAAAAGTACATATTTTTACATAAAATTCTGGAAAATGCAAACCAATATGTAGCGGCAGAAAGCAAATCAATGGTTGCTTGAGCGTGGGTACAAAAGGTGACATGGATTTTAAAGGAGCAAAAAACTGTAAGGAGTGATGGACCAGTTCTTCATTCATTATCTTGATTGTGCTGATGGCAGACAACATGACCAGTTTTGACATAACCAAAACTGACCAAGTTGTATATCTTATGTTAGGTCCTTGTGTTTCACTGTGTCCTCAACGTTGTTTTTTAAAAAGCCAGGTTTTGTAGGGCTGTGGGAGTCACTGGCACAAAGTTTAAATTAAACTCTAAATACAATGGGGAGCTACTAATGGGTTCTAAACAAAGGAAGGGCATGATTAGATTTAATATCTAATGTGACAGAGGCACTCATGTTTTTAAAATGTCTTATGTGACCTAAACTCCTATTTCTCAAAATAAGGCAGACTCGGAACACTCCACTGATACTTGCTTATACGAACTTTTCTGACTTTGGATTAGTCCGAGCATTTGCTCTCTTTCATGGAAAGAAAGGTCAAAGCTGGCGTGGGGATACCACCGTGCCGTGGGTGTATACGGAGTAAGCAACAGGCAGAAAATGTGAAAGCAGACATCTCTCATCCTACAACGGGCTGAGGAAGAACACCACCGCGGTGGCAGAGCTCATCCACTGGGCGCTTCCTACCTAAAATCTATAGGACGACATCTGCTCTTTCTAATAGTTCTTTGACAAGAATCGATGTACCCAGGAGACTGAGAAAGCAAATCTCTGACCCAGCCCTTTCGTAGAGGAAGAGAAAGGAGCCAGGAAAATGTTAGACCAGGAAGTCTGATTTTGATAGCAAGTGGGATTCTTGGAGATGAATAAGGGATGAGCTCACCCCCACTGCTGCTCCAGCTTGCCGCCACCACCATTTGGGAGAGCCCAGCACCTCTGAGAGTCTCAATGGCCATGTTCTTAGAAGATGAAATATGAAAAGAAGTGATGGAACATCTAAGATAATAATTTTTAAAAAACAACAAAAACCAAAAACTTGGATTTAAAAATTCTTAAGATACAAAATGATTACCTTAAAGCTAATGGTTTGTTTAGGCCTCAAGTTTAAACATTAATGGCTAAGGGTTAAGAAGAAAGGAGGAACCGACTCTGTGTCCACTGCAACTGGTTTCTGAGGCACTTTAAAGCCCTTAAAGAAGCACTTTTGAATGATCTTAAACTTACGAAGTTGTCACTGACAGAACGTTTTCCTCACACTTGTCAACTAGGATACTGCTCTGGTTGAGGTAGAAGAAATTTTACACATTGTTTTATCATTCAATTCATCATGACACTGTATAAACAGTCTGACCAAACCCAATCTGTTGTCAGTGCTGGGAAATGCCTCTTACCTCCCACTCTGACAGGAAGTCACCACTGTCAGTTTAGCTCAGAGAAATTTCTTAAAATTTCCTTTGACACAGCCGCTGGAAGTTGTGCTTTCTCCTCCTCCTAAAGAGTGAGACTTCCTACTTGGGCACATTTATGAAATGCCTGCCACAGACCGGACCAGAAGCACTCAGGAGTGTGTGCTTTCTGGCTGGATGTATAAGGGGGCCCAGCACCTGGGGTCTCAGCTGGTGTAGAACAGTCGAGAATAAGCAGAATTGGTGAAATTGCATTATCATCCGTGTTTGAATAATAAAGGCAAAAGAGATGATGCCTGCAAGTGGAGCCTGCCTTTAAGTTAAATACAAATCTAGCTGAGAGAGTGGACTTTTCAAAGACATACTTCAAGAGGAGGAATTAAAAATGAAAACATGGTTGCTTCTGGCATTGTTAGAACCAGAAATTTTGCCCCTACTGTACTACTGCCTCTCTAAGATGATAAACTCCTAAAGACGAAAGGAGGTGTCGAAGTTGCACTTTGCTCAGTGCCCAAAAGATATTTTGTTCCTAGGAGAATAAAGACATAGACCCAACTGCAGAAAAAAGCCAGAGACTGCCCTTTGGCTGGGTAGTGTGGTCCTTCTTAGCTCCTCTCCCTCTCTGAGAGATAGGGATGCAAGAGAAGTTAATAAACATAGATTTTCTCTGGGTTCTATATAAATATGGTCAGAAGATGGGAATCTAACTTGTGGGACTCTGAGTCATTCTCTTATGTGAAATCATGAAAGCATGAATTTCATAATGGCAGCGATCTATATTTGTATTATCCTCTACGTCTTCCCAGTGCTGACACCTCATAGATGCACGCTAAGTTTTTTTTAATAAAATCAAGAAAATATATGTTCCCACTTGTGTAAAAAACAGACAAGAAACTGAATTTCTGGAAACCTGTAAGGAATAGAGGAGTTACTTCTGAGAAGAAGAGGAGAAAGAAATTTTATCTTCCAGCCTTTCTCATATTTAAATTTTTTATTGTGAGTTTGAATCATCTTTATAATTAGGGTGAGAAATTAGTTAAAAAGAAATCACTCCTTGATTCCTTTTGAGAAATGGGCTTTAGCAGAACTTAAAAAAAAAAGAAAGAAAGAAAAAGGTCTTTCCCCTTTGACCTGAAAGGCAGCCTTGCCCTGGTGGGGTCAGGCGGGTGGGATGGAGTTCAGAAACTTTAGTGCAGCCTCTGAGTTAAGTCTCACGCGGTGTTTGTGTCAATGCCTGTGGCTCCAAACTTTGAGGAAATACTGAAGAGGGCTACTCCAAGGGATGCTTTGGAGTTAAAGAGAGAAAATAAAAAGAGTGAAGGCATTTAGCATAAAGAGGAGGGAATCTAGAGGTAGGTTGCCAGAGTCTGAGCCCTGCTCCTTCTCTTACTAGCTATAGAGTTAATCTTCATCAGCTCAACTTGCTAGGCTTCAGCCTCCCCATCTTCCAAATAGGGATGAGTGCTGTACCCGGTTCCTCAGGTTGCTGGGAAGACAGGCCCGTAGAGTGACGTCTGGCATTATCATTCTCTCAGTGTGCGTCAGCTGTCACAGATGCAGAGGAGTACAGAAAAAATGAAGTTCAAAACCACCATGGATATTGATGCAAATTCATATGCATCAGCCTGTCTGGGTTCTTTTCTATGAATGCAGAAACCTAATAATACCCTTTTTCTTTCCTTTCGTGCATACTAAATTGTTCTCCATTTGACATAGGTACAATTCCATTTTTCAACTGGTAGATATAAGGGCAGCCCCAGAGGTGAGACATAAAAGATCCCATGGTGAAATGAGAGTCTTTGCACAAAAGTGAGCATTGAAATGTCTTCTCATTTTACCTCTAAACAGACTTGTTCAAGAGGAAAGAAAGGGAAGCAATAATCCAAACACGAAGTAAGTGGCTACACTCACACAGTACAAACGACTTGGGCTGTGTTTTGTGAACACGCCTATGTTTGTTCACAGAAAGACAGATAGGAATAGAGATTTCAAAAGAAACTGCAGGTCTTACTCGAAAGTGGGCGGCTGGGTGGATTTCGGAGCCTAAAGCTTCAGTTTCTCTGATCTGCCCACTTAGAGTAATTGGAAGTCCTAGCCCAGTTTCTGGGATGGTCTCCTAAAGGAGGAAACCAAAGACACAGGGAGTGTGTCCACCGCCCGTCCAGCTCGTATTTCCCCGGCACGCTTTCTCTGTCGTGTGTCTGTCAAACATACATTTTCTGTCTGCCCCCTCAGAGAACAGGTTCCTGGCTAGTCTTTAATTCATACTTTGCCTCATTTTCCCAGTGAAAAGCATCTACTCAACCTCAAGTAACACAAACATTATGGGTCAAATCAATCCAAGTGACTTGAAAATCAAAGTAACCCCTGACACACACATACAAAAGTCTCCACTTAGTATCAGTTTTGGCTTTCTGCTTTGGCTGTTTTCTTTGGGTGCTAATCAGAAACATGTTTCTGCTGTTGCTCAGTTTTAGAGGGAATATTTTAATCGTATTTTTTCTCTACATCTTTCATCACAGATTTTTTTTTTATACATGAGAAAATTTGGCTTTTCTTTTATCCCTTCCAAACAGAGACTTATTTTTGCTATGATATATGACGTATTGAATAATTAAAACTATCTGGCAGAGCTGTGAGGCTATCTTGTCCCATTCCCAGTTGCCTGTCCCCTGTTCCCTACAGATGGCCTCCCCTCCCCAGTTGGCCAGCATTGAGGTGCACACACAGGTCTCCCCATTTAACCACACAATCTCAATTCACCCTCTGCCCAGCAGTTCCTCCTGCCCCACTGGGACTAACACACTGATGTGTGTTCACTTAATGGCTGCTCCAGATTGAAAAAGGAAGGCTGATAGTGTGCAGAGCAGGGGCCATTCAAGTAAGCCACAGAGGGACACATCCTGCCCCTGGCTTGAGGTGACTTATCCCAAGGTTTATCTTCGTTTCCTTATGAAACTGTTAGACATCTCCATGAAATCAGAAGTCCTTGGACTTCCAGCCTCAGAATTAAAAGGTAACATCAACTACCACTTGAGTACTTTTGATGAACCAAGGACTTCCTAAACACTTTATGTCAATTAATTCATTCGCTCCTTGCAACAGCTCTGTGGAGTAGGTGATATTATTACCCCTGAGGTAATAATTTTACAGGCGAGGGGAGTGAGCCTCAGAGATATTACATAACCTGTCCAAGGCCACACAGTAGTAAGCTGAGGTCTTGGGAGACTTAGCAACTAGCCCACCAGTTGAATGTCCTGATGTCACCCACTTGAGTTCCCTACCTGGGCCCCACCCTGGTGAAACTGGTCATTTTGTGCTTCTCCTGTTCCCTCCACACACTCTATTCCTATCATCTGTACCACTTTACTGTTCTTATCTATTTGTACTGAGTCTGTTCCTTCTGATCTTCTAGGTTGGGGACCTGTCGTACTGACCTGTAGATTCCCAGGGCCTAGCATATCCCGGGCACTTAATCCCACTGCCAGTGGTTTTCTTCTCTTAATTTAATTCTGATCAATTGGTAGCGACTACCAGGAGTGCTGTGTTGAGGAGGCTTCTGAGCAAGTGTGCAATCATTGGGGAAAGAGTGATAAGCCATGGCTGTCTTGGGAGGGAGTGTGGCAGACTTCCGTCACTCATTCACTGTTCCTCATTCACTGTCCTCTCAGGGTCTGGAACAGTGCACACTCAGTTTGGTTCATTTGTGACTCTTCTGAGCATTTTGAGTAGTTTTGAATTGTCCATTCCAGTGCCCTTTAGGCTCAAGAATGTTTCACCCATAAACCCCAGCACTTTCAGAATTATTGCTGGACTATGATTCTAACCACATTGAGGGGAAAAAGAAGATCACCATTCCCAAAACCTTTTGATGACAATACTTGGGAATGTCCGTCTTTGGAATTTTGGCCAAACTGCAGCAAATCAGAAAAAGATTAAGGCTATGGATAGAGATTTGAGAGTTTTTGTACATGGATAGGTTTAGACAGCAAGGTAAGAGATGAGTATGGAAAAACAAGGCAGATGCCTAGGGCAAGTGTCAGGCATATAGGTTGGAGGAGATTCTGTAAGTAAAAGGAAAGCCAAGAGGATTAGGGAGTTTGAAGACCAGAGCTCACCCAGTCCAAGTGTCATGGAGAGTAGTACCAGGCCCCTGGAATGGAAAGATCAGTAAGAAACAGCCTCACAACACACCAAGCAAGAAGTAGTGTGAACATTGTCTGTAGAGAACTTAAAAATAATGGAACAAATAAAAGTGTATTGCCTTTTAAGGGCACCTGCATAGCTCTGTTGGTTAAGTGTCTGACTCTTGATTTTGGCTTAGGTCATGATCTCAGAGTCCTGGGATCAAGTCCTGTGTCAAGCTCCACACTGGGCGTGGAGCCTGCCTAATAGTCTGTCTGTCTCTCTGTCTCTCCCTCTGCACCCCCACACCCTTCTCATGTGCTCTTTCTCTAAAACAAACAAAAACAATAATAATATGATGATGATAATAATAAAATATCACCTTTTATTATCACCGTGCGCTGGGAGTTCTAAACAATGCCAGTGATAAAATATTCATCCCTCAAAAAATCTCTTGTTGATCTAAGTTCTAATCAATTACTACAGTTACGGTTGAGCTTTGGTAATAAATACGTAAGAATCATTAGCAGATTTCGACTTCCTATCTTTAATGGATATCTTTGTATTGTACATGGGAGATAATTCAGAGAATTCCCAGTTATGTAATTGCTACCTGTGTTCTTTTCTAATGTAGGTTTTAACAGTTTAGAATTATTTGGGTGTGTCTCCAAACCCTTAGTACCACATATTCCTGAGTTTAAACAGGAGATATAAAATTAAAAAATGATAATATGGAGATCATAAAAATGAGGAAATACGATTTGAGTTATTTCAACTCTACCATTCTCACGTGGCATTATTTGTACTTAAAATTATTTGGAGAGGAGCCTGTGGGTGGCTCAGTCGGTTAAGTGACAGACTCTTGATTTCAGCTCAGGTAGATCTCAGGGTCATGATATCATGGATTTGGCTCCTGGGTTCAAGCCCAGTGTCAGGCTGTGTGCTCAGCAGGGAGACTGCTTGAGGATTCTCACTCTCTTTCTCTCTCTGCCCTTCCTCCCACTCCCATGTCTCTCTTTCCCTCCCTCTCTCCAATAATAAATCTTTAAAATTATTTGACTGGAGAACCATTTGAAGGCTGTTAGAATTGATTCCAAGTAAGCAAAGACATGGACATTATTGCAATTTCTGGAGTTTTTTGTAAGGTGGGATTTTTCCAAGTGTCTGCCAAACTCATATTTCAGAATTTTTCTCTACATATGCTTCATGCAAAAGGAACTTTTCAAAATTGAAAATTTTTAATGTGTTCTGCAGTCTACCATAAGAGAAGATGGATTGACAAATCTGATTATCCATCTGAACAGCATGAATTTATGAAAAGAGCTACTTTGATAAAATCATTGGCAAAGATGTAAAAGTCAAAGAACCAAATTGTAATACTGACTTTCATTTCTCTGGCAGAGTAATTAGTAGGTATGAGTTTTCCCTTTTGTTCAAAAAATCCAAAAATAGAATTAAAATGCATTGGTCCGTTTATCTTTTGGTGCATGGTAATACTAGATTTTTTATATTTTCAACTGGCATGAGCAAATATAATACTCTATTCTACATAAAACCCAGTAACAGAGACTTTTGGTTTTCTGCATTTCTTTTCTGGCCACGATGATTGATTTTGTTTCCCTGATCATGACCAGAAACAGCACACTCATACTGAGGACGAAGAGGTTTCCCTCAGGGTAGTCTCCTCGGGGTGTCTGAGCTGCTGACTATGCTCACAGGGGGATCCACCCTGGAGATGCCTGCAACCCCCCAAGAGGGACCCACAGGAGCCCATAAGGTTCCCGAAAGCGTGCAGGTGATATGAAAGCAATCCTGTGCAGGTAACGGGGGGGGGGGGGGGGGGGGGGGGGGGGGGGGAGGAGCAAGGTTGCCAGTTCCGCCCAGGGTGAGGGTTGGGTGGGGAGTTTCAGGAAAAACTGGGTAGAGGGGTTGTTATCTAGCTGTGGGAGTTGAGGCGAGTGCCAGGGCCACACTTCCTGTCAAGTGGTAAAGTGCAGAAGGCTGAAAGGACCTGTGGTAAAGGATGCACTTTCCTCCACTTACGAAGCTATGAGCCTTGAGCAAGTTATATAAGGTCTCAGGGCCCATATGTAAAAAGAAAAACAAGAGTGATAACAGGACGTGCCTTGTTCTGCTGCTGGGAGAGTTCAAGAACAGGGCTTAGAACACAAAGAGCGTGCTTGAATAACATTTGGGAGGAAATCTGGGAGGGATTGCAGTGATGTCAGGCAGTAAAGGTAAAGGAATGAATGGGCAGCAGCAGAGTTCAGGTCAGAGTAGATCTAGTCCTACTTCTAGAAGTTAGGCTCTGAATGGCTCAAGATGCTACTGAAGATGGAGGGAAGCAAACAGACCTCATGGAGCCTGTCACACCTTCATCCAGCTCCTCTAGGCGGTCTCCTGCCTGACCCATTCATCTCTGTCAACCCCTGTTTTATTTTCTGCATAGTGCTTGACACTCCCTGACATGGTCTTGTTTGTTTATCATCTTCCCCTTTCCATCCAAGAATGTAGATTTGCAGAGAACAGCATTTTGACTGTCTTGTCTGCAAAGCCTAAAATTATCCCTGGCCATCACTCAATAAATACCTGTTAAATGAATTAATTGTTGAATTGGTGTCATATACCCTCATCACCACCTAAATGAAGGGGGATTTGAGCTTGTTGGCCAGCAGAGACAAAGAATCCAGGCATGAGGGAAACCTTGACGAACTGGAAAGCAAGAATTATTAGGCGCCTCAGCTCAAAAGCACAGGTGGGGAATGAGAGGATAGAGAATATTTCTTGCCCTTAATATCAGGTTTCATCTAGAGCTGACTAATATCCCTCTAGCTTTCACTCTCAGACAGCTGGGCTCTGATAGTTGTGTGATTAGGCACTTGCTGTAATTAATCATCTTTATAAAATAGCTCATAGGATTATATCCAGCAAGTAGCCATCCAGCCTTGTTAAGATCTTCACAGCCTTTCCTTCATATGTTAGTTTGTTCCCTACAGTAAGCGGACTTTTCTTACTCTATTAGTAACTCTAAAAGATGCAGGAGTGGTTTGCATGAACCTTGCTGAGACAGCTCCATGTGCTCATGGAAAGAAGGTCATCTAAACATACTCAGCAAGTGAGAGTCTGAATCTCCAGAAAGTATTTAACGGAAAGGAAAATGTCCACCTATGGGTAGGAAGTTACAGCTAGGGAAGGACTAGTAGAAAAGAGAGAATTTCCCTGACTTCTCAACTTTAACCCAGTAAATACACACCCTGAAGTGAAGGCTACATAGCTCACCATGTATTTTAACGTCTGATCATAGAGATGATACTTTCCTTTGACATTTATCTTTAATATAGTTATTTATCTTTGGAAATGAGTCTTAATGGAACACTTGGCAAAGATAAAAATCAGTCCATGGCTGTTGATGCAAAAATGCATAAAATTCTGAGATCTGTAGCAAACTGCGTGATAAACATTAAACTGAAACTACAAAAGTGATCAAAAGATATTTTTCCAGAATTTGGTAGTAAATAATAAAAGTTGAATTTGTTTTTCCGTGCAATTACTATTAATGGTGAAATGATGATTTGCTAAACAATAAAAACGTCATGAGTGCTTTCTTTGAAAAGTTAGAAAAAAAGACATCTGATTAAGATAAAAAAGATCCTCTATAGGGTGCCTTGTTGGCCCAGTTGGTTGAGCAACTGCCTTTGGCTCAGGTCATGATCCTGGAGTCCCAGGATTGAGTCCTCATTGGGCTCATAGCTCCACAGGGAGTCTGCTTCTCCCTCTAACCTTCTCCTCTCTCATGCTCTCTCTCACTGTCTCTTTCTCAAATAAATAAAAATCTTAAATAAAAAAAAGAAAAAGATTCTCTATAGTCATCCCAATCCCATTAGAAGCATCACTGAGCCACCTTTGATGTAGAAGATCCAGTTTCCATTTGTTTTTTTTTGCATTGTAATGTTATATTTGTTACATTTTTAACTGTCATAACCATATATATGAAACATAACAACATAAAACTTTCACTTTTTTATTTTCTTTATTCTCAATGAGTATTTGTTTGATTAATTTTTGAATTCCTGCTATATCTCCTCAACCCTGTCTAATGAGCAACTTTGTTAGCATTGAGAATCTGGAGATGGAGGAGAGCTTGACCATATTAGAAAGCAAGAATCATTGGAAACCCTCATTGCCAGTGTTGGCCCTTATTCATTCAACCAACACTGATTAAGCTCCTTTCTCCTGTTAGGCATTTTTATAGACCCTGGGGATAGAGGGGTAAACACGATAAAAACTACACTCCTGGATAAGCTCATCTAGACAGAAAGTAGATAAAGAAGACAGGAAAGCTGAGGACAGAGCAGCGGGCACATTGAGAATCTGACGGAGCAGTAAAAAACAAGGCTAAAAGAGTCATAAGCACCTTGTAGGGCAGAAGGGAAACAAGAGGAGCTTGGCATCATGAGAGATTTCAAGATCCCGGTTTTGAGAAGGAAGGCATGGTCACTGGGGACAACTGCTACTGCAAGACACCAAGTACAGTGAAGATGAAGCATTAGCCACTGGATTTGGCAAGATTCCAGAAGGCAAAGAGATTGAAAAGAGCAAATTCAGTGGAGTGATGAGGGACAGAAGCCATTTAAAGACAATGAGGAGGGAGAGGTCCCAACACAGAAACATTAAGTTTTGACAACTTTGACTATAAAGAGAATTTTGAAAATGAAGCTTGTCTGGGAACTAGATGAGTTCACTTCAAAAGACAGTAAGTCGCATGGACAGTGATGAGACGGGATACCCAGAGCCTCTTGGTTCAGCTCACCTTCAGCTCTTTGTGCCCATGTAGAAATTGAAGGCTGATGTGTCAGATGTCTAATTTTTCAAGAAAATCTAGAAGGCCATCTAGTATTTTAGTCTCCCAATTGTACATGTTGACTCAATTTATTTTAAAAATTCATGTGACAATCAAATCACATCTGTGGGCCAGATGGTTGAACAAATGAGAAGCCCTGGTCTACTGGGGAAGTTGGATGCCTCTCTTCTGCTCTTGCTTCAACCTTTCTTCTGCTCTTGCTTCAACCTCTCTTCTCTTTCTGAACAATACCCATCTCACATACTTACTTTTCTGTATTCTGCTCTTAAGTGGAAAAAATGTTAACCACTCGATTCTTGTCTAAGTCATACTAAATAACTGCTTTTACCTTTCCTCAATTGAACCCATGGGTTGTTTTGATTTGCTCAATTAAATGTTTGTTAAACCAACAGTAAACAAGCATAAAACTTAAAAAAGCAATAGTACTTACCTTTCTTTCTTTTTTATGGTAAGAACACTCAAGATCTATTCTCTAAGCACATTTCAAGTACATAATACTGTATTGTCAACTCTAGCCACATTGCTGTACACCAGTTCTCCAGAAATTATTCATCTCACACAGCTAAAAATTTGTACATCATGACCAATGTCTCCACATTTCCCCCTTCCCAAGCCCCAGGCAACCACTATTTCACTCACTGTTTCTATGAGTTTAACTATTTTGGGTTCCACATACAAATGAGATCATACAGTATTTATCCTCCCATGACTGGCTAATTTCACTTAGCATAATGTCCTCAAGGTCCAGTCATCCATATTGTCAGAAATGGCAGGACATCCTTCATTATTTTTTTTACATCGTTCATTTTTAAGGCTGAACAATATTTCATTGTGTGTGTATCTCACATTTTCTTTATCTATTCATCTGTAGATGAACATTGAGCTTGTTTCCTTATCTTGGCTCTTATGACTATAGGTGAATATTTCACAACATATTTGTATATTGGGTTATCAGGTTTTACACCTTAAATACATATAAATTTTTTATTGTCAATTATACCTCAATAAAGCTGGGGGAAAAAAGAATGGTGGGAAATTGCCCATAGCATATACACATACTCCATGTCAGGGACGGGACAGAACAAACTCTTTGGGCAGCTACCAGGCCTTCCAACAAATGGAAGATGCTCTACTTCTGTATCACATACGCTGCACCATTCTCTAATGGTAAAGAAGTATAGCATTAGATTAAAACAAAAAGCAATAACAATTACAATAGCAGTAAAGAAAACATCTAATGTCAAAGTATAGAAAGTTAACAAAATTAGGCATAACCTCTGCACAAATCTACAAAACATTATTAAACATTAAAACAGAAAGTGATGAGGATATTAAATAACTGAAGATATTCCATGTTCCATGAATGGAGTATTCAATATATAAATAATGTCCATTCCTTCCCAATGGATCTATTGACTCAGTAGCTGGCCTTGCAGTAGGCAATCCCAATCAAAATTCCAGAAGGCTTTTCTTGCCAAAGAGATCCTAAAATTTAAATGGCAATGCAAAAGGCAATGAATGCCAAAATAGCACTAAAGGAAAACAAAGTTGGATTTCAAGATTCACTGTAAAACTACAATAATTAGGGGCACCTGGGTGGCTCAATGGGTTGAGCCTCTGCCTTCGGCTCAGGTCATGATCTCAGGGTCCTGGGATCGACGCCGACATCGGACTCTCTGCTTGGCGGGGAGCCTGCTTCCCCCTCTCCTGCTGCCTGCCTCTCTGCCTTCTTGTGATCTCTTTCTCTCTGTCAAATAAATAAATAAAATATTTTTTTAAAAAAACTACAATCATTAAAACTGTGGTATTAACATTAGAATAGACAAACAGTGGAAGAGAATAGAGAATGCAGGAATAGATCCATGGATATATAATCACTTGAATTATGACAAGTGGCCTTTTTGTGGTGCTAGGACATGCAGAAATTGAAGTTTTATCAACCATACACAAAAATCAATCCAGTTATATTTTCAGTTTAAGAGGCAAAACAATAACGTATCTGTAAGAAAACATTGGAAAATATCTTCACAATCTTGAGGCAGCCAAAGATTTTTAAAAATGTATTTAAATTCAAGAGAGAAAAAGAATGGTTGCGGTGGTGAGGTAGAGGGAGAGGGAGAGATAATGTCAAGCAGAGTGCCTGCTGAGCATGGAGCCCAGAAGTGGGGCTTGGTCTCAAGACCCAGAGTTTATGACTTGAGCCAAAATCAAGAGTTTGATACTCAACTGACTGAGCCACCCAGGTGCTCCTGAGGTAGCCAAAGAGTTTTATTTTTAAGATTTTATTTACTTATTTGAGAGAGAGAGAGAGAGAACATAAGCAAGCACCAGTAGGGGGCAGAGCAGAGGGAAGGGGGGACAAGCGGGCCCCCATGCGCACAGAGCCTGACTCAGAGCTCGATCCCAGGACCCTGAGATCATGACCTGAGGCAAAGCTAGAAGTCTGACTCTCAACTGATTGAGCCACCCAGGTGCCCCCAGATTGTGAAACAAGACACAAAAATTGTAAAAGTACCATAAAAGAAAAGATGGATTAATTGGATCACATTAAAATAAGAAGTTATATGTAGCAAAAACTATCTTTAGGAGAGTAAAAAGGCAGGCCACAGAGTAGGAGAATATATTTGCAGTATCTATACTATTTAAACCAAGCAGCTGTATCCAAAATATGTAAATACTTCAAAGGGAAAAAGGACCAATAACCCGATAAAAGAAAAAAAATGGGCAAAAGATTTAAAGGGCATGTCACAAAAGAAGATATTTATATTACCAAAAAACATTTGAATAGGTGATCAACAATATTAGTCATCAGAGAAATGCATGCCAAAGCCACAGTGAGATAGAGGATGGATAATTTCAAGTTGCTGACAAGCATGAGGAACTACAGAAACTCATACTGCTGAGAGGAATGTAAACCGGTATAACCACTAGGAAAGGTTGGTAGTTCCTACGTCCAGCTATACATTGGGATTTTACTCACAACCCACCAATTCTATTTCTAGGATATTCCTAATAGAAATTTGTGCATGTATACCAAAAGATACAGTCAAGAATATTATTAACAACATTACTTTTAAGAGTTCCCAACCCAAATATCTATCAACAGAAGAATGAGTAAATTGTGTCATATCCATGTAACACTATTTAGCAAGATAATGCATAGATTTAAACTACATGCAAAGATATGGATGAATCTCTCAAGCATAACATTTAGCAAAAGAAGCCAGAGGCAAGGAATTATACATACTGTGTAATTTCATTTACATAAAACCCAAAATCTGGCGAAAGTAATTTATGATGGTGCTTATCCTTTTAAGGATAGTGATTGGGAGGAGCTATGAGTGTCTTCTGGGGTGATAGTAATATACTCTTCCCTGCTCATGGTGGTGATGTTCACATTATGAAAATTTATCATACCGGGCACTTACAATCTGTGCACTTTATGTGTTTTCATTCAGTAAATAGTTTTCTTTGAGAGATACTTAGTGAGCACCTATGATGCACCAGACATGATAAAAGTCTGGAGAGCATGGCAGTAAACAAAAGGAACATGGACTTCATGGGACTTAGTCCTATGAGGAATTAAATGAACTAGCTCTTTTTTCCCAGTGTGTAGAAATGACGGACCTTTTTGAAGCTTGAAGATAAATGCACAGAAAACCCAAATTTAGAGACTATTTCCTCATTTGTAAGAAATGGTGGACCTTCACTTTCCTTGAAATTGCATTCACTATTTCCTCCTCGCCCAGTCACAAAGTAGAGGTATTCTTTGTCCTGTCCAAAGCTCATCCTTCCAACTCTCCTCTGGGCTCTAACTTCTTATTTGTGTCTACATCTTTCAACATGATTTACATGAATTGTTCTTTTTCATTTATGTGCATGTTTCCGCCACTAGACTGAATTTGTTGATAGCAAAAGAGTAATATCACCATCTTTTAACCCTCATGCCTAGCAGAGTGCTTGGTTTACAGTAGATACTCTGTAAATATTAACTGGATGGATGGCTGAATGGATGCAAACATACAATTTCCCCTAGGATACTCAACATTCTTTCCTTCTACTGCTGATGTATTTTTTTTTAAATAAAATTGACAGTTTTTCCCCCTTATTTTTTTTTAAGATTTTATTTACTTATTTGACAGACAGAGATCACAAGTAGGCAGAGAGGCAGGCAGAGAAGAGAGAGGGGGGGGAAGCAGGCTCCCTGCTGACCAGAGCGCCTGATGTGGGGCTTGATCCCAGGACCCTGGGATCATGACCTGAGTAGAAGGCAGAGGCTTTAACCCACTGACCAACCCAGGCACCCCCTACTGCTGATGTATCTTAAACATAAATTCGAACAATCCTTTAGTCATTTCCTGGTATGTCAGCTGATTAAAGGCTAAGAAGAAGGAATATAATTGGTGACATAGATTGTTCCCTTCTCACAATTTCTAACACTGCCTGATATATGATAGTTGAGTTATCTCAGTCACTAGGTGACTCCAAGTGACTCCAGCTTGCGTGCACTGATTAGCAACTAGAACCAAGCTACTAAATATATCTAAAGTCAGTACTTTCTAGCCCTCAAATGGTGTTTTTTTGTTTTTTTGTTTGTTTGATTGGTTTTTTTTTTGGTAACCATTAGTTCTTTAATACAGTGTGAACTTTATAGTAAAATAAATTCAGACACGTGACAAAAAAGAGTATACTAGTGATGTGGTACTTAAAAAGAACATCCTTTGGGGGTACCTGGGTGGCACAGTCAGTTAAGTGTCTGACTCTTGGTTTTGACTCAGGTCGTGATCACAGGGCCGTGAGATGGAGCCCTGTGTCAGACTCCACGCTCAGTGCAGAGTCTGCTTGAGATTCTCTCTCTCTTCCTCTGCCCCTCCTGCTTGAGCAGCAAGCTCAATCTTTAAAAATAAATAACATCATCTATAACCTAGCCACCCAGTCCCCTGAGCTTGCAAAAGCATCTGATAATCTTACTTGGAATAATTTTTGAAGTATCTTCCCATAATAGCTTTCCATACCCTTGCCCTGAATGGGCCCTCAGCAATCACCTGCTACCACAGGAGCCTATCCCACCAGTCACTGTTGACTGGACAAGGGATGGACACTGGGCACAAGCAGAGCCAGAGAGTTTGAAATTAGGATCATGGGAAAGAGACTTAGTCTTTCCACCTGACTAGTATTGTACTATTTAAGTTTGAGAGCCATAAGGCACCAGGTTGTGCCATGAGGGCCCGGGAGCAGCAAAAACAAGTCTATGAGGAGTAAGAGTGAGACATGTTGAGAAAAACAGCGGAAAGAGATGGGGAAAGGCTATGGCCTGAGTTCTCCATAGTTGGCCATTTCCAGGTATTTCTCAGGACAGGCTATGTGCTTCATGCCACCAGTTTCCATAAAATAAGATTCTCTCATAAAAATACTCCTTGGGGCACCTAGGTAGCTCAGTGCGTTGAAGCCTCTGTCTTTGGCTCAGGTCATGATCCCAGGGTCCTGGGATTGAGCCCCTCATCAGGGTCTCTGCTCAGTGGGGAGCCTGCTACCCCCCCACTGCCTCTCTGCCTACTTGTGATCTCTGTCTGTCAAATAAATAAAAAAAATATTTAAAAGAAAATACTCCTCTATGTGTAGCTTGAGTTGGTTTTCGTCACTTAAAGTAGGATGTCCTAAGTCATATGTTTTCATTTTGTTGTTTTGTAAGGGGGAATTAATGGCTTCTAAATCTTCTGTTAGGTTTCATTAAGTTTGATTTATATATGGTAAAGGTTAATCCACAATCATGGAATCAGCATATGAAGTGAGAGGTAAAAATCCCCCCCATCCTCAGTCCCTAAATAATTATCCTTAGTAGAACCTTATATATCTCCTAAGAAAATTTTTATGACTATACAAGCAGATGTATTTACATCCATTTTACATAAGTGGAATCATTTTATAAATGTCCTACAGCTTTTTTTTTTTGGATATTATATTATCCAAAAAATATTATATTATATATATATGGGAACATATATTATGGATATGTTCCCATGTCAGAAAATATAGGTCTGTTTTATTTATAAAGGCTGTTTGATAAATGCTATAATTTATTTAATATATCCCCTAGGATTTAAGGGGTTTTTTTAGTTCTTTAGCATTACAGTCCATGCTGTGATGTCTTACCTATATATCTTTGAGTATTTTCATGAGTCTATTTGAAGTATAAATTCCTAAATTGTAATTGCTAGGGCCCATGATTTAGACACCTAGTGAATACTGTTTGATTCTCCCCCCCAACCATGAGCCTAACTTTGAAGAAAGGGGTATTAGAACCTCCTCTAAATGTGGCCAGAAAGAGCGTGGAGAGGTGAGTCAGATGAAGCACAGAAACCCTCAAGTGTGAAAGGTAATATGGTTTTGTGTGACAGAAGCCAAAACAGTGTTCAATTCTTCCTCATCTGATAAAACCAAGACCAGTGAGTTCTTAATGGACTATGTTGAGTCACCATACTATAGACTCACATTCACCCACATCCTGCCCACTAGAGTGAGACGTGACAATAGAAGTCCTGTCCCTCTTTTGTAAGAATTCATGAATTCAGGAGATCCCAGGAGATGGGGATTCTCCCTCTAACCCTCTGCTCCCTTCCAAAAGTTCTTCTGAACAAAATGGAAGAACAGTAAGAATTTCTCCACCATCTAAAGGTTAATATGGCACGTAGGAGTTTAGAAAGCACATTTCAGTCCTTATAGGACTCTGGGAAAGCTGAAAGTACAATACCCATTTTGCGGACTATGAAACTAAAAAGCTGAAGTATTTGGTGGCTCTCTCATTCATAGAACCAGTAAGTTTTAGAGTCTGGATTCAAACCAAGGGCTTCTGATTACAAAACAGGTTGCCTTTAAGCAATGCCACTTAGCTGAAATAGCTGATTTTGGCCCCCAAAATAAACCATTTATTTGTAGCTAGTACAAGCCCTTTGTTAAAAAATAATTAGCTTTTCAGTTGGGAATCTGGGAGTCATGGAAACTCAGCTCTGGGGTACGAGCAAGGGTCTATTAGGGTTTGAATCCTTGAGGTTCCTCTCTCAGGTTCTTGGGTCAAAACCCACCAATTCAGAAAAGAATGAATGCCTCTTAGCTGAGAGTGTATTGAACAGGGGATCTTAGGAAAGACATGAGTAAATACTTCTGATAATCAGTCAAGAAGTCCTAAATTAGCAAAGCTTTCTGAGAAACTTTGACATGTTAGGAAACCCTTACAACTATGGAGCTGGTTTTCTACAACCACTTACTGCTCCCTTGCGCGTACACACACACACACATCCCACACACAAGCTACCAAAGGTCATCCTTACATTCTTGTGGTTTGAGTTCTGTTGCCAAATCAGCAGCAGTAAATGTTGGCCCACAGGGCATACCACATTCTGTGTCCGGTTGCCCTGGGTCTCCGTTGGGAAACGTAGTTCCCTCAAGTGACAAGGGCTTTGCCTTGCAATAATGAGTGTTAAAAATAGATGTGTACCAGCAAAAGGAACAGCCATGGGAAGTGGGTTTTGGCATTTCCTTTGGTCATATGTGCATCTGTTACCCACCAACTGATTTCTAGAATGTGATTACAGATAGCTTATAGTAACAATTTTTATACTAAATACCTAATTAATGAAAATATGTGACTTTTCAGAAGTAAGAAAGCAAACTATCCTGAAGAATGGAAGAAACTATCAGGATGATTCAGACTCTAAAATAAATCAGCATAAATTCTAGGTCTAAATATTCAAGGAGTTCAACTCCCTCCTTCCACCATTCTTAACCTACCTACTTTGTCAGTGATCTATTTCAGAACCATTATATGTTGGTGACTCCACACCTCCCTCTCCAGGCCTAGACCTTTCCACTGAGCTCAAACTTGTGTACCCACCTACCAATGACATCTCCAGGTAACTGTGGAATAAGTGTTTCAGACTTCCCCTCAAATCCTATTTCTTTGCTCATTTTCCCCAAAGGAGTAAATGATACAATTATTCACTCAGTTGCTCAAGTTCACCCTTGATTCAACTTTCCCCCATATCCAATTCATCAGCAGGTTGATCTTCATCTTCCCAGATCTACAGCTGCTCTTCTAGTGCAGGCCTCCACCATTTTCACTAGATGGCTAAAATGCACCTATTCTTGCTCCTGACTCACTCATGACAACCCAGTCTCCCTGCCAAAACCCACTCATGTCTTCCCATCCCACTGAGAATAAAATACAAAAACCTTATCAAGACCTATATTACTATGCAGGTTCCAGTTCCTACCTGTCGGCCTCCTCCTTACCTTATCCCAGTCCACAGAGGCTCCATATGCTCCTGTGGCCTTGTTGCTGTTCCTCAAACAAACCACGCTCATCTCCTGGGGCATTTTCTGCTTCTTCTTCCTGGAATGTTCTTCACAAATCTCCACAGAGCTGGTTCACTTTGTCATTTGGATCTCAATACAACCACCATGTCCTCAGGCCTTCCCTGCGCACACACATCTGTATGACTCCTTCCACCTCTTCATCCTTATCACATCTGTAACGTAGCCACATTCTATTTTCAACGTGGTTCCCATCGGTACCTGAAATTAACTTTTCTTTTTTAAGTTTTGGTCTCTCTGTTAGAAGGTGAATTCTTTGAGGATGAGGGGACTTTGACTAACCCCTCCCTGAATTCCCAAAAACTGGCCAAATTGAAACCTTGACTGACTTTGAAGACATGGGCAAAGTCTGACCTAGTCAGAATAAGGCTGAGTCACTCTAAATGAGAAGCATCGTTATGTATCCAATCTCTGACTCCTCTAAGAATTTCTTCTGGTTACAGAAACAAAGAGTCTAGCCAGGGCGACATGATAAAATGAGGCAATTTGGGCACAAATTTAATCTAATTCGCAACTTCATGTTTCCAGACGCATGAAGAACAGAAAGCAGGCAACAGATTCATGTTTTCATTTATTTTGCAAATATTTGTTGAGAGCCTATTATATGCAGAGACTGGGGTAGGTAGAAAGAATTTAGTAGTGAATGAGACAGAAGTAGTCTCTGCTTTTGTGGAACTCATAGGCAGGTGGAGGGGACATGATTCACGGTTAACTACAGAAATAGTGTTCAGTTATTTTGTGATGGGGATGAGGAGGAAAATATGGATACCATGACAGGGAGACCTATGTACTATGGATACTCAGAGAAGGACTCCCTGAGGACCTGCCATGCTGGGTTGGCTTTGACAGAACAACAATCACCAGGCCAATCCTTGTTCCTGTCTCATTTCCCTTCCCCCTCCTGCTATTGCCATTCTCTTCACTAGGAAGGAGGGCATCTTCTCTATGCAAACAGCACAAGGCCAGGTGACCCCACTCATGTGACAGTTGGTCCTGTGTAACCTGCCTTGGGTGGTGAGGGGAAAAACAGATGACCCATCTGAGCCAGCTTATCTGTGATATCCTCACCCTTGTCCTTACATATCCTCCCTGAAAATCAGCAGATAGCCAAGAATTTACCCAGTCAGTAACAATACCTCCATGACTAACTAGTATTACTACCTCATTATCTTCCTCATTGACTAGCATTTACTTAGAGCTTCCTGTGTACCAGCTAGTGTCTTCAGCATATACTTTCCTGATCTCTTTCCATCCTCACCACACTGTGGTAGCTACAGCCATTCATATTCCTTTCCAGAAGAGAAAACTAGTAAATCAAGACTTTAAGCAACTGGTCCAGGGTCTCACAAGAAAGTGATCAACCCAGAGTTAAAATCCAGGTTTATCAGTACATGTTTAGCCCCCACTCTAAAGCCATTTTTCACTGGTAGAACTCAAACCCTGGAAGCTTCTCTAGAGCAATCTGATTTACTCAAGAAGTTGAATGAGATACATCTGAGGTCCTACCATCCCTGAGATAATTTGAAATGGAAAGAGAAGGGGCGCCTGGGTGGCTCAGTGGGTTAAAGCCTCTGCCTTTCGCTCAGGTCATGATCCCAGGGTCCTGGGATCGAGCCCCGCATCGGGCTCTCTGCTTGGCAGGGAGTCTGCTTCCTCCTCTCTCTCTCTCTGCCTGCCTCTCTCCCTAGTTGTGAACTCTATCTGTCAAATAAATATAAAAAATAAAAAAAAAAAAAAAAAAAAGAAGAAGAAGAAATGGAAAGAGAAGACTCATTTATATTCAAGGCTTTGTGTCACTTGATTTTACAGGATGTGAACCTTCCAGAGTAAACTGTTTACTAGTTACATTTTGTACTTTCAAAGGCACAGTGTACTTTGAAGATAAGACCTTATTTATTCTCAGAAAATTTATTTGAGTCAGAAACCATTGTCACCACTTTGCAGATAAGGCAACTGAGGCAGAGGAACGACAAAGCAATATGGGCCAAATCTCCAGAAGCCGGTGACAAACTACAGGTCCTATCTTTTTGCCTTAGGCTGGCCACCAAACAACTCTGAGCTTCAGTTTCCTTATTCACAGCATAAAGGGCCTAGGTAAGGGCTTCTCTGCGAATGTCGGTTTTCTCCAAATTCACATTACCCAGTGCTAGGTGTTGTGGTCTCCAGTTAATTCTGCCTGCCCAATGAGGGTACTCTTTTCTCTTGGTGCCAGTTTGTCAGTGCTCTGGTGAGGAACCACCCTCCCTAGAGAACCCAAGGACAGCTCCCCAGCCAGGGGAGTGCAGGCCATGCAGACCAGTACCCTACCCTACTGCATTTAAACGGAAAGGTATGGTTTCCCAAAGGAACGTGAAGGTGTCATTAAGCAAAACCCACCTATATCTGCCACCAGGGATATTCTTCAAAGTGCTAGAAAATGTCAGCTTCTCCAAACCTGGAAGCAAGAAGCCTCAGCCATGAGTTCAGTGAGGCAAATGATACCTTTAAACAGGAAGGCAGGAAGGGCATCACAGGGGAACAAAGGATCAATATGAAGCTGAGCATCTTGTTGGAGGTTCAAGGTAAGGCTCTGAGGAATGGAAGCAGACTATCTGGCTCTTATTCCAAGTTTTCTTCTAACTCCTCTTCACTTTTACTCCAAAGCCTGCACCAGGTGGCTATGTTCTCCTGTAAAAGGAAGGCTTGTTTTTCGTTTTGGTTTTGAACTTCCCAAACAAAGTGATTTCTGAGGAAGATCCTTACTGTCTCATTCTTCCTTAAGGAATGAAGAAAGGACAAATCTAGACCAATTTAACAAACAAATGTGACACCAAGCCAGAAAGACACTGCTGAGATAATGGAAGAGAACTGCAGTGGTTAGTACTCTAGAGCAGGCATCGCATAGGGGCCCAGAGAATGCTCGGGCACTCTGAGGTGTGTTTTTCAGCCAGCACAATGAGTCTTTTTCACTAAGTTAATTGACGGTATTTAAAAGTGAAGTATTTCATACCAAAAGGTTTTGTATGGGAACATAAGGCTAAAATGGAGGGGAGTGTATTCCCTCTGCTGCCATCTCTATCCTCCCTTTTCCACATCTCCTTACGCCTACTCTTCATTAAGGTTAGTTGCTAAGCCCCCAGAGCGATCTGTATTTTCAACCTCTGCTTTAGATAGTTCT
Source organism: Meles meles (assembly GCF_922984935.1). Taxonomy (NCBI): domain Eukaryota; kingdom Metazoa; phylum Chordata; class Mammalia; order Carnivora; family Mustelidae; genus Meles; species Meles meles. Next base: position 102,625,451 of record NC_060068.1, read on the forward strand.
TCTACCAGGAGCAACTGCAAACACCAGGAGTCAGTGCAGGCATTTCTCTGGACTTTTGTGCTCACCCTGGAGACTGAGCAGCTCCTCAGAACATTGTTAGACGCTGCGTTGTTTATCTTGTCATGCTTTGTCAGCCCTCTCTTTGAGGAAGAGAACCTAAATCGATACCCAGTCTGGTTGGAGAAAACAAGATCTGTTACAGATGAGGTTTACGTGTCACTTTGGCTTCTGCTGCCAGACCCCGGGGTTCCATACAAACTCTTAAAAGAAAGTGAGACAGGGAGAATGGGATGGAATGAGATCTGCCAGGCAGAGTACATGGCCAGCTTCTATAAAATGTCAAAGCCTGGATGGGGCAAGGTGGAAGAAGGGATGCATTAGTTCAAACCGTGAGCCCTACAAAGGAACTACAGAATAATACAGAAAAATAACAAGATAGGTATCTTAAATATTTCTGGTCAGGTGACAATTTACCAGTTCTATTTATTGGCAAATTTAAGCCATTTTAGAAGGTTAATAAATTTAGATTACAGAACTAATTGTTTTCAGTAAGTGAGTTCTTCATATATTCATTCAGCAAACATTTATTGAATCCCTACTGTGTGTCAGGCACTGTCCTAGGGTTTAGAAACTCTGAGCAGGGAGATGAGCAAAGTTTCATTTTAACTTGTTATTTTTATTTGTTTAGTTTATCAATATGAATTTTGACCTGAATTTTCCCTAAGCCTAGTATATATGACAGTAAAATCCTAGAATAGTAACTTCAGGATTCAAGTCAGAGTAGCCTTTGACATGGGTAACAGATTCACCATATAGGGGGTGGAGAATCACTCAATCAGTAAAAAGCTTTTAGCACCACCTTGTATACATATATTTATTTGTTTAAAATTATATAATATAACATATATTACATATAATTATGTATGTAACACATTATATATATTAATATATAATTATATATATGTTTTGCACTTGTGTGCTCTCTGGAGTATGACACCCCATGGTGGAGAATCTTGGATTAAGCAACCCATTCCTAAAAATGTTGTGGGCCTCTATGGCCAGCGTATCACATCCATAGGAATTCGAATGGTCTTCACTGATCCTGTAAGTAGATGATTGTCAGATCAACACCTCCCCAAGGCTGATAGGGTCCCAAGTGATCCTTTAACACACTTTACTCACACAGCAAAGACTGACCCTCCCAAAAAGTAAACCTGTTTATGGAACTCCACAGCTTGCAGTCCTTTGGAGGCTGTCCTTGCATTCAGTCATAAAGCACAGAACACCAGAAGGTCCTTCAAGGCCCTACCTCTGCTGCCGCACCACGTCACCCACCCCCCGGGCCTTCCCCAGGAGCTCCTGCCCTCAAGGAGCCCGCCTTGTGCCTTGTATGTCACCTCCTCAGTGTCTCTTCCCTGACCTTCTCATTCTCAGTCCAGGTACCCATTAATATTTTCTGGTGCTAACATTTCAAGTATTTCCTTTACAAAGAATAATTGATAATCACAAATATATTTGTATGTTTCTATTTAGCATGTATCTCCTCAGTAGACTGTAAACTCTTCAAAGAGGAGCTCCTAGGAGTTCTTGCAGCTGCTGGGTATCCTGGCCAAGTGGATGGCAGTTAAAATATGCTAAAAAAAACTTACTAGAGGAAAAAAGGAAAGGAAAGAAGGATGCAATTGATTTCTTTATAAATATACAAGCACATACAGGTATATTTGCAGAGTACTGAGAAAGAACCAGAAAGTTCCTAATAGATGCTGGCAAAAATGTTGGTGAGTTGCCTAATAACACCTGCCGGTGAGATGCACCACTAAATGTGTCTGTAATTACAAGGAAAGAAAAAAAATGTCACCCATGTTAGGCCAGCATTAACTTTCTTTTAAGTCATTAAAAAAGAGTGATTCAGATGTTCTTATGATCTTAGCTCATGAGAGTTACTAAAAAAATGTTAGGAGACTGAATAAATGAACAAATGATTAAACAAGACATAAGAGGCCAGAAAAAATGAAATACTATAATAATACAAATAATATTTAATGGTGATAAACTAGTGAAATAAAAATAGTAGGGAAATAGAAGAGATACGAAAATAGTAACACATTAGAAATATAATAGTAGTAAATATTTATATAGTGGTTACTTCATACTAGGCCCCACCTCAGAAACTTTACATATATTGACTCATTTTATTCTCACATCCATCCTTAGAAGATAGGTTCTATTATTGTCCCCATTGTATAGACAGGGAAACTGAGGCAGAGTGACTCCACATTGTGCCCCCAGTCTTAGAGATGTAGGTGAGAGATCCAGAGTCCCCACCCAGGGCACCTTGCTTCCATCCTCCAAATGTCTCAGGTATTGCACTGGTACTACTGCTTTCAACTACGTGAAAACATACACACACACTGTGACATCTGTTGTTTCAAAGAGCAAACAAGTTTATTCTCACCCATGGCCCCTAAGAGCTCGATTCCAGATTTTTATTTGTATGGTACTTAAAAAGGACTGTTAATATTTGAGGTTAACGTGTGTATCTTGAAAAGGGAAGAGTGCTCTGACTTTCTAGGGGGTAGATGAATGCCACCCAACATTATAAATCTTTATAGAAGGGAATTGATGCACTTAGCAAATTTTTATTTTATATCCACAGAGTTGGAGTCACTGCTAGGACCTGGGTCTTGACCAGCTATCCAGAAAAGCACAGTCAGGGGCACCTGGGTGGCTCAGTGGGTTAAGCCACTGCCTTTGGCTCAGGTCATGATCTTGGGGTCCTGGGATCGAGTCCCTCATCGGGCTCTCTGCTCAGCGGGGAGCCTGCTTCCTTCTCTCTCTCTCTCTCTCTCTGCCTGCCTCTCTATCTACTTATGATCTCTCTCCGTCAAATAAATAAATAAACTCTTAAAAAAAAATTCCTTTAAAAAAAAAAGAAAGAAAAGCACAGTCAGGGTCCTCAAGGAAACAAGTTAGTCCTCATTGATTACTGTGGTGAAAGCAGTTAGGGAAGAAAGGTCAAAAGTCGGGGTGCTAGGAGCAGGGAGAGGCCAGCCTGGTGAGCAGCTGGGGGGAGGGGGGAGCACTGGAACCTTTGTCCCAGCCCTCAACATATGTTCGCCCCACAGACCAGAGGAGACACTTCTTTGTTCAAATCCCGCCCTTCCCCACCCCATGAGATGTGTGACCTTGGGCAAGTCAGAGCATCTCTCAGCTCCCTATTCATGTCTGTGAAATAGGGATAGCATGAATACTCCTCTCACAAATAGTAACGTGAAGATTAAATGAGACCATAATTATACAGAACTATGGATGTCTAGCTGCTACTGTTATTAGGAGAAGTGTCATAGTATTTGAAAACCAGAAACCTAAATCTAATAAAATCGGAAAGCTTATCAGAGGGAGAATAAATATGAGGGAATACTTTAAACAAAGATGAATTTTCACACCAAATCACTAAGGGGTTTCCTGAGGCACCTGCCAGATCTACCAGTGGCTCTCCTGAGGGTGTCCCCTTATCTCTCTGTGCTCATCCCAAATCCAAGTTCCCAGAGTCAGAGAGAGAAGAGTCTATTTCAGCCTCTCCCTGAAGTTTAATTCAGTGTGGCTGGTGTTCTAGACACTGCACCCTGATATTTCAGAGTTTACTAATGTCATTTGGGTTTGTAGGAAGGGTCTTGCATTCCCCTCCACCTTTTGCCAATTTTCCCCGTATTATTATTTTTTAAATGATAGTGACCATAGTTGTAATTCTAGATCCTTTTAAGTAAATTTCAAATTGAAATTTTTAATCTTAGTATTTCTTATTCCTGTAAAACAGAACAAAACTGTATTTCTATTTCATCAGACCTCGATAACCTGTTGCTCTGAATTTTATTTTGTATGTAGCAGGCGTCTAAATTTTCAGTATCAGAGGATCAATTGAAGGTTCCTATTTTCTAGACGCAGTAGCAAAAGGCCCTCATGAGGGAAACTCCCTGCAAATGTTTCCCCACCCATATGGCATCTGAGCAAGTTCTTGGGACTATCACAGATGGCAGAGACAGGGACATACCCACCACAGGGACCTGCTAGGAGGTTGCAGCCAGGGGCAGGGGGAGAGCAAGGGAGTTGATACCCCAGGCCTGAGCAAAGGAAAAGAAATACTTACACCGTTCATAAGTCATGAAATCAGGTCTGTCCAGCATGCTCAGGGGGCCTCCTGAACTTTGAAACTTGGACATAGTCCAGACATGAAATATGGAAAAGTGCTCTTTCTACAGCCCTTGTGTCACCCGCCCCACTTTCATCGCTTTCATCTCGGCAGAGAGATACAGGACAGGTTCTTGCAACTGTTCCCTGGGATTGCCCTGCTAACAAAATTGTTGACATGGAAATCAGGAAGATTTCAGAATCAAAGGGCATGGGGGTATAGCTCAGTGGTAGAGCATTTGACTGCAGAATCAAAGGGCATGTGGACATGGGAATCAAGAAAATGTCTTCATGTTCACAGGCCTGTGCCCATATGGTAAATGATTCTGTCTGGATGTGAATTCTCATTCAGTACTTGCGTGGCATGTTTATTAGTGCTCGATTATTGTCTGCATAGTCTGCAGTTAGATCTCCCTGTATATGGATGAAGCCATAGTATTAGTCTTATGCGTGATGAGAAAGATCCATCCTTCATGGGGTTTACCCAAAACACACACACACACACACACACACACACACACATGTACATGTGCTTGTCAGATTCAAAAATTACTTAAGCTCCTAATGAAGAGACTGCCGATTCGACACCAGTCATCCCCAACTCCCCACATGGACAGCTCTCTCCTAAGCAGTGGGGCTCATGTCATCCCCATCCCAGAGGGAAAGGGGCTAGAACCCACAGAAGGCAAAATCCGGGCAACCACAGCCTCTCCTCCTAAGGCGCCTTCCCCTTTAAGCCAATCCTCCCCACAAAAGAAAGATAACGTTTATTTGTATTTTTCAGTTAAGTTGACTATTTATCCACATTTCCTGTCGATGAGTCATTTATGCAGTTTACTGAAAAAAAAAATAAATTGAGAACTGAAGCACTGCAAAATTAAGGATCAAAGACGCAAAACTGACGTAAGCCCCAAATAGGTATGGGTTAAGAATTTAATCAGCAGACTCATCAGTCAGACACCAGGATACGACTGCCAGGAAGGCTGCCTTTTCAATTGTTTATTGTTGTTGTTGTTGTTGTTTTTACCTGGGGTCAACGCAGCCTGCCTCTCTCTGGAGCACCTTTGTTGGTTTTGCTCATCAGATCCTTGTAAATAAAGCACATACTGGTATTTGGTCAAGGAACCAACCCACATTTGCCTGGGGTCCACTTTCCATGAGGAGAGATCCCAGGCTGGCTACATAAAAGGTGTATGCGTTTGTCTCTGTAAAAAGAAGCCTGAGTTGAGGGAAGACCAGAGGAAAATTGCTGTTTACAGCAAGCAAAGGCAGAGAGAGGCACCGGTCCTCAGGGTGAGGTGGTTAGCTGTGCATCTGGGAAAGCAGACATGAGATCCCTGCATACACCCTGAGTGGCTGGGGCTGCACTGTGCACACACACACACACACACACACACACAGGCACATGCATGTACACACATGCACACACACTGATTTGTCATTTTCTACTCCAGGACTCATTTGGCTACAAAGCTGGATGATGAGTGTTATTTTATTTTTGTCTCTTCCTCTGGACACAATTTACCCAACTTTAAAAATAAAAAAATCAGAGAGGCAGTTATGCCTAACCATACAACAGCTTCACAAAAATATCTGAAATGATTCAAAACATCACCAGAGAGCTTAGAAATGGATACACACAACATGAATTTAGTGAGTATGTGCTAGGCACCACATGCATTACCTGTGTTAATTAATCCTGAAGACAATCCTTTGAAAAGGTTACATGAGTGGTCCCTTTTCATAGATGAAGAACCTGAGATGTGACTTCACCCACGTCCACAGCAAGTAAAGGATGGTCTGTTTTGGCTTGAAGTTCAAGTTATTAGCCATGACTGTGTTATGTCCCCTTGAAGATGAATCACTTCTGTCTGATGTTCTCTATCTCATGGTATTATCATATCAAGTCCTTTGGACTTTGGGAAAAAAAATTCTCCAAATTAAGAGCCTCCTAATACCATCCTAAATCCATAATAGGAAAGCACATCTTTGAATTATTATATACATTTTCTTTATAATGAACAAAGAGAAAACTTTGGCCTTTTCATTCAACTGATTGAAATGCTGACTGTCACCTTTTTCTAACACAATAGATAAAGTTATGCAATCATTTTCTAGCCCCAGTCCTATCTCTGCTCTTATGATTGCCCTCTATAAAAACCACAGGGCTTTCTGGAGCTCATATAGTATACCAAGTGCTCAGCCATGGTTAATAGGTATGTTCTCACCTGTCCCAGGTGTTCCACATGTCTTCGCTTTCCTGAACAGGAAAGACCCTTCTGCTCCATTCTGTTTCTACTTTTACAAGGTTGCTTTCAATTACCCCCTCTGCCCACCTGTTCCTTCAACCTCATTCTTCTCAGATTTGCATACTTCCACAAGTGTGATACCATGAAACAGCAGTGAAAACTGTACTATTTTCCAAGATCAGTTAGTGCCTCTGATTTCGCCCAGGGTTTCAGAAAAGGATCAGCTTGAAAAGTCAGTCCCTGTGCTCTCTCCCCACTTTGTATCTGCTTGGGCATCCCCTGTCCTCCTACTGTCTATAGACGATGACTAATCTTGAAAGTGAGATAGTGGAATGACCCACATTAACCTTTATTTTCTAAAGCTCAGCTTAAAATATCTAGAATGGAATCAGTTACATGTGAACTTCCGCTCTGCAGAATCCAATAACCCACTCTTCATAAATGTATATTCATCCAAAATTAACCCTTGTCAGTCAGTACAGCACTTCTTAAGCCCTCATGGATTCACTCTCTTCCACTCATTGGGCCCCAGTTTGCCCACCTATAAAAATAAAGGAGTGGGTTAAACCATTTCTAAAGTCACTTCCAGCTCTCAGGTACTTTGATTCTAATCTGGGTTCCCATCTTCCTCCATCAGAGTTTCCATCCATCCATCCATTGAAAAAAATGTATCTGTGGAATGCCTACTGTGCACTAGATAACGTTCTAGACAGAGGGATTAGGTGATAACCAGGATGAATAACATCTCTCCCCATGGGATTTATGACCTCTCTTTCCTCTCCCCAAATAATGTGAAAGTGTAAAGAAAATCCATGGTTAGGTTGACCCAATAATGATGTATAATCAAATGAAATATGAGTTCAGATTCCCTTACTATCTGTATAACCTTGGGAAAATCACTTAATTTCTCTGAGCTATTGTTTATATAGAAAAATAGAGACCAAAATCTATGTCATGGAGTTGTTAAAAGAGTAGAGATGTCTGCAGAGTGCCTGTAACATAGTAAGTGCTCAGTTATGATAGATGACATTGGTATTATTGGGAACAGTAAGAGCTATTAAGGAACACTACATGTTTCCCTTGGGCTACTCTCCTTGTTTTTATTTAACTGATGGGAGTGTTGCCAGACAGAACATATCCTCTAAGAATGTAGTCTTTATCAGAACATCCTTGCCTCCCTCCCTCCCAATCCCCAATGGAATTGCACGATAATGACCCAATGGATTGTATCCTATATGAGATTTCTATTACTATTATAACAAATGACCACAAATTTAGGCTTAAAACAACGTAAATATAATATCTTGTGTTTTGGGAGGTCAGAAGTTGGTGTCAGCAGACCTGCCTTCCTTCCGCAGACCCTGGAGGAAAATCTGTTACCATGATTTATCTAGCTTCTGGAGACCTCCTGATTTATTAGTTCATAGTTCCTTCTGCCATCTTCAAAGTCAGCTGTGTAGTGTCTAAGCCAGCTGTGTAGTGTCTTCAAATCTCTGACTCCAAGTCCTGTTCTACCTCCCTCTTCCATTCTGAAGGCCCTTGCAATTGCCTTCAGCCCACCTAGATAATCCAAGATTTTATCTCCTTATTCTAACACTAACTGATTAGCAGTCTTAATTCCATCCACATTCCAACCTTAATTCCCCTTTGCCATGGGACATAACACATTCCTGACTCTCGAAATCAGACTAAGGACATCTTTGGGAGGTAACTGTTTGGGCTACTGCAACTCTCCTTGGGCTTCCTTCAGCCATCTCCATCTTTGCCTTACTGTTATTATTTCCCTAACTTTGCCTCTAGTCTCCTCTCTGTGGAAACAACATCAGTATAGAAGATAACACCTTCCATGAGGATGGAATGACTTAATGTATAGAAAGACCTAGCTCAGCACCTGGCACATCATTGTTTATTTAATAGAAGCCACATAGCAGGGATCAGCAAACTTTTTCTGTAAAAAGCCAAATAGTGAATAATTTAGGCTTTGTGAACCAGATAGCCTCTGTTGAAAATATTCAGATTTACCATTATAGTGTGAAAGCAGCCACAGACAAAAAGTAAACAGGCATAGCTATGTTTCAATAAAACTTTATTTACAAAACAAGTAGAAAGCCATGTTTGGTCTGCAGACCAGTTTGCTGACCCCTGCTACATAGGCATATATCAGAGGTGCCCAATTAATGGTCACTGGCTCACTGTTACCAGAGTGAATTAAATAAATATAAATGTTAAGAGTTCCAGACTCTTCCACACACTGTACCTGCCTTTGAACTTAGAGAACCAGCGTCCGTACTCACACTTGACTGACCTTCAACTGACCTTTTTAATATCACATACTAATGTGTCTGCTTGTGTGATAGGCTAACAGTGGCCTCAAAGTCTTTGTAAACTCTTTGTATTGAGAGGATGAACCTAATTCCCCTTGCCTTGAATCTGAGTTGGCCTCAGTGATTTGTTTGACCAGTAGATGTGGCAGAAGTGACATTTTGGGACTTCTGAGGCTAGATCATAAGAAGAGCTGAAGCATAAATCAATACAATTTTTTTAAAAGAGGGAGGAGGAGAAGGCAAAGGAGGAAGAGGAGGAGGAGAAGGAGGGGATAAGGAAGAGGAGGCAGGGATGAGGATGACGATAATGGAGGAGGAGGTGGGGGAGAAGAGGAAAGAGAAGAAAAGAAGAAGAAGAGGAAGAAGGAAAGTGAAACAGGGAGGGGAGGAGGAGAAGGGGAGAAGAGGCTGCAGCAGCTGCTGCTTCTCAGGCCACTTGGAATGCTCAGTCATAACGCCAAAACCTTAAAGACAGGTCAGTGACAACCCCAGCAGATCTCCCGGCCATGAGCCAGCATCAGGCCAGGATTTGGTCATGCCAGTGAAGGCCTAGTGGTTCTGTGTTGAGATGAACAAACCAGAAAAGCCCTTCCCAAATTCCTGACACACATTCTGAGCAAGATAAATGGCCACTTTAAGCCTCTCGGTTTTTAGGGGGTTGGTTACATAGCAATAGAAACTCAGCACAACTGGGAATTTATGAGCATAGCAATTTTTGTTGTATTTGCTCATTAGTGTTTCCTAATATTCTAGAACAGTGCCTGGCAATAAGAACTATTTGATAAGTATCAAATCATCCTGTGAATGATGAGTCCATTCCACCCACTTTGCCTGGCCAACCTCCGTGTACATTTCAAGCCTCAGCTTAAATATCGCTTTCTCCCTAAAGGCTTCTCTCACTACCTTCCCTCTCCCCCATTAGATCAGATTCTTCCATTCTTTGCCTTTTCCTTCATGATGCTAATCCCTGTTATAATTCACATAATGATACTTTTAAGCACATGTTTAATGTTTAATGCCTGTCTCCTTTCTAGAACATGAGCTCCCTGAGAGCTAAGATGGGGTCTGCCAGGTTCCCTGCTTGACGGAGCACCCAGCAAGTGCCCAGCATCAGTTAGGGTCATAGTGATTATTGTTGAAAAAACGACAGAGGCTGCCACACATACAAAAAGATTTCATCTGGAAAGTTCTGTGGATTTGTACAGATCCAGCCCACAGAGCAGAATATATCATCATTGTGCATGAAATACCAAAAAGGCTTAAAATCTCTTACAGGGGCTTTTCTTCTTGACCTTTTCCAATTTTTTTTCCCCCTCAACTGCCTGGCAAAGGTTTCTGCTCTCCCCAGCCATGAGCATCCACACAGCTGCATGCTGAGCCAGACTTATTCCCCGAGAGACAGCTTCCTGTCACACGGAGGACTCTGGAATTAGTGCTCTGCCACAGATGAGCAGTCACAGGGCCTGAGCCCACCTTGGCTCATGCTCAGGTTGACCCCAAGCTCTAGACTCTCCAGTGCGGCCGCCTCTGCCAGCTCGGCCCCAGCGGCCAGGGTGCCCTCTCACCAGGAGGAAAGAGATGGTCTGGTTCTTATGGGCACCTACAGGAAGGGGGTCATGAAGAGGGAGGCTGACAGGAGACTGTTCCAGGGCCTCCCGTGTGCGAACCTGGAGAGAGTGCTGTCTCCACAACAGGTCCCTCACCATCTGCTGATGTCCTGCTTCCCACCTCTACCAAGGGGATGGGTTAACGGTGTCATGGGTATCAGAGAACTAGCCTGACGGCAGCAAGTTACCTCTGCCACTTACTCATGTGAGTCAGGCATTTGAGGGTCCTGAGCCTCCGTTCCCTCCTAGGATGAAATGACCTTAATGCCTAGCCAAGGCTGCCATGGTAGGCATCCGGGACTCATCCCGCCAGGAATCAGCCCCCTGGCAGATAACCCCGTGTCAGCACTTACTATGCATGGGCCTTGTAGGCCAAATGCTGGGTCCGTGACCTCACAGAATCCTCACAACTCGCTTCTGAGGAACAGCTTGTTGTTCCCATTTGGTAGATAAGGACACTGAGGCTGCGAAGAGGTTCAGCAGCTAGCCCAAGGCCCTCCAGCTGCCAGTAGTGTCATGGAATCCCTAGGACTTCCTGTGACCTCCCCAGTGCTCGAGCCTGACAGTGTAGATTAAAACCCAGTCTCTGCAACAGAGCAGCCAGATGAGCTTCCTCCATCCGCCCGCTCATTCCTCAGCCTGGCCAAGCAGTTCTGTGGAGAGGATTTCCCAGGAAGCTTCCCGCTCACCTTGATGGTTGCCCCAGCCACACAAATGGGTAGCAATTTATGGGGAAGCTCCGTTGGGCAGGAATACAGGCACCTTCATAAAAGCTCTCATTTCTTCCCCCCGGATATAGAAAGGCACTGTTCTAAACGAGGCTTTTAATACTCTGCCCTGTTCCCCATATTTTAAGTTGGTCTTCTTCCAGACACAAGAACTGAATATACTTTTTATACCTGCCCTTGTTATTCTGTCTTCCGAAGACGACCGGGAAGCGGGTGGGGTTCCTTCGAGCCCACAGAATGGCAGGCCTGGGCTCTAACCCCAAAAGGAATCTCACTGCGGTAGCAGGAGAATTGGGAGGATTATAAAGTAAAATTGTCCCCAGTGGTAAAAATCAGACCAAATAGTCAATGCCCGCCTGGGTGTCTTCTCAGTAAACAGTCTAAAATCCTGTTTCCCCTGGAATTACCAGCTTGTTGAAATTTGCTTTTGGTATTTACCAGATATTTTGAAGACATGGATATGCTGCAGGAAACAGAATCCTACTAGGACACCCCCAAGCTCTGCTTGACCCCACCCTGCCCAAAAGCCAAGCTGCCGTTAGCCTAAACCCCAAGACTTCTTTCGAGCCAGAAAAGAGGTTCTTGCTCACTTTAAAAAAGCAACCAAGAAGGAAACCTCTGGACCAGATGATAATTTCAGGATGATTCTGCTTTAAAAACGAACACCAATGCTTTTCCTCGGTATGCTTACAAGGACGCAGGGAGACATGGCAGGCGCTGTGCTAGGTGCATTTAATCCTTTAGAACTGAACTGCTGAATACACTACCCCCATTTGCAGATAGGGAAACTGAGGCCCAGAGAGGTCAAGGAACTTGCCTGCAGTCACAGAGTCTATGAGGGCAGTCAGGACTCTGATCTAGGTCTGTCAGACTCTAAAGGTCAGTTTTCCTTAGACACATCGATTTCATCTCTTGAACTGAGAAGTCCTTTGGCCCCCTCCATCCTCCTGCCAAGAAGCAGTGTCAAAGATCGTCAGAACAAAGGAGAAGCTGACAAACTGGTGAAAAAGGGAATGTCTCAGTCTAATAATTGGGCATATTGTCTGCATGATAACAAGTATAACTAGTTGGACTGATGTGGTCAAGGAACTCTATGGGGAATGGATAGGTCCAGTTTGGTAGTTGAAGCAACTAGTTATATTAACTGAGATTTCCTCTTTGCAAATTGTCCCTGGGCACCACAGAGACAGAACCAAGATGTTCTGCTCGGAGATCTCACATGTTTGGATGAGGTTTGCTACCTGGCTAACTAACTCCCTAGAATCCTAGGTTTGACTTTGAAAGGTCAGGTCTGAAGCCTTTCTCTTTATAGAAATGTTCAAAATGTTCAAGGCCACCCCTGTGTAGCAGAAACTTGCCAACCATTCACCACCTGGCTGGCCTGATACTCCTGCCTGCTGCCTAAAGTGGTATGCCATTGAAGTTTAAAGTGTAATTTTTATGTTTTCACAAGAGTATTGATTGAATATTGCTTGGTATAAAAAAATTCAAATGATACAGCATTATATGAAGTCAAAGGTAATATCCTTTTTATCCACCCTATGCCTGTTCCAACCTTTTCCCCTTCCCTAGAAATAGAGACTGTGAAAAAGTTGTGCCCATTTTTCATGCTTTTTCTAAATAATTAGGTTGGAAGATAGATAGATGATAGATAATGTGGTATGTGTATGTGTGTAGGGTTTTTAAAATTATAATTGGTATCCGATTATATAAATTATTCGACAGCATGCTGTTTTATTCAGCAATCTCTTTTCACTCAATACGTGGAACTCTACATTATTCTCTTAAGCTGCTATACAGCATTCTGTAATTTATTTAACCATTTCCCTATAATCGGACGTTTAGGTTACTTACAGTTTGTTACTGTTACAAACAATGTGGTAATGAACTCACACTCTTATCCTTGTGTATTCTTTAGAAAGCATCTGAGGCCAGATTTCTAGAAATAGAATTGTAGAAACAAAGGATGTGTGTTTTCATGGGCTTTTTTTTTTTTTTTTTTTTTTTTTTTGGGTAGGGAAATGACCAAAGGACTTGTCCCTCTCCTCAATAAATAAACAAAAAACAATACCAGTTTCCTCTCCAACTGGTAGTATATGAAAGGAAATGTGAAAATTCTGTAAGCTGGTTCTGCAGAGGGATTTGGGGAGATGTCCCCTACCCTACCTCAGCTAGGAGGACAGCAACACTCCACTGCCAGCTTGGACTGCCACCGTGCTGTGTCCTTCTGAGCACTCATCTTTCCCTGTTATAATGGAAGTACTCTTGTTCTGAACTAGGGAATGACCTCCTCTGGGGCAGAAATGATGCCTTAATGTTTTCCTCTCTACTCCCAGCACCTGTCACAGGGTTTGACACTTGTCAGTACTGTGTGAGCTGTGGCTTGAATGAATAGCAGAAGGCAGGGAGGGAGAGAAAGAAAGAGGGAGGAAGGAAGCGAGAGGGAAAGAAGGCAGGCTGGTTCCGTAACAAAGCTGTGAGATCAAGTAAAGCTCTGTGTGAAGCTGAGAGACTCAAGGTTGCTAGTCCTGTGCTACCCTAGAAATATGAGCATTTGGAACCAGGGACAGAATGTATTTTAAATCTATTTTTTTCTTTTCAAATTTTTATTTAAATTCTATTTAGTTATCATACAGTGCAGTAGAGGTTGCAGGGGTAGAATTCAGTGACTCATCACTTCCATACAACACCCAGTGCTCATCACAACAGGTACCCTCCTTAGTGCCCATCTCCCATTTAGCCCATTCCCCACCCACCTCCCTCCATCAACCCCCAGTTTGTTCTCTATCATTAAGAGTCTCTTATGGTTTGCTTCCCTCTCTCTCTCTCTTTTTTTTTCCTTTTAAAAAATGTGTCTTATATCTAAGACATTACCCAGCCACGTACGTGGAAGGGGTGACTTGGTCCATCCTCATTCAAATAACTGCAAGATAAATGCAGGGATTTTAAGACTGAAAAGCCACATTCATTTTGTTCTTTGGAGTTCTCAAACACTGCACTCTTTGCTTTTCCTGCAGCTGTCTTAGATACTGACAAAGTTGTGTGTGGAAAAATGAAGACCAGGGGAGTTTCTCCTTTGATGCCAAGGGTCTTTCCCAAGATCTGTCCTCATAGTGCTTAGAGGGCTTCCTACCATCACCCAGTCTTCTTTCCCCACTTAACTTTCCAGGCATTGTGCAAACTTCCTACCCTCTCCATCCTGCCTTAACTTTCTTTCCAAAGCGAAAGAACCCCCTGAAGGGAATCCTGTACTCATTATTTAAACAGCTGGAGAATTGCTTTGTCTTGCCTCTGCCTCCACGTTGTGTACAGGACTTACAGGATATGTTTTATCATTGAGTCTTGCACTGACTCAGGCAATTTCCAGGAAATATTAAAAATTTCCCAAATGCAAACAAGTTCAAGAAACTGCTAGAGCTACTCAGGCTGAACTTGCATAAAGCATATCTAAGGCCTCCATCATTTAATGATCTCAAGTAAAAGAGGAAGATCCATACATAAAGGACCACATCCACACAGAAGGGGAAGGAAAGGAGAAAAATGATGGAAATGACAGGAAGGGGGTAGATTCTGAAGGAAGGACTTGAACATCGTAATTGAGGACATGGCAAAAGGTGTCATGTCTTATTTCAATCAACTAAAATGCCAGAGCCTCAGTTGCTGTCTTTTCCGGAAGATCCCCTGGGGTGCTGGTTTAGAGATGCTACATTCATGCAAACTAGCTGCCTGTGTTCCTGGAACACTCATTTTTCAGTTAATGACTGAATGTATACTACATCCACCAGCTTCTTCAAAACCCCAGGCCTCTGAGCTACCTGTCCCACACCAGAAGCCCTGAGCAGCAGCCTCCCCCGCAGGATTCAGTATTTTCAGGCCATACAGACCACCTACTCTCCGCAGGTGCTTTCTCTCCTGCTATGCCTCTCCCATTACCTTTCCTGAATTGTGATTGGAAGACTCCTGTAGCAAGTCTCTATATTCGAAAGCCAATTAGGAAATAAAAGTAGTTTCTTATCTGGAATTTTCTTTTTTCTTTTTTTTTTTAAGATTTTAAGATTTAAGGTTTTAAAGATTTTATTTATTTATTTGACAGAGAGAGAGATCACAAGTAGGCAGAGAGGCAGGCAGAGAGGCAGGCAGAGAGAGAGGAGGAAGTAGGCTGCCTGCGGAGCAGAGATCCCGATGTGGGGCTCGATCCCAGGACCCTGAGATCATGACCTGAGCCGAAGGCAGCGGCTTAATCCACTGAGCCACCCAGGCACCCCTATCTGGAATTTTCTTTCTCTGTCTCCTGTGTCCTTTGCTGCATACCCCAGCTACTACCTCTCCCTCCAAGGCAAGGACATCTTTCTAAATACTTTCTGATTTTATATATTTCTATTACTTATATATACATACTATACACATGTGTACATACAATGGATGGAACTGTGTTGTGTGTAATGATAATCATTATTACGAGCATATTATGATCTATTTCATCTGTCCACTTGTAACGTATTTGAACTTCCTCGAAACCTGAAGTTCTTAGCCACAGCATGGAAAGACTTATTATGTATACTGTTGTTTTTGGTAGTAAGTTCCCAGCACCCAACCCAAAATGGGTTAAACAATAAAAGGAATGTATTAGCCCCTGAAATTAAAAGAGAGAGAGAGAGAGAGAGAGAGAAAGAATTGATGTTTATACGCATGTTACATGGACTTCAGATATGTTTGCATATCACTCCAGCTCCTCTGATCTCTAATTCTCTCAGCTGTGCTGAATTTAGCTCTAGCTTGCTTCACTCAGGGTAGCACAATGACAGCAGCAGTTCTGGGTTTCACATCCACACTGCCCTGCATCTGGGAAAAAGAGCTTCTCTTCCTTAGGCTACCCCTCTACCCAACTATTGAACCACAGTCCTGGCTTTTTCTCCAGGAAAACACAGATCACATGCCTTCCCCTGAACCAAACAGAATGTTCACAGGTTTCCTTAAAATCAAAGCCTGCTCCTGGGGCACCTGGGTGGCTCAGTGGGTTAAAGCCTTTGCCTTCGGCTCAGGTCATGATCCCAGGGTCCTGGGATCGAGCCCCACATCGGGCTCTCTGCTCAGCGGGGAGCCTGCTTCCCCCTCTCTCTGTCTCTGCCTGCCTCTCTGCCTACTTGTGATCTCTTTCTGTCAAATAAATAAATAAAATCTCAAAAAAAAAAAAAAAAAGGGGGAAAAACTGACAATTAAAAAAAAAAAATCAAAGCCTGCTCCCAGAGCTGGGGATGGGTTCAGATCAACCTAACCCTATAACCTGGGGGAGGTATGAAGTGGGGATGGGGAGGTTGGCAGGAATGTCCCCAACAGAAGGCAGTGGAAGAATAGGAGGAGAGTATCCTGTCAGTGTCATGGTCTAGAAGTGTCTTTACTAATAAGGTGAGTGGGTTGAGGATGTGGCATATTATCTAACAGGTATGACTCAAAAGGTTGAGGACCTCTGTTCTAAACCATCAACTCAAGGGCAAGAAATATGTGTTATTGTTCTCTGTTGCTACAGCACATAGCAAGCGTGAACTGAATTTGTTCCTGCTCTCGCTTACTACCCAACTGCCCCCCTCTGTTTTCTTTCTTCTGTTAATACCCTCATATTGACCATCCTCTTTCCTAGACCTGCCTTCTGTCTCCTCAGAAGGTCCACCATCAAGAAAAATAAGTCCACTGTCCATGCCCACCACCCTTTTCTGGAGAATACAATTTGGTAAAAAGATTATAAATGATTACATGTGTGATCAAGTGAAGTGACTTCATTAAGAGGGTCACAGAGAGAAAGCTGTGTTTCCTGTGTGAACAGCAAAAGGCACCCATCCGTGAACTTAGATGCCATTTGTGAAGCCACGTGTCCAGGCCTGGAGCTGCATAAGGCTTCGATGCAACTGGATTTTACAAAGTACAAAGCTTCATTTGGACTGAACATGTGCAATTTGTCCCACTATTGTAGAATGTACATTTCCTATTATTATTCTCATGGAGGTGATGAATTAAAGTTGAGCTACAGGTGGACTTTTTCAGTCCCCCTTGGGATAGGCACTTGACAAAGATCTGTTTGTATAGTCTGGGGTAGAATCTGTGGCTATGGATTTCTTTCCCTCAAAGGAAGCTGGTTTAAATAGGACTAGATTATGAAGTTTAGAAATCCTAAGCATGGATACATTATGATGCCCTTCCTTCTGTAATTAAAAACAAAGCAATGCTTAACTGAGAATACTAAATACTAAATTTGCTTGCATGTGGAAATTAGAGTAACTTCACTTGGGCTTTCTAAATCGCCAAATGCTGAATACAATCAGTTAATTTGAATTCTTCTCTCCTCTCCCTCCCCACACCTCTCTTTTCTTGTCCTTGCTTTGTCAGTGGAATTGTAAGTAGATGCCTATTTTATCTTTCAAATAATCCAGACACAGGTCTAGAAGGGAATCAGATAGCTATCTTTGCCTAGGAAGGTTAGCTATTCTAACAAGCTGAGTGAACTTTTCCTGGCATAAACAAAAACAAAAACAGGTAGAAGCCTTAGGGAAGCCTACTTAGATCTAGCAAAAGCAGTGTTAAGGTCACCAAAAGAATCCAGCCTTCCAGACGCGGAACACTCCTTCTGCTGGTGTGGTGATCTCACAGAGAGAGGTACTCTCTCTGACCAGGAGATATTAGAATTACTCAAGAGTCCATGTCCTTCACCCCACTGATGGATAGCTCTCTTATCCTGTGCTCTGTCCAAATCCAGTCCTCACTCTTGTGGCATTTGACCCAATCCCTTTTAGCTACTCAAAAACAATGCTTCAGCAATTCTTCCCTTCCCACACATCCTTGGAACTTTCTCCTTTATACTGGGTCATTTCCATCAGCCAATGAACATGCCATTATTTGTCTCACATTTGACAAAATTAATAACCTCCAAATCCCCCAAAGCCGTACCCCATTTCTCTGCTCTCTTTGGCAAGAAAACTTCAAAAACAGTGTTTCTTCTTGGAGACTAATTCTCCCCTCCCATGAGGTCCTAAATCCAGTCCAGCAGATTTTCCCTGCTCCCCGACCCCACAGAAAGAGCTCTCTTCACAGTAATCAGTGACTTCCAGTTACTAAAGCCAATGGCCAATCTTCAGTTCTGGCATTGGTTCATGGGACACCACTCTCTCTTGGTTTACTTCCTACCGCCCCAGGTTCTCCTCTTCAGATTCCTTTGCTTGTCCCTCACCTCTGCAAAGTCAGAATACCCTAGGGACTCCCTTCTGCTCCTTTTATGCTCCCTCCCTTGGTGATTTCATTCATCTCCTGACTTTAATCTTATGTTAACAACTCCAAGAATTCTATCTCTTTCTAACGTACTATGTAATTACTTACTTTCAGTGCTTATTGTTTATTGTCAGTCTCTGAGGAACCTGTAGAATATAAGCCCTGGTCAGGGGCCAGAGGGGTGTGAAGTGTCTGTTTTATCCGCTTTGTGTCCCAGATGCCTAGCACAGTGCCTAGTACTTACTAGGCCCTTGATAAATTATAATTGATTTCTACTCTATAATCTGTTTTCAGTTTATACATGGTGAACACTTTCTGTGATTAATACTTTTATTAAGTTTTTTAATTTAAATTCAGGGTAGTCAACATACAGTGTAATAATATTAGTTTCAGGTGTATGATATAGTGATTCAGCACTTCTGTACATGACCCAGTATTCATCACAACAACTACACTCCTTAATCCCCATCACATATTTCAGCTGTGTCCCCCTCAACCACCTCCCCTCTGTTTACCCTTAAATTCTGTCGTTAAGAATCTGTTTCTTCAATGAATACTGTTACGCTGAAAAAATAAAAAAATAATAAAATTAAAGAATCTGTTTCTTGGGGCGCCTGGGTGGCTCAGTGGGTTAAAGCCTCTGCCTTCGGCTCAGATTGTGATCCCAGGGTTCTGGGATCAAGCCCAGCATCGGGCTCTCTGCTCAGCGGGGAGCCTGCTTACTCCTCTCTCTCTCTGCCTGCTTCTCTGTGATCTCCTTCTGTCAAATAAATGAATAAATAAATCTTAAAAAAAAAAAAAGAATCTGTTTCTTGCTTTGTGTCTCTCTCTCTTTTTTCATTTGCTTGTTTTGTTTTTAAAATTCCACATGAGTGAAATCATATGCTGTATGTCTTTCACTGGTTGATTTATTTCACTTAGCATAATACCCTCTAGCTCCATCCATGCTGTTGCAAATGGCAAGATTTCATTTTTTATGGCTGAGTAATATTCCATTGCATATATGCATATATATATATATATTTCACATCTTCTCACCCATTCATCTACTGATGGACACTTAGACTGCTTCCATAACATGGCTATTGTAAATAATCCTGCAATAAACATAGGGGTGCATGTATCCTTTCAAATTAGTGGGGTCTTTTGAGTTTTTATTTAAAGTTCAATAGTTAACATACCATGTTTTATTAGTTTCAGGTGTACCATTTAGTGATTCAACAATTCCCTACATCACCTGGTGTTCATTACAAGTGTACTCCTTTTTCTTTTAAAGATTATATTTATTTGAGAGAGAGAGCGAGCAGGGGGAGGAGCAGAGGAAGAAGGACAAGCAGACTGCACTGAGCACAGAGCCTGACACAGAGCTCTCTCTCACGACCCTGAGATCATGACCTGAGCTGAAATTAAGTCTGGCACTTAACCAGCTGAGCCAGCCAGATACCCCAACAAGTGCACTCCTTAATCTAATTCACCTATTTAGCATTTTTTTTTTGTATTCTTTGGGTAAATATCCACTAGTATGATTACTAGATCCTAGGATGGATCTATTTTTAAGGGAACCTCCATACTGTTTTCCTGAGTGGCTGCTCCAGTTTGCATTCCCACCAACAGTGCACGAGCGTCCTTTTTCTCCACATCCTCACCAAACACTTGCTGTTTCTTGTGCTCTTGATTTTAGCCATTCTGACAGGTGCGAGATGGTATCTCATTGTGGTTTTGATTTGCATTTTCCTGATGATGAGTGATGTTGAGCATCTTTTCATGTGTCTGTTGGCCATCTGGGTATCTTTGGAGGAATATCTGTTCGTGTCTTCTACCTATTTTTTAGCTGGATTATTTGGTTTTAGGGTGTTGAGTTGCGTAAGTTCTTTGTATATTTTGGATAGTAACACTTTATCAGATACGTCATTTGCAACTCTCTTCTCCCAGTCAGTAGGTGGCCTTTAAGTTTTATTGATTGTTTCCTTCACTGTGCAGATTTTTATTCTAATGTCATCCCAATAGTTTATTTTTGCTTTGGTTTCCCTTGCCTCAGGAGACCTATCTAGAAAAATGTTGCTACGGCCGATGTCAGAGAAATTACTGCCTGTGTTCTTTTCTAGGATTTTAATGGCTTCCTGTCTCACATTTAGGTCTTTAATCCATTCTGAGTTTATTTCTGTGTATGGTGTAAGAAAGTGATCCAATTTTACTCTTTTGCATGTAGCTGTCCAGTTTTCCGACACCATTTGTTGAAGAGACTGGCTTTTTCCCATTGCATATTCTTACATCTTTTATTGAAGATTAATCGACCATACAATCATGGGTTTATTTCTGGGCTTTCTGTGCTATTCTATTGATCTATGTGGGTTTTTGTGCCAGTACCATACTGTTTTGATTAGTACAGCTTTGCAGTAAAACTAGAAGTCTGGAATTGTGATGCCTCCAGCTTTGTTTTCCTTTTACAAGATTTGTTTGACTATTCAGGGTTTTTTATGGGTCCACAAAAACTTTGGGGTTTTTTTGGTTGTTGTTGTTGTTCTAGCTCTGTGAAAAATGCTGTTGCTAATTTGATAGGGATTGCATAAATGTACAGGTGGCTTTAGGTAGTATGGACATTTTAACAATATTTTTTCCTCCAATCTATGAACATGGAATATCTTCCCATTTGTTTGTGTCCTCTTTAAATTCTTGCATCATTGTTTTGTATTTGTCAGAGTACAGGTCTTTCACTTCCTTGGTTAAGTTTATTCCTCAGTATTTTGTTATTTTTAGTACAATTGTAAATGGGGTTGTTTTCTTAATTTCTCTTTCTGTAGCTTCATTATTAGTGTGAAAAGCAACAAACTTCTGTACATTGATTTTATAGACTGTGACTTTACTGAATTGATTTACCAGCTTTGGTAGTTTTTTGGTGGAGTCTTTAGGGTTTTCTACATATAATATCTTGTCTTCTGCAAATAGTGAAAGTTTTACTTCTTCCTTACCAAGTTAGATAATTTTATTCCTTTCAGTTGCCTGATGGCTATGGCTTGGATTTCCAGTACTACATTGAATAAAAGTAGTGAGAGCGGACATCCTTGTCTTATTCCTGATTTTAGGGAGAAAGCTTTCAGTTTTCCAGTGTTGAGTATGACATCAGTTGTGGGTTTTTCATATATGGCCTTTATTATGTTGTGGTTTGTTCCCTCTAAACTTACTTTGTTGAGGGTTTATATCATGAGTAGATATTATATTTTGTCAAATGCTTTTTCTGTGTCTATTGAAATGAGGATATCATTTTTATCCCTTTTCTCAGTAATATGATACATCATATTGATGGATTTATGAATATTAGACACACCTAGCGTTCCAGGAATAAATCCCACTTGATTGTGGTGAATCATTTTTTTAAATGTTTTGTTGGGTTAGATTTGCTAATATTTTGTTGAGAGTTTTTACTATGTTCATCAGAGATATTGGCCTGTAGTTCCCTCTCTCTCTCTCTCTCTCTCTCTCTTTTTTTTTGTAATGTCTTTATCTGATTTTGGCATCAGGGTAATGCAGTCTTATAGAATGAATTTGGAAGCTTTCCTTCCTCTTCTATTTTTTGAAAGAGCTTGAGAAGAATAGGTATTAACTCTTCTTTATCCATTTATGTTTTCTTTCAAGTTTTTATTTAACTTCAAGTTAGGTAACATATAGTGTAGTATTGCTATCTGGAGTTGAATTTAGTGATTCATCACTTATATACAACAGCCAGTGCTCATCCCAGCAAATGTCTTCCTTAATGCCCATCACCCATCTAACCCATCCCCCACCCACAGCCCCTTCAGCAACCATCAGTTTGTTCTCTATATTTATGAGTCTCTTGTGGTTTGCCTCCCTTTCTGTTTTATCTTACTTTATTTTTCCTTCCCTCCCCCTGTGCTCATCTGTTTCATTTCTTAAACTCCACATATACGTGAAATCATACTGTATTTGTCTTTCTCTGACTGTCTTTATTTTACTTAGCATAATACCTTTAGTTCTAATCATGTTGTTACAAGCGACAAGATTTCATTCTTTAATGGCTGAGTAATATTACATTATAACCATATTTAATGTAATATTACTATATATATTTTTTATTTATCTCCTTTATCCATTCATTAGTCAATGGACATTTGCATTCTTTCCATAATTTGGCTATAGTGGACATAGTTGCTATAAACATTCAGGTGCACATGCCTCTTCAAATCAGTGTCGGCTTTTGAATAAATACCTAGTAGTACAATTACTGGGTCATAGAGTAGTTCTATTTTTAACTTTTTGAGGAAACTCCATACCGTTTTCCAGAGTGTTTGCACCAGTCTGCATTCCCACCAACTGTATAAGAGCGTTCCCCTTTCCCTGCATTCTTGCCAACATCTGTCGTTTCCTGAGTTGGTATCAACTCTTCTTTAAATGTTGTGTAAAATTCTCCTGTGAAGCCATCTGCTCCTGGACTTTGGTTTGTTGGAAGTTTTTTGATTACTGATCCAATTTTATTGCTGGTAATCAGTCTCTTCAAATTTTCTGTTTGTTCCTGGTATATGATTAATCCTTTTATATTGATTCTGTGTTCCATCCTACGTGTATAAGTGACATACGTAAGACCCTAATCCCATGACTTTGTCACTGTTGGGTGAGCAAAAATATTCAGATTTCCTCTTTAAATGGAAAGGACTTTCAAGCCTCCATCTCTCCAGACCCATCCTGAAACCTCGCTTCTGTACTGGAATGCCACAAGGAATTTAGCAAGAGATAATGAAAATCTGAACTAAAATAGCAATCTGTTGTCTGTCCAAATTGCAGAATGTGTAGTTCAAACACTTCAGCAGTGGCCTAGTGGTTAAGAACACAAGCTTTGGGGTCAGATTGCCTGATTTCTTTTCAGAGGCCTAGGATTTACTAGGCATCCTGTTTGGTGATTGTAACACTGGTATTGTTCTTTTCATTATTGTTGTTCCCAAAATAATTGAATGAAGGTGTGGTAGGCAGTATGGTGGCTCCCAAAACATGTCCATATCCTCATCCTGGAAACTATGACTGTGTTACTTTCCACAACAAACAGAAATATTGCAGATGGAATTAAGCCTTAGAGATCCTCCTAAATTATCTCAGTGGGTCCAGTGGTCTCACTATAGGCCCAAAAAAGCAGAAGATGAGGAAGAAGAATCAATTAGAAGCAGCAAGAAGAGCATGAGGCATGGGAAAGGCTTGACCCACTGTTGCTGGCTTGAGAAATGAAGGGGCAATGAGTCAAGGAATACAGGCCACCTCCAGAAGCTGAGACAAACCCCAGCCAGAAACCAGCCAGGAAAAAGGACCCCAACCCTAGTGCTATGTGGAAATGAACTCTGCCAAGCACCTGAATGAGTCTGGATGTGGATTTTCCCCCATATACATCCCATATATACTATACCACTTATTATATACCATATACTGCTGCAGAACATCTTTCAAGTGGGATGGTGTGACTAGAAATGGATGTGCTTGCCCCGTGTTAGACACCATGCTAGCATCTTCTCATGTGTCATCTCATTTAAAAACACAGTGACTGGAGCACATAGATAGCAGGGCCTTTACAATCAGAGTAGAAGATCAAGAGTTGGACAATGAAAGGGAAAAACTTGCACCAGAAATCATGGCCAAGTTTACTCGATTTCACAATTAGAGTAGTCTTCATGAAAATATATGATTTTTATGATAAAAAGTTCAAAGATGTAGAACAGAGAATAATAAGACAAAAACCAATTTACCCTTCATCCAGATTTAACAAATAATGCCATATTTGACTCAGATCTTTTCTTTTATAATGAAAACAAAAATGTCCCCAATATGCTGTTGCCCCCTTGTGCCTGGCCTACTTTTGCCCCCTCCTTACTTCCCAGAGATCACCACTTTCTTGAAGTGATGGGAATGCTCTCTGTCCAGATTTCCATACTTTTACTACCTATGCATGTACCCACATAACATTATCTGTTGTTGTTCTGTCAGCCTTACGCAGATGGTGCTGTGCCTTCTGTCACTTGCCTTTTCAACCCCAAATTGTTCTCAGTGTTTATCTACATTGCTATCAGCAGGTTGAAGTTATTTGTTTTAATTGCTTGAATAGCATTCTGTGGAATGAATTACCCACAGTTTATTTACTTGTTTCCGTATCGATAGACATTTAGCCTGTTTGCACAATTTTTGCCATTACAGGACCCGCTGTCATGAGCGCTCTTATACATGTGTTGCGCACATGTGAATACTCTCTCTACTTTGTGTACTTGCAACTCACATCTGGGAGAGGGCTCCTGCCACAGAGGCCATCACATCTGTGCAGCTTCACGTTCTCTTGGCACTGACAGTTGTTCTTTTTTTTTTTTTTAATATTTTATTTATTTGACAGAGAGAAATCACAACTAGGCAGAGAGGCAGGCAGAGAGAGAGGAGGAAGCAGGCTCCCTGCGGAGCAGAGAGCCCGATGCGGGGCTCGATCCCAGGACCCTGGGATCATGACCTGAGCCAAAGGCAGAGGCTTTAACCCACTGAGCCACTCAGGCGCCCCCTGACAGTTGTTCTTAACAATACTTGTCTCGATTGACACACCCACCAGCAGCATAGCAGAATTTCTCCACATCTTCGCAGCAATTATCAGACTTTTAAAACATTTCCCTGGGACTCCTGAGTGGCTCAGTCGGTTAATCACCTTATTCTTGAATTCAGCTCAGGTCATGACCTGGGGGTCATGAGATCAAGCCCCACATTGGACTCTGCGCTGAGCATGGGCTGTGCCTGGGATTCTCTCTTTCCCTCTCCTTCTGCTCCTTCCACTCTCTACCTGCCCTCTCTCTCTAATAAAAAAAAATAAATATAATCTAAAAGGCAAATAAACAAACCATTTCCCTGATACTTGTGAAATTGTTCTTTTAATTACAACTTCCTAATTTCTAGTGCAATTGACCATCTTTCCATATCTTAACTGGCCAGTTTCTCTCTTCTAGAAATTGCTTATTTATATCTCTTGTCCATTTTTTTAATTGGAAGGTTTGTCTTTTCTGGTTCATTTGTTACTCATTATATAATCCCAAACACATTCCTTGCTCATTCAAGAATTAGAAATATCTTCTCCTTATCGATTTCTTACTTACTTTATTTTATTTTGGGTGCCTTTTTTTAAAATACAGAAACTAACTTGATATAGTCCTATGTATTGATCCTTTCCTTTGTGCTGTGTGCTTTCTGGATCTTGATCGTGGAACCTTCTCTACCCCAAGAGAGATCTTAGGAGTTGACTTTGAGACCACCAAGAAAGGAGGGAGGTGAGAAGGGGCCAGATTCGTGAGCTATTCTGTCTTTGCTGCACTCAGAATAGTACTTCATATGTCTGTTTTATATTTGGACACCTGCATAGATTAGCACTGAAGATGTCTTGTTATTAAAAAAAAAAAAAACAGAACTTCGAATATGGTTGCATTTGCTCAGAGTTTCCTGTCCACCAAGACAAAAACAGAAAGATGGTGGAGAAACATGAACTCCTAAGAGAAAACAAAGAAAAAATATAATGTGCCATGTAAGTTTTGTGCACCAGGAAAAGGAGGACTGCCAATTTGCTTAGAGAGGGAAACTCTGAGCACTAAGTCTCAGGGGGGATGTGACCTGGTCACTCTGGTGTGAAGGAAAAACATAGAAATAGCATAGATACTAGTTTTCAGAATGTTCGGAGAGAGTCTTATATGGCCTTGGTTATGGAAGTAGCAGGAGACAAGGATTTCATCTCAGAATATAGGGTCCTTTGAGGGCTTTATTGAAACAAGAAAGAATGTGTATTCTGGCCGTGGCCCAAGTCACAGAACTGCTATGAGCTTCACAGAAGAGCACACATTCGTGCCTTTGCATCTGGTCAATCAAAGGGTCTGGCCGAGAGAGCAATTCTTCCCTCACCAGGCATCCACCCTGGTTTTCAGCCTCTGCTCTCCTCTCTCTCCTCTCTGGTAGGAGGGAGAGGGCTTACTAGTTAATGAACTCCAATCCTTCGTGTTTTGATTAATTTGTGTGTTCAGCAGCTACGGAGGTGAACTCAGCAAGCATGAATCACTGCAACCTTCCGGTTTGTAAAACTTTGCCCACCCCCAGCTCTACAGTTGTGAATTTTGTTCCTGTGACCACATGGGGAAATCAAGCTCATTCTTTATTGTCAGCGATAATGGGAGAACCCCCAGTAGCTGGCGTAACTTATTTTGAAACATATGTGTCTTTTGAGATGTGTTTCTATCCCTGACAAACAAATAAAACATTTTACTTTATTATTAACCTGGCTTCTTCTTTAACTCTCTTGCTCCTCTCCACATATTTATATTTTTTCCTATTTTTTTTCTTTTTTTTGGTTTATATTATGCTCTCATTTTACATTCTCTTTGCTAGGGCTCTTTGATTATGTTTCACTTCAATGTTTTTTTGTTTGTTTGGGATTTTTTTGGTTTGTTTTTATGTAACCTGCTTAGGTTTAAAATGGTCTGTTTTCTCAAACAGAGTTAGCACACATGATAATATGTTTCCTGGCATTCTGCCACTGCCCCGTCACCCCACTCTGTGGATTTAAGGCTTGCTTCCTCAGGAATGTGCAGAACTGTTCTGGATAAAGATAAAGTAAAGAATTCAAAACTCTTCTCCCAGGAAAGGCACGCAGAGTGATTTTTCATACCTGTATAGTAAAGAGGTTGAGTCAAGCATTTCCTCTGAGCTGTCAGAACATTAGTATTAAGCAATACTCAGCCAGATTTTTCTACCCTCTCCCTGAATATGTATCAGAGAAACTTCCAATATGTGTTAATCTGTGGGCATTTACCCCAAGAAGTCTTTGTTCCATGGGTCTGGAAATTGAACCAAGTAAAAAGGACACAAAGATTTCTTGCCAGATTGTGAAAGACCTGAAGGCCCAGCTCTGAACAACTTTAAAACCAACACACATGCAGACTCCCATGGATCTCACTATGGATCTCAACTTATACATGTTTCCAAGTGCAGAGGAACTGGATTCACTGGCTATTGTTAGGGTCTGGGCAGGCAGGAAATAGAATTCCATTCACAGGGTTTCATCAAAGTGTCTTTAATAAAGGAATTAGTTAGAAGGTAAATGGATCCAACAAAGGATGTTGAAGCTTCAGGGACTGCCAGTGAACAGCAAGGAGACATTTCCAGCCCTAGAGCTGAAAAGGAAGGGAAGGCAAGTGTGTTCTAGAGCTCAGTGAGAACTGGAGATAGGAGAATAGAACTGCCTCATAGGCACTGGGGTCACAGACCAGTGTGACAATGGCAGCGAGGAGACAAAGAAGGAGCAGGTGCAGCATAGCCCTTCTCCCATTCTGCCTCTCCTCTCCTGGCGAAACCCAATCAGCAAAGCTGACATGCCAGAGACCCAACATGGGAGGTCCATGGATCAGCCTCCTGGGACAGAAAAAGGTGGAGGAATGGCTGGCAGGAAAGGATGGTTGGAAGTGGGCAGATGGAAAATAACCATTGCTGGGGTTAAGAGTGAGAAGGTTTGAAATTTGCTCAAGACAGTCTTTTTAAGGACAATCTGACTTAGCTCATGAGACTTGGGATTGAAGATGGCTTAATTTATTGCGAAGAAGCACTGCAGTCTTCCAAATGACCTGGCCTTGATAAGACACAGGAGCCAAGAACATACCATGAGGATTCTCCTGACCTGCCAGAGTGATATAGTGTTTGAGCTAGAAGGGCCCTTAGAGAAAGCCTCTAACTCAACCACTGATCTTTAGAAATAGGAAAAATGAAGTTTTTAATATTCCTCCCTTCATTCCTCCCTTCCTTCTTAACCCACTGAGCCACCCAGGCGCCCCCCCCTTCCTTCTTAATAAGACAAATATTTATTTGATTGCCTACTGGGTACCAGGTACTGTTCTCATGATGAGAATTCAACAGTGAACAGAACAAAATCCCGTTCTCCTGGAGCTTATGTTCTAACAGAGGGAGAGAGACAATAAACAGCAATAATAAAGAATAAAAAAGGATAGGTCAAAAGGGGATATGTGCTGTGAAGAAAAATCAGGCAAGATAAAGGGTAGGAGAGCCAAGAAGGACAAGAGATGGTGTTTCTCCTTTATGCCATAGATGTGGAAGACCTCTGTGGTTGACAGTATTTGAGCTGGGATCAGAAAAAGGTAGAGGCTGAGCCGTGTGGACTTCCAGGGCAAGAGCATGCCAGCCAGGCAGGAGGACTAGGAAGCATCAGGACTCTGAGCGGTAGCACGCTTGGCACAGAGTTCACTGAGAGAGGGGGAGGTGATAGGAGATGGAACTGGTGAGCCTGTGCTGTGAGCCAGGGCTGAGGAGCCTTGCAGGCTCTGTGGAACTTGGTGTCATTCCCAGGGTGATGGGAAGCCAGTGGAGGGTATCAAGCAGAGCAGTGACATGGCTTCTGTTTTAGTAAGCTCCCTCTGAATTTGAGAGGCAGGGCAGGGAGTTTTGGGGGGTAACGAAGGAAAAAAAGAAACAAGCTGGGATTGGGAGACAAACCATAAGAGACTCTTAATCTCACAAAACAAACTGAGGGTTGCTAGGGAGTGGGGGTTAGGGAGAGGGTGGCTGGGATATGGACATTGGGGAGGGTATGTGCTATGGTGAGTGCTGCGGAATATGTAAGCTTGATGACTCACAGACCTGTATCCCTGGAGCAAATAATACGTTATATGTTAATAAAAAAAAATAATTAAAAAAAAAAAGCTCCCTCTGGCTGCTGTGGAGAGTGGCCCGAAGGGGGCAAGGACAGAAGCAGGGGCCAAGGCCAGTGAGGAGGCTGTAGCAGTCCTCTGGGGAAGAGGGGAGGATGGCTAGGAGCAGAGTAGACGGGGGAGGTGGTGACAAGTGGTCGGATTCCAGATGCGTTGGAACAGAGAGCCAATAGGATTTGCTGCTGATGACCAGCAAGGTAGTGGGACACTGGAATCAAGGATGACTCCAAGCATTCTGGCTTAAAGCATCAGGAAAGGTGGTGCTGACATTGCTGAGCTGGGAGGAGAAGGTTTAGTGGAGCCGGGGTAGACTCGGGAGTCAGGTGAGAAGCATGGAAGGCTTCAAAGAGTTGCTGAGATGTCTATGCAAAGAAACCCATACACATGTATACTCATGTAGATGTGTATACGTGTGAGTGTGACTCTGACGCTCAGGACAGGGGTAAGGCTTGCATAAATTTGGAGTCATGAACAATTGAGGTCATCTACAGAGTAAGTGTAGCTATAAAACAGAATAAAACTTAGCACTGAACCTGGAACATGCTAAGAATATTAATATTTATTATTATTATTGTTGTTATCATTGCTAATGGTCACCACAAGGTGCCAGGCATGGTGTTCAACATTCCACATTATTTTATTTAATGCTCCTACGGACTCTGTAAGAAATTACTCTCATCCCCATTCTCCCTATAACTAAAGCAAGGCACTAGGAATCCATCAGTCCTCTGAAGTCACATGGCTAGAATGTGGCAAGGCTGGGAAGGGAGCCCAGACAGTCTGACTCCAGTGGAAGCCGCCAGCCCCAGTGCACAGAGCAAGTCTGTGGCAGACGATGTCTGATAAGCTTCTCTCTGTGCTATGCTGCCTCTGCTGACGAAGTTCTTTCGTTTCCATGCAGTTACTCACAATGCAGAATCACACTCGAGCCTCACAGCAGCCAGATGTCAATCACACCCCATGCCCAGCCCCAGTTTGCAGACTTGATGCCGTGTCTCCCTGAGGCATCATGAAAGATGTTTGACTCCGGTGACTTGGAATCACCTACCTTTTGTGTCCCACTGGTGCTCAGCTCAGGACCTTACCCACAGCAGCTGCTCTGTCACTGCCATGGTGCACTGTGACTTGTCTTGGTGATGAGGCAGAGAGGGCAAGAGGAAGTGCTAGCTTCATGGCTGGGAGTGGAAACTAGGGCCAAGAAGAAACTCACCTTTTGGGAGTCACACAAGACAGATGGGCTTGTCTAGGAGAGTGAATCCCAGCTAAGGACATGAACTGGCAGGTGGTGAGCACCCTAGCCAGAGGCTCTGTTTCCCTGGGGCGTGGCTCTTCTGGCCCCAGTCAGGGCTCCTCTCAAAGAAAGCTGTTTTACTGTGTTCTGCAGCTAAGGGGTAGTACAGAGAAGAACTTCACTTTGACTCCCTACCACTAGCCTTCAGAAATATAGTGGAACTGTAACTGGCACCTTTCAAAGAGACATTTGCGTGAATAGACTATCAGTTCTTGGTTGTAAATAAACTGCTGTGAACCATCTGAAAAAGACAAAATGATCAGCAGTGTAACAAAATACAAAGAGACACGCGCCTCAAAACGCCACTCTGGTCGACCCCAATTGCATCATCTGTCACTTCCTCAACCTCCATTTCTGAAAGTTATCAGGAACATGGGGTAAGGGGAAGAGCTCAGGCTTCAGAACCTGGCAGACCTGGGTCCGAATCTAACCCTGATGTTCCCTGGTGGGGACTTGGGGCTAGGTGTTTAATTCCTGGGCACCTTGTCATTCTCCCTCTCAAAGTAGGGCAAAAGGGAGAATAGTTCTTGGTGCTTAGACGCTGTGAGAATGTAGCAGAATAGACATGGAAAGCACCAATGGAGGAACTGGGCCATCATGGCGCTTAGTATATCATGGCTCTAGGAATGCTGAGGAGAATGGTGACATAGTCATGGTGATGATGGTGGCGATGGCGACAATGGTGGTCGTAATTGTCATCATTGAGCATGAGAGAGGCCTGACTGGACCCACAACTCTGTGGGATACAGCCTGGAAGCCTGAGAGGGAATGTCTGCTATAAAGAAGAATGTTTAGGGGCACCTGGGTGGCTCAGTGGGTTAAGCCTGTGCCTTCAGCCCAGGTCTGGTCTCAGGGTCCTAGGATCGAGCCCCGAATTGGGCTCCCTGCCTGCTTCCCCGCCCCCCCCGCCCCCACCCCCGCCCCCGTCTCTCTGCCTACATGTGATCTCTCTCTCTGTCAAATAAATAAATAAAATCTTTTAAAAAAATAAAAAAAGAATTAAGAAGGATGTTTAATGAGGTTTCACTAAAATACTTGAAAACCCACCCCTAAGTAAACTACTGTTTATTATTAACAATGAGAATATGTAACATCTGTTCAATATTCACTTATGGGCCAGTCATGGCCCCAAGTAGTTTATATGTATTTCATTTGCTGCTCTTGATAGCCCTTTGAAGAAAAAAGTATAACTAGCTCCATGTCAGAATAGAAACCCAAGGCTCCCAAATGTTAAGTGTCAGATCCAAGGTCACACAGAAGAGCTGAAAGTCTGGGGAGAGCTAAAGCAGGAAGTCAAGCCTAGGGCTATTGGATTCCAGAACCCCAGCTCATAACCCCTGCACCATATTGCCTGGTTCTGAACAGATCTACCACAGCCATTCTAAGAGTTCAGGGCTCTCTGAGATAGTACAGGGTACATAGGGATGTTGCTGAGGTCTCTTATGAGAAGTTCACACACATCAATAGAAGTGACACATGAGGGTTTAACCTAGAGATTGCAAAGAAGCAAATCAGAGAGATACCTTATTGGCCCTGCCTAGTATTTCTGCATTTAAGAGCAGGGTGTTTCCCTTGGAAAATCCAGATGTTTTGCTTTTCTTTGGAAGTGGGATGGTCTAGAAAAACTGGATCATATTCCAGAATGCCTTCAGTTAACTGGAGGGCTCCTACCTTTAGCTCAGGTGTATTTTCTTCAGTTGGCCCAGTGCCCAGAACTCCTTCTTTCTTTTGCCTGCCAAGTTTGTTTGTTTGTCCCTGTGGCCTGACCCTGTAGCTATTTGCAGAGCACCCTGTTGTTGAAGCTCACATGGGGACCAACACACAGTTCAGGCTGCAGTTAACAGAGCAGGGGTCCTTGCCCAGTAAATGCCAACCCTGAAGGAAGTGGCGAAGACCCAGACTTCCTGTGGATCACTTCCGTCAGGAAGCCATCTCCACTGGAGGAAGATCAGTCTGTTGCTGTAGCAACAGGAGTTTGCTCTGATCAGTCCTGCCATTCGCCAAGGTCCCCCAGTGCTTGGTTTGCCTGCCCTCCTTCCTGGCCGTTGACCATCACTTCCTTTCTGTCCCTTTCACAATATTCCGGCTACACTTTGTTTGTCCTGTGGGCTTCCTCCTAAAACTACTTGGAAGGGCATTGTTTCCTTGTTTAAAAATATCTTGATTTCAGGGTGCCTGGGTGGCTCAGTGGGTTAAAGCCTCTGCCTTTGGCTCAGGTCATGATCCCAGGGTCCTGGGATCAAGCCCTGCATCGGGCTCTCTGCTCAGCAGGAAGCCTGCTTCCTCCTCTCTCTCTGCCTGCCTCTCTGCCTACTTGTGATCTCTGTCTGTCAAATAAATAAATAAAATCTTTTTTAAAAAAAATCTTGCTTTCAGATTACCACAGTAAGTTTCCAAGTTCATGAGTGAGCAGGACCCTCAAGCCAGTGAGATAATACAAAACCTCCTTTTGAATCTTTTGCTGAAAAGAGGCAGGTGTAAATAGAAGTAGAAATAAGAAACCATCTTGTCTATATTGCACTTTATGATTTTCAAGACACTGGAACATCTCCTCTCTTGTTTGATCCTCAGAATAGTCCAGTGGGGTGAGTAGAATGGGAGTAACATGTCCATTTTTCAGAGACTACAGCTCAGAAGAGACATGCTCTGAAAGGCTCAGTGGTCAGTACGAGAGAGAATGTGGACTGGTGCCCGGGCCTGACCTGGAATGAATCTCCATGGCATAACTCAGCTCTTGCCTCACCAATTAGTTGACCACCTTATCATGGACCTTTGCTCTGAGGGAACTGAAGTTAAATGCAAAGGCCAAGGACCTACTCATTCTACTGGACTTCCTCCTGTCTTTCCTTCTCCTCCTTCCACAGATGGCTCTGGAGCACCCACTCTGTGCCAGGCCTGTGCTCATCCAAGGCTGTGCAATTTAGTCCATATGAAAACGGCAAGAGAAGATGGACTCCACTGCTTAAGAATGCCCCTTTGTGGCTTTTTGGTTTGTTTGTTTTTTTTTTTTAATTTTCAACGCCATTGTGCAGCAACTCTATGTGCTGAGTGTGCCTATTTTGCAGGTGGGATTTCGGCTCTGAAGAGTCACGTGACATACAGCTAGTGGGCCATAGAGCAGAAACACGTACTTTGGCCTTAATACTTTCGGCTCAGTGCTCGTTCCACGACTGATACTACTAACATTTAATCGTGCCTGGCACACAGTAGGTGTTTAAGCAATATTTGCAAAACATAAATTAACATCACAATACCTCTCAAAATGACTAAGAACTTCTAACATTAACGTTTCTCCTTCAAGGCCAAGAAAACAAGGCCTCTGAGAAATCTTACAAACCTATTCCTTAGAAGAAGCCAACAATGCCTGAAATTAATCACCATTATTTTCACCTAAAGCAATGTATGAAGCTAAAGAGATAGAAAAACAAACACCTCAGCTGTGACAGATAACTGCAGATAAAGCTTTTTCTTAGTTTTGTTGACATTCTTCTTTGCCCAAGGACAATCTGTTAAGAAGAAAATATTTTTCCCTATCTACTTCAAACTACATTCCAGACTCGAAGTCCAATATTGGATAGTAAGTAGTAAAGCAAATTGCTTAAACTTCTCAGGCTCCTTTTCCCCAGGTGACTTTCCTGATCCACCATGGGGAGGCTCCCAAGAATCTCCTCACTGGGTTTTGTTCTCTTTTGCAACATGGTGGGAGATACCTGGGGAGCAGTTTGGTAGGAAAGCTTAGGCTTGGATTGGTTCATACATCAGTACAGAAGCATAAGTAAGTTCAAGACCATTTCTGTGATGTGAACCTTTCCTCTTGGAGGCCTGGCTGTCCACACCCTTCACCCTGGGATGATCCCAGCGGCTCTATTGCCTGGCACCACTCTCTAAACTGGCCCACCCTTCCTTGCAGAAGGTGGGGCCAGAGTCAGTTTTCCTCTGAAAAGGGCAGCCTAGATGCAGGCAGGTAACAGAGCAGCTGTCTCATTCCCCAAGCTAACAGCCTCCTCTCCCTCCTCCATCACTTGGCCCATCTTACTCTTCTCCCCTTCAGCCCTCTCTCCACCACTCCCAGAATTAATAGCTACCACATTGGACCGGCCATGGAAATGATTGACAGCAAGAGTGTGGACCCTGGAAAATGAAGGATATGGAACTGTAGGGAATAAAACTCTTTTTTTTTTAACACTGATATTTATTTTTTTATTATGTTCAGTTAGCCACTGTATAGTACATCACTGGTTTTTGATGTAGTGTTCAATGATTCATTAGTTGCATATAACACCCAGTGCTTATCACATGTGCCCTCCTTAATACCTATCACCCAGCAACCCCGTCCCTCCACCCCTTCCCTCTGAAGCCCTCAGATTGTTTACCGGAGTCCATAGTCTCTCATGGTTCATCTCCTCTGATTTCTCCCCCTCCAGTTTTCCCTCCCTTCCCCCATGGTTCTCTGTGCTATTCCTTATGTTCCACATATGAATGAAACAATATGATAACTATCTTTCTCTGCTTATCTTATTTCACTTAACATAATACCCTCCAGTTCCTCCCATGTTGATGCAAATGCTGGGTATTCATCCTTTCTGATGGCTGAGTAATATTCCATTGTATATATGAACCACATCTTCTTTATCCATTCATCTTTTGAAGGGCATTACTTATTTTATATTTAACCCTCTGGCCTAGTGTCTTTTCCATTCTTATTTAAATCAGCCTGTGTTTCTCAATATGAGATCACTAGACCAGAGGCAGCAACATCACCTGTGGATTTGTCAGAAACGC
The DNA here is from genome assembly GCF_922984935.1 of Meles meles. NCBI lineage: Eukaryota > Metazoa > Chordata > Mammalia > Carnivora > Mustelidae > Meles > Meles meles. The sequence goes on from NC_060068.1 coordinate 102,660,601, forward strand.
AAAGTCTTAGCCCCTCCCCCAGATCCCCTGAATCTCTCTGAGTGGGGCTTAGCAATTTATATTTTAGCCAGCCCTGCAGGTGAGTCTGAAGCACACTTGAGCCAGAGAACCACTGGTTTAAATCATTTCTTCTTCCCACTGCGTATCATCTTCCCACATGTTATCCTTTCATCCTCATAGCCTTGTCTTCTCATATTTATATAGATGGACAGAGATTTTGTGATCACACTAACTGATATGGTGTCTTCAGACTATAACCTTTGAGATGATGTCAGAAGAAATGTCAACCTCTGAAAATCCAGCTAAAAGTAGTCAGTAAGTTGTGGTGGAAAGAGCATGGACCATGATATCAGACAGCTGTAGATTCAAGTCCACCAGATGTTCAAAGGCACCTGCTAGTCCTGAGGTTTTAGTGTAATTATTCACACCTTCTATACATTGTCCATAACATGTGGATAATAGACTAAAGTTATAAGGTCATTAGGAAGAATAAGCACAGGTGAAGTGACTATACTACACACCAACCACTCTGAAAACATTCCTTTCTTCCTCTCCCTCCACTTCCAGTATAACCACCGTAGAAATGCACACACCTGCTCCTTGGTGTCCCTCCTTGCCTCTCCCAGAACTCTATCAGGAGGTCAAGGTATCTCCTAAGGCCAGGCAAAAACCAAAGTATGCCCCAGTCTGTCATCTAATTGAGACGCCCAGCCTATTTCCTTAGAGTTAGCCTATTTCATTTTCCAATAGAAAAAAGGTTATAACCTAGTCCTTTTATTTGATCTAATCATATGTTTGCTGTCAGAGAAGAGTGGAAGTAAGGTATGAAATCTAGAGAAGGGAGATTCGGTGTTTAAGAATTTATCAGTATTGGGGCATCTTGGTGGCTCAGTTGGTTAAGTGTCTGACTCTTGATTTTGGCTCAGGTCATGATGTCAGGATTGTAAGGTTGAGTCTGGCGTTGGGCTCCCCGCTCAGTGGGGAGTCTACTGGGATTTTCTCTCTCTCTCTCCCTTTGCCCCTTCCCTGCCAAAAAAAAAAAGAAAAAAAAAGAATTTATTGATATTCATCCAAAAGTACCCAATGAAAAGAAAGTGACAGATATTTTATCAGAGGAACCCTAATGATTTGGGCTCCTACCAAGGAAGAGGGGCTGTTCAAAACTCTTCCACAGTCTGGGCAAAATGGTCCTTAAAAATATCCTTTTCCCTTTGTGCTGAGTGTGCAATAATTCATTGTGTATTGACTTTTTCTATGTGACCAATCTTAAGCTATTAAATGATGCATGTGCATTGAACCTCAGAAGTAATTACTCTAACTTCCCGCACGCCAGATATCCAGATGAGAAAACAGATTTAGAAGCTAAACCCAGCTTTTCTGTTATCACCAAGACCTGGATTCAAACTTGGGATTCTACCCTAGAATCTGAACTCTTAACCACTAAGCCTCCGAATTCCTAAAACACTTTTCCAGGTAACTCAATATGAAGGAGTGAATCTGCCAAGTAAAAGAAAACAGCGTTCTACCCACTGGAAAGTTTTGCACTCCCACTATGAATCAGTCAGCTGGCATTCTCATTTATAAATCTATCTCTCGTTAGTATCCTCCTGAGTCAGTGCCTGGGAGCTTGATAAACTCAGGGACAGCTGATTGAATAAGGTTTCTAAAAATATGAAGGTGAGGGTTAGGGCTTGTCCTGAGATTACCTCTCCAAGGATCTGCCTACCTGAGCAGACGTGCCGGAGGTGGTGAGCCAGCCAGCCAGTTATCTTCTTTCATCCCACCTTAAATGCAGTACAATTCAAACATAGCTATTTAATACTAGACAATTTAGAGAAAAATTTAGGATGATTATGTTGGAAGGAGTAAGCTTCTAGGAGCTTTAAGGGTATAGGAGAATTAAATGTTGCCAGAAATTCTAAAGATGGCAAAAAGCTTTTATTTTAAGTAACAGAGTCAGTCAACTGGTGGTAGTAATTGCCTGGAACCCTGCATCAAGAAGGATTCTCAGACCCCTTCTGGACTAAATAGTGGAGAAGGTCATGATTGATTAGCATTGTCTGCCATGATCACAGATGATTGATATGGGAGGCCATGTGTCTTATATTTTATCCTCCATTCCCTAAGTACTAGTATCTCAATAGATATTGACAATTATATTGAATTCAGTGTCCAATTATATTTAGGTAGAAAATAATATATCTTGAAAAATATTTAAATTGTTGGAAATCATACAGGAGGGTACTTGCTGGTATAGATGCAGACTTGAATTAACTATTCAGTACTTATTTTTTTCTTTAAAGATTTTATTTATTTATTTGACAGAGAGATCACAAGTAGGCAGAGAGACAGAGAGAGAGAGAGGGAAGCAGGCTCCCTGCTGAGCAGAGAGCCCAATGCGGGGCTTGATCCCAGGACCCTATCCCAGGCCTTGGGTTCACGACCTGAGCCAAAGGCAGAGGCTTTAACCCACTGAGCCACCCAGGTGCCCCAACTTTTCAGTACTTTTGTCCACAGAGATTAATTTCTACCTTAGCATGGTACAATACAAAAGGAAAACTTTGTTTCCCTGTAGGAAATGTGGAGGTTCATTTGGGTGCTGAATTTTCTTGTGGACAGAAGTAGATGTTCTTTTTGAGACATGAGTCCCACACAATCACAAAAACGTAAGTTAAACATTTTAAGGGTATAAAAAAACACAGTTAATGTTTTATTTTAAATGCTGTGATTGAAAATGTGTCTGTTCTGTAAATTGGAAATATAAGTAATTTAACTCCCCCCAAAATGCACTTTAGCTGTCATTATTTGCAGTTGATAAGATTGTGTACACAGAATTTTTTTAATTTACAGATTCAAACTAATAATTTATAGATTTACAGATGCAAATTAATAATTGAATTTAGCAAAATTGGTGAATATTGAGTCAGTGTACAAAAAACCCATTTGTTCTTCTATATATATGCCAGCAATGATTAGGAAAGGAAAATTTTAAAACAGCATATATAATAGCATCAAACAGGTCTTATGTAAGTTAGGACAAATCTAGTGAAGATGTACAAGACCTCTATACTGAAAACAACACATTACTGAAACAAATTAAAGAAAACCTAAATAAATGAAGGGCTCTTCCATGTTCATTGATTAAAATATTCAATATTTTTATCCCCTAATTTGTCTATAGATTTAATGTAATCTGAATCAAAATCACAGATTTGTCTCTCAGTATGTGTGTGTGTGTGTGTGTGGTGCATGCACATGCAAAAAAAAAAAAAAAAAAATCCCCACGTTGTTTTAAGCTTTAAGAAGAAGAAAACAGAAAGACTTGTATTACCAGATCTTAAGATTTAGTATAAAGCAAAATAATTAAGAAAGTGCAATAATAACATAAGAGCAGACGAATCAATGAAATAAAATCCAGAGACGATGTCTACCTATATGGTTACCAGATATCTGACAATAGTGTCATTACTCCACATTGAGGAAAGAATGGCCTTTACAACATACGATGCTGAGTCACTTGAATTTCCATATTGGGGGGGTGGTAAATGAAAATGACCCCTTCTTCACACTATTCAGAAAAATCACCTTCAGATGTAAAAGGAAAAACAATCATCTTCTAGAAGGTAACTTAGGAAAATATTTCATCACATTAGGATGAGCAATGATTTTTTTTTAGAGAGAGAAGAGAGAACACAAGTACTGGGGAAGGAGCAGAGGAAGAGGGAGGGAGAGAATCTTAAACAGACCCCACACCCAGCCTGTTGGACAATTAACCGACTGAGCCACCCCACGCATCCCAAGCAATGATTTCTTAAATAGGATATGAAAAGCACCAACTATGAGAAAATAATTGATAAACTGGACTAATGTAAATTTAAAACCTCTGCTCATCAAAAGACATTGTCAAGAACATGAAAAGGTAAGCAGCGCAGTGGGAACAGATATTTGTATAATAACAAAAGACGTGTGGTTTTTTTTTTTTTAATTTATTTATTTGACAGAGAGAAATCACAAGAGAGGCAGGCAGAGAGAGAGGAAGGGAAGCAGGCCCTCCGCTGAGCAGAGAGCCCGATGCGGGACTCGATCCCAGGACCCTGAGATCATGACCTGAGCTGAAGGCAGCGGCTTAACCCACTGAGCCACCCAGGCGCCCTGTTTATTTTTTTTTTGTAAGTTCTCATACATCAGTAAGAAAAAGGTAATACAATAGAAAAATGGACAAAAAGATTTAAGTAGGTATTTCGCAAAAGAGGATAGGAAAACGGCCAATGTAAGAACTCAACATCTTATTTTTCAGGGAAGTGCAAATTACATCTTAATGAGATAATACTATACACCTCCTTTTAGACAGAGCTAAAAGGAGTGGTGTGGCCTACATTGCCGCTCCTTCTGATTCACTAAATTAAAAAAAAAAATCAAACAAACTTGTAATTACAAGTGTTGGTGAGAATGGAGAGCAACCAGAGCTTTCCTGTATTGCTGGCATGTAAATTGGTACAACATTGAAAATGCTTGGCATTGTCTACTAAAAACACATTAGCACCCTACAATGTTGCCAATTTCCTTCTTACATATATGAGAAATAAAAATGTGTATATAAGAGCACTGAAAGACAAGTACAAGAATGTTCACAGCAGCATTATTTGTAACAGCAAAAAACTGGGACCCACACAAATACTCATCAACATAAAATGGACAAATATATTGTGGAATATTCCTATAGTGCAATACTATATAACAATGAGAAGAAATGAACGTCTGCTTATGCAGCACCATGGACGAAACTCACAAGGAAACACAGTTGAGCAAAAGAAGCCAGACAGAAAACAGCACATACTGTTCTGTATACATTATACGTGATCTGTATAATTCCATCCATATAAACCAAAACAAAATTTATTGGAATAGAAATCAAAAGCGTCGTTCTCTTTGGGTGGGATGGGGATCCATTTGGCTTGCTGAAAATGTTCTGTATTTTTATCTGGGTGGTGCTTAGGACAATGATTTCACTTTAAAAACTAATCTCTAGAGGTAGAAGTCAGAAGAGCAGGAATAGTGACTTTGAAGGGGCACAAGGAAGATTCTGGGAGCTAGTGATGATATAAGAAGCTATGTATTTTGATAGGTGGTGCTTACATGGACCACCTATCATTTTGCAAACACACATCAAGCTAATAATCATGGTCTCTGCCTTTTGCATTGTGGATTTTTTACCTCAGTAAATCTTACCTTTAAAAAAAAGTTATGTATTATGTATTTGGAGGAGAGAGGACAGTAAAAGCCCTAAATGATATGGACTGACCATCCTCCTTGGTGGTAACAATAAGAGAAAACATTTAGGGGCACCTGGGTGGCTCAGGCAGTTAAGCATCTACCTTCAGCTCAGGTCATGATCCCGGGATCCTGGGGTTGAGCCTGGGGTTGAGCCTGGTGTTGGGCTCCCTGCTCAGCCCATATTTGTTTTAAATAAATAAATTCTTTAAAAAAGAGAGGGAGAGAGAAAAAACATTTACTGTGCAGATAATACACGCCAGGCCCTGTGCCCAGTACTTTGCGGACACTTGCATTTTCTTCTCACATGTCCCATGAGGATTGGTTCTGTTAGTATCCTCCCCATTTTACAGATGAAGAATCTGAGGGTTAGCAAGATCATGGGACTTGCCCGAGGTCTTACAGTTAGTAAGCTGCAGCAGAGCTGGGATTCCAGCCCTGGTAGTCTGCAAATGGAAAAACAGAACTCAAAAAATATTTCTTAGAAAAGAAAAAAAAGACAAGGGTGTCGGCACGGATACCCAGTCGCATGTGCCCTCTGGAAGCTGCCCACTGTCCACCTGCACGGTAAATTCACCCTCTGCCTCTCAGGCCCAACAGAAGGATGTTGTGAATTGCCTTTTCCTTCACACGTCATCAGTCTCCAGGGCTGAGGAGAGGCGGTGTGTTTGAGTTGGATCTCAGGGAACTGCTGTGGCAGGCACTTGCTGATTTCCTGGAATGGCAGGAGTGATGTAATGGTTTTACAGGCCTCACCATGAGCAGTGTGTAAACCACCCTGCATCATGCCGGGCCTCAGATAGGCCCTCAGCCCACCCCACTGTGCATCTCTGGCACGTATACCCTTCACACCTTCATACCCTTCAGAGGAGAACCTAGCCCCCTCTCTATCTTCTCAATGCACTATGACTGAAAATACTAATGTGGAGGCCATTCCCAAGCACTGCCTTTCACGAGAACTTGGAGTTGTTCATCAGCTACAAGGTTTCCCTGGTCTGCGTTGGAAGGTTAAGATGGGGTACTGTGCTTGGAGAAATTCTGTAGAAGTTTTCCACAGACCAAGGGATGAGTGACTAATTTCTATCATTCTTCAAGACTGTGAAGAAGCCCAAGGAGCAGGAGACAGTGAGGTGCCTGAGGTTTGGAGAGGGTTCTAGAGTTTGCAGATCAGAAGCCAGACTCAGGTATGGAGACCTTCAGCTCCCCTCAGAGCCATGAGTGTGATGTTTGGGCCACAGAAGGTCCCAATACCCACTCGAGGTTACCAACCTGGCTGAACAATTCTCTCTTCCTCCCACTGTATTCCAGGGTGATTCCATGAGATTTTAGTTTTCCCAAGAAAGCTTTAAGTGCCTAATATAAGTTTTATCAATATTTCTAGAAAAATCACCAGTATCCAAAGGTTCTTCTAGCCAGTTATTCATTCACCCTGACCCATTCTGAGTGTTTATCCACTCTTATTTCTTCTAATGTTTCAATTCATTGCAATTCTTTTTATTTTTTATATGTGAGTATAGTTGACACACAGTGTTGCATTATTTTCAGGTGTATCCACTCGTATTTTTTTATTAACCGATTAACTGGCTTAATCCATCATTCGTTTAACAAATGTTTATTGACTACCTACTAAGTGCTCTGGAGTATCAGCTTTAAGGGACATTGTTCTTCTCTTTCCCAAGTTTTATAGTTACACATGCCCAATTCAATTTTTATATGTCATTATACACCTAAATAACATTTACTGATCACCTACTATGTGCTAGGCACTCTTCTATTTTTACATTTATGATCTCACTCATCCTCACAGTACCCCAGGAGAAATTTCTCTTCTGTAGATGAGGAAACTGAGACAGAAGAGCTAAAAGTAATTGCACTGAGGCCCCCTGCTAATAACAGACACAGATGGGGGTGTAAGCCAGGCAGTCTTAGGCCATAATCTATGCACTTACCCACTGAATATGTATATAGAGATGAATAGAGAGCAAATCTGGAGGGCTACAACCAAATGTCAGTCGAAATCATTTGTTTTTTGGAGAGAGGGAGAGGGTACAATGGTGATTTGTATTTTATTCTCGCTCTATTGTTCTCTGTTATCGTGTGTGTGCGTGCTCTCTCTTGCTCGTTCTTGCTCTCTTTCTCTTTCTCCTGATTCTCTTTTACTTGTAAATGAGAAACAGCCAATAAGGGTAGAAAAGCATCTGAAAGCAGGTCTGTAGGAGTGAAGCGACAGAATAGGCAAGACGGGGCAGGAGCTTGCCTTGGGGTCAAGGTCCGGCTCATGAAGATGCCTTTCCCTCACGCAGTGGCACGCAAGAAGGAGATGCGTGTTCCCTTAGGATTCTTTCGGCTCCCCTGCCTAGGCTGGAAGCTTTTTTAGTGACATTGTCTGGGATTTGCAAATAGGAATATTTTGAAGTAGGTAGGATTTTTAGTGACCATGCCAGCCACTTGAGAACAATGTGTACTCAGGGTACAAACATGTTGCATAATCACCGGCCCAGAGAAGGTTAACTGCACAAAAATACCTGCTCCAGAGTAAGGCTTGGTGTCAGCTCAGTCACTGTGACAAGACAACGGTGACCCAGGCTGCAGATGCTCCTTGCCCCAACCACTTCCCTGCTGGAAGTAAACAATGACGTCATCCTTATTTCAGAGACATTCCCTTATCCCCCTATCAGTTTGTCTATTTGCCACAGCAAAGGATGCGTGCTGCTTCCTTCCTGCGCTGACAGGTGTTTTCCCCTTGAGGTCACTTGATCTCCTTGCAAATGTATAAAGTAGAAGATTAAACATCCCCATTTGATAGATGAGGAAACTGAAATTTGGAGAAGCTAAATGCTTATCATATAGCAGTTTTCCTGGAGATGATCTGATCATCAAAGAGAGACCAATCTTTAAAAAAAGAAAAAGAAGAAGAAACCTAAGAGAAATGTTGGTACAAAACAAAAGGCATTGTCAGCTCATTCACATGGATGTTGAAAATGAATAGATTGGGGAGGAGAACCATTCTTCTGAGACTTCATTTGCTTTTTGTAAAGTAGACCTGAAACCCTATTTGCTCCCTTAATGATATATTCAGACCAAAATGCTATCTTTTGTGGCTTAACATAGTCAGGTTATGTTGGGAATTTCCATTTTATTCTAAGTGCTACAGAAAACCACAGAAAGGCTTTTGTGAGGGAACAGACCTGGTCTGATTTGTGTTTATAGCTCAGGCTGGGTGCCCAGGGGATAATGGCCTGAATATCTGTCTTCCCAACTGGACAGGAAGCACTATTCTTATTTGCTTTTTATTCACTTAGACCTGTCTGTGCCCACTGGAGAGTCAGCTCCATGAAGAGAAGAGACTGTGTCTGTTTTTTTACTACTATGTCACTAGTGGCTGGAATAGTATCTGATCCAGATTAGGCTCATGATAAATAAATGCTGGTTGAATGAGTGAATGAATTTATACAAGAATAAGAAAATGAATCAAGTGCCACAGGAATGAAAAGTATGTTGAGCACTACAAAAGAAAGGATGGGGGGCAGGAAAGCATATAAAAAGGGAATTAGGAAGGTGATGAGATAGTCCTTGACTCAATTAGCTTGGAGACAAAAATGAAGAGAAGCAGATTCAAGGCATATTGGTGACATAAAATAAATAGGACTTCCTTGATATGGAGGCTGGGGGAACGCTCTCGTATAAAGATGAGCTTCATTTGCTCAGCCCTCCAAACTGGACATCCAGTTCGATTTGAGATGAGTGAGTATTTTCTAAGTTGTTTATTAGCTATTTGTACAGAAAAGCTGCAGACTTACAAGCCTGATTTTCCCAATAGTGAGAGTCTGTCACTGAAAATAGGATGATAAGAGTGGTTATTTTTATAGTATTTACAGGAATCAGTTGGTAGCAGTCTCTCCATGATGCTTTCTTCAGTACTCCCTCCCTTAATCTCCTGATACTTCTATAAGGTTTCCATGGCTAGGTTTCCATGACACCACAACAGTCATTTTCATCCATTCTGTCAAAAAAAAAAAATAATAATAATAACCGGTCAAGATAAAAAAGAAAAAAAGCTTTTGCCTGCACCTGAATGAATGCACCTTCTCTCCAACCCACAAAGCACACACACACACACACACACACACACACACACACACACACACCCCAGTGTTCCTAGCACAGAGCTAGGTATACAGATATTTACAACAATCAATTGCCTTGCCTACTTGGGTTAAAACAGCCTTCGTATCTTAAAGACTTTTGTAAACCATCTGATTAATATTTATAAAGAGCAATTTCCAAGTTAAGTGTTCCTCCACTCTGGACTCCAAAAGTGATTCTCTTGAGATTAGTTGTTAAAGGCAGATGCTATTGTTTTACATGTTACAAATTCCTCTCATCTTATCGTCCTCAAAGACTTGCTATTATTTTATTATCTTGATTTCAAAAGCTAGTAGCAGAGAAGATGATTTTCCTAGATGTGTAGGAAGCATAGATTTTCCTTTTCCCCTCAACTTTCTTCTTCAGAATTTGTTGGCTGGACAGCCCTCCTGAGCTTGTGCTGTGATGAGTTTTATCTGAAATTTCCATTAAAATAAATTGTTAACCTTCGACTCCCTTCACCCATTTCTCGCAACTCCCCACCTCCACCCCTGGCAACCACCCATCTTTTCTCTGTACCTTTGAGCCTGTTTTTGTTTTAGATTCCACATAGAAATATGGTACTTGACTTATTTCACTTAACATAACGCCCTTTAGATTGATCCGTGTTGTCACAAATGGCAAAATTTCCTTCTTTTATGACTGAATAATATTCCACTGTGGGTGTGTGGGTTTGTGTGTGTGTGTGAGTGTGTGTGTGTGTGCATATATCCAGCAATTTCTTTATCCATTCATCCATTGGTCTATTTCTCTGACATGAATATTTTGGCTGAGCTTACAAAGAGTTCATTCACAAGTTTCAGATCTACTCTCCAAATCCAAGGTGTGTCCTTCTGTAACACAGTGGGCTTTTGAATCCCTGCCATGGTGAGTGGTGGATATTTCCAAGTCACCAATCTTGGATGACTAAACAAACAGCCTGTGGACTCAATCCCTTGCTCCTCCCTCCTTTGACTATAGCATGTTAGTTTTTCTTGGGTGGGTTGCACCTATAGATGGTGCACAATTCTTGTGGAAACAGCTGGGAGGCTGTGCTGTCTTCTCAGGCTAAATGCTCTGCAAGGCAGTAGCCACATAAGCCACCTCTGAACCATCCCACTTCTGGGGGATTTAAATAACAGCAAGAGTACAGCAGTCTCTCTGACACCAAAGTGTTGTTCAGAAGTCTCAGAAATACCACACTCATTGTCATTGTTCTCAGTTTGCAGCAGAGCCAATTTCTATTGATTTTCTCTTTTGTTTTCTTAAGTGTGAAGTCCTATTCACTCTGTAAACACAATGAAAGCCCAAACCAGGTACTTCACTACGAGAGCCTTATGGGCGCAGCCAGGAATTTTGTACCTTCTTGATGTCTGCAGAGTGGCTATATACTGTGACGTGTCTCAGCTTCATAACGGGCTCGATGGAGCTCTTTGATGGACAGATCACAGAAGTAAATGAACGTGTCATTAGTTGTTCTGCCGTGGTTCTGCTCAGATCCCTGAACAAGAATTTGAGAAAATTTCCATAGACAGGTGTGTACAATATAGCATAATGCCTTCGTGGCGTTTGGACATAGGTTTCCTCTTTGTTTTTCTTGTCTCTAATGTATATTGGGTAAAGGGAACATATTTGATCTTGCTTAGAATCTTCAAAGTTTGCCTATTGGAACTTTCTCTTGCCATAGCTTACAATGTTGTGCATATTATGGGCCCTGCTTTTTCTCATTTCAGGCTCAGTTACTTGACCCTGTTTCTCTGTGGTTCAGAGAACCTGTCATCTTTACATCTTCCTCAATACCTTTGTCCACCCTGCCCCTCCCTGCCCAGAGCCTTTATACATTCAGTTCCAGTGCTGGACAACTCACCCCACAAACACGGGCGCGCGCGCACACACACACACACACACACACACATACGCTCACCAACAACCCTCACTCATCCACCACACACCCTCTTCTACCCAGTTAACACCTAGTCATCCTTCCTATCTTAATTCAAGCAGCACTTTTGCAGGAAAGCCTACCCTGCCCTTCCAGGTTAGATTAGGTTCTTATCTTATACATTGTCATAGAACCTATTCTTTTCCTTCAGAGCACTTGACTCAGCGGGCAATTATATAACCATTTGGGTACTTCGTTATCAATGGCATTCTCCACCCTCGATTTTCTAAATCCTGTGCAAACAAAGCATGGATCTATTTTTGGTTCACCTTTGTATCCTCAGCCTTGTGCGTAGAGCCTGGCATAGAGTTGAATTACAGTGAATATCGGACAGATGGATGGATGGATGGATGGACGGACGGACGGACAGACATGTGTGAGTGCATGTGTGTATCTCTCAGGTAACGAGGCTATTGCTACAGTAACTTACCAAGTATATTTTCAGTTTTCTTTAATTTAAACGGTTCCGATAAACAGAAAGTAGAAGTGACACTATTCTTCATGTGAATCGACTTCTTCACTAATTCTACTTACAAAATGAGTGTTGATTCAGTCACATAAACACCATGAATGATTTTTTTTTAAGATTTTCATTCATTTATTTGACAGACAGAGATCACAAGTAGGCAGAGAGGCAGGCAGAGAGAGAGGAGGAAGCAGGCTCCCCGCTGAGCAGAGAGCCCGATGCGAGGCTCGATCCCAGGACCCTGAGATCATGACCTGAGCTGAAGGCAGAGGCTTTAACCCACTGAGCCACCCAGGTGCCTCACCATGAATGATTCTTAAGCAAGCATTCAAGGAAGAAAAATTTATTTGTAGGACTTACAAAAATCCTAGAGATACCATGTCTTGTTAACCATGCATCTTTGTTCATTTCAACTTAATCACAAAATAGCAATCGTTCCTCTTTAACACCATTAACAAATCGTAATGTGCCAGAGATAAATTACTCAATAAATACATGTATAAGTACGTTAGCAGTGACCAACTGAGTGTTCTGTTACACATGTTGGAGACTCAGCAGCAGCCGCCTTCCCTACTCCACCTCCCTGGTGGAACAGCCTGTGGAATTTGGGACAGTTCCAAACAGATAGGATGAAGAATATGACTATGTATGCTGATGCTTACAGAGAAATGATATGGGAAGGTCCCGTCACCCACTACTGACTGGTACAATACAGCTGGGAATGCATTTTTGATTGTGTACCAGATAATTCAAGTAGTTGCAGAATGGGGAAAGGTTGATAAAAAGCACACAAGGAATCAGAGCTTAAAATAGTCAAGATTGCATACCAAGGCCGGGTTGAATTCTGGCTACTAACTGCTGGTGCCCATCCAAAAGCTAGCTTAGGGAGAAATGGTTAGGGTAGCATTCTGCTAGTAAAATTACATTTAAATATAGAAACTAAGGCATTTTAGAGTACCTTGTACTTTGGTTTCCAAGTATGCCGTCTAGTCTTGCCTCAAGGCTGCAGCAATCAGTGGAATCATGAAAAATTTGCTCTGTGCTTCATGACAAATGCCCTCTATAGGACCTATTCTATGAAGACTGTAGTGGTAAATTCTAGAGCAACAGGCATCAAGTGCCCATAATGCAAGTCTGAGTTATAGTTTCTATTTCTTTTAAAAATTTCAAACTTAGAAAAACTAATATTTTAAAGCTCAAAGTCATCTACATGGATTTGCCATCATAGAAACCATTCACCTAAATTTATTGTTTTGGGTGTTTTTAAAAATAAAAGCTATACATGCTCATTGAAATATGTATCTATTTTTACATACAGATATAGGGACATCTAAAGGGATATATAGATATAGACATCTACTTTAAGTAGTACAGATATTCACAAATTAAAAAGTGCATTTCATTCACTCCTTTTCCTGCTGCATCTCATGACCTGTTCCCCAGAGAAACCTGTGCTTGCAATCTGACATATTTACTTTTATTTTTACACAAATAGGGCCCTACCCTGTATGCGATTCTGCAACATACTTTGTTTACCTTCAGGATGTATTTTAATGTCCTATTGAAGGAAGATGAAGGAAGGGTACACAAGACTTTTCATACCCATTGTACTATTTTTGTAACTTCTTGCAAGTCCATTAATATACCAGAATCAAATAGTTTCTTTAAAAAGTAGAAACCTTTCATTTTTTTCCCATTTTATTTTCAGTGTTCCAGAATTCATTGTTTATGCACCACACCCAGTGCTCCATGCAATACGCGCCCTCCTTAATATCCACCACCAGGCTCACCCAACCCCCCACCTCTCTCCCCTCCAAAACCCTCAGTCTGTCTCTCAGAGTCCACAGTCTCTCATGGTTTGTCTCCCCTTCTGATTTCCCCCAACTCATTTCTCCTCTCCATCTCCCCATGTCCTCCATTTTATTCCTTATGCTCCACAAGAACCCTTTCATTTTAAAAAAAATGTGTCTTAGTTATGGTGTCACTTTGATACATTATAAATACCTCACTCTGTTGACTGGGTTATTAATATTTTATTGTTTGGATATATAATAATTCTTTTAATTAGTCTCTTGATGGGTATTTATGTTGTTTTTCAGTCGTCTGGTGTTACACTAACAGTGCAGTGGACAACCTGTACTTCTACCTCTAGTGGTCATACACTTCCACCAGCGAGCACCTCACATCTTTCAACTGTTCTGTATAAGGCATGTATCTAAACTTTACGGTCTTGGATAATCGCATCTAGGAAGGTTTGGTACTAGCAGATTCACATTTTTATAAAAAACATCTTGGCAGAGCAGACATAAATTACTGAAAGATTTGTGTCTGCTACCCGGAAATCGGCTTTGTTTTCCAGCTGGGGTTTCTCCTGAAGGGGGCACGTGCATACCAGATCTTTCCCGTGTGTCCGAAGGACAGTCTGTAGGAGGCCTGTGTGACTGAGCAGCCTTCAACCTTGACACAACCAACCAAACAAAGCCATCTGCAAGTTCAACAGAGAAGAGAGAAGGAGTTTCCCCAAGTTGATTGAAAACACAGGCAAAGAAATAATGAACTTCTCAAAACCAGCTGCTTAAAACTGTGCGTTTGTCAGGCCTTCTAAACTTGGAACCAATTCCTGTTTGCCAGCCAATGACAGACTTCATCACAATTCAATACTTCATCCCTAGCATGAAGTCAGTCTTGTTTTGAATGTTAATATTTGCCACCACAACATGGACTCCAATTTTGTAGGTATCAATGCAACAAATTTAGGAACCCTACTATTGCTGGGCACTGTAACACAGGAATTGGAATACAAAAGATAACTAAGGAGACCTCTGCACCCTCCCGAAAAAGCACTCTATCCAGACCAGCAGTTCTTAACCATTTTTGTGGCCGTGGTCCCCTTTGAGGACCTGATAAAACCATGGAGACAATGTGCATGCACATATATATCTAGAAGTCTACAGATGATCTCAGCTAGTACTCCAAGCCGAGGAGCTAACCATTAATCCAGGGACCTAAATTAAGCTTTCTTGGTCTACTGGAAGTACAAGATGGGCAACTAGGAAAATTAGAAATCATCCAGCTGGAAAAGTCCTGTAGTGAAGAATACAGTCACCACCACATCATACTTCTCATTTGCAAAGTGCTTCCCCCATCAGTGTTCTCCTGTAGAAAGTGGACTCCATTCCCATCAAATAAGGAAATATGCTCAGAGAAATTATGTGACTAGCCCCAAGGACGCTCAGCTATAAGCTGCCAGAACTCCAACCAGAAGCCAGGTCTATAACATACACCCTGTTTTGCCAAGTGGAATAGATTACTAATATAAAACACTGTGAGAATAATTTAAAGAAAAGAATCCTAGTGTCCATCATAACAAGTTGACAAGTTCCCATTAGTCATCAGGATTACTTGCGTGTATGGGCGTTATTAATTTTATTACTAATTTTCTTAATAAAATTAATAAAATTAATTAATAAAATCATATATTATATAAATAAAATTAATAAAATTTATTATTAAATCATTAAATTTTATAAATTATGTGATTTTATATATAATATATATTGTTTATATTATATATAATATTTTATTTATAATATAAATTTATATATAGTTATATATAAATTTTATAAATTATGTAAATTTAATAATATAAATTATTAAATTTTGAATAATATTTCTCCCACATACCCTCAATCTCTCTCAATTTCTTTCTCTTTCTCACTTAGTACTTCTTTGTTCTACAATTAGTTCCCCCTATTAAATTATGTATTCCTTGAAGACAGGGGCTATAGTTGGTTTGTTTCCATTTCCTCAGTGCCTTGCGAAGTACCTTGCATAATTAGGACTCATTGTTGAGTGAAGGAAAGTTCATTACACAGAGATTAAAGAGACTAGATTCTGCCAAGTGTGTCCCTCAGTTCATGTCGCGCCTTCAAAGATTATCTCTAGGAAATGAAATTTGTCATCAGTTCGTTGACACATTACACTGTTTTTCCAGCATTTTTTGTTCTCCTTCCTCCCCCCATCCCCCTCTTATTAACTACCTGTGATATTTGATAAGTGGAACCAAGGTGGGTTGAGTCTAATTTAAACATTCAACACTAAGCAGTCTTTCACTTGACATAATCAAAATTTTTTTTCCATTTTCTATGCCAAAATACAAGAAACCTTAAGCAATAATTTAATTATTTAAATTAGTTGCAGGATTTGGATATTTTTTTGCTGAGAGCTTATTGGAAAGAAAAGAAAGGAAAAAGCCAGCTGTGACTTACCACCCATCCCAAGCCAAATGACAACTTTGGAAGCATTGTTGTTGCTGGAACAATAAGTGAATGGTTTAACCCCTCTTGGGTCTTAGAAACTATAGCCAGCCTTGCCAAGGAGGAGGGAGGGATAAGTCTATGTGATTTAACCACACTGAACTCCTTGAGGGCAGAATCTATTTTTGACCCATCTTTGTGTTATTAAAAAAAAAATTGTCTGGCACATAGGAAGCACTCAGTAATTTTTTCGCTAAATGTTGAATTTTTGCAAAATCTATACATATCTGTAATACATGTTTATATGTGTCTCCACATTGTGTAAATATCCATGTGGCTGGATATCCTAAAAAGGCAGGCTATGCCCCATACCTTCCCATATACAAACTATATAAAGTCCAAAAGACTTATCTGTATGATCACAGCTGAAGTCAGTTTCGTTATAGAATTCTACATAGTATGCACATACTCTGGTTAAAACCACCCTGTATAGAACCAACTCTTTATAATAATGTCTCTGAAACATTTTCCTAAGTAGATAAGACGAAATGACCCTTTACAGCCTGTAGTTCATGTATTCCTTTAAACACAAGCCAAGAATGGAGATAGTCCAGCCCCACCTCAGCCACTAAGGTATGCCCTACCCCACAGACCTCGCACTCACACAGGGGGCTCCACTGCGCCATCTTGAGCTGAGTGTGGGTCAACAGAGTGGGTTGTTACCCTACAAGACTGGCCTCTTTCTACACTAATCCAAAAGAAAAGAGAGAAAGCCCAAATTAATAAAATTATGAATGAAAAGGGAGAGATCACAACTAACACCAAGGAAATAGAAACAATCATCAGAAATTATTACCAACAGTTATATGCCAATAAGCTAAGCAACCTAGATGAAATGGATGCATTCCTGGAAAACTACAAACTCCCAAAATTGAACCAGGAAGAAATTGACAACCTGAATAGACCGATATCTAGTAATGAGATTGAAGCAGTGAGCAAAAACCTCCCAAAAAACAAGAGCCCAGGACCTGACGGATTCCCTGGGGAATTCTACCAAACTTTCAAAGAAGAAATAACACCAATTCTCCTGAAGCTGTTCCAAAAAATTGAAGCAGAAGGAAAACTTCCGGACTCTTTTTATGAAGCCAGCATTACCCTGATCCCCAAACCAGGCAAAGACCCTACCAAAAAGGAGAATTTCAGACCAATATCACTGATGAATATGGATGCAAAGATTCTCAACAAGATCCTAGCAAACAGGATCCAGCAGCACATTAAAAAGATTATCCACCATGACCAGATGGGATTCATCCCTGGGTTGCAAGGTTGGTTCAACATTTGCAAATCAATCAGTGTGATAGAACACATCAATAAGAGAAGAGAGAAGAACCACATGGTCCTCTCAATTGATGCAGAAAAAGCATTTGACAAAATCCAGCATCCGTTCCTGATGAAAACGCTTCAAAGTATAGGGATAGAGGGAACATTCCTGAACTTCATAAAATCTATCTATGAAAGACCCACAGCAAATATCATCCTCAATGGGAAAAAGCTTGCAGCCTTCCCGTTGAGATCAGGAACACGACAAGGATGCCCACTCTCACCACTCTTGTTCAACATAGTATTAAAAGTTCTAGCAACGGCAATCAGACAACAAAGAGAAATAAAAGGTATCCAAATTGGCAAGGAAGAAGTCAAACTCTCTCTCTTCGCAGATGACATGATTCTTTATATGGAAAACCCCAAAGACTCCACCCCCAAACTACTAGAACTCATACAGCAATTCAGTAATGTGGCAGGATACAAAGTCAATGTACAGAAATCAGTGGCTTTCTCATACACTAACAATGAAAATACAGAAAGGGAAATTAGAGAATCGATTCCATTTACTATAGCACCAAGAACCATAAGATACCTGGGCATAAACCTAACCAAAGAAGTAAAGGACCTGTACTCGAGGAACTACAGAACACTCATGAAAGAAATTGAAGAAGACACAAAAAGATGGAAGACTGTTCCATGCTCTAAGATTGGAAGAATAAACATTGTTAAAATGTCTATACTGCCCAGAGCAATCTATACTTTTAATGCCATTCCGATCAAAATTCCACCGATATTTTTCAAAGAGCTGGAGCAAAGTAATCCTAAACTTTGTATGGAGTCAGAAGAGACCCCGAATTGCTAAGGAAATGTTGAAAAACAAAACAAAACTGGCGGCATCACGTTACCCGATTTCAAGCTTTACTACAAAGCTGTGATCACCAAGACAGCGTGGTACTGGCATAAAAACAGACACATAGACCAGTGGAACAGAGTGGAGAGCCCAGATATGGACCCTCAACTCTATGGTCAAATAATCTTCGACAAAACAGGAAAAAATATTCAATGGAAAAAAGACAGTCTCTTCAATAAATGGTGCTGGGAAAACTGGACAGCGATATGTAGAAGAATGAAACTCGACCATTCTCTTACACCGTACACAAAGATAAACTCGAAATGGATAAAAGACCTCAACATGAGACAGGAATCTATCAGAATCCTAGAGGAGAACATAGGCAGTAACCTCTTCGATATCAGCCACAGCAACTTCTTTCAAGATATGTCTCCAAAGGCCAAGGAAACAAAAGCAAAAATGAACTTTTGGGACTTCATCAAGATCAAAAGCTTCTGCACAGCAAAGGAAACAGTCAACAAAACAAAGAGGCAACCCACGGAATGGGAGAAGATATTTGCAAATGACAGTACAGACAAAAGGTTGATATCCAGGATCTATAAAGAACTTCTCAAACTCAACACACACAAAACAGATAATCATATCAAAAAATGGGCAGAAGATATGAACAGACACTTCTCCAACGAAGACATACAAATGGCTATCAGACACATGAAAAAATGTTCATCATCACTAGCCATCAGGGAGATTCAAATTAAAACAACACTGAGATACCACCTAACACCAGTTAGAATGGCCAAAATTAGCAAGACAGGAAACAACGTGTGTTGGAGAGGATGTGGAGAAAGGGGAACCCTCTTACACTGTTGGTGGGAATGCAAGTTGGTGCAGCCACTTTGGAGAACAGTGTAGAGATTCCTGAAGAAATTAAGAATAGAGCTTCCCTATGACTCTGCAATTGCACTGCTGGGTATTTACCCCAAAGATACAGATGTAGTGAAAAGAAGGGCCATTTGTACCCCAATGTTTATTGCAGCAATGGCTACGGTCGCCAAACTGTGGAAAGAACCAAGATGCCCTTCAACGGATGAATGGATAAGGAAGATGTGGTCCATATACACAATGGAGTATTATGCCTCCATCAGAAAGGACGAATACCCAACTTTTATAGCAACATGGACGGCACTGGAAGAAATTATGCTGAGCGAAATAAGTCAAGCAGAGAGAGTCAAGTATCATATGGTCTCACTTATTTGTGGAGCATAACAAATAACATGGAGGACATGGGGAGATGGAGAGGAGAGGGAGTTGAGGGAAACTGGAAAGGGAGATGAACCATGAGAGACTATGGACTCTGAAAAACAACCAGAGGGTTATGAAGGGGTGGCGGGGGGGTGGGGTGGGGTGGGAGGTTGAGGAACCAGGTGGTGGGTAATAGGGAGGGCACGTACTGCATGGAGCACTGGGTGGGATGCCAAAACAATGAACACTGTTATGCTGTAAATAAACAAATAAAAATAAATAAATAAATAAATAAATAAATAAATAAATAAATAAAAAAGACTGGCCTCTTTCTGCTGTTCATTTTAGCTTCGCTGGACATTCCTGATCCACAGTGGCTGGTAAAGGGGGGCTGTGGTGGAGCTGGACTCACAGCCAAGAAGCTAAGGAAGGATTTTTTTTTTTAAATGATGCAAAAATGGCAGTTTTATGAAGCCTCAATGCATTTTTTAGGAAATAGTTGACAAAATCTGACTAAAATCAACAGGTAACTGGGGATATGTGAAGTTGTACAATGCTATCAAGAGTCTGGGAAACACACCACTGTGGATGATGAGAGTCACCCACAGCCTGAAGCAAGTAGGGCCCTGGGTGAGTCAGGACACAGAGGAATTGAAGGAACCAGGAAAGCAATTGTTAAAGCACAGTCCCAGGAACACACTGAGACAAGTTCCCTTTTCAGAAATACATCGTGCTCATGCCATGATGTTCTGGAGTTTCCTGCTTCTTAGAAGCACCTACACATTCCAGGAACAACAAGGTGGCCCAGGAGAAGGTTCCAACCTACTTTCCTGTCCAAGTGACTTTTGCAATAAGAAATGCCAAACTGGGGGGAGACATTTGGGGTTACTAGCACTCAACACACAATAATTCCAGTTTCTCTACAACTACCTCTCCCCATCCAGGGAGTGAAACCTGAGGGCTCTGAGGAAGGGGGCCAGGCCAATTCCACACCTCTCTTCCTTGTGCTCTCTGGACCCACACTGGCTGGACTGAAATGTGGTCACTCTCTACCATCACCTAATTTAACACCTTGGCACTTAATGAATATTTAACACTATCAAATGTGCTTACAGGAAACAGCTTGGAAATGAATTACCTTGTTTTTAAGTGCTGCCTGGGAATTGTGCATTTTACAAAAACTGAATTGACTTGTTAATAAAAACAAATGAATCCGTGTGTTACATGATTTTTTTTAGTGTTACTTTCAAAGCCAGATGCCCCAGAAAATAGCTCCCTTACTAAGAAGGAATGACTCAATTTTTTATTAAAACGATGGTGTTATTCATCTGTTCATTCAGCAAATATTTGCGCACCTATTATGTGTTCAGTTCTATTCTAGACCCTGAGAATGCCGTGGTGAACAAGGCAGACAAGCTTTCAGAGTGATTACATTCTAAAAAGCAAAAGTAAATACACAGACAGATAGCTACATGATGTCATGTACTGTGAAGAAAAAGAAAGTAGGGAAAGGGAATAAAGATTGATACGAGATGCCGTTTTACAGAGTAGAAGGCATCTCAGAAGAGGGGACACTCAAGCAGGAGACCAAAATGGAATGAGAGTACAAGGCATATGAAAATATGGAGAGAGTTGTGGGGAGATAGGAGAATAAGGGCAAAGACCATGTGCTAAGGATGTCCTTGGCAATACTCAAGGAGCAGTAAGAAAGCTAGGGTGGGGACACCTGGGTGGCTCAGTGGGTTAAGAGTCTGCCTTTGGCTCAGGTCATGATCTCAGGGTCCTGGGATTGAGTCCCACATCGAGCTCCCTGCTCAGCGGGGAGTGAGTCCGCTTCTCCCTTTGCCCTCTCCCTGTTTGTTCTCTCTCCTTCTCTCTCTGACAAATGAATAAATAAAATCTTTTAAAAAAGAGAGAAAAAGAAAGCCAGAGTGTTTGGATGAGTGAGGAGGAAATAGAAGATGAAGTTGAAGAGGTAGCAGGTAGTCACATTTTGCCAGGGTTTCTAGGCCATGCTGAGGACTCCAGCTGGAAGCCTTTGAGTAAGGCATGATCAGATGGAACTCTAGATTAAACACCCCAAACAACTTTCAAACCATCAAGTGAAAGCTTCTGTTTCCATTCGAAGATGGACTGGATGTTTACGGAAGGCCTCCTGTAATAGCCCATCACAAAGTGATGGATGTACACTCCAAAGTACGTTGAGCTGCCCTACATGGAAAGCAGTTCCTTGGAAGACAAAAATATAAGTGAAGAAGGTTAAGTAAGCACCAGAGTGGCATTGCCGTGGCCTTATCGGCTAATCCCTTGTGACTTAAAATCTGTATTTTAAAAGGCTTTTCATCTAGAGAGTGAAAGCAAATCCTGAGAGACAAGCAGGGCAATATACTAGATCGTGAGACTCATAGTTGACACCTCAGTGGTTAAAAAAAAAGAGAAGAGGGACGCCTGGGTGGGTCAGTGGGTTAAAGCTTCTGCCTTCGGCTCGGGTCATGGTTCCGGGGTCCTGGGATCGAGCCCCACGTTGGGCTTTCTGCTCAGCAGGGAGCCTGCTTCCTTCCTCTCTCTCTGCCTCTCTGCCTACTGTGATCTCTCTCTCTGTCAAATAAATAAATAAAATCTTTAAAAAAAAAAAAAGAGAAGAACCATTCTACAGTAGGAGATGGTGGTGATAGATGTCTGTCTGAGTTAAGGCCTTAGGCGGTGGCACGTTTAAAAAAAAAAAAATTAAGTGCCACTGAAAATTCCTAAATATAATACTCCGGTCACGTATATTTGGGAGCATAATTTATAAAACTTGTGTGGCAAAAAAAGAGAGAGAGAGAGAGAGGAAAAAAAGATGAAAGAAAAAGGAAAAGAGAAAGAAAAAGAAAATTAAATTGATATGAGGCTAGGAGTTTCCCCAGAAGCCTGCTTCTACCAACACAAATCCTTTTGGGAATAAGACACACCTCACAGATAAAGTTTGCAAAAAAAATATGAGATCACTATCAAAAATCAAAAAAATCACGAGGAACTAAGCCGTGATGAGTGAGAGATGATAGAACTACAAAGCACAGAATCAGACAAACCAAAAAGTCTGGTTATATACAATTTATGAGCTACAAACATAAGAAAGTTTGAATAAATGTCTAAATGGTACTGGTGTTTTAACAAAGAAATAAGACACTATCAAATTGGCCAGGCAGATACGAAAAAAACCCCCGACATATTTCCCAGAAATGAGAATATAAAAATTAAAAATAGAAATTCAGTGGAGTAGGGCACCTGGGCACCCCACCTCTTCATATCAGCTCAGGTCATGATCTTGTGGGTCATGAGATAGAGCCCTAAGTCAGATTCCGCAATCAGTGGGGAGTCTGTTTGAAGATTCTCTCCCTGTGACCCTCTCCTCAGTGTGCAAGTATGTAGGTACACTCTCTCTCTCAAGTAAATAACTAAATCTTTAAAAAAAAAAAAAAAAAGAAATTCAGTGGAGTGATTAAAAGCAAATTAGACATAACTAAGGAGAAAATTAATTAAAAATTAATGGGGAGATAGAAGAAAATATCCAGAAAAACACACACACAAAAAAGATATAAAAATAAAAGAGGAAAAAAATAAGAGAACATAAGTGACAAAAAATAGTGAGAAAGTCTAAATATAAATTCTTTACAGTTATGGAAGAAAGTCATGGGATAGAAATATTTTAAGAGGAAAGTGACTTAGAATTTCCAGAATTGATGAAATAAATATTCAAGTTCAAAGATCCCAAGCATGATTTAGAAAGAGGAAGAAGAAGGGGGAGGGGGAGGAGAAAACACCAATGAACAAATGAAAGAACACATGTTTAGATATATAATGGATACCACGTAACTGAAAGTGAAGGGAAAAGTCTGATTGTGTAGTTTTTAAAATCTTTTATACTAATAATGTAAGTGCTGCCACTTCTAAAGCAACAGTTGAAGGGAAATCTAACGCATATATTAGAAAATATGAAAGGCTATAAGTTACTTCACTCGTTAACTACTTTGAGTGTTAGGGAAGTTTTTTAAAGGATAGTAGAAGGAAATAAATTATAAAATATAGAATAGAAGTTAATAAAAATACATTCACTAGAAATGATCAGCAAAATGAAAAGTTGGCTCTTTGAAAGGACTAATAATATTTGCAGTACAATCAGAAATTGACAAGATTGATCAAGGTAATAATGAAAGAAAGCACAAATAATTTTATAAATGCAAACCAGAACATAAATAACATATGGCATAGACATTAAAAAGGTAAGAGAATCTGACAAAGAATTTGTATCTGAAATATATAAAGAACTCTTACAATTCAATAATAAAAAAACACAAATAGCCCTTTTGGAGAGATACATGATGGTGATTATCTCCCCAAATGGAGATATGCGTAAAATATAGAAAAATGATTTTATAAACACTTTGCCAAAGAACAAGTATAGGAAATGATATCCAACGTCATTCGTCATGAAAACCATGGTAAGGCACACATGTACTAGAATGACTAAGATTCTTTAAATTGGGAATGGAAGGAAGGAAAGAAGAGACAAAGGAAAAAAAAAAGGAAGAAAAAATCTGATGTTATCAAGTGAGACAAGTATGTGTCACAACTGGAATTTCATATATCACTAATGGGAATACAAATGGTACAACTACTTTGAAGAACACTTTAGTAGTTTCTCAACACAGTTAAGCATATACTTCCTATGTGACCTAGGAGTTTCACTCCTCAGTATCTACCCAAGAAAAATGAAAACATATGTTCACATGAAGATTTGTATACAATGTTCAGAGTAGCCATAGTGCAAAATAACCAAAAAGTGGAAATAATCCAAATGTGCCTCAGCAAGAGAATGATTTTAACACAACGTGGTATAGACATGCAATGGAATATTACTCAACAATAAAGAGAAAGAAAGTACTAACAAATAGCATAAATTAGTTTCAAAAACATCAAGGTAAATAAAGCAGTGTACAAGAGACTAAATACCACATGATTCCATTTATATTAAATTCTGGAAAAGGTAAAACCATAGAGGCAGGAAAAAAAATATTATTGCCTAGGGGCAAGGATTGAACAAAAAGGGGTATAAGAATTATTTTTGAGGTGACCAATGTATTCTAAAGCACACTTAGTGTTATTTGCATGACAGAACACACTTATCAAAACTCAGTGGAATTTATACTTAAAATGGATGAATTTGTGGCATTTCAATTACACAAAAAAACTGGAAAAATACTAAAAATAAAACAAGATGAGAGAAAATTAGAAACAACACTATGTCAGCAAATTTGAAAACACATATTAAATGGACAGTGGAAATTGCTAAAAACTAGAAAACAAAAAGAATACTTACCTGGTACTATGACCTTTAATAAAAACCAAACAGCAGTTACAAATATTCTTTGAGTATTACATAGACTCCAGACAGTTTTACAGTTTGAGTTTTATCAAATAATCAAGAAACAGATCATTTTAATATTAAACTATCCAGAAAACAGGGGGAAAAAAAGGTGGGAGGGGAAATACTTTTTAGTTACTTTTTTTTAAAATATTTTATTTATTTATTTATTTGACAGAGAGAGAGGTCACAAGTAGGCAGAGAGGCAGGCAGAGAGAGAGGGAGAAACAGGCTCCCCAGTGAGCAGAGAGCCCAATGCGGGGCTCGATCCCAGGACCCTGAGATCATGACCTGAGCCGAAGGCAGAGACCTAAACCACCGAGCCACCCAGGTGCCCCAACTTTTTAGTTACTTTTAAAAACTTGTGTAACCTTGATAGAGAAACTAACAAGAAAAACTGGAGAAAATCAAATTATCCTCCAATCTCATTTATGAATGTAGATACAAAAAAATCCTAAGCAATATGTTAGCAAAACAAATTAAGCAATGTATAAAAAACGTAACTCATAACTTAGGCTTTGAGCTTATTCTCAAAACACAAATGTCATCAAATTTACAAAAACTTATTATGTAGTTCACCATATCATCTAGTGAAAGGGGAAAAAAAACGCGATCGTTACAATAGATCAGAAAACAGAATCAATAAAAAAAATTTTAAGATTTATTTATTTATTTATATATTTGACAGAGAGAGAGAGACAGGGAGAGAGGGAACACAAGCAGGGGGAATGGGAGAGGGAGAAGCAGGCTTCCTGCCAAGCAGGGAGCCCAATGTGAGGCTCAATCCCAGGACCCCAGGATCATGGCCCAAGCCTAAGGCAGACACTTAACAACTAAGCCACCCAGGCACCTAGGAATCAATAAAAATTAACAACAATCATGATAGAACCTCTCAGCAAACTAGGAATGGGAAGGAACAGTCTTAACCTGATAAATGGTATCTCCAGAGTATTTGGAGTCACCCTAATATTCAGTGGGAAAATATTGCAAGCATCCCTATTAAAATCAACATTAAGAAAATAATGCCCTCCCATCACCACTTGTATTCGATGACATATTGGAGATCCTAGGCAGAATAGCAAGCAGAGAAAAAGAAATATATAAGCCTTGAAAAAGAAATAAAACTCACTATTGTCATAATTATCTGCATAGCCCCAAAATATCTACAGACGGATGCCTGAGTGGCTTCGTCAGCTGAGCATCCAACTCTTGATTTTGACTCAGATCACTCTTTATTTCGACTCAGATCACCATCCCAGGGTCATGGGATGAAGCCCCGGATCAGATTCTCTCTCTCCCTCTGCCTCTGCCTCTGTTCCTCCCCCCACTCTCTCTCTCTCTCTCTCTCTCTCTCTCTCAGATAAATAAAACCTTTAAAAAAAAAAATCTACAGACAAATTCTTAAAATTAACAAGCAGTTTTAGCAATATTACTGGATATAAGATCAACATGTTAGAATCAGTTGCAAATCTAGTTACCAGCCACAAGCAGGTAGAAAATTTATATTTTTAAAAAGGTACCACTATAATAGCTACCAAAATACAAGGTATTGAAGAACAAATCCTCCAAACAGATGTGTAAAGCTTTTCGTAGGGGATTATAAGCCTATTTAAAAGATCTTTATTAAGTCCTGGCAGTGTGCCAGGCACTCTGCTAGCTAGTAGAAATACAAAGTAAGACCATGGTCCCCACTCTCCAGTGCCAGCAGGCTAGAGAGAGAAAATGTGCCTGAGCAAATGGATACCACGCCTTGGATCAAATACAATGGATGTGTGTTTGGATATGATAACAGGGATGAGTCATGTTTAAGAGGGTGAGAAAAGGGGCATTCAAAGTCGGACACACTTAGGCTTCCTCTTGGGGATGAGTGGGATTTTCCAGGAGAGCAAGGGGAGAAAAGGAGTAAGCAATGCTTGTAAAGCAGAGGAAACAGGATGGAAATAGGAAAACGTCGGGGACAAGGTTTCTCCACAGCCATACTAGCTCAACAGGGATTTGTTGAAAATGTAACCCGTTGCCCTACCTCTGACCTCTCAGACTGTCATATCCACCCCATCCTGTCTCTTCCCTCCATCTCTGTCTCTTAAACCATTTCCTGGACCCGAAGACCCGATTCATATCGCTTTCCCTACTCTCTCACCCCACCCCAGTGTGAGCCATCTCCTCCTCTGTTCTGATAGTATCTTGTACCTCCAGTTTTAATGGAACGCCAGCTGCATTCTTCTGTTTACCAAAAACAACTGAAGCATTTCTACTACCTTTGCAAAATATCAAGGGGATAATTGAATGGGCACTCAACATACATATTTCTAATGGACCGTCATTGCTCCCTTCTATAAAGTTGCTCTTTGCAGAAGTTTGTGATCTGAACGAGATCTTTGTTGGTGGTGGTTTTCTTTCATTGCATGACATCACAGTGAATGACTTTGTCTAACGCCCAGGGAGACCAGAAGACAAAATGTGTAACACTTGGCCTCTCAGATAAACTTCACCTCTGTCCTTTAAAACAGTATGGATTTAAGAGAGAATGAGAGAGAGAGAGAGCAAGAGAGAAGACAGCAATTACTGATACTGAGAATGAAAAATAGAGATCTCAGGGAAGATCCCATATGTATGTATTAATGGATAATAAAGTCTTGATGAATAAAAAATAACAGTATGGATTTCCTACCTTCTCACTGCTCTCTCCTCTCTCACCAAAATCCCCTGTGTAAGAATGCAGACAAGTTATTGACTATTGAGCTGCATTCTGCTAGTTAAAATGGTAATTTGCTTATCAGCATGCTCATACCTGTGCAAGCTCATCTAGACACGCACAGAGTCATTTGATATTTCCTGCTGCTGTACAGTCACTACATCATCTTTTAAGTTCATAATTTTGCACAATTCAGTGCAAGTGATGCTGTCCCTTTTTAGGTTCCAAGGATGTAGGGAAGTATGGAAAAGTAGGAAGAGCATTGGATTTGCAGCTCCAGGAAAACACTGCTGTGAACTTGGGGAAGTCTCTTAAAATCTCTTAAATCTTAAATCTCTTAAATTTTTAGGGCTTCAGTGTCTTCATCTTCAAAGAAGTGATAATGTCATTCCCTGACCTACCTCATCTGGCCACTGCGAGGATCAAAGGGGCCAGACAGACTGGCAGTTTGAGAAGTGTAAAACTCCTTCCCGATGTCATGAGCTAGCACTATTGTGAAGAGTAACCAGCACAAGCTGATAAACATTTCCCTTCTCATGAACTTAAATCCTTTGAAGCTAGTGTTATCTACTTGAGAAGAATCAACTCTGATGAGGCATGCCCAGAAAGTTCACTGGGGACATCACCATTTTTAAGACTGCTAAAATTAATACACAATGAGTGAAATTTACCATCGCCCTCAGCATCTTTCAGCATCATTTTTTTAAATTGAGATATAACAGCATATAATGTCATGTGAGTTTGGGTATAACAAACTGATATTTATGTTGCAACATGATTCACACAGTAGGATTAGCTAATACCTCCATCACTTCACATAGTTATCATTTCTTTTTTGTAATGAAAACATTTAAGATCGAGTCTCTTAGCAACTTTCAAGTATATAATACAGGATTGTTAACTAGAATCACAATGTTGTGCATTATACCCTCAAAACTTATTCATCTTCTAGCTGCCAGTTTATACCATTTGACTGACATTTCCCAATTCCTCCACCCCTGAGTCTCTGGCAACCACCCTCCTTCTTCTCTGTTGCTGTGACTTCAGCTTTTTTAGATTCCAAATATAAGGGATATCATACAGTATTTGTCTTTCTCTGACTTCTCTCACTTAGCATAGTGCTCTCAAGTTCCCTCTATGTTGTTACAAGTGGCAGGATTTCCTTCTTTCTTGTGATTGAATAATATTCCACCGTGTGTGTGTGTGTGTGTGTGTCTACATATACACCACATCTTCTTTGTCCATTTATCCACTGATGCACACTTGGGTAGTTTTCACATCTTAGCTACTATGAATAATGCTGCACTAGACAATAGGAGGGCAGATATCTTTTCCATACCCTATTTTCATTTCATTTGAATATATAGTCAGAATTGGAATTGCTGGATCATATGATAATTCTGTTTTTTTTAATTTGTTGAGGCATCTCCATACTATTTTCCATAGTAGCTACATCAGCTTACATTCCCTCCAACAGTATACAAGTGTTCCCTTCTCCACACCTTCACCAACACTTGTCATCTCTTGTCTTTTTGATGACAGTCATTCTAAAAGGTATGAGGTGATATCTCATTGTGGTTTTAATTTTCATTTCCCTGGGGATGAGTGATGTTGAGCACTTTTTCATGTACCTGTTGGCCATCTGTATATCTTCTCTGGAACAGTCTTTTCAGATACTCTGCCAGTTTTTTAATCTAGTTGTTTGTTTTTCTGTTACTGAATTGTATGAGCTCTTTCTATATTTTGCATATTAATCCTTCATCAGATAAATGTTTTGTGAGCATTTTCTTCCATCCCATAGGTTGCCTATTCATTTTGCTGATTGTTTCTTTTGCTGTGCAGAAGCTTTTTAGTTTGATGTAGTCCCTCTTGTTGATTTTTACTTTTTTTGCCTGTGCTTTCTGTATCATATCCAAAAAAATCATTTCCAAAATCAATGTCAAGGAGATTTTACCCTATGTTTACTTCTAGGAATTTTTACAGCTTCTGGTCTTATGCTTAAGACTTTAATCCATTTTAAGTTAATTTTTGTGAGTGAGTAGGATTTTGCATGTAATTATCCAGTTTCCCATCATCATTTATTGAAAAGACTATCCTTTCCCCATTGAGTATTCTTGGCTCCACAGTAGACCATATATGTGAGGATTTATTTCTGGGCTCTCTGTTCTGTTCTTCTGGTCTGTGCATCTAATTTTCTGCCAGTACCATACTGTTTTGATTACTACAGATTTGTAACATGGTTTGAAATCAGGAAGTGTGATGCATCCAGCTTTGTTCTCTTCCACAAATTTGGCATAGGAGGAACACACCTCAACATCACGAAGGCTGTATATCACAAACCCATAGCTAACATTATACTCAATGGTGAAAGTTGAAAGCTTTTCCTCTAATGTCAGGAACAAAATGAGGGTACCTACTGTCGCCACTCTTATTCAGCATATTACTGGAAGTCCTGCTAGAACGATCAGTCAAGAAAAAAGAAATAAAAAGCACTCAAACCAGAAAAGAAGTAAATGTGTCTTTATTTGCAGATAATATGATCTTAAACATAGAAAATTCTAAAGGCTCAACCAAAAAAAAAAAAAAAAAGCTGTTGTAACTATAAACAAATTCAGTAAAGTTGTGGGACATAAAACCAACATACAGAAATCAGTTGCATTGTTGTGCACAAACAATGAAATACCTGAAAAGAAATAAAGAAAATCATACCACTCACAATAGCATCAAAATCAAGAAAAGACTTAGGAATAAATTTAACTAAGGAAGTGAAAGGCTGTACAATGAAAACTGTAAGATTTTGATGAAAGCAGTTGAAGAAGACAGAGACAAATGGAAAAATATTCCATGTACATGCATCAGAAGAACTAATATTGTTAAAAGGCCCATACTACCCAAAGTCATTTAGAGATTCAATGCAATCCCTACCTAAATTCCAATAACATTTTCCACGGAAAGAGAAAAAAACAATCCTAAAACTGGAACCGTATAAGACCCCCAAATAGCCAACCAATCCTGAGAAAGAAGAAATAAAATCTATTTTTTAAAAGATAATCATTGCTTTAAATTAAAAAAAAAAATTCTATTACTATTAGTTTCATTATCTGGTGGCACTGTTTCCAGTGTAACAAACCACCAGCATTACATCATCTTCATATTTCCAGCGTTCAGTTAGACTGAAAGAATACCTGATAGCTCTAGGTTCCCTATCTGCTAATTGTTGTCAAAAATCCCTCAATTGACATATCTCTGACATATGGAATCTTTCTTTCATTGCCTGTTATATATCTAGCATTTGGAGCTAGAAGTCATCCCTCCTCTCCCTACTATTATATTCCTCCATCACGCATTCAGAGAGTGATACTATGAAGCTTTTTAAAATGAGATTTAAGATCTATATTTACTTCACTGAGGAGATACGTTATATGGTTAAATATTAAATGGGGGAAAATAGCATGTTATGAAGCAAGCAGTCTTGTAGTATGATCTCATTCCTGTAACAGAAGATGTGAACTTATATTATCACATACCTAAAGATCTGGATACAAGCAAACTCAGGTAATAAATACTTAGACTTGAGAGTCAGATCAACAAGAGTTCAAATCCATTCTCTGCTTGACTGGATGACCTTGGGCAGGTTGTTTTCACTTTCTCAGTCTCCTTTTCTTTTTTCCTTTTTTAAACAAAATGCAATGAAATTTGCTTCCTGAGCTTATTAGGAAGACTAAGTGCATGATGTGTACAAAACATTTCGCACAGTGTCTACCCCACAGTAAGTAGTCTATGAATGATAACCATGATGGTGATGATAGGTGAAAAGATACGAAAATGTCAACAGCTGTTATCTCTGGATATAGAATTAAGAATGATTTTTATGTACTTCTGTAGGCCCCATCCTTACTTTAGTCAGCCATTCTACTGTGTTAACATATACCTTTTGTATATGCATATTACAAAATAGGGATTGTTTTGTAATGTGATTTTTAATTCTGTGAAGCTACCATCGTCTCATTGATAGTATTGTCACTATGCACTATGTCTTTAAGATGCATCCAGCTACTACAACTACCTCTAATTCATTCCTTCTCAATGCTATTTAGTACTTCAGAGCGGCTTCCCCAACATTTTATCCAACAGCTCTCATGGCAGTTGGTCTCAGTTTGCTTCTGACACTCCCCTGCTACAAATAACATTGCAATAAATCTCCTCGAGCACAGCCTCTTAAGGATCCATGCAAGATCTCCTTTTACATACATATTAGGGGTAGAATTGCAGGGTTTGGCGTATGCATATTTTTAATTCAATGGAATGGTGCCAGATGCTCCCCAGAGAAGCTGCAATAGTCTTTCCATAACGATGATCTTCCTTGTATCCCCACTTCCCCGTCAACACTCAGCCTTATCTCTCTTTATAACTCCTACCAGTCTACTAAATATAAGGAGTTAACTCATTGTTTTAATTTATTTTTCTTAGATTACTAATGATTTGAGGCTTTATTTCTCTTTATATGCTTAGTTTGTCACTGAAGTTTGCTCTCCTGTAAAGTTCCTATTGGTATCCTTCACCTGTTTCTCCCTTGGTGTCACTCCCTTTCTCTTGTGGACTTACAGAAGTTACTTGTGTGATTGATTTAGTAAGGTCTGGACATTTTAAATACTCTCCCAATAATGCCTTCTGTGTAATGAATGGGTGCAGGGGTCTTAGAACAGAAAGGTGTAATGTTGACGGACTCATAGTCATCAGTATTTTGCTTTATGATCTGTGGTTTTGAAATCTTGTTTGTAAAGGTTTTCCTTGCCCTTAGGTCACCAAGTTATTTTCCTGCATTATGCTCCATTAACCTTTATGGTGGCACCTTTCCCCCTTAGGCCTCTAATCTATGTGGAGTCCACATTTGTGGGGTATGTGAGGCAAGGATCCAGTTTTATTTGTCTCTATAGTGAGTTAGTTTTCCCAGTGTAAGCTGCTAGGTAGTGACTTGTGGTATCATTTGCATCATATTTAAATTTCCACATATACATATGGGTTAGTGCCTGAGCTCTCTGTCCTATTTTATTGGCCTATTCATCTGCCTTTTGTACTGGTGCACCACCATTTCTGTTGCCATGGCTTTGTTGTGTGTTTTCATAGAGATATCAAGCTCCCTCTCTAGTCATGCTTTGAAAGCTTGACTTAGCCATTCACAAACTTTGTGAACTTGTCTCTGTTAGTCTGTCAATACAGTAACAGATTTATCCAAATAAATTTAAAAGTAAGATGTTATCATGTTCCTCAAAAACATCTAAGTAGAGTTTTTGTTGGGGTTATACTGAATATATCAAGTAAATAAAAGAATTGATACCTTTATAGTATAATATTGTATCATGAAAAGCATAAGATTTTCTTCATTTATTCAGATCATCTGTTTTATCCCTTATTAATATCTTAAAGTTTTCTGTTCTCCCTGTAGATGTATTATTTTATTACTGTAATTTTTTTAAAGATTTTATTTATTTATTTGACATAGAGAGATCACAAGTAGGCAGAGAGGCAGGCAGAGAGAGAGAGAGAGAGAAGCAGGCTCCCTGCCAAGCAGAGAGCCCGATGCGGGACTCGATCCCAGGACCCTGAGATCATGACCTGAGCCGAAGGCAGTGGCTTAACCCACTGAGCCACCCAGGCGCCCCTATTACTGTAATTAACTTAGATATATAATACATTTCTTGGGGGCACCTGGGTGGCTCAGTCGGTTGAGATATATAATACATTTCTTGAGAGCGGGAATGATGTAGTATTATTTATTCTATTTTCTGATTGGCTGTTGCTAATGCTAAAAAAAAGATCGACCTCTCATTCAATGATCTTAGTTCTCTCACTGGTTCTAATATTCTGTCTCTGGAATCTGTTGTCTTTTCTGGATAAAAGATTATATCATATGTAAATAAATACAGTGTTATCTCTTATCATCTCTGTTAGTCAGTTCTCACTCAGTTATGCTGCAATAACAAACAATCTCCAAATCCCAGTGATTTAAAACAACAAAAATTTATTTCTCATTCATGTAACACACCAAATACGTGCTGACTACAGCTCTACTCTATGATTCCTTATTCTGGGATCCAAGCTGAAGAAGCAGCTCTCTTTAGGACCACATCATTCTTGTAGCAGAGGAAAAGTTCAAGGGTGACAGCTAATCCACACAACGATTGTGAAGCATATGCTTGGAACCGGCGCACTGTCAAATCCATTCATATTCGCTGGACAAAACAAATCCGGTCAAACCTGATGACAATAGAGCTAAAAGTTTCCTTCTCCCAGAAGAGGGCCCTATAAATGACAAAGGATTGGGCAGCAAGGGTGCTTTCTCTTGTAGGGAAGGGGATAGTGAATAACTGTGCCCAAGAATATAATCTACCACCCTGCCAACTCTCATTCTCATTATTTCTTTGTCTTTTCTTTAGCTTTAGCTAAGACCTTTGGTGGTAATAGTGGGCATCCTTGTCTTACTTTCACCTTGAAGAGAAAGAATCTTAAGTTTCTCCATCAAGAGTAATACTTGATATAAGGAATCTTTGTCAGGTTAAGGAAATTTCCTGCTATTCCTCATGCTAGGAGTTTTGATAAAAAATTTGTGTTGAATCTTATCAAATGTATTTTTATCTTGATTGATTTCATCACACGTTTTTTCCCTCATGAGTTTGTTAATACGCTAGCATATGTAATAAATTCTCAGTTGAGCCATCCTCTAGGTGAGATAAACTCTAAATCTTGATGTATTATTTTTAAATATACAGTTAAGTTAGCTAATATATTATTTACAACTTCTGAATCCATGTGAATAATCAAAAATAGTCAGTTATTTTCTTTAATGTGTTGTCCTCACCTACCTTTGAATAAGGTGATGCTAGCCTTGCAAATGATATGTATAGATTTTGCCCTTTTTCTATTTTCCAAAAAAAAAAAAAAAAAAAAAAAACACCATGTAGGGTAGAGATTAATATTCCTTAAAACTTTTGTAGAACTTTCCAAAAAATCACCAGGGTCTGGAACTTTTTGAGAAACATAGATCTTTATCACTTCAGGTTATTTAATACACACTGACATAGTCAAATTCTATTTTTTTTTCTCTGTATCAGGGTGGCATTTCACCTTTTTTTCTATGAATTTATCCATTTTAACTAAGTCTTCAAATTTATTGGCTATAGCTGATCATAAAACTCTGTTATGATAGAAATATACCAAAATGTTAGAAATTATCACCAAGAGTAAGATTAAAGACAATTTCTATGTTTTAATATGTTCTATGTTCTTTTTGTTATAGTCTGAATGGTTTACACTAAGATTTTGCTTTTCTGTAATCGGAACTCAGGTTGTTTCTCTTTTGAGTTTGAAATTAATCCATAAAACTTACCTAATTTCAGGAGTTATTTTTCAAACACCCGTACCCCATCGGAAGGAGGTATTTGATGAATCCTTGGGCAGACTTGCTTTCTCAGGCACTGAATTCATCTCTAAACAAGGAGAAAGGATTTCCAGGTGGAAATCATAACCTGTACATGGCCCTGAATCTCCCTGTACACATCCAACGTTTTCTAAGTAATAAAAATTAAGAGGCACTATCTGGCCCTCTTGGGTTTATACCAATTTGTTTCATATAAAAGGACATTTTAACACAGCCAGCCATGGGTACAGTTTTTTCCTGTTTGCAATTGACCTCTTGGAACATCAGTTGTTTGTTCTGCTTGCCTTTTTACTGCCTTTACTCTCCACTCAAGTATGGGTTTTATTAGGCAGTGTATATTTCACTTAAGGCCTCGAAAATGTACTTTTTGAGGAAAAAGCTTTTCTTGGTATTTTGCGGTGAGTGATGACTTATTTCTGTTTGGTCTTTAATATGTGTTGTGTGTGGGTCCCGAGGATTCAATGAAGCTATTTTCTTTTGAAAAGCTGTCAGAAAACACAAATTAAATCCAGTAATTGAACAGACACAGCCAAACAGTTTCGGCTAGTTCACATACATTTTAAAATAAATGAAAAAGAGGTAGAGAGAGTACGTGTAGGGAGGGATTTTTACCATCTTCCCCTTTCAGTTAAATGTCTTCAGTTCTCTAGGGAAATGTCTGCAGTTTATATGTACATCCCAGATTGATGGATTCTTCATCCCATCTTTGTCTTTCGGTCATACTGAAATAATTCTAGGAGTGTCAGTATGT
Organism: Meles meles; assembly: GCF_922984935.1. Taxonomy (NCBI): domain Eukaryota; kingdom Metazoa; phylum Chordata; class Mammalia; order Carnivora; family Mustelidae; genus Meles; species Meles meles. Next base: position 102,696,364 of record NC_060068.1, read on the forward strand.
TTTCTTGACAACAATAAGGGAGACCACAGGATCCTGCAGTGAATTAATTTGGGAGGGACTAGAAATCACAAAAAAATAAAATAAAATTTCTCATTCACACAATTCTCTGCCCTCATCTTCAAAAAGAGGAGAACATGGTTTGAGAACATGGCACATGGCAGATGTGTCCTCCCCCTCATTAGATGGATGGACAAGAGTATTAAGGGAGAAAGAGACTGAAGGCATAGGCCCTAGCTCTGCCAACTTCAAACTGGGTGACCTTGGGCAAGATGCTCAACCTCTGCAGCTTGGGTTTCCTAATATTAAAAAAATGGGGCCGATAATGGCACTTAATACTTTTGTGGGCCATAAGGATTAAGGGAGATAACAAAGTAAACCATAAATTTTAAATAGTTACGTACATAACTTTTGTTTGTTTCCCCAATAAGCTGTTTGCTTCATCCAGGCAAGGATTTTTGTTGGCTTTGTTTACAATACTATTCCAGCAGCTAAAATGGTGCCAAAATTATAGCAGGTCCTCAACAAAAGCCACATTTGTTGATTGGATGTTGAATAAAAAGAAAAAGCATTTATTTTAGCAATTCAAGCTAGATATGTTCTAATTATGTTCTAGATATGTTCTAGTAGGTGTTTAATGGATAGTACTATGATGATGGTAATTGTAGCCAACAGAAATGGCAGTGGTGACGTGGCTGGTAGAGGTGAAAATAGAAGACTATAGTGGTTAGTTCCAGAGGCTCTGGGAAACAGGCAGCATGCATTTGCTTCTGGAGCATTAGTATGGACTCTGGCCCGGATCTCACTTCCCTGTAAGATGGGTATAATAATAGCATCTACTCTGTGGGGCTCTTGGAGGATGAAATTTGTTAGTATTTTAATATATTAGAACATATTTATTTATTTTTTTTAAAGATTTTATTTATTTATTTGACAGAGAGAGATCATAAGTAGGCAGAGAGGCAGACAGAGAGAGTGAGAGGGAAGCAGGCTCCCCGCTGAGCAGAGAGCCCGATGTGGGACTCGATCCCAGGACTCTGAGATCATGACCTGAGCCGAAGGCAGCAGCTTAAACCACTGAGCCACCCAGGCGCCCCTAGAACATATTTATTTAATATATTTAAAACAGTGCTAGCTATTACTCTCACATCGACTGTTTGCATAATTAGTCAGTAACTACTGTTAGGGACTTAATTTAAGGGACGGCATTTAGGGAAACTGTCTCATCAGTAAGGTACTATGCAAAGGAAAGAAAAATCATCAAAAGAATAGAAGATGCACTTTTAAATAGCCAGTAAGTAAATATAAGAAATTGTCTGTCTAACAAGTAATCAAAGAATGGTGATAAAAAAAATGAAAAACACATTTGACCCATTAGATTGGCAAAGATGAAAACACCAATAACATCCAATATTACCAAGGCATTGAAGCAACAGGCACTTTTTTTTTTTTTAAGATTTTATTTATTTATTTGGCAGAGAGAAATCACAAGAGAGGCAGGCAGAGAGAGAGGAAGGGAAGCAGGCTCTCCACTGAGCAGAGAGCCTGATGTGGGACTCGATCCCAGGACCCCGAGATCATGACCTGAGCCGAAGGCAGCGGCTTAACCCACTGAGCCACCCAGGCGCCCGGCACTAGTAAGAGTAGAAATTGGGACATTCTGGGGGTCAATTTAACAATATAGACAGTATTCTTAAAAGCCCTTAAGCAAGAAATACCAGTTTCAATAATTTAGACAACAGGAATAATCAGACTAGTGTTTTATAATACATGCACTTGAATTATAATCATATGTTGTATGTAATATTAAGCGTTAGAATTTGCATCATAATGGCAACAATGTAAATGTAATAGTTTTTTATCCATGCGCTGGAGGATTCTTGCAATCTTCACAAATGAGTTGCGATTGTTGGCATGGAAAGATGATTGTGTTGTGTTGCTATGTGAAAAGAAATCCTATTATAGGACAATGTGTGATTACATTTTATTTTAAAAGTGTGTATGTGTACACATTGATCAAAGCCTATGAAGATATATCTCAAACGTTTAATACTTTTAACAGCAGTTACCTCTAGATTATAGAATTACAGATGACTTTCATTTTCTTCTTTATATTGTATCTTCTGAAATTTTTACAGTAAACCTCTATTACCTCCATAATGGGAGGGAGAAGACTGTCAAAAGCCTGAATCCACATGGAAGAAAAAAGAAACTGATCAAGTGTCTGATTAATTTGATCACTGAAGTCAACCATATTTAAATATTCGAACTCCAGAGTCAGTTCTATGATCTAGAACAGCAGCAACTAACAACTGGTTACCACTTAGTTACATTTTTGTGACCATTAGTCTTTACTCAGACCCAGATGGGGGTGTGGTGGAATGTCCCAGTGCATTAGGTGCCAGGACTCACCTAACATAATGGTGGACCAATGCACGGTCAGAGATTGGACTGAGCCAAAATGATCTGAGCATCTTCAGAGAGGGCCAAAAAAGTCAAATACATTCTTCTAAGGGGATAAACTAGCAAAAAGGTGCACTGTCTTTTCTTCATACTCCACCTTCATTAACATCTCATCTCCCTTGGAAAGTTTGCTTATTTGTTTATTTAATCCCATGGTCTCCAAACTTGGGTGCATCAGGTCACCTGGAAGCCTTGCTAAAACACAGATGGCTGGGCCCTCCCTGAAGTTTCTGATAGATCTGGGGTAAATTTGCATTTCTACCAAGTTTCCAGTTGCTGCTGGTGATCCAGAGATCACTCGAGAACAATGGGAATGACCAGCCTGCATATCACTCATACAGACGTATGGATTATTCCCTTTTATTATTTATTTATTTTTTAACAAAGAGAGGCACAGCCAGAGAGGGAACACAAGCAGGGGGAGTCGGAGAGGGAGAAACAGGCTTCCCACTGAGCAGGGAGCCCAATGTGGGGCTTGATCCCAGGACCCTGGGATCATGACCTGAGCGGAAGGCAGACACTTAACAACTGAGCCATCCAGGCGCACCTGGATTATTCCCTTTTAAAAATCACTTTATTGCTAGAAGAAAACTAAAAAAATCATAAATGAAGTTCAAGGTTTATATTGCCCAGAGTGCCCAGAGTCTCATTTCCTCTCAAGTCAAAGTGTTCATTTTTTCCCATTCCATTCTAAACTTTGTCCATCTTTACATTCATTTTTTGTATTGCAGTAATAATAGATAAACGTATGGAAAATCATAAACTTTTCCCATATTACTGGAGGATATGTTCTTCTTATCTCCTCCAGCTAACCACTGAGAACCAGGTTCTGATATAAATCTTTCCATAGTTCTCTCTGTGCTTATACAACCATATATGAGAAGTTGTCAAGAGCTCTGGCCGTGATCCAGATTAAAATTGTGGCTCAACTCTTAGTAACGCAGTGTCCCCATGCATCTCCAGGTCTAAGAATCTTTCTTCTGTAGGATCAGAATAATAATACCTCCACTCTGGTTATGTGAGATTCAAATTAGTTCACCTAGGAGAAACACTGAGCACGGTTCCTGGCATATAATCACTAACAAATATAAGCCACAATTGGGCACATACTGACTTTATTTTTACACGTATTTCTCTGGACCTTGTTGTCTTCACATTCACATTCATTCTGACCTGAATCCCTCCAGATCAGATAGAGCTCTAGCTCTCTAAAAGTTGGGTAATTTTTATGACAGTGTGGATGCATCCCTACTTAGTGAGCCATTCCCTCTAGTGATGGGCATTCTGGTTGGTTCCAGAGTTTTACAACTACAAATGCTGAAGCAACAGCAAGGACAAGCACTTCCTCTCCCCATCAGTGCTTCAGAGCATCCCATTCTGCTCTTCCCCTTTGTGCAGAAACTGCCTCTTGCCCCTGATCCCTCCTCAGACAGGGATTTCCTCCATGGGCCACCTCCACTGTCTACTCTCTTCCCCAGTCCTTCCCTTGTGAGTCTGGCCAAGCTGGAGTAGAAGCCCCTCGGAAACCCAAAGAGGACTGGCTAGCTGCTGAAATGCTGAAGCCAGAGCACCTGAGACGCCGTTGTCCCAAAGTCCTGCTGCGGCCATGATTCCCATGGTGGGAATTAAGACCAGCAGAAGCATGCCAGGAAGCCATTTGGACTGTGAGGTGGGAACAAAAGACACCCAGGCCATTAGTTTGTGGATATATGCTAGATGGTTTAATGCACAGCCTTAAGGATAATGCTGGCCGCCACAGATTTAACCTGTGCTAGGAATTAGCCACCAATAATGACACCTTACATTGGCAGAGGAACTTACACGTTCTCAGAAGATTCCCTTGGCTTTGTGATGTCGTTAAGGGCGTTTCTGCTGAGTTAAGTGTCCCCCAGGGCTCAGATCAACTTGGCTGTGATTTAGCTTTGCTATTGATGTTTGCTGAAATACTAGATCCAGCCACCTGTGAGCCAGGTGTTTTGTGTTGTGAGGCAGTTTAAAATGCTCCCTTGTAATACAGGTGAGCTCATCCAGTTCCCCCCCTCCGCCCCGCCCATGGAAACTAACAGCTCTCGAGCCTGTATGTGCCTGGCACTGTCCAAAATGTTATCCAACACTCAATCCTCCCTGGAGCCCAAGAATGGTTATCCCCATTTTGCAGATAAGGCCACCAAGACTCAGAGAGGTAGAGCACATTCCCTGGTCACTTACCGGGTCAGTAGAGCCGGACTTCAAGTCCAAGTCCATATCCACACACACAACGAAACCGTTTACTAAAGCCCAATCTTACCAAAAAACAAAAAAACTATTTCTAAAACTTAATAAGGAAAAAGCCACTTTCCCATAGTTGACAAGGATCGAATAGACTTGAATATAAAACCTATTTAACCATCCTCTCAGATCAGAAGCCAAATCTTGTTTTACACTCCCGTCAAGCAGTTAGCTGTCAGTGAGACCATGACACGAGGGTGTTGGCGGTGCTGGTAAGGTCTTTGATTTGCCGAGTGCTCAGCGTGCACCCAGCACTCGGTATGCTCAGCACTCCGTGTTCTCGCGCTCACTCTTCCCATCCTTACAAGCCAGGTGTGCTATGTTTTAAGGGTCGAAAGTATCTGGCCCAGTGTATGCAGCTAGGACACAGTAGGCCTGAGATTTGGCCTCAGGCCCCCGACTCTGGGCCCTGTGCTTGCAATCACGTCCCTGCACTTTGTCTGACATAGGGCACCGGTACAAGAAAACAGACCCTGCCAATACTCCACAAGCCTCCCCCGCGTGGACGGCCATTCTTAGATTTGCGTGTGCTGTTCTGCAAGGCTCAGACGTATTTAGACACTGTAAGTTAATCATTACCTGTCACCATTTATCTGCACTGTTCATTGTCAGCAAGCACCTGCAGACGTCAGGACCCATCGCCCTCTGCTCTACGCCACTTTTTCTTCTATACGGCCATAATGTTAATAGATGAGCTCTCTTGCCAGCCGAAGGCCATTTCTGTGGACTCGAAGATAATATAGGCAGGTGCTCGACCTAAATTAACAGGATAATTGCCTCAAGTCTTTTTAGTCATTTGTCATCACGGGCTTCCACACAATTCAGACAAAAGTCAGTCATGGCTAAGATGACACTGTGTCCTCCAAGAAATTGAAACAGAGCAGAACTGAGCTCTGCCCAAGGCCCACAAATTCCCAGAATCTGAAGTGTAGATGCCCGCCCCCTGCAGCATCTCCCTGTGACCCAAGCAGAACTGTCCCCTTGGTTCCCCGACTCCTCACCTCACTCTCAAAGGTCGTCTTCATAGCGATGTGTGCCTGCCGCACGCCAGCCAAGTTGGCGGCAGACACACATACCAACAGCATGGTGTTTCTGCTTGACTTGACAGCAGGCTTTTATGCAAGTTGATTGGGAGCTCTTATTAGCAAAGTTACACACAGGCTCAACTCTCTTCCTGCTAGAATCAGTGTGAGAGCCAGCTATCGAGTCTCGTAAAGCATCACTTTCACTTGGCAGTTTGTAAACCATACTTTCACCAAGGTGAGGTAGTTCTTCCTAATTCTGCCTTTTACCAACCTGTGCTCTGGAGATGCTGTCTGTGCCAAGGGTAGGCAAGGTGAGGGGAGAAAAAGGTCAAATACATGTGGAAACTCACTGTGTTTGCTCCACCCCTCTTGGAGAGTCATGGTGAGGATTAGCATTATTAAAGGCTCTGATGAGTCCTGCTGTATAGGCACAGATGCACTTCCTTTTACCCAGTGCTTCCTAGTGCATTTGAGTACTCACCTCTTTGAGGATGGGAGTTCATATGGCTATAAATCCACATTCTCCCAAGTGGCTGTGGCCCCTGGATTCTGAGGTAATGAAAATAAAGAAGACAGCAGGCAGAGACCAGAGGAATCATAGGAATTCCATTGAGTTCATGGTGCCTCACCCTTTGTGGAGAGTCATAGGACATTCTGACCTTGAAAAGTTTTCACAAAGCTCGAAAATGAAAACTGCCCCAAATCTCTTCCACCAGTTCCGACCTATTGCTAACATCCACCATGGCTTCCTGCATCATGACGAAGTTGGGAAGAAGGAAGAAGAGCTTATCAAGAAAAATGGCAACTGCTGGCCTTTGAGGTCTCAGCTCTTTTGTTAACATTGCACGTGGGCCTGGTGAGACTCCTTTGGATCTTTACTAGCTTTCAGAATCCTGGTTTTACAAAGAGACGGCAGCATACATTCTTTACCTCCCTCCGTCTTACTAACAGGAACCTTAAACAAAGTCCTCAAGTCTAAAGACATATATGTGTGACAGAACTAGTCTAACACAACTAAAAGAGAAGAAACAGATGGGACCATCACAGCCATCTTGGCAGGGATTAAAGATGGGAAGAAAGGCTCAGAGTTGTCTGCTTCTTCTGAGTTCTTCTGAGTTCACTACTACTATTCTCTCTCCATCTCTGTCCTCTGTGTGATTAATAACATTAGAACTCAACACATACCCATTGACACCTGACGGAGCACTAGAGTTCCACAGAACCGACTTTGGGGAATATTATCTTACCCTATCCAGGCCTTCTTTAGAGACAGAATGCTAAGAAATCTTTTCATTTTGAAACTTATTTTTAGTTTCACAAGTAATACATGTGACTTGATTCTTCTCCTAGAAAATTAGGACTTTGGAAATAAAGCTAAGGTCCCCTTCAACCATTATCCTCAATTCCAGTCTCTTCTTGTTCTCAGAGGTAATGAGAGTGTTTTGCCCCCTATTTGTATATATAACACACCTCTGCACATGTGTGAGCACACATATATTCATAATCTATATAAAATATATAATATGTTTTTTTTTACAATAATGGTATACTGTTTACAAATAGTTTTTTTTTTCATTGCAAAATGTGTTTGGGAGATCTACCATATTGATATATATAGCTAGTCAATTCTTTCAAGAGCTGTATGGCATCTCATCTTATGATTCCACCATAATTGAATTATTTCCATTCTATTGGACCTACGGAGGTCATTTCCACTGTGGGGTTATTCTAAACCATACCATGCTAAACATCGCTGTCAATGGTCCCTTGAGCACAAGCAAGGGATCTCTAGGGTTGATACCTAGTGATGTTACTGCTGCTTCCCAGGGCTCGTTTTCATTTTCAGATGTGCTGCCAGTCCATAACCAAAGAACACTCATCCACAAGAGAGTGTAGGGAGGGTATCTCCACAATGATTCAATCAAATCAAAAAGGAGAGGAAGGTGAATTCATTCACTGCTTTTGAAAAACCTCCAGGGGCACCTGGGTGGCTCAGTGGGTTAAAGCCTCTGCCTTCGGCTCAGGTCATGATCCCAGGGTCCTGGGATCGAGCCCCACATCGGGCTCTCTGCTCCGCGTGGAGCCTGCTTCCTCCTCACTCTCTGCCTGCCTCTCTGTCTAGTTGTGATTTCTCTCTGTCAAATAAATAAAATATTAAAAAAAAAAAACCCTCCAATATTTGTGTACATGCTAACAGCTCCCAAATCCCATCCACTGTCAAGATTAAAGCTATGGTGACTTTTTCTCAATCCAAAGGCTGCCTTCTGCCTTCCTGAGCTTTCTTTTTCTCTTCTACACTGTCCTTGGTATTCTGCTTAAGCTAGTATTCTGATTTTCATTGTATGCCCTAGAGTGTGAGTGTGCATACACATGTAGGTGAGGAATACAGACATATCATCATTGAATGTTTACCATTGAGTGTTTTATCATTGAGTTCTCTTTAATAGGAAAACTAAAGAACACTTTTATTTAGTGAGTAATATGACAGCCAGATCGTATACTGTAAAATAGAATATACACATCAAAATGATGAATTTTCCCAAAAGATGATAGATTTGCACTAAAGAGCAATAGGATATTTATAATCAAGATAATGACTGACTTGCATCCAATTAGTATTTCAAAAGCTCAAGCACATTTGAAAACCTGGATTTAAATGTAGACATAAAAACTGTAAGTACACTACTTTAGATGCATGTTTCCTTCAAAATCTAGGCTCAGGGGTTTTATGATGGTGTGTTACATGGTGAAACTTTAAAGAATGGGGTGGTGAAAGATAGACACCTAAAAGTGTTGAAGACCCAAGTAGACCAAAAAGATTACTGTCTTCATGAATAATACGGTGTTTTCAGTCCACCCCATACAGCCCTTAATGCTTCCAACACCCACATGTCTCTGATATCAATCTAAAAATGAGAGAGTAGAATAGAGAGGTAAAAGTCCACCACTGAAATTAGAAGGGGACTTTTGCAATTGCACCAAGGAGTATAATTTCCTTGAGGGTGGAAACTTTTAAGATTTGGTAATAGCAGTCAAAGAGACAGGAACAATGCTTTATGACTCACACCAAGCCAACAAGGATGGCAAACAGTATAATTTGAGGGGCTCCAAAGAGCCTAAAATATGACAACATATCAGCTCCTGAAATGCCCACCATTAGCTTCACTACCTCAGGGCCTCACAGACACACTCATGATGTTTTTAAAATTACTCTTTAATTTTAAAATTAATGCATACACAAGATTTTAAAGAAAACTGAAATTACAGAAAGCATACAATGAAAATTAAATTCTTTCCACTTCCTTGAGCCTCGAATTCCATACTTCAAAAGCTACTATTAAGGTTTCATAAGCTGTATATCATTCCAGAAATTGAGTAATGTATATTAGATAGATAGATAGACAGATATGTTTAGATGATTGTGCATAGAAGTTCTTCAAACAAATAAATCATCTTATTCATACTTCTTTACCTTACTTTTTTACTTAATACACTTTGGGCATCTTTCTAAATTAGCATTTTTTTATCTTCTAAATTCCTCTAAAGAGCTGTATGGTATTTCAAAGGTCTTGCCTCCTCTAAATGTGCTATAGTTTATAAATATGGTCCCTAAATGATGAGCATCAGAAAATTTTAATTTTTTGCTATTATAAATAATACAGAATTCAACATCCTCATACATCTCATTGCATATAGGAGTAAGTATATCCATAAGATTGTTTTCAAACAGTGGAATTGCTAAAGCAAAGAAAATAAACATTTTAAATTCTGAAAGCATTGCCAAATTACTACTGAAAAAGTTTATGCCGATGGTGTACAAGAACACCACTAATCTCCTACATCCTCACCAGCACTGATTTTATCAAACTTTGTAGCAATTTCATTTAAAAATGGTTTATTTTTATAGTATTTTTGTCATTTTTAATAACATATCGCTTTGCTTTGTGTTCCTTGTATTATGACGTGATTGAACATATTTTCATGATTATTATTAGTCACTTGTAATTTTTTCCATGAGCCTTCTCTTCATAATCTTTGCTTATTTCTTTATTTTTCTCTTTTATGCTGTGAATGGTGCAGCCTCTAAAGATAGCCTTCATCACATATACAGCATTTATTTTTTCCCAGTTTATCCTTTATCCTCTTACTTTGCCTGTGGCATTTCTTACAATATAGAAATATTTTATTTATGTAGATAAATGTACAATGATTAATAACTGCTGGAATTATTCACTCTAGTTCGATGTTTGATGATCTCTTCTTTTTCTGACTTCTGGAACACCTGTAATTCTTACCATGTATTTGACACTTAAGTTGTACTGAGTCATTTGTTGGCTAATGTGTGTGTAAGGTGTATGTGTATGTTTATTAATCCCTCCAACTAGATTAAAAGCATCTTGAAAGCCTGGAGAAATGAAAGGTTCTTTTTCATTCCCCAGCCCACAGTATCCAGTATCTAGAAAAGAGAAATTTAGACCTGGGGGGAGGGGGATTTCACATTAGAGCACCGCTAAGAAGCATACTATAAGAAGCTAGAGAGATGGAGGGCCAAATTGATACAAAAACCCAAAGAAGGAGTAACAGACTTCCCAAAGAAGGTATGAATGAGTTCCAAAACCAACCCAGTGTTCTTCCACCCTCTGCCTGGAATGGTTCTTAGTTTTTAGTGAGGAGGGGTCTTAGTGTTTCATGATCTAGGCTCCACCCATCTTCCCATATTTAGCTTGCACCACTCTCCTCCCTGTTCTCTGTACCCTGCACACTGGCTTTCTTTCTGTAATTCAAATATGTGCCAAGTTAGCTTCTATCTAGGGCCTTTGCCTGGAATGTTCTTCCCCTTGATATTCACATTCCAAACATCTCTTGTCATTCAGACTTATGGCAGACTGCATTTTCCAAAGTTGGCTGCATCAATATATATCCTACAATATGAGATTGGTTCCCTGTTGAAACTACGCAAGTCTTTGTAATTTCTTAATCAACAGAATACAGCAGAAGTGACACTATGTGACTTTGAAGGCTAGGTCCCTAAAAAATAATACTGCTTCCACTTGGCTCACTCTTACTTGGAACACCTGCCCTGAGAATCCAGCCGCCACACTGTGAGACCAAGATACCTAGAGAGACCCCAAGTAGGTATGCCTGGAGGAGTTCCACTTAAGTACTCATCTGACCATGAGCATCAACTACCAGACTTGTGCTTGAACAAACCCCAAAATTCTTCCAAGCCCACCTTCTGGATCTTCCAGCTAAGCTCCACTCCAGACATTGTGATGCAGAGACAAGCTGTCTCCACTAGGCCCTCTCAGAATTCCCAACCCAGAGGATCCCAGGAGCATAATAAATTGTTATTTTAAGCCACTGAGTTCATGGGTGATTCATTATGCAGCCATAGTAACTGGAATAAGACATCAGCTTTAATGACCTCAGAGAGGTCTTCCCTAACCTTCCAACCTAAAGCTGTGATCTGCTAATTGCATCACCTTATTTAATTTTAGTCCTCCACACAGCACTCCCTGCTGGTTTCCTTATTTCCTTGGTTGGTTTGCTTAGTGTCTGCCTCCCCTCACTCAAAAGTAAGCTCCATGTGCACAAAGGCCCTAACTCTCTTGTCTACCTTAAAGTCTTCAGCACCTACAACAGTGCCTAGCACAGACTAGGTGATCAACAATATTTGCTAAACTAATAAAAAAAAAAAAATAACCAAGGGTTCCTGGTCAGATTCTTTCATTAGACCTTGTATTTGCTATACAATTTAACAAACTTTTACTGAGAACTTCCTCTATTCTTAGAGCATGTGTTGAAGTTTCCTTTCCTGTGGCTTTATGTGTATTTCAAAGAGTGGTTTAAGGCAAACAGAAATAAAAGTAAGTAATAACCAGGAGATACATATACGACATTTTTAAATTGGTCTTATAAAAGACAGAGAGGGGAAAAATAAAATAAAGGGAAGTAAGGCAAACTCTTTGAAAATTAAAATAGAAAAAGGAAGAAAAAGAGCGTGCCAAAGAAAGTGATGGTTATCAGCCACATACACAACTGAATTCTACCATGTGATATGGTGGTAATTTCTTAAAAACTGTATAATCCTCTTTGTGTACTCAAAGAATACCAGCAGGTGGGTCAGAGAATACATTAGATGATGTGAGAAAATTCGGCTCTCTGAAATCTGATTGTTTTGTGGCTGGATAGAGTGTTAAACCAAAAACCTTTCCCTTTCCCCTACTTATTTACCACTCTTTACCCAAAAGGGATAGAAATCAGTGACCAAACTAAGAAGTATGGAAGAACCCATAGTCTTTAAATATAATTCAGGCTTTTTTAAAAGCTTGAATCTAATTGCTCTTAGCAATTGTTCATGAAGTCAGTCTTGTTTAGCCAGTTAGCTGGAAAGTTTCTTCCTGAGACAGTGAGTTTTATGGCATCTAAAAATGTCTTGTTTCCTCCCCTGGACAGCACATTTATACTTTTGTTTTCAAAATCAAAACCACCCTTGCTATTTTATAAAATGCTAGAGCCAATTTAACAGTTCCATTGGCCCTTAAAGAAAGTATTGGAATCTCAGAAAGGAGCACAGAACTAGAATATTATAAAGAGTTGCTAGGGTGATATGTATTTTTTATGACATCCTTGGGAAAATGAACACCTTAACAGCCATGAACTTGCAACTTGCTTGTGCCTATTATAACTTACAGTTTACAGTGATGACTTCTTGTCACTAAAAAATGTTCAAAGTTTCTTGGCTAAAAAAAAAGCATAGGAGATGAGGTATGACCTGTTTGAAGCTAACTATTCCTCTGGAATAATAATATAATATATAACAAATAAATCTTTCTGGATGATGCAGAATTAAAATGAAAGATGTTAAATCCTCTCCTCTTCCCTGCCATCTAATACTTAAATATTACTCCATGGCCCTTCCTTATGTACCCACTTAAAATACCCAAGTTGTTATTATTTGCAACTGCCTACACCTTTCCTTCTTATTTGGCACCTATTCTGTAATTTTTATTATGAATCTCAATTTAGCTAAGATTCTTCATGGCCCTCTCCTTAAATATAGGTTGAAAGAAGTGAATTCAAAGATATCAAAATAAAATTATTAGACCTCTCAATCATCACCTATTGAGTCAAAAGACAGCTGGGACACTGATCTGAAAACAGGACTTGACCGATCATTAGAGCATGTCTTAATAAGACCCAAATAGTAGATTCAAGTCTATCCATAAGGTAATCTTACTTAACTATGCAGGATGCCTCAGAATAGTCCTCTAGTCTTTCTTAATACCCTTGATGGGAAGGCAATTAGATGAGGAGAATATGAAAATTAGTAAAAACAAACAAACAAACAAAAAACCCAGCAATATCCATTACACAGCCTTTGGGAAGTTCTGCTCTGACCTGCATGTACTATGTTAGATTCGGCCAGGTCTCCATGTCATCTTGTGAGCTGGATGTCAAACAGACGGCCACTGGGTAGGAGCTACCAAACCAACTGTTTGTTTCCCAGCCCTGGAACTTGTCTCTCTACAAGGAGACTACGTGGGAGCTAATTAGATGTCTTTTACTAGAAAGTCTAGTCACAAACTAAATTTTCTGCCTTCAAAGTTAATGTTCTTTAAATGTTCCAGTGCTTTTAGCTCAAGTATTCCCGATTATGTTCTAACTTTCCCTTCCATTTCTTGGCCTGCTCTATTTTTACACAATAATCATTAGGAAAAAGTTTGTTCCAGGAACAATCAGAAAATAACCCAAACCCAATCAGCCAAATAACCACAATCATCCTCATCATCATCATCTTTATAAAAGGGTGGCAAAGGCCAGCCTGGTTTTAAAAGAACAGATTCCAACAAGCTTAAGATTCTTGAGAGTCCTCTCTGTTAAATTGAAGCTAAAAAACGCACACTCTCCTTATTCCTTCTACCAAATTCCATATCCTAACTCAAGAAAATAAGCTTTCAGGAGCTTTTTGGAACAACTTAAATGGAAAGTTGAAAATTAAATAGTTCTGACACAACAGTGACCTTGATTTGATGAGTTAACTGACAATGTATACACCATGTGGCTGAAATTCTTCCTGAAGTGCGTCTGGGTGTGTTTAAGGGTAGAGCACTTGGGACAAGACACATTTCAAGTTTTTCAAAAACCCATAAATTTGCAAACTCATTTGATGTATTTTTTAAAAAACTGATTCCAAATCTGGCCTATTTCAAAGGCAAAGAGTTCCTGGTCTTTCTAAGCCCCTTCCCTCTTTGTTTCTATATAAACATATTCCTTCCTATTCTCAGAGGGAGAAAATGTCCAAGTCCAAAAACCAGGACTGTGTCCACACCCTCAACTCTGCAAGCAAAGCAGCAGGCTAGAAAAAAGAGATGCTGGCATTCCGTCCCAGTGAAGTGGCTAATGATAGGTTACCCTGTTCAACTCTAGCAGCCCACCATTGCTCTAGGATGTTCTGTAGCCACACCATCTTGTGATGCATATGGAGACTAGGGTCAAGCCTTCTTACATGGACTGCCATTAAGCCAAGTTTGCCAAGTCCCAAAATGTAACCCATCACTGAATTCCGAATTTAAGTGCAAGAGTATATAGTTATCTTCATGAGCCTTCATCTTTTGACTTTAATTTATGCTTTAGTATTTTAAGATTATTCTGAATCCTGACTCAGTCAAACGCTCCAGTGGAATTACATTATATGAGGGGATTTGGGTCAAACGTCAGTGGATTCAGTGTTTAGTCTGCTATCAGTGGTATTCTAGATAAGGCTCAGAATCCTTCTCAAATAGTGTTCCAACTCCTGCTACCAATCAATCTAGTTGGCATTTGAGATTAAATCTATTCACTGTGCCTACTTTAGATGTTCCCTTTTCTCTTCATTAGAATTATTCACAGTAGGCAGTCAGAATTACAGTCTTTAATATCTACATGTCTCTTGAGCCAAATCTATTTTAGAATTTCTGCCTATGAGAAGCCTACCCAAGTCATTTGAAAGCTATTTCGCAAACCCTGGGACACACATATGAGTGCCTAGAACCTCTTTGCTTAATGGCAGGGTCACCTTTGCCAGGTTCTCATCCTTTCCACAACACCACTCAGTGGCTTGTTGCTCCTTTAAAAAAAAAAAAAAAAAGTAGCCTCTTGTGGTCTTTTTTCCGTATTTTGACTTGAAAAATAAAAATAAATCAATAATTTATCGAGATATATGGGGGGGTGGGAATAGAACAGTAACTATGGTTGATCTTGATACCAAACCAAATGGAAAATGTGGAAAATACTTTCCTAATGACAGATTACATAGACCAAAGTCAAGAGAGTACTCCTTCTACTGTTTTGCATTCCAGCTAAGAGTCTCATCTAACCATGTGTCAATAATACCTGTGAAATGGTTCTGGCTTTTTTGTGTTCAGACATCAAACTGATTTCATTCATCACCTCTAAGTATTTGTATATGGATCCTAAATTTAGCAAAGACAGGGATTTTGACTTATTCACCTCCATAACCCTAGTGCTGAGCATGGAACCTGCCATTTAGTAGATACTCAAAAAGTATTTGAAGAACACATGAATCTGAGATTTAAATAATTATTCCCTATTGTTTGTTCCTGAAAAGTAGTAAGTTCTTCCTCTATCATAGTTTTTACATGAGAGCAATTTGAGTAAGAATGAAAAAGTTGCTGTATTTATTGGACTTAATTTTCTGAATTTGGTAAATCAAAAGAATTGACTTTGAAAGCAAAAGTAGGAGTTACTGATTTGCTATCTCCCTCACATCTCTCCCTAGTCTTAATCTTAAAACACAGTACACACACAGACACACACACGTGTGCACACAGACGCAGGAATAACAGATGCAGTATAGAGAACATAACAGCACATTTTCTTCAGTAATAGAAGTGGATTTGTATCCCTTGTATCCAAGAATACTGTCTGCTAACTGGCTCATGTTGTTAGGCCTGCCAGTCAGCTCAGGAATCAAAGAGGAGCAAAGTGGCTCCCATAAAAACACAATCATCAGATTAATCTTGCTTGGCTGGGAACCAGTTGAGCAACCATCCATTGACAATCTCATAACCTTCTACATTCATCCAAAACAAACAAAACAGTGCCTGATTCTGAAAGGAAGAAGAGGGGAAAATGAAATATGTCTGTCCCATTTACCTTTCAAACAAAAGACAAAATGTAAGCAACGGTGTAATATGAAAAGCATGGGTTTGGTAAGATCACAGTAGCTAAGTCACTTTGGGTACAAAGTGTATATTTTTGAGTGTACCTGGTGCTTTCAAATCAGGACATCATAATAACTGAAAATTATAGGGCAGTGATGGAGCTTTGCGGCTAAGAGCACAGCCTTTGAAGTTATGCAGACCTGAGTTTCACTTCCTGTTTGGTCACTTTCTTTCTGTGTGCCTTGAACACATTATTTAAACTCTCCGTGCCTCAATTTCCTTAGCCACAAAGGGGATGCTCACAGTTTCAATTTCACGGGATTGCTGTAAAAATGAAATGAGATAACCCACGTAAAGCACTCACAAAGTGCCTGGCACAGAGGAACACTTAATAAATGTTTATTATTATAGCCATGATTCTTACATTAATCCAAGAGGAATTCATTTGGCAGGAAGGTTGATGGATGGAATAGCAATAGCACAGAAGTGTCTTATCATGAGAACATAGCCTTTCTGAGAAATAAGCTACCCAGAAAGCCCAGTTACTAATTACAATTCATTTGGGATGAAATGGAGACAAATATGCCATTGTAAGAACCAGGATAGAGAACTGCTAATGAGGACTGAGACAGTGGTTTGGGGAAGAGAAAAGGCAAATCAGTCTAGTGTGCTGTGGACAGAGTCTCTGGCTGGTGCTCCCAGATAAGAACATACTGTGAAAATCTTCACCACTCCACCCAAAAGCTGAATCGAAGTCCTGAGAAGGCATATCAGTCTTATCATACGTGTGCCAGCCCTTTGGTAGCCAACAACGTGGTACGAGGGGAGGTAGACATTTTACTTGCCAACTGACTAAAACCCTTTCCCGGACATGCTGTGAGGAAGGGTCACGAGGTATGCTGTGCTAGGGGTTCTCCATGGTGCCTGAGGTCCAGTGTCCACACTGGAGATGCTGGTCGTGGGAGCTCACGCCACATACAAGTCTACGTTTCATTAATGTCTTTCACTTGAGATCCTCCAGAGAGCAGGTAGCCAGGCCCGGAGCTCCTGGAACCCACAGCTTAGTGAGAGAGTGACCGGCCTGCGTGACAGGACAGGGTGATGTGTGCCCTGGCAGGGAAACATGCAGGGTATTTGTAGAGCTCGAGAAAGAAACAAGTAATTAGCCTTGGGCTGAAGAGTCTGCTTAGAGAAAATATCTAGAATGGGCAGTGAAGAATGAATAGGGTTAGAAAGGCAGTAGGGCCCAGGATGGGAGAGAAGGAAAGGAGGGGCAAGCATGGGCAGAGGTCCAGTGGAAGAGCGAGAACGTGGCATATTTGAAGGATTAAAAAATGGTCTGTGCAGCTGCAGGCAGGGAGCATGGAGCACATTCATTTTTGTGATGGATATCCAACATTAATTTGCACTTACTCTGTGCCAGGCCCTGTGACAAGCGGACCCATTATGAGTATTAGCTCATTAAATCCGCCCAGCAACCCTATGAGCTAGGGACTGTGGTTCATCTCATTGTACTAATGGGGTAATTGCAAATGAGAGAGGTTAGGACTCAGATATTAAGACCTGAGTCCAAGGCCTCACATCCTGTAAGTGAGCTGGGTGTTCTCCCCAGCTTGAGCATTCACAGGCTTCTGCCGCTCCTTCCCTGGGCACGAGGTCCTGCCACTGCTGGGCAGCCCACCACATAGGTTTTAAGACATGGCAGATTGGAGAGTGCTTTTGTGTAGAAGTGTGTGTTCTGCCTCAAGTTAAATCAAAATAACCTGTCTCCCCCTGCAAAAAAAACAAAAAAACAGAAACCAAAAAACTCCAAATATGTTTCTCAGTGACAGAAGGTATGACCTAGGTTTTTACTTCTACATGACTTTTAACAGGTTTGACCTCTACAGACTCTCAGTTCTTGCAGTCTCTTTTAGAATTCCTTGGGTAGGAAAGCGGCCTCATCTAAGAAGGCTGGTCAGTCTGGGACTTGGGCAAATTTTCTGAGTGTACCTGAGGCTGGATCCTATCCAATACAAGGACAATCTCCAAGGTAATCTTTTGAGAAAGAATAAAAGTCACTGTAACTTTTCTACACACAATAGCCACCTGGAATATTGGTCTCTGTCAAAGTCCAACAGCATCTAGCCTAATGCCTTACACATGGGCGATGCTGGAGAAATATTGGGTATTAGTGAATAGATAAGAGCATGGATAAATAAACAAAAGAAGTTGCTGTCACTTATGTGTTTCTTGGCCTTCTCCTTAACATGGGGTGTGATAGTATAAAGAGAAATATTTCTGACTAGGGCCAGAATGTGTAAGAACAGATAAACTCTAGGACCACAGAAGTAATAGCATCTCTAAGAGATTTTTGCACACCCACATCCACAGAAGCATAACTCACAACGATCAAAAGGTGGAAGCCTCCCAAATATCCATCCACATATAAATGTAAAAGCAAGATGTGGTGTGTACATCAAATAAGATATTGTATGTAAAAAGGAGGGAAGTTCTGACTCCTGCTACAACGTGGATGAAGCTTGAGAACATGATGCTGAATGACATCTGTCAGTCACCAAAAGACAAATACTCCAGGACTCCATTTATAGGAGGTACCTGCCATAGACACATTCATAAACACAGAAAGTACAATGGTGATTGCCAAGCATTGGGAAAAGGAGAGAATGTGGAGTTATTGTGCAAAGGATACAGAGTTTGGGGGTACCTGGCTGGCTTAGTCAGTTAAGGGAATGACTCTTGGTTTTGGCTCAGGCCATAATCTTAGGGTCGTGAGATCGAGCCCTGCCTTGGGCTACGCATAGAGTCTGCTTGAGATTCTCTCTCTCCCTCTCCCGTTGTCTCTCCCCTGCTCGTGTGAGCTCTCTCTCCCTCTCTCTCTCTCTCTGCCAAATAAATAAACAAATCTTTAAAATAAGTTTTTTAAAATAAAAATTAAAAATGAAGTGTACAGAGTTTCAGTTTTGTAAGAGGAAAAGGGTCACGGAGGTGGATGGCACAATGTGAATGTACTCAGCACCACTGAACTGTACCCTTAGAAATGGTGATAATGCTAAATTTTATGCTATGTGCATCTTACCATAGTTCTTAAATTAAATTTTAGAAGCAAAATAAAGGCATTTCAGACAAAAAAAATGCAAACTATTACAACATAATTACAAGTATTAGCATATGGTATTAATTATTATATGACATATTTTATATAATATATAATGGCATTATAATACAGTAATTATCATAGCTGATGCCTCATTTACACACCATATTGTAATGTAATGATAACTGAACAGTTACAATAATTGCTATTATAACTAATATCTATTGAACACTTACCATGGGCCAAACTTTGTTTTAACTATTCTTTGCCTTGTATGCTTACCATAATTCAATGAGGCAGCTGCTATTATTTTCCTCTTCTTATAGATTAGGAAACTGAGGTCCACAGATGGTAAATAATTCTCCAAAGGCACACAGCTGATAAATGCTGCTGTGATTATTCCAGAGGAGTAGCAGATGGGAGGAAGTTGCTTTGACACTTTATGGCTGGTCAAAGATTCTTGATGCACCTGACCAACTGTTTGGATTAACCAGGCCAGAGGTTCCCCTAACTCACAACTTTGCCCCCAAGTTCTCCAGCTGCAGGTGGTTAATAATACTAATTATAACATGAAAGGTGCTCCCAGATGCCTGGTACCCAAGTGAAGAGTCTGGATGTATTATCTTGGGTGGTCTTCCCACCAACTATAGGAGGCAGGTATCACTATTATGCCCATTTCACAGAGGAGTAAACTGTGACCCAGAGAAGTTAGAAAGCTTTCCCAAGGACATATGACTAATAAGCGGTGGAGCCAAGATGCGAACACATGCAGGGTCATGCTGGATTCTGTCCGTTGGCCATAATGTCAAATGAAATGTCAGTTTTCTGGCTTAAGAAACAATGTCAGTTTCTTGAACTGTGATCTGTGATTTAATTTCTTGGTATTATTCATCAGAACTATAAGAAGAGTTCATCTGAACTGAGCACTCACCATTAACTGGGTCAAATGCTTCCCATGTGTGACATCCTAGGTATCCCAATAGGACTCTCTGAAGAAGGTCCTCTTACTGGCCCTGTTTCATAGGAAAAGAAAACAGCCTAGGTCTACCCACTAGCAAGGGGTGGAACAAGGATTCAATTCAGGTGGTCTGATCCCAATTGCCCTCAGAGACTCTACCCCTCTACCCTGCTCCTCAAAGTGGCAACCTCCAGACTGGCCTGGAGACAGTTAAACATGCAGACTGTTGGACTGGCTCCAGAGTAGACATTTTAACAAGCTCAGGTAACTGGTGTGCATGTTGAAGCGTGAGAGATGCTGGACTGAGTTCACCCCTTTTCTGGAAGACAGGCCACAAAGATACAGCAGTAAGCAATATAGACAGGTCTTGTCTTCCAACAGCCTCCACACTGCTGGAGGGAGACCAACTGGACCACAAGCAAGGAAAGGGTCACAGAAGTGCTCAACTTGAGGGGCTTGGCCAAGAGGCAGTTTCTTGGTCTCCCCTTGGATGTACTGAGCCTGAGGCTCAGTGGAGAGATCTTAGAAATGTGTATCTAAGAAGACAGTTCATATGCTCTCTGTAGTTTAAGGGCCACTATTTTCTCTGGTGAGGCTCAGGGCTGGAATCAGAAAAGGCAACAGCAGCAGCTGTCCTGCTTTTCCTATCACCCTAGTCCTTTGTGTCAAAGAGGCAGACTACAAGAAACCTCTCCAGTAGGCTGCACAACTGACCGATGAGGAATTGAATTTGGCCCCTCCCTGTGCATTAATTTAGAACATTGACCCTCAGAGAACCACGTGATGCTAGTTAATATGGTGCACAAAGCTGCAGGCACTCGCAATTGACCCTGGGGTTATTGACCGTCCCTATGGAAACACTTCTTGCTTCTGAGCCTGCCTTTGCCTGTCTGCGGCTCAGTGAAGACCATTGCTGCAGCGCCCTTGGGACAATTCTAACGTGACTGGGGCAGCCAGGCCCTTGGCAGACACTAACCAATGCCATGAGCACATCCCAACTGGGACCGATTACCATCCGAGATGCTCTCCCAATGCCTGGCTTCTAAGGAGTTCTTACACAAATCACTTACTAGCAATTCGCTGCCGTTACTGAAAGCTGCTAGCCACCCCTCATTGGAAAGACCTAGGGGAAGAAATACAGGCAAGTTGTTCCCAAGACATGGAGTTTGAAAAACAAAACCGGAAGAATCAAGAGGAAAGGAATGAGATAGATAACTTGCTTTTTTTTCAAATAGTGATTAAGAATCCGGAGTCATGTGTAGAGTTGTTTTCACATGCTGCACTAAGGAATCCACACGTCTCCCTGTATTCTCCCGACAGTGAAGTCTATGTTGTTTCAGTTATTCTCATTTGACACTGAGAGGTAATGTTGTGTCTTCATGGGAAGTGAGAGAGTGGAGGAAGAAAAAAGGGGAAGAGAAGGAAGGAAGGAAAGACGAGGTCAGCAGGCAGAGCTCTTAGCTTCCTTCTGGGATAGAAAGAAAACTGACTGTGGAAGGCCTAATGCCCAAGAAGTTTCTCTGAGGATCACAAATAGTATAAATGGAAACTGACTTTTAATCTTAATCTGGAACAATTGAAATCCTCCAGAGATTGACTTGTTTCATGTTCTGTAAACTCAGACAAAAATAAGTTGGCTGAATTTAACCACCCCCAAGTAACACACACACACACACACACACACACACACACACACACACACACAGTATTTGTTTTCCTAATTATGACTTCTTGGGAATGAATGGAAAATTTGGCACTCCGATTAACTATAGCTTACAATAAAATAGCACTAAATGGGTGTTTTATATGCTGTTTGTTTCTCATTCTCCTTGGAAGATTGTCAAGAGTTTAATGAAACTAATACTTTGGGATTTAGATCTCTCATAACCAGAAACTAGAGCCTTTCCAACACTAACAACTGGAAGGAACTCAAGTTCTGTGAACCTGTAGATCCAGGTACAGAGCTAAGGACACCATCCTACTGAATCCTCTCAACAACTCTACAATCAAGATATGATTAATGATTTCATTTTACAGATAAGGTAACTGAGGTTCAGTGGGGTTGTATAATTTGTCTAAATGCTAAGTGGAGGAGTTAGAGCAGGTACCCAGGCAATTGGACTCTAGAGCCTTCCTTCCTAAGAAATGTGTTGAATACTAAGCTACAATAATGTTGGCACACACACACAAAAAATCTTTCTTTAAATTAGCCAAATTGGTTGCTTGGTGTTCTGTGGAAATACAAAAATATAGTTTGTCTAATTGTTTTTAATGGTTCTACAGATAATGCCTCTGAAAGACATCACACCTTTCTTATCAGAGTGCTTTGACCTCTACCCAGGACACTGAGGGAATGTGATACTCCAGAATATTACTAAGGAGTCATTGTGCCACTCAGTCGCTCAGGCTTCTCTCCTCAGTCTCCATGGGAAGTGCACGTTTCCCACCTGGGTCCATTGGGTATGGCAGATTGCCCCACAGGGCTGATAGAGTCTTTGATTCAAATAGATTCCAAGCACCTGACTGCCAATGTGCCAAGCACCATGCTGGGGGCTCCATGAGCTATTAATTAATTCTCCCAAAGACCCTGTGAGGTAGATGCCATTATTATTCCCATTTTATAGGTGGGGAAATCAAGATTCATAGTGTTTAACTCCAGCTGGGCTTCTCACCACATCTGTCTGTTGACTCTGGAGCTGGCTCTCTCAAGCTCCATGTAATAAGGAGCATGAAAAGATAGACACAGTACCCACCCTGAATAAGCTGTCACAACAGTAGAGGAGATTTACATGAAGTCACTAATTACCCAAGTAATTATTTCATCACCAGTATGGAAGGTACTACACAGTTGGAAGTAGAGGGCCCTGTGCTTGTGTTGAACAGGAGCAACCGACCTGGAGAATCAGGAAATCTTCCCTGAGAAAATGATGGTTCCTTTTAGAACTGAAGTGAGTAGTTGCTAACTAGAAAAGGAGAAAAGGGAAAAGTATTTTAGATAGAGTGGAAGAGCATATTTGAAGGCCCTGATTTATGATGAAATATTAGCAAGAATCTAGTCCTTTGAAGTCTTTGTCCTTTCTCTCATACCACCCTATGTCATTCTCTCTACAAAAAGAGGAACTAGCCTCAGATTAAATTCACCCACTATCAAATTCTGGTATTGTCCAACAGATATTCAACAGGTGATTGATAAACGAATAAAACAGGTGGACCAATGCATGAAAACTGGTCTAAAATCAAATAATGTACTAGAGAGGGAAAAAATTGATAAAACCAATTTTTCTTACCAGATATAATGTGTATAGATAGGTTTTATACATGATTTTTCTAATAATTATAATTTTTTAAAGTGTATGACCGACCTAATGAGGAAAGACTAGTCCTTTCAACAAATGATGCTAGGAAAACTGCATACCCACATGCAAAAGAATGAAGTTGGGCCCCTCCTTTGCATTATATATAAAATTAACTCAAAATGGATCCTAGACTTAAATGTAAGAGCTAAAACCATAAAACTCTTAGAAGAAAACTAAGTGTAAGTCTTTGTGACATTAGAATAGACAACAGTTTCTTACAAATGGCACCTAAAGCACAAGCAATCAAGAAAATAAACAAATGAGGGCGCCTGGGTGGCTCAGTGGGTTAAAGCCTCTGCCTTTGGCTCAGATCATGATCCCGGAGTCCTGGGATCGAGCCCCACATCAGGCTCTCTGCTTAGCAGGGAGCCTGCTTCCTGCTCTCTCTCTGCCTGCCTCTCTGCCTACTTGTGATCTTTCTCTGTCAAAATAAAATAAATAAAATCTTTAAAAAAAAAAAAGAAAGAAAAAGAAAATAAATGAAACTTCATTAAATTTAAAAATGATTATTAAAAACAATTTATTAAAAGTGCTTTGAGTTATCTCAAAGGATACTTTTGAGAAATTGAAAAACCAACCCTCAGAATGGAAGAAAATATTGATAAATCATATATATCTGACAAGGGATATTCAGAATATAAAAAGAGTTCTTACAACTCAGTGATAAACAAGAAGCCCTGTTTTTAAATGGAAAAAGATTTTAACTCTTATTTTTTTTAAGATTTATTTATTTTGGAAAGAGAGAGCATGAGCGGGAGAAATAGAGAGAGAGGGAGATTGAATCTCAAGCAGATGCCCTGCTGAGCATGGAGTCCGACTTGGGGCTCAATTTCAGGATCCTGAGATCGCAGCCTAAGCCAAAACCAAAAGTCAGACGCTTAACCAACTGGGCCACCCAGGTGCCCTGGGAAAAGGATTTAAATAGACATATCTCCAAAGAAGACACACGAATGGCCAATAAGCACAAGAAAAAATGCTCAGTGAACATCATTAGTCACTAGGGACAAGAAAATCAAAACATCCAGGAGATACCACTTCCCTCTCACTGGTGGCCATTAATAAAAAAGATACAGTACAAATGCTGGCCAAAGATGTGGAGATTGAAACACACATTGGTGGTGGGAATGTAAAATTGTGCAGGCACTTTGAAAAATGGTTTGGCAGCTCCTCAAAATGGTAAACAAAGAGCTACCATGTGACCCAGAAATTCAGTTTGGTGTAGATTCTAAGGTATCTACCTAAGAGAAATAAAAACATATGTCTACATAAAAACTCATACACAAATGTTCATATAAGCATTACCTGTAATAGCCAAGGAGTGGAAACCTAAATGTTCATCAACTAATGAACTGATCAACAAAATGTATTATATCTATATAAAGGCATATATAGTGAAGTACCAGCATATCCTTTAATATCTGTGAATCCTAAAAACGTTATGCTAAATGCAAGAGGCAGATCACTAACAACCACATTTTGTATGATTCTATTTATGTGAACAGTCCAGAAGAGGCAAAACTAGAGAGATAGAAAGCGGATTAGTGGTTGCCTAAGGTTGGGACAGCGATGGAGTACAGGGATGGGAATTGGCTGCTAAAGACTATGGAGTTTCTATCTGGAGTGATGAAAATGTTCTAAAATTGACTGTGGTGAATATTGTGTGAATATACTAAAAACCATTGAATTGTATACTTTAAATGGGTGAATTTATAGTATGTAAGTTTTATTTCATATATATTTTTAAAAATTCGGGGGTGCCTGGGTGGCTCAGTTGGTTAAGCATCAGTCTCTTGATTTCAGCTCAGGTCATGATCTCAGGGCCCTGAGATCCAGCCCCGCAAGTGGGCTCTGTGCTTAGCCGGAAGTCTACTTAGGATTTGCTCTCTCCCTCTGCCCCTCCCCCACATCTCTCTACCCTCTCTACAAAAAAAAAAAAAAAATCATGTAAACCAAAAGTAGTGTCACAATCTTCAGGCCTACTGGAACAGCATTTTTTCTTTTACCATTTTACTCTCATTTCCAGAGGAAAGGCTCTGGATAATGGTCTTTCCACCCCTCCCCCTTCCATAAAAAGCACTACTTCCAAAACAAGGGCAGAATCCGAATGATGGTTGTCAGGTCTTCGCAACTCTCTGTGGCTACAGGCCTGCTCCATGGTAATCATCTCCCTTCCAAGGAGGTCTGAAGCCCTGTACCATCCAGCATTCTACAAAGAAGGCTAAGATATTTTCCCCTCTACTGTTTTTCCAAGGCTTCCTCCCACCCCCCAGAAGTCTGTAAACAGACTGCTTGAAATAAATTTTCTTTGTAGGCCAAGCTAAGCAAAACAGCAAAAACAGCAACAATAAACCCAACCCATTCTGAAGAATTCTAGTTATGTGGGGTTTTTTTTCCTATAGTCGCAGCAACAACTTTTAGGCAGACTTTGGCCTGCCGTGTGAGGAATTCAGGTTACACAAAAGTCATTTTCTTAGAAGCATTTCTGAACAATGGACTATTGAGCAAACATATCAATTCTCCATCTGTAGCCATCCTTTGTTTGTTTGTTTGTTTCTCTGAAGATTGCTGTCTGTGAACTCCAGGCTACCATAGGGTTGGTTTGTCTTTCCATGAAGAAAGCGGGAGAACGGGGTTTCTGATAATCCCCCTTCATCCCCTGTCACCTGCATTTAATGGTTTCCCTTCAACTCTCGCAGGGTCTCGATCCGTTGCCTGTTTTACTGTTGTTCATATTTAGCTTAATAACTACCTTATTCCATGCATCATCTCTCTGAAATTTTCGGGGAATAGCCATGTAAGAGAAATGCTCTTTTTGAATTTAGAACAGTACATTATGTGTATACTTTTATATTATGTTCCATTTGTGCTGATCCAATGGCATTGGCCGAGCTCAGTGGTAAAATGAAATGACTGATGTTTTCCATTTGGAAAGGATGGCTTATTTAGCAAATACATAATAGCATTTATTTTCTTTACCATTAAACATAGTTTGGTGTCTGCCTCCCAGACCAGTTCTAGGCTTCAGCCTTCCAAGTTGGAGCTATTTGTCATGGCCAAAGATTATAACCTTGGTGCTTTTGTTTTTTTTTTTTTGTTTTTTTTTTTAAAGAAAAAGAAAAGCCTCTTCTTAACCCTGAAGAACTGATGAGCTCATCAGAAAAGCTCTGTCTTTAAGTTTTAGGGGATGATTATTTTTAATATCAATACAGTCTCTAGCAGAGAGTAATAATAGCAGGTAATGTTTATTGAACCCTTGCAATGGCCCAGCTACCACTTAAAGATATAGAGATAAATACAGAGAAAATTAATTTATTTAACCCCAAAAGTGACCCTATGGGACAAGTACTATTATTATTCCTATGCTGAGAAAAGGGAATTGAAAGAGAAGTTAAAACTTTGCCCTAGGTCACACACCTAGTCAGTGGCAAAACTAGGATTTAAACCCAGGAGTCTGGCTCCCTAACCCCTATGCCTGGTAGCAGGAGCTTAATAAACCTCTTTGAGCCAATAAATGAAGGATATAGAGCAACAAAAGCAATCTCTGACAGCAAAATTCCATCAACTCACTCCACCCATCTTTTCCAGGCATATGCCCTCCAGGAAGCCTCCCCAGATTACTAGAATAGAAAGGACATTGTTCTATCCTCCCTCCTCCCTGCTCTTTCACCTCCTCCTTATTCACAGAGAGACCTTTACAGGAGATGTGTTTATAGAGAGAAAAGCGTGCTTGCAAAGCAACTCAGTTCCCAGGAACCCAGACATCAGTGTGCGATGCACAAAGTAAATCTGTTCTTTGATTCATTATGACCATAAGAATAAAACAGAAGGATTCTGGTGAAGCAGATGTGAATAGCAAAAATTCTGTAAGATCCCATAGTTCTGATACTGGATTTTAACTTTATCTGTACCTAGCATTTGCAGGAGACTAAGATTGCATGACTAAAAGTAGTCTTTATTAACTCATGTGAAACCCTCTCTTTGGTGCCTTGGTAATGAATCGGACACATGAACAAGGCTGCTCATTCTCAGTTTCAGAAGCATTCAGCACCTGTAAAACCTGTGGTAGTGGTGGCATGCTTTGCTTTTCTGAACAAACGTCGGTCATTTTGGGGAAAGCGTCAGTAGACATAGGAGAGCTGAAGGTCTGAAATTCTGCACCCACACTTGCAAAAAAAAAAAGAAGGGGAGTTAAACTGAGGTAACTAAGATCACATGAGCGAAACGAAAGCCCTGCAACCTTGCCTCACCCATTGGGAAATTTCCACAGAGCCTGGTTTTGAGCCACACACTGACGGGCTGAGTGTGCTGCTTTACATACGAGAGCTCATTTCTTCTCCCCTGCAGTCCTAAAAGATAAGGTACTGTCCACCAAGAGAAAAGTAGAGCCAAGATTTGAACCCATGGCTTTTGCATTCTAAACCTTTGTTTTAGCCATTCCATCTCTGTTACCTTGGCATACATCTAAGTATAAAGACATAACCTTCGCAACAAATATCTTTCTGGAATTACTTTAACGCGGTAGGATGTTACAGGCAGTGGATTCAAACAGATTTCTCTCAGGGGTCTGATTTCCCACCCCCACCCCCGTCTGTTCCCTGGGAATAAGGTATTATTTCTAGAATACCTCAGTTAATGTAGATAGGGGATAATAAATTGTAGAGGGTAACAAATTTCACAACAGGGAGTGATAAATTATTGCATATGATTGTTGTAATGTTTTAACTCTTTTGCCATATTATATCTGGGTAATGAAATTTGGTTTTTGATATTCCAAAGTCACATAATATATCAGGCTTCCAAAATCTTTTCAGCAACATAATTTCATTTGATCACTGTAACAACCTTATGAGATAGGTAGATGGGAGACTCATTCCATTTCTACAGAATGAAAAGTGAGGCTTTGTATTCCCATGCAGCCCAGCTGCTAACCAGGTGAGTGGGTAGTAGACTCCACCTCAGTTTGACTCCCGAATCAGTGTTCTTGTCACTATTCCCCATGGCTTCCCAGAGTTCCATCGACAGACATTTCATACAAACACAAACTGGGTTATCCTGTGACCCATGTCTTTGTCTGGCTTTCAGAGTCGAAGTACAGGTCAGTTTCAACAGATGAAAAACAAAAGGCTCCATTGTATTGGATACCACAGTGTTATCTAGGAGCAGAAAAACACTGCAAGTACAAGGACATTTGTGGCATTTGTAATTTAGAAAATACTCCACCAACAAGTAAACAGATTAATAAGACAGTCGTGCAATGGAAGAGTACACAACAATGAAAATAAATGGCCTCTAGCCAAACACGAGAGTAGGAATGAATCCCAAGAAGTTGAAAAAAATATGCCATTTCCAGAAGGACATATAGACCATGACCCCTAAAGTACAAAAATGCAAAATAATGTTAAGTTTGTATATATGTCTAGGGAAAGTATTAAGAAATGTACAGAAATAGTAGTCACTAAATTCACATTACGTGTTGCCTATAGAGAGCAGAATATGCTCAGGGAGTGGTAAGCGGGTTCTTCAACTGGTATCTGTAGCCAATACCTGGGCATCGTGATATATTCTTTATGCATTGATGCAGGTCTTAAAAATCTTAAAATATCTTTTTCAAAATGAAAATGAAGAAAGCAACCACTCACCCTGCAAGCCTTGAGTGAGGGCAGGTGGCCCGCCAGGCATCGTGCTCGAGGCTGGAACACAGTGGGGACAGGGTACGCACCAGGCCTGCCCTCAGACCCTCCCATTCTGCGGAGGAGACTGAAGCGTGTTCAGTGCTGGGAGACACAGCTTCTAGGGGAGCTCCAATGAAGATAGTTCAGATGACCTCAGAAGGCTTCCCAGAGAAAACAGAGCTTAATCTGAAAATGAAGAATTAAAAGTTTAGGGTATTAGGGAAGGGATGAACAGCTCAGATTAATTCTACTCACAGTGTCCGTCCATGTCTAAAGCTAAGCGTCAGATCAAGCAAAGGAGAAAGAGGCACGAGCTAAGACTGAACAATGAGCCATACCAGACAGGACCTCACCTTCGCTCCTTGCTAACATTTTCTTCTTATTATTATTTTATTACGTGCTGAATATCTTATGAATTTGGGAGTCTTTTACAGTGCTGCCCAAGAGGGTTTTTTTTTTTTAAATGTAGTTGACACACAGTGACACACAATGACACACATATATTAGTTGCAGACATACAACATAGTGATTCGACAACTCCAGATTATGCTGTGCTCACCTCCAGGGTAGGTCCCATCTGTCACCATACAATGCTATTACAATACCAATGACCATATTCCCTATGCTGTGCCTTTTATTCCTGTGACTTATTCATTCAGTAACTGGAAGCCTGTATCTCCCACTCCCCTTCACCCATTTTGCCCATCCTCCACCCTCCTGTCTGGCAACTATCAATTCGTTCTCTGTATATATGGGCCAGTCCTTGTTAACATTGTCACTTATTGGAGGAGTCCCAGCAATGTGCCTGGTACGGGGCTACATGTAAGCAAGTACAAAGTGGGGATGGGGAAGAGAGGGCAGGGAAGCAGGGCATCCTAAAATGTTTCAGTGACTTCACTCTGGCTAGATCCAGAACTGTTCCCATAGTCTAGCCTAAAATACAGAAGCAATTTCAGCAAGTGAAGACCAGGAGCAAGAGACATAGAGGCAGCAAGTTCCCCGTGACCTGGCTAGTGCTTCCCCTCGCCTTCTGACAGAGGAATTGTTCTGGCAGATTTTCACATTGTAGGTATGTTACCATTTTGTCGTAGGCAAGTTACACAACTTGGTTAGTGATTAAATGACCAGCAGAGCTGCTGTTTGAATAAGGGAGGTTCAAGGCTGCCTCTTGCTCCTGTGCTTTGGTTCCAAAGGAATTGAATTAATTCTTTCTTAATCTCCTTAGTTAGAAGAAGGAAACATAAAAATCAGGTCCAGTGTGCAGTAGAAAGTGCAAAAAGCAGTACCCAAGCTCATTCATCAACCAATAGGGTCTCTGTGTCTAACCTTGGTCCCATGTTTAGATTTATAAAGTGTGAGATCATTGTCAGTTTCATTTATCTCTCTTATTAAATTTACTGGCCTCCTTTAAATGACACTGTATCTTCTTATCTAATTCAAATAAATGTCTTACTCATGGCTAGAATGCAGATGGTGAAATCTCATTGTTAACTCAGTATTTGAGATAATCTCATTGTTTGGCTTTCCTAATGGAATCTTGAATTCATTGCTCATGCCTGGGATTCCACTCATTTTCACCGATCAACGGCTGCTCTTAGGCATTCTCTGTGTCTCTATGTTTCTACAAGAGTGGAACATTCCTGCTCTCTTCTCTAGCATTTATCTTGATCTGTTTACCTTACAGAAAATAGTCACTCAATTTGACATTTGTGTTTGTTTCCATTAATTATGATTATATATACTGGTTACAGTATAGCACCGGCTTTAGAATAAATCCTAGGTTTGAATCCATAACTCTGTGACTTTATGGCGGCTCAACCTTGGTTTCCTCATCTGTAAAATGGGGATAATAATAGCTGTCTCCTAAGAATGTTGTGGAAATTAGATAAGATTATTTTCATTGCATTACCTAGGCTATGTGGCTTATAGTAACCATTTAGATTTTAGCCAAACAGAGTATGAAAGATACTGTACTCTGCATTTACCACAAGTAGAAATGCAGTTTATCGTTTAAAGGTTTGAACCAAACTTCTGAATTCTGATTTATGAAAGGAATTTTCTTTCTGCTTTATACCACCCTGCATGTAGAGCATTTGTATCTGAATTATTGGGGTTTGCTGTATCTAAGCTCATTTTGTTTTGGTCTGGTTCCATTTTCCTGGTGACTTCTTCAGCTGCCACAGGTGGGCGTCTCCGTGTGGAGGAGGCAGCAGACTGCCCTAGTGTGACCGTCTCAAAACAGAGCATCTGACGTTCCCACCACAGCTGCCTGGGCTGCCTGGTAACCAAGAGCAACAGCCTGAGGTGTTGGGGACTGCCAAGCCACGGACTGGGATTACCTCCCACAATCCACCTGAAACAACCACAGCTGCCATCCCACGCCCCATGCACTGTCTTACACTCGAGGCTTTACACATACTCTCACCTCTGCCTGGAACAATCTTCCCTACACTCTTCCTTCATCAGACTAACTCCTGTTCATTTATCAAGTCTCAGCTTGCACAGCACCTTCTTCAGGAAACCTCTAATTCCATAGACTGGGTGGGAATCTCTGTGATGTTCTCTTGTTCTCTCTATGGTGTGTGGGCAGTCCTTATTTTGCATAGTTCTGGGAAACGTGAACTTTGCTTACCACGATTCAGTTAGATAACATCAGCCCTCCAACCACATGGTTCCAACTTTAGTTACCACAGTAGGTAAATAGTAATTGCATAAGGTATACATTTCATTGCTCATTTTTGGTCTATCCAATCACTTTGTAAAAATTAGATTTCATATCACAACCAGTGACATTTTATGTCATTCCTTCCCAAGTGGAGTGGTGCCAGGTCACTGCATGTTTGCTACTCAGTTCACACACAGACAGCAAAGGCTATAGTTGTGTTGCCTCCTTGTCCCTCCGTGATGAACTCATGTGACATTTTACAAGTATGGACAATCAAAAGGGAGAATTAGCTGGAAAAGATGAAAGTGCAGCAAAGAACAGAAAAGTGGTTACATGGAAGGTCAAATTCAAATCAAATATCAACAGAGTTACAGAAGAAATAGCTGGCCATGGAATGTTAACAGTCATTCCCATTGGATATAATCTACAGATGCAACCAGAGGAACTTAGTGAAGGCAAATTTTGCACATCAATGAGCACGCTGGTGATGACCAAAAAGAGGCTGATGCCCCAGAAGAAGTGGTGCTGGCAGACCAATTCACAGGAAAGGAACTTTCCCTATACTTCTCATTGAATTACAAAGAACAAAGGATTAAATGGTAGAAACAGCCAGATTTACAAAGGAGTTTGATACTCTGCCCCCAGACACAGAAAAGATGGCTGCTCTTTATTGTTACATGAAGAGAAGGCAAGCCCTTGACTCTTGATAAGTTTTTGCATTAATTCTCAATATTTCTACTGTTTTACATTTCAGTGTACAAGATAAATAACAGCTTTACTGTCTTTTTCATTTCCCTGTATGTTTATAACTGACAGAGATTTCTTAAAGGTCATGGAACAACCATAATTTTTCCCTTCAGTAATGATGATCACTCTGCACCCTTTCAGCTCACATGATAATTTTCATGGTCCTGTAATACTGCGCCAAGTGAGAAGTGCTACATGGCGGTGAGTTACCACACACACTCACACAGAAGCAGTTTTGATTTGGGATGAATGAGTGAGTGAATGAGTGAATGAATGAATTCTAATTGGGCTTCACTTTTATCAAACACCACCATGAAAGAGGATATTCCTTTCCTCCCTGGCCAGTGTGACTTGCCATCATTTCTCCCCGATCTGAATGCTTGGCCCACATTCCAAGGAATAGATTTTCTTTCTGTGCTCAAATTAATTCTGTAGCCCTAATAATATCCCTGAAGCTTAGGGTAAAGCTCCCCAAAGAGCAGGTCAGTGAAGCAACTTGCAATTGACTCCACCAGATCCAGGCCTAATCCCAGCCAATCACAGCTACAAGCACCACTGAGTCAGTCTGGAGTTCAGCTTTCCGATTCAGATACTCTATGATTGTGGGACAGAGGGATATCTTAAATAAATGAAATGTACTGTTATAATATAAACCTCAGTCTGGCCAGTAACTTTTTTTGATTGAGGTAAAATTGGTATGTAACATTGGCCAATAATTTTTACAACCTCTCCTCCCACATCTTTATTAGAACGGCTAATAAATATCCAGATTTTATACTCTTTTTATTTCTCATGCTGAGAAGTAGCAAAGTGGCCAAGATGTCAACATTAGCCATGGCAGTCCTTCCAAAGCCATAAATGTAATTTCAAGATGATTGGAAACCAGACTCTTCTGATATTTTAGTACTTCTGTCATTATAATCCTGTTGGGAATGCAACTGGGAAGAGACAGCGTATGAAGGATGTAGCATTCCCACAGCTCTTGGATGTCAGATGGACACTCTCATTAAGACTTTTCCAGGAAATTCCACAAGCCAACTTATTTATGTTTCTTTTCTCCTGGGATTCTTCTACAAGAATGTTTTAAAACTTGAATTAACCTCTTCCAAAGACTTTTAATAATTCTTTGCTCCATAGATATATTGAAATTTTCTTCCAAATCTGTTGCCCATGGGGTGGCTGGGCATTTCAGTCCTTCTTTCATTTATCTGGCAAACATTCATTGAACACCTACTCTGTTCTCAGCTCTGTGCTTGGCCCTGGAACCAATGCTTGAACGGTGAGACATGCCCTTCTGGAATTTACAGACTGATGGCAGAAGCAGGCACTGAGAAGATGAACAAATCACAAGAGCTGGAATTAAACTCACATCATGCATAGGAAGGGAACAAATGGAGTGAAGGGGGAATACTGGAAAAGACCTTCCTCAGCCAAGGTGGTCAGGGAAAAGCTCTGGGGGGGTGAAGCCTGAAATAGGGGTGGAGGGAAGAAATTTTCTTACAGGGGAAACAATAGGTCATGAGTTCTGACAGAGGAAGCTTTGGAGGGGTGCTGGAGGAAATGTAAGAGAGGAACTGGAAATGATGTACAAAGCTTTATATGATGGAAGCCATTTCAGGCCAGAGTAACTAGTGTCACACTGAGCCAGCCAAGCACCCCTTCTGCAGTCTGGTCCTCTCAAGCTGAAAAGGGGTCCACAAGAGAGACTTCTTTAGGGAGCCTCATCAAGGCTCTGCCACCCCCTTCTCTGAAACTTGCTGACCCTGACTTGGGGATCCCGCTCAGCTTCTTTGTTTCAAGCCCATCTTTCCCCAAATTTCTCTCTCTTAACTTGGACAAAGGTGTTTTCCTCATCATCACCCACTGCCCAAAGCAGGAGACAAGGGCAAGGGAACCTTCCAGAAGGAGTCTTCCTTAGGCTGTAGGAAGGGAGAATGGCCTTGGGCCAACTCCACCCGGGAAGGAACCTTCTTGGTAGGGGCCCAGAAAGTCAGGAAATCTATTTTACCCATCCTTTCTCCTCAGCACTTCAAAATAAGAATGGCCTTACATTTTTAAAGTTCATTATAGAACATAATTGAGAAAGTCTGTGATTCCAACAAAGCC
Source organism: Meles meles (assembly GCF_922984935.1). Classification (NCBI taxonomy): domain Eukaryota; kingdom Metazoa; phylum Chordata; class Mammalia; order Carnivora; family Mustelidae; genus Meles; species Meles meles. The sequence goes on from NC_060068.1 coordinate 102,730,884, forward strand.
AGGAAACTACTTACCACATGTCATCATGTCATACAATAAAAGTGTATGTACAGTGATTTTTTTAAATAATCCATTACAGAAGTGTTTTGGCTGTTTAGTCCAGCTATTCACAGGGACTTCACAATATTTATACCTCTTATTAACAAGGTTTTGGGGCCAGGGGATAACAGAGAAGGTGATAAATCCAACAAGTCCCTTCTCTCTGACATTCTTAGCTTCTTTTTTAATGAAAAGGAGATAAATACCACTGTAGACCTCACAGGACTGTTGTAAGGACTGACACCGATGTGTGTCAGCCTCCTGGCCCAGGCTAAGTCACAGTTAGAGCTTATCAACAGTGACTATTATCATTATTTTATGATGAAAGACCATTTCTCTTTTAAAAAAAAAAATCTGTACCTAACTTTTTACCACTAAGACGAGTTCTACCATCGATTAAGACCAGACAAAGGTTTGTCCTTTCTGCTAGGGTAATTATTTTTGTGAATTTTCCTTAGATTTCTCAGTTTTGTGCATGATTGATAGATTACAGCTGGGTCCTGACTCCATGGATGGCACAGTTCAGTCCCACAGAGGGCAAGTATGAAGTCACATGGAGTCTGGCAAGTTTCTGGTAAAAATAACCCATAGAAGTAGCCTTGGCTTCATTAGAACTCTTGACATATGGTCTACACTGTGTTTATTCCATTTCCTAAGCAAGACACACTTTGATGCTCAGTACTATATGGAATAGTTACAATCTAGATATAAAAGGCCTAATTTTAAACATCGTGATTTTTGACAGCAGCAAAATAATAATAATAATAAATCTGTATTTTCTTAGTCTTTTAAAATTTTTTTAATTCCAGTATAATTAGCATACAATGTTATATTAGTTTCAGGTGTACAAGAGAGTGATTCAACAATTCTATACATGACTCAATGTTCAACTCCTAATTCTTAATGTACTTCTTGAGTGCTAACCATGTGCTCAGTATGAATTGCCTCATCTACTTCACCATCTGTAAGTGAGAACACAGAGATTTGGAGTGACCAAGTATGGTACCTAGGGTCACTCACCTAGTTAGTGGCAGACACAGGACACAAACCGTGATCATTGCCATCTTGACTGTGCTCTCTGTGGTAGGAATTTCTACATCCTCTTCAAGCTAACTGTGAGAGATAAAAGCACAGACTCCTAGGGAAGTCACATAACCCCTTTGTGCCTCAGCTTTTTCATTGGTCAAATAAAAACAATGCTCCTGCTTACCTCAGACAGCTACTATGAGGTTTAAATGAGATGATGCATGAAAAGCACTTAACCAGGAACAATGGGCCTGACCCTCTAAGAACCCCAGCAAACCCTCTGGACTATCAGTTTACTTGATTGGAAAAACTTTTCCCAAATGGTCTGGCCTCACAGCATTGTTCCTTACTGGGGTCACGTTCCTAACAAACTCCATCCCCCTATTTTGGCTTGTGCAGATGAAAGGTTCATTTTTCACAGTTATTGCAACTTTCTTAATCAGTACCAGTTGACTCCCAGTCTAAGAAATATACATATTCCCATGATTATGTTGATTTCTGGGCAAAAAGCTTTAACTCCAGGGGCGCCTGGGTGGCTCAGTAGGTTAAGCCTCTGCCTTTGGCTCAGGTCATAATCTCAGGGTCCTGGAATCGAGCCCCGCATCAGCAATCTCTGCTTAGCGGGGAAACTGCTTCCCCTTCCCCCCCCCCCCCCCGCAACATCTGTCTGCCTTTCTGCCTACGTGTGATCTCTCTCTCTCTAAATAAATAAATAAAATCTTAATAAAATAAAATAAAAGCTTTAACTCCAAAGGTTCTCCAGAATCACATGCTTCTTAGTTCCCAGTCTTCCTCTTCATAGAAATGAAATCTTAAAGAAATCCTTCAGGCCAACTTTGAGGATTCTTTGAGGATGTGCCTTGCAGGAGGAATGACTGGCATTGTATCTCTGCTCTAGCCAAGCCATGTGAATCCATTGAAGGCCACATACCACACAAATCCTCTCTCTCTCCTTCTCTCCCCCTCTCTCCATTATCTATCCACCTACCTACATATCTACCCATCTTTTCATCATCAGTTCTCATTTACCCTGTGAAGTCCCTTAGGAAAAAGTGTTTAAAAGACGAACTCTACAGCCAAACTTCCCGGGAATAAAACCTGGCCTCACAACTTACTAGCTGTGTGACCTTGAGCAAAGTATGTAACCTCTCTATGCCTCGATTCCTCATCTCTAAAAGAGATATACGAATAGTATCTGCCTTTTAAGGTTTTTTGAAAAGTAAATGAGTCTAGTGCTTAAAACACTACCTGGCGCATAGGCACTTTAATATGTTACCATTTATTGTTCATTTCACAGGTGGCAAACTCTGGTTTTGAAAGGTTAAGTAGCTTACCCAAGGTCACCCAAGCTCTAAGCTTCAGAGCTGTGATTGGCTAATTGCAGAGCTGGTGCTCCAGCCCTGATGCTATACTGCCTCTCCTTTCACTCCTACCACGTGTTCATTACGCCGTGAGCACGGCTGGGCACTGTGGGATACACCAAAGGGACAAAACACCCTTTGACAATAGTATCACTTCTAAGACCTTGGCCAGAACTGGAACAAGTGTATGAAGGCATAGGTAGAAGGATGTTCTTTGCAGCATTATTTGTGATGGCATAAGACCAAGATAATGTTTTAGTGAAAAAAATATATAAAAAGACTGTGACATTTGATGGGAAATAAGTAAATGGGTGTTTCTCCATATATGATCTTTTGAGCACAGATTTTCACGGAAAACGTCAAACAGACTTTTGAAGTATTGTTGGGGAACAAGCAGGCTGTGGGGAAAGTGGCAGGCTGGTGGAGGCAGAATCGGGTCTCCTGTATTCTGTGGCGCTCACTTTCTGGAATTCTGTGCCTCTCTCTGGGGAGCTTTCCAACTCGAATCACAGAAATGTCACTCTGGTCAGGGTCCACCAGATCTCGAAACTCAACACCGTTTCCAAAAGGACAGAGTTTTTCACTCCTAGACTCCGACTGCAAAGTCCCAGGACCACGTGGTCTCTGGCCCCATGAGGGAAGGTGGGGTGATGATTGTGGAGCCGGGTAGCATGCCCATGACTTAGGGAAGAAATCGCTGCACTTCAGGCTCTCACCCCAATTTGGAGCCACCAAATGGAAAACAAGTCCCTGGATAGTCAGGCAATGGTTTAGCCCCCTTTTTTTCTTTAATTAAAAAAAAAAATTGTTGTGCTGCTTAAATTAACACAGCGCACTGTGCACTTCCCTTCACATGTATGGACAAAACCTTTTTTAATCTGTATTAAAAAATAGAATTGGCAGTGGCTTTTGCTCCCACTCAAGCTTGCCAAAGAGGTTGGAAATGAACATGCTTCTTCCTGCCTCTCTTGGCTGGGCTCCCTTTCAGAGACGGGATCCTTCTCTTCCTCGACTTTCCCTTAAGCAGTGAGTAGACTAAGGGGTGGGGTCTAGCCAAAGGGTCCCCTGCCTTTCACAATCAAGGAGGAGGTGATATAAAAATATCAGATGCTGGCAACAGGACTTTGGAGCTTCTGATCAAGTTCCCATGTTGTTGTTTAATCCTTAATCATCCCTCTTGGCATACTTCCCATTGCTACTGCTTGCATAAAATTGGAAAGGACTAATTGCCTCAATCTGTATTTTCTATAAAGCTATGCTTCATGCTGATCCCACAGGGGCTCCCTGTATGATCATTTTGACCTAATAGGCTGTTTTATTTTCTTCCAAGTAGTCTCTTGTATCTTCCCCTCACATTCTAAAATTTTCTTAGTCCCAAGCGACAGTCAGCAGTACGGTAGATATTTAAACATGTCCTGCAGAGAAACAAGATGTTAGTTGAATTTCATACCCATCTCTCTGAATGGGTTCAGTTACCAATGGGGGTTGCTACCCTGAACAGGGGCCTTTATGGAAATTACCTTAACTATTTTGTTCTTCCTAAAGACTATTCTTCAGGAGTAATCATTATTCTTCAAAGCTTCTACCTTGAAAGAAAAAAGAAAAAAAAAAGAAATGAGGATGGAAGGAGGGAAGAACGGAAAGAAGGAAGGAAGCGTTGAAGGAAGAAAGGGGGGAGAAAAAATCGGATTGTTTCACCTAATTAAAGTTGAAATTTGAGGGTTCTTGGGATCTAAAACACATCACTCAACTATAGATTTTCTCAGAAGAAAAGACTCACTATGCTCTTCAGGAATAAAATACAAGATCCACCCAAATTATTGCATAAACCAAAAATGCTCAAGGACAATCAATCCTATGCATGTGAAGAAGGCCAACCCCTGGGTGCTATTCTTTGATGCTAAAGAGGCCCTCACACAAAAACCGCTTTCCTTCTGATGTTAGAATTCTGCCTTTCATGACAATGGCCTTAAAACCCTCAATAACCACAGGAGGAAAAATAGCATCCATTCCTAATAGCTTGTAGTCTATTTGTTCATTACATCTTTCTCTACCTTGGAATGAACAGTGTTTTCTTTCTGTTGCTTTCTTTTTGTAGATCTTACTATGGACAGATACCTAGACAGAATGAATGTACATTACTATAAGAAAATGTTCACTTCTCAGTCCATGACAAGAGATGTGATAGCACATAATTCTTTCAAGGGAAGAAGGAAGAAGAACATTACAGGAAGAAGGAAGAAGAGGGTTGCACATGGAGAGAGAAACAACGGTCTAAGTACCTAACCCACAATAGTGTTGGGCCAGGATGCCAGTGCTCACCAGGGCTGGGTCAGGGAAGGTGTGAGCACAGTGTCAGGGGGCACACCAGTCTCTGCAGGAGGCATTTTCCCCCTCGTCTCTGATAACCTGTGCATGCCCACTCTGTCAGATTAACAGTTTCCTAAAATAACATTTGGGCTTTGAGTCCCTCATCCCATCCATGGCACTGAAGTCTTAGAAATGAGAGCATTTTCCAATCTGGGAAATATCCCAACGAGGTAGTTCAGTTGGTGCAACTTCAAGCAGGTATCTACCTGCTCGGACCAAGAATGTGAGTTTGCGTGCGTGGGGATCTACTGGAGCAGGCTGAAGAGAAGTTCTCAGAGGAAGGAAGGATCAAGGGAATTCTGGGGCTTGTGTGACCTTGGGGAAAATAACTGGGCCTCTGTGAGCCTCTGCTCATCAGTGAAATGAATTCTACCTTCTCCTGTAAGGATCGCTGCTCTGTAAACCTTAAACTACTAGTTAAGGATGCTGGGACCTGAGTAACTAGAAGGTTAGGATGAATCTCCAGGGTTATGAAGCTACCAAAAAATGTGTACTTGATCTTGGATCATAATAACATAAACATATGCATTAAAAGGAGACAGGTGACAGCCTTCCTTTATTGGAAAAAAATGTTACTCCCTTGGACTTCAGTTTGAAGTGCCTCACTAAAAGACATATTAGCAAAGTGAAACAGGATATGGTAGGACTTAATGATGCTTCTTCATAGCATACCATCATAACAATTAGAAGGATTTAAAACACACCAGTCTAAATACATTATATGTTTATAGGGTTTTTTATTTTATTTTATTTTTTCACTGTTCCAAGATTCATTGTTTATGTACCACATCCAGTGCTCCATGCAATTTGTGCCCTCCTTAATACCCACCACCAGGCTCACCCGCACCCCCTTCTCCTCCAAAACCTTCAGTTTGTTTCTCAGAGTCTGCAGTCTCTCATGGTTCATCTCCCTCTCCAATTTCCCCCAACTCACTTTTCTACTTCTCCCAATGTCCTCCGTGTTATTTACTTATGTCCACAAGTAAGTGAAACCATATGATAACTGAATCTCTCTGCTTGACTTATTTCACTCAGCATAATCTCTTCCAGTCCCATCCTTATTGATACAAAAGTTGGGTATTTATCCTTTCTGATGGAGGCGCAATATTCCACTGTGTATATGGACCACATCTTCTTTATCCATTTGTCTGTTGAAGGGCATCTTGGTTCTTTCCAGTTTGGTGACTATGACCATTGCTGCTAAGAACATTGGGGTACAGATGGCCCTTCTTTTCACTGCGTCTGTATCTTTGGGGTAAATGACCAGTAGTGCAATTGCAGGGTCATAGGGAAGCTCTATTTTTAATTTCTTAAGGAATCTCCACACTGTTTTCCAAAGTGGCTACACCAACTTGCATTCTCACAACAGTGTAAGAGGGTTCCCCTTTCTCCACATCCTCTCCAATACTTGTAGTCTACAGGGTTTTAAACAGTCTTTGTTGGTTTATTGGTTTGTTTTTACGTGGCAAATTGTCTAGAGACCTTGGCATTGGGTTAGTGGTTCATTGATGTTAATGCTAATGTCTCTGTGGTTCTCTTGACCTTTCCTCATGGTTGCAAGATGGCATCTATCACTCCCACGCATATTTTCAACATATATGGTTATTTTCATAATATTGCTTCATCTGTTTTAAAATTTTGTGCAGGGGCACCTGGCTGGCTCTGTTGGTTGAGCATCAGACTCTTGATTTCATCTCAAAGCATGATTTCAGGGTCATGAGATGGATCCTTGCATCGGGGGGGGTCTGTGCTCAGCAGGGAGTCTGCTTATGATTCTCTCTCTGCCTCTGTCTATCCTGCTCATGCTCTCTCTCTCTCCCTTAAATAAATAAATAAATCTTTTAAAAAATAATAAAAATAAATAAATAAATAAAATATATATTATATATAATAAGTATATATAAATAATATAAATATACATAATAAATATATATATAATAAAAATAATAAAGTTTTGTATAAATACAGTAACTAAACCCTCTTCAACTTGCTTTTTTAGCCGATTGCAATACTTGAAAATTATTCATGTTTATACATGTAATCTAGTTTGTTCACATGGTCTGCTATCTGGTAAGTAGTGCATTGGTAGATATAAAACAATCTGTTTATCCATTCTGTCTGTGATGGACGTTTAGTTGATTTATAGTTCTCTGCTACTACAACAAGGCTACAATGAACTTCTTACACATACCTCCTTCTGATGACATGAAATCATTTCTCTAAGCATATGCCCAGAGATGAAATTTCTAGCTCAAAATTCTGCACTTTTAATTTTACAAAATAGCCCAACTGGCTCTGCTGGTTTATAAATTACACAGCCAATGTAAGGTATTATTGTCCTAATTGCTATGTATTCTCACCAATACTTGGTGTTGTCAGACTTTTCAGTTTGTGCCAGTCTCATGCGTGTTGAAGGTATCTTGTCACTTCAATTTACGTTTCCCTGATTACTAGTGAGATTGAGTATTATGTCAGATGATTATTGGCCATGTGGCTTTCATCTCCCATCCATTTCCTGTTGAAATCGTTTGCCCATCTTCTCACGGATTTATTGTCTTTCCCTTCCTCATCCATGTCTGTGACTGTGAGCAGCTCAAACTAGGCTGTGAACAACTCTAGTTAAGAATCACAGCGTCCACCATTCATTCACTTAATATCCACTGAATGCCCAGCATGTGCCAGACACTGCAGAAGCACTAGTGATGCAGCATCTGGCCTTGGAGATAGTACCATGCCTTTACAGTTTTTCAAATAGGTGTGGAACATAAAGACATTTGTTAATGAATGAATGACAAATAAGCATAAGTGTAAGGAATCTGGGAGCTGTCCTCAGCTTCATATAAACAAGTCCTCAAATTTACTCTGCAGAGCTTTAAAGGGAAGACTGAGTAGAAACAGTTTTGCTCAAACATAACAAAAACTTTCTAATAATCAGATGTATTCAAAGATAGGGTAGTGAGGCCACAATTGCTGGATGCATTCAAGTACAGCCTGATTAACTACCTTGCAAACCTGTTGTATAAGGAGTAGAGCATTAGATAAGGGGTTGGACTAAATGGGTCCTTCTCTAGTCCTTGAAATTTTTTAAAATGCAATGTAACACTTTAATTAACTTAAGATCCCACTTTAAAAAATCCCTCATAATTATGTGTAAATTTCACATCTATCCATCTAATGATTTTCATATTAAAATGCCTATAGTTGCGGTGCCTGAGTGACTCCGTCAGTTAAGTGTCTGTCTTAGGCTCTGGACATGATCCCAGGGTCCTGGGATTGAGCCCTGTGTTGGGCTCCACTCTCAGTGCAGAGTCTGTTTGTCCTCCCCTTCTATTCTCCCCACTGCTTGTGCTCGCTCTCTCATGCCCTCTCTCTAAATAAAATCTTTTTAAAAAATGAAATAATAGTAATGCCTGTAATCACAAAATGCCATAAATCTGGCCCTTTCTTATGTCTTTGGTGAGTTTCATAAATCACTTCCCTTCTAGCCTTTTCCCCTTACATAACCCTTCACATTATGACAGAGTCGCCTCAATCTTCTATTTCATACTGATGACCTGATGCGTTGCACCATAAGACCTGAAAAAACAAAGAAGAAATGCTTGCTTCCTATCCCAACCCTGCTCTGTAAGGAACAAAACTGTTGATCTGAATGAAGCCCTTCCATTGCCTTGTGTGCATCTGAAAACTTAGAAGCTTCAGGCTTGGAATCAGGCTCTCCATCGGATGAAAAACACACGCTCAAATGTTAACTAACTTGAATTCAAATAAAAACTCAGAACACACACACACACATAGTCCCCCGGAATCACAGATTTAAAAGCACAAAGAGACCCTAAAATCTTGTACATTTTCTCAAATCAGATATCTGGTATTAAGAGGAGCTAAAGAATTACTGAAAAGTCCTCTTTTAGCCTCCACTTGTCTATCTTGGTTGTGCAATCATGGATTGCTCTATGGCTGCTCAAACAGTCAGTAAACATTTACTGAGTGCCTGCTAGGAATGTAGCAGTATGCTAAAGTTAGGGCCTGGCATGATGCATCAGAGATAGAATCTCTTCTCTCCAGGAACTTGCCGTCTTCATGCAGAGAGTTCCCGTGTATACAGAGAATGAAGACAGTGTGACGCACCATAAGTGAAAACCAGAGTCTGGCACGTAGTAGGCATGACTAAGTGTGTCTGTAACAAGAAGGCCCAGGATGACTCTGGAGCTCTGGCTTATGTGCCTGGATGGATGGTGATGCCGCTGACTGAGAAAAGGAACCCTAGAAAGGGTAAGTTTGGAGGCAGAGCAAGTGGGAAGCAGATCATGAGTTCATCCTGGGTACACTAGAGGTGAGGTGATGTTGAGAATCTAAGAGTTGGATCTAAGCATTTAGAACCTAGAGGAAATAATCTAGGATGGATATAGAAATTTGTGAGTCTGTTGCCTGTAGGTGGGAAATGAGGGGAGAGTGTCTGGAGCCACAGTTGGAGACATGCCACCTGTAATGTCTAGGTCAAAAAGGATGTAACCACAGTAAAGGCAGACAAGGACAGGAGGGTATCACAGAGACAAAGGGGGACAAGAGAGGTCAGCAGCAGAGATGAATGCTGCCAAGAGCCAAGTGAATGAGGACAGAGGGCTGCTGACTTTGGTTCAAGGTAGCTGGAAAAGACTTGGGTGGGAGAGAGGGCAGGGTTTGTGCTGATCCTGAACGAACTGGTGGTGGGTCTGGCAGTCAGACATGGGCAGGAAGAGGGCAGACATTCCAGACAGGGAGGCACAGCACTACTCGAAACCCCAACAACACAGTAGCAGTTGGGGAACCACAAGTGTCCAAGCAGACCTTGCCTACACAGCAACTCCAAGAAGGGGACACAGCAGAGGAAACCTGGATCAGAAGGCCCCTGCATGTCTGGCAAAGAACTTTGATTTTCCTGTAAAACCAAAAAGAGTCATTGGTGCCCTCTGAGCTTAGAAGTGATGTGTATGGTCATGATAGAGGCTCGGCGGTTGTGGTTGTGGGAGATGCTGTCCTTCTTGGTAACTGGATGGGGACACACTTCAGAAATACAAATTCCAGCTGAGATTCAGCAACAAAGGACAAAAACACACATTTAAGTGAGCAGATGTGTGGCACTGTCCTGTGAGCGCTTGGATGGGAAGGGTGTGATTATCACAACAGTGGTCATCACCTCTCCAAAGAGAAGCATTGGAAAGCAGAGCTCCAGACCAAAAACAGTAACTATTTTCCCCTCTAGTTTCTGACTTGCTGAGTTATGTAAGGATGGACTGTGCTAGGTTCAAGGCACTGAGATGACTTGGTTCCCACAGCAGAGCCTTCATCAATTCTGCCTCACGGCCTTGGTTCATTTTGGCAAGTACAAGGTCTCAACTTGCTCCAGTGCATTCAGAGTCCTCGGGACAGTGTTTTAAACAAAATCTTGTGGTCCCAACCCCTCTTCCTCCTTCTTCCTGTTTCTGGCAGGCAAATGGAGGAGGGAAGCAAGATCGAGGGGTTCAGAGTCCTTTCTGGGGGGTTGCAGGGGAAAAGAGGATGTGGAAAAATCACCAGAGTTAATGACAGGTAAAGAGAGGTGAGAAGAAAGAGGGGCAGCAATGAAGCCCATCCCTGTCTGTGTGCCTCCCTGCCTCCTCTCCCACTCAAACTGTTAGAAGTTAGCTGGACAGGGGGCACCTGGGTGGTTCAGTGGGTTGAGCCGCTGCCTTCGGCTCAGGTCATGATCTCAGGGTCCTAGGATCAAGTCCCACATTGGGCTCTCTGCTGAGTGGGGAGCCTGCTTCCCTCTCTCTCTCTGCCTGCCTCTCTGCTACTTGTGATCTCTCTCTGTCAAATAAACAAATAAAATCTTAAAAAAAAAAAAAAAGAAGTTAGCTGGACAGTTAGGTAGTCAGGGCCAGGGTCCCCAACAAGGAAATATGGAGTCAGGAAGCTAAAATAAAATAGCACTGACATCTGGTTTTGCAGTTTAGACAGGACCGCACTGACATTCTGCTTTGCAGCCTTTGCAGAAATGACTTCTGCAAAATGTCCTAAAATAAGACAATTAACCACAAAAGCATTTGTCAATATCACAGGCAAGAGGCAGTGAAGATCTAAGCCCCCAGATGTCAGCAAAAAAAAAAAAAGAAGAAGAAGAAGAAGAAGAAGAAGAAGACCATCAGCACATGGACATTAACCTAATAGGTAGACAGATACGTGACCAAAGCCCTGATGGGCAAGACTCAGCACATCTTTCTGCTTAAGAAAGTTCCACAAAAAGAGCTCATAAATCCCCTAAACTTAGAAACTCCAGGGGCAACCCACTCAGGTTCTCTCCCTCTCCAGGAACTTTGCTCTGCTCCCCACCACTCTTTGTCTGGTCTATCTCTTCATTCTTTGAAGCAGCATGACCAAGAACCGCCGGCACTAAGGGGACATAAAATCCTGTAACAAAACAGCAATTATGACATTATTCTCCCTACCCTGATTTCTTGAGAACTTACTACTTACTTACTTACACTGTATGCTCAGTGCTGACCCAGGCACTGAGGATTACCTGGGGAGCAACCCAGACACCATCTCTGCCCTTATAAATTTGCAGTCCAGCAGGAGACACAGGGATTCAAGCAAACAGTCACACAGGGGGATAGGCATTGCAAATCCCAGTGCAGTGAGTCCAGTGAAGGGCAGATACACAGAACCAAACTAGCGCACTGATCCTAAGGGCACCTTCCCTGAAGAAATGTTGCCAGAGCTAGGACTGAAGGATAAGTGGGACTTTAAATAGTCACCCAGTTCTTTAAGGTGTAAAGAGAGCTGGTGTATTCTGGATTTTTCAGTTTTTTTGAGTGAGGCTTAGATGGCTAGGTATTTCCCCCCTTAGGACCACCTTTGCCGTATCCCATAGGTTTTGGACCAATGTGTCTTCATTCTCATTGGTTTCCATGAATTGTTTAAGTTCTTTTTTGATTTCCTGGTTGATCCAAACATTCTTAAGCAGGGTGGTCTTTAGCTTCCAAGTGTTTGAATTCCTTCCAAACTTTTTCTTGTGGTTGAGTTCCACTTTCAAAGCATTGTGGTCTGAGAATACACAGGGAATAATCTCGGTCTTTTGGTATCAGTTGAACCCTGATTTGTCACCCAGTATGTGGTCTATTCTGGAGAAAATTCCATGTGTGCTCGAGAAGAATGAGTATTCTGTTGTTTTAGGGTAGAATGTTCTGTATATATCTATGAGGTCCATCTGGTCCAATGTGTTATTCAATACTCTTGTGTGTTTATTGATTTTCTGCTTGGATGATCTGTCTGTTACTGAGAGTGGCGTGTTAAGATCCCCTACTATTAATGTATCCATATCAATATGACTCTTTATCTTGATTAACAGTTGTCTTATGTAGTTGGCTGCTCCCGTATTGAAGGCAAAAGTATTTACAATTGTTAGATCTTCTTGGTGGATAGACCCTTTAAGAATGATGTAGTGTCCTTCTTTATCTCTGACTACAGACTTTAGTTTAAAAATCTAATTTATCTGATATGATAATCGCTACCCCAGCTCTCTTTTGAAGCTGATTGGCATGAAAGATGCTTCTCATCCCTTCACTTTCAGTCTGGATGTATCTTTAGGTTCCAAATGGGTCTCTTGTAGACAGCATATGGATGGATCTTGTCATTTTATCCAATTTGCAGCCCTGTGCCACATAAGAAGGGAAATAATCAAGATTAGAGCAGAGATCAATGGGATAGAAACTAGAGATACAGTAGAACACATCAATGAAACTAGAAGCTGGTTTTTTAAAGAATAAGATCAATAAACCACTGGCCAAATTAATCCAAAAGAAAAGAGAGAGGACCCAAATTAATAAAATTATGAATGAAAAGGGAGAAATAATGACTAACACCAAAGAAATAGAAACAATCATCAGAAATCATTAAGCAACCTAGATGAAAGGATGCCTTCCCAGAAACCTATAAACTTCCGAAACTGAATCAGGAAGAAATTGACAACCTGAATAGACCAATATCTAGTAATGAGATTGAAGCACTGATCCCAAAAAACAAGAACCCAGGACCTGATGGATTCCCTGGAGAATTCTACCGAACATTCAAAAAAGAAATAATACCTATTCTCCTGAAACTGTTTCAAAAAATAGAAACAGAAGAAAAATGTCCAGACTCTTTTTATGAAGCCAGCATTACCCTGATCCTCAAACCAGGCAAAGACCCCACCAAAAAGGAGAATTTCAGACCATTATCTCTAATAAATATGAATGTCAAGATTCTCAACAATATCTTAGCTAATAGGATACAACAGTACATTAAAAAGATTATTGGGGTGCCTGAGTGGCTCAGTGGGTTAAAGCCTCTGCCTTTGGTTCAGGTCATGATCCTAGGGTCCTGGGATCGAGCCCTGCATCGGGCTCTCTGCTCAGCAAGGAGCTTGCTTACCTTCTTCTCTCTCTCCCTGCCTCTCTGCCTACTTGTGATCTCTGTCGGCCAAATAAATAAATAAAATCTTTAAAAAAAAAAAAAGATTATCCACCATTACCAGGTAGGATTTATCCCTCGGCTGCAAGGGTGGTTCAACATTCACAAATCAATCAATGTGATAGAACAAATCAATAAGAGAAGAGAGAACCACATGGGCCTCTCAATTGATGCAGAAAAGCATTTGACAAGATATGGCATCTGTTCCTGATTAAAACACTTCAAAGTATAGGGATAGAGGGAACATTCCTCAACTTCATAAAATCTATCAATGAAAAAACCACAGCAAATATCATTCTCAATGGGAAAAGCTGACAGCCTTCCCTTTGAAATCAGGAACATGACAAGGATGTCCAGTCTCACCACTGTTGTTCAACATAGTACTAGAAGTCCTAGCAACAGCAATCAGACAACAAAAGGAAATAAAAGATATTCAAATTGGCAAAAAAGTCAAACTCTCTCTTTTCACAGATGACATGATACTTTATATAGAAAACTCAAAAGACTCCACCCCCAAACTACTAGAATTCATACAGCAATTCAGTAATGTGGCAGGATACAAAATCAGTGTACAGAAATTAGTTGTTTTCTTATACACTAACAATGAAAATATAGAAAGGGAAATTAGAGAATCAATTCCGTTTACCATAGCACCAAGGACCATAAGATACCTGGGAATAAACCTAACCAAAGAGGTAAAAGATCTGTACTCAAGGAACTACAGAACACTCATGAAAGAAATTGAAGAAGACACAAAAAGATGGAAGAGCATTCCATGCTCGTGGATCAGAAGAATAAAATTGTTAAAATGTCTATACTGCCTAGAGAAATCTATACGTTCAATGCCATCCTGATCAAAATTCCACCGTCATTTTTCAAAGAGCTGGAACAAACAACCCTAAAATTTGTATGGAACCAGAAGAGACCTCGAACTGCTAAGGAAATGTTGAAAAAGAAAAACAAAACTGGGGGCATCACATTGCCTGATTTCAAGCTTTACTACAAAGCTGTGATCACCAAGACAGCGTGGTACTGACACAAAAACAGACACATAGACCAGTGGAACAGAGAAGAGAGCCGAGATATGGACTCTCAACTCTATGGTCAAATAATCTTTGACAAAGCAGGAAAAAATATACAGTAGGAAAAAAAACAGTCTTTTCAATAAATGGTGCTGGGAAAATTGGATAGCTATGTGTAGAAGGATGAAACTTGACCATTCTCTTACACCATACACAAAGATAAACTCTAAATGGATAAAAGACCTCAACGTGAGGCAGGAATCTATCAAAATCCTAGAGGAGAACATAGGCAGTAACCTCTTTGACAGTAACTCTTCGGCAGTAACCTCTTCTTTCTATATATCCCCAAAGGCAAAGGAAACAAGTGAAAATGAACTTTTGGGACTTCATCAGGATCAAAAATTTCTGCACAGCAAAAGAAACAGTCAACAAAACAAAGAGGCAACCCACGGAATGGGAGAAGATATTCACAAATGACACTACAGACAAAGGGCTGATATCCAAGATCTATAAAGAACTCCTCAAAATCAACACACACAAAACAGATAATCACATCAAAATGTGGGCAGAAGATATGAACAGACACTTCTCAACGAAGACATACACATGGCTAATAGACACATGAAAAAATGTTCATTATCATAAGCCATCAGGGAGATTCAAATCAACCACATTGAGATACCACCTTACACCAGTTAGAATGGCCAAAATCAACAAGACAGTAAACAACAAGTGTTGGAGAGGATGTGGAGAAAGGGGAACCCTCTTACACTGTTGGTGGGAATGCAAGTTGGTGCAGCCACTTTGGAAAACAGTGTGGAGATTCCTTAAGAAATCAAAAATAGAGCTACCCTATGACCCTGCAAATGCACTACTGGTCATTTACCCCAAAGATACAGATGCAGTGAAAAGAAGGGCCATCTGTACCCCAATGTTCATAGCAGCTATGGTCACAGTTGCCGAACTGTGGAAAGAACCAAGATGCCCTTCAACAGATGAATGGATAAAGAAGATATGGTCCATGGGGCGCCTGGGTGGCTCAGTGGGTTAAAGCCTCTGCCTTCGGCTCAGGTCATGATCTCAGGGTCTTGGGATCGAGCCCCACATCGGGCTCTCTGCTCCGCAGGGAGCCTGCTTCCTCCTCTCTCTCTGCCTGCCTCTCTGCGTGCTTGTGATTTCTCTCTGTCAGATAAATAAATATTTTAAAAAAAAGAAGAAGAAGATATGGTCCATATATAAAATGGAGTATTATGCCTCCATCAGAAAGGATGAATACTCAACTTTTGTGTCAACATGGATGGGACTGGAAGAGATTATGCTGAGTGAGTCAGTTATCATATGGTTTCACTTACTTGTGGAGCATAAGGAATAACACAGAAGACATGGGAGATGGAGAGGAGAAGTGAGTTGGGGGAAATCGGTGGGGGAGACAAACCATGAGAGACTGTGGACTTTGAGAAACAAACTGAGGGTTTTGGAGGGGAGGGGATTCGGGGGTTGGGTGAGCCTGGTGGTGGGTGTTAAGGAGGGCACGGATTGCATAGGGCACTGGTTGTGATGCATTACAATGAATTTTGGAGCACTGAAAAAATAAAACAAAATAAAGTTGTTGGTTTTTTTTTTTAAGATTTTATTTATTTGACAGAGATCACAAGTAGGCAGAGAGGCAGGCAGAGAGAGAGAGGAAGGAAAGCAGGCTCCCTGCTGAGCAGAGAGCCTGATGCGGGGCTCGATCCCAGGACCCTGAGATCACGACCTGAGCCGAAGGCAGAGGCTTTAACCCACTGAGCCACCCAGGCGCCCCTAAAACAAAATAAAAATTAAAAAATAGTCATCCAAGATTAGGAAAGTCAGAAGAGGCAGAGAAGAGTCTCTTGGGCCTGAAAGAAAGTGACCATGCTCGGAATGAGAGAGAAAGTCCAGGCCACAAGGGCAGGCAGAGGAAAAGGTGCCAGGGAGGACCCCAGGAGCCAAACCAGAGTCCCCCAGCGATAAGGATTTAGGTAGTCATCCTAAAAACAATGGACAGCCACGGAGCATTTTGAAGCAGGGGGCAGACGCTGAGATCAGATGTACATTTGAGTCATCATCAGCAAGGGTATGAACAGTACTGCTCCTAGCTTCCCATACCTGTTTGGAATTAGCAAGGCACTTCCCCATCCTCCTGTCCTTAGGGCTGCTCGCTGATCCTGGCCCTGGGCTTTTTCCTGGGGTCAATAAATCGCTTGGCTGTTGCAGAAGAAGGAGAAAGAGGCAGCCAGCAGACATTTCCCTGAAATAGTGGCCAAGAGAAAACTGCTTTCAGGCAGCTGGCACAGACTTAGAAATGTGGGAGTCAGATAAGGGCATCTTGGAACTGTTTGGAGGTTAATCCAGCAGGTTTAGGAATACTTTGCATAGGAGGGAAATGCCCAGGATACACTGCGCAGTAGAAGAAGCCAGGAATGAAGCAACAGAAGCTGTTCCCTGGGCCTTGGGTGTCTATGTGTGTTCACACACTTAGAGGTTTGAGGGAATATATTTGTGTGGAAAAGAAGCCTAGGAGTCCATACACACAAAACTGTTAACAGAAGTTAGCTTTGCAGAGTAGGACCCTAGCGACATTTCCATTCTTCCTTATGCCTTCTCGGGTTTTCCAAGTGTTTCTTTAGTGGCAGTCAGGGAATGGCCAGGAACACAGCTTCCCCAGCCTTCCTGGAGGTCTGGTTGGTGCTGGGTCCTACCCCCCTCCCCAGTCATCACATCCCCAAACCCCCTTACTCAGCATCACTGCTGCCTGGGGTAACCTGAGAGGGAAAATTCAAACTTTGCTGCCCCATTCTCTCTCAGGACAACCACTCTGCTCCTTAAGAACTCAAACAACAGTGTAGAGGGACCAAGGGTAGGGTTCACTCAGTCCTTCTTCCCTCAACCAGTAATCATGGCATTCTCAGTACCAAAGCCTGTGATTCTGATAAGAAGAGAGAAATGGGTCACCACCCACAGGAGACCAAGCCACTGAGGTCCCTAGCCTCACCCTGCTAAGTTTTACCACCCATCCCACCTGACAAGGAAGCCAGAAATTTCATAAGACTAATCTTTTAATAAGTTTATGTTGCCATGGTCAGTTGGATCTAGAGGTCAGGGCTGGCTTTCAGGATTGGCCAGAGTAGAAAACAGCCATCCATGAAATCCGAGCTCCCAAATGTCCTGATCTATGCCCATGCCATAGCATTTTGGAATCTCCATGTAAATTCTCTCCTAAAACAATGCCTGTGACATAGAATGCTTTTAGAATTGTTTCTTTTTTTTTTTTAAAGATTTTATTTATTTATTTGACAGAGAGAGATCACAAGTAGGCAGAGAGGCAGGCAGAGAGAGAGGAGGAAGCAGGCTCCCTGCGGAGCAGAGAGCCTGATGTGGGGCTCGATCCCAGGACCCTGAGATCATGACCTGAGCCCAAGGCAGCGGCTTAATCCACGGAGCCACCCAGGCGCCCCTAGAATTGTTTCTTGATGTCCATGTTAGGAACCTTCCAATAGCTGCTGAAGGAATTTTAAGCTAAACCAGGGATTCACATAAAGGAAAACAAATCTGTGGTTGAACTCAGTGTCATTGACCTGGTCTGGTTCATATGTACATTGCTGCACTAGTCACTTTCCTAGGAGGACAGAATATGTTGATTAGCTAGAGCCATATCAGCTGTGAACCCTTGGAGCTTGGGCATGGCTCAGCCTTCTTTGAAATCTCAGATGGAGCGTGGGATAGAGATGGTTCCCCAAAAAAGAAACTGAAGTGTTGTTATCATTGGAAATGGATGCCCATCAGGAAAAAATAGCAGATGTGCATGAAATTAAGGAAATCACTTAGGACCTTCTCCAGGCATTTGCTTCCCGTAAGCCCATGGAGGCGGTCTGGGATGGTTGGTAGAACGCTAGGCTCACAAGGAAGAGACCAGTGTTCTAGACTCACACACACCACACTAAATCTGTTCATGACTTTGCTCATGCCTTTCCCTGCAGTGTCTCTTTGCCTCTCCTCACCCAGACTTTACCTTGTCAATCCCATCTCATCCTTTGCAACTTGGCTTACACATCACACACAAGAAGCCCCTGCCCTCTTCCTCTCCATGAGCACCATAATACCCTAAACATACCATCCTCTTTGCACTTAAAGTATTCCAATTACCTATTTGTAATTATATTCCAACAAAATAATCATGGTAGGAATCTCGTCTTATTCTGGTGCGCAGCCCCAGGTGCCAGCACATTCACTGACCCCAAGAAGATACTTCCCAAATATTTGTTGAACCTAACACTTCAGGACTCCGTTTCCCCATGTCTAAAATGAGAATGCTGAACTGTGTGAGATATATGATTCCTTACAGCTCTGGAAGACGATGGATCAAACTAGCTCTTGTCACTAGAGAACAAAATCAGGAGAGAATGAGACCTAGGGAAGGTCAGTTTTTATTTGAGGGACAGAAATTCAGAATAAGTCCTGACCAAGAGAGATACGCCGGCCCCTCTTGGGAAGCCCATGAATTTTGTGTACCTAAGAGGAAACAAGGTTAGTGTGTGTCAAAAAGAAAGGAAGGAAGGAAGGAAGGAAGGAAAAAGCAATATGAAATAGAGTCATTTGATATCCAGATTTTAAGCTCACCACATAGAACATGTGGGCTCTCATAGACACAGCGTCTAGCATGGCTGGTCACTGAGTAAGCACTCAACATTTTTATTGAATTGGACACCAAAAATCTACTCTATCTGCTTCTCCACCCAGAGAATGGACTGGTATTTACCTGGTTAAGGGAGAACCCCAGAAACATCTGTCTGTATGATAACAACAACCACAGACTCTCCTGACTGATCCCACGCCAGCAATTCAGCCAAAAAATTCTAGAAAGGTTTCTGCTAATCAAGAGGGAAGGAGGAATATGTAAAGTGTAAAAATTAAAGTCCCTTCAAATGCCAAAATCTTAATAGCAATGAAATGGTCCCACCAGACTCTGAGCTGTTTGAATATCTCTCAGGGAAGACTCCTATAAGTGTTATCACCAACTTCCCAGATTCCTTACGCTTCTGTCAACATCTGGTAGAGACTGAATTAGATAAATTCCATCAGATTGAATTTATGGTTCGTAGAAAACCCACTCTAAAAATAAGAAAAAAGTTAGTATTTCATCATTGTTAGTCAGAATGATGTTCCCAAGAGCTTTCCCATTTTTCAAAAATTGTGTCAGTTACTTGAGAAGGGGGAATAGAAGCTAATTTTTTATGAAAATCTCATATTTTAGGAGGACATTTAATTAAAAGCTTTAAAGATACATTTGCATCAAAATAAAAATTAATCCTGTTTGATCTAGTACTGATCTTCTAACACTCAAGAGAGTTTATTTTCAGGGGCATTACCTCATTTGTGTTGATGGGTTTTTAAATTTTTTATTATTTATTATTTATTATTCATTTATTTATTTTGATGGTTTGTTTTTTAAACCCCCAGGAACTTGTGCCAAAAGATGTGTTTTGTCTCATGAGTCTCAGAGTTTTGGTAATATAAATGTACTTTGCTTCATTTAATTTATTCCTTTAATTTCTGCTTGGGTGATAGTCATCTTTCTTTTCCCTTCTTCTAACTCAGACTTTCTGACAATTTTATGTAGAAAATTAAAGTAATATTCTTTCTGAACCTGGATTGATTTCGCACAGGTCTTGTTTCAGAAATAATAGCAAAGAGAAATAATAGGACTCAAGGACCTTGAATTTCACAGATTCCTTCTTTGCAGTCTGGCCCGCAGCCATAATATGAAGTCAGAGCTTTTTATTTTTTCCCTTCCCTCTCCTCTTCAACTCTCACATTTAAACAGTAATCACTTGACTCGTGTCACTGGTTTGTACAACTTTGCCGTTGCTGCCGAAAATAAATTGGTTCAAGGGTTGGTAATTAAATCATCTACTTATAGTTTTTTCCCTTTAAAAATTGCTCAGAACCTGAAACCTTCCCTTTTGCCCTGAGTTCTGGGAGGCAGTGTCAAACAGATCTCAGACTCCTGGGTTCTTGAGGTTAAAGGAAACCCTCAAGGTTGTGAAGTCCAACAAAATGAGGTGAGTAGAAAGGGCAGCCCAGCCCTCATGGGACAGTTTTATTTGGCCTCTTTTACCCAAAGATTTGCCCTTATTCCTTCTTTTACTTTCTCTGTGTATCTCTTTTGGTTTTCCTCAATAACTGTTACTTGGATAAATTAACCAGGATTTTTAAAAAGCACATTCAGGTGCCCGGGTGGCACAGTTGGTTAAGCGTCTGCCTTTGGCTCAGGTCATGATTCTGGAATCCCAAGATCAAGTCCCACATCGGGCTCCCCGCTCAGCAGGGAGTCTGCTTCTCCCTCTGACCCTGCCCCCTCTCATGCTCTCTCTATCTCTCTCATTCCCTCTCAAATAATTAATTAAAAAATTAAATAAGCACATTTGAGGATGGAAACAATACCTACCTTCACCTCACCCTCCAAGAAAAAAAAAATTATGGTAAGAATTTGTTTGTACCCATAGATGAGGTTAGCCATGTGACACGTAGGTCTCCACACATGCTATGCAGTTTTAACCTTAAAATTAGTTGTATATTCCTCCAGTGTTGTTGCATTCCTCATGTTGTGTCCCTGCATGATAGAGAGCCAAGGGGGTCACTAAAGGGTTTGGATTTGGGAGAACCAGGTCTTACACTTGGCATTGCCTCTATCCAGCTGCTGGCTGGTAAAGCCCCTTAAATTCTGTGGGTCTTAGTTTCCAAATATGTAAACATGGACTCAAAATTTCATCCGGTTCTGATATTCTGGAGTCTTTGATTTCTTCTGAAATCTTCTCTGATTTCAGAAGAATTCTGTGCCAGGATTCTGTTCATCGGTCTCGTGATTTCCATTGAAATTAAAAGAATGCTTTTCACTTTGATCTTAGACTTTTCCTCTACAATGCTCATAGGCAACGTGTGATAATATTTATTAGCTCACAGACATTCCCACTTTGTCAAGGGCAGTTCCTGCTGCCTGAGGCATGCTCTGTGTAGGAGCCAGCCTGAGAGTGGGCTTTCTCTAGTCTCTCCCTGATTCAGCCGCTTCTAGCACTTAAGGGGTTTGGTCACCAAAGGAAGAAAAGTATTTCCGGGTTGTGAGATAAAATCTAGAACCCGGCTGTCCAACACAGCAGCTGCTGTGCCCACATGGCTCTTGAACATTCGAAAGGCACAAAATGAGATGTGTTTTAAGTATAAAAGTACACACCATTTTTAAAGACTGAGTATGAAAGTATGAATGTAAAATATCTTACTAACGTTTTAATAGTGATTCTGTTGTAGAATGATAATATTTTGGGTATTTTTGGTTAAGTAAAATATATTATTAAAGTTAATTTCCCCTGTCCCTTTTTACTTCTTTAATGTGTATACCGGAAATTTTTGAATTGTTTGAGACTCACATTCAGACACAAGCAGCCCAGAGGTTTCGGTTACTACTGATAGGTAATGGCTGCCAAGATCCTTCTAGCAGCTTATCTGGACACATTGAGTAAGAGTCCCATGAGCAATGAGAAAAATCTACTGTGGGGGGAGGGGCCAGGAATAAGGTGTGAGGCCCATTCTAGGCTAGATTCAGATGGGCACATTTCTTTGGACAGAGAGGAGAGGTCTAACATCCCCCAAAAGGAAAAAAAGCCAAGTTACATAATTTCTGGTGTTTTTACATTTCTTTGCAAAAAGTTCGACAAATTCACACCAATTTCAGCACCAGGAAAGCTGCCAGTTTGGCAGCCCCGTACTGAATTTTTTTCTCTGATCTGAGGTACAAAGTTGTTGGCCTCTGTAAGTTTTCCTTCCTGCTATAGTACTTCTGACCTGCTTGGAGAGGTTACAGTCAGGAACATAAAACGACAGCAGCGAGATTGCATTATGTTGTAGGAGAAAGTCTGTCCAAGTACAAGCAAAGTAGAACCCAAACAGCCTGATACTAAGGCAAAGAGGAAAAAAAAGATCAATTTACTTTCACAGACTTCCTCCTCTCGGAGAGGTCTCTTAGACAACGGATTGCAAAACTCTTTAATCAGATATGTGCTGTAGGGCCCTCTGGACTTGCTAACCATCAGGAGTTCTATCTTACTCATGTTGCATTCCTCTCTGTCTACCGTCCCTACTAATCTGCCCTCATCCATGCTAAGGGAAGTCGCTCTGTTTCTCAATCACACCCTGCTGTTTTCTCTGTCTAAAATGCTTGTCCTCGATCCCCCTCCCTCCATCTGAAAAAAAAAAAAAATCTACCTATCTTTCAAAACTCAGTTACAACCTGGTTTTCCTTCTGAGGCCTGGCTCAAACCTCAGGGCCCTGACCCATCTTCAGGGCACATCCCTAGGAGGCCTAAGCTGCCCTCTCCCCCTGCTTATGCATTTGTCTCCCTCTCCGGTTTTCAAGACGCTTCAAGCTGTAAACTAAATATTATTTGTGTCTCTGCCAGCCATGCCTGCACCGTTTCTGGCCCATTGTAGGCAGGTTAAAAGTGCTTATGGAAAGGAGAAGCAAATGAATGAATGAACAAATGAGTCTTTAGTTCTTTTGTTTCAGTATGAAAGACTAGAATTCTTTTAACGGCCAAATTAAAATGTTAGGTTTTCGCCAGTGCTAAAGTAGAGGGTCTTCCCTTTTGAACTTTGAAGCCTCTGCAAGAGACTTGTTTGACTCCAAAAGGTGTTCAGAGGCTATCTGTCTGTCCATGTTTCATTTACGCTTAATTCTGTTTCATCAGCAAGTGTTCAGGAGGCACATGAAGAAAATTCAAGGGCCTTTGAGGATAGATAGATAAGACGTCTGATACATTTTCACTCAGTCCATAGGACATTGCCCTTTCACTTCTTGGCATAGAATCAGGATAACTGCAGATTCATCCTTCTGCATACCATCATGCAGGTCCTTTGTGATCAACAAAATGTATTTTGCAAAAGATCTGGTAGGTGAGAGATCTATTTCTATGACCGTGGAGAAACAGTAAAATCAGCTAGCCCAAACTGAAATGGGGGCGGGGTGGGGGGGAGATCTAGCCTTTCTTGTTCACTAACCAGGGACTGCTACCATAAGGAACTACTCCACGAATATCGTTGCTCACCTGGAGGAAAGAATGGTAGTTAGTTGCTTGTGAGGCAGAAAAGGGCATGTTATCGAATTACTCCCATAGCCACTTAATGTTGAGAACAGCATGGTTTTGGTGAAATTGTTCTCTCTTCTGTAAAAAGAAGGTTTATGCAATGATATTGTCAGACTACAGCCTTTTCTCCACATCATTCTTAAATGTGAAATTGAGAGAGACACGCTTTAATGTCAAGAGGCAGCCAAAGGAATGACGGAAACTGTTTTCATTCCAGAGGTGGTAACGAAACATGGAAAAACACGTTTCTGCAAAGTGACCCCAGAGCATCTTCAACGAGTCCATTAGATGAGAAAGGAGATGGTACCAGTTGGGTGACAGCAACCCGTGGGTGCATGTATGGGACTGGTTTCCTCTCTCTTCTCAAGGAGTCAACACGGACTGGGAAAACACTGGGCTAAGTTTCTGAGTTTCTGAGTTATTTGAACCTTTCAAAAGCAAGTTGAAAGCAGTACTTGGAGGGAGTGGGGTATGTTTCACAGAATGGAAAGTTATAATCTTAAAGGAACTTGGTGCCAGAGTTATGAGGTAAAAATAGTGGGTTTGCAACGAGTAGTAGTTTTTATCAAAATTAACTATACCTTGACTGGTGTTACTCTACAGTTAGCTTAGTATGGAAGAAAAAAATAGGAGAAACACATTTTACTTAAGTATGAGTCCCCAAACTAAGGACTTTTTAAATTCCCTAAAGTCGCATTGAAAGTCTGAAGAAAGCTTTTTTAAAGTATACACAGTGATGCCTTGATAAACATATATGCATTGTGAAATGATTACCAGTATCAAACTAATTAACATACTCATCACCTCACACAGTTACCATTTGTGTGTGTGTGCGCGCGCTCAAGTGCATGGCTAGAACATATTGAATCCACTCCCTTGGCAAATTTCAAGGATACAATGTTATTATTAACTCTATTAACTATATCACCATGCTGTGCGTTAGATCTCTTGAACTTACCCAATTTATAACTGCAAGTTTATATCCCCTGGCCAACATCTCCCCATCTCTCCCACTCCCCAGTCCTTGCTAACCACCAATCCACTCCATTTCTACAACTTTGACATTTGTAGATTCCATATACACGTGAGATCATGAGTATTTGTCTTCCTGTGTTTGACTTGCCACTTAGCTTATTCTCCTCCAGGTTCATCCACATTGTTGCAAATGGGATGATTGACCATATTTGACTGAATAATAAATACTCCGTTGTGTATGTATGTATATATATTTTATATATACTTATATATATAATGTAAATATATTTATATTATAGATATTTATATACAATATATATACACACAGAATATTCCATGATATAAGATTCCTTTTTTATATTATAAAATATAAAATATATAAATAATAAAATGTATACATATAATATGTATAAAATAATACATAAAGATGTATAATATATAAATTATATATTTGTATATATGTATATCTCATATTTTCTTTCTCCATTCATCCATCAACAGACACAGATTACTTCCATATCTTAGTAAATGTGAATAATGCTGGGGTTTCAGGTATCTCTTCAAGGTGGTGGTTTTATTTCTCTTGGATATATACCTAGATGTGAGGGGGATGGAGAGTAGTTTTATTTTATTTTATTTTGAGGAAACTCTATAGTGTTTTTCTTCATAGCCATTCTGATTTCACTCCCATCATGGTGCGTAAACGTTCCTCTTTCTTCATATCTTCTCTAATAGTCACTTTTGATATCTTTTGACTTTTTGATAACAGCCATTCTAATAAGTGTAAAGTGATAGCTCATTGTGGTTTTGATCTGCATTTCCCTTATTGTTGACCATTTGTATATCTTCTCTGGAAAAATGCCTATTCAAGTCCTCTGCCCATTTTATAATTAGGTTAGTTGTTTTTTTTTTTTCTTTTTGCTATTAAGTTGTATGAGTTCCTTAGATATTTCAGATATTAACCTCTTATCAGATGTATGATTTGCAAATATTCTCTCCCTTTCCACAGACTGCCTTTTCATTGTTGATTATTTCCTTTGCTGTGCAGAAAGTTTTTAGTTTGATTGTAACCCCACATCTTTTTGTATTTTGATGTCTTATTTTGCTCCGTTGCTTTTGCTGCCTTTGCTTTTGGTGTTAAATTTTAAAAATTGCCAAAACCAATGACAAGGGGACTCCCCTTTTTTTCCCTAGGCAGTGTCCTAAGATGCTCAAGTTGGCGTGCCTTTCCCCCAGTCCTACAGTGTTGAGCTGGCTTTCTGCATGTGCTCGCAAGCTGTCTGTAGAAGCTGGCACTCACCGACAGTGGGAAGCCTGCAGGGAGCCAGCCATTGTGCAGAAGAGGCCCCAGAGAATTGGAGTTGTGTGTATGGGCCACTTGTGTGTATGGGCCACTTAGGGGGCCCACAAGCAAGGCATCCCCAGCACTGGCCTTCTGATGGAGTCTGTGAAGCAGTTAATAGGATCCGCATCCCCTTGTTGGATTCTGAATCCTGGTTACTGTGAGTTCCCGCCTCTCTTCCCTGCTCTCAGCTCCTCAGACTCACCCATACTGATCCACTCAGTGTTCTGGGTGAGAGAGAAGGAAGCGGACCTCGTGGGCTGCATCTTGGGAAGCTAGGTACTTACTCCCTACGCTTTGGCTTTCCCCTGTGAAAGAAATCGGGGCACCGAAATCTTTTCTGGCATTTGGCTTTGAGCTCTGCCACCTCAGAAGAGGGGTTGTGTGTAATGTGAAACTATTGTTCTTACCCTCTTCGATGTGTCCATCTTTGGAGATTTTGCTGCAGTGATATGCTGGAACTTTTCCACTGGACCCCTGGATGCCCACTTTCATCCTTGGGGTTGTCAAATCTGTTCCGTGGGGGGAGGACAGCCGGAAGTTCCTGAATAGGAATCACCATCCTTCTTGATGATGTTACTCGTCAGTGCAGGCTTGAGAAAACTTTAGACATTTTGTGTATCGGATGCTTCTCCTACCTCCCAGAATATAAACATGTTTCTACCATCAACATGACTGTCATCACATCTGTGTGTATAACTCTGGCACCTGTGAGGCATTGGAGATGTTATAGGTAACGGTTAACTCACAGTCTGTCATGCTATATAGTCAACCTAAACCTTTCCTTTGTTAGTCTGACTGTAGGCAAGTTGTTTGACCTCTCTGGAATTGGGAATCATAACATTTACCTATTTCAGAGGATTGAGATGAGGGTTAGATAAAATAATGCATGTAAAGTGACTAGTATATTGAAAAGACTCAAAATCAGTGGCTATCTTTATTGTCACCATCATCATCACCAAAAAATTAGTATGATGTGTGGTCATTTGGGGCAGCACTAAAATGTTGACCTTTCCTGAGTATGAAAAAACATCATCCAATTAAGGAAAATAATAAAATAAAAAAGGATGGGAGAGGAGGTATATATGTCCATAATAAAAAAAAAATGTTAGGACATCAGCGACATTAATTTTTGTAAAAACAATTAACCAGAGACTGTGTATTCAAATTATTTACAAGTTTGCTCCTCTCTAATCCTTAACTTGGAAAAACCTCATAGCATCAATATTTCTGTCCATAGGTTTTCAGCTTCATCTTTCAGCTTCGAGAGGAAGAGGAAGAAGGGGAGGACAGGAGAAGGGAGGGGAGAAAAGAAAAAAGGAAGAATAGGTCTTCATAAATTTACGAGAAAAGAAGACATTTGCTAGAAAACAGGTTTACTGTAAAACAATCCATGCTTGTGGAAAATGAGCCAGACTTCATTAGTAAGCAATTTAGGAAAAGCTGAAATGATGGACAGGTTATACCCTGTTAACTCTGTTCTTTAGTCTCAGGAAGGTATTTCTCCAAACCATAGCACAAGATCAGGGAGCTGCAAATAAATCATGAGCTGTAGGACGAAATGGGCTGCCCAGGTACCAAACTGTAAACTGTCACTTTTAAACTTGGTTTGGCCCAGTTTAACCTTGTAAAGAGAATTTTAATGTTACAATACTGAAAGGTCTCCAAGAGACTCCTCTGAAGCAGTATCTTTCTCCTCACTTACGTTTATATATTTTAGTTAACCTGTATGTCTACTGTGGGAGAAGATACAGATTCTAGTATAATTTTTTTTAACAGCTCCAATATTACAGATTGGATTGGAGAGGTGGTATTTCACAGAAACGCCAAGATGATTAGCTTGCAGCCTGCCTGCTCTGGTTTTACTGACTTCTCTTTTTTCAGAGGAAGGAAGTTAAATAAAGATATCCAATCCTCATTCCAGACTTTCTGAGATCACATTTCTGGAGTGGAGGTTGGGAGAGGGATTCTATATACTACGAGTGTGCAGTTAGTAATAATGTGCAGTCAAGTTTAGGAATGACTGCTTTAAGACTAAGACCAAGAAAACCTTGCCTGGAAGACTTTCAGGATTCTGTGACTCTGTCTTTGGCACACAATGCTATAAATCTTAACCAAGAGGAGGAACTCTAAATGGGAAGTGGGAAGGGCAGAGGTAAGGAGCGGTCAGGCATTCTACAAGGCATCCTCTTGATATCTCTGGTCATTCTTTCTGTTCTGGCTCAAACATTATCTGCGGGATTGAGTCCCCCACCCACCCAATCAGGCTCCTTGCTCAGCAGGGAGCTTGCTTCTCCCTCTGCCTCCGGTTCCACCTGCTTGTGCTCTCTCTCTTTCTCTGACAAATAAATAAACAAAATCTCAAAAAAAGAAAAAAAAAAAGGAAGGAAAAAGATTACCTCAGAAACTCAAGATGTAAGAAAAACATGAGAAAAACCCCAACTGAGCGATATTCTACAAAATACCTCACCAGTACTCATCAAAACTGCAAAGGTCATAAGAAACAAGGAAAAGTCTGAAAACCTGTCACAGTCAAGAGAAGCCTAACAAGATGTGACAACTAGGGGCGCCTGGGTGGCTCAGCGGGTTAAAGCCTCTGCCTTCAGCTCAGGTCATGATCCCGGGGTGCTGGGATCGAGCCCCGCATCGGGCTCTTTGCTTAGCTGGGAGCCTGCTTCCTCCTCTCTCTCTGCCTGCCTCTCTGCCTACTTGTAATCTCTATCTGTCAAATAAATAAATCTTTAAAAAAAAAAAAAAAGAATTTAAAAAAAAAAAAAAAAAAAAGATGTGACAACTAAATGTGATGAGCCTTCCTGGAACAGAAGAAGGACAAAAGTGGGTAAAAACTAGGGAGTTCAGGAGAAACTATGGACTTCAGCAAATGTTAATGTATATCAGTCCTTCATAAAGGTGTGAAATGCCTCGTACTAATGTAGAATATAAGTAATGGAGGGATACCGCATGTGGCATATTGGGAACTCGCTGTTCTATCTTTGAACATTTCAGTATATCTAAATCTATTCTAAAGTCTAAAGTGTGTTTTAAACACAAGGGATGCTCTTACTTACCTGCCTGGTATGGCTGTTCAGAATAGCAAGTGACCCGAAGAAGGTGAACACACTTTCTAAACTCTGATGCACACCCTGGATATAAATATTTCAGCATTATCTTATTTAAATGAAAATATTTCTTAGTTTTTAAAATCTTTCTCATTGAAATTATGACTTTATTTTTCAATATTTAAAATTACTCTCGGCAAGAGGTTGATGACGCAGGCTGGGACCAGACTAGAAGAGCCCCCAGAAGCTGCCTGGAGGAATTTGGATTTAATTCTGAAGATGCTGAACTGTGAAAGGTTTCTTAGCTGAAAGGGAGTGTGATTAGATCTGAATGTCAGAACTGGAGATGGAAGGAGGCAGGACTCATCTGGGCTGAGATGTTCAAGAGGGCACAGAGCCCATCCTAGGAGGAATCAGGTGACAGGCTCTCACCCCTGAGTTAGGGATTGTTTGCCCCTCTGACATGCCAAACCAATAATCCTCCAAAACAAACTTTCTCCAAGGATGGTGTTGATGTGATATCATTTTTGTATTTTCAGTAAAAGGGATTTGTTATTGGATAAGCATGTGTGAATTTTTGTATCTTGATAAAACTCTTAATAATGCATAAATCCCACAGAACTCTTTTGTCATCCTGCATCTGACCAGGGTTTAATATGATTTTAGCACAATCATGGCAGCCTAGCCCATGTTAGTGCTTAATTACAGCCTCGGTTTCCTTCTCTACAATGTGGAGAGACAACCATTGTCAAGACCGTAGTCCATCGCCTGGCACCTAGCAGACACGTGGCAAGTGGTAGCTAATTTTTAATGGGGTAACACAAGAAGTAACTGGCTTCCCTGACATGCCCAGGAGAATTAGTAAATGTAGTGAAATAAATAAATTCCTGCTGCTCTTCATCCTGGAGTGGTGGGTATATTGGTCCTGGTGAGAAGCAATCAGATAGTTGCTAATGAGAGTTGACAATTGGAAGCATCTGCCTTCCGTGACTTCCATCTGGAGGCTCATATATAAAACCACTGTTTTGTTCTCTGTCCATTTCATCCTAGTATATAGTAAGCACTGAACAAATATTAGCTATTCTTTATAGGGTTTTTATGTCATGCACTGTCCTCCCAGTTGCAGTCCTATTCAGTTTCAGGCACACTAGAGGGCAATTGCTCCTCTGTTGGAAATGCCTTCCTTGGGCTCCTTAAAGTTAATTTTTGTGCACTCTGTAGAGCCTAATTTTTGCATCAGACTATCTCAAACACAGATTTCATAAAAATTCATCTTGCTGTGTCCTGTGATGTGATGAGGGCAGACTGACAGAAACTTAATTTTGTGAGCATGAATTGTGAAGGCTTTCTGTGCTCTGCTTTTACCTGTTGCTAAGCTGTCAGCAGCTTGAGGGCAGGACCCTGTCCTACCCACCACATGTAGGGCTTGGCCTCTGGCCTGTTCTCACTAAAAGGTGGTGATACCCATTACCAGAAGCAACCTCTAGGAAGTACCATCTCTCTTCCTAAGAGTGCCTGGGCAGAGAGGCAGAGCACCACCAAAGCCAACTTTCTGACAACACAGTCCTACCTGAGGTAACTCTCTCTGTGAAACTTGAGTGCATTGCCACCTCTAACAGTCCCATTTATTTTGTTTTAAATAAGGCTATTTTCTTCCTATGCCACCATTCCAGGAATCTATCTGCATATTTTTAAGACAAGAACTATCTAATAATGAGTAATTTCACTGGTCTATACTTAGCATCAAGGAAGGGGTGGTTTTGGTTTTTTTTTTTAGGTCATCGCAGGGAACTTCTCAGAAATTGTGCAAGTTGGGAAGAGCCACAGAAGGTAAAAGTCATAAATTCTTTTTCCCTTTCAGAACAGAGGGATTCACTACCAGGAAACAAGTCTCAGAGGGTAGACCATAGGGACCCACTTTCCTCATCAACAAAATGGGCACTTTAGTACTAACCCATCAGGGTCTTGGGGAGCAGTAAATGAGATACACTTCTTGGACATTATTGGTCCATCTCCATCCATTTACCACTGAGCCATCACCCTAATGCCCTCCCCACCTCAAGATAGCCTCTGACTGTTTCTCTCCTGTTAGGCTCCTCCCTCTTATCCCCCAGTTTGCCCTTGCCTTTCCAAAAGCCTGAAATCTCTCTAGACATCCTTCAGCCTTGGACTGGTATTCTCACCTCCATGACTCTAATACATCCCATCGTTCTGGAGTTCATTCCCACCGGTTGCCGGGGCAGTATTGCAAGTTTCCCAGTCATGCTGTGTGCCATCCAATAGGTAACTAGTACATAGATTGAATGAGTTAGTTTATGTAAAGTCACAAGTTGAGAACCTGGGACATGGTGAATAGTATTGTATCAATAGGTAGCATTGTTATTCTTTTGAAATATTTTAATATTTTTTAATATTTATATGTATAATAAATAAAAATATTTAAATAATTTAATATAAATATTTAATATTTAAATATTTAATGCAGAGAATTTAGTGTATAAATTAACGAATACCCATGCTCCTGCCCCTCAACCTTATCAAATATAATATGATACCATACTTTCTTTGTATCTTGTTTTAAGAAGGAAAACATTACAGATATGAAAGAGTTGAAGCCACCTCTGTACTCTTCCCACCTCCAATTCCCATCCCTCCCTTCAAGCAATGGCTGCAGCCCCCAAATGGGGTGAATCATGCTTTTATATTTTTATCTTTTGTTCTAAAATTTTATTTACTTCTATAATACTGGACATAACCTTTTTCAAGTTATACTTTTGGTCAACCTTGTTTTTGAAATTTATCCATATTGAAATATGTAACTTTAGTTGATTCATTTTTGCTACTGTATTTCATTATATGAATATTCTTTAATTTATCCATTCCAATATTGAAGGACAGATATATCACTTCTAATGTTAACATAGAAGAAGCCTCAGAGGTCATTGTGCAGATGAGAAAATGTAGTTAAAAAAGGGAAGCGAGTTGGCTAAGGTCATACAGGAAATCATGGAGACAGGACTTTAAAAGACATTCTAGTAACCCACAGTGGACAGGCCAACGGACTTTCCCACTTGTTTTCTCCAGATTCCTTTCAGTATCTGATCCCTCATTCTGTCAGATCCTGTTGGGAATATCATTTATTCCCTGACCAACTACCAACAGAATCCGTGACCCCAGTCTTAGTCAATACAATATCACATTCCTTGGTATATAATGATTGGTTTAGGGTTGATCATGTGACTTAAGCTGAGCCAATAAAAATCTTGTAAATTTGCTGAGCTGAAAAAATACAGGCCTGGGGTTCCCAGAAATTATCTGCCCTGCTGTGTGGGGAGAGTCTAACTCCAACAGAGACAGAAACAAAAAAAAAAAACAAAACAAAACAAAACAAACAAAAAAAACCTCAGCACAACAAAGAGAAACAGAGGCAAACAGAGGTCAGAAAGCACAGAGAGAGAGAGATTTAGAGAGGCTGAAGGACATTTTTTGCGCCTCTAGATGGAGCATTTCTAAACTCAATTTTGAGAGCTGATAAGTACCTGTTCTTGTTTTGTTTTTTTAGCTTGGATGCTTCGACTAGGGCTCCTATAACTTGAAACAAAGAGCTCTGAGTTTACCGTTCTTTCTACTCTTACAGCTGTACCCCCTAAATATTCAGTAAGCAATTAACTGAGAATTCATTAACTGATCTCAGTGAATCTATAAAAATACTCCCAATCTTGGACTTTGGAAACACAGTAAGACTAACCATAGCCAGTTACGATGCAACACTTCCCTTCTCTTAGATGTTTTATCCTGACCTGCCATCCACACATTCAGTGTATATTTATCAGTTTCCTATTAGGTGCTGGATGAAGACATATAATGAAAATAGCACAAAGGACATAGAGATCATGGAATAGTTTTCCAAGTATCTTATATAAAGGGATATAAAGGGATACTGCCTACTGTAATTCCTAGAAAAAACAGAAGTCAATAAAGGAATTAAGTGGAAATTTTTTTAATAATACATTTGATTAGCCTAACAGGAAATAGGAAAGAACAAAGAGAAGAATGAAGGGAAATACAAATACAAATGGAAAACAAATAACAAGATAGTAGACTTCAGACCAACCTTATCAACAACTATGTTAGAAACAAATAGACTAAACCTGCAACTAAGAGGCAGAGAATTTTACACTGAATACAAAAGCAAGACCAAACCATTTGTTGTCTGTAAGACACACACTTTAAATATGAAGTTAGGAGGGCACCTGGGTGGCTCAGTCGTTAAGCATCTGCCTTCTGCTCAGGTCATGATCCCGGGGTCCTGGGATCAAGCCCCGCATCGGGCTCCCTGCTCAACAAGAAGCCTGCTTCTCCCTCTCCCACCACTCCCCTACCCCTGCTTCTGTTCCCTCTCTCACTGTGTCTCTCTCTGTAAAATAAATAAATAAAATCTTTTTAAAAATAAATAAATAAATAAGAAGTTAGGTTTAAAACAAAAGACAGAAAAAAGAGACCCTGCAAACCGTGAGCCTAAGAAATCTATATAGTATCAAGGATGACTTAATAAGGATAATATCAGAGACAAAGACAATCATAATGACAGAAGGGCCATTTCATCAGGAAGACATAGCAGTTATAAATGTGTATTAATTTAGAAACAGAAATTCCAGATATACAAAGCCAAAGCTGACAAAACTAAAGAGGAAATTAGGTTTACAATTATAGCTGATCTTAACCTCCCCTTCCAGTAATTGATAGGACAAGTAACAAGTAGACAGTAGCAAGTGATGTGTACAGAATATCTAAACACTACTGGTCACCTTGACCTACATGATATTTATAAACCATGTGAAATCACTGCAGAATATACATTATTTGTAAATGCACAGGGAACATTCACCAGGATACACCATATCTGGAGCTCTAAAAGAAAGTCTCAATCAATTTTTAAAGATTGAAATGAAAGTATATTCTCTAACCACAGTGAAATTAAGTTAGAACTTAATAGCAACAAGATCTCTGGAAAATCCCCAAATATTTTAGAGCTAAACAATACATTTTTAAATAATGTGTGCATCAGGAAATTACAAGGGAAATTAGAAAATATTTCAAAGTGGTGTTAAGAAAATACAGCTTGTCAAAATGTGTGTGATGTAGCTAAAGCAGCAAGTAGAAGGAAATTTATAAAATGACATGCTTATATTAAAAAAGAAAAAAGGGCAAAAAATAGTAATTGGTTTCTATTTTAAGAAACTAGAAAAAGAAAGCTTAATTACAAAATAAATAGAAAGAAATAATACACACAAGAGCAAAATTCAGTGAAACAAAATTAAAATCAATCAATAGAAAAATGTAACAAATCAAAAAACTTATTCTTTAAAAAATTAATAAGATTGATAACCCCCTAGCAAGACTGATTAAGAAAGAAAGAATGAGAACACAAATTATGAATGAAAGAGGGCATGTCCTTACAGATCCCACAGACATTAAAAGGGCAATAAGGAAATATTATGAACAACTTTAAGCCACTAAAACTTGACAACATAGATTAATTGGACAAATTCCTTGGAAGTCATCTGTCTTTCCTTGAAAGGCACTCAAAACATTTCTAGTAAGAAAAAGTAGGTTTTTTGAGGAAAGAGATATGGTGATTATTTTATATATATATATGACGCAAAGAACCTAGAAGAGGCAAAACAATTTGGAACTAGAAAAGCAAGTTGGGAAGACTCACACTACCTGATTGTAAGACTTACCATGAAGTTACAGGAATCAAGACAGAGTGACCATGGCAGGCAGTTAGACAAATGGATCCTTGACTCAGAATGCAGAATCCAGACACAGACCTATTGATACTTTTCAATTGATTTATAATAACAAATTCAAGGCAATGTATTGGGGCAAATAAGATCTTTTCGATGACTTGTCCTGGAAAACTGCATAAGCATATAGGAAAAAAGAAAGAACCTTACTATTTACCTCATACCATATGCAGAAATTAATTTTAAATGGTTCCTAGGATTAAACACAAAAGCCTAAACTATAGAAGTAAACACAGAAACTTGTAGGGAAAAAAAAATCCTATATTCATGAGCTTGGGATAAACCAAGATTTCTTATAAGACACAGAAGAACACTAATCATAAATGATAAAATAAACTTCATGAAAATTTGAAACATCTGATCATCAAAAGCTAGGGATAAAATATTTGTAATGCATATGTAATAAAAGATTTGTATCCAGATTTATAAAGAACTCTTACAAATCAATAACAACAAAGAACCAACAAAAATCAGCAAAATACTTGAATGGATACTTTACAGTGAAGCTGTCTCAGTGGCTAATAGCACATGAAAAAGTACTTAGTAACTTTCACTGAAACCATGAGATACCATTTTATATCTCCTAGAGTAGCTAACATCAAAAAGATAATGCCAGATTTTGGTGAGCACATGGAACAGATGGAATTCTCACACAGTTCTGATGGGATTGACAATGAAATAGTCATGTTTTAAATCTGGCAATTTCTTATGTTTAAAGAGATACTTCTATAACCCAGCAATTCTACTCCCAAGTGCTTACTCAAGAGACATAAAAAACATTCATACACACAAAGACCTGTACAAGACTATTCCTACCAGCTATATTCCTAATACTCAAATGTGGCCACAACTCAACTGTCCATCAGCAGAAGCAGATAAGCAAGTTGTGGAATGTCATATAGCAGAATATATGGAATACTTAGCAATAAAAATGAGCACAGTACCAATATGTTCAACAACATAGACAAAACTAATCTACTGTGATAGAAACCAGAGGAGTGGCTTTCTACAGCAGTTCAAAGATTGACTGAAAGGAGGCATGGTAGAACTTTCTGGGGTGATGAAAGTGTTCTGTCTTGATTGGAGTACCCGGTTACAAAAGTATGCGTGTATATCAGAGCTCACCAAATGGACACACGTTTGGGATCTTTGCACCACATGTAAATTTTACCTCCATAAAAACACTATGCTGTTTTTTTAAAAGGGCGTGCGCAGTTGAAGGAAAACGTGGCTATGAATCCCAGCTAAGCGACCACATGTCTGTAACTCACATTTCCCATCAAGCGATGGAGATGATAAGAAGCTGGATCTCATGGTGGTTGTGGGGAAAATTAAATGACTTAGCATGGTGCCTGGCTTGACCTGTGCTTTCCCAAACCAGCTGGGTCTTAAAGACCTCGTTCCATTCTCTTCCCTGAATTCAGCCTCTGAAATAAGCCCTCCTGGCTTTGCGGTTAGTTTCTCTCTGGCTCAGCACCGGGTTTCTTCACCTCATGTTTGAATAGTCATTATCTTTCCCGTCCTCTCTCCTTTGTCCTGTTCGATGTGGTCTCCACTGTAGACTGCAAGTTCTTTGAGCCAAGAGCTATCTTTGCTCTCTCTAGCTCTGGCAGTGTGAAGTGCTTCTCTGTGTTATTTTATTTGTGATAGGTAGTACCAATGTTTAACAAGGAAATTCAGGGGTAAGTCTTACATGGCTCAAAAATTTAAAATAATACAAGAAATTCAGGGACAAGTCCCCTCCCAATTTCTCTTCTACCTACTTCTCACCACCCCTCACCACCACCAAATTAATGGGGGGGGGGAGAACACCTGTTATTTCCATATTTCTCTAAGAAAATTGGTATATATTCTTATTTCTCCTTCTGTGTTACATAAAAGGTAGCTACTATAACACTTGTGCATTTTGTGGGTTTTTTTTTCACCCAACAACATGCCTTCGACCTCTTTGCAGATCACTACTTAGAAATCAGTCCCAAAATGCCCCATTGATTGATGTGCTCTAGGTGACTTCTAATCTTTTGCTGTTATAAACATTGCTGTAATGAGAACCTAGCCCCTTCACATAGGTACCAGTACAACTATGGGATAAATTGTTAAAAGTGGAATTTCTGGGATGACAAATGTGTGCATTGCTAATTGATATTGTCAAATCAGCCTCGCTAGGAGGGAGTTTATTTTGGGTGTGTAAATTGGTGATTTACCGCCATTCCTTGGGTGTGTAAATTGGTAAATCATCATTCCTTGCTGATGGATGTGTAAATTATCAATTTATACACCCATCAGCAAGGAATGACAGTGACTGCTTCCCAATGCCCTTGCCAATGAATCAGCAATCAAACACTTGGGAGTTTTGCTGATGTCCAAAGCAGAAAATGGTGTCTCAGTGTGCTTTCTCTCATAGTGAAACACAATCTTATTACATGCTTAGATGCCATTTGTTTTGTCTTCTTTGTGAATTATCTGTATCTATCCTTTCCCATTCTTCTATACAGTTACTGGTCTTTTTCTTATCAGTTTCAAGTCCTTTCTTATATATCTGAGGGATAAATATTTTCTAATGTGAATTACAGTTACCTTTTATCAGTGTGGCACTTGTAATGATCTCTGCTTTATGGGCTTCCTGCTATGCAAAATGGTTTTAATATTTATATGCTTTATTAATCTTTTATTTCGTGGTTTCTAGATGTTGAGTCATAGTCTAAAGGGCCTTCATATATTCTTTGTTCTTAAGTTGGCTGTTTCACTATACCTCAGATCAAATTCCAAAAAGACTGACAATTACAATATAAACATGGAAACCTCGAGAACATTGAAAGAAAGGACTGCACTTCTTGACCTGAATTGAGTCTCATTGAATCGGCACACCGTGCATGTTTGGGGACACACTTCAGTACACACTGGACACAGAGAAGGAATTCCGGTCCCTTCTCCTGAGGTGATGATGTTCTCACTACCCCATTGGCTGAAACGGTCACCAGTCAGCCTCAGTGGACTGCCACTCTGACCAGGAACGTGTGCTTCTCATTCTGGATGTGCTCCAGAGACTTTCTGTTTAAGTTGCTGCTTTTGTTCCTCTTATTGTTATTGCTTTGTTTTGTTTTATTTTGTTTTGTTTTCTCATGAGTGGAAAAAACAAGCTGTTGTCAGCCACAATGACTCAGTGGCCCCTGTTACAGCCTTTTTCCACCTATCATGCAGGAACAGAGGACTGAATTAAATCATTCCATCATTCACTCATCCAACAAGCAATGTAGGAAGCATCTGTTGAACGTGAGACAGTCTGCTCAGTACTAAGCAGACGTGGTGAAAAAGCAGAGAAAATCCCCACTGTCCCAAAGTTTATATTCCAGCAGGAAAGATTGTTCTCAAACACATGATAAGTGCTAAGTGCTGGGAAAAAGTACAGGGTGTTGTAGGAATTTATAAGCGGGATTCCTGCCCTGGTCTGATGGATTGGGGATGAATTCCCTAAGGAAGTCTTTTGAACTGAACTATGAAGGGCAAAGAATAGAGAGAGATTTCCAGATGGAGGAACAAACACAAAGAGCCATGGTGTTGATACCGGAAAGAGGGTGGTGCAGCACAGGGGATAGAGGAGATGGGAGGTGACTGGGTTGGCGGGGGCCATGGCATGCAAGTTACACAGGGGCTGTGGTTTTCACCTGAAATGCAAGGCAAAATCCTTCTCCTCCTTCAGTGTGCAGGCCCAGTGCTATCTGCAAAGCTTTCCTTGATCAGTAAGATGCAAGTGTATGTAGAGACCCTGATATTTTATAATCGGGAAACCAGAAACTAGGGAAATGAACTGACTTTGCTCATGACTGTACCAGACACTAACAGAGCTCTGATTCAGTCTCTGATTCAAGTCTCCTGATTCAGTGGCTAAACGCTGCATTAAAACAAAGGAAGACAGAGGGTCAACAAGAGTGAGCAGAGTGAACACCAGATCAGTTAAGAATTTATTATAGAAGGTAAGAGATGGTGGTAACAAAGCCTAGGATGGGAATAGGAAGAAGTGAGCACAGCTCAGAGATTTCTAGGAAGTAAAATGGTCAGGACTTGGTGTCGGTTTGGGATAGAGGGAGTGAGGGAGAGGGAGCTGTCAAGGCTCACTCTTTGGATAACCTGATGTCATTCACTAAGCCTGAGCGCACTGGGAGAAGACACAGTTTGGGAGAACAGATCATGACTTAGGTTTTCATTTCAGTTCAGACCTCTGAGGGGGACTCTATTCCTTGAATTCCTACCTCCGAAGTTAGGGCTTGGCCCTGGGACCTCTTGGTGGGTTCACCGTGTGAAGCTGTCAGGGGACACTACAAGACTCATGCTCAAATGGATGTTTGTTGCTGATAACCTGCAATTCTAGCAGGAAACAGTGGGCTTGGAGCTGCATACTGCACTCTTCTCCTGCCTCCCGCCTTCCTTCCAGTTTTCCATTGCTGCTTCCCATTAACAGAACCTAATTTGAAGCTCGGGTGTCTGGGAAGTGCAGCAGCACCAAGCAGAGCATGGAGCAATGGGGCTGAAAGACATTAGATGATAATCAGAAAAACAGGTTTAGGGAATGTGCTCTGGATTACGAGTCAGAAAACTGGGTTTTGTTTCCAGCCGTGCCATCAGCCAGCAGTGAGACATTGGACACGTCACTTCCTGTCTCTGAGTCTCTTCCCCTCCTTCAAATGTGTAAACATCACCTTCATGTTGCACATACTTGGGTGCCTTTAAGAAGCCTTCCCTGGGGCGCCTGGGTGGCTCAGTGGGTTAAGCCTCTGCCTTCAGCTCAGGTCATGATCTCAGGGTCCTGGGATCGAGCCCCGCATCGGGCTCTCTGTTCAGCGGGGAGCCTGCTTCCTCCTCTCTCTCTGCTTGCCTCTCTGACTACTTGTGATCTCTCTCTCTCTGTCAAATAAATAAATAAAATATTAAAAAAAAAAAAAAAGAAGCCTTCCCTGACTCGTATCGCTCCCTGGGCATTGGTGCCCACACACCCTGTTGCTCATATAAACTCCTCTCCTACCTGTTTTTCTGTTTTACCTTATTTAATAATTGGGAAACAACTAACATACCACTAAAGGCACAGATATTACATGTTGAGTTTGATGAGTTTTAACAACTGTATACACTCACGTAATCACCAACCCAAACAACGTAAAAAAAGTTTTCTTCTTCCCCAAAAGTTTACCATTACCCCTTTCCAATACAGGCCCCACATCTCAAGGCCACACTCTGATTTCCAGGACGAGAGGTTTTAGTTTGCCAGTCATCAGACTACATGTAAGTTTACTATTCAACATGTGCTTTTAAATATTTTTTATTTTGTTAAAATGTATATAACATAAAATTAGCCATTTTAATCATTACTAAGTATGTAATTCGGTGGCATTAATTACATTCACAATGTGTGCAATCGTCCCCACTACCTACCTCTTTGTATCACGCTGCATTTTATTTGTATATCAGTGGGGAATCAACCCTCAAGGGCTATCCCAGTGATTGGCATGTAGTAAATACTGGTATTTGTTGGTTGGTTGAATGAGTGAGTGAATGAATTGATGAATGTCTAAAGTCTCACTGAGTGTGTCTTTCTATCTAGTAAGAATAGTTGAGTCACCTAACTCCTCCTTTATTTTTCCTCCATGTCTTAGACATTTATTAAGTATCAATAGGACATCTGCACTAGGCTGTAGAAGTTAGCAGATGACTTAGACAAAATTCTTGCCTGTAAGTCCACAGCCAGGTTAGCTGTGGTTAGACAAGCAAGGAACATGTAATAAAACAATTAATCCTTAGGAAAAGAATGAATAGGGCAGGAGTTTTGGGTGCAGAAATGAGGTCATGCCTTATTCTCCCTTGGAACATCAAAGAGGGCTTCACAGAGAAGCAAAAACAGGTTTAGTGCTGTTGAGTGGTGGGGTGGGAGTGGGGAGAGTCTAAGGGAACTGCAAGAAATTTTTTAGGCTAAAGTCATGGTCCCTTGTCCTACTGGATTCCCACTTGCTTCCTCCATGTCTGAGACTCTGCTTGCAGAGAAGTAAGAGAGCTACTCTAATTTCTTAAAGCATGATGGATGGACTTGACCCCCTTTCACTCCACTTTCTCTTCACTAAGATTCTTCCTTATTTCTCAGTGCTTCCCTATTTGTCAATGTTTCCCTTGAGTTAGTCTCCCCTCTTTCTTTAAAAAGAGTTGCTTTTATTATTTGTGGCTTCTCATAAAAGGTGTTTGTTTAAAACTTTAGTCCTTTCCCAGGGAAAGCTATATAAATCTCCAAAATAGTTTTAATATATTTATTGGTCTCTTATTTCAAAAGTAGTTACCAAACGAATCTATACCATGCTTACTCATTATTCATGCTCACCCAAACAACATACACATTCTCTCACCTATTCTCCACTCTACCTTCTTCAACTTGTATATAGCTTAAGAACTCAGACCACTAAGAAGTGGTTGTCTGTGGTCAAAAATGTGCTATTGGACTATCAATAACTTGGGAGTCATGACTCTCTCAGTTAGAGGGCTGGATGTTTGGATGGACTGAGAGACATTTGGATTAATGGATGGAAAATGGATGCATGAATGGTTGGATGAATAGAGAGATGGATGGGTAGACAAATGGGTGGATAGGCAGATAAATGACCAAGACAGTCAAGCTTCTAAAAGCCAGCCAAGGCCATCCTTGATAACAACCATTAGTAGGCAACTCAAAATGAATGTTGGAAATGATGATGAAAGTACTTGTAATTTGATAATGTAATATAATCAGCTTTACAGCAGAAGAATGAAAAAAAAATCCCAGGCAGGGTGGTGATGAGATTCCAACAAGTTAGGCAAGGCTAAGACTTCATGTTTTCCCTCCTTCACTGATTAAACAAACTTTTATAACGTTATCTTACTAGGTATCATTCTCTGTTCACCTCTGCTGTATACTGTGGTAAACACGAAAGAAGTGTCAGGTGGCATCCCTCCCTGCTCTGGGGTAGTTCAGGGCCTAAACTGATGGATTGCCTTCCTGGGGTGCTTGGGTGGCTTGGCTGGTTAAGCATCTGCCTTTGGCTCAAGTCATGATCTCAGGGTCCTAGGATCAAGGCTCAGGTTGGGCTCTCTGCTCAGTGGGGAGTCAGCTTCTCCCTCTCCTTTGAGGTGTCTTGGTGGCGTGGTCAGTTAAGTATCTTCCTTTGGCTCAAGTCATGATCTCAGGGTCCTGCAAACAAGACCTGCATCGGGCTTTTGGGAAGTCTGCTTCTCCCTCTCCCTCTGTGCTCTCTCTCTCTCTCAAATAAATAAATAAAATCTTAAAAAAAAATAAGGACTCCCTTCTCTTTGTTAATCATAAATTACATAATTAATAATTAGAAGTAATTTAAGTAATCCTTTTAAAAGACCTGGGAAAAAATTCTGAACTACTCGAGATAATATTAAATAACAATAAGATATTATCCATATTATCTACCAGCCTTCTGCTTAGAAGGTTTCTTTCTCCAGTTGTTTGAGAAGTCCAAACAAAACCATGCCCTATTTTAGGAAGCACAGACAGAGAAATCCATTTCCAGCCATGCTCAGTTCCGTAGAAATGGCAGGCCGGAGGAATAAAGGTGGGGGACAGGAACATGTCTCTCTCTTTTGTACCCCCAATTTTTTTAATATTTTATTTTTAAGTAATCTCTACACCCCACATGGGGCTTGAACCCACAACCCTGAGATCAAAAGTCACAGACTCTACTGCCTGAGACAGCCAGGTGTCCCAGACCCAAAATGTTTCATATCAAGAAAAATATAAAGATGTCAAAGAATAGTTTGTTTGTACTTTCCTTCTTGCCTTTCACTGTAATGCAAGTAAATTACACAAGACCGTGGAACAGGCCAAATGTGACATCATCACATGATCCCAAACCCCATCTTTGTCCATATGATAGAAGACTGCCATGTGGCAACGGCCAGACTTCCCCAGCATGCAAAGCAAGGTTGTCTGAGCACCCTGGCTTCTGCCCCATACAAGCCAGGGGTAAAAAGATGAACTGGTGTAATCCACTCCCCTCCCTTGTGAATGTGAAGGCAGAACTATCAGAGAATCCAGCCATAGGCAGAAGTAGCAGGAGCTGAAAAGTCACAGACCCATGTGCACGTGAAATTTACCTTTCAACCTGAAGTATAAGCAAGTGGAGGCTATAAGCAGCCAATGTGCCTTGAACCCATTTTTCCAGTGCACTCATTAATCCTGTGGATCTCCATTCGAACATCACCTCCTTCCTGAAACCCACCTAACCAGCCAGGTTCTCACCCCCCACCCCACCCCTACCCAGACTCAGAGACTTGGTCATTGTCCCCTGTCAAATCCTGTGATTTTGTCGGTCACATTGACAACAGTTATAATTATTTCCATGGTTTTTTTTTTTTAATTCAAGTACAATTAACAAACAGTATTTACCCCAGTTGCAATTAAACAGTCCTTTATAAGATGATCAGGGATCTCCCTTTCTCCCCTGCTGGACTATAACCTCCATGAAGGCAGAGACTATGTCCCTCCTTCTGTCACTTTTTCTGTCCGTTTTCACACTGGTGCCTGGTTTGCATCAATAAGTAAATGTTCCTTGAGAGATTTAAGGAGAAGAAGCCTTTACTCTGCGGAGGACACAGCCTGGAGAAGACTCAAGTGAGTAGACCAGCTGCCAAAGGCAGGATGGGTCACAGGGCCTGGAGAGGTACGGCCCAGCCTCTAAGTGGAGTGTCCTCGGCCCCGTTGCCCCCCAGCCGCCAGCAAAGGCAGTTCTCTGGTGCCCCAGTTCCTGTTGTAGGAGGCTTCATGGTGAATTCTTGGTTACCCACATATGTCCCCAAAACAGACAGCAGAGGCGCAGAGGCTTATGTGCCACGTAAGCGGAATCATTTCTAAATGGAAAGCTTCTCAAAGCTTCGGAAAGGAGTCAGTGAATCAAAGGTTTATATTCACTCACAAATTCCTATTTCTTTTTGTTTACAGAAAACTGGTTTAATTTTCCGTGTCCATTTGTTTGATGTTTACTTCATTGACTCTATTAGGGCTTAGCTTCATCACCCTCTTTTCTTCTAGCTATTCAAGAAGAAAAAGGACCTCAATTGATATTTTATTCATTTTTGTATAATAACTTGGGTTCAAAATACTGGATTTTTTTTTCATTTAGTGTACTCTACGTGTCTTTTGGGAGTGAGAGAAATACTTTTTAAGAGAATTATGTTCAAATAAGTAAGTAAAATTTCTCCCTTCTCCTCAGTGGTCCTACACATCATTCTTTATATGGCTACATTGGCTAGCCTTGTTGTTGAATACTTATCAGTCTATACTTTTTGGGAGAGTAAGGATTTCTTTTTGGGACCCAGGCAGAACATTACTTCAAAGCAGGATTTTTGGAACCAGAGAAGTCTTTTGTTGTTGGGGGCTGTCCTGTGTGTTGTAGGATGTGAGGCAATCTCTGCCTTCTGCCCACTAGATGCCAGGAGCACCCAGCCAGCCCCAGTTATAACAAAACTGTGTCCAGGGGTGCCCAGGTGGAACAGTCAGTTAAGAGTATGACTCCTGGTTTCTGCTCAGGTCATGGTCTCAGGGTCCTGAGATGGAGCCTCGCCTCAGGATCCCACGCTCAGCACAGTGTCTTGTTCCTCTGCCTCTGCTCTTTCCCCCATTCTCTCTCACTCTCTCACTCTCATAAATATATAAATCAAAATCTTTTTTTAAAAATTGTCTTTGGACATTTCCAAATACTGCTAGGGGCAAAATCATCCCCTTTGGGAACCACTGGTTTACGACATGGTGACAACTAGCAGGCAGAGACCGTTTCCTTAGACTTAAGAAAGGCAGACAGAGATGGGGCAAGACCGTTAGAGGCCTTTTTGCTCATATATATTTCCTATCACCAC
This sequence comes from Meles meles, assembly GCF_922984935.1. Lineage (NCBI taxonomy): Eukaryota > Metazoa > Chordata > Mammalia > Carnivora > Mustelidae > Meles > Meles meles. The sequence goes on from NC_060068.1 coordinate 102,775,409, forward strand.
TTTGTGTCAGGTGCAAATATGCTTCATGATGCCCCATCCGTTGGTGAAAATACAGACCAGAAAATGTTTCTCTGAAATCCCTGGAGCCCTCCTTCCCCATCCAGAGAGGAGAGTGAAGAGAACACTCTATGGTGATCTAATCAGACCAGCAGTCTGCCGCTTGTTACCTTTGTGCCCTCTGGAGAGCCCCAAGTTCCATATTTGTACAGTATAAGTACAGTACTTGGCTTCTAGATCAGAGAAGTTTGGAAGAATCAAATCGGAAGCTACCCCATTTTGTTTTGCATTAGTGATGGTCAGACCAAGCAATGACTTTCAATATATTGTCCTTTCTGGATAAAATGACTCTATCCTTAATGAAGGAGTGGGAGGCAGAACAGAGCGTGGTGATGGGTCTAGTCTTTGAAATCTGGCAAGCCAGGGCTGAAAGCAACCATGTGCACTTACCAGCCATGTAGGTGGTTCACCAACTTGGACACATAAGCTCTCTGAGTTTGTCTTCTGTCATCAATAAAGTGATCTTAACACACACTGTGTAAGGGGGATTGTCAGAATTATAGAATATATGCAAGGTACATCATTCAAGTGTCCAAAGTAGAGCAAGCACCCATCAATTATGCTTGCCATTGCCGTTGTCATTAATAATAAATACAGAAAACACCATGTGCTCTGTGGCTAATGCATCGGAGAAATATTTGGGAGCAGAGTTTCCTTTAGGATCCCTGAACCAGAGCTTTCATGGCAACTTCCATATAAATTGCTTCACTTAAAGCCAAAGGCATTAAAAGGCATGCTGGAGGGATGAGACCTTTCTCAGGCTGAGGTGACCAGAACAGTATTTTACTCCCATCTATATTCAAAGCACCTAGAACAGTGCATGGCCGGAGTAAGTATGTTCATAACTATGCTTGGCAAGTTCTTGAGCATCTACAAGTTTCCAGAAACCATTCTAGGGTCTAAGAAAAGGAACAGGGATGAGCACAAACAGACACAGACCCTCAGAGAGATTATAGTCCTATTGCCGAGACTGCAAATAAAAAAATTAAAAAAAAAAAAAAAAAAACCTCACAGGAAATTGGCCGATGGCAAAAACGCCACATAATCCTTTTGGTCTCTTTCATTTTTTCACTTATGGTAGATGCTCAGTTACAGAGAAATTGTTCTCTACTTTAAGAAAACCAGCATCGTGTGCTATGGTGAGTGCTGTGAAGTGTGTAAACCTGGTGATTCACAGACCTGTACCTTGGGGCTAATAATACATTATATAGTAATTTAAAAAATAAAAAATAATTTTAAAAAAGAATGAAAACCAGCATCATGAGAATAATTGTAAACAGAAGATGCAAAACCTGCCAGAGTCTCAGGGGGAGACCGTTGGGAGTGGTGGGACTATGATAAGGAACGTACAGAGGAGGGTGTCACTCCTGAATGACAAAGACGGTGAAAGATGGCGCATTCTCTGCCTGGTTTTGAGATTTCGGACTCTGAGGAGAAAGGCTTTTGACAGTGGGGTGTTTATCATGGGCAGAGGATGGGGCGCCGTTGCAAGTGATACAGGCAAGGTACAGCGTCATCCTTAGGAGCCTGGGTTACAGGAGCCACGTTCCCTTCCCTGAGCCCCCAAGGCTCAGCCAGGTACGTGGCAGCACAGGTGAGATCACACGACTAGGACATAAATAATGAGTAGTCTAGTTCTTTATAAAGACTTTTAAAAAAAATAGCCACCCAAATTCTACAGACTGGGTAGGGGAGGAGGGGACGTTTTCATTCCATCAACTTGAAAAGGCTTTCAGAAAATCCCCCTCTGGGTGATTTCAAGCATCTTATTCCTACCAGTAGCAGCCAATGGGATTAAGCCTCACTCTGCCTAGGTGAGATCCTAATCCTTTTAGAACAGTTAGTTGTCTGTAGGATTTGTTACGTGGCTGGGCATGGTCTTAACATCCTGGGTGTCTACCTTTAGAGTCTTGACAGCGTCACATGGGATTCTCCAAGCCAGATGAGAACCAGGCTGTGCCCAACTTTTTTCTTTTTTTTTTTTTTATTCCATTATTTTGCTTTTTTTAGATGGAATAGTCTACAAAGCTCTGGGAAAGGAACAAAATGAAGTAGAATTACAGGGAAAGGCCAAAGGAGCTGAAGGACACTGAGAAGGGAGAAAAGAGTTTGGCCCTGTCGTAGTCTTAAAATACAAGCAAAACAGAAGTCCAAAGTGTGCCTTATTTACTCCTCCACAGGACAACAGCTGGGACATTTTCGAGAAAAGGTCTGCAACATATTTCACCTAAGCTAAGGCGCGCAGGTATGGTGCGTTTATCCTACAGGCTTTAGAGTTGTCTGTTTTTCTCTTGGTGCGCTTATAAAAGCCAGTACAGTTGAATGCTCTTTTAATAACCCTTCCACTGCTATGTTATATATGAGATACGATCCATTGTGTCCTACCCCATATTTATTTTCCAGAGCATACCACTGCTTTTGCATTAGACACTCTACCCTATAGGGAGGAAATTGGGTCTAAACTATAAAGCTAGCCCTTTCTTTTCGCAGACATCCTGTAATTAGCTCAAGTTTTCATCTTTCATCAAGATCCTCCTGCACAACACAGAAAAGTTTTCTCTTCTCGACATGTTTTTGCCAGATGTTTCCACAAAAGAAATGTAAAGGCAAAGTTTTTTGTGTGCACTGGGGCATATGACTTCATCCTTAATGACCGCTTCAAAAGGCTCCTCCTCCTTAATTAAGCGAATTAGTTATCCCCGGTTCCTTTGTAAAGAACACCTATTGTCTCTGTGTCCACCGTCCCTCTGCATCCCAGCCACCACCCTATCATTGTCCCGCATGCCCTCGGGAGGGGTCAGATGGCAACTCCAGCCTCACTCGGTCCATAGGTTCTGCACCCCAAACCCAAAATAAATACTTTCACACTTGACAAAAGAAAACTCAGTCGCTGCACATGAATGCGCGAAACAGCTGCTGTCTCTCCAATTAAACTTCCATTTTCCTCTGCTCAAGGGATGATTCTGTGTGGAAATAGTATCTTGAACTTGCCTTGGGATCAGCAGTGAGGCACTGTCTCTTTAGTTTGTCTCAGATACTAGGGTTTTCAGCTTTGCCAGAGAATATTTTTATGTTTCCTTTAAATATTTTTTCCTTCCTTATGCACGTATCGATCTCTACCGTCCACACAGAATTTTGGAAGGTCCGTACCAGAGGTGGCTTCCAGGGATCTGATTCCAGCCCCTGTGTTGGAGAGGTGGCAAAACTGAGAGGAAGCTAATTGCCCTAATTGTGCATCTGATTAGATTAGTTAAGACATCCAATGTCTTATTCCGTATCTTGCATCTACTGCTAGCTGACGGATGGCACTGACTTTTCCTGTGGAAACCCAAAACAAAACAACAAAATACCATCACTTCTCATCAATGCCATCAGCTTGAAACCATTGGGAGTGATGCCTGTATATACCTCCCAACGGTTGCAAGCCAGTATTTTTGTTCCAGCGATCTGGTGGGGTGGGCTGATCTAGCCACACTCCCAGTTAATAAATTTGGAATACAAAGTGAGTGTGAGTTCTCATGAGAATGGGTGGTACATAGTTAAGTCTGGGTAGGACTTAACTAGATAGGAATCCAAACCTCAACTTTAGCTCTTATAAACAATGACCTGGGGCGTGCTTTTCAATTTCTCTGAGCCCCAGTTCGCTCATTAAAAACCTGGATTAGTGGGGCACCTGGGTGGCTCAGTCAGTTAAGCGCTCAGACTCTTGGTTTCCACTCAGGTCAAGATCTTGTGGTCGTGGGATTGAGCCCGACATTGGGGCTCTGTTCTCAGTGTGGAAACTGCTTCAGATGCTCTCTCCATCCTGCGCTCTCTCTCTCAAATAAGTAAATAAAATTAAAAATAAAAAACTGGATCACTAGTAGGAACTTCTTCACAGAACTGCTGTGAGTGAGGAATAAACGAACTGCTGAGCGTAAGCACGCGTAGTACCATGTGTGACACATAGCAAGCCGCTAACCTGTTAGCCCTTCACTCCATCTGATTAAAGTCTAAGGGTTGGTGACTGCCTAGATCAGAAGGTGTGGGAAAAGGAACAGTGGCAGGGTCACAGTGAGGCTGAGATTTCAAGCCCAGGTAACTAGACATTCCTAGTGCTCTCCAATGTCCTCCCCACCTCTCCCTCCTAAACACGAGAGGCACTATATTCCCTAGCTCCCTTTCAGTTAGGAAGGGCCAGGGCCTGAACTAGGGTGAGTGAGACCAGCAAGTTATCTAAGGAGAAAAATCTGAGGAGCCACTGGCCCCCAAGGCCACACAAGTCCCAACCCTGATCTTGCATGACGCCGAGAGCCAGAGCCTTCCCAGATGTCTCACCAGGCACGTCCCTCCGCTCACTAGTCCCAGCCCCAGGTAAGGCCAAGCAATGAGGCGTGGCCCCTGAGTTGCCCCTGGAAGTGACCCTGAAGAGCCAGCACACAGTGATCCTCTCCCTCTTCAGCTGAGAAGGCTGCTCGTTGCAGGTGGTGGAGCTCGATGTCCACTGCCATCCTGTAGCAGGATCAAGAAATACACCGTCGTTGTGATGAGCCACTGAAATTTGGAGATTGTTTGCTACTACAGCAAAACCTAACCTGTTCTCCTCCCTCTCATTCGTGTAATCCTCATCAGCATCAATCACTCCATTTTCATCGCTGTCAGCATGAGTAATGAACCCAGGCAGAGTGAGGTTTAAATATTAGCCATGACCCTTTCCAGTTGTATTTTCTCTGAGCCTCCGTTTCCTCAGCCAAGAAAACGACACCAATAAGGCAAAGCTCGCAGGGTTATTGTGTGGGGTTAAGTTGCATCCTCATTGACTATAAAGGGGAATGTCTTTCCAGAGGTGTTTCCTGGGGGCAGGGAATACCGATGGCCCCAACGCCCAACCCCGTGCCTTTGCATATGACACATGTTGCATCGAGTTTTGCTGATTAAGTCAAAGACGACTTTGGTGCATGAGTTACAGCAGATTTTTTTCTCCAAAGCAAAAGCTATGAGCCATCAGTGCACCAAGAAAATGGCCCAGATTTTCTCCTGCGTCTCTCTGCAAATCTCTTATTCTTTCAGTGCCTGCATCTGCCGAGTTGTCAAGGTTACCTCTCACCATCTTTGCAATATTATTAGATGTTGACCCATATTGTGTCAAAATTATACAGAGACCTGGATGTGTGTTTGCCTTCCCCACGGTTTCAACGATTATCACTCTTTTCTGATCTGCTTCCCTCATTCAGCTGCTTTTAGATATGCGAGAGGTTTTACAGCTCCGCTGTTCACCAGAATGACATACCCTTTTGTATTCCACTGACTTGGTGAGATTTCAAGAGACTTAGACTCAAACCATGAACAAGTAGCAAAGTTCTTTCCTTCGCCTTTAGGTGAGATTCAGCCTCTACCTTCTAAAGGTGTAGATTTGTGGGGATTCTGCTAAGCACTTTTGATGTGTCCTATCACTTACTGCAACCTTATGAAAGAGGTGCTAGCCGTAGTCCCATTGTACAGATGAGAAAGTTGAGGCTCAAGAGAGTAAGTTACTTACTCAAGGACATGCAGTCCTAAATATCAGAGCTAAGATTAACCCCGGGTTTGGTTTGACTGCAAGTCCTGTGATCTTAGCTTTCCACTGTACTAAGGGAGAGATAAAAGTAAAGGGGCTCTCAAAGGTGCCCCAGTTTCTTTCCAACATGTGTTTGAAAAATGGCCATGATAACTAAAATTCTGACTATTTTAGTAAGGAATGGGAGTGGAGAAAAATAACTGGTAATCCAGTGTGAAGAATGGGGCTTAAATAAAGCATCACTCAGAAAATTACCCTCTGCCCGCGGGGTGCCTGGGTGGCTCAGTCAGTTAAGTGTCTGCCTTTGGCTCAGGTCATGATGCCAGGGTCCTGGATTGAGCCCCCCGGAGTGGGGCTCTCTGCTCAGTGGGGAGTCTGTTTCTCCTTTTCCTTCTCCCTCTGTGCTTGCTCTGTCTCTCAAATAAATAAATACAATCTTAAAAAAGAAAAGAAAAGAAAAATACCCCTCAGTGTCTTTACAAGCTAGACATTTAAGAGAATAGTAAAGGAATGTTATTTGGCAAAATTATTTATTGAGAGAAGGTATTGTTAGAGTTACTTTTAAAGGTGTGCATGGTGAGATTAAAAGGTAAGGAAGAGAAAAGTTATGGGAGTATTAGCCTCCAGACCAGTGTAAAGGATTATAGCTTGCTAAGATAAATTTTCTTTCAGAAAATTGCCTTTTATTTATTTTTTTAAGTTTTTTTTTTTTTTTTAAGTAATCTTTATACCCAACCAGGGGCTCAAACTCACAACCTTGAGATCAAGAGTTGCATGCTCTTCTGACTAAGGCAGCCAGGTGCCCCTCCAAAAATTGCCTTTTAAAACTGAATTTCTTTAATTGTTGAGATTGAGCATCCTATGTTTGTTGGCCATTTTTATCTTCATCTCTGCGAATTAGCTACTCATAAAATGTGCCATTTCCTATGGAAATCTCCGTATATATATGAATAATTTGCAAGAATGTTTTATATATTGTGGAAATTAGACCTTTAGTTGTCATTATATTGTAAATATTTCCTAAGTTTGTTATTTACACTTCCTTTGTTTATGGCATTTTCTCTTTAAATTTACTTTTAATTTAAAAAGGTAGTTTTGAGGCTTCCAGTGACAAGGAAAGAATTTGGATGTCAAACCCAGTTTCACAAATCAATTTCATGCCAGTAACGAGAAGGCAGGGAGCCACTGTATAATTTGTGAGGCAATTTGCAGAAAGCTTCTTGTTAGTCTCTGGGCATCATTAAATAATAGCCATGTGCTGATTTGGCTACTTTCCACAAAATGCCTTACAGCCACTCTATCAGCACTCCCATCAGTTTGCAATGCCTGGCTGGTCATAATAGGTGTTAACACCAGCCCATAAAACTACTGCTACTTTATGGATTTGTTGAAATGTCAAGTGATTTGCTGCGGAGAGAAAGAATGAAAGAAAGAGGATGAAAGAAAGCTGGAAAGGAGTCAGGGCACAAAGTAAAAAGGAAAGAATGCAAGAGAAGGAAGGAAACAACAAGTAAAAAGATGAAGAAAGAAGTAGGAAAGAAAGTTATTGAAAAGAAAAGGAAAGATTAAAAGAAAGGAGAAAGTAGAAGAAAAGAAAGTAGAGAATCCAGATATAAATAAAGATGGATGGATGGATGAATGGATGGTTGGATGGATGGATAGGAGGAATGGAGGAGGGATGGAGGGGGAGAAGGAGGAAGGAGAGGGAGAGGAGAATACACAGTTTCTTTTATCTAAAGCTCTTATTTTACTGGAAGAAAAACTCAAACCCAGAAAGGCTGAGTAACTTGCCTGACTCACACAGCAGATTCATACCAGAATGAGAGCCAGATTCCAACCAGGTCTTCCAATTCCCAGTCTAACCTGCCTTCTCTCATGCTCTTTTACTTCACTGGAAGCTTGTTATTGACTTAAACCAACTTAAAGCAATATCTAACGTAAAGACTATAGCTCATAACGGGCCTTCTGCTAGACCAGAAAGTCTTACCCCTGTGATTTTTTTTTAACTGCAGCACATTGCCATAACAGAATTTGACCTTTAATGTGTAAACTTTAAAAAGACAGTTGAACTAGCAGTTCCTTCCTATTAAAAAAGTTTTTTTAAAGAAATGTTGTTCATAATCTATAACAGAAAAATTTATTTCGGAGGAAATTACTGAAGTGAACATGGGAAAAGGCTACAGTCTTCAATACTGTTTGGAAGAATTTTGATTTTTTGATTGATACCTGAGGAACATTGTACTTTTTTCTATTGCTGCTTGAGGTCAGATAGTCAAAGATAAAGAAAAGCAGGAGGTTAATGTCATCACACTTGACTTTTCATTTAAGAGTGGGATTTAAGATAGATTTGTGAGTTTCCTAAGAAGGCAAGTGGAGAGTGAGTGGTTGAGCATCAAAAGGAAAAAATGTGAATGACTAAAAAACCAAAGTATTTCTCCAAACGCACTCACATACAGAGAATATTCCTTTCAACATGCTATAAATGTCCCTCTCCTTGTTTTAGTCAGGAGGCAGGCCTAAGAGAGAGCTCACGTTACCTTTTAGTCCCATGATTTTATATGATCCTATAATATACACAATCCCTGTGCCCTAATTAACTGGTTATTGTTTTAATTTCCTATTTTACTTTGGCAATGGGGAACTTGCTTCATTCTATTAATTTATTCTGGATGGCGTTCTGCTATGTTAGCTTAGCTGAGTAGAATTTGTGCCAATGAGGTCAGAGTATTTACTTTCATTCAGTCATTCAACAAATATTTGCTGCACTACTTACCCACCTGGCACTGTTGTGGGTATTGGGAAAACAGCATAAACAATGCAGATTAAAACACAACAACACCTGCACTGACAAAGTTTGTACTCTAATGCATGGCTGAGGATAGACAATAAATAAACTGATAAAATTATACATGGTATGTTAGGTAGAAATAAGTGCTATGGAAAAAAATAAAACAAAGGGATACAGAGGGCAGGAGTAGTAGAGGAGCCTTAATTTTAGGTGGGGTGATAAGGAATTCAGATAAGATGTCTCTGTGATGAGTAAGGACCTGAAAGAGGTGAGGAGTGAATCTTTGCAGGCCACAGGAACATGCCAGAGGACAGCCATTCAGGATGCATGGCGAAGCACCATGAGGAAGGGGGAGGGGTGGAGAGGTGGAGGGGTAGGGGGGTCCAGATCTTGTAGAGTCAACTAGCCACGCGAAGGACTTTGGCTCTAACTCTGAGTGAGCTGAAAAGGGAAGCCTCTGGTGATGCTTGAGCGAGGGACATAATCCATATTTTCACATGATCCCCTCGGCTGCTGGGTGGAGAAGAGCGTGTTCAAGGGCAAGGGTGGGGCAGAGTGAACACTCAAGAGATGATGACCACCGGCATGGCCCAGTAGCAGTGGAGGAAGAAGGATATGGCAGATGCCCCTTCATATATGAAGACATGCACATGCGTCTTGAGACCAGGAGTAACAGAACTTGTTAATGGATTGGATGTGGGTTGTGGAAGGAAGAGAGGACTCAGGGTGATTCCAAAATGGGCCTGGTTATCATCATTCCATTATCTGTTCAAGTAAATCTCCAATGTCCCCCACAGCCCTCTTCTTCTCTACCTCCATCCAGCCCAGTTCCAGCCATGCTGACAGCCAATATGTTAATACAAGTTGCCTGCCCCTAGGACTTATGGAATCGATTCTGGTTTTCTCCTTGATGTGGATTAGCAGAGTCCACACTGAGTTTAAGACTGCAGTCATAACTCATTTTTTTTTTTTTTTTGCCTGAGTTGCTTCTTCTTCCTTTTCTGTGGTTTCTAGACTTTAATTTCCGTTTTAATGGCCTGATTATATATGATCCTTTGTTGTTACTTGGAAACTTCTGGGGAAACATAGGGCAGGAGGGCAGAATGGATGGATGGACAAGAGAAAGAGATAAAAGGAAAGAGACAGAGGAAGAAGGGGTTGAGAGAGAGAGAGAACACGAAATGGCCAAATAAAAATTGATAAGACTATAGCTCCATTTGAAAGTGAAGAAACAGCTGCAAGAACAGTTACGGGGAAGACAGAATGGAAGAACCTGATGGATCAGAATAGAGCCATCACCCCCCCGCAACCATCAAACTTCCATGGGGATCTTCTTTTTTTTTTTTTTTTTTTAAGATTTTATTTATTTATTTGACAGAGAGAAACACAGCGAGAGAGGGAATACAAGCAGGGGGAGTGAGAGAGGGAGAAGCAGGCTTCCCGCTATGCAGGGAGCCTGATATGGGGCTCGATCCCATGATGCTGGGATCATGACCTGAGCCGAAGGCAGAGGCTTAACCCACTGAGCCACCCAGACGCCCATGGGGATCTTCTTAAAGAGAAGATCCCCATGGAAGTGCAGCTGCAGCGTCTTCCCCAAGCGGATGACTAATAGAACCTAAAGTCACAGTTCACAGTACTTAACTGGGGCAAAGGATAAAAAACAGAGAACAAGATTTAAGACTAGAAAGAAAACCTAATTTTGGTATGTGCTAACTCAAAGAAAGAAACTTTGTGTAACCTCAAGGGGGCCAACATTCTAAATTTCTGGTTCTAAAAAGAGAGGGAGGTAGGATGAACAGTAGCACCAGGAGGATGATTTTGGATGTGTCAAGTTTATTGCCTTAAGACCAGATTTATTTATATGTTCATGCTCCATCTCCTTGCATGACAGCTTTTAAGAAATGTAGATAATAGATGGGGCACCTGGGTGGCCCAGTCAGTTAAGTCTCAGAGTATGGATTTCCACTCGGGTCTTGATCTCAGGGTCCTGAGACTGAGCCCCAAGCAGGCTCTGCGCTTAGCTTGGAGTCTGCTTGTCCCTCTCCCTCCCTCTGCTCCTCCTCTCTCTCTAAAAAAATGAATAAATAAAATCTTTTAAAAAGAAGAATCTGCTATCTAGGTGTTTTTTTTTTAAGAATGTATATAAGAGAAAAGGAGAAAAGAAAAAAGTTGCCAAAATTTGAGTGAAGAGAAGATATTGGTAATAAAATAAAGGCGAAGATAAAATTAATGCATTCCCACTCATGCTCCAGAAGAGAAAGAAAACAATACACATACATAAAGTTCTATGGAGTCACTAAAGATAGTCTGTAAATTTGGTTTTGAGCCTCCTACCAACCAAAGCAAGGAGAACAATATGATCCTTATTTATATTTAATCAAAACATACAGTTTCTATAAGACTAAAACAAACCAGCAGTATTGTGGAAACTAAGACTAAAATCTAAAGAAACTGTGTTCTGTGGAACGACCACATACAGATAAAGACCTTGACAATATTCTTTCAACAAATGCAATAACAGTGCATGAGGGTTTCCTCTTCCCGATACCTCTCCAGAACTGGTTACTTCTTGTCTTTTTGATATTAGCCTTTCTGACTGGTGCAAAGTGGTATCCCACTGTGCTTTGGGTTTGCATTTCTCTGATGATTTGTGATGTTGAGCATCTTTTTATGTGTCTGTTGGCCATCTGGATATCTTCTTTGGAAAAATGTCTATTCGCTCCTCTGCCCATTTTTTAATTAGATTATTTGGTTTTGGGGGGTAGAGTTGTATATGTTTTTGTATTTTGGATATTAACCCCTTATTGGATCTATCATTTGCAAATATCTTCTCCCATTCAGTAGGTTGCCTTTTGTTTTGTTGATGGTTTCCTTTGCTGTGCAAAAGTTTTTTTTTATTTTGGTGTAGTTCGAGTAGTTTATATTTGCTTTTATTTCTCTTGCCTGAGGAGACACATCCATAACAATGTCTCTAAGGCCAATGGCCAAGAAATCACCGCCCGTGTTTTCTTTTAGCAGTTTTATGGTTTCAGGTCTCACTTTTAGATCTTCTAATGTTCTTAAGAAACTCTTCATATTTTCCATTTCTTTTTTTTTTTTTAAGATTTTATTTATTTATTTGACAGAGACAGAAAGCACACAAGCAGGGGGAGTGGCAGGCAGAGAGAGGAGAAGGAGAAGCAGACCTCCCACTGAGCAGGGAGTCCGATGTGGGGCTTGATCCCAGGACCCTGGGACAGTGACCTGAGCCGAAGGCAGACACTCAACGACTGAGCCACCCAGGCACCCCATCTTTTCCACTTCTTAAGCGAAACGTCACCAGTTAATTCTGGTAACTTTTATTTCAGATCAATATGTTTTAGAACTATGACAAATGCACCATAAAATGATCCTTGCCACCGTGGTAACAATTTGACCTAGCTGTCACTTTCTTTACACCAGCTAATAGGATAAAAAGGCAAGAGCTTCTAGGTGTAATTTCCACAGATATTTTATGTTAAAAAATGGCATCCTTTGTCACTTCTGTCATTTGACCTGTGTCAGACATGCTTTCTGGAAACAAAGCTATTTGAAAGATTCTGTTGAGATTAGAGCTGAATGCACTAGATGAAAACCTTCTGATTGGGGCCAAAGAAGCCAAGAGTATTGGTTCTGCTGTGGGTGTGTTCGGGGTTGGCAGAGTTCTGAAGGTCACCATCATTAGTATCAGTGTGGCCACAGAATGAATCTCTCAACTTTCTCAACCGTAACAAATGTGCTTAAAACTGAGCTAATTTATAATCTAAATGCAAGTGTGGGATAGTAATCAAGATACTGTGCTGAATGAGCTGTTATGCTTTAGGGGAAACAAAAGGTACGTTAACATTTTATTCATCTTCAAATTAACTATAAATTGCACATCTTTGTATAGCTCAGGCAAATGAGTGTTCAAATTAATGTATAAAAATAAAAATGACATTTTTTTCCTGTGGCACCTGTTTGATGACAGAGAATTATAATCAATGGCAAAATTGCCCTTGAATGCAAGTTTTCATTTCCTCCCACGGGGTGGTCAGAACGCCTGGGAGGGCTCGCCCTCAGCCCCTCCAGAAGTCCCCTCTTTCTCCTCTCTGGTGCTCTCCCATTCATTCTCCTGCCTCTGCAGATATTGGCACAGATGCAGATCACTTTCACTTCTGCTGGGGAAATTACAACACACTTTTTTAAACAGCAGAGACCGGGAGGAAACTTAGATCTTCAGACCCCAAACTTAAGCCCAACAAGCCCAACAGCATCGGAAACGCGGGCATGTCTGAGTGAAAAGCACAGGGGCAGAAAGGAGAAGGAATAAAAAGGAGTTAGAAAGGGAATGAGGGAAGAAAGCAAAAGGGAAGATGGAAGCAAATTGTTTAGTGTGACTATGCATGCACTCATCTATGGAACAAATCCTCGTTGGGCATGGGAAGCCCAGCACCAGATCGCACATGTTAGTTTTCACTAGGGTAGGGCAGGGGAGTATCTGCTGACTCAGTAGTTCTCAGCTGAACCAGGAAGTGCACCAAAATTAGGAGAGTCCACGTATTAATCAGGGGGCACTTTGAAGCGAGTTAGACCAAAGAGAAAAAAAATCCTCTGATGCGAATTTTTCTTTTCTTGTGAAATTCCCTGCTTCACATTCAAAGCAGAGAACACACCAGCAGTAGCTTTTGTCCTCCAAGTGTCGTGCAGTTGGCTTCTTCTACAAAAAAGGAATCTGCGTCACTTCGAAGTTAGATTTCTGTCCTGTTGCCTTCAGAGAGTTGGCCCAGAAAGGGAGCCAGTTTCTGAGACGACTCCTCCAAGAGCAGGTGCAGTTTGCATCCCACAGATATTAACTTTGATAAGCACTTACTGAATGCCCCCTCCGGGTCAGAATGGAGAGAAACAAAGCAGAGCTCCTACCTTCCTGGGGCTTTAATTTTAACTTCATAATGAGAATTTTCATCTGTGTGGCTCCTTCTTGAAAACACAAAGGCTTTCAGAGGCTGCTTCACTGAAGTGTCAGAGAAGGAAAGTAGGTGTTATTTTTATTCCCATTCTCCAGTTGGGTAAAGTGAGTTCTAATGAAGTGAAGTTACTTGCTAAAAGTCACCCAGAGGTCAGAGCACCATTAAAAAAGAAAAGAAAGAAAGAAAGAAATGATCACAGGACTGTGTCACATGCTCAGTAGTTTAAACTGAAAAGGAAGAAAACATTTTTTGTGTGTGTGTACTTATCTAAAAAGAAATGTGTTGCTCTGTTTCTCGGTTTCATTTATTCAGCAAGTAAGAGCCAGCGCTATTCTAGGCAAGGAGGATCTAGCAGTGAACAGAACAAAACTCACATGGGGCTTGCATCTAGAAGGTGAGCCAGACAATGCATTTTTAAAATATGTAATGTGCTATGAAGAAAATACCCTGTTGAGGGGCGCCTGGGTGGCTCAGTGGGTTAAGCCTCTGCCTTCTGCTCAGGTCATGATCTTGGGGTGCTGGGATCGAGTCCCGCATGGGCTCTCTGCTCAGCAGGGAGCCTGCTTCCGGCTCTCTCTCTCTGCCTGTCTCTCTGCCTGCTTGTGACCTCTCTCTCTGTCAAATAAATAAATAAAATCTTTAAAGAAAAAAAAGAAAGAAAGAAAATACCCTGGTGAGAGGATAGTGAGTGGGGATGCTGTTTTGGATGGAGTGGTGTGGGGGCTTCTCTGAGGAGGTGATATTTGAACAGGAATCTGAACAAAGGGAAGGAGAATGTCATGTGGACATCTGAGGGACTCCAGGTGGGGGATCAGCAAGGAGGAAGGCCATCATGGAGGAAAGTAGTTGGCAAGTTCAAGAAACAGCAAAAAGACCATGTGGCTGGAGAGAACCTGGGGCAGAGGCACGGAGATTTGGCCAGCAAGACAGTAGGGGGCCAGGGTGGCGATGTGGGCTTTGACACAGTGGGCGGGGAGCTCTTGAGGGTTAGAGCTAAGGACTGCCAGGACATTGTTTAATTTTCACGGGATCCCTTTGACTGGTGTGAGAACAGACTTTAGAGCGGCAAGTGTGGAAGCAGGGAGAGTGGTCAGGAAATCCTTGCGATCTTCTCCAGGAGGCAGGCGGCTGTGGAAGGGGAGAGGGAGACATGGTCATTTGCAGGATGTCTTCTGAATGTGAAGTCAATGGGATTTGCTGAAGGATTAGAAAGGAGGAAAGAGAGAAAGCGAGGTTTACAGACCGGGTAATCTAGCTGGCCTGTAAGTCTTTCGCAACTTAGCTTTTCAGGATACCCATCAGAGCCCAGGAAAACATTCCTGTCTTGGGCACTCAGTCTCTTGACCCAAATAAGATGGATGACACTGTGTGTTCAGTCCTGGTTCCACCTATTACCAGCTGAAAGGGTGAGTGAATAGTCCTCTCTACTTCCCAGAGTCTTAGGGGTGAATTAAGGATGATCATTTCTGCTGTTCTACTTCAAAAGGATGTTGAATAAAACTCTGTAAAGATGAGGCAGCACCAGCTTAGGGCTTATTAGTTAAGTCATCATCACCATCAGAGTTAACTTGATGAGTCAATGAGTTGCTTTTGGTGTATCATTAATAGATTCTAGGCAGTTCCACTGCCCCAAATTCTCTCTCCAATGGCTTGTCATGGTGAAAGAATTTCATAATAAGCCTGATTCCTTTCTGTTAAGGCACTGTGGACCTCAGACATCCTCCTTTAAAATAGAAACTTTAACCTGACCTGCTGTCAGTTGTTTGTCATTTTGGGTGGATATACACATCACATTGCTTTTCTGCCATCATGGCTAACTTAAGTTGCAATGGGAGAAAGGACAGAATAAATATGGGGCAGAGAAGGCAACAGTTGTGGGGCTGCTGAGTATACCGTGGACAGAATGAGAAGATTCCCTGGAGGAGGATCCTCCAAAAAGAAACGGTGTCTACGGTGAAATGTTGTCCAGATTTGCCTGACATCATGGTGTTCCTCTCATCTCAGAAAAATGATGTTATAGGGGCGCCTGGGTGGCTCAGTAGGTTAAGCCTCTGCCTTTCGCTCAGGTCATGATCCCAGCGTCCTGGGATCGAGCCTCGCATCGGGCTCTCTGCTTGGCGGGGAGCCTGCTTCCTCCTCTCTCTCTCTCTCTCTATGCCTGCCTCTCTCCCTACTTGTGATCTCTATCTGTCAAATAAATAAATAAAATCTTTAAAAAAAATGATGTTATAGAAGCACACCTCCTTGAAATAATTTTAACAAGTAACTACAGAAGCCAAATTACTCTAGAAAAACATTGAATTCATGGAGAGTCATATGTTCTCATGGTCCCCTTGGTTTGCTTTGCTTAAACACACTGGTCTCCACAGCATACTTCTTCAATTATGGGTGTCCCTGCTTTGCCTTTAAATGCCCAGCTGAGGGGCGCCTGGGTGGCTCAGTGGGTTAAAGCCTCTGCCTTTAGCTTAGGTCATGATCCCAGGGTCCTGGGATCAAGCCTCGCACAGCCTCTGCTCAGCAGGGAGCCTGCCTCCGCTCAGCAGGGAGCCTGCCTCCGCTCAGCAGGGAGCCTGCCTCCGCTCAGCAGGGAGCCTGCCTCCCCCCTCTCTCTCTGCCTGCCTCTCTGCCTACTTGTGATCTCTGTCTGTCAAATAAATAAATAAAATCTTTAAAAATAAATGCCCAGCTGAGCATTTAAAGAGTCCCTTTCCCCTAAATATCTTTGAAAATGCCCAGGGGTGTGGACATGTAATCAGAAATCATTCCTTCGAGTGTCCCCATCATGACAGGAATCCAGGGTCTCCGATGCTTCCACAAAGATGTCCCTCAGGACTAGAGGTCTGTCCCCATCACCATTGCTATCACAATGACCATCACCTAGAAGTCCTATAGGCCCAATGTTGGTAAATTTGGAATACCTGCCAGTCAAGCTGCGAATGCAGTAAAGCGACAGCTGAAGGCTTGTTGAGTATTCCCACAGCAAATTTGTTCAACCTCGGTTGTGATTGCGGTTTGTGGCAGGGCCTTATCCCTGGAGGTGTGGCAGCCATGCACAGAAGTCATCACCCCACCCCCCCGAGACTTCCCCAGATGCGGTCCCCCTCCAAGGTATAAACTCTGTCATCTTTATAGCTAGCATCCCCACCTCAGGACCAGTCAACTCCAAGTCCAAGCCAATATCACTGTGACTCAAGCCAGTGTCATGGCAATAGGACAATCCATGGGGGGGGGGGCACCCCACTGCAAAGCTCTATGAGCCCCATCGTGTTACTACCCTTAGAGAGTTTTCATTCTTTCACATCACAACCACTGTGCCTTTCTCCAAGGATGCTGACAAGCCCATGGAGTGTCTGGGTGAGGGCAAGATTCTGGTGTCAGCTGAGATACCATCTATAACTCCACTCTTCACTAATGGCAACCTTTATTGTGGGAAGGTGTTTAGTACTTCCCTGGAGACACCTGTCCCTCTCTGCAACTGTCCTCCATTAGGGAGCAAGTGCCTTCTTTCTGCATATTGGTGGGCAAGATTTTGATCTTTCTCAGGACGCTCCTAAGCCCTGTTGAAAATCAGTAGATAGAAATGAATGGATGGGGGATGGGCGCGGCCTGCCTCCACTCCCAGGAGCTCCAGACCCACAGGTCCTGCCCAGTCCTGACACTCTGCAGTCCTCCATCATGTCTGCACCCTTTCCCTCTTCTGCTCTGAAAGGACCCCAAACAGGACATCCCACGAAACCACAAGATTCAAACCTCCCCCTCCCTCCCCCGTATCTTTGAGCAAGCAACAGTACAGATGATTAAATTCACAACAGGCTTAGCTGGTACTGATGGTTACCTGGGAGTTTCTGAGTGCGATTCTGAGTTGGTTCCAAACAGGGATGCATTTTTAATGGTTGCATATAAGTGCTTAGTGCTCCCGAATAATAGGACAGGCCCTTGCTGGGGATGCAGCCTGTGAAACACAGGGAACCAGCATCATTCCTTAACATCACACGCATCGTGAAACTTTTCTCCTCATCAAAGTGAAATATCTTCATGGCATGAAGTTAGAAAAGTACGGAAAAGTATGTTGAAGAAAATAGTAATCAACTATCATCTACTTCCCACAGATAGCCATGGTTAATATTTTAATGTATTTCCTGTGATATTATTTAGCATAAATTAGTCTCTTTTAGGAAACATCTTATATAAAGCATACAATACATAAAGATATATCAGAAGAAGAGACAGTCTAATACACATGCAATTTATACACACATGTGTATGGGTATATTAAATAGTATATATTAAGGATAAGTAGATATGAAATAAGTATAAACAAATATGTATATGCATATATAAATATATATGTATTTATATATACATATATAAATTAAAATGTATATGTATATGCATATTTTATTGTGAACATTTTCCCAGATAATTAGAAAAACATGATCTTCGTGGGCAGGATTCTGTCTTACAGATGCAACAAATTTAAACATCGTCCCGTTGGTTGGTATTGAGGTAGTTTCCAATTTTTTATTGGAAACTGTATCCCTCGCTTATCAGTGAGGGAGAACATTCTTAGGAGAAGAGTTTCTTTCTCAAGAGATCTATGTATTTGGCATCTACTAATACAAATCGCTGAAATGCTTCCAGAGAGTTGGTTCTGACTCAGTGCCAGGCAGGTTCCACCTGTGAGACGGGGCCAAAAAGGAGGCAGTGGCCTGCAGGGCACCTTCAAGCTTTTGCTTCTGGTGGGAAGACGCTTGACCATAGTTTCTAACATTCCTCTGCCTGAAAGTAGACACAGAACCTTGTCAAATCATGGAACTTTTGTTCTGCCTCTGCGTACCTACCTGGAAAAAGAGAAGCTCATCGACTCTGTGAACTGTAAGCCAGTCTTCAAAGTTGAGGTACTAGTTTCACCGTATCATTCAGTTATAGAGCAGAAGTGAATGAACTGGGGCCCTGGAGTCAGACTGTGGGTTTTGAGTCCTGACTCCATCATTTGTTCTGTATTCTCATATAACTTGGCCGAGTCCATTAACTTCCCTTTTCCTCGTCTTTAAAATGGAGGATCATAGCACTCACCCCACAGGTAAGGACTAGGTAAAATCAGGCATTTAATGCATGCATCTTGTGTTAGTAACTATTACTGTTGTTACTTATTATTTTAGTCTCAATGTGAAACTGCCACTTGCTTCCTATTAAGTGTTCTTAAAGCATGGGTAGTAAGAGTACTTAAAATTTAACCAAAATACCAAAGTAACATTATCCAAAGTGTCAAATCAAATCAGTAAAGTCAGTGTTTTTCAAAATATGTGCCCTGAATTTTAAGTTCTGTCAAATGTGCCCCACAGACGTCTGGTGGGGGATGGGCTGTAATCAGAATGATAAGGGCAGCCGGGTCTTCAGGAACCCCAAGCACATAGATTTGTTTTTATGTCAAGAATTGTTAGCCGACGAACAAAACCATTTCTTCATCTTTTTTTTTCCACACTTTTTTTTATTTCTTATTTTTTTATAAACATATAATGTATTTTTATCCCCAGGGGTACAGGTCTGTGAATCGCCAGGTTTACACACTTCACAGCACTCACCATAGCACATACCCTCCCCAATGTCCATAACCCCCTCCCCCTCTCCCAACCCCCCCTCCCCCCAGCAACCCTCAGTTTGTTTTGTGAGATTAAGAGTCACTTATGGTTTGTCTCCCTCCCAATCCCATCTTGTTTCATTTATTCTTCTCCATTTCTTCATCTTGAATGAACAACTAGACCTCCTGTCCCACGTCCCATGCAATTAGGCGTTACCATGTGACATTGTGGGCCATATGGCCTCTGTCTCAACTACCCCCAACTCTACCATTACAGCATGAAAGCAGCCTTAGACAATAGGTAAACAAATGGGTATGCTCCGTGCCAGTAAAACCTCACCAAAATTGCTGTCATTTTCCAGCCAGCGGACTAGAGCATGGCGATCACGGGAGAGTTACATGGGGGAGGTTGGAAGAGCCGAACTTGCCAGATAGGAAGGACCTCATGGACCCTAAGGTGAAGTTTAGCTTTTACCCTCAGTGCAGGAGGGAAGACTTCAGAATATTTTAGAAAGGGGTATGGCCTGATATATATAAACCCAGTCCTCAACAGATCAGTGTTTGAGCTTGCAATCACCATGTGATCCACTGGCCCCATTTAAGTATCCCTCTGTGAATTTCCTAAGGAAATTCTAAGCAAGCTCCTGACCAAGATGGTATCTTCAAGGAAAGACCAGCAGGCAGACCCCAAGGGGCTTCACAAGATGGCATTCATAACCTAGATGAAGTTGCCATGGCTTTAGCACTGATCCTCAGGAGGCATCAGAACCCTGAATCTCAGTCCCCCATAGCTCTCTTCCTGTCGCTAAATTCAGGTGATTAGCATAGGAAGTCAGAAGCACAGCTAAGTAAGTGTCCATGAAAAACACAATTGCCCTGTGTAAGAAGCCTATTCACTCCCCACAGGCAGAACTACATTTGAACAAAGTAACAGTAATCCTAGTGGTTATCATTTATTAACAGTGTGCTGGGCATGGTAGAAAGCACTTTATATGATTACCTGGTCTAATCCTCACAACAAGCCTATTCGGCAGAAACTGTGGTTAAGCCACCTTCACAGAGAAAGTCAGAGGTTCTCTAACTTGTAAGATGATGAAGCGGGTGAGTGTTAGAGATGGGAGCTGAACCCACGTGGTGTGAACCAGAGTCTGGGCACTTAACCGCTATAACGTGGGACCCCGGGGCAGGCAAACCTGTTCAGAAAGTTGCTAGTGAACATCTAATCAGCTCGGGGAAAGGAAGGCAGGGAAATCTAACTTTATGGTCCTCAGGCTAATATAGCCTGAGGCATTCACCTCACTTAAGATCAGCGTTCCCAGGAGGTGGGTCCTCAGCTCATAGTCCTGCGGTTCCAACACTCTCTCCACCTCCACCCCAGGCTGTGGCCTTCCTGCTGAGAAAGGAAGTCCTGGGCGGAAGTAGCTCCTGGATGGGGCTGGAGGAAGTACTGCTGAGGTTTGTTTTACCAACTCTCTTTTCCCTCTGTGTCTCATCTGATCTGTCTTTCTGTGCCTTTGGATGGCTTTGCACTGATTCTATGTGAGTTTCATAATTAAACACTGAGGGTAATTCCCTCAGCCCCACCCCACCACCAGAGAGTCCCCAACTGATTAATCTCCCCACCTAGTAAGACTGCAAAATGCTTCAGAATCCTTATTTATATCTTCACAGGGGCGGAGTGGGGGAGTGGGGAGCCATATCTGGAGTACCATCATCAGTAAGAACAGTTTGCCACAGTAAGTAATGAAAATCCTAACCTCCTACTGTGTAGACCAGGATCCCTTCTCAAGGATTAGAAGTATTACACTTGCCTGGATGTGCTCAGGAGTTCACTGAGGAGAGTGAATTAACATTTGAACTCTTTTTTTTTTTTAAGATTTATTAATTTATTTGGGGGAGAGAGAGAGAGAGTGTGTGTGTGTGTGTGTGTGTGTGTGTGTACAAGAGTAGGCGGAAGGGCAAAGGGAGAGAGGAAGCTGACTCCCCACTGAGTACAGAGCCCCACATGGGGCTCGATCCCATGACCCTGAGATCATGACCAGAGATGAAACCAAGAGCTGGATGCTTAACCAACTGAGCCACCCAGGCACCCTCTGAACTCGTTTAAAAGAGAGGAGAAATGAATGAAAATACCTGTTTGAATGGACAAGACTAAGTCCATATGATCTGTGAATTATATTCCTAAGAACATATCGAATTCTGCCCACAGACTAAGGGAAGTAAAAGCACATGTAAGAAACAGAGCAGATGCTGTTGCCGTGGTCTTACAGAGAGACAAGCTGAGAGGAAGCAGCAGTTCACCAGGGCCCACAGGTTAGCCCCAGATTCACAGCTATTTGGTGGGCCACAAGAACATATATGTTTCCAAAATGACTCAGTGGTACCTATGAGACAAGGTCTGACTCACTGATTAGTGTACCATGAAGTTTTAATAAAAACTGTTTTTTCCAAATGCTGTTTTGATGAACACACGAGTTAGTACATGAGGTTTTAGAAGTTAGTCAAATGATTCTCGACAATCAGATCCTTTCAGCGCGGCCTTCCCTTGGCCCCTGTCTACTCTTGATCATTATCTCAATCAACTTGAACTTGTCACCTCGAATGAAACATATATTTTTATAAAACAAATAGTAACGTTATCCCTCATGTGCTATATTATTTCAGCTGATTTGTATCGATGTATCAACATTCCGAAGAAAACAGAAAGTGTATGCTGGTTTTAATAACTTTTTTCCATTTTATTATTGTATTGATGTAGAATGCATATGATATAAACTTCACCATTTTAAAAAATACAATTCACTGGGTTTTAATATCCTCTTAATTTTGTATATCCTCACTACCTACTCCCAGAGCTTTGTCCTCACTCCAGCAGTGAACTCTAACTGCTAGCAGTCACTCCCCATTCCCTCCTTCCCAAACTCCCTGGCAACCACCAACCAACTTTCCGTTTTCGTGGATTAGACTATTCTGGACTAACACATATCGATCAGTACTTCGTTCCTTGTTATGGCTGAATTGTTCTTTCTATGGATATACTTTTGTTTATTCATTCGTTCATCAAGTGACGAACATCTAGGTCTTTTCTACTTTTTGGCTATTAAGAACAACGATATTGAGATGCTTGGGTGGCTCAGTCAGTTAAGCATCTGCCTTCGGCTCAGGTAATGAGCCCAGGGTCCTGGGATGGAGTCCTGCATCTGGCTCCTTGCTCAGCGGGGAGCCTGCTTCTTCCTCTGCCTGCCCCTCCCACTGCTTGTGCTCACTCTCTCTCTGACAAATAAAAAAATAAAATCTAAAAAAAAAAAAGTACCATGGTGTTATGGACTTTCACATATTAGTTTTTCTGTGGATATATATCTTTGTTTCTCCTGGGTAGATACTTAGGAGTGGATTTTCTGGGTCAGATGGTAGCTATGTGTTTAGCTTTTTGAGGATCTTTCATGGTGGCTGCATCATTTTACATATCATCAGTAATATATGAGAGCTGCAATTTCTCCACATTCTTAGCAACACTTATTTTTCCATTTTTTAAAAAGATTTTATTTATTTGACAGAGAGAAGGAGATCACAAGTAGACAGACCAGCAGGCAGAGAGACAGAGGGGGAAACAGCCTCCCCGCTGAGCAGAGAGCCCGATGTGGGGCTTGATCCCAGGACCCTGAGATCATAACCTGGGCTGAAGGCAGAGGCTTAACCCGTTGGGCCACCCAGGTGCCCCTCCATTTTTTTTATTATAGCTACCTGAGTAGGTATGAAGTGATACCTCATGTGTTTTTTATCTTCATCTTCCTAGTGACTAATGATATTGAGCATCTTTTCATGTGCTTATTGGTCATTTGTACATCTTCTTTAGAAAACTATTCAAGTCATTTGCCTATTTCTTAAAACATAAGTTTGTCTTTTATTATTGAGTAGTAAAAGTTTATTATATCTATTAAATCTAGATCTTTATGATTTGTGAATATTCCATCCATTCTGTGGGTTGTCTTTTCATTTTCTTCATAATGTCCTTTGAAGCAGAAAACCTTTTGATTTTGAAGGAGTCCACATTGCCAATTTTTTCCTTGTTTGTGTGTGTGTGTGTGTGTGTGTGTGTGTGTGCGCGTGCACTTTTGGTGTCATGTCTAAGAAACCATTGTCTAATCCAAGTTTATGGGGATTTACACCCACGTTTTCTTCTTAGTGTGTTACTGTTTTAGCTCTTGCAGTTAAGTCTTTGATCCATTTTGAGTTAATTTTTGCATATGGTATGAGGTAAGGGTCCCACTTCATTTTTCTGCATGTGGCTATTCAGTTGTCCCAGCACCATTCGTTGAAAAGATTATTCTCTTTATTGAGTAGTCTTGACATTTTTGACAAAAATCAGTTGACAACAGACATGTGGGTTTCTGGACTCTCACTTCTTTCCCACTGATCTGTCTTTCTCTCCTTATGAGAGGACCACACTATTCTGATAACTGTAGCTTTGTAGTAAGATTTGAAATGAGGAATCGTGAGTCCTCCAAACTTACTCTTCTTTTTAAAGATTATTTGGCTACTCTGGGTTGATAACTTTTTAAAACATCACGTTAAAAATGAAGCTGCAATTGTCTAAAGGAAGACAATTTCGAGAAGACACTGTAACCTCTGCTTTGTATGTAGTAGGTACTTTTGAAAATGCTTGTTGCATGGAACACATTAATTTCATCTCTGTTCAAACTCAGAAGGCCAAAGTCCCTTCTTTGGAGCCGCTCCTCAAGTCCGTCTCCTTTCTAAGAAAATAACTCTTTCATTCCTTGTCTGTAAAAACATTGTATTGGAGCACCTGGAAAACCTTATTCTATTTCTTTGTCTATGTGTCCATTTCCCCCATTAGACTATACCCCCATCAAGGACCAAAATCACATCGAATGCATTGCTGGGTCACCAAAGTCATGCCCTGAGTGGATGACAAGTATGTGTTTGTTAGAAGGAGAGGAGGCAATAATGAAGGAAGGGGGGATGGGTGAGAAGGTGAGAGGGAAGGGAAAGTAAAACAGAAAGAGAAAAGAAACAGCTAACATTTACTAAATGTTTATAATGCTCTACATATTGTTTTAAGAGACATCATCTCTTTCATTCTTACAAGTACTTAAGAGTTCATAGCAACCTTATGCGTACTCTTATAATGCCCATTTTACAGATGAGGGCAGAAAGACAAAAAGTTAAATAATTTGCCCAAAGTCATTCAACTAGCAAGTTGCCTAGGCAGCCTGGCTCCTCGGTTGTGGTCTTCCGTAAAACACCACGCTACCCGTCAAATGAGGACTTGACTAGAGGTCCCTGGGCTCTACTCTTACAGATTGGCTCAGCAAATTTGAGGTGGTGCCAGGTATCATTACTTCAAACAAATTACCCAGTGATTTGATGGACAACTCTGTTGGCAACCAACACTGCAAGGGACGGCCAAATAAAACACATGGAGGGTCAAAGCAGGGAAGACTTTGGTGAGATGTTATCCTAGGAAGGAAAAGCCAGGAATAGTAAGAGGCACCTGGATACTAGTAAAGATAAGGAAAAAAGAAGAAGAAAGGAGCTATTTGTAGTCTAACCCAGAAGGAGAGCAGACCAAGCAGTGAACACCCGTTCAGCCACCAGGCCCCGGCTGGCCCTGTGTGCTCCTGGACCGCATACCCTGGGTACACGTACCTGCCACCAAGTCCATATTACAACCTTCAGTCTATCTCAGAGTATCCTAGGGGCAAATGAATGAACCACAAAAGCATGAGAAACAGCTGGTATGTATTTATTGTTTGTCACTGCCAGGCTATGTTCTAAGAGCTTTCTACGTCAGAGCTCACTCACTCAAGTCTTCACAACATTCCTGAGGCGGGTACTGTTGTCTTCCCTCGGGTTACAGGTAAGGACTTGGAAGCACACAGAGTGTTAAGAAGCTTATCGAGGTCCTACAGGTAACAAGTGGCGGAGCAGGATTCAATCCCAGGTGGTTTTGCCCGAGAGCGAATCCCCTGCACCACTATGCTGCTTCTAGAAGGAAGATAAAAGACAGAATGAAGGATGAGACCCATTAATTTTGCAATCTGAAAAAGCTACTTGAAGCAAATTCTTGCTGGGGCAAAATGAATGCATGAACCACCTTTTGCTGGCCCAGCTCCGGCCGGAGTGGGAGTTAGGGAAACTAGGAGAACTCCAAGGGCACTTAGCTCCCTTCTCCTAGAGGCTGCTGGAGCCAGCCTCAGGGGGCTAGCCATCTGCATCCCTGGTAGGTAGTGGGGGTATGGAGCAGGAAAGGGTCCCGCAGCCAAAACCCAAACCCACTCTTCTGTTGCCTCACTCATTGCTGTCAACTGTGTTACACAAACTTCGGTGGTGAAGTGAAAGGGGTTTTTGAAGGCGTGGACATAAGTAAACAAATGAATTTGCAGGCTGACACATCGCCAGCAATAAATTCATGGAAGGTAAATATTGACATCTGACGACTGTATATCACTGTGTTTAGTGTAAAGAGAACTCAACCAGGAGCTGGGAAAGCTTGCATGTTCACTTTGGTTCCTTGGCAAATCGGTGAGACTACAGACAAGTCATTCCTTTTCTTTGTGCTTTTCTTTCTTTTGGCTATAGGATTTTGCTGGTTAAAGAGCCTGAGATCAAGTTCCTAGCTTTTAAATGTCTTTCTCTATTTGAGCATGCTCAACTGGATGTGGGAAATCTCTGGTTCTCTTGGGTTTCATAACAATTAGATCCCACTAGGGTATGTTATATGCATGGCTTATAGAATTATAGGACCCCCAAACCATGGGGAGTCTGATAAATCATACAGTGAAAATGTCCAACTAGTGGCTGAACTTCTTTCATAGAATCCCCAGCAGGTGCTCAGTGAGGCTCACTTTGCAATCCATCATATAAGGAGGCAATTGGCTTAGTTTAAAGGAACCTAGTGGGGTGTGTGTGTGTGTGTGTGTGTGTGTGTGTGTGTGTGTATGTGTGTTTCCTTTCTGATTGGGGTATACCTACGGTCCCTCTGACTTTCTGCAGAGACTGTAATTTGTTGGTTTCTTTTCCTTGCCAGTCCCTAGCAAAGACTTTAGTGACAGTAATCATGTAACATAACAGCACTTCTGAAATGTCAGAGGTTATGGTTTATTTAGAGTAGCTTATTTAATCTATATGTGATTGTTACAAAGCAAATACTGTTGTTATCTTTATTTTTCAGATAAAGAAATTAAGATTCAGAGAGGTTAAGTAACTTGCCTGAAGACACAAGTTTACTAAAAGGTAGTCTCAGCTCTATGTCCGTTGGAGCTGGAGTTATTAATAGCTAAATAAATGTTTACTGAATCCAGCTAATGATATCCCTATCCACCACCACGTTTTATTTCCCTACAAGGGATGAAAGAGACGTATAAAGCTTACATATGTAAAACATTAGCAATATTGGTGTAAGAACTGCCGATTTAATTCACCTAAGGGATTGATTTTTTAATTAGCAGAGTTTTTTCTTCACTATCTGCTTTGGGTTTAAAAAACAAATAATAAGACATTAAAGTATTTTAGTACGTACTTCACTAGACCATAGTTACAGATACTGTATTTAAGGTAATATATTATCAAGTCTACAATAAACAAAGCAATAAAATATAAGGTTGGATCGATATGGAAAGCAGAGTAGTAATTTAGGCTGTCCTAAAGAGAAACTAGGTAAGATATTTCTTTTGGAGGAGTACCAGAGTTTTGCTTATTTGTTTGTTTGTTTTGCTTAGAGAAGCTATTTCTATATTAATTAAAAATGGAAATTTGAGGCAGAATGAACTGAGGTGGCTATTCTCATTTGCGTACCTGCATTTTAAAGAAACAGTTTGACCCGCTCACCTGGTTAATCATTAACAGGAAACTCTAGCCAAACTCTTGAAGCAGGTAAAGTTTATTTTTAGGCATCCACTGGCCTCTCTCTTTGGTTTCCCTTGTCTTTTAGGGCCACCCTAAGTGCCTAGTAACATTAGCCTGTGTCTCACTTCCAGAAGAAGCAGCACCCATGTTTTAGGTCTTAACTTTTTTGTCAGGATCAGATGTTACAGAGCTAACTCTAACTGGCTGAGGTCAAGAAGGGGGGGGGGGCGCGGGGGGCCGAGAAGGAGAAGAGAAAAGAAATGAGAAGAAGGGGGAGGGGGAGCTTATCAGAGTCCATAATAATGAAGTCTAGGGGTAACCCTAGCCTCAGGATCTAGACATTCAAATTACATAATTGGGAATCTGTTTATCTCCAGATCTCTTTGGGTTTTTTTCTTATTTATTTATTTTTTAAGTAGGCTTCACATCCAGCGTGGAGCCCAATGCAGGGCTTGAACTCTCCACCCTGAGATCAAAACCTGAGCTGAGATCAAGAGTCAGATGCTTAACTGAGTCACCCAGGTGTCCCTGTTTTCTTATTTTTTAATCAGCTTCATAGCACTGGGGGTTATAAGTCATAGAATACAGCTCCTCCAAGCTTGCATTTTATCAGCTTGAAAAGGGCAATTTTCCGAATAGTCCCAGAAGGCCTAAAATAAAAGCTCATTTGTGCCTGTTGTGTGCCCATCTCTAATAGGACAGACCTGACCCATCCATAGAGTTTGGGATGAGGTTAATCCCACCACAAATACACGGACTGAAGTTGGGAAAAGAATAGTTTTCCAAAGGAAAATTGAAGTTCTAGTACCACATGTCCAGAGTGGACTCGCGGCAGACCAAAAAAAAAAAGAAAAAGAAAAAAATATCTATCCACCATCTGGTCATGGTAGAGGACACAGATGGCCACAAAGAATGGAGGTTGGTCCCCGCAATCATTGTAGTATCCCTAAATGATCCCTTGATGGTGACTCTTCCCAGTTCATACGTAAACTGATCCTCTTGAATTTAAAATACAGGTAACATGTATTCAGCAAAACACATGAGGGAGCTTTAGGAAGAAGCCTCTTCTGCACAGCCACCCATGACTCTTGGTCTAACTGAATTTTTCTAGAATGCCTAAAGGAAGACGAAGTAGAAAGTAAACTGGTAATGGGCAAGCATATCTTTAAAAAGCAGGCACATTTAGGTGCTTAATGATTTTTAGGAATTACATTTGCCTGAAGAATTCTAATTCTATACTACAGAAATACTTTCAGAATGGTGCAAAGATACAGATAGAAGGATACTCATCGTAGCATGACTTCCAATACTGAAAAATTGGAAACAAATATTTCATAACCAAGGGAAAGGTTAAATTTATTATAATATAGCTGAACAATGGAAAACTGCTACTATTATCTGAATATATTGACATGGAAAGATGTCCAAGAACATTTGATAAATAAAGATGAAAGTACACATAGTAAAATCCCACTCAAAAAAATTAAGTGTGTGTGGGACACCTGCTGGCTCGGTCAGTGGAACACGTGACTCTCAATCTTAGGATGTGAGTTGAAGCCCCATGTTGGGTGTAGAGAGGACTTAAAAAAATAAAATCTTTAAAAATATTATGCATGTTTATACATGCATAGACAAAGAGTTTCTGAAAGAATGCACCCCAACTCTTAAAAATAGTTATATCTGCAAAATGGGATTGTGGGGGGAGAGAGTTTCACTTTTAACTTTATGCATTTCTGTCTTTTTTATGCTTGGATTTTTAAGATAAGTATGGATTTTTTAGCATGTACCATTTTAAGGGTTTCTGTAAGACAGAAGTAATATCCAAAAATACGTTTCAGGGGCATCGGGGTGGCTCAGTGGGTTGAACCTCTGTCTTGGCTCAGGTCATGATCTCAGGGTCCTGGGATTGAGCCCCGCATCGGGCTCTCTGCTCAGCAGGGAGCCTGCTTCCCCCTTCCTCTCTGCCTGCCTCTCTGCCTGCTTGTGATCTCTCTCTCTCTGTGTCAAATAAATGAATGAAATCTTTAAAAAAAATTAAAAATTTAAAAAAATTAAAAATAAAATACACTTCATTCTAATGCTACCTACACACAGATAACCATTCTTGGAAACCCAGTCTTCCTTCTGTAATATCTTTCCTTCAGTCCTCACTACTCTCATTTTCCTCTATTGAGTGATTAATCAGGACATAGAGCCTTATCAGGCATTATTTCTAATATAAAAACCTGACTTATAAGGCACATGTGAAATGTACTACCAGAATATCCATTTAGTGACCCATTTTTTTTTCACAATTTATCGCCTCACTACTGTCAGAGAGGACTTTGACTATTTATAATAAAAATAAATTTAGATAGATAGGTAAAGATATCTCATAGATGGAATACAATTAAGCAAGTAGAGACTGATCAAGGAGGCTCTGTTGGTGTGATGAACAGAAACACGTGGGATGAAATCACAGAGAGGTAAAATAGAAAATGAAAATCAGGACCAAGGAAAGAAGAATAAAAATATGCTGGACATCATTCAACAACTATTTGCTGATGGTAATTATAGGGATGGAAAACCCATCAGGCTTATGGAGCTAAAATTAATCAGCAAGTATTCACAGAGTGCCTCCTGCTTCTATTACTGGTTCTGGCTTCCTGCCTGCCCAGTGCCCAGGCTGGAGACATTTGCGTGACATTCAGCTTGTCAAGACAGAAGGAGCAAAAAAAGCAGGCAGAGGCTCACAGCAGCCATCTCTCTCTACCCCATCATATTTGTTAGAATCATAGTCAAGTAAGACAAATTCCTTCTGTGAAAGACTATGAAACTAGCTTAAAAAGTTGTAAACATCTCTGTTTTACCTGGAAAGGCCCAATTAAGTAGAGGTACTATTTCTGCAAAGCAATAGTCAATCCATGTGTGTACTATTTAAAAATTTAAAGTACAAATCCACATTCTCTTTCTACTGAAGTCAGGAAGGGAAATCAGTAAGACCTCCACCCTATGCTTAATTTCCAGGGTTCTTTCCATTGCTGACAAACATTTTAGGTCATGACTAATTCCCTTAAAATGTAAAATCACTGGTAATATTTTGGTAAATAACTATTGTAGTGAGCATCTCTTCTCAGTCTCTATCTCTCTCTTTCATTTTATCTTAGTCTTAGATGTCAGCGATGAGAACTGAACCTAGGCTTTGCCAATCAGGCTATATTTCCCTTTACATCCCTTGGTCAGAGTCATTGGTTCAGGCATGAGGATGTGACTTAACTACACCAATGAAGCTCCTCCCAGGGACATGGACTAAAATTAGTAGGAAAGAACTCTCTTTCCATTGACATTACTAAGCTGGTAGGATATTTTAGTCCCAGGTGCTGTAGGCCACGAGGTGGAGATAGCCTTTTCTGGAGAAAAGCCAAAACAGAGGAAAGTAAAGCTAACAGATAGTCCAAACACTTTTAACATCACTGAGCCCCTGTATGCAGCCGTACCTGAAACTAACATCCTCTGGATTTTAAGTAAATTAATAACTTTCTTTTTGCATTAACAGTTGGGTTTCTTTTATTTTTTATTAATTATTTTTATTAACATATAATGTATTATTTGCCCCAGGGGTACAGGTCTGTGAACCATCAGGCTTGCATGTTTCACAGCACTCACCATATCGCATACCCTCCCCAATGTCCATAACCCAACCACCCTCTCCATACGCCCCTCCCCCCAGCACCCCTTAGTTTGTTTTGTGAAATTAAAAGTTTTATGGTTTGTCTCCCTCCTGATTCCATCTTGTTTCATTTTTCCCTTCCCTACCCTCTAAATCTCCCACCTTGCCTCTCAAATTCCTCATATCAGGGAGATCAGATGATAGTTGCCTTTCTCTGATTGACTTATTTCTCTCAGCATAATACCCTCTAGTTCCATCCACGTCATTGCAAATGGCAGGATTTCATTTCTTTGAATGGCTGCATAGTATTCCATTGTGTATATATACCACATCTTCTTTACCCATTCATCTGTTGATGGACATCTAGGTTCTTTCCATAGTTTGGCTATTGTGGACGTAGCTGCTATAAACATTTGGGTGCACTTGCCCCTTTGGATCACTACATTTGTATCTTTAGGGTAAATAACAGTTGTGTTTCTTTTAAATGCACCAAAACCCCATCCTGCTAGAATATTAAAGAAAAGCTTTCTTTATAAATACTGTGTCTGTCAGAAATAATCAAATTACCTGAGGAGAACCTTCATAATTCAAATCAGTCATGCTTGCCTCCTAAAAGCACTGATCATATTACCATCTCCATACCCACCCCTACCTTGCCCCATTAACATCCAGATGACTTCTTGATGCAAATATAGTACCCTAATGCATCTGTCACACAGTTCTCCATTGTTCACATGAGTCTGCATTGTTTGATAATGACTTGTTACTGTATCTGTCTCCATTTACTCCAAGGTAAGTATTGTATCTTAATCATTTTTATATCCTTATTGCCTTACACCGGGGCCTAACCTATAGTAGTTGCTATTTTGTTGAAGTAATTGTATTTTGCTGAAGAAATGAATGAATGGGAGAGAAAATTATTCATAAAGCACTTTCTATTAATAATGATTCCATGATTAATTGAAACCATCAATAAAACAATATCAGAAGACCCAAAGTAAACTGAATGGCTATAGCCAAACCAAACTGTCAAAGGAGCAGTCATTGGTACTGTTTGGTTGGGAATTTTTCCTTTTTCTGGCCAATATGGTTGATGAATGGGGGCAGATGGTTCCTTCTTTTGCAAAACATTTACTATTTTAAAAATTCCATAAAATATAATAACCTCCCCCCACTCTCTTTTTTAAAAAGATTTTATTTATTTGACAGAGAAATCACAAGTAGGCAGAGGCAGGCAGAGAGAGAGGGGGAAGAAGGCTCCCCGCCGAGCAGAGAGCCTGATGCTGGGCTTGATCCCAGGACCCTGAGATCATGACCTGAGCCAGAGGCAGAGGCTTAACCTGCTGAGCCACCCAACCCTCCTCTTTCTCTCCTTTTAAAGATTTTATTTATTATTTGGCAGAGGAGAGCTGCAGGCAGAGGGAGAAGGAAAAGCAGGCCCCCCTGCAGAGCAGGGAGCCTGACTCAGAGCTTGATTCCAGGACCTGGGATCATGCCCTGACCTGAAGGCAGATGCTTAACCAACTGAGCCACCCAGGTGCCCCTGTAATAACCTCTCTTATAAAATATTAGAAATATAATACGTGATATGACATAAGACCAAAGCAATATGTAAGATGATGTAAAACCAAAACATACAACCTGTAATGGGGAGTATAGGTCATAGGTTGCAAGGGAGGAAGCAGGAAGAACTGTGGTAGTCACAAACTTACTGTTGCCTAGTAGGCAGTATAGTAGGGTTGCTTCTGGTAGTGTCCTTATTGATGACATAGCAAAGAAAAACTGGGAACAAGGTCATGAGAAGCATAAAAGAGGCAGCACTGTCTCTGTAGCACAGGGTAACTGAGTGAGAGGTTTGTAATTAAAATGGACAAATGCTTAAAAAAAAAAAAAACTACCAGACATGGGGATAGGATCAAGGCTTTGAGATGAAAAATTAATCTCTCTATGTTGGCAAAAATCTTTGTATAATTTCTACATGACTAAGAAAACTTCTGAGTGAGTTCCAGTTATAAGACATTACTGGTATTTGGGGTTTCCCCTCCCCACTCCCACTGTAAGTCAATCAAGCCTAACTTTGTCTATGTGTTTCAGAGATATTTACTTAAATTCTAGAACCTCTCTTTTCTTTCCTCCCTCTTCATGTGGCTCCTGACTCCTTTTCTCAGGTCCAGCCTCCTATGCCCTTTCTTCATTCAACCATTGAGCCTTCTTGGTATTTACCAGATGGCCTTCTTTTAGCATAGATAGTTCCCTTTCTTCCATACAGCCACTGAATGACTGGTTTGCTTTCCTTTGGCCTCCAAAATGCTTCCCCTGTCCAATCATAGCTTCTCACCACCACTCAGTACAAATTACTATCTTTCCCCGGACCTATGCTCCTGCCTCCTCACTGCTCTCCCTTCTTCCTCTCTTAGCTCCTACCACTCAGGCTCCACATTACAGGTGAAACAATCTTTTCAAATTGCAAATTAAGATATGTCCATTACCATCTTGGTAAATGTTCTACCACGGCTGTCCAGGAAAGGAGGGGAGGGAATATCCATGTGTCTATTACACATTTTGCTGATATAAAAGATGTGTAGCACAAAATTTGCAAACAAACAAACAAAAAAAAACCAACAAAAATAAAACCCCACTATAGTAAATTCTGTACAGCCAACTGATTTTCACAGAATGGTTTCAGCAAACTTAAAGCCATTGTCAACATACAGTTGGAATTCAACCATATTTAGCAAAAGCAAGACTATGAGTGTTTTACTAAAATACAGTTCAGAGGGGTGTCTGGGTGGCTCAGTTGGTTGAGCTACTGCCTTTGGCTCAGGTCATGATCCTGGAGTCCCGGGATGGAGTTCCACTTGGGGCTCCCTGCTTGGCGGGAAGTCTGCTTCTCCCTCTGACCCTCCCCCTTCTCATGCGTGCTCTCTCTCTCTCTCTCTCTCTCTCTCAAATAAATAAATAGAATCTTTAAAAAAAATACAGTTCAGAAAAAAAATAAAATTCAGTTCAGGGGGGGAAAAACTCCAGTTCAGCAAAGAAACCATTTGTGCCACTGAAGTTCAAACATGAATGTTGGTTAGTTTTTTACATTAACAAACAAGATGAAAGTGAAACAACAAAGATGTGTATTAGGGCGACATTCGATTGACAGTGATGTGAACAACTTCTTTGCTGATCAGGTAGTAGTTTCCAAAAAAGAGAAAAAATATTTCCTCATATTTTTGCATTATTCATAAATTAACACAGCTTTAAATTTAACCCTTGTTACTAAAATTTCTTCTATCATTTTCTTAAGTTTAGATAATCAACAAAATAAATCAAGCTCTGATTTGTTTTCCAATTTCTGTATATACTCCACCAGTTGATTTCAAACTACCAAAATAACATTTCTGAATGCAGAGTTGGAAGAGATAGAATGTATCATATCTCTATATAGTACATGCATTATAAAGAACAGATGGAGATAACTTTAAATCCTAGATACTAATAAAACATAGCAAAATAATTATGAAGTGACATTTTGAGCAGTTATTCTTTGTTTTTAGAATGTTTTATTTAATTGGAAGTCTGTAAATAGTTTAGTTTTTAGTATTGGCTGTGATTAATAAGTGAAGAACAAAATTCCTGAAAATTTACCAGTCATCTCTGGCAAACTGATACAGCTGGCTCCAACTGTCTACTGAGTTGTCACTCCTTAAACTTTAAAGCTGCTCATTGCACAGATTATCCAGGAAATGGGCAAAGAGAGATCATAACAATTTTCAATAAAATTAGTAATCACTTCTGTTGCTGTGAACTGATGATGCAAAAATTCTATGAGTCCTCCCTGTTTTCTTAACTTCTTTGGCATGTATCATCCCAGCTGAGCCGTACAGACTTCCTGTGAGATGATAGGTGGGATAGATATCATGATTCTTCCTTTACAGACAGAAAATAAGCTATGAAGGAGTAAATGGTGGGCCCCAGCTCATCCAGTTAAGCGGCACAACAGGATTTCAAAACTAGGGCTTATTCTGAAAAGTAAATAGGAGGCTAGAGAAAATTTAACTAATACTGAAATCACATTTTTAGAAAAATGTAACAAATGTCCTTTATAAACACTCCAGAGTCTGATATCAAGTATATTTATATCTTGTGAAGGGATCCATATATCAAGGATGTTTGATTTTTTTTAAACCCTACTATTTCTGACTTACCATAGAAACAAAATACAACCCAGTGTGACCTAATAAATAAATAAGGTATAAGCACCAAAATGGAAATGTATGTTTTCAAAAATTTGCTGATGGATTCCACCTAGAAATGGAGCAGATTGAAACAATCTCTACCAAAAGAACAAGGGACAGAAAAAGGAGATTAAATCAGAAGAGGAAGAAAGCTAATGACATAATGGCCAGCCACAAATGCCACAAATGCAAAACAAAGTACATAATATTTGTTACAATTATTCAGTGTACTTGCTCTAATGTCTCCAAACTCTAAAAACATGAGGTTTTTGGCTTATTTCAACATCTCCCTCATTTATTTGCTCATATTTACTGTATCCTTGAGTCGGGTACTGCTTAAACCAAGTTCTGCCAGCATAAAGAATATAGATTTCACAGGACACCCATAGAGCATTTCATGCCTATGAGCACAAATTGTGATATTTTAGGTGGCATATGATGAAATCATTGAAAGCATTATGAGAAGCAGCAAAACACCAGGAATGCTGGTAACAATTTAGCATTTCCCAGTTCATGTGGAAATGTTAATTCCAATTACAAAGAGAGGTACCAAAGTGGAATTCATTATGATTAAGAACTTGCTGTACTAAGTGTGAATTGTTTATTTATAACAGGCATGTCTGGTATAAAATGCAAATACTGAAGCAGAAAGAGGTGGGACATTTAAAGCTTAGCTGGGTTCTCTTGAACCTCTTACCTTACAAAGTTAAACAAGAATAGTACTGTTTCCCAAGGTCGAGTTATTTTTGTAGAGCCATCTAATAGCTATGATAGCTGCAGAAATAATCTTTTAAAGTAAGTTCTGACATTCTATGTAAACTGTTTGGATTGGCTTAATATAAAATTAGTGTATGCAATGAACCATCATATTTAAAATTATTAATATGTAAAAATGTGGTAGGTATTTATTTGATTCTAATTTACATTTGCTATCACAGATTTAAACTGTGTGTGTTGGAGGTAGGAGTGAGCCATGGAAAATACAGGGCACCTGGGTGGCTCAGTGGGTTAAAGCCTCTGCCTTCAGCTCAGGTCATGATCCCAGGGTCCTGGGATTGAGCCCCATATTGGGCTCTCTGCTCAGCGGGGAGCCTGCTTCCTCCTCTCTCTCTGCCTACCTCTCTGCCTACTTGTGGTCTCTGTCTGTCAAATAAATAAATAAAATCTTTTAAAAAAAAAATAGAGCCATGACAAAGAATTATGGGCTATAGGAAAATAAGTCACAAAGAGATATCCTTATGTACAAGGAAGTATATATGATAAACAATGGTAGAGGTTGGAATGGATGGTGTATATGCTGTGCCCTTTCTTCAGTAGGATGGATTCTTCTTAAATGCTACGACTCAATTCATTTATCTCAACTAATTCAAGTTCTCCATCCTCCCTGGAAAACATAACCGATTGATGCTTAGGGAATACTGAACACCGGAGCCAAGATTAATTCTCGTACTCCACACATTTCTGTTCCCACCATTTAAACTATAGGTTTACTAACAGTCCCTTATGTTTTTCTCCCCACCAAAATCACATTTATTCAATTTGTGTTTGTTATTCTAATTATTTAACTTAAACAATTAAATGATGAAATAGGATTTTTTTAAAGATTTTTTTAATTTATTTATTTGACAGAGAGAGATCACAAGTAGGCAGAGAGACAGGCAGAGAGAGTGAGAGGGAAGCAGGCTCCCTGCGGAGCAGAGAGCCCGATGCGGGACTCGATCCCAGGACCCGATCCCAGGACCCTGAGATCATGACCTGAGCCAAAGGCAGCAGCTTAAACCACTGAGCCACCCAGGCGCCCCAATGAAATAGGATTTTAAAAGTAATAGTTGTTCTATAAAATCTAAATGGAAAGATACCATACAAACAATCACTGTCAAATTAGGTAGATGCAAGGCAATTTTAACAGATTGGGGTGAGGTCAGGAGGTATAAATCATACAAATTCAGAAACTGACACTCATTTATATTTGTAAGTATTTTTAATTTTTTGTTCCAATTTAAAAATGGGAAATAGTAATACTACATATATTAATAATAATTGATGCTGGTAATTAAAAACTTAATATGTCCCAGGAATTAGTCTAAGCACTTAACATATATGGAACTTACTTGATCTTTCTAGTAACTTGGGTTAATACTATTATCATCCCCATCTTACAGATGATGGAAACTAGGGCAAAGAATTAGGTTACCCAAGGTTATAGTCTTCAGAGTGGTGGAGGTCAGCCAGCCAGTCTTGCTCTTAACTGCTGTGATGTAATAGGATAGTACACAAATGAAGACATGAGCTCTAGTCAGTGGGCTCAAAAAGCTTTCACCAAAGAAGTAGGACATACATTATTCAGTTTTAGGCTTAAAACTTGACATTTCCAGGGGCGCCTGGGTGGCTCAGTGGGTTAAAGCCTCTGCCTTCGGCTCAGGTCATGGTCCCAGGGTCCTGGGATCCAGCCCCGCATCAGGCTCTCTGCTCTGCAGAGAGCCTGCTTCTGCCTCTCTCTGCATGCCTCTCTGACTACTTGTAATCTCTGTCTGTCAAATAAATAAATAAAATCTTAAAAAAAAAAAACTTCACATTTCCAAGTGTGATTTTAAAAAAAATTCCTTCCTTTTAACTGACTTTTTAGTTTAATTAAATACTAGTCCAATTCCATCAGCTAAAAGGCTTTGCCTTCAAGACATGAGTAGGTGAAAGATGATGGTCTTAAATAACAGAATGGAAGCTGGGATCTCTCTACAATGGAAGGGAATTATTGTAGATACTTGAACAGGAGCACAATATACTTTAATTAATGTTTTGGAGGAATAATCTGGCAGTGAGGCTTGGATTATTTCAATGGAAATGATAAAAGAGACTAACAGAATGGTCAATAAATGTTAGCCATAAAGCCTAACAATTCTAACTCTGAAAAATAGACACTGGATTAATCTCAGTCTATGTGTGCTTTCAGATGAATGTGACAGACTAAAGAATGAGGTTTTTTCTATCAAATTAAAAAATTAACAGATGTAAACCACTGAAAATAACAGCCTTCTGCCCAATGAAAGTTTTCAATCGCAGTTAATTGAAAACAAGGTGAGTCTTTTTCCATTTCAAGAAGATCTCCTGGACTTGCCGACAAAATGAGTGTCAATAAAGTTAATGGGGAACTCTTGTAAAACCAGGTATTATTTAAAAACGGAATATGCAACCTAAATTTAAAGAGGTAAGAGATGAGGTGGATTCTTTTCTTACAGCAGAGGTTCAATTATGAAATAGGTTTATGGTATGGGGAGAAGCACTCTATTAGACAACTGTTATTGTCCCTTTACATACAAATTATACAAACATACACAAATTACATTTTTATAGGGTATTCATACATATAATAATTCCTAGTATTACTTTTAAGCAGACATAGAAGGATAATCATATTGGCATGACTTATTTCATGCACTTCTGAAACAGACATACTATATTAAGTTTGGTTCTTGATTCTTTTTCCCCCATTAAACTATTGGTGGTTTGTGGACTCAATCCACGCAAGATATCTGATTTTAATAACTGAGGCTTCTAAGGTGGAAAAAATGTCTAGCAGGCAAAGTGGTGCTCTTTGAAGTAAACCGTCGGTGTCTGCTATGAACACCCAAGGCAAGGATCTCCCTCTAGTTGATTAGTGCCAAGGGAAAGGAAAAGGGGAACAATCTCTTCTGGATCCAGAAAGAGGTTGCGTTAACAATTGGGTTGCTCAGCGCCCTTCATAAAAATCTATGGGCTGAGGGTTCTACTTAGCAAAGCTTCTGGTTCCCTTTTAGAAGGTGGAGAGCCCCTCTTCCTTTGCCAAGATGGCGGCCCTAGAATCGAGTGGAGGCGGCCTGAGCAGATCGCCTCCCAACATGTGGGTAACTAAAATGCTTAGTTCTCTCCCTTCACATCAGACAGCACAAGGGAGCAGCCTCCACCCTTCCGAATCGAGGAAGGGCTACTTCGGCTCCCCATGTGATGGAGAACCTTTAGCAAGATGGTGGACGCGAGACCCGGCTGGCGTCACGGTCCTTTACCAACATGGCGGCAGGTGGCTTCCGGCATGCGCTTCCCCAATCCTCTTCAAGATGTCAGAGCAGAGGCGGCCGCAGCTAGCGTCTGAGCGCTGCCTGAGGAGTGAGTGGCTGCCGCTGAGCGCACCGGCAGGGACTAGGTGGAGCTGCGGCAGCCTCCGCCCCCGTCATGAGCTGGCAAGCGCTGTCACCTGTGGGGGCGCAAAAGTTACCGCCCCAAACCCTAAAGCAACACAGCACAACCTTTCCCCGAGTCATAAAAATCATACTAAGTGTCGCACAAGGTAGGAGGCTCGGTCCTGGCAAAGCCCAAGCCCTCTGGACGCGGCAAGCTGGGTTTAGGGGGCTGGGGCGGGCGTCTCCCGCGCGGACTCCCCCGGCCCCACGCCCCTCTCCTTGGGGACAGGCCACGTGTTTCCCTCGGACTGAGGGGGAGGCGCGTAACGGGAACAGCTGGAGGGAGTTAAAGGCTGACATTTTTAAAGCTGCGTGTGTTTTGTTTCGTTTGGAGGGACAAGGGTCCCGCATACACGAAAGGGTGGGCGACCCATTGAGTGGAGTGCAGCAAATGTCAAGATTCGGTGAGGGGCCTCCACGGGAAACTTGGACGCGGGCCCTGGAGGGGGTGGAAGGAGAGGTCAGGAGTTTGCGGGGGAAGGAGGGCGTACTTTGCAAGCAACTTACTGTTTCGCCTGCAACTTGATTTTAGGCCTGCCACCCCCTGCTTTCCTTAAAAATAATAATAAAAAAGTGCACAGAAATTCAGCTCGCCGGAGGTTTTGCATTTGGCATGCAACTTCCTTTAAGTGTGAGCGCGCTAGCAGGGAGGGAGGGTGGGGGTTGAACTTGGCAGGCGGCGCCTCCTTCTGCCGCCGCCGCCGCCTCCCAGACTCGGGGAAAAGGGTGGGGGACGGTCGGAGCGCGGGGGAGGGTGGGTTTGCTTTGCAACTTCTCTCCCGGTGGGAGAGCGCGGTGGCGGCTCGGACGCGGCCGCCCAGACGATGCGGCGGTGGGGGACCTGCCGGCAAGGGACTCCCCCAGGGCCAAGAGTACGTATGCGTCGACCCCCTCTTCTGCCCTCCCCTCCATAAGCCTCCCCAGAGGGCGTGTCTGGCGGTCCGGCCCCGAGAGCGGCGGACACGCTGCAGCACCGTTTCCGTGCAACCCTAGTAGCCCCGCGCTAAGTGACACACTTCGTGCAACTCGGCTCCGGGGCGGCGACACGGACCACCCCCCGCGGCGCTGCTGCGGGCCGCGCCTCGCCCCCTCCACCCCACGGACAGCCCGCTGTCACCCGCAGGGACGCTGACGGCGGTCGCCGCCGAGGGACCGAGCCAGCTCCAGAGTGGGTCGGGAGTCGCGGAGCTGGGCGGGGGCGGGAAGGAGGCAGCAAGAAGACAAACTAGAGAAACTCGGCTTCGCTCCCAAGCCCGCCCTAGAGAGACCAGGTCGGCCCCCAACTGCCGCCGCCTCTCCTTGCCGGGGGGTGGGGGGGGCTGGAAGTCCCGCGCGCTCGGGGGGGCGGCGGCCGGCCGCCACTTCCCGGGCCATGCCGGGGGCCGGGGGCGTGCAGGCGCCGTCGGGACCAGAGTGGCGGGGCCCCCGCGGAGGGCGTGGGGGCGGGGGCTGCGGCCGCCCCTGCAGTTGCCGAGCGTCGCCAACAGGTTGCACCGTTCCCCGCCGCCTCGCGGCCCCTCGGGCGGGGAGCGGCCGGGGGTGGAGTGGGAGCGCGTGTGTGTGCGAGTGTGTGCGCGCCGTGGCGCCGCCTCCGCCCGCCTCCCCCCCATCGGTCCCGCTCGCATGGCGCGGTCGGGCGGCCCTTTCGCGTGTCCGCGCTCCCTCCCCTCCTCCTCCTCCTCTTCTTCCTCCTCCTCCTCCTCCATTTTGCGAGCTCGAGTCTCTGACTGGAGCCCGAGTCACCGCCCGCCCGTCGGGGACGGATTCTAGTGGGTGGAAGGAGACGCCGCACCCGGAGCGGCCGAAGCGGCGGGGCGCCGGGACGGAGGACGCGCGCCTGAAAGCCCGGGCTCGCGGGGATCTGCGCGGAGCGGGAGGGCTGGCTTGTCAGCCGGGGAATGGGAGACTTTCTCAAATAGGGGCTCTCCCCTCCCCACCCCCATGGCGAAGGGGCGGCTGTTTACTTCCTTTTTTTAGAAAAAAAAAAAATATCTCCCTTCTGCTCCTCCTGTTTTCACACGTTAAGTTGTTTATCTCGGCTGCGGTGGGAGCTGCGGACGGTGGCGGGTGATCGGCGCCCCTGCCAGAGGTAAGAGGTGGGGAGGGCCGGGGACCGGGCCCCGCGCGGGCGCTCGCTCTCCCGAGGTGTGGGTGGGGGACGCGGGGCCGCCCCGGGAGCCTGCAAACTTTTATTAGCCTCCGGGAATGGGGGTGGGGGCTGGTGGGGCCCGGGTGATAGTGACGAAAGGGCAGCGCGAGGGTGACAGCGCAGGCTTCTTCCTCTCCCTCGGCGGCCGTCCCCGGGTCGGGCTGAGGGGAAGGAACCTGAGCTCTCTGCGAGTGGAGGCTCTTTGAACTGCCCCGGCTTTCCGTCCTCTGGTTCCCTGGCGCGGAATTCGGGCTTCTGCAGCTCCCCCCAAATACCCTGTTCTGTGCCCTCCCCGGGAGGCCGCCCAAACACCCGTTTTATGGTGAACGCCGAGCCGCGTTTGAATTCTACTGGGCCGAATATTTCCACTCCACCCTAATGCTCCCAAGCGCGATCAGGGTTTCTGTCGAAGCTCCAGCGCGTCTCCTTTCTGGCAGGCGCGCAGGGAGTGTGTGTATGTGCGCGCGCGCGTGTGTGTGTTGTGTGAGAGTGAGTGAGTGTACACACGCAGGGGCTGACAGCCTGCAACTTGGAGACTTCGGCCAGGGCTGGCGTTATCTGGTAGAAGTGGGCGTGTCGGAGAAAGAACTCAACAGGTCTGGACACATTTCTCTTTTTACCCTTGCACTTTTTTCTCCCCGGGGAGAGGGTTTGTTCTTCAGCGCTTGGCATCGTTTCGCGCCTGACGCTCCTGAGTGGCTCCTTGTAGAAAAAGACCTTCCGTCGCCAGAATAGTTCTGTGGTGCGTTTATTTGTCTGGCGCTAGCTTGACGTTTGGGGCCGCAAGCTGGGTAACTGCTGCCTTGTAATATCGCTTAAGACCCCTTGGCAAGGTTCATTAATGCCCATTAATGTGACAGTTATTTGCAATTTAAGCTGGGGGCTAAAGTCGTTGGAGGGATCGTTTCGTTTTATGAAATACTGTTTTGGTTTCGAGTTTGAGGGCAGCTGTCAAAGCGGCGTGGAAATTCATTAGACTCCATTTGATACCTTGTGTTTAGAGATCGTTATCAGATAAACACGGCGGAGCGGCGGGGAGATGAGCAGTTTACCTTCAAGAGTGTAGAAGCAGGTCGTCAGCCTTCTCTCTTCCTTAGTCTCACTCCACGTTCCGTGAGGGCCAGTGAAGTTTATGCCTCGGAAGGTCTCTGAGCGCAGAAGTTTCCTTTCATTGGATAGGGTTTGACTATGATGTCCCAAATGTGCTTATCAAAGCTTTCTCTTACCTCTTAGAGCATCCTGATTATAAACAGTATACTACCAACCTAACACCCTCAAGAACAGCCTCCGAGTGGGGATTGGTGAAGGTTTACAATACAGAGAAAATTATTCTGAGCATTTTTATTGGCTGTTCTTTTACCTGGGTGTGTATGAACTTGATTTTACAGTTGTGGCGTTTTCCTGTTTCTAGTACCTTGTTATTTGGAAAAGAAAAAAAATCTTAATTTAAAGGTATAATACTATCTCATACTGAGGGTCTTAAGCGATTTAAAAAATGTAGCTTCATTTAGGTCTTACTATGTTGTCAGGTTCGAGAGAACTGTATTTGTTGTATTTAAATAAGCTGAAATTGTAGTGAGAAGCAATTGCACATTTTATTTGTTAAAATCCAAATTTTAGTTGGCCTATATACAACGTATTTCATTTGCTATGTCCAAAATTTGAAGGCAGGCACTTTGCAACTGACAGATTGAGTAAGAAACGGGGGGGTTAAAAAAAAGAGTCTTTCTCAGTTTATTGGAAGATCATCATTGCTTATTTTTCAAGTAAAATGTGCATGGTTTACCAATAGATTGTACCAAAGGTTTGGTTGTGTGACTAGCAGGTAGAAGGGCAGTTTGTGAGCAGTTTGAGAGTGAATTCTATCATAGTATTTATCAGATTTTATGTGTATGGGTTCTCAGAAAAGCAAACAGCCTTGACTGATTGAAAGGAAGTAGGAATTTTAATGATCATGCTCTTTTTAAATGAAATACTTTGACTTCAATTTG
This sequence comes from Meles meles, assembly GCF_922984935.1. Classification (NCBI taxonomy): domain Eukaryota; kingdom Metazoa; phylum Chordata; class Mammalia; order Carnivora; family Mustelidae; genus Meles; species Meles meles. Next base: position 102,818,439 of record NC_060068.1, read on the forward strand.
AACCTTTAGAATAATCAGATGTAATGAATTATAATGTCTGTGATTAACAAAGTTACAGTTCTGTGAGTGGCAAGATGAATAGCCAAGCTTAGTTTGATACAATTTTGCCCTCAGCTGTGCAATTGAACTGCATTGTTCTTTTAAATGTGGCACACTAAATGGGAGCAGGGGACGTGAGTTTTTTATTCTGGAAGAGAGAAACTACTTTTCTGATAACAAGGAATTAGATTCAGAGTTAACTAAAAGGTTCATTTAACAGGCTCTTACTAATCAGATCACTGAGATAATGTGACTTTATGGCTTATATTTCTCCCCTTCTTTTTTCTTTTCTCTTCCTCCCCCCCCCCCCCCAACCTGGTAGCTGATGATAATCTCTGATGGACTCCAAGGAATCACTAAGTCCCCCCAGTAAAGAAGAAATCTCTAGCAGTGTTCTTGGTCGGGAGAGGGGAAATGTGATGGACTTCTATAAAACCCTAAGGGGAGGAGCTACTGTGAAGGTTTCTGCATCTTCACCCTCACTGGCTGCTGCTTCTCAGTCAGACTCCAAGCATCAAAGACTTTTGGTTGATTTTCCAAAAGGCCCAGGAAGCAATGTACAGCAGCCAGATCTGTCCAAGGCAGTTTCACTCTCAATGGGATTGTATATGGGAGAGACAGAAACAAAAGTGATGGGAAATGACTTGGGCTTCCCACAGCAGGGCCAAATCAGCCTTTCCTCTGGGGAAACAGATTTTCGGCTTCTGGAAGAAAGCATCGCAAACCTCAACAGGTCCACCAGTGTTCCAGAGAACCCCAAGAGCTCAGCGTCCGCTGCTGTTTCTGCTGCCCCCATGGAGAGGGAGTTTTCAAAAACTCTCTCTGATGTGTCTTCAGAACAGCAAAATTTGAAAAGCCAGACTGGCTCCAATGGGGGCAATGTGAAGTTGTGTACCACAGACCAAAGCACCTTTGACATTTGGAGGAAAAAACTCCAGGATTTGGAGTTCTCTTCTGGGTCCCCAGAGAAAGAGGCGAGTGAGAGCCCTTGGAGATCAGACCTCTTGATAGATGAAAACTGTTTGCTTTCTCCTTTGGCAGGAGAGGATGATCCATTCCTTTTGGAAGGAAACTCGAATGAGGACTGTAAGCCTCTTGTTTTACCGGACACTAAACCTAAAATTAAGGATAATGGAGAACTGATCTTATCATGCCCCAACAGTGTGCCACTGCCCCAAGTGAAAACAGAAAAAGAAGATTTCATTGAACTCTGCACCCCTGGGGTAATTAAGCAGGAGAAACTGGGCCCAGTTTACTGTCAGGGAAGCTTTTCTGGGGCAAATATAATTGGTAATAAAATGTCTGCCATTTCTGTTCATGGTGTGAGTACCTCTGGGGGACAGATGTACCACTATGACATGAATACAGCATCCGTTTCTCAACAGCAGGATCAGAAGCCTATTTTTAATGTCATTCCACCAATTCCTGTTGGTTCAGAAAATTGGAATAGGTGCCAAGGATCTGGAGATGACAACTTGGCTTCCTTGGGAACTTTGAACTTCCCGGGTCGATCAGTTTTTTCTAATGGCTATTCAAGGTAAGAAGAATGATTTTCTATTTCTTAAGAATAGATATGAAATGGCTTGATAGACTTAAATATTCAATGATTTGTATGTGCTTTTTTCGTGTTACTAAGTTTACTAAGTCCTTTGAAAAGTAGGCATGGTTGAAAGATAGACTAAGTGATTTATCTGTACATAAGCATTTCAAGCTTTCTCTGAAAGAATGGCATTCAGTATCCTGTTGGCCTGTAGTTGCACATTTTATTTAAAAATTCAAAATAATGTTGCTCGTTAACAGCTATTTTGAGTAAAAATTATATAAATTCAAGGGAGTTTGATATCTAATAATTAATTGTGTCCATTACTGTGTTTTTAAAATACACTTTTACATTAAAGTGAAAAGTACCGTTCATACTTAATGGAAGCAAAATTGTGTGCTGTATTCATACACTTGTGAGATGTTAGCTTGAGGAGGTCAAAGGGTTAAAAATGGACGATGTGACAATGAGCCTTTTCTTCACACTGACCATCTGTGGCAGAATTTGAGTTTTGAGATTGCTAAAGCAATGCAGTGAGCAGTGGACCTGACCATAGCCTTAGACTTGGTGGGACTTAGACCCAGTGGGACTTGCCCGCTGGGTTTCCAACCTAAAGTACATGGTTGTGTCTGCTCTTCAGTCTTATTGAAAGGAATTGGTGGCAACATGGTACAAAACAAAATCTAACTTTGAAAAGTTCCTACAAGTCCTCAAATCGATATTTGGTGGCCAACATTGTGAAGCTTTGATTCTCAACTGTCATTTGATTTCTCTTCTTTTCTCAGTCATTTATAAGTATACTGACATTTCCAATTTATCTGAAAATGGTCTGTTAAAATGGAAATACCAGGAAAAGATGCTAAATTTAGATGTATCCGTTGATAGAGGTTAAGTTTTCTACCTTCTAACCCTGTCCCCAAGTCAGATAAATACTGGGTTTTGTATCACATTTTCGGTGGTGTGAAGGAAATACAAAAAACGTGATTGCGGAGACACAAGATTGCTTAATCAGTTGTTGTGGGTGTTTTTTTTTGTTGTTGTTGTTGTTCTTTGTTTTTTTGTTTTGAAAAGCCTTAATAGTACACAGTGATTTATCCGTACATGAGCTTTTAGGTGGGGGGAGGAGGTTGGTTTGTTTGGTTTTTTTTTTTTTTTTTTTAATGTTAGTGGTATTCACTGTTCCTAATAATTAGTCAGTGAAGATTTTATTTAAAACTCTTTTTTTAAGATACTTTTTGTTTTAAAGATAGATCCTAACATGATGTGTCTCTTTTCTATCCTCTTTAAGGAGGATACTTTTGTTGTGGAGAAAACATTCAGACTTAGGTTTAGGCTATGTTCTATTCCTTTAAAAGGCTCATTTCGTATAAAAAGAAAAGACTTTGGTTCTTGTGTGTCTTCATGTAAACGATCTAGTAATCTCTTTAAATAATAATTTTTATTTAGAACACTACTTCAACTTTTCATTGTTGTCATTCTGAATGGAAGACTTAAAGTGTTTTCCGTAAGGAGATTTGAGGTGTTTCTTACTCTGTAGTGTTTAAATGTTAAAAGACATGCTGTGTTTTCAATTTTCAATCCCAGAATTTTGGCAGTGGAATTAATGATTTGGTGTGCTTGTCCTGAAGAGTAAGTGCAGTTGATTGGACTGAGCTATCTGTAGGAAACTATTACACTAATTTATAAAACATGTAATTGTACAAAGAAACATAATACATCCTAGGAAACTCTTTGGGGATTATTAATGCATTTTGTTCTAATAATCACCATAGTACTGTTTTCATTTTTATTACTGTAGAAAAAGAAAAAAGGCGTAGAACAAGACCTAACCATTTTTCATTCATGGTGAACTTGTAAAATCTGGGACTGGGGCATAAGTCTTGGATGAACATAGATACCCTTAATTCATTAAAGATAACCTCAGTGCCTTTCATAGGAATTTATTGCATATAAATTCACTTTTAATTTGAGCCTTATAACAACCTTATGGTGATAGGCAAAGCAGTGATGATGTGGCTCTTCAGAGATTATTTAATATCCAATGAAATGATTAATGCTGATGTGTGATTTTAATTATAACCAGTAGTTTGTGTGCTAATGAAAAGTTGTAATATCTTATACAGGATAATGTGCTAATGTTTGAAAATTTCATACCTTATGGCATTAACTTAACATGGGGAACTGTGATTACCCAGAACAAAGCTGCTTCCAAGTAAATTGAAACAATGTTTCTTTTCTAACCAGCATTGAATCAGTCTATTGTTTCCACACAAGGGCCCTGATATAAGTAAAATTGGTTGCTTTCTCTTCTCTATATGTTCTGTGGTTCTCCCCAGACAATAGCTATGAGCAGTGACCAACATGTTCAGTCCACAACACATAGTGAATACTGACTTTCTGACTTGAGAATACTCTGTGCCACTAATAACTTTACTTGCGTTCCTTGTTTAATTAAAAATGTAATTTGAGGGGCGCCTGGGTGGCTCAGTGCCTTAAGTCTCTGCCTTCGGCTCAGGTCATGATCTCAGGGTCCTGGGATCAAGCCCCGCATCAGGCTCTCTGCTCAGCAGGGAGCCTGCTTCCCTTCCTGTCTCTCTGCCTGCCTCTCTGCCTACCTGTGATCTCTGTCTGTCAAATAAATAAATAAAATCTTAAAAAAAAAAATGTAATTTGACTTTTTAAGCTGTCACCTAAAATTGCTTTTTCTCAAAATGCTAAAAAACCAAAACACTTTACACTCTGTTTTGCCAGGGAAGGCAACCCCTATGGATTTGTCAACCTACGTTAGCATCCAGTTCACATTTATTAGTAAAATTGTGACGGTCAGGTATAGTCAGATATTTTCTTTGTAAGGATTAAGTTCATTGATACCAAAACAAGAGAAAGCATAGGGATATTCACATACATTCTTAAAGTAAAATAAACTAGCCCTACTAACTGAATATTATTTTTAAATACTAAAATTCAACAAATTTAGCATAAACCTACAACCTCTGTGAAAACGCATTTTTGCACTGAAGCATTAATGGTGAAGTTGCTGAAAGGGAGGCAGAGGAGTAAGTGGTTTTAGGTAGAATTAGAGCTTTTATTTGGATTATGTTGAAACTTGAGTGTTAAAAGGTTGCCCATCTTGTAAAGGGTAAGACGGTTGAAGAGAAGGAATAGTGCAAGATGAATTTGTAAACTCAGTCCTAGGGAGAGCCGAGGGTTTTGATTTTATAAAGCTCTGAACATTTATGTAGGTTTTAAACATCTGTCAGTATTAATTACATCCGTGTCCAATTTTATTAACGTAATGAAATTGAAGACCTGTACAAACACAGGATGAGTGAAGCAAATTCTGTCCACCCCCTCCCCCTTTTTTTTCCTATTAATGCTGTGCTAAATGTTTTTGCCAAAAAGAGGCATAAGGAAGAGATTTTGTTTTGGCTGTGATTACCCCCCCTTTTTAAAGGATAGTTGATTAACTTCCTACCTTTTGTTTTTCCTCTCCTTCCAAAGCTTCTGGCAGTGAGTGTTTCGTTGTCTTTTTTGGCTTTCATGTTAAAGGAGATTTGCTTTAGGTTATTTTACATACTTATTTTTAGCTTTATGATAAGTATCTTTTTCATTTTTAACACTTGTACTTTATTACGGCTGTTTTAGTAAAAAAAAAAGTACTGTGTGTATTCAGGTATGTCAATTTAGTGTGGAACGACTGGGATGTAGAAATAATTGATTGGCGTGTGGTCATATTTTATTGAAATTCTTAAAATGTTTCTTGTGTCGTTATATTGGTGTAATTGATACAGTACATAATGTGTACTGTGATGCTGTTAGGGTTTTATCTCTTGGTGTTACAGATACTTTAGTTGGACCACTTTAAATATATCATGGAATCTATAAATTTTGTGAAAGATTTACTCTGTAACATACCTTGCATAAATGTAGGTTAAGTGCAAATTGTATTAATAACGAAATTCATATGTGGGTGGAGATCACTGCAGGGGCCTTTAGAGATTTTAGTGAAGGAAAGATTGGATCAAAAGGGTTTATTTTAGTATGAGTACCTAATGTGAAAGAGCATCTGTATTAATTGGTTGGTTATATAAGTCTAAATCCACTCTGGCCTGCAGGTGATTGAAATAGCCTAGTTGTTAGGAAATCTTAATTTGTATTTGGTTTAAGAAAGTCTGGGGCATAGTTTTTTGTTTTTTTTTTTTTTAAAGATTTTATTTATTCATTTGACAGAGAGAGATCACAAGTAGGCAGAGAGGCAGGCAGAGAGAGTGAGAAGGAAGCAGGCTCCCTGCCAAGCAGAGAGCCCGATGCGGGACTCGATCCCAGGATCCCGAGATCAGGACCTGAGCCGAAGGCAGCGGCTTAAACCACTGAGCCACCCAGGCGCCCCTGGGACATAGTTCTTAAAACGTATTTTTTCTTGCTTAAAAAGATCACACCTAGTTTTAATTAGCAGTGAGTTCTTTTTATGTACTGTCACTTATGTGAGCAAATTAAATGGGCATTCCGGTAATTGTATATGGTAGTATTTACAGGTGTTTGCCATATTAACAGGCACCTGCTTCCATGTTTCTGAGTCAGACAGAATACATGTTAGTGAATTGTGTTGCACAAGAGGTTTCAAGAAATATTATTGTTGAATTAAGCTATAGCTGAAAAAGAAAAAATCAATTCCTGATTATTGACCCTTCAGAAGGATTTAAAAGCCCATGCTCTTATTTCTGTCATTTCAAAGAGCCAACTGCTCTCATTTTCTTCTGGTTTATTCTGCTTATGTTCTGTATTTTTCAAGAAAATAAAAATATTCCTATTGAGGATTTCCATTTAAAGAAAAAAATCCATTGAGTGTTCTTTTCCCTTTGAATTGATCATTTCTATGCCGAACCGGATTACAATGTGACTGTTAATGGAGACTTTTACCTTCATTTTGTTCATTAAAGTATATATTTTAGAAAATAAACAATTTTATAGTAGTTCAAAGTTAGTTGTAGACAGTGATTTCAACCTCCAAAGACCTGATTTTGCAGGCTGTCGTCTTTATTTTACTGCCATTGCATGTGTCCCTTAAATGCAAGATTTCCCAGGGAGTTTGTGAATTAAGGGGTTTTGGAGGCAAAGTGGTGGGAGAGGGAGGAGCACTAGAAGTGTGAAATAGGGTTAGAAATACCCAAGAACGCTTCAGAAAACCAGCAGTCTGGATCAAGTGTCAGGAAATTCAGAGGACTAAAGAGAAACATGGGGGTGTGTTTATGGTATGAGGTTGTGCACTAACCAGAGTTACAATTGAGCTTCTTCAATTTCAGGTGGAAACCTCAAGCTCCTCGGTGGCAGTATAGCCCTAACTGTGTGTAGGGTTACGCCGTTGCCTTTTGCTGTGCTTCCTTACCAAAACAACTATGGAATGGACGTTTTAATTCTTTTTACGTAATTCCAGCTAAGATCAAGTTCATATTTGTCCCTTTTTACTTTATCTGCTCTTTAATCAATGAAAATCTAGTTAGTGCAATGAAGTTGAAATAGTCATGATCTTATGTTGATAGAACCACTTTGTATTTACTGTTCCACTTTCCCGTACACTGTCATGTGACTGTAGAAGGCAGCCGTTTTCTTTAGTAACACATTTCCAGAGGCTGTGTATTTTTCTGCTGGAATATTGAGGTAATCCAATTTTTATTCAGTGGTAGGGAGATAGAATAAATCAGGGGGTTCTTTACAACTATTGTATTGCAGTACAGTCATTACAATTGTTTGTATTGCAATCTAGTCCTTCATGCCAATTATTCTGAGTGGAAGTGTGTGATCTGTGATCCCCTAATTTTATTTCTGGGCCAATTTAAATATTAATCCGTTATCTTGGTAGAGCTGTATGCTTAAGCATACTTATTCAGAGTCATTCAAATATTAATTTTGAGTGCTTTAAAACACTTTTGAGCCAGTATCAAGATACGTAAGATAGTGTCTAATCAATACATTTAGTGAAAGTACCTCTTATTTTAGAATTTTTTAAATTCATTCTGTAAGGCACTAAAATACAAACATATGTGTATGTGTGTGTGTGTGTGTATGGAGAGTAAGGTTTAATGATAGGATTAGTTGCAGATGTTTAGCACACGGTCTTACATGAATTTTTATTTTTGTAACTAACATTTTGAGCGTTCCACTTGAATATGCTGAATGACATATAGTGGGCTGCAATAAATGTTAACTTTTACTCCTTTTTACAGTAAAAAAAGAGCCTTTCTTCTAGTTTTCATAATTATCCTTAATATTAAACAGTGGCTATTATGAAAGTGTGTTTGATAGCCAATTTTTTAAAGCTATTTTGAAATGACATCCAATTCAGTTCCTGATTTATTATTTCATGCTTGTGGGGCAGTGCAGTGACTTGTGACCTTATGATCATCACATGTCAAACATTAAAGCTATACCAGTTTGTTATGGACAGACTTTGTTATTGTTGGGTTTTTTTTTGTTTTTTTAATTTTTTTTTTTAAAGATTTTATTTATTTATTTGACAGAGAGAGATCACAAGTAGATAGAGAGGCAGGCAGAGAGAGAGAGAGAAGCAGACTCGCCGCTGAGCAGAGAGCCTGATGCGGGACTCGATCCCAGGACCCTGAGATCATGACCTGAGCCGAAGGCAGCGGCTTAACCCACTGAGCCACCCAGGCGCCCCTGTTATTGTTGTTTTAATGTTGTTTTGCTTTGTAGTTATAAAGGACATAAAAGATAAAAGCTTCTTTAATTTTAAGATGATTTAAGTAACAATTATGTTACTTTTTTAAGGAAATAATCTCAATCTATTGTAAATCTTACATTTTAAAATATAATTATTCTAATTTAGTGATGGATTCTATATATGCTACCAATTTAATTATCACCATCACTAAACTTTATAAAAAAAAAACCTTCAAATTCCTTCCAATTTGACTTAAATAAGGAAGAACTAGACTTAAAATCGGACGACTTAAGTTCTAAGGTTGAGCAGAGCCAGTCTTTGACCTCGAGTGATTAGATACTGTGGAGTCAAAGTACTTTCTTGACAATTATAGATGAATTATTTTCTTAACACATGTGTGTGTCTGTTTTTTCTAAAAATCTATAATCCTCTTTTTAATCATATCACTAGTGAAGGAGGCAGTGGGGTAGGAAATGGCATACTTAGATTGGTAATTTTGACTTTTCTTGTTCATTATCAAGTATAAGACAAAAGCCAAACAGGGATTTGGTATTTTTATAAGAATTAGTGTAATTGGTGGTACATAGAATATGATAGGTAAACGCTGTTGTTGGTAGAGCTGGAGAGGTAGGTGGGGCTGTCCAGTTCTCTGAGCTTGTTTTATGTGCTGGGTACAGTGATTTCAGATCAGAGCCTAAAAGCTCTTGAGAGCTCATCTGCTCCCACATTCTCATTTTTCCAGATGAAGAAATGAGACCCATAGAAAAATGTCTAAAGAAACATTGCAGAATTAGTTTGTGGTGTTGCTGAGTTGGATTATCCTCATTCTGTGTTGTCTAAACTTCCCTAGCAGGCTTCTCTTAACATCTGGTCTCTATTTGTAGAGACTTGAAAAATAATATAGATTACCAGGTGTTCTATAAAAGTTGCCATGAAATCAACTAGTTTGGATTTTTAAAATGTACAGTATCTATATCCTTTCATATAGATAGATAGATATGCACATGTAGATATATATATTGTTTTGTTTTGTGTTTTTAACCCTTTTCTCCCCCACTAATGTTGAGTGTGTGTTAAGTGGCAGCCCCATGCTAAGTATTTCTTTGTATGCATTCATATCATTTAAACTTCTTTGCAGCCAGTGGGGGTTTGTAATTGTAGTTTCTGCATCAGGTTATTGATTCTGTCATTATCTATGTGGTATAGAAGACAGCTGTTATTAATTTTACAAGTGGGAAAGCGAGACATTTCAAGAGAAAAGAATAGTCAGAAAAACTTAATCCTGATCTGCAGGGGAATATTTAACACTGTCTTAGAAATTTCCCATGGGTCTTTACAAGTTTTTATTTGTCATCAGTGAATCTTTAAACAATATATATAGGAGAAGCAGAATGAACCCTCTGCTGCCCCGTGTATGTTTGTATAGTCACTTAAAGTTTTCTGTGACAGTTTCAGCTTCTGTAAGATACAGAGTGCCCAGCATTTTTGCTTGACAGAATTTGTGCATGGATGTTTACTTTGAAAATTAAAAAGCGCTATAAAAATTCAAGGTGGAATTTTTAAAGCTCTGCCAAGTCTCCTGAGCTCAAACCAACATGACCCTCGTTGGCTAAGTACGTGAGGACATCTGTGCCTGTTCCTCAGTCACTAAGATTTTTCCGGGGTCTACTATATGCGATCCTTGAAGGCTGATGGATTCTAGTTCCATAAGGACTATATTTAAAGCTTTCAAGCATCAAGGTAATTGTATTTACATTAATTTTTTTCAGTTTTGGTTTTTTGTTAGCTTTTCAGTGCATTCTGTTCATTAGGTATGGCATCTAAATTTAATAGCATATTGATAACAATGGCTATGTTGTTAGGTTTTTATTAATAAATGCTAGAAGGTTCCCTTGATGTTTTATTGTTTGGTATTCTTACAAAATGATTTATGCAGAGATTCATTAGGTTTCACCAAGAAATTTGAATTTGTCTGAAAATTAGGATGAAGTTAATAGCTTCAAATTTTTTTCATGTTTATTATATTTAGCAAAGCTGTGTGAAAGGAGTTTCTGACTATATTGAATACCAAAATTTGTCCTAAGTGCATACATTGGGGAGGATTAGGTAACTTACTTGACAACATTTAATAACTTTTTCTTTATTGATCAAGTGATAAAATAAGAAAAAATTTTGATGGATGAAACCAAAGTTATAAATCTTTTTTTATATCACAAAGAATCAAGTGCAGAAACCAGTTAAGTGGCAGTTTAAAATGGTAAACATGCCCATGTAAAATATAACTTAAGTTCATAGGCAGCTTTTTTAAAAGGAAATATTAAAAAATTTAATTAGAACTTTATGTGAAATTTGTCATCTGGAATTCAGCTGAGTTTATTAAGGACAAAGTGTGACTATAAAATATTGTTTTTTGTGGGTTTTTTTGTTTGTTTGTTTGTTTTTGTTTTTAAACAAACCCAGGGGTGCCTGGGTGGCTCAGTGCGTTAAGCCTCTGCCTTCAGCTCAGGTCATGATCTCAGGGTCCTGGGATTCAGCCCTGCATCTGGCTCTCTGCTCAGCAGGGAGCCTGCTTCCCCCCTCTCTGCCTGTCTCTCTGCCTACTTGTGATCTCTCTCTCTCTGTCAGATAAATAGGTAAAATCTTAAACAGGAACCCAAAATGAATGTTATATTTCTAAGCCTCCACCTCGGAAGGATTTACATATTATCCCTCTTTTAAAATTGCCATCAGATCTACCTTGTAAGCCATAAAAGAAACTGGACTCATTACACTGTAGTAACACTTGAATGTTCTTGCTTCATCAGAAAATGTCCTTAGCTTCATGGTTTACCTTTTACCTTTTTATGTGATTGCAAGTGATTTCAGTATTTCCAGAAATTTAGAAATTTAATCCTTTCACACATTATAACATTTCTTTTTGTTGAGGTTATTTAAAAGAACCCATATAGGTATTTCTATAGATGTTTAAAACTGGGTTAAATTTTCCTGGAATAAATGCCTAGCTTACCAGGTGACCATTTTGAAATGGATGGTGCTCGGTGCTTAAGGTCCAATTTGTTTTCTTTAAGCTATCCAGGAGCTTTATGTTAATAACTTATGTGTTCTCTTTTCTTACCATACTGTAGAAAAAATAGATAGTATTCACCCCTAAGCCTGTTTTTTTTTCACGTTTATATTCAAATAAGGTGCCTGTCTTTCCCTTGGACTTGAAGAAAATATGACAATAGGTAATAAAAAGTAAGTTCCTACATGTAATTCCTCATCTCCTCTTAATTTCCCATTTCCTATTTCAATCCTCAGTGTATTGAGGAATTAACTACCTGACAATAATGTAGCAAGAACTCAAAATACACTCAAATTATTTACACCCATAAAGTAGAGAGTTAAAGCTACAATATAAAGTTCACATGTTAATTCACACATTTTCCTTTATTCCTTATAATTTGAATAGAAATGTCCTGCTCATAGTGCAAATACTTTAAAAAAATTAAGAGAATTTTAGTTGTCACTATTTTCTAAATTTAGTCAGGTTTATTATTTACAAAATGCTAAGATTCCAACCTTAGAATTCATAAAGATATATGCATTGGCATGCTTAATGGGATATACCTTTTATAACCATTCTTTTACATTCTGTTTTCCTATTGGGTAGAAAATGTTTCTCATCGCTAAGCACTTAACAGTGGTCTGGTGTTGGTGCAGTCTATATGGGTTCTAGATTTTAAATATAAGAAAAAAATAAGGGAAAGTAAGAAAAATAGGTGAAACAATCTCTAATTCAGTGTATTTTAGACATTAATTCGTAATGTCGTTTAACAGAGTTGCACAGTGCTTTGCAACTACCACAGACATATTTGAAAGAGAAAACAGTAAACGGAGCCGGAGGGGTAAGCTAGAACTCAGAAATCCATGGAAAAGGAAAATGAAAGTTCTAAATTCCAATTCCAGCATCCGGCTAAATTTGATATTTCTGTGCCCAAGTGTTTCTGTATGAGCCCTGGGAAATACATAAGCAGCCTAGCTACACCGTGTTAATAGGAGGAAAAACTACAAAGACATGTTCTGGGAAAGGAATTCTTGAGACGGGTGGAGTGGGTAGTTAGCTTACACCGTCTAGATCGAAGGTCCTCCCAACTGCACTAGCAGCCGCACATGTTGATGGAGCTAGGCAGTGGGCATACAGAGATGAGGAAGATGAAAATCCCCAACCTCATGCTGCAGTCTGGTGATGTTCTGTCTACCACCAGATCTCTGTATCTCTTCCACTCTCCTTCCCCCTGCCCGTGTCTAATTGGCTTTTTGAAATGTGCACCTGAAGGAGGTTAAACTCTTCCCCAGGAAGACATGACTGAGACTTCAAAGAGGAAAGTGTGTGGATGAATGGGAAACAGAAGTTGACCCTGCTATTTGGGGGGGGGGAGCCAGGGGCGGGGGGGTGCAGGGTTGCTAACGAGGAATCTGACACAGAGGAAGGAAAAGATGGAACGAATGAGCTCATCAGATGAGGACTGTGTAGTTAGGAATGAGCCAGCAGGAGCTTTCAATTACTTAGGAAGGAAATTGCTGTGTATACATTATGTGATATAAGACAGGGAGAAAACATGATTTTCACCCTTAATGCATAGCCTAAGGTTACACACTCTTGGCCTTAGACACCTTCTTTCTAGTTACTCCTAATAGCTCCTTATGCTCTAGAAGCATAGTCCTCTTTCTATGTCTCCCATGCTTGAACCCAAACTTGAGGAATTTTTGCCTGGAATCTTCTTTCCCCAGATACCCACATTCATTCTCTCATTTATCGCATTAATTCTCTCACTTTATGTAGGTCTTCACTTAAATGTCAACTCCATAAGAAAGACCTTCTCAGACTGCTCTATGTGAAGCAGTGCGTTTCACACACTGTTCCCTTGCCTTCCATGTTAGGCTGATTGTGTTTGTGTCTTACCTGTTCACCTGCTAGACCACAAGCTCCGTGGGGGCAGGGATACTGTCTGCCAGTGTCCTGTACTTCTGTACCCCAGCAAGTAGAAGAGTGCCTGTCTAGCACATAGTAAGACCTCCGCAAATCCATGGTGAAGATACCAGTAAACAAAATTGACGTATATACCAAGAAGATGTGTAGGCATGGATCACACTTCTGTCTTTGCAGAGAAGTAGAAATGCCAGCAGACCGTGAGCCTCACTAGGAGGAATTAGAGCACAGGTTTTCTTCTCCAGATTTTTGGCTTCAAGATATATGAGTGCTTCTGTATACATAGGAGACATAAAGCAAATGTGTTTTTAATTGTTGTTATTCTTGAAATTTGCCTTATGACTTTGAAATGGACCACTTTTCATAGTTTCTGACTTAGAACAACTCTGGTACATTTACCATTGAACAAATTGGGGTAACCAAAGCTTGTAAATGAAGTTTGAGGTTTAGCTTTATTTTTCTTGTTCAAGATAGTAATCTTTCATAACAGAAGCTGTCACCTTTGTGTTTTTCCACTGTTTAAGATTTGGGATGATGCTAGCAGGTATCTAATATATGTATTTGTGTTGACTTAGAAAGTCAGGCAAGAATTCAGTTTGCCCATTTTTCAAGTAAGTGTGTATGTAATTACTGAATATTCCAAGAGGTAGCTTATTTTTGCCTGAATTCTAAATTACCTTTCTCTAACTTAGTTACATTTTAAGATTTGCCTTCTACGTATAGTTCTGACTTACTATGCCTATGGTATATAGCAGCAGCAACTCAAAAGATTACTAAGATAAGCTGTCTCTTATACTAAGAGTTATAGGAGAGTTAAGCCTAATTTGGTCAAGACAGTGATAGAAAAAAAGAAAATGCAGGGTAAGTAGGTAGTAGCTAAAGCCAGAAAATCATGAGGTCATTTAAGAATGAACTGCTTTAGTGTTCAGGAAAAAAAGAGGGGAGGACCAAGGACAGGGCTCTGGAAAGCATCCAAAGAGAGCAGCCACAAAAGATACTGAATGAATAGCCAGAGAATTAGGAGGTAGCAGGTTTAAACCGGGCGGAGACAGAGTAGTTCATGCGGTCCAGTCAGCTGGGGTGGAAGAGACAGAACAGAGTATCTTAAGAAGAAATCATTGTTGAAGCCAGTCCTTCAAGTATGTAAACATTGTCAGAAGTCAAAGTCAAGAGAAATCAGTGAACCCCTAAATAAAACAACAAAACTAGTGATTCGTTTATAATTTTCTTTTTTTTTTTTTAAGAAGAAAACCTAAATTTAAGAGCATAGTCAGTCTCTGAAATTTAGATTAAAATATTCAAGTGAATAATAAGAAACCCACTCCTGAGACTGCTGAGACCCTGAGGTGGGGCTTGGAGTAAGAGACAAAGGCTGGAAACCAGGAAGAAATTAAAGTTTCTTTTCCCTAAGAAGTCAGCACACCAGGAAAAACTCTGGCCATCCCTTAGTTAGAATTCTTAGGACCTCAGTAGTCTCCTGTTTTCTTAATTGTTTTCTTAGTTTCCACCTCTCCTTTCTCCATCCATTCTGCACTGTACTGCCAAATTAATCTTCCTGTGATACCGCTTTCACTATTATTTACCTCATCAAAAAATGACTGTGGTTCTGTTGCTCATGGGCCAATGGTTCTTCATGTTCTTTCCACTATGACCCATATGACAACTGTGGCACATGGCAGGGAGCCCCATGAATACTCAGAACCCTTGGAGGGTTTGGTTTTTGCACAGTTTTGTACAACTCCATGCTCTTCTGTCTTGTCCAGGAAAGAAGCTCTGTGTGTAAGTGAATTTATAGGGATAGTCTGTGAACTAGTTCTTTTTAAATTGTTTTTATTTATTATTGTTTTTCCAAATGCCTTTTCAAAGTTGGCAAAAAACTGGCAGAATTCCCTTCAGTAAAATTATACCAAGAAAACATTAATCACTAAATTTATTCACATCGCCTCTCTTTCCCTCTTTCTTCCTCCCATTCCTGCCTGTCTCCCCCCTTATCCTGCACCTGTCTGTATCACCATATCAGCATAAACATACATATGTAAGGCCTTCTGGGTGGTTTGCTTGTAAATAAGAACAGAACTGCTCTGCAACTTGCTTTTCTCACCCAGCAGTACATCCTGAACATCCTTCCAGATCAACACCTGTGGATCCCATTCTTTTTAACAGCTGTAGAGTATTCTATTCCTTGTTGAAAGAGTTTTGCCACTACAAACAAGGCTCCAGTAAACATCCTTTTCTATGAATACTTAACATGCAGCAGCTTGGTTTCTAAGGATAGATTCCTCCCAAAGTCAGGTTGCTGAGTCAGTGGTATGTGTATTTACATCTTTAATGTATACTTCCAAATTACTTTTCACAGGAATTACAGCAAACCACAGTCTAATCTGGCAGTGTTTGCTTTTTTTCTTTACAAAGAAAATACAAAAGTGATTACTAACATTTTTGCCACAAATCCTAAAATTGATGACAGCGTACCAGGGTGCCATATGCTGCAACTGAGGATTGCGGTGGTCCGCAATTCAAGCTCCTTTTCTCGGCTTTTAACATTGTGGAGTCTTCTAAACCACTTCAATGCCCACTTACTTTCTACAATTTCCTTTATATAGCCCTGCGCATCTCCCCTCACTTTTCATATCCCCCCGATGGTATCCTGTGGCAGCTGCCCACTCGGTGATTAGCACATAGTAGGTACACAATGAATAGTTGTTGAATTAATACTGGTTTCTCAATGTATTTTGTGGCTGGCTGTTTGAATAAAGAATCATACAGAAGAGGAAGCAAATACTGCGGCCTGGCCTTTAAGCATATGTCTTACTCATTTTCGGACACTTTGGAACTGTGACAACAATCCAGTGACAAACAGCTCTTGAGTTAAGTTGTTAGAAGATGTGAGGCACAATTCGAAGTACAAAGGATGGGCAAGAAGTGAGGCCTGTAGTCTCTTGTCCTTGTGGAGCTTATGGTCTTTGGATGTACATTTAGAAGATTTGTAGGAAGCATTAAAACCGTGGTAGCCAATTTCAGGCTCTTTCCAGCCAAGGCTGTGGAGTTTTTATCCATTCATTTAATGCCTGCCCTGCCAGGCACTTCACGGAAAGCCCAGGGGCAGCCAGACCTTTGCAGAGAGGTGGCTAGCGGACCGGGGTGAAGAGCTCGTGGGCAGTAGACTTGTTTTCCCAAACCACCTTCACCATTTCTGTATCTGAGTGTAGAAGCAAAGGAGTAGATAGAGTGGCCAATATGAGCATATACCGCAAGCAGAAGGTGCCAATCCCCGTCCCTATCCAAAACACATTCCGCAAGGCGGTGCTCCTCTTGCTGTCACAGAATCCTAAAATTCCAACGGGAGCCAGTCTTGATATCCAGTCCGTATTTTTCACATAGGAAACCAAAGCCTAGTACAATTAGGACTGTATTGTGAGGCAGAATTAGGACTGCAGTCACACTCTCTGGATATGAGTCTTCATAAGAATTCTGTGACCTTGAGCGAGTTCATAACTCTGTGAACCCTCCTTTCCCTCACCTTTAAGACAAGCACAGTGAGGTAATGCATGCAAACTGCCCGGCACAGTGTCGGACACTTCACCAGCACTCACAAAATGTCACCATTACTTCGGGTGGGGTGGCTGAGATGAGACCACTCCTTAATGCCAAAGGTTTCTGCTTGACGACCCTGTCCCTCATGCCATACCACCCTATTCTTAAGTGTTTTTTTTTTTTTCCATAAATTGATAGTTTGTAAACTAGCTTCATTACAATCTCACCTTTGGAGACTAAGTAATTACAGTTATGTCTTGGAGACTTGAACCTCTGGGACCTTTATCAGATTTTTTTTTTTTTTTTGACCATAAGTTAGAAGAGGAACTGAAAAATGCATGTGTGATGTTTTGTTAAAATGAGTCCTGAGTGTTTCCTGTCTTGCTTTCTCCCACTCCTGTCCCTCCCCTCCCCTGCCTCCGTCCTCACCAGTGTTCTCTGGAGTCAGTCTTCTACTACTTGAACCTCTTAGGAACTTGATTAAGGTCAATTAGAATCACTGTCGGAGGAAGAGCAATCTTCTCATTTCTTGACAAATTCTTGGGGTATTATAAATAAGTTACTGCTTTTGTTGATCTCTCTATGTATCTTTGCTTCTTTCTTAAAGAGAATATTAACTCTCTCAGAGTCCTAATACAATGCCAAGGTTTTTCCTCTTCAAAAGAGGACTTAAAAATTAGTTTTTTATGATTGAGTATGAATTAAATCCCACAGTGAAAAGGACTTCACTTTCTGGGTGTCGATTTTCACACACGCACTTGTTCGTGTCCGTATCTTCAGCTCTTACCTCTACTCAAGCACCGTGCAAGTTGTTGAATTGATTGAGTCACATGTTTCATCCTTACTTCGCAAATTTAAGTCATGTAATGAAGGACTCATTGAACATCTCATATTTTTATATCAACAAGAGTTTCCATGTTGAGCACATCTTTTAGTAATAATTTTTTGTTTAATTTTCTCTCTTCAGAAAAGATTTGTTTGAGAATTATGTCAGGTGGGATTTGGTCTGTAACAAACCACCCCGAAATTCAGGAGCTTTAAATAAGAATCACTTATTCATTCCTCGTGAGTCGACAGGTCAGCCGGGCAGTTCTGAACTGCCAGGCTCAACTGATGTCAGCGAGGCTCAGTGCGTCTGTAGCCGCTGGCTGGGTGACCGTGGTGGTGAAGGCTGACAGCCACGTGTCCTTATCCAGCAGGCTCGCCAGAGCCTGCCCATAGCATAGCAACAGGGATCCAGAAGAACCAGCAGAGAAGCATGCCAGGCTTCTTAAGACCCCGGCTTAGAAAGAGCTCTGACTTCCACTACGTTGCAATTGGTCAAACCAAGTCGCAAGACCAGTCTGAATTCAGGAGATGAAGGAGCTGCCAAGTTAGAGTGCACAGGCTTGATTGTTGGGAGGGGTGGGGGGAGTCAGGTTTTCTGGCCATCTGTCACAGTAGTTAGAGAAATTGAGTGCATTTGGTATTTCTGATATTTCAGATGGTGGTACTTTGAATTGCTTTTGAAACTTGCCCAGGGTGGAAAAGCAGTCATTGTGACCAAAAGGAAAAAAGTGTGGGATTTAGAGACGAACTGGGATTCAAATTCCAGTAGCACTTCCTTCTGAAACCCTGCATAAGCCACCTAACCTCTCTGTTAGGCACTCAGTAGTGGTTGATGCCCCTGAACTTCAGATTTTTCATGTGTAATCGGTTTAAAAGAAAGGGCTAGGTATCTACTAAGTACTTAAATAATTGCTTTATTCATGCAAAATTAAATTGCTTTTATTGTATTTCCCACACTTCAATCAAGGTGCAAGTCTTAGTCACTTCCTTGGAATAAAAAGAAAGGGAAAGTATGTAAGAAAAGAAGAGTAATTGACTACTTATGTCCTTATAATGAAGCAACTACTACTCACTGGGGTATTTTCCTGTAAGAAAAGAATGGCTGAGGCCCATAATTAAGATGAAAAACCCTGAGTGTCCTTGGGTAGGAGTCACTGTGGTTCGTGGGATGAGAGTTGTAAGATAAGGTACAATTCAAATCTAGATTTTATTTTTATTTTTTAAGAATTCTGGTCCCTCTTAGACATACCAGGTGCCTTAACACTGGATTGGGGAGGGGCACCTGGGTGGCTCAGTAGGTTAAAGCCTCTGCCTTCGGCTTGGGTCGTGATCTCAGTGTCCTGGGATGGAGCCCCACATCCGGCTCTCTGCCCAGTGGGAAGCCTGCTTCCCTCCTCCCCCCCCCCCCCCCCGCCCCCTGCCTGCCTCTGTGCCTACTTGTGATCTCTGTCAAATAAATAAATAAAATCTTTAAAAAAAAAAAAAAACCAACACTGGATTGGGGATTTGTCACACCTAGAAATGACTTCATTTTCTCCATCCTACCACTAGGAAATGGAAGAGGTCACACACACAACTCACGCAAAGAGCCAGGTATTTCAGAATCCAGGTAATCAGAAATGTTAGCTGGGGTTTTTGTTGCGTTGCTCAGCAGAGGTCCCAGAACTGAAAACAGACTGTACTACTTCTGGCATTAGCTAGTCGTGTGAACGTAAGCAGTCAGGTGCTGTTTGCACCGTAGCTACCTTTCAGGTTTCTGATCATGCTTTACTGTAAGGACGGTTGGGTCAACTTTTTTGATTCATGATAGAGAAAATATTTCAGTGTGGACAGTAAAAGTCCTTGGTTTAGAAGCCCTCAGTTGTTTGTTCATTTGTTTGTTTTTAAGACTAAAACTATTGGGCTGTATGGATTTCAGTCTTTGCTTTTCCTTTTGATCAACATTTCCCTATTTCTTTCCTTACAAAGACCGCTTTGAACCATAAACGGAGGTGAACTTCGTCTTCTCCAAACATATTTGAGATGCAGGGATATTTTCCCACAATGTCCAGTGCTGATTTCATGTTCGTACATGTTTGCAAGAACCAACAGAAATGGACTATGTTGAGGAAGGAACTTTAGTTGAGAAGGATAGTTAATTGGAAAGAAGGAGAAATTGGCAAGTAAAGTTCAGCGCTCAGAGGTGGGGGTCATAAAGAGACGGCAGGAGAAGAGTGCTTCTCCCCAGTGTCACCCGCTGGTTCGGCGGTCAGTGACTGTATTGCTGGGGACCTCCCACTGTTCAGTGTGGCACTCTGCAACTCCTAAGTTCTTCCTGACCTCAGAGGAGCTTGCATCTGGCTGGGGAGACATGGTGCTAGATACGTGCAGTAATTAGACAATTAGCTCTAACAGGTGCTGGAGCGTGTTGAGGTCAGAGAAGGGTCAAGCAAGTGTGGGAGAAGGGACAGCACGTAACACATCCTCAGGTGGTTCTTCTTCACGCAGATTCACATTTCCTGTGGGTCGAGGCTTGTCCCCGGCGTGCAGCTGCTCCCTAGATGTGGCCCTAAAGCCAGCCTGAGGCAAGTGACAAAATCCACCCTCCTGAGTCCTGGCCTTTGGGGGAGGCACCCCTTCATTCCCCTCCAGGACAAGGGATACATGCCACCCCCTCCTGCCCCCGCTACAAATGTGCTTTGTTTTAGTGGCTTCTTAAAAAAAAAGAAGCAAATGAACTTTAGCTGCATCGGTGAGAAGTAACAGTTTAATACTGAAGGCTGTTTTTGTTTTAACATATGACACAACTTTAAGGAAGGAGTGAAGTCATAATGGTAGAATTTCAGACATTTTCCTCTTTTTAGTAAAAAACCAGTGAGATAATTTGAGGCAAAAGAGCCTTCCCAGTGTGCCTGAGTCCCATGTTCGTGAAGCTCCCCCTGCCCCTTTCCCGTGGAGCAGGCTCTGCCTTGTTGTTGCTCATCTTTGTCCCCTGGTCATTCTTCACCTCTAATCTCCCACTGCACCACTTCAAAACCCTGGTGTCCTCAAGTCCAAGAGTGAATCCATCAAGACTGGTGTTAAGAACAAGTAATACCAAGCTCTTGCTGGGATACTGGAAGAAAACAACTGATTTCTGTAGCGTGCCTCTCAGATAGAGCCCAGGAATCTGAACGTTTTCAGATATTCTGCAGGACTGGGGAGATTGGAGCCACTGATCTCAGGACACCAAAGACGCCAGTAAACTCTTGGCATGGAGGTGATCATGGGCCTTGGGCCTCCGCTGACATGAGAGGAAGCCACCACAGCACGAGCGTCTGCATCCCCAGTTACATAAGAGTAAAGCCAGAAGCAGCAGGGCCTGTGGGCTCTGGCCGCTCGCGCCCACCATGTCCGACCCGACATTTCTGTCAAGATGTCACGACCTGTGGGGGAACATGGGCACAGCTACGGAAGCAGCTGTCCATGGGCGAGGTGCAATGGAGAGAATCCTGTGCCAGGAGGAAGGAGGCTCCCCCCGGGCCCTGGCTCTGAGAGGACATCCATGTCTGTGTGTGAGGACTTGCCTGAGGTTCCTGGCCACGCTCCCACAGTCCATTGTCACCCGCGTGTGCCAGACGGGAGCTGGGCGGTGCTCTACCCCTCGTCTGTTCGTTAACATTTCACTTTATTTTCTCCCATGGCCCTTGTGTGTCAAATACGAGAACCTTTTCAGCTTCCTGTAATTATCTGCATTTACTCTGGCTTTGTTTTTTCCCCACACCTTTGAAATGGGTAATGATTTTTCCTGTTTTGCCTTAGAAAAATTCTAATTGGCTCATTTCAGGGAGCCTCCCATGAAAGCCAAGTAACAGTGAGGGTTTATGAAAATAGAGTAGAGCACTGTGCCTACTTTAAGAAGGAAGAAATAGCAAAAAGTTGCAAAATACCAAACTGTGCCCTGTGTTTCACATTCTCCCAAATACTCATCCAGACGCTATTGAGAAATTAACAGGATTATTTTGAAATAAGGACTTTTTTCTTAGTTTTTTAAAGCACTTTTACACTTGCCTCTTTCATTAATCAATTCAGTACATAGTGCCAGCTGATATGGTAGTCAGTTCTCAGAGACATAGATTCCTGTCAGAAATTGTCAAGTGGAGTATGTTCTTAGGATGGGTGCTAATCTTTTCATTACCTTTGACATTTTTTATAGTCTCCCGAAATTGACAATCTACTTGAAGTAAAAGTGCCCAATTTTTAATTCTTTGAAATGTTTAAAAATTTTGAGTAACGCCATTTGTAAAATATGTGTATGTTTGTGTGTTTGTATATAAACTAAATCTGTATCCCATTTCCCTGTCAAAGCCACTTCCTTCTTTTAATACCTAGGTGGATATGCTGTTATATGTTTAACTAGATCCCCATTGAAGGAAATTTAGAATAACTTTTTTTTTTTTTTTTGCTATTACAAACAGTGTTGTAGTGTACGTGTGTGTACATAGGTACACAACGTATATTTTCCCCCTTTGAGGTATTTCTTTAGGTTGAAGTCTTAAAAAGGTCAATTTTGAATTTGCCTTAAGTACCATCAGAAGTGTTGAGTAGCTTTCTTATGTTTTTCTTTTAAAATAACGCGTCATCCATATGACTGGCTTTCACTAATTTGTTTTGCAAACAGTTCCTGAAGTCTTCGATGTAAGCCATGTAAGCGTAGGTGGGATGACTGGGCTTTCTTACCTGAAAGACTGAGGGCCTGGGAAGGATTTGGGAGGGGTGTAAATACAGCCGCTGACGTGCTGATGCCCGCCTGCAGCCTGGCAGGCCGCTGTGTTGAATCTGGAGACTGTGGGCATGCCAGCCTCCCCGTAGCTGAGATTTGTGGTTTTCCTCAGTTCCTGCTAACCAGCGCAAGTCATAAGGCAGCACTTCGGAAAATGGGTAGACTATAAAGGCCCAAGGGGCTTGGGAGAAGAAGCATAATGTAGATACTCAGTAAAACGTGACTTGAGAATTCAAGTCTCAGGCCCTAAGTTGAGCTCCCTTCTTCTCATTCTTTGTGATTCCCCCTACGGGTTTCATCTTTTAGTTTCATTTACTGCTTTGCAAAAGAGTCCCCAAGCTGGTGTGAGGCTCAGGCCCATTATTAACCATTTAGAATATGGGAGGTTAAACAATGTAAATACACCAAATAGGGAACATCCTCCAAAGGCAGTAGCATGTCTGGTTTGTTAATGGAGGCGCAGAATGAGAGCTTTGCGGGAGCTGAAAGGACAGAGAAACTAAATTTATGAACTCTCTTGGAAACACGTTTTCTTGTTTTATTACAGTCACTATATGTCTTTGTGAACTATTTCATACCTATAGAAAATATCTATAATGTCCATTATGATTTGCAGAATAACAGAGCAAGTAGTTTTTTTGCTCACCACCACAGGTAATGGAGAGATGGTTAGCATCACGTTAGCTCGCCGCCCCATCTCCTCCCTGCCCACCTGTGGGAATTCTAATAAATTTTGTGTTTATCTTTACTTTGTTTTGTTTTATGACTTTACCACCTACTTATATATCCCTAAATAATGCATCACTTAGTTTTAGATGTTTTGTAACTTCATGTAATGGTTCGTGTTGAATGCAGTCTTTTACAACCTTTTTTTTTTTTTTTTTCTGCCTTGACCTTGTAAGATTCATCCGTGGAAGCTGAAGTTATTAATGCAGATACATGTTATGCCTCTGAATGAATATAGAGGTACACACATTTATTTCTTCTGCAAGGGGACATTTGGGTTCTTTCCAGGTTTTTTGGCTATTTTGAACAGTGTTGCTCTGAAAACGTCTCTTGGTACATACTGTGAGAGTGTTCTAGGGAATTATATCCAGAAGTGGAATAACTAGGTCATAAGGTATATGCATCTACAATTGCTAGATAATGCGAAATGTTTCCAAGCAATGTTCTGAATGTCCTTTTTCCCCCTCATCCTCACCAACACGTGGTAGTGCTACTCTTACTTTTGTGCCAGTGTGGTGGGTGTGAAGTATTTACATTTTGGTTTTTCATAGTACTATCTAAGTAGGTTTTTTAAAACTTAAAAATCAACCAGGGTTTTTTTGTTTTGTTTTGTTTTAATGCAGAATTTGAAATTAGGACTTGGAATACACTTTGGTTACAAAAGTGCGTGAAAGAAAAAAACTTTTTGGAGCTACTCTGCCTCATCAAATAAAACTAGTATGTTAAATTATGCGTGTGTGGTTTCAAAGCCAGCCCAGTGATGGTGCTTGCTTGTTGAACAGAATGGCAGGAAGTGGCTTCTGAACAATTGTAAGATGAATGCTTGTGGGTCAGTTTCAGTCTCCCCAACTTTAGTATGCCAATAGTGGTGTCAAAGTTTAAAGACTCCTGTTAGAGGGACGCAATGCTGACCAGCTGTGATAGGACATAAGGAGTTTGTGTGAGAAACGTTGAGATTTACTGCTAAGTGAAGGCTGAGGAAGAGAGGTGAGAGAAGTGTTGAGAGATGATCAGTTCACCACTTGAAGGGGAGGGAAACAATTATTTGGGAAAGGACAAAAATGTGGGGTTGGTATTTCACCTTAGGAACAGCGGCACAGATAATAGAGAGTTATAGTCACTGAGAACTCTTAACATTTACAGAACATTTGCATTTGTGATCTCATTTAATGATAACGCTAAAAGAAGAGTATCATTTACCACTGTGTTATTGGCAAAGAGATAAAAGGTAAGAGAGGTGAAACAGGTGGACCAAAGACACCCATTTGGTAAGTGACACAGATGGAGTGTGTCCTCGGGGCTGCTCTTGCCGAGCCCACAGCTCTGTTGCTTCGTACCGTTCTGCCTCCTCAGCACCGCAGCTACAGTGTCTGCTGTGATTAATGTCCATCAACAAGCACAGATCTTGGCCCATGGAGCACTCGCAGGTCTCTCTGAGGACTAAAAGAGAAAGCGAGATTTTGGCCTGGGAGCTTACAGTCTTATGGGACAACGAAAAAGACTGATACGAAGTAAGACAAGATCAAAATGGTTTCTAGTGGAATGCTAGACCAATGTCATAAAAATCTGCTTTCGTTGTCTGTCGAAAGCAAGGGCACTTTTTTTTTTTTTAAAAGATTTTATTTATTTATTTGACACAGACAGAGATCTGGCAGGCAAAGAGGCAGGCAGAGAGAGAGAGGAGGAAGCAGGCTCCCTGCGAGCAGAGAGCCCGATGTGGGGCTCGATCCCAGGACCCTGAGATCATGACCTGAGCCGAAGGCAGAGGCTTTAACCACTGAGCCACCCAGGTGCCCCAGCAAGGGCACTTCTAATAATGGAATAAAAAGGCTGGGATTGAAATTACACAAGTAATTTTTAAAATTCCAATTGAGTTTTCTTAAAAAAAACAAAAACAAAAACAAAAAAAAAACACATTACCTTTTCATTGTGGTATTGAAAGTATTTCTAACTTGTCTGGTCACTTGAGGTAGCCACCTCGTGTAATGGTGGGTGTCCACATAATGAACAAAAACCCAAACATTTTATTTTTAAAGGCAACTACAAAATCTCAAGTTTTCCCCTTTATTTGGCCTTTGGTCAATTAGAGACTCCTTTGGTTATCAGAGTAGAACTCGTAGAAAAATTTAGTACCTTCTATTTCTCTATTTTTGTTAATAGCCTTCCATGCCTTGGACTAGACTTTTCATTTGGCTGTGGTCTAAAGAATCTGCAGACGAACTTTAGTCGCATTCTTCTGAATTGTTACTCCTCTAGCGTCACAACGCCTTCACTATCAGATACTAAGTTTCCCAGCATTTCTATGTTCCTGATGATTCGCTTTTGTATGGACCTAATTTCACCTTCCTTAAACTTCAGGTTTTCTTTTCTTTAATTACTCTCTTACTGAATTCTTGTTGGGGCATCTGCATCTGTCATGGAACTGTTGAGAGAATCAGGTGTTTGAATAGGGGTGGGCCCAGTAATAGCCTGAAGCCAGATCAGTACCACTTCAGCAAAATGCCAGTCATTGCTAAAGCCTGGGACGACTAGTGTTTTGTAATACACAGATCTGTAGCCAGTGTTCTTAATATATTGGCTTCATGTCTCAAGACTCCCTTCTGTAAATATACAGCCAGAGAAATTCATTTTACCACTCTGCCCCAGAAAGAGGGATTCTCAAAAGTGATTTATCTCCTTATTTTAAGTAAAGTTGGCTAAGTGATAATGGCATATTTATAATTAATGGATTTTGAGAAGATGATAATGCACATTTTTCCTCAGAGTTAAGATTTTCAGGTCTTTAAAAAACAAAAATTCAGTCGGCTCCCTCTGCCTGGTGGCTGTACAAGGGGGATACCATGTTCTCTTTGGCACCAGGCTGCCAGCCCAGGATGACATCAGGTCAGCTAAAAAGAGGAAGCTTAATAAGTTGACAGCATTCTCAATGTGTGTGTGAGAGCTATTTCGGAATCTTATTTTTGAAAAGATAACAGAAACCATCTTTTTCAGGGTTGGAAGAGGATTCAAGGGACTACTGTTAGGAAGATCCACTGAGCCGCTTTAGTGTCGTAATCCACTAAAGAGTTGGGTTCCATCTCTGTGTTCTCTTCCATGAATTTTTAGTTTTGTTCATTTAAAAAAAAAAAAACTCTACATCTAAATGCATTCTTTATTAGGTAAATACAAGTCCTATTTCAAATTATTGTTTGATCCTCTAATCTGGTGAAATACTTAGAGCAAATATAAAATTATCCCTATATTTTGGAACAAGGGAACAAGTCCAGAGAGATTCAGTGACTTGGATGTTAATTCAGCAGAGACAGGATTTGAAACTAGGTCATGACTTCTGAGTCTGTGCCTTTTCCTCACTAAACTTAGGTGCTTTCTGCTTTACAGAATTATACACAGGAACGTTTACTTCTGCTTTGCAGAAGTGCATCTGTTTTGTGAATTAACACATTTCTGCCCATGTTCATGGTTTCCAAACAACTTCATTGGTGAGGGCTCCCTTTGAAAGCTTTTTGTGAAAACCTTTTATCTCCTCTTTCAAGGAAGAATAAAAGAACTAGTGATTGGTCAGGTTCCGGTTCCAGGGAAAAGATCAGCAAGTAGCACACCTGGCCTTATGTTTCCAAGCCACTTTTTGAAGCCCTGGATCCCGTCTCAAAAGCTATAATCTCATATTCTCCAGTGACTAGATGTAAATGTACGACTGGAAGGAGTTATCTACAGAAGAAACATCCTTAAAACATGTTCTAAAATACATTGTGATGACATTTGGATTTCCCGAAACCCTCATATCCAACATAGTTGAAATCTTTTCAGAAAAGAAATTTATTTTGAATTGCAGGATCTTAAAGATGTCTTAAAATTGGCAAGATTTAAGGTATACTCCAAACTTGAGACTGATTCTTAAATACTCCTTCAGCATCCTATATCCTGTTGTCAAAATGAGTACTTATGATTTTACGATTATTTTTTTCCCATTTAACTGATAAACTTCACCTTAGAACAAAGTTTTTCAACCTCAGCAGTATTGACGTTCTGAACTGAGTAATTCTGGGATGTTCTGTTCATTGTGGGATATTTAGCAACATCCTTGGCAATCATTAATCTTTTTGTCTCTATGGATTTGTTTATTCTGGACATTTCATATAGGCGGTATACAATTTGTGGCCTTTGTGTCTGACTTCTTTCAGTTAACATGTTTTCAGGGTTCTTCTGTGTTGTTGCAGTTAACAGAACCTCATTCCTTTTTATGACTCACTGATAGTCCATTATATGAATATACCATATTTTTTAATCTACTCACCAGCTGATGGATGTTTAGATTGTTTCCACTTCCTGGTTATTAGGAATAATGCTGTTATGACATTCGTGTACCATTGTTTACGCGGATATACCTAGGAGGGAAACTATTGGGACATATGGTAAACCCTACATTTAACCCTTTAAGAAACTGCCGAAATGTATTAGGTAGTGGTTGTACTATTTCTCAGTCCCATCAGCAATGTGTGAGAATTTCAGTTTCTCCATGTCCTTGCCATTACTTGTTGTTGTCTGTCTTTTTTATAATAGCCATCAAGTGAGTGTAGGTATTTTGGGGTTTTGATTTGCATTTCCCAAATGACTAATAATATTGAGGATCTTTTCTTTGTCTTCTTGGCCATTAAGAAATGTTTGGAGAAATGTCTTTTCAGATCCTTTGCTCATATTTATATGGGGCTTTTTTTTTTCATTATTGTTTGTAAGAGGTTTGGGGTTTTTTTGTTTGTTTGTTTTGTTTTTCTTTTATTCTGCATACTAGACCCTTGCTAGGTAAGATTTATAGATGCTTTGTCCCATTCTGTTGACTTCTCACTTTCTTGATAGTGTCATTTGTCTCACAAAGGTTTTTAATTTTTAACAAAGTCCAATTTATCTTTTTCTTCTTTGATTGCTTATGGTTTTGGTGTTATAGCTTTAAAAAAGAAAAAAAAGCTGCCTAATCCATTGCCACTAATTTTCACCTATTTTTCCATCTAAGAATTTTTTTTTAAAAGATCTATTTATTTTAGAGAGAGAGAAGGTGTGTGCATGCAGGTGGGGAGAGGGGCAGGGAGAGAGAAGAGAGAGAGAGACAAGCAGACTCTGTACTGAGTGTAGGGCCTGACACAGGGCTCCATCCCAGGACCCTGAGATCATGATCTGAGCCAAAACCAAGAGTCAGACTCTTTAACTGGCTAATCATTGAGGTGCCCCATGTATTGATGAGTTTTTAGCTTTTCATTCTTAAATTTAAGTTTTTGATGCATTTTGAGTTAATTTTTGTATGTAGTGAGAGGCAAGGTTCAAACTTTATTTTTTTGCTTATGTATAGCTCATTGTCTCAGCCCCATTTGTTCAAAAGACTATTCTGTCTCCATTAAATGATTCCATTACCTTCATTGAAATGAATTAACCATAATGTATGAGTTTGTTTCTGGACTCCCATTTCAGTTCCTTTGGTATATATATCTAATCTTAGGCCAGTACCACACTGTTTTGATTACTTTATATTTGTACTGTATTTTGAAATTGCGAAATGTTAGTCCCCCAACTTTGTTTTTTGTTTTGTTTTGTTTTTGGTTTTTTTGTTTTTTGTTTTTTGTTTTTTTCCCAGAATTATTTCGGCTATTCTGTATTTCTTGCAAATCCATATGAATTGAATGCTGGGGTCCGCTCATCTGTTTCTGGAAAATGGTGGGGCACCTGGGTGGCTCAGTGGGTTAAAGCCTCTGCCTTTCGCTCAGGTCATGTTCCCAGGGTCTGGGATCGAGCCCCGCATCGGGCTCTCTGCTCGGCAGGGAGCCTGCTTCCTCCTCTCTCTCTCTGCCTGCCTCTCTGCCTAGTTGTGATTTCTCTCTGTCAAATAAATAAAATATTAAAAAAAACCTCAATGTTTCTGGAAAATGGCAGTTGCAGTTTTGATAGGGATTGGATTGAGTCGTTAGATCATTTGGGGAGTATTGCAGTCTTAACAACATTAAGTCTTCCTGTCTATGAAGACAGGATTTCTTTCCATTTGTGTAGACTTTTAATTTCATTCATCAGTGTTATGTAGTTTTCAGTATGCAGGTTTTATACTTCTTCAGTTAAATTTATTTTATTTTAATAAATTTTATTTTGTTATTTTCGAAGCTATTAAGAATTTATTTTCTTAATTTCATTTTCAGTTTGTTCACTGCTACTGCACAGTAATACAACTGGTATTTTTTTTTTCCAACTGATTTTTGTGTTTCTTTTCTATCCTTCAACTGCTGAACTCATTTATTAGCCTGGATAGGGTTTTTTAGTAGATGCCTTAGGATTTTCCATATATAAGATCTTCTCATCTGCAAATAGAGAGTTTTGCTTTTTTTTCTTTTCACTCTGGATTTTTTGTTTGTTTGTTTGTTTCCTGTCTAATTGCCCTGGCTAGAACTTCCAGTATAAAGCTGAATGAGCTTTTATAATATATAACTTTATATATAAATATATAAGTTATAATATATAACTTTATAATCAGTGATGAGCGTGAGCATACTTGTATTGGTCCTGTTCTGAGGGGGAAAACGTTCAGTTCAAATATATTATTAGCTGTAGGGTTTTCGTAGATATCCTTTATGAGATTGAAAAAGTTCCCTTTTCCTTGTTAGTGCTTTTATCATGAAAGGATGTTGGATTTTGTCAAGTGCTTTTTCTCCATCTATTGACACGATCATGTCATTTTTATCTTTAGTCTGTTGATGCAGTTTATTACAGTAATTTATTTTCCTACCTTGAACAAACCTTATATTCCTGGGATTAGTCTCTCTTACTCATGATTTATAATTGTGTATGCTACTGAGATTCAGTTTCCCAGTATTTTGTTGAAGATTTTTGCATTTATCTTCCTCAGTAGTTTTATTGTTATACCTTTGTCTGGCTTTGATGTCAGAATAAAACTGGCCTCAGACTGACTTGGAAAGTGTTAAAAGTGTTTCCTCCTCTCCTACTTTTTGGAAGAATTAGTAAATGATTATTGTTAATTCTTCTTAAATATTTGGTAGAATTCACCAACTAAGACATATGGGCTTTGTTGGAATGTTTTTGATTATTAATGTCTTTCCTTTTTATAGATCTCTTAAATTTTTTACTATTTTGAGACCATTTTAGTAGTTCATGTGTTTTCTAGAAATGTGTCCATTTCATCACTGTTATCTAATTGGTTGGTACATATGTGTTGATTGTTTTTCTTTGTAATCCTTTTTATTCAGGGTCAGTAGTAATGTTCACTCTTTCATTTCTGATTCTGGTAATTTAAGTCCCCTTTCTGTTTTTGGTTTTTCTAACGAAAGTTGTGTTGATATCTGATGAAGCAACTTTGGATTTTCTTGATCTTCTCTTTTGTTTTTCTATTATCTATTTCATTTATTTCCACTCTCTTATTCTTGTTTTGGATTTCACTTGCTCTTCTTCTGGTTTTTTAAGGTGGAAGATAAAGTTATTGATTTGAGTTCTTTTTCTCCTTAGAAGGTTGGCATCTACTGCTATAAATTTCCCTCTTAGCTCTGCTTTTACTGCATCCCATAACTTTTGGTATGTGGTAATTTTGTTTTCATTTGTCTTATGGCATTTGCTAATTTACTTGCGATGTTTTCTTTTAATCCATTTGTTAATTAGGAGTGTTAGTTTCAACGTGTTTGTAAATTTTCCAAGTTTTCTTCTGTTATTTCTAACTTCATTTCATTGTGTCAGAGGATGTACTTTGTATGATTTTAGCTTTTACAAATTTTTATTTGTTTTATGGCCTAACATGTTGTCTGTCCTAGAGAATGTGCCATGTGTACTTGAGAAGAACGAGTATTCTTATTTTCTTAGGCAGAGTGTTTGACAGATATGCCTTAGATCCAGGTAATACATGGTGGTTGTCAAGTTTCTGTTTCCTTGCTGATTTTCTACCTAGTTCTCTTATTGAAAATGGAGTATTAAAGTCTCCAACTAATATTACTGGTTTATTTATCTCTCTCTTTAATTCTCTTAGTTTTTGCTTTATATATGTTTATATCTGTTATTCACATGTTTATCATTATATGGTGTCCTTTTTTGTCTCTGGGAGCAATTTTTGTGTTGTCTGTTTTATCTGTTATTAGTATAGCTACTCTAACTCTCTTTTGTATACTGTTTGCATGGAATATCTTTTTCCATCATTTTACTCTGTCTATGTGTCTCAACCAAGGGTAAATCTCTGTAGATAGCATGTAGTTGGATCATGTTTTCTTTTTTTTTTTTTTAAGATTTTTTTATTTATTTATTTGACAGACAGAGATCACAAGTAGGCAGAGAGGCAGGCAGAGAGAGAGGAGGAAGCAGGCTCCCTGCTGAGCAGAGAGCCCAATGCTGGGCTCGATCCCAGGACCCCGGGATCATGACCTGAGCTGAAGGCAGAGGCTTTAACCCACTAAGCCACCCAGACACCCTGGATCACGTTTTCTTTAATCTATTCTGGCAATCTCTGCTTTTTTTTTTTTTTTTTTTAAGATTTGTTTATTTGAGAGAAAGGGAGAGTGCACGTGTGTGAGTGGGGAGAGGAACAGAAGGAGACAGAGAGGAAAAATGTCAAGTAGACTCCTCGCTGAGCACAGAACCTGACATGAGGCTCAATCCCAGGACCCTAGATGATAATCTGAGCTGAAACTGAGAGTTGGAGAGTCAACCAACTGAGTCACCCAGGTACCTCCTGCTTGAGTTTTTGTTATCTGACAATGCATTAATTTTTCCTTCATCTTTAATGGATTGTGTTGTCAGATAAAGAAGTCTTAGTTGACATTTAATTTTTTAGGCACTCTGAATGTGTCATTCTGCTGTGTTCTGGCCTGCCCCTGTGTAGTTGCAGATGAGGAGTCCTTTTGTGTTATTAAGAATCATCTCTGCATAAGGTGTTGCTTCTCTCTTGCTGCTTTCAAGATTCCCTCTCTTCATCTTTCAGTAGTTGGATTGTGAAATGTCTATGCTTGGAATTTTTTGAAACTCTCTCATTGGGGTTTGTTGGGTTTCTTGGATGTTTTTCATTAAATTCTTGACCATTATTTGTTGACATATTTTTACTTCTCTCCTCTCCTCCTTCTGTGACTACCATTATGTACATATTGGTATATATCTCAGTTGACCTGTCTTCAAGTTTGCTGATTCGTCTGTCTGCTTACCTCTCATGTTGAACCTCTCAACTGAAATTTTTCATTTCATTTATTGTACTTTTCTATCTTTGTGGTTCAGTTTTAGAATATCTCTTTTAATCTCAGTTAACAAGACTGTAGTTTTTAACTCTGCTTTAATTCTTTAGGCATAGAGTACTTTATGTCACTGAACACATTTAAACTACCTGATTCAAAGTCTGTCTAGAAAGTCCAACATCTGGGCTTCCCCCAGGAGCTTCTGTTCTTTTTTCCTGTGCATATGCCATACTTTTTTTATTTTTCGCATATATTTTATGTTCTTTGTTGAAAACTGGACATTTGGAATATTAAAATATGGCAACTCTGGAAATAGATTTTCTCTCCTCCTTGAAGTGTTTGTTGTGTGTTGTTTGTTTTGTGACTTTCCTGATCTAATTCTGTAGTTTGTATTCTTTGTCCATGTGGACCCTGAAGGCTCTATTCCATTGGCTTAGTGGTAAGCTTATAATTACACAGAGATTTTACTAAATAGCTGGAAGCCAAAAAAATCATCCAGTCTTTGCTCAGGGACTCTGTGTACATTAGGGCAGGTCTTTAGCTCTCATCCTGGTATTTGGCAGCTCTGCCTAAGCCTTTACTTTCAACTTCAATCAGAATTTCAGTGTCAACAGGAGGTAAAAACCTAGTGGTGCCTTCTTAGATCTTTCCAGAGCATATGCACACCCCTGCTGATGCCTTTGGCCTTCTAGATTCCCAGGAATGTGTGAGACTTTTGCAAACCTCCAGCTGTTTTGATTAGTCTGTTGTTTGATCCCAACTGTACCCTTACCCATCACCTCAGGCTGCAGCAAAGACATTTTCATGTAGGTTTTCAACAAATTACTTACCCCCACCCCCAACCCAAAAGTATAACGTTTTTAGCACTAGGCCAATTCTGAGGCAAAATAAAGGCAGTCTTTCTGAGGTGCTCTTCCAGGGACATATAGTTAATTACAATTGTTTGCAAGTGAATTTCATTCTGCTAGCTCTGATACCAAGAATGTGGGATTTTATTTTCATAGCCACTGCTGAGCCTGGGGAGCAGGGATTGGCACTGGGGAAGTTAAAACACTACAAAGTTCACTATTCTTACCAAGAATCAATGTATGTGTGTGGGGCGGGTGGGGGGCGGGGGATGAATACACACTCTCTAGGTTGCTGCAAGCAACCCAGAATTGGGTTAATTTTCAGAGTTCAGAAAAAGTTGATTCTGACAGTTTTTGCCTTTTTCTTTGCTCTTATGGAGCGATGGAATCTGGAGTTCCTTACTCCACCATTTTTGCTGACTCTACTGTCTTATATTAAAAGCACTTTTTGTGAAACCCAAATGTCTTCTTTTTAGTCTCTCCAATTCTGAATAATGAAAAATACCATTATGGCCCTTTGGTTTGGAAAATGAATTCATATTGGCCAAAACCCAGCACTAGAGCTCTGGGCACACTGTTTTACTCTTTGTCTTAACTTCAGAATCCATTAAATCTTACATATTGTCTAATTACAGGTGGTCATATGTTCAACTTTGGAACAAATGAGGTTTTTTTGTAGAGAAGTTGTGCCTGTTTGAAAAGTATATTTTGATGCCCTATGTACAAAAGTGCGTTTTATAGAAAATCCAGAAGTTTCTTAAAGGAGCAGACAGCCAGCCATTTCAGGTCACTGTATGGGAGTCCTTAGCCGCCAGCCAACGGTTGCTGTGGTTGTTCATCCTTGTGTGGATGGGTCCTTGAGCAACTGATAATTTTATTACAGTGTATTTCACATGACTGTGAAGAGCCATCAGGAACTTCTGTGGTAACCTGGGGAGGTGGAGTCAAGCACAGAGAAATCTACCCAGATCTTGGTACCTACCGTATTTCCAGCAATGCTTTTCTATGAAGAAAGCTCTAGGGTTTAAAGAAGTACTTCATGTGCCACTTCTTATATGGTATTGCCTTTTTAAGGGGGGGGGGTTGAGAAATTAGTTGAAAATGGGAAAATTATGGTACTGATATGGGGATAACAATCTTGGTTTTCTATATTTAGGAAAATTAGGACATCAGTAGAAACTGTGAGTATGCACCAATCAGTCAGTCTTTGGCTTCACCTGTATGCTCCCATACACTTAGTCAGGTGGAGTGTTTGTTCAGTAATAAAAGGGAGAAAAAAGTCATAGAACATTTGTGAAATACAGAAATACATCACTAAATATTGAGTCTTTAGACTGAAATACAAATAGGGATTCCGTAATACATCTTAACTCTACTGGAATAGAACATTCCATTACTCCCCTTATAAAATGTACGTCTTCTCACTTACCACAAATTATTTTAAGAATGTGTCCCCTATAGCAGGAGAGAATGACTGTATTTATCACTGAATCCAGACTCTCCATTATCTAGGAGATAATTTATTAAAAAAAGTTCTGCTAATTAACCTATCTTGCATTTCCTTTCCTCTCATAATGCCATTAAAATTTAGCACTTTTCAGTTATGCTGTAATCCAGAGCAAGGCTTTAATCTAGTCAAGTTAATTCCTGGATTGCTTGCTCCGTCTTTGGTCTTCAGTCATCCAGCCGTGCTTCCTACTTATATTAATTAAAACTAGCTTAATCTAATGATCAAAAAGGAAATTGCCTAAGTTTAGAAAAACAGCCTTGAATTATTTTCAGACTAATATCCAGTAGATGCTCCCGTGGCTGTGATTCTCCTCGGTGCAGAAGCCTTGTGCAACATGAGGATTTTTTCCTCATCTCTCTTTCTGTGGAATATTTGTATTCAGTTTAAATTGTGTTCAGTATGTTGTAACTTTTGTGTGTTCTGTGTACTCCCCCCACCCCCGCAATGGATAGACTCAAGACAAAACTTTTAAGGGTTCCTTACAACAGTAGTTATCGGTTCGTAGTGGAGACAGCTTAGAACAGAGCTAGGCCTTCCCTGCTGTTACTAACTAGGCTGCTTACTGTTTATCAGTTGTTTTACAGGAGTCCCTTAGTGAGATAACAGAAACCATAGAAACGTTAGTAGGTGGAGCAGTGTCATTAATGTTTCATTAAATGTTATAGGTAAGACAAAGCCTCAAACCAATATTGGCATCTGTGTGATGAAACATCCATATTCTTTTTTCTTATTTTGTTGTTGTTCCTTTTATGTGGCAGTAGGCTTAAGTTAATCAGTAAAGAAAGATAAAAGTCTGAGGATATCCCAAATATTTTGTGTTTCTAAATAATTTAACAGTTGTCTAGTAATGTGTTCCTATAGTAATGTAACTGATAAGCTTGAAAATTTCCTTCTTTTAAATTACCATCGTGAATTTTATACATCTTTTAAAGCTGACTCAAGTCCTTTCTGAAACATAGCAGGCATCATTTATGAATTTTTTTAAAGATTTATTTATTCGAGAAAAAGAGAAAGCTCAGGTTTGCGTCCCTGTAGTGGGGAGGGGTAGAGGGAGAAGGATAGAGAAACCCAAGCTGACTCTGCACTGAGCTCTGAGCCTGAGGAGGGGCTCTATCTCAGGACCCTGAGATAATGACCTGAGCCAAATAACTGACTGAGCCATCTAGGCACCCCATGAACTTTCTTTTTTCTTTTCTTTTTTTTTCTTTCTTTCTTTCTTTTTTTTTTTTTTTACAAAAAGCTTGGTAGTACATAAAGTTGCAAAGAAAGAACTTAAACATCTCTCAAAACTGAATCACATACAAGACATTAGAAGCAGTTTTACTAAGTTTATAGATAGTGGTGGTGATTAGAACTCATGCATTTAGTATTTCTTAAAACTCTGATCAGATACTGTGCTGTGCAAAACAATTTAGATGAATATTCTTTAATCATGTGTATGAAAAATGTGCCTTCCCCCCCCCAACATAGGAGCTTTTCTGAGTGCCAAATTGTGACTTTTAAATTTTTAATTATTAAACAGGGTAATATAAGTTAAACTGTATGTGTTCATTTATGCTTTTCCTATAAAATCCACAGGACTCAGATCTTCAGTTTTGAAAGTCAGAAATGGGTTTGTTTTCTTCAAAAGAAATAAAAGTTTGAATTTTTAGAAGTCCAAACTGAGGAAAGCAATTGTGTATTTTAGTGCATTTCCCCTTTAGCAGTCTTGACTATATACCATGTGGCCCATTCCTCATTAAAGGCAATCACCTTAGGATTTCTGTGTGGCAGGAGTTATTGAGAACTTTGGGAAATTAAGAGGGGAAAGCTTTTGTTGAGGATGGTTGAAGAAAATTCTAAGGCAGTAGTGGGCAAAATAAAAATCTAGAGGCCCATTATAGGTACACAGAATATACTTGCTAACGAGTGAATGAACTTGGCATATTGAGGGACACTGAGAAAAGAGACTAACGGGAAGACAGTTCCTGCAAGAAATTGGTGAGAGCTAATGTTATAGTCCAGACTTAGCTGGACCTTTTTAAAGTTTGGGCTTTATTTTTGTGAGATTTGATAGACATTTGGAAATGAGGCTTGGGGCTGATAATGGGGATAAGGTGAGGTTTTAAAGCAATGGTTTCCAAACTCTGTTTAAAAATATAAAGTTTGGTGTTAAGATTGACATTTCCGATTTAAGTTTTACTGGTTTCATCTAAACTTTACTAATCTCATTGATTGTTTCCTATAAAGATTACTATTGTAAATATGAATTTATAAGACATGCTTTCTCAGTACAATATCACTTTTACCTATTTTATGCATGGGGGGGGGGGGCTTCTACATAAGCTTCAGTCCTTTAAAAGAAAGGATTTTGCTGCTAGGGGTTGAAAACACCTAGAAGGAATGCATTGGAGCAGACAAAAACTTGAGGCAAAGAGAACTGTACAGGGACTCTTGTGTTCAGAACTCTTTGCCAACATTTAACAATAGAATTCCTTCCATAAATATTTAATGGTATCAGATATTTGATGGTTGTAATGGCTGAAGTGTTCAAAGGATGGTATCATATTCATGACTCATGATCAAGAAGACATTAAGGCTTTTCCTCTTCAGAATTAAAATATTTACTTCTGTGGAATACTTGCTGTTAATGTTGATGTCCCCAAACCTTTGTTTCTTTCTTGTATCCTCTTGGGCCCTTTTCACTGCTGAGCTAACCTGGGTCTCACTGAATATGATTAAGAAAAACATCTTTGTGGGGAGTTCTCTATATAGTCAGTGTTAAATAATAATGGGTTTGGAAAATGGCTGCAAAAGTTTTGAGAGGATGTAAAAAGAAAAAAAAAAACAACAGTTATGTACATGTTTTGTTTATTGGGGTGGGGAGTGGAAAGAGCTGATGGTAAAAGAGAATGTGAAGAGGAGAGATGCCTACCTTTGTTTCCTTGTAGCCCCATGTAGCCAAATCCCAACATACTTTACCGAAAATAAATGTTCTTCATTAGCATGCAGTAACCAAAAGATCAAGACATCTTTTAACTGGGATATTTTCCAATGAAAGAACTGTTCATTTGGCTTGAATACATACTTACTCAAGAAAGTATCTGCTCTGGGCACCTGGGTGGCTCTGTAGGTTAAGCATCCCACTCTTGATTTCAGCTCAGGTCCTGGTCTCACAAGCCTGGTATCGGGCTCCATGCTGGGCATGGAGTCTGCTTAAGACTCTCTCTCCTTCTCCCTCTGTCTCTTCCCCCACTTGCTTGCATGCTCTCCTGCTCTCTATCTCTTTAAAAAAAGAAAGAAAATATCTGCTTAAGTTTTTATTCTTGTTTATCTCAGGTTTTTCAGTTAACTATTAACCAGAATTTCAGAGCTAGTTTTAGTTCTAGAAATCTAACAACTATGTAAGGGACGGTCAGGAATGGGGGAAAGATGAAAGGATTCTTTAGGAATAGAAGTGCCAAATTAAAATAAGACGGTGAAATTATAATGATGTATATTTTTCAGGAAGGGCAACTCATGTATTACCATAGCATTTTCTTTTTTATTGAGTGTTAAAAATGCCATTTTGAAGTTATTACTCTGAAAACTTAAAAATACTGGGGGAAGTGGAAAAAATGGGGGAAAGAGAGCCTGGCATTCCCCTATATGTAGTTCGTGATATCTGCCTACATTGCCCCTCCTCAGTTCAGCTACAAGATGAGGATTACAGATTGCTTTAAAAATTTTTTCTTTCTTCTTCTTCTTCTTCTTGTTCTTCTTCTTCTTGTTCTCGTTCTTCTTCTTCTTCCTCTTCCTCCTCCTCTTCCTCTCCTCTTCCACCTCCTCATCCTCCTCATTTTCCTCCTCCTCTCCCTCTTCTTCCTCCTCTTCTTGGAGGTATAGTTGACAAAGAATATCCTGTTAGTTTTAGGTGTATATCATACTGACTCAGTATTTTTAGGCATTATAAAATGATCCACATAGTAAGTCTAGTTACTGTCTGTCACCACATAAAATTATATTATTGACTGTATTCCCTTTGCTGTTTCTTTCATCCCTATGATTTATTCATTCCATAACTGCAAACCTGTATTTTCCACTACCTTCATGCATTTTGCCCATCCCCTGTCCCATCCCTTTTGGCAGCCATCAGTTGTCAATATTTAAGCATCTTTTCCTGCTTTTGTTTTGTTTTTTAGATTCCCCATATAAGTCAAATCATATAGTATTGTCTTTCTCTGTCTGACTTATGTCACTTAGCATAATAGCCTCCAGGTCCATCACCGTTGTCACAA
Source organism: Meles meles (assembly GCF_922984935.1). Taxonomy (NCBI): domain Eukaryota; kingdom Metazoa; phylum Chordata; class Mammalia; order Carnivora; family Mustelidae; genus Meles; species Meles meles. The sequence continues at coordinate 102,857,306 of NC_060068.1, forward strand.
ACGGCAAGATTTCATTTGTTACGGTTGAATAATATTCTATGGTTTAAGAATTGTGTGTGAAGACACACACACACACACCACGTTGTCTTAATCCATTCATCTGTCATTGGACAATTTGTTTCCATTTCTTAACTACTGTAAATAATGTTGCATCTCGGTGGCTCAGTGGGTTAAGCCTGTACCTTCAGCTTGGGTCATGATCCCAGGGTCCTGGGAATGAGCCCCACATTAGGCTCTCTGCTCAGCGAGGAGTCTGCTTCCCCCTCTCTATCTGCCTGCCTCTCTGCCTACTTGTGATCTCTGTCTGTCAAATAAATAAATAAAATCTTTAAAAAAAATAATGTTGCACTGAAATAAGGGTGAATATATCTCCTTGAACTGGTGTTTTATTTCCTTCAGATAAATACCAGAGGTGAAGTTACTAGATCATATACTAGTTCTGTGTTCATTTCTTTTTAAAGATTTATTTATTTATTTTAGAGAGAGAGAGAGTGCATACTCGCATATGTGTGGGGAGGGGCAGAGCAAAACAGTCTACAGGCGGACTCCCCACTGAACACAGCGCCCAGTGCAGGGCTCCATCTCACAACCCATGAGATCATGACCTGGGCCGAAACCAAGAGTCAGTCACTTGACCGACTGAGCCACCCAGGCGCCCCTCTGTTCAATTTTTTGAGGAATCTTTATACTGCTTTCCATAGTGGCTCCATCAATTTACATTCCCGACACCAGTGTGCTATGGTTCCATTTTCTATACATCCTTGTTATTTTTGGTGGTTTTGATGATAGCCAATCTAATGGGTGTGAGGTGATATTTCACTATGCTTTGATTTGAATTTCCCTGCTGATTAGTGATGTTGCACATCTTTTCATCTGCCTGTTGACCATCTATAGATCTTCTTTACAAAAATGTCTTTTCAACTCTTCTGCCCATTTTTAAGTCAGGTCTTTTTATATTAAGTGCGTATATTCTTTATATAGTTTAGATATTAACCTCTTGTTAGATGCCTGATTTGCAAATTCTCCTATTCAGTAGGTTGCCTCTTTTTGTTAATAGTTTCCTTCACTGTGCAAAAGCTTTTGAGTCTGATGTAATACTTATTTGTGGTTCTTGTCTGAAGAGACTGGCCCCCAAAAGACTGCCATGACCAGTGTCAAAGAGCTTACTGCCAATGTCTTCTTCTAGGGTTTTTATGGTTTCAGCTTCTTCATTTTTTTCATGTACCTGTCTAGTTTTCCCAGTACCATTTATTGACAAAACTGTCTTTTCTTCACTGTATATTCTTGCTTCCTTTGTCATAAATTAATTGACTGTATTTGTGTGAATGTATTTCTGGGCTCTTTATTCTGTTTTATAAATTTATGTGTCTGTTTTTGTATGAGTACCATACCGTTTTGATTACTATAGTTTTGTAGTATAGTTCGAAATCAGGAGCACTACACCAGCACATTGTTCTTTTTTTTTTTTTTTTAACATTTATTTATTTATTTTAGTGAGAGAGTTGGTGGAGGTAGGAGGGGCAGAGGCAGAGGGACAGAGAGAATGTCAAGCAGACTCCTGATGAGTGCAGAGCCTGATCCAGGGCTTGATCTCATGATCCTGAGATCATGACCTGAGCCAAAATCAAGAGTTGGACACATAACTGACTGAGCTACCCAGGCACCCCTCCACCTTGTTCTTAAAATTGCTTACACTATTATGATTCTTTGTTGGAGTTACGTGAAAAATGCTTTGGGTAGCAGCAACATTTTAACAATATTAATTCTTCCAGTCCATGAGTGCAGTATATTGTTTTATTTATTTGCGTCATCTTTTTTTATCACTCTCTTAGAGTTTTCAGTGTACCCATCTTTCACCTTCTTGGTTAAATTTATTCCTAGGCATTTTATTCTTTTTTTTTTTTAAAGATTTTATTTATTTATTTGACAGAGAGAAATCACAAGAGAGGCAGGCAGAGAGAGAGGAAGGGAAGCAGGCTCTCCGCTGAGCAGAGAGCCCGATGTGGGACTCGATCCCAGGACCCTGAGATCATGACCTGAGCTGAAGGCAGCAGCTTAACCCACTGAGCCACCCAGGCACCCGGCATTTTATTCTTTTAATGTAATTATAAATAGTGTTTTCTTAATTTCTTTTTCCAATTTCTGTTTAATTTTGTATCCTGAGACTTTATTGAATTTATTTATTCCAATGGTTCTTTCATGGAGTCTTTAGAGTTGTGTAGATATAATATCACGTCATCTGCAAATGCTGACTGTTTTACTTCCTTTCCAATTTGTATGCCTTTTCTTTTTCTTGCCTAATTGTTATAACTAGGACTTCCATTAGTATACTGAATAAAAGTAGGGAGGGTGGGCATGCTTGTCTTACTCCTGATCTTGGAAAACTTTCAGCTTTTCAGCTCTTGAGTAAGATGTTAGTTGATTGTCAAATATGATCTTTATGACATTGAGGTATGTTCCTTCTATACCCACTTTTTTGTTTTTATCATAAATGGATGTTGAATTTGCCAAATGCATCTTGTCCATCTATTGAGGTGATCATATGTTTATCTTTAGTCATCTCAATGTGGTGGAGCACACTGAGCGATGTTCACGTGTTGAATGTGTATCCCTGGAGTAAATCCTACTGCATTACAGTGTGGGAGCCTTTTACTGTATTGTTGAATTTGGTCTGTAATATTGTATTGACCATTTAAGTATTTTGAAGAATTTTCATTTAATAAGAAGATAAGAAGAGTGAGCATCTTTTGATTTTCTTCAGGTTCACATTCCTTAGGTTTTGACACTCAGTTTTGCATAGAAGAGTTTTGTTAAACTAACAAAATGGTGGTTTTTTGATTTTGTATTTTTCATTGGCTAAAATCAAAAGGAAAAGTGGATGTTAGGAATTTGAGAAATGGAACTATTCCTACAATAATTATTAAAGAGTAACAGTAACTATAATTTATGGCAATTACTATCAACCTATTAAATTTGAATCCTTTGCCAGTACTGTGCATACTCTTACTCTCGAGCTATTTGTCATTGTGTTGACAAATCATCCTGCTTTCCCATAGCAAATGCTCTCAGAATACATGACACATATCAAACAAAACTTCCAACTTATTTAGTGAATAGTTGATTATTTTTCCCCTTTGGATTCTGAGCATCTGAGGAAGTGAGGAAGTACTGCTGCTTCAGCATTATTTGGAAATCCTGTTTACAGACTCTGTAATCTCCAAGGCCACAACTGTGGCACCTCTCCAGCTATTAACTATTCTATCAAAGATAGAATTTTGTTTCTGTTATTTACTTACTGATAAAGTCTAATTTAAGCCTCACACCCTAGTAAGACCTTAGAAATAACATGCCCTTTTACCTGTAACTACTCAGTACCAGCACTTTCTATGTATATTCTTTTTTGTTTGGGCTCCTGAAAAAGAAAATTATACTGAGTAGGGATGCCCGGGTGGCTCAGTCAGTTAAGTGTCTGCCTTCGGCTAAAGTCATGATCCCAGCTGGGGTCCTGGGATTGAGCCCTGCATCGGGCTCCCTGCTCAGCGGACATCCTGCGTCTCCCTCTGCCCCTCCCCCTGCTTGTGCTTGTGCTCACTCTCTCTCTTTCTCTGACAAACACATAAATAAAATCTAAAACAGAAAAGAAAATTAAACGTAGTATGATGATCACTAACACTGAACTTATATGCCCCCCAAAAAACTTAAAATGTAGTATATGATAATTTATTATTTTATTTGATAGAATTTGCACATTTTTGAAGAAATAGGAATTATGAGAAATACACGGAAGTAGAAGACATAACAGAAGAAATAGTGTTATAGAATCATACATTGCATCAACTAAAAATCCAAAATTACTGGACATAACTTAAAACAGAGGAGTGATGGGGAACAACCCAGATATATGTCTTAAGTGGTAGTTACAGTTCCTTAGAGCCCTTTGAGCTGAGATCTGTTAAAAATTCATGTTAGCAAAGGAAGCTAGATTCATTTTAAAAAGTAGAAAATAGGGCTGATTCCATTTTGGGGACTTGTTACCAGGTGGTTTGCAAGCAGTCCCCCTCCTTCAGCTGCAGAGCCATGCCACACCGGTGGGCACTGTGCAGAGCTAGGCTAGGGCTCAAGGTGTCTGCCCACAGCATACTTTAGGATTTCTTTCTTAACTCTTTTGTAATGCTGTACATTTTTAGGAGGTTAGATGATTTGCTTGAAAACCTGTTTACATTTCAACTTCCAATAAAATCGGTTTTAAAAAAAGTGCTTCTTGCCTTGATTCTAGGATCAAGTTGATGTTTGATGAGAAAGCCTGAGATATTCCCTTTTTGTGTCTTTTACTCACTTGGACACCCCTTGAGCACACTGAGTGGGAGATACTTTGGGAGTGCTTTCCAAAGCAACTAATACCAGTGATGGCATGTCACTTAGAAAGTCATGGAGGGAACAGCTATAGAAGACAAGTTTGGTCCACAAGAAAAAGTTTTCTTACCTTATTTTCCCTGATAAGTGTGGATTGGGAAGAGGCTCTCCGAGGGCAAAGCAGCAAACGTGAATTCTTGGGGCAGTCCAGGAATCACTTACTTGAATCATTCTGTTTCTCTTAACCTAGTTCTCTCATGATAATCAGAGTTCACTTTTTCTGTTTTCTGTTTGTCTGGACATCCTGTTTCTTTTACTGTTCTCGGTTTTTATGCAGAATATTGCTCATTTGAAGGTTTCATTAAGTTAAAATCCATTTTAAGGCAGACATGGTAGCCTTTAAAAGTTACATTAAGAAGGCACTTAAAATGAGCAGAAGACACTACCCATTCTACTGTTGAACTGTGAGTTTTCAGATTTGCTGCTGGGAGACAATTGTGTGAGTTGAAAATGCTGAGGTTGTGGAAACTGGATTGGAATATTCGGGAGCAGTGTGAAAAATAATACCTCTAAGAATTTAATAAAACTTCTAAACTTCTCTGTCTCTGTTGCTCTGTCTTGAAAAGACACCCTGACTATGGCTGGAGGCACTTTTTCTCTGTGGTGTGATTGGTGGACAGGGAGTAAACAACTTACTGTAAATGGGCACAGTGCCAGCTGGCGGCCAGTGACATCAGGCTTGTGATTCGCAGTCACGGTTAGGAAAATGCCTTTTAACTTGTTCATTTCCGTTTGTCTTAAACATGGCAAAAAGGCACAACTGTACTCATTTATTACATCCTGCACAAGATGTTTTAGGGCTTACAAAATCTTTTAGCAATCCCCAAAAGTTACTGTTTCATTGGCTCTGCTATCCCTTTCCTGTAATAATGACAGTTTTTTTAAAAGACAGTTTTAATATTAAAAGGAATTTTTCAAACTGGCTTGCCCTCACCTTGTCTGGTTTGTTTGGGATTATATTTGGGAGTTCCTCTGACGTGCTTTCAAAGTATTTACCATCCAACAATATTTGGGGGGGAAATGGTATATGATATAAAAACTGAATTATTTTGATTTTTGTTTTTCCATTTACATAGGATAAATGAAAAAAAAATCTTAGAAAATATCTTGTCTCTAAAAGTGTCTTCTTATGCCTGAAGCATTTGTTTGGAGCTGGTGAATCACTGAACCACCCAAGCCAGCTGAGTGTCATCCCTGCCTGAAAAGTAGAGGCTGCTGAATTCTGTACAATTTTTTATTGAAAAACTGGCCAAGACCTAATGATCTTCTTGAGTATTCTATTTTATTCACAACCCAAATGCCTGTGCTTAGTTTTTTATTAAGATTAGAGCAGTTATGGGGAATCCAATTACTCATTAGAAGGTTCCTAAAAGATTTTTATTTACTTGTAGATTGTATGAAGAAGGAAATTTGCCCAAATTAAAATTCATTTTAAAAATTGAAACCCTAGGGGTGCCTTGGTGGCTCAGTTGGTAAGCATCCCAATCTTGATTTCAGCTCAGGTCATGATCTCAGGGTCGTGAGGTTTAGCCCACTTGGGCTCCATGCTGCACTGGGCATGGATCCTGCTTCAGATTCTCCAACCACCCCCCTTCTGCTCCTCCCTGCCATGTACGTACATGCTTGTGCACGTTCTCTCTCTTAAAAAAACAAAGCACTAAAAGGTTAGAAAATATTTTTGTTTCTTAACAATTAAACTTTATAAACTGTCACTTTAGAATACAGTAATATGGTAGTTTGTATATTTGACCATTAAAATGCTTTTCCATATCTGAAAGTCTTTCAGGGCAGGGTTTACCTGCATGATGTAAAATCTGATTTTTATTAAGACAAAGTGGTAAGTGTCCTTTAGGTGAAAAAGACATTTATTTATTGAGTTGACTTATGTTTCCCTTTATAAGATCACTTAAATCCCTGTCTGCCCTTTCAGTGAATTCAAAACTAATAGCAAGCCAAAACCAGAATGTTTGATTTTCGAAAGCCTATGCTTCTTTCGCTGTTAAAACATGAAAATAATTTTTTGAGTGTACAGTATATTTTAGTGGCCCTTTAAGTGTTGGTCCCTGAATCAGTGTTGTTAAGCTTTCTTGGGCCATGAAAGTAGTTGAATTCTACGCCCCACCAAAAAATTCATGAAACACACATACTTGCAGTATTTTAATGTTATAATTGAGGAACTCCTTGGATCTAGTTCAAGTTAATACATCCTATGGTTCTGTCTACATTGCAGCAGAATAAAACCTAGGAAGTTTAGGTTTGAACATCTCCGTTTACTAGTGCTTAAGGAACTCAAATAATGTGAAACTCCTTTTTTCTTGAAAACTAGAAAAACAAGTCAAAGCTGGGATTAGCATTTGCCATGTCAGACAATGATGCTTCACTTAATTTAAATTATAGCAACAGGCTAAAAATGAGGAGAGATGATGATGTAAACAATACTAAGAAATTGGCTTTTATCTCTAAAAAGGATCCATGGCAGTTTACCAAAAAAATTTAAGCCAACACATTCATCGTTGAATTAAACTAAACAATTAGAAATGACAAAGGTTCCAAATGGAAATACCCGAAGTATGTAACCTATAAATTACATGTTCTGTCCACTTGGATTGCTATAAAGACTATGATGAGCAGAAAATGGATCCTGTAAGCTAATTAACAAATCGGAATCATCTGGGAAATTCTCAGCCTTCTCCCAGACTTACTAAATCAGAATTGGGAGGCTTGGAATTGGTTATCTGTGTTTTGATAAAGACCTCGAAATACTTCCATGTCTTCTGAGAACCACTGGTAACATTCTAGCTGTGGACATTACAGGAGTACTGTGTCATATTTAGATATTAATAATGTTTTGTGACTGAAAAATAGACATAGCACATAAAAAAGATTAAGTACATATTATAGGGGCGCCTGGGTGGCTCATCTGGTTTGGCATCCGACTCTTGGTTTCAGCTGGGTCATGATCCTCAGGCATTGTGAGGTCAAGTCCCATATAGTCTGCACTCAGTGGGAAGCCTGCAGAGAGTCTGAGTCTCCCTCTCCCCTTGCTCCTCCCCCAGCTTGTGCACTTGTACATGTGTGCGCTCTCTGTCCAAAAATGAATAAATAAATCCTTAAAAAATACATATTATAGAAGATGTTGAGACTTCAGCTATACGAATGAAAATGGTTTTATTCTAATTGAGAAGATGTGGGGTGTTTTTGGTAATCTAAGTATAGTTGATACAGTGTTACATTAATTTCAGGTATACAACACAGTGAGACTGTGCTCACCCCAAGGGTAGCTCTCAGCTGTCACCACATAACGCTAGTACAGTACCATCGACTACATTCCCTGTGCTATACCTTTCATCCCCATGGTCTATTCATTCCATAATTGGAAACCTCTACCTCCTGCTCCCCTTCACCCGTTGTGCCCACCCCCCACCCACTCTTCATCTGTTTCTTCTCTGTATTTAGGGGTCTGTTTCTGTTTTTTGTTTACTGCTGTTGTTTTTTAGATGCCACACATAAGAGAAATCATATGATATTTGTCCTCTGACGTTAGTTCACTTAGCATAATATTCTCTAGCTCTTTCCATGTTGTTGCAGATGGCAAGACCTCATTCTTTTCCATGGTTGAGTAATATTCCAGGGAGCATGTGTGTGTACTTGCATGTGTATACACATCTTTAGTCATCTATTGATGGGCACATGGTTTGCTTCCATATTTGGCTATTGAAAATAATGCTGTAGTAAACACAGAGATGCATCTACCTTATCAAATTAGTGTGTTTATTTTCTTTGGGTAAATATCCCCTAGTAGAATTACTGGGCCATATGGTAATGCTGTTTTTAATTTTTTGAGGAAAGTGGTTGCACCAATTTACATTTCCACCAACAGTGCAAAAGCGTCTCCTTTTTTACATCTTCACCAATACTTGTTTCTTTTCTTTTTGATACTAGCCATTCTCACTGGTGTAAGCTACCACCTCGCTGTTACTTGGATATGTATTTCCCTGATGATTAGTGATGTTGAACACTTTTCATGTTTCCTTTGGCAATCTGTACATCTTCTTTGGAAGAATGTCTATTTGGGGCCCCTACCCATTTTTAAAAATTTTTTAATTTTAATTTTTTTTAACTAGGCTCCACACCCAGTGTTTGTCTTGAACTCATGATCCCGAGATTAAGAGTTAACATGCTCTGCCGACTGAGCCAGCTGTTTGGTTTTGGTTTGTGTGCATGTGTGTATGTTAGGTTGCATGAGTTATTTATATACTTTGGCTATAAACCCCTATGAGCTGTATCATTTGCAAATACCTTCTCCCATCAGTAGGTTGCCTTTTCCTTTTGTTGATGGTTTCCTTCACTGTGTAAAACCATTTTATTTTGGCGTAGTCCTAATAGTTTGTTTTTGCTTTTATTCCCCTTGCCTGTGGAGATACACGTAGAAAAATCTTGCTAAGGCTTATGTCAAAGAGACTGTTGCCTTTTTTTTTTTCTGGGAATTTTATGGTTTCAGGTCTTACATTTAGGTCTTTAATCCATTTTGAGTTTATTTTTGTCTATGGCGTGAGAAAGTAGTCCAGCTTCACTCTTTTGCATGTAGCTGTGCAGTTTTCCCAGCACCATTTATTGTTGAGACTGTTTTTTCCCCATTGTACATTCTTGTGTCACTTGTCATAGATTAACCATGTAAGCATGGGATTATTTCTGGGCTCTTTATTCTGTTCCATTGAGCCCACTGATTTTTAAAGTACCCAGAGTGAAGTCCTAATGGTTTTAAAAGTTCCTGAAGTCCTGTCCCACTGGCTTTCAAAGCCAAATGTTACAGAGCTTTGTTGTGTTCTGTATAACATACAAAATATGTATTAATCGACTTTGTTCTCGGTAAGGCTTCTGGTCAACAGTAGGCCATAGTTTTGAGGGAGTCAGAAGTTATACAAGGATTTACTATAATTGAAATTTTAGATTGAAAATGGTAAATTTTTCTTTTTCAATCTCAGTAAGATTCTTTATAAATATTCTTTTGAGGTGTAGGGTTTATAAAGTGTACAGTAATCTTTTGATGATGGATCTTAGGATCATTGCATGTATATATCATTTATATATCCTTATATAATAAACATACATGTTTTATATGTTTCTTTCATTCACAGTGTATTAAAATGGAGTCCCAAGGCAAACATAGTAAATTATAAAAGGGCAACATCTTTGGTAAGCATATTTTATCATCACTGCCCTGCCTTAAGTGTTTGGGTGTTTGTCCACGTGTGTGTGCAAAATCTTCGGACGGTACCAAAAAAGTTAAGGGAATGGGAATGTTGTGAGAGATGACAAAACCTGCTCGATGTGTTAGGTCATGTTCCATACATCATGCAGATGTATCTTAGTTCTTTCTGATCTGTGTGGATTAAAATTGACCTGAAAGTCTTAAATGGCTTTTGACCCATAGAATTATTTCTAATAAACATGTGTATGACTGGAAAGCTGTGCCACCTGCTGGTTTAGTGCAGCCCAGTAGGCCCCCCTTCTCCCCAGTGTATATGTTCTCAGACTCCCAGTGAACACCTGAAACTGTGGATAGTGCCCAACCCTAAATAAACTTTTTTCTCTAAGATACATACCTATGATAAAGTCTAACTTGTAAACTAGGCACAGTAAGAAACGAACAACACAACTAATAAGATAGAACAATTATGACACTAAATTATAGTAAAAGTCATATGTATGTGGTCTCTCTCTGTCCCCAAATATCTTACTGTCCTGTATACACCCTCCTTGTGATCATGTGAGATGATAAAATGCCTGTGTGAGGAGATGAAGTGAGGTGATGACATGTCATGATGACATGACATAGCATTAGGCCTCTCCTGACCTTCTGATGACACATCAGAAGGCAGGTCATCCGCTTATGGACTGAGGTTGACCACAGGTGACTGAAACAGTGGATAAGACAGGGGGACTCTATGTACAAACTGCCTTTCCAGTTAGAAATCACTAGACAGCTTCTGCAAGGTTGGTGAGGGGAATCCTTTAAAAAAAAAAAAAAAAGGCCATTATTTCTTCTGTTCTTTTTCTTATTTTAGTTAGCTGAGAATCTGTGAGCTGGTAAGCTAATAGGGTAGATATGTTTTTATAACTGATTAGTATTTCTAAAGTGCATTATTGAATGTTAAAACTCCATTTTGCTTCATGAAGCCACCTGTTTCATGCCATAACACAACAGGGAGTTTCTGTGTTATATGACAACTCTTGGGCAGATGTTTTTAGTTCATTATGGTAGAATAAGTAAATTAGAGTCCTGGACCTTTCCTTTTTTTTTTTTTTTAATTAAAGAAATTACTTCCACCTGCATGCCCATAATTAAAATGTTGTCTTTTTAAATGTTAAAACTTTTTTTTTTAATCTTAGCATTTTTTTATAAAGTCATTTGTATGGAGTATGGGCTGTTTGGAGAGTGGGCAAAATGGCTGGACATACAGATTGGGACAGAATAACAGAAGTTTCATCATGCTAAGAAGTCAGATTTTATCCTAAAGACAGTGGAGAACCATTATGTTTTTGAGCCAGGATTGCTTTGCTTTAAGCTGTATCTTAGAAAAATTTCTCTGGCAGTCATGTGTCAAACATGTCAAATATTGATTTGTTTTATTTAAGGAAGGGGGAGTTGCAGAAAAAGACGACATAGAAAGATGGTTATATGAACCGCTGACAAAGGTGAAGGCAAGTAGTAGTGAAAGCATGAACTGGAATGGTGGCAGTGGGGAAGGAAGAACAGGGACAGATGTGAGAGCCATTGGAAGATCCGATGAGGCAGCTGTTTTACCTTGCAGAATCACTGGCTTCTCTCTACGTTCCACTGACGTCTTTCCAAGGTGACAAATTGCCTTCTTGTTAAATTCAGTGGACACTTCCAGTGACCTGCATGGCAGCTTTGTGCTAGACACCAGGATCCTGTTTGTAATAGCTTCTAAAAATGGTTTTTGTGACTTAGTACTCTTTTTTTTTTTTTTTTTTTAAGATTTATTTGTTTATTGAGAGAGAGTGCGAGCCTGTGGTGGGGGGATATGTGAGGAGGGGCAGAGGGAGAGAGTCTTAAGCAGACTTGCGCTGAGTTGGAGCCTGAAACAGGGCTCCATCCCAGGACCCCAAGATCATGACATGAGCCAAAACTGAGAGTCAGAAGCTTAACCGACTGTCCTGTAACATACTACTCTTGAGATTTCTTCCATCAAGCTCTCTGGCCTCTTCTTTGCAAGTTCCTCTTCCTTTTATAGTTTCACAGAGCTCTCTCTGAGGATAGAACCCTCTTCTCACTTTCTCCCTTTCCCTGAGTAATATTGTCCTCTTCTGATGCTTCAGTTACAGTTACATATGCAGTGGACACCCGTAGTTTCTGTATCTTCAGGTCAGACATTGTTTTGACCTCCTGACCCTTGGTTCCAGCCAACTACTGAATATCTTCCAAAATCTTCCGTGTCCAAAATGATTCATCAGCTTATTCTGAGCCATGCTTCCTGAGTACCATACCTCATCAGTCCCATTTCCCAGTGTAGAAGTTTGGACATAATCTCACTTACCCCTTTTTTCTTCTAACCCTTTATTTCAGTTGTCAAACCTCATAGGCTTGACTAAGCAATACCTCACAAACCCATCTGCTTATTTCCTTCTCTTCTCTTACCTGTAGCTTGGGCTGCGGTAACCTTGAGTTGGCTAAGTGCAATGTCATCTTGATGTCTGTCTTGTTGTCACCCTCCTTCTATACTCTCTCGTGCAGCTAGAGCTTTCGGACATACAGATAATGACCAGATCAGCCCCCTGGGCATAACACCTCAGAGTCCTCACTGCCTCTGGACAGTCTCACCTCTCCAAACTGCTTTTCCTTCCCTCTTTCTTATCTCTGTGCCTTTGCATGATGCTTTCCCTATATTTTACCCCACCTCTAACCCCCAGGTCCTGTCCACCAGTAGAGCCAGCTCCTCTTCCTGGGTAGCCAAAACTCAGCCAAAACATCATATCCCCACGCAAGCCCATTCTTGACCCCCGCCCCCACCCACCACCGCTGCATTTGTGTGAGAGGCCCCTCCTCAGCACCAGGTACTTCCCCAACCTAGCATTTATCTCATTGTATCCCAAATCTCTGTTTACTTGTCTCTAGTCTAGTCTGAAAGTTCTGTGAGAGCAGAGGTTATCTTTCTCACTGAGGTAAACCCAGAACCCCATACTTGTCAGGCACTCCATAAATATTGGTTAAAGGTAGGAAGGAAAGGAATGGTGAGCGATGAAGTTTGGAGGCAAGGAAACAAGACTGTGCAGTAAAGGAACAGGTTAGGAGGTAGAAAAGAAGTTGAGTCTGTTTTAGGAAATAATGTGTTTTTAGACCATGCTACCTGAAGCGAAAAACGGAGGCCTGGGTGTGAGGGGAGTCGTGAGAGAATGGATAGTCATGGGTGACAGGAAGGAGTTGGAGACAGCCTGGTTCCAGAGTTCTTTGAAGTGATGCATGGCAGCGGAAGGACGTGGCGATAGAAAGATGATGAGCCTACTGCTTGCACAGATCCCACACCTACAGGGTGATGGAGCCACAGAGGAGAGTGACAGCAGTGGTATCGTGCGGGAGGAGATTCTCGATCCCTATTCTTGGCTTTGAGTCTCAGACAGAAACAGAAGAGGAGCAGCCGTCATCAGACATGGCTGCAAGGAAAACAGTTTCAGTGGAGAAACGGGTTTTTGTAAAGCTGAAGAAAACTGTGCTACCATTTTTGAGCCACTACCACAAAAAGATAGTGTGATCATCTTCGACTCCTTTTTCAAGGACTTGGAGAGCTAGGAAGAGCAAAACCTATGTAGGAACCTTCCCCGACCAACCCCCAAGTTACTCAGCAATCATTAAGAATTTGTATAGAATTTCACTAGGATGGCATATATGGAGAGAAAAGTAATTACTTGGATATTTGCCAAGGAGCATTTGTGTAAAAATATTGATAAATACAGGAAAATACATTGTCTTTCTATATTTATATAAAAATTTTAAATTGAGCCCTTATATTTTTTAAAATGAAAAGCAATTAATATTCTGATAAGAAATATTTATATGTAATATTTATGAATAGATGCACTGATATACATAATGGATATCAATAATGGTTGGATATGGATAATGCATCTAGATACACATCAGGGGTTGGCCAGCGATAGCCTACAAGTCAAACCCAGCCCTTCAAAAGCCATGAGCTAAGAATGGCTTTTACACTTTTAAAGGGTGGTAAAAACAAACAAATATAAGTAACACAGTCTGCAAGACCTTAAATATTACCTAGCCCTTTTACAGAAAAAATTCGACTCCTGATCTACATCCTTTTAAATGAGTGTATACTGTTCATCATATGGACAGTTTTCATAGTCACTCTGATTATGTTGTAAAATAGGCTCAGTGAATGCTGAATTAGTAAATACTGAGCTTTTGGTTCATAGAGGAAATAGGAAGTCAGGTACCTGTGAGCCTCTGGTCATAATATTTTTGCCAACCCATCATTATATAATCTTGTTTAATGTGTTTCTGTTTAATGACACCTTATTTAATGAGTATCCTTCATTTACTGACATTGAACATACAGCCAACGGCTCTGTAAATCATGCCTGATCAAACCTTGTCTGATACACTTCCCCTCCGTAAGGTACACAGCAGCCTCCTCGTGCTTACGAATACCAAGGGCTTCAGCATTATGCTTGGGGGCCACTTTAAATAGGGAAATCACCAACAAAAAGCACACCAATGCAGAATAACAGGGCACTAAATATACCACAGAAAGGAAACTGTTTCCAGCATAAAAGCTGAAACAAGGAGGCATAATGTCACTTTGCTTGACCTCTGCTGAGAACGTGCGCAGCAGGTGCCTCAAATGTTTCTGTCACTCTGTGCTTACCCACAAATGGCCAGGGAAGTGCTGTGCTACTTTTGGAGCTACAAATAAACTTTAAACCTTCATGGAGGCCCTGAGATTAGAGATGAACCCCAAAGAACTGTGTGCAAGTTATCTATATTCTGAGGGTTCAGGCCTCAAACCAAAAGACCTGTTGTCACAGGAATTCAGACACCCTTGTTGGAGGACAGAGATGGAACGCTGACCCTGGAGAAAGCGCTCAACCTGGAAAGGCAGACTGGGCACAGACCATGGGGAGCTGTATTTGCTAAGTGAAGAAATTCAGACTTTATCCTCTACAAATTCAGTTCTTGATTTTTCAGGGGTTGCCAAAAAAAAGCTATATTTTAGTTCCAAATGGTATTCCTCCTTGTCTAGTTCGGCTCAAGTCTCTACAGTGGGAATGTTTTACACATTCTTTTTTTTTTTTTTTTTTTTAAGATTATTTATTTTAGAGGAGAGCATAAGTGAGAGGGGCAGCGGGAGAGAGAGAATCTCAAGCAGACTCCCTGCTGAGCCCAGAGCCTGACAAAGGGCTCAATCCCAGGACCCCAAGATCACGACCTGAGCCAAAACCAAGAGTGGGCCCTCAACCAACTGCACCACCAAAGCACCCCTTACACGTTCTTGATTAGAAGGAACAGGTGGCCTTTTTAGGCTGAAATTCTTAGGTAGGAAAAGTTCATGTCTAAGAAAGCTCTTGGCAGTTTCCAGCCCTGTGTATTGTAAAATGGATTTCCCAAAAAGCCAGTGTCTGTGCCTTTTCATGTCTATAATAGATAAAAGAAAAATCATGTGATTTAGATGAGATTTACAATGAGGAAGAAGCCTTTAATTCTTTAACAAAGTGATAACCCTGTAAAAATAATTGTTAGAAGAGCAGAGGCCACGGATGCCATGGAACTGTAGGCTTGTTGTAAGGGGGAGGAGAAAGGAGACAGCAAAGCAGTGACCCTGACCCAGCCCCTTGGTTGAACACAGCCTGTAGGTTATTTAACCAAATGGATAAGCTCAGTCCCTTACCATTTATCTCTAGCTTTGCAGTGACTTACTGTGATAACCTAGACTCAGGACTCTGATATTATGTAGTGCGTGCATCTTTTTCTTTTTTTTTTTTTAAAGATTTTATTTATTTCTTTGACAGAGATCACAAGTAGGCAGAGAAGCAGGCAAAGAGAGAGGGGGAAACAGGCTCCCTGCTGAGCGGACAGCCCGAATGTGGGGCTTGATCCCAGGACTCTGAGATCATGACCTGAGCTGAAGGTCAGGTTCCCCTAGTGTGTGCATCTTAATAATGTTAATAATCCTCTCTTTTATTAAAAGCCTAAGCCTGTATGTATAGCATAGCAGTTAGAAGCTTTGCATCAGACTGGTCTACCTAATCTGGGATCCAGAGACAGCTGTTTCCTACTTGTGTGACTTTTCTTAAGATTACCTGACCTTTCTGAGCCTAAATATCTTCATCCATAAAATGGGGCTAATACATAAGAAATAAGAATGCTAACTCTAGGGGCACCTGGTTGGCTCAGTATAGGTTAAGCCTCTGCCTTCAGCTCTGGTCATGATCCCAGGGTCCTGAGATCAAGCCCCACATTGGGCTGAGTCTGCTTTTCCCTCTTTCCCTGCCCCTCTTCTCTCCCTCTCAAATAAGCAAATAAAAAAAAAAAATTTTAAGTATACTAACTCTACTAATTGTTAATTATTTGACCTTGATTAGATAATTTCTCTGAGTTTGCAATTTCCATGATTATTTGGGGATAATAATAACATCTGCTTCAAATGGTTGTGGTGAGGATCGAATAAGATAGGTTTTTTTGTTTTTGTTTTTTTAAAGATTTTATTTATTTATTTGACAGAGAGAGATCACAAGTAGGCAGAGAGACAGGCAGAGAGAGAGGAAGCAGGCTCTCTTCTGGGCAGAGAGTCTGATGTGGGATCATGACCTGAGCTGAAGGTAGAGGCTTTAACCCACTGAGCCACCCAGGTGCCCCGATAGGTTTTTTTGTTTTGTTTTGTTTGTTTGTTTTTGTTTTTGTTTTTTTAAGGATTAGAATGAGCTAATATTTACAAAGTACTTAGTGTATAACACATAGTAAGTACTTAGTATTAATTGTTGTCATTGCTAGTATTTTGATGTGGTTTTTGTTTGGTTTGTCTGTGCACTAACAGGAAGTATTGAAATGAAGTTTAAGAACTGATTTCACATTAGAGAAAAGCAAACTTGTATACAAGTATATGTACAAAGACTGTGTCAGGGGTCTGGTTTTCACTCTCATGAGTAGTTTATCTTAGTCCGTTTAAAGCCTAGATTCCCAAAACTAGAAGAAGCAAAATATATTTAAATGCTAAGTATTACAATTAGTAATTATAAGCATTACTAAAGTAAAGTAATATGGAGTTTGCTCTGTGTTTACCTTCTAAGAGTTTAATTAATAAAACTATAATGCAGAAAAAAATGCTAGCCCCATATTACTGATGGATTACAGGCAAATATTTTATTAGTCATCCTTCTATAAGTTAATTAAATACAAAGTTGAATGAAAACATTTGCAACTTCTCTGTCCGCGATGTTGGCATTTTTAAATCTGTGTAAAGTGCTGTATTTGAAAGAGTACAGAAGGGAGGTCACAGAACCTGGATTCTAGTCGCAGCGTCATTCCTGAATCCCTGCAGGACCTTTGAGAACTTTGGCTATTTCATTTCTAAGTCGGAATGATAATATTCAGTCTGTCTTCCAAGAATATTATGAAAAGAAGGTAAGTTACTACTGTGAAAACACTTTGAAAAAGCTAAATACTCTCCGTGTGCCCAGGCTAACAGGTCTGCTCTTGCTGCTAACCGTGCACAAAACAGATGCAGCGGAGAGCGCGCACCGCCCGTTACAGGCTTGGAGCGCCTCGAAGAGAAATACGGCTTCATCGATTGCTAGTTGTATGACCTTGGAGGGGTAACTTCTCTGAGTCTGCATTTTCCTTGTCTGTTTAGGAATAATAATAGTTCCTACCTCATACGGTTGTGGTGCAGATTGAGTAAGGTAAGGGATGTCAAGCGGCAGCACACTGCTTGTCCTGAATACGCAGTAGGGCTGGCCCTTGAACAACACAGGGTGAGGGGCGCCGACTCCCCACACGGTCAGAACTCCTTGGATAACTTCTGATGCCTCAAAAACTTAACTATGTTAAGGAGGAGGAGAAAGAAGACGGGTTGGTCTTGCCATCTCGGGGCGGCGGCGCTAAGAGGAAGCAGGAGAGGCACTCAGTAACTTGATGGAAATACCTCGTAATCTCTGCCTTTTTGCTTTTTCCATTCTCCAGAAGTGACTCTTTGTAATACCAATCCATCTTCCATCATTTGCTTTAGTTTCCGTGCTTATGTATCACACAGAAAGGTCCGTGTCCTAAAAGAGGTCAGACGCCGTCTCCAGCAATCAGAAGGCTCTGCCAGCTTGGCTGCTGCCGGTTGCTCTCACGCGCTGTGCGTCTGCGTCTCCTCCCTCGCTGTCTGGCACTGACGCGGAAGCGCTCGTCCCAGCAGGTCGTCATCTGCTCGTTCCTCTGCTGCGGTGGCTCTGAGCTCTTGAACTTGTACAGGAGCCATACCGCGAAACCCTTCATCCCTACCTTTTTTTTTTTTTTCTTTTTCCTGTCGACCATGTGTCTCATGACTTTGTTCTCGATGGGCTCTCTGTGAAGTCCTCCTGTGAAGTCCTGCACGACAGTGTCCGGACCCCGTGTGCTCCCGCAGGAATTTATTGTTTGGCGCTCCATGTAAACCGGTGCGGTCTTCAGTGGGTGCTTCCAGACCTGCGTGGTGCTGTCAGGGTTCTCTTCCCTAGTATTGACGGTTCTTTGCAGAGAGCACCTGTGTAATGAGTCTCAGCAGTCCTCCTGACCCCCTGATCTGGAGGCTGCACTAGAGTCACTGTCGGGGGTGTGTACAGCCCTTGGGCCTCTTTGGGGCTGTGGGTGAGCAGGGGCGTCCTCAAAGGCTGTTCCTCACTAGCAGGCTCCTTTTTGACTACCCAGGCAAATCATCACTGGAGCCAATCCAGGAAAAGGGTTCTTGTCCAGGCCTTCTTGTTGTACAACCAGAAGTCTGGTGGCTGGTGTTTATCTTTTCTCGTCAAAGGCTTGGGGCTTTGCAGCTTTCCAGATAACGGCAGCTCTCATCATTAACCCCACTCACTGCATTTGTACCAAACAGTAGAGCTGGCCTGGCCCTTCCTTACTTAAATCCTGTGTTCCCTTCTCTTCCTTACTAATAAATTTCCTTTTTGACATTTTTTTCCAGAATAGGATACTTTTGTCTGCAATAAAAACCTATTCAGCCAAGTACCCTTTCTCCTCATTGATTTTCTTAATGGCATCTGGGAATAAGTCTGCTGTCTGTTGGTCGGCAGAAGCTGCCTCTCCGTTCTCTTGACATTTTTAAGCCAAACCTCTTTCTAAAATTATCAAACCATCCTTTGCTGGCATTAAATTCTCTAGTTTTAAACCCTTCACTTTCCTTTTGCTTTAAGTTGTCTTATAATGACGTGGCTTTTTTGGAACCCGATCAGGGTCTCTAGGTGTGCTTTCCTGTAGCAGTCCTGAAACCACATAAAAGCTGCATTTCGACATGAAATGGAAAGGTATTTCACAGAAAGTACAAGGAAGCCTGCTGAAGTAGCTGCATTGACAGCGTCAGGACTTTACTTTTTTTTTTTTTTTTTTTTCATTTCTTTCTTTATTTTTTTTTGCTGTGGTCCTTACGCTGAACTCCTTCCATATACGAGAATGGCGGGGACCCACAGCTGCGGCCCTCCCTCAGTGGTACCTGTCAAGCAGTTCAGCTTTTTCTTAGAATGTCATGACTTCTCTCTGCTTCCTGGGAGCACTTCCTGCAGCACTAGGGGTACTTTGTTTGGGTTCCATGATGTGATTCAAGCTTTACAGTATTGCACAAAACACGGTGAAAAACAGGTGAGACCCAGAAGACATCACTTTATACCATGATATGCAGAGTACTGAAGCGATGGGCCACGAGCACAGAGATGATGAGCGTCACACAGTGTGGTAGACGATAATAGCAACAGGAGGTGGCTGTGAAATTACTACAGGAGTACAGTGTGGACTACAGTGAATTTTGTGCAGTTCTGCTTTTTACTGTATTTTTACATGTGTTCCCATTTCTCTTGGCTAGAAATGCAAGCACGTGTAAAGCCGAAGTATTAATTAATTGAATG
Organism: Meles meles; assembly: GCF_922984935.1. Taxonomy (NCBI): domain Eukaryota; kingdom Metazoa; phylum Chordata; class Mammalia; order Carnivora; family Mustelidae; genus Meles; species Meles meles. The sequence goes on from NC_060068.1 coordinate 102,876,848, forward strand.
CGAACTCAGGTAAAGACTGTTAATGGCGCCATGTTTGGTCTGTAAGTCTATGTGTGCATAAGTTTTGTAAGTTTGAACTTTGTAAAATTTGTGTGCATCTGCTGGTAGTGAATGATAAAATAGACTAGTATGTACATATATTTTATGCATTCAGAACATGCATTTTTCTTAACTGCTTTGATATTTGTTAAGATAAGCAGTTCATCTCCAAGTATCTTCACACATTGTTCCAAATCTCCAACAACTTTTCCACATACTTACTGAAAAAAACTCACACATAAATAGCCTTGGGCAGTTCAAGCCCTTATTGATGGTGGTGTATTCACCACTAGGACCGGTTCTCTTTAAGATCATGTTGTTGCTGTCCTCCCTGGTCATTTGCCATCATGTATCTGATAGAATCATGGATGTTAGAACTTAAAGAATCCTGAGGAAGCTATCAGGTCGAGCATCCTGCCCCCTGCAATTTAAGTGTCTTTATCTGTGAGTAACAGAAGAGGGAGCTTGAACTCCAGGGACATGAAATGGGTTGCTGATGGTTAGTTACCCAGTGAGTTGGTGGTAGGTGGTAGGACATGTGAAATCTTGGTAGCCCATGGTTGGAGCGGGGGATGTGGTCTGCTTGGCACTAGAATGCTGTGCTGCTCTGAAGCGCACAAGGACCACTGTGTTATTAAAATCTCTATCTTATGAGATAGCATCAAGGGATGGTATCTGTACTTTATGAAATTTAACATATGATTTAGAGGTCACTTTGGATATACTTTTCTAATGTTCTGTAATATTTCTGTTAGTCGTGTATTGGCTTTTCTTTGAGTTTCCCAGAAGAGCTTACTCTGTGTACCAAGAGACCTCTGTACATGTTATCATGTTTCTTTCAACCCCCCTCTCATGCTTACCTTTCCAGCTCTTAGCATTGATGCCATCTTCTCCAGGTAGACTTCCCTGATTCCTCTCTCTAGGCCTTTCCATTCCATATTCTCCCATGGTAGCAAGAATCACAGTGTATTATTATTATTACCCATTTCCTTGTATGTCTCCTACAATGGGCCATAGAAGCCTTATGAAAACATAATATGTGTCTGTCTTGTAATTATAATCCTAAATACACCACACAGTGTTTACTTAGGTCCTGGTTAAGAACTCCGTCTTCCTTACTCAGGATTTTCAGATTCCATCTGCAAACATTTGGAACATCTCCTTCTCATGCTTTTGCTACCACTTTCTCGTACTGCCATGAGGCATTTTGCTGGCTTTTCCCGCTTCTAAAAGTTGATTCTTCAAATGTGTATCCATAGGAAATGTTACCCATATGTCATCAAAGTGAAGAGCAGCAATAGGATCCAGTGAAGAAACTCTGCAGTAAGAGGTCTGAGAATCTGGACTGTCATTCTCACAGAGCTGCCACTCTGGAGGCTGACCCTCTGAGCCTATTTGCTTGTCCTTAAAGTGGGGGAAATAACAGAACGCAATCTCAAAGATGTCACGAAGATGAAAATAATCAAAACAATTCCAACACAGCCTTTGGTTCAGTGTCTGTCACATATTAAGTGAAAGTCAGCAACAATTAATAGTAAATTAAATTAGGTACATTAATTAACTGATTGAGGTAATGAAAAGGAAAGAAACTCTGTTACTTTTGAAACGTAGTATGTTTCAGAATTTCTTTTTTTCCCCCATGAAACACCTGTATGGCACCTTTTTGTTATTCATACTGTTTTGACTGTGGCTGTTCTGGATTCCTATCGAAGGCCTGAGAGACCAGTTTGTCATTTTGAACACGGCGTCAGTGGAACAGCGTCTGACTCAACAATCGCGTCATCCTGGACAGGCCTCAGATGGGCGTGAGCCAGGACACGATGTAATGAAAGGCATTCGGTTCTCCCCCCTTCCTGCTCTGTATTTTCTTTGCCACAAACTCTATTCACATCAAGCCCAGAGAAGTAACATTTCAGTTCAGGTCATAATAAAAATTGAGGGCATTTGCATATATTATCTGTTGTATGCACTGAATAATTCTGTATTCATCTCAGTGTACTTGAAATGGATGTTTTCTTTCTGCTTTAATAATGAAAGAAGAATAATTGTCTCAGAATATTTAAGAACAGGCTTATATTAAATATTTAATGTCCTTTTACTATGAACATTCTGATGGTAAAACAAAATAACTACAGGCAAAAACTAAGGGATATGATGCCTGTGTTCATTTAAAAGAGTTTTGGCAATTAGAAGACTTGTCCTTTCACAGTGGGAAGGCATGATCCTTAGGGCAGTCATGGGCAGTGTATACAGAAGACTCTGAAAAGACCAATGGTGGATGCAGTTCTTTCTGCTTTGGTCTTTTTTTCCCTGGCATTCTGCTTGCTGAGTGATTTATTCTCTGTTCGCCTCTTCTCAGACTCACTGTTGTTCTAATGACTTTGCTTAAGTAAAGCATCTCCTTTTGCTGTAAGCCATCAGGATATTTACTCTTAATTTTTACAAGTACCCAGATAAGAACCTCATAAATCAAAGAACACCTGTGATTCTGAGTTAGCATATCCAACCAAGCCTTTGGCAAAAAGAAGCATCCTTTAAGTTGTTAGGCTTTCCTTTAACATTCCATTATTCATTTGCTGATTCTTTGTTTGGAGCAGTGACTTGTTTAATATATTTCAGGGTTTTGGGACACCTGGGTAGCTCAGCTGGTTAAGATTCAGCTGTTGGTTTTGGCTCAGGTCATAATCTTGGAGTCCTGGGATTGAGCCCCACATCTGGCTTTGTGCTCTGTGTGGGGTCTGCTGGAAATTCCCTCTCTCAAATAAATAAACTAATATATATATATATATATATATCTCCATGCATTTGTATCTATGCATGGGTATATGTTTCAGGCTTTTGACTAACCCAAGTAATACAGGTTATTATTTTGAAACTGCAAGAGCTTATAAAAACATCTGAATGGAGAGATTGTGTATGCCCACAGACTGAAGAATTGTTCCAGTTTTAATGGATGAGTTGCCTTCATTATATATATTTATATATTATTATATATATATTATATATATAAATATATATATTATTTATATATATTATATATATAAATATATATATTATTTATATATATTATATATATATTATATATATTATATATATAAAATATATATAAAATATATATATAAATATATATATATTATATATATAAAATATATATAAAATATATATATAAATATATATATATATAAATATATATATATTTAATGCCTGGTACTCAGACATATATGGTAAAGGAGTGATAGCATCTTTCTAGATGTTTAGCCTTCCCCCAGAGGGCAGAGCCAAAGTTTAGAATCTTCTCTGTCTTTGTAATTTCGTGTAAATTTTTAGAATCAACTTGTCAATTTCTGTACACAGAAAAAAGCCCGGTGGGATTTTGATTCATAATGTGTAGAATTTGCAGACCAGTCAGTCAGATAACACTGTCCATCTCTTCATTTAGTTCGATCTTCTTTACTTAGTTTCAGCAGTGTTGTCTGGTTTTCCCTTAGAGCTCTTGCATGCCTTACCCCGACACCCCTGCACCATTTATTCCTGTTTTGCTTTGAGAGAGGGCATGAGGAGAGGGGCAGAGGGAGAAGCAGGCTCCATGCTGAGCAGGGAGACTGACACTGGGGCTCCATCCAGGACCCCAGGATCATGACCTGAGCCGAAGGCCAACGTTTAACTGATTGAGCCACCCAGGAGCCCCGTTCCTGTTTTATTTGTAAATGTGTTTGTGTTTACTGCTATGACGAATAACATTAATTTCATTTTTTAATTGTTTGTTGCAGTATATAGAAAGAAGGTAGATTTTTGACTATTGTGCCCTGTGACCATGCTAAATTAATTGATCCTATTTTTTAGATTTTTGTTGTTGGTGGTTTTTTTTTTTTGTATCTGTCTGATCCTTTCTCAGTCTTCTCGTTCTTGGACTTGATTTACGTGTATGTTAGGCCATTTGATACTAGTAGGTGCGTAAAGCACTCACAGTGTTCCTTCAGTCTTTCCTTCTGTGTTCCTCAGACCGCGTGAATTCCACTGATACTGGATATGTAACAGCTGACTTAATCTTCCTGGGGTTTTGTTGTTGTTGTTGTTGTTGTTTTTTAAGACCTCTCTATCCTCAACTCTGTCTGGAGTCCTTGTCCAGAGCCCTTCTGTTTTGGCCTTCACAGGGAAAGGTCTCCAGTCTTCTGCCTTGAAGAAGGGGATGGCTAGGCTGAAAGGAAGGACAGCGTCTAGTTTCAAAAACAGAGATCAAAACAACAGAAGAATCCACCTTAGAGGAAATAGAAAATATGCAGAGAAAAGGAACTTCCTGAAAACCGACTGTTTGTATGCTTGAAGATAAGAAAAATACTGCATTCATCAAATAAGAGTAAAGTGTTTAAAAGGGGGAATTTTCAGGGAATAAAATGAAACTTAAAAAGGTTTCAGCATGAATGAAAAGCTCAGTAGAAGGGTTGGGAGGTAAAAGTAAGAAAATATGCCAGAAATTAGAGCAGAGAGACAAGGAGCTGGAAAAATAGGAGAGAAAGTAAGAAAGAGGACCAGCCTAGGAGTTTGAGAAAAAAAATACAAGAAACCATCAGTCACTGGAGTGGGGGAGGTAACACAGGGATTAAATTATCTGCTGCTTTACCTGTTCGTTTCTTTAGAATGAAGAGGGGTTTTTGTTTTTGTTTTTTTTACTATGAAACAAAGCACACATAATAAACACACACACGCATTCACATAGACACTTTAATGAATAATTATAAAGTGAGCACTCGGGTAACCAGACCAGGGCCTGCGCCTCCAGCGCCTCCAGTGCCTCCAGTGGGACCTTCCAAGATCACACTTCCACTTGGCTCCCCCTCCTCAGAAGTGACCACTATCCTGACCGGTAGAATAATTATATTCCAGATTCTCTTACCACGTGTGTATATACATCCTTCCACACTGTAGCTTAGTTCACATGCTTTGAACTTAAACAGTATGTATGGTTTTGCGTCATGTTGCTTCCCCTCTGCAGGGTACAACTTGTCCATGTTAGGGTACGTAACTGCAGTTCCTGCTGTATACAGCTGTACTAATGAAGCTGGATAACTTTTCCTATGTGTATTGGCCATTTGGAGTTCCTAGTTTGTAAAGTATCTGTGTACTTTTTTGTCCATTTTGCTAGTGGGTTTTCTGTCCTTTTTATTTGAAACCTACATTTAGGAGCACCTGGGTGGCTCAGTGGGTTAAACCTCTGCCTTTGGCTCAGGTCATGATCTCAGGATCCTGGGATTGAGCCCTGCATTGGGCTCTCAGCTCAGCAGGGAGCCTGCTCTCCCCCTCCCAACCACCCCCCGCCTGCCTCTCTGCCTACGTGTGATCTCTGTCAAATAAGTAAATAAAAATCTTTTTAAAAAAATGAAATCTGCATTTGTCTAAATGTGTAAATATCATCAGAGCACAGGTAGCAAGGGTGCTTTCCCTTAGATTTTAGCCTAAATCCTTATTTTGTCAGTGCATTGGTGCTTTAGGATTTTTTCAATTCCATTTTTTAGCTAACATTTTCATTTTGACGGTCATGTTGGCCCCCATAACCTGGCCTGTCATTTCTGTAAAAGAAACCTGTATATGTTCTTAAGCGAACGTCACACTAGTCTACTTGATTTTTTTTTTTTTAAGATTTTATTTATTTATTTGACAGAGAGCACAAGTAGGCAGAGTGGCAGCCAGAGGGAAAGGGAGAAGCAGGCTCTCCTCAGCAGGGAGCCCAACGGAGGGCTCAATCCCAAGATCATGACCCAAGCTGAAGGCAGCCGCTCAACCAACTGAGCCACCCAGGCACCTCAAGTCTCCCTGATTCTGACCCCTACCTTTGTCCCCAGTTCTGACCCTTTTGAAAATTGTCATATAAAGCTTGCTTCTTAGCAACCCCCTCCCCGTAACTTAACAGACCCCAGAATGTCCACTCTGGTGTAAAATGTTGCTGGTATCGTCTGGGTTTTTTTCCCCATTATTGCCATATAATTGACAAAATATCAGTTCTGTTGTTGTCTTTACTCTTAGAGGTTTTTGCCATTCAAAACAAATGCCATTACTCTCATTTTATTTACTGAGTCCCAGAGGAAGCTGAAATTAAAGCATATCTTAGAGATAACATCTTTAACCAGAACTATATGTGGCTGGTCATTTCATTTTCAAGCTCACACAGCACTTGAAGCGGTAACATGGCTAAGAGAAGTATCATGTGAGCAATAATAAGGATTCCTAATGGACTATTCCGTCAGACTTCGAATACTTTTTTTTTCTTATGCTGTACATCTCCATATTTATTTTTTTTATTAACGTTAGTCACCGTACAGTACATCATTAGTTTTTGTTTTGAATATTTTAAAATTTTATTTAAAACTTAGGGCTTTGGGGGTACCTGGGTGGCTCAGTGGGTTAAGCCTCTGCCTTTGGCTCAGGTCATGATCTCAGGGTCTTGGGATCGAGCCCCGCATCGGGCTCTCTGCTCAGCAGGGAGCCTGCTCTCTCTGCCTGCCTCTCTGTCTACTTGTGATCTCTCTCTCTCTGTCAAATAAATAAACAAAAAATCTTAAAAAAAAAATTAGGGCTTTGGTGGTATGTCCTCAGTGGACTAAATGTTGAAATACTTACTGTCCAAAGCAGTCCTCTAAATCAAGAGAAGACCAGCACCCCAATAGGAAAATAGCCAGTGTTCATCAATTGATAGTTGACCAGATAGGTTTTTCTCTTAGGAGCCAATGTGGGGAAATGCATGTGTCTGCTTTCCTAAAACCAGGGAGGGGGGACAGTTTAACAGCATGCATGAAAATGCCTGTATGTAAAGTTGCCCATTGGCTTTCCTTGACCTTGTGAGATTTTAACTTAAGTATTAGGTCAAAGATATTGGCAAAGGTCTGTGCATTGATATTTATTATAGAAAAACCGAAACAAAAAATGGCCAGTAATGAGGGAGTAGTTCAGTTATTGCTGAGTACTTTCCAACCATCAAAGAGTCATATGGTAAGAGATAATCTATTGACATTTCCTCAAAATGTTGTCAAGGAACGAACAAAGAAGGAACAGTGCCTCACATATATAAAAAGCTAGATACAAGCAGTCATCTATAATACTATCCCCAAAATAAATATATACTTTTTTTTTTTTTTTTTTTAAAGATAAGTGTTGGTTGGTTTTCTCTGACAAACATATGATGCCTTTATTTTCTCATTTAAACTTCCTGGTGCTTTTTAAATTTTCTAACTTATTTTATAATTTAAAAAAATACCTTGTAATTCAGTTTTATTTGCCAAATTATTATATCTAGTGGTGTATTTCTAGACGACTATAAAGCAGTAATCTTGGAGTTGATGATGGATTCAATGTAAAGAAGTGAACTAGGACAAAAATAGGTGGGGTTTTATGGACACAGTAATGAGCTTTCCTCGGTGTGAAAAGCAGTTATATTCAATTTCTTCAAGTATCTTTTCCCCATGACTGAAAAGTGGGGTGGCCCACAGCTAGAGCTGCTGTAGCCTAGAGCATCCTAGCAGGGAGAGAAGCACACGGCTTCCTATCCCAAATGAGAGCCTCAGGACCCCAAATACAGCCTGTGAGCATCAGCTCCCCACTCCAGCAGCAGCAGAGTGTGAGCCCTTGTTCTCTGTCTTGTAAGTTTCCCTTAGTCACTGTTTCTCATTCTTTTTTTTTTTTTTAAGATTTTATTTATTTATTTGACAGACAGAGATCACAGGTAGATAGAGAGGCAGGCAGAGAGAGAGAGAGGGAAGCAGGCTCCCTGCTGAGCAGAGAGCCCGATGCGGGACTCGATCCCAGGACCCTGAGATCATGACCTGAGCGGAAGGCCGCGGCTTAACCCACTGAGCCACCCAGGCGCCCCCTACTGTTTCTCATTCTTTTGAGGTTTAGGGTTTAAAACACATTTTAGAAATCACGAAGAGTTTTACCATACTTTATTTTGCTCTTTTGGAGCATTGTGAGAAAAACTAAAATTTTAAACAGGGAGGCTGTTTATGGATGGCTCAGGCAGTTAAGTGGCTGACTCTGGACTTCAGCTCAGGTCTTGATCTTGGGATCCTGGGCACCAGACCCGCATAGGGCCCTCTGCTCAGTGGGGAGTCTGCTTTAGGGTTCTTTCTCTCTCTCCTTCTCTCTTGTTCTCTCTCTAATAAGGAAGTCTTAAAACAATTTCAAACAGGGATGTGTTCAGGCAGTATTTGTGAGTGTGCATTTGTCCCCCTTTTTCGGGAAGGGCGCACATTTCTTCCTCCACCTCATTAGGCAGACTTTTGCCAGCCACCTCCATTTAATTTTGAGTGAGTGGCTCTAACATCTTGCTCTCAGTACTTTTATTTCTTACCATTCGGGTGTCATGGTTCAGCCTGTGGTTCTTATAGAAAGTACAGAGACCAAAATGAACACTCAGGGTGTCTAAAGTGTCTTAAAACAAGCCTGGAATTGCTCAGCTCATGCACTGGTTATCCCTAACACTTAACAGTCCATGTTACGGTGTGCTTCTTACTGCTCTGAAGTACTTGTCACCCTCCAGTATCAATGTGGGAGAATCATTTATTGCCAGTGAAACACTTAGTCTGGAGTTGCCATAGATTTATGTTGTAAATTAATGACCTCTCCTTACAGTATCCATTTTGTGATTGATATTTTGTGTTTAGTTTTAAACGATGGATGAAAATTTTGTCAGTCATCGTTGCATTGGTTCTCCTCCTCCCCTGTCATTTTCAAAAGCCTGAAACTTCTTTGTTGCTTGATTTTTTTGGACTGTGTTGAATTGTGAAGTTGAAGTGATGGGTTTTGTTGAAAATAACAAGTCTGAAAACTACTTTGATATTTTAAATTGAGGACTGTGTTTTCAGAAGTTCCATTTCTCTTCTACTTTGGAGCTATCCTTTGACAGGAATGTCAAATCTGGTATTTACCAGGTCGTGTTTCCTGCATACACAACCAACTGCTTACATAAGAATTCAATTTTAAAATGTTTTCTTAATGGATGACTATTCACATTCTTATTCTTTTAAGTTAGGGATTTGGTTTAATTAGAAGAAGGATTTTTGTAACACTTTTGTGAAAACAAACTGTGACAGAGCATTTAAGACAGGTTTGAGAGAATACAATATTGGTTTCATTTTTTGGTCTGAAAATTATTTTATAAATGGAATTAGTATTATTTGATCATAAATGCTTATCAATCTCAAAGCTTCCAGCTTGCAAATTTCCCATCTATAACAAGAGTTACTCATTTATCCCTATTCGAAAAAGTGCTGCTTATGCCCTTGAAATTTTTACATTCCTAATATCCCCAAAACTTTAAAACAAAAATCACCTCATCACTTGCTTTCAGAGCTTCTTCTCCATTCCCACATAGTTTCTAAAATGTTAGCAGATAGCATCTTAGAAAAAAAAACAAGTTACTTTTCTAATGAATATTCTAGAATGAACTAGTTATCTACACTTAGATGGACTATGAAAAACCAAAGCTCACTTTTTTATTGCTAAATTTAGCAAAAGTGGAACTACATGATAGCTTATGTTGCTTATAACTGTTTCTATAAAAATTTTTTGACAGTCTGTGGGCAAATATTTTAATATGAAATATTTAAATCAGTATACATATATATATTACATACAACACCACAGTACATTATTTTCTTCCAGTGTGTTTTGAGTGATTTATTTATATAATTTCCCAAGGGATCCTCCCAAAGTAAGGAAAGTACTGAACTAAAACAGTTCACATTTATTTTTTTAAATGTGGTTATAGCCTTTGTATCTGTTTCTGGAGAATGCAAAATAAATAGATAATAAATAGCTGTTGGTGAAAAGTACTAATTCTAGATCTAGGATAACTATTATTTTGGACCTCACTGGACCTTCCTTTCTGTGAAATAGGAGCTCTTACTTTCATATTCTCACTTAATCTATCATATAGTTAGCCAAAAGTTTATTATTGGTATTGCTAAAAATTTTTAAAGTAGTAGACTTGGAATCTTGAATTCAAACCTAGACTTTGCCTTTCAGTAGTATTTTATAGGACCCTGGGACTAATTCTCTACATTTCTGAGTCTTAATTTCTGCATCTGTAAAATGGGATTAGTGAGATCTTACAGAATAGTGAAGCCCAGTTGAATATATAATTACAGTACCTTAGCACTCTTAAGTTGAGTAACAACAATGATTTTTTGCCAATGATTTTGTCAGTCTTTTTGACATCAGTTGCCATGTTAATTTACGCCCATAATTTTTTCTAGTCAATAGATATGTCTCCCATCTGTAAAACTAGTAGTATCTCAAAGAAGCCTAAGGTCTGTTAGTTAAACATAATTTCATCAAAACTCCTCTACAATAAGAAAAGTAGTATAGTATTATAAATATACAAAACACTGCTATTTGTTTTTATTTTTGGTGCATGGTTGCCATGTAATTTAGTGTTCAATGACTACTGTGACATCATCTTAATAATTTATAATGTGAGTATGCGAATTTAAGATTTAACTCAACACAACTAGAATCTAAAAAAAAAGAGGTGACATGGATACTTTTATACCTTTTTAAAAAATTGAATTATAGTTAGAATACAATATTACATTAGTTTCAGGTACACAACATAGTGGTTTAATATTTATATACATTATGAAATGATCACCGTGATAAATCTAGCTACCATCTGTCACCACGCAGAGTTGTTACAATATTATTAAGTATATTGCCTATGATGTACATCTTATTTATAACTTGAATTTTGTGTCTTCTAATTGCTTTCCTGTATTTTGCCCACCCACCCATTTCCCTCCCCTCTGGCAACCATCAGATTGTTCTCCGTATATAGGAGTCTGTTTCTGTTTAGTTCATTCATTCTGGTTTTTAGATTCCGTATATAAGTGAAGTCATAAGTATTTGTCTTTCTTTGTCTTTCTTTTCTTTTTTTCATGTAGGATAATACCCTCTGGGTTCATCCATGTTGTCACCAATGGCAAGATTCCATTCTTTGTTACAGCTGAGTAATATTCCATCATATGTACATACACCACAGCTTCTTTCTCCATTCATCTATCACTGGATACTTGGGTTGCTCCTGTATCTTGGCTGTTGGGAATAATACTGCAGTGAACATCGGGGTATATTATAAATCTTTTTGAATTAGTGTTTTCATTTTTTTCTAGATAAGTACAAGGGAAATGGCTTGTGTGGCAGTTTTATTCGTAAGTTCTGAGGAACCTCCATACTATTTTCCACAGTGGATGTACCGGTTTGCATTCCTGCCAACAGTGCACAATGGTTCTGTTTTCTCTACATCCTCACCAACATTTCTTATTTCTTGTCTATTTATTTATTTAATCACAATGGGAATTTAGTTATTTAATGCGACCACTAACCTAATAGCACAAAATCTAAGCAGTTATATCACAAAACCAGGGTTATATAAAGTGGACATGCATTAGTGATCTATACAACTTAACATTACACCAGAAAAGGAATTGAATACAAAATTTCCCCCGATTTTTGGTGGTCTTCAAATTTCATGGCACAGATTACCAACAAAACTATAAAAACAGGGGTGCCTGGGTGGCTCAGTGAGTTAAGCCTCTGCCTTCGGCTCAGGTCATGATCTCAGGGTCCTGGGATCGAGCCCCGCATCAGGCTCTCTGCCTAGCAAGAGCTAGGAGCCCCCCCTTGCTCTCTGCCTGCCTCTCTGCCTATCTGTGATCGATCTCTCTGTCAAATAAATAAAATCTTAAAAAAAACTATAAAAACAGATTTTAAATATTTTCAATAAGACGGTAAAAAATTTAATGAGCTTTTAAGTTTTCATATTGGACTGAAGACTGACAGGTGTAAGGCAATATCTCATTGCGGTTTTGACATGTTTGCCTATTGATGAGTGATGGTGAGCATCTTTTTATGTGTCTATTGGCCTTCTGGATTTCTTCTTTGGAAAAATGCCTATTCACATCCTCTGAATCCATTTTAAATTGGATCATTTGTGGGGTTTTGCTTCTGGGTTTTTGTTTTTTTTTTTTGAGTCATGTCAGTTCCTTATCTATTTTGGATATTAACCTCATATATATCAGGGGTATCATTTACAAATACCATCTCTCATTCAGTATGTTGTCTTTTTGTTTTGTTTTATCTTTTTGTTTCTTTCATTGTGCAAAAGCCTTTTAACTTCATGTATTCCTATTTGTTTATATTTGCTTTGGCTCCGCATTCCTGGGGGAACAAATCCAAAGAAATATTACTCAGACTGATGCCCAAAACTTATTGCTTATGTTTTCTTCTATGAATTTGATAGTTTCTGGTGTTATGGTTAAGTCTTTAATCGTTTTAAGTTTATTTTTGTGTATAATGTAAGAAAGTGATCCAGTTTCATCGTTTTGCCTGCCCAGTACCATTTATTCAAGAGATTATCTTTTCTCCCTTGCCTTTGTCATAAATGAATTGACTGTATAAGCATGGGTTTATTTCTGAGCTTTCTATTCTGTTCAGTTAATCTGTGTTTCTTTTTTTTTTTTTTTTTTTTTTTGGCAGGACCAAACTGTTTTAATTACTACAGCCTTATAGTATACTTCGAAATCAGGCAGCAGGGTACCTCCAGCTTTGTTCTTTCTTAAGGTTGCTTTAGTTATTTGGGGTCTTCTGTGGTTCCATACAAATGTTAGGATTACTTGGTTCTAGTTCTATGAAAAATGCTGTTGGTATTTTGATAGGGACTGCACTACATCTGTAGATTGCCTTGTGTAAGATGGACATTTTAACAATACTCATTCTTTTATTCCATAAGCATGATATACCTTCCCATTTATTTGTGTCATTTTCAGTTTCTTTCGTCAACATTGTACAGTTTTTAACATACAGGTCTTTTACCTTCTTGGCTAAGTTTATTCCTAGGTAATTTACTCATTTTCCTGCAGTTATCAGTGGGATTTTTTTCTTAAGAGAAGTGTATAAAAATGCAACAGGTTTACATATATTAACTCTGTATCCTGCAATTTTACTGAATTCAGTTATTTTACGTTCTAATTAGCTTTTTGGTGTACCCTCTAGGATTTTCTATATATAGTATCATGTCTGCAAATAGTTGTACAGTTTCACTCCTTTTCCAGTTTGGATCCCTTTTAGTTACTTTTTTCACATCTGACTCCTGTGCTGCTAGGATCTCCAATACGACACTGAATACAAGTGGCGACAATGTGCTCCTCTGTTGGGTGCACAGATCCTTACAAGTGTTCTATCTGCTTGTTGGACTGATCCCTTTATCATTATGTGATCTCCTTCTCTGTCTCTTGTTACGCCCTTTCTTTGTGTCTGATAAAAGAATTGCTTCCATGGCTTTTTTTTTTTAACGTTTGCACGGAATTTTTTTTCCCGTCCCTTCCCTTTCAGTCTGTATGTGTTTTTTATATTTGAAGTGAGTCTCTTGTAGGCAGCATATAAATGGATCTTCTTAAAAATCCGCTCAGCTACCATATATGTCTTCTGATTGGAGCATTTAGTCCATTTAAGGTAGTTATTGCTAGATTTGAACTTATTGCCACTTTTTTCATTGTTTCTAGTTGTTTTGGTAGTTCTGTTCCTTTCTTCTCTTGCTTTTTCCCTTGTGATTTGGTGACTTTGTGTTATGTCTGATTTCCTGCCTCTGTTTGGTCATTTAAGTTCAAGCGTGCTCGAAAAGCACTACCTTTTTTTTTTTTTTTTTTAAGATTTTATTTATTTATTTGACAGTGATCACAAGTAGGCAGAGAGAGAGGGGGAAGCAGGCTCCCTGCTGAGCAGAGAGCCCCATGCAGGGCTAGATCCCAGGACCCTGCAATCATGACCTGAGCCAAAGGCAGAGGCTTTAACCCACTGAGCCACCCAGGCGCCCCAACGCACTACTTTTTTGTTCCCCGTTTACATTTTACGTTTCTGACAAACTATTTAGATCTTACTATTTTGTGTATCCCTTGACTAAGTGCCATAGATCTAAATGAGTTTACTGTTCTTGCCTTTTAACCTTTATACCAGCTAAGTAGGTGGCTGTTCTACCACCTTTACCCTAAGTTTACCTTTACCAGTCAGAGGTGGGGTTTTTTTTCTCCCCATAATTTCTTAATTTCTAGTTATGGCTTTTTCTTTTTTGTTTAAGAAAGTCCCTTTAACGTTTTTGTAAGGCCAGTTTGGTGATGATGAATGTCTTTAGTTTTTGTCTGGAAAACTCCTTATTTCCCTTTCAATTTGGAATGATGATCTTGCCCAATAGAAAAGAGTGCTCTTGGTTGTGTTTTCAGTACCACTCCCTTCCAGGCTGTAAAGTTGCTGCTGAAAAATCTGCTAACAGACTTATAGGGGCTCCTTTTTATGGAACAAGTTTTCTCTTGCTGCTTTAAATGTGTAGGGCTCTCTTTGGGGCCAACTTATTTGGGATTCTCTGTTTCCTGGGCTTGTAGGTTTCTTTCACCAGGTTAGGGAAGCTTTCAGCCATTATTTCCTCAAATAGGTTTTTGTCTCTTCTTTAAGACCCCCCTACAATGCAAATGTTAGTATGCTTGGTGTTGTCCCAGAGGATAGTCTTAAACTTTGCTCAGGTTTTGTAAGTTTTTTTTTCTGTGCTGTTTCGATTGGGTGATTTCCACTAACCTTTCTTCCAGGATCACTGATCCCTTCTTATGCATCGTCTCATCTGCTGTTGATTCCTTCTAGTATATTTTTCACTTCAGTTACTATATTCTTCAGCTCTGGTTTTTTTTTTTTTATATTTTCTATCTCTTTGTTGAATTCTCACTATGTTTATCCATTTATCTCCTGAATTCAGTTAGCATTTTCATAAACGTGATTTAGAATTCCTTATCTGGTAGGTTACTTATCTCTGTTTCATTTAGGTTTTTTTTCCCCCTGAGTTTCTGCCTTGTTCTTTCATTTGCAACATCTTTCTGTCTCCTCATTTTGCCTACTTCTCTGTGGTAGTAGATCAGTTACAGCTTATAGTCTTGAAGGAGTGGCTTTATGTAGAAGGTGTCCCGTGAGTTCCAGTAGCCTAAAATGCCCTGGTCACCTGACCCAGGTGCCCAAGAAGTAACACCTGGGTGGGCTGTGTATCACCCCTCTGTTGCAGTGGGTCCTGATTCATGTGGACTCACTGCTGTTGGTGGCGGGGGTGGTGTGCAGCTGGCTGCAGGAGCTGGCCGCAGTGCCCGACTGCAACAGTGTGGCCAGCTGGTAGGCAGGGCAGGCCGCCTGCATAGCCGGCTGCAACTGCTGCAGTTGTTTCCATTTGCCGGGCTGGCACCCCAGGGTAGAGTGCTTGGCAGGGGCTATGATGTCTGCAGGAGAGGTTGGGTGGTAAGCCCCTTGGGAGGGGCTCCAGGTGGGCTGAATGGGGTGAGTTCACAGGGAAACACTGGGGCCAGGTATGGTGCTAGCACAATAGAGAGAAAGTGTTAGAAATGGTGCCCATCGGTGCTAGCCCAGCTAGGTAGAAGCAGTAAATACAAAATGGTCCCCGCTGAGGCCACTGTCCCTGGGAAGTGCTCCAAGTGATCCCTGCCCCTCTGGCACACACCCCAACATCAGTGAATGTACTTCCTTCACGTGTAAGCCAGGTGTTTTGCAGAGTGCTGCCTGTGCCCTGGGCCTCCACACAAGTGAGAAGGCGTGCACACCTTTTAAGTGTGTGGTCCCCATTTCCTGTGCTCTCTGGCTCCCCTGCCTATAAGCCCAGTTGCTCTGTAAACCTTTTCATTATTGGTGCCATTCACCTGGGCAGTGAAACCTGATGTGGGGCTCAGACCCCTTCTTCGATGAGGGCCTCTGTGATTGTGCTAGCCCTCCCATTTGTGGGCCTCCCCAGCAGGCATGTGGGACCTGACCAAGCTGTGTCTCTGCCCTTCCTGCACATCTCAGTTGGGCTAATAACCTTAGTTGTTTATGATCTTTCCTGCTCATCTTTGGTTCCTTTTGAGAGAGTTGTTCCGCTTGTAGTTGCAAATATTTGTGCGTCCATGGGAGGAGGTAAGCCCAGGAGCCCCCTCGTCCTCTGCCTCTCAAATCTCTTAATTATAGGCAGTTTCTATTCTATTGTGGTACTAATGATAGAAGAGAGAAAAAAACATTATTTTTTTTTAAGATTTTATTTATTTATTTGACAGACAGAGATCACAAGTAGGCAGAGAGGCAGAGAGAGAGAGGAGGAAGCAGGCTCCCTGCTGAGCAGAGAGCCCGATGTGAGGCTCGATCCCAGTACCCTGGGATCATGACCTGAGCCGAAAGCAGAGGCTTTAACCCACTGAGCCACCCAGGCGCCCCAAAAACATTATTTTTAATGTTTAACTTTGCCTCAAGACTATCTACTTGGTGTTTCACACAAGTTTAAAAACTGCTGAGTTTGGGGGCGCCTGGGTGGCTCAGTGGGTTAAGCCTCTGCCTTCGGCTCAGGTCATGATCTCAGGGTCCTGGGATTGAGTCCTGCACTGGGCTCTCTGCTCAGCGGGAAGCCTGCTTCCCCTCACCGCCTGCCTGCCTCTCTGCCTACTTGTGATCTCTCTCTGTCAAAAAACAGAACCAAAAACAAATAAAAAAAACTGCTGAGCTTGAATGGATATTACCCTGCAGGTTCCTACCAGGCAACATGGTTACCAAGGGAAGGAACAAGGATTCTGGAATAAGGCAGTGCTGAATTCAGATCCAGGTTGTGCTCATGTGACTTGGGCAAACAAATGGTTTAATTGTCATCAGGAAAATGGACTAGTAAGAACGATTATTTGAGGTAATATACGTATTAAGATACCTAGCATTGTGGAGCTTGGCATATAGAATTAAAATATCTGTCATATGTCTTAAAATATGAGTATTACTATGATGGGAATATTTTGTTTCACCTCCTAAAAACCATTTGTCTTACATTCTTCATTCGCCGGCCTGTATTGCAGATGTCTACTTAAGTAACTTTTACGTGGTTTTAAAGACTTCTTACTTCTTTCTTTGGTCCTCTTCAAGGGACAAGTTGCCCATTCTTTTCACTGTTTATTCAGTCTTTAGAATTCTTCTTTTAAATTGTTCCAATGGATATTTAGAAACCAGGATGTGAAGTAAGAACATCATCACCAAAACCTGAGGGAAGTGTATATAGCAAAAACAAAAACACCATACAACAAAACCAAACCAAAATAAACCCCCCCCCCCAAAAAAAAACCTCTCATCTGGTAGACTGGCGTGATAGAGAAACCAAGAAATTTTCACACTAATATAAAAATCTGAGATGGGGCACCTGGGTGGCTCAGTGGGTTAAGCCTCTGCCTTCGGCTCAGGTCATGGTCCCAGGGCCCTGGGATCAAGCCCTGCATTGGGCTCTCTGCTCAGCGGGAAGCCTGCTTCCTCCTCTCTCTCTGCCTGCCTCTCCAACTACTTGAGATCTGTCTGTCAAATAAACAAAATTAAAAAAAAAAAAAAATCTGAGAAATGTAGAATCAACCCTTGCCTTTGGACTGAAGTAAGGGAGGAGGCATGTCACCATAGATCAAGTTGGGGTTGGTTCTAAGGGTTTCATTCCTTCCTTCAAACTAATATAAATATGACTAAGGACACAGCTGCTCTGAATTTATTTGATTTTACAAACGTCTTTATAGATATTTGGGAACTGTGCTAATTGTGCAGAATGAGAGAAGCATTAAGTGTGTAGTCATTTGAAAATTTAGTCCAGCTGCCTTTTATTGTGTATGACTGAGAGGTCAGACCTCAGCCTACAAAGGAGAGGCCTCTGTACCTCTATTTGAAGACCTGCGTCTACCTCAGCTTCTTAGTTTTGCCACTTTGTCTTTGTGAGAGAGGTAGAGTATCTGTCAAGAGCACTGTTTGTGTTGGCAGAAAGACCTGGGTGGAAATCCTGGCTTTGCTAGTTCCTAGATCACCTTAGGCAATCCACCTTCTCTAAATGTCGAAAACAGAACTCACCTCATATGTTTGTGGAACACATTAAAGGAGATATGTATCTTAAGAAAGAGCTTCTGTGGGAGCTCCTAGTAGTAGTGAAGTGATACCTATTATTCTGGCTATAATCTTAAACATACACTGTGTTAGCTGCCTTCATTCGTTTGTAGAACAGAGAAAAGATGTATAAACAAACAAAATACAGTAATATCTACTGGATACTGGACAAGATGCTGGTAATATAAACAGGCCAAAGCCATGGCCCTTACCTAAGAGGAATTACTGATAGAAACCTCCATCTGCAGGCATCCGCCAGGTACGGTGCTGCATGCCAGTGCTTAAGGGAGTCTGGAGGTTGTCATGGAACCAAAAAGCCATGGTGGACACTCCAGGCTGGGGCTACAGTTCTTAGCACAATACTCCCAGGAAACATGTAGCACCTAGTAGTCACTTTGTAAATACTTATAGAATCCAGGATCCCTAAATGATAAACCAAATGGTTTTGTACAGAGGGGTGGGAAGACCTATAGTTGGAGAAAGAAACAGGAGCCAGAATGTGGACCCTTTTGGGCTTGAACTATGTATAGTGGAAGAGTCCCGGAGAGTTTGTTAAAAGACCCATCATGGACAAATGCAGTTTTAGCAAAGCGAGGAAGGAATGGAAGGAGAAGCAGTGAGAGTCAGGAGGACTTCTTGGAATAAACCATCATCCTGGTTAAAGCAGTAGAGGAAAGGCATGCACATGGTTGCAGTCACAGTGGACAAGAAGGAAAAGCTACATGACCATGCCACAGGGAGTAATTTAAAAAGACTGGAAAGGGGGTTGAAATTGGCAAAATTTCTGCATTTAAGACCGAGTTAGTAAGCATAGTGAAACAAATTCAAGTCCTTCCAAGTACGGAATAAGATACTTAGAAATTGGTTTCTTTTGTAGTTGGGGTAGAGATGAGTGGTGTTTGGTTTTCTTTGCATCTTTATTTAGGTGGTTTTTGTTTTCATTTTTTTTATTGTGTTAGGTTAGCCACCATACAGTACATCATTAGTTTTTGATGTAGTGTTCCATGATTCATTGTTTGCATACAACACCCAGTGCTCCATGCACTACATGCCCTCCTGAATACCCATCACTGGGCTCACCCATCCCCCACCCCCGAAACCCTCCATTTGTTTCCCGGAGTCCACAGTCTCCCGTGGTTCGTCTCCCACTCCAATTTCTCACAGCAGTTATATTACAAAACTACAATAAATGTTCAAAATTCCAGAATTCAAACATAGTTCACTTCAAACTAATGTAAAATGAAGCCAAACACAAACCATCATTTTTTTTTTTTTTTTGTTTTTTGGTTTTTTGTTGTTGTTGTTGTTTATTTACAGCATAACAGTGTTCATTGTTTTGGCATCACACCCAGTGCTCCATGCAGTACGTGCCCTCCCTATTACCCACCACCTGGTTCCTACACCTCCCACACCCCCCCCCCCCGCCCCTTCAAAACCCTCAGAGTCCATAGTCTCTCATGGTTCATCTCCCCTTCCAGTTTCCCTCAACGCCCTCTCCTCTCCATCTCCCCATGTCCTCCGTGTTATTTGTTATGCTCCACAAATAAGTGAGACCATATGATACTTGACTCTCTCTGCTTGACTTATTTCGCTCAGCATAATCTCTTCCAGTCCCGTCCATGTTGCTACAAAAGTTGGGTATTCATCCTTTCTGATGGAGGCATAATACTCCATTGTACAAACCATCATTTTAACACAATTCCAAATTAAACTACAAACCCGAAATAGACCACAGCTGATAAAGTCTGCTTTATCTTGCAAAGTGGACATATATGAGTAAACCCAAGATGACTCCCCCCAGGTGCTGGGACCATCCTAAACTCAAGCTATAATTGATTGCAGATAATTATAACAACATTGGCCTTCAGCTATGGACCTGATAATGAAGATTCCTACTAAATAGCATGTAGCTTAACCAACTTGATTGGCACCTGACTCCCTAAAAATAAAATCCAGTCAAACTACATATCATGTAGTTTGCCAAATCATGCGGAGATGGTGAAAAACACCATAGGTGTAGAGATGGGAGGTCAGAACACAGCTCCACGGCCATCAGTTTCAATTTCCGATACGTAGTGTGACAGATATTAGGAGAAAGCAGTCAGCTTCCCATTGTGTCACACCTGTTCTTGAATTCTTTGAAGAGCTCACATTCCTCATGTACCAGGCCATCATTATCCCCATGTAAGCGAGGAACACACGTCCTCGCTCCACGGCATTGTTACTGGTTAAAATTCATGTCCGCTGATGCAGGCAACAGAGCCGAGAACATGCAGCCTATGGTTTCAAGTTACCTAACACAGTGACCAGACTGAGAACTGATCTTTCCAAAGAGAAAGAAATACATTCCTTCTGTGAAACATGTTAGATCAGACTTTAAGAAAGAAGCGTAGATAAGGTGACCATATTCTCTCTTCATATAAATAAATCCACAGGACCAAAGATGATTTTGCAGACCCAAATGTATTCTTCCCTACCTATACCCCCACCCCCACCTTGGGAAATAGGGGCAAGCTCTTGGAGTTTACTGGTGGAAGACGTTCATTTTGCAGATAGCAACTAAGCCCAGAGATGTTAAGACCATTGGTGTCTCAAATGTGTGAAAAAGACTTCACCTTCTTCTGGCATCCTTTACCAAAAACTCTCCTGGCTGACTACAGCATAGTGTTTGGTGCTCTAACCTTCTCCCCAAGATGAGTGCACATAAATGATGCACAGTTTGGGGGAACGGTCTTAATACACACCTGAACTTAAAACCAGTAGAACCCTCTCTCAGTAAATGCAAAACTAAAAGAATCATCAGTGTTTCTTGTCGCTAAACAACAAAATGTGTGCTGGCTAAAACCGTTTAACAGAAATACCATGAAAGCCTTCCAGCAGACTGTTTTTCTGTTTGATTTGAAAACTAGTCCCTAGCTTATTATCAAACAGACCAATAATCCCTTAGCTGATGCAGGGATGAATGGGCGGTGAGAAAATGGAATCACCTGGTGTGTGTAGCAAAGTATTTTCAGTCTTCCTAATGAAAAAAGATAAGGAAAATGCAAGGAACTTTGGTATGTAAAAACCACATTTTAGGGCTAGCACTAGAGAGACAAATAAACTTATCACTAGACCTGTGTAGTCCCTGGTGTCAGCTCTGTTTTCAGTTTCTTTGTGGACTTACCTTGAATCAGAATATTTAAGGCTGCCTCAGCAGGGCACTTGCTCTACTTAACGATAGTTAAGAGGTTTTAAAATATGTTTCTGGTCCTTGCTGAATTTTTTTCCCCCTGTGTTGCTGAAAGCTTTATGGCAAAGGGTTCTTAACCTCAGCATTATTGACATCGGAAGCTGGATGATTCTTTGTTGCGGAGGGTTGCCCTGTGCACTGTGGGTTGCTGAGCAGCACTCTGATCTTTTCTCACTAGATGTCAGTTGCATTTCCCCAGTTCTGATGATCAGAAATGTCTCCACCCATTGCCAGGTGTCCCCCACCCCTTCCTCGGGGAGCAAAACTGCTCCCAAATGAGAACCACTGGTTTATAGTACTTGGACAAAAACTAGTAAGCCTATGAGAGCATGACACCTGTTCCATGTGTAGTAGGTAAAAATTAATCCAGTTGTAGTAGATTTTCAGGATTTTTTACTCCCATGGTAATTAACACTGGTTTTCTGACATCATATTGTTTTTGCCCCCCCCCAAAATGAAAAATGTTGATTTAATTCATTTAACTTGAAGGCTAAACCAACACCACACTTGGGTTTTATAATGTTTATCATCCCTGTTCCTCTGTCTTTGGAGAGAAAGCCTCTAACTTAGTAAGCAAGCCTGCATCATTCTGCCAGGTACATTATAGTCCCCATTTAGAAACAGGGCAGTTGAGACTGAGATAGGTTAAAAGGTCACCAAAATACTACATTGCAGTGAGGTTATGAATTCTAGCCTGCCTGACTTAGAGTCCCCATTATTCTCTGCAACAACAGTTCTCCCTGTGTAGTCCATGGACGCCTGGGATTCCCCAGGTCTTTTCAGAAATACATGCAAGATAATACCCAGTCTGTTTGCCTTTTCCACTGTGTTGGCATTTGCATTGGCCGTACAGCAGTCATGATGAGTAACACTGCTGGCATCCCAGGGTACAGGAGTCATTGTACGCACTCACAGGTCAAGACTATCCTGGAGGAAGCAAAATATTACTGATTCTCTTAAATTTCCACATTTGATAATGTCCTTTTACTGTCCATCTGTGTGACAGAATGGAAGATGCATAAAGCGTGTTACGCATTTAGGCTGCACATGGCATTAGGCTTGTGTCAAAGAAGAGTGGGTATAAGATCGTTTGTGTGGTGCGGTGAACAGCCACCTTTTTCATGACATACTACGAATAAACTACGGCCTTGGGTGCTTGGCAGAGGTTTTCTCAAAAAATGATTGAAGTGCGGTTATCACTTGATGGAAGACAACTGACAGTATTTGTTGCTGGTCTATAAAAATTTGAGCTTTCAAACAGAATTTAGAACTTTTTAAGACTTCTATCTGCCACTGTGAGCTTGACAGATGTGACTCTTACATTGTTTAATGAACTGTGTCAACATTTGGAAAATCTGCCTAACTCAGTGAAAACAATATTTTCCAACTGACTAATGCATGACAGTACGAAATCGTGCATGGGTAAAAGATCCATTCAACGTGCAAGACAGACCAGTGGATGTTAATGTAACAGCGTTACACAGAGTTCACTGATAGGGTTTCGCAGTGCACACTGCAGTACTAACATTTCAAAAACCACAATGTCGTGTTTGGGGCTAGAGTCACAAGGAGTATCTACAACTACCTGAACTTCATAAGCTTCTGAAGGACCGTTAACCCTCCCCTGGCACACAGGGAAGGATGATAGTGCTTCTTTTTACCTGAAGCCCGTCAGGCAGTCCCACGTCACTGGAGGCAGATAAAAATTCACCAAGTTTCAGGGTTCATTATTTCAGTGATGCATTTCACCCACAGTACCACTTACTGTGATAGGGCCTTTGTATTGTCACAGTGGCTGCTATTCAGGGATCATGACCCTGTGGCTAGATGAAAGGATGTGATTTACCCACACATTTTACGTGCCCCTTAGGGTGTGATTAGTTTTCACAATCCATCCAGGAGCCTCCTCTCATCACTTGTTTTTCTGGCAGGAGAATTCAAAAGAGAAAAACCCAGCTTTGCATGTGTTGTGTGTGTGGTTTTTTCTTCCTCTCTCAACTCTAATGTAAACCCCATGGCCTGAGGACTAAGCTGAGCACACGCTCCACTGTAAATGGGCAACAACATTTGAGTATCCACCTAGAACAAGGCATTTTGTTCCTAGGAGTTTTCACTTAAGAGAAAGCACTGTGGATCGAGTCAGTCCACAGGAGAAGCTCCTAGCGTCTTCAGAACATTTGGCAGAGCTGGTGATCTGTGATGATGACTCGCTGAAAACTCAGACGATGGTTAGCCTTTTTTAGCAATGAAGTATTTTTAAATTAAATATATACATTGTTTTTGTAGACTTAAAGCTCTTGCACACCTTAGTAGACTACAAAAGAGTATAAATCGACACACACTGATCAAAGACCCAGGGCATGTTAGCTTTTCCATTCAAAGGGGTGTGAGACATACTCGAATTCTTACGTGCTTTTGATTTCTTTCTGTCATGCATTTGCCATACCCCTATTAAATGATGGTGCTTCCGTGTGGTTTGCTTGTCACGCTAGCCCTTCGGTTAGACTGGAGCCCTTCAGCGGTATCGATACATAGGGTCACACTTAGAGTTGCGCACCATGTCGTCCTCATCCTTGTTTCCCAATGGTGTTCATTACGGGCCTTCCTCATCTTCATTTCTGTGTGACAAAAATGGACTTCTTCCCCTGATGTCTGTGGTACATTTGGCAGTTTTCCACACGCTCTGTGCTTGTGGGAGGTAGCGTGGAAGGACTGATGGGAGGCCAGGAGGCTGCCTGGGTTTAGAGATCGCTAGCTATACGTGCATCGGTGCACTTGCTCATTTCCTTTGCCCTTTCCCTGTTGCTATTGGTCACTCGTGGCTCGATGGCCCATTTTGCATACGCTCTAATTTATAAGCTAGAATTAGGGGACACCGTCCTGGGTTTTAGGCTTCATACTACTTTCCACTTACATAATACTGACATAATGCTTTTTCATAAAATCTCCAGTTTTTCTGAAACAGCAAAGGAGGACCGTCTATGAATTTTTGCTTGATGTAGGGACAGTGTGCTAGATTTTGTTCTGTAGTCTCCTGTTTTCACAGATACACACGCACAGGTGATGTCCTTCCCAGTCCACTACGGAAACCGGCTCAGAGCAGTAGCCACCAGCCCAAGGTCACACAGGCTTTCCAGTGGGAGGGCAGGGATGTGAAGCATGTCGGTTTGACTGCAAACAGGCCCCCTGCTCACCCTCCTCCTCCTGCGTGGCCTCATCTCGAGGTGATGCCATCCTTTCACAGGCCTGCTGAGAGGCTCAATGAGGTTGTATTACTGAAGTGTTTTACAAAGTACAGGCACACCTCATTGTAGGGCACTCCGCCTTATTGCATTTAGGGTTCGCCGGAAGCTTTAGTTTGTAAAAAATGCAGTCAAGCAAGCCTTTTCAGTGCCATTTTCCCAGCAGCATTTGCTCATTATGTATTTGTGTATCACATTTTGGTAATTCTTTCAGATTTTTCTTTATTATAGTTGTTATGATGATCTGTGATGATGACTTGCTGAAAACTCAGATGATGGTTAGCATTTTTTTAGCAATGAAGTATTTTTAAATTAAGTATATACATTGTTTTTGTAGATATAAAGCTCTTGCATACTTAGTAAACTACAGAAAAGTAAAAATGTAACTTCTGTGTGCACTGGAAAACCAAAAAAGTCATTTGATTTGCTTTCTTGCGATACTCACTTCACTGCTGTCTGTGGTCTGGAACTGAGCCTGCAGCGTCACTGAGCTATGCCTTTACTACAAAGCACTATTTTAAAAAAAAAAGAATTTAGGTACATATACATATGTGTTTGTGTATAATGTATACAAATACATATACTTGGTTGAGGAAACATTACAGAAGCAACCTTTCAAATCTTTAAATATTACACTCCTTTTCCATAAACAACTGGTTGGTCCCTAAAAATAGCTGTCAGATGACAGAGATAGGCTGAGCAGGAATAGGAGCATCTTCAGGACTTCAGCCAAGGAAGTTTTTGCTTCCCTAACACATTGCTCCGTTCACTCACTCTAAGACCTTCCTACCTCTCTGTCGAAGTCTGGCCCAGAGCAGCAACTCTGCCTTAGTCCCAAGTTTCCATTCATCCAGGGTGGCTCACACGGGACCTACAGCAGAGTCAGTTCGGGTTATGCTCTCCCACTGCAGGCTGTCAGCACTGCTCTGTGCACTCTCCCAAACCCAGCAGGGAAATCAGTACCCTGTGATGGAGAAGTCTCCAGAAGTTCCTGACAGCGTTTAGAGAACATCATGGAACCCCGAGGCCTGTTCCCAGACCCAGGGTGGTGGGAACCCTGTCCATTTCACAGAAGCCTCTTCGACAGTCAGAAGATCAGCCAGGCACATGGGCTTCATTTGTGGAGAGAATTAAGGGGCGTTTGGGGCTTGTAGAAAATCTCCTAAACAAATGAGGAATAAAGGATCTTCAAACACTAGAACAGCACTCAGTGTGGTGAGAAGTTTACAAAAGGAAAAAAGAGAGCTGGTGGAAGAAGCAGTTTCCCCCTTTTCCTTTTTCTTGAGGCTGCACCTTCAGTGAATGGGGAGGGCAGAACAAGGGTCTCCCTGGGAAAGCCCCCATTCCTTCTGCTCTCACCACGAGCCAGACGCGAGGCTGGAGTCACACTTCTGTATCCTCATAAGCTGTAGGATCAGCCCAGATGACCCAGGAATGAGATGGCAGCCCAGACTCAGGCACTGTAAAAAGCTGTGGCTCATGGGGGACAGGGGTAGAGCTGTCCTGAGACGTGACTGAATTTAGAAAGATGCCTGTACGATATCTTAAAAATCAAAAATTAGATGGATGTCCTAAGCAGTTAAAGGGGTAGGAAGCGTCTTTCTGAAGGGACGGATGCATCCTGTGTCTTGATCCCGAGGTGGTAGATGCGGTCCAGGGAGCCAGACTCATCAGCTGCACACTTGAAAAAGGTGAGTGACACCGTACGCACAGGACACCGTCCTCAAGGGGATGAGGAATACTAAGAAGCCCTCAGTGACTAACAAGTACAGTTTCTAAGTGAAGCTTGTTGTCACCATTCTTTTTCGAGAATACCTAAAAGAAATGACCTCACTCTTCATTTTGTCTGAAAGAAGAATTCAGCATTGTTTGAATACATTTAGGTGGACAATTATAATGCCTGCTAGCCCATGACACGGGAGTTCAGTGTGGACATGCCCATCGGGGAGTGAGGAGTTAAGAAGAATGGATTTTTGATATTTAACAGCCGTGACAGTTAAATCATAACCCTTCTTTCTTCCTTCTTTAGCCCTGGAATGAGACCAGATGTCAGCTCTCCTCCATCCAGCTCGTCCGTGGCCACAGGACCACCTCCCAAACTCTGCCTTGTGTGCTCTGACGAAGCCTCGGGGTGTCATTACGGGGTCTTGACTTGTGGGAGCTGCAAAGTATTCTTCAAAAGAGCAGTGGAAGGTAGTGTGTGTTTTGAAGAGTTTTATTTTTCCTCTATTGGGTTCTTGTCTCTCAAGGTGGATTTTGCAGTTTCTGTTATATGTGAACCCCATTCAGGCTGGACGTCAGGAAGGGCAGGTGGGGTGGGGGTGACTCTTAGGTCTTCCAGTGGGAAAGAGATTTTATAAAGCAACACAAGCAGAATTAGAATAAAATAGAACAGTATAAATTCAAGGGCGGGAGTTTGGTCAGAGAACAGAAGGTAAATGTAAGAAAGGGCTGTCGTGTGAAATGGCGGTGTTAGGTTCCGGCGGTAACATCATGCTCGTTGTATAAGAATCATAGGCTTTAACTCCCAGCAACTAGTTGGTTCTAAAACCACCAACTGTTCCAGTATGACAGAAATGAGCGACAGTAAGAACTATGAGGGAGAAAGTCTCTGGATGGGATTTTTTTTTTCTATTGAGCCACGAATCTTACTTAGCATAAGAGCTGGTCCCTGTCCTCTGGGTGGTCATGGTCTACTTGAAGTGAAGGATGAGTTAACAGTTTCCAGGTACAGAGGTTAAAATACAGAGAAGCAAGTGATAAACTGCCTGAGGAGGTCAAGAAAGTAGGTATTTCAGAAGAGCTGATTTCACTACATGAATATTATATTAATATTGAATTTTACCCTTGTAAATATGAACTTTACCCTTGTTATGGATTCAGCCTACTGCCAAGGGCAATAACATCAGCTCCTTCAAGAAAGAGAAATTCATTCCCAGTGAGTTGTCTTGGGAAAAAATCATGTACTCTAGTTACTTGTAAAGCAGGTTGAAGGTAGTTGTGGCCTGAATGCATTACCTAAAGCTCTGATTATATTAATTGTTAAAGAAGTGTAATTATCTATCCACTCACAATATAAAAAGGATATTATTATTTGCCTAGAGTTCTGTTTGCATAACCTTAAGAGTCAAATGAGTCATTTTCTTTTGTTTGGATTAGTTTGTAATACATGAGCCAACTATAAAATTACTCCCGTTACCCCACACAGAGCACAGGGATGCAGGCTTTGCCCAGGTCAGGGGCTGCCTGGTCCTATGGAAGGGTCACACGGAGCACCCAGCACTCCTGTTGCATTTATCCACTGCAGACCCAAAAGAGTGAAGCCCGTTCCTGTCACTGTACCTACTTCAGCACTTCATTTAATTATGAGTTATTTCCATCATGTACATGCAGTGATAGCAGTAATAATATTGCAGTAGTATTGACTAGTTGATTTCTGAAAGTGAAATTAAGAATGAGACTATGGAACCTTAGAAGAAAAAAATGGATATTTCAAAAATATTTTAGTTAAAATGGAGGAGAATGAAAAATTCTTTAAAACAGGGCTGTACATACATTGCTTCTAGGGACCAAGTATGTCGCATTCTGGCAAAGAGAAGGAAGGCAGGCATTGATGTTAGAGAGGGCAAGCTTACCTAAAAGCGTCCAGTGCCCTTTAAAAAAGTGTAAAAAAACAAACCAAAAAAGCGCTAAACATACCTCCCCAGTAAAATACTACTGCAGGCCATATGCCCTCTGGGCTTCACCCCTGCTTTAAAATTAAATTCTTATACTTGCTTTTAGGTACAAATTTCATAGAATATTAGCTGTACCATGTCAAAATGTGTAGGTAGTGCTTAAGTCTGACGGCTCGATTACGTAATTAGTAGGCAAAGGTTGAACTGTGGACTCTGTTAAGTAAATCCTATTTGGATTTTCATTTTCCCAGTTCTAAAATTCTGTAATCCTTTGATAACTCTTAGCAGTTTTGCTTTTCCTTTATAGAATGGATAGAAATGTTTTTAAAGCCCAGATACATTTTGGAGCACTTCCTTAGAGAATTACAGAGATGAAGTAAGATCTGCAACATACTTGGCACTCCATTCTCCGCACCTGCTGGAAATAGCAGTTACCCCGCCCTCAGAAGGGCATAATGTAAATACCAAACGTTCAAGTGTTTTTAAGAAATCTGCACAAGTTTAACTTACTTATTACTTATCTAAATCCTTAGTCTAGGTTGAATGGCTATTTTGAAGTTTTTAACCCAGTATTCTGGGAGTCGCTTTTCTGCATACAGAATAAAACTCGGGGTAGCTTCCCTTCTTCCTATGTGTGCTAGTTGAGTGATTACGGCCCCCCCACCGACTCTGTTTGTCTTACGTCCCCTTTGCACAGAAGTACGTGTAAGCTTTGTCCGTGGGTCATAATGGCGATAGGCATTCACTACCCTCAGTGTACCATGAACCCAGCACTGTTTTATTGTTTGTCACACCATTGAATTAAGGGCTCTGTGAGCTCTTAGAGGCCTCAGTGATCCTGTATGACAGTCCAGGAAACTGAGGCTGAGAGTGGAAGCGGCAGCACTGGGATCCCAGCACAATACCCTCCGAGCTACACTGACCCTCTGAGAGTTTATATAACCAGGTTAGATACAGAGATGAAAGCAGTCGCAAGGGAGTGATTTCCCAGCTGGCATTGATGGAGTGCTCACAAGGTGCAGGTGCTGTTTGTAAGAGCCTTCTCCACAACTGCCTTCAACCCTTGCAGAAGCCCAGCAAGATAGCTTTGCAGATAGGGAAATAGGGGCTCAGAAAGTGTAATAAAATTTACAGAGATCACAGAGCCGGGAAACAGCTGCAGTTCAGATGAAGGGCTTCCCGGCCCTCACGAGGGCACATTCTACCACACCACACAGTTTTTGATAGCAGGTAGAGAAACAGACTCACACGTAAAGAGTTCACATTCAAGACCTGGATGTTTCAAACAGGGTAAACCAAGTGCAGACACCCCCAGAACATGCCCTTCTTCTCGGACCACTGTTTTTTTTTTTTAAACCGAAAAACAAATAGTTTACTATCCTTACTGTGTTAGTGATCTACGGCTGTGTAACAAATGAGGCCAAAAAGTATTGGCTTCAAACAGCAGGCACTGACTGTGTCCTGCAGTTTCTGAGTCACGAATTTGGAAGGAGGTGAGTAGCAGGGCAGTTCTGGCCCCTCATAAAGTCATATTCAGACTGTAGGTTGGGAGTGCAGTCATCCAGCCTGGAGCCCGAGGACCTGTTTCCAAGCCTATTAACATTGCTTTTGACAGGGAGCTTCGGTCCTTGGTGTGTGGCAGTTGGCTAGGGCTGCTCTCAGCAGAGCAGGTGGCCCCCCCCCGAACAACCGATCCATAGGAGAGAGCAGAATATGGAGGCAATCGTGCCCTTAGGACTTGTTCTCAGATGTGACTTTGGCCATATTTTATTGGTCACACAAGAGTGTGAACACAAGGAGGCAGAGGCTATTGGGGGCCATCTTGGGGGCTGGCTACCACACCAGCCATAAATAGAAACCAGAATCACTTGCCAAAACTAGGTATTAACCATAAAAGTAAATACAGTGCAAACAAAACAATGTTAAAAAAAAAATTCCAGCTGTCTTGAACTCTTTTCTCCTCACATCTCCTATCAGGCAGAAGAGGAATTTACAAAGTGGTAGAAGACATAGGAACTCCAAACTAAGATGACTCACTGTCTTACCAGACAGACTGACCAGGAGTGACGATTAGTGATGCATGCCCATGTCTTATAAATAGTGCCCACTACGTGAAACTCCTCCTTTTATAGATAAAACACAGACAGATGTGCCCACCTTCACACTAATGACCAGAAAGGACTAATTTTAACTTTTGTAGGCACAGGGTCCCTGTGATTGAACAGCTCAGATTCTGTAGGACAGTGATAAGGGGAGATGCTTATGGGGTGGAACTTTATATTTTAACTGCCCCAACCATGGATGCATCCGTTGTTCCTCCTTTTGCTTTAAAGAGGTTAGACTTAAAAAAAAAAAAAAAAAAAAGAGGTTAGACTTGCTGGATTAGTGCTTCCATTTCCTGTCACCCAGAGAAGCCACGTAACGTACATGACGTGGAAAGGAATGGAAACTGCCGGTACAGACATTTGGCCTTGGAAGGCAGCTCTGGAACAAAGCTCAACTGTACGCTGCTGATCACCTTGGTGGCCTGCTCCTCACACAAGTGGGAACCGTGTCCGCAAAACACATGCTTAATAGCGCTGTGATTTAGCCTATTCTAATGATGTGAACAGACTATGTTTCCATCCAAGTCTTAGACTGCCCTATCAAGGAAGGATCCTTACCCAGAAACCTGAATGAGGTATAGTCACCCTAGTGAGTTGATAATGGTAATTTTTCTCTTTCCTCTGAAGGTGATTTCTTCTTGAGAAATGTCCAGTAGTCCCGTGAATCCCATCCCCTCTAGGGCGAGGTTCGTGGACTCTCAGTTGTCCAGGGTTTGCGTAGCTGCACGGGTCTTGTGCAGGAGGCTCCTTTCAGAGCTTCTGGCAGGCCGCAATCCTCAGAGTTCCCTTCCACATTCCATAACCAGATCAAAAGAAAACTACAAGAATGTGAATTTTGTAGTGGGTAAGGTTACAGAGACTTTGTCTTTTCCTGGCAACTTATTTGCCAGGTGAAAACTGCACTTCTGCTTCTTAGCACATTATTAAATTCTAGGTGCTGGAAGATTTTAGACAGCAACAGTTGTAAACATTTGGGGCAGCAGTCAATTCAGACATTCTCACACTGTACAAAGCATGTGAACGAATGAACAGGTATCCATGAGATCCATGTACTAGTTAGCTGGTCAGTGGTGAGATTTCCCTAACCAGTTGCTGGCAGCTTCCCCTTCAAGAAGGAGTATGGCACAGAGCTGAAGGGCGAGCACACTGGATTTGCACTTGGTGGCCTAATGCTGCATGAGAGTCATTTTCCATGTGGGACTCAGAGTATTTGGAAAGCAGTTTCCTCTTGAACCCTCCTTAGCATTAAATGAGAAGTCATAATGAAGGAGTGCTCACAGACCTCCTCCGTGGCTGTTAAACTGTGCTTGAGAAGGTTTCCGCTCATACGTGGAACAAGGTAGCCTTGGAGGGCAGTGCCTGGGAAGGGCCGAGAGGGCAGTGGGTGGCCAAGTGTTCTGCTTCTCCATCATGGAGGTGTTCGGTTTGGGAAAGTATATCAGAGGCTACACTGAGCATTGGTGCCCTTTTCTCTATGTATATGCTGCAGTGTCTTTCACGAACTATAATTATTTGTTGACAGAATAAGAAGGAGACTTTTTTAAGCTGAACACACAGCTCTGTAATGTCCGTGTAAGTGAGGACACTGTACTTTTCTTAATCACTGCCTGGGTCCTAGGCTGTGTTCCACCTAAAAGGGAAATGCAGCAAGTCCCTCCGTAAAAATACCTTTTAAAACCTGGGAAATTTTGACAGCACCTTTGTTTTCCCTCTAGGACAGCACAACTATCTTTGTGCTGGAAGAAATGATTGTATCATTGATAAGATTCGAAGAAAAAACTGTCCAGCATGCCGCTATCGAAAATGTCTTCAAGCTGGAATGAACTTGGAAGGTAATGTAAATGCCTGAAAGGAATGGCCTCTGCATGCATATAAAAAATTTATTATTTTCCTTTTTAAAGTAGAAGTAAGCAAAAGTAATAATTTAGTCATTACAATATATGTGCTTGACTAGCATAACTTTATATGACTGCTTTATAAACTAGGAGTTTTTTAATGAATATTTCATATTATGCTTAAGTTTTTTCACCAGTTCTTATGGCACGCACAGCCTTGGGCAGATTGTATACTAAGAAAGTCAACTAGGTCACAGTGACTTTGCAACAAGCTTTTTCTCCTCCCTTTCTGCAGCCTCAAAAGTCTTCCCTAGAGTTGAAAACGTTTCTCTGTCGGATATATTTACCTGTCCATTTTCCTCTCATTCACCTTTTACTTGGCTCTACAGCTGGAGAGATGCAGATGGATGATAAATCTGCCTGGGGAAGTAACTCCTCAAGGAGGTGCTGAGATAGGTTTGGTTTTGCTTTCCGTGTAGAGAAGAAGCCTGAAAGTAGTTAGAACTCTTGAGTTTCATATCCCTGTTTCTATAACAAGTTGTATAATCAACACTGCTATGAAAGGAGTTTGGAATTCTGCTGTAGTTGAGAATGCGAGGTCCAGGAAGATAGTGGTGGTGCTGAAGGGACTCAGAGCCTTCGTACTTGGGGCAGTAACACTTTCCGGCTCCAGAAGCCACAAGGAGGCAGGCCAGGGAAGTGCCTGCAGGGAAGGAGGATATGGTCTACCGGGGTTGCAGAGTCTGTCCCCGAAAGGCATGGCACACTGCAGAAGGGGCCAGAGCCCCAGGAGCACAAGGAGGGGCACCTCCTTCTGTCCTGGAAAGCTGGGAAGGCTCCCTTGGCAGATGCAACATTGAGTTTGAAATCTAAGAGAACTGAGGAGGAGTTAGGTAAAAAATAAGTAAAGGCAGAGACATCTTCAGATTTAAACTTTAGAAAGACTCATCTTGCCTAGAGAAACCAGCAGGACAACCCTAGAAGTCCTCCAGACCTTAGTATCAGAAGTGGTATATCTTGATGCTGTTGCCCCATACCAAATAATTCTCCAGATTTATTTTAAAGTGGCCTTTCTCAATGTTTCACATGCCCGACAACTAAGTACAGATATGTTTTAAGGGTAATCCTCAATGTTCTACTTCATTTTAGAGTGTAGTGTAATCTTTACAGCTTTATTTTTGCTATAAAGAGTCACGTGGAACTTAAATATAGGAAGGTTTTTGACATGATCAGATTTCATACCTAATTTTTTTTTAAAGATTTTATTTATTTATTTGACACAGAGAGACACAGCGAGAGAGGGAACACAAGCAGGGCAGTGGGAGAGGGAGAAGCAGAGAGCCCACTGAGCAGAGAGCCCGATGCGGGGCTCAGTCCCAGAACCCTGGGATCATGACCTGAGCTGAAGGCAGAGGCCTAATGACTGAGCCACCCAGACACCACATACCTAATATTTTTAAGCTAAGTTTTAAACTAAATAAGATTTCTTTTTATTAAGAACGGAAGGGAACTATCATAGACTCAACACTTCTGTAGAAATCAGATGCTGACAATCTCTACGCTCCAAGGAGTCAGGAACTTGATATCAAGTAAAAATCTTAGTCAAGTGCTTAAAAATAGTGATTGCTGGGGCTCCTGGGTGGCACAGATGGTTAATCATCTGCCTTCGGCTCAGGTCATGAGGATCCTGGGATCAAGCCCTGCATCAGGCTCCCTGTCCCTCTACTGCTCCCCCTGCCTGTGATCTCTCACTTTCTCTGTCAAATAAATAAATAAAATCTTAAAAACAAAACAAAACAAAACAAACAAAAAAAACTGGTTGCTCAACTAATTCAGTTAACAACTTCTTAAGTTCTATGAAAATGTATTAATACACATTCTGGCTCTAGTAAGTATTTTGAGCTTTATTCAAAAGCAGGAGTAGTTCTCTCACTTAGGGCTAAAGATAAATTGTGTAAGAAATTAATTCTATACTAAATACAGATATTTGAAAATCCACTGGCCTGTCACTATCTTTTCCCCTGTTCTCATGTGGAATGTAAGTGTTAAGTTACAGTGAACCGAGGTCTTTATAGTACTATTTCAGGGCATTGAGTTGGGACATGCCTGTTCTTTTAACCTTCTCAACAAAACACTTGCCATGATTTTGAAATGTACCTTTAGTGTTCAAAATGCTGCCTGATATTAGGTGTAGCAGCACCTCCTATTTTAAAGTTGATCACTCCTATCTCCCGCTGTACTGTCTCCCTTCAGAATACTCTAAAGCCATATTCTGCCACCACTGGAGGTGATGATAGGTCTGTAGCACTTAATGGGAGCCACCAACTGTCCTAAGCCTTGTACATATTTTAGTTGATTTAATTCTCAGCCACCCTCTGAGTGAAGTACCAGTATTACCTTCACTGGACAAAAGAGGGAAAGTAAGGCCCAGGCAATAACTAGGGGATCCCACCAATTGCATGACAGAGCCAGGATTTAAATTCAGATATGCTGGCTTCAGAGTTATGCTCATTACTAACACCATACTGTGTTAAAATAAAAACAGGTCTGTCATGATCCTTTTTTCTGTTTTGAAGTATTCCATGAGAATTCTTCACTATCTCACTATCTTATTCAACATAGTACAAAACAATGGGACTGTTCTGTCATTTTAAGGACAAAGACTCTAAAAATTATTTTTAAAAGTGATGAGTATTTACTTTTGTCCTACCAAAATGGGTTGTATCCCTGATAAGTGACGTGGCTACATTTCTTCTTTCCTATAAATTCTGTTCATTGCCCTTCCTTGGACCTCTGAACGCTTATTTAAAAGTTCTCTGTGTTGCCTTCAGCATCGTATGGAGTTAAAAAGAAACAGTCTCGTTTGTAACTTTAAGAGCATGAATCTGTATTGCAATTTGATTATGCCGTTCCATACTAAGAGTTAGAAGATAGCTTTACTTTGTACGTAATATGAAAAAGGATGCTTTAAGTTTATGGAATCATCAATAATCTCTTAATCAATAAATCTCTTAGAAAACAGAAATTTCCCACTAATAATTTATGAAGGAATATAAAGTTTTTTCTTTATCTCCCCAAATGTTTCTAGACCCAAGTAATATCCCTCATGTAAACATAAAAACTGGACATTTCTGCTGTTGAAGTTGCTGCTTCGGGCATGGGATCTGCTGTATCATTGTAATACTTCCTTGAGAAGAAGGGGACTCGGTGCAAGGTTATCAGTAGTATAGCTCTCTTCCTTATTACCTTAGGTTAGGCCTAAGCCCCAGTTTCTAGTCTGCTATTACAAGCTTGGATTCTTTCTTTCAAATGCTAGTCAAAGTTCTGCCTTATTGAACCCGTGAAAATTCCAACTTTGGAGGGAAAGTGAGACAGAAATTAATTCTTGCAAGAATCTCTAGCAGTGCTTTGTTTACATTGCTTTAACATAATATTGGAAGACACTTAATTTTATATAAAGGATAATCAATGAAGAATTACCTGGATTTATATACACATAGCTCCTCTTTTTTTTTTTTTTAAGATTTTATTTATTTATTTGACAGACAGAGATTACAAGTAGGCAGAGAGGCAGGCAAAGAGAGAGGAGGAAGCAGGCTCCCCGCCAGGCAGAGAGCCCGATGCAGGGCTCGATCCCAGGACCCTGGGATCATGACCTGAGCCGAAGGCAGAGGCTTTAACCCACTGAGCCACCCAGGCGCCCCCACATAGCTCCTCTTGACTCTTTGCCTTCTCTTCTGTGTCACTTTATAATTGCTAAATAGCTTCAGAAATTAAAATACTTCCTGAAGAAACTCTGCCACCCAGACCTTCTGATTAAAACTCACTTCTGTGTGTGTGTGTGTGTATATATATATATATATATATTTTTTTTTTTTTTTTTTTTAACACCCACAGCTCGAAAAACAAAGAAAAAGATCAAAGGAATTCAGCAGGCCACTCCAGGAGTGTCACAAGAAACTTCAGAAAATCCTGCTAACAAAACAATAGTTCCTGCAACATTACCACAGCTCACCCCTACCCTGGTGTCCCTGCTGGAGGTCATTGAACCGGAGGTGTTATACGCAGGATATGACAGCTCTATCCCAGATACAACATGGCGGATCATGACCACACTCAACATGTTAGGTGGGCGGCAAGTGATTGCAGCAGTGAAATGGGCCAAGGCGATACCAGGTAAGAGGTGGAAGGGGACTCATCAAAGGTACAGAACTGTGTCTTGTCCTCAACCGAGGCACTCTGGCCCTGTCCTCCGAGTCCCACGACCTGCCCTGTTTTTTCCTCCTCAGTTCTAGGGCCTGACCGGGGCAGAGCCCAGAAAGCATGGGAGTGGAGAGTTTATAATAAAATGTGTACGTTGCTCCCTGGTTTTCAGATTGTTGCTCAGAGTGGAGTGATTTGAGGTTGGACAAGGTCCTGTCAGAACTAGAGTCTCGGGACTTACTTAAGAATTCCTTTTATATCCAAATCTAGGGCAGGATTATACATAGATACTTCTCAGAACTCCCATTTATTTTCCTTCAGTGTATCACTTTTAAAACTCGGGGTAAAATTGGCAAAAATCAGGTATGGTGACACTCTGTCAGGCTGTACTAACTTCGTAACTAGATAAAGTGATACAGGTCGAACATAAATCTGAACTAATCTTATTTTTAAGATCATATGGAATTGAAGTCCCCCTGTTGGAACTTGATGTGGAACAGCAGAGGTCCACGTCATTGTCAGCCCAGACTTGATGGCTGCAGGAGATTTGACAAGCTTATGTTCACTTTGATAGAAGAGACAGAGCAAGAATGAAGTACTCTGACCTCCTATCATCCCTACTCTGTCAAGAGGGAAAGAGGTGTAACTCTCAGGGGACATTTTTTAAACTAAATTCATTAACTGAGTAATGTACCAAGTCAGGACTCTATTTGCTTAAATAGGGGGAAAGTGACAGTAAGTTTTATTACATTAGATGCTATTAAAAAGTATTTGTGGGCACTTTGATCTGAACGTATCAGATGACAGAGGAGACCTATGCCCCTTGGTGCTTCACTTCCTCTGTCTGTCGGGGGTCCCCCTGAAACAAGGCTAAAGCCCTGTCTAGTCTGTGGTAGTTTCCAGAGAGCTGATATTCTCTTTGGAGACTAGAGTGTTGCCTCATCCCTTTACTTCTCTTAATTCAGGATTCAGGAACTTACACCTGGATGACCAAATGACCCTACTGCAATATTCATGGATGTTCCTCATGGCATTTGCCCTTGGCTGGAGGTCATATAGACAATCAAGTGGAAACGTGCTGTGTTTTGCTCCTGATCTGATTATTAATGAGTAAGTTATTTGCCATTTTCCGTGTGTTTTTAACCAGCTGATGGATTGCTCTTGTGATCATTCAGGACTGAATCGATTCTATCAGGGTTCTTGAAACTGGGCAAGCTTGAAATAGAGTTGCTTATCAATGTTTAATGGCAGGCCTGGTGGACCTGGGGCATTATTATGTACATCCCAGGACAGATTGAAGGGTATTTTTTTTTTAAGATTTATTTACCTATTTTAGAGGTTAGTGAGCAAGGGGAGGGTCAGGAAGAGGGGGAGAGAGCATCTCAAGCAGACTCCCTGCCTAGCGCAGAGCCCACTGCAGGACTCCATCCAAGGACCCTGGGATCATGAGAGATAATGACATGAGCCAATATCAGGAGTCAGACGCTTAACATACTGAGCCACCAGCTACCCCTGGAGGGTACTTTTAATACAGTTGGGGGTCAACTCTGGGGTCAGTTGATACCACCTTGAATAGGAACAACTACAGATGAGGATATCTTGGCTGACAAGATAGGAGGGACAGACACAGAGACAAAAGGATCCTCATTGCATGGCAAGCCCTACTCAGTGTTTATGACTTGGACAGTTTTGTTTTTTTTTAATTGGGAGAGAACCAATCAAATTTTCAGGTTTTATAAATGAGCTATTCTTGTGTCTGCTTAGCCTCTGCTTCC
Organism: Meles meles; assembly: GCF_922984935.1. Lineage (NCBI taxonomy): Eukaryota > Metazoa > Chordata > Mammalia > Carnivora > Mustelidae > Meles > Meles meles. The sequence continues at coordinate 102,914,911 of NC_060068.1, forward strand.
ATCTGTGAAGTATTTGAGGCGTCCCTTCCCCTGACCTCACTGCAGTTGTTTCCTGACTAGTTTTCTGCCTCCAATATGTCCTCCATCATGCTGACAATTTTTTTCTTCCAAAAATACAGTTTGATCCCATCACATACCTCCCCAACACATAGATGTCCTTGCTGTCTCCACCCTGCTCACCGGGTGCATACTCAACATGGTTTCTGGCTTCCCAGAACCTGGCCTCTTTTTCTCCCTCACTGTTCTCTTTCATGGATGCAGCATTCCCACTCAGATGATCTGTTCGTCAAGCCTCTCAACTCAGCACCTTATAAGACCTCTCTGCTTTATATCCCTAGTTCTTACCACTTTTCTATCTTATTTTCTGTGCCTACGACTTACTTCCTTTATGAGAATGAAACCAAGGAGTTCTCACCTTCTCACACACATACCCATGGTCAGAGCAGAATAAGAAACGGAGATTTAATTGTGAGCACCAGGGTGCTTTTGACCAGAGGTCCAAAGAATCAATGAAACCTTAAATCCCATTATTAGAACAGTCCCATTGCACCCTATTTGAGTTCATCCATTCTGAACAGTTTGTGTTTAGAACTGGATGCGCTATTAAAATTAGGAGTGACAACCTTAATAATGTCCAGAATGGCAAAGAGTATGGAAATTTATATCAGTCAACAAACGGGATGTTTGGAGGAAAGAGAAAGGCACAGTTGGGAACAAGGAGGACAGCCTGCAGAGATACTCTTTTGAGTGTGCGAGGCCCCAAAGCAATGGGTAGAAGTTTTACAAAAGCATCTATTGGAACAGTGTTAAATGGAAGGATCTGCCTGACCCTGTCACAAGCTCACATTATTTTAGGTGTTTTCGTAGAGATTGGATGATACTAGCTCCAGATAGTTTTACAGACGTTCTTAGGCATTGTGAAAGAAGCTGCAAGTACTGGGGTAATTCTAGATTCAGAACACAGCTTTTTCTGCTACTAGGTCAGGCTAAGGCCACTTAGCTGGCAGGATCGGTACAGACTACCTACAGCAGAAATCTCACCATTCTGCTGTCAGGCAAGCTAGCTGTCCTGGCTGAACTGAATCCTGAGTTAAAGGTGGTGTTCTTTCTCTGCTGGTGATACTTCTTTTCCAGCACAGTATTCTCTCGGTGATACATGAGTCCTTACCAAGTGCCAGACACTATTTTAGGAGCTTGCGCTGTAATGGTGAGCACAATAGATGAGGCCCCTGCTAACATTCCAAAGGGGAAATGGAATAAATAACCGAAATTATTTTGGAGAGCCATGATTACAATAGTGCGAATGGGGGGAGTGTGGGAGGATGGGGCGCAGGCTAGTTTAGATTTGGGGACCACAGAAGAACTCTCTAGGGACCTGAAAACCAAACAGTACAGAAGAACAAGCCGTGGGGAAGGTGGGAGCCTGCGGGCAGAAGAAACCAGAGCAAAGGTACGAACTGAGAGAAGTGGATCAAGCAGAAGCTTGTAGGCCAGGAAACAGAATTGAGATTGTGTTCCAGGAGCAAGAAGCAGCCAGTGGAGGATTTCAAACAGGATAACATGATGGAGAATGCATTAGAGGGAATAGCACGTACTCCTCACATTCCTAGTAAGCCTGGTACAGAGTAGCAGGGGTCGAGCCAGACAAGCTTCCTGGGCCATTATAGCTTACACTGGACCAGATAACGACCAGATTCAAATGCTGCCATCAAACTTTGGTTTAAATGAGCAACTGGTAAGAAGTGTTTAGAATTTATTCCTGCAGAAATGAAGTAAGTAAAACGATGTATGGCATGTACAACGGAAAACTAATTTCTCCAGTGTAAACTTAGATCATGGAGTAGTCTCTTTAGATCCTGTGGATCCAGGAACAAGTTTACTTTTCCAGTTCTCACCTATAGGGAATTAGCATTAATAGCATAAGTTAGATTTTCCCTTGGAAGTTCATAGTTGTGTAAAATAAAACAAACAAGTGTACTTTTCGGTGGTGACTAACTCAAACGCTGGTATTTCTCTTTCACAGGCAGAGAATGAGCCTCCCCTGCATGTATGAACAATGTAAACACATGCTGTTTGTTTCCTCCGAGTTACAGAGGCTGCAGGTCTCTTACGAAGAGTATCTCTGTATGAAGACTTTACTGCTTCTCTCTTCAGGTTGGTAGAACACCTCTCTGCTTCTCAGTATGTTGAAAGTATGAAATAGAAATGTGTAGACACAAAGGTGTGTTTGTATACATCGCACCCAGTCTACCATTATTTCCTGCTAGTCGGATAACAAAGTTTTCATAAATGTCGAATTTTAAAGGCATAGCCAGTGATACCAAGATTAGTAAGACCGCTAGGCACCGCGGCGAATCAGAGAGGTATGTCAGCTCTGCCAGAGCGACTGTTCCTCCAGAGTGATTCGGTAACACCACTAGGTCAAAAATTAGTTACAGGAGGAATAGGACTGAGTCTAGGAAATAATGGGAGAAAAACAGGGCGTACAGAAGGTGTACTTAACGACTGTCAGGACTGGCTGATGCAGCGTTGCTGCCGCACTGGGGGCACAGGTATTCATTCCATCTGGAAAACAGCAGAAAGCGTTTATCGAACAATCTTCAAAGTTTAGATAAAGGGACTGGTATATCAACTTGAGTGAGGCTAGTTGTGGCTGGCAGTAAACCTAGAAAGCTTTTGAAAAATACAAAATCTCTTGTTAGTAAAACGATGGAATTTTCAACAACCAGTAAAAGAAAATGTGTGAACAGTTGATGTTCTACACTTATAGGCTATTCCAATAAAACTTAATGTATCAGGTTAGTGTTGATGAGATACAGACTTGATGACTGAATACTCCTTTATTTACAAATAAATTTGCAAGGTTTCAAAAAGTCTTTCCATGAGTAACTCTGGTTCCAAAGCTGCCAAATAACTTGAAAGGACAGATATCTATTTTCTATTTCAGCTTTTCCAAGACAGATGTATCACCGGTGCTTTCGTGGTACCTTTGTTCTCAGAAAACCAAAAGGGAAAGATCATTGCTAGAGACTCTAAGGTTGCCTAATGCAGCACACTTGTTAAAGGGAGCTTGACGTTATTTGAGTCAAACAGTTAAAATTCTGAACATCATCTCCAAGTACAGATCAGTGCCAAATAAGATTATTTGTTTAAAAAAAAAAAAGTGATTTATATTTTATATATACCACACTCACAGAACTGTATGTACTTTTATCATCGCAGAGGATAGGAAAAAGAAAACCAAACTAATATGTATCACTGCTTCCTTTAAAAAAAGGCATGGCATTGATAAGGAATAAAATACAAAAATACATACCATAAGATAGAATCAGACTTCTAGTCTGACAGAATACTAGAATAGGCACCTAACCTCCCACTAAAAAATGCTAGACTAACAGCAGTCAAGAATCCCAGGAGGTTATTAGCTGTATTTGGAAGAGATATTTCATAAGTTTAAATACAGAGGACAAAGAACAGCTGAAAACTTTCCAGAATTGTTGAAGGACACCAACCCCCTGCCCTGTCCTGGCAGCTCAATGAATTTCATATAATATACAAGTAAAATCCAAGTGACTGAAAAAAAAAAAAAATCTTCAAAAGAGAAGCAATTTAATAACCATATAGCAGCAAAGAAAATGGAATGATTTTTTTTCATAACCCTAAGGAAAAAATATTAGAAAATGAAGGTGGACATCCAGCTTCAGCTCTGAGAGGTAAACAGCCTGGACACAGCCATTCCCATCCTGAACAAGAAGAAGCTGAAGTGAAAATCAGTAACTTGGATCTGTCCGAGAATTGAGGTCACCAGGCAAATGATCACATCAAAATCTTGAGAATCAGGCAAACACAGAGAAACATAGCCATGATCAGTTTATTGGGGACCGAAGCATCTAGAGCTGGGAACTGGTGGAACACTCACGGTTACTATGATGAATTGCTGGAGAGGGAGGATGAGCTTGAAAAAAACTAAGGGCATTGTTTTCCCACACTTTCTTGGGGTTTACCTGCAGAAGGCACATGAGGTTCTCACCATGAAGATCAGAGAAAGAGCCCCTGTTTTTGCCCTCCGAGAGAAACTGCTATAAGAGAGCTTTATCTAATCTGAAGGAAAGGGCAGAAAGATCAATGCAGCCCCCTCTCCCTTCCTGTCTCCTTTAAGGGAAGCAGCAGTATAAGGTGGGAGAGGAGATTCAGAAACTCTCCTGAAGGTCATGCCAACACAGATGTCATCCTAAAAGGCTAGGATACCCAACACCTAACCACACTGTCAGTAGGACACCAGGATAGTAACTGGATTACAGCTGCAGAGCACAGCCCTTTGAGAAGGAGTGCTCACGGAAACCCAAAAACAATAGGGGAAAAACAATAAAAACAGGAAAATAGGCTTCAGTTTCTGTTAAACACCTCTATGACTAACATGAAATACAGCCCAGCTCCTAGCCAGAGAAACATAAAAGCTCACACTAAAAGTGTTATTACGTCCGCTCTGACCTAACACTATCCAGGTTTGAGAGGGGAATAAAAAAGGTATGCAAGCTGAAAGGCAACAAAAAACAGTCTGAAGAGACACATAAGCATCGGACCCAGCTCAGCTATGACACAGATGTTGTAAATATCAGATAGGGAGTTTAACAAATCCATGATTACTATGTTAAGGGCTCTAATGGAAAAAGTGAACAACATTGCAAGAACACATGGGTAATGTAAGCAGAAAGGTGGAAACTCTAAGAAGGAAACAAAAGAAAATGCTAAAGACTAGAAATACTGTAATGGAAATGAAGAATGCTCATCAGTAGACCGGATGTGGCAGAATTGCAAACTCAAATGCAAAGAGAAGGATAAAAACAACCCGGAATGGAGAATTCAAGAGCTGGGGCAGGGGGGAGGGCCATTACACAACGTGCCACAAGTAATGGGGACGCAAGAAGTAAAAGAAAGGAATGGAAGAAGTACATGAATAATGGCTGAGAATTTTCCAAAATTAATAACATATTAAACATAGACCCAGGAAGCTTTAAAAACTCCAAGAAATGTACAAATTGCAGAAAACCAAAGACAAAGAAGAAATCTTGAAAAAAGCCAGAGTGGGAAAAAAACAGCTTACCCATAGTGGGACAAGGATAAAAATGAGATCAGAATTCGCATCAGCAACTATGCACACAGGAGAGGAGCAGAGTGAAATATTTAGTGTTAAAAAAAAATCTATAATTATGTATACAGTAAAATTATCCTTCAAAAGTGAGGGTGAAATAATGAGTCTCAGAAACAGAGAATTAGTCACTAGAAGATCTGCCCTGCAAAAAATGTTTAAGGAACTTCTTCAGAAGAAAGGAAAAGGATGCAGTTCAGAAACATGGATCTACAAAAAGAGCATGAGAGGAGGAAACGATGATGGTATATTTTTCTTCTTACGTGATCTGATGCTCAGCTGTGAAAGTAATTATAGCAACAGTGCACAAGACGACCATAACACGCGGATGAAGGAAATGTCCAGCAGGAGAGAGGACCCGTGCATGCTGTTGGCAGATACCTGCAGTACAGATCAGGTAGAGCGGTCTTATTTAAAGGAGCTGTAGATCTTTGTCTTTGTATATGGGGAACTCTAGGGCAAGGCCTAAACACAGATTTAAAAATAAGTAATAATTGATAGACTGAGAGGAGAGAATCTAGAATCAGCAAAAACCAGAGAAGGTAAGAAAGAGGCAAGAATTACAAAAGAAAGAACTAGTGCAATGAGTAGAAAACAGTTTTAAAAGGGTAGCTCTTAACCCAAATAGATCAATAGTCTGACATGTGAATAGTCCTAATGAACCAGTCATCTTTTTTTTTTTTTAATTAAGTTTAAAGGAAAGTTTGCCACCATGGATCCTCAATAAAGTAAGATTAAAGGGTATGCGTAGGCTAAGGGAAAGAAATCCCATCTCTAAGAAGGAAAAAAGAACAGAGTGTAGTAAATACATAGATATGTTTAATATTTATTGTATAAAACAACAGAAGTAGTGTCTTGGAGGATCTATAAAACAGAACTGAAATACGTAATACCTACACATAAGAAGGGTAGTTTGATAAGAATGAGTGTTTACATTCAGGGACACCTGGGTGGCTCAGCTGGTTAAGTGTCTACCTTGGGCTCACTCAGGTCATGATGGGATGGAGCCCAGCATCAGACTCCCTGCTCAGCGGGAAGCCTGCTTCTCCCTCTACCTGCAGCTTCCCCTGCTTGTGCTCACGCGCTCTCTAATAAAATCTTTCTTAAAAAAATTTTCACTAATGATGGCTAAAGATAGGAAGAGTACAAAAAGTACCAAGCCACCAAGTTGGGGGGTGGAGCTGAGACAAACAGGATAAGGAAAAGCAACCCAAACAAATGAAATGAGGGGGAAGAGCATAAACAAATGCACAGTCAAGGAAAGTAACAAATGGTGGACAAAGAAATTTGTCAGCAACTACATTAAATAGAGAGGAGATAAAAGCCCCAAGGTAGGTCGCCGGGTGGCTCAGTGGGTTAAAGCCTCTACCTTCCGCTCGGGTCATGATCCCAGGATCCTGGGATGGAGTCCCGCATTGGGCTCTCTGCTCAGCGGGGAGCCTGCTTCTCCATCTCTCTCTGCCTACTTGTGATCTCTATCTGTCAAATAAATAAATAAAATCTTTAAAAAAAAAAAAAGCCCCAAGCTAAAAAAAAAAGACCCACAAAAATATCCAAGACTGTATTTCGAAAAAAAAAAAAAAAAAAAAAAAAACAACTTTATGCTATTGACATGAGAGTATCTAAATAAAGCTACTGAATGACTGAAGTAAAAGGCCATACAGTAACCCAATGATGGCAGACTTGCACAATAGGGTGTCAGATGGTAAATGTTTTCAGTTTTATATACACTCTGTCATAGAGGCTCAACTCTGCTGCTTACAGAATGAGCATAGTTGTCAACAACACAGAAAGAATAGGCATAGTTATGTCCCTACAGAACTTAGTTTACAAACACAGGTTGTTAGTGAGACTAGGTCACTGGTCATGGTTTGCTGACCACTGTTTTAAAGCTGTGGCAGCTACATTTATTATCAGCACAGACTTTAAAGTGGAAAAAAAAAAACAGCTCTTTATTTAAAGATACTCTTTACATAAAGCATTCTACTTAGCAGGAAAGCAATTCTAAGTATATGGCTTAACCACTGAAGCAAAAATTCATGGAGCTACAAGGATAATTAGGGGTAATTTGGGATAGATGAAATTCTTTTAAACATTAGCAATGAAAAGGGCTTCTCCTGACACTATTTTTTTTTTCCTGTCACTATTTTTAAAATTCAGGTAACAAGCAGGAAAAAAATTGTCGATAAACAATTAGTGAAAACATCATTGCTACTGTCTTAAATATTAAAAACTTAATTAGGCTATCTGTAATATATTAACCCATTTTTAACATGGTAGGCCACTCTTGATTAAGTAGCCTTTGTTTTCACAGTAATACCGACATCTTCACTGGTGCCAAGTATTGCTTCATAGAATCAGAACGTTTTCATATGTGCTTCTTGGCCTAACCCTAGTCAAAATCCAGGAAGAGTGATATACCACATTAGCAAAATGAAAAGAAAAAAATCATATAATCACCTCAACAGATGCAGAAAAGCATCTAATAAAATTCAACATCTATTTATGATAAAAACTTTCAACAAAATGAGTATAGAGGGGCGCCTGGGTGGCTCAGTGGGTTAAAGCCTCTGCCTTTCGCTCAGGTCATGATCCCAGGGTCCTGGGATCGAGCCCCGCATCGGGCTCTTTCTCTCTCTCTGCCTACCTCTCTCCCTACTTGTGATCTCTGTCAAAAAAATAAAAAAAAATTTAAAAAAAAATGAGTATAGAGGGAACCTACCTCGATATAATACAGGCCATATATGACAATCCATAGCCAACATCATACTCAGTGGTGAAAAGCTGAAAGCTTTTCCTGTAAGATCAGGAGAAAGACTAGGATATCTACTGTCATCACTTTTATTCAACACAGTATTAAGGTTCTAGCCAGAGCAATTACACAAAAAATAAAAGGCATTCAAATCTAAAAGGACTAAATGAAACTGTCTCGGAAGATTCTTAAAGACGCCACAAAAAGACGATTGGAATAAACAAATTTAGTAAAGATGCAGGATACAAAATCATATGCAAAAATCTATTGCAGTTCTATACACTAATAATGAACTACCAGAAAGAGAAATTAAGAATATAACTCCATTTACATTTGCATCAAAAATGATAAAATATCTAGGAATAAAATGTATCCAAGGATGTGAAAGAACTATACACTGAAAACTCTGAGACACTGATGAGAGAAATTAAACATGACAGAAATAAATGGAAAGATATTCCACATTCATGGATTGGAAGAATATGGTCAAAATGTCCGTATTTCCAAAAGCAATCTACAGATTCAATGCAGTCCCTCTTAAAATTCCAAGGACATTTTTCAAAGACTAACTCTAAATTCTGTATGGAACTATATAAATAAGACCCAGAATAGCCAAAGAAACCTAGAGAATGAAGAACAAAGCTAGAGGCATCACATGTCCTGGCTCCAAACTATATTACCAAGTTGGAGTCCTAAAAACAATACAGTGCCAGCATAAAAACAGACACACAGTTCAATGGAGAGATTAGACACCACAGACAAAAACCCAGACATAGATGGTCAATTAATTTACAACAAAGTAGCCAAGAGTGTACAACGGGGAAAGAACAGTCTCTTCAGTAAATGGTGCTGGGAAAAATGGACAGCCATATGGAAAAGACTGAAAGTGGACCATTACCTTACACCATACACAAAAATTAACCCAAAAATGAATCAAAGACTTGAACGTAAGACCTGAAATTATAAAACTCCTTGAAGAAAACAGAGGCAGTAAGCTCCTTAACATCAGTCTTGGCGATCACTTTCTTAATCCAGCACCAAAAGCAAAGGCCAGAAAAGAAAAAAAAAAAAAAAAAAAGCCTGGTACCACATCTAACTATAAAGCTTCCTCACAGCAAAGAAAATGATCAACAAAATGAAAAGGCAGCCTACAATATAGGAGAAAATACTAGCAAATCCTGACTGGCCAACAGGCACATGAAAAGGTGCTCATCATTAATAGTGATTAACAGGGAAATGCAAATCAAAGCCACATCTCATCTCCCATCTGTTAGAATGTCTGTTACCAAAAAGACAAGAAATAAGGGTTAACGGGTGTGGAGAAGAGGGAACTCTGCACACTGCTGGTGGGAATGCAAACTGGTGCAGCCACTGTGGAAAACAGTATGGATGTTCCTCAAGAAGTTAAAAACAGGACTACTGCATGATCCCATAATTCCACTGCTGGGCATTTGCCCACAGAAAATGAAAACACTAACTCGAAAAATATATGTAGCCTCATATTCATGGCATAACTATTTACAATAACCAAGACACAGAAACAGCCGAAGTGACCATCTATGGATGAATGGATAAAGATGGGATATATAAGGTATATACGGTGTCTATACATAGTCAATTGAGTATTACTCCACCACTGAAAGGAGTACCATCTTGCTACTCGTGACAACACGGATGGACCTTGAGGGCATTAGGCTAAGTGAAGTAAGCCGTTCAGAGGAAGACAAGTACAAGTAAGTGTAGAATCTCACTTACACATGGACTCTAAAAACAAACAAGGAGACAGGCTCATTTGCACAGAGAACAGACTGGTGGTCTCCAGAGGAGGGTGGATTGGAAGGTGGGAGAAAGGGGATTAAAAAGGGCAGACTTCCAGGCGTAAAATAAGTAAGTCATGTTGATGTCATATGCAGCATGGTGAGTGTAGTTATTAGTACTATATATTATATGTGTGAAAGTTACTGAGAGTGAATTTTAAACATTTTCATTGCAAGAAAAATTATGCTTAATATGGGGTGATGGGTGTTAATTATAGATGTATTGTGACCATTTTGCAATATATACAAATAAAAAAAAATTCAGTGAGAAAGGGTAGGAGACACAGCGCAGGCAGGTTATACTCAAATCCACAGGGAAGTAAAAATTAAAACTTCTTGCTCCTAAAGCCAGTGCTTTTCCTAAATTCCAGCATTTTCTAAGATGTCAGCAACAAGGAAGTAAAGTTTGGGAGACAACATGCTCCTGTCCCTAGAAAGTAGCTGATTTGGGCTCTGACAAATCCTGAAAACCAGTAATCTGCCTAGCTTTGTATTAGCCTTTAGCTTTGCTTACATTTTGACCAAATCCTTTTTTCTTAACCATTAACACAGAACCAGAGTTCTAGGAGCACACTTTGAAAAATTTGGCCATGTACAAAAGTCAGTCTTGGCAGGATTCACAGACAACATCATTAATCTTCTGTTCATAGTCCTTCTCACTAGTACCAGTTTTTGAAGAGTAATGTAAAACAATGGACTTGATACTAGATTTCCAATCTAGAATCCATAAGGTACTTTCTAAGTACATCAGGGAAAGCAGAATCATGCTCCCTGGCAAGGCATGACTCCAGGTAAAATCCTCCAGTTTTCTATTATCCCCTAATCTCTCTTGCCTATACTGTCCTGATCTTATAAAATGCTTGTATTTTCATGGAATATATTCAGAGTGTAAATACAATGTACATCAGGAAGTGTAATATTATAATAAATGCCCTACGGGCAAATAGGCAGATTTACCATGAGAAAATACTTGACAACATCTTAACCTTTTAGTTCCTAAGGAAGGTTTGAAGAGCCAAGAGCTATTTGACGAAATTCGAATGACTTACATCAAAGAGCTAGGAAAAGCCATTGTGAAGAGGGAAGGGAACTCCAGCCAGAACTGGCAGCGCTTTTACCAACTGACGAAACTCCTGGACTCCATGCACGATGTAAGTGTCAGACCTAAGTCCCAATGTCTGGAACATTGTCTAGAACGCTGGGTTAATGATAATTACATGCAATCTGAGTAATTTATTATATGTAATGATATATCAGTAGTTTCAGTTTTGTTTTGGTTTTTTTCCTATTGGCGGATTTTGGTGATGGTTGGAGTTCACCTTGTCAGCCTCAGTTTGGCACATGTTTCTCCTATAGGGGCAATTATGAAATACCATTTCATCTAGTCATGTGCATAGAATATCATGATGCCAGTACAGAGTTTAATAGCACTGTTTAACTAAAAAACAGTATCAAATTCCTTGGTTTTATAGGACTAATCAATTAAATTAGCATATGTCCTTCATTTATTGTTGTACTAGAGTTCACTGTGATGCACTCTATATACAATTCTAAAGAATCCAAAATGTGCCTGGTACCTGAATGTCCACTTTATTTAACCAAACATTTTTATCTGGTGGATTCCAGCAAAGATTGGTATATTCTAGATCAAATGTATTTTCTGAATTAGCGGCCAAAAAGCACAAGATGTTCCTACTAGTAAGTTTTTAATAATCGATTGTATATTTTTTTTCTCTTGCAGGTGGTTGAAAATCTCCTTAACTTTTGCTTCCAAACATTTTTGGATAAGAACATGAGTATTGAATTCCCAGAGATGTTGGCTGAAATTATCACCAATCAGATACCAAAATATTCAAGTGGAAATATCAAAAAACTTCTATTTCATCAAAAGTGACTGCCTTAACAAGAAAGGTTGCCTTAAAGAAAGTGGAATTTATAGCTTTTATTGTACAAACTATCAATTCGTCCTGTAGCGGTTTTGCTGTTTCATTTTTTTCCTTTCTGTTTTTGTCTGGTCTTTGTTTTCGTTTCGTTTGAAATACGCACTACATGTGGTTTATAGAGGGCCAAGGCTTGGCAACAGAAGCAGGTGAGCCATCGCTTGTAAGTGGTGGGAAGAGTCGAGAGTGATAGATAGTTGGTGGATCCCAGAAATTAGCTGCAGTCATGGGGGGTGATCTCCACTGCCAGGGAAGCAGATGGCACCTAAACCGCCAGTGCCCGAAGTCTGTGTGACAAACTTTCTGCTCATACTTCTCACAGTTGGCTGGACAAAATTTTCTAGACTCTTTGTAGGTGTATTTTCCCCTGTATAGTTAGGATAGCATTTTTTGATTTATGCATGGAAACCTGAAAAAAAGTTTACAAGTGTATATCAGAAAAGGGAAGTTGTGCCTTTTATAGATAGCTATTCCTGTCTGGTTTTAACAATTTCCTTTATATTCAGTGAACTACGCTTGCTCATTTTTTTCTTACATAATTTTTGTATTCAAGTTATTGTACAGCTGTTTAAGATGGGCAGCTAGTTCATAGCTTTCCTAAACAAACTCTAAACATTAATCTTCTGTGTGAAAATGGGTTGGTGCTTCTAACCTGATGGCACTTAGCTATCAGAAGACCACAAAAATTGACTCATATCTCCAGTATTCTTGTCAAAAAAGCTCATTTTTTGTATATATCTGCTTCAGTGGAGAATTCTCTAGGTTGTGCAAATTAACCATCCTAACTGGAGGAGAGTGCCTAGTCCAGTGACCTGCTTGGTAAAATGAAGGTTGCAAATGACTAATTTAAAAACAAAAACCAACCAAACAAGAAACTACCAAGAGGCCCTGTTTGCCCTTAATGCCCTATCTCTGCTATGGCTAGATGGCAAGAAAGTCAGCCAACAATTGTTCAGGACCTTTTGTTGTAGTTTATATAAGTTCTTTAAAAAGTCAGGATTCCAGATAACCAGCTGAGACACAGCTGAGAGATTTGAATCAGACCAAGTATTTCCTCTCACTCAACGACCCCCCCCCAAAATAAATCTCCAATTAGCAAGTGTAGCCAGATACCCATTTTCACATTCCCATCCATCACCAATTGGTCTCTCTTTCCTGGCAGTGCAGGAAAGCTCAGCTACTGATTTTTGTGATTTCGAACTGTCAGACTTCCATGTTTGTATGACTACACATGCCTCTTATCCCTCCGTGTGCCATAGAGTTTAACAAAAGTCTTATGAACTCCTCCTCACTGTTGAGAATGATCATTTTAAACAAAATAGAAGCTGTAGTAGCCCTTTCTGTGTGCACCTTACCAACTTTCTGTAAACTCAAAACTTATATTTACTAAGCCACAAGAAATCTGATTTCTATTCAAGGTGGCCAAATTATTTGTGTAATAGAAAACTGAAAATCTAATATTAAAAATACGAAACTTCTAATATATTTTTATATTTAGTTATAGTTTCAGATATATATCATATTGGTATTCACTAATCTGGGAAGGGAAGGGCTACTGCAGCTTTACATGCAATTTATTAAAATGATTGTAAAATAGCTTGTATAGTGTAAAATAAGAATGATTTTTAGATGAGATTGTTTTATCACGACATGTTATATATTTTTTGTAGGGGTCAAAGAAATGTCGATGGATAACCAATATGATTTATAGTGCGTGCAAGCATTTATACAGGCAGCAGTGGTCTCAGAAACGCCACAGGTTTGCTCTAGGGGAAGAGGGACATGGAGACCGGCCCCTGTGTGCCACGAAGGCTGCCGAGGCTCCGTCCCATTCAAATCACAGAGCAAGTCATCCTCTGCCTCCCATGGTGGGCGATTGCCCTCCTCATTCCCACAGTGAGTCTGTCCAGTCTGTCTAGTCTGTCCACCCAGGTGTGTGGGTGGAGTCTCCCCTGGCTCAAGTGTGCAGTTGGGCGGGGAGGACAGAGAGGTGGTGCCTGCTGGCCCGCCCCCTCCCAGAGCTCCCTGATAGCAGGGCTACTTTTCCCGCAGAGCACAGAGCCGCTCCAGCAGTGAGGTCAACACAGGGGTTTCAGGACTTTGGCAATAAGATGCGTAGAGGTACCAGCAGTCTGTAAATAGTGCAAAATCCCATAGGTTGCCAAATAATACACTAATTCCTTTCTGTCCTACTAGAGTTGATTTCCAAACAAATGAGTACATGTTTGTTTTCTTTGGATGCTTTTTTGAATGTTATTTGTTATTTTTCAGTATTTGGAGAAATTATTTAATAAAAAATGTAATCATTTGCTTTTTGAATGCTCTCTAAAAGGGAATGTTCCTTTTATAATGGTTTAAATTGATCTCAAAGTATTTTAAGATGGTTTGTAACCCAGAAGGATGTGAAATTTTTGGTGCCTAAGAAATACCGTTCGAATATTATTATCAATGACAGTGTTAAGTTCCAAAAGGAGTTTCTGGAAGTTGAATTATTCTTCACTTATGGAATGGTAAATGGTTAAAACCAGAAAGCACATCACATGTTACTCTTATTTTAGTCCCAACTTCAGTTCTCAAAAAAATAGAGCTCAGTGAAAAAAAGAGACGTGTACTTGGTCAAAAGAAAATCAGCTGACATTTGTAAAACTAGGGAGGCTGTATCCTACATGGAAAAGAAGTTGTGCCCTTGTGAAATAAGTGGGAAAGAAGAAGGTTGTCTTAGCTATGTTTGAGTAGAGTTATAGTTTAAGTGAGAAAAGACCCGGTGCTACTGGAAAGCAGCTTCATTTTCTATGTAGGTGGTGTCTTGCCATCCCAAACTGAGTTTGTAGCAACTTCAGGGAGACTTGGCAACATGCCAAGGTAACTTACAGCAAATCCTGAAAAGCATTTTTAATTACTGGTGGAAAAATGTGTCCTTCTCAGTGTTTTTAGGCCTTGCTGGGGGACACCATAGAAGTGCTTGTCTAAAACTCTGGCAGGGAACCTGAAAGGGCATCTACCTTCTGGGGAAGGGGGGTAAAAAAGGACACCCTAAAAGGAATGCTAACATGACTCGTGTGTGAAGAGCTTGAAAGCGTCAGGTGAACTCTGGGTGTGCATGCAGAGGAAAGCCGACCTTGCTTCAGAACTCTGGGGCAAGGGTTGGGGGGGGGGCAGTTTTACCCACCTAAACCATCTCTTCTCCATTAGTCTTAGCTTAGTTTTGTGTTTAATACCATAAACGACATCACTGTGGAATGAACTGTAAGATTAGACTGTGGTCTGTCAAAACTCAAGAACCCCGGCAGCCCTCAGTGAGATTTCCAGTGTTGGCCGGTCACCCTCAAGACTGTAGCTGTAAATGAATGTGTTTTCACGTGCCTGGTTTGAGAGTTGGATGGGAGAAGAGGAGTGTAAGGAGGACACTTTAACCACTTTGAATGGAAGTTGCATCATTTTCCAGACTGTGATCAGTCAGCCTGGTCCACCAGGGATTAGTGACCAGGTTTTCAGGAAAGGATTAGCTTCTCTCTAGAAAATGCCTGAAAGAAGGATTTTATTTTCTGATGAAAGGCTGTATGAAAATACCCTCCTCAAATAACTTGCTTAACTACATATAGACTCAAGTGTGTCAATATTCTATTTTGTATATTAAACAAATGCTATATAATGGGGACAAATCTATATTATACTGTGTATGGCATTATTAAGAAGCTTTTTCATTATTTTTTATCACAGTAATTTTAAAAATGTGTAAAAATTAAAACCAGTGACTCCTGTTTAAAAATAAAAGTTGTAGTTTTTTATTCATGCTGAATAATAATCTGTAGTTTAAAAAAAATGTCTTTTTACCTACACAGTGAAATGTCAGACTGTAAAATCTTGTGTGGAAATGTTTAACTTTTATTTTTCATTTAAATTTGCTGTTCTGGTAATACCAAACCACACATTTGTATTGAATTGGCAGTAAATGTTAGTTAGCCATTTATAGCAATGCCAAATATGGAGAAACATCATAATAAAAAAAATCTGCTTTTTCATTATGTGACTCTAACATGCTTTTGTAGAACTCAATGCAGTTCCCATTTTCCTACCTTTTTTTCTTCTTCTACTGAAGGCAGAGTTACCGCTTCAGGCAACTTTTAAGACACTGACATGTCAGTGGCTAAAGGGGCAGAAATCCCAAGTGAGCTTCACCCTGCATCCAGAGACACCGACCATCCCGTCCACACCTCAGATAGTCCTATGCCAATTCCTGCAAAGGGTTTGAAGGCAAGAAGAACCCACTCCCGAGGTTCTCCTACTCTATCAGTCTTTATCATGAAAAGTGACATTTTATGTTAACAGATGTTATCTAGCCAAAATTCTTGCCTCAACTTAAATTCTTTCTCCAGTGAAGAACATACTTAGTGCACATGGCAGCACAGAGGCATAAACCCTATAGACAGTATAAACCCTGAAGACAGAAGGTGCTCACATGGTAAACCCGCTCTTCTATACAACCTCTTGAGTATTTCCCCAAAGTACCTCTGTGTTCAGGTTAGATCCATGGACTGGATGATGTCACAGACAAACTTTCCTATGAATACTCTTTTCTCCACCACTGACTTCCTTTACCAAGAAAAAAGGCATTATGATTTAAAGACCAGATTTGCCTTAGTCATCGTAAGTATACCAAGCGTTTGCTACATACCTGGTTCACTAGGTGATAAATACTGAAGAAAGAGTAGATGGAGTAAAATACTATCTCTACCCTCAGATAGAACACGTGATTGGGAGAGTGTGTCTAGCAAACCATCCCAGTGCTTGGCGCTGCAGAGGCCCCGGTCCAGCAGCAGCATGCACACGGCACTGCCTCAGCGTCCCCGGCAAATAGCAGAGCTAAAGAACACCCTCACGCACATCACACCAGCGAGTCCTCGAGCACGCATGAAATGAGAACAAACGTGGAAAAAGATACTAACTCCATTTATAAAAAAGGAAATGGGCTCAGAGTTTAAATAACTGGTTCAGAGCCACGAACGCCCATTTTATTGAGGCTTGAAGGGAAAGTCTCTATAATGAAACCATGTATCCCATGTCTGAGAACATGCCTCTTGGCCACAAGCCTCCCAGGGAACTGATTTTGTTTTTCTGTTCTTAAATTAATGTTTTACATTTACTGAGCATTCACCCAAGTGCGGGGCATCCTATTTCTATACATTATCTCATTTAACTTAGCAAAGCTACAAATCAGCAATGTGAAATGCTCCTCACAAGTGTTGTCAACTACCATGATTACCTTCATTGCATTCATATAGGAAACGGGGGCTTACAGAACTGAGTTCCTTGCCTAGGGTCACAAAGCTTTGAAATAGTTAAACAGAACCTTTAAAAAAACACAAAACAAAACAAAAAACACTGGGCATCTGGCTCCAGAGTTCATGTTCTTAAGTACTACTGAGAAATTATTAATATGAATCTCCTAACTAGATTAGAAGGACCCATACGGAGCATTCTGTGTCAGGCCTTGTGACATGATCTCGTTTTAATCTAATCCTTTCTGCTACCATGTCAATTTTGAGTTAGACATTGAACAATGATATTTCCTTCTCCTGAATGCATGTGTCCTAGCCCCTGGGGATGTTGCTGGTCAAAACCAGTAACTGCCCAGAGATGATAATATACTTGACTTTGTCAAATATCCAAAAAGGAACCTGTCTCATCAACAGCCATAGGAAAATCAACTATTTCTTCAAGGGATGGGGTGGGGGCATATGGGCTACATTGACACTGAAGAACAAAGTTGCTTACAAAGGAAAACTGATGCAGGTCAACAGAGGAAACATGTATACACACTGCAAATTATCCATAAGCTTTTTTAGGATCCTTCAAGTGTCACTGTCTTAAGTCCTGTCTCAGTACACATGCGGCTGTGCCAGAAATAAGAATCGGGGCCATCAAAGACTATTAGGATTGTTGGCTAGAATTATAAGGAACTGAAATGAGAATAAAACTCTCCAAAACAGAGAAATGGGGAGAGTGTGCATAAAAATCAAGCAATGGTTCACACAAGATGAGGCTGTGCTGTAATTCTCTCCTGATGAGTTTCATGGCCCACTATGTGGCGGGCGTGCTAGATGAGTGAATTCAAAGACCACAAAGGCAATACTAAAACTTCAAGGTGAGGTTTCTGCCCCTAAGGAATCAAAGATGGCAGCCACATGGCTCATCAATTCTACTCCTTTGTATCTACTCAAAAGCAATGAAAATGTGCACACATGACATGCATGCAAATATTCATAGCAGCACTATTCATAATAGCCCAGAAGTGCAAACACCCCAGTGATGAAGACATAAACAAAATGTGGCATATCCATACCAAGAACAAGAAAGTGACATAATGCATGCTCTAACATGGGTGAACCTCAAAACCAGTATGCTGCGTAAAAAGTCAAACACAAAAGACCCCATGTGACTTGATTTCACTCATACATGATACAGAAGCAGATCAAAGGTTGCATGGTGCTTGGGGATGGCGACAGGGCATGGGTGACAGTAGGCATGAGGGAACTTTATGGGAAGATGGAAGTGTTCTAAAACTGGATTATACTGATGGTTGCACAACCCAGTAAACTTAATAAAAATTACGCGATTGTACACTTACAGTGAGAAAACTCTGTGGCATGTATGCTTTCTCTATGTTTAAATAATTTTTTTAAATATATAACAGGCCGACAACCAAATGTATAGCTTCCATTTGCATCAGAAGCCAGTATGAAGTACTTTGAATACATAAGGACATATGCAGCGGTTTTTCTGAGAAGCCTACAGAAGAGGTTTTCATTGTGCTGGGTGTTCAAGGATCAATTAAAGTTCACAGCACAAACAAGGGCTTACTCAGTAGTAATAGATTTTCCCCTGATCTTTTTCTCAGAATATATAATTTTGCTTATGGTCAAGAATGTATCCCCCTAATATTTCACTGATACTGTATTGTACTAACCCTGAGACAGCCACCATGTGCAAAGCAAACACAAACATGATAAGTAAAACTAGCACACATGCTCATTTTAAATACAAAAGGATGTGTGGCTCAAATACTAGGTGTTAATAACTAGGACCTTAGTACTTACAACTTTATAATGAGAAAAATCTGGGATCAAGTCTTCTGTCTTTTAACTAAATCTGTGGCCTTGGGAAAGTTCTATAACCACTCCAGTTCCACATGAAAAATGGAGTAACATCATCTTAAAGGAATGAGAGAAGTAAATGAGATACAGTATTTAATCTGTTAGCTCAAAGTCCACCTCACAAGAAGTGCTCAAGACATGTTAGCTGTTTTTTAACTCCTCAAGAAAATCAAAAAGGGAAATTTTTTTTCATGCTCTCCCCAAAAATACACAGAAAAGTGAATGATGAAGAATGATGTGAACACGAGGACTATATATAAACTTTCAACCTCATATACCCTAATAAAGTAAGGTCACACACAGGATTAGGGGAGACTGTTAGGATACTGGCCTGCATTTTCATTATGTCATACATTCCCAACTATCAGACCTTGGCAAGGGTCATCCAGAAGCGACTGTTCTTTCAGAAAGGGTCTTCCTTTTCCAACGAGTATCTCATAGCACAAGAAGAGCAGTGCCAAGGCAATTAAAGGAAAAGTGGCAAAGTTACAGAATTTTATACAGCATTTTTCCTGGTCAATAAGGAGACTGTCAAAAAAAAAAAAAAAAAAAAAGGCAACCACCCTGTTACTCTTTTATCCCACATGCAGAGTTCCCCCAGGCTCTCCCTCTAACTGAAGCATATAAATATGAACTAAATTGCCTCAATTGGCACTAATGAGAGGGAGAACAACCGAACTCAAAATCACTACTATAAATATCTTTTTTTAAATACACCCAGCAGAACTGAAAACATGTCCACATAAAAACTTATATGCAAATATTCAGATCAGCATTATTTATAAGAAACCAAAAGGTGGAAAAAATCTAAATGCCCATCAACTAATAAATGGATAGATGAAATGTGGTATATCCACACAGTTAAATACTATTTGGAAACAGAAAGGAATGAAATACGGGGGCATGCATATAATACAGATAGACTTTGGCAATAGTATGGTAAGTAAGAGAAGCCAATCACAAAAGACCACATATGTTATAAATCCATTTATATTAAATTCCAAAATAGATCTGTGGTTCCAGGGGCTGGGGGGGGGGGGGAGAGGAGGGGATAGTGAGGAGTGACTGCTTAATGGGTACTGGGCTTTTTTTGGGGGTTAGTGAAAATGCTCAAAAATTGTATTGATGGTTGCACAACTCCAAAGAATATGAAAAGCCTTTGAATTATACATTTTAAGTGGGTAAATATTATGGTATCTAGATTATAACTCAAAAAAGATGTTCGAAAGTAGAAATATATAACCAAATCAGCCCTCTATTAATTAAACTGAATTTGTACTTAAAAACTTTTCCATCAAGAAAATTCCAGGCCCAGGGGTGCCTGGGTGGCTCGGTGGGTTAATGCCTCTGCCTTTGGCGCTTGGGTCATGATCCTGGGGCCCCCGCATCAGGCTCTCTGCTCAGCGGGGAGCCTGCTTCCCTTCCTTTCTCTCTGCCTGCCTCTGCCTACTTGTGATCTCTGTCAAATAAATAAATAAAAATCTTTAAAAAAAAGAAAAAGAAAAAGAAAAGAAAATTCCAGGCCCAGATGGTCTCACTGGTCAATTCTATTCAACATTTAAGAAAGAAATAATACCAATTCTACAGAAACTTTTCAAAAACAAACAAACAAACCTGAAAAGGAGGGAATAATTCTCAATCCATTCTGTGAAGCCAGTATTATTTAACCTGATACCAAAATTAGCCAATAATTAGAAAACTACAGACTATCCTTCATAAACATAGACACAAAAATTCTAAACAACACTTTAGCATGTAGAATCTAACCATATTAAAAGGATGACACACCATGATGAAGGGATTACCCCAGGAATACAGAGTTGGTTTCAAGATCAACCAATATAACTGACGATAGTGGAAAAACTAAGAAAGAAAAATCCAGAAGATTATCCTAACAGATGTAGACAAAGCATGTGATAAAGCCCAACAGACACTCCTAAGTAAAAGCTAATAAACTCTCAGCAAACTAGGAATAAAGGGAACTTCCTCAACATAATAAAGGGCATCTATAAAATACCTTCTGTGAGCACTGTACTTAATGTGAAAAGACTGGTTTTTTTCCCTTCTAATTTCAGTAGCAGAGAAAAGATGTCCACTCTTATTATTTCCATTTAAAACTGCACTGGAAGCTCTACCCCAAACAGGCATACAAGAAAGAAAGAAAAAAGCATTTAGATCAGAAAAAAAAATCATCTTTATTCATAGACCAAAGGATCATCGATGCAAAAGTTTTGTGGAATTTATAGGAATACAAGTAGATTTTTAAAAAGTCAAATACAGAATTATCATAGAACCATGAAATTCCACTCCTAGATAGACACAAAAGAACTGAAAACTGGTCCTCAAGCAATACACACATGTTCATAACAGAATGATCTACAGTAGAGAAAAGGTAGAAACAGCCCGCATGTCTATCAATGGATGAATGGATGAATGGATGAATGAATAAGCTGTAGTACATATCAACAATGAAATCTTATCAGCCATAAAAAGGAATGAAGTACTAATTCATGGTATAACATGGATGAACATCCAAAACAATATGCTAAATGAAAAATGACACATAAAATTTCACATATTGTTAGATTCCATTTATATCAACCACCTGTAATAGATCTATAAATACAGAAAGTATATTTTGATGGTTTTCAGGGGCTAAGGATAAGGGATAATAAGGAGAAACTACTTTATGGATAAAAGTTTTACTTTGGGGTGATGGAAACGTTTTGGACCTGATGGTTATACACTATGACTATACTAAATGCCACCGAATTATTTCCTTTTAAATGGTTAATTTTATGTTATATTAATTTCACCTCAATAACTTAGTTTTAAAGAGCTGCTAGAGGAGAGTGCCCAAGGTGGCAAATGGGGAAACTCTGGACTCACCTCCTCCACAGACACACATTAATTTATAGAACAATTCTTCCTAAAGAACTGAGGGCTGATTGACCTTTTGTACAATAAAAGAGAGAGAGAGAGCACAGAGAGAATAGCAAGAGGGACAGAGAGATGGAGACTCAGTAATGAAGGGAACCCTAACCACAGCCCTATGAACTGCAGTAGGAAGAAATAGTACAGAGGGACCTTGAGCAGATTCATATCCCTGGGGCACAGACAAAAAGCTAAGGCTTAAAAGAGCAACTAGAAGATCCAGCCCTAGAACCCTGCAAAATGTCAGGGGAGCTACTCGAACACTTTCTGAGTGGGAAGGGCTGGTAAACACTATGGTTTATGCTCCCCCTGCACCTTAACAGTACAGTTCAGAGCACAGACCCAGTGC
The DNA here is from genome assembly GCF_922984935.1 of Meles meles. Taxonomy (NCBI): domain Eukaryota; kingdom Metazoa; phylum Chordata; class Mammalia; order Carnivora; family Mustelidae; genus Meles; species Meles meles. Next base: position 102,937,006 of record NC_060068.1, read on the forward strand.
CACAGCTGGCCATCCACCTCAATAATCCGAGTTGAAGAACACTGTAACCAAAATGAAAAGTACATCAGAGGGAATCAACAATAAATTAGAGAACGCAGAGATCAGCAGTCTGCAAGACAGGTTAATGGAAAGCACCCAAGCTGAAAGGCAAAAAGAAAAAAAAGAATTGAAAAAAATGAGAATAGATTAAAGGATCTCTTGGACAAAATCAAGCAAAGAAACATTCACATTATAGGGGCTCCAGAAGGAAAAGGCAGAAATGAAGGGGAAGAAAACTTATTTGAAGAAATAATAGCCAAAAACTTCCCTAACTTGGGAAAGGAAACAGATAGCCAGCTTCAGGAAGCACAGAGTTCCAAACAAGTTAAACACGAGGAGACCCACACAACAAGTAATAATTAAAATGTTAAATATTAAAGATAAAGAATTTTAAAAGCAGCAAGAGAAGCAACTGATAACATACAAGAAAAACCCTGTAAGTCTATCTGCTGATTTTTCAGCAGAAACTGATTTTTCTGTAGGCCAAAAGGGAGTGCTCTAGTGGGCAAGGTCAGCATTCAGAATTAAAACAGAAATAAAGAATCCTCCCAACAAATATAGGTTAAAAGAGTTCATCACCACCACACATGACTTCAAAACATGTTAAAGGACTTCTTTAAAATATAAATAAGTAAGTAAATAAAATAGAAAAAAGGACTTCTTTAAGTGGAAAAGGCTGTAATTAAAAGAAAAGGATGAAAAGAAAAAATTTCATGAGTAAAGGCAAACAGAGAGGTAGTAGAGAAATCACTTATAAAGCTAGTATGAAGGTTAAAAGACAAAAGTAGCAAAATCAACTCAGATGGGTTTTTTTTTCTACTTCCTTGTTGAAATTCTGAATTCATCCACTCTTCAGTTCATTGATCATCTTTCTGACCATTACTCTGAACCTTTTATCGGATAGATTGATTATCTCTGTTTCATTTAGTTCTTTTTCTGAGGTTTTGTCTTGTTCTTTTTTGGAGCCTATTCCTCTGTCTCCTTATTTTGCTTAACTCATTCTGTTTCAGTGAATTAAACTTGAAGGAATATTCTTGATATGGTTATAAACTGTGTAGACTGTGTGCTTTGTGTAGACTATGTGCCTGGTGACTTTGGCTGACTGGCTGGAGTTTGGCTGGCATAGGCTGGGGTTTCCAGGGTAGTCTGTATGGGGATGCATGGTTGGGATAGCTGGAGCCGAAATGAATGTGGGCTTGTGTGTTCCAGGTTCTCCATGCAGGAGGTACCCTGGCAGGACAGTTGTAGCTGAAGTGGTACAAGTAGGGATCCTAGAGTTCTTTATGTAGGTGGCACCCTGGTGGTTGGAGCCCAGACAGTTGCAGGCTGGGATGCTCTATTAAAGGGTTGTTCTGTGCATGGTACACTCCATGCAGGGGTGCTTCTGGTGAGTCATCCAGAGCTGAGGGCAGGTGGGGCTGTAATAAATGAATTTAGTAAAGTTTCAGAATACAACATTGGTACACAGAAATCTGTTGCATTTCTGTGTATTAATAGCAAAGTAGCAGAAATAAACAATTCCATTTACAACTGTACCAAAAAAACTACACCTAGGAATGAACTTAACCAAGGAGGTATAAGATCTGTACTCTGAAGACTATAGAACATTGATGAATGAAATTTAAGATGACATCAATAAAAGATTTTCCATGCACATGGATTAGAAGAATATTTTTTTAATGTCCATACTACACAAAGCAATCTACAGATTCATTTCAATCCTTATCAAACTGTATTTTTCACAGAAATAGAAAAACCAATCCTAAAATTTCTAAAGAACCAATAATTTTGTATAGAACAAAAGACTCTGAATAGCCAAAGCACTTGAGAAAGACTCACAAAGCTCAATTTATCACATATTATCACATATTATCACAATCCCAGACTTTGAGATATACTACAAAGGCAGAGTAATCAAAGCAGTATGGTACAGGCACAAAAAATAGACATATAAATAAATGGAACATAATAGAGCCCATGTTTAGAAATGTAATCCCATATTTATATAATCAATTAATTTATAACAATGGAAGCAATAGTATATAATAGGGAAAATACTGTCTCTTCAGTAAATGGTGCTGGGGAAACTGGACAGCTACATGCAAGAGACACTTTCTTGCACCATACACAAAAATAAATTCAATACGGATTAAAGACCTAAGTGTGAGATTTGAAACCATAAAACTGGTAGAGGAAAACATAGATGGTAATGTCTTTAATATTGATCTTAACAACATTTTGCTGTGCATCCTTCTGCAAGCAAGGAAAATAAGCAAAATTAACTATTGGGACTGCATCAAAATAAAAAGTTTTGCATAGCAAAGAGAAATGAACATAGCAAACAAAAAGCCAGCCCACTGAATGGGAGGAGATATTTGCAAACAATATATCCAAAAAGGGGTTCATATCCAAAGTCTGTATAAAGACTTATACAACTTAACACACACACACACACACACACACACACACAAAACCTAATTAAAAATGAGCAGATCCTGGGGCACCTGGGTGGTTCAGTCTGTTGGGTGTCTGCCTTTGGCTCAGGCCATGATTCCGGGGTCCTGGGATAGAGCCCCACATCAGGCTCCCTGCTTGGTGGAACCTGTCTCTCCCTCTCCTTCTGCCCCTCCCTGTGGGCCCCCACCCCTGCTCATGCATCCTCTCTCTCTCAAATAAATGATATCTTTAAGAAAAAAAAAGAGCAGATCTAAAAAACCATTTTTTTCCCCAAAGAAGACATACAGATAGCCATACACGTGAAAAGAAGCTCAAAATCACTTATCATCAAGAAAATGCAAATCTAAACCACAATGGGGTATCACCTCATACCTGTGAGAATGGCTATCATCAAAAAGACAAGTAAGTGTTGGCAAGCATATGGAGAAAAAGAAACTCTCTTTCACTGTTGGCGAGAATGTAAACTGGTGCAACCAGTTTTTTTGGAGGTTCCAAGAACTTAACTAGAAATACTGTATGATGCAGTAATTCCATTACTGGGTATTTACCCAAAGAAAAATAAATTCAAATTTATTCAATCTAATTAATTAATCTAATTGAATTATTTAAATCTAATTCAAAAATATATATGCACCCTTATGATGATTATTACAAAATTACCTCCAACAGCCAAGATCTAGATGCAGCCCACATGTCCCTCAAGAGATGAATGGATAAAGAAGTGGTATACACATACAATGGAATATTATTCAGCCATAAAAAATGAAAAATTGCAATTTGCAACAATGTGGATGAATCTGGGGGTGGTAAATACTAGGTGAAATAAGCCAGAGAAAGACAAATAATATAGATTTCACTCATATGTGGAATTTTAAAAAGAAAACAAAACAAACAGAAAAGCAGAAACAGACCCATAAATACAGAGAACAAACTAGTGGCTGCCAGAGGGAAAGACAGAGGGAGGATAGGCAAAATGGGTTAAGAGGAATGGGAGCTACATGCTTCCAAGCAGGAAACGTATACATCATGGGATGAAAGGGACAGTACAGGGAATATAGTTGATGGTGTTGAAATAATATTATATGGTGATAATGGGAGCTACACTTGTAGTGAAGATAACATAACATATAAAATTGGGGAATCACGGGGCGCCTGGGTGGCTCAGTGGGTTAAGCCGCTGCCTTCGGCTCAGGTCATGATCTCAGGGTCCTGGGATTGAGTCCCGTATCGGGCTCTCTGCTCAGCAGTGAGCCTGCTTCCCTCTCTCTCTCTCTGCCTGCCTCTCTGTCTACTTGTGATCTCTGTCAAATAAATAATAAATAAAATCTTTAAAAAAAAAAATTGGGGAATCACTATGTTGTACACCTCAAGCTAATGTAACACAGTGTGTCAACGCTTAAAAAATAAATATAAAATTAAAAATAAGTAAAAATCTATGAGAACTAATAAGTAAAGCAAGATTACAGAATACAACAAGGGTGAACAAATTGGTTAGGGCCAAACCTAGTCACTGCCTATTTTGTAAATAAATGTTTTTGAAATACATACACTTACTCATTTTATATGTGATCTCATTGCTTTCATACTGCAATGGTAGAGTTGAATGTTTCTGACAGAGACATATGGACTGCAAAGCCTAAAATATTTACTACCTGGTAATAGAATGAGTTTTCTGATGTGTGTGGTAACAGATCAATATACAAAAATTAATTTTATTTCTACGCAGCAGCAATAAACAATTAGAAACTGATAGCTTAAGGTACTATTTCCAACAGATTCAAAAAAATATGAAATACTTAGAGACAAACCTGACAAAGTATGTGAAAAACCTATACGCTGAAATTTACAAACTACAGCTGAGAAAAGTTAAAGAATACTTAAAAACATGCAGAGAAACCTATCTGTTCCTGTGATAAAAGACTTAACATGATTAAGAGGTCAATTCTCAATTGTCCTGTAGTTTCCGTGTAACCACAATGAAAATCCCAGTAGGTTTCCATAGAAATTTACAAGCACATTTTAAGGTCATGTGCAAATGAAAAGGACCTTGAATAATAAAAACATCTATCAAATAGAAGAACACAGAGGGCTAACTGTACCTGATTCCAAAAATTATTGTAAACCTATAGTCATCACAAGAGCATGGTACTGGCATAAAAACAAATAGTTCAATAGAAAAGACTAGAGACTCCAATAAACCCACATTTATACAGAGACTAACTCTTCACACAGGTATAGAGGCAACGCAATGGAATAGAGTCTCTTTAACAAATGACTAGAACAACGAGCTATTTAAGTTCTAAAAATGAACTTAGATCCATACCTTGCGCCACATACAAAAACCAACCCAAAATGAACCAGACATAAATGTAAAACTTAAAGCTATAAAACAGACAGGATGAAACATAAGAGAAAAATCTCTGACCTTCGGTGATGAATATTTCTTAGACATGCACAGGAAGCACAACCCGTAACAAAATGAATTGAGAGATTAGATTTCAACAAAATTTAAAACATACACTCTTCAAAACACACTTAGGAAAAGAGAACTTACAAATCGGGAGAAAAGTCTTTTTAAGACATAAATCCCTATAAAGAATGTGTGCCTAGAATATGTAAAGAGCTCTTCAAAGCTCAACAGTAAACATTAAAAAAAAAATAAGGCAAAATATTTGAATAAATGCTTCACCAGAGAAGAAAAACAGAAGAAATAGGTGTACAAAAAAAATGATCATCAATATATATTACAGAAATACAAAATAAACCAGAGTGGTATAACACTACATACCTATTACAGTATTAAAATTAAGAAGACTATATCCAACGTTGAATGTGGAGGAACTGGAACTCTGTTACACTGAGAATGGGAAGAGACAATGGTACATATTCTACAGAAAGTAGTACAATAGTTTCTTAAAAAGTTACATATACGCCTACCCTATGCTCTACACATTCAACTTCCAGCTATTTACCCCAAAGAAAAAGAAGTGTATGTCCACAGATTTGTTCATTTGTACACTAACACTCATAGTAGCTTTACTTGTGAGACACAATAGAAAAAGTCCATCAAAAAATGAAAAATAAATAAATCATGGTTAAGTAATACAATGGAATATTACTCAGCACTAAAAATGAGAGAAAGATCAATACATTCACTAGCTTGGATGAATCTCAGAAGCACTGGGCTAAGTGAAAGAAGCCAAACACAAGAGACTTCAGACTGTATGCTTCCATTTAGATGACACTCTATAAGGGTCAACCCACAGCAACAGAAATCTGATCTGTGCTTGCCAGGAGCTGGGGATAAGAGGGAAGTTACCACAAAGCAGAGAACTTAACAGACCGGTGCCTTGATTGCTGTGTTGATCCATATGTTTCCATAATATGTGAGACTGTCAAAACTCTCAGTTGTACATCAAATACAGTGAACTTTACTGTACGTAAATTATGGCTCAATAAACATGAAGTTTAAAACAAAAACAAACTTCAGCTTACAGAATCTGATATAATTGCCCTTAGAAATAAGACACAGACCTAAATCATTTCTTAAAGAACATTAGGCACTACAAAAGAGTTCATATAAAGGTTCTCATATTAGAAATAGAGACCATCACTAACAAGTGTAAATTCTGTTTTCCAGCTAAAACACTGAAGTTCTTTCAAAAAGTCCTATTTTAAAGTCCCCCTGACCACCACCACACAAGCCCTTATGATGCCTCAGCCAAATGACAGCAAAAATCTGCTCACTGATTTGTCTCACCGCCTGCAAACATGCCTCCAAACTGCTTCCCACACTTTCCTCCCCAGACAACTCTAGCCATGCAGGCCTTCCATTCAAAAGCTTCTGATGCTTCCCCATAGCATAAATGTTAAACCTGTTGTGATGAGCACTGGGTGTTGCATGAAAGCGATGAATCACTAAATTCTACAACTGAAACTAATATTACGCTGTATGTTAACTAAATGCAACTTAAATAAAAATGTAAAAAAAAAAACAAAAACAAAAAATACTTCAAAGTCAGGCAAGGCCCTTCTCAGATTAGTCTTAGCTTACCACTTTAGGCCCCTTTTCTGTTCAGTCTCTGCAACATGAACTTTTAACCCAATATACACAAACAAACTTTAACATCACTTCATGCAGACCACTCTGAATTGCATCTTGCTATCTCCCCCAGTGCCTTTGTATCATCAGGCTCAGAGACCTGCCCCTGCCTTAACTGTTGTCTCTCTTAAGGTTCTTCTATAAAATCTCATCTTGAGGAAGACTTTTCTTGGCCTTTTGCATCAGCACACACCTTTTTTTTTTTTTAAGATTTTATTTATTTATTTGACAGACAGAGATTTCAAGTAGGCAGAGAGGCAGGCAGAGAGAGAGAGAGGAGGAAGGAGGCTCCCTGCTGAGCAGAGAACCCGATGCAGGGCTCGATCCCAGGACCCTGGGATCATGACCTGAGCCAAAGGCAGAGGCTTTAACCCACTGAGCCACCCAGGTGCCCCAGCACACACCTTCTTTACAGCATTCAGCACATGTTCTTACAATCTGTTCATTGTTCACACTCCAGATCTTCTCAAGGACAGGTACTCTGTCTTGATTTAGGGCCTAGTTCCATTCTAAATGAATGGGAGCTTTAGTGAGAACTTGTTCAATGAATTTATTTTTTCTTACCATAAAGCAGTGGAAAAAGCAACTGTTGAAAACTTCATATCATTTTTGTTTGTTTATTGAAACATTCTACATTTTGAAGATGGTGTTGTGAGAGACAAAAATCAAGAAGTGAAATCATTAAGTCTATATGAGCTACTCATTAGCTGTATTACCTTGGGCAATTGCTAATCTTTTTGCATATATTTTCCAGATATATAAGTAAGAATATTAACAATATTGGTCTTCAAAGAGATAATGCAAATACCATAATGTAATAACTCATTCTGAAAGGGTTTTTGTAATCTATTACGGAGCTACACAAATTTTTAGTCATAATAAGGGGAAATTACTATTTTTTCAGAAGTCAGCAATTTGGCAGAATAGAAATCCCTAGACCCTCCCCATCCCTACCTCCACAAACACACTAAGTCAACAATTCATGGGAAAATTCCCTTGTGAGAAACCTAGAAACCTGTTTTTTTAAAAAGATATAAACAAAATTGACAAACATTCAGCTAGAATAAGGAAAAAAAGAAGACAAAATAAAACAGATAAAAGACATTACAAGTGATTTCACAGAAATTAAAAAATCTTAGACTACTAGGAACAATTAAATACCAACAAGCTGGACAATATAGAAAGATGGATACATTTCTGGAAACACATAACCTACCAAAAGCCAATCATAAAGATACAGAAAATATGAAGAGACCTCTAACTAGTACAGAGACTGAATATCAAAAACCTCCTGACAAAGAAAAAGCCCAGGACAAGATAACCTCAAAGTTAAAGTCCATCAAACACTTAAGAAGATTTAAAGAGAATTAAAAGTATTAAGAACAAAGTCAGCCCTTCTTAACTCTTTCAAAAAAAAAAAAAATAGAGGGAGTGATTCCAAACTCATTTTATAAGGCCAACGTTATCCTGACACCAAAGCCACAGACATCACAAGGAAAAGGAAACAAAGCAACACAAAAATGACGGGCCATTATCTTTGAGGTTTATAGATGTAAAAATACTCAACAAAATACTAGCAGACCAAATTCAGTAGGTCACAAAAAGGATCATACATTATGATCAAGTAGATTTATCCCTGGGATGCAAGGATGGTTCAACCATATGAACACCAATGTGATATATACCGCATTAACAGAATAAAACATAAAAATTACACAATCATACCAACAGATGCAGAAAAAGCATTTGACAGATTTCAACACTCTTTCATGATAAAAAAAACACCCAACAAACTAGGAACAGAACAAAGTTACTTCAACATAATAAAGGCCATAAATAAAAAGCTCACAACTAACGTCACATTCAACGATGAAGAACTAAAAGCTTTTCCTCCAAAATCAGGAACAAGTCAAGAAGACTCACTTTAGATACTTCTATTCATTCTATTAGACTACAGCATTGCAAGTCATAGAGCAATTATGCAAGAAAAATAAGTAAAAGCCAGTCACACTGAAAAGGAACAAGTAAAATTACTATTATTTGCAGATGACATGATCTTCTATATTGAAAAACCGTAAAGATTCCATATAAAAACTGTCCTATTAAGCAAATTCAGTAAAGTTGCAGGATACAAAAGCAACATATAAAAATCAACTGCATTTCTATACATTAACAACATACTATCTGAAAAGGCAATTAAGCTAACAATCTCATTTACAATCGTACCAAAAATAAAATACTTAGGAATCAACTATGGAGGTGAAAATTTTGTACACTGAGAACTACAAGACACTTATCAAAGAAACTGAAGAGGAAAAAAAATGAAAAGATGTCCCCTGTGCATGGATTAAAAGACTAAGTATTGTTAAAATGCCTATACTGCCCAAAGTGATCTATAGATCAATGCAATCCCTATCAAAATTCCAATGGCATTTTTCTACAGAAATAGAGGGAAAAAATAATTCTAAGACTGATAAGGAAACATAAATGACCCCAAATAGCCAAAATAATCTTCACAAAGAACAAAGCAAGAGGCATCATGCTTCCTGATTTCAAAATATACAGGCATACCTTAAAGATATTGCGGATTAAAAAAAAAAATAGTGTGGATTCAGTTCCAGATCACTGCAATAAAGCAAATACTGAAATAAAGCAAGTGAAATTAATGTTTTGGTTTCTCAGTGTACATAGAAGTAATGTTTATACTGTAGTCTGTTAAGTACACAGTAGCATAATGGCTTTAAAAAAAACAATGTATACACCTTAATTTTAAAATAGCTTATTGCTAAAAAAAAATGCTCACCATTATCTGAGTTATCAGTGAATCATCATCTTTTTGTCAATTGAGGGTCTTATTTCCACATTAAAGGTTGCTGACCTGCCAGGGTGGACGCTGCTGAAGATTGGAGTGGTTATGGAAGTACCTTCTAATAAGACAACAATGAAGTCGGCCTCCTTAGCAGATTATCCCGTTCACAAGTGATTTCACTGTAGCAAGCTAAACTGTTTAATAGCATTTTACCTGCTTTCAAAATTGGAGTCAATCCTCTCGAACCCTGCTACTGCTTTATCAACCAAGTTTATGGAATATTCTAAATCCTTTGTTGTCATTTCAACCATCTTTACACCATCTTCATTTTCACCATTTCAAGAAACCCTTTTCTTTGCTCATCCATAAGGTGCAAGTTCTTATCTATTAAAGTTCTATCATGGAGGAGTCAAGATGGCGGAGAAGTAGCAGGCTGAGACTACATCAGGTAGCAGGAGATCAGCTAGATAGCTTATCAATCCATTGCGAACATCTACAAATCCAACAGGAGACCGAAGAGAAGAACAGCAACAGTTCTAGAAACAGAAAATCGACCACTTTCTGAAAGGTAGGACCTGCGGAGAAGTGAATCCAAAGCGACGGGAAGATAGACTGAGGGGGTCGGGGCCTCCTCCCGGCAAGTGGCAGAGCAACAGAGCACAAAATCGGGACTTTTAAAAGTCTGCTCCACTGAGGGACATTGATCCAGAGGCTAAACTGGGGTGAAGCCCACTGGGGTGAAGCCCACAGGGGTCAGCGTGGCCCCAGGTCCCGCAGGGTCACAGAAGGATCAGGGGTGTCTGAGTGTCGCAGAGCTCACAGGTATTAGAGCGGGGAAGCCGGCTACAGAGACAGAGCCTGAGGACTGAACTCTCAGCTCAGGGTTACCTTGAACCGGTCGCAGGCTGGGTGAGCTTGGAGCGCAGCCAGAGGCCGGGGACACGGAAGTGATTGAGCACTTGTCTCTGAGGGCGCACTGAGGAGTGGGGCCCCGAGCTCTCGGCTCCTCCAGGCAGGAGACTGGGAGGTCGCCATTTTCATTCCCGTCCTCTGGAACTCTATGGAAAGCGTTCAGGGAACAAAAGTTCCCGAAAGCGAACCCAAGTGGATTACTTAGCGCAGCCCCTGGTAAGGGCAGTGCAATTCCGCCTGGGGCAAAGACACTTGAGAATCACTACAACAGGCTCCTCCCCCAGAAGATCAACAAGAAATCCAGCCAAGGCCAAGTTCACATACCAAGGAGAACAGCAGAATTCCAGAGGAGAAGAAAGCAAAGCATGGAATTCATGGCTTTCTCCCTATGATTCCTTAGTCTTACAGGTAATTTAATTTTTTTATTTTTTTTTCTTCTTCTATTTTTTTTTTTAACTTTTACCCTTTCCTCTTTTAATATTTTTTCTAACTAGTTTATCTTAACAATACTTTTCATAAAAAAATAGTAATAATAATAATAGTTTTTGAACCTTCATTATTATAGTCATATTTTATCCTTCATTGTATCTAACTTTATTTTTTGTATACATATAGGGTTTTTTCTTCTAAAAAATTTGGGATACAACTTCTTCTAATAGATCAAAATATGCCCTAAATCTAGCTCTGGGCTTGTTCTAGTCTCTAGCCTGAGCAAAATCTCTCCACTTTCTTTTTCATTATTCTCCCAACCAAACTTACTTTATTAACTACTTTTTTAGAAATTAAAAAATTTTTTTTTTCATGTTTATAGGCATATTCCTTCCCTTCATTATGTTTACCCTTATATATGTTTTTCATTCATTAAAATTTTGGGAGGAAGTTTCTTCTAAGAGACCAACGTACTCCCAAAATTAAGTGGGTGACCCTGTTCTAGTCACCAGTCTAATGTATTTTTTTCTTTTATATATTTTTTTAAATTTGTTTTCTTTTTTTTAATTTTTTTTTTCTGAACTTCTTTTTATCCCCTTTCTCCCCCCCACCCCCCATGATTTGGGGTCTCTTCTGATTTGGCTAAAGCGCATTTTCCTGGGGTCTTTGCCACCCTTTTAGTATTTTATTTACTCCTTCATATATCCTTATCCGGACAAAATGACAAGGCGGAAAAACTCACCACACAAAAAAAGAACAAGAGGCAATACCAAAGGCTAGGGACCTAATCAATATGGACATTGGTAATATGTCAGCTCTAGAGTTCAGAATGACGATTCTAAAGGTTCTAGCCAGGCTCAAAAGGCATGGAAGATATTAGAGAAATCCTCTCTGGAGAGATAAAAGTCCTCTCTGGAGAAATAAAAGAACTAAAATCTAATGAAGTTGAAATTAAAAAAGCTATTAATGAGGTGCAATCAAAAATGGAGGCTCTTACTGCTAGGAAAAATGAGGCAGAAGAAAGAATTAGTGATATACAAGACCAAATGACAGAAAATAAAGAAGCTGAGCAAAAGACTGACAAACAAATACTGGACCACGACGGGAGAATTCGAGAGATAATGATACCATAAGATGAAACAACATTAGAATAATTGGGATTCCAGAAGAAGAAAGAGAGAGGGGAGCAGAAGGTATATTGGAGAGAATTATTGGAGAGAATTTCCCTAATATGGCAAAGGGAACAAGCATCAAAATCCAGGAGGTGCAGAGAACCTCCCTCAGAATCAATAAGAATAGGTCCATACCCCATCATCTAATAGTAAAACTTACAAGTCTTAGTGACAAAGAGAAAATCCTGAAAGTAGCCTGGGACAAAAGTCTGTAACATACAATGGTAAAAATATTAGATTGGCAGCAGACTTATCCACAGAAACCAGGCAGGCCAGAAAGAACCGGCATGATATATTCAGAGCACTAAACGAGAAAAACATGCAGCCAAAAATACTATATCCAGTTAGGCTATCATTGAAAATAGAAGGAGAGATTAAAAGCTTCCAGGACAGGGGACGCCTGGGTGGCTCAGTGGGTTAAGCTGCTGCCTTCGGCTCAGGTCATGATCTCAGGGTCCTGGGATCGAGTCCCGCATCGGGCTCTCTGCTCAGCAGGGAGCCTGCTTCCCTCTCTCTCTCTCTCTCTGCCTGCCTCTCTGCCTAGTTGTGATTTCTCTCTGTCAAATAAATAAATAAATAAATCTTTAAAAAAAAAAGCTTCCAGGACAAACAAAAACTGAAAGAATTTGCAAACACCAAACCAGCTCTACAGGAAATATTGAAAGGGGTCCTCTAAGCAAAGAGAGACCCTAAAAGTAGCAGATCAGAAAGGAACAGACAATATACAGTAACAGTCACCTTACAGGCAATACAATGGCACTAAACTCATATCTCTCAGTAGTTACCCTGAATGTTAATGGGCTAAATGCCCCAATCAAAAGACACAGGGTATCAAAATGGATAAAAAAACAAAACCCATCAATATGCTGCCTACAAGAAACTCATTTTAGACCTGAAGACACCTCCAGATTTAAAGTGAGGGGGTGGAAAACAATTTACCATGCTAATGGACATCAGAAGGCGGCTGAGGTGGCAATCCTTATATCAGATCAATTAGATTTTAAGCCAAAGACTATAACAAGAGATGAGGAAGGACACTATATCATACTCAAAGGGTCTGTCCAACAAGAAGATCTAACAATTTTAAATATCTATGCCCCTAACATGGGAATATAACTATATAAACCAATTAATAACAAAATCAAAGAAACACATCGACAATAATACAATAATAGTAGGGGACTTGAACACTCCCCTCACTGAAATGGACAGATCATCCAAGCAAAAGATCAACAAGGAAATAAAGGCCTTAAATGACACACTGGACCAGATGGACATCACAGATATATTCAGAACATTCCATCCCAAAGCAACAGAACACACATTCTTCTCTAGTGCACATGGAACATTCTCCAGAATAGATCACATCCTGGGTCACAAATCTGGTCTCAACCGGTATCAAAAGATTGGGATTATTCCCTGCATATTTTCAGACCACAATGCTCTGAAGCTAGAACTCAATCACAAGAGGAAATTTGGAAAGAACCCAGTACATGGAGACTAAACAGCATCCTTCTAAAGAATGAATGGTCACCGAGAAATTAAGGAAGAATTGAAAAAATTCATGGAAACAAATGATAATGAAAACACAACTGTTCAAAATCTGTGGGACACAGCAAAGGTAGTCCTGAGAGGAAAATATATAGCGGTACAAGCCCTTCTCAAGAAACAAGAAAGGTCTCAAGTACACAACCTAACCCTACACCTAAAGGAGCTAGAGAAAGAACAACAAAGAAAGCCTAAACCCAGCAGGAGAAGAGAAATCATAAAGATAAGAGCAGAAATCAATGAAATAGAAACCAAAAAAACAATAGAACAAATCAACGAAACTAGGAGCTGGTTCTTTGAAAGAATTAATAAGATTGACAAACCCCTGGCCAGACTTATGAAAAAGAAAAGAGAAAGGACCCAAATCAATAAGATCATGAATGAAAGAGGAGAGATCACAACTAACACCAAAGAAATACAGACAATTATAAGAACATATTATGAACAACTCTATGGCAACAAATTTGACAATCTGGAAGAAATGGATGCATTCCTGGAGACATATAAACTACCACAACTGAACCAGGAAGAAATAGAAAACCTGAACAGGCCCATAACCAGTAAGGAGATTGAAACAGTCATCAAAAATCTCCAAACAAACAAAAGCCCAGGGCCAGACGGCTTCCCAGGGGAATTCTACCAAACATTTAAAGAGGAACTCATTCCTATTCTCCTGAAACTGTTCCAAAAAATAGAAATGGAAGGAAAACTTCCAAACTCATTTTATGAGGCAAGTATCACCTTGATCCCAAAATCAGACAAGGATCCCATCAAAAAAAGAGAATTACAGACCAATATCCTTGATGAACACAGATGCAAAAATTCTCACCAAAATACTAGCCAATAGGATCCAACAGTACATTAAAAAGATTATTCACCACGACCAAGTGGGATTTATTCCAGGGCTGCAAGGTTGGTTCAACATCTGCAAATCAATGTGATACAATGCATTTTTAAAAGAAAGAACAAGAACCATATGATACTCTCAATAGATGCTGAAAAAGCTTTTAACAAAGTACAGCATCCCTTCCTGATCAAAACTCTTCAAAGTGTAGGGATAGAGGGCACATACCTCAATATTATCAAAGCCATCTATGAAAACGCCACCACAAATATCATTCTCAATGGAGAAAAACTGAAAGCTTTTCCACTAAGGTCAGGAAGATGGCAGAGATGTCCATTATCACCACTGCTATTCAACATAGTACTAGAAGTCCTAGCCTCAGGAATCACACAACAAAAAGAAATTAAAGGCATCCAAATCGGCAAAGAAGAAGTCAAACTATCACTCTTTCCAGATGATATGATACTATATGTGGAAAACCCAAAAAAGACTCTACTCCAAAAACTGTAGAACTTGTACAGGAATTCAGTAAAGTGTCAGGATATAAAATCAATGCACAGAAATCAGCTGCATTTCTCTACACCAACAACAAGACAGAAGAAAGAGAAATTAAGGAGTCAATCCCATTTACAGTTGCACCCAAAATCATAAGATACCTAGGAATAAACCTAACCAAAGAGGCAAAGAATCTATACTCAAAAAACTATAAAGTACTCTTGAAAGAAACTGAGGAAGACACAAGGAAATGGAAAAATGTTCCATGCTCCCGGATTGGAAGAATAAATTGTGAAAATGTCTATGCTACCTAAAGCAATCTACACATTTAATGCAATCCCTATCAAAATCCCATCCATTTTTTTTCAAAGAAATGGAACAAATAATCCTAAAATTTATATGAAATCAGAAAAGACCTCGAATAGCCAAAGGAATATTGAAAAAGAAAGCCAAAGTTGGTGGCATCACAATTCCGGACTTCAAGCTCTATTACAAAGCTGTCATCATCAAGACAGTATGGTACCGGCACAAAAACAGACACATAGATCAATGAAACAGAACAGAGAGCCCAGAAATAGACCCTCAACTCTATGGTCAACTAATCTTTGACAAAGCAGGAAAGAATGTCCAATGGAAAAAAGACAGCCTCTTCAACAAATGGTGTTGTTGGGAAAATTGGGCAGCCACATGCAGAAAAATGAAATTGGACCATTTCCTTACACCACACATGAAAATAGACTCACAATGGATGAAGGACCTCAATGTGAGAAAGGAATCCATCAAAATCCTTGAGGAGAACACAGGCAGCAACCTCTTTGACCTCAGCTGCAGCAACTTCTTCCTAGAAACATCGCCAAAGGCAAGGGAAGCAATGGCAAAAATGAACTATTGGGACTTCATCAAGATCAAAAGCTTTTTGCACAGCAAAGGAAACAGTTAACAAAACCAAAAGACAACTGACAGAATGGGAGAAGATATTTGCAAACGACATATCAGATAAAGGGCTAGTATCCAAAATCTATAAAGAGCTTATCAAACTCAACACCCAAAGAACAATCCAATCAAGAAATGCGCAGAGGACATGAACAGACATTTCTGCAAAGAAGACATCCAGATGGCCAACAGACACATGAAAAAGTGCTCCACATCACTCAGCATCAGGGAAATACAAATCAAAACCACAATGAGATATCACCTCACAACAGTCAGAATGGCCAAAATTAACAAGTCAGAAAATGACAGATGCTGGCGAGGATGCGGAGAAAGGGGAACCCTCCTCCACTGTTGGTGGGAATGCAAGCTGGTGCAACCACTCTGGAAAACAGCATGGAGGTTCCTCAAAATGTTGAAAATAGAGCTACCCTATGACCCAGCAATTGTACTACTGGGTATTTACCCTAAAGATACAAACATAGTGATCTGAAGGGGCATGTGCACCCGAATGTTTATAGCAGCAATGTCCACAATAGCCAAACTATGGAAAGAACCCAGATGTCCATCAACAGATGAATGGATAAAGAAGAGGTGGTATATATACACAATGGAATACTATGCAGTCATCAAAAGAAATGAAATCTTGCCATTTGCGATGACATGGATAGAACTAGATGGTATCATGCTTAGTGAAATAAGTCAATTGGAGAAAGAAAACTATCATATGATCTCCCTGATATGAGGAAGTGGAGATGCAACGTGGGGGGTTTAGGGGTAGGAAAAGAATAAATGAAACGAGATGGGATTGGGAGGGAGACAAACCATAAGTGACTCTTAATCTCACAAAACAAACTGAGGGTTGCTGGGGGGAGTGGGGCCAGAATAGGGGGGTGGGGTTATGGACATTGGGGAGGGTATGTGCTATGGTGAGTACTGTGAAGTGTGTAAACCTGGCGATTCACAGACCTGTATCCCTGGTAATAAAAATGCATTATATGTTTATTAAAAAATAAAAAAATTAATTTTAAAAAAAAGTTCTATCATGAGATTGCAGCAAATCAGTCACATTACTAGGCACCACTTCTGCTTCTAGTTCCCTTGCTATTTCCACCACATTTGCAATTCCTTCCTCCAATGAAGTCTGGAACTCCTCACAGACATCTATGAGGGCTGGAATCAACTCCTGTGAATGTTGATATTTTGACCCTGAATCACAAATGTTCTAAATGGCATCTACAATGTTGAATTTTTTCCAGAAGGTTTTCTGTTTACTTTGCCTAGATCCACCCAAGAAATCACTATCTCTGGCAGCTAGAGTCTTACAAAATATATTTCTTTAATAACATGACTTGAAAATCAAAATGATTCCTTGATCCATGGGCTCCAGAATGGATGTTGGGTTAGCAGACATAAGAAGAACATTAATGTCACTGTGCATGTCCATAAGAGTACTTGGGTAACGAGGTGCAGTGTCAGTGAGCAATAATATTTTGAAAGGAACCTTTTCTTTTAAGCAGGTTTCAATACTGGGCTTAAAATATTCAGTAAACCACACTGTAACCATAGGCACTGTCATCCAGCTTTGTTGTTCCATTTACAGAGTACCAGAAGAGAAGATTTAGAATCACTCTTAAGATCCCTAGGATTTTCAGAAGGGTAAATGAACACTGGCTTCAACTTAAAGTCACCAGCTCCATTAGCTCCTACCAAGAGAGTTATCCTGTCATTTTGAAGCTAGGTACTGACTTCTCTCTAGCTATCAAAGTCCAAGATGGCATCTTCTTTCAACGGAAGGCTGTTTCATCTACACTGAAAATCTGTTGTTTGGTGTAGCTACCTTAATGAATTACTTCAACTAAAACTTCTGGTAACTGCAAAGCCCAACAAAATGAGGTATTCTTGTATTACAAACATACACTAATTAAGTAGTACAGCAGTGGCAGAAAGAAAGACATACAAACCAATGGAACAGAATAAAGAGCCCAGAAATATGGTCAACTTATCTTCAACGAGGATACCAAGAACATACATCAGGTAAAGGACTGTTGTTCTTCAACAAATGGTACTGGGGAACTGGATATCCTCATGCAAAAGAAATTGCATTTTGACTTCTATCTCATACTTTATACAAAAATCAACTCAAATCTGATTAACAATTTAAACAGGCCTAAAACTGTAAAACTAGAAAAAACCTTAGGCAAAATTTTCATGATAATGGTCTTGACAACTATTTCATGAATATGACACCAATAGCAGAGGCAATAAAAGAAAAAATAACATCTAACTAAAATGTTTCTTTCTGCACCGAAGAAATAATCAAGAGTGAAAAGCGCAGCCAACAAAATGAGAGAAAATATCTGCAAACCGTTTATCTGATAAGGCGTTAATTTCTGATATATGTAAGAAACTCCTACAACTCAAGAGCAAAAAAATACCCCCCCCCAAAAAAAACAAGCTAAAGACCTGAATTTCTCCAAAAAAGATATATAAATGGCCAAAACAAGGATATGGAAAGGGGGCACTCGTGCGGCTCAGCTGATCAAGCGTCAGACTCTTATTTTGGTTCAGGTCATGATCTCATGGTCCTGGGATTGAGCCCCACATTGGGCTCCACATTCAGCAGGGAATCTAATTGAGGATTTTCTTCCTCTCCCACTGCTCTTCCTCTCCCTGCCTCTCGCTCATTCTCTCAAATAAATAAATAAATCTTTATTTTTTAAAGATTTTTAAAATTTATTTATTCATAAGAGACAGAGAAAGAGAGGCAGAGGGAGAGGGAGAACCAGGCTCCCCAAGGAGCAAGGAGCCCAATGCAGGACTTGATCCCAGGACCTTGGGATTATGACCTGAACCAAAGGCAGATGCTTAACCATCTGAGCCACCCAGGTGCCCAATAAATCAATCATTAAGAAAAAAATATGAAAAGATTCTTAGCTTCATTAACCAGGGAAGCACCAATCAAAACCATGATGAGATACTGTGTTATACCTTTAGGACGGCTATCATCAAAAAGTCAAAAGACAGCAAATGTTGGGGAGGATGTGGAGAAACTGGAATCCTTGTATGCTATTGGCAGAAATGCAAAATGGTGCAGTTCCTATAGTGAACAGTATGGAGGTTCTTCAAAAAATTAAAAATAGGAACAGCATATGAACCAGAAACCTCACTTCTGGATATATATACGAAAGAATTGAAATCAGAATCAGGACATGAATGGGTCAAGAAAATGTGGCACATACATACAATGGAATACTATTCAGGCTTTAAAAAGAAGGACATTCTACCATATACAAAAATACAGTTGAACCTGGAGAACGCCCTGCTAAGGGAAATAAGTCAGTCGTTGAAGGACAAACACAGCATGATTCCACTTATGTACCTAAAATAGTCATAGGGTCAGAGAGTGGAATGGTGGTTACCAGGGGCTGGGGAAGAGGGAAATGGAGAATTGCTAATCAACAGACATAAGTTTTCAACTGTGCCAGATATTTTCTAGAGATCTGCTCAACAACATCGTGCCTAGTTAACAATATTATACGTACACTTAAAAATTTAAGATGGTAGAAAAAAATCACTATTTTTCTGAATCACAGAGCTCTCTCTGGAAAAAGAGTTTAATGTATAATGTTAATAAATAATTTGAAATTACCTTCAAAGTCAGAAGCCAGGGTGACTTATACAGCATTGAAGAGAGTTTCAGCACTCCATGCATTTAGTGATGCCTTTGAAAGTCTGTGTTTAGCTGGTGTTTCAGTAATATTATTTAACAATCTAAGGTATCAAAAATAATCTTGGGGAAAAAAATAATCTTGGGTAGGAGAATATAGTCAAGAAATTAATTTTTAAATTTTATCTAAATGATGAGCTTTTACAGATACAGCTGAAGCTCTCAATAAAATCCACCTGAGAGCCGGCAAACGCTCAAGCTATAATTAAGAATGTTCAAAGATTAACCTATAAACAAACATAAAAGTAGAATTATTCTAATTGCAGCCTTCAGGAAGGTCAAAGACAAAACGAAGACTTAGATTAAAACACTCAGTTTGTGTTGAATGGGCTTCTAATCCTGAAGGCGTGAAAATATGGTGGCTGTACCTCTCCAACAGCAAAATGCAGTGTGTCAGCATCCACTAGGATTGTTATAATTAAAAAGACAAACAAGGGGCACCTGGGTGGCTCAGTGGGTTAAAGCCTCTGCCTTCGGCTCAGGTCATGATCCCAGGGTCCTGGGATCGAGCCCCGCATCGGGCTCTCTGCTCAGCAGGGAGCCTGCTTCCCTCTCTCTCTCTCTCTGCCTATCTCTCTGCGTACTTGTGATCTCTATCTGTCAAATAAATAAACAAAATCTTTAAAAAAAAAAAAAAAAGACAAACAATAAAAAGTGTTGGCAAGGATGTAGAGAAACTGGTATTCCCAACCATTCCTGTTAATGTAAAATGGTGTAGTCACCGTGTAAAATAGTTTGGCAGTTTCTCACGAAGTTAAACACAGAATTACCGGATGACCCAGCAATAGCACTCCTGGGCTACATAAAAACTTGTATATGGAGAAGAGAAACAAAAGGCCTACATAAAAACTTGTATATGGATGTTCAGAGCAGGAGTAGACACAATAGTCAAAGGTAGAAAAAACCCAAACATCCATCAAATGATGACAGGATAATTAAGATGTGGTATATCCATACATGGAATACTGTTCACCTGTAAAAAGGAATGGAGTACTATTCCATGCTGCAACATGGGTGAATCTTGAAAATATTATGCTAAGTGAAAGAATCCCATCACAAAGAGCACATATTGTATGACTACATTTATAAGAGATGTCTAAAATAGGCAAATCCAAAGAGACAGAAAGTAGATTAGTGGCTGTCAAAGGCTGAGGACAGGTAGGATGGGGGAGTGACTATTAATGGGTACAAAGTCTCTTTTTCAGGTGATGAAAATGCTTTGGAATTAGGCAGTGGTAATGGTTGCACAACGTAATGAATACACTACAAACCAGTGAATTACATACTTTGAAAGGCTGAGATATATCTCAAACCTTAAAAACACAGGGTGTCATGATAGGGCATTGCATCTGATTAACCAAGGCATGATCTCTGAGAATTGAGGGCCACGAACAGTATATAGCTGTTTCCTACTTAAACATGTTAGACTACAAATTTCACCTTCTTGGGGCCAAGAGTCAAGTAAAGAGCCGAGAAGACATTTTTCTCAAGCACTCCTTGCTATAGCCAGATCTACCTTTTGGCCTTCAGTATCACATGAAGAAAATCTCAACATTATTTTTACCTTGAATATAAATGTTTCAGACTATAGTACATTTCCTAATGGAGTGAGGTGTTTTATAAGATTTTTTGTTCTATGTCTACAACGTGAGGAAAGGCTTTGCAACAAGTAGGATCCTAAAATGACTCTTCACTTCTCCAGCCAGTTATGGGTAGTTGGGAAGAATCTGTCTCAAAAATAGTAATATCACCAAGGATGTTCAGTTGTCTGGAAAAGAACTGCTGAATTCAGCCGAGAGCTAAAACTCAATAACCATGAAAGCCAACAAAGGGCCAACTAGCCAGAACACTAAGATTCACTCAGAGGGGTTTCCAGCACTCCAACTTTAAAGAAAAAAAGATTATTTCTTTACTGTTTACACCCCAAATCCAAATTCTAGGATGTCAGCAGGGCTTTTTTTTTTTTTTTTTTTTTAAGGTTTACTCATTTTAGAGCGAGAGCGTGCAAGTAAAGGGGAGCAAAGGCAGAGGGAAAGAATCTCCAGCAGACTCCCTACTGAGGGCAGAGCCCCACGCCAGGATGGATCTCACCACCGGAAATCACCACTGGAACGGATATCGAGAGTGGGAAACCCAAGAGACTGGGCCACCCAGGCCTCCACCAGGGGCTCTTATGGACAACACACACATACACCAACCCTGTAGCACTGTAGGTTACACACACTTCTGAGCAGAAACCTACATGTGCACCGTTCGTTCCCAGGTCTCAGCACAGTCGTTAGCATTTTACCAGTAATATTTCTTAAATTAATGTTTGAGGAAAACCACAATCTGAACTAAAGACCCTACACCACCATAAACCGGGAATGCAAGAAACCACCTACCCTGTACATCTTGTATGTCTACCTACAAAAGTAGCAGAAGGAGAGAACTTTTACATGCATTCCACAAACTCCGTTCTTAAGGATTCCCAGATGATAATCACTCACTCTTCACTCTTCCAAGAGAAAATTAAATAAGTACAAGGAAACATGAAAGAAGTTTATCATCATGTTTGCATCTTGGGCAGAGGATGAGCTGGGATAAATTAAATGCTTTATTAAACATTACTGCCCACAGGAAGAGGCTGATTGTGCTCCTGACCCCATGATACGGAGTCTGGTGTCCTCGGGTTCAATGCACAAGCTGGCCAAATCTGTTTACGATGTGACTCATGAGAACAAAATCACAGTACCAACACAAGACGGGAGAGCAGAGGACAGATGCTAATTGTTTCATTAACAGATTGAGCGACTCTTGGAGTGGGATATCTGGGGCTTGGGGCCACCACCTACTTTCCGATCATGAAGGCGCTGTGTAAGCAGAACGAGGGCACCCTGTTGTAATTGCGCCGCGTGCACAGGGAGGGGGCTCCCACTCCACCACTAAGAACTGCGAGCTTCAACAACTCGTCTAGGCTTCAGACGCTGTGTGGAGAAGAGATGGACTCACCATGGCAGTGGGCTCTTGGGATTGCAGCAAGCACAAAAGTAATTTACGCAAGTGTAAAACACCTGGCCCAGAGAGCGGATAAACAAAAGTGTAAGCGTCCCTTCTTGGAAGGACACACACAAAACACTCCATAAAGGCGTCCTGAATTCATCCCCAGCTGTTTTCCAGCGTGTGCACCCTGCCTGCCTGCCCGACGCGCCCAAGATGCATGAGCCTTAAGTCCAGCAGGGGCGTGGAGGCTCTGAGTGCCAGAAGGGCTGGAAATGCACAGAGCCGGCCGTCGCTCAACACCTGCCTTGCCAGCATGGGGCAGACGCCAGCTGCACCTGGGCAGGTACTCCAACAGGGCAGCACATGGGCCAGAAACTCGACTCAAACCAGCTTATGGAACATACAAAAGAAAAGCTGTACCTCAGAGAGTGAGATGCGGAAGAACGACGTGAAGCCCTTGCAGTCTCGGCTCTGCAGACCTCGGCGGGTGTGACACCTGCCCCACGTCAGGCGGCAACGTGGTTTCACCACCCGCAGGCAGTCTGGGAGAAGCAGGGTGAGCTCCCAGAAGGCCTCAAAACCGGTGGGCTCACCTTCTATTGGCCCACACTTGCTTAGGGCCGCCCACCCCTCCGCCAATCAGCGGCGAGGAAGAGCCCAATAATCATGATTGACTGGAAGCCAGTTGTACAGGTGGAAGGAATGCTTGACGAGCAAACGCAGGGTCTGCCGCAAAGAGCTCAGTAAATAAATAGTCGGTGAGGAACGGTGGACTAATGCATGGCTGAGTCTACAATATAATGGAATATGTGCTCTTTTTATGTGCTCTTTTTAAAGGACTTTTGCATCTTTGGGGTGAGAGGCTGCCTTTGATTTGAGTTCCGCATAATTACGTAGAGATAGTCATCTTAAGCATTGGCCACCATTACTATAACCCAGTACCATGAGTCAGGCACTCCATGGAGTGTCACTTGGGCGCAAGAGCTCAATATTTGAAGTGAGAGTGGGCCGAGTTCAAATCCTGACAACACCATTTACTAGGTGTGTAATCTACGCATTGCTTAACCTCTCCGGGCCTCAGCTTTCTCCTCTGCCTAATAGACAAATGATACTTCCCTCCTCACAGTGTTGTGAGAATTCAATAATAAAACGTATTTAAAAGAGCAAGCATACGGAATGTTTAATGAATGCTAGCCATTACTATCATTCCTAATAAATCCATCCCGAGACAGCTTTAGCTTCATGTAAACTGTATATGAAAGTAGGAGAGGAAAGGTACCTGTTCTCTGGCTAATGTACAGTTCCACAAATGGAGAGACAACCGTTAAAACTGTCCTCTAATTAGCGGGTAGGATGAGGGTGGGTAGGCTGCTCCCACCTAAGTGGAGGCTGCCTGCTTGGGAACCTGGTCCCTTTCTGTGACGATACCTCCCAGGAAACTCTGAACTTCTCCCTGCCCCCAACAAAGCAAGTTATTACTAAGTTTCTTCATCCAAAATCTACCTATTTACCCCGAAGAAATGAAAATAGATGCCCTTGCAAAGGCTTATACATCAGTGTACATAGTAGCTTTATTCGCAGTGGTCGAAAACTGGAAAGAACCAAATAAATGTTCATTAGCAGTATCTGGATAAGCAAACTGTAATATATTCATAAAATGAAATACTACTCACTGATAAAAAGAATGAACTCTGATACAAGCAACAACATGGACAAATCTCAAAAACATGCTGAGTGAAAGAAGCCAGGCACAAAAAGCACATATTATATAATTCCATTTATTTGAAATCTTATAAAAGGCAAACGAATTTATACTAACGGAAAGCAGATGAGTGGTTTCTGGGGAGCCAGGAGTTACAGGTGGGGTAGAAACTGGCTGGCGTGAGCCAAGAGGGAATTTTCAGGGATGATAGAAATGCTCTATATCTTCACCAGGGTGGTGGTAGTGGTTACAAGAATATATATATAGTTTTCAAAACTCATTAATATTTTCCCTTAAAATAGGTGCATTCTATCACATGTAAATTATACCTCAATAAAGTTGATTTTTTAAAAAAGCAATGAAAAGAAAGCTAACCTATTGATGACCCTCATGTGTATATGTGTGTATACATATTTATATAACTTACATCAATACTAACATATATATTTCCTGCTTAATTTTAGTATAATTGACCCAAAAAACCTGTATATATTTAAGGTGTACAACGTAATGTTTTGCTATATATATATACATTGTGAAATGATTACTGGAATCAAGCTAATTAACATATCCATCACCTCACGCAATTACCTTTTTTTTTTTCTTTTTTTTTTGTGAGAACAGTTAAGATCTACTTACTCTGGTTGTAAACTTAAGGTAAACTTAGTAAACTTCAAACTACAATACAATGTTGCCGATAATCACTATACCATTTACATCTCCAGAATTTATTCATCCTGCATCTCTGAAACTTTATACCCTTTGACCAACATTTCCCCATTTCCCCTACCCTCCACATCCCCCATTCTACTTTCTGCCTCTAAGAGTTTGACTTTTTTAGATTCCACGTTTAAATAAGATCATGAAATATTTGTCTTTCTGTGTCTGGCTTATTTCACTTACCACAATGTACTCCAAGTTCATCCAGGTTTCTTCTTTTTTTAAGACTGAATAACTTTTGGGGCACCTGGGTAGCTCAGTCATTAAGCATCTGCCTTGGCTCAGGTCATGATCTCAGAGTCCTGGGATGGAGCCCCGCGTCAGGCTCCCAGCTCAATGAGGAGTCTGCTTCTCCCTCTGCTTGCTACTCCCCCTACTTGTGTTCCCTCTCTGGCTGTCTCTCTCTGTCTAATAAATATATAAAATCTTTTAAAAAAGACTGAATAACTTTCCACTATATATGTATAGTAATTTTCTTTATGCATTCATCCAACTTCGGTTGCTTCCATATCTTGACTGTTGTGAATAATGTTATAATGAACTTAGGAGTGCAAATTATGTCTTGAAGATACTAATTTCATTTCCTTTGCATATATACCCAGAAGTGGGATTACTGGATCATATGGTAGTTCTAGTTTAAGATTTTGAGGATCCTCCATACTGTTTTCCATAGTGAGGTTTTTCTGGGATGTTAATAATGTTCTATTTCTTAATTCTGGGTGCTGGTAACATGGGTATGTACAGTTTGTAAAATTCATTGATTTTATTTGTTTGTGTGTATATGTTATGTAAAGTACATGTTATACTTAGAACATTAGGGGGGAAAAAAAACAGAAAAAAACAATTGGTGATTTGTCATGACTTGGTCAGGCCACAGATAATATTTCTGTTTCTTCTTTTTCCTTCTCTCTTTTTCTAAAATACACATGTATTACTTTATAATGGGCAACATATAAAGAGTTGATCTTGGCTAACTATCCAAGTGACGGGCATGCACAGTACTTCTTTGAACTTGGAAGGAGGATGTGCTGCCCTGGGCCGGAAAACTATAGGATTAGAAGGAGGCTCTTCAGCTCTGGTAAGAAGAAAGTGAGGGAGGTGTGTGGGCAGGGGAGGAGAAGCGGGAATAATATGAGCCCATCTTTGGAGGCAGGGGTATGATGGACAATTATTGCTCTGTGGCTGCTGAGCATCTACTCTCCCTTCTTCTAATAACATCCCCTCAATATTCCCTGGGAGAAAGGACCCCTCTACCATTCCCAGTACATGTGCTGACCTCCGCCTGGGCTCTGTGTAGGCAGATGCTTAGTCAGCAAAGCCCATCCCAGTAGATCGGAGATGGCCATGTGACCCAAGCCCATCCAGAATAAAACTCCTGGGTTTTGCTGAAAATCTGGGGACAGAGAGACTCTCTGAGGAGCTTTAGCAGATATAATGTCTGCCTGGAGTTACCGGTGGCTGTGTTGGTACAGGGAGGGCAAAGTCTGCCTGAAAACAAAACAACAAGAACTGAGGTGAGGCACCTGGGTGGCTTAGTTAAGTGCCCAACTCTTGATCTGGTCTCAGGTCATGATCTCGGGGTGGGTGGGGGGGCACCTCTGGCTCCACACTCAGCGGGGAGTCTGCTTGAAAGTTTCTCTCTGCCTCTGCTCCTTTGCCCCCTTTGCATGTGTGCACCCACTTTCTCTCTCTAAAAAAAAAAAAGAAAGAAAAGCTGAGATAAGTGATGGAGGGGCAGATCTCTGGCAACGCTGAGCATCTGGATGCAACGATTTCTGAATGCAGTTTGCATCTCCTGGTGTTTTCACTATTGTGGGCCAATAAAATCCTCTTTTATTTAACCTTTTCTGAGTTGAGTTGCTGGCACTAGCAACTCAAAGAGTCTCACTCAGTCGCATACAAAGAGCAGGATGACACCCCAGAAAGCCCCGTGGGGAGGACTATTTTAATAGGACTTTGTTTACAATTACCATCTTATAATAAAAAAGCATACCAGCATTTAGTTGGTTTTGTTTTTGTATAAATTTTTATAGACCATGTAGGTCCCTACCGGGACCCTAGGGCACACTGCTCCCACTATCCCCTCCCACCTCACCCCTCTCCCCTCCCACCTCACCCCTCTCCCCTTCCACCTCACCCCTCTCCATGGCTCTGTGTTAGTCTGCACGCATGGGGAGGAAGAGCATGCGCAGATTTTGAACTGCATATGGTCTCGGAGAGACTTACCTCGGTGAATCCATTTATCAATTAGGAAGTGACACTTGGAGAGGAGAATAAATGTGGCCAGGAGCTGACCTGCACGGGTCCAGAGAGGCAAGAAGAAAGAGAAGCAACGTGCCTGACTGACCCATGAAGCAGATGACCGACTGGAAATAAAAACCCACAGTGGGCCTGGGGCATTTCTGTTCCCACATCCTCTAATAGATGCTAGATGTGGGTATGGGTGGGGGATTTTTTTTAGTGTACTGCTTTCTGATTAAAGGATTCAGCCACATCAGTCAGCTCAAAGCACTGATCTATTTTTTTTTTTTTAAGATTTTATTTATGTATTTGACAGATAGAGATCACAAGCAGGGAGAGAGGCAGGCAGAGAGGGAGAGAGGCAGGCAGAGAGAGAAAGAGGAGGAGGAAGCAGGCTCCCCGCCAAGCAGAGAGCCCGATGCAGGGCTCGATCCCAGGACCCTGGGATCATGACCTGAGTGAAAGGCAGAGGCTTTAACCCACTGAGCCACTCAGGTGCCCCAGCACTGATCTATTTTTATCCAGAGATAGTGGCACTTGGACCCAGTCCTTGTCTCAAACACAACTTTCTAGTTGGGCGGGAAAAGGAAGAAAACCCACGGAATGCCTGCTCCCCTTTCACACTGGACACACCTGCTAAAGATGAGGCATTCCCAGAAGGGCTTTTGTATTGAAAAGCTAGTGGGACTGTTCCTAAGACGGTGTACAGATGTTCCTGAATCAGGAGGCTACCAGCAGCTGTAATTTCACCAGACAGGTGAGATTGAGACCCTCCACTCACCCCTCCTTGATCACAAAGTTAGATGACTGTGTTGGAAACAGTCCTACCCCCGCTGCATTTCCCATCCTCCTGAAACATCTTCCCCCGTAGTCACTCTTACCGGTGCAAGTTGCAAACCAAACAGGCGACACTTTCGGTTTCTGCCCACCCCATTCATGTCCTCTTGCTGGGCAGCAACCCACTGAAACTGGTTACCTTGGATGATAAGGAGTGGAGAACAAGGAATGGAAGTACGGTTATTAGGATCTATTTTCTGTTGGGCCATTTGGACCTAGGAAAGGCTAGCATCTGGGCTCACATCCCTGCTCATCAGTTACAGACTTTGTGAGCTTGGGAAAGTAACTCTGTGCCTCAGTCTTCTCATCTGTAAAATGGAGCTCAGAACTCCATGTGGTGCTCAAGTGAAATGGAGACAGGTTCTTTTCCATGTCCATGGACAGCAGGTATCCCAAGTTCAGATCACTCTTAGCCAAGTTCCTGCCCCACATCTCCACACTCACCCAATCCAGCAACCAAGGCCTGAGGGGCACTCGCTGGATCACTGACCTGGTCAGTGGTAATGTTTGGACTCAACTCCAGACATCCCGAGTCCCAGACCTGTACTAATGTCTTTAATGGCTCTGAGCTACATTCAAATTTACCAGAAAGACATAAATTAAGTAATTATGCCTGGCAAAAAACAGAGCCTGGGGAAGGTCAGGCTGAAGAACGCAGAGAACAAGTACCCCAGCTGCTCCTGCTGCAGCTGGGGAGGAGGCCCGCAGGCTTCTCCACTACAGGTGGGAAGGGTTCGCTGGGCCTGAATAGTTAGTAGCCGTTCTGCAGGCTGGGACCCCCAACCCCACACAAACCTGGTTGCTTTCTTTTTTTAACAGCAGAAGAAAAGTAGTTGAACTACTACTACTAGATAGGAGGCGGGAGAACTAGACCTTGCAGCAAACAATCCCTTACACATCTTGGCAGAATCTTCCAAATTCTTCCTTGGCCAGCAAATTCCCTGTATTAGGCTTCTGCAGTGGGAGGCTGTCTTCAGAGGGAATTTTCTCCTGCATGCTCTAAATCTGGAGTGACCAGTGAGGAGAAGCGCTTCTGTCGTGCTTTTCTGGTCCCTAGAGAATAAGGGGACAGGGTCCTTCAGCAGCTCTGAAGATGGAGATTTCTAGGTCACAGCTGAAATGTTAGTTCTTCCTTGGAGCAGTCTCTGACCCCCACACTCCCCTGGCACCATGGAGGTCTCCTTCACACAGCCTTGAAAGCTTTCATTTCTGTTCATTTAATTTCTGTATCTGTGCACATTTTACTAATGCAATCATGCGTTCATGGCTGCCTTGTCTTCAGGACCGCAAGGCTTACGAGAGCCAGGGGAGGGTCTGTCTCAATGACAGCTGTAACCTACCTCAGGCGGGTATGCATGCTGCGTATGAGTGGGAGGCGTGCATGAACACGCAGATGGATGGTTGCAGCTTCTGAGGCTCTTGTTTGGAGGAACTTAGGTCAGTTTAGAGGAACTTTACTTCTTTGGGCTTCATTTCCCCCAGTGATAAAGAACATGCTTCTGTGTTCCCTTACAATGTTGAACCTGCGTGATTCCAGGAAGAAAGGGCCAGCAGCAAGTTAACGTCCTCAAGACAGGCTCTCACAGAGAAGCACAAAGGGAAAGCTTCCAAGATTCCAACTGGCAGTTAGGTGGCAAAGCTGGGCCATGCTGTTGTCTGTGTGCAGCTTCGGGTGTGCGCCCACCTGGAATGAGGGATCCTGGTCAAAATCCAACTGGAGGCTGGGCATACCACAACAACTGAGCAGATATCCCTCAGATAGTGTATCAGGGGCAAACGATAACATCCATTGTATCTACCCGGGGCCTGATCTTCAGTGGAAGATGCTTCTTTCATGTTTAGGACTCTGCCCTCCACCCTGCCATACTCCCTCAGTCCCCAGCTGGTGCTCCTCCCAATCCTGAGCTCAAGGCTCAGACAGGTCAGGAGTGCCTGAACCCAGCCCCAGTCTATGAGCTCAGAGGGAGGAGATAGTCTTACAGCAGATCGGAGAAGTGACTTTTGGTGGCACAGACTAAGGGTGTCATTTCAAATTGATGGTTCACAAGCACCAATTTAGAAAGGTCCTCCTCCTTCCTTCTGTGGGCTCTTCCTGTATTTTAACCTGAAAGGGACCCATGGTGGCATTTAGCTAATGTGATAAGCCCATCTCCACTGCCCTTTCTCCTAGCAAGAGCGATTTACATGGATAATGAAATCAAGATGCATTTATCCTATAAACAAGTAATCCCATGTTTAAGAATCTTGATTATGGCTACACTTGCACTTCAAGTGTGAAATGATATGTTCAAGAACACTAAATGAAAGTTTGTTTTAATAGCAAAAGATTGAAAGGAGTTTAAATGTCCATCACTAGGAGACAAGTTAAATAAATAAGCCATATGATGCAGACTGAGACAGGCAGATCTTTTTGTACTGATAGAGAAAAATCCTCAAGAATACACATTAACAAAGCAAGCTGTAGACAAGTGTTTAGAGCATCTACCATTTGTTTAAAAATTAACATGTACTTAAATGTCTGTGTTACGTGGGTTGAACTGTGTCATCCCCAAGTACATAGAAGTCTTAACCCCCAGCACTTCTGAATGTGACCTTACTTGGAGATAAGGGCTTTATAGAGCTAATTAAGACCAAATAGGATCATTAGGTTGAGCCCTAATTAAATATGACCTGTACCTTTAAAACAAGACCAAATATGGACACAGACAAGCACACAGGGAGAACGCCATGTGAACGTGAAGACAGAGACAGGGATGATGCGTCTATAAGCCAAGGAATGCCAAAGATTGCCAGCAGGTCACCAGAAGCTAGGAGAGAGGCATGGTACATTCTCTCCCTCATAGCCTTCCTAAGAAACCTACCTGGGTGGGCTCCTGATCTCAGACTCCTAGACCTTGGCAGCCCCAGTGCTTAATACAGAGAGAGAGAGAGAGAGAGAGCGTGCTTGCGTGCACACGCATAATTTTTCCTTCCCACTCTCCCCACACCCCCAAAATAAATATATATACAGGCAAATAAAAGTTGTCTTCTAGAGACAACATCCAGAAAACATGCACATCTTCCTGATCTAACTTTAGGGTATCAGTACATTTCACCCTCCAGTACCAAATCTGACGGATTGAGCAGGACTGTTGCTGGGAGTGCCGTCTTGGAGGAGGAAGCCGAGGCCTCTCCTGGGCTCAGTGGAGAAGAGTTCTTCAGTCACTGGCAATGTCTACAAGGTGCAGGGAGGGAATCCAGGGGCAGGAGCTACAAGCATCTGCCATCCCTGACCAGTGGTTGGGATTTTTAGCTTTGTTTGGGGCTACAGGGGGTAGAATGCAACTAATACTCACCGACATGTAATAGGGAGCCCTGTGATAATGGAACTTTGTTCTAGTGTGGGGTCAGGCAGGTGGCTCAAAAACACATGATATGATGACTCAGCTCATGCCTGAATCTGGGCCAACTGTGTGCCAAGAAATCCTTTCTCCTTTCTCAAGTAAATGGGCAGATGGATAGTCACTGTGTGAGTCACGAAGCCTGAGGCCCCACATGGCTGTGCAGATGGAGGAAAATGAGATCCCGTGCAGGAGGCTCCCATCTCCTCCACCTGTGGGGTCTGAGCCCTGTGTGCACCGCACCTGCCAGAAAGTGCAGTCTTCCAGTGGCCGTCTAAGCCCCTGTGGCAGAGGGGCATGGACTCTCAGCCCAACTGGGCACTGCCAGGATCGTGGCCACCTGCCAAAGTAGAAATGATCAGAAATGTGAAACAAACCTCAAAGTGGAAGAAATCAGAATGAAGGCTGTTAAGTTAGTGCCTGGGTCAGCCTAACCCTGCTTCTAAATATCATAGGAAAACATGCATGTGTGGAAATGGACACCTCAGGTGTCAACATTTTATACCATTTACAGTGTTTTTCTACTCAGTGCCTACTTCCTCTGAAGGATAACAGCTGAAGCCTTTTAAACAAAATCAGCTCTTTCTCTGATCCCATAGGAAAGTATGTTTTCCCAGCCAGCAAATCCAGAATATAGTTTTTGTTTGTTTGTTTTTTTGGCAGTAGAGAGACATCCCAACACCCCCTTAGAGATCTGCTGAGAAGGCAAGGGACCAGGAAAACAGATGAAAAAAGAATACAAATTCAACTGAAAGAAGTTGGAGAAAAAGGTAAATTTGGAAGCTTGAACTCCCCCTTTCATAGAATCACCATTCAAGTGCTTAGTCGTATTGTGAAGGGACAGCAAAGGGCAGTGCTTCTCGCACACAGTGGTGCTCTGTGGGATGACAGGTGAATTATATCCATCCTTTCCTACGACAGCCAAGTTCAATGCTGGGAGTACAGAACACCCGGACAGAATCCTTGATCTTGAAAAGCATGCAGTGTCACACAGAAACAACCATGAGACAGATTCGTGAGTTATACTAATGAAGGCATGCTCAGGGGTTATGGAAGAAGGGGAGACTTCAGAACTAAGTTAGGGAAGTAGGACTCTTCCAGGGTGAAAAGGAGGACAAAGGAGAGTGCACACAGAGGACCAGGAGAGTGCAGTGTTCGGGGCAAGATGAAGCTGGAGGGCTGGGAGAGGTCTTGCCTAGTAAGTCTGGTCCACACTGCAGCCTTGAGTCATTGGGAAGCCAACACATGCTTCATCATGGTGAGAGAGTAACCCGTTTCCTACCTCAGAGGTAAACTTGCCCTTAATGTGGAATGTGAAGCAGGGTGGGGGAGCTGGTGTAGGGGTACTAGCCAGGAAGGGGCTGAGGTGGTGCCGGTGAGAGGTCACCAAGCCCCAAGCCCTGAGTGTCAGCATGTGAGGACCCGGGGAGGAAGAATTGGATCAAAGCCATGTGGGATTTGGAACGGATAGGACCTCCCACAGGTAGGGGCTCAAGGAGAAAGACTTGGAGGTTTCTGAGCTGGCGTGGGAGAAAGGGAGTGAGGTCTTGTTTAGGTTATGCTGAGTCTGAGCTTCCTGTGGGTCCTCTGACTGGAGATGTCCAACACGCCAGCAGAAATATGGGTGTGGAGCTGGGGAGAGAGAATGCTAATGGAATATCTTTCTGATGACACATTCCTGTTAAACGTCCATTCTTCTGGTTTGGCTAATAAGGTCACCGTGGATGGGTCGATGGGGAATTGCCATTCTGACCACCTTGGTGTGGTCTCACTGTCCTGAGAGCAGGACAGATTTCTTTCCCGCCCTCCACGTGGGGGTCAGGACATGCATAGACCCATGCACCAGGTAGAAGGTGAGGTGAAAACACATGTCACACCTCTGGGGCCTCGTGCTGCGATTTGGTGGGCAAGCACATGCTTTCCCAGGGAGCTGCTCACGCAGGATGAATCCCTGCAGCATCTCTGAAGGCTCAAGAGCCCCAGGTTCAGGTAACAAACTGGAAGCTTAGGATGGGAGAGGAAGGGGAGGCGGCGGCTCCCCTGCCCAGGCCCTAGAAGGTTCTCACTAGGACCTGGTGGAGCAGTTCCTACTAGAGAAGTTCCAGCAACCTTAATAGAACCCTTCTGATTTTGATCATTCATAATAACATTGTGATAGCATTATTTTATACCTAAAGGGGCTTTCGATTGCTTGGGCATAAAGCCCCTGCCATTTGCACTACCTTATTTACTGAATGCCACCCCTATGAGTTTGGTTCTATATTATAGTGATGATCCCCATTTTATGGATGAGGAAAATTGGGGGCAGAGAGGTTAATCGACCTGCCCTCGATTCACCTATCTGGTGAGTGATTTATCCAGGTTCTGGAAGCCATCTGCCTGAATCCAGAAGCTGCTCTCGTAAACACAGAGCCACAGGCTCCCCAGCACGTGCATCTGATGGCTGTATTTTATGGCATTTTGTACTGCTAAGAGCACTCTCTTATATTTATGTCTACAAATTGACAGAGATGGGGCCAAGACTGAACCTTTAATTTGAAATGGCTTTCTACAGAGTTCTCTGGGGCTGGAAGGTGAACGCAATAGCTGAGACGCTGCCATCCCTTCCAGGACATGCACCTAAGACATGGTGTCAGAGTGAACCCCAAGGGCTTCCTCCCACCTCATGCAGGACTCACTTCATGAAGGCTGCATTTCCTGTAAGACCACCCATGGACCCCCGATCCTTGGACTATAGCTGCCCGGAGGAACTGAAACAAAGTGAATCCTAGAAGGAGGGTGGAGAGTTACATTTTGTACTGCAAGACCAAAAAGTGCTTTCAAGCAAACCTTTGTGCTGCTTTGGGATGTATGCATTTTCCTCTTGGCTTCTAAACTCTTCAAAATAGATCCAGAGTTCCATTAATAATATTAACAGATACAGAGATAATATTAACAGGACAGAGAGAGCTATCAGTTATTTAGTATGTGCTGGATACTTTAAAAAAAAAAAAAGTAATTTCAGACTTACAGAACTGTTGCTAACTAGTGAATTTCCGGATACCCTTTACCCATTATCATTCTTTACCCTCATACCTCAAATGTTAGTATTTACGTATTTGCTTTATGTATCTATATATCTATCGACCCCTTACCATTTAAGATGCTATAAATCTGATGCCCTTTATCCCTAAATACTTGCATATGTTTCCTAAAAGCCTGCCTAAAAATC
Organism: Meles meles; assembly: GCF_922984935.1. Lineage (NCBI taxonomy): Eukaryota > Metazoa > Chordata > Mammalia > Carnivora > Mustelidae > Meles > Meles meles. Next base: position 102,971,546 of record NC_060068.1, read on the forward strand.
CTGCTGCTCAAAAACCACACTGCAATTATGTAAATCATGGTATTAACATGGATGCAATACACGTATTTAGTCTATAAACCTTACTCAGATTTTGCCAGTTGTCCCTATAATGTCCTTTCCAGCTAAAGAAAATCCACAATTATATGTTGCATTCACTTATCACATCTCTGGACGTCTCGAACAGTTCTTGACTCTTTCTATTTCACGGCATTGGACATTTTTGAAATGAACACCCCAGCTTATGCTATTGAAGACTCCCCAGTTTGGTTTCTTTCTCATGGCGAGATCCAGGTTATACCCCGTTTTTAGGAATTCCACAGAAGACATAATGAGTTCTTCTCAGCTCCTCATAGAAGGGACAGGATGTCAATTAGTCCCAATAAACCGTCATGTCTCCTGGGTTTCACCACCCTGAAGTCACTATTTTGTCCTTTGTGATTACTAAATCTCCTGTGAGGAGATACTATGAGATTATGCAAATATGAATCATCCATTGATGATTCTCAACTGACTCATATGGTTGACGGTAACGGTCTAATTCTGCCATTCCTTCTACAATTGTTAGTTGGCTTTTAACTATAAGAAAGAATTTTCTTTTGTGCTTTTAAAATTTATAACAGCATGGACTCATGAATTCTTCATTCAATTATTAGACTTCTTTACTATCCTTCTTCTTCTTTTTTTTTTTTTTTTGGAGACTCAGAGTGTCCCAGATGTTTGCTAGGTATTTTCATGTAAATTATTTCACTGAATTCTTAAAACAACTCTATGTTGTGGGGATTATGGTTATTCCTATTTTCTAGACAAAGAAGCTAAAGCTCTAGGAGATTAACTTTTGCAACATTTAATTGACAGAATCTCCACACTTTCTGTGTCAAATGCCTGATATGTATACATACGTGTGTGTGTGTGTGTGTGTGTGTACACACATTTCTCCTCTATTCCTCCTGATGTGTCTGCCCTGTAGGAGTTATCCTCTCCTCTCTGTTTTAAGAGAAAACAGTCTCAGAGAGATTATTAAGTAACCTGTCACAGAAGCTGTGATGAGAATTCGAAGGACTATCTGTAATCTCCTGTTGGTTTTCAGTGGACCACGTTGCCTCTTTCTGCTGTATTTCCTTCTGCAGGTGGGATACTTAAGCAGCAAGTCTTTTTGCCATTTATTCAAATCTATTCAGAACAGAGGAGGTAAAAAGAGAAATAGGGTTTTTTTTTTCTTTCCTTTCTTTCCCTTCCCTTCCTCTTTTCCTTCCTCCCTTCCTTTCTGCTTTTCTTCCTTTTCTCCCTCCTCTCTCACTTACTTTCTTTCTCTTCTTTCCTCACTCCCTCCCTCCCTCCCTTCCTTTCACTTCCCTTCTTTCTTTCCAACAACCTGTATTTGTAGCAGCTTCTGCTTCAGCTAAAAGCGACCCTGATTCTAACCAGCACCAAAGCTGGGAAGTAGTGGAGGTTTAGATCCTGCTAGAATTTTTGGTGTTCTTGGAGTAGTTTACGGCTCCAAGAATGACTGAAAATACAATCTCTTAAAGTGAATGCATTCATTCTAGCATTTAAAGGAAGACTTTGGTGAGATCTGTCATTATATAGTCACCCTCTAATTTATCGTATATGGGTTTTTCCATTATTCTGCTTGTGTCCACTTTGGTACAGGTACCCATTAGAAACACAGACTTTGGAGCCTCCTCCTAGACTCATCAAATCAGAATCCCTTGGATTTGAGAAACTTCCCAGAGGCCCCTGATGTTCACTGAAGTGGGAATGGATGTGTGAAGGCCTCAGACCACACTAGGTTCCTGTGGGCTCACAACAATACTGGCTTCAGTCCAGCAGTGACAGCCTCAGGGCCACTTGACCTTTGCCCCGCCTCTGGCCCCAAGCAGTCACCACAGGAAGTGGGATTTGCCCCTTGCACTGCCCTCAGGGAGTGAGCCTAGGGCAGGCTCCTGTGTCCTCCCTCCTGCAGGAAGTGAGCAGCAGAAGGAATGCATCATCCCCCAAGTATTGTGATGTACAGGATCTGTACATAGTTCTTGGCATCCCTGAGCCAAATTCTGAGAAGTGTGTTTGGGGGGGGGGGAGGGGGTGGCGGACCAACCCCTTTTCTAGGCTCTGGTTAAAACCAGTGCAAATAAACAAAAAACAGCTGTTGATTTGCAAAGTACTGCCTGCAGTTAGGAAGTGTTATTTTATCCCCAAACCAAGATCACTGTGAAGTTACTGACTTAACTCCAAATGGAGTATGTGTAGCTTCTCTCCAGCTCTCTGCCCACCACCCCCACTCAGCCTGAAACTACTCTAGGCTGCAGACAGAGCCAAAGACAGATGTTGCTGATCATGTCAGCCCTAGGAGACCAAGTAGTGGAGCACTGGGGAAGGTTTCACAAGGATGGGCTGATTTGTAGCCTTTGGCGATTTCCATGGTATGAGGGCTCCCACCAAGGTCATTTTCCAGCTACCAGCAATTTAACGACCAGATCACAGGATACCTGTGTGTCTAACAATTGCTCTTCTGAGCTGGGATGAGCCAGTTCCAGTAAGGGACAATCGTGAGTGGAAGATTTCATCAGCTTTGGTGGGTGTTTACGCAGGGAGGGACACAACAGTGCTGGACAGTCAGCCCAGACCTCTGAGATCCCTAGAGCAGCTCCCTAGCATCTGAGAACAAACATGGCAGAGTGCTCGAGACTCTTCACAGACCTCACAGTGCACCCAGGTTTGCCTTGAATAGAAAACCACTGCAGGTAACACAGATGCAAAGAACATCAAGTGGGCAGAGGAAATAGAAAATAGCAGTTTCTTTTTGGCTCTCTCTGCAACACCAGAGCTTTCATGTGTGTGTTTTCTGAGCAATGGGTTGTATGAACAATAAAAAGAGACTAAATGTGCCTGTGGAATTAGTGGTCAGCCCAGCTCATACCAGGTTCTAAAGCCATCCTTCCTAACCCTAGCTAGAATGCGATATGGGTAAGGTGTATACACACCACCGTCTCTCCTGGTGTGAAGAAATCTCACGGTGGGTTCCCTAGTGCAAGAGCTCTAGAATGAGGAGAAGCCCAAGGGTACAAACTCCATATCACAACGTGACATAGGGCCACTCATTTTGCTGACAGAACCTCTGGTTTTCCCCATTGCCGTCGGGACCCATCATGGTTCGAAGGAGGGCTCTTCTGGCTGCCAGGAGCAGAAACTATTCAAACTAGTCCAAATACCACAATGTGTTAATTGTAAGGATGGAGGGATCATTTGGAATTCTGTATCAGGGCATAAACAATATTCAGGCACTCCAGGAACCTAAAAAGCTATTCAAGGTTGAGACAGCTTTCCTCTCTTTCTTGGTTCCATTTGGCTTGTTCTCTCTGCATTAATCTTCTTCCTCTAAAGACAGGCCTCCTTGTATCTTTAAATGTGTACCCAGCACAACATGGCCACTGGTCACAGCTCGACATCAGGATGTCTCCTCTTGTACACTCATCTATAAGGGCAACTTCCGTGGGAAGTCAGATCCACAGGAACAAACAGCTGATTGACCTACATCATGTGATTAAGCCAAGCTACCAGTCACAGGACACTGCATTAAGACAACCTTAGACTTACGCATCTGCCCATGTATGGTTCTTATGGCCATGGCCGAAGAAGCAGGTGGGGAGAAACGCATGACACATTAAGGCTGTCCTTCACAGAGGTGATGGGCAGAACTCCAGGAGCAGAAGATGTAATTGCAGGACTGGTAGGCCAAATGGCTATGAAACCATGTAACAAACATCCAGACGATTTCCGAGGACAGTGAATTTTATAAAGTTCACTAATAAGTGTTATTTTGTTTAATGGAAACAACCTTAGAGGATACGCAATCTTAGACCCATTTTAGAGATGAGGTAACTGATATTCAGAGAGGATAAGGATTACCTCAAGGTCCCACAGATGGGAACCAGCAGAACCAGACTTAATGTCAGGTCTTCTGACTCCAAGTCCAGTGCTCTTTCTTCTTGGCAAAGGATCCAACAATCAAGTGGGAGAAAGGACTGCACAGAAATCACTCTGAAGCTTTATCTGGAGCTCAGGACTTCACTTGTTAGCAAAAGAATGAAACTCAAACTGTTTAGAGCACAATAAGAGTTTATTGGCTTATGTAACAGAAAATCTCACGTGCATCTGGACCCATGACATGGAGTGTTGCTCTGCTGTGTCATTCTTGGCGGCTTATTTGAGTTTCCCAGTTGGGAGTCAAGCTCCCCCTGTAAGGAGACAATATGGCCGCCAGCAGTCCTCTTTGCTTCAGATGGAGAAAGAGAGTCCCTTATCACAGCAGTCTAAGAAATTCAGTGGTTCTTGGACTTAATTAGGTCCTGGCTCATTTCTCAAGCAGACATATTGGCTGGGTGGATTTGATGATATTTCCAGGCCTAGCTGGGATCACAGGTTCACCACTGGATGCAGGAATGATGCCAAGTCCCCCAAACCCATGGGACCTGAGAGTAGGGGAGGGGTGGCTCTCCAGACCAAAAAATGAGGTGCTTTTATCAGAATAAGGAGTAATGGCTGCCCAATAGGCAAAATCAGCAGTTATTCTTCTTGGGGTGGGAAAAGTAAAGGGCATCTGACCCAGTTCACCTCAAGGGTACAAGGAAACAGTACCCTAGCACCTGGATGTGGACATAGTAGGTGATGAAGAGTTGGTGCCTCTGGGGCATAAAATGCATAAAGGAACATGAGAAAAAAGATGCTGGGGCCATACTGGGAAACACTCTTAATGCCATAGTGCCTTTTTTTTTTTTCCTCCTTTCAGGCCATAAGAGCTTCTGAAGGTTTTTGGATCAGGGGTGTGCCATGGTCAAAATCTGGAGTAGGAAAACAACCTTGAGATTTTTCAAGTATTATCCAAAAGTGAAAACATTTTCTTTTGTGGGCCAGGAGTGGCCTCCTTGCCTGTGAAGGTTTTTCCTGTAAGATTTGTAATCACTTTATCTGGAAATCCCTGAGACAAGAAAATTGCGAGCATATCATGGAGAAAGAGCAGCAGCAGGTATCTGAGTCTGATTAGATCACCCACCCCCTTCCAGGGCCTCCAACTATGTAGTCCCACCCAAATGAAGTTGAAGGTCTGAACTCTGATACTGGAGTTTCTCAGACTCACATTCATGGGATGGTTGAACAGGTCTGGGTGCGGCCCCCAGGGTGTGTGAACTGAGGAGTACTTTATGCCATCCAGTTCCATACCATGATTAAGCATGATTTATTGCCATTTTTTGAACTGCAACTGACTTGGGGGTCCTTCATGAGAAACCCAAGGTAAAATGTGTCAACCCTAATGCACCACTGGGATGGGCCGAGTTGTCAAGCAGTGACTTGAATCAGCTGGGGTTGGAAAAGTATTGTCAGAGGGCTCTGAATGACACAATTCCTCCCTGTTCTCATGAGATCCAGTCATGGTTTCTTCCGGTCCAGAACAGAGAACACACACTGGAATTTTAAAAATAAGTTATGCTTGCTGAGTTCAGGCATCAAGGTGAACTCATTCCAGGAGGGTCAAATTAGAGCAGTGTTTGCCCATTTCATATTGCAATTAATATTTCAGATCTTCTGCTGTTCTCTGAAGTGACTTTCCTGAGAGGTACACTACTAAAATCTCAATAAATACATACTTAACATAAAGTATGCGGCCCCTCAAATAAAGACTAGTGGCAGACAGAGTTCATATTAAGAAGTCATTTGCAGGTCAGGGGAATGGTACTTACTATGCTTCCCTGATAGGAAGAATATCTGTGTGACCCTGCGGTGACCTGTGTGCCTTACCCCAGGACAAAATTCTGGCACTGTGGATTTAACCAGGCCCCATGCCCATTCTTTAACCAACCAGTCACTGGAGCTGGATGGATCTGATGATCTCATAGGCCAGAACAGCGCCACTGGTACACTGCTGGATCAAGGGTTGATGCCCAGCCACCCAAACCCATGGAACCTAAACCCACGAGCCCCAAATGAAATCTGAGATGCCCTTGCCAGAAGAAGGGGTACTGGATGCCAAAAAGCAAAAACAATAAATACTCCCACAGGGCCAGGGAAGTAAAGGGCATTCAAGGGCAAGAGCTTCCAACACCTTCTCATCTGGGGTCAGGGTGGGAGTTGAGGGTAAGCTGAGATATCAGGTTTGCTGGGGTGTCCTGTCTGCTCTGTTACTTATTGGCTTAGTGACTCTGAACAAGTTACCTGGTCTAATACTCGGCTTCCTCATCTGCGGAAGAGGGGAGTAACCGGGCCTATTTCACAGGGTTGATGGGAGGATTAATAAGATGATGCATGTGAAAGCAGTTAGTACAATGGAACTGCTCCATAAATGAGACTTACTTGGTCACTGTCTTCTTGACACGCAACAGCTCTATGCCTCTGACAGCAAGAGACCTGGATGAGTCCCATCCTGCCTTTGAGGAAGTCCCACAAGTACTCACCATTGTCTGCCTTGACTTCTCTTGCTAACTCCTCTAGCTCTGATTTTTTCGAATCTCATTAAGTTCAAGGGGGGAGGGTGTTAAAATGCCAAGGAGATTCTCTTTTTTTAAGCATTCGCAGATCAGGCTAGATACACTGGCTCTCCCACAAAAAGACACATGCTCATGGGATTTACCTGGCAATCCTGTAAGAGCCTGATGGTCCTTCGCCGGCAGCTGGATCAGGGTGGGGAAAGGCACTGTTTTTAAATTGTTAAATTTTTAAAAAATGTGCGCACTACATATTTCCAGCCAACAAAACATGGCTGGTCTTCCACAGGGGCTGCCTCCTTACAGTGTCCTTAAGGATGCTGGGAACAGCCAAGGATTGCAGCTGAAGTCCGTGGGGCTGCCCAGACAACCAGGAGTGTCTGCAGAGAGCTCCAGAAATGGGGAAACTATTCACCCAAAAGGAGTGAGCACAGGGCTCCTAGGAGAAAAGAAAGTTTTTATTCAAACCATATCCTGTTCTTATTCTGGCCAATAGGGAACCAAAGCTAAGTGTTTGTGGGAGACTGCTTGCCAGAGCCCTTTTTGAAGGGCTCACTGCTGAAAAGGACATAATGAGGTTGTTGATGCCAGGTTTGAGGATGCTTAGGAGGGGGATGGAAGAACCAAGTCAAAAGCAGAAGGAAAAACTTCCATGCCATTGAAAAATGCTTACACATTTATGTAAGACCATGTGTATATACCTATAAGGAAAATTTTTTAAAGTTAAGAGCATGGGCTCCAGAAGCAGTCAGACCTATCCTAAAATTTAAGTTTCACCACTTCCTAGCTTATGTGACCTCCCTGATCCTGTTTCCTCATCTATAAAACAGGAATAATTACAGTACTTCTCATGAGTTTTGAGGATTCAGTGAGTTAATGCATTTATAATAGTGTCTTGTGCCTAGTAAGACTGTAATTCATGTTAGTGATATTGTTGGTCATCGGGAGAAAACAGAAGCCTAGAGATCAATGTGGGGAGTGGGTGAGGGTGACCAGACAAACGTACAGTTTTCCAGGAAGCTCTTGTCTCTTTATGAACAATCGTAGCCAACTCACCTCCCTCTCTCTCTCTCCCCTCCTTGCCATCCTTGAGCCTGGGATACTTCTCCAATGGTCTAGGTGCCAAACTCCTCTCCACCTTTTGAGATCCCTCTCCAACATCACTTCTGTGAAGCTTTCTCTGGTACCTGCCTCCCAAACAGAAAGGCCCTTCTTTCACAGAGTCCAGGACTATCTGCCACACAGCAGGTAGACATGTCACATGGCATGTGTGGCTTCTCATACACATCCCTGTCGCGAAGGCCAACTATGAGTTCCCTGAGGACAGAGATCATGTCTTTTAAGTCCCAGTCGTAGGAGTTCACGGTACATAGAGATGGTCCATAAGTGTTTGCTGGATGGAATCACAAAAATGGAGGGTGATTTCTCTGAAAAAAAAAATGAGGAAAGCGGTTCCCCACTCTAAGGAAAAACAGAAAGGAAATGGAATTAAGCTGCATCATGGGAAACTTAAGTTAGACACAAAGAATTCCCTTAGTGAGAATGTTAGATGCCAGATCAAATTCCCATGGGATAATGTGGAATTTCCTGGAAGGGTCTTCAAAAAAGAACGCTTCTTATTTTGGGGTTGATTCTGATGTGGCTTTGCTTGAAGGCAGGCCCGAGCCTGGTATGAAGTTCATAAAACTGCCCATAAGCAATTCAGATGACAGTGAAGGGTCTTTGGCTCTCGGTCATCTGCTTATCCAGATGGCTTCTTGTACCGAGCACTAGGGAGTGGGATGGGAAAGAATGTGGTTGTGTGTGCCTGGATGAAGGGTGGGAAGTCCCCTTCCAAGGAGCTGAAATCCCAGGATGAGCGCGAATGGAGGAGCTTGCCAGAGGTCACAAGTCACGTTGTGTTCAAGAACCCAAGTCTAATGACACCCAATTTCTTTCTTTCAACAAGAACTGTAGAGTCCAACAGGAAGGAGGAATACAGGGCAAAGCAGCGCCCTTCCACTTTCGGTCACTCGGTCAGCCCACCCAGAGGCTACTGGGCATGAGCTGGGCCAGGCCCTGGGCTGGGAGCTGAGTGGACACCAGTGAGCAAAACCTGGTCTTGGCCCTTATGGAGCTGTTAACTAAGAAGAAGATGACACTACACATTTTATGACGAAAACTGAATGGATGATACAAAGACATATGAAGGGTCCAAATGGTGTGAGAGGAGAAAAGATAGGGAATAACGGGCAACCCTTTACTGCCATTACTTCACTGCATTTAACACAGGAGAGGCAAGCTGCTTCACCGAGAAAGGTTCAGAGAAGGCAGAAGTTCATTTAAAAAACATCTTTCCAATAACTTATCAGAAAAACTACAAAGAGGACATAGAGCCATAGTGTCAGAATAAAAAATTTTAATTTGATGGTGGGCTCAAGACTTGGAGGGTAAGATGTGATTTTTGTACCTAAGGCCCCAAATGAATTCAAGTCTTGATTAATTCGCTGGTTGGCCTTGTGAAGGCTTATTAGCTACCAGGGTTTTAGCAAACTGAGGCTGGGGCCTGCCTCATGGGGTGAATTACAGGATATGAGATGCACAGTGTGACTGGTGTTGCTGAGTACAGTGGGCCGTGGTTTCTGATTTTCAAATTAAAAGCTTCCTGCTTTGGTCCCCACTGACTAATGATGCCTGGGTGTGTAGGATGCCAGTGTGAGGGATGCAGCCCTGGTTGGAACGCCCCTGCCTGCAGACTGTTATTTGCACCCTCCCATGCAGGAACCTCTTGCCCCTACCACCAAGCACTTACTGCATTGGTTAGAGGCTCCTTCGTCTGTCGTGCTGGTGGAACTCTGGCAATTCTGCCTAACCCAGCCTAGGTAATTAGGTGCAGCTTAGTTAAGTGTTATTAAAAGGAGGGCGAGCCAATGACATTGACATATTAGAGTAGGAGAGATATGTGGTACCTGAGCAGAGACTGCAAGAACTAAGAAGGAATTAAAGCCCCGATTTAACTCCCAAGACAGCATACATATTTGTGGTCTAAGAAAATCTTTCGTTTACCTAATTTCAGTGTTAGTCCAGCCCATTTCTAACCATGGTGCTCTTTTAACCAATCAAGCAGCCAGAGCTAACAAGGGAAGAACACCAAACCAACCACCAGGTGTAGTAGGGCCATTTGAGCTGGGCAGAGTGGCTGCTAAAATCAAAATGAAAATGAAATCTTTTCTGTTAAAAAGTCACAAAAGTGAAAGGATTGCCACGTCTGTTAGAAAGGCCAAGGACAAAGATAACACACAAATACATACCATATATCTCATGCTCCCACGATGGACATAGTCAGCTGTGTGTGCCACTCAGAAGGTCTCCTCTAGGTGCTGTGTGACCTCATGCATGTAGGAGGCTTCAGATGCTTGGAGAATTTTCCAGGGCAGGCGTAAGCTCCATGATGGCACAAGGGCTGCAAGCTTGTGCTGTTCACAGGGGGAAGCCAGTGCCTTCTTAAGTGACAAGTGAGCACAGTGTGAGCGGCTCACATGTGAGCCACGCACTCAAGTGGGCACCCTCCTATACCAGGCATTAGGGAGAGCCCCATTCTCCTCCTCCTCTGCCAGAGTCTCCTCCTGCCCTCTCCTTCTGAGCCCTCTGTGCTCACAACAGAAGGTGGGAAGTCCGTTATAAACCTGGGTTCCAGGCTGCAACTCTGAGTATGTCCGGAAGGGACATGATGAGAAGACTTGGTAATAGAAGCTGGGCTGGGACACGTTACAAGTTCTAAACAAATATGTACAAACCTGTGGGATACACCCATCTGTGTGGGGGGACTGCCTGTGTTGTGGCTCTTTGACTATCCCACATGGTATAATGAACTTGCACAAAAGAGTAGCTTTGAAAACCAAACTCAGGAAGAATAAAAACAACTATAGCTTCCAGGAGATAAAGTCAGAAACATTAAATAGAATATGTATATCCGGGGCTTGGTTGATATGCTTCATAGCTCCTCAAGTTCACTAGCATGAGCTCTTTCCTAAAAGAAAGCGAAGCTCTCCACAGCAAGTCAAAAATCAGCACTGTGGTTGTTACCAGCAACCACAGGGACCCAGACCTGGAACTGTGAGCGTGTCTTTGCACTCTTATTTGAAGGAATATGAAAATAGGCATCATGTCAAAACTTTATCAGAAACTCAAGAAACAAACGTGCCACCAAATGGAAAAGTCATTTAATTCAAAAATCATACTTCCACTCGTTTCATAAGGATTGTCACATAAACCAAGCAAATGAAAGAAAGCCAAGTTTCAGAGGCCACTCAACAGAAACTGGATTTTCCTTATAGGTACGCTCAGTGACGCAAAAGCACATTTTAAAAAAACAGCCTCAACATGGCAAGACTATTTTACTAAGAACAGAGAAAAAGTTCTATTCTAGTCACAAATTACTTTTTAATTACAGAATTGGATTCTACACACCAGTCAATATTCAATACTGAAGTTTAAAACAGTGCATAATTTATGGTTTAAAAAAATTAAAGTGCCATTTTTAAGTACTTTATTGATAATCTATCACACAGCACTTTACAGTATACTCAAAGGTAGCCTAAATTAGGAGATAAACATGCAAATATTTTCTTCTCCAAAATATGGACAAAATGTCTTTTAGAGTGCTTGTGACTACTAGCCTAGCAGTAGCTACTAAAGGTTTGAGTTTGATCTGTTTTCCTACACGGCTTTTAATAAGTTAATAAGGAATACAGCTGTAGATAGTAACCATTTGATAAATACGAAGTTTTAAAATGGCACTTAATTTACATCTTTGACCATTTTGACAATCAACAGCATCTCGTTTCTCTTGTTCTCCGATTTGAAATCTTAAAAGGCTGCCAAGGCTCAGCGGCTGCCAGCTTCCGTGGGTATCTACATGAGTGTCTGTATCTTTACTGATGTAGATGTGTGTGTGCATAAACACACACTAATACACAGACACTTTAGAGTCACCACATGAACCTCTTTCCACAGGTACCAGCGTGATCCTGGCATCTGGATACCCAAGGGAGTTGCTCTGAAGTGTCTGTAGGGACAACTTTGTAGAATGTCTTGACCTCTCCAGGACTGTTCCAGGGAAATTGGACATTTTGATTATCGATACTCTGGTTCTGATTACACTCAAAAGAATTTTCATGTAATAGTAACTGCTATTCTTATATGGGTCTAAGACTACGCCAAGGCTTTGGTCACTATAGCATTCTACCTTGAAAGGCATTTCCATCTTGGAGATTGCTATTAAAACTTTCATAAAAATATCAATTGTGAACTTTTTCTGTGGTCGATTTTTCCCTATTAAGAACTTTATTTATTCCTCCTAACCAGCACCCCCCCCCAACAGTTTTTCAGTGTGGTTCACCTTTCTCTTTTTCTCCACTCCCTGCACTACTTGACATCCAAACCTTTTCACCCCAGAATACAGAACTTCCATCAGAAGACCACATTTCAGCCAGGGCTGGTGGCTCTGAATGACATCTGGATTCTCTACATGGTCTCGCCCTCTGCTTTGGGAAGTTCTTTAGTTAGGTAAGTACTGTAGGCAGTGAAAAGAGAAAAGCTAATTATTACTTGTTGGGAGTCTTGTCTCAAGGCATGCTGTAGGATTGTGCAAGGTTCATTGCTCTGCTGTTGTCATTTTGATGCTACAATTACAGAGAAGTGGTTCAGCACCCAGCCAATCAGCGTGGCTGCCAAACACATTTGAACGGGAGATAAATTTTTTAAACACCAGCTAAGGGTGTGTGAGAGGACACCCAGTTGACTTAAAAGACATGTGGGGCAAGGTTGTCTAGGTAATTGATTACTGTCAAGTTTGCCAGAGATAACAGATAACTCTGGAGATAGAATACCTGGGACATTCCTTTTAAAGTCAGGTAGTTATTTGGTTTCTTCAAGGCTGGCTACCTACTGCGGTTACTCATAAAATGATTATTTTATTATATATATTCATTTATATGGTTACTCATAAAATATTCTGTACTGGGGTGAACTCTGAGTGCCATGGTGGCCACTGTTGTACCTGGGACTCCTGTTGTCTATGAAACTGTTGGTCTAGACTTGCTTTTGGAAAGAGAAGCCAGAGGATGAAAGGTACCAATAAAGAGTCATGAATAGGGGAGCGAATTACCTTTAGCTGGTTATTTCTGTCTCCCCAGGCTTCAACCATAGATGTTTTTGCAGTCTCTGTAGTCAAGACAGAACTTCTGGGGTGACTGGGCTTGCTGTTGTCAGGAGACACAGTTCGTAAAAGGACTTCCCTCTGAGCTACAGGCCTGGCACACACAACTGTGGAGTCCTGGGAATGCCTGAAATGGTCTTGTCAGTAGCATGGCTCTGTCCTGCTGATGCCAACCTGCCAATGCTTGATTGCTTAGCTCCTTTCTGTTTGCCTCTCTGTCCAAAAAGCACTCAGCAAAAGGGAATGAACTAGAATTATGTTGAAAAAGACAGTTTGGTCTGACGGAAGTAAACGCATATTGGCTGCAGAAATATTAAAACACTAAGCGAGAAACTGGCTCCAATTATAAGACACTAAGGAAGGCTGTGCTATACAGGGTCCGTCCCTATACATTGATTTTTGAACACAGAAGAGAATATCTTGAGCAAGGGATTTGGGGGCAGGGATTTGAAACTAGTATCTTTCACAGCATGGAATTCTGTAGCTATGGACTTCTTTGAGTACCTGATGGACGAGTGAGATGAATCATGATGCCCAAGTAAAGATTTGGGCTCCGTGTACATCACAGAAGTGCCTTACAGAAGAAACACAAGGTTCCTGGGAAAGCTCAGGGATCTTGGTCCACAGTCCTCCATTCTGATACCTTGTTCACTCTCCTAATCTGCCCTCAAAGTTCCCTATTTGAGCAGAATTAGGAATGGGAGAGAGGCATAGACAGTAAAGCCTCCTTTTAGTCATCAAATTCCTTCCCTATTTCTTGGCTCATATTCTTAATGGTATCTCCAGTTCTGCAGCAAATGAGGAGGAGGTGAGCCTGGCTGGGGAAAGGGAGCAGAGCAGCCATCTGTCACAGCCCCAGCATGGCCACAGGGAAGCTGGGAAGGGGTCTACCTAAAAATTCACGTTGGCGGCAGTTCTATTTCCCTCCGGCTTCAAATCAGAGCCAACTGAAGAGGGAGGGACAGGCTTCCAAGTGGTCAAGCTGGGGCCAAGTGTCGACAGCTATGCTTCAGTGAGGAGTTCCCAAATCACGGCCTGGGCCTTCTGCTCCTCCATGTTAGCTCTAGTTAAGGTTCCAGTAAGGCAGGTGACAATTTAAAACATCAAATGTGTTAAAAACAACAACAACAACATTATTATGTGAAGTTCCTGACATTTAGAAAGCACAGTGGACAGAGCATGCTTGTCCCCGTAAGCCCCACTGGACAGGTTCTGCAGCTGTCCCAAGTCTACAGGGAGTAAGTGTAGCCAGTTGGCGTGTTCTTTCTTGGGTTTTCAGTGATAGCTTTCCTGAGTCCTATTTTGGTCTTATCCAGTCTTAATTCTTGCTCTATGAATTGGTAGTGGTAGTGTCTCACTTGCTGCTGGTTGAACTTTTGCATAATAGCTGGGTAATCCTTGAGCTGATCAACTGAATCACAATGACAAACTCCTTTAAACTTAAAGTCATCTATAAAGCTCTAACAACAGCACAGCCTACATCCCTTTTGGAGTTTTTCTTTTATTTTGGGGTTATACGAAACTTGAGATGAAAAAGAAGGGAAAGAAAGGGAAAGCAGCAGCATACTGAGGACCCAAGATCCTAAGAAGCCAGTTTTTCCTAGAATGTAGACACACACACGACATTTACAAAATAGATCGGCCTCATGTGTATAGCCTCGGAAGATGTGCAGAGGAGTAAGATATAAGGAACATGCGACAACCCCGTCGCCTTCTGTCCTGATATCTTGGGGTACCAAGAAATACACCTGAGAAGAAAAATGAAAAAAAAAAAAAAAAAAAAAATCTAACTCCTATCCCCACCTACTTGAATCCTGAGCTTCATCTTACTACTGAGCAAGAATTCTTCGAAAAATTCATTGCCTGAAAATGCTCTTTCTCTCTCCAAATTCAAAGCCCAAGAAAAGCTCAAAAACACATGTAGATAAAGACCACCGAATACCATCAGTGTGTCACGCCCACCAACAAGAGCCAGCAGTCTCTAGAAACGTGTCCTCCTTCCTCAAGGCCCAGAGAAGGGATGACCTTGACTCTCTTCAACCTTGCCTTCTCTCTCTCCCTCTTACACACACCTACTCAACAATCAAAGCTTAAATGTGTGGAGTGCTAGCTTAAAGATTATCAAATATAAAACTTCACCATATAATATTTCAAATCACTCTATTTACAAGTTTATCTTTAAAAAAAAAAAAAAGTAAAAGATACAGTAATTCAACACAATTCAAGTTTTTCTTTTCTTCTTTCCCTAAAGAGAAGTTCCAGAAGCAGGAAACACTCTGGGGTGATGCTGCCAACCCAAGGGGCTCCTAGGGAGCTTGAGAGTCCATCAATAGTTTGGAGTCTGTCTGCCCAGAGTCACTCTTGCAAGGACATTCTAAACTGGAAGATACTGGGAACTGTTCCTTTGAAGGCCAAGTGAATGCGGTATGTCCAGACCCAACTTCCCCACTCCTGGCAGTCTTGCACAAGACCCAGCCCCTTCTGGACCAGGAAATTCTCCTTCTTAGAAGGTACCCATACCACCTTCCAAGCCCCAACCTTTTGGTGTTCTCCTGGATCAAAATGGCTTACAATATTAGTCTTGTGCCTCAAAAGCCTGAGAAACAATTCCCTTTTTCTGAGTGGCAGTGAACATATATGTCCTTTAAAACTACAGGCCATACAGTTAGCCCGGGAATCATCCTTGAAAGCTGTGAGGGCACCAGTGCTCAGCAGCCCAGGGCACTGCCAACGTAAGTGAGGGGCTAGAGGCAGTCAAGGGCAGGAGAAGGGACACGGAATGGGAGACCATGAGTGAACAAGTCGAGGGGAGGAGAGGACGTCGCCCATGAGGAGGCAGCACATTGCCCCCTAGAAAGCAAACACTAGTTGCATGGAAGAGCAGAAGTATTAAGCCTGTATGTAATTTAATCTCAAGAGGTTACTAGAGTTTGTTCCAAATATAACCTGATGCTGCTAAAATTCACCAGAAAGGGAAGAGTTCCCAGCTGCTATTCTGTCTGCTCCAAGCAGACCACTCTAATTCCTTGACCTTCTGCTTCAGGTGGTTGGCAAATCATTCAAAAAATGACCAAAAAGGGGGAAGAAAAAATATGTCATGCAAAAAGAGTGTGTGTGTGTTTTTTTTTTTTTTTTTTTTGATTTGGTTTCAGAGTAGGTTGGGTTGCCGTGGTTACGAGGTGATGGCAGCTCTCGGTGGCAGAGAAGTTCCTAGCTTGGGAGGGGGAACATGGTGGGGGGTGTTCCCTTGCATGAGAGGACTGAGCTGAAATCTACTGATGTTTGGCCAAGGCTGCTTGGAGATGGTGAGAGATTGCATCTTATGTAAACAGTGCTGTAACCCCTCTCCCTCCTGCATGCAACCAGACAGACCCAGCTGCCTGTAGCACTGTGGGTCTCAAGTATTTAGAGGTGGAGTAGAGAGAGTGTCTACTGTAAACAGAAGCAACGGGCCCAGCCTGGGCCTCAGAGCCAATGCCCAGCCCAGTTAGACTTAGCTACATTGCATGCTCTTGAGAACTAGATACATCTTTCTTACTTCCTTTTTTGGATTTGGGTGACTATTGAAACAAAATGAATGCTCCCTATTTAGGGAGCTAAATGAGAGGAACGACTTCGCAAGCCTTTTTCTTGATTATCGAAATCAAATGGCCTCCACTGCTGATTTACTTCTGTTCCGTGCAGTATCACCACATGCCAGCTGACATGATCATGGGGATGGGTGACACCAGAGTTCATAGAAACATTCATGTTGACAGATGGTAACAGAGTCAGTGACCCTGCATTTCTCAGTGGCAAAGAGAAATGGCCTACAACACTGGAATCAGCAGTTGTCATGGACACCATGGAAAGCGCAGCAGGTCTGCTGGGGTCCCCAGTTAGAGGAACTCCACGTAGTTCTCAGGTATGAGGCCAGTCTTTCCGTCGAGAGTCCCCTCCAACCAGCCAGGCTCCTGAGATGGATGAACTGTACCGGAAGAGGGGAGAGAGAGAGCGAGAAGTGAAGATGTTACAGGTAGGGCAGGTGGTAGATGTGTCTGCACATGAGAACAAATGAGTGCAATCGCTTGTTATATTTCACATTTCTAGGACTTCTTTAAACCAGGGGTTCTTAACTTTTTGTGGGACATAAGCTTTTCAATAAAGGTTACTCCAAATGTTCTTTGTAACAGAAAAGGAAACAAAGACGTTCCAAATTTTACATAGAATTTTAGGAGTTTCCTAGACTTTCTGAAGTTGCTGGTTTAAACGAGAAAGAGGTGACAAATCTCTACTTTCTTAGGTTAGAAGTCAGTTACAGTGCTCCATCCATCCATCTACCCATCCACCCAACCATCTACCTACCCAGGATTGCCTTTGTACCCAGTGGAATGCCGTGGAGGAATGCTAAGAATTAATCTTTAAAGATATCTGGCATGCATTTTACTAATCTAATTATGCATTTCACTTCCCTTTAAATCCTTACCCTCTGCTTCCAACCTCCCTGCAACTTCTGTTTGGTTTTTTTGCATAGCCTTTGAACAGCCCCCTCTCTGTTCCACCCATACCCTTAGTTTTCTTTGCTGTTCTCTAGAATTTTCCTCCCTCCTACATACGATACTGAAAGCTGTCTTCTTCCTCTCTTTCTTGCAACTTTCAAAATCTCCAGTTCTTTGATTTTTCAATATCCAAAAAAAAATAATAAAAATAAAAGAATACACTCATTTCTGTGCTATCACAATCCATCTTCATGGAAATTAGTGATATTGTGTAAAGATTATATAAAATCCAGCTGAGTCTGCAAAGTTCAATAGCAGGAAGAAAAAGAGAAAGAATCATGGGCCTAGAAATGTCGGGGGTGGGGGGTGGATATTCATGCTTGTAAATTAGGAATATACAAATCACTCTTAATGGGAACGGCAACGTATTTGCTCTTAGTGTGTTAGGAAAAGTCCAATTTTCTGAGATTGTTTGGAAAGAATGAATTTTCTCTTATTCCCTTCCTAGGCTAATTAAGTGACTTCCTGAGCTTGTTTTAGAAAAGCATTTCCGCCCCCATTGCTACTATATAACTCTAGTTTCAGTTTTTGGGGAAAGAAGCAAGAACAGAAACAAAAGGAAGCAATGGGGGAGTAGCAAAAGGACACACATTGAAGCTTATAGGAGATCAACGTCAATGTAATCTTGAAAGCTTCTTCAGGAAAAAGCCAAGCTCAAACATCTATTAGTTGGCCTCCACAATGCTTGCATAATTTTGTATCACTAGGCTTCATGAATAAACCAAAAATAGTAAGGGTACTTCGAATTCACGACACCCACACAAGGAGAAGTCTGGAAGAGAAGTGTCACGGAACAACACAACTTAAAAGCAACCCGTCCTCTCCAATGATGAAACTCTCAACCTACCTCTAAGATATTAGCACCCAAACACCACCGCCTTCTGCCCAGCCCTCCCAGCTTACAATGTTAAGATCACTTAATTTCTGCACCTATAAACTGGTACACTGTCAGTGAGTTCTTGTGAAGTTCCAGGGGCCAGCATGGAAAAAGCACTCAGCAGAGAGCCACAACACAGCTGGGCTAGTCAATAGGGGATCCTGAATCATTTCACGAGTCACTTGGACTAGTCAACAAGGCTCTCTCCCAGTAATGGCCTGGTCTCAATACCCACCCAAGCTTTGGGGAACCTCAAATGTTCAGAGCCAAAACAAACAAACAAACAAACAAACAAACACACTCCCCAAAATAAAAGGCCTAGAAAGAATGACCAACCAACGAAACAAAATAAAAACAAAAAAAGACCCCTTCCACTTTACAGCAGAGCTCCTAGTTGAATTGTTACTCCACCAGATAATCAGAGTCCCTCACTTTCAGACATTCTCCCTTCCTGGCCAGCTGTTCAAACACATCTCAGGTGTTGAGGCAGTAATGTCTACAAACATTAAAAATGGAATTTGCAAAGTAAGGGAAGAGTGAGAAGGGATAAAGGAGGCCCTCCATATTGAAGAACAGGAGCTGTGTCACAGGAGACGGCAGGGGACAGTGCAGCCCTCAGGTTAGACTGGGATTCACGGGGTCTTCAAGCTTCATCAAGGCATGGTAGCAGACCACCCAAATCACCTAGATGGTTATTAAAACTGCAGTCTTGGACCCTAACGCATACCAGTTAAAACACCATCTCCAGGAGGGAGGCCCAGGGATCTGTCTTTTTTACTCATCCAAAGGAAGGTAAGGGTTATGACTTTTCTGTGCCAAAATGCCTCTGTAACGAGGGTGATAATAAGAAAATGCAAATTCTCATTCACTGCTAGAGGAGGGAGGCAACATCAGATGTCCTCCCAGCTTCTGTTGTCTTCTGTTTCCTGTCGTCCCACCCCATTGCTCAGCTGAAGCCCTACTTCCTTCATAAATACTGGCATGGATTCTGGTCTACCTGTTCCCTCTTTTCTCCAAACTCCTGGAATGCTCATTGTACATTCTGTACATTGTTCATGGGTCCTATTAACACTGTTTAAATGTTTAAACTTCCCCCCTTTTTAAAGGACACTTAGTCTGTACTGTCTCACCCAGGACACTTAGTCTGTACTAAGTCTGTACTTAGTCTGTACTGAGTCACCCAGTGACTCCCCTCTGCTTGGTGAATTACGACAGAAGCTAACAGATAGTGCCTGGGAAGGAGCCAATGGACTGAGAGCTTTAGACATACATTAGTTTATTTGATCCTAAAGATCCTAGCTTGTATTTTACTATCTGTACTTTACAGATGAGAAAATTAAGGCTCAGAAATGTAAATTAATTTGTGCAGTAGGATCACAATGGTAGAACTAGTGTTTGAACCCAGCTTGTTTGACTCCAGAGACCATGCCCTTTTACAAACCACTGCACCTATATTCAACCAGAGAGAGTGATCTTTGGGGATAAGAGTGATACATTTGCACATCCTAAGAACGCACATATACATATGTATGTACATGCCAAGTGGTGGCTTTTTGCTAATGCTTTGCCTGCACCAACTCTTTTCATCTTCAGAATGACTCTGGAGTTGATTCTGCTATTATCCTCATTTTACTGAAGAGAAACTGAGGCTCAGAGATTTAAGCATCTTGCCCAATGTTACACAGCTGACAGGGGATGGAGGTGGTTCTGAACCCAGGGCATCTGACCAAAGAGGCTATGGTCTAACCACTATAGCTTTTGCCTAGTCCAGTGCTTTGACGTCAGTGATGCTCATAAGTACTTGTTGAGTTCAACTGAGCCAATGTCCAACTTTCTGAATTGCACCAATGTCCAATGTGCTATATAAACTCACAGAGTGTTTCCGTGAGTTGCCCAGGCAGCTCTCCAGTCCAGCAAGCATCTAATATAAGCTGCTGCTGACATGGATGTGCTTTCTGCCAACCACTTTCTCTCAGCTCCAGCCATACACACTCCCTACACCCCTGCACACACAACTCATGCTCTCTCCTTTCCTTCTCTCACTGTGGACAAGCAGCAAGCATGTGGCTAGGATCTCTAATGGTTGACTGCTCCAAAAGGAAGCAGCACTGGCTGGAAGAGGCAAAAACCCTTGTGTAGCTGAATACATTTACTCATTTAACAAGCATTTATTAAGCACTTACCCTGTGCCAGACACTGTGCTAGGGAACCCTGGACACAGTACTGAGCAAGCAGAAGGATTCTGCTCTTGGATCAAGGCAATATATTAATAAAGCAGCATATAATTTTAGAGAGTGATGAGGGAAGAGAAAGAGACTGGGATAGGGATTGCAGGTATGGAGAGGAGCTCAAAAAAGCTAAAACCTAAAGGATCTGAAGGAGCTAGCCAGGCAGCAGATAATGCAAGTGCAAAGGTCCTAAGGTGGCAGAATGCCTGGTATGATTTCAGAACAGTGGTCTGCAAATTTTTCTCAAAGAGCCAGATTGTAAATGTGTGTCTCTACTCAACTGTGCCATTGTAGCTCTATAGGTAATATGTAGACAAAGAGCCACGGGTAGCTAAGCTCCAATAAAATTTCATTTACAGAAACAGTCAGGAAGCTGGATTTGACAGGTCATAGTTTGCTGACTGTAACTGAGAACATAGGGAAGGCCTGTGAGACTGCAGTGTATCTAGTGAGGAAGAGAAGGGCTGGGGGTTAGGAGCTGGTCTGTGGAGGCACCCACCAATAACTGTGGGAGGAACAAGAGGCCAGGAGTATGTGAAACAGAATAACATGGTGTAATTTCTAAACATCACTCTGGCTGCTGCACAGAGAATGGGTTATGGGGACAAGAGTTGACATGACAACTATCTAGGTAGCTGGTGGAAACACCTGGGTAAGAGATGGAGGTGGCTTGGGTTTGTGTTTGGATTTGGAAGTAGAGACAGCTGTGGAGTCCAAAAGACTTCACTGAGGACCTCCCTGCAAAACCCCACTGGTGGAGTAGCTCAGTGGTCCCCTGGGAGGGTGTTCTCTATCTGCAAAGGAAACCCAGGGCAGCCCTATCTTACACTCAGGCAGTACTCCATACCCTGGGAATGAATGGATCCAGCCCACCTCAGATCTTGAGGGAAGTATCCCAAGAACCCAATTTTAGTGACTACCATGTGAATTTTCCAGGTACCACTAATCACATTGCCATAAAATGACTAATGTTCCTGAGAACACAACTTATTTCTCTTTCCAGTTACTATCTGAGGTGCTCCTGGTGAAATGGGCTATTTCCTAGTAGACTGGCAAGGGCTGACAGTGGAGTTATTTCCGAGTATTGCACACCCATTCCCCCCTGCACAAAGTCCAAAAGCTGACTGAGCAGCCACCTCAGATTCATGGCACAGGCCCCTGGAATCCAAAGGCTTGTTGATTAATCATTGTGAAATAACAGAGTTTCCCCTCAGGGTGCCCCTCCTTCTTCCTCCTTATTCATTCTTCCTGATCCTAAAAAACACAACACAGAGGAACTCTAACTCTCGAAGCCTGTCATTAAGAAACTTTCTTCCTATTGGTCTGATGATTTAATCTCACAGCTACAGAGCATCCAACTTAAACAGCTCTTACCTGGTGTCTCCAGAAACAAACTAGCAAGGGAGAGAACAAGGGAAATATCTCCCTGCCTACCATGCTAACAGCTTTTCCTCCTGTAAGGCCTGATTTCTCCAACAGAGGTGAAGGGAGGGGGGAAATGGGGATAAGTGTAGCATTTTCTAGGAATCACCACAAAAAAGTGTATGTGGGGTGCCTGGATGGCTCAGTCAGTCCAGCATCTTTTGGTTGACTTTTGGTTTCATCTCAGGTTGTGATCTCAGGGTCTGTCCTGGGATCAAGCCTGGCAGCAGGCTCCTTGCTCAATGGGGAGTCTGCTTGCTTGGGATTCTCTTTCTCTGCATGTCCCTATCCCCACCCCACCCCCATCATGCATGCTCTCTTGTTCTCTAAAATAAACAAATAAATAAATCTTTAAAAGGTGGATTCACATTTTGTCAGATCCTTTTTGGACTGCAGCTCAGTCAACACTGAGAGGTGTTTTCTTTGGGGTTTTATTTTGCCTTTTGCTCTTCAGGGAATGTGAAAGGGCATTCCTGGTTAAAAACAAGCTGGTGTCAATGACCTCTGCCATGACTCCCAGAGATCACAGGAAGGCATGGATAAGGTCTCTGACTCATTAAACCAAACCTTTTTCCCACTCTCCTTTATCATTGTAGGATTTACGATGATGACCAAGTTGTGTGGTGCACGCAGTCCCAGGACATGCTAGGCAGAGCACCCCAAAGGGAAGGAAAGGACTTGGCAGTTAAAAATCACCTAGGTTTCTTTTCCTTCCTCTTTGGTTACCTACTTAAGCTGCTTCAAAAAGGAGACTTAAAAAGGTGGGAAGGTGACATGAAGCAACAGTCTGGCAGCTCCTTCAACTGTTTAACTGCGTTTCTGTGGGATCCAGTAGTACCTCTGCCCTCGTCCAGGTCTATCACCAAGAGACCCGAAAGGTGTCTCACAAAAATCTGTACGTGCATGGTTATAGCTGCATTGCTCCTCACAGCCAAAAAGTAAGTGGAAATAATCAAAACGCCATTAACTGATGAGTGGATAAATAAAATGTGGTATATGCACACAAGGGAAGACTACCCAGCAATAGAAAGGAAAGAAGTCCTGATGCACACTCCAATACGGATGAACCTTGAAAATACTATGCTAGGTGGAAAGAGCCAGTCGCAAAGACCATGTACTGTGTAAGTCCATTTATATGAAATACCCAGGGAAGGCAAATTAATAATGACAGAAAGTAGAGGAGTGGTTTCCTGGCTAAATGGGGGAGGACTGGGGGTAAAGGGAGCATGGCTGCTAAGGGGCACAGGGTTACTTTTGGGGGTGATGAAGATATTCTGGAATTAGATAGCAGTGATGGTTGCACAACTCTGAATATACTAAAAACCACAGAACTGTACATTTTAATGGGTAAACTGTATGGTATGTGGGTATCTCAAGAAAGTTTTTGGGGGAAAAAAAAAAGGAAGAGGGTTGCCCTTGAAAAAAGGAGTCACAAACAAGATACACACACATACACATACCTTTTGAGAGTTTAGACCAAGTTTGCCCCTAAGATCAGGGGTCCTTTGTGCAGTCACAGGGAATAGCTGATAGGAACATGACAGTCCCTGGAGCAGTGAACTGGGGTTCAGAGGACAGACTTTAAGTTCTGGATTCACCTGTAAACGTGGGAATGTCTCAAATTCTGCCCATCTCTAGGCAGAAGGCCTGCCCCTGTTGGCAGGGCAGGACACAGAAGGCCTGCATGCAGCCCACGCAGGTCTGTCTGCTAGGAACCCTGCGTCATGTTAGGGCTGTGCTGCGACTCCACCACGTGGGCCTATTTAGGCAGAGCACACTTGTCAGTGACATGGCTCTGGACAGCCTTCCGTGGACCCATGTCACCTCAGGTCTGCCAGGACCAGAATGCTCCAGCTGCTGACAGGAGAGGCAGCTCAGCTGGCTGGCTGTGCACTTGGATATGTAAAGCACCCAAATGAAAGTTAATGGAGCAAAGGTTTGTGTTTTGGGGCTTAGAGAACCATACAAGAGGACACACGCCCAGCAGGCCACATACAGTCATAGGCTCACCCCAGCTCCTGCGGGCTCAGAAGGTCCTAGTGTGACCTAGGAATCCCCCAGGTGCTCTGTGACCTGTCTCCCCATGCCTAATTATTATCTCTGCAATGCTAAATGCAGGGCTGGGCAAATAAGGGGCTGCCCCTTCGCATGGAGGTGCACTCAAGACTGTCCCCAGAAGTCCATCTTTACTTGGTTTAGAGGCCGCTAAAGACAGCCAGGACTCAGAGGGTCAAGGTGTGGTACCTACTGACCAGGCAAGAGCCAGGCCTGTGTTATAGGAGGGACAAATATAAAAGGGTCACGGTGAGCTATGAGAACATCAGGCTCTTAGATGGGCATAATGATGGCAATCATCATCATGATAATAACACTGAATGCTTAATGTGTTGAGTATGCTCTTAAATACGTGATGTGCACTACTACAATTCTCCCTCACAACCCTCTTATCTTTATCTAGCAGGGGACAGAACTGAGGCACAGAGAGTTTGTCACTGCTGGAGTTCACACAGAAGCAGGTGGTCGAGCCTGGACTTGCACTTTGGTGGCCTGAATCTAGAGCTCAGGCACTCCAGTGCTAGGTGGGGGCCTTGGCTGCTCTGTATTTCTGGCTCTCGAGCAGGTGGCAGGAGGTGTGACCTAGGACAAAGTGGGGCACTCAGCCCTGAAGGGGAGCGCTGGGGCGACAGGCACTCAGCCCTGCTCAGGAACTGTGCCACTACCCCACCGGAGGTCAAGAAGGCAGCCCATGAAAATGTCTGCTTCCTGAAATCAGGCAGCAGCTCTGGGTTTCTCCTGTGGGCAAAACAAGGGACCCTTTCACCCAAGGACCCAGGAAGATTAACCCCAAAGGAGAACTTCATCTGGCAAAAATCTCAGCTACAACAAAGACTCTGGCTTTTTCCCAGAATCCTAATTTTTCTCTTAGGTAAATGGTAAGTTATGACAAATTATGATATCAATAGTCACTTTGAAAAATACTACCTTTTCCTTATTTTCGGGAGGAAAACAAACAAAAACAACAAGAAAAAGGTACAGCAAGTAAGACTGGTTCCCAGTTCTACCATGCGGGTGCCACGACTCCATTTTCATACAGGATACTTGAGCAGGACAGCTGAGAGTCTGCTGGGAGATGGCCCCGAGGGAGTCAACTCTACACTCCCAACAGTCAGGGGGAGGACAAGCATGGCTGCATGGAGGCTCACTGACCCCGAGCTTGCCCAGTGCCCTGCTAGCCTGGAAATAAGCCTCACCTGCTATGGAGAGTGAATGCCACTGAACCCAGGAGGAAAAGAGGCACAGACCCTGTGTGCTTCAGTCTTCGCCCTGAGCCGGCCACTTGCGGGATCCCTGTTCTCTGCTCTGCTATCTCCTATCCTCTGTCCAGTTCCCAGACTCTCAAAGCCACTGCCAGGTGCGGGCGGAGCCCTGTCCAGGTACACAATCACTTTTCATGTCCAATACAGCTCCGTGAGGCTGAGTCTATCCAAGTGAAGACTTCTGTACACTGTCCTACTCTTGACAATGCCTCTAGAAGTCCCGCTGCTACTCCCCTATTTTGGGGAAAGACCCCCCCACCCCCACCCCACCACACTTCTTTTCAGTCTTACCCATTCAAGAGAGACTGTATTTTTTTTTTTTTCCTCGTAGGAACTTTGAAAACTGCAGGGTTTTTTTTGCTCCTCTACCCCTCCCACAGCTCTGCAAGGGGATGAGAAACTCACCATTGTCGAAGACCGTGCCTGCTGTGAACGAGAGCTCTGAGTCATGTTCAGCTTTGCAGGCATATAAGGCTTTTGCCTTCCGGAACGGTGTGCTGTGTGAAAACAGGAGTTTATTTAGCAGTATTTTTAAACCTTCTGAAAGCCCCAGATATGTAATCTCTCTCATCTACTTCCCTGCAAGCCACCTAGTTGTCTCTTGCGGCAACAGCCTGACAAGGCAGCCAGATGGCAAAACATGAGGTGGAAAAGTTGCAAAGGTCACCAGAGAAAAATGAGAATTATTCAGAGACAAGCCATAAGCCCTGAGAAACCACACTTCTTGTGGGGTCACCTTGTGTCATGTGAAACTCTGTCTAGGAGTTACGACACCTGAACAGTGGGAGTATAGGCTGAGACCCATTCTTGGAGCAGGAGTAGTTTGGGGAAAGGGAGGATGGGCAGGAAAGAGCTTCCTAGTTGCTCTGGAGAGCACTCACAACAGACCTGATTGAAAACTGGCAATGCTCAGTGAGCCGAAAAGCAGAAATTCTAACAGCCATGTTTCGGCTCTAGGCCACGGGCTGACATTCGCTTTCTCAGATGTCACTTATTTCTCATTGGGCTGGTGGAGCAGGATTCCAGAGCTGGAACTCCCCGACCCCCAGGGTAGGGCAGGGAACAGACAAGTTGTGTGTGTGAGCACTTACATGAATGTGTGTGGGGAGCGTGGGGAGGAAGAGAGGGGGAACGTGACGTATATAGGTGCATCAAAATAATTTCTGAAAAGCTCTCAAAGTGACTCTAGGGTGCAACCAGGGCTAAGAACCACTGTTCTAGATTAGGGGTTGGCAATCTCTTGCTCTACATGGCCTAGCAGTGAGTATTCTAGGCTTTGTGGGCTATAAGAACTCTGTTGCAATTACTCAGCTCTGCCTTGTGGCATAAAAACAGCCATAGACAATACGTAAATGAATTTGTATGGCTACGTTCCCTCAAAACTTTACTTAGAAAAAACAGGTGGTAGGTTGGACTTGACAATGTTCTAAAGAGTAAATTGTAAGAACTGGTAAATCCTATTACCTTCTATCAATTTTTGCTCCGATATCCAAATAGTTCCAAAAGATCTATGGACTTCTCAAGGGTCATAAAACAAATAACATTTAACAGTCAGAAGTTGACTCTTTATTTGCTAAAAGTAATCTCTTCTCCCTCTGAAGAAGCACTTTTAGGAGCTCAGGGCAGAATAACAAAAGAGCAAGTAGGTCCTCTGGGTTAAACAATTATTCCAGGGATGTATTATTAACTTTAGTTTCATTTGACTAACAGAAAGACTCCAGGAGCCAGTGATGCTAAATGCCCTCTGGCACACTGATTTCTAGCAGCCAAATGAGATTTAGGTGAGGAAAGTCTGGTTTTAGGTAAGCCCAGATAAAATCACAAGAGGCAGGGGTCTTGGGTCATTATGACACTGTTATTTCTCAGAGTCACCAAATCCAGCATCTCTTTGGGAAGGAGAAGCCATGGATGGATGGATGGACACTTATACTGGGACCAGGCATCAGAAGGTCTAGTCTTGGCTCCATGAAAACTGAAGGAAAGATAGTTTAAAAGTTCTGCTGCACACAATGATCATGATAAATGATTATCTAGAATTTGTTGCTGGGCATAGTTTATCATTCTTTTCTCTGGTCTTCTAGTGGCCAACAGATGATGGCCAGGTGGGAGAAAATTGGGGAAGTGGGAGAAAATGAAGTGGATTCATTGGGAATCAAAGAAAGAAGAGCCATCAAAATTCCTGAGCTTTAACTGGAAAACAGCTCTTTCTGGGGTAATTGTCATTAAACTCAGAGTAGAGCTCTGCACCAGAGGCATATTCTGTGATCTAACTGAACCAAGTCTGCATATTGTCAGGAAGGGCCAAACATCCATTGTACAACTTTCCATGGAGGGCAAAATAGTTTGCTTTTGTTTTTGAGGGAGTGGGAGCCAAGAGGAGGAGTTACCTGGTTATAAAAAGTGATAAAATGGCCCATATCCCATAATGGCAGGCAAGGAGAGCCTGGAAGGTAGAAGGAGAATCCATCTGACATTAGCCTTGGTCACTGGCCCCTGTGGACAGTGCACAGCAGGTGGGTAGAGTGCATAGACCAGGGACAGAAAAATCAAAGGTGAGGGTAAGATTACTGTGGCAAGCCTCCTCCAGCTGGATTTTCATAGAGGTTACTTATTAACTTCATTAAATAGAAGGAATGGGACAAAATGGGCAAACCAGGGAAGCCAAGTGGGGTATCTGGCAGGAATCAAGCAGAGGGAATGGTCTCAGGTGCTGAAGTTTATCATTCAAGAGGAGTAAATTTTCCACTAATGTTAGGCTTTTGGAATTGAATCAAGTGACAATAAAATAATCCATTAAAAATAAAAACAAAGATCAGGAAAGCGCCTTGCTTTTTTCTTAGACTAACAGGCTGACTGACCATCTACAAGAAGGTCTTTTCCCCTGAGACCTCCTATTCCTGTTTTCCAGGACCAGGGCTGCCAAATAAAGTACAAGACAGCTAGTTAAATTAGAATTTCAGATCAACGAGAAATGCTTTTGTAGTAGAAGTATGTCCCAAATACTACATAGGACCTACTTACAGTAAGAGAAATCATTTGCTATTTATTTACCATTCAAATGTAACTGAATATTCTGTATTTTCATTTTATTTGCTAAACATTTGCTAAATCTGGCAATTCTATCTGGGGGACAGTCTTATCTTTTTTAAAAGTTTGTCAGCCCAACAGGTCCAGGGTCCTATGTTATATTGGCTCTCAAAAAACCCAGTAGTTTGCTTACGGTAGGGTTCCTACCAAAACAGATCCTGTTGGCACAGAGGATGTGTTTTTAGGCTTTGGCTCTGACTTAAAAAAATTAAGACTCCCCACACCAAGCATTCCTGGCTCTCTGGCTCCCCATTCTCTGCAGTGCATCTCAACACTGGACACAGAGAGCCTGAGGTGCCTTCAGCTGCTCCTGAAACAGTGCCCTTCAGACCTCAGCTGGCCTTCAAGGGCAAGAACAAGTTTGGAACCTTCTGCTGGTTCATTTTTAATTTTCACCTCTGAGCACGGCACAAGGCCAGAAAAGCACTCAGAGGAGCTTCCCTCAAATGCCTTTGCAAACCTTGCAAAATGATGACCCTCTGTCCATCAGATGACACTACAGGGAGGTGGGGCCAGCCAGACTGACAGGATGCAACAGTTTGATCATTCAGGCTCCACTGCCAGGGACCACTGTGTAAAGGGAAGCTATGGTTTAGGGGCTGGGAGCTTCTCTAGGGGTAACAGGAAAGGGAAGTGTGAAGGGAATATGTTTCTACGACCCTTCCTCTGCTGTGCTATTAAAGGCATCTTCCTTCCTGCGCTTGAACTAACAAGCACTGAAAATGCTTGGAAGAGGGGAGAGGGAGTCATTCCCAGAGGAGACATTACGTAGAAGTTCACAGGACGATTTATTAGGTCCTATGGAGTATTTACTTTTTAAAAGCTCTGCCAGGGGAAGGAAATCTGAAGCTTCATGCTCTTGAAGTGGATTTGGGGGAAAGGCCCCATTGGACCTGAACAAGAGGTATGCCCCCATCTCTTGGCTGCATACCCCAATGGCAGTTAGGGGATTTTAATCCTCTCTGCTGGCTAGGTCTGATAGGCTAGCTCCCAGTAAGATGTGCTCACCTCAGCACACAAACTAGCTCTGTGACAGCCGATTCCAAGCCCCAGTCTGCTTTTCCTGTTTCAAAATGGCAGATTCCCAAAGTATTGTGGAATAGTATCATCCAAATGGTGCTATTTTAATGGTGGCCAGAGTGGGCAGTTCTGAATAACCATGACCCCAGACCTACTACAGTAGCAGATCCTATTGCCACCATGCTTTGTCAATCATGAAATACTTTGGGAGATGGAAAGGAGTAGTTAAAGAAAGAAAAAAAACAAACAAACAAACAGACCCTGAAAATTTGTTGGGTGATGGAACGGAGTACAGAGGTGGAGATACTGGTCAGGCAACAGGCCCCCAAACTCAGAGACACAAAAAAGTGAACATCCTCAAAGCATAGAATATGTTCAGCTTTTTACCTGAATGATTCTACCATTCTGAGTCCCCCAGTCCATTCTGTTCAAGGGACCAGTGTTTTGAAGGTTTTACTTCCCTTTGCTCAAAATGAAGGAAACACATTCTGCTAATGACCACGCCTCTTCTATGAGTAGTGACGCATACTGGAAGGTGGCTGTAGTTTGCTGTGGTTCAGGTCTTCATGGGGGAATGAGTGACTGAACTGCTCTGGTTAGATCCATGCAATATCTCATGTCCTAGAAAGTTAATGTCTCCCAAAGCACCCAGAATATGTCTAAGAAATAATGAGGAAATAACTTGAGTGTCAGAAAAATAGGGTCTGAATTTTAACTTTATTCCCAGGATGAGGATAAGAGTATATGAAAAAGCTACTTTTGGGCGCCTGGGTGGCTCGGTGGGTTGGGCCGCTGCCTTCGGCTCGGGTCATGATCTCGGGGTCCTGGGATCGAGTCCCGCATCGGGCTCTCTGCTCGGCGGCGAGCCTGCTTCCCTCTC
The DNA here is from genome assembly GCF_922984935.1 of Meles meles. Taxonomy (NCBI): domain Eukaryota; kingdom Metazoa; phylum Chordata; class Mammalia; order Carnivora; family Mustelidae; genus Meles; species Meles meles. Next base: position 103,001,590 of record NC_060068.1, read on the forward strand.
TCTCTCTCTGCCTGCCTCTCTGTCTGCTTGTGATTTCTCTCTGTCAAATAAATAAATAAAATCTTTAAAAAAAAAAAAAAAAAAGAAAAAGCTACTTTTCCCACCTTCCAGTGCAAAGCTAGACAGAAAACCAGGAAGAGTAGGGCAGGCTCTGCAGCTGGGAGTGGCATGGAACCTTAGGTTTGGGGGCACCCACATGTTTGAAGGAAAGAGTGCTGAGTTGAGGACAAGAAATCCAGAATTCTGGATGGGCTCTTATCCAGTGGTGGGACTACAGTCAACTCTTTGTGCCTTAGTTTTCTTTCTCTGTAAGACAGTTCAGGCCATTTCTCCTCTCATTCTCACAAGATGATAGGATGCAATGATAGACTGGAAAGTTCCTGGAGAAGAATAAACTAATAATATATATCTATATATATAAATAACATGGGTTTTCTTTTTTAAAAGTGAGACTTAATGTTACAAATTATTTAAGCCTCTCTGCTGGACCCACCCTTCAGGAAAAAAAAAAAAAAACAGCTATGAGAAAAAGATGGACAAGAAAAATACTATTAAGGCTCCAGGGGCTTATGATGCTTTATAATTGGGCTCTACATTTTAGTTGTCTGCAAGCAGAAACTAAATTTGAGAGAGACACAGACTTAGGATCCACATAGCAGAGAGATTCTGCAGGGAATCTTTATTAATTAATTCTTTTTTTATTTAAATGGCTTCTTTTCTCTAAAGAATTAAGTCTAGACATCCTCAAACCAGAGGAGAAGAACTAGATCAACTCTGAGAAAGAGGTGCTGCCTATTCCCATGAGTGCTAAGGGTCCATGATGCGTGGAGATCAGAGATCAGAGCACACAGAGGGCAAGGAGGCAGCCATGATGATTTAAAGAGAAACTGCTTCACATCTCCATCCTTTATTCCATTACATTCATCTCTCTCATGACTCTGGTCTTAGCAACTAGGGGTCAATGCTCATGGCCAACAGTCAAACCCCACAAATAAATGCTGCCTGATGCTACCTGATAAAAATGAGGGAAGAAAAGGCCAGTACATGTCTCAGCACTGTTCCCTCTGATATTATCTTATACCAAAGCACAGAGAAAGCTCCATGACTCAGAGAACAGGGGCCCATCCAGGAGGCACTCTTTCCCCAAACTCCAGGCATCACGGATTCACTCAGAAATTGGAGGAAGGGTTCAGAGAGATGTAGAAAATGCCATGCTGGTTCATGCACATGTCCCTCCCAGCTTCGGTCTCTTAGGCTGGAATCACAGGAAGGCAGAGGCTAGCCACCCCCATTGTTCCTGACTGGCTTTGGATAAACAGGAATAGATTGGTCATCATCCATGATTTTACCTGGAGTCTTCACGAACCGCTTCTTCTGGCCTGTCAAAAAGCAAGTGCAGGTTTGGATGGCGGGGAACAAAGTTGACGAGGAGGCTGAACACTGCATGAAGAGAGGACCAAGCCAATGAGAGAGCAACGGCAGCAACAGAAAACCAAACAAACCCTGCAACAGACCTGATGGGGGATGAGTCGCTGGACGTGGATGAGGTGGGCATAGGGCTGGATGGCGCCGAGAACATGGGCCAAGATGGCGAGAGGGGTGAAGTTGGGCTTGGATTCGGGGGGCTGCAAGACAGAACAATCAGAAAACTCGTCAGCACAGAGGGAAACCACAATGGGGGCATGAGGTTCATGGGAGGCCAAATGATGGGGAGCTGGAGCAGACGAGGAGCACTGAAACCCGGCTGTGTTGTCAGTGCCAAGTCATACTTCTCCAGACCACACCTCGGTATATTCCAAGTAGCGCCTCTTCTGCAATTCCTTGGAGTATTAAGGAGTCTCTCTGCCCTGCAGAACAGCTGCTTTCTAGGTCACGGGAGCTTTTTCGATGGTGTGCCTTGCACTGGTGGAAGATGCCCTGGGCCCATGTGTGTGAGCTCCCACTCATACCCTAGCACCAGACCATGTGGAACAGGGCTAGTTTCTAAGAGGCCTTCAGGTTCCACTGCTGTGTGAGTGTTTTTAAAGTTGGGTCTCAGCAAAAATGACCATTTTTCTGGGCCACACGGCCCATTCAGCCAGAAAACAATTTCCTGTTTACATTTTTAACTAAACGGGCTGTGTGCCATCGGAGACTCAGAGAAGCAGTGCATCAGAAATACGATAGCGGGTGAAGGACGGGTCTGGACACACACCTCTCAGGAGAGGGCACACATTACCCGAAGCAATGCGGTTCCCCTGAGGTTTGCTTTCCAGGCCTGCCCTTTCTCTTTTCGTGGATTTTGGGCACTGTGATGCTCTAAGAAAAAGCCCCACAGGGAAGGCAATGAAAAAATGAGGAACTGAAATCTTCGATCTGTCATTTTGTTCTTTGATGGGTAGCTGATCAAAAGTTTGCAGGGGAAAGGTTAAAATTACTCACTGAAATACAGCTTGTGACTTTTAACTGGTCACGGTAGCCCTTTGACTTATTTCTACAAATTACACAAACAAACATCTTAGCAACTCCATAAAATCACATTAAATCACAGATAGTGGGAAGACCAATGACTGAGAAAACAATGTGGAAATCGCCCAGCCACAACACCCCCTGTAGTCCTGAGCCTCAGCCGAATGCTGGAATGTTTGATCCAAGCACATTATCGGGGGGGAAATGACAGCAATACAATTCCAGTGCAACAGACTTTGTAAACATAGTGGGATTTAGCAAGAATGCATAAATGTTCTACTTAGTGGGCCATTCTCAATTCAGACATGAGAACTAATACTGATCCTAATTACCTATGATTATAACATACATTCTCATGGAAATACACAGTTAAAAACCTATCACATGAGTTCACCAGAAATCCACAGACTAAATGAATGAAACACTTATTTAATGCCATTATGTACATTATATTTCTAGAACATAAATTCTATAAGGGCAAGGATTTTTATCCATTTTGTTTACTGATCTATCTCCAATGCCTAAAATAGTGCCTGTAAGTATTCAAGAAATAATTACTGGGTAAATTAATAAATCTCATTTAACTTTCCCAACAAGCCAAGACACACAAAACAAATGTGGAAACTTGGGGCCAATTTGAGGCTTGCCTCTAAGTGATGGGGCCGAGGTTCAGACCCCATTCCCCTGGCCCTCAGCCATGGGCTCTGGCCACCACAGTGTCCTATCTCTAGGGTAGCAGGACTGGCTCTATTCCTTTACGCTGTGCCAAGCTTCCTTATAGGCCCGGTCACAGCACTAGAAGCCTTCTTAACCACTGATTTACGAGTTTCCTTTAGATCCCTGCCACATTTGCAAAGGAAAATGGGAATGTAGCAACAGACAGATTCAATAAGACTCAACACATTGTGAATTCCCCAATCCTGCCTCCCGTATTCTCTCTGGTAGATTCACATAGCAGATGGAATTCATATAATATAAGAGATTAAATTCTAAAAATATGGCTTTTTTCTCTTTTTCTCAAATAATCCAGCAAAAAGCTACTGAGCATACAATATGTTCAAACACAATAAATGGAAAAAAATTTAGTATTTGCCAAGGTCCCTAACCTCAAGAGTTCCCAATCTATTTAACAAGATTGGACTGACCAAAAAACAGCTGTAACATAAGACAGTAAGATTTGGCAGCTGAGGGATGTTACTCTCTTATTAGTTGAATACCTGCTCCTGTTTGACTCTGTCTCGAGTCCCGAGAGAGAGTGTTGCCTCATTTTAACTGTGTCATCCTCACTTTTCTTCTATAGCTGCAGCTGGTGAGCAAGACCTTGCTTTCTCAGGCCTCTCCCCACATTATCTCCCCTCTCGATAATGACCTAGCAGGCAAGGCCTGGCCATGACTTCCAAACTGCAACCCAGCCCAGGAACCCGAGCTCTGACCAGAGAAAATTTGTAAGTTCAAGAGAGCAAGCAGCCCAGGCCAAGAGGCCTGAACTCATCTGTTCTTCTGGTCAGTGGTCAGCACAGGACAATTAAAAAGTCCTTAGGACTTTTTGTTTGTTTGTGTTCTTTTTTTCTTTTTAGTGGCTTTTATAAGTACAAAACACCTCCAGCTTCCTATCTCATTTGTACAAGAATCATGCCTTTGGCTAAAGGCATAGTTGGGGACATACTCTATGACCACAATGTTTTTTCACATCCATGCCTACCAAAGTGGTTCTTGGCCAGTAGTACATGGCTGAATTATCTGGGGGTACAGTTGGAATTCCAAGGTATTTGAAACCATTATAAGAACTTACTCTTCAATCTCCATGTCAATTATTGTAGTACTTAACGTCATTTTTAACAACTAATAAAATTTCATTTGTTTGCTTGTGTTTTACTCATAGCAGTGACATTTATTTGCTATAAAATGACCACAATTTAAAATTTATGACGACTACATTTTAGTGTAACAATAAAATGCACACTTCACAGTACTCTGATTTTTTAAACTACTGGAATTATGCTTTTTACTCATTTGTGCTCAGAATCATGTCAATAAAACTCATGATCAGCAATACTATAGAACGTTTATTATTTATTTAATGATGGATGTCTATAGCAAAAGAATGACAATAATATATAACTATTATTCCAAGAAGCAAGGAGTACATTTTATTTTACTTGTGATACAACTAAGAGAACATATAGGTGGGAAATAAGATCACACAGATGATGCTAATGGCCCAAGACTGTATAATCTTTCATTTCCCTTCAGTTCCAAAGTGTTTGGCCACAGCTTACTGAAAAATGACAACAGCAGACAAAAAACAAAAGCAAAACAAAAAAAAACACCTCGGGGCGCCTGGGTGGCTCAGTGGGTTAAGCCTCTGCCTTCAGCTCACGTCACGATCTCAGGGTCCTGGGATCGAGTCCCGCATCGGGCTCTCTGCTCAGCAGGGAGCCTGCTTCCTCCTCTCTCTCTGCCTGCCTCTCTGCCTACTTGTGATCTCTCGCTGTCAAATTAATAAATAAAATCTTAAAAAAAAAAAACAAAAACAAAACAAAAAAAAAAACCCTTGCCCTTAAAAAAACCCAAAACAAAACACACAAACAATAAAGGTCAGTTTGCTACTGGCTCTGAAGCTGCTATCAAATTCTCACTTTCCCTAAGGAGGCCAAAGATAACAAATGACTGAGGTTGGGATAGGAAAAAGTAATTTTGTAACTACAGTCTTAGCAGATGAGCCCCTAAGGCCTCTACCATCCTCAGAGTAAGGCTGTGAGTATCTGAGCTGAATGCCCCAGCACATTTCATTCCTGGGGTTCTGCTCGTGCCCTACCCCCTTCCCCGCTCCCTTTAAGGCCCAGCTACCACCACCACAACAAGAGCTTAAACTTTAGCATGAAATGAATATTTGCTGTTTTAGTTTGGATTCAACTGGAAGGCTTATAATAGTTTAGTCTGCTGGTCTACAGTGTCCTCAAAAGGAGTCATACAGTCCCAGTCAGTCCTGTTGACATTCACTGGACAGTGAAGAAAGAATGGTTTAGGAAGATAAGGCTCAAAGGCCTGGCAGCATGTTGGGGTTGTGGCCAACAGTTCAAGTACAGTGTGTGGCATTATCATCAGCTTGACACCCTTCTGTGGTGACTCACTTGAATGATGGAACGTCTGGTATACCAGCCAGGGCATGTCTGCCTTACTATGGACAGTGCTGCCCCAGCAGGCTACCAATCTCATCATGCATGTGGCAGACCCAGGCTAGTCTCCACTCTATGGCTTTTAAAACCTGGTACAAGATGAGTAGTAAGCTGACCATTAAGAAGAAAGCTAATCTTTGAAGATTCTGATGCTCAAAATTATAGATGGCCTTGTAGAAAACTAGAAAATACCAAAAAACAAGAAAGAGCAATACAATCATAATTTATAACCACTGGTAATCATCATTAATATCTTGGCATATCTTCTCATTTGGGAGGAATAAAACTACATAGTAGCTGGGGCGCCTGGGTGGCTCAGTGGGTTAAAGCCTCTGCCTTCAGCTCAGGTCATGACCTCAGGGTCTTGGGATCGAGCCCCGCATCGGGCTCCCTCCTCTCTCTCTCTGCCTGCCTCTCTGACTACTTGTGATCTCTCTGTCAAATAAACAAACAAAAAAAATCTTAAAAAAAAAACCAAAAACTACATAGTAGCCCGTTTTTTTTCCCACTTATTAAAAAATTTTTGAATATCATTAAATAGCCTTTGCTATCACATTCTTAAAATGGCTAGAGGGGTATTTTATCATATGGTATATACTCTGATTTATGCAACCTTTCTCTTATTGTGTATATTCAGATTATTATGTCCCTCTAGCTATCATAAAGAGTGGTACAACTCGCATCCTTGTTGAGGATCACTGAATGTGAATGTATTTGTTTCCTTAGCATAAATTCCTGGAAGTTAAATTAGTGGGTCAAAAGCTAGGGTCCTTTTTAAAGGTATTGATACATCCTAGCAAATAGCTTTGCAGAATGGTTCTGCTGAACTGCATTCCCACCAACAATTCCTGGAGGCTGTCCCTTCCCTCTCACTGTCACCCGAGCAGCAGGAAGCATCATTAAAAAAAAATTAGACTTTTTTTTTCCTTTTCCCCTGTTGGGCTCTACTCTTTCCTAGCACTTCTAGTGATGTAAAAATGAATACAATTCCCTTCTCTTGTTCTTTTTCGATCTGGAAGCAATGTTTAATTTTCCAAAGGGCATTCTGCCAAGAAGGTAGTGTAGGGAAGGACACAAGCAGGTAGACAGAGAAGATAATGTAAACCTGGAGAGTTAGAGCCGTCATCAAATGGTGTGGCTGACCCAAGGGAGAGTGGGAGTGACGGGTGGTCAGCCTATTCCTGGACTCTTAAAGATGTCCGGATAGTCCTCTGCCAGGTGTGTATTATGGAGAAGTCAAAAAACTGGAATTTGCTCCTTTCTACCAGGCACTGGACTGTGATCTACAGCCCAGGTTCCCAGTCACGTATGTTGGGCCTGGGCAAGGCCTGTGAGATCACTAGCCCAGGGCTGACCTTAATGCACCATCAGTCTTCTCTTCCCAATTAAGTACAGAATAGGAAGGTGCTATTAAATCCAAGGGGGTATGCTTGTCTTTTCCCCCACCCCCTGCCCTTTCCTCCTTTGAGAGATCAGAGAAAATTCCATGAAAACCAATAATGTTCTATTTAATCTAAACTCAAATCAGTGAATTCTTCTTTCTTGGAAAATATCCCTTTATGTCTTGATTTAAGGCACCATAAAAAAAGAAGGGATATCAAACCTCAGTCAAGGAAAGAGGGCCAAAATACTGATAAAATGGATAGTGGTGAATCCGAGCAAATGACACAAAAAATGATTTTAATTTGTTAAAAAACTGACCACATATTCTTCACATGTGTCTGCTGAAGCTGTGTCAACACAGAAATCCTATATATGTCCCAAACTAGTGAATTTTCAGTATGTGCTTCAGAGTCTAACTAGAGGGAAAACACACATGCCCTTGAGCTGTATCATTCTGTGTTCTTTTGACTTTTACCAGTAGCATAGTGTTTACAGATTCTTCCCCTCATCTAACATACTACCTAATATATCTTAATGTGCATTTTTATCTTAATGTATTATCTATTTTAATGTGCACTTTTATCCATCAATGACAGTCCTGATTCTTATTTTAATGAGACAAAATGGTAAAATCCCCTTAAGGCCTTAGAAATTATAGGCAATCACTTTTAAGACAGTTTTTAAGTGATTTGCTTTTAAAATAGTTCAATTTATCTAGAGTGTAGTGGTTCCCTTTCCTTTCCGAAGTATAAATTTCAAACAAATTTTAAACTCGGATGGAGTGTGCTGGGAATGGCAAATAATTCCAAGATTTAAACAAAATTCAAAATCTTAGAATAGAGCATCTGTCATCCTTTAGGTTCTCCAAGTCAGTAATTTGAAACTTTTCATGTATAATAATGCAGAAATGGGAGGCAGAAGGGAAAACTCTGGATTGGAAGTAAAGATGACTGGACAACAGCTCCAGTTCAGTTGCTCAGTGTGCAGGGGAAAAAAACCTTAAGGGAAAGGACCAGCGAGGCTAAGAGGGCCAAATGCCTCCACTGTGCTTCATGGTGCAAAATACTGAATAAGCAGAGTATTCTTTTCTGTTAAATCTGAGGGTACTCCCTCAGGCTTTTTCAATGCCACACTCCAGGTACATGAGAATTGGTTTTTATGTATTTACTCTCTTGCAACTGAAAAAATTTCACAATTTACTGTTTATTTATTGAAGTTATTTGTAAAGAAAGGCTGAAGCATTTTGGGTCACTACAGAGAATGCATATGTTCACACTTGCTGTTTGAAAGATTTGAACAGTTGCTGAGAAATCATCAAACTTCCTTACTATCTTAAATTGAGTGCAGTACAATTGTTATTCCCTCTATAATGAAGACATCGCAAAAGCAAATGCAGTCACTGTAATTTAAAAAGAGAAGGAAAGCAATAGTGCTGCCAGGTTCAATCTTACTATTGTCCTGAGGTGCTTAAGGCCACCATTCTAATGCTAGGGATATTTAAACATTATTCTTAAAATACATCTGCAAGGAGGAAACTCTAACTACACCTCAGGGGATTGAGAGCGGGGAACTAGGTGGCATGGATTTAATATTCACTTTTTAATTTTATTTATACTGTTTTAATGTTTTTTTAAATACTGTTTTAATGTTTTTATCATGAGGCTATATTATTTTGTAATAGTGGAAAGCACTCTTCTATAAATGATGCTAGGATAATTGGATATCTGTATGGTAAAAGTAACACTTGATCTGTCCTTCATATCATACCTAATATATGATTTCCAGGTGGATTACAGATCCAAATGCCAAAGGCAAACAATAAAGGTTTTAGAAGAGAATAACTCTGGGAACTTGAGGTTGGAACATATCCAACAGAGCCTATAAAGCAGTAACCATAAGCATAATACAGATATACTCAACTACATTAAAATTAAGAATTTGTACTTATCAAAAGACAACATTAAAAGAGAGTAAAAAGGCAGCCTACAACATATAAATAAAGGGCTTATAACCAGACTCAACAAAGAGTTCTTACTGATCAGTAAGAAACAGACAGACAACCAAGGGGGAGATGGCAAGCAACTTGAACAGAGACTTAAGAGAAAATGCATCCAGACGCCTGGGTGGCTGAGTTGGTTAAGCACCAGTCTTTGGCTCAGGTCATGATCCCAGGGTTCTGGGATCAAGTCCCACCTACATCAGGCTCCTTGCTCGGTGGGAAGCCTGCTTCTCCCTCTGCCTGCCGCTCCCCCTGCTTCTGTGTGCACTCATGTATTCTCTCTCACGCTCTCTCTGACAAATAAATAAAATCTTTAAAAAAGAGAGAGAGAAAATGCAAAAAAAAAAAAAAAAAATGCTTGGGGCGCCTGGGTGGCTCAGTGGGTTAAGGCCTCTGCCTTCGGCTCGGGTCATGATCCCAGGGTCCTGGGATCGAGCCCCGCATCGGGCTCTCTGCTCCGCGGAGAGCCTGCTTCCTCCTCTCTCTCTGCCTGCCTCTCTGCCTAGATGTGATTTCTCTCTGTCAAATAAATAAAATTTAAAAAAAAAATGCTTAACCTTGCAGTAGTCCAAGAAATGTAGATTAAAACCATAATGAGGTAGTTTTTCACACATACCAGAGTGAGTAAACAGCTAACACAAAAATGCTGAAAACATTAAGTGGCTCCAACATGTGGAATGTCAGAGCTCTACTACTTTACTGGAGGGACTTCTCCAGTCCCTTCTTCAGACTGCCACACCCACTCCGGACAGTTTGGCTTCATCTGGCGAAGGTGAAGAGATCATCCTCTCTGATCCAGCAGTTCCTTTTCCAGACATACTTCCTCCAGCATGGCATGCATGTGTGCCTCAGAAGAGATGCATAAGAATGTGCACAGCAAATTATTTGTAAAAGCAAGAACAAGAAAGCCAGAAGTTCAGCAAAAGAAGAATGGAGAACGACTTTTAGTATATTAATAGTACACTCTACCATAATGAAAATAAATAAACTAACGACTAATTTTAACAAATGAATGAAGGACTCTGAAAACCTGAACAAAGGAAGCCAGACATAAGAAAACAAAAAATTGTGTTTTAAGGATGCATACAGGTGATCCTTATTATTTGCAGATGCTGGGTTTGTGAATTCATTTACTGGCTACAGTCTATTTTAACCTCAGAATCAATACTCATGATGCTTTCACGGTTCCTCGTTGAAACCCACCCGCAAAGCAACACAACACCCGAGCCCCTCTAAAGTACCCAATGTGCACAATGCCAGCCGAGGCGGCATGAAGGGATGTTGTTTCGGTTCTCCAAAGCTTCTAAGTACAAGAAGGCACAGATGTGCCTTATGTAGGAAACATGCGTTTAGTAAGATTTGTTCAGGTATGACTTACTGTGTTGTTGGCCATGCCTTCAATGGTAAATGAAGCAACAATATTAGACACCGTATACAGATCAGTTGACAAAAATGTGGTAAAGGGGCGCCTGGGTGGCTCAGTCATTAAGCGTCTCCCTTTGGCTTGGGTCTCGATCCCAGAGTCCTGGGATTGAGTCCCTCATTGGACTCCTTGCTCACACTGGACTCCCTGCTCAGCAGGAAGCCTGCTTTTCCCTCTTCCACTCCCCCTGTTTGTGTTCTTTCTCTAGTTGTGTATTTCTCTGTTAAATAAATAAATAAAATCTTTAAAAAAAAATGTGGTAAAGCCAGAGGCTCACAGGAGCATAACCCTATACTTCCCCTAGGAGCAGTGGTTCAGTATTTGTTCATTCAGCATTTGTACTGACTCTATTGAACATAACTACTGGACATAACAATGATCTGTATTTAAGAGACAAAAATGCAAATAAAAACATGGAAGTGATTTTTTAAAAGGATTTTATTTATTTATTTATTTATTTATTTGACAGAGATCACAAGTAGGCAGAGAGGCAGGCAGAGAGAGAGAGGAGAAGTGGGCTCCCCGCTGAGCAGAGAGCCCAATGCGGGGCTCGATCCCAGGACCCTGAGACCATGACCTGAGCCGAAGATAGTGGATAAGGCAGAGGCTTTATCCACTGAGCCACCCAGACCCCCAAAACATGGAAGTGATTACTGTAAACATCCGATCAGTGATTCCCTTTGTTGGGGAGAGAGGACTAAAAAAGGGAAGGAGAGCAAGAGATGCAGACACTTCTGGGGTCTTAGCAGGATTGTACTTCTTAACCTATGTGTAATCAGGTGGGTGTTTGTTAAATGATAACTTCTTAAACTGTACATTCATATTTCATGCCCTTTTGTATAATAAAAAACATGAGCAAATCTATCTTAAAACATACCGATAGACAGTAAGTAGATCAACATATTAACAGCATTCTCTGGATGATGACAGTAAAAGTCATTTTTATTTTTTGTGCTTTAAACTATCTTCCACATTTTCTATAGTTAATCTGTTATGTTTATAACCAAAAAATAAATGTCACTAGTAAAAGCAATCTCTGTAATCATACAAGTGGCTCCTTTTATTCTCTGGAGGAGAGATGCTTAATATAAGAGCCAAAGCGACAGTTCCATCTTTCTTGCACCAGTCTGTAGTTTGGGTTGCGTAATACAGTTGGCAGCTCCCAACTGTTCGTGCTGTTTCTTTTCTCTTTTCAGTCAAATACAATCAACAAATATTTACTGAGTACCTTCCATATACAAGAACTAATTTTCCCATTCTGCTCTCCTCACTGAGAAATGATGTTGGGTCCTCGAGAGACATTTTTATTTTGGTAAAATTATTACAGTAAATCAATGGTGTCTTCCTTTCTCCCGAGCATGGGGAAGTCAAATAGGACAGTTCCAATGTCACATTTGAGTAAGCTAGACAAGATGTTAACAACATGGGCTGTAAGTCACTGGCCATCTGGCATACTTTTCTATAAGGTCTGCTTGCAGGGAATATTTCCTGTTTGGACAAGGGGGAGGAAGAGGAGGGAGAAGGATTTATTAAGAATCTCAGTGTCCACTGCTGAAAACAAAGGAGTATCTAAAATTAGCAGTGGTGGCCCAGGACACTTCAGCTTAAAAGTAAACCCTAGGGAAAGGAGATTCCCTGAATAAGAAGGCTGAAATATTTCACTATGTTCAGAACTCTCGGCAATAGAAAAAGCAATTCTGCTAAGGATAATATTCAGGACGATTAAGTTAAATTTCTGCAAGCCTACAAATCCTTGGTCCGGATACTACAAAAGGCATGAGGCAGAGAGATAAGCAGGGATGAACTTTGGTGAAAAGGCCAACAGTCTGACTCTCTTTTTCTCCTCCCAAGCAAATAGCTGACTTCCCTCTAATTCTAGTGTTTATTCAATAGTCTAAACATGTGGAAAATTATTTCTGATTTGATTTCAACCCACACAAACATCTTCTCTACTCCATTTATTACCTTCTATGCCTGGCCTTGCTCCTTCAGTGTGACCACGCACAAAACCTGCATCTTCCCCTGGACCACACTCTGTTTCTATAAAGGCTGGCTCAGGCTGCCCAACAAAGGAATGCAATCTCACTAGGCTTCGTGGTGATTTTTGCCCCTTGTTCATTTGGGTCTGAGTTGCTTATTGACTTGACTGGAAAAAAACTTTAAATGATTTTCCAGCAAAGTCACCCTTTCCAGTGGGGGGGGGGGGGGGACAGTTTTAACATCTGTGCATAAAAACAAACTGAAGGAAAATGATTTCTTTATTCTGCTCTAGTTATTATACTCTAAAACCAAAAACCCACTGAGAAGTCAATGAAAATAGACACAGCAAAACACCATTAATTCTAATCTTACAAATACATATATTTGTAATTATATATATATACATAAAATGCATTTTCAAGTATGAGGCAGATACAAATTACTCTGCAGAATCTTTGGCAAATTTACAATGTAAGCAAGATGTTCAACACAGATACTTAAGAGGACCGTTCGCAAATCTGATCCTGTCTACTCTTTGCTTAGAACACTTCAGTGTTTCCTCTTTCCTCCGAGGATGAAGACCAAGGCCATCTCACCTAAGAGTACACAAAGGCTCTCTAGCCTGGTCTCTTTACCTTTTTACCATTCCAATCCATCCTACCTCATGTTGTAACTACATGAAACTCTTAAACTCACAGCTCAAATTTTGAATGAATAGCAATTTTCTTCTCATAAACTTTTGACTATCTATTGCACAAAGAATAAGGGAGAGTGAAAGATGTAGTTACATAGTTTATTCCTGGCCACTAGTTTTCCCCCTCCCTTTCTTCTGCTCTGCAAGTGATGCAGGTGGAGCCAGCGTCCCATGGATTTCATTACAGGGGCAGGCGTGTGATCCAGGCTGGCTCGTCTGAGGGCCCCTTTCCTCTGGACACAGAAACTGGATCAAGGATGGACATGCAACTGACCAAAGTTCCTCCTTGTGTTCCAACATACGGATGCTCTTCTGGAAGCAAAAGCCATTGACTTAGTGTGACCAGAGATCTTTTCTCCCATTACATGGCAAGCATCTGTCTGCAAATGAAGTTTGTTTGTTTGCTTGTTTGTTTGTTTTTTATAAAGGAGGGAAGAAGAGCCAAGTAAAATAATAATTTGGGTTCCTGGGTCCAGTTGTGCTCGAGGTTAGATCCACCCTGAGATTTACCAAAATTGTAAGTTTATAACTTCCACTTTTTCCTTAGGCCAGTTGGGATTCTGTCATTTGAAGGTCTTTCATAATACAGCCCCAATTGCTCTTCTTAATCCACCTTACTTGCTTTTATGCCCTCAGGGATTTCTGAGTCAGCAAGCTTTTTCTTAAAGGGTCATATAGTAAATATTGTAGACTCCCTGGACTGAGAGGCAAAACTGAGGGTATTAGGTAGTTACTTACATAACCATTTAAAATGTAACAGCTGAACAATGTAAAAACCATTCGCACCTCATGAGCCACAAAACAAAAATGAAAACAGAAACAAACAAACAAAAACAACAGACAGCTGGCTGGATGTGGCCCATGGGCCTTAGTTTTCCAATCCACGTTCTAGCCAAACAGGTTTATCTGTGCCACGAGGGTGCTTTCAGCTTCCCATCACCATGTTCCTTGCTGGTGCTGTTTTCCCACTCGGAGTGTCTCTTCCCTTGCCCCTAATTAATGCCCATCCACCAGTCAAAGCCCATTTTTAGCGTGAACTCCGACATGAGGCTTCTCTAGTTATCACAGTAAGTTCTATACTTCTCTGAATCCTCGAGCACTAGCCTTTCCCTTCTGGTCTTGCAGAAGGGAAGTTATGGTCCTCCTCTTACATCTCTTGTACACTATATGATGCTTCCTAAGTTTCTTTGGAATTGACAATATATAAAGGTTTCATTTAAAAAAAAAAAAAAAAAGACCCCACAGGATCAAAGTCATTAGGGAAAGAAAAGGAAATAGGGTTCTACCAGAAGCCAAGCGCAAGGCCCTGGTAAGCAGGGAAGCTAGATATTCCTGAGTCAGAATGATCTGATATCATAAAATGTAAGCAGATCTCAGTCTAGTGTTGTCATGATGGCTCTGCATTCCACCCCCTTTCTTGCCTCGGATGGCAGTGCCTGACAGGTACGACAGAAAGGGTGTTTCAAACCTTCTGCTTCTGGCAGGGAGGGAGACAGGCACACTAGGCTGTACTCTGATGGACTCCTGTGTTCCCGTATTCAATTCTGGTCACTCATTGGCATTATTCTTCCTCCTGACTACTGGGGAGTCCTACCCAAACCCAGTCATTTGCCTCAGCTTCCTAACTTTGGCTGTATCTGTGCATCATGTGTACATTTAATAGAGAATATCCCAATATTTTTCTTTAAATTAATTCCTGTAATAAAGCAGAAGCACCTGCTTATTCCCTTCTAAATGATAAAACCTCATTCTTATTAAAATGAAGAAAAAGGTTCATCCAGGCATTATTTAAAATGTTCAGGTACCTCAGTGTCATAAGACTTAAATTTTGGAAATTTCTGTTCTTGGTTATCTTCTTCTTTCCTCTAGTCAAAGTACAGCATTTATTCTTCCAAGACCTACTTAGTTATTCTAAAGAGCAAAATTAATAAAAAGCTTATATGCCCATTCCAGGCAAGGATTTGATGGTTATTTAACATTTTTGCCTCTTAATTCTGGTTTCATTTGTCAATATTACATCATCATCATCATGTCAACATTTACTCATTGTGTTTACTATTCTTGGGAGAAGAGGATATTAAAGAATAATTTTACTGACGAAATGACAGATGCTGGCGAGGATACGGAGAAAGGGGAACCCTCCTCCACTGTTGGTGGGAATGCAAGCTGGTGCAACCACTCTGGAAAACAGCATGGAGGTTCCTCAAAATGTTGAAAATAGAACTACCCTATGACCCAGCAATTGCACTACTGGGTATTTACCCTAAAGATACAGACGTAGTGATCCGAAGGGGCACGTGTACCCGAATGTTTATAGCAGCAATGTCTACAATAGCCAAACTATGGAAAGAACCTAGATGTCCATCAACAGATGAATGGATAAAGAAGATGTGGTATATATACACAATGGAATACTATGCAGCCATCAAAAGAAATGAAATCTTGCCATTTGTGACGACGTGGATGGAACTAGAGCGTATCATGCTTAGTGAAATAAGTCAATCGGAGAAAGACAACTATCATATGATCTCCCTGATATGAGGACATGGAGAAGCAACATGGGGGGTAGGGGGATAGGAGAAGAATAAATGAAACAAGATGGGATTGGGAGGGAGACAAACCATAAATGACTCTTAATCTCACAAAACAAACTGGGGGTTGCTGGGGGGAGGTGGGATTGGGAGAGGGTGAGGGGGCTATGGACATTGGGGAGGGTAGGCGAACCATAAGAGACTATGGACTCTGAAAAACAACCTGAGGGTTTTGAAGGGTCAGGGGTGGGAGGTTGGGGGAACAGGTGGTGGGTAATAGGGAGGGCACGTTTTGCATGGAGCACTGGGTGTTGTGCAAAAACAATGAATACTGTTATGCTGAAAAAAATAAATAAAATGGGAAAAAAATAATTTTACTGAGGTATAATTTCATAGTATAAGGGTCACGCATTTGAAGTGTACACCACTGATAGAGTTGTGTAGCCATCACCTATAATCCAGTTTTATGATGTTTCTATCAGCCCCTAAAAGGTCCCTCCGGCCACTTGCAATGAAGCCCTGCCCATGTTACCAGACAGTGGCAACCACTGATCTACTTTCCGTCTCTAGAGATTTACCTTTTCTGGACATTTCACAAAAATGGAACCATGCAATGTGTCTTTTGTGTTTATCTCATTTCCCTGTTTTCACATGTTTATAGCAGGCCAAGAGCTTTCAAAGGGAAGGTGAAAATGATGATGGTAATAAGTGGTGGGTTCTAATTTTTATTAAATACTTACTATATATCAGTCATTCTGCCAATCTTCTCACAGGCGTCTTCTCAACTTTTCCAAACCACCTCAGGGATAGATATTATTATTCCCATTTTTCAGGTGAGAAAACAGAAGATCATCAAGTTTAAGCATCTTGGTTGCCTCAGGCCAAGTGGTTAGTGGACAATGAGGAGCTGGGATCTGAAACTGGTCCTAACTCTCAGCCACTAAACCATCTGCCCTCTCTTAAAGAAAAAATCTTAAAATCAAATAAACTGAGCTTTTTCATTTAAAAATATGAGTTTTCAACTCATAGGAGAAGGCAATGTATAGTTTAAAGTGCCGGGAAAAAAACCCTGTGAGGGCACCTAGAAGGAAAGGTTCACTATGGTGAACCTTCTTAGCATATCCGGCCTCCATGGGGGCACAGAATCTCCCTTGTGCATGCCAGACACGCCGCACCTGCTGCTCAGGTAAGCTGGAAGTGCCCTGCTCTCTGCAGCATTGTGCATATGTGCTCCTGTGCTCAATCTACTAAGACTTTTCGCTTTATTTAGAAAGCATGTGTTGGAAGACATGAAAAATAATATATTTAAGGCTGTTTATGAGCAAGTTTCCTCAAAAAGCCTCAGAAGCTGGTCCATTTGTGCCATCTGTTCTAAGAGAAACTAGAAACCACCTGTCTGTCTGCTTGAGCTCTGCTCTTATCAAGGAAGTTGTAATTACCTCTTTGGTGAAGGATTTGAATCATTACAGTAAATCCCTTATTCAGCACATATTGTATTAGGAAGGCATTCTGACCCTAAAAACTAGGGCTTTTCTCTTCTCGTCCTGCAGAGACGCAATAAAACCTCAGCTATTGGAAGCCTGGAAAGTGAACCATGCCTTAGCCTTCCTTGTTACTCAATAGTAAATACTAAACAAATATTTAGTGCGCACTTAATACACGGCAGTTGCTGTCGCAAGCACTGGGAACACAGCAGAAAACAAGAGGAGTGAGGCTTCTACTCTCAAACACAGCATCCTGCAAGGCAGGCCATGTGAGGAAAAAATATCAAAGTTTCTATTTGCATTTTTTTGTCTGATCCTTGTAAGATCTGTATTTTATATATATCATCTGGTATACGTAATATAATAATTAGTAAGGTAGGCATGTAATTTATAAATAAATAAATAAAAATAACTAATACATATTGGAGATACATGTCCCCAGTATTTTTTCTAAGTATATTTTGGTCGTTTAAGTAACCAAAACAGTTCTTGGGAAAGCGTTACCTAGTGTGTGTAATAGACAATAAACAAGTAAACAATCAAACAAGACATTTTAGCTGGTATGAAGAGCTATGAAGAAAACAAAAATCAGGACAGGATGAAAGTGAGCTCCCGAGTAGGAGAGGGTGGGTGGGGGTAACGCGGATTCTGTGTGGACAGGCCACTGCTCTCAGGACTCCTGTCTGAGCAGAGGACTCCACAGAGCAGAGCATGCAGACCTCATTCTCTTCAATACCTGGGCTTCGTTTTATTTTAACATCTGAGATTAAAACAAAAACCAAGCCCCATTTCTTCCTAAGTGCCCTGACAGTCTCTCTGCCTGATTGCAAGGCTTTTCTCAGAACACTGTGTAAACTTAATGGAAAGGGTCCTATTTGCAAAGAGAGGACTACCGAAAGAAGATCAGTAACAAATGCTGGCTGCAGCAGTTCCCAGTAGTGGCTGGTAACAGCAAAACATACTTTTCCTGCAAGAAATTGTTTCCTGGTACAGCTAGAAAGTCATTCTGTTTGGGGAAACAAATGTTCCCCTTTTCAACGAAGTCTCTATGTGCCCTAAAAAGAGTATGGGGTTTGTTCCTTTTTGGAAGAAAGGAATTATATAATTCCCAAACAAACCAACAGCCCAGACACTTCCTTTCCTCTGTGCGAGCTGCCATGTCTCTGGGTTGCTACAGGACAAAACACACGAGATACTCCAGTTCTCTTACCCCTTCTTTCAGGTCCCTCTGACTTTCACCATTTGAGGTGTAACATTTCTAGAGATGTAACCACTTTTTGTCAGGATATTTCTATTAATTCACCTTCAGAGCTATTTGTGGTAATAGTATTACAAGCCCATTCAGTTCCCTTTGGAAATGACTGCCTAGGCTTTCAAATACATCCACATGAAACATGAAGGCAAGCCTTCCACAATGCCTGCACCACATGCCTGTCAATTCTTCCTTCCTATGGTCACCCAGGGTTTTAGAGATGAAATGACACTTTGCATACACTTAGATTTTCATTTTCCCACAGAACTACGAAAGGAGGATCCTCTCAAGGAAACCAAAGAAGAACACTGCAAATCACAATTTAGCATATTATAAAATGAAAAGAAATACAATGTATTTTCCAAACTGAAAAGCCCTCCCAGCGTCAAGTCAATGGATAAGTCAGGATCAGCTGGGTCATAAAAATCACGCTGTCCCAATTCCCTCCAACCTCAGCCCTGTGATTTTGATAAGCAAGCAGAGACAGGAACCACTGATTCTTGGTTTCTATAGTGTTCCATGTCAGCTTTGGAAATTACTGGGAAATGTGACTTATTTGCATGGATTTCATTATATTTGGCCCCATAGCTGTGTACCCTCATCCGCTTAATGAACAGACTTTGAGTGTCCACCTCTGATCTGATCCCAAGAACTGAAGGGTTCTGAGAAGAGAGGGATTGGTAATCTGGAGTAGTTTGGGAAAATTTCCATGGGGTTATGGTGTTCCCATTTTTCAATTTTGGGGTTAAAAATTAGGCAGCTGTGATCATCTTTTATCTGGTAAAAGAGAATTATTGTCAAGGGCAAAATGAGCCCCCACTCTATGCCAAGACGAGGTGCAGCAACAGGACAAAGTCTGGCTTCTAACCTAACAGCTCCCACTGACAGAGTACTTCCAACATGCCAGGCACTGGGCTGGGCATTTTTTGTCACGGACTCCTCCAGATAACCCTGTGAGGCCTGCCCTGATCTTGAAGAGGGGTAAACTGAAAGATGGAGAGATTGAGCAATTTTCTGAGGTGGAAAGTGGGAGTGCTGCAGCTGAACCGAGGCAGCCTGTCTCTGGGACTTGGGCTTCTCTGAAGGCCTGTGTCCACTGCTTCTCTCCAGCCCTTCCCACCGAAGAGGTTGCTAATGAAGCTTCCCAAAACATTTACTTCACGAGCCTGGTGGACAGAAGGAGTCAAGAAATGCCCAACACCAAGCGGCCAACTACAGGGGGTTGTATGACATGTCCTAGAACCTGTTGAAACAGGTGAAATCCCAGTTCCAAGAAATCATAAATACACATTCAAGAGAAAAATAAAGAAAAATGGTTTGGAAACTTCTCAGTAATTTTATGAGAACACCTGTCATATTTGCTAAACAGACTTCTAAATGAAAACAGTATTCTTAAGAATAGTGAATTAACAGCTAGGTGCAAGTTTTTTAGGGTCAGACAGCCCTCCAGTATTGGCTCTGCCACTTATCAGCAGTGTGACCTCAGGCAGCTTAACTCCCGTGTCCCACATTTTCTTTCCCTGCTTAAAATGGGGATAATTAAGGAGATTATAAATATACTTACTGTATTAAAGCTTGGTATGCAGTAAGTATTCACTAAAGGATAGCTGTTAAGATTAGGGTATGCTTCACTTGTCTTGAGAAAACAGTTTTTCTGTTACAAAATGAAAAGTAGGACTTACACCATCTATAAACCCCAATGAAATGATCCCAAGAGGAGTGAAAATGAAGAGAAAATGGTACCACTACCTAACTAACTACAAGGACAGAGAAGAAGTAGTAATATGCCTCAGGTTCTCGGGTGTCCCTCCTTCGATGATTCCCCCTCTTAGCACTGCTCTGTTACCTGTGTCTGCACAGCAAAGCCCCCAGTGGAAAACATACAGAGGCACATTCACAGGCACTCTGGTCGTGTTACTGGGGGCAGAGAGGTCCCGGGGTGTCAAATAACTGGTGCCCAAAGCCCAAAATTTCATGTTCAAATGGAGGTGTCAGTACTGAGCTCTGGCTCATTTATGGACCTTAACTAAACCCTCTTTTTTCAGGGCAGGCTACCGGGAGATGTCTGTTTTTCCACGAGCTCTCTCAAAGAAATGCTGCTGGCGTCACTGAAAGCTTTAATGTTGCAGAAAATGGACCTGGGCAGATGGGCTAATAGGCATTACCCACCTGCCCATGCTCATTCTGGGGGTGTCAGTGGAGACAGTCTTAATCCCCAGGCACTCCTCTGGAATGCTTCCTGAGAAGCCCCCGTGGAAAGGGTGGGTAGACAGACAGAGTTGTAGGATAATACTTCCTCTTTGGGCTCAGCCTTTCTCCAAGGATGACTCCATGCTCTGAAAAGCAGCACTGCACAGGTTTCATACAACGCTGCCAGGGACGGCATGGCTTTTCCTATAATACTCTGCAGTGTGAACTGCTATGTCTAAGCTGGTCTAGGTGGGCTTGGCTGGATCCTTGAACATCAGGACTCAATGAATGGCTGGATTTCTTGGGGGGTGGCGGGTGGGCCACTGCAACAGCTTCCGTCCCTTCTTTTTCTGCACAACCATGGGCCTCTCACTATCTAACTTCCCTTCTCTCTGCGTATACCTCTGTCATCAGGGTAAAGGCTGGTTCTGTAAACAGGGTGGCATGTTGCGGAAGACAGGCCTAGAGAAGACTGGGAAACTTCTGTGGGGAATGCTAGGTTGAGTGGGAAGAGCAAGACCTATGGACACAGGTGGAATTACTGTGGGACCCTTTACCACCCACCTCTCTCTCCTCTCCTCATTTGAAAACCAGGGAAAATGTTACCCCAAAGGGCCTTTGTGAGGACTGCATAAGCGAACCTTCATAAGGACAGGACACCACATCTGGTAGAAAGGGCTCCCAAAATAAAGGCAAGTACTGATACTTAATGAATTTGATAAACTCACAGATTTAGAGTGAGGAATACAAAAATCTTAGTGTTTGCACAATCACATCTGCCTATCCAAAGCAAAATTAACCAGTAAGGACTCCAAGGCTCTGATTAATTCTAATATTTAAAGCCAGCTTACTTCCTCTGCTCCTCCTCCTCCTCTGCCCATTTTGGTTTAAAGAAAAAAAGGGGGTGATATCCCATGATACATCTTTTCAGTGCATATTTATATTTTAAAATACAGAAAGAAAATCCATTGTTTCTGTTTCTGCCTATAAAAGCAACTGTGCTCAATGTAGACAATGAAGAAACAACAGGCAGAAAAACAAAATGAAATAAAAATAACCCCCAATACTACTACCCTACAGTACCATTGTTAAAATGTTGGTGACTGTTTTAGAACCTTGCTATGTGTAGATATGCATTCATATGTATTTTGGTTTGTGTATTAAACTGGCATTGAAATTTAAAGACTTTTTTATTCTGCTTTTTTCAACAAGGGTTTTTATTATGAAAATATTCCCTTGCTGATGAAATGTACTGGCAACACAATTTTTAATAGTTGCACTGTAGCCCACAGCTGTGTGTTAATTATCAAATAATCGTTATTCTTCAACATTTAAGTTTGTTTTTGCAATTGTAAATAATACTGGGATAAAAGTCCATCCACTTTTGCATAAATCTCTCATTATGTATGTCCTTATGGTAGAATACTAGAAGTGTAATTGCGCACAACATAAGCTCATCTTAAGGCTTATGATCAATATTTCTACAGTGCTAAAAAAGGTCATGCTGATGTATAATCTCACTCATAGTGGGGTAATTTGGTCTCACCCATGTTCCTTTTTCTTCCCCACCTGTCCCCTTCTTTGGTCTCTTAGATACATGGGGTTTTTTTCTTCCATCAAATGAGCCAATCAAGAGTACTAAGACAAAAATGGGGCCAAAGCAACCTGGGTTCAAATCATTCCTCCAAAATAGATGAGAGCTCTCAGAAAAGACTGCTTTGAACCACTGCAGTGTTTCAGAATGAGGGGGTTGGTGGGACAAGGGAGGGTAGGTTTGCTCTCACTAACTCTTCTCCTGAAATGAGGATTACTGGCTCCCTACAGGCCATCAAGCAGCAAGCTGAGTCTGAATGCTGAATTACAGCAAGGGAATGAATGAGCTTATATAGAGTAGAGTAGAGCCACACAGGCTGAGCCCAAACATGCAACCAGATACCCCCATTACATTTCCAGTTGCAATGCTGGAGACACTGTAGCAAGTAAAATGCCCTTTCTTCATCTGCACGGAATCAAGGGGGAACGATTCTTACTCATTTTTTAAAGGAAGATAAAGGATAAGCAAGAATTAATTTGGGTCAGAGGCTCAAATATTTATAATGAGTGTTTCAGCCAGTTGAAAAGAGGCACTCTCCACCCCCTAATAGGCGGGAAGGGACAGCGGACATTTTGGAGCTAGCAATTCTGCCTGGAAGATCAATGTCATCTCTGTGTGTGATAGACTGGTCTGGTTTAAAGTTTACTTGTGGAAATAGATAATGTAATATTCAGACCATCAGCACATGGACACATATGCTGTTTTCCGTTAACCCCTTTCCTTCTAAAGAAATTTCTACAATCTGAATAACTTGCTCCCTTATTCGAGAAGCAGAATTCATGATCAGAGGCAAAGGGAACTTCAAATGTTATGACTATCATGGAGAGAGGAAGAGAGACAGAACAAACAATCTGCAAGAACCTCAGGTTATCCAAAATTCTGCTGAAACCAGGAAACCCCAAATCTCTTCTGCTATCTCCCCATGAGAAGCTCTGCCTGCTTACAAGGACGGCAGAGAGAAAGACTTGTTCTGCTATCTGTGAGGAGCAGGGAGACTGCTATAGAGCCTCAGGATTTGCAGACAGTGGCCAGACACCTAGGAGCTGATGAAGGAGGCCATTCCCTTGCCATGCCTTTCCCCACAAGCAGAGGCAGTGAGTGGCCTTGGGGATTTTCCACTGGTGGCTGCAGCTGCTGCTTTCTGGGTAACTCACAGTACGTGTGGGCAGGGAAGAGCTCGAAAAATGAGTTGCCTGGAGCCAACTCATTCTGCAAGTTGCTCCCTAGCAGTTTACAGATTGTCGGTGAGTTTTGCAACTACTCAGGATAGGGTAAACTCTAAGTGGGTTAGAGACAAAGCCCAGTGTCTTGTGTCCTTCCAGAATCTGAGCTGAGATGAGTGAACAATAGTACTAGGTAACATTTACCCAAGGTATATTACAAGGCAGAACACAGACTGCTTTGCTCTCATTATTTCCTCAATCCCCACAACAGGCCCAGCAGATGAGAAGAACCCATCTTTGAATGTGGGGTTTTGGAAAATCACAGAAAACCCTCCAGGATATTTTACTTTGGGCCTATACCAACCCACTCCTTCCCCTCACCTCATGGAGTACTTGGCCAACACTGTGTTTACGCATGTTTTACGAGGTTATATTGTCACCAGTAACAGGCCAAATTCCCCTACAGGCCTTATCTAGGAAAAGAAACTGGCTCATTTACCAGTTTTGAATTACCTGAGGCATAAAGAGAGTAACACCAAAACCAAAGTAGTCAAGCAGCTGGGTTCACATGGAGTCAACAAAACTGGAGGACCACAGAGTGTGTCTGGGCTCTTATCGACTGGTACCATCAACTTTCCAAGGAACCTGTGTTATAAAGGACCAGGTAGACCATGATCAAGAAAGGATCTTACCCTAAAAAAATACTTTTCTTGACATTATTATGGAAAGAACTACTTAAATAGGATCTCAATTTGAGAATGGAGTGGCTAAAGACAGAGTGATTATCTACCTAAGAACTAGCCTGGCCAGGCCACCACCCAGACAGAGCAAAAAAATGTCTGTACTAGCAAACTTCAGGACATTCTGGCCTGACACACCGGGTGATGAGCAAGTAAGTATAAACTTACTTGCTATGTGAATTATTTCCTAGGCCAATTACTTAAGCTACATGAGAAATTATCTTGTTCATCTTCTGTGTTGATGATAGGTTTTGGATAAAGGAATTCTTAGTGCATCAAAAACTAAGTTTTAAATTTTAAAAACTGGATGGATTTAACAAATAATTATGAAACATCGACTCTGAGCTAGATCTTCTCTAGGTGCTGAGGCTCTTGAGATGGTAAGATAGCATGGTTCTCACTGCCACAGGACTTACAGTGTCTTGAGGAAAGAGGGGGCAATAAACAGCTGAGTGAATGTGTCTGGTTAGAACACATCAGAGGGAAAGTGTTACGAACAGAGTAAAAGGGTGATGTGGCAAACAGTGATGGGTGCGGACCAGAAGGTTCAGGGCAGGCTAGGGCATGTGAGGATCAAGGAAGAACCTTCTAAGGCAGTAGGAACAGGTGTTGCAAAGGCCTAGTGGCGAGAAGGAACCTGGTTTACACAAGGAATAGAATAAGCATAGGACCATGGCAAAGCCAGGGAGACAGCCAGATGAAGTGAGGTCGGAAAGGTCAGGTAAGGCAGGCAAGGGCCAGGTCACATAGGCAGGATAGAGATTTTACATATTATTCTACCTATGGGCAAATGGAAGGCACTGGAAATTTTTAAACAATTCTGGAATACAAGGAGTTGCTAAACATTTGATGTGTTTATAGAATTAAAAAACTAAAAATGGTAACGAAACCAAACCCAAACCATGAAAAATCTCAAAGATAGTGGCATTCCTATGTGGAGGGTGCCGAAATTCCACTTTCTGCAAAAGGGATTGTGCAGAAAGCCTTCTCAATGTATTTTATGTGTTTATTCATTCATGCAGAAACCTATTTTTCCTATGTTCTCAGCGCTGTGCTGGACACTGAGGAGATATAATTGAGAAGACATTCACCTCAGAGAATGTAACAAATAAATGGCTGATGACATCACACGCTACTGGGAGCTTAGTGTTTCCCCAATATGCAGGGGTTACCCCATCTGGTTTAGGACAGAGGGCAGGGGTGAGGAGGGAGAATCAGGAAGGGTTCTCTGCAAGAAGGGATGTTTAGTAACATAGCATTCTCTGGAAGTGAGAAGCCACAGGGCAAGGTGGAGGATGTAAAACCAGTTTGGTAGGGTCCACCCAGAGAGTTTCAACAGAGGCTGCAATGTCAGGCAGGGGTGGACCACCTAGGGCCTCTCAGTCAATTAAAGGATTCTGGAGCTCACAGTATCCACTGGTGAGGGGAGAAAGTGGTGTGTTCAAGTTCGTCTGTTAGAACAGTCCCAAGGATTGCCGTACAGAGAAGAAGCTGGGGGTACTGGCCAAGGGTCAGGAAGACTAGATGGGCAAGGCTTGGGCTAGGGTGGGGGCAGCAGGGACAGAGACAGGTGGGCTGATGTGAGACAGGCAGAAATGATACCTCTTGATCACTGACAAATCCATGCTAAGTAAAAAGCAGAGGAAAGGAAGCTGGCCAGGTTTCCAGGCACTGACTATAGAGACAGCGCTGCAAAGTAGCACCTAAAGTAGTTGATGGTGATGTAGTTGGGGAAGGCTCCCTAGAGGAGCCCGCAGTGGATCTTCAAAGACACAGCAGATATGAGCAAGTGCCTGCAGGGAGAAGAAACACTAGGCAGAGGGAATAGTAATCTCTCATTTTTCTACATTTCTCCTCCAGGTGATTCACCTCATACTATGAACACAATGCTGCTTTTTCTGTGTGCTGGTACAACAGGAAGAACACTGTGCTTGGAATCATAAGGTCCAGGTTTCCACAAAAGTCTCCCAACCTAAGACCATTATACATTCTCCAACAGGCTCCTCAAGCTCTCTCAGCTTCTGTTTCTCTCATTTACCAAATAGAAACCTTAGTTGCTTCTTCCTACATTATCATTCTTGACAGTAGTGCTAGCCAGATTCCAAATCTCCTAGGAATGTTTTCAAATTTCTGGCCTGCTGAAGGCACCTTGTTTCCAAAGCAGCTATGGGTCAAGGTTTATGGGTCTGTTGCATCTACACACACACACACACACACACACTTGCTGTCACTCTCAGGTTCTCTGTGGTCTGGTAATCAACTGTGACAGAGCAGTCTTGGCATCCAATGAGGCCTGCATGGACATACACAAGATGGTCCCATGTCCAAAGATGATCAGTTTAGTAAAAAAGACACTTGGACATGAATATGATGAGGTATTATGATTAATGTCATATTAACTATAATTAGAGTGATCATAGAATTTACTGCCCAGACAGGACAGTGGGTAGAGGAGGGCCTACTTAATTTTTACCTGGGAAATAGCTCTAACAGGCACACTGAGAAATATGCTCCCTAGAAAGAATAGAGAGGTCAAATTTTTGTTCAAAGTGATGTCAGTCAAATGCCAAAGCATACTGAGACTGTGGCCTGATTCAATGTAATGCACATTTTTGCTTTCCATGAAACTATTTCTCTCCTTCTCATGGTTCCTGGCAATATATAATTTCTTTTGCATACTGGACCCTAAAGGCATTTGTGGATTCTGAAATTATGAGCTGAAAACTGCATAAGGATGATAATGAGATACCTGAGTCTTTTTTATAGCAGAAATTTACATTACAGTAATGAAATTTAAGGGTCCATGTCATATCTACAGTTTTGCTTAAAGGCTTGCCACTTAGGTTTACATTAAACTTCTATCTAAAGGAATTTTCTCCTTAGGCTCCAAAATGAACTGTCTTTCCAAGTGCTTTTTTATATTAACCTTCCAAAGCATTCTCCAAGCTACCCTAGGGCTAAGCCAAATTAATTTCTCATTTTTAGACTGGCTCTTCATATTCAGTTGTAAAAGAATTTCTACTTTAACATGAATGAGTATGGAGCTGATCCTCCTTAAGGTGAACTGGAGGAAGGACAGAAAAAAAATCCTAGAGACATTCATCTTACAGTATTTGGAAGTCACTACCTTGACAAAAGGGTGTGCCCACCAGGTCTATAGATAATTTCCTACATGAAATTTGCTATCAAAGTAAGGTCCCATGGGGTTAATTCCTACGACATTAGAAGTGAACTTCTGTTCCTAAATATGAGACTAGACTTGGTGAGTCTCTTGTCCAAAGTCTACTGAGCAGTGGATTCCTTACTATACAGGCAATGTGACTTTTCATCTTCCTTAAGAAACAAATGCTTGGGGCGCCTGCGTGGCTCAGTGGGTTAAGCCTCTGCCTTCAGCTCAGGTCATGATCTCAGGGTCCTGGGATCGAGCCCCACATCGGGCTCTCTGCTCAGCAGGGAGCCTGCTTCCCCCTCTCCCTCTGTCTGCCTCTCTGCCTACCTGTGATATCTCTCTCTGTCAAATAAATAAATAAAATCTTTAAAAAAAAAAAAAAGAAACAAATGCTTGACCAATCTTCGGCTTATAGGAAAAGATATACATCTCATGAAGATGATTCCATCTCATTTCACATGCCGTATTTCAGATGAAGAACTTAAAGAATAAAAACAAAAAAGGTAAGGGTGGTTAAAAAACCATGAGAGACTGAACTATGGGAAACAAACTGAGGTTGCTGAAGGGGAGATGGGTGGGGGGATGGTGTAACTGGGTGATGGGCATTAAGGAGGGCACATGATGTAATGAGCACTAGGTGTTATATGCAACTGATGAATTGTTAAACAATACATCTGAAACTAATCATGTACAATGTTTTGGCTAATTGAATTTAAATTAAAAAAAAAAAAAACAAAAAAAAAACAAGGGCACCTGGGTGGCTCAGTGGGTTAAGCCTCTGCCTTCGGCTCAGGTCATGATCTCAGGGTCCTGGGATCGAGCCCCACATCAGGCTCTCTGCTCAGTGGGGAGTCTGCCTCCCCCCTCTCTCTTCCTGCCTTTATGCCTACTTGTGATCTCTGTCTGTCAAGACAGAGATTTTATTTATTTAAATAAAATTTTTTTTATTTTATAAGATTTTATTTTATAATATTTGTAACATAATATTATAATATAATAATAAAAATTTATTTTATAAAACTTATCTTTATAAAATAAAATTTTATTTATTTATTTAAATAAAATATAAACAAACAAACAAACAAAAAACCCACAAAAAATTCCTTAGGCCAATTCTCTCTCAAACCTTTAAAAAAAAAAAAAAAAAGAATCAGAAAGAAATGCAAGCCTGGTTTTGCAAAAATACAAAAAACTCCCTCCTCTCTACACCAAGTACATTAAACAGCCCAAAACTTCTGGATCAGATGTATATTAGGAATCTTCTCACTTTGGTACCCATTATCCTTCATAAGAATAAGTTTATAATTTTTTTCCAGTAAACACTAAAAATTGGGTATAAAATTTTTTCTCTAGAAATTCCCAATAATATGTACTTGCAAAAAGAAAAATATCATGTTAAGTTGAGGTATGGCAGACATACCTCATTTATGACAAGATGATCTCAAACACACTTTCCTTCATTGTCACCAGAGTACCACAGTCCTGCTTCCTCAGACACCCTCAAACATCTGTTTATGTTTTTCATGAGTTTGCCTTTCATGATGTTTATCAATCCCTTTGATCATTTACTGTTCATAAATTCTGCCAGCTGAAAACAAAAGCCCAGATGCCTGATTTTTTTTTTTTTTTTTTTTTTTTTTTTTTACTGGTTAAAATAATACTACCACTTAGTTACCTGGGAAGAACCAAAAAGTAAGACTTAGCTCTTATGTCACCTAAATAGCCTTAAACAGGAGACAGAGGTTTTGGGCTCCTTTCAAAGGAAAGGAAAACCTTGTGAAGAGTTGGAGCAATGTATTCTGAGCACGTAAGTTCTCCGCATTCCTTCCTGTAAGTCTGTATCAAATGTGAAATGTAGTTAAATCACAGGTTTACATTTAAGCTTCCTTATCTCTGATAAGGGACTTGGACACATATCAAAGAACCTGCCCATGTACGTTTATCAGTCTCCGACAGGTATGAGGTTTAGGAGTTCAATATAGGACTTTACTTTACTTTACTTTACTCCTTGTTTAGATAAATTCAGATGTAATGTATCAGCAAGTATTTGGATGAGGTCTCCAATTATTTATGATCCTAGGTAATCCTATATTGCTACAGGGTTGTCTGGTTATAAACTACCAATTTAAAATGCTCTTATGATGGATAATTCACAACCATGAGATAAAGGTACATATCTGTATCTATAAATAAACTATATGAATACCTTCCAGCTTGTTTTGGGAATGGGAGGTTTTCTCTTTAATTTGTACATTGATCTATTATTTTGAATGGCCATTATATCAATTGATAAAATTTCCAAAAATTATAAAAGGGTATCAGTATAAAAAGTTGAAAGGGAAAAATAAAGTCTCCCATTCCAGAGAACCCCCTCCCTCCCAGAAGTAACCACTGTTATGGATTTCTTTTACTTCCTTTTAGAGATAGTACAGAAAAGCTTAGGTGTATGCGTTTATGAGAGAGAGGGTGAGGGAAGGAGGGAACGAGCAGTACCAAAACTTCATCAGCTTGAGAGGGAGAGAGAAAGAGAGAGAGAGAGAGAGAGAGGGAGAATGGTGGGTGGATCGACTTCCCCATCTTTAAAAACAAACAGTAGTAAGTTGTTCGCATTGTTCTCAACTTATCTTCCTTAACAATATATCCTGGAGATTGCTCATTGCTCCATCAGTACTTGAAGACTTGGCCCTTCATTTCTTTATGTATATAGATAACATTCCCTTGTACAGAAGCACAACGCCTTATTCAACCAGATCACTACCAAGCAACATAAAGCTTGGTAAAGGCCCTTTCCTGCCTTTTGCTTTTGAATGGGACTGAATTATCAGAGCTGGACTAAGACCGTGGGGGTGGTGGGGGTGCACTGAATAAATATTAACATTTTGTCCTGCCTACTGCCTGCCTTCTTTTAAAAAGTACTGATGTCTAAACGAGGAGAGCCTATCCGGAAGAGACGGTTGTTAGACTTCCTGCTGCTACACACAAGAAGGTAACAGTTTTCCTCTCTAAAGGTGATAAAGTTTGGTGCTGCCTATAAGCAGCAGCTGAATCCTAGGAAGAGAAACCACCAGACTTTGCAAGAACCTCATGTTAGGGGACCAGCCTGGGCATCTAGGCAGCCTACCCCAAATGAAAATTCTCCAACGTTAGGGAAGCCTCAGTGGAATCTAGGTCAGGATCCCCTCCCTCCCACATGGCATGATGCAGAATTTCAATTCTGTTGGCGCTTAATTTAGAACTTCCACAGGCTTTGGACAAAACAACAACAACAACAAAACTCCCAAACAGTGAGGTGGTCACAACTCTTTAGGGCTGGACTGGCTAGGTTTTGGGCAAGTTACCCAACCCTCCCGTGGCTCAGTTTCCTCTCTGTAAAATGAGGAAAGTAATACATACCTCAGAGGGTGAGTATGAGGATTAAGTAAAATAATGCCTATGTAACTTGCTAAGCAAAGTGCCTGAACTTTTTAAAGGCTCAGGAAAATGTTTATTATTGGTAAAACAATCCAAGACCTTTTTTTTTCTTTTTTGGAGAAACATCTTGGCAGCACCAAAAAATATACTGGTTGTGAATTTGGGACTCAGGGTGATCCTTCTGTCTCTTGACTCTTACTTTTCCATGCCCCCACA
Organism: Meles meles; assembly: GCF_922984935.1. Classification (NCBI taxonomy): domain Eukaryota; kingdom Metazoa; phylum Chordata; class Mammalia; order Carnivora; family Mustelidae; genus Meles; species Meles meles. Next base: position 103,032,446 of record NC_060068.1, read on the forward strand.
TTCCCTGCAAGCCCCCTCACAGTTTTGGGACACACACTCTGTGTCCTTGTACTTATGCAGTTCCATATGACTACAATGTCCCTCATCTTCACATGGGTAACTTCTACTCACTTTCCAAGATGAAGCTCAAAGGGCAAGGCTAAGTGCCTTCCCTCTGGATCCCACTGTCATGCTACCTGGAAGGGATGTGAGAGCAGGGTCTTCATAGGACCTATAAACTAAGTTCCCAGAGCCGTGTTAACACACTGTAGGCACCTCTTAACTGTTGCTTGAATTAAAATGAACACCGATGGAGGCAATGATTCCAGTCTACTTAATTCCCTTGACAGAATATAATCTATACCTCTGGTATCTTCTTACAATCTACAGTGTGGTTATCTGCGTTTCGGGTGTTTATATTCTTAAAAGCCTCAATTCAGAATCACCTGTCATGTAGCTCCTGTCAAAGCATGGCTGAGCCAAGTGGAGAGAGACTTCGTGTAAGAGGCAAGCCACCTTCCACCCATCACTCCCTGACTCGGGCAGACCACCAGAATGCTTTGACTAGGTCGTTCTCCACCTTGCATCATTGTAAAAAGAACTTTTCAATACTTCGGCCTAGCATTATACTCTACCTTTAATCAGAAGCAATGGGAGAAATGACTATATAGAGGAAGCCTGATTTATTTTTTGCATTAAACTGCTACAGAAGATGTAGTCCATAATGCTATTCAAAAATCACAAATACACAGACTTATATGGCAAATTACTATTAAAATTTGCAACTCTCGATGAACTGCCATGCCTTCCTTGAACAGACCACCTAATGGTACATTCCGTCATATTTTTCCCTTCTTTGTTATGGCTGTGAGGTAGCTCAGGGCAGGCCAATGCTGAATGACTCTCCCCTTCTCTCAGCCACTGGTTAACCTGCTGCTCTGTCTTATTCTAGATTTACTCTGCTGTGCATGTATTTTGAAAAAGAATAATGAATCTCACGTATTTGTTCAGTTATCAGTAATGCTTAGAGAACATTTGTCATCAGACACCTAGGACACGTAATACAATTTGCTTGCACTGTCACCCAAATGTGTCCTAAACGCGCACACACACACATGCACACACACACACACACTCTCATACTGAACTTGTCAGCACATAAAGACTTGAAATAAAAAATAAATGACTGCACTTAGGAAAGGGCCGCAAGTCTCAAAGACGCTGCCCCAGTTTTAGCTGGCAACAGGAGACAGGTGTGCACGTGGCAGGTACCTGCATAGACGGTGAGCTGGGTACAGCGCCCGGGCTGAAAAGCCATCCTTTCATCAGTGTACTGAAATCAGTTCTGCCTGGAGGGGGTCTATTCTACCTAGATTCCAAGCAATGAAAGGAAGAAAAGGGAAAAAGTGAAGAGGAAGTTCATTTCCCCAACTGCAAAACTGGGAGTGAATTGGGACTGTACTCACTAGACACTGGGGCGGTGCCTGTGCCAGAGATAAGCGCTAGACTTACAAACATCCTGCCGCCACCTCTGCCATTTGGAGGCAATGACAGTGCCAACCAGATGGTCAGCTTCTGCAGGAAAGGTTTTAGTTTTGTTTTTAATGGCAGAAAGGAGCCATTATGAGGAAATCTCACAAGTATGCTCACCTGAAATGAGGAGGCTAAGAAATGCTGAAGAGGAGCACGTCCGCCAGCATACTTCAAGTCTCAAGAGCTGGCTCTATAAAGTCTGAAACTTTGGAAGAAAGGAGGAGGGCCGTCTAGCAATTCCCTTCCCCTCCCGCTCCTTGTGATGGCAGAAAACAGCAGGAGTCTCTCAGCAAAGGAAGGGCTGTATCAGTATCATCATCTCTGAGGATCTCCCCTATCTCAGGCTCTCATGGGAGGCTCACTTCTGGGCTACAAACCATGGCTACGAATAAGAGACTCATCCTCAACACAGTGAAGGAATGGCTTCAGTTTGACACCTGGTCCTGCTGCCTCCCAGCTCTCTGATCTTGATGAAGTCACGCTGTCCCTCTGAAACCCAGTTTCCCCCTCTGCAAAGTGGGGATACTGATAATGGCTGTTAACCTCACTGGGCTGCAGGGAAGAGAGACAATGTCCACAAAAGCCCTGAACTAGCACCTGGCAGCAGTAGGTGGTCACAAGACATCCATACCACTCTTTCCCTTCCTGAGACCCCCCATCATCATCCTTTATGTTCTCTGTTCTTTGTTCTAGTCTATTCCAACTATTGCCTGCTCTCCTCTCCTTTTCTTCCTCTCAAATTTTGGCCTGCCCCACCTCTTTTCTCAGGTACTCTTTCATTGTTCCTGTTCTCCCACATTCTTCCTAGCTCCCCAAACTCACCAGAATCTGAACTTGAGTGATACTAGGGCATGGAGGGTTAGAACAAGAGAACAACCAGTGGCTGCTTCAGTGTCTTTCCTTATGTACCCAACCGGAGGAGCTTGCATTACCCGCCCACTACCAGCACAGCAACAGGGCACGGTGACTGGGTGTAGAGGAATACTGGCTTCACACCCTGCCTCTACCCTCAGGTACGTTAGGTAACCTCTCTATACTTGGGTTTTTTTTTTTTTTTAAGATAAAGATTCTATTTATTTATTTGACACACAGAGAGAAAGTATAAGCAGGGAGAGCAGCAGGCAGAGGGAGAGGGAGAAGCAGGCTCTCTACTCAGCAAGGGGCTCAATCTCAGAACCCCAAGATCAGGACCTGAGCCGAAGGCAGAAGCTTAACTGACCGAGCCACCCAGGTGCCCTCTCTGTACCTTTTTCATCATACGTAAAATGAGGGTTATAACAGTATCTCATGCGTTATAAGTAAATACAAGCACAGTGGCTGGCACAGCCACCCTTAATGAATTACTAGCTATCCTCTCCACCATCACCATCCTCCTCTATCTTACGGAGATTTGATGTCCCATGATTATATTTTCAATCTTTGAAAGCAAAATTTGTTCTTAAGAATATGAACCAGGCACGGGTGCATCACATCAAGATGGAATTTTCCAGCAGTTCCATGTGATTCTGGCAGAAGAATCAGTTCTTATCCACATTTATAGGCTTTGGACAACGTCACCACAAGTTGGAGACTTGCACATAGCACATGAGTTGGCCACCCTGCCGTTTCTGGCAGACCAGGAGATGCCACCACCCAGAGGCCTGTGCCTGAGGAGCTCCCAGAGCTGCCAAGCCAGAAGATACTCTGTTCTTGCACATTCCTGGCTATCACAGAAGAGAAGGGGCCAGGTCTTTAAGATACTTTTTCTCTGCTAAATCCCATTCTAAGATGCATCCTTATACCACTGTCATTAAAACTAATGGAGGCCAAACACCAGCACACTGGCATTTGTGTCCTCTAGTGATTGTAATGGGCACTGAGAATGAAAGCCTTTTCCCAGAAATTTATTTTTTAAATGCATCAACTGTGTCCAGAGATAAGTAAGAAGACAAAATTTTCTTTGTTTTTAAAAACTATACAATATGTTATTCTCAAAGGAGCCTGTCAGTTAGGAATAAAATAAATTCTGCAATAACCATTTAGACTCAAAAGGGGACATTTTTAGAGAGTATGTGAGGAACTTGTGGAAACAACAATAAAAATCAGTATAGATTTCCCTCTTGGAATGTAAAGCTACCAAATCCTCCACTAAGTCCATGTAAGAAAGACCCACCGTAGTGATGTCTCTGGTTTGAGGCTGTCTCTCCTTCTGGGAATGTCCCCTCTTCTAAATTCTCACAATTCAAGAATGCTGCATGTTGATCTTCCCTCCACAGCCAAGGAGGAACAGGTTATTCAGGCCTAGCCCAATAGAGTATTATATACTCCTGGCCAGAGATTGGTTAAGAGGTGGGGAGATGATTCAATCTGGACCAAGAGGAGTTAAGCCCAAATGACCATTCAAACTTTTGCAGAAGAGAGGCTCTTTCTTTTCTCCTGGACTTGAAGTTTATAGAAGGAAGTCCACCTGGTGGCAACCATGTTGCAATCAAAAAGAAAGAGCTTACCTAAGAGAAGAGTCAGTAGAGAGGAAACTGAGCTGAGAGATGCCAGAAGTTGGGGCCTGATGGCACCATGTGAGCCCCTGGATCCAGGCATGCCTGAAGTCTGTGATTCCTGTGATATTCAAGTAAATATAATGAACCAAAAATTCCCATGTTAGCTTAAGTTAGTTGGGTTGAGTTTCCTGGTACTTGTAGGTAAGAATCCTAATTAGTAATTTGCTCAAGTTGACACAGAGGATCTTGAGTAGAGCAACTGCCTGTACATTTAAAAGATGTCATGTTAGGGCAGTTTATACTAGTGCTCAGCTTCCAGAAACACGTGAGAAGGACAGGAAATAGCTAGCTCTCCTTAGTATCTACAAAGGCCCTGGATTTAGAGAAATGCAAATGCTCCAAAATAGACCAGGACTGTGAATTCAACAGAGCATGGTGCTTTGTGACAGTGCATCACCTACATCTAAAATGTTAGGATGCAATTTCTAGAATTCACCTAAAATTTGAGAGAGTGGATGTTACCAATCCAAATGAAAATAAATACTAGGATCACTTTAGCAGGTTTAGCACAGTAACTAAAGGCTAAACTTAGCAACTCTGCCTAAGGAGTAAAAATAAGCAGGAATTTTCTGTAAGGCTATGTGATGGCTATTTTTACTCTCTCCTTATTAAGCTCCCTAATGAATCTGGACTGTCACAATTGTCTCTGAACTACTCTGCCCTCCCTGAGCCCAGAATTAGTCTCTTAGAGGTATAGGCTGACTCCGAGGTAAACAGCTCCTGCTGAAAGCTGAAGGTGCCAGAATTAGTCTGATGTGTTTAGGGTTGGGTTGTAACAGACAAGAAGAATACAGCGGATTTTCAGACCTATTTTGTTGGCTTTTTACAAAATAAAACTCAAAGCAAAGAGGATGAAGCACAATGCTGTAGGGCCTTGTGTGACACTTAGCAATGAAAACAGGCCCTTTGTGGAAGAAAATTCAGGCTAAAAAAAATAGGGAAGAGTTCCAGATGGTGAGGTCTATTTACTGTGAAGGAAAACTGTGATGAAAGTAGGGAATGTCTCAGGCAAGTCAATTACACAAGATAAATTGATAGAAGATGTTCTATGGGGATCTAGCTAGGATGGAATTCTGGAATGGGAAGACAACATTAATAGGCTTTCCCTGCTTTGGCACCTTAAAGAAGTAAAAATCATACTGACATAAGAAACAAAACAATTATAATACTATGGATGAAAAGCATATGTTTAGACAAAGACAATTATGAGCTGCCCTTTGCACATGCCTTGTACATTCCTTCCTCTAGGTCTTTCCATACTGTTCTCCTTGCCCAGAATACCCCTGGTACCTTTGGTCTGGAGCCAACCCACCTTTCAAGACCCAGTTCAAGTGCCAATTTGATGACAAAGCCTTCCTTGACCATCCTAGCTCAAAGTTATCTTTCTAGCTGGGGACTCTAAGCAGCACTTTTGTCCTGTAGCACCTAGAACTTTTGGTATTGTTTTATAGTTTATACGTTGTATATTAATAATGAATGAATATATTTTCTATTTCCTTTATCTCTCACTATTCAGGGCACTGTCTCCATCTATATCACCTCTAACATGATTACATACTGAGGTCATTCAGTAATTCACTGAACTGAGAAATAATTTGGCAGCAGAAGCCTGGGACACTTTGAACCAGAGAAAAGAAAAGGTGTACAGAAAGTCATTTTCTAGTGTTATTCCTACTATATTTTGTCTCTCTGTAGAACATAATCACAGCAACTGGTCTTTCTCCTTGCAGTGTGAGACACGGGCTGCTCATCAAGCTGAAGGCCAAGAGACATTCTTTTTTCTTTCTTTCTTTTTTTTTTAAAAGATTTTATTTATTCATTTGACAGACAAAGATCACAAGTAGGCAGAGAGGCAGGCAGAGAGAGAGAGAGAGGATGGGAAGCAGGTTCCCTGCTGAGCAGAGAGCTGGATGCGGGGCTCAATCCTGGGACCCTAAGATCATGACCTGAGCTGAAGGCAGAGGCTTTAACTCACTGAGCCACCCAGGTGCCCCCCACTGAGAGACATTCTTAACCCAGCTCCAGTTTAAAGAAAAATCCCTATGAAAATATTATGGTCAACCTGGCTTGATCATGTATTCCCTTCAATTCCCCACACTATTATCAGAACTGTGGCACAAAATCTACCTCAGTGAACAACAACAAGGCTTTCCATCCCTTAACTCCACAGACAAATTTAGTTATTTAAAACCCATGTTTTTATTACAACCAAGTTAAATCTTTCTAAGATACAGCATGCATTTTTCCCTACCTTCACAAATCGAATATATCAAATGGAATTTACTGAGGGATGAAGATTATAAACATCAATTAGTGTTTGTGTTGTCATATACATGTCAACCCAAGGGGCTGTTGGGCATGAAGCATGGCTTGTTTTTTATCCAGACCTCTGCATTATTATAGCCTCTGTGTCTTTTCTCCCCCCTTAGTTCCCTGTACCTTGCCTCATCAGCAATTAACTTCTGTCAAATCAACAGACGAAGCGTTATATTTCAAACTACTGGATGATGGGAAATCTGGGAGCCAAGTGTGTTTTAACCTGTTACAAAACAACATATATCTTGGACATGGCAACCTTAACAGCTGCTCCCTGCTCAGTTCCTGCTGAAGGGTTCTGTAACCTAGCCCCTCAGGACACAGATAGGCCACAGATGAGTACAAGGTAGAACCACCTGCCTCAGGATCTCTGGCCCACAGGCACCCACTGGCCAATGACAGGGCCCAGAGCAAAGCTGATCTCCGTCAGTCAGACCCTCGCTCTTGGGAAACAGGGCTGAGAAGCAGAGGGTAACAGTCTGTGGAGAGTGAAGCTCTGAGCTAGCTCTGGGCTGAAAGGGTCATGGGCACTCCAAAGCTATGGTCACAGAAACGAGGGGTGGGGGAAAGATGCAGAGATAGAACAGTGGGAAAGGATAAGTCAGGGGTGAGTATGAAGCAGAGGCAGCTTCTCGCTGAAACGACCAACACACCAAATGGCTAAAAGGTAGCATTATGACTGGTGCAAAGAGAGCCGCTCAACCTCATTCTGTTCCTGGCTTTCCTTCAAGTGGTGCCACCTCTCTGAAGCTCTAGCTCTTTCCGGCCTGACTGGATTTCTGGCCTGTGCTTCTGCTTCACACTCCCTCCATCCTCTGAAGTGATCAGAGGAAGGTGTAGGATCTTCTGGCTATTCAAAGTGCTTTAGTGCTCCCTGTTAGGTGTGTAACCAAGATTGGTCCAGATGAGTTAGGGGAGGTGGTTTTGTCACTCTGGAACTGGATTCAGTGGAATCCTGTGGGCAGCCTCCCTTCTCACCCTATCAGGAGGCGGGATTCAACATCTCAGTACCCCCTCCAGAGACACTTCACGTCCTCAGTGACTGGTAAAGTAACAACTCTCCCAATAATTACAAATATAAATAAATAATATAAATAATAAAATAATATAAACAATAATATAATATAAATAATATAAAAAATAAAAATAAATATATAGTAAGTGAACATTTATTAACTAGAAGCCTTGCTAAGTTTTAAGCCTAATGACAACCCCGTGAAGTAGATCTATTACTATTTCTATTAAATAGAGGTGCTTACAGATGCCAAGTAAGTTCTTCTCAGCAATACAGCTAAGAAGCAGTGAAGCTGGGATACAAACTCAAGTAAGTCTGTCCCAGAGTTCATGTTCTTAACACTGGGACATGCTGAATAACGAAAACTTGATTACTGAAGACTCATGAGAGGACTTGAAAGAGCATTCATACCTCTTACCAACATAAGAAACTTCCTAAGGTTTCCTTTTAGATAGTTCTTTCCCCCAAAGTTCCTCCCCTACTGACAAGCCCGTCATCTCTCCTCCCTCTTCTCCACCCAGCCTCCAAAAATCTCAATCTGCACGCCCTGCTCAACAAAACCAAAGCGCCGCCCTTAAGAGTCCTGATTCTACTCCCAGCTTTGCAGAGACACATATTCCCATCTCACAGCTGTTATACGGAGTAAAGGTAGCCCCACAGTGATGCACAGGAAAGCAGTCACTTATTTATTGTTTAAATATTTTATTTATTTATTTGTCAGAGAGAGAGAGAGAGAGAAAGAGACTGAGCAAGCAGGGGGAGTGGCAGGCAGAGGGAGAAGCAGGCTTCCCTGCTGAGCAAGGAGCCTGATGCAGGACTTGATCCCAGGACCTTGGAATCATGACCTGAGTCAAAGACAGATGCTCAACCAACTGAGCCACCCAGGGTTCACAGAGAGTAGTCTTTATAGGGTCATATCCTCTCCAGAAAAAAGGGGGACATCTTTATAGGTGGCAAGACTCAGGTCAGATCATCTGAGCAGACAAAGTATCTTCCCTTTCCTCTTTACTACAAATTCTTGTATTTCTTCATGGATCTGGAGTAAAAGTTAAGCCCAAGGCTGTGGCAGCACATAAGGGGGTTTTGCTTGAAATCAAATTGCTCTCCTATTTTGGGGGTGGGGGCTGACGTACTGATTACATATTCATATTCTTGATGAGGATCTTAGATTTCTACTGATGGTTTTGTACATAGAGACCTAATTCTTCCCAAGATGTGCCTGACTTGGTGGAGAAATGAGGTGAGGAATAAGGCACAAAGCTGGCTTTCAACAAGAGTATTCAGATTATTGCTAACAGAGCTCTCTTAAGAGCCCAGTTCAGATCAAGTGGTATTCAAAATATCAACTCAACTTAGGTTGTTAAGCCTCCCTTTGTACTGCCACTGGAATTGGTTAGTGAATTGTACCTTGAAAAGAACAAACACCAGAAACTGACATTTCTGCAAGAGGAAGAAGAACTTGGAAAAATCAGTCACGTGTATAAAGAAAAATACAGCAGGAAAAGTTTCTTCCTTTGTAATGATGAACCAGAGTGCTTGCTTGTGGGCATATGACCTAATTGACTCATGCTGAAATTAAAGGCAGGACTTAATAAGTTGTTTGTGAAGAAGAGGGAATTTAGAATTTCCTTATAGACAAAGAGCTAGAAAAAAGAGCCTGCACCCCTACACAGAGATTTGGCTGTGCGTGAAAATGTGGTAGCAAAATTTCTCTTGACCCACTATGCAAAGCATAGTCTCTGCTCACCTACTTTTCCTGGCTCTTCTGATTCAGTTTAAAGAACTAATTCTCAAGAGCTTTCCTTTTCCCCATTAGTTCAGAAAACAATCCCTCAAGTTAAATTTCAACTTAACAGGGTATTTGGTGTAGGGCTTTATACAAGAAATTGTTAAGATTTGTGTAGCAAGTATTCGTAAACTGCTGGTTATTTAGGAGGAAAAAAAAAAGTACAGAGTCCTAATGAGAAATTCTGGTTGGAGGTGGGGAGGCTTCAAAAACATAACATAACTAAATGAGATCAAATTCCCACTTTTAATTCCTTCAAATATTTTTTTGTCTCTCCATCATTCTTACAGTCCAAATTTTAAATTTTATGCCATCTTAAATGTGAGGTCCATGGAGACATCTAGTAAAAACAAACAAGCCAACAAACAAACATTTGGAACTTTCCACCATCTTTTGTTTTCTAAGCCCAAGGACAGTTGGCAGTCTTAGCCACAGGCAGCCTTCTCGCTAACAGAATAAAAAAGTTGGGTCATGGGCGCCTGGGTGGCTCAGTGGGTTAAGCCGCTGCCTTCGGCTCAGGTCATGATCTCTGGGTCCTGGGATCGAGTCCCACATCGGGCTCTCTGCTCAGCAGGGAGCCTGCTTCCCTCTCTCTCTCTCTGCCTGCCTCTCTGCTACTTGTGATCTCTGTCTGTCAAATAAATAAATAAAATCTTTAAAAAAAAAAAAAAAGTTGGGTCATAAAACTACAATTCTTCCTCCCCCACTCTCCGTAAGCTGGACCAAGGCAGACAAGGAAATTACAAACTTCAGGGTATCTCTAGAAGATGAAGTAGGGAGATAATTGGAAACCTGCCCACACAACATAAATTGCAAAGACAATTCAGTCAACCATAAATATTTTTAAGTGAACGACCAAGCCACTCATTTACTGCTTTAAAACAGTCTCGCTCTGGCACTAACACTCCCCTCCCTGTATATAGATCTGATTTCTACCATCTGGGCTGTAAGAGATTTGAGGGGAAAGTATTTGCTCATCTCTTTCCTAGTGCCTAGAACAGTGTCTTAAATATGTGGTATTCAGTATGTGTTTGCTAACTGACAGGGAAGGGACTGTCAGATCTGGCCGACTCCGAGTGCTGATGGTCAAGAGGCCTCCAGGGTGCAGGAAGGCTACAGCAGCAAATATTCAACTGGTGGTGCCATATACCAAAGGGACACATAAGATTAAGGTAAGTCTGTGTTCCACCGAGATTGAAGAAAGGTTAGAGGGTCATGTAAGAGCAGTTGGTGGGTGTTCTTCTTCTGGTAATTATTCAGTTGTAGTCTTCACTTGGGACAGTGCTGGGTCTAACAACTGTCTGGGAGGATTATATTGGCCATGCCAGTCACTAACATGTGGATCCTGTCTCTGTTGGATTAGTGTGTCCAGGATTCCCATGACTCCACTTCTTGATTCTTGATCTCCTGCCAGTGTATTTTCACTGTGACAATTGCACATTGTAAATGCTGCCATGGGATGACTAAGGACATATTTCCTCTAATTCCACTTTCACACAAAGGATCAAGAGAAGAATGGGAAAGAGGATGTGTGAGGGGGTGGGGACTGTTTCTCCCCCAGAGGAAGCAAAGAGTTCCATGGCGCTCCTATCATGAAGTCTGTGCTGTAAGGCACGCTGTATGGAAGTTAAGGGAGAATACAGGTTTCCTCCAAGATAGAGTTGAAGTCAACACATTTATTTTATTTTTTTAAAGATTTTATTTATTTATTTGACAGAGAGAAATCACAACTAGGCAGAGAGGCAGGCAGAGAGAGAGGAGGAAGCAGGCTCCCTGCTGAGCAGAGAGCCCGATGCGGGACTCGATCCCAGGACCCTGAGATCATGACCTGAGCCGAAGGCAGCGGGTCAACCCACTGAGCCACCCAGACGCCCCAACACATTTATTTTAGATAAGAAATCTCTCTTGTGCTTCAGCTTTGGATTTTCCAGCTTTCAAGTAGTATTCTTCAAGTCCAAGGGCTGAAGTCAGTGGGCTTTAGCCATTCCAGTCAGGGATGTTTGACATGGCATGATGACAGCCTTGCCCATGTCATTCCTCATTACAACTCTAGTGTTGTGACCCTTAGATTCTAATCCGCAAGTCGTACCTGCTTACATCCTCTAAGGTTGTGAATACAGTGGTGAACAAAATTAAGCTTGCCAACTTGTGCAAATCTAAGATGATTTCTCTATTTCACTGCTTTAGTCATTCGAAAAACAAAAAACCGTCTTTTCAGTGTGTCTAATCACAAACAGTATCACTTCTCCTACTCCTATAGTAGAACCTAAAAAGGATTATAAAATTACTCAATCGTTCTTTTTCTCATTAGCACCAAGCAGGTGATCTTACTGGCTAGAAGGCAGGGGATAGTGAGGAATACAGGTGATTTAAGCAGTGTGTCTGAGGTTACCAGGGCAACTGCTAATTATTATTGAGTAACTATAGTGTACCTCTATAAAGGTCGGGAGTTAAGTTTTTTTTAATCATAAATTTTGCTTTAAAATGGGACTTTTAAAGGAAATTGGGGAGAGAGCAGATGGAGGGTGACAGATGAAGATCAGGTTAAAGAACTATATATAGCTCAAGAAAATTAAACTACTTAAATTTCATAATGTTGGTTTAGGAAATGGTGGGGGAGTTCATGAGTAAATGTAAAAAACGACTTTCTCGTTTCCTAAGTTAGGGCTTCTCAAATTAGTAAGAAATCTGAAAAAAGGCCAGATGCAGAGATGTAACTGGAAATACTTTACTTAGTTCCCTGAGACAAATTTTCTCAGCTGTCTCAGAGTTACCATTTTCTGAACTGACCTGGAGCCCTGGGCAGACTGACCTGGAGCCCTGGGCAGACCAACCTGGACAGGAGTCATGTGGTCATTGAAAGAATAATTGAAGACTCGATTTCACTGAAACACACCAAAAGCAACATGTTCTTGGTATAAGTCTTATTCTTCAAACAGCATCTTACACACATCCTTAATTATTAAGGATGTAACAAATTTGAAAAGTTTAAAAAAAATTCCTGTGTTCACTTTGGCAGCACATATGCCAAAAATTGGAGCGATACAGAGATTACCATGGCTCCTGGGCAAAAGTGATGTGCAAATCATAAACATTCCATATTTTAAAAAACAAACCATTAGACTGAATGCCTTAAACTTACACAGTGATGCATGTCAGTTATTTTTCAATAAAACTGGAAAATAGAAGCTCACATGTATTTAAAAAATCCTTACAAAGATGTACCCCACAACTATATAAAAAAAAGTAAAATGGTGATTTTAAGACTGAGCTAATCTATTTCTGATTTTCAAACTGAACAATCCATACACACACACACATTAAAAAAATTCCAACACAACAAAAGGGTAGGGTTGAAAGGAAATCAGTTTCCCTTCCACCAAAGGCCACTGCCCTATCTGCCTCTACCAGAGACCACCAAATAGACTCGTTCCCCTGTATCTTTACAGAAATATTAAATATGTACACACATCTGTATGTATGTATGTATGTGTGTATGTATATATATATTATATATATATATCTCCCCACATTCTTATATATTAATAGGAGCATATAATGCACACAGGTAGTTTTTAAAATCTAGCTAGGTATCAAAATCACCTAGGAAGTTTAAGAAATACACCAAAATTCAGACACCACCCCAGACCAATGAACTCTGAGGCTCCAGCAAAGGAGCCTAGGTATTGACATTTTTTTACTTTAGGTTCCCCAGGTGATTCTAAGATTTTATTTATTTATTTGTCAGAGAGAGTGCACAAGCAGGCAGAGTGGCAGGGAGAGGCAGAGAGAGAAGCAGGCTCCCCCCTGAGCAAGGAGCCAGATGTGGAACTCGATCCCAGGACCCTGGGATCATGACCTGAGCTGAAGGCACTGGCTTAACCCACTGAGCTACCCAGGCGCCCCTCCCCATGTGATTCTAATACGCAACCTGGGCTGAGAACCAGAGTACCTTGCTTTTTCCTTAATGTACCTTAGAAGGTTGTTCTATACCAGCACATACAAAACTACTTAATTTCTCTGCTGTATCGGTGGCAGTCTACTCTAACATGTATTTTGCCCATCTTTTACTGATGGTCATCCCTTCAGATTCTGCTCTTTAGCTTTTATAAATGGTGTTACAATGTCCATCTGTGCTGGAGAACATCCACTCTCTTTCCTGCCCTCTTCTCTGGGAGCTAACCAGCATGGATTACGTCACAAGGTCCCCTGCCTCCTCTGGCTCCCTGTTGGGGTAACGAAGGGGGAACTCTGGCAAGAGATGAGCAGGAAGAAGGAGGCAGCCAAGGTATTTTTTTCCCTGTCTCCCTCTGAACTTGCCTGCCCCTGATCAAACCCCTTAACCAACATTCCTTTCAAGGTGCTGACTCAGTAGACCTCTCTCCCCTTTTGAGTGTGGTAACCACTTTCTATTCAAGTCCCTCCAGCCTAAGGATAATTGGTTGGGTGCTACTGTCCCCCTGATTTACTGTACTATCTCGTGATTTTCCCCCCCTCTCCTTTTTCATAAATAAACTCTCCTTGAATTATGATATTTTCATGGTGATGTTTCTACTTATGGTGATAATACATCATCTTGGACATATATCTTTGCATTTTATTTCCTTATGGACAATATCATCTTGGTTCCCTCTGGAGGCAAATTTTCTTCACATAAGGCAAAAAGAGGATGGGGTGCCTGAGTGGTTCAGTTGGTTAAGCGTCTGACTCTTGATTTCAGTTCAGGTCATGATCTCAGTCCGGGTTGTAAGAGCAAAAGGCCCGCATTGGGTTCCGCATTAAGTATGGAGCCTTGCCTAGGATTCTCTCTCTCCCTCTCTCTCTGCCCCTCCCCCATCCACTTGTGCTCTCTAAAAAATTTTAAAAATTAAAAAAAAAAAAAAGATGCAATGGGGCAGTCCATACAGCAGCTCTTTTATTCCTTTACAGAGCATTTTTGACAACAGCCGGGGCACAGCCCAATCACCTGTTCAGTTTGTAAGGATTATTACAGTGAACACTGAAACAATGTCTTGGGGAGAAATCCACTGCTTCTTTGAGAAAGAAGCTTATAGGCACTAAAAAGAGAACCTCCTAGAGCAAATACAATGAATGACTGAAAGGCAGAATTTCAGAATGCTTTCAGAAACTCTTTCTTTTTGTCGTAACGACAGTCAAATTAACACAGAGTCACAGGCTGGAATGGAATTCCTGAGGCTAAATTATCCCCCCCCCTCCGTGAAAACTTAGACTGCAGTTAGGTTCTCCTCTAATTAGTATGGTTCCAATTGGCTCCACCCAGCAGAGAAACAATAGAGTAGATAGATGGCTTGACAGAACTCTGGAGAGTACACACCTAAACCTGCTGACTTGGTGCAAAAAGCTTAAAGCTACTAATCCTCAGTGTATTTTGTTATTTGTAGTTAACTGAGTTTTAGGTGCTTTATTTATTTATTTTTATTTTTAAAGTTTTTTTTTTGTTTTGTTTTGTTTTGTTTTGTTTTTTGACAGAGAGAGAGATCACAAGTAGGCAGAGAGGCAGGCAGAGAGAGAGGAAGGGAAGCAGGCTCCCCACTGAGCAGAGAGCTCAATGTGGGGCTTGATCCCAGGACTCTGGGATCACGACCAGAGCCAAAGGCAGAGGCTCAACCCACTGAACCACCCAGATGCCCCTATTTATTTATTTTTAAAAGATTTACTTATTTGAGAGAGAGAGAGCAAGGGAGCAAGTGAGCAAGCGAGTGGGGGTGGGGGATGGGAGGGAGTGTGGAGAGTGGGCAGAGAGGAGAGAAAGGAATCTCAAGCAGATTATGTGCTGAGCCCTGAGCCTGACAAGGGGCTTGATTTCATGATCCTGAGATCAAAACCTGAGCCGAAACCAAAAGTCAGATGCTTAACTGACTGCACCACCCAGGTGTTTTATTTTAAAATTATCTGTGTTTTGATGTGGGTTGCTCTGTGTCACACCAGGATCAAAGAAACAAAAATAAACACTGAGTGTCTACTGCCGCCACCAAAAGAAATCAATACTAAGGATTTGTTCATTGGTTAGGGGATAGTCTAAGAGCAAACCAATTTTTGTTTAGTGAAAAAGGGAATCTTTTTTAAAAAAGATTTTATTTGAGAGAGCGCAGAGAGAGAGCAGAGGCGGGGCAAAGGGGAGAGGGAAAGAATCTCAAGCCGACTCCACATGGAGAGTAGAGCCAGATGTGGCGCTAGAACCCACAACCCTGAGAAAATGACCTCAGTTGAAACTAAGAGTCGGACACTTAACTGACTGAGCCACCCAGGCACCCCAGAAACCCAATTCTTATTAACAACTTAATGTAAGCCAGGTCAGTTTTGCTGGCAGTAACTCATCTGACCCTCACAACAACCCTGAAAACAGGTCTCCTTATTACTATGATTATTTTTACAATCATTGTTACCATTTCACAAAAGAGGTTTAGCTCAGAGAGGACAAGTAACTTGTCCAAGTTTACAGTTAGGGATTAGCAGAGCCAAACCTTCACTACCAGGCCACATGGGCTTTTCCCTTCACCAGATCTCAAAAGCTTTTCGTACACGATAGAACCCACGTCAGCCTTCAGAGAGCTATTTGTAGCCCTAAGTTTATATATAAACTGCATCTGTTCTCCTGAATGACTGTTTCCCATAATGCCATCCATTATGAGAAATACATTTCCCCCTCAAAAGTAGAGTATTCATTTGGAAAAGCCTTTCCTCAACTGCAAAATATTGTTTTATGACGCTATAAGAGAAGTGTTGTAAAGAGCATATTCTAAGGTCAAATATACATTTAGGAAATGCGGCATAACACATGCCATTTTCGAATTCACAAGGGACATATGAATGGCTCAAAAGTTCTCTAGACAAGTATCTGTGGAACTTTATTCAACTGAGAGCTCTTGCCTTTCTGCACCTGTCCTGCCCTCTTCCTGCCTCAGTTTGGGGAGTGCCAATTTAGAAGTCTCAAATATCCTGTACAACGATCATCTAACACTTTCCAAGCTGTTTTCCTGTCAATGCAAAGGTCTTGATCATCTCCTTTTACAAGCATAGTAGGTGCTCAATAAAAACATCTATTGGTTTAACCGATGCACCCACCCTATCTTGATTTGTGACCAGAAAGGCATTTTCAAAGCAGCAGGCTGGCTTCTGCGGGCCATTGAAAAGTGTAGCCCTGGTGAGCTAACTGGGTTCCTCTATGAAGCAAGCCCATCAGTCCTCAGCCTCAAATGTTGTGATTAACCTCAAAGACCAGGGACAGGGTGCTCTTAAGGCCCTCTACAATCAGGAATGCAGGAACAAACAGAGTGCCAGTGATGATACAGACTTGGTCCTGAAAGCATGACAGTGAGGTCAATCCCGTTTTTATTCTCATGGAAGTACATCCACTTAATGCACTATTCCTATGGTTCTCAGACTTCAGGATGCATCAGAATCACCTGCAGAGCTTGTTGAAACACAGAGGACTGGGTTCCTCCACTAACGGGGCTGATCCAGTAAGTCTACAGTGGTCTGAGAAAGTATAGATCTAACAGGCTCCCAGATAATGCCAATGACAGTGGCACAGGGAGCACACTGAGAACACCACACTGCCTAAGACCCTGCCTAGAAGACCAGTGTACCTGGAACCAAAGGAAGCGTACATGAGATTCTTAATGCAGAGACGGAGCTAAAAACAAGATCCTAAGGCTCTTTCCAACTAGAAATGTGTTCCTGGCTAAGTAAGCATCTGCCTTCCAGACTGACTGAAAAGGTTTAAAAGTCAGTACTTTAATATGACTTTAATTTACTTGATTTAGGATCTAAATCTACCAATGAGATTCCTCCAAAGTATACATGTCGGCAGAGAAACAATTCCTACTCTAAGTGAGAAAAATGTCATTTTAAAGTTCCTTCAAAGTGCCCTTACAGACATAATAGTGCTAAAAGCTATTCACAAAATATTAAGCCTACTTCCTTAAGATTCAATAAAAAATTCAAGATTTACAAATGCCTAACACCTACTTACATATATAAAATGCAATGGCATAATGCAGTTGAGGGCAGCTAAATTCACATTTTTTTAATTTTATTTTTTCAGTGTTCCAAGATTTATTGTTTATGTACCACACCCAGGGCTCCATGCAATATGTGCCCTCCTTAATTTATTTATACGTTTAATTAAACACCAAGACTTTACTTAGCATCTACTGTATGTCATGATAAATTTGGATAATTGTTTTACATTATTTAGCAATATTAATTCATTTACAAAAAAAAATACAGAACCTTTATGATGTTAGCTCACCAAGGGGGAAAGAAAAAACAATCTGTGTGAAGGAAAACATTTTTTCATTTGCCATTTCCACGCTGCTGGAAAACAGGGATGTGGGATGCGGCTAAGCCCTTGAACGGTGTCCCATCCCCGCCTCCTCCCATACCCCCTCTGCTGACAGGCTGTAGAGATCCAAGTGCCACTGACAGCCCTGGTGCTTGGGAAAGAAATCCTGCTGGGTCATGAAGTGTGAGAGCTGCCTTGAGCAATTCTTATGTTAAAAAAAATCCCTGCTAATCACCAAACACATTTATCCAATAAAAATCAGATGGGTCATCAGGAAGGAATCTCCACCCTCAACCAAGGGAGGCCAGCTGAGCTCCTGACTGGCAAAGGAGATCTTGGCTAGGGAATGGGACAAGCTGACAGAAAGCCACTCAGAAAACAAGAACACAGGTCGCATCAGTGACAAGCTCTGAAGATGCCAAGGGGGCATACTTGGAGGAACTGTGACCATGGTGGCCCCAGGAGACAGACGTGTAAGAGGGATGGCTTGGGGCTTGTCCAAGAAACAACCATGAACGAGATGGCTGGAGCACCGTAGAGGTTGTGAGGAGGGATGAGAAGAGGCAACTGATTCCTTGTGAAAAATAACTCTACTTTCAAATTATTTCCCAAGGTGAGGAATGCCATCAAGTTTTCAGGCAAAACAGTCAGAAGAGACCTTTTCTGCTTGGAGGTGGGTGAGAATCAGAATCCTCAGTCTAAGAGGAAAGATCCTCCTCCACAGAAAAGTGATTCAACCACAGAGGAAAACTTCCTCTTTCAAATCCCTGCATTCCAAAGAATGACAAATCAAGATCATTGTAGTAAAAGCATATTGCCTGTTTGGGTGTAACTCTTTTGGCATGAAATAGCACTTAGAGGAGATAAAATTACTTTTACAAAATTCCATTTATTATCACCGTTGAATGCATTTTGTGATTCATTTGGTCTCAGTAAATAACAGCTATGCACACAGCTCAACCGTGTGGGATGTGGACGTTTCTAAATTGTTCAGCAATAGGCATGCCTAGTCCCCAATTGGTCTTGGTTTAAAGTGGGGTTGCACCTGCCCCTAGAGAAGTTCCTCCTTTTCACTGATAACTCAATGATTGAACTGACACGTCCAGTCTGGGATTCTCTGATTCCAGGTGGGAAGCTCATGGGGGAAGATGAGGAGAAGAGCCTGGGACATTTCTCTTCACACAAGAAAGTTATACCAAGCCTGAGAGGGTAGAGGGAGAGAAAGGGAATCTCTGAGAGGGAGGAGGACAAGAGGCCCTCCACAACAAAATTAACTGCTCTTCACAGATTCACAGTGCTAAACATATGAGGTAATGCAAGATGATCTAACTTACTCTTCCCAACTTTTTTTTGGAGGTATAATTTTTTTTTGAGGAGGTATAATTCCTGTTTTATAGATGGGGAAAGAACAGAAGGCAGAAAGAACTACAGCAGAAACTCTGTTTATCACTGTACCTTCCGCATTTAGGATAATGCCTGGTCCACAGAAGGTGTTCAAACAGTATTTGTTGAATGAATGTTGAATGAATTAAGTAAAACACAAGTAAAATTTTGGAGATACCTTTAAGGTTTTCCCCAGATTTTATTGGAGAGCAGCTGAATCAAATTCAGGAGCCAACAGTGCTTCAGAGAAACAACGCTGCCTGGAAGTAGGCCTCGTTTATCCTCTGAATTTCAGCAACTATTCTCTTGCCTCTCACTGGCCACTAAGAGGTAGAGGACGGTTGACTCTGGCATAGTCTGAAAGCATTTGGCATGTGCACATCTTTTAGGTCACCAGAAATAACTTGGAAATGCGTGTGTGTGTGTGTGTGAGAGAGAGAGAGAGAGAAGCGGAAAGGACAAGAAAAATTAGTTTTATTTATGAGGCTACTGGGCAGTGAGTTATTTATTTTTTTAGGGGTGGGGACCACTCAGGCAGGGAGAACTCCAAGCTTGGGTTCCTCCCATGGCTATAATCATCTTCCATCCTCCTAGCATGCTTTCCATCTTAATAAGCCCCTCCATCCCTACCCCAGAAATCTGAAGAAAGCATTTACCTAGTAGTTTTTAACCTGAGGGAATTACTGCAGTATTTTATGTCCCTATTGGGATGTCCCCTAATTTTTTTCTTTGCATTTGTTTACCTCCTTCTTAAAAATCACTATCGTCCAGAAAGAAATCTTCCAGATTTCTTCCAGAAATCACTATCTTCCACAAGGCTAACACCACTGGTCATTGGGGTAGTGGAGAGTGATTTTTATTTTGTCAGTCCTTTCTAAGCAGACTTTGAGCAACCTCCGTAGTTAGAGACAGGTCAGACCCACTTCTTCTGGCACAGGGAGCAGGGGATAGGTGCACTCAGGGCCAAGGTCAGGTACCAGCCAGTCTATGTCGGTGCCAGGAGTGAAACCTCAGCTTTCCTGCTTTCTATGCCACTGTTTGAGCTATCTTTCTGATTGCCTCAGTCATTAGCTATGGGTTTTGTTTTGCTTCTTAACTTCTTAGAATCTCACTTACGAGTCATCTGCTTTCAAAGAAGATTCTGAAAATTGACAAGCTGGTCTCCGTGCTGCCATTCTCTATGGTGAGAGCCTTTCCTACTGTTCCACCTTACCCAGGCAACCCCGCCCCCTCCCACGGCAGCTTGAGGATTCTGAGGTCACAAAAGCAGAGGCCTATGTCATTTAACTATTGCTGAATAAACTGACCTGAACTCAGCGGCTTAGAAAACCACTATGTATTATTTCTTATGCATTTGTGGATTGAACAGCAGCTTTTCTATTAGTCCTTCCTGGACTCACTCATGTGGCTGCATTCAACTAACAAGTGGCCCCGGGTTGGGCATGGCTGGGACAGCTGGGCTTCTCTCTCCAATAGTCTTGCATGCTGAAGGAGACTAGACTAGACTTTTTACATGGTGGCTGGATTCCAGGAAGATGAGATGGGAAATTGCAAGGCCTTGTGGCCTAGGCTTGGATGTTATACATGGTATCATTTGTACCACATTCTATTGGCCAAATCAAGGCAGGAGATGAAGGCCAAGACTAGATCCAAGGATTCCACCTCTTCGTGGGAGCTACAAAGATTCTTTGGCCGTATGTCATCTATCATAGGCCTATAGCCAGGAGGTAAGGAGTGAAGCAGGCCAGTTGTGGGAAGACAGCCACCATGGAGAACATCACTTGTTACGAAGTAACACACAGATTTAGGGTGGTCAAATCTTCTAACTTTTCAAAAGAAGTTGGAAATACAGATTTAAAAATATATTAATTTTTTATATTTTAAAAAAATATTTTATTTATTTATTTGACAGACAGAGATCACAGAAGTCAGAGAGGCAGAGAGAGAGAGAGGAGGAAGCAGGCTCCCCGCTGAGCAGAGAGCCTGATGTAGGGCTTGATCCCAGGAACCTGAGATCATGACCTGAGCCAATGGCAGAGGCTTAACCCACTGAGCCACCCAGGCGCCCCAAAAATATATTAATTTTTTAAAGCAGTTTTATGTTTACAGAAAAATGGCTCAAAATAACTCAGAGTTATTCCTCCCTGCTGCCTAAATTCCCCTGTAATTAACATATTTCGTTAGTGAGGTGCATTTATTAGTAATATTACATCAACTAGCATTACTTACATTAGGATTCACTCTGTGTTCTATTGGTTTTATAGGTTTTGACAAACCAATAATGTCTGGCATCTACTATTACAGTGTCATACAGAATAGTATCGCTGCCCTAAAAATGCCCAGTGTTCCACCTATGCACCCTTCCTTCTCACTCATCTTTTTACTGAGTCTATGGTTTTGTCTTTTCCGGCATGTCGTAGAGCTGGTATCACACCATGCTGTGGCATTTTCACAGTGCCTTCTTTCACTTAATAGTCTGAACTCAAGCCTCATTCAAGTCTTTTCCTGACTTCATAGCTCTCTTCTTTTTATCACTGGATTATATTGTCTGGATGTACCATAGTTTGTTTATCCATTCACTTACCGAGGAACATCTTGTTTGCTTCCAAGTATTGGCAATAACAAATAACAATAACAAATAAATAACAATAACAAACAAGCAATAACAAATAAAGCTGCAGGTTTTTGTGTGAACTTAAGTTTTCAACTCATTTGAGTGAACATATTTGAGTGTGACTCCTGGACTGTTGTATGAGAAATCTATGCTTAGTGTTGTAGGAAATTGCCTAATCATCTTTCAAAATGGGTGTCTGCTTTTGCATACCCACCAGCAATGCGTAAGAGTTCCTGTTGTTCCATATCCTACAGCACTTGGTATTGTCACTGTTTCTTATTTTGGGCCTTCTAATAGGTGTACAGAGAGATCTCATTGTTTTAATTTACAATTCCCTGATGACATAAGATGCTGAGCATCTTTTCATATGCTTAATTGCATCTAAATGTCTTCCTTGGTGAGGTGACTATCCAGATCTTTTGACCAGTTTTTAATTGGGTTTTTTACATATTATTGGATTTTAAGCATTCTTTGTATATTTTGGATACTGATCCTTTATCAGATATGAGTTTTGTAAATATTTTCTCTTATTCTGGGCTTGGTTTTTCTTTCTCTTAATAATGTCTTTCACAGAGCACAAGATTTAACCACAATGAAGTTCAACTTACAAATTTTTTCTTTCAGGGATCATGTACCTAGTCATTGACAAATGCACGGTCACCTATAGATTCCCTTATATCACCTAGAAATTCTAGTTTTGCATTTACACTTCAGTCTAGAGTCCATTTTGAGTTAATTTTTTGAAAGGTGTAAAATCTATATCTAGGGTTTTTTTTTTTTTCCATGTGAATGTCTAGTTGTTCAGCACAAAAGGTTGGTTTATACTTTAAAATGGGCAGGGGGGTCACCTACCTGGCTCAGTTGGTGAAGCATGCAGCTCTTGATCTTGGGGTTGTGAGTTCAAGCCCCACAGTGGGTGTAGAGATTGTATAAATAAATAAAGAAATGTGGTTTGTTGTTGTTATTATTATTTTTTTGGTGGTAGTGGTAGGGGAAGGAAGCTTCCCCTCTACCAACACACATGTTGTGTTGTCTGTAGGCTGTTTTTCTCCATCATCCCCCTCACCTGCAATGAACTTCATCCATCTATATTAATCTATTTAATCTTACTTAACACCAACCTCACATTTTCACTATCCACTTTTTCCAATATTCTGACTGGTGCATGTACTCAACATGATCAGTTAATGGTTGGTGAACTCTAAAATCACTTATGAGCTATAAATCCCATTTAGCACTGCCATATACCACTGTCCTTTCTCCTCAGCCAGACTATAAACTCGTGGTGAGGCCAGGAATCTTCCTGTTCTCATTTACCCCTGGTAGCCCAGTAGAGGTCTGGGCACAAAATAGGTCAGCATTATTTGCTGACAATTTTAGACTACCTGGACTTTGGTCCTGACTTACCAAGTGTCTTTGATCTTCAAGAGGGATGGCTACGCTTTAGGAAGTCCAGCTGAGGACCTGCCAAAGATGGAAACCCTGCAACCTTGCCCTGCCATGGCCAGAACAGTGCATCTCTAATTTTGATGCCCGATTTAGCATTATGTCCACACAAACAAGAGGGTCCTGATCTCCTTGGAGAATTAGGAAAGATTTACCAATGAGACAGTAAAACATGGTCTCTAAAGTACCAAAGGATGCTGAGTCACAAAGCATGTTCCTTTCATTATGATGGTTACATGGTCATAATGACCATTCCAGTCATTTTGAAAACAATGAAAAACAAATGAACGAAATAAAAAGGAGAATGGACTGTTTCTGGTGCAGTCACCAGAATAATCAAAGTAATAGTAATCCCCCACCGTCTGACTGTGTTTTCTGTTTTCATCTGCATCATTAAGTACTCCCACTCAAGGATCTCTGTGTAAGTCAAAGTGAACAATGATAGAGGGAATGAAAGGTCCAGAACTGAGGTTGAGACCCCACTGGTCTCCGATGGTTGTGACTGAGCCCAGTCACCATGGCATACTGTGCTCCCAGACCTCTCAGAATTCATTTTCTATAGCCAAATACTGCAGCGTCTATTTCCCAGGACCACCCAGCTTCTGTCTATGGCCCACCCAAGCAACTGTAGGCAGAAAAAAGAAGGGAGGCACAAACTTGGATATGGCGCATTCAGGGCCTTGGGTCTCAGAAATGGTTGGCAAAACTCCCGCAGAGCTCATGGCGCCTTTGGGGTGGGCCTCAGTGAGGCTGTGGCAAACTCTGGCATCAGTGCCAGCAGCAGCATTCCTTCTGCCTCAGGAGCAGCCTGGGGCTCAAGACTCACAGGTGCCAGTCAGGTGTTCACTCAGCCTGGAAGGACAGCAGACATTTTGGCAATATCTACTATCCTACCTCCAACTTTCCTTGAAAGTCAAACAAAGTACAACTGTTCCTGGCATCATTCTTCCTGCCCCGGGAAAGCCTCCAAATTCTGGAGCAGGCAAGGACGGTCCCTATGGATGGGGGTCACTGGCAGAGTGATCCCCAGTGTCTTATGTAAAACAAATCACATCTAGGCAACTGAAAAACAAAAACCTCAAGTCCCCTCTTCTAGGACCTGTTTAAAAGACAGTGTCCTGCAATTGCACTAGTGGGTATTGACCCCAAATGTTCATAGTACCCCAATGTTCATAGCAGCAATGGCTACAGTTACCAAACTGTAC
Organism: Meles meles; assembly: GCF_922984935.1. NCBI lineage: Eukaryota > Metazoa > Chordata > Mammalia > Carnivora > Mustelidae > Meles > Meles meles. The sequence goes on from NC_060068.1 coordinate 103,056,568, forward strand.
AAAGAGTCAAGATGCCCTTCAACAGATGAATGAATAAAGAAGATATGGTCCATATATACAACGGAATATTATGCCTCCATCAGAAAAGATGAATACCCAACTTTTGTATCAATATGGATGGGACTAGAGATTATGCTGAGTGAAATAAGTCAAGCAGAGAGAGTCAACTATCATATGGTTTCACTTACTTGGGGAGCATAAGGAATAACACCAAGGATATCGGGAGATGGAGGAGAAGTGAGTTGGGGGAAATGGGAGGGGGAGATGAACCATGAGAGACTATGGACTCTGAGAAACAAACTGAGGGTTTTGGTGGGGGGTGGGTGAGCCTAGGTATTAAGGAGGGCACGTATTGCAATGAATCCTGGAACACTGAAAAAAATATTAAATCACAAAAATAAATAAAGACATTGCCCTCTTTTGTACCATTTAGCCATCAAAGCAGCTTCTTTAGACATACCACACTCAGTGGTAACTAAGGGGGCTCCCAGCTGCTAAAAACAAAGATTAAAGAGGGGCGTCTGGGTGGTTCAGTCAGGTAAGCATCTACCTTCGCCTCGGGTCATGATCCTGGAGTCCTGGGATCAAGCCCCACACTAAGGCTCCCTGCTCAGAACGGAGTTTGCTTCTCCCTTTCCCACTGACCCTCCCCACTGCTCTTTCTCTCTCTCTTGGTCCCTTTGTTTCTCTCAAATAAATAAATAGACTCTTAAAAAAAAAAAAAACCACCAAAATTAAAGACCATTAAATGGTACTGCTGGCTAAGATCAGAGGACAGTAAGCAACCTTGCTCATGCTGAGCAGCAAATAACATCAGTAACTGACAGGTACACAAGTTTAAACAAAATGGAGGATAAAAAGAGAGAGATATAAAAGAAACCAGAATCTTCTTTAAGTTGAGGAAAGCAGGTAAAGGAGTGCTTGACAAAGTCAGACAACGAGGGATGGAGACTCCATACGCAAGTCTCACCATGGAGAAGCAGAAGAGACTCACTGCCCATAAGCAAAACGAGTTTTCCCAGTACATAATTTCATCTTATGTTAGTTACCGTTTTCATTTGCGGTAGAAGTACTCCCTAAGTCCATTTTAGAGTTCGTCTCCCCCTATGCCTTAATATCCCTGAGTTTCTTCTGAGAAAAAAATTGTTGGTCCCATTTTGCTGATCTGTAAATATCTTACAGAGATAGAATGGCAGGGTGTGACCACACCACCACCACCCGGAGATGGGCAGGAAAAGGTTCTGATATCCTGGTGTCTCACCAGAAGCAACGACTGCCTTGAAGACAATCTGTGGCTGAACTTCGAACTATTTTCATTAGAGAAAGGCAAAGTCAATTCTGCTCTTTCGAAGTCTTATACAACCGCAGCCTGAGAGTCCAGCTGTTCTGGTCATGGCCTTACATTCTTTCTGCAAAGACTCTAGTTGACAAGATTTATTTGGTGGTCTGAAGAAGCATGCTAAGCAGTGTGGGAGGAAACCACAAGGGAGGACTTTCTGGCCCTAGCACAGTGAATCTAGTTTCTGTGAAGGATTGGACAAGCAGCCCCAAGCTCCCTGTCTCGGCTATGGGTGCTTATCACCCAAGGGTGAAGCAACAAAGGTTCTTCTCTTTTCTAGTCTCTGGTATGTCATCACAGTTATGCTAAGTTTGAGGATCTGATCACTATAAGGGCTACTGGAGAGATTTTCTTTCTAGAAGTGGACACAGAGGTAGCACTGGACATATTCCACATCATCAGGGAGAAGGGAAACCAAGACAACATAAATGAGTGAAACAGACTTGGCTACTGATCTCCTGAGTTGCTACAGTGCCTGGGATGTTTTATAAAACTAAAAGAAATCGCTTTTCATGCCCAGCAGCCAGCACAGTCAACAGCCATCACCAAAGCCATCTCAGCAGGAGGGTAAATCAAAGATCACCAAGGCCAAGAAGCAGTTAAGAATAATGATTCCCCTCTGAGATGATGATGCTCAAAAAATCCACAACAAACTAGCCAAGCTCCACATTTAGAAAGAAGGTTAAAATCATGTTCACGGGACAATGCTCAAAGTCAGAGGAGGCCAGAGCATAAAGTCCGGGCGGGATGGTTGAGCAAAGGCCTACCGTGGAAGGTAGTCAGAAATCATACTTACAGTGAGTTGGGCCGGGTGGGTTTGAGCACATCCAGGTCCGGGTCACTAGAGTTCATGTTGGGCTGTAAGCTGCTGCTGGAATTAAGGATGCTATTTGCATTTGATGAGATGACAGATTCCAAACTGGAGTTGATGATGCTGTTTCTTTGTTCCTCTGGAGAAAAATAAGGCCAAAAACCCCATATTACTACTATTTCATAAGGATAGTCTGTTTCAACATATATAAAAACCTACCAATAATGAGAATGGATTGAGATCTCAGCAAAGCTCAGAAGAAGACATAGGAAAGATAAGATTTACAGGTGGGAAAGGAAGACGAAAAGGTGACTTGCAATTTTGGAGCAAACCCACCTCTGCTCAGCATCATGGCTCAGACCAGGCATTTTCCTAAGAGTGGCCCTACCACTGCACCATAAATTTTGTGTCTTCTTTTGACTGGTAGATGGGCAGAACATAGAGTAGCCTTCAGAGTGCCCTTGTATTTTGGTTTCTGCGACATTCACCTTATATTCTAAAACTCCTGCCCCCCATATGGTCTTAATTGTCAAGACCCTATCCTACCTCCAATTCTATAGCACCTCACCATAAAATATCTACTACTTGGTCATTAATATCCTTATGACTCTGCAGTCTACACTCCTGACCCCTCTGAGACAAACCCTCCTGGGTTGCCTCCAGCTCCAGATATTTGATGTCTAGCTTCAAGTCAGTTCTTTAAATAATAGATCTATAAGGGCTACAGAGTTGTCTGCATATAAAAAATCGAGTCCAGGGGCGCCTGAGTGGCTCAGTGGGTTAAAGCCACTGCCTTCAGCTCGGGTCATGATCCCAGGGTCCTGGGATCGAGCCCCGCATCAGGCTCTCTGCTCAGCAGGGAGCCTGCTTCCTCCTCTCTCTCTCTGCCTGCCTCTCTGCCTACTTGAAATCTCTGTCTGTCAAATAAATTAAAAAAAAAAAAAAAAAAAAACCCGAGTCCATGGTCTATGTAGTCATATTAGTGCTTGGAGAGTATTACTAAGCCTGGAGGGAGGAAACCTGAGTTCTCTTCAAGACTCCATCCCTGCATGGCTGAGTGGCCTCAGGCAGTTTTCACTATGTTTCTTGGCTAATGCATCTATAAAATGGGGAGAATGAGAACTGTCTTGCACAGCTCAAGGAGTTCATGAGGATCAAGTGGGATCATATGCAAGAATGCATTTTGTAAACTTCAGAACACTGTTCAAAGTCAAGAACTTTCTGTTTCTTTCCATCTTTAAAACTTGGAACCATGTGCTGAAGAAAACATTTTTGGGATAATTTAGCTAAATGGCACAGGCACCACTGCTGTAGCAAAGTATCAGAGACGTGGAATGTCATTCTTGTCCCACATTCATTACAGATACATCATAATGAAATCAACTGATGCTGTGGGCAATTAATTCATTTCTCAGGAAACCCAGCCTATGTGGGTTACTCCTCACCGGACCTTTGAAACAAGCTGAAGATATACCATGTCCCTTAGACAGACTAGACTCACTGACATGGTAGTTCAGAGGGTGACATTTGAATTCTTCAGGCAACAAAGGGGGTGATGTAATTTAAAAAAAATTACTTTTCCATTTGTACTAGTCATGTGCATAAAAATTTATCATGCTTATGCAATGATGTTATAGTAATCTTTACATTTAATACACACACACACACACACACACACACACAACCCCAAATACCCCAACACACTTAGTATCTTGGCAAATTCTCTATGCCATGCTAAAATCCTATAGAAGAGTCAAAAACTCCATGAGGCTATTGGGAGATTTCTCAACTCTTAAGTAGATTTTGAAAAAAAGTAGGTTATTAACTTGATTCCTGGGATTTGGAACTATTCATATTACAAGAGCTTAAGTTCCAAACAGGAACAACAAAGAAAGAGAAACCAAAAGAGTTACAACGCACCCAGATGTAGGCAAACTAACAGGGTCCTTGAATGGGAACTTGCTATCAGGACGAAAAACAACTCTAAAATTACATAATTAGGGGATCACGGAGAAAATGGATATGCCACTTACCAGTATGAATCAGTGCAAACTTTCCTTTGCACAAAATACTCATGTCGAGATTTCTGAAAAAGACTGAAAAGTCCAAGACCACCATATAGGAAAGGGCACTCAACATACTTCTCTGGGGTTCAATGAAGACAATTTCTGCTTCCAAGGGAAGGAGAGGTGAGTAGTTTTAGTAACTCTAGTCTGAAGCTAACTTTTTTTGCATGATGTAATTCTCTGAATTCACAGGAAACCCAAGAGTATAACCATAGCTCATATTTCTCCTGTGATTATATTTACTTGCCCTTAAGAGGACTATGATTCTATAAATTAAAAACAACACCTTGCTAAAAACGTATTAGTTTTCCTATAATATTATTGGGACTTTTTTTTTCCTGACTTCGTATACATTAGAAAAAGAGATGGAAGTTTCTTCAATTTTCATTTATTCAATGAATGCTCAGTGAGTACCAAACACATTCCCAGATAACCCTTACACTAATTCCTAGGTATTTTATTCAGATGTATACTAGAATATTTATTAGTAACTTGCACACACTTATTTGTTCATATGTCTACCTTCCTCGGTAGACTAGGAGCAACCTAAGATCGAACATGTGACAGATAAAGCTTTGAAATCACAACTGAAAAAAAATTAGATAAAGATTATTTCCTTTACATAATAACACTTTATCAGAATCCTAACCTCATTTAAGAATCTGATTCTGTAAATGGGATTTGGGTAAAATTTTTGAGACCTTATCTTCTGTTACAGTATTACAGACTGGCTTTCTCCATGAGCTAAGCAAGGAACACTGCTGCATATGGAAGCTGACAGTTGTCTGAAATGAACCCACACAAGAATGAGGATGGGGTGGACAATGAAAGCCCAACCCTGCCTGGCCTAGAAAGGCCACAAAAATTAAATGGGTGGCTATCCCCACACTGAACTCGAGGATTTCGAGCATTTCACTGAGTGGAGGACACTAGAACTCTTTTTTAGGAAGTAAATCCTTTTTTAGATTCTATTTTGACCTATATTTAGGTATTGTGGGCCTGACACATATGGCAAAACCTCTAACAAAATGACAACAAGAGCAAAAGATCAAGGAAAGGTGTCTTTGTCCAAAAAGAAAACAACACAAAAAAATTAATCATAAAATTTCATAGTTTTGCAGTCAAGATGGCCAAATATACATCTAAAGAGTCAGACTCTTTACCGGTATGACTCAATGGGCCACATGATAAGGAAATCTGGAAACCTGGCACTCTCGGACTATAAGACCACCACAGTTTTATTGGACATGAGACCACAAATAGCGAGACTGAGAACATCTAGGTGGATAGGCTTCTGAGCTGAAATGCTGACGATCCCTACTGAGGGTGAGCAGGACAGTGAGAGTCATTCCAGAGAAGAGGTGGAGAGTAAAATCCACAGCAACTCACACGTTTTAGTGGTATGGCAAACGATACCAAGACAAATTCTAAAGCATTTGGCATGAATTAAGAAAAAAAGAGAACATGATTCAGTAATGTCAAACAAGGGGATCTTAGTCAGGTGGGCAAATGAGTACCTTCCCTAACAGCAAAACATAACGAAAACAGGCAGCCTAAAACATTATTTAAAAAAAAAAAAAATTAGGGGCACCTGGGTAGCTCAGTAGGTTAAGCCTCTGCCTTCGGTTCAGGTTATGGTCTCAGGGTCCTGGGCTTGAGCCCCACATTGGGCTCTCTGCTCAGCAGGGAGCCTGCTTCCCTCTCTCTCTCTGCCTGCCTCTCTGCCTGCTTGTGATCTCTCTCTCTCTCTCTGTCAAATAAATAAATAAAATCTTTAAAAAAATTAAATTAACCAAATTGTTCCAATACCAGACCTGGATTTCTCAGAGACATTGATGATTCAAACCAGGTCTGGCATCCTCATTAGAAGGTATAAGAAAGACTGATGGCAATTACATTGCTGAAATAAGGAAATTATAGGCTAGGGGACTGAATAAGAAAAACAACAACAGTTATGAGTCAAAGCAAAAGGATCACGGAGAACCACTTAAATGACCAAAAGAGAAAGAATGTCCACAACTCAGGAGTATTCCTAAACAGGATGAAGTTAGTGGGGATGCTTGGTTTCTACAAACATGTTTGTCAACAAGAAACTCTTTTCATTTTAGTCACAGAAGACAAGAGCTCAGAAGCAAGGAAATGATAAATCCCCCAGCAAATGTAAACATGTTTGGGTAAGTGATGAATGTTTTCATGAACACAGTTTCTATGAAGAGTGATAAATTAGGTGTGGTGCTAGTGCTGAGAAATGCAAACTACTCAGGGCAGGGGCACGTATGCCCATACAGAACACTTCGAGCATCTGTTACAGTGACCTGCGAGGTCGGCATCAGTCACATATTCATGGCACCCGGTCCATGCATAATATACACTAAAGCTCCACAAATGGTTACAAGACAAATAATAAATATAGGGTGACAATAAGCAATGAAAATGTATTCTGCTAGCACAGAAAGAGGCAGTTCCAAGTGACTGAATTTTCCAGGTGGTTCAGACAGGGACCACTAATGTCCTTGAAACCAAAGTAATGGTTACAGTGGGCAGAGTCTGTGTTTTTTGTACAAATCAGGAGTGGAAAAATATGACTATGCAACCAAATCACTGCAACTAAAAAAAGAAAGCCACAGAATAATTTTGGTGATATTGTACTTGTTCTGGGGGTTGCCATGGAAATCTGGGAGCTAAGCAACTTCACTTTCCATATTTACCAAGTGACTCCTGCTTACTCTAATGACAATCCCTCCCCATCCCCACACCCCCCCCCCCATACAAAAAGCAGGGTCTCTGTTTATCACAGAACCCAGAAACAAGGCCAGGAATGTGCATGCAGAACCAAACCGAATTCACATGTCTCGGCAAGCCTCAACACTCTAGCCCACTGAATATCTAGAGTGGGAGGATAAATAGGAAACACAGACTTGCAATGTAACTTCGGGGGAGGTTTCCCACCACGCACGGACGTCCATCAGAATACGGACTAACATCATCTTTCCATGATGTCTGAGACTAGCTGTCAAAAAGAGGGAAGAGAAATGTTCTTTTTTTTTTTTTTTTTTTTAATTTTTTATTTCTTTGACAGAGAGAAATCACAACTAGGCAGAGAGGCAGGCAGAGAGAGAGGAGGAAGCAGGCTCCCTGCCAAGCAGAGAGCCCGATGCGGGGCTCGATCCCAGGACCCTGGGACCATGACCTGAGCTGAAGGCAGAGGCTTTAACCCACTGAGCCACCCAGGCGCCCCGAGAAATGTTCTTTAACAGCAGCTCATGATGCCTCAGAGAGCCCTAAGGAGGGAACGTGCTCGCTACATGATCAAACAGGGAGGAAAGGGAGTTACCAGACTGACGGAAGTTCTGGAAAGACACAGGCTTGAGACAAAAAATATTAAGATAAAAGCAAAATACCCAGAGGCTTTCCCTTGCTGTGGTATGGAGAGAGGTGTACTTTCTCCTGCTTATTAAAGTTTTGCAATGAAGTCTGTAATATATCATCTTGACAAGATAGGATGATAATAGAATGGCAGCTTAATGAATTTTGCAATAAAAAATGATGAGTGCACAGCAATTTCTGAGTTTACCATCTCTGGGAAACACCCAAGTACATGAGAAGCTTGGAAACAGATTTTCTGAAGCAGTATTTTTTTTTCTCTGTAGTTTTCATTCCTGATAATAGTGGCATGCCAAGCCACACTAAAATCTGAGGTGGAATGACTTCGTGTTGACCCAGCGTCAGTCCCTATGATAAAAATAATCTCAAAAAGCAGTTTGAGCAATATGTTTGGGCACATAAAAACAGTTTGGGCAATGTTTCAAAAAAGAGTCTTAAAAAAACAGTTTGGGCGATGACGGACTAAATAGTGAATTGATAAGTAAAAAATGTGGTCAAACTGTTCCGACCATAGGACATACTACATAATATTAGAACTTTTGGCAGGTTGTCTTCAAAAAAACTACCAATTTTGGTACCATGTGGAGTGACTGACTGACTTCCTTCCCATGGTGCTCATAAAAAACCCTTCTCTTTGCAAAGGGGAAAAAAATGCCAATAAAGCTGGATTTCATGAGGGAACGGGGGAATGACTGCAGCTGGCCCAGGGCTGAAATGATTCACAGGAAAGAGGCATGGAGGCACAACCGGGAAGTTCATCCCCGAAACAACACCATTTCAAAAACCACAATGTAGAAACGAACCCCTACATAATGGCTGAACAGGGAGTTGAACGATCAGAGTAAAATACATACTCCACTACTTATACCATAGCCTTCTTTTCCATCTGAGAACTTGCTTTCTAGTAGGGATGTTCTTCCTTAAGTCTCTGGTTCCCAGGTGAGTGAGGGAGACTTCTATAGGCTGCTTACATTATTGCTCATTAAAAAGAAAAAATTATATATTTACTTATTTTTATACCATGACTCACTGCAAAATGGGCTTGAGAGAGTATATAAAATGTGTGAATAGGCAGTTTGATTTTAATAATGTAAAAATCAGTCAATATAAAATAAATATGTATTCCCAATTTAGAAAGTACAGAAAAACATACAAATATTCTATATGCATTTTGTTGTGTAAATGCCTAGTTGTTTTTCTATACATAGAAAAATACACACATATATACTTTTCTTTTAACAGAGTGGTGTAACACCAAAACAATATTGAGTTACCTGCTTTGTTCACTAACTGATAAAGCCAGACACATAAGACCATCATACACTTTTTTTCATTTAATGATCTACCTTAACATTTTTCTTGCCATTAGCTTTCCAGGGCATCATTTTTTAAATGGCCACATCAACTATGTCATTTTCAGTCACATATGGTAACTAAGTATATAAGCCAAGAGCCACATGATACCTTAGTCTGTGCGACAGTAAGAATCCATGTGGATAAATGTGTCTCCTGCCAAAACAAACAGGTGTGTCCAAAGTACCCAGGATCTGCAGAGGCAAAACCTGAGAATAGGCACATGCTGCAGCCTTGAGCACTTGGAGAAAGGCATTATGTAAGCTGAATAATATGAATTCCCAGTTATTTTTCAACAAGGAAGACACAAATGAGTATATTATGAGTTGAATTCTTAACCTCTCACTGGGTCTGTCTGGGAGAGGGTCCAGGATGAATTAAATGCACTAAAAGAATTAATGACAGCTATAATCCCAGCAGCTAGTTAGTGCGAACAAAGCTAACAAAGCCCAAGGATCTATTCCTACTTCCCGGCCCAGCGATGCTGTACAACTCATCCCAGCTGCTGATGTATTTGAATTCAAGCAGCAAATCAGCTCTCTCTGGGGCCAGGGTGACTCTGCATTCCTCTCACATATGGGCCTCTTTTTTGGAATCTGCTGGATCCAGAGGGGGAATAATTTCCTTAGCAAAATGTAATGTAAAACTATAGTCTGATGATAACCATCACAATTGTAGCTAATGTTTATTAGGTGCTTACTAAGTTCTAGGCGCAGTATCAAGTACATGACATGCACTTACAGTGGCTTACTTAATCATGGTAACTGCCCTCCAAGGAAGCTGTTCTTAGTGACTGATTTTACAGATGAGCAAATGGAGGTTCAGAAAGGGAAAGTAATGCATTCCAGTTCTCAGGGCTGCTAGGTGACAGAGATGGCACTGAAACAATGCAGCCTGACTGCAGAACCCCTGCTTTCCAGCACCACACCAGGCTGCCGCAAACCTGAACAGAGTCAAAGAGATGTTCTGGTAGTGACAGAAATGAGCAACCTTGACTGTCTGCCCCTCCCCTCAAGCCTGTGTGTCTCTCACTTTAGCTGGCATTAACATCACCAAAGCATTCTTTAAAATACAGATGCCAGGGTGCTTGGGTGGCTAGGTCGGTTAAGCATTTTACTCTTGATTTTGGCTCAGGTCATGATCTCAGGGTCATGGGATCAAGCCCCACGTCTGGCTCCACACTCAGAGTGGAATCTGCTCGAGATTCTCTCTCTCTCCCTCTGCCCCTTCCCCTACTCTCTCTCTCTAATAAATAAATAAATCTTTAAAAAAAATACAGATACCTGAGCTCTAGTTAAGACCTCCTGATTCAGAATATACCAAGGAGGAGGAGGAGGAGATCAGGCATCTGTATTTTTAATAAGCTCCTTACAATGTTCAAATGCACACTAAGTCTAAGAATTACTGTTCCAAGAAACATGTTTCAACACCTTGGTATAAGTACTAAAAATCTGAGACAAAAATCGGTGATAAATGTCACTTTGTAATCTCTTAGAAGATTATTTTTTTATGTCACTTTGTAATCTCTTAGAAGATTATTATTATTTTTTCTCAAGTAGGCTCCACGCCCCAACGTGGAGCCCAACGCAGGGCTTGAACTCAAACAACCCTGAGATCAAGACCTAAGTGAAGATCAAGAGTTGGATGCTTAATCCATGGAGCCACCCAGACGCCCCTCTTGGAAGAACTTTAAAGGGGACAAGACCCGGGTGCTGGTCCTCTCTAATCCTTCTGGCTCCACCTTCTGCAGTGGTCCAGAAAAAGTACAGCTTCTATGTCGGTAGCTTTCATCTAGATATACTGCTCCCATTTCTGCTATATGATGCATCCATGTGGCAACTTGGGAGATTAAATGTAATTTCCCTTGCTACCATTCATCTGGCAGCACAACCAAAAAACCCTGTTCCATCTGTTCTGAGGTGATCACAAATGAGAGTGACTACCTTGGCCCAGCAAATTAAAGGTACTGCTGAATGCATACTGCTCTCTGCATAGTTGGGGCTAGATTTGGAGGGGCTGCTGCCTGCTGGTACGCATATTGAGGAGTCCATTCAGGATGGTTCAAGTACCCCCATGGTACTACTGGATGCTAGGACAGATGGCTTTTACTGCTTCTGTAATTCAGTCTAACCAGATTTTCACTTCCATGGCTGAGAAATTGACACAGGCACCCTTTTGAAGACAACGTGGCATGGGGAACAGACACCACCTGGGTACAAATTCTTTGCCTGCCCTTCACCAGTTGTGTGACCACTGAACCTCTGGAACCTGAGTTTACCTGTCTGTGAAATGTGGTTTCCGAGGAACCTACCTCACTGGGTGATGGTCAGTTGTGAGAATGAAGTAAGATGGTAATGTGCTTAGGCTGCTTGCCATGTTAGATGAGGTATAATAATTTTAATTTTTATTGCTGTTATTACTGAACGAGGCTCAGATCTAGCTTGGTCTCAAGGTTCTGATTCAAATGCCTTCATTTATCATTTCACACCAGCCCCCCCACCCCTGTCTCTTTACAGGAAGATCCCTGGTTTACTGAATGAATAAACTCCAAGTACATAAGCAATGCTGGAAATATTTTTCTTTAGAATAAAGGTTGAGTTTGCAGGCTAGGTCACAAAAGCACAGAGAACTACATTTCCTCGAGAACAACCACACAAGTTGAAACCAGAAGGCAGAGTAATCACTGGCTAAAAGAACAGCTGTGAGGTCAGAACAAATGGGTTCAAATCTACTTTGTTGCTGTGTGATCCTGAGTACATTAATTAATATAAATTATATTTTCGGGGGTGCCTGGGTGGCTCAGTGGATTAAGCCGCTGCCTTCGGCTCAGGTCATGATCTCAGGGTCCTGGGATCGAGCCCCGCATCGGGCTCTCTGCTCCGCAGGGAGCCTGCTTCCTCCTCTCTCTCTGCCTGCCTCTCTGCCTACTTGTGACCTCTCTCTCTGTCAAATAAATAAATAAAATCTTTAAAAAAAAAAAAAAAATTATATTTTCCTCTGTTGTCCCAAATGATGACAGTACCTATGTCATGAAATTGTGAAAATTAAGGGAGTTGTTGCTATGCACAGTACTTAGCATGGGAAACCACCTGATAAATTATGGAGCCATATATATTAAACATACATTAAAAATTGATTTCTAAGAGAATTTTTTTTTTAAAATTTTATTTATTTATTTGACAGAGAGAGAGATCACAAGTGGGCAGAGAGGCAGGTGTGTGGGGGACGGGGAGAGCAGGCTCCCCGCCGGGCAGAGAACCCAAAGCGGGGCTCAATCCAGGACCCTGAGATCATGACCTGAGCCAAAGGCAGAGGCTCAACCCACTGAGCCACCCAAATTGTACTTCTAAGTACAATTTTGAAAGAGATATTCCCACAATCCTCAGTTCTAGAGATAAGAACTACATATACAAATGCTATTCCAAGTTCCCTCTGTAGAGCATCACTGTCCCACCCTTCTATCCTTTGGATGAGACTATACTCATTTCCTTTAGCATTTTACTCAAAATTCTACCTTTCAGAAATTTCTTAATTTTTTTTTTTTAATATTTTATTTATTTATTTGACAGACAGATATCACAAGTAGGCAGAGAGGCAGGCAGAGAGAGAGAGGAGGAAGCAGGCTCCCTACTGAGCAGAGAGCCCGATGCGGGGCTCGATCCCAGGACCCCAGGATCACGAACTGAGCCGAAGGCAGAGGCTTTAACCCACTGAGCCACCCAGGCGCCCCAATTTTTTTTAATTTTTTTTTTTTTTAAATATCTTTTCAGAAATTTCTTGACCAGCTATATACAACTTGGATATCGAGTCCCTTCTCACTAAAAAATTCAGTGTTTTCCAAATGACTTGCATTTGTTGCTGTGATGCTTTTTAAACCCTGTATATCCTTCATCTTTTCCTTCCTTCTTTGACACAAAGTTTAATCTCAGAGACTTCTCCTGTTCATTCTGAGCCCCACTTCTACCACACACTGATTTGTCTGTGAGGACGCCCATGATGCCCTGGGGCTGACCAAAGTCCTGACCCAGCAAAGAGCAGGAAAAAGCATCTAGTTCCTCCTTCTGGGAAGAGATCACTGTCATCATAAAGACATCTTTACCTTTAGAGAAAGGGAAATGCCACCTGGGAAAGGTTCTACTACATCCATAGACTGAAGCTGAAGAACCTTAGCGAGGTACCTGAGACGCAACTGGTCTATGTACACAGAAAGAAAAACACTTCGAGAAAACAAGACACACATCCGGGAGCATCAGTAATTACGTTACATGCTCCCGTGAGCCTGAAGTGCAGGTATGAAGCCGGAAGACTGAGCCTATGAATTCCCAAAGTGACTCTCAGGAACTTCCTCTCCAGGAAGAGGGAGGCGATTGACAGCCTGAGGCCAAGAGTGTTGGCATGGATTCATGTCTATGCCAAAAGAATGGGCTCCACCTTCTGCACAGAGTTGGGGCACTGCAGAGAGGGGAGAGAATAATGTGCACTGACAATCAACAGCTGGAACCTCTCAAAGAGAAACACCCAAAGAGCTCACCCAAGTGAGCTGTGGCCAGGAGTTTTAGGCCCACTAAATATTTCAACAGGGACCAAAAAGAGGGCTAACCAATGGAACACAGAGAAAGTTGTCAACTGCAAGTGCGTCAGTGAGCAGAAAAGCATAATTGAACTCAAAAGAGATCAGACAGATGGAAATAAGAGGAAATGAGGTTCTGAAAAATATCATCCTCCAAGTGTGAAGGCAGAGAACGGGTATGTGGAGGTGTGCTCGTGTGTCCACACAAGAGCAATCTGACAAAATATCTGCTCTGTGGCAAGAACCTGAAAAAAGGTAAGGTCACATCAAACCTGGACAGGTGTCATGGGAACCCGAAGTGCACAACATGGAAATGACAGGGGAACACAGTGAGCATCCACAGTGATGTAACAGCGAAATGACAATATCTGAACCCAGTTCTAGTCCAAAGAAACTCGAGTTTCTTAAGAGAAAGGAATCGAGTTGCCCCAAAATTCAGAGCAAGATCTGTGGACTCTCAACAGCGACACACATTTCATGGATGGGATGTAAGGTGTTGGGAAGAACATTCATTATCTTAATGGTTACAAATTTATTATAATGTATAATAGAGAATAATACAGTGAGACCATCAAATTCATGTTTTTAGAGATTTTACTGAGTAGGATGAGGCCATGTAAAGAAGTGAGTGGCTTCAAAATTAATTTTTTTTGAACTTGAATAATCCAGCTTTGTTAGACTGGACATTTACTTCAAAAACTCAGAAGAATCATATAAAATGAACATATGTGTACATAGCAATCAGAGCTGAACATGTAAAGAGAGAATGATCTGATATTAGAGAGAAGGAATTCTCTTCCCATATAGATAACAGGAACAGGATAATTAATATCCTGAAAATCATAGACGAAGGAGATTATTGAGGCTACTGAGGTCAGAAGTGATGTACGTTTTCCACAAAATGGCTGGTACTAGACTTTACCAGCCAACCAGGTGGGGTGATTTTTAGCCAGCACATTCAGAGAAGCCAGAAGCATCACAAAGAAAAATTCTCAGAACGGTAATTTTTTTGTCAACTTAATATTCCCTTTGCTGGCTTTTTTGCCCTATATTTATGTTCTAATGCCCACTTTTAGGATGTATATCTAGAATCACTCTTCCAAATAACCTTTGGAAACCTTACATAGAATCTCAGCAGTTTCAAAACTCAATTCATTATCTCTCCTTTCTTTTCACAGCACCAAGCTTCTCCCAATGACTCAAACTCAAAATTCCACATTCTTCTCCTTTGTTTCCTACATATATAACACATTGCAAAATTATTTTCATATTCTTTTTTCTCTGTGTTCCTCCTGCAATCTGCTTTCTTTCAGATTCTGTCAAGAATTGATGACATAATGTTGTAGGAAGACTGTAGGTTTGCAGACAGATAAACCTTGTTCTGAATTCACTCCTTCTCTCTGTTATATGATTCTGGAAAATAAGTTCATCCTTTCAGGCCTTAATTTTATCATCTTTAGTAAGTACCATAGCACAGTATCAAAAAATGATTGTCATGGATAGATGTGCTATCATCTCATTGGTCTATGGGTTCATTTATTTATTCTTTAGAAAAAGATGTTATCAAGTGTCTACTGTAAACTAGAAACTATGTTATGCACTGAAGCTTTACAAATCAATTTAAAAACTGTAGTAAACAACAGCATATGAGTTATGTGGTTGTCGGCTAAAGAATGAATGAAGTCTTACACAAATTTGAGTTTGGGAAGGAACTGAGCTACGTATTTCAAGTTCCCTTAACCTGAAAAACATCATGTTATGGAAATACACAATTTTTTTTTAACCCACAAATGACTTGGAGTATTTATTTGTATTTTATTTCTACAGAGTAAACTCGGCAAAGCGCTTTGATAAAGGAGCGTCTGTCTTTATTTGCAAACAAGACAGAGGAAGAGTCAGGTGTGTGAAAACATGACAGTGCCCTGTCACCTGCTCATCTCACAGTGAGAGGTGGCTGGGTTACAAGCTGGGGTGGGGTGCCAGTAGAACCTTCCAGCACCTGGCCAGTCACCCACCCCTCCTATGGTACTTTCCAAGCCAGCCTGGATATCATCCTAGTTTCTCAGGAAAAAAGGATTTTCCAAAACAAACTATAAAAAGTCTATGTATATATGCCCTCCTACATACTTTTCAGTGAAAATGTTTCTTCTTTGAGAAAAGGAGGAAAGCTAAGCACCCCTCAAATATCCAGGGTTCCAGTCCTGTTTCCAGGGAGCATTTCCTAACATTCAGAGGAAAGAGAGGCTGCTTCACCATCTTCCCATCTTCTATCCTTCTGTCAACTGTTTGCAGACAGAGGCACCGGCAGCTTGTTCTGTAGCTTAGGTCTGTCCGTTTTCATACATCCTAACCCTTCATCATTTACCTTGTGTGATCAAATTAATCTTGGGCCAAGATCTAATTGATTTGATCCTAATCTCTATCTTCTTTCTTACATGCTCCCAGAATATGCTTTGAAACCTGTTCCAAAGCTGCTTCTGCTTCAACCTAACCGTCTGATGGGTCCTAATCTACCCTGTCCTCTGCTTAGTAGTGAACATTAGATGACCGTGGCTCTCCTGGCGCTGTGAGAAACAAATCACCCCACAGCCCAATGCCATCTGTGTTCATGGCAGATATGGGGACACCAGTTTTGTTCCCAGTATTCCCTGCTACACTCAGAGGAGCCCAAGCCATGTGCAGACCAAAGAGAATGACCCAAGCCACATATTTAAGAAGAACAACACAGGCTATCGTTTGAAGAGAGGTCAAAGCTCTGAAACTGTGCATATCCTCTGACCTAGAAATTCTTCCAGGAATTTAGCTTAAGGAAATGATCATGCCTGTGAACAGATCTGGCTACAAAGATAACAGTGGCTTTACTCATAAAAACTACATATCTGAAACAACCCAAATGGTTGTTTCAGATGGATGGTGAAACATCAAATGGATGTTTCACCAAGGTCTAGCCATTTTATGGGATAGTATGACATGGTGAAATGCAGTGATGGTCTGGAGGCAGCATGGATTTGTTTCCAGAATGAAAACAGAGGCCATTACTTCTGAAATATAGGGGATAAAAAATGGTTTTTTGTTAAAAAAAAAAAAAAAAGTTTTTTGTGACAAATAAAAAGATGTCAATCCACATGTGTATTTTCTCTCTTCCTCAAGGCCAAGTGATTCATTCTTCTGATCTGTGTCTTTACTGTGCCTCACAGAGGTTAACAACAACTGCAGCACCCCCCAGCATTCACTACGCACTCATTCTGCACTAGGTGCCATGTGAAGTACTCTAATCCGCACAGCAGCCCCATGAGGTAGAAGCTGTTACCCCTGCCTTCTGGAAGAGGAGCCTGAGGCCTTAAGATGCAGGTAAATTGCCCCCACCATGTGCAGCCAGAGACAGCAGACACGGAACCAGCAGCCAGGCAATCTGGTGCCAGGGCACGCGCTCAACCACCACGTGCTCTGCAGCCTCTGTGAATGGACTTATCCTCCGAGGCTGGTTATCACGGTGGCCTGCTGCTATCTATTCACTTGTCTACTCCCCTCCCTCAACTGTGAGCACGGTAAAGACAAGGTCTGCTGTTTCTATTCCCAGTCTCTCCCAGGCAACGTGCCAGTGTCGGTTGTGTGAAAGAGCGAGCCTTGGTATTTGTGCATGATTAAATAATAACTAGTAATAATAGCAGCAGCTCTCAGCTCTTGCCAAGTCCAAGAATTGTGCCAGATGCTTAAATGTAAAATTTTACTTACTCCGTAACAAATCCTTATGAGATAGGCACTATTATCCCTACTTTACAGATGAGCAAATAGAGGCTGAGCAACAGTCAAGGCTTGCCCATGTGTTGCTGTTGGTGCCAGAACCCAGGTCTGACGGGACTCCAGGCAGAGCTTCAGCCCTCAACTCGTACACTACCACCACTCAGCTCTCTTATTCCAGAAGCTGAAACAAGCCTGAATATTTTAGGGCCCAGTCATCTGATACTGCAAAGAGCTCCGTTCTGGCACGAAAAACGGATTCAGTAAAACTGTGGTGATAACACTGTGCTGCTTGGAACAAAGAGAGTGTTATTCTCTAATTAATTCATTCATTTAGTTCACACATTTATTGGGTGTCCATTAAATGCCAGGTTCTGTGAGAGGTGGAGTAGAAAGATGAGCAAAGGCAGGGCCTGGCCTCAGAGTCATATTCGAGTGGGGCATGTGACTTACACTAATAAGCATTTAATGACAAACTGAGAAAAGGAAACTGGTTCTGTGCTACTAACAAAAGAGGGGCGGAAGCCATGATGCCAGAGCTGAGCTCCTACTGTGTTGCAGGAGGAAACAATGTTCCGCTGTTTGCCCAGAGGAGATCTGGAAAAGAGAATCTTGCACAGCAAGTTGCCCTGGCCTTTCATTTTCCTAACTCTGCTTCCTGTCCTACCAGGCTTACTCAGCAAAGAAACCAGGCAGGGCCCAACCACACACCATCCACAAGGACACTTAGGACAGCAGCACACAGAGGCTGGAGGTGTGCACCCTGAGCCATGGGACTCACGTTTCTCTGCTGATTGCATGGCGTGGAAGAGCGTCAGGGGCCTCTCGCTGCAAGAAGGGGGCTTGGAGTCACTGCTCTTCTTCCGGGACAAGTGCAGCTGGGCGTTGGTGAGAGGCGTATCGGGCACGGTGTTAAATATCTGCAAGTGAAGTTGCACAGAAGAGTTACACACTGCCATGAGTCGGGGAGCAAGCCCCAACCAGTACAACTGAAAGCTTGGTGGTATCAAAGACTCAGCAAAAAGACCCAAAAAGACTACCCGCATTAGCTCAGGACTTTGTTTGAAACATCTCTCAGAACTGGCACTAAACATTTTCTTTTAGGAGCATATCTCGGAGTTTGGTGACCATTCACTTCCATTTCTGTCATTCTGCTGTCACTTACACTTATCCCCTCTCTGTTGTTCTCTCCAGGGGTGAGGGAAATGAAGTATGCTAAATACAAGCCACTGTCTATTAATAGGGCTTGGAGTATTTTGAGTACCTTTGTTCAAAACCAGTTCATCAAAACCCTTTATTTTCCTCATTGGTTCTACTGACCAGTTGTTAATGACTGCTTTGCAACTTTCTTAGAATGTGAAACTGCATTTAAATAACATTCCGAGAAGAAGCACCAGTTCCTGGTCTGTAGTCACCTTTGGATGGAGTCTGCTTTCCAGCTCAGCGGCTCTATGTCATCTTTGATGCTTAGCATTTTCTCATTTAAAAGGAAGAAAGAGGTTGATGATAAAAGTAACCAAAACTACAATTTGGAAAACGTAGAAAAGCATCGGAAAGAAAAGAGATAAACTTTCTATTTCTACCATTTAGAGACAACCACTATAAGCATTTGAGCTTTCTTACGAACTTTTTTTCTTTTAAGCTTTTACAACAGATGAAAATTTTGACAATATTTCTTTTTTTTTACAGATACAAGTATGGTGGCATCATTATAACAGCTACACTTACATGGTGCTTACCATGATCACCATAGCCACCACACAGGTCACCTCCCTAGGGATTAGTGTGTTCTACAAGTGGTTCATTCAGTTCTCAGTGACCTGGAGCAAGAGGTACTGTCCTCACCACTTATAATGAAGAACCAAGGCAGAGGTTAGCTGCCACAATTATAGATACAATTACAGATAACATAGAAAGCTGTATCCCTAGATTTTCTTGATTTCTTTTTTAAAGATATATTTATTTGAGAGGGAGAGAGAGAGAGAAAAAGAGAGCAAACGGTGGGAGGGGGAGAGAGATTCTCTCTGCTGAGCACGGAGCCTGATGTGGGGGCTCGATTCCAGAATCCACAGAGCACAACCTGAGCTAAAACCAAGAGTCAGATGCTCAAATGACTGAGCCACCCAGGTGCCCCGAGACTTTTTTCAAATGCATATAAACGACAACACTGCCTCAATCAAGAAAGATCTCTTGAGCATTTACTTTATACCAAGGACTCTGGATATCACACGCACATGGTAAACACATTCCCTGTGGATAGGACGGTTTGCATCCACTACCTGCGATTAACGGAGTGTTTGCCATGCCAGGTATCAGGTTAGGAGCTTTGTATGAGTTACCTTGTTTAATGTATAAACAAAAAAAAAAAAAACAAAAACCCACCTCCCCTAATTGAAATTACATAATCTACACAGTTTTGTATTCTATACATTTAACATTATATTTCAACATTTCTCCTTTCTTTAAAAAATCTTAAACATGATTCTTAATGGTTCTGTAACAGTCACACTGTATTAAGATACCAATATTTATTGATTTTATTTGTCTCACTCTGGAGCTAGCCTCCTTCTGGATTTCCACTTTCTCAACAATCATGAGTAACAAGAGGAAGGTGGGGGCACCCCACTTCCTTCCACTATGGGTAGCATTAGATATACTCTATATATGCTCTTTTCAATGGCCTCTCCTTTGTGTGTGCATTTAAAAGCAGAACTCTGAAGCTGATATATAGGAAGCAAAATCAAAAGAATGATGAGAATTTCAGCCAAAACAGCTGGTCTCCATGGGCTGGCAGGTCCTTGGGCTCCAATGATGCCAGCCAGCTGGTTAAGTCAATCTCGATCCCAAACACAGCTGTCTGAAAAACAGCATTATCATATTTTCCCTAGGGGACTGAATTTTCAACAAAATAAACTGAATCACAACATAGCTGAGTTCAAGTGGGGCGAGGGGGTAAGAAGAGAAGGGGACTTAAGCAAAAAAAAAAAAAAAAAAAACACAGAAATGTCCTAGCTTCCAGAGTAGCTGGCACCCCTAAAAATAAGTACTGGTGCTATGTATATGTACAGTCTCCTGAGTTCTGCAAGGAAGCAAAGAGAAACTATGGTTATTGTCGAGCTCAAGGACTACAGACTCTAAGAGGCCTTTCCCCCCCTTTCCTGTGTTCCCCAAACAATGCTGAGCTGCAAGCCTACTCCCAGATGATCACCTCATGGTGCAGTATTATCACTGACATTTAAACCATGCTTCTGTATGTGAGTGTCTGTGTCCGGCAGGCACCGTGCTAGGCACTTTGCATGGCTTCTAAGCCACAGATATTAAGTAGGGTGAGCATGCCACGGGAGAGATCTCCTGACCTGCAGCACAGTGAAGCAGGAGAGGGGCTGGACCTGGAATGCAGGGTTGCAGCTCCTCACATCTGCACTCTCCACTTCCTCAGCTGTCATTACTCATTCAGCTCAGCTTTTCCAGCCAATCTTCACTCCAGAAGCCATGCCCCAAATGCACGAGCACAGATTTCAACAAATAACAGTATCTCTTAGCACTGCTCTGCCTCTGTCCTCAAGAATAACACTCTCAGCCATCCCTAGCTGAAAATGAATTGAGACTTGTGATGGCCCACCACCCCCTTATGTCTAGTGTCCAAGGTTTGTTTCTCTTTTCCTAACTGGAAATAAGCTTGTTGGGCAACTACAGTGGACACAAAGAGAATGGATACACATTTTAATTTCAACTATCACCAAGAATGTGAAGTTACAGTCCTTCCTAAAAACCGTATGAAATGTTGGAGAAGCAAAGAATAGATTGTGAAGAAAGCATGCAGATTTGGGCTGGTGCACGAAAAATTGCTTCCAAAACAATGTTTACACACAGCCGAGCCGGAAGAGACATGGAACCCAGGAGAGTCGTTCATTCTGCATACTGGTAGGTTTCTTTAAAAGAGAAGTTGTTTGCCCATATCGGAACCAGTTCTAGCAGATTTTCACCACAGGTGAGACCAACAGTCCCAAAGGCGAGTTCTCCAGCCATCACTGTGAGCCAGGCCCAGGCTGCTCAAGAGTTCTGATGCGGCTGCTCTCACAACACAAAACGTCAAGTGCCAGACACAAGACTACCAATGCGATGGTTACAGATGTTTCCAGATTGCAAGGGCACCTCTGTAAATGTGAACAAGTCAGAGCAGATGATACAAACTTACATTAAGGAGTCTTGAAAATCATGCTCCAAATTACTGTTGTCCACTTAACTCTGAAATTTGAACACATGCAAGCTGTTTAAAGCCTGCTTACTGTCTGGCCACTTTCTAGCCAGGCCAAGGGTTTGTCTCTGTGCTAAAAGCTCAAGCTGGAATTCTGATGACAACCTGAATTTTTCACAGTTTCCTTGGTTATTCCAAGCCTATTTTGTTTGGAAGACGTAATTTCAAGAAAATCAAGTAAAGTTTCCTTCGTTCTGTTAAGAAGAATCACTTTAGAAATGACCCTGCCGAATGATACAAGTGTGGGTTCCTATCATTTATGACCAATGGATTTATGGAGCTCTACCACGTGGCTGGAACAATTCACAAGTTTCACAGAGACTTTCCAAATTAACATAAAAGAGGGAGATTTATTCTGTGCCCCAAGTGCCCTATTAATTCTGTCCAAACTTGCTAATTCTGAGTTAGGAAACCTTTAGAAACAAAAGTTATTGGGAAGGCCATAAGCCTTCTGGAAGCTACTGAGGAACAAAACTGTAACATTAAAAAAAAAAAAACAAAACCACACAACTCTGCATATCTCTTCCAAGTATTCCCAATTTCAAGCTTCCTGTAAGTGGAATTAGCAGACCCATAAATACCAGCTTCTGTTTCCCTTTAAGCTACGTGGGAGAGTGGTCAGGCTTGTGGATTCACACAGGCCCAGGCCCGGTCTGGGTTCTGCTGCTTACTCAGTGGGCAACACCTACAGCGACACTGATCTCACCATCACTGATAGCAGCACCATTGCCATATCACCACAAAAAGTCCAACAAAGGAATTCATAGCCAGCATATGGGTAGAAAGCAAAGAAGCTGTGGAGCTAGACAGACTTGGGTTCAACTCAGGCAAGAGACTGAGTCTCTTGAGTCTGTTTCCCTGTGCAAACAAGGATCTAACACCCACCTCGCAGAGCCACTGAAAAGTTAAGGCACAGTAAGTGCTAGAACCTAGCAATGAGTGGACAAAAAATGGTAGTGGTATAATGACAATAAAATAACCAAAATTTGTTGAGTGTTCATCGTGCTATTTGCATGACTTATCTCATTATTGTACTCACAAGAACTCTATTTAAAAGGTACTATTATTCTTGGCATCGTGAAGGTGAGGAACCTAAGACTCAGTGAGATGAACTGATTTGTCCAAGGTCACATACTTGAATACAGCTGGACTGGAACTTAGCATGACCATCTGGATATTACCCATGTGTGGTTTTATACCTATTATTAATTTGAAAGACATAGGACAAAATAAGAAGATTCCAAGTTTTACAGTCCAATGGATCTGACTTTAGTTGCTTACTAGTAGTTCTGTGACTCTGAGCAAGTTGTATAACTCTGTGACCTTCAGATGCCTCATCTGTAAAAACTCCCAGGAGTGTGGTGAAGACCAAAGCACCTAACACAGTTTGACACTCAATGTTCAAGAGACATTACTGCATTCAATAAAAAAGTATAAGAAAAGAAATAACTGGAGACTCAACAATGAATTATTTGCAGTCAGGACATGAGGATTTAATTTATAAGTGCAAATTTAATTACTGCTCTTTGCAAAACATCGATCTTAACTGCTTACAGCAATGTTAAAATTTGCTGTTCTTTTCCCTCGCGTTGTCTACAAAATCCAAATTTCACTGCCCATCCCCCTGCCTGCCTGAGGCCCATGCTGACAATTGTAGACCACTGCCACTTGCAAAATTTGTTGTTAGCGGTGGCTCATACACATTTTTACACCTTTTGTGATCCCATTCATCACATGCTTCTGTAATTTACAAGGATTAGGAGCCTTCCTATAATGTGTGGGGTGCACTCTTTAT
The DNA here is from genome assembly GCF_922984935.1 of Meles meles. Lineage (NCBI taxonomy): Eukaryota > Metazoa > Chordata > Mammalia > Carnivora > Mustelidae > Meles > Meles meles. The sequence goes on from NC_060068.1 coordinate 103,079,885, forward strand.
TATGTGCTGTGATATTTATGGGAGGAAAATTAGGTCATGATAAAGAGTTCCTGGTCTATAACTGCTAAGTAGCTCGGAGATAATAAATCAATGACAGCGGCCTGGGAATAACAAAACAAAACAGAAGAGACTGAGCATTTTCCTGAGACACAGAGGCACGAGTTCCAAGTATTAAAGGATAAACAAATCTGGCCTTGTTTAATGTGGAGTTTCTGCTTTGGGAGTGGAGGGCTGGAACCACAGAGCAGGGCTCACACACTGCCCACTCCTTCTCATGACACAGAGCAGCAGGGCTGCTTAGGGCCTGAGAAGCTATAAACCCAGCGCCTTTCCATGGGAAAGCTGGGCAAGTCTTATTTAGCAGGGCTCATTTACAGCAACTGTTAAAAAGCCAAATTCATAGGCTACAGTGACAGGGTTTTTAAGGACAAGTGGGAGCCCAATACCCTACTGATATTAGCATTTTGGCAGAGGGATCAACAATTTAGAAAATAGTTTGGGGAGTTTTACTAAAAGTCCTTCAGAGAAAAAAAAAAAATTCCTTCCAAAGAAACCAGTTCCATTTAGGAAGTGGGGGCATATATAGATAGATGGCATGCATGGTCATCCATTGGGTGCTGTGATTTTCCCAATTTCCAGAAAGTTCCTCTTTCCTGTTCTCTTTGCCCATGGAGAAATAGATGAAAACATAACAAAATCCCATCCTTATTTAAGCTATATTAAAGGAGCTTCATAATTCAAACTGGGCTCAGTTTATCTGGCACTAATTGGGAGGGAATATACATGTTCAGATTCACAACCCTATCGCATTAAAGAAGAGTAATTTGCACAGCACTTGACACTCAAAAAAAGAAAAAAGGCCTGTGATAGAAACACTCCAGCCCTGCATATAAGTAAATCTAGCTTACTTTTAAACCTCACACGGGCAGGACCAAAAAGATCATACTCGGGAACCAATGGAAGGGAAAGTAACAAAAAATTAAAAAATGAAAATCAATGAACACATAAAAAAAAAGCCATGACCATAAGATACAAAACTAGCTTCCCAAGCAGGCAACAGCACCAGAGATTATCTTAATGTAGTAAAGCATCAAGGCATTCTTCATCATCATCAAGTTGAAATATCGAGAACATGAAATAAAACTGCCACACACTTGTCAGTCACCAGAAACTGTTCAAATCAATTATATTTCACTAACTGATGGACATTTGGTGCACAAACCCCAACGCTGGTGTAATGGATTTCAATTCCACCAACATTTTGGTAAAAGCAGGTCAAGGTAGCTTTGTGGGTGCAAATCAAGTCAGATCAAGACAACAGCACCAAGAGACACTACCATTTTAATGGGAATGCAAGGTTGCTTAGGTGCTTGTCCTAGGTGTTCAGTGGGGTCCCATCCATGCTTACCAGGTTCTTCTCCTTACGGATAGGATTAAAAGTTAAAATACTTCAAAAGGGGACACTGATCTTTGGGCATTTCTAAGAATTAATAACTCAAAGATCAACACTCCTCCTTCTTACAAAGCAAACTGATGACCTGGGGAAGGAATTATGATGCTTTCTTTTGTAAAAGAACAACAGGCATAAAAAGGGGCAATGGTGATAAAAGCATGTGGTGCGTAGGCACGTGAGCACATCCACACTCTGCTTCATGTGCAGAAACCCTTTGGAGGGACACGTGCATGGCTCAGTCAGTTAAACACCTATTTTCAGCTCAGGTCATGATCCCCTAGTCCTGGGATTGAGTCCCAAATCAGGCTTCTTGCTCAGTGGAGAGCCTGCTTCTCCTCTGCCTGGTGCTCCCCCTGCTTGTGCTCTCTTTCTCCCTGATAAATAAATAAATAAATAAAATCTTAAAACAAAACACTTTTGAGTGCCACAGCCAAAAGAAATGTGGACCATTACACAATGAGTGGGTCCAATCCTACCCTTACAGGTTGGAATTTAATAGGAAGATAAAACTCATGCATATATACATTATTAATCTGAGATTTCACATTTAACTGAAACTATAAAAAGAAAGTAGTGTGGGGGCGCCTGAGTGGCTCAGTGGGTTAAGCCTCTGCCTTCGGCTCAGGTCATAATCTTCAGGTCCTTGGATCGAGGCCCGTATCGGGCTCTCTGCTCATCAGGGAGCCTGCTCCCCCCTCTCTGACTGCCTCTCTGCCTACTTGTGACCTCTCTCTCTGTGTCAAATAAATAAAATAAAATCTTAGAAAAAAGGGTAGTCTGTTTCCTTGGTATGGTTGTTCTTTCCCAAACATCTAAAATTTTCAAAGTTACTGGCAAGGTAACCTTTAACCAAAAAAATAAAAGGAAACTATTTTAAGTAGCAAAATTCCTGGGTGTTGGGGAATCTTAGATAATGACAGCACTCAACATTTTGTTTTGTTTTAACTAGAAGCATATAAATTTTGGTAACTTCCACTATAACCCCAATATTGGCCTGCTTGACGTTTTAAGGCTCAGAGTGATAAGCCATGAACTGGGTAAAGATTGTGTCTCCATACAGAAATGGTAATTTTATATAATGCATTGTTACCTTAAAACAAGCATGGAAAGAACTAAAGTCTTAAAGTCTTTCCCTTTTGAAATCTGACTACAATCTTTAAAAAAAAAAAAAAAAAAAAGCCAGTCTCTTAAGACTATTCTTCTCTAGGTCTCACTTAAACCAAGAACCAAAAGTATGGAGTCATTGAAGGGAAATGATGCCATAAATTAGAATTTCCCTTTAAAAGTCTGGCAAGAAGAACCAAATAGAAGCCATTAGGATCTTACTCTACCCTGTGAAAAGTAAAGGCTGTAAGTGAAAAGTGACACTCTGAGCCTTTTTAAAAAATATATAAAGTCACAAGTTTACAACAGTACAGTCAACTCTATGATTTTTGTGCTTTATTTAACAAGTGATTTTGATATCAATAATCAGAGTTTGATATCAATAATCAAAGACTTCCAGGGATGTCTTTCTAAAGTGATGATATAATCATTTCACCCCTTTAAACTTGGAAACTTGAACGCTCCCATTTTTCAGGAGTAAACGTAAACCCTTTTCCATAGCTTTCCAAGTCCCTGACAATGGGCTAAAGCCAACTGTGTGGTAGCATCTCCCACCACTTGCTAACATATAACCCACGTTCTTTCACAACCATGTCATTTTAATACACATAAGTTAATTAATCCCTGGAAGGGTGTCACTCATGTCTCAACTCTTTCTCTGCCTAGAAATGTCTATCTGTCTGAGCCTGGTACAAGCAGAATTAAGTGATTTCTCCTCAGTGATGCCATACACTTGACTCGTCTTACTGGATGTCACTAAGCACACTGTATCATGCTTAGCCATATCTTGATAAAATCGGAGGGCCTTGGGAAAAAGGTCCCATTTCACTCCTTTTCAGCCAGTAGCAGATGCTCAATAAATGCATGGCACAGAGATAAACTAGAACAGATTTCAGTAGCTTGGGTTGTGAAAGCAGTTCAGACTTAGTTCTCTCCTAAAGGCTGTTTCTGAAACTCTTTGGACTTCAGGTCCATGATTTGTAAACTAGAGGCAAAAATACTGACCTTATAAAAATTAAATGATATGATGGATGCAAAGCTGCTTAGGATAGTATATTGTGGATAAGAAACTATAATGAAAGTTAACTACTACTGCCACTATTACATCTAAACTATGTACCTTACAAAGATCCATTACCATCAACAGAGTAAGTCAACCAATATGTATTACCAAACATGGAAAAAGAAGATCCCTACCAGATCCCAAACATAATCCCTATCTTCTGGCTTTTTACTGTCTGCCTCCACTTACTGTGGGATATTTATCTCCTACAACTGTTCCAAACATCACTCTTCTCACCGGGTCTGCAAGGGGAGACAAAGGACAAGAGTTTCTGGCCATATGCTTTAGCCAGTTCAAACATAGAAACCTCCTTCTCTCTCTCTTTTTATTAATTTTTCTTCTCTTTGAAAAGAGATGTTTCATCAGGTAAAAGAAACGGAATTTTCTGGCTAGCAGACATTCCCTATCCCCCTCTTTTAAATGTCAATTTTAACGACAAAGATGTGTTTCCAGTTATAGACACTGATGAGTTAGTTCTCCATACTGAATCTTTCAAAGGGTATTTGAGGACTGACTTGTCAGTATCACCAAATGTCTGATGCCCCCTGGCTGTGTAAAAAATGGCAATGCTGAGGAGAAGAGTGCTTTCCGTAAGAAATACTGAGGAACTGCCTATGTTTAGCACAAGCCCCTCATAAGAAAGCAATGTCTTGGGGCACCTGGGTGGCTCAGTCATTAAGCATCTGCCTTTGGCTCAGGTAATGATCTCAGGGTCCTGGGTAAAGCCTGCTTCTCTCCCTCTCCCACTCCCCCTGCTTGTGTTCCCTCTCTCACTCTGCCTCTCTCTGTCATATAAATAAATAAAATCTTAAAAAAAAAAAAAAAAAAAGAAAGCAATGCCTTTTCCAACAGGAACTACAAGCAAACCTGCCAGGCATGGGGAGGGAGCCCTTATGGCAGAACACCTGCACAGATAGTAGCTCACAACTGCTCCTTCGTCTCTAGGTGCACACGGCTTCTCTCAGACAGAGGTGCAGTCTCTTTCCCACCCCTTCGACCTGGCTGGCCTGGTGACTTGCTTTGACCAACAGAATGTGCTAAAGCCAATACTCTGGTCTGTTCCAGGCTGAAGCCTTAGAAGGCTTTGTGGCTTCTGTGTTTGTTCCCTTGGAAATCTGGCCCAGATTATTAAGTGACGAAGGAGCACATGGAGATAGAGAGGCCACAGAGAAGAGGATCAAGGTGTCCCAGCTGATAGCTAGTACCAAGATTTCAGACATGCAGACTAAGGCCATCTTGGAACTCCCAGCTGCAACCAAACCACCCCAGCAGATACCATATGGGAGACATAGGAGCCCTCCCCAAATATCTGACCCACAGAATTGAAAGGAAAAAAAAAAATTCCTTGCTGTTTTAAGTCACTAGGCTTGGAGATGATCTGTTATGCAGAAATAGATTTAACTACAACAGGCATCTTATGGTTCTCTCTCTCTGTCTCTGAGTGGCTCCAGTTGCTAGATGCCTGGGCTGCTATACCCTCTTTCAGTACTATATCTATTACTTCTATCTACTATTACTATAGTTCTATTACTTAATTTTATTCAAAGGGAACAAGTAAACACCTTCCACGAAATGTTCTTAACAAACTGAGAGACTATTATACCAGTCATTGTTGGGGGACATACCCTTAAGACCTGTATTCAGGCTTGTTTCAAGGAAGAGGGCATATACTATCGTGTGCTTCTTGTTGGCAGACAGGACGAAAAGATGCTGTTGGAAAGCATTTCTTCAAGTGAGGTTTCAGAATTTTGTCCAACTTGTGACACTAAAGTTAGAAAAGTAGTCACTCATGGACATTTCTCTATGTGTGTTCATATATCTAGAGAATTACAGCCAAGCCTAAGGGAATGCCCATTAAATATTAACTAAGATCTTAATAGTGTGAATTTTAAAGAACATGTCTCTGACAATATTCATCTGAGGACATTAAGAGCGCTCTGGATTTGATGACCACAGTTCAGTTCTATTGGAAGGAATTTATCCAAAGCATTGTCTCCAGAAAGGCAGGGCCACAGCATGGCCATGGATGCTTAGGATTCCTATTAGGTGAACTTCAGAGTCTATGCCTAAGGTAGGAGCCTAAGGTAGGAACTGCTCATTTTATACCAGACCAGACCTAAAGCTATATTTAAAAAGGAGTCTAGTTGCCTTACTCTAAATTGTTTTTACCAGAAGGACAAACCTGCTGAATATGAAGGACGTTGTCCCAGAAGAATGTACGTATTCAGGTCTTGCAAACTTTGGCCCATCATGGACCCCAGATTAAAAACCTCTATGAAGGTGGTACACTACCTCCTTCAGGACTGGGGACAGGCACTCTGGGGCTGTCTTCATTCCAGAAATGTTTTCATTCATACTCTTTCATCATTGGCTTCCACAGGAACATAAACCCTAAATGTGATTCATCCACTCTCTGGCATAGACTAATGAAAAGGAACATATAATGAAGCACTATAATACTCTTAATACTGTATGTACCTTAACAAATACATAGCAGAGAGTAACATAATTTATAACCCACCAAAGCAGGTGAGTATTTTCCTACCAGTTCTTGCCCATATACTTACAGGCCTGGCCATGCACTTCATATTTCATTTCTATTTCTGCATTTTATGCCCAAGGCAGGATGGCTGCTTGTTTACACAAGTTTCAATATTGTTATTAGAACTTTCTGGTCCTTTTTTCTTTCATGCTACTTCTGAATTTGCTTGCTGGCTTTGAAAGCTCAAAGACACCAAAAAGAGTTGCAAGTTCAAAAGTCACTGGACACTGCCTGTTATAGGCTTAAATACAGCCCATTTGGGGAGATGGAACATAATTACATGGCTCATTCTTTGCATATCTGTCTCAACATTTAATATTTTATTCAAGAAAATATCAAATTACAAAAAGTATTATTTGGGGAGGGAGGACATGTGACATTCAGAAATAAACTTGAGCTCTATTTTCTAAGCACTTTGTTAAGAGTGCTAAAAACAATGGTTTAGTTATTAAATCTTACTTCATGGTAAGATTCTTGGCTAAGTCCTTTACATATTGTACCTTATTTAATCCTCAGAGAAAACCAATTGAAGGAATGTGGCAAACTGGCTAGTAGGTCATCAAACTCGCTTCCCCTAGCTCTGAGCACATAGTTAGCTTGCTTTCCCAGCCTTCCTTACAGTTAGATGTCATCATTGGACTGACTTCTGACCGATGGAATATGGAAGAAAATAGGAAAAGCCTCCTCTGTGCTTAGTCCATACAATCTTTCCGAGTCTTACAGACTCCCTCATTTTCCCGCACTAGTTGATGGCAGAGATCTGCAGAGCAGAGGGTGGAGCCACCAGATGGAAGGCACCTGGATTGCTTAATTACTACCTTTGTAATACCCACAGAGAACTCCTCTGTGGTCAAGAGATAAACTTCTATCCTCCTGAGTCGCTGATATTTGGGGGTTATTTGTTCCAGCAGTTCGACTATACTGAAAGTACTTTTATGAGCACAGAGAGCTTAGATAATGTGCTCATGGTCACATAACTAGAAAGAGGTGACAGATTTGAATCCAGATGGTTTCTCTGTAGAAACCATTTTTAACTGCTATTCAATTATATTCCTTTTTCACAGGTTTTCATATATCACATAAAGTTTACCTATACCTGATTTAACTATATTTGAGGGAGGTGGTTAGATGGAGGTCCAAAATTTGGAATAGAGAAAAGATAATTTCTTCAAATAAATCATTTGATTTCCTATCTCTTTATTAACCATGTAAAAGGGGGCCATGCCCTAAACAACTTTGCAGGATACTTGCTACTTTGGGAAAGTTATATTCAGAGTTTCTTTAGTAGTAATTAATGCTCCACAGCAAATTACCTCAAAAACTTAGTGGCTTAAAATATTTAGCATCTCTCCCAGGTTCTATGAGTCAGGAATTCAGGAGGGGCTGAGCTCACTGGTTTCTTATGAGTTTGCACACATGTCAGTTGGGGCTGCATCATCTGAAGGACTGAACAGGACTAAAAGATTGACATCCAAAGTGGTTCACTCACATAGTGGCCCAACTGGTCTGCTTGTTGGTAAGAAGCCGCACTTTTGCCCCACAGGGTTGCGTGACTGCCGTTACAACGTGGTGGCTTGCCTCCCCCAGAGTGAGCAAGTCCAGAAGTCAAAGCAAATGCTGCAAGTTCTTATTTGATCTCTCTCCATTAGTTTTGCAATTTCCTATTAATCAAATTGGGATCAATACTGCGATCCCCTATTCAGAGAGGAGAACACACAGAGCAGTGGATACCAGGAGACAAGGGTCACTTGGAGCCATTCTGGAGGCCAGATACCACAGGAACCCATTTGTTCAACACATATGTACCGAGTGCCTACTGAGGACCCAGGGACAAAGCAGTGAACAAAACAGACATAAGTCCTGCATATATCCAAGTGGATATATCCAAAGAAAGAAGCATATATCCAAGTGGAGGTCAGAAAGGCAACATATTTAATCACTAGGCAAATTATGCACTACACTAGGAAGTGCCAAGTGTTATGGAGAGAGAAAACTATATCAGGGAGAAGGGGAATGCTGGAGTTGGGACTATATGCAATTTTAAATAGAGATGTTTTGGACTCTTGTTTTTAGGGAGGTTTTTGATCACTGCTTCAATCTTGTTACTGGTTATTGATCTACTCAGGTTGTCAATTTCTTCCTGTTTCAGTCTTGGTAGTTTATAGGTTTCCAGGAATGCAACCATTTCTTCCAGGTTGCTTAATTCATTGGCATACAGCTGTTAATAAAAATTTGTAATGACTGTTTCCATTTCCTTGTTGTTAGTGATGACCTCTCCCCTTTCATTCGTTATTTTATTAATTTGGGTCATTTCTCTTTTCTTTTGGGTAAGTCTGGCCAGTGGTTTATTGATCTTATTAATTTTTTCAAAGAACCAGCTTCTAGTTTCGTTGATGTATTCTACTGTATTTCTGGTTTCTAATTCACTGATTTCTCTGTTCTAATCTTAATTATTTCCCTTCTCGTGCATGGGTTTGACTTACTTTGTTGTTGATTCTCCAGTTCTTTAAGGTGTAGAGATAGTTTGCGTATTTGGGATTTTTCTATTTTTTTGAGTGAGGCTATGATACTTTATGCGGAAAACCCAAAAGTGAACCATGAGAGACTATGGACTCCAAAAAACAAACTGAGGGTTTTAGAGGGGAAGGGGTGGGGGTTGGGTTAGCCCGGTGATGGGTATTAAGGAGGGCACCTATTGCATGGAGCACCGGGTGTTATACGCAAACAATGAATCATGGAACACTACATCAAAAACTAATGATGTATGGTGACTAACATAATAAAATAATAATAATAAATAAATAGAGAGGTCTACTTGGCCTCACTTAGAAGGCCTAAAAAAAGTGAGGAAGTATGCTATTAAGTTACACAGAGGAAGACTGTTCCAAGTACTGGGACAAACAACTGCAAAGGCCTTGACGTGGGCATGCTGCAATGTGTAAGAACAGCAAGCAGTCAAAGCAGCCACAGGAATGAAGTAAAATAGCAGGCCATAGATGAGATGAGGTAAGTAACAGAAGCAAGAGCACAGCCTGTGTAGTACCTTCCAGGCTCTTGTAAGGGCTCTGACTTTCACTCCCTGAAATAGGAAGCCATGGAAGGTTCTTAGCAGACAAATGATATAATTTGATTTAGTACTTTAAAAATTCCACTCTGGTGGCTGTTACCAAAATAGACAGGCCAAGGGGTGCTTGGGTGGCTCAGTCAGTTAAGCATCTGCCTTCTGCTCAGGGCATGATCCCAAAGTTCCTGGGATGAAGACCCATATCAGGCTCCTTGTTCAGCCAGAAGCCTACTTCTCTCTCTGCCTGCTGCTCCCCCTGCTTGTGCTCTCTTTCTCCCTCTCTTTCTGACAAATAAATGAATAAAATCTTTAAAAAAAAAAATAGGCCAAGGGTAGGAGAAGGGAATAAAATAGGATGCTGTTGTAGTATTGAGACAAGAGATGATGATGGCTTATGTTAGAGTATTTTCAGTGCAGACAAGTGATTAAAAAGTGGTCTGATTACAGATTTATTTTACAGGTTATCTAGCACAATTAAATCACCATTCTAGGTAGAGTTTTCAATTAGGATGGACAACATTTTTAAATTACTTTTTATTATGTCCCAGCACTGTGGCTGTCAAATGGTGTTCTAGGGAACCCTGTAAGTTCTGAGAGACTTCTTAAGGATGTGCTACTAGAAACTAAGGTGGGACAGATGTATAAAACTTCATGGCCCCCACCCAAGTTTTATAAGGGCAGCTCTGTGTTGACATACTTTATTATGTGAGACGAGGGAGATCATTTTAATAAGGACAAGAAATTCCAGTGCCCTAAAAGAAAAGACAAACTCCCCCCAATACACACACGGTATGAAAAATTACACCATTTAGAGAACGGGAGGGTAAACTACAGATTAGCAAAAATATTTGCATTATAGGTAAAAAAAAGTTTAGTCTCCCTAATATTAAGAAAAAAACCTCAAATTCATGAGAAGACAACCACGTAAAAAATGAGTAAGGGGCATTTTCTAAAGGAAGCTCGTAAAAGTCCCTCCTTCGTTGGATTATTATGAGGATACAGTTACAACCATATAAAGCACTTAGCACAGTGCTCAGCACAGAAGAAATGCTCAACCAATGTTGCCCACCATAACCACCACTGCTGTCCTACTCTCCATTTGGTCCCTGTTGCCATGACAAGATGATGACCATCACCAACATCGTCACCATCAGCAGCAGCTTCATGGTGTAAGAGGCATTAGCAATAGGAACATACATCAACCTGAATGCCATTTCCAACTGAGCTTTCCCCCAAGGAAAATTCTTCACTCACAGTAACCAATGATATATTACCTTTTCGTGATTTTCTATTAGGATCTCAATAACAATATTCTGAAACTTGATGTCCATGATGGCTGCTACTGTTTCTTCCTGAGGACGCAGCAGGGTAGGTCCAAACACCACGCCAAGGTTTGCCACTGTCATCAAATTCTGCTTGTGGTTGTTAGCAACACTGGGAGGAAGGAAAAGAAAAGGCACAGATGAGAGAAAGACAGTACAAATAGATAGTTGACTTCCCTGTGCCTTCCCTATCTTCAGACTCCTCATCTGATAGGAGCCAGACTCTGGGACACCTTAAGATGTCTTCGAGTCCAAAGAGAGACTCCTCTACTTGTATTTTTTGTCCTCCACAGTTTTCAAAAATCTTCAGTACTCCAGCTATTTTGCTCTTTCAGGACATGACACTCCTTTACCCAATTTTGCTTTGCCTACCAATCAACCAACAGCCAACCAACCAACCAAAGCAGCTGCCCTCCAAAATGTGAAAGTTTGCACATCTGAATCCCTGCTCTGCAAATCCAGCTAAGTGCTCGTCTCTCTTAGTTATGACTTTTCTACTTCGCTGCTGGTTAAACCATTGTGATCTTTAGCATTTTCTCTAATGCAAATATAAAAACTCTTGATGGCTTTAGCACATTTGTAAATACAGGCATGAAACAGACCTAATTTTTAAGATGTAAAGATCTTAGGAAATTCAGCACTTTAGGCTCAGAGTATTAAACCCCATCGCATTAAACATGTGGCTTACATTAAGGGAAACATGTGGCATAAACAAATAAAAATGCACTACTGTGTATCCATGTGTATGGCTGTGTTTATACTGTCACTTATACTCAAAGTCTAAGGAACACACAGGGTCAGCAGTAGCTGTATCTATGTAATCTGCTAAATACATACACATATTTTTGGATAAATACTACTCAAAACATGAGTATGAACTCCAAACCTGGCCACTGTGACCTCGCCATAAAAATCAATTGTTCATTTGCGGGCCCTGTGTTTAAAAATATACAAATAATCTACTGACAATAAATAAGTTAAAAGTTAAGCCCAACGTAGTATTGTTAAGAAAATATTAGGGGCTTCCCTAAATCACCTGTTAGAAAAAGGAAACTATTCATTACTAGAGACTAGAGAGAAATTGGACAGAGATAGCAGTTTGCACAGACATACCTCCCTAGCATTTGGTGCTATTTATAGAGAGTATTTTTTCACACAATTCTATAAATGCCTGTATAGAGTGAATACTTCTATTTTGTAGGAGGAGAAGATGTTCTACTGCCTTAAGTGCTGGTTGTGAAACTGAGACTTCATGGAAATTACTACACCAACCAATTTTATCAACAGATATACACATTTCTATAATTTTCTAGGGCTAAAAGTGTAAGGCCATAAAAACTTTCTCCACTGAAAGGGGCAGGGAGTGGTTAGGTCTGTCAAACTTTTAACCGTGGAACCAGCCAGGTACTAAGCGAATTTGTTTTTTGACTGCTAAGCAAGGAGAGCTGCCACTGATACACTGGCCTATTTCTGGTCCACATAAAAATATTTTGCAAACATTTTTTGAGTCTTGGTGGAATGTCTTGATTTACTTACATAGCTTCCCATCTACCCAGAGCTGTATCATGTTTCTGAAAGCGTTAAATGCAGAGGGCCAAGTTCTTACCCATCAAGGGAGAAAGACTTTGGTTCTGTAACTCAGTTGATCAGCAAGTATGCCTATTTACAGGCTGCTAGTAACATCACTCCTTTCATCATGGACTCCTATGTGCAGGAAGTAAATTCCGTGCCCTTATACTTCCCCCTCCCAAATGAGCAAAGTCATTAGACTTACCCCGCTGGCCACAAAAGTCTCTTGTGTAAATGAGTCAACAAGCTATTTATGTATGAAAGTACTTTTAAACTGGAGACCAATATAAAAACATATGGTTTGGATGATGATCACTTTTTACCATCAACACTACATCTGACTAAACCCACAGCCTCCTAACTAGGATCTCTGAGTAGCATCTCTAGGGTCAGCTTTATCCTGACTGCCACCACCAGTTTGCTTGTAACGCAACCTTGATTAAGTCATTCCTCTGCTGAAAACTACAATGGCCTCAAACCTCACTGGGTTGTTGGGAGACAACACAATGACACAGCATGTATAAAGTGTTTAGCAATGCTGCTATTGTTTGACTATTCTGATAATGATTACAAACACTTGATGGGCTCCATTGTCTTTAATGTAAAGCTCAGACTCTACTGAAGTAATACACCTTTTCCCAACTCACCCCTAAGCCCTCCTCTGTCACCTCCCAACTCTGGGTCTCTGGACAAATGATTCAATGTCTAAGCTTTGGGCTCATCTTTGAAGGGGAGGGAAGGTGAATAATATGTCTACTTCATGAGGGGGTTGCGCAGATTAAATATTAATGTGGGGGAAACACAGTGATTATTATTATAGTAATTTACTATCCATCCTCTTCCCACTTTCCCACCTATCTGCCTTTGTCACTCCACTGCCTAGAGTATTATCTTACTCTTCTCAAATGGCGCCCTCCTTTCTGAAGTCTCTGTCCGGTCTTTCTCCAATCCTCCAGCTCTCAATGGAGCCAGAAGTATTACCTTTATTACATGTTAGTAATGTCTCTACCACTGCCTTAGGATAGAGACTGCACTGAATTTAGGTGGTAACACTAGCACTGAGCACAGTGTTTGGCCCAGGAGAAGTCCAACAAATGCTCATGAGGTGTTAAATGGGATGTATTTGGGTAGGCATAAAACAACAGTTCCCAATCCAGCCACTTACTCATAAAACCTTCAATTATTATTGATGATTTGGGGGGGCAAATATATCTCAACTATTCTAACCTCCCTTTTCAAAGTCTGGAGCTGTGTTTCATTTCTTAGATTTAATTAATGAATAACAATTACTCTAATTTGCAGGCCCCAATGCTCAAAGGCATTGGGAAAAAAGGTACAGTGATTCTAGATAAGCAACTCTGAATATAACAAGGCTTGAGGCCACTACCCAACATAATTCATTTCCTTTTTAATGATCCATTTTATTTTAGAGCTTAAAAAACACATTGATCTAAGGCTTATGAAACTTTTTAGGGAGGAAAGTCGTAACTTTTCTAACTACCATTATCTTTTGGCATACTGAAGTAATAAATTGATCTGTCACTTGCCTATTACTGCTCGCAAGTTCATATGCCTATGTTCATTACTCTAGAATGAATTATTAATGGCTTGAGATCTCTATGTATCCTGGGGAGAGAGGCATAGACTTCAGCCTCAACTGGCACCAGCCATCCATTATAGCTTGACAAATTTACAGATATGTGGGAGGCAGGCTGGCAGAGCATTGGGAAGGCTGGTCCAGCAGAGGCCACGGGATTCATTCATTAGTGAGGTCTGTAAAACACTGAGAGCCTGCTTCCTGGGTTGGTAATTGAGCTGCTTGAGTTCTTCCTCATGTAGTCCAGAGTGTCATGTTGAGTCTTGACTTAAAATCTGTACACAAAAGTTTCTTGAGCATTGCACATTCCACTGAAGGAGTCTTTGACATGCCTTTCAGATCCTTAGGTTGACATGGACTTTTCTGTCCATGGGTGCCTTCTGCATGAACTGCCAATTCTATAGGCTTCCTTTACAGCTTGCAGAAACACAGTTACACATGTGATTTCAACCTGGGGGAGACCCAGTCTTTTTGTGACCACTGAGTTTGTTATATGAGCTGAAAAGCAGGCCATCTCCTTAAGCCTTCAAGCAGTTGTTGGGGGACTGGCACCTCATGTTCCCAGCAGTTCCCTCATGAAATGCAATTAATGAGAAAAGAGCACGTTCCAAGGAAAATGGCCGTGGCAGAGGGTCCTCTTGCACCTTTGTGAAAGGAAAAATGGGTGAGGACTCTGGATTGGTCTGATGACCTTTGAGAGGTGGAAGGAGGTAAATCATTTCCAGATGAGGATGGTGGTGGAGAGTGTTATGAGAGGAAGAGAGAGAAGTCAACCCCTGTGAGAGAAGACAGTCCCTGTGCTGTCATAGGTATCACATCTGTTTTCCTGTTGTTTAAATGAGAGCCATGACTCTGCAAGTGCTAAGCAGTGCTTATTTATTTATTTATTTATTTATTTATTTATTTTTGTTTATTTACAGCATAACAGTGTTCATTGTTTTGGCATCACACCCAGTGCTCCATGCAGTACGTGCCCTCCCTATTACCCACCACCTTGTTCCTCAACCTCCCACCCCCCCGCCCCTTCAAAACCCTCTGGTTGTTTTTCAGAGTCCATAGTCTCTCATGGTTCATCTCCCCTTCCAGTTTCCCTCAACTCCCTCTCCTCTCCATCTCCCCATGTCCTCCATGATATTTGCTATGCTCCACAAATAAGTGAGACCATATGATACTTGAATCTCTCTGCTTGACTTATTTCGCTCAGCATAATCTCTTCCAGTCCCGTCCATGTTGCTACAAAAGTTGGGTATTCATCCTTTTTGATGGAGGCATAATACTCCATTGTGTATATGGACCACATCTTCCTTATCCATTCATCCGTTGAAGGGCATCTTGGTTCTTTCCACAGTTTGGCGACCGTGGCCATTGCTGCAATAAACATTGGGGTACAGATGGCCCTTCTTTTCACTACATCTGTATCTTTGGGTGATTTTTAACCAGACTGGTCCTGACGTTCGCCAACAAAACATAAGCTTATTTGCTACGTTTGCAAGCTTCTGTATTGAGCCCTGGAGTGCTGTGTCAAGGAAGGAGTATCAAGGCTAAGTCCTGGGCTCCACTGGACACAATGTGGTGACAGGTTAGTTCTCCTTGCAGTGGACTGCATGGCTGGTATAACAGCACAGAGACACTGACCTGCCATGCTGTTCTTCATGTTCCAAGGTTAAATAATGATCCTAATTTCCACTTGAAGGGTGTTTTAGAGTTTCTAAGGAGCTCTGCAACAACGTTTTATGTTTATTTGACCTTTGTGATATCTCAAGAACACAGTAGCTCTGCAGCTTTCTGACAATGTCCCATGGTAGGGAACACATTTCCCTATGTAATATTTCACTAGGACATGCATACATAAACAGAAACACACACACACAAACCAGAAACAAAAATTTCAGGAATAGTAAGGGTGATGAATGTTGATATTTTCGATTCTATTCCATCCTCAAATAATTTCACGTCCCCCTAGTGTGTCATGACTTAAAATTTGAAAAATGTCACTCTACTGGTATCGAGTAAAAATATTATGTCCAATTTACAAATATGGGAAAAAAAGGCTAAAGGAGACAGTAAGGCACAGTAAGCACAGTTGTTGGAGTCAGACAGATATTCCCAGCTGGAAGACAGCAGACAAGTCGCTTGGCATCTCTAAACCTGTGTTTTCACCTGTAAAACAGGAGCAGTAATACCTACCTCATAAAGTTTTAAGGCTGATTAAGTAAGATTAGGTGAATAAATCTCTTGGCCTGAAATAATGGCTTAAAAAAACAGCTGCCGATGTTCACGGTGGCAGTCAAGGCAGGGTGATGATAATGGGAGAAGTAGCAGCAACTGCCATTTTAAAGTCACAGTGTTTGGTGCTGTCACTTGGTATCCTGCGCAGGAACCTTGAAGGACTTGCTTCTGCCTAGGGCAAAGAGCCCTTACTCCTCCACCTATATTTTCAGGACTTCTGTTACCCTGTCTCTTTGTATTTCTTCTCTTATTATTTTGTTTTTCTTTCTTCCTTTTTAAAAATTACAAAATACATCAAAACTTTAGAAAAGTTCAGAAGATAGTATTACTTATTTTCCGTCACTTCCCTCCAAGAATCTCTCGCCTGAGAGACTGGGAGCCTTACAGCCAACAGCAAACCCACCAAGCTCACTTGGCCTTTAGGAGCACAGCTTTGTCCCTGCCTGCTTTGCAAGTTCTCCCCCTCCAAAGCCCACCTCCCTGCAAAGCCTGGCTCCAGACATTCCCCTGCCTGGAGGCCACACAGAGCTCGGTCCTCTAAATGATTATGTTCACAGTCATTCCATGGGATATTTCTATACCAACTGTTCCCCCCCCTCATGAGCATCTCTGCACTGGGGGCTGGATCACGATCTGAAGGACATCTGTTGGAGCATACAGGCAGGCAGTACTAGGCAGGCCCCAGGGTTACCTATTCTGAAAGTGGTTGGGTGGGTGGGCACTGAAGCTATCATCAGTATCACTCTTCTCTCTACTACCATCCACAGGCAGAGAAACTCTGGGGCTGGGAAGGGTGAGCTGGAGATGAAGCTTTGGAACTATACATTTTTTGTGGCCAACAAGTCAGATTTAATTTTCAGGACAGGTAATGTGGTTCCTTTCAACAACTTCAAATTCATCCTTAGTCTATAATGGGGAGTGGTGAGGGGAATCCCTGCCCCCAGTGGCTACAAGTTTCCTAGTAAGTCAGTCAGTGTGTGTGTGTGTGTGTGTGTGTGTGTGTGTGTGTGTTGCCTGGATACCACCAGGACTTGGTAAGACTGGACCAGTCTAAATGGTGCTGGGGAAGCCTGTGCCAAGGAAACCCATCAGAGCCATAAATATAGATTTGCTGGGTTGTCCCAATGGCTGGCTCCAGAAATAGAGTGTAAAATAAATTGTTCTATGTACTGACTGGTGTCGTGCTCACCAGTCAACATCCTTCTGGGAATGGTCACCCAGTGAGAAGCCATACTTAATGCTTTGAGCAATTCAGTTAGTGCTTATAGTGGATATAATCTTTTTTTTTTTTTAAGCATTTTATTTATTTATTTGACAGAGGGAGAAAGATCACAAGTAGGCAGAGAGGCAGACAGAGAGAGAGGGGGAAGCAGGCTCCCTGCCAAGCAGAGAGCCCGATGTGGGGCTCGATCCCAGAACCCTGGGATCATGACCTGAGCCGAAGGCAGAGGCTTAACCCACTGAGCCACCCAGGCGCCCCGGTGGATATAATCTTTAAGAGAACCCTTTGAGGCAGATAGGTAAGGCTACCGCTGCCATTTTACAGATGATGAAATGAAGGTGCTGGGAAGTTAGGTAATTTGCCTGAGGCTACAAGGCCCACAAAGGGCAGAGCCAGGAGAGGAAGCCCATATTCTTCATCATGGCACTTTGTAATTCCCACACCACTTAGGGTCAGTTCAGCCTCGGCTAAAAAAGGCAAACGTTTCCTTAGAAAATTCAACCACAAATCAACATACAGAGAAATTAATATGTTTCAGCCTGTGGTAAATAAAGTAGTGAATGTAACAACAACAACAAAAAAATGCTGCTCCTACATTTATCACCCAAATTACAAAATTAGCAGAAGGGGGAAAAATCCCCAAACTTAGGAGATAAAGTGTTTATGCCTCTGAGAATGATACTGGACTAACCACTGTTTCTTCTCCTTTCCTGCAGTGAAAATGGCTGCATGCCTGACACAATCATGGAAATGGGGAAAGACCCCTCAAATCTGAGGGCATTCCATTTGTGGTTGGCTGGCACAGAGAGCTGCTTCCTATTGACGAAAGAGTATCAGCACTGTAAGACAGAGAGAAGAGCAAATTGAAAAAAAAAAAACAAAAAAATAAACAGGAGTGGCTGGAAGGATAGTTTCCCAACCGCACCTTCTCCACCCTCTCTCCCCCAACACCAAAGACAATTATGGCCATATGTCCACCCATCCAGGCTGCACTGCTTTTATCCAAGGTCTCAAAGCTGTGTGAATAACTTTCAGTGTCTTCTCTGCTTTTAGTGAAATGTATAAAGTATATTTCAGATGAGTGAACCTCACTGCTAAGGTGTTAAGTATTGCCCAGTTTCATATAGGTCAACTCCATTACCTGCTTACAAAAAGCACACTTGGTGCTAAGAACTCTTCACACAAAAGGAAAAGAGTGTGCAACTACCTTTATTTCCACTCTGGTTTCCTCCAATGCAACACTACTACCTGTTTAAAATCCACCAAAGAATTATATTTTCAATTTCAAGACGGAAACCCCTGGCATGGCCTTCAAGATTCTGGAATGGCCCACCTGACCTTTCTGGGCCCTTTGCCACCATGTCCCCTTTGCTCATCAATCTGTGGGCTAAAAATCTCTTTAGGATTGGGAGCCTTCCTTTACCATGCTGATCTCTTCACCAGGGAAGCTCTGCAGCCCCTCTTGATCTGGCTCTTTCCTACTTACCACTCTTGCTTCCTCAGAGAGGTCATTCCAGACATTCTGTACTAGGCCAGGTTTCTTGTTACAATGCTAATTCCTCAATTTTCCTTCTACGCACTTACTGAATTAGGTCATCATTCATGGAATTGTCATTGTCTGTCTCCCCCACTGATTCCAAGAGAAAAGAGATGGCATTAACCTCCCTCAATGCCACACCCCCAGGGCCTAGACAGGGTTTGTCCATATCAGATATTGAGGAGGGAAAAAAGGGACATGAACACACTTTGGGAGGCCGCCTTCATCTAAGGGTATCAAGGCTCAGCTGCACTAAATGTTTGGTGTAGACGTCCATGTAACCTATTGGGGTCTTAGAGTCTTTGCCAAGCTGGGGATAGCTGTTGGAGTAGCCAGAGCAGCTCACCTTGACAGTGAAGGCACATAACAAACCACATAGTTCTCCTTGCCCACACTGCTAATCTGGAAGGTATGAAGACCATAAAATACTCATAGGGTATGATTATCATTATTACATGCATTACCTAATATGCATTATATAATATATTGTAAGCTCACGATATTATACCATTCTCCTTCTAATATACTTACAAAACCTTCTGGAATAGGGTCTCCTGTGTCTTTTTCTTTTGTCATCCCTTCCTGAAAACCTCCCGTACTTCCTGCCTATCTCCGAATATGAAAATGGTCATCAATAATAACAGCAACTCAGCACTCACTCTAAGTCAGGAATGAAGCACTCATTCGATTATCTCATTTGATCTTTACAATAACTCTACAAAATAACTTCTACTACTATCCCATATGAACTAGTCAATGCTAAAAAAACTCAGCAATTTGTCCAGGGTCAATATCAAATAAGTGGTAGAGATGGAATCTGAAGCCAGGGAGTCTAGCAGGGCATTTAATTCCAGAGCTACTGCTCTTACATGCTGTGGAAAAATGCTCTCTCTCTCTCTCTCTCTCTCTCTCTCTCTGTGTGTGTGTGTGTGTGTGTGTGTGTGTGTGTGTCCTGTGTGTACAGGTTGCCATTTTGTCCTATGTGCCTCTACAAAGTCTAACCTTAAAGAGATCATGGGTAAAAGAAGAACCTGATTATTTTTAAAAGGCTGTTTGGAAAGCAAACAAGAATCTCAGGTTCATCGCTGCCCATCAACATTATAAAAACTAAACTTTTCTATTGGTAGAAAACTGATCTGGGTCATGGGAATTATTGGCCCCTTTCAGAATAGGCTGGGTTTTGTTAAGAATGAGAATTTTACTTTTGCTAAGCTGCCTCATCTTCTGAAACTAGTCACAGTCGTTTAAAGACTAACAACAGGCCAATCTGAGCTCATTTGCCCTACGCTATTTCAGCCACTTGCTAGTTGAATAGTCTCATACACAAAGAAGGCACATGCCTTCCATCCAGGTGTTAACTGGTGAGCTTTCCCCTCTCTGGTCATGGTCAGTTCAGGTTCTAGCTTGCAGCTATATTCTAGGACCCAGTTCACATGCCTGGATGGGGAAAAACTGCACTCACATTAAAAAAAAAAAAAATCAGGACACCTGGGTGGCTCAGTTGGTTAAGCGGCTGCCTTCGGCTCAGGTCATGATCCCAGCGTCCAGGTCATGATCCCACATTGGGCTCCGTGCTGGGCGGGGAGCCTGCTTTTCTCTCTGTCTCTGCCTGCCACTCTGTCTGCCTGTGCTCACTCTTTCTCTCTCTGACGAATAAATAAATAAAATCTTTAAAAAAAAAAAATCTACAGGGAGGCTGGCCCACAGAACCCTTCTTCCTGGAAAATTACTTGACTATTTCAAATTGTATAACAATCTGAAACATTCTCAAGTCCAATGGAATTATCATTTTCAAAGCATTTTAGAGTTTCTAAGGTCATTTCACATTCATTACCAATGATTTATTTATTTTGAAGCTTACATTCTCCAACCGAGATAGAGATGCCAGAACATAAAAGAGGAGGTTTAAAAGTTGCCTCTGTGCAAGCCAACCTGATGGTACCAAGTGTGGCGACTCTATCAGTTCCTGTTGGTGGCAACACCTTCCTTCAGTGGGTTAGCCTATCATCTTTAGGCAAGCACTATCCAAAAAGTCAGATCATAGAGAAGTTGCCTGAGGACTTTCTATCCAAGGGAAGAGGTACAAGGTGATCCAGAACAGAGGCCAAAAGCGTACCATGTATTTTTCAATGATCAAATATTTTCCATTGTCCATTACGTGCCAGGGACTGCTTTAGGTGCTAGGGATAGAATAGTGAACAAAACAGACACTTCCCCAAATTTCCCACTGTAAGAAGTTTACATTCTTTTGGGGTAGGACAGACAATAAGCAAATAAAATATATGGTGGAAAGGGATGACTGAGGGACTATTAACAATGTGAGACAGGGTGGTCAGGGAAGGTATCACTGTGAAAGAGACATGCACAAACAACCTGGAGGAGGGAAGAAAGGATGCCACACAAATCTTACAAATCTCTGGGAAGAAAGCTACCAAGAGTAAACAAAAGAAGCAGATACCTCAGGGAGGAACATGTGTGGCATGCTGGCACAACCTGAGGAAAGCCAGCGAGTGTGCTTGACACATACTGAGCACAGGGGAAAGTATTAGGAGAAGTCAAACAGGCAATGGACTTCGGCCTGGCAAATCCTATAAGACTTTAAGAGCTTTGTTCTTGACTCAATGAGATGAAAAGCAATGAGAAAATTCTGATCAGAGGGATAACAATACCTGTCACCCCTCTCTGTACACTCAGAAAGGTCTCAGTTACGAAGACTTACAGGCTCAAACTCCATGGGATATGAGACAGAAGAACTTCACAAACCAGCATAAAACCCATTCAGAGAATTTAAGACCTGTAAAGACTAAAATACAGCACTTTTCTGATTTAGCTGAGTAACTAAAATCTATCAGGCATTGTGCCTTTGACCTATGTCTGTGTTAAGTCTGTGGTTAAGTCTGTGAGGTTGATCCACATTTTTCCCTTAGTCATTGTGCTGACCTCCACTAGGAAGCTGGCGGAAGAACAGAATGTTGAGCCAAACATGAAATGAAGGCCTAGAGTAACAGCCTCTAGGTGCTAGTCACCTATTACTCAACTAGCAGTCACCCACAAACAGCACCAATATTAAACACGTCATTATAAAGCCCACTGAATTCAGCCATCTTTACCACCTTTAATTAATTAAAATAAATAGTAGTCTCCTGAAGCCAGATCCGTTTACTAGTCCCATTTTACAGATCAAGGGACAGGGACAAAAGGGGCTAAGTCAAAGGTTAAGCAAATGGACCTTCATCATGTGGCTTAGCTCCAACCATAGCAGTGGCTGTGACACTAAGCAGTCAGACCTCCTCACGTCCTATGATATGCAAAGCCTCCTTTTTTATGGGAAGGACCACATTCCTTCCTGGAGGGCAAACCAAGATTCCAAATCCACAGATGGGATTATGGGAGAGCTGCAGAGTAAGAGACGGACAGATTGACAGGAAAAAGATATGCAGGCACATCACATACATACATGCTGGGTCATCTATCTCCTTTCCCAGAGACATTTTAAATCAGAGAAACAGCTCATCAGGCCTATTTTTGAAAATGAGGGTACTTTCACCCCCAAAAAGGAAACAGACAGAAAATTACATTCCTTACTGTGAGTGTGAAACAAACTGAGAGGCCAAGGTTGAAAGAGCTGGCTTCATTTTAAGGGCCCATATACCAAAATGACTGAAATTCATAAGCTTACATGAGCTATAACCAAACTTATGAATTCCATGTGGATATTCAACTAAGAGAAAAAAAAATTATTTCAGTGTGTCCTGAAGAGTTCATGGCTCTTCATGTACAAGAACCAACACCCCATGGGAATGTTCTGGGGATAAGACAGTACTCACAATGATGGAAGTGCCAGATCTCTAACATCCATGAAGCGTTATTTCAACAGAAACTCAACATTCTCTGTGTTCATGTGTCCAATGCTAAAGAATAGAATTCCAAAAGACAACATGCTTTTTCACAGCCCATAAAAGATAGAAAAAAATCTGAGTGGATTACCCCTTCATATGTCTCCCTACTTTTGAACTTTGGAGCCAACCTCTCCTATTTCCTTGCTGCACTACACCGTTATCTTCTTAAATTTCCACGTAAGCTCAAGCCTAAATGAAACAGTAGCTCATCTTATTTATTTACATGTATAAAATAATTATGTTTATATGTAGTGGTACATGTTTGAGTACGAGTGAACACAAACCCTTCTGTTGTAATACTGCCTTAATCACAAAAATAGATTCATCAGGGAATTACGCCAATAAATTTCTCAACTTCAATGCATGCTTGGCAAAATCTGATTTCTCTTCCTCATTGGCATCACAAAACTAGAAACTCCTTGACTTCTGCTCCTTTGGAAGCAAATTATAGAACAATGTGCAGTGTCAAGCAGGAACTAGGGATCCAGTGTGAGAAACCCAACCTATCGCTAGACAGAGAACAGCAGGGAGTATCTGGGAACAGAGATGCCAAATGATTTAAACAGTGGAGTGGAGATCCGCGTTCCTGATCTCAACATTCAGGCTCTGGCAGAGTGTCATTCGCAGAGCCCAAACCCAGCATCCTTCAGTGGGGAAATCAAAGTGTTTAATGACAAAGTTCTGGAATGCTTTCACTTGTGAAGGTCTCAAAGCTTGACACCTTAGCTGTTGTCACCTTGCTTTGCTGGGCTCATTGGGAAAGGCGGGTGAAGAATGCCAAGTTGATGGCAGTGGAGACAGGGATGAGAAAAGCAGTGCAGGCTTAAGAAGCACTTCAGGGACACCACGGTGCACAATTCCCAGTAGAAAAGCCAGCAATGGCTGACTTTAGCAAACCAGTCTGGATCATTTATAAATCCTCAGAGATGAAAGAACTTAATGTGAACATCAGATCCTCAAGTAACTCCAAACTCCTCACTGTAGCCCACATGACTATTATGCTGCCTAACTCTCCAACCTGCTATCATGCCTTTCTATCCTCATTTACAGCTCCCAACTACCCGGGCCTTCTGCGTATTCCTAAATGTACCACATCTGCTCCATCCCCTCCTCCTCATGGACTGAACACCTATGAGATGCCATGACTTCTAGGCACTGGGATATAGCAGTGAACTGGACTGAAAAGATTCTTCCTTCAATATACTGGCACTGCATTCCAATTAGGAAGACAGAAAATACATAAGAACACAATAAGAATGTGAGGCTGAGAAAGTGGTAAGAAGAAATTAAATGGGTGTGTGATCAAAACTGGTGAGAGGGACCAACTGAGGTGAGCTGGGGAACGCCACTCCCTAAGGGGAGACATGTGAGCTGAGCTCTTTCATTAAAGAGTTCAGTCTAGAAGTCTGCGAATTAGGAGAAGACCACAAATCATACACACAAACGCATGGCAATTAAGAAGTCCTATTTTCAAACCCAGGCATCAGTGATGACCACCAGAGACCTCTTTAAAAGTTATATTCTAGAAGAATTCACTTCCTTTCCATGGGCATTCTGAAGTCTGTGTCAAGAGCTGTTTAGCACAGCCGAAAGCACCAGAATCTATGCCACCCCTATATCGTCCCACATGATACTAAGAATGCCTTGTGGCTTCTGGCTACTCCCTCATTAACCCCCCCACCCCCCCCAGCCCCCCACCCCCGCAGCCACCCGCCCACAACCCGCAGCAATTCATCTCTATTGCCCCAAACCAGTTAGGAAGTGGATCCTCCTAAAAACAAGTGGCTAATAGATTTACTGTTCAGTTTTGCAAAGGGAAGTCCACCTTCCTAAAATTTACATAGCAGAAGATAACTGTTGACTTGTGCCTCCCTTTGGTTGGGTTATGTTAAAAGCTATGTAATCATTAAACAGGACGGGAAACAAACAAAAGAGTAAGCCTTTAAAAAAGATCATTTTTGTTTGGAAAACTTGAGGGGAGAAAAGAGCAAGGTTCGAAAGTCCTGCTACTCTATGAAAGGTCAGGGTTTAGAGTTCACTCTAAAAATATGAGAAAAGTCACCTGTACTTGCACTCACCTAAACAAGTCTTTTCCATGAATTGGTATTTAAGGGCAAAAAACTGGTGTAAATAGCAAATGGCTTCGACAAAGAATTAGTGCATCCACTCTTTCCTGCTTCATAAAGCCCCCAAGCACATGAAAGCTCTTCAGGCTCCGGACAGGAGGCCTGAAGCTAGCTGTACCTGGGGTATTCAGGGGTGTGAACTACACTGCTCAGCCAAGCACAGGTAGCATTTTTGGGCACACAGATCTATGCAACTCCCTTGAGGACCACGGCAGTGCAAGGCTATTACCCATGACTACACATACACAAACCCCCATGTGGATAGCACACTCCCTCACATATGCACACATGTGTGACTCCCATAGGAGTGGCCCCAGGACACACAAACAGGGGTAAACTTATGAAACATGCTTCTATCTTCCTGAAGAAGAATCAGTAATTGTCATCAGATGTCAATTTTGTCCTTAGGGTAGTGGCCATTTTTAAAAAGCTGTCCTTTATTTTTTCTCTTAGTGCTTGTCATTCAGGAAAAAAAGCCTAAGACAAAAGTTTTCCTTTTTTTTTTCTTTTTCAGTATTACAAGTGAAAAGCATTCATCACAGAATAACTGAAAAAGATGGAAAAGCACAAAGAAAATAAAAATCACCTATAATTCGCATAATCAGAAAAAATTAAATTTCATCCAATGTTTTAAGGTCTGGATATTATTATGCCTATGCTTTTCCCAGGCATACACACACAGACACTCATACTTGAAAACAATGTGGAATCATATTGCTTGCACATAATTTTACAACCTGTTTTTACTGCTTTACCATGAACTTTTCAAATATTATCTATTGACTTGCTCAACATATTTATGGTACTATAGTATTCCACTATATGGACTTTCCATAATATATTTAAGACATTAAATATTAGACATTCAGATTGTTTTTCATGTTTTGTTTCCAGTAATAGTTCAGTAAACCTATATACAAATAAATGTTTTTGTTCAACTTTACTCCTCTAGAATTAATTCACAGAAACAGAATTCCTGGATGAAAGGGTATAAAACCTTTTAATATTACCAAACTGTCACCTAAAAAATCTTTTGTCAATTTATATTCTCACCTAGAATATCTCAGTATGTCTGTTCCTCTGGACCCCAAGGCATTATTATTTTCAAGTTTTTAATAAGTAATAAACAGTGTCATGTCTCTCTGGCTTTAAGTTGCATTTCTTTGATTGTTAATGATATTGCCCTTTTTCTAAATGTTTATTGATCCAGTGACTTTATTAAGGGCCCAGACATAATAATCAGTCTCTAGACAAGCAGAACAAAAGTAACAGCTAAATAATAAGACATACCAAAGATGACCTCCTCTATTTTTAAAGATAAATACAGCTCTACATCTATTAAGGTGTTACTGTACTTATAATCCAGGTATCTTTCATGAATTTTAATGGGGATGAAAAATATTACTGAGCTATCAAACCCCTCTCTATGAATCTGGATAATGGTTATTTTCCCTGGCTCAATATTTGGTACAGGAGTATAATCCTGGGGTCTACTTCAGAACCACAAATGAAAACAGCTGGAAAGGAAACGACATAACCCCCTCCTCACCTGGTTTGTAAGTACCGCAAAGATAAACGTCATACCTGCTTTATTTATCAATGTATGCCCAGGAAATGGCAGGACAAGTACTTAATAAATATTTATTAGAACTATTTTTCAGGCTGGTGGCCAAAGGACTTGCAGGAACCCAAGCTTCAGAATATCTACCCCACTGATTTCAAAATATCCCCGCTCATCCCAGTGAGTGTTGTCACACTTCCGAGGTATCACGTAAATGTCTGTGGCTGCCAAAGTCCACACACGAATCGTATTACTACCTCCATCTACTTCACAGGGATGCTGTAAGGACAAAGCAACGAGGAGAGGTGAAAAAGGCTTTGAAGACTACCCAGTGCTGTGCAGAGCAGGATGGTGGTTGTGGTGATGATGATGATGATGATGGTGACGGGGAGGAGGACAAATTTAAACAGAAGCCTCAGAGAGGCAGAAATGATGAAGAGATGGCAGAGAATGGTGTCAGTGAAGCAGGCTGTGGTGAGAAATCCAGCTTTCATGAGCAGTGTACCGGGAGTCTCTCTGCATCAAGCCTGGGCAGGTAATGCAACATGCACAGTGTAAGCGGACCACGATGTCCTAAAAGCCAACTTTGAATTCTAGGCCATGGCTGTGGGGCTCTTCTTTATTACTCAAGAGTCCTTTATAGATTTTCTCTTGGTCTAGAGTATTCTGCAGCTCCTGCAGGATGTGTGTCTGTATAGCTTTAGTTTTGCTTCTCCTTTTGAAAGGCGCCCTGACTATTGAATCTGTTTCTGATCTCTCAATCAGGAAGTCCGTGATTAGCAGAACTAAGCATTGTTGGGCAGGCTTTATTAGGCTCAGCATTCTGAGTTAGGAGGGAACAAAACAAAATACCTATGATAAGAACTCGCTGTATGAAAGAGTCAAAAAAAAAAAAAAAAAGAAGCATGCTTGGGTGCCATTATTGAGGTCTGTGGTGAAGGTGAACCTCTGAAAGTGGCTGAGGTGGCATTTCTAGGAAGACCTGACAGGGAAGACGCACATGCTGATAACTCCCAGCTGAGCAGACTGGCATTTACCAGGAGGGAGCCCCATGCCTGAGCTGCATCAAGAGGAGAGAAGAGGGTGGAGGAAGAAGGCTTGAATCTGCCTGCATGAAGCAGAGGAGTCTCCTCACGCAGGTGCCTATTGTACTGAATCGGATCTCTGTGATGGATGGAGGGGGGCTGAGAGGCCTGTGTCCTGAACTTACGGCTCTGCTGTCTCAGAGCTCTCTACACAGCTCAGAAGCAAAACCAAACACCAACCTACTCATCTGTACATAATATAGAGTCTGAATTATGAAAAATGTCAGTAATCACTTGAAGAAAGCATGCTGGAGGCTACCACTGCTCCTGGGTACTGCTCCGCACTCTCCAGACTCCTGTACTGCCAGTACCACTGAGCCCCACCCCCAGACTAGCACCTGTTGCCATGGCAGCTGCTCTCCCCCTCCCAGGAAGGGCACACGCCAAGCCATTTTGAAAATAGAAAGCTTTTATGTTTCATGACCACCTCCTCTCCAGCTTCTCTCTCTGTCTTGTCCAGTTAAATTCTAGGTAGTGTACACAGCAGAAAATGAAATGTGGCCATTTCAATTACAGCATTGACAAAAAAAAATTAATAATCTAGTTTCCAGACAGAGGGGGATAGGAAAAAACTGTTCAAAGCAACAGTGTGCGTGATTGAGTTAGGAAAAGAATAAAAATGAAAAGTAATTAAAGAAAGACATTTTCTGAAGCACATTAGATCTGACCCGCACCAAAGCACTGTGTGGTCTGATGCTGAGAAAGACAAATGGGGAGATGGGTAATAACAGAGAGTTGCTCCAAGGGGCTGAGAAAACAATCCCCTTCTGTTAACAGAAACCAAAGGAAGGAGTGAGAACTATCTGGAGGCCCAACCAAAAACATGTATTTAAGCACTATTTCCCTGGAGAGAAATCGCAGAGGGGTATATAAGTCACAATCCTACATCATGGGACTTGTTGATATCTAACACGGTACACAAAATGAAAAATAATGAGAAAGAAATGAGGAATGTTGTATCAGGATTGGAGGAGTTTTCTGTATTGTCCTTATCTCTAAAAATGTATCCTCCTGCCAGCCCTCATTCTCATTTTTTCTTTAACTCTGTTATGATTGTCCTCGGGTGAGGTGTCTTAGCACATGATTTACTCTCAGGGATGCTTTCAAAATGAGCTATAGCTTCAGACCTCTATTGCAGTCCAGGAAAAGGAGTTACATGTATCAGTTCATATGCAGAGAGAAGCAGAGGTCAAGTTTACAACAAAAATGTAGAGATTTCATTTCTTGCCTATGAAGCCAGTGGAGTTGCTAGAGCAATTGCCAGATAGTAACTATTCTAGTTTTATGCACAAATCTAAATCTAGAAGAAAGAAGGTTAATCCATCAAACTTGGACCAATGGAGAAAATTAAGCATAAATCAGAGGAGATAGTAAGTTTAACAAATGATGCTTAGCTATAAAATGCTACACCTAAAAGATACCAGTCTAAAACCACTTTCACAAAAGAGAAGCTCAAGGAGAAAAATGTATGTAGTCATTCAACTTATTTGTACGAGTACAGGGGCTAGAGGTGCCAAGGGCAAAGCTAGTGACAGGAAGTTCTTTTGCTATTTTCTCATGCAAAGTGGGCCATGGTGTTGGGCTCTTAGGTTATAAATCAAGAGTTTTTGTTATAGATTTTCTCATTGTCTAGAGGGCTCTGTGCCTTCTCTATACAATGTATATTTGTGCAGACTCAGTCTTCTTTCTACTCTTCAAAGCTGGTCTCGATTACTGGATCTGAGGTTCCACATCATTAAGAAAATTCTCAGCCTTTATCTCTTCAAATGATACCTGTTAGCATTCTGTCTCACCTTCTATAACTCTTACAGACATATTTTTGACCTTTTAATTCTGTCTTTCATGTGACTTCAAATATTTTCCATTTCATTATTTCTCTGGATTGCATTCTGGCACTTTTTTAAAGGTCTATCTTCCTGTTTTGTAAGTCTCTCATCAGCTTTGTTTACTCTGGTATTTATTTAATCCACTGAGTTTTTTATTTTAATTTTTTTTTATTTCTCTAAGTTCTATTTGCGTCTTTCAACTGGCCATTCTTCTGCTTTTAATCTCTTTATATGTTTTTAATTATTTTCAACAGTTATTTATATGGTTTCTGTGGGGTTTTTTAATTATTGCTTTATTATTTGAAGGTCATGGGGTTTGATATTTCCGTACACTGTTTCCATGGTCTCTGATTGATAGTGGATTGTTTTCTTGTGTGTTTTTAATTTTGAACTCATCTGCAGAGGAGCTCCAGTTATGGAAATCCTAGGCACTGCAGGTTGAGTATTCTTCGGCCAGTACTCAAGCAGTACCACTGACTGCTAGTGGCAGAATAAATTTAAATGTAGCTACAAATTTCCTTACAGATTCCAGGCTGAGAAAGAAAAATTAAATCCCTGATGTATCCCTGGAGTAGAGTGCTATTGTTTGTTTTTTTAAATCTACTCCAGATTTTCAGTGACAGTGAATCTGATCAGTCTAGGAACCCTGATTAAGGCAGGGGTTTCAAAGCTAACTCGAGCCCCTCTACCCTCAAATGGTCCTCAGGTCTCACCAAGATTCCCATATGGTTTTAAAACCCAACTTAATGGATACTGATGACTCTGCATTCCGCTACCTCCACCAGCCCAAAAGAGTCACATTGCCAGCAAGACCTATTAGTTAATTCTCTAGGGAAATGGAGGAGGAGCAACATGGTGGAGGAGTAGGAGACCTAAATGTCATCAGGTCACAGGAGTTCATCAGCTAAATAGTTATCAAACCATTCTGAACACCTATAAACTCAACAGGACATCGAAGAGAAGAAGAGCAGCAATTCTAGGAACAGAAAATCGACCACTTTCTGGAAGGTACAACATGTGGAGAAGTGAATCTGAAGTGATACACAGGAAGTGAGACCGCGGTGGGAGGAGCTGGCTACCATCAAGTCGTAGAGCAGAGGAGCACAAGATCGGAATTTTAGAAGTCTGCTCCACTGAGGGGCATCGCTCCAAGGCTAAGCAGAAGGTGGGGCTCTATGCGGAGAGTGTGGTCTCAGGACCCGCAGGGTCACAGAAAAGTTCATACTCAGGCACACACTCTGCCTGAGTATGGCAGAGCTCCCAGGTATTAGAGCAGGGAAGCCAGCTACAGAGATGGAGCCAAGGAGGGGCTTTCAGATCTGAGTTACTTAAGCTGTGATCCAAGGCTGAGTCGGGCCACACAAGTGGCAGATCCGGGAAGACTCACCATCCTCCCCTGGGGGGAAGGGCTTGGGAGTACGTGCCAGGAATCTGCTGGGTTTGGGGACTCCAAAGGGGGCCATGCGCCCTAGATAGAAATGCTGGGTCAAAGTCAGAGACAAGGGAGACAGGAGGGATTGACTGCTTGTCTCTGAGGGTGCAATGAAGAGTGGCGTCCTGAGCTCTCAGCTCCTATCGGGCCAGAGATTTGGGAGGCCACCATTTTCATTCCTGTCCTCCTAAGCTGTACAAAAAGCGTTCAGGGAACAAAAACTACAGAGGGCAAAACCGAGCAGATTACTTAGCCTGGCCCCTGGCAAAGGCAGTGCAATTCTGCCTTGGGCAAAGACGTTTGAGAATAACTGCAACAGGCCCCTCCCCCAGAAGATCGGCAAGAACATCCAGTCAAGACCAAGTTCACTATTCACTGAGAACTATGTAACTCCAGAGCGAGGGGAAAGCAACACACAGAATTTATGGCTTTTTTCCCACGATTCTTTAGTCTTCCAAAGTTAAAAATTTTTTAAATTTTGTTCTTTTCTTATTCTATTTTTAAAAAATTTTCCTCTTTCCTAATTTAACTTTTTAAACTATTACACCTTATCAATACCTTTTTAAAAACTTTTTAAAATTTTCATTGTTATAGTCATATGCTATCCCTTTACTGTATTTAACCTTATTTTTTTTAATACATATAGGTTTCTCTTTCTTTAAAATTTTGGGATACAATTTCTTCTAATAGATCAAAATATACCCAAAATCTAGTGCATGGCATTGTTCTAGTCTCCAGCCTGATCACATTCGTTCCTGTTTTTTTTTTTCTTTTTTCAACCAATTTCTTATCAATTCCTTTTTTAGAATCTTTTAAAATTTTCATCTTTACAGTCAGATTCCATCCCTTCACTGTGTTTACCCTTATTTTTGTGCATTTATAAGTTTTTCATTCTTTAAAATTTTGGGAGGTAATCTTTTCTAACAGACCAAAATACACCCAAAATCAAGTGTGTGGCTGTGTTCTATTCACGAGCCTAATAATTATATATATACATATTTTTACTTTTCCCCCTTTCTTCTCCACCCATTTGGGTCTCTCCAGATTTGGTTACTGTATATCTTTCTGGAGTTGTTGCTACCCTTTTAGTATTTTGTTCTCTCATTCATCTACACTTATCTGGATAAAATGCCAAAGCAGAAAAACTCACCACCAAAAAAAGAACAAGAGGCAGTACCAATGGCTATGGACCTAATCAATATGGGCATTAGTAATACGTCAGAACGAGAGTTCAGAATGATGATTATCAAGGTGCTAGCCAGGTTCAAAAAAAAAGCATGGAAAATACTACAGAATCCCTTTCTGGAGAAATAAAATCCCTTTCCTGAGAAATAAAAGAACTATAATCTAACCAAGTTGAAATAAAAAAAGCTATCAATAAGGTGCAATAAAAAAATGGAGGCTCTTACTACTAGGATAAGTGAGAAAATTAGTGATATGGAAGACCAAATGATGGAGAATAAAGAAGGTGAGAAAAAGAGAGACAACTACTGGACCATGAGGGTAGAATTTGAGAGGTAAGTGATACTATAAGACAAAACAATATTAGAATAATTGGGATCCCAGAAGAAGAAGAAGAAAGAGAGAGAGGGGCAGAAATTCAGAAAATTTCCCTAATTTGGTGAAGGGAGCAAGGATCAAAATCTAGGAGGCAGAGAGAAACCCCATCAAAATCAATAAAAATAGGTCCATACCCTGTCATTTGATAGTACAACTTATAAGTCTCAGTGACAAAGAGAAAATCCTAAAAACACTTCGGGACAAGAGGTCTGTAACATAATGGTAAAAATATTAGATTGGAAGCAGATCTATCCACAGAGACCTGGCAGGTGAGAAAGGACTGGCATGATATATTCAGAGCAGTAAACGAGAAAAACATGCAGCCAAGAATACTATATCCAGCTAGGCTGTCATTGAAAATAGAAGGAGAGATAAAAAGCTTCCAGGACAAACAAAATTAAAAGAATTTGCAAACACCAAACCAGTCCTACAGGAAATATTGAAAGGGGTCCTCTAAGCAAAGAGAGAGCCTAAAAGGAACATAGACCAAAAAGGAACAGAGACAATAAACAGTAACAGTCACCTTACAGGCAATACAATGGACTAAATTCATATCCTTCAATAGTTACTCTGAATGTAAATGGGCTAAGTGCCCCAATCAAAAGACATAGGGTATCAGAATGGATTAAAAAAAACAAGATCCATTGATATGCTGTTTACAAGAAACTCATTATAGACCCAAAGACACCTCCAGATTTAAAGTGAGGGGGTGGGGGCACCTGGGTGGCTCAGTGGGTTAAAGCCTCTGCCTTCAGCTCAGGTCATGATCTCAGGGTCCTGGGATCGAGCCCCGCATCAGGCTCTCTGCTCAGCAGGGAGCCTACTTCCCCCTCTCTCTGTCTCTGCCTGCCTCTCTGCCAACTTGTGATCTCTGTCTGTCAAATAAATAAATAAAAATCTTAAAAAAAAAAACTGCTTAAAAAAAATAAAGTGAGGGGTGGAAAACAATTTACCATGCTAATGGATATCAAAAGAAAGATGGGGTGGCAATCCTTACAGCAGATAAATTAGATTTTAAGCCAAAGACTATAATAAGAGATGAGGAAGGACATTATATCATACATAAAGGATGTGTCCAAGAAGAAGATCTAATAATTTTAAAGATCTATGCCCCTAACACGGGAGCAGCCAATTATATAAACCAATTCATCAATTGGTCAAATCAAAGAAACACATTGACAATAATAAATAGTATTATGTATTATATAATAGTAGGTGACTTTAACAACCCGCTCATTGAAATGGACATCTAAGCAAAAGATCAACAAGGAAATAAAGGCTTTAAATGACACACTGGACCACATGGACCTCACAGATATATTTAGAACATACCACCCCAAGCAACAGAATACACATTCTACTCTAGTGCACATGGAACATTATCCAGAATGGATCACATCCTGGGTCACAACCCAGGTCTCAACAGATACCAAGACACTGGGATTATTCCCTGCATATTTTCAGGCCACAATGCTTTGAAACTACAACTTAACCACAAGAGGAAAAGATGGAAAGGACTCAAATACATGGAGGCTAAAGAGCAACCTACTAAAGAAAGAATGGGTCAACCAGAAAATTAAAGAAGACCTGAAAAAATTCATGGAAATAAATGAGAATGAAAACACAACTATTCAAAATCTGTGGGACACAGCAAAGGCAACTGGAGAGAAAAATATATAGTGATACAAGCCTTTCTCAAGCAACAAGAAAGGTCTCAAGTGCAAAACCTAACCCTACACCTAAAGGAGCTGGAGAAAGAACAGCAAAGAAAACCTAAACTTGGCAGGAGAAGAGAAATAATAAAGATCAGAGCAGAAATCAATGAAACAGAAACCAAAAAAACAGTAGAACAAATTAACAAAACTAGAAGCTGGTTCGTTGAAAGAATAAATAAAATTGATAACCACCTGGCCAGACTCATCAAAAAGAAAAGAGAAAGGATCCAAAGTAACAAAATCATGAATGAAAGAGGAGAGATCACAACCAACACTGAAGAAATACAAACAACTTAAGAACATATGACAAGCAACTAGACACCACCAAATTTGACAATCTGGTAAAAATGGATGCCTCCCCAGAAACATATAAACTACCAAAACTGAACCAGGAAGACAGAGAAAACCTGAACAGACCCATAACCGGTAAGGACATTGGAGCACTCACCCAAAATCTCCCAACAAACACAAGCCCAGGGCCAGGAGGCTTCCCAGGGGAATTTTAACAAACATTGAAAGAAGAACTAATACTTATGCTCCTGAAACGGTTCCAAAAAATAGAAATGGAAGGAAAACGTCCAGTATTACCTTGATTCCCAAACCAGAGAAAGACCCCATCAAAAAGGAGAATTACAGGCCAATATCCTTGATGAACACAGATGCAAAAATTCTCACCAAAATACTAGCTGATAGGATACAACAATACATTAAAAGGATTATTCACCATGACAAAGTGGGTTTTATTCCTGGGCTGCAAGGTTGGTTCAACATCTGCAAATCAATCAATCAATCAAGGTGGTACAATACATTAATACATGAAGAACAAGAACCATATGACACCTTCAATAGATGCTGAAAAAGCATTTGACAAAGTACAGCAGCCTTTCTTGATCAAAACTCTTCAAAGTGTAGGGATAGAGGGTACATACCTCAATATCATCAAAGTCATCAATGAAAACCCACAGTGAATATCATTCTCAATGGGGAAAAACTGAGAGCTTTGCCCCTAAGGTCAGGAACATGGCAGGGATGTCCACTGTCACCACTGCTATTCAACATAGTACTACAAGTCCTAGCCTCAGCAATCAGACAACAAAAAGAAATTAAAGGTGTTCAAATCAGCAAAGAAGAATCAAACTCTCACTCTTTGCGGATGATAGGATACTTTATGTGGAGAACCCAAAAGACTCCACTCCAAAACTGCCAGACCTCATACAGGAACTCAGTAAAGTGTCAGGATATAAAATCAATGCACAGAAATCAGCTGCATTTCTATACACCAACAGCAAGACAGAAGAAAGAAATTAAGGAGTCGATCCCATTTATAATTGCACCCAAAACCGTAAGATACCTAGGAATAAACCTACCCAAAGCGGCAAAGAATCTGTACGCAGAAAACTATAAAGTACTCATGAAAGAAATTGAGGAAGACACAAAGAAATGGAAAAATGTTCCATGCTCATGGATTAGAATTATAAATATTGTGAAAATGTCTATGCTACCTAAAGGAATCTACACATGTAACTCAATCCCTAGCAAAATCCCATCAATTTTTCTCAAAGAAATGGAACAAATAATACTAAAATTTATACGGAATCAGAAAAGACCTTGAATAACTAGAGGAATGTTGAAAAAGAAAACCAAAGTTGACGGCATCACAATTCCAGACTTCAAGCTCTATTACAAAGCTGTACTCATCAAGACAGTATGGTACTGGCACAAAAACAGAAACAAAGATCAATGAAACAGAATAGAAAGCCCAGATATAAACCCTCAACTCTATGGTCAACTAATCTTCGACAAAGCAGGAAAGAATGTCCAATGGGAAAAAGACAGTCTCTTCAACAATTGGTGTTGGGAAAATTGGAAAGCCACACGCACGAAAATGAAACTGGACCATTTCCTTACACCACACACAAAAACAGACTGAAAATGGATGAAGGACCTCAATGTGAGACAGGAATCCATCAAAATCCTTGAGGAGAACACAGGCAGCAACCTCTTCAACCTCATCCGCAGCAACTTCTTCCTACAAACATCGCCAAAGGCAAGGGAAGCAAGGGCAAAAATGAACTATTGGGATTTCATCAAGATCAAAAGCTTTTGCACAGCAAAGGAAACAGTCGACAACACCAAAAGTCAACTGACAGAAAGGGAGAAGATACTTGTTGGAAGATATTTGCAAACAACATATCAGATAAAGAGCTAGTATCCAAAATCTATAAAGAACTTATCAAACTCAATACCCAAAGAACAAACAATACAATCAAGAAATGCGCAGAGGACATGAACAGACATTTCTGCAAAGAAGACATCCAGATGGCCAACAGACACATGAGAAAGTGCTCCACATCACTCGGCATCAGGGAAATCAAATCAAAACCACAATGAGATACCACCTCACACCACTCAGAATGGCTGAAATTAACAAGTCAGGAAATGACAGATGCTGGCGAGGATGCAGAGAAAGGGGAACCCTCCTACACTGTTGGTGGGAATGCAAGCCGGTGTAACCACTCTGGAAAACAGCATGGAGGTTCCTCAAAAAGTTGAAAATAGAGCTATCCAATGACCCAGTAATTGCACTACTGGGTATTTACCCTAAAGATACAAATGTAGTGATCTGAAGGGGCACATGCACCCAAATGTTTACAGCAGCTATGTCCACAATATCCAAACTATGGAAAGAACCTAGATGTCCATCAACAGATGAATGTATAAAGAAGAGGTGGTATATATATACAATGGAATACTATGCAGCCATCAAAAGAAATGAAATCTTGCCATTTGTGACGACGTGGATGGAACTAGAGGGTATTATGCTTAGCGAAATAAGTCAATCAGAGAAAGACAAATATCATACAATCTCCCTGAAATGAGGAAGTTGAGAGGCAATGTGGGGGGTAGGAAAGGAATAAATGAAGGAAGATGGGATTGGGAGGGAGACAAACCATAAGAGACTTTTTAAAAAAAAAAAGATTTTATTTATTTATTTGAAAGACAGAGATCACAAGTAGGCAGAGAAGAAGGCAGAAAGAGAGGAGGAAGCAGGTTCCCAGCTGAGCAGAGAGCCTGATGTGGGGCTCGATCCTAGGACCCTGGGATCATGACCTGAGCCGAAGGCAGAGGCTTTAACCCAATGAGCCACCCAGACGCCCCCCATAAGAGACTCTTAATCTCATGAAACAAACTGAGGGTTGTTGGAGGGAGGGGGGTAGGGGGAGGGTGGTTGGGTTATGGACGCTGGGGAAGGTATGTACTATGGTGAGTGCTTGAAGTGTGTAAACGTGGCGATTCACAGACCTGTACCCCTGGGGCTAATAACACATTATATATTAATTAAAAAAAATAAAAAAATTTTCAAAAAGAATATAAAATGGAGAAAAAAAGAGAAAAGGCTATGAAAGAACAGTTCTTCTAAACAATAAAAAGTAAGGAGAAATCAGAGAGGTTAGGAACTCAAGTCTGAACTATAGGTTTTTTTTACATTGGAATTCTACAAAAAGCTATTTTCAAAAATCTCCAGATTTTTATCACCTATGGAAAAAATACATCCCACTAAGCATGTCACCAAACCAAATATGTTGGAGGTAACCAAATAACCAAAATCCTAGATGTTAACAGGCAACATAAGGG
This sequence comes from Meles meles, assembly GCF_922984935.1. Classification (NCBI taxonomy): domain Eukaryota; kingdom Metazoa; phylum Chordata; class Mammalia; order Carnivora; family Mustelidae; genus Meles; species Meles meles. The sequence continues at coordinate 103,117,427 of NC_060068.1, forward strand.
TAATATTCAAGTTCTGCTTTGATAGAATTCATTGAATTCTCAGGTACTACTTCTATACAATCAGGCTAATTTTCTTTAGTACACTAACAGGGAAATTTCTTCTACACCTTACCTTGTCATCAGGTATACTCTTCGTAAGAAGTACCTGGAGTGAGTATATTTATTCAAAGGCAATTTGTGATTTTTATTTTAGCTAGGATAGTAGTTCTTGGAGTGTGGCCCATGGACTCCTGGGAGGTTTCCAAGATCTTTTCCCGGGCCATGAGATGCAAAAACAAGGGACAGTGAAATTGCTGTGGCCTTAGAATTAATCCAGGCAGTGGCCCCAAGCTATACCAACAGTTATTGTATTCTTTTTTTGTTGCTGTTTTGTTATGTCACCATACAGTACATTATTAGTTTTTGATGTAGTGTTCCAAGATTCATTGTTTCCATGTAACACCCACAAACTAACAGGTTAAAAACAAACAAACACCCCCTGTTTTACTTAAAAAATACCTTTGATAAAACAGTTAAGAATTATTTTTATTAAATCTTGACCTGCTGGCCCACATTTTTTTAGTACTGCAGTGAAGTAGGAAATATGCAAAAAACACTTCTACATACCAAAGCCAACTTGAGGGAAAGCAGTTGTGCAACTGTCTTAGTCGCAACTAAACCAACCTCTTTTTTTTTTTAACCTAAAATGTCATTTTAACTTGAAAAAACAACTGACAAACTATGGTTATTCAGACTTTAGTATCTGGCAGACATTTTCTCAGAAATGAACCTAGTGAGTCTGTTGCTTCAAGGAAACAATGGACAGTATGTGTTGCAACGATAAAATCTATTCTTTCAAGCAAAAATAAGTGTCAATTTAGACAACTTGGATTGGCCACCAAGAGCTTGGCAGCTTCCCAATACTTAATAACTATGTTTTTAAAAGATTTTATTTATTTATTTGACAGAGAGAGAGAGATCACAAGTAGGCAGAGAGGCAGGTAGAGAGACAGGAGGAAGCAGGCTCCCTGCCGACCAGAGAGCCCCATGCGGGGCTGGATCCCAGGACCCTGAGATCATGACCTGAGCCGAAGGCAGAGGCTTAACCCACTGAGCCACCCAGGCGCCCCACTTAATAACTATTTTTAATGAGATTACCAATGATGCTAACACTTATGATTTTTAAAATATTTTATGATGAAATGTGTCCACAATGGAAGGGTTGTATAACTTCCTGAACTAAATGACCAATGTACATTAACAAATCATGCATGGGTAAAAGAGCCATTCAAAGTGCAAGGTAGGCCAGTAGATTTTAATGTAATTTTGTGTGAAAAGCTCCCTGACAGGATTTCAATTCTCCACACTGAAATACATTTTTAAAAAAATTATCACTTGCTGAATTTTAGCATATTAACAAAAAAGAATATCCAAAATTATCTGAAAGGTTAGTAGAAATACTTCTTCTTTCTCCAACTGCATATATCTATGTGGCCCGAATTTGTCCCTATCCTTCAATAACTGAATGTATAGCAAGAGACTGAATGAAGAAGGCACTATTATCTAATTACCTCTAAGTCACACATTTAAGAGGTTTACAAAAATGTAAAATGTCATTTAATGAGTTTATAAATAAATCTTTAATTTTTTTTTAGTTTTAATTTCTAATTCTGTCGATACAGATATAATTCAAATAAAGGCGATTGGAGGTCTTTATAATTTCTGAGTGTACAGAAGGGGTAAGACCACAAAGTTTTAGAAATGCTCAGTTAATAAGATGAACAAGATGGTACCTTGGATGAGGTTTCTTATGGGGGTGATCAAAGAGTTTAAAAATAGACTACAGAGTTGATAATTACAAAACAGGGTCAATGTACCAAATGCTACTGAATTGTATGCTTTAAAATGGTTAATTTATGTTATGTGAATTTTATGTCAATTAAAACAATGTTAAAAAATAAAAAGGAATATAATACTTGGGAATGACAAGTCAAGAGTCCCACTGATCTCGCATTTTCTCCTTTCAACAGTGAAGACCAAGTACCATTTACTACCCACCATGAGATCACCTCAGTCTAAAATTACCTTACGTTATTTCTGCTGGGCATGAAATTTTAAATATTCTAGGAAGCTCTTTCCCTGAAAAGGAAGATGATCATGACAAAATTTTTACAGTTTGTCTCAAAACTCTGGGTTTTATAATCTCCCTGTCATTTCAAACCAATAAAGTTAACCATTCTGTCAACAACCAATACAACAGTCAACTACTTCTCAGCCTAATCCTAAGTATACAGGGGGCCCTTTATGACACACTGTGATGGGATGGGAAAACAAAAGAGTGAACAAAGATCATTAAATGGGCCCTGTCCCTACAGGGCTTTCAGTGTAGTGTAAAGATCAACAGTAATCAGATAATGGCATACATTTAAGAAATTATATAGTTATGAAGAGTGCTTTAGAAAAGTGTACCAAGTCGGGGCACCTGGGTGGCTCAGTGGGTTAAAGCCTCTGCCTTTCACTCAGGTCATGATCCCAGGATCCTGGGATCGAGCCCAGCATCGGGCTCTCTGCTTGGCAGGGAGCCTGCTTCCTCCTCTCTCTCTGCCTGCCTCTCTCCCTACTTGTGATCTCTATCTGTCAAATAAATAAATAAATAAATAAAATCTTAAAAAAAAAAAAAAAGTGTACCATGTCAGGTGCAAGAAAAGTATGAGACTCAAACTAAACTGAAGAACAAAGAAGGAGTCCTAGCTTCACTGGGGAGCTTGTCAGAATTGTCAGATCCCATGCCTAGAATGGAAAAACCTGCATTTTTAGCAAACTTCCAAGTGATTCCTGTTTCAGAAGTACTATTTTGAAAAAAGGTTAGAATTAAGTAGATGAAGGAGGAGTATTCTGGCAGAGGTAACAGACCAAGACCCTATGGCCAGAGAGTGGAGGGCACATCTGAAGAACTCAAAGAAAGCCACAGTGTCTGGGCTGGAGTGTGCACAGACCTATCGGTGAAGGAGATGTTAGGGGCTGGCATATACTAAATACAGTCATGAGTAAACAGAGGTTAGTAAGACTGTAGTCTCCTGAACCCTATCAAACAGGCCTTTCTGGCACTAAGCTGCTTTCAAAACAAACATAACAGTAAGATACTCATCCTTTTATAGTTGCTGAAGGGCAAATTCCTTTAATTCCAATGTAACAACCAAGTTCTTATAGCACAAGTGGTAACAGCTCTGGTTCCCCACAGTGAAACAACAGGGCAGCCTTGCAACACCTTAATCTGCCTGTGTCTAAGAAATATTATTCACATCTTGATGCTCTGGAGGGCACTCATTACCAGGAAGGTCTGAATTTTAAAGAGGTAGTGATCACACTCCAGATTCCGCATAAATCCAAAGGTATAGTGTACTTGAATCCCCCGAGAGCAAACAGGGGTCACAATACCACTGACCTTGATGAACAATTTATCTAGTGCTTGGGAAACTTCATAGAACGTGACCTAGCAAGCCTGTAAAATCAGCAAACTTCACTGCAGGGGCTGCATTAAAGAGATGGCACAAAAGAAAAAGGTGAGGCAGAGACAAGAGACAAAGAAATCGGGGAGGGAGGGGACGGAGGCAGGGAAGCTCACAAGACAACATTGCACACACACACATTTAAAGTTAGCGAAAGTCAGAGCAGGAACCCAAGCTTAATGGTGGCTCGAGGCATGCACGGATGGATGTGTGATGATTGGATGACTGGAAGAACCAATCATACCCAGCAACACCCTCTGCATTGACTAAAACAAGGTCTTTAGTACCAAGACCTCCAACCCCACCCCAGTATGAGGGAAGAATCAAGATGTGCACTTAGGTTGGAGAAGACAATTTATACTGGAAGCATCTCAGCAGCAGCAAAAAGTGCTAGGATGGGCAGGAAATATCTTGATTAACTCAAGGAAAACTGGCTCAATCTCCAGGTAATAAGCCCTAGAAACAATGTCTAAGGCAAAGGGAACCTAGGGTTAGGATTTATGGCTCTGTGGTAATTTCTCATGTTCTCATCACTTTGGGGATCTAGGTGTATCGGCAAAAGCTGCCTGTATGATGAACAAAAATAAAGATGGAGACCCAATCCATTTCCCCCTATAGTCGAAATTCTACATAAATTAGAAAAAAGGGGGTTGTGTTATTTTAGCAGTATGAGAGATGACTGTAAGTTTTCTAGTTCTCTGAATGGCTATATCCAGCTTTACAATTCTTTTCCCAGACACTCTGGAGAGAAAAATATTCTTCCAAAAAAGATAGGATCAACTTCCTGGTCTTTTATGGTCAGCAGAAGCCACATGAGCAGCCACCATATGGAACTCCATATGGCTAGCTCTGACAATTAAAAACTAGGATGAAAACAAGAGTTTTGTCTCATTTCTCTGTGAAAAGCACTGATGGGCAATCTATCAACCTTAAGAAGTGGAAAGCTTCCTTGCATGATAGAGACAAGTGCAGCCAAAATTATTTAACTATTACAAGAAAGCATTAATTAAAAAAAATAAGAATCTCAACAACCAAAATGGTTTCCAATGAGTTTGAATTTCAAGGCATTCTTTTGGTTAAGGAGGCCTGTTTCCTTCTTTGTACCCAGCAAGCCACTTTCGGGCTGAGACTCCTCAGCTAACTTTTGGTACTCACTCAAACTCAACTGAAAAGGATGAACACTTGGTTGAGCTCAACAAATGCTTTGGAGCACTCTGCATCTGCCACCACCAACCTCAAACACTGGGACAGGGACAGCCTGAACAGGAACTGGTTTTCACTATTGCCTATTTGGTTATGAAACTCAGACTGATTACTTCACTTAGAAATTATTCATTATATGCAATTATAGTATTGCCCCTGCATATCTCCCCTAAGCGAATCTCCACTTTGGCCTCTTCCTCTGTGCACTCCAACTCCAGGGCTACCTTCACACATGCCATTATCTGAGAGTATCTTCCTTCGTGTCCTTTTTCTTTACCCAACTAACTTCTACTGATCCTTTAGCTCTTAGTTCACCCCGACCCTTCAATCTGTGACAGTCCCTATACTCTGCTGCAGTTTGTAGTTACATGTGTATACAGGATTATCTGCTGAAGGCCTCCCCTACTCACTCTCACTAGAGGAAGCTCTGGGAAGCACCTATAGCAGGGTAGGTAGAGTAGGACCAGTGATGAGGCAGATATTGGGGTATCATCAGGGAGCTTGTTCTGTAACAAAGAGGAAGATAAACCAGTGAATCCAGGGTTTCAGAGGCTATGACCATGTTATGCACGATGCACAGGGTTGGAGTGAGGAACAGCTATTTCTGCCTGTGCGGCATTTCAGAGAGAGATACGGGCATATGAAAAGACAGACAGCTGGCAACTCTCAGAGCATCGGGTCTTTGGCACAGAATGGAGAGACAAAGCTAGAGGGGAAGCAGTTTCCAGATCAAGCATGCCTTTGTATGCCATGCTGCAGAGTGCAGACATTAGCTTCAAGTAGGTCAGTGCAAAGGGCAGGGCTCCCTTTAGTTCCAAACATGCTTCTTTTCAGTTCTGTGGAAATTCGGGCCATAATCCTTGCCTTGCTCTCCTGCCAAATTTCCCATAAGCAATAAATGCATTCTCCTTAAGGGAGCAAAAAAGAGTGAGCAGCTTCTCCACGTGTTCCAAATTCATGTCTAGAGCCATCATGAATCAATCAGCGCAGGGACTGAGAATCCAGAGCCCATGGCTGGGCACAAACAGTCCAATCAACCTCATTCTCATTTTCTTTTCTTTTTCTGTTTTAATAGTATATGATGAAGAAACTTGGCTTTTAAAATGAATCTAGATGGACTGGGCTGGTGGCATAATATCAAGGTCAACAACATGAATGGCAGGATCCTGACTTCAATAAAGTATGGAAAGGGCTAAAAGGTCTCACCTTGGACAAACTTACCTGCTCTAAAATTAGGCTATAACATTATCATGTGGAATGACTTAAAACATGTCCTCTGCAAATGAAGTATCTCAAGGCTTTCTTATGAAAGAGGGAAGTCCCAAGATGTAAGACCAGATAAAGATGTACTGGATCTGAGTTAAGATGCAAGAGAACAGAAAGGGCAGATTCTTCTCAATTCATGGGATATTTAGTGAGGACCTGTGATGTAACCAACAGACTAGACAGATGCTGGGGACAGTCAGACAAAACTTGATCCCCTATCCCACAAAAAATGCAAGACTAGAAAGGAGAAAGGGAGACAAAGATCAATTTTGCTATAGCAAAACTAATCACTGGACTAGTACTGGAGTATACACTTGAGGCAAAAATGAAATTGAATTTACATGTATTTCTAAATGGTAAATCCACTTCCTTAGGAGGGTGGCTATTGCCCGTGTCTTAGATCACTAATAATGTAAACTAGACCACACCTGGATAACAATGCAGCCCATGACTAAAGTGGTGAGGGGGAAAGAAAAAGTAAAGAACTCTCTCTAGTTTCTCTGATGTGCATTAAGGACTGCCTTCAACTGATGGCTACACATGCTACAGAGATTCTTAGTAACTGTAACTTATTGATATGGTCCAGGAAAATGTAAACGCAACAGTGATGGCCTTTTATCTTAAGGAATACCAAAAAAATATTTAGCTATGAATAACCAAACAAAGGTGAACAACATGGTAGGGAAAAAACTATAAGAAAAACTTAGATTTTTATGATTTGAAAAGCAATATTTTTTTTTTATGAAACTGAAAAGGAAATAAGTAAAATACAAGGAGGGGTTTGCTTAAACTGAGCTACAGACCCATTCCCATTATCTTGGTTTCAGATCTAATGAATGCTTATATGGAGGTAGTATATAGTATGAAAAAAAATTAGGCGCAGGATTCAGACAGGAACATGTGCACAAATCTTGACTTTGAAACCTGGTAGCAGTGTGACTCTGGGCAAGATAATATGACTCCTTGAATCTCAATGTTTTCCTCTATAAACTAAAAATCCCAACATTTGCTTTTTGGGATTTTGGCAATGATAGTAGATACTGTATACTGAAAGCATTTGATACATAGTGGGTCTTCAACAAACACAAAGTGATTTTATTATTCAATTCTTTGTGTTCATAAATACTTGAGTATAAATTCTTGTTGCTCTTGACTTTTGAGCAGCGACAAAAATGTGAGGGGAAATTTTCTCTCCAGATGGCAAGAGTCAACACAGCCCCATATTCTTTTAACAGTCCAGAATTCATTTACTATAAAGGAATTTCTCCTAACACTTCCAGGATAATACAATTATTGTCCTGGGGATCAGGGCAAGTGTCAAGGCAGAAGCAATTGGGTATTGTCACCACACTGAGAGCCAGCAACCAAACAGCAGTTATAGATAGCAAATGAAGATCCAAAAAAAAAAAAAAAAAGCAAAGCAGAATATTCAGTATTGTACAAAGTATTAAACATCCCTAGCAAAACACCCTAAGAGTTAACGTGGTGTAAGCTGCCATTTTTGAGCCCTTACTCTGTACCAGAAACTGCAACATGCACTTTGCATGCATCAACTTACTCTTCACAATACTACTCTCAGGTAGGTCCTATTGTTCTCCCCATTTTATAGATGAGGATACAGAGGTCCAGGCGTCAGACAATTACATGTGGCCCCCCAGTTCTAAGTGGTGTAACTGGAATTTGACCTCAGATCTGTCCACTCACAAATGATGTGCCATTTTCAAAACATCAAAGGAAAACCAATTGCATAGTCATTACCTTAAATATACCAAGCCGTTTATTCTCCAGATAGCAGGTTTAGATTTGCAGAGTTCAATTTTAATTCACTGTATAAGGTGTGAGCCCTAACTAGGAACACACCCAGAGGCTTCTGCTCTCATTTCAGGTTGGTCCTTCTAGTCTTCTTTGCTTGATCTTTCTCTCCCCTACCTCCCAACACTGTAATGCTCAGGACTCTGTCTTGGGACTTCTCCTCTACCCAAAGACGTGTTCTCAGTGATCTCAGCAGTTTTATGTTGAAATATACTAAAGAAAAATCATCTATATGCTCAGGGCTCTCAATAGAACTCTTGGCATGTTCATCCTGATACCAACCCACTCTACCCCACCAATACAACAGAACTAGACCTGTCTTCTCTATAGAAGGCCAAAACCTCAGGAGTCACCCCTGATTCCTCTCACTTGCCACATTGAGCCCATCAGTTATGCATGCTGGCCCTATCTTCAAAGTATATTCCAAAGTTGACCAGTTTTCCTCATTCCCACCATTACCATCCTCATTCAGGCCTCTAAGGTCTTCAGTCTGGACTACTGCAGTAGCCTTCCAGGTGTTCTCCTAGAAACCATTCTCACCCCCATTCAGTTTATTCTCCAGGGATCAACCAAGCAAATGGAGAAAACAACAAAAATACATCCTATCAGTCACTAGTTGGTACTATGTTAGCTTCCCATTACAACCACAACATAATTCAACTTTCTTCCCACAGCCCCCCGAACCCTCCCTTGGTCTAGCCCCTGCTTACTGCTCCAAATCCAACCTGTATTATTCTGACCTCATCATTCCTGGGATCAGCCAACTGTGTTTCCATGATGAGCAGGTCCCTTTCTCAGGGCATGTGTACCTACTATTCCCTCTACCTGCAAAAGTCTTCCTTTAACTCTTCATGAGGCTTTACTCTTTCACTCATTCAGGTAGTGACTGAAATGACATTTCCTCTGACCACCTGATCTAACAGTTACTTGCATACTCCCAACACTCTAACTAAAAACCTTCCCTGAGAGCATTTAACACTCTCAAGTTATTTTCCTAATAAGTTTAGTCTGCATCTTAATACTGTATTTTTAAACAATTCACTGCTCTATTCACAGGACACTGAGTAGTTGCTCAATGAGTATCTGTCAATATCTATCTCTCTCCTCAAAGTTTAAGTTCTAGGAAAGCATGGACTTTATCTGTTGCTAGATCTCCATGCCTAGAATAGCAGTTGCATATAACAGATACCCCAATATTTCAAAAAGTGAAAGGATCCTATCAGTCCTATACAGATCAGGCCAACTCCCTTCTCACAGGTAACAAGGATAGGCACTCCCTTATTGGAACTGCCATCTGAACTCCTGCTGGAGTAGTTCAAAGTACTTCATTATTCAGAGGTAGGTCACACTTCTGGGGCTTCACATTACATCTTTTCCATCCAAATGTCCTGAAGCTAGGTGATAACTAATCTTGTCATTCGAAGGGGGAGAAAAGGGGCTCCCCTGTCAATTAAGTGTCTGCCTTCAGCTCAGGTCATGGTCCTGGGTCCTGGGATGGAGCCCTGCACCACAGATGCCTCACTCAGCGGGGTGTCTGCTTCTCCCTCTGCCCCTCCCGCTGCTCATGCTCACTCTCTCAAATAAATAAATAAAATCTTAAAAAAAAAATTGGGATGGAGAGAACGTGAGGCATTATCAGCCAAGGTTTTGGACACTGAGAGAATTCTGAAATCTTATTTCCTACCTCTAGATTCTACCCAGGTCCTTAGAGCCTGCATCAAACCAGCGTATTTTCCTTAGACATTTTGCACCATTGGATCAATATCATGAACACTACACTAAGGCAATAGGAACATGACTCCAAAGGCAAAGTAGGGCCTTTGCAACCTAGTTCTATCCCAAGGAGACACAGAAATGATGCAAGTACTCATTCAGAGGACTGAATAAGGCACATATGTTTTCAAAAAACATATTCATTTAATCCAGTCTGACAGTGATAAGGGTTTGTATGGGGCCCATAATACCAGGCTGGTTGTACCCTGTCTGGCAGGCCCTGCAGGTGTTTTCAGTTAAATGTGATAATCAAATTAGCTGCACAGCACAGATAACTCTGAAATGGCAAATGGAGCTTCCTGGGTGATCTCCCTGTCTGCCTTTCTTCCATGCTAAGCACAAATATGGAAGAGCCTTAACCTTGTAGTAAAGGCTCAAGTGAAGGCCAGCAAGCCAAGGTGTCTTACAGGTATGCAGGAATAAAAACAGAGATGTGTAAAGGGGATGGGAGGTAGGTTTCTGCTATAGCAGAAAAGATGCTTATTTTACAGTAGATCAGGATTAACCCCCCCCCCCACTGCAGGCTTACCCAACCTAACTTGTTTTGTTAACTATATAGATCTCTTATATTCTCCCCCTTCCTGCCCACCCTTTACTCCTCCCTAGTTGATTGACTTTGCACTCAAGTGTGGCTAAGCTTCTTAGTACTCTCAACAGAGACTAAATTAGAGGAAGGACTACAGGACTGGTTATGAGAAACCAAGGAAAAATTACATGTGTGATAAGATACTATGATAATCCCAGGACCTTTTCCATTGCCACTATTGTTCTTGCCCAATTCAGCTGAAATTACCTTTGGGGTCCAAATTTACAGAGCATGGTAAGGGGACAATGTACCTGACTAGAGGATTGGTTCCCTGAAATGAAAACACCATGTCAATTTCATTTATTCTATTACTACAGACTCACTTAAATGGCTCCACCACACTACCTGTCCCACCAGTCAGCCACTGACGAAGTACTTAAGAGGCCAGACAGTGCAGTGGCTGCACAGGTCTCTAAGTTGCTTTCCCAGTTCCTAAGCAGATCAAGCCCACCTGTTCCTATTTTGCCATAGCAGTGCACAGAGCCAGCTTTCAACCACTGATGTTGGGGAGGGGAGAGGCATGGTGGCAATTTTCAATCGTTCATGCTAAGCTGCAACAAACACATTCCTGAAAAGTTCACTCTAAACTCAAGGTTTGTATGTGAAATCCCATTTTCCCACTGCCTGTTAGGAAATTCCAGATATAGCAGAGATGGCCAACCGAAGACAGACCAAACCCATCTATTCTCTAGCACTGCCAATCACCGTTCACAGCTTAGGGGAACAAGAGGAAAGATTCAGGAGGTCTGCACGCTAACAAAAAGCCCACAAGAGGAATTTAAACCCAGCTAGGACCAGGATGAGGGTCAAGTGGAGAGAGAACTGGGAGGTGACCATCTGCAATAAGACTGAGAGTGAGCACCTATTTCACACTTTAAATTCTGCATCCTTAAAGAGGCGCATGCTCTCAGAATTGTTAAACATCACTACCCCCTGAGATTTTGCACCCCAGGTGTCTCTCTTGCTTCATCCCAGTCCCAACCCTGGTAAACACATGCCGGTGTCCTGGCTTACTTTACCTGCAGCTTAAACATTTTTTATTGAGTTACCATAATGTTATTGGCTGGGTAGGAACCTAGTCTTCATTAAGACTTTTTTTTTTCCCCTCATCAAAAGTTTCTTGCTTCCTTCCTTCCACTTCCTGTCCCTTCACAGGAGGTAGGAAAGATAATTAGTTACATGTTGGTTTACTTCAATGGTGGTAAAACCTATGAAAGGGCATGCAGAGACTAGTTCGCCTTTAGAGGGTGGTGGCAAAGCTGAGAGGCAATCAGGGCCTTATGGATATTCTGGCAAACACTGTTGGGGAGGGACAAATGTATTCGGCCTGTACCCAAGAAGAAGAACCCAGACACCAACAGCTAGAGCCTCCTCCCCATTACTGAGAAGCCACAGAGCCACGAGTTCCTGGCCTTAGACCTCTTGGGGGGCAGGGGGTCTAGATGGCTATGTAGACCCCGAGTCTGAAACACAGACTTTCTCTTTGCACATTTTGCTTTTAGAAACTCCTCAAATTACTTAGAAATATCAGATTCATCCTCAAAAGAGACTTGCACAAAGAAGTTGGCAGGGCCTTTGAAAGCCAGAAAAGGTGGCTTCACAGCCACGGCGACCTGCTGCAGACAGGGGTCTATGAAGCCCAGTTATCTGCAGTGAGGCCTTAATGAGCCATGTCTGCAGTTGCTTGGTCTCTAGAATACAGTGCTATTTTATGGAAGATATGGCACAGGCCAGGAGCCTTTACGTTCTAGAACAAATAGGATTTACTAAGGCGCCCTTGGAAGAACAATGAGAAGGAGAGGTGCTGGAATGTTTCTATGTCAGGTCTCTGAGTGGTGCAACACCAGCTGGTCCAGCATCCTATGAAGATATTCACCTCTTTGATTCTTTGGTTCTTTCTTCTTCCCTGATATTCTAGGCCTGCATTCTACCACCTCCACTCAAACCTCCATTAAGCCTAAATTCTACATTTTAAATCTTTATAGTTCAGGTTAGATGGTAATTTACCAACTCCCACAAACTTAATGCAGAGAACTTACAGCAACACGAGAAACCCAAGAGGTGCCACATGAAGTATTCTGTATCTTTATAGATCTATCGCTCCAAATGAAAACTATGTTAAGCATACAAATGGATTAGTCATTATGGAGAATAATCTGGCGATATCTTAAAAGAAAAAAAAAAATCAAGCTATGTATATTCCTGCAATTCTACTGACAAGTATACATACCTTGCCAAAACTCACTTGTGCACAAAAGGATGTCTATAAGGATGTTCCCTACAGCATTGTTCATAATGGCAAAAAATGAGAAACAACTCCAAATGTCTATCAATAGGGGAAAGGGAATAAATAATATGTGGCATATTTACATAGCATAGAGGAATGAACTAGCGTTTATCTCAAAAAGATAAAACTGAGTGGCAAACACAAGCTAAAAAATGAGAGTACCCTCTGATACCATTTATGGAGATTATGAGACACACACACACAAATACCAGATGACTATATTTGGACACAAAAAATCGATTTTAAACTACCAAAACATAGTTCAAAGGGTTACACACTACAATTCATGTTAACTTTCCACTGGAGGGCAAAGGGATTGGAACTGGAAAGGAGCCAAAAGAGGATTTCAGTGTTAATGTGACAGAGAGAAAAAAGAGGCCAAATGTTAACTGTGATATAAGTATATATTCATATGCATGCATAAATATATATGTGAAAAATTATAGCAAAACATATAAATATAGTCCAAATACACGTTATATTCCAAATGATACTCTGTACATTTTGCTCTAATTTCCATACAAACCCCCAGCCCCCCAAAAAAGAAAAAACGAAGAGGAAGGGAGGGCATGTTTGGGAAATCACAAAGATTCCTTCATGTTGTCTTGGGGAACTTTAAAAAAACTCTGTATAAGTCAGGGGTTGAGAGCAGATGAAAAGAAAGAGGGAAAAAAAAAATTTAAAAAATAAATGTAATAATAACTTTTAAAAAAGCATCTTTAATCAGTATTATACTTAATAGCAGTTTCTAGACTTTGGTATAGATGCAAATCACTGGGGAAGCTTATTAAAAATAAAACTCCCTGCCCTCCCTACCCAAATTTCCAACATGATGATTCAGGAGAGCTTGAATGGGGCCAGTGATCTCCTTTTTATATAAAAAACAAACATCCTTAGAATTAACCCATTTTAAATGTACTGAGGAACAGTTTAAAAAAATAAAACTTAGGGACGCCTGGGTGGCTCAGTTGATTAAGCATCTGCCTTCGGCTCAGGTCACAATCTCAGGGTCCTGGGATGGAGCCCCTTATTGGGTTCCATGTTCAGCAGAAGGCTTCTCTCTCTGCCGGCTGCTCCCCCTGCTTGTGCACACACGTTCTCTGGCAAATAAATAAATAAAATCCTTAAAAAAAAAAAAACATACTATAACACGGAGGACATTGGGAGATGGAGAGGAGAAGGGAGTTGGGGGAAATCGGACGGGGAGACAAACCATGAGAGACTGTGGACTCTGAGTAACAAACAGGGTCTTGAAGGGGAGGGGGGGTGGAGGGTTGGGTGAGCCTGATGGTGGGTATTAAGGAGGGCACGTACTGCATGGAACACTGGGTGTGGTGCATAAACAATGAACTTTGGAACACTGAAAAAAAATTTAAATTAAATTAAATTTAAAAAATAAATAAATTTTGGGGCGCCTGGGTGGCTCAGTGGATTAAGCCACTGCCTTCGGCTCGGGTCATGATCTCAGGGTCCTGGGATTGAGCCCCGCATCGGGCTCTCTGCTCCGCAGGGAGCCTGCTTCCTCTTCTCTCTCTGCCTGCCTCTCTGCCTACTTGTGATCTCTCTCTCTGTCAAGTAAATAAATAAAATATTTAAAAAATAAATAAATAAATAAATAAAATTAAAAAGAGCATTCATATCACTTAAAAAAAACTTAAAGCAAATAAAAATTCCAACTTTCATGTGAAAGTCTATTCCTCCTCTTAAGTGGATAGCTAACAGTGATACTTAAGAGAAAGTTTTAATTTTGATAATGACAAACTAAAGTCCTTCTATACAATGTTTGTTTACATAGCTTTATAAAATGTTGATCCTGTAACAGAACAGTAAATTTTATGCACAACTGAAATGTTAAAGGTGCTTTAGTTAAAATTATGACAACAAGTTATTTTAGGTAACAATGAACTTTAATGCAACATTTCCAGCGTTAGAGTTAAAAATCACCGAAGAAGAACAATGTAGCTTTAAGCTATCAAAGCCTTGTTATCTATTACCTAAGTTAGACTTCCTCTCTTTCTGCCTTCCCCAGTATAGTCAGGGCACCCCCTCAGAGCTCCCATTGCCCCACCTCACACCTGAGCAAGAGCACACAGATCCATGCTGTGGTTTACCTGTGGACATGTTCACATTCCTCTCCAGGCTGTTCCTCCTAGTAGGGAAGGCGTTGTGTTCACCTTTGATACCTGTGTCTAGCACAGTGTCTGGCACACTGTAGGCTCTCAGTAAGTATCTCCTGAACCGCTTAGCATGTCTCAACAGGTCTTAGCTCAATGACATCCAAGGAAAAGGAGTCTCTAGCACACAGTTGGCAGACCTGTTCTCTCAAGAACCAGATGGTAAATATCTCAGGCTTTGAGAGCCATGTGGTTTCTCTCACAGCTTATCAACCAACCAGTGTAACTTGGAGGCTGACACAGGTAACACGTACATCATTAAGTGTGGCTCTATTTTAATAAAACTTTACATACATAGAAATTTGAATTTCATATAATTTTCATGTCATGAGCTATTCTTATTTTTTCCCACCTATTTTAAAATGTAAATAACTACTCTGAACTTATGAGCCATACAAAAATCAGCAGCAGGGTTTTCTAACCCCTGTGCTAACAAATCTGGGCAGAGATATGTAGGAAAATCTCAGAATACCACACAGGTTGGAACAGACAAGGAGAAAAGAGTCTGTGGAAGAGGGATGGACCCTCACAAGACCTGAAAATAGGACAAAAAGACACAACACAGAAACAAAAAACAATGAGGTTCTTATTATTTTTCTTTTAAACTAGTTATACTGTAACAGTGAAGCTCACATTCAATTAACTAATGGCTAAGAAATTGAGAAAAAAAAACTGGTATATTTAAAAGTCATTAGTAGGGGCATCTGGGTATCTCAGTGGGTTGGGGCCTCTGCCTTCAGCTCGGGTCATGATCCCAGGGTCCTGGGATGGAGCCCTGCATCAGGCTCTCTGCTCAGCAGGGAGCCTGCTTCCTCCTCTCTCTCTGCCTGCTTCTCTGCCTACTTGTGATCTCTGTCTGTCAAATAAATAAATAAAATCTTAAAAAAGAAAAAAGTCATTATTAATACTAGTTGGGGAAAAAAACAAACAAACCAAACCCAAGCCTTTTTAGGTTAAAGTTTTACCACCCTCTCCAGCATTGTTAAAATGCATTCTCCTTTGTCTCTGCTGCCCACTCTCAGGTAGAAATACAAATAAGCAGAGAAGCAGACAAAAGATTGGGAACAAAAGCAGACAAAAGGGATTCTATCTCAGAATACCAAAGGATTGACTGTCCTGTCTTGTCCCACCCAGTCCTGTGCATAAAATTAAAAGGACTCAAGAATCACAGGGCTGCACCATTCACTAAAAATAAAAAATTCTTTAAATAGCAGAAATGATCATTTTATAAAAATTCAAAAACAAAGAAGCCAAGAGGGGGCACCTGGGTGGTTCAGTGGGTTAAATGTCTGCCTTCAGCTTCTGTCATGATCTCAGGGTCCCTGGACGGAGTCCTGAGGGATAGAGTCCTGAGTCAGGCTCCCTGTTCAGTGGGGAATCCACTAGTCCCCCTCCCTGTATTCTTTCCACTCCCCACCTCCACTCATGCTCTTGCTCTCACTCTTGCACTCTCCCTCTCAAATAAATAAATAAAATCTTTAAAAGAAGAAGAAGGAGGAGGAGGAGGAGGAGGAGAAGAAGAAGAAGAAGAAGAGGAAGAAGCAGCGGTAGCAGCATCAGCCAAGAGAAGAAAACCCAGGTATCTAGAGATAAGATACTGGTGAATAACTCCTTCTAGAACGTTTTCCTTAACTGCAGTGTTTTGTGTATATATGCTTTTTTTTCCCTTAAAACAAAAAGAATCATTATTTTGTAAACAAAGAAACCTAGTTTTTGGTAAACGTCCTCAAGATTGTGCATAAAATGAGCTTGTAAAAATTCAGGCATTGGACATCTCATCTTTTGAGCCAATGCTCTCTCCTACCACCTCCTAAAAGAAATAAATAATTTGCATCTTATTCAAGATCTTGAATAAGAATCTTGAATATTCAAGATTTGCATCTTGAATAAGATGCAAATTACATCTTATGTTTACATTTACATTAGTTTACCGAGCTCCTGTACATAGCAGGTACTCGGTAAACTAATACATGCTGAAATGACTGACACTAACAGTGTTGCCCCAGATCTTTGTCTTGGCCCAGCTCTGCCAAGCTAGCTTTTCAGAGATGCTCTTTATTATCACTAACACCAAAAAGCATAGCTTTCAACAGGCTGCCAAATCCCAAAGGCCATATGGATACAAGGACAGTGTCCTTTAATAATAAGTGGCATGTAACTTTAGAGTATCTGCTACTGGAAAGTGCTTCACTTTGGAATGTTTCCTTTTGACTTTATTTTAAAATGAACCATTATTCTGCTCCTTTATGGATTTGTTCATGAGGGATTCATTTTTGGATTCTTCCCATGTCCTAAAGGGGGATATTAGAAGGACCAGTAAGTATCAAGACATTTGCATAAGGTTTGTCTTAATTTTCAGTTGAGTAATATCAGACTTAACTATGACTAAAACAATTTCTGATGGGCCTATTCATGTCCAGAGTCATGGTGCATTAATGACATGACAAAGAAAGGATAATCTAGGCTTGGCCAACAATTCCTGTTTCATTAACCCTCTGGCCAGGGCCAGGTAGAAAGATCCTGTGAGATAGTCCAACTATTTTGGAAGAAAACCTTGTATCTGGGCAGCATGCTAAGCAGGTTAAATGGTAGTTCTAGTGAGAAGGGAAGTATAATTCTTAAAGAGGCAAAATGTCAAGGTTATCTCTGAAAAGAACAAGAAAACCTGATTAGCAAGCTAGACTGAGAGGCATGCTTGAAACAGAAAACTGCCGTTTGCCTGGTAACTTAAGGGAATGTGCTTAAATGGTCCAGTTCTGGGGGTTAATGCACCGAGCTAGCACCTTCATTCCATCAAACTCCACTGGGATGACCCTGGGTCTATGGCAGATCTGAAGACCTTCTCTGAAATGAGGCCCAAGGCTTTTATGAAGTGCTAGCTCCTGCAGAAGGCAAACTATGCATTCTGGGGAACTGAGCTGTGTAACCAGGTATTAAAGAAATACCTAAACGCTCTGTCTGCTGTTTTTATCATTATGATGGTCCCATCTTCAACATAAGAATGCATAACACTGTCTCCAGGAACTTATAAGATCCACCAAAGAATTAATATTTGTGCCAAGGCCTGAAGCTTTCAATATATAATAGGGAATCTCTAACACCTGGTATTTTTTTTTTTAAGATTTTATTTACTTATTTGACAGACAGAGATCACAAGTAGGCAAGAGAGGCAGGCAGGGAGAGAGAGGAGTAAGCAGGTTCTCCGCGGAGCAGAGAGCCTGATGTGGGGCTCGATCCCAGGACCAAGGGATCATGACCTGAGCCGAAAGCAGAGGCTTTAACCCACTGAGCCACCCAGGCACCCCCTCTAACACCTGGCATTTTTATCTGCCTGGCATCCTTTGAATAATGGCATCCAGTTTTCCTTGGATTGCCCCTCTCTCATTACATGTGGTTCTACCAAGAATATCAGTTGAGAACCCCATGAATGCCTCATCAAAGAAGTAGGTGCATTACTCAAGAGAGGCTACAACTTTCTTTAACTAGGAATATTGACCTGCAGTGGAATCCCAAGAGGATAAAGGTGGTCAGAGCTGAGACATTCCAAAGGTAGTACTCCAAAGGCACTATACAGGAGTTCCCTTGTTATTTTCCACCCCTTATTTTATCTATTATTCAACAAATATTTATGAGTGCCTCCTACTATATAGAAAGCACTGTTCTAGATGTTAAGGATTCAACGGCACAGAAACAGACAGAAATCTCCAACTTCAGGAGTCTACATTTCAGGGAGAAACAACAAACAAGTCAAATACAGAGTATATTAAAGTGATCCATGCTATGGAAAAAATTAAGCAATGCTAGTGGGAAGGGAGCACAAGGGCTGGTGGTTACAATCTTAGAGCAAGACCTCACTGAGGAGGGGAAGGAAGGGAGGACAGATCAGGGCTACGGATTGAAGGGCATAGCAAGCGGGACTAAAAAGGAGCAGCCAGGAGGCAGGAGGAAAACCAGGAGGATGTGATATCCTGGAAGCCAAATGAAGAAAGCATTTCAAGGAAAGAGGGAGTGAGAAACTGTGAAACCTTTCAGAATGATCAGAGAAGGGAAGTATGAACCTGATTTAGCAACACCAACATGACACTTCTCAGGGGAGGAGTAGGCGTAAAAGCCCAAGTGGAGTAGGATCCAGAGAGGATTTGGGAACAGCAACACAGACAACTATCTGAGAAATTCTGCTGAGAAGAGCACCAAGAATGGGGGAGTAGATGCAAGATTGAGAAAGTTTTGTTTTGTTTTTTAAGATTTTATTTATTTGAGGGGCACGTGGGTGGCTCAGTGGGTTAAAGCCTCTGCTTTCGGCTCAGGTCATGGTCTCAGGTCCTGGAATTGAGCCCCGCATCGGGCTCTCTGCTCAGCAGGGAGCCTGCTTCCCCCTCTCTCTCTGCCTGCCTCCCTGCCTACTTGTGATCTCTGTCTGTCAAATAAATAAATAAAATCTTAAAAAAAAAAAAAGATTTTATGTATTTGAGAGAGAGAGAGAGACTGAGAGAATGAGTGGGAGGAGGGGCAAAGGGAGAAGCAGACCCCCCTATGGAGCGGGGAGCCCGATGTTGGGCTTGATCCCAGGACCCCAGGTTCCTGACCTAAGCTGAAGGCAGACCCTTAATGGACTGAGCTACCCAGCAACCCTCAAGAAAGGTTTTTACTGTTTTTGTTTTTCATTTGTAAAGGGTCACAGAAATCACAACTTGTGCTGATGGGAAAGTCTTAAGAGAAACTGAAAAGTTGATCATGTAGGAGACAGGGGGAAAACTCTTGGGAGTGAAGTCCTCCTGGATGCAATCAGGAATCACCTCTAGTGCCCCAGGGCAGGGAACGCCTTTAGGTACAAGTGCGGGACTGGTCCTCTAGCACACAGGGAGGAAAGGTAGAAACACAGGCATGGGGGTGGTAGCTTCTGGAAGTTCTCTTGATTGCCTTTATTTCCTGAGTGAAATAAAAAGCAAGATCTGAGACAATTTACAAGAGTAAGAGTGAATGGTGTAGGAACATGAAGCACGATACCAGGCACATAAGGGCCCTTGAAATTGCTTTCCAATGTCTGATGGTTCAACTCTACTTTCAGTTATATGATGGACCCAGAAGACTTCCAATAAATTCCATTCTTTTTTGTATTAGCCACAGTTGACTTCTGTTGTTTACAACCAATGATCTGATATACCAACTTTTTCTTGAGGCCAAGGATTATTCATGTTCTCACTGAAAGTCCAACTTTAAGGGGCACCTGGGTGGCTCAGTCGGTTCAGTGTCTGACTCTTTATTTCAGTTCAGGTCATGATCTTAGGGTCATGAGACCAAGCCCTGCATCAGGTTCCAGCTTGGTGGGGAGTTTTCTTGAGATTCTCTCTCTCTCCCTCTCCCTCTGTCCCCTCCCTGATCCCACTCATACACACAATTTCTCTCTAAATAAAATCTTAAAAAGAAAAGTCTAACTTTTATAAAATAGTGATTCTATTTTATCAAATCCTGTACATCCCTAAAGGCATAGGAAGACCAGCTTCTGATATACCAATAAGCCCAACAATTTGAGCTCCCTTCCCAGAACCAAGAAATAATACTTTCCATTTTCAATACCAAATTGGAAACACTAAAGCAGTATGCTAAACTACTTAAAGAAAAACATGTCGACTCATGTGAGAAAGCAGAAAAGACATACCAAAATTCAAATCCCCTGACAATTTCTTCAAACTTTCTTTGGAGTTAAGCTCCAAGAGTGTCTACCAAGACAGCATGAAGATGAATACACATAAAACTTTCCTTGGGGTGTAGAGTGGTACTTCAAAACAGACTTCACTAACTCAGGGAGGGAAATCCACATCAAGAGTCCACTACAAGGTAACCTGGAGGCACAGAGAACTGTTTTTACAGTGGATGTCAATGTTTAATCTGGGAATGGCATCTGAGAGGGCAGGCAAACTGAGTAAGAATGAAGGAAAGACTCCCCCACAAAGAGAAACATTTTGAAGATCACAAAGATGAGTGGAAATTTCCAGTCCATGCAGACTAAGATGAGTCTTCTTGATATAACGTGTCATCCCCTCCAGGAAATTAATAGTTATTAAACTGCAGCACAGACAGCTGCTTCTGAGATGAAATCAGTCTTGCAACACTAAGAAGCAGGAGGGTGAAGGTGAGTAGTTGCTAATCTTTCACAGAAGTCAGCCTCACATAGCTTCTTTCAAACAGGTGCACTGCTCTGCGGGGCATTTGACTCATGAAAAGCCATGAACACTAACAGGGAAGTGTGAAGCTTGGTTAAGGTATGACCTGAAAGCAGGTATTAATGGGCTCTTTCTCCCATATGACCCTGAGCTGGCACATCCCTTGCTAGGAAGGGTGCAAGCAGTAGTCAGCCCTTTGGGCCAAATGCACACAAACTGCCAAGATAATAAAATCAGAGCAAAAATAAACACATGCACACAAAGAGCTCTGTGTGCTATATTTTCAGCACCAAGCCCTAAGATTTTTGCTTACCAATAATGGAACTATGAAGAAAGTCCCATCTCGTGAATAAGAATGACTTGTTTTGGCCTAATCACGTGAATAATTCTCCTATTTTCCCTCATTTTATGAGGCATGGCTCCATGATCTTTCCTCCCCCATTCCCCAACTCCTCCAACAGATTATGAAAGCCGACAATTACAGAGGGTGTCCTATATGCCAGACACTTTTCTAAGAGCTCTATGTGAATTAGTTCATTTAATCCTCACAACAACCCTGAGAGGGCAGGAGCTATTGCTGTCTCTAAGTTTCCCAGAAAGAAGAGTAAAATAGGTGAAGCCTTTTATACTTTACTTCTCCAGGCTTTACTGGGGGTTTTGCAGGGGGAGTGAGGCAGAGAAGTTAGTTACCACCTGGATCAAGCACCGGAACTTGTTCCATCTGTTGGCATCATCTTGCAGGTAGCTAAGGACTGTTGTTTGAAGCCCAGCTCCTACACCACCATCCCCCCCCCCCATTAGTCAAAGGTTTCCCCTCAGAATTTTTAAAAATAATCCCTTGCTTTCAGGTTGTGCATGTGTAGATGCCACTCTGTGTCATGCCTCCCTGGAGTGGGAAGGAAGAGGTAGGAGGCCCCTGGTATGGGAAGAGGTGACAAGCTACCAGGCTGCACCTGCATGAAGCAAGGTACAGCCTACAAAACCGGTTCCTGCAATGCTGGCTGAAGTACACACAGGACAAGCCAACAGAATCTCATGTGCTAATTTAAAAGTTTCTGATAGTGTTATTTGAGATCGGTTTCACATAAGGAAACTCAGGCATAGAGAAATAATTCACGTAAATTTTCAGAAGGGAGAGCAAGACCAGGCAGTCTGCCTCCAGAAATGGTCTCTTAAGCACTGTGCTCTCTCAGTGATGAGCTGTGACTACCTAGAAGTCTGCCAGCTGCCTCAACTACAGCTGCCAGGTCTGAGCCACAATAGCTGGGAAGAATCGATTAGGAAACTGGTCAGAGTAAGAAAGTAAGTACTGCAGGTAATGCTCACCATTCAATGCAAAGAGGGGCAACAAGAGAAGACGTGGGTGCCCCACACAACGGAAGCAAATCCATTACTGCTGTGCCACCAAAGAGAGAATTCAACAGAACCAATCCTGGGCCTAATGCCTAAGAAATAAGGCTCATTAGAGCAGAAACAAAAGAAATGGGGACTAAAAAGGCAACAGACAAGATCTTTTTTTAAAAGATAATATAGATGGAACTTTAGCTACATTCACCAAGAAGAAAAAGAAAGATGACACAAATTCGGAAATGAAAAAGACTTAAAAAGAAAGGAAAGAAAGAAAAAAGAAGAGGGAAAGAAATCTGGTTCTGCTAAAAGCTGGCAACGAAGAACAAAGTCATTTTTATGTTAGTTAATACCCTCACTTTTATAATACCTCACAATAAATGGGGGCAGCCCCTGAGAAGAAAAGATGGCATCCTTCTCTTTGCTGGAATTTGAGAGGGAAAACTCCATGGCCAACTGGGTTCAGAAGAGGAAGAGGTACATCAGAGAACAGGAAAGTCACTGAAAACATTAACCCAACAGAAGTGGAACAACTCAGTGCAAACAGGAGACCCAAATCAAAGGGGCTCCAGACTGCTGAGCATTAACAGCTTGAAGCCAAGCATTTCCCCTTGCAGAATGGGTGTTTCTTAGGATGTGAAGGATTTAGTTCTTTGAATTCAGAAATTGTTTTTTTTTTTTAAGCAAAAATTTAAACCTAACTTGTATCTTTCCTTCTCCTAACCCTAAAGACTGAAAGGTCACAGAACAGAGAAATTCTGGAAGTTGAAAGTAAGTGAAGGTCTGGCAGCTAGGCTAAATAAGGGCTGAGGTTTGATTTTGTCTACATTTCCATTAATTTAAAGTGCTAAGTTGCCTGTTTGCTGTAAAATATGTGGTTCTCCTCTTTGCAGTATCCCTTTAAATAGATTTTCCTCTCAGTGTGCCAAAAATAGCTAGAGAAGGTCCTTTGAGAATTCCATTCTTAGTCTTAAAAAAAATACATTCTCCTCTCCAGCCCATGCACATAAACAGATCTGGAAGCACTTCTTCCTACTTCTTCCAGGGACCTCTAATTTACCAGAAATAAATATTTTAGGAGAAAAAACATAGCTGGTCAGGGAAATGATTCTTCCAGTCCATTTTTGCTAGTTCATTAATTATGTGATCACTCAATCTGGAGTCCCTCTTTCGACTAGCAGATAGATGGGCCAGGTGCTGATAATCCAAATGCCTATCCCATGGCCAGGCAGGTGGGGGGCACAAAAGAGGTTGACTACACACAAGGGATAACAGAGACAGCTAGGATTTGGTGCACTGAAGAAGGCATGCCCTGGGGGTTAGGGTGTGGCCTCTCCCCAGTTGCAGCCAACTCTGAGCAAAGATGTCCGAATTTTTTCAAGTAAAATCACCCCAGTTAAAAATGTTAGAAATCTGTCCAAAATTTTAAAATGGCAACATGTAGAACAATACCAGACATAATGCATGTATGCGCTACTCTGGTTGGACACTGTTGTTTGCAACCTCTAAGTAAGAAACAAAAGATAAAGGAAGACAGATTGCCTGTCCCCTGAGAGTTTAATGACCTAGTAGGATTAAGAAGATAGTCACTCAGTCAACTGTCTCACAAGGTAGAATGTGATACACATTAAAAGGGAGAAATAAGCAAAGCCTATGGGAGCTGAGGAAAGCGAGAGGGCCCTTGAGGCAGAAAGGATTCTTGTAGTCAATGACATCTGAGCTGGGGCTAAAGAATGAGGTAGACTTTGGCAGGCAGACATTGGGGAGGGACCATTCTAAAAAGAGGAAAATGAATTGCACAAGGTAAAAAGAGGGAGTTGGAAAGAGAATGTTTGAGAAATTGTCAAGACATTCTTCATGCTTCTACCTGACAAATATGTGTGAGTGTCTGTGTGTGCCATGCAGTAGGGACGCAGAGGTGATCATGAGGGGACACAAGATGAGGCTGCAAAGTGTGAGAGTGCCCAGCCCAGACAAGACGTTGGAGGTGGTTTCCTGAGTTTTATCTTCAGAGCAATGGGAAAGTTTCCTTTGAATTTTTTTTAAGCAAGGGAATCACATATTAAAATTTGCAATGTTCCAAGTTCCCCAGCTGCAGAGCATGCATTCTGTGGACTGGAAGAGAGCCGGAGTGAGTTGGGAGGCGGCCTTTGCAAGCAGTCTGGGAAAGAGATGATGCCAGCTTGGACTTGTGGGGTGGGTAGCTTCAGGAAGCAGAAAGGAGTTAAAATCACCAGAACTACCAGTTCAGGGTAGGATTCGATGACGTAGAAGCCAAATGGGACTGGAGAATGTGGTCAGCATGGCTCCATGGGGGTATTGGGGCACACCACCAGTGGCCCAGTAGCCAAGCAATGCTGTACTGGCAGCAGCGGGTGTCCAGGGGTTACTAGAGAGAGGGAAGGTTTAGGAGCCAGAGTGTATGGCTGAGGGAAGATTGCCAGAGAAGCTCACAGGAGCTTTCCATTTTAGAAAGTCATCATCTCAAAAGCACTATTTTCTTTTAAACGTGCTTTGTAAAATTCCACAGCTGTTTTGTTTGGACCAGTCTTGAGGGCAAGGAAATAACTAGCTCTTCTCATGTTCAACAGTTCGACGATAAACCAAATCTTTAGATTTGGAATGGAAGAAGAAGGAATATTAGAATATCTATAAGAGATATGTTAATGCCAAGTATCCTCCATGCCCACTTCCTTTTATTTTGACCATTTCTTAAGAACTTCAAAGAATGCTAGTTAACCATCACGGTCCATCCTCTTTGGTGCTAAGGCCTAGTAATGACTTTCTTTATAACCACAAGCATTTGTACGTGAACCCAATTCACTCTCCTTCTGGATCATTAAGGAAATATGAATATATTCTTCTGGACTGGCAGGAACTCCTGGAAGTACTCATATTCCAAGGGGAAAACAGCCAAACCACTAGATGCTCAACTCTTGATAACTTGTGACAATGGAGTTTACGTATTTTGATAAGATCTCACTTGTATGCCAAGCATTTGCCCTAAATCATTTTATGATTTCTGCAATATACTGAATCTTGTCATTTTTGCAAAGCCACGACAAGTAACAGATCATCCAAATAAACATCAGATGATGGAGTAATGAAAATAATAGGAATCAGCAAGTGGCAATGAGACTAAAGTTGATTTTGCCCTCCTCATTTCTCTGTCCTGTCTTCCACCTCCCAAATCTTCGAATTTTAGTGCATGTGTGCCCATACTGCAGATGTATTCTTCTTCTCTCCCAAACTGGTCTATCTGTCCCATTTGTCTTAATTGTATTAGCATACCACATGAAGATCATTCAATAGATTTAATGTTCTCTGTTGAGTCATATTTTATCAAGACTACTTGCAGTAAGCATTAGGCACTGCCTACTCAGAGCTTTGCTTTTATACTGATATCTAGGTTTCCCACCAGTGGCCCAGGGAAGTTCTGTTCGGTATAAAAAAATCATGGTGGCCCCATTCCCCTTGTTGAAGAGTGTTTCAAACCAGTAATATGTGATGGGAAGTCTGGAGAACTTCCGGGAAAAATATCATCATAGCTCTTAAAAAGAGAAGCGAAGAAAAATTAATGCTTTTTCTGCCTCTGGACAACTACAAATGTGCAAGGATGCAACACAACATCTTATGACCCTGACCTAGCCAGCACAATGATGCTGGCTGTGAGCAACACCATAGAAATAACCTGGACACTTCGTGAGCCAAGAAATTAACCAACCCTTTGGGCTGATTCTGTGTAATGAGAAACAGATTCCTTTATTGTTTAAGCCATTTTGAATTAGATTTTCTGTTTCTTACAGCCCAGAACATCCTAAATGATAGAATACTTCTTTGCAGAAGCAAGAAAAGGTCTCTACCTCTTTGACAACATCCTAGCAACAAAGGAATACTTGCTTCAAAAAAGAGAAGAGACTATGACTGATTTCTCAATAAGCATTTTGGGAAAACTAGCTGTAAAAGGTGTTTTTAATAGCTACTCCTGATGTATGGAGAGTCCTTTGAAATCCTTCCAGTGCAGCATAAACACTGTAATAAAATGACGATGAGCCACTATGAATGGTATGTGTGGGGATATGCAACATAGTTGGAGTCATCATAATATGTAGGCATTAGGAAACTACCATGAAATTTGTCTTTATTTTTCATCTACTCTTATTTCTTTCTACAATTATAATATTGGGAATTTTTTTCTCTTCTCTACTCCCTTTACCTGATGAAAACACAGAACTCCATGATTAGAAGGGGACTCAGAAAACTGAGGTTCAGAGAGGTGGATTAATTTCCACAAGATCCCACAGCTATCCAGGGACCATTTTCTTTACTATTAAAAATGCTTTATGCATGATTTTAAAACAAAACCACTTGCTGAACACTCAATTTAATGTAATGTCAAACTGTAAGGATATGAGAAATCAAAACTGGATTTTTTAGTAATTTGATTATGAAATCTCCTTTTTGAATTCATTGCTTTGAGCTTCTTTGTGCTATTTCTATTACCTTCTTACATCCTAATCCTTTCAACTCAATACCATTTCTCTCTCCTAGAAAATCCCTGCATGTGGCCCATTCTCTTGGCCAGTGATTCTTAAAAGACCGTTTGCTTCTTAATTACCTGAGAAATAAACCAGACATGCAGATTCCCAAGGAGAGTCCAATTTAGTAGAGCAGGGGTGGGGTCCCCCAATTCAATTGTAAACAAACACGCCAGGTGAGTCGAACTGTGCTTTGAGGAACATGACTCCAGATTATACACTAGACTCCAGAATCCAAATAGAAGACATCTAATTATCATAGTGGATTTAAGCTGGAACAACAAAAATATGTGCACGGTTGCCTGTAATTTTTATGTTCCCTCTGAGGTCTGAAACAAACCCAAGAACTGTGTGATTTGGATGCACCCTGGTAAGCATTTGCTTGGAGGCTTTGAGATTTTATCCTTTCCCCTAAGACTCCCCCCCCCCCCTCGAATGCATTTCTACTTGGGATTAAATATAAAATGTCTTAATTCTCTCCACAGCTAAAAGAAATCAATTTTGGAAAGTGTTTCAAAAGAGCACTTTTAAAAACTGCACAACACAAAGTATCCTTCCTTTGAACCAAACGACTGAGAGATACACAGGGTATACACTGTAGGTAATGAGAGCAGTGAACACGGGTTTTCCAGCAGATCCAGCCCTGAAACCAAAACTTAGGAAGGAAGTTGACCATTAAGTAAGTGGACCAGAGGAACAATAGTTCAGGCTTATCAGAGGGTAAGTCTGAAACTGAGAAAACTGGAATCAAACAGACAAACCCCTTATCCCAAGTTAACTATCACTTCCTGGTCAATTTTAAAATAGGACAGTGCTGTAAATGAGAATATAGCATTTAAATGGAATCTTAGAACTCCTCTGGGTGCCAAAGCCTTTTTTCAGAACTAAATAAATACTCCTTACTGGATTAAGCAATGCACATTTATACCCATCTCCACAAAGATACTTTTAATCCCTATCTTCTGAGACCAAGAACAGAGGCTACTGAGAACTTAAGTCTCTGTGTTATAATATTGGCTCTGACCAACTCACACTATAGCCTCTATGTACATTTATTAAGGATTAAATAAACAAAGAAATGCCACATAACCTCATAGAACCAAAGTAAATCATTGTGATTGTGAATCAAAGGCAAGACACACACACACACCAAAAAAAAAAAAAAAAAAAAAAAAAAGGCAAGACACAATGCTCCATAAATGCTATACTGTAAGTAACTCCAGCAGCAAAGTTGGTTTAAATTCGTTAGAAGGCAAAAGTCAAGGTCACAGATGTCACCTGCATATTCCAGTTGTACTTCTTGTTAGGTCAGGGGCAAAGATGGTCTGAATTTAATGGGGTATGGAACACAGAGGTGGACAAGGGGGAAAAAGTGAAATATCACCCAAGCGAAAAATAGGCTCAAGTGTTTAAGATCTACCTTAACAGTTTTTGGTGTTTTTTAAAATCGTTTTCTTCCCCCATTTAAGATTCCTAACAATCCTCATGGCACTTTAAAATGGGCAGATGCAGTAGTGAGTCTGTTGGATCACCATTTACTTTCCGTCATGCTCAGTCCAGTTAAGCTCTCAGCACAACTCCACAGCTTGAAAAGCCCACTGCTCTCAGCTGGTTCTGAAGCCTTCTCCTCCAGCTGCTCCTTAGGGGCTCAAAGCCTAGTGGCCCTAACAGAGCAACCACGAGTATCCCCACACATACTTGGCCAGAGTATATAACCAGAACTTCCTCTGTTTCAGTAAAGGCCCTTCAAGTGTGCAAAGTTTTGTAACTAAGATCTAAACCATCTTTTCTATTGAACAAATGCCTGACTGGGTTGTGTGGAATAGGCACCAAAATGTCATCTGAGAGCATCTGGAGTTACTTTTTAAACCAGTTCTCATTATTTTAAATGCACTTCATCAGGATTCTTTGACATTTTTTGGGCATTCTCCTTGTAAGCTTGCATGTTCTCTGCTATGCTTAATTGTTTCTGAACATGCAGTCCTGATATCACATGGCAAGAAAAACATTTGACCAGTAACAGAGAAATCCTTGATTCTGCCTAATTGCTTCTGACCAACATGCTAAACACTCTTGCTCCTTCATAGTTAAAATCTGTGGAAATCTTTTGGGAACACATATACTCTCTTTCCATAAGGCGATATCAATGTGCTTAGTAGAAACAGGAAAACAAACCATCATAATCTTTCTCAGCTGACTATCGACTTATCCCAGAGAAATGACTTAATGGCATAAGAAAAGTGTGGGTAAGGACTAAATGCACAGCACACCAACCAGTTCCGTAGACTGTGTAGCTTAACGGTTTAAGTTAGCTGTTGTAGTCTTTCTTAAATACTCCAGTCTCCAACCAAGAACATTCATTCATGTCAATGGAAGGGTAGAACATACACACATGCAGTCACTGACACAGCAAGGGAAGTCAAGAAGGCCATTTCCAAAAGGGTCCACCAATAGTTAATAAACAAAAACTCAAAACCATCCCAAGAGTAAATATTCTTAGCAGGACAATCAGGTCCCATGCTGAATGCCTTGCTTTATCTCAGACGGCACGTAGGCATTTGTGAAAGATAGCTGATTTATTCCCTAGGCTTTAACACATGTAACTTTCAAAAGCACTAACACCGTAGATAAATAAAGAGGAGCCTACTATCCATATATGACTGATGAAGAGACTAAGGAATTGAGGGGTCCATTGCTTGTCCAGGGTTCATTAAGTGGCTTAAGAACACAGTCAACTTTAGAACCCAGGCCTCTTTACTCCAAATCCCGTGTCTGTAAACCCACAACATGTTCCTATTTGTCTCTGATCATCACAAGAACATACAACTCCTGAAAACTCTGCTTTGTGATCTGTTTATCATGGATGACATATTCCTGTTTACCCTAGGACATCACAAGAGCAAAAGCTCCCTGACCTCTCTGCCTGGTGGCCTGGTATCCTGGGCACTTCCCCAGCCTCCTCTGGAAGGATCATGTGGCATTTACTGCTGTTACCCACTGCAGTTAACATTTCACACATTTCTTTCCTAACCCTTCAGCATTCCTGATGCAACAGTGGGAGGGGGAAACCTGAGCAGAACAGAGACCAGCTTTAGCACTAAGACATGAACTTTCTAAGGGTGAGAAGAGGGCAGCATTCAGTCTTAAACCTACTTTGCCAAGTGGTTCATGAGCAGCTGTAACATCTGCCTATTTTTCTCTGGGAGCCGATGAACAAGGCTGTGGATTTCAGAGACCCGAGATTCCTGGTTTTCCAGCTCTGCAAAGGAAGGACGGACGTAATATTTGATCAATGACACAGCCAAATCAGATTATAAAACAAAATCAAAGGAAACCAAAGGTTGGGCACTAACAGACTGAGGATTTCTCAAAGGTTTAAGAACCTGTTCTATGGACTGATGGCTAGGTCTAAGTGTTTTTAATGGTGCTTTCTGTAACAATTCATTTAAAAAAAATGACTGTTAAAGAATTCAAACCAAATGATGATGGGAAGAAATGGAGCCAGTCAATTGCACACTTAGAGTAGACAGAAACCTGGGAGCAGCTGGCTTCCTAGAATGACGGCTTCATTTCAAGGAAGGAAGGAACTTTATGCACTTGTCAAATGATGAACAAATTGTACATGAACAACATTACAAGGGTCTCAAATATCAAAACAATGTCTCAAGACAGCATCCAACAAATTGAAGGCAATGTCCAGTCACTCTCAAGTCATGTGTGACACCCAACCGGCCCAGTGGAAGAAGGAAATGGCTGATGAAACATGTAAATCTTCTTGCCAACCTGTCACCTCAATTAAACCCTGCCATGGCTTGGTTGAATTTGGGTAAGTTGCTTCATTTCTCTGGGAGATAAACTGACAGTGCTCACCACACCTATTTATAGGATTGATGAGAGGTTTAATTAGAGAATGGCTGCTATGGGTTTGGAATTTCTCTGAGAAAGAAATCACATAAACACTATCTTTACTCCCAGCTTTCTCTCAAGTCTTTCTCCTCCCTCTTTTAAGGAGACAACTCTGAGAAGATAAGGCTACCAGAACATTAGGTACTACTAAATAGGGCCAGTAGTAGTTACCAGGACAAACAAACTTTGAAGGCTTAAAGGAAGCAGGGAGACCACAGAGACTATTGACATAAAAACTCTGTGGAGATTCATGCCAGATTTAAATCTGATAGAGAATCTTACTACCTCTTACAGGAGGCCTGCCCTGAGCAGACTGATTCCAATATACTTAGGGTAGCTTGCACCTAATCCCTATGTATTTTAATACCAGTAAAATGACGCAAGGGACCTGGATGATATAGCTGAAGAATGATCATAAGCTGTAAATGGAAGCCATGATGGAAAGGGGACTGGGAAGTTATATAAATGGTGTTATATTGAAGGAAACAATTCCAATGCTCAATTTAGGTAATGTGTGAAGTCTGATTCATTCTGCAAAATGCTACTCAAGGGCTGGGAAAAAACCCAAGGAGTTAGAACTCCAATAATCAAAATTAGAAAGCCAAACTTGCTTTCCTCTCCTCTCCCCACCCCAAAAACACATTCTGAAGTTTCTCTCCTCCACTGTAAATTCAGTGTGGTAGCAGGGCCCTTGACAATCCCAGTTTGGTTTCATTTCTATTTTGTGTCTGTCTCATGAGCACATGTGTACGTATTTACATACAAAATACGAAGGGTAGAAAGTTTTTATTTTGGGATACTAACTGTTCTTTGATATAGAAAAATGTATTCCTTTCCCCCTTAAAACTGGCAAAAAGGAAACTTACTTGCTGCTTTGATGAAACTTCTTTGAAACTGGTACATCATGAGCGGTCCTGGAAGCATTCTGGGATAAAAGGATATACACCAGTCAGTTTAATAAAAACAAACAGACTCCCTAAATAGCAGCATAGACACTGCCCAACTGTATACAGACTAAGATCAAGGGACACAATAGCAACTCAATAGCCCAACTGAGTTTCTCTTTTTGAAAGGGTCCTGAGATTTCCTGTGACATTTTCATGCTCTTTCTTCTTTAAGGGAATGGATACAACTATGTTTCCTAGTTACAACTAGGAAAGTGCTAATGTGAAAGTCTAGCACAAGCCAAGAGATTTCCTTTTCAGTCAGTGACTCACCCATTGACAAGAGCATTTTAAGATGTGTCTGAGAACAAGGAAACTAACTAAACATTGGTAATTACCTGTGCTTAAACTCTTGTCTTCCCAACAACTTCTAATTAAAATCAGTTCATCTGGAAACACTATGAGAGACTTCTGTGATTTTGTGGCAAATTCACTACCGAGGGTTGCTCCAGAATTCCAAAAGGGCTAGCACCCCTAACATTAAGCACGACATAATCAAATTTTACATAGTTTTTAAAAAGTATGTTTTATGCTTAATGTTTGTTAGCTAATCATTAGATCAACATGCACAAATTAAATGCTAAATACAAACCTCTGTGATTTGGCTTTGTGTAAACTCAGTGATAGTATATGTGGCATGAATGTTTAATCAATATGTTTAATGAATGTGTTTAACTGTAAACTTCAGCTTTTTTCTGACAGTCCAAATAACAACCTTCTCAACAGACTATAAATTATTCTTGGCTCAGGTTCTATTTTATTCTCATCAGAACCCCCAATTTAACTCCTGATCATCACTTGCATTACATCTTACTCTTGACTTCAAAATCCTTCTATCAATTCCCCAATAGCCAATAAAACCTGCATCACCATTTCTTTTCTGGGGCTTTTTCCTCCTTTGTTTTTGAGCCAAGTGAATCTTCACAAAACCTGAACAAATGCTTATGCAGTTCACCGGTCTCCTCTTAGTTGAGACTGGACCCTCACCTACCCTTCAAGTTCAGGGTAAGTTTCAGTCACTTCATAAAACTGATATGGGGGCAGCTAGAATCACCCATTCCCTTAATAACCAAGGGAGGGGCAGAAAATAGGAGTCATACCATGCACAGTGTTACGAGATAAAGAGTCTCTTCTCCAATAAAATAACATTTTCCTATATAAGCATTAGGAGTCAAAAAGGACTTCCACTAATAAGGACAGTCTATCAAGGAGTCTGTCTATCTGTAGATAGATTGTATTGCAATGCACAAAACCATCAAAACACATAGGATATGTATGTAATTATGCATTTTCAACAGACTGATATGGGGTTCCTTGTTTTCTGATTAGAGTATTTGGGGATTTCAGGAAATACCATATTTTAAGTTCTGTTAAAGGCTAATCATCATAGTAACTTCTCATAAAGAGCAAAGCTTCTTGAATCACTCATGGTATCCCTGCAAATGGCAACCCATCAAGGATGGGTGGCTTACAATTGGTTTGACCAGCTGAGCTAATTGCACCTACACATAAGCTGTTTCTATAGCCAAACACCCACTCAACAGCTTTCTGGAGGCTGGAAATAAAACTGCTTTCTTCCTGATTGCATGATAGCAAGCTGGCACCCTGCCCTGCAAATGGAAAGTCCCTACCTCAGGTAGGTCTTCAAAGCACTAGTGATTGTCTTTATCTCCCATTCAGCACAGATATCGGTCTCTGTTTCAGAAGCTGTTTTGGGGTCTAAAAAGAAGAAAAGGCAATGTGTAAACAGGAGCAGAAAATACAGCTAAAAAACAAGCATGGTATATAAAACCATTCAGCCTCCCTATTAACCAAAGAAATCCAAATTAAAACAAAACAACACCTATTTTCCTTGCTGGTTCAGTTAAGAATATGGTTAAAAATCCAAGTATCTATTGCTGGCAAAAATGTAGTGAAATGGATCCTCTCAGAAACTGCTGGAGGCAGAAGAGATAAAATGCAACAGTTATGAAAAGCAATTTGGCAATATGTATCAAGAGACATAAAACTGTTTATACCCTTTGAAGCAGTAATCCCATTTCTCACAATCTAGCCTCAGAAAATAAGATAAAGCAAGACCAAAGTAACATACCCCAGGAACATTCAATACATGCTAATTCTCTGTAACAGCAGAAAAAATTCTAAAAGGAAATAACTTAAATGTCCAATGATGGACGAATTATTATTTTGACATGGCTCCCTGATGGAAAACTATACTGCATTTACATGAAAATGCTGACTATGCAACAGTAGGGGAAATGCCTGGATTATCATGCAATGTCAAGCAAAAACACCCAAACAAACCAAGATTTGAACGTTTATGAAAAAATGGAATGAACAAAGGTTGAAAGGAAGTACTCTAAAATTAATATAGTGGTTGTGTTAGAGGGGGAGAACTGTTGTTTTTATATTTTCTAAACTATGACTCGATTCCATTACTTTTATATGTCTTTTTTTTAAATTGCCTTAAGCCAAGAAGTGCAATGGGGACCGCCATAATTACACTGGCTCCTTATCACTTTTTCTTTAGTCTCCTCTTGTGTGGACTGGTCAACAAATGTGTGTATTTAAAATGCACATGTATTATAAAGGAAGAAACCACTCTTAGAGCTAGTCTTCCTGGGTAGCACACAGCCCCATCTCATCACTGACATGGTGGTTGGAAGTGAAGGCTTTCAGTACGGTGAAGATAGAATCCACCTTCTCACACACAAGACTAGTGATTTGCATGCCTACTGCACATGCTTGTGGGAAGGCTCCAGGCTTCCAGGGGTGGGAAATGAGAGTCAGACAGACCAATCAAAGCACAGCATCTCTTTGGTCCCATGGCTGGTTCAGGGAGAACCCAAGACCTAAGCCAGTGGAATGTCAGGACCTTTCTAGGAGACAGGGGAGAGACTCTCTGCTATTTCCTTTTGGGTTTGTACCTGGAATGTTCTCCGAACTGCTCTAGATGCCACCATCTAGAGCCCATGAGTGAAGTCTGACAGACAAAGCCAGAAATGAGAGAAGCAGAGAGAGTGGTCTTGATGACATGTGTTGAGCCCTCATATCTCGCCATTCCTTTTTTATCATATGAGCCTATAAATTCCCTTTTTCCTTAAGGTAAGGTCAGGTTTTCTGTTTTTTTCTTTCTTTTTTTTACAATCAGAAGAGAACTAACTAATAGAGCAGTTAAACAGAAACAGCCACTGGACTCTCTCTCAATAGTCTCAAAGAAAAAAGAGGTTCTTCCTGCAGAGACACAGCTTTTCAGCTGGAAGGGGAGAATGAGTCACAAGTGGGCACAATATATTTTCTACTTATTAGGAAAGAACCCACTTTCATTCTAGTAGGAAGAGTCCAAATAATCATGAGTGGATTAAGGAGTTAGGCTCTAATCCCCAGGTAAGGGCACAAATCCAGCTGATACCCACTGCTCTCAGTATGTTCCCTGACACATTTAATTTTTTTAAAAAAGATTTTATTCACTTATTTGACAGACAGAGATCACAAGTAGGTGGGGGGGGTGGTTTGCGGGAACCAGGCTCCCTGCTGAGCAGAGAGCCCAATGCGGGGCTCAATCCCAGAACCCCGGGATCATGACCTGAGCTGAAGACAGAGGCTTCTAACCCATGGAGCCACCCAGGGCCCCACATTTAATTTTTTTAAAAGATTTATTTATTTATTTTATGGGGGGGCAGAAGGAGAAAGAAACTTAAGTAGACTCAGCCCTGGGCATAAAGTCCACGAGGGGCTTGATCAGGTTGTGAGATCACAAACTGAGCTAAAACCAAGAGTCAGATGCTTAACTAACTGTGCCACCCAGGTGCCCACCCCCCATATGTATTAGGTGAAATAGAAAAGGCCCCAGCTCCCAATACATTTAGTTCCTAAAGACAGCACATCCATGTGTTCACAGGTGACCCTAGCACTATGAAATCTGTCTTATCACATGAAACAAACAATAAACAACATAAAGAGTGTTATTTTATTTCTAGGATCACAGAATAGCAAACTCCATAAAGCTCTATCACAGCAAATTTCTGAAAAGCCAACCCAAGGGTGAGTCTCCAAATGACCAAAACCTCTGCCGCTTTAATTCTCTTCTTGCTTTGTCATCTTTCACTCCCTTAATGGTTTCTTCCTGCGGAAGAGCATGTACCAAAAAACTTTGCTTAGCATGACCTTTTCCCTTCCCCAACCCGAGACACATGGAGAGCTGCCATAGTGCATGGTTCCTGGATGCAAGACAACTGTTACTGTACATTTTTCTGAGGAACACACCAACTTCCACCCAAGAAGAGTGAGCACAACACTAAACAAGCAGCAGTTGGCAGGTCTAGGAGTTGTGAACTGTTCCACGGACCACATTTAGCAAACTAATGATTAGCATCCATTTATTCGGGCTCTGTAACCATAGGAATATTGTGTAACATTACAGAGAGGAGAGTCAGATTACAGCCCGGCTAAAGGGCTTTTTATAGCACCAACGAGGCAAGGTTTAGAACTTGAGCACGTCCATTTTAATTCATTTAATATCCAAACTAAATTGAATACAGCCTCCCAAACCACCTCATTTTCAGAAAGTGCTGCCAATTTCCACACCTCCCTTACCAATGCTCCCTCTCACTCAAAGAAGCTTCCTGGTGGCATCCAAACATGACGCAAAGGCATAATTACAAGAATGCTCTGAACTCAGTACATTTCTCCCACCAAGTCACTTGACCATTGCATTACACTGTGAAACGGACCTAAGCCAGAGGATCAGGCCAACATACAGAAAAGCAGCCTGTGGGTAAACTAAAATGAATGTATTTCTTCATGAATCTGCTCCCACAGGAGACAGACTGGAAGCAGCGGTTACAAGGGGAATAGTCTCAGAAACATCTCAACAATTAGATGGACTAGAAAGATCCATCTAGTCCAGTACTATGTTGCTGATGAAAACACGAGAGACATTCTGGAGGAAATGATCAGGACCAGACATCTATATACTCCTAAATTTCCTAAGAATTCATTATAATTGTATGTAAATTAATTTTTTTCTCTTTAACTGAGAAAATAACATGTGCACCTGGCAAAAAAATATTCAAGCAAAACAAGTAGATAAACATTAAAAGGTAAAACCTTTCCTGTGCTAGAGGCAACTATAAATAACAGTTCTGTGTGTGTGTATGCTATCTCTAATAGCACATGTAAATACAAGCACATAAAAGCATATAAATACATACCACTTTTTAAAAACATAAACACATGTACACTATACATGTCATTTTGTGCACTGTTATTTTCACTTGACAGTACCTTGATAAAGTGCTCCACATTGGCACACAAATTTATCTACCTCACAGAAGTACTTCACTGTATCATAATGTTCCTGTTAATGGAAATTAGATTATTCCCCGAGTTTTGTTATCATAAACAATGATATAAACTACTGTTTCAATGTACATGCCTTACCTATAGAAAAAAAAAATCTCTCAAAGTAAAATTGAAATCAAAAAGTACATGCATTTTTTTTAAAAGATTTTATTTATTTACTTGACAAAGATCACAAGTAGGCAGACAGGCAGGCAGAGAGAGAGAGAGGCTGAGCAGAGAGCCTGATGTGAGGCTCGATCCCAGGACCCTGAGATCATGACCTGAGCCGAAGGCAGAGGCTCAACCCACTGAGCCACCCAGGCGCCCCAAGTACATGCATTTTTAATTTTGAAAGCTATTCCTCAACTACCCCTCAGAGGCTGTACCACTGACTGTTTCCCCAGATCCTAGAACAATATGCAGAACTTTGATCTTGGCCAGTCTGAGAGGTGAAAAAAGTCCCATTTTTAATTTGCTTGTTTGAAAAAAAAAAAGGAGGAGGAAGGCTGAGAATCCTTTCCTATGTGTCAAGGTTATGGAGTATACTCACCCTTTTTAAGCACACGATTGCATGATTTTGGACAAATGTATACAGTCAAGTAATACCCACAACCGGAATAAAGGTAATTTTCCATCACCATGAAAATCCCCCTGTGCCCCTGTAATCAATCCTCTCCTTCCACCTCCAGCCTCTGGCAACCACTGGCACAAAGCATAATACTTTTGAAATCCACCCGTGTTGTTGCATGTACCAGTAGCTTGATCTTTTTATTACTGGGTAGTAAACAATTTTATGGATATCCCACAATCTGTCCATCTATTCATCAGGTGACAGACATTTGTTTTTTTTCTAGTCTTTTACCATTACGAAGAAAGCTGGTATAAATATTTACATACAGGTTTTTATGTGGACTAAAGTTTCACATCTTGGGTCACTACATAGGAGTGGAACTGGGTAAAAATAGGTAGGAGGGGTCACATAGTAATATGTTTAACTTTATCAGAAATTGCTAAACTGTTTTCCAAAACAGTTGGGTTATTTGGCTTTCCCACAGCAACCTGAGAGCTCTAGGTGCTTCACCTCTTCATCAACACATGATATGGTCAGGCATCTAATTTTGAAATTTTAGCTGTTCCAGTAGACATGAAGGAATAACTGTTTTTTAAATTTCCTTTTCTAATGACTAGAGACATTGTTTATCTTTTCATGTACTTTTTGTCCATCTGTGTATCTTCCCTGGTAAACTATTCAAATCTTTTACCCATTTTAAAAACTGAATTGGTTGTGTTCTTATTACTGAATTCTTATTACTGAATTACTTGAGTTATTTTTAATAAATTCTGGATACAATTCATTTGCCAGATACATATCTTCAAAAGGTTTCTCATCTGTAGCTCTCAATTTCTTTTTCTTAGTAACTTTTAAAAAGCAGAAATTTTTTATTTGGATAAAGTTTTTTTTAATCAGATTTTTCTTTTCTTTTTCCTACTTTTTGTTTTTTATTTAAGAAATCTTTTCTAAACAAAGGTGACCACAATTCTCTAAATTTTCTCCTACAAGTTTTATAGTTTTAGCTCATAGGTTTAGGAATATGATTCATTTTGAGATTATTTTTATTTTTTTATCTTTTAAAAGATTTTATTTATTTGGCAGAGAGCGAGAGATCACAAGTAGGCAGAGAGTCAGGCAGAGAGAGAGGGGGAAGCAAGCTCCCCGCTGAATAGAGAGCCTGATGCGGGGCTCAATCCCAGGACCATGAGATCATGACTTGAGCTGAAGGCAGTGGCTTAATCCACTGAGCCACTCAGGCGCCTGAGATATTTTTTACATATAGTTTAAGATGGAATTTTCCCCATATGGAAGTCCAATTGTACATTCATTAAAATCACTGTCTCTCCCTCACTGAACTACTCTGACAGCTTTATCAAAGATCAACTAATCAGATTCTGAACACCTATAAACTCAACAGGAGATTGAAGAGAAGAAGAGCAGCAATTCTAGGAACAGAAAATCAACCACTTTCAGGAAGGTAGAACGTGTGGAGAAGCCAATCCAAAGTGACAGGAAGATAGACCACAGGGGAAGGCTGGCTCCCAGAAAGCGGCAGAGCAGTGGAGCACAAAATTGGAACTTTTAGAAGTCTGTTCCACTGAGGGATGCCGTACCAGAGGCTAAGTGGGGGTGGAGCCCTTGTGGGGACAATGTGGTCTCAGAACCCTCAGGGTCACTGAAAGACCGGGGGTGCCTGAGTGTGGCAGAGCTCCCAGGTATCGAAGCAGGGAAGCCAGCTATAGAAATGGACCAAGGTGAGGCTCTCAGATCAGGGTTACTTAAACTGTGATGCAAGGCACAGTCACACCACTGCTCTTTGAACAGGGACCCCACAAGTGGCAGATCCGGAGAGACCCCCTCCTTCCTCCTCTGGAAGGAGCGGGGTCTGCACCGCAGTAATCTGCTGGGTTTGGAGACTCCAAGCAGGGCCTCGCACCAGAGATAGAAACATTCGGTCACAGGCCTGGTGACCCAGAGTGCGGCTGGAGATCAGGGAGATGGGAGGGACTGACTTTTTCTCTGAGGGCACACTGAGGAATGGGGCCCCAAGCTCTTAGATCCTGCGGCACCAGAGATTGGGAGGCTGCCATTTCCATTCCTGTCCTCCAGAGCTCTATAGAAAGCACTCAAGGAACAAAAGCTTACTAGAGAGAACATGAGCAGATTACTTAGCCTGGCCCTTGGCAAGGGCAGTGCAGTTCTGCCTCGGACAAAGACATTTGAGAATCACTGCAACAGGTCCCTCCTCTAGAAATCAGAAAGAACACTAAGCCAAGACCAAGATCACCAATCAAGGAGAACTAGAGAACTCCAGAGCAAGGAAAAAGCAACACATAGAATTCATGGCTTTTTTCCCATGATCCTTTAGTCTTATAGAGTTAAATTTTTTTAATTTTATTTTTTTCTTATTCTTTTTTTTAACTTTCCTATTTCCTATCTTATCAATACCTTTTTCTAAAAAAAATCTTTTAAATTTTTCATTGTTATAGTCATATTTTATCATTTCATTGTATTTAACCTTATTTTTTGTATATATAGTTTTTTTTCCTTTAAAATTTTGGGATATAATTTCTTCTAATAGAGCAAAATATACCATAAATCTAGCTCCAGACTGATACCATTCTCTCCTCCTTTTTTTTCTTTTTCCAATCAACTTATCAATTCCTATTTTAGAATCTTTTTGAATTTTCATCTTTACAGTCATATTCCATCCCTTCATCATGTTTACCCTTATTTTTGCATATATATAAGTTTTTCTTCCTATAAAATTTTGGGACATAGTTTCTTCTATGAGACCAGAATACACCCAAAATCAAGTGGGTGGCTCTGTTCTACTCACCAGTCTAATATATATATACATATATATATATTTTTTCCCCCCTCTTTCCTCTCCCCCCAGTTTTGGGTCTTTTATTTTGGTTAGCATATATTTTTCTGGGGTCTTTGCCACCCTTTCAGTATTTTACTCTCTCATTCATATATTTTTATCTGGATAAAACGACAGGGCGGAAAAACCACAAAAAAAAGAACAAGAGGCAATACCAATGGCTAGGGACCTAATCAATATGGACATTGGTAATGTGTCAGAACTAGAGTTTAGAATGATGATTATCAAGCTGCTAGCTGGACTTGAAAAAGGCATGGAAGTTATTCTCCTGTCTGGAGAAATAAATATCCCTTTCTGGAGAAATAAAAGAACTAAAAAAGAACTAAAATCTAATCACGTTGAAATTAAAAAAGGCACTAATGAGGTACAATAAAAAAATGGAGATTCTTCCTGCGAGGGTAAATGAGATATGAGAGAATTAGTGATTTAGAAGACCAAATGATGGAGAATAAAGGAACCAAGCAAAAGAGAGACAAACAACTACTGGAGCACAAGGGGAGAATTTGAGAGATAAATGATAACATAAGACAAAACAATATTAGAATAATTAGAAGAAGAAGAAAGAGAGAGAGAGGGGCAGAAGGTATATTGGAGCAAATTATAATAGAAAATTTCCCTAATATGGCAAAGGGAACAAGCATCAAAAACCAGGAGGCACAGAGAATGCCCCACAAAATCAGTAAAAATAGATACACACCCTGTCATCTAATAGTAAAACTTGCAAGTCTTAGTGACAAAGAGAAAATCTTGAAAGCAGCTCGAGACAAGAAGTCTGTAACATACAATGGTCGAAATATTAGATTGACAACAGACTTATTCAGAGAGACCTGGCAGGCCAGAAAGGACTGGCACGATATATTCAGAGCACTAAACGAGAAAAATATGCAGCCAAGAATAGTATATCCAACTAAGCTGGAAATAGTAGGAGAGATAAAATAGAAAGGAGAGATAAAAAGCTTCCAGGACAAACAAAATTAAAAGAATTTGCAAACATCAAACCAGCCCTACAGGAAATATTGAAAGGGGTCCTCTAAGCAAAGAGAGAGCCTAAAAGTAACATAGAGCAGAAAGGAACAAAGACAATATACAGTAACGATCAGCTTACAGGCAATACAATGGATAAAATTCATATCGTTCAATAGTTACCATGAATGTAAATGGGCTAAATGCCCCTATCACAAGACATAGGGTATCAGAATGGATAAAAAACCAAGATCCATTGATATGCTGTCTATAAGAAACTCATTATAGACCCAAAGACACCTCCAAATTTAAAGTGAGTGGGTGGAAAAAAATTTACCATGCTAATGGACATCAAAAGAAAGCTGGGGTGGCAATCCTTACGCAGATATATTAGATTTTAAGCCAAAGACTATAATACGAGGTGAAGAAGGACACTATTTCATACTTAAAAGGTCTGTCCAAAAGAAGATCTATTAATTTTAAAGATCTATGCCCCTAACATGGGAGCAGGAAATTATATAAACCAATTCATCAATTGGTCAAATCAAAGAAATACATTGACAATAATACAATAATAGTAGCTGACTTTAACAACCCGCTCAATGAAATGAATATCTAAACAAAAGATCAACAAGGAAATAAACGCTTTAAATGACACAGTGAACCACATGGACCTCACAGATTTATTTATTTATTTATTTATTTATTTTTAGTATTTTATTTATTTGACAGAGAGAAATCACAACTAGGCAGAGAGGCAGGCAGAGAGAGAGGAGGAAGCAGGCTCCCTGCAGAGCAGAATGCCCAATGTGGGGCTCGATCCCAGGACCCTGGGATCATGACCTGACCCGAAGGCAGAGGCTTTAACCCACTGAGCCACCCAGGCGCCCCTCACAGATATATTTAAAACATACCACCCCAAAGCAACAGAATATACATTCTTCTCTAGTGCACATGGAACATTGTCCAGAATGGATCACATTCTGGGTCACAAGCCAGATCTCAACAGGTACCAAAACACTGGGATTATTCCCTGCATATTTTCAGGCCACAATGCTTTGAAACTGCAACTTAACCACAAGAGAAAAAGTTGGAAAGGACTCAAATACATGGAGGCTAAAGAGCAACCTACTAAAGAAAGAATGGGTCAACCAGAAAATTAAAGAAGACCTGAAAAATTACATAGAAACAAATGAAAATGAAAACACAGCTATTCAAAATCTGTAGGACACAGCAAAGGTGACTGGAGATGAAAATATATAGCGATACAAGCCTTTCTCGAGCAACAAGAAAGGTCTCAAGTGCAAAACCTAACCCTACACCTAAAGGAGCTGGAGAAAGAACAGCAAAGAAAATCTAAACCCAGCAGGAGAAGAGAAATAATAAAGATCAGAGCAGAAATCAATGAAACAGAAACCAAAAAACAGTAGAACAAATGAAGAAAATTAGGAGGTGGTTCTTTGAAAGAATTAATAAAATTGATAAACCCCTGGCCAGACTCATCAAAAAGAATAGAGAAAGGACCCAAATTAATAAAATCATGAATGAAAGAGGAGAGATCACAACCAACACTGAAAAAATACAAACAACTTAACATATGACAAGCAACTAGACACCACCAAATTTGACAATCTAGTAGAAATGGATGCCTCCCCAGAAACATATAAACTACCAAAAATGAACCAGGA
Organism: Meles meles; assembly: GCF_922984935.1. Lineage (NCBI taxonomy): Eukaryota > Metazoa > Chordata > Mammalia > Carnivora > Mustelidae > Meles > Meles meles. Next base: position 103,160,349 of record NC_060068.1, read on the forward strand.
AGACAGAGAAAACCTGAACAGACCCATAACCAGTAAGGAGATTGAAGCACTCATCCAAAATCTCCCAACAAACACAAGCCCCTGGGCCAGGTGGCTTCCCAGGGGAATTTTAACAAACATTGAAAGAAGAATTAATACCTATCCTCCTGAAATGGTTCCATAAAATAAAAATGGAAGGAAAAACGTCCAGTATTACCTTGATTCCCAAACCAAAGAAAGACCCTAGCAAAAAGGAGAATTACAGGCCAATATCCTTGATGAACACAGATGCAAAAATTCTCACAAAATACTAGCTGATAGGATCCAACAATACATTAAAAGGATTCTTCTCCATGACCAAGTGGGATCTATTCCTGGGCTGCAAGGTTGGTTCAACATCTGCAAATCAATCAATCAAGGTGATACAATACGTTAATACATGAAGAACAAGAACCATATGACACCTTCAATAGATGCTGAAAAAGCATTTGACAAAGTACAGCAGCCTTTCTTGATCAAAACTCTTCAAAGTGTAGGGATAGAGGGTACATACCTCAATATCATCAAAGTCATCAATGAAAACCCACAGTGAATATCATTCTCAATGGGGAAAAACTGAGAGCTTTGCCCCTAAGGTCAGGAACATGGCAGGGATGTCCACTGTCACCACTGCTATTCAACATAGTACTACAAGTCCTAGCCTCAGCAATCAGACAACAAAAAGAAATTAAAGGCGTCCAAATCAGCAAAGAAGAATCAAACTCTCACTCTTTGCGGATGATAGGATACTTTATGTGGAGAACCCAAAAGACTCCACTCCAAAACTGCCAGACCTCATACAGGAACTCAGTAAAGTGTCAGGATATAAAATCAATGCACAGAAATCAGCTGCATTTCTATACACCAACAGCAAGACAGAAGAAAGAAATTAAGGAGTCGATCCCATTTATAATTGCACCCAAAACCGTAAGATACCTAGGAATAAACCTACCCAAAGCGGCAAAGAATCTGTACGCAGAAAACTATAAAGTACTCATGAAAGAAATTAAGGAAGACACAAAGAAATGGAAAAATGTTCCATGCTCATGGATTAGAATTATAAATATTGTGAAAATGTCTATGCTACCTAAAGGAATCTACACATGTAACTCAATCCCTAGCAAAATCCCATCAATTTTTCTCAAAGAAATGGAACAAATTATCCTAAAATTTATATGGAACCAGAAAAGACCCCGAATAGCCAGAGGAATGTTGAAAAAAGAAAACCAAAGTTGACGGCATCACAATTCCAGACTTTAAGCTATACTACAAAGCTATAATCATCAAGACAGTATAGTACTGGCACAAAAACAGACACATAGATCAATGGAACAGAATAGAGAGCCCGGAAATAGACCTTAAACTCTATGGTCAACTAATCTTCCACAAATCAGGAAAGAATGTCCAATGGAAAAAAGACAGTCTCCTCAACAAATGGTGTTGGGAAAATTGGACAGCCACATGCACAAAAATGAAACTGGACCACTTCCTTATACCACAAACAAAACTAGACTCAAAATGGATGAAGGACCTTAATGTGAGACGGGAATCCACCAAAAACTTTGAGAGGGACATAGGCAGCAAACTTTTTGACCTCAGCCACAGCAACTTCTTCCTAGAAACATCGCCAAAGGCAAGGGAAACAAGGGCAAAAATGAACTATTGGGACTTCATCAAGATCAAAAGATTTTGCACAGCAAAGGAAACAGCCGACAAAACCAAAAGACAACTGACAGAATGGGAGAAGATATTCACAAATGACATATCAGATAAAGGGCTAGTATCCAAAATCTATAAAGCACTTATCAAACACAACACCCAAAGAACAAATAATCCAATCAAGAAATGGGCAGAGGACATGAACAGACATTTCTGCAAAGAAGATATCCAGATGGCCAACGGACACATGAAAAAGTGCTCCACATCTCTCGGCATCAGGGAAATACAAATCAAAACCACAAAGATACAACCTTACACCGGTCAGAACGGCTAAAATTAACAAGTCAGGAAACGACAGATGTTGGCAAGGATGCAGAGAAAGGTCAACCCTCCTACACTGTTGGTGAGAATGCAAGCTGGTGCGACCACTCTGGAAAACATCATGGAGGTTCCTCAAAAGTTGAAAATAGAATTACCGTACGACCCAGCAATTGCACTACTGGATATTTACCCTAAAGTTACAAATGTAGTGATGTGATGGGGCACATACACCCGAATGTTTATAGCAGCAATGTCCACAACAGCAAAACTATGGAAAGAGCCTGGATGTCCATCAACAGATGAATGGATAAAGTAGATATGGTATATGTATATACAATGGCATACTATGCAGCCATCAAGAGAAATGAAATCTTGCCATTTGCAATGACATGGATAGAACTAGAGAGTATTATAATGCTTTGCAAAATAAGTCAATCAGAGAAAGACAATTATCATACGATCTCTCTGATATGAGGAATTTGAGAGGCAGGGCTGGGGACTTTTGGGGGGCAGGGAAGGTAAAAATGAAAAAGATGGGACTGGGAGGGAGACAAACCATAATAGACTCTTAATCTCACAAAACACACTGAGGGTTGCTGGGGGGCAGGAGGGTAGGTATAGGGTGATTGGGTTAGGGACATTGGGGAAGGTATGTGCTATGGTGAGTGCTGTGAAATGTGTAAGCCTGATGATTCACATACCTGTACCCCCAGGGCAAACAATACATTATATATTAATAAAATAAATAAATTATATGTTACTAAATAATTAAATAAATTCTATGTTAATAAAAATAATTTTTAAAAGTTACAACCTAATAAATCTAAACTCCACTTCTTCCAGAACCATGACCAAGTAGCAGAATCAGGATAAATCTATTTAGGCTTACAGGCCCATACTGAAAGATTTAAAAATACCATAAAGTTGGATGGAGTCAAATATACTAGCCCTCCAATTCATGTGACAGCATGATTCTAACAGCTTCCAGGAAAATAGTAGTAGAATAAGGAGAACCTATCTTCAGTGATTAATGGCAAAGATTAATAAATGTTTCTGTGTTCAAGGTTTGATTAAAAAGCTGATGTAACACTTGGCATAAAATATGAAGACCAAAGCACTCTAATAAAATTTCAGAAAGCTCCTATTCTATACTATAAATGAAATTCAGAAAACTAATGGACACTGCGAAATAAGGCGTCAGAGTAAAAAGACACAGACTGAGATATAATAAGCATGACAGAGGTATAAATGAAAAGAGCTAAATAAGGAATGTTAGCAAAGACACAGAAAACCCAATTACAAAGTTAAAAGTTGCATTATAAACAGCAAGAAAAAAATATCAAGACCAAAAGAAATTTAAATAAATGACATGGATGGGGGTACAAATTTGAGAATTTTTGCTAACATGCAAAGGATTAGCAGAAAAACTTTAGAAAGGCAAAAAATGAAGAAAAAATTTTTTTTCAAAGATCAAGAGTTGCAGAATAACAAACAAAAAGAAATTTTATTTTCCTTTGGAAAAATATGTGTAAGAAGTCCATCATGAGATCCCAAAATGTATAAAAGAATGACTATATAGTAATATTAAAAAGTAATAGAGGGGAGAAATTTTCTTATTATATGATTATTCGTCCATCAGATAAGTATTTAAGGAAAAGAGTTAGTTTCCATTTCACACAAATATATTCTTAATGAGATATAAAGAAAAGAAAAAGGTTTTGTAATCCTAGATGGAAAAGGTCTTTTAAAGCATAATTCATCTAGGAAAGGGACTGATTTCATAAAAGACTGGACATTATAAAAATTTAAAATATTCATAAAACAAAGCAAAAGTACCACAAATAAACTTCAAGATAAATGGCAAAATGCAAAAAAATACTGGTGATATAGTCTCCATATCTAAAAGATTATTACCATCAGAAGATGAATGTAGCAATAGAAAAATAGGCTAAGAACACCAAATCAGGCAATTCAGGAGAGAAGAAATATAAATCAGTAAGAAACATAGGGAGAATGTACAACTTCACCCAGAACTACAGAAATGCAAAGTTAAATAAAAAAGAGATACACTGAAAATACACTTGTAATTTATATGCAAAAAAAAAAAAAAAAGTAAGAAAGTGTATGGCAAGGCTGTGAGGTACAGGGCACTCTACAAACCGCTGACAGCAAATTTGTGCGATCAGTTAAGGGCCTTGAAAACATGTACATACCTTGGGCCAGCAATTCAACATCTTAAAACATACCCTAGGGAAATCATTCAATATGAATATATAACTTAAAAATAACAAGAGCCAACATTTATTTCCTAACATGTAGAGGCTTTTGGACTCAGCAACCTACATGCATCTTTCACTTAATTCTCACATTATTACAGAAGTAGGAGTTATTATTATAGATGATGAGACAGAAGACTAGACAGGTTTAAATAATTTGTGTAAAGTCAAATGGATAAGCAGTGGAAATGCAACTTGTCTATCTCCAAAAGGCATGCCTTTAAGCTCTGCATCCCCTATGGGGGCGTTTGCCTGAGTGCCTTCTAGAATGATGAGAAATTGCAATCAGTTTATGTAACCAAGAATAAGGGATTAATTAAAAAGTTGTATCTACACAATACATGGCAAAAAAAAAAAATCACACTCTAGAAGAACTTGAATGAAATCAGAAAATAGACTGTCATGTTACATGAAAAAAATAACCTATTAATAAGCAATATATATGCACGGTGTGATTCCACCTTTATAAACATTTTATATTACAGAATATATTTTAATGGTATGATAAAATGGTCAATAAAGAATAAAGGTTATCAATGGTCTGCAAGACTTTCATTTTCTTCTTTCTACCTTCTTTCTCCAAACTTGCTATAATCACCACTTAACAACCTTTTTTTTTTTTTTAAAGATTTTATTTATTTATTTGACAGAGAGAGATCACAAGTAGACAGAGAGGCAGGCAGAGAGAGAGAGGGAAGCAGGCTCCCCGCCAAGCGGAGAGCCCGATGCGGGACTCGATCCCAGGACCCTGGGATCATGACTTGAGCCGAAGGCAGCGGCTTAACCCACTGAGCCACCCAGGCGCCCCACTCAACAACCTTTGATCAGAAAAAAGGTTATCTAAAAACAAATACAGAGATGTACAGGGAAACAGACATACTGAACAAATCAGCATATAGATGATTTGTATTAAAAAATGTTGAGTTAAATTTGGAAAAATTTATCTTAACATTCAGGGGACAGGAAAAACAATAATACACACACGGAAGAGACTATTTCCTGGAATCTGCAAGTGTTCCGGAGAACTTTTCACTCTTCACAGATTAAGAACCCCCACTCTTAGGAGGAAGGGGATTTAGAGTAGCTCTTGGTAGGACACTAGCACCAGACTACACTGCATGTACTAAAACATATTCTAGCATGGTTTCTTAAGAAATTCTAATCAATAGAAGGAAAAAGTTCTCAAAGCACCGGCTTTTTTTTTAAAGATTTTTTTTCTTTTCTTCCTTTCTTCCTTCCTTCTTTCCTCCCAAAGAAAGAAAGAAAGAGAGTGCATGTACACTCAAGCAAGCAGAGGGGCAGTCAGAAGGAGAGAGAGAAGCAGGCTCCCGGCTGAGTAGGGAGACCAACTGGCCTCGGGACTTGATCCCAGGACCCTGGGATCATGACCTGAGTCAAAGGCAGACACTTAACCAAATAAGCCACCCAGGCACCCCTCAAAGCACTGGCTCTTAAGATTCCTCTTCCAACCTCAAGTCCTCTAATGTACTAAGATCATACAAAGAAAACTCAAAGTGATGAAAGGAAGTCTCTGGTTTTACTTAATTCTAATCCATATTTTCAATAATAAAAACGCACACTTTTACTTGTGAGAGGCTCTGAAAAATAGTTCATATCCTACACATTGCCTAGAACCTGAAAGGGCATCCAATCAATACAGAATAAAGAAATGGTGAAAGAATGGTTCACCTGCAGCCCAGCCACCTCAGCGAGAGGTTTTGCAGTGTAGGAGCCGTATTTGTTTTACACTCTAGGCTAACGCAGCCTAGTACCAATACCAGGAATTGAAGAAGAGGGCAGCATGTTCACACAAGGGAAGAGAGACAGGGCTCTGCCTTCAGGTCTGAGTCTTCTTGGTCTAAGAGGTGATTCCTCACTTCCAAGATCCAAACAGGTTATCTTAACTAGTCATGAGAATCACGATACCATTCTCCACTTTTGATGAGATCTTGCACTGTGGCCATCTTTCAGCTCTGGTTGAGCCTCAGTTTGGATGCTAGTCTATCTGTAATGTTCTCCTGGCAAAAGCAGCTGGCCTTGTGACTTTCAGCTGCTGGCTATTAGTTTTTCATGACATTTCGCAGATATTCATGATTATTTTGTCTGTCCCCAGGAAAAGTGAGGAAGAGAACAGGACAAATATTTTGTTTGAGAGCCACTAAGAGAAGTGATTAAAACAAGATCCTTTGACACCACACTTTGCTTAGCATAAACTGGTTCTTTTTTCTAGTAAACCCATCCAAAATGTCATATTTCTTTTCACTAGTATCACCTTACATAATAATCTGTCATCTTCAAAATCTCTCTACCCAATATCCAGTTGGTTACAAAGTCCTGTTGATTCTCTCCAATCATTTTGAGCCTTTTTCCCTAACCTCAGAGCATCTACTTGGTCCAGCCCTGGTTAGCTATGCACTATATAATTATTGCAACTGTCTTCCTCCTCCATGTATATCCACATCAAATACATGTTCCCCATTGCTGCCAGTGCTACCCTTCTAAGACTAGTCTGATCTTGTTAAACCTGTGTTGGACATACTTTTTTTTTTTTCGCTTTTAATCTCCCAGCAGCCATTATTTCGGGATAGCTCTCCTCCAACAATCTTTTACTAATTCTGCTCAGTCCACAAGCTTCTATGGACTAACCCCCTCCCTATTCCACTTGCTACACTTCACCAACATCATCGGAGATAGGTCCAGAATCCAGGCCATCCAGATCCACCTGCTGTAGGTCATGTGGCTGCCCTGAGATTTAGATATGAATCATGTGAACGGCCCCATGCTGACCAAAGTCCTCCATGAACTGTCAAGAAAGATACTCTCTACTGAGTGACGTAAGATTCACAAACTGTTGAGGCTGAACAATGTGGGACAGTCCCACAAAGGAAACAGCTGATATCAAGACAAGCAGAGATCACAGATAATGAGAAGCCAGAAGAAAGGAGCAGGAAAGGCTCCAACAAAGGTTCCTCTGTCATCGGAGCCACCACATCCTGCTATGCTTCTGCCATCTTGGACGGAGCAGTTGTGTGAGGAAATGAATGCCTTTTATTTTTCCTTTAAATTGTTTTGAATTGTCTTCTTGACACTGTGTGTGCAAAAGAGCCCTCACACATATAGCATCACTACTTAGAAACTTTGGGGGAGGTAGGGATGGGCAGAGGGAGAGGGACAGGGAGAATCTTAAGTAGGTTCCACGCTGGGCATGACAGGGTTCAGTCTCACATCCCTGAGATCACGGTCTGAGGTGAAATCAAGAGTCAGAAGCTTAACCAAGGGGCGCCTGGGTGGCTCAGTGGGTTAAAGCCTCTGCCTTCGGCTCAGGTCATGATCTCAGGGTCCTGGGATCGAGCCCCACATCGTGCTCTCTGCTCAGCAGGGAGCCTGCCCCCCCCCCACGCCTGCCTCTCTGCCTACTTGTGATTTCTCTCTGTCAAACAAATAAATAAAATCTTTAAAAAAAAAAAGAAGAAGAAGAAGCTTAACCAACTGAGCCCACTCAGGTGCCCCACTACAAATCTTTAATAGTGTCTTTTTCTTTTTTGTAGGAAGTAAAACTCTCACAAACCTCTTAGCACAATATTCAAGTTCTTTGACAAAAGAGACCATCTTACCATTTCAGTGTTAACTCTCCTGATCCAGCCTCAAGCACTTTCAAATATTAAAATAATTAATACTAAATTAGTACCTTCCACTATAGCCACCACTGACGCTGCCTTCTGCCCCTCATGCTATTGCTCATTTCGTGAATCTGAATTATACTCCTATTCTCTCCTTCACTACTCAGTCTTCCAGATACAGCTTGTACTAGATGCCAGCGTCTTATTTTACATCACGATTCTCATGCATACGTATCTCTCCCTACCAGACTCTTTGCACACAAGGACTGAATCTTTTTAAAGTTTCTACTCTAGCACCTGATAGTCTGCTATGGCAAGGACATACTCCAAACACTTGCAACTCTGATCAGAAATGAAAGACTGAGGGGCACCTGGATGGCTCAGTTAGTTGAGTGGCTGCCTTCAGCTCAGGTCATGATTCTGGGGTCCTGGGATCGAGCCTCGCCTTGGGCTCCCTGCTCAGCTGAGAGCCTGCTCCTCTCTCTCCCTCTGCCTGCCACTCTGCTTACTTGTGCTCTGTATTTCTCTGTCAAATAAATAAATAAAATCTTGAAAAAAAAAAATGAAATGAAAGACTTAGGGTTGATACCTGTTAAAATCTTAATTCTTCTATACATTACAATTTCTTAAAAATTCACTATGTCAGGGGCACCTGGGTGGCTCAGTGGGTTAAGCCGCTGCCTTCAGCTCAGGTCATGATCTCAGGGTCCTGGGATCAAGTCCCGCATCGGGCTCTCTGCTCAGCAGGGAGCCTGCTTCCCTCTCTCTCTCTCTCTGCCTGCCTCTCTGCCTACTTGTGGTCTCTCTCTGTCAAATAAATAAATAAAATCTTTAAAAAAAAGAAAAAAAATCACTATGTCACTGTACAACCCAGCAATCGAACTTCTGGGCAGTTTATCCTGGAAAAACGAATTTATGTTCACATTTAAAGCCTGTACAGAATGAATTATAGCAGCTTTATTCCTAATTTACCCACATTGGAAACAACCCAGATGTCCCTCAACAGATGAATGGTTAAACTATGTAATACTACTCAGCAGTAAAAAAAGAACAAAGTATTGATACAACAACTTGAAAATATCTCAAGGGAATTATACTGAATGAAAAAAAAAAACCAATCCAAAAAAGATTACATATGATATGATTCCAATGAGATAATCTTGAAGTGACAAAATTAGAGAAATACACAAGAGATGAGGAGTCAGCAGGGGCACGGAAGGAGGTGAGAGGCTAAGCAAATGGGCCCTCTTGGTGATGACACTGTCCTGAATCTTGACTGTATTCATATCCTGGCTATGACCTCTTACTACAGTGTAGCAAGATGTTACTACTGGAGGACAGTGGGTAAAGGCATATATACTAACCTTATGTTTTATTTCTTACAACTGCATACAGACATAAAATTATCTCAAAATTAAAAGTTTAATTTATTAAGAATCTAACCACACTGCAAATATGAACCATGAAGCAGATTCTCAGTGCAAGAGTACCTCACAAATAATCATACTTTCAAACAAAATATGTCACTGTGACTAGCAATAGAAAAGGGTTTGCAAACAAGAAGTAAGGAGCTCTCTAGAAAAAGAGACAGAGAAGAGTCATACTGGACAATACGAGAGAGGAGATTTCTTTACCTATGAAAACTATTTTTGGAAACTGGATGGCAAAACAAACAACAACAACAATAAAAAACACCCCGACAAATATAACAAAAGAAGTATCCCTGCCCAGACAATGAGCAAGGACCCTAAGTGATTGTCTCTACAAGTGCACGGCTGGGCTTCCATGGGGATGAGTAACAGCCACTGATACGTGAAATCTGATCTGTTTGCCATATAAATCCATGTGACTCACTGAAGCTGGCTGCATTCTCATCTAAAAATATAGGAAATCTGCAGCCTAAGCAAATTGGCTCATTGACTCACAGGGTTTTGATTCAAACACTACACATGTGGAGATAGTGCTTTTATATTTATGTCAGCTAGCTGTAGGGGAGGTTCTGTTCCTCAAACAACAGTGTCTAGGTAGAAATCTAGATGAAAAGAGGATCACAAGAATTATCTGCTTATATACCTGTAATCAGGTAGTACAGTCACCTGTACACTTTTTGGTAACAGGGAACATGGCACCTGAAGTGCTCTGCAAGCTATAAGGATGCACTTCCTTGGGCATCGGGTGCCCCCACCAAATGCCTGTCTCCAAAGAGGGCCATGGAGTCATAAGCTATTAACGACAGAGTAGGGTGTGGTGGTCACATGAGTGACCAGCGCCACTTGGGCTGGCAGCCGCTAAGTCTATAAACAGAGGGTGTGGTGCCTTGGCCCTGCCTTTTTTTTGTTTTGTTTTGTCCAGTCCCACTAAGTATCTCTTCCAGTAATGCCTACAGCCATAAAAACTGGTGAGTGGGGCAGCTGATTTCTGGGCGTTCCCTCTTGGACACCCAATTCCTTCCAAAGAGGCTGCTCATACTCACAGAACTAGTGACTTTTCAGAGCGACCCCCTCGACCCCATCGGGACCTGCTGGCACAGTCACTGCAGCACTCACCCATCAGGACACTGAGTAGCTTCTGCACTCTGGAATTGACCCCCACAATTCGGTAGAGCCCTTGCTCATTGATCCCTGAGAAGAGAAACAGTGATGATTTAATTAGAGGCATGTCAGAACACAAGTCAAGCCAACCCAGCCAGATGCACTTTTTTCATTTTCTCCGTCCTTCTAAAACCCACTCTAATTAAAGTCCCCTGTCACTCAGCTCTGCTCTTAGCAAAGGAGTGGGATTTGGTGCAGCTGTCTAGGATTTCACGGGTGTGCTGCACACTTCAGTCCTTGTGTTAGTTCAGTTCAGTCAACAGAGAGGAAAGAAACCTTCCTCTTCTCTTGCCAAATGCAGCATCTGAAGAGTTTTAAAAGATGCCAAACGTACACGTTTAAATAAGTTACATTAGACCAATTTTTTAATTTAAAAAGCCAAAACTGACATGATATAAATTTCATACTATAGGAAAGAATAAATGCTTTACCATCTATTTTCAAATACAGAATAAAAATATAGAGGTGTGAGAGGATTTTTAATTTTGGACAATATTCACCAAGACTTAGAAATGAGGAAATCCATTTGTTTGTCATGTAAACATTCTTTATGAAGAAAAATGAAAATTACCTTCATTCAACCTAACTAAATATACAGCTGAACTAGAAGAGAATTACCTCCAAACACCCCCCCCCAAAAAAAAAACCACAAAAACTAAGCCACCTCAGTGGTTTTTTTCATTTAAGTTAAGCAAGGATTGCTTAATCCTTAAGCAAGGATTAGATCACCACTATACCATTTACAAAAAGGGAACTTTTAGACCAAGTGATTGGAAATGATTTTTCTGTTTAGCACTAGGCCCACCAAACCTGATAGCTCTCAACTAAGTGGTCTCCTGCTTCCCATCTTACTACCCTGATGTCCATTTTCCAACCAGCAACCAAAATGAACTTCTTTAAATATGTATCGGCTCAAATCCTCTCTTTACTCAAAACCTTCCAAAGGCTTCCCATTGCATTTAGACCACAATCAAAATTTACTGTGGCGCACAAGGCCCTGAAGGATTAAGCATTGGCCCACGTCTGCATCATCAACCACTTTCACTCTGCTCCAGCTACACTGGTCTTCCTATTTCTCCAACACACCAAGCTTGTGCGCCCAAATCACAGCCTCTGCACAGCTGTTTCCTTCCCCTGGAACATGCTTCTCCCAGATCTTTTTATCATTCAGGTCTCAACTGAAATGCAACCTCTTCAACCTAGGGCATCCCAGGACCAACCCTACTGGTGGGTCCCCTACCCTCTTTTCTTTGTAGTGAGTAACAATATGTGAAATTCTCCTTCTTTTTTAGTTTCTTCTTTGTTGTTCTCCCTACAACTATGGTATAACCTCTGTTATATATATAACCAATATATATTGGATATATATATATATAACCAAGACAGTAATTCTGTCTTCTTCACCATTATAGCTCTCATACCTAGATCAGCACACAATAATGACATAATGCATAATGACATAATGCATAAAACACTGAGTTATACTCCAGGGCCACTACTTTGGGACCAAAACAAAATTTCCTGGAAGAAATTTGGGAAAAGGCTGATTCTTACAATGTCTCCAACCAGGCCTATGTAGAATTAAGGAATAAAAAGAAGTGGTCTAGAATGATGGGATTTTATAGCTAAAAGGGATCTGTAAAAGCAAGTGCATCAGCCTGCATGGCTTGTGGACTAGGACACTGTGGTCTAAAACGAAGGGATGGGCCCCAAACTATTCAATAGCAGAACCATTATTCAGTAATGTTGTGGCTTAAAGGGCTTGTCCTTTCTTTCTTTTTTTTTTTTAAGATTTTATTTATTTATTTGACAGAGAGAGATTGCAAGTAGGCAGAGAGAGAGAGAGGGAGGAGGAAGCAGGCTCCCCGCCGAGCAGAGAGCCCGATGCGGGGCTCGATCCCAGGACCCTGGGATCATGACCTGAGCCGAAGGCAGAGGCCCTAACCCACTGAGCCACCCAGGCGCCCCAAGGGCTTGTCCTTTCTGAAGTGTCTCTACTTCTTCTTCTTTGACCTTTCTTAGAATTGGATACAATCCTGTCTCCTGCTTGCTGATGATTAACAAATCCTAGAAAATATGGGAGGTCTGTTCACCTCTGGTCACCACAAATAATGGATATGCATACATGCATTCCAGTAGGAAAATAACCACTTCCTTCAAGTATTTATGCTAAAATGGCATTTAACTCACATTGCCCTCTTTTCCTTTTTGTGTCAAATGAAAACTTTCCCCCAAGTTAAAACGTATCATTTTCATCCTCCTTTTAGGCAGAGGCTAGGACACCCAACCGCTGGTGACCTTGTTCTTCCTCTACTACTTACTATGTATATTTTCTGGCTTTATATCATAAAAAGCTGTTCTCCTGAGCCACTGGTCTGCATTTATCACAGATTCTGTGAAGGGTTTTAAATAATTACATTTCCCTACTGGTTTGGCCCTGAGAACAGAGACAAACAGGTGGCCCACCTCAGGCAAGTGGATGAATTTCACAATGGAGAGGAGGAGATTTTTGTTTCGAACTTACGTTTGGCTGCATTTTTAGTATGCCTCTACTTTTGTTGACCCTGTACCTCTTATTCCTCATTCTTTCCTCTTAGAATGAACAGAAAATTTAAAAACCTGTTGAAAAGCTGTCTTAGTAACAGACAGCTTAAAAATTCAGAAACTGCAGTTAAGGCAGGTAGATAAATCAAAGGAAGACAGAAAGAAAAGCTGAGAGCCCCGCTGACAACACGAGGATACCTGTCCATATGCGGATCTCCCAGAAAGGGCTCATACTGTGCAGGCTGTTTTATAACTTTCATTTTTCACTTAATATGTAATAATGAAAACTCTGCATATCAATAAACGTATTTTCCTACAGTTTTTGTGACTCACAGCTTTTTACTACATGGATGTACCACTGGTGATTCAACCAATTTTTAAAACATTTGACCAGTTTCTACTTTTTCACTTTAACACCATTGTGTAAACAGCTTTGTGGCTCAACCTGCCTGTGTCCTTATTTCCTCCAGATCAATTCCCAGAAATCTCATCTATTCCTACTTTATATTCTCTGGCTGTTACTTCTCTTTGAAAGCTGCCTTAACTCTTTATTTAAGGAAGGTATAACAGAAATAAGCAAACATTTAAAAAATCTTAGCACACATTAAAATAACTACTTTGGAAAGAACACTTTCTGACTGGCTTATACAGTTAAGATTTTTTTCCTCCCTCTCTATTCAATGCTCTATAGGCCTTATAAAGATATTTATGTTTCTTAACTAATAGAGTTATGGATCTTGCTTTAAAAGATAAAACTTCTTTCAATCAAGTGAAAAAGACTAGCGGGTTGAGAAGCTGTGGAATACTAAGACTCACACCTTTAACAATGGTTCAAACTAAGTCCACAGCAAAGAGAGTTAACAGCTTTTCTCAGGGGTCCCGAAGACCAAAGCACTCAAAGCTCCCAACTGCTGTAACTGAGAAATCTCCTTTGGGGCAACATCTGAGGAGGGAATGGAGACCACTGGGATGAATCAGCTTCCTTGGTTCTCAAAGTCCTGCTTCTTCAGACCCAGGCACAACAGGCAGGGCCTGGCTACAGCATGGCTACAGAAAACCAGGGCCCTGACACCTCCTACCCACCTGGATAGTAACCAGGGACTGGCTTTTCAAAGCGTGGTTCTTACCCTGCCATCCACAGATCCCAGGAGTCCACTAGAGAATTCAGAGTGTCAATGAACTTAGGCAGGCAAACAATTACACCTTTGCTTTTATGACCTTGTCACTGAAATTAAACATTTCCTTCCATTATGATATAAGGTATAAGTCACAGTGTTATCAATACCTGTGGACTTGTTCAGAAATCAGTTGTTTTCATAACACATTGTGACTTTTATAGACATCTTGAAATATCATAACAGTTAACCCTTGATCAACACAGATTTGAAATACACAGGTCTACTTACACAAGGATTTTTTTCAATAAGCACAGTACAGTACTATAAATGTGCTTTACGATCTTTTACCATTTTCTTTCTCTAGCTTACTTTATTGTAGTATTATAGTATATAATACATGTAACATACAAAAACATGTATTAATTGATTGTTTATGTTATTTGTCAGGCTTCTGGTCAATAGAAAGCTGTTAGTAGTTGTTTGCAGGGGAGTCAAAAAATTATATGCAGATTTTCAACTGAACAGGAGGATAGGGGGTCAGGATCCCAAACTCCCATATTATTCAAGGGTCAACTGCATTTCCAATTATGCTAGTTATCAGGCCCATGTCCATTTCTTATTATTTAAAGTGGGAATAAAGAAATACATGTACTATTATATCACAACTGAATTCCAGTAATTAGACTCCATATTATCTATGTATTTGACATGTATGCCTTTGAAACATTCTACCAATCAGCCAAAGAGGTTGATGACACCAAATCAGCTGAGAGCGCCTGCTTCAGAGCAACGCAACTGATGGAAACACACCAACAATGGCACTTGGGGAGTTAATGAGTCACTTAAAATCGGGAAACAGGTAGCAGGTCTGACGCCTCACCAGATGCGTGACCTTCACTGAGAACAATGCCATCTGTTGAATGACTTTACCTCTGGTTTCCACAGCGTGGATGCATTTCCTGATTATGCTGAAGCCAATGCTGTCCAACTGTGCAGCTGAAAGAGGAAAAGAAGGGCAGTCAAGTTGCTGGCCATGCACACCAACCTCAGACAAGGCCTGACAGACCCAGGGTCAATCAGTCCCATGGTATGGCCACAGATAAAAATGATTTTTGAAAAACCAGATGGCATTCACTGAGAGACTACCATATGCCAGGTACAGTTCTAACTGCTTTGTTTATATTATCTCATTTATTTCTCATGGTTACTCTGCTAGGTTATCCTCTATGTATAGCTGAAAACACTACAGCACAGGGTGATGTGAACTTTACCAAAAGAATAAGTAGGCATCCTTTAAATCACTTGTCCTGTTATTGTCAGGAACGGCAGGACTAACTGCTTCCTGGTCTCCTTCAAAGAGCAAAAATTAAGTGGCACAATAAATGTTAGGTAAGTGCTTTACATAGATTATCTCAGTTAATCCTCACAAATCCTCTAGGCTGATACTATCATTAGCTCCATATTACAGATGAAATAACTGAGATTTGGCAAAGCTAAATGTCTTGACCAAAGCTGCAGAGCTAATAGGTGGGAGACTCACTCCTGAGCCTGTGAAGACATAACTGCCCTAAATATGACCCTGAATTAAAGACAGAAATCAATCTTGCTCAGGTGATTAGAAAAGAAGGAAAAAATGGTAAAAAGAAAAGTGACCTATAGGAAAAGCAGCCCAGAACACAGAAGTTATCTGATGAATAAGGATAAGGCAATAGAGCCAGCCTGTGTGTTATCAGTCAGCAAGTAGTAAGAATTCTCCAATGGCTACAAACCCCACTAATGTGACTCAGAAAATTAATGATCACATAGCAGCAACATTTTCCACAGCACAGAACCAATTTCTAACCTGGCAGTGAGGCTGGGAACCCACCAAGATTCATCTCCAGGCTTTGATTACCCAGTGAAAAGATGTGGATGGTAATCGTTAAGAACGGGTTCGCTTTTGAGCACCTTGGGACATCAGGGCAAGACATTCTACAAACTCATGGGTCACAGTGGAAAAGAGAATGGTAGAAAGTAGGAAGGGAAGTATTTTTAAATAATTTGTCATCATCCTGGGCAAGAAATAAACTTGTAAAAATACGAGAACTGCACAGAACCTGAACTCACTCTTTGATCTAATCCAAACAGAACCTTTCTCAAAAAAAAAATTTTTTTAAGTTTTCAATTTTAATTCTGATGTAGTTAACATACAGTGTGTTATTAGTTCCAGGTGTACAATGTAGTGATTTAACACTTCCACACATTAGCCAGTGCTCATCATGACAAGGGCACTCCTTAATCCCCATCACCTATTTCACCCATCCCCAACTCCCACCCACCTCTCCTCTGGTAACCATGAGTGTGTTCCCTATAGTTGAGAGTCTGGGTTTTTTTGGTTTGTCTTTCCTTTTTTTTATCCTTTGTTTCTTAAATTCCATATCAGTGAAACCGTATGGTATTTGTCTTTCTCTGACCTATGTGCCTTAGCATTTTACTCTCTAGTTCCATCCATGTTGCTGCAAATGTCAAGATTTCATTCCTTTTTATGGCCATATAATATTCCATTGTGTTATGTATGTATGTGTGTGTGTGTGTATATATATACATATACATATATGCCATATCTTCTTTACCCATTACTCTATCGATGGATAGTTGGGATGCTTCCATAATTTTGGCTACCATAAATAATGTTTCAGTAAACATAGGGGTGCACCTTGCTCTAATTCTTTATGCATATGAGTGAACTTACATTCATTGAAGATAAAAATCCTTAAGAAAATCATTGAATTCCTCAAACGAAAAAGGAATTCTGATTTATTAAAAATTCTCTTTTCAAAGGAAACAAAATAAGTCTTATTCTTACATACATACTTACCACTTACTGATATTTAATGTAAACACATTTGACCTCTAGGATAGTCAGTAAATACCAGAAATGAGGAAAACAGTATGTTTCTTCCTGGAGACTACCTGCTATACAAACCACTGCTCTTTCTCTCTTAAAGCTATAAGGAGTTTACTAACTTACTCTCATGCTTTTTCTAGCATAAACCAAGTATTGACTCTGCAAATCATGTAATACACAGCTTTGTGACTCCAAGCTGCAAGTCAGATTGAGATCAATGTCCCAAATGAAACTCAATCAACTCGTGCCATAGATGTTTCCCAAATTTAATAACAAACTATGATACACAGGCCAAACAACTGTTAAAATCTAGGTAAAGATTATCTAAAATAAGAGGTGTTTTTTTTGTAAAGATTTTTATCTATTTATTTGACAGAGAGAGATCACAAGTAGGCAGAGAGGCAGGCAGAGAGAGAGAGGGGGAATCAGGCTCCTTGCTGAGCAGCGAGCCCGATGCAGGGCTCGATCCCAGGACCCTAAGATCATGACCTGAGCCGAAGGCAGAGGCTTAACCTACTGAGCCACCCAGGTATCCCTAAAATGAGTTTTACTGAGATATAATTCACATACCCTAACATACACTCATTTAAAGCTCAAAAGTCATTGGTTTCTAGTATACTTACAAGGTTATGAATCAGGCACCATTATTTGATTCCATAACATTTTCCTTTTCTTCCACATAAAAGTTCATACACATTAGCAGTCACACCCTATCCCCAGCCTTCCATCATTTCCTAAAAAAAAATCATCTGTTTTCTGTCTCTATAGATTTGCCCATTTTAGGCAAGTCATATAAAAAGAATCATATACTACCATAGTTTTTTGTGTCTAGTTTCTTTCACTTGGCATACTGTTTCCCAGAGTCATGTATGTTGCAGCATCAATATATCATTCCCTTTTATGATTAAGTAGTATTCTACTGTCTGGATATACCACCTGTCATTTTTCCATTCATTGATTGTTGTTTCTACTTTCTGGTTACGAAATGCGGCTAGGAACATCTGTGTACAAGTCTTTGTGTGGACATCTATGTTCACTTCAGTATATACCTACAAATGGAACAGCTGGATTAAATGGTAACTCTATGCTGAACTTTTTGAGGAACTGTCAAGCTGCTTCCCAAAGTGCTGTACCACTGTGCATTCTCACCAGCAATGTATAAGGGTTCCTATTTCTCCACATCCTCCCCGATATTTGTCATTGTCTTTTTTTATTATAGCTTTTTTAGTGGGCGTGAAGTGGTATCTCACTGTGGTTTTGATTTGCATTTCCCTAGTGACTAATGATGTTGGGCATCCTTTCATGTGCAGGGGAGGATATTCATTCCTTTATATAGTAATCAGAATACAGCCTACTGGAAACTATTTGTCAGAGGGAAATAATTTTTTGTACTTAAGGAGGTTTCCAAAACATTCACAACTGTGATTCAATAGTTGAAGCTTTTTAGTTCTTCTTTTGAGAGGTGATCAACATAATTTATGCACAGGGGTGATGGTCAAAAAAGTCCAGGAGAGAAAGAACCACCATTTTGCACTTTCCTCTGGGGTGCTACTTGGACCGATTCAAACCTTGGATGCTCTAAGAGTACATTTGCAGCCTGATCTTGTTCTATGCATTGATCAACATCTATCTTGGACAAAAAGTATTTTGCTCCCTTTACCTCATAAACAGTGGTAAAAATTTTGGAAAGTTGAAATAACCTGGCAGCTGACAGTGACAACCCGAGTGGCCAAAAGATACCTGCTCATAAAGCCATCAGCATAACTAGCAGACAAAAGATGGGCAGAGCTAGAGATAGACCTGCAAGTCCAAATGAGTTCTTGAACCTTTCTGTGTTTGACCCTAAGAAGCAAGATCCCCTCCTAGGTAAGTAATAGCTAGTGGGAAAGAATGCAATGGAACCTTCCAAGTATATCCAGAAAAAAACTGAATTCCATTAACCTACATTAATTATCATTACTTCTTTTAGAATTTAGCGAACAAACTGCCCCCACCTCCAGAAATCTCTAAGCAATTCTCCTTTGGTTTTCCCAACATTACTAAGTTCTTTCATTTGTTTTAAACCTGCTAACTCCTTTACTTGAGATAAATCTTCCACAGATGTTACACATAAGGGCATTACACATTACACATGAAATACAGTATTAGTATATATTAGTTGTCTGTGTTCAAAAGTAGAACACATTTTCATATTACCAAGTCAAAGAGAGTTCAAGGTAACTCTGTCAGCCTCTAGCTGTTCAAGTTGCATTCTGATGTAATTATTACAGTTTTAGAGGCAGATAACACAGCATTCAGAAACGGAATTCATATCAAACAACAGTTCCCAACAAGGAACTCATGACATAGAATTTAACAATCATTGCTCTAAGTCTCTAAACTGCAACTAGAACAATTATCACATTGCCTGCTGCCCTGGCACATCCCTGTTTCTCTCTGTGTCTCTAAGGCTATGTCACCCACAAGCATGAACACTCACACACACACGTACACACACAAAGAAGTCTGACTTCTATTCTCATCAACTTGAACTCCCCGCTGATGTCATGATTAGGTTACTAATGATTAACAACTGCATTATTATTTAGTATGTACAGAGTACTACTAATGTAATAGTGATTATGGTGCATACATAACTAGAGATCATTAGTTCTGATCTCTGCCCAGCAGGTACATAATCTAAGTTAATTGAGATCCCTCTGCTGAAAAGCAAGTTCCCACTAAAAGGTTTAGAACATGATCACCACCGAACAGAGTTTGCTAATGACAGAAAAAGTCTGAGCAGCCTGCCAGATGGACGCGGCTATCCTTAATCCCCTGAAGCAGGTGATTCAGCTCTTTTACTGGGCCAAGGCTCAGAAAAGGTCAGGGATTTATTTGCCATTTCTGTATCCTTGTAATCTCCAGGAATAATCTCTCATTAAATATCTACTAGACTTGCATTATTCCCTTAATTTGACTTGCAATGAGGTGGTGCAGGACCAGTAGCTCTTACGCCTGTCATCCACTGTCTTGCAGCTAAGGCCCAAACTGGCTTCTCTTCCACCCTCAGCCTCAACTTCAACTCTGCCCAGGATTCTACACCAGACAGCTCAAACAGCTTTCATATGATGACTGTCAACAGAGCTCACACCAAATACCCAGGTTAACCTGGCAAGTTAGAAATGTACTACCACCTTAATTTTCATTCCAACTTTGAAGCCTTGTTTGTCTTTTAGAAGGAGGTCACACAAACCTATTTTCTCCAAGTTCTGTGGAGAACACAAGAACACTGAGAGTTGGGCTGATGCTCAGTTAGCTTGGAGGGACTTAGCATAGAAGAGGGAAGAGGATGCTTGGCAGACCACTGGGGTTTGCACTATTATGCCTAGGGTACAAACTCTAAGAACAGGGAGGCAAGTTAAATCCAGGAGCAAAAAGTTTTACTGCAAAGGGCTTGAAACAACAACATACTATATAAGGTTCATCTAATGATGCTCTTGCCTAAAAAGAGGAGGCTGGTGGCCAGGTGGCCAAATGCTACCTGACCTGAGATGTTTTCCCTGGCTCTTTTCACCTTGAAAGAAAATGAGGTGTGTAGGTGGTATAAAACCCTTTGCACTCCTTTCTTACCCTCATATCCAAATTATCACCAGGTCCCTCAATTTCATCTAGTTCTCCCCATCTTCACCACCACCATCCCAGTCCTAGCCTCCATCATCTGTCACCAGGACTTGCTATGATGATCACCTAACTGGCTTCTTCATACGTCCCATGGCTCCTTCTAGTCTATCTTCTACATTGCAGCCCCCTCCCCTAATCTGGACAAAACCAGATCACGTGCCCTCCCTGTTTAAAATCTCTCAATGGCACACAACTGCTCTCGGGAGGATAACCCAAATCCTTTACAGGTTTCACAAAACCCTGCATGGTCTAGCCCAGTCCGCCTCTTTCACACTACCCCCTCCAGACCTAAGCATCCTATCATAGGGCCTTCAAAGCATCCAACTGACCATACCTTCTCTCCAGCATTTGAACATACTGTGGATTTCACTTGGAAGCCCACTGGCCAAAGCAACTGCAAATCCTCAGGTCTCCCCTCAACTGTCAATTCCTCAAAAAGGCCCTCCTGATCTCTCCACCTGGTTTATGTCCTCACTGCAACTTGGATATAGCACTATCAACTTCTCCTTCAGCGTATGTAACATAATTGTAAGTTTACATTTATTTCTGTGATGTTGCCGACCAAACAAGGTTTGCATTCATGAAAGCAATGGTGCACGTATATCTTTACACATTTGTTTTATTCAATACTCTATCTCTACCTTTCACTGTCTACTATGTTGGCCACTAAATATGATGGGGAGGGTCACTAAGGAACATGTGGTGTAGTAAAAATGATCTTTCATATTCCAACTGTTACAAACTCTACAAAAGTAGATGAGTTATTTAAGCTCTGGTGCCTAGATTTTTCATCTTTTGGGAAGACATAAATGTTAAATAAAGCTATGAATGGCCTGACCTACCTACTTTCTTCCTGTATCAGCACAAAATGGCATTACAGCCCCAAGAATGAGTTAAAAAGAAAGGAAAAAAGAAAGGTGTGCCAGCCAAAACATAAATTGAAGACAAAACCAAGTTCTGGTTTTCCTGTACACTTGTAGAAATCCTCTGCTTGTGCATCAAGGCATTATCATCACCAAACTGTATTTGGCATGAAGCTGTGGCTCGTGAAAACAAAAGGTGTGATGGTTCTCTCCACGTCATACTGTCTAGGCCATCTACATAATCAGACAGGCCTGAGGTCAAGGAAAGCCCTAGAAAACAAGAACATTCTCCCCTACAGCTGTGTGCTACCCAACAGACCTCATTCTGCATGTCCAGGAGCCCCTTTACTAAAAATCACTGACCTGCTCTTGCCCTATGCCAGTCCTTAGTACTCAAAACATCAAGAAATTTGGCAATAAGTAGCCAAATCACTAATTCTGAATGGAAGGGACCTTTCCATACCACAGGTTGACTGATGGACATACAGTGTGTGAAAACAACCCTCTGGGGCACACCCACAAGTTACCCAATACATGCTTCCTGGGAATTCTAACAAAGCTCAGAAGACAAATCCTTTTCCAAAAGAGGAACTAATCTCCTGAATTAGTCTCAACACACATTAGAACACATTACCCATTTTCTTTAAGGTGGTATTCAACAGTTTTTTGTTTTTTTTTCCCTAGCCTAAAACCCTTTCCCCAGGAATCTTACTCAACTTTCCTTTCATTTAAAAAAAAAAAAAAAAAAAACCTTCAAGTTTTTTATAGGATAAATGGAATTTGCTGGAAGTGCTGGATGTTTGCATAAAAATAAGAGAAATGAGAGGTAAATTAAGTTACTTCCCCATTTTTAATGTGGATGGATACAGGAAACTGTCTGGAATTACTATGAGCAGGCCACCATTTCAGGGACAGCTCCAGGGGCATGTTCTCACCTCAGATATTTACTCAATTTCCCGAGTGCTTTGCTCTTTAAAGTCTGGCCTACCTCGCTCATTCTGAATTTAACCAATTTCAACACCATTAAAAGCCATGAAAAGAAACACCCACATTGAATTAAATACCAAATCCATCTGGAGAATAGCTTTCCAGTTGGCTCACACACTCCAAGGGGCTCAAGTCCTTCCTCCTAATCATGTGAAGACCCAGAGTTGCAAGGGCTTCATGGCTGTGGTCCGTTGTAAATAGTCTTCATGGGGGTAGTTTTGGAAACTTCCAGTGGCACTGGGAAGTTGGCCAGTTGTTTTTCAATTATCCAGGTGTGAATTCCCTACTTTGGGGATTACCAATGGCCAGATCTTAATTCCAGTTCAGCTCTCCAAGACCCTTTACCCTATTCTACTCTGTCTTATACTCTGCTCCCCTGCTATATACATTAAGGGAGCGTGGACTAACTTTAATATTAACTGAAGTCACGCAGACATAAGTGATATGTTCTGGAAAGAGAATGATAAACTTTCAAACCAGACAGAACTGGATTAAACTCTGGTCTCTGCCACCTCTGACTGGTATGATCATAGGAGAGGTGTTTCACCCCAGACTCTTAACCTTCCTCTTCTGTAGAGTGGGGAGAATTCACCTAGGTGTTCAAGGGTCAAAGGAAATGTATACTGATTTATTTGGTATTTCAAAAAATTGTCATTAGCGGTATTATCAACATTTGAATCAAGCTTTCTGGTTGATAAAACATTTTTCATACCCAAGTTCATGTTATCCCCATAATAATCCCATGGGGCAAATACTGTTACTGTTCTTACTAATAACTTCTTGCTATGTTTCCACATTAATGAGCTCAATATTACCTTACTGCTTATAGAATATATTAAAATATTGTAACTTAACTGATTTTCCCAATGTATCTGATAAGCCTTTAGGATGAGAAAAGCCAGGCTCACAATGTTAAGTAGTAACAATGACAGCAAGAGCTAACGCTAGCTGAACAAACTGCACGGCTCTGGGCTAATCACTTAAACGTACCATGTCCTCATCTGTCGTCCCCCCTATTATGTAGACAAGAACTCTTGACTCGGGTGAGGTTGAGGAAATTCTCGTAAGACTCTGGCCTTAATGAGTGCTGGAACCAGGACTGTAACTCGGTCTGACTCCAGAGCTCATTCTTTATCCACTCCTACTCTTCGGCTCAAGTTCACATGACCAGTCAGACAGGGACGGGGGTGTGGGGGGGCTGCTAGCGATCATGTTTTCTGGAGTCTTCCCTTTCTACTCCAGGGGGAGCTCTCAAATCTAGTGGACAAGAGAAGGAGGAGCATGCTTGTTGCCAAGCACATTGTGGGCACCCTCCCACAGATTATAGTCCAGTAGGTTTGAAAAGCATGCTTGGGATAACAATGCACTATATGCCAACCAATTAAAACTAGTGTTACTAAAGACTAACAAAAATTATCGTTGACTTTTAATGAGCTATCAACATCCATATCACAGTTCCTATCTGATAATAGCCATTCATCAGGGCTATATATCTCAATATATAATGTTGCTTGTGCCTCTCATGGTATATGAAACGATTCAAAAGGATTCACAAATATTGTCAATAGCTATGTATTTATTTCAATGAATATCAGAAATTTACCTTTTTTTTTATCACACATGACATGCTGCATTTATTTAAGTTAAAAACAGTGAACTGAGGGGTGACTTAGCAGCTCAGTTTAGCTAAGCAGCTGGCTCTTGATTTTGGTTCAAGTCATGATCTCAGGGTCTTGGGAGGGAGCCCCATGCAAAGCTCTGCACTTAGAGAGGAGTCTGCTTCTCTCTCTCCCTTTGCCCCGAGCTCATTCTCTCTCTAAAATAAATCTTTAAAAAAAAAAAAAAAAAAAAGAGTGAATGGATTTAAGAAAAATAGTAGGTCAATAGTAATACAGTCGGTATATGTATATGTAAAAACAAAACAAAACAAAACAAGAAGTCAGTGATAGAAAAATAACACATTTGAGAACTATTGTCTTAACTTGTCCCCAGCCAGGCACTACACTGAACCTGGCTGGAAGGACAAGATGGGAAGGTACCATATTTGATCCCCAAGATTTCTACTTCAGTACAGTCATGGTGGATTCCTTGACTTCTCTCCCCCTGCAATCCATCAACAAGCCCCATCAGGCAGCACTTAAAAACACATCCAGAACCCAGATGCTTCTCACCATTCCTACTGTTAATACCTTGACCCAAGTCACCATCATCTTTCACCTGGATTGCTCTAATCAATAACCTCCCAACTGCTTTTCCTTTTGCCCCATACAGTTTATTCTCCACCAGGAGCCAGAGCCATCTTTTAAAAATACACACTGGTTCATATGTCACTTGCCTGATCACAACTCTCCAGGGACTTCTCATGACACAAGCTTACCTACCTCCTGACCATGGCCTCACATGGTCTAGTACCAGCCTACCTGACCACTCCTGCTCTGGTCTCCTCTAATCCAGTCACCACAGTCTTTCCCAATATTCCTTGAACACAGCTGGCTTATTCCCTCCACTTCAAGGGTTCCTCTGTCAGTTCCTGACATGCCTCACTTCCTCCGTTTGTTCAGGTGTCTGCTCAAATGGAACCTCTTCAGAGAAACCTCCCTGTTTCAGGTTTCTAGAACAGCTCCCCCTTGCCTTGTTATTTCTTATCCCTTTGCTCTTATTTCCTCCTAGTCCCTCTCTCCACCTGAAAGTATACTTTTGTTTACTTGCTGTCTGTCAGTTTCTCTCACTAGTATAACTCCATGAGAACAGGGACTTTATCTGCCCTGTTCATTATTGTAGCATCAATAAATAGTTCCCATATGAAGCAACAAATACAATCCACATTTTCACCTGCTAAGACACCAGAAACCAATAGGTAAAGAAGTCCCCATGCTCCAGGAACCTCAAATGCTAGCAGCTGGCTGAACACACTGGTACCTTCTAGAGTTCAGGGGCGCTGTGGCGGGAAGCACAAGATGAATACCACTGACCAGGATATTGTTCATCTCCTGACCTCTAAGCATTAATACTGCTCATCGGAACTTTTTTCCCCTAGCCTACCAGATACAAAGGCAACTATCTTCTTTTTCATGGTTTCTGGGAACACCCAGAAAAAAATAAGCCAAGAAGACCATAGATAAACAAAGTAAACGAGGTAGCAGGAAAGAGATGAAATCCCTGCCTGGCCTGGAATAAACCTACCAGCTCTCAGCTGAGTCAAGAGAGGCTCTAAGATACCTGTAAATAGTGTTCCAGTTCTCAGCAAGACACTGCAGCCAAAGTGGCAGTGTCCAGGCTGATAGAGTACAGGCTGAGAGTGGCAGATGGCCTTGCAGTGAACTATCTCCTTGTGGGTTCTGACAGCTGCAGTCTCCCAGTCCACCTTCAAATTCCCAATCAGGACAGCAATGAAAGAGCAATGCCTAATCACTGCATGGTAATGCCAACCAGCTTCATCAGGACTACCTGTCTCCTACACAAGGGTCCAGACATCCAGAGAAGGAATTACAGTTCACAGGCCTCAATTCCTATCTGTCTTGAGGCATGGGTGGCTGTGCACTGATTTCTCAACCAAAAGAGATCGTCACCAGCTTTTTGAAAGAGAAGTGTTTCAGTAGAGAACCAATTTCTTCTGCCCACCTAGGTCCTTTTCCGGACGTTACCTCCTGTCCTCTCACTTTGATCTGCCCTAGGAATCGTTCGGGTACTTTTTGGTCAAAACAAATGGAGGCAGCAAAGGGCAAGGAAGGGAAAGACATTCATAATCAGAGGCCTAACACTGACATTCATGGCTGCTGTCCCCACTAACTGGTAGTAGAAGATAGGCATACTTCATCTCTCTGACCCTTCTCATCTGCACAGATCAGGTGCTGTGAAAATCAGCAAGACAATGTCTGTGAAGGCCCTTTGAGAACTGTACACAGACTGTCTATGGTCATGCTTTTACATGAATAGCCTCTGGTTTGGGGGAATGATGATATTATTGATAATAACAACAGCAGATAATAACGTTTAATGACTGCTTAGAAGATCAGGCACCACTGACCTAAGGATTTCCATCCAAATCTCATTTAATCCATCCAACAAATCAATGATCTAAGTACTAAAGCTATACTGATTTCACAAAAAAACAAGAACAAAAATAAAAACAAAACAAAAAATAAAACAACTCCTGAGGTCTGGGCAAATTAATTTTCCAAGGTCACACACTCAGTAAGTTGTGAGGCTGGGATTCCAACCCATATATGCAGTAATACTGTAGAGCCCACTCTCCCAAGCACTACTCCACACTTACCCCCACTGCAGGCAACAGGATTTGATAGTCTCTGCTGAATCTTGCATGCTCTGAACACTCTGGTCAGGATGGGAAGGAACGACCCTGAGAGACTACAAGTAGGGACTGAGGAGAAGGATTCAGCTTTCTCATTTGTAAATGGGGTCTATAATACCACCTACCTCACAGGGTTATAAAAACAGGGTTTTTATAAGGATCAAACAACATAACATATATAAAAAACCCTGAGCACACTGCCCTGTAATAAGTACGTGTTCAATAAACATTAATCAAGACCTTTGAGGAAAATCTTTCAGTCTCTGCTTTAACAACCCCTTGCACTGGACTTTAGAATTTAAAGATACAGCCAGGGATCTGTTCACTGTTGCTTGGCCGAAGCCCAATCCAGAATGCCAAGGGGTGGTTCACACCTGCCCAGGCCATGACTTGCTATTGGTACAGAGCCTACATTTCTAAGAGAAAGAGGGATATTAGGCCACAGTAAAGTCACGCCATGGCTGCATCTGTCATTCTAAAGTTGGCTGGGAGAGAAGATGGTTTGTTAAGTGTCATTTAGGACAAATAGAAAGGCTTCTGAATGTCTAGGCTAGCTGGAGGAGCGCCTTTGCCAGTCATGTCCTTGAGGGACTGGGGTCTCACCAAACAAAATGGCTGAGATCCCATATAATAAAATCTCTGAGAGAAGAAGCTGTCCTTTCCCTTTTCTCTCTTGCTAGCCCCCAACCCCTCAGCCAGGGTTATTCTCAAGCTAGGGCATTACAGCACAACTGTCCGTGCAGGCCACATCCACTGTGTTGCACACACAAGTCATAAGGCAAAGTGAGGTGCAGAAAATCAGCACTTGGGTAAGCTAGAATTATACCATCTTGCCTGCCCATAGCTCAGAAGATAAAAGTGGTAGCCAGAGAAACCTGCCATAGCACAAGAGCACAAAAAAGGAGAAAGCAAAAGGGCCCAGAGGAGTTGGGGCTGGGGATCTGGAAGGAAATTCAGACAAGGGAGAGATCCAGCCCTGTCTCCTATCAGGCCTGGCCTGGAAGGTGTGGATGGAAAGCTGGAGGGGAAGGTGTATTCAGCTGACTGCCTCCTGGGCCAGTACTCAGGAGGTCAGGCCGCCATGCCCATTAATGCTGCCCATCCTTTTCGGGTTTAAAAAGGGAAATGTTCTATTTATAAGCCACTGACCAGTGGAGACCTGGCAGCCACTGGATGGCTCTGATCCCGCAGGGATTCTGGTTACCAGTGGCTGCCTTCTCCTGCCTCTCAACTGTGGGTGTTCTAATAGCAAAAGGCCTAAGATGACTAGAAGCCCAAGAAAAAGAAAATCCTCCTTTCTGTCCTCTGCTGTTTTCATAGAATGTTGGACTTTTAGTAATGTCTGAAGGCTTTAAAACCTTTCCAAAACAATGACCCATACAATCCCAGGAAACCTTTCCCTACTATCTTTAAGACTAAATCTCTTTTTCTGTTTTACAGATCAAGAGAAGCTGAGGCCCAGAGATGAAGGGAATGTATAAATCAGAGGCCAGACAACAAGCAAGGTAATGGTGCCTTCCCAGCTCTTCTCCTCGTCCTCAATCTTTTCCTTATGGAACAAGAAAAGCCTGGATACAGCACAATCAGGAAATGTGACTGAATGATGACCTAAGAAGGGTGGATGTGTGCAACAGGAACCAAGCAGCTTTGGTTGTGTTGTCCAATGCCTGCAGAAGGGCAGTGGGCCATGTTATAGTTCTGTGCCTGGGAAGCTACGGAATCAACGACACACAGTAACCATCTCTCAGCGTCATGCAGAGCATGTGAGGAGCCACGGACAGTTCTAATGAGGAGGCTCACTGAGAAGCAATGTGAAGCCCCTCAAAAAGCGAAGAGCTGAGGAGGTTAGGTGTTTGATGATGATGATGAAAGGCCTTCCAGCTCCAATGGGTTGGCCACATAATGACAGGATGGCAAAACAGAGGAAAGACTTCCACTTGTGTTCTCAGTCTCTCTCTCAAGTAAATATGTACAATATTTAAAAAAAAAAAAAAGGCAGTATAAGAACTGACAAAGCCCTAGAATCTGTGGGCCAGATTTGCCATTGCCTGATCTGTAAATAAAGTTCTACTAGCAAACATGCATTTGTTTTCACATTGTCTATGGCTGCTTTCACGCTATAATATCAAGTGCTAAATAATACTGCAAAACTGAATATATTTACTATCTGGCTCTTTACTGAAAAGGCAGACCCTGTGATAAGCAATAACATTCAGGAAACCAGAGGTTTACATGTTCATGTGTTTTTTCCCCTAATGCACATGAAAATAAATATACAAATCTAAACAGTAATTTAAAATGTGTGTCTGGCACTATCTAAAATTATCTGAGATACCACTAGTAGTATGTGTACCCCATTTTGGGAAATACAGTCATGAGGATTTAATGAACTCACACTCATAGGGCACCAGCCTGAAAACAGCAGGGATGTTAGCTGTCACCCTTCGTTCTCCTTCCTGCTCCCCTCAGGAACACTTCTGCCAATCCAGTGAGCTTCCCCCTTCTTATACAACAGACTAATAGGCATGACAAAATAATGAAAAGGATAAGAGCCAATAGTAATGAGGCATTTATTAAATAATATGCCAGACACTTCGCTAAACTTCAATCATCCTAGCAACTTCATGAGACAGGTGTGGTTATTTATCACCCATGTTACAGAAGAGGCAATGCAAGCTTAGAGACGCCCAGCATGGACCTGTTCCATAGCCAGTGTGGCAGCATGCTAACCCCCACCACTCACATGGTATCCTCCACCGAAACAGCTCTTTCCAATCCATGAGGCAGGACCTACCCAAAGGGAATTATCTGAGGTATGTGAATGATTGAGGTAGATGCATGCTCAGGCTGATGCTACTCATAACAGCAAAAATCTGCAGAGGACATCCAAGTCCAATGACAGGAAATCGTTCAACAAATTTGGATATAATCCTATGACAGAGTATTAAACGAACATTGCAAATTGCATTTATAAACAATTTTCATGACATGGAAAAATACTTGAAAATTATTTAAAGCAGGATAAAGAAAGTATATTCAGTGTAATGCCAAGGGAATCAAAATACATATTGGCATTGACAAAATCCATATAAGACACCATGAAGGAAAAAAAAAAAAAACCAAGAAAGAATTATCTCTAGGGCGGCATTAGAAATGATTTATATTGAATTTCTGAAAACTACTGCTACATTTCCTTCATATTCTATAATGAATTCATACTATTTTTATAATAAGCAAAAATACCCATTTTTCGAGCTGCTCAGGGGATGTGTTCTCCACCATGTCCCGGTGTAAATAACAACCTGAGTGAGCTCTTGAGCATTATACAAACACGAAAGATTCCCGTAAAAGTACCAGATTAAAAACAAACCGGAAGGAAAGAAGGGATTGATATCTGGAAGCAGAGGAAGTGCTGCATTTCCTTCTTCTGGGGGAAGTTCCCATTTTTTTTTAAACTCTTGCTAGCCTACATGGAAGCCCATTCTGAGATCACTGACCAACGGGCTCGGGGCATTTTGTCTGCACAGCAGGTACATGTGCAGACAGCATGACGATGACACACACCCACACATGTGATGGGCCATCTGGCCATCAACTCCGCATGGTCTGAACCTCAAAAGCAGACCATATATTCCTTAAAGGTAGAGACATGTGTTCTACTTATAGGAGTCCTTCCTTCTCTGCAGTCACACTGCCCTGCGTCATAGGCACCTAAGAACTTAGAGAGGTATTATTTGAGGGCAGGACTCCTGCTGGGAAACCAGCGAAGAGTTCAGATCGGAGCACACAGGAACACATCGAACAAGAGCAGGAAGCACCGTCATCAACTGCAAGGTCCTCTTGAAAAGCCAGATGGTCCACGTTGACCTGAGTGTGAACTGCACAAGAAGGCACGTCTGGGGCAATCTGGCCATATACCTTTGAAATAATCCAATCAACCTATGGAATTTGAGTGACTATTCACATAAGTGAAGTGGCTAGCTGTGGAGTTGAGATTAAGAGACTGAGCTCAGGGTCTGGTTCAGTCTGTCAGCCTTCAGTCTTCAAAGAGCAGGAGAAGCGGTGGGAAGGCAGCATTTCTGTAAACACGCTAATCTTTTTGGAGCTAAGTAGGCAGTGACATTTATTATTTAAAGACTTCTAACTTGGAAGAGATCAACTCACACTAGAAAAGCCTGCCCTTCCCTCACTTTCTTACACTGGACTGGAGTTTCCTCTCTGACAGGTTCTCGTCTCTCTAACCATCCCTCAGATGGGACTACAGGACAACGGAAGCCTTGGCAGAGAAGAGGCCACTTCTTTGTTTCATCTCCTGATTCCTACTGGAGCTCATTTCAAAGGAGAATAAACCCATTCCCACAGAGCCTCTGGAGAGGAAATCTCATGGCTGCAGTCAAAGGCAGGGCAAGCAACAGGACCTGGAGACTGAGAAGATATGCACTAAGGCATGAGGAGATAATGCACTAAGGTGGCTCAGGGGGCTACAGAGAGCTGGGTGGGAGCAGGGATTCTTGCCCAGTGCAGAGTCCTGTTCTTCACAATGAGAACGGGGGCAAACCCATGACAGCTATCAGCCGTCTAGGTTATTAGCATTGGGGTGTGATCAGCAAAGCAGCTTAGGGAACAGCAAACCATACTTCCTACCTCTCTAATATTCCTACTTGCATCTTCTCCCTCCCTTTCTCTAGCAAGCAAGAATTTGGACAACTACAGAAAACTCAGTATCACTGATGTATATTACGGACATTCTGTGAACAAACCCAGGGCAAGTCCCCTGATGGCAAGAGGATCCCCAATAAGAGACCCATAGAACTGGCATAAATAGCAGATTGATTTTTGAATTTAACATTTAAGGATTAACTTAACTAAGAATACCCAAGACCTCTACGTAGAAAACCAAAACTCTGAGACAAGACACAGGCAATCTGAATAAAAGCAAAGACATTCCAAACTTTTGGAGATGACTTAATATTATAAGAGTGTCAGTTTTCTATGAATTAACCTATACAATCCAATGCAAATCTAAAGGAAAGTTTTAAGTTTTTGAGAAAATTATAAAACTTATGTTAGAATTTACCCAAGGATAGAGGTCCACAAGCAGCTAAGTCAAACCTTAAAAAGTAGAGTAGCAGACATGAAAGACTTTCCACAAAGATATTATATGAAAAGCAGAGAGGTATTACCACCAGAACAAACAGGCCAAGAACTTAAAGAACCCAGAGAAAGAGCTCAGATATACAAATCTAATATATAATAAAGCTGGCACTGTAAGTCAAAAGCAGAAAGAACGACATTTGTGGGAAAGCTGACTCTTCATACGGATAACAGTAAAACTGGATCTTCAGGAAACACCACATACGATGGTAGGTATGAGCTGGATTAAAATCCTCAACATGGAAGACAGAATCATGAAGCCAATGAAACAAAAGGTAGGCACGCATCTTTGTGACATGGGCTAGAAAGGCCTTTAAAACATAACTTGAAAATCATAAACCAGAAGGTGAAAATTTAAAAAAAAAAAGGGTACTTCAATATATAAGAGGGCTTTACATTTGAGTAGGAATATCACAAATAATATTAACAGATGAGAAGACAGGAAAATGCATTTAAAATGTCTACAGCTAACAAGTGATGGCTTTCTAAAATACAGAAGAAACTTTACAAATCAATAAGAAAAAAGTGGCAAATGAAAGAGAACTTGAGCAAAGGACATGAACAGTTAATCCAAAGAAGGAGAAACCCAGTCAAAAGACATATGAAGAGATGCTCAAACATACTAATTATCAGACAGATGCAAATCAAAACAATAATGAGCTATCATATTTATATGATTGACAAAAAATTCAAAAGCCGAATAAGTTGGCAGAAATGAAGAAATCCTCATGTAGGGCTGATGGGACTGCTGGCAGACTCCAGAGAATTACTCCAGAGAATTACTCCCTCAAACTAAGTATACTCACACCCTTGGATCAGCCAACAATTCTCCTCAAGGGTATATCCCAAAGAAATTCTCACACAGGGAGATGTACAAGCTATACAAAGTTGTTCACTGCGGTGCTGTTAGTGCTCATGAGGAGCTGAAGTCCTAAGGAGATACAGTGTACAGCTATGTAAAAACAGATACAGAGTGTGACACACCACAGAGGGTGCAGCGGACAGAAGCCACAGTCTAGAAGCAGACAGAGGAATAGGGATGGCTCCCAATACAATGCTGAGGGAGCAAAGAAAGAGAACATGACATACCATCATGGTAGATAAAGGATACAATATTGCTCAAAAACACACTTAATGTACACATTAGAGGGGTGGTCTATATAGAAGGAAGGAAATAGGAGCTGTGAAATGAATTAAAGGCAAAGAAATAAAGAAATGAAAGAATCAGTAAATATGAAGCAAGGGGCCTGTGATGATCCCATGTCGCAAACTGCGTAGTATGATTCCTACAATCCCTCTACATGTGAGATTCAAACAGAGACTAGAGAAGAAGACAGGAAAAAGGCTCTGCAAAGAAATTTGTGTTTGTTTATCGGCTGCCATCCTCTCCCTGACAACTGGGCCATTCGGAAAATACCAGCAGCTGACAGGCATTATTTATGGACCTGTCTGATACCCCACAGGCACTGTATGCCCTGAGAGGAACTTCAAGATCAAAGTAACAAATTCAGAAGTTTCCCCAAAGGAATTTCCTTTTCCTACCTGCCCCTTCAAAACACTCTGACTCTGGGATAAAATAGCGGCATTCAAACGCCCATGAAAACATTTTCTCGAAAGGAAAAGGCTACGTATTTAGAATTTGGATATTCAAGGCAAAAAGAGCAATGCCACACTCTGAAATTCTTATCAGACTGACTTCCCTCAAAAACATTTTCGATGGTGGCATAAACATTAGTTTGCAGAACAATCAGACCCTGGACAACAGTGCCACCTATGGTGGCAGCTGAGCCCATGGGCGGGTGTGGAGGGAAAATGAAAATTACTTTGATCCACAGACATGGGAATTTCAACCATGTCAGAAGAGAGAGGGAGCTAAGGCATTATATGATGGGAAAATGGGGTCCCAATGCCAGAGGAGGTAATAAAGTATCAATCCAGAACCCTGCTCTGGTTTTGCCAGCTTGGAAACAGAACAACTTTTGGAATAATACTTTAAAAAATTGTTTCTATCCAAACCACTCCTGGAAAAATGGCCAGTATGTTTTAATCCATCGTTTTTCTCTCCAGCTTGCTAAATGAAAGGGTAAGCAATTGAAAAATCATTAGACACTCCAGGCAGCCAGCTCTCTGGGCTCTGTGAATAATGGTATGCCAAAAGCAAACTGTTGCATGGGTCTGTAGTCTCCACGATGGAACTTTTTGTGTTGCTCTTTTCTTTGGGAGGTAGAGTATCTCTGTGGTTAACAGTAGAACCTCTAGCATTAGACAGAATTCAGATTACATTGTGCTGCCTGAGTTTACTAACCTCAATTTCCTAATACACAAAGTAGGTCAAAAGTGCCTATCTCACAGTGTTTCAAGTATTAACTAAGCTCATATGCATAAAACATTTGTAAACATAGTAAGTGGTGGATAAACAGCTATGATTTTAAAATATATAATCACTGCAGACAATGCAAAGCATGGAGAAGTATTTAAAACAGGAGGTCAGTCCCTCCCAATAATCTTCACTCTATCTACTCTGTTTCATGATCAAGGTCTTTCCAGACTTTTTTCTATCAATATATCAAGAGAAGTCAAATATTTTACTAAGAACATTGCTCTGTAACATGATCTTTTAAACCTCAATTAACGATATACTGTGTGGGGTGCCTGGGTGGCTAAGTCAGTTAAGTGTCCGCCTTTGGCTTAGGTCATGATCCCAGCATCCTGGGTTCGAGCCCCACATCAGGCCCCTGCTTCTCTTCTCCCTCTACTTGTGTGCTCTGTCAAATTAAAACAAAACAACAACAAAATAAGATACCGAGGGCACCATTTCCACAAATACACCTAGACTGCTCTTGTTCTTTTTAAAGAGTACACAATATCTTGATATTTTTAAAGATTTTATTTATTTACTTGAGAGAGAGGGGGAGAAAGGGAATGTGAAGAAGCAGAAGGAGAAGGAGAATCTCAAAGAGACTGCAATGAGCACGGAGACCAACACGAGGCTCCATCCCAGGACCCTGACATCATGACCTGAGCCAAAACCAAGAGTTAGGCACTCAACTGATTGAGCCACCAGGCGCCCTACATCTTGATATTTTTAATCAACTTCCTATTGCACATCTAATTGTCTCTTTTTGTTATTATTACCAATGCTCCAGTTCAATTCCTTGTTGCACAAACATTTGTACTTTGGTCTACTTCTTTAGGATAAATCACTGGTTCGAAGGATACTAGCTTCCAATACATATTCCCCAAAGGCCCTACAGAATGGTATAACCAGATGGCGTGCCCATCCAGAGAATCAGGGTCATTTTTCAAATCTATTGGCACTGATCTCAAGCAGAGAGGAGAAGGTTTATCAAAAGTCACAAGCAAACTTCTGGTTGGTAGTCACTCATACGTATCCCATTCCTCAGAGTTCTCGGGTCATTCATTATAGAATAGTGTGTCCCAGGCTGGGGCATGACATGGGTATGTTATTTAAGTCTGCTTGGCCATCTATCCTCTCTTGTTCTGGTGGTTTCCCCGATTTCCCACTGGAAAACTACCTTGCTCCCATTTTATGCAATACTCTTAAAACTGTCAGTAACTGTGTGTTGTTTTCCCCTGCATCAGCCTAAGCTAGACCAACCTGTTGTTATCTTTCTACGAATCTAAATCTTCAGAAGAGTGAGGCAGGTACTAAAAAACAGTTTAGAGCTTTGTCATCCTGCAGATATTATTCAGAAGACCCTTTCTTATTGGTTCCTGGGCTCCAGAGCTGGTATACTTTCAAGCCTGGCTCTTCAGCTCTTCCTACCTTACTGCAAGTTACTCAATAGCCTTCCACATTCCTTCATTTTTATTACTGTGGTTTTTGCTATTGTTATCTTAGAATACGTTAGCCAAAATTGATTTCAGATATACTGAAACAATCCTACCTGGGGATACAGAGGCAGGGAAAAGCACTTGTTTCCTTGAAAAAAAATTTCCCTTATTCAATTCTTGAAGGAAAAAATATTTTCCCTCTTCTAAAGGCCTCTTAACCTACCAATACCAACCACTCCAAATTACCTAATATTTTATATAAAACTCCTGGTCAAAATCTGTATTTTGGAAAGAATGAAAGGAAAATCTCTGTCCTTTAATGAATTTAACACACACAAAAATACTTCATCCTTTTGTCCATATGGAGAAACACTGCTTTACTGATTTTTTTGACATCACTGGAATTCACGGGAGGGCTCTTTGAATGTTTCTCCAAGTGGATTTTACAAAGCAAATCTGAGGCAAGGGGACAGGATTTCCTTTGCACTCTTGTTAGCAACCTGGAAGGAACTGGTTCATACTCCTAGGCACCAAGGACATCAACAGCCCTAACACTAGCAGTGCCTTTTCATTTTAATCCCATCATCTTTACAAGGTTACAGATGCTCTTGGAAATTATGATTAACCAGAGTGCTCAGAGTCAGCAGCAGGGGAAATGTGCTGTATATTCTACAGAGGCTGCCCAGGGTCATTCCCATCAAAGAGGAATATTATTACAGACTTCACCAACTCTACTCTTTCCTCTCCAAAAAGGTAACAAAGAACACACAGTTACTAAGCAATCACTAAGACAGTTGTTGTCTAACCAGTCCTTTGAACAAGACTGTGTAGGAGGCAATTCTGGCTTTCCCCTAGGACAAGGTTCTTGGGAAGCTACATAGTACTCAAGCAAGTGGCTTTTAAGTGGTTTTTGGAACTACATTCTCAAGACCTAGGGTTAACTGAGATAATATACATTAAAATGCTTTGTCAAGTGAGAAAGGTTACAAAATGCAAGGTGTCACTACGGTCTTGCCAGTCAGGCTCATTGAAATATCCTGGAGTTTCTGAGATGGTATGTCAGGATGAAAGCAACTGACTACAACAGGGAAATGGGGCAGACCCAACATGCCCACAGCACCCCCTGGTGGTTCTTCCCCAGCATAGCAACTTTTAAAGCTCAATCCCAACCCCAGCTGTAGAAAATCATCCAAGGGACATACTTACTCCCTTCACTCTGGCTGTCTTTGTTCGAATTGTAGACCTGGAAAACAGAAATAAACACTTACTTGTGTGAATTTTATACCACCCTACAGGTTCAAATAATAAAATCATTACCTGCCCCCTTTCCCTAACTTATGCTATAAAATAGAAGGCAATTTGTGGCCCCCAAACATGAATCCTCTCTAAAATTACCTACTTCCCAGTATTTACTTCAGCTATTCCTAAGTGTGTGTGTATATATAAAATATATATATATCAGAATCACCTGTGCAACTTAACTTAAAAACAGATCATATTCTTTAAAAAAAAAACCAAACTCATGCATATATTTAAATTAAAAACAAGAAAAATTTTAAATAGTTACAATCATTAAGCTTTTACTGGGCACCAAAGCAACATGTTGAGCAATTCACATGAATGATCTCAAATTATCTACACAACAATTCAGTTGAGTAGGAACTCATCAATGTATTACAGATGGAGAATTTGAGACTTAGGTTAACTAAGGTCTCACAGCTAGTAAATGGCAAAGTCAGGACAAAGATACATTATAAACTGTTAAGTGTTAACACTGGGAAATGGAACCATTCACATTCTGCTTTATATGGTTTTGAAATTTGAAAGTTGTAAGGAAAATATGTTACTTTTACAATGTAAAACCCTTAAATTATTTACAGAAATCATAAAAGGGAAAAGTGGTCCAATAGAGAAAAAGAGAAAATACCCCAATGTAAAATACACAATGACATACTGCAAGAATCAGCAAGCTTCTCCTATGAAGAGCCAGATAGTAAATATTTTAGGTTTTGTGGGCCAAGAAACAAAATCAATATTATGCAGATGCTTGTTTAACAAGGGAAAAAGTGAATTTCCACAAATTTTTGGTTGACAAAATTTAAAACATAGCAATTTTTTGAAATTGAATTATAGGTAATATATAGGTATAATATTCATCACAAGTTAGGATCCCTTTTAGAGTTCCAAGGGTCTCTTTTCAGAGATGCTTGGTTCATTTCCTCTAGAGGTGAAGTAAGTTGTTCTCAACCAAGAGCGGCCATCAGAATCCTGTGGAATCTCTCCTCCAAGGAGTATAATTTTTGAAATGTAGATCCACCAATCAAAAGAATTGGGTTTTATTTGTTTGTTGGTTTTACATAAGGAGGATAACATTTGGCTTAATTGGGGTTCAAAGTTAGTATTTCCCATCAAATCAATTGCAAATGTTCATCTATAAATGCCACATTTAGCTCACAGGTTATTAAAAAAAAAAAAAGCGGGTGGTGTGCTGCATTTGGTCTATAGGGCATTTGCCAATCCCTGATGTGGTGACATTAGTAAGTAAGATAAACCCTCCTTTTTAAGGGGGGGGGGATATAGTTTTCCAAATCTCTCTTTGGTGATTATAATTCTTTACATATGAAAAGG
Organism: Meles meles; assembly: GCF_922984935.1. Classification (NCBI taxonomy): domain Eukaryota; kingdom Metazoa; phylum Chordata; class Mammalia; order Carnivora; family Mustelidae; genus Meles; species Meles meles. The sequence continues at coordinate 103,198,785 of NC_060068.1, forward strand.
CATAGGGTAAAGCTGGCCATCATAAGTATGTTTGTATGTACATACATACATATCTATCTATTATCTATCTATCTATCTACCTACCTACCTACTATTCCAAATGATTCTGATGGCTACTCTTGGCCAAGAACCACTTACTCAACCTCTGGAGGCAGTGAGCCGAGCATCTCTAAAAAGAGAGTCATGAAACCCTAGAAGAGATTTCTCCCTGCTAGCAAGTGTGTGGAAACAGCTGGTCAGGAGCTTTCCAACCTGGCCCTTCAGCTGACTTCTGTCACTGGGTAAGGCCTCTACTGCCTCATCTGTAAATTAAAGGAGTTGGCCAAGAAGGTTTCAAATGATCAAATTCTAAGTAAGACAAATCACTCCATTTCATTATTACTGATTTCCTAATGAAGACTAAAGAGGCACAACCACTATTTGAAAGTCAGGAGGATGAGGATTAAAGAAAAGGGTTTCTGTACTTGAGGCAAAGGCATCAGTTTTTATGCTTAAAAATTCTAGAGATGAGGGGTCAAAAGACTGTGATCATGGCGCACAGCCTCTTGGAGGGAAGAAGACTGGTGCAATCGGCAATCAGTGCATAGCAGAGAGGTGAGGGAGATGAGGAGGGGCAGAGGGGCAGCAATGCAATCCTGCAGGATGTTGTGACCTGTGAGTGAAATAGGTAGCCTCATAAAAGCTAGGACCAGCAATCTATTCCATTAACCTTGGAAAGCCAGGTAAGCCAAGTGCAAGGGAAGAAACTCAACCTTGTCAAGTATTTTTATTTTCCAGCATTCCTGACTAATTCATTCTGTCCATTAAATTTAAACATTCTGAGAGAAACTTGCTCCTGTTTATAAATGGCAAAATCCAGAAAAAAGAACAAAATGCAAGACTTTTAGCTCTCCTTTATTAGGAGGAAAATTGCACCAAAGTACTTCCCTTCAAAGTTTCCTGGGTCTCAGGAAGCCCGTGCATGCAATACTCAAGCATTCCCCAAATTGGACAGGTGTCATCAATGAGCCAATGGTGCCAGAAGCATGTGCTGCCCAATACTCTGAAGCCAGGCCATTCACCTCTGCTAGTTTGGTAAATGAGCCAAAGACAATGAGTTTTGAAATAAACCTAACAAACCATGTGTGACTACATGGCCCAGTACGGAAGGCCCAGGGTGGGGGAGAAGCCTCACCACCACACAGGCCAGATGGCAGCACGGTAATAGCACTGAGAATGGCTTTGTTTAACTTACCAAGTACCACACACATCACTGAATCTTTTTAACCACCTTATGGCATAAGTACCAGGACTGTTCCCATTTTGCAGATATGAAACCGAGGCCTAGAGAGGTTATACAGTTTGTCCAAGGACAGAGAGCAAGTGAGAGGCTTCCTATTCTATCTTGCCTCTACAGGGACAACACTACATAATACTACAATACTACAGTTACAATACTCTTACTTTTCCAAGCAGTAGCAAATGTGCATTACTACCAAGCAAAACCAGAAGTCTATAAGCTCATAAATAGCTCCCATACTGGCAGAAGCCGAGAGTATGCAATTCACCTTGAAAAATGGTCATTCTGTTCTGGGGATATCTTCTCTCTCTCTCTTTTTTGCAAATATATATTTTTTTTAATTTTATAATTTAAAAAAAATTTTTTTATAAACCCGGGGATATCTTTTCATTATTCTTATTCAAGTATAACTAACATAACTTGTTATATTAATTTCAGGGGAAATCTTCTTCTACAGAGCTTTTGGTGGCCCACTAGTGTAATACTGAATAAAGTAAAGAGGTGAGGCCAACTTCCTGAAATAAAAGGTCTCTTTGGCCATGGCTTCTGTCTTATGATTGATTAGCAGAATTATGTCAAGTTTGCAAGCTTTGTCTTGAAAGGAGAGAACATAACTCTCCTGTATTAATTCAAGGGGACACGGGTCACTAAACAGTCCCTGAATTATGGCTCCTATGAAGACTAATTCAGTTAATATGCTTTCTCCCATCACCTACCATTTCTAAACCTTAATCACACCACCTGTAAAATGAGGACATTAACACTCCCTACCTCTTAGGGGTGTTGTGAAAATTAAATGAGACAATAGATATAAAACCTTTAACAAAAAGCAGAGAATACTGATTCCATGTCCCACTTACAGTTCCATAAAGATAAAATTCCACCACCATTATTTTCATCTTCCTCATTAATTCTCTTCACATGTATCCCCTTCTGGGATAAAAGGCTAAGGATGGGAATGTAGTTTAAGGGAGCCAGTAACACTGGGCTCATCAGCATTTCGATTTAACCAACTGAAACTGAGTAAGGGACTAAGAGCAAGGAAAAGAGATAACCATCCAAAACCAACTTACAGAGGAATGGGTTCTCAATTTTTTTAAAAACAGCAGTCAGAAACAAAAGTAACCACCTACCATCAACCACTTGTTCAACCACTTTTTCACGAATTATGTGCCATGCACCATACTAAGCACTGAGATAAATAATTTTACTTCATCCTGAAGCCTACAGGGTAAGAGCACTGCCTCCACTTCACAGCACTATGTAGGTTAAAGAACTTTACAAAGATTACAAAGCTAACAAGTGGCAGAGTGCTCTAGACTAGCTGTGCTCAACCCCAACTTCATGCAACTTCCCCACTCAGTCCCACTTCCTAGCGGGAAACAAAACCAAACCTTGGCAATTAACAAAGAACTCAAAAGAAGCTAAGCAGTAATTAAAGTGGCAACAATGCAACCATTATGTAAGAACAAAATTTCCACCCAATTTAAACATAACAGTAATTCCACAAACTTCCAATTAATACAAGCATAGCAGTAATTGAAAACCACAACCAGCTTGAGACACTTCAGGATGCCCAAAAAACATCCTTCCCCGAAACTCTGAGCACATACACAGAGAACTGGCCAGCACTGCCAAGGACCGTGTGGGGGACAGATTTCTTAGTAGAGTATTACATTCGAATTCTTGTCAAACTCTATTAACAGGTTCTAAAATTTAGAAATTTCAAGTGACACTCCTCAGAATTTACTAGTAAGACAACCTTTGTCTGTGGAATGCCACTTAATAGTGGACATGCATTTTTAGATCAAGGAGAGACCCTCTTGTCACAGTGGGCCACAAGCTACACTTGGAATAGCTTTGAGAAGGAACTGTTTGAATCTTAAGCATGGAGAGATAAAACTGATTTGAATACCTTGCAGCAAAGAAGGGTGTGTCTCAACTGGCGAGGGCAGAGCTCTGGAGCTAGGTACAGGCTCTTCCTCCTCCTCCCATTAGAAGAGTGCCTCTCATCATCCCAGCCTGATGCACTGGAGAGAATGGAAGTAAAGGGCTGATGCTGCTTTTCTATTTCTCACCTAGCAATGCTCCCTTCCACTCGCCCCTTCCACCACTACCAGCATTGCATTTGCTGGCTTAGAGGAGCTCTCTTGAAAGTCAAGTCATTAAAAATGTATCTGATGGCTCTTTCCAATGACTTATTCCTAAACAAATGTGAAAACCTTGCTCTTGCACACTCCAGAATCACTCGTAAAGAAGGCTCAGTGGCTAGAAAACAGCAGGCCACTCAATAAAGAGTGACTGGTGAACAGTTTTTGAGAAGAAGAATAAAGGAGAGACTTATTTTTTTTTTTATTTTTCAATCCCCATGTTGGGAGATTTTTCCCCCTAGAGATTGTTTATTTATTTGACAGAGAGATAAAGAGTGTGTGCAAAAGAGAGCAGAGTGGGCAGAGCGGTAAACAGAGGCAGAGGGAGAAGGAGGCTCTCCAATGAGCAGGGAACAAGATGCAGGACTCAATCCCAGGACTCGGGGATCATGACCTGAGCTGAAGGCAGCTTAACTGTGCCACCTAGGTGCCCCCCACCATGTTGGAGTTGATGAAGACAATGCCCTGATGCACTGACCAGACAGAAAAGGTAAGCAGATCTAACATTGCTGAGGGCCTATATGTCATTCTTCTAAGTATCTGGAATGTTCCAGGAATCTCTGCATTAGACTAGAATGAAAATACACAATTCAGGCCTTATTACGAGGCAATATAAAGCAGATTTACATTATTTGGCTTAACTCGAGGCTGTCAAAACTCAAAAGGGTGTCACCAGGAAGTTGTAAATTGCAAACCAAGGAATGGGTTACTATACCTGAGGGTGCTGAGTCTCCCCTCTCCTTTACAGAAGAGGCACCACAGACACAGGCAGTCTCTTGGAAAATGTCCCAGCAAAGAGTGACCAAATGGCTGTGCTCCTGAAGCCAATTGGAGAAAGAATCTGATGGCTGTTCAAATCTTACTGCATATCAACACACCAGCATACTTGTGTATACGAACAACTACTTGCTGTTCAATGTGATTATGACAACGATGACAGAAAAAATACACTTTCTTTCCCATTTGTTCAAGCATTTCCAGCTGTTTTGTACTTAAGGGTATAAATGGCTTACTTCTTGTATAATTCCTCAGTAATACTGGGGGAAAACAAAGTGCTCTAGACACCTGCCACTTCTACCATCTTAGCATCCACGTTCCACATGGATACCATCCCCATTCTCCTTGGGGAATCACCAGAACCAGTTTACCAATTCTGTCACTATCATATTCCTTAAATCTATTCCTCATCCCCATTTCTTCTTCTACTGCCCTCAGCCAGGTTTGGACCACTTGTTGCCACTGTGGCATTGGTCTTCTACCTGGTCTTGCTGGCTCTGCTCTCTTTCTGCTAAAGAAAAGCCATCAAGAGATCACAATACAGTCTTCAAATACTCAGAGGGCTGTCATGTGGAAGAATGGTAAGACTCACTGTTCCAAACAGGGATGAAAGTCAGGGTGAAGTCCTAGGACAGCAGATTACAGAGGGATACAAATAACTGAAAGTTAAGAGCTCTTCATGGTCCAGAAGAACAGGGAAACTGGCTGAATGTTATCCTGACACATACGACTAAGCTCCATTTCATCTAGAAGGTGGCCCTGAGCATTCCTGGGCTGACAAATGCAGTTTCATTTGAGGTTTAATTATTGTGATCCTATCCTCTCATCTGTACAAGCCTTCAGTGGATTCCAGGTTGGGGGAAATGGTCCAGCGTCAGGTGAAGCAGGGTGGTGGACAGAGTAGTGAGTGCTGTGGCCCTGGACAGTTGCTTCTACCATATTTTAGCTATGTGACTTTGCGTGGCAATTTAACATTTCTGAGTTTTCTTATTTGTTAAGATTTTATTTTTATTTATTTATTTGAGAGAGAGACAGCAGGGAGAGGGGCAGATGGAGAGAGAAAGGCAGAGAATCTCCAGAAGACTCCCTGCTGAGTGCAGAGACTAATGCAGGGCTCATTCTCACAACCCTGAGATCATGACCAGAGCTAATACCAGGAGTCAGATGCTTAACTGAGAGAGCCACCCAAGCGCCCCCTGAGTATGTTTTCTTATAAAGTGGAGCTAAGTAAGAATACTTCGAGGGGGTCTTAGGAGAACTAAAATAACCTCACAGTGCCTGCAAGTACTCAAAAATGCTATTTCCCTTTCTGCTACCTCCATAAAGATGGTCTGACTGACTTCATGGCTGCAGAACCCACCCCCCCACACTACCTTGGCCTCTCACTGTTCTGACAGTCTATTCTACACAGGCTAATACTTCAAAATACAGTTTCTTGTTTTCCATTATTTCTAATTTACAAATAAATTCCTATGACCGGTTCGGTCTTACATTTCTATAGGGTCTGCCTGGCATCAAACACAATGTTAGGTATATGGTTAGCATCTAAGAAGTCACTCCCAATTGGGGGAAAAAGAGCTCAAGACAAAGGATGAACCTTCTTTCAGTCATTCTCAGTGGGTTGGAAGTGGACCATAGGACCTTGATGAAGAAATTATCCTTAGAGTGATGCTTTCACACTTTGAGTGTCGCTGACACTTAACACACTTCCTGTGAGAAAGTTCAATTTGAGATCATATAATTTTAAGGGAAAAGGTGAAACTGGTCCTCCTGGGGGCACGTAGGTGGTCGGTAACATGCAGATATGCGGTCAAGGGGTGGATTATCTATTTTAACTTGTTTCTGGTCCTGATGAATTTTAAGCATGAGTGCAGTGTTTCTGGAGTTACTAACACTGATTGTTGTGAGTGCTCCTCCTCCCCCACAACACTGTGATTTGCCTGTTATATAAACACTGTTGCCATAGTTATAATTCAGGAAGCTTTGTTGTTTGACCTCAAGAAAAATTCAACCTCAAGTCAGGATAACACTAACTCTCTAGACCGACAATAGACCATCAGAGGGTAAGACCTGCCAAATTCCTTCAAGCTTCTAGAAGGAACTACTGTATTTTTGGGTAACAAGCGAGCAACAAGAAGAGGAAATGCTGCAACATTATGCAATTTCCTTGCATTTCATATTCAGAAATCCTGAAAACCCCTATAAGCAACTTCCCTAGCTTCCAACCCAAGATCAGAGTTACAGCCAATATAAACAAACCTGGACGCAAAAGAGGAAAAATGAAATCTAAGGAATGTCCGAGTAAGAAGAGTATTTCAGGAAAATTTTAAGGGCAACAGAAAAAAAAAATAACAAAACACACACAAGTTCACTTGATAGCAAATGCACAGAATTAAGTAGATGGCATCTGAGCTGACACATATGTAGGATGTGGTCAGATCACAGTGCGAGGAGTCTTCTGGCTTTAACATTTCCTGGCTTCACACCAACCTAACATTAAAAAGTGGGTATGAACTCACTAGCCCATTAGCACGATGCTTCTACCTCCCCATTCACCAGACAAAAATTGTAATTTTAAACAGAAAGTCTTTCTCTGTTCCTCTGCCCACCCCACCCCCTCTAACCCCCCCTCCATGTCTTTGGAAATAGTGGCACAGCTCCATCAAAGGAGGGAACCTTGTTCTTCTATGCTTTGGAAAACTGCCAATGAGAAATTCTTTGGTACAGTACACATGATTCCAAAGCTGGAGCTTGTAAGGTTCTGCTGCTAGAGCAGGACCCCCCTGCCCAGGAGAAAGGATAACCAGACAGTGAGTCACTGTACAAAATTCATTCCTTTCAACTTCTAGTCCATTTGTCCTTCAGGCAAATCGAGGCAAGTGGCACTGTAATGATCTTATTAATTCCTGCAATGCCTCTCGAAGGGGTGGGAGGAAAATTTATCCAATACAGGCACAGGTGACTTCCTTCCCTACAGACAACTGGTAGGTCAGAGTACTGCACTTCTAGATAGATGACTCAAAGCCAAGTTTCCTCGGATACAGGTCCTACCCTAAATCTAGGAATAAACCTGATATTAACACAGCATATGCAGCAAGAGGTTCTGGGAATATTCGTTTTGATTTCTTTGCTCTGAGCCGGTAGGGATGGGATCCCTAGCTCTTGGTCATGAGGAATCTCTGTTTTCCTACAACACCCAAGCAGCAGAACAGGGTTTACAAACTGGAAGGGCAGATTCCAGAATCCCTTCTCGTTCTACAAAGGTTAAAAGTTACTAGACTGTTTCATTTGGGAGGGAGACAAACCATAAATGACTCTTAATCTCACAAAACAAACTGGGGGTTGCTGGGGGGAGGTGGGATTGGGAGAGGGGGAGAGGGCTATGGACATTGGGGAGGGTAAGTGCTATCGTGAGTGCTGTGAAGTGTGTAAACCTGGCGATTCACAGACCTGTACCCCTGGGGATAAAAATACATTATATGTTTATTAAAAAAAAAAAAATTTGGAAGGGGAGGCGAACCATAAGAAACTATGGACTCTGAAAAACAACCTGAGGGTTTTGAAGGGTCAGGGGTGGGAGGTTGGGGGAACAGGTGGTGGGTAATGGGGAGGGCACGTTTTGCATGGAGCACTGGGTGTTGTGCAAAAAGAATGAATACTGTTACGCTGAAAAAATAAATAAAATGGAAAAAAAAAAAGTTACTAGACTGGGCCTTTTCTTATCTCCAGACAGTGTCAAAGATAGGAGGTTTATCAAGATATCACAGGATTTCCAACACAATGATTAAAGTAAAGGGTACCGCTGGGACCACCAGAGCCCTTCCACATGCAGATCTGTCTTTTGGTTACCCACAGTGTTCATTCACTAGTCATTAGGCAAGGGTACCCTGCTCTCCTTCCAAGGGTCTACACCTCTCCATCACCAGGCAGAAGTCAGTCCACTTCTGACTCCGGGGGTAGACAGATAGTATGACTTAGGCCAGGTCAGCCAGAGCAGCAATATTCACTCCTTACTCTCAACATTAACTTTGGAACATTTTCAAACTTACAGGAAAAAAGCAACACATACACATATAACCCATCACTTCCATCCTACTGTTATTGGTATTTTACTACATTTGCCTGATCATGTATGCAGCCACCTCTCTGTATCATCCACAATCCAACTTATTTTTTGATAAATTGTTGCAGACATTAACACTACCCATCTTGAGTATGTTTATCATTTATTAAAGTTACATATTGATTTGTCAGCCTTTTTAAAGTGAAAGCTGCCTACAATGAAATGCACAATTTTTTAAAATTTATTTATGTATTTTAGAGAAAGAGCAAAAGCAGGAGGGGTAGAGAGAATCTCAAGCAGAACCTATGTTGAATGTGGGACTCAACCCAGGGCTCAGTCTCATGACCCTGAGATCACAACCTGAGCAGAAACCAAGAGTCAAACACAACCGATTGTGCCACCCAGGCGCCCCTGAAATGTGTAAGTCTTAAGTGAGCTGCGATGATTTCATATGTACTTTAAAAACCCAGATTAAGACAGAAACTCTTCTATCACCTTGGGCAGTTCCCTGTCAACATCCCCCAACACCCACCCCCTCAACACACATAGGCTCACGCACCTGGGCAACAACTGCTCTGTTCTGTCGTGGTGTGCTCCCAGCATTGGCTCTGCCTGTTCTCCAAACATCATACAAATAGCATCATACAGTATACACTCTTTATGGAGGTCTTATTTCACTCAGCATAAAAGTCATGAGATTTACCCATGTTGTGGCATGAATCAGTACTTCTGATCTGTTTTACTGCTGAGCATTATTTTATTATTTGACTATATCACTGTTCATTGATTCTGCTCTTCATGGACCCCAGGGTGTTCCCTCCTTGTCTTTGGCTATCATAGATTAAGACACTCTGAATGTTTTTGTTTAAGTCTCTTTGAGAACATAGGCTTTCATTTCTCTTGTGCAAATAACCAGGAGTGGAATTTCTAGGTTACAGGGTATGGGGGGTTTTTTGGGAGAGGGAGAGAGCAAGCGAGCAGAGGGAGGAGCAGAGGAAGAGGGAGAGAGAGTATCCCAAGCAGACTCTCAGCTGAGTGTGGAGTCCCACACAGGGCTCAATATCACAACCCTGAGATCATGACCTGAGCTGAAACCAAGTGTCAGATGCTTAACCAACTAAGGGACCCAGTACCTTGGGGGGAGAGGGGAATATTACTGAACAAGAAGCTGCCAACCTCTTCACCATATGATTGTTTTATACTCCAATAATGTTTGAGTGCTCTGGCTGCTCACATACTCACCAACACATGGTGCTAGCAGTCTTAATTTTAGCCATTCTGGTGGGTATGTCATACTATTCCACCATGGTTTTCATTTGCATTTCCCTAATGACTGATGATGTTGAGTACTTTTTCATGAGCTTACTGGATTTTCTTTTTTTTTTTTTTTAAGATTTTATTTATTTTACAGACAGAGATCACAAGTAGGCAGAGAGGCAGGCGGGGGGGGGGGGGAGCAAGCTCCCTGCTGAGCAGAGAGCCCGATGTGGGGCTCGATCCCAGGACCCTGGGATCATGACCTGAGCTGAAGGCAGAGGCTTAACCCACTGAGCCACCCAGGCGCCCTTACTGGACTTTCTTAATCTTCTTTTGTGAGATGTCTCTCCAAGACTTTCTTTCTTTCTCTTTTAGTGAAGCTGCTCTTTTATTAGTAAGTTTTATGAGCTCACTATACATTCTGGATATGTCAGATGTATGTTTTCAAATAGTTTCTCCCATTCTGTGGTTTGCCAATACCTCAATGGTACTTTTTAATAGCACAAGTTTTCAGAGTCAATTTTAAAGTCTGTGTGTGTGTGTGTGTGTGTGTGTGTGTGTGTGTGTGTGTAGACCTATTGCTTTCTGATCCTATTAAGAAACCTCTGCTGATGCCAGATAACAAAGATTTTACACTGTGTTTTCTTCTGGAAGCTTCATAGTTACAGCTTTTACATTTAAAGTTTATGACCTGACTTGAATTCATTTCCCTAGTTCCCCTGGTTTGCAAACATAATTTACAGGTGCTTCTGAGTCACAGTCCAGATCTGAAACTCACTCGTTTAAAATACAAATTCAGTAACAAGTAGCACTAACCCACCCTCACTCCACTTCTCCCCACCAGCTAGAAAGTGGTCATATGGAGTGGATCCATATATATAACTTTTGGGGGTTCTTACAATATTAACAAAACTGCTATCTGCTCTCTACCCACTCAGCTCACAGGACAAGGGAGAAGTAAATGAGCTTTGTAAAGACATATGTGTGCATATGTATGTATCTGTATATGAGCATGCACACACAGACAAACACACACACATATATATACATACATAGACACTCAAGCCTGACTTTCGAGATACATGGCTAACTATATGGCTACCTATAAACTGTAATCTCAAGAGGCAGGGAGCCCTGGGAGCTGACAAATATGTGGTCACGAGTAGCCACTGATGTCCTATGTGATCTTGATTAAGACTCTCACTCTTTCTGGATCTTAATTTCCTAATCTATTAGAACACGAGCCTGAAACCATTTTTAAAACTGTTTGAATTCCACACCCCTCCACTGCCTAACTTCTCTAATATCCCACCATCAAAAATGAGTCCTTTTGGTCCTGAGGGGCTCAAATCAAGAGTCTATTCACTTTAAGGGTTTCATATGACAACGGCAGGGTAGCACCTTATATTTTATCAGCAACCTGCTAAACTGGGATTTGCTGACAACTGATTAAAAATGAGGTCTTGTAAATTTAGAACAAGGAGTAAGGACTTTGAAGGAAAGGGAGGCATGATCAGAAGGCTGCTGACCAAAGATCAGCTCAGCTTACTGAACAATGTTGTTTAAAGCTGACCAGGAAGAAAGGGGTTGTTATGAGTATTTGTATCCCAAACACACCATGCCCAGCCCAAACTTCCCTAGCTTCTTCTATAGAGAGCTAAAGCATGCCATACACAGAGCCACCAAGCTTAGTTACCAGCACAGCCAGAAGCCAAAGGCAACTGTTCATTGGTTCTCCTGGGAGAACTAAGAACAAAGGCAACTGCGAGAACTAAGGCCCCTGGGATCCCCTCCCAAATGGAGGACAGGAGAGGTTAGGACACGCCTTACTTCTGACCTGAATTTGAGAGCACGGCAGGTAAACGCACAAATCAAAGGCCACTTTGGGGCCCTTTCCTGCAGCACTTGATATGGGTGATTAGCCTGTGTCCTTTAAATGTTCACCTCTACTGAACCCTACCCAAGCCTGCTCCACAGGCAACTCTGTAGGTTCCTCTACCCTGCAGTTATTTTTTGTAACTTGGGAGAAAAGTATTTCTATAAAAATGTTACATATGGATATTAAATAATCATAAATGCAATGTGTTTACAAATGTAAAATACTTACAAATGTAAAATACACATACATATTTACACACATATAATCAATTCATTATTCGCTCTAGTTAATGTTCTTTAGAGTCACTGTCAACAATGAATAAGCGAATATGGAACCTCTGCTCCTATGGGAAACACAGGGTTAGGTTCCCAAAAGCTTCTGGTCATAACATTTTCATCAAGTGATCAACACATAACCTTGTTTTCTGTCTGCTTCTGTTTAAAGACACCTTACCTAATACATACTGTTGATTCATTAACACGGGACTCCTGACCAACAGTGCTATAACTGATGCCTGACAGCAACTCATCGAACAGGTGTTTTCTCTGTAATGCATACCACAACCTTCTTGTACTTAGGAACACTAGCCAGTACGTTAGCCCTATGCTTGGGGACCATTTTAAACAGTGACATCACCAAGAAAAAGCTCAAGAACACAAAATAAGTGGTACTAAACACAGCAAAAAGGACACTGACTTACAATCTGAGGGCTGAAACATGATGGCAGAGGGTCCCACCTTGTCCAACCTTAGCTGGACACATGTGTGAGGCAACTCAAATTTTCATCTGCACTGTGCAGATCTCCAAGACTATGAAAGCACCCCAAGTATTGACTTGGGGATATAAATAAATGTTCACAAGTAAGTAACTTCACAAATATGGACTCTGTGAATAATAAGGACCAACTGTGTGTATGTATGTGTGTAGAGAGTCAAACATACATATGAAATATTTTGAGCATACATAACAGTATCAAAAAAAAAAAGAAAAGATTTAACAGTCACCCAGGAATTGGCAATGCAGATTTAAGAGTTATTGGCAGCTTTCAAAATTTGTTTCCAATTGAGATCTCTAAGGAACTGAACATCATAGTCCTTCGGCCCATCTCTGTCTCTTTCTTCCCCTATTCCCAAGATGGTGTGCACTATTCCTATGCATGTTTTACTACTTCTACTACATGTGTACACGTCCATTAACAGCATATTGTTTCTATACTTTTAAAATGTATGTAAATGGCATGATACCATGTATGCATATGATCTTACAACTTGCTTTTTCATTTTCTATTATGTTCCTGATATTTATCCATATTGACACATGCAAATCAAGCTCATTCACTTTATCCACTGTAAAGCATTCCATAAAATGAAACAGCCATATTTTATCCATTTCTGTACAGATGAACAATATAGGTATTGTCACTTTTTTACTATAATAAACCATACTACAGTAAACCACCTTTTCACTGGTCTCTTTTTGTACATGTGTGTGAATTTCCTGGGGCAAAATCAGCCACTTAAAGCCTGTAGGCCACATCCAGTCTGCCTTGTGCTTTCAAGTAAAGATTTTTTGAAAACAGCGATGCTTAACCATTTACATATTGTCCATGGCTGCTTTGTGCTACAACAGCAGAGCTGAGTAGTTACAACAATGACCATTGCAGGATATGTACACATTCAACTTTACTTGGTTTTGCGTAGAGTTACCAACGGACACTCCCACCAGCAGTATACTTGGAGAATTCCTTACCTTAACTCTAAAACTTCCCAAAGTTCCTTCCCTGGCTCTTTTATTGCACTTTCTCTTCCTACGCACAGCGCCTAGAAATTTCATCCATTCCTATGGCTTCAACAAATGTTTTATGCAGATCGCACTCTACCTCTAAACATACAACCCCAAACTCCTTCTGGATTTCTTAGTAGCACACCTCCATTTCTAACTACTTATTGGTCATCTCTACCTGGGAATTTCCCTGAACTTCAAACCCAGCATCTACTCCTCTTAACACCACCAAGAAGGGTTTTTGAGACAATGAAAGGGGAAATATCTTAAAACTGTGAGCTAGCAGCTAAATTAGAACTTGTTTGTAGTTGGTTGATACAAGCCCATTTAACAGGGTGGGGAGGAATACAGAAACCTATTTTCACATAGCCACTCTGTCCTTTCCAGTTGTGACACCTCTCTGTGCCTCAATTTCCCCATCTATAAAATGGGCATCATTCCATACAAGCTAAAGGATGGGGTAAGAGCAGTAAAGCAGCGGGCACAGTGCCTGGCACACAGTAAATGCTCAGTCAATAGCAGCTAATAATCACTCTCTTCCTGATGCCAAGACTCTTCTAGCAGTAACTTGACCTAAAATCTTAAATTTCTGTCTTTTTGCTTCCACATCTAATCAGGTGAGAGTAACTATATTTTGCTTTCAAAATGATGATCATAACCATTCCTCCCCATTCACTCCCCAAACTCTTGTTGGGTAGCTTGGCGCCTCTTGCTTGGAATGCTTTCAAACTGGTTTACTTTCTGCCCTCCCTTTGTTCAACCTATCCTTCACAGGACCACAGCTCAGAAATCGCTTCTGCTCCAAAAGCTGTATGGTCATATCGTCCCTGACAGCATAATGTCCTAATTTCTATGTGTGACCTCTGACAAGCTGGGCCCCAGGATTTCCTAACTTACTTTCCCCTTTCTCCTCCCAACCTTCATACCCCAACTAAATAGAATTGCCTATTTCCTACACTTGTCCCATGTCTTCCTAAGAACATTCATTTCTACATTTCCTGCCAAGAGAGCCCTTCTATTCATCTCTACCTGTGCACAGCCTTCAAAGCCCTACTCACACGTCCCTCCTCTGTGAAGCGGTCTTTAACTTCCTCTGTCTAAAATCATCTCTTCTATTTTAAAGCACTGTGCTTATACCTCACATTTATCACCTCCACTGTGAAATAATAGCAAGGTGACAGACACCAGAGGGCCTTGAGCACAGCTGGCATCAAATAAACATTTGATGAATGACATTATGAACCAAGGACAAAGTGCTATCAATGCAAACCCTAGACTCAGTTTACATTAACTTAGTAAGTTCCAACCCTAACACCTAAAGAGGTTATGCAATTAAAAATGAATTTAGGACTTAGAGAACCCTTCAAATCTGGGAGGAATAACTTACTTTCTCTCTACCAGCATTTTAAATATTAAACTGCATGCTTATAGTTGTGCCTCACACCAAAAAGGTTCAGCAGTCAGCATCAGGGCAAGACGCAGAGCCAGAGTGTCCTCACTCCCAGAAGTGTGTCAGGCATGAAAAAAAAAAAAAAAAAAAAAAAAAGAATCTCTGAAAGCATAGCAGCTCATGCAGTTTCTTCCATAGCAACTAACTCATATTCTCCATGTGCTTAAAAATCTGCTACACTTCTTAAACCATCTCAGAGCATTTCAGGTCAGTTAGGAAGTAATGGTGCTGAGATAACAAGAATCATTTAGAGGGAAACAAAAATCAAGGTAGATCTCTACCTTACACTATTTTGAGGCCAAAACAAATTGGAGGTATTTAATCTCAGAATGCAGATGCCTCAAGCAAAAATAAAATACATATAAAGTAGTTCACAGTCTTAATACATAGAGTTCTTAAAATCAAAAGAAAGGTAAATACACCAATAGAAAAACAAATGGACAAAGGATAAACTATTTGCAAAAGGAGGACAAATAGTCAATAAACATGAGGAATATTCAAATTCATCAGAACACAAAGAAATTCAAATTATAACTGGCATTTCTTACCTTTTGAAAAAATTACAGATCTTTCTATAATGCAGGCTCAAGGAAATAGGCACTACCATACAGGACTTATGGAAATATAAACTGGCACAGTCTTCATAGAGAGCGAGCTTCAAAAACAGATCTATGTATTCACCAAGCATGGCACTTTTATGAATTTATGCTAAGGAAAGACTCCCAGATAGCAGCCCAAAGAGGGGTCTCAGTGACTACATAAACCTCTCAGATATTATATGTAGAGTGTTATGTATTTAAACATCTTTCTGAGGACAGTATACACAATTTTGTTCATGCCATCAATGACTTTAGTTTCTAAGTCACCGAAGAACTTCTCGGTGCAGAACAGTATTTAGAAATAAGGTGTGACAGACACTGCTAGATATCTGTACAGTGTCCATTCTTTTCTTCTTCCTTAAAAACAGACCCTTGATTATGCAGAAACAAAGTTTATCCAGCTGAAAACACTACAATCCTCTGGGATAGGAATGTGACTTGTGTCTAGCCAGTAAGACACAAGCCAATGTATGCTGGGGATTTCTGGGAAAATGCTGTGTCTCTGGCACATACACACACACATATCAATCTTCTTGCCTCCTTCCTTCTCCCTGCCTGAACCACAGACACGAGGCCTGGAAGTGCAGCAACCCTCTTGTAATCATGAGGTGACAAGGAAGACAAAGCCTACATCCTATGGATAGAGTAAGAAAAAGATGGAAAGAATTTGGTCCCTCAACGCTTCATAGAGCTACCCTATTTACCCCAAACCACTATCTTACAGCTCAATGCTTAAACACCCCACCCCCAATTTAAGCTACGTTTATTGGATTTTCAGTTGTTAAAACTCATGGCTAAACTGATACATAAGAGAATAATACAATAAATATTGAAAATCCTACTTTATTGCAATATATGGAAAGTGATCATTTTATTTATGTGTATGTATAACCATATATATAAAAAAGGGCTGAAAACACAAACATCAAAAATTAACCACTGTTCTCTTAGTAAGTTGAGTGATAATCATTTTTATCTTTATGCTTTCAGTTATTTCCCACATTTGACCATTTCTAAATCAATAGCAACAGAGGATTAGCATCTCTGGAGCCTAATTCACCATGGAGCAGCAAGGAAGGCTCAGCCTCAGGTATCAAGGGCATATACAATCATCTCCGTTTCAGATGAACTCAAATAGCAGTGAGGTGATCCATTCCCACTCTACCTCACCTGCCAACAAGGCACAGCCCCATGAAGGCGGTGGCGAGAGTGGCATGGGTACTAGGCAATCTCTGTGGGGCTGCTCTGGAGAGGCCTGGCAGTCTCGGGCAGCTCTTAGGTCACCTGGACAAATTATCTTCAGTTCTTGCCACAAGGCCTACATATGGAGCCACAGATGGGAAGGCCCCTTGGACAACTGCTTTTGCATCACATCAAAGCAATACATAGGACGGCAGAGCCAGAGACAGCATTCCCTGTGAGCCCACTGTTGACCACCCAGATAGAAGGTCTCAGGGCTTCCCTGAAGTTTCTGATCGAACTTCTTCCAAACAAGAGCAGACACAACAAACCAAGCCTGTGTTTTGGAGCCAGTGAACTACAGCCACACTGTGCCTCAAATCTGCCAGAACTATGTCCTTGCAAAACCTTGCAACAAGAAAGGCATACAACAAAAGGGAAAGATCAGACACATATAGATTATCTAGGCTGGAATTGGCAAATATTGGTGATGAGATCCTTTCCTTTCTTTTCAGATTCCTTCCTTCCCCCTCCCTGACTGACTCCATGGGGCCTCCAAGCTGTTTAATGTTGTTACTCCTGTCCTTCGGCCCACTCTTCCTTGTTCAGTCAAGGCTAAACAGTAGAGAGAGACCCCTTCCTGTCATAACCCACCCCCACCCCCTGTTCTGCCTCAGAGTTAAGCCGGCAGCCTTGTTTAGGAGATCACAGCTCTGACTTTGTTCTACTATTCTGATTCACATAGCTGAACGAAATGATTGTTCTCATTAAAAACGAGCTCATGTTTTACAGCCAGTGCAGGCATTCCCAAGTGCTCCAACACTGAGTTTGCCTGGGCCAGCAGCCAGCCGTCTGGACTGCTCCAACAACTTATGTAACTTGCTGTGTTTCCACCTTTGGCTTGGGGGTTGGGGGGGGGCTGTAAAGCAGGGAATGGACTTAGATCAAGCTGTCAGTCCAACATGTCTGAACAGCCTGCTAAACATTTGGTCACAGGACTCTTTTAGCCTTCAAGAGCAACATAAGGTGGACTGGATCAGGCCAGCTTATGCGCAAAGAGCCAAAAAGGAGCATGAGGTCAAATGGATTGTAGAAAAGACTTCTGATGCACGAATGCAAAGAAAGCCTCCAAGAGTCTCTTTTCCATGTCAACAGGCTACAGAGTAAAATGCAGGCAGATGTTTACCTGCAACAGACAATAGGAAAATGTGAACCTTTTGCTTGATGTCGTAACATGAGGTTTAAAAAGAAGGGGTGGGAGAAGGTGCTGAATTAGCTATGAAGCAGGATAGGGGTGTGGTGACAGCACAGATGAGCCAGGTCCCTTCCCCCAATGAGGGACAAAGACAACTCCACTTTGATTTTGGCCAGAAGCTCTGGAGAAGTAAAGGGGGAGGCAAGAAAAAGAAACCTGTTAGTCCTTTTAAGTAGAAAGTATACAGAAAGATCATTTGATTAAAGGTAATTCTGCCCGGGACGCCTGGGTGTCTCAGTTGGTTAAGCAGCTGCCTTTGGCTCAGGTCATGATCCCAGTGTCCTGGGATCAAGTCCCACATCCGGCTTCTTGCTGGGCGGGGAGCCTGCTTCTCCCTCTGCCTCTGCCTGCCACTCTGTCTGCCTGTGCTCACTCACTCTCCCTCTCTGACAAACAAATAAATAAAATCTTTAAAAAAAAAAAAAAAAAGGTAATTCTGCCCTGTACAAGAGATGATCAGGAGCACACTCAGCCCTTCAAAGAACTTTCCAAAGATTAACTGTACTCTCCCTAATAATGTAGACTTCTTAACTTTAAGAAATCTAATTTTGAGGGTAACGCATGGTCTTATCATACCTGGGAGTAAGAAAGCTTTCTTTCTAAAGCTTTACTTTCTTTCTAGAAAGTACCTTCTACTTTCTAGAAGGTACATGCCCAACTAGACAAAGACCAGTAGAACATTTAGATTACATATTGTGCTTGGGGGTTGTTAATGCTTTGTCCATTTGGTCCAAGATGCTTCAGGGAGAGGCAGGTTTAGGAGAAGCAAAATACTAGTAAGAGAACGGGTTTGGATCTAAGTTCAGCGGTTGGCTCTGACACTGGCTACATGACCTGGGGTCACG
Source organism: Meles meles (assembly GCF_922984935.1). Classification (NCBI taxonomy): domain Eukaryota; kingdom Metazoa; phylum Chordata; class Mammalia; order Carnivora; family Mustelidae; genus Meles; species Meles meles. Next base: position 103,217,300 of record NC_060068.1, read on the forward strand.
TTTCCCAGTATTGATAATAGAGATTATAAAAGCGCATACCTCTACAGAATAGTGTTACAGTGAAATATGCTAATACATCAACATACTTGGAATGGTGTCTAGCATATAATAAATACTCAAATGATGGGGTAGCTACTTATTACTATTAGTTGACTAGATATTAAGTTTCCTAAGAGCTGGAATCAGTACTCTTAGGTTATGATTCCCTAGATATACTCTAGCACTCTATTTTAAAAAGTGCTTGGGGCACCTGGCTGGCTCAGTTGATGGAGCATGTGATTCTTGATCTCAGGTTTTAAGCTCAAGGCCCACAATGGGTGTATAGATCACTTGAAAATAAAATCTTTTTTTTTTTTTAAAGAATAGGTTCTTAATTAAATGTACATTAGGAACCTTAGTCAAAATGGAAGAAAAATAAAAAATAAAAAGGCTGGATCAGGGCTAGAATGAGAAGTTCAAAAGCTGAGCCATCCAATAAATCAGGATGATGACCCAAGGCCCTACACAATGGGTGGCTGGGAGAGGCTACTGCAGGAATGGGCAGGGGGATATTTAGATCTTGGCCAGACAAATGGAATAGGAGAATGGAGTTGTTCAGGCACTTGGTGCTAAAAATGACTAAATGCTCACTTATAACACCCCACAATCCAAAACGAATCTCTCCCTCTTCCTCCTTATCACCACCACACAGGCATAGCTATTCATTTATAATATTCATTGACTGCTTCCTAATCTATCAGGTACCATATCGTAAGTGACACCTCTCCCATTTAACCTTCCCAACAAACTGGTGAGATAGGTACTGTTGTTATCCACATTTTTAGAGTGAGAAAATAGACTTAGAAACTGAAATATCTAACCAGCAGGTAAGGAGGCTGGGACTGGAATTCATGGTGTGAGACAACAACACCCATGCCTTGTATCACTAAACAGGAAGTACTTTCAGCACACGTAGCCATGCTGCATTCTCCTTCTCACAACGACTCTTGACATCCATATTGCCTTTATAGAAAAGACAAGCTTGCCCTAAAAAAACGACCAAAAGATGGTAGAGGCACTGATCAAAAGAAAATACCCACATGGTCTCCATATCACAACTTGTCAAGGAAATGTGAATACACATCCAGTGAAACCCTAACATACACAAAGCAGAATGGCCATTAAAGTAAGGACAATTAAAATATAAAAATAAGGACAATTCCAAGTACAGATGAGGATGTGGAAAAATTAGAACCAATCACGGTAGAGATGCAAATGGGTACAACCACTTTGCAAGAATATTTGGCAGTATCTACTCAGGTAAACATCCATCCACCCTATGATCCAGCAATCCCACTTCCTGGGATATACTCAAGAGAAATGGGTGCTTATGATCAAAGAAAGGTAGGAGAATATTCCCAGAGGCTTTATTCCTCAGAGCTCAAATTTAAAAACAACCCAATGTACTCAATAAAAGCATGAAAATCTTGTGATGTATTCTCTATATGAAATGCTTTAGATCAATAAAAAAGAACAAACCACTGCTCCCTGCAAGCAAGGAGACTCTCACAGGTATTAATTTGAGGGAAAGCAGCCACCAAAAAAGGAGTACAACCCTATGACTCCATTTAAATAAAGTTCAACAACACGGAAACTAATCAGTGGTGACAGAAGTTAGAAGAGTAATTACGTGGAAGGTGGGGGAGGGAAGGAGGTATTTGACTGAGTGCACTAGGGAGCTTTTCTAAATATTCTCTACCTTCATCCAGATGGTGGCTATATATTTATAAATTTGGTTTCTAAGTGACAGTAGAGCATGACCCACCCAGGTGACATTCCTCTCTGGGACACCTTATTCTCCAGTTTCTGATGCAGCTGGAAAGAGATTTATAGTAGGCAGAGCAGTGTCTCTACCTCCCACAACCCTCCCTCCCTTCCTAAGTGCCGGCGACAGTGACTGTGAGAGTTAACTTCACAGGGCATTCTCTCCTGGGATTGGGCTCACATTGGGGCACTTTGCCTTCATTCTCACACATATACCCTCCTTGCCCTGGATATAAATAATGCAGCCTGAATACAAGTTTGGGACTCTGCCCCGAATAGTCCTTTTCACTTTATGTGCAGAAGAAACTTTAAAATATTTTTTTTTCCATTTTATTTATTTTTTCAGCGTAACAGTATTCATTCTTTTTGCACAACACCCAGTGCTCCATGCAAAACATGCCCTCCCCATTACCCACCACCTGTTCCCCCAACCTTCCACCCCTGACCCTTCAAAACCCTCAGGTTGCCCCAACCTCCCACCCCTGACCCTTCAAAACCCTCAGGTTGTTTTTCAGAGTCCATAGTCTCTTATGGTTCGCCTCCCCTCCCCAATGTCCATAGCCCGCTCCCCCTCTCCCAACCCCACCTCCCCCCAGCAACCCCCAGTTTGTTTTGTGAGATTAAGAGTCATTTATGGTTTGTCTCCCTCCCAATCCCATCTTGTTTCATTTATTCTTCAGTCTACCCTGCTTCTTACTTGTACAGGGCTTGATAAGGCAACCAACCCATCAGTGGTATAACTAGTCCTCCAGAGATACATCCATCTGGGTCAAATCCTAAGTGAAGATAAAGAGTCAAAAGGAACACGCTCAGTACCCTCTGGATGCACCATGGTTCCCTGAGAGAAATAATCTACTTTTTGAGCAGACTTGTTCCAGCTGGAGATACAAATGGAGCTGATGTGGAGCAAAACCCAGACACCAGCTGGGACCTCAGAACTTAGGAGACTTGGGAGGGGAGGAGAAGAGAAGACAGAAACAACATCTAATTGAAACTGCCAAGGTAACTGCTATTTATTAAGGAGGAAGGGGAGAAAACATAAAGAAAAATTTATTTCTTAAAAATTCCCATCTTCTTTAAATCAGTAATAATGTTATTTTTATCATAATGGTGTTATTTTATGAGAAAAATTATTATGATACCTAACAAATTTAATGATAATTCCTTAAGAGCTTCTGACAGCCCACACTGAAATTGGTTTGTTCAAATGAAGGTCCAACCCAGTTGCACACATTAGATTTGGTTAGGTATCTGAAGTCACTTCTGTTTCCAACAGTCTCCCCTCCCTTGTCCTTTGCCAAAGCACTGCTTTATGGGAGGACTTTAATCTGCAGTGCTTTAATTTTCATTTTTTTTAAAGATTTTATTTATTTATTTGACAGAGATCACAAGAAGGCAGAGAGGCAGGCGAGGGCAGGGGGGTGGGGGAAAAGCAGGCTCCCCACTGAGCAGACAGCCCAATACGGGGCTTGATCCCAAGACCCCAAGATCATGACCTGAACCAAAGGCAGAGGCCCAACCCACTGAGCCAACCAGGTGCCCCAAACAGTGCTTTAATTTCCTTTAAAAAAAAAAAAAAAAAATCCAGATAAAGCTGACTGGTAAAAGTAAGTTGTCCATTATACCAGACATTATGCCTTTGTATTTTTCCCCAATTTCAACACTTACAAAAAGGGCAAATCCCCTTCTTGATATAAAGCTCCAGTAATTCGATTATAATGACCTTTATAGGGTGTTCACTTATGTGGCAAGTATTGTGCCAGATGATTTTGATGGATTATCTCATTTAACTGTACATACCAAGAACTCTGAGGTCAGTGTTAAAACTACCCCACTTAACTGATATGGATCTGGGGCCAAGATTAATCAAAGAGTAAGGGATGAAGCCTGAATTCAACCCCAAGGCTGTCTGACCAGACCACACTCTTGGCTGTCATTCTCTACTGGCATTTTAATTTTGAGTTTGAAGAGCTTAAATCAATGTTGGGAGTGGCCACTGGTTAACTATAGCCAGTAGATGGGTATATAAATAAATGGACAGTGTGCCTTCTCCAAAGGGAATCAAGGATTTCTCAGACATTATCTCATACCTCCCCATTGCTGGAGAGAAAAAGAGGTAAAGAATTTGGAATGGCACTGCTGATGAAGGAAGAGGCATGCAATGACTAGGATGTCCCAGTGATGACCCTAAAGCCCCAGGCATGTCATATAAACACTCTCAATACAGCTAAGACCGAAAGTGACAAAGCTAACCCTGCCCCAATTAATGCAGAAAGGAAAATTTTAAAATGGAATGTGCTCATTATGGGAAGGTCTGTAAAAGCCCAGGAATAAAGTGGAAAATATTGTGGAGATGTCAGTCACTGAAAATAAAGTTCGAGTGGTCTAGAGGAACAAGGTCATGTTCCCATGCCTCTGTGGGTAATCTATCAACCACCTCAAACATGGGGCTGAGGAAACTTTTCAACATACTGCTCATGTTCTTCATACTGGTGAATTTACTCTGGAAGGAAAACAGTACCCATTAAATACACACACACACACACACACACACACACACACATATCAGAGGCTCACTAAACTGTGCTAATGATGTCCACCCTAGTGTATCTCTGACTCATCAACTTCCTCAGTGAATTTTTGTGGTCAAGAGAGGGTAACAGATCTGTCTCTGGGGAGGCGAAGTGAGAAATGTTTTTGCTGCCTTTCCCTACCACCTTCTATTTTCTTTCCTAACTAAGAGTAGTTTAGGAGACCTCTGAAGGCAGCTACATCAGGCTCTGCCAAGTGGATTAAGCCAAGCACACAAAGGTTGACTGGTACCCAGGAAACTACAGGGTTCAGCACAAAGACCTGAGGCAAATATCCAAAGATCATCATTTCACAGGGAAAAAATATATACCTGGGTTGACCTGTGGCAGCCCCATGACCTCCAGTCATGTCAATTCAACAAAAATTTGCCAACCTTCCACATACTTTTGAAATAAATAATGAAGTCAAAACAGGATTATTCCTTTGCCTACTTTCTTTGCAAAATCAGGATAACTGACGATTCGCTATGTATCAATAACCAAATGAATATGTGTGAAGTTCTCTTTATTGGCCTGGCAATGCCATACAATAAAAGGTACAGATCCTAAATCAAGTAAAACCATCATCATAAGGAAGAACACAGGGCTGAAGCATTACATCTATATAAATTTATTTACCCAATCACCACAATAGACCCCTCTGAAGCTGATCTATAAGACCCTTTTTCAATTGCTCATTGTGAAAACATGTGTTGCTTCCGCTTGCCTAAGATCCGGTCCCCTTTCTACTGTTAACACTCAACTTTCCTTTGGGGAACTACTTCTTCCCTTATCTCTATGTGGTCAGGTGGAGCCAACCCCATGAGCTAGCACCTGACTCAGATGTGGCCCAACAGTCACAGCAACCACTTCAGGGACAGACCTGGAACCTGGCTCAAGCCACTGAAAAGGTCGGCCACAGGACTTTTGCTGGAACCCTTAGGAAAGGATATACCCTTCCACAGTGAGGGTACTTAATGGATGGCATGTAAACTAGGCACTGTGTTTACAGGAGCCTATCCATGATACAATGAGAAGCACCTACCTGAGAATGATGTCAAACACAGAAAAGCATGAGCAAACAGGTTCAGAATCTAAATTTTCTGTAGTTGACACACTATTTAAGTTGGTATGCTTGTTTTTAAGAGTTGAAATTCCACCTACAGGGAACCAGATGTCTCTGCAGAACTGTCTTTCCAATCCAGCTTAGTAAGGTCTCAATTTATATTTTTGGCATGTAAAAAATATCTTTTCCTGGCAGTATATCTTATGAGCTCTGCATTTTTCAATACACGGTCTTAAGGGGTGTGTTTTTCTTCCTTGGCTGAATTTATGTTGAATGGGTATATTTATATGGATAGATGTTAATGACTTCACAGAGACAATAAAAAAATAGAGTAATAATGACTGGGGCAAATGTCCTGGCATTACAGAGGCCTTATCCTTGGGTTAATTTCAAAGTCAGTGAAAGGCTATTTTCTGCCCCTTAGAAATAGCAGCTGCTCTGCACAGACTGCTATTCTGACATCATTTCATGTATTTACTTTACAAAATTACAATTTCCTGAACAGAGGTGCTTTTCAAATGCTTCTGAAATATTCTTCTCTCAAAAGAATTTTTTAAAATGCTTTTGGGGCACCTGGGTGCCTCAGTGGGTTGAGCCTCTGCCTTTGGCTCAAGTCATGATCTCAGAGTCCTGGGATCAAGCCCTGCATCGGGCTCTCTGCTTTGGGGAGACTGCTTCCCCCTCTCTCTTTCTGCTGGCCTCTCTGCCTACTTGTGATCTCTCTCTCTCTCTCTGTCAAATAAATAAATAAAGTCTTTAAAATAAATAAATAAAATAAAATGTTTTAAAAGAGTAAAGCAGCATTATGGAATGATCACCACACAATAAAAATCCATAAGAATCCTCTAAGAATCCATAGAGGAAAAACTTCCAATGAAGTGAAATGGAATATGGTGATATCGCCAATCTAAACTGGGTGTAAGATTATAAAGGTAACATTTAAAGCAAAACCCAGATCGAGTGAAAATTTCTCTTGAAAATCCCTTAAGCTGCACATGCAGCAAATGTACTTTGTCCTGTTTAAACTCTAAAAAAACTCTGTACACCATTAAGTTCCACAGAGGGGGTTTTCCGCACATGCTGGTTCCCTTAACAGGGCACCAAGTCAACAGTTGCACGCATTCAGAGGCTGTCACACCGTATTTGTGCCCTTCACATAATGCTTGATAGCTAAAATTCAGTTATGATAAATGCATATGCATTTATCTAATTTTGTTATGCTTTCTTAATACTATCCAGGTGACCCATGACAAAGAGATTGGGGTTCCCTTTATCCTACGGAATCCTTTAGGGACACTACACACATTGGAAATGTCTAAAGAACAAAGCCAAGTCAAATGAAAACTATTTTTTTGAGTAACTCACTGTAAAGCAGAGTGATCACACTAGGATCATCTAATCTGATCTTCAAGTTATTAGTAGATAAACCCTTCTATCAAAAATTTATCAATCCATCAATCAGTCAAATGTAAAGCCTCAGTTGGGGCACCTGGGTGGCTCAGTGGGTTAAAGCCTCTGCCTTCGGCTCAGGTCATGATCTCAGGGTCCTAGGATCGAGCACCGCATCAGGCTCTCAGCAAGGAAGCCTGCCTCCCCTTCTCTCTCTGCCTGCCTCTCTGCCTACTTGTAATCTCTGTCTGTCAAATAAATAAATAAAATCTTCAAAAAGAAAGTAAAACCTCAGTACACTACAAAGAGGAAAGTGAGACAGCTCTGGGAGAACCTAGGAGAAAGCCTTCCCTTCAGGTAAACAAACACAGACGTCCAGGGGTTCCTGACAGGATTTGAAAACTGCTGACCTAGGGGTCCAACTCTAGTCTCCCCTTTCTCCACCTCATAGCAGAAGAATCACAGGCCCAGAGAAGGTGAGTGACTTTTCCAAGGCCATACAATTCACTTTTACCAGTGGACTGAACACCAAATTTCCCAACTCACTTCGCCATCATTTTCATTACAAAACCAGTTCCCTTTCACTTCCCACCCAGTATCTAAGATGGTGATCTTTGATAACTGTGTGCAGAGGGCTAACAGAGATTGGGGATGACTGAAGTTGGATGTATCAGGTAAGGCCAGACTTCCAGGAAGAGGGGAATTTGGTGCTAGCTCTTAAAACCAAGGCAAGTCAGCACTGAATTAATGGAGAAAGCTCCTCAGGTGAAACGAAAAGCCTGAGACTGGAGATTGGGGCGGTGGTGGGGGTGGGAGTGGGGTGTGCGGATGCAGCATAACTGAACACAAGGTCTCAATTAAGGACTGGGCCTAACATACCCAGGGGAAGAGGGAGAAAGGAACAAAGGTGGAAAACAATATATGGATGCTAAACAGCTGAGAAAGATCTATTGCCAAAGCTGTGTATCACTTCCTGAAGATGAACCTGCCAAATTCCTTGAGCAGTAGTAACACAGGGCCAGTGTGTGGCTATGAAAAACACAGGCCTAGGGCCCTGAGGCCTGAATTCCGGAGGAGGCTCAGCTTCCTCACTCACAAAGGACAAGTAATAGCAGCTCCTAACATATTAAATGAGCACATGTTCAGGAAAAAAAGTCAGTATATAAGTATTTAAAAATAAAATGTTAAGTCATCCTTGTGTATGAAATAATCTACTTGCATGAAAAACCGATGCAAAAGGGACTTGCCTTCAATTCTTGAACATTAACAAGGAGTTTGTAGGCATCATGCATTCAAGACTGAGGTGTCAGGAGAACAAGACAACATGAAGAATCAGAACCCTTCCTTGATACTATGCAGCCATCAAAAGAAATGAAATCTTGCCATTTGCAATGACGTGGAAGGAACTAGAGGGTATTATGCTTAGAGAAATAAGTCAATCAGAGAAAAGACAAGATCATATGATCTCCCTGATATGAGGAAGTGGAGATGCAAAGTGGGGGTAGGAAAAGAATAAACAAAACAAGATGGGATTGGGAGGGAGACAAACCATAAGAGACTCTTACTGTCACAAAACAAACTGAGGGTGACCGGTAGGGAGAGGGTGGTGGGGTTATGGACATTGGGGAGGGTATATGATATGGTGAGTGCTGTGAAGTGTGTAAAGCTGGCGATTCACAGACCTTTTCCCCTGGGGCTAATAATATATTATATGTTTATTAAAAAAATAAAAAATTAAAAAAAAATAAAGAACCCTTTCTTGTATGACAGTTCCTGATTATACCATTATCAGATTTGTTATTGGGGTAATCAGGGACATCAAGAAAAGCCTCACTATTTAGGTCAGGCAGAGATACTGAATTATCCAAATATTCAGAAAGAAGCACCGAAGGACTGAGATAAGAGGTGAGTGGAACAGGATAGCAAGGCAATAACAAAATCAAACCTGCACACTAAACATAACAGAGCAGTAAGGATCAGAATGAAATTTACTAAATTTTATTTAATGCATATCAATATTTAATGTATATTAAATGTAAATATTAAATTTAATGTAAGTAATCAAATAGAAAATAGGATAGCAAACGAACTCAAAAAACATGCTATAAAAATCCAGAAGGCAAAAGCTTAAAATGTTAGGGTCTTGCCTTCTCTAAAATAATCTCTTCAAAAATGGACAGGGAAAAGGGGAGAGCAAGGACCAGAAACCAGTCACCAACACAAAAAGCAAAGGAAGATAAAAGAAGCAAACTTCATATCCTCTGCTGGCACTCTGCCCACCACCACCCCAAAAAACCAAGAAAGTCTTTTTGGATTGTGTCACTGACCTACTTTTGGACATCCATGGAATAATTTAGTACAGTTTCATAAAGCCTGGGGCAGGGAGGGGAAAGGAAGCACCCTGGGTCTTACAGTAGTGACAGACTTAGTTCCTCTGAAACATGTTGGTGGTTTTCATTATGGAGTGCAGAGAGGCTTATTTTATTACTTAAATCTCAGTTTTATTCATTCATAACCAATAGGTGTTATTTTCAGTGTTGGTATTTTTTATGTAACACTAATACCGGTGCATGGGGTAAAATTAAACCCTACAGAAATATAAAAAAGGCAAAGCTCAAGTCCTCTAGCCTCTCCCCTAAGGTTTCAACTGTTCAATTCTTGACTATCATTTGTAGAAAAGAAACTATTGATACACTCGGAGGAGCACGTGTGCATACCTCACAAACATCCTTTCACTGATTTGACTGAGACCACGCGACCCGCTAAGTTTTGGATGCCACTACTGCCACAGCACTCTTCCCACTGTGCATGTCGGGCTGCGCTGTGTGGCAAACCACTGTATGGACGCGCCTCAGGAAGGACCCGTACTAGGAAGGCAATGTGAGCAATTGCTTCGTAACTACCCACCCATCTACCCACCCACCTGTATCTATTAGTTTTTTCAACAAAGCTGCAACAAACACCCTCAGCGGCAAGCCCAGCACCTGTTCTAACCATGCTTCATGGTAAGGATCTGTTTTCCTTTTGCAGGTACCCCTAAGGTGACTGCACTAAAAGGAGTGGGCTAGTACAACTCTCAAACAACACAAATCGATCCTTAGTAACAGTGAAAACTTATACTAAAATATGATGATAAATGGAATAAAAATTTACTTGGATAACCTTATGTCCAATATACAGAAATAGTTACCATTTTTTAAATGTCATATAAAAAAAAGTAAAAACAATGTAATACAAAGGTTTGGGACCAAGCTTTCATTTGAAAATAAAGATAAATAAGTCCCAAATGATAGGAGTCTTTTAAAGCAGTCCCCTCTTCAGGTGAGTTTTCTTTTCCTTGAACGTTAGAAGGAAACATATGGGCTGTACCTTGTATCTGTGTAACTACTCTCTTCAAATGGTCTGGCAAGAGAGGCTGAGAAGGAACAGGCCTTCCAACCACTGAGAGTGAGCCCAGCCGGCCCCTCACTGCTTCTGACTTTCTATTCCTCTCTAACAAATGATATCACAACTCTGGATCACTGCTTAGCATCTTAAAACCTCAAGTATCACATAAAAGGGAAATGAAATTAATGTCCTCCTTAATGCCAGTTCCCTCAAATGACTTTGTCCCAGACGTGAGACAGACAGATGTCTACCTCAAAGGTCACTCGTCAGAGAGGTAGTCCAGCGTCCCTCAGATGAGCCTGGTGCTGAACTCAATGATTTCAGGATATGGCCTCTCTGTGCTGCAGATCACTCAAATGAAAACGGGCATACACAACTGTACCTACCCTCACAGGACCATGAGACAATACATGTGGTATTGTTAATACAAAGCATGGTACACAGTAAGTGCTCAAAAAGTGTCAGCAACATACATCATCATCAGTGTCAGATTAAAAAAAAAAAAACTGAGCAAGCACAGAAAAGAATCCTCTAGCTCTGACTCCCAGAAGAAATAGATTTTTGCTTAGAAATATGATTAAACCTGTTCAAGCTTCCCGCAGTACAGCTAATTATGTATACCCTGGGGCCTCCTCAGCTCAGGAGATAGCAGCTAATCCAGGCCTGCAGTAAGGCAAGGACACATCAGACTAGAAAGAGGGTGAGGGGGGCTCTCCATGGCACAGAAAATAGTATATAGCACCTATTGGCTACTGTCAAGTTCCAGACAAATGGAAATTTCTCAAATATAAGCACTTTCCTTCCTCTCTCTTTTCTTCACAAGCATGCTATTTTATTTCTTAATTATCGTTATTCTCTCCCACCAACTATGTGAGAGTTTGCAATACGCTACCTAACACCGTCCTTGCAAATGTCATGTGCTAAAGAAAAACAATTACAACTAGGGCTTTTTTCCTCCATCATTTGAAAATCCATCAAATACAAAGACCCATCACATCAAGTATCATAATAATACCTATCTCTAACAAAAATTATTTTTAGATCTCTACTTTAGTCTTTAAACTTAAAATACCACACAAAGAAAGAACTTACAGAATCTTAAATTTCACCAAAATAAGACTGAAATCTGAACTTATATTAACAGAATCACATTTTTACAAGTTTCACAGAAAAAATTCCATGTCCTAACAGAAGGTTAATTTAGTCTTCGATTCATTCATTCATTTCCCTCTTCTTTCCTTCCTTTAGAGTGACTGGCACATTCTCTCCATCACCCACCCTCCACATACAGTGACTTCTATCAGCAGATTATCATTATGCTGATCCTTGTTTTGAATTGCCCCATAGCCATTCCCCCTTCTGGGAAGAACACCTTGAGCCTCCTTTAGGGAACCACTCCTCCTCAATTGTCAGTCCAGGTGGTTCCCCTGCCTCTTCCTAGCCACAAGACCAAATCTGGTCAGTCAGCATATTCTATCCTCCCCCTTACTGATCACAGTGGCTGGCTGAGGTTGAGCACTAGACCTAACTCTAAGACTTCTATTGAACTACAGGGGGAAAAAAAAATCAGTCTTCTCACTGGCTTGCTCACTGTGAGGGTCATGCCATGCAAGCCTGGAGCCACTAGGAGTGGGGACGGCTACTGTGTCACACACGCAGAGAGGAAAACACTCAAGAGACAAAGTCTGCCCCTGGAATTTTTAGATACATCAGTCAAAAAATTATCTTTTTTGCCTGGAGCCACTTTCTGGTATTTGTTAGCAAACCATGCTCACAAATCAAAGTCTGCTCCACTTACAGCTTCACATGCTCATCTCCCTGTACTAGACCACAAGCCCTTGAAAGGCAGAAACCAGATCTTACTGGCTTTCTACAAGGGTAAGCAGCAGCAGGACTGGTTCGAGAGTGCTTACCATGTGCGGCAGCATTGTGCTTGGTGGGAGTTTCCCTGAAACCAACTGTGCTACTTAAGAAAGGCTTCATAAGCACCTGTTCACTAGCTTAGCATTACTAACAGTATCCTCAAAAGGTATCCGATGAGAGGCCTCTTGCACACATTGACAGAAAATAAAATGATGCAGTCTTCCTCTCTGCCTACCAAAAAGCAATCATTAACTCTCTATATACAGCCCAATCCTCAAACACAGCAAGAACAATTTTTTAAAAGTGAGCCAAGTTTCCAGAGCAGTGTCCCTGAAACACCATCACATGAAAAGAGCAGAGGGATGGAGGCAGGAAGCAGGGAGAGAACAGCTCCCCAAGGTGTGGGGGCTCTCACCCTGGGCCCCTCATCTCCAGGGACAATGATGCTCTGAACACACATGTCTGTTTCTCTAAGGAGCGAGTCTGCAGGTTGGTTACAAACTCACAGGAGTCTCAGATTCCAGAAAGGTGAGAACCACTACTCTAAAGGGTACAGTAAGTGTTCCTGGCACTTAATTTCTCTTCCCCTAATCCAGTTAGGAGAAAATGACCATAACTGAACAAAAGGCATGAAATAAATCAACTGGTGCCTTTACCCACAAAAGATAAAGAGTCTCCAAAGAAAAGGCCAACATAAAATCAAGTTTTGTTTGTTTGTTTAAATCTGGCCTCTGCTGGAGGAGGAAATAATTTCAAGTGTAATTGTCCCTAATGGGAATGGTCAATGACAGCCAGGAAAATACCCAGCTGGTTGGAGGGAAAAATGCTTTGTCCTCACCTTGCCAACAGCCTGCTACTCTACAAAGGTACTTCACAAAATTGCAAGCTACCTGAAACAGGGGAAGGGTGTTATTTAATAACACTGAAAAATAGGAAACAAACTAAATGTTCATTAAAAAGACTGCTTAAGTATTATGGCTTAAAACAATTGAAGCAAAATGATCCCTTAAACAAATATTTACTGAGCATCTATTATGTGCCAGCACACTGCTGGGAAATGAGACACAATTCCAAGTCAAAGAGAACTATGCTTACAGTAATTAACATAGTATAAGATCTCTGTGACAACCATATAAAAAGCACAAAACCCCAAGAGTCTACAAAGCAAATTAATATACACACACATAAAATACATGTATATAAACATATAAACATACAAACAATGAAGTCCAATCCCATTAATATAAATTTTTCAGTATTCAAAGAGGACTAAAATAGTGGTCATTAAAACATGACCTAATTTAGGGGCGCCTGGGTGGCTCAGTGGGTTAAAGCCTCTGCCTTCAGCTCAGGTCATGATCCCAGGGTCCTGGGATCGAGCCCCACATCGGGCTCTCTGCTCCGCGGGGAGCCTGCTTCCTCCTCTCTCTCTGCCTGCCTCTCTGCCTAGTTGTGATTTCTCTCTGTCAAATAAATAAAATATTAAAAAAAAAAAACATGACCTAATTTAGATGATTATGACCTATATATAGATGATTACCTGTAATCATCTGTGCAAGGTAGGAATTTGGGTAATCACTCTTCACCTTCCTCACCCTTCTTCCACCATACCATTTGGATTTTTAAGAGCATATATAATATTTGCATGTTAAAAATTTTTTGAGATTTATCACACACATAAAATCTGCAGATCTTTAGTGAGTTTTGAGAGAGGATAGGCTGAGAAGTTGTTGTAGGTCTTTATTATTAATAACTGAATTATAATAGTTCACCCAGAAACTATGGTGCAATTTAATAATGCATAAGAGAACTGGCTCTCATACCTGATGATCTGGGCTCAAATTTTACCATTGCTAACTTATGAGCTGTATGACTTCAAGCAGATTACTTAATCTGTGTCAACCCACCTCAGAGGTGTTATGAGAATTAGATGAGGGACAAAGTGGGAGGAAATGATGATGATGATGATGATGATGATGATAGTCACAGTGGTACTGGTGGTGGTGATGATGATGGGATAAAGGAAAGAGGAAAAGCTGCTCCAGATATGCTACCCATGAACAAGGAGGCTTGTCTGAAACAACTCTGGGTATAAGGCTAATTCAAACCATCCGGCCCTTCACTGGATACACTTCTCACAGAGCAGCAAGGTCTACCTCTCTAGGAGTATTAAGACCTTCTAGCACATTCTTGCTCATCACTGACCTCACTTCCCAGCCAAGATAATCTGCATCCATGCACCACCCTCTCCTACCTCCATATCCACAAGAATGTGACTTCTTCAGCCTCGAAAGTCCTGAGTTCTCTAACAAACTGGGTTCCACCCTTCTCTTTAATGGTGCACATTAAGCCTTATCCAAGTAGATCCTCTTGGTTCTAATTAGTGTTTCCTATCTTAGCCCATCCTACTCTACTCTATTTATCTCAGTGCCTAGATTAGTCTTTGAAATATACTTATGTTTGAGGGGTATTCTTATTCCCAACCACTTCAATATTAAACTTTGATTTGGATGCATGTTCTTAAAAATCATCCACCTACCCACCCATCCATCGACCATCTATCCCTTCATGAATGACAATAATAAGCCAAGCATTGTGCTGACCCTAAGCCAAGGTAGGTATCTGAGATTGGGAAGTACCATTACACAATCAAGAGCTAAGTTATTATGAAGTTTAATGGTTCTAATAAGATTCACTTTTGCTCGACTTCCCTATACAACTGAGATTGACTTTGTCTTACTGCCCCTTGTTTTTACAGATATGTGGTCAACTTGGTTTCCTTTTTTCTTCTCCTAAATATTATTCCTGACAAAAATATTAATGGCACTAAAAGAATAGTAAGAATTTTTTTGTTTTATTCAATTTTTGTTGAATCTTTTTTTAATTTATTTTTTATTAACATATTTATTAACATAATAACATATGTATTATTAGCGTATAGGTCTGTGAATCACCAGGTTTACATACTTCACAGCACTCATCATAGCACATACCTTCCCCAATGTCCAAAATCAAACCCAACCACCCTCTCCATATCTCCCTACCCCTGGCACCCCTCAGTTAAGAATATTTTTTATTTAAAAAAATCCATCACCCTAATAACAGTTGCTTTCTTGTGTCTTTTGTGTTTTTGCATGTGTTTGTGTGAATCTGCACAGTTGTAATCATAACACACATATACTTTCATATCACCTCTTTACTTATTAAGCACTTTTCTGGACTCAGTATTTATGGTGTCGATAGCAGTAAAAACACTGAAAGAGTGGTCCTACCATGGTTTACCCTCATTGTGCTATGGATGAAAATGCAGATTATTCCCATTTTAAAAGATAATTCATTAATGAATGATCCACTCCTATAGATCCTTTTTCTTATTTTTGATTACGGACTTGAAATACATTTTTCCAGCAATGGGATTATCAGAGCAAAAGCTATGGAAAAAATTTAAGACTTTGAGTAGTGATACAGCTTTTTCTAAAGAAAGTTAACAATTAAACATGCGTAAAACCAACACTTTATTATCCACACTAATGGAAGGAGGTAGTGTTGAGCCTAACAAGTTATTTCTGTTTGCAACTGGGAGGCCAAATATTTATACATACTTTTACACATTATTTGTCTTCTTAATTATGCTTTGCATGCCGACAGAGAGCATACAGAAAAAAATGAGATCAAGTATGTTAAAGTATTCTGAAATATTAAAAGACAAATACAATACAATTTGAACCCTGCTGGGGAGCACGGGAACATCAGTCATGTAATTCCAACTCAGCCAAAAGTTTCATCCCCACACAGGGATACTTGGATAGGTATCTATGTCTGCTCCTACAGTATGCTGTGATTCCATTCAGACCTCAGTCCTCAGACAAAGGGAAGTAGTGTCAGTAACTCTCACCTAAATGCTTTTCTCCACCATTCCAGATGTACAAAATCATCGCCATTCTGCATGCTGCAAAACCAATCATGAAAAACAGAAACCCACCTGTCCAAAGTGCAAGAAGGAATGGACTGGGAGAAAGAAAATGAAAGTCTTATATTAGAACTGTCTACTAAAGATTAAACGAAACTACAAATATTTATAAACCCTTTTAAATCACCACACTCCACCTATTTACACTGAAAGGCTTTCAAAAGCTTGCCTTTACTCCCAGCACACATAAGACCAACGAAATCGCCATGACTGATCCCAGCAGCTTCCTACGTGGCCTGCATTCCCCAAGTGTGAGATCTACGCTGCTATACAAGACATTTCAGTTGGCCCAGAGACACATCCTTGAAAAACACTGTGTCACAACATAAGATATTCCCTTCACATTCTGTTCAAAATTGAGTTATAGTTAACATACAACATTGTGTAAGTTGAAGTTATAGACATACTGATTTGATACATTTAGTATTGCCCTATGATTGCCAAAGCAGCATAACACCTCTATCTAGTCCAATACTTACCATTTCTTCTAATGTTAGGAACAATTAAAATTTACTCTTAGCAAGTTTAACTATAATACAGTTTTGTTGACTATAATCCCAGTCTCTTCAAAGCTTTGTGGTAGCATCTAAAAGAAGTGCACTTGGTATTAGCATGTCTTCAATTAACAGTTGCTAACATCCCTCGTTTTTCACACAGGAAAAAAAAAAGCAAAACAAACTACTATAAATGCAAACGTTTTATCAAACACAGGTATCTATTAGAAATGACCTATATGGGGCCCCTGGGTGGCTCAGTGGGGTAAGCCTCTGCCTTCAGCTCAGGTCATGATCCCAGGGTCCTGGGATCGAGCCCCACATCAGGCTCTCTGCTTGGCAGGGAGCCTGCTTCCCCCCGGCCCCGTTCTCTCTGCCTGCCTCTCTGCCTACTTGTGATCTCTCTCTGTTAAATAAATAAATAAAATCTTTAAAAAAAAAAAAAAAAAAAGAAAGAAAAGAAAAAAGAAATGACCTATATAGCTTTGTTCCCATTTCATTTATTTTCAGGGTTCCTGTAGTCCAGTAAGTGACGCTGGTTCACGTAGTAAGAAATGTATTTACCTTTTTAAAGGTAATCTGGCAAGTAAAGAAAGTGAAATGAATCGAAGTAATAATAACAGCAATAATAAGCAGAACAACTGTTATGGAAGTATGACCAAAATCAATAGGGTCAGAGGTGACAACTAAACTTTGGGAAGCTGCATTAAGCCTATTTATTCTGTCTTTTTAATGTCCTGATTTCCTTAACTTGACAGGGATATACGTAAGGGTAAAGGGTTGTATTTTAATAACAGGTCTTACTTCAATTTCTAGGTATGCTATATGGAAGCAGACAATCTAGCAGTTCAGATTTCAAACAATTAAACTAGACACACTAAGACCATCAAAAATATTATAATTTCATGTTTGCTTTATCTTGATTTCTCATTGGTCTTTATGTCCATTTAAAAAATCATTATACTTTAACTTTGCTCTATCTCAGTTTCTGAATGCTTTGTAATCATTAATGACTTGGAACACTTCAGCTCTGTTTTCCTCTCTGTAAGTATTTGAAGATCTATAAAGAATACTGCAGATATTCTAATAAACAGGCAAAGTGAACCTTTATAATGCGTGGATATGGGGAAATCCTTCTGACAGTAAAGTTATTTTACTCATGTATCTGTCTGCAAGTAAGATACTCACAGCTAAAGAGTTAAGCATTCTCCATACTAATGTAAAAGGCTGTACCCACCCTCTGTTCTACCCCTACTTCATCTGATTTGCCTGTCTGGGGGATTCAGGTTGCTTTTCCCACCACTCCGGTGGAAGTATGCTTTGCACAAAAATAGCTTTATCAATGGGAGGCCGCCCAGCTCTTCAAACAACAACAACAACAACAACGACGATAACTGCCACCATCCAGTCACATTAATCGAACTAGGAATACTCTTGACAATCTTCTGGCTGGCAGGCTATAAGCTGAATAAGACTATAAAGATACCCAGTATCAATCTTTTTATCACTGCCCAACAACGCAGATGATCTGGAAACTTGACATAAAGGGTCTTGGTTTTTCCATTCTTTTATCCCCCTAATCCTAATTCTTCCACATAGTTAAAAGCCAAAAGCAACCCCACCCAATCAGTGCATAGTGAATTCCTGTTTACTCAAGAAAATTCCAGAGAACTGAAAAGAGGCTAAAGGATGCAAAAAATGAAAACCAACAAAAACCTGAGAGCACAGTTTTGTACTCGCCAAGGTAAAATTCACATGGAGTTAACCAAATTCAAAGCACCTCAGTCAAATTTCAGTAGAGAATGAAATACCCGGTAAAATATGCAGAAGATACACAGAGAAAGTTTTATTTTGGAGATAATTTCCATGCAGTTTACCACCACTCACATCTCTCCTTGCTCAAACCTTTGAAGTTCCTCATGAATTCGGTCTCAGTACCGACCACACAAGTATCTCAAAGGGTAAATGATATTTTTAACAAAGCCAGGAGTGTTGAGGGTGAGGAACATTGGCCAGAGTTCAAAAGATGTGTAATTTCCACTGGGAGATGAATCTGTCATCATTTTTGTTTAATAGACACTGAAAATGAAAACAACAAATTTGGAAGAGAATATATAAGCAGAAAAAAAATGAAGAGACTACGAAGAGTAAACTAAAATGGGACATGAAATGGCTGTCATTTATTTAATTTCATTTCAAAGGCAAGGACTTCAAAAGTTGAGTATTTTCAACACAGACCAGTTCTTCCTTGTGGGAGAATCAACAAAAATATCAAATATTCTGGAAACTAATCTTAGCTCCTACTAGGATTAACTGTATGGCCTTGGGCTAGTCATTAAGTGATTCATACCCCAATTACCAAACTGGTAATTAGGAATACCAATAGGTCAAGAAACAGGCTGAGATTCCTCAAACTCTCAGGGACAGCACTACTCCCTGCTATGCCATGATTTCCCTTTATGACAATGGAACTTTTAACCTTTCTAGACTCCTTTAACATCCAACAAATAGTGACTGTCTACTATATGCTCGTCCCCTGATCTAACCACTGGGGAGACAATGGTGAGTTAGATAAAACCTAATTCAAGAAGTGGCATTCTAAAGGCAGGAGACAACGGGGCACCTGGGTGGCTCAGTGGGTTAAGCCGCTGCCTTCGGCTCAGGTCATGATCTCAGGGTCCTAGGATCGAGTCCCGCATCGGGCTCTCTGCTAAGCGGGGAGCCTGCTTCCCTCTCTCTCTCTCTCTCTGCCTGCCTCTCTGTCTACTTGTGATCTCTCTCTGTCAAATAAATAAGTAAAATCTTTAAAAAAAATAAATAAATAAAAGCAGGAGACAAATCATATAAAGCACACAGTGTAGGCTATACAGGAGATTTGCAGGGTAATGTGACAGAAGGTCCCAGAGGCTGGAAAAAAGACAGTAATGTTATAAATAGGGCCATGAGAAAACACCTTTTTGAGAATGTGACATCTAGCCTAAGATCTGAGGAATAAAGAGTGAGCTAAGTAAAAAGGCATGTTAAAAGCTAAAAGAATATTGCAGAGAGGCAGAAGGATGTGTGCAAAGATCCTGAGGTGGGAAAAAGCTTGGTGTGCTAGGGAATAGAAAGGTAGCCAATGATGCTGGCCTTTCTAGTCACACCAGGGATTTGGGTTTCACTGTAAATGAGTAATTCCCCAATGAGCCATTGGGGAACTGCTTAAGTTAACTACTTTTCTCATACAGTTTAGCCTTTTTATGTGGCCAAACATTAAGCTATTTTTTGGTAGGAATTTCAAATCCTATCATTTGATTTTCTCTTCTTCAACTGAGTATGTGGAATACAACTTTTTCTTGTTGACTTAGGCTCATTACTAGTATTTGATTGCAGTAGCCATGAGGAAGACAAAGGTGTTTTTATAATACAATTCCTTCTCTTCTACCAAAAATTACTTCCTATGTCCATCAAGTTGTCATAGCTTCAGCTGTGACCATCAGGCTATGCAGGACATAGTCTTTTCTATGCAATCAAGTGCCTGAATTTTTTAAGTTATTGCTGTCCAGAGGCCACCTCCATCACGAGGCCCTTGGAACATTTAAAAAAAAAAAAGAAAAAAAAAGGCTAACCTCATTTAGTGGTCTTTATTTTAGGATTCACGGAAGTGTCACAGATGGTAAGGTCTGTTGAAAGTTTGTCCTGTTTGGCAATGAGGTAAATTAGGAAGTTGGGTATGGTGGGCCGAATTCTAAAGATGGCTCCTCTAAGATTTCTGCCCTATGGTTGTTCAATCAAACACTAATTTAAGTACTAGGTTAAAGGAATTTGAAGATATAATTATAGTCCCAACTCAGCTAAACTTAAAATACAGAGGATACCTGGGTGTACCCAATTTACTCACAGAAGTCCTTATTTAAAAGCAGAGTTTCCTCAGGTAGGTAGCAAAAGAAAGTATCAGAGGGATTTCAAGGATAAGAAGTTTCCACATACTGCTGTTGGCTTGAAAATGGAAGAGGCCCCATGACTAGGAATGCAGGACTGCCACTAGATGATACAGTGGGCCCAAGTTGACAGAAAGCAAGGAATTATGGACTCAAGTCCTATAACCATGACAGACTGAATTCTGTCAATCACAAGAGTACAGTGTTTAGGACTCTGAATCCAGACGTCAACATGACCAGCCAACACCTTGATTTCAGGGTGGGCAGAGAACCCAGACACATCATGCTGGATATTTAAGCATCAGAGGGGTTGTTTTAAGACATACAGCTTGTGGTGATTTATTACACAGCCATAGAAAATTAATACATTGGGTGAAGTGGGTGTCCCAAAAGTTTGCCAAGTTAATGATAAAACGAACAGATAAATGAGCTCTTACTACATCATTCTTACAAATGTCCACATAGGGGTCACCTGGGTTGCTCTATCGAATGAGGATCTGCCTTTGGCTCAGGTCATGATCCCAGGGTCCTGGGGACTGAGCCTTTGCATAGGGCTTCCTACTCAGTGGGAAGTCTGCTTCTCCCTCTCCTTCTCTCATCAACCTCTACTTGTGCTCTCCCTCTCACTTTCTCTCTCAAATAAATAAATAAAATCTAAAAAAAAAAAAAAAAGTCCATTAATAGCATGGCATAAAAAAGTGCATCAACTTAGAAGCCAGCAGTCCTGGGTTCTAGTCCTGGCTTTGCCACCTAGAGCTTGAGAGATTTGGTGAAGAATTCACTTTCCTTCTCTGGACTTTCCTTCTTCTATAAATGAAGGAAATGCTTAAATTGAATGTTAAGACCTCTTTCAGCTCCAACAGTCTGTGAGATTAACCATCCCTTATTACATCAGAAAACTGAACTAAAAATAAATATGCCCATTTTTCTCTATTTTTCAAATGATACTCATCTTCTCCTGCAGATTAGCATATCTCAATCTCAAGGTCACAAATATTTAAAGAAGGCTGCAGAATAAAAATCTGCTAATATTGCTTATTTTTTAATATATTCCATATATGATTGCTACGTTTATTTTTAGCTTTGATTATACCAGCATCTCAGAGGCTTTTCAGTCTTGCAGTTAACTAAATATTTGGGCATTTTATTTTAGAGAGCTTATCTTTGCATAAGAACTGAGTCAACACAATCCCAAAACTTATTTTAAACATAATCTGGGTACCAAATCAGGGTGGAGGGAGAGGGATTTATATCTAAACACATGACTCAAAGTCTAAAGAATGTTGAATAAAAAATGGTTATCAAAGATTGAGACTTCTGTTCAAATTTTCATACCTCTCCTTTGAATTTTTCATTACAGAATTTTATTTTATTTTATTTTATTTTTTTAAGAATTTTTTTTTTTTGACAGACAGAGATCACAAATAGTCAGAGAGGCAGGCAGAGAGAGAGAGAGAAGCAGGCTCCCCACTGAGCAGAGAGCCTGATGCGGGGCTCGATCCCAGGACCCTGAGATCATGACCTGAGCCGAAGGCAGAGGCTTAACCCACTGAGCCACCCAGGCGCCCCACAGATTTTTATTTTAAAACAAATGGAAAGAAGGGTCCTTATATGCATTCCCCTCTGTTATTTCAAATGTAGCTCATGTTATATTAAAGTTGCAAGTTACTTTGAACTAAAACATTTGGAAATAAGAATCTCTCTAGAAAAGTTATGTGGAGTCTATGCTGCACTTGAATTACCTTTTTAGACTAGAAACTAGATCATGTCCACAAAGTAATGTGTGAAAGTGAAAGGATCTGAGTGTCACGGGAGTTTACAGTGTTTGATAGGCACAAGTTTCCGTAATTCACTTGCTAAATTCTCTATACTTAGAGCTGAGCTCTAAGTTGTCACACAAGAGTACTTGTGCACATTCTATTAAATGTAGGGCACACTGCAATGCAAGAAGATATTTCCCAATACACAGCAACAGGAGTAAGAAGAGGAGTGCAGTGCAAAAATCTAGATCAAACCAGAAAATATATCCTGGGTGAGAGAATCTAGAAACCTGTACCCAAACCCAGCGGGTATCATGCATCCTTGTATGCATGTACCAGAAAGGGGGCCTTGTTACCATAGGATAATTGGTACAAAGACAAAGCCATAAGGTGAATATCGATAACATGAAGACCAATACTTTACAGTCAAATGGTGGCCCTTGGGTGGTAGTAGGGTGACTTAGTATGACTTTATCTAGAAAGATGAAGTGATCAAAATAAAGTTCCTTTAATTAAGATATAAGTTCTTATTTTAACTGTGCACAAAATCTTAATAGAACAATAACGGGAAATACAATTTTTCCTTTAAGATTTTATGATAATGATGTAAGATAAGATAATCTTTAACTTCAACTTTAAAAGCATTATCAAAAAGATGGTCAGTCCACTTTGGTGGACTTCCTGAAATCCCACAGCTTTTATAGATTTACAATTTCTCTTTCTCTTGCTTTTAATGTTTATCTGCCATTTGGAGAGAGACCAGGACACAAAGAAGATGTCCTAAAAATAAATGAAAAGTGTTAACCAAGGAGGACAACTGGTTGAGCTATGACTAATTTTATTAGTGGTCTGTCATCAGTTAATGTTTTCAATTAATCATACCTTCTGCTTCCCCAAGTAAACTCCTAACTTTAGGGACTAAGATAATGAAAACATATAAACAAGAGCCCCTAACCCCGTAATTATGCTTAAAACCTTATGCACAGCTTCATTAAAAAGTGTGGGTTTATGCATTCTCAACTAATCCTCTGTTGTCTTCAAAAGTCCTAAATAAAAGAAGCCCTCCAGAGATTGTTCTAAAGAAATAACTGGGCTGGCTGAACTCCACTCACTGTCACAGCCAAGATTCTGGCATTTAGAGCAAGCAAAGGCAAGTAAGCAGCAAGCTTCACAAGGATTCACTCCGAGTGTGCTACATGTTGCGTGGGGACAGCATGAGATGTGTCCTGGACCATAAGACTGGCTACAAGGAGGCTAACATCTGGAACTGGTCAGTATTTACTTCCATTTTCCCTATTAGAGGCCTACTGAGTCTTTTAGTGTTAATAACCTAAACAAGGTTCTTGATATAAAACATTGCAAGATGTCTTCTTCAGTCATTCCTGGGAGAGTTTTCCCAACAGTGTCAAACAAGGACATGCTCTTTTATAATTCGTGGTGCCAGAGATTTGCAATTTGGTGGATTCAAAGGACCTATAAACCCCCAAAATGTTACGCCAAAATTTCTTTCCTGGGTCCATTCTTCTTTTTTGTTGTTGTTGTTTTTTTGTTTTTAGATAGTCCACAGACAGCTTCCCAGGGGAATTCTACCAAACATTTAAAGAAAAACTAATTCCTATTCTCCTGAAACTGTTCCAAAAAATAGAAATGGAAGGAATACTTCCAAACTCATTTTATGAGGCCAGCATCACCTTGATCCCAAAACCAGACAAGGATCCCACCAAAAAAGAGAACTACAGACCAATATCCTTGATGAACACAGATGCAAAAATTCTCGCCAAAATACTAGCCAATAGGATTCAACAGTACATTAAAAGGATTATTCACCACGATCAAGTGGGATTTATTCCAGGGCTGCAGGGTTGGTTCAACATCCGCAAATCAATCAATGTGACAGAACACATTAATAAAAGAAAGAACAAGAACCATATGATACTCTCAATAGATGCTGAAAAAGCATTTGACAAAGTACAGCATCCCTTCCTGATCAAAACTCTTCAAAGTGTAGGGATAGAAGGTACATACCTCAATATTACCAAAGCCATCTATGAAAAACCCACCGCAAATATCATTCTTAATGGAGAAAAACTGAAAGCTTTTCCGCTAAGGTCCTATTCACTGGATTTTTAAAGGAGTCTCTAATCTCCCTCCCCTCAAGAAACCTCCTATCTACATAATTTTTCTCCAGGCAAATCACAGTACATCACTAGGAATTTATATATACCATCTTACTTCTTTTTTTTTTTTTTAAGATTTTATTTGCTTGTTTGAGAGAGAGAGAATCTGAAGCAGACTCTGCACTGAGCACAGAGCCCAATGTGAGGCTCAATCCCACAACCACAAGATCATGACCTGAGCCAAAACCAAGAGTCGGATGCTCAAGTGAGCCATCTAGGCGTCCCCATGTTACCTTGACCCAACAACACCTTTTTCCTAAAACTGAAATGCACCTTATAATCCTTGTTTATATTTAATAAAATATTTCCTTCGTGCTCCCCTGAAGTGATTATTAAATTGACAGGTCTCTGAATTGATGACATTTAAACAATACCAGAATTAGGCCTACATCAAATATATTAGTAAATAGGCAAACTGCATGTTCTTGAACCACAAATTAAAAAAAAACTAAGAAAGAAGCTTCAGTGTCCCATGGGGACACAGAGTGGGCACCAGAACACCAGGAACACATTTAAGTTGATGCTCTATCAACACTGGACACTATTCAAGTTTCATGCACTTACTCAATGTGTCCAGAGTGGACTATGTGCCAGATACTGTGCTGTTGGAAAATTACTGATCTAGGCAGAGGACCCGGCAAATTCCCAAGAGGGAGCATGCAGAGATCTCAATGGGAAGTGGAAAATCAAGACTAATAAGGAAGTGGAGTGTTTTTAGAAAGAAAGAAAATAGAGAGCTGGAGAGAGAACAGGACCAAATGAATGACTCCAAAAGGGCTAGATTGAGTGGGGAGCATAATTCACCAGCCCAAATGAAAATATATTTATAACACAGAGGAGAGGTAACATTGTAAGTTTTCGATTACAATAACAAAGGGACTCTATCAGAAGCCAGGGGACACTAAATCTGTATCTTTGGGGTAAATACCCAGCAGTGCAATTCTGGGTATTTACCCCAAAGATACAGATGTAGTGAAAAGAAGGGCCATCTGTACCCCAATGTTCATTACAGCAATGGCTACGGTCGCCAAACTGTGGAAAGAACCAAGATGCCCTTCAACGGATGAATGGATAAGGAAGATGTGGTACATACACACAATGGAGTATTATGCCTCCATCAGAAAGGATGAATACCCAACTTTTGTAGCAACATGGACGGGACTGGAAGAGATTATGCTGAGCGAAATAAGTCAAGCAGAGAGAGTCAAGTATCATATGGTCTCACTTATTTGTGGAGCATAACAAATAACACGGAGGACATGGGGAGATGGAGAGGAGAGGGAGTTGAGGGAAACTGGAAGGGGAGATGAACCATGAGAGACTATGGACTCTGAAAAACAACCAGAGGGTTTTGAAGGGGGGGGGGGGGGAGGTTGAGGAACCAGGTGGTGGGTAATAGCGAGGGCACGTACTGCATGGAGCACTGGGTGTGATGCCAAAACAATGAACACTGTTATGCTGTAAATAAACAAATAAACGAATAAACAAAAAATTCTTTATCAAAAAAAAAAAAAAAAAAAAAGAAGCCAGGGGACAGACACCAGTTCAGCTAAAACTCTGACCATAGGACCAGGGAAAGAAAGCACAGCCTGGTTTGCGCTCTCAATTGGGTGAATATTGTAACAAGTCCTGAGTGGGGGGAAAAAATCCCATTTTATAGGAACTAACATTCTTCTATTTTATAGAACGAATGGGGTTAACAGATCTTGACTACTTGAGTAATATCCCCCAAAGCCTGGGTGCCCTTTCCCAGAGATGGGCTAAAGGATTAAAACATGTAATGTTTGCAAATCCCTTGTTAAGAAAAACAAAAACAAAACAAAACAAAAACACCTCTGTTTAGATATCATACTTGCTTGCTTTGTACCATCTACAACCAAATAGGAGGAACATGCCTCTCCGTGGTCCAAAGGAGGGAAAAACTTTGAACAGATACCATGAGAGACCAGGTTTGCAAAAAGCAATTCTAGTGTTCGTATATCCCACCCCAACTGGACAGTGCCCACCAAGGATCTGAAGGAAGTCATCTCTCATACCGTAATGATAACCACTATACGGCTCCATCCCACATGGATGGTTAAAGCTCACCTTCAGGGAGAGACATGTAAGATGTAACAGAGATGTAACTGCTGCATGTCTTAAGATAAAAGGGAAAGTCAAACTTTTCTGGTTTGTCTCTCCTCAACTGGGACTCCGCCTCACCAAAAAAAATTAAATAAATAAAATAAAAAAATAATAATAATAAATAAATAAATAGAAAAAAAAAAAAAAAAACAGTCTTGTCCATATAGGATAGGCTGCCTTAATTTTGTCAAGTCCTGAAATACTGAATTAGCCTGACACACAGAGTGTCTGCCAGGGTCAGGAATTGAAGAACCAGCCAATTAGAAAAGGTGGTGAAACAAGCAGGTACTTGAAACAGATACTCATAAACCTATGAGGAGCCAAGCTCTGAAGCTACAAAATACCACAGCCATACACATATGGTATATACATTTATATGCAGAATGCCTCTGCAGACTTTCCTACACTGAGATGTTAAAAACAAAACCAGTTGTTCAGTTCAAAAGAATTAACCACTACAGTGGAACTGGAATAAGGTACCACCAGAGAAGGGAAAAAGGAACCATGACCCATGGGCAGATGCCTAACCTGTGTACTTGTCAACTCTATCACCACCATACAGTGGGTAGGACACTGTTTATACTAAAAAAATGTTCACTGGAATTGAATTCCAGAGGTTAAAAATTTTGAAGAGCAGCTTACTTTCCTCTCGCAAGTTAACGAAGGACAGGGCCAGTAGGATTCCAGTGAGGGACATCCTGGGAGGTGTGGGTGCTCATTTTGTCAAGCTAAACCCCAGCATGACTTAAGGACACTGGCTGGGACAAAGTATTATAAGCTATATCCTCTCCATGCCATTGTGGCTACTTCCATTTAATAAAAACAAGCAAATACAGTAAAAACAAACGGCCAATGGGAATGGCGGTCCAGTAGTAATGGAGTTTTCAGAGCAAATACCTGCTTCTGCCTTTGAATAACAGAATAGTCCAGGGAACAAAGTTCCCATCCACTGTTTCAAAGTTACTTTCCACTTTTCTATCAATTTGTCCCCACCCCCAAGCCCTCCCCTCCAGTAATGAGCCAAGGCTTTCCTCTGCTTCTGGCTCAGGCTACAATGTCTATAAGAACAAGGAAGGGCAGAAAGAAAGCAATCTATAGGCAAACACCAAAACAGGTTTGAGTACATCTGACTAAGACAGCAGAACAAAACACAAAACAAATATGCCCGTAACAGAAAACTCCCCAATTAGATCCCAATCCCACAGCCAAGGGTTGGCATCAAAGATTGCATATGCCATCTCTAAAATGCAGAGACCAAGAAAAGAAATCAACCTGCTCTGGTGAATTGAACGGTGGCCCATGTAAAGATATGCCTGTGCCCTAACCTTATAAATATGACTTTTGTTAGGGGAAAAAAAAAAAGATGGTCTTTGTAGATGTAATTAAGAAAGATCATCTTGGGTGATCTGGCTAGCCCTCAGTCCAAAGACAAGTGCCTCTATAAGGGACAGAAAGGAAGACATGGAGAGGACCACATGAAAACAGAGAATGAGGAATGAGAATGAGGTAGCCACAAGCCAAGAAATTCCCAGGGCCACCAGAGGCTGCAAGAAGCAAAAAAGATTCCTCTCTTAGAGAATTTGGAAGGACTGTTGGCCAGTTGACACCTTGATTTAGGATTTCTGGCCTTCAGAACTGTGAGACAATAAATGTATATTATTGTAAGCCACCAAGTCTGCGGTAATTTGTTTTCAGCAGCCCTAGGAAACGAACCCATGTGCTATATCAACTTGGGTATTCCTCTCATAGCGTGTTCAACTCCAAACTGCAGATGTAGAATGACTTTGTAAATAAACATCCAGACCAGTAAGGAGGCTCCCAGAGGAAAGACCCTCAGCCACTCTAGTAGTAGCTGCAGATCTGTAGATCTGCAGAATTTGACTAGTTGTTTAGTCAGAAGATGTGGATTCACATCACCTTAAAACTGGTAAGATCCTAATGACTGACACACCTACCACCCTGACGAGCTCATATATATTTTTCAGATGAGGCATTCTAGTACTAAAAGTCAGCTACTCGCTCAAGGTCCATGTCTAGCTGACTCGATTAGATCCCAGCCCAAATCCTAATTTGGTGCTCCTTCTGCTACTGCCCAAAAGAGCAATAAACGTGGGGACACTGTGCCTCCTATCTTCTCATTTTACATGTATAGCCTTCCTCAAAGGTCCTCCAAAGACAATGATCATTTTGAAAGAAAGTAGTGTTTCTGCTTCCCATACATCTACCACCCTAAAAACTATCTCACAGGAAAAGTACTATGGAACTAGCAAGAAAGGCTCTCCCAGCAGAAATTATCCTTACAGAGGACCCATCCATAATCCTGAATCAGTGTTTCTTTTCTTCATGTAACTCCCACAGCCATCTCTGTGGCTCTCCTCTAATCTAAATAGGTCTCTATAATAATTTGGTCAGGGATAAGTTCAATGAGAATAAGCAGAGATTCACAGACTTTCTTATAACCATGAAGTTGACTTCCTTGGTCAATGACTTAGACTGATCATCAAAGCCAAAAGTAGAGCACTGTGGTAACAAAAAGAGAACCAAACAAGAAAGAACATGCAGGGGGGAAAAATTACCTTAAGAATTTCTTGTTTGAACTGGAATAAAAACTGAAAGGAATAGAGCTGTCCAGGAAAAAGAAAACGCAATGCTGATTCTACTTTTCTTACCAGCAAAATATTTAAAGCTATTCATAAAGAGTGTGGAAAAAGAAATCACACCACTAGTCTCAGTTTAACTGTTAATTGTGGAGTCAAAACAAGGAAAGCTAATAAGCACTAATCAAAATGGGGTAAGTATTATCAGTATCAATCCAACATGGAAACCCAATAGTGAAACTGAAAACAACCTCCAAATGCACATGTGCCCTCTCTCCCTGTGCCTGTCACTCCCCACTCCCTCACCCCACTTCTCTCTCACACACACATACACACTCACTCACTCTTCAAAGCTTGTCCTCTGTATGACTCATCTGTGAAAGAAATGAAAATGTATACTATCTTTGAGCAAGCTCAAAATGCAGGCAGACGGCAGACAAATGCACTTGACCATGAAGCGTTCCAAGACCTCTTTAACTCACAACGAAGCCCAGAAGAAACAATGTCATTACTTCACTAGATATTAAGAAAGAGAGCCCTCCCCCAAATATTTATTCTCATGAAACAACCAGGTCTACATAAAGTGCCCAGGTGACAGTATATCACAGTGCCCTCTGACAAATGAAGAAATGCTACGGGCTTTTCTCCTTAGCATATCCATATCCAAACATCTTGCTTGCCACATCAAAGGGCTCACAGACACTACCACCACACTTCTCCCCAAATCTATCCCAAAATGAGAAGTCCTTGTTAACCACATCACTTGATTCAAGTTTATTTATTCAAGTTCTAACTACTTCCCTCCCTCCTTGCCCCTCCAACTTGCTCACTGTGTCTCTAGTTCCTCTGCTGGTATTAATCCTTCTTTGATTGTGATGACTTCATAGACCAAATCAACTACATGGTGGCCAGAGTTTAGAACAATCCACTGAACAGTCCTGAACCCCGTAAGAATACTGACTGACACACCAATCCAAGAAATAGCCCACATCCTATGTAAAACTGATCTTAACCTCTAGAAACAAATTCCGATTGGGTAATAACCAGGCTAACTGCAGAACGGCAGAAACGCAATACTCATGATTAGATTTTAGTGCTAAAGAGACAACAGTGGCAAAAAAAACAAGGCTTACTGGAACCGGTGAGAGGGATCCAGCTCTGCTCCTGCATCTTTTCATATAAGTCTTTGCAACAAAAACAGGATGGTAGGACACCCTAAGTAGCCTCCACAGTCCCATCTGCAAAGACACTTCAACCTGATCTTTGAAAATTAAGCTACAAACCTCAGTAGGTCATTTCTAGGCTTGTTTAATGTGTTGTTGCTAAGTATTGTTACCATTCTGACACAGAGTTAGCAGAACTGGCCTGACAATTTCAGAAGCATATTTTCATCCAAGTTTTAGTCCTAAATTGATTCTAAGTATTAATGTTTTTGCTTTGTTTTTTATCCTCTTCTAAGTTCTGCTGCCAAAAATAATGAAATATACCGTACTTGGATTTTTCTGAATCATTATAGTTCTACTGACTGTACCTAGCCCAAAAGGCAGTTAATGGAGAGTCAGAATGGATCTTTCAAATCCCTAGACAATGATGTACATAGGCATATGTATATCGTACAGAGGCATGTATAGAATATGTAACTCTTTACAATGGACTATCCATTACACAGCTAATCTTTATAGAATGGATACCTAACAATGTGGTACCTTGTGGAGTCTCATAAGGACTATCACTCTCTCCATTTTACAAGTGGGTAAACTGAGCAGATCAAGATTCAAACTCACACTGGCTGACTCCAAAGCCAATGTAAGGGTTACTTCACCACAACCACTGAAGTAAACTAAGACAAAAGGAATCCACTATACACAGAGTGAAACCCATTTGAGAAATTATAATGAATGCCTACTGCCAAGTCTTTTATTATACCTCGTCATTGCACAAACATGTGTATGTACATATATAAACACATACTTTTTCTTAAAGTATATATTTCTGAATTCGAAATAAAAGCCTAAAGTAAAGGAATGATTTCAGGAAATGGAAGACCAACTAAGATCAGCTCTTAGCTATCAACTATAGGCCTCTTTCGCATGGCCACAGGATGCTGGTAGCCAGTTTCTTTTATAACATGGTGATGTGACCCACAGGTACTAGAGCTCTGAATATATTTATGTGTTTTTCAGAAATTCAAGGAAAGCCAGTAGATGACAAATTAAAAATATGTAAGTATATATAATAATATATACACACAAGTATAGGCACATGTTATGTATTATGTATAAAATTTCATACATATACATCCTAACCTTATTGTTAGTACTACAGACGGGAGACAACAGTTTACAGATTATTAACTTCAATCAATTCCAAATCTTTGGTCTCTAAAAACCCTGCTACTCTGAGACTTTCTCTGTTGCAGCACCACTGGTGCCTGCCATATAACAATTACTAAGAAGCAGAGAAGAATCCTGAGCAGCAAGGATGTAAATGCAGTAAGTTCAAAACATGTTGGTTTAAAAAAAAAAAAAAAAAAAAAAGCCACACACCCCGGGTACTCTTTTTTTTCATTTATTCATTTAAAAGATATTTACTAAACATGGGTTCTCAATCCTTAGGCACAGTGATTTTGGCCTGGGATTGTTCTAGGTGCTGGGGATGTAGTGAAGAGAAACAAAGTCAAGATCCTTGTCTTTATAGCTACTTAGAGGAGCCAAAAATGACCAGAACCTAAGACATGCAAGACAAATCTGACTCTGCATTACCTAGCAGGCCTCCCCTTAACGCACTGCCTCCAAATTAATTCAATGAGTAATGGGTGCTTATTGGGTTTCAGAGCACTCTGTTAAGCATCAGAGCAGAAAGGATATTATCAAGGCCTGCCCTCAGTAAGTTGAATCACCCTAGAATGACAATACACAGAGGTATGAACTAGGGGAAAGTGCCAAAGTAATACTGTTATCCATCCAACATTCTATCAAGAGAAAGAGAGCACTCATTTCTGTCAAGAAGTTGCAAAGAAAAGGGAAAGTAAAAGATGCTCCAATTTATTCCAACACTAGGAACCCTCTCCCCTAAAAATAAAATAAAAACAAAAAACCCATATCCACTAACCCCAAGAATGTAATGATTTCCTTAGTCTGGCTATAATAAATCTGTTTTGAAACCAACAAAACTAATTAGTAATGATTACTTACAAGAGTGCATGTATTTCTAACCTGAGGAATCTTAATCCATTTTCTGGTTCCCCTCACCCTGTGCTCTTTTTTGCTTTAAAAAGAGAGAGAGGGGGAGTATTAAAGAAGGTGGGAAGAGGAGGAAAGGTGGGAGAACTCGCATTTCTGGGCATTGGGTCAAGACCACACAGTACGAGAGAACAATGGCGGCAGCTGGCTGGGGACGGCCAGGGTCATTCTCCTTCTGCTTAGCCTTTGGCTGTAACCACTAGACCACATGTCCGCACTATTTTTCAGATTACCAGAAGGGAAGACTTTTAAAAACCATACTAGAAAATGGCTTTGCTTTTAGGATGTGTTTATATTTGTCCTGGTGTTTTCTTGCAGGGTCATGGGGCAGAATTTTTTGAAACACACCTTAAAAGAACACAGTCACATTGGCATCATCAGTCCTCTTGACTTGACCAGAGTGGAGCTCGATTCAGCAAACCCAAGGATAACTTTTTTTAAAATGCTTATCTTGTTCCACACCTCACCACAAAGCAAACAATCTAATTCACAAACTTCCTAATATTCAAAATGCCCCCAGATCTGTCAATATTTTTTTTAAATGCCATCCTTGATTTGATCACTAACAAATATGTCCACTTCCAGGCTTTTATGATGTAAGGGAAAGCTGCAAAAATGGACCTAAGAGCTAGTTCAATCATTCTTCAAATTGAACAAAGTCACTCTAAAAAGATCTTTCTCTTATTGACTGCCTTTTCCACAGAGGGAAAAAAAAAAACTGAAGCTAATCCAACCATAATCTCCACTCCCATGAATCACTGCCGTAACACCTGAGAGAGGACCAACAGTAATTGGTGCTGCTGCTAGAAGCAGGAGGTCACTCTACGGAATGTCTATTAAGATATTACAGCCTCAATTGCCTTTAAATCAACAACTGCAACACAGATAATAAACATAGTAAATTGCACTAGGAAGAATATATGATGTGAGTAGTTAGGGCAGAAGACAAATGGTTCAAAAGAAATAGATGTATTGTGAGAAAACCTACGAATACTAGGTTGAACGCCTATCAGAGAACCTTTGGAAGCAGACAGAAACATAAGTGGTTTGGTTGTGGAAAGATATGAATTATTACCTAGATGGAGGTAGGATACTGATAACAGTCCCCAAATCTACCTCAAGATGGGAACAGAGATAGGATGCTGTCCTGATGGAGGGTTTCAACTATCTTGACATCTACTGATTGGTAATGTGCCTTTAAAAAGCCCAGCCATGGGGCGCCTGGGTGGCTCAGTGGGTTAGAGCCTCTGCCTTCGGCTCAGGTCATGGTCCCAGAGTCCTGGGATCGAGTCCCGCATCGGGCTCTCTGCTCCGCGGGGAGCCGCTTCCTCCTCCTCTCTCTGCCTGCCTCTCTGCCTACTTTTCTGTCAAATAAATAAAATATTAAAAAATTTAAAAATAAATAAATAAATAAAAAGCCCAGCCACTAAACTGATACAAGTTAAACGAAACTAAGATGATGTGACAACTAAAAGCAATATGTGATCCTGGAAAAGATTCAAGATCCCCCCCCCGCAAAAAAGATTTTATATATATATATGATTACTGGACAACTGATGAAATTTGAGATCTGTATAATAGATATAAGATTATATCAAAGTTAATTTCCTGGTTTGATCATTATGCTATACTTATGCAAGATGTTAATATTTTGGATATCTGGGTAGAGAGTATTGTGGAATTCTTTGTACTGTTTTTCTCTTTTTGTAACATTTTTGTAAGTCTGAAGTGATTTTAAAATGAGAAGTTAAAAAATAAAAATGAGCTAATACACATACACACACACACACACGTACACACATACACACGCCTCTGATAAATTCTTAACTTAGAAAAATGTCACCTTCCAGAGGGAAGAAACAAAACAGCTAACTCTTACTTTGGCCTTAATTCTGATTCAAATGACCAACTAAGTGGTGACAGAAACCTTCATAGCTACAGACTTACTTATGCCAGCCTCTTCAGAGATTGGGCAGTAGTTAACCTAGGACACAAAAATATAAAAATATATTCCGTCCCCCCTTCAAAAAATTATGTGTAATTAACAAAACTGGGAGGAGGCAGAATAGTGACTAACCCCTGAAGAGGTAGAGAGTGCGGCAGGCATCCTGTTTCTCTTCTCAGGGATGGATCGAGATGTCAGAGGGCTGAAAGGAGCAACACCCATCAGCTACAGGGAGGGGCACATCTGGGTCAGGGTCTTTGGGCTGAGAGCCCTTGAAGTTGTTAGAAACTGCAGCTACTGTGGCTCCTTGAGAAGGGATGGACACTTTCTCCTCAGCAGTTAGAAGGACCTTGGTAAGAGCTGGCTAAGTCCAACAGGTTGCTGACTGCTAATAAGAGTACACAGGTACAGAGAATCTTCAGTTTCCCATTTAGTTCATGTAGCCTGCTGAACTGGGAGAAGAGCAGTTCAGATGAGACACAAGAAGTGCCTTTGTTATTCACCACTCCAAAACTCAGCAGCAGATGTGGGTTGCTAGAAAATAAGAGGTGCCATCGAGGATGAAGTGAAAAAGTCATAAAGAACATTAGAATAAGTTAGGTTTCTACACTGGGCTTTAGAAAGCAGAACTGAGAAAAATGATGGGTGCAATCCCAAGGCCAGAAATTTGAAAAAGGAATAATGATAAAACTATATATAGCATGAATCACATGCCATACATTGTCTTATCGACCTTATATATATCGCTGCACTGAAAAGGTGAAACATGAAAGATTTTCAACAATCTCATTAGTAATTTAAGAAGGCAAATGAGGGGCGCCTGGGTGGCTCAGTCATTAAGCATCTGCCTTCGGCTCAGGTCATGATCCCAGAGTCCTGGGATTGAGCCCAGCATCCGGCTCCCTGCTCCACGGGGGAGCCTGCTTCTCCCTCTCCCTGTGCTGTGTTCCCTGTCTTGCTGTATCTCTCTCTGTGAAATAAATAAATAAAATTTTTAAAAATAAGGCAAATGAAAGCAACATACATTTTTCCACCATCAGACTGACACATAAACACACACACTTAAATTATACAGTATTGGCAAAGGATTAGAGAAAATAGGCACCTTTGTAACTGACAGGAGGCAGTATAATTAAGTACTTTTTTTGAGAGTAATCTGTTAATATTGATTAAAATATTAAATGTGCCTACCATCTGACATGCAATTCCACTTGGTATATACCCTGGACAAATGCTGAAATAGGTCAACGTACAAGGGTTTCCAGTCTATCATTCTGCACATTACAATGGCATGAGGAAAAGCTGAGAAGTGCTTACATGTCAAACACTGAAGGTTTAAGAATCTATAGGAAATCTATACTATGTCAAAAATTCTACAAAACAGAAGAGTTTATTCCTAGATTACATGTACAGGAATAAATACACAGAAAGTTCTAGAAGGATACATACTACAGGTTTAACTTGAGAGAGAGGGACTTTTGCCTTCCATTATGGCTGGGGATGGAAGGTCCAAGTATGTATCCTCATACAACCAAGTACGAGGATACAAGTGTAACTAATGCCCATGACAAAGGCCTCAAGCCTAGAAAGGTGGTAGTGTGCAGGTGAGGTCAACAAGCTGAGAACTGAGGCTTGCAGAAAATGCTGAAGGCAATCAAAAGGGATTTTATGTTTATGCTTAGACCAAAAAAGTGAACAAAGAAGTAAAAATATTAAACAGCAGATGTGTGGCGATCCATAAAAGGTAGGTGGGGAATTGCCAAGAACCAGCCTTGTTAAGAACAAGTCACACAAAACCAACCATACTTTAATTTTCCTTAGGTTCATTCATCTGATTATTTGACAGGTAGGTGCTGAACACCTTCTCTGAGCCAAACAGTATGTACAAAAGGTACAAAAACAAATTAAAAAAAAACAAAAAAAACCCAAAACCCTGACAATGCTCCTGTCCTGTTGAATACGATAATCCAGCAGGGGGACAGATATGAATCAAGTAACCAAACTAATCAATTTACTATTACAAGGTGAGACAAGAAAGAGCTTGGAAGTTAGGAATCAAGTGTCTCCAAATGGCTTTGCAAAGAAATGGAGTCTGCAGACAGAATACAGGGGTCCATGAACTTGGATAGTGGAGGAAAAAAATTAACTTCCCTTGCCCTAACCTTTAACTGAACTTTAGCATTTCCTTCAATATGAGCATGGGCAACAAACCACAGTGGTTGTGACATTGTCGCGAACAAAAATCATAGATGTTCCCATATAACATTACTACTGTTGCAGATATTCTGAATTATCATTTATAGGACTTATGAGACCTGCCCTTCCTTTTAGTAAGTAATGTGATAATTAGAGAAGCATATACTTATATTCCAAGTGGTTTTAATATTTTGGTAACTATTTTTACATAATTTTTTTCCTTTTTAAAGGAATTTTACTTTATTTTATGCATCTGAGAAATGGTCTAAAAGCTTTACCTGATTGTCAAATGAATCCATAGCATCAAAAAAGATTAACAATAACTCACCTAAATTCTGGTAACAAGTAGACAGGTGTGTATATAAATGGACTACAAAATCAAGAAATATAGTTACACACATGGGCTCACATAAAGTAAGCAACCCAATTTCCTGCAAAAAATAATAAAATAAAATAAGACAAAACAAAAAATAAAATAATTAACACTCAGTTATCTTCAACTCTTTAATTTTGACTCTAGTTGTTCAACAAATATTTGCTAGTGCTTACTTTGTGCCAGCCACTGTACAAGGCAATGGGGAAACAGCAGCCAACCAATTCTATGAAGGTGGCCTCTTCCTCCCTCATCTTGGATCTTCATTGTCCACCAAAGTAATTGGTGGACAATCTATAAATGTTTGCTAAATGCTAAAAGAAGAATGCCTACGACCAGAATAAGTGCCGCCAACATGTTATGAAGTCCTAACATCCAAGCAAAAATCTTCTGGCTGTCATTCCATTTCTTGGGAAAGTTTCATCAACTCCCCAGCATAAAACTCAATTTCATCTGACTTTCTCTTTCCTCCCACTTTGTATCTCACATTACTCAATTAAACAGTCTGACTTTTATGAGAAACTGCTCTTCACAAGAATATCTAACCAAAAGGAACAAACACCAAGTGAATAGTATTCAATTCCTTTTAAGACTTGTACACATTGGTATGATAATATTAAATACTATTATGAATTCTACCTATATAAAAACATTCACAGGCCTCAAAGAGGAAGCTTTCAGCCAGCTTCTTGTTCCAGTAAGAGAAAAAAAAACACAAGGAAAATAATATAGAAGTCTAATCCTATTTCCTAGCAACCGGGGGACAAGTGGGAGAAAAGGGAAGCAAACCAGAGACCTTACCTTCAGACTCTTTACCTCACACTATGTGCTATTACAAAGAAAGCTCTCACAAACTAGGCAGAACTATCCTTCCAAACCATTGCACCACTCATAAAGGAGTGAGAACTGCATCATCACACAAGAGCTTAGCAATTTCACCCCACACCTTCTTAACTATTCAGATTCCTTTGATCAGTTATTTTACCATGGAAAGGAAAATCTAAGCATTTGCAGTGAAATGGTGAGGTGAGCTTAGCATACAGCTGGGCTGATGAACTGCCAGGCCTGGGATGCATTATAGCAATGGAGGCTACAGTTACTTCATAATCCTCCACTTGCAGACTTCAAGTTAAGCCTGACTGCTCAGTGAAATCACTTTTTCCATACAAGTGAAAGCAGTCCCTGCCTGCCCTCTGGTGAACCCAGGCGAGGTGACTTTAAATAAATTTTGTGCTCAAATGAGTCAAGTAATTTAGAAATGGAAGCTAGAAAGAGAATCCAGTTATCCTACTATCTGCCCCCCTCTCCAAAAAGACAACAATAAGAACTAACTTTTAGTGAGCGCTTAACCATGTACAGGACTTGTGCTAATCACTTGACATATATACTGATCCTTACAAAACAATTGTATAAGAAGATACTATTACTATCTCCATTTTGCTACCAAAGAAACCTGTTTGCAAGGACTAAGTCATGGTACAAGGTGAGAGACCTATTAGTGGTGAGTAGGGATTTAAACTTGGGCTGACAGAGCCTACCTTCCTTTTTTTAAGTAGGCTCCATACAGAGCTCAGAGCCCAGTGTGGGGCTCTAACTCATGACTGTGAGATGGAGGCCTGAGCTGAGGTCAAGAGTTAGACATTCAGCCAACAGAGCCACCCAACTGCCCAGAACCTACACTACATTCTTAACCACCGTAACATTCTGCTTCTGATCCCAGAATCTGATCTTAATGGTAATCAATCTTACTTTTCCCTTTAAATACTCTAAACAGCTCTTTCAGGTACTGGGTGCAGAGCGTAAAATACAATGTAACTATTCATTTATTTTAGGAGTTCTTGAAGCACTTAGGGGATAGAGTTTGGGCACAGCAGAAAAAGATGAGAGGAAGAGCACATTTCGTTCAGTCTCCAAGTCCAGAGGACTAAAACAGAAGATTTCTTTAAAATGGAGGCAAGCAGAAGGAAACCACACTGTCTTGTCCTCTCATGAGAGGAGTGGTTTTTCCTTAGTGTCTTCCTCTTTTCTCTTCAACCACTGCAGGAGCCACAATAAAGTAGCTCCACCTAAAAGAGAGGGTAGATACAATTCAATTACAGCTTCCTAATAATTCAGCAGTATGTGTGTTGTAGTAAAAACAGCACAGAGCTGGAAGCTAGCAGACCTGGATTGTCTATCCAAGATCAGTCAAAGGTGCCTGACCTTTTCAGGCACTGGTCCCTCTTATATGAAAAGGGTGTGACACTGCTCCACAAGTAGGAGGTTCAGCTATAAGAAAAAGCCAGTATGGGGCCTTTTCTGACCTATAAAGGTATCAGTTTCATAGTTTCAACTTATACATGGATTTATACACCATCTATCATGCTATACCACCTGTTTCTTATATTCCTAAACTAATTCTACATAATTCTGGCATCAAAAGATATTCAAGGAGTGGTTCATTAGATAAATACCTAATTTCACTGAAGAATCCTTGGAATATGAAAGAGAACTAATACTTCTAAAATAAGGTGGTAATAACAGCAGTTCCAGACAGACATCGTTAATCATAACTAAGAGAAATACACGGGAACACAGTTTAGAGAGGCTGATTCAGGCTCTGAGGGTCCAGGTTATCCTATTAGTTCCACTGAGTCCCTGGGTCATCTTTCCATAGTGTAAAGAGAATAATAAATACTTCAGATTGTGTGTGTGCCTGTACCAGATGCTATGTTGGTAATGGACAAACAAGGATGAATTCTCCAGCTGTGGGCATTTGGCTCAAGTTACCCACAGTCTAGGTGGGAGGCAGGTAAGGACCAGGTAACAGAAGATTAAAACAAAAGCTTACGTGGTTACAACACTGAGTCTATAGCTTGCCAACTCATATTTAACAGAAAGTCAGAAAAATCCAGAAGAATCATTTCAAAATTGTATCTTACTTACTAGCTTATTGTTAAAAAAAACAAAAAAAAAACACAAAACAGTTATATACTCACATCTGTAGGCCTTTTATTTTTTTTTCTTGCCCTATTCCTCTGGCTATGACTCCCAGTACTGTATTGAATAAAACTGTTAGAAATGAACATCTTTGTCTTGTTCCCATTCTTAGGGAGAAAGCATTTAGTCTTTCACAATTAAGTATGAGGTTAGTGGTAAACTTGTAGTTTTCACTCTTGACCAAGTATCAAAGAATAAGCTCTTCAAATAGAAATTTTAATGCAATATAGATATTGGAGTAGGGAGAAACTCCGTCACTTTTACCTATCTCATATCTTCCCCCTTTCCTCATATAATACTGCTTTGATTTTTCCCTTAGGGGAAGCCAAAATTTCTCCACCACCACAGTTCTAGCACAGTGGGCAGGGGAGTCAGGTCTGGTCAATTCAACTATCCCACCCTATGGTCCAAGTATTTAGTCCAAGAAAATTCAAATATGGGACTTCTTTAGAATTATTACATAAGGCTCTCTTTCCACTGGACTTATAGATTAGGGATCAACAAAGTATGACCCATGACTGAAATCTGGCTTCTACCTGTTTTTATAAATAAAGTTTTATTGAAATGTAGCCATACCCATTGTCGATGGCTGCTTTTGAGCTACAACAGCAAAGCTGATTAGCTACAATAGTGACCAGAGGGCTCCCAAGGCCTAAAATAATTACTCTCTGGCCTTTTAACAGAGTTAAGTTTCCTGGCTCCTGTTCTTGATAATATAATGTAAACCTGGAACAGTCTGAAAGCCTATCACCATAACTGGAAAGAACCCACTAGAAATACCAACACAAAAGAAGAATCCAACTCCAAATATTATGGAAGTTTTTGGATTCAGATGGGCTGGAACTATTATATCCCAACTTATTTTAAGTTCCATAAGCCAATAAATTCAGCTTTTTCTCAGGCCAAGTATAAAAGAGGCTTCCTTCATTTGAATTTAAATTAACAGCATAGATAAAAACTATAATGCTCATTGCAGAACCACAACTCTAATTTCTTCCTCCATTATATATCCGTGAATACCATAAAGACATTCAAAATTTCTTTTCAACTAGAAAGTCACTGAACACTAAAAACTGTAATTTATGTAACAATTAACTAAAACTGTAAAATCAACTAATTCAGGGCTCATTTAGACTGTTTTTCCAACCAATTATACTAAGGTGTTATTAAATGATAAAAAAACAAAAAGGATACAAACCAAAGTTACCCCCTTCCAAAAAAAAAAAAAAAAGATTCAACACAGAATAATCATTCACAGAACCACTGAGCTCTAAGTATAAAAACAAAAGTTAGGTGCTGCCATTGTAATCTCCCTGATACAAGGCTAACACTCCAAAACCAGCTAAGGAAATAGGTTTCTGCTTCCCTTACCAAAGCCAAAACTTCTAAGGGAATAGATTTAACTAATTAGGCAGACTGTGATTAAAACTGGAGCTGCTAATTTTCTACTGGGTATGTATCTCCAAGAATGTCCCCTAGAGGCTCTCAGCAATGGGAGACAAAAGTAAGCCTAATATTCCTGCCACTTATGCAGTTACCATTTGTCTGTTTCTCTCTCTTCAGGAAACTGAAAAGTACACAGAGATGTTGTTCTCAATGTAAGCTATATGTTCCTGTGAGGAAATAATTTTATATTATGTTTAGAAACAGAATTATTTTGTGTTTAAACTTGTTTTAATGTGTACATTCTGGAGCAAGGAGATGTTTTCTTTCAACAGCATGCTTTCCATCTGCAGAAGCCAGATGTTAATCTACAGGAAAACTCAAGTGGTTAGTAAGACCAATTACATACAGACAGAGAACAAATATCAAATGGCAGGGAGAGGAAGGAAGGGGAGGTTTAAAACGGAGTTGGTAAAGTCATTGTA
Organism: Meles meles; assembly: GCF_922984935.1. NCBI lineage: Eukaryota > Metazoa > Chordata > Mammalia > Carnivora > Mustelidae > Meles > Meles meles. Next base: position 103,259,023 of record NC_060068.1, read on the forward strand.
GAACTGCAGCTTACGGGGCTGGGGACACCTCAAAACAGTGGGGTTTTTATCCGTACCAAGAATAGTATGCCCTGACAAGACTTTTTTCTTCCTGGGTACTTCCTCCCCTAGAATTGAAGAATCACTCAAGAAACTCAGATAACGTATATAAAAATGAAATGAGTGAGGAGAACTCTCGAAGGTATCTTCAAGATGCCTATTAATCTCCATTAATGATAAAAATCAAACAATCTCATTTCTATTAATGATAAAAACCAAACACATCTAGCACTACGCATGGGTTCAAATTCTACCTCTGCCAATTTGATGGAATCTGCAGTCACCCTACAGTCTTCTTTCTGGAAGTGATAAAATACCCAGGGTACTGGCAGTCCATGGCTGCCTATGTTCAATCTAGATTTCCCATCCTCCCCTGTAGATAGATGCGGCCGATTTAAGTATGTTAGGGCCAGTGGAAGTGATGTGTGCATCCTTGAGGTCCTGGATACTTTCATCTCCATTATCTGGCTGAAAAACAGCAATGACTAGTAGAGCAACTTCGAAAGTCATGAGTTGAGTATGGCAGAATGACCCTGCAAAGCATGGACTTCTCACTTCCAGGCTTGGAGAGAGAAATCAACTTCTATGTTATTTCAGCTACTACACTTTGGAGTCTCCTTGTTATAGTGACCTAACCTGCACCCTACCACTATAGCTACTTACTGTCTGTGCTACTGAGCCAAGTTATCAAAGCTAAGTCTCACTTTCCTCAACTATAAAATGGTAGTATTTTGTGATGTCCTAAGAGTATACTTATTTAATAAGGTACTAAGAAGAATAAATGGGTTTAGACATGTAATATGCCAAATCTGTGACTTACACACACAAAAGAGCTCAATTAAGGGTAGGTAATGATAGCAAAGATAAAGGACAACTTAGGAAGTGGCTTTTAAATGCCTCTGACAACAAGCAGCTACTGTGCCCACGAAACCCTAATGGTAGAAATGTCTATCTTCTCTATATATACAACAGAAGTGCCTTCTCTTCCAGCCTCTTTGGTCTCGGCTGCAGAAACCAGATGAGGAAGGGGACGTCATCATTTGAAAAGCATCACATTAAGGCACACACATTGTGTCCCCGGTGCTCTAAGGCCTACAACCTTCAGAAGTTGACCTGTGGTAAAGGTGGCTATCCTGCCAAATGGAAAAGGAAGTATAACTGGATTGCCAAGGCTAAAATATGAAATACCACTGGGACTGGTCAAATACACACCTAAAAGTTGTCTACCACAGATTCAGGCCTGGACTCTGTGAAGGAACAACAGTTCAACCCAACAGGGGAGCTGTGGCAGCATCTAGTTCATCTTAAGGATTTCAATAATCAGTCACACAATAAACGTCCTGGTTTAAAAAAGGAAAGAAAGAAAGGGAAGAAAAAAGTCTATCTGCTTTGAGAGTTTCCATCACTAACAACGTATTCAGAGAAAACAAGGGGGTAACTTATAGGTACTGCAGAAGAATTAAGATTAAATAATGTTCAATTCAAATTTAGCTGTTCCAAACTCTTTAAATGGTTCTTTAAATCTTGCTCTACGTTATTAAATGCTATCCAAACAGTAGTTATTTGTTTCTGCTCAGTTGATTGGAGTTTCACATTTATATACAAAATAGCTAAGTAGAAAGACACATTCATCAATATAGATCACCTAACCTGGGTAGGCTGAGAAACACACAAATGAACTGGAATCATCTATAATTGCATCTTGATGCAGAGTTCTATACTCAATGAAGGCTGTGGCCTGATGGCTTTTGCACACATTCCCCCCTCTGGATAGTGCCTCTGCAAAGTGATTCCTTTAGACCCTGTTTTTGTTCCTTGAGGTCTTATTCATTCCTATTCTCCAAAATGCCTAACAGAGACCTTTACTCACAGTATGATAGCAATTCATAACTACTGGCCCTATTACACTAGATTCTTTTTTATCTTTTGTATTCCTAGGATGTACTCTTAGGATTTCTATAACCCTGGTATCTGCTGAATACTGCAGCTGAGATCTTTGGCACCAAGATAAGGCCACTATTTTTGACTTTAGGGACTCCTCCAGGGCCCTGACATGAGTTTTACATGTCACACGATACAGGAAAACCACCAGACTACATCAACCAGCAAAGGTCAGCATTTTGAAAATGGGAGCACAGATCATACTACCAAAGCTTAAGTCCTTCCATCTACACTGATAACCCCACTGTATATAATGGGATGTGGGCTACCATGGCAAGGGAATGCTGAACCAGAAGGCGATGAGAAAATATACTACATAATCTATATACACTTCTAAAATCATTCATCCCATTCAGATAGGTTTGAGATAATGTTTTGCATCCTACTCCATGGAGACATCAATATTCAGTAAGCCAGACTCTGCCTCCTCTAAGAGATCTAAGGACACTACAATTGCCTTGGCTACCACATAGCCTGAAAGTCCTGAAGGACTGAGAGGCCAAAGCTCAGGGACTGCAACCACACAGAAACAGTTTCACTATCGATGAAAGTTCAAGAGTAAAAGACATCCTCTGGTACACTGGAAACCAAGGCTTTAGATAGAGAGCAAAAATCACTGCACTTGGGAAGCAACAAACAACTCAGGGTCTTTATTTCTATTCTACTTCCCTGAATTGTTACTTACAGGTTCCCGGCCATCCATGGCTTCCATCCAGAGCCTCCGGTCTTCTTCCGACAATGCCTGCATGGTGATAACCCCTGGCCTGTGGAGAAAGGAGGACACAGACATGAACCCAGTATCACTGGTAGAGAGATCCTGATAAACGTGAAACTTCAAGAAATACACAAACAATAGAGTGAGAGATTGCTAGGATTAAGACAGGCACACAGGCATCTTTCAGAGCCACCTTTAGCCTCAGAAAGCAACGTCATCTCCTGAAATCCCCTCAATAAACCTGTGTCCCTCAGGGAGCTAGGAAAAAACACAACAGGCATTACCCTACTTACAGTTAAGGGACCCAAATGACTAAAGTGATTCCTTTAGACCCTGTTTTTGTTCCTTGAGGTCTTATTCATTCCTATTCTCCAAAATGCCTAACAGAGACCTTTACTCACAGTATGATAGCAATTCATATGTATTAAAGTGAACAGAATTACTGGACTCAAGATTAAAAAGAGAGGAAACAATCAAGCTGAGGGGACGCTGGCCTCTTAACCACTAATCCAAGGTTTCTAAACTCCTTTTGACATGGAGATGATTTACGATGGTAAATGGATTTATAATGATATTAAATGTATATCTTTCTTTTTAAAAGATTTTATTTATTTATTTGACAGAGAGAGATCACAAATAGACAGAGAGGCAGGCAGAGAGAGGAAGAAGCAGGCTCCCTGCCAAGCAGAGAGCCCGATGCGGGACTCGATCCCAGCCCTGAGATCATGACCTGAGCAGAAGGCAGAGGCTTAACCCACTGAGCCACCCAGGCACCCTAAATGTATATCACTTTTAAAGTGAATATTTGTCATGTCAGGTATTAAGTTCTTTACATGCACTACTTCTTTTCACCCTCTCAATAAAATCTGCTTGACCTCAAACTGAACACAAACCCTCCAGAAAGCTTGCACATGGTATCAAATGGTGTTTGTTGAGTTCCCCTTACAGACGGCACTCCACTAGCAGAGACTTGAGCAATGAAAACGTCCTTGGGAGGTGGAGCTGAAAGTGCTCTGTGCTCATTAAAGCTGGAGTCGTTATGGTCAACAGATGGGTCCAAGAGAGTCTATAAACCACTCTTCCATCTTCAAATATACATATATTTTTCTGAATTAACAGTTCAATCTCAGTCATTATCAAAAGAAACACAACCCTCAAAAAGTTAAGAACTACAGATTTAGGGGTGCCTGGGTGGCTCAGTCATTAAGTATCTGCCTTCGGCTCAGGTCATGATCCCAGGACCCTGGGACTAAGTGCCACATCCCACTCCCTGTTCAGGGGGAAGCCTGCTTCTCAATCTCCCGTTCCCCTTATGCGTATTCCCTCTCTAGATGTGTCTATCTTTGTCAAATAAATAAATAAAATCTTAAAAAAAAAGAAAAAGAACTAAAAAAATTAAGTTTTTTAGAACTTAAAAAAAGAACTTAAAAAAAAAGAACTACTGATTTAAATCCTCATTTTTAAACTCTGAGAAAGCTTAAAAGGAAGTAATAGGTCCACTAAGCAAGAATTAAGTCTTATTACCATCTGAGTCTGCGGTACCATAATGATCCCAGAACAGTATGGTAATGAAACACATATGGGCCTGGCCATATCCTGATCAGTACAAGTCTATTCATTCTGACCCACATAATTCCTCGTACTGACTTATTTCCACAGTCCCATTGATATGCTAGATCTATTCATGTTGAACATATTTTAAATATCACATCCCTCAACATCCTCTAAGGAAAAACATTTCCAAAGATATAAGCATCTAAGTAAAGGGGGGTGGGGACTCAAGGGGCACTGAGGTGTGGTATGCGTGTGTGTGTACATGTTGTGTGTGTGCGGGTGGAGGTGGACAACAGTGGTGGTAGCTGGGTATGCAGATGGATGAGTGAAGATGTTGAACATGAAAACATTAATTCCCCAGAGGCAGTCCTTCCTGTGAAGGCCATCCTGAGCAGTGACACCCCAACACAAAGAGGACACAGAAAATATAGTAAGCCTTTTCTCTACAGTTCTTGCCAGCGTCCTCCCTCCTCTTCCCAGAAATTCTCATTCTCAGACCCAAATCCCCATTTCCCACCATGAGCCCATTCAGTGCACCAGACACTGTCTGCAGACTACTGGCCGTCATGGCTCCACAGAGCTGATCGTTGGCTGGCAGGCCTGGTGGACTGATTCTACTCTTCCACCTCAAGCGCAATGCTTTAATGGCTTAGAGGGGAAAAAAAGTCTATGAAGTTGCAGTCTGCTTTAGAACTCTCAAGTCCCTGGGCCTGAATCTTTGAGTATTGCTCAAGTGTTGTGCCTGGACCACCAGTTTCAGAATCAGGTATTCCCTGAAAAATGGAGATTCTTAGCCTAAAACTACCTTATTACTGAATCTGAATTTCTGGCCTGGGTCTGGGAACTTGGATTTTAACCAACTCCCCAGGTGATCCCGATGCACAGTTAGGTCAGAGACCCACTGCCCTGGCCCCCACCCTTTCCTTCCTGTCCCCCCACACTAAAGAGCAAAAGACACCCCCCAGTATACACTAGGGTCAAGCAGCCAACAAGTCTCCATTCCATTTCCTGCTAGATTCCTACCAGCAAACAGTGGGACCACAATAGTTGCCTAGCATACCAAGATTTCAGGGACCCTGCAAATATCACATCAACCTCATGGCACACATTGTGAGATTTCCACCCAGAACCACAAGGAGGAAGTTCAGACAAACTCAGAGGCCACTTGGCCCTAGTAACCAGGAAAGTCAACAGGATCTGTTTTCATTTCAAGAAGAAATATAAAAATGTAAGTTCTTTTCCATATGTGGTTTTGTTCCCCTTTTTTTGTGGAAGAGGGTAGTGTGGAACTGAATAAAATGGATTTAATACACTTAGTTCTAATCTTATCTCCATTCCAAGTTCAGGTAATTTTCTCTCGGTCTCGTGTATGTATGCCTGGATCACAGTACTATCCTTTCTAGGCATCTAGAAAACACTCCTTCAGCTCCAAGTTTCTTTGCCTTCATAACAATTTAAACCATAATTACATAAATCTATTATGTGTGAATTTCCAAGGACCAAGGTGAAAGGGTCAGCTTTATTTTGGAATCAAGCAAAAAGTTTCTTTCCATATTCCCCCTCCCTGTGTCCCTACTAGCCACCATTCCTCAAAACAAAATAAAACGAGCAAAACTCTCTGTGACCCTGTACTTTCCATGTCAGCAGTTCGTGTTTTCAATGCATCTGGTTTTTCATAACAAAAATGGAGAGGGGGAAAGAGAAAGAGAAATCCAGAGGAGGGTGTGCAATGAGCAAGGTAAAATATAAAACAATGAAAGAGAACTGAAATAAATGAGTTCTTTCTAGCTCTACAAAGAATTGTGTTACTATCAAACACCATAATGATATAAACTACAGTAATAATAACCTAGGAGGGTATGTCAGATGCTGTGCTAATCACTATATATAAATTAATTCATTTAATCTTGACAACTACATCACGAGGTAGGTATATTCTCATTATCCCACTGGGGAGATAAAAAGAACAAAGGCTCGAATAGGTTAAGTATCTTGTTTACAGTCACAGAGCCAGGATCTCAACCGAGCAGTCTATTGCTTCACCCTTACACATAAGAACACAGCAAATGTGGCAGTGCCCTACCCCACAGAAAGCAGATACTAAACATTCCTCCTCCAAGCACCAGAAAATTCCTACATCGTATCAAATAAGATCAAACCATAAAAGGTTCTATAAATCCTGAAGTGTTTCATAGATACAGTCGCCACTAGAACACCATTCAAACAGCCAATCCAAAAGAAGAATATGATGATGTCCAATGTGACTATGGCTGACTTTTCTTCAGGAGAGGTTCTCCACATTTCTTCTGCTTCAAAATACTCAAGAAATGGAAAGGATGAGTTATTTATTTTTTTATTATGTTAAGTTAGACACCCTACAGTACCCTATTAGTTTTTGATGTAGTGTTCAATAATTAATTAGTTGTGTATAACACCCAGCGGGTGATGACTTTTTTAAAAGAACATAAAAGGCACCAAACATGGGGGCACCTGTGTGGCTCAGTCAGTTTAAGCATCTGCCTTTGGCTCAGTCCATGATCCCAGGGTCCTGGGATGGAGTCCCAAATCGGGCTCTCTGCTCAGTAGGGACTCTGCTTCCCCTTCTCCATTTGCCCCTCCCCCCTCAACTTGTGCTCTCTCTCAGACAAATAAATAAGATCTTAAAAAAAAAAAAAAAACTTAAAAGAAAGCACTAATCATAAAGAAAAAAAGAAATAAGACTTCAACAAAATAAATAATTCTCATTCATAAAAAGGTACCATTAAAAGAGTGAAAAGGCAAACTAAAGAGAAAGAGATGCTATAGTTTGTATCTCCAGTGAGATTCTTAAGCAGAATATGTAAAGAATGCCCACAAATAAGAAAAAAAAATGAACCCAATTAATGAAATGGATAAAAGACATGAACAGGCAATTCAAGGAGGACACACAAATGGCCAAAAAACATAAGAAACAGGGCCCAACATGATGTCTCTTTGAAGAAATGCAAATGAAACCACAATGAAACACCCTCCGGAAGGGAGAGCATTCAGAAGACCACCAATACCAAGTACTGGCAAGAATACAGAGCCACTAGAATTCTCATATATTGCTAGAAAGAGAATTGATAAAACCATTTTGGCACTATCTACTAAAACCAAACATATACCTCACCTGCTGTAGGAACTAGCAATTCTACCTCTATGCATATATCCAAGAGAAATGAATGTGTACGTCCATCAAGACACATTCAAGAATGCTGTTTTATTTTTTTAACTAACATATAATGTATTATTTGCTTCAGGGGAACAGGTCTGTGAATCATCAGTCTTACACAATTCACAGTACTCCCCATAGCACATACCCTCCCCAATATCCATCACCCAGCCACCCCATCCCTCCCACCCCCCTCCCCGGCAGCAACTCTCAGTTTGTATCCTGAGATTAAAAGTCTCTTTTAAGAATGCTGTTTTATTCTTAATGGCCAAATTTTACAACAACAAAAAACTCAAATATCCATCTATGAGAATAAATTGTTTATATTTAAACAAGGGAGCACCATACAAAAATAAAAAAGAACCAACTAACAAGGTACAATCAACAAAATGAATCAATCTTATAATAATGAAACAAAGAATCCAGACACAAACTACTAACAGTACAATTCTATCGATATGACGTTCAAACACTAGTCAAAGTCATCTATGGGGACAGAATTCAGAACGGTGACTTCATCTGGGGGAAGAGATATGAGATGACTGGAAGGAAACCATCTCCTCAAGTAATAGTAATGTTCTATAATCTGATCTGGGTGATTACACAGGTATAGTCATTGTGCGGGGCAGTCATAAAGATATGCTTAAGATATGCACTTAAGATTTGTGCATCTTACTGTGATTACACTTCAATTAAAAAAAATCTTTTAAATACTGAAGATATAGGCCTTGTCATCAATAACTTAGGCACCCTAGTTATCCTGACTCTGGTGCTTCATAGCTACGTAAGTACCTAGTGGATAACTAACTGAACTACTCCATATTCTTCTTTACACTGCAGATTTAAACAATACCTACTTCAAGAAGTCATTGTGAAAGTTTAATGAGATATTCATAAAGTGTTTCACAGGGTTAGACACACTGTAAATGCTCCAAGAATTTGCTCTTATCACTGGGGCAAATGGAGGTGGCAGGTGGAGGGGAAAAGATGGCAAGTGTGCAGTAGGGTCAAAATATGGAGGAAGAAGGGCAGGTGTACATAGCTTAAAAAGGAAAAGAAACCAGCCACAGGTGCTGCCGATACACATGACCCCACTCCCAGCATAGACAGCACTGAAAATCACACCTCTACCACAAAGGGAGCCAGGCCAGGGGCTGCCTGACACATAGGCTCTGACATCATGGCCATTTCCTTTTTCCTCCTGAGTAAAGCATTTAAGTGGCCTACTTCCCCCTTTTGGAATTAATGTCAGATAACTGATAAGGACAAAAAGGGGTCTTTAGCAATTCTAGAAAATCTGCCAAGGAGCCCCCTCTGCGCACGAGTTAGGAGAAGTAACAAAAGAAGACCTGCAATCCTTTCTACAGCTCAATTCTAAGATACAACGTATGATATGCCACTCATTTTGCCTCTGAATAAATCCTTGGTTAGTGCTGTATATTTATCAGCTTCAGAATGGTGAACAAGTATCTGTAATTTTCTCTAAAGAAAACACAACAGGGGAGAAGATGCAAAAAATTACTCTACCTCTCACACAACAGGGGAGAAGATGCAAAAAATTACTCATCTGTCACAGGCCAAACTGCGCCCCAATACCATATCCCCTTCCACTTTGGCCTCCAGAAAGAGCCCATGGAAAACAGTGTACCCTTCACTGTCACATCCAGGAGCGGGGACCACTGATGTCACCTCACAGTCTCCTCAGCAGCAGAGAGCAAGCAGAATTACAAGCAGCCCTGAGTCCAGGGCCACGCCACAGCTTTCCTGCTCTATCTTATTCCTGAATCCGAGTCAACAATAGTGATCTCAGTGGCTTGGCAACTCCACTACTTCCTACTGGACGAGGAAATGCTATTACTGACTCCACCCCACTGAAACAAACACTCAGAATCTCTTCTTTCTAAATTAACCTCCAAAGATCCAAAGATATAGGGGTTACTCATTCATAAGACTCTAAGTCTTCTGTTGGCAAGAGTTCATCCCCCAGCCTCCAACCACACTACAGCACATGTAAGAGTCGGGTTATGGTTGTATAGAAGACACAGAATGGTGAAGCCTTGGAGAATGGGCTGCCATCCATAGTGGGAAAGAGGTGCACAAGTGCCAGGGACAGGAAGTCGTCCTTTGCTTCTAAAATCCTACTGGGAAAACAGGTTCCCAACCATTATTAGGGTTTGAAGTTCAGGACATCTTCATTTACACAAAGATATGGCCAAAGCCATACCAAATAATCTTGGAGAATGACAATGCTTTCTTGTCTATGAGATTACAGACTCAAGCATCCACAGAGAACAGGAAGTAAGCAAAATCAGTGAAATTGAATGAAAAGATTATTGCCCCAAGGAAAATAGGCTCACTCTCATTTTCCATATAATATGCAGCCCTTTACTTTTTCTTTTGCACATTTACTTTTTGATGGTCATAGGAACAAAAAAAGTATTACCCTCTATGGGAAAAATAATGGCGCAAGTACAAGGCAAAGCAGCAGCTGTCACCTGTCATCAGAGTGAAACAGCAGGGCATGGTGGGGACTGCGGTAAAGTAAAGAGTGTATGCCCCACCTAAAGGAGGCATCCACTCCTCACTCTATAAACAGCTGGTACATGGGGAGGCAGAGCAACATTTACAGATTTTTTTCAACTTCAACATGTTGGCTCAAACACTTCTCAAGCTAAATCAAACATGTCTGTGGACCGCCAGTTTGCAACGTCTAATGTCCGTGTCGGTCTTTCTCTGAGCTCCACCCCAAGTTACCATGACGTATTATAAACTCATCTGATGCATTAGAACCAGCAACGATGCATGTCTCTATTTGTGATTCACCTCACAGTCAAATTGAGCAGAGCATCTACAACGTTGCATAAAGGGAGAAACATGGGCTACTTCCTCTTTTATCCCTAATACTTGGGACCCAGTGTCATCACTGGAGGGCAACATTAATCTATATGGAGATAAAAAGTTATGAATATGCACAACTATACATGCACTGAGATAATGACCCACTGAAGGTCCTTGTGCATTACAGAGCCTTCTGCATAAAAAGGATATGAGTAGGCTAAAGGTAAGAGACAGAGTTACTGAGAGAGAAAGCAGAAGTTGCAAACTAGTGGTTCATTAACTGTGACTAATATTTACTGCGTATTTACTAGGTGTCAAGCACTGTGCTAAGGACTTTATTTGCAATATAGTTTATTCTTCAAAATAACTTTCTGAAGTAGGTATTATCATTATACCTATTTTAAAAACTTTCAGAATGTCATAGCACTAGGAAGCAGCAAAGCCTCGACTTGAACCCAGTCTGCAAAGCCCATACAGAAGCAAAGCCTACACAGAAGCACAATACTATACTGCCCCCAAGTGCATGCAGTGTATGTGCCCTGGGATCCATGGTGATAGAATCCTTAAGCCTTAAGGGGAGGGAAGGAAAGAGGGCAAGCAGGGCTTGTGCGCATGTGCTCTCTCTATCTCACACACACACACACACACACACCCCTTAGAAGTTTTCAGAAGTAGGCTTCTCATCAATCTAGAAAGGATCTTGTCCTAATAATGAATAAATTATAATATATCACTGCCTACAGCATTAACCCCTTGAGAGGAAAAGTCCTAAAATAATGAGCACCATAGCAGTAGTGATACTCTCAAGAGTAAATACTGCCAAGCATATCAAATAATTTCCTACATTTTTATTTTAAAGGAAAGTTCAGTCATAAAACATCAGGAAGCCCAAATAAAGAAATCTTTGGCACATGAAACTGCATTATCCTAAGAGAAACTTATGTGATTACCTATTATGGCCCAGCCATTATGCCAGGTACTGGGAACACAGGAGTAAAGCAAATTTTAACACAGCAGCAGCAGCAGCAGCAGCAGCAGCAACAGCAGGACACAACATTATTAATTGTCACAATGAGTAAAACTCAGGGAGAACAAAAATACTTGTTACTACCATTGATAACAAGTTGAAAAAATTATCTAATTTAAGAAATTTATTAGTTCATTTATCAACTTTTTGTTTTTATTATTCTAGCTCATAGTGCATAAAAATGTAAGTAAGTGGAATTTGCTGATTGACTTGTTTCCTCTTTTCAGATTTAACTGCAACATTTTGGTTTAGATTTTTTTAAAAAACTCATTTTATACTTAGAAGTTGGCTAATTAACTGGCATTTGCCATTAGCAATTCAGTATGCAAATTTCAGTATGCAGACCGAAGGGTACAAATAAGGTCGCCCCCATTTCCCTTTGTAAAATCCAAGAACCATCACGTCCCATTTTTACTTAAACCAGAGTCAAAGAGTAAACACTCAGTTAATTTACAAAAAAGAAAAAGGGGAAGAAGACCATTCGATAACAATTTCAAACTGCATGAATATTTAAGATTCCAAGAACTTCTCAACTCGCCTGTTTTACAGAACAGCCAAGAAGCAATTCAGAAAGCACAATACTTCCCCCCAGTTTACCCCCACCCAAGTATGGAAGTTATAGCAGAACACCCTCTGAGGAAGGAAAAGCCATTTCCTGTCTAAAATGTCAGTGGTACTGAGACCAGCACTCTAATCCAACCACCAGGAAGGCAAAATCAAATATTATTTCAAACTAGGGGTGAGAAGGGGAGGGGCAGGGAGGGGAAGTCTGAAACCAGGAAAAATAGATTCATCTGTTGGAAAAGATAAAGGCGCCCTGCACCAAGAGGGAAAGGCAGGTTGGCCTGGTGTTCAGCACACATCGGACAGCCAAAATCACACATCTGTTTTCTTCACCATCCTGAAATAAGCCGTCCCTGAAGCAAAGAGCCTGACACTTTTCATTTAGAAACCAAGGTAAAAATGTAATGTTTAAACAGAAGCTTGATTAACTGAGCATGCTTGCTTTTTGCAGGGAAGCAGGTATGAAATGATCCATCACAAAAGGGTGAGCACAGGAAGGAATTTTGACAAAGAATGAATCATTTAGAATACCTTTTCTTTAAGGAGTAATTCACATCATTTCTTCTCTAGCGCAAAAACACTGCCCCCCCCCCCCCCGCCACTGACTCCTAATTGTTGATGTATAAGGAGAGCTGATTTTCCACTAGACCGGCTTAGTAGTTACTAATAAATATACTAAACTGCCATCTAGAGGTTGAGCACTGCAGCAAGTCTGTTACATAATGTGATCCTTTTTGGAAAACACATACCATCCTACATTCACACAACCTCACCAAGACATACAAACAAGTGCATACACACACGACACATAGGAAATTAGAAACAACAGTATTATTTTAACTTAGTACAGTTCCATTTTGAGACAATAAGTCATAAAGAAAGGCATAACCCTTTTTATCTTATATAGGATATATATACAAATAATGGGTTACCACATATATAATTTGGAAACGGAATCTTCCTCTACAAGCCCCTTTGCATATATACTTAATGCACCTGTACTCACTCTTAATTTATAGTGGACTTGAAAAATCATTAGACTATAGGAAAAGGAACAACATCAAAATGGAAAAAACACGGTCAAAGAAACATCCACCAAAGCAAAGGGTCAACATAAGAACAATGAATTCCAAGGTACTGGGGCTGAGGAAAAAAAAAAATTCCAAAAGCACAACTTTTGCCAACACAGGACTGCATCAGGAAGGAGTATTACTATATTCCATCTTCAAAACAGTCCTGCAAAGGTAGTATGATAAGCCCTGGACCAGAGTCACACAGCTAGTAAGGGGCAGGTCCCAAACTGAAATTCAAGGCTGTGGGGCATCTTTTACCTGCATTCTGCAGTCTGCCATAAAAAGATCCTTGAAATGAGGGTGGTAGCTGATTGGAGGGTTTGGGTTAGATTTTCTCAGGTCTTCCGTAAATCTTCTAAGACTCCACTATTCTTACTTTAACCAACCTTTCATTTTCCTGGAATTTTTTTCACCCTACCTTATACTGGAATGCAGAGTATGTGAGTACTTGCTCAAGTCTTAATTTAAATAGCACCTAACATGATTAAGCTCTTGTAGTATCTTACAAAACAGTTCACCGAAGTCCTAAAATTAAGAACAAAATTGTCTAATTCAAACATTACTCTTCCATAAGAAACAAAACAAACCCCATGCACATAGTACTAAATTAAAAACTGTAGAAAATGATGTTATCATGCCTCTGGAAGCAAATTACTTGACACACAAATTTAGAGTTGAACAGAGGTATACAGAACATACCTAATTTGACAACCAGCCAACCGCTACCAAGAAGAGCTCATACACTGTGCAAGGGCATAGTACACACAGTGGGACGACAAGAGAGTTGATAGTGGGTGTGGCCCCTCGGGTTGATGCTGGTCAGAGGAAACTGTCTTGCTTTACCTGTTTGTGGGAAGCTTGCACTACAAGGACTTCAGGTTTAGTTTGAAAGCAAAATCAGGTGACAGCTTTTAAGAAGGAAAGCCCAGTAGATTCATAGTACTTCGTTAAACTTTCTACCTCCACTGTTGGTAAAATCTGTGGCATGCGGTTATGCTTCATCAGTGAGGGAAGGAGGGAAGGAGAGGAAGAACAGGTTCAGAGTATTCTGATCATGCCATCAATCTTCATACAAACAGAAGGATTAGGTCCCTGTGTTTGTTACATTTGTCCTATGCTTTCTGGTCCTCCAAGTTTGCTGAAACACTCAACATTCTGGTTTATACCTTTGATTGCATGAATGTGTATGTATATGCATTTGTGTCTGCTCTTTCTACAATCAAAAGCAAACCGCGTGCAGGTAAGGACTGTGCTTGTCTTGGCCCCCCATGCCAATGCCAGGCATGGGGCATGCAGTACTCCACATTATGTCTCCAAATGTATGGACTTCTGTTGGAGTCAGCTAGTCCTGGAAAAAATAAAGTATTCTAATTGTTTCCTTTCCTCAAGTATAAACACCTCCTCTCAAGAGACTACATTGATTCAGTGCTTCAAAACGAAGCCTTTTGTTTCTATTACTTTCCATATGGTTTAGTGGCTCCTCCTGGAAAACATATGGGAGAAAATATCCATGTGTCACATCTGGGAGAAATTTCTTTAAACAAATCCAGAGATGCTGGGAGGAAGACTCCACCATGATCCTTTAGCTTGAACAAATATTTTCCTTACTTTTGCTCATTAATTTCCATAGGATGCTGCATGGTGGAGTTAATTATTTAGAGTGACTGAAGAGAGGTCCCAATTGGCAAGTATTAGTAACTCACATACCACTACCACTAACAGCTACTTTTAGATGGAATCCCATTTCTATCCATGAATTTTACATTGAACTCCACAAAAAGAGGTGGCATACTTTAAGGAAGAAAATGATAAATCTAGTCCTTATTCCATTAGCCAACATTCCATTAACCAACATTAACCAACATTAACCAGACCTTCAAATGCTTGGTGCTATGGCAAGATAACTCAAAGAACACCAAAGATTGTTTCTATATGAAGACATAAGAATGATTTGTTGTTGGGTTTTTTTTTTTAAGCTACAGAAAGGTTAGGCTACCATCAAGACGATGCAGAGTAAGGAAGATAATTTATGTCAACATGCTGTTTGTGAAGGGGGGCTTCTTCAACAAGTATGTGCTGGCCCATCCACCTAAAAGGCTGTCAGAGATACTGCTGCTGCTCGATTGAGAGAGGTCCTCCCTATTCAATACTGGGTTCAGTTCCTCTGCTAGGACAGATTTAACAAAGTACCACAAACAGCATGACAACAACTACAGAAATTTAGCAGCTCACAAGTGTAGAAGCTGTGAAGTTCAAGAGCAAGCAGTTAGCAGGGTGGGTTCCTTCTGAGGTATGTGAAGGAGAATCCTTTCCATGCCTTTGTCCTAGATCCTGGGGGTTTACTAGCCATCTCTGGTATTCTTTGGCTTGAAGACACATCACTCTTATCTCTGCCTTCATGTTCACATGATGTTTTCCCTGAGTACATATCTGTCTCAGTATCCAAATCTCTCCTTTTTATAAGGACATAGGTTACACTGAATTAGGGCCTACCCTCATGACCTAACTTTAATTTGATGACCTCTGGAAAGAGCCTGTTTCCAAATAATTTTGATTTTTAGACACTGGGGATTAGAATAGAACTTCAGCATATGAATTGAGGGATATACAATTCAATTCTTAATAAACAACTTCTAAGAAAGTAAGAAAATACTCCTCTTTGTACCATATTGTGGCAACATCCTACAACTACTCCAAGTCATACACACTCATTTAAAGCCTTATAATAGTCTTAATTCTAGAGTCCTGAAATGGAATTAAAAACAGAAACAGAAGACAAAATTCAAAGCAGTATCACATCAATTTAATGGACAAGATATCTTGACCTAAACAACCTTTCACTTTGGAATTGAAGAAAGACACAAGAGTTTCTACTAATGTTAACTTTTCAATGCTGGTAACAACAAAACCCTTTTGAAGGAAAGATATGAAAACATCACCCTGTGACATATTTACTCAGAACCAGACCAGGGGTCTTCAACAAATTCTCGAGTCTGAACCTCCCCTAAAACTAGTTCTGAGAAAAGGAATCGAAGAAAGGCACTGGAGAATAAGAGACAGATAAGATGTGAATATGTGGGATTAGGTAATTATGTGAAGTTACTATAGAAGGCTGTAACATACTGAGAAGAGACGATAGGTCTAGTTGATATACCAAAAGAAAAGCAATTAGATACAAGAATTAAAAGTAGATTTCTGAAATGTATTCAGTTTACAGAGAACCTCAGACATAAAGTTCAAGAACTATGGATCTAAATCTCATATCTCTGAATTAACAGTTAATTTGATTCCCAGCTTGTTCATGGGTCAAAGAGTCACAATACTTCTTCCTTTAGGACATAAATGTCAGAGCTTAACCCCTTTTCAACAGTATTTCAGGAAGAACAAATTAACAGCAATGCACTGGCATACAATGAAATCAACTGATAAATACCCCGTAGCTTTCTGACTCATGCTAGTCTCTCTAGAGAACGAGAAATGAGTGTCATGTTAAAAATAACGGGGAGAAGAGATGTACCCCCCAAAACATAACATTTGTGGGACACCTGTGTGCAATGTGCCCAGTGCTTCTGCTCTATCTGTATTGCCTCTTTAAACTGTTAGCCATGTGAGGATCTTCTGGAGGTCACAAGGCAGTATATATAAGAACAGAAGCTAGTTTGCAGCTTTTAGTTCATCCATTTGTTTATGATGCTATGTGCAAGTGAGTATAGTGAGAAAGCACTTCTCAGATTTCACATCTAGCAAGTTGAACACTCAGTGGTATCTCTGAAACCCAAGTAATGACAGCCCTGGGCTTAACGCTGGAAACGTTTCTAACATATCCTCAATTTGTGGCAGCAAGGTGCCCTGCGGTGAGTGCCCATGCACCTCGGTTCAAATCCCTCCTGAGCCCAGGGGAAGACTCACACCTCTGAACTACAGATTCCTCACCAGTAATGTGAATTAACTGGAGCACAGTCCTCCTAGACTGTAGTGAGGATAACCTGAGAATGTATGAAGAGCATTCGGCTTCTACAGAGTGCTCTCTGACTGCTGGATCCCTCACCACTCCTCCACCTTTAGCTTAAAAAGTGAATTTTACCATGGTTGCTACTGTTGCTTTTTTCCTGGTCATCTGTTATGAGAGGCTGGAAATCACCTCTTCTACTAGCTATTCTTCTCCTCCATATGGGTAAGATTTAAGCTCCTCCATAAAGAAGCCTCATTTTTTTGGGTTTCTGTTTTTACTGTCATTCCTAGTTACAGTGTTTTTAGTAAGGAAACATTTTCATACTCTGAAAAATCTGTATTGTGGTAGGCACGGTGTTTACTGCACCCATTATTAGTGAGAATAAAGGACAAATGAAGAGCTTATTCCAAAAGTGGATTTCAGAGTCTCTCTCCAGGAGGGTGAGAAGGACTGTGTAGGTCTGGGGCAGGGTCCAAGAAGCTGTAGTTCTAACAAGCACCCCATGGATGCTGAGTGCAGGTATTTCTCATGACACAGTCAGACACGCTGATATAATCAACTGAAAAATATTGACCAGCTGGAATATCACTTCCTAAAAGCTACAGCCTCTGTTAAAACAAAACAAAACAAAAACCACACAAACATAAAATATCAGCACTAAGTCTAAAAGATACAAGTATTCAGAATAATCCTAAAAACCCACCATGTCATATATTTTAAGTTAAAAAATACTACTTTCGCATGCATGTGTACTTTAATAGAGTAAAACACTAATAGCCGCTACATAAACATTTATAAATAGAACATTTCCCTTCTACTTCCACATTTCCTAAGTGCTAAACTTGCATTTTGTCCCTCCACCTCTCTAGCCATCCAGGTACAGCTGAGGTATCAGGAGAAGGCCCAGGTTGGAAAAGCAGTGGGAATCAACTCCTTGCTAAAGCACACTGGGGAAAAACCAAGGTGTAGGAATCTTCCAAAGGAGAGAACTCTGGGCAGAGTTCCCAGGAATGTTGCCAGTGAACCCATGGAAATGTTTTTCCTTCTCTCCTTAGTCCCTTCCTCCATGGGTAAGAAAAATGCAGAAAGACACTAAGTCAAAACAGGAGACAGATAAGGAAAAATGCTGCCCAACTATAACCTAATCTTTGAGATCAAAGATAATGACCTATATAAAAAACAGAGAAGCTTTTCACGCACGTTCTATGTTATTTTAGGTAAAAGTCAAGAGACACAGAAGATGCTCAAGCTTAGAAAACAAAGTTTCTTAAACTCCCGGGTCCTAGAAACAGGATGCATGTATGGCATACCTAACAGGGCCATATGGGAAAGAGCCAGCCGCCACAGGGCTACTTGTTAGAGTAATGATGGGACAGCCTAGCTGGTGGTTCCTGTTGGAGTTTCCAAGGGAAAGGCAAAGCACGGCAGGATCAACAGTTGATCCGCTAGTTTGAATAATTTCAGGGGCCGCTAAACTGTAGGAGTGGCCCTCCTTGCCTGGTACCGGAACAAACCTCAGATAATTAAAGCAAAGGAATATTGCCTCTTGGGGATTAAGGGTCTTGGTGAGGGAAGCCAGGCTCTGAGTTGGTTAATTTGCATATCAATGGCATGCTCCAGGCTGTGCCTTTTGCTATCTCTAAGAATTAGCTAGCTCTGGAAGGGACAATCTCTCCCCAGCCAGAAGGGTTTTTAAGGTGTCCTAACACCACATATACAGAAAATTTAAAATATACGCAATACAACAGAACTAGCTACTCACCTCCTGCTTCCTAAGAGGAAATTTAGCAGCCTCTTTCTGAACCCGGACTAAAACCCCCTCCCTGTCATCCCCAGGGAACCAGAGACAGCAACTTAGGAGAAATCCACTTCCCAAACCCACTCAGTATGTTCTATGTGACACATTTGCCTTCAGCTTATAATTGGGACATACAAAGCTTTTAAGGTTATAATCAAGGGGAAAGACGGTAGGAAGTACTTGCGAGGTGGAAATGAGACGGAGGCACCACGTTGAGTTTTAATTGCCTAAAAAGCAACTCTCTAAAACTTCTGGGAAAACTTCTGAGGAAGAAAACAGGAAACAATTCAGTTTCAGAAATCATTTCTGAGCTGGTTTTCAAATAAGGGACAGTTGCAACATGAGGCACACCTTCTTCCAAATAACCAAAGAGATGATAGTCTCTAGAAACAGTTGACAAGCACTAAACAACTAACTCCGCTTTTAAACATAGGTGTCTTCTCCACCTCGTTCATGGATGCCAACAATGTGAATTCCCTTAGATTCCATACTGAGAACAGAGACGCATACAGGTGCTTAGAGTATCCTGAGTTAGGATTTGTTTAAAATCAAGAATAACCAATTTCAGTGTGAAGGAGACACTGTGCAATTCCCCTATGCTACCGTAGTTCAGCCTATGTCCTCGTGCACCCTTTCCCTATTACCCTCCCACATCCCCAAACACAGTGAAGACCTGAAGTACTTTCTTTTCTTTATAAATTAGTTTACTTCTCATCATTCAGAGTCTAACCTTATAAAATAATCAAGTCTGGTGAATGTCAGGACAAGCAAATTAACAAATAACAGCTAACACTTGCTGAGCGTTTATTATTTGCCTCCCTGCCAAGCATTTTACGTGCATTATCTCCTTAAATCCTTACAATTCTAGGAACCAGGTACTATTACTAGCTTCATTTTCCAGATAAGGAAATCAAGGCCCTGAGAGATTAAGTAGTGATAGCAAAAAGTCACATGGCTATGAAGCAGCAAAGTCCAAATTTAGAGCCCGGCTGCCTAACTTGAGAGTCTAAGGTATAATGATTAAATGCTGAAGAGATGAGGTAGTTTCCATGAACTTCTGATTAAAGCAAAAGTGCATGCTCCCTTCACAGGAGCTCAAGCAGCCTCCAGCAGCCACACTGCAGGAAGACAACAGGACATTAGAAGGCATCCCAAACCTGCCAACACCCCAGAAGGCACTCAGTCTCTCCATCTTCTAGAATCGGGAAAAAGTGGCCCTAAGTAAATGTCCCAGAAAGGACAAAAGTACTGGCTTCACAAAACTGGGTGTGTGGGGGGGGGGGGGTATGTTTGAATAAAGGGGAGAAATGGCATTATAGAAGAATCATGCTAAGATTTAAGGATCTTTAAGGCTGGCACTGTTGATCTTGAACAGACAGCACAAATAAGCATAACACGTGGCTTTCACTCAAGGAATCAACCTGTTGCCAAGTAAGTGTTTCAAAGAATTGGAACGTTGTCAAACTAGCTTAACACCATGAAATGGTACAACTTAATGAGACTCCATAAATATTGAGGACTACAACACACAGCTCCCTCTGCAAAAAGTGATTTTACAAGTGGTTCGCTGTCTTTCCTGGGCATATACACACAGTGGTAGGTGAAATCCTACAACTAAAAGCTATCTTTTTTTAACTGAGTACAACTTATTCCATCATTCATTTTACCTGATTCCTTTTGGACCATTTTTTAAATTTAAAAAAATAAGTATTTTTAAAGTAAAAAAAATCTCAAATAGCTCATATAATCATGCTAAACAGTTTTCTTTAAACATCTACTCCACCTCCTAAGATAACAAACATTACTTCTCAGGAAAGACCTAATGTTAAAGCAAACCAAACCAGAGGCTCAGCACTGAACTTACAAGACAGGAGAAGCCTGCTGATCCTTGCAGACTAGCAACTGGCCTGAGGTCTGTTCTAAACTGAGTATTTGGAAAAGGAGGGGTAGTGGGGGATCAGAGGACAGAAAAGCTCTGGATGAATGGAAAAGGTAAAAAATCCAAATAATCCAAATAAAAATCCCAGTAATATCTGCTCCTGAGCAAAGTGTGACAGCTACTCACCGGTCTACTGCTTCTACGTCAAAGCAAAACCTCTTCTCGATAGAGTCTGTTTTCCGCCGGGTGCAGGATTTCAGGGTGACAGATTCATCTTCTCCCTGTTGGGAGCATACAGACTATCAAAATGAGGCCTGACCATAGGCAATGCTATGTGCCTCTCCAGCATACCACAAACATGCCACATCAGCCAGAGTGATCACCCATCCTCTCAAGCCTGAGTGTTCATGACACACAGGAAGGTAGAATGTTGACCAAAAACCGTCCCTCACCCACCAGCCTCACACAGCTAAAACCTGTAAACCAAGTTTTACTTTGAGCCAAATATCTCGTTTTAATTTGGTTCTAGAATATCATAACGGTACACCATCAACCCATGCTACATAAACTCTTGTTGGCAATATTTGCAACAGGTTTAATTTGCGGGTTTTTAAAATTTTATTTATTTGAAAGAGAACATGAGTGCAAAAGCAGAGGGATGGGCAGAGGGGGAGCCAAAGGGGAAGGGAAAGGGACAAGCAGTTTCCTCACTGAGCACAGTGCCTGATGGGGGGCTCCATCTCATGACCCTAAGACCATGATCTGAGCCAAAACCAAGAGTTGGACACAACTGACGGAGCCACCCAGGCACCCCTACTTTTGTAGGACTGATAAGGGTTAAACCAGATGACCTGCAGGTCTCCTGACTCTGAGTTTCTATGTTTCACTGCCTTCACTTTTTCAGGAAGGCCGTCCTGGACCAGGTCAAATATCCCAAGACATGTATGTTCACATAGCACCATGAACTTTGTCTTCCACACAGCACTCATTGTAGCTAGAATTGTCCATTGATGAAGGCAATGATTCCAATCATGTCTCCCTCCTCCTTAGACTGAAGCTCCCTGCGGGCGGGGACTGTGTCTGTTCTTGCTGATTCCTATGTTCCCAGAGCCCATATAGGCCCTGGAACAGAACAGATGCTCAATAAATAGGTTCTTAACAGCTTCAAAGGTGTAACTAATGTATAATAAATTGTACATGTCAATTTTTGAGTTTTAACTTATCTCTCCAGAAAATCAAGACCACAATCAAGCTAATGAACATTTCCATCACACCTAGAAGTTTCCTTATCTGTTGAATTCCATCCCTCCACCCAGTCTACCCTCAGGCAAATAGTAAATCTGCTTTCTTGTCATACAGATTAGTTTACATATTCTATCATTTCATATAAATGGAATCGCACAGTATGCGCCCTTTTATTTCTGACTTTTTTGACTTGGCACAATTCTTTTGCAATTCACATATGTTGTGCAAATCAAGAGTTTGTTTCTTTTCACTGCTGAGTAGTATCCCTTTGTACAAAGGGAATCCAACACTTTCATCACATAGTGCTCTTTTATTGCCTAAAAACATAGGGGTTTCTGTCCCTTTTTCCCCATATAAGAATGTAGGGTTCCTGTTTCTCTTGCCTTTGCCAATTTTTGTCTCTAAACAAGGGGAAAAACTAGTAAACTTGCCTAATTTGTTGAAACAGGAAATGTGACTTCCTATGGTAAAATTTAACCACCCCCTAGTATCAAAATACCACACAAAACACAGAAGACCTAGCAAGATATGCTTTATATTCACCAGCTTTACATCTACTGTGTTTTTAAGGAGGTGGAAAATAGCAGGTGGAAAGGTCCTGTGGTCAGGGTCCATGGAGCCTGGGAGGAATCGAAAGCCAGCTGGTATGGTTCAATCCCAGAGTGAAAGGCAAATTAGTATGAAAGAGTCTGAGGGAATCAAGAGCCAAATCATACACATTGTGATCCATCAACCTGAGAGCATGGGAAAAATAATGAAGGTTTTTAAGCAAGGGAAGGGACAAGGTCAGCTTTGGACTGCTCCAGACCTCACACAGAGAGAGTTGCCTCATCTCAGAGATTAGGATATAGGGGAATTCTCTTTCGCCACACACAGTCTGATCTCCAAGATGGTAGAACAAATCTGCTCACATATCCTTCCCTGAAGCTAAGAGAAAAGCAGGTACTTTTACAGGAAAATAATCCAAATGAAATGGACAGCAAGGTGAAGGAAAGCGAAGTGAAAAAGCATGTTAGGGGGAAAAAAAATCCACCCTATTACCTATGTTAAGTCTACCTCCACCTACTTGGAGAGCTTTGTATAAACACATATATCATATATAAAAATGTCAAATGATTCTCCTGTACAAACCAAGATGACAACACCTCCAGACAGCCAGTCTTCCTATTCCCTCCACCCTAAAGTTGAGGAAATACAGTGATGTCAGTATTTTCAATAAAAAATATTTTATATATTTTTCTATTATTATTGTTACTATTATTAGGAGCAGCCACCTCTGATTCAGGAGATGCACACTCCAGAATCAGGGTCTGAGTACTGGCTCTGTAACTCACCAGTTATATGGCTTTATAAATCACTTTTTCTCTATAGAGACTTCAATTTCCTCCTCTATGAAGGAGAAAACTGGATTAACAGGATAATATAGGATAATACATGGACTTGGAAAAATAGAAATAAATTTAAGGAATTATTAGGAAAATTAATTATTAGACTATTAAACTCCTAATTTAGAACTCATTGTGTGTCAAGCTCTCTTCTAAGAGTATATATACTAATTCATACAAACTTCTTAACAGCCCAGTGAGGTGTTTACTATTAACTCACAGAAAATGTGGGAGTTCCACACATCCACCATAATTGGTCTCTGTCTTTGACTTTGCCGTGGGATAAGACCAAACAGAAAAAAGTTCTTCTTTGAAGGTTTAAGAAAGCACAAGGTCAAAATTCCCAAAATAAAGAGTGCGAGAGAATAATTTAGGGATGCTCATTTCTAGAAAGACAGATTGGAAAAGGACTATGGCTCAAGCCAGGGGAGCAAGTCTAACTCTATTTCCATTGTATAAGAACTAGGGAATACTCAGTGATTAATGCTTAATATCTCTTCTGACTCCTTAATTTCTTTGTTTCTATATTTGAACAATGTTGTTTTCTTGACATTACTCCACTCTTAAAATATTAAAAGAGCTTTGGGATATTCTTCTGTAATACATGGAAGGAAAAGAGATGCTGATAAATCCCTGTACTGTGGCCTAAGTAAAAGAAAGCGAGGAAGAAAAATTGGAAGTGGTACAGACTAAGGGGGGAGTCTGATAGAGTAGCCAACAGTAATGACAGATGCATCTAACATTACTGAGCTGGGCAGTCTACTTTCAAAGCTGGTGCTCTTAGCCTCTACAATGCCTGCCCCTCTGTAATGCCCTCACAAGCCCATCATACCACACCACAGTGTGCCACAGAGAGAATGAGAGATGGAATGCTTATTGGGGACTAATTCATCAACATATTAGACAGAGCTTAAAAATTATTTAAACATAGAATCAAGGAAATTATGTGGAATGGAATCCAGAGATACCGACAGATGAAAAATATAAATGCTTCTGTTAAAAATAGTTAGCTATCTCCCAAAGGAGTTATGTCCAGAAGGAAACATGGAGAGAAGGCAAGATTCAAAATAATAAATGCTAAGAATCTCCCAAAGTTGCTGAAAGACAGCAATCTCCAAATACAGTAAGGCCCCACATTCCCAAGCACAAAAGAATGGGGGGGGGGGGGGGGGAAATGGGACCATCATTATGAAATGTAGAAACCAAAAGGAAAAAAATGAAGACATTAAGAGCAGCCAGAGAGAAAAGACACATTACCAGAAGAGCAAATGCACTCAGGGTACAGCTAGGGAGTCCAGAGGAAAAGAGAAAGGCACAGTGACAGCAGGGCCTATGGTCAGAGCCGGCTGCAAGAGTATTTCTATCCTAACATTCTTCATGCCATGTGACTGTAATATTCTTCCCATTAAGGGGCTGGTCTGCATGCTTTCCCCATGAAACTGGATGGGCTTGGGTGGGCTTCAACCAACAGAGTAAAAGGAAGGCTGTTTGACTTCTAAGGCTACATGCAGTCTCTGCTTTCATTGCTGGAATATTCACTCTTGACATCTTTAGCTGCCCTGAGGCCACCATGCTGTGAGGAAACCCAAACTATCTCCCACTGAGAAATGAGATGAACAGGCCCTGAGACAATACAGAGCAGGGAGGAGAGAGGAAGGAGAGGAACAAAATCAGGAGAAAAGAAGAGAGCCATGACTGACCAGCCTCTAGTGACTTCAAACCCTCACTGTTGCAGCTCCTACCACCATCTGATTGGAAGCCCCTGAGAAACCCTGAGCCCAAAGCACCCATCCAAATGCTTACCCAATTCCTGACCCACAGAAACTGTGAGAAATACTAAAACGACTGGTGTTGTTTCAAAAATTGCTAAGTTTGGGCACCTGGGTTGCTCAGTCAGTTAAGCCTCTGAGTTCATAGCTCAAGTCATGATCTCCAAGTCCTGGGATGGAGCCCTGAGTCACGCTCCTTGCTCAGTGGAGAGTCTACTTGTCCTTCTCCCTCTGCTTTTCTCTTTGCATCTCCCTCTGCCTCTTCCCCTCTCCCCCAGCTCATGCTTTCTCTCTCAAATACATAAATAAATTAAATCTTTAGGAAAAAAGAGTTGTTTAAGTTTTTCGGTGATCTGTTATATAGCAACAGATAATCGGGACACCTAAATGATGGCTGGCAGCCCTCTTTGTATCAAGTAAGAGTGATATCCATCAATTTCACAGGACAAAGTCATCCAGGGATTTCTAGCATCTAAACACATTCGACATACTTAAAAGTGTGTATTTATGAAATACCAGAATCTTTCTTAGTTGTAGTTCTTAAAAGAACCTTAAGCTAAGAATATTCGCTTTGCTATAATTACTGTCTTGGGTACTATTCGTCGTGGAATTATTGTATAAAAGTAGGAAAATTACAGCAAAGCAATCTTGAGAAAGAAGAACAAAGTTGGAGGTACCACAATCCCAGATTTCCAGATATACTACAAAGCTACAGTGATGGGACGCCTGGGTGGCTCAGTGGGTTAAAGCCTCTACCTTCGGCTCAGGTCATGATCCCAGGGTCCTGGGATCGATCCCTGGGTCCTGGGATCGATCCCTGCATTGGGCTCTCTGCTCGGCAGGGAGCCTGCTTCCTCCTCTCTCTCTCTCTCTCTCTGCCTGCCTCTCTGCCTGCTTGTGATCTCTGTCAAATGAATAAATAAATAAAAAGCTATAGTGATCAAAACTGTATGGTTCTGGCACAAAAAGAGATATACACCTCCATGGAACAGGATAGAGAATCCCATATCTATATGATCTATAATCATATCTATATGATATATTAATCTATAACAAAGGAGGCAAGAATATACAATGAAGAAAACACAAGTCTTTTTAACAAATGGTGCTGGGAAAACTGGTTGGCCACATGCAAAAGAATGAAACAGGGATATAAAAAGGAATATTACTCAGCCATGAAAAACAATGACGTATTCTCACTTGCAACAAAATGGATGGACCTAGAGGGTATAATGCTAAGTGAAACAGGTCAGACAGAGTTAGACAAATACCATATGATTTCATTTACATGTGCAGTTTAAGAAACAAATGAACCAACAAAGAAAAAAATAACAGGTGGACAAAAATACTGACTCTTAAAAAGAGAACAAACTGGTGGTTTCCAGAGGGAAGGTGAATTGGGGCTGAGTGGAACAGATGAAGGAGTTTAAGAGCACACTTACTGTGATGAGCACTGAGTAATGTATACAATTGTTCAATTATTATACTGTATACCTAAAACCAAATGTAATACTGCATGCTAATGATACTTTGGTTTAAAAAAAAACTTAGAAAAGAAAATGACAATGACACATTGAAGGTGTTGCTATACATACGCATTATAACCTTCCTATTTAGCCAAGCAAATCAAGCATGGAATTTTAAACATGAACTCACCCCCTTTCCTCCTGACTTTTGGTCAAACGGTACCATGGTGATTTGTTTGGAATCCCGTTGATATGTACAGTAGTGCTTCACCCAAGAAGTTCCAAAGTGACCTGCAAGGTAGTATTTCCCATGAAACATCTCTATGTGTTGAATGTGTACTGGAAACACACACAACCCATAATCCACAATGCTCACCTACCCTTAAACCATTTCTCGGGGCAATATAGTCTCCATCAGCTAGACTGGAATAGGCAGAAATCTGATCCCACAGGCTGGAAATGGAATTGACCACGAGCTTTCCCCAGGGACCAAGGAAGACTGTTTCCCACTAAATGCAGCATCCAATGGGTCTTAAAATACAAGGGAAGTAGAGGTTCCCTAGGGAAATTAATTCACTTTCCCATCATCAATCTCCACTTGAAGTTTCCTTTCTCCCCTGACAGGAGTAAGATGACTGAAGAAAGAACACAGAAAAGCTCCTCGAAGTGCCTGTCACTGTTCCCATCTGGCATGATTACTTCATGCTTCCCACACAGCTGCTCTGCAACTCTCTGCAAAGACATACAGGGGTTCTGACCTACTGCCAAACCCCTAATCTGTATTTTAGCTGAAGTCAAGATGATCTGAAAAGCAGACAGGCAAACTCTGACACAGAGATGTAAATGGAAGTAACAATAAATACCCAAATGTAATCTAAGGAGTCTGTCCCTCAGTATTATCCCTCAGGGAAGAAGGAGAATGCCCTTCAGTCAAATCCTAACAGTCTCTGATTTTACCTGGTGGTTGGCGAATTACCTTATTTTGAATAAAAAAATATTATTAGGGAAAAGAAGGGATAATCAGCATTATTACCCTCCAAGGCCCTCAATCAACACTTGCCTTAGATGTTCACAGAGATCACAAAGCAGAAATGTTTTCTGGGGTTTTTTTTAAGTAGTAATATGAGATTTAATAAAGATTTTGTAGTTCTTTTTCAGGGTTTCAGTGCCCATAGCAAGTGTTGAATAGCGCTTAGGAAACTAAAAAGGTAAAAAG
Organism: Meles meles; assembly: GCF_922984935.1. NCBI lineage: Eukaryota > Metazoa > Chordata > Mammalia > Carnivora > Mustelidae > Meles > Meles meles. The sequence continues at coordinate 103,286,677 of NC_060068.1, forward strand.
CAACACAGTAAGTATCTACATTGAAGCATCAAAGACAAAAATACCAAGCATTCTAATTTATTTTTGTGGCTCAGAGAAAAAAATCCAAGGACAGCACAACACAAAGATTCCTCAAGTTCTGTGTCTTAAACCATTTGATTAGCCAAAGAAATAAGGATAGTACTGGATTTGGATATAGCCTACTGAATAGAACAGAAATCCTTAATTCCATCCTGACAACAAAAAGATGGATGGATGGATGGATGGATGGATGGATGGATGGATAGGAAAGGAGAGAAGAAGAGAACGAGGAGAGGGAGGACAGTCGCCTCCTTGCAGTACACTAAATGGCAACTAGCAAACATGGAGGAGTGACACAGCTGAGAAATTGCCATTTTGCAACCATCACAGTAATTATCCGTTTAGGCAAGAACTGCCAGTGGATGCTAACTCTAGGTGGGGACAAAGCTTGATGAGAAAGATAGAATCTTAAAGGTCTCCCCATAGACTTTTAATGAGCTACAAGGAAAGAATCTTGACTGTACAGTGGATAAACTAAATGATACTTTGACTGAGTGACCAAAATTAATATCATCACTGAGGGGCAGACGGCCATTCTGTGCCACTAGATGTGGTACCGAGAGAAGAACACAAGTATTACTTATGTAGGATTTGACAAGGGATCCCTAAACTGAATCTAATCATTGGGAAACATGAGACAAACCCACACTGAAGAAAATTCTAGAAAAGAACTGGCTTAAACTCTTCAAAAATGTTAATGTCATGAAGGACAAAGAAAAGCTGAGGAATTATTACAGAGTAGATCATGACAAGTAAATGCAGTACGAAATCTTATCGAGACAGAAGGAAAAGAAAATGCTTTATGATGGCATTATTGGGACAACTGACAAAACTGGAATATGAACTGTCATTTACATTAAATACTTTATTAATGTTAAATTTGCTAGATACAGTAACTATACTGTGGTTACATAAAATTTTTGGAAAACAGACACTAAAGAAAAGGAGCATGGACTCTGTTCCAAAAGGATTCAGAAAAAATGGCAATGTGTGTATGTCTCTGTGACTGTTATGTGAGTACACAGAAACCCAGAAAAAGAAAAAACTCTAATTGTGGGAAAACTGTAAAAATTCATGCGTCTAGATAAAGGGCATATGGCTGTTCATTATACTCTTCTTGCAAATTTTTATTCAAGGTTCAAATTATTTCTAAGCAATAAGTTACCAAAACTTTCTAATAAAAAGAGCTATATCCCATTGATATGCTCTAGACTCAGATGTTTGAGAGTTAAAATCTCATTCTAATGATAATCAAGACATTCATGTTTCAAAAGGCACATGAAGTGTTTGAATAAAATTGGATTATTAATGTGACTGTAGATTTCATATATGTAAGTGAATGATATTAACAAATTAAGTATTGTAAATGGACTCTGAACTATATTCAATGGACTCTGAACTTAAACTTTTTGGGCTGGATCTTCTCATTAGGCAAAAAAGTTAACATCTTATATTGAGGCTTACAGAAAACCCAATATTACAGTACCTTCCACTTCTTACAAACCTCAACAAGCTCATCCCTGTAAGAATAAAGGGCATAAAACCCCTCAAGATATCCAATGCGCCCAACCTCAAACCCCAATACTGCCCCCATTGTCACGAGGCAACAATTTTAGGGCCAAGAAAACTTTTGAGCAATCGCTAGCTAGAATAATCACTGAAATCAAGTGTTTTGTTCCATTAGTAAGCTTCTAGGAATGAAGACATTTGCCTTGTCCTGAATCAAAAAAAGGACAGTAAAGAGTATGAAACCCACAAAAATCTGGGAGGAGTAACACGTCCAACTAAAAAAGGAGGAATGGAAGATTAGAAGAACTGTCCATTAAAGAAAAAAAAATCGACTTTCTTCTATCACTACCACTTTGTGAGCTAAATCTGGAAGTGCTACCCTCATAGTGCAGCCCCATCAAAAAGCCTTTCCCCAGGCCTTGCACAGTAGTCTGTGAGTCATCACAGAGAAGTTTGGGTGAGCAGCACCTGGTGTTTCTTTCCTTGACATCTCATGGGCAGGACAACAGATTTCTCTTCCTACCACTCAGAGTGAGTTTGTGTTTCTACTCATAAAATTTAAGTGTTGAAATGACAGCAACTGAATAACGTAGGGAGAGGGCCTAAGTCATGACTGGTCCCTGCTGAAACAAGTCTTAAATGGAACAAATTCACTCCATAGTAAGTCCACCCAAGGATATGACTGCTAACAGGTGATAAGGTCAAGCATGCAAGACCCTTCTAGAGCCTCTGTGCCAAGAGTGTGATAGATAAAGCCATGCTAAGGGTGCAGACATGTCAAGTGGGACACTACAGAGAAAAAACACCACCATAGAGCCTCAGTGAATTCTAGGTTCTGAAGGGAATTTCCAGTTACAAAGAAAATAGAACCCATTATGAGGAGGTAGACAAGACCTTTGGATACCTTTCCCTTAAAAAACTCAACTAGCGACTACTCTCATTCACCCAAATCTGTATTTATAGAAGCTGTGCTCTAGGTTAGGCACTACCAACTATACCCTCTACCTCCTGGGTAAAAGGCATGTGTGTGCCCCAAGCTATTGTTTGCCACCAACACTCACGTTTCTCCTGAACGTACAGGTACCCTTCCATAGTGTAGGGACTGATGGTCTTGTGCTCAAGGGGGTTCTCCTTCATCTTTTTCATCAGTGATTCCACTTCTGACCTGGTGCCTTCAAAGCGATTTCTTGTCTAGGATGAAAGGCATTTTATTTAAATCAAAGAAAGGAAACCTTGTTCCCATCTCTAACAATTCACAACATCAACCTATGGAAACCTAAAACCAGGTAAGGAACATTCAACCACCTAGGAATTGGGCAAATATTCACTTTCAAGACATACCCTTTGACCTTAAAGTCCTATACCAGAATGACTCTCAAACTGTCAAGACCATCAAAGTCACCTGGAGAATGTGGAGAAAATACAAACGTCCAGGCCTCTCCCCCTAAAGATTAATTTATTACCTCTGGACCAAATATGTGTATTTTAAATAAGCATCCCAAGGGACCCTGATGCAGATAGTTCATAGAATGGTCCCCAAGGCCCTGCTTCACTATGTGGCTGGCTTTCAAAACAGAGGGACTTATTTCTCCAACTGCAGGAATGCCACTTGCTGATGGTTCATAGATGGTTCCTTCCTCAAAAGGGAGCTTCCTCACTCAAGGTAACTCCTTTCCCCCAAAGCAACCTGCACACCATGACTAGTCAAGGTAGGGGCAAAGGGGGAAGGGGTCCAAAGTCTGGTACCCTTGCTTCTACTGAGGCCACTGTGAAGGTACGTATCAGCTCCAGGACACCCCAGGGCATTGACTGAGGCCTCACAGCTCAACTTCTCTTGCAGGAGTCTGCTGCCCTCTCTCACACAGGCAATTTTGCTGACATTACTCCCCTGTAAACCTGCAACATGTAAACCTCCACTTCCAAGTCTACCTTCTGAGGAAGCTGCCATAAGGAGAAGCCATGCTTTGTGAAAGCTTGTCTTCTGCAACTTCCTGGTTTTCCGAAACAACACAGAGAACCATGGCAGAGCAAGCTTCAGGCTTCTAAACCCATGCAATACAAATCACAAGGAAACACTTGGGTTTCTTTTCTATACAGTATCATCTAGAGACAAGAACAACATGCAGACTAATATAGCCAGCCACACAGTGAAGCAGGGGCTTAACATCAGTAACTGCTAACCAAAGGACCCTTAGTACAATTCTGAGCAACAAAAGGTCCCACTGGCTAAAATTTGGGGAAGGAGATGGAGTAAAAGGCTCTGACTTGGATTTCCTGTGAGCATTATTGAAAGTTGAACAAGATCATATCCTTTGAGTGGAGGCCAGCATGTATGCCCACCCCCAACCCCTGAACACCCTCCAAGGTCTGTTGTGGCCAAGTAGCTAGATGCACAGAAGGGAGGCCGGACCTTCTGCCAAAGGAAATCCTGACTCTGGTGCTACAGACTTAAAACAAAAATATCAGCAGGACTTCCGAGAACATAAATAGTGCTTAGAAATAATGGAAAAGAGGATGATGCTCTAACCTGGGGCCACCAAGCACCCTACAAATACCTGCCCCCAGCTGCCCTTTGAACCCAAGCGAGACCTATCGTCCTCATCTGTGTTCCAATCCAAATAAGTGATCTCTATGCAATCAGACCCATACTTTGTGTTCTTTCCTTTCCTCAACCAGGGAAAGGAAGCCTATCCTTTGCCCACTCACGTTCTGTATGCTAATGGTCAATTCAGTCTTGAAGTCGCTGAAATCCTTGGCCAGCTCATAACCATGGTGATAGAAAGTGAAGAGTCCTTGCAAGAATGCCAGTAGCTGCAATGAAAGAAGAAGGGCAGAGTGCACATTAGCATGCTGAACAGGTATTATGCAGCTTTAACCTGAGTTCCGAACCTTGATCTGAAAAGCTAGAATACGGTAATAAAAATGCCTATCATCTACTGAGTTTACTTGTACGCCAGGCACTGTAACATATGTCTGCTCTCACTAAATGCTCATAACAGCCTAGCGTGTAAGTACTACTGTTGTCTCCATTTCCATATTGAGAAAGCAAGTTCAGAGAGGTTAAGTAACTTGCTCCAAAAGACAAAGTAAGCAGCAACCAGGATTTGAAACCAGGTCTCCTCGGCATCAGCGTCCAAGCTCTTAATCGGAGTCTCAGTACCTTCAAAGAAAAGAATTTCTTCATAAATTGAAGACCAGTCTTCTTCAAGTCCAACTCAGTCTCCATCAAATACATCTGTAGTATCAGGTTACCACACAGAAAAGTGTAGTTATATTGACAGCCAACAGAGAGAGGAAAAGAGAAAGATGGTATGTCCTGAGTTCGCAGTATGTAACAGGCAAAGCTAAATCAAAGAAAATCACCCAGCTCAGACTTCAGCTTAAATATGCTTCTGGGCTGTCCCTAAACTATCCACAGGTAAACACTAGGGATGCTATTATTAAAATATTCCCATGTTCCCACATCTTCAGTTATGACGGTTCCCCTAAATTATCATCCCCTTGAGCTAAAAGGTACTAAATCCATTCACTTTGTAGTCTTGTATTCAGTGAAAAGTGAAAATATCTATTCAGCCTGATTCTCACAACACACCTTCACACTCTGAAAACTATGAATGTTCCCTCCCTGTGCCCTGCCAGTCTTCACTTCTCCAGGCTCAACCAATGTCCCTACCTTATTTCCTCCCAGAACCTACACACAAAGCTACTGTTGTTAAATTTCCCTGGCCCCTTCCCAAGTTCTAGGCCTCCTGCCTCAGTTCCAAATCTCAACCTGGAGAAAAGATTGTAATTAAAGCCTCAACAAGGTTTTAGACAAACCAGAACTTTACCTTGTCACAAGTTCTGTTGTACTGCATTTGGGGACTCCATCCCTGTTCTAACTCAAACTTTTCAACTCACATTCTCTGAGTACTCTACTCTGACTTCCCTGATCTGCCTCTAACACATGTTACATCAAGATGCAGCTGCCTTGCTTTATATCGGTATTTAATTTTCCAGTTCCTAAAATGAACATACTAGTAATTAAACATATTCTCACTTTATTTTTCACCTAACTCTCCTCTTCTGAGAGGTAGTCCTAACAATGATGGCAAAGGAAACTCAGCCCCCCCCCACCCCACCCCCCCGTTCATCTCCCACCTGGCTTGTGGCAGGATTGGGAAGCACTAAGGTAGGTGCTACTTTACCTGAGTTAAGAGCAAAGAATGGTTTTTGGATTGAGCCAGAGGCCCAGCCCAGTTGATCAAAGAGCTCTGTACCATGAAGTAAGGCAAAACCCTGCTTTTAAATAATATGATAACCTACCGCTGTCTCCAGGGCAACTATTCCTTTAGATCCTTGTGGGAGGTCAGAAAGCAGGCCTTGCTGGGTCAAAGATATCTGGCTTAAAAAATATCTTGTGACACCATATACAGATCACATATAAATCAATGAATGAGTGGTAAACCACATAGAATCACCAAAGATGACTAATAAATTCTTTTCTTGAAAGATGTTGGAAGCTATTGAACTTCCACTATATAAAATACTTTTTTTTGAAAGGAAAGCTTAGGCTTTCCTTTCCTAGATGGCTCCAGTAATAGAGAAGAAGAGACCCTTATGCCAAACCTAGTGTCAGCGTTCACAGTGAAAACTACTGTCTCTTATCTTTTCCTTCCCTCCACCCTTGGCCCTCCATTTTCGAATGCTGTGCCCATCACTTTTCCAAGGCAATGCATCATCCACTCCTACAGAATAATACAGAAGATAAGCAACTAATTCTAAAGTCATTTCTCCTATTAACTCTGATTTACCTTCCACTTAAAGTCAACAGGGCCTCTCTTGCCCAAGGTAATTAAATATCTTTCAACAGCTCCCTACGACACCACCTGGGCGTACACACAAGTACTCCAAGGCAGAGAGTTCCTAGTATTTATTTTGGTTTTCACTTCCTTTGCTATCATGCTTGATTGTCCGCTTCTCTATGGGAAATGATTCCATAGATATTGTTATCTTTGGCCCACTTCCCTTCTCCTCTGGCAGCATCTCTCTTCCCCTGGCCCACCTCCTGACATCCCCTTCCCACACACTGCATGAATCCATTACCCAGTGGGAAATGAAAGTCCACTCCGCAGAGGGCTGGGGGAGGCCCAGAGAAAGACCCCAGAGATGGGATCGTCTGTCTGCCTCAAAGAAATGCTTGTACTCAAACACAATGAGGATAAGCTTATTGTAGCCTCTCCTTAGTTGGCAGATAAGTCAGCACAGTCATATAGGCTCCTCCCTGAACAGTCAGAGACATGCAATCATAGCACAACAAAGGAAATACCAAAGAAAGACCTGCCCCACCTCCTTTTGCCTTCAAGGACCCCCTTCCTTATTCTCTTCAGAAAATAACTACAAAATATCTATTCTTATTTCAAGCAGACAACATATCTAAATATATATATAAAAAAATTTTTTTTAAGTGAGCAAAAATGTAAGTGCTCCATTTGGTGACAATTGTACCATTCTGGACTATCTGATAAATTTAGGTTGTTTCCATTCATAGAATAAAGCTACTGTTATAGGCTGAATAGTGTTCCCCCAACGCTGACAAAAAAATAATGTTGAAGTCCTAATCCCAGTAAAAGAATGTGATTTTATTTGAAAATAGAGACTTTATGGAGATACACAAATTAAAAATCAGGCCCACAGGTCCTGATCTAAAATGACGAGTGGCCTCATAAAAAGGGGATATTTGGACAGAGAAGCAGAGAGATGACGCCCACATAAGGACTGGGAGAGCAGTGATGTACCTACTAAGCAAGGAATGCCAAATACTGCCAGCAAACCACCAGAAGCTACAAGGAAGAAAGGACAACCTCCCTACAGTTTTCAGAGGGAGCATGGCCCTGCTGACACCTTGATCTTGGACTTCTAGCCTCTAGAACTATGAGAGGCAGTAAGTTTTTGTTCTGAGAACCCAGTTGGTGGTACTTGGTTACGGTATCCCTCACAAATATAACCACCAACAATGGCTCATTTGCATGACAAAGAGAAGGGCAGATGGTTGAGTGATGAAAAGCTGCAAGGGGCAAGCCATGTAATGTCCTGTAACTCCTCTTTTCCAGGAGGACACTAATGAGACCTATTACTGCACTGGGTGGTGGTGAAAACAGGGATCACCTATGTAATAACCTTAGCACAGAAGTGCCGACAGGAGCTGTTCAGGAGACGGATATACTTAGATGGATGTGTTAGATACAATGTGGTGGCAGTGTCCAGCCCGGCCTAAGGAAGAGGGGAACCCAAGATAGGATGCAACAAATCAAAGGAAAAAATGAAGACCTACGATGAGGCAGAAGTAGTGAGAAAGAACAGGAAGGCAAAGCACCAAAAAATATTCTCGAGGTACAACTCAGAGAATGCAATGCCTGATGAATGTGGGGAATGAGTTCTCCGTAGCACTCCATAACCTTCAATTATGAAAACTCAGGGAACAGATGGAACGTGGCTTCACCTTCAAGAAATCAGAATGTCATTATCTGCAATCCAAAATCTCCAGAACATTTAGTACCTCAACAAGAAAATAAAGGCTTCCAGAGCACGCACACAAAAATATGGTTTAGATCCCAGAAGTCTGAATTTTCTTCCCTGGAACACTAAAATTTTGTTTCTTTTTTCTGAAGGTCAGTAACATCCTGGTACTTGAAGTTACTTTCTAAGAAATAAATGAACATAGTAAGTATGGAGGTTCCTTGAATGGCTGGAAGCATCCCTTGACTGCAACCACCTCAAAATATAAATACCCACACCAAGTGCCCCCAGAAATTCATTTCAATAAATTTTTTGCTGGTTTTCTTTCCACATGTAAGCAATCAAATACTGTTTCAGAGAGACTAAGAGCCAGATCATTCCACTTCTGCCAGGTACCAGATGTCACCTTAAAGAACAAATGTGCTTCCGTTTCCTCATCTGAAAACAGACAAAGAACAGCAATCATTTACCCTCAGAGACAGTGTAAGGACTGGATGACATTATGGAGGTGAAGGGATCATTAGCATATAACACAGTTACACCTCATCATCAACTGTTATTTCAGGGTCTTCTGCATCATCTCAGCCAGGGGATCAAACTTAAAAGTGCCACAGAATCGCCTTAGAGGGCTTATTGAAAGAGAGATGACTGGGCCCCACTCCCTAATTTTTGGGTCTGGGTTAGAACCTGAGAGTCTGCATTCCTCAGACTTTGACAACCACAGATCTAATCATCAGTGTTCTGGATCAAATCCCTCCTGCTATCCACAGCTCCCGAAGCACTGACTGGCCCATGAAGTGGTGGGTTAAGCCATGTTTGCTTCTATATAATGTGAAGGTTGAACATGTGAGTTTTACATGCAGCCTCTCAACCAACTCATTTAACTGTGGGCAAGATCCTATCACTTTCCTTTCATTCCAACCAGAAATTTTTGTCATTAGCTTTCCAGGTACCTCACTGTATGGCCTGGGACACATCCACAAATCATAACAGTTTTCCACTCTTGAAACCCCTCTGCCACTTCTCCACATGATCCCTCCTGACCCAACTGGCACTGAGTGGCTTGCTCCCTTGGATACCTCTTTACTACATTCATCATATTTCCCTCATGAGGCTTTGAACTCCTCAGAAACAGCAGTGGGATCTTCATCAATTTTTCTGGTAGTAAGTGAATGCTTTCAGATTTACCAAGAATTTTTACATTATAACAGGTAGGCCCTATTAATATTGCCACTTGACTCATTTGCTCATCTGAGCAGACCCTGGTTGACTGGGTGCTAGTTAGCAATTATATACTAACTGGGTGCTAAGTAGGTTGATTCCCTCTATTCTAAGCATCATACATGCATAAACTAATTTATTCTTCCTAACATCTTTATATTCTTTTTTCTTTTTTTTTTTTTACCATTAACATATAATATATTGTTTGTTTCAGGGGTACAGGTCTGTGAATCATCAGTCTTACACAATTCACAGTGCTCACCAACCACATACCCTCCTCAATGTCCTTCACCCAGCCACCCTATTCCTACATCCCCCTCCCCTCCAGCAGCCCTCAGTTTGTTTCCTGAGATTAAGAGTCTCTTATGATTTGTCTTCCCCTCACCTTATTTCATTTTTCCCTCCCCTCCTCCCATGACCCCCCTGCCCTGCCTCTTAAATTCCTCATATCAAAGAGATCATATAATAACTGTCTTTCTCTCATTGACTTATTTCGTTTAGCATAATACCCTCTAGTTCCATCCATGTTGCAAATGTCAAGATGGGGGGGGTGGCTGCATAGTATTCCGTTGTCTATATATACCATATCTTCTTTATCGGTTCATCTGTTGATGGACAGCTAGGCTCTTTCCATAGTTTGGCTATTGTAGACATTGCTGGTATAAACATTTGGGTGCACTAACATCTTTATATAGTAGGTGATATTATTATACTCATGTTGTAGATAAGGAAACTAAGGCTCAGAAAAATAGGTAACTTCCCCCAAGAACACACAGCTAGGAAATGGCTGAGCCGAGATTTAAATCCAGGCCGTCTGGCTCTGGAGCCCTTACCAATGATAATACTGCCTCTCAAAAACTCAAGACACTGATATACTAAAAGTGAGTGCCAGGAAGTAGAAGGATTATTCCTTGCAGGTTTCTTTAAAAAAAAAAAAGAAGAAGAAGAAGAAGGGGGAAGAGGAGGGGAAGGAGAGGGATGAGGGGGCGGGGGGAAGAGGAGTGGGGAGGGGGAAGAGGGAGAGCTAGAGGAGAAGGAGGGGTAAGAGAAGAAGAAGAAGGAGAAGGAGGAGGAAAAAAGAAAAGGAAGAGGAGAAAGAAAAGGAGGATGAGGAGAAGGAAAGCCCATCTAGATCAGCAGTCATCCAGCTGAGTCCAGACCCGACTGAAGAAGACAGACCCAGATTTAGAAGAAATAAATGTCTACTGCTATATGAGGTTTTGTGGTTGTCACCCAGCAAAAGTTAACAGATATAGCACCTGACTCACTAGGAACACCTACTGGGAGGTCAAAGTGGACAGCAACAACAACAACAAAAAAATCACCTCCAAGAAGATGGGCCAATTAAAATCCAAGTCCTCAAAAGCAGGCAACTGCAGAATAATATCAAAGTGCACAAAAGATTATTACAATCACACTATTGTTTTCCTCTACAAATTCTAGTAAAATCAATTAAACACGCCCAAGCCTCAATCTGCAACAGCTTTTGAATGCCTGCCCACACCAGAGGAAACAGTCTTCAGTAAACCTCTCATTGAAACACTGGCTTTAACAGCTCTGTGTCCTAAGCAGGGAAATCAATAAGCTCATTTTCTCTGACAGATGGCTTCTGCAGAAACATGAGGATTTTGACCAGAGCTGTGACAGAGACCACTGCTAGATAGGAAGTTGGCTCTAAAGTTTCTAATTTTCAGATAGGAAGAATGAAGCAATTCAAGACCTCAAGGAATTTGCCAGATGAAGTGACAGAAAGTGGAATCCCAAGATCACAGTTTCAGTATAGTAAAAAAAAATCTAAGCATTAGATCCCAAAGCCAACTGGATTCTGATAAATCTATTAGTGAGCCTACATGCCTAAAAAGCATCCCAGAAGTCTATAAGTTAGAAATAGAGCACAGAATACTCTTTAATACTTCTTCCAGTTTCTTACAATTTTATTCTGTTGCCTAAGAAAATCACTTTCTTAAATCTAGGTAGGTAAGAATCTTGTTTCTATAGAGACCCCAAGCTGGGATCTCAATCACAGCCAGCACTTTTAAGAAAGAATCCCAAGTCTGCAGGAGTTTTAAATTGAGGCCCACATGCTCTTTTGGTGGTACCTGGATATCCTGGTCATGTGCATTTGGAGGGCCACAGTAGAGCAGGGCAACACCCCTGAGCCATGACCAGGCTAAGGTGGCCTCAACTAAAGCCAGACTTGTTTCTACATGACACTCTTTTATACCCACTAGGACACAGTGACCAAGTCCAAATTCCATTATGGTTCACTAAACACAATCTCCCGGCTGCCCAGTTTTAACAAACTACAAGGAGAAATCACTTTATGTAACAGCACATTTTAATGCATGGGAGGAGCTTAGAGGGGCTTTGAGTTGAGCAGACAAAAAGAGGAAAGTAGTATGCACATTCCCCTTTTTCCTTGGGCAACTACTATATCTGGATTATTTGAGGGAGAAAGAAAGGGGGGCTTGAGGAAGCAACTACCCCTGAATGCACCATGACTACCACTCAGGTTGCCCAGGAATGGCCTCTGGGGACAATCCAGGGTCAGCCAGATCAACAGAGCACTGTGACTTAGCAGGAGGCACAGCCCCGGGGCTGGTCAACCTCTTCATCAGCAACTTAGAGCATTTTGTAATCTAAGCAGTGAAATGAGGGCTGGGGACCAAAGTGTGGGTACACCACGAAACCCTGAGCATCTACTTACAGGCTCCACGAACTCAAACATCTTCCTCTCTTGGACTTCCTGCACCTTGAAGACATACTCCAGCGATACTTCATAGAAATGCTGCCGGACCAAGTCCACTTGGCTGTCTGCCTACAAACAAGAATTTCAGAGAAAAAAATTGGTCACTACCCAAGGAGAGTATTCAAGCAAGCAGGCCAGAAAAATCTCTGGAGATGATTTTAAAAAACAATGCAAACAGCATGAAATAGACATAAGAATAATGACAATGCTCAGCCAGGCACCTGACTTGGTGTCAGGTACCATGCCCTCGGGTGGACATATTTTACGTTACTCGCTCCTCATTAACTGTAGTTATTTAATCCTCATTCCATTCCTAAGAAGAAAACATTCTCATTACCTCTAATTTACAGGAGGAAAATGAAAACTGCTGACATTAGGGAACCTGAAGCAGCGGGTACACGGCAGAATTAGGATTTCTGTACTTGTGGATCTGCCTCCAAGACCCTTCATCAACTTTTTTTTAAAGAAGTACTTATTTAGGGGCGCCTGCATGGCTCAGTGGGTTAAAGCCTCTGCCTTCAGCTCACGTCATGATCCCAGAGTTCTGGGATCCAGCCCCGCATCGGGCTCTCTGCTCCGCGGGGAGCCTGCTTCCTCCTCTCTCTCTGCCTGCCTCTCCGCCCAGTTGTGATTTCTCTCTGTCAAATAAATAAAATCTTTTTTAAAAAATAATAAGTATTTATTTGAGAAAGAGAAAGAGAGCAAGTGCATGGCAGGGGCGGGGGGTGGGGGGAGTGAGAGAGAAACTATAAGCAGACTCCACAGCGGGACTCAATATCACAATTATGAGATCAGGACCTGGGTGGAAACCAAGAGTCGGAGTCTTCCCTGACGGAGCCACTCAGATGCCCTGCACCTCAACCATCTTTAACCTAGTAGTCTGTACTGCCTCCCACACCCTGGGGCAGACCGGGGTTCCATGGAAAACAAATCTTGAAGGAGGAAAAAAAAAAAAAAACCACCTGCAAGGATATCCACATCCCATCAGGAATGAACCAAATAAGCTGTTAGAGGGCAGGGGACCTCAGAAAAGGCCATTTCCCCCTGAGTTTCCCATACTTCCTTGTATTCAAAGCACAAACTGTCAGTTTACCCCAGCAGAGTAATTACATTACCCCAAACTAGCCTTAGTCCTCCCTCTTTGCAAATGTGGGAGAGGGGACTCCTGAAAAGGCCCACACGTGAGTACAATTAAACCACTGATGTGGGACGTAGGTGCCAGAGGAGAAAATGAGTGAGAAAGAGAGAGAGAGAGAGAGAGAGAGAGCGCGCGTGTGTGTGTGTGTGTGTATGTGTAATAGCAAGATGTTATGCTGCGAAGTACTGCAACTATGACGATAAAGCTTCCAGACTTTCTGCAGAGTCACTGTCACCTCAATCTCTCAAAGCAGATAATTACACTGAATGCACATTTTGATGACTATATATATATATGTATATCTTTATACATATATATATTTAACAATTTTACTTATTTGCAAGAGAGAGCACAAGTGGGGGTGGGGAGGTGAGAGGGAGAAGCAGGTTCCCTGCTTAGCAGGACTCTAACGCAGGGCTCCATCCCAGGATCCCAGGATCCCAAGATCCTGACCTGAGCTGAAGGCAGATGCTTAACCAACTGAGCCACCCAATATTTTTTAATAGAAATGAATCTCCTGCTAGTAGGAAACACAACTCTGCTCTCTTTAGAAACGAAAGGATCGGAAACCATTCTACAACGTACTTCACAAAGACAAGAAAAGCCCCCAAAGAACCATGTCCTTCTGTCAAGATCCCTGCAGAAGAAACTTGGGACAGACCTTAGTTGCCATTACACCAAATATGGCACTGCTGTCTTTCTGTCTAAAGGACTTGACAAATCATTCATTCATTCAACCATCATGAACAAAAAGAAACTTCCTTCGTGGAGCTCACAGCGTAGTGAAGAAAAGAGATATTAAAAAATCATGTAGGGGGGCACCTGGGTGGCTCAGTGGGTTAAGCCGCTGCCTTCGGCTCAGGTCATGATCTCAGGGTCCTGGGATTGAATCCCACATCGGGCTCTCTGCTCAGCAGGGAGCCTGCTTCCCTCTCTCTCTCTCTGCCTGCCTCTCTGTCTACTTGTGATCTCTGTCTGTCAAATAAATAAATAAAATCTTAAAAAAAAAAATCATGTAGGTAGGGAGAGGGTGGCGGGGTTACGGACACTGGGGAGGGTATGTGATATCGTGAGCGCTGTGAAGTGTGTAAACCTGGCGATTCACAGACCTGTACCCCTGGGGCTAATAATACATTATATGTTTATAAAAAAAATTTAAAAAGTTTTTAAAAATCATGTAAATAAGCAGAAGACTGCAAACTCTGGGAGAGCACAAATAGTCCATTCCACTCCCCTGTGAGCATCTTCCTCCCAAATCAACATATTAATACATAGAAGCTAGTCTACTGAGTAAGTGCTGAACAAAAGCAAAACGAAAGGCTAAGCCTGGGGACATTTTCTAAGCCTCCAAGCAGAGCAAGTTGGCATCTGAGGACTGAGAGATCGCTATTTGGAGACACAGTTTCAGAAGTGCTGCACTCCACCCCCACCCTACCCCCCCAAGGTATGGCCGTTCAGACCACTGGGCTGACATCCCTTCCACCTGGGCTCCTGCCAGCTAAGCCCCATATGTTCCTGCAGCCTTTAATTTCCTCATAGTGTAAATCCAACACACTTCCACCAGGGATGCATCTACTTCCCCAGACCACCCACACACCTCCAACATCCTCCCAGCTCGGGCTTGCCAACTGACACTGCAACGGAAGAAAGGGTCATTCAGGAAATGTGCAAAGTGGCTCCTGCAGTTAAGCAGCAATGGAAGAAACTCCTCTGAGACAAATAGCAGAGCCCAGCATCAGCCAAAGAGCTAACGGCAAACAACTGGCATGCACTTGCAGTTCTAGCATTCTCTAGCTATAGAGACCAGCTCAAGTCCCTTAACCTCTCTGTGTCTCCCTCCCACACCTGGAGGCTGGAGATGGTATCTGCCCTTGCTCTGCGGGTGAGCTATTTTCAAGAGAAAATGAGCTAAAGGATATGAGCAATCTGAATACCAAAAGATGCTGTGTGCACAGTTGCTGTCACTACCACCAGGCACTGCAGAGCAGATGGGCTTCGATCCCAGCTCTTCCCCTAAGTCAGCCGGTCTCCCTGTTCGCTGTCTCCCCACCACCCCAATCCAGTCTGCACCCAGCAATTAATTAGAAGAGCTTTCTTCAAATTTGAGCCAGAGCTTCTCACAACCCCTTCAATGCCTTTATCTGGCTTCTACCATGTCTACAAGACACTCTATGACCTGCCCACCTATCCCTCCTCCCAGCCTCCCTCCAAAGCATTCTCACCATGCTCCAGCCTCTGAGATAGACTCCCTGCCCTATAACATTCCAAATGCTTTCCTGCCAATCAGTCTTTTCACTTGGGTGTTCCTTCTGCTGATAAACCTCTTTTCCTTGATAAATACTCAATTTTTTAAAACTTTAAGACAGTAAGAAACACCTTTTACATTATGACCTGAAAAAAACATGCCTCTATAGGTTTCTTCTGTTCTAGCCTCCTCTACTGTGTTTCATGACCTAGTAGTTCAGATTTTTATGACTCACACAGTTTTTAAAAACTGTTTAAGTGGGGCGCCTGGGTGGCTCAGTGGGTTAAGCCGCTGCCTTCGGCTCAGGTCATGATCTCAGGGTCCTGGGATCGAGTCCCGCATGGGGCTCTCTGCTCCGCAGGGAGCCTGCTTCCCTCTCTCTCTCTCTGCCTGCCTCTCTGCCTACTTGTGATCTCTCTGTCAAATAAATAAATAAAATCTTAAAAAAAAAAAAATAAAAATAAAAACTGTTTAAGTAATCTCTAAACCCAGAGTGGGCCTTGCACTCACAACCTTGAGATCAGGAATCACACACTCTAGCAACTGAACCAGCCAGGCAAACCAACACACCCACAATTTAAAGGACACTGTCCTAGTTTTTCTCTTGGTTGTCCTTCTCATCCTTCTGGTTTCCATTCAAATATTAGCCTCTTTAGAGAAGACTTTATTGACCACGTTATTG
This sequence comes from Meles meles, assembly GCF_922984935.1. Lineage (NCBI taxonomy): Eukaryota > Metazoa > Chordata > Mammalia > Carnivora > Mustelidae > Meles > Meles meles. The sequence goes on from NC_060068.1 coordinate 103,302,779, forward strand.
TACATAAGACAAAGACTTCCTGGAGTAAACTACCTCCCAATTTGTTTCCTTATCACTATGTAAAATGCTTTTCTATGATTCTCTCTTCTTGTATTTTGCCTATAGCAATATAATGTCAATGAGAGCAAAGACTTAAGTCTCATTTTCCATTTTACTATCCCAGCTTCCAGAACAGTGCCAGGCCCATAATAAGTATTCAAGAGAGATTTGAGGAATGAATGAATTCATCTCTACATGGCCAATAGTGATCCAGTTCTCAGAAGAAATGCCTAACTCAATGCATTTCCAAAGGAAAGGGAAGAAAAAATCCAAGTGGAATGATATGTTTCTCCTGCTAATGTCCCTACTCATCTGGGCCACAGAATTCAACACATCTTTTAGATCCCCATCCTGCAATGGACTCATAGGTCAAGAGCCCAGCCCACTTGGCTGGCCACTCAAAATCGTTTCTCCACTTGTTACCTGAGAAGCAGTGAATCTCCCAGCTTGTTTGAGACATACCAACCATTCTATGCTTCTTGGAAAAGAAGCACTGTCCTAGACTAAAAGTTCCAGGAAGCCAATCATTCATTTCACTCTCCACAATTGGTTCAACACCCGAATAGACTCACAGAAGCGTGTAGTGTATATTTGTTAAGTGAATATTTTCTTTGAAGCTTCATAGCTCTTGAAAAATACGATGATTTTTAAAAAAGAATCATCCACTAGATGGCAGTGTCATTCCACATGACTGCGCTATGATTTTACCCACCAGGATGTGGGGTTGGGCTAGATGTTAAAGGTATTCAGTTCTGAGGCCTGCAATCAGGGAAGAATTCTGGATAATCAAAGAAAGATTTCATTAAAAGTGCACTAGGTGTTTAGTCACGTTCCTTAAGTTGATTTTTTAATAAATGTGAAGAAATCATCACTAAACAGCTGGAAGACCTTGAACAAATCGACCTTTGCAAGGAGCCCAGTTACTTCAAATAGATTAACAGGAGGTTCAACCAGAAGATTATCAAGGTCCCTCCTTCAGGCCAATTCTATTTTTATGACACCTGCATTGAATAACAACGACTTACAGGCAGCCCAGCAATATCCCACCTTCCCAAGACAGAAAGACAAGCAGAAGGGCACAGTGAGGTAAGAGAAAAGAGCTCCAGAATCCAGCGTGCACAACCTCATTGAGGAGCTATGAGCAGGCTATTTAACATCTTCGAGTCTTAATCTCCTCATATGTAAAATCAAGGGAATACATCTGTACCTCACAAGAAGGTGGTAAGGATTTGAGAAGGTTCCAAGTGAAGTGCCTAACACAGTATCCAGTACAAAAATAAGCATTCAGTAAATATTTGCTGCTATTATTGCTGTTGTTAGTGGAAGTATTATATCATTTTTGTAATAATATTTTTGTCAATTCAATTCAGCTAAGGTACAACTAAAAAGCAATCCTTGAAAACTGACCCAGACGTTTCTGAAAGACCTGCAGCCTGCTCCTTGCCCTACAAAGTACTTAGAAAGAATGACTGGGTCAAAGACAAGCATACAATGAACTGTAACAAAAGAACATAATGAAGAAATGCCCACTAATACATATAACTGGCCAGGTCAGTGCTATGGACTGAATGTTTGTTTCCCTGACAATACTCATATGCTGAAACCTAACCTCCAGTGTGACAGCACTTAGAGGTGTGGCACTTGGGAGGTGATCAAGTCATGAGGGTGGAGTCCTCATGAATGAGATCAGTGGCCTTATAGAAGAGACCCCCAAGAGCTCCCTTAGCCCTTCCACAGCAAGAAGACAGCCATTTATGAACCAGGAGGCAAGCTCTCACTAGACACTCATCTGCCAGCGCCTTAATATTGGCCTTTCTAACCTCCAGAACTGCGAGAGTTAAATTTCTGTCTCTATAAGCTACCTAGTCTATGGTATTCTATTTTAGTAACCTGAACATATGAAGTCAGTGAGGAAGAGAATACCATCCACTTTTGGAACAGGGATGGGGGAAAATAAGCCAGTCTTGGGGTTAGTACTTTTTATTTGTTTAGCATCATAATTTGCCTTCTGATGCATTAAGCACACAGAATAAATAGTTTGTATTTTATAAAAAATGGAACTAAAAGCTCAGAGAGATGAGCACTTATCCTGGGTCACACAGTGACTATATGGCATAGCAGGCCCTGAAGTTAGATATCTCTTTGCCTCCCAGTTCTGTGGTCCTGACACTGTGCTATCTCAGGAGAGGGCTTGGTGTGGCCTTAAAAGAGTATGTTAGACTCATCCCAGACCATGTCAGCAGGATCCAGGAATAGAGGGAACAGATCAGAGAAGCATCCTCACTCTGGGGGATGCCATGCCTACAGACTAACTGTACTACAAGCCTCTCAACACCAGTAGGTACTGGAATAATCATGTCGTTGCTCAACTCTTAAAGACTGACTCCTGTTAACTGCTTAGAAACTACAGAGCTGGCCAGCTCTGGTCATTCTGAGTTGCAGCCAAAAAGACTGTCCTTAAATGTAGTTTCCAAACCTTAAATGCCAAATGATACCCAAAGAAGAATAACTAGAAAGTGAGGGCATCAGATCCTGAATGGATTTACACACTTAGCATGAACGACCACATTGAGCATCTTCCAGGGCTCATACCCCTGGGATTCCATTCAATGAATTTAGTACTTTATATACAATCCACTGAAAATAGGTTTTCTTTAGCCTTCTCAAGCATATTTGACAAGATTTACCTGAGTAGCTATGCTATCTTCAAGAATCACCTTGCCATGTATTTGCTGCTTTTTCCCTAGACAGGCACAAGATCTTCAGAGATAGGTTAGTGTTTTCTACTCCCCACAGTTCACACCAAGTGCTCAGTTGCTTTTGGTTGCTTGGCCAAGAACTGGTCTGCAAAGCCCACCACAAACACTTGTTGCCAGAGTCGCTATTGGGCCCCATTTGTCACTTATGCAACTGGTTTAAACTCCCATATCAAAGCAGAGAGTTCTGAGAACCAGATGTCCCTGAGGACCTGGCTGGCAGGGGACTTGACTCCACCATCACCTGAGGAATCATCATCGTTCAACCTTCAACCACAGGATCTGCAGAGTAACTTTCACCTGACAGAAAAGTGCATGGTATTTTCTCAAAAACAAAGTAAATTCAAGAATGAGGGCTAGCTTGACAAGTGTCCATCGACTAATGAATGGGTAAAAAAGATGCAGTTTAGAATTACAGAGGAGTATTACTCAGGCACTTCAAAAAAAAAAAAAAAAATCTTGCCATTTGCTGCAATGTGGTTAGATCTAGAAAGTATAATGCTAAGTGAAATAAATCAGCCAGAGAAAAACAAATATCATATGATTCCACTTGTGTGGTATTTAAGAAAAAAAAAAACAAAACAAATGAGCAAAGGAAAAGGGAGGAAAGGAGAGAGAGAGAAAAAACAAGAAACAGACTCTTTATTAAAGAGACCACACGGAAGGTTATCAGAGGGGAGGTGGGAGGGGAGATGGGGTAAATGTGTGATGAGGATTAAGGAATGCATTTGTCCTGATGAGCACCAGGTGAGGTATGGAACTGCTGAATCACTGACTGTACACCCGAAACTAATATTATACTATAAGTTAACTAACTGGAATTTTAATAAAAACTGAATAATAATAATAATAATAATAATAATAATAAGGGCTAGCTTGGAAGTCACAGCCTCTCTTTAGCCCATACTTGAGAAAGGTCAAGCAAATTGTTAAAAGCAAAATAACATGTCGTCAACTTTGGAGTTCCACTAGGAAACTGCTCTGTCGCCCATGAAAAAACACCCTCACTATGCAAATCTCCATGAACTAAACAAAAATGATTAGAGATCCACAGCTGCAAAACTAACTTATCTTTCCAAGTGAACATACTCTTCATGTCAATCCAGAATGGCTCAGCATAGGTAAGATAAATTACCTTTTTTAGAAACAAGGTTACCAAATCATAAAACATAGGAATAACAAAATCCACTTAAAGAAAAAAGAAAAGGAAGCAAGAAAGACAGACTAATATCAAGTACTGGTTGAAGTAATTTTTTTTTTTTTTGGTTGGTTGAAATAATTTTTAAAAAATAACAACCAGGGCACCTCGAAGGCTCAGTTGATTAAGGCTTTGCCTTGGGCTCAGGTCATGATCCCTGGTCTCGGGCTAGAGCCCCAGGTCAGGGTCCCTTCTCAACAGGGAACCTGCTTCTGCTTCTCCCTCTCCTTCTGCCCCTCCTCTGCCCCTCCTGCTCTCTCCCTCTCTCAAATATATAAACAAAATCTTTAAAAAATAATAACAATAGTAGTAACAATAAAGAAGGATGACCAAAGTGTTCCAGATGCTAATGTCTCAAATTATTGATATAAGGTAGGAAGACAAAAAGTAAGACAGGAAGTGCAGAATCAAGGTAAAGGGTACGAGAAACAGGAAACCAGATTTCAGTTTGAAAGGAAGAAGCACGTTTTAATGACTAGGGCTGCCCAATAAGGAGGTGCTTGATCTTGACCAGCAGTACCTGCCCCCATCCCACTAGTAGGTTGGACAGCCAGAAAAGGGGTGCTGTGGGTGGGAAGATACAAGGGCAATACAGGCAACAGACATCTAATGAGGGATCAAGGTCAAGCTCCTGGTTTGTGAGGTCTCTTCAAACCTCAGGATTTTCTGGCAAAGGTGAGCCAGCACGCATCCCCTGTACCACACAGAACTTAAACACCTTATTCAGAATACTACTGAAGTTTCTTACCTCCTGAAGCTGCGATTCTTTCTTCTTGGAAGACAAATTTAAGTGTTTTTCTAAGATGCCACAATACTTTTCTGTCTCCTTGTCATACTTCTTTTTGGCTTCCTGGCAAAAAGAGGAAAAGAGAAAAAGAGTAAAATGTTGCAGGAATAAAAGCAATCTTGTCGAGACCTCTGCCTGCTCAATTTCACAGCTTCATCATTCCCTCAGACCCAGAACAGCAGACAACCCAGCTGTTTAATGTGCATTAATTAAAGCCACTCCCTGCCAACAGCAGACCAACGGTTTTGAGTGTCTATCATAAAGAAACCACTACAATGCCAGGAACAAGGTAAATACCAGTATTTAATAGTGGCAAAGCCAGGATTCCATGTCCTGAGAACCTCAATTGGGAAACAGAAATTTCTAGTTTCTAAGTTCAAGAATATTCAAGGGCAAAGTACAGAGCAAAGTTACCTATGAAGCTAATTCCAGAGCACAAAGATCCAACTGAAATCTTAAGTGGGACAAGTCTAGAATAAGGGTAGATCCAGCTTTAACAATGGTCAAAAAGCACTTAATATATACACCTAATATCCCTGGGCACAACAGTAGCACATGTGGGTCTTTAAAATGAATGACGATTCAAAAGAAAGCAAAGAAGACAAATGAATTCACAGAAGCATCATTCTCACTAACAAACAAAAAAAGCCAAAGCAACATCACCGCCCATAGACAGGGTTTGAGATCATTAAAGGGTTGGACATCTAATAAATTTAAATAGAAGGGTGAGGTAGTCATATGGCAAGTTGCTTATAATGTAATGTAAATTATTAATATGATACAAACTTGGTGCATCCTACATAGAGTGTAGCTACCTATAGACAAAGATTAAATGGCACAATGAGAATAATCAAGTTAAGGAAATAAGATAATGGGTGATTTTCTTCTCACATTGGGAAGTTTTTATTATCCTACATTAACAGCTTTCAAAATGAAAAATAATAAATATCATAATACACTTAATAATCCCTGCTTTACCACCAAATCACTGAGTCATTGAGATTTTATTTTTATTTCCCATTTTACAAATAAGGAAATTTAGATCTAGGGAAGTTAACTTGCAAAAAGTCATAGAGAGTGACAGAGCTGGGATCTGAGGCCAGAGAGGCTGCCTCCAAAGCCCACCTCTCAGTCACACCTGAGATGTATGTTCACGGGTGGTCTCTTTTTTCCATCCACTTTCTAGTGGGGATGGCAAGCAAGAGGGCTGGAAGATGGTGGACAATGGCCTAATGAACATGATCAATTTCACTAAGTGAGCTCTCAGTCTTACTCTTGACTTAGGTGGAACCCACAGGAACTATTTTTCTGCAACTCCAAGGCCTCTAAGAGGAGAAAAAAATTTTGCAGCCAGATAAGGAAGCTCAGAGACATCTCCATGCATTTCACAAAGATGTAACAAGTAACCACTCTGTGTCATGCTCCTATAGCCAATGGTCAAGGCAGAAGTGGTCCCTAGCCTCGTGGTGGGGGTGTTCTAGTAGGACAGACACAACTGACCAGGAAACAAATAATTATTGGCAGTCGCAAGTGCTATGAAGGAAATAAGGTGCAGTGAGAGATTCCACAGATAGGGTGCTCCCTGGGGAGGGAGTGTGAGCTGCTAATCATGTGAGGGACAGGGTGGACCGTTCTAGAACACTAGAGCAGTAAATACAAATGCTCTGGGCTTAACACTGGGAAGCCTAAGTGGCACAGGAATCACCAAGAAGTTCTCGCCTGAAGCCCTGACAATCTCCTGCCACATCAGAACTCCATTTTTCTGGTCGACAGCATGATTCTAAGCCTTCAAAGTGGGAGGACTCATCACATACCCTTGTTAGCTGACATGTAACCATTTTTACAAATCTGAATTTTGCTTGGAAGACTACTACACAAGAACAACACAACATGCAGAAGCAAGTGAGGAAAAAGCCCAAGGAGACATTACTCCTTCAAATTTGAGGAAAGGTACATACTAGCTAGACACTTGATTTAAACAACTCTTTCCTGCATAGAAATCAGCAACTTTGCGCTACAGCCCCAACTCCACTTCATGCTCACAGATCCACTCCAGCAGCCTGTCAGCAAGCCCCAAGGAGAACCCTGTGCTGCAAGAGCCAAGCTGGCCAGAGGTGAGAAAAGGCCAGTGAACATGAGTCACCAGCATTCTGTGACTTTCTGGCAACTTGAGCTGCCACATTCCGTGTTCGAGAGGACTGCCAGAACTAACGAGAAAAGGAAGCAGTTTCTGTCCTGGAAAACAGCAACAAGACCTCTGAGGATAACTCTACTAAAATTTAGATAATGGTCTTAAGTTGAGAGGGTAGTCTTAGTGAGTTTAAATTCTCTACGCAGATATAAGATGGTGCTTGCCTTCTAGGGAATCCACTGTGGGCGCCTAAATGGATGAAGGACAGAATTAGGATTCTGGAAATGATTCCCAATTCTACATGGATCGGTTCTAAACAAATCACTGTCCCTCTTCAGAACTGGGTTCTCTCATCTATTAAACTGAGGAGGACTCCAGGAGGTAACTGGTCAGGTTCCTTCCTCTTTCAGCTCAGAGAGTGTTTAACAAAGAATAAAAACACCTCCCCCCAAACAGGCCTATTAGGATAAAATGAGATAAGCCACAGACCACTCTTAGCAGAGGGCCCATCACACAGAAAATGCACGATAAAATTCAGTAATGATGATGATGACGGCAGTTGTGATGACGGCAGCTATCGCAGTGATAGTGGTCAAGAAGCCCATCATCTGAACGTGCCTCCTCCTTACTGAGAACACCACTTCCTTCCCATGCCTAAGGTCCCATGAGGGAAGCCTGCACAGCACGTACCACAATTTGAAATTATGCTTATTTACATCTTTTTATTTCATGTTGTTCTCCCCAGCCACACCAGGAACACAGTACATCTTCACTTGCTCTCCACCATAAACCGGTGTGTAGTATGGTACCAGGCACAAAGCAGGCACTCACCTATCTTTTTTAAATGAATGAACTGTATGTATTGAAGCTAACAGCTAACATAAAAAGCCTACATGACAAGCACTGTTCTAAGCACTGTATGTGTGTTTACTCATGTCTTTTTCATAAGAACTCTACAAGGTAAATATTATCGGTGTCCCCATCCTACAGATCAGGAAACAGGTACAGAGAAGTTCAGCTACCCCCAAGCTGGCATGCCAATGCAACAAATGAGGTTAGGGCCCCCTCTTCACCACAAACTTCTCCTTTCACTGGAGAGCCCGGCTCTCTAAATGCACCTCACCTGGAGGAAAAACAAATTCCCCTAAACTCAGAATTCTGAACCCAGGGTCACAGTTCTGCCCAGCTCCAGGGCTGTGCCCTACCACAGGGCAGCTATGCTAGCACCAGAATGCCCACAGGTCCTCCTCCCTGGCAGCCTTCACACCCAACACTAACTTCTGCTTCTTGCAAGTAGCAACAGGTTGTTATAGCAACTGAAGCTACACCAGAGGGGGGAGGAAGGGTAATTTTAGCACAGGCGGAGTTCAGATACTTCTACTTGGCCGCTGAAGAGCCCTGGCTGGCTCTTAGGTATTCTTTAGTCTGCTGCCTAGACTGTCTGGTGAAGAGTCTGTTTCTTTGCTTTCTCTTAAATGTATACAATACTAGGATATAAATGTGTGCATGTAGAGGGAGGGGAGGAACAAGTAGAGAGAAAAAAGGAAATGACACAAGAAGGAGGAGGAGAAATCATCTCCAACATCATCACACTTTTCAAGAGGAATGAGAGATCAGAGTATGTATGAGAGGCAACATGTTTTGATGAGTGATGGTTTTATTCAAGTTCTTTCATTCTTCTACTTCTCACCTTCTACAGCCCTACCCCCACCCCATGCCCAGAAGAGTAACTGCTCCTGTCGTTACAATCACTGGTATTACCCAAAACGAGGCCACTCAGACTCCTGCTTCACCTCCGGGACAACGTGGGAATGCCCAAAACCAGGGACTGAGGGAAGAGGGCAGAATGAAAAGCATCCATGCTCAGAGGCAGGAAAGATTCTTGGAAAGAGGACTCGATAAGGAGGTCTGTCTGCTCCACTGCTGCCTCTAAGCTTTTCAGAACGCCCAGAGCCACTGCCATATGTTATCATGAGTAGGAAGCACAGGTCCCAAGGCCACTAAAGGGAAGGCCTGATCACTGGGCCTACAAATATGAGAACTTGGGCAGCGACACTCATGGCAAATTCAAAGTCTTGGACAAACTCTTTATGGAGCAAGACTCCCTTTTAATTTTACATTCCTTAATCTCTAATACAAAACCCATGAGCTTTAATTTCTTCATAAATGTAAAGTGTAAAATTGGTAGAAAGTGCTACAGAACTGGAAGAAAAATCTTTGCTGTGGTCCATCCTTCAAACTACAGTCAACCATCCCTCTGAAGAACGTTCACTGAACAGCATATCATCTTTTTCAGACCCTAACCACATTCATTTTCAGAAGCACATGTGCTTAGGTGGGGAGGTGGGGTTGGGAGACAGATCCCACTTCATTACATTGCAGTTACCTATTTCCCACCTATTGGCATCTACCTCTCAAGGCCATTTCACAGAGTAAAATTACACGTCAGAGCGATGTTGCCCAAAACCCCCTGCAGGTGGCGCACAGGACTGCGGCTGAAGGACTCAAGGTTCCAGAAAAAGAAGAGTATCTGGAAAATTCTTCTGCTTTCACTGATCCCCGTGCAAACACCTTCCCTGCAGGTGGCCTCTAACACCCTACTACCAGTCAAACCACCTAGGGTTACCTATAATTTCTCACAGCGCAGGGGAACCCTGGAGAATCCATCTTTCAAAAATGAACAAGATTCCCTTTGCACCCTTTTCAGAGAAATTTCAGCTGCAAGCCAGCCACATTTCAGCTGCAGTCCCTCCTGGTCAGTGGTAACAAACCAGGACACAGAAGTTGAAGCAGTCCTATTTTTTGATCTGCACCATGTGGAATATGTACTTTTAAATTATTTGCCAATTTTTTTTAAACCAAGAAAAACCAGAGTTTCAAAGAAAACTCTGACGTTTCACTTTCTCTTGAAAAATTTCAAGATCTGGGGGCGCCTGGGTGGCTCAGTGGTTTAAGCTGCTGCCTTCGGCTCAGGTCATGATCTCAGGGTCCTGGGATCGAGTCCCGCATCGGGCTCTCTGCTCAGCAGGGAGCCTGCTTCCTTCTCACTCTCTCTGTCTGCCTCTCTGCCTACTTATGATCTCTCTCTGTCAAATAAATAAATAAAATCTTAAAAAAAAAAAAAATTTCAAGATCTGGCAACAAAGGGCACATTTTCACTCAGCAAAAATGAGCTCACAACAAGGTCGCCAGGCCCTTGGTCCATTTTGCAACTCCCTGGTCTAAGCTCTGAGCCCTGGACTCTGCAGTTTAAGTACAATTCCACCTTGCCCAAGCACAGAGGTATCTGCTAACACAAGGAGGCATGGTTTCTACCTTTGCACAATTTATGAACTAGCAAAAAATGATAGGTAACAAAATATTAGAATGACTGCTCTGGGGTTGACCACTCAGTCTTACTTCAGACACTTGTGAGTAACTGATGAACCACTATATAAAATCCAAAAACAAGGCTGCCCTAAAATCCAAGAGCAAGGCTTGCGTAATTCTCACCTTGGCAGCCCCAATCTGCTCCTTCCGAAACTTCTCCAAGGGAGTGATGAGCACCTCGCTGGCATTCTCAATCTGGTGAGGAAAAACAGGGCAGGGGAATGGGGTAGACACATACACATCAAAGCAAATATCAGTTAAGAATTCTAGCAGTTTGGGCACAAAATACCTCTCACTTTAAAATCTGGGTAAGCAGGGCACCTGGGTGGCTCAGTCAGTTAAGTGTCTGACTTTTTTTTTTTTTAAGATTTTATTTAATTTGACAGAGCGAGATCACAAGTGGGCAGAGAGGCAGGCAGAGACAGAAGGGGAAGCAGTCTCCCCACTGAGCAGAAAGCCTGATATGGGGCTCGATCCCAGGACCCTGGGATCATGACCTGAGCCAAAGGCAGAGGCTTAACCCACTAAGCCAACCAGGCACCCCATCGTCTGACTCTTTTTTTTTTTTTAGTAGATTTTCTTTTTTTTTAAAGATTTTATTTATTTGACACACAGAGATCACAAGTAGGCAGAGAGGCAGGCAGAAAGAGAGAGAGGTGGAAGCAGGCTCCCTGCTGAGCAGAGAGCCTGATGCGGGGCTCAATCCCAGGACCCTGGGACCATGACCTGAGCCGAAAGCAGAGGCTTTAACCCACTGAGCCACCCAGGCGCCCCCGTCTGACTCTTGATTTAAGCTCAGGTTATGATCTTGGGGCCCTGTGGCATTAGGTTCTGTGCTCAGTGGGGAGTCTGCTTGAGGATTCTCTCCCTCTTTCTCTGGCCCCTCCCCTACCATGCTCTCAAGCTCTCTAAAACAAATCTTTTTTTTTTTTAAACTGAGTAAGCAATACTGTTGCATGTGTCAGTTGTTCACAATACTTGAACTGAAAGCATGTCAGATCAAACTCACCATCTCAAAACATGGAATTCTTCCTGTGTGTGACTGATTCTTTAAAAATGAGTACCTTTTGGGGCGCCTTGGTGGTTCACTCAGTTAAGCATCTGCCTTTAGCTCAAGTCATGATCCTAGGGTCCTGGGATTGAGCCCCACGTTGGACTCCCTGTTCAGTGGAGAGTCGGCTTCTTCCTCTCCCTCTGCCCTTTCCCCCAGTCATTCTCTATCTCAAATAAATAAAATCTTTTAAAAAAAAAAAAAAATGAGTACCTCTGGGGCACCTGGGTGGCTCAGCTGGTTAAGTGTCAGCCTTTGGCTCAGCTCATGATCCTGGGGACCTGGGATCAAGCCCCGCAGTCTATTTCTCCCTCTCCCTCTGACCCTCCCCACTGCTCGTGCTCTTGCTCACTTTCTCTCTCTCTAATGAATAAATTAAAAATCTTAAAAGTAATAAAAACAAGTACTTCTAAAAACATAAGCAACCATGTAAAGGCAGAAGGGAACTGGTGACAGAGTAGAATCTAAATTTCAGTTCAGGTATATCTTATGACTGCCCATTCACCCAAGCTATATTTAGGTAGATATATTTTAGGCAGATCAACACTGAGTCCAGGTTAAGAACAAGAAACACATTTGGACATGGGGTGGCATGAAAACTTTCCAAGTCTGACTTTGTGTATTCCTACCAGTACAAGAATCAGGACATCTGTGCCTCCAGACCACTGGCTACCTCTCAACCTCCCCCACCACTCACTCCATCAGGTCCTAGATGCCAACTATACCATCGCGCCCATGCACCTCAAATACACAAAACTAGTCCCATTTCCAGGTTTTTGCATTTAGACAATCCCTCATATGCTTGATCCCCAAATGCTCTCATGGATGACTCATTTCTTATTCTAAATGAGGTACTGGCTTAGAGGACACCACTTTAAGAAGGCCTTCCAAGATCACCCGCATATTCCAAAGAAACTTCTCACCACACCACCAAGTGTTTTCTTCAGAAGATGTAGGCCAGCTAAAGTTTTCTAATTTACCACTATGCAAACACACACACATACCTCATAAATGTTCACTTGCCTACCATTTCCCCCCAAACACAGAGGAGTGCTCAAAGAAGCACTCGAATATTTTTCAATGACTACAGGAATGAATGAATTATTTCTTGACTAGCTGCCAACTGTGTGACCACAGGCAAAGTATTTAACTTCTCTGGGCTCTAATTTCCTCATCTGCAAAATGAGTAGGCTGGATTGTTCCAGCTCTAGGAATCTATGGTCTATTCTAAGGCAGGAAAATATTTTACAATCTTTCCTTTTAAATCATTCACTGCTCACTTGTCACTCAATTAATTATTTCAGGAATCTTGATACAACAAAGCATTATTTTTCTAAATCACATGCATATACATCACAATGAAACCAACAGAGTAAATGCCAGAAGACAAAGATGGACACAGCCAGGAACTAACTGAGCAATGGGAGGAATAAAAGGTGGCAGGTCTCCAAATTTATTGCCATTTGCTTTTTTCTCAATTTTGAGAGCACTTATCTAGGGAGAGAGCATTTTAACATGAGGGTTGCAATGTTTAACTTGTTTGATTTTTATTATTATTTGATGTTGCTTAATGGGCTCATTTGTTTAAAACTTCCACAAATCAAGGGTAAGTCTCTGAAGCTCACAGTGGTATGCTGAGCCCCTAAGCCACTGATTCTCATCCTAAGCTGCATGTCAGGCTCACCTGGGAAGCTTCTAAAAATCCCAATGTCCAAGCTACACTTCAAACCAATAAAATCAGAATCTCTGTACTTCATCCTAGGAATCAGTATACTTTAAACCTCCCAAGTTGTTTCAATGGGCATCTATGATTGAGAATCTAGCCTTAAGGAGATGCTAAATACACAAAAGCAGTACCTACTCACCTGGGAACCAGGATGCCCAAGACCCTGTCCCAGTCCTTCTACTGCTTGCTATTTGCCTTCACCAGACCTCAGTTTTCCCATGTGGCCAATGAAAGACTACAGACAGTCAGAAATAAGGTTCTTCTGGGTCTAAGATTCTAGGACTATGTAATTTCCACCAGTTGCAAGCACTACATTGATGCTGGGAACAGAAGCCCACTCTATGCCCTTCAAGAACATGGGACAGACACATGCAATGATTATCAGACACAATGTGGTAAATGGAGAATCAGAGACATGACCTGGATACTAAGAAAATACAAAGCATGGCCAAATACCCCAGGGAGTCAGAGAAGGCTTCCCAAAAATGTGTGGCTTTTCAAAGCTGAGCTCAGCTGATGAGGTACGGAAGGGGCTTGCAATGCACACAGCAGAAACTCAGTTCACTGACATTAATAATAAAATTGCAGAGGCAAACTGAAGAGTATAATCCAGTCATTGTTCTCTTACCATAGGCCACAGCAATCTGCCCAGTATTCAGCTTGATTTGCTTACCACACCCCCCACCCACAAATACTGACTCGGCCAAGAATCAGACTCCAAAGAATCGCCTCCCTTTCTCAGGCAGTAGCACATGCACAAACACACAAGCTTCCCCTGCCTCCACCCACCACCAACCTTGCTGCAGCCATCAGCCTCCGGATTCTGGTTCAAGCGCCCAAAAATGAGCAATCAAGGAAAACAGAGAGACACTATTTCTGTCTCTCTGTGCAGGGCAGAAGGTGAGAGCTTCTGCTCTGTTGAGATTTCAAAGAAATTTCCCCATTCTTTGGTCTAACACATATTTGGGTTTGAATCCAGACTGCGACAGTTTTTAACTATGTGATCTTGGGCACATTAATCGTTCTAAACCCCAAGATCTTTATCTAGACACTGGGATGCTATAGGTACCACCTCACAGAGTCATCATGAGGATTAAAATTTACAATGTGTGCATACATAATGTCTTGGTCAAGACTATGGACTGAGCAGCATCTCCTGGAAATTTATAAAGGGAAGCCCTAACCTCTATCAATTAAACAAAGAGACTCTAATGGTCTAACAGCCTATGTAAGCCAACCAAAACCCAGTGCTGTAAATGCCTCAAGGTTAAGAAATGGAAAGAACTAGGCTTTCCCAAATAAGGCAACAGCCTGCGATATAGCCCATCATGTAATTTCCCTGCTACTTCCATATGTTCTCTACAAAAGTCTTTGCTCTATAATTCCATCTGTAGAGCTTTCCTAAATATTTCTAGTTTGGTACTGTCCAATATAAACCAATTTTTGTTCAAATAAAATCTTAAAAATATGATATGCCTCATATTATCATTTAATACCCTCAGCGTAACACTATCTGGTGATGAAGCCTTTGGAAGGTAATTAGGTCATCAGGGTAGAATCCTCACAATGGGATTAAAGCCATTCTAAGCAAAGACTAAAGAGCCATTCCATCCCCTTTCTCTCCCATTTAAGGACACAGCAAGAAGGGGGCCATGTGCAAGCTAGGAAAAGTGTCCTCACCAGGAACCAAATCAGTTGGTTCCTTAATCTTGGACTACCCAGTCTCCACAACTTTGAGAAATCAATATTTGCTGTGTAAGCCATCCAGCCCATGGCATTTTGTTATGGCAGTCTACGCAGATTAAGCTAGTGGACTTAGTCTCAAATGATCAGTCTTAGCATGGGAAGAGCAGGAAAATCTTCATTGATAGATTCTTCCTAGGCCTCAGTAGCAGTGCTAGCTTTGGGGCAAGCCTTCCAGGGACAAACCAGCATGCAGCCAGCAGGGGGATTTCAAATCAGGCTTCATTCTTGGTATCTCAGTGATAAGAAGAGGATGCAAAAGAACTTACAGATGCGCAATCCCTCATCTGTTGATGCTGAGCCACATCAGAATGAGAATACAGGAGGTTACCTCTTAAGAACCTGGAGATCAGCATTTGATTCTTGATTTTGCACAGTGCCTCCCTTGGAAGAACGTCTTATAAGTGTCATCATTTATTCCGTGCCCATACACTACATACTGGGTGCATACTAGAGGGCACGCACTAGGGTTAGGCGTTTCGGAATAAAAAGTGAAGGAGTGCCCTTCAAAAACTCTTGCATAAGTTTACCAAAATGAGGAAAGCGGGGAGCCGAGTGTGACACCTTCATTTCCACTCTGCCTGTAGGGAATTGGAGGCCCCCAAAAGTTAATTCAAAAGATCCACCCATGAGTCATACCTTATGGATGCACCTTACAGTGAATCTTTGGGAGGCCAACAACGTGGTTCTAACGTTATCCACACTAATCCCTTAACATTTGCGAAATGTTTCTAACCCTGCAAAGATGAGAAGACGAGGCTTGCTCAAGAGCTCAAAACACTCAAGTGGTGGACGCTGGACTCAAACCCAGTTCTTCTGACAACAAATCTCTTGACATGATCACACTGTATGGGAGCAAAAGCAGCCCAGCCGTACTCACCATCCGTATCCGTTCATCTTCAAGATTCCTGAGGACAGTGGCAAACTCCTGCAAAGACCTTGCTGGAAAAGAGAAAGTACCATGAAAGGGACATAGAGAAATGGGCCTTTGGGAGCCTTTCCAGGTATAGCTATTATGTTGTGGACTGAAATCCCTCGGCACATGCAGAATCCTAAAGTCAATTGCTTCCCAAGGCTCCCCTTATCTTTTAATCATTAACCATTCAGGATGACCCCCTGAATGCAGGTTAATTTCACCTGGAACTCTAGCTGGGAAAGGATTTCCTTCAAAGACCTGCCTGTTCCTGAGACTACCCAGGGCTGATGAGGTGCTGGCCAGCTTCCAGACTAAAGACTGAAAAGGGCAGGGTTCTGCGTAGGAGTTGAAGGATTTCCTGCCCAGGATTTGACCTCTTCAACTTTGGTTGTGGGACTGCGTCAGAAATCAACTTTCCTCTGGTACCACAACTGAACCAATGTAGCTTGCAATACAAGCCACATCTCTGGCTTCTCCTTGGATTCTCCTTCCTGAGTCCTCAAGCCACTTGTGAATATAATACACTCAAAAATGCAGCATGGTGGTCAGACATGGAGAGTCCTCAATAGAATAATTCCTAAAGGCAAAGGGCAGTAAGTGCAATAGCCCTGAGGATATTCAGGACACACATGAAATGTTGGGAGCTCCAGAAGTTACTACAGTGATGCCTTTTCATTGCTCTCAGCTATCTCCCAGCTGCCTTCCCTCAACCCCAGATCCTGGCACTCTGTGTGACAAGAGGAATTCAATAAGCATTTGACAACTTTTTCAATTCTTGCTCACCCCAGGAGCTAACCAAGATGACCAATGTAAGAAGAGTCAAGGGCAATGACTAGACCCTGCCAGAGACAGGTGTCTTGACACTGCAAATCCTCTGTGCTCAGCACCACCTGCAAGACACAGGAGGTAAAAAAAAAAAGCAGAAAAGAGAACCAGTACAGCAATCAACAGTAACCCCTCCCTCAGCCTTTGGTTAAAGAAAGGGGGAGGAAAGCTGGACAGCAAGCTCCTCTGTCCATCTGAAAGCAGCAGCAGCTACGGAGCTCCATACCACAACTGCCAGGCCTGAATGTGGGGCCAGCTGATCAGAGTCTCCAATTTTCAAAGAGATGGAAAACCAGAACTTTACACAAAGTTAATTCATATGTTAATTCAATTTTAAGAATGAGTGCCAAAGAAAACATGGTTGTATTCTCATTTCAGCCCACAAACTATCATTTGCAACTTGTAATTCTTTCCTCATCTACCTGTCTTCTGGTCTTACTCTGAGTTCTATAGTACCAGGGCAAAGAAAAGTCACAACAATAGCCAGAAGCAAAACATTACAGGAGGGTGGAGAGAAGAACCCCACTGCAAACCTTCAAGCTGCCTCCTACAGGCCCCAGGGTGAGAGAAGTGGTCTCAGAACTCTGAGGAGAAGCCCAGAATAGCCCCCTGGCCCCTGACCCTCCCTACACTCTGCCCCCTCTACTGTTGGTGTGGACTTCTTAATTTATGACACTTAGATACTTCCTATCACAGGAAAAAGGCTCAGTAAGAACACTGACAGTTATGAAGAACAGTGACTCATCTTATCAGACACATGGTTATGACTTACCTATACACATTTCATCATCTGTTTCTGCATCTCCTATGCACTGAAATTTAAATTCATTTAAGGAATCAGCAAATTTCCTCTTCGCCAAAGACAAATCTAGCAAGAAAAAGAGTAAAAAACATGAATTACTGACGTAAATTGATTTTCACATTTGCTGAATGTTTTAGTCCTTCTACTAATGTAGCAGCTAGATTTGGTCTTGAGGCTATTTCAAACACAACATAAATTCAAAATACTGAACAGCTGTTTCTAACATGAAATTCTTACTGGCTTGAAAAATTACTATTTCTGTTACTTTGCTTTAACCATTCCAGTCCCAGTTCTAATTCCTCAAGCCACATACTGAGTCCTGTCACATACATCGGTCACAGGTGGGAATCCAGGAAGAATTGGGGGTCAGAGCAGCCTATCACTGACCTCCCCTGTGGTCCGGCAGTGGGTAAGGAGCAGGAAGAAAGAGCATGAAAGTGCTCCATTCCCATGGCACAGGAGCTCCTGGACTCCTTATTCTGCCTCCAGCAGCACACGTGAGGCCGAATTCTCACAACCCTCTCAGCTCCCCCTCGTGAGGACAGTGGCCAGCCAGCATGACAAATTCCTGTCTGAACCACTGCCCTGGGTCATCACGTTCCCCACTGCCACAAGAACAAAGCGCTGGCACTGTTCTGAGTTGGGGTAAAAACACACCCCACATATGTTATCTATAAAGAAAGCTCTTAGAAACTCTTGTCAAATCTAAAAAATAAGCCTTCATTTAAGGCAGTATTAAAAGCCAATGATCCCTCCTGAACCCTCAGCTTCTGTTAAGGGTATAAAACCACCCAGGTACCTTTAAGTGGCCTGACAGACACAGCTGCTCGGTACAAATGTGCTTAACTTAATTCCATGTGCAGCCTTCCTGCAGATTAGGCTAATCATTCAAATTACCCTCATAGATGTTTCCCTTATTGAAGGGGAAATGGTATTATGTCCAAATTCCCAGAGGAGGGAAATAGGCATAACTGGCAACATGCACTGGCTTTAATGAGATATAGGGAGGAGGTTGGGAGGATTCTGGCTTCACAGATCGACATAATCTAATGGAACAAAAGTATCCATGGGCTTCAGCTCTTCTCCTTTCTAGTTCCCAGATGTGTTCCTTCAAGTGAGGTGTCATGTTTTTTTCCATCTTTTGGTTTTGTTTGTTTCCTCTCTGTGTACCCGGCAGCGCATCATGCTCAGTGCATGAATAAGGTGTGTGGAGGGCAGTATACAAATGTGACCACCGGTGTGCAGCTCGCCAATCCCAGAGCTTACTCCAAGCAGTAGCGGCCAGTGGAAGAGCCTGGCTAAGCAGTCCTGCTGTTCTCAGGTCTAGGGCTCAGGCTTACCACACAGACAGCAGGGGCTCCTGCTCAAAAACCACCCTCCTGTGGGCTTGGATGACATGAATCCCAAGATAGCATAGCTTATGCAAGGCCCTCTGCTCTGCACCAAAAGAGGAAGACACTTGAAGTGGAGAAGGAGAATCCAGAGCCACCAGCCAATACTCTCCGGTCTCTCCCTGGTTCAGTCACTTTAATGCAATGGTCCTAGGCAAAAAGTCCAAAGATCCTGGCAGAGGAGTCAGCCCTCTCCTAAAACTGGCCGACCCAAGCTGAGGATATCCCTAAGAATACCAATCATTCCCTGGAAAGTCAAGAAAGAAACAGATTCATCTCAAAGTCAGAACACTGTGAGGAGGAAAGGCAGGAGGCCACAGGCAGGCAGGATAAAATAAAGGAAAAATCACCTTTCAGAGTGGAAGACAAAGCCTCCAAGAAGGCCAAGGAGTATCAGGTATAGAATGTGGGACGGCTGTGCTCAGTCTCACTGGAGTCAGAATGTTCTGATCAGAAATCACAAAGAAAGGCTGGAGCCACGAGTAAGACTAGAGTTGCTTCTCTATCCACCTAACAATCCTCTGTGCCTCCTCAATAGGCAAGAAAGACTCAAGCTAGACAACCATCTCCACACAGTGGAAGAAAGATGAAACTTAAGGCAGGCTTGGGAAACCTCCCAACACGCACAGAGAAGCTATGCTACCAGGGACAGCTACCAATGAGGATCAAGGAGTGGATAATCCTACACAATAGGGCCTTTGTGGGGCCTTTTCATAGGAGGACCCATTTCACCTGGAACAGAGACTGTTAGCTTATGACCAGAAAGTAACCTTATTTCGTTGTCGAGTGACACACAGCACACCCCACCACAAAACAAACCTGAGAAGCCATGTGGGCCCCGCAAAGCTAATAAAGAGACCTCTCCCCTGACAAAAGAATTAGGTAATGAGTACTAGTCTGGAGTCCATGCTGGGTTATAGGTCAGTGAGCACAGCTAGATAGACTAAAAATTCCAATTACTGATATCTGCAAAGGAAATCATCATGGGCTTGAATGGCTCATGCCTGAGAGAGAAATCTTGGTAAAGGTGTAGGAGGACAACAGGTATTTTGCTCATTCAGCATCTACTCCCCAGTTTTGGGAACAGCAGCTCAAGCTTGTTTTATTCTATTTTTTTTAAAGATTTTATTTATTTACTTAGCAGAGAGCAAGCACAAGCAGGGGAGGAGGCAGGCAGAGGGAGAAGCAGGCTCCCCGCTGAGCAAGGAGCCTGATGTGGGACTTGATCCCAGGACCCAGGGATCATGACCTGAGCCAAAAGCAAATGCTTAACTGACTGAGCCACCCAGGCATCCCTCAAGCTTGCTTTGAAGAACCTCCCCTTTTATATTTGCCTTGCATGGGTCCTGGTTGTAGGCTGGTCAGCCCCTTCCCTAGCCCCTTGCCCTCACCCCAACCTCATCTGGCTCCTGGGTTCAAAATTTAGCTCCACCATTTCCTGAAGTGTAACCACTCCTAGTTTAGGCCTAACTTCTTAGTCGCCTCACCCGACATAAGTTGTCAGCCCCACCTAAGTCATCAGAATGTCAGGAGACCCAGGGAGACACGCTACACAAGGACTCTGTAACTATCAGCTTCAGGTCTAGGCAAGGCTGGGCTCTTCTTCCCTAATGTGTGAATCCTGCAATGACGAAGTCAGGGAAGGTAAGGAAGCACAGGACTATCTGTGCTGAGAACTCAGCTAAGTAGAGGAGTGACATAAGAGCACATAGCTCAAACATGGAGATCTAGGACTCTATCAGCCTCTGGCAGCCAAGATCCTTGTAGCATGTGGATATACCATGCTGTCTCACCCTGTTAAGATAAAACCCTCTCTGGGGCGCCTGAGTGGCTCAGTGGGTTAAAGCCTCTGCCTTCGGCTCAGGTCATGATCCCAGGGTCCTAGGATCGAGCCCCACATCGGGCTCTCTGCTCAGTGGGGAGCCTGCTTCCTCCTCTCTCTCTCTCTCTGCCTGATTCTCTGCCTGCTTGTGATCTCTCTCTGTCAAATAAATAAATAAAATCTTTAAAAAAAAAAAAGATAAAACCCTCTCTGTTATTTGGGACAATGAAGAAGACACCAAAAAGAACATCTAAAACACACGGATTCTTGTCTACTTCAACCCAAAATGACTGGTAGAATCTTATGTTGATGATCAACTCTGCCACACAGCTATAGGGAGATTTCTTTCTGGAGCTTTCACTGTGACCCAACAGGAATCTAACATGCACACGCCAGTGAGAGGAGTACAGAAAGCAGAGAGGCTGGTACTGGTGCTGAGTGCACACCAAGCTTCACGACACCCTGCTCATATAACCCCACTGCCTCATTTCAGTACAAGATACAGCAAGACACAAAAGTCAATGATATTTACTATGCAGAAACATCTGTTGCTAGAAAGGCAGAATGCCGGCCAGAGCAGACAGGAGTCGTAACTGGCAGTTTCTGGGAGGCTAAGTATTTGCCTTACAGAATTAAGTCACCTCTGCCTCTGGGTGAGGAGACCAGGCAGCTAAGCGACACAGAAGCAGCTAGAAGTCTAGACATTGAGGGACCACTCTCAAAGGTGTCTGCTGACTGGGGAACAGAGGGAAGTGCCCTTCCCTTCCTGCGGATGCCCATGCTCTACCCCCGGATACTCATCGCACAGAGTGCTAAGAGAATTTAACCTAAATACCAATTCTTGGGGCGCCTGGGTGGCTCAGTGGATTAAGCCGCTGCCTTCGGCTCAGGTCATGATCTCGGGGTCCTGGGATCGAGCCCCGCATCGAGCTCTCTGCTCCGCAGGGAGCCTGCTTCCTCCTCTCTCTCTGCCTGCCTCTCTGCCTACTTGTGATCTCTCTTCTGTCAAATAAATAAATAAAATCTTTAAAAAAAAAAAAAATAAAAAAAAAAAAATAAATACCAATTCTTCTTTGAGTAAAAGAAGGTTGATACTTCTTTTTAAAAGTTAGACTCTACCTTAGGTTACACAAGTTTTACCTCAGTACCACAAATCAAGCCATTCCCATTTTCTTTTGGGGGGAAATTTAACATCTATGTGCACACACAAACACACCAGCTGAAAGGCTCGAGGTAACCTCACTATTACATTTATTTCATGCATCTCTTACCCTTCTTTGATCTCCAAAGTTACCAGAACTGTATATAACTATCCATAAACTTTTTTTATTCCTTGGTCACATCTCCCTGGATTTAGAGACTGATTACAGTTAATGAAATCCAACTGCCAAGGTAAGTATTTGTGACAAGAATGGCCTGTTGGCTGCTTAAAGCACAAACACTGAAGTCCTCCAATCCTAGCTATCTTTCCCTTCTCTGAAAGTCAATTACACTTACTCTCTGTGCCTGATCACCTTGTATTTGGAATGATTCCAGAACCATGCATGAGTGGTTGGTTCCCTGGCATAACGCATAGTATGTGCCTGAGACAGGCCCAGACGAGGCGGCCCTCAAGACATGTTGTACTGATCTCTGGGCAGAGGCACAGACGTTGGCTTACAGGTGGAACATCTGAGATGGCACAACAAGAGACCCACAGTGAGGGCTGGAACATGGACATGAGTCCCCAAGACTGCAGCTTGGCCGTAACTCCCATTCTCAGGTAAACTTACCACTCTAAATCAAACTCTCTCTCCTCTTCTATCCTCTCAAAAAACAGCCAACCAAGGACTTCTTCTTGCATCCCCAGTTTGGCAAAGGGGGTTACCTTTGCCACACAAGTCAAAGTCACACACCCTCGTATCATCCCTGGTAGCACGGTATCCTTCCCAAGTGTATCTGTCTTGCCTCCTAAGCATCTCAGTTCTATTCACTCGTCCCTATCACCATCAGCAACCTCTAAATCAAATGCCCCCATTTGCCTGGGTAACTGCAACTGCCTCTGCTCTAGTCCCCCAAACCCACTTTTGTTTTTTCAATCAGTTCTTCCCTCAGTCATGTCAGCTCCAATAGTGAATCCTGCAAAGCGCTCCCAGGGTTCTAAAAACCAAGATCAAAGTCCCTCCCAAAGTCTGAGAGGCCCTGCAGGGCCTAGGCCCCTACTCCCTTTCTGGGTTCTGCCAGCTCAGGCAAACCCCTACCCTCCCCTCACTCTAAGTCCTATGCACCTTTTTTTTTTTTTGGTACCTCCTTCTTCATAGCAATTTTATATTGTTCAGGTGATAATTCTATTAGTACCTCCCCAACTAGTAAATTCCTGAAGGGTGAGAACTGTGTCTCTTCATGCTCACCATTACGTCCTCACAAGCTAGCACATCATCCAACTGAGAGCAAGAGTCACAGAAAGCACAAAGTGAGAGGGGAAGCTGGGCACTTTACTAGCTCCCTGCACTCATCAAAGGTGAAATTCCTGATTATATTTTTTTTTTTTGAAAAAAAAAAGTTGATTAGATATATATTTAGGAGGAATTTCAAACTCAGGTAAGTCTGGCTGAAGCTTGTTTATCTAGGAATATGCTTTCTGTTAACATAAAACCACCTCCCCTAATGTTGTCTGTTGAGGAAGATTCCCACAGGGCTGTAGCAAGAGCCACCAGAAGGCATATGGAGTAAAACCTTCTCTATAACCGAGAGACCAGGAGAAATGGGCTATAAACCTGTCTGGTGGGGCGCCTGGGTGGCTCAGTGGGTTAAAGCCTCTGCCTTCGGCTCGGGTCATGATCCCAGGGTCCTGGGATCAAGCCCTGAGCCGGGCTCTCTGCTCAGCAGGGAGCCTGCTTCCCTTTCTCTCTCTCTGCCTGCCTCTCTGCCTACTTGTGATCTCTGTCAAATAAATAAATAAAATATTAAAAAAAAAAAAAAGTCTGGTGTTGTCCACAACCATGTGTGCCCTTTCAGCTCCAGGCTGTCCCCAAGCCAGGAGCTAAAAGAGACAAAGGTAGAGTTCCAGAGACACTTCTCTTTTAACCCATACCTGGGCAAGCTGAAAATATATCCTATCAGAAACCATGCTTGGGGATAGGCATTTCCCAGTCTGCAAGTGGCATTTTAAACCTAGTGCCACTGCTTAACTGTAAGAAAAGCAAGTGTTGTTCCTTTGTTCATTCTACAGCCTGAAACCCTGCACTTCAGGAGCAGAAAGAGACAGTGTTCAAATCTGACAGTGGAACAAAATACCCCCATAGCATTCATCTAGTTTCTGTGATGCAGTCTTACCTATGGCCACTAGGTGGCGATGGACTGTATCAAGGAAAGGTGGCTAATAACCCAAAGAGAAATGACAAAGCCAGCCTCAAATGTAGTGCTGGGCACAAACCATGTCCTGCTGATGAAGACACCCAGCCGAGAAGGGAAATGTCCAGTGGGCACTCAATCAGCAATGGAGGGAGGGGCCCTGGCATCCATGGGGAAGAAATGCCCTAATACATTAGAGCGTTCTTGTTCATCTTACCCATTCAAGCCTGAGACATGGAGAGAAAGGGTTGGAGGGATGAAGTCACCCAACACCAGCACATCTCTTACATTCTTTCAGATCTGGTGGGAGCAGACTCAGAAGACCATTCGTGTCACCCGAGGATGATATGCCCACCAGGCCCATCAACCACCACATCTTTTGCATCCTGATTATACATCCATGTGCTTTTCCTGAGGCCATTTCCCTAAAATTCTATTTCCTAAATGAGGCCATAGCCAACACAGACTCTGGAGAATTTGTTTTTCTAACCAGAGCACTAAGGCTAACGAAATTTTCCAAGTTGATTTTTAAAATGAAATTCAATAGAAGAGAGGGGCTTCACCCTTTTCCAGATAAGGTTTCTAATTCTATTTACATGGAAACATCCTTCAAGAATAATATGGGAGACCCAAACACATCTTCGTCTACATCAAAATAAGTGTAAACACATTTTGCATTCATTTATGGGGTACTTATTATGTAATATGTACCTACTAAGTACTTTAACTCATTTTGTCCTCACAATCATCCTATGAATAGGAATTATTATTCCTATTTTGCAGATGGGGAAACAGATTCAGAGATTAAATAATATGCCATGGTCACATAGCTAATGAATGGTAATATAAGAAACATGGTCTCTGTGACTCCAAAACTCTCAACTACTATACTCCATGGCCTAACCTACTCAAATATTTGAGACTCCTCTATCAATGTACTCAAAGAAATCAAAGAACAATACATATGCATTCCATATCCTTTAGAAGGATGTAAGTAAGAAGGACCTCATCTGGGTACAGTAAGTGCTCCCTTACCTATGATTTCAGTTTCCTGCCATCCTCCTCAGTTTATAAGCAGATGACTCTCCTTCTGCCTTAATGTCAGAAGGTCAATAGTAACCTAATGCTATGTCACAATGCCTACGTCATTCACTTCATGTCATCTCATCACGTGGGCATTTTATCATCTCACATCATCACAAGAAGGGTGAGGACACTAAGATATTTTGAGACACAGTCCACATTCACATAACTTTCATTACAATGTATTTTTAACTGTTTTACTGTATATGTAATTATTGTTATTAATATCTCACTGTGCCTAATTTAAACATTAAACTTTATCATTGGTATGTATGTGTAATCTAAATGCATGGGGAAAAAACAAATAGTATATACAGGTTTCAATGCTATCTGTGGTTTCAAGGCATCCACTGGGGATCTTGGAACACATCCTTTGTGGATGGGGGGAGGGGGAGAAGGACTACTGTATACAAACTTGCAAATTAAGGCAAAACATGCCAGAGCGATCAGAATAGGAAAGAAAAAAAAAGCTACAGAAGTGCAAGCAGGCTATTATTCCAGTTAGGGCCATTGGTGGAATCTTCTCCCCACCAAAAAAAGAACAGGAAGTAGCATTTGAAAAGAGCTTTAAAAGTGAAATCAGTTAAGACTGATGATTCACAGACCTATACCCTAGAAACAAATAATACATTATATTTAATAAAAAAAGTGAAATTAGAGGAGGGGCAGGGCAGGGTAAACAGGCATGAGAAGGCATTCTAGAAGTAGCAACAGGATGCAAAGAAATGCAAAAGCAGAGAACCCAGCATCAAACAGTAGGCAATTGCTTGATAGAAAGAAGGTAAGACTAGGAAAAGGGGTTAGAATCACGGAAGGACTGGAATGCCAAGCTAAGGAATACAGACTTCATCCCTAAAGAAATGATAACCATATTTTTGTAAAGAAGAAAGACAAGATCAACTTAAACATTCATTATGACTTTTACTAAGGCCCACAACTTCATTTTGGGATTTCTACTCTGACTTCCCATCCTGTTTCACTGCTAAAAACATACACCCACAGTCAAGGGGCTTTCTCCTTGTGGGATGACTACATGGTACAGGACACCTCTCAACCTTGACACTGGATGCAAAGACCACAGGTCAGCCAGGAGATAACCAGAAAATGAGGGATTCAAAGAAACTCTGCTCCTTACTGAAAACTCCAAGTTCACATCTGGATTATGAGGGCTCAGTAACACCCTTACTACAGACAGGTAATAATATACAAAGATATATACTAAGACAACTGTATTTCCAAAGGGCTACAATTTTCTGTTCTTTTTTTTTTTTTAAGATTTTATTTATTTACTTGACAGACAGAGATCACAAGTAGGCAGAGAGGCAGGCAGAGAGAGAAAGAGAGGAGGAAGCAGGCTCCCGCAGAGCAGAGAGCCCGATGTGGGGCTCAATCCCAGGACCCTGGGATCACGACCTGAGCTGAAGACAGAGGCTTTAACCCACTGAGCCACCCAGGCGCCCCTATCTGTTCCTCTTAAGAACACGGGGAATTTAAGTCCTAGGATGTGATCTTTTATGAAGAAATTCCAGACTAGCTTATTGTCACAGAATAGGTCCTCAAAAAGCATTTGCTCATCAAGGACCACTATTTTCAATGATTAAGTCAGCATCAGACCTATACTGAAACCTCAAGCCCAAAAGAGCCCAGCCCCAAATGTGCATTGCTCAGGCCCAACACAAAGCAGAAAACAAGGACATAGAGAACTGAGGGAATGGATTCAGAACAATCACATTGGCATAAAGCTCCAAGACCTTCTAAGACAGTGGGTAAGTACAAGAAAAACTCCCTCGAGAGAAACAATAGTGATTTGCTTGGTTAAAACAAAGAACCCCATTTTAAGAGGGCCTGATCAAGTGAAAGAGCAAAAAAGAAAGGGTATTTCCATGCAGTTCAAGTGCAAACATCACACACACACACACACACACACACACACACACACACACATAGTGTCAAGGTCAATTCAGAAGAGTATGAAGTGTGTGGACTCGCAAAAATGCGATTCAAACCCTGAATCTGCCAATTACCAGCTCTAGGACTGGGAAAATGGCTCAACCTTTCCAAGAGTCTAAGTCACTATGAGGGTAACAAGTACCTCACAGGTTTGTTGTGGGAATTAAATGGAAGAAAAAACGTGAACAGAACACAGGGTTGTCCCTAGATGCTGGTTTTCTTTCCTTCCCACACAGGCACAGGCTAGCTGAACGCAGGTTGGAGACAAGAGAATCAACAAAATGAGAATCTTCATTAGCTTTAAGAATTAAGGAATTTTTGTCTCATTAATTCACCAAACTTACCAAATAAAGGTATCCTGTTTTTCTGAAGTTCGACTTACGCCACTCCACTTTACCTAAGTATGTCCCTTAGTACCTATTTTCACTAAACAAAAGAAAGCCAAAAGGATTTTTCCGTTCACGGGGAAAGGGAAAATAGTGTTCAGTGTTTGCTCTGCCGTGAGCCGTGCCTGGAGCGGCTAGAGCGGCCATAGCTTTGAACTGTGTGAGCATCTGTATTTTATCTCAATTGATTTTGTGCAGCCATTAGCAAGACATGTCCTAAAGTACCCAAAAAGCCTGAAGTTATTTTGGGGCTCCAGAGATGCTTAAAACCTTTTCCACGTAAATTAATAGTAATTGCTTCTTCACTGTATCCCATTCTCTCTTAGGAAAGGTTTCATAGGAATACTCTACCTGTGGATAGTGGGGTAAAGCTGTAACCTCCTTCTTAATGAACTAGATACTGAAAATACATTTGAGTCCTTAAAGGTTCTCCTCAGATCCTTAGAAAACTCTAAAGTACCTAGAGAATTTGAATTTCTTTTTACACCTTGTATATGAAAGGAAAAGCAAAAACCCTGGAGGAAATGACACTATTTTTATCTGAATAGTAACTCAAAGTAGTGTGCACTGTCTTCTTGCAAAGTTTATTAACCTAAGTAGTGGCTCTTAAATGCACTGAGGCTAAGAATGATATCATGAAATCCTTCTTGTCCATTAAGTGGGAAAGGAGGCCAAACCCAAGTTAAATAGAATCAGAATGCCAACAAGACATCCAAGGGGCGCCTGGGTGGCTCAGTGTGTTAAGCCGCTGCCTTCGGCTCAGGTCATGATCTCAGGGTCCTGGGATCGAGTCCCGCATCGGGCTCTCTGCTCAGCAGCGAGCCTGCTTCCCTCTCTCTCTCTCTGCCTGCCTCTCTGTCTATTTGTGATCTCTCTCTGTCAAATAAATAAATAAAATCTTAAAAAAAAAAAAAAAAAAAAAAGACATCCAAGATAAATGGGCTTTATAGGATGCATCGGCCTGAAGTGCCTAGCTTCCTGAGAAGGTGGTATTTGTTTTTTCACTTCTCAAATAGGCACACTTAGGAAAAGGCGGGAAGGATTAAGAAGGGATCACAGGAGTCAGAGCAAAGAGTCTGCAGGAAGAGCAGGTCACACTAAAACTTAAAGACCAGGCGGTCCAGATGGGGCAGAGCTAGAACTCAGGCAGAGAATGTGAGCTTCCTCTAGCTCGACACCAGGGCACTACTATTATGGTCAACAGAGAAGGGAGGAACAGTATGAGGGAGGGGTAGTTGATCCCAGCTTGGGCCTCAAGACATAGCTTCTGCTTCTACAATGTCCTACTGTCTTAGAGGAGCACTTCTCAAACTTTCATATGCACCTGAAGACCAGGTCATTTTGTTAAATGCTGATTCTGATTCTGATTCGGTAAGCCTGGGAGTGTTCAAACAAGTTTCCAGGTGATACCAGTGTTGCTGGTCCAGGCATCACACTCTCTAAGTCAAGGTCTGGAATTCTCAACAGAGACCCTACGAGTCAAGATCACAGTGTTTTCCTCCTTCCAAGCCCAGCACCTAGAGCACACAAGACCTCAGTATATATTTGAAGAATGGATTCCTTGAAAGGACTTCAACTGTTGCACAAAAAAAACAGAACGGGAGCTAGAGTAAGAATCAGAAACGGGCTGCATCCTTGCTCACCCAGGAACAATGCCTGTGAACCTAGGGAAAGTAAATTAACACCTTAGCCTTGGAGAGCACTTTGGAAACCAGAAGGATGGTCAGTGATCTTTAAGGTCCCTTCTAGCTCTAAAAATTCCACCCCAAGTATTTTTTCTGTGCTTTTTAAAAAATATGTTAATCGGCAGGGTATACACTGGTTCTTCCTACAGTGAGGCACATCTCTGTCATTCTCAGATAGCAGTTTCCAAAAACCCAACTGAGAGAACACAGACTCTGTTAGTCTCAGCAAATAACCATAGCAACTAATACCCCCAAATAAAATGATGTCTTCACAATGATGTGCTGGCTCAATTAGATTAAGAGGGTGACGTGTACCAACTCAAAATTTATGGTAGTAAACTTAGAGCAAAAGCCAGACTTTCTTGGAAGAGGATTTTAAGAAAAAAGGCGGGGGGGGGAGGAGTGGGGTGTCTTGCCAATAAAATGAAGACGGGACAGGGAGCCAGAAAAACGGAGATGAGAAACTGGAACAGAACTGCCCTGCCTGTCCAGGTCCATGCATACAAGGCCCAGGCACCCGAATCCAGAACTCAGTTAATTGTCCTTAGGGACAGTTGTTTTTTTTTCCCGCCTCCTCAGGGACAGTTCTGAGGGCCACCACTTCTACCAGGGAGTTATCAAGCGACTGCATTTTGTCCTTCTTCTGTGCCTTTCTTCATGCATATAATAAAAGGAAAATGAATACTGCTACCTCAGAAAAGACTTGAGGGATTTACCAAAGTGACCATGAAGCTCTTGAGTGAAAAATGGGATAATCGCAGAAGAGTCCATCCAGGCTGATAACGGATTTCCAAGCCCAATTCTCCACAGATCACCCGGGATGCAGATATTTCTGTTCCAAGGTCTTGAGATTAAAGCTGGAATTGTGAAGTAAAAACCCAACATCTGGAAGATCTAGAACTTAGGCCTTACTGCACCCCCAGGTTTGCCTCTTCCAGCATCTGCACAATCACAATCACTCTGAACACATTCAGGCAAGCAAGAATTTCACAAGAAAAGCAGGAAAAGGGAAGCCAAGACCCATCAGCTTCCACTAATCCCTGACACTTTTCTAGCAAGGAAAAGAAAAGAAAAGAAAAACCAAAAACCCAGCCCAAAGAATCTGGTCTTAAATTACATTCAAATGTAAACAACAATTTCTGCTAACAAGAAAATCCCAAAGAGCAGAACCCTGAAATAATGCACAAAATCAGATCCACCTCCAGCTGCTCTCAACAGCTAAGATGAATGTGAGCATAGCCAAAGCAAGACAAGGCACTGCGAGTAAAGAGAGGCCTTCCTCCAGCCAATCAAGCCTAGAATAATGAGTAAGCACTAGAATAATGAATAAACTCAAAATCTCCCCTCAGCCATTTATAAGGTCTCTATATTTATTTCCACCTGCATGAAATCATGGGCGGGGCGGGGGGGGGGTGTGGGGGGGGGTTGGTCCTGTGAGTAAAGAGATGATGCTCAGAAGTGCTTAGCACCCAGCCTGCAGCAGGCACTCAAGAAAAACAAAACAAAACAAAACAAAAAAACAATAGATATTGATAGTACTCAGTATTACTCAAGAACGTAATAACTAATATGTAGGGTGATTTATTTCCGTATAAAAATCAGAGGACAGCCACTTGGCCTCCTACCACCCACCTTTACACCCCCCTATCTTGCTGACCTCTGACCATTACTATGATCTAAATGGAATCCATCTAATGCTCAGACACAGTTCAAACATCCCCACACAGGAGGTAGGGCAGCCACTCCTCAGCATCAGAATAAGTTCCATTTAAAAAGGAAAAACTGCCTGTCTTCCCTGGATTAAATCAACGTTTCCTGAAGGAAAAAAAAAAAAAGCACATAGTGTTTCTGAACAGAGCCACACCTAATAACATCCTCAGAGACTAGTTTCACTTTCTTTTAACCCCTGTTCAATGCACCACTCTCCTGCTGCACCTAGGGGAGGCTGTGCTGTTCCTGGGACCAGGCAGCGAGGTCCAGGTGGGCAACAACTGCCCTCCACACAGTTCCCAAGAAAAGCCCAGGTTCCCTGCTATGTTGCCTCCTTACCAGCTTTGCCCAGTCAGATAAGAAATCGTGCTTCAGCTCGTTCTCAGAGAATCCCCACACTCCACACCATCACAGGATTTAACAGGTCAGATTAATGTGTCTCCAAATACACTGAACATCAACGGTGATAGACCTGCCTTGGGAGCATATCCCAGCCACCTCCCTCAAAATTGTGAGGCTGGGGCCCAGGAATTTGGGCTCGCAGGCAATTCTTATGCATGCTCAAGTAAGAGAACCGCTACTATCTAAGCCCTCGGAACATCTAGTACCACGTACCAATAATGGAACCTCTCCTGATTACAAAGGTAGAGTGGCAAGAAACAAGCCAGAACTTCTAGTTCCTGACAATAGGTTTACAAATGTTCCCAAAGCAGGCAATTAATGCTTGTAGAAGAAAAAATCCAAGTGACAGTAGAGGTGGGAGGAGGGAACACCGTAATTCAATTTAAAAATCACAAATGCTGAATACTTAGCATCTTTCCAAAAATATTCTTAATCATGTGTCTTATTCCAAAGCCCACATGAGTATCTAGGAAGGCAGCACTCTTTAGGGCCTGATTTGTACAGACCATGCTTATGGCACGAGGAGCTGATGAATGGCCCTCGTGCTGCCTGCCTAGAAACCCATCCGGAAACCATGCTTCCCAAAGAAGTGAGAGCTGCCTGCAGCGCCTGAGAAGCCAAGCACTCCTGGACCGCAGGCCTGGGCCAGGGCTGCCAATAAGGATCTAACCAGTTAATCTTCTCCGACTGAGCACGCAAAAAGTAAACCTGATACAGACTCAAGTGAATCCAGGATACAGGCTCCCAGGCAGCTGACAGAGAGGACTATCGCTCTGTGGACATGCAACCTATGCAGTCACACTGGAACCCACACTGAGAAGGGCCACTTGGCTTAATGCTATCCTGCCACCACCCTGACATTTAAAATTGTATCTCTGAACTTGTGTTTTGTAAGTGAAATCTGGTGGGAAAAGCAGAGCAGAGATCTCCAATATGCGTGTCCACCAGGGCCCCTTGCAGCCCCAGGTACATAAGGTGTTTGCAATGCCCAATGAGTCCAGAATTCTGGGGGACCCATGATGTATGAAAGTTGAGCTAGACTAAAACCAAGTGCAAGGTACGTGTGTCACGTCTGTAACTGAGTAAGTGGGAATGCTGACAGGCCTGAGAAGTCATGTTTTCCTTCCAAATCAAAACTTAGCAAATGCAGAAAGTCGGCATTCTGAGAAATATGAATGACCAAGGGACCCTGCCATAGCCTTTCTTACTCATGTTAGTTCCCTGGTTAAGTCAACCACACAACGCAGGGAAAGATTTAGCAACCCACACACTCTTGCCCCTTCAGGTCCTTCCTTACTCATCAGTGAGGTAGAGAACATTCGTAAAATGTCTGATTTTGAAGACATGAAACAAAAACAGCTGCATTAGGGCGTTTTCACAGAAACAGAAAAAGCTATCTTAAAATCTGCATGGAACTACAAAAGACCCCCAACAGCCAAAGTAATCTTGAGAAGGAAAAAAGCTGGCGGCCTCCTGCTCTAATCACGAGCTACCATACAAAGCTATAGTAATGAAAACAGTATGGTATCAGCATTAAGGTAGATGTACATACCAATGGAACAGAAGAGAGACCCCAGAAATAGACCCACACATAGATGGTAGATCAATTTTTGACAAAGGAACCAAGAATATACAATGTAGGAAAAAAACAGTCTTCAAAAAATGGTATTGGGAAAACTGAACAGCCATATGAATGAAAGGATGAAACTGGACCACTATCTCATACTACACACAAAAATCACCTCCAAATGGATTAAAGACTTGAAGACCTGAAACCATAAAACTCCTCCGGGGGAGTCGCCTTGACATTAATCTTGGTGATGATTTTCTGGATTTGACATGTAAAGCAAAGGCAAAAAAATAAAAAATAAAAAATAAACAAGGAGGACTACATCAAAGTAAAAGTTTCTGTACAGCAAAGGAATCCATTAAAAAAATGAGAAGGCAACCTAATGAATGGAACAAAATATTTGCAAATCCTAGATAAGGGGCTAGATTCTTCCAACAGCAAAAAAAAAAAAAAAAGACTGAGGGATCTAAATGGACATTTTTCCAATGACATACAGAAGGCCAATGGGTACATGAAAAGGTATTCAACATCACCCATCACCAGAAAAATGCAAATTAAAACAAGTTTGGCAAGGATGTGGAACAAGAGAGAACCCTCTACACTGTCAGTGGAAATGTCAACAGATACAACCACTATGGAAAACACTATGCAAGTGCTTCAAAAAGGTAAAAACAGAACTACCAGAGGATCCAGCAAGTCCACTTCTGAGTATCTCTCTAAGGGCGAAAAAAAAAAAACCAAAAACACTAATTTGAGAAGATACGTATATCCCTATGTTCACTGCAGCTTTGTTTACAATAGACAAGACAGGAAAACAAACTAAGTGCCTATCCATGGATGAATGAATAAAGAAAACAGAAAATGTGGTGTTGGGGGGGGGGGGGTGGAATATTATTCGGCCAGAAAAAATAATGAAATCCTGCCATTTGTGACAACAGGGATCAGCCCTGAGGACATTATGCTAAGTGAAATAATCAGATAGAGAAAAACAACATCTCACTTATGCATGGAATCCAAAAAAAACCAAACAACAAACAACACCAACACAAGGTCATAGTACAGAAGAGATGGGTGATGGCCAGAGGCAGGGGGAGGAGTGGGCAAAATGGGTGAAGGTGGTCAAAAGGTACAAATTTCACATTATAAATCACAGGATGTGAAGTACAGCATGGTGACTACATTTAATAATACTGTACTGCATACTTGAAAACTGCTAATAGATCTCATAAGTTGTCATCACGAGGAAAAAAAAATTAACTAGGTACGGTGACATGTTAACTAGACTTACTGTGGTGATCATTTCACAATACATACAAATACCAAATCATCATGGTGTACATCTGAAACTGGTGTTATGTCAATTATACCTCAAAAAAAAAAAAAAAAAAAGATCTGCAAACACATACACACAGTTGAGTTAGCTTGTGCAGTGCTTCCAACTTTCTAGTAGGAAAAAAATGAACAGGCATCTGAGCTATATAATATGAATTATGTGATTTTAGTGATTCCATATGCAAGTCAGCTTATCTTCTGTTTACATGTTAAATGGGCACTGCATGATAAAGACAAACAGTAAAATTCATAAAAATAGTGTGAGCTTTTAAGTTTGTTTTTTGTTTTTTTTTAAGTAGCATCTATCTATACACAATACAGGGCTCAAGCCCACAAGTCCAAGATCAAGAGTCACACGCTCCACTGTCAGAGCCAGCCAGGCACCCCCAATTTTTTTAATAGCAAATAAAAACACCATAAGTCAACAGAGGTAACATCAAAGAAAGGTTTTATATTGTCCATGTTTGTGCTTTATGAATAAGGGCCCATAGGATCAGTACCTAATCCTGGACACAAAAATACCTGAGATTCCTTTTCCACCTCCATTAACTTTCTCATTTCCTCCAACTGTTACCTTGAGGAAGACCTCCTTTCCCTTCAGCATCGCCAAGCCCAGGCTAGCACCACCTCTGGTCTGGACTCCTAACTGGCCCCCCCACTTCCTCCTGGTCTCCCTCCAGACTGTTTGTCACTCAGCTGCCCAGGATAGCCCTTCCAAAAAGCAGATGTGATCTTGTCACTGCCCCTTCTATACCCTCCCCAAGTGTAACTCCTTTTCATTTCAAAAACTGCCCAAGGCCCACAAAACATGCCTCATTGGCATACCGGGCTGCCTTTAGTGCTCCAGCCCCATTGGCTCACACAGATCCTCTAATGTGCAGGAACTATGCTCACCCCGAAGCCTGGAACAACGTGTTCCCTCTGCCCAGGAAGAAGTTCTGTACCCACGAGCCCTCATCAGACTGGAGCGCTCCCCCAAACCTCTCCACTCTTCAGATTTCACTCGAAGGGTCATTTCCTCTGGGAAGTAACCTTCTCTCATCCTCCACCCACTCCCCCTGGTAAACTCTTACCACTCCCTAGGAGTTCCCTTCCCATCCCTTTACACGATAGCTAATTTCCTTTAATTCTGGTAACTGTTTAATGTGTACTGCCTGATGAGATTATAAACACAAAGCAGGCAGTACCAATGTCTGTTTTGTTCAGAAAAGGAGACAGTATTCGCAGTTCTAGCATGTTATATGCCCCAAACCAATAAATGAATACAAATAGGCAGGTGACTCTTTAAGAGTTCAGTCAGGAGAATGACAAACCCTGCAATCCCCTTTTAACTCAAAGAGAAAGCTGAAAGCTGGGTCACAGAAATGAAGACCCAACAGGCATCCCATTATTTACACCATTACAGACACAAAATGAAACAACCGGAACCACATTTCCTAGGTTTAGCCTTGAAGCCACAAAACACACATTCCCCGCCGTGTTCCTCACCCAACAGTATGCTTATGTTCTCAAGGTACTGCTAGTTCTATTTTAAAATCACTTTGCCTATAGGCAAATGATAGGCAAAGAATTTGCATTTGTACCTCTAGACAGCCTATCTAGACTGTTAAATAATCTGATGACAAACTGTGCCAATTTGCGTCATGTAAATGCAAAAGCCATTCATTCTAATACACGAAGTATTACTAGTAGGAAAACACAAACACACACACACACACACAAACACACACACCCCACTACCTTTTGGAGGAAATGTCTCTCAAGTTGGCTTTTGAAGTTCACCCGAATCACATCACTCTAGATTCACTCTATCAGAAATTCTGAGAATCAAATGTGGAAATTAGATATGGAAATCAAACCTGGAAATCACAGTTAAGTTTTAAAACCACTGTTAGGGCGCCTGGGTGGCTCAGTGGGTTAAGCCACTGCCTTCGGCTCAGGTCATGATCTCGGGGTCCTGGGATCGAGTCCCGCATCAGGCTCTCTGCTCAGCAGGGAGCCTGCTTCCCTCTCTCTCTCTGCCTGCCTCTCTGCCTACTTGTGATCTCTCTCTGTCAAATAAATAAATAAAATCTTTAAAAAAATAAAAATAAATAAAAATAAAAAAATAAAAACCACTGTTATAGGAAGACAGTGTGAGTAACTTGTTTAACTACAAGGGAATTGGAAGAAGTGACTGACACTGAACCTGAGAAAGCAGACAAACAAGAAAGAAAAGGAAAGCGAGGTCCTGGAGACCCAGAAAGTCCCTGGCAACATGCCTGCAAGAAAGCAGCAGGAAACTGTTCCGAGAGGAGAGAAGAACCATGGAAAAACCCTAGACCATTGTTGGCTCAGGTCATTAATTATTGTGGCCATTTTACACTGGTGGACACTTCCTCCTCTCTCAAGGTGCTTGAGGGACGGTCAGGAAGAAACCCTGACATTTGTCCCCTCACTGCAGGAAGGACAGGATGACGTGACCGAGGATGGCATGAGTAGGGCCACCTCCTACAATCTCTCAGCTCCATTTAGGCACTGAAAGGATGAATCCCATACCTGCAAGTCCTTGCCAGATACAGGAATTCTAGTCACAGCTGGCCAGTCCTCCCCACAACCAAGTCTGTGGCCTGCTGTCTACCCAAAGCCTTGAGGAATGAGAAGACCCTTAGGAAGCCTCCCAGCACTGTTCTAGCAACTTCAGCACTCCCTCCTGAGATGGGCTGAATAATGTCCCCCAAATTCTTGTCTACCTGGAACTCAGCATCTGAGCTTATTTAGAAACAGGGTCCTTGCAGATGTAATTACTTAAGATAGGGTCATACTGGATTAAAATGGGACCTAAATCTAATGACTGGTATCCTTCTAAGAGGAGGAGGAGAGGACAAAGACACACAGGGAAGGAAGAGGCAGACACTGGAGAGATGCAGCTACAGGCCAAGGAACACCAAAGTCTGCCGGGAACCATCAAAGCTGGGAAGAGGCCAAGAAAGCTCCTTCCCTCGCACCTGCAGAGACATTGTTTGAAGCCACCAAGTTTGGGGACATTTGTTATGGCAGCCACAGGAAGTCCTCTTAGGAAGCCAGAGTCTTAAAGTCATACTGTTACCAGAATCTAAGGGGTTCTGCAAAGG
The DNA here is from genome assembly GCF_922984935.1 of Meles meles. Classification (NCBI taxonomy): domain Eukaryota; kingdom Metazoa; phylum Chordata; class Mammalia; order Carnivora; family Mustelidae; genus Meles; species Meles meles. Next base: position 103,339,899 of record NC_060068.1, read on the forward strand.
AATACTTGCCACTCAGATACTAGAAGATGGCCTGGTCCTAGCCTCTTCAAGAGCTGCTCTCCACATTCAGGCCACCCCAGCTTCCTTCCCAGATCAGCTCCCTTGGAGACCTTCTTCCACCCTGCCCGACCCTGCCAGCACCTAGCTCCTTCAAGGGAACCCTTCCCAGTCCAGATTCCCACACACTGCTCGCCCCTCCCCCAGGCTGGCCCCCCACCATGGGCTGACACACCTGGATGTCTCCCGCTAAGCACTCTCTACGTGTGCTCAGTGTGGGCAGAGACCAGGTCAGTTCTGTATTCCAACAGAGCCCAATGACCAGCACACCTCAGTATGAGGAGAAACTGAAAGAACACCACTGAGCACATGCATGTACACTTAATGGCATTCACAGACATCCCTCGTTCTTCCTTACCTGGACCAGAGAGTGTCAGCAACTATCTTCCTGTGTGACGTCTCACAGCTCCGACTATACTCATGTTAAAGCATGTCCCACCCTATACAGATCACTCATCTATTCCATTAAACACACAAAAAAAACTATGCACAGACTACGCTTATGTGCCTGATATACTGGTCACTCGAGAGACAAAAGTAAGCAAAAATCAGACCAGGCCTCCGTCTTCATAGCATTACAAATGGTGGTGAGGGTGTCAGTCATTAATAACCTCACATTAGAGGGAGAAATGATAGAACAATCTTGTTCCTAAGCCTGTCTCCTCTCTTTTTCCTCCTCTCTATTTCCTACTCTGGGTTCCCATGACCTAGAACAGTGGCTTCCATGTAACAGGCAATCAATAATGCTGAGCGGCTGGAGAATGAATAGCGTGAAGATGGGTGCGTGGGTGGATGACAGAAGGTAAGGAGGGTGGGCAGCTAGGTAGGCAGGTAGGGAGGCAAGGTGTGTGGTACCTATGGATGAATGGACAGAAGTATGTATGGATACAGTGCCTGGTACATAACAGGTAGTCAAGAGTGATGGGCAAATGGAAGAATGGCTGCCTTTCTAGGGAGCAAAGCACCTGGGATGAGACGTACACAAAATACAACTTAGAAGTACAAAAGCTGCCACACCCTTTGGAAGTGGTAGCTGGAACAGCCGCATTTCATCACAAAGCAACCAGCTGCCACCCAGCACCTGAAAGAAACACTGTGAATAAATCTTGCCTCCACCTCTCCTGTTAACATTTAGGAGAAAGTCAGCCTACTAACACAAATATACCCTCTCTTGTTTCCCACCTGCCCCTTACTTCCTGCAGTGGGGCTTTTAAAAGCTGGTTTTGCTGGTTCTCTTCTACCACGGAGAGTATTTACTGCTCTAAAATGTTGACTCTTGCCAAATGTACACCAAAGACCACTACCTGGTTGTGTCATTTTTTTTTAATTATTATTTTTGTGCTGCTTTTTTGGGCGCCTAAGAGAGACTTCTCTCTGAGGTCATCAGAGCTGACTCTGAAAATTTCACTGTGATTTATGACACAGGGGGGCGGTAGAGAAGGGAAGAGGCAGCGAGGGTGGGTTGTATCACAAGCTGGAAAGAGAAAAAAAGATATCTGGGGGTCCCTGTAACAGCATACAGTTAAAGCACCCTTCTATGGCAGCCTGTAGTATCGAAACAGTTTACAGTAAAAAGCAAACTAACAGAGCTCCAACATAAATGTTTAACCTTGCACAGAACAGCTGGGCCTCAGAATGACAGCAAATGTCCCCACATGCCTCATTTTTGGGCCTGGCTTGTGTCATGGTGGATTCCCTGTATTTCCACGGTTTCCCTAGAATCACATCAGTAATGAAGTAATTCAGACCTCAAGAGGCCTTTTTCCCTTTCATTTCCTATGATGAAGGTAAGAACAACTTTCAGTCTCTGGGAACTCAGTCCTCTGTGTTCCCAATTCAGGCCCAACAGTGCCATGTATCCATTCTGGCAATGGGGTGAATGAATGGACCTCTTCACCTCCCCACTGAGGGCCTCCTAGATAGCAGAGACTATGGGAGGCAATGAGAATATAATATCGAACTAAACTGATCTAGTTCTTGTTCCCCAACATGCAACCTGCTGCAGACAAAGACACACACACACACACACACACACACACACTCACACACACACCCCATAATCATCTAAAATTCCATAGCAAGAACATAAAAATGCACAAGATGGCTAGAAAGGAATGCTGTGACAAGGAGGAAAGTACAATGCCAGCATCCCACACCCTCACCCCCGCCTCAGTGAAGCACCTGCCGGTCAAATGCCAGGCCAGGCCAAAGGGCTAAAGTGACTTATCAGCTACAGAGAAAAAAAACACATAGGCATTAAGAAATCCCCCAAAGCTGTGGAGATGGCTTCAGAGGTATATACAGATGTCAGAGTTTACCAAACTGCAATATTTAACACATGTAGTTTCTGGGTGCTAATTAAGCAGTTAAAATTTTAAAAAAAAAGGATTTCCCCCAAAGATGCTACATACTCTCCAAGATGATGAAGGATCCTATAGCTACAAACTAACAAAAATCCTAGCTATATGCAACATGCCACCCAACCACACTGCTGTGACTGATCCATGCACAGGTTCACTCACTCATCCCAAAAGGACTTAATAAACACATACTATGCGCCACTTACCATCCACTTGCATTGTCCATTATATTACAAACAAAACACATATAACCAAGGTCTCCTGGAACTTGTAGCTTCCTACAAATGCACGCTGAAGTAGAAAAGATAGCTGCTGTCTGCATACTCAGAATGACTGCAGCATTTCCAAACAAGGAGTGAAGTCTAAGTCTGAAGGATTTTCAACAACCTGAAAAGCAACAATTTATTGAAAGCTCACTATCTGCCCAGCCCGAGTGCTTTAAAGATATCTCTTCATTCTCCCAAAATCCCTTTTGACGCAGGTACTATTGTTTAAATCCCTTTTACAAATGAGAGAATTGTCAGTAAGTGACGGAACCAAGCTACAAACCCAGGAACCTGACTCTAGACTCCCACAATTTTAAAATCTAAACTACACCACCATTAACTTTTTGCCCATTAACTGCCCCCAGAAAGCTACTGTATAGTCAGAATGATTCTTCCAGTCCAAACTCTGCCAAGCAGAACCTCTGACCCTCCCCATCAGTACATCCACTGCCTATAGAGCTTGACTCAGGCAAGTTTAAGAAGTGAAGGAGCTCAAAGGTTTCAGAGCACCAAGCCTCTGCAAAAGGCAGACTACCTCCAACATCTCTTTGTGGGAAGGGAAGGGCTGGATATCATGAAACTTCAATGGGACGAGGAAAGACAACAGCTTGATTCCATACCTGCCAGCAGGGTGTACCCAGGGCTTCTGGCTGGTCAACTTTTCTGTTCTGTTGGTCTTTTAAAGCACAAGTAAGACAACACACTTCCAGGGCAAGATCACTACCGTTATAAACACAGAGTCCAAGGGAATACTGAGTCCTCCTCTGAATCAAAGAAACTTTGTACCATCCCCACCCAGGACACTCAACCAGATCATGTAAAAATCAATCCAAATGCTGGCAACTGACAAGCAACAAGGAGCCAAAATGCCTCACCATTCAAGAATGCATGTGAGAAGTGAGGAAAAAGGCCTGTGGTTCCAAGGCATAGGCACATTTATTAATAGCACGACCCCTATCATTAGTATCATGTAGGGAAAAATAAAATATATCTGTCCCTAGATAGCCGCCATATAGAAACCCAACTCCGAATTTCAAGAGATACAAGGATGGTTTTAAGAATCTAGATTTTGGGGCGCCTGGGTGGCTCAGTGGGTTAGGCCACTGCCTTTGGCTCAGGTCATGATCTCAGGGTCCTGGGATCGAGTCCCGCATCAGGCTCTCTGCTCAGCAGCGAGCCTGCTTCCCTCTCTCTCTCTGCCTGCCTCTCTGCCTACTTGTGATCTCTCTCTGTCAAATTAAAAAAAAAAAAAAAAAAAAGAATCATTTTGCCACACTGGCTTTGTTTCCCAAGAAACCCTTTCACCTTGGCCAGCAGACACATTTGTAAAGAGGAGTCTGGCCATGCCTCTGCAGAGGGCTGGCTGGTCCCGGATCCCCAGAGGACAATGTTGGGGCTCTGTTTATCAACACCCACTAACACCTGTGAACATCCCACAACTCCTCAAAGGTGAAATAATTCCCATTTGACAACTGCCTCTTCCAAACTACCTCCAGCTGCTCAGAGCCCATACCTGGTAAACCATCCACTAATGCTTCACCCTATTGCTTACTTCCATATAAAGCCCTTCCAACTCATTATCGTTTCTCTGCATAGCGTTGCCTGCGTCTTCGGAGAAAACAGATAGAATCCTCTGGAGCACTTTTCATTGCTTTATCAAGTTCTGGAGAGAGGACAGCAGGCAAATCCAAACTACTGCTAGAATAGTTAACTACTATCTTCTTGGCCAAAGTGAACCATTTTTCCAAGGTTGAGGAGGGGGTGTGTGCCTATGTATAACAAATAATAGAAATATACAGACCCTATGAACAATTTGACATGACTCAGGCAAATCTCCCGTCTCCGGATCTCAGTTTGATGAAGAACAGGAAAGGGACTGGGGCTGCCACAAAGAAGTCTGGGACTCAGGTACACATGATGGGGGCAGGGGGCAGGACTGGAGATATCAGTAACACAGACAGACACATCATTTGGTCTGGAAGGCTAGGGGGGCTAGAAACCTTGGCAAGACCCACAGGACGCAGAAGAGGAGCTGGGAAGGGATTCTCAGAATGAGCCAAGGAAGCCTGGAGAACATCCAGTAAATGAAGGCAAAAAGGAGTCCTAAGAAAGGGGGTAATGCTAAGAACAATCTGGTTTAATTAATTACCTTGTTCCAGTGACTCTAAGACAGTAGGTTCAAGAGAGAACTAGAGGGGCGCCTGGGTGGCTCAGTGGTTTAAGCCGCTGCCTTCGGCTCAGGTCATGATCTCAGGGTCCTGGAATCGAGTCCCGCATCGGGCTCTCTGCTCGGCAGGGAGCCTGCTTCCCTCTCACTCTCTCTGCCTGCCTCTCTGCCTACTTGTGATCTCTCTCTGTCCAATAAATAAATAAAATCTTTAAAAAAAAAAAAAAAGAGAACTAGAGGCAAGAGCCAGATTTCTGGGTAGACAGAAAGACAGTAAATGCAGAATATTCTTTTAAGCAATCTAGCTATGAAAGAGGCAGCAGCACAGGATAGCATGTAAATAGGAAAAGTACAAAGGGAAGTTTTGTTGGGATTGCCGCCCCCCACCCCACCCATCTCCTTGTTTCATAGATAATAAAGACTTCCAGCATGTTTGCAGACAAAGAAGAAAATATACCACTAACAGAGTGGTCTAGTGATGCCCTGACCAAGGAATGAGGCTCTGGGGCATTAAATTAGTGGAACGAGGGGTCAAAGGCAGGAGGGCTAAAACTAAGAGGACAAGCATTAAGAGGGCCAGTGGGTTAGCCTTGGGAGGAGGGGAACTGCTTGTTCTACTGAGTAACTGTGTCACAGTTCCTTTTTCTCTCCACCCATACAGCACAAGATGTTCAAAAACCACAAGGTAGGTAATATGTGACAATGGACACATACCTGCCCAAGCACCCTTCTTCTCTGTGAAGACCAGTCAATACACATGTGAGTGCTTTGCGAGGGGAGGGACAAAAGGCATGGCTGCTGCTGCTTCATCTGTTCTTTTTCGTTTGTTTGTTGTTGTTGTTTTTAGATTTTATTTATTTATTTGACAGTGAGAGACACAGCGAGAGAGGGGAGGAGTGGGAGAGGGAGAGGCAGACTTCGTGACAAGTTGGGAAGCTTGATGTGGGGCTCGAGGAAGGGCTCAATCCCAGGACCCTGAGATCACGACCTGAGCTAAAGATAGACGCTTAACAACTGAGCCACCCAGGCACCCCATGCCTCATCTGTGCTAAAGTCTTTCAGGTTTTAGTTATTGTTTTTGGCTGTTTACGTTGTTTTTTTAATATGGGAACCTATCTCGCCTGATTATGAGAACTACTAGAGAGAGGACAAAGTCCAACCCAATTCATGAAAACCTACTGTAATTGTCTTAGCTAAGGGGAAAAGTACCCTGTCTTCTCAATGGTTTCAACCTATTAAAACCTTTTTTCCAAAAACTGTAGGCTTTCATTCCCATCCATTTGCCCCTTTCAAGGTGCTATATGTGGCTCAGAAAAGATGGTAATAACCTTCCCCTTTTTTTAAATCAAATTGGAGCTGGGGATGGAACTGTCATGGAACTGCTAAAGAGCACAGCAGAGACAGTCAAAGATCAACTGACTCACTACCTCCATTTTAAAAAGAATTTGGGGCAAAAATAACTAGTTGCTCCTGGGATCTTCAATACCAACATTCATCCTCTGACAGCCACTACTTAGTAAAACCTAGAAACCAAACAGGAGGGAAGGACAGACTGCGTGATCCATGAATCAGAAGCCCATTGGTTAATTCCTATGAGCCATGTCTGGACTACAGTGAGAGAGCAGGTTCCCCTCATGAACGGCTTCCAACCCTGTAGCCTGCTCTAGAAAGACCCAGTGCAAGAGAATTAGAAAAAGAATCTTATGTTAGGGCTCAGATGTTCAAAACAAAAGTCATTCTTTGTCTTAAAGAACCCACTGCAGTCTTTCATGTGGCGCTCAACTTGGCAGCATCTACATCATCTCCGCAGGAGAGATCAGCACACAACTTTTCTCTAACAATACATCAAGTGAGGAGTATTTGTCCTTTACTGATGAGCCAAGGCCTGAGAACCACCTAGAGTGAGAGTGTGGTCACAGACAATATAGAAAAATAGGAACAGAGTAAAGAGGGGAAACATAATTGGGAAAACCTCAAAACCACACATGATATTTACTTCCAACAAACTTTTACTTTGTCCAAGGTTCTACGGTCTCAAGTGCAAAGAACCCCAAGGAGAAAGATGCCCCCCACCGGTTCTATAACCTCCTGTTACCAAAAAAGTGCTGACCAATAGCTCAGAGAGGGGCTGATTTACAGTCCAAGGAAAACCAAAACTAGTGTCTAGAGTGACTTATAGTTTAAGTAAGATGTCTGAGAAGGTCAATGTTTTACAGCAGAAATAAACAATCCCAGCTCTCACTGTTAGCAGAAATCCCTTCTCCAAATGAAGTTCAAAATTCCTTCCTCCCAGATTGCTCCCCATTACAATGAAAGCTTTCCCACCTCTACGAAGAACTGCCATTCAGTTGGAATTGAACAACTTTATATGGAGCCCCTCCCAGGCACAGGCCCTACCCTAGATTAGAACAAACCCAGCTCAGGCCCTACCTACCTTCACCGGGCTTACACAGCCCTGCTTCTTCTGCTGTGAATCAGAGGGTTCCTGAGCTCACCCACCACTGAATTCCCTGAGCATTTGCCCTTGCTGTTCCCTCCACTGACAATGTTCAGCTTCCCCATCTCCACTGGTCCAGATGGGCCAGACTTACAAATGCCATCTCCTCCATGAAGTCCTCCTCTATCTCATGCCAGCCTGCCTAGAGCATCTCCCTCCACCCACAAAAAGTAGGTGCCACTTCCCTCCCTTGGACCTCCTCATGAGGTCCTCTGTGCCATTTAATGTCAGCTAAAATGTTACTGTTGTTTGCTGAAACCTCTGTGACCTGGGCAAGGACAGCCTCTCCAAGGCAGGGTTTCATTATCTTTAAAACAAGGAGAGAAGAATAACTAATAATAAAAGGAAAAATAGCCACCTTTTACAGAGGTCTTACTATCCACCAGAGGAATGCTTATGAACACTACCTCATTTGCTTCTCAAAATCCTAAGAGATAAATAGGCACTGGGAACCCCACTTCACAGATGAGGAAAAAAAGTCAGAGAGGTTGAATAATTTGTCACAGGTCCCCAGACAGCAAGCCAAAAGGCAGAGATTCTCACTCTGTAAGTCCTCCATCTTGATCCCTCTCAATCACTATTCCTTAATGCCCCACTTCCTTTAGCTTCGTACCTACCTCAGAGAGTCATTCTGAGATAATACATGAAAAATCCTTAGCACGTTGGCTGGTTCTGGGTCTTTCTGTCCCCATGATAACCTCCTTTAAGGGAGAGCTACTGACATATGTGTATGCTTTCATCATACTAACCAACAGATAATGAAGGAAGGAATGAAATGAAAAGAATGAAGGAAAGCTGCTAAAGTACAAAAATAAGAGAACAAAGTGTCTTACAAGTGGTTACTTCACATCCTATACACAGGACCTCACAGGACAGCATAAAATGTAGCCTCTTCTCCCTAATGTCTTTCTGAGCACGCAGTCTTCACTCGGGCCAAAAAGGGGAAGATGTAGGGAAGCTCAGAGTCACAGCCACAAGTGAGCAGGGAAGACACAACACATCGCAAAGCAGCAGGCCCACTTCTGCAGCCCTCACTAGAACAAAATCCCCCACGAGGGCAATCCCATCCAAATCCTCTTTGCCAGAGTGAAGAAGGTCAAAGAGATTAATCCTCCAAAGGACCTGAAATTCTGGCTGACCTGTGCCACACCAAAGGACAGCCTCCTGGAAGCAAGAAGACGGGCACGAACGTGGCATGCCACACCCTATTCTGTGCTGACTTGTCCTGGCTTCACACACACACCGCAGCTCCCACCTCAGTGTAGCCACCACCTCACCCATGCGACTTCAGGCATGTCACTGGCCCGTCCAAGCCTCAGCATTCCCCTCCGGAAAATCCATTAAGAGCAGAGCCACCTTCACAGTGGTAGCAGGAAGAGCCAACAGATAACCCATGGAGCAGCCTATTTCTGTCAGCTATAAATGTGGGCAGGTAACGGGGGCCCGGAGGGACCAAACACTGCAATACACGGTCTTTGCTTTCCCTGTGCGGTTGCATGGCCCCATGAACTCCAAGCAGCCAGGGCACAGTTCTGTACATGGATAACTTAGGGGGCCAATTTCACTTGGAACACAAACTACCTCTTCAATAGTAAGAACTCAAAATGCAGCTGGTCTTAGAGGTAAGGAAAAAGTTTTGTGGGTAGGCTGGGGGTAGGGAGACAAAGATGGGGAAAATGCAAACAGGGAAACAGAAGAAAAGGATGTCACCTAACCAGTTGCCGACAGGCCAAGAGCTGTGCTGGTGGCAAGCCCTAACTGCAGAGCTGGGGCAGGGGAGCCACAGATCCTTCTGCAGACTTAGCGCTTAGTCCAGCCTATCAAGAAAAGAGCCGTAAGGGTCAGTCCTGTTCCTGAGGCCGATGGCAAATATTGCCTAGCCAGAAGACCAGGCTGCCAGCAAGAGGAACATCTGCCAGGGCTGACACTCAGTTGCCTTGGCTAGTTTCAGTATTCAGAAACTGAAATGTCTCTGGACATAAACAGTGCACACAGAAGTCTCTTCCCTTTCTAAAAATACACGTCTGCAGTTGGGCACTGAAAAGGCCATCTAGAACCCAAAACAAAGCCGGCAGCCACAGATGGAGGAAAAGCATTTCCTTGATCAACAGCAAAGGGTGAGAAGTTAGTCTTCAGCGCAGAGGCTGACTCCTGTCTCTGAAACAACTTGGCACACAGAAGCTCTCTGACTGACAGAGACTGAACCTGACTCCCACCTTGTCTGCTTTCTAGTCTCACTTCTCTCAGCCTCCGCTTCTTCATCTGCGGAGTGGGACAGGGAACAGTATCTACCTGACTGGGTTCTTTAAGGACTAGAAATGACAACTGCCAAGCACCTAACACAACTGCTGGCACAGAGCAGGCCACCAGTAAACAGTAGCTCTATTATTCCTCCCATTTCACAGTCTGCTGCTCCCTCCCCTTTCCTCCCTCTCTCATCTCTGAAATAACCCAGCCAAGGAAGACACAGCCGGATTTTCCCTGTTCCCCTGGCAGCTTCCTTAAGAGCTGCAGCTCCTGAAGGACACTGCTGGTGCTTGTTGTGGGCAGCAACACCAGGGCCAAAACATCAGGAGGCTGCTTGTTAGTGAATGGAGCAGAGGAGCAGGAAGCAATGTCCCTATAGGCCTCACAGAAGGGCTTTTCTACACACCCCAGCCTCAGCCAAGTGTCAGCAGCGTCAGAAGGACAATTCGGAGAGGTCCCTGAGGAAAGGAGGCTACCATCATCTAAGGGGTCGCCTTCTGGAGTTCACAGACAAAAAGCTTTGCAAGGTCCTGAACCCTGAGAAAGTGAGTGTGATTTGGATAAACATGCATTTTCTTGGGAGGGAGTCCAGAACAATCATCAGAATTCTCAACAAAGTCTATAACACTCCCCTCAAAAGAAAGGGGGAAAAAAAAAGCTTTAAAACGATCCAATCGGGGCGCCTAGGTGGCTCAGTGGTTAAAGCCTCTGCCTTCGGCTCAGGTCATGATCCTGGGGTCCTGGGATCAAGCCCCGCATCGGGCTCTCTGCTCAGCAGGGAGCCTGCTTTCTCCTCTCTCTGCCTGCTTCTCTGTGATCTCCGTCTGTCAAATAAATAAATAAAATCTTTAAAACAAACAAACAAAAACGACCCACTCATTAAGGGAAAATAAGAATCTCTGAAAATGAGTAACAGAAGACAATCTCTCATTTTTAGCTCACATGTGCTTTCCCATGGGTTAGCTCCCTTGGTCCCTACAATAATGGAAGGAGACAGTTAGCAACCCCAGATGAGGAAACAGGCTCAGAGGAGGCTGCCACTTACCAAGGCCCTTTAATTAGCAAATGGCAGAGCCAGGACTCAACCCCTAGAACATCTGAGGCAGGGCTCAGGATCCTAATTACCACATCAATGTCACCTTCTCCAGGCCAAGCTTCGGGTCTTATGAACTAGAAGGAAGGGCACCAGGGAAGTAGAGTGGGAGAAGAAACTGCTTGCCATCTTGGAGTCAACAGTCTTTCCACTGTACCCATCCTGGTCCATGTCTTCACACACTGAGATTAAGAATTCTTCTAGATAATAGAAAAAATCAAGAAGCCATATAGTATATAAAAAGCTGGAGTGTGTGCTGTCAGTACCAAAGGCCTCACTTTCCTGGCTGGAAAAATAGAGATTATACATTACTACTCTATGCATGTCTGGCATGTTTAAGCATTCATTGAATGGTAGGCATAACTTTCAATATTACAGTCTGGTGAGATAGCATATCTAGCAATCTAAAGTGGACTCTTTATGCTGATGAACCCTATACTGTTTCCTTCCATAAGATCATCTTCCTGCATCCTGAACTCCACTCAGATGCTGGTGAGAGACAGGACTCAATCTGGCTCCCAGGAGTGATCACTCTTCCCCCTGCCCCCACCCACCCAGCTGCAAGCTCAGGAAGCCAGCAGCAGCAGCCAGCAAGACTTGGGAGCAAGCCCGGGTCCCAGAGCCAACTATTCGACGTCATCCAAGGTGCCGAGAGGTCTTGGAAACCTCCAGGGTGATTACGGGAGGTAAGGAATATTCATGGCAAGCTTCTCCAGATGCAGAAAAACAAAACAAAACAAAGTTTAAGAAGTTATCAAAGGTAGGCAGGTCCACCTCTGAGCCTCATAAGACCACAGATGCCAACTCCAGGGTTTTGGCAGACCAAGGATTGGAGAATAAAGGTTTGGGCAATTCGGACTCAAAGCCTCTTTATCCCTACAAGAAATTCATCTAACTGATGGGATTCTTCAAGGAAGATCATTTTCATGACTTCGTCCCATTCTTCACAGCCATATGTGTGTGTGTGTGTGTGTGTGTATGTACATATATATATATACACACCAAATATATGGCAGAATATACACCAGATATACGGCACCAGATATATATAGATATATATATACATGATCGATCAAGTCTCCACAATTGGCACCTGTTACTGTTAAAAGTTGTTTTATGCATTACACAATTTTACTATGTGCTTAGCCCTTTCCAAATATTATTTCATCTGACCCTCAAAATCTCATTTTAAGGAAACTTCCAACCCATTTTACAGATGGGAAATTGGCCTCAGAAAGGTTAAGTAGCCCATCCAAGGTAACAGGGTTGACAAGTGACAAAAATTTCTAAACACCATTCTCTTAACTACTATGTACGTATAGATAAAACACTGGGTTTTCACCATGGGGCTTCTGGACACTTTTTCTCCTAGTCCTTCCAGAAACATATTAACTTATTCCACTCTAACCTAATCCAAAAGACTTCTTACGCAGAGTACTGAGCCCAAGATAAACTCCACTAACTGGGGGTCACCTATAATCAGAAATACACAAGACAAAGGCATAAATGATACAAGTTATTATCTTACACACTAGGTGAGAATATTAATAGGAATATTAATAGGAAAGGGGGATATGACCACAAATCTTCTGTCTGACACACTCACATGCCCAAAACATTCCACACTCCTATGTTCAAAAATATTTTCAAGAAAAGATGCCTTCTCACAAGACAATGAAGTTCTGGAAATGTTAATGGATTATCTGTAGCACAAGGAAAGGTGACCACAGAAGTACGCAGGAAAAAAATCACTTGAAAAAGAAAAAAGGCAAACCCTTAACACCCTGCAAGTGTTCTCCATTAGATTTCCCAAAGCAAGTCATGACTTTGGAACCAACCCGTTAACACAAATCAAAATAATCTGAACCAAATGTTCCCATTTAAAGACCCTTTCCCCCCTGAAGGGTTGTACAATGTTCTACAAGGGGAAAAGCACTCTCACACACCAGGCCACCTCACTCCAGTAATTACCACCAGACTTGAGGCTTCAGGGGCTCTGATCAAGCCAGCAAAAGTCTACGAACCCCGAAACCAAGATCAGAGATCACAAGGGAGGTGAGGAAAGGTAGACACAATGAATGTGGGAAGTTTTGCAACAGGACCTCCCTCTGGAAATGAAACACCCTCTTTCTCTTTCTCCTTTCTCTCTCTCTCTCTCTCATTCTCTGATTTTTGTTCCTAGAAGTCTTCCTTTAGCAGGATTCACACACCACACTACTCCACTTGCCTCCACCCTTTTCCTTTGCCCACCTCCTTTGCTCCAGACAGAGTATCTGTCATTTAGCAACTACTCTCCAACAAAAATATGAAGTCAGATGAAATCAGGCTTTTGACATCTCTTGCTCCTTACACTCATGGGATAAGCTTCAGGTAGAGCCAACAAATCTACAGGTTCCATCAGACCTGGGTTCAGATCAAGAGGAGAGCTGCAGAGGGACCTTCATTCAGTGTCACTAGGCACCCTGGAACACTCCAGCCAGGGTAAAGGGTTCTTATTCAACTTCAAGGATGCAAGGACTCAATATACTACAGGAAGCACAGCCTCCCACCAGCTCTCATCTAAGCACTCCTCAATTATACTTTAAGGATGTTGGTACTGATGTTCTGCATTTGGGCCAATACATCTTCCAGTGCAGGCCACTGGCTGAGCACCACAATAACTGATGCCCCGCGATCACCTCCTCAGAGACCTTCGGTGATACCTCACCTAGTCAGTCCCTCCCTATCACCCAGGATTTGTTTCTTTCCTGGTTATTTTTATGACTTATTTTGTCTCGTTAATTTTTTTTGTCTCCCTCCATGAACACAGGAACCTGATTACAGTTCATCCTCAGCCCAGAAGCTGACCAGAGAAAGCTGACAATTACTGTTTATTGTATAGATAGGATAAGATGGTGAAAGGCAAATCATGTAGAGGCCCTTACAGAGTCTTTTAAGATTATTTATTTATTTATTTATTTATTTGAGAGAGAGAAAGCATGAGAGGGGAGAAGGTCAGAGGAAGAAGCAGACTTCCCGCTGAGCTGGGAGCCCGATGCGGGTCTGAGCTGAAGTCAATCGCTCAACCAACTGAGCCACTCAGGCACCCAAAGCCTTTATAGATTCTTAAGTGGGAAGAGACATATTCTAACATTACTAACTTCCCTAAATAACCTGTTACTGATACAGTTTTCATATACTTACAAAATCTCTTCTTACATCTTTTCATACTTTCAGTCTTAGGGAAAATAAATGAATGACATGTGTTTACTGTGTGGAAGTAATACTTCTTTTTACGTTCCTCAATTGCCTCTATTGAACCTTTCTTCAGAGGGGGAGGGGGAAATAAAACTGGCAGGTAGTGCAGGTGTGGCTAATCTAACTATTACTCTAGGATTTTTGTCAGCAAGCCCATGCTTACCACAGCCATTCCATGACAATTTCATTTCCACTTACAGATGGTGCACATACATGGAGACCCAAACAAGAAGGCTAAGTGAAACTCCTCAGAAGTCCTTTCTAATGACTGTTGGCCAACTAACTCGGACCACATGACACCAATGCTAACTACCACTTATCCTAGGGTTTCCCCATCTGTTTACACAGGAATCTTGTAACTATTTGAAATTCTTATCCATTGACTTGTGTACAGTCTCCCTTTTCTGAAAGAATCTAAGTTTCATGTAAGAGGAAAACCTTGTCTGTCTTGTTCATAAGCTCCTCCAACATTTTGAGGCCCCATTAAACACCTGTCAAAAGAACTTACAGTAACTAAGCGCTTTGAGAAGTTGCCTAGACTTTTGGACAAAGAAATTTGTTCCCTCCCTTGTGGAAGAAAAAATAATCTATGGATTATTCCTTCATGATGAGGTAAGGCTTCGCCAACCACACCCCATCATATATATATGCACATGGCTGAGTAAACTCAGCTCAGGTTCTACCCAAAAACTACTTACAGTTAGCCTTTTGAGCATCTGCAAATTCATAAATCACACTAACTATGAGAATAAAGGGATTCAGTATACTACTCAGCACCTGAAAGAGCCTATTTAGCAAAAGTAGAGTCAATACTTTGGAGGCAGATTGTACTGTCCCAAGATGGTCACACTAGCACAGCCCATTCCACCTGTTCTTCTTACCATGAATGAAACATAGACACTCCATCAAGTAGTGGGGCCTCTGTCCCCCTCTCCTGAAACCCAGTGGGACACTGCAAGAGGCTCAACCAAAAGACAATGGCAGAAGTGACACTGCATGACTTCAGAAGCTGGGTCATAAGAGGTACTACAGAATCTCTCTGGCATGCACCACTCCACACCTCAAACCCTCCCACCCTCCCACCCCCCAACTCACGCAAAAGACTTTGGAGCCCAGAGCCACCTTGTGGAGATGAAGCCACCATATGGAGAGACCACATAAAGGGAAGATCAGCTCTTCCCACTTAAATAGCTCTTTTAGTTCTCTGAGCCCAAATACCAATAGCAAGGATTTAGATGATCTTAGCCCCCATCTCTCAGGATCCCCCAATGCCATGTGGACTCTGAGGAGTCCTGTCCACACTGCAGATCAGTCAGTAAAATCAGTATGCTTGGAAAACCATCAGGTTTGGTGTTTTTTGTTTTGGAGGCAGAGTAGCTGGCCAGCTTAAAGCATCAGTAAAAACAGTCCCTCACCTGCACTTCCATGGCCACATCCTATGGGATGGGGTCTCACTCCATGTACAAACTGGAGGGCGAAGTATAAAAAAACCCAAAATCTCTAGGTCAAGTAACGTCATCATAAAACAAGCAGAAAAGATACAAAACCGCAAAGCACCTAAGTTTTTCCAAGTTCCACAGGCTGAGCTTTTTGGACTTTGAAGCACTCTGGTTCTTGGACCAGCTGCCACATTCTCCCTTCACCATCCACATCTTCGGCACCAACAGAGACTACAACAAAATGAGAACATTTTCCTGATGAACAAATTCTTTTTACCAGCTTGTTTACTCTCAGGAAACCTTCATTCCAGAACTTTTTTTGTTTTGAGTAAGCCAGAATAAGGATTATTTACCTGTGTGAGGTCTCTCTTAGTTCTGTTTCAGAAGAATTTATCAACTAAACCTGGAGGGATACTCTCATAATTAAAAAAAAAAAGAAAGAAAGAAATCCTTTAAATTTTAACATTTAGTGCAAGAATAATTTATATGCCTGTATCTACTATCCCACATGGGTTTCAGTATCAGACACACATGAGATTCAAAAACTAGTTGTGTCACGTGCTAGATGTGTGACCTTGGGCGAGTTGATATGGGTTTATTATGTCAGTGAAACCGCTAGTAACAACTCTCAAGGAGGTGTTGTAAACATTAAATGAAGTTATTGCAGTTAACACTTATAAAGGGCTTACCATTACCAAGCACTGTTCTAAGTGGCTTAAGGTGCTCAGATCAAACATAGCAGACAATGGGTACTCCTTAAGCGGTGGGTTCTATGAGCATCACTAATACTAGTGTTATTAGATGATGATTAGTTCCCATGACAGTGGCCATAATGCCTGTGGGATGACTTTATGAATATCAACTCATTATAGCACAAGAGCAGTGAGGCTCAAATCCACAGTCAATTCCAACAACTCATCTCAAACTCCTATAAATATAAACTCCTAAGATGCTTAAGAATCATCTGAGGAGTCTGTTAAAATGAAAATCTATGGCCACACCTCCAGAGACTTTGATTTAATAGTCTGGGACAGAGTCCAAAGAAGTTGCTTTCTTAACACCTCCATCCCCTCATAGCTGATTCCAGCAAATCCTGCCCTACAGATGCTGAGGTAAATATCTGGGCCGTATCAATCAGGACGCCATTAGCTAAGAGTCAGAGGTTCTGGATTCTAGTCTCAGCTTTGCCCCTAACTAGTTCTACAGCTTTGACACATTGACTGGGTCTCAGTTTCCTCATCTATAAAATGAAGGTTCAACTAGATAATCCCAAAGGTGCCTCCTTTTCCAAAACTGATCCTACAACATGAATACTAGACCAAGTCCCTCAGGTAATCTTGTTTTGTGCATTTGCAGCAAATGAACTAAGAGCTGTCATTTATTAAGCCCCCACTACATGCAAGACATTGTCTGAGATGCTTAATTCATTTCTAAAAGTCTCAAGCATCTGAAGTCTATGTAAGATGAGAAAAACACCTGGGAAAAGTTCAATAACCTGACTGAGATGACACAGCCAACATTGTTAAGAGCCTTCATTCCATCCTAGACTTACCTGACCCAGTACTGGTTCTGACACCATTATGCCTCTGGCCATCTCACTACAAATAGTTCAAATAGTTCATTTTCTTTGCATTTCTTTTCTTTTGTTCAATTGAGAGAGGTAATGAAAGCTCAAGCCTAAGCTCTTCAGTTCTGCAAAGCACCAAAGGGCAAGAACAGGGCAAGGGGGAAAGAAGTGGGTACAGCCAGGCACTGCAAACCTGAAAAGCAGGTCTCCTTATCCCTCAAGTGAAGCTCAAGTGAGAGAGGAGGGGAACAAGAATCCGTATTAGAATCACGCCCCTAAGTATGAGGATCCACAAGGTAGGTGGTAGAAGAGAAAAGCAGAGAAGTGAACACAAAGCACTGAGGTTGGTCAGCGGGAGAGGGTGAAAAAACAGAATTTCGCCAAGATCTTTCCTCCCTTTCTTAATTCCTCTCAGGGGAAGAACAGAACTTTCCGACAGAGTATCCTCCACTGAGCTTAGAGATACAATGGGAAAGTTTCTCATGACGTCTACTCTTTTGTTTTCTCTTGCCAAGTAACTTAATGGGAACCTAATCCCAGGGCTGCTCGACTCCAAACTTCATTACTTCATCTCAGGGACTCCAAGGCAAAGTGGAAAGACGATGAGGACAAGTTCCAGAAATGGATTTTATACAAAAGCTCTTTCGGTCTCCAACTTGTTCTGTAAGAGATTTAAAGGGTGTTTGAAGGACATGTGGCATGGGGGAAGTTGCACAGGGAAAAGCACAGGATTTGAAATCAGAAAGTCCGGATCTGGGATCCCAATTCCACATGAGACACTTCCCATCTGATATGGGGCAGGCTGTACAAATGTCCTTCAGGCTTCACGTCTGTCAAACGGGGACAATAACACTAACATCACAGACCTGTGTTTTAAAAATAAATGAAGCAGGGTATGTGAGATGCCTATCTGACCCCAAGGTCTTCTAAACTGACAAAAAGGTTAAGCTAGAAGTGAGCCGACAAGTCTGGTTTCTAGCTGTACAGTGTCAAACCTCTCAGAACCACAATGGGGAGAAAGAACACTGGGCCACCCTGCAGTTCTCTTCCAGTCCCCACTCTGAGTAACCCAGGGACTACCTCCCCTGGGAAAACTTGAGGATGCATTAAAACTGCCACTGATGCAAAGGAAAGCCATGCAATTATTTCAACTGATTATGTGACAGACTCAGAAAAGAGAAAATGTAGCCTAATGAAGAAGTAAGAGCATTTAGCTCCCACCTTGTAGATGAAATTGAATTAAAATCTGCAGAGCAAAGAAAATACCTTTAAAGTTGTAAATGATTTATAGGACTGGTTCGACACACAGGAAAAAACTGTCAGGCTTTATGGAAGCCAGATCCTCTCTTCAGAGGGGACGAATGAACTATAGATTCAGTGAGAAATGGACACAGCAGAGAGCTCATGAAGGGAGTGAGACAGCAGCATGGCACTGCCAAGGCAGAGCCCCTGTGACTTCACTGCTGCCCAGGGTGCCTGGCTGGGACATTAAACAATAGGGGAGGGTGGAGTCTGTGGAACAGGGTCACATATCCTGCCTTCTCTAACAATCCAGACATCACGTCAAAGGACTCAAAGATTCCACTCTTAAGAGAAGCAGGAAAGGGTACTGCGGTTCTGAACTCAGATGGCATAGTTTAAATCCTGGCTCTGCCATTAACTAGCTCTGTGAATTATTTAACTCTCCGTGCCCAGATTTCCTGATCTGTAAAATGAGTATAAAAACAGAACCAATCTTAGTAGTTTTATGAAATTATATACATTAATACAACTGAAGAAGGACACCTGGGTGGCTCAGTTGGTTAGGCATCTGCCTTTGGCTCAGGTCATGATCCCAGGGTCCTGGGATCAAGGCCCACATCGGGCTCTCTGCTCAGTATGAAGCCTGCTTCTCCTTCTGCCTGCTGCTCCCTATGCTTGAGCTCTCTATCTCTCCAACAGATAAATAAATGAAATCTTTAAAAAAATACAACTGAAGAACCTTGATCACAGCAAGTGCTCAATTAAATGAAAGCTATTATTACCCACCTCGTAGCATTGGCCATCCATTATTGAGCTTTTCTGATGTACCATATGCCAACCATACATTGCCTAATTTAGTCCCCCAAAGCCCTGTGAGTCACTGAATGTAAAGCACTGAGCTCTATGCCCTCCCTAAACACAGCAAAGCCTTCAATAAAGTGTTCAATAAAATAAAGGTAACCCACTCCGATTATCATTACCAAAACAAATCCAAAACACTGTTTCACTAAATTCTGAAAAGACACCTGGGTAAACAAGTCAAAGAAAATCACCGATTAAGCATCTTTTTGGAAATATGTAAATCAAGTATTTTTTTTTTTTTTTTTAAAGATTTTATTTATTTATTTGACAGAGAGAAATCACAAGAGAGGCAGGCAGAGAGAGGAAGGGAAGCAGGCTCCCCGCTGAGCAGAGAGCCCGATGCGGGACTCGATCCTAGGACCCTGAGATCATGACCTGAGCCGAAGGCAGTGGCTTAACCCACTGAGCCACCCAGGCGCCCCATAAATCAAGTATTTTTGACAAGTCAGAGACTCTTCCTGTATCAAGCAGCCTAGCTGTTACCCTGATTATTTCATCTTAATACAGATTCTAGGACCAATCCAACAGTCAAATGAATTAGGCCTCCTAAATACTCTCTTACAGTGTACTTTTAACAACACCCATTTAAGCTGCAGAATAGTTTTCATGTTGGTAAACCAACAGCTTTAAATCATTTCCTATGATAAGCTGAGACCTGAGTTTCTTTTTTAAGAAAAAGAAAAAGATATGGTAAAGATCAAACGTGGTTTAAAAAAAAAAGGTCAAGCCCTAAAAGCACTTCTATTTCTGATCCAATCCTCTTACAGCAAATGACGATAAAAATGAATACCTTAACTGCCCCCAGCTACTTTGCTCTGTCAAATAGCAGCGTTCACATGAGAACCAGGTGGAAGAGCCTCAACAGTGTAAATACAGCTGTCTTAATAATAACCTTGGGCTACAGAGTACCAGTACTCTTCCAGTGATATGGTATACATTGTTTAATGGCCACATACTTAAATGCAAGCTCCTCTGCAATGTGACTTTGCCATTCTCCTAATGCAAAGGTGGAGTCTGTTTCTCCACTCCCCTACATCTGGGCTGGCCTTGTGACTTGCTTGGGCCAGCAGAATGTGGCAGAACTGATGCTGTGCAAATTGCACAGTCCAGGATTCCAGAGGACATGAGACTTCCACCTTTGGCCTTTGGGAATACTTTTCTAAGATAACCTTACCACACAGAAGTCCAGGAAGAAAGACTACAGAGGGAGAAGATCTGGTTCCAGCCCAAATCCAGCTGCATGAGCGAGCTCAGTATAGGCCAAGGTAAGTCCCCAGTCAATCCAGTCGGTCCCAAGAAACACAACTATTCACTTCAGTCTCAAACATTTGGAGTGCTTTGTTGTATAGCGAGAGATGAAGGATACTAGTACATTAGCTGGAGTTCACTTAATTTTTAAAAACTTCACTTTAAGTTTAAATTTAATTTTTATTTTATTTTAAATTTATTTAAATTTATTTTAAATTTTATTTTAAAACTTAATTGTTAAAACTTCACTTAATTTTAAAAAAATTTTTTTAAAGTTTCCAGAGGCACCTCGGTGGCTCAGTCGGTTGAGTGTCCAACTCTTGGTTTCGGCTCAAGTCATGATCTCAGAGTTGTGGGATGGAGCCCCATATCGGGCTCCGCACTGGGCATGGAGCCTGCTTGAGAATCTCTCTCTCCCTCTGCCCTTCCCCACTCTCTCTTTCTCTCTAAAAACAGACAAATAAAAACAAGTTTTCAAACAGTTTGAAACTTATAAAACTCAACAATAGGCAAAATCTAGATTGCTGGAACTCAGAAGTAATAGTTATCTTCAGAGAGCAGGGATGGGGTGGATTTAAGAAGGGAGCTTTAGGGGGCCTGGGTGGCTCAGTGGGTTAAAGCCTCTGCCTTCTCCTTGGGTCATGATCCCAGGGTCCTGGGATCAAGCCCCGCATCAGGCTCTCTGCTCCGCGGGGAGCCTGCTTCCTTTCCTCTCTCTCTGCCTGCCTCTCTGCCTACTTGTGATCTCTGTCTGTCAAATAAATAAATAAAATCTTTAAAAAAAAAAAAAAAAAGAAAGACAGGAGCTTTATGGTATGCTGATGGTTTTTACTTCTTGGCCTGAGCAGTGATTACATGGGTGCATTCACTTTGTGCTAATTTATCAAGTGTGCACTTCTAAACTTGCATACTTTTTCTGGATATATACTGAACATACATTTAAGATAATTTAAAATAAGCCTCTCTTGGCAAAATCTCTTTGAAAAAAAGTGTTATATGCCTTCAGGAAATAAATCATGCTCACAATTTTCTGTCTGTTGGTCAAATTCTTCTCAGAGAAGCCTATAACATACACAAGATCAGCTCTAAAAACTAAACATCACTTGTTACATATGAGCAGGTTTCTTCCTTGCCAAAAATACGACCCATTTATGAGTCAGTCTAAAAATGGCCCCAGAATCCCAGCAAACTTGGAATACCTAGGCCAAGATATTTTCAAGTGCTGGTTTAAAATCTCCTTGTCATTTTGGAAAGACTGTTTAAGCCACATAAAAGGAAAAGGTCCTCAGATCGTCCGTGCTCACAGATGGGTCTCCCTTCACAGATCACACCAACTCCAAGGCCACATCTCATTCTCCTCCCACTGTCCCCGGCCCCAGCACCCAAATGCCAAGCCAAGCAGAGTCACTTGTTCACACAAAGAAGACTCAACATACGTCTGTGGTTAGCTGGATGTCCCCAAAGCCCTTAACAATGTTTCTGTCCTTTGACTAAGGAATACCCCTTTAAGTAGTCTATTCAAAGGAAATGACTTTAAACAGAGACAAAGATTTATGTATGAAATTGCCAATCAAGTTCTTTAAACTAGTAAAAAATTAATGGAAACACTCTAAATGTTTCAAGATAGGAGATTAGATACGGAAATTAATGCAGAGACACTTAGAAGGACATAAAACATTAAAAAAGAGATACGAAGTTCTCTCTTTGTGGTGGAATTATGACCATTCCTACTTCTTTGCAATTTACTGTACTTCACAAATTTTCTCTAAGAAGCAGGTATTTTTCACTTTTATAATCAGAGAGGGGGGAAAACAAAGTAAAAAACTGGAAAAAATGTGTTAAACTGAAGATGATTAACAGTATAATCTATTTCTCTTTTGGGATCCATTTATGACTTTATCTGTTACTCACATCCCTTGCCTGAAATCATCACTTTAGCTATACACATATATTGAACATTTTACCAGACTCAATTTCCACTGAATCACAAAAATCTATCTTTCTTTCCCTGTAGGCTCTGAGCTCTTCATTATCTTTGTAAACCCAGTGTTCAACACAGTCCCTTGCTCTTAATAAGTGTTCAATACATTTTGGCTGGAAGCTGCAGAATGTCAGGGAAAGGACAAAAGGATTTACCTGACCTGCTTGGCAGCAAAGGCCTCATTTCCCTGTGTGTCCCATGCCTGCCACATGAAAGATGTACAGTAAGTTACTTGTTATTTGTGTTAGTCAGCTCAGGCTGCCTTAACAAAATACCACAGACTGGGTGCTGCAACAACAGGTATTCATTTCTCACAGCTCTGGAGACTCCAAGTCTGACATGAGGGGGCCAGCATGCTTGGATTCTGGGGAGAACTTTCTTCCCAGCTTTCAGGCAGCTGCCTTCTTGCTGTAAGTTCACATGGCCTTTCCTTTGTGCACTTGCGGAGGGAGAGGGAGAGAGCTCTGCTGTGTCCTCTTATAAGGAAACTAATCCCATAAAACCATATCCTTATTCTCTCACTTAACTTAATTACCTCCTTAAAGGCTTTATCAAATATAATGACACTGGGGATTAAGGCCTAAACATGTAAATTTGGGGAGAGGGGACACATTCCAGTCTGTAAAATTATTAAATGAAAACTGATATTTCAGCTCACCAGTGGACCAAGAGAGAGGATACCAAGAATAGACTACTACCATGACTATCAGAACAACAGCCTGAAAAATGTCATCCCCTGTGTCAAATGGGGTACACCAAAGGACAGGTATAAGGCTTTGGTAGGTCTTCATAATTTGATGTACAATAAGGAGACAAGGAAGGATTTGGGCATGGAGGAGATAGACCCAAATCTGTGCTTTGGGAGAATTTATCAGGGATCAGTAGAAGTCTGCATCCAGATGCACAAACATAGAAGGTGAGCACTACTGTTAGAAGCCATTCCAAGGGTCAGGCGAGTGCTGTGGGGACTAGTAGGAGAAACAGCTATCATGCTAGTGGCAAAGGGAGAGAGTAATGAGGGGCTTCACCAATCAGACCCACAGCAAACTGTTAACCAAAACTGGATAATCAGAAACACAGAAGGAAAAAGCAGCAAAGACGCTGGGAAGGTAAAGGGAAGACGTGAAGAAAGGAGAGACACACATTCCGAGACCTAGAGATGGGAAGAGGAAGACATGCTTGCAGAAGGAAGGGGAGGGCAGTTTGCATTTGACATGGGTTTAATCTGATCTGCCAGGAGATACCCTGGCAGAGATGCTAATCAGACAGTTGGAAAATGGGTACATGGAAGCCCAAAGAGAAGTCAGACCAGAGGTAGATACCTCAATATCATGCAAGGAAGTAAACAAGATAGCTAAGGAATCTTCAGTGAACTGAGCATAGAAACTCAAAGACCACCTTCTCTGTACAACAGAGAAAGAGGGCAAAGAACAAAGGAAAAGAAAGGCCAGAGAGGTAGAACAATAAGAGTAAAGCAGGGCTATGCATCAGAAAAGTTTCCAGGTACAAAGAAGGGCTGGGTACTAGCAAGAGGACGGAGACATCAAATACACAGAGACAGAGCATTCAGGAATGGCTCTTAACATGATGATCAATGGGATCCTTGCCTGAGTTGTTTCAATGGGGTGAGAAGTGCAAAGCAGTGAGCTGCAGAAAACGATACAGAGACAAGACAACAGGCATCTAGGTGTGTGCCAGGCATCATGAGAGGAATTTTGTATGGATTACCATCTTTGATCCTCACAAACACCCCTAAAAGTATGCGCTATTATAATTTGTATTAGAGCATTTTGTGTATTAAAAAAAAAAAAAAAGAACGAAACGTACCTACAAGATCACATTTGCCTATCTGAAAAAACAAACCTGTCATACATATTTTGAGGTAGCTATGGAGATTTGAGAGCAGGCATGTAGGTGGAAACAGATATCAAGGAAAATGATACAAACGACAAGGGGTGGAGTATGGAGTAGCCTGGCTGGGTGACTCATCACAATGATCAAAATGTTTGTGATGGCAGCAAATGTATTTAACCCCCAGTGGCTTTGGGGCTTCTGTGTGTGTGTATGTCTGTCTCTGACTCCCACAGGAGCTGTTTGGGAGAAAAACACAAAACCATGCTGGTCTAGACACAATTAGCCCCTTACAAACTTGTACTATTAGTAACATTCTTGGCAAGCTGATTTTTTTAATACACCTGCACAGCTCTATTAATTAAAAAGTCTGAGTTCACCAGATCATTAACTGAAAACATCAAGTTTTGACTCACTCACAGTTCATCCCAACTATGAAAAAAAGACTTGATTGCTAGAGTATACTCTCACCAACATCTCAAACCGGTGGAGATTTAACACAAACAGAAAAATTGGGGATTCTGAAAATCATTCATTTCCCCTTCCTACCCTTTACCACAACTTATTCTTACCACAGAATCTTCCATCCTCACCACAGCCACACTCAATAGCACTAATTAAAAAATACATATATCACCTTGCCTTTCTCAGCCAGATACTCAAACCATACTTGATAGTAATGAGCTGTTTTATTAGAACCGTTAAAAAAATAATAATGCTAGCAATTCAGGGCTTGGAAGGAACCGTGATAATAGCAGCTTCTCTGGATTTACAAAGCTATAAATCTGTGGAAGCTGTCTGACATTTATTGAACATGAATAACCTCCCCACATGCTGTGATCCTGAGGCTTGGCCAGAATTCTACAGAAAAGATTTAACTTACACAGAAAGGCTTAAAAAGGTTCACCCTGGACAAATACATCCTAATACCAACTAATTGCCCCATCCTAATAGTCTCATCAGGTCAAAACCATCCACCGTTTAGCCCTCCCAAAGGTAAGGGTATAAGCCCTGAGCCTGAGTGTTGCTTCTGTTACTTCCCTGTGCAACAGTGGCTCACGTTCTGAATCAATTTCATCCTATGCAGGATGGGAATAAAACGATATCACAGCCTGGAGTTGAAAATGCTAGGCCAATATGGCAGACAACAGGGAGCAGTGGAGAAAGCCAGGCACACCTGGGCATACACTCTGGACTCACCATTACTTACTTGGCTGATAACACTGGGAAAGGTGATCATTCATTTACTTTAGGCTTCATCTTCCTAATGATCACATGCGATTTTAGCCCATTAGCCTCAAAGTCTTACTCTTTTAACCAAAGATAAAGATAAATAATCATATCACAATGCATTTCACTCTCCCACAATGGGAATCTAAAGGGCCTCTGCTGCGCAGATCTGTAGTTTTTTGAAGTTAATAAAAGGTGGAACTTGTCACAAACTTCTACAGAACCACTCTTTCTTATCCCTTTGGATGGAGGAAGTGGTGGCCTCACCTCTATGATCTACTAGGGAAGAAATACCACTTATGGCTGATGTTCATTCCTACTGATAAGGGGGTTTCAAAGAAACTTAATGTGATCCATACATAGGGTGACCATACTCAAACTGGGGCAGTTTTGAGAAAAGGAGAACTACTAAAAATCATGAGGAGATAGCAGGTATGACCCAGGACATACAGTCTATCCTAGTGAGATCCTTTGCAGGGAAGATGGCATACAGCCTGCTCTCTCCCTTCTAACAAGTTTCAACCAGGGAAATCTCAAGGACAGAAAGGTTACAGTAACCTCAAAGCCTCCTCCCCTCCTTATCATGACCAGTCTTTCCCTGATTCAACAAAAACACATGCCTAATCAGCACTTAAATAAGCTATATATCAAACTGCACCTTTTTCTTGATCACAGTGGCCAAATTCCAATAACACCAATAGTGGGCCTCATTAGCACAGAAGCACTTAGGTAAGTAAAGCAAAAATGCAGTCATACTAGGTGGTTTGAGCTGAGGACAAGGTCAGGCTGGTGCAGGAATGAGAGGCACCTGGTATTTGTCACAATCACCTAGCATAGTAGTCCAAGTACTGGTACAGGAGGCAAAGTCCAGATCTGGGCAACTCCAGAGAAGAGCCACGTGGAAGCTCTCCGAGAGTGCTGGGGTTGCTGCCAAACCCCAGAAATACAGAGACGATCCCACATACAAGTCCTTGTGAAATCAGACCATCCCTGGTCTCACAGCAACAATCTATCAATAGTCCCCTGCACATGAGGACAAAGTCTTTCTCCTTTAATCAACCCAAAGATACAGTGTTTTAGTTACAAGTAATAATTATCGGGAAAAACAAAGAAAACTCACAGGAAGACAAACCTTTGGGGAAAAGAATAACATGTTTGCTAATTTTCTCCTCTATGCTTTTCCTTTCCCTTTTTGTTTTCGCAACCATTTTAGAACTGGTCAGGAAGGTCCCTGGTTTACCATCTATGTATTGGGCTTAACGAAAAGACTAATCTTAATTTATAATTAATCTGTAATTTATATAATAGTTCTATAATATATAAATTATAATATATAATATATAAATAAATAGTTATATAACTATATATATAATATAGTTTATAATTTATATTAATTTATAAACTAATCAACTAATCTTAATTTATAACAGGTTATAAGCCCAAGAAACTCTTGTGACAAAAAAACAAGCAAACATACAAGAAAAAAATTTAAATGAGTTAAAAGTAGAGTAGTACAGAGTATGGGAATAACCCTTCCACTAAAGTATATTCAGTTTCCTGCATAAGAAAGGGTGTAGATGCCAAAGAGGACAACACTTTCCATTTTTAACAGATACTTGTCTCCTGAGTATCTCTGGCATTTCACACCACCTCCCAGAGGCTCCCAGGGAATTTCCAGGCTGAGGACCCAAAAGCATGACAATTCCTACCCATGAAGGAACCTCACAAAGCAAAGTATCTATTCCCCCAAAAGAGGTATGTAACTGATTCTGGAACAAACCATCTATTAGTCCTTCTTCAATCCTTGGTAGATGGGGAAAAAAGGAACAAAAACCAGGAAAAGTGATCTTGAAATTACTTGTGGTGCTGGGAAAGAGGACTCAAACTACATTTAAGGAATAAAAGGAGCATCAACATTTCCTGGATGGCAGGGTAAGTCATTAGCTGGTAAGAACTGAAAAAAAATTTTTTTTAAGATTTTATTTATTCATTTGAGGGTGAGAAAGAGACAGAGACAGAGAGAGCACAAGCAGAGGTGAGAAGCAGAGGGAGAGGGAGAAACTGGCTCCCTGCTGAGCTAGGAGCTGAACATGGGACTAGATCCCAGGACCTGAAGATCATGACCTGAGCCAAAGGCAGAAGCTTAACCATCTGAACCACCCAGATGCCTCAAGGACTGACATTTATTGAGCATTTCCAAGTACCAGGCACTATTTGATGCACTGTATATATGCATTAAGCTAGTCCCTCCAGCAATCCTGAGAGGGAGGTCTTATTACCATCTTCACTTTGGAAAGGAAAAACCTGAAGCAGTTTCCACACTTGGGTCACCAAAAACTTAAGTGACAGAGGAAGAAATGGATCCTCACATTAACATAAGAGCTCACACTGTTGACCTCTATATTACGTAGTGTTATCGGTCACCCAAATGGTGAAGGGGAAGATTAGGACTGAAACCCAGGTATTCCTAACCCTTAAACCCAAGCTCTCCACAGTTACCTGAACATGATCCCCAGCCGTGCTGCCCCATCTCCACCAATACCACACCCTGCTGTCACCATAAATAATTAAGGGCATTATTTATGGAGGGCTTGCTGAGCCAGGATAAGAAAACCTTGGCTTAGAGATGTTCATTTGACTCACATCCCAAACAAGTATGTGGTGGAGCCAGGATTCAAGCCAAGTCCATTGGACTCCAGAGCTGAGCTCTCAGTCCCTCCAGGAGAACCCAGGGCTGTAGCAAGATTATGATCACAGGACCATATTACAAACAACCACGGAGGCCAATTCCAGAGGTGGCTGTCACGAAGTCACTGACTCATTCTTCAGGTCTCACCCAGCAACTTCCTGCTTTTGATTTCACACAAAAAAAATAGAAAACCCCAGAAGCTCAATTTCCTTATTCACAGCAGGTGAGAAACAACCCAAACGGAGTGAGAGGCAGTCAGTGACAATCTCAATGACCGCAGGTAAGTGACAACTGACACAGAGGGAAAGAAAATGAAAACCTGTAAAGTCAGACGCAAAATTATATGGTACATCAATGAAGCACATAATGACAGGCCTGAGTCATCAAGAAAAAAACTGCTTTCTGCCTAAGCATCTTCTGTTTTTAAAAGCAGCAAAATGCCTAACATTTAAGCCGGGTTTTCATCAAATACTTAAAATTTTCCAAGTCTTGGAATTTGAAATAGTAAGAGGCAGAAGGGCTTGGAGGAAACAGGAATAAAGGACAGTGGACTTCCCTGAGCTTCAGAGCTGAGAGGTAAAGAACACTCAGCTATAAGCCAGGGACCCACCCACGGAAATCACAGCACCACAGGAGACTCGGTAGGGGGCAGGCCTTCAGGTCCCTTCCACCACCAGAATTCTGTGAGAAAAAACACAATGTGGTGGTAAGTCATGCTTTGGACCCAGACCATCCTGGGATTGATCCCAACCACCTCAGTGATAACTCATATCTGGTTTGTTCATGAGAATCATCCTGGTAAATGGCACACAGAGGACAATGGATAAATAGTTCTTTAATGAATGATCAAAACATATAAGTTTGGTTACTACCTGTGAACTTCAACTTGATCATATAAGTTCGGTTACTATCTGTGAACTTCAACTTGTCAGGCTGCAAAGTAGGAATGACAATTCCTACAGTATGGAAAAGTGATGAGGATTAATGAGTTGATTATGCAAAGCGCCTCCTCCAGGACCTGGATACAAGGCTCACTGTGCTGTGACAGCTGGACAGCTAACCTGTAGATCTGGAACTAAGACCTAGGAAGCAGCCCCCATTCCCAAAGGATAATGCAAAGAAGAAGCCCAAATTCCTCAGTCTGTCAAATTATAAATTGCAAATTGAACAAGTATCTACCCCCTTCCTCTTAAAATAATCCCTAAATTCAACACTGTCTCACTGGTCATTAATACCCTTATGAGCTAGAAAGATGTTCTAAAATTTACAACTGAAGACATGGAGCATAGCACTAAGTTTCCCTGGGTTAACCAGCAAATCAACCACAAAACCTGAATCTTTTTGTGACATGGGTCAAAACCTGAATCTTCAGGCTCTGCTTCCTCCTCCTCCTCATCCTCATCTCTCATCAGCAACTACAAACTGAATACCCACAAGCATCCCATGCAGAATTCCACAAATCCCAGGCCAGCTGACTGCAGAACAAATAGCAACATTGTCACAGGCAAATTTCAAAACTGTGTTCTGAGCAGTGATTCCACCAAGAACACCTATAAATGATACTTTCTAGCCCAGGAAAAGTTTCCTCCTCTCTGATCTAGAATCTCCGAACAGAAAGACCTTTTTAAAATACTGGCTTCGAGCTACTACTTTCTTTATCCTTCAGCTGGTGCTGCCAACTTCACTTCTCAAAAAAAAAAAAAAGAAAAAAATGTCCTGAATGTCCCCAAAGGAATTTATTGTCCCTCTAAGGAATTACAATAGAAAAATAAGACCCTTTGAATTTTTGGTGGCCTGTGGGCAGGGGAGAGATTAAATCAAAGAAGCTGATGTTGCTCCGGGCTATGATGCCCAGGCAGTTTCCAGGAAGGGACTGTTGACCTGGGCCCCCTCCAGCTGGGTGCTGGCAGGGACAGCCTTCAGGCTCCTCCCTCTCAGTCTCCACATCCACATCTCTAAGTCCACCTGCAGTAGGAGGAGCACTGCTTGAGACCCCAGGCCACTCCAGCAGTGGATGGACAAAGACAACCAACCACACTCTTCCTCCAGAATCACCCCCTCCTCACTCCATGACTATGGAAGTATCAGTAATAACACAGATGTTATTAGTAACACAGAGCATGTACTGTGTGCTGGATAGGATTATAATAAGCACTTTAAATGTATTAGTTTATTTAAATCCTCACAACTACCCTACGAAGGACACTATGTTATTACCAGCTATGTGATATACAAGGGAACGGTCTTCTTCACCATTACCTCTATTGCTTAGCTGAGCACACTTCCCAAGCTTGAAGGAGAAAGGACACACCTCTTGTTCTGGTTGGAAGGAAGGAGAACCACATCTTTAATCCAGAAGCCAGTGAATCAATATAAATGAATGGGAAAAGGAGCGGGTCCAAGTTCACTAATTATCCCAGTATAAGGTACCAGCCCACGTTCTCCCTTCTCTCCTGGCAGTAGCATAGAGCCAAAGACTCCCAATAAACATTTGTTTAACATATGCCAGATTCCCCCCTAATTTCTAAAAGATAGTTCCTATGCATTATTCTGCTTATTACGGCCTAGCCCCTACAGCGGCACTCTTAATACCCTATCCCATAGTAAGGCCTCCTAGGAAAACCTTTTCTAG
This sequence comes from Meles meles, assembly GCF_922984935.1. Lineage (NCBI taxonomy): Eukaryota > Metazoa > Chordata > Mammalia > Carnivora > Mustelidae > Meles > Meles meles. Next base: position 103,370,563 of record NC_060068.1, read on the forward strand.
CCAAATGCATTGTGCTTTGAGCTCTCATTTCTTACATGCTCTGAAGCCCCCCAGAGACACAGCTGTGGGACCACTCTCTGTGGGCGTCTCAACAGTTAAGCATGGTGGCAGCAGCCGTCTTGCCTCCCACCTTTGCTGGCTATATAATCAGCCTCCTTCTAATCCTGCCAAGCTCCAAGCTGCCTGGCACCAGAGGCCAGAAGCTGCACGGGGGTAATAATTTAACAAATCACCTGTCTGGCTCTCCTGCCAGGACACCCACTCTAAAGCTTATACAGCTGCTGATGCTAGGGCTGCAGCCCCGTGGGATGTCAGCGAAATAGCAGGTACCAGAGCCTCGGGGCCCACACACTCTCCAGCTCCATCCTGCCGAAGAAAATCGAGGTGAGATGTTTGATAAGGGGGGACTCTCAGACTAAGCCTCGTACTCCACACCTAGCTCCTTGGGGATTTTAAAATATTGCTATTTTGCCAAATGCAGGACTAACAGCTGTGCTCAAGAAGCAACAACACAGACCCTCAGGATCCCAGATGGCAGAAACATCGCAGGACACACTGGGAAGACATGAAGAGAGAGTGAACTGAAACGCAGCTAACATATACCAACAAAACACTGAAACTTCTGCAGAGTTTATGGAAACATCCAAAAAATATGACGTGAAAGTGATTGTGGAATCTGTCCCAAAACGTATGAGTCATACTCAGCCCAGAACTACAGGAAAGTAAGGTAAATGGCCCGCAAACTATTGTAAATACAATACCTATTCACTGTGTTGCTATTTACCTGTCAACCCCTGAAAGATCTTTTTAGAGGTACCAATAGTTGTGCCCACTTTTAAAAAATGAAAATTCTGCCAGGACAAGATTTATAAAAAACAAATCCTTTTGCCCAAAGCAGTGGTAAAGGGAAGTTACCTAAAGAGAAACAGCCTTTAAGTAACCATCAGCAAGTTATAAGCTGTCCCAAACAGATTACTGTCGTCAAATACCTGCTAACAGACACACCATGATATTCACAGTAAAGACAACAGAGCATGAATTTTTAGGATAATCTAAAAAAATGTTCTAAACCAGGCTCTCAGTCCTCTGTCTTAAGAACGGAAACACAGGGCACCTGGGTGGCTCAGTGGGTTAAAGCCTCTGCCTTCGGCTCAGGTCATGATCCCAGGGTCCTAGGATTGAGCCCTGCATCGGGCTCTCTGCTCAGCGGGGAGCCTGCTTCCTCCTCTCTCTCTGCCTGCCTCTCTGCCTGCCTGTGATCTCTGTCTGTCAAATAAATAAATAAAATCTTAAAAAAAAAAAAAAAGGGAAACACTGTTTTTAATCACGATACTTGCTTATGACCAACACTTTGAGACTGCTTTGTCACTAACACCAGATAATGTCAGGGTGGCATGGCTTATTCCAAAAACTCTAGGAGCAGGGTCTAAGTTCACAGAGTCCCTACAAGGGACTAAGACAGACAATGGAGGACTGGGGACACACTCACCAGTCTGGGGCTCTATTTCTACAGCGAGAAAGAGCAAAAAGACCTCTCCTCAGGGGCGCCTGGGTGGCTCAGTGGGTTAAGCTGCTGCCTTCGGCTCGGGTCATGATCTCAGGGTCCTGGGATCGAGTCCCACGTCGGGCTCTCTGCTCAGCAGGGAGCCTGCTCCTCCCTCTCTCTCTCTCTCTCTCTCTCTGCCTGCCTCTCTGCCTACTTGTGATCTCTCTCTGCCAAATAAATGAATAAAATCTTTAAAAAAAAAAAAAAAAAGACCTCTCCTCAGCCAACGTTTTATTTCCGCATCTATTTATCACTTGAAAGGAGCCAAGCAGAAGCCATGGCCCATCATTCTCTGCAGGTCAGCACCCCTCACCTGAACAGAACCGGATGCTCATGTATTCAGCACCAGCTCCAAAGTCCGCTGGCCTGGGGTCCAATCTCTGCTCCACCCTCACCAGCTGAATGACGCCAGCTAAGTTCCTTGGTAAGTTTCCTCACCTATAAAATGGGAAGAGTGATTCCACCTGCCTCATAAGGTCATTGAGATAAACGATAGAATGTACTTGACGTGCTTAGCACAATGCCTGTCTCATAGAAAGCACTCACTAAATGACAGCATTTCAACAAATCAGGGCTGACATCTCAACCAGAATACAGACTAGTAAACGTGGTTAACCCACTCAGTCATTCAGCAAGTATTTGTTGACTGCTCCCCTCTGTGCCAGGCACCATGCTAAAGGTTAGAGCTAAAGCACTGAATAACGTGGGGCTCAAACTTCATCAACTCCTGTATGCTGGAGAGACAGTCACATAACCAGTACAGTGTTCTAGGTTTCAGATGAGGACAATAAAACAGTACAAGCAGTTTATTGTGTTTTAGAAATGAATCTTAATTGTGACATGGGTCAAAATATACATATACATATATACATTTATATGTATTTTTTTTCAGTTACCCTATTATGTTCATTCCCTACATAGGAATTTAAAGTAAAAAATACTAAGATTCACCCTACCCTGATTTTGCCGACACACCCACAGACAGTTAATGTTCAATAAAGGGTTTATGTCCAACAATGATGTGGAAGGACTGCCAGATCAATATACAAAATGAAGAGAGGCTTCCCTTCAGTGATGAACAGAGTCCAGTGTGTATGTCACTAGAAAACATAAAATCACAAAACTAACGATGTGGACATCCAGCTGGCTGCATTTATTAACTGTATGAGTCATCAGGCAACTCTCTGGGCAAAAATAAGACTAAACTAGGCTATTGCTGACAATTCATCAAAAAGTCAGTATAACAGAAGATGAAGAGTGAGCCAACCCTGGGCAAAAGGTGAGAAGGGGAAGAAAAAGGACTAGTAAAGATCTCCAAGATATCCATGACAAGCTGAGAAATCAACGTCATGATTCCTTTAAAAACCACAGTGACACTGTTACAAGAAATTCCTTATGGGGAATGGAGTTTGTTTACTAGATTAATAGTTTGTCACCTACTACTATTTTCTGTAAAGATTTTTATTTATTTGTGAATGAGAGAGAGAGAGAGCGAGCACGTGCACAGCACAAGAGCATGGCAGGGCAGAGTGGGGCGGGGGAACACCAGAGGGAGGAGAAGCAGACTCGTCAGTGAGCAAGGAGCCCAACATAGGGCTCTGGGTCTGGGATCACAACCTGAGCTGAAGGCAGATGCTTAACCAAATGAGCCACCCAGGCATCCCTTACCTACAACTTTTTATTCCCCTCAAAGTGCTGAGTCAGTCAGATGACATTTTATGGCCAACCTAAACATTCATGTGAATTAACCAATGTAAGTAAAAAAAAAACACCTTTGTACAAGTCTAGCTCAATCTATAATCAGTTAAGCACCCAATATGCAAAGAAAAGAGATAAGAATTATTACATGCAAAGGTACCCTATTTCCTAAACAATTTGATAAGGAAATACGGCTGTTCTTAATAAAAATTCCTCCTAATACAGAGCTGGCATTAGAAATTGACTCCCTCATGGAGTGGTTTACCCAGAGCATGGCTTCTCAAAGTTTAATGTTCATATAAATCTCCTGGGTATCTTATTAAACTGCCAGTTCTCATTCTGTAGGTACAGGGCGGGGAGAGCCCCAGATTTCTGTAACAAACTATCAGATGATATGGTATTACTGGCCCATAAACCATACTTTGAAAAGCAAGGACCTAGGGGATGCCTGGATGGCACAGTCAGTTGAGCATCCTACTCTTGGTTTCAGTTCATGTCATGTCTCAGGTTATGAGATCGAGCCCCACATCGGGTTCTGCACTCAGGGTGCAGTCTGCCTAAGACTCTCTCTCTCCCTCTGCTCCTCCCCAGCTAAAATAAATAAATAAATCTTAAAGGTGAAAAGCAAGGACCTATACCAGCCAGCCAAACTCCAGGGATGAACATTCTCCTCAAAGCGAGGCCATCTGTTCGGGGTTACAGACAGCTCAGAGAGTACAGTAGAAGTCAAGGGCTCCACTACTCAGAAAAATACACGTGTGCAGGTTAGACATAAGCATATACACACAAAATTTCAAAATTCTACCACAAGCCATCAAAGAAGCCTCCCCACTTCTGGGAGGTGGTCCATGGATCTTAAGATAAGAACCTCTGCCTTAGCTGTCTACCAGTTACTGTGGCCAACACCAGACTAACACGGGTGGGGCAGAGGGATGCAGCCCTTGACCACTCTGACCCATGTGTGAACAATTCATCCTCTCTTGCCTTGATCCGAGGTAACATAGTTAAGATGCCTTCAAGATAGGGGATAAAAAATGGGAAATTAAAAATATACATATTTACATATCAGGAAGCTCTTATCCTCTAGGAGTCCAAAACAGTTTCCCCACCATCAGATTGAGTTCCACCTCAAGTAGTCCTCTTTCTGGCATCCTTCTAAGCCCTAAGCAAAGCAGAAGCTGCCAGAATCCCACTACTATGTGGCATTGTCTTCCCAGATAATGTGATTCCTAGGCTAGACTGAGGGAGGAAAGGCTAGCCCTCTCTCTCTCTCAGCTCTCCTACCTACTTGGTCTCTAAGTCCATTTCCTTACCTATACAATGTGATTAGGAACTGACCCCACTTCATAATGTTTTGGGGAAGAATAAGAAAGTGCACACAAGATGTGTCTGGCACATTTCAACTGCTTTAAAAATGTTTTATTGTTATTATGCTTTTATTGTGATCTTTATAAACATCCAGAGATCAGGACCTATTCAAAAGAAAATGTTCCAGGGCACCTCGGTGGTGCCTAGGGGCCTACTCCCTAGGGTCCAAGTCCTTGTTCAGCTCAGGTCATGATCTCAGGGCCAGGGGATCAAGCCCTGCATGGGGCTCCAGGGTGAGCATGGAGTTGGCTTGGCATTCTCTCTCTCCCTCTGCTCACTCGCTTGTGCTCTCAAATAAACAAATAAATGTGTGTGTGTGTGTATATATATACATATTCCTTTCTTTTCTCAATAGAAAAGCATAACTGCTATACTGCACCTCTGGGGCAAAGACCAGCTCCCACTCTTCCATCATTGCACAGATACACACCAGTCATCAGAGGATCATGCTGGTGGCTGCTGCTGCCATACACGAACATTTGTGATTGTCTTTTATCCTTTTTTTAAAAAATGCGTGATTAAAAAAAAAAATGCGTGATTATCTTTTAACAACCTGTGGTCAATTTTTCCTTTTTTAAAAAAATGTGTGATTATCTTTAACAACCACTGTGGTCAAACACGTCTCTCTCTACCACTGGATTTAAGGTTACCTAAAGCCTTCATCTCCAGGCTGGTATTGTTCACCACAAGCCTTGGACTTTATTAGCATCTCGAACTAACATGGCCAAACACAAACACAGAACAGCTGTTCTGAGAAAAGAGAACCACATTGCTAAGGAGCCCTTAATAATTTGTGATATAAATATATCGAGGAAATTCCTGTCCATAGACCTCAAAACCTCTTGACAAAAAAGTTTTACCAGTTTGCACAACAATCTAAGGGTGCTGGGATGGGTCACAATTGGATTCCCAACTCTGTATTGTCCTGGACCTCTTTAAGAAGTGTTTCTCAAAGGGGCGCCTGGGTGGCTCAGTGGGTTAAGCCTCTGCCTTCGGCTCGGGTCATGATCTCAGGGTCCTGGGAGCAAGCTCCGCATCGGGCTCTCTGCTCAGCGGAGAGCCTGCTTCCTCCTCTCTCTCTCTGCCTGCCTCTCTGCCTACTTGTGATCTCTGTCTGTCAAATAAATAAATAAAATATTTTTTTAAAAAATCAAGTAAAAAAAAAAGAAGTGTTTCTCAAAGTATGATCTGAGAATGACTGTTGACGGTCACCTAAATGTCTGTGAAAAACACACATTCCTGGGCTCCACTCCAACTGCTACATCAAAATTTGGGGGTAAGGAAACTGCAATGTTTAATAAATAACCCCCAGAGACTTCCAATGTGTTCTGATGCACACTAAATTTTTAAACCAAGCTAAGACTTACTCCCTAGGAAACAAAGGCAGGCAAGTAAACACACAAAATTTTGCCTGCAACTTCAAAGGACTCACAAACCTCCTAAAGTCTTTCCCTAGCAATCACAGGTAAAAACCCCGGTCTATACATAACCAGCTTCCCAACTCAGTCATTCATATACCACCTTCCCTTTTTTTCCCAGATTCACGCTATTTAAAAATTTTTAAACACTTGTTTTTACTTACACATTATATAAAAGGAAATGTCACATGTAAGTTGTGAAATTGTGGCTCTGATCCTTAGTTTAAGTTTCCTAAATAAAATACCTAATTATTAGTACAAAAACATTTTGTTCTTGTAACACCAAAATCCGTCTCTCAAGTCACCTGTATATAAGTACAACCTCTCCCCAGGAAACGCTGGTTTGTATGATCCAAAGATCTGGAACCACCAGGGGATTTTTATGAGGCACTCATCGCCTGTGATGTGTGGGGCTATCTATATGGCAAATCCTAGGTGACTTAATAGCCTCAGTCTACATATACCCGGCAGAGTCGACTAAGGGAAAAAGAGAAAGGACTTTCTCTCCTGCGAGGGCCAGGAGACAGGACACATTTGGAAGTGACTGATCTCTCTATGACCTGCCTGTCCTTACCAATGCTCTCCCTACCCCCTGGCCCTGGCTCCTCACTGCACAGACCAGAGATGGCATCTGGCCTATTTGGGCCAACCTGCTTCCATTCAGGGAATTTGTAATTAGGGCACAGAGGAGCTTGTTAATTGATGCTGAACATTCAAACTGAGGAGTGTTAAGAACTGGGCTTGGGCAGGGTGGCGGGGGTCGGGGGGCAGGGTTCTCTTTCTCCCTTGTGCGCATGCTGTGGCAGAAAGCTGGTCTGTGGAGGCAAGTGACAGGAGACACGAAAAGCGCCAGAGAGAAAGTACACTCAACCCAGCTTCTGATTTCCCAATTCCTGGTTCCAGGCCAGCTTGCACTTCCTGGCCACAGGGTCCATGGGACATCCCAGTATCCCAGAAATTAATTTCTTCTCTTGGCTTCAGCTGGTTTGAACAGGCAGCTACTTCTTGCTACTAAATGGCTGCCAAACTGAGACTCCTTATGTTGCACAGCCCTGGCCCAGGTAAACGGGTGGAGCTTGAAGGCAGGCCGGGGCCAGAATGGGCCCCCATGCAGACATATCCAGAGAAGCAGGGGGTGCTGGAGGCTTAACCCAGGGATAGGAAAGGAGGCTCTAATGAGAGTCCCCTCCACACCACCTGGTGAGAGGAGCCACAAGAAGGGCACATGGCATAAGGACACATGGAGCTCCACCCTTTGCTGATGTTAGGACCCAGATAAGAATGATGACACACAGCTAACATTTACTGAGTATATTAGCATATGAACTAGGCTCTTCACAATTATGATTTCATTTATTCTTCCTGAGAGTCCAATGAAGGCAGTAATTTCATTTTTCCAACTTTATACATGAGGAAAATGAGACTCAGAAAAATTAAGGGATTGCCAAAGCCACAGAGCTAATAAATGTGGGATCCAAACTCCAGAGTCTAAGTTCCTAGGCATCATGTTACCTTCCTTTACGAAATAATATTAAAAGATAGCACAGAGACACCAAATAAAGCTAGTGTCCGAGTGACAACAAAAGGCACAGCCACCAAAGGATCCTCCCTACAGCAGCCCTGCCTCCTGTGCCAGTCCCATACCCCCAAACAGCAATACCACACCTACAGGTGCAGCACTAAGAAAATAAGGGTGCATAAAGGTAAGAAGCTGAGAGAAGGTGTGTCACCTGGCTAGGACGTGGCTTGGCTGGACTGAACAAGACCCAGGGGAGCCCGGCCTTGGACCAGGTCCCAGAAGGTAAAGCAGAATGATTTTTTTTTTTAAAAGCAGTAACTGGTATATGGCATTCCTGTTTGTGGTCCCACATAGGATGGAAGGGACTACATGCTCCTAGGCCAGGCAAATCTAAGGAAACCTGCCACAAGCTGTGCTAACTGAACTCCTAACAACAGTGGAACAGAAACCACATTCCCAGACTTGGGACTGGATGACACACTAAGGGTGAGAAAATAGAACCTTAATTATAATCCCAGAGGCCATTCTGATACCTCTTTTATTCATACTTAGTTCTCTTTTCTTCCAAAGATTTTATTTATTCATGAGAGAGAGAGAGTACAAGCAAGGGAAGGGGTGGGGGCCGGGGGTGGGGGGTGGGGGGAAGCAGGCTTCCCACCTGAGCAAGAAGCCCAACTTGAGGCTTGATCCCAGGATCCCAAGATCATGACCTGAGCTGAAGGCAGAGTCTTAAGCAACTGAGCTATCCAGGTGTCCCTATTTATATCTTATTTCTAAAACCGGAACATCAGAACATAAAACTAACCTTCCAAAGATTCAGAAATCAATTATAACCAAAACTCTGATTCTACAAACTCCAAGTAGATCCAAAGTCTAGTGAGGAATTTTAAACAAGGCACTTAAAGTTTTCAAAGTTAATGCGATTGATTTTCCTACAAAACCAATGCTGGGGTACCCACCTGCCACCATCTTTGCAAGAGGGGCAAACAGTGCAATGTGATAAGGATGAATGAAAAGACCATTCTGGGCAAGGCATGGAGTCAGGCACTGAAGCTGCACCAGTCTGTCCATACCACCTCATGACAGCAGTGGCCACTTACTGTCTGCCCAGGGGTGGAGATGCAGTCTGTGGTCAGGAACAGGAATAACAAAGGTGGCAGGCCAAAAACATGCCCAAGGTCCTCTTAGCCTTTACCAAGTTACAGCAGGAAAACCCACCTTAGGAACCAAGGCTTTCAAGGCACCATCCTTTCTGGGTCCCTCCCCTGAATCTCTGACTATTCTCCACGAGGCTCCCTGCTTCTTCCTCTTACCCTCAGAGGGAGATGGTCCTCCAAGTTCTGCCCAAATCCCATCTATAGACTAAATGTGTCTTCTTCACAATTCACATACTGAAACCCTACTCCCAAATCTGATGGTATGAGGAGGTGGGGCCTTTTGGAAGTCAGCAGGATTAGATGAAGTCATGGGGGTAGAGCCCCCATGATAGGATTAGCATCCTTGTGTCAGCAGAGAGCTTTGTTCCTCTCTCTGTAGTCTGCCACAGAAAAATACAATAAGAAGGATAACAGTCTGCAACCTGGAAGAGAACCCTCATCAGAACTTGACCATGCCAGGGGCACCTGGGTGGCTCAGTCAGTTGAGTGTCTGCCTTTGGCTCAGGTCATGATCTCAGTGTCCTAGCATCAAGCCCTGCAACAGGCTCTCCACTCAGGAGTGAGTCTGCTTCTCCCTCTCCCTCTGTGATCTTTCTCACTCTCTCTTTCTCAAATAAATAAATATAATCTTAAAAAGAAAAAAAAAAAAAACTTGACCATCCTGGCACCCTGTTCTTGAACTCAGCCTCTAGAACTGTGAGAAGTAAATGTCTGATTTGTTGTTGTTCTTAAAGATTTATTTATTTATTTGAGGGGAGGGAGGAGCAGAGAGAAGAGGAAAAGCAAACACCATGCTGAGCATAGAGCCCAATGTAGGACTTGATCCCACAACTCTGAGATCTTGACCTGAGTCAAAATCAAGAGTCAGATTATTAATCAACAAAGCCAACCAGGTCCCCTAAATGTATTCTCTTTTAAGCCAGCCAGTCTACGGCACTTTGTTACAGCAGCCTAGAGAGACTTAAGACATCCTTCTTCTCTCCCTTTGCTTCAATAGTAACTCTACAAAGGTGAAACTCATTTCTCTCCCTTGCCATCTCCACTCCTGCTTTTCCAGCCACCTGCTGAGCTTCATACCTCAATGCTGTGCTGACACCCTTGTCTTGCTCCCTCCCCTCCCACCTGTTTCTCCATCTGAATTCCTTATTTCTGGCACAGGGAAGAGAACATTACCTGAATCCCAATACTTGCCAGGCACCCTACTGAATGCTTTCCACATTTCCATGGAGAGTTGGCTACAGCTTCTATGCTGCAGAATGAAAAAAAATCAGTGTCTTATAGAGGGACCAGGAAGGCCAGCCAGAAGAGTGAAGCTAGGATGAGTCTGAAGTATGAGTAGTAAAAAGGGGAAGCTGCAAAAAAAGGTTTCAGATCCAGAGATAGTCTGTGCCAAGGCCCTGTCATGGGCAAGAGAGAAAGGCCAGTATGACTGGAGAATGCAAAGGAAGGACAGGAAGGATGCAAGAAGGTGACAGGACATCTAAATAAATGTGTAGAGTAAATATGAATGCATGATCCTCACTTAATTACCATACTATTTTTTTAGCCAATAAAACTAACCAATATTTAATATCCAATATTTAGCAGAATACCAAATAAAATTTTTTTTAAAAGTTACTTATTTGAAAGAATTATCCTGCCTACATGTGAGTCTCGTTTTCAAAAAAAGGTTAAAATAAGCTCACCTGGCTAGAAATGGAAAAGCAAATAAGGTTGGACCACGACAAAACTCATGTAAATCCATGTAACTCCAAAGTAATACAGTGCTTTTTATTCTTAATTAGAAGTTAGCCACCAGCCACACTATTCTGCCTCACAAACTAGCTATAATGTCAGCACTTCTGGACTCCTACTTGTTTTTTTACCGCCCCTGATTACTGTATATTTAAGCTACTAAACACCGACAATGCAAAAAAGATAAAATAATCTCTGAAGGAATGCAAACTTCTGGTGTCAGCTCCCTTCCTGTTCCATGTCTCCCCAACTCTTCCCCCAATTTTAATAAAAAGTTTTCCAGTTCATTGCAATACCTAATAACCTGAGAGAACAGGAATTAGAAACTGATGAATCTTCTCAGACTACATCTCGGCCAAAGTCAACAGAGTCTAAACCCCTCTTATAGGCAGTCACTGTTTATAGTACCTCTAACCGGAAGGAAGTCGGGGGGGGGGGGGGTTCAGATTACTGGAAAGCTCCAGCCATGGTTTTCCCAACTCTTGACAAAGTTCTGACTCTTGTCCAATGGACGATATTATCCTTCCCAATCAACAAATCCTTCCCCAAACTGTTGTGGAAGTAGCCAGAACACAACGTAGATGATCAAAGCTTACCTACTTTGGATAGTGGGTGGACACCCACTTGAGGCCTGGTCAACCCTCCTGAGGATCAGCAAAGGCGACCTAGCCTGAAGCTGGCTCACCTTGAGTTCTTCCTAAAACTCTCAAAGACCCACTAGAGCAACTCAAGACTTACATAAAGAGTGTACCTTAGAACTGCCTTCTTGAAACACACTGTTATGGGGTGAACTGTATCCCCCTAAAATTCATAAGTTGAAGCCCCAATCCCAATACCTCAGAATATGACTGTGTCCGGAGATGGGGCCCTTAAAGAGGTAATTAAGGTAAACTGAGGTCATATGGGTGGGCCTTAATCCAATATAACTAGTGCCCTTATAAAAACAGACTAGGATTCAATGATGGAGGGAAAACCATATGAAATTCTAGGGAGAAGACAATCATCTACAAGCCAAGGAAAGAAGCCTCAGAAGAAAGCAACCCTGCAGATATCTTAATCTCAGCCATATAACTTCAAGAACTAAGAGAAAAGAAATTTCTGTCATTTAAGCCACCCAGTCTGTGCTATGTCGTAAGGGCCACCCTAGCAAACTAAGACATGCTACTATATATACTGTTCAAATAATTGTCCCATCACTCGAAGGGTACAGGCCAGCTAGGTTTCCCTTCTGAAGCAATGGCCCATACAACATGGCCACAGGGCACAAAAGTCACTATCAGACAGCATATTGAGTCTATGGAGTCTTCTGCCACTAGGACAGGGCAAACCTTATGTTTGTGTGGTTAATTACAGAGGGGATGCATTCAAATTTTCATTTTAGAAATGTACAGAATTAAAATACAGCCAAAGCCCTTTATAAACAAGTGCCAAGGCCCAGCACCAATACCTCTGTTTTACACCAGCCATGGTATTGTGGGTTTCTCCCATATGCAGCAATAAAGCTTTGTGTTAAAGAACGCAGGGCTGGGCCAGGTTTTCTGCCCAAACCTTCTTCATACTACAGGAGTAAGGAGGTGGTATTGAGGGAAAGTGGGAGAAAGGGGAGCAGGAGAGAGAGAGGACAAAATGTCACCCAGGGCCTGAGAATGTCAACTCATCGTAGCAGCTAGGTGATGAGCAAGCTTGTTTCAGGGGGTGACCAGGGGATTTTAGAGTCCTGTGATCAGGTGAGGAGGCTCCAAGCCAAGTTGGGGCATTTTAGAGGCTGTGGGGTTTTAAGAATTAATTAAAGGCTAATGAATCGTTCAATACTACATCAAAACTAATGATGTACTATACGTTGGCTAATTTAACATAATTAAGAAAAGAATTACTAAAAGTCTAAGCAACAAGGAGGTAAAATTTCGATTGGATGTTGTTGAAGATAAAGCAGAAGTGGGCTCAAAGCCTGGTACCACACTGGGCACCTGAACAACATAATTAAGCAGCTAGCATTTATTAAGCAATTGCTAAGCCAGGCACTAGGCTAATACTAATAAGCAGACTTAATATACACCAACTCACTGAAACCTCACAATAACCAGAGGAGGGATAGCCATCATTACTCCCATTAAGCACATGAAAAGCCAGAAGCTCTGCAAAACATGCTCCCCCCCACCCCGTTTTGTTAACTAGTATATCCCTAGAACCTACAACACTGGCTGGCACACAGAAAGCACACAATGTTTATTTGTTGAATAAGTGAAGAAAGGGATTACTTGTCAATGTTACAGAAGGAGCAGGCTAGGGATGTGAACTTGGCTGTTGGTGCCAGCTTCTGCTCCACCACACAAGATGGAGCAAACCTGCTAAGAACTTCAGGAAACATCCCCTGGCATGTGGACAGCTTGGTCCACTGCACAGTTCAGTGTCTGCACCTTCTGTTCCTTAGCACTGGCGATGTTACTCTGCACCCAGAGTTCAGAGCAAAGTTCATCAAAGGGCCAGCACCACATATGCGTGGACAAAGGGGCAGGCAAATATGTTCCCTTCCCTCATAGCTGTGACACTCCCCGTGGGCTCACACACACCAACTTACGTTATCATCTAATGACTCACTTTAGTGCAGGAAGGGGAGAAGGAAGGGCAAGTTACTGGGCAGGAGATTTATTCCTCGGGCTCTCCAGGAACATGCTGGGGAAGCTGGTACAATGTACAAAAGAACTTCCCAAAGTGTGGCAAGCATACAAACTTGTGGTGTACAAAATCATTTTAGGTGGCAAATAAATAAACATTAGAGCTGATAGATTGATTTTTATGATCACGTTCTATTTCGAGCAAATTATATGGGTGTTTTATTTATGACCAAGTTATGAAATACTCCTTTAAAAAAAAGAGTGTCCTTTCAGAAAGACTAAGTACTCCCATTTAAAGAAATATATTAGGTAAGCAATAGAACAGGTGTTACATCTATGTGACAGAAAATCATGATGGAAATACGTGAGTGACTAAAGGTTGGGAAATATAGTTTCCTGGAACTTTCTTGGGTTCTCTATGTCAAATGCCCCCATCCCTGCAACTCACTCATCCACCCAACTAACTACACCATAGTTCAAAAGAAAGAGAATTTACAGACACTAAACTCTAAATTTTGCATCAAAATTCTTTAATAAATAAAATGACTACACAATGAGGGAGAGACTAAAGAGACAGCAATAAGAGATTAAGAGGGACCAAGAAAGAGTATGAACAGACACAAGATACAAAAGGCATGTTGATTAATATGTGACAAAGTTAACAACAGGGCTTGACCCAGGGCTGAAGTCCTGCCCTCTGCCTGGAGAGAGCTGTAACACAGAGCTCCCTTTGATACTACCCTAAATTCCACACTGATTCTTTCGGCTATTATTTTATGGCATGGTAGCTTAGCTCAGCCCTGTCCAAAGAACTCTACCGGTCTCTGGGACCTGTTCCAACAACAACACACAATGAGGCTTTCTCTCTCTGATAAAACCAGGAACCCCTCCCTCTGTCATCTGCTCCCCTGTACCTCCCAAACAAAAGTGAAGTTCCATTTTGTGAAGAATTCAGCCAGCCAACTGCTGCCTTCTCCTCACCTTTCCTGTTGGGGACAATCAAGTTTCATGTTGGCTGTGGGTCTGAGGGTGAAATGAGCTCCAAAGACATAACCAAGGAGTCTGATCAACTCCAGGGGACAGAAGAAGGCGTTCATGCCATAGAAGAAAAAGCTGAAAGGGCAGTAATGATACCACAATTCGTACCGATCCAATGTAAATTCATGACAGTAGGGACTTGTCTTACTCATGCTGTATTCCAGAACCAAATGCAATCAATGTCTGGTGCTCAGCAGGTGCACAGTATCAGATACTAAATGGATAGATAGATGAATATTAAAGGATGAATGAGTGAATGAATGGACAGCTCCAGCAGAGCTGGAAGGAGCAAGCCAAGAAGGAGGACTCTACATTTCCATCTTTCTGCTTGAGAACTAGCAACTGCATAATCAGGAGACCCCAAAGGAGTAATTTTCCCTTTTCACAGCCACCTATGGTAGGTGGTAGATTAAAAGCAGGACTTCTGGATCCAGAGTCATCAGGGCTCATAAGAGAATGCAGCAAAATGAATGTTACTTTGACTTCCTCCAGCACATGTTCAGACAGCCCAACCGGTCTTGATCTCTAGTGCCTGGAATAAGGAAGAAAAGAGCAATTTTGGGAATGATAATGATGTGCACCAACTGCCTCAACCTCTCCTGGGAAGTTCAAAGCCCTCTACATCCTGACTTCTCTCGAGGGGCTTTTATTTACAGTATACAATTTTTTCCCTTTCTTTTCCTCTTTCTCTTTGCTTATCTGAATCTTCTAACCATTCTACAAATGAATACAGATAACTAGAGTAATAAAAATGTCTAACACAGACTGATAAAACATGCAAATAAGGCCATTCAAAAAGGACACTGAGCGCACATTTTATCAAGTTCCATTTTAACATGTCTACACTACAAAATTTAACACTGTCATTTCATATAACTGTATTCAACTAAGTCCTTTGAAAAGTTGTAAATTTCTGGTAAAAGTCAAGGCTCATGACTTAAAAACAGAAGACCCGGTCATACAGGCACGTATCTAAAAAAAAAGGGCCAACTAACTGATGGGCAAGGTGCCAGAGAATTAAACAAGTACAAGGACACAAGCTGAGTAAGTCATGTGCCAAATATGGATACGACATATGTTCTGAGTTCATCCATGGTAAGAAAAGCAGCTCCTCAACTCTCTTCCAGTGCTAGAAACTTCCACCAGTGCATAGGAGCCAGGGTACCCTCCACATTGATGAAAGAACTTTTCTTTCTCCATGGAGCTGGTTGGTCCATCTTGGAGGTCAACCCTGGTCCCACACAAATGGACCATGCTAGATGTAGCTCAACCACCAGCTAAGAGGGGCCTCTGTTTCTGCCCAGTGCTCAGATCTCACTGTCAATGGCCAGTCTGTTCCACAAAGTGGTAAGAAGGAAATGAGCTGGGCTAGCAATCAAAAGACCTGATTTCTAGGTCTGATTCTAGCCAAATACTGCACAACTCAACCACTGCATGCCTCCGTGACTCCATTTTACCAAAACTTAGTAATGCCAGCCATATTTCACTGTTTGCTGAGGATAAAACTAAGGTAAATGTTAAATTGGTGGAGGGGTGGGTAGAAAGGAAGAATAGGGAAGGGAGAAAGTTTTTCAGTACCAGTAAGCATAATGATACCAGCTACATGAATGGAATTCCACCACCTCAAACCATAGACGAAATTAAGCAAATACAAGAGAGGCAACTGTTGTTCAGTCCAATGTTGTCCTACAATACATTCTTAAACTTAAAGGAGAAATGAAAAGAACCTTCGAATTTCGAATTTCCAATCCACCTTCATGAGAAAATGGCAAAGCATTTAAAATACGGCCTGTGAGAACTGAGTGAAGATAACATAAAAATAGCCCCCATTTCCCAAGGGCAGGCAAGGGGGGGAGCCACCTGCACAAGATCCAGCAGAACCCTCTGGCCCACAGACACCAATGAGCAGGAGGGCTGGTGCTTACATCCCATCCTCAGCCCCAGGAGCCAGGGGTTGCAACTCGGGTGTGAACTTGGAAGATTCTGGGGATGTATCAACAAAAGGGGTGAAGAGGTCAGCCAGGGCAAAGACTTCCCAAGGCTGAATAATAGAATCGTCTGTACACAGAGGGGCAGCAAATAAAGCATGTTAGATACACCAGAGCTGTGTGGACCGCCTTAGGCAGGCCTTGTTAAGCAAATCCCACAGAATCCATCTTCGACTTCTTTTGCATACACAAGACCTCCGCAGAGAAGGTGAATCCAAAGTGCTGGGCTTCTGGAAATGAAATCTGGGGTAGAAAGTGCTGATCTGAGAGTCTTGGGTTTAAAAAAAAACAAAACAAAAAACAGGTTGAGATTGAATCCCAGCGTGTCCCCTTACTGGCAGTAAGCTCCACATCCCTCATCCAGTGGCAACTTAAGTGAACAAGTTACTAAACATTCCTGACCCTAAACTGCTTCGCACAAAAATGGAATAACTGTATCTCTCTAACACAATTGTTGCTAGGGTCAGATTACATCATGCCTGAAAGCACTTGGCCCAGTATTCGGCCCAATGCACTTCACTCCTATTAATGTCATGCATGGCATCATCACTATTGTTACTACTAATTGGGGAAATGGTTATGTGTACTTCGAGATCACATTACAGAAAAATTCCACTCCCTAAACCCCATGCTAGAGAATGGGCACTCTGGAGCAGGACTGAGGGCTCCCTCCATGCTTAGGAGGACCCGGTGCCATCCTGCCCCACACCTCTCACCACAGTACTGTGTGAAGAACCTCAGGCCTCTGCACAGCACCCAAAGGAAACAACCACTTACCTTGAACAGAATCAACTATTGGTTAGCCCAAACATGTATAAGAAATCCAACTTGAGCTTGATTTTGGCTTCCTCACACTACCAAGGCGATTGATAGTGGCATGTGCCCAACGAATGCATGTATTTACAGAGTCAGATGTCTAAGTAAGTAACAGGGTTGTGTGCTTGTGAGGGTCTTTTCTTGATTTTTACTAACCTTTTAAGTAGGTCTCATCCAAGCCTCACTGCAGTTGTCTACCCTCCACAATTACAGAAGAAAACCAGGAAGGAGGCAAAACACGAGGGCCACCATGGATTCCAACAGCCTCCTTCCCAAAACTTTTCTGGAGCAGTGGTTTCCAGATTTGGGAATCTAAACAACCAACTTAAACTAAACACAGACACAGAGACACAGACACACACAAGAATTTATTTGCCACTATTTTATTCTGGTAAGCACAATCATTCAAAAAATGTCTTTCGTGGGGCACCTGGGTGCCTCAGTCAGTTGAGTGGCCGACTCCTGATTTCAGCTCCGGTCATAATCTTGGGGTTTTAGGATTTGAGCCCCACATGGGGCTCTGTGCCTGCCAGGGGAGTCTGGTTGAATATTCTCTCTCTCTCCCTCTCCCCCTCCTCACCACTTGCATATTCTCTTCTCTCAAATAAATGAATAAATCTTTTTTTAAAATATATTTCCCTATCACTTAATATAACAAACAAGTCTTACCTATTCCAAAATAGTAAGAAAGATACACTCTCAGAATAAGACACAGACCTCTGCTTTAGATAAATTTAGCTTTATGAAACACTCATTACTTATACTGTCTATATTTTTCTCAGCAGAAACTGGGACTCAGCATTTGAGAACTGATGCTCTAGAAGGAGGCATCACTACTTTCCTGTTAAGGAATATCAGTGTTGGAAGATTACGAAATGGTATTCCAACATCTGGGTCCATGAACAACAATAGAAAGAGAAACCTTTTGACCACGCTGCCAAATATGAAAAGAGAAGTAGCATTAGTCTTCATGGACATCAGGATCTCTGCGGCTAACTCCAGCTGCCCTTCTTCACTCTCAGTTGAAAATCTGCCTCACTACACTTGCTGGGTACCAGGGTACTTTAACTCTAGGTCATCACTGCCTAGCTGACTAACCCAAACCTCATTTCTACTTTTAAGCCTTTGTATAAAGCCATTTTTCACTCTCTTTTCTCAATATCTGCTTAAGTTAAACGTAATTTTGCCACATGACCCCACAATTTCACTCCGAATTACCTAAGAGAAATGAAAATACACATCCACACAAAAACTTGTATAGAAAATTCATAGTATCGATGTACATAACAGCCAAAGAGTAAAAATGACCCAAATATATGTTAACTGATGAAGAGAAACACAAAATGTAATGTATCTGTACAATGGAATACCACTCAGCAACAGAAAGGAAGGAACTAGTGACACACACTACATGGACGAAGCTGAAAAATATTAGGCTAAGTGAAAGAAGCCAGACACAGAAGCCCACATGTTGTATGATTCCATTTCTACAAAATACCCGGAAATGGCCAGCATACAGAAAATAGATCAGTAGTTATCTAGGGGTGAGAGGAGGATTCACTACCAACAGGGAGGAGGAAAATTTTTTATCATAAAAAGTAGATAGGGGGAGACTGCTAAAAATTATGCTTAATATAAAGCTTGGCAGAATTTTGTGAGCTTCTATTCAATGAGTGAGCTATTGAGTGAGTGGGTGAGTAAACAAGTAGAAGAAATGAAAACTAATTTCCCAGAAGCGTCTCTGATAAGCCTTAAACTAGGTCCACATATCTCATTCACCCCAGCCAGTCTCAGTAAGTCATGTGTAACTAGCAAGTCGCATATAATAATGGTGAATTGAGTTGTGTGTATGTGTGCATGTGTGTGTTTGTACATCTGTATACCACATAATTCTTTGGACTAGGTTGAACTCTCTCTGCAACTGTCATTTTTGTAGGTCAAAAAGAATTGGTAAAATATTGGTAATTTCATGTGATTCAACCTATACATGCAATTTTTGATGCAAGAGAAAAGACAGAACAGAGGCTTTTAAATCAGACCAACCTGTGTGTGATTCCAGGCTTCAGTCCATTATTTTAAGCTTCAATTTCCTAACATGGAAAATGGGGATAATAGGATCTTGCTAATGGAGCTGCTGTGAGAATTACTATAACAATACATGGAAAGCACCTATCAGCGTTGAGCACTTCCTTTGTGACTCTGTTTCACTAAACTACTGCAATTATTGATCCATGCTGATCCTCTCTCTCTATGAAACTACACATTCCTCAGTTATCAAGGAGCCGGATTTTCATTCCTTTGGTATTCATGTGTTCCCTAGATTTGCATACAAGGGGTGCTCATTGCTGGAGTCCTGCACAGGGTAAGGCTTCTGAAAGGCTACTGAAGCCTGAGAACACAGTTCCCACCTGTGGAGCCCCAAGGTGAAAAGTGAACATCACAGCCAGACATTTAAGATTCCATTCCCAACCTCCTCCTCAGCACAACCTCAGCAATACTATGAAGTAGAAAAAGTGCCATCACAGAGATTTTCTTATGCTTATTTCTCAACAAAGATTTTTGGCTGCTATGCAACCAGTGTTTTGGTACGTGATGGGGCTACTCACGAAAGGCCAGGTTTCTCCTAGCAACAACAAAGGATGAGGCTATGGGAGAAATATGCCCAAAAAAAAAAAAAAGGCATATCCCTACACCCTATTAGAAATCCCTTGCCTCACTTGTAGTAATCATAAAGGTAGCCAAAAGATTTCAAACAGCAAACAGGGTTATACTAGGATTGCCAGAATTCACAAATAAAAATAAAAGACAAGCAGCTGAAGTTAAGGTAACCAACAAATATTTGGAGGTTGACTTACACTACCAAATTCTTGTTCTTTATCTGAAATTCAAATTGAACTGGGCATCCTGTATTATATTGGTAACTCTAGGTTCAATTGGTCCCATAGATACCTACTTTATTTCCCTAACATAAGGCAATGCATTTTCAATTCAATTAACTAGTCATGCATCTTCTCACACACACACACACACGCATGCACACACATACACCCTCCGTATAGGCCAGAAAGATAAAGTTCCCAAATTCAATGACTCCGTCTCTGAAGCTGGTTTAAGGGTCTATACCGGCTACCCTTTACTGAGGGTGCGCCAGTTCAGTACTTTACATGCTCTATTAGCTCACTGAATCCTCAAAGCAGTCTTGGGAAGCAGGCCCGTGTACTATTACCTCTATCTTACAGGTGAGGGACTGAGGCTTAGAGAAGGAAGAATCAAACTCAAGTTTGAACCGAATTTGAACCAAAAAGTAAAGTCTAGGAACATTTTCACCTATCTTAGACCCAGTCTACTGTCTCCTCAGGTGTCCCTGGGATAATTCTACATTTCCAGGGCACTGGCATGTGAATTACAGCTCAACAAAGCTAACAAAATATTTTTCCAATACCTACTTATTAATAAAACAGAGAAACTTCAATCCACAAAGCACTCTAAAGGCCCTTCAGTTAAGGACAAAAATTCCTTTTTCTCTCTTCCACCCAGCTCCAGACCTTAGCAATTTCACTTCACAGGAGACTTTCTACTAAAACTAAGGTCAGAAAAAACAAAAGGTGACCAAACTTTAAATGTGTGTTAAATCTTCCTATTTGGCTATACCTCTATTAAAGGATGTTCTGAAAATGAGACTACAAGAATCAAAAGAAATCTGAAAAATGGCAACTTCAACACATTCATGTATATCCTTCTTAGCAGTGATAATGGAACTGGGCTACAAGCGACAAAACTGTAGTCATTTCTATAAAAAAAGAAAATTTCCTGGATGTTTGTTGTGAACAAATGCCTTATTCCTATAGAAGATAACATAAAACAGTTTTTCTCAATGCTCATCACCTCTGGAGCTGCCAGGGATTTAAGAAGGAGCAGACCCTCCTTGATGTCCATTTTTTCAGTCCAATTTTATCCACTTCCCACAAGGTGACTGAATCTAACCCACATCCACTCTTGTCTCAACAGATAGAAGGCAAATGCGTATATGGACACTCTTACCAATGGCTGGCATTACAGATGAATAGGAATGGCATGGATTGAATTCATTTTTAAAGAATGCAGTGTTTCCCTGAGAGGTTGGAACACTCTAGCCACAAGAGTTCATGACAAGACATTTTTATCCCTCTTCCCTGTAAGGAAAACAGTTGGATATGGTGACATTCTTCAAACAAAAGAGTAGCCAAAAGTAGAGGGAAATCTTCATCGTATTTGCCTTTGGAAGGCAATATGTCTCCTTGGTAACAGTTCTAAAAAAGAAAAGGGCGGGGGGGGGGGGGGGGAAACGACCCTGTACTGAATCTTACACCTTAGCCAGCAGCCTCAAAAATATGCTATGATTCAGCCAAGGTAGGTACTGAATCATAGTACCTTATGATTACATTTTTTGCTTTCTTTTTGTTCATTTTAACAAAAAGGGGCATCTAATATCTTTCCAAATGGATCTCATGGGTTTCTTCACCTATAAAATGGAGATGGTACCAACAGTGATACTATCACTACCTTATAAGGCTGTTTCAAGAATTCAATGAGTGTATACAGGATTTACAAAAGGTCTGGCACATAGAGCGTCATCAGCAGATATTAATTATGACCATCACTGTTCCCCAGGGCAGCACTGGAATCACTGATAAAACTTCAAGATGACAGGAGGTAGAACTGGATGACATGTAAAATACAATTTAAAAGGTTTCTATGGAAATTCCATAGCTCAAGACCAAAGAAAAGAATCAAAGCAATGTCCTGAAAATTATCTTTAAAAGAAAGAAAAAGCAATTAGCCCTGCACTCCAACCAACTAAACCACACAGTCACCCATCTTGCAATCAAAGATGCCTCCTCACACAGGAAGTGGTCCCTACAGTGAGTTGATGATTGAATCCTACATGCAAACACACACTCTCTGCCCAGCGCTCCATCGGAGACCCAGTGTTCCTCCTCAGAGAGGATAGGAGCCATATAAGATGGAGGTGTGGACACTTGCTTAGACTGGAACAAGAAATGAACCAGCTTCATTTCCACCTCTCTCTGCCATAGCCCCCACTTTCCTCCCACCCCGGTGCGAAGACCCCTCAGCTTGCAAGGAGACACCAACTAGGAAGGTCAAAGCACATGAGAACACAATGCCGGATTCCTGAGAAGAGTCATGGAAAGTCAGGAAATTACTAAGCTGACACCACAAGCAAGTCTAGGAATGAAGCACAAAATAAAGGATTAGAAAAGAAAAAGAGCTTGGCCTTCTGATGGCAGTTTTAAGGAAGAGAAGCCCAAAATAAAGAGAGAGGGAGGGAGAAGGGGAAGGAACGGACTCCAATGAGTCACAGAGAACAGACGTGAATAAGTTGTGCAACCTCCCAGCTCTGCACCCCAACCTTTAAGTTAGGATGAATGTATTCATCCTTTATCCATTTAGTCTGGATTTTCTAGAGTTATTTATTCTGTTCTCTGAATCACTGTAGCAAACAAGGGGGATAAGCACAGTCCCCCTCAGAGCTCACATTCAAGGCTAATAGGAAGATAACAAGGTACCACCTTTAGATGTGCCCCAGTGGACCAAGCCATCTTGTTTAACACTGTATATCCCACAGCTCAAGCCAGTGAATTCAAGCAAGGGAATAAGCAGCTATGAAGCCAATTATAAATGTGCTCCTGTGGCTCATGTCACTCCCTACAGCGCATGGAACAGATCCTGCTGAGGATTTCACAGGTACAAAGAATCACTACCTCAGCCTCAAAGAATCACTACCAGGACTACTGAAAGATGGGGGAAGGTGTGCCTGCCCAGTACATTATAAATTAAGACATTTCTCCTTATGACCATGTATGGAGTGGTTATTATGTTCCAGTCACTACACAGACAATTTAGATACATATTTTTTAAAGAGTTTATTTGTCTATTTGACAGACAGAGATCACAAGGAGGCAGAGCAGTAGACAGAGAGTGAGAGGGAAGCAGACTCCCCGCTGAGCAGAGAGTCCAATGCGAGGCTCAATCCCAGGACCCTGAGATCATGACCCGAGCCGAAGGCAGAGGCTTTAACCCACTGAGCCACCCAGGCAATTTAGGATATAGTCACATGCCTATCGAGGTCAGAATTTAAGTGTACCTTATAGTCTAAGTTGTAAAAGTTATAAGAATGCTCTAAAACGCAGACAAGAAATCTCCAAAGTGGGAACAGGGGGTGGGGAAGGACCATTAACAGATGCCTCTAAAAAACCCACAGTTGTGGGGCGCCTGGGTGGCTCAGTGGGTTAAGCCACTGCCTTCGGCTCGGGTCATGATCTCGGGGTCCTGGGATCGAGTCCCGCGTTGGGCTCTCTGCTCAGCAGGGAGCCTGCTTCCCTCTCTCTCTCTCTCTCTCTGCCTGCCTCTCTATCTACTTGTGATCTCTAATAAATAAAATAAAATCTTTAAAAAAAAACAAAAAAACCCACAGTTGTTACTTCTGACAGTAGTCACTGCTTAAAGAGTGACACAGCAGGAAAGGAGACCAAACTAATGAGGTGTGTTGGATTTTCTGCCAAACATATTCAAGGCATCTCTTCCAGGCATTCCAGTTTGGGAAGAAATAGAATGACCTAAACAGGACAGCTGACATACCCAGGAAGCTGTCAAAGGCTGCTGGGCTTCAAGAAGCAAATGCACACCAGCAATGGCCAGGTGGGTAAAGAAGCCTGGGTTGTAATCGGACCTGGGTTTCTTTTCTCTTACAGCCCTCAACTAGGCAATTCCTTCCTTTGGGGTTTAGTTTCTGCTTTTATAAAACTGCAAGAACAAGAGAAAAAGGAGAAGCATGGGGGTAGGGAGAGGGACATATGACGATTCACCAAGGGTGTACACATGAAGAGCAGCCTCCAAACCCAGCTTTAGATGACAAGAGTTGTTCCTGGCGGAAACTCTTAGCTCATCCCCTTCCTCCTATACACCAAGTACACTTTCACCATCACCACCCTTCCAAGCAGAGTAGTTTCTGAAAGGCACCTCTTGTGCAATCTACAACTTCCTAAAATGATGCACAACGTTCCACTTGAGGGAACAATTAGAAAACAATATCCAGCAATGCACCAACAAAACCCCCTATTTCCTCGATGCTGGCTCCAGCTATGTGCCAGAATGGCTGGGCAATGGACCAAGAGGCAGCAGCAAAAGGTCACTACACTGGGAAGCCAGGGGCAGCTTCCACAGGAAATAACACTTGAGCTGAGATTGGAAGGAGGAATAGCAAGTGGAAGGAAGGTGGAGGAGTGCTGCATCAGAGGGAACTATGTGTGCCAAAGCTCAGAGTGGGAGGCACGTGAGCATCAAAAGGGGTGAAAAAGAGGCCTGACGGCTGGAAAATGCAAAGATGGTATGAGATGAGGCTGGAAATGCAAATGGGCAGGACCATTATACACGGGTACAATGGGGGGCCAGGAGGGGTTCTAAGCAGTAAATGATAGAAAGAATCAACCTGTATCCATCCCCTCCAAAGTGGCCCATTATCTACTAAACAGAATCCAAGCCTCTGCCAAAGCTTCCAGAAGCATCCATGAGTCACCTTTGACGGACTGCCTCTCAACACTCAACACAACTATTCACCTCACTACCTGCTTGAAAAATGAACGAAGCCATTGGCAGCATTCATGAGTCTTGCAGACCACCATTCTATCTAATTATTAAAAACACTTACTGGCTTAATACTGCTTTTCCGTGACGCCTAAAATAAGTCCTTTAATCACTATGTATCCCAGCTTTTCCCATGTACAAAACAGGAACCCTAGCATTTATCCCTACCCACTCCCCCACAAGTATGCATTAGGGATTAGGGAAATGATGTTTTCAATGCTGTTTGAGGTGTATCTATATTGTTTAGTTCATTAAATTTTTATTACGTCACCATGCTGCTCAAAAAGCTTGCAGTGGCTTCCCAGTACCCAGTGAAGAAAGACAGACTCTTCACTGTGGCACCCAAGCCTTCCACAATCTAATCCCCAAAACCCTAGCATTCTTATGCAGAGCTGCTCCATCCAACCCAGACTAGCTACAGTTTGAGCAAACCCGGCCCTGTCCTGTCTCCATATTTTAGGTAGTGAGATTCCCAGTGAAACTGGAACCCTATTGCCAATCCCTCCCTAAGTCCAGATCCACTATGTGTTGAGACCTAAAGTATAGGTAGGCAGTGGCCAAACAAAGGGGGATAGGGAAGGCACCAAGGACACCAGGTGGAAGGAACAGAAATAGTCAGTGCACTTAAGCTGGGAAACCCATCATTCCTTCGAGAAAGGGAAACAAATCAGAAAGACTGAAATGGGGGCGCCTGGGTGGCTCAGTGGGCTAAGGCCTCTGCCTTCGGCTCAGGTCATGATCCCAGGGTTCTGGGATCGAGCCCCGCATCGGGCTCTCTGCTCTGCGGACAGCCTGCTTCCTCCTCTCTCTCTCTGCCTGCCTCTCTGCCTACTTGTGATCTCTGTCTGTCAAATAAATAAATAAATAAAATCTTTAAAAAACAAAAAAAGAAAGAAAGACTGAAACGCAGTGCCTAGACAAAGAGGCAGCGTGAAGCTGGAGGAAATCAGGCAGGGCCAGAGTCTGCAGGACTCAGAAACCCTATCCAGACAAGAGGACCTTATCTTAAAAGGGCGTATGGAAAGGTGCTTGAAAGCAACCATACTAGAATATTGAGAACTGTTTTAGGAAGGCAGAGCGTGTCTCTGAAAACTTTTTCTGAAAGCCTCTTTCAATCCACTTTGCCCACCAATGAAATTCAAACTTTTTAGGAAATATCTGTGGCAATTTTAATAGCAGTACATTGCTTCTTTTAACCAGAGATTATAATCACAGAACTACAGACCTAGTAGGAACTTTAGTAATCATTTACTCTAACCCCTTATTTTAAAGATAAGAAAACTACAGAGCTCAGAGATTAAATGATTTGCTCAAAGACAGATGCAATTTGTGGCACAGTCAATATTCAAACCCAAGTCCCATGACTTCTAGGCCAGAAAGAATAGGATGTAGTTAATATTCCACTATAGGAATCAAAGCGTTCATTCATTCATTCATTCATTCATTCAATGAGTATTTATTTATGTACCAGATGCCATTCTAAGCACTGGGAATACATAAGAGCAAAGACAAATACCTTGCCCTTATAGAGTTTTCATTCCAGCAAGGAGAAATTGACAAAAAGAAACAATGGTAAACAAATTATATAGTATATTAGAATGAAAAAAGTACTACAGATAAAACTAGAATGAAAAACTGGGATGGGAGAAGGGCTGTCAGGGGAGGCCTCACTGAGAAAGTGACAACAGAGCAAGGACCTGAACAAGGTACCTGCTTGCAGGACAAAATGCGCCTGAGAAGTGATAGGATTTCTATCCATTCCATCATAATTTGCCTGTACAAATTACAGCAGCAGGGCAGAGATTCAGGGGGGGAAATTTAGTCCTTTTCCAAATATTTCAATCTGTCCACCAAGTTCAACAAACAAAAATCCACAATTCCAGGGGCGCCTGGGTGGTTCAGTGGGTTGAGCTTCTGCCTTCAGCTCAGGTCATGATCTCAGAGTCCTGGGATCAAGCCCCACATCCGGCTCTCTGCTCAGCGGGGAGCCTGCTTCTCCCTCTCTCTCTGCCTGCCTTACTGCCTAGTTGTGATCGCTCTCTCTGTGTCCAATAAATAAATAAAATCTTTTAAAAAATCCACAATTCTGACATTTTTTCTGATAAAGCAGGAAAAAACAATTCTCCTTTTGCCTGTAATAAGAGACCTTGATAGGCTGATGAACTGGAATATAGTAAAAAAGTGGACATGAAGGGAATTTTCAGGCTGGAAGCAGAACAAATACATATTCTGCATTTTTATAATGAACCGAGCCAATTTATTTCAGTTACTGCCAAATATGGATTACAATGTGGGTCACTTCCTGAACACACCAGAAATGAAACTTGAGATTGGCATCAAGTTCCCAAAACCTGATGAAGAGTTGCCCAAACAGAGAAAAAGTATGCATCAAAAGAGGAAGAACAATGGAAATTACAGACTCTGAAAGCTCAGCCCCATTTCCCCAAGAATATGCTCTGCAGTAGTAAAGAACCAACATCATGATCCCAAAGAGCAGGTATTTTCTCAGCAATCCTTAAAATAACCCCATGAGGTGAGTACATTGCTTGGACCCACTCCATAGAAGAGAAAATTGGGGCAAGTGAGTCTCTGAGAGCTTAAAATGCCCAGAGTTTATGAACCATCCAGACAAGACTAGAACCCAGGAACCTACACTGGGACTCTGTTAACTGTGGTCCTTGGCTTGTTTTTGTATGACCTATGAGCTAAGAATGGTTTTTACATTATCAATGGGTTGTAAAAACCAAGGCAAAAAAGAAGCATCTACAACACAGACCCTACGTGGCCTGCAAAACCTAAAACATTTACTGTCTAGCCCTTTACAGAAGTTTGCCAAGCCCTGTAGTCTAATCCGCTATACTAGACATGGGCAGATTCAAAACAAGGTCTACCGGATATAGTCTCCCAAACCCTCAGTATTATAAGATGAAAGAGTCAGGCTCTGGAAGACCGCAAACTAGCTTTCATACTGACCAGGCTGTAAGACAACCAATGGTCGGCTGGGGAATCAACGGATCTGTTACATTACCTAATAGTTCTCATACAATGCTCTGCGTTCACTTTTTATAGTTTGTCCCAGTAGAGGTGGTGTCATCTCACCCTGACACCCACCTGATGCCCCACTCCTTGTTTACTAGGCACCTGACTCCCAAACACTATTCTCAGGCTGCCCACAGTCTGCCCAATTCTAGTGGCTTCAAAACTCTCTTTTGTTTGTTCCTCTCCAAATGTGAACTTCCAGGGTAACTTTATTAAAACATACTCTGGGAAAAAAAAAAAAAAGAAAGAAAGAAAAGAAAAAACTGTGATAGCCCACATTAACTTATCCAAATGTGGAGAAGAACCATGAGGCTTTTGGGAGGCAGAACCCTTTCTCTTCCTTGGATGACCCTTGTTCAATTTGCTCAGACTAGTGTGGAGGAATTTTGTTGCTTTGGCCGCCTGGCAGCTATCCCCCCTTCTTCTGTATTTATAGCACCCTAATATTCCTCTGGGAAAGCATCCCTCCCAGACTTTCAGAACATTTATTTCATATGCTGTTGACTCCACTCTGGGTTCAAGCCAGGCGAGCTTCAAGGATTATCTCAAGGACGAGCATATGACTCAACAAGAAACCATATGAAGCTCAGGGCTTCAGTTCAAACTCTTGGCTTCAAGTCATCTTGCCAACTCGAGGGAAGAGGCCATCTGAGAATGGCACCAGCCTAAAGGAAAGCAGAACCGAAAGATGAAGGGATACCAGGGTCCTGCAGACATCATGTGAGCACAGAACTCGGGCCAGTCTGAAGTCAGAACATCCTTGGGCTTTCCAGCAACATATCAAAATAAATTTCCTTTCTGCTTTAAGCAGCTAGGATTGGCTCTTCCCTCCTTCATGCCAGAAAGCAGCCTGCTGGCACAGAGTGGAGGCACTGTGTCTACAAAGTACTTTACTAAAACCAACTCAAAGGATGGCATTAAGATAAGCTGCATTCATGGTTGGCAGAGTGCCTCACCAAGACTCAGTGTCCGTGCTGATGCCAAATGGAGTTTACCTCTCTTTCCCCCAAGTAATCAGGGGACATGGGGCTCTCTGACAGATGCCAGGGCCTTCTACTGTAACATCGTTATCTGATTAGAGCTACACTCGTAAGAATTAAATAGGCAAAGCTCTCACAATCAATATTTCCAATTAGTACACTTTTTTCTCTTCCTATCCAAAACTAGTAAGCCTCAAGCCCACTAAGTGAAGAGATCACAGAGAAAAAAAAAGCAAAGGAGATTTAAAGCCAGTGGAGGAGTTCTCTTGCTTCTATTATGTCCAGGGTTGCCTGGCAACTGGCCTCAGCCTGGTCATTCCAGTGGAGAAGCAGGGGAACAAAAGTGAGACCTCCAGGTCTTGCAGCATGTCCTGTTTATGGCCCCATGACTCCAAGGCAGGGGTGGGCTCTTGCTGTTCTACAAAGCTAGTGGCAAACAGCCGACGGAGCAACTGCTGTCTTCAAGGGCTCTCCCATGGGCTTCTGCCTCTCCCACACTGGTCAAAGTTCCTTTAACTTCTGCCCTCAGTAAATGTAAGCTGTAGATATTCCCCCAAAACAGATCAAAAATACTGTCAAAAACAACTTGATAGGAAAACAGAGTAAAGGTTCTGACACATAAAGAACTTTAATTTTATTATTTAAAGACTTTTTTTTATTTATGTGACAGAGAGCAGGAGAACACAAGCAAGGGGAGAGGCAGAGAGAAAGGGAGAAGCAGGCCCCCCACTGAGCAAGGAGCCTGCCCTGGGGCTTGATCCCAGGATCCTGGGATCATGACCCGAGCGGAAGGCAGATGCTAACCAACTGAGCCACCCAGGCATCCCAATTTTATTATTTATTTAAAACGTAGAAACTACCAAGGAGTGAAAGGGACGGTGTCCAGTCAGAAAAACACCACAGGTCAGCTGGTGTTTGAGGTGGAGGATTTTCAGGATTTTCTTGAATCCTCCAGGACCTTTCTCATTCCACTGCCACCTCCAAGAATTCCAGCACTGGAAGCACAGCCACAGGGCTCTCTGCCTCTAGGTCATGAGCTAATTTCCTACAACTGAGAAGTCCACAGGGATGGAGATTTCTGCATTCGGCAACACATTTTAGTAGTAACTGTGGTACCAGATCCCTAAATGGCCTGCACACAGCAGGAGAAGGAGGAAAAGATGTGGGTCAATGAATCTCTAGTGCTTGCAAGTCGCCAAACAGGTCATCTGCGTGTACAAAGATAGCTGTGATGCTATTCCTTCTCTCTCTCTGCCCACTCCTAAATTAAACTTCTAAGAATGACTGGCTTTCTGGAGAACACAGAGAGCCTGAGACACAAATAAGAGACTGACTCTCAGACTTAAATTCTATTTAGCAAGACTCCAGTCCTAAAAGTTAAGACACTGTATGGGAAGCATTGTCTTTTATTGGCTGAATTCCTGTTAAGACCCATTTATCCACATGGAACTACCCAAATAAACTGATATTAAATCTTGTAAAAAGTCACTACAGTGTTGCAGAAAAACCTTCTACAGAAATTATGTCTTGGGGGTATCCACTGGAAAAACAAGAGATGTGGTTCCAGAACGAACACGCTGTCAGCATACAGTACATAGAGGCCTATAATGTGAACAAATGTGGGAGAATTGTTTTTAATCTTTTTAGAGGAAAATGAAAAGTCTTTTGTAATTAATTCTGAGGCTTATAATGGGTACCTTCCCACTCATACCACTGTCACTAAAATAGTTATTGAAACTTAATTATCTTCAAATGAGAGAGTATGGAGCAGATATACTCTGAGTCAAAAATCTCTCTTTAAAAAAAAAAATAAGTAAATAGCCTTGCTGATTTAAGAGCTATAAATCCATTTCTTCAAGGTGTGAAGATTAGGAAAGGAATCAATTGATATAGGTTAACTAGCCAAGCCAAGGAGATGGGGACCTCGTGCTCGGTGCTACTTATGACACAGCTTTAGAAACTTTAGATTTTTCTTCCCTTTCTTCCATTCGAGAAAGTAAAAAGATAGAGAATGAGATCCAACAAAAAGAGCACAGGCTGAGGGATGAGAAGCAAGGAGGAGGCTGGTAACAGCATTAATCAACTCTTAGTTCTGATGCTTGATTTTTTTTTTTTTTTTTGACCCCATTTCTTGAACTACCCAAAAGGAAGACTGGGTCACGATCCAATTAGAGCAGTCACACATGATCTGTCCAAGGTGAAATCTTTAAAACAAATCTAAAGAGAACCAAGGGATGCTTGAGGCTGTGAACACTCAGAGGCACTTTGAGAATACAAGGCAAGTGGTCAAGCTGGACTCTTTGAAGGCACATTTGATATTATTTACTCAACTTCCACCAGGGAATTCAGAGGGTACAAAGTACTTTCACAACTAAAACAGGAAATGGTATAAAGCAGGGAAAGAAGGGATGGCTACTTAAGACGTTAGATCATTCCTTTAGGTGGTCAAAGTACTTCTCTGAAGGTAACTGAAGATGAGAAGAAGCAGATGACCACATAGATACATAAAGATCTGAAGCAAAGACACTCCAAAGGAGCAGTAATGGAAAATCCTATGGTTGGAAAGTGCTCAGTGTGTAAGATGAATCTGAGACCAGAGAAGCTTAAGCACAGAGAGGAGACTGACAAGGTAGGCGGAAGCCTGACCACACATAAGCCACAGTTAATGAGTTAAAATTATATTCTGAATGATGGGGCACCTGGGTGGCTCAGTCAGTTAAATATCTGCATTTGGATCAGGTCATGATCTCAGGGTCTTGGGAATTTGCTTCTCCCTCTCCCTCTGCCCCTTCCCCCTGCTCATGTGTCTACTCTCTCTCTCTCTCTCTCTCTCTCGCAAATAAATAAAATAAATCTTTCTAAAAAATTATATTCTGAGTGATATGGGAAGTCACTGGGAAATCTGGGATAAGAGTGACTTGATAAAGTTTATGTGTTTTAAAACCTCAGTCTGCCTGCCATATGGGGATAGATTTTTATCTTGCCAAACCCACTAAGGTTCTGGGTGGTCATGACTACAGTGAGTAAAAAAGGTTTTGCCCATGAAAACAGAAAGGAAAAAAATATGATCCAGCAAAGAGTCTCTCCATCAGGTGATAGCTTACAATTTTTTTAAAAACCATGGTCACCAAGTATTAGTCCAGAATATAAGGTCATTCAGCACCTCAGAGAAGCATTCTCTGATGACATAATCTACACTTACTTCCACCCACCACTATCCATCACTGTCAGTCTCATTTTATGTCCATCCTGGTGCTTTTATCTAAGAGTATCCTGTCAGTTTGTTTACTTGTGCAGTTTATATTTTAGAGGGCAGACAAATTAAACAAGAGTCAGAACTTTGTCTTGTTTGGAGCTACGCTCCCAGTACCCACAACAATGCCCTAGTATACAGATGGTGTCCACTAAATATTTGTTGACTGAGCTAATGAAGATAGGATCGTATCTGTACTGCTACTCGAAAGAAACAAAATATCCTACCAGCCCCGAACTCTGGATTCTTTTCTAGGGCAAATGGCTTCTCCTGGGTTGTTAGGACTAAAATGACCTCAGAAATTCAATAGATGTAAGGAGAGAGAAGAGTTCCCTTGACATGGATCCCAAGATAACACAGCCTACATATGGCCTTGGGATGCTCACGCTATTGTTTTCCTTGGCCAAGGGTTCAAGTTTGCTGAGAGGTACCAACTTTGGAGTAAAGTGGGGGCAACAAACCCCTAAAGGAGGGAACAGGCCTAAATCATGACCAGAGGATGGAGCTCACCTTCCTCCAAATAACGTTTACACAAAAGACAACTTTTACATAAACAGCACTGCAAGAGATATTCACATTAGAGTCAAAGAAGAACTCACTGTTAGAAGTTACTTAGGTGCCTGCTCAAGAAACTGATGGTGTGCACCTCTGGGTGGTGAGGCTGGGGTTGGGATGAGAGAGGTCCCTATGGGATGTGTCACTTTCATAATGGCCTTCGACAAGACAGTCTTGAAGAAAGTACGGAATGTTGTGATTGACAAGTTTTAAAACCAAGACATCTGGACTAAGGTCAATATAATACTGGCCAGAGTACAAGCCTCAATCTAATTTCTAGAGATAAGTGCTAATATGTTTCACTTCCAGTGAGAAAGCCAGAGATTCTATGCAAAGACAGCACCAAAACAATTTTTTAAATTTCCATACAGGTCCTCTCTTACAAAAGGTGAAAATAATTAGTCATTAGAGTAGCTGGCTGCTGTGATTTTGTGCCAGATGCTCTACCTCATTTAACCCTTATGATGGTCTCAACTGAGGACTAATATCCCCATTTTATAAATGAGGAAACAAGATTCAAGGGATGAGGCTCAGGTTCCATAATCAGCAGTACAGCACCAGTTAAGAGTAAAAGGGCTGGCAATGGACAACGTTCCAATCCTGGCTGCAACAATTTGAGTTCATTTGACTTTCCATGCCTCAGTCTTCTGGTCTGTAAATGGGGATAGTATAGTGGTACATTTCTCAAGAGACTGTTGTGAAGGTTCAATGAAATCAAGTTGGTAAAACATATAACGAAAGGGTATGACACACAATAAACAGTTAAATGGTGGTAGCTATACCATTACTATTACTGCGGTTCAAATAAATTTAACATCGTGTTTTCAACCTATGAGACTCTTCATTCTGTGGCACTCTGAGAAGACGTCTACTCTTTGTCCCCAAGGTTCTGCTCTGCCAGCAGGAGAAAGAGGTGAGGAACCAGAGAGAGTTAGAGCTGCATCTTAAAGAGATGGAAAGAAACAGAAGAGCTGCCTATATAAATTTATCTTATGGAGATAATTACAGTATGTCTCTAAGACTAGTCAACAATCATGAAAAAAAAAAAAGAGAGAGAGAGAAAAACACCTTACTGTCCAAAAGTAAGTCATCAGTTAAGTAAATCTTTTTTTTTTTTTTAAGATTTTATTTATTTATTTGGGACGCCTGGGTGGCTCAGTTGGTTAAGCAGCTGCCTTCGGCTCAGGTCATGATCCTAGCGTCCTGGGATCGAGTCCCGTATCGGGCTCCTTGCTCAGCAGGGAGCCTGCTTCTCCCTCTGCCTCTACCTACCTCTCTGCCTACTTGTGATCGTTCTCTCTCTGTCTCTCTCTCTGACAAATAAATAAATAAAATCTTTTAAAAAAAAAAAAGATTTTATTTATTTATTTGACAGACAGAGATCACAAGCAGAGAGGCAGGCAGAGAAAGAGGAGAAAGCAGGCTCCCCGCTGAGCAGAGAGCCCAATGCAGGGCTAGATCCCAGGACCCAGGACCCCCGGATCACAACCTGAGCCGAAGGCAGAGGCTTTAACCCACTGAGCCACCCAGGCACCCCCACCAGTTAAGTAAATCTTGACACAGCATCCCTGGAACATTGTGTAGCCACTAAAAACAATCTTAGAAAGCAGTTAATGATACGGAAAGATGATCGTGACCTATTGAGTAGAACAGGTTATATGACTGTCTCTAATCAGCAGTATTGGTGTAATTTTCATTTTCTACTTTACCTCATCTGTAATTTCTAAATTTTCACTGGAGAGCATGTATTACGCCTATAAAATAAGAAAAAAAAAGTCTGACTTTGGATTGCTTGACTTTTTTCTTTTCAAATGACTAGCCTATGTCACCAGAAAGAACAGGAAATATGTATCTCAGAAAGTGGGAGAGGAGCACCCTGATACTTTGCTGTTAATAGCTTTGCGAACTAACAAGTAGCAGCTCAATGAAGGGACATGTAGTAAGCCTTGTTATCCAGGTCTCACTGAAATTTGTCAAAATATATCATCCTGGAGATTCTAGATGGAATACCTGGCAAAGACTCAGATATCACACCCACGTCTCTGACCTATCCCAAATAGGTTTCTAGGTCCCTAATTGGCATTATAAATACATAATTATATCTGGAGCTGTTCAACTAACCCAAATATCATGTTCTCATTCAGTGTCCCCAAATTTGTCTTCTTGAAATATAAATCACTGACCTACTTTGTTAAAGACAACTTTAATAGCACCCTCTACCCTAATGATAAAAAAGGGAACTTGAGGCTTGTATCAGGTGCCATTAGAGAAGCAGAAAATAAGCACCTAAATGCTCCCGGTCAATGCGGCTGTCAACCAGTGAGCAGGACGTTCTGTACCTAGCCTGCCTCTGAGCTTGTTCTTTTACCTCTGAAACCTAACACAGGATGTGTAACAGGAAAGGAGACCCCAGAGAGCTCCCCCCCCCAACAAAATGGGACCACTCCCAGCCCACACTTCCTGGTTCTATAGATTCTCAATCACCTTAAATCTGTTGATCTCTTGAGCTCTAATCCCAAAACTCCCCAAATCATTTTCAGGTCATTCTTACTCACAAAAGGCTTTGTTTTTCCCATTATAAAGAGATGGGAGGGGCGCCTGTGTGGCTCAGTGGGTTAAAACCTCTGCCTTCTGCTCAGGTCATGATCCCAGAGTCCTGGGATCAAGCCCCACATCGGGCTCTCTGCTTGGCAGGGAGTCTGCTTCCTCCTCTCTCTGCCTGCCTCTCTGCCTGCTTGGATCTCTGTCTGTCAAATAAATAAATAAAATCTTTAAAAAAAAAAGAGAGATGGGAGATCAGTCCCATCTTTGGCTCTTTAGCAAGGCCACCCCAGGATTGGGGGGAAGGGGGGTAGAGAGCAGGCAGTCAAAGAATGAGAGGGAGAAAGGGAAGGGAAATGAAAAGGAAGGAAGCAAATGAGAGAAAGAGAAAACAGATGGTGAAGAACGAGTTACCTACACTTGGGCTGAAATTCTTAGAACAATATAAGGTCTTTGGTAACTAAGAAGGACTTTCATGTTAAAAGCTTCAACACCCCAAACCATCATCATTTCAGCACGTAAGAAAATTACTTATCAACAGCTCCAAAAATCGATAAATCAGATAAAGGGATAAACCCCTCCAAATACAACTATCCAAATCAGATTATTGGAATTTTTTCCTCGATAG
This sequence comes from Meles meles, assembly GCF_922984935.1. Lineage (NCBI taxonomy): Eukaryota > Metazoa > Chordata > Mammalia > Carnivora > Mustelidae > Meles > Meles meles. The sequence goes on from NC_060068.1 coordinate 103,406,100, forward strand.
GTACAAAAGTTCCTCTCTTCTGCTCAAAACAATGCACCTACCTATGACTGGATTTTGGGTTCTTCCTTCCTACTCTCACCAGGAAACTGTTCTCTCCAAAGCAAGAGCAGAACCGAGAGAGAGAGAGAGAGAGAGAGAGAGAGAGGTATGATAAAAGAAGTCTTAAACCAGAGACCTGCATGCACTCATTAGCCCTGCTGCACCAGCAAGTCTGTCCGAAGAAGAATAGAGAGAAACTGAGTGCCAGATCCAAACATCCTGGCATTGAAATCACAGCATTCCTGGGATCTGCAAACTGTCTGGATACACCAAAGGAAAAGGATATGTGGCTTAACAAGATCAAGAAACAAAGCTGACAGGACAGCACCACACTTTAAAATCCTAAGGAAGTGGCTGCTTAGGGCCAGGGGGATGGGAAGAATGAAGGAATAATGGTTAAGGAGTGCTCGGTTTCTTTGGGTGGAAGATGAAATGTTCTAAAACTAATTGTGGAGATGGATGAAAAATTCTGTGAATATACTGAAGCCTTGAACTGTATACTGTAAATAAGTGAATTGTGTGGCATGTGAATTACATCTCAACAAAGCTGTTTAAAGAAACCCTAAGAAAGGACCTCCAAGGTCTCCACCCACCATTGCCTCACCCTATGCAGGCACATTTGGGGAGTTCGGTAATATGACTGCTTGAGGTGTCACATTAAGAGACATGACTCATCCTTCTCCTGCCTAACATTTCACAAGTTTCTCCTTTCAGATAACCATCAAAAAACATTTCATTCTTCTTTCTTAAAGAGACTCAGTTCTCCAGATTCAAGTGGATGGGGAAGATTAAATCCCAACATTCTGAACCCAGACTTATGAAAACAAGCCAATTTTAAGTTATCTTCAGCTGGTGATCATCTTCATGCTTGAACTCTGTGCTGCTCCAAGCACAAAACCCCAAGCCGTTTTTGTTTTTTCATTGCAGTATAGTGTGAAGTTATGCTGGCCAGAAGAGCTGGGGGGGAGATGAAAAGGAAGCCAAAGTCTTATCCCAAAAGACACTAAGGCCAAAAGCTCTGGGTTCCACTCCAATTTTCTATGCAATGGAGCAGAGCTTCCCTGCTGAGGAGCTGATTACAAGCATGCTGGCTATGTAAAGAGGAAACAGGATTTCTTTCCAGAGAGAGAACCATCCTGTTGTTCTAAACAGCACTGGCAACATGGTAGCTCACTGACCTTGCATGCTGAGCTCAAGGCGGCTTCAGTCAGAGGGCTGGGAGACCTCAACAGGGAAGGCTGTCTGTAGCCCCAAGGCCTGGCCTGTAAACCAGAGGCAGCCGGTGCAGCAGGGAAAGTGCAAGGCTGCAGGTGTGGAGGCATCCGTCCCCAGTGCCTGCCTGGCCTCAGTATTACCCACAGCAGGAGTTGTGAGGCTGGTGAGCTGCTAGATAAGCAGCCTAGGTAGGCTATATGTCAAACATCTCAATGCACAAGGCAGATACAAATGCAAGAAAGCCCTGCCTGTAGAAAAGCAGCCCAGAGAATTTCTTAAGAAGCAAACAACAGGGGAAAGTAGCACTGAGCCCCTCCCGGTGACACCCAGGGGTCTCACCAGCAGGGGCCATGGGGTGCTCTTTCACCCAGCCCCCTCAGACTGCAGAGAATCATCTAAGATCAGAACACAGATAAGGAGGAAGCTGTTGCCAGAAATGAGTTGCCCCAGGGCACCTTTGAGACAGGAGGAGAAGAGATCAGCTCTCTGGGTTTGCACCTCCCCCCCCTCCTCAAACCAGTCTCCCTCCTAATCTCCCCCAGACACTGAGTCCCCTGGAGCTGTGCAACAGCTCAGCCAGCTCATTATGTGTCCTGAATGTTTTTGAAGAAAAAAATGTGCAACATAATTACAGGCTCTGACCCCAAATGACTTTAACCCTGACAAGAGCACCCAAGACTCACTGTGGGAAAAACGTTTGCCCTGTGATTGCTGGTGAACATAACGTTTCATTTCAGGAGTTCCCCGCCCGCCCCAATCCTACAGAAGGGTCCGGACTCACAGGCCAAGCTCATGGAACAACTAGGTCCCAGGCACGGAGCCACATGCTGAGATGTGAAGGCGTTAGAACTTGTACCTTTTCAAACCATTCCTCGACCTATCATAATGGCTCCTTCCAGAAACCGGAGAGGTTCCAGCATGAGGGTAGCTGGCACAGTTTTGTGCATTAAAGGGGGACAGAGGATTTGAGACAACTTTATGTAAAATCTCTTCCAGCCAATTCCAAGGACCCACTCCATGCAAATCACTTGGGGGCCTTGCAAGGAATGCAGATTTCGAGACCTTGCTCTAGAGCACACATAAAACAATCTCCTGGGGGGAGATCAGGAATCCTCAGTTAAGGGAATTCTTACCACATTCATGTTTAAGAACCACCATCTTAGAACATGGATAATCTGTAGAAATGTCCGTAATGGCACATTCCAATTACAGGGCACTTACCATGTGCAAGCTCACTCTGTTTAAACACAATACCTACTATCCCATTTATTACTCACAATATTAAAAGGTGGATACTTACCACCCTTATATTTGGGCTTTCTGCAGTTTCACTTCCAATGTCAAATCCAAAGGACTTTGGGCAACCCCTCACCCAAAGTAGCCAAAATGAAACACCCTGTCATCAGAGCAAAAGTAAGTCTCTCCCACTCTCTTCAACCCACCTGCTCTACTAAATGTTACTATTCTCCTTGATTTTGGCCTCTACTCTCTTCTCCCACTGCAAGCCAGTGGTTCTCCACCTTTGATGCAGAGTAGAATCACCAGGAAAGCTGTGAAAATTCCCCAGGCTCAGGGCACCTGGATGGTTCACAGTCAGTTAAACACCCCACTCTTGGTTTCAACTCAGGTCTCCATCTCAGCATCATGAGATGGAGACCTGAAGCAGGCTCAGTGGGGAGTCTGCTTGAAGATTCTCTCCCTCTGTTCCTTCCCTGACTAGTGCACTCTCTCCTTCCCTCTCTCTAATAAATAAATCTTAAAAAAAAAAAAAAATTCCCCATGCTCACATTGCAACCCAGACAAACTATATCAGAATCTCCTGGGATGAGTCCCAGCTCCTCAGACAATTTCAATGGGCAGCTAAGGCTGAGAACCATTGCCTGGGTCTCTGATAGCACCTGGTGAGACGCAAATCTACATCATAACCCACCAATCTCTTTCCAGAACATCAGACCTCTGCTTCCCACTGCCTTGTAGGTGCTTCCACCTATATACTCCATGGGAACAACTCAGCAAAGACAAACCTTACTTAGACCCATATCCCCTATCACACACCACATTTCTCCTGTGGTACAGAGTTCAACCATACCCCAAGACCTAAGATAGAAACTGGAGACACCCTGGCCTCCTCCCCCCTCGGTCTGCTGTTGACTACATGTTCTGTTCACCCACACCAGCATGTCTCCTCAGAAAAATGTCATGGAATCTTGCATTCTCCTCCATAATCTATCAGTGTTTGTGTGAATATTCAAATAATTATTCCATTGAGTGAACCAGATTTTCAGCAAAGTGTACTCCCTGTCACTTGCTTTATATACTCCCTGGCACACTGCCACCTCCCCCAACACCCATACCTAGTCTGAGAAACACATCCTTACCTCCCCTCCCCTTCCTTCCAGGCACCATGACCAGATGGTATCCATTTTCTCACACATTTCTGCCTTGGGACAGTGTTAAACAGATTAAAGTTCAAATCACTGGTACAATATGGGAGTATTTTAGGTGATACAATGACAAATACTTTTCAGTTTAATGATTATGATTTAATGGTTACATGAACATATTTTAGGGAAAAAATACTGCCAATTACATAAACCTGTAATTTTGGAATGCTATAAAGTTCCCTTTTGAAATAAATGTACTTTTTAATAAGGAGACTTTTTCAAAGTAAATAAACAGTAGTAAAGGTGGGGCAAAACTAACAGAGGTGGTTTTAAATGACTTATCATTAGGAACACTGCCTCTGTGGACTTGATAAGCCTTCACCTGCCTTTCCTGAGTTTTGTTCCTTTCTCCATGACACTCTCAAACTTCTAATGGTACTGTGGACCATCTGTACTTCCCCTGCCCAGGATGCTGAGCACCTGGAAGACAATGACTATGACCACCCTGTCCCAGAAACTCTACCACTAGAAACCTTCCATCCCAACATGAGCTGTCACAGGCAGTGAAGTAAAGACCACACGGGACAGGTGGCACTATCCTACCCTCCACGGAGGAAAGTGCTAAGCATGGTAGGAGAGGCAACCACAAGAGAGACGTTGGATAAAACACCCTGTTCCCTCACCCCTTCCCAGAAATTCCATTGCCCATAAAAGCTTTGCTGACAGACAAGGTGTGCCTTCTGGCCCAAAGTCCTTGTGATTGCCCTCCTTTAACACCTGCCAAACTTCCTGAATAATGCACGTGCTGTGCAAAGATAAAAATTCAACAGCAACCTCACTAGTAATGCCAACAAGTTCTCTGGGGCCCTACCTTCAAGAAATTCCTAGTACAGCTATGTCTCATTTTAGGGAAAGATTTTGTGGCTTTTAATCCCAGAATCAACATTATGTACAGATTGGGGAGTAAGAAATGGAGAAAACTCTAAGCACTGTTTAATCACAGAGGCTACTGGGGTGCCTGGGTGGCTCAGTGGGTTAAAGCCTCTGCCTTCGGCTCTGGTCATGACCCCAGGGTCCTCGGATCGAGCCCCACATCGGGCTCTCTATTCGTCGGGAAGCCTGTTTCCCCCCCTCTCTCTCTATCTACTTATGATCTCTGTCTGTCAAATAAATAAATAAAATCTTTTAAAAATAATAATAATAATAATTACAGAGGCTACTTAGTAAGTAATAAACTAGTGACTTTCCTTCCTACACTAAAATCATGATTTATAAAGTTGACTTCACTCAGAACTTTCCAGAAACACTCCTGTGGGATGTTTATCAAAATAAAAACTGTACATACCCTTTAACCCAACAGGTCCATTTCTAGGATTCATCCTACAGGTCTACTTACTCAAGTGTCCATGACAAGTACCAAGATGTTCTGGTAATAGTAAAAGGCTGGAAATCATCTAAACATATATTATTAGGGGACTGGTTAAGTGAACTATGTCCTATCCATTCAATGGAGTACAATGTAATGCTAAAAATGAGTAGCTCTATATGTACCAATGTACAATAAGATCTAAAATACATTAAAACTGTGCAATAAGTAAATTATGCAAAACAGTGCATATGGCAGGCTACCAAAAAATACATAAATATGTATTCGCTGGCACATGCATAAATTTTATCTAAAAAATTCACAAGAAATGGTAAAATGTTGCCTCCAGTACAAGAACTTGGGATCAGGAGGCAGGAGGAATTGGGAGGGACACTCGCATTCCCTTTTTGCCCCTTTTGAACTATGTACCATATAAAGGTATTACCTACTTAGAGAAACCTTTTTAAAAAGAAAAAGATGGGGCGCCTGGGTGGCTCAGTGGATTAGGCCGCTGCCTTCGGCTCAGGTCATGATCTCAGGGTCCTGGGATCGAGCCCCGCATCAGGCTCTCTGCTCAGTGGGGAGACTGCTCCCCCTCTCTTTCTGCCTGACTCTCTGCCTACTTGTGGTCTCTCTCTCTGTAAAATAAATAAATAAAATCTTTTTAAAAAAGAAAAAAAGAAAAAGAAAAAGAGGTATGAATTAAAGTAAAAATGCCTTTCTAATTTTAGTTTATTGCTCAACCAATAATCATTTTCTATACCTGACCCAAAGTGCAATAACAAATACTCAGTAAAGACTCTGTTAAGATTTTAGTTCTATGTGCCTGACAGTCTCCATGGCACAGAAACTGCCTCAAGCTAACTCAGTCAGCCTGGAAATCTACCTAATGTCTCACAGGAGAAGCCAGTTCATAGACTGAAAGTGTTGAAATTAGCCTAGAGTAAACGTAAGAGCACATCTGATAGCGAGATCATATACACTTTGAAATCTACCTGTAATGTCTTTACAAACCATGTAAAATGGGGTTTATTTTGGCTTTTCCTTTGTAGCAGCAGCAGGAGTCAAAGTACAGCTACTGGCTTGGCTCAGAGAAGCCAGCTAGTTAACAAGGATTGGTCCAGAATTCCCAAGCCCCTAAAACCTTTGTCCATCTGGCAAAGAAAATGCACACACACACAGACCACTCTAACCTCAGGAATCTCCTTTTTCTAAATATAGTAGGCAACTGCCCAGCCTCCAAGCTCACCCTCTGAAGCATTCTGTGCCTTCCAACCAAGGTGAAAGGAGCCAGATGTAAACATGCCGTGACAGCTTCTGGCCCACACTGCCAAGCTGCTTTCCTCAATATTTCCTCTATTTCTCCACTCTGGGTGTCTACAGAAATGTGTAAATCCCAGTGACTCAAATTTGTAAACATTCCTCTGGCCACTAATGCTGTTTTTCTCACCCTAGTAAATGTGATTTCCTTCTTGGTCCCTGAAATTTGAGCTTGGACTAGCCTATTAAATACAGGCAAAGCCCCATCCCATCTCTCATTTCATCCCTAAGAACCTAGAGCTCAGAAAACATACTGGACAGGTCCAAAGCTAATTAGGACACAGCCAATTAATTGCACTCTCTGTCTGTCTCTTCCAATACCTCTCTCTCTTTCCCTCTCTCTCTCTCTCTCACACACACACACACACACACACTTCTTTTTTTCTAATCCCATGCCCTGGTTCTTTTAGAATCCATGTCAGTGGCTAACAGAAAGACCTCTTCTGTTTTGGGGTGTTTTTTTTAAGATTTTATTTATTTATTTGATTTGAGAGAGAAAGCACAAGCAGGTTGAGCAGCAGGCAGAGGGAGAGGGAGAAGCAGGCACCCGGATGAGCCTGACATGGAGCTCAAGAATCAGGACCTGAACCAAAGGCAGAGGCTTGATCAACTGAGCCACCCAGGTGCCCCATGGGCCTGTTCTGTTAAGGATGCTTTTAATTTAAGCAAAAGGTGAAGCTTCAGAAACAATCTAACATACTCAAAAGAGCACAAGACAAATATAAACGGATGCAAAGGACCTAAACAACAGATGACAAAGAGATTGTAAAACTTGGAGATTAGCAACAATTCCATATCGAGGAAACTTCCAGGAATATTCAAGAATCCTGGGAATCTTTCTCCCATGGAAATACTGGAGCTTACACACAAAGGTAGGTGTGCAAATGATCCCTGAAGCACTTTCTCTAATAGTACAATACTGAGACAATCTAAATATCTTTCAAGAGAAGAGTAGGTAAATAAGCTATGGGGAACTCTCCACAGCAGAACTCTCTGCAGTCATCTAAAAAAAAAAAAAAAGTACTATGGGACTCCTGGCTGGTTCAGTTGGTAGAGCATGTGAGTCCTGATTTAGGGTCATGAGTTCAAGACTCATGTTTGGTATGGTGCCTACTCTAATTACAAAAAAAAAGAAAGAAAGAAAGAATGTACTATACAGGGGCACCTGGGTGCTCAGTGGGTTAAGCCGCTGCCTTCAGCTCAGGTCACGATCTCAGGGTCCTGGGATCAAGTCCCGCATTGGGCTCTCTACTCAGCAGGGAGCCTGCTTTCCTCTCTCTCTGCCTGCCTCTCTGCCTACTTGTGATCTCTGTCAAATAAATAAATAAAATCTTAAAAAAAAAAAAGAATGTACTATATACAGGTACTGACATGGAAGAGCTCCAAACCATAGTATTAACCAGAAAAGCAAAAGAATAATTCATATAGTATAATGCCATTTATAAACAAAAAACCAAATATGCACAGAAAAAAAAATTGACAGTTGGTTAAGTCAGGAAAGTGGGTTCTTTACTCTGTATATTTCCATACTCTTTGATGCTCTTCGGAGAATGTATTCATGAACAAACTGTGTACTTTTTTTCTTGGGTCATTCATCCATTCATATTGTTAATCCCCCCCCCCCCAGACTTCACCATCCCTAAGTTGTCCTCATTTCAAAAAATAGCACCATCATTCACATAACTGCTTTAGCCAAAACATTTGAATCATTCTTGACTTGACTCTTTTCTCTCATGGCCTAAATCCTATTAAACAGTAGTCCTGTGGGCTCCACAAACACCACCATCTCCAGTGCTGCCACCCTAGCCCCAGGTGTCACTACCTCTTACCTCCTCTGTTCCAACAGCTCCTAACAGGTCTCCTTGCCTCCATTCTTGCCCCCACTATATCTATTCTCCATAGCAGCCTGACGATCTCTCAAAAACACAACCAGGATTACACCACAACCTCCCATGGCTTCCCATCACACTTAGAATGAAATACCAAGTCCTTTCTGGGACTCACACCATGGCCTGCCTCCTGGACTTACTCCCGGTTCCTTTGCCATCACTGTTCCTCCAAACATACTGGCCTCCCTGCTGGTCTTCAACACCCCCTGCACACTCCCACCTAATGACTTCTGCACCTGTGACTGCCACCCCAAAAACCATTACTCTAGGGCTTGGAGGACATAGTAAGAGCAGAGCAGGGCTCCATATCTGTTAAATGTAAGTCTTCCTTTCACATCAAAAAAATATATCATTTGAAACACACTGGGTTATCATTTTAAAAATCAAAACTAAGGTCAGTCAGAAATTTAACTTTGTTAACCACTTTGTTATTAGCTTCATACTGGAATCTCTCCCTTGGCTAGCTTTTTAAAATGCAATGGCCTTGACAGGATAACAAAGTCACCTTCCTGAGTTCCTTTCCCCTACAGCTCAGTGGTGATTACTGTTCCTCCCTGGCCCATTCTCATTTCATCAATTCATGGGGCTTGTGATCATTGCTTAGTATATGATCATTAACATCAGTATGACCAGAATCAGGAAGTCCAGTCTGGGGCTTCTGCCCAGCGGGATGCTTTCGGCATTACAAAAGCAGAAATCTGAAATTCAGTCTCCTAAGAACCACCATCCTAAGCCCTGGCATCCTATAACTGAGCAGTCAAATGCATCTGAAGTTAAAGCAAATAGAAGCAAAAAAAAAATCCCCAAATGAGGACAAATGGAGAAACTATACTGAATGCTGTTCACTTAATCATCAAAAGTTTTATGCGACAAAATAAAGGGAAAAATCCCTTGGGGCGCCTGGGTGGCTCAGTGGGTTAAAGCTCTGCCTTCAGCTCAGGTCATGATCCCAGAGTTCTGGGATCGAGCCCCGCATCGGGCTCTCTGCTCCGCGGGGAGCCTGCTTCCTCCTCTCTCTCTGCCTGCCTCTCTGCCTACTTGTGATCTCTCTCTGTCAAATAAATAAATAAAATCTTTAAAAAAAAAAAAAAAGGGAAAAATCCCAGACATAAAGCACTGTCCAGAGGCCCCTGGGTTGTTCAGTGGATTTAAAGCCTCTGCCTTCAGCTCAGGTCAAGAGCTCAGGGTCCGGGGATCGAGCCCTGCATTGGGCTCTCTGCTCGGCAGGGAGCCTGCTTCCTCTTCTCTCTCTGCCTCTCTCTCTGCCTACTTGTGATCTCTGTCAAATAAATAAATAAAATCTTAAAAAAAAAAAAAAAAAAAAAACACTGTCCAACGAAAAACATCTAAATAGACATCTCAGCAAAGAAAATGTACCAGTGGTCAATAAGCACATGAAAATACACTCACCATCATTAGTGAACAGGGAAATGAACATTTAAACCAAGATTAACTACTTCACAACCACTAGCATGGCTGCAATAAAAAAGGCAGACAATGACAAGCACTGGTGATAATGTAGAGAAACTGAGACACTTGTACAAAGCTAATGGGAATTTATTTATTTTCAAAGATTTTATTTATTTGACAGACAGAGATCACAAGTAGGCAGAGAAGCAGGCAGAGAGAGAGGAGGAAGCAGGCTCCCCACCTAGCAGAGAGACTGATGCGGGACTCAATCCCAGGACACTGGGATCATGACCTGAACCTAAGGCAGAGGCCTTAACCCACTGAGCCACTCAGGCGCCCCAAGCTAATGGGAATTTAAAAGGATGTTCCTGCTGTGGAAAACAGTTTGGCAGGTTTTTAAAAAAAAATTAAACCTAAGTTTACCATAGAATCCAGCAATTCTACTCCTACATAAGAAATGAAATAAGAAATGAAAACCTACGTCCACACAAAGACATGTACGCAAATCTTCATTACAGCATTATTCATAAGAGCCAAAAATGAGAACCCAGATGTCCATCGAATGGTGAATGGATAAAGAAAGTATGATTTACAAAATGGAATACTCTTCAATAATAAAAAGGAATAAACCACTGACACGTGCTATAGCGTGGATTAATCTAAAAACAGTCTACTAACTGAAAGAAGCCAGATGCACCAGAACACATATAGTATGATTCCATTCAGCCTAAATTTTCACAGAAGAAAAACCTACAGAGACAGGAAAAAGTAGATTAGTGGTTGTCTGAGGCTTAAGAATAAAAAAGTGCTGGGCGCCTGGGTGGCTCAGTGGATTAAGCCGCTGCCTTCGGCTCAGGTCATGATCTCAGGGTCCTGGGATCGAGTCCCGCATCGGGCTCTCTGCTCGGCGGTGAGCCTGCTTCCCTCTCTCTCTCTCTCTCTGCCTGCCTCTCTGTCTACTTGTGATCTCTCTCTGTCAAATAAATAAATTTAAAAAAAAAAAGAATAAAAAAGTGCTTTTTTGAGGTGACAGAAATGTTCTAAAACTGGATTGGACTGATAGTAGTAAACTAACTACAAATTAATGAATTGTACACTTAAAACTGGTGAATTTTCTAATTCAATAAAGCTCTTAAAACAAAAACAATTACCCCAAAACAGGCTGACCTACAACAAATGGCTATTTTGAAAGGAATAACCAGAGGGGTGCAGCACAGTCAGTTAAGCCTCTGACTCTTGGTTTCTGCTCAGGTCATGATCTCAGGGTTGTGAGATCAAGCCCCTGTTGGGCTCCACGCCCTGTTGTGCTCCCTCGCTCTCTCTAAAATAAATGAATAAATATTTAAAGAAAGAAATAACCGTTGGGGTGCCTGGGTGGCTCAGTGGGTTAAAGCCTCTGCTTTCGACTCAGGTCATGACCCTGGAGTCCTGGGATGGAGCCCTGCATCAGATTCTCTGCTCAGTAGGTAGCCTGCTTCCCTTCCTCTCTCTCTGCCTGCCTCTCTGCCTACTTGTGATCTCTGTCAAATAAATAAATAAATAAATCTTTTTTTTAAAAAAAGGGAAAGAAAGAAATAACCATAAACATCATGTTCATGACAAGCACTCATGATAAATTGACAGGTCAATTCCAACTCTTAGTGATCATTGGGGGGGGGGATGAAGAGCAGAAAAAGAGCTTTTTATGATTTAAAGGAGAAATTATAGTCTTTCTTAATTATAGTTGTTGGTAAGGAAGCCCAACAAATAAGATATTCAACCATAAAAAGGAGTGAAATTCTGGCACACGCTACAACATGGATGAACCTTGAAGACATTATGCTAAGTGAAATAAACCAGACACCAAAGGACAAATACTGTATCATTCCACTAATATAAGGTACTCAGAGTAGTCAAATTCATAGAAAAAGAAAGTAAAACAGAGGCTACTAGGTACTGGAGGAAGGGGAAAATAAGAGTTATTGTTTAATGGGTATTAAGTTTCAGTTCGGGATAATCAAAAAGTTCTGGAAAGCAGCAGCACTGCTGGTTGTACAACACTGAGTTTACTGAACACCCAGGAAGTACGCACCTACAGAAGACTAAAGTGGTAAAATTTGTGTTATCTGTACTTCATGACAAAAAAACAAACAAACAATAACAACAACAAAAAACCTCAACAAAAAAGAATCAAACAACCCAATTTAAAAATGGGCAAAAGACCTGAACAGATACCCCATCAAAGATGATACACAGCGGGCAAATAATACACATGAAAAGATGCTCCACATCGTGTTATTAGGGAGCCACAAATTTAAAAAACAATGAGACAACCCTACATGCCTGTTATGGCTAAATCCAAAACACTGACAACACCAAATTCTGGTGAGAACACAGAGCAACAGGAGCTCTCCTTCTTCACTACTGGGAAGGCAAAATGGTCCAACACTTTGAAAGACAGTTTAGCAGTTTCTTTCTTTCTTTCTTTCTTTTTTTAAGATTTGATTTAGTTGAGAGATAGCACACACGCACAAGAGAAAGAAAGAGAAAGAGAGAGAGAACGTGAGCTGCATGAGCAGACAGGAGGGGCAGACAGAGACGGAGAAGAAGCCTGGAGAAGAAGCCTCTCCACTGAGCTGGGAGCCCTATGCAGGATTCAATCCCATGACCTTGAGATCATGACCCAAGCTGAAGGCAGATGCTTAAATGTCACCCAGGTGCCCCAGTTTAGCAGTTTCTTACAAAACTGGACACACTCTTACCATATGATCCAGCAGTTGTGTTCCCAGGTATTTCAACTCAAGTGAGTTGAAAACCTATGTCCACATATAAACCTGTAATACAGACAAATGTGTCTATCAGCTTTATTCATAATAGCCCAAATTTGGAAGCAACCAAGATGCCCTTCAATAGGTAAATGGATACATTCATATGGTACATCCAGACAAAGGAATATTTGTCAATGATAAAAAGAAATGAGCAATCAAGCCACAAAAAGACATGAAGGAATCTTAAATGCATATTGCTAAATGAAAGAAGCCAGTCTGAAAAGGCTAAACACCCTATGATTCCAAGCACAACATATGACATTTTGGAAAAGGCAAAACTAGGGAAACAGTAAAAAGAGCAGTGGTTGCCAAGAATAGGGGCACAGGAATGAATAAGTAAACAAAGGGGATTTTTAGGGCAGTGGAACTATTCTGTGTGATGTTGCAATGGCCAATACACATTAGTAAACATTTATCAAAACATACAGAATATATAACACAAAGAGTGAACCCTAATGTGAGCCATGGACATCAGTTAATATCACTGTATCACTGCTGTACCAAATGCACCACACTAATGCAAGATGTCAATAATACGGGAAATAGAGGGGCACCTGGGTGGCTCAGCCAGTTAAGCGTCTGCCTTTGGCTCCGGTCATAACCTGGGATGCACTCCTGCTTCGAGCTCCCTGCTCAGAGTCGAGTCTGCTTCTCCCTCTCCCCTGCCCTGCCCCTGCTCATGCTCTCTCTTGCTCTCTCTCTCAAATATATAAACTCTTAAAAAAAATAATAATAATGGGGAAATAGAGAAGAATAGGTATGTAGGGTTATATGGGAATGCACTATACTTTCCATTGAATTGTTCTATAAACCTAAAACTGCCATAAAAATATAGTCTCTTAATTATAAGAGGGACCTTAAACCTTTCTCAGTAGGTTGAGAACTATAAATTAGATGCAATTTATTCAACCCAGTAGAGAACAGAATGGATTAACGTGGAAGAACTTTTTTTACAGTCAATGTTATATAAAAACTACAAAATTATATTTGGATATAATTTATTGTTGTTTATATTTGTATGAGTAATATTCCAAATGTCAATATTACAAATTACCACCATTTACAAATATTTAGGAAACGCCTTCTTTTTTCATTTGCAAGGTGCTAAAGCAAAGCAAAGGAACTGGGAAAACCTCTTGGCTACCTAACTCCATATCCATTTGTCCTATTAGGATTTTGTAAGTAATATAATTATTCCTAAACAAAGCAGGTTGGCAATGAACATCCTCTGGGAGGCCATTCGAATGCAGGGCTCATCTCACTAATGCAAAAAGCCTATGCCAAGTCTCAAGAACTACAAAAGTGTGACATGATTTCAAGCATACAACTCTAACAAAAAGTAATAAATTCAAAACAGAAAAAATAATAATAAAGCATGTAACTCCCGATGTTGATTTTTTTTTTTTTACTCATTTTAATGAGCAAAGAGGATAAACCATTCATCTTACATCAAATCAGACCAGGGAACAGGTTTCTGGCCTTCCTGTTTCATGCTTTATTACCCAGCTAAAAGAGAATCACTTCCAGATATAAAATAAATAAGTCATAGGAGGTAATGTACAGCATATTGACTACAGTTAATAATAATGTAGCATATGTTTGAAAGTTGCTGAGAGTGGATCTTAAAAGTTCTCATCATAAGAAAAAAAATTGTAACTGTATGGGACAGATATTAACTAGAGTATTTTGGTGATCATTCACAACATCTATAAATACAGAATCATGTTATACCCCTGAAACTAATACAAGTTATATATCAATGATACCTCAATTTAAAATTTTTTAACTAAAAAAAGGAATTAATGCTATAAAAGTACATTTTAAAAATTATTTTTAAAAAGAATCACTGATAATCACTCAGTGCATATCCAAAGGGAAACTCTACTGTTACATAAAACCAAGAGATAGCCAGACACCCTCCTCTGCCATTCTAGTCTATCTTTAATCCTATGATGGAAAGGAACACAAAACTCCAAAGCACAATACAAAATACTAGCTATTCTTTGCCTACCCAGGTCTCAGAGTCTGAAAAACCAATGGGACAATATTTTTACTTAACCTAGCACCTGCTGCATGCTTCTCCTTTCTAGGGTGTAGATCTATGAAGAATTTGCATCTTCACTACCAGTGTAGTTACTGAAGGCAAAGAAGAGACATGTTCAAGAGAAGGCCCTACTGTCTATTACCAGGTTCAAAACCTGGTTACACAACTTCCTAGCTATGTGAACTTAGATAAGTTACTCAACTCTAAGATGCAGAAAAGTAAGAGGATTCATCTCACAGGATGATGATAAGGATGAATGAGACAATGTAGACACTTGGCAAAGTGACATGTACTTGGTAAGTGCCCTAAAAAACTGCCATAAAAATATAGTCTCTTAATTATAAGAGGGGCCTTATAAACAAAAAAGGGACCTAATTTTAAGTGGGACCTAATAAACAAAGGCACATCATCTCCAAAAATTCTCATAAATACTACAGGCTCAACAACAGAAGTATAAATGCTTCATTTTGTATGTCACCCATCAGGATAAGACCCCAAAGTAAGGCATTATGGAGCAGCACATACCCTGCCCAAGTTGACTGAAAGTTCACAGACGGAAGGGGCTAGATTCTTAATTTTATCTTGGTCTCTTCTGTATCCATCACAGTACCATGAACCAAAACTAATCTACTCCCTGCCCATGGATTTGAAACACAAAGGCATACCTGGGTTTCTCCCAGCCCTGGGACACTGTTCCACCTTTGGGATCTCATCCCTAGTTAACCCCCCTGAAAAAAAGCAGTTTATGGATTCAAAGTTCTACCTGAAATGCCAGTGATGAACCATGAGAGACTGTGGACTCTGAAAAACAAACTGAGGATTTTGGAGGGAAGAGGGGTGGGAGTTGGGTGAACCTGGTGGTGGGTATTAAGGAGGGCATGTATTGCATGGAGCACTGGGTGTGGCGCATAAACAACGAATCTTGGAACACTGAAAAAATAAAATTAAATTTTAAAAAATAATTCTATCCCTAAAGTTGGTCACCACTACCTAGGAGGAAACTACTAAAATTGTACCTGTGATGTTCGAAATGGGCAAATCTATAAAGACTGAAAATACACTAGTGGTTGACAAGGGCTGGGGATAGAGGCAGGGGGAGCTGGAGAAAATGGGGAACGACTGCCAGTGGGAATTAAATTTCCCACTGGGGTGGTGATGAAAATGTTCCGAATGAACATTTGTGGTGTGCTCGCTTCGGCAGCACATATACTAAAATTGAACATTTGTGGTGATGCAAATGTTCTGAGACTGCGGGGATTACTGCACAATTCTATGAATGTACTAAAAACCTCTGAAGTGGATTCTATAAGTAAGTGAACTATATGGTAGGGTGAATTATACCTTAAAAGAATTGATATTTTTAAATTTTGAATTTTCACCCCAACCCTCCCACCTTAGACTATGAGAATAAGGGTATTCATTCTATCTCAGAAAGCAGACGCCAAATATACAGCAACAAATCCATAAGCCAACTCTCAAGAAGGAAAGAAAGAGTTCCTGAAATCCCATACCACTCCTCAAAACCAACAGTCTAATTCACTTTCACTTCTGTGAAACCACATTTGGTTTGCCACAGGGTCCATGAGACCAGCCATGAAGTCCAAAGCATTCTGCGAGCTTTTTCTGCAAGGCAAGAGAGAGGCAGTCAGCCCTGCCACTGAAGGGTTATGTTAATATATCAAGAAGGTTGAAAATTTAAGTTACTGAAATGGTATTAGGAACAGGAAGTATGTTGGAAGACTTACTTTTTTTTTTTTCTTTTTAATTTGTGGAACTTTTTTGGCATAACCACATTATACAAACAGGATTACCAGGATTCTTCCCACCAGTGGTTAATACATACACAACTGTATAAATTATGAAGAAGGCATAAGCCTAATTCCCTGCATCCAAACCAAAAAATATACCTCTGCTCTTACTAACTTTTGCTCTGCGTCTTGACAACCTTGAATCCTGGAAGATGATTATAGTTACCAGCAAGTGAGCAGTGCTATGCACCAGGGTCCAAGCTAAGTACTTCTTTACAACCAATGATTCGTTTAGTCCTCACAACACAAGATCAGGGTGGCTACTACCATTTTACATAGGAGGAGCTCAGGTTCAGTGATTTGTCAAGAGTCAACCAGTAAGTGATGGGGTTAAGCTTTGAACTGAAGAAATACTAAAACTTAACTCCACAAGTCTGAATTTCATTTGAAGATTCTATCATCTCTACAGAAAAATAGAAAGTCTTGAACATACAAAATCCTCCTGATTGAAACACTGATTCATGGGGGTACAGAACAATCCTGGGCATAAGAGCACCCACAGAAAAGACTTGGACAAATCAGGACAGAAAAAAACTGACAAAGAGTTACCAAGGTAGGTCACAAATATTTTACTGTTTCTCTTCTATGTATCCAGAGCAGAGTCTTAGACTCCAGGGAAGAACTTGAAGGGGGTTATTTATCAGATCCTCAAGGGGATTCAAGAGACAACTAACCTCAACAACAGCTTTGCTTCAGGGTTAAGTGCACAGACTCTGGAATCAGACAACCTGGGTTTAAATACACCTAACTGCTTTGTCACCTTGGGCAGGTTACTGACCTCTCTGATCTTCAGTTTCTTCATGCATAAAATAAAAGTAGTAATAACAATGATCCAGCTTAACTTTGGCAATCCCAAGAGGCTAATTTTATTGCCTCGAATTAACACACAAAGGAAACCTAAAACCAAAGTTCTGTGAATACTAATTATAAAATAAAACCATAAAATTTTATAGCTGGCTAAGACTATAAATCATCTAAACCAGGGTTATTTATATAATGACGTATTTATTTTGTGTAATTAGTTTTAAAAACACTGACTTTATATATATTTTCAGTAGTAAGAAAGATGAACAGAAGAAAAAAATAGTACACAAATCTTAAGATAGTTAATACACACTGTAGCAAGCACCTAATGATAATGGAATGCCTGAAACCTGGAAAAGAGTGATAGATCAACTCCTCTCTTTCCACTGAAGAGGTCACACATTACCTATTCAAGTAATAGTTGCAAAGAGCATAGTTAATACATACAACTGGATATACAGAGATTAGAACAATAAGTTCCTTACTAGTCTTTTCCCCAAGTTACAGGGCTGCTCCATTCCATTAGACAACTTAAATAACTCTTAAACCCTATCGCTGCATTATTTTCCTCCTACCCAAGGAATTCTTACCCCTGGCAAAAAAAAGAGTAGCGACAAATAAATTTCCAGTCACACAAATGCACCCTACACATACTCAAGACAGACGTACAAGTGCAGTCTCCAAAATCTACCAGGCTTGGTCCAGAGGGTCCTTTCTGGGTAAGCAGGATGGGAAAGGATTAAGAGCTCTGTATTAGCAGGAACTCCAACTCTGGCTCAGACCATGCAGGGGTTCAAAACTAGGGCCCACTGCTGCAGCTGTGTGGCTCTGGACTAGTGACTCCACCAAGCCTATGTTCTCATTTGTAAAATGAATAACATGAGATAATTCACTGGCAAGAAGTCAGTCTCTGTGTCTGGGGAACAGGGGAACAGAATACTCACTGCTCCATGGTCAGGGCCCAGGGCAGCACCTAGCACACAGCAGACACTCCATACATTTGCTGACTAAAGCAGAAGCCCACTTAAACCCAGCCTGAGATTCAGTCAAAATTCGTGGGCCCCATCTATGAGGGAGCTCCTAACTTACTCCAAACCCAGGGTGGAGTGTTCCCTGAACCAAGGAATGACACAGAGAAAGGAAGAGTTATTCATAGGCTTCAGTTCATCAGGTTCCTCAGACCCTGCCTCTGAGGAACCTCCTCACACCACAATTTCATGTGTATTTCACCCCAAAAAACTGGCAATTGCTGTCTTGGGGTTCCATTATCTCCCTTTTCATTTTGAGAGGCAACAGGATCACAAAAATGACATCTCAGGCACTTGATTTCTGGAAGTCTCCTTTCAAGAGGCCTGGGAAGAATTTTCACAGGTAGGACCCCACACAGTCAGGGCAACCTGTCTTACCTGAAAGGTATGGCCTATTAAGAAATCCATCACACAGATAGGAAAAGTAAAGTCAAAGACAATTCCGCTTTCTATCTTCCTTCACTTCATTCCTGGTTCTCAAAACTAAAAGATGGACCGAACTATTTTTAAACGGGCAGATTGACAAGGCACCAAAAACGACCTCACAATCCAAGGAGCTCATCCCTAAAACACTCTTGTTTGCCCAGGAGAAACTCTCTGGCTCTGCAAAAGCCAAGAGAAAATCATACACAGAATGCAAATCTCATTTCTTCGTCCCGCTCCGCCCCCCTCCCCCACCAAAAGGAAATAAGTAAAAATGGTTTTACAAAAGGCTCCAGAATCTTGAGGGATGAGCTTAAACTTCTGCTTTCTGAGTGAGGCCAGAGGACATTCCCTTAAAACCTTTGAGTTTTCAACGATAATGGGAGAGGGAAAAAGGAGAGCGAGGGAGCGGGAGAGGGAGAGAGTCAGGATATGTTCGTTCTATTTTTAAACCCTCGCCCACGGTTTAGAGTAAAGGAACACTCTGATGCTGTACTCCCACCGCTGTCACCTTCTGCTAAACACAAGAATCACAACCTGCACACGTACACGGCCCTGGGTCACCCACCGGCTGCCGCTACCGCCCGGAACCGCGAGCTAACCAACCATTCCACCCAGCCCTTTCTTGGCAGCGCCGGTGCCTTTCGGAGAACCCGGCGGCCCCGGGCGGGTAGGCGGACTGAGAGCGAAGCAATCCCGAGCCGCCTTCTCCTGAGGGGAGATAGCGTCCCCTGGGCAGGGCACGCTCTGCTTCCCCGGCTGGGTACCGAGGGGTGAGCGAGTGTTCACCCAAGGGAGCCGGCGTGGTGGACGCGACAGCATTTCCCAACCCGGTGCGGCGCGCCAGGCACAGGCGTCCGGCTCATGGGACACCTGTGTGCAGCGCACACCCAACCGCCGCGCCCCAGAGCCCCGCTCGCCCTCGGTCACCTCCTGGCCAGCCCAGAACGCCAACGGCCAGGGGGCCGGTGCCCTTCCTCGTCGACTGCTGCTGGCTCGCCCATCCTACGAACCCTTCTCGCCCCACTGTAAGCATCTACAGCCGGCCCTCAGTGCACCCAGTGCGGAACGGCAGCCGCCGGCACGCGGACGCCCAGGGCCGAGAGCCGCCCGACGGCCCTGACGCGTCAGGGCCCCGTCCCCGCCGGACTCGGGACACTCACTCTTGAGCGCGCTTATGAGTGACTTCCCGTCCTTGATGAGCTCCTTGATGAATTTGTTGGTCTTGTCCAGCTCCGCTTCGTGAGACTTGAGCGTCTCTCGGAAGTGCGGGCTGTCGAGGCAGCAGTCGCTGAATTCAAGCGCGGGGAGCCCCATAGTGCTCGCGTCGCCCAGCCGGGGGGCGCGCCTCCCCCAGCGCCCGGGAGGCCCGCAGCCCCGAGCACGCACGCGGCGGGACCCCGACCGGGACCCCCCACGCCCGCCGGCTCCACAGGTGTGGCGCCGGCTCGCCCTCCGCGCGGTGTCCGCCGGCGCGCACGACTCCCGACCGGAGTGGGGACCCGGCCGAGGGGCGGCTGCTCCGGCAGCGCGCCACGGAGCGGCTGGCGGGCAGGAAACGCAGCGACGGACCCGCAGCGGTGCCGGGAAGCGAGCTAGCAGGCGAGCGAGTGCAGCCGCCGCCTCCCCGCCTCCTTCTCCTGATAGATCTCCTGCAGCCTCGAGCGCCCTCTCACAGCAGCCTCAGCAGCCCCGCCGGCGTCCGGGCCGCTCGAACCTGCTAGTGGTGACCTAATCCCAGCCGGACCAATCAGCACGCCCGCCTCAGCCCGACCCCCCTGCCTCCCGGGGACTCCCGGCCCTTCCGTGGCCTTGACCCAATCAGCGGGGCATGGAGGCGGGGCCTGGGGTAAGGGGCTGGTCCACGCCACCGCCTAGGTCCGCAACACAAGCTCCGCCCCCTCCCGCCCGCACGGTGTTGCAGACCGGGTGTTAAAGAGGGGATCGCTGCGGTGCATGGGCCTTTCCCACTCCGGATCTTGTTGACTTACTATGGCCCGAATTCGAACCCGAGGTGGTGCTTCTGCTGGTCTGGGGAACAGAGGACCCTAAATATGCCTAGCATGAAAAAACTGGGATTTGGGGTTGCAGTTCCCCTCAGCCCGCCCTGCAAAGGCTGGGCAATCGAGCTTTCACTCAAAATGCAGCTCCCTACCCAGGGAGAACCTCGAGCACACCGAACCACCATGTCAACTCTAAACACACGCTCCTTATTCCAGTCAAGCAGAAAATATTTGCATCTTTGAATTACCAGCTTCTCTTGCCTGCAGTCTTCTCGCCCCCCCACAGTCTGTCCCCCTCATGGCCACTCCTGCTCAAAATCCGCCCACGGCTGCCCTCAGCCGAAGGATCTAACATCCTTAGGAGAATTTCAGCCGCCTGTTGTTTTCCTGCTGGGCATCTAGCACAATTTTACATAATTACGTCCTGCCTGTGTTGAGCTTCCTGAGGGAACGGACCACTGCAGTTTTCTTGTACGTTGCTGCATTCCCAACACCTAGACCAGCTGCTTGCATTCAGTAACAAAAATTTAGAGCTTACCACGTACTCTGGGTGACTGACAAATATTTGTGGAATAAATGAATAAATCTTTCCCCACCTCCCACCCCGAGGGTGCTGCCCTGTTGTCTCTCTTCCACTACTGGAATCAAACCAAGCAGCTCACTTTACTGCACTTGTCACTCTAGTTCCCACAGTGCCTCGTGCTGAACTGTGAATTCCTGGAGGATAAGGACTGTCCCTGAATGAATTTTTGTATGTCCAGGAACTAGCGGCTCTCCTTCAGCTAAGGTTTTCCTGTTTGTTTGTTTGTTTGTTTGTTTAAATAGGTCTGCTGTGTGCAGGTGCTGAACTAGATGATAGGGATACTAAGATGAGGAACAGAATGAACTTAACTGCTGCTGTTCGGTGGGAGAGATGGGAGAAAAGCAATAGTGCTGCGTGGTGAGACAGGAGAAATCCTCAGTGCTGGGAAACACAGGGAAAAGTTGCCAACTCAGGAGCCAGGGAAGACATCTATGTTGAGAAATAAATTGATTGGTTTATTGAATGCAGAAATGAATGAATGGGTGTGATCTGTTTGGTGTTGTAGCTACAAATTTAGACTTGAGAGCGGGCCCAAACAGCTATGGGATAGATAATTAAAACCCTGAAAATAGTTGCTCCTCACTTGCCAAGGATGAGAAAAATCTACTTAATGCTGTATTTTGAGCACTTAAAAGGTAGGTGTTCTTGTTCTCTATGGAGACGTAAGAAATCACACTGGAACTTAACGGTCTAAAACAACAATCTTTCTATTTTCTCTCATGACCTCTGTGGGTCAGGAATCTGGGGGAGAGTTTAGCTGGGTAGTTCCATCTTAGAGTGTCTCCTCTGTTCTCAATCAGATGGTGACAGGCATTGGAGCAAGGGTGGTTGGCTGAGCTGCTCCCTCTCCTTGGATGGGCCCAGGACTTCTCCACATGCTCTGTGTGTGCCTGACTTTGGACTTCCTCACTGCATGGCAGTCTCAGGACTCTAGTGTGAATGCCCCATCTCACAAGGGGAAAGCTGCACCACCCTTTATGGCCTAGCCTTAGAAGTCAGTTTTCTACCACTGTCAATAACTACAAGCAAGTCACAATCTCTCACAGATTCAAAGGGAAGGGAATGAGACTATGCCTCTAGGTGGGGAAGTGACAGAACGGGAGATACTGTTATAGCCATGTCTGAAAAAAACAATCTGTCACAGAGGGCCTGGCACAGGATATTCAACAAATGTTAAATGAATGAAACAAAATGGGGGCCACAATGATTGATTTTCTATTGCAGAATATTGAGCAACTGTGTATAAATTAAAATAAATGTATTAATAATAACAATATTAGCTATCATTTGTCAAGCGCTTAGTTTGTGCCAGACACTATGTTAAATTATTTATATGCATTTAATATGTACCTGGTAATATTAGTACTATGATAATCCCCATCTTTCAGATGAGAAACTGAGATCCAGAATTGTAACTTAAACCAGGTTACCTAGCTGAGAAGAGTGTGTGACACATACACACATACACCTTAATATGCCCATTTGCAGACAAATATGTGTGGATAACATTTCATTTCTTATCAATTTAATCCGGAATTTCCAAAAATACCTACCACACTTCAGGCAACATTATCAGAAAAAGAGAATTAGAATGCAGTAGTATTGAGTACAAAATTGGCACATGGAAGGTGCAGTTCTTTCTCTCTTCCTAGAAAATAAGCTCCACAAAGTTGAGGATTTTGTGTTGTCTGCTGCTATAGCCCCAGCTTTGAACAGCAATGGATACTTCAGAGCTGCACAATGCCAAAAGAAGGGACACAGGTTTAATAAGGAAGAAACAGCAACATGTGTGACAATATAGGCTGTAGCTATGAAGGCAAATAAAACAAAAATTACTTTCATAGGAAATATAGAAATAAATTAGGCAAAATAACTTGGTCTAAATTCTTTGGAAGATGTCTGAATTCCTTCCAATTAGTCAAACGATTACTCTAAATAGTTCTACTTTCAGTATCAGTATAGTCTGAATCCGTAACTTCTGACTTCAGTTGTCCAATTTATTTTACACCTGCCATACAATGACCTTCCACTTAGAAATTGGAGAGCACTCTCATAGATGTTCTCTCTGAGCCCACATAAGCAGAGGTGAGCAGAGGCCACTCATTCATGGCTCCTCAACACAAACTGAAGAACAGGGCTGGTCCACGATGAGAACCTAAGGTTCTTAGGTCCTCATGCAACTAAAGACCAGAAATAGAAGTAGCCTCTGGGTACTTGGATGATGATGTCAGCACAAGATTTCTCTCCATTCCATGCGCTGACCTTCCTCTATGGTGCCTTCATTCTCAGTTGCTCTCTCCTCCTCCAAACTTATATCAAGCAATATTAGCAGTAACAGTGGGGTTCCCCCCAACCCCAGCAAGAATTACAGCAGAAATTACAAGAAATTACAAGACTGAAACCAGGGGTAAAACAGTCCCACTCCTAAAACGTAAAGCACTGGGGAAGAGTTGTTTCCCCCAAAGGACAAACAAAGGTCTGTGAACAGGAAAAGAGGGAATTAATGCTGAATAGGCAGAAGCAATAATAAGCAATATATCTGACCAGTCACCCAACCTCCTCAAAAGGAATGCTCCTTCTGCTACATTTCCATGGTTTTGTAATCCTAGTTAGCATGTACTCATTCTTTTTTATATTTGCTACCACATGTTGCTTTTACATAGTGACTTTGCCTTTGTATCATTACCAGATAAGACATTAGTTTTCTGGTTTTAAAGTAATGACTTGGGAATTATGTTGTAAATATTCTATGTCTCAATTGTGGTGATGGTTACACAGGTGTCAACATTTGTTCAAATTTATGGGTGCATTTTATTGTGTCTAAATCATACCTCAATAAAGTTAATTTTAAGAAATGATGATAGGAGGCACCTGGGTGCTCAGTTGGTTAAGCCACTGCCTTCAGCTCAGGTCGTGATCCCAGAGTCCTGGGATCTAGTCCCACATCGGGCTCCCTGCTCCATGGGGAGTCTGCTCCCTCTGACCTTCTCCCCTCTCATGCTCTCTCTCACTGTCTCTCTCTCAAATAAATAAATAAAATATTTAAAAAAAAAAAAAAAAAGAAATGATGATAGGAGTGCCTGGGTGGCTCAGTGGGTTAAGCCTCTGCCTTTGGCTCAGGTCATGGTCCCAGGGTCCTGGGATCGAGCTCCGCAGCGGGCTCTCTGCTCAGCAGGGAGCCTGCTTCCCCCTCTCTCTGCCTGCCTACTTGTGATCTCTCTCTTTGTGAAATAAATTTAAAAAAGAAAAGAAATGATGATGGTAGTGATATTAATGATGATATTTATTGAGCTTTTTTTTTTTTTTTTTGGTAGTAGGATCTGTGCTAAGTTCTTTATTGCAACTCTAACCTTTACTATAATCTGGGAAGTAGGTACTGTTACCATCCTTATTTTTAGATAAAGTAACTAAAGATTAGAGAAGTAAGGTGCCTGAGGTCACATACTTAGTTGTAGAACTAGGCTAAGAATTCAAATCCATATGCCTTAAATAACCATCTGCATGTAGGCTATCCATAAGAAAGATTTATATATATATACATTAAGGCAGAGGCCTTAACCCACTGAGCCACCCAAGTGCCCCAATATTTTATATATTTTTAAAAATTAATAATACTAGCCAAACCTAAAACGGGAATAAAACCACACATGAATGATAGAAGACGTATCTCATTCTGAAATGTATGTGTTTTTCCAGGACCATTTGCTGGTATGCCCCCAATTTATCAATAATTCTGCAAGCCTCTAATTTGTTTTGGCTTTAAATCCATGGCGCCTACCATTAGTGTAGAAGCAATTGACTAAAACAGACATGAAATCCTTATTTTCCTTGGAAGAAGAAAGAGTAATCTATCCTTACAAATTCATTGGTGTGTAGTTCTTCGGGGGAGATGGCAGCACTTAATTAATATTCGTTGGCTCAAGAAATCAGTGAAATTCATATTACTTGTAGTATACTTGTTATTTGTAGTATACAGGTCTGTTTTATATGTTATCAACATTTTTCACACCTGCTACTTTTTTATTCACTATCCTTTCCTCATCCATTTATTGAGAAAGTACTTATATATAACATTTACTATGTAACAGATACTCTCCTCCACACTTGACAAAAATTAATTCAATTAATCCCTTAACAACCCTATTATTATCTTATCAGGATACTGAAAATGACTAACCTAAAGTCATAATAATAAAGTCAGAGCTGAGATTCTAACTCCGGACTAGTCTAGCTCCAGACTTAAAGCTGTGTTACTAGTAGAACCCCAAGTTCCCAGCTAAAGAATTGAATTCCTCGACGTCTACACAGCTGCTGGTGGCCATGTACCATTTTTTCTGGCCATCAAGATCTAACTGGAAATCTACTGGATGGGGCTTTGGAAAAGATTTTGGTTTTTTGATAAAGGGACAGCTAACACACACTTTTTGTCCACCTTCCCTCCCTACTCTTTTTGCCTAGACTATGGATGTAATGTGTGAAGGAGCAGCAGTCACCTTGCAACCATGAGGATCAATGCCACATGCCAGGTGCCTTGGTGATATCCATAAGCCACAACATCCAGCGCTAGGATGTCCAACTACCAACTACTCAGAACAGGAAGAGGGGGGAAATTCAACCTATTTAGGCACCATTAATGGACTTTTTGGTTACTCAAAGCCAGATACAACCCTAACTGATATGATGCATTAATCACAAAAGCTATTTATCGTATCACCTCCTCTTGAATTTTGGGCATCTGCATTAATACATGGTTCTTAGGGAGTTTCCAAAATGGAAAATCATTAGGATTTTTTTTTTTAACATTTTATTTATTTATTTATTTGTCAGAGAGAGAGCGCAAGCAGGGGGAGCAGCAAGGCCGAGAGATAAGCAGGCTCCCTGCTGAGCAAGGAGCCTCTTACAGGACTTGATCCCAGCACCTGGGGATCATGACCTCAGCTGAAGACAGCTACTTAGCTGACTGAGCCACCCAGGTGTCCTGAGAATCATTGGTCTTAAAGGAGGGTTTCCTAAACATTTAAAAATAATATCTACATTTACAGGAATGTGTATTAAATGAAGAAAGATATTTAAGAAAGATGATACTCCATGAATAAAAATAAGCTTGTTCAAAGACTGAGATGAAACCAGAAAACTATCAAAGATAATTTCAATTACAGACCCAGGATTATCTGGGTCCATAAAAATAACCGGTCTGTTTCTCCTAGCTGTTGCTGCTGAAATGACCAAGGGCAATAGCTTACTTCAGTGAATTCACCTACACAAAAGCAGTCCTGTACACTTGCTCTCTTTCTTGCCTCCATATCTTCACGTACATTTGTATACCGTGCACGATAGCATATTAGAGGTCCTGAGATGTCCTGTAGTAATTAATCCTGTGAGACTGTTCTGAACGTAGCTCTTTTCATTTTTCTTTGAGTACAGAACCTGTTTCCCCCACACATCCCCCAAAGTTCGTGCTCTATGAAACACATCTGGGAAATGAACACTATCCTAGACACCAAGAACGGGGCCAAAGGAGAAAGGGGTCATTTCTAGTCTTTTGGTTGCCATTTCAGTTGTTGCAAAATAGAAGGTTTGTCACTGGGAATTTAAAAACTTTCTAAAGCAACTAGAAAACACTCACTATCCAACCTCAAATCCTTATTAGTGGGTAAGTTCTCTTCTCTGGGGATCCCTGCCCCTTTAGATGGCTCGGGGTTTGTGGTGATGCTGTGGTTTTTAGTGGGTGCTCTTTCTATCGCAGTGGCCCTGGTGGTGTAGTAGAGGGCAGCATTTCCGTAGAGAAATTATTCTCGCCATCACTTCCTTCTAAGGAGAAGCCAGTATGAAACATGAGTACAAAAATAGGTTATCTTGCATCTACACACAGGGCATAGGGGATATAATATCTGCTGGATCTACAAGAGTAGATGTTGGCAGATTTCTTTTATTTATTTCCCCACTTCCCTTTCTAGTTCGTTTCTGGGATTTCCCATCACTACATTTATATTACCCGGCACCATCTGCAGAAAAATTTGACTTACAAAATTAGTGGCTATAATACTCTCAGCCTGAAGAATTGCACCACGAACACACTAACATTTTCCAATTTAAAAACTAGCTCTTTTCTAAAGGCTGTTTTGCCTGGAAAGTGACAATGTGAACCAGCCCTGCGCTTCCCAAAGCTGATCTAATGACCTCTGTCAGCACAGAACAAAGTTTTCTCTGATCCACCATGGAACGAGAAAAAGAGTGAGAATGCAATGAGTTTTCCATAACATGCATTCCATTGGAGGCAGCACTTTCTATTTTGAGATTATGTACTTCCTGCAAATTTGGTATGAACATACTCATTTTTTGTATGAACGTACTCTTTTTGTTTAAAGTAGGATGATGATAAATGAAGGTAGGAGCAGTATTTTTAAAAAATTCTTTGGTGAAATTTAAATTTGGAAGTCCTGTGTCCCTCCAACTTTGTTTGGTGTTGTTTGTTTCCTGTAAGTAATGTCTACACCCAACTTGGAGCTCAAACTCAAGACCCCAAGATCAAGAGTCACATGTTCTACCCACTCAGCAGGCCAGGCAGCCATTTGTTCTGTTTTTGATTTGAGTTTAGAAATGGCTCCTTGAGCCCAGGGAACTTGTGTATCTTGTCCATGGCTGTGTTCCCTCTTACTTGTAAAACGCCTAGCAACAGGAGGCAATCAATACAGTATGACAGGTGTTAAAAGATAAACTGAGGCACATTAAACTCTTTGAGGGTTTATTTGAGCAAACATCAATCCCATCAGGCAGCACCAAATGGAATGACTGGGAGTGCTCCACGGAAAGGAGTTAAGGGCAAAGTTTTTATGGAGAAGACTTGGAAGCAAAGCAAAGCAATTATTTGGTTATAACTTAAGTGGTTGTTTTACGTGGGAAAGCCTGTGTGGTTGTTTATGATTGGTTGCTCTTCAGTTTCATTTTCTCAGATTCAAGTGCATTGAGTCCTTCTTAGGTTTTGTTTTGGTTACTTGGCTATCAAGACCTTAGAACAACCTCAGTGGGTCTCCTTGTTTAATCACTTTAACACAAACTAACCCAGAGATGGGCAGACTTTTTCTAGAAAGATTTTCCAGGCTTTTTGGACAATTCAGGCTCTATTGTACCTCCTCGAGTCTGATGATGTGGCAGGGAACCAACCACAGACAATACACGAATGAATATGGTGGCTGGGTTTCAAAAAACTGTATGGACACTGAAATGTGAATTTCATGTAATTTTCAAGCATCAGAAACTCTTCTTTTCATTTTGTTTTCCAGCCATTAAAAAATATAATACCTAATCTTAGTAAGCCATATAAGTAGATAAGTAGCAGGCTAGATTTGGCCTGCAAGCCATAGTTTCCTAATTCTCGGACTAACCAAATGAAAGAAAGGAAAAGCAATTCAAATCCATTTCTTTGGCCTATTGTTAGTGAGGAGTATTATAAATGACAGTGAAGAAACATTTTGAAACTAAAAAGGACCAGATAATATCTCTGTCAGTATAAAAAATAGTAGATAGACCTACTAAATTTATTTAGAAGATTCAATTTCTTACTGTTTCCCAAAAGGCAGAAATGAGAAAACCAGGAGTCCCACTGCACACCAACCAATTATCTCTGAACTGGGCTATTCATGAACTCACAGAACCAAGTAGCCTTAGAGCTAAAAGAGATTATGGAAAATATCCAATTCAATCACATTGTCTTAAAGGCAAGGAAACTGAGTATCAGGGAAGAAAGATACTTCCCCAAGGTCACTTACCTAAAGAACGAAAGTAATCTAATAAGGAAAGAACACTTCTGAAGGCTGAATAAAAAATAAAGTTGTATAATGAAAAAAGTATCAGTTTCCATCCATAGGTTCAAATTCTGGCTTTGACACAATGATTTCGAATCTCAGGTAAGTTACTTAACTATCTGAGTCTCAATGTCTTCATCTTTAGAAGATGAACAGTAAGTAATTATCACAGAGAGGTATAGTTAAGAAAAAATGAAATAATTTACCTAGTACATTGTCAGACATAATAAATGCCCAATAAATTATAATTTGTATTACTATATGAAATTTTAAAAACCTCCAAATGTACTATGCTTGCTAAAAACATCTTGAAATTACAGCTTTTAAAGTGAGCTAAGAAGTGAAAGCCAAGTATTTGATGTTTTAACAAACATATTTTTATCTTATTAGTTGAAATACTTCCTTGAATTTCTATTTATAGCATTCCTCAAAGACGATGAGTGCTTGTTTTAAAACTGAAATCACAAAGTAGGATGGAGGTTTTCTTTTTCTTTCTTTAGGATGGCATCTGATTAACAGCACTAACACAGGTCACTGAAATACCCCCCAAATCATTCAACTATGGAGACACCCTACCACTTGTTAATTTGTATTTAAGTTTCTTAGCTAACAATAATTGGGGGAAGATGAAGGATGTAGTAGTTAAAAGACATGGTCAAGAATGTTCTCATATCATCTTTTTAAGTTAAATTTATTTAAGTAGTCTCTACACCCATTTGGGGGCTCGAACTCACTAACCATAGATCAAGAGATGCACACTCCCCCAACTGAGTCAGCCAGGCACCCTTCACATTATCTTCTATAAAGTAATGCCAATAACAAAATCTCAAGCACAGACAGACATAGCTTTTAACCACAGCTCTGCTGCCTGCTGGCTGTGTGACTACGGCCAAAGAATCTCCCAAAGTTTCCGGCATTTCAAGTATAAAATGGGGGTGACAATGGTGCCTACCTCACAGGGCTGTTGTGAAAATTAAATAGTAGCATGCACAGAAAGTGTGCATTCCTTAGACCAGTGTCTGCCGTGCATCGTGGGTTCAAAAACAAATAAAGCAGTAGCTGGCCATGTTGTTTGTTAGAAGATGAACTTAAATAAAATCCATTTTTATAATCTTTTGTCTCCTCTGCTGGATATGAGATTTAAGTGTGAAAGAACTGTTTTTCAGAGTTATAATGTAAACTAGAACAGTAACGGTGCGCTTGAAGCTAGAAATGCCAAAGGTTTCCTCCATTGTTCCAGTAAACCAAGAGGAAACCAAGAGCCTCAGGGGTTTCTAGGAACTAGGAACACAGGTTCAATTTCAGACTCTAAAACAGAAAAGGATTTTGCTGGTTACTTTGGAGAGATTCAGATCTAACTCTTCAAGAAGCTTTCCTGTCCTCCCAGTTGAAAATAGTCCTCACTCTTGGTCTTCATTGCTATTCTGTATCTCAGACCCCTGCTTGTTTTCTTCAGTGCATGCATAACAATTTCAAGTTATTTGTTTATTGACTACCCCTCAGACACATTATCTCCCCCTTCTTCCTACCTCCTCCTCACTTCACTAGAATGTAAGCCCCTCATTGGCAAGGACGGAGCTGGGATCATGTGGTTCATGGCTCCATCCTCCCACCCCTAGAACAGCACCTGCTGTTCCAGTAACTATCTGGTGAATGAACCAATGAATGAATGAATGAATGAATGAATGACTGTATGAATGGGCAGCCCTGGCAGAAGCTTCAGGCTTTCCCTCAAAGTGTAGAAAGGAAGGGGAACTGATCTTGTGGCTGACACAAAAGGAAAAGAAAACTAATAAAATTGTGACCACACAGACCCAGCACTGAAGTCCTAGACCACAGAGGCTCAGACTTTCTAGGGCAGGGAATACAAGGAGTGTGTGATATGTGGGTGACTCCAGGCCAAAGAAGTTACACACACACACACACACACACACACACACACACACACACAGGGAGAGAGAGAGAGAAATACAGTATCCAAAGACAGGGTACATCAGAATTTGCTAGGTTGTTACTTAAGGCACAATAATTTCTCTTCACTTGGCCTCTGGGTCACCTCCCACTCACTGCCCTTGGGTCTCCTTTCTCATTGTCCCGTCTTCCTCTGTTTCCTTTGCTGATTCCTCCCTGTTCTCCCATCCTCTGATCACCGGACTTTCCCAGGTTAGCTGGAAAATCTCTATTCACGCGCACATCCTAGGTTACTCCAACCTGCCTCACAAGCACAAATTCTATCTGCAAGCTAAAATCTGAATGTCTACCCTAGTTTTGACCTCTTCTCTGAACTCCAGACAGGCATACATAGCTTGACTGCTCAACACTTTACCTGTATACCTAAATAAGCATCTCAAACTTAGAAAGAGACCTGGACTGAACTCTTGATTTTTCTCCCCAAATCTGCTCCTTCCAATGGCAAATCCAACCCCACAGATGTTCAAGCCAACAACCTTACAAGCAGCCTTGTCTTCCAATTATTGGCAAGCTCTGTTGGCTGAGTCTTCAATACAAACCTGTAATCTGACTGCTTTTCCATCTTTCCTGCTACTATGGCCCAAGCTATCACCATATTTTTCCTAGATTATTATTTTTTTAAAGATAGCTCCTATTCTTTTTTTTTTTTTTTAAGATTTATTTATTTGACACAGAGAGAGAGATTACAAGTAAGCAGAGCAGCAGGCAAAGAGAGAGGGACAAGCTCTGCTGAGCAGAGAGCCCAATGTGGGGCTCGATCCCAGGACCCTGAGATCATGACCTGAGCCGAAGGCAGAGGCTTACCCAACTGAGCCACCCAGGTGCCCCCCTTTTCCCTAGATTATTGCAGTAACCTCCTAACTGGTCTCCTGACTCTGCCCATGCCGCCTATAGTTAAGCCTCCCCCAATCAGCCAGAGTGATTCTAACAGAACAGTAAATTATATCACAACACTCTCCTGCTCAAAAGCCTCCAATAGTTTTCCATCTTACCAAAAGAAAAGCAAAAGTATGATCTAGCCCAGGGATGCAACTCTTCTCATCTCATTTTCTACTGTTCTCCCCCAACTCACTCTGCTCTGACTGGCTGATAATCCACATGGATCCCAATTAATTTTAATAATATAAGTCTGAAAATTTGGCATAGGCATAGAAGGTCTGACCAAAAGTTAATAAACTGTTTTAGTTGGAGAAATACCTGATTTTTCTTTTTGTTTTAATTTTAATTCCAGTGTAGTTAATGTGCAGTGTTATATTAGTTTCAGGTGTACAATATAGTGATTCAACAATTCCACACATTCCTCAGTGCTCATCATGGTAAGTGTACTCTGAATCCCCTCACCTGGTTCACCCATCCACCACCCACCTCCTCTCTGGTCACCACCACTTTAGTCTCTGTATCTATGAGTCTTTTTTTGTTTGTTTATTTGCCTCTTCTTTGTTCATTTGTTTTTTTCTTAAATTCCACATATGAGTGAAATCATATGATATTTGTCTTTCTTTGATTGACTTATTTCACTTAGTATTATGCTCTCTAGATCCATCCATGTTGTTGGAAATGACAAAATTTAATTTTTTAAATCTTTTTTCTTAAAGATTTTATTTATGGATTTGACAGAGAAAGATCACAAATCAGCAGAGAGGCAGGCAGAGAGAGAAAGAGAAGCAGGCTCCCCGCTGAGCAAAGAGCCCAATGCGGGGCTCGATCTCAGGACCCTGAGATCATGACCTGAGCCAAAGGCAGCAGCTTAACCCACTGAGCCACGCAGGTACCCCAAGATTTCATTTTTTATGGCTGATGTATATGTATTTATGTATGTGTGTGTGTTTATCGTAACTTCTTCATCCATTCCTCTATGGATGGACACTTGGGCTGCCTCCATAATTCAGCTATTGTAAATAATGCTGCAATAAACACAGTACCTGTATCTTTTTTGAATTGTTTTTGTATTGTTTAGGTAAATACTCAGTAGTGGAATAACATGATCATAGGATAATACTATTTTTAATTTTTTGAGGAACCTCCATGCTGTTTTCCACAGGAGCTCTATCAGTTTGCATTCCTACCAACAGTGCATGAGGGCTCTTTTGTCTCCACACCCTCACCAACATCTGTTGTCTCTTATTAGTAACTTTTCTGATGCTATGGTGTCAGACCAGCACATAGTTTACGGTCTTTAGCAATTGCTTTAGGTCCCTAGAGTTAACCCTTTGGGCAAAAATGCAAATTAGATGACCTCCAACTGTCTGCTAGTAACCCTCTATCCCAGTCTTGGACAACAATCTGCTCTAGTTTTAGTATCTTAGGGGGTATCTTTTCATGCCACAAAAGCTACTAAGGCTGAAACATCTGTTCCACTTAGGAGGAAACATAGACCTTCCTTCAACAGATACTTTTGAAATCTAACTAGGTTTCAGGTGCTGGTGAGGCACTGAGGAGTCAAGGAGGAACAAGGGAGGCCCACGTCTTCAAGGAACTCACAAAGGAGTCCAGGTGATGGCAAGAGAACCTGGTCTTTACAGAGCAATGACAGAGGGATGCCCAGCGTACTATGGGAGCCAAGGGGAGGGCACCCAACTCAGCCTGAAGAGGGTGAGCCAGGCTTCCTAGAGGGATGGGCAGCTATGCTGAGGCTTACATGGAGGTATACAAATGAAAGTACACAGTGGGTCATATATTAGAGTGGAGAACATAAGCAAAGAATCTGCATGCGGTGTGTAGGAAACCACAGACATTTGAGGCAAGATACTCTTAAGGTGAGGCTGGAAAGGAAGGCAGAGAGCAGGACACAAAGAACTTGATTTAACATAAGCAAGGAACATGATCTTTGTTCAGCAGGCAACAGAGAGCCCGTGAAGAAGGAGAATGTGGATGCTGTAAGGACATGCTTGGAGACAGGCAGACTGCAGGGAGCACCCAAGGAGAAGATGATACAAGTCTGAATTAGGCAGGAGGAGCAGAGATGGGGGAGAAAGGCAGACTTTAGAAACAGTGAGTTAAAATTAATGAAACTTGATGTGAAGGAGACCAGGAGGAGGCAAGTGTGACCTTATGGTTTCTCTTCTTGAGGCTATTATCAAGTTCAAAGTAGCAATATCAGGCAGGAAGAGGATTTCATCTTAGAGGCATTGAACTTAAAATATTAAGGGAAAGGCATTCATTCATTTATCCATTAATTTAAGAGCTATTTCTAAAGTATCTACAATGTGAATGTAGGAGTGTGAATGTGAAGGGAGAGGTCTGGACTTCAGAGAGTGGGCGTCATGAGCACATGGATGATCGGGAGTTCACCCACAAGGACGGCTGGCACAGGGCTTGGCCCAAAGGAGGCTGTCTGTGGGTACCTGCTGGGAAGAATGAATGAAGAGTTAGTGTTTGTAAGAAAAACAGAGCTGTGAATGAGCCAGGACACTCTGGAAAACCCCAGTGGTTCAGGCTTGAGGAAAGGATACAGAAATGGAGTAGTCAGAAGTGTGGAGGAGGGGCAAGGTGTCATGTCATGAACATCAAGTGAGATAGGAACCAAGTACATACACATTATCACGTATTAGAAAGACTTCTTTATTCTGAGCCTTCTCCACTGTTAAAATTTCTTCAGGAATTTTCTGAGTGGAAAGTGAAATGGGTCTCTAGACAAATATAGAGCCCCCTGCCAAAAAAAAAAAAAAAAGTCTCTCTTTTCTTTCCTTAGATTTTTGTCACCTTGTAATCCAAGGGTTATTTGGCCAAGAGCTGCATTTCTAGTTAACAAATTTAATTATCACATTTGTGCTATTCTGTGATTTTGCTTAAATCAGTTTGAATCTTTTTTTTCCTCACACGATGATTATTTTTTATTCTCGGTGTTAACTCCCTGATGCTGATTTAAGCCAGAGGATATAACTTTATTAGTGTGAAAACAATAGAATGTCCAGGACCTGATGGCATCATTCACTTAGTATTATATTCATCTAGTGGTGACACAGGTGCAAGCTGCCCGTCAATGATGTGTGAGTGTGATGATACTAGTTTTTCTTTGTTTTTGTTTTGTTTTGGTCTTTGTCTACCCAACATCCATTTGCATACCCCATTCTTACGATAATGATATCTGAGTTTTCTTGGGAAACCACATCTTCCCCATTTC
This sequence comes from Meles meles, assembly GCF_922984935.1. Taxonomy (NCBI): domain Eukaryota; kingdom Metazoa; phylum Chordata; class Mammalia; order Carnivora; family Mustelidae; genus Meles; species Meles meles. Next base: position 103,441,122 of record NC_060068.1, read on the forward strand.
TGGTCCAGGTGATTTGGGTAGAGCTGACTACCCTGGGCTTCAAGGGGAAGGCATGTGACCCAGGGTTGGTCAGTAAAACACGGTGATGCCCTGGGCTCAGTGACTAGCTCATGACAGCCACATGACCCAATCAAAGGCAATGAGATGGAATTCTTGGACTCGGTAGAGCAATCAGACCAAAGGTACTCTATTGAACTTGAAGTTGGGTGGATATATATGGATATATACCAGGAGCTAATATGAGTCACCATATAATAGGGAGAGCCTATCTGAGAATGATGCTGATGTAGAGGAAGGAAGAGGTGAGACATGAAGAGAAAGAGAGACTGGCCAAGTACAAAAGACACTGGGATCCTAGATCTGGCCATACCTGAAGCTAGCTAGCATACTGCTGTATTTCTTAGTAACATGAGCTGATCAGTCCATTTAAAGCTTTGGCCACATTTTGTTACCTTTCCCACCTCTTGAACTCAAAAAAGACCAGATGAAACACATAAGGGCATCGTTTTTTTCTGCTTTATCTGCCAACAGAGAATCAGCTGTGTAAAGTCATAGAAACTCCCTTAGCCCAACTACCCTATGAATTGCAACCCACATTATAACACAGCATCTGTAAGTGCTCTCATCACCTTCTGTGTCAGCTTCATTCTCTGTTTCTAACTGATGCTCTCTCTGCCTCAGCTCTCTGTTCCTCACCTGAACTCACAGAACCCACAATGTTCTGCATTGCAAGGTCCACTAGGCTGTGGTCCTCACTGCTTCCCGGGGACACTGCTTGTGCATTATGTTCACCTCCAGTGGGCTCTCTCTCTACCATAGCAGTCTGACTTTTTAAATAACAAAAGCTGGACTGGAGGACTGAATGGCAGCCACTGCTGTCCCCAAGCTTGGAAAGCCCAGTGCCCGGCTGTTGGGCTCTGGCTACCACCCAATGGCACCAGTACGCTCCAGCCTTCTTGTCCCGAATGCCCTACCTGTTGCTGTTTTCCCTCCCTCCCCCGTGAAGACAAGTTTAGCCTGATGCTATCCCCAACTCTGTCATTTCTGTCACTGCTGTGCCACCCAGGACCTTTATCATATCCCCTCAGGGATCTCGGGAATGCCTATGAAATCATACCTTAGTGGCCTATTGGAATCCAGCTTTCGAACGCTATTTCACAAGCACCATAATGACACTATTTCTCCTAAATTAGGTTGTTTAAAGCTGTCTCCCCTTTTCCTGCCTCCAAACAGGCGAGGCAAGTCATTCACATCTGCCAAGAGAGGAAAATAGCTATCTTCGGAATTAAACAAGAGAAGAATTTTTCCTTCAGCTTTTGCTGAAAATCCTGAGAAATAACAGAGGGATCAACACTTCCAAGGGCAGATGATCTTCTTCCTCTGCTTTTACTACCTTTCTCTCATCAATGAGTATAAACTGAGTAGTCTTTTGCTTTCTTGTCAGCCCTGGAAAACTGAGTTGTAATCATTTAACTCAAATACACCAAATGTCTAATGAATATCTATTACCTGCCAGCACTAGACTAGGTAAAGGGCATACAGAGGAGAATCCTACAGGCAAGACTCCTGCTTCATTTAGATTCTGTTCTAGTGAGGGTAGAAAAGAGGCAGCAAATCAATGTGTAAACAAATAAGTGAACAGAATTTCAGACAGTGGGAAGTGCTATCAAGGAAGTATAAGGGAACAATTTTAGAGAGAGTTATCAGAGAAGGTTGTACTGAAGAGGTAATAATTGATTAAAACCCAACTAAAGAAAAGGTATAAACCATATGAAAGTCCATGGAATGGAGCATTCTGGACAGCAGGTCAGTATATGCCAAGACCCAGGGCTTGGAGCAAGCTTGATGTGCTAGGGGAGGGGTCAGTAAAATATGGCCCAGGGACCAAATCTGGCCTGCCTTCTTTCTATGTTCAGCCAAAAAAAGTAAGAGTGGCTTTTATATTTTTAAATGGTTCGGGGGGGGGGGGGGAACAAAATAAAATAACAATATTTCATGACACAAGAAAATTATGTGAAATTCAAATTTCAGTGACCATAAATAAATTTTTTACTGGAAAGCAGCCATGCTCACTCATTTATATATTTTCCATGGCTGGTTTTATGCCTCATTGGCAGAGCTGGGAGACTGTGTGGCCTATAAAACCTAAACTGTTTACTATCTGGCTTTTTGTGGAAAAAGTTGACAGAACCCTGTGTTAGAAGAATAGGAAGATATATCTTCCCAGGGTAGAAATAAACTTGAATTTCTTTAATTATTTAAGATTCTTTTGCCTATAAATAACAGAAATCGACTTAAGTAATGTGGAGAATTAAAGGTGCCATAAACTCTTTGATACGTTCCTATCAAGAGGTGGAATCTATGCCATCTCCTCTTGAATCTGGGCAGCATTTACACCTGCTTCGACCTATAGAATATGGCAGAAGTGATTCTGTGCCTGTCAAGGCTTGGGCCAGAAGAGACTGGCAGCATCCACTTCCTGCCTCTTAGAACTTTCTCTCTTTGAAAGTCCTGAGCCCCATTTCAGAAGTCTGACTACCTTGAGATGGCCATGCTGGAGAGCCCACATAAACATGCTCTGATTGAAGGTCCCAGCTAAGCCTAGGCTTCCAGCCATCACTGCCAAGACACCTACTGTATGAGGGAAGCCATCTTGGATTTGCCAGACCAGCCCATTAGCCAATTGAATACCACTGAGTGAGCTCCACTGATGCTACATGGAATAGAAAAATCATTCATCTGGGCCCTCTGTGGCTTTTGGCCCACAAAATTGTGGAATATAATAAAATGGGTGCTGCTTTATGTCTCTCCGTTATGAGATAATTATTTCATAGCAATAGACAACCAAAACAAACAAGAGAAAATTTCATTATCTCATATAATAAGAAGTTCAGAGATAGATTAGGGTCCATGCACAATATATTCTCATACAACTTTTCTGCAATTCCTTTGGCTCTGCTCTCTATTTCGGGCTGGTTTCATCCTCTGGCTGGCAGCAAGATGGCTGCAGTAGTTCTAGGAGTCTCATTCAAAACTGACAGTGTCCAGAGTCAGAAGAAAAGAATGTTCTTTTTTTTTTTTTTTAAGATTTTATTTATTTATTTGACAGAGAGAGATCACAAGTAGGCAGAGAGGCAGGCAAAGAGAGGGGGGAAGCAGGCTCTCCACAGAGCAGGGAGCCCAATGCAGGGCCCAGTCCCAGGACCCCAGGATCATGACCTGAGCCGAAGGTAGAGGCTTAACCCACTGAGCCACCCAGGTGCCCCCCACCCTTTTTTAAAAGATTGCTTTGTGAATATGTTTTTAAAAAAATAAGTCAAACATAGCCAAATTTCAAATGGCTATCATTAATATTTATTAGGTCTTGGCAGGCCTGGTGCTAGACACTTAGGGCCACTATAATTAAAAGGTACTAAGATAAAGGAAGGGAAACAGTAGGATCTTAGATATAAGACCTACATAATGTATAGAACCTAGTCAAAATAAAAATGGAGAGCCCCTTATTAAAAAAATTATTTCAAGATGGCAGCAGGGCACCTGGGTGGCCCAGTCTATTGGGCATCTGCCTTTGGCTCAGGTCATGACCCCAAGCCTGGCTCCTTGCTCGGTGGGGAGTCTGCTTCTCCCTCTCCCTCTGCCCCTCACCTGCTTATGCTTTCTATCTCTGCTCTCTTTTTCTCTCTCTCAAATAAATAAAATCTTTAAGACAGTAAAGAATTTCAAGACAGCAATAACAGAATATTAAACTAAACACGCAGTCTTCAGCATACAGGGCCCTGTGTGATTGCACAGGGTGCATGCCCATGAAGCTGGCCCTGGGAAAGAACAGGGGTCCGCAGGAGAGGACAGCAGAGGGCCAGGAAGCCCTCCTTGAGGAGGTGGTATTTACACAAGGACCAAAGGATGATTAGGAGTGGCCAGGTGAAGAGCCAGGAGGAATGGGGCTCCCCAGAAGAACAGTAGTCTTCTTCCTCCCTCCAGGTTGGCTGCAAGACTTAGGGTGGCCTGTCTTGCTCAGTAGTGCTGAGACAAAGAGAAAGGTAACAGATCCCTTTCCTGTCTGTGCCAGCTCAAGCCTGTTTCCCACCCCTTTTCTGTGTTCCAGGTCTTAGCACTTGGGTAATCTACCCATATAATCTGATCCTTCCCTTCCAGCACTAGAGATGTCAGGAGAGCCCTAGAGGGGCCCAGCCCTGTTCCTTGCAGAGCTCAATTGTAAGTGCTTCCCAGGATAGCAGCCCAAACATCCTGATCCACGTGGCCCAGGCTTAACATAAACAGGGAAGAGTTCTTCCTATCCTCACATTTGCTAACTGCAAACCATGAAGACAGCAAGCACTAACTGGACCTCAAAAAATTTTTATCACCAAACATGAATCTTTTCCCTAGAATTACCTTAACCCATTTTAGTTGTAAATACAATGAGATAAAAAGCTTATTAAAAATACAGATACCCCAGCCTCATGCCAAACCCAACTCCTCTATTTTTAACAAGTTCCACAGGTAATTCTGATGCTCTGCCAGGTCTCTGAACCACTGCTCCAGCAAGCTGGAAAAAAATAAGGAAATAATTCCCATTTGGCTGGTAGGAGTCAACAGGTTCATTTCTGTCATTAAATGTAACCCATGAAGCAAGCTATAGTTCTATTTTCTATACATACACACCTATGATAAAGTTTAACTTATAAATTAAGCACAATAAGATGCAAAGAACAATACAAACAAAAAAGAGAAATTACAACAATAGACTATAATAAAAGTTATGTGAGTGCGGTCTCTAACTGTCTCTTAGAGTATGCTTTTGTACTGGACTCATCCTTGCAATGAATGAGATGCTAAAATGCCTATGTGGTGAGATGATGTGAGGTGAATGTTGGAACGTAATGTTAGGCTGCTACTGACCTTCTGACATTAAATCAGAAGGAGTTGATCTGCTTATAGACTGTGATTAACTGCTGGTAACTGAGACTGTGGATAACAGGGGACTACTGTACTTGAACTCAGTACCTCAATTTCCTCAGTAAGTAATCTCTCCAATACATCTCTAGCCTGGACGCTCTCCAAAGTGTAAAGTTCTTCTGGCCTTCCCATTAATGTAGTCCCCCTTCTAGGGGCAGCACCTCAGTCTCCCCAGGCAACTAACGACCCCTCTCCTATAGTAGGTAGGCTTGGTAGGAGTGTCAGTCAAGGTGCTCTGAGGCACCCTAGCTGACCAGTGGACCCAAGACTCACGTCTGGCCAACCAGATTTTCTCTCCCAGGAGATGAAATCTTGAGACAAGTGAAACAGAGAGCAAAGTAAGTGAAGTTGATTCATCTGGTGTGAGTGACCCCAAAAGTCTGTCTGTTGGTTCCTGCTCCCTGAGCGATCCTGCCTCCTCTGCTTTTTGAAACCTGGTTTGCCAAGCTTTGTCTTGGGATCTGCAAGTGACCCCATTGCCCATTTCTTTTGCCTAAGTAAGCCAGAATTGGTTCTGTTGCTTGCCACTGAAGAATCCTAACAGATTCTTAGAACTGAGCTCTCTGATAGTACTCTACGGGATAATGATGTCAGAGCTTCCACTCTTATCAAGCCATTATGAATGACGCTCTTATAACTAAAGTGGCCATTCTACACGAAGAGTTTATTTTAATAATGACGTCTTTGTTCCAGTAATAATAGACAGTGAAAATTCCTCAATAAGAAAAAGGATTATTCACTGTCCTGCCAAAATGTCTTCAATGGAAACAGGCTTTGGGTAAATACTCTTGATCTAAATGAGGTTCATTGTCCTGGACCTTAGGGAAGGAAAGGACAAGAGAAAAAAAGATAAAGGAAAAGAGTCTGGTTTTCAGTTTAAACCAGCTCCCCTTCAGTTGCATTTCACCCTTTTTACACACACATTTAAGATGAGGTCTACTCTTGAAGTATCTAAAAGAGGGCTGGAAATTGCAGCCAAACATGCACTTGGAAGGGTGACTAGTGCAGAGGAAATAGCTTCAGCAACTGAACCTTTTCCTCTCAGCAGCCTCAACCTTATTTCTACCCATGCCTCGCTGTTTTGGTCTCGGTAGGCATCTTTGTGATTATGATTCTAACTATCATAATCCTTCCTGTGAATCCTGTGAAGTGAATCCTTCCTGTGAACCAGGCATGCTGCTAGGCATTTTATAGGCATTACACATTTAATCTTTACAGTGGCCCTTCCAGGTTAGTATTCTCATCATCCCCATTTTACAGAGGGAGAAACTAAGCTCAGTGAGTTTAAGGCGTAGGGCTAATGATGGATAGAATCCACCACTTACTACTGGTGTGTCCCCATTTGTCCTGAAGACTTCCTTCCACTGTGCCCTGTTGCCTTAAGTGGAAAGTGCCTGTTCAGTCCACACATCACTGGAAAGAGTACTGAATGTGGCATTACATCTCAAATCAAATGGCAACTAGGCTGACTATTCACGTAATGTTCTGTTTTCCTGGATAAATTATAAGTTCCTTGAAGACACGAACCATGTTTTGTCTACCGCAGTCTCACCAGATCATGTCTGGCACAGAGGAAGTGCTCAAAAAGTGCTTAGGGAATCAATGACTATCTTGTAGGGTCCTCAGACCTTACAGAAAAGGAGGGTTCCTGTCAAGGGGACCCTTCTCAGGAAATAGAAATTCCAAATCACCCCTAGAGAATCCAGCCAACTGAAAAGTTTGGCCAAGCCTTTAAACAGCACAGATGATTCTCAATTTGGGGTCCTGGGCAGTGCTTTCCATTTCAGAAAAGCTGTTCTCTCTTTGAGGCACAGTCATGCTTTGGCTTAGGTTTGAGGAGGGGAAGTTTCTAAAAATCTGAGAGGGAAAATAGAAGCTAAAAGGCTGACATACAAGTCAAAATTTTTCCAGGACCGGCTACCTCACAAAATGTCCAAATCTGGTCCCAGGCACTCCACTGAGGACTGGGAGCTCTCAGAACAACAGCTAATCTTTGATTGACACAAGATCCATGAGGTATCCCTGGGTAAATTCCTTTTGTGCCCCAAATGTGGAAAACCTCCAAATAACCACATATACAACCCACCAAAATTTCCTGCCAAGTCTATGGGGTTCCCTTAGTGGGGCCTCATTTCTTCACTGTTACCAGTTCAGAGTTTGGCCTACGGATTCAAGCAAACCTGAAATCAAGTGTTGGCTGTGCCATGTGCTAGCCAAGTGACCTTGCCTGTTCTTGGGAGAATATGATAATGTCATTATGTGTATGGAATGCTTAACTTGATGCCAAGGCACATGAGAAGCAAGCAGTAAATGGTGGCTTCATGATACCTCTGCTGGCTTCACTTAGACATTTCATTCAAAACAGTCAGAGTCCAGTGCATTCTTGGTGATTTAAGAGGCAGGTGTGATCTGATGTCCTCCTTCAACCATGTAGATTACTTTCTCCACTTCCAAATTAGAAACAGAATGAATTAGGAATAGGAATAAGGCAAGGAAGCTATATAGACTTATCATGACATTTCTGTTCTGAGCTCTCCATTGGAAAAGGTTTACTAAATCTATTTTTCTTACTAGCTCTGTCATAATCTATTATTCTTCCTGGGCCAATTATAACCTGTTGTATTTACTAAATCTATTATTCTTACAAAGATCATTTTGACCATTTGTTAAGGAAAAGCAACATCGCTATTAGACATACCTTGACTGCTTCATTGCCCAAACTTTCCGTTCTATTTTAAGGCTTCATTGTAAGGTATGGAGCAGGTTTGTCTTTGAACACAGTGAGCAGATGAAACATTACCGCTTTCTCACAAGAGACTCTTACCAGGCATTCAAAAATCCCCATCCTACTTCTTTTCATTAGATCACTGGTCAGTCCTCTATAGTTTCAAGCCAAATGATTTCAAAAGTTCAAGATACCTTTTAGATCACAATGCCTCCAGGCAGAACCATCTGAGAGGGAGAAATACTAACATAGTGATAAGAGAACTCTGCTGAAGTTAGGTATGGCTGCGGGAATGGGAGCTCCTGGAAGGTGGGCAATAGTCTATAAGAATCAGAATACGATTTATGTGTCCCCTTTCTGCCCACCAGGGACAGAGGACACTGATCTGGACATCCAATGTGAGACAAATAACCTTAGGTTGTTTTCAGCCACAGAGATTTTAGGGCTCTTGGTTTCTACAGCATAATCTAACCCATCCTGCCTGATTAGAAAAGGTACAAACCAACTGACTATATAACAGACACACTCACAGAGCCATGCCTACTAATCCTCTAATCTTGGTCAACAATTTCCAGAAGCTAGCAGTTTAGTGTTTTATAGAAATGAAGCTCTGAATTGTGGTCAACAACACAATAGTTTTAACAGACTGGTGGAAAGATTCAAAGCGATATTCCTCTATGCCACTGTGAGGGTGAGAATCATGATTCCCAAATCTGTATTTCTAGCTGGAATTCTCCTCACCTGTGGATAGACGAATCCACTGACCCCTTGTGGAGAATCCAGAGCAGGCTGTTTTTCCCTCAGCCTCAGGCAGTGCCCAGGTCTGTTGGAGAGCTGGTGCTGACCTCAAATTGAGAACACTTGGGATATACCATCCCCCCAAATAGCCTTCAGGATCAAAGGCGTATATTATCTGTCCCTCAAGTCTCCATGGAGGGAGGGCTCAGGGTTGATGCCCATCTTGTACATGTCATGAACATTACTATTTTAATAAAAGAACCACACGTGCTCTAAATCTTATTAGTAATAAATAATAATGTGATCATTTGTTGAGTGCTTTCTAGGTGGCACCCCAATGAGCACTTTATAGCTCTCATTTTATTTAGTCCACACAAATTTACTAGGTAGAAACTAAAAGCTCCTGTTCTACAAACGAAAAACAAACAAACAAACCCAAACCCCCCAAACTTAGAGCTGTCCAATAACTTGCCCAAGGTCAAGGTCAGCCAGCTGAGAAACAGCAGAAATATGTCAAGCTCAAAGCTGTGCTTTTAGACGGGGCACACTTGACCCCCTCTCCTGGCCATAGTGCTATGTCTCTTAACACCCCCACCCAAGATCTAAAACCCCGGAGTTTTCCTAGTCTTCGTTGTATTGCCAGTGACCTGATGACATCATTTTTGGTCTCAAACCAACATTGCTTTAGTATATTCCCTGGGAGAATGAGGCTCTCAACACCTGCTTAGTTTCTTCCTGCCTCCATAGAGGAGGGTCTGAGAAACTAAAGGAAAAACAAAACAAAGTGATCCACAGGGAAAGAAAAAAAAAAATGGATCGAGAGATGTTATTTTCCTCTTTGATAACTGTGGGACTAATGAGTAACGGAGGAAAAGAAGACTGATCTGTGGGCTTGTAAGAGAGCCCGAGGCGGAAATAGACCCTGTGAGCCCAAGAAGGGGGCGGAACCAGAGTCCACAGCCAGGAAACAAAGGACAGGAAACAGGATTTCTTTTTTCCAAAGTCCAGAACAAAGCTGACGAAGAGTTTGGCAGGAAGAGGGCCCACCACTTCATACTTAAAGTGGAAAAAATACCAAGGGCTCAAAACTGAAGATATTTGGGAATAGATGATTCATAGAGGAATGGTGATAAATAATCTTTGCTTTCTGAGAACACACACTTAATATTCCTGCTCAGCATTCTTTTATTATTTGGCTGCAGTCCTCTTGCTTTCTACGTGAAGCCAGGAGAGGGCTGGCAGGTTCTCACCTTGTTCATGATGTGATACTCAACCTGGAAATCTAAGCTCTGTTTCCTCCTCTCTGTTCCCTCTTTCCTACTCTGCTGTCCCTCTTCCTGGAATGACTGTCCCACTGCCATTAGGATACGTAATTCTTCATTTGTAGGTCTCAGCGGACATGTCACTCCTGAAAGGTGCTTTCTCCGACCTTCATTCCGTGGCAGAATGTGCTAGTTGCCTATCCAGGATCCATCTCTCTTCTTTCTCATTGACAATATCCTCATTTTGTTGCTAGTGAAGTTTCAGTTAGAAGGTATATTTCCCAGCCTCCCTTGCAAGTGGGTGACCACGTGACAAAGTTTGAGTGAATGAGATGTGAACAGAAGCCGTTAGCTTGTACTTCTGGTTCCCTAAAAAGCCAATTCAGCAGGTGAGCTGGCTATGTCTGTTTGCACTCAGACCCTCCTCCTTGCCAGAGCCTGGACTTCTGTAATGGTGAACAGCACTCTAGCATCCTTCGGCTACATATGAAGTGCCAAGGACTATATACTAATGATGGCACATCAGAAAACTGGAAGGAATCTAAGACCCTGATGACATTTGTCTCTGAAGAGACAAAGTAGAAAATAAGTAACGTCTAGATCAACAAAGTAAAATATATATTTGCCTTTTTAACCCAAGCTGATTTTGTTGCTGTTTCATTCCCTGGAGTAAGATTTTGCAGGAGACAATGACATAGCTAGCTTTTATGTAGGGGTTCACTGAAAAGACAGCACCATGATAAAATAGTGAGGATTTGAGAATTATTAACCATGGACACTATTGTGATGACAGTAATGCTTGGGGAATATCTCCTTTATCTCTAGCCTCTCGAAGTACTGAAGTAATTTCATGCACAACAATTTTGCTGCCTAGTAACGCCCAGGCTTCAAGCATATTGACTTTTCTCCATGGGAGAACATTATCCAAATACAACTTTTGTCTCATGTTTACTTATGTGTGTTAGAAAGAGCCAACTGGAAACTGTTTAGACTTAGTTTAATTTCTTCTTCTGGAAAATATTTTCAAATTGTTACTTTGGTAGGAAAATGTTACCTGGATAAAATATGTACGATAAAAGGTCACACTTGTTCCCACTTACCATTTAATAAATTTGCACAGACGGTACATAGTTGTATAAAGCATACATCATGAAACTTCAGTTGGTGAGTGTAAAAGTGGCCACAATCCCCTGATTTGCAAACAGCCTTTAACTTGGTTTGGGATCCCCAAAGAGCAGACCAAGAAACAAAGACTTGAGAGCAAATAGTTCATTTAGGAGGTGCAGGGACACTGGGTCAGGGTCGGGGCGGTGGCAGAGGAAAGGCAGGCAGCCAACAAGAGTGTGTTTGTATGTCTGCAGCTACACCAAGCGACTGGAACTCAACCCTCCAGAGAAACTCTAGGAAACAGTATAAAAGGCATGCTTCTGAAGTATCCCACCAGAGTGGGAAGGGGGGAGCTGGGCTACTTTTACACCAATTCCTATCAGTCACTGGTCAAGGCTACTTGAGGGGCAGAGGGGCCTCTATGTCTGAAAAAAGCCCTTGGGCACAGAGGTGCACATCCTGGCAATGAGAAGGGGTGACAGCACAAGAAAGCAGCAAGGTCTAAAGGATACCAACAGTCAGTGCTACAGCCACTTCAAGTAAATCTCAGGCATCAATGTCTGATTTCATCGGTGACAGAGAAGTTTTTAGATGGTCCAGAACAAGCCTTTTTATTTTTAATAGTTATAAAATAAACTTAAAATTTCCTTTACTTAATGCAGAACATGCTGGGTTTCCCATTTGTGGAACTGATGTAATAAACAGACTGTAAAAGAAATCAAATCCAACAAAGGTGATCAACAGGTTTAAAGAACACGGACAACAGTAATTATACGGATGGTATGCTAATATGCAGAAGTAATGCGAAATGACAGAAGTTTGGGGATCCCTGAGGGGTATGTACAGCTAGTGGAATGGAAGCATAAAACCAGGCTGCAGAGTGTTCAGTAAATATCTACTGTGTACCCGGCACTCTGCTAGAATATAAGAGATTCAGAGGGCATGCACCCTGCATGAAGGATCTTAGCAGTAGTGGCAGCAGCAGGAGTGGTGGTAATGGTGGTAGTAATGGTGGTAGTAATGGTGGTGGTGACAGCAGAGGTAGTAGCAGTGGTGGCCGTGGTGGTAATAGTGGTAGCGATAGCAGTGGGAGTAGTAGGGGTAGGAGTGGTGGCAGTAGGGGTAGCAGTGGTGGTAGTAGGGATGGCAGTGGAGGTAGTAGGAGGTGGTAGTAGTGGTAATAGCGGCAGTAGTAGTGGTGGTAGTAGTGATAGTAGTGGTAGTAGTGGTGGTAGCGGTAATGGTGGTAGTAGTGGTGGTAGTAGTGATAGTAGTGGTAGCGGTAATGGTGGTAGTAGTGGTAGCGGCGGTAGCGGCGGTGGTAGTAGTGATAGTGGTAGTAGTGGTGGTAGCGGTAATGGTGGTAGTAGTGGTGGTAGTAGTGATAGTAGTGGTAGAGGTAATGGTGGTAGTAGTGGTAGCGGCGGTAGCGGTGGTAGCAGTACTAGGAGGAGCAGCAACAGTAGTAATGCCAGTAACACCAAGGGGCTGAGGCCCAGCACCATGAGCGTTCTTGGCTTGGCACAAGAAGGAGTTCAAGAGCAAGCCATCTAGAAACAGGGACCAAGAGTTACTAAGTACAGAAGTAAGAAAGGAGCTCCTTCACAGACAAAGTTGCAGTCTCTCCTCCCAGATGAGAAAAGAATCCTACTCCCTTTGCCTCTAAGGGTTTTATAAGGTTTTGATTTTTTTTTTTAAGATTTATTTATTTATTTATTTGAAAGAGAGACAGAGCGAGTGAGCAGAGGGAGAAGGAGACAAACAGACTCCCTGTTGAGCTGGGAGCCCGATGCGGGGCTCAATCTCAGGACCCTGAGATCATGGCCTGTGCAGAAATCAAGGGTCAGGTGCTTAACAGATGAGTCCCCAGGAACCCCCAGGGTTTTACAAGTTTTTAAAAATCAAGTAACCGTACAAGGAGGGGCTGACTAACTTGGGGTTCATCACTTATGTCGAGCAGTTAGCTTTTCCCGTGTCTTAATGGTTGTGGAGTTCCTCTCAGGGAACAATTTTTATAAATGTTCAACTTTGGGGGTTTTTACCATCAGAGGGAGTGAGGTCTCGTGGCCTCCCGTGAGTTGGATCTTGTGACTCTTTATATGACCTGCTATCTTCCAGGTTAAGGGTCAGCCCACGAGCAGAACAGCTTTACCTGGGTCAGCTTGGCTCCTGAGTGGCCCTTCCCTCCTGTACCAGCAGCGGGAGCACCAGTGCAGTGATGGTGACAGTCAGAGGGTGTGAGCTTACCACCTCCTGACTGACCACCCTTGGGGAAGCTGCACCCACCTTCCTAACATTCACGAAACAATTAAAGGGTTATCCTTGCATAGAATGAGAGGCAAGGAGGATACCGGGAGATGGTTTCATCAGGGTTTCCAAGAACGGAAAAGCAGACTTCCCTGCAGAATCAGCAAAGACAGTGAGAAGTGTCCTGGCCTGTCAGTGCCCCCAGTGTGAGAATACGGAAGGCACAGTCATAGCTTCTTCAAGTACTGAGCCCTCTCCTACTCCACCCAAGCTACAAAGCCAGCCTCAGCAGCTGGGGACAGGAAGGACAGGGAGGAAGAGAGCTGCAGACAACGTTGCCACGCTGCCCCCAAAATGCACTGTCTTGAGAGGCTGTCTTATTGTGTAAGATGACATAAGATCCAGATGGCAAGCTTTGGATTTGTAACTTCCTATGCAGAAGTCACATTTTCCAGTACATTCTAATTCTATTTAGGGTGTGTGTGATGGCCAAATGTCATTAACAATGGCCAGGCATGAAAACGAAGAGGGTCATTAGGCTAGATGGGCCTGGCAGCTGCAGCCGCTCTGTGCACTTGGAGGGGAGGCACAGGGCGCAAGAGCCAGCGCAAGGCTGCATCTAAGCGTCCCATGGCCTCCAGGGACCTGCATGCTTCTGTAAGCACAAATCTGGACTGACGGCAACATCACATTCAATCAAGGCCTGCTCTCACCCTGAGAGCCACAGACTTGCTACCAAAAATGCCTCAAATGGCTACACTCAGAAAATAGGTGCTTATTTGCATTAGAACTTCAGTTTGCATGCTGTTGGCTTCACTTAGGTACAGAGAAAGGAAATGGATGTAGTCTGTGCTCCCATAGTTCTACATCTTTTTTTTTTTCAAAGAGTTTATTTTATTTATTTAACAGATAGAGATCACAAGTAGACAGAGAGGCAGGCAGAGAGAGAGAGAGAGGAAGAAGCAGGCTCCCTGCCGAGCAGAGAGCCCAATGCGGGGCTCGATCCCAGGACCCTGGGATCATGACCTGGGCCAAAGACAGAGGCTTTAACCCACTGAGCCACCCAGGTGCCCCTAGTTCTACATCTTTCTGATGTCAGGCTGGGTCAGCTAAGGCTAGAACAATGAACCAGGGGGGCAGGGGGCAGGCCGGGGGTGAAGTGGTTTACCAATCAGATGCCCTGGGTCTGAATGCTGGGTCTACCTCTCACTCTAGCATGACACCTGGGGAAAGCTGCTTAGCTTCCCAGAGTTCTTCTTTTTCTGTAAAATGGGCAGAGTGAAATTACCCATTTCATAGGATTGTCATGAGAATTAAATGAGGCAAATTTTTAGCTGGGTGCCTGACATACACTAAGTGAATGCTTATGGGGGTGCTGCGGTGGCTCGGCCAGTTAAGCTGTCAGGTCGGCTCAGGTCATGATCTTGGGGTGGTGAGATAGAGCCCTGCTACAAGGGGCTCACAGAGAGTCCTCTTGAGATTCTCTCCCTCTTCCTCTGCCTCTCCCTTGCTCCTGCTTGAGCTTCTCTCTCTAACATAAATAAGTCTTTAAAAGAAAAGAAAGAGGGGCGCCTGGGTGGCTCAGTGGGTTAAGCCTCTGCCTTCGGCTCAGGTCATGATCTCAGGGTCCTGGGATCGAGCCCCACATCGGGCTCTCTGCTCAACAGAGAGCCTGCTTCCTCCTCTCTCTTTATCTCTGCCTCTCTGCCTACTTGTGATCTCTCTCTGCCAAATAAATAAATAAAAATCTTTTTAAAAAAAAAGAAAAGAAAAGAAAGAAATGTATGCTTCTACGTATGACTGATTTTTATTGTAGCCATCTTTACTTAGACTTTGATGTTCTTCCTTGGTGCAGAACAGGAAAGGAGCCCGTTAAACGAACTGCACAAGGAGACATTATACTGAGGTGGCTTGAATGCCCTGGTGGCCTAAGTAAGCAAGCAAACCAGAATCGAAGCCGGCAACTGCCGCAGGGGAACAGAAGTGGAGGACAACCATTCACAAACAGCCATGTAGGCTGCACGCCAGAGCCCATCAAATGCCTTCCTCCTTTGCTTCTGCAGCATCTCTGTCTTTCCCTGGCTCCTGGCCCTGGAGCACTCATAACCGATTCCAGTCTGGAGCTGCCTGATTCCAGAGGGTTTTTGCCCAAATAAACTCTTCAAGATTTTAATATGCCTCAGTTTGGCTTTTAAGAGTACAAGGAGGAATGGACAGAAAAATGGGGACAGGATTCACCCCGAGGCAAGCCCAAGAAAACGAAAAAAGGAGAGAGATGGAAGAAGAATGGGTGAGGATCTACGACACCCACAGGAATGGAAATTGGGAAAAAGAAAGAGCGTGTCAGGACAGTACTCTTGTATTCATACACATAAATTAATCTGATCACGACAAACAACTTGGTGGGAAGCTGCATATGTTTATTCCCAAATAAAAAGGGAAATGAGGCAGAGTTTAATTCAAATGTTTACTGGAAGCAGGAAAAGGAGCCCATACTGCTTTTGTAGGCAATATCAAAACACTAACAGTGATGGAAGTCTTCTTGGAGGGATGGCCTTCCCCTGCTGTGGCCACAGTCTCCCCTGGACCACCATGACAGCTTCTCAGTGGCTTCCTGCTTCCACCCTTGCCCCTGCATAAACCATTCTCTGCTCAGATGTCAAAATTATCTTTTAAAAATATCACTGAGATTACGTGACCACTCTGTTTCCAATCCTAAGGGCTTGCCAATGGACTTAAAATACTATCTATACTCCCTGCCATGGCCTGAAAATCATGATCAGGTCTTTGTGTACTTCTCTGGCCCCATCTCACACCACCATCTTGCTGACAATTCTGTAACAGGCCAAGCTCCTTTCTACTGCAAGGTGTTCCCTCCCCCGGACCACTCCCACCCACGTCTTCAGCTGGCTGGCTTCCTAGCGTGTGATGCTCAATTCAGCCATCACCTCCGGGAAGAAGCCTTCTTCAAACCCCTAACCAAATGTGAACTCCCCTGCTCTATTCTCTGTCCTATTATTTTGATTTATTCTCTTTCTGGTGTTTTAACACTAGGCAAAATCACCTTCTACTTGTATTTATGCACTTGTGATCTGAATCCCCCCCAAACACACATGAGGATGGGAGCCTCTGGAGAGAGACAACTTGTTCACCGATGAATCTGAGGGACTAGAGTGGTATCTGACACCAAGAAGACATTTCTTGAACAAGTAAATAAATATGAATATAAATTTCACTCTCTTACAACCCCCCACCCCCACCCCATCTCCCAGCTGTGGAATGGTTTGCGGCACGGAGCTAAAAGCTGTCCAGGAGTGCCCGGGTGCCTCAGTTAGGCATCTGACTTATGATTTTGGCTCAGGTCATGATCTTGGGCACTGGGGCTCTGTGCTCAGTGGGGAAATCTGCTGGAGATTCTCTCTTTCCCTATCCCTCTGCTCATGTTCCCTTTCTCCCTCTCAGATAGACAGATGGATAGATATAGATATATAGATATCTTTTTAAAAGGATAAAAGCAGAAGCTGTCCAAAGCCAACCTGTCCTTCTCTTTTTAATGAATATCTTACCAAGTTGAAGACCCAATGGAAGGGGTGTTTAGCAGGACTACTGCATAAGGGGTCTGACTTTAGGGAAACAAGCAGGATTTTCTTCAGCAGAGGGGGATCTGCAGATTGGTGAGTGATGGGGCCTTAGAGATATTCTCTTGCAGATCCCTGGGATCATAGACACCCGGAGCGTGGAAGGAGGGAGGGGAGAGAGCTTCATGGTGGGCTCAGGGATGCAGGCCCCAGGTGCGGAGGCTCAGCTTGGGACTCCTGCACCCTGGGAGGCACGAAGTGCAAGGTCAGCAGGTCACAGGTGCTCACCTGATCCTGGACAAGGCCCAAGCCTCCGTTTGCTGTGTCACCTGTAGTGGTGTCCCTAGTGTGTGGGCACTGTGTGAAACCTGGGCATGGAGGAACTGGAGAAATAATCAAAACTGACTTTCCTGAAAGCCTGATGGAATGGGGGATTAGAGTTGGGTTTCTTTTGATTTTTTACAAAAATAACCAAGTAATGGGACATTTCAGACACATCTGAGTTTTGGAAGTCGATTACTGCGCCAATATCTACTATAGAAACACCCACACTTCTGGCAGCTTTCATTTAGTAAGACATTCCAGGGCCAGGCCTGGCCTGGGCACTCTGTATACCTTACTCCCCTTAAACCTCAAAATAAAGATGTGAAGGAGGTTCTTTCTATCATCTATCTATCTATTTATCACCTATCTATTAACCAGTTTCAGAAGCCGAGACACAGTGATGCTTGGCAGCCAGCTCCAGGTCTGTCTGGGGCACATGGTAGAGTGTGGTGCTTGCATCCCCCTTGCCAACCAGAGAGGGCTCCACTTTGAGCTCAGTCCCCTTGAGACCCACATCCCTACCCTTATCCCCTTGCAAGGTGCGTGAAGAATCCCTGCTCAAAAGCCAACCCCCAGCCTAGGTCATTCGGCTTTGGTTCTTTGTCCTGCGGCTAGAAACAAGGGCAGGCCACGAGCCTGACTGTGGAAGAGAACGGTCACAGTAACCTGCTTTCCGGGAGGAACAAGGCATTCTGTCCTGCAAGGCTGCAGGGCAAGCAAAGGGGGTATCGCTTTCCTCCAGAGGTTTGGGCTGGAATAGTTTTCACCGTGAAGAGGCAACAACAGGAAAGTGCCTAGGGAGAGTGAGCTGGGCCTGTTGTCCTCCTCTGTCCCCAACACCTGCTGGAGGCACCCTAGGGGACATAAACAGTGCCTGACTTTTTCCTTTTCCTAGCCCACCCACTGCATGACATTAAGGGTTGTTTTCATGCCTCAAAGACACAAGGGTGTCTTCCTCAGATACCTGGAGATTCGTCAAGTAGCCATATGCCACATAAAAGAAAGAAAGAAAGAAAGAAAGAAAGAAAGAAAGAAAGAAAGAAAGAAATGCTCACATTCTCCCGGCAAAGAATGGTAGTCTATTACACAATATTCCATTTTCTTCACGATCAAGGCTTCCCGTGTGCCCCCTTAACCACTCCTCCTCACGGTGCCCACCCCCTGTCATGCACGGCCAGTGAAGTCCTCCTGCCCAAGATTGAGGATATTTCCTGGGATTCCGGAAAATGAGTTCATATGGAAGCACTTGAGAGTTAATCATTTCATTCTTAGAAAGTGAGGGTGGGACGGGGATAGGGGTGAGGAGTGTAGTCTAAAAGGCGAAGCCTGGAAAAGATTGTGTTTTGGACTGAGGAATGGCTCCCATGGTTAGAAGTTCAGTACACAAAGTCAGGGTGGGAGCACAGCTGAGATCCTGTCATCTGTCTGTACAAGTCACAATCCCGTGTCCTGCCACTTTGCATCCCTGAGACCAGGCTTGCACCCAGGGCCAGTGTGGAGAGTTGGGGTGGGGAGGGTGGGGGTGGGGGTAGGCAGCCCAGGACAGGTATATGGCTGGGCTTCTGCTTGGATACTTGGAGGTTTGGGGCATTTACATATTCTCGATGGGCTCAGTCAACCAGAGTTCTTAGCAGTCAGGGCAGCCTCAGACTAGGACACCAGGAAAAGTCTGCTCAGCTCTCATGCTGCTGCAAGAAGCAGGGGAGGGAGTGGTGTGTGGTTGATCAACAGCCCCCTAGCCCCTCCATATGTCTGTGCCCAGACAAACGCTTTCGAGAACTGCTCCCAACCAGGACTGTGCACAGTGGTGTTGGCATGAGGCCTCTGACTCTGGCTCAAGAACTCTCCACTAGCCACCTGAAACTTTCTTAGAACCGCTCTGTGGTCAGAGACTCTTCGTGACCATCTTCCTTCCCTAGGTCTCTTTGAACGGATCTCCGACCGATAGGACAGTCTGAAGGCTTGCCCTGCCCAATTCTGCTCCCTCCCCTTCTCCCAAATAAATTTTGTGAACTTCATCACATCTTGGCATCTGCTTCCCAGAGAATCCAAACGAGCACAGGAATGGTTGGAGAAAGTGGGCAGAAAGATGGGCAGCTGCCTTACTCACCACCAGGAAGGCAAAGAGGACACCATCCTGAGTAGATCATGGGGTTCAGAGTCCCTGGTGCAAGTGGCCACCTCTTTGCAGTGTCACTGGTGGGGGCCTGGGCAAGCGTCCCCGTGGAAGGAAGCAGTCTGAAGATGGGAAGAAGCAGGCTTCTGAGCAATATCGGGGAGCAGTTTGGGTGCCGTCTACAAGGGCATCAGAGTTTGTTGGTTCTTGCTAAACTGTCTTGAAGCTTGGCCAGGAGGGAGAAACTGAGGGTCATTAACAAAGAGTTAAACAAACAGTTAAAGGCTAATTATGACAGCCAGAGGGCTTAGCTGGGAGCTAACAAAGAGGCTCTTATTTCCTGCAAGGGAAAAGCTAACAGAGCTGAGGAACCCAAGCAGAACTCCATTGTTGGGAGCTTCTGAGCTGCAGAGACTTGCACAAGCTCAGCTCAGACTGGTTGTGAGGCTGAGGTCAAAGCCATGGCTGGAAAACCTTGGTCCTGAAATGTGGGATGGAGACATTTGGATGGATGCTCTGGGGTTGTTCACCTCCAGGGGGATGCCTCCCTCCCCCATGCAGTGCCCCTGCAGGGCCAGAGGGTGCTGCAGAGGCCCCTCCCCGAAAGCCCTCAAGAAGCTGTTCTGACTTTCTAATAGCTAAGGTTGAAACTCCAGGATACGCTGAGCCTCATCAGGGAGGAAAGTAACTCTACGAAGAGAGCTATATGAATCAGCTAGCACATATCACCTGTGGCTAGAGAAGGACCTTGGGGATTAGATTTGAGGGTTCTTAAGCAAGGGGCAAGAATGGAGGACTCAAAAATACTTTGACTTGGAGGGGCGCCTGGGTGGCTCAGTGGGTTAAAGCCTCTGCCTTCAGCTCAGGTCATGATCCCAGGGTCCTGGGATTGAGCCCCACGTCGGGCTCCATGCTCGGCAGGGAGCCTGCTTCCCCCCCTCTCTCTGCCTGCCTCTTTGCGTGCTCGTCATCTCTGTCTGTCAAATAAATAAATTAAAAAAAAAAAAAAACTGTCTTCCCCTGCCGCATCCACTTTAAAAAAAAAATACTTTGACTTGGAGACGCTTTCTTGGGACACGGGATTTCATGTCTGAAGGAGCCCAGGGGTGGAGGCAAAACTACTATAGGGTTCCTATGGCAGACAGTCTCCAACATGGCCCTGTGCCTCCTGGTACAGGAGGGACCCCTTCCCACTGAGTATAGGTTGGACTTATGGGTTCACTTCTACCATGGAGAACATGGCAGAAGTGATGGGATGTCACTTTCCTGAGTAGACTGGCTTATGACTTGGGCTTTCTGAGGCTAGCCTTTCCCTCCCAGAGTCCAGCCTCCATGTAAAGAGGTTCAGACTGTCTCTCAGGAGAAGCCACATGGGGAAGAAAGGTCCTGGAGGATGAGAGGCCACGTGGAGGAGAATGGAGGCATCCCAGCCAGCACCAAGGGCCAGCCGTGTGAGTGAACCTTCTTGGAAGCATGGCCTCCAGACCCTCATCAAGGCTTCAGTTGATATAACCCCTGGCTGACGCCTTGATGGCAAGCTCACGAGAGTCCCTAAGCCAGAAGCATCCAGCCAAGTCACTTCCAACCAGACCCACAGACAGTGTGACATAATGTATATTTGTTGTTTTAAGCCACTAAGTTTTGGGAAATTTGTCCACCGCAATTGACAACAAAGCCAACGGCGCTCAGAGGCCCAGAGAAAGTGATGGCCCACAGGGAACACAGTCCTTCACTCTGAGAGCCAGTAAAAGGAGACCTGCTGGCTCAGGAGCAGACTGTAGCTCACCCAAGTAGGAGCCCTGGCCCAGCGGCTGGCTGGAGGGGCCATGTGCATTACCCAGTATCAGTAAGGCCTAAGGTACACAGCAGATGGCTCCTGCTGAGCTGAACGTGTGTTTTATTCTCATCAGAAAAGAGGATCAGAAACAGTTGCCATGATCATGAAACTGACCACAATGATAGTTCTGCTGCCAGGCTCTTTTACTCTCTCACCTTCTGTCACATACACTTCAGACAGCTGGGTCCCCGGGACACCCCAGAACATCACACAGGCCCATCAGGCCGAGGGCAGCAGGCTGGTCAGACAGGAGGAGGAAGAGGCGGCCAAATACTGGAAGCCTCGGTAAGACAAGTGCAGCCCACAGGGTGGGGTAAGAATGTTTTCAAGATTCAGGGACCAGCCACACCACTGGGAGGATTTTAGGGGTCCAGCGGTCAGAGGCATCCCAGAATATCCCCTTTAAAGCAAAGACAAATTGCAGAAAGACCGTGTGGGAGAATCGTGATGCAATCCAAGGATTCTAGAGCAAGGGCATGTAATCTATGGCAGACAAGCATACAGCCTTGGAGAAACAATGTGATGCATTGCTGACCCTGTGGAGACAGAACGCTTGACCACTGGGAACAAAGTGATCAGGTGTCTGCAGGTGCCTCTGATGAGCTTGGTTCTGTCAGGTCCACCAAGTCATCACGCTGGGTGGGGCCAGCGGCAGTCCTGCTTGGGAACGGTGTGTTTGGGATCAAGCTGCATGGACAGAGAGTCTAGACTTCTGGGTAACCTAGCACCGTGGCACAGACGTCTCTGAGCTGGCCTGCACCTGTGCCGTGTTGCGTGGCATTAAGAGCAGCTGAAGGAGGGCAAAGAAGCCTTGGCTTGGTTTACACAAAGTTTGGTCTGACATAGAGGAAAAACGAATGTTGGCTGCATTACAGACACATTCAAGAATGGTCTTGAATGGATGGGAAGGACATGGGAAATCTCATGAGCAGATGGATCTGTGAGTGATCATCCATCTCATGTGAAAGGAAAAGTGGTCTGAGGGACAACAGAGAGGCATTTATGGGTAGAGGCCATGAGGTCAATGGATCAGGGGCCTGGAAGAAAAGGGACTCCTCAGCGGCATGGGGGAAGGCCTCTAGAGTCTGTGTGGTCTTGACATAGAGACTTGAGACAGAAGATCAGAAAGGCACAGCCTGAGAAAAGAGCAAGAATTCTGAATTTTCTGCTGCCACCCTAGAAAAGGACAAGTTGGATGCTTCAGACTTAACATGCACCAACCTGAACTCCTTAACCTCAGCCTCTCCGTGTGATTGCTCCTCATAGCTTTGTCAACCCCAGGCTTCCAGTTGCCCATCTTTGAATCTGATCTTTCTTCACAGCCTTTACCAGAGAACCCTACTGTACCTTGAAGATATTTGCGGAATCGGAGCACTTTGAACTCTGGTATACCCATCAGTCTGCCCCACACCACTGGCAGCTCTAGCTAGCTTCCAAATGGGTCGTCCTGCTTCTACCCTTGCCTCACTATGGGCTGAACTGTTCTCTCCCCAAATTCACGTGTTGAAGCTCGAACCCCAGGACCTCAGAACAGGACTGTATTTGGAGACAGGGCCCTGAGAGAGGAGCTTAAGTTAACACGAGGCATTAGGGTGGCCCCTGCTCCAATCTAACTGATTTCCTTAACAGGAGGAGGAAATTTGGACACACAGAGACACCAGAGATGTGTGAGCACAGAGACCATGCAAGGACACATGCAGAGGGACTCAGAAAAAAAACACACCTCCTGACATCTTGATCTCAGACTTCCAGAATGGTGCAAAAACTTATTCCTGTTGCTTCAGCGGCCCGGTCTGTGGTATGTTGTTGTGGCCTGCCCTAGTTGGCTAGCCAACACCCTCTTCAGCCCATTTTTCACACAACAGCCAGAGTGATCTTTTGAAAGTCTGTCAGTTCTCTACTCAACACTCCCTATGCTGTTCATTCACTCCAGGTGAGGGTCAAAGTTTTCATGTGGCCTGGAAGATGCCTTTCTCCCTCTGACCTCACCTCCTCCCAGGGGCTGCCAGGTCACAGATTCCCAAAGGCATGGTACACCACCTACCACTGCCCCCGTGCCCCTCACTGTGTCTGAGCCCCACTGATGTCCTGGAAGTTTCTCAGACACATCAACTGCCCTCCTGCTTTGCGGTCTTTGCACACGCAGCCCTCTGTGCCCCAAATGCACCTCCCTACATCCACAAAACTTACTTCTTCACCCTTCAGGTGGCTCGTGTTACTCCCTAGAGGACATCCCCCACCAGCTGGTCTGAAATGGCTGTACCCTCCCCTGGGCTCTATACATTCCTGCACACGGTTTCACTTTTTTTTTTTTTTTTTTTTTTTAGCATTTATTATCGCCTGACATACTATCACATTTCAGCGTTTACTAGTATATTGTTTATTTCCCTCAAGGGGAGCATAAGGTCCTGGAAGACAGGGACTTAATTTTGTTCATATGGCTCTATACTCAGGGCCTAGGACAGTGTCCAGCACCAAGGTGCTCCATAGTCAACATTTTTTTTTAATAAAGCAGAAGGTAGGATGGAGGCTATTTAGGTATGTTTAGAACTGATCACTTCTTTGCTTGCTAAAAAGCTCAGAACCAAATCTGTGTGCTGTCTTTAATAAGTATACCAGGGAATTCATACAAAAACTTCTACCTGGTTTCTTCTGTTTCCCTTCCTTTGCTTTCGCTTTGCTGTTATTCCTCTTGCTGAGATACACTGTATGCAATTTGGTAAGCTGCCTCAGTTTTTGAAATGACACCAATGAAATGAAGTTAAAAACAAATTTTAAAAATGGTCTTCTGGGATGGCTATTTGATCTCTGACTCTTATGGGGGTGAGAGAGAAAGACACTGAGTGCCCCTAGTCCATACTGCTCGGTGGACATAGGTGGCTCTTGTCCCCAGAGCTCCTGGGGGAATTCTGAAGATCTATAAATCCTGCAGGGATTAGCAGCTGCAGAGGAAGAAAAGAGACCCTCCCAAAGAGATCATGGTCAACGAGTATGGAAAAATTGGGCTTTGAGGGAGGAGAGTGCATCTTCAGCCTCTGAGAGGTGGGGCTAAAGTTGAAAGGAGAGTCTTTAAATTTGCCTGCCCCGCAGGGCACAAGGGCAGCTCTGGCTTAACTGGCTGGGTACTAGCGAACACAGGAACAGAGTGCCCATTGTCCAGCTGGCTAGGTTTCAAGAAAATGGTTCTGCATTGGGTCCTCAGGAACTCACAGTGCCCTCACTGACTGCCAGGAGAGGGGCCACCAGGGTGAAGGCTCCATGGGGCTGGCAGCACAGCCTGCCCTGACATACCACACAGGCACGTGGACTCCCTCAAGGTCAGACACTGCAGACTCAGCCCAGGGCTGAGGCCTCTGACCTCTGGGATCCAAGCTCCCAATCTCTCCGGTCACACCATCCTGCCCCAAGACTGCCACAAGGAGTCAAACTAAGTCTAGAAGCAGCTTATTGCTCTCCAGGAGGAAGCTGTTAACTACAACTAACTGGCCCATGTGCCCAAGAACTGTGTAGGGTTGACAATTTTCAGAAGGTTCACACATGACACCTCACCCTCTGAAGCTTTGTCACAGTCAAGGTGAGGCGCCCTAGTGTTTTCCCATCACAATCTCTCAGCCTCAGACTCAATGTGGCTTTGGATTACATCACTTTTCTACTTTCTTTGCTTCTTTTTATTCTGTTGGCCAATACTGCTCTTTGTTGCTGAGGGGAAGTCTAGTTGAGTCAGGGGGAAAAAATCTAGGGTCTGCAAGATGGAAATGTAAGCTTAACGGTTGTAGAGCATGGCTTTGCACGTGTCATGATGTGTCAGAATCACTGATGCAGTGGTTCTCAAACGTCCACAAGTTCAAGACCTGAGGTTTAGGTCACTAGTTAAAAATGAAGCTATTGATGGGTGAAATAAACCAGACAGAAAGACAAATGCAGTATGGACTCACTTAAATGTGAAATCTAAACAAAACAAAACAGATGAACAAACAAAAACAAAACAAAAAACAGAACTCATAAATATAGAGAACAGACTTGTGGTTGCCAGAGGGGTGGGGGGTGGGGGCGGGTGAAATGGGTGAGCGGAGGCAAGAGGCTGAGACTTCCGGTTATAAAATAAGTAACGGGATGTCATGTACTTCACCGTTACTATAGTTAGTCATACTCTATTGCAAATCTGAAAGATGCCAAGAAAGTAAATCTTAAAAGTTCCCATCACAAGAAAAGAAACTTTTTGTAACTATGTATGAAGACAGATATTAACTAGGGTTGCTGCAGAGATCATTTCCTAGTGTATGCAAGTATGGAATCATGAAACTAATACAATGTTGAATGTCAATTACACTTCAATTTAAAAAACTTAGTGCCTCAAAATCCTAAAGCTGTCTATTTCATGAGTCTGGGGTCAGGTCAAGGAACCTGCATTTTTATTTAATTTTTTTAAGATTTATTTATTTTAGAGAGAGAGAGAGAGAGAGAGAGATCTCAAGCATGGGGGAGGGGGAAGGGCAGAGGAAGAGAGAGAATCTCAAGCACTCCCCGCTGAGTACAGAGTGGGTCATGGGGCTTGATCTTATGACCTTGAGGTCACAACCAGAGCTGAAACCAAGAGTTGGACACTGAAACAACTGTACCAGCCAGGCATTCCCGAACCCACATTTTTTTTATTTATTATTATTTTTAATTTATTTGACAGAGAGAGATCACAAGTAGAGAGGCAGGCAGAGAGAGAGAGAGGGAAGCAGGCTCGCTGCTGAGCAGAGAGCCTGATGCGGGACTTGATCCCAGGACCCTGAGATCATGACCTGAGCCGAAGGCAGCGGCTTAACCCACTGAGCCACCCAGGCGCCCCTCGAACTCACATTTTTAAACAATCACTCCAGGTCATTGGATTCAGGCAATCTGCAGACCACACTGTGAGAAGTCCAAGGGGGCTGATTAAAGATACAAATGTCCGGGTCTGGCCACATATGTACCCTTCCAGAACTCGCAGCCCTGTGTGTCTCCCACTCCAGAGAGGAATCTGGCACACAGGTAAGAGTGGGACCTACTGTTACAGAAATTCTTTCATTCAGAAAAAATAAGCCAGACTTGCACTTTTCATGTCCCTTCCGCCTAGGGCCCTCATCACTACCTGAAAATCAGGGTACACAGATTTCAGCACTGCAACCTTGGAGAAAAACTCCCATGGGCTCCAGCTGCTGAGATCCTAAAGTGGAAATGACTACAGATAGGGACAGTGTGACTGTATTTATTTTAGAGCTTTTCCCTCTTTTCCTGGGAATCCCCAAGGTGAACATGGCCACCTGGAGCTACCCAGCTGGCTGGGAGACTGTCCCCGTCTGTGTTCTCTGGGAGCAAGGCACACAGGGAAGCAGCTGTATCCATCCAACACGCAGAAGCCCATGAGGCTGTCATGCCTCTTGAACAGATGCAGATTTCCAGCAGATGGGATCCTCGGTGCCAGGCGCCAGGCTGCTGCAGCTGCCCGGTGGAAAGCGTGCTGCTGGCCTGACTGTGAGCCCCTGGAGGGAATGACGAAACCTGCAGGAATGCTAGATTCTTCAGAGTGCAGATAAGCCCTCTGGGGAAGATCAGCAGCCTCAGCACCCAGTGACGCCTGATTCAGCTGCAGCATCTGTAGTCAGATGGGCGTGCGGAGGCAGGCTCCTGCTCTGGGGGACTAGATAGCTTCACTGGGACTTTACGCTAAAGCCAAAATGTAGCTCCGTCTCAAATGAACGTAGCCCTTATTTCCCAGTCCTCAATAGTCAAGCAGAATCACGGGCCAGTCTCAAGCTTAAGTTCCTGCACGATCTCCCAACTCCCACTGGTATCGCTGGGGAGGGTTAAACCATTGCTATTTTTCATTTATTCAACAAACATTTACTAAATGCCTCCAATGATAGTAACTCACACTAAGTCACTGCCCTGACCAGGCACAGGCCTAGACCTGCCAGGGGCATCTTACTCAATACTCGCCAAACTGTGTGACTAACACTCTACTTTGCATAAGGAAACGGAGGATCACAGAGGTGAAGCAGCCTGCTTACGCTATCACACCAGTAAGAGGCAGTCAGTCCTTCCATGTGTCAGGCTGAGCTCACGTGATGCCTTCTTCCAGCCTTTCAACTGATTTAGCTCATCCATTCACCCACAAACCAGTCTCTATTCTCTCTGTGGGGTCTACCCCTTAGCCCACCAACCCTGCCTCCTCTAGCACTAGCTTTCTATCAGCCCTCTTGGGTGCATCTAACGCTGAGGTCCCCAACTCGTCCTGATGCCTGGCCACAACTCTCCGGGTCTTGCCTACACCCTACGCTGGCTCTTCCAGTGCGGGCCCGTTGAACCTCGCTGCTCCTCGTAGTTCTCAGACACTCAGCCACCATGACATTTCTCACAAGAAGTCATCCCTGACCGACCCTTCCCCCCACATGCAGGACTCCAGTGTGTGACCTCACCACATCCTGGGGATGGCTTTATTCCAACATGACATCCCACAGTATGTTGACATTTTTGGGCTTCTGTCAGCATTTCCTATTAAAACAGTCTCATGGGGCGCCTGGCTGGCTCAGGAGGTATAGCACATGACCCTGGATCTCAGGGTGGGTCCTGAGTTCCAGCCCCACAGTGGGGCGTAGAGTTTACTTATAAAATAAGTAAAATAAAAAATAAATAAAATAAAAATGGTTTCATGATTGTGAATGACTGGTGCCAGCATGCTACATGGCATGTGATGAGTACTCTGTAAATATTTGTCAAACCAACCAGAGCAGACCCACATTCTACACCGAGGCATGGGCAAGGAAAAAGTACACCAATATTTTAACACAAGAAGGTAAAATGCAACCTCACAAATATCACTCACACTTGGAAGGGGGAAAGCCATGATTGAAACACAGTAACTAAACTATATAGGAAAGGATATTATACACAGACTGAAGGCCTGAGTCAGGAATGTGACCACCTGGGCTGGAGTCCTGGCTTCCCTACTTACTGTGCAACCTCTGAGCCTTAGTGTTCCCATCTTTAAGACAGGAATAGCTAATCTTACAGGGTTGTGTGAGGATTAAATGGGGGGTAATCCAAGGGAAGCATTTAAAAGTGCACCATTGCTGTTTAGTGAACATCATTCTTATTTTTTTGTTGTCCATAATATGTGGGTTTAATAGAAAAGAATGAGGGAGAAAACTAAGAAGATACACTAGCTTTAGTATTTTCAGAGTATGGTACAAATCCTCAGGCCAGGAAAAAAAAAAAAAATCCAAGTCAGAGGGGTGCCTGGCTGGCTCAGTTGAAAGAGCATGAGACTCTTGACCTGGGGGTTGTGAGTTTGATCCCCACATTGGGTATAGAGATTACATGAATAGATATATAAAAACTTAAAAAAAAATAAAAACCTTTGAAATATATATATTAAAAATATATAAAAACTTTAAAAAAAATTTTTTTAAAAACCCTTTAAGTTAAAAAAAAAAATCCAAGTCAGAACTGACAGCCAGAGGCCCAAATTTTAAAATGTTTATTTTTTAAATTTTTTAAATTTTATTTTTATTTTTTTAAAGATTTTATTTATTTATTTATTTGACAGCAAGAGAGAGAGAGAGAGATCACAAGCAGGCAGAGGCAGGCAGAGAGAAAGAGGGAGGGAAGCAGGCTCCCTGCCGAGCAGAGAGCAGAGAGCCCAATGTGGGACTCGATCCCAGGACCCTGAGATCATGACCTGAGCCGAAGGCAGCGACTTAACCCACTGAGCCACCCAGGCGCCCCCAAATTTTAAAATTTTTAATTAGCTATCATATTTTAAAATGAAGAAACAAATAGTCTAATTAAAAATAGGCAGAGGGGGGTGCCTGGGTGGCTCAGTAGGTTGGGTGTCTGCCTTGGGTACAGGTCATGATCCCAGAGTCCTGGGGGTCCTGGGATAGGGCTGGGAGGGCTCCTTGCTCACTAGGGAGCCTGCTTCTCCCTCTCCCTCTGCCACTCTCTCTGCTTGTGTGTTTGCGCTCTCTTTCTCTGTCAAATGTGTAAGTGAAATCTTTTAAAAAAAAAAAAATAGGCAGAGGATGTGAATAAAAATTTTGCCAAAGAAGCCCTACAGATGGTCAACAGGTCCATGAAAAGGTGTTCAACATCACTCATCAATAGAAAAATGCAAATCAGAGCCACAATGAGTTATTACCTCCTACCAGTCAGAACAGCTAGCATCAAAAAAATAAGAAGTGGGGCGCCTGGGTGGCTCAGTGGGTTAAGCCACTGCCTTCGGCTTAGGTCATGACCTCAGGGTCCCGGGATCGAGTCCCGCATCGGGCTCTCTGCTTGGCAAGGAGCCTGCTTCTCTCTCTCTCTCTCTCTCTGCCTGCCTCTCTGCCTACTTGTGATCTCTCTATGTCAAATAAATAAATAAAATCTTAAAAAAAAAAGATAAGAAGTATGCATTGGTGAGGATGTCGAGAAAAATGAATCCAGTGTATCCTTGATGGTAACATAAACTGGGGAAGCCACTGTGAAAAACAGTATGGAAGTCCTTAAAAAGTTAAAAATAGAAATACTATATTATCCAGTAATTCCACTACTGGGTATTCACTCAAAGAAAATGAAAACATTAATTTGAAAAGACATATGTGTCCTTCTTTACTGCAGCATTATTCACAATAGTCAAGATATGGAAGCAAATCAAGTGTTCATTGGTGGATGCAATGGATAAAGAAGATATGATGCATAAACTGTGGAATATTGCTCAGTCATAAAAATATATAAGATCTTGCCATTTACAACCACATAGACAGACCTAGAGGGAATTGGGCTAAGTGAAAAAAGTCAGAGAGAGAAAAACAAATACCACGTGATTTCACATATATGTGGAATCTAAAAATTGAAGCAAATGAACAACACCAATGAAAACAAGCAGAAGTAGACCCATAATACAGAGAAAAGACTGACGGTTGCCAGAAGTTAAGAGGTTGGGGCTGGTGAGGAAGATGGGTGACAGGGAGCCGGAGGTACAGGCTTCCAATTACAGAATAAACAAGCCACGGGGATGGAAGATACAGCACAGGGAATACAGTCAGTGGAACAGTAACGGCACTGTTTGGGGGCAGGCGGGAGCTAACTTGTGGGGAACACAGCATCATGGATACATCCATCAAATCGCCATGTTGTACACCTGAAACTAACGTTTCAGGTGTACAACATGTTAATTATACCTCAACATGTTAATTATACCTCAATTTTAAAAAAAACCTAGTCTTTAAAAAATGGAGAAACTTTGCATTAAGAGAAAGAAGTCCAGAGTTCTGCCTTCTGACTGCCCAGTGATTCCCCACATTAGAGTGGGCACTGTCTCTAGTTCGCCACAGCCCCTCCCAGCCCGACTGCTTCATACCTGACCTGCTTCACACCACATGCCTTTCCATTATGACTCCTGCAGGACAGGATGCCTTTTTGGTACCGACAGAATTCATTCTTCCACACAGTTCTCTGCTCAGGAAACAACTCCAACTTCATCTGTTACCTCCTCCATCTGGGGACCCATCCAGCCTCACTTCCCACGACTCTGCATCATATCCTCAGCCCCCACAGGCTACCATGGCCCCTCACACTCTGGCTCCTTCCTGCTTTGGGCTGGAAGGGTTCCTCCCTCCCCTCTGCTCACCTGGAGCCCCCTTACCTGCCAAGGCTTAGCTCAAGTCCAATGGCCCTCAGGAGCTTCTGCCACACTCCACAGCCTGCAGCGCAGTCTCCCTTCCCTAGGCTTGCACTGCACAGGGACAGGAGCAATGATGGCCAAGTGCACTTGGATATTCTCAGTCTTTATCCTGAACCGAAATCTGTCCTTGTCCACTCTGTTCTCTCCTTTCTCCCTGCCTTCGGGGGTCTCTGTCCTTGCTGAATCTACCCCCTGGACTTCTGTGATCTAAAACAAAACCAGAATGGGGTGGGGGGAATAGGACAAGAGATGGGGGAGGTTAGGGGCAATAAAAGAGAAAACTAGGGTAAACCCTGGGTGGGCAGTGAGCAGGAAGGAAAAGGAGGGGGCTGTAGCAGCAGCTGGGTGTGAGAGAATGGAAAATCGAGGAAGGATGGCGGGGTGGGGGGAGTTCTGTAACGTGTGCGCTTCCATTCTGTTCCCACAAGCAGTTAGAACCACACCATTCGGAGCCCTCTTGGTCTTTGGTTTCTCTTGGTCTTTGATTTGGCAATCCCCCATTCTACAGGTGAATGGAAGGTCATAAGGACTGACACTTCACTTAGCTCTCCTTTCTATCTCTCGGAGCCCAGGGACTGCACACATACACACAGAAAGACAGACCTCGGTGTCCTCAAGTGTTCTCAGGTAAGTGACCTGAAGAAGATGTCAGGCATCAAGAACTTGGGCTCTTAGATTTCCTCTTGGCAGAAGCGTGACGAGATCAGATAGCAACGGGGTTTTTGTATCCCAGCTAATACCCTGGAAGATTCTCTGGACTAGAAAGCAGTGGTTCTTAAGTTGAGCCAGCATCGCAGTCACCTGGGGTGGGGGTGGGGGTGGGGGATAAGAGGGAAGACGCTTGTTAAAACAGAAATCATCATCGGGTCCCGCCCCAGAGCCTCTGATTCAGCTGGTCCGGGATGGGGTCCAGTAACTTGCTTGCCTAACAGCTCACAGGTGATGCTGATGCTGCCAGACTGGGGCCACACCTTGAGGAATCCGGCCCCAGAGTCCAGGGCGGAGGTCCACTCAAAAGTCACACCACTGGACCACTTTACCAAAAAAGTAACCGTTCCCTCCCCACCCCTTCACTATCTAACAGGTCAAGCCACCTTCCCCTTCAGGGTCTTTCCTTGGCCCTGCGGACGCCCATGGCAGGGTGGAGGGTGCCCCCTTGTGGCTGACATGGAAAACTACCCGAACGGTAATACATTCGCTCTAAAACATTACGAGGTTTGCTGAACTCATTTTTAACTGTATCTGCCTCACAAAAGATCCGGGGAAACCTGTGTGGTTCATCATCCACCAGCTCGGGTGCACATGTAGATGAGGGCCAAAGAGTCATTCAGGTGTGCGATGTCAAGTGCTCGGCCCAAAGATGCTCAGGGACAGCAGAAACCACTGATTCTCATGGTCTGGGATTTTGTAGGGTGCGAAGTTTGAAAAGAATAAACCAAACCGGGTTATTCCCCGAATTGTCTGTTGGAGAATATGCTTCATAGATTAGAACAGAACAATTTCAAAGCCCTGTTAGCACTATGAGGCTAAGAAGGGACCCTAAACGAGTTCGAACGATGTTTTCTCCGCAACTTCCCGAACGTTAGAAAGCAGACATTAGAGTGTGAGGCCGCGCGCTACTGCGGGCTGACACAGCTGATCCCGGGCGAGCGCGCAGGGTCTCTCTGCTTTTAGCCTGCCGTCGGATCCAAATGTCCGGTCTGCTGCCACCTGCTGCTCAGGCGCGGAACACGCAGGAGGAGGTAACCAGGGGACACAGTCAGCTGAGCAGGCTTTTCAGCCTTGAGAGTGTATTATTACAGCCACCTGGAGGGTTCGCTTGTTAAACCGTAGATCTCTAGGCTCCACCTTATCTGATTCAGTGGGGAAGGGGGTGGGGCCCAAGAAGGTGAGTTTCTAATAACTTCCTGGGTGGTGAGACTATTGCTGGGGGTGGTCCCCAAAGCACCTGGATGACATCTGTAGTTCTTGTGCCACACATTTCTGAAGCTTGATTATTTATCAAAGCCTGTAAATGACCAAAAGCCTCTATTTAACTCAGGGCTGCTCACTTGGGACACTACTGATATTCTGTGATGGGGCGGCAGCCGTGGGGGGTGAGGTGGGGGGGGTGCGTGCTGTAAGCTGTAGGATGTTTAGCGTTAGCCTTGGCCTCTGTCCTCTAGATACCTAGAGCAGCTTCATCCCTCCAGGGTTTGATGAGCAAACGTGTCTCAGACATCACCAGATGGCCCTGGGAAGCAAAACTGCCCCCACCCCAAAACCGCTGCTCTTAAAGGTGGGTAGATGTTCCTTTCCCATTTGGTGGACTGGGAAGGCATCCTCAAATATTGCCTTAAATACATAAAGATCCTGACATATAGTAAACTCTCAGCATCTTGGAATTAAACAACAACAATGACAAAAAACACAGCTTACATATGCTGAATACCTACTATATGCAAAGCACTCTGCTAATGGTTTTCAAATCACCCCCTTTAGAGGAAAAGTAGAGAAGCAAACCAAGAAACAGACTTTCAACTATAGAGAACAAACTAATAGTTACCAGAGGGAAAGTAGGTGGGGGGATGGGTGAAAAAGGTGATGGGGATTAAGGAGGGCCCCTGTTGTGATGAGCACAGAGTCATGTAGGGAAGTGCCGAAACATGTTGTACACCTGAAACTAATATTACACTGTATGTTGGAATTTAAATAAAAACTTTTTTTTAGTTAACATATATTATTTGCCCCAGGGGTATAGGTCTGTGAATCATCACTAAGTAAAAAATTTAAAAAATTAAACAAATTACCCCCTTTAATTCTCATAACACTTCTTTTACTGATGAGGAAACTAAAGCTTTGACTTGTTAAACAACTTGCCCCCAATCATGTTTATTGCCAGTGTGAGATGTGGGGGCATGTGGAATATGGGGCTATCCAGACCATGACAATCCAATAAAATCATAAACCAAGTCACAAGTACGAGCCACGTGTGTGATTTTACATTTTACATTTATAGAAGCCACATTTAAAAAGAAAAAGAAACACAGTAAAATTAATTTTAGTATAGTTTGCTTAACTCAGCATCTGAACCGTTATCATTTTAATGTGTGATCAATATTTTTTAGATTGTTAATATATCTTATGTTCTTTCATTTTTTGGTACTTAGTCTTTGAGATCTCTGTGTGTTTTTACACTCATCATACGTCTCAATTTCCACCAGCTACATTTCAAGGGCTCGAGAGCCGCCTGTCCTGGAGGACGCCCCTCCAGACAGCATAGACCCAGACTCTTTGCTCAGCTGTCCTCCAGCCTTCATTTGTGGACCAACATGTGCCGGTTTTACTTCCTTGTCCTTCAATTTCTGACTGTACTTCAGCCATTTTGTCCAACTCACGGGCCTATTCACGTGCTCTGCAATCTGTTCTTGGAGCATCTCTACTTATTTTAAAATGAGGACTACGGTTTTAATTTATTACAGTAGATGCCTCCTCTGGTGGCCAGACTGTTGACTACTATCTAATTTTAGTTCTGATGGCTCTTCCAGTGGCTGTTTCCCCCCACAGTCTGTTTGTACTTGTGGAACAGAGATCATTCATCTTATCTGATGCTAACCACATAGGCACATTTTCATCATACTCTTGTGCTTTCTGGTTTATCTCCCACATCTAGGAATGTTCATTCTCATTTGAGAAGTCTGCCTTTCTCTGGGCCCTCTGCAAGGTTTCTCCCTGTAGTTTATCACACTGCCCTTTTAATATGGTTCTTCTTCTTCTTCTTCTTCTTTTTTTTTTTTTTAGGTAGGTTCCACACCCAACGTGGAGCCTGAATGCAGGGGGCCTGAACTCATGATCCTGATATCAAGACCTGAACTCAGATCAAGAGTCGGATGCTTGGGGCGCCTGGGTGGCTCAGTGGGTTAAAGCCTCTGCCTTCGGCTCTGGTCATGATCCCGGGGTCCTGGGATTGGGCCCTGCATCTGGGCTTTCTGCTTGGCGGGGAGCCTGCTTCCCCCCTCTCTGCCCACTTGTGATCTCTGTCTGTCAAATAAATAAATAAAATCTTAAAAAAAAAAAAAAAGAGACGCTTAACCAATGGAGCCCCTTTGTTCTTTAAGGTGCCCCTTAAATGTTCTTGATCACTCAGGAAACCAATGATATTTCTAGAAAATTTTGTAGCAAACCTTTAGTCTTGACACATTCATGCATTCACACTTTACAAGTATGAAAATCAAGGTGGACTTAGATCATAAGGTCAACTTATACCAATAAAAAGTAATAATGAGAGCTATTGCTTATGAAATGCTTCTTATGAGCCATGCACTCTGCTCAGCACCTGACACACACCATCTTACTCACTTCTAATAGTCCCATGAGGTATATACTATTGTGATGGCCATCTTTGAGGTGAGGTGAGGAGGCACAGAGCATTGAAGTAACTTGTCCAAGGTCTCCCAGGTAGCAACTGGCCGAGCTGGGGGTCTCTCTGGGTCGGTTTGATGATAGAGCTCATCTCCTGACCTCTAGGCTCCACTGTCTGAAAGATGAGCAAATGTTATTCTCGTTTGAGTTTGTAACGATATGATTCCATTGATCATACCCCTTACCTGGGTTACCATACACCTTCATGGGGAAAAAATAAATATGTATTCTTAGTATTCTAGAGACTGCTTCTGAGGCTATAGGCCAGGACTTCTCTGAATGCAGTGCTCTTGCTGTCTTGAATAGGAGACTGAGACTCAGGTCTACCACGAGCTCAGACCAGGAGGCCCAGCAAGGTCACAGCCAAACCCAGAAGAAGAGCATAGGGACCAAAGCCAGAGTGCAGTGGGTCCAGGACTGGAATGTGAAAGCAGATTTCATGTGAAGACAGGCTTCCAGGGGGACAACGGGGTGGGGGAGGTGAAGGGAAACAGGGCTCAAAGGAGGGGCTGTGCTTTTACCTTGCACTTTTGTTAAAGATTTCAGCATGTTGCAGGCTGATGGGGAGAAGTTAAGAGTTGAAAACACAGGAGAGCTCAGGGAGGGGTAAATGGGAATCAACAAGGATCCCAAAGGATCAGGACAGGAAGGTGTGTAGAGCCCATGTGGGGGAAATATATTTGCCAAGTTTAATGCCAAAATATGTTTGTTCCTCCTACATCATTCTGTCACCTCCCAATGTCACTGCCTGATAAATCACCACAGTCAAAATGCCCATCGTCAACTGACTTGGGAAGTTAAGTGTTTTGGATACACCTTCTCCCCATTGGGCACAACTTTTTATTCTTTCCAGTGAGGAAAATGTAAAATACATGATGCCAGAACGTGCATCTGGTGGCCGTTCCAAATGCAGGTGACCTGATTTGGTAGAGGGGACACTGAAGTCTGTTTCCACCTAAAATAGCTCTCACTGGCTTTCTTGGGTTCTTAAAATATCCCACTATTTGAATTATCTCCCGAGAGTCCTGTTGAAATACAAATATGTCAAAATGATCTTGAAAAAAGCACCTAATATTCATTGTAGCATTATTCACAAAAGCCAGAAGGTGGAGGCAACCCAGTGTCCATCAGTGGCTCCATGCATAAACAAAACATGGTTTATACATACAATGGAATAATAGTATTCAGCCATGAAAAGGAAGGAAATGTTGACAGGTCACAACATGGATGAAAGTTGAGGATATTATGCTAAGTGAAATCACGCAGTCACAAAAGGACCAATACCATATGTTCCACTCATATGAGGTAATACAACAGTCAAAATCATAGAGACAGAAATCAGAATGATGTTTGCCAGGGGCCAGGGGCCAGGGGGAGGGAGCAATGGGAAGCTGTTGTCTGAGGGCATGGAGTTTGTTTTGCAAAACAGAAAGAGCTCTGCTTTTCTGCCTGTTGCCTGCTCTCCTCCCTAGTGGAGCAGTGCTCAGGCTGGATCTCCGTCTCAAGGTTCCAGGCTCCTGTTAACCTAGAGCCATCCTCATCTGTCTCCACTCTCCACCTGCCATTGCGTTCGAGGACTGCAACCTCATCAACCATGACGGGAAATCCTCAGACATCAAGATCAAGGAGACCAAGGGTGGGCTCCCCACCCGAGGTGGAGGGGAAGATGGTCAGCAGGACAGAGGGTAACACTGATGAGGCAATGCTTCCACTAAAGACCCTGAGAGCAAAGGTACCCAAAGCAGTCACTGGCGTTGATACTGTCATGACCATCACTTGCAAGAAACCAGCTTCATGTTAAGCAAGCCTATAAGAAGTATATCACAGGCAACACGAATTCATCCAAAGGCAAACTTGAAGAACAGAGACCCAGGCTGCAGAACAAAGCAAGCCTATCCTCGTTAACGGCAAAAACCACCAGCTCTTTATTGAGGGAAACACAAATCCAGATGGCCTGGTTGCTCTGCTGGACTACTGTGCTACTGTGAGGACAGTGAGAGCCCCCAGTATGACTTTCTTTAAGGATGGTTTAGAAATGGGAAAATGAGAATAAGTTTGGCTATTACTTTAGATCTATCGCCTGCTGTTGTAACTGCTGCTGCTTTTCATGGCCACACCACCAGCACTTAGACAAATGGGTGATAGGCCTCTTGAGTTCTCCATTTAATCTGACCTCGGTTTATTTGCAGGAGAGGCATTGTTTTTAAGGAAAAAATAAAAAGGCATGTAAGTTGCTTGAAAATAAAATCATTTAAACCTTAAAAAAAAATGAAAAGAGCTCTGGAGATAGAGAGTGGTGATGGTTGCATGAGAACATGAAGGTACTTAATGCCAAGGAACTGCACACTTGGAAGTGGTTGAAAATAATAAATTTTACGTCATTTGCACCTTATCACAATTTTTAGTTTTTAATTTTTTACCTTTTTTTGGTCCTCCCCCCTCTTTTTTTTTTTTAGAGAGACAGAGAGCATGAGAGTGCAAGGGGAGAGGGCCAGAAGAAGAGGGGGAGAGAGAAAATCCCAAGCAGGGTCCATGCTCATCATCGAGCCCCATGCAGGACTCGATCTCACCACCCTGAGATCATGACTAGAGCCAAAATCAAGAGTCAGAAGCGCAATAAACTGAGCCACCCAGGTGCCCCCCCTTTTCTCTTTATTTAAAGTAGGCTACATGCCCAGAGTGGAGCCCAACACGGGGCCTGAACTCATGACCTAGAGATCAAGGCATGAGCTGAAATCAAGAGTAGGACACTTAACCGTCTGAGCTACCCAAGTGCCCCTATTTTTTCGTTTTTTAAAAAGATTTAATTTTTAATCTCTATATCCAATGTGGGGCTTGAACTCACAACCCAAAGATCAAAAGTCCCATGCTCCACCAACTGAGCCAGCCAAGCGCCCCATCACAATTTTTTAAAAAAACATTAAAAACCCAGATCATTTAAAAAAACATTAAAAACCCAGATCATTTAACAGGGGCCACTTGATCACTTGTTCTCATCCATTGTTAATTTGGCTCAGTTTTGCTTTTCAGAAGAAGACTATCAGTCACGAGCAGGACATCAAGGGGCTGAGACCTGGAAGAGCAGGGGACACAGCTGACAGTCATAGGAAGAGAGTTCACTGGGCTCTAGAATGTGCTTTGAGAAAGGCCCAATTTGGGGTTCCTGTCCTGAGCTGAGGGGATACCCCTGCAGGTCCTCAGTAGCAGGAGGAAAATGTGAAAACCCGACCCCTCGAGGAGCTGGTTTGTGAAGGACAGGATATCTGCCTCTGGGCGTTGTTGTTGTTTGCCCTTTTACTGAGGGCCTCCTGGCCAGAGACCTCCCTCTGGGAGAGTAATAATACTACAGTTATGATGATCAATTAGGCTCCCGTGAGTCAGTGACACTGGCTTGTCCAGAAAACCTTCTCCCAGATCCCCCATCTCACAAGCTGGTGTAAAGCCGGGGGTGGCAGGGCTGACACCTAGACTCAAATTCAAGACTGGGTGTGAGGAAGGTAGAGCCACACCCGACTGGCCAGAGGGAGTCTCTCAGTCTAGTGCTTTCCTTAATTCAGCCAGCACCTCCTCCACCTTCAGCCTCGGGAAAGAGAGGCATTTTGGTCACAGAAAGTAGCATTTTAAACCTCTCTCATTAATGAGGGAGACAGAATTGTTATACTAGTTGGGGAACACTCAAGAAGGAATACATTTCATTTCCATGCATCTCCAGCTTGAGTCCCAGGCTTAACAGATGCTATTTTTATCAAATACTTTCTATTCTGTGACATGCTTTACCAAGTTTCTATTATTAGACAAATCAGGAAAAGTCCACATTTGATTTCTCTTCCTTCTGGCTTCTCCCTCCTCATTTGCATGACGGGTGGTTGTTTGGGCGGGGGCACTGTCCTTTCAATAGAAGGTAAATGACAGGGAAATGGCAGCCATCTGAAAACCCAACTTGATGCCAAAGCATCCTGGAAACTGGCCCTCCTTCCTTTGCAAATGACATCACGTCCTGGCTTCACCCCATCCCAGATGGCACAGCTGATGGGACAGGGAAAAAAAAATACAGATTTTAGAGTATTTACAGCGTCATGTCTCCCTACCCCCACTTCCTGTGAAGGAGGGTTAGTCTTGGCAGCTAGGTTTTAGAGCCTCTCTTGTGTGGAATATAGGAAAATGCTGGAAGGGATTTTGAGTCACATGGTGCTGTGGGCGGGGATGGCTTGATGAGTCCACTGAAGAAAAGGCAAGGAATTACCTGGGAGGGAAAGCAGAATAGATCAGAAGGTAGGAGGAAGGATAAAAGAGCTAAGAGCCAGAGATGGCATGAACCTGGGGTGGGGGGGGCGTGGATTTAAGAGATAAGTTAA
The DNA here is from genome assembly GCF_922984935.1 of Meles meles. NCBI lineage: Eukaryota > Metazoa > Chordata > Mammalia > Carnivora > Mustelidae > Meles > Meles meles. Next base: position 103,480,465 of record NC_060068.1, read on the forward strand.
AGGGGATTGTAGTAGTTGGTAGGCTGTCATAAGAAGGATCTGAGAGAGAGATGGGAGGAGATTTTCCAGAAACATTGTTGGTGTTATGAATAGAACCCAACCTCCTGTTGGCATTAAAAAAAAAAAAAAGATTTTATTTATTTATTTGACATAGAGGCAGAGCACACATAGGGGGAGCATCAGGCAGAGGGAGAAGAGAAGCAGACTCCTCACTCGGCAGGGAGCCTGGGGTGGGGTGGGGCTCAATCCCAGAACCTGGGGATCATGACCTGAGCAAAAGGCAGACACATAACAGACTGAGCCACCCAGGCGCCCCTCCTATTGGCATTTTTAAGAGATTTCAGTAAAGATATAAAATGGTTTCAAAGCTTTTTTTTTTTTTTTTTTTTTTTTTTTTCGGTATGAGGGACTGGGGTTTATTCAAGGCAACCTGGACAACTGGAAGCTAAGGTTAATAGTGAAAGATGACCACCATTAACCTCCCTTCTCCCATCAACATGTACTATGGTTTAGGTATTTCAAAAGGGATTGGAACTGCAAATATGTCTTATTTGGTTTCCTGAGAGTTCAATTTTTTTTTAGCCACCATTGAAAATTGTGATTTCACATTTTAAAACACCTGAATTTTCTGCTTCTTTTTTTTTTTAAGATTATTTATTTATTTATTTGACAGAGATCACAAGTAGGCAGAGAGGCAGGCAGAGAAAGAGGAGGAAGCAGGCTCCCTGCCGAGCAGAGAGCCCGATATAGGGCTCAATCCCAGGACCCTGGGATCATGACCTGAGCCGAAGGCAGAGGCTTTAACCCACTGAGCCACCCAGGTGCCCCCTGAATTTCCTGCTTCTTAAAAAAAAAAAAAAAAAAAAAAAAAGGAAAAATCTGGCAACATAAGACTCCTGTTTCCATATGGCAAAAGAGGTTCATGCTCCCTGGTTAACCCAAGCGCCCAGCACTCATGTAAGGTGTGCAGATGCACATAAACCTGACTCGCTTCCTGTGTTTCTATTCCCTACCATCTGGTAACAGCAGACTATACCACTGGAGCCTGCTCTCCTGCTGAGCACAATGTCAGAGGTTGGACAAAATAAAAATAAAATCGATCTGAAGGGCATCAAAGAGTTTAAAAGATAATGAAGAGATGCTAAACCAAGATCTGGGGAGAGATGGGAATTTAGGGGGGGCAAGCCCAACAACTGAGGCATCTTTTCCCCTTGGGATATTTGCTGCTTCTGGAAGAGACAGCTAAGAAGCTGAGAGGCTAAGGAGCATGGAAGCAGTTTTGCATCCTAAGGGGACAAAAGTTGGAATCTAGGGCCCACCATAGGAGAGGGGGCCCTGAAATCCCCCATTTTAGGTGAGGGCCCTGACGGACTGCACCTTAAAACTGAAGAATAAGAAACAGACCACACTTTGCAGGGTCTCAGCTCAGCCACCAATGAGCTTCATTCTTCAAATTGGATTAAGGTGATCCTAGATTCCTAGTATTCCCAAGTGCCTAGCAGAAGCAAATGTAAATACTGGAGGAATAGTACACATTAAGGCGTCATGTTACTTGTACAGTTTTTCACACACAATTGCTGCACACATGAAAATAACCAGGCACATAAGGAACGAGACAGTATGAATGAGATCCAGGGGAAACAACTATAATAGAAACAATCTCAGAAAACTGTAGTTACTAGTGTTATCAGGCAGAGACTATGCAAAGGGGATAAAAGAGTAAAAATTCTGGCAGAGAACTAGAAACTTAAAAAAAAAGAGGATGACGATTTGTATGTAATCATTCTACAGCAATGTAGAATTGAAAAATATAATAACAAAAGTAAAGAGCTCAGTAGATGAGTTTAACAGCTGCCTAGACATGGTTAAAGGGAGAATTGATGAACTGGGCAGTAGGGTAGAAGGAAACATCAGAATGAAAAATGAAGACAAAAGAATGAAAAATGCTGTCAGGGAATAAGAGATACAGAAGATAAAGTGAAGACTGAAGTTCTAGAATAAGAGCAACAATAAGGCAGCAGCAATATTTGAAGAGAAAACTAGTTGAGAAATGGCCAAAATTGACTAAAAATATCAAGCCACAGATCCCAGAAGCCCTGGGAACCCCAACCATGATTAATAAAAAGAAATCCACACCTAAGTACATCACATTAAATAGATGAAAATCAAAGACAAAGAAAAAATAAAGGTAAAAGAGCTAACATTACTTGAAAAAAAAATAGACCAATAGCTTACTTCTTGGCAGAAACAACAGTAGCTAGAAATTAGTAGAATTTAAGTATCTTTAAATTGTTTAGGAAAAACCTAGAATTCCATACCCCATTAAAAGCAGCCTGTGATATTAAAAGTGAAATTAAAACATTTTCAGGATTCCTTACTAGCAGTAGATACTAAGGCAGTGTTCTTTAAGCAGAAGGAAGATGATTTTACATGACAGTTACAGATATAAGAAGAAATGAAGAACAATGCAAAGGCTAATTTGAAGAATCCAAATGAATTAGACTATATAAAATAACATAACAATGTCCACTGGGGATTTAAATTTTTAAAATATATGACAAGTATGTGTAAGTCAGAAGGAAGGGGTGAATGAAATTAAAATGGTCTGTGATCCTTGTATTACTGTGGAAGAAGATAAAAATTCCAATTAACATTAGACTTGATAAGTCAAAGATACATATTGTTATCTAGAATAACCTCTAAAACAGTAGTAAAATAAGTGTATCACTTCCAAGGTAATAGAGGAAAAATATAGAATATTCAACCACACCAAAAGCAAGAGAGGACAAAAAGAACATAGGACATGTGGGACAAATAAAAGCACTTAATAAGATGGTAGATTTAAATCTAAATATATCAGTAATTACATCAAATGTTAATGAACAAAATACTTCAGTTAAAAGTGAGAGTATTGGAGGAGTCAAGATGGCAGAGAAGTAGCAGACTGAGACTACATCAGGTAGCAGGAGATCAGCTAGATAGCTTATCTAAACATTGCAAACACCTACAAATCCAACGGGATATTGAAGAGAAGAAGAACAGCAATTCTAGAAACAGAAAATCAACCACTTTCTGAAAGGTAGGACTGGCGGAGAACTGACTCCAAAATGACAGGAAGATAGACCTCGGGGGGAGGGGCCGACTTTCGGCAAGCGGCAGAGCAATGGAGCACAAAATCAGTACTTTTAAAAGTCTGTTCCAGGGGCGCCTGGGTGGCTCAGTGGGTTAAAGCCTTTGCCTTCGGCTCAGGTCATGATCTCAGGGTCCTGGGATCAAGCCCCGCATTGGGCTCTCTGCTCCGCGGGGAGCCTGCTTCCTCCTCTCTGCCTGCCTCTCTGCCTAGTTGTGATTTCTCTCTGTCAAATAAATAAAATATTAAAAAAAAAAAAAGTCTGTTCCACTGAGGGACATTGCTCCAGAGGCTAAACAGGGTTAAAGCCCACGTGGGGTCAGCATGGCCCCAGGTCCCGGAGGGTCACAGAAGGATTGGGGGTGTCAGAGTGTCGCAGAGCTTGCAGGTATTAGAACAGGGAAGCCGGCTACAGAGACAGAGCCAAGGAGTGAGCTCTCAGTTCAGGGTTACCTTGAACCGGTGGCAGGCTGGGTGAGCTCAGAGCGCGTCCAGAGGCCGGGGATACGGGAGTGATTGGGTGCTGCTCTCTGGAGGCGCACTGAGGAGTGGGGCCCTGGGCTCTTGGCACCTCCAGGCCGGAGACTGGGAGGCCGCCATTTTCATTCCCGTCCTCTGGAACTCTACGGAAAGCATTCAGGGAACAAAAGCTCCTGAAAGCGAACCAGAGCAGATTACTTAGCCCGGCCCCTGGTAAGGGTGGTGCAGTCCTGCCTCGGGCAAAGACACTTGAGAGTCACTACAACAGGCCCCTCCCCCAGAAGATCAACAAAAAAATCCAGCCAGGACCAAGTTCACCTACCAAGGAGAGCAGGTTCAATACCAAGGACAGCAGTGGAATTCCAGAGGAGGAGAAAGCAAAGCACAGAACTCATGGCTTTCTCCCCATGATTTTTTAGTCTTGCGGTTAATTTAATTTTTTTTCAATTTTTTTTCTTCTTCTGCTAATTTTTTTTAACTTTTACCCTTTTCTTTTTTAACGTTTTTTAACTAGTTTATCTAATATATATATATATATATATATTATTTATTAGATAAATAAATAATATAAATAAATTATAAATATATATAAATATATATTTATTAGATAAACTAGTATATATATTATATATATATTAAAAAAGAAAACAAATAAAGAAAAAATATAAAATATATATATATTTCTTTTTTATATTTTTTCTTTATTTGTTTTCTTTTTTTAATTTTTTCTTTTTTTTCTGAACTTTTTTTATCCCCTTTCTCCCCCCAATGATTTGGGGTCTCTTCTGATTTGGTTAAAGTGCATTTTTCTGGGGTCTTTGCCACCCTTTTAGTATTTTACTTGCTCCTTCATATACTCTTATGTGGACAAAATGACAAGGTGGAAAAATTCACCACAAAAAAAAAAGAACAAGAGGCAGTACTGAAGGTTAGGGACCTAATCAATACAGACATTGATAATATGTCAGATCTAGAGTTCAGAATGATGATTCTCAAGGTTCTAGCCGGGCTTGAAAAAGGCATGGAAGATATTAGAGAAACCCTCTCTGGAGATATAAAAGCCCTTTCTGGAGGAATAAAAGAACTAAAATCTAACCAAGTTGAAATTTAAAAAGCTATTAATGAGGTGCAATCAAAAGTGGAGGCTCTCACTGCTAGGATAAATGAGGCAGAAGAAAGAATTAGTGATATAGAAGACCAAATGACAGAGAATAAAGAAGCTGAGCAAAAGAGAAACAAACAGCTACTGGACCAAGAGGGGAGAATTTGAGAGATAAGTGACACCATATATGAAACAACATTAGAATAATTGGGATTCCAGAAGAAGAAGAAAGAGAGAGGGGAGCAGAAGGTCTATTGGAGAGAATTTCCCTAATATGACAAAGGGAACAAGCATCAAAATCCAGGAGGTGCAGAGAACCCCCCCTCAAAATCAACAAGAATAGGTCCACACCCCGTCACCTAATAGTAAAATTGACAAGTCTTAGTGACAAAGAGAAAATCCTGAAAGCAGCCCAGGAAAAGAAGTCTGTAACATACAATGGGAAAAATATTGGATTGGCAGCAGACTTATCCACAGAGACCTGGCAGGTCAGAAAGAGCTGGCATGATATATTCAGAGCACTAAACGAGAAAAACATGCAGCCAAGAATACTCTATCCAGCTAGGCTATCATTGAAAATAGAAGGAGAGATAAAAAGCTTCCAGGACAAACAAAAACTGAAAGAATTTGCAAACACCAAACCGGCTCTACAGGAAATATTGAAAGGGATCCTCTAAGCAAAGAGAGAGCCCAAAGGTAGTAGATTAGAAAGGAACAGAGACAATATACAGTAACAGTCACCTTACAGGCAATACAATGGCACTAAATTCATATCTCTCAATAGTTACCCTGAATGTTAATGGGCTAAATGCCCTAATCAAAAGACAGAGGGTATCAGAATGGATAAACCAAAACCCATCAATATGTTGCCTACAAGAAACTCATTTTAGACCCAAAGACACCTCCAGATTTAAAGTGAGGGGGTGGAAAACAATTTACCATGCTAATGGGCATCAGAAGAAAGCTGGGGTGGTAATCCTTATATCAGATCAATTAGATTTTAAGCCAAAGACTATAATAAGAGATGAGAAAGGACACTACATCATACTTAAAGGGTCTGTCCAACAAGAAGATCTAACAATTTTAAATATCTATGCCCCTAACGTGGGAGCAGCCAACTATATAAACCAATTAATAACAAAAATCAAAGAAACACATCAAAAATTATACAATAATAGTAGGGGACTTTAACACTCCTCTCACTGAAATGGACAGATCATCCAAGCAAAAGATCAACAAGGAAATAAAGGCCTTAAATGACACACTGGACCAGATGGACATCACAGATATATTCAGAACGTTTCATCCCAAAGCAACAGAATACACATTCTTCTCTAGTGCACATGGAACCTTCTCCAGAATAGATCACATCCTGGGTCACAAATCAGGTCTCAACTGGTATCAAAAGATTGGGATCATTCCCTGCATATTTTCAGACCACAATGCTCTGAAATTAGAACTCAATCACAAGAGGAAATTTGGAAAGAACCCAAATACATGGAGACTAAACAGCATTCTTCTAAAGAATGAATGGGTCAACCAGGAAATTAAAGAAGAATTGAAAAAATTCATGGAAACAAATGATAATGAAAATACAATGGTTCAAAATCTGTGGGACACAGCAAAGGCAGTCCTGAGAGGAAAATATATAGCGGTACAAGCCTTTCTCAAGAAACAAGAAAGGTCTCAAGTACACAACCTAACCCTACACCTAAAGGAGCTGGAGAAAGAACAAGAAAGAAACCCTAAACCCAGCAGGAGAAGAGAAATCATAAAGATCAGAGCAGAAATCAATGAAATAGAAACCAAAAAAACAATAGAACAAATCAACGAAACTAGGAGCTGGTTCTTTGAAAGAATTAATAAGATTGATAAACCCCTGGCCAGACTTATGAAAAAGAAAAGAGAAAGGACCCAAATCAATAAGATCATGAATGAAAGAGGAGAGATCACAACTAACACCAAAGAAATACAGACAATTATAAGAACATACTATGCGCAACTCTACGCCAACAAATTTGACAATCTGGAAGAAATGGATGCATTCCCAGAGACATATAAACTACCACAACTGAACCAGGAAGAAATAGAAAACCTGAACAGACCCATAACCAGTAAGGAGATTGAAACAGTCATTAAAAATCTCCAAACAAACAAAAGCCCAGGGCCAGATGGCTTCCCAGGGGAATTCTACCAAACATTTAAAGAAGAACTCATTCCTATTCTCCTGAAACTATTCCAAAAAATAGAAATGGAAGGAAAACTTCCAAACTCATTTTATGAGGCCAGCATCACCTTGATCCCAAAACCAGACAAGGATCCCACCAAAAAAGAGAACTACAGACCAATATCCTTCATGAACACAGATGCAAGAATTCTCACCAAAATACTGGCTGATAGGATCCAACAGTACATTAAAAGGATTATTCACCATGACCAAGTGGGATTTATTCCAGGGCTGCAAGGTTGGTTCAACATCCGCAAATCAATCAATGTGATACAATACATTAATAAAAGAAAGAACAAAACCATATGATACTCTCAATAGATGCTAAAAAAGCATTTGACAAAGTGTAGCATCCCTTCCTGATCAAAACTCTTCAAAGTGTAGGGATAGAGGGCACATACCTCAATATTATCAAAGCCATCTATGAAAAACCCGCCACAAATATCATTCTCAATGGAGAAAAACTGAAAGCTTTTCCGCTAAGGTCAGGAACACGGCAGGGATGTCCATTATCACCACTGCTATTTAACATAGTACTAGAAGTCCTAGCCTCAGCAATCAGACAACAAAAGGAAATTAAAGGCATCCAAATTGGCAAAGAAGTCAAACTATCACTCTTTGCAGATGATATGATACTATATGTGGAAAACCCAAAAGACTTCACTCCAAAACTGCTAGAACTTGTACAGGAATTTAGTAAAGTGTCAGGATATAAAATCAATGCACAGAAATCAGTTGCTTTTCTCTACACCAACAACAAGACAGAAGAAAGAGAAATTAAGGAGTCAATCCCATTTACAATTGCACCCAAAACTATAAGGTACCTAGGAATAAACCTAACAAAAGAGGCTAAGAATCTATATGCAGAAAACTATAAAGTACTCATGAAAGAAATTGAGGAAGACACAAAGAAATGGAAAAATGTTCCATGCTCCTGGATTGGAAGAATAAATATTGTGAAAATGTCTATGCTACCTAAAGCAATCTACACATTTAATGCAAGCCCTATCAAAATACCATCCATTTTTTTCAAAGCAATGAAACAAATAATCCTAAAATTTATATGGAACTAGAAAAGACCTCGAATAGCTAAAGGAACATTGAAAAAGAAAGCCAAAGTTGGCGGCATCACAATTCCAGACTTCAATCTCTATTACAAAGCTGTCATCATCAAGACAGTTATGGTACTGGCACAAAAACAGACACATAGATCCATGGAATAGAATAGAGAGCCCAGAAATAGACCCTAATAGACTCTATGGTCAACTAATCTTTGACAAAGCAGGAAAGAATGTCCAATGGAAAAAAGACAGCCTCTTCAATAAATGGTGCTGGGAAAATTGGACAGCCACATGCAGGAAAATGAAATAGGACCACTTCCTTACACCACACACAAAAATAGACTCAAAATGGATGAAGGACCTCAATGTGAGAAAGGAATCCATCAAAATCCTTGAGGAGAATGCAGGCAGCAACCTCTTCGACCTCAGCGCAGCAACATCTTCCTAGGAACATCGCCAAAGGCAAGGGAAGCAAGGGCAAAAATGAACTATTGGGATTTCATCAAGATCAAAAGCTTTTGCACAGCAAAGGAAACAGTTAACAAAACCAAAAGACAACTGACAGAATGGGAGAAGATATTTGCAAATGACGTATCAGATAAAGGGCTAGTGTCCAAAATCTATAAGGAACTTAGCAAACTCAACACCCAAAGAACAAATAATCCAATCAAGAAATGGGCAAAGGACATGAACAGACATTTCTGCAAAGAAGACATCCAAATGGCCAACAGACACATGAAAAAGTGCTCCACATCACTCAGCATCAGGGAAATCAAATCAAAACCACAATGAGATACCACCTCACACCACACAGAATGGCTAAAATGACAGATGCTGGCGAGGATGCGGAGAAAGGAGAACCCTCCTACACTGTTGGTGGGAATGCAAGCTGTTGCAACCACTTTGGAAAACAGCATGGAGGTTCCTCAAAATGCTGAAAATAGAACTACCCTATGACCCAGCAATTGCACTACTGGGTATTTACCCTAAAGATACAAACATAGTGATCCAAAGGGGCACGTGCACCCGAATGTTTATAGCAGCAATATCTACAACAGCCAAACAATGGAAAGAACCTAGATGTCCACCAACAGATGAATGAATAAAGAATATGTGGTATATATATACACAATGGAATACTATGTAGCCATCAAAAGAAATGAAATCTTGCCATTTGCAACAACGTGAATGGGACTAGAGGGCATCGTGTTTAGTGAAATAAGTCAATCGGATAAAGACAACTATCATATGATCTCCCCGATATGAGGAAGTGGAGATGCAACATGGGGTGTTGGGGGGTAGGAGAAGAATAAATGAAACAAGATGGGATTGGGAGGGAGACAAACCATAAGTGACTCTTAATCTCACAAAACAAACTGAAGGTTGCTGGGGGGAGGGGGGGTTGGGAGAGGGGGAGAGGAGTTGTGGACACTGGGGAGGGTATGTGCTACGGTGAGTGTTGTGAAGTGTGTAAACCTGGTGATTCACAGACCTGTACCCCTAGGGATACAAATACATTATATGTTTATAAAAAAATTTTAAAAAATTTTTAAAAAGTGTGAAAGAGTATTGAACTGGATAAAAAAATCTACATACTATAAGAAACACTATAATTTTTTAAATGTTGAAAGGGTGAAAAATACATAAATATTAACCAAAACTGAACTAAATTAAACTAAACTAAATTAAGATTAATAGATATGTTAATATCAACTTATATTTTAAGGTAAAAATCATTACTATAGCTAAAAAAGACACATCATAATAAAAAATTCAATTCACAAGGAGGACAGTTTTTATAAAACTTGAACACATTTTATAGCTTTAAAAATATGAAGCCAAGGAGCCCCTGGGTGGCTCAGTCAGTTAAGCATCTGACTCTTGATTTTGGTGCAGGTCATGACCTCAGGGTCATCAGATGGAGCCCTGCGTTCAGCTCTGTGCCCAGCAGAGAGTCTACTTGAGATTCTCTCTCCCTCTCACTCTACCCCTCCCCCCTGCTTGCGCTCTCTCTTTCTCTAATACATAATTTTTTTTTTAATAAACGTGAAGCTAAGTTTGATAAAACCACAGGATGAAGTGAGCAGATAAAAGGGTAAGGATACAGATTATTTGAATATGATTAGCAAATGACTTAATGGATATATACAGAATGACGCACCCAACAATTACAGAATTCGGGTTCCTCAAAAATGTATAATTCTCAACCTTCCAAGAAAAAAATAGGATTGAAATTCTCCATTTCATTTTATGTTAGGTGTGGCCATAGGACTAATTTTGGCCAATGAAATATGAGCAGAGGTAGCTTCTAGATGCTAGTGTATTACTAAACATATCTTCTTTTCCCTTCCTGAAAGTGATGGTCTGGAGTTTCTTGACCTCCTTGAGCGCTGGGTCCTTGGTTAAGGATGATATGGAGCAGAGCTCCCCAGACAACCTGGAAAGAGACAGGTTGATGTTCATGAATGAGAAATAAACCTTTTTTTATTTTAAGTCATTGGCATTTGGGATTAATTATAATGACAGTATAACCTAGTCTATCCTGTCTAATACAGGTATAAAAAGAGGAGGACTGTTTTTCAGGCACAGAAGTAAGCCTATCTTGATGGATAGGATTGTATGATGGAGTCCCAGGAATCCACTATGCCTGAAGCTCCAGGGAGATGGGTTGGGGACAAGGCTGGTAAGGGAGAGCAGCTCCCAAGAAGAGCCCTAAGTAGACTGGCTGGAGGCAAGTTTGGAAGGGCTTTGGATTTAACAGTAAGGAAGGGATACTGTCCTGGAAGTTGAAGGATTTCCAGAAGTTGGTGACTGGCTGAATATTGCTAGTAATGAACATGATGAGCCAGAGGGAATCTAATTGATGTGAAAGGGGGAAATCAGGTAGAGGGCTATTCTCGGTGAACATGTTCCAGGGTTATTTTTCCACTTCTTAGAGGTAGCCGTTATTAGCATTTGCTGACAATTTCTCCAGTCCTTGCACACACACGCAAACACACACATAAACCAATTTAAAAAAAAATCACATCAATCATACTCTACCTGCTATTCCAAATTTTTTTTTTCTCCTCATGGTTATTTTGTGTCATCTTGTTTCTTTCCTTTTGATAGGACGCTACAGTATGGCTGTGCCAGAATTCTGTAACCATTCCCCCGCTGACAGATACTTAGGTTGTTTCCACTGTTAAAAAAAATGTCTCAGTGACCACCTTCCTAATAATAGCCATCCCTTGCTCTGTCTCTTCTTTCTACACACAGGAAGAACAATTTTGCCACTATTTGAATGGTGACACTCTCAGGCTGGGTCACAGGAACACAACCAGGCTGGCCATTTGAGGTGACAATTTTGGTTAAGGGGTACCTGACATGCCTCAAATATACCCAGAATAGAGTCTCAAGCATAGCGAGCCCTCAAGTATTTGTTGAATGAATGAACAAACGAATCCACATCCACTGCAGACAAGTTTCTGGACTGGTTTGTCCCAATCCCACCTATAACAGAGTTTCTCAACCCCGGCACTAGCGACTTGGAGGGCTGCCTACTTTGTTGATGGGGCTGTCGTGTATATTGTAGAATGTTTAGCAGCACCCCTGGTCTCTACTCTCTAGATGTCACTAGCTCCACCCCGGCTGCAGCAACCAACTCTGTCTACAGAAATCGCTAAATGTCTGCTGGGAAAGAAATCCCTCCCAGTTGAGAACCACTGCTTTATAACATGGGCTGTACTTGTGTAAATGCAAAGGTCCTTCCTCAAAACAACCTACTCTATAAAGGTCGATCCTCCTTCTCCCAATCCTACCATACTTACCAGGGCCCTTCCTCCTGGGTTCTCAGAGTCCTTTCATAGAGAGTCTACATTGTGTTCTCTCTCTCTCTCTCTTAAGATTTTATTTACTTGACAGAGAGAGACACAGCAAGAGAGGGAACACAAGCAGGGGGAGAGAAAGAGAGAGCAGGCTTCCCACTGAGCAGGGAGCCGGATGAGGGGCTCGATCCCAGGACCCTGGGATCATGACCTGAGCTGAAGGCAGATGCTTAATGACTGAGCCACCCAGGTGCCCAAGTCTACATTGTTCTTGGTTCAGATGTCATTTCCTTAGGTCCACCTTCCCTGATACCTCCTTCATGAAATGGGTCGATCCTCCTTATTTTTTGTCAGTTTCTATTCTACATTTTCTAATCACCAAATGCCCCTCCTTAGTAGTTCTTACAAAGTTGAATTTTAGAGTTAGTTGAGTAATTTTTAAATTAAACTGTTTAGAGGTAGCTCCTTAGAGGTAGCCATGTTTAAGAATCTAGCATGTTAACATGTGAGTTTTTGCTCATAATTTTTCCATCTAGTGCCGGAAACAAAGCCTGACATACAATAGGTGCTCAATTCTGTTGGATGGACAGAAAACATCCAGTCAGCCATGGCCAGCTCAGGGTACAACAATCTTTGACCAGTCGTGTTCCTGCGCCTTCTGAAAAAGTTCTGAGAAATGATGTTACCTATACCTACATTTTATTTTTTTAAGAGAATCTTTTTTTCTTTTTAAGATTTTATTTATTTATTTGACAGACAGAGATCACAAGAAGGCAGAGAGGCAGGTGGCGGGGGGAGGGGAGGCTCCCTGCTGAGCAGAGAGCCTGATGCAGGGCTCATCCCAGGACCCTGGGATCATGACCTGAGCTGAAGGCAGAGGCTTTAACCCACTGAGCCACCCAGGCATCCCTATACCTACATTTTAAAGCTGATACGTTACATGTTCATCATTAGGTTCATTTGGCTTCAAGATAATAACTTTCAGCATAATGCAAATATTGGAAATGAAAAATTAAGCTGTGACATCATTCTTTAAAGATATGTCTTAATCTGTTATTTCTAATATTCCCTATGATTTGCCTTCAGAGTGCTTTCCTTCAAAATCAAGGAAGAAACAAGTTTTGTTACATGCCAAAAATGCCTTGATTAATCATGAAAGCAAGCTGAACTAAATTAGTAAAGGAAGTTTCCAGCTTGGGGAACCTGGACCTGGAGATTCTTCTATTTGGAGCAACAGTCCCTTAATAAGATTTGTGGAGTGAGGGGTATGCTTTCCAGCAAGGGAAGGATTATTACCAACACAGACACTTTCTCAGGCAAATCAGTTTTAGGAAAGAGTGCCTGGAGAAACTGAGGATCTGGAAGCCAATTCTCTAAAAACAATCCTTGGTGCCCCCTTGTGAAGTTTTCACTACCATCCTGGGAGTAATGCAGCGTAGTGGCCGGCCGGGGGCAGTGTTGGACAAGCTGATGGGCTCCATCTCTGGCACTCCCCGTGCAGGGGAGCTGAGAGAAAAGGCCGGTTCCATCTGGATGCAGTCGGGAGCCGCTGCAGGGGCGGCCCAGCCCAGTCCTCTCTGGTGTGCACACGTTCACACCGTGAATTTTGTATAGGAGACCGGCTCCCAGGAGAATGGTGGCTAGAGACTCTCCATCCTGTATCCAGAATCAGGGCCGGGGACTTGTAAACAGAGGAAGACCTCTTGCTCTGCTTCAAGAACTGGGCTTCGGAAAGAAATGGAGGAGTGAAGTCATGGGTCTGAATCAACTGTGAAGATTTTTTTATTTTCCTCTTAGGAAATGGAAAACAATACTGAAATCTCAGTAATTTATAGCTCAGCAGACAGTAAGCAAAGTGGCCAGAAACTCCTGCTCTGGAATCAGACAGAGGGCCCAGCTCTCTCCTTGGCAAGCCCACTCTCCTAGCCTCTGCTTCTCAGGCTGTCCCATCGGAACCACAGTCCCTTCCACAGAGCTTCGCCATGAGGAGAAATGAGCCAGCGCAGGGAGGGCTCAGCATATGAATGGCATGTAACAGGAGCTTAATAAGTAACACTGACGATGGTGAAGAGGGTGATACAGCATTTGTCAGGCATGAGTGTTCCAAAACTTTCCATTCATGTCCGAAGAGGAAAAATCGGAGGTGAAAAACCAAGCCACTAAAAGGCTTCAAGATTCATAAGCCTCGGGATTAGAAGCAGAAACAGCTGGATTGGGAGAACCGGGAATCAGGGCTTCAATGTTACGGGCTCGCTTTGTTCCTGCACCTCGCCCCTGACTGCCTCCCAGGTCTGAAGTTTCCACCCGGGGACTGATCAGAGGGTCTCTATGTCTAACATAGTGTGTATGTGCGGGCCATTTCTTCGCTGACTGTATGACCAGTCCACCAGCCTCAGACAGAAAAGTAATGGCATTGCTCATTATTTGCATCCTCTGTGAAAACTCAAAGGGTGCGGGTAAACTAGTTGACCTAAAGTTTGTAAGTGGGACTAATTGCTGGGATGTATGCAAAGTCAGGTCCAGAGCAAGACCCCCAGAGTTCTGCCTTATACAGGGAAAGGTGACAGGGACTAGTTCAGAGGGAGGCATGGAGACAAGTTGGGTAAGATATGGGTCCTTTCACCTGGCAGCTTTCCAGCCCCCAAATAGCTTTTGTGTCCAGTCCAAAAATAAGATCACATGAGAGGGGAGAAATAAATACGCAAGTGCTCGTCCTTGGGCTTTCTGCGGGTACACCAGCATCTGCCTCACTGGTGGGGGCCTGGAGAGCGTGGCCTCCCAGCCCACCAGGCTGCCTCCCTCTTCGAGCTCTCCCAGGCTGGGAAAACAACCTGTATCAGGGTGGGTGTGGTGTGTGCTTTGCACTCAGCCCTTTTCTTAGGACGCCCTGGAGCTCCATTCACAGCAGAGAGGGAGCAGGAAAGAGACACAAGACGAACCCACAGCCTCAACTTCAGCGGAATGAGGGCATGGCCTCCTTTCGGTGAAGGACACTCCCTTCTGATGGAGAATGGGAACTCCCTTCCTCCCGCAGCCGCCTGCCTGCAGCGCTCCTTCTAGCTCCATGACACTGTAGGCTGCTGCAGCTGCGTCACCCTGGAAAGAAAGTGCCTCAGAGCCCAAGCAAAGAGGTGAGTGCATCCCCTTCTCCGAGGGGCTCCTTACTGCAGATGTTCTGCTTGGCTTCCTGCTCCTGTCCAGCATGAATGCTCTCCCCTGCCCTGCTTTTGCCCCTTCTCCTCCCTGACCTGGGACCCCGGGACGCTGGAGTCTCCATGATGGATGCGAGCTTCAAATACCTGTACCCTCTTCTCTCATTTAAGGCCAATTTGCTTCCGGAAAGAACTGGCTAGATCTAGTTCTTAGCGGGGGAAGCAGGAAATAATTCCCACCAAGCGAATTATCTCTGCTGAGATCCAAGAAGATTTTTTCCAAGAAATCATTAGACAAATCCCATTATAGTAGAGTTAATGCTTAGTTTTAAAAAGCCCTTCATGAAACAGGAAATAAAAGGACAGCAGCTCATTCCTTATTATTGGGCAAAAGGGAAAAAACACATAGGGGATGTGCAGAGCTTCCTCCCTCCTCACCCCTTCACACCTCGTCCTGACGGCTTAAACCCTGCGAAACACACTTAACAGATCTAAGAACTCATTTCTTTGGTTGAGAACAAGAGGAATAAAATGGAGGGTTTGGGGAGAATTACTCTGTAGGCAGAGTCATAGGACGAAGACGACAAAGTTCGGAGAGTCTTGTTTCCCTTCCCAAGCACATGACAGGTAGCTGTGCCCCTTGGGGGATGTGTACAGATGTCATTATCACTTGCACACGCCCAACACTAACACTGTTACAGAACCCCTCCTTGACTATAGACCACAGATATCTATGCTAATGTAGGTGAGAGCAAGATAACCACTCCAATGAATCAGGATGCTTTTAGTGACAGTAGACTGGAAGCCAGTTTGAAGAGACTTGGGCCAAAACAAGGAATTCGCTTCCTCAAGTAAGTGAAAAGGCTTTGGTGTGGCCAGATCCAGGTGCCCAGATGATGGCATCCTGCCTCCGTCGCTCTCCACTTCGTGGCTCTGCAGCCCTGGGTCATTCCATCCCAGGAAGACTCCCTGATGGCAGTGGTGACATGGCCACCAGCAGCTCCAGGCTGACACCCTCCTGGCACAGCCATCTTGGAACAAAAGGCACTGCCCATTCCCGAGAGTCTAGAGTCTGAACCAATGTGGGCACCGTGCCCATCCCCACCAGGGGGTGTAGTCATCCCCGCCCAAAACCACACGGACTGAAAGCAATGAAGGGCTGGGTCCCCAGAGATAACCAGGGTGCTAGTCCTAGGAGAGGGGGCTGGACACAGAACAGCCACAGTCAACGCTGACCACTCTAGGTTGCTCTTTTTGTGATGGTCTGGATTAAGAGGTCAAGCTCCCCCAGGATAACTCCTCCTCCTCTCTCTTATAGTCTACAAAAATTAGTGACAGCAAGTCTCATAATAAGGATAATTATTAGAAGTGACTAAAAGACCCCATGGCATTTCATTCCTAGAGACCCCCACACCACAGAAAAGCAATTAGAAGGCTTGTTTCTGGCTCAGTCCCTGGACAATTCACCACACCGAGACCCACTCAGGCCCCCAACCCACCTGTGTGCACATGGGTCTCCCCTTCCCCCTCACCCACCCCTGCTCACTTGTGTCTCTCTCTGCTCTGCTGATGTGAACCCATCTTCCCTTTCAAGGGCCAGCCACAGGGGTGTCTCCCGTCTGAGGCCTTCCTGGGCCTGTCCAGCCTTTCTGCCATCTCCTACCCTGAATCTGGACAGCAATGACAGTCACTAGTACAGTTTACTGTATCTTACTTTCTCTCCTGGCTTGACTTTTACATTCCTGGGGTGAATCAGATTTCATCTCTAGCTCTCTCTCTGGTAATTTGATACCTAGCCGGTGCCCAGTTAAGTGACCAATAGAAATCCAGCCTCCCTGAATACCGGAGAGGCTGGATGGATTACTTGAAGTCCTACATTTTTATTTTAAAAGTAATATGATAACTATAGCAGACACAGATGGAGTTTGAACAGTGTCTGCCTCATGGGCAACATCTCAGGCAACTCTCCCCATGACCCTATGAGACAAGTATTGCCATTATCCCCATTTGACATATGGGGAAACCGAGTCTCAGAGAACTAAGCCACTTGTCCCATATCATCCAGCTAGTAAGCGGTGACATGGGAGTTGGAACCCAGGCATGCCTGCCATCTCATTTCCTACTAAACTTGTCCCTGACATGCTTATCAGGGGAGCTTCCGGCTCCCTGATTTTAAAGACTGAGGAACACTGGTGCCTGGCCAAAGGGCATGAGTCAGCTTTGATATTCTGGACCCATCTCTGCCAACAGGGCTCCCAGTGTCGGGTGGTCCTTATTAGACTGTACCCAAGGCTGAAGAGACATTCAGCTACACCAAAGCCAAAAAGAAAGTCAGGGGCAGATGGATTTCCCAAAACGAGATATCTCTGGGGCTTTGTAGAGAGTGAGGTACTTTTTCTATTAAATGAAGGTAGAATAGTCTTCCAGGAAATGTTAGCTGGCAAGTGAGCTTTAGAGTTTAAGCTTGCCCTTCTGGCTGCCCATCATTACGCAGATGACCCTGACATTTCTACCTTCAGAGGGTAGTTTGCGGGATTTGGAAAGCAACCACATTCTGATCTCGAAGAAAACCAAAATCTTGAGAAAATGTGAGTATTTTTTGTAATGTCTGTGCCTGGAGCATCTGGTCACTGGCCTCTTGTCTGATGGTGTCACCTGTGGGCCCTGTGAGGCCCTTGCTTTGAGGGTATGTGGTTTCCTTGATGAACCCTGACCTATTCATATGGGTTAGCATCTTCTCAAGAGCAGAGCCGCCTTGACTCTTGTCATCAGTCCTCACCAGGTCCCGTGGGAGGATTCTCACAGCAGAGGCACAAGAAGACTGAGTCAGGCCCCAGATAACACAGAGGCCAAGAAGGGCCCAGGCTGGGCCTAGCAGAGCTCTGGGGTCTCAGCGACCAAGTCTGCTCACTTCTCAAGTTTGTTGTAGAACAGTTAAGAATCACATAGGCTAAGGGGCGCCTGGGTGGCTCAGTGGATTAAGCCTCTGCCTTCGGCTTGGGTCATGATCTCAGGGTCCTGGGATCGAGCCGAGCCTGCTTCCCCCTCTCTGCCTACTTGTGATTCCTCTCTCTCCCTCTGTCAAATTTAAAAAAAAAAAAAAAAATCACATAGGCTAAGTAAAATTCTCTGGCTGAGTCTTTAAGAGAAAAACCACAGTTAGACCCAACAGAAATGAAACCATAGGTTCGCACAAAAACTACACAGATCTGTACATGAAGGCTGATAGCAGCATTATTTGTCAAAGCCCAAACAGGGAAACAAGCCCCATGGCTACGAGCTGCGGAACTGATCCTCACAAGGTGGCCTCTCCCGACAATGAAATACGACTCAGCAAGAACTAGGCATGAACTTCCAAGGCACGCACACTGTAACACTAATGAACCTCAAAGACATTGTGCTTTTGAAGGGAAAAAAGCCCACACCCTATGACTCCATTTCTGTGAAACGGCCAGAACAGGCAATTCTGTGGAGACAGAAAGCAGACAAGTGGTTGCCTATGCCTGGCAGGAGGGGGATGGGGAGTGATTGGTACTGGGCATGGGGTTGCTTTTACCGGATGACAAAAATGTTCTAAAATTAGTGGTGATGGTCGCACAAGCATGTGAATACACTGAAACCATTTGACTGTTTACTTTAAATGGATGAACTGTACAGCATCTGAATTTATCTCAGACTTGTTTCAAAACCGAAATCATGGCTAATGAAATAATGAACCCAGTGACAGGGCTTCACTGCAGGATGTGGGCTCACCCACGGGCTCTGATAAGCTCAGGTCATCTCCTGCAGAGCTCGGCCACAGGCCACCCCGACAATCCGAGGAGTAGGAACGTACGAGGAAAAGATGGTATCCCTCAATTTCTCCACAGAGACTCCAGGAGGAGGAGTTCTGACCCCCGCCCTTTCCCGTGTAGATTATTTACAATTTTATGCAATCGATCTCACTATTCTCTTTTCACTTCGGGGTTTCAAGTTAGGCTTCAAAAAGCATTCTCTGTTCTAAGATTACACATCTTACAGAACTTAACTAATGTTTTCCTCTAAGGTTTGTCTTCTTTCACTTAAATACTCACCTGAGGATCCAGGTTGTTTTTGTTTGTTTTGCCAAATAGCCAGTTATTAAATCAGGAGTTTTAAATTTGGAGTTACAGTGAACTTGGGGTACCTTGTAATTTCCAGGAATTAAATATAAAAAAATGTGAGTAGATATGTGTGTGTGTATGTATGTGTGTTCATTTTGGGGGGGCGGGGAGTTATAGATCTTGTCACATTCTCAGGGATTTTGTGACTCACAGAAAAACAACTGAACTCTCTACATTTCATAGCCTGGGTCCAGGTAGACAGTGCATGTACGTTCCAGTGCACCAGGCCAAATCCAAGGCAAGAGGACAATTATTAAACAATTACAGGGGAAGACTGAGCGATTACTTCTGCGGAAAGTTCTCCATCACATGTCTAGGGAGCGTTGCGCCACCTTTTGGTTTGACAGCAAACTGAGGCAGAGAACAAGAGTTGACTCTCACTGGCTCTCCCTGGGCCTGGAAGACTTTACATTTTATTCATCTGCTGACAAATCGGTGGAGCTAAATCATTTTAGCTGACAAAACTTGGGGCCCTCTTGTCACAAAGAATTTGAGGAGACTTACGGCCCTCAGTATAAATAAATGATAAAGGGGAAATGCAACTGCCATGACAGAGAAGGTGGCAGACCCTTGTGTGTGTGTATATTCATGTACTCAATACGTATGTGACACCCCTGTGTGCCAGGCATGGTCTAGACTGGGGTTGTCAAAGTGTGGTTCCCCAGACCAAAAGTTTCACCATCACCTGGGTACTTGTTAGACATGCAAATTTCCAGGCCCACCCAGACCTGCTGAATCAGAAGCTTCGTCGGGCACAGCAGTCTGTCTGAGCAAGCCCTCCCAGTGATTCTGATGCACATCTACATTTCAGAACCTCTGGTCTAGAGACATGTAGTTTGTAATGGTTAAAGGATAGATGAAACCCCTGCTTTCTTCATGGAGTTGACATTCCAGTGTGTGTGGTAGGGGAGAGAGGAAGCAAACAAGTAAACAAATAACTGAACATGATAATGTTTCAATGGTAGTAAGGTCTATGAAGGTAAAGAAAGTAAGGGGATATGAAGGACAGTGATGGGAGCTGATTTAGAGCCAGTGGCCAGGGAAGAGGCAATCTGAAATGAGATAAGAATAATAAGCAAGAGCTGGCCATACAAAGAGGGGCAGAAAATAAATGTGTACATATTAAGTAGAGGGAATAGCAGATGCAAAGGTTCTGAGGTAGGACTACATTTGGCCTAGATGAATAGTACGACTGGAACACAGGGAGCAAGGAGTTCATAGCAGGGAACCTAGGGAAGCAAGTGGTGGTAGCAAGCTTAGCTTTTGTTCGTAGAACAAGTCAAAGGCAATGCACAGTTTGGAACAAACAGGGACATGATCTGATTTACCTTTCAGCAGGATTCCTCGGGAATGAAATATAGAGGGTTAGGGTTCTAGAAGCAGGAAAATCAGCTAGGAGCATATTCTAATAACCCAGGAATACTGGTGCTTGGATGGACTAGACCAATGCAAAGATCTGTTATTAGGGGGAAAACAAACAACAATGCAGGACACTGTTGTTTTTGTGCACATACACATTCAGATGGATGAAGTCAGTTTCCCCCAAATGTTCCAAAAAATAAAAATAAGAAAGTTAATGATGGTTATCTCTGGGGAGAGATTAATGAGGGTCATTTTACAGCCTTCCATGTGTCATGCATTTTTGTCACATGTGTGAAGCATTACTTTTACTTAAAGATAAAATATTTTATTTTTTTTAAAAAGATTTTATTTATTTATTTGACAGAGATCACAAGTAGGCAGAGAGGTAGGCAGAGAGAGAGAGGAGGAAGCAGGCTCCCTGCTGAGCAGAGAACCTGATGTGGGGCTCGATCCCAGGACTCTGGGATCATGACCTGAGCCGAAGGCAGAGGCTTTAACCCACTGAGCCACCCAGGCGCCCCAAAGATAAAATATTTTAAAATAAAAATTGAAAAACTGAGATAAAGGAAAGCAAAGAATAGGTGATGGATGATCAATATCAGAGAGAGGAAGCCCACCCCACGTGTATTAGAGTCCTTTCCAAGCTCGGGCTCCTGAAGTCCCTGAGCTGTTCTTGGGTTATCATGGGATTGGCTACTGCCCGCCTGAAAACCACTAGGCCCTGTTTCTGTCCTGCGGCTCTGGTGATGTTTGTGGCTTTCAGATCTCCTCGGGCAACTAATACAATTTCCTGTGAATGTCTGCTGCGTTTCTCTTTGCCCTGTTTGTCAAATCGCTCCCCCGACATCCTGGCATTTGGTTCACCATGAGGCCAGCATGCCCTTCATTTAATTGCATGATTTGGCATAAACAGAAGGAAATACTTTTCTAGGAGAGAGAGTATAATGCAGCATCTGATTTCTCCTGTCAGCTGATTAGGATTTGTCGTGTCCCAACAAGGTCAGATGAAATTAGAAAGAAAATGCAGTGTGTCTGGTGTGTGTTTCACATAACTGCATCATTTCTGTAAGCAGGATGAACGAAGGGGGACGTTTTAAAGCAAATATTGACGACCTGCCTCAAGATTCAAGGCACAAGAAACCACTGCTTCTAGGTTATGCCCGAAGAGGGGTAGTATTTACTGGGGGGCATTTTGAATTCTGCTGATTCTGTCATGCTCTGACCCTGCTGTCATGTTAGTGAAATTGGCCAGGGACGTCTGATTACAGAGCACTGAGCGCAGAATAAGTAAGTAAACGCACAGCAGTGCCACCCTCCACCTTTATCACCCTGCTACGGCCCTTAGAAGAGGTTTAGAGCTACTTCCTCTACCGGCAGCCGCTCAAGGGCTCCACTGTGAGTCAATCTCTTAGGATGCAGAAGGAAAAAATCTCACCTCCGCAACCAGTCAAAGCATTTTAGGTGTGGATGACTCTGGCCGTGGCCACACCTCTGTGTATAAACCGACCAGGCTTCTCCCAGGGTTTCTGTTGGTCCTGCAAATCTGCTGTGTTCTTCCTTTCCCAGACCCACCCTCTGCACTGCTAGGAGGCCCGCACACAGGTTGTAGCCATCGCACAAATGGCTTTAAAAGTGGTCTGGGAGCTTTGGGGGAAGAGATGGGTTCTATTACATGGTCTGTAGAGGAGCCGGCGTCTTGTGGATGTTTAATAAGCAGCCCTACCGGCTATTATTTGTGTGGACTATTTCCTGGCCCAGAGCTCGAGGGCTATTCTGAGGCCAGACTTCCAGGCGAGGCCACCCCCAAGTCCCTTCCCATGCTAAATAACAGGCCAGAAAACATTAACTTGATCGTGTCTCCTGAGTCAAAACATCCAAATGTAATTATTTTAAAAGATGAATCGAGATGCTTGATGTGCAAGTTGAAGTGAATCTGGAATTTGGGGGATATTAAGGTGACATTCTTGAAAATTCGATATTGAGGGGCATTCTATTATAGTAAATACTTTAAGGAACAGAGGATTCATTATTTCCCCACAGTTGGACAGTATCATTGCCGAGTACCAGATATGCAGTAAAGAAATTAGTTTATATCAGTAGCTAGGGATTATATTTGCCTAAAAGCTATGTAGGCTTTTGTTTTGTTTAGTTTTGTTTTTAACAGCATTTCACAACTAGATGTCATGGAAAAACAGAACTAAAATAGTTACTTACACATGCGTTACCGGTTTTCAAGGTGCTTTCACGCACTTTGGCATACTGGATCTCACAATATAGATGTGGGCTTGCTGGGAAGATGCGGGTAGCAGAGTCTCATTAATCTCCCGTGTGACAGAGGGACAGGGGAGCCCCAAGGAGTTGAGCTGCCCAGGAAGGGCCAGCCATGCCGTGTAGGCAGGACCCTGAGCAAGGGACACTTATTTTTAGTCACAGCGAGGGTTTTAGTTAGGGGTACAGACTCTGAGCTGCCTCTCTGTCCTCAAAATTTTTGGTCTGCTATTTAATGGGCTTAATTTCCTAAGTGAGTGTTCTTTAACCTTAAAATCCATCATCCCACGTGCTAGAAAGTTAACATGCACACTGGGTGCAGCATACTCTTTCTTCAGTATTGAGAAGATGATTGTCTGCAATACTGTTACCTCTCTGGGCTTCAGAAGGCCCTTCGGCAATGAGCAGATCCTCAGGAAGATTATTATTTTGTAAAGCAAATTATGAGTGCCTATGAGGATGTAGACATGGCAGTTCATGGAGGTTCCAGTGAGTAAGATTTGGTGAAATCAACTTTTTCTGTACTTTTCAAGCCCCTTTCAGGAGAGCTGCGGCTCATCCATGGTTGGAGTTAAGTGATGTTTGTGCTTCTCAGAGGATGAGCTTCTCTGGACTCATCCCCTCAGAAGGCACAAAAATGGCTCCCCGTATGCTACCGCAGAACGCATTAGATGCTATACGATGTGCCTGGAGAACAGGCTCCCGCCTCCACCTTCCAAGGGGAAGTGGAGAACAGAGAGCCTATTTCTAGTCCTCACAGGTCAATCCGTACCTGTCTGTCTGAATCATCAGGTGGGTAGGCTTAGACAAATACACACACACACACACGTAGGCTCAAATGCCTACCTGAGGAGGAGGGACTCTTCATCAATTATAGGAAACCCTTAATCATGTTTCCATTTAGTCTCTTCAAAGATACCTCCTGATCTGTATCCTCTCAATCCAATTTCCAGCTTCACTCCCTACCTTCTAGCCAAAGAGCTTTTTGTACAGGCAGCTTCCTCCCTTCCTCATCCTGTCCTGACCAGTGGCATAAAGATGATGCCCGAGGTTCTTTAATGAAATCCCCACCCCGGGAACTGGCCTTACCTGAGGCTTCACTTGCCTAGTTCAGCAGTGACAGGCTCGACCACGGGTAAGGAATGACAGAAATGCTCACTCTGCAGCCCCTTCCAGCCCTGGCCTGGATGGCCATTGCCTTGAATGGCTTTGCAACATGCCCTCTTTAAGGCTTGGCTCTAGGAATGGCACAGACAGACAGACAGACACACACACACACTGCCACACTCACACACCTACACCCTGTGCAGGGATGCCAGATGACAGAACAGAAAGGGACTCTTTCATCCAGCAGCCTTCTGATTCCAGAGGAGCGTCTCTGAGCCACGACCTGCTGTTTCCCTGGCGACTGAGACTTCCAAATAAACAGGATTCCGCTCAGACAGGCCAGTAGTCCATTCGGCTCAGCCATTTGCCCCAAGACAAACCACGCTAGAATAACACCCAGGACAGTTGCTGCTGCCGTCTGCTGTCTCTGCCTCCCTTCTCTGCCGGCCAATAGCTCTGCATTCCTGGTCCCGCTACTGGCTGTCCGTGTTGGGGGCACGTAGAGCTTTGTGTGTGTCCCTGTGGGTGGGGTCCTTGTGGGCTGTTGTCTGAAGGCGGGTCCCCTCTGCTGATCAATGAGGCCAGAGAGCGACCCAGAGGCTGCCATTCTCGGCACCCCCAGCCAGCCCCCCTCCTTCCCACACAGGCCTGCGGGACTGGTAGCCGGCTCTGTGGCATGGTGTCTGGAGGCGGACCAGCACCCTGATGTGCATGCCACGGCCCGTCCCCTCTCCCCACACAGAGCTGCAGCAGCCAAGCAGTCCAGAGAGCCAGCGCGCGGGGCCGCTCGGGAAGCCGCGACGGCACAGCGACCGCGACACAGAGCGGGCGACACCCTGTGGATTCCCTTTCCCCTTGGACAGAGAGGCGCAGTCCTCAGCCTGCAAGTTTTTCAGGTAAGACTCTGAGCGTCTGTTCTAGGAAACAAAGAGCAGCATATATGCAGAGCTGAGTGTGTGTGTGTGTGTGTGTGTGTGTGTGTGTGTGTGTATCTAAGTGCAAGGACAACAATGACACAGAGAGGAGAAAAAAAAAATCGGGGAGAGTGAAGGCAGTAGGATGTTTGAAGCTGATCCCACTGGATCCCACTGGAAGCAGCTGTCCTGCACGGAACACCCAGAAGCTCCCCTCTGGCTGGACTGAAGCCGGGCTGCAGACTGCTCTGGGGGAAGGGCTTGCTGGTGGCACAGGCAGGTAAAAATAGCACCTAGAGTTTAGACACCGTAAAAATAATCATGCCCCATGCCGCCCAACACCTTCCTTCCTCCAGGCTGCCGGGCTGGTGAGGACTGGAGGGGACAGAATGTTCTCATTTACCAAAGTGCTGGATGTGGCCCTTTGGTTCGGCAGAAGCCAAAATCTGTGGCTTTAGTAAGTCTGGCTGGCACACTCACCCCCTTGGGGAGCCTGGATGTTCAGCTGCCTCAGGAAGTCTGTTCACTGGCTGGGCACCTCAGGTTTTATCAGCATTTTGGTAGGAAAGTCAGGCTGCAATGAGAGGACAGGCTGGTATTCTGATGGCCCTTCCAGCCACCTGGATTATTCCTTACCTTCTTCTGATCTTCTTTGAAAATCATATCCTCCTCTCGGTAGCCCTGCAGACAGACACCCGAAGAGAAGGTACTCGAATGGCTAGCCACACCCACATCACGATTCCATGCCCAAAGTATGCAAGGCTTTTAGAGAGGAGCACTTGATTAATTCAGACCTCCAGGTCTGGGGCAGAATTCAGGTATTCAATCAAGCACCCATTTTTTCAGAGATCCCAGAGGAACCCACCTTATCTGAGCACCGGGTCCAAGCACTCCCTCTGTGACTTGGCAGAATGTAAACACTCTCCTTTTCTCCTGCTGTTTCAACCCACCCCCACTTCTCTGCATTCTTTTCTGCTTGGGCACTTTCCCTTTCGTTCCCCACAGGGATTGATTGTTTATGATTTAGCTCTGTACACACCAGTGGGAAGGCAAGCATCCGGCAGAGGATGAACCGGGTGCTGTGTGGGGCTGAGCCAGCCTGATGGGGGCAAAGGGTTGAAAAGAAATGAGCCTGGCTTTGCAAAGTGGTGTCCAGTGAAGCGTCGGCCGGTGGGGTACTGGGGCTGTCTGGGTGAATGAGTGTGGATTTTGGTGGAGCCTGTGATTCACAGTCACAAATTCCCTTTTCCTTTGTTTTCTTTGTGTTGGTCATTGAGGGCTTCTGAGGAAAGTCCCCTTTTGAGATTGTATATCTGAAGGCAAGAGCATCCAATTGCTGCCGAGGACCACGGGGAACACTGGAGACTCACTTCTGTTGACCCTGCCTTTTTTAGTATGAGTAAATGGATTTGCAGATGAAGTGCTTAATCAAGAGTGAAGTTAATGCTTAAACAATTAAGGGAGGAAACACAGAGTTTCTTGTAAACTGCCTCCCAAATCTGGTGTGCAGTCATACACAGATGGCTCGCCTGGTTGCAAAAAGGACTCAAGGAAGCACTATCTGCTTCGTTCGGTGGTGTGACATCACAGGCGGGGAGCATCAGTGGTGATGACTGTATTTGTATTTGGCCACGGTAGATGGACATCACACGCTTATCCGCCCTTAGTACAGGGATGCCTGATCCCAGGACAGAGGGGCTGCTCGCTGACTCTGCTGACAGGCGTTCACTGGACCCTGAGTCAACTACGGAGGGTCAGGATACTACCAGGCCTGCTGTGCCAGCTTCTGGGAAGCAGAGATGGTGCATAGTGGGAGTCATGCCCCTTGCACATCATCAAATAGGTGTGGCTTGGCTAATGCAATACTCCTTCATTTAAGTTACTAGAAAAATAATCTGCGGTCATTTGTTAGGTAAACCTAACACCCACACATGACACAAATTACAGGCGAGTGAGTTTTTTTTCCTTAAAAAAGGATTTGCTGATCAACCAATATCCATGGGGTACTCTCAAGGTGTCCCATTTCAAGGTACCACTGGATCAAGCCCACTCAGCCACAGAGAAGGGAGGGTACCTACCTGGGTGGGCAGCTAATGGAGGATGGGCCTGGGCTGACAGGATGTCCAACTTGGCTGGGAGGCAGAGTCCAAGGTATGAGGACAAGGGCAAGCATCTAGGTTAGTGGCCTAGAGGGAGAAAAGAGGGAGGAATGGAACAACAATGGTCTGATTCTTTTTTTTTTCTTTTTTTTTTTTCATTTTATTTACTTTTTCAGCGTAACAGTATCAATGGTCTGATTCTTAAATATCACTACTTAAGAGAGGCAGCCTAACATAGTGGCCAAGTGCATAGATTCTGCTGCTGAGCTTCCTGGGGTTCAGGTTCAGACGTGCCATGGCCTTGGGCCTCAGTTTCGTCGTCTGTAAGATGGGGTAATAAATTCCCATCCTTGTTGGTGAAAGGATCAAATGAATCATGCTCTTAGCACAGTGCCTGGCTTAGAGTGAGTACTACGTGAGTATCGGCTATTGCTACTACTGAATGGCGGTCTGAAAAGGCTGTCCCGAGCCCATCTGTTCCCAAGTCCAAAATGATACTCTGTGAGTGACCACCAGAGCCACCTGTGGGGCAGCATGGAGGTGCTCTGGCTCCGGTGTGGAGTTCTGCTTGCATCTCAGAGCATTCAGAAATTGAAGGGCTTCTGTGCTGGTTGCTAGTGTTTTCCTAAGCCCCTAGTGTGTTTTAGGCACTCTGCCTGGCTTTATGCACAGTTGCTCCAGACTACCTCTCTGACTTTGTCCAGGAATGCTGGCGAGGACGGCAGGTATGAGGGGCATGCTTGCCTTGCGCCAGGACTGTGTAGATGTGGGTGGTCGTTTGGACAAGACTCATCTCTGTCTCTTCAGGATCTGTGGTTTGCAAACTTTCACATGCATAAGAACCACAGGGGAGCTTGTTTAAAAGATCAGGTACCCGGGTCCTGCCCACAGTGGTCCTCATTTAGCCAGGCTGCTGAGGGCCCCAGGATTCTACATTTCCTGGGTGGGGCCCAGGTGATTCTGACTTTGGTCCACAGGCCACAGCTGCAGTCTGATCATGGCTCTTACCGTGAATGAGAATACAAGAGTCATTTGGCCTCAGTGACCATCAGCCTCTTCCTTGTAATCACCTTCTTCCCAAATGACCATTTTCCTGGGACCTGCCCCCCACTGGCAGTAAGGTCGATGACGCCACACCCGCTGTGCCCTGAGTTACTCTGTGCTCGGCACAGTGGCAAACCTTTCATGCTCCTCCCTCCATCAGTCTTCAGAGCCGTCCCATCGGTTAACTGTGCTCACTACCCACCTGTTACAAAGGAGGGGCAAGTCCGAACTGCTAGGAAGCAACTGGTCTGGGTGTGAACGTAGGATGAGCCCATAACCAGAACAGCAGCAGGAAACCTCTGGGCCAGGCGACAACTGGGGTTTTAGCTGCTTGTCAGTTCAGCCTTTCCCTTTTCACTCTTGGGGGTCCT
Source organism: Meles meles (assembly GCF_922984935.1). Classification (NCBI taxonomy): domain Eukaryota; kingdom Metazoa; phylum Chordata; class Mammalia; order Carnivora; family Mustelidae; genus Meles; species Meles meles. The sequence continues at coordinate 103,508,730 of NC_060068.1, forward strand.
TCTCTGGTTCACATTCCTCTCTTGTCCACTTCTGTTCCCAGGCTCCCACATAATTTCCTCAGATGTGTCCCTGTGCTTCCTTACCTTTTTCTCCTTCATAAATCAAAAAGGATCAGGGCAGTGGACAGGTGGAAGGCAAGTGTTATGGGCTGAACTGTGTCCTCTATTTAAACGCATATGCTGAAATACTAACCCCCAGAATATCAGAATGTGACCTAATCTGGAGCCGCCTTTACAGAGGAAATCAATCCAAATGACTTCATTAGGGTGGGCCCTAATCCAGTGTGACTGACATCCTTATAAATGGGGCAATTGGGACACAGAGACAGATCTAGAGGGACGATGACATGAAGACACAGGGAAAAGAGGGCATCTCCAAGTCAGGGACAGAGGCCTGGAATGGATCCCTCCCTCCCAGACTCAGAAGGAGCCAGCTGCCATCTATAAGATGGAGAGAGCCCTGGAACAGCGCTTTCCCTTGCCGCTCTCCCAAGGAACCAGCCCTGCCGATACTTGGTTTTGGACTTCCGGCCCCCCGAACTGCGAGGCAATGTTCTTCTATTGTTTGAGCCATGGTCATGGTACTTGCTACGGGAGCCCTAGCAGACTAGTACAGTGGGAACCTACATTCTTCCCGCAGCCCCTGAGTTTGGGGTGATCTCATTTGAGGCCAACACATTATAGCAAGCTACGACAACATTCTCTTTAACTCACGACTATTCTTCTGTTGTTCACGACTGTTCTTCAACACTGTTCATGGGAGTCACAGGCAGGTCCAGGTCCCAGGAAGGAAGAAGGAATGAATAGCAAGGATGAGGAGGGAAGCGGGAAGGAAAAGTAAAGAAACAAAGAGGCAGGGAGAGGAAAAGGAGAGAGAATGGGGACTGGGATACGGGATACTTAAGGGTCATTCATGTCCATGACAGGTCCATTCCACTGCCCTGTGGGAGGCCACCTGTGTGCTAGGGAGCATGTTGAACACTGGGGTAGAACAGAGCCTGGAATGGATGGTCCCTACCTTCAGGAAAGCCAGAGGCCAGATAGGGATATAGACCTCAAGCACGCAGTACTTCTGAGTGTCTCAGAGAAGCAAATGCACTACTTGACCCAGTCAGGGGGTCTAGAAAAGCTTTGGTGAGTTCATGATGCCTGCGTTGAGAAGTGAGGGACTGCCAAGGGTCCACTGGGCGAGGGATGAGTGTTTCAGATGGAGGGAAGAGTACTCCCAGGGTCACCTGGGATGAGGAAGTGTGGCATTGCCAAGGAGTGGAGGAAAGGCCAGTGTGGCTGGAATGCAAGGAAGAAGAAAGAGGAGACAGCCAAGTTCAAGGCCCAGGAGGGGTCTGGACAATGGCAACTATGCTGACAATTTAGGTTCTTCACTGAGAAGGCACAATTGCCTTATTTTTTTTTTTTAAATATTTTATTTATTTGACAGAGAGAAATCACAACTAGGCAGAGAGGCAGGCAGAGAGAGAGGAGGAAGCAGGCTCCCCGCGGAGCAGAGAGCCCGATGCGGGGCTCGATCCCAGGACCCTGAGATCATGACCCGAGCCGAAGGCAGAGGCTTTAACCCACTGAGCCACCCAGGTGCCCCCAATTTAGGTTCTTCAAAGGAGAACCACAGAAGGCCAGAGAAGGAAGTGATCCTATATAGGGAAAACCCCTTTCAACAAAGGGGAAGGCTGGGATGGAGATGCCGATGGTGTGGTTTGGCAGTGGGTCCACCCTGAAGCCAGACAACAGGTTTTCTGAGCTCCCAGACTTAGGGTTGGCTGCACTGCCTCTAGGGACAAGTTCCAGGACCTCAAAAAAAAAATTGTTGTAGCTGTGGTCTACCCGCAACATTCTAGGTGTTTGTCACCGTCCCACTGGAAAGGGTCGAATAGGGACAGTTCTCTCCTGTGTGTGATAGCAAGCTGGGTACCTTGGATGGGTTGACTGGGCGGCCCCCTGTTCGGCATTCCTTGGAGGACAAAGAGAGGCCTCGGAATACATGCTCTCTGCCTGTCTGCTTTGCCTGAAGCAATAGGAGCAGGCACATTCCAGAGGCAATGATTTCATCTGATTCCATCGGGCTGCTGAGAAGGGCAGAGATTCCGGTTGTGAAAGGGAAAGAAGTAAGGGCAGGGAAAGAAGTTAAGGGCAGGGAGCCCAGAAAGACCCCTGAGGTTATCAGGGGTGAGAAGGGGCAGAGAAGCATCTGAAAGAAGCAGGGCAAAGCCAAATGCTGCCTTATTGCTGAGTTCCTGGGAGCAGCAGCAAGCCTGCTACTGCAACAACACACCATGCCCATCGCTGGGACACTTCTCATCCATGCCCGTCTTGTGGGCACCATCCCCACAAGAGTCCCCAAGTAAAACTAGAGCCATGCCTTTGACAGGCCCCACCTGCCACAAAAAGAACTCTCTTCCTTGTTCTTTCTGAAGAGGGACTGGATGTGGCTAAGCAAGGATAAGTTCTTGGAGCAAGCGGAGCACACTTCAGAGGAGAGAGGTGATTTTCAGAAAGGTGAGTAAGCAGCCCGAGGCCTCTTGGGGAGCAAGATCCCGACTCTGCTCCTCTTACATCCCCCCACTCTAGCCCCACCGGCCTCTTTCCTGTTCCTCTGTGGTGCCATGTCCTTGCCTGCCTCTCGGACTTTATGACTGCTGTTCCATCTACCTGGAATGCTCCCCCTGTTCTTCACATAGCAGCTCTTTTCACCCTCGGGCCTCACCTCTCTTGGGAACTCCCCAAAGAGGCTTTCTTTCCTGTCTCTCCCTCTCATGGCACTGTCCCAGTCTCTACTTTTCAGTTTTCTAAGACTTACTGTTGCCCGTCTTCCCCACTAGAACATGAGCCTCGTGAGGGCAGAAGCTCGTCCATCTTGTTTCATGCTGTATCCCTAGGGCAGAGCCTAGCCACAGAGCAGGTGCTCAACAAATATTGGCCCAAGGAATGAATGAGTGAATCATTCAGTCTTGGAGTGGGAAAGCCTAAGGCCAAGGCCAGCTATGGGATCTCCCAGTCTGTTGTTCCTCATAGCTCTAGAAAGGGGTGCATCACATCTGAAGGCAAAGCTGACAAGTTTGCACCAAGCACCTCCAACCCTGACTTAGGGGAGCATACCCCTCATGGGTCCCCAAGCCATATGCCACCAAATCTGGCTTAGCCAGCCTGGTCTCACCTCTTCAGAGAACTCACTCTTGTTGCCTGGAAAATTCAGCTTCATTGTATTATTCATGTTTAGAGATGAATAATGTCTTTTGGCTGATGGGCATCAAAGGCAAGTAAGTGATGGCAGGCACCTAGAAGGAAGACATTGATCCATTGAGTTCCGGCCCTTGCACCTACGGAGGCAACTGGAACCATTAGTCAGGTGGGAACGGAAGCAGTTTGCTTTGATTAATCAATGTGTGCAAAGGGCTGCACCAGTATCTCTGGGGCCATAAAGAATCTCTAGAAATGAGAGTCTTCTTGTCCTTCCGCAGGATCTCTGTCAGAGTTAGAAGTGGCAGCAAGGGGAGAGCTGAGATGAAGGCTCCAGTCACTCCCTAGAGCCCACACAGAGCAAGTCTGCAGCCCAGAGAACATTCTCCCAGTTCAGAGTCATGGGTTGAGTTGGCCTAGGCTTCTCCAGCTTTGGTGATACGGAATTTAAATTAGAGAAGCAAGCACAGAATCTTCGCCCAGGTGGCTACAGAAAACTTGCTCCATTCTCCCCAGCTGGTCCTGGATGACTTTGTTGAGGGCTCCGGAAGCAGAGTGCTAAGTTCCTTAGAGAGAGAGTCAACAGAGAAGCCCAAGACTCATCACATGGTTCCAATTCTGACCCACTGCTCTCATTACCCTTTCATTAGTTCAGACTGACAGTCTGTGCTGCCTAATGGTAGGGGAGCAAAATGGCCAAGGGCATGGACTCTGGGGAAGGGCTGGCTTTGAATTCTGGCTCTGAATCAACAGATGCATGGCCCTGGACAAGTTACACAACTTCTCCATTTCTGTGAAATAGAACAGGGGCACCTGTTTCCTGGAGTTGTTGCCATGAGTATGGGTGTCGATAGAGGCTAAGTCCGTTCTGCATGACATTGTCAACGTTGGGTACTGCTCTCTCGTAGGGCTGGGTTGAAACTTAAGTGAAACAGTCTGTGTAAAGCACCAAGAAGGTTTAGGATGTAACACACAACACAGTATTTGCTCAATAAAATATAATTATTGCCAAGTTTGTAGTCTGGCTAAGGCCTTTTTTTAGAAGGCTTTGTAAGAGTTTAGTTGATCTAAAAAAAATGTTTCTGGGACACGAAGGTCGTCTGCTGTCCTACTGTTTCTCCATCAGTTTTTTGTTGTTGTTTCAAGAGACAGTTATCACCCTGTGCTTTCTCAGCACTTTAAAATCCTTTTATCAGGGGCACCTGGGTGGCTCAGTCGTTAAGCGTCTGCCTTCGGCTCAGGTCACGATCCCAGGGTCCTGGGACTGAGTCCCCCATTGGGCTTCCTGATCAGCGAGAAGCTTGTTTCTCCCTCTCCCACTCCCCCTGCGTGTGTCTCTCTCTGTCAATTAAATAAATAAAATATCTTTAAAAATAAAAATAAATAAAATAAAATCCTTGTGTCAGGAACCTAGAACTAGCCAAGAAAGCAATAGAGCACATAAAGAGCTGAACATGGAATACACACAGGCTACTTGTTCAGTACTTTGAGGCTGTGGGCGTTTCCAACAATTACAGGAGTCAACTTCAGCAGCCTCCTTCTGCTCAGTTCACATAATGGCTTTGGGATTCCCACCCATCCAGGGGCGTGAGGTTCCTCAGGGCACAGACTCCTCACAAATACTGCTCTAGGGCCCTGGTCTGGGACTTTGAGCTTAAGTCATTTGAAAATCCAACTGCTGGGATGAAAGCGACAGGCTGGCATAGGCTGGACTGGCCTGGCTTTTGCACTGAGGCAGTCTGCTGCTTCATCCCTCCCCACTGCGTGACCTTGCGTAAGAAACCGGTCCTTTTTATGCTCTGGGCTCCTTCTCTACAAGAGCTGCCTCTAGAGAGTGGGTTGGAGGTTAAGCACGGCGTGTAGAGCTCCAGCTGTCCCTCTCTAAACTCCTTCCTTTGTGGCCTTCCTGACCACCACATAGCTGTGGATATGGAAAAAAACCCAGCGGAGATCAATGCGTTAAAGGCTTGCCAATATTTGCTTGCACCAGGTGACCATGAGCACATCACTTGGCTTCTGGAGCAGCGCAGAGAGATGGATTATGGGAAGGGGTCCAGGTCATGGTCTGAAAGAGGGGATGCTGGCAGCCCCTGCACTCAGCTCAGCCCATCCTTGCACCACCGGGGCCAGGACCAGATTATGGATTTTTAGCCCGCTGCTCCCCTGGGATGTCAGACTTCTCACGAAGGCCTGAAGATTCATGGTCTTCCTTAAAGGAGGGGGACCCCTTCCTGACCCACTCTGACCTTCCCCAGATGCCTCTCCACCTCCCACTGAGGCCTGAGGATTGAACCCGCAGCTGGTTCAGGGTGGATCCAAATGGAGGCAGCACACATCAGGGGAGAGCGTTTCCAAGGCGATGTCCGAGTTTTCTCTAGTGACCCGCTGACCTGACCCTCCCTGACTTACGCTGTCCCAGAAGTGAGCCAAGCCTTTGGAGGGCGGATACACCTTAGGATGTCTGGCCAGGGGCCCCACTGTGGTGGGAGGTTCGGATCCCACGCTGGGACAGGCCCTGGGGAAGGTCAGCGGGAGGGTGAGCCAAAGCAGGCTTAATCGCCTCTGTTACCTCCTGGCCTTTTCTTCTTCTGACGGAATGGCAGTCAGATGTGGGGTGTGGAGGCCCTTGTTTCAGCGAGGATAAAGAACATCTCTTCAAAAGAGCTCTCAACATGTCTTACTGTAGGATGGAAGCAGGGGCTGAATTGGCTACTTTAAAGTCTTCTCATACTGCAGATCAAGAGAAAGACCTCGGTGACTAATTAGCAGTCCTACACTCGTCAGACTATTACACCCCCAAAGTCAGTGTTTCCCTGGAGTCAAGGTCCCCTTCTCTTCCTGGCCAGTCCCACATCCTGCTGGGCCTGAGTTGGCTGCTCATGTTTCTCATTATCTCTCCCCCATCCTCTCTGAAGGCTTCTCACTCCACCCAGGGGTTTTATTTTTAAACTTGCACAGTAATGCTAGGGCTGAGCAAGACACACTGCCCACATTCCCGGGGAACTGGGCTGCCTGGAAAAGCATCCCCCTTTTTGGAGATTTCCTTCCTCCCTCCTTCCTTCTCTCACTTCCCTTCATATTTATTGGGCACCTTCTCTCAGAGGGCCTCTGCCGGAGGACATGGCAACAAAGGGAAAGATACAGTCCCTGCCCTCAGAGACCTTATGTTCTCAAAGGGTAGGGAACACCGGGGACAGGCAGGCTGAGCACGCAGACATACACACCAAGTAAGCCAACAAATAAATATGTGAAATCGTAGAAATTTGTTTAGACCTAGTCTATAAAAGGGACAAACAAGGCACCAACAAGAAGAGCTGTGACAAATCATGTAGCCAGGGAAAGCCTCTCTAAGGTCGTGGCACGGAAGAGAGGGCCGGAAGAACGAGGGGCATCACACAAGCAAAGAGTAAGGCCAAGAATATTCTGTGTGGAAGGAAGAATAGGGGTAAGGTCTCGAGGTAAGCAAGTGCATGGTGTGTTCTAGAATTCCAACAGAAGGCCAGGATACTTCAAGTACGGTGGATAGGGGGAAGATGTGCTCAAAATGGGGAAGCATGCAAAGAACAGATCTCACAGAGATATGGAGTCATGTTGAAAGTTGGGGCTTTTGTCTGAGGGCGGTGGAAAGTCGCTGGGGATTAAAATTAGGAGGTAACATACAATGATGGACATTTTAAGATGCTTATCGGGTTGTGAGTGGAGAACAGACCCTAAGAGGGGCGGGAGGGAAGGCAGGGCATGAGTTCAGAGGCCTCAGAATTGTGCAGAAAGGAGATGATGGTGGCTAGGCTGCAGCCAGGCCATGCCACAGCTAGAAACAGGCAGGTTCTTCCAAGAATGAGCCTGGCACTGGCCATTGTCCTTCCAAAGAGCCCTAAGTACCCCCATTCAGAAGACAGAGTAGAACACCAAGACTCAAAGGCAAGAAGTGGTCAGAATAAGCCATGAAAGTTTAGATGTCCTATTGCCTATAACTCACCAGATTTATTAGGTTTCCAAACCCAATTAAGTAAGATTTTTGTCCAACACTGACTCCCACGATTTTCTGAAAGGCACATATAAGCTCCTCTTCACCATGGCCCCTCTCTCTGTCCTTTACAGCTTTGGCTTGGGTATGAGGCCAAAAAGCTTTAACTGGGTGATCTCACCTGCACACAAAATTCAAAGATGACTTTATACGCCCAAAGGACCCGAACAGTGGTCTCTGCTGTCGAAGAGAAACACAACTATTTACACTCTTGGGAAGAAAGGAGAAGGAAAACAAAGCAGAATCGCAGCGTTTTTGTTCTACATACAGCAATAATAATAACATGACTTGCTATGTACCTCAGGTACTTGTAACTCACTGCATCCTCCGAGAGACCGATGAAGCGGGTACCACTTAGTCCTGGTCACTGGGAACGGAGCTAAAGCTTAGGGGGCAGTGTCATCTGCTGGTCCAAGTGGCAGAGTCGGGGCTCAGGGGCTGCTTGGCCCCAACTGGCTGAATGAACTCCTATTGACCAGGGCTCAGGGCTGCCTGCTCTATGACTCCTCAGTTCCAAAAACTGCACTGAAAGAGTCTGGAAGGAAGGAGATCGTCTAGAATGTGAGTGGCGCGGGGATATCAGCAGATTTTCCTTTTTTTTTTTTTTTAATAGATTTTATTTATTTATTTGACAGAGAGAGATCACAAGTAGGCAGAGAGGCAGGCAGAGAGAGAGTGAGAGGGAAGCAGGCTCCCTGCGGAGCAGAGAGCCCGATGTAGGACTCGATCCCAGGCCCCTGAGATCATGACCTGAGTCGAAGGCAGCGGCTTAAACCACTGAACCACCCAGGTGCCCAACAGATTTTCCTTTTTGTTTGTATTTTCTTTTCTAATGTTTGGAACACATAGCACCTGGTACATAGTGGATACTCAAAAATTGTTTACTGAAATTGTTGGGTTAACGAGTATGTGTTACTTAAAATTATTATCTTTACATCATTAATACATTTCACTACGGGAAAAGTAGCCAATACCAGAAAAAAAAATTTACCCATTGTCTGGAGATGATCGCTATTAAAACATTGGTGATATTGATATCTTTCTAGTCTTTTCTTGTGTTTCTGTGTGTCCATCTCTATCGATCTCCCTGTCTATTGATGCATACAGACAGCATGTGTATATTAAACAAAAATGGGATCATACAGTATTTATAGACTTTTAACTTACTTTTTCACTTTATCACGGGCATTCTCCATTCCATTTTATATTCTTTTAAAAAAGAATTCTTCACAGTGGCAGTGCATTTCCCTACAATTTACTTAATGGTCCCTCTATTATCAGATATTCAGTTTGTAGTACTAATATTAATAAAGCTTTACTGAACTTCCTTCTAAAAACATGTATGCATATCTGTATTACTATTAAAGAGAAAAGACTATGTATTGAAATACAGAACGGAGAAAGACACTTATCCAGGGGGCTCTGTTGGGTAGGCCAGCTAGCATATTTCTGGCATCTGTCCTTCAGAATGCAAGCAAAGGCAATGTCATTTACAATACTCTCCATTTTCCCAGTCTTGTCATTACTCACCTCTCAAGTATGTTTTGGTGCCATTGTGTCGCAATGCAGGTGGGTTAAGAAAAATCCCAGTTGTGGCCACAATGTGGGCCCTGAGGTCAGGCAGCTGGCTGTACGTTCAGGTCCTATCCCTCACCGACAGTGTGACTGCAGGCGAGTTCATTGTTCTGAGCCTTAGTTTCTTCATGCGTAAATGGCATACACCCCAGGGGATGCAATGAGGCAAATCAAGCAAAGCTCTCTTAAGCATCTGCCCAGCCTAGAACGAATGCTCAGAAAAGGGTGGTTTCTATCATTATGAAAATAGAAGAAGACTTTTCTCATAGGTTCAGTGTTTTGGAAAACTCCTGTCCAACCTACAGTGCAGGATCCAAGTAAAATGAACTTAAAAAAAAAAAAATATCACTCACTATTACCCTTTGGCTATATTACCCTTCTACTCTTTGTGTATGTGTGTGTGTGTGTGTGTGTAAGACTAAATTAAAAAACAATTAACTTTTTTTCCCCTTCCTTGCCAAGAACCAGGTTTGTTGGATTAGAGATATATTTAAATTCTGTTGTTCACAGCTGCATTTAGCATTTAGCCAGCTGTGTTTTATAAATGTCTATCCTAAAATAAAAACAAAGTAGGGGAAAAAAGGGCAGGACTGTCTACAGCAATCCTAAACTGTTCTCAGTTTTATATAACAAAACAGAAAATATCTAACACCTAAAACACAGACCACAGAAAGAACTACCCTGACTCGTATACTGTACATTGTTAACCCAGACACACTGTTGGCACATAGTAGGTGCTCACTGAACCTTGCTGCATGTATTTCTTGAATATGTTTTCCTTACAGACAGCAAGCTGTTAAGAAATAAATCAGGATATTCATTACATCTAAATACCATCAGAGCCCATGTGGAGGGGCAGAAGGAGAAGATAGATGATTGAATGAACAGATGCTTTTTGAGTTTGTAAACTGAATGTTTGGGAAACTTTATCCTCCTAATTCATGGCTCTTGAAATATGTTTATAATCCTGGTGGAACTGTCCAGGGCTTTCTCTAAACTGCCATCAGGGATAGCACATAATGACAAAGCACTTCTGATGGCCAGGCTAAGTTTTTCCATTTTTCTTTAACTCCAGGCAATGCTCAGCAAAATCTTCGTGCAGTTATAAGAGTGTATCCTCACTATCAAAATGGCTCTAGAGATCATGGGTAACACATGTGCTTGTAAGGCAACACACTGCTGGGCCAAGATATTTATTTACATAGCGAACCCCTAAGGCCAAATAACTATGGGGCACCCCATAATTTCCAAACAAATAGTGGGAAATGGTAGAGCTCCCAGCAACTCCTGCTCTGGAGTACTTTTCTCTTCATACGCTTTGCTGGTATTGGTTGACTGCCTTCTGTGCATGAGAGCTCATGCTGTGGGTGATTCAAAGATAGAACATGTCCTCTGCTCTCATACATAAGCTAGCAGAGGGGAGAGACAAGCTACCAGCTCGATGGAATCCTAGAAAGAATGGAGTAATTGCTAGGCAAAGCACTCATGGGTCCTGGAAGGGAGGAAGGACCCTACTTACTGGAGATAGCATAGAAGGCTTTGTAGGAGAAGTAGCATTTGACAGAGGCCTTGAAGGATAAGAAGAGTTATAATTAGCAGCCATGGTGGTGGGGGGAAGGACCTTCCAGGCTGAAGGACAGCCTACACCAACCATGAAGGCATGAGAGTTCCTGGCATGCAACAAGGAGAGGGAGAGCCACAGACTGATGGGATGGGGAAGGATGTAGGAGAAGGGGGTGCTTTTAAGACCAGATGTGGGGTCACTGAAATGCTTTGCCGCAGACTCTGGGCCTGACTGTCTAGGAAGTGGAAAGCCGTGGAAAGTTTCTGGTAATGGAGGCCATGGCGCATCCAGATCCTCCTCCAGAAGAAGGACTCAGTGACAGCGTAAGGTGTAATTAGAACAACAGAGCTTAGAGGCACGAAGCTGATCCCTCAGCTCTTCTTCCATTTTCTACCTGCTGAGCCTCTGAAGGTTTGCACAGCATGGACCAGTGACAGCTTCCCCCTTGAATGCTGTGATCCTGTGCCTGGGGCCTGTCTCCTGTGGCTTCCCTGAGAGAACTCTTATATCATGGATCTGAGAATGCAGAATGTCCCGCAGGGTAGCCGCTTCTGTCCACTTCTCTGTGTTGTTCTCCCTTGCAGATTCCCCTCTTCCCTCTGCTCTGACTCTCCTGCACCTGCCCTCTCCACAGAGCCCCACTGCCTGCCCCACTTTCAGCTCTGAATGGGTAGGTGACTCCTTTCCAATGAGGCACTCACCCTAGGGAGCTCACCTCTGCTCTGTAGAGTGGGATTCTCCTGCTTATGTACACTCTGTCGGTGAACAGGCTCTCCATTCCTGCCTCCATCCTACGTACCCACACCCCGAGTTATCTGGCGATTCCTGTGTTAAGTTCCTGTCATTTGTCAAATCCTCCTCATTGTCTGCCCCCCCGTGGTTTTGGACCCATCATCTCCCTTCCCTTTCCATTCAGTAACAGTTGATGGAGCCCCGGGGATGGTGCTGAGGGTAAGACAGTGCAGAGGAAGCACACGACCACTGCCCTTGACCAGAGTGGAGTCCAGGGAGGAAGACGAGCAGTAAGCAAACACCTGAAGACTGATGAATTGTTCAGGGATGGAAACACAGAGCACTGGGCCCCATGGCCTCTGCTCTGCCTCTGCCCTGCCCCCTCCCACCACCACTATTTTCCTGTAAAATGTTACCAGATGCATCTACGAAATTCCCTTCTCAAAAATCTCCACTGGCTCCCCAGAGCTTGTGGATAAGAGTTAAAAGTCTTCAGACTGGCACCGAGGTCCTCTATGACCCGACTCCAAATGAGTGTGAGGTGACCCTGTGTGTCCTGCCCATCACCCTGCCCAGCAGCACCCAGCCCCCTCTGGGGAGAAGACCACCTCTACGTCCCACACCTGGGCCCCCGGTGAAGCCATTCCCTCATCCCACATCCACACTTGTGAAGCCTGTCTGTCCTGGCTGAGCAGCTACAGCTTCCCCCACATCCTCCAGGACTCCATCTTCCCCCGGCTCTCACACTCCCATCCTGCGCCTACCATGGTCCATCTCATGGATGATTTCACTTCTCACCCTCCATCAAACAGGTTTTACTCATTCTGAATAATCGTAACAACAAAAATCATAGCTAAAACTACTGAGATGCTTTCTATGTGCTGGGGGCCATGTGCTTCACTCGTGTTACCTTGTTGTATCCTTAGAGCGAGCACGTGGGGTAGGTACCATCCCTGGTCTCCTCATGTAGGCACACGGCCTTTCTGGATTGAAATCCAGGAATCCTGACTGCAGAGCCCATGCCTTTGACCATGACCTCCCCTTTATTCCTTTTCTGTGTTTTGTCAGGTCCCTTATACTTAACTAAGGGTAGTTCAAATAAGTGCATGGGAACAGTGACGGCCACAGAGAAGCTCAAAGTCATTCTGTAAATCACAGTCTCGGAGAGAGGACAAATGCAGAATGGTTAGTGTCTTCTCTTATGCTAATTAGGAAATAGAGGAGATTTTCAGAGGACAGATTTTTGACTGATGGAGGAGCGAAGGACTGGGCAGCAGTTAGTTGTCTCTTGACTGGTTTAATCTGACTTGATTTGGGTGGTGTCACACCCCTCTCACATAGCATTGTCGCACCAGGTGCCCAAAACAGAGCACCTTCCTCTCACACAGTCACTGTGCCTCTCTGCCTGAGCCTGTGAGATGTTTAACAAGGGCAAGAGCCTCTCCCGGACTCACTGGACTGGACCTGTCTGTTTCCTTAAGGGGAGAGGTGTGGAGGCCAGGCCCTCCCCTGAGGGCCTGCCCTTCTCTGCTCCAGACAGACGTGCCTTTGTGCATGAGGGTGGGCGGGCAGAACCTTTGTGGCACCCTAGTCCATGGGAGCAGGGCCAAAGTGGAGAGCTGGGATGGGGAGACTGGGAAAAGGGACAAGCTGGGTGCCCAGAGGGCAGTACACAGGCTGCCACCAGGAGGCCAGCCAGCGCGCTTCCTCTGTCCTTTGTGGGCGTGAACAGGGAGCAGAGCCCTGGAGAGCTTAGACTAGTGTGGCCCCAGGTTCCAAAACCTGCCTGCACAAGGTTCTTCAGTCTTCATATCCCCCTAAGAGAAGACCTCTGTAGTATGGCCATTTGGAAGTGGGAGAAAGCCCACTCGTTTCTCTCCACTGCCTCTCCCCATTAGCCGGGTAGGAACTGCATACAAGGTTGGCAGCCCTTCTTCTCTTTATTTCTACCCCTGGCTTGAGTTTGGCTCATCTTCCTGTAGTCTAGACACCTTTATGATGCCACGTTGTCTTCCGCAGCCTGGCTTAAATGCCATAATTTTGAGGGGAACGCATCTGAGGGTATACAGATGGACAGAAAGGCAGATAGATATGTCTTGTGTAACACGCTGCGCTTGCCAGTCTCTGATTCAAGGATGCCACAGTGCTGCTGCATTGTGCGAAACCCTACGCCCCAACCCAGCCAGCACACTGCACTATGGCCTTAAGATTCTTAAGCGAGCAGAAACAAGTTCTGAGAAGCTAGGACTTTTTTGGCACGCTCCTTAGACCATGAGAGTCATTCCACTGTGTCGCAAACCCAGTGAAAAGTCCTAATTCCACAGTTTTCCCAAGGGGCATCTGGAGGGCCCACGGTGCTGCTCCAGATCCAACCCCCTGAAAACCAGACCTCAAGGGGAAACGAGCAATGTCAGAGAACTTTCATCAAATGCCATGCCGGAGTGGCTTGTGCAACAGTACAATTCTGTTGGCAAAGGTGTACCGAAAAATCTGGGTTTTCCTGACCCTGGGACTGATACAACGAGGCAGATCAGCTATTCAAGGCGGAACAAGGTAGATTGGGGGGGGGTGGGTCTCACCTCAAAAGAGGAAGGTTTGGGGCAGCTGGGTGGCTCAGTGGGTTCAAGCCTCTGCCTTCGGCTCAGGTCATGATCCCAAGGTCCTGGGATCGAGCCCGCATCGGGCTCTCTGCTCAGCGGGGAGCCTGCTTCCTCCTCTCTCTCTACCTGCCTCTCTGTCTACTTGGTGATCTCTGTCTGTAAAATAAATAAATAAAATAAAAATATTCATTAAAACAAAAAAAAAAAAAAAAGAGGAAGGTTTGCCAGAGGGCCAAGCTGGGGAAAAGTCATTAGTTCCAGCTTGCGTCCTCATGAAGTGAGGAAAAATATCAGCAATAAAGAAAGGAGCTGGTGGGGCGCCTGGGTGGCTCAGTGGGTTAAAGCCTCTGCCTTCGGCTCAGGTCATGATCTCAGGGTCCTGGGATCGAGCCCCGCATCGGGCTCTCTGCTCAGCGGGGAGCCTGCTTCTTCCTCTCTCTCTGCCTGCCTCTCTGCCTACTTGTGATCTCTGTCAAATAAATAAAATCTTAAAAAAAAAAAGAAAGGAGCTGGTAGAGCCTATCTGCCTGGGAGCCCCTGTAGCCCCCCACTCCCCAGAGGAAAGCCTGTTTCTACCACTGGGAGAGGAAATCTGTGCAAGCTCTCAAGATTGTGGAGAACTTCGGATGGGAGATGCCAGGGAGATCTCAAGATACAGGGAGGCTCTGGTGTGTGAGTTACTTGGTGATAAACATAGATCTTGACTGATTTTGATAAGCCAGCATAAGGTTGAGGTAAGAGGCTTCGAGAAAAACATGCACTTACATGTAGGCTACTGGGTACTGAAGGGATCCCAGCAAGGACAGAGGCAGACTGCTGGGCAAAGTGAGCAATGGTGCAAGAGGAGACGGGGGGCTGATGGGACAGAGAGGAGCCTCATTGGGGAAGCTCTTGGGTCAGCAGTTGCTTGAGAAACCCCGCGGTTTGTGGTGGTCTTTTCCAAGGGACATGAGCCAGCCATCTTCCCAAGGCAAATAGTTCCTAAAGTAATGTGTGCAGAGGGGCAAAAGTCCAGAAGAAGGGAGTGCTAGGGAGATCGAAAGCTGGATCAGGAAGGAGGACAGCAGTGGGGGGACAGCCTGTAAGGTGAGGCTGCAGTCCTAGACACACACCAGCACAGACAGGAGCACTGGTTTGGGTTCTGAAATCCCTTCCTACTAAGAGTCCAAGCTGGATGTTTTGTGGTGGGGCTCCCCAGGTATTTCAGAAATAATAACACTTTTTAGGAAATGTAATCTGGTTATATAAGGTAATGCTATTATTTAATTATTAGTCTCATCATCATCATTATTCAATGTGTGCAGTGCAGCACTGTGCTAAACCCTTTATAGGACTCTATGCCATTTTGTCCTCACATGTTATCCCCCTTATAGGGGAGAGGGAACTGAGGTTCAGAGAGGTGATGGCACCTAGCCCTGGTCTCATGGTGAGTAGTAGCCAAGCCAAGACTTGCCCTCAGTGGAGGTGACTCTTCGGCTAACAGGGCCAGGCTCCTGTCACCAGGGAAAAGGCTCAACCCACCTGGAGTCAACAATGAAACCCATAGACGCTGATGGAGCCGTGAATCTAGCACAGGTAGAATAACCACAAAACACCCCAACTGCCTCTTACTAGATGTCTACTTCCGTGTTTTATTAAACGTAAGAAACCATAAATTGAAAGATACACCATCATTTTACATACCACTGTGAAAAAAATGCTGTACTTCCTGATTCTAGAGATGTGAAAATAGCCAAAGAAAACTGTCCCCGAGGCCTGGGAAGTATTTTAAGTGCATACTGTGCTGGGAGTTTAGTTTCTACTACCCCCATTTCATCCCAGCTACAGCCCTTGCTTTTCGCCCCTGCTTCTACAGGCGAGGACACAGTCCTTAGAGGAGGAGGCCTGTACGCATGCTCAGTGACACAGACCCAGGGAGCCTCAGAGCCTCAGCGGCATCCTGGGCTAAACTGCCTGCCCTTAACCAGTCAGCAAGACCACCTCTGAAGAAGACAAGCCATCTTTGTCATCTGTTCCTTCTGACAGGTAGATAGCTGGGCAAACCAAAACACAATGGAGATACCTGCCTCAAGAAAAAAGAAAACCTCGCCTTGTTCCCCTTCGCAGGGTCATCTGTGAGTTGGGCTCACTCTAACTCTTAAGCTCCCCTGAGCTCTGGAGTGAGCTCAGGGGAGCTCTAGTTGCAAATCCGGCTGACCCCTTTAGGAAGATCCTCCAAGATCGACCCATTCATTTTCTAGCTCGTAAGCTTCCTTGGTCTTGGTTATTTCTCTGACCCACCCTTTCCTTTTCCCCAAACTCTAGTGAGCAATTTGTGCTAGATTCTATGGCGTCATCCTTGACCTTGAACCTTATTCTGCCCATCTTTCTTGTCTCCTCCCATTTCTCCAAGTGTCTTAAGTCTCTGGCCCTGATCTGCCTTGCGCAAGAGCCATGGCCATGTCTTAATCAGTTCCTAGCCCTGTTTCACATCTCCTTCCCATTACAGGTTTTCTAGAAATCCTGCATATTAAAGTGAAAATGTGGGGCCAAAGAGAGATGGAATGAGGAGATTGTAAGTGTGAGAAAAGTCAATTGGACTAGTTTTCTTGCTTTCATTTTTGACTCCAAGACCTCCATCACCCACTGTGGGCTGTGAGTATCTGCAAGCCAGCCCCTTGGTTTCCCAACCGTGTCATCATCATATATCTTGTTGCCTTCTGTCTTGACCTCTTGGCTGTCATTCCCATAATTTTCCATAGTGAAGAAGGCCATTGCACTGTAATGAAATCTTCCCCATCTCTTTAAAACTCCCTTGTTCCCTCTCCTCCCAGCCACTGAGTCACTCTTTCCCTTCCTACCTCTTCTTGAAGACTTCCCGACAGTGGACATGGAGGATGGTTCTTGGCGCTTTCCCCCTTCCCGATATTACTCCCCACCTCAACAAGAACTTAAAATCATAACTTGGAATTGCCTCCTTGAACCACCAAAATCACTGGAAAGCACACATTTTCTTTCTTTCTGGATTGACCTTCTACTCATTCATCCTCTATCCTTCACAATCTTTTTCTTAAAGATTCACAACTGTCTTAACTCAGCCCAACTTCACACAAAGCCCTAGTAAGAGGAACTTAACAGAATTTCTGCTTTCAATATATGCAAATCTTTAGTGAATGTTGTTTCTTACTTGTTTCAGTGTTTCATCAAAGTGTTAAACCTTCTTGGTATAGGCTTCCTTTGCTATAAATTCCCCCCACCCCCAGCACAGAGACACATCTGCTTTATTCATTCACTCCACACACCACGAGGCTGCAGTAAATACACACTGAGTAAATGATCACTAGCAGTCATTGCTGGCCTTCTGTGTCCATTTGGTGTGTGAGCTCCATGAAAGCATCTGCTCATTCAATGACAATTTGAGACCCTACCATGT
The DNA here is from genome assembly GCF_922984935.1 of Meles meles. Taxonomy (NCBI): domain Eukaryota; kingdom Metazoa; phylum Chordata; class Mammalia; order Carnivora; family Mustelidae; genus Meles; species Meles meles. Next base: position 103,525,832 of record NC_060068.1, read on the forward strand.
GCCAGGCCTATGTTAAGCATGGTGGATATAACAATGAACAAAACAAAAGTCCCTGCTCTCTTAGAGCTTACTTTCTAATAGAACATAATTGCTTAAAAATCATTAAATAGGTATTTAAGTTACCTACTATCAGACTCTAATAAGTGTATTGGAGAAAGTACTGCAATGACTGGAAGTTGAACTCATATTTGTCCTAGGATATATAAGGCACTGGGAAAGAGATTCGATGGGAGAATGAAATGAGCACATCTTTTCATAGCTTTCTTGAGATATAATTTACATACCACACATTTCACTCATTCAAAGTGTCCAATGCAATAGCTCTCACTATTTTCACAGAGTTGTGCAACTACAGCCACTATATCCCTTCAGGACATTTTCATCATACTAAAAATAACCCACACCTATTAAGCAGCCACTCCCCATTCTACCCACCCCCAACCCCTGGTAGCCACCAAACTACTTTCTGTTTCTATGAATTTGCCTACTCTGAACATTTCATACAAATGAATCATACAAAATAGAGTGTATTGTGACCACCTCTTTTCACACTGCATAATGATTTCAAGGTTCATCTGTGTCGTAGTATGTTACCAGTACTTCATTCCTTTTTATAGCTTAATAATATTCCACTGTGCCGCTACATCATGTCTTATTTACCTAGTAGTCATCATTTGATGGACATTTGGGTTGTTTCCACTTTTTGGCTATTTTGAGTAATGCCACTATGAACATTAAGGTACATATTAGAGAGAGATCACAAGTAGGCAAAGAGGCAGGCAGAGAGAGAGAGGGAAGCAGGCTCCCCGCTGAGCAGAGAGCCCGATGTGGGACTCGATCCCAGGACCCTGAGATCATGACCTGAGCCGAAGGCAGCGGCTTAATCCACTGAGCCACCCAGGCGCCCCTAAGGTACATATTTTGTATGAACATGTTTTCATTTCTCTAGGGTATATCCCTAGCAGTGGGATTATAGGCTCGTATGGTAACTCTCTGGATAACCATCTGAGGAACCGCCATATTGCTTTCCAAAGTGGCTATACCGATTTTACACTTCCATCAGCAATGTATGAGGGCTCCAACTCCCCCATATCCTTGCCAACACTTGTTAGTATCCATTTTTTGATGATAGCTGTCTTAGTGTGTGGGAATAGTATCTCACTATGGTTTTGATCTGCACTTCTCTCATGGCTAATGATCTTGAGCATCTTTTCACACGATGAGAATATAGTTGACACTTGAACGACATGGGGGTGAAGGGGGACTGACCTTCTGTGCAGTCCAAAATCCATGTATAACTTCTGATTCCCCAAAAACTTAACTACTAATAGCGTACTATTGACTAGAGCATGAATGATAACATAAACAGTCAACCCATATTTTGTATATTCTGTACTATATTCTTAAAACTAACTAAGCTAGAGAAAAGAAATGTTAAGAAAGTCATAAGGAAGGGATATATATGTGGAAAAATCCACATATAAAAATCCACATATAAGTGGACTCAACGCAGTTCAACCCCATGTTGATCAAGGTGTTCTGCTGTATTCCTATCACATCTGCAAGGCAGCTACTGACTTGGATCTCAGCATTGTGCCTGCACATCAGGGGCTCAGTAACCGTCACTGAATGAACACAGGGGAGAATGAAGCAAAGAAAAGTGTCTTGAAAGACACTGGCGCTTTTAGCTGTGGTAGGCCTAGAACAGGCATGGATGCAAGAGGGAGAGTATCTGGCAAATATGAAGCAATGTATTTTGATCCCTCCCACCCCATCTGGTTGCCTTTAAACCATGCTCCATCTGGAGCCTCCTTCCCCAGAGGCTGGGTCAGGGAGCCTGTCACACAGAGCCGGAGAAGGAAAGGAGAACACAGAATAAAGAGGACAGTCAGTTCAACTGCCAAGATTTGTGGAAGGAAGACTTGCAGAATTGCTCAGCTTCCCATTTAATACAGCTAAGTCTAGGCCTATAGAGAGGCTGTGGCATTTCCACCTCCGTGTAGGGGGGATGCCTGTCTGCCTCCAGAGCATCCGGAGGTGGAAAAAAAGGGATGTGTGTGTGTGTGTAGCGGGTGGAGGTGGTTTGGCCAAGGAAGCATCCGGATGAGCTGGGGGCAGCATGGCTGGCCTACAACACAGGGAGGCCCGGAGGGCTGAGAGTGTAGATGGGTGTGATCCAGGGCAAGTGGGCGTAACTCATACTCTGGACCTTCTGCTCTCCCTGCATGATGCAGATGCTGAGATGAGAGCCAGAGGTCACTACGGGTGACCCTGCTGTGGGGCTAGGGGGAGACCTCTTGGGCGGGGAGGCGAGGAGCCCATGGCCAGCAGGAGCCAGTCAGCCAAGGAGCCGCCCTGAACCCTGACCACACAGAGACAGACCAGGACCTTAACTTGAGCCATGAAGGCCCTGAGTGGGCAGTGTCAGGGCAGGCGAAGCGCTCCACACTGAGACCTCGGGCCCCAGAGGTCTGTGAATGAGGGTCTCAGCTCTTCTGGTGAGAGACTCAGAGACCTTCACTCCCCTTACCACTAGATGATACTTCCAAAAGGAGTGGGAGGGTGCCCAAAGACGGGGGAATCTCAGGGGCAGAGTAGTCCTTAACAGCTCTGTTTAAATTCTTATACTGGACAATACTGAGCTGTTCTCAGCCACCTAACAGCCGAGGTCTTGTGAGGAAGTCCAGATTAGACAAAGAGAAACTACAGTCTCACTGTGCGAGGTACCTTGTAAACCTGCCACCTGGTTCTGTTTGTAGCTGGTTAGTGCGGCCTTGAACTAGCATAACATAGGGCAGTGGGAGCAGAGATATGGTCAGAAGTTGATGGAAGCTGGATGTGTGTTGTTGTGTCTGTGGCCATTTCCATGCCTACTCTGAAGTCAGGAAGCACAGGAGGAATTTCTCCTCTTCCACCAGCAAAATAGCTCCAAGTGCATGCCCTTTGTCGTCTTTGGCTAGGATTTTTCTAGAAGCTTTAGGAGGCATTTGGATGGGCCAGGCCGAAGAATCCTCAGTCCCATAAAAGCGGCACCTCCCAGTTGTTTGAGTCCTTACTTTGTTTCAGATGCTGTGATCTTATATGTTATCACTGAATCCTCCAGCCACCCTCTGAAATTACGTACTGTTGTCAGTCGTATTTTACAGATAAAGAAACTGAGGGCTTGGTGAGGTTCCTTAGGACCTACTGACCTCCCACCGTGGGTAGTGGCTGGACCAGTATTTGAACACCGTGACCTAGCCCCAGAGGCTGGACACAAGCACTGTGCACAGCGCCTCATGTTTTTCTGCCTTCAAAAATTCCTGTAGAATTAAAGCAAGACCCAGTTAAGGGCTGTTTATTGAGAAAAAATTTTTTAAACGTTACTGTTTTTTATTTGTAAGACAAAATGCCTGCCTGGAATATAGTCAATAATATTACAGTAACTTTATATGGTGACAGATGGTAATTACACATTATGGTGAGCATTTTGTAATGCATATAATTGTTGAATTACTATGTTGCATGCCTAAAACTATATAATATTGCACGCCAATTCCACCTTAATAAAAAAAATGCTTGCCCATTTCACAATAGTAAGGATGATTAAATAGAAAAACAATGTGTAGCTAAAGTAGCAGAGAACCTGAGTGAGAATTCTTTTCCATCACTTTTCTCGCAGCACAAGCCAACTCCAGCAAACTCCAAGCCTAAACTTTGTTGGTTATAAAATTATCTCCAAAAGACAGTACACCCAGCTCAGTTTAAAGCATGTATGCTTTTTCACCCACCCATCTATCTACCTACTCACCCACCCATCTACCCATCTATCCACCCACCTATGTCTATCCATCACCCAGCCACCTACCTGTTCATCCATCCATCCATCCATCCATCCATCCATCTGCCCACCCACCTACCCATCCATCCATCCAACCATCCAGTTTTTCATCTCACAGCTATTGAGCCTACTATGTGCCAGGCACCAGGGATCCAAATGAACAAGCCAGTTCCTCCCTGTGGGAAGATCACCGCTAGGGCAGAAGCACCCCCGAGTATAGTGTATGCGAGTACTGACTGACGGTGGTTCAGCCTGCATGGAGTGCTGAGTAGACAGGGAAAGACTGAAGGAACTGAAGAAAGGCCAGCATGAGAAGGAGAGATTTTGTATGGAATGAACTACCCACTGCATTTTCTCTTCCTTCAGGTCTCAGCCTAAATGTCATCACCTCAAGGAGTCTTGCCTGTTTATCCTAAAGTTAGCTTTACTCTTTATTCTTATAGTCCCTTGATAGCTGAATTTTAGTTTGTCCTTTAATGTATGTGTACATGTTGGGGGTAGGGAGTCTGTAAGGTCCCAGGTACAACATGGTCCCACAAAGGCAGGGATCACAACTTGTTCTCAACGAAAGTGTCTTCAAGGCCTGACAAATAATGGGTGCTCAGTTTGTTGCCTGAATGAATAAAGGCTGAAAGCAGACCACCGGACTTGGGCCGGCAGAGAGTGAAGAATACGGAAGGTCATTTGAGCAAGGATGAGGCTTGATCAGCTTTGTGGTTTGGGAGGACAAGGCTGGAGATGTTGTGGATAATGTGAGAGTACCAAGCTATAGAAAGAAATAGTAGAAGCAATTGCTTTGGATAGGGGTCAAGATTTTGCTGGCCTGACTCAAGACAGGGATGGTAGAGAAGGAAGGAAATGAAATGTAAGGAATATTTAGGTCAAATCCTTAGGAGAGGCCTGTGGGTACTGAGGGAAAGGGAATATGACTAAGGTCTGTGGTTTGGGTTACTTTGTAACCACTGTACTGTCATGAATGAAGGCAGAGGTTGCCTGGGATTTGGGAGACAAGAGCAGAACCCAAGGCAGGCAGGGACACTTAGGGAGACAAGGAGAGCACATACACCAAGGACAGACCCCTGATGGATGCTGGAATTCAAAGGATGGCTAAAGGAAAAGAAGCCAGGACAGGATGCTGAACAAAGGCAGTTAAAGAGAAAGGAGAAAACTTAGAATCTGGTGCTACTGTTGAAACTAAACAGAGAAGAAGGGTATAAAATGGGATCAAATGCTCCACTGACCAGGGGGCCAGGAGAGTCTGTGAGACAGTGATAGAGATCCTGGGTCCAGCTGACGCTCATTCCAGCTGTGTGGGAAGGTGGGTGTACTGGGCCAGATCTTCCAGTGCTTAAAGAGAAGAGAGAGAGCAAGAATTCTAGGACAAATCTCCCAATATCAAATCCATCAAGAATAAACACAACCAAACATGTGACCCTAGCCACCTACATAGCCTCAGGCCACATCTGGCTCAGGGGTCACAAGTCTGCAATCCTGTTGTTGGAGGAGGTTATGGGCACTTTATTTATTTATTTATTTTTAAAAGATTTTATTTACTTTTTTGACAGACAGAGACCACAAGTAGGCAGAGAGACAAGCAGAGAGAGAAGGGAAAGCAGGCTCCCCGCCAAGCCGAAAGCCTGATGCGGGGCCCGATCCCAGGACCCTGGGATCATGACCTGAGCCTAAGGCAAAGGCCTTAACCCACTGAGCCACCCAGGTGCCCTGGTTATGGGTACTTTAAGTGAAAAGAGTGGGGTGGAAGGAGGACTCCAGAGGACTGGGGATGATGGAGAGGTGCCGGGGCTCTGGCTTCCTCTGGGAAGCCAGGCCCTGTGGGATAGAAGAGGACCCAGGGCAGAGGTGGGTACAGTGGGAAGGATTCCCCAGGAGGAGGGATTTAGCAAGTTTGGGGGCAGAAGGGAAAGACTGAGTGAATAGCATTCTTGCCCTCTTTTCAGAGGGCTTCAAAAGTGTTACTAGTTTTTCCTTTAAATCAGAAAAATATCTGCCAAAAAAAAAAAACAACCAAAAGAAAACAAGAGTTCCTCCTCACCCACCCCATCCCATTCTCCAGAGTTAATAATTGTTTTAGGTTTCTAGCCATGTAGCTACAGACACACATATAATTTTAAAAATAAGTTATGGAATAATTCCACATATACTATCCTAGGTCTTCCTTTTCCCCCCACTCATCTATGTACATATGTGTCCATGTCTCTTTTTTAAGGCTGCCTGGTATTTGCTTGGCTGTACAACTTACGATTCTATGACTGCTACACATGGTTTCCAAATTCCTGCTATTATTTAAGTGGGATTTAAAAAAGGATTTTATTTATTTATTTATTTATTTATTTATTTATTTATTTGAGAGGGAGAGAGCATGCACAAGTTGGGGCAGGGTAGGAGCAAAAGGAGAGGGACAAGCCAACTCTGCATGGAGGATGAACCTGACACGGGGCTTGATCCCATGACCCTGAGATCAGGACCTAAGTAGAAACTTAAGAGTCAGATGCTTAACCAACTGAGCCACCCAGGTGCTGCTCCTGCTATGATGAACAGTGCTGCTGTGAACCTCCTGCAGGGACCTGTGCACATTGGTGTGAGTCCCGTCATAGGACAAATTCTTTTTTTTTTTTTTTTAAAGATTTTATTTATTTATTTGACAGATAGAGATCACAAGTAGGGAGAGAGGCAGGCAGAGAGAGAGAGGAGGAAGCAGGCTCCCTGCCAAGCAGAGAGCCCGATGCGGGGCTCGATCCCAGGACTCTGGGATCATGACCTGAGCGAAAGGCAGAGGCTTTAACCCACTGAGCCACCCAGGCGCCCCCATAGGACAAATTCTTAACATTAAATGTGCCAGCCACAGAGTCTGTATGGAGTGTGCTGTCTCTTCCACGTACTTTTTGAATCAGTCTGCTTGTCCCTCAGGGCCCAGGAATAAAAAATGTAGGGAAAAAGCTGTTTCCCAAGATGCTTGTAAATGGAAACAAGGCTTTGAAATATCTTTTAAGCTTTACAGTTGATGAATACACAGCTTTCTTTTTAATCAAGGTTTTGTGGGTAAGGACTGCAACGTGCATGGCTAAGTTCCTCTTCCTCACTAACTTGACAAATGCAGAACACATCCACATAACTCTCAGAAAGATAAAGTCAGTCTCCCCTTCTTGATTTGATCATCCATTTTCTAGATGTAGGATTGATATTTGAAAATACTGATTCCAGAGGGCCCATTAAACATATTAAAAGAGTTCCTGGTGTGGGAAACTTGTCCACAGATTTCAGCAAGTCCAAAGGGTGAATAAAGGCCATTACATTTTTTTTGTTTAAACATGATTATACTTTTGGGTTTTGGTACTTAATCTGTGAAATCATCACTTTGGTTATACTTTCAGAAGAGGCTTCTTTGGCACAGAGGGGGGAAACCTACATTCCTACAGAGAATGTGAAAACATGGAAAAGAAACAAGACATAACATAAACAGCCTCTTCTAGAGACCTGCTAGTCCGGCCCAGCCCTTGGCACACTTAGCTCAGAGCGCCCTCTTCTGGACCCGGGCTCCGCGGCACCATCCGGGTCCCAGCCCAGCAAGGGCAGGCAGACAAGTCTGATTTTCAAGTTTGGAGAGCTGCTCTCATCTTCCAATTCCAACTTCAGCACATCCTTCTTCTGCCTCAGCCACTAATACCCCGAAATATTCTTTTTCAATGTTTGTGCTATATTATCAGGTTACAGAGGACTCTGTCTCCTCTTCAAAAACGACTCCTTGGTTATTTAAAACAAAACAAAACACCCTCTGATCTGATTTAAGCCACTTGGATTCCACTTAACACTGTTCACTCTCAGAAATAAATTTATAGGGGTGCTTGGGGGGCTCAGTCAGTTAAGTGTCTGCCTTCTGCTCAGGTCATGATCCCAGGGTCCTAGACTCGAGCCCTGCGCCAAGCTCCCTGCTCAGCAGGGACCCTGCTTCTCCCTCTCCCTCTGCCTGCCACTCTGCCTACTTGTGCTATCTGTCAATAAATAAACAAAATCTTTAAAAAAAAAAGATAAAAAAATACATTCATAAGTTTGGACAAACGGGAACTAGGTCTAGAAGCCAAAGGAGAATGGCAAACAGTTCTATGTGTCATTACCTAATACACTGGAGCAATATATGCTTTGAATGAAAGTTTTCTGTCCCACTCTAGAACACTGTCAGAACCTTCAGTTAGCTTCCTATTTCCCGAATTAATTAAATAAATACTGGCAAGACAAATCTTATGTACATGCCAGGGAGTGTGCTAGGAGCTGTTTCACAGTGGGGGACAAGGTGAGGGTATTGTCCCTTTAATTAAACATGTGTGGTCACTAGGTAGTGTTTTTATTGCAAAATGCCTGGCAATCTACAAGCGTCATAATGGGTCACTGGAGCTTCAATGTCTTTCACATTACTGTTAATCTATCATGTGCTACTATTAAATTTAACTAGGTTAATCCTCTTACTCAGAAAATGGTTTCCCTCGAACTTCTTAAAAGGGACTATTCAAACCTCCAAGGAACATACTCATGATATGTTATGATAGGAAGGAGGAGGCAGGATAAAAGCAAACAGCTTTTGCAAACAGCTACGTGTTTTCCTTGGAACCAGGGTGGGCAGAGCCAAGGCCTGGCCCTGCTTGGATGTGGGATCCTGTGGCTTCCTGGCATCATCGTCTCAAAACTCTCTTGTGTGAGCCCTTTGCCCACGACTTGCCCCTTGTCCTGCTCATCCCCCAGTCAGAAGAGAAGCCCTGTTCGTTCTCTCTCTCTCTCCCTCCACTCCACCCCCTTCTTTCTCTGAGGTGTAGAAGTTCTACGACTCATATGTCAGACAGAGGGGTGCCCGGTCCTGGACAGAGCCAGTCCCCAAGAGGAGGGGTTCTTTCACATAACCAGACCAAAGCATTTACAGAGTCAAAGTCAGCAAAGTCAGCTGCGGGGGGGGGGGGGGGGGGGGGGGGGGGGGGGGGGGGGGGGATGAGCCAGGCAAGGTCATCCAAGAGAGATAAGGAAATGACGCAAGGCCACCAAGTGTAAGGAGGCCAAATCCCCACATGATTCTCAGTGAGATTCCAGTAGTTATGTCTGCACCGACTTTTCCTCAACTTCAGCTGAACCTCTGAGCTGTAGATGTCCCTTCTTTCTCCCTTCTCTTGGATTAGTAACTGTAATAAGATGCTTCTTTGGGAAATTCATGGGTCCCTCTATTCTGTGATCCAAATTATTAGGAACTTGGCTTAAAACTATAACAAACTTAGCTTAAAAAAGCTCACCTTGCCTCTAAAATCCCTCCAGATCTCAAGGGTGAGGGATGGGTTCAGAATAAGTATACTCTGTGGGCTCACCCCATCCTAAACTGAGTCTTCAGGGGCCCTTTCCTCAGTTACTCTATCCCACTAAAACCAGTACATTCAATTCAACTCACCAAATATTTACTGAGCTGAGTACCGTGTTAGAAAAAGACCTGGATGCTGCCCTCAGGAAAATCACAGATCAAAAGATGAGAAAGATGAATAAACAACTCCTTCCAGTGCAGTGTGGTAAGTGCAATGACAGAATTACCTACAAGGCAGCACTTTCAAGCCACAGCTCTCACAGAGTTGGGGTCTGAAGAGAGAGCCAGATGTTAATCAGAAAACCACGCACATAAAAGCAGTTCAGTTCTGACACTACTCTTGATGAGAGGCAGGCAGAGCCAACTGAGTTTTAATGGGGCACCCTCCCCTGGGGCGGTGGGGGAGGGGATCCAGCAGAGCCTCCTTGAAGAATCAGAGAGAGATCTGAAAGACAGATCAGGGAAGATTAGGTGTAGGGTATAGGAGTGAACAGTGGCCCAAGCATCAGGAAGACTTTGTGCAAAGGAACTGTGGCAGAAGAGCACAGTGATCCAAGGCATCAAACCAACACTGGTATGGCTAGAGCCCAGGGTGGGAAGGGGCATGCGGGGTGGCTGGGCCAGGGAAGAAAGCAGGATCCCACATACTGTGTGGTCAGCCGTGGACTTGGCTCAATTCCTTATCTGTATCAAGGGATCAGAGCAGCACCCGCCTTGTAGGAATCAGTAAATACCATTTAGCACTTGGAGGCAGGGGGTATGCTCTAAGCACCGGCTTCTCTTACTGTTGCCGTTGCCATCCTCATCATCTCGCCAGGGCGAGCCCGCAGATGAGGACCCTGCTGGCCCAGGTCAGATATTTCTTTTTGACATGACACACTGGCTCTGTGGCCATCGTTCCTCAGAGGTCTCAGAGACCACAGAAATTAGCATAAATCCTATAAGAGTAACCGCTGGCTTTCTGGAGACATTCTGAATGAACGATCGGCTGGGCTGCTGACCACAGGGCTTAAAAACAACCACCAAGAGTTTATCCTCAAATACCCAGAAAAAAACCGAGACAGAGGAAGGAGGATGGTGCCTTCTGAGAGAAAGCCATCTATAAATGGAAAATTACACTGAAAGCAAACAAATCTTATTTGATGTGAACCCATTTTTGACTCTGTCTGGAAATCCAGGGCAGAAGGAAGTGGAAGGGACAGGGAGTGAGCAGGTGTGCCCAGGCTGAGGCTGCCTGCCGGGGACCAGTGGGTACTATGACCAGGATGATGAGGAAGGGTTAGAGCCGGCTGCCAAGGCACCCACACCTCGGGCCAGACACTGAACAGACCCAGACACTCCTGGGCTGCTTCTGAGCTGTGACGCACACCCGGGCTGCAGATGTTGGCCCAGGCTGCGGTGGGGAGCAGGGAGATGGGGGTGGGCAGGAAACTCAGGAGAAACTTCAGGGGTGTATAACGAGCAGAGCTTCTGGGCACCTCTGTTTCCTAACATGGGCTGTTGTAGCATCAAGGGGAATAACATATCTGGTAAGTGCTGAGTAGATGCTACACTCACCAACCAACCAGTACTCTCTTCAGAGCAGCTTAGAGCCACCATTAACCATGGCTCTTAGTTCCGGACCTACAAGTCATTCGCTGCGTGGCTCAGGCAGATTTCTGAACATCTCAGTGCCTCATATTTCTCCTTAGAAGAGAATCGTGACCCTCCGATTTAAATGGCTCCACTTCAGGAACATCAACAATAACAAGAGGTTAACATTTGGTGATATGTTTTCTCTATGTCCCAAATACTGGTAAGAACGTTCCTGAAGGTTAGAGCCTCAGGACTAAAACCTGGAGTCAGACAGCTGGGTTTGAATTCCAGACGGTTTCTTTCCTGGATGTGTGGCCTTGACCCATTATTTAACCTCCCTAAGCTTTAGTTTCTGCATCTGTCAGGGAAGGGGCTTGGGGTTGTTCATAGTACCGATGCACAGGTCTCAGGAAGGACTAGATGAGGAAAAGCACAAGGAGGCAGTTACCAGGGTGGCTGGCCCTGAGCACTTCAAACTTCCATGTTTATCGTTATTACGCCCTCTCTCAACCTCTGTGACCCAGAGCCCTGTATTACAGCCCAGGAGATTGAGGCTAAGAAAAGGTAACATGTCCACGCGATGGAATACTATTCAGCCCTAATAAGAAATGAACTATCCGCCAGGAAAACATGGGAAAGAAACTTACATCCATGTTATTGAACGGAAGAAGCCGATCTGAAAAGGCTGCACAGTGTGTGATTCCAACTGTATGACATTCTGGAAAAGGGAAAACTAAGGAAGCTAAGGAAGCAGTAGAAAGATCCGTGGTTGCTGCCGGGAGGGCTGCTGGGAGGGAAATGAACAGGAACAGCACAGAGGCTTTTTAGGGGGTGAAACTACTCTGTATGATACTACAATTTGCAGATATGTTCTTATGTATCTGTCCAAACCCTTTGAATGCCCAGCACCGAGTGAGCCCGATTTAAACCACAGACTTCGGAAGATTAATATGTGTCAGTGTGGGCTTATCACTGTGACAAATGCACAGCTCTTGCGGGGCTATTGCTAATAGGGGAGACAGTGCATGGTGGGGGGCAGATAGGAACCCTCTGAATTTTGCCATGAACTTAAAAACTGCTTTTAAAACATAAACTATTAGTTAAAAAAAGAAAAAAAAAGTTAAGAGAGGCAGAGCTGGGACTCAGACCTCTATATGTGAACTGTAAGCCAGGGGTCTTGACCTCTGCCCACAACTGTGTGGGCTCCTGGCAGCTGATGCAAGTCACAGGAGAAAGACGGCTCGAGATGCAGGGAAGCAAGCTGGTGGACATGCCTGGGTCAATTTTACCTGTTCCTTGTCTGTGGATGGGGCCCCCAACCCCACCCCTGCAACCCTTTCCCCTCTGCCTCCTGCCCCCTCGCCTCTTACCACTGGCCCTGCCAGGAGGTGCTCACGGGGAAGGGGTGTGGATACTGCTGTGTTATCAACGCCCCTTTGTTAACACACACTCAGCTCCTCCACAGGGATAATTCAGGCCATGTGCATGCTATGAGGAAACGTGGGTGTGTTAAGCTATACATACACATTTACATGTAAAGTTTAAAATGTTCACCCACTCAGCCCCCCACCTCCAACAATTCAGGCACTCCCCATTATCCACTATAATGCATCTCTAGAACCTGCATATTACAGCTGACTTTCTGTGTTAACCACACTTTCCCATGAAAATAACGGAGCGGCTGAGGGTTACATACTGAAGATCTCCATCCATGTGATATGAAAGCAACATCTGGTTACTATAAAACTCAGTTGTAGTTTCAACACTGGGCTATGACCCAAATTACATGTGTATCTATGGGTTACGAAGGGAGGATAAGGATTAATACTCACCACCACTATGTGAATTACGTGGCCATCTAAGAAGTGTCAAGTTCTGGGTTAAGCAGGTTATATCCTTAGGTCATTTGATCTTCACAACGTTCTTTTCAGTTAGGTACTATTATATGTTGTAGATGATGCTCAGAGAGGTTGTGTGACTTTCCAAGGACACACAGACACTACGTGGTAGCCTCCTCAGAGTTGGTTTTTTTTTTTTTTTAAGATTTATTTATTTATTTATTTGACACAGAGAGAGAGAGAGAGAGAGAGATCACAAGTAGGCAGAGAGGCAGGCAGAGAGGTGGGGGGGGGGGCAGGCTCCTGGCTGATCAGAGAGCCTGATGTGGGGCTCAATCCCAGGACCCTGGGATCATGACCTGAGCTGAAGGCAGAGGCTTAACCCACTGAGCCACTCAGGTGCCCCTTCAGAGTTATTTTTAACTGCCATGGTCACCTGTCCTGGACTTTTGAACTTCCTGCATGTTTTCTTGACAAATCTCCATAGATTTCCCCCTCCCTTCTACTCCAGATCTCATGTCCTAGCACAGTGCCTGGTACAGGGGAGCTGTCAATCAATGCTACTCTCCATCTCTCCCCTGAACACCCCCCTCCATCCCCACTCCCTCTCAGAAGAACCATCTCTCTTGGGTACTTCCCAAACTGGAGGATGCCTAAGCATCACCTGGAGAGGGTTATTATAGTGTAGACTCAGAAGGTCTGAAGCAAGGCCCAGAATCTGCATTTATCAGATGTCCCATGTCATTCTAATGTTGGTGTTCCTTGGATCGTATGTTGAGAAACACTAATCAGCAGGTTTTCAGGGAAAATTAATTTTTCTTATTTAAAACATCTGCTAAAATATAGCACCTGCACCCAATGTTTAGAGCAGCAATGTCCACAATAGCCAAACTATGGAAAGACTCCAGATGTCCACTGACAGATGAATGGATAAAGATGATGTAGTATATATATATATATATATACACACACACACACACACACACACACACACACACACATAAAATGGAATAGTACTCAGTCATCAAAAATAATGAAATCTTGCCATTTACAATGACGTGAATAGAATTAGAGGGCATTACGCTAAGCAAAGTAAGTCAGAGAAAGACAAGTATCATATGATTCTATTCATATGTGGAATTTAAGAAACAAAGCAGATGAACATAGGGGAAGGGAAAAAATAAGATGAAAACAGACAGAGACGAACCACAGAGACTCTTAATTATAGGAAACAAACTAAGGGTTGCTGGAGGGGAGGGAGGTAGGGGGATGATGTCATTGGATGATGGCCATTAAGGAGGGCACTTGATGGAATGAGCAGTGGGTGTTCTATGCAACTGATAAATCGCTAAATTCTACTTCTGAAACTAATAATACACTGTACATTAATTAAATTGAATTTAAATAAATTTTTTTTTAAAAACACCTGTTAAAAATATAAATGGTAAAAAAATTCAGAAAGTTCAAAAGAGGGGCACCTGGGCGGCTCAGTTAGTTAGGCATCTGCCTTCAGCTAAGGTCATCATCCCAGGATCCTGGGATCAAGATCCATGTCAGGCTCCCTGCTCGGTGGGGAGTCTGCTTGTCCCTCTGCCCCTCCCCCCAACTCATGCTCGCTCTCTCTCTCCAATAAATAAATAAAATCAGGAGAAAAAAAAAGAAAGTTCAAAAGAGTAGACAGTAAAAAATACATCTCTCCATGTACACGGTTGTTCAGAGCAATGGTTTCAATGAGAGGGAAAAACTCACACACATGTCTGTCCCTACAGAATATATGTAAACACGGTGTAGGTTATTTTTAAGATCGGAGCTTACTTACAGAGTTTACTTACATAATATTTGCTGATGTATCTGTATGGGTGTATACACGTGGAGATGTCAGATATAAGGTGAGTGAATAAAAGCCATCTGCAGATCTGGAGAGTTTATGTGCATTACACAGCCCCCTAAATTCCTAATAGTAGTTGCATCAGAGGAATAGAGAAATATTATGCAAAAGAAAAATGGGGAACCTCAACTCTCCGATGTTTTATTTTACATATTAAAAAGATCTGAAGTAAATTTGAGAAAATGTTAACATTTGTTAAATCTGGGCAGAGTGTACACAGGTGTTTCTTCTTATTATTTTTTGTTTTTCTTAAATAAAAAAGAAAGCTGTCCCTGGTTCCCCTGCTTACTGTTTCCTTCCCCAGAGGCAGCCTGTTATTTTTCCTTTGTCCCTGTCTAGGTCAGTCTCAGCATTAACAAATGCCTGAGTCTAATCTCCATTCTTCATCTGATTCTCTCCTACCCACTTTAGGACCCGGTCTTATCAATTTAATTCTCTTTGGATCTTCAATCTGTTCAGTCCCTTTTCCTGCAGCTTTCTTCTTCTTGACAATCATTCTCAGATCTCTCATTTGAGAAAAGAGAGACCTTACTCCCTTCTTACTCCCTCAAGACAAGAATTTTCTTTTGGGTGCACCTGGATGGCTCAGTGGGTTAAAGCCTCTGCCTTCAGCTCAGGTCATGATCCCAGGGTCCTAGGATCGAGCCCCACATCGGGCTCTCTGCTCAGCAGGGAGCCTGCTTCCTCCTCTCTCTCTCTCTCTCTCTGCCTGCCTCTCTGCCTACTTGTGATCTCTCTGTTAAATAAATAAATAAAATCTTAAAAAAAAAAAAAAAGAAAGAAAGAAAAAAGAATTTTCTTTTGGTGGGATCCCAGGCGTTCCTGGGAGGGTGGTGTGGGTTCACCACTCCCAGCTACTTAAGGCCATGCAAACCTCTTGTCACTTCTCCTGGCTCCCCTAACCACCCATCTCTGGAGACAGAACTCAAAAGACTTTTCTGCAAATCGGATACATTTGGCAATCCCTTTCTTGACCTTGTCCCCTGCCCGGACTTTTGGAAACATTCTTAATCCGTCTCTTTTCTCACTTTTGCACCTCAGCTCCCCTCCTCTCACACCATCCTGGGGCTCTCCTATGGCCCACCAACTCTGTCTTCTTCTCTTCTCTCTTGTTTTTCTCTCCACTGATGACCTTACCAAGCCCCTAGATGGCAACCCTCAATGCGCATTTTGGGGAAGAGGCCTACTTCCCTCTTGAATTCTCTTTCTGTGGCTTCAGAACCACCTTTCCAACTGTCTGAGGGTCATGCCTACCTCAAAGTCCTACAGGTAGAGCAAACTCATCCTGCCAAGTTCAAAGTACTTACAGTAAGTAATTCTGCCATTTCTGCTAGGTCAGTTCTTCCTAAATTTAATAGGCACACAAGAGACCTTGGGCATCTTGTTGAACTGCAGTTTCTGGTTCTCTAAGTCTCAGGTGGTGCCTCAGAGTGTGTATTTCTAACAAGTACCTGGGTGATGCCTGTGCCCCCGCCCCCGACACACACAAATAGTAAGATGCTAGAGAGATTTCCATTCTCCAGGTCAGGGCTCTCAACTCTGCCTTAAATTTAGAACTACCTGGGGCTCATGCTAGGTATAATATGGTTGAAAAATATGCACACAGCTAGAAGATCCAAATTAATTAACTCTTCTTTTGCTTGGCCCCAACCCAGACAATTAGAACTAGAATTAGAATTAGAATTAGAACTTCTGGGTGAGTGGCCCAGGCCACCTGCATTTCATGAATAACTACAAAGTATCTGTGTGGGCTAGGACTGTGAAGCACTGAAGGGACAGGGATAAGACAAAGCCCCTGCAGAGCTTACCTGTTAGTGCTAGTCATGGTGATGAACAGAAAAATAGGCATCAATATTGAAGAACATTTCAGATCAGTGCTATGAAGGAAAGAGTGAGCGAGTAGAGAAAATCTGAGAAGGGGCTGTCTTAGGGTGGTCAGGGAAAGCCCTTGTGCAGAGAGGACATCTAAGCTGAGAAATGGACATGTAAAAGTCTGAGGATGGAAAAGCATTTCAGGCTGAGGGAACAGTGTCTCAGGGAGACGGAACAGCAAATGCAAACATACCGCAGCAGGTCCATGCTTGCTGAGGAAGGGAAGTAAAGCCAGTGGTGTAGGTAGAGTGCAATGAACAAGGGAGGAGAGGTGAGCGATGAAGCTGTGGGAGGCTGGAGGTTGATCACGGGCCTGCGGAGCACCATCTTCCCATGAACAGAGCAACAGTAAGCCTCTAGAGGGTTTTCCCCAAGCGAGGCCATGTCATCTGACTTAAGCAAGCTGCTGGAGGAGACCAAGGATTAAAACAGGAGGCAGGTGTGATTGGTGGCTTGGAACACAGTGGGAGTGACAGAGAACCCAGAAGAGGGCAGACAGAGGATAGAGCCTGGAGCAAGAAATAATAGAACTTGCTGATGAATGGAATGGGCTTAGGGGAAGTAAAGACAGAAAAGGACGTCTCTGTTTTTCAGCTGAAACATCGCGGACATTTACCAAGATCTGAAATACTTGAGAAAGGGAGGCTGGCGGACTGGGTGGGGGAAATCAAGAGTTATGTCTGGGTCATCTTAGGATAATTACTGGACATTCAAGTGGAGATGCTGAACAGGAAGTGGGACTTAAGATCTGTCTAGATTATCTTTCCAGTCTTACTCCTCACCCCGAGAACCCATTCTATATGAGCCAGACCTAATTCAGAGTATCCTGATCCCGGTGCTCACCATGCATTTTCCTAATTCTGTCCCTTTCCACGCTGTATCCTCTAACCAATCTTGGCCTTTTGAGACCCTAGTCCCATATTATAAGCCATCTCAAATAACCACGGCTCCCTCATATCTGTCATCAGTGAGCTGTGCCTCCTGGGGACTCCCATTAAACCCTGACACCTTGTTTGTGATATCTGTCACATTTCCCCCCCATCTCCCATGAGTTGTTTGTGTGCATTTACCTGCCCTGCTGGGCTCTAAGTTCCTAGAGGGCAAGGCTTGCCTCTTAGTCTTTTACCGCATCTTCCATGATATCCAGAAATACAACCAGCACATAGAAGGCTACTCATTGAAAGTGTTGGATAAATGAGGATTAGGACATGTTCTGAGATGATCACCTGAGGTTAATCTAGTCATCAGTGATCAAAGGTGATAGGTTTTCTTACTGCTGGAGGAACTTATGACTGCTGAGTCTTTAGGTCATTGGTATAGAACCACCTAGTATGATGCTAAAAGTCTTGACACACATATGCCATTGTTTGTCTCTAAATAGTACTGCACGCTTTAGGCCAAGAGTATACCCTTTTTTAAAACTCTGAATCTCAGGGCACCTGGCTGGCTCAGTGGATTAAGCGTCAGCCTTCAGCTCAGGTCATGATCCCAGGATCCTGGGATCGAGCCCTGCATCAGGCTCCCTGCTTGGTGGGGAGCCTGCTTCTCCCTCTCCCTCTGCCTGCTGCTCTGCCTGCTTGTGCTCTCTCTCCATCTTTCTAATAAATAAAATCTTAAAAAAAAAAAAAAAACTGAACTCTGAATCTCATGTGTGAACTCACTGAAGAGGCCTATTATTGGAAAAGCTGGTGGTACCTTCTTTCCCAAGACAAAAACTCCCTTTGTAATTATCACCACTGCTGCCCAAGGCCCAAGTTGCTAAGATTGGACTGTGGTCCACTTTGCTTTCTGTGGGTGCATGTCTGTTACGGTGGGGCACGAGAAACTGGTGCTGAGTCCAGTTCAGTTTATAGCCTCATGCCCATTTTGTCCAGGAGGTTTCATTATAATCAGGTTGATTTATTTGAGTGCATTTTTGCCTCATGGTGTGCAAGGCATGGATTCTGGGGAATCCATGTGCTGGGGAAGACACAATGACAGGTCAGACACTGAGCAGTGGGCTCTTGGTACACAAGCTGGCAGACAGCGAGAAAGTAAGAGAACAAGACAGAAATGGAGAGTAGTGGCCACGAAGGGAGGCTGGGGTGTAGCCAGAGCTCACAGGGCACCAGAGGTATGGGATCACTCCTGCAAGAAGGGCTTGGGGGCTAAATGAGCCTAACAGAGAAACAAAACCAGAAAGGATGGCGAAGTAATGGAGGCTCTGGGTGACAAATGGTCAAAGCACATCGTCAGTTCTAGCAGTCATCATCTACTGAGCATTGATTATGTGCCAGGCGTTGTGATAAAAGCTTTATACAGATCATCTGATTTACTTTTCCCACGACCTGTGGTAGATACCACTTAACCCACTTTACAGATGAAGAACTTGAGGACCAGAGAAGTTAAATAACTTATTCAGGGTCGCAGAGCTAGAATAGATGAGCTGGGATTCAGACCCAGGTCTGTTGGACGCCGAAGCCTATGTTCATAACGACCGCTTTATACTACCCACTGATACGGACTGAGGGGCATTTACTCCCAGCAAGCCTGCTGTAGGCTGAGAAACACAATGGCTTCCAGTACCCCGAAGAGCAAGGTACTGAGTGATGAGCTAAGTTAGAGGTGTTGTTCAAAAGCCCTGCTATGACTGAGCTGTCTGCTGGGGCCAAGGGTGCTCAGGGCAGAGATGCTCTCATCCATCATCAGGGAATACTCACTCCATTGTGTCGGGCCCCACCTAAATGTTTTTTTTATTGTCTGCTTTTCACCATGAGTAATGCCACTTTCCATTTTAAGCTGGGAGCTTCAGGAGATGACCGCGTTCTAAGCCAGAGTTGAAAGCTAACTGCTGCCTGGGGGATTACTCACCCACTTCAAGACTCGGCCAGCATCGCACCCTCCCACTCAAGATGCTGCTGGAATAGCTCTTCCTTGCCAAAGCCTAAAGGAAATCTGGCTTCCCCTAGAATCAGACTGGGAATGGTGCCAGGTTATCAGAAAGCTGGCAAGTTAACTGATTCTCCAAGTGAAACTACTGTAGTTGTTCTGGTCCCCGCCTGTGTGGTAAGGTTTGCTTGCGTGTTCATTCCTGTGGCATAGGCTGAGGGCCTACTACGCACCAGGAACTCTGTTCCATGCGAGAGATACTGCGGTCATCTAGATGGCTTTAGTCCTTGTCCTCAGGGAGCTACCAGTCTGGGGCAGATGAGCAGACACTTATTGCAAGACGTCATAACTGGTAGGGTATAAGAAATGATAGGACATGAGAAGCTCAGGGAGTCTGAAGCACTCACAGCTGAAGGATTTATGACAGAGTAGGAGCTGGATAGGTTTCTAAATTGTAAGCAACCAAAACTGATTTCTACTGCTAATCGACAGAAAGAGAATTTAGAGAGCCTGGGGTTGCCCCAAGAATCACCAGGAAGGGGTGGTGGTCCAATATCACAGGAAGGGTGTAGCCAGACCAAGACCCTGGGGGGTAGGTAATCCCTCAAATAGGGGATGTGGCTTCAGATACTGGGCAGTCAAAAGGATGACAAATGTCCAAGACAGCAGGTAGAAGTAGAGAAGGTGGGGAGGAGAAGCCTGTCTCAGAATGACCTAAGATAGTCTGAGTCACAGAAACCAAAAGGAACAGCTTAAAGAGAGCGCTGGCTTATTGAGGGAAGCAGGCAATGGGGCCAGGCAGCCCGGCTCCCAGGGGTTTCCACAGGGAGTGAAGTTTGCTGTTCAACCAGACTTTGAAGCTTTTGTGGGGAAACAAGCCCTGTGCTGCAGGTAAGGAAGAATGACATTCTAAGCCTTTCCCTTTTGTTTTAGGGCTCCTTGGGCCTTTCTGGAAGGTCCCATTCTCAAAGGATGCCTTGAACTTATAAAAACCAGTTAAATCAGAAAAATGTTCTCCATATCATCGTTGGGAAAGGTGACAGGGACAAGCCAAGGAGATAATAATGATAATAGCCAATGCTGACTGCTTGTGCTAACATGAGCTTACATGCATTACTTCATTTACTCCTCATAATAAGCCTATTAGTTTACAGACAAACAGACGGAGGCACAAAGATTATCCGTGACTTGGCCACAGTCCCATGGTAAGCAGATGGTGGAGTGGGAGGCAAATGCAGATCTGCTTTACTCTAACTAGAGTCTGCTGACAGGAACCACAAGAACAGAAAGGTCAGAGGAAGAAAACGGTTATGGCAGGAGAAATCATTTTTTTTCTGTGCATGTCATGAAGGATTGGAAGCCTAGGCCCTTACCTCTTACCTCTCCCATGGGTACCATGTTGAATCTTAAGGATAGGCACTACTCCAAAGAGAGAAATTTTCTAATTTTATCTGAAGGGGAAAAGGCCTCTTTTCCTGGAGGGAGACTTGAGGGAGGAACTTGTAGCAGTAAGTCAAAATACTAACCCTTAGACTACAGTGAGAGGTATATACAGCATTTTTAATGGATTTTTTAAAATAGAAACTTCTCTAACTATACAAACAATACATGGTATTTGTGAGAAAAAAATGAAGGAAATATGGAAAAATAGAAAGAAAACACAAGTCACCTGTAACCTTACCGTTCAATGACGGCCGTTGTCACATTTCTGAGTATTTGTGTTTTGTGTTTCTGTGTGTGTGTGTGTGTGTGTGTGTAATTTGTACTCTCACTTTCTAATGTGCATATATGTATGTCATACTGTCTTGTAAAATAAGTTCTTCGTATCTGAAATAATTGTTATTGCCTTGATTTCACCTTTTGCCTCAAGGAAAAATCCTATCAGAGTCTTCTATTGGCAAATCTACTAAGCGACTCTTAGTTCGCAGAGTAGTAGAGTGTGGTATGTAATGCAAGCCTGTTTGTTCAGCGTGTAGATGGCATGGGGCTCCCTGGGATGGACTGCATAGAGCATATGTGAAAATGCATGGTTCTTTGAGGAGGGTGTGATTGTTCATCACTCACTTAACATTTCTAACTGGTAAGCATTACCTGAAAAATGTCTACTAAAATAAGTAACTCATCATAATGAGTAACTCATCAACTAGCCTCATCACTTACTAGATAACCATTCATTTATCAGGAGAGATTGATTTCATCATCTACCATCTGTGTAACATTAAAAAAAGTTACGTAGACAGAAACTAGAAAAGCGGTGTCTAGCCCTGAGCTCCGAGTGGAATCCTGGTTCTGATCCCACTTCCCCTTCTCCAGCTTAGGGGACCTCCTCTCCTTCGACATCCCCGCCAAAGGCGGTTCAAAACCCCCGAGTTCAACAGACACAGAAACTCTGCTCTTGCGGGCAGGAGTGCAGCTGGGCCTCTCGAGTCCTCTCTGAGTATCTTGTCCGGGTCCCCATGTGGCCCAAGCCAGCCCACAGCCAGGTCTGGCACACCCAGTGCCCTCCACCTCTTGTCCTTTCCCCTCACTCCTCAAGACAAAGTCCTACCGGTTCAGGAGCCCCGCGTCTTCCCTCTGTGCAGCCCAGACATCTGGTTTGAGTTGAGAGTCAGTGGCCGGTCAAGCGTTTGCACCATGCAGTTGGATTTGCTGATGTAAACAAAGGAGATTTCATGTGAGTTTTCTGACCCGGAAAATGCCCCACAGGACGATTCCCTCGGGCCTCCATCAGGATTTTTTAACCTTGTCCAAGGGGACAAGGAAAATGAATCTGAGTTTAGCTAATGAGCTACAGCCAAGAGAGAAGCAAAGCACTTGGGCCCTGTCTTTCCTCTGTCTCCATGTAACCCTGTTCTCAGGGAGCCATTCCTCAGCCTGAACTGAGGCCACATTGCAGCCAGTCGTGCCATGTGGGGCCCCAGGGAGCAAAGGGTTAGCCTCTGCTCACAGTGGGTGCATCCCTTCGCTCCCCCCAGTGCAGGGCTTCCTTCTCCCATTGCTTTTTCGCTTTGTGTTTCCATGCTTCATTGGATTTTATCTTTACTTACAAAAGCAAATGGTTTTTTTTTTTTTTAAAGATTTTATTTATTTATTTGACAGACAGAGATCACAAGTAGGCAGAGAGGCAGGCAGAGAGAGAGGAGGAAGCAGGCTCCCCGCGTAGCAGAGAGCCCGATGCGGGGCTCGATCCCAGGACCCTGAGATCATGACCCGAGCCGAAGGCAGCCGCTTAATCCACTGAGCCACCCAGGCGCCCCAGCAAATGGTTTGTACCTAAATTTATGTTTTAACAGCGAATCATCTCAGGCCCCACCCATCTAGTCTCCTTGAAATTCCTGGGGTCTCCATCACATAGCCATTTGCAAACAAAAAACCTAAAATGATAATTCAGATGGAAAGACCTCCTAACTCTGGGAGTGGCTGAACTTTTCTGCCTTGCTCAAGAGCTCAGTTTTTTCATCTATGAAAACGAGAATAACAGTATGTTCCAGTCCTGCCACATGAAATCATGACATAACATCTAGGAAACCCTTCATAAGACAGCACAAATTAATTAGACTTTATAGTTATAAACTTATTTTTCTAAATTTCTGAACATGATATATTTTGCTCATTCTTACTGTTACAATTACCTTTTGTGGCAGCTGGTGCTGGTTATATATTTCCAGTAGCGATACCAAATTTCCATGTGATATAAATTCCAGTTTGAACACTAATTCAACCTTAAACATACTAATTAAATGATAATTAAAGATAAATTCGAGCTGCATATATCTAGATTAATCAGGAAAAGTCATTCTGTATATGGAAAATGAACCCACTGGAAGAAAGAAATGACCAAGGAAACAAGAAACCCTAACCAACCCCTAAATCAACAGACTAACCAGCCAGCGGCAGAAATCTCAGAGCAAACATGGACATCTGTGGTGCCACGCTGGAGGGACCGTACAAGATGATTTTCAGTAACTTTTTACCACCACCACCGAGACCAAAACAGCCACATTAGGCATTTAGTTCTCCCGGCCCTGCTTCTTCCTGGGCCCCCCACAACCTGTTTTTCTTATCCCACCATCCTCACTGGAAAACCTCAGGCATCTGACATTCTTGACTAGAACCATCTGGGTGCAAAACTCCCTCAAGAGTTCTATGCTCTGAATTACCATTCCTGTTGCCCAAATCAAGACTCTTTTTTTTTTTTTTTTAAGATTTTATTTATTTATTTGACAGAGAAAGAGCATGCACAAGCAGGGAGAGCAGCAGAAGGAGAGGGAAAAGTAGGTTTCTTCGCCAAGCAGGGAGCCCAATGCAGGGCTCCATCCCAGGACCCTGGGATCATGACCTGAGCCGAAGGCAGACACTCAACTGACTGAGCCACACAGGTGCCCAAAAACTCTTCTTAAAATAGGCATATTTTAAAAATATTAGCCACAAATCATAGTTATTTGATTTAATAAATGTCAGGAAATATCTACTAAGCATCTACTAAGTGTGAGACAAGAGTGTGTCCAGGGGGAAGGGAGGGTGTAAGATCCAATTCCTGTCCTCAAGGAGGTGAGAAGTCACCAGGGAGGCCAACCAGAGAATATAAGTAACTCTCCTTGCTGGGTAGAATGTAGTGACTACCACAAACAACACCAGCCAACACGCTGCAGGAGGAAACAATGAATTTGAACTTGGTGAGGATCAGGACAGGTTCAGAAAGGAGGGAGCACTGGCCCTCAGAGAAGCATCTGTCCTTTGAAAAGATTAGATGAACTCTGGTGGCCCCCTAATTGGTGAATTATTTCAAGTCCTGTGCCTATTCTGGGCCAAAAACTGGAAGAAAGTTTAACATCCTGACTTTTCTTCCCTGAAAAGGGCCAGCTCCTTGTTTCTGGGGATCATGCCGTGTCCCCCAGCTGGTGCAACACCCTGGGACAAAGGGGGTGCTGCACACGTCCCTGACCCCACCCACTGAACTCCTGCTCATTCTCAAAGGTCGCAGCTCACTGTGACCTCCTCTGAGACTCCCTAGCCCTCTCCCCCTGCTGGTGTGTGTGGTCACCCTCTCGGCCACAGTGTTTGATTTCAATGGACAGAGAGAGGAATTGGCACTGTTTCAGACCGTCTTAGTCAGCTGTTTGCTTTTCAAAAATGCAGTATCTCCCCCTGCAGGAATAAAACTAGACAAGGAAAGCAGGGATTTGGCTTTTCTGTTGCCTCTGTGTCCTCAGTGCCTGATAAATCATAGTATTTACTATTTGTTGAATGAATTAATGAATAGTAATAGATCAACTCATCCTTCCCCTGGCTATTTCATCTCTCTGATCTGTTAGTTTTTACAGGGAGAGATCAATGGTTTTAGAAAATATGTAGGATTAATGTTACATGGATGTAATCAATTAAAAATATTCATACTTGGGACCACCTACTTGGCTCTGGCAGTAGCGTGTGTGACTCTTGATCTCAGGGTTGTGAGTTCGAGCCCCATGTTGGGTGCAGAGATTACTTAAAAATAAAATCTTTAGAAAAATATATTCATCCTATATATAAATATACCTGGAGTTCAGTATGGCAACTGGCAATTAGCAATTTCTCAGGCTTTGGTTCATAAGTTTTCAGGAAAATCCACACACTGCACAGCACAGTACAGCTCATAATCCCCCCTCCTGCCCTCATTCCTTTCAGTAACCATTTAGTAAGCATATACTATGCACCAAGACTGTGCGAGGCACTGCAGTTACAAAGCTGAGTGCCATAGACAAGGGCTCTCCCTAACGGCATGAAGTCAAGGGGGAGAAAGAGTCCAGGAAACAGCACCAATGAAGAACAGAGGGATAAGGGTCACCCCACCCCCAGGAGGGCTAGGCCTGTCCTGGGGCTGGTGGTAAAAGAAGGCTTATTTGAGTACCATTTGAGGTGAAGTCTGAAGAAGTAGGGATGTGCTGGGTGGGAAGCAATGTTGGCAAAGGGAGCCTCAGGCCAAGGGAAAAGCAAGTTCAAAGGCCCAGATGTGAGAGCAAGCTTGGCACATTTGTAAAATGGAATGTCACTCTTATTGGAGGCGACTGAAGGGTCCAATGCCAGGGAACATAGGCCTTTTTATTCAACACCAAGACCAAGAGAGCGGGGAGGCAGTGTGGGTCACTGGTTGTGCCTTGGGAGATGACTGGAATGTAAGCCCCATGGGGTAAGGACACTGCCAGCTTATTCACCATCTGAAAGTGGGGCCAGGAACACAGTAGATTCTTAACAACCATTTGCTGAGTGAATGAATGAAGCACGCTGAGATGACCTCAGCCGTCTCTTCGACGTGTCACCGGGCCCCAAGGCCTCATAAGACTAGGTGTCTCAAGAGCTGGCTGGTCTGCTCCCTCCCCTCCAGGCTGTCTGACCTGCCCTTAAAACTCTCAGAGATGACACTGTCTTGTATAAAGTATAGCAGCATGACTTGGAAATGCAGTTCTTGATGTCATACACGTGCAGCTGAGGGGCAGAGGATCTGTCCCATTATTTGGTGAGTCACAGCAGGACAGACAGGAGCAGGGACAAGAGTCCTTAATGCTCAGACTGGCAGGCCAGGCAGCAAGGGCATGCTGGCTCTCCAGTGTTATTCATCGTCTGTGAAGATACCCTGGTGCCCCATTTCTCAATCTGCTCATGAAGATCAATGAGACCTGCATTCTCAAAGCAGCACTGTCAAATGCAGAAATCATATTTTCTAGTATAGTTGGCAGTGGGGAATTTAAAATCCAAGTTTCTCTCCCACCTCTCAGTACCACACCCTAGCTGAATGCCGCTGGCTCTCTCAGAGAAGGCTACTGTGCCTGGATCCGGGAAATCCTGGCTAGGAAGTCGGGAAGAGTGGACACCACATTTGGCCTAGGCCCACCTCTCACACCCTATCTGAGGTCCCACTGCCTCTCACTTGGACTGCTGCCCTGTTCCCTCTTCTGCCTCACCTCCCCTACTTCTCTACTGAGCAGCCAGAGTGACATTTTTAAAAAGCTAATCTGATCACATCACATCCCAGCCTGTACTGCTTTCTCCTTTAGAGAAGCCACAGCAGACTATTTTCTCCCCAAGTGAAACATGCTCTTCCTGGACTCAGGACCTTTGCACATGCTCTTCCTGATAACCTTCTTTTCCCTACTCACCAGGAATATAAATTCCACTTCTTCTAGCAAGTCTTCCCATCTCTCAGGCTCTGTAGGTCACCTATTATCTAACTCCCATGGTACCCTGGACTTCACTGCAACACTCAGTTCACTGGGAATCCCTTTTATGGTGGGTAATCCCCACTAGAATGTGAACTTCAGAAGGTCCTTGCTGCATCTGCCTTGCTCCCCACTACATGCCTCATGTCTGGCACAGCGGAAGCTCGTCAAATGAATAAATGAGGACTCCAGTCTTTGAACTGGCAGGAACAATGTGATCAACTAAAACAATAGGCAGAGAGAAACAGAAACATAACAGAACCTCATTACATTCCTTTTTAAAAAGATTTTTAAAAATTTATTTATTTGACATAGAGAGATCACAAGTAGGCAGAGAGGCAGGCAGAGAGAGAGAGAAGTAGGCTCCCCACTGAGCAGAGAGCCCGATGCAGGGCTTGATCTCAGGACCCTGAGATCATGACCTGAACCAAAGGCAAAGGCTCAACCCACTGAGCCACCCAGGTGCCCCAGAATCTCATTACATTCCTAAGCTAAATGACCAACCCCCCCCCCCCCCCACCGGCCTGATTTCCTCTTATCATGGGAGTGTATATTATGACGAGGCCTCAGTTAATTCTTCAGAACTGGTTTCTGGTTGGGTTCGGAGAAATATGAGCCTTGCCACCACAAGCCACCATGGTCAGTAAGCTAGAGCTCTGAAACAATTGAAATCAAGTCAAGAGGCATTGGTGTGTCTACCAGCGGCCTGTTGTCCCTGCCACAGAGACAAGGAGCCCTCCTGCCGAGGCCTCACACAGCAGAACAAGGCCAGAAGGACCTGGAGCCTTCACTCATTTTGTCTTACCTTCTGTCTTATTTTCTTCCCCCCAGCAAGGACAAACAGTAATTCAGTAAAGGAAATATGAGTAATGGAAAGAAAGAGAAAAAAAAAATAAACAAATCAAAATGGGCAGTGTCTCTCGGGCCCCTGCTTTTAAAGAAAACAATGAGAGTAGATTTGGAGACATTTCAGTGACTCTGCTAAAAAGGAGAAAAAATAATCAAACTGGCCTCTCCCTTTACAGGCTGGATTCCTTATCTCTCTCTTGCTGTAAAAGAAAGGATTTCCCAGGCCAGGGGTTGTCCACTCTGGCCTGCATCAGAATCCTGTGGGGAAATGAGATGAGCTGGCAAGCTCCAGCCCCCAACTCAGGTCCAGTGAATGAAAACCCCTGGGGGAGAGGCCCTCACACGATCCCCCCACCCCCACCTCCACCCTCCCCTGAAGGGAGGACCCTTTCTGAGGAATAAAGCTCAGGAGTCAAAGGCAGAGTTTCTGCCCTGTGTCCGCTGCTGTAAGGTCCAGCTCAGGTAAGAAACTCAGATGTGCTCCTGTGGTCCCCCGAGTCAGGTACTGAAACACTTGTTTAAAGTAAATGGAAGGGGCACCTGGGTGGCTCAGTGGGTTAAAGCCTCTGCCTTCGGCTCATGTCATGATCTCAGGGTCCTGGGATCGAGCCCCACATCAAGCACTCTGCTTGGCAAGGAAGCCTGCTTCTTCCTTTCACTCTGCCTGTCTCTCTGCTTACTTGTGATCTCTGTCTGTCAAATAAATAAATAGAATCTTAAAGTAAATGGAAAAGGCCTAAGAAAATCAAATCAAATCAAAATCAGAAGCTGCAACACAGACAGCTTTATAAAACAACGAGCAATCGACCTGTGGACTTCTGATGAGGCTTACCCTGTTTTGGTTAAAAACTGGAAGAGGCTTTGTTACCTGGATCTCAGGAGTTGAGAGGGGAAGAAAGCAAAGTCCTCTGAAGAGAGCAAGCACTTCTCTCCTCTATGGAAGGGTGGAGTGGGGTAGGCTTTAGAGAAAGCAAAGCAGCCTTTAAGGCGCATTCCCCCACCCCTGCCCATGGCACGAAAGGAAGAGGGCGCAGGAGACTCTACAGTCCAAACCCAGGAGGGAGGCTGGTCTTCTGTGAATTCCCAAAATATGAAAGACAGTCATGCACATGCTCCGACCAAACGCCATCCTTACAGCCACCCTGTGAGCAGGTACCGTTCACGTGAGGACGGATTCAGACAGCAGGAGCAGCTTGCCAGCAGCCACGCATCTAGCTAGAAAGGGGTAAGTCAGAGGTAATACCCGTCGGTCTGAATCACAGTGATTTCTTACCTTGTATCTTGGCTGTCTCTGATTTTAAATACAAGGACAGACCCCATTTGGAAGGCGACATGAGCGAGAATTCTCAGTCGTCTGCCGTTTTTATTTTTGGCTGTGTCAAGTCTCACCTCCGCCTGGGAGATGAAGCAGGTTCTTAGTTCAGCACATGTTACTGACGGCCTTCACTACGTTGTGCTCTGCGGCAGGCACAAGAGCCTCAGATTACGTAAGTGGGAGGTGAGGTCCTCCTTGTGAAAATTTATGGTAAATTTACAAATTCACAATAGATTAAAGAGACAGACATAAAGCACCGGCAGGTAGTTTTACCAGAAGTCTGGGAATTGCTGGGTCATAGAGTCATCAATGCCGGCAGATTTAGAGAGGAGCTGAGCTTTGGCCAGAGGTCAGGAATGGTTTGTCAGAGCAGAGAGGCAAGGGTGGTGAAGCGAAGCAGTAAAGAGGCCAAGCATCAGTCAAAAGACAACTCCAAGGCTGCCCACAGCCAACGCTGCCTCCTGGCATTCTGCTCCCCCTGAGTCTCCTCCTAGTGGACTCTGGCAAGTGCCCGAGTTCACACTGGAAGGCAAACCCTCCGCTTGGGTCACACATCCAGAAACGCCTACGGTGAAATCCCAAGAAGGGTGCTGTGCCCCCTCAGAGCACCTTGAGACAAGGGGGGCAAGGCTCCCATTTTATGTGGTGATTCTGAAACCAAAGTCAGCAAGTCTGAAACTTTCAAATTAATTTCTCCTCTACCTTGAAGGGCAGACATATAAATCAGAAGGGAAGCACATGTATGGCAAGGAGTAAAATGAAACTTAAACCCATAATGGGCAGAAACCTTCTGAATATTTTGAGTGAAAACCTTAACAAAATGCACATGCTTCCCCCAGCAATTCCACATCCATAAATCCTCCCCAGAGGAGGGCAGGGTGCAAGGCACAGGGTGCAAGGATGACTGTAGCTGTTGTGTTTATAATAGTGACAAACAGTACACAACCAAGTGTCCAACAGAAGATCAGCTCACAGAGTTTTGCATGTCCACAATACGGAATCCTATAATCCTCTGTAGCCATTACAAATGGAGACGAAGATTTATGTTTGTTTATTTATTTATTTTTAAAGATTTTATTTATTTATTTGACAGAGAGAGATCACAAGTAGGCAGAGAGGCAGGCAGAGAGAGAGGAGGAAGCAGGCTCCCGGCTGAGCAGAGAACCCGATGCGGGGCTCGATTCCAGGACCCTGGGATCATGACCTGAGCCGAAGGCAGAGGCTTTAACCCACTGAGCCACCCAGGCACCCCAAGATTCATGTTTATTAACGAGGAAAACAATCCTAATGTATTTAGTCAAGTCTGCTTATAAATAAGCAGATTATAAAACAACTGATATATATGTATAATATCACGAAGTGGAATCATGTGATTCTACTTTCTTCAGACCAAGCCTGAATCCACTGAATGGAATTGAAATCATATGGAGTAAACTCTCTGATCACAGCATAATTAACTGAGATATCAAAAACCTAACTAAGAAAACTGCAAATATTTTCAATTAAACAACACACTTTGAAATAATCCTTCAAAAGAACATTTATAGGGTAAGGAGAATTTTTAGAGTAATTTAAGCTGAACAATATACAAAATACAGCATACGAAAATTTGGGGAGGCAACTAAAACAACTATTAAAGGGAAATTTTATCTTTAGCTGCTCATATTAAAAAGAAATTAAGGTCTAATATTGATGACCCAATATTCTGCATAAAAATAAGTAAATAAGGGCACCTGGGCAGCTGTCGGTTAAGCATCTGCCTTCGGCTCAGGTCATGGTCCCAGGAGTCCGGGGATCAAGCCCCTCATCAGGCTCCCTGCTCAGTGGGGAGTCTGCTTCTCCCTTTGCCTGCCCCTCCTGCTGCTTGTGCATGCTCTCTCTGACAAATAAATAAAATCTTTAAAAAGATATTAAAATAAGTAAATAAGTAAGAAAATAAATAAATAAAAGGGTAAAGTAAAAGTAAGCCAAAATAAGAAAAATGAAAAATAAAGATAGCAACAAAATAGAAATCAGGCAAACAATGCAGAAATCTAAGAAAGCAGAAAGCTGCCTTTCTGTTTTAGAAAATCTGCGATGTTCCTATATATAAGGCCCTTTGTAAAAGGCTTCTATCCCTATGAATAGACATGTTAACAGAAGTTATCTTTAGCTGATAGGATCAGGGACAATCTTTAAAGACTTCTTGACATTCATCTGTATTTTCTTGTTTTTCTATCCCTCTTTTATATTTGAGGGCTCCTAAGGGGACTGACATCCTCTGCTTATTTGCTGAAAAGCAACAGACCCTAACTATTAACCCTTTGCTTCACAAAGGAAGGGCAGGGACCCCTGATGATACAGAAGTTCGGAGTGGTAGAAGGGTATCTCTCAATCAAACTGTAGAGAGAAAAGGAGCCCCTTTGAAGTTTCCTTCAGTTACTGTGACTTTATTCACGGAGGCAGCTTTGGGCTGGTGCAATTATGTTTTCAATTGCTTCCCTCTTTCTGCAAGCAAAAGGGCTGCCAGGGCAGGAAGCAGAGTCTAAGCAGAAGCCTACCACGGATGCCCTTCACTGTACTTACCTCGAGACTGCCTTCTGTTCATGGGATGCCTTTGCATTAATACTTCAGAGAGAAAGCTTCCTTTAAACAAGGAGATGAAACTGAAGTAAAGCCACACAGCAGTAGTTTAAATACAATTCACAAATAAGGAATTTGATAAGGAGATAGCAATCAAAATGAGGAACACACCTGTACTGGGGTCCCAAGGAAAGTGGCGTGAAGCTCTGGGGAGGAAGAGACTGCCCCTGCGGGTGTATCAGTGCACACTGGCCTGTCCCCACATGTCCGTCAGGCCTTGATTGCTGTCTGTCTTGTCACTGCAGTATAAAAACAACAGCACAGAAATAGTAAATGTGCAGTTTGCTCAGGTGATGGCCCAGGCAGTAGGAAGACCATTTCAGAACAGGATTCCAAGTCCAGATAAATCCTGCTGGGAGGATGATTGATGTGGGAGGTTTTCTAAGAGCAGATAACATTTCTTTGCAATGTTTGTGCAGAGGAAAGAGGCCCTTCCACAGGAAGAAGGTCAAGGCCGGTCTATTTTTATAAAAGCATTTCAAGTGGTTTAGTGGCCTTATTTCCTGTGGTTCCCAGGAATCCTGCAGCAGGCTTCCAGGAGGATGTTGGTGATAGGGAGCAGAGACTTGCTGAGTGACAATCAATAATTATCTCTATATTTGCTTCACTTTTTCCAATAAAAATAATCTGGGGGAAAAACACTTGCTCTAGAAGAGCAAAGGTCAAGACAAGAGTAGAATGGGACATGAAAGTCTCTTAGTACGTGGCAGAGTCCCCAGGTCAAGATTTTGCAAGCTGAAGACTGATTTATTCACTCATTCCCTTTTATTCACCAAATAATCAAGCATCCCCTCTGTGCCAGGCACTGTGTATGGGCTGGGGAGAAGATGGTAAATAAGCATGGCTTCTGCTCTCCAGGAGCTTACAGTCCACTGGGTGAGGAAGACATCGGACAGGTTGACACATGGACGGATATATACTTCATTACAAATGGTGAACAGGAGGTACAGAAGAGACTAATGGAGGCAGAGGTGGGGACAGAACTTAGATTGGGAGGTCAGGGAAGACCTCTGAGGAGTGGCTTCAGCTGCCATCTGAAGAGCAAGCAAGAGGAGCCGGCCAGGGGAAAGTGCTAGAAAGTGAACAACAGTGTGTATAAAGGCAGCCATGTGGAAGAGACCACACGAGCCTCAAGAATCCAAGAGAAGACAGGAGTAGAGGAGTGGAGGAGTGACTAGAATGCAGTGGACAAAGGGAGGGAATGGTGGGAGGTCAGGCCAGACCACCCAGGAGTTTGCAGGCCATGGTAAGGATTCAGACTTTGTGGGAATGAAAAGCTACAGAAGGTTACAAACAAGAAGTTGATGTAGGTTTTCAAAGAGATAAATGTGATGTGAGGGACCATGGACTAGAGAGAAGACTATTTCAGAAGTTAAGACAGTGGACTGGACTGGGTGTTGACAGCAGGTACTAAGTACATAAATTTGATAGCTCCTGACTTGACCATAAGAACTTAGGAATTCGACCAGCATACAGGGCTGGGACTAAGGTGAGACAAGGGAGGCACTTGCTTTGGGCACAAAATTTACTCAGAAACCAAGATAAATAATATTTTAGTGCAATATTTTTTATTTTTATTTATTTATTTTTAGAAATTTTCTTTTTTTTTTTAAGATTTTATTTATTTATTTTTCAGAGAGAGAGAAAGAGCAATTGAACACAAGCAGGGAGAGCAGAAGGCAGAGGGAGAGGCAGGCTCCCCCCTGAGCCAGGAGCCCGATGTGGGACTTGATCCCATGACCGTGAGATCATGACCTGAGCCAAAGGCAGCCGCTTAACCAACTGAGCCACCCAGGTGTCCCAAGTGCAATATTTTTTGAAGTTTATGTGTTTCTTTCTTTCTTTCTTTCCTTTTTTTTTTTTTTTAAAGATTTTATTTATTTATTTGACAGAGATCACAAGTAGGCAGAGAGGCGGACAGAGAGAGAGAGGGGGAAGCAGGCTCCCTGCTGAGCAGAGAGCCCGATGCGGGGCTCGATCCCAGGACCCTGGGATCACTACCCGAGCCGAAGGCAGAGGCTTTAACCCATTGAGCCACCCAGGCGCCCCAGTTTATGTGTTTCTTAAGTAATCTCTACACCCAGTGTGGGGCTCAAAGTCATGACCCCAAGATCAAGAGTCATGTGCTCTTCTACTGAGCCTGTGTGCACCCCCTTTCATGCAATATTTTTTTTGAGAAATCAAATTTAGGGCAATACAATCCTTGGTGAGCAAAACAAATTTCTTTTAAAAAGACAGGATCAGCAACAGTGCTGTGCCAAGCCACATAAGGAACCTGAGGCAAAAGGAAAACATCTGTAATACTGATAGTGTTCATACTTAAAATTTTTATATTTTGTTCATTTCCTCACTCTTGTTCTGGCTAAGCTGACTTTCCCCACCTGTAAACCAAGAGGCCACCACATCACCTTCTGCTCTTCAAGTAGAAATATGCAAAGAAAACTAATGACAAAAATCATCCTGGT
Source organism: Meles meles (assembly GCF_922984935.1). Taxonomy (NCBI): domain Eukaryota; kingdom Metazoa; phylum Chordata; class Mammalia; order Carnivora; family Mustelidae; genus Meles; species Meles meles. The sequence goes on from NC_060068.1 coordinate 103,559,493, forward strand.
GGTACAGATGCTACTCTTTTTCCTGATTCTGAGACAAAAAGTACACCACAGTCACTCCATAAACACTTATTTTTTTAATTTTTATTTTTAAAATTTCTTTCCAGTGTTCCAGAATTCATTGTTTATGCACCACACCCAGTGCTCCATGCAATACGTGCCCTGCACAATACCCACCACCAGGCTCACCCAACCTCCCACACCCCTCCCCTCAGTCGCTCCGTAAATATTTCTGATAGAATTAATGGCTGATATCTATCAGGCTCTTCATATGTTAGGAATTTTGGCAGAAACTGCTAAATACAATGATCTCATTTTACCCTCACACCAATCAAGTGAGGAAGGTATAGCATTATCCCTGTTTTACCATGATTGGCGTTTACCATGATCGGTTAGCATTTAGTTTACAGGAAGAAAGAAAGAAAGGATGTACAGATTGAAGGTTAAATGAGAGAAAAGAAAGTGACGGGCCTCATACTATTCCTTAGAAGTCCTATCTGGATAACCAGTGATTCCAGCTCTCTAGGCAAACACTCTTCTCTGACAAACACTAATTACCACACTTAAATGGACCTGTACAGAAAGGAAACTAAACTTAAATACCACCTTTTTCCATAGGGATTATTTTTGTAAGTTAGGTTTTTAAACCGAATAGCTTTTTCTTGAATTCATCATTCCCAAATATTTACTGAGGAATCACTGTACATCAGGCTCACATCTGGGTGCTCTCACGTGGGAGCAAATCAAGCCTGAATGTGGGTCCTTATGAGGCTTATAATCCACTGTGTGTGTGCTTGTGCATGTGCGTGTTGGGAGAGTGTTGGCAAGAGATAGTCAATAACTAGGAAGCAAACACAAACATAAGATCATAAATTATCATAAGTGTTACAGAAGTATAGACAGGGAAGTGAGGGAGCTGCCTAGATAGGGTGGGCCCGACACAGTTAGACTCCGGCAGACAGATACCCTGCTTCTCATAATACTTATGTTGCTGAAAATGCTGTGAAGAATTTTTGCAAACCAAATCAACCAAACTCCCACCACAGAATATGAAACTTTATAACCTAATGACTTACTCCTATGGAGAACAGTTTTGAAAAGCAACACTATTAACTTATTTTCTATCCAAATACATCTATGGGAAAGGTCTTCCCACCACTGAAGAATCAAGAATATAATACTGGAAAACACTGGAAAATGTTCTGCCTTCTGTCCATCCTATCCTTGTGAGCCCATCTAAATGTCTAGATTTATGGAATTCCCAAGGAGCCCCTTGAACTTGCCAACACCAAGGAGGAACCAAGGAATGTACGACCTTTAAAAGCCGGCAGAAATTATGCACAAAAAGATGGCAGCCTAGCGAAGTAAGAAATCCCTCTGATGTTTCTTCTTGCCTCCTGTTGCCTAATCCACTTTCAGAGGCCAATAATGTAGAAATTGTCCATTTTTCAAACAACCCCACCCAACAGAGTAGCACTTTGATCTCAAAACATAAGCGAGGAGCAATGGATGGTGCAAGATAGAAATGGCTTTGAAAGGTCAGTCAGAAAAAAAGAAGTAAACAAGGAGAAGAACCATGAGGAGTTGAAGGAATGAAAGCAAACCCTGCTTTGAACTACCTGCCAACATGAATGCAAACTCCCCTGAGAGGCCACGGTTGGCAGATGAGCATTCTATCAAGGTTACTGGTACCTACCAATGCTTGTGATGTGCAATGAGCACCTTCCCGGAGATGGTAGACACTGTGGGCAGAAATTTATCTCTTAGTTTACCCTCTTGGATACAAGATTTTAACACACTTCCAAGCTCTTTCATCCCTTATCAAACCCCAGTCCTTGCCCGGGGCCTTCAGTGATATTCTCTTACTTCATCTCCTTCCCATAAAACCCACCTGGTTCCTGCCAACAGCTAGGCTGTGGATAGGGCTGTGTGTGGAACACCAATGACATGGCCAAAGGACCACGGGAGCCACTGGGCCTGCTGAAACGGGGCAAAATGTGCAGATGGGGGAAATGGTCCCTTTTAGACTTTTTTGTGGGATCAAAGGGAGCTGGCAAGTGAAAGGAGCCTGTAAAAATAACCAAAGTCCTTAAAAAGAAATCATGCAAAAGGAAACAAGGTTTATACTATCCTAATGTAGGCTCTGCAAAAACTAAGCCCTGGCAGGCAGGCGCTGGGACAGCTTATTATTTTCTTCCTGCCCTTTGGCAGAGATACCCACTGGGTCCCTTTGCAAATCCTGGGGCCTGCTCCCCCGCCTGCTTCCTGAATAGTGCTAGAAGCCTCTGCAGGAATGTAGCTCTCTTGGGGCACAGCCTGGGCCTCCATGGCCCATTTTCAAGATCCAGAATAGACTCTGATATGTGAAATGAGCTCCACGGGGTCATCTGTCTGGCAGAAATGTGAGTTTTGTCCTTTTTACTCTTCAGTGTTTTGAACACGCATGGGGCCCTTGGAAATGAGGCTGACCAACAGAGGGCTGACATAATAAATTATGTCTTGGGGCTCAGGGTTTTGCTCTTGGCTAAGCCACAGATTTGCTTTGATAAGCTGTTCAGCCTCTCTGTGTCACACTTCTCTTAGCTAGAGAAAAAGAGAAAGGGCTCATCTATCCCACGTCATAGGAGGAATAGGAAATAAACAATAATTACCAAGTATGTCTTGTAGTGTCTACACACAACAGGCACCCAGAGATGCCTGCTTACTCATATGAAATGTTTGATGAGACTCCAAGTGCCATAAAAATGTAAACAACCAATGCCTGAAACCATAGGTTCACATTAACAACCATAACAATGCCTTCCATTTCCCAGGCGCTAACTACAGGTGTGGCCCTTCCCAGGCCTTCCCGGCTCTAGTCCTCCCTCACAGCACTGCCACCAGATCAGCATGCTCAATGGCTCCATTTTACCGAGGAGGCAGGCGGAGATCAGAAAGGTTAATGACTTGCCCAGTCAGACAAATGGTTAATGAGACACAGCAGAAACCAAAGCCCAGGTCTACGAGAACTTCCCTTTTTCCTGCCTTTCCAGCCCAGTCGGAAGTAGGACTATCCACTCGATTCCCTCAGTGGGCTCTGGCCTCACCCCAGCCCTTTGAAAGCAGTGGCAAGTGATTCTACTGTGACAAAGGCCAGGAGGGACTTGACTGCAACTGGGTCACCTTGGGGAAGCATCATAGCGATGATCAGAAAAGTGCTGGTGGGGTATTTATAGCACTGAGAGAGGGGCCGTTCTGGGTCATGGGAGGAAACTGCAAGGACTCCATTCAGTAGACACAAGCATCTGTTGATGGGGCTACGGGAATTATAAGGACTGGGAGGGCAGCAGGGAGAAAAACACAATAGAGAAGCTAAGGGTCATTTATCCAAAGGGCCTTTGGTCTCTTTCCCGTATATCTTTGGCAGTTAAAATCATGAACTCTGTGGTTAGAAAACGCTACATTCAGATCTTGACTCTGACACTGATTTATCTGTGTGACCTTAGACAAACTGTTTCAACTCTCCCAGCCTTGGTGTCCTTAGCTGCAAACTGGGGATAAAAAAACCATGCCTTGAGTTCAGTTCAGGGCAGCCGCCCTGTTCAGTTAATTAATCTCTGGGACATGAGCAGGGTAGGGTAGATGATTACACAGAAAGTACTACTCTATTCATTTATCTCTCAGCCAACAGAAAGAGAGAGAGAGAGAGAGAGGAAGGAAGGAAGGAAGGAAGGAAGGAAGGAAGGAAGGAAGCAAAAAAGGAAGGAAGGAAGAAGGGAGGAAGGGAGGGAGGGAGGAAGGAAAGAAGGAAAGGGAAAAGCAATGCCTATGTTACAGAACTTTACCAAGGATTAATTACAATAATGTATGTAAAGCACTTGGGACAGTACCTGGTACATAGTAAATGTTCAAGAAAAGGTCACTACTTTCTGATTTATGAACTTATTTGATTATTTATGGGTATGTCCAGAACAAGCTATCGGTAAACACACGGTAGGGCGAGCCCTCCACCTTTCCAAAGAGATAACAAACACATATTTCAAAAGACCGAGTTTGGAGAAGCCAAATTTTATAGGTCAGGAGGGAAGAACAAAAAATACCTAGCAAACAGACCATCCCCCTACGAGCTGGAAGGTCTGCTGTCTTCGGGAAAGGAATGTCCTTGGGGGCTGGTCCTGGAGATTGTAACTTGAACATTTCCAAGAGTTTCGGAGGCACATCAGTGAGAACAGCCTCGAGGATGGCCCCGGAGCCCCTGCAGAACCATTTTGCATCTGGCTGGAAGCCCAGGGCTCTACAGCATCTGCCTGCAGGCAGGATACTTCCATGTAAGAAGTGTGGAGGTCTTCAGGCTGGCCCAGAGCCTGCAGGACACTCCGGACCGAGGGGCACCAGCACAGCTCAGACAGGCCTGTGGCCTGCCTGGCACGTCGCTGCACGGGGGAGTGCGCCATTTCTCCTCTTGGAGGGTGTTCTCTCCAAGCATTAAACTAATGCCTGACCTCCAACTGAATGATGTTCTAAGAGGGTGTGTGTTTGGGGGCGGAAGAGCCAGAACCCAGGGAACAAGTAACAGATACTGGAAGAGCTCCCTGGGAATGTGTGTGTCTCTGCTGATGTTTCCTATTCCTCACAAAGGAGTGCAGGGGCTAAGAGTGGGACTGAGCTGTTGGGTGAAACAGCTAAATTGGATTTCCAGGCTACACGTGGTCCATGCATCTCTGCCCCTCCAACCGGAAGCTCGGCTGGATCGATCTGGTATGGCCAGATTATAACCTCCTCAAAGACAGACAGTGATTTCTACCGCAGGCCCAGAATCCCTTCTCTGAAAAGCCTTGGGGCTAGGTATGTTTCTGAATGGAGACACTGGGGGATTTTAGACAGGTGGTTTGGTACGTATATTGTATATTACGGAAGAACTTCAGTGGGGTCCGGGGCCATCCCCTGTCATCAAACACACTGGTGATTCTGCATCAGATTACACAAATATTAACATAAAGGGTGATAAATAAAGACTTTACATGGTCTCAGGACAGTTTGGGTCAGGTTTTGCCCCAATTTGAGTTATGAAAGAATGTCTAGTTTTCAGACATCTCAGAATGTAGATTAGGGATTTCAGGTCTTTCTTTTAATTTCCGTTTCTTTCTCCTTATTTTCTTTTTTAAATTTCCAGAACAGTCTGCCTGTGGCAGGTGCTGCGTAGAAGTGGTTGGCATCTAGAGCATGATATCTTGATCTCCCTCAAATAATATTTGATCCTGGAAGCCAGGGGATGGTTTATTCTCAGTGAATTGGGGATTCTTGAGGATTAGAAGGATTCTAAATTAAAGAACAGGAGAGAAAGACATTGAACCCACAGGCTCTCTGTCACCCCGGACAGTAACACACAAACCCATGAATACACTGAGAATGGTGACTAGTACACAATATATCCAGTCCCCGAGTAAATGAGAGGAGGGCATCACGGCACATCAGCGAATGGTAAGCTTTAACTGATTGCTTAGAAAATGATATTTTAAAAAATATTGCTAAAATAATACTAAATGTTAAACTCAAGTTTGTTCAATGCTATATCAGTAGCACAGGGGATTGGCAGAACAAAACAACAAATTACACGGAGAATGATAATCAAGCTAACGTCTGCGACTGCTTACAAGTTTTCAAATGCTGGGCTTAGCACTTTATACATGTGATCATTGAACACAGCAATTCTGCGCAGTAGCTAATGGGACCCATTCTGCAGATGGGGAAACTGAGGCTCTGTGAGACTGAGTGAGTACTTCGCTAGTGAGTGTCCAGCCAGGGCTTAAACCTGAAGTCTAGTAATAATGCTGGTGAACCAGCTATCAGAGAAAAGGAGGGAGGGAAGGAAGGTGGGGAGGGAGGAAGGAAGGAAAAAACTGAAGGAAGAAAGGGAGGTAGAGGGAAAAAAAAAGAGAGAGAAAAAAAGACCTGATTGTAGTATTTTCCAATTTCTGTGGTGTAAATAATCTTACAAGGATTAATTTCAAGCCCACTAATGATTTACTAACCTGAATATTTAAAAATTGGCTTTCACAAGCCTGGAGGTACCTCCTCCTATACACGTGGTCAAGTCCATCCCAAGGCCACGTCCACAGTTTGCCAAACCAACTCTGGAAGATGAGCTTGCCGCTCATGGAACACAGCTTGCCTGGGAGCAGCAGACCATGATGCTAGCCCCACCAGCGAGCCACGGCCACATTCCTACCCAGGACCCAGTACAGACCCCTAAGGCAGGGAGAAAGGGGGAAAAGACAGAAGAAAACCCTGTCTCCTTCTCTTCAGGCAAACTTTCCTTCACCAGAGGGTGTGAGGTGGGCTCCCACCAACCTGTCCCTCCCTGACAGAAATAAGAAAACCTAGAGCTCTTTTTAGGCCTCACAGGCTGTTCCACGGTGAGATAAAGAAGTCAGACTCGAGACTAAAAGATCTGATCCTTTTTTGAGATCCTTCAATTCCCAAATATCACCTTTGAAAAAGTAAGGAAGTGTCTTCTACAAGATGGGGTATATTTGGGTTCATATGTTTGGGTCTGCTTTTAACCAAGGGCAGGGTATTTATTCCAGCCTAATTTGAACCCACTTAAAATACATTTGGGGTCTTGGTTTAGCCTCTCTGTTAATACCTGTAAGGACCCCACCTTCTAAGTAGGTCTTCTGATAACATCTTTCCACTAGAGGCTCCTATGTAAAGACTGGCCTGGTATTCAATCCACAAATATGCCAAGGACAATGATTACGTGTAGGCATTTGCTAATAAATGCAGGGCCTTGAAAAAGAGGCAGAGCTTCTTTCTGGAGCTTCAGAGACCAGTAAAGGAGACAGTCAGGTAACCTTAGTTAAATGATACTCAGTCACTCATTAAACAAATATTTATCAAGGGCCCATTAGATGCTAGGCATTTTGCCAGGCGCTGGGCTCTCGTGGTGAGCAAGACAGATTGGTTTGTACTGTTGTGGAGCTGACAGTCCAGTCATAAAAGGAGAGATTAATTAAATAATCACAAGAATGAGTGTGTAATTTAAAAATGTAGTAAGGGAGCTCGGAGGAAATGTTAGATGGTCCTATGAGAATGGGGGGATCCTGACCCAGTTCCAGAAAGTCAGCAAAGGCTTCCTTGAGGAATTGGCAATTGAACTAGGACTTGAACAAAATGTAGGTGTTCACCAGGAGAGTGGGGTGGAAGGAAAGAGGGGAATTGTGTCTAGAGAGAGGGAACCATGTAGGCCAAGATCCCGGGTGAACAGGGGCACAGGGGTTTCGGGAAATGGAAGGCCAGTGTGGGGAAAGAGCGTGGTGGGTGATGCAGCATGTGGGGACGCCAAGGCTGGTCCTCAGAACCCTACAGGCCCATTAAGGCCTTAGAACTTTTCTTAAAAAGCAAAAGGCAACTTGCAAGTATGTTTTGTAATTGAAGCATAGTTGACATACAATACTACATTAGTTGTAGATGTACAACACAGTGACTCAACACTCATGTACATTATGAGACAATAGGGATAAGGCCTTAGTCTTTATCCCAAGCAATGGGAAACCACTGGATGGTTTCAGTGGGAGATATACATGGCAATCATAGCCAGGACTTCCGTAGGGTAAATGATGTACTACTAGAGGAGCACAGAGGGAATCAACTAAAATCTAAACTGGTATGTGTGGTGTGGAGGGACAGGAGGGAAGTTAGGGCTGGGGATGCGTCCACATCGGCTTTCTGGAGGAGGACGTATCTGAGATGAATTTTTGAAGGAAGAGGATGACCTAGTTCAGCCACTATGGAAGGGGGAGGGAGGGATAAAGAATGTGTCTGGGTGAGTGTGAGGGTATGGGGGGAGTACAAGAAGAACAGGCCAGTAAGAGAAAAGGCAAGAGAGTTAGGCAGGGACCTGATGATGAATACCTCCCAGGTCATGGCAGGGTCTGGGTTTTATCCTGATGGCTGCAGACAAGCCACGGACACAGCCAGAGGTCCTCAGCAGAAGGATGATCAGATTCCTGCCTTAGAAAGGACACTAGCAGCAGAGTCGACAGTGGGTTGGAAGGCTGCGGTGCTAGAGAAGACAGACCTCATCTGCCTGCCTTTGCAGCCCAGGTGAGACAAGGCGCATCATCGGCAGGGAGGAGCCAGTGAGAGGACGGAGAAGAGAGGATGATTTTAAGAGACGTTAAAAAGGTGCAGTTGAATGGACTTTGTCACCAGTGGGATGAGTGGGAGTGATTTTTGCTCTACCTACAGAATAGTCAGAACAGAATGGATTCTTCTACTTGGGTTGACTCTTGCCTTATGACCTAGAACATGGTCAGTTTTTGCAAGTGTTCTATGCATCCTTGAAAAGAAGAGTGTTCACTAATTGTTGGGTGCAGGATTCTGTTGTTAATTCATTCAGTTAAGTTTGGTGCACTTTAGTCTACACCCTTATTACTATGTTTTGTCTGTTTGCTTTAATATTTGTGACAGAAAGGTATTAAAGTTTCCCACTATCATGGTGGACTTGCCGAGTTCTCTTCATATTTTTCTTCATTTTTGTTTCATATGTTTGGAGGCTAAGTCACTAAGTATACATAAACTTAAAGTTTTTATATCTTTCTGCTGAATTATTCCACTTACTATGCAGTGATCCCTTTTATCATGCATCATTCTTTTTGCCTTAGACCTAACTTCTAAGATATTAACATAACCACACCAACGTTTAACTTTTGTTAACATTGGTCTGGTATCTATTTTTCAGCCTTTTGCTTTTAACCTTCCTGTGTCCTTATGTTTTAAACATGTCTCTTGTAATCAGAACGTAGGTGGAATTTTTTAAAAATCCAGTAGTTAATAGATTTGGCCCATTTACATTGTATTGTGGCTATAAATATATTTGGATTTATTTCTGCCACCTCATTTTGAGCACTGTTTTTGATTTTCTATTATTTTTCCGATGCCTTTGGATAAGTACAGTTTTTTTGTTTTTTTTTTTTCACCTCATTTCCCTTATCCCTACCAGTTGCTGGTTGGAATCACTGCATTCTATTTCATTTCTTTAAGCAGTTGCTCTTAACATTTAATAGGCATTTAATATTTGACTCAACAAAACCAAGGTTAATTAATATCTCTAACAAAGAGTTAATACTTCTGGGTGGTGCCATTGAGAGAGACTTAAGAGCCTATTTGGAACCAAAGGTGAGACCTATTTTACATATCCTTGCTTGGAGGACACATGTCCAATTATCGTATTGTCAGATGCCTATACATATGCCTTTGGTGGCATTATACACTTTGTAGAATATTCTCTTCATGGGTATTTTGCATTACCTGCGCAGTTACAGGGGTAAAAACAAATACATGTGTTTGTCTCTCCTTGATTCTTGGAACTCTTAAGTTTTTCCAGCTAGCTTAGTTACCAGGGCCAAACTGAGCACAAGTGCTCTCCGAAATAGTGGGTTTCATAATGTCATTTCAACAACTGTCGATAAGCCGAGAACTGAGTGTGAAATGGGGATCAGATTCTCTCTTACATAACCATGGCTTACATTTACCTCCTTCATCCTCTCTGCTATGCTTATGGCTTAAATGATGGGGAAGGAACTTAGCTAATTTCTCCCAAATATGACAGGGAATGAAAAAACTCTATTTGTATACCAACTGAAAAATTATTTTAAATTAAGCATTCGATGGTCATTGATTGATCTAAACCACACCGGGCTTCAACTAGTTCAAGAGAACCAGTTATTCATATCTCCTACAGGTCAGGTCACATTTTCGTACTTTTCAAGTGTTATGTATACTGTGCCCATTAACCCTTCAGACAACTCCATGAGGTAGACAGGATGGGGATTATTAGAGGAAACATCTCAGAAGAAGTGAGTGACTCACCGAGGTTCCCAGAGTCAACCTGTGCATAGCTGGGGCCATATGGTGTTGCTCATTACCCCAGATTGAAAAGTGACTGTTGTGTTGCTGGGCAAGCCCATATATTTACCATCCTGTTCACGCGTCAGAGCTCAGGTTCTTTTTGAGTAGCTACAGATGACAAAATATGCCAGCCTTAGCACAGATACTCCAAAAAGCATCACACTGCCCTCACTTTGTTGTCACTGGTAAGTCAAGAAATCTGGCTTTCCGTAAAATGTCACCAGCGCCCCAAATCTCAAAGGGCTGGGCTCAGCACACAGGATGACATGGAGTCCACGGGGCTTGATTTTTTTTCCATCCCCCAATGGATATACACAGATAAGCCCCACCCCTGACAGCCAACAAAAAAAGAATAGTAACAAGAAGCAGAACTTACAAATTTCCATTATGGTTAATGCCTGATTTCATGTAGTCATGGATTAATGGGTTCATTTATTAGAACAATTTGTGAAAATCCCCAAGGGCCCGTGAAGGCTGTTGCTTAATGGTTTTTATCATGTCATAGGCTTCCTTTACTCCTCTCTTTTAAGGAATCCTGAGTAGGCAAGGAACTTAGGACTAACTACTGCTTAAAAATGTAAATTGTAAATAAAGCCAAAAAAATAAAGGCTTTTTGTGCCTCTGGGGCTTTCTTCAGCAACAAAAAAGGATTTCATTTTTTGTATGTATCAGCTGATTCATAAATCCCACTGCCACAGTCTATCAGCTTCGTGTTGACTCAAGGCTCAGTTTCAGGAGTCAACGTGTTCTCCTCAGGTTTCCAGCTAAGGATGTGAACTGCAGGGTGGTGAGAGCAATTGGAAGTCAGTACAGACACCCCCATGACTGTCCCTTCTACTGGGGGGAGCAGGCAGAGAGCAGAGTTGTGGCTTTATAACTGCAGGGTGCACTGTGGTCGGGAGGAGAGGGATACCTGAGGACCTGCTGGCCTCTGAACAAGGTTGTTTACCTGGGAAGATCCATAGTGACGAAGCCCAGGCTTTCAGGCTTAGACGTACATGAGAATGTGAGCATTATGACAACCCTTGGCCAGAGATGGAGCCTCCAATCTCAGGAGCCTTCTGGTCTATCTGGTCCCCCTTCATACCAAGGGGATAGAAGCAAGAAGGCAAATGGATAGAGCCAAATCCATACCAGCACTTAGAAAACAACTCAATGGAGATTCCCCACCAGTGCTAGATCTAGAAGGGAACCATCCTTGATACCCACATAGTCAGGGACACACAGGGACCTCCACTTGAGGAAACCCAGGGACAATGACAAACAAAATCCTGTCCACCAAAAACCGGCAATACGAAGAGCTATTTGTACAGTTAAATGGCAACTACCAGTATATAATTATTGTCTCCTGTACCAAATTAAGTATATAACTTAGCAAGTGCTTGGGAGGGGAAAAAAATACTTATTATCTCTTGGCTGTACTTTACGGCACTGAGACCTGATCACTGTTGCATGTTAATGAAGAGGTGATGGGTAAAGATGTCCCAGTTTGGAAGAACTAAACTGCTTTATATGAGAAGGAGATCCAGAAGCAAGGGGAGTGAGGAAGTGGAATGAGAGAGAAACTGAGAGGCTGAGTGAAAAAGGGCTGAGCAGACAGAAAAAGAAACTATGAGAGGGAGAGGTGGGCCCATAGATGTAGAGGCTTTTGGATGAATGGGAAGGTTTGGAAGAGAGAGTGTGAATTTGGGAAGGAAATGCAATATGCCCCACAAGGTAAAGTCTGCAGATATAAAGAACATCTTTGATCTGGTACTATATTATCTGAAAAGAGCTAGACAGAGTTTGACCATACGTGAAGGGGATATTTGGGATGGCTTGACTTTAAATGTTTTTTTTTTTTTTTAAAGATTTTATTTATTAATTTTGACAGAGAGAGATCACAAGTAGGCAGAGAGGCAGGCAGAGAGAGTGAGAGGGAAGCAGGCTCCCTTCAGTGCAGAGAGCCCGACGTGGGACTCGATCCCAGGACCCTGAGATCATGACCTGAGCTGAAGGCAGCGGCTTAAACCACTGAGCCACCCAGGCGCCCAGGGATGGCTTGACTTTAAACACAGTTTATATAGCATATGCAGAATTCCCTTTCGGGGCTGTTAGAGGAACTACAAAGCACAGCTGAACCCGGAGTCCATGACTGGCCCCTGTGACTGCAGACTGGAAGACATGGACCACAGACATTAAAATGCCTGGAGCAAAAGAAACAAGAAAGGTTTCCAGCACGAACCTTAATTCCAAAGTCACCAGAAAAATTACTCAAATTTGTTGCCTTGACTTATGATGGAATTGCTTTCCATGTGAGCAGTTCTGTGAGGCCGCCCTCACAGATGGATGGATGGATGGATGGAAGGAAGGAAGGAAGCAAAGATGGAAGGATGGATGGACAGAAGTATAGATGAGTGGAAGGATGGAAGGATGGATGGAAGGATGGGAGGATGGATGGAAGGATGGGAGGATGGAAGGAAGGAAAGATGGATAGATGGATGAAAGGATGGATGGATGGAAGGATGGATGGATGGATGGGAGGATGGATGGATGGAAGGATGGAAGGATGGATGGATGGAAGGATGGATGGATGGATGGAAGGAAGGAAGGAAGGAAAGATGGATGGATGGAAGGATGGATGGATGGAAGGATGGATGGATGGATGGATGGATGGATGGATGGATGGATGGACGGATGGATGGAAGGATGGATGGAAGGAAGGAAGGAAGGAAAGATGGATAGATGGATGGAAGGATGGATGGATGGATGGAAGGATGGACAGATGGATGGATGGATGGACAGATGGATGGATGGATGGATGGAAGGATGGATGAATAGATAGATGGGTGGGTGGATGGATGGATGGACGGAAGGAAGGAAGGATAGATGGATGGATGGATGGGTAGATGGATGGATGGAAGGAAGGATGGGTGCATGGAAGGATGGATGGATGGTTAGTAATGCAGGGCATGCAGGCGACTGGCAGGCTCCCTAATGCCTGGTGTTGTCAGGTCTCCAGGGAATGACCATATGCCTGGAATCTCACTTCAGGGTTGACATGGGGACAAAAGTTGGTGAAAGCCAACATCTGGGTCACAAATTAATAACTTAATGCATAACAAGCTCGTGGGAGTAGATGTCTGTGCCACACAAGAGGTAAAAATCCTACTCCCAGCAATGATACAGTATCAGTGAAGTCCCTTCACCTTTTCCTGGTGTTAAGGGCAAGTGATGGTTTTGTTTCAACATGCTCCTTTTGAGGCTCGGCACCACCACCTAGAAGGTATTGACCTTACAGAGGCCATCAAACATCTGAAAGCTTTGGCATCATTTTAGAAAAAATGGGGATAATATGAGTGTCTGTCTAAAAAGTAGTAAGGAATGTCACGCAAGCTAACTTGCTTGCATGAATGGAGGAGGCATGAATGATGATGGTCATGATTATTACAAGGCCCCCTGATAATCACTGTGTGCAACCATCACCTGGAAGTCGTCTTCCAGCTCTTCGCCTCTTCCCTGAGTAGCCCTGTAGTGGCCAACGTGTTGTTCTCCTAAATGGTGGGGCAAGAAGAGGTTTTAAAATTCTAATGTTTGTTACTTTTGCTTCTTAAAACTTAGCTTTGTGGCACTGATACATCTTTACACTGATGGTATAAATCTCTATAGAGTGGGTGTCTACACTGCGAGAGGATTATACTGTGTAATATGGTGGCTTCCTCATCAGAATAAGTGGGTCTCATTTGAAAATAATGAGGAGGAAGATAGCCTTGGTACAAGGGACAGACCTGCCTTCTCTGTGTGATATTAGGACATATGGAAAGCTGGGGAAGGATAACTGGCAGACCCTTCATCATGATCTGTCTCATCAGGTTTCCTTTGGTGTGACGTCTGGCCTTTAGAACCCCCACGGAACACCCACCATAGTCTTATTCCCCGTTCCGGTGCTGTTCCCACCAGCAAACTCTTTATGCATGAAACCCTCACTGTCCCTATTGTGGCTGGTCTGCAAGGCCTCCATCCCTTTTTCTACGGGTTCCCAACAGTCAGGCTGTCAGAGCTGTCTGTGTGCACGGGGCTGGCAGTCCCCAAAACAGTGGGAGGATGGACAGCAAAACCTCAGTGCCGGCCGCTCAGCTTTTGTGGGTTTCAGCCAGGGCCCAGGTGTTATTTTAGTGCCACTCCAGTGTTTTATTTGAGGATATGTGTGGATCAGAAGGAGGGACCAAAACATTTTTTTTTCCCCCTTGGCCAAGTGATTAAATTTGAAATTCTAAAAAATGCACAGCCTGGTCCAAAGCTGTGTCCAATTGGGAAGTAAGAAATGTCCTGAAAATCCCTCCCAGGCCAGAGACCTTTCTTCCTTCACTGCTGCCCACCACACAGGCCTGTCTCCCGTGGCCATCACCTGGGCTGTCTGTGGCTACTGACCCACCGGGAGCCCCGTGCCCTGAGGCTCTCCTTCCTTGCTGGACAGGGTACGCGGCCCCTTCACTGGCGGGACATTCTGCAGGGTTGTCTGATTTCTTACAGCCTTGAAAGCACCATAACCAGTAGCCGCTGAGCCATGGCTGAAGGGGAAATCACAACCTTCACCGCCCTGATGGAGAAGTTTAATCTGCCTGCAGGGAATTACAAGAAGCCCAAACTCCTCTACTGTAGCAACGGGGGCCACTTCCTGAGGATCCTTCCAGACGGCACAGTGGATGGCACAAGGGACAGGAGCGATCAGCACAGTAAGCACCCATCTCTCTCGCAGCCTCCTGCCTTCCTGGTGTCTTTCTCAGTCAAGGAGGCGAGCGGGGAGGCTGTCTACATATGGGTACCCTTTCTCTGCCTGATACACTCAGAAGCATGTGTCCAGGGTCTTGGTGTAGAAAAATAACACATTGTGAGAACTCCAGCCTACCTAAAGGGGTCCTATACCAAGTTTTAAAAGGGCTCTCTGTTGATCTAACGCAACTGCTTTGAGAGCAGATATGGCTTCCACTGTTCACCTGCTGTGGGTTTCTGTCACTAGTGAAGAAAGGCCTGGCTCCCAAGGCTGGTGAGGGCCCTGCCTGCTCTCTGACAGGACAAGCCACATGGGGTAGGGGAGCAGTGAACTCTTCACAAAGACCTGGGCTCAGTTTCATGGTCACGGACTCTCCAGCTTATGCTCCCACCAGGCTTGATTTGTGAAATCCTAGTTCATAATCATAGTCTTACACATCATAAATTATGCAGCGCTCGCTCTACATATCATGCAGATGGGGCTGGGGTAACTGGGAGGGGTAAAGTCATTCTCCAGACCCTATAGAAACTGGAGAGCGGGAGCAGTGGGAGCCAAAGGCTCTCTCTTTCCGGCTTTCCTGCCAGCTTAGCCCTCAGGTGGTGTTGATAAATGGAGGTATGACTTGAGGGAAAAGAATCTCCGTGACTCTCTAAGAATAAAAACCGCTTCCTTCTGCTTTAGTTCTTCTCATGGTGGTGTGTCTGTTTGACATTAGGTGTCTGGGCCCTTTTGGGATGTTATCAGGGAGTCCCTGAGCACCACTGAGGCATTAGCTTTGTGGAGAAGCCAAAAGTCCTAAGTTCCTGCTTAGAGAGTCAGTGATCTGATGGGCGAAGCACACTGCGAATCAAGAAAAGAAGTGTAGAGGAAACCAAGAGATGTACAGTAACAGCAGAAGTGGAAAGTGAGGTTCTACAGAACAGGCTGTAAAATGGAATGCAGGGGCGCCTGGGTGGCTCAGTGGGTTAAGCCGCTGCCTTCGGCTCAGGTCATGATCTCGGGGTCCTGGGATCGAGTCCCGCGTCGGGCTCTCTGCTCAGCAGGGAGCCTGCTTCCCTCTCTCTCTCTGCCTGCCTCTCTGCCTACTTGTGATCTGTGTCTGTCAAATAAATAAATAAAATCTAAAAAAAAAAAAAAAAAATGGAATGCAAAATATTGACCTTGATGTGATTTACCAAATAGTCTTAATTAGTCATGTAATATGCACCAAAGGTTGCAGGCTGTAAGCAGAAATGCCCATCTCAGTGGTGCTCACTCTACTCTTAAACACAAAGGTCGTGGGGAAGGAAGCTGCCATCTATGAAGCAGAAGGCAGTCTCTTCCTTCCCACTCACCAGGCAGACCCTTGAGATAAAGAGCAGGAAGGCTGGTGTTGGGCCTTCCAGCTGCAGGGTCAGATTTTTTGGGGGGTTTGTTTTGATAGCTTGTCTTCAAGTGGGCCTAGCGAATGCCTTGTATTTGATGAAAACTAGGTACCAGAGTGAGGCAAAAAGGACTCTGTTTAGTACATTAAACATATACATGTATATAAGTAACATCTACTACAAACAAATGGACTTCGATTGTATTCCACTGTGTGAGGCAAGCTACACAATTTGTGTGATCTGCCCCACATAACACAAGGGAAAGAAGCTTTGGTTCCTCTGGGATTTTAAATGTTTCTGATAAGTCTTACCCATCTTCTGAACCAATGGGAATGCTCTCTGGTGCTCAGAATCCCTGGGGAAAGAAAGCATGATGCTGTGTTCCTCAGGGTTAGGCTGGCTTTTCTGGGACATCTTGAATTCTGGGAAACAAGACACTACAGTTAGGACTTCCAAGTACTGGAATTTCTATACAAATGGCATTTGATTTCATTGTTGTCACTCCATCATTAATACTGTTGACTGCATTCCGGGTATATAACATTCGGACAACTTCTGAAAGTGCTGTGGATTCAGCTGCCTGACCTAAGACGTCAGGAACCCCTGGAATGCAGCACAACAAAGCTGTAGGAGTGGGTGTGAGGAGGTCTACATCCCAGTAATGCTGGATCGACTGTTTGCCAGGTGAACTTGGGCTATAATTACGTAATCTTTCTGGCCTCACTTTCCTCACTTGTAAGATAAGAATAACACTACTTGCCTCACTGGTTTCTCAGGAGAATTAAATGAGATGATCGAGTTAAAGTCCCCAGCACAGGGCCTGACTCAGGGGAACAGCTCAGTACAATACTGCTGTCATTATCATCATCATCACCTCAAAGCTTCCAACTATTCAACTCGGCACGTGGAAATACAGTATAATATTTGAGGACCTTCCCTTCATCTTTTCTGTAATATTGTCTCCCAGGAAGGTCAAGGGTCTAGATTCATGTTTTGATTCAGGGCCCCTCTGGCAATCGCCTATTTATTTACTCTAGAACTAAGGACAAGGGCCAAGAGGGACAGAAATCAGAGTTAAGTGTGGTGAGTGAGCAGAAATCCATCTCTGTACTTGTCAGTGCCAAGAGGACAGGATAATGCAGATACTCGCCGCAGACTCAAGGGGCCCTAGATTTGGAGTCAGAAAGCTTGAGTTCATATTCTTGCACTGACCCTTTCTAACTGGAACAGCACTGAACAATGACCATTTCCCCCATTTTACATAAAATGCTCTGCAAAATAAACATTAAGTTCCCCAGCCCAAAGACCCTTCCAGTCACCTCTCCTGTCTAGAAATGTAGATGTCTCCAGTGTTTCCAGCTGTCTAACCTTGTAAATAATATTGAGACTCAGCTTCCTCACCTTGGGGAATGGGAATAATAACACAGCTCTGTGTGTCTGAAAAGGCTGAAAAGTCTTAAAAGATCCGGCAGGCAACAGGACCCTACACGCTGAGTGTACTTCTGTCGCCCTCTACTGCCCAGTGGTGGTACTGTCACACACCCTCTTCATTTCACAGATTATTCTGAATCAGAATCAATCTGGACAGGGCAGGGTCAGAGAGAGCAGATGACCTTGGTTTACTGATTAGCATGGTCCGGCAAGGGGATGGTTTCTATTCCTAGATCATTAGTTTGAGCATGACTAGAGATTGTGGTCACAGGCACAGAGCCATACTCTAAGACTTCCGTCAGGAAGAATATATCTGAAACCCAATCAAATATTGAAATAAATCGGGCGCCTGGGTGGCTCAGTGTGTTAAGTGCTGCCTTCAGCTCGGGTCATGATCTCAGGGTCCTGGGATCGAGTCCCGCGTCGCTTCCCTTCCTCTCTCTCTGCCTGCCTCTCTTGTGATTTCTCTCTGTCAAATAGATAAATGAAATCTTAAAAAAAAAAAAAAATTGAAATAAATCTACATAAATCATACCAAATAGAACTGCATGTCTTCCAGATCTACAAAGCAAAAAATAACTCTTCTCATGGCTTCTCTTTGTCTGCAACCAGCAGATCTGCTCTGGGCAAAACTGGGGTGTTTTCAAAACTTACCTTCTTCCTACTTCCAGGAGAGTAAGTTTCCAAGTACCTAACACAAGGCCTCTCTTGGAGTAGTATAAACCTATGACAGATGTTTGTGCACCGGCCACTGTAATGTAGGCCTGAGTAAAACGTTCCCAAAGCTCCTCAAATCACGGCTGTAGGCAATGATCCATACAGACTTTGACGATGTGTTACAACGCCATTCTAGGAAAGCCAGGCAACATCAGAGTCAAGAGCTGCAGACCACGAGACAAGGCAATGGATGTTAAGTTGCAAGAAGATTCATGGGGACCCCTATGGCTTTCCTTTGGGACATGGATAGATGGTAGCCTCACCTTGAGAGGGAGGATCCTCGAAGAGGAACAGACCCAGGGAAAGATGACCAGTTCCATTTCAGACACAGAACATTTGAGGAGTGCCTTTTGTACTACGCATATTTCCCTGTAGTTATAATCACACTCACTTGTGTGAGTATTTAATGCTTTTCGCCCCCACTAGGCTCCCTGAGGATGGGGACTTTGTCTGTTAGAGCTCAACAATCTAGTTCTGTGTCTAGTCCATTGACTGGCACTTGGCATAGTACCCAATATATATGAATTTGATGAGTAAATGAATTGTATTGGTGGCAGATAAATTCAAGTTCAACAAAAGATTCAGTAAATACCTATTGAGCACCTGATAAATGCCAGGCATTGTGTTAGATTCCTGCATTTCCACTTAACCATAATCTCACAAGGTTATGAATAATCATCACTCCACAGACACTGAGCTAATAGGGCCTGTGACCAGTCAGTAAGTGGGAAAGTTGAAAAGGGTCCATAGCTGCTGCTTCTAAGGAAGCTTCCTCTTCTAAGACTCTTTTCATATACCACTGCCACCCCTGACATCAACACCATGATGGTGGTCTCCCCTGAAGAACTGATTAAATGAACATACTGGAGGGGTGCCTGGGTGGTGGAGTCAGTTAAGCACCTGACTCTTTGTTTCAATTCAGACTCCTGGTTTCAGCTCAGGTCGTGATCTCAGGGTTGTGAGATCGAGCCCCGTGTCAGGCTCCACACTCAGCATGGGATCTGCTTGAGATTCTCTCTCCCTTTTCCTCTGCCCCTGCCACTTGTGCTCTCTCTCTCTTGATCTCTAAAATAAATAAATAAATCTTAAAAAAAAAAAAGAAAGAAAGTACTGGATTCACACAGCCTGTCATGCTGTTCAGAGAGGTGAAGGTGCAGCTCCCTGTTTGTTAGCTCCTTGTCCCCCTGGGGAAGGTACTTCCCCACAGACCTCTGTTTCTTCATTTTAAAAACAGTTTCCATGTCACTAAAGGAGGAACCTTAAAAGCGTCATATAGCAGGTGCTCAAAAAATGTTATTCACCATCATCATCACTTCTAGGCTAACTTGACCTTCTTACTGTGACCATCTGATTTCTGTAGGCTGTTAAGTTAAATGAATGTTAGCCTTGCTCATGGAACTTAGTCTTACTCTTCAACTCAGTGTCACCAGGACCGTCTAGGTTTAGAGCTCTCAAGGCCTGGAATGTAGGAAAAATGGGCCCAGGCCCAGCAAGCCCTGCCCTGTCTAACTTCTCTGGCAGAGAGAGCGAACTGTTGTGGGCAGAGCAAGAAGGGGCTCCATGTTCGATTCTGCCCTTCCTGCTGCACCTTCCTCTGGGGCCAAACCCCTTTGGGTGTTTGTTTTGATTTGTTCCTCAATGGGATGAACACGTGAATGGTAACTGGAGAACAAGTTCACAAGCATCCCAGATCTGCAGCCTCTGCTGTGACCCACACCCCCTTGCCTCCCCAAGCACACAAGAGGCTGTGTGGGGAGCAGGATTACTGGCACTGCTCACCGCACAAATGGAAAGGTTCCTGAGCGAAGTGTGTGCCAATCAAATATTTATAAATCAAACCACATCCTAAAGGCACTAAGGGAGTTCACTGGTCAGAGAAATGGTACTTTGCAGTCCTTTATAAAGGGCAGACTCCTCTTCAGTGAAATCCCTCCCGCCTCCTTGTTTTGGGGCCGTGCTGTCTGCAGTTTCTCGTCTGCTATGACTCGGCACCTCATGGTAAGGACACTTGGCTCCCCACCGGCTTGTGCTGCAAGTCAAGACAGCCTCTCAGATCACCAGGGTGGGCACAACTGGGCCCTGTTGACAGAAGCCAGTGAGCAGGGCCGGTCTTCAGGCAGAAATGCTCCCCCATACCCTGCGGGCTGTTCCCACCTTGGTGAGATAGGATGCCAGAGGTCTCCCTGCCCTTCATCCTACTCACCCCTTATCTGTTATGCAGAAAAATCTAGAAAAATCTCTAGATAGACTTTTTTTTTTTTTTTTTAAATATCACATAGTCCATGGACTATATAGAAATTTTCCAGGGATCTTTTTTTCAGACCCTAAAGCAGAAGCAGACACCTTTACACATTCTAAGAAAAGTCTTTTTCATACATATATGTATTCCAAACCACTGGAATTTTCGTTCCACAAACTCACTTTTTTTTTTTTTTAAACTTCTCCATCTTCCTCTAATGTTTTACGGAGCTCGGCTTGTGGCTACACTTTAATTATAAATGCCACTGACATAAAACAACCTCACCGAGTTCTGAATGAGGCTGACCTCACTTTGGGTAAACACAGCAAAGGACAGGAAGTCTCCGACCCAGAATAAACTAGGCACGTAATCTCTCTTGGCCTCTCTTTGGAGAGCAGAGGTGGAAAGTAGGCTTAAAGGCCACGGGCATGCTACCAGAGCAGAACCTCCCTCTGCACTCATTTGTGCCCTGAACGCACCAGCTGATATCTTATCTTTAAAAACTTCTAGGGGCAGAAGAGGAAGACGTGAGGATGGCTTGGGGTGCAGAACCATGTGCAGGGCCCCAAAGCTCACTTTGTCTTGGCAGCTGCAGGCTCTTGGCATCTTTTTCCTTCTTTCTATCCTTGGAAATAAGAATCATGTATCTTCCTGTGAATAAAAGTACTGCTAAGAGGGGCGTGTGGGTGGCTCAGAGGGTTGGGCCTCTGCCTTCGGCTCAGGTCATGATCTCAGGGTCCTGGGATCAGGCCCTGCATGGGGCTCTTTGCTCAGCGGGGAGCCTGCTTCCCCCTCTCTCTCTGCCTGCTTCTCTGAATACTTGTGATCTCTCTCTCTCTCTCGCTCTCTGTCAAATAAATAAATAAAATAAAATAAAATAAAATAAGTACTGCTAAGAACTAATGGAAGGCACCGCAGAGAAGAAAACACCAGAGATACAGGCAGAGCTCGGGCAGAAAAACAGGTTAGACTGCCTAGTTTGGGGCTGGCATGTCCACCCAAAAGCTCTGGGTTCACCTTTATGTACAGTCCTTCAAGCAAAAAGCCTCGTGAAGGGGTTCAAAGTGTAAGTGGGGGGCAGGGAAGAGCACCATCCACAAAGGAGGAGTTTGCCTTGATCTTTAGTTTTGATAAAGAACACGTTCCTAGACTAGCACAGCCTTCTGTGCTTCCCAGTTTTTACTGGGCACATCATGGTCACAAATCTACCAAGCAAACGTAGCCTGTGTATAAAAAATGTTATACTGCTTTGCAAATTTGAATTTCTCTAGGAAACTGATGTCTAGCTAGAGTACCTTTAAAAAATTTGCTGGTGAGAGGCAGAGAAGAGGCCCGGCTGGGGGCAGAGAAGGCAGGAGTCCCAGGCAGGGGCAGAGCTGGGTGAACTGGGGACCACAACAAAGAAATAAAAAATAAATAAGTAAAATAAAGCAACAAATTAAAAAAAAAAGTTGTTTAATTAAAAAATGCTTCCATTTCTCCTGATAAGTCGAAAGTGGAACAATAAGTACTCTATGGACTAAATGACTTGTCTCATTTTTGAAAAAGTACTTGCCTTTTCATCCTGGGAATGGGTTAGAGCCAAGGACCCTCCTATCTCAGACATGAAGTCCTAAATTCCTGCTCAGGATAAAGAAAAGGTGCTTCTTCCTGTTCGTGCAGGTGTTGGTTAACCTGGTGGAAGGTGACAGAAAAGGAAACTGAGCAGAGAACGGGGGAGCCCTAGTGCCCCCTCATCCCTGTCCTGCTTCATTAACTTTCCTGACTCCATCACCCCCTAAGAGGACTCACCTTTATGGACACCTGTGCTTGGGTCTACATGGGGCCTGGGTCAAGCCCAAGTGGTCAGGAGCAAGCAACAGGAGCCTTGGCCAGCTCTGAGTGTTTGACCATTGACTAAAAGCTGAGCTTTATGTAATCACGATGGCCCCGAAAAGGAGAAGTCCACAGTCACCAAAAGCCCCATCACCCAGACTGAACCAGGGTCACCAGGTGGCTGGGTTTGCCTCAGAATTGTGTCTTTAACAAAATGAAGAGCTAGGACAAAAGAGAGGTTCCTCCCACTGCCCTCTGTAGACTCAGCCCTTCTCCTCATCCTCCCCAGGGCAGCAACTGGTAGGAATTTGTTCTGAATCTAAGGCACATTTTCTCATTTTACTCCCTATATATTCATGAGCTATGCACACTGTTTTGTGTTTTATAAAGGATTTCATCAAGGATTTACTATATTCTTTTGCAATTTGCTTTTTTCACTCTGCATTTTTTTCTGCTTTTCTTTGAAAGATAATATATATATATTATACACACATATATATGTGTATATATATTCTACCTAATAAATATGTGTATATATCATAATACTGTTTAATACACAGGAGAGAGCAAGAGAGTTTCTGCGGTATGCTGCACTTGTGTTTGCTTCTAGCTGAAAAATGAGCGAGGTTTCTCAAGTGGGCATCTTTACCATCACAGGTCTGAGCCCCCTCAGCTCCCAGTGTGGGGTCCCTGTGTGGCATGGGGCGCGGTTCTTAGCACGCGAGGGATGGATGGGCAGGGAAATGTGTGTGGACTGAGCGGCTTCCAAACCCTGGTACTGTTCTGAGAGGGAGGAGCTGGCGCTGGGCCGGGCTGTGTGGTTTCCCCTACCCTTTCGGAGCCCCCTTTCTCACACACACTCCTTCCCGCTCCTCCTGGGCAATAGCTGCCAGAGGCTGGAGGTTGAGAAGAGTGGATGAAGTCACTGGAGGGAACTGGACACCTCGTCGGTTCCACGAGCAGCTCCGGCTGGGTGTTACTCCTTCCTGCCAGGCCCGCTTGCAAAGGATATATGTTTAGGAAACTTAGCCAGAAAGAAATCCAGTGAAAATGAGCTATGAAACTTGGACATCCTGGAGAAATAATATTTACAGAGGAAACTCTTGAGACGAACTCTCACCAGTGCAACAACCCTGGCGTTGGGGCTCGTGGCCGAGGACCGAGTCCTGTGCCAAGCAGCTCTGGCTCATGGTTACTTACCTTCGTGAGGCCTTCGCATGGCCAACATGGGAGTCCACAGACAACGAAGTTGACTCTACCTGCCCCCCGCCCCAGAAAGACGAATGGAGACTAAGGAAAACAGAGAACAGAAATGAGCTAGGAAATGAAAATCTTTTTAAAAACACTCCTTGCTGATAATGATGTGTCAGTGTAGGTCCATCACTTGTAACAAATGGACCACTGTGATGGGGGTGCTAATAATAGGGGCTGCACACATGTGACAGCAGGGGACATAGGGGAAATCACTGCCTTCCCTTCATTTTTTCTGTGAACCTAAAACTGCTTGGAAATATAAAGTTAATTTTTTTTTAAAAATCTTTCTTGATTACACAAAAGGACCTGTCCTTTGGGATTTCTGTAGCACCTATAATGTGTTTGAATAAATATATAATGGGTGGGCAGGTGGAAAAAGTCCCAGCAGCTAACCAGGAGCTGCAAATGGGATACTGAATGACCATTTGCCATCTTATACAACTTGTCTGACCTTGAACACAAGAACATGCAAGAAAGGAGAATTTGGCTGGATTTGGAGTCATCTTTCCCATCACTGGAGCCCAAGGTGTTGTCTTAAAGAGAAGAAAACACAGGATACTTGCAATACTCAGAGGTGGGTCCTGGTCACAACGTTAAATGTTGGGTAAAACATGTCATCAGTGAGCTTCAGTATTCCCACCTATAGGACAAAGTCACTGCCACCTTCCTCCAGACAACGCTGGGAAAAGCAATGGAGTCACTGCAGCTTGGTGGAAATGACAGTGATGGTCCTGGGCCGTCTCTATGCATTACATCATTGAATCCTCTAAACAATTCCATGAAGCAGCTGCTATCATCATGTATAAGGCAACAAGAACTAAATAACTTGCCCAGTGATCACACAGCTAATACACAACCAAGCCAGAATTTGAATTCGTGTGGTTTGATTCTGGAACCCATACTCTAATTTTATACTGTTTATACCAGAACAGAAACTAGCATGACGTCTGGCACGCTTAGGCGATCCCTACACAGTCAGTCCCTTCCCTCGGTCTCTCTTAAACATCAGGATTATGCTGAGAAAATGGCAGAGAAATACATGTAAAACTTGTCTGAAGACCATAAGAGCCAACGAAAGCCCAAAGCACTAAAAAAACCCAATTTTATCAGCGTATTATTCATATACCATAGAATTAACCCACTTACAGTGTACAACTTGATGGGATTTTTACATATATATATATATTCACAGAGTTGTGACTATCTCCACAATCAATTTTAGAACATTTTCATCACCTCCAAAAGAAATCCTGGACCTCTCAACCAGAATTTCCCCTTTGCTCTCCCCACCTTCCTCAGCCCTGGCTACCACTCATCTATGGCCCGTCTCTATGGGTCCATCAACTCTGGACATTTCACTTAAATAGAACCATACAATATATGGTCCTTTGGGACCGGCTTTTGCACTGAGCATGTTTTCAAGGCTCATCCACGTCGTAGCATGTAATAGTGCTCTGTTCATTTTTAGGGCCGAACAGTATTCTGTTGGCATGCAGCATTGCTATGAAAGGTATTTACTGCTTCATAGACTCTTAGACTTGGGGAAAACTTTAGAGGCTAGACACAAAGGCTTGCCATGTTATTGATAAAGAGACTGTGGCCTCTAGGTTAAGGAGCCTTGCTAAAGTCACCCAGCAGGCTGGTGGGAGAGCCTGGAATCCTTAGCTCGGTCCCTCTTACTTCATTCCACAAAGCGTCACTGGAGACACAATTCAAAGTGCACAGCTTACTGATGATGGACAGCAGGTTCATCTCTGCAAATATTGGCCTAACATTGTTCATTAGACAAATCTATCTCGGTTGAACCAGTGGGCAAGGCCCAGCGTGAGGGGCTGCAGACCTACGGGCAACCAGACAGAGAAGATCCCTGCTCTTTCCCCAGGTACACATTCTCCTGGGGAGGCAGAAACAAAGGAGCAAACCCCTAAATGACAAAAATAGGTGTTTGCCACATAAAGTGCCACAGAGGAAACAAAAGGCTGAGAAAGAGGATGATGGGGGAACTCGGGTGGCACTGGCAGGGACAAGGCTGTGTATAGACAGTTGTGGGGACCTTGGCGGGAAAGGCCTCTCTGAGGAGGGGGCATTTAGGCTGGGGCCCGGAGGAGGAGAAGAACCAACTGTGTCAACATCAGGGGGAAGAAGGTGCCAGACAAAGCGTCAAGCGTGGGCAGGAATCCTGAGGTGGGAGAGAGCCTGATGTGTCGGGGGAGTTAAATGGGTGGGGCAGACTCAGTGATCGAGCAAGTGGTATGGTGTGAGGCTAGAGGGGATCATGATGGGGGCCTTCTGGCCCGTTCTCTCATGACTACCCTCTTGGACTAACCCAAGTCAGGAGGACCCGTGGGAAAGGAGATCAGTGGCTTCCAGTTTCCTTCCTGTGAATTAGATAAACTCCACTGACCACAGGAAGCTAGAGGAGACCCGAGTCTCTGTAGCAAACATATCCAAGGACAAGAGAACCGCATCTTCAGTAAGGGTGAGTAACTATGTATCACTCTCGGGATGAATCAGAAGATAAGGAAAACAGAAGGAAATGGGAAAATACAAACATATTAATAAGGAAGTGGTTAAATGATTATGGTACAGCCACGTAGTAGAACATGGAGCAGCTGGCTGATAGAACTAGGTTAACTCTTTCAGTGTGTAACTGGCAAGATCTCTAGTTGGTTGTTAAGCAAACAAACAAAACAACAAGGTACACAGTTGTTTGTGTATCATACCACTGGTGTTAAAAAATTTAAAAAGCAGGAAGGATAACATGTATTTCCCAGATGTGCATAAAAGCTCTCTAGAAGGGTACAGATAAAATAGATCTAGGAGGGGTTTACTCATTTATCTCTGCCTCTCCCCAGCACCAGAGAATGTGTTCTGGGAGGAAGGACAAGGGTCTCATCTGTCCTGTTTATGGCTGTATCCCCAACAGTTGCACCTGGGAGGCTGGGGGACAGAGACAACAGAAGGGACACTCTGTCTCCTCTTACACGGTTTCCAAGTTCGAAACAGGTGAATGTATTTCCATTCAGAGAAATTAACTAAAGCAGGAAAACAAGGGAAAGCAATGAGGGGTCTCCAGCTGCCAACCAGAGCCCCGTGTTCCTTCCGGCCCACCCTGCCCCCCAGCCTTTGACTAAGCCAACCCTTAGGGAGGCCAGCCTGTCCTCCCGGAGAATGGGGTGCTCAATGGTCCTCAGCTAGATTTTTTACCCCTAGTCATCATGGTGGTCTAGTCACCAAAGACATCATCTAGAGAGCCCAGAATTAATTTTGCTTCTTAAATGTGAGCCATCAAAGGATCCTCCCCCTCGAGAGCCACTGGGAGAGAATGAACAAATGAAGAATTACTGAATGGCTGCCATATTCCAGGTAGTGGTCCAGCAGTGGGCAAGGCTCCTTAGGGTATTAACCAGTGTAAATGGGGAGTCTAACCCAGAGGAACTCGGGTCCTTGGCCTTGGCCTCACAGTTTCCCAATAATTCCTTGTTGTGGGGGCCACCCTGAGCATTGCAGAATGTGTCACAGCATCCCTGGCCTCGATGTACCATTTGCACTGTAGCCAACACAGCCCAAAATGTCCCCAGACATGTTCAGATGTCACCTGGTGAACATAACCCCAGGACGAGAACCACCATTCCTATCCCTGCATTTCCAGACACCCACTTTGTCTTCCCGATGAGAAGTCAGGATTCCCATCAGCCTCTGTCCCAGCTGGGCTGCCACAGAGGCTGGCCATTGACTGAACTTCACAGTGGGAGTGTTCCCCGAGTTTCAGATGCACTAACCGGTCCAACTTCCTGGGAAACTCTCTGTCTGGGAAAAAAAACGCTATGGGATTTTTTAAAATAACAATCTGTCCACAAGAAGCTCCCATGCCGAACAGGTTGGGGCCCTAAAAAGCCCTCCCAAAGCAGGTTGCTAATTAAAGCAGAACACAGTCGAGCTGGCCAGCTTCCCACTCTGCAGCACCCAGGGAATTGAACGTCGCTTTCTCCCATGGTGATTCCCCGCCAGGAGGGGATAGAGACAGAGGAAGGGTGTGAGGGGTCATTCTGTAACCAACAGGGGGATGGCAGGCACGCCCATCATCATCTCTCCTTCTCTCAGGAACATCATTCCCAAAGGGCAGCTTTCTTTGGAGCGCAAAGAAAAAGGAACTGTATTTCTATGTTTTGATTACTGTGAGGCTCATCCTTGAGGGCACTGAGAAATGAATGAGCAGAATTTTCCATGGCTAACTGTCCTGGCCGCCAGGCCCTATCGGCAGAGGTTTAGTGTTTATTTACTTTTGCTCATGTTATTTTTGTTTCAGTTCAGCTGCAGCTCAGTGCGGAAAGCGTGGGGGAGGTGTACATAAAGAGTACCGAGACTGGCCAGTACTTGGCCATGGACACCGATGGGCTTTTGTACGGCTCAGTAAGTATGAGGCTGACATGCTTCCGGACACGGCCAAGGTTTGAGGTTTCCAGAAATCGTGTTACGTTGAGTGATGCAAACTAGAAAGCAACAATTAGTCTCTGCTTGTTGTTTTTTCCAGCAGGATTCCCACCCTCTACGCTGCTTTATTTTAGGCACAGGCATGAAAGAGTTTCTTGTGGCGCTCTCTCAAAATACTCAAACACACTATCGCCTGGACACAGAGGAAACATTGATTGAAATTTCAGTAACTTCTCAGTTAGTCATTTCAGAATACCTATCCCACTGCATTCATTCATTCCCACAATGTTTCTGGAGCAACACCACAGGCTGTAAGTGTGTTCTCTATGCTTCTCACAAAAACTGTAGGGCCTAGACTCCAGTGTGTGACTCGTCATCCAACAAATATTTAGCAAGTGGCTCCCATGTCTAAGGCCTGAAGGGATGTGATGATGAATGGGCCACATGCCTGTCCTTGAGAAGCACGGTCTCAGAGTTTATTCAGGAGCTAAAAATCCTCCACATCTTCTGCTCCGTCCCTCTGCTTGGTAATGCTTGCCACGGGTTTGACTCAGTATATGTATCGGTCTTAGTCAGAAAAGAAAGGAAACAGTGTAATTTTGCCCCTGTTGGTATCTCTGGTAGAAGATTTAAACGGAAAGAGAACTAAAGCCATTGGGCCGAAGGTTTGAAATTATTTCCACATTTCAATGATCCTTTCTCTATATCTTAACAATTGATCATTGAGGCTTGGCCAAACCCCTTTCTTCCCTTTTATGAAGATGTCTACAAAAAGGCAGCTAGTAGCAGGGTTTGGTCTGTTTGGTCTGAACCTCCCTTTAACTTACATCAAATTGCCTAGGGGCAGTGGGCACAGAAGACTGCCTCTTGAAGCTGTAACTTCAGCCAGGGTTCGGAATGTGAACACAGTTTGGTTTCTTAGGCCGCCTGCTAGGGGTCAGGAGATGAGACTGTCAGAGCAATGAGCAGCCTCCTGTAGGCTGGTCACTGAAATATGGATCAAATGGGGCCATTTTAAAGGGTTTGGAGCTAGGCAGTAACTGCTACATAGAAAGTAGATTTTTTTTAAGGTGGGTTTTCTTCTTGGTGATAAGATCAATCGACTGATCAATCACTGAATCTCAGACTCAAAAATGAAAATTCTCTGCAACTTTGGCAAGTTACTTGCCTCCTCTGAGCCTTGTCTAAAATGAGGCTAGTAATGGGTGGTGACTGTCACATAGAGGCGTTAAGAGGGGTCTGAGAGATAGTGCACAGAACCCACCCACCGATGTTGCTGACACGTGGGAGATGCGCCATCAGTGAGAGCTAGAAGACGAATAATAAGTTTATAAATCCCTTATCCTCATTATTTTCCAGGTTATACTTACATTTTATGGCTTTTCCTCTTTTAAATCAATTTTGTCATTTAATATAATCTTCTTTTACTTGTATAAAAATACTGAGGAGAGAATCCCCAAATCCAATTTCCCCATACTTCACCTGAAATATTCAGAGGGTAATCTTAATATATTATATCTGATAATTTATATATTTCTCCACTAATAATGATAAGTTCTAAAATATCTCCAAGCTCTACCTCACATGTCTAACCACTTTTAGGTGTTAATCCACCCTGGTACAAATTTTTATGTCTGGGGAAAGGACATGTTATTTCAGAAAATAAGTTTGAAAGACTATATATCAAAAGATTAATATAGTTATCTCTAGGGGTGATAACCATCCAATGTTATAATATGTGAATGCCTGTCTTATCCTGATTTTCTATAGTCGGCCTATGTCACCCATATAGTGGGGAAAAAAGAGAGCTAAATATTTAAAAAATCATTTTAAAAATAGTTATGAATCAACTGTTAATCTCCAGGCCCTTAGCATTGCACCAAATGCATAACAACTACTGACAAATCCTGGTGGAGGGACAGACGAAGTTCCCTGATGCGGCCTGCTGACTCAGCCTGTGACTCAGCCACTCTGTGTGTGTCAACTGCTCTAGTGAAACACAGACGTCAGGTGAGGGACGTGGCTGTCCTCAGCTTCGTCACAGAACACAGGCCTGACACCCACTGAGGGGCATCATGGGGGACCCTCCCTCCATGGGAATAAGCAACCCACGCAGGTCCACCACCGCCCACCCCCTCCCACACCTGACAATGTGCAGCGAACACTAATGTCTGGATAAGTTCCCGCAGAGATAGCAAGAGTCACCCAATCAGATATTACCCTTATCTCCCATCTTGTTCTAAAAGGATCCAAAGTGTCTCACCCAGATGTCACTCCACTAGACTACAAATGAATAAGGAGCAGGAGACTTCCTGTTCCAGAGTTCCTTACAAACCAAAGGGAACTTTATGGACTGCTTTCCACACTCTCAAGAAGCAAATGAAAGTCACCACCTAGCTGGAGAGACTCTGTGTCGGCTGGGTAGATGCAAGGCTGACAAGTTTCCACCTCTTCCCTCAGTGAGGCTCACAGCTACATATACAAACATGCCCATGAATAAAGAATGATGAACAAGAAGACTGGAAACCACCAGGAAGGGCATCACCCACCACTGTGGGTGAAGAGATAATACTGAGATCACGTGACTAGGAACTGGCACAAAGTTCCTAAGTATTTTATCTCCAAGTATAACAAATGTATTAGAAAATCCTGATGAAATAGGAAGCCAAATGCCTGGGGTCCTTCTTCCCACTTTCTAACAGATGAATTCCAAGTAAAACAGTAATTGTTGGTAGCTATTTTTCAAGTAACTGGACTATTTAATATGTCCTAGTGATCTTTCCATATTAATAAATTGGCAACTACACTGGATTCCACTTCATGGTGCGCCCCTAGCCACTTCACCAATCACCTTACCATGAAGATGTAGGTGGCTTCGAGTGTGTTCCCATTATACCCCATACTGCAAAGACCATCCTTGAAAATACTGTTTTATACTTGCTCAACTATCTCCTAGGGCTCAATTCCTACAAATGAAATTGCTGGGTCAAAGGTAATACATATTGCCAAACTACCCTGAGAAAGTTGTCACCGATTTATCTCACCAACAGTGCACAGAAGTGTTTATGTCCCATGCTCTCACAATACCAAGCACTGCAAATTTTTTTGTTCTTTGCAGATATTATAGTCAACCTGTTATATTGTTTTTAATTTGCATTTTCTTGTGAGATTGAATATTTTCATAGGTTTCTTTCCCACTTCTTTTTAAAAGCAGGGATAGCATGCCATTTTGCTAACAACATCAGTCTCTATCCATATGGCCTTATCTATGTCCCTTCGTGTGTACATACGTAAAGATATGTGAAAGTATGTTCCATCAACTGTTAACAGTCCTTATACCTGGGTGGGTGGCTTTGGGATGGTTTTTTTTTCCCAATTTTTTTCTTTCTTTTTTTTAAAGTAAAGTTGTGATTTTTAAAAGTACAATTCTTTTTTTTTTTTTTTAAAGGACAATTCTTTGTATAAGTAGATCTTTTTTATACATAGGAAAAAATAAAGCTATGTTGTTTTTAAAACCTTTAAGTTACAGAATAACGTTTTATGCTTAAGACACATTTTGTGCAAGTGTTTATATACCAAACAATGTTAACATAAAAATCCTGATATTGTTAGTGAAAGTTGCCAGGATATAAAATAATATTAGTAGGTTGTCATTTATTTTTCAAGTCCAAACTTAAAAACCCCCACTACATCACAGTTTGGTTTTACCAATTTTGGCCGTTTTTCAGGGTCATGTCCATGTGCCAGCTTTTAGAGACGAAAGGCTCAGCCCTGCTTTTGATGTCCTACAGCTGGTCATTGGGGACCTCCCCAGCAGGAAACTCCAGGGTCCTGAGGATAGCAGAAGAAAGGGGAACTTGCAAAAACAGTAAATGAATTTGAAGGCTCACTAGGTGCTGGGTTCTGTTCTAAGTCATTACCATTACCACTTCCCTCAAAAGCAGGTCCCATCATAATCTCGCTTTTCCTGAAAAAGAAACCAAAGCACAAAGAGACTCCGTAGACTGGCCCCAGGTCACAGTGGCTAGTAGACAGAGAAACCACACTGAAAACCAGTCACAAATACTTCTCCTCTCTCCCATCTTATCTTTTTAGCAGACACCAAGTGAGGAATGTCTGTTCCTGGAAAGGCTGGAAGAAAACCATTACAACACCTACACATCCAAGAAGCACGCCGAAAAGAATTGGTTTGTAGGTCTCAAGAAGAACGGAAGCTGCAAACGCGGTCCTCGGACTCACTATGGCCAGAAAGCAATTCTGTTTCTCCCCCTGCCAGTCTCCTCTGATTAAAGAAATCTCTTCTGGGTGCCAACCACTCCAGAGGAGACTGAAGGGATCCTCACCCAACTGACCCCAGATTGCTCCCTTGACCGTTGGCTGCACTAACCCCTGGCCCATAGAGCCTGAATCTGTAAGCAATGCGCTTCTAAATGCCCCATTCACTTTTTTTTGCAGAGCCTCTTAGCCCAGCGCAGTTTGGAGCAGAGGGAACAAATTGCTTCTAGGGGCCAACTGGCTGGTCAGTCTGGGTGTTGGATGTCCAGTGCCTCCGGGCACCTGCTGTAGGCTGAGCCTCTCAAAGCAAAGGTGTGGCCAAATGAAGTGTGTTCAGGGGCCTGCCATGTGGGTCATTAGTAACTGCATACAATTCCCTCTACTGAGTAAACTCTGTTGGTGATTCCCCCAAACATCTCGCATGATGCCCTTTCGTCCTTTCAGTACCCCACATATATTAACAGAGAAGTTTATGACTAGGTTACGGGAAGGCAGTGTTCCATGAGTAGAAACTGGGACAAAGAAATAAACCCCCCGCCCCAAAGAGAAGGGACTAAAATGGCAAAGGGAGATTGGGTTCTGGTGGACAGCTTAGGAGGATGGGCTCTCAATGCAGAATTAACAAAGAATGGGAGGCTTAGTCTCAAGAAAGCAGAATACATCCGTAGCTTTGGAAGTCCTTACGATGGATGCCTTGACTTTCCCAAGATTTTTGGGAGCAGGAAGTCCCAGGATGATGTCAGACGGGCAGCATGAGAAGTGGGCTCTTGATAAAAGCAAAAACATCCAGTGTTGGTAAATTCATTGGGTCTGGCGTGTGGGAGTGCTGAGAAAGAAAGGAAATGTGGGCTGAGGGGATGCTTTCCTAGAAAGAGGTAGATTCCAGAAGTGAGGAGGAAAGAAAGACAGACACCATGACTTGTGCCCATTCACCAGAAAACAGAGGAACTGGGGTCCCAGGCAAGACTTTCAAATCACAAGCGGACTGGGATCGAGTATAAATTCTGGGGCAGTAGATCTGGGGTGCAGTCTGTGTATTTCTAACATGCCCTGGGGACTGCAGGGGCTGCTGCCCTCTCCCCCACCCCCATTTTATGTAGCAAAGTGCTGAAGCAAAGGAACGTGGCTCAAGCCCCTGACCCTCTCTTGCCTCCCGCTTAGAAACATACACACCCCGAGACTTCCTGAGCATTTAGGCAGCGTCAGCAGTAGTGACGCTGGTGTGATGGATCATGGATTTAAGGCGCTTTGGCCCAGTGGCTATAAAATACCCATTTAGAAGAGATCCAAAAGCATACTTCAAAAATGTTAAACCCTCACCAACAGCTTTTCTCAAGAGACCATTTGTGTTACGATTACTTGTATAAATATGCTTCCTGCTTAAAGTAAACTTGACCCAAGTGGCTAGCAAATTAGAAACACCATTCATCTCTGACATATGATACTGTTGCCATGTAAAGGCCCTTAATAAGCCATTTACATTTACTGTGAGACTGTATGTTTTAGTCACATTTAAAAATATAGAGCTCAAAGGCAGTTCACTGATTAGCATTCAGCCACTGAGAATAAAATAATAGGCTATGATGTATAAGTTCTTCAATTATCTACTACTTATACTATATTTACCTATAAAAAGAGATTGTACTTCATTTTCCATTGTGCTATTACCAATTTTCCCTTGAAAGTGGGGACCCTGAAGCAAAGATATAACTGTGGATAAAAAATGTTGAGAATATTAGCTCATGGTATAAGAAACTGACATGACTAATGGAAAAATAATTCCTTACTAACTGAATTGTCATGTTTATGATGGGGGAGAAGACAATTTGTGAAAGTTCAAAGCAACAGTGCAACTGAGGAACTGAACTAAGTTCACACCATGGTTCATAATATTCTGCATTCAGAACTTTTTGTTTCTGTAACTTGGATAAGACAATTCTATGTTATTTTAGTAAATCCTTACAGGCAAGATGGGGGTCGTGCAGTGTGGTTTAACATCTCCTTACTCTGAAGATCTGGCAGAAAAGGGTACCTAGAGAGGAAATCTAAGATATTTATAATGGTCCATAATTTTTAGTGTATGAATCAAATTTAAATATAACACTGGCCAAGAAAAATTAAATGTTGCTAACAGATGAGACGGAAGTCTGTGGTTTCAGAGATCCAGAGAAGTTAGAAGAAACACTGCGGTGGCCTCCACAACCTCTGCGCAGTCATTATTCATGCATTCATTCAGTGAATATGTATTTTGTGCCTACTGTGTGCCAGGCACTGTCCTGGGTACTGGGGCCCCTGGAAACCTTGTCTGTCTGGTTCACTGCTGTACTCTCTCCCAGGGCATTATATTTATGATGAAAGACACTGTGGATTCATTTACTTCAGTCAAGTGAAAACGCAGACTGTATAGGTTCCCGTTGAACAAACAGCAAGTCCCAGAAACCCAGGTTCTGGAAGAATTTGCAACACCCAGTGTAAGATAAACCCCTATCAAGGTGTCAGAGGACATGGCGAGGTAAACCTACTATTTTCAACCGTAGAACCATGTTGGCTTCAGGGACACCGCTTTCAAATTGGGAAAAGAGCCTGTCAGGTCTTGTTGGGGCGGAGGGGGGGGGGTGGTTGGCAGATGCCCCGCCACAAAGAACACACTCTAGTTCCTTAAACATGGAGCGTTGCTGTTGTGCTCTCTCTCTTCCTTAAGTCATGTAGCCATCTGCTTGTCACATGCCTCTCGTTTGGATTCATTCTCAAATTCAGGCCAACTGTTAAGAATTGCCTGACATTCTGTACAAAGCATCAGGAGCATTTATGCTTTTGATTCTTCCCAACGTGGAGGTGGTTAGTGATCTGTTTCCTTGGGAGGGATGATAATTAGAGCCTCCTCCAGCCAACAGTGTGGACTTATCAAAAACTGACTAGAGCATCAAGTGGTCCTGAAGATTAAGGTCCTTGCTTTGTGTCAGAAGTGATGGAGCCTGACTCCTCAGCCTTGGGGAACGTACTGCCTAAACCAACCGAGCCCATGGGCTACAAAGCAGACCTCTGATGAAGAAGACATCTATCATTTTACATCACTGTTGCTCTTTTTTTTTTTTTTTGGCACCTTACAAGTATTAATAAATGTTCCACTAAAAGGTGATAATGTCTCTCTGAGTTTTAAAACAACACAGGTCTCATCTTCCTGTGGAAGGTCTCCCCATCTTTCCCCCGCGCACCTGACAGGTGTGGCTGCTGTGTTTTCTAGACACAGCTTGTCACCAAGGATACCTTAAAAGCTGACAGGAAAGCTAAGGTAGAAAACTTTTTCATTTTGTTTGGAAACCTAAGGCAATATTAGTGTTCTTCTAGGGATCCATCAGGGAAGTACGTTCAAGGGATTTGCCCCCTGAGTAGCCAAGTATCGTAACTAAGTCAACTGATATTTTTTCTTCATAGCCAAAATTATGAAAATTTATGACCAGCTTGTGCTGAGGCAAACATTCTATGGCCTGAAAAAGAAAAATTTAAGGACTTACAACTTGCAGTCAATGGCAAAGGGTACATCTCTTTCAATTCAAGGGCCTAACAAAGGATAATAAGTTTGCCCATCAGATTTCCTGAAATTATTATCATACTAAGCAGCATCTCTTTGAATAAACTTCTCAATCTTAGGACTTCTTTATATTGTATTTATTTATTTTTAATTATTTATTTGTTTATTATTTATTTTATTTATTTATTTGCAGAGAGACAGAGCATGAACAGGGGAAAGAGCAGAGTGAGAGGGAGAAAAACAAGCAGATTCCCTGCTGAGCAAGAAGCCCTAACGAGGCGGCTTGATCCCAGGACTCTGAAATTATGACCTGAGTTGAAGTCAGACATTAACCAACTGAGCCACCTAGGCACGCCTAAATCTTGGGACTTCTTATTCTTAGGAGAAAGCATACTGTTTCCTAGACAGAATCAGATTGCACACACAAACATTCTCTCTCTCTCATACACACACACACACACACACACACACACACACACACTCTCTCACAGAAGCAGATGTACCTATTAATAATGGCTGGGCAGTGTTTGTCCACTCTACCAATTACATACCACCATCAATCACTCCTTTTCCTTTTAAAGTCACCTAAACCCAATATTTTCCTACTCTTTGGAGCTTGATCCACAGTAAGAACTACATTTTCTATCACAACCCAGCACATACATATGTATACACACAACTAAAAAACAGCAGGAAGCTATACACAGACAATGCATTTTTTTCCATTATATTCCATTTAAAAATGCTGGTCAAAGATCCATTAAATTGGGTCACAACATTAATGGGTTACAACCACAATTTTTTGAAAAACACTGGCTCAAAGCAACTGGTCTTCTTCCCAAAGATGAAGAAACCCAGTGAGGGATCCTGTATTATGACTTCAGTGTTTTCAAAGACACAGTTTGTTCAAAGACAAGGGGACATCCTGTTACCCAGGAACCATCTGTTCTGAGGGCTTGGTGAATTCTTTTAGTTGGTTTGCTACTAATCATGCATAATGAATGTAATGATGCAGATCCCACAAGCAACCACCGCTGTTTGCAAAGCCTCCAATGTTTTTAGCAGATTTCTGATGGAAGGGCCCTGAGGACATTGGCCCCCTCCCATCCTTTGAACCTCTCATCACTGTGGAGCCTGAGGGCACTGCCTCCCTAACTCCCACTGTCTTCACTTCATTCCTCCCTTTCGCTTCCCCATCCCCAAACTCTTAATTCATAACTATTTCTAAACAAGACAGCCAGGAAAAGGTGAGGCACTCAGGGACTCTGAGCATCCTCCCCTGCCTCCATCACTTTCTGACAATGACCCTCTTATCTTCCTACCATAATTCAGTGACAAGATAAACACCACTGATACTGGAATGCATCTTATACAGGGATTCGAAAATTTTCATCTTGACTGAACCAACTAAAAAAAAGTAACTCTATGCCCTAAATGTTTGGGAGGGTTAGGCTGGCTGACTATCGGCTTCTTACGGCTGATCTTGACAGCAAAAGGGAAAAGCGTAACTGAAGTCACTGCTTTCCACGTTTATCTGAGTGATGTCCTAGCTGCCAAGGGATGGGGAGGGGAGGAGAATCCTAACCCTAAATACCCTTGGGTTGCCATTATATTGAGGAGTACAGTGACAGTGATACCTCGAAGACGTGCCTTCACGTGCACTTGTACAAATTAATAAAAATGATCTGTAAGGAGCTGTAGTGCAATATAGGAATACTTAAGCCCAACCTAGCCATGGGACTTGTAACTTCTCTTTTTCAAAATCATTAGGCATTTGTTTGACAGCTGTTAAAATTGCAATAATGGCTTGTGAAAAGCGGCACACCCCCACCTTCCCACTCCGCTCCTCAGACCTGTCCTCCAGCCCCAGAAAGAAACTCCCTTGCTACTGTACATAAAATTTACTCTAAAATCCAGTCAGAGAACTCCAAGCCTGAGATGTGACACAAGGCACTCAAGACCCCAGTGATCCATCGAACATTCTCTCAAGTTATGGGGAAATGCACTAAAATGACTACCGGGATCTTTCTGTAACACTACCCACTCTGCGGTTGACATATTGACCATGACATACTACACTGTTAGCTTTCCACCCCAGTTAGAAAATTAAAAAGAGAAACCAGGTCACACACAGCCTGAAGCTGGAGGGTGGGTTTGTTTTATAAAACGCATGTATTGTAGGGCCTAGTTTTGGGGTCTTCTGATGGCTCTGAGAATATGTGTGATATGGGAAGGAGGTATTTCCTAAATTGCTTCCTTCCCTCTGAGCTACCCACTGTCACACAGGCTACATTTACACATTCAGCAGCTAAACACTGGTGTCTATTTTATTATGTAAACAATCAAAA
The DNA here is from genome assembly GCF_922984935.1 of Meles meles. Taxonomy (NCBI): domain Eukaryota; kingdom Metazoa; phylum Chordata; class Mammalia; order Carnivora; family Mustelidae; genus Meles; species Meles meles. The sequence goes on from NC_060068.1 coordinate 103,597,543, forward strand.
CCTCACCATGTCCTTGATGTGCTCCTCTATCAGCCTTAATGAAGAGCTGGGCCCTCCTTGTTTGGAAGTGTGTTCAACTTCAGGATTTGGCTCACTTGGTTGCTGTGTCTAGGGATGTAGGTGTAGACGCAGAAACGCACATCACTGGGGCTTTGGCATTCCCTATATTCCTGCCTTAAGGGAAATTCTTTTGTTGATTTTACCCAGAGGTGATATAAGAGCAAGAGGTTAGACTGTTTTATGGATATGCCTTGACCCAGAACTTTCTCCTCCAAAGTGAGTTACAGGGATGTCTTCATACACTAACATGTTCTGTTTGGATTGTAAAAACAGGACTGTTCGTAGTCTGCAATATCAACTGTGTTGAGAGTTCAGCTGTTCCCTACAGAAGTAAATAGTAAGATCTATGGCTTTCTCAAAATACAACACCTGTGGGTGTGCCTGGGTGGCTCAGTCGGCTAAGCATCTGCCTTTGGCTCAGGTTGTATTCCTGGGGTCCTGGGATTGAGTCCCAAGTTAGGATCCCTGCTCAGTGGTGAGTCTGCTTCTTCCTCTCTCTCTGCCTTTCCTCCCTCTGGTCTCACTCCATGCTTACTCTCCCTCTCTCAAATAAATAAAATCTTTGAAAACGAACAAACAAAAAAACACCTCCATTAGGAGCCCTGAGTGCGACCTGGGAAATGGTGCAGGCGTTAGGACTGGCTGGATTATTTCTGATATTACAGGACCAAATTGTAAATCCAGGGTGGGTGTGCAGAGGGGACATATGAGAGAGGAACTTGTTTCCCTATCCGTGGTGCCACTGGAATCTGTCATAGAATATTTACCTGAAGAGAAGAAGATAGGTAGGTTTTATAGACTGCTTGAAATTCGTAACTCTCAAGCAACCTGAACATTTGGAAGAGTTTGGCAGGGCAGAGGGCTACCCTATACCGTCAAGTCCTCAAGAATAAGCAGCAGGAATCTGTTGAAAATGAAGCACATTTCCTCAATTCCCTCCCTCATTCATTCATTCACTGGTCATTTATTGAACATCTAGCATTGAGTTCGTGAGGGTCAGGTCTGCAAACTGAGACCACACCAGTCATCTGAACAGGAATTTTTTTTTAAGGTTTTATTTATTTATTTGACAGAGAGAGAGAGAGATCACAAGTAGAGAGGCAGGCAGAGAGAGAGAGGGGGATGCAGGCTCCCTGCTGAGTAGAGAACCCAATGTGGGGCTCGATCCCAGGACCCTGAGATCATGACCTGAGCCGAAGGCAGCGGCTTAACCCACTGAGCCACCCAGGTGCCCCCGAACAGGGAAATTTTAAGGGGAAGAATTATTAACTAATAAAGAGGGATTAACTACTGAGGGGGTAAAGAGATCTTGAAGCAATACTGGCATAGAAGATGGAGGGAGCAGCTTCTGTCCCAAGGCTAAGGCAAATACTCAAGGAAGGAAGCAACTTGAGAGAGGGCCTTCTCTCAGGGATGAGATTCAGACTCCACAGGCAAAGGGGTGTCTGTGGCCCAAGGATAGAGGTGGATCTCACTGGAGGGCTTCAAGGAGTTTCCCAAGTGGCGGTGGCAAGCATCTCTGGAAGCAGCCTGTGGCCCGGACCAGCCAGGGCCACTCACTGGAGGTTTGTGCTGGAAGCTGCCCGCTGGCCACTGTGCCTCGGAAGCAAGAAGAAAAGCACAAGAACCCCAAGGACAAGCCCCTTCCCCTTCAAGTGTCCCTCCGGTGCCCTCTGCTGACAAAGCCAAAGCTGCATCAGCTGGCAAAGGAGAAACATCATCGTCAGGGTCCAGCTGCACACGACAAAAGGAGGCAAAGAGGGATAGATTGCGAGCAGACAGGCAGTCAACTGACAACCTGCACGACCATGATTTAGATACTCCGCCAGACATAGCACTAGAGATGAACAAATGTGGGCCTTGCCCTTAAAAAGCTTATTGTCAGCATGGATGCAGACAGTCCCTAGATGAAGGCATCATTTTTTCTGGTTTATGCCCTTGAAAAAATTCACTGCTCTCTGAGCCTCTCTGAAGACCATCACATATGTTCAAGGTCCTTCTTTGAGATAGTAAGTAATTTGCTATTTTATTTTATTTTATTAGGGAAATAATAAGGTCACTTGTTATTTTAAAGCAACTGTAACCAATGCAATATAGACACAGAGAAGAAGCTAGTTCCAGAATCACACCAGCAGAGTTGGAATCCTGGCTCCTTTGCTTACTGACCTGGTCATGTTGTGCAAGTGACATAATCTAGCTGTCCCCTGTGTCCTCCTCCAAAGAGTGAGGATCCAAACAGTATCGGCCTCACAGGCTTGGTGAGAGGATCAACTGAGATGAAGGCACGCAAGTACTTTTAACACAGTATCGGGCGTACAAAAAGGATTGAATAAACGTTTGTAATTGTTTTATAATAAATATAAATTGTACATAGTATAAGATAGGGCTAAAAATGATCTTTTAGAATCTCCATTCAGGTTCCCAGAGATTGTTTTCATGAACCCACATTTAGAAAGATCTTGCTTTTAAGCAGTTCATTTAAAAAAGATATAAATTGGGGTGTGTGGGTGGGTGGGTGGGTGTAGGTTATGGGTCTAACTTCAGCTGAGGTCATGATCCCAGCATCCTGGGATCAAGCCCCACATTGGGCTCCCTGCTCAGTGGGGAGTCTGCTTCTCCTTCTCCTTAAGCCTTTCTCCCTGCCTGTGCTCTCTCTCTTGTTCTCTCTCCCTCTCAAATAGATAAAATATTTTTAAAAAATATTTTTTATAAATATTTTTAAAACCACCCAAACTCAGTCGGTTGAGCATTCAACTCTTGCTTTCAGCCCAGGTCATGATCTCAGGGTGTTGTGATAGAGCCCCGTGATGGGCTCGGCATGCAGAGTGGAGTCTGCTTGTCTTTCTCCCTCTGCTCTTTTGTACTCTCTCTCTACCTCTGTCTCTCTCTCAAATAAATAAAATCTGTAAAAAAAAAAAAAGGGTAAAAGTCTACATTATCTCTAAGCTTACTTTTATATGGCACATCTTAAATGAAATCTTACAAATTAAAAAAAAAAAGTATGTGGCAGATAACACAGGAGTAGGAGTAGTAAGGGGCCAGAAAGACATGTGCAAAAACAGAGCCGAAGAAACTGTGTGTTTAGTTAAAAGATTTATTTTAAGATTTTGTTTATTTGTGAGAGAGAGAGAGCAAATGTGAGCATGCATGCAAGCACACAAGCAGGCAGAGCGGCAGGCAGAGGTGGAGATAGAAGCAGGCTCCCGGCCGAGCAAGGAGCCCAATGCGGGACTTGATCCCAGGACCCTGGCATCATGACCTGAGCTGAAGGCAGCAGCTTAACTAACTGACCACCCAGGCACCCCTGGTTAAAGGATTTAAAATGAGTTGTCTTTACTCTCTTCAGCTAGTTCAAGGATGATTTCGGTTTTCTTTCTCTGCTGGTCAAAATGAGAATAGGTACAGGGAACTTAACAAGAAGGGGTTTTGGTTCAGCATAAAGGAAAAAAAAAACTTGTTACACAAACACTGGATGGACACCTGTCGTAGAGTCTGACCCATCACCCACGTCTCCCTCCCAAGATGAAGCCATCAGCAACCTTCAGGGATGGCCTAGGTGAAGAAACTTGCCTTACTCAAGGGCACACCTCCCCGAGGCAGTCTGCATAGAGTATACCTGCCCGGCTCCTTTACTTCAACACCAGACAGCTCTCAAGGATCATTTCAGCTTCAGAGCTTCTCAAAACGTCAGCTGAGGCTCCTACCAAGACTGCCTCGCTTCTCCTTCTGCCCTATCCTTCTTCCTTCCCTCCCACAGAAGTGGATCCCCAAATGCCTAATAAACTGCCAGCAGGTGAATCTTCACCTCACTGCCTCTCAGAAAGCCCAGCCTGTGATGATACCTGCCCAGGATGCTAGGGGCAGGGCTCTGAGCAGGATAACTGCAAAGGGCCCCACAGCCCCATGACTCGACAAAGCCACTGGGCATCTGAAGCTGAACGCTCTAAATCTACAAAGTTCTGATCTGTGTCCACTGCGCGCGATCTGTACAGATGATTCTCAAGGGGAATCTCAGCCTTCTTTTCGTATTGTCTGATCTACAGCTGGCCTCAACTCACTAACGAGGGGCACCTGTTGAGTCATTACATTGTTGATTGAAGCACTTGTCAAGTCTTTCAACAACTATGTATCAGGGCCCAGAAATACACCAAACCTGGTAAAGACACAGTGCACAAAAGAGCTCTTCTCTGAAGCTTACATTCTAGGGAGGAGAAACATATCAACCTACTTCCCAAACTTCAGTCATCTGCATACCGCCTCCAAAATGTTTGCCTGGGTCTCCATTGCCTGATCACAATACTTCTACTTCCTCCAGCTCATGGATGGTGGATTCACAGTTTTACTGACCTTAGGCCCAATGTAGGCTAAAATATTCACAAAAGGATAAGCTATGAGTATATTCATATTTTTTCTAATACACATTAAACCCAACACAAAACTTTAAAATTAAAAAAATGAACACCTGCAAATCATTTGTGCCATATGTGTACCATACTTTAGGAAGCAATTTATACAAAGGATCACACAGAGACATGCAAAACTGCAAGTGTGACAACTGCTTATAATGAGAAGTATCCAGGGTCCTCAGAATATATAACAGGGGGATTTAACTTACTTAAGGGCTTCCCCTAAGGAAGTGAGCTAATAAATGAAAGAAGAGTTAGAACTCACAAAGTAAAGAGGTAGAGTGTGTGTTGTGAAGAACATTCCAGAGAGAGGCAGCAGCATATGTTAAGGCCCTGTGGCAGGAGGGAACACAATGCCAGTGAGGCTCAAGTGTGGTGACCAAAGGACAGGGAGCATGTGGTGAACTGAGGCTAGCTGGCAAAGTAGAGGCCAGTGATGGAAAAGGGAAGTTAGGTGGATTCCATTCTCCAACATCTGTAGATAACCAAGTTGCAGTTATACATACATAATCATTTCTTTCCCTCTTTCTCTCCCCCACACAACTGAATTTTAACACTTCTCTAGACCCTCTGCCAAAGGACACAAATAAGCAGCATCGACATGCAAGTTTCTGGCCTGGGACTGTGAAATATATTCCAGACTTGAAACTTTGGGGGCTGAGGTTACATTTGCTAAATATTTAGACATTTCCCCCAGGCTTTTATTCATTCCATCCAGCAGGTGGAGTACAGGGAAATGCTTTTGGTTCCCAACAAATCCCCTCATATCGAAAAAGGAAGAGCAAGGTTTGCCAGCACAGTCAAGGGTGAGAGATAGAACAAGGAAGCAGTGATTGTGTATTTGAGTCTCATTCATATGGAAAACATGAGCTAATTAGCTTCTTACTGCTATGCTTCCAGGGATTCTGAATTTGACGTTTCTGTCCAAGTTTGGGGAGCTATGCTATTAATCAGTCCAAAAACAAATGAAGCGGCTTAAAAAGAATCACATAACCAAAACCCACATCCTTCATACGATAAAAAAAAAAAACAACAAAAAAAAACACACACACACACAGAGGCAACTTGGAAACTCTTCAGACATGATGCCAGTTTCAGGGTTTGGGGGGCATTTGGCTGGTTGACGGAGATGTCTTAATCTGGGGATGAAAATAGAGAACACAAACATATTTACACAGCTCTAATGAGGAAAACTCAACAGACCACATTGCCCTGTAGAAAGTGGGCTCTTGAAGTCCTACAGCCAAACAGTGACCTTGTGGGAAAAACAAAGAACTCAAAGGACAGAAAGGGAACAGAGACAGAATAGGTTATTTTGGGTGCTCCAGATTCTTTAAGAAACATGACCAACTCTTTATAATAACCATTCTGAGTTGATCTCATTCCTTTTTCTGGCAGACAAGGACCTGCCTTTTTGACAACCAAACAAAGAAGACAGTTCCTGAGTCTCTGCCATGGAGGAGGTTATTGAAACAGATGTCGGGGAAGAGGAGAGAAAAAGGGTCTACTGAGGACTCCGACACTCAGCTGGGGGATGTCGTTTATAAACAAAACTGTCAAAATGCAACCTAAGAGAGCTTGGAACGAAATGCATGCGGGGTGCTCCAGGAGAACGGGTGGGAGGAAAAATTCTTCTCCGGGGGAGTTAGGGCAAAGCTTTCCAGAGGAGGTGATGTCTGACCTGTGTCAGAAGAGATGAGCAGGTGTCTCCCAGGCGGGGAAGGAAGCAGGAAAAGGGGGGAACCATGGGGCAATGGTACGGGGGGAGAATGATGGAGTCTCACCTCACTCACGGATTAGGAGCGAGAAAGTCCACTTACAAAGAGGAGTCAGTCCCCCATGGTCAAGCTCAGTCCTGAAAAGCCCCCATATTGGATGTACCATATCTCAGTGAAGAACTGGCATGCATTTGGGGGACCTACGTTGTATGAACCCCGTGAAAAATTAAGCCCTATAATCACCTTCGGCCAGCCAGGTGCTCCCAGTACAAGAGGCCTGGAAAACCAGGATAGCAGCAGACTCTTGCTCCCCTTGGGAGCACACAGATGCAGGAGTAGAATGTCAGACAGATCACCCACAGTATTTACTGCTATCTTTCTCCTTCCTCCCTCCCCCACGCTCTCTCTCTCCTGAGCTGGTAAAGTGGATTTCTTTTACATTAACTCTGTGTGTGTGTGTGTGTGTGTGTGTGTGATGTCACTTTCCTTCCAGGTACAGGGCACAAGCTGAGAGTGACCCAGCACCACTATTCAGTGTGTGATTTATGCATCTCTAACACAGGGAAAATATTAAAACCTCCCTCACAAGGTTATGGGGAAGATGAAAGGAGCTACACAGTGTAGACTGCACAGGGCACTGCGTGGTGCAAGGTAAGTGTTCGACTCTTACTGCTACGATCATCACTCCAATCAGAAGAGATGGCACACGTGAGGACACAGAGTGACAGAGGAGAATGGTGTGTTCAGAGGATGGAGAGCAGCATAGCCAGCCAGAGGTGAAGCTGATAAGGGAGGCTTTGGGGGATCTGTGAACATTCTTTCTTGCAGGACTAAGCTTAAATTCTCTCTTTGGGCAAGAAGAAACCAATGGAGACATTCTGCAGGTAGGTCATACCTCCACATTTATGTTAAACTAGGACAGCTCTTGCTGTTGTGTGAAAAAGAAGATGGGGAAAACTCATCAGAAAGCTACTGTAAGAGTGTGGTCTTGGGGGGCACCTGGGTGGCTTAGTCAGTTAAGCATCCCACTCTGGGTTTCACCTCAGGTTATGATCTCAGGGTTGTGGGATCAAGCCCCGTGTTGGGTTCCATACTCTGTGGGCAGTCTGCCCGAGATTCTCTGTCTCCCTTTCCCTCTGCCCCTCCTCACCATGTACCCACTTGCTTTAATAAATAAATCAATCTTCAAAAAATAAAAGAGTATGTATGTTCTTGGGATGAGGAGAACCTAAGCTGATAACAGTGGTGATGGTGATGATTTTCTTAATGCTGGTTCCCCCAAAACAGACCCTGAGACCATGACTTGGGCACAGGCTGGGAGGAGACCCCAAAAAGCACAAGTGCAGGAGGGGAGAACAGGACAGGGATAGACAGGAGAAGGGCTAACCATGCCTCACGGAACACGTCCCTTCTGTGGACAAGTGAGGCTCAAGTCCACTGGGGTCTCTGCAAGGCTGTGGAGAAGACACCTCAGAATTGCCCCAGTCATGGAGGTGGGATACTTGCCCAGTGAGGCCACCCTTCTCCAGCTGAGGGATTCCCTTGGAGGTATGGATCCCCCCACTTTTGAGCTGCTATGCCTCCAGCCTGAGCAGATTTCTTTAACACCCAAGGAAGCCCTCGGGGAGAGAGAAAAAGAGAGGCAGGCTCTTGAGGGAAAGCTGCCGGTTTGTGTGTGGACTGTCCAACAAGGCTGCATGCAAGCTCAGAAGTGGCTGAAGAGATATGGGGCAAGAGATTATGATGATGATGATGACATTGTATGATGAGAGGACATCAGCTGCAGCAGGTAACCTTTTCTGAGTGCTTACCATGGGCCAGACATGATGCTAAGCATCTCATGTAAATTCATGACCACGATCTGTCCTTACAACCCTCAGGAGGCATCAGTGCTACTACTACGCTCATTTTACAGATGGGGAAACTGAAGCACTGAGAAGTTATGAGATGTGCCCAAAGGTACATAGCTAGGAGGTGATGAAACCTATGCTGGATCTCATGCATTGTAACTCCAGAGCCCATACCTTCAATCGCTTCTGCACATTGCCTCAAAATGCCATACTCCATACTGGCGATGACCTGGGAAGAAGAGAAGAATCTGGGAGTGATTTAGGACAGTGTTGCCCGGTACAACAGCCACTAGCCACATGTGGCTACTGAGCCCTTGGAAATGCGACTAGTACAACTACAATAGTGAAGGCTGAATTTTATTTAATATTAAAATAAAATAGTTATGCATGCCTAGGGGCTACAGCATTGGACAGTGCAAATTTAGGAGGTGGAACACTCTGCCCTTGAAGAAGGTAAGGAATACTTAGATCTTTACCAATATGGTGATATTATGACACATCTTTATGTGTGTCACAGTTAATTAATTACAAAGAGCATTGGAAATCCTGAAATTGATGAATTTTTTTTTAAAGATTTTTATTTATTTATTTGACAGAGAGAGATCACAAGTAGACAGAGAGGCAGGCAGAGAGAGAGAGAGAGAGGGAAGCAGGCTCCCTGCTGAGCAGAGAACCCGATGCGGGACTCGATCCCAGGACCCTGAGATCATGACCTGAGCCGAAGGCAGCGGCCCAACCCACTGAGCCACCCAGGTGCCCCGAATTTTTTAAATTAAAAAATTTTAAATCAAATTAATGCAGGCACACAGTTTTAATAATATAGTATTACAAAATTTATAGCAGTAGTACCCTTCCCCATTATGCTCTTGGTTCCTGCTCTCCAGATGCAACTACTTTTATTTCTTCTAGATAGTTCTCCTGATATTTCACTTTGTATTTCTAAACAGTATCTATGAAACAGTACGTATTAGTTTCATTGTATGGAAGATACAGTTAGCTCCATAACCTCTGTTATGTAGATAGCTATCTGTAGATCTGTCAGCCAGTTATCTACATAACATTTACCCCCATCCCAGGGCTGTTCCCATCATCTCTAAAGAGTCACATCACTGGTTAGTTCAAGATTCAATGTTCAGATTAGTAAAATGTTATAACTATTAATTACATGTAAGGGAGGGGATGATTTCATGTCATTTTTCATACAAGTGTCTGTCTTTCATTTCCCTGTTTTCAGCTTACTCATCACTAATTTAGCCTCAAACTTTCAGACAGATTCTAAAAAGCCTCTCAATACATTCAACCACATTTTTTTACCATTTCAGTTTTCATTGAGACATCCCTCTTGGAGTCCTCAGATCTGTGAGGGCCTTTGGCAGCGTCATGACTCTGTGGCTTCCCACCACTATTTTCCTGAGATTCCTCATGCCTCTCCTGTTTTAGGTTTGCTATTCCAGGATTCCCATGCAATCTTCTTTCTTGATTTAGTCCCTGGCTATTTAATATTACATCTAGTAGCTTTTTTCAAATGGTAAATGGAAAGTTATTTTTTAGAAGGTGTTTCTGTCTTCATTTGATAGTCTAGATGGGTATGGAAGTCTCAGTTGTAAATTACCCTCCCTTGGAAACATGAAGTCATTACTCTGTGTCCCTGAAGCTTACAGGGCTGACATGAGGAAGTATAATGCTATTCTGATTCCTGATTATTGAATGTTACCTCTTTTCCTCTCTGGAAGTTTTCATTATCTTCTTTGGCTCCAGTATTTGAAGTATTAGAATAATGTGCCTTGCTGAGGATCTTTTCATACATTGAAGTAGGTTAGTGGTGGGCCCTTTCAGTCTAGAAATACATGATTTTGGGTTCTAGAGAATTTTCTGGCAAAATTTCTTAGATAATTCTTTTCTTCTCCTACCCCTTCTACATACATATACATTCTCTCCCTCTCTCTCTCTCTATATATATATTCACACACACCCCACCACATAATTTCTCTGAAGAAGCCTGATTAATACAATTTGTTAGGTATGAAATAGTATTACAATCCTGTAAAGAAAATCCTCATTTTTGGAGATGCATTATAACATATTTAGGGGTAAAATATCATGATATATAATTTATAATGGTTTAGCAAACACACACAGACACACAAAAGCAAACAGGCAAAATATTAACAATGAATAAATATAGGAGTGGGTACATGGAAGTTTACTGCATTCTTTTAAAATTTTTTCTGTTCAAAACTTTCCAGAGTGGTAAGTCAAATCAATTAGAAAATTAAAAAATCAGAGTAGTAAGTGGGAACTGGCAGTATTAGAAGTTCATCTCATTTCTCATAGTAATCAAGTAAATGAAGTTTTAAAATCTTCTGGTGGGGTGGGGTGACAAAGGAGAGGTCTTGAGCTGGAGATAAGCAGAAACTATAACAGACTACTACGAACCAGGAGTTTCAAAGAGCTGTTCTGTCAGTGGTGGGATGGATCACAGGGAAAAAAATCTATCCCCTGTCTTGGGGATATGGCTGTCCTCAGTCTGTATGATGAGAAAGGAAAGTCTCGCTCTAAGAAGCTATAATCATGAGCCTACCCTCAAGCAGAATTGGACTACGAACTTACAGTACTTGCCTCATCTAGGAACCCATACCCTTAGACATTAATGTAAGACAACGGTCCCTGATATTCTTTACGTACCAAGTAAAGCAAACAACATAAAAATTACTGTGTGACTCAGTTGGTTAAGTGTCTGGTTCTTAGTTTTAGCTCAGGTCATGATCTAAGGGTCATGAGATGGAGCCCTGCCTCTGCCTCAGATTCTCTCTTTCCGTCTGTCCCTCCCCTGCCCACACATGTGCATTCTCTCTTTCTCTCTAAAACAAAACAAAAATTACTTATTAAATGTTGAACAAGAGGGAGTCAGTGGACAAAAGTGGTGCTGTGGGACACTCAAGCACTTCAGACACTGGACTTTTGAGTACTAACTGGATACCGACCATCAAGAAGTACTTTTAGAGTGCTCCAATACACTTTTTCAGAAGGGACTTACAGTGTGAGAAATAAAAAGACTATCTTGAACACCAGGTGGGTTTAACTCACATAAATAAATAAATGAGTGAAATAAAATTTCAAAAGAACAATAGAGATACTGAAATTAAAAACCTAATGGGTAGACTGCTTCCAGAAATGTCAGGGGAGTGAAGCAGACTGAAGCCCTCCCATAGATAACAATAGTAGAAATAAGATTAAAGAAATTTTTTTTAGAGGACAACTATGTACAGGTATTTGGAACCCTGAAGAGAGTCCAAAAGCAGACAGAAGCAAGAGAGTTTAATCTCAAAAAACTGCCACAGGAAGGGTCAGAATTAAGAGTTTATGTCTTCCCGGACTGAGGATGATGCCCAACCCTTACAGCTCTAGTTATAATAAAATAAATAAATAAAATAAATAAACCAGCAGTGGAAAACCACAGCCTTACCAGCTAAGGTGCCAAAGATCAGAGTTCAAGGCTGAAAATGTAGCTAGAAATCTACAGGAAAAGTACTGGCAGCAGAAAAACCACAGAAGGAGTATAAAACTCTGAGTATAAACTCTGCCCAAATCCTGGGCCAAGAGCTAAACTACACATGTGTGGGAAGAGGCGCTAAGGGGCCTAGAGAAAAAGTGGGCAGAAACCAGAAAGCAATATGCTCTTCAGTAAGAAAGCCGTGTACGGCCCTATCTGTGAGTTTGCTGTTTTTTTTTTTTTTCTTCAAAACTGAGTTAACTTCCCAAACATGCACAAGTCAGGAACTAGAAAGTTGAATTTTACCGACTTGAAAGTTCAGAGAAAGAGCCCCAAACCAGCCAAATAGCTAGGAATTAAAGAGAGGGGAATCCCTAAAAGCAAGACCTCTATCTCTGTTGAAATCCCGACGAGCCACTATATTACAAGAAGTGGAGAACCTCCAAAGGACCAGGTGAAAAAAGTAGTAATGAGAAGCCGTAAGAATAGAGATATTCGATGCTGCATACCCAAGGGTGACAAAAATTACATTAAAGTCCAGACAAGTTAATTGCCTACTTGAAAACAAAAATGCACCTTGGAAGAATAAAAGAGAATCTAGAGTTGCCATAACGTATTATCTATAAGGCTCAATTTTCAACCAGAAATTACTAGACATACAAAGAAATGTTAAAGTGTGCTCTGTATTCAGGGGAAAAGGCAGCCAATGAAAACTGATTCTGAATGCCTCCAGATGTTGAATTTAGCAGACTTTAAAACAATTATTATAAATATGTTCATAGAAGTAAAAGAAAATATGATACCATACTGAAAGGACAGCTAGGAATTTTCAAAAGAAAAATGGAAAAAAAAAAGGAAATTCTAGATCTGAAAAACACAGAAACTGAAATTTAAAATGTTTATTACATGGGTTCAATTATCTACTGAGGAGGGCAGAAGAAAGAATTAGTGAACCTCAAGATAGAGCAACAGAAGTACAAAGAAACAGAAAGAATAAAGATTAAGGAAAATTGAGGAGAACCTCAGAGACCTGAGGGAATAATATCCAAATGTTCAAAACACATTTAATCAGAATTCCAGTGGAAGATGAGGAGGAAAGAAAGAGTAGAAAAAAATATTTGAAGAAGGAATTAGTGAAAACTTAATAGAGGGGCACAAGGAAACTCTTAGGAGTGATGGGAATGCTCTGTATTTTGATTGTGGTAGGGGTTTCATAGGCACATACATTCATCAGAACCCCTCCAATATATAATTTAAGTGGGTGTGCTTTGTTGTACATAAATGATATCTCAATAAATGTATTTAAAAATGTAAATGATGAACTATCTCTCTTCCACTAAAAAAAAACCCTAATGAGGGGAGTCCAGGTGGCTCAGTCAGTGAAGCATCTAACTCCTGATTCCAGCTCAGGTCATGATCTGAAGGTCATGAGATCAAACATCCATATTGGGCTCTGTGCTGGGGCATGGAACCTGCTTAAGATTCTCTCTCTCCCTCTTCCTCTGCCCCCACTGCCCCAGCTTGTACAACTCTCTTGCTCTCTCTCAAAGGAAAAAAAAAAAAAGTCCTAAGGAATGGGTTAAATATTATACTGAACATATGGAAGAGAATATGGGTAAAGAGAAAAATAAATCTGAAGAAATTAACCAGAACGTAACATGGTGAACTCAACAAAAGTTCAGGGAGAAGAGAAAGACAGAAGGAGCTGTCGAATGAGAGATGAGGAGAAATGTGGACAGACAGTATTTGAAGGGATTTTTACTGAGAATTTTCCAAAGTTGATGAAAGACATGAATCCTAAGTTTCAGGAAGCACATGGAGCCCTACACAGTAGAAACAAAACTACAGCCACATCTAGACGAACAGCTGTGAGGGGGGAGAGAAAACCATGGAGAGTATCTTCAAAACAGGTGGAGGAAAGAGCGATTGCCTACGAAGTGGCATTTATACTGGCAGCAGACTTGTCAACAGAACAGCAGTGGCCAAGAGAGAACAGAATCTGGTCTTCAAAGTGCTGAGAGAAAATAGATCTCGACCTCTTCCTCCCCCCTCAGTACCTTGCAACCAGCTGCAGAGCTATTTCTGAACACCCCTTCTGTTTTTAGCCTTCTCATTACCTCTTCACTCCCGATCCATCAAATATGTCCAGTCTCTTGGGCTATTAAGGGATTTTATTTGAAGTAAACAGTGTTAATGTGCTGAGGGTGTTAATGACTCAATGCTGTGGGTTGCCAGTGTTGACCTAAGCCATTTTTATTATAATATTACTTAAATACATACAAATATATAAAAGTAGGTATAAACCTTATGCTTATCGTTTTTACACACCTATTAAACCAGAACAAATTTATAAAGAAATAGGATTTACTCATAAAGAAATTATAAGCAAAATTATGACAATAAAATGTAAAATATAGCTATGTGTGGCAGAGGATGCTATTTTGCTGAGATGAATGGCTACAATTGTGTTTATTTTATATATTTGAGAGAGAGGAGATAGCAAGAAAGAGCACGTGTAAGGAGGAGAGGGAGAAGCAGACTACCCACTGAGCAGGGAGCCGGATGCAGGGCTCCATCCCAGGATCCTGGGATCATGGCCTGAGCCAAAGGCAGACACTTAACTGATTGGTCGCCCAGGCACCTCTAAAATTGTCTTTTTCTTCACTGAAGCAGGCTCAGAGTAGAGTCAGGCTGCCTGGGTTGAAAGGCCACTGTGTGATTTGGACGAGTGACTTAATCTCTTTAAGCCCCCATCTCTCTCCTCTAAAATGAAGAGAGTGAGACCCAAATCAGTGATGTTATGAGGACTAAATGCAATAAGAGGAGAGGAGTACTTAGCCCAGTGCCCAGCACATAAAATGGGCTTCACAAGTTATTATTGCTATTGTTATAATTTGTCCTCTTTGATAATAAACCCATTTTAACTTCTGTTCCATCACTCTGACATTTAATGAGTCACCTTAAAATACAATACCAAAAAAATTTCTATTTAAGAAAAAAGTCCTAATGAACTTGGAATCTCCAAGCTGGCTCTTGGCCGAGTCTTTGCCTATAATGAATAAGTTGGCCATCACATCAGGTTTTTCAGTTTGGAATGCCTCTGCTAGCGTGAGCCTCCTGAAGACTCAATTTCCACATCACGTTTTCCCTGAAGTCTACCCTGTGATGGAAAGTCAACAGTCTTCCCTTGCTCCTAGTGTGAGCATGAATTCCCATGCAAACCTGAGAGCCGTAACAATGTGTCCAGACTGAGCGATGGGGTAAATATCCAAGCAATCCAAAATAGGTTTATATTCCCTTTTAGAGATCCTCTCTGAAACAGAAATACACATACGCCACCACTACCAACAAGAACACCACCCTTAGATTTAACAGCTTCCTGGAAATGAAGGGTTTTAAGCCAACGGAGTTGCTCCAGGGTGAGAACCTTAGTCTTAGTGGCAGGCTGTGGCAGCACAGTAATAAAGGAGAGGGTTTGTCATCCTTTAGGGGCAAAAGAATGCTTATAACATTAAGAAAACAAAAAACAACAAAACAAAACAAAAAACCCACACTATATATTTAGTCTACCAAGAAGGCAGGCTCACTATTTAAAACAAAATCTTAACAGTTTTAATCTTTATGGGATGGTAATTTATGGTAAGAAAGGCTTGGATGAAACTGAATTATCTTTACAATGTTTGTCAAAAGAAATTTAAGGGGCACCAGAGTGGCTCAGTCAGTTAAGTATCCAACTCTTGATTTCAGCTCAGATCGTGAACTTATGGTCCTGAGATCAAGCCCTATGCTGGGCTCCTCACTGGGTGTGGAGCTTGCTTGGGCTTCTCTCTCTCCCTCTGCCCCTAAACCCCCATCAAAAAGAATAAAAATATTTTTTTTAGAAAGAGAAATTTAATAAGCAAACTAGTAACACTAGAGGATAAACTTTTCACTGCTTGAAAAAAAAAAACGCATTTTTTAAAGTGACTTTAGCCCCTACTGTATACAAATGAAGCTACTTAAAACTAAGTTATAGCTATCTCTTAATTAAGGCAAGTCTATTAGGCTCTTGGCCCTAAAGGTCCATGCTTGAGCGTCATAATCTGTTTCCCGTACTTCTTGTAGTTCAGACTGGCCCTACTGCCAATTACTCTAAATGCATAAGGAATTTAGCTGAGCTATCTGACACTAGGTAGGTTCAGACATTTCTTACAAATAAAAGCAGATCCTTCAAGGGGCATCTGGGTGGCTCAGTCGGTTAAGCGCCTGCCTTCAGCTCAGGTCATGATCCTGGGGTCCTGGGACTGAGCTACTGCTCAGCTGCTCAGGGCAGAGCCTGCTTCTCCCTCTGCCTCTGCCCCTCCCCTGACTTATGCTTTCTCTCTCTCTCTCTCTCAAATAAATAAATAAAATGTTTAAAAAAAAAAAGTGCAGACCCCTCAGAGTTATTTCTCACTAGGTACTTTTGTCCCTAACCTTAAGTCCTCTCCTAATGGCTCAGCCAACTCTGTGATGAAATGTAGCAAAGGCTCGATAATGTACATCATGTAAAACATTTATCAAAGACCACTTCAGAGGTGCCTGCGTGACGCAGCTTGTTAAGAGTCATGATCTCAGGGTCCTGGGATCAAGCCCCATATTGGGGTCCGGCTCAGCAGAGAGCCTGCTCCTCCCACTCCCTCTGCTCCTTCCCCCTGCTTGCACTCTCTCTTGTCTCTCTCTCAAATAAATAAATAAAATCTTAAAAAAAAAAAGAATGCTAAATACAAAGAACAATGACAGCTAGGTTCAGAGAAAAAAAACCACTAGATTCATAGAAATAATTCCAACATACATGCCCATCCCACCAATTTAAATTAAGAAGTAGGGCTGGCCAAAGTACAGAAAGCAAGGACTCAGATACCAGAGCCCCCATATTGACAACAGTGTTATTCACAACGGCCGAGGTAGAAGCAACCCAGTGTCCATCAATAGATGAATGTGTCAACAAAATGCAGGACCTAAATACAAGGGAATACTGTGCAGCCATAAAAAGGAAGGAAATGCCGATACACTATAACACAAATGAACCTTGAAAACTTACACTAAGTGAAACATGATAGATACAAAAGGACAAATGCTTTATGACTCTATTTATATGAGGTATCTAGAAGAGACAAACAGAGAGCAGCAGGGGCTGGAGAGAACAGAGAGGCATAGCCTCTCCTGGGCCCCCCATAATTCCCTCTCTCAAAAGGTCCAAAGATCATGGTCTGGAAATCGTGTTTTGTAAAATTATAACAAAGTGTCCATATTTTTATTCCTAGAAGGGATTCTTCTCCCTGCACTTCATCCATCCCCATAAAATCACACTGTCTTTCTAGCCTGGGTACCTTTCCTGAACAAAACTCTATTCACTTGGGTAAAAGAAAGGTGGCTGTGTCCCAGTGATAATGTCCACAGGGTCCTGGAAATGATAAGAACACACATCTATCACAATACAATGAGGAAAACATTTAGCGTACTTTCTCTGAGGTACAAACTTGGTGAAATTTGGCTTCTCTCATGAGTCTCCTAGGTCGTTCTATAATGATAGATCCAGAAAACTTTCTGGTTTCATGACTCTGAGTACCTGGAAGTAGACAATCCCACAAAAGCCCAAACCTTAAGGCTCCATCTAGAAAGCACACCAAAAAAACCTGTGGGAAACTCTGGATGTAAACCAAGGGCCCGCAGGAAGAACATAGTAATAGACAGCTCCCAGCTATCTCATGTTTCCATGGTAATTCATGCTACGCTGGCAGCTCTGGCTTCTGGAAGCCTCTGGAAACCCCTGGGATATGATTTATGGCAGTCACGGGCAGCTACGGGCCCTGGATGTGAGCCGGACACACACGGGATAAAGCAGACAGAGACAGACTGCCCTGCTTTATCTCATTGTGTACTTCCTTACCTTTCCTGACTGGGCTGGGGGGTGGGGAAGTGGGGGAGTGGGGGGGGTGTCACCCAGTGAAAGAACACTTTACAAGCAAGCCATTCATCAGGACTCCTAATTAAAAAGTTGGAGAGTGTAACAATGGCGCGGATTTTGCCGTCTTCTGACACTTCATTAACCTCATCATTGTTCTTCTGTCCGGGATTACTACATAGGTTCTGTCCTTAACACTCAGGCAGAAAAGAAGCAGTAACACTTTGCCTGAAAAATAACTCCCCCATATGACCACAAGAGTTGTGCCAGATCACGAACGGAACAGGAACAATATGACAAGGAAAAGAAGATCTACTTGGACTTTATTAAATTTAGGAATATTCCCCTTCATTCAGAGGAAAATAGAGTAGGAAAAATAAGTAACCTATTTTTCCATAGACCTTTCTAGTAAAGGGTACGATGTTATCCACTTCTCTCTGAAAGGAGACAGCTAAGAATAAAGAGCTAGGGAATTGGCCCATACTATCTATTTACCAATAGCTGCACATTTTATGAATTCTGAATTGAGCTCACTTATCCTCTTTACCCGCCCCCCTTTATTTTAATTCAGTGGCATGACTAACTTTATGTTTTAAATACATAAATAAACCCCAGGGCATGTAGTTCAAACTGAAACCACATCCATTCATTTTCTGTGGCTGGTGAACTGGATCATAAAAATATTCACCCAACCAAAGCAGTGTGTTTGAGTTTGTCTCTGGGATCACGGAAATGGGAGCAAGATGCCAGACGCAGCTGAAGGCATTCAACTTCACCTCACTCCAGGTGAGAATCTGGTTAAGACTTAAAGAGGGAGAGGTCCTGAGCAGTCTCATGAAGCCCAAAGGCAGGATTCAAAACTCTAGATTCTACCTGACTCTGACATTCTTGGTTGTCTGCCAGAACCATCCCTTCCTTTGTTGGTCCCCTAGAAGAGGAAAGTTATAGATCCCATACTTTTTCAATTGAAATAAGAAATCAAGAGGCCAAAACCTGGATTCGAACACCTACTCACTTTCTCTGGCCTAGAACAAGTTACCAGGGTTGTGGTGTTGCTGTCTAGCCACTCAGATCCCGTCCATATGATCTAATGGGTACTTTGGTCAATCTCCGCAGAATGTAAGGACGTGAAATGTGGCAGACAAAGGAAGGGTAGATATTTTACCTCACCTAGTTATGAATTCTCCCACACGCGGACAGACTGCTGGGCAAAGCCAGAACACTAATGTGTCTTAGAAATGCTGACACCGGGCGCCTGGGTGGCTCAGTGGGTTAAGCCGCTGCCTTCGGCTCGGGTCATGATCTCGGGGTCCTGGGATCGAGTCCCGCATCGGGCTCTCTGCTCGGCGGAGAGCCTGCTTCCCTTCCTCTCTCTCTGCCTGCCTCTCTTGTGATTTCTCTCTGTCAAATAAATAAATCTTTAAAAAAAAAAAAAAAAAAAAGAAATGCTGACACCTTGGAGACAACATAATGAGAACTGGTGTTGTGTAGAACAGAGAGTGGGCACATGCATGAGCCAGAGACTGTCTCCTCAGAAAGCAGAGGATAGTGAGACCTGGCCCACGGGCCCTCAGCATCTTTCACAATCTCTTTTGCCTTGTATTCCCTCCTCTTCTTTTGCCTATGGGTCTATTCTTGGCCTCTCCCACTCTGCTTAGGCTACTATAGCTGCTCCGACTTTTGTGGACAGCCTGCTCCCTGACGATTTCCAACCCATGTCCGGACTTCTTTTTTTTTTTTTTTTTAAGATTTTATTTATTCATTTGACAGAGAACACAAGTAGGCAGAGAGGCAGACAGAGAGAGGGGGAAGCAGGCTCCCTGCCAAGCAGAGAACCCGATGCGGGGCTCGATCCCAGGACCCTGAGACCATGACCCGAGCTGAAGGCAGAGGCGTAACCCACTGAGCCACCCAGGCACCCCCATGTCCGGACTTCTTTTGGGAGCTGCAGGTCAGTGTGTTCAACTGCCTGCCGGACATTGCCAAGTGGACGATCAGCAAACACCTTGAGAGTAATTAGCTCTCCAGTTCTCAGTTCCCAATCTCCTCCTTCTCCTGATGCATTCAGGAAAATCCTGAGCTCTGAAGCAGACATTATTCCCAAATGATTCCCATGATGTTTTTTCTCAGTCTCAAAATGAACAGATTTCCAGCAAGGAGAAGGCGGCCTAAGGGTGACCACATTGTGGAGAGATGCCTGCTCACCCTGAGACTATGTGGGTGAGTATGAGGAGGTATGTGTAGGGTAGGGAGGGTAGGGGGCTGTTCCTAGGAGGCAGAAATGGTTCCTTGCAAGTCAGAGAGGTTGGTCAAACAATCCACTGTAAACTCCAAGAGCTTTCAATATTTATGCTCATGTAAGTGTTTATAGGACCTACCTTATTGCTTATAAAACAAAGAAAATTGCAAGATTTATGTGGAGTTTGCTTATGTCTTGGGATATCAGGACTTTTATTGCTTCCTTTAGCCAAGTCACCATGTGATTAAATAAAAATTCGAAATCTTCTAAAGAATGACGGAAAAATCTTCTAGAAAGAAGGAATGTTGAGTGGTTTCTGACTCTTGCCTGTAACTGAAGTTTATACAAAAATTCCCTTTGTTTCTACTTGTAAGATCTCAGACAAGCTAACAATTTTATAAAGAATATTATAAAACAAATTAGTTAACAAAAACACAGAATGCTTAAGTCTTCAGTGTTAAAACTTGAAATCTAGGCATAATCTAACAATCAGCCTCTTTAATTTTCTTTTTATAAAATGAGGAAACTAAGTCCCAGAGAGAGTAAATGAAGGGCCCAAAGTCACAAAACTATAGAGCAGCAGAGTCAGAACCCAAACTTGGTGAGTTACCTCCCTATCCGATGTTCTTTTCATTCTTTCAAGCTACCACTCCTAAAAACAAGGTCTTGGATCCCTTCCCTCCATCCTAAGGTTGACTTCTCCTTGGCTTTCTACCACATGGCCTCCCAGCACCATCTTGGTTCCTTGGCCCCTGAAAACTGGTTGATCCAAACATCTTGCTATATTCAAGGTCAAACTCCAACTCCTCCAACAAACCAATTCTTTTTTCCTCATAAACATTCCTCCCAGTTTTGGTTTTCCATCTAAGCAATGTGCCTGATTTTACAATGGAGTTACCTGGTAATGGGGACTAAAATCCCTAAGTCTTCAAGAGTGGCCATGGTTCAGGTAGCTTGTTCTAGCCCCTTTAGGAGTCTACAGTGTGTCTCCCAAACATCACAGGAAAACAGACTCTAAATTGTGAATAGTATCCTCTCAATAGACTAATACCTTAATCATGTAACTATTATAACTGCACACACATATGTGCTTATACACACAAACTCACAAAGTAAGAACAAGAACATATATACTGAGGAAGATCATTCTTGCTGTAATATCAACGAAAAGGCACTTGAAGATCATGGGATTTTACAGAGCATGATGTACTAAACTCAGTCTTAGGCTGGAAGTCATCGTAATGTGTTTCTTCTCCTGATTTTGGTAGCCAGAACTCTTAAGAGAACCTGATCTGCATGCCAACTCAGGAAATCTGTGGAATCAGCAGGAATTTCATTTGCCTGGGGCCTTAAAACCTCATAAAATAGTGCTTTTCAAATATCCTTGGTTCTCTCTGAGGGATGGAGATGAAGGATAACTCTCTACATTAGTAAAAGACAAATGGCTGAGGAGAAACATTATATGATGTGTAACATTCCTTCTCTAGAAGTTTATGTATGGATCTCAATTTCCCTTGTTTGGCCTTACAGGGAGTGTTTAAGGGGAACACTAACTTTTTTCTAGAATTTTTGCTTCTGGTACTTAGAAGGTCTTCTAAGTGTCTTCCTTCCCCATTCCACTCTCAGGAAAAGCCTGAAATTGTTTTTTAAAGGTCTGAGCATCCTGAGGGTGACTGGGTGACTCAGTCAGTTAAGCATCTGCCTATGGCTCAGGTCATGGTCCCAGGGATCTGGGATAGAGCCCCTTGTCGTCTCAGGCTCCCTGCTGGGGAGATCCTCCCTCTTCCTCTCCCTCTGCCCCTCCCTCCAGCTCATGCTTGCTCACTCTCTCTCTCAAATAAATCTTTAAAAAAATAAAAAATAAAAATAAATAAATAAAGTTCTGAGCATCCCATCCCTTTTCCTCTTCCCTCTTCCCTATGCCTAAGGGAATAAGAGTGAGCATTTTTCTTGGTTTAGGGGATTATACTATATCATCCCAGAGGGAAGGATATGGTATTCTGCTTCACACCAAAGAAGCAAAAGCAGCCAGACTCAAAAGAATGGCTGGAATTTTGTGGAAGGTCATGGATTTGGAGTTTCTGCATATACTGCCTGAACATCTGTGCCCTGTTGACATGCCATAACCTGAACAGAAATGGGGGATTGCTGCCTAGCCACAAAACCCTGATGGCCATGCCATGGGCTTCTCTGTCCTCCTTAATCCTGGAAAAAGAAGCTCTTTGAAGGACATATTTGGGCGTCTTGGGGAAACAGCACCCAAAAGAGGGCCAAGAAGAGCCACCCAGAAACAGCAATAAACATCCCAAATACTTCCCAATTCAATTTTTGAGACCAGTGTTACTCTAATACTGAAACAAAAGACATTATAAGAAAACTACAGACCAACATCCCTCATAACATAGATTTAAAAACCCTTAACAAGTGACGCCTGGGTGGCTCAGTAGGTTAGGTGTCTGATTCTTGATTTAGCCTCCGGTTCCAGTCTCAGGGTTGGGAGATCGAATCCCGAGTTAGGCTCCATGCTCAGTGGTTCAGATTCTCTCTCTCTCCCTCTCTCTTGGCCGCATCCCCACCCCTCGGCTCATGCTCCTCCACTCTCTCTTAAAAATAAATAAATAAATAAAATAAAAACACAACAAAATATCAGCAAATTTAATCTAGTGATACAGAAAAGGATCATTGTGGTATATTCATACAAAAGAAAAATGACTCAAAATAAAGACAAACAAACTACTGATAGGCAGGACAACAGAAAAAAAATCTCAAAAATATCACACTAAGGACAAGAAGCCAAACAGAAGTGTATATGTGTGTGAGTAGAGATATAGATATACAAACTTTTTATATATGGAGCTCCCAGAAAAACAAATCAGTGGCAGGGTGACAGAAGGCAGATCAGCGGGAGACTGGGGTGGGGTGGGAAAGATGAGAGGTGAGGACTGACTGGGATGGGGCCCAAGGAAACTTTTTGGGGCGATAGAAATGTGTGTTTTGACTGTGGTGGTGATTACACTGATTTATAACTCTCCCCAAACTTATCAACATATAGACTTACCTATGGGTGCTTATAATTAATTAACATGCAAATAATAGGTCAATAAATTTAATTTTTTAAAAATCTGAGAAAGCAAGCTTGTCTAACAGAGGTCCAAATCTTTAAAAGTCCCCAACATTTGGTGGAGTTGGCCAAAAACACTGTAAATATCAGGATGCAAACTCACTTACACCACCAAGGATTGAAGTAGGGGCAGGGTAGTCTTGGGAAAGGCAGTAGCAGTGGGGACAACATAAAATAATCAACCCAAACCCCAAGGACCCACTAAAAGAGCCATCATGTCTAAAATCAATGGGGTTGATGTCCCTCAACATTCCCTGGGAGCTCAGGCTTCAAGGTTTACAAGGGTTGAGGCCTAGTGGTAATAAACCACTGCATATTAATACAAAAAACATTTTTTAAAATGTTTTGTTTAAATTCGGGTTAGTTAACATATAGTGTATTATTAGTTTCAGGAGCAGAATTTAGTTATTCCTCTGTTGCATATAACACTCAGCGCTCATTACATCATGTTCCCTCCTTAATGCCCATCACCTACCCCATCCCTTCATTCCCCTCCCCTCCAGCAACCCTCAGTTGGTTTCCTATAGTTAAGAGTCTCTTATGGTTTGCCTCCCTCTCTATTTTCATCTTATTTTATTTTTCCTTCCCTTCCCCTGTGTTCATCTGGTTTGTTTCTTAAATTCCACATACAAATGAAAACATAAGGTATTTGTCTTTCTCTGACTGACTTATTTCACTTAGCATAATACCCTCTAGTTCCATCCACATTGTTGCAAATGGCAAGATTTCATTCTTTTTGACTGATGACTACTATTCTATTGTATAGATACACACTACATCTTTATCCATTCATCTGTCAATGGACATCTAGGTTCTTCCATAGCCTGGCTATTGTGGGCACTGCTGCTATAAACATTGAGGTGCACATGCCCCTTCAGATCACTATGCTTGTGTCCTTTGGATAAGTACCTAAGAGTGCAATTGTTGGGTTGTAGGGCATTTCTATTTTTAACTTTTTGAGGAACCTCCACCCTGTTTTCCAGAGTGGCTGTACCAGCTTGCATTCCCACCAACAATGTAAGAGGGCGCCCCTTTTTCTGCATCCTTGCCAACATCTGTTGTTCCCTGAGTTGTTAATTTTAGAAGTCCTAGAAGCCTTTCTGTTTTTCTCATGAGAGGTCTCTGGGAGCTCAGAGCAGCACCCAGACCATAGCCAGTAAGGACATGAGTACCTCAATACTGCAATCACACACAGAACAGTACCCTGCCCATAACCTGAACAAGCCTACAAGCAGATTCTTCCCTTAGGCGTCCATAAAGGAACTCATCGTACCCCAACTTTGATTTCAGTCTGCGAGACCAAGAACAGAGGACTATGACCATCAGATTTCTGACATGCACAACTGTGAGAAAATAAGCCTCTAAGATGGAGGTAATTGGTGATAGCACCAACAGAAACCAAACAGGTTATAACAATGATAGCCACATACTAGAACTCTATAGACTTTACTAAACTAAAAAATATCAAAGAGAAGAGAGAATCAATCTCACTGTTCTAATAAAGCTTTCCTTTCCTTCACATTTCAAGAGGAATATAATTAAACATGTTTGTATCTAGGGCCCATACCCCCAACACAAAACTATTAATTTCCCCTTTGGTTTGACCTGAGTAATTCCAAGAACTGAAATTTCACATGGAAGAGACAACATCTTTATAGTAGACCTTTTGTTTGAGTCAAAAGAATTGAGATTTTCTTTGTAACAGTATGGAACTGAACTTTGATAAGAGACTTTCTTTGATTTCTGAAGGAAAGTATACTTAACATTTTACTTCATATACAGAATTAACTTTGATTTCAAAACTGCTCTTCACTTAAAATCCAGACATGGGATGTTTAGTACATCAGCCTTACTAATAAACAACAAAGATGTATGTTAGTTAAGCAAGGTTTTCATTTGTAAAGATGGGATTTTCCAGGTATAATCAAAATGGCTTCTTAGCTATAATCTGTAAAATATTCTCCCGTTTCTTCACTATGTGATAGCAACTTATTAAATACCTTTTCTCCCCCTTAAAAAGTTTTAAAGAGTGCCTGGCTGGCTCAGTCAGTGGAACAGGTGATTTTGATCTCAGGGTTATAAGTTTGAGTCCCATGTTGGGTGTAGAGATTTACTTAAAAATAAAATCTTTTAAAAAAAAGTCTGAAATAAATTTTTTGCTTAGAAAGCTGATGTCAAAGTAGCAGAATAACCAGGCAATAGTGAGAGAGATTCACAGATTCTTGGGAATCAGTGGAGTTTATACCAATCCAAAAGCTACCCCGAGGACTATTTGAGTAAAAAACCAAAATCTAATGAGTTATGCAGATTTTACAATACACTAATCCAAAAAGGGTTTTTTCGGTTTCTTGGTTTTTGACATCCAACTTTGAGAAATAATGGATGTGGGTGCCAGGATGTCCCCATGATCACTGTGTCAGGGGCTTGTTTTAGCCTAGGTTGTATTTTTAGTCAACACTAGGAGAAATAATCATTTTCAAAAGGTGAGTGGCTGAGAAGATCTTATGCTTCCCTAATTCCATATGATAATTCTACAATATGAAAATAGAGTACTTTTCTGTATTCCCTAGATCTTCATCCACTCCTCTGCATCTAGGATTATTTCCAAAGCTCCCAGATACTTAGAGTTTTGTTTTTTTTTTTTAAGGGATTCCTGCACTGGGATTACTCATATGCTAATTTATCTACAGAACTTCCAGGTCCCTAGCTTTGCTTTCTCCCTCTTTCTAGTTGCCATGTCTAATTGCAATTATCAAACACGGTTTATTAAAAAGACAAGCTGCCTCTTGAAAAGCTGCCCTTAAGCCACTGTTAAAGAAGCCAGTCTCAGGTACTAGAATAGGAGGTGCCTCCTGGAGGACAAAGGTGATGCCCAAGCCCACAGCCCTCACCAGGGGCAAGATGAGGCCACCTTGGATCTCCTAGCTTAGAAGGAATTAGGCAAGCAGCACACGAGTCAGCCTACACAAAAACAGCAGAGGAACCACCCAACCAGTCCACAGATTGGTGAGAAATCATATACAATTGTTATTTTAACCCATTGTGTTTTGGGGTGGCTTATTCTAGCAAAGGCTCACTAAATTGTTGGTAAAATATTGAAAAATTTCTGCCTGGGATATGGAATAACAGTGTATAACTTACAACCTTCTACTGGAGGTCTTAGAACAGTAAGGTGGGAGGATATAAATAAAAAGGCTAAGGATTGGAAAGCAAAAACAAAATGGTAAATATTTGGAGATAATATAAATATGCAGATAATATAGAAGAACCTATTAGGCTTAATAAACAAATTTAGCAAGGTCACTGGTTGAAGAATGAGATGGAGATTTTCTTTCATATATAAGGGAAGACACGTAGGAAAATGAAAATGATGCCATTTACAATAGGATTAAAAGGTAAGAAATACCTAGGAATAAGTTAAATGAATGATATGTAATACCTCTGTACAGTAAACTACAGGACATAACTAAACAAAACAGAACAAGACCTAAATAAAGGAAGAGATACAATATGGACAAGAAAGTTCAGTATGCAAACATATCAAATCACCCCATGCTGATCTATAGACACAAAGCTTGTACAAACAAAATCTTGGCATGGTTGTTTCTTCTTTTTCCTAGAAATTGACCTGTTGACTCTACAATTCATATGGAAATACAAAGAGCTAGAATAAAACAGATAATCTTGAATTAAGAACTTTCAGAAGGACTGAAAGTACAAATATCAAGGCCACCATTACCCTGATACCAAAGTCAGACAAGGACACTATAGGCCCGTATCCCTAATGAACACAGACAGATGGAAAACTCCTCATGAAAATACTAGAACACTGGGGCGCCTGGGTGGCTCAGTGGGTTAAAGCCTCTGCCTTCAGCTCAGGTCATGATCCCAGGGTCCTGGGATCGAGCCCCGCATCGGGCTCTCTGCTTGGCAGGGAGCCTGCTTCCTCCTCTCTCTCTCTCTCTGCCTGCCTCTCTCCCTACTTGTGATCTCTATCTGTCAAATAAATAAATAAATAAAATCTTAAAAAAAAAAAAAAAGAAAGAAAATACTAGAACACTGAATTCAACAGTACATTAAAAGGATTATACACCATGACTGAGTGGGGTTTATTCCTGAGATACAAGGATGGTCCAACATCTGCCAATCAATA
The DNA here is from genome assembly GCF_922984935.1 of Meles meles. NCBI lineage: Eukaryota > Metazoa > Chordata > Mammalia > Carnivora > Mustelidae > Meles > Meles meles. The sequence continues at coordinate 103,624,509 of NC_060068.1, forward strand.
AATGTGATACACAACATTAACAAAATGAAGGATAAAAATTATAGGCAGACAAGAGAAACAGATTCACAGATGATTCCAATATTAGAGGTAGCTGGTAAGGACTTTAACTAGGTTTAAGGGGCTCCTGGGTGGCTCAGTCCAACTCCTGATTTTGGGTCTGGTTATGATCTCAGGGTCATGAGATCAAGCCCCATGTCAGGCTCTGTGCTCAGTGGGGAGTCTGCTTGAGAATTTCTCTCTCTCCCTCTGCCCCTCCCCCTGCTCGTTCTCTCTCTCTCTTTCTAAAAATAAATAAATAAATCTTCAAAAAAGAAAACCAAAACCCTAGGCTTAAAATACCAAAGAAAATAGAAAAGAATTAGAGCAAATAGGTTAAAAAGATGGAAACATTTAAAGAACTCTATTTATACTTATTTTTTTATTTTTCAGCTTTACTGAGGTATAAGCATCAAATAAAATTGTAATATAGTTAACATGCACAATGTAATGATTTGATTGTCCAGATTCCCTTTCCCTGGAGGGTCTGTAACTCTTATCTTGATCTCAAGATACTGCAAAAGTCTTCCTTTTGGCTCTTTAGAGATTTTCCACTTGGGTTTTTAGTCCTGCACAGTCCCTCAAAGCAATAAATGACCTGAGGAGGAAAACTGATCATGCACTTAAGGCCCTCTGACTCTCTGCCAACAAGTTCTCCTTCTTCTAATTTTTCAATACCTTTTTGACTATTCCTAATGAGGACACTTCCCAGATACACTTTTAGCCCAGCATGTCCATGTGACTGAGTTCTGACAAAGAGATTAATCACCCTGCCACTCTGTCCCCTTGAAAGGTTTCAGGGGTTTCATATGGGTAATCTTGTTTAATTCCCTAAGCTTCATGTTTTACAGTTGGTGAAGCAGGCTCAGAGAGGTTAGACAACTTACCCAAGGCCACATAGCCTCTGAGCAGCAGAACTGGGGCTTGAACTCAAGCTTGTCTGAGACAAAGCCTAGAGTCTTCACCTTACTATGTGTTCTCTCTCTCTCTCTCTCTCTCTCTCTCTCTCTTTTTAATTTTAGAGAGAAAAAGAGAGAGACACAGCACAAATAAGCAGGGCGAGGAACAAAAGGGGAGGGAGAAAGAATCCCAAAGCAGATAGTGAGCTGAGTATGAAGCCCATTGCGGGGCTTGGTCCCAGAACCCTGGGATCATGACCTGAGCCAAACTCAAGAGCTGGAGGCTCAACCAACTGAGCCAAGCTGGTGCCCCAACTATGTGGTCTCTCTTGGCTAGTTAGCCAAAGATAAGCAGGCTCCTCATCTGCAAAGTAGGGATAATAACAAGCAGCAAAATTTGGAGCTTGACCAGGTATATCAGGACTTCCAAGATTACAGCTTTGGAGTCATCAGTCTCTACCAAGAGAACTCCACTTTTTCTAAAATAGAGAAAATGATGATATTTGTTATTTGATGAGAGTTATCTTCACTCCTTCTAACTCATGTAACAAAAGACTTAAAATTTAAGGAGATATGAGTCCCAGCAGCGCATTGGGCTCCCTGCTCAGAGGGAAGCCTGCTTCTCCCTCTCCCACTCCCCCTGCTTGTGCTCCTGCTCTTGCTGTGTCTCTCTGTCAAATAAATAAATAAAATCTTAAAAAAAAAATAAAGAGATATAAGAACATTTTATGATGCCTGCTCAGTAGATTACATTTTAAAATTAGAATGATAATTGTTGTTACTGCTTTGTTGTTGTAATTACATTCTGTGTTTAGATGTGTAAGCCAATGGTTTGGAAGAGTTAAAGTTAATGTGTCTCCTTCAACCTTTAGTGCCTTGCCAGGGTGCCTCAGGCAGTGAGGAGAGGGGAGTGTCAAGTACTATAAATTCTGAGTCGTGAATTATCACCCATGAAAACATTCCCAGGACTTTCAGTGTCCGTTTGTTCTAATATGCTACAACCTGAGAAGAAACAGCACCGTGATTTTTTAAAAAAAGAGGCTGCCCATCAAAACAGTGCAAAGTAGACAAGCTTTCATTTATTTTCTTTGGAGCATTTCTGTTGGCAGCTCTACTCATTTAGTTAATGGAATATTTTTGATTCATTAAACAGGCTCATTTACGAAAAGGAGCCACCAGGGCTGGGGTGGGACAGGGAGCCACCCTTGTTCTCCCTGGCACGTTCTCCAAAAAGTGGTGCCTTTTCAATGGTTCCCAAAGATAGTATGTGGACAGGATGGGCGTTAGAGCCTGCTGAAAGACCTTAAAGAAAGCAGCATGAAGACAAGACTGTGAGTCTCAGGGGAAGGAAGTCAAGGGTGGAGCCTCTTCGGCAGGCACGCCTGGCACCACTTGGTGAGGGGTGTGGACCAGGACAACAGTGGTCAGCGTCAGGCCCCACCCCCGCCCAGGCTGGCTGCCTTTACACTAGGATGGGCCATGCCCCCCACCCCACCCCGCACGCCTCACCTGCCTGGAGACTATTCCTAGAGCAATCGTGGCTCATCCCCCAGGACCCTCAGGTCTACAGTCCCCCTCCAAGTGCTATTTTTGAAGGGCAGCAGGGTCTAGAGTAGAAAAGAGGCTCTAAGCACTGATTCTCAGAGTCCATGAAAAGGACTGTGGCCAGGAACCGTGCGTGTCAACAATTTGCAACATGGTTTCGTGCCAAACATCTCAATCTGTGTCCCTCACCTCTGAAACTGGAACCAGACAATTCTTTATATTATCCCCGAAACTAACTCGAAGCGGAAGTTAGAGCCTTTGATGGATGTTTGAATCTTAACAAAGCGTGCTGGCAGGAACTTTCAGGGTCAGGGAAGACCAAACCCCATTACAGTGAGTACAAGTGCAACACAAAATCATCCCAAACTCTTGCCAGGACTCACTTATTTCTAGCAATATTTAATACCAGGTAGCTCCAGCTCCACCCAAGAGGCTGCTCATCTCTTGTTTTTCTCATGTTAAATCTGACCTATTCATCATACACTTAGGACAGAAACTCTTCAGTTGAATATTGACTCCCTTTTACTACAGATTATTCCCATCAGTGACAGACAACTGTATAGCACTTTGAGACATTTAATGTTAAGACCTACTTCTCTTTTAAATACCATTATGGGACGCCTGGATGGCTCAGTCGTTAAGCATCAGCCTTCTGCTTCGGTCATGATCCCAGAGTCCTAGGATCGAGTCCCGCATCTTCTCCCTCTCCCACTCCCCCTGCTTGTGTTCCCTCTCTTGCTGTGTCTCTGTCAAATAAATAAAATCTTTTAAATATATACATACATACATACCATTATGACCATTTGTTATTTACTTGTCATTTCTCTGCTCCTCTGACTCTAATCTCTCTAGTCCTCCCTGCCTCAGCCTTGTATCCTGATAGCTGTGCCACCCCAAAGTGGCATCTCTTAGCTGAAAGACTATCTAAAAGACTTCTGGGTGATGCATGTTAACTAGGTTCATTGTACCGGTTATTTTGCAATACATACCAATATGTGGAATCATTATGTTGTACACCTGAAACTAATATAATGTTATATATAAATTACACCTCAATTTAAAAAAAAGGAAAATTATGGTATGTAAATTATACCTCAAGGAAGCTGTTTAAAAAAAAAAAAATCTCTGAAATGCACTTCAGGAAGCATTGTGTGACTCCAGGGATATTTCTTTACTCTGGGTTCTGAGTTTGGTTACTTAAAAGCTCTGCAGGGACCAATCAGCCCTGCAGGGTCTCCTTCTCTAAGGAGAAGGACAATTCAGGCATGTGTGTGCACATAGAGAGAAACAGGTTTAAATAATCTGGTTCCACCAAGACCAAGTCCAAGATTCCTCCAGAGACTACAGACACACACATGTGTGTGCACGCATGTGTGGGCATGGACAATGTAATTCATTTCCCAACTTGAGGTAGAAAGAATAAAGTTAACTGAAAAAATGATAAGGATTAGGTTTTACAAAACTAATCAGCCGCCACAAACACAAACACAAACAACTCTGCTCAAGAGAAAACAATCTTTTTTTCTTCCTCCGTAGAAGTCTCACCCCACAGTATTATAAACAAAAAAGACTAGCCATCCACGAGGAAAGAGGAAAAACCCTATAGATTTTGCCATTTCCCTCTTTTGTTTATTCTACCCCAGAAAGAGGGGCATGAAGTCACATAAACTCCTGTACTCTAGGGGCTAAAACTTTTTAAAATTGTACTTTATGTTAAATAAACAAACGTTCTGAAGCACTGCCATTTGCTGGAGAAGAATGTAAATCTGGACTTAATGGGGCTCAGATGTCCTTTGGGGCTGTCTATGCATGACCATGAATGGAAAAGTACTAAGCCCCAGACAGTAATAGCGTGCACAGCTATGGATCTGCTCAACTAGAGACTTTCTCCATTTTCTAGAGATGAATTCTGTCCCCTGGACACTGAGAAGAGGTAGCCACAGGACCATCCAAGAGAAGCCAAGGGAAAGGGCTCAGGATGAGGGCTGACAGAGAGCTTCGGATGTAGCCTAGTATTCAAGAGAAATGAGAAGCAAGCCTTACCAGTTACCGAGCTTATCACAAATATATCAAAGTTTCACCCTGAGACACCCCATTCTGTCCACATACAGCCACTCACCCCTCCATGAATATAAAGAACCCACTGCAGGTAGAATCTTCTTAAACCTTCTCCCCAGGGACACCTGGGTGGCACATGGATGGTGCAGTTGACTACGCATCCGACTCTTGGTTTCAGTTCAGGTCATGATCTCAGAGTTGTGAGATCAAGCCCCACAATGGGCTTCATGCTCAGCGGATCTACTTAGGATTCTCTCTCTCTCTCTCCCTCTACCCCAGTCCCCATCCCCTGATCTAAAAATAAATAAATCATTAAAAAAAGTATCTCCCCCAAAGCCAGATCTACACCCCCCCCCCCAGGGGAGGGATACAGTTTGCCATCTTTGGTCAACACCCTCTCCTCTTATCTGTGGGCTCAGAAGACTCAAAAGCCCAGGACTCTCTCCTTAAGACTATTAAGGTCATCAAAAATAAGACCTGAGCAACTCTCAGACCAGAAGTGCCTGGGGAAACTTGAGGACCGAATGGAACTTGGATTGGAGTCTGGAGTTTAGCTAACAAGTAATATACCACAGTAATATAAGATGTCAAAAATGCACGGAAACTGGGTGAGGGGTATATGGAAACTCTGTACCTCTTCACAACTTCTCTTTAAACCTAAAATCATACCACAATAAGAATAAAATAAAAAATGCAAATAAAAAAAAATAAAGAATGCAAATCTGAAAAACTAAATCCATGATGGGGGCCCAGCATGAAGATCGAAGAACAATAGCACCAGCAGACACTTAGCAAGTGTTAAGGATGCGTCAGTCACCAAGCCAAGCCGATACCAGCAGATACGGAAACTTCTTGACAACACCTGACACCAACCCTAATTTCATGCCCATTTCTTAGAAGAGGGAACTGAAGCCGAGAGGTTAGGTGGCTAACACACAGTCACGCAACTGGAAGGGAGCAGAGGTAGAATTCAGACCTAAACAGAGTAACTCTTTTTTTTTTTTTAAAGATTTTTTTTTAATTTATTTATTTGACATACAGAAATCACAAGCAGGCAGAGAGAGAGGAGAAAGCAGGCTTCCCGCGGAGCAGAGAGCCTGATGCGGGGCTCGATCCCAGGACTCTGGGATCATGACCTGAGCCGAAGGGAGAGGCTTAACCCACTGAGCCACCCAGGTGCCCCTAAACAGAGTAACTCTTAAGACTGTTTCCAACTTGCCATGTCACAGTACCTACCATTCTATCATTTCTTTCCTTCACAAGATGGGAAACGTTTTCTTGAATCATAACCGAACAAAATAAAATGACATCTAACTAAGGAGTAGAAACATTGGAGCTCTCATTTAGAAAAAGGAAAATTAAGAGATGGGCTCTGTTTCCTGCCCCCTCACAAGTTACCACAATTTTTACTCATGTTGTAAACTATAACTGAACACAGTAAAACTACAAAGAAGGATCTTTTTCACAGAGCTCGGACACACAATCCTAAAGTTTGTACGTAACCACAGAAGATTCCAAATGTCCAAAGAAATCCTGAAAAAGAAAAGCAAAGGTGGAGGCATCATGATTCTGGACTTCAAGCTCTATCACAAAGCTGTAGTCATCAAGACAGTATGGTACTGACACAAAAACAGACACATAGATCAATGGAACAGAAGAGAAAACCGAGAAATGGCCCTAGAACTCCATGGTCAATTAATCTTTGACAAAGCACGAAATAATATCCAAAAGAAAAAAGACAGCCTCTTCAACAAATCGTGTTGGGAAAAATGGACAGCAACATGCAGAAGAATGAAACTGGACCACTTTCTTACACCATACAAAAAATATATTCAAAATGGATGAAAGACCTAAATGTGAGACAGGAAACCAGCAAAATCCTAGAGAAGAGCACAGGCAGCAACCTCTTTGACCTTGGCTGCAGCAATTTCTTACTAGACACATTGCCAGAGGTAAGGGAAATGAAAGCAAAAATGAACTACTGGGACTTCATCAAGATAAAAAGTTTCTGCACCGTGAAGGAAACAAGCAACAAAACTAAAAGGCAATCCAGGGAATGGGAGAATATATTCGCAAATGACCTATCTGATAAAGGGTTAGTATATAAAATCTATAAACAATTTATCAAACTCAACACCCAGAAAACAATCCAGTTAAGAAATGGGAAGAAGATATGAATAGACACTTTACCAAAGAAGACATCCAGATGGCTAACAGACACATGAAAGGATGTTCACCATCACTCATCATCAGGGAAATACAAATCAAAACCATCATGAGATGCCACCTCACACCTGTCAGAATGGCTAAAATTAACAACTCAGGAAACAACAGATGCTGGCAAGGATGTGGAGAAAGGAGAACCCTCTTGCACTGTTTGTTGGAATGCAAGCTAGCGCAGCCACTCTGGAAAACAGTGTGGAGGTTCCTCAAAAAGTTAAAATAGACCTGTACACCTGGGGCTAATAATACATTATATGTTAATTAAAAATAAAAATAAATAAAAAATAAATCATAAAAAATAAATAAATAATAGAGCTACTCTACAACCCAGCAATTGCACTACTAGGTATTTACCCAAACAATACAAAAATATAGATTCAAAGGAGGTACATTCACTCTGACACGTATAGCAGCGTTATCTATGGTAGCCAAACTATGAAGAGAGTCCACGTGCCCACTGACTGTTGAATGGATAAAGAAGATATGGTGTGTATATACATAATGGAATATTACTCAGCCCTCAAAAAGAATGAAAACGTGCCATTTGCCACAATGTGGATGGAACTAGAGTATATATTTTTTAAAGATTTTATTTATTTACTTGACAGACAGAGATCAAAAGTAGGCAGGCAGGCAGAGAGAGAGGAGGAAGAAGGCTCCCCGCTGAGCAAAGAGCCCGATACAGGGCTCAATCCCAGGACCCTGGGATCATGACCTGAGCTGAAGACAGAGGCTTTAACCCACTGAGCCACCCAGGCACCCCAGAACTAGAGTGTATTATGCTAAGTGAAATAAGTCAGTCAGAGAAAGACAAACACCATATGATTTCACTCAGGTGTGTTATTTAAGAAACAAAACAGGTGAACATAGAGGGGTCAGGGAGAGAGAGGCAAACCATAGAACAAACTCTTAATTATAGAGAACAAGCTGAGGGTTGCTGGAGGGTAGATGGGTGGGGATGGGCTAAATGGGTGATGGGCATTAAGGAGGGCACCTGTTGTGATGAGCACCAGGTATTATATGTAAATGATGAATCACTAAATTCTACTCCTAAAACCAGTATTATACTATATGTTAACTAGAATTTAAATAAAAATTTGGAGATATAATAAAATGAATATTGAAATCCTTCCTGAATACCCAACCTCTAGTGCTAAGATCAGAGTAAGAAGGGCCATGTTTCAGGTCCATAAAAGCCAGAGTTCACACACAAAGAGAACAGAGATTTGTTCACCAAATCCTTGAGTATGAGAACCTGATAGCCCTTAGAATGTTATGGAATAATATCACAAGTAAACAAAAGTCATTCTCTATTCAACACAACATTAACTCCTTAAACTTGCTGTCTCTGGGAAGTCAGCATGAACAGAAAAGGTAAAAGCCCTCTGTAAGTTTTTTTTTGGTTTTTTTTTTTTTTTTTTTTTAAAGATTTTATTCATTTATTTGACAGAGAGAGATCACAAGTAGATAGAGAGGCAGGCACAGAGAGAGAGAGAGAGAGAGGGAAGCAGGCTCCCTGCTGAGCAGAGAGCCCGATGCGGGACTCGATCCCAGGACCCCGAGATCATGACCTGAGCCGAAGGCAGCGGCTTAACCCACTGAGCCACCCAGGCGCCCCCCCTCTGTAAGTTTTAAGATAAATTCTTGGCTGATGAGTACTAGCTGGCAATTGGAGAAAGCTGAAGGGGTTTAAGCAGCATCGTAGTGTTTAAAAATTAAGAGGAGACAGGTCAGTCATGCTTTCCCTGGGAGTCAGTATAGCTCAGTGAAGAGATAATTAAGTTCTATGTTAGTTAGGAATATTTTCAGCTGCAAATAACAGAAAACCTAACAGAGAGTGGCAAAATCACTATAAAGACATTTACTCTTTGCTTAACAAGAAGTCTGAAAATGGCCGCTGGGATTCATCTAGCAACTCAACAATTTGGTGAAGGTTGTCACTTTTACCATCCTTCTGCTTAACTGCACCTGGCACAGAGGCTTTTGGTACTTAATATTTTTCAACTCATGATGACAATATAGCTGCCATAGCTCCAGGCATCAGCATCCCAAGCTAGAAAGGCAGGCAGGCTGGCCGGCAGGGGGATAAAAACTTTCTCTTCACAAGGGTCTATTGATCTGGGAAGAGAATCTATCCTAATAGCATCCAGGAGATTTCCCCTTAGGTCTCAAAGGCCAAACAGGGTTTAATTCCCCCGAAAGAGCTTTGTTTCTAAGACAAATGAAAACACACAAGAACACACATAGAGTATACATTCCTAAAACGCAGGTATCTGATAATATTTTCTGATGTTCTAACTTCTAATTACTCAATAGCTTGTTCCTAAAAGAATCAACTGGACAAATTTAAATCCTTTCTTACATTTTTAAGACCCCAGGAACCCAAGGCATATCACCAAGTTGTAAACACAGCATAGACACACACACATACCTCCACAAAATGGAATACTTAATGCTTCCTGTCCAATTACAAACTTGCCGAGAGCAAATACTGTTTTATAGTCATCTCTGCGATCCCACAGGCCACTGTACATTGTGACAACAAGGGCTTTGGACTGAAGAAATGGAAAACACCAGCTCTGGAAATCCATCCACCATCCATTCATTTCACAAAGACTTTCAAACACTAACAATTAGTGGGGTGCCTGGGTGGCTCAGTCAGTTAAGTGTCTGTCTTCAGCTCAGGTCACAATCTTGGATGGAGCCCCACCTCGGGATCCCTGCTCAGCACACGTACACTCTGTCTCTGATATATAAATAAAATCTTAAAAAAAAAAAATACTAATAATCAGTTTGTGCTGTTTTCTAGAAGATGGGTCTTGGGATCTTTAAAGTCAGTCAATGATCAAATTATTTTCATCTCTAAAGAGCCTGACATATTGGGGAAGCCATCCTTGTGAAATGAGAAGTGTTCTCCTGATATTAAGAAGTTTTGTATTTTAAAAATGCCAAGAAAAGATGTATTCGTTAATGGATAGTATGAAACAACTGTTTTCGACAAGTGAGATAAAGTCAATCTCTATGGGGTGATTTGGTCTTCCTCCCAAATTTTACGTGGATTATAGATTTACATGCAAAAAAAAAAAATAGAAAGATGGGTGATTAAAAACACCACCACCAGCAACAACAACACATTAGTTTCTGGGACAGTTTCTAAGCATGTCCAGAAGCAAAAAAGCAATAATAATAAAAATGAAGAAAGAATTGATAATTTTGATAAATTTGTCATTAAATAATTTTCAGATGTTACAGGGGAAAAATATCATAAACAAAATCAAATGGCAACAGATAGAATGGGGACCTACTAATAAAACCTAAGACCAGAAAAGGGTTATTTTCCTTCAGATATAAGGAGATCTTCAAGTCAATAAGAAGCAGATAAGTTAATAGGAAAATAGTCAAATTTACACAAGCAGAAGGTTTATACAAAAAGATGGTCATTATTTGGGAATAAGATTGGAAGCCCACTCCTAACGAACTATTACTTAAAAAAAACCATAATATTCTTCTATTTCCACATTGGCAAAGTTAAGAAGTATAATTATCCATGTACTGGTGACAGCATGCATAATCAGGCATTCCCATACATTCACTCTGGAGTTAAAATCGCCATAATCTTTTTGAAGGACAATTTAACAACATCTATCACGATTTTATCTCTCCAAGCCCTTTAATCTATCAAAAAACAAAAACAAAAACAAAAACAAAAAAACACACACCTCTATATGGAAGTTATTCTAAAATTATAGAATATGGATAAAGATTTAGGATACTTACTGTACTATTGTTTGTAATAAAGCAAAAACCACTGAAATATTCATTAGAAGGGAACCGGTTAAATACATTAGTACATCTTCACAAGAGAACACCACTTGGCAATTTTTTTTTAGTAAATCTAGATTTACTGAAATAGGAAACATCCAAAATATGCTAAGTGAAAATAACAAGTTGTAGAACAAGATGTCCAATATGCTCCCATTTGTGTTAAATATATATATATACATTTGTATGCTTGTACGTTCTTAGAACATTTCTGGAAGGATATACAAAATTCTGTTAAACTGTGGTTATGTCTGGAAACGATTCTGTTTGAAATTTTTACCATGACTGTGTATTGCTTTAGTAATAAAAAAAAAATGTAGTCAAAATACAGAAAGAACCATGTTGCTTCCTCTGAAATTTCTCAAATGGGGAAAATGTTAGGACTTAACATTTCTTCTTAAGAATGAGCGTCTGGAGGCAGAGGGAAAAATGCCCATAAGGTGAGGAATCTCTTGGATGAATCCTTCAGAACACAGCTCTAAACGGAATATTCTGAAACTCCCCAAGTTTGGATGTGGATAGGGCTGAAGGGCTCTGTCACTTCCAGCCTGCCTGGCCCTTGCCCACTTGGGCCTTTACCACCACAATGGATAGAAAAAGCAACAGAACTCAGTTTCTTAATCTCTTCCTGACTTCGGAATTAAAGCCAGCTCAGGAGGAAAGGAGAAGAGGTGGGTGAGGCAAGGCCTCCCGGGAAAGACATCAAACAGAATGGAAGCATCTCTGACCTCTGGGTCACAGGCCACTTAGGACAAATGCTGCCTGTCCTCTAGCCCACCCGGAGTGCCTGCGCCAGCCCTGGAAGCCAATCTGAGTGATTTAGGAAATCGCCTCAGCCCCAGGGCTGGGGTGGGCAGGAAAGGAGCGATTAAGGGCGAGAGGGAGAGGTGATGCTTCCTTGGGAATGAGCACATTTGGAAGCGAGGCAGGAAGGGGGCAGGAAGCAGCTCTCATAAAACAATCTGACAATTATGTGTCAGTCTAGGAGAAGGGCTCTGGAAATTACGGGGCTGCCACACCGCACTCCCAGGCCCTCCCCTGGCGATTTCCTCACGGCTGCAATGAGCTGCAGGAGGAAATTATATTTAGGGCCAACTGTTTGCTGCTCTATGTTTGAGTTCAACTTGGGACTGAGAATTTTACGCTCACATGCTGAGGGAGAAAGTTTCCTGTTGCCGCTGGAAAGCACAGGGGCTGCCCTGATTCCTGCAGGCCTGTCAAAGGCACTGGGGTTGGGATTCCTGCACCTGGCTCTTTCCAGCCAGATGCAGCACCTGCGTGAACTCCCAACAACCCTGCGATGGATACTGAGACCTCGAGAGGGTCAGCGACTTGTCACAGGTAATTTGAGCTAAGAGCAACAGGACAAGAATTAGAAAGTAAGCATTCTGTCCACAGCCCCACACTCAAAATCCAGTTGAAAATGGATTTTATGGAGATTTTTTTGTAAGAGCAAGCACAACCATTATTTTATAGATGTTTCTGGAGGAAAGGGATTTCTAAGCAGACTCCTACCCCTGAACCCTCAGAATCAGCTACCTTTCCCAGCCCCTGTCTTGCCCACCGGAGCCCTCCATGCAAAGAGGATCCTCTGGAAGATCATGGGACATCTGTGCAGGGGTCCCGAGGACAATATGACCTTTCCTACATGGGCTGAGGGATTGAGGCTCTTAGCAGCTTCCACGTGGCACCTGAGGAGCCCAGGAGAGCAGTGGTTAAGGGTGGACGCCGTCCACTGTGCCACTAGCCATGTGACACTGGGTCAGGTGCTTTACCTTTCAGAGCCTCTTCTGTGGGTGGGGTTGAGAATTCAATGAAATAGCATGCTGGGTTTTGAGCAAGTATGCTTTCTGGAACCTAGTAAGCATTCATCAGGTCCTGGCGAGGACCCAAAGTTCTGTATCGTGTGCTCTGTGAGATGAGAGGGAGCCAATCCTGCCTTCGCAGCCTCTTCTAGGGACAGAAGGTCCCAAAACCTCAGAAACGCTCTACTTCCTCCCTAGCTCAATCCCGTGACGCTAAATCACATTAATCTTTAGGAAATGAACTGTACCTGAGAACATGATTATTTCTTTAGTCTCTTAGAGGCACATTTATTAATTACTTGCAAATGCTCAGGCAGATAATGTGCACCGTGGAGAAGAACAAGGTCTCTAGAGCTAGACTCCCCACTCACATCCCATCCCTGCCACTTAGGCAAGTTACTGAACGCCTCTGATCCTTAATTTCCGCATCTGTAAAAGCAGGGATAATAAAGATGGTTCTTAGCCCCTCAGGTAATTGTGAGCATCAGATGAAAGAAGATGAAATTATTCTGTGCCTGGCTTCATGTAAGGACTCACTAAGTGACACTCTCATTATTATTTTTGATCATTATTGCAGTGAAAACTGAACAAGCAAAACAGACATAATCTTGGTTTGTGAGATCAACTGGACAATGCCCATGGTCTTCAGCATATAGACAGAGTTAAATAAAGCAGAACTTGCATGCCAATTAGAACAAATGTCTGGATGAAACAGAAACTAGAATGCTGAGTGGGATGGAGAAGATGGCATTAACATCTCTTATTTTTCCGCAAATGTCAATGAGGAATCTAATGACAGTGATGAAAAACAAGGAACGTGGACGGTGGTGGTAAGTGGTAGGGGGTAGACGTGCAGTTTTATGTTAACTTGTTCAATAAAAGAGCCTCCCAGTACATCTGTGTCCACACCACTTCTGTGGGTGAGGAATGACCATCGTATCAGCAAGTCCTCTCCTAGCATGTCACCGAGGGACTGTCAGGCCACACCTCACCTCACGGCTCTGGGATTTCTCCCATACCCAGAGTGCCTTCAGCACACGCAGTGCTTTGTGATGGTTTAAAATAGTCTTTTCTGTGCATTTAGGTATTCATTCTTCATATCCCTTGTCTAGTTACTGACTACAAGCTTTTCCTTCCCTTCGTTCACACACTTGCCCTGGTGTCCTGCACATGGTAAGTCTCAAGTAAATTCTTGTTCCCTAACACACCTGAGTTGCCATCTCCAACATTATTCCTGTGGATGAGCAAAGAGTTCAGGGTAGCATTTACATTAAAAAAAAAAAAAAAAAAAAAAAAGGTGGGGGAGGGCCAGAAGGGGGCAGTGATGGGGCAGAGCCAGCCAGAGAAAGGTAAATGTCAGTTATTATCCTAGATGACTTCAGGACAAATAGGAAACATTTGGATTTAGCCCAGGAGAGGGTGCTACCTACTTCTAAGACAGCCTTGCCTAGAATGCCTGGCGGGGCCGTCCTCTGACGTGAGGCTGGGGTTTGGGCCTCTGAGTGGCAGGCTGCTCATCCGGGCTGGGAAATACTCCCACTCATTGCATCCTGCTTTGATAAAAATCCCTCTTCTTCTAAATTAGATAGACAACAGGTAGGAGTCCGGGGAGCAGGAACACGTCAGCAGAACAGATGCAAAGCTTCTCCCTTCTTCGCAGCATTTATCTAAGAAGCTTGCTGAGAGCTGGAGATGATGTAAAGAAGAAACCTACATCACCACCCCACCACTGATGCAAACTCGAAGGTTGTTTTTAAAGGATTCTGAGAAAGGAGAGGAAGTGTTAAATGTAGGCATAGGTGGTTAGAGATCACAGGATATTGAATAAGCCCTAAATCTGGACCTTCTCCCAGCCCTTACATATGGCATCTTTCCATGTCCAGTGATATTCAAAGTCCCTTTTGTCTTTGTGATGGAATAACTTCTCTGGAGACTGCGATCTAGGAGACTGGCTTTTATATTCTTACTTGCACCGCTGATCCTTTCTCCCCAAAGCTCTTCAGCTAGCTGTTCATTTCTTCAGAATGTAATATGGCCGGCCCCAACTTGGACAGAAAAAAAATCACTTGTATCTTTTCAGCAATAAGGTGGAAATTTTTTTTTTAAGATTTTATTTATTTATTTAACAGAAATCACAAGTAGGCAGAAAGGCAGGCAGAAGAGGGGTGGGGGGGCAGACTCCCTGCTGAGCAGAGAGCCAGATGCGGGGCTCAATCCCAGGACTCTGGGATCATGACCTGAGCCGAAGGCAGAGGCTTAACCCACTGAGCCACCCAGGCACCCCAATAAGGTGGAACTTTTGCTCACTGTGCGCACTTTAAACAATACACAGTATTATACAGAAGCAGATCACTCACCTACTTCTCATTTGTCTCTTGAAAAGCCAGATGTCCTGCCTGCTTTCTCTAAACACAAACCCAAGAAACGAAAGTAGTAAGTGAACAGGAAATAAAGTGAAGGTCAAACTGTGGCTCCTAATGGGAACGTGAGTTTAAAAAACAGACTTTAGGGGGGCGCCTGGATGGCTCAGTGGTTAAGCCCAGGGTTCTGTGATCAAGTCCTACATCGGGCTCTCTGCTCATCAGGGAGCCTGCTTCCCTTCCTCTCTCTGCCTGCCTCTCTGCCTACTTATTATCTCTGTCTGTCAAATAAATAAATAAAATCTTAAAAAAAAAAAAGCAGCCTTTATACTGTTGGTGGGAGTGTAAATGCACAGGACTTATGATAAACTTACATGTTTATCATACCATGTCACCTAACAATTCCAATTCTGTAAGTGACAGTTACAGATGTATTGGGACACACATACAAAGATACACATAGAGTAAATCTGTTGTAGCAATGTTTATAATAGTAAAACTCTGGGAACAAATGACCATTAACAGGAGACTAGTTAAATTAATTAACCAGATTAACCAAGATACTCTACATCAGACAGAAGTTGGTGTGCATAGGCTATTTTGGAAAGATGTGCAGAATTGTTATTAAATCTAAAAAGCAAAGTATATTACAGTACATATAGTATGTTCCCATTTATGTTATATATGCATGTGTGTATATATATACATTTATATATTTTTATTTATACAGATACATTCACTTATATATTTAAACCTTTTTTTAAAAAAGAAGGGCTCTCCATATATGGAAAAATTCTAGGTGATCCCCAAAGCTTCCAACAAAGTGACTTTTAGGCAGTGGGACTGGGGAAAGGGAGCACCTTTTACTGTACATAGCTTTTTACCGCCTGAATTTTTTACATGTGTTACTTCTGTAATAAAAACCAGCCTTGAGTTGTAGGAGATGCCCTTCTCTTCTGCCTTTAGAAACTTTGCTAGCTTTCTTCATCTACATCTGCAGGCCAAGTGATAGACGAGCAAAAGTAGAGGACAGCAGTATGTACACAGGGACAAGTCCCTGTGGCTAGGGATACATGGGAGCTCAAAGCACATTGGATATGAAACCATTATTTTCACTTCTCGATATATGGGTAAGATCTATGCTCACTACATTAGGAT
Source organism: Meles meles (assembly GCF_922984935.1). NCBI lineage: Eukaryota > Metazoa > Chordata > Mammalia > Carnivora > Mustelidae > Meles > Meles meles. The sequence goes on from NC_060068.1 coordinate 103,640,415, forward strand.
TTTGTGACTGATTTGTGACTGATTCTGGTGACACAGTAACGTGGACCGAGGATTCAGTGACTGGGAACGGGCACATGTTCTCGTCAGTCGACAATGATACTGTGGGGCACATGGCTGAGCAGCCCACACAGAGCAACATTGAGCTAATTGTATTAGTTGGGCTTCAGTTCAGCTGTGAGGGCTAGCAAATCTCAAATAACAATGCCTTTAAAAAAATTCCTCTTTCCTCTATGGACATTGGGGAGGGGAGGCGAACCATAAGAGACTATGGACTCTGAAAAACAACCTGAGGGTTTTGAAGGGTCAGGGGTGGGAGGTTGGGGGAACAGGTGGTGGGTAATGGGGAGGGCACGTTTTGCATGGAGCACTGGGTGTTGTGCAAAAAGAATGAATACTGTTACGCTGAAAAAATAAATAAAATGGAAAAAAAAAATTCCTCTTTCCTCTCATATAAAAGGCCTCAAAGACAGGGTATGGTGTGCTGTGCCTTCTATCCTGTTGCTCCATCATGGACCGCTTCCACCTTGTGGTTCAAGACGGCAGTTTCCACATTTCAGGGAGCAAGATGGAAGAACGTATGAAGAATGCGGCACAGAGTTTACGCATATAACGCCTTTTAAGTGGATTTTCTAGGAGCTGCCGCTAGACACTTTTACCTACTCACTTGAGCCAGAACTCCATCTGCTGGTCTACCTAGCTGCCAGGGAAGCCAAGATATGCAGTCCTAAGGCCATCTGGCTATAAGCACCACTCAAAATTGGGGGTTCTATGTTATTACCATGGAACAAGGTAAGGGTGGACACTGGAGATGGCCAGTGGTTTCTGCAACATTGTCCTAATCGATTTCCCCAGGCCCCCAACCTACTCTCCCAAAGATGAATTTATTTATCATCTCAGCAAATGGCACAGGGAAAGAAAAGTATCATGCTTTGTCATATACCCACCTTTATAAGCTTAGGAAAACTATCTATCTGTCTTTGCTAGGGAAACATTTAGAGAAAAGTTTTGCTATTATTTCAACACTCATAGGATGACAGTGTGCCCTGGAATTTCACTCACCTGCGTATCCCCCCCGCCCCCCACCCTGGTCTCTGTAATGGATGGAATACAGGAGCTACAGGGGACAGGAACCATATCATTCCCACAATAGTCCTACAATAAACGTCAACAGAATGCAGTAGAACTGGTCTGTGATGTAATTCAGAGACTATTTCCTGTGAGTGGGACAATATGCCCCGGAAGAGAAGGCTATTTATGCTATGGGAAAGGCCCATGGGGCTTCAGATTTAGGTACAAGGAAAACGGAATTCAAGAGCTGACAACACTGGATCCCCGGGGGCTAAGGACAGTAGTGTCAACAGTCACATATGAATCGGGACTTGAGAGACTCCCAAGGTTAAGAAGGACTAAATACTCTCCGAGTAGACAGGGGCAGGCTCTCTGCACATTCCTACTGGCCACCCACCCTCGGAATTACCAAAGACCTGGGCTTTGGGGAGCCTCTGCAAGGAGGGGACTGGAAGCTGCCCTGCCCCTACCATCCCTGTCATTTACTGCGGGTTCTCAGACAGGGGACAGCTCTTCACTACGAGTACAAACAAGGGTGCTTTCATGGGTTTTATCCTGTGGGCCTCACCAGAAAGCAGTCAAAAGTCAAACGTTTCAAGTTTAGCTAACCTCCCCGTTGTTTAAGACAAGTCACCTTATACTTCTTAGATCAATAAACAGCTTCAGGGTGTAGAGATCCAGGAAGAGAACATTCTTAAGGAGGCAGGAAGGCAAGAGTTGAATCCAGGCCCCTGAGGATGACTCAGAGAGGCAGGAGCTCAGAGGCTCCTCAGTAGATTCCCTCAGTCACTGGGAAAGAGCTCCATGCCAGACTCGAGGATCTGTGACCACTTCATTTCACTTGATTTCACTTCATTGGGACTCAGTGGTCATCACGCCCATCCTGGGTCTCTGCCCCAAGGATTCTACCAAGGTGTTCAAATTTATGACACGCCCCCACCCCCCACATCACCTGTTATATTCTTATAACAGATGCACACATCTCTCAGTCTTCTCTATCTCACTAAATGGCCAGGCTATTCTGTCAAGGACTAGGGCTGAAAACTCTGAGGCCTTCCCTGCTCCCCCTCTCACATCCCATCTCTAAACCTTGAACAAACCCTATGGCCCCACATTCAAAGCCATATCCAGACTCTGACCATTTCTCATTGCTGCCACTGATTCAGAAAAATGTCCTGCTCATCTACATGATTACCAAGCCTCCTACCTGGTCTTGACAAGCCACCCATGCCATGATTTTCAGCTTTGAAAACCTAAGCCAAGTCGGGGAACCCCTTGACTCTAGATTCCTCCAGAAGCCTCCCCATTTCACGTGGAGTCCAAGTCCATACACCAGGCCTCCAAGCCCTCTGTGACCTGATGCCCTCCCTCACTTCCTACACCCTTCGCCTTGCTCTGCTCTGGCCTCCTGGCTCCTCCCCAGCTGAGACAGGCACGTAACACAGCTCTTCTTCCACCTATCTGCCTACTTTGCTCCTTCACATCTTTCAAGGAGTTCTCCATGCCCCCTGAGCAGAAACCTTCCCTAACCACCCCTTTTTCCTACTTTCTCTTCACAATGTTTCTCTCTACTTGACAAAATATATATTCATTTTTTACTGTCTATCTCTCCCCAGTGGAGTGTAATCCCCACAGATACAGGATATTTTCTCCCTAGAAGAGTGCCTGGTACAGAGCAAATACGGGAAGAACAAAGGATGCTGCACACTGCACAGTTAAACGTGCAGCATAAAGCAAAACAACAGCCACAGGTACAGGTACAGGAGAAAACCCAGTCATCCACGCGAACAGACGCAAGGTCTTTTCTTATTACTAACTTATTTTTTCATGACTAACCTACTGCAAGAAAAAGACAGGGGATGTTTTAATTTATTCAATGACTAAAAAGGAAAAACCATTTACTGAGCACCTACTGTGACTCAGGAACTACTCTAGCTCTGGGTAGAGTATCAAGACAGGTAAGCTCCCTATTTTATAGAGCCTATGATACGGAGGGAACATGGGGATCAAGGCAGAAGTTGAAGAAGCTGGGAAGAATACTATAAATAACCTAACAAACAAATAACACGTTTCAAATAGTTATTAATCTACGACTATTAGGGTAATAGAAGAGTAACAGAAATCTTACTGAAAATTATCAACCAAAATACACCTGTATTATTTCTGAGTCTAATCCACCCTCTCAAAATCCAGCACTTTAAGTAAAATATATTTATATTTCATTTATATAAAATTAATACATACTTCTCGTTTCAGAGCAGCTACTTATAGCTTCTCTTGAATGATGAAGTATGCCAAGTCAAAGACAATCTTGCTTATGTACGGATTTAGCAATCGACACTGCATTCTGCCATGTGCCTAGAAGGTACCCACTAAAAATGAGTTGAGGGTTTCCCAAAGATTTTCAAAAGTGAATATCTACAATTCTTCCCAACCTATCATTGAATCTTTGTACATATTTCCGAACACTGCTGAGAAGCTGCATGCTTTTATTTTAGTAGAGTTGGTAAAAATTCCATATGGATTCCTCCGTTCACAAAACTAAATGAAAACACAGAACCTCTTAAAATAAAAATAGACCCGTTTGGGAATCACAAGGGAAATGTTACTTACTCTCTGAGCACTCAGCTTCTGCTATCCCTAGTGGTGGGAACCTACACTGGCATTCCAATTTCCTATAAACTTGGCAGGACTCTGTGTCCATTTGGAATTGTAATAGCCCGGATTTCAGTTGGGGGAGGAAGGAAGGAGTCACTGCATTCCACCTAAGAGTCCTCCAGCTGAATCCCAAGAAGCCAAAACTTAAATGTCAATGTCGTCCCAAAGGAAAGAGATGGCTCCATCTAATGCGTTTACCTGGTTAATGCTCCATAACCAGTTCTGGGCTCTCTTTGCTGGTCTTTCTTTTGTTAATGTTGCTTGTTGCAGAAAATTCTGGTGCCTGTTACCGGTGTTTCGGGGTTATTTTTGGTTTGGTTTGGTTTTGGCAATTATACACAGATGTTTTTCATAGTAAATACCTAGGCATTTCAGACCAAAAGTTCCAGGATGTGTATAGTCTCACTGTTCATTCTCCACTCCTGCATGCTTCTTAATTTAGGATGTGGAAAATGCAAGGAAGGCCAGGCAATTGGCCCTCACCAACCCCCCTTCCAGCTCTAATCTCCTATTGTCACTGTCAGACAAAGGAGCAAAATCCTGTTCAAGTTGGGGAAACCCTGAGATGGGCAGTGGGGGGGGGGGGTGTTGGGCAGGAGACTGCTCTAATGGGCTTTGAAGTGACCCAGGTAAGAGACAAGTGTTTTGGGGGAGTGGAAAATGCACAGCTTGCTAAAAGCTGATCAAGTCCTGAGCCTGTGGCTCCTCTATCCCTATCCCCCACTTTTGGTTCCAACTAAGAGATTTTCGTGCAGTTACATTCCACAAACAAGCCATTTCCTCTTCCTTGGGGGAAGGCAACTGAGAAGGAGAGGAAGAAACAGACACCTCTTTAGAAAACTAGGACTGGGTTAAGGCCTTCAGAAGCCCCTGCGCTCCTGATTTTTCACGTGACAACTCTGCTCTGTGTCCTCGTTGGTGTACACGTAACAAAACACTCTCATCCCAGGTTAAAGATGTACCTTTCTCTCCTTGGTAAAATGGAAAAAATATCAGAATTTCACTTTTTAAATTACGTGGCTCCAAAGAACTAAGGTCTAAACGATCCTGGGGAAATGAGTAAATCTAATGTACAAATTATTTTCAAATGAAATAAAGTTTTAATGAACACTGAACTTAGTTCCTAAGTTGACATGATGTTAGCTATCATAGGCATTTAATTAGATAGATGATACTAATATAAATTCTGCAAGCTTCTTTTCATATGATGAAAAATATATTTGTATTCTGCTACGTACCTATACACCATATACATGACTATAAATATACTACATATGTAATATTTTCTTCTGGTTAAATATTGCCATAGGCCCTTAAAACCCCGTGGGCTCTGAGACCCAGCCTTATGAAGCATCATAGATACACCAGACTGAGAGGTAAACAGTCCTCTCTAAAACAGAATAAAAGAATTAATGTAAAAAGTTATTGCAAACCCAGGTTACTGAATGGCTTAATGTGACCAGAAGGCCAGTTCCATCGAGGCTCTCTTGCCAACCCCAAGGCTCCACTAGAAGCTCTAGCTTTTTACACCCACTCCCCTCCAGCCTTGCCACAGAAAGGAGTAATCCCACCACAGAGGCTTCTATTTCAGACCCTCTCTCAGTCCCTTGGGGACTCTCCTGCAGCCTGTCCTTCCCAAACCACTTGAATCTCATTTCTCCTGCAGCTGATTTTTTTTTCCCCCAAGATGTTAACAATTTCTCTGGAACCATCTGGATGTTATTAAGAAAGTGTCCTGGGTCCTCTGAGGCAGCTGGCTGTGGCCTCTTGCCTTGTTTCCTGTGTCCTGGATGTCTAACTTGACTTCCATAAGAAATTTGGAATATTAGCTTAAAAAAAGAAACAGTCAATATTTTTTAGGCACTGAGCTCTTGCAGCTTAATTTCCCCAACTGGGACTTTGCATTTTGAGTTCCCATGGCTAGCCCATGCTCTGGGAACGATGAAGCACAGCTGTTTTAAAAACAGAAGGCACTAGTGGTCAAGGGTGAACCAGAAATCCAGTCTTCCCCACCCTCCCCAGTTAGCCTCACAAAACCTTCCTTAAGTTGCTGCTGCTCAGACATTTCCACATCTCCAAGCCCTGCTCTAGGCTGAGACCCCCTCTGACCTTGCTCTAAGAGTAAACACTGTTCAGCTCTACTAGACTCTCTCCTAGCATCCTTGAGAGAAAAATAATAGAAGACACCCCCCCCCCCAAAAAAAGAGAGTCTGGGCAGATGACAATGATTCCCTGGGGAAGAGGGGTAGTGTACGTAGGAAGGACAATATGGGCCACCATATAGCCACTTTTCTAACCACCAGCCAAGAGCAAGGCTGGAATAGGAGAATCCCAATAATCACTTTCACTATTCAGAGTCTGCAAATGGAGCCAGGGCATTGGTTCCCCCTTGCTTCTGTTTACGACTCAAACTCAATAGCCACACTGGGGTTGCTGGCCTTGACCCTTTGCCTAGCCACTCCCTGTGCACACGCCCACCTCCTTCTTCCTTCTCCGAAGTTTTTACCTTCAGCTGACTTGCATCTCATTACCCTTTTGATTTCACTAGTTAACACTAACTAGATTACGCTGGCTCTCTGTTACGATTTTAAGCTCCACCCCCCCCACTCCTACCCCACCCAGGCAATCCTATCAAGTCAGACAGGAAAGCAGACTCACTCCATCTATGAAGCACAAGCACAGAATGAATTTCCCTGAAAACAGACAGCCTGACCATCTGTCTCTGATGCTGGTGGGAGCAGGAGATGTTTTGAAGGGAAGTGCACAGTTCACTCTCCATTAAGCATTCGCTCAGAAAGGAGGGAGGGCTGTGCCTCAACATCCCTCATTTCTTTGTCACAATCCCACAAGACTCTATTGTCCCCAATCTGGCATGTAACGGACATCCCGTAAATGGTCCCCTCCCCCCCACTATCTTTGTACTTTGAAAAAAATTCAAGCTACAAAAAAGATACAGTAATACAATGAACATATGTATACTTTAGCCTGATCACCCATTGTTAAATTATTACATTTGTTCTCTCCCATTACTTTTTTTTTTAACTAAAGATTTTATTTATTTGACAGAGAAAGAGAGTGTGTGCACAAACAGGGGGAACAGCAGAGGGAGAGGGAGGAGCAGACTCTAAGCAAGGAACCCAATGCAGGACTTGATTCCAGTACCCTGGAATCATGACCTGAGCCAAAGGCCGACTCTTAACCGACTAAGCCATCCAGGTATCTTTCCTATTACTTTTCCTGATTCATGGGATGGGGCAAATAGCATGACATTTTATGCCTAAATACTTCATACTTAAATACATCCCTAAATATTTCCTACAAGGTAGAACATAATCCTATATAGTCATGATACCGTGATCACATTCAAGAAACTTAACATTAGAAAAATATCTAATATTTTAGATATAATAGCTCATATTCAAATTTCTCGAACTGTCCCAATGTCCTAATAGTTTTTTCAATTGAGATATAATCCACATATCATAAAATCTACTCTTTCTGAGTGTACAATTTAGATTTTTAATATATTTACAAGTTTGTACAACCATCACCACCATCTAATTCCAGAACATTTTCATCATTCAAGTAACCCATTAACTCATTAGCAGTCACTCCCCTCACCCAGCCCTTGGCAACCACTAGTCTACTTTCTGTCTGTTCTGGAAATTTCACGGAACTGGAATCATAAAATTTTGTGTGTCCAGCTTCTTTCTTTCTTTTCAAAGTTCACTTATGTTGTAGCATGTAATGGGAGTTCGTTTCTTTTTCTAGCTGAATTATATCACATTGGATGGAAATAACACAATTTGTTCATCTGTTCATTAAGTGATGAATATTTGGGTGTTTTATGACTTTTTTTAAAGGCAAAATCCAATCAAAGAATATACATTGCAATTGAATCATCATGTCTTTAGTTTCCTTTCATCTAAATCCTACAACATTAATTCTAGAACATTAATCTAGATTCAAGGAACTCCTCTTACTTTTCTTTCCCTTTTTAATCTCTTACAACAGTAAAATTTTTGAAAAGCACAGGTTGATTGTCTTGGAGAACGTCCTTGCAGGTCTTTCTGATTATTTCCTATAATTTGATACAGGTTAGACAGTTTGGGCAGTAATACTACACGGGTGAGGTTGTATACTTCCTGTTGCATTAAATTAGAGGACATATAATGTCAATTTGTCTTATAACCAGTGATGCTAAATTTGGTCATTCGATTAGATGGTATTTACCAGATCTCCCCATAGGAAAGACACATTTTTTCTCTTCATAAAATATTAAAAAATTCATAAAATAATATTAATTCAAGTAATCTCTAAGACTATTTGAATATCTTGTTTCCCAACAATCTTTAACAGAACGTTTTAACCCCCAGTAATGGTCCTTGCCTGAATCCATTATTACAATAGTGTTACAAAAGAGTAGTTTTCTCACCTTTCTAACTCTGTAATTCCTTCCACATAAAATTGTGGTTATTTTGTTTGAGAAAAGGGAAGGAAAAGAAAGCTTTCCCTGCTCTATCCCATTGTCTTAATAACTGTGAATTCATGGATTTTTATTTTATTTTATTTTTACTCAATGTGTTATAGTCAAAATCACTGTCATTATTCTTCCAATGCTCAAACTGTCCCAAATTTGATAAGTGGGAGCCAGTTTGGTTCAGCTCATCTTTTTTTTTTTTTTAAGTTTTATTTATTTAAGTAATCTCTACACCCCTAACGTGGGGCTCAAACTCACAACCTCAAGATCAAGAGTCCCATGTTCTTACGACTGAGCCAGCCCGGCACCACCAACCCCCCAAATATCTTGCTGACATGTCCTCATCAGCACTTCATTTTTTTGTGACACAAAAAAATGTTGCAGATTTGCCTTGTATTCTCCCTACTCCAGACCTTATATCAGCATTTCTCCAAGAAGACCTGGTTTCTTTTAGGGAGAAATGGTGTTTAGAAACCAAGAATTGGATGCTAGATGTGCTTGTTGATATGGGGTTGTCTCAAATGTTTCTGCCTGGATGACTTACGGCATTATTTAAACCTTCTACGTGTGACATCTCTTATGATTTTCATTTGGGTTTCAGTTATACTGATAATACTACTACATATAAATGAGTCCTTAATATTATAGGTATAACAGCCTCTTTTTTTTTTAAGTACTTAATAAGTACTCAAAAGCTCTGCCCTTAGTATCTCACACATAGTAACTTAATCTCTATAACAACTCAAAGATGTAGGTGTAATTGTTTATCCTTACTTAACAAATGAGGTAATGGGGTGTCAAGTGGTTAGGTAACCTGTTCAAGTTCACACAGATAGTAAGTGGCTGACCTGGGACTACACTCCAAGTCTGTCTGACCTCAGACCTGCTGAACTACTAGGTGATAGGTCAAAAATATTATTTCCTCACTATGAGGGAAATATATGTATGCCTTCAAGCTTATAATCCACTCCTGGGTATATTACATCACATTTGTAAAGGACATGTGGTCACTGTAATCACCTCTGAGACACAGTGTGGTATAAGGAGAAGGGCACAAGGCACATCGAAGAGTGGGTCAGTCTCTACATCTTTCTCTGTTTTATCACCTGTAAGAGTGGACTAATGAAGGGCGCCTGGATGGCTAAGTGGGTTAAAGCCTCTGCCTTCTGCTCAGGTCATGATCCCAGGGTGCTGGGATTGAGCCCCACATCGGGCTCTCTGCTCAGCAAGGAGCTTGCTTTCCCCTCTATCTCTGCCTGCCTCTCTGCCTACTTGTGATCTCTGTCTGTCAAATAAATAAATAAAATCTTTAAAAAAAAAAAAGAGTGGATTAATGATACTTAGCTTGTGTACCACATAAGGTTGCAGTGGCATCAAAGGGATTATAAACAGAAGCCCCTGAAAGAATTTTAAGCTCTCTTTACTACTAGGAAGTGGCTCTCAAGTCAAACCAAGTATGTGTAAGAATCACCTGGGGGAAGGAGTCTATACAGACTGCTGGGTCCTGCTCCTATACGTTCTGAGTAGCCTAGTGTGGAGCCCAAGACTGTAAACTTTTAATATGGATCCCAGTGATTCTGAAGCAGGTGACTCATAAATGACACCAGAAGAACTCTCATGTAGTTAATCCAAGGACAATGAGAATAAACGTGATAAACCCATGCTTGGAACCCACTGCTACACCTTCCACGCACATTCTTTGCATCAGATTCGTTTTCTTCATTCTTTCTCCCTCATCCCTAGTATTTATCCTTTACCTTAGTTTCAACTCAAATGGCACTTCCCCCAACTTAGTCTTCCCAGACCCTTGACACAGTCGGCTGCTCCTGTGACCTGCTCTTATCACGTTTTTTGATTCATTACAGCACACATCAGCCAGGCAACTACATAGCTGTAACAAGATGGTTAATGTCTGCCTCGCATAACAGAGTGTAACCATCTGAAGGCAGAACGAGGACCTCCTTGGTACACCGAGTGTCCCTGCTTAGTGGGCAATTTAAAGTGTCTGTCAGACGAACCCACAAATGAAGGGGGGAAAAGCAATACTAACTTTATTACTAAATAAGTTTCAGCTGAATACAGCATTCATAAATAATGAATGCAGAATAAAGTTCATTACCAACATGAATAATTGGATACCCTACTTCCTGTTCTCATCATCTTTCCTGGGATCCTTGGAAAGACACTTCTCGTAGAGGAAATTGCACTTTTAATGACAAATTTGGGGACAATCTGCTCAGAATAGACAGGAATTCATAATGCAATTATGGCCCTCTGCTCTGGCCTCCCCTCTCACTTCCTTCCCCTCCTGGAGTCAGTTGTCATCTCACACCAAAGAGCAACATCCCCTCCCTCCTGCCTCCTGCCAATTCTCTCTAACTAGGATCAGGCAAGAGAGATGAAGTCCTGGGGAGGAAGGATGTTTCCCTCGGGCCATCATTAATTGTGTGTGTTCCACAAGTATGTGTATTTTCATTTGTGCATTTATCTCCATCCTGAATGGGGCCGTAAAACTCCTTTATGATTTAGCCTCAAGCCAAATAAGCATTGAATTTCACAACCAGAGTTTATGCTCATGTATTTATGGCAAGGTGGGAGGTGGGGTTGTTTTGTTTCAAATATTTGTTTCTCCAAAGTGGCTGCTGATTCTGTTTGGAAGACAGGCCAGAGTACATGTGAAGGGGTGAGAACAGGAATGGTTTCTATCAAGTGACAGGGATTGGGACTTACTATTCCACAATAGGATATCACACATATTCAAGATTTTAACCTGAAGGAAAGTGAAACAAAAAACAGCAGAAGCATAAAGTTTTACCTGTCCTTCACCCTTCTCTCTGAAGCAGGTCTTAAGACATGAGAGGTGCACTCTCTACACCCAGAGGAAAAGAGCATCCTTACTGCCAGGATGGAGGGTCATGGGAAAGAATCCAAACAAGCAGGACTTGCTAAGTTTCCTCCAGTTTGCTACACTTCCCTCACATTCTCTGTTCTATCACATTTCTATACAACTGGCCACTCTTCATCAAACCCAGTATTAAAATGTACAGGGTTAACTGTTTCTTCCAGCATTCATTTCCTTAGAAAGGCTCCTGTGCCATGTAAAACCGAAATTATCTGTATGCTTTTCTCCTGCTAATTTGTCTCGTCAGTTTAATTGTCATACCTGCCAGGGGCCCTAAGTGAGTCAAGAAAACCTCCTCCCCCCACCTGCAAAACGTTTCCAGAATTTTACAGCAACTCAAACTGAGGTACCAGCATGGCACTAAGTGAGGACCCTTGGGAACTGAGTTTATGTGATATTTTTTCCATTGAGACCATTTCCCAGCACACAAAGGTAAAGAGGGTGAAGACACCAAGCATCTTCAAGCTTTTGACTTTAACTAAATAAAGGAGTATCCTAGTGCCTGAAACCTACTGACCTCAAAAATATTAAAAGAAATATGCATAGTTATTCTTATAAATCTTGTCTGTGTTATTTTCCTGGGAAATGGTTTGGTTGTGGCACACTCTAAATTCAGACCTGAGGAGGACCACTGCCAGTGGGGACCCAGCCCCTAGTGGTTGACCTTCAACCCAGTAAGCCTCTTTGCTGGAGGCAGAATGATGCAGTGGCTTACTGGGCTCAAGTCCACGCTCCAACGCCTACTAGCTAAGTGATATAGGACACAGTGCTACCGCTCTGTGCCTCAGTTTCCCCAACTATAAGATGACATTAATAATACAAAGTAGGGATAATAATAGAAACGTCAGAAGACTGTTGTGAGGCCTCAATGGAAAATGTATGTACACAACTTAGCACAAGGCCATGCACAGAGTGAGTATTAGCAGCTATTACTTCAATGCATTCAAAGAGGTTCTGAGGTTTAAGACACACATCTTTTTGACGAGCTCCAGCTGACTTTCTCCAGCCAGTATAATAACCTATCTAACAGTCAATCATCCCACTGTGTGTGGTCATCCAGCACCTTCTGGGTGTTTTCCAGTTTAAGAAGCCGCCCACATCCTAAGTCCTGTATAGGTGTGTGACCAGTCTTCTCTAATAAGACAGAGCCAGAGAGCCTTCTAGTCACAAGAGCAGCATGCAGAATCCATTTTGTGGTGAGGATAGCAGCCTGACCTGAGGTGCATGGAGGCAGCTGGAGGGGAAGTTCAGGCATCATGATGTGGGTTGCAGTTTGTGTCTGGCCACAACAACCCAGAAGCTTTTCCAGGACAACTCGTCACTGTGGCTTGGGCCTTATCCCTAGCCTCAGTCTGACATTCCTCAGCTTCTAGAGAACCTGTGAACCACCTAATATTCTTTCATAAATATCCATTTCTGGGATGCCTGGGTGGCTCAGTTGGTTGGACGACTGCCTCCGGCTCAGGTCATGATCCCGGAGTGCCAGGATCGAGTCCCGCATCAGACTCCCAGCTCCACGGGGAGTCTGCTTCTCTCTCTGACCTTCTCTGCACTCAAGCTCTCTCTCACTGTCTCTCTCAAATACATAAATAAAATCTTTTAAAAAATAAATAAATAAATAAATAAATATCCATTTCTGCCTTAGCTAGCCAGAGTAGATTCCAAGGCTGGCACCTAAGAACATGATCAAGGTCCCTATCTACTGGCTTGGCCAAATACCAACGCAATGAACTCTAAGAAACCATCAAAGCTCTTTGAGTCAATGAAAAATGGAATGTAATAATTTGTATTTGGAGAGAAATGGTGCACTAACTGGAACTAGAAAATCTTTTTAATAGGATTTTCATCTTCATGGCATTTGTTATAAGTTTGTCTTCTACTTCTTCTTCTTCTTCTTTTTATTTAAGTAAGCTCTATGCCCCATGTGGGGCTTGAACTCATGACCCCAAGATCAAGAGTCACATGCTCAAAAAAAAAAAAAAAAAAGAGTCACATGCTCTACCAAATGATCCAGCCAGGCACACCTGTCTTCTACTTCTAATGGAATAATAGAGTAGCAAAGGTGGAAGGGGATTTACAGATGGTCCAGTTTGCCCCATACTTTCAAATGAGAAAGAGAAGTACCAGAGAGGATAAGTGACTTGCCCATGATCACACAGCAACTGCAGCTGGGTGTGAAGATCACCAGCTCAGAAGTCAGCTACTGGCTATGTTACTTATTATGTGATCTCAATCTAGCCATGTAGTCTCTGAGCCAGTTCTCTTGGTCTCCTTGTTTGCTAAATGAAGAAAATGACAGTCAGTATCTTACAGGGTTATTATAAAAACTAAATAAGATAATGCATCTAAAGTGTTTAGCACACACTCAAAAAATAGTAAATATTCAATAAATATTAGTTGATATTATCATACCATTAAACAAATATTTACCATGATCCACTATGAGCCAGGGACTGTCCTAGAAGTTGGCAACATAAAGATGAAGAAGATATTGCCAGCACACAACAGTCCAAGCCCAGACGGCTTCACTGGTGAATTCTACCAAACACTTAGAGAAGAATTAATACCAACCTTTCTCAAACTCTTCTTAAAAAAAAACATAAGAGTAGGGAACACTTCTAAACTTATCTTACAATACTGACATTACCCTGGAAGCAAAACCAGACAAGAACAAAGAAAAGAAAATTCACAAGAAAACAAAATCAAAGGCCAAAAACTGATGAACACATACGCAAAAATCCTCAACAAAATATTAGCAAACCAAATTCAACAATAAATTAAAAGTATCATATACCATGAACAAGTGGGATGCAAGTTCAGTTCAACGTCTGCAAACCAATATGCCATACCACATTAACAAAATGAAGGATAAAAATATGATGATCCCAATAGATGCAGAAAAACCATCTGACAAAAGTCAACATCCATTTATGATTAAAAAAATTCTCAACAAAGTAGGTATAGAAGGAATATAGTTCAACATAATAAAGATTATATAGGACAAGTCCACAGCTAACATCATACTCAATGGTGAAAGTTTTCCAAGATCAGGAATAGGACAAGAATGTCCACACTCACTACTTTATTCAACACAGTGTTGGGAGTCCTAGCCAAAGCAATTAGGCAAGAAAAAGAAATAAAAGGCATGCAAATCAGAAAGGAAAAAGTAAAACTGTCACTGTTTCCAGATGACATGATACTATATATAGAAAACCCTAGAGACTTCACCAAAAAACCATCAGAACTAATAAATGAACTCAGTAAAGTTGCAAGGACACAAAATCAACACACAAAAATTTGTTGCATTTCTACACACTAATAGCAAACTGTTAAGAAGAGAAATTAAGAAAGTAATCCCATTTACAATTGCATCCCCCAAAATACCTAGGAATAAATTTAACCAAGGAGGTGAAAGACCTGTACACTTAAGATGTTGATGAAAGAAACTGCAGAGTCACATTCCATGGTCATGAATTGGAAGAATCTTGTACAAATGTTCATACTACCCAAAGCATCTACAGATTCAGTGCAATCCCTATCAAAATTCCAATGATGTATTTCACAGAAATAGAATAAACAACCTTGAAAGTTGTATGGAACCATAAAAGACCCCCACAAGCCAAAGCATTCTTCAAAAAGAACAAGGCAAGAGGCATCATACTCCCTGATACTACAGTGTATCACATAAGCTATAAAACTCAAAAAAGTATAATCATAAACACAGACACACAGATCAATGGAACAGAGAGTCCAAAAATAAACATGCATACATGGTTAATTAATTTATGACAAAGGAACCAAAAATATACAATGTGGAAAAGACAGACTGTTCAATACAGGGTGCTGGAAAAACCGAATAGTCACATATGAAAGAATGAAACAGGACCAGTATCTAACACTATACACAAAAATTAACTCAAAATGGATTAAAGACTTGAATGTAAGGTATGTCCTTAAAATTCCTAGAAGAAAACATAGGCAGTAAATTCTGTAAAACTGGTCTTAGCACTGATTTTTTTGACTTGACACCAAAAGCAAAGACAACAAAATAAAAAATAAGTGGGACTACATCAAACGAAAAGTCTTCTGCACAACAAAGGAAAACATCAACAAAATGAGAAGGCAACACCTTTCCAGTGACACACAGATGGCCAACAGGTACATTAAAAGGTAATCAAGAGGTAAACATAATCAAAACTACAATGAGATTATCACCTATTAGAAAGGATATTATCAAAAAGACAAGAAACAACAAGTATTGGAAAGGATGTAGAGAAAAGGAAACTTTCTGTACTATAGATGGGAATGTAAATTGGTGCAGCCACTATGGGAAACACAATGGAGTTTCCTCAAAACATTAAAAACAGAATTACCCTATAAATTCACTTCTGGGTATTTAACGGAAGAAAATGGAAACATTAACCCCCAAATGTACTGCATACCCATGTTCACCTAGCATTATTTACAATAGCCAAGACATGGGAACAACCTCAGTTTCCAACAAAGAAGAAATGGATCAAGAAAATGTGGTACAGACACACACACATACACAGAAATATTCTTTTGTCCAAAAAAAGCAGGAAATATTTCCACTTGCAACAACATCAATGAACCTGAGGGCATTATGCTAAGTGAAGTAAATCAGAAAGAGAAAGACAAATAAATATTCAAGATCTCACTTATACGTAGAATCTAAAAACAAAAACAAAGTTCATAGATACAGAGAAGAGACTGATGGTTGTCAGAGGCAGGAGGTAGAGCATGCTGAAGGAGGTCAAAATGTACAAACTTCCAGTTATAAAATAAATAAATGATGGGGATATAATATGCAGCATGATGTCTACAGTTAATAATACATATTTCAAAGTTGCTAAGAGAAATGATCTTAAAAGTTCTTATCACACATGAAAATTTATAACTAAGTATGGTGCTGGAGGTTAATAGACTTATTGTGCTTTATACATTATATATGTATATTTGCAATATATACAAATATCAAATTACATTATATGCCTGAAACTGATATAACAGTATAGTCATTGTCAATTACTTCTCAATATTTTAAATTTTAAATTAAATTTTTAAATAAAAGTCATGCACAAAAAACTTTCTTACTTCCAATAATAATGACAGTAATAAAAATTAACTAATGATAATAAGAAACGATAGTAACAAAAAAATAACAATGGTGGCAGCAATTAGTAGTATTTATTGAGCATTTAATATATGCCAAGCATTGGGCTGGCTAAGCACTTTCATGGATTATTCTAATCCTTAAAAAAACCTCTTAAGAAAGATGCTATTACTGTTTCATAACTGAGAAAACTATAGAGGCTCAAATAAGCTAAGTAACTGGCCAAATGTCACCAAATAAGCAAGTACTAAGAAAGGGATTTTGAACCCACCCTGTCTGACTACACAACCCAAGCTCTTCAGATTCTCTAGGGAGGCTTCTAATCATTTGAGGGTGAGCATAGGGAATAGAGAGAGGGAAGGGAAATAAGTAAATGAAAGCACTCTGATTACAGAGTTCCCTATAAGAATATACTGTGGAGAATAATGCGAAGGGACTTGAAAAGGCCAACTGTCACTTAAGTTGGTTCAGAGGTTCAGGCAGTGGGACTGAACCAGGCTTTGAATAGTAAGTAGGAGCTTACCAGGCATTCAGAGTTACGGGCCTGGATGGGGCAATGGGAAAGGAGAGGAATCCAAGGTAGATAGAAAGTCCAGAGTGTGAAAAAGCATGTGAGAGAAATATCACAACATGTTTAGATGAGCAGCACACTCCGTGGGCAGAAGTGGAGCAAGGAGCATGTGGGACACAGGCACAGGCAGAGGGGAAGATGGGAAAGTTGACCAGGGCTGGCTGTCCATGAGGCCTGAAAGCCATGCTAAGGAAGAGGTACTTTATCCAGGAAGATTCTGAAGCAGGTCCGGATGTGGGGACGAGATGGTAAAGAGGAAGAAAGAACCAATCCAGATGGAGAGGGGATGAGGCCCGAGGAAGGGGGACAGTGGGGAAGCTGCTGGAAAAGTCCAGATGAGAGATAAGGGTGCCAGAAGGGAAAGACCAGCAGAAAAATGGAGAGAAAGTCATTAATTTGGACAATATTTAAGCAGCACTGATTAGGAAGGAAACTAGCCCTTGAAGAGCTGGGTGCTGAGTTAGACACACCGTCATCTCATTTAACACTGTGAACAGCCCTTCAAAGTAGGTGCCATCATCATACCTCTTGCATGGGGTGGAAACAGAGGCTCTGCATGATTAAGGAGCTCACTCAAGGCTGTGATGATAGGGAAGCAGGGCCATGATTAGAATCCAAGTTTGTTTCAAGCAAAGCATGTTTCCTTCTCTTCTAGGTGTAGGAGGAACTGAAGCATAAGGAGTTGCACATGAGGCTTAGGTTTCCTGCTTAGGAGATCCAATGAACGGTAAGGCCATTATCTGAGATTTACTTGAGGAGGTGTGTAAGGAAGGATGGAAGGATGAGAGACTCTGAACTTGAAGCACTTGATGGGATCTCCTGGTGACGCTATTCAGTACATGACCAGAAATACGAAAGGCACTGGATTGGGAATATAGAATTAATCTTCAGATTGAAGCCATGGGGGATGAAATCAGAGAGTGAGCATAAAGAGAGTCGGGTGTGGAACTCCATGGAACATGAACTTTGAAGGCACTAACGAAGGAACAGAAGCCAGGTAAGGAGCCTGAGAAGGAACAGTCTAAGAGAAAGAAGACCCTCAGTGGGATAAGGCTGAGGCAGGAGACCAGAGAGGAAAGGGCTTTGAAAAGAGCAAAGTCGTTAACAGAGTTTAATGTGGCAAAGAAATCAAGTAGGAAAACAAACAGTGTTCCCTGAATTTAGCAAATAAAATGCCACCAGTGACCATGGTAAAAACTCAGCTTTATTGAAGTCAGGACAGTGGAGGTGGTGGAGATGGAGGGAATACAAGACTTCAGCAGAACTCGCCTATGGAAAGCACAGAGGGAGCAAGGTAGTTAGAAGAAACACAAAGATCCAAGAGTCTGCTGCTGCTTGTTTTAACATGTGAGACAAGAACATACATGGAACAGGTAAGAAGTCAACAGAGAGGGAGACCTAAATCAGTATGAGACACCAGTGTAACCTGGAAAGGGGTGGGAGAAAAAGAACTGAGAGCACTAAAAACAAGACACAAAAATGTATTTTAAAACTATAATTAATCAAGGCATTAGGATGTTTTAATTAACTGCCATACAGAATAAGAGAATAGAGACAAGAGACCAGGGAGAGACCCGAGGGTAGGTGTGTACGTATCTATGAATTTAGAAAAGGAAAAAGTGATTCTATTTCTAATGGGATAGGAGGAGAGTTTATTCAAGATAATTTAATTCCATGTGATTCATTATTTTGGGGAAAACTTAGATTCTTGCTTCTTGTAATGTACCAAAACATACTCCAGATGGATTAGATGTTTAAATCTACGACATGAAGCCATACACAAAGTTATCAAAAATTAATATGGGAATAGTAATATAATCTTGAATGGGGGTGGTCTTTCTAAATGGAGTAGTATGTCCCAGGTGAGCCTGAAGAGGGATTCAGTTTGACTCCGTTCCGTTAATGGGTGGGCTAGTGCAGCTGGTGCGGGTTGGGAGGTAAGCTGTATTTTGTGACTTGGTTTGCTTGGAGGTCAAAGGGCCCTCAGGGAGGAGCTGCAAACCGAAGACTTGAAGTGGGTGGTGAGGCAGCGGGAAGGAGTCAGTAGACACATGTAGACTGAAATGGAGAGGAGGCGATGGCAAAAGCCTCCTGGAGTGGCTTCACAGACCAGATCTGAGCTCCCATGAAAGTAGGGGCAGTTCTGACAGGAGCACAGACTGGCCATAGCACAAGGAGCCCTGAAAGAACCATCTGGGCACCCAGAAGGCCTTCTGGACCTGAGAGCACAAGGACTCATGCTCCATGGAAGCCATCAAGGTGAGGGCAATAATGAGCTCTCAAAGCCTGCCACTCTTGACAAGTCAAGTGCAGAACATGCAGCAGCAGAACCGAGACCACTTTCCCTGCCAGACACTTCCTTGTGCGCATAAGGCTTGTTCCACAAGTAGTAAACTAAGAAATGATTCAGAGGAGGATTCTGACAAGACAGCAGTGGTAGCACAGTTTACAGTCTCCCGAATTACCATACGAAAACAGAGGCACTAGCCCCATGAAACCAAAAAACATGGAAGATATTTACAAAAAACTAGGTGAGACAGATTAAACATGGTGACCAATCCTTCCTGGTTCTTCCCATGGAGAGCTGGACTCTTTCCTTCTACCTTGTGGATCTGGGATGGCCTTGTGACTTGCTTTCAACAATCCAGTGTAGCAGAAGTGACAGAGCATGACTCTTGAGCCTCAGCTTTGGGGGACTGAAACTCAGCTGCCTGGTGAATCCAGCCCACTTCCCTAATGAGGACACATCTCCATGAGTTAATAGAGATATATTTTATTAAGCTACCTTTTGATGATGGTAAGGAACCAATTCATTACTAAAACTGGAGAAAGGGAAAATACTTATCCTGCCTTTCCTATGTGAGCTGTGCCACTAGATGAACAGTCGATGAGGTAAAGCAACCTTTCATAACAAAAGTATTTCAGGGGGCACCTGGCTGGCTCAGTTGATAGAGCTTGTGACTCTTGATCTCAGGGTTGTGACTTCGAGCCCCATGCTGGGTGAAGAGATTACTTAAAAATAAAATCTTTAAAAATAAAATAAAAATATTTCAGCAAATAATTTTTTAAAGATTTTATTTATTTATTTGACACACAGAGAGAAATCACAAGTAGACAGAGAGGCAGGCAGAGAGAAAGGGGGAAGCAGTCTCTCCGCTGAGCAGAGAGCCCAATGGGGGACTTGATCCTAGGACCCTGAAATCATGACCTGAGCCAAAGGCAGAGGCCCAACCCACTGAGCCCAGGCACCCTCAGCAAATAATTTTTTTTTAAGAATTAGAATATATCACCAACCTATAACCCCAGTGAATTAAGGTCTATCTAGGCAATGAGTATCAATAGCTGCTAACACTACCAAAAAAAAAAAAGGGGGGGGAGAGAGAGAGACAACAGATATTATGTGTCTCCTAATGAAAGAACACAGTACCACTTATAGTCTTGCCAAAGGGATCGAACAGGAGTTTCATCAAGACTCTGAACAAGTTGCCAATCTGCAGGAAACACAGAGACAAAGGAACATACTGAGGAAACAGATCATGGGATTGCAAATCCAGACTGTGGGAAACACTACAGGTCAAGTATCTTGAATGGCAGGAAATATACAGATTAAAGAGTCTTAGAAGAAACACATACATACATATTTATATACGTATAAATATATACATATGTCTTAGAGGAAACATATATATGGATAGACATATATGTATTTTTTTGAAATTTATGTTTATTTATATGTATCATATTATACATTTCTATATAAAATATATATCATACAAAGACATATAATAAAAGTTGGAACTACCAAGCTGTGGTGTCTATCACTTGGGTGATAAAACTATAACAAATATAAAGTGGGTACTATAAAGGCAGGAAAATCAGTGCTTTTGATGGTATGGAGGGTGCCTGATCAAGAGGGAGTAGAAGGGGGGCTTCCAGAATGGGGAACACAGTCATAGCTGCTGACTTGGGTGGTACCCGTCTTGGAATAAGTTCATGTAACTATACATTTGTATTGAGAGATCTTCTATTTTTGGTTGTTTACAATAAAAAAAATAGTAATTCCAAAAAGCAGGGGGTGAGAGAGTGAAAGAGTACAGGGTATAGAAGGCTTCTCTTTCCCCATCTTCTATGGGGATGATGATGAAACAGTAGCCGGCCTCAGCTAGAGAGGAAAACAACATGGGCTGCTTAGAGTGATTCTGCATAATGGGAATAGTCTTTTGGAGGGGGGGATGTTTTAGAAACCAATTAGAGACATGAACCAGGTGAAAAGATATGCAGAAATATGTAAGACATTTGCGAGAATATGTAAGACATTTGCAGAAGTGTATTGTGAAAGAAAGAAGTACGGGTATTATTTGTGTTATTTTATGTAGGTGTTCATTTATGTATATTCCTTATATCACTGTTCCATGATGAACATATACTGATTTTGGTAAAAACAAATAAAGCAATAATTTTCCTTTTTAACAGAACAACAGCAGTAAATAGAGTGTTTCTCTTGGTTTAGGATCTTCCAGGAGAGGGGGCCTTATGGAGCCACTCTCTGTAGCAGTTCTGGAAACTAGGACTACTACACTTTGTGCCCAGCCCTTAAGATCACCCATTTACACCCCTTGCTTCGGTATGTGCACAACCACCAAGAAACCTTCAGATAATCATTTGGCTTCTCGTGTTATTTTCTTGCAAGGAGAGAAGGCAGTGAATGGCTAAACATGAACATTCCTATATGCTTGATAATAATATTTCTGACTGTAAAATAAGAAATTTTGAAGTATTTATAAAGGGACTGGCTTAGGCCAAGAAGATGAACACCACTTTCTCTGAAACCCATGGGAAGGTAAGTATGAATGATGAGTTTAACACTTTATAGTTTAAAACCCCTGGTTTCTTCATCCCCTGGAGAGTGGGAGGTGAGTCATCTGCTGAGGCAGAGGAGAGCTGGAACAGCTGCAAAAAGTCAATGAGAAAGGGGGCACCTGCATGGCTCAGTCAGTTAAGCTTCAGACTCTTGATTTTGGGGTGCCTGGGTGGCTCAGTCAGTTAAGCATCTGCCTTTGGCTCAGGTCATGATCCCGGGGTCCTAGGATGGAGCCCCGCATCAGGATCCCTGATCAGTGGGGAACCTGCTTCTCCCTCTTCCCCCGGCTCATGCTCTCTCCTGCTATCTCTCTCTCAAATAAATAAATTAAAAAAAAAAAAAAAGAAAGAAAAAGACTCTTGATTTTGGTTAAGGTCATGACCTCAGAGTCCTGGGCTGGAGCCCCATGTTGGGCTCCCTGCTCAGCGGGAAGCCAGCTTCTCCCTCTCCTGCCCGCCCATGCTTATGTTTCCTCTCTCACTGTGTCCCTCTCCGTCAAATAAATAAAAAATCTTAAAAAAAAAAAAAGAATAGGTCCATCTTCCCCACTCCTGTTCTTTATACTAAAGTTTTTATACATGTTAGATATTCATAGACTCTGGAACACAGTGTTATAATTTCCCCTTTCATATATATTTTAAAAGAGTTATAAGAAAAAACCCTTTCCTATTTAAAAACACATTTACCATAACCAGTGTTCTTCACCTCTTCTTGAAGATCTAGATTTCCCTCTCATATCATTTCCTTTCAGCCTGAAAAACTTCCTCTAATATTTCTTGTGGTGGGAAACGGTGGCAATGAAATCTCATAGCTTTTGCTTATCTGAAAATGTCCCCTCCATAACTCCTTCAATATTAAAGGGTAATTTTGATACAAAGAGGATTCTGGGTTGATTTTTTCTTTTAGCACTTACAGGTATTACTTTTTAAAAAGCGGGGGTATTATTACACTGTTACCAGGCCTCCAGTGACTACAAAGTCTGCAGTCATTCATATCACCTCTCTCTGGTTGCCTTCGACATTGACTCTTCATCTTCAGTCTTCTGCAGATTTGTTACACTTTGCTTGGGTACAGCTGTCTTTGTGTTGTTGTTTTTTTCCCCCCCACTTGGGCTTCACTAGGTTTCACAAATTACTAAAATGTTTGGCTTTAACTAAATACAGGACATTTCAGCCATTATTTCTTCAAATATCTTCCTGTTCATCCTCTTTTCTCTACTTTTGGGATTCCAGTTAAACGTATATTAGACCTTTTTAAGTACTGTTAGGTACTACTGTTCTATAAGGTACTATTCTGTTTTTAAAAGACTTCCTCTCTGTTCTTCAGCTTGGATGATTTCTACTGATCTATTTTCAAGTATATAAACTCTTTTATTTGTTATGTCCAATCTTCTGTTAAGCTTATCCAGTGATTTTCTTTTCCAGATATTGTATTTTTCAGTTCATGAATGTCCAACTGGTTCTTTTATAATTTCTCTTCCTCTGCTGAGATTTCCATTTGTTCACTTATTGTGAGAAAATTCTCCCTTACGTACTAGAACATAGTTATAACAGCTGCTTTACAATCCTTGTCTCCTTAATTCGACATCTGGTCATCTAGTAATGGGTATCCAAATACTGCCTTTGCTTCGGTAAAAGTCATACTATTCAGTTTCTTCAAATATCTAGTAGTTTTGTGTTGTGTCCTACACAGTAAGAATGATGTGTTGTAGGGCGTCTAGACTCCGTAATATTTCTCCAAGTAGTGTTTATGATTATTATTACCTTATTGTAGTTCTGGCAGTTTCAAGTTCTGTTGAAAAGAACTTTCAACAGTTCTTCTGAAACTCCAAGTTCTGTTTCCCCTGCAGTACCCAGCAGCTGACAGCTCTGTTGCGTTTCCTTAACATTACTCTGGGTTGCATGGAGTCTACCCCAAGCAAGCATAATTCAGAGATCATCCTGAACTCCAGGCACTCCCTCCTTGCTCTATCCCGTTTTTCAAGTGTAGGGTCCTCTCATTCCTGTCTGCTTTTGATCACTTGCCAGTCCTTCCAGGTATTTATCCACTTTTTCCAGAGTTTGTAGCTGTTACCTCCATGAGGCTTAGTCTGATAGGAGTTAGCTAGATATTACTGGATGTGGTCCAGTGAAAAATTTTTAATTTTTAATTAAGTTCAAATTTTTAAAAAAGATTTTATTTATTTATTTGACAGACAGAGACCACAAGTAGGCAGAGATGCAGGCAGAGAGAGAGGAGGAAGCAGGCTCCCCACTGAGCAGAGAGCCTCATGTGGGGCTCGATCCCAGGACCCTGAGATCATGACCTGAGTCGAAGGCACAGGCTTTAACCCACTGAGTCACCCAGGTGAGCCTCAAATTTTTATTTAATTTTAAATTATTTTATTTTATAAATAAAAAATAAAATTATTTTATTGAATAAAATTTAAATTTTATTTCATTTTCATTTATTTAAAATTAAATTTTTAATTTTTAATTAATTTTAAAAAATTTTAAACATTTAATTTTAAAAAATTCTAATTTAAAAAATTTAAATTTTTAATGACAAGAACTTACTTAAGAGATCATTTTGGCTGCTATGGAGGGGAATGAACTATTGCAGGAATCAAACAGTGGAAGCAAACTAGTTATGAAGCCACTTTAATGTTCCATGAAAGAGTTGGGGTAGCTTGTACTAGGATGGGAGCAGAAGAAAAGGAGAGAACAGGATTTGCTGAGATTAGATGTGGTGAATGAAGAAAACCACAAGGATGACTCCTAGGTGTCTACCCCATGCGTTTGGGTAAATAACAGTGTCTCTTAATGAAATGAAGGAGATTCAGAAAGAAGCAGCTTGGGAGTGGGGTATATTAAGTATGAAAGTGCCCATCAGTTACCAAAGAAAAAGTATCAAGTAGGTGGCCAGACACAGGACTTGAGTTCAAAGCAGGGGTCAGAGCTAAAGGTGTAGATTTGCAGTCTTCAGTTTCTATAGGATGTGTAACACAATGGGATTAAATAAGCTCACATGAGGGAAGTAAAAATGAAGAGAGGTGGTTGCCGGGAAAAGACCCTGGGCATTCCAAAACTTAGATGTTGAGCAGAGAGGAGGCCAGGAAATGAAAAAGCCCAAAGGTATCCAATAAGCTAGGAGAAAAACCCTAGATGAAAAAAAGTGCTTTGAGAAGGAACAGAGAAGTGAGGGCTGCTGTGCCTCTGACAAATTAAAGACAGAACATCTTTTAGATCTAGCAGTGTGGAAAGGCATCAGTGGAGAAGGGCCCCAAGATGGTGGAGACAGAGATGAGAAGAAAACTCAAGTGGGGGAGGTGGCAAAATGGTGATTATGGAGAATCTTTGTGGAAGCTATATTGTGAATGGAAAATAAATGGGGCAGTGGCTGAAGAGAGATGTGGGTCAAGGAAAGCTTTTTTTGTTTAATATTGGAGTTATAAGAACATGTTTATATATTGCAAGGGAAAACCCACTTTTCTTTTTTTTTTTTTTTTAAGATTTTATTTATTTATTTATTTGACAGGCAGAGATCACAAGTAGGCAGAGAGGCAGGCAGAGAGAGAGGAGGAAGCAGGCTCCCTGCTGAGCAGAGAGCCCGATGAGGGGCTCAATCCCAGGACCCTAGGATCATGACCTGAGCCGAAGGCAGAGGCTTTAACTCACTGAGCCACCCAGGCGCCCCCACTTGTCTTTTCTGTATGAGAAAATCTGAATTCAAATGTAGCCTGCCTGTTAATTGGCTTCCCTTTTCCTACTCCAAGTCCCCAAAGAGGGGGAGAGGACTTATCTGTATTAAAGACAATGAAATATATCTTCTCCCCCTCTTTGGGGGTGTAGAGTAAGAAACTATGTTAACTACGTGGTTATGAAGGGGAACAAAATCCTGTTGTCATGTGATTGTCAAGAGGCACCTCACGGTATCAACAG
This sequence comes from Meles meles, assembly GCF_922984935.1. Lineage (NCBI taxonomy): Eukaryota > Metazoa > Chordata > Mammalia > Carnivora > Mustelidae > Meles > Meles meles. Next base: position 103,666,009 of record NC_060068.1, read on the forward strand.
TTCTACATTTAATACTGTGAAAATGTTAACCTTTATAAATGTAGGAAAATCCAAGTATATTAAGGGTATTTTCTCTGGGTGATATGGTCAATCAATTCTTTTAATGATGAGTTATATAGTTCTTTCCTATACCCCCAAGAAGAGCAATACAGTTTTATTATAAGAATACAGACTCTGGTATCATTCTGACCTAAGTTCAAGTTCTGGTTCTGCCCCTTCCTAACGCTGCATCTATTTTTGAAGTAATAGAGATTACTAGCCAAATATTTGCGTGTTTTCTAGACTTCATTAATACCATTAGTACATCTGGCTTTCCATTCTTGTGCTCCATGATTGCTCTGGTAATATAAACTGTAACCGCTTTAAAATCTACCTCAGCACTGGAAAACTCTGAATACAGGGAACCTGAGCCCTGCACTTAATATTTGCATTGCGGATGTGAAGATAGTCCGCACCTCCAAGGGTTTCCGGCCACCAGGGATCACTAAATTGCATAAACAGCTGTCCGTGCAAAGTCCAAGAGGTTAATAATGAACAACTCTATTTTATCTGTGGCTAGGGAGGTGGACTCCGTGTTGTCAACACCAAGCAAACACATGGCAAAGCATTTCCCAAGAGATATCCAGAGAGATAAGTCGAGAGAAATGCACCTGTTAGAAAGATTACCCTTTTCCTGGGATTTCGTACTGGTTTTCCAACAACTGGTCCACATGAGTCACTATTTCCCCCCCCACCTTACCTATCTCAGCTAACAATACATAGAACAAAGACAAAAATTATACTTCCCCACAAAATCTATTTAAAGGACAGGGCACCCTCCACATCAATGGAAAGGATCAGATTCCCCATGTAAAGTCAAAGGAAAAGCTCTGAGAATGATAACATTTGGTGTCTAGAAATTATATTGAGAGTCACTTATTCAAAGATTAGATTTCCCATTGTTCTCATTTTGGGATCTGGAATTTGCCTGAAAATGAATCAACAGGGAGAAGAGATGTTTCCTGATGATTTGCATATATTTGGCATGCTATCCTGACATCAAAACCATCAGAGTATCAAACCTAATAATAGATTTCAGAATGAAAAAGAGAAAATAGTGCCCCTCTTAACAGTAACAAAATAAATATTCCAGGTAAGGTTTCTGAATTTTCATCTAGTTTTACACTCTGTCCCAGGAAATGGAGCTCCCATACTCTACTCTTAAAAAACATTCTTTCTCTGGTCTCTTTAACATTCAAAATTAGCAGACAAGTCTTTGTTACCACCAGCAAGTCATCCACATTGCCTTCCACACACATACATGCCAGTTTGAGAAACTCAATCTTCCTGCTTCTGAAACATAAAAGGCTGCCTCAGCCCCATGGTGCCGAGGAGTCTAGGTACCCCAAGAGAGGGTTGAGATCATAGGCCACCCAGCCCCTTCCCTGGAAAGGGTCTGCTGACAGCAGCAAGGGAAACCACCACCAAGGGGGTCAGCTTGTGGGTGAATTATTACTATTTTAAATGGTCTTCCAGACTGTAAAACTCCTTCCAGGTCTCGAACCAGAATGAACAGCATAGATGCTACAGGAAACAGCAAAATTGCACAGAGAGGAGTTAATAGTATGAAATATGCATGATGGCCAAACTGAGCAAAAAACTGGCATGTGCTATGGAGATCTAGGTTCTCTGGACTCCTGGAAGTTCATTTTTACCAGTCTAATAAATATTACCTGGCTCCCTTGGGAAAATTAAAGCACCCACAATAATCACAGAAGATTGAGGATTGGGATTCCTTCATTTTCATCAAAGGGGTGGGTTGGGACCCTTTGACAGGTAAATGTGTGTGTGCGTGTGTGTGTAGAGGAGAGAAAGTACAATACTTCAACTGTGTCCCTGGTGGATGTGAAGTATGGAGAAGGAAAACCTATACTTTCCAGTATTAAGGGCAGGGTTTCTCAGTGTGCTCTCTGGGGTACCTGCAGCAAACACACCTGGTTCATGTGTTTAAAATGCAGATTCCTAGGCTCATGCCCTCATAGCTTCTGATTTAGGGATCTGAGGTGGGTCCTGGGAGTCTGCATTTTCCATACACTCCCCTCATGATTCTAACATACCGTAGAGTTTGAGAATCACTAGCACAGGGTATAAGAAGAACAATTACAGGGTTGAGCCTCATGGAATAAAACAGATTTTCTTCATCCCTGTTTTTGGGTAGGCCAAAGTTATCACAGAGCACTTATTAAGGATACATAATAAAGGTGAGATTATTTACAACATGGGGGTAGGACAACTGGTCATCTGTGTGAAAAAATAAAAACTCTACTCCTAACTCACCGCATACACAAAAGTAATTCTAGGTAAAAGAAAAATCTAGATGTAAAATATGAGCAAGGCTTTAGCTTTCCAAGGGGGTAAAAAAACTACATATCTACATTGCATATCTAATTGAGTGATATGTAAATATTTTTTGAATAGCTATAAAAGCACAAAATATAAGGGAATACTTTATCAATTTGGCTACATGAAATTTTTAAAATTTTTACATAAAAGACTCAAAATATCAAAGATAAGCAATGACCTGGAGAAGTAAGTTACTGGAACACTCAGATATGATAGATGATTACTATTCGTACTTCATAAAGAACTCCTGCAAATCAGTAGGAAATAAATAACACAATATAGAGACGGACAAAAGATATGAAAGCCAAAATGCCCAATAAACAAATGAAAAGATGTTCAATGTCACTAACAATCCAGCAAATGCAAACATTTAAAAAATCAGATGATATTTTCATACCCATCAGATTGGGAAAAAAACAAACAAACTTAGATCTGATGAAATTACGTGTTTGTGAGAATGTTTAGAAATGACAGCTCTTGTATGTTGCTAAGGGCTCCATAAATTCATTTCATTGGTTTCAAGAGCAATTTCTTAATCTCTAGTTAATTCTAGGAGGTACATTACCTTTTAACCTATCAATTCTTCTTCTAAATATATAACAAAGGAAATTTCATACATACGCACAGGAAAAAGAGTATGAGAATGTTACCTCAGCAAAGCTTAAAATTATATGTAACAAATTGGAAAATAAGGAGAATATTTTCCTTAAAGTCCAAGTAGCCATCAACAGGGTAGTGAATAAACAAACATGTATATTCATACAGTGAATTACGAGCAGCAGTTAAAATGAGATAGGTCTAGCGAATTAACAGGGATAAACCTCCAACACAACATGTCAAAATAAAAGCATCTATCAAAAGGCTGTATAGAAAATAATACCATTTAAGTAAATTATTAAAGTAGAAATGGTAATATATATTGTTACGTGAACAATTAGCTATAACGGAAGGTATAAAACATGCATGCGAAAGAGGCACTTCAACCTTCCCTTAATGGTTTCCTTCTGGGGAAGGAGGGGAAGGACTTGTGCTGCAATGTTTCACATCTTAAAAAAATAATGATCTGAAGAGAATATGACAAAATGTAACATAGTGCTCATCAGAGTGGTGAGTGAACAGGTGCCTGTCATAGGATTCAGGTGGGCTTCAGTATTTCATAATTACAAGAAAAAATACAAACAAAACCAGTATCAACCACAAGATGTGACTAGGTTAGGTGAGACTGGCACAGTCCATTATAGGCTGGTCATACCTAGAAAGCTTGAGAAAAGGAAGTGGAGGAAACTAGTCTTTTCAAAGAAACATGGCAGGAATAAAGAAATAAGATTTTTCCAAGGGCAAACTCCTACAGGATTTGATTACAGGAAAATAAAAGAAGTAGTATTTACTCACACACCGAAGAAAGGAAATGCTGACAATCACACATGTAAAATGCTATCTTGATACTAAATGGCTTCAGCAGATAGAACATATTGTAGTTACACAATTTCTTATTAAATTTGTTGTGAAAATAGCGCCAAAGAAACCAAAGAGATGAGTTAGTGTGAAATCCAGAAAACTAAGGTATCCTCTGTGATATTCTGAAATAATACATTTGGTCAGAGGTTGGTCTCCAAACCAATCATGTTCTGAGACTCAGAGGGCTTAATCAGAGGCACAAAGTTTCCCTCGATGTCACAGCCAAAGGGCTGGGGAATTCACGAGAGTGTACCCTTCCCGGGTATCAGAGAATGAACACGATCACGATGGAGGGAAATGATGCTTGGGGGAAAAGGATTCTGGATCCAAATTTAGTACATAGTAGATGCTCAAGGCACATTTGCTGAACTCACAGAACAGTCTCAATAAACAGAGGACAACTGAGGCAACCAGGCAAATAATTCTTTCAGTGAAATTCTAGCATCGTGAACCATATACACTTTCCACTTTCTCTTTCCTCTTTGACTTCAGTTTTTATCCTCTTTTTCTCCACCGTGTTGTTACCTTCCACTTCTGCTTAACATGGCCCCAGGGTTATTTGGTCAGGTTTCTAAGTCTGTCAGTTGCTGATGGACTGATTTCTGCTTTGAAAAGCACTGTAGTAAGAAAAGCCTTTCATTTTGCAAAAGAACTCGTCAGGTCAACACAAAAGCCACTATTTCACGCAGGTACCTAGAAGCCAGGAGCAGCAGAGGAAGCTGCCACCCCCCACCCTGCCCCAGTCCTAGGGTATGAATTTTTATTAACCAAACCAAATATAATAGGATTCTTCTTGCCAGGGACTGTCTCAGGAATGAGCAGTGTTATAACTCTGGCCAATGAGATGGGAGGAGAGTCTGCTGAGAAACTCATTTTGCTCCTAAAAAGGAAGAGACAGGATTGTTCCTTTTCCCTGTTTCTCAGATCTCTCATGTGAAATGATATCCTTAGAGACTGTAGGCATCCTGTGACATGAGGGCAAACCTAAGTGGAAAAGCCGTATGTGGAGAATGGCAGAATGGAAAGACAGGAAAGAACTGGAGTCCTTGATACTTTTGTTAACCAACCCTGGATTTCCTGCTAAGTGGGCTAGTAAATGTCCTAAATATTTAAGCTACTTTTAATCAGGCTTTCTGTTTCTCATAGCAGAAACTCTCCTAATAGTGATCTACTGTGTTCATCCAAAACTGCGTTCATCCATTCCATTAGGTGAGATCTCAGCACAAAGCGTCTAGGCAAAGACAGTCTACATCTTTTAAAATAGGGTCACTGGGCCCCAAGAGGTCCTGAGATGCAGCCTGAGCCTAGGGAGCCAAAGGAGGGGGCTGGCAATAGAGAGACTCTCACTCCGGTGCTATCCCACCCAGTCCATCTGGGGGGCTGGCTCGTGTCCATGAGGGAGATATGGAATCCGACAGGTTAAACAGTCAACAAAACAAAACACCAAATCCACTTCATCGATTTCACTGTCCTGTTGGAGGCCACACAACAAGCAGCAAAACTTTAAAAAAAAAAAAAAAAAGGTGGGGGGGAAAGTAGGTCAGGGCTCTTCTGCTTGGTAGCGCACTGAGCACTGAGCCAACTCCAAAAGCAACCACTTGGAGGTCCCTATTGAGCAATTTGAGTGATGTCAGTACTCAGGGCCTCCGAAAGCCATACGGTTTCTGAACCTGACCTCACCCGTGGTTTTCCTGGTAACTTTTTAAAACCATTACTTCCTGCCCTGTGCTTTATTTATCCCACATGTTTATTTTCTATACAGTCTATTCCAAAACAGAGCTCTGTGTGAGTTTCCAGGTCACCGCGTCCCATCAGGGCAAACTCAACAGATGTGGGATGAGCTGGAAGGTAAAAGAGGCCATCCCTGCTGATGCCGAGTGTAGGCTTCCACTGTAGAGCTGGGTTCTTGCTCTGGGGCCAGCCAGGGAGAGTCAGCATGTGGGGTCTGTGCAGCCAGTCCCCCTTCTCAGAAGGGCATCCCGTGGGCAGGGCACGCCCCCCACCCCCCGCCCCCACATCCAAGAGCATTCGTTGCTGACATATTCAACCTGAGTATGGAGGTCAAAGAGATGCCCACAGATTCCTGAGAAGCCTGCTTTCATTTCTTTTTTCTTCTGAGGGCACCAGCAATTTCCTTCCATTTAATTCGTTCTTTGGGTCTCCTGGCACGGTCAGCTATTGTCATGGCAACTGGGACCAGCAATGCTGCTCTCTGAGGTTCATGCACCCTGTGGCCCACTGCCCACTGGTCTCAGCTCATCTCCAACAGCCCTCCCTGCCCCTCAGCAGCCTGGCACCACCACAGGACCAAGAGCCCACAGGACTTTCAGACAAGATTGAGGTCTCTTGCTCCTCTACCAGATCCCAATGAATAAGAATAAGAATAAGAATAAGAATAAGAATAAGAATAAGAATAAGAATAAGAGGGGCACCTGGGTGGCTCAGTGGGTTAAAGCCTCTGCCTTCGGCTCAGGTCATGATCTCAGGGTCCTGGGATTGAGCCCCTCATCGGGCTCTCTGCTCAGCAGGGAGCCTGCTTCCCCTTCTCTCTCTGCCTGCTGCTCTGCCTACTTGTGATCTCTCTCTGTCAAATAAAATAAAATCTTAAAAAAAAAAAAAGAATAAGAACAAGAAAGTTTCTCTAGAAAACCAAACCCCAAACCTTTGAACTCAGTTTTGTTAAAACTAAAATTGATCTTTCATGCATCTGAAACCACAAGCAGAAATTTGCTTTTGGCCGTGGGCTATTTTCTTTGACCTCTTCCACCTAAGAAACTCAGTCTTCAACACCTTATAAGGGTGGTTTGGTGTTACAAGGCCTGAATCCATGATGGTGGTGGGGATGAGCACAGTATTAGTGGAAAGTACTGGAACGTAGGCACGATCAAGGAAAAAGGCTTTCCTGGTTTTTTTTTTATCCTTTATTATTATTTATCATGTAGTATTTATTACTACCATATTGTTAGTACCTAGTACCTAATGTAAATCCTATCTTTTTTCCCAGATACAGAAAATGAGCATAGATGAAGAAGTGATTGGCCCGTGTTCATGTAGCAGGTGGCAGAACTGGAAGTTGAACCCCGATAGTCTAGAATGGAGTCCTTGCTCTTCACATTCCATTCATCTCTGAAATACACTTCCTGAACATCTGTGTGTCATGTGTGCTAGACCCTATAGAGCTATAAACAAAAGGGACAAAGCACCTCATGAAACTTATGTGGGGACTAATGCGCAGAGAGGATGAGTAATTTGTCTAAGGTCACACAGCTGGGGGAGCTGGGATTTGAACTCAGCCTCCTGATTCCAGCGCCTGCCCTCTTCTCTGTCAAAAAGAATGGGAGGCACTGGTTCAGCTTTGCTCTGGAAACTGTAACTAGAAAATGATAATGGGGGACTGTGGTGGACTGCAGCTGGTGTCCCCTTCACCTCTGAGCAAGGTCCCTTGTCGGTAGGGTTCACTCAGACTGCCTCGTGACTGTGGAGCCAACTGGTCTATCGTGAGGCAGGGGCAGAGACACTTTCTATTCTGCCATCGGCATGGCCCAAACTCTGGGGAAAACACCATGAAGAGATGGTTTTCATAGACACTGCGCTTCCAGATTGTAGGCAGCCTGAGACATCTGACTTAACTCTTGTAGCACCAGGGTCAGGTCTGCTCCTGTTTGCAATGGAATAATTGGAATTCCACCTGGAGACCAAAATGACTTATTAAGTGAAACCAGACGTCACTCCCCAGGTCCAAGTGTAAAAGCTCTGAGTGGTGTATCTGCACTTTCAATGAAGCAGAGATGTTGTGTCCTGAGACTTCCGACACCTAAAGACAAACACATTCGAGAGGATGAAGGTGCCAGAAAGAGCCGGATACGTGTTTTTAAATTTCTTTGTTTCTTGGATTAAAAAAAAGAAGAAGAGAAAAGAAAAGAAGAAAAAGGTAGGCTACCCTGAATAAATGTGGTACAATTTCCTTCTATGAATTGAATTTAACTAAATCGATGGTGAAAGCAAAGGGAACTAAATGTGGGGAATACAAAAAGAAAGGAAAAGGAAAGGGGGAGGGTTGAAAAAGTAGAAAGAGGGAAACAGAAGAGGGAAGTCCCTCCAGAAGACGTAAAGAAAAATAAGAGGATGATGTGGTGAGGAGACAACAACAGAGGATCAGGAGAAAATGCAAGAGAGACTAAAATCAAGATGGGTAACCAGAGGACAAGCAGAGAAGAAAGACCGTTATTTTCTGTGTTGGTTTTCCAAATGGCCCTCCACCTGGGGCTCTGGCCACCCCCTCCCCTTAGCCATTGCTCAGGGGACTCTCTATCAGTCTACTGAAGAGGCAGGAGGCTATCAGTTTACAAGAAGAGAGGAAGCAGAGGAAGAGGAAAGAAAGCAGACAAATTACTAAATGAGGAAGCCAATTATCCAGCGCACCATACTTCAAGCTGTCAGTAGGCTGCTATTCCTCAGGCACCTTGGAGCAAAGTGGGACTCAGAACTCTAGAGTTTGCTGCCATCTGGCCTCTCCAATAAGATCATCTATACAGATGTCCCCCTGGCCAGTATGCTGAGTGAAATCTTTCCAAGTCTGAGACCACTCTTATGCCACCACCGGATCACAGGATCACAAAGGCAGAAGAGGCTTCCAAATAAAACTGCCCAGGAGCCATTTCGGTTTCTATTTGTACAAACGACAGGCTTACTTGGAGCCTTCTGCTGACTTCTCTAACAGCAGCAAACATAAAAAGCCAAAAGCAATAGACACTTGCTTTAGTCCAGAAGCTGGACATGGTGCCCGGTGCAAGCCCTTCTGTGACCGCCAAAGGCTGGTACACAGAAGGTAGTTTGGCACACAGGTAGCTGAATGGATGGGGACTTCTTCATTTTCACATAAAGCCCTCACCAATGTTGACGCAGAACAAAGAAAAAGCCACCTCACCTAGCCACATGGGCTGACCAGGGCACAGCTGCCCAAGAGCAGCCCCCACCCCATCTGATGTGGCAGGGGTGAGGGCAGATGTCAGAGAGGGGACCCAAATGTCTGGAAAAGGATCCTGTTTGTCTGTGGCAGGTTCCGCTTTGCAAGAAATACGAGTTACAGAGAAAAGCTGGGGCATGGGGCAAACACCAGTGGCACAATTATACAACATCTCCATCCTGAGTAAGCAGCCAAACAAACTCCAGCCGTAGGGATGTCTGCAAAGTATCAATTTATGACACACTATATTTTCTTGTTCCCAGCATCCCGTCAGGTGACGTGTGTTGGCTTTAACGTGAGGGAAAGCAAAGAACCCCAGGAAAGGGAAAAATATCAGGTGGACAGTGATGATGTTACCTGTGGGATAAAAGACGTGGGCCTTTCAGGCATGACTACGTCCTTACATCCCTCTGAAAGCAGAAATGGTCCATCAGCTTCTCCCCTCACCAGTGTGTTGCCTAATTCCAGAAACAACTCTTTCCTTCTCCATAGAGAGTGATGACTGTAACTCTGGAAAACATTTGTAGTGACTGATATACCCACTGTCATGCTCTGGAGGGAGAACGGATGAGTCACATTCACAGCTTCTATAACAACGGTTCTCTCAGTGTGAGGCCCATGGACTACTTGCGTCAAAATCACAGGAGCCCCTGTCAAGACTACTGAGTGGTGAACTGAAGTTTCTTGGGAGTGGGGCTCAGGAATCTACATATTTTTCTTAAAGGAGCTCTGCTGGGGATTCTTTCAAACTCTCAAGTTTGAAAATCGCTCTTCTATGACAAGCTATCCATGCAACCTTTCCTCCTTTCTCTTCAGCCAGCTTGCTTGCTTTCTTCCTTCCTCGCCTCCCTCCGTCCACCTATTACAACCTTCATTCCAGGCATGGTGTTGAGCACCAATGGTGCACCAGGAGCAGAGCCAAGGCTGCAAATGGGTGCAGCAAGGAAGCACAAATGGAAATGCCTGTCTCTAGCTCTACTCGAAAGCCATCAAACCACGAGAAGATGAGTTTGGCTCCCTGCTGTGAAAGGCAGGACCCTAAAATGCAGCTGAAGAAATTTACACATACAGTAACAATCACAAGCAAGACATGGTCACTTTCATAGACAATTTCCATTGGGAAGAAGGGTGGAAACATAAGCACATTTATCAAGGTTGCCAGTAAGTCTTTGCCCCCAGTTTTTTGGTTGCTACCTATAGAGCATAGCCACCTTCACTCAGTGTGAATCAGAAATATATCCACTGAGGTCTGTGCCAAGGGCATAACCATCTGAACAAGTAAGTTAAGGCGGGGCAGAAGACACCGGACACGGAGGCCAGGGAATTCTCACCCACGGGCAGGAATTTGTACCAGGCCTGCCATTATTCACCCCAAGGCAAAGACCAGAAGAGGCTGGCACAAAAAGCTGCTGGGAAGGGATTCTGGAGATGGTCATGCAACGGTTTTGTTCATCTTCTCTTCTAATTACAGCAACATGTTCCACATGAGAGGAAATACAGTGGCTTGGAATTACACTCTAGCCCAAATACTGATCCTAATATGTTGCTTCGGGCAACACACACTAGATATTCAGCCATGTCTGGTACAGACCCTGACATCCTCCACCAGTGCCCCAGTCAGCCGAGAAGCAATCCCCTTTCCGTGAAGGGGAACTCATTCTTGCCAGTTCCCAGGGGATCACCATCTTTGTACACCACCCGGGGCCGGCCTCCCTTCTGGTCTTCTCTAACCTCACAGGAGTCTCCAATCCCATCACACTGTCCTTTCCCAGTTCACAGTCTCTTCTACAACAGTGCCCTTGACCCTTCTCCCTCCTCCTTCTCCCAGTCTTTTCAACCACAAGCTTTCAAAGCAGAATGAAACAAACTCCTTGACCACATTTTGCATGTATTTTAGTTTCTACAAATAAATAGGGGAAGAGATCCCCCAAGAATTTCATGCCACTCATAGGATATGCTTGTGAGGAAGACTGATTTCCTCCTGGACAAAGAAAGGAAAAAGCGAGCACAAAGTATACACAATGGGAGGCTCAAGCAATGGCAGCAATGAGGTTTCAGCTCTGCTAGTCCAACTTAAACATGACAGGAATGGACCAGAAGGAAACCTGTCTGATAACCCTTTAAAAAATAATTCCATGCCTGATAAGAAACAGCTTATTTTCTGTGAGCTGGAAAGTTGAGTGGGCCACCAGCCAAGCTGCAGAGCAAATTCATCTTGGTAAAGAATTCACGGTCTTACAGTCAAATGGTATTTCTGCTCATTAGGATTTTGCATAAAGCCACCTATTATACTGGATTTTGCATAAAGCCACCTATTACACTGGTTTTCAAGCCAACACGTGTCTACTCCCACCTCCAGGTCTGCCTGGAGATTGGGGCACCAGATCAAGGACAAACAACAACATCTCTAAAAGCTTAGAAACCACTAGCATAGCACAATAGTTTCCATGGGTTCTCAGGTGCTCCAGCCAAGGCAAAAGATGAAAACAGAATAGAGAAAGAGAGGAAATCACTCAACCTCAAGACCGCTATTCACCACATTAGCATGGCCAGAAATCTCACAACAGATCATGTTGGCTCTGGCAACTGCTGTGTATCTGGGCCGGGTGGGGTGGGTCATAGAAATACCTTTCTCAGGGATACATTTGCACCCTCTTTCTATTCTCTTGAGTTATGTAAAGTGATCTCAGAGAAAATTATCAACAGCTGACACAAATAAGACAGCAACTCGGGCTAAATTAGAGACTTCGCAGGTCTTGAGTTCCACAATGATTTTTTTTTTTTTTTTTTTAGATTTTATTCATTTATTTGACAGACAGAGATCACAAGTAGGCAGAGACGCAGGTAGAGAGAGACGGGAAGCAGCCTCCCTGCCGAGCAGAGAGCCCGATGCAGGGCTCGATCCCAGGACCCTGGGATCATGACCTGAGCCGAAGGCAGAGGCTTTAACCAACTGAGCCACCCAGGCGCCCCTCCACAATGATTTTTAATTGCCTTAGCTAACCGTCTCTGTAACCCTCGGTCAACAACAACCTTCAGTGAATCACCAGGACATGGGCTCTCACATCCGTTCTACTGAAGCAGCCCCTGGAAGCTCCCTTAAAACCAGGATGTGCAGTTTTTCAGCAAGAAGGAAGAGTGAGGGGGGGAAGGCTGTGATATGTATTTCACCCAATTCATAAAAAGAACTCTGAGTTTTTAGAAAATCTTGTCTAGTGTGGGTCTTGGCCCTAAAGCTTTCTAGGAAACAACCTAAAAGCATCAAAAGAAGAAGCTCCAGACTCATCCCCTGTGTGTCTGGAGGGAGAGCACAGCCAGACAAAACTAGGGATTAGGAAAAGTAGCAATTACTTGCTGCCTGTCCTGCCCCCAGCTGCCTCCCTCCCCTCTCAGCTTCCTGCCTCATGATTTCTCACATACTCGATAATGTCATCCCCATCATCTTCATCCTCATTTCTGAGCTCTGACCCTGTGCCTGGCATTTCCTTTTACAGACACTGCACCTCGTTAAGTCTCACAGTTACTTACAATGCAGATACCATCATTACCAGCACCTATAGGTGATAAACTTAGGGCACCAAAATTTTAAATGACAACCCCGGTGACAGTCATTAAGTGGTGGAGCAAGACTCCGAGTCACCTCTTTGACTCAAGAGCCTGTGCACATAGGCAGCAGAAGGAGAAAAAGAGGGGTTAGCTCCACTTACAAAGTGAAGGTGGCACTGAGGTACAACAGGGGAAAATATATTAAAAGGTTTAAAAAGGGGCACCTGAGTGGCTCAGTCTGTTGGGCGTCTGCGTTTGGCTCAGATCATGATCCTGGGTTACTGGGATCGAGTCCCACATCGGGCTCCCTGCTTGGTGGGAAGCCTGCTTCTCCCTCTCCCACTCTTCCTGCTTGTGTTCCCTCTCCCACTATGTCTCTGTCTCTCTGTCTCTCTCTCTCTGTCAAATAAATAAATAAAATCTTAAAAAAAAAAAAAGTTTAAAAACCTGACATTCCCCGAAACCTAAGCCAAAGCAAATTCAGTAGTACAGAACTACTTAGTATAATTTGAGGGGATTTCAGTACACAAAGTAAGAAATTGATGAGTAATTTAGATTCAGAATTAAAAAAGAAAACTGGCAAGCCTTCTCTTTGAAGATTCCTGGCCCTGGACAGGGATATGCAAGGCAAATAAAAATATGAGAGGCATATTAAGAAGGAGTCCTCTGGAACTCAAAGTTTTGTTTCAATAAACTGAGTCGCCTGAAAGAGGTCTGTAGAGATGACTATAGAAAATGGGAATACTGATAATAACACGTCCCCTGGTGTCAACTTTGAAGACTTAAGAAGCTGTAAATGGTACCTTTAGAAGTAATCATGGAGGAGTTTTCATTAAGAGCATTTAAAAAAAAAAAAAAAGCAAACCAGCAATCCCAGTGTTTCAAAAGATGCAGTGAAAGGAAAATATTTTCATTGCTAATAACCTCTTTACCCTGTCTCTTCAGCAGCAAGCTCACTGATTCAGGAGTATGTAGTCTGGCCACACACAGAAATGGTAAAAAATGGCAAGATGCCCATTTGTCACCTACAGAGATAATATGTTACAGAATGCTTTCAAGATCATGAAGACATTAGTGATGAGATATTAAATTGGTCCATGAATGATGTGCAGACCTTATACTGTGCAGGACAGAGTACCAAAGAGGGGACAGCAATTTGGTGAACAGTGCAGAAAACCAAAATCCTTGGGTTGACAAGAGATCCCCAAAGTGATCTGATTCCTTCTGTATCTAAAATAGAACCACTGAGGAGTCAAGATGGCGGAGAAGTAGCAGCCTGAGACTACATCAGGTAGCAGGAGATCAGCTCGATAGCTTATCTAAACATTGCAAACACCTACAAATCCAACGAGAGATCGAAGAGAAGAAGAACAGCAATTCTAGAAACAGAAAATCAACCACTTTCTGAAAGGTAGGACTGGCGGAGAACTGACTCCAAAACGAGGGGACGATAGACCGCGGGGGGAGGGGCCGGCTCCCGGCAAGCGGCGGAGGAACAGAGCACAAAATCAGGACTTTTAAAAGTCTGTTCCACTGAGGGACATTGCTCCAGAGGCTAAACCGGGGTGAAGCCCACGCAGGGTCAGCATGGCCCCAGGTCCCGCAGGGTCACAGAAGGATCAGGGGTGTCGGAGTGTCGCAGGGCTTGCAGGTATTAGAACGGGGAAGCCAGATACAGAGACAGAGCCGAGGACTGAGCTCCCAGCTCGGGGTTACCTTGAACCGGTCGCAGGCTGGGTGAGCACGGAGCGCGGCTGGAGGCCGGGGATACGGGAGTGATTGGGCGCTGTCCTCTGGTGGCGCACTGAGGACTGGGGCCCCGGGATCTCAGCTCCTCCGGGCCGGAGACTAGGAGGCCGCTATTTTCATTCCCGTCCTCCGGAACTCTACGGAAAGCGTTCAGGGAACAGAAGCTCCCAAAAGCGAACCCGAGCGGATTACGTAGTCCCCCCCCCCCGCCCCCCCCCCCGTAAGGGCGGCGCAATTCCGCCTCGGGCAAAGACACTTGAGAGTCACTACAACAGGCCCCTCCCCCAGAAGATGAACAAAATATCCAGCCAGGACGAAGTTCATCTATCAAGGAAAGCATGTTCAATACCTAGGACAGCAGCGGAATTCCAGAGGAGGAGAAAGCAAAAGCACGGAACTCATGGCTTTCTCCCCATGATTCTTTAGTCTTGCGGTTAATTTAATTTTTTTTTTCAATTTTTGTTCTTTCTTTTTTCTTCTTCTGCTAAATTTTTAAAAACTTTTACCCTTTTCTTTTTCAACGTTTTTTGACTAATTTATCTAAAATATAGATTTTTTCTTTCATTTTTATATTTTTTCTTTATTTGTTTTATTTTTTAAAACTATTTTATTTATTTGACAGAGAGAAATCACAACTAGGCAGAGAGGCAGGCAGAGAGAGAGGAGGAAGCAGGCTCCCCATGGAGCAGAGAGCCCAATATGGGGCTCGATCCCAGGACCCTGGGATCATGACCTGAGCCGAAGGCAGAGGCTTTAACCCACTGAGCCACCCAGGCGCCCCTTTATTTGTTTTATTTTTTAAATTTTTTTTTCTTTTTTTTTCTGAACCTCTTTTTATCCCCTTTCTCCCCCACACAATTTGGGGTCTCTTCTGATTTGGTTAAAGCACATTTTTCTGGAGTCTTTGCCACCTTTTTAGTATTTTATTTGATCCTTCATATCCTCTTATCTGGACAAAATGACAAGGCGGAAAATATCAACACAAACAAAAGAACAAGAGGGAGTACCAAAGGCTAGGGACCTAATCAACACAGACATTGGTAATATGTCAGATCAAGAGTTCAGAATGACGGTTCTGAAGGTTCTAGCCAGACTCGGAAAAGGCATGGAAGATATTAGAGAAACCCTCTCTGGAGATATAAAAGCCCTTTCTGGAGAAATTAAAGAACTAAAATCTAACCAAGTTGAAATCAAAAAAGCTATTAATGAGGTGCAATCAAAAATGGAGGCTCTCACTGCTAGGATAAATGAGGCAGAAGAAAGAATTAGTGATATAGAAGACCAAATGACAGAGAATAAAGAAGCTGAGCAAAAGAGGGACAAACAGCTACTGGAACAAGAGGGGAGAATTCGAGAGATAAGTGACACCATAAGATGAAACAACATTAGAATAATTGGGATTCCAGAAGAAGAAGAAAGAGAGAGGGGAGCAGAAGGTCTATTGGAGAGAATTATTGGAGAGAATTTCCCTAATATGGCAAAGGGAACATGCATCAAAATCCAGGAGGTGCAGAGAACCCCCCTCAAAGTCAACAAGAATAAGTCCACACCCCGTCACCTAATAGTAAAATTTACAAGTCTTAGTGACAAAGAGAAAATCCTGAAAGCAGCCCGGGAAAATAAGTCTGTAACATACAATGGGAAAAATATTAGATTGGCAGAAGACTTATCCACAGAGACCTGGCAGGCCAGAAAGAGCTGGCATGATATATTCAGAGCACTAAACGAGAAAATCATGCAGCCAAGAATACTCTATCCAGCTAGGCTATCATTGAAAATAGGAGGAGAGATAAAAAGCTTCCAGGACAAACAAAAACTGAAAGAATTTGCAAACACCAAACCAGCTCTATAGGAAATATTGAAAGGGGTCCTCTAAGCAAAGAGAGAGCCTAAAAGTAGTAGATCAGAAAGGTACAGAGACAATATACAGTAACAGTCACCTTACAGGCAATACAATGGCACTAAATTCATATCTCTCAATAGTTACCCTGAATGTTAATGGGCTAAATGCCCCAATCAAAAGACACAGGGTATCAGAATGGATAAAAAAACAAAACCCATCAATATGTTGCCTACAAGAAACTCATTTTAGACGCAAAGACACCTCCAAATTTAAAGTGAGGGGGTGGAAGACAATTTATCATGCTAATGGGCATCAGAAGAAAGCTGGGGTGGCAATCCTTATATCAGATCAATTAGATTTTAAGCCAAAGACTATAATAAGAGATGAGGAAGGACACTATATCATACTCAAAGGGTCTGTCCAACAAGAAGATCTAACAATTTTAAATATCTATGCCCCTAACGTGGGAGCGGCCAACTATATAAACCAATTAATAACAAAATCAAAGAAACACATCAATAATAATACAATAATAGTAGGGGACTTTAATGCTCCCCTCACTGAAATGGACAGATCATCCAAGCAAAAGATCAACAAGGAAATAAAGGCCTTAAATGACACACTGGACCAGATGGACATCACAGATATATTCAGAACGTTTCATCCCAAAGCAACAGAATACACATTCTTCTCTAGTGCACATGGAACATTCTCCAGAATAGATCACATCCTGGGTCACAAATCAGGTCTCAAACAGTATCAAAAGATTAGGATCATTCCCTGCATATTTTCAGACCATAACGCTCTGAAGCTAGAACTCAATCACAAGAGGAAAGCTGGAAAGAACCCAAATACATGGAGACTAAACAGCATCCTTCTAAAGAATGAATGGGTCAACCAGGAAATTAAAGAAGAATTGAAAAAATTCATGGAAACAAATGATAATGAAAACACAACAGTTCAAAATCTGTGGGACACAGCAAAGGCAGTCCTGAGAGGAAAATATATAGTGGTACAAGCCTTTCTCAAGAAACAAGAAAGGTCTCAAGTACACAACCTAACCCTACACCTAAAGGAGCTGGAGAAAGAACAAGAAAGAAACCCTAAACCCAGCAGGAGAAAAGAAATCATAAAGATCAGAGCAGAAATCAATGAAATAGAAACAAAAAAAACAATAGGAAAAATCAATGAAACTAGGAGCTGGTTCTTTGAAAGAATCAATAAGATTGATAAACCCCTGGCCAGACTTATGAAAAAGAAAAGAGAAAGGACCCAAATCAATAAAATCATGAATGAAAGAGGAGAGATCACAACTAACACCAAAGAAATACAGACAATTATAAGAACATATTATGAGCAACTCTACGCCAACAAATTTGACAATCTGGAAGAAATGGATGCATTCCTAGAGACATATAAACTACCACAACTGAACCAGGAAGAAATAGAAAACCTGAACAGACCCATAACCAGTAAGGAGATTGAAACAGTCCTCAAAAATCTCCAAACAAACAAAAGCCCAGGGCCAGATGGCTTCCCAGGGGAATTCTACCAAACATTTAAAGAAGAACTCATTCCTATTCTCCTGAAACTCTTCCAAAAAATAGAAATGGAAGGAAAACTTCCAAACTCATTTTATGAGGCCAGCATCACCTTGATCCCAAAACCAGACAAGGATCCCACCAAAAAAGTGAACTACAGACCAATATCCTTGATGAACACAGATGCAAAAATTCTCACCAAAATACTAGCCAATAGGATTCAACAGTACATTAAAAGGATTATTCACCACGACCAAGTGAGATTTATTCCAGGGCTGCAAGGTTGGTTCAACATCCACAAATCAATGTGATACAACACATTAATAAAAGAAAGAACAAGAACCATATGATACTCTCCATAGATGCTGAAAAGCATTTGACAAAGTACAGCATCCCTTCCTGATCAAAACTCTTCAAAGTGTAGGGATAGAGGGCACATACCTCAATATTATCAAAGCCATCTATGAAAAAACCCACTGCAAATATCATTCTCAATGGAGAAAAACTGAAAGCTTTTCCGTTAAGGTCAGGAACACGGCAGGGATGTCCATTATCACCACTGCTATTCAACATAGTACTAGAAGTCCTAGCCTCAGCAATCAGACAACAAAAAGAAATTAAAGGCTTCCAAATCGGCAAAGAAGTCAAACTATCACTCTTCGCAGATATGATACTATATGCGGAAAACCCAAAAGACTTCACTCCAAAACTGCTAGAACTTGTACACGAATTCAGCAAAGTGTCAGGATACAAAATCAATGCACAGAAATCAGTTGCATTTCTGTACACCAACAAGACAGAAGAAAGAGAAATTAAGGAGTCAATCCCATTTACAATTGCACCTAAAACTATAAGATACCTAGGAATAAACCTAACCAAAGAGACTAAGAATCTATATGCAGAAAACTATAAAGTACTCATGAAAGAAATTGAGGAAGACACAAAGAAATGGAAAAATGTTCCATGCTCCTGGATTGGAAGAATAAATATTGTGAAAATGTCTATGCTACCTAAAGCAATCTACACATTTAATGCAATCCCTATCAAAATACCATCCTTTTTTTTCAAAGAAATGGAACAAATCATCCTAAAATTTATGTGGAACCAGAAAAGACCTCGAATAGCCAAAGGAATATTGAAAAAGAAAGCCAAAGTTGGTGGCATCACAATTCCGGACTTCAAGCTCTATTACAAAGCTGTCATCATCAAGACAGCATGGTACTGGCACAAAAACAGACACATTGATCAATGGAACAGAATAGAGAGCCCAGAAATAGACCCTCACTCTATGGTCAACTAATCTTCGACAAAGCAGGAAAGAATGTCCAATGGAAAAAAGACAGCCTCTTCAATAAATGGTGCTGGGAAAATTGGACAGCCACATGCAGAAAAATGAAATTGGACCACTTCCTTACACCACACACGAAAATAGACTCAAAATGGATGAAGGACTTCAATGTGAGAAAGGAATCCATCAAAATCCTTGAGGAGAACACAGGCAGCAACCTCTTCGACCTCAGCCGCAGCAACATCTTCCTAGGAACATCACCAAAGGCAAGGGAAGCAAGGGCAAAAATGACCTATTGGGATTTCATCAAGATCAAAAGCTTTTGCACAGCAAAGGAAACAGTTAACAAAACCAAAAGACAACTGACAGAATGGGAGAAGATATTTGCAAATGACGTATCAGATAAAGGGCTAGTGTCCAAAATCTATAAGGAACTTAGCAAACTCAACACCCAAAGAACAAATAATCCAATCAAGAAATGGGCAGAAGAAATGAACAGACATTTTTGCAAAGAAGACATCCAGATGGCCAACAGACACATGAAAAAGTGCTCCACATCACTCGGCATCAGGGAAATACAAATCAAAACCACAATGAGATATCACCTCACACCAGTCAGAATGGCTAAAATTAACAAGTCAGGAAATGAGAGTTGCTGGCGAGGATGCGGAGAAAGGGGAACCCTCCTATACTGTTGGTGGGAATGCAAGCTGGTGCAACCACTCTGGAAAACAGCATGGAGGTTCCTCAAAATGTTGAAAATAGAACTACCCTATGACCCAGCAATTGCACTACTGGGTATTTACCCTAAAGATACAAACGTAGTGATCCGAAGGGGCACGTGTACCCGAATGTTTATAGCAGCAATGTCTACAATAGCCAAACTATGGAAAGAACCTAGATGTCCATCAACAGATGAATCGATAAAGAGGTGGTATATATACACAATGGAATACTATGCAGCCATCAAAAGAAATGAAATCTTGCCATTTGCGACGATGTGGATGGAACTAGAGGGTATCGTGCTAGTGAAATAAGTCAATCGGAGAAAGACAACTATCATATGATCTCCCTGATAGGAGGAAGTGGAGTTGCAACATGGGGGGTTAGGGGGGTAGGAGAAGACTAAATGAAACAAGATGGGATTGGGAGGGAGACAAACCATAAGTGACTCTTAATCTCACAAAACAAACTGAAGGTTGCTGGGGGGAGGGGGGGTTGGGAGAGCGGGAGGGGGTTATGGACACTGGGGAGGGTATGTGCTAGGGTGAGTGCTGTGAAGTGTGTAAACCTGGCGATTCACAGACCTGTACCCCTGGGGATAAAAATACATTATATGTTTATAAAAAAAAAAAAAAAGAAAGGATGAATACCCAACTTTTATAGCAGCATGGACGGGACTGGAAGTGATTATGCTGAGTGAAATAAGTCAAGTAGAGAGAGTCAAGTATCATATGGTTTCACTTATTTGTGGAGCATAACAAATGACATGGAGGACATTGGGAGATGGAGAGGAGAAGGAAGTTGAGGGAAATTGGAAGGGGAGGCGAACCATAAGAGACTATGGACTCTGAAAAACAACCTGAGGGTTTTGAAGGGTCGGGGGTGGGAGGTTGGGGGAACCAGGTGGTGGGTAATAGGGAGGGCACGTATTGCATGGAGCACTGGGTGTTGTGCAAAAACAATGAATACTGTTATGCTGAAAAAATAAATAAATAAAAAATTTAAAATAGAACCACTGTTCTTTGTCACTTAATAGAGTGGGTGGGTTAGAGCCCATTGATGGAGGCTCCAGCCTCAGTTCAGATGGAAGGGAAAACCAATCCCTTATCACACAACAGAGACAAATTCCATCCCCTGCTTAAGCCAGGACAACTGCCACAACATACCCAGCAATCACAAACAAGTAGATTTGGGTCTGCAGGGCAGTGCATACATACTCAAACCTCACATCCAGTATTTTCCCCACAAGCATCTTTGATGCAAGTGTTTTAACTGTAAGCATTTTCACTGCAAACATTTTTGCTGCGTAACTAATTGGCTGTAAGGTAATTTTGCCATCAAACATAAAATCATGAAAATAATAAAAGAGTAACACTTATTTTAAAAGGACATGATGAAAAATGAATGCCAAAATTAGACTTTATTGCACAACACAAAATATTTGAATACATTCAAAACCTATAGTGCAGATTCATGATAATACTATACAAATAACTGATTTCATTTTGTTGATTGTCCCCAAGCACTTGCCTTCAAAGTTTTTTGCTCATGGTATTATACATCCTTTTTGTTTCTTGGTCCATGTCCTCATTCTGCATCACACTTTTTTCTCTAATATTTCTTTCTTCATCAAGAGGGGTGTCAGTTTCCAAATCCTAGAACATTTACTGGTACCTGAACTTTGTATTGCACTATGCAAGCCTTCTACACTGGTGTTCGTTGTTGGTAGATTGGAAGGTTGACAGATGTTCTAAAGTCCTCTAGGAAATGTGGGTTCAAAGCTCTGTGACAGTGTAGAGACCATTCTGATGGATAAGATTTATAAAGTATAAACATGGGAATACCCTATCAATGGAAAAATGAAACCAAACTGTCAACCAGTTGATTAAACCAGCCACTGTCAAACCAAACTGTCAATCAAGTTATTTTTCATCTTTTAAGGTAGAACTGCCTCACGGCCAATTTGTTATGCAGTGAAAATGCTTCCAGCAATGATGATGCCTGGAAATTCCCTAGAACCATCACACACACACATACACACATTCACTCCGAGATTTGGGGGAACAGACAAAGGAGACCTTCTTAAGTGAAATTTTCTGACTTTGTTTATAAGAACAATGTATTTCTGGAAAAAAGCTGGGGTGGGGGGTGCCTGGGCAGCTCAGTCAATTGAGTGTCCCACTCTTGACTTGGGCTCAGGTCATGATCCCAGGATTGTGAGACTGAGCCCCACACTGGGCTCCATGCTGGGGATGGAACCTGTTCAGGTTCACCTTCTTCCTCTCCCTGCTCCTCTCTTCCTCTAAAAAAAAAAAAAAAGAAAGAGAAAAAAGGAACAATGTACTTCTGCATCACTTACATAATTAGAAGTAATTTTAAGACATTTAAATACAGGGCACCTGGGTGGCTCAGTGGGTTAAGCCTCTGCCTTAGGCTCAGGTCATGATCTCAGGGTCCTGGGATCAAGCCCCACATCAGGCTCAGCAGGGAGCCTGCTTCCCCGACCCCCACCTCTCTCTGCCTGCCTCTCTGCCTACTTGTGATCTCTCTCTCTCTCTGTCAAATAAATAAATAAAATCTTTATTAAAAAAAGATATTTAAATACATCAGGCATATCCTTCACGGCAATGGGACTCCTCCCTTTCACATAAAAGAAAAAAGTAAACTCTCCCCAGTCCCAGGAGACTGCGATGTAATTTCTCAGTTCATTCACTCCTTCCACAAGTATTTCCTGTGCAAAACTGATTCATATGTACTGGTCTCCACTTTAGAGTTTCTTCATTCCCTGACTTCTAAACCCCAAATTTTGCTCCCCCAGGTCCCCCAGACCCACGAGCTCTGGTTTCCAAACTCTCACCCAAGCCTCAGCCTTTACCGGGAGCCATACTTTTGGGCGATCTGCTCCTCCTCAACAAATAATAACGTAACCATTAGTCCCATACTAATTCACTACACCTATTCCAACTCTGAGCTTATAGGGAGCACTATGACCCCACTATGACCCACGGTAGAAACATTCATGGTGAAACAGACCCGCACCTGAAAACTGCCCTCACCCCTTGCTAGACACAGAAACAACAGATGGTTATTGGGCAGTTTCAGATCTGCTAACCTCCCACCCAGACATCTCTAGGTTCTGCTCTGTCTGCAGCTGGAGAGAAAGGAGACATTGACACTAACGAGATTTGGTTCTCATCTCAGCTTTATATCATTTCTGCCAATGAATACTTTCCAGGCCACAGTTCCGCTTCATTCTTCCTTGATTTTTTTTTTTTTTTTAAGTCTACGGACCTTCCCCTTGAAGGTCAGTTTCTATTAACTTTCCTTCCTCTAGTCTGCCTCCCAAACCAAAAAAAAAAAAAAAAAAAAAGTGCTGAAGAGCAAAAGCCAAATCCCAAATGGCTTGGTGGTGGTTTGGCAAGTGGCAGGTTTCTCCTGGAGAGAGACAGAATTTGTGGGTAAAGGGTTAAACATTAACACGCTTCCCTGGAAAGTCTCCTCTATCCTGTTAATGGAACCCAAGTGCAAACCTTGGCAGGAATTGCACATTAGCTCATGACAGGTGTAGGCTTCATGCTGGTTGCTGCTGCATTTCTAGCAAAAAATCAGGGACATGGGGACCACTCCATGACACAGTAGGCTGGAACAGATTGCTTTGCAGACATCTCTTCTGGCTAAAATAATTCCCTCTAACAACTTCCTTGACACGCTGTTAGGATGGCCTATTTCCAAGGTAATGGCTGATGCATGAGGATGTAATAGACATCATCTGTGGTGTTCCAGAGAGGAAGCTGCCAGAACAACCCTGCTGCATTTTTCTCACAGAGGTATCACCCATTCAGCAATGTTTACTAAACTGGGTCCCCTTGGTACACGCTCTCCAGCAGCCTCTAGTTCTTTCCACATTGTAACGTTGTTCACTTTTTCATCTAAGTCTGGAGCCACAAACTCAACCATGTATGGGAACGAGCCAGATAAGATAAATGTCCAAAGCAAGCAAAGGGCAACCAGAGTGTCACTGCCTGTCTAAAGGAAGAGGCCACTTGCTCTCGTGCAGTTGATTTCACTTCAGGATGCTCTTGTGGAAGAACTTGTTGCAGATCTCTTCTGATTAAAAACAGGCTCATCAGCAACATTCTGACAGTGTCAAGACTCTGTATCCGGGGATGAACAGTGTCCACCCCAGATTCATATCTACCTGGAACCTCAGAACGTGACTTTATTAGGAAATACGATCTTGGCAGATTTTATTAATTAAATAAAGATGAGATCAAACTGGATGAGGGTGGGCCCTAAATCTACCAACTTGTATCCTTATAAAAGGAAAGACACCAAGACACACAGAGAGGAGGGTGCTACGTGCAGATAGGGCCAGATGCTGGAGTGATCTATCTACACATCAAGGAATGCCAAAGATTACCAGCAACCACCAAAAGTTAAGACAGAGGTAAAGAATCACCTGGCTGAAAATGGGACTCCACTCTATTTATATTTATTTATTTATTTATTTATGTATTATTTTTAAAAAAATTTTTTTAGGGGCACCTGGGTGACTCAGTGGGTTGAGCCTCTGCCGTTGGCTCAGGTCATGATCTCAGGGTCCTGGGATCAAGCCCTTCGTCAGGCTCTCTGCTCAGTGGGGAGCCTGCTTCCCTCCCCCCTCCCCCGCCGCCTGCCTCTCTGCCTACTTGTGATCTCTGTCTGTCAGATAAATAAATAAAATCTTTAAAACAATTTTAAAAAAGATTTTATTTATTTATTTATTCGAGAGAGAGAGAGAGAGAGAGACAGAGAGAGAGAGAACAAGAAAAAGGGAGGAGCTGCAGGCAGAGGGAGAAGCAGGCTCCCACTGAACAGGAGGCCCGATGCGGGGCTGGATCCCAGGACCCTGAGATCATGACCTGAGCCAAAGGCAGATGTTTAACCAACTGAGCCACCTAGGCATCCCCGTATTTATTTATAACTGAAAATTCTTTTTTTTTTTTTAATAACTGAAAATTCTTTTGGCTTATAAAAGAGCAAAACATTTCAGTGAAAAAGAACAAAAACAAATATGCTCATAGTCCTCTATGCTATGTTCTGTCTCATCTGAACAATCGTATGACCCCAAATCTATTCTGGCTCCTTTCAACCCACTCTGTATACTGTAGCCGGAGGGATCTTTTGAAAACTCCAATCAGATGATGTCACCCATCTCCTTCAAATCCCTTAATGATGTCCCATTGCTCTTCCAATAAAGACTAAAATCTTTAGTATGGCCCACGAGATCCTGCCCGCTCTGCCCCCCTCACTCTCTGCCTTCCAAGTCTCACTGGCTTCTAGTGGCTCATGCTCCTTGCATTCTCTTTAACCTCAACACCTGTGCACCTGCTGGTCTCTCTACCTCAAGTATCTTTACGTCTCTCACTCCCACAATGTGCATACCCACACACGCTCAGATGTACATATGCCCCTTGTACTTGGTTAATGCAAGGATGCCTACTCATCCTTCAAACCCCGGGTCAGTCATCATTTCCTCAGGGAAACTTTCCCAGACCTCTCCCTCTTCAAAAATATTAGTCGTCTCTCTTTTAGATACTCTCATGGTACCATGTCCTGTAGATATTTCCCATCTCCCACCTAAGTGTATATGATCCTCTGACTCATTCTGTCACCTCCCCTGGACTGGAAGGGTGGTCCCTCCCACCTAACATGGTGCCCACCATACAACACGGTCTCATAGGAGGCGTCTAGTACTGTCCTGCAAGGAGTTTGCATGCTTTCCTCCTCCTCCAGGTTAAACCATCCATGCAGCCTCTTTCCTCCAACAGTCCTCGGTCTGTACTTTCATTAGAGTCACTCTGCAGATTGTGTACTCTTCTGTGGTCTTCACATCCGTTCACATCGTCTGGCCACTGGCTGGCCACACCGTAAGCAGGAATTACACTATGTTCATGATCACTTACTCAAAATACAGTATGGGTCTCTTGTAACACCTGGATTCTTAGAGGCAGATTTTGAAGGTTTGCCATATAATAGTTGTGAGGAGGCCTTTCAGAGTTGTATGGACAGAGAGGATGGCAGAGCTGTTAAGAGGGTAGGCTCAGGACCCCAGGTTCGAATCCACTTTGTGTTACTTCTATGAGATTTTGGACCAGTTAGTTCACGTCACTGTGCCTTAATTCCTTCCCTGGAAAATGAGGGTATGAACAGTAAACCCTAACAGATGGAAAAGGTACACAAGCCTCTAGAGCTGAGGGCATGGGCACGCTGGGTTACATCAGCTATGACTGGCACTAGCTTTTGCTGCCGGAGTCACTGAATGCTCTTCTTTACATTACAAAGTATAATGATGGGGACATCTGTCTGGCTCAGTCAGTAGAGCATGTGATTCTTCATCTCAGGATGGTGAGTTTGAGCCCCATATTGGGCCAAGAGATTACTTTTGAAAAAAGTATAATAATGATAGCAGTGAATTCCTTCTAAGATGGAAATCCTTGAAGGTTCAGGAAAAGCTTCATTAGAAAAGCAACTATTCCAGAGGAAAAAAATTTAAGATGCATTGATCTAGGCCCCAAACGCAGCAAAGGAGAGAGAGGATAAAAAGGCACAAGTCAGGGAGGGCAGCTTTGAACAGGACAGCTACTTCTTTGCAATGCCAACTCTACTTTTTAGGAAGACTTCATTTGAAATGACAGATTTCCTACTGCATGAACTCCCTTCTCATGTAAACGCCTTGCTCGGATGGGTCTAAACTCCAAAGTTCTACCAGCTGTTTTCAGCTGGCGGCTACCCCCTACACCAAGAACGTTTTTGACAATGTCTGGAGAAATTTTTAATTGTTACGATTGGGACAGGGAGGGGTGGGAGAAGAGCACCTTGCTCCTGGCATCTGGCGGGTGGAGGCCGGGGTGCTAAAACACACCCCACAATGCACACAGCAGCACCCATACCCCCAACACAGAACTGATCCACCCAAAACGCTGACACTACTGAGGTAGAGAGACCTTGTTCTAGATCATTACATCTTAACATCGTAGGGATATTCACAAACATCACGTTACAGGCTTGGATGGTTTTGTTTCTGTGACATTTCAACTAGCTTAGCCTTTTTTGCCAAAGAAAAGCTTTCGACAACAATCAGCGTGTTTTAGGACTTTGTAGACCACAGAGGAGTCCCCCCTGGATCCCAACTAAATCTCTCATCTCTTCCATCCATCCATACATCCAGGCCCCGAAATTCCCTCTTATGGCCACTGCCCTTCAGAAGGGACCACAGAGCCTCGAGGAGCTCCAAGCTGTTCGGTGCCTGCAGGAAATTTGTGGTTAATCACTTCAACCTGCTTTACTTTAAGAGAGATTTTTCTGAGACCTGTTTATTGTTCCGCTCCTTGGCTTCTCCGGAGTTATCTATGACCGAAGTCTTAACATTTATTTGTAGAGTAGAAGGTATATTTTTACTCTCACATCGCTTCCAAGTCCCTGAATTAAATTAGCACGAACTTTCCAAAATAAATTCACCTTTGAGCTGAAACTAAGCATGGAAAGTTTCAGTCCAAAAGTCCTTACTGGAAAGTTATAGGCAAAGGAATATGAGGATAATAATGAATATTTGAGTGTAACCTCAGCACTCATAGTTACCACGGATGGAGTCTTTGTTATTTAAGAGATCCTCTAACAGATTTGATGTATGCAACCCAAGATTGACATCCAATGCCCCTTTCTTCAGACTCAAAGAAAAAACAACTGGAAATAAACAGAATGGAAAAATCAGCACATGTGGATCTAATTCTGCACCATGTCACTGGTTAAAACCCAAGGAAAGAATGTTTTATCAGAACGCGAAAAGGGGAACAATCAATAACAGGAAGGAAGATCTCCGATTCCTTCACTCCACAAAAACGTGATCTGTTGGACCGTAATCTGCTATGGTGGGGTAGCAGCCATCGACAGCGCCAAGTTAACGTTCTATGTGAACAGCCACTTAGGGCTCTTCCTACAGAAAACGGTTCTCATAGCTCTGGGTAATTTGTACCACAGACACATGTGAGGGCATTCAGCGCTGGTTTTTTTTCCTCTTGATTCACAATACGAGAAAGTATTTCCCAATCATGTCCAACCCTTGAAAGATTAAAAATCTGTATAATTCTGAGGTTTGCACCTTTTCGATAATCTATTCATAGCCCTAAGTGCCACCTCACTCACATAAGGCCCAAATAAAATACTACCAGTCAATGCAGCATTACAAGTAGTGCATTTTTAAAAACTGCTATCCTCTAGATGAAACTATTATTTTCCAACAGGTTTTGGCAGCATCAGAATGATTTTCTTCTACCTTCTTGCCCCACCCCCCAAAACACACATACAGTCTTGGGCAGAATAGGAATACATAAAACAGGTAACAGAGTAATGGCTTTAAAAAAGCAGGAGTCCCAGAAGCTCAGATGCACATCCCCATCCCAATGTTCTTCTTTGTTCCTACTGTCTGGAAAAATGAATGAAAAAAATAGTTTCAAAAAAATTTTTTTTTTATTTTTCAACAGACTCAGTTGGCATCACTTAGAGGGAGTCCTTATTCATGCCCCAGGAGCACTGAATCAAGTTCTCTAAATTTTTTTTTTTTTAGGATTTTTTTTTTAATTTTTTTTTTTATTTGAGAGGCAGAGATCACAAGTAGGCAGAGAGGCAGGCAGAGAGGGAGGGAGAAGCAGGCTCCCTGCTGAGCAGAGAGCCCTATGTGGGGCTCGATCCCAGGACCCTGGGATCATGACCTGAGCCGAAGGCAGAGGCTTTAACCCCCTGAGCCACCCAGGCACCCCTCAAGTTCTCAATTTTAACAGCTCACATAAATAGTAGTTACCAGGGAGTGTAATTTGGGCAAAGCCACTTTTGTTTTTCCTTTTCTTGATTCTGTGTTACTTGCATTTTTATGATTTGCCCCCAAAAAGCAGTTTCTACTTTTAAAAGAGCATATATCTTGAAAAAAATTAACATTTTACCAAGTTTCCTTTTTGTATTCTTGGTTAATACTTCTAGATTGCATCCTGACAAAAGGAAGAGTCAGAAGGACAAACACATCTTTTCTTTTTCTGCATCTACAATGTGATTCAACTGTAATGCACATGTAACTGTGGAGTTAGTCAAATTAACACACACCATATAGTTTTAAAGGGGTCCTATGCTTTATCTTCAACATAATTGCATGCATTAAGTCTCTATGAATGTAAGATGCTTGCACTGTGACGTCTGTTGCCCACCCTGTCAGGGCTGATTCTCTTTCTTTAGATGGCTAGGCAGAGATCCCCGCCTGCCATCATGGCTCTGTGGACATTCCTTCCACCAACTCTCATCAAAGAAACCACATTCCTAGGTGAAGGAAGACAGTTCTTCCTCCATCCAAGGCATGTCTCTCCTCCAAGGGCATGTTCTTGGCATATAACCCAAAGGATGTGCGTATATTGTGTGACTTTATGTTTTTAAATAAAAACATTTATTAAAATTCACAGGACCTTAAATGTATACTTGGAATGGGAAGACATCTTTAAATTTTTTTTTCATCAGAAAATGATCCCCCAGCATGCACGTTACCACCAAAACGATAATCACCACCTCAAATCTATAATCCTACCAAAAGAAGCCCATTCAACAGGAGCTGTTAGATGACAGGGGTTTGCGGAAGCTCACGTTCCCTAAAATATCCTTAGCATCCCTCTCTAAAAAGCATGGGGGAAATCAAAGCAGCTGAGATTGTGGCTTCTCCCTGGCCAGTTCTGAAAAACAATATACCAGAGACTAGGAATCTTATCTTATGGTCCACATTTCCAGTGAAGTCAAATACAGAAAGTGCATTTGGAGTGGCACATGGTTTGAACTATTTTACTTTAAAGAAAGAAAAATTGAGCAATCCTGGAAGAACTCCATATTCTCTCTTTAAAAAAAAATTTTTTTTTTTTTTTTAAGTTCCTCTTGAAAACTAGTTACTCCTTTGAACAGGAAGGAAGGGTTTGGAACAGCTGTCCCTGAGTGAATTGGGAGAATGTTAATCACTGTCCCTTCTCTTCTTTACTTAAAGATTAGCTCACATCCCAGGCCCCTGCAAAAGGAAACCGCATACACTTAACTTTTGAGACTACCAGGAGGAATATTTCTGTAACAGTAGTAGTATGTCAGCCGGATCTTAAAGATGCTCAAGTCCGGAAATGTACCCCAAAGGCAACAAAAGCCCAAAGGGTCGGCAGTGGGCTGACTGGACATTTGAGAAAGTCATTTGTATCTTGACTAAAGCTCCCCAGGAAAAAGTCAAACACAACAAAGACAGTTTAAAAAATGAAACTGACATATACACAGGCATCCGCAACTTTAGCCAGAGTCTTCCTCGGCAGAGTAAACTTGCACAGACCATGTTAGGTTAAAAATTATTATTATATTATATGCAATTTCCTCTGCATATTGTTAAGTGAAGAGAGTAAGATATAGGGAAGCAACTAATATATAACCACACCGTAATCACAAACAGTAATTCTCCCAAACCTAAACAAAAATATTTTGTTCCATGTTAGTATTTGAGCACAGACCTACGTGTGGAAGGATATACAAGTAGCTAAGATTTTTAACAGGGGGAAGGTAAGAGAAGAGGGAAAAGGAGCTTAAAAAAAGAGAGAGAGAGAGAGACAGACTCTCATGGGATAGAAAAACATGCATGGCCTCACACTTGATATGTGTGTACTGGGTAATTCTACATTTTTAAATAAAAGAGAAACATAACTCTATAAAAGGGGGACAGACTGTTGTTGGATAGAAACATACACGGCAATAACTAGGCAGTGACACAAACATTTGTTTTCAGGGTGAAACCATGCACAGTTTCCTTAAAGTCACTGCAATAAGACATTTTATCAATACAGAGTATGACAGCCTCTCCACCTACAGGTAATATGCCTTCTGACACAACAGTTCGCTATGAGGATGGACATCAGTTGCATTTGAAAAATGGGTCTAGACAGTGTGCAGACAGGCAGGGGTCTATGGGATCCAAATGAATCAGATACGGCCTAAAAAACAGACGGTTTGCCGCCATGGGACAAGAAGTGAAAGCAGTCCCCTCCATTGGTTTCCCCAGGCGCCCAGAGGTCTGGAGGTCTGTGACCTCAGGGCACGCTGGAGACCACCACCCCAGAGTGGCAGAACACCGAAATGAAAAGCTAAATCCCAAGTACACATAGCAAAACACATCCCTAAGTCCATCAATATGGGAGCAAGATGCTCACTTTAGACGGTGGGTAGGAAACTGATCAGGAAAAAAAAAATTAAGGAATCAAAATATTAAGAATATAGCTGTGATGGAAATCACAAACAGCCTAGAGCTCCTCTCCCTTCGGGAACAGCTGTGTCTGCTAATCCCTGGAGGAGTCCTCCCTGCGATCGCCCTTCCTTCCTTCCTCTGTCTCTCTCTAATAGCTCCCTTGTTCCTGCTGGACAAAACTAGCCCTTTGTGACTGCTCTCAGAACAACATTAAAAACAGGAATAGGGAAATTGTAAACAGGAGGCTTCTGGTCTACAGGCGAAGACACACACAGGCCTCTGAGGCCTACTTCATGCTAAGCAAAGAAACAGATCTTTGTTGCTAAAGGGATTAGGGCTGCGGGGTTTCGGAGGCACTGCTGAGGCATTCAACTGGCCTCAAGTAGGGGCTTTGTAAAGAGATACCTCCATTAGAGGTCTGTGAGCGGAAATCATTCATACTCTTTATACAATCTGGGTAATGTGATAGTGTTGGACTGTTCAACGCCTCTGGTGAGGCAGGGTCCTATCTCCTTGAATAGTAAATTCTTCAGCAGCTAAATAGATGGTGGTATAATTACCTTCAGTGACTTTTTTTTTTTAGGTGGTGGAGGTTCAGGGCTGGCGGCGGTGGGGGGAAGGAGGGTCGGTCTTCCACCTTTAACCCTTAGTGGGAGTGACGTTAAGGGGTCACCCAGAAGCTGAGAGGCAAAGTCTCCCCAAGTCAGCTCAGAGGCAGTCACTGAACTTCCGGTGCTGGTGTCTTACGTGATCAAAAATGACCCTCTCTGTTCATCCTCTATGTACCGTCAATGATCAATTTGTCCTCACGGATATCATGATGATAGAAATCTCCGTAACTGCCTCATTCCGTGCCCTGGGCCTCCGCCAACAGACCTAGCTCCTCTCTATCCTATGCCCACTTTCCCCAGCCAGTCCTTCCTTGCCTCCTCCTCCTCGGGTTGCATTGGTGTTCCCTCTTCTGAGGGAACTTTCTCCATAAACTTGGAGACTCTGTGTGTGTCTGCTACCCCAGCAGGTGATGAGCTCCTTGGGAGCAGTTGCTAATTTATCTTTGTATCTATAATGCCTGGTCCATCATGGGTGCCCAGAGCCATGTCCAGCGGAATGATGGAAGTCTGACTGTTGCCTTCAGATCAAATCAGTCCCTACGGTAGCTGGGAAGATTATGGCAGCTTGCCTTAATGGCTTTTGAGGAATTCTTAAAAATTTATCAGTGGTGGGGCACCTGGGTGGCTCAGTGGGTTAAGCCTCTGCCTTCAGCTCAGGTCATGATTTCAGGGTCCTGAGATCGAGCCCCACCTCCCCACATCAGGCTCTCTGCTCAGCAGGGAGCCTGCTTCCCTCTCTCTCTCTGCGTGCTGCTCTGCCTACTTGTATCTCTCTGTCAAATAAAATCTTTAAAAAAAAAAAAATTTATCAGTGAACTCTTATAGAGAACCCGGGGTCTTAAAAAAGCAAACAACAACAACAACAACAAACCTCACTGTGGCCAGTGAGGAAAGAAAAGGAGTCCTCCAAGGAAGATGGTAAGAAGTCACGTCCCTAAAAAGAGCCAGCAGACTTCTAAGGGACCTGGCTTATTCTGACCCGGCCTCCACATTCTTCTCAGTTAAGGAAGTGTCGTCAGCAAAATGGAAATGCTCTTTGGGTTCATATTTAGAGTTCCTGGAAATAAATATTAATTATGGTGTCAGCTGTTGTCTACTCGGGAAACTTCTCAGAGATTATTCCAAATATTAGAACTATGGGAAGAGATGGTCCATCAGAGCTAAGGGACACTTTCCCCAGTACAATCAGACCCATTCTAGATGGCTGACAAACTCATTCGGGTAGATGTGGATTCTGCAGAAACTTCACTTAGAGGGGATTCTGGTTTGGGTATAAGATAAGCTTGCAAATGCCATGGAAGCTTTGTAACAACTGACGGAAGGCTGCTGTTTTTCTCCATTGACGCTCTCAGTTCTCTGGGACATGCCTCTCTGTGAGCATGGCCTTGGATGCCATTAATTGTTGGCTCTCCCCATTGTTCACCATTTTCTATCCAGATTACCTCTCTTCTCGCCATTTGGCAGATGGGACTCCGTTCTTACATTATTAATGTCACTGTCTCCAAAAAGCAGTTACACATGGAAGGAAGAAAACATAGCAATGAGATCATGGGCTTTGTCTCTAATTCTGCCACTGACTCCATCACCCATTCAACCAACAGAGGCTGAGCACCTGCTGTGCACCACACACTGGGCTGGGCACTGAGAAGAGAAGCAGGACAAGGGACTCGGTGTGAGGAGGGGGAGGCACACAGAAACAGAGTGGCTAATCCCATGACAGCAACCTGCACAAGACCTTCTCTGAACACTGTGAAGCTGAAGTTCAGGAAGTCCTCCTGAAAGAGATGAGTGCTTATCCCAGAAGATCCCAGGTGGATAAAAAAGCCACAGTCATTTGGGACGACTACAGATATATGAATATAAACTACAAACCAAGTAAGATTACTGCATTGATATTCAATTCTTGGATATAATAATGGCACTGTGGTTATGTAAGAGAGTGTGCTATACTTAGCAAATACACACTGAACGACTCATAGGTCTGGAGTCACAATACCTAGTTACTTTCAAATGGTTCAGAAAAAGATGTGCTGATGACCGTGTGTGTGTGTGTGCGCGCGCGTGTGTGTGCACACATTTGTGTACACAGTTATAAATATATAAAGGGATGCAGGGAAAAGAATGAATATGCAAAATGTTAGTCAATCTAGGTATATATGAACATTTCTTATACTATCTTTTAGTTTCAAATTTTCAAAATAGAATACTGGATAGACAATTGTTAAAAGTACATACATACAGGGGGGCCTGGGTGGCTCAGTCAGTTGAACATCTATCTGACTCTTGATTTTGGCTCAGGTCCTGATCTCAAGTTTGTGAAATCAAGCCCCACAGAGGGCTCCGTGCTGAGTGTGAGCCAGCTTAAGATTCTCTCTCTCCCTCTACCCTTCTCCCCCCTCCACAAAATAAATACACACACACACACAATTGATCGTCGAACAATGCAAGGATCAGAGACACACACCCTCATGCATTCAAAAATCCATGTATAACTTTTGACTGCTGGAACACTTAATAACCTATTGTTGACCAGAGCCTTACTAAAAACAGTCAATTAAAACGTATTTTGCATATTAATTTGTATCATATACTGTATTGCTATAATAAAGTAAACTAAATGTTATTTTTTTAAAAGATTTTATTTATTTATTTGACAGAGAGAGATCACAAGTAGACAGAGAGGCAGGTAGGGGGGGTGGGGGGAAGCAGGCTCTCTGCTGAGCAGAGAGCCCAATGCGGGACTCGATCCCAGGACCCTGAGATCATGACCTGAGCCGAAGGCAGAGGCTTTAACCCACTGAGCCACCCAGGCGCCCCAGTAAACTAAGTGTTATTAAGAAAAGAAAATGTTGTGGGGTGAGTTGGTTAAGTGACTCACTCAATCTCAGCTCAGGTGTTCAACTGAAATGGGCTCCATGCTGGGTGTGAAGCCTCCATTAAAATAAAATATAATAAATATATAAAATATAAAAAAATAGGGACACTTGGGTGGCTCAGTTGGTTAGGTGTCTGCTTCTTGGTTTTGCCTTGGATCATGATTTCAGGGTCCTGGCATCAAGCCTCATGTTGGGCTCCATGCTCAGTGGGGAATCTGCTTGAGGATTTCTCTCCCTCTCCCCTCCTCATTTTTTCTCTCTCTCAAATAAATAAAATCTTTAAAAAAAAAAAAAGAAAAAAGAAGTTGTTGTTACAAAAATCCTAAGGAAGAGAAAATACATTTACAGTACTGTTCTGTATCTAAAGGGAAAAATCCACATTTGTAAGTGGACCTGCGAAGCTCAAACTTGTGTTGTTCAAGAGCCAACTGCATTTATAAAGCTATTACAAGAGCTAAGACTGGCCCAGAAAAAGAAAAGTGAGCATGAGTCAGATAAAGACCAAAGGAGCATGGGATTTGGGGGTGGTAGCTGGTATGCACACAACCAAAGGTGATACTTGGGTATATTTATCAAATGAATGAAAGGGTTAAACAGGATAATTTGTGCAGGGAACTATAAGCAGATCAGACCCAAGTGAGCATAAGGTTTATGTTAAGGAGCAAGAGCCCATTTGGCTATAGGGGTAGGGAGGGGTCCATCATGGAGGCCTCTGTATATTCTGCCAAGGTCCTGGGACTTTAACCTGTGGGCGACAGGAGCCATGAACAGGAGGCAATGTGGTCAGATTAGCATCAAGAGGAACCACCCTGGCAGTCAGGTGTCATGTGGAGTGATGGAGCACAGACCTCAAGACAGGAGACAAGGGTACCAGTCAGGATGCCTTCGGCTCCCTTAAGCACAAAGCGCTGAGTCTAACTGGCTGAATTTATCAAGAGACGACTTATCCAACATAGCTGCAAGCTCTGAAATGACAGGCAGCAGATGTGGTTGATTCAGTGGCTCAAAAATGTAACCACGGACCCAGGTTCCATCTTCTCTGCCCTCTACCACTCTCTGCAGCAGGCTCTGCCTGCAGAATGCCTTTCCTCATCTTTATGGGATGGCTGTAGCCATTCCCAGAGTGATGTGTGGACACGGTGAACATCACAGACAGAGGGAGCTGCTCCTTCTTTGGTCTCTTTCTTAGCAAGGAAAACTCTTCCAGAAGATTCCCAGCAAACACTGCCTCACATCCCACTAGCCCAGATTAGATCACAAGCCCATTTCAAAACCAATCACCATCAAGGGAACAAGATTACATGTTTGGCTCAGAGTAAGAATATATACACAGAGGGAATAAACTCTGATGAATCATCACTTAAAACACTTGGGAGCCTACGGGTCCAGGCAAAAGATGCTAGAAGCCCAAACTAAGATAATGGTGGCGAAGAATGAAGAGATGAGAACAGATTCAGGATTTATTTAGGAAGTTATGTTGGTACAATCTGGTGATGGATTGAAGGTGAAGAAGAAAGAAAAAGGGTTTGGAAAGGACACGCTCCATAATTCCAGCTTGGATGAATGGGGTCAGGAAGTGCCATTAACTGAGGTAAGGCACCCACAAGGAGAGTAGAGGAGGGTTTGGGGAAACAGTGGTTTGGGGCATATTCAACTGGAAGTGCTTGTGGGCTTCAGAATAAAGGTGCTGGGCAGTGAGCAGAATACAGGACTCAAACTGTTATCCCACACAGTTGGTCCATACTCAGCCATGGTTCTCAAACAGGCTTTGGTTTCTACAGACATTTTGAACCAATATTTAATCACTGAGAGATTCCAAACAGGGTGATGTATTTCTGGTTTCTCTGGGAAAATCTGGCAATACTGGTCCTGAACTGCTGCCTGTCAGCAGTCGGTGGAGGCCAGTAGCAGCCATGCTCTCCAACATCAAGATGGGCCAGGCGCTTTGAGTCTTTCAACAGTGTGGCCAGGACACGCGGGTCCGGGTTGGTCGCTATGGAGCCCATGGATCAACTCCAGGGTGATGGTGCAAGCCTTAGTCAAGGGCTGTCCTTGCAAAAACAACCTAACTGGGACCTTCCAGCACCAAGGGATCATTGGCCAGGACTTCTCATTAACCAAGGGCGTGTCCCTCCCTAACATTCTGGGTACTCCAGAGTCCATTCCAGGGTTCTGTTGGGCACCGTCTTCAGCTTCTGGAAATTACAAGAAAGTTCTCCTATCAGATCTGCCTACTGCTGTTGAAGGGCAGTTCTTCCTCTGTTGGGGGTGTAGAGAGGCAACAGGTGAGCATGGAGGAATGCTGGTCCTGGAGAGAGCTTCTTGCCCTCCCCACCAGGCCCTCTGATTCAGCCCCAGTCCCCTCTGGCCTTGTCTCCTTGTAAGCCTGCTTCAAAGGCTTTATCAGTCCCTTTTGGGAAGGCCTCTCACCTCTGAACTAGAATCTCATCCTTACGGCTAAGATAATCCCAGTCATCTTAGGTGACAAACTTAAACTCCCGGAGCTTCAAGACTGGACCAGGTCTCACAGCTGAAAGTCAACTCACTCAAAAAATGTCTAGAGATCCTTAAGGACTCCTATAATCACAAGGTGTAGAAAATTATTTTTTTATTTTGAAATTTTTCACAAACATTGAGAGAATGACAACTATCTGCCAGCCACACATAACATATTTATTATTTTGCCAGAAAGAAAGAAAAAGAAAGAAAGAAAAGAAAAGAAATTTGAGAGCTACTGATTGTCCCGTCACAAGGGAGGCCTTAGTAACCCTTCAAAGAGATCCTCCAAGGTGCCAATCCTTTTCCATTTGGTGTGAAGGATGGGATAGGATGGGAAGAGTAGAGAGGACTATCTCCCTGGCAGCAAAAGTAGAAGACAGAGCTCATTTTCAAGCCCTGGGAAGCTGAGTTCCTACTGGCAGACAAAGAGTCACACCCTGGATAATCATTCTCCTAGAGGAAGGCAGAGGTAGCAGCTCCAAGGAGAGAGGGGAAGGACCATAGCCACGCATGCCTTGAGGCTTGTGACATCCACAGCCTCTGGGTCAACTCTGGTGGGGTTTGGATGAATGTTTGTCCCTCCCTTATGCTTAACTCAAACAGAAGTGCCTGACATAACCAAGAGGGCAGGAAATGTAACTCCACTCATGCAGGTGTGTCCACCAGTGACTGTAACACCAATCCCTCTGAAGCAACTGAGCACAAGGTGTTGGTCAGATGTTACAGTAGGCTTTGGCTCTACCTCTATCCAAGGCCCTAAGGCTTCCTTCCTGGAGGTATGTGCCAAAACAATTTTGGTAACGAGAAAGAATTCTGTGGTATTTTTCTGAGGAAATGTTCTATCCTGGGGAGTCAGAGAGATTCCAAGGCAATGGATTCCGGTGGCAGCCCACTGTTGAGATCCAGGCTGTCACTGCGACTAATGACACCTTTCCTGGTTTGGGGCTGCAGGGTCTCCAGGGCTGTCTGAGGTCCCAGAGCTGGGGCTGGGCACTGGCGGCCCATGTTCCATTTCCCAGAGTGAAAGCTCTGAGGAACACAGAGAGTTTGCCACAACTCACCCTTGACATCCAAACCCAGGTAAGACCTCCCAATTCAGTGACTTTTACCCTAAATTGTGGGTTAACAGAGACAGAGGTGAGGGGTGACACCTAGTAGCATCAGTGAAAAATCCCAGCACTCCAGCAGTCAACAGCCTTCCCTTTCCTTTCCCCACCACATTTTAATAAAATTTCCCAAGCATAATTATTTTAATGTCTGTCTTCTGTGTCTTATTTATTTTTATGGTGAGTTGCTATGAGACAAAAACAAACAAACAAACAGAAAGCACTTTAAAAAAACCCATGAGAAAGATGCCTGGACAGGTCACCAACTTGACATTAGGAATCCTGAGAAGAACTAAAATTTAGCTGACATAAAAATCTCACATCTTAAAAGCGCTCTCTTATCTTAAAGATAATAATATTCTGGTTACAGCCCTTCCACGGGAGAAAGACAATATTCTTTAATTCCTTCTGCAAACTGGGGGCATTAAAATAGACCCAGGGTTGCAAGAGGTAGGCATGCCAGCGTCATTTCGCCAGTTTTGAATGATGTGCTTCAACACACTGTGCATGTCCCCAGAGGGGACGGAAAATATCTTTCAAGAACATGCTGAACACCCATCTGTCAGAAACAATTTTTGGGTACTGAGGTATAGAGAAGGAGCAGAGAACACATCATCCCTTGGGGTTCCTGCCTGTGTAGAACAGTTCTGCCTCTGTTCAATGCATGTCCTCATTATCTTTGATCACCGGCCCCTGCTCCACAAGCATGGGGCCACCCACCTGCTAGGCTGGGGACACAACAGTCCAGGTCTTCAAGAAGCTCCCTTTGTCCTGGCAGAGCCAGACGCCCAGACAATTACAGGACAATAGCCCACTATGAGAAGAACATTGATGAGAACCCAAACCAAACACAACTCTTCATTATACATTAGTGGGAAGAGAGGGCACCATTGAGAGCTGACCTCCTGTAACACCAGGGCACTGGGGGCTCGCTTCTCATGAAACACAAGAGCCCTCTGGGGCAGGTGACCTTATCTCCATATTCTGAGTGACGCCCAAGGTCACCAAGAGAGTGAGGGACAGAGCTGGGATTAGAATCCCGGTTGCTCCAATTTCATGCTCCCTTTTTATCGAGCAACACTTCTAGTAGCATTTTTTCATTGACTCCCTGAACTGAATGTTACTTACTGGTACTTCTCTCATGGCCTGGAAGGATGGCTATTTGTGTACTCGTCCATTGTACAGGACTGCAAACTTTAAAGATACAAAGAGCATCTTGTTACCTGTTTTGTGTGTGCATAATTTTTTAAGATAAGGTGTGCCTCTCAGATGAGCAGAAAATAGTCAGACATCTGAACAAAATGAGAGCAATCCCTGAGGATGATGGGGGACAGAAGATTGGGAAGGGGCACATTCCAGGCAGAGGACACAGCAAATGCAAAGGCTGTCCATCGAGGGCTGAGTCTGAAAAATAAAACTTCTATCTTACCCCTCCTCTGTCACTCTGTCCCCTGCCTCTGCTTTATTTTTCTTCAAGGCATTCTTCACTACTTGATACTACATTTCTGGGCTTATTTGCTTACTGTTTATCCCTCATCTACACTATGAGCTTTGTGAGGACATGGGACTTTGTTTTCACTTATCCTCAGAGCCTAGAAGAGATCTGCATACAGAGGAAACTCCATCCGTATTTGTTTAGAAACATATGAATAAATGTATAAAGCATCATATGTATTTTTTTTTAAGATTTTATTTATTTGACAGAGATCGCAAGTAGAGAGGCAGGCAGAGAGAGGGGGGAAGCAGGCTCCCCAACGAGCAGAGAGCCCAATGTGGGGCTCAATCCCAGCACCCTGGGATCATGACCTGAGCCGAAGGCAGAGGCTTTAACCCACTGAGCCACGCAGGTGCCCCGCATCATATGTATTTTTAAGGTTTACTTTTATGAAAGTACTTACCATGCACAATCACTGAACTAAGCACTTTACATAGATTTACTTCATTTATTTCTCACCCAAACCCCATTGCAGTGGGTATTCTCATCTGTACTTTACAGGTGGTGCAAGTGAACTCAACCCATAAGTGGCAGAGCTGGGATATGAGCCTAGGTCTGAGCCAAAAGCTGTAACTTTCCAACGGGGGAATGAGATCTCTTGGCAGAAAGATAATCTCTTTAATAAATGGTATTGGACAAAACTGGATAGCTACATGCAAAAGAATGAAAGTGGACCAACTTCTTCCATTGTGCACAAGAATAAACTCAAAATCGATTATAAACCTATACATGAGACCTAAAACCATAAAACTGCTAAAAGAAAACCTAGGCACTAATCTCTTTGACATAAGCCTTAGCAACATATTTATGGATGTGTCTCCTCAGGCAAGAGAAACAAAAACAAAAATAAACTATTGGGACTACAGCAAAATAAAAAGGTTTTCCATAATGAAGCAAACCATAAACAAAACGAAAAGTTGACCTAACGAACAGGAGAAGGTATGTGCAGATGACATATCCAATAAAGGGTTAGTATCCAAAATTTTTAAGACCTCAACTCAGCACCAAAACCACAAATAATCTGATTTAAAAACAAGCAGGGGAACTGAATAGACATTTTTTCAAAGAAGACATACAAAGATCAACAGATAAATGAAAAGACCCTTAACATCACTCATCATCAGGGAAATGCAAATCAAAACCACAATGAGATATCACCTTGCACCTGTCACAATGGCTAGTCTCAAAAAGACAAAAAACTAACAGGTGTTGGTGAGGATGTGGAGAAAAGGGAACCTTGTACACTGTTGGTGGGAATATAAACTGATGCAACCATGGTGAAAAACAGTATGGAGGCTCCCCTAAAAATTAAAATAAAAATGTCATAGAATTCAGTAGCTCCACTATTGAGTATGTACTCAAAGAAAATGAAAATATTAATTCAAAAAGATGTATATACCCCTACGCTTATTTTAGTATTATTTACAGTAGCCAAGATACAGAAACAAGACTGGACTCCACTCAGAGACAAAAGTTGTGGTATATGTGTGTGTACTTACGTATATACATATGTATACACACATGGTGTGTGCACACACACAAGTGTATGCAAACAATGGAATTATCATTCAGCCATAAACAAAGAATGAGATCTTGTCATTTGTGACAACATGGATGAACTTACAGGTATTATGCCAAGGGAAATAAGTCAGACAGAGAAAAACAAATACCAGATGATTTCACTTGTGGAATCTAAAAAAACAACAACAACAACAACAACAACAACAAATGAATTCACAAACAAAAAACAGAAACAGACTTATAAATATGGAGAACCAACTGGTGGTTGCCAGAGGGAAGGGATGAGGGAGATGGATGAAACAGGTGAAGGGGATTAAGAAGTACAAACTTCCAGTTATAAAATAAGTCATCTTATAAATACTTATAAGTATATTATATATATATCTTATAAGTATGTATAAGTATATATAAGTACATATAAATAAGTAATCTTATAAATACTTACAAAATAAGTAATTTCATCTCTTCACAGACATGAAAAGTACAGCAGAGGGAATACAGTCAGTAACATTGTAATAATGATGTATGGTGACAAACAGTAAATATATGTATTACAGTAAGCATTGTGTAATGTACAGAATTGTTGAATAACTCTACTATGCACCTGAAACTAATATAACATTTCATGTCAGCTATACTTAGACAATGAACGTTTTAAAAGAATAGTATCATACTATATATTCTTTTTGCACCTTTTTTC
This sequence comes from Meles meles, assembly GCF_922984935.1. Taxonomy (NCBI): domain Eukaryota; kingdom Metazoa; phylum Chordata; class Mammalia; order Carnivora; family Mustelidae; genus Meles; species Meles meles. The sequence goes on from NC_060068.1 coordinate 103,707,594, forward strand.
CCTTAACAATGTATCATCAAGCACATTCTTATAGGATTAAATATACTCTTACACTATTAAAAAAAAAAAGCCCATGCCTTTTAACCAAAACATTCTAATCTGGGAGTGCCTGGCTGGCTCAGTTGGTGGAGCATGAGACTTCTGATGCGGAGGTTCTGAGTTCAAGCCCCATGATGTGTGTACAGATTACTTAAAAATAATATCTTTAAAACAAAACTACATTATTCTATTCTTGCTAAGCCTACAGTGGCCATGGGAAGCCCTCAACAAATATCGACTGGATTAAACTAAATATATTCAGTGCAGAGAAGGGGCAAGCTCCAAGACAATATAATGTGGAATTTGGAGATAAGTTAGAAGATGCTCATCCTGGTATGGAAGCTAAAAAGAACTGCCATAAAAGATACAAGGTTAGTTGAATGTGCACATTTTCTCCCAGAAATTTACCCACATAAGAAATGATGTCAAGGGTGGGGCTCACACGACAATGGCACTTCCTAATGCCACCGAGGCTACCTGACTCAAAAGGAAGACGTGGATTTCAACTCCGCTAATGGCAGGCAAGTTCTGACCGCAGGACATTGTCAGGTCTGTGAGGAGGAGGAGTTGTGATGACAAGTTTTTGGCGACCCAAAGGGAATGCTCAAGAGCGGGAATTGGATGAGGAGACCCTGCCAGAGTTGGCTAGAGGCCCTGCATGTGGTGTGCTGGAGAATTCTGTTCTCCAGAATTGAAAGGCAAACGCCAAAGACAAAACTCAAAAGGTCTTCATCCAGAAGAGGTCAGGAGAAGCATCCCAAAGACTTATTAAGCACTTCTGATGAACCACTTTGATGTCCTGCTGGCTAGGACAAATCCAGATCCTAGACACTGAGAAGGTGATACCCAGAATCAGCACCACAGATGTTCAGATGTTTTCAGAGGATTCTCCACCCTTCTGGCTGTGGGGCTAAGTTAGCACTCAGGTGAGGAGGTGGCTCTGCCACTAGTAGGTGACCTCTGAGCCTCCACAGTCCTCGACTGAAGTGGCGAAGACGGCTCCTCCGGCAGGAAGTGTGGGAGTGAGCCTCCAGGCTCAGACGCCGCCGAGCAGCAGCAGCAACACACCCAGCTCTGCCTTCTCGGCCTCTCTCCGATGGGGATCATGAGGAGTCCTCTGTCTCACAGGCTGTTCCAACACTCAGGTGAAAGAGACAGACTGGCTCTATGAATACATTCACTGAGCCTGGAGTTTCTGTTATCGCTAAGTAACACATCCGTCACCACAAGGAAACGGACACTTTTCCCCATTTCTCTTACACTTACCTTAAAGTATTTATTCCCCCCTTTCTTCTCCCATAAGCACAGCTTGGGTTTTCCAACATCAAACCGCCTTTCCCTACTCACAGACCTAAGTACAGATTGAAACTAAAAGCACTGGGGCCTTCATGTCCATATTCTGGTCCCTTCTCTGAGATCATAAGGGAGACCTTGGGCCACCCTGCGGTTTCCTGACTTCTGAGAACCCTCACAGGTGCCATCTCGTGGGACTCTCCCAAAGATGCCTAAAGGCAGGCTGCCAAGTGGTTACTCCTCATTTCAAGGAGAAGGCCACCAAATAAATAAAAAGAAATAATAAAAAATAAACAAGAGGCCACAGCGTCCAGCAGGCTACACAAGTGGCCCGAGGCACAGGGTCCCCACACTAGTGAAGAGGGAGCTGGACTCGAGCCCAAGCCAGTTGACATCATGCCTAGAGTCCTTTCCCTAAACGTCATGACCATGGGGGCCACAAGCCATCCTGGCCCTCTTGACACTTAACCCTCTAGACACTAAAAGAGCCAGTAGATGAAGTCAGTACCAGAGTATTCACAAGCAAGGGTTTAAACCCTGGCTCTCCTCAGTTACTTATACAGGTGACTTAACTTTAACTTTCTCAGTCGTAAAATAGGTTAGAAAAACATACATGGCACAACAACGAGGATTTTAGAAATTTCTAATACGTAATGTTTTAAAATAGCTTACATTCATAGCAACTGGCCATACTCCAGGCACATTCTCCCAGGAGGCAACACGAGTCGGGCATCTCAGGCTGAGCATCTCACCCCCAGATGCAGAGTGAGGAACTTGGCTTTGTTGCTTCTTTCAGAATGGATCAGGCTCAAGGCACATCTGCCCTCTGAGCCTCCCACCACCACCCACCATCCACACTGTTGCTCAAAATGGCCTTAGCAGGCCTTCTAGCTATCCAGCTGTGTCAGTCATTCATCCTTCCAGACCCTCAGCCCTTCCACTACTCTAATTGCAAACACATTTCCTCATACCGTGCTTCAGATCAGGCAAACAGGAAACAGAGCAAACACTTAAGAGTCCTTAACATCAAGGGGCATCAAGGTGCTGAGAGCGTGACCCCTTCTGGCTTAGGTATGGAAAAGTGCATGCCCCTGCCTAGCTCCTCCCTCCCCCCAAAACCAGCAGCAGCTACCCACACCTCACTGGAGCTGCAAGCACAACGTGGGCTCTGAGGCTCCTGGCTTCTTTTAGGAAGAAACCTCCACCTTGCCCAGCACTTTGGCCTACCAAGGCACCAAGGCTAGGCTGCCCTCCTCCTTCCTCTGAAGCATTTTAAGATAAAATGCATTTCATCAATCTAGCACAGTGCCCCTCGGATTCTTCCTCTGAGCCATTTCAACCTGCCATGGTTCACTTACATCAAGTGATACAAGAGGGGTCCCCTAAGAGAGCCCTTACACACTGGCCAAAGGGGGCTTCTCCAGAAACAGGTATTTCCAATGATGGCTTCCTTAGTTCAGAAAAAGATATCACTCTGTCTCTCATGACAGGAATATCTGGAAGTCCTCCCTGATTCTTTTTTTCCTCAACCCCTATATTCACCCCAGGTCTACCTCCCAAGTACATCTCAAATCTGTCTACCTCTTTCCATCTCCACTGCCTCTTCTCTGAGCTACTGTCAAGCTATTGTCAACACTACCCTACACTCCTGAGAGCCTCCTAACTGGTCTACCCACTTCCCCTCTTGAATTCGGGCACAATGTTGGTTACCCTCCAGATTCATTCTCCTCTTCTTGGGGAGCTGGAATATGGCAATCCATTTAGAGACTTCATTTTCCAGACACCCCCCCGCCACCCTCCTGTCCAGCGCACACACACTCGGGCAGCTACGTTGACTACATGGCCATTTGCTTACTGGCAAAATGTGAATGGAAATGATGTACACAAATTTCCATATCGTGTGTTGCAAAGTAAACGACAGCCCAGGATTTCCCCTCTTACTCCCTTTCTGTGGGCTAGAATGTGGATAAGGAGCTAAGCCAGCTCTGACCTTATAGATGAACACAGCAACCCAAGGGAAGGTGAAGAGGAGAGAAGGACCCTCAGTCCCAGAATGATCTTGTGGAATAGAGCCACCTCTGTGGCTGGATCACTGTGGCCAGTGTGATCAGAAGAGACTGGAGTGGCAGTAAGACTAGAAGTGGATAGATCAATGTCAAGGCTACTGTAGAATAGGGACTGGAACACAGACGGCTTTGACAGAGCAATGGAGATGAAGGGATGCTGGATGTATTGTGAAGGCATGATTAACTGACTTTCCTGGTAATTGGGGTATGAGAGAAAGGAATAAGTCAGGGAGGACACCCAGGTTTCTGGCCTGCATTGATGATATGGGCATGAACTGACACAGAGAAAAATTGAAGGTGGAGAGACTATGTGGGAAATGATCAGGAATTAATTTTGGATGTGCCTAAGAGTAGAGGTCACCAGAGCCCAAATTTAGAGTCCAGACTACCTGGATTTGAGTCCTGACTCTGACACTTAACTGTGTGACCTTGATGGAGTTACTTAAATCCTCTGTGCTTTGGAGTTCTCATCTATAAAATGAGGATGGATAATAGCCCCAGTCTCACAGAGTGCAGGTAAGGAGGAAATGTGTGCATTCCAGACTTTTTTTTCATGTGTGCTGTTTGATTCTTCAAAAAGGCTCAGAACTTTGGAGATCAGGAAGAAATCTTCCCTCATCTCTATGCCTGCTTATCCCATCTCAAATAACACTAAGCCCCCAAGATTCTGAAAGTAGAGATGTGGTTGCCTGCTATGGTCTTGGGACAGCTGTAAGGAAGCTTTCAAAGCAGCTGGTATAGGCATATAACTAGAACATTTTCTTCACCTCAGTTTCCTGGCAAAACAAGGCCTGCAGTTAGAAGGGAAAGGTTTTAATTACAAGGCCACCTGTCCAGCCATCCGAAGCCAACCTCAGCCTCTGGCTGGTTCCCTGTGGGCAATGGGGGCATTTAGGGGGACTGTGCTCAGAGTCCCTAATGTCTTTCACATTTCGTAGTGCAGTATAATCATGGTGAAAATTAACAGATCTCAAAAACAGGCTTCGTTATTGCTTCCCTCCCCCATTTGTTATTAAGGATAGACAGAGAGATTGAGGGTTTGGGAAAACCTGAGTTCCATTCTTTCCTTTCATCTGTTCAGGATGAGGTGGCCTTAAAACCAAACTACCTTGTGCTCTCCAAAGCAAACTGCACCCCTCTAATTCCCCCTCAAAATGGAGATAAGTGGTTTTCTAAATTGTTATTTGCCCACCGACATTTTTAGACTGACACATATATATGAAAGGTAAGCGGGCTATATTCAAGCCTGTAAAATACAAATAAAAATTAATGGAAATCTCTCTCAACATAAAGAAAGAAAATAAAAGAAGAAAAAAGAAAGGAAAAGTAACAAATCATTTTTAAAGTGCTGTTATTTAGATCACAAGTGAGCATATAAAAATTGAAATATTTTCCAACTTTAGCTTTTTTTTTTAAGTGCCAAGAAAATTAAATTATAGATGGTCCCCAGACGGTTTGTTCGTTTTTAAAACAGTTTACTATTTCTTCCTGGGCCCGTAGCTAGAGATTCTACTTCCCAACCTCCCAGATGTGCCCACGTGACTGAGTTCTGGCCAAAAGAATATGGGGAGCAGGGACGGGTGCCATTCCAGGCTGGGCCCACGACAACCTCCCACATATCATTTGCCAAGCTCATTCCCTTTCTGTGTGATCTCGGCAGCTATGTGAGGGGGAAGGTGGAGCCACAACGTAGAAGAAACCTGGAAGCCCCAAACACTCCTTAGAGGAGAACCACCCACTGACCAGGAACAGCAGGTGAGAAACAAATTTAGACAGCAAGCCACTGAAATTCAACGTTTATCTGTTAATAGCAACTAGTGTTCCACTACTAATAAACAGCTTTCTTACCCATCCCCTTCCAAACAGATTTACTTTGGCATCTGTAAATGCTGAGACTTCATAAGACCAAGTCTTAAAGGTTGTGAGCAAAGTCTATCGACAGACGAATCACAATCAATACAGAATACCGATGATGACCCTCTTGCTCTCAACCTCAAGACTTCTTGAGCTGAAAAGCAATGTCTTCCTCAGGAATGTTTTATTCCATAAAACACCAGATACCCAGAACAAGCTGTCATTTTTTAAAGGAAGCAAATACATTTAGCAAGATAAGAGATCCCAAATAAACAACAATTAGACATTAAATAACCCACCAGGTTGCCATAATAATGGAAAGAGCATCCTCTCTCCTATAAGCTGTGAGCTACCTGAGGACAAGGGCTGGGTGCATCTTCCTCACCAATGCATCTCAGTTGGCCCGGCACACAAGGGCTATTCAACAAATATAGAGGATGAGAAGATGAAAGGATGAACTTGCCTCTGCTTACCTCCTTCCTCTTCCCCATACACCCGTCCCCCCATTCTCTATATACCAACTACACATCTGATGCTTCACCCAGCTGTGGGCCATTGCACATGGTACTCCCTCTGCCTGCAGCGCACCCTTGCCTTCACTGTATCCTCTGCCTGGTCACTCCTGTCCCTCTCTCAGATCTCAGCACAAGCATCCCTCGCCCATCTCTTTGTGCACTTGCACTTCTATGTGATTGGGTATTTCTGCACATGATCATTTCCATAGCACCTGTATTTGAAGCTACCCCACTCATGTGAGCATGTGTTAATGATCTCTCTCCCTACAATCCCACCTGGGAGCTAGAAAACCTCATGCACAGACCTCTCCCCATACCCCCAGCAGCAGCGTCCTGCCCGTGGAACATCCCCCGTCATCAAGGTGAACGAATAAAGGACTGTGTCAGCTATCATGATTCCAATTTATTTAGTTAATTTTATCCCGTTGGCCCAACCACTGGGTTACTTTTTTCTCCTTCTATTTTTACATCATGTATAATGAGATACCTGTTAGTATCGATGAGGTAAAAAACTACGAGTGAGACAGAATAAAACAGAATCCAAAAAAGTAATCTTCCTTTATTCTTTTGCCGTATAATAGTGCCTCCTCTGTGCAAGGTGTTATTTCAGCTACTGTTGAAGAATTCTCTCCCCTCAGTTTACAATTTTTCTCCAGGCTTCTTTGTATCCATGGTTCTTGCCCTGAGCAGTCTGCTGGGCTAGTCTGTATTCCTGGACTCACAGAAGGAATGAGAAAGCAGGGAGAAAAATTGAACCCAGGGCTGGGGAGCTTACCCTTTCTCTCAATCACACCATGCCCCAGTCCAGCAGGCTGGATGCTTTGGCCCAAATCTTGTCTTCCACTGGGGCTGCTGTTATTTTCCTACTAATGCAGCTTTGTGTAACTTTGTTATGCTTACGCCAACAAGAACGGCCAACGAGTTCTATCCTTTCATAAGTCAGGTGTTATCATTTCCATTTTAAGATGACAAACTGAGGGGTGCCTGGGTGGTTCAGTCAGTTAAGCATCTGCCTTTGGCTCAGGTCATGATCTCAGGTCCTGGGATCGAGCCCCAAATTGGGTTCTCTGCTCATCAGGGAGTCTGCTTCTCTCTTTCTCTCTCTGCCTGCCTCTCTGTCTACTTGTGATTTCTCTCTGCCAAATAAATACATAAAATCTTAAAAGGAAAAAAAAGACAAACTGAGACTTCCCAGGGTCACAGAGTCAGGACTCAAAATTTCGGCTCCCTGACTCAATTCAAGGCTTTTTCAAACAAGCCCACTCTAACCCCACTTCTCTCAGTGTGTGGCTGGTGTTCATCAGACGACTTTCTTCCCCAGGCTGGAGTGACTTCCCACCATTTGCCAAACACAGGCTCCCCACCTCACTCTGCCCTGGTGGACACATGACACCGTTTAAACCAATTCAGAGTTTAACCTGTAATCTTGGTGTCAGTTCGTGACTAATAGTTGCCTTGTAACTTTAATGGGCGCGCCAGATCTCTGGCAGGTGCGGACCAGCCACCAAGGAACCCACTTGGAGTCTGCACACTGGAATCATCCCTAGATAATGACCGAACTACGGGTAGTGGTCAGACAAGGCCCTTAGCTATATCAGGAATATTACAAAAAATTTTTAAAGACTATTACTGTTTTAAATGTTGCAAAAATGAAAGTTACTATCAATACTTCTCCTACAGAGCTAATCAATTATTCTCCTAAACCAAGATCTATATTAATATGGCATTACAACCAAAACCTGAAATACTGTTATGTTGTAAGGAGAAAACATTCTAGAAGCAAGGCTTTAAGTGTCAAATAACATTTACTCCAGATTCTAGCCTTAATCACCTTTAATTTATGTTAAATACGGCATGTTACGTGCCATAGTTTTTTCTATAAAAAGGACTTCCTCTTAGAAGCTGGACTTTCTGACTCTCCTGTCTTGTCAGTTCCTACAGCTGTCCCCTCCCTTACCTTCGTTCCTGGTTCTATGTTACTTTACACCAATGCTTTCATTTCTGGCCTTCAGTGCACCATGACACTACCACAAATTCCTCCACCTCCTTCCACCTAGACCCCATTGACCCAGACTGACCCATCTCAGCTGGCTAACAGTGTGCCCAATGCCCACAGGCAAGTACCTGGGTGCACGCACAGGAGTCTAAGGGAACAAGAGTAATATGACATTATGATGGGACTGGCCGAGGCACAGATCCACACAAGTCCTGCCACAAACCAGTCACTACCTCACAAGGACCCTGGGGAAAAGGGGTACAGAGAGAACAAAGCTAGGCAAAGCAACACTTTGTTATTGGCTCGGGTTGGCCTCAAGCTTGGAACAGGTCTCCAGCAAGACTGGCTGGGCTGTGAGCTCCCTACCAGCGCTAGCTAAGCCTCAGGGCCAACCTTGAATATCCACTTCCAGGCCCAAATCTGAGCCTCCCACAAGATCCAGCTACCACCCTAACACAGAGAAGACAAAAACAAGCAAGAAAAACGGGGTGGTGGACCCAGTGCTCAAAATGGAATAAGTCTAGGCCACCTCCCCAGACACTCTCCAAACAAGTGAAAAAAGGCCAGTCAATGAGGCCTTCTCTCAGTGGGTTCAGGCCTCACTCTAAATCATCTCTCAGCACAAGACTCTTTTCCAAGAGGACTTCCATCTAGAAGGGCACATGGGGCAAGGGTAGGACCTGTCTTTTCAAGCAGTAGTTAGGAGGACAGGAGAGAGCGTCCCTTGGAGGGAACAGTGTTAAGACTCTCAGCGTTCTGGCCACATGAAGGGAGAGATAAAGGCCCATGCAAGGTTATATGAGCCTTCTAGTGGCCTAAAAGCTCCATATACCTCCCCTCACCCTCCCACACACATTCCCACAACCTGCTCTGGGTATGGTGCCTGTACGGTATCCACACCTCTTATATCCACATGATCCACATGTGGGGGCCATCTGTGAAGGCTCAAGAGCTGAGAGGGACCTCAGACTCATTCCCCTTGAGGGCCATGTTGTGTAACTGCCTGAGTTTCTCAACTTCAAGCTTTGACTATCGATTTCCTCCAAAGGCTAAATGAATACAAAGAACCTGGAAGCAACTTGGCCATCTACCTTCTGTCTTCCTTCTTCCATGACATGTTCTTCAAGCAAAACCAAGGCACTCAGTGCTGCTTGGGAGGAGACAGTGATGGTAAGAGCCCAGGCTCTGGAGTCAGACCCCTGGGGTTCAAACCCTGACTCTGCCACTTACTAGCTGGTGACCTTTAGCAAGTCAGTCAAGCCATCAGAGTCTTAGATTTCTCCTCTATAAAACAGAGGGAACAAAAGTAGCGAGCTCACAGATCGGTGTGAAGATCAGACGTGACCATTCGTGTAAAATGCTGAGCAGAGTGCCGGGCACACAGTAAGCGCAGGGAAAATGCTGGCTGCCGTGACGATGATGACTCAGTCACACTATTATTACTACTACTAATATTCATCATTATTATGGTTACTCCGGCTTTTCTCTAGTCTGCATGGCTTCCACAGGGCAATGAAATCTCAGCCTCCCTACTTCTTATTCCCTTTGCTTCTCCACAGGTGAGGACCCTGGTCTACCCAGGCTAATTCAGTCAGTCCTTCCTCGCACTGAGAAAGATTCACACGGTGCTTTGGGGCCCAGGCTCAAAGACAGGGGTGCTGCTCACTTCAAAGACCACAGATTGTTAACAGGCTGATTTCCCTGAAAGGACATAACCCCAGAGTTCCTGACCAGCCATTCAAACCAAATGCCCAGCTCACTTCTTTCCCTCCCCAGCCCCACTATACTTTATGAATTTCTTTAAAGGAAAAATCAACCACCACCACCTCCAAAAAACCCCGTGGATTTGCTAAGCTTTCTTCTGGTTCATTTACTCATACTCCTACCTCCAGTGAATATTGGGCTAGTTGTTACAGGGTTTAAGAAATGCTATAAGCAGAACTGGTAAAAATAGTAACAACAGAAATTTATACCTTAAACAAATCATTCCAACAGATGGGACGTCAAGTATTTATTATCCCTCTCTGGTCTGGGACTTTTCAAACATGGCATTTCCAGCCGGCCAGACTGGGAGCTATTTGATAGTACCTCTCTGACCAATTACATACTAATTAAAAGACCTTGGTGTGGGCTGGAGGTAGCAGCTTTGCATATGGACTTTAATTACCGGGCTTGAGTTTTGCCAAGAAAACACAAAGGGCTTTTCTGGCTGGATGCAGAGGCTTAGAATGAACATATGGCCTGCGTGGGAGGGGAGGGTTAAGAGTGCCATCCTACACAGGAAGTGGAGTATTTCCCCCCCACCCCCTGTAATCTCCTGAAAGTAACTATGTACCAGGGTTAGACAAAATCCTTGGTCAGCCCAGGGAACAAAGGGCAACCTGAGTGGGTAGTGAGCTGTCACCCTGGACACATCACACTCAATCCCTGGGCCATCTGTGGATTGGAATTCTTCCTTGCTCCCACCTCTGCCGGCCTTTTCTTATTGTATTTTTGGGATCAGAACCTCAGGTCTCTTCCTGGGTTCCACTGAGCCTGGAATAGCCTGGAACTAATTTTTGGTTACCCAGAATGCATTCCCCCATCTTCTGGTTACACTGTCCCAAATTCCCCAGACCATAAGGCTCTGGCAGGGGGGAGCACATGGCCTGGTCCTGACCAATCAGCACAATTTAAGCCCTTTGGCCACAATATTTGGTTCAAGGATGGGCATTAGATCTAGACCGGTATAATCAGCATGATTTCTAGGATGTGTGTGAAAGTTCAGTTGGGTAGATTTGTTCTTTACTCAGGTTTGACACTGAAAGGTGATGAATTGGAAGCCGTGGCAGTCATCCTTCTGCCACAGGGAAGAAAAGATGTGAAAGTGGAATCAATCGAGGGGAAGCAGAACTGACAAAAGAAAGAGGGAAACTGGAACACTGTGACAGCATTTGAGGTCCCGGATTAAGCCATTCCTGAATGCATCCACTGATGACTTCCCAGTGTTGTGAGCCAATAAATTACTTTTATGTTTAAAGTGCCTTTGGTTACACTTTCTATCAATTTGGAACTGAAATAATACTACCTAATAGACATAAGGTTGGGGGTCAGGAAGTAAAAACAGTAACTGCCTACCCTAAAGGGATCCAGTCTGCAAAGAACACACTTGCTATAGACTCCATGGAGACCCAGAATCAAAGAATTCTAGAGCTAGCAGAGACCTTGTGGACAGAGCATCCTGTTCAACCATCACTGCTGACTTTCTTTTTCTTTTTTTTTTAATTTTTATTTATTTATTTATTTATTTGACAGAGAGAGAGATCACAAGTAGGCAGAGAGGCGGGGGGGCGGGGGAGGGGAAACAGGCTCGACGCTGAGCAGAGAGCCCGATGCGGGGCTCGATCCCAAGACCCTGAGATCATGACCTGAGCCGAAGGCAGAGGTTTAACCCACTGAGCCACCCAGGCGCCCCTGACTTTCTTTTTCTAAACAGGTATGCATCTGAAGGCTTGGGGGGAAAAGATATCACACAGTAAACAAGAAACAAACTCTTCTTTCCATTGGTGTCTCAACGTCATGTATGTAGTTGTTCAATAAAACCTTTCTGAATGAACATTACGTGCCCAGTCTCTAATAAACGTTCCTTCTGCATGGCAAATAGCTCTTGCAGTAAATTCCTTATTGGATTATGTTCACTTCCCACAACAACCACAGTCTCGGTCTCTCTCTTTCCTTCCTCCCATCCTTCCTTCCTTCTTTCCTTCTTTGCTTGACACTAGCTTCTCATTGCTTCCTCTTCCCTGTTCTTCCCCTTTATGACTCAACAGCTTTTCTTTACTTGTCAGTTCAATCTACATTGCCTATAGGCACTTACTAACCAACCTACTGTCTGCTTCTCCATCCTTTAACCTCTACCTCAAACCGTGAGTTATCTACCAACCCTCACCCGTCCTTCCCCTTTCCCCACAAGTCCATCGACTGCGTTTAAAAACAGCTCCAAGTTTTTTACACCCTGCCCCCAGAACACACACACACACACACACACACACACACACACAAACTAAAACCAACTCCTCACTACTGAGTTATCAACATCTTTATGACGCTCAGATGTTTCTTCCTAGGATCAGATCTCACAGCCACCTGAGATATTTTTATACGGTTTAGGAGGATACTGGAAAATAAGTCTAAAGTCAATTTGTTGTCAGCTCCTTATAGGACATGATCAGATATTTATACTTCTTGAAACTAAGTTCCCCTATTTCTATGACAGATTAATGCCATTTGCCAGTGTGTAACGTTATCCACATCCTGGTAACACACAGATGGAAAGCTTCACATAAGAGTTAAACAAAGTTATGACTCTCTGGAACCCAGTATACCATTGGCAGCCCTCACAAATTACAATTATTATTTTTATATTCCTTTTAGAGTGTCTTAGGAACTTACAGGTCTTTAGAGAAAAAGCTGTGGGATTTTGGATGAGATTCACAAACACATTTGCTCTCTAGCCCAAGTGAAACCTTTTATTAAAACTCTGGACTGGGAAGGTAGAAAGTTAACTCAGGATATAAAATAAACAGGTGATACCTTGAATGTATGCAGGCCTCCATTTGCAAAACTCTGCAACCACTCAATTGTGTCATTTGATCATCAGTGTCTTCTTTCACTGGAAGTTTTCCTGGGGCAAGAAATACAAATCAAAAAGAATTTAAAGACATTTACTATGGATACAAAGTGTAGGCTTTCCTTCTTAGCACATTAACATAACTCTATTTAGATAATTTCCCTTCAAATCTTTCTTCTTAATCCAGTTTCAAGACTTTAATTCACTGTGGGGACTGGAAATCTTTGCCAGCCTCACTTGTTGAGCCTCCTGTGGGACAAAGCTGTGCGCTGTGTCATGTGCCTTCAAGAGCTTCCTTCCTCCTTTCTCTCCATGCCAGCGTCCGAAACACCCTGGTTCCACACGACTACCAGAGGAGACTGGCTTCTGGAGAAGTCACCAAGGGGCCCACAGACTAAGAGGTAGGGGACTGAATTCTCACTGGAGTGAACTTAACCAATGGAAAACAGGTGTTAGAGCAGTGTGAGGAAAGGGCCACACCCCACCTCCATGTTCTTCCCCCTCCAACTATGCCGATGTGTGATTCCTCTGTGCAAACTATCTGGAGCAACCCCACATGCTGAGGGGACCTGCTGCAGACTTCATGGCTTATTTTGAAATGGTAGCCAACACACACACAAAAGCCACGTACCCTATTACTTTTCTACTTCAGCCTCACCATCCTGGGATGCTACCTCCCTGATCAAGGATTAGGACCACAGCTCTTCCTCAGACCCCGATTTCTGGAGGGCCGAGTTAAGAAGTTTATTTTCTCTATTCTGGCACTTCTCAAGGTGTGATCTGCAGGCTCCCTGCATCAGAATCTTCTGGGGGACCTGCTAAAAAGGCAGATTTCTGGCCCACCCTGGCAATTCAGACTCAGTCGGTCTAGGGTGTGTACTAGCCATCTGCAATACCGAGCTATACAGGCGATTCTTCAACTTTTGAAAATGTGATGACCACTGGTCCAAGTATCTTCAGAGCCCCCCCTCAACCTCTGCACAGAGGATTTTAGGGTCACTCAGGCCAAACTCTTGGGTTCTTTCCCTTTCTCCCACATTCTTGTTGTCTCATAATGATTATCTGTCAATACAATGTCCCTTGTATCTGGATCTGTCTTCCCTTTTTTTTTTTTTTGGTTGAAGTATAGTTGACACACAGTGCTATGCTTAGTTTCAGGTATACAACATAGTGATTCTAGTGATTTGACATCTCTCAATATTATGCTATGCTCACGGCAAGTTACCTACCATCTGTCACCATACAACACCATTAGAGCAGTAATGGCTCCCTCGCTATACTGTACCTTTTATTTCTGTGACTTATTCATTCCGTAACTGGAAGCCTGTACCTTCCACTTCCTGTCACCCATTTTGCCCACCGCCCCACCCCTCCCATCTGGCAAATTCCAGTGTGTTCTCTGCTCCTGTCCATGTTATCAAGGTATATGGAAAACAAAAAACATGGCACTCGTCAGCCTCTCTGGCCCAGAGTTCCGTTTGGCAGAATTCTAGAGCTAGTTCCTTTATTTTCTGGTTTCCCTTCTAAATCTCAGCCTTTTCTCTGTGCCCCAGGGCCAACAAATCTGCTCATGGTCCCTCAGTACTATCTTTCTCAGCCTGGGGGGTGGGATTTCCCTTGTTACCATGTCTCTCTCTTGCTGTTATTCTCTGTGTGGTCTATCTTTTGTTTTTCAGAAGCTGTTCAGTCAGTTCTCAGTTCTTCAGGAGGAATTGCTCTAGAAATAGGTAGATTTGGTGTGTGCCTGGAGGAGGTGGGGTCAGGGTCCTCCTACATCACCATCTTGGACTGCAGCTATTCTCTTTTCCTATCCCATTCTCCCAATCCCCATTGGGCTCCTCTCCTTTCTCCTGGAATGTTCATTAAATCCTCCTTCAACATTCTCCCCACCTTCCTTCTTCCAAATGGAGATGGACATGGGAGATCAGGTTGCATATTTCATCGAGCACCTATAACAGCCCAATGCCAGAAGTGGACAGTCAGATTCGGTCAGATATATTTGGCATCCCCAAGGTGGTGGATCTTCCCTGGGACAGAATCACACCTCTGCTGGGATAGTGCTTCTGGCCTGTGTATGGTGTTTAATTCCTCCAACATGGCTACACTCACTTTGCTCATCACGTGTCCTGTGAAGACCACATGAGCCGGGGTCAGTCCATCTATTTCCACGGAATCCCATATGCAATGGGGCACAATGTACATAGTGGGTGCTTTACCCAACTCAGTGGCAGTGGGGATAAGAAGAATGTAAATTCAGTGCTTTTCTTTCTTTTTCTCCCTTTCAATCCTCCCATCCTCTGAATCCTCTCAGTTACTCAATTCCTTCTCCTAACTTGGTAAACGCTCCTACCACAGCTGGAGGACTATCCTCTGCTCCCTTTGGCATGGCTTTGGCCAAAATCCATTTGACTGCACCTATGTTCTATTTATTTCCTTCTTCACATGCCTGTTCTTTCTGGCTTGAGACACTAAAGCAAAAATGTCATTATCGTAAGGACATAAACTGTATTGCTTAACTGGTATAATTATAGCTAATTTTTTTTAAGATTTTATTTATTTATTTGATAGAGAATGAGATATCACAAGTAGGCAGAGAGGCAGGCAGAGGAGAGGGGGGTAAGCAGGCCCCCTGCTGAGCAGAGAGCCCGATGGGGGCTTGATCCCAGGACCCTGAGACCATAACCTGAGCTGAAGGCAGAGGCTTAACCCACTGAGCCACCCAGGCACCCTAATTACAACTAATATTTGTTGAGCATTTACCACAAACAAAACCTCTTCCAGGAACCCCCTCATTTACTCCTTTCAACAGCCCTAGTTTGTAGGTACTAGTTTGACCCACCTTCTTAGGTAAGGAAACTGAGGCTTAGAGAGATTGTGACTTGTCCATAGAAAGTGCTAGAGCTTGCCTGATCACAAGATCTAGGTTCTTAACCCTTCTGGTACCTTCTTCGAGTACCACCTGCTGATGCACGGTGAGTTTCCCCAATGCAGCTACCTGGTATAAACTCCCCATGCTGAACAACTGTCACCAAGTCCATAGTTATGGCTGATGCAAGTCAACCCACCCTGACAGCAGGTTACCAGCTTCACAGTCCTGGTCCTCGATCAACCCTTTGAGTTTTGCAGATCTAATTTTGCATTTCCATTTCCCACATGGTTCTCCCACATCAAGCAGACATTTCATTTCTGAATAACACAGAGTCTTCATGTTTGGCTTGCCTTATAAGCATGCTTGCCACATCAAGCCAAAAGCTCATTTCCCCCCAATATTTCTTCCACAAACGTCATCCACTCCATCCCCCTAAAACCCTGCATCATAGTCTTTCATCCCAGCATCTGAACCACTACAGAAATGTGTCTCAGAGCCATCTTCAGTGACTCACAATCCCCACAACAGATTCTCTGTGGGCACTTGACAGTTTCTCCTTTGAAATTGCCTTCCAAAGACTAATTAGCCCTCAGTCTCCCAGGGAACAGTTCTCTCTTCTCTGTTACTCTGTGTGGACTCCCCATTTCCTTCTCTTGCATCTGTCTGTTCTTCTGAGCCTTTAAAACCGACCAAGATCTGGGCTAAGGGATGAGGTTAATTACTTGTCTTTAGCACACCACTTGTTTCATGAAGGCATGGGGCTAGCCCCTATTTTTTTTTTTTTAATATTTTATTTATTTGACAGAGAGAAATCACAACTAGGCAGAGAGGCAGGCAGAGAGAGAGGAGGAAGCAGGCTCCCTGTGGAACAGAGAGCCCGATGTGGGGCTCGATCCCAGGACCCTGGGATCATGACCTGAGCCGAAGGCAGAGGCTTTAACCCACTGAGCCACCCAGGTGCCCCAACTAGCCCCTATTTTTAACAGACTGAGGCATCTCATGATGGCACTGTTCCCCTTCTTGGACCTTCAGGTGATGGCAATTGTCACCTACCCCAAACTTAATTTAACTTTTAATTTTAAGCTCATCTTTCCAGCTATCACGCTCTCCCCAAGCCCTCTCATTCTCCCCCAGTATGCACATCTGGAACCATTCACAAAGCGGTGGTTGAAATTTCCACTAATTCAAATGGAATGCTTAGGATGGAGGCCACTGGGAGGCCCTCAGCTTCCCTCAGGTCCCAGGCAAGTAGTTCTACTCTAAGAAATGCATGAATCAATAAACATTCCAGAGCATGCCCACTGGGGGCAGAACCCTGAACCAGGGGCACTGGGGCAGCCCAGCTCTGTATGTAGTGGCCCTAAGGCATGCCAGAACATCATAGACGGGCCTAAAGACTGAATAGTGGCCCCCCAACATCCGTATGTTGAAACCCTATCCCAGTGTGAGTTTATCTAGAGGGTTTCTAGGAGGTAAGGAAGGTGAGGTGAGACCATAAAGGTGGGGTCTTAAGCCAATAGGACTATGGCCTTCCCAATCTCTCCTCTCCTCTCATGATCGAAGGTTGGGTATCTACAGGCCAGGAAGAGAATGCCCAACACAATCCAGTCATGCTGGCACCTTGATGTTGGACTGCCCAGCTGTCAGAACTCTGAAAAATAAATTTCTGTTGTTTAAGCCACCCAGCCTATAGTGTTACATGATGGTGTTAACACAAACAACCAGCTCTTACGTCCATGTCCAGTTAACATGGTTCAAGGGAAAACCAGGAATCCAGAGCCTTTGCTCTCCTCATTGGCCTAGCCACTCTGCCCAGGAAGGGTTCAGAAATCAGGGAGGGCAGCGAGAAAATCAGGGAGAAACACATTGAAAAGAGATTCATTCATCCACTGAGGCTCCAATAAGCATGTGTGACTATTGCGTAAAATTATGAATACTTTCAAACACAATATATTTACATTTGTTTATAAGCACACGGAAGAAACATGAAAAGACATGAACTAAATGGATAAGGGTCACCTTTGGGATAGAGAATAGGAGTAGGGAAGGGAGAAGAGGGGTGAGGATGATGAAGAGGGGCTTTTAATAATATAAAAGTGTTTTAATATGTTCACCTATGAAGTAAAAACACACACACTTGCAACTACTTGCTGAATGAGGAATTAAGGCAGTAGGCAAGGCACACTGGATCTGGCTTTCCTATTTAACAGGCAATCCTACTCCCCAGGCCTTTCTTTCTGGGACCTGGGAAAGTAATAATTTTTTTTTTTAAGTTTTATTTATTTATTTGACAGAGAGAGAGAGATCACAAGCAGGCAGAGCGGCAGGCAGAGAGAGAGGGGGAAGCAGGCTCCCCGCCGAGCAGAGAGCCCTATGTGGGGCTCGATCCCAGGACCCTGAGATCATGACCTGAACCAAAGGCAGAGGCTTTAATCCACCGAGCCACCCAGGCACCCCTGGAAATGTAGTAATTTTGAAGGCACTAAGAGTCTGCCTGTCCTGTTAACTGCTGTATCCCCAGAACCTAGCAAGGTGCCTGGCACAGAGTAAATGGTCATTCACTCACCAGCTGCTTGGACGCATGAATGAATGCATGGATGAATAGAAGAAGGGGGTCCAGAGTCTAATAGGAAAGATCTCTAGGAAGGTCTATCCCAGGCCAGCAGCTTTAGGTGAAGCCTCAGAAAATAAATCTGAGAGACTTTCTGGGGAATTTTTATGACTCACAAGTTGAGATGGTTCAAAGGACTCTAGGTGGCACATGCCTCAAGAGAACAGCCAGAGGGACCAGAACTTTGGAACTAGGGTCTAAGTCTCCAGCACTTGCAAGGGACACTAATGTCCCCAACAAAAGAGTATGCCTCCTCTGCTTCCAGATAACCAGTGCCCACCAGATCCCATGTGATCCTGGTAGAGACCCTACCCTCCCCAAATACGTGGGAGTCTGGAGCAGAAATGACTGTTGCAATGCTACAGTGGGCCTGAGCCTGAGAGGAAGGTTAAGAGCACAGCCTCTCGCCCCATCACTTAAATGAGTCTGTTTACTTCTCTGTGCTCCAGTGTCCCTGCCTGTGAAAAGAGGATGGTCAAAGTACCTTGTCTATGTGCACTCAGACCTAGGAAAGAGGAGGGGAGCTTAATGAAAAGTGAACTGATTTGAAGATAGCCAAATAAAACCATGTGACTTCATTCATGCTGAGTTCATCACTTGGGCTCTAGAAATAAGATGCAATTAGACCTACATTTGATGTATCACTATGACGGTCTTCAGATGCATCATTAGTCTGGCTAGACTAAATGACAACGTCAGGGCAGAGCATTCTGGAGCACAGATATTCCTTCCACCAGCTAGTCAATCAACTCATCAATGCCTAACTAACCTTGGTTTATGTGTATTTTTGTTCAAAGACTTTATGTAATATATATTGTTGATTCATTAGCATTGAACCCATGGTCAGGGGCACTGCAAATGATGCCTGAAGGAAGCTGATCTGACATAGGTATCTCCTTCATAAGACACATCAAACCCTTCATGCACTTAGAACACTGGACAGCCCTTCAGCGCTATACCTGGGGGCCATTTCAGATAGTGAAGTCGTCGACAAACAGCACAGGAAAAGTGTCACAAGACAAACACCGAGAAGGTGCTTGCTTACGGCACAAGGGCTGAAACCAGAAGGCAGAGCAACATTTTCATTCGCCTCAGCTAGGAAAGTGCACATCCCAGGCTCATTCTTGAGCCTCTCAGAGCATGTCCACACATGACCACAAAAGCATTACCAGTACTGATTTCCAAGTTACCAATAAATCTTAGCAAGTAAGCAAACTTCTAACTACAGAATCTGTGAATAATGAGGATCAACGGTATTTTGTAATCTTTCTCCTTTTCAAACACTTAAAGAAAGTTTCTTTTTGCTCCCATGCAAGGCATGAGTTTTGTGGGTTTGAATCTGCCCTCATCTACCTCCCTTATTTTCTGGCTTCATCCTCATCTTCAGACCTTAGGAACCACACGGGACGCTGGATGCCCTCTGCTTCCTGCTCTGAGGACGTCAGACAAAAGATGGGATCTGCGGCTGTGTGTGGTCAAGGCAAGAGCCAATGGAACCTGGGGGAAGGCATGAGCAACACCAGAAAAGAAAGACCCTTCCCTAGCAAATGCCAGAGGGATGCACATAGAGAAGATGAAACTGAAGCTGACTCTCTGGTTTGAAATCACACAACTCCAGTAAGGACTAAGGAACTATGAGATTGAGTAAAACAAGGTAAGTATCTGAAGGAAGGTAACGCATTAAGTCTAAAGTGCTCACAACACCAAGGCACTCTCAGTTGCAGAGACAAGAAAGCAATCCTGATAAATTCAACCAAAGAACTTACTAAAGGGTATCTGACAATTCACAAAATTTCTATAACAGCCAGAGAACCTTCAAATTCATTCTGGACCCAGTTCAGTGAGGAAGCCCTAGTTGATTCCACTGGAAATAGAACCTGTAGTTGACAGTTCTGCTCCAGGCCTCTGTTTCTAGAACACGGCTGGCTGCCCCAAGAAGCCAGGATGTGTCCACCACTATCACCCTCACAAGGATGTATTCTGCATGGGCCTTGCTTCTGATCTGAATCAGGCCACAGCACACAATCTGTGCTCTAGCTGCCAGGTTGGGGATGGGGTTGGGGATGAGCCTCTGCCCCTGGGTGTCTCTGGAGTGTGAAGTACATTGGGCCTCGTAAGGCAGGAGATACCCAACCCAGAAGAATGATGCTCAGATGTTGGGAAGACCAACAGAATAACAAGTGTCTGCTATAATATATTCAGAAGGGTTAGAAACAGGACTGGTAATAACAGCTCCTACTTTTAAGCACTTAACATGTGTCAAGCACCACATAAAACAGTTAACATGCATTTAGAGTTTAAACTTTGCAAAAAGTATAGAATGAGTATAGAGAAGAGATTGAGGGAGGGCAAAGCAATTTACGAGGGAAACCATTCTGGTTTGCCCAGGACTGAGTGGTTTCCTAGTATGCAGGACTTTCAGTACTAACACCAGGAAAATCTCAGGGGAAATAGAGCAGCTGGTCAGTCTAGTCACATTAGCCTGATCGGGACCTCAGATCTGGCTTATACAATGGGGGAAAGTGGCTCAACTTCTTGTAACCTCAGTTTCCGCATTTATAAAATGGATATAACAAAAATATCTCCCTCATAGAACTGTTGTGGAGAATTAGAGATGATATGTATGAAGTACTTCCCACATCACCAAGTCTATATTAAGAGGGCCAAAAAAAAGTTAGAAATTATTCTTAAAAACTCCCAGAAAACTTTTGTTTCCCCACATCAAAACAAGTGGTCGAAATGAGTCTTCTCTCCAGGCCTGCACAACTCCACGCTATACTTGAGATGCCTAAGCATTTGTTGCGTCCCTATCCAGATGCTGGCTGAAGTGTGGGGCGGATGGAAGGAATTAGCATGCCCAACTAACCTGATCCTTAAGGCAGTGAAAAAGAGGTGGAGGCAGCAAAGAAGAACAGAAGAAAGAGATCACAGATGAAGAAGACATTATTGTGGAAGCAGAGTCACTAGAAAAAGTCAGAAGGGGCAAGTCAGTTCCACTACTGCAGTACAACAAGGAGGTTAGAAACACAGTCCACAGTGCAACCAGGGAAAATGGACAGACCTCCTAATACATGCAACATCAGGTAGGTACTGAGCCTACATTAGCTTCAAACACATTTTGGTCAAATTTTTCTTCAAGGATCAGAGACTCCATATTTTAGCTATGTAGGCCTTACAGCCTCTGCCACAACTACTCAGTTCACAGCTGGAACATAAAAGCAGCCACTGACAATATGTAAACAAATGGGTGTGGCTGTGTTTCAAGATTTTATTTTTATTTTTCAAGATTTTATTTTCCCAAACAGGCAGCTGCCCACACTCCCCACCCTCCACCCCCGTCACAGTTTGCCAAGCCCTGACTTACACTAAAGCCAGTCTTCTGGACTCACCCTAACAAAGTTGATAAATAAGCCTCAAAAGAATGAAACTAATTCCAAGGACCTTAACTGCATCCCAGAGCCACAGAGCCCAACAATATATACAGGAATGCAAAGAACTCCAACACTCAACAGTATAAAATATACAATGCCTGGAATCCAATCAAAAATTACTAGTCATGCCAAGAAGTGAAAATACACCCCATAATGAGAAAGGGGGAAAAAATCAATCACAAGGAATGTCACAGATGATACAGAAAAAACATACAAAAACATTAAAACATTATTATAAGCAGGTAAGTTCCAGAAAGTTAAAGGAAAGCATGAGCATGTTAAGAAGAAACATCAAAGACAGAAAAAGCTATAGCTCCAACTTCTAGAGATGAACAATATAATGCCTGAGATGTGAAATAAACTGGATGGAATTTGGGAGCAGATTAGACATTGCAGGAAAAAATTAACGAATTTAAAGACACAGCAATAGAAACCATCCAAAATGAAATACTGACAGAAAAAAAAAAAAACCCACTAGAAAAAAAAATGAACAGAGAATCAGTGAGATGTCTAACAACATAAAGCAGACAAATATACCTGTAACTGGAGTCCAAGAAAAAAAAAAGACAGGTCGATGAGACATAAAAACATATTTGAGGAGGGGACACCTGGCTGGCTCAGTTGGTGGAACATGCAACTCTTGATCTCAGGGTCGTGAGTTCAAGCCCCACACTGGGTGTGGAGCCTACTTAAATTACATACACACACACACACACACACACATATATGTATGTATGTATACATGTACATATGTGTATATATACAAATAGGTATACATTACTAATAACATTTTAATAATATTTAATATAAATAATACAAAAATAATAATTAACATTAAATATATATTTTTTGAAGAAATAATGGCTAAGAGATTTCCAAATTTGATGAAATCTATAAACCTACCGATGCAATAGCCTCAGGAAATCTCAACCAGAAGGCATAGCAGAATCACATTGCTTATAACTGGTGATAAAGAGAACATTTTTTAAATAGCTAGAGGAAATAGACAAAAAGGAATAAAGATTGATGGCAGACTTCCCGTCAGAACAATGCAATCCGGAATATAGTAATACCTCTAAAGTGCTAAATGAAAAAAGAACTCTTAACCCAGAATTGTATGCCCTGCAAAAATTTTTGCAAAAGCAAAGGGGACAGACACTTTTGAGCACAGAATGAAAAAAATCACCATAAACCGACCTCTACTATGAGAAATGTTAAAGCAAGTCTTTCAGGTCAAAGGTTATTGATAGCAAATGGAAACTTGAGGTCGACACAAAGGAATGAAGAACACCAGAGAGAAAATGTATGTGGGTAAATATACTTTCTTCTTACTTTAAAAAAGTCTCTTGGGGCACCTAGGTGGCTCAGTCAGTTAAGCATCTGCCTTGGCTCAGATCATGATCCCAGGGTCCTGGAACTGAGCCCTGTGTTGGGCTCCCTGGCCAGCAAGTCTGCTTCTCCCTCTCCCTCTGTCCCTCCCTACAGTTCATGCTCCCTTTCCCTCAAATAAATAAAATCTTTAAAAAGAAATCTCTCATATGTGATTTAAAAAAAAAACAAAACAGGGGCACCTGGGTGGCTCAGTGGGTTAAGCCTCTGCCTTCAGCTCAGGTCATGATCCCAGGCTTCTGGGGTCGATCCCTGCATCAGGCTCTCTGCTCAGCAGGGAGCCTTCTTCCCCCACCCCACCTCTCTGCCTGCCTTTCTGCCTACTTGTGATCTCTGTCTGTCAAATAAATGAATAAAATCTTTTTTAAAAAGTCAAGCAAAGGAACAAAAAGGAGAGAGAAGCAAACCAAGAAACAGACTCTTCACTATAGGGACCACACTGATGGTTCCCAGATTGGCTGTGGGGGAGGGGATGGTGAAATGGGCGATGGGGATTAAGGGGTGCACTTGTCAGATGAGCACTGGGTGAGGTATGGAAGTGTGGAATCACTAAATTGTACACCTGAAACTAATACGATGCTGTATGTTAACTAACTGGAATTTAAATAAAAACTTAAAAAAAAAAAAAAAACCTCCTTAAAAGAGAAGTGACTGTTCAAAGGGAAACTATCAAGAATGCTTTGAGGGGTTCACAGCACATGGAGAAACAAATGAATAATAACAGCACAAAGAAGGAGGGAAGAGAGGAAGGGGCGGAAATAAAGTTTCATGAGGTTCTTACACTGAACATAATGTATTACTTCAAAGACCATGGTAAAGTTACTGTATATAGTAAATCCTACAGGTATTTCTGAGAAAATACAAAAAGATACAGCTGATTACACCGTGAAAGATATAAAAAAGGGAATTATACTGACTGCAAATAGACATGAGGGATCCTTCTGCAGTGTCAGAAATACTCTAAAACTAGATTGTGGTAATGTTGCACAGTTCTACATTTTCTAAAAATCTGGGGCACCTGGCAGAGCAGGGCACTGAGCAGTCAGTGGAGTGTTCAACTTTTGATCTCTCCGTCATGAATTCAAGCCCTGCCTTGGGCTCCTTGCTGGGTGTGGAGCCTACTTAAAAAGGGGAGGAAGGGGAGGGCACCTGGGGTGATTCAGTCGGTTAAGCGTCTGCCTTCAGCTCAGGTCATGATCCCAGGGGCCTGGGATCCAGCCCTGCACCCGGCTCCAGGCTCAGCGTGAGCCTGCTTCTCTCTCTCCCTCTGCCTGCTGCTCTCCCTGCTTGTGCTCACTCTCTCTGTGTCAAAGAAATAAATAAAATCCTTAAAAAAAAAAAAAAAAGAAAGAAAAAGGGGGTGGGGGAAGACTGACAATGTCAAGTGTTGACAAGGATGTGGGAACAACCAGAAGTTTCATACCTTGCTAATGGGGATGCAAAATAGTGCAGCCACTTCACAAAACAGCTTGGCAGTTTCTTATAAAATTGAGCATACACTCCTACTCCTTCATATTTATCCAAGAGAAATCAAAACATGTATCTATATAAACACTTACATGTCAATTCTCATAGCAGCTTTAGCCTTCATAGCCAAATACTAGAGACCACTTCAATGTCCATCAATAGGTAAATGAATAAACACATTGTGGTTCAGTCATACAGTGGGTAACTACTTAGTCATTAAAATGAATGAACTAGGGGCACCTGGGTGGCTCAGTGGGTTAGGCCTCTGCCTTTGGCTCAGGTCATGATCTCAGGGTCCTGGGATCGAGCGCCATGTCGGGCTCCTTGCTCGGCAGGGAGCCTGCTTCCCCTCCTCTCTCTCTGCCGGCCTCTCTGCCTACTTGTAATCTCTCTGTCAGATAAATAAATAAAAATCTTTAAAAAAAAAAAAAGCCATTTGAAAAAAAAAATGAATGAACTACTGGGGCACCTGGCTGACTCAGTCAGAGGATCTTGGGGTGAGTTTGAGCCCCACATTGGGTCCAGAGATGACTAAAAAAAATAAATAATTTTTTAAAATTTGAAAATAAAAATAAATAAAGAAAATGAATGAACTGCCACACTTGAGGCAGCATGGCTGAATCTTAAAAGCATCTGGGTAAATATAAAAAGTCAGACATACAGAAGACAACCTACTATGCAATTTAACTTGTAGGAAATTCTAGAAAGGGCAAAATTCTAGTACTAAAAAGCAGGTCAGTGGTTGCCAGGGGCCAAGGTACAGGGAAAGGATAAACTAAGAAAGAGGAAGGGGAATCTTTCCGGGATGCTATAAATGTTCTGTATTATGACTGGGGTAGCAGTTGGAAGATTTTATATACTTGTCTAAACTCATTAAATGTAGGTGAATTGTACACTTAAAACTGATTTTATTTACTGTATTATACCTCAATAAATTTGACAACAAAATAAAATAAGATACATTGGAATCAAAGCATGCAGACAATCCTCTTAGGGAAAATATTTGAACTTTTACATTTAAATCATCTTTTAAATCACTTTTATATGATTTATATTTCATAGTTTGTGTGTGTATTTGTGCATATATATATTTATATACTAACATATGTATATAATTTGTAAATGAATATTCATACATTGAGATACCTACTCAATTTTTTTTTTCAATGATAGGGATTAACCATGTGAAACATTTGGAGAGGGGTGCCTGGGTGGCTTAATCAGTTAAGCCTCCAACTGTTGATCTCACCTCAGATATTGATCTCAAGGTCATGAGTTTGAGGCCCGTGCTGGGCTCCAAACTGGGCATGGAGCCTATTTAAAAAATAAAAATAAAATATCATCATCATCTTCATCAAATGTTTGGAGACCTTTGAGTTGTTGTAAGCCTAGAAGGGCAATTTCAGTAATGTGGTAGAAACAGAAACCAGATTGTTACAGCTGTTGAAAAGTGGGGATAATAAGCAGACTTCTCTTTCAAGACATTTGGTGGAAAGGGCATAGCTACAGGCATAGTGGAGAGTTAGGGAAGGTGATTATTTGTAGAATGAGTCATTTCAACATAGGTTTAAAGAAAGGAGTCAGAAAAAA
This sequence comes from Meles meles, assembly GCF_922984935.1. NCBI lineage: Eukaryota > Metazoa > Chordata > Mammalia > Carnivora > Mustelidae > Meles > Meles meles. Next base: position 103,733,323 of record NC_060068.1, read on the forward strand.
AAAATCAATAATACCATGGTGGGGAGAGAGAGAAGAAAAAACTGTGTATAAAATACCCACAGTTTGCAAAAGGAGATGGTTCTGATGCTTCGGTTAAGAACAGAGGGAGAGAGGGGCGCCTGGGTGGCTCAGTGGATTAAGCCGCTGCCTTCGGCTCAGGTCATGATCTCAGGGTCCTGGGATCGAGCCCCGCATCGGGCTCTCTGCTCCGCAGGGAGACTGTTCCTCCTCTCTCTCTGCCTGCCTCTCTGCCTACTTGTGATCTCTCTCTCTGTCAAATAAATAAATAAAATCTTTAAAAAAAAAAAAAGAACAGAGGGAGAGAGATGGTTGTCAAGTTGATGGTCTCATTTATTAATGAATTATTAAACAAGGTCATCAATGCACAGAAGAATGCAGGGTAGGTATCTCTGGAAGAACTATCATGGCCAATAATATGCAAACTGACTGGTCCCAAACATGCACATAGATGAGTAGTTTATAAGAAGGCAGATGAGCTTCTATCATGAAGTTATTTTTATGGTGATGGTACCTACACACTCACATTTCCAAGCTAACCCTGAGATGGTTGACCAGAGCTAGCTGCTCAGATTTGGCCACTCAAGGAAATGTCTCTTGATGTCTACTCTAGCAAGAGATGGCCCAGGAGGTGGAACTGGTAGGGATCTAAAGGGAAGCTGGTAAACTGGTATCTGTGCCCCTGGTCCCTTTGTAATTCATCTACCACCCACAGGACCTTGGACCAAGATTTGCATTTTGCCTCAGATGCTAATTTTGGTCCCATTGGTCAGTACTAACCTGGGTGTGGTGGTTGTGTGGGTGCGACCACCAGGAAGTGGAGGAAGTGGGACTGGTGAATCAGGCTGGGGGGGCCCCACTGCAGCATGGCCTGACTCATCCAGGACCATGGGAATGGGTACTTCGGGGCTGATGGCGCCATCTCCGAGCAGCACCAGGGCCTTGAGGGGCATCATTAGTGGTTGTGAATGCTTGCCCAGCACTTCTCACAAGGTAGCCTCAGGGCCTGCCCACATGCCATCTGGGTAATTATGTCCTATTTACCTTCCTGTAGATCTGGAAGAACTAGCCCTTGACTTCCAGACTTAACCTCTCTTAGTGTTTCCCTGAATGATACAGTGATTTGAGCCTTAAAGATGGTGCTTCTTTCCAAAACTAGTCATCCCTCTTTCCTTCCTACTCCACGCTACAGGATTCAACAGGACTTAGAGGTGAGGGTCTCTGACCACCTTCTCATTTCTTTTATCAGCTGCAATGTTCTTCTCCCAAAGCAATCCAGACCACCCCTACTGCCAGTGTGGAACTCGGTGTCGTTTCTCTACCTACTTCAAGTAACTCCACTTTTTTGAAGAAACAACCCTCTCTCACTTTTTTTTTTTTAAAGATTTTATTTATTTATTTGACAGAGAGAGATCACAAGTAGACAGAGAGGCAGGCAGAGAGAGAGAGAGGGAAGCAGGCTCGCTGCTGAGCAGAGAGCCCAATGCGGGACTCAATCCCAGGACCCTGGAATCATGACCTGAGCCGAAGGCAGCGGCTTAACCCACTGAGCCACCCAGGCGCCCCCCTCTCTCACTTTTCACTTGATGAGATTCAGGTAGTGCCAACTCTACCCCCAGCCCCAAGGGAAGCACATACAAACCCGCCTGGCTTGTTGGAACATCACCAGCTCTTGGCCAATGACTGGTTCAACAACGGGTATGTGACCTGAAAAGAGTCAATAAGACCCATTCTGGGAGTTCTGTGGAACTCTTAGAGGAGAGAATCATTCTATGCTGAGGTTCCTGAGAACACAAAATAGAGGCCTGAAGTTACTGACAACTTCTTTCTTCTTCAAGAGTAAGTTAAATAACTCTATGTGCCAAGAATGATTTTAAGTGTCTGTATATATTATCTCATTCAATTCCTACATCAACCCCAGGAGTCACAAGTTCTATTTTATGAGGAGGCACAGGTTGGAGGTCGACAGGACTGCATTTGAATTCTGGCTACATCACGTACAAGTTGTCTAACAGGCAAGTTGTTTAAACTTTCTATACCACAGTTTCCTCATCCATATAATGAGGCTAATAATAGTACCTCCCTCATAGGTTGTTGTACAGATTAGTCGATTTATCAATGTACAGTCTTTAGAAGAACACCAGGCATGCAGCAAGTATTCAGAAAGTTTTAGCTATGACTATCACCATCATCATCTCCAGTGTAAGGACAAGGGAAACAAAGCACAGAGATTTTTAAACTAATCTAAGTTTGCATATCTAGTAAAGTGATGGACAAGGGATTTGAATCAAGTCTGCTTCTGGCTCTAGAGACTGTATTTTTTAACTGCAAAATAATATTTTCTGTGCTCCAGCACCCTATGGGAGAGTCTGCCCATAAACAGAGAACACACACAACACAGAGCTGAGAGATGGACAAATTAACATGGAGTTCTGGAGACACTGTCAGAGCCCTGGAATTAGCTATCTTAGTCCGTTCTAGCTGCTGTAACAAAAACACCATAGACTGAGTGGCACATAAGCAATAGAAATTTGTATCTCACAGTTCTGAAGGCTGGAAAGTCCAGGATCAAGATGTTGGCAAATTCAATGTCTGGTAAGGGTGTTCTGGTCTACCAACAGCCATCTTTTCTCTGTGACGTCAGAGGGCAGAAGGGTCCAGGAAGCTCCCTGGGGCCTCTTTGGTTTTAACTGTAACCCCATTCAGGAGGGCTCCACCCTCATAACCCAATCACTTCCCAAAGGGCCCACCTCCTAATACCAAATACACTGCTTGTGAGAGGTGTCGTCATATATGAATTTAACAGGGACACATTTAGTCTATTTTATCCCTCAAGCCAGAAGTCAAATCTACCTTTAGAGTTTTCAATAATTTTACTTTTTAAAAAGATTTTATTTATTTATTTGAGAAAGAGAGAGAGAGAGCAGGGCAGAGCAAGAGAGAGAAGATAGCACTAGCAGGGGTAGGGGGCAGAGAGAGAAGAAGCAGGCTCCCTATTGAGCAAGGAGCCCAATGTGGGGCTCAATTCCAGGACCCTAGGATCATGACCCGAGTCAAAGGCAGATGTTTCCCAAGTGACCCCTGAATTTTCAATAATTTTAATCAACAAAGTTCCTTCTATCTCAGTCCAGTTTGAGTTGAGGTATCTGTCCCTTGCAGATGAAATCCCTTACAGACTTGACTAAAATAGCAATTCAGATCCTCAAGACTATCCTTGTATTCTGGGCATCAATGGCCCAAGGACAACAGGAAACATTCCCATAAAATAATCTACTCCAGGGTTATAAAACAAAGCTGCTCATCTGTTCTGTCATTCATTCATTTCACCCAAGCATCCCCCATGTGCCAGGTACTAGTTAGTTGCCTAAGCATTCTGTCTGGATGGATTGGGCATAAGGCATTCTAAAGTGTCCAAATATCAGTGGCGTTCCCATGAGTTTATCAATTAGGTCCGGATCCAACCTCAAGTAGAATCTCAGTTCTATCTGTCAGATCAGAGGCCTCTGGGATCTTATCATCTATGCCAGATCTTTTCTGAGCTCTGCATAGCCACTGCTACAAGTGGTCTCTAGCTTGTTTAGAGTAATGGAAAGGTAATGGAAAAGGTAATGGGGGACTTCTGCATGGACTAAATTATTCATCTCCATCGAACCACATAAGCAGTATTCAATCTCTGTCTCTGGACACAGTCTTCCCAGATCAAAATATTCGATCGAGGTCCAAACAGGAAATGCAGATGCAAGCGTGTCACTGAGAATGCCAGGGTAAAGCCTTCCACCAGCAAGGTGAGTCTTCTCCTTCTTTGCATCAGATGTACACACACACAGAGCCCTTGAGGGCTGAGATTACTTTTGATTTTTACATCACAAGCGTCATAGAAAATATACAATGAAACCCCAATGATCCCTTGGAGAGTTCATTGCTCTCCCCCATCATCTTTGATTCCCCTGCCTCCTCTCCGCATCCTTTGAACTTCTAAAAAGACACTTTGAAGGCATGTCATAAAGCAGTTTTTCATTCATGCCCTTCTCTTTGATGATCCTGCTGTTTGTCTGAACTGCAGCATCCACAGGATGTCGGGCGGGCGAGCTGAAAGCCAACACTGATGAGGAAGGGCCGAGTGAGGACGAGCCTGCACTGCATTTGTCAATAACAAGAAAGCGGAATGAATGAATGAGCAAGACATGAAGGGCCCAAGCAGAATGTCTGGTTTCTCTTCTATGCCCTACCCCTCAAAGTGACTACCTGTGAGAAAGGTGAAGGGTACTGTAGCCCAGTGACAGTTCACAGCCTGCAAAATGTTTTGTTTGGAGGCCTCCCTCCAGCTCTGGCCTCAAACCTAAGAGTTCTCTGCTCACCCCAAAACTGCAATAACCCAGCTTCCCCTCAATGGAAAGTATTATTGGTTTTCCCAACTTCTCCCATTTTCCCTAGTGAAAGATTCATTCATTTCAAGGCTAACAAGATATGATGAGGCAGGGAATGGAATGGGAGAGAGGAAAAGCAGATAGGCAGGACCACAGACATGCCTTTCTTCTCCTTGCCCACAAAATAAATGGTTGAGAACTAAGACTCTACATAATTCTCAAAAACCTTAAAATCCTCAGGAAATAGCCATGGCCCTCAAAGTACCAGCCCTGACGCCCAGGCCTGGGTAGGCTGACTATGGTGAATGCAGACAAGAGCTTTCCCTTAACCTGAGTATTCTCAGAAGAGAAGGGAAAATAAACCACTCCCTGCCTTGGTGCACTGAGTCTGATTGGTGCTAAAGAAGTGGTTATGAGGGTCAGGGTGGGGAGAAAAGCCTTCATCCGGTTATAAATATGAAACACATTAGAACCTATCACTCTGGAGGGTTCTGCTGTCAGTGGGGAGGGTGAAGAACTGACTCACACATTCCTAAATGTTAGTGACTGCCTGCTAAGCCCTGGGAGCACAAGGGTGAGCAAAACAGAGGTCTCTGTCCTCACGGAGCTTGCAGTTTAGTCAGCGGTCAGACACTGAACAGTTCCACTCAGTTATGTGGAATTATAAATCGGGATGTGCCTTGAAGGAAGAGTCTACATAGGGGGTTACGAGGGCTTTCAGCAGAGAGACAGCATGTGGACATGGGCGTCGAGCTACATGGAAATCTGGGAAGGCCCATCCAAGGAGTGCCACCCAAGCTGAGACCTGAAAGGGAGAGGGACTCAGCAAGCAGAGTGGGGACTACTAGGTTATGCAGCTGGAAGAACATTTTATGGAAAAGCACACGTGAAGGTCTAGGTGAAGGGAAGTCAGAGAGAAGGCGTCAACCCCAGAAGCCAGGGAACAGTTAGGAGTAAAGATTCAATGAATGTGTCATATACCTCCCAACATGCCGGGTGCTCTCCCAAGTACAGTGAACACAGCACCAAACACGGCTCACCAAGTCATGCCCTCCTAGAGTCTCCCTCCCAGAATGTTCATCTCTTTAGGAACCCGATTCCAGCAGAGTTCCCACTAATTCAGGCTGCCCGGCTGTGAGGAAGGAAAGGACAGCGCTACTTCATATGCCCCAGGGTATTCCTCACCTGAAGGGCTCATAGCGTGTGCCTGCAAACTTAAAAGTGTACAGCTAGCTACTCTTGTCCCACCCCTGCATGGATGTATGCCAGACCAAGATCTCTGAGGAATGCAGCAGGCAATGGGGCACGTGAAGCCAACCTGGACATCACCTACCCTCAGTGTGGCCATTCTGGAGCACCAGGGCAAGGGGTATGGAAAGATCTCTAGCTCCTCCATGGACCAGTTCTAAGTTCTGCCAATCATCCTGGCACAGAACGTTGTGACTGACAGCATGGCATATTTGAGTCCAGCCATCCTGGCTTCTTGTCTCAACTCTGCCACTTGCCAGCTGGGCCCAGCACTTAACCTCTGTGATCCTGATCCCTAGTCTATAAAAGAGAGGTTAATAGGACTTGGACGACAGGTAGTTGTTAGCATTCAAAGAGTGAGGGCATGTGAAGTGCTGAGCACTCTGCACAGCAAACGCTCAGTCAGCATCTGCGACTGTGGTTATTACAACCGTGCTATAGCCCACTTCCCTGACTTAAGGCACCGGGCTTCGTGTAATTTTCATCTATCACAGAATCACAGCTCAGGCAATTAAGCGCAACTCACAGCCGTCTCCCCTTGATTCACTCATTGCCAGGGAAACCAAGGCAGAGTTCAGTGGCTAGCCCGGCATAACCCCAGGACTTCAAAGTCAGGAATGTTCATTTCTGAGAACAGTGAAGCAACCACAGGAAGCATGCTGCAGAAGGAACAACGGGCTGAATTAGTCCTGCGGGAATTACTCGGAAATATCTTCCATTCAGAAAGACTTTGTGAATTTTCCATTGCAAATATTTAATATCGAATGGGGTTTCTCTTCCGCCTTTGTCAGTGGAGTGCTCAAAATAATTTTAGTATTAGTCTAAGCCCAGTAAAAATCAGCGAGATAAATCTATAGCACTTCCACTTCTCGCTCGCTCCACCTGCCCACAATGGATCTCGAATCCAAACATTGAGGACATGAAGTGTTCCCCAGCTCAGCAGCACGCCAGCCAAGAAGTTGCTTTTAAAACTGAGGATGCGGCTTGAACATTGGCCCTGCTACTGATGTGTTTTATGATTTTAGACTAATAACTTGTGCTCTTCAAGCTTCAGTTTCTTCCTCCATAAAACGGGGGCAACAAGAGTGCCTACCGAGTTATCGGCACATGGGAGAAGGGCCACCTGTGAATGCTGGTTACTATTATTTCTACTACTGTTCTGTCCCCACCCTGACCCAGGTCACCCAGAGATGAGCTGGGTACAGCCGGTCCAGCGGGCTCTGGGCAGCCACCAGCTGACCATGGAGAAACACATCTTCCGCTGGAATGGGGGTGAAAAGGTTCTGGGTCCTCCTTGGAGATTGTCGGGCCACACAGATGGAGAGTTCTTTGTGAAATTAAGAAAATCCATTCATGACCGAATCAAATCACATGATACAGAGAGAACTGCCCGACTGTTTCTGCCAGTTTCCACCCCCCAAATCAGACTCAGCACCTGATTAAAACCCTTAACTTCAAAAAGGACCTCTAGAGGATTTTCTTTTCCTCTCTCCCCGAAGGGAACCATACAAAGTCTCTGACCTCATGGAACATCCAGTGCAGGAAGGAAGAAAACAGACCATAGATAATGGCAGGAGTTAGGAAAAACCCTATGATGGAAACAAAGTGGGGGACAGGATGGAGAAGGACAGAGGATGGACCATCCCACAGGGGATGGTCAAGGAAGCTGTCCCAATGAAGTGACAGAGGGCCCAGGGCTGAGCTAGTCACGACAAATAGGTTATCTTTCGGATTCCTTATCTTCAAGGTCAAAACCAGGCCAACAAGTGGAAGAATCAGGTGAGAAGAGAAGTTCTAGACTGAGAGTCTTTCCTTGTAATGCTCCCTTGCCACCATGAACCCATGTAACAGTGCAGAAGGTGCATCTCCTTCTCCTCCCCACAGACGGCCCTATAGCATTGCCAGAAACACAGGTCTCCGAATTTCTGCCAGAACCACTACTGGATAATAATCGTAACAGCAATGATCATTCCCTGAGCAGTGCTCTACACCTCTTACGTTTTTTGTAGGAAATGTTCCCTCATTTCCTACAAAGGGGATGAATGGGCATGAGGGTATTACCATTACCACCCACGTTTTACTGAAGGGGAGACCCACGCCCAGGGAGGCTACTTGGCTCAGGGGAACACAGCTAATACAAGGTGCGGCAGGGAAGCTCCCAGGTAGGTACCACTATCAGCCCCATTTTACAGCTGAAGAAAGTAAGACATGAAGAGGTAAAGTGACCTTTCCAACTGGTACAGCCCATAATGGTAGAGAGAGTATTTAAACAAGGCAGACAATGTCAGAGTCCAAGCATCACATTTCAAGACTCTAAAGTGTGTGCATGGAACAGCAAGTCATTCCATTTCTCTGCAGCCATTCAGGTGGGAAGAATCTCCAGTCATTTGGTGAACAGAGACACGCACAGGACAGCCAGGCCTGGGACCACCTTCCCAGCACTTCAGCCCAAAAAGAAAGCCAGACACAGACATGTTTATACACAAATAATTCAGTACTGCTGGGATAAAAGCCGAGAAGTCTAGGGTGCAATGAGCAGGTAAGAGGGACGACTAGAGAAATGTCATCTGAGGCAGAAACATTCAAACGCTAGCCGAGCGAAGAGAAGGGAGATCAACATGCCACATATCAGGATCTGGGAAAGAACATGGCAGACATAGCAAGTGAAAGAGAGCAAAGGGGTCTGGGGCAGTAGGTGAGAAGAGGGAAGCAGGGGTAGCAGGAGAGGAGTCTGGGCAGGCTGGCAATGGAGAAGATGAAGAAAGTGAGGGAGCCAGGTTGTGGGGAGCTCCTAAGGTCAGGCTAGGGATGGTCCACCATTTGGTTGGGAGGAACTAAACACTTTCACAAGCAGAGCTGCCCCTCAAGAAGGGGTCTGGAGACATGTGTCAGGTGATTCAGAAGGAAGTAGGACTGGTGGTCTAGAAACAATGACCTTAATCCACATAAAAGGTAATGAGTACCTTGAGGGAATGATGGCAGGAGAGGTTTAAAGTGGAGGGAAGTAATTCAAAGGACAGCAGAGAGATGGGGGACATGACCCAGACAAGGCCTAGAGGTCAAGGAAGAAACTTGAGTCAAATCTGGTGACTAGAGTATGGGGCTGTTGAACAACCAGAAGGAAAACTGAGGCACCATGAACAGTTCTTTTTTTTTTTTTTTTTTTTTTTTTTTTTCACAGATGAATCTTTTATTTGGACAAGACAAAAATGTCTCCACATTGTTTCCTTTTATACAGAAAGTGGAACATTTCAAATATATTAGGTTTTCTCTTTTTCAGCAGAAATCTTTTCAATCTGGTTGCAGGAACTTCTTCTCATTTTAGGATTCACGTTTCAGTAACACATAAGCACCCATTACAGCCAAAAGAGCATACCATGAACAGTTCTATTTGATCATGTTGAAGGTGAGGTCCACTGGAGTGACAGCTACTGGCACAATGCAGGGCACCTCGATAGGCTCTAAGAAACAAATGCCATCCATCATAGAAACACAGATCAAAACCACAGTGAGATACTACCTCACACCAGTCAGAATGGCTAAAATTAACAAGTCTGGAAATGATAGGTGTTAGCAAGGATGCGGAGAAACATACACGGTTGGTGGGAATGCAAGCTGGTACAGCCACTCTGGAGAAAACCGTGGAGGTTCCTCAAAAAGTTGAAAATAGAGCTATCGTACAACCCAGCAATCACACTATGGGTATTTACCCCAAAGATACAAATGTAGTAATCTGAAGGGAAACATGCACCCGAATGTTTATAGCAGCAATGTCCAGAATAGCCAAACTATGGAAAGAACCCAGGTGTCCCCTGACTGATGAACAGATAAAAAAGATGTGGGGTACGCATGTGCGCGCACACACACACACACACACACACACACATGAATATGAATACTATGCAACTGTCAAAAAGGAGAAATCTTGCCATTTGCAATGACATGGATAGAACTAGAGGGTATTATGCTAAGTGAAGTAAGTTAATCAGAGAAAGACAATTATCATATGATCCCACTGATATGCAGAATTTAAGAAACAAGGCAGAGGATCATAGGGGAAAAGAGGAAAAAACGAAACAAGACAAAACCAGAGAGGGAGACAAACCATAAGAGACTCTTAATCTTAGGAAACAAACTGAGGGTTGCCATATGGAAGGCGGTAGGGGGATGGACTGGCTGGGTGATGGACACTGAGGAGGCTATGTGTTGTAGTGAGTGCTGTGTATTGTACAAGACTGATGAATCACAGACCTATACCCCAGAAACATATAATACATTATATGTTAATTTTTTAAAAAAGAAAAAACAAATGCCATCTTCCCATTTCATACTTTGGAAAGGTAAGACTCAGTGAGGTGGAGTGACTGGGCCATTCACACACTCATGCATGGGACTCTTGAGCCAGAGCCCATCTCCCTCCACAACCCCATGCAGCTTCCCTGCAGCTCTTTTTTGGTTTAAATCTTCTCTTGTTTATGTTCATTTGCTTGTGTTCTGCCATCTGAAGAAATGGCACCTTTCCAATGACTCACCCTGCCCTGGCCCGGGGACAGCTAACTCTTGGGCAAAATATAACTCCCAGATAAGTTCTGTTCAAACCACAAAGAGATTTCACACCATGGGTTTATTGTCAACATTTTTAAAAATTAGAAATTTTTACATACAAATCTAGATATCGAGTTTCTCCCGAAAACCCAAATTATCTGGTGACATGGGGTTCTTACTCTCAGCTGAAAAGCAGCGGCCCTCTCGAGTAACCACAGCTTTCTAGTTCACCATAGTCTCCACTCCAAACATCTAACAACCAAAATAGAAACTAAGACATATGACCACCTAAGAAGTCTGTTCCTTCAAAACTAGCAGTCATTTTTAATCTTAGGGACAAAAAGGAGTAGCGGGGACCACACTCTTCGACTGTGGCAGAGCTCTACCTCCTTAGTCATACATATTTGAGTCCCTGGCCTGGCATTATCACTGTCAATGTTTTATTTTTACTAGATGGTAAAGGAGAAGGGCTCGTTGGGCATGCGTGCTTGACGCGCAGCTTGGGACCACTCAAGAATAGTGTCTTTTTCCATGTTATAATCACCCTAATTCCACCCAATTCCTGTGTTATTCAACTCTTGCCACACGGATTCTAAGTTTTAATTCATGCAGAACATCCCAGGGAAGTGGGGACCCAGAAGTGTATTTGCCCAGCACCATTTGGGAAGAAATACAATCCAACTGAACTAAGGGCTCAAGCTGAGGCTGGCTTGGGTCTTCCATGAAATGGGACATTCTTTCAGAGCAGTATCCTAACAAAGGAGCTGAGGAGAGAAAACCCATCTCATTACAGAGCTTCCTCCCCCTCGCTGAGACTTGGCAGAGAGCAGAAAAATGAAGCACACCCCTTGCTCCTCTCTAAAAAATCCAACTATGGGGAATGGGAGCCAGGATGTAAAAGGTGGTGGGGTGGAGACATCAGTGAAACAAAGTGCCTTGTGGCCGGCTCTGAAGGCAAGCGGGTAACTCCCATTTCAGGGGGCCTGCTGTTCAGAGGGTCAGGAAATGCCCAGTATCTGCCAACACTCCCTCCTGTTCAGTGCTCCAGCCCTCTCTCATTTCCATCTGACCGGATTCTTTCACATGGGCAGAGATGTGTCAACAACGGAGCAGCCCATGCCCGTGCCTGCGGGAGAGTGGGCCCTGCCCCGCGGCCCTCAGGAGCTGCCCACCGTGCACACACTTCCTCAACCTCCATGGAAGCACCAGCAACCAGCAGTTCCCTGGAGAGCTCAGCCACTAAAGGGTTAAGTGGGGTTACACCGGGGTTACATGATGTGCAACCACAGACATGTTCCCGCCACTGTCAGAGTTTACGGCCAAGTAGGGAAGACAAATAGTAATGATATAATCACACACATATATGCAGGTGTTATTCAAAAACAGAACTATGGAGGCACCTAGCTGGCTCACTTGCTGGAGCTTGCAACTCTTATTCTCGGGGTCGTGAGCCCAAGACCCAAATTGGGCTCCAAGATTACTTTAAAAATAAAGTAAAATAAGCCAAGCAGAACTATGTACTCTGGAGGAAACAGTTCCGGGCATGCATGCGATCAATTCATCAGACATAGTCAGGGTGGTCAGAGAAGGAAGGCTTCCCAGGGTAGGAGTTGGCTGGCTGTGGGGGTCGGGGGGTGGGGCAGGAAAGTATTCTAACTGAGGGAAGAGCAGGTGCCAAGACTCTAAAGAACTAGGGAGTATGGAATGTTCCAAGACCTGAGATGTGATTCCTACAGTTGAGTGTGGCTACAGGGGAAGGGGGGGGGGAGGTTGGGGGAGGAGCCCTGCATCTGATAGGCCGAGGGGGTAGGTTCTGCAGCCCATAGACCCCTCCTTGCCTGCTGTGCTGTTTCCCAGCTGTTCTAACCAGTCCCAGATTCCGGGTTATGCTCATTCTTTAGTGACCTCCCCTGAGCTCCTAACACAGTCCACAGTCCAGAGTAAGGAGAAGCAGGAAGAGCACAGAAGATGAGCACTGAGGACAGACCTCACGGAGGACACCCAAGGAGAGGAATGAATGCACGTCTATAAATGAAATATACAGTCACCGGCATAAAGCTGGGGCCAATGGTAAAGAAAACTTTTTAACTTCAGGGCTGCCAAACCCTGGAGAGCATCTTCTGCAAAGAGGGATTCTTCTCTATCTCCAGTTCTGAAGCTTTGAGCCGGCTTCGGGTCCCTGTGGCTCCAGGCATCTAGCACCACTGACAGAAAGCCTCGGGCTGCAGGGGGCCTGCCCAAGAGCGGGCAGGTGCCTTGCCCCAGCCAGCTGCCTGATCGGCTGCCGGGTTTATTCTGAAGTTTTGTTTTGGTTCCAAGGTTCAATTTGAAGGACCTGAACAAATGTGGGTGGTCATTGGGAAGGGGGGGGGGCGGTGGGAGACAGGAGCTCTACAGACAAGGGTGGAAGGATTCCCCAGAAACGCCAGCCCTCGACCAAATTACAAGCTGCCCAGAAGGGGACAGTACCACTAGGTTATTTCTGGAGCCAAACAATGCTGGCTCTCATCACTGACAAACTGAAGACAAACAAGGAAACAGACATGGCCCCACCCACCTCTCCAAAAGGCCAAGACCATGCCTCAGAAATTACTCAGGTATAATTTCAATTAAAAAAACAACTTAAAAATTTAAAATCAGGGGTGCCTAGGTGGCTCAGTGGGTTGAGCCTCTGCCTTTGGCTGAGGTCATGATCTCAGGGTCCTGGGATTGAGCCCCGCATGGGGCTCTTTGCTCCGCGGGGAGCCTGCTTCCACCTCGCTCTCTCTTGTCTGCCTCTCTGCCTACTTGTGATCTCTGTCAAATAAATAAATAATACCTTTAAAAAAATTTTTTTAAATCGTCCTTTGTGATCCCTCTCAGTTCTTGCAAACAATACCTTGAACATGTCACGCCCTCATTAACTTGTAGAAGAGATTTCATTCTAACCTGGCAGTGACCCTCAGAGGTGCTCTAAACAGCAGCTGGTGATCTTTTTCATGATGACTTCATTTCAGGATGTTCCTCGGTTATCAACTCTCCAAGGACTCCCTATCGCATCTCAAATTAGCCCACAGCGTCAACCCCATCTCCTACCTCCTTCCCCCTGCTCACCACTCTGCAGGCAAAATGCCTTCCTCTCAGTTCCTCAACCAAGCCATGGGCTTTTCCGCTGCCAGGCCTTTGCACAGGCTGGTCCCTCTGCCAAGTGTGCCGCCACCAACACTCCACACTGGCCCCCTCCTTGGACCTTGTTCATCCTTCAGCTCTCAACTGAAATATCACCACCTCAAAGAGACGCCCTCCTCAGTCACCCATCAAAAGTAACACTCTTCCCTCTCTGTCTTATCTCAGGCCGATTTTTATTTCTTTGTTTTTTTTTTTTTTTTTAGAGCAGATGCTATCTAACCAGGAACTCTTCTTAGTCCCCCCTGAGAATTTTTCACTTTTCTGTAACTTGCCCATTAGGCATCAGGCTCTCCCACGAGACAAGGAACTCCAAAAAGGGAACAGACCCTATCCACCTTGCTCACAAATTTTCCCTCCCACCAGCACACGGTGCCCAGTACCTGGGAGGTGTGCCATCTCCGCTAACTTCAACGAATTAGCTGCATCATTTGCAGACACACTAGCCTGGGCTCCTCAAGGATGTCAGCTCACGAAGGAAGGAGAAAGGTTGGGGAGCCATCCTGATTAGCAGACACCAAAGAGGCACAACGATTTAATGCAATATGTGTCTGTTGAAGGCAGTTGATCCGAAGTAAACACTACTACTAATAAAGGACAGGACTGAGACAGTACAGCCATTTGAATCTGAACTGCATGTGAGTAAGGGTGCGAGGCCAGTGTTACATTTCCCAAGCTGGTTAATTCCACCAATGTTAGGGAGGAGGGCACAAAGACGTGACCTAGAATACTGTGCAACAGAAATGTCATGACAACTGCAGCTCACTTTCAAACCATTCAGCAAAAATAAATGTGTGTGTGTGTGTGTGTGTGTGTGTGTGTGTGCATACCTACAGAGAATATTGTTCTGGTCTTACCATCTGTCCTACAGGTTTTAGATTTTTCAAAATAAAAACCTGGGGGTATGCGGCAAATAATATATGGCTTAAATAACCAAACAGAGTTCTACTTACTTTCATTGAAGGGCTGTGATAGTCCAAGATCATATGGGTAGCCTCTGGCAATTGGGGTGAAAACCAATATTCCAAAGTCCCAGATTTTTTTTAGTTTTCACTACATAAAACAACTCACCTGGACTCCTGACAATTTCAAATACGGAACTTTCAGGGCCCTGAATTATATTACTGCCAGATATGCATCAATTAAAAAAAATCAAAACAATGTTGGTTGATTTTAATCTGGGACTTTTGCCTCCAGGCCATTTCACCTTACAACATAAAAGCCTTCCTGTTTGCATACATCTAGACCCGAGACAATCTAATATCAGCACTTTCCACCTGCCCCCACCCCATGCCCTGTGAACTATAACTCTATTAATAAACAGTGACCTAGAGAAATGGGGTGGGGTGGGGGAGAAGGGAGTCTGGCACTAAAGTTTTAATTTTCTATTTTTATTAAAATTCTTAAGCTTTAATTTCCATTTTCTTTTCAGTCTAGACCTTTGGAGCCTGTCCATGGTCCAACTCCTATTCATCCTTCAAGTCCCAGCCTAGATGCCTCTTCCTCCAAGAAGCCTTCCCTGACTTTTTAGGGCAGTTTAAGAGCATTTCACCTAGGCTCCCACAAGCCCTCTCTGTTCTCTAGAAAAAATTAAACCTCATCACACTAATTTTTATTGCCTGCTTGCTTATCCGACTTCGTCACTGAATCATATTCTTCACGAGGGCAGGGGTTGGGATGTCAGTGCCGAGCCTGCACCCAGCCCATACAGGACACACAAGAATCCATTGAGCTGAACTCTACTGCAACAGCTGGCCCAGTCCCACTGCTGGCCAGATCTTGGATGACTTGTGGAGGGCAGGCTGAGGCCAGCTCTCCCAGAGCAGCTCCAGTGAAACTCTCTTTTTGCCTGTTGTTTCAGGTGTCCTGTATCACACATCCCCTTTGGGACAGGAAGTGTCCTGTGTCACTGTTTTCTCCTCTTGTTCTGATATCAAAGGCTGGACCAGGGAGTTCCTGAGTGAAGATCAGGGGGCTTGGGTCCAGTTACCCACCACCTGCTAGAACAGCAACTTGGCCGCATTGCCAGGTGGGGAACAACACACGCTTTATTAAATAATAACAACATAATACACACTGCTCACTCTATCCAGTCATTTCAGCTCACAGAGTCTCATCAGGGTGGGACAAACAGAAGGGGTTTCGGTGGCAGAGGCGGGGGCAGAAGATTTGCAGGATGTAAATTATTTGGATTTCATGGATTTGACTGAGGAGTGCTTTTTCACTTACCTATCCCTTCCCACAAGGACTGCAAACAGAAACTGTCCCTTACTGGTCACTGTACATGGAGTAAGGGCAGATGCTGTGTATCTTTTTCTCAACCCCCTCCTCCCTCCTGGGCCTCAGGTTTTCTCAAGCCTAGCAGTTGACATGGTGACACTCTTTCCCGAAAAGACTGAGTTGTTTGTATTTTTTTTTAAAGATTTTATTTATTTATTTGACAGAGAGAGAGATCACAAGTAGGCAGAGGGGCAGGCGGGGCAGAGAGAGGCTGATGTGAGGCTCGATCCCAGGACCCTGAGATCATGACCTGAGCCAAAGGCAGAGGCTTAACCCACTGAGCCACCCAGGCACCCCAAGACTGAATTTTTGTACATGACTGTCTTTTTTATAAACACACACACAAGCACACATCAGCAACCCAGAATCTAGCCCCCAAATCCATATGTTTCTGTTTAAGGATATGATTGCCCACATGGGGATCTCCTGATCCCTGAACCAAACTTAGAACTCGGGACACATGGGACACATGGGTCGGGGGGTTAGAGTCAATGCCAAGGTCACTGAATAGTACCTTTGTCCCCAATGTCCCACCATCCCTGAAAGCCCACCTCCCATGGGATCTCTCCCACACGGAGCCTTTCTCCACCAAGCCCCTCTCTCACCCATCCCCTCCTCCCCACACTAACCACTATAGCCCTACTGTTTTCCCTCATTATCTCTCACCTAGATGGGAGCAACAGCCTCCTGACAGTCTTCCTCTCTGTGGCATGCCACTACCCCCCTCACCCCAAGTCAGACCAAAGAACTCCCTTCCTGAGATCCTGCAGTGACCCCAGGACCCACAGACTCCAGCCCACATGCCCCAGGAAGGCAAACCAGCCCTGTCTCATTCTGTAGCTTCAGCTCCCACACGGTACACTCCTCCCTTGTCTGATCACACTGCTTGTGCTCCCCTCTCCCTCTCCACACTGGTTCCCCCACTCCAGGCCTTTACAAACTCTTCTGACCTCCTGGAAATCCCTTCCCATCCTTGGTTAATTCTTATTAGCTTCCTGAATCATTCAGGCATCACTGAATCTAGGATGCTCTCTCTGAAGCCACAGTTTGGGCTAAGAACCCTTCCTCTGGCCCCACATTCTCCACTTCAACTCTTTTAAGGTGGAGTTGTGTGTACCTGAGCCTGACTCCCCAACTAGATGGTTCCTTCCCCAGGGGAATGAGTGGGGCTGATCCGGTATAGCTCCCCCACACTGGCACAGTGCCTCAACACTCTAGATGACCAGTAAATATGTGCGGAATGGAAATGCACTTCAAAGCCCCAAAAAGAACCACAATAGGCCATTCAACTGAGAGCCCACACCATCTGAGGAAAGAAAGAGAAAGTTTCCAGGTTATTAGAGCCCACACTTGGCCCTGGGGGTCCCTGGCCTAGATGCTCAGAGCATCAGGAGGACACCCAAGCATGACCTGAGGACGGAACCAGTGTTAGTCCTGAACGTGACCCCCCCAAGCTTCTTCAGCTGCCCTCAGCCACTCCAGTCTCAGGACTACCCATCTCAAAATGCAATTTGCACAATTTAAACTTCTTTTAAAGAGTTAACTTTTATTGAGTATTTACTATATCCCAGGCTTCTGGGATGTGCTTAAAATCGCTTTAGGGAAAAAAGTATGCAGTTAGGTGTACATTCTGTATGCTTTTTTGAAAATACAAGACTTCAACACTGGAACCTTACATATCCCTCCAAGCGCATCTCCCCATCTCCCTCTCTATTCCATTTGGTTTTCTCTCAGTTTCTGGAAAGTGCCAAGCTCATTTCTGCCAAGGAACCCCCATACATGCTGACCATCCTCTACAGACATTGCCAACTCTCCACTCGGCTGCTCCTTACCCTTCTCATCTGGGCTCGCTGGTCACCATCTCTGGGGCCTGGCTTGGCAACCCTCTCCAGGGCTCCCTTGGCTTCTTCATCCCAGCTACCCTACCATTCAATCCACAGCAGGATTCTCGGTGGTTGGGCCCATGGTTGCTTTCTACATCTTTACTGTCCATCTCCCTGACCGCCCCATAAGCATCACAAAGGCAGGAGCTGTTCTGTTTTGTTCACTCAGCACTTGGCAATGAAGTGTTCAAGTAATACTTATTAAATAAAGAAACAAAGGGATGAATTAAAGAATGAGCTAATTAACTAAAGGAAGGAGGGGCCGAAGGAAGGGAGGAATTGCCACCTTAGGCCTTTCAACTCTTGGGGAGATACACTCACTAAAATAGTGGTTGTTTGGTAGAACAATTTAAGACGAAAATTCAGAATTAGGAATCCATGTTTTTGGAAGAAGTGACATGGAAGAAGGGAGAACTCTAACTCATCTGTTCTGGTGGTTTGTGCAAACATGAACTTTGCCTTCTGCAGAGACAGTCCTTGGAAAGGACCATGGAGCTGCCCGGGGCCTCCAAAGATGACCTTGTGTGACCTCAGGCAAGGCTCAACAGGCAAGGAACCCCAATGCTGCTTGAAACATTTAACCCAACTCCACAGGGCTGGAAGGGTCTAGAATCCCTAGAGCAAATCCCATGAGAAGGAGTTCACAGAATCACTGCTACCTTCAAACCTAAGACCCAAACTTCCGGGCGTGTTCCATCCAAACCCAAGGCTACAGTTCACCGTGCAAAAAAGGAGGTCACTGTGCAGAAATCTGGACGCTCCCGCCCTCAGGAAAAGAGTGGGCGGGGCGTGCAGGGGGTAGTGGGTAGGAGATCTCTCAAGCCTCAAACACAGCTAACCTTTCCAGGACATAATGGGCACACCTGAAGCTTTTCCACCCAGTCTTAGGAAAACATTTATGAAGAGCAGCAGAGGGGAAGGGGGTGGGATGCCGATTGTTATTAAAAAGACAGCTAGAGCCACAGGAGAGGAAATGTCTCTGCTATTAATCCCAGCAGGTCACTATTGTGGAAGAGAAGTAATACCATTTTAAAAGTGCCAAACAGGAAGGAAGAGGGGGGGAGGCAGGGAGTGGAGATAAATGAGATCAGAGCATGTCAAAAAAAAAGTAAAGAAACAAACTCCTGGGAGCAAAAATTGTTCTGTAGGAAGACACACCCCTCGGCAAGTTAGTCTCCCTCTGTTTAATCTTTTTAAAATCTTTTAAAAAGATTTTATTTATTTGACAGAGAAAGAGAGACAGAGAGAAAAGGAATACAAGCAGGGGGAATGGGAGAGGGAGAAGCAGGCTTCTGGTGGAGCAGGGAGCCCGATGCGGGGCTAGATCCCAGGACCCTGAGATCATGGCTTGAGCAGAAGGCAGACACTTAACGACTGAGCCACCAGGCATCCCTCCCTCTGTTTTAGAGAATTTTTCCCCCCTGGTGTATTTATTTTGTTTGTATTGTAATTTTTTTTTCTTTTTTTTGCAGGGAAGGATGGGTCTTCACTTGCTTTTCTCCCTGTTTCTCTTTCCTCTTTTCTTTTTGGCTCCCTGACCAGGCCTCCTACACCTTCTGGGTTCCAAGAGCATCCTGAGGATATTTACTAACAGGAAGTCAGACAAGAAGGGAATTGACACAGTCATTAGGTGACATAAGCCTGCTGACAAGCTGCCAACTCAGCCTATTGAAGATATAACTGAAAAGCCAGCATTTCATTCAAACTAGGTCACCTCCAAGTGCTGTGAATGTCAGCTGGGAATTTGCACAGACCAAGAACCGAGAGGCCAAGAGGTTAGTGGTTTCCCCCAGGGAAAGCAGAGGTCAAGGGGACAAGGGGAAGATGAAGACTAAGAAGGGAATTTGTGACAATGGATCAAGTGGAAGAATGGGAGGGAGACATTCACTGGCAAGTAGATTTCCAAAAGCAAGCTCCAGAGATTTGGCTGTCAGGGTCTGAGCAGGCCACTGGTGTGGCATCTGGCATTCTCTTTTCATGCATTTGCTCCTATTTGTCTAGCGAGTATTCTGTTCATTAAAGTACAAAATCTTCCCCAAATAAAGTGTGGGTCCCTTAAGGGAATGGACTACGTCTTCAATTTTGCCAAATACCATGCCATAACAAAGTCAACATTTAATCAACTACATGATGATGAAAAAAACAATACAGTGAATGGTTAAGCACATGGGCTCTCTGGGGTGAGTCAAACATGGGTTTGATGCCCATCTGCGTCTCTCGTTTGCTGCCCCGCTTCAGTAACTTTTCCAGGCTCTTGATGTTTTAGACCCCTCATTCATAAAATAAGGACAACAGTACTGCCCAACTCACGCACAGTTCCCATGACAGAAAAGTGAGGTATCATGTAAGAAGCACACAGCCATGTGCCAGGCACAAAGGAAACACTCAGTAACTGAGTTATTATTACTATTCTTTTCAATCACTATTATTGTGAATGATGACAGGCTACCTTCCCCTGGCTCTGGGTTTCCCTGAGTACCTCTGAGTACTCTGCTTTTACCAAAATACCTGGAAAATCCCCATCCAAGGCACCCAGGCTTCACCTGGCACATTTAGGATGGGAGCCCCAGCAAAAACAGTGTTCCCTTGAGAAGAGCCTCCCTTCTGAATGGGTGATAGACTGGCACGACCAACTGGTTTTCAGCAAGGTATTTACAACGTCTCTCACTCTACCCTTGCGGTCAACAACTTCTTGTGGAAGAAGCTGGACCAAATGATAAAACAAATAACTGGTCACTGGAACATCTACCCAAACATCGGTCAGATTGTGCTCTCTAGAATATATGTTTACAGATTATTACTAGAAGTTACAAAGCAGGGCAGGGGAGGAGAATTTCATGGTCAGATACAGTTGGAAAACCATTTCTAATAATTCCTTTCTTCAGAATTTTTAATATACTCTTAAGCACTGTGGGTTTTTGAGAAAAGGTTATGGTATATAGCATATCAAATACGTTTCTGAGGACCATACTATAGACTAACATCCTTCAGAATACACTCTGAGATATGTCATCCACATTCAAAGGTATATAACATCAACCCTGGCAGGAGTATCTCAGGGGCATGCTGTGGCTCTGGCCTTGACCTTGTCTGGTTCAACATCAGTATTTTGGTGGCACATGGATGATATTTGAAGATGACCCTAAGCTGGACCGGGAGACTGAGGGAGGGATGGGATGATCAGAACTATGGTTTTTTGTTTTTCTTTTTTAAGATCACTTTTTTATTTGTTTATTTATTTATTTTGACAGAGAGAGAAAAGAGAGGGCGGGGCACAAGTAGGGGAAGTAGCAGGCAGAGGGAGAGGGAGAAGCAGACTCTGCGGAGCAGGGAGCCTGATGTGGGGCTCAATACCAGGAGCCCAGGATCATGACCTGAGCTGAAGGCAGATGCTTAACCAACTGAGCCACCCAGGTGCCCCCCTCAGGACTATGGTCTAATAAGACATTTCATAGGAATAAACCTTAGGTCCTGTATACATGATCCAAAACCAATACAAAGAATTCAGGATGGTGGACAATGGGCCATGTTAAAAATGGGTATGTTAAAAAGACTTGGGACTCCTGCCTATGCAAAGAGAATGAGAAGTTGGGTCTTTGGTCAAAGTGTCCAAGCCTCTGGATCAAGCCTCACCTGAAGGCAGTATAACCCCTAGGCCTGGGCCTTGTTACATGTACCCACAAATTCCCTTTCAATGTTAATTTTTCTTCTCTTTCCTTTTTTTAAAATATTTTATTTATTTATTTGACAGAGAGGGAGAGATATATCGAGAGAGGGAACAGAAGCAGGGGGAATAAGTAAAGGAGAAGCAGGCTTCCCGCTGAGCAGGGAGCCCAATGCCGGGCCTGATCCCAGGACCCTGGGACCATGACCTGAGGCAAAGGCAGATGCCTAACGAATGAGCCACCCAGGTGTCCCAATTTCTTCTTTTTTCTTAATCTGCAACATAACATTCCAAAATGATCATACTGTCAAGTACCCTATGGTTTCCAGAGAAGATATTGCACTTTTAGGAAGAACTGAAAGAAGTCTCAAGTCAAATCAAGGAAAGATGTCCCATACTTCCTGGTTCGATGACTCCTGGAGTTTAGCTTGTACATGGTTCGGGGTTGGGGGGGAGGGCAGGTATCTTAGAGGGACCCTGACAAACTAGGAAAAATTGGCAGGACAAACAGCGTGCCTGAAACTATGCTATTCAAAGAATTAAGAAACAAATGTTAAAAGAGACAAGAGTTATAAAGACTAAGGAGGGGGTAGCTGGGTGGCTCAGTCATTAAGTGTCTGCTTTCGGCTTAAGTCATGATCGCGTGGGTACTGGGATCGAGCCCCATGTTGGGATCCCTCTCAGTGGAGAGCCTGTTTCTCCCTCTGCCTGCTGCTCCCCCTACTTGTGCCCTCTCTCTCCCGTTCTCTCACTGTCAAATAAATAAATAAAATCTAAAGAAAAAAAAAAAAGTAGGGAGGGTCTAGCCTTCCAAATAGATCTATGAGGGATACAACATCCTATGAAAAAGAATCCAATGATTCTTAAATCTTCTAGACAGAACAGACAGACACCCTTGAAAAACTACTGAAAGCTATGGGAACTTTACCCAGGAAAACGTACCTGCAAACAAAATTCTACATTTTCAAGGGGGTGTAGCCCTGGCCTCCCATCATAACCGTGGGAGCCCATCCATGGACGTACCTTGCAGAAGACCAAAACCAGGTTAAAAGCCTTCTCAGGCCTAGGCATTATCTGTGTCATGTCCCCACCCCCGCTGCTGTCAAAGCAATGAACTAGGATCAATGGATGGCTCTATCGGCTCAGTAAAAGACACACATTCTCATCACGCCTGCCATCTGGATACAGAAAGAGCATGTCATCTTTGGAAGTATTCAAGCAAGAATTGGATGAGCATTCTCACCAAAATGCTGTAGAGGTTTCAACCATGCTACAGGTCTCAAGGACTCAGGACTCTGCGACTTAAAATGTGGTCTGAGGACCAGCAGTAGCATCTGGGAGCTTATGAGAAATGCAGACTCTCGGGGGACTTGTGTGCACATCAGTGTTTAAGAAACCTTGCTCTAAGATTTCTAAGATTCTCCAAGGAGCAAGAAATAAAATACTCTGATCCCTTGGCAGTCATCTTCCATCCACGCCTTCAGAAAATTGACCTTTTATAGTTTTAAGTAAGTTTGGGTTTTGAAGGCCTAGAAGCCAGGACCTTTCTCTAAATCCTCATCCCACTCCCTGTCTGTCGCATGAGTTATTTATCCTCTCAAAGACGGAGATGGAGAAGAATGGAATAATTCCCACTTTGTCTCTAATCCAGGTCCAAAACTTAGAGAAGGAAAAAGCCATTTAAAATATTTATCTTGGGGCACCTGGGTGGCTCAGTGGGTTAAGCCGCTGCCTTCGGCTCAGGTCATGATCTCGGGGTCCTGGGATCGAGCCCCACATTGGGTTCTCTACTCAGCAGGGAGCCTGCATCCCCCTCTCTCTCTGCCTGCCTCTCTACTTGTGATCTCTCTCTCTCTCTCTGTCAAATAAATAAATAAATAAATAAAACCTTTAAAATATTTATCTTTATGATCCTCTCCTTTAATAATATAAGATTTGATTTACTGCACATTCACATGCGCCGTATACACTAAGTGGTTTCCTATCCTCTCTTAGCCTCCACAATAACCCTATCATCTTTCTTCTTCCCATTTTATGGCTGATTTCGGAGGCTCAGAAAGGGTTAGTGACTTGCTCAAGGCCACACAGCTACTAAATGGGGAAGCCAGGTCTTAACACTGAAGTTCAAGTCCTCAAGAGCTAAAGGCACACACCTATCTCCTTTAGGGATCTCCTGACTTCTACCTTTTTCAGTAAGCTGTGAAGATGGCCTGAAGGCTGTCAGGTTCCCACAGAGCTTATTCAAGTTATGCGAAGATGCAGCCAGGCAGGGAGCCAGAGATACAGGTGTGCCCAGGCCTCAGATCTCAGCCCTCCATTATACTCTGTTCATTACACAGGAAGACTTAGAGGTCATGCTTTCAAACCCTGGCCCTTCCTCATTATCTGTTCCAGCATCAGAGTTCTCCCGGTCCTGTATTGACTTGCTCTATCTCCTGGCTGCTGTCCCATCTCCATTAGATCCAGGCATTTGAGCAAAGTACACAGCTATCCAGTTCTGGCTGAACGGAACTAACTCACCATTCCTTCTCTATAATTTTGGGCATAGTCTGAGAGGATTTAGAAGGTGTCATTGACTTGGAATTACAGCTCATTGTTACAGAATGAATTTCCGGACCTTGCTGAAGAGATGAGCACTCCCCCTCGTGCTTACACAAGCAGCTTTGTTCCCCCTCCAAATGCCCCTCTAACTGCATGGCACACACTCCTTGTGGGCTCTGCTGCTGCCCAAGCAGGGACCTTAGCAAAAAGAACTCAGACCTCCAGTACTCCACGCCAGAAGCCTTCCATGGAAAAGGAATCATGGCTTTGTGCTCTCTCTTCTTACTGTTACTACATTTTATTTTACTTCCTGGGGCTGTCATACTTTTTGTCTGCTTCTGTCTGACCTGTCCAGCCAGGTCCCCCAAGATAGGAACCACATTTTGATTATCTTTTTTTCTGCTGCAAACTCTAGCACACTGCCTGGCCTGTATGAGATGCTCAGTGACCACATAATTGATTGATAACCAACCGATTACATTTTACATATTACCACGCACATCTGTTGCTCTGTCCAAAGTGAATTCACTCTTCCAGATACTGAACTTATATGGAGAGAGGGACTTGAGTCGGGGCAGGTGTGGTGGGGGTGGGGGGGACACACTCTAAGTAAGCATGTTGAGATCCTGAAGCAGATGGTGTTGTGTAAAAAACCATGGCATTATGGTTTCAGCCCTATAAGAGGTAACAATAAAACTTGCTCCCATGAGGTGGGACTAAGCCACTAATCCCCTGGTACAGCTGGAAACACAAAAGCTTCTTAAAGTTCAAGGACCCCAACCCACCTGGTTAGACAATAACCAGGCCAAAACCTCATTTCTCATCTGTGCTTACTATCACTAGGCTCCAAATCTCAAACCACTTAAAAAGAATTCTGGGGGGGGGGGGGGGGCGCCTGGGTGGCTCAGTGGGTTAAAGCCTCTGCCTTCAGCTCAGGTCATGATCCCAGGATCCTGGGTTCGAGCCCCGCATCGGGCTCTCTGCTTGGCAGGGAGCCTGCTTCCTCCTCTCTCTCTGTCTGCCTCTCTGCCTGCTTGTGATCTCTGTCTGTCAAATAAATAAATAAAATCTTAAAAAAAAAAAAAAAAGAATTCTGGGAACTTTAAAATAAACTTTCCTGAGAAATGGGCCAGGATTGTTACATTTTCTTACAAAAAAAAAAAAAAAAATCCTTGGTGATACCTGCTAGAAAAAGGCCATTTTGTTCAACAATAAAGGGGGGGGCGTTCAGTAAATTAAAAAATTTTAAACATATACGAGGTGCCAATTCATTGTTTGAAATGTTCTCAGATTTCTCTCTTCAAGACTAACTGTTTCTGAGGCACCTGGCTGGCTCAGCCGGCTCAGTCAGTACTGCATATGACTCTTGATCTCGGGGTTTGGAGTTCAAGCCCCACATGGGGCATACAGTTTATTAAAACAAACAAACAAACCCTTTCTGATCTATTCTCTACTCAACAAATAGGTCTAGAGGAATGATTATGTTCTATAGCTGTCCGCTCTGTGTACAGACAAAACCAGACATGGGCTGTTAGGCTGACATTTTCACACTTGTTTTCTCCAGTGCTACAATTTCTTCTGCTCTAATTACCAACTTAACCACCGAATCTCTAACAGGGTGGGAGAAACCCCCAGACCCTAAGGGAAGGAGGCATAATGAAATCGGCGAAGCACAGACCCTTGGTCGAGGCAAAGCTCCAACCCTGTCTGCATTACTTCACCTGAGTATTCGCCCCCTCCATGCTGCAAGGACCACACAGAAAATGGGGATGAAAAGAGTACCTATCTTGGAGGAAAAGTGCCTGACATTTTTATAAATATCCCATCTGTGAACACTATACAACTTTAAGCCAGGGGTTGAAAATGAAAGTGTCTGCCGGTACCAATTAGTATGGGAGCTGAGTCAAGAGAACAGGACTCAGAGTTGGGCATGAGATGGACAGGTAGGGACAGGGGTAAAGCAGAGACCACATGAGAGGCCAGAGTGACTGGTCACCAGTCAACTGTTACCACAAGGGGACGCAGCCCCGTGTCCCCACTTCTTCTGCTATGTCAACAGATGCCAGCTCTCCAGATTTTCCCAGTTTGGAAACATCAGTTCAAACAAATCAAGATTCAATAGAGTATTAACAGGAGCTTGAGATCTGGAACCGGAGCTGCTGAGTTTTGAGTCCCAGTTCTGCCATTTACCTGCACATGACCTTGGACGACTTACTAAACCACTTCATGCCTCATGTTCCCCACCTGAAAAACTGCTACCATGAGAGGTAATACTAGTGCCTATTTCATAGGGCTACTGTGAAGAATAAAAGATATATATATATAAATTTTAATATACAGTTTGTTATATAATATATAGATATTTATATAGCAATTCTAAGTATAAACATGTAAAATATATATGCGATTGTAACAGTGCCCGGTTCACAGTAAGCATTATGTAAATTTTCACTATTACCGTGATCACTTTTGCAAACACGACATAGAAGAAATGAAACCCTTCTCTTAAGAGGGCCCAATATTAGCCAACACTTTGCTGGCCCCTACCGCATTCATGGAGCCTCACACAGCTGTAAAGGTTGGGTGAGAAGGCCTTCTACTTGCACCTGACAGCATCCCAAGAGACCCAGGGATACCAGGCAGCAAGACCCAAAGACACTGAAGGTATCACCACATTCACAGCATGTCAACTGCCTCTCCTTATCCATTTCCTCTGTCCCCAAGGTGACAGCAGCCTGGGAAGGCTCTGCCAGGCAGACAAGCAGCTCTGGACCATTTCTCAGAAGCATTCTGGAGTCACAGAGATGTTCTAGGTATGCGGAGCCCAATGGAAAGCTTGACCATGCCTGGGAATTCATGGAGCTTTCAGCCCCAGGGCTAGTGCGCTGGTCCCACCACTACATTCGGCTAACCAGGTGCCCTGCTGAGTGCACAGGAGCATGCCTGGCTTCCGGGTTCACTCCAGCACTGCAGACAAGGTTTCCAAGCCTCTTGGCCCATAAATGCTTTTCACCAGTCCATGCAATTCTCTCCACCTTGCTCACACTGGGAAGTATTTGCTCCGGGCCTTCCTACAATTCCTAATGAGCTAGCAGCGATGCATTCACTGGCATTTAGCAAAGGCTTAATTTTTACTTAGTTTTTATTATTTTTTTAACTGTTTATTTACTTGAGAGAGAGTGAGAGAGAAAACAGAAGAAGAGGGAGAAGCAGTCTCCCCACTGAGCAGAGAGCCCGACATGGGGCCCAATCCCAGGACCCCAAGATCATGACCTGAGCCGAAGGCAGATGTGTAAACGACTGAGCCACCCGGGTGCCCCACAAAGGCTTAATTTTTTTTAAAAAGAAGGCAGGGAAGAGTAACTGGGAAATCGAGTTGTATCTCCAACCTTTATTAAAAATTGTCCTTTTCGGGGCACCTGGCTGGTTCAGTCAGTTAAGCAGGAGACTCTTGATTTCAGCTCTGGACATGATCTCAGGGTCCTGGGAATCGGGTTGTGCCTTGGGCTCCACACCCAGTACTAAGTCCGCTTGGGATTCTTTTTCTCCGTCCTCCTCTGCCCCTCTGCACTCACACACACACTCTCTTTCTCCCTCTCTCAAATAAATACATTTAAAAATTGTCCTTTTCGTTATTTGCTTTCCTTTAATCTTGCCTCATTTCTCTCAGGTGCTGGATTTGACCTTCACCACAATAACCAGAGTAACAAAAGCAAACCTTCGTTAAGTACCACGTGTGTTTGCAACACTTCACACCCAAGCCTCACCACCACCCTAAGACAAATATGCCACCAGCATCCTGACGCTGCAGAGAAGGAAACCTAACTCCAAGCTATTAAGACCCCTGGCCAAGGTCACACAGCTAATAGGCAGCAAAACCAGAAGTTAAAAAAGGTCTGTTGGGGCGCCTGGGTGGCTCAGTGGGTTAAAGCCTCTGCCTTCGGCTCAGGTCATGATCTCAGGGTCCTGGGATCGAGCCCCGTATCGGGCTCTCTGCTCAGTGAGAAGCCTGTTTCTCCCTCTCTCTCTGCCTGCCTCTCTGCCTACTTGTGATCTCTCTCTCTGTCAACTAAATAAATAAAATATTAAAAAAAAAAAGGTCTGTTGACGGCAAAGCCCATGTGCTTCCCCAACCAAAGGAGTTAGAGTATTCTAGTTCATTCAGGTGGTAGTTGAGCTTTCCTAAAGAGCACACTGGGCTAGGAATAGGAGAGGGAAACCACTAGCCACATTCCAATACGGCATCCACCCTTCCTGCCCTGGAGTGCCCTCCTCACTGCACCTCCCCCAAAAAGTTATCTGAAGGTGAAAATAATATCACAGGGTAATACAGCTTACAATTGAGGAAGATGTTATATACATCTAAAATGTTAAAATTATCCCAAGAATTAGGGTGCCTGGGTGGCTTAGTTAATGTTTGCCTTTGGCTATGGTCATGGTCCCAGGGTCCTGGGATTGATTCTCCCTTCTCTCTCTGCTCCTCCCTCTGCTCATGCTCTGTCAAATAAATAAATAAAACTTTAAAAAAATTTATCCTAAGAATTCATGTTTGGAGGTATGTGAAATGAACTGGTCAGGTATATATTTTTAATCTGTGTGGGTTTTTTAATTATTAAAACAATCCATACTCATAAAAAATTCAAGTAATACTGAATCATATAAAGTTAAAAGGAAAAAAGAAAAGATTGTTTTCCCATCATGTCTCAACTACCTGAGTGTCTTTTCCAGATTTTCCTAAGAACTAACATAGTATATACACAGATCTATATGCATAGACAGTTTTCGTTCTCAAAATCAGGATCCTATTCTATAGTTTTGAAACTTTTTATTCAAAATTGAATTTATTTACATATCTCCACATTCGTTTGAAAAGACCTGAGTTTTTTTAACCAACACAAATAACTGTATTATATGAAACTGAGATTTAATCAGTTCCTTGTTGAAGAACATTTGGGTTGGTACTATTTTTGGTGCTGCAAAGTTAAGAATCTCTGATACTTGTCCTAGTGACCTATGAGATGATTAGGGTTATAAATGTTGGTTGTACTGGTGCTGAAATGGAGCTTCGCCCAGTTAAATGAAAGATCCCACCCACATTTAAAACCATCCCAGCTGCTGAGATTATTATTTTCAATAGTAAGACACAGACCTGAACACCAATCCATCCTTTCACTCATTTATTCATTCAAGTACCCATGGTCTACCAAGCTCTGTACTAAGGCCAAAGGATTAAAAAAACAAAAGACCTAGTCTCATTTCCTGCCCTTGAGGAAATGACAGTTTGGAGGGCAGACGCGTACTGATAAATGAATTCAACATCCTATCTAGGAGTTCTGCTAGGTTTAAGTCAAGGAGCATCTAACTCTGGAGAATATGGACATGCTTTGGTAGGAGTTGATAGCATAAGAAAGCCAGAATAAGTCCACCTGGCTGACTCAGTCAGTGGAGCATGGGACTCTTGATCTGAGAGTCAGGAGTTGAAGCCCCACATTGGGCACAGAGAATAGATAGACAGACAGATGGATAGATCATCTGAAACAAACACACAAAGAAACTCAAAATAAAGAACAGGGCAGCCAAGACTTAATAACTGTAGTTGCAAAGCTTCACCTTTAAAGGCATGCAGAGTACTCAGGGAACTTGGAGAACTCAATGCAGAGGGCATCTGGGGGCGGGGGGTAACATCAAGAGAGAAAGTGGAATGAAAATTGCTGTTGAAAGGCTTTGAACATGAAGTTGAGAGATCTGGACTTTAGGCTGTCAGAGGGGAAATACCCCTCCCAGGGGAATTTTGGATATATTATAATCTATCCCTTCACCTGTAAATGGACATTTGTGTCATTTCTGGGTTTTTACTACAAGTTTTGACTATAGCTGACTGTTGAACAATGCAGGGGTTAGGAGGTGCCAATCCCCTCACAGTCACAAATCTGCATATAACTTTTGACTCCCGGAAAGCTTAATCACAAATGGCTTACTATTGACCACAGCTTTACTGATAACATGAATAGTTGACAAGTATTTTATATGTTACATGCATTATATGCTATAATTTTTACAATAAAGTAAGCTAGAGAGAAAAGGTTAAGAAGATCTTAGCGAAAAACACATTTACCGGGCTATACCATATTTTATCTTAAAATCTTATCTTAATTTTATCTTTAAGTATTTTTAAAAATCCATGTTTAATTAATCCATGTTAATTTAATATTTAAAAAATCCACATCTAGTTGGACCCATGCAGTTCAAGCCCATGACGTTCAAGGGTCAACTATATTACAAATAATCATGCTATGAATATCTATAAATGAGTCAGCTTGCTTGCTTTCTTTTCTCTCGGGTGAACACCTAGGAGAGCAATGACTAGATCATATAGGAGATATTTCCTAACTTTTTAAGAAACTGCCAAACCAGGGTGCCTAGGAGGCTCAATCAATTAAGCAACTGCCTCCGGCTCAGGTCATAATCCTGGAGTCCCAGAATCAAGCCCCATATCGGGCTCCCTGCTCAGTGGGGAGTCTATTGCTTCCTCTGTCCCTCACCCCACTCATGCTCTGTCTCTCACTCTCTCTCAAATAAATAAAATCTTTTCCAAAGTGGCTGTGCCTTTTTACCTTCTCACTAACAGTGTGTCAGAGTTCTGGAATCCACATCTTTGCCAACACTTGGTATGTGGTCTGTCCTTCTAACTGCAGCCAGTTCAGTTTTAATTTGAACTTCCCTAATGACTAATGCTGTTGAACATCTTCTCATGTGCCTTATCTCCTATCCATACATCTTTGATGAAATGTCATTTCACGTCATTTCATCATTTTTTAAAATTGGGTTGTTAGGGGCGCCTGGGTGGCTCAGTGGGTTAAAGCCTCTGCCTTCGGCTCGGGTCATGATCCCAGTGTCCTGGGATCGAGCCCCTCATCGGGCTCTCTGCTCAGCAGGGAGCCTACTTCCTCCTCTCTCTCTGCCTGCCTCTCTGCCTACTTGTGATTTCTGTCTGTCAAATAAATAAATAAAATCTTTAAAAAATAAAAAAATTTAAAAAAATAAAACTGGGTTGTTTTCTTATTACTCGGTTTTAAGAGTTCTTTATATATTCTAGATACAAGCCCCTCCTCAGAAATATGCTTTGCAAATATTTTCTCCTAATCTGTGGTGTATCCTTTCATTCTCTTGACAGTGTCTTTTTGAAAAGCGGATGTTTTTAGTTTTGGTGAAGTCCAATTTATCCATTTCTCGTTTTACAGCTCATCTTCTAGTGTTGTATCTAAGTTTTTTTTTCCTAAACAAAGGTCACATATATTTTTCTCCTAGGTTTTCTTCTAGGAATTTTATGGCTCTAGGCTTTAGATTTAGATCTGCGATCCATCTCCAGGAGGCATTCTGGACACCTGTGGGGGCCCGTTTGTTTGTCACAGTTGGAAACAGGGCAGGAACACTAGAGGTCCCACAATGCACCGGAAACACACATAGACCATGCCCCGTAGAACTGTTGAATGTCTTGCCAAACATGCACATGGGAAAACTGTTTGTCACATAGGTGTCTATTTAGCTCTTACTTGAAAATACCAAAAGCTTTACAGAAAGTTTGCGCAACAGTACTTAAATCTTTGCTTCTCCTTTAAATCCAAAGCTTTTCCTTAAAAGCACATATTTCATTATGTCTTCTGGTATATCTGTGCCTGGGCATTTACATATCAAATTACATCTTTTATTATACACTAATTTCCTTTCATTTCTCCTTTTTAATTCAATTATGGCATTAATGTTTTATCTAATGTGGGTAGTTGGTTGTATTATCATACATTAGCAACAGAACGAGATTAAAAATATTGAGCTGAGTGAAGAAAGAATCAGAATGACATCTATAACAATACCACTTACATATTAAAATACAATTATAGAGTTAAAAGTTTGAGAAACCTGCACATAAATTAACTATCCACATTTTCTAAGAATGCATGGAAGAGAATACACATTAGAACAGTGTTTAAGGGAAGGAGGAAATGGGTCACCGTAAAGACTTTGGCTTTTATTCTAGTGACATGGTACAGCTTTTGAAGGGTTCTGAGCCAAGAGTGGCATGACCTGACTACTGGAGAAGGACCATGCCGGCTGCCATGTTGAGAACAGCAGGGCCCGTAGCAGAAGCGCAGTTAGGAGTTGACCACAATGATGTGAGCAAGAGACAGGGGTGGTTTAGACTAAGGGGTAGCAGGGGAGGTGGTGAGAAGTGCAAAGATTACAGATAGATGCAAAAGGTTGAGCAGACAGGATTTGCTAAAGCGCTGAATGGGAGTGGATCGGAGGAGAGAGGTCAAGGATGATTCCAAGGTTTATGGCTTGAATAACTATTTAGTGGGGTGGAGGGAGACTGGGAAGAGCAATGGGGGGGCAGGGAGAAGCAGGAAATTGAATTTGGGCCTTATTAATTTTAAGATGTCTAATGGATATTTGAGGGGGAGGGTGCTATGTGAGTAGATGGATACATGAGTCTGACAGGTGACAACTCAGAGCTGGAGAGGATAAACTTAGAGATGGTGTTTACAGCTAGCTTGAGGAAGGAGAGAAGAGAGCCAAAGACAAAAGCCTGGGACACCTCAATGGGGAAGCTCAGCGAAGGAGTTGTTAGGCAGGCAGGAAGACACCAGAAATGCACAGTGTCCAGGGAGTCAACCAAAACAAACAAATAAACAAACAAAAAAAACGTTTCAAGAAGGGTACGATTAACTGTGCCAAATGCTGCCAATGGGTCAAATAAGACGAGGTTTGAGAATGGTTGTTGAATTTGACCACAGAGCCTAGAAGTGGGGAAGCAGCCAGGCTACGTGGGGAGCCATAAGGCACAGAGACAGGGATCTCCCATGCTTCCAGGAGGATTTCAGCCCCTCTTTCTGCTTGCCTTTGCATACGCTGCTTCCCTGCCCCCTTTACTGAGTTGAGGTCACCTTAGCATCTTGACCTCGGTTCTCCCAGGAAACCCTCCCCAGCAGGGCCAGCTCCCCTCAAAACAGACTCTCAAGGTACCACGCACCTGTGACCTTCCCAGCATAGGTCCTGGGGGCATCTTCCTTTGTTGTGGCTGCCACAGTGAACAGAGTCTTAGTCTACTCACAGGCACTCCAGGGGTGGGGACCGCATCCTTTCACCCACGGATTTACTCCATGCAATGAGGGCAGGACCTGGCAAAGAGAAAGCTCTCAACAGACAGGTAGGAGATCAGGGAAGAGAGAAACTTACAGGCACTAGTGTGATCAGGTATGGTTACAAAGATGGTCAAGTGAGATGTGCGTCCAACACGAAAGGGAGAATGGGATCTGGATTCTAAGGGAAGATAGGATGGGAATGTCATGAAAGGAAAAGATGTCCTTCCTCCAAAGCAGAGAGCCGGGCTAACACAGGCATCAGAGACCACTCTAGGAGAGAGTTGATTATAAGGCCTGGAGGAGCACTGGAGGGCTCTGAAATCCTGTCTGCTCGGTTTAGAATCTTGATTTAGGCCAAGAAGACAGCACAAGTGGACTCTGTGCTGAGAGGTTGGGAAGCCCATGGCCCATCACTGCAGTGACATATGTTAGGTTGCCACACACCCTAAGGAAAGAGAGGTTTTGTTTGGGGACAGAAATCCATCATGCACTGCTGCAAATTAAAAACCAGGAGGGTCAGCAGATAAAATGTTCACGGTTGTAGGAAGAATAATAACCTTATCAAGTGCCTTTCATGTGCTGTCCGGGAGATATCTCCCGTGATCCTCAACTCCCCAACTGCCCTATGTACCATCACTGTCTCCTATCACCCCATTTCTTCCTTGCAAAGCATTTTATCACCATGGATAGTTATCTTGTTTGTATGTTTCTTTACGCTTATCACCCACTCTCTCCATGGGGTTTAAGCTCCTCAGGGCAGGAAGCTTGTCTGACCTTACACTATACCCCTCTGCCAGTAGAGCCCCAGGTGCACAGAATACAGCAACAATTTATCAAGAGAATGAAAAAGTTCTGTAGCCCATAGCCTATACCTCACTTGGAAGACTTATCACACTGTACTGAAATTATTTTTTATTGAATTCCCTCCTACTCCAACAGGGATGACAAAGAGATTTCATCATAGGTGCCAACTCAAATATATAGTTAGTGGAAAAATTATTTGATCAACAAGTGATGTATGTCACAGGTGGAGGTACCAGGAGGGGCAGGACATGGGGACTTGAGCAGGCATGTGGAGCACCAGGGGACCTGGAGACAAGAGCCACCTGTGACAATGCCAGCTCTGCTTCAGTCAGCTGGGATAAGCCCTGGGATCCTACCCTTCTAACAGGTTCCCAGGGGCTGCTGACGGTGCCAGCTCATCCCTTAAGACAAAGATGGTCTTCTTCACATTTGTATTATACTTTGCATGGTACAAAGTTGGAAGAATGAATGAATATTAAAATGCTGGAATCCACTTTCAAAACTAAGGCAAGTGAAATACCACTTTTTTTTTTTTTAAGATTTTTTTTTTTTTTTAATTTGACAGAGAGAGATCACAAGTAGGCAGAGAGGCAGGCAGAGAGAGAGGAGGAAGCAGGCTCCCCGCGGAGCAGAGAGCCCGATGCGGGGCCCGATCCCAGGCCCCCAAGATCATGACCTGAGCCGAAGGCAGCAGCCCAATCCACTGAGCCACCCATCACTTAGTTCTCCTTCACAAACACCTTTCCTGGCAGGCACCTGGTGACCAGGAATGTTCTCTCAGGAGCCCACCCCTGCAAACCTGAGGTCTCAACCACATTCTGAGCTTTGGGCAGGCCCAAGGGTGAGGCAAGGTAATCCTCTTCCTCCTTCCCTCCTCTCAGGCTGGAGGGGCTTCCAGTGAGGGAATGCAGTGTCTGTGTGTGGCTGGGAGGATGGCAGTGGACAGGCCCCCCGCACATAATGATTTTAGGATGGTAAGGCGACTCAGCAAGCCCCGCTCAACTCGAAGACCAGCTCTTGCAGCAGATTCAGGCAGCCCTCCTGTGAAGGCAGCACCTTCCACCCTGGTCCCTACCAGGTACAGCCCTGGGCCCGGGATCACTTCTCCATCAGAAGTGGCTAAAAGCTTCAGCAAGTGAGGGCTTGGTCCCAACTGCTCAGGAGATCCATGCGGGCCCCCAGATGCCCTCTCATTCCTGCACAGGTTCATGTGCGCACATGCACGCGGGCACACGTGCACACACACACACACACACACACCAGGTCAACTAAGAATGGAAGGCACACCTGGGACTTCTGAAGTGAGGTGGGTAGAATGTCTGGAACAATCCTGTGTGTGCTCCCACAGCTCTGTCCATAAAATCCAATAAAAGTTTGGGCAGACTTACTTCAGGGACCAACTAGACAGGTCCCAGATTTCTGTAACAGGAATGACAGAGTTCACACATCATCTTTGCTTCAGTGACAGTCCATGGCTATGGCTGGGAAGGAAAGGGGGTGGGCTTTGTCTGCTTTCTGGGTTACAAAAGTGGATTGCACTGGGAGCTCAAGCTCTAAATGAAGGTAGAAAGAAGGCAGTAAAGTAAGAGGGGGACTGACTGGGATGGGGGTAAAAATCTTCTCCTATTGACAGGACTCCAGAAATCTTATTTCCTGCATCTTCCCTACACACATGGGTTTTGCTGTTCATTGGAGTCCCAGGCACTGGCTGAGAGGCACTGGGCAGGCAGGTGGGAGAAGGTGGGGAGGGTGAACAAAGCACAGGAAGCAAGGCACAGTCCACCACTGCTCAGGCTCCCCAAACACCTCCAGGAGGGAACAGAGCAAACTGACAGCCAGGTGGCTGAAGTCAGCAAATGTGGAAATGATCAACCAGAGGCTCGCAAAGGTAACCAACAACATGACTGGGTTTATGGGAGAAGGTGGCCTGTAGTCCTGAGGTCTGGGCCAACCCGACACATAGCACATGGGCCCCTGCGCTGGCACAGCTGCTCTCTATTAAGTAAGGCATTTGGCTAAATGCTCTTCTCGAGGTCCTCTTGAGCTCTGGCATTCTCTAGTTTCTGAGAAGGAACTCTGGAGAGCAGGGGGAAATCTACGTGTGTGTGGTTCATGTAAATATACCTACTTGTATTCAGAGCCTTGCCCCGAAGAGCCAGCAAATCAGAAGAGATGCTGAGAAGTATGGGGGCTCAAGAGTGGATCTTAGAATCAGAGGGATTAAGTACCAGCTCTGAAGCTCACTATAGCTATGTGACTTACCCTCTTATAGCGAGTGACTTACCCTCTCTGACCCCCTTTTCTGTTGAATGGAGCTAATAACCCTATTCACCTCTGTGAAGCAGGAGGGAGGCCCCAGCCTCCATCACTTAGAGACTCCATTATATCTAACAACAAAGAACTACCGAACTAGATTATCAAGTGTTGTGTATTCTGTGGTTTTTTTTGTAAAACAATTTAACTTTAATAGTGAACAGAGAACCTGAGTTAATAGGAAATGCTAACATCATCCTGGTTCTAAGAGTGTACCAGTTATGGAAGATATTGTCATTGGGAGAAGCAGGGTGAACAACACACAGAAACTCTCTGTACTAATTTTGCCACTTCCTCTGAGTCAAACTATTTCAAAATAACAAGTTGTTTTAAATATTAACACACAAGGGGTGCCTGGGTGGCTCAGTGGGTTAAAGTCTCTGCCTTCGGCTCAGGTCATGATCCCAGGGTCCTGGGATAGAGCCCTGCATCAGGCCCCGCATCAGGCCCTCTGCACAGCGGGGAGACTGCTTCCTCGTCTCTCCCTGCTTGCCTCTCTGCTACTTGTGATCTCTGTCTGTCAAATAAATAAAATCTTAAAAAAAAAATTAACACATATTATTACTGTATACGTGACCTTATTTGAAAATAAAATAAAAAATCTAAATTTGAGGGGTGCCTGGCTGACTCAGTATAGTGTGTGACTCTTGAGGGCTTGTTTGGAGGTTCTAGCAGGGGAGCGCAGCTACTCGTATACCCTTGACCGAAGAACGGTCCTCTCCTCTATGGGGGAAGGTCGTCCTCTTCAACCGAGCGCGCAGCTTCGGGAGGGACGCACATGGAGCTGTGAGGGAGGAAGGGGACACCCGCCTAGCCAGCCAGATCAGCCGAATCAACCCTGGCGATCAATGGGGTGACAGATGTCACAGCCAGATCGCCCTCACATCCTAGTGTGTGACTCTTGATCTCAGGATCTTGAGTTCAAGTTCTATTTTGGGCATGGAGACTAGTTAATAAAAAAAAAAAAATCTAAATTTGAAGCTTAATGGAAATGAAATACACCCTGGAAAATCTACTCCCTAACTTGTTTCCCTGCAAGGAGCCTGAGTTATATGAAGCTTAAATTAGGTAATACACACAGCTCTTAGCACAGCATGAGGCCCAGAGTCTCCAGCTTATTTATTTACTGATTTATTTATTTATTTTAAAGAGAGAGAAAAAGAGAGTGGGCGCACCCACGGCTTAAGCGGAGGGAAAGGACAAAGAGAGAGGGAGAGAGAGATACATACATACAGAATCTGAAGCAGGCACCACGCCCGGCAGAGACAAGGCTTGATCTCACAATCTTAAGATCATGACCAGAGCTGAAATCAAGAGCCAGACTCTTAACTGACTGAGCCACGCAGGTGCCTCTGATGTCTGCTATTTTTAAACACAGTAATTATTATTACCTAAAACGGCCACCTAAGAAAACAGCATTCCATTTTTGCATTGCATGCACCACAGCTTGCCAATTTTGAAGGATGCTCTGAACATAAAGTTAGTAACATCAAAAGGGGTTTATAACATATTAAGTGAAAAAAAGCAAGCAATTGATTGTTTTTGCAAACAAAAGCAATTGATACCAATTGTTATCAATAGCTTTATCCTACTCTTTTTTTTTTTTTTAACATTTTATTTTTAAGTAACCTCTACATCCCAAGTGGGGCTGGAACTTACAACCCCAAGATCAAGAGTCACATGCTGTACTGCCTAAATCAGCCAGGTGCCCCTATCCTTTTCTTTTGCAAATTAGTATAGTATGTACCTACAAGCATAGGCTATGGAACCAGATTGCCAGGGTTCAGATCCCAGCTTGGCTATTTATGTGATCTTAAGGTACCTAATCATTCTGGGCCTCAGCTTTCTCACCCATACAACGGGTTTAATAATAAAAACCAAATGAATTCTTGAGGATTAAATTAGTCTATACATGTAAAGTGCTTGCAAATAGTAATGTTCGAATGTAAGCCATCATCACTCATTAGATTTTATTTTATATTAACATATGTTCATCAGGAAAGAGTATAGAAGAACATAAACACCGATACAGCAGCAACAACTATCCCAAATGAGAGGAGTGCAAAGGACTTTGGTCTCCTTATTTTTGCTATGTTCTAATTTTTCTATAACTAATACAGGTTAAAAAACAAACCTGAAATTCTTAGGATAAAAGATCTTTAAAAAAATTTTTAGGATACCTATCTGGTTTCCATATAATCACCTTAAAGAGAACAGGGAGAAGGTGTCTGTAATAAGAACATCAAACAGCAGCTCATGCCCTCACCTCAGAGATGTTCCCTGATTTTCCTAGTATCTCAGAGCAGCTACCCGGGTATCTCCCCTAGCCCGTGGCTCTCAAAAAAACATGCCTATGCAGGTCACCCATGTAACAGATACACGTAACCCAATGTCCCAATATACCTTACACACACATAAGGACTTATTACCAAAGAGAAGAGATTATAAATGCAGGTTAAAGCTAGTCATGGAAAGTGCCCTGGCAAGCGGTAACCCAAGGCACAAAGAGCGTTCTGTGGGTGCCCTGTGCTATGGTCCCTCTGCAGTTTCCAAAGCAACACTTTGACAGGGTAGACCCGTGCCTTCCTTCCAGAGTGGCTGCCCTCCCCCCCACCTCCTTCTTTGGCACCGACCAGAGGGGACCTCCGGTTGAAGAAGCTTGACCAGCCAAACTTGAGCATCTAGAGGAGGCCGGGAATCCAGCCCCCACCTTCCCTGGGGCTCACCCAGCAGGCAGGAAGGCCGTGTGGCCCAGCTGAACCCAGCACTCAGGCCTCACTCTGAGGGCAGAGCCCCAGGCGAGTCAGTCCTGGAGAGCTGCCCCTGGTCCACTCGGCTCCGTTACATGAAAACAGAACACCAGCCTGTTCAGGGTCTGCCCGGCACATTACTGGGAGGAAGCTATAAAAGCTGCCAACACGGGTTACCTCAAGCATTTTCCTTCTCAAATACGCGGGTAGTGAGGCACTGATTTTCCTCCTCTCCCCCGCCTTCCATCTTTTCGGAAAAGACTTTCTGTGTCCCGACCGTGTTTACTGACGTCCTGGCCCCTTGGCCGTTCCGCTGTGCAAGAGCGAGTCTCCCTCCTCGCCATTCAAAGTGGCCCCTGTTCCGACCCACTGCCCATAATGTGCGCTTCCAGACCACACGGCCCACTGGCTTCTCAAAGTCTGGCTCAGGAACCAAATAAAAAGCTTTTCATTTACACTCCAGTTTATGTGCAGCAGCTCAAAAGCCTTATTTCCATGTCTTACACAGTTCCCACCTGAATAAATTCTTTTTAAGTGCCTCTTTTCCATTTGTGGATTAGGAAGCCGAGAGGAGGTCTGAGGGCTACCCCACAGGCCCCATGGGATGCTCTGAGAAGGCAGGGGTCAGCGTGTCTCCTCAGGGACGGAGAAGACGGAGCACTGCCAGGCCCCTGAGCCTTGCACACCCCATCCCTGGGCAGCGCGCTCCCAGCCGCCACCCGCACCTCAGCCACTGCCTGCCGCCCACCATCATGGCCTTCCACTCCGGACTTCCAATCCCAGCTCAGTAGGTCCTAGGAGTGTATCCTCTGGGGATGAAACCGGGATGATACCTGGGGAGAGGGCTACTGACTGAAGGGGAGGACCAAGTATGAAGTGCTTACCACAGTGACAGGCACAGAGAAACCACGCCAGATAGCACCGCCATCACTCGAACTTATTTTTCAGTGTGTGAAGCCTGTGTCCCACACTAGATGTTAGGTGGAAGTAAGACAAATATGGTTCCGCACCTGAAGAGCTCACCATATGGGGGTAAAACAGACCAACGGTCCTACCCTATGTGAGGAAAGGAGCAGCTAACTCCTCCCTGAGATCTGGAAATAATGACTGCCGCAAATAGTGAGAAGGCCAATGGCGTCTGGTAGCTTCCAGTCTGACCTCGTTTCCCACCCCTCCCCAAGCCCCCACTCCCGTGGGCCTTCTTGCTGTACCCGGGTCAGTTCCACCCCCGGGCCTCTGCCTGGAATGTCCCCACAACATTCTCATAATTGGCGTCCTTACTTCACCAGGATCTCTGCTTACGTGTCCCCTTCCTGGTCACCCCCAAAACACTCCTCTGCCCCATTCCACTGCTTTATTGTTCTTCGTTCCCCAAGACTGCATTCAGATCTATGTGCTTACATGTTTCCTGGCTGTCCTCCCCACTAGAACATGACCCCTATGAGTGTGTGGATTTTTTGTTTGTTTGTGTATCACTGTGACCTCTGAACCCAAAATAGTGCCAGAATCAACAAATTACTAATGAGCCACAGATAGAAGGTCAGGACATTGACAGTCGCTCCAGCCCCAGCAGGAACTCTGGACCCTGCCCACATCTGCCAGGCGGGGTTCCCTCAGGAGCTCCCACTAGGCCCAAATGAGCCCCTATTCTGGTCTCTTCTTCTGGCCCATCACTAGGAAGAGCAGAATTGGAACCACTCTGGGAATGCCGCACCCAGCCAGTTTTTCCCTTGTCTTGCCAATCTTCACTGGTTGTGTCTCTGATAAACAGCTCCAAGCAACACATGCCAGGACTAACAAGCAACGCCAAAGGTCACTCCTATGTCCGACAGTCATGCCCTCTAGAGTCTGGCCTTCCCAAGGACCAAAAAGGAGATCAACTGAATGAGAAAGGGCCCAGCAACCCCCATATAAACCCCAGCAGCCACAGCTGGCTGAATGCTCTTTGCTTCCCAGGGCCCGTGCCAAGGTTCTGCAGACCTTCTCTCATGACAGCCTCACACACTCCCTTAGAATAGTTACAGCTCCCTCATTTTACAGAGGAAGAACCAAGATCACAGAGGTTAACTCATTTCCCATGCTCACACAGCTAAGTACTATCATAGTCAGAATTTGAACCCCAGCCAGTCTGATTCCAAAGGCCACGCCATTACCCACTATATCCCTGTGCCTCAGCACTGCCCACAACATTCTCCCCTAGCAGGGGTCAGCCTCCCTGGTCACCAGCAGTGCCCGAAAGGACAGCACTGGGTGCTGGGCCAGACTGGCCTGGGCTCAAATCCCTGCCTTGACACTTCCTGCGTGTCTGAGCAAGTAGTTACCTTCTCGAAGCTTCAATTCCATCTGCACAGCAGGGTGAAGAGATGGGAAGCGTGACCAAGATAAACACCAGTCAGGTGCACAGCAAACACCGCATAGCCAGTGAGAAGCTTCTTGGGATCAAGTCTCTATTGGCCACAGCTCCCTCTCTGCCTCACAGGACAGCCCTCCCCTGCCACAAGGGCACAATGCACGTGCTCCACCAGCACCTAATAAGTGCCAAACCCATTTAAGTACCTGAGCTCTCATCTCTACTTGCAGGTCAGTATTACCCGTGGACAAATTACAGAATTTATTAAACCAATGTGCTCAACATCTCACAGCTGGGGCAGAGATTTGAACCTTAGGCCTGCTGACACCAGGCCACCTTCCATGCTGACATTTCAACATACCCACCCAGTGGCCAGTACTAGACACTATAGGAAATTATACCTTTTAGTAGCAAACTATGGCACAGCCCTGTGAGTATCAAATTCTGGTATGGTTCACTGTCCTTGGGCTACTTATTACCTCTTAGTAAAATGACTTTTTACTTTGTTACCTACCTGTCAACTGGACTAAATCCTGCCACCTTGCACATTTTCTCACTCCTCAGCAAGTTCTCAATTGTTGTTTCCCATTTTTCTCCCACTGTCCTGACCTGGCTTCACTGAGAACTATATCCTGACTGCTGAGTTCCTCACGGGAACTCCCGGGGGGTCATAGCCCACCTTCCCCGCCAAGATCTAAAGAAGCCCAGCCGGCTGAAGCTGGACGACCTGACAAAAACTTCAAAGGACTCCTCGCCACTGCAGATCCTGAATCCCCCTCGTTTGAAGAGTTTGCACCATCCAGCAAATGTCCTCTACCACGAGGCCGAACAGATGGCTCTGCTGATACTCGATGAACAAAAGGCAACGGAACGAGAAATGAACTTAGATCATTCTGAGGAAAGAAAGGGGTCTCTTCCTGTCCTTGAACACAGGAGGGACTGACCAAGACTCTCTCCTTGATCAAACTTGAGTCAGGCTTCCCTGAGCCCGCCTCTCCACCAGGCCTTGACTGGGCCCTTATCCCTCTGTGCCTGCACAGCCCAGTCTTGGCCAGAATCTGCTCCACTGGTTTAGAGAGAATCTCCTACTTCGATGTGTAAGTCCCCCTTACCCTTGAGATCTCCTCTTAGCCATTCTGCATCCACTTAGCCTCTCATTCTGTTCTTGGGCGAGCAAGCCCTACTTGTCCTTGTTGTATTCAGAGCTGAGCCTCATCTCACTCTCCTCCTGCAATACCCTTTCTGTGAGAGCCCTGAATAAAATCCACCTTATTTTAACCAGTATCTGACTAATTTTCTTTAATAGTATACTAAGGTTTGCTTCAAGAAGGAAGGCTTCCCCTTCGTGAAAATCCTCCATTCACTTCCTAGTCAAATACCACCCCCAGATCCCCTCCACCAGGCACCTCTCTCTCTTCCTGACCACAAGCAAACCTATGGCAACAACTGCACTGGTTTCCCCGCCACCACCCTGGGGATCTTTGTCTCTCCCAGGCTGGCTGCCAGCCCCGCTACCTGCCCTGCTGGCTGCCAGCCCCCGGCTTCACGACAGTCCATTCACGCAGAGAACACAGCTATGAAAATACAGAAATGCATTGCCCATCTGGAAACGCCTCAGAGCTAAGTACTATGTGGGAGGTGATGGTGTTCGTCTACCAGCACAAGAGTGAGGGTAAGAGCAACACTGAGACATGAGGAGACTGCTAGGAGAGAGCCAGTGCGTCAGCAAGAGCTAAATTTAGCAACTGAAGCCTCAAACTTCACTCTTTCAGAAAAAAGAGCAGCAGGAGAATGTATGAACATATTGATATGAAAGAGAGGTGGAGCGAATCCACATCCTAAGTGACCTGCTGCTACTTCTCCAAGAATGAGGATGGAGAAGGAGCTCACCTGGGGAGCCTGGCCCCAGGTCAGGGGAAGGGCTCCACCACCCTTACCCAAGGAACTAAAACACACCCCCCCCACCCCTCGCCAAGCGGAATGTCCCTTTGGACCCCATCACCACACAGTACAAAGTAAACTGCAGACTGGGAAATTCAAATGTTAATTGCTGGGGGCAAAGGAAGCAGGTGGATTCTGAAAAACTGGAACTTCTGGAAAAACCTGTAATGGCTTTCAAATAGATTTTGCTTTCTAGTAGAGTGGCTTCTATAAAAACACTCATCAAATGCCTACAGGGAGGCTTCGGAAGCCTGGGAGAAAAGACAGAAAAGGCTAGGCAATGAGAAGTGGTGCTGGAGCTCAGGCCCCAGTCTGCAGGTAGCCAGCTTTGTGGGGTTGAGCCAGGTACCCCCTCCAGGCTAAACCCAACTGTCTGTAAACCCAAGGCTATGCTCTAGGACATTTTCACTGCTAGGAACTGGGTGGGCAGCATCAGCTCCCCTCCCAAACCCTGCCTGCTCCAATCAAGCACTCTACCTTGACCTCAATAAACGATCTATTATTAAAACATTTCACCACTCTTAAAAATATATCGGTACCCACAAAGGACTACTATTTTTCCTGGAAACAGAGTCGTTAGAAATCAGTAAGGGGGCATCTGGGTGGCTCAGTGGGTTAAAGCCTCTGCCTCCAGCTCAGGTCATGATTCCAGGGTCGTGGGATCGAGCCCCACATTGGGCTTTCTGCTCAGCGGGGAGCCTGCTTCTCTTCCTCTCTCTCTGCCTGCCTCTCTGCCTACTTGTGATCTGTCTGTGAAATAAATAAATTTTTAAAAAATGTTTTAAAAAAGCAAAGTTGTTAAAACTAAAAAAAAAAAAATCAGTAAGAAAAATATAAGCACTCCAACAGGAAAATTAATAAAGGGTGTAAAGAAAAATTCACACACACACACACACACACACACACACACCCAAACACACAAACATCGCAATCAATTCTATAGGGGAAAAATTTCAGCCTTACTGTAACCAGAAAAGGGGTATATGAAAATAAAATTGAAAAGAGCTTTTCCCATGTATCAATTGGCAAGTTCTTAAAAATCCAGTAATGCCCAGCAAGGGTCAGATTCTGAGAATTCTGAAGCCTTACGCACCACCTAACTTATCACAGATAACCTGGCCAGATAAAGACAAAAATTCTTTTTTTTTTTTTTTTAAGATTTTATTTATTTGACAGAGAAAGACACGGTGAGAGAGGGAAAACAAGCAGGGGGAGTGGGAGAAGGAGAAGCAGACTTCCCGCCAAGCAGGGAGCCTGACAGGGGCCTCATTCCCAGGGTCCTGGGATCATGACCTGAGCCGAAGGTAGAAGCCTAACGACTGAGCCACCCAAACGTCCCTAAAGACAAAAATTCTTAAGTGGCCATCCCATTTACCTTCCCTACCACTTCTAAAGCTCTGTCCTACAAAATTATTTAAGTATGGACCCAAAGAGGGACACCTGGGTGGCTCAATTGGTTAAATGTCTGCCCTTGGTCCCAGGATGGAGCCCACAT
Source organism: Meles meles (assembly GCF_922984935.1). NCBI lineage: Eukaryota > Metazoa > Chordata > Mammalia > Carnivora > Mustelidae > Meles > Meles meles. The sequence continues at coordinate 103,777,827 of NC_060068.1, forward strand.
TGGGCTCCCTGCTGAGCAGGGAGTCTGCTTCTCCCTCTCCCTCTGCCTGCTGTTCCCCCTGTTTGTGTGCTCTCTCATTCTTGGCCAAATAAATAAAATCTTAAAAAAAAAAAAAAGAGAGAGAGAGAGAGAGAAAAGGATGGACACAAAGATATCTGAAAGGATTTAACCACAATACTGTTTTATAATCCTAAAAAATTAGAAACTGTCTTCTACTTAATAAAAGGAATACATCTGGGACGCCTGGGTGGCTCAGTTGGTTAAGCAACTGCCTTCGGCTCAGGTCATGATCCAAGCATCCTGGGATCGAGTCCCACAACAGGCTCCTTGCTCGGCAAGGAGCCTGCTTCTCCCTCTGCCTCTGCCTGCCACTCTGTCTGCCTGTGCTTGCTCTCTCTCTCTCTCTCTGACAAATAAATAAATAAAATCTTAAAAAAAAAAAAAAGGAATACATCTAAATGGTGGATTGTAACAATTAAAAAATCAAGCTGTAAAAAAGATGTAAAAATATATAGGAAAATGTTTCTATCATACATTAAGTGAAAAAACAGATTCTAAATCTATATACACAGTAGAGTCAAATTTTTTTTATAGCTTTTTTTTTTTTTTTAAGATTTTATTTATTTATTTGACAGAGAGAGAGATCACAAGTCGGCAGAGAGGCAGGCAGAGAGACAGGAGGAAGCAGGCTCCCTGCTGAGCAGAAAGCCCCATGCGGGGCTCGATCCCAGGACCCTGAGACCACGACCTGAGCTGAAGGCAGAGGCTTTAACCCACTGAGCCACCCAGGTGCCCCGTAGAGTCAAATTTTATTAACAGTCTCTCTCTCATATATTTAAAAATACACACAGGCACACTGAAATCAATACTGGAAAGAAACACATAAAAATGTTGCCCACGTTATCTCTAGAGGTATCATGATCATGGGTGGTGTTTCCTTACACGTACTATGTTGTTTTTTAAAAATTCTTAAACAAGTCATAATTTTGCATTCAGAAAAACTCTACATTATTTCAAAAAAGAAAGACTTTTGAAAAGCAGGCTTTCCTTCTTTACAACACCTGAAAGGCACTGAACAACTCCATCCAAAGCCTGCCCCAGGTCCCTTGCTCAGGCTAGAATTCAGAATCTCCTTCCACATCCCTATCTCTGATCCCTAAGGAATGCTCAGTCCCTAGGTCCTACTTTAATGCTTCCTCTCACCCTCTTTTACCCAATATGATCTGTCATCTGCCATTCATGCAAAGGTCGTATCAAAGCCCAAGTACACAACAGACACTGAATGATTCTCTAGTCCTTGTCTACGCCAGCCTTTTACCTTCAAGCAAATAAAGCTATAGAGTGCTGATGGTCTTCCTGAGAGTGTCACCAAAGGAGGCTGTTACCTCCACTGAGGCTCTTACAACCCTTGAATTTAACAGCCATCAGGACTGAGGTTTACCAAGTTGAAGGCAAGAGCCTAGAGCTAGCTTATAGACCAGGGCTCCGTGCCCCCATCCCTTCCCTCTGCCTGCTCACTCCAGGCCCTCCTCAGCCAGCCAGGGAACCCCTACTGGGAGCAGATGCCACCCTATTGTTCCCAGCCCCATCTGGCCTGGGGCATGCCTGTCTGCCCATCCTTCACTCTCCCTCATTCATCCCTATCTCAATCCTTTGTCCCCTCTCTTGCTTCCGCAATAAAAAGGTTCAGAGAAATTAGAACTTCCTCTCATAACTCATTAGTTTAATTAAAATGGTCTAATCTTCTGCTCTCCTAGTTCTCACTTTCAACCAGAATACTGTGAGTCAGAATTTGCTCAGCTGTGATTGATAGAAGTCACCAAAGTCAGGCTGGCTTAAGTTGGTGGGGGGGCCGGGGGGTGGAATTCATTAGCTCGTGTCACTGGGGAGTCCAGGGTACAGACCTAACTTCAGGCATGGCTAGATTCAGGCACTCAAATATCAGTGCTCTACATGTCCTGCTTTCTCCATTTGGTGAGCAAGATCTCCACTAAACGCCTCACACGTACACTACCAATTCCGGCAAAAACAGACCACCATTTTCCTCAAGAGCTCTGGCAGCAAATTACCAGAGAGGACTCAACTGGCTCAGATCACGCAATCACTCCTAGGGACACAGGGCAGAGGTCAGCCCCACCCAACTACACAGGAAAAGGTGTTCTCTTCCTAAAAGGGAGTGGGAGATCCTGGGAACGAAATCAACAACACATTTCCACCTAAACAAATCTCTCCCACTCTAAGAACAAGTCAGTTTCTTGGCACAGGCATTCGGTGGCAACACGCCTGAGTGACACCACAGGGCTGGGGTCACTTTGCCACCAGGCAAAGTGAATTATTAGCTAACTCTCACAAGAAATTGGCCAATACCATAACATAAATTCAGATGAGAACAGGGCATGTTTTAGTTAAGTTTACTGAGGTGTGATTTACATACAGAATTCACCCTTTTTAGTAAAGAGCTCTATCAATTGTCATAAAAGGTACGGAGTTGTGTAACCACCAGCACAGTCAAGACAGAGAACATTTCCATCACCCCGAAGAGTTGCTTTGCTCCAGTCCCTTCCCCCATTCCCAGCCCCTAGCAACCTCTGATTTGTTTCACCTCCTTCTAACTGTGCCTTTTCTAGAATATCAGGAATTATTCAGTATATAGCTTTTTGAGTCTGGCTTCTTACACTTTTAACAATGCTTTTGAGATTTACCTATGTTGGTGTACATATCATTAGTTCATTCCTTTTATTGTTGAGCATAACACACAAACACATGGAGACTTTTCAAAATTTACCTATAAAAAAGCTTGATCTAAAATACTGATAAGACGTATCATTTTATGTATCACTTCAACAGATGTTTAGGTTTCCTCTGTGTGCCTAGGAACAGGGGTTACATCAGTAAGCAAGATAAAGTCCTCATTCCCATGGTGCTTTCATTTTAAAGCAAAAAGACAAAATAAATGTTTATCAGGCGGTGAGAAATGACATGAGGCAAAACAGAACAGAACAAAAGATGGAGGGGGTGGCACTGTTGTAAAGAGTGGTCAGGGAAAGCCTTTGAGTGCTTCAGAGGGAACGAGGACTGGAAGCCTTGAGGTGACTTACACGAAGAACATTCCAGGCAGAAGGAATGGGCAGAGCAGAGGCTGGGAGCTAACTCAGCTTGGAGTGTTTGAGGAGCAAATGACCAGAGGCTGCAGTAAGCACAGCAAGGGTGGGAGATGAAATAGGAGGGAAGGCAGAGCCTCACAAACCTAGGTAAGGCCTTTGGGTTTCACCCAAGTGAGGCAGGAAATGATTGAATCTAGAAGCCCCACACCATTTGCCTTCACATGGACGTTCAGGTGGCCAGGACCTCAGGAGCTGGTTGCCCAGTCTCCAAGGAATAGCAACAACAAACCTAGTCTCCACACCCACCACCACTTGGAATTTCACAGAGACCACCTCCTGGGGCCTGCAACACCACCTCACTATCACCTTTGGACTCCCAGTAAGACCGGCCACATAATTTCCCAGCTGCATGTAAAGTCACCAGATAAAATACAATGGAATCTGAATTTCAGATGCACAATGAATAGTTTTTTTTAATATTTTATTTATTTGACAGAGAGAAATCACAACTAGGCAGGCAGAGAGAGAGGAGGAAGCAGGCTCCCTGCCGAGCAGAGAACCCGATGTGGGGCTCAATCCCAGGACCCTGGGATCATGACCTGAGCCAAAGGCAGAGGCTTTAACCCACTGAGCCACCCAGGCGCCCCCACAATGAATAGTTTTTAATGTAAGTGTGTCCCAAATATTATAAGGGATATATTTATACAAAAAAAAAAAATGGAAAGGAGGGGCTCTTGGTTCAATAATTGAGAATTTCAAGACAGCGGCAGCAGAGCACTGAAGCACAAAATCCTTCTAAGTGCAGGGACGTGCGTGGCTATGCCAGACGGAGCTGCACAGTGGAGCTGCTCCCTCTCTCCTCTCCCCAGGCAGTTCTCTGGTCTCTACGGGAGACAATTCAGAGCTCAGCCTTCCTAAACATCTGACCTACCTACCGCCTCCTCTTTCCGCTGCCTTACAGAGCAAACCATCCAAATGGAATCTCAAATTCTCAGTCCCACACATTCTCCCACATGTGTATCCTCCTTGCCTCATCCCCACCTGCTTCAATGGAGCCACATCCTTCGCTGAGACAGATTACCCTCCCCATCTGAGTCCTGAATCCCACCCTCTCCTGCCCCCACAGATGCCTACACTACTCATTACCTACCTCTTCTTCTCTGCAACTTCTGGTCTACCAGAAGTCTACTTATCAACAATTCAACACACCCAAGTCTTCCTCCTCCCCACTTTTTAAAAAAGAAAAAGAAAAGAAAAGAAAAAGAAAAAATAACCTTTCTTGGATTTTCCCATAGCTCTATAGCTACCACTACCCTTCCATCCACATCCCCTCTATTCTCCCACATCCCAGTGTCGGGATCAACTTACTGCTAGCGGGTTGTGGCACTCTATGACACGCCCCTCACTACAATCGGTCAACTACCATAGTATCCATTTCTCAGGGCTTACCTTTCCCTCCTTAAAGACATCTTTACTTGGCTTTCATAACACCAAATTCTCCTGAATTCTATTAGCGACAGCAACTTCCCAGTTTCCTCTGTGGGCCCCTCTCTTTATCACTGGGATTCTGAGGCTTGTCCTAGACTCCCTTTTCACATGTTACACATTCATCCACAGTGAAATCCAAAGGTTGTGCGTAAAGAAGCCCACATCTCTCTAGTATAGACTTCTATCCTGAGTTACAGATGTTAAGGTCTACAGGACACCTCTACTCTATGTCCTTGAACTTGACATGTCCAACATCAGATTTTTTTAAAAAGGAAAAAAAGAAAAAAAGTGGACTCATTCTCCTCCACCCTCTCCCCTGGCACCACCTCCTGTTTTCTGTATCTGAATGGCAGGTCCATCAACCCATTTCCAAGCCATAAATTCAGGTGTTATCCTTGATTCTTCCTTCTCCTTCACCTTTATATCACCAAATCTTACTAATCTTGCTTTCTAAATATCTTTTGATCACACATTCCTTCTCCCTCCCATTTCAGATACCACTATGTCTGCCACACACCGTGCCTCTCTCTAATCTTGCCACCTGCTATCTCCACCCAGCAGCCCTAGCTATGTCCGTTCTCCAGCCTCATCCCCTAGTGCTCCCCTTCATACAGTATGCTCCAAGTTCTCATAATAGCCTTCACTTCTCAGCTAGACCATGCCATTTCTTGCCTCCCTCTGGGCTTTTTATGCCTGCTATTTCCTTTGCCTGGAAGGCTCCTTCTACCCTCTTTACTGCCTCACTCCCCAACAAGGCTAACTCCTGTTCAACAGCCAGGGGATAGTCATCAAGACATATTTAAAAAAAGACAAGACAAGAAAAGAAAAGAAAAACAAAAAGACATACCCCAAGTCAGGCAAACACAGTTCTACCCCTTTCCAGGTGTGTGACTTTAACCTTTCCAAGCTTCAATTTCCCTTTCAAAAAAATAAGAATAATAATCAAGGACACATCATTGATTGAGTACCCAGCTATCTCCCTTCTTCCTAACAGAAACCCAGTTTTGTTCAGAGGCCACATGCTCATTCTGGGGAATCCATCATGATTAGTTTAAGTAATTTATAGAAACCCACCTCCCTTTTCCCAGTGATTAATCCTGGCCAATACAACTTAAGAAGTTAGCTCAGGACTTTTAGAAACACAGTTCTACCCTTAGAACCAGGCAAGAGATGTCCCTTCCCTGAGCCCCGTGCTTTAGAGGGTCTAACCTATCACTAACACATGGGCACCTCTGTCCCTGAGGCTCCCACAGCACAACTTACAACCCTCAGCATCTGCTGTGATAACCAACACCATTCAGATGCCACAGCAACACTTCCTATCTCTTGCCCTACATCCTCAAAAAAAGGCAGCTGCATCCCGAATGAGAAGGTTGTGCACTGTGCTCTGGCCACCCCCAGAGACCAACATTGCTATCACTGTGAGGACAACCTAAGTGGCCGGAGCCCTCGCAGAAGAAAGAAGACAAATGAGCCTGTTGGGTCCTTCCTCTTGGCACAAAGGAGCACATTCTTGCAAAACATATGTATAGGAACTCACAAAATCAGAGCTATATTAACACCAGCTGCACACAGTGGTTGAGGAACACTTTGCAAAACTAACATCCTATTGCATCTATGCGTGTCATACATGCAGATACTCCTCCTCCCACATCCGTATGAAACAGAGCACGCATGAAGCATAATACTAATTCTTTATTTTGCAAAAGAAATGGACAGTGAGCACTCTAACTGCAGTTTTTAAATTCTTCAAAAAACTCAGATGTAACTTTCAAAAACCTAAAATGGCTTCTTAGCTTTAAAATACTTTTGATTAAAATTTTAACACTAACTCTAAACTCTATTTTGCTTTTTAGTTTTCATTGATAGATAGGAGCATTTTGAAGAAGAACAGCATGCTGAAAAAAGATCATTTGAATATTATCTTGTTTGAATATAATGGCATAATTTTGCATACAAGTTAAATGCTCTTTTTTTTTTTTAAGATTTTATTTATTTGACAGAGAGAGATCACAAGTAGATAGAGAGGCAGGCAGAGAGAGAGAGAGGGAAGCAGGCTCGCTGCTGAGCAGAGAGCCCGATGTGGGACTCGATCCCAGGACCCTGAGATCATGACCTGAGCGGAAGGCAGCGGCTTAACCCACTGAGCCACCCAGGTGCCCACAAGTTAAATGCTCTTATGCTTGCATTTAAAACCAGCAATTGATGACATAAAGATAAACAGTAAAATTGGTGGTGACAATTTAATATTGTAATTTCTTTTCTTAGAACATTAAGTAGCAAATAAATTACATAGTCAAAAGAAAGATGACAAAGAAAGTAAAAAGCTACATTTTAGTACCTTAAATGGCACTTTCTTCCCCCGTTTTAAACAAGGAATCCCACATTTATTGGCCCTGGGCCCCATAAATTATGTAGCCAACCCTGATGGTGGAATAGTAAGAGAATAAGCATCTGAGTTCTTGATGTCACTGGTGAGCTACTGCCAACCTGCAGACTGGACCACCAACCCCATATTCCTTGTTTTGTCCACAATAAACGCCATTGTGATTAAAGCCACTGCTACAAAAGGGTTTCTCTTACTTGCAACCAAAAGCACTCCTAACCACTCAACTACTACCCACCCCAGGGTTGTTCTACGGATGAAATGAGGTAAGTCCAGTGACCAGTGAACAGGTCATTTTCAAGCACTGAGTACAAGCAAGCACTACTCTAGTGGTGGAGCTCTCGCCACCCTGCTGGGCACATAGTGGGTTTCCGTATGCCTCACCACCCCCACACAGCACTTTTCAGAGTAAAACAGGGAACAAAGAAAAGTGGTGCCGGGATTAAAGCACAGTACCAGGCCAACTAATAAGAGTAAACACTCGACAAATGTTAGATCTTCTTATTCATGGATATACTTAAACTTATCAGTTCTCCAAGAAGCCATTCCCCGTTCCCCAACTCTGCATGATGGACCCACAGCACCCTCTGTGTCCTCTAACAATTCCCACACACTGTAGCTCCAGAGCCTTTGACAAGGTCATCCACCACACCGGACTGTAGTTCCAACAAGGTAGGGACTTGGTCTGTCCCATCCTCTGCTGTATCCACTGGGTCTCACAAATAGCAAGGGCTCAATTAATACTTGCTAACTGAAATTATTCAGTCTCCTGTGTACACATTTGCCTAACCCTGGTGACACCACCATGAATTAAAAGTTATTTTAGTTGCATTTGTGTTCTGGGGAATCAAGACCTATATTTTATTCACTAGTGTGTCCTCTGAAGTCCTAACTGCAGTACCCAGTAGATAATACTCAAGTGCTCTGTGCTGCTCTTCCAGAATCCTCTCCTATGCCCAGATCATTCCTGTGAACAGTAGACAGGGAGGCAGAACGTACTGCTCCCATCACACATCATCTACCACATTATCTAGTTCTAGAAGTTGAGAATGAAGAATCAAGATGGGAGATCTTGCCATTCTAGGCACGTGGGTCATATTTCTCTCCTGTCAACTAATTCTTAAATTAGGTCTCTCTTGCCATACCAAGACATATCACGCAGGCGGGGGGAGAGCCCAACATAGTAGCTCTCCCTATCCACTGGGAACCCAAGCTTACAACCATGAGCACCTTCCTCCTCCCCTTCCTGAATCAGCTTGCTGGGGCTGTTGACTCAGTAAACCAACTCTCCAGAACATCCTTCAGAAACAGCATGCTAGAGGCAAGCAGTGGACCAGAGTTGTGTGCCCACAATCCCCTCCCAAGGATTAAGAGACAGCCCCAACTCCAAGGAGTCAGAAAGGAAGGACAATAAAGGGAAAACAGAGGCTGCATGCTCTTCTGTTTTCACATGCAATCACCCCATACTGCCTTTGGGGAACAGACAGAACAGCAGCAGGCAGTTCGGCTGGTCCACCCTGGCTAATTACTGCCATCAGACTCAGCTGGCAGAGCCCCCTTCAGGGTTTAGGGGAAGGAGAACTATGCCCTAGACATTCTTCAGCAAAAAGGACCAGATGTGGTTTAGGGACTAACATCACACCAGGCATCTAGCTGTCCACAGCCATGCCAGGGACCCCGCTCTAGGGGACCCTGTTGCAGCCAATCAAATATACCAGAGCCCACTTTATATCACCACACTCAGGGTCTTCTCTAATGCAATCACTCCTATAGTGGGGGAAGGCTAAAAATCATTCAAACACCTGAGCTACTCCCACAAAACACCATATTTTTGTTTTCCCACATTGTGTACCCACAATTTCAGAAACATTCCTTACCTTTCTCTACTCAGAAAGCCTCTTTTTCCACCTGGTAAGGGATCCTTCATCTTGCCCCTCTCATTAATGTAGAAGTCACTGGAACAGCGATTAAACCTAAAATGAAATTCTGAGTTAATTATATATCTTTAGACTTAGACTTAGCCTCTGTGATGAAAAGTGGATTTTTATTCTATAACCTTGTGGATTTTTCTCCCCAGCCCTTGATATCTCACTTTCCTACTTTCTCTTAAAAAAAAAAAAAAAAAAAAAAAATTTAACTTCACGAGGAAAAAAATAAGTGAACCATTTCTGGTTGTGGGAGGGGGTAGAGGGAAACAAGCAAATACAGTGAGGTCCCCCTGGCCCCCATCTGTTCCAAATCTTCTCCTCACAGGATGTAATGTCTGAAAAGCAAGAAAAATATTCCTTCCTCTTCCAACATTCAGCAGGGTCTTGCATGCAAAGAGAAGAATGTCTGGTTCCTCTGTGAGTTTTCATCTGCCTTTTAACTCACGTGTTGCCGAATTACACTGGCCCCTCAATCGCATTTCCCCCACTTCCCAAAGAAAAGCAGTGGGATGGCTGGGAGGCAGCAGGGTTCACCACAAGCAAGGAACATCCTGGTTCTGGCAAAGCTCCCTCCCCTTCCACCAACCCTTTTGGCACAAAGGATTAGTTCTAAGTCTGGCCAATGACTTCTGCAGATTTCTTAGCTGAAGACTTGCCAGAGGGATGCCTGGGCCCCCAGAGGAAGTAGGGCCGGCCCCGAGAGTAAAAGGAGTGGGCTCAGAATCCCGAACTTCTTGTTCTGCGCGCTCACCCCCTGCTTCCAGGCACTTTGCGCGCGGATGTCCACATGCAGCCAACTCCTGGACATCTGAACAGGAAGGATGTTCCCCAGTAGCTCGCAACAGCCGTCACTGATGCCTTTCCAGGACCGGGAGGGTGATATTTATAGGAACGGCAGCCAGCCAAACCAGGCCAGCTCCAACTTTATTTCAACCAACCCTCCTTGCGTCTTCTGTAGTTCTCCTTCCAGTTAAATGGGGAGGCATTCCTCTCTTTATTGCTTGATTTTTTTACTCAGGGAAGGAGACTCTCATTAAAATGACTGAGAAACCCTGACTGAAAAGCTGGAAAAGGACCCGCATGATCTGCCCCCACCCACCTGGCTCTCAGTCTTCCTCCCCTGTGCCCTGCAGCCACCTTCACCTTCTTGACCTCCCCAGGCACTCTCCTTGGCACATGCTCCTTTTTTATACCCAGGCAACACAGAACCCCTTGCAATCCTCCAGATGAGCAAAACTCCTTCTTAACCTGGGCTAACCTGGGCCCAGATTATCCTTCTGGCCACTCTCTAATCCCTTATCGCATCCTACAAAAAAGACCCTGCAGGGTCTAATCCCCCTCCCCTCCACACACACCCCTTCTCTGACCTTCTTTTCTTCCACTATCCCTCTGCAGACCTCTTCCTCCTCATGCTGGCTCATACACACCAAACCACCCCTCAGTGCCTTCCCATTTGCTATTTCCTCTACCTTCGACACTTTCTCCTGGGGTGTTTGAAAGCCTGGCTCCTTGATACCATCTACATTTCTGCCGGGAAATTACCTTCCTCAAGAGGCCTTGCTAACTAACATTGTCTAATAAAAAGCAGCCCCCATCTCTTTCCAGTTGCTCTCTCCCACACACTCTTTAACTCAAAGCACCTTTCACGACCACCAAACACTCTCCTTGACCAAACTTTTGTGAGTCTCCTCTGAGCCCTTGTCAACTTGGCCTTCACCTTGGTCAGTCCTCAACCCAGAGTCCTGCTAAGTGAGCCCCTACCCTTGATATCTAACCAAATTCCTCCACGCCCACTTCTGATATTGGCCTGCCTTATGCAAGAATCCTGATGATTTAACAAGAATTTCCCCGCCCTTGATGTTTCCTCCATCCACGGACCCACTTCCACACATTACAGATGTCCAGCTGTCTTTGCTATATTCAGCGTCGAGCTCACTCTCTGTTCCCTACAGAAAGAGTCCTGATCAAGCCTTCCTTACCATTTTAACCCATGCCACAGTAATCTTTCTTCAACACCACCCAACATGTAATCTTTTCGTTCATCTATGTCTCCCCACCGGATTGGTAGGGTCTGCTCTCCACTAGCCTCCTAGCTTCTAGAGCAGTATCTGCCATCCAGCAGAAACTCAACAACTCTCTGTTGAATGAACAAATCTTCCACTTGTCTCTCACTGTCCGTTTACCTGCCACCTCCTCTGGGAAGTCATTCCTGAATCTTCCAAGGCTTGACACTACCTCACCCAGCAGTGATCCTACTGATCACAAGGGATAAGTCTTTGGTTTAATATATATATTAACATGTACGTGCATAGGTATGTTTAATTTCTACTTATACAATATACTGATATGCAATATGAAGCAGAGAAGTCTATCTTGACCATCTGCCCTCCTTCCCTTCCACACCACCCCATTTCCAGAGTGTTTTCTCCATCTGTACTCCAACACATGTCTGTCTGTGTGTCTCCTCCTCCCAGCACATAGACACTGCCTAACCCCTAGGAGGGGCTTAATTAAAAATGGGAGAGGATGGGGCACCTGGGTGGCTCAGTTGTTAAGCGTCTGCCTTCGGCTCAGGTGGTGATCCCAGGGTCCTGGAATCAAGCCCCACATGGGGTTCGCTGCTTGGCAGGAAGCCTGCTTCTCCCTCTCCCACTTCCCCTGCTTGTGTTCCCTCTCTTGCTGTGTCTCTCTCTGTCAAATGAATAGAAAAATAAAAAAATAAATAAATAAAAAGGGGGAGAGGAATGATTTCTGGCTGGTGAGTTCAAGCTCCACATGGGGCGCAGAGCTTACTAAATTAAAAAGAGGGAGGAAGAGGAGCAGTGTGGGGCTGAGGGCCAGGTTTCTTCTACCCAAAACCCAGCCCAGCTTGGTCCCCATCTTCCTGGCTTTCTCTACCCACAGGGGGAGAGCTGGCACACCGTGGGCTACCCTGCAAGGGGGGGATTAGTCTACCACAGTTATGAGGCCCACTTAAGTGGCCTTAAGCCCACTGCTCAAAGTGTGGCTCCTGAAGGGCATGAGGGTTCATTAGGGGCCCGTAAAGCCAGGGGCCCCAGGGCCCTGAGCTTCGAGAATTACAGCCTGCTTGGAATCTTGGCGGGGCTGGGGGGCTGACTGTCGAAACCGCCCAAATAGGTTTCCACATAAAGGAAAAGCAAACAGAAGAAGGCTCTTCCTCATCCCTGTGAGCCTCTCAGAGGAGGGCAAACCTTTAGGTGTTTGTTGAAAACTTAACCGGATTAAAAATGCTTTGAAACGGCTAGAAGAGGAAGTACAGAGTCTGACCCCCTCCACTAGCCTGCAGCCAAACCACTGTCACTTTCCCTGCCCGCAGCCTCTGTCTCCAGATACTGTACACAGAGAAACCCAGGTCTAGGAAGGTACCTGGGGCAGAAGCAGGAACCATCCGTCATGGTCCACCAAGGGGTACCAACTCCTCTAACAGCCAAGAAAGAGAGCTTCTGGAAAGCAGATCAACCAGCCAGGATTCCAGGATTGGAAGAAGGGTGAGCTTAATTATCAGACACCCCACCCCCACCCCAGGTGGGTGAGTCTCCCTTCTCACAGCCAATTCATTGCAAGAAGTTTCAGGTGAAGAGAGTGTCCAGGTGCCTTTGTCAAACAATAACTAAAGGAAAAGATAATACTTACCAAAGACTCCAGATTTGGGTTCTCTCTCGGTTGGACAACTTTACCACATCCTGTCACTCAATACCCTCATGCTAGGATGACCAAGTACCCCAGGTTTCCAGGGACTGTCCCGGGTTGAGCCCTTACAGTATCCCATCCCAGGATGGTCAGGTTCATCCATGCAGCTTCTCCAATCTCCTTCCCTCCCTCCCCACAGTTTCAGAAGGGCACATATTTGGGGAAAGGGGGCTTCCCGAAACTGTTCCCTAATCCTCACGCCCTTGCTGGGTTTTAGAAGGAAAGAAAGTGATAAATCTCCGGGTTGAATTAGTTTCTTTCAACCAAAGACTTTAATATAAAAAGAAGGAGCTGGATAATGCCACTCAGTACTTTCCCTGCTGAGTATATAATGACTTCTTTAATCCTATGAGGTAGAGAACCATTTTCCAGATTGGGAAAGTGTGGCCCAAAATCACAGATTATAAGTGGTAGGGTTGGGACCCCAATCCAGGCCGTGGCACCAGAGCTCCCAAACTTACTGCCTTACATTTTGATCCCAAAAGATTTAGTCCTTGTCATTTTGATCACAGAGGACAAAATCAACCTGTAGTGACTTAGGCTGGATGGACAAAGCAGACATATGTGGAACAACTCACCAAAAAAATGCGATTGTGAGACTGTGACCATAAGCTCTCCTACAGATGGGACCCCTAGCAGCTCTAGGGAGATGATCAGGCTCCTGGACAGTTACAGCACTGCTGCCCTGAACAGAGCCCAGAAGCCCCTAACGTCAGCCCCGCCCCCATCCACCCGCTCACGGGCTGCCAGATGAATCCACTCAAAGCCCAGGGCTGGATGTGTTCCTCCAGCCCTGTCTGGCACATCAGCAGCCACACTGCATAATAAAATCCAGGTCCCTCAGCCAGAGTCTCATCTGTCGCCCTGAAAATAGAAGTGAAGGCTGACTCTACAGGAACCAATTTGGCAGCAGAGGTCATAAACCTGGATACAAGTGCATGCCCTTTGACTTTATAATCTCTCTTCTAAGACTATCCCCCAAGGAAATGGTTGTTAACCGGCAGCGAGGGAGTAAAGGAGGGTGACATTTTACACATAAAGGTGTTTGTACATAGGGTTACTTGGAATGAGGAACTTGGAATAATTCCTATGACTCACAATAAAGGGTTAACTGAACTATGATGCATCTGATATATCCATTCAACTGGATATTATGGAACCACTAAAATGTATGTTGATGAGTTGAAAATAGCACGGAAAATGCTTGGGCTACCATGTTAAAAACAAATAGGAAATAAAATTATAAAGACAGTGTGATTGCAACTATGTGAAAACAAAAATACTACTCGCAGGGAAAGGACCAAAAGGAAACGAACACCATAAAGAAGAACTCATACTTACTAAGTAAGCATCCTGCTAAGGAACCGCTTTACATTATTATCTCACCTAATCTTCACGACAAGTTAGGAACTATTTTGATCTTCCCTTTATCAGAGAGAAAATCCAAGCTCCAAGAAGATAATTAAGCGGCCCAATGGCTGCCCACAGCTAACGGGGCGGGGAGGTGGGGTGGTGGGGAACTTTTCCACGCTATCCTACACCCAGGTGCAGACAGGAGCTTGATTTGGCTGGTGAACTGCTGGCAAGTGTTTCCCTTGACTTCCCACTTTATTTTCCAAATCGTCTATATTAACCATTATGACACTGTTTGAACATTTTGTTTGCACTGCAAAGGTAATCCAGGCTTATAACACTTGGTATGTTGTATTACTTTTTAATGTAGGAAACAATAAACTTAGGACCAAAGCACATTTAACAACAACAATAAACCTTACTTCATCTTTAATTCTCCACAGTTTGGCTTTCTGCTGTCCTTCTGGACACATCTCCCACACTCCTTTTTCATAGTCTTTAAGTCACTAAGCTATTAGGTGACATGGTCAGGTCAGTTTGAAAAGAACACCTCTGGGGTGGAGAGGAAGGTGGAGAGGCAGGTGGAGGTGGTGGGGACAGGTGAAGGGGTCCCTCTGGAGATGACCTGGCAAATGGCCAGGACATAACACACACGTGGAAAGGACATGCCCATAGTGTCCCAGAGAGACAAACTATCCATGGAAAAGCATCAGCAACAGACAGAAGAAATAGCAGGACAGGGAGCCAGTACCTGAGGGGATCCCATTCCCCCACTGCACCCTCCGCACGCACCCCACCCACCCCCACCCCACTTGCCACTGCCATTGCCTCTGTCTCAGGGCCTCAGGGCCTCTGCTCCAAGTAAGCCAGGAGACAGGAGGGCCTTCAGCCACCACTCCCTGGGACATCCAGGATGGAAGTGGTGAGGGCTAGGAGGACCATCACCAGCTACACTACCATTCTGGACCTGGCCTTCCTTGGGGTGCTTTTTTCCTAGTTTGAGGGAGAAAGCAGGCTTTTGAGAAAACAAATTACAAGACAGCTTGGCTGCAGCAGAGCACTCGCAACACAAAGTGTGAAAAGTTGCAACAAAAATGCTCATACTTCACTCACTTTTCCAAGTCTTAGCATGTTGGAGGTCTTTCCAAGTAAGGAAGCTATAATATTGCTGGAGAAAATAAAATGAAAAGGAGGAACAGAGTTCCTTAGCACTTGGGGGTTCTGAGAACAGCCTGGGGGAGAGGCTGTTTAAATACTGATTTTTCTGGGGTGCCTGGGTAGCTCAGATGGTTAGGCATCTGCCTATGGCTTAGGTTATGATCTCCAAGTCCTGGGATAGAGCCCCACATTGGGCTCCTGGCTCAGCCAGGAGTCGAATTTTCCCTGTGCCTCTTCCCCTGGCTCATGCTCTTTCTCTCCCTATGTTTCTCTCTCTCTCTCTCCCCCCGCAATGAATAAATAAAGTCTTTACCAATAAGTAAGTAAGTAAATAAATACATACATACATACATACTGATTTTTCAGGCAGACATTCTGATTTCATAGATCCCACTCAAGTTCAAGAGTGCCTTTCACTGAGCATCTCCCCAAGCTGCTGTTGGATCCTACCTTCTAAGAAACCCTGACTTACGACATCTTGCAGAGGTAAGGACATTTGGGGAAACTTTCTAATTACTTCATCTTAAAAAAAAAAAAAATATATATATATATATATATATATATATGTATATATAGCGCAAAGGGTAGAGAGTAGACAGGGAATTTTTTGTATTATTTTTGCAACTTTTCTAACATAAATTATTTCAAAATAAAAACTTTAAAACATATATATTACAAAAGTAATATGTGCCTATAATAAAATATTTTTAGGGGTGCCTGGGTGGCTCAGTTAGTTAAGCACCTGTCTTCAGCTGGGGTCATGATCCCGGAGTCCTGGGATTGAGCCTCGCATGGAGCTCCCTGCTCAGCAGAGGGCATGGAGGGTCTGCTTCTCCCTCCGCCCCTCACCCCGTTCTTGTGTTCTCTCTCTCTCTCAAATAAATAAAATCTTAAAAAAAATTTTTTTTAATAGTACCACATTAGGTAAAGTAGAAAACAGACATCTGGGATGCCTGGGTGGCTCAGTAGATTAAGCATCTGACTCTTGGTTTGGGGTCCTGTCATGTGAGATTGAGCTCACCTGACTGTGCTGGGCACAGAGTCTGCTTGGGGATTCCTTCTCTCCATCCCCTTCTGCCCCTCTCTCCCACTCACGCACATGCTTCCTCTGCCTCTCTCAAAAAGAAATTAATTAATTTAAAAAAAGAAAGAAAGAAAACAGACATCCCCCTTTACTGTCCCTCCTCCTCCACCACCAGCCTCATCCTACTCTTCTAACTAACCAGTGTGAATAGTCTGGTACATATTAGCAAACTGTCAGACTTTTTCTCTGTTTTCATTTTTTAACAATAACTTATGCCTACAAGAATGTGCTGAAAATGATCCTCAAAATTATTGGTCAAAATGCAAATTAATATAGCCCTTTTGAAAAGCAATTTACCCAAGCGCCTGGGTGGCTCAGTGAGTTAAAGCTTCTGCCTTCGGCTCAGGTCATGATCCCAGGGTCCTGGGATCAAGCCCCATGTCGGGCTCTCTGCTCAGCAGGGAGCCTGCTTCCACCCCTACACAGTCTGCCTGCCTCTCTACCTAATTGTGATCTCTGTCTGTCAAATAAATAAAAAAAAATCTTAAAAAAAAAAGAAAAGAAAAAGCAATTTACCAGTGTATATCAAAAATCATAAAAACCTTTATATTCTAAGACCTACCAATTCCATGTGTAGGAATCCATCCCTCCCAAGGACAGCACTCTCCTGGAATGCATCTTTTTTTTTTTTTTTTTAAGATTTTATTTATTTGAGAGAGAGAGAGAGGAAAAAAAAACACACACACACAAGCCTGAATGAGGAGAGGGACAGAGGAGGCAGAAGAGGGAGAAAGAGAATCTCAGGCAGATTTCCCGCTAAGTGTGGACCTTGAAGCAGGGGTCGGTTCCAGGAATGCTGAGATCATGACCTGAGCCAAAATCAGGAGTCAGACACTTAACACTTAACGACTGCGCCACCCAGACGTCCCCCTTGTTTTTTCAATTGTGGTAAGAATACTTAACATCAGATCTACCCTCTTAACCAAGTTTTAAGTGTATAATACATTACTCTTGACTACAGAGACAATGTCGTACAGCAGATCTCTAGAACTTACTCATCTTTTTTTTTTTTTTTTTAAGATTTTATTTATTTATTTGACAGACAGAGATCACAAGTAGGCAGAGAGGCAGGCACAGAGAGAGGAGGAAGCAGGTTCCCCACTGAGCAGAGAGCCCGCCTGACATGGGGCTCCATCCCAGGACCCTGGGATCATGACCAGAGCTGAAGGAAGAGGTTTTAACCCACTGAGCCACCCAGGCGCCCCTAGAATTTATTCATCTTAACTGAAACTTTATGCCCACTGATTAGCAATTCCCATTTCTCCCTCCCTCCCTCCAACCCCTAACATCACCAGTTCATTCTTTCTCCAAAGACTACTCTACATACCTCATAAAGGGAATCATGCAGTATTTGTCTTTCTGTGATCCACTTATTTCATTTGGCATGATGTCCTTGAAGTTCATCCATGCTGTCCCATATTGTAGAATGTCCTTCATTTTTTTAAAAGATTTTATTTATTTATTTGACAGACAGAGATCACAAGTAGGCAGAGAGGCAGATGGGGGGGCTGTGGGGGAGCAGGCTCCCCGCTGAGCAGAGAGGATGATGCAGGGCTTGATCCCAGGACCCTGAGATCATGACCTGAGCCGAAGGCAGAGGCTTCAACCCACTGAGCCACTCAGGTGCCCCAAATGTCCTTCATTTTTAAGGCTGAATAGTAATCCATTATATGTATATACCAGTTTCTTTATCCATTCATCTTTTGATGGACACTTAGGTTGTTTCTTCATCTTGGCTGTTGTGAAAAGTGCTACAATGAACACAAGAGTGGTAATATCTCTTTGACACCCTGATTTCAATATTTTGGGGTAAATATCCAGAAATGAGATTGTTAAATTGTGGGGTATTTCTATCTTTAATTTTTTTTTAAGAACCTCCGTACTGTTTTCCAAAGTAGCTGTACCATTTTGCATTCCTCCCAACAGTGTGCAAGGGTTCAAATGTCTCCACATCCTTACCAATGCTTTTTTCTTTTATAAAAGCCATCTTGACAGGTGTGAGGTGATATCTCATTATGGTTTGATTTGTATTTCCCCAATAATTTGTGACATTGATCATTTTTTCATTTACCTGTCGGCCTCTTTGTCCTCTTTAAAGAAATTTCCTCTCAAGCCCTAGCCCACTGGGAATCAGGAAATCGGGTTTTTTAATTATTGAGTTTTAGGAAGTATGTAATTATTTAAAATAATGACATCATGAAGCAACAAGGAAGATCGTTCTGATGATGTTAGTGAAAAAGAAAAACAGTATAAACATTTTACATATCCTCCAATTACCAAGTGTTTATTTTTCTAATTTAGTTTTTGTTAAATAGAGAAAACTAAGGAAATAAAACTAAACTGCTAACAGTATGTTACGGAGGTGTTATTTGAGTGAAACTTCTCTCTCTTTTTTTTAACCTTGCTGGTTGTTACTTATTTTTAGGATTTATTTATTTATTTTAGAGAAAGAGAGAAAGTGCACATGCACAAGCCCAAGGGAGGGGCAAGAGGAGAAGGAAAGATGGAGACTCCCTGCTGAGAGCAGAGCCCTAAGTAAGACTCCATCCCAGAACCCTGAGATCCTGACCTGAGCAAAATCAAGAGCCGGAAGCTCAACCGAATGAGCCACCCATGTGCCCCTTGAGTGAAACCTTCCTATTATTTCTCTGTTGAGTGCTCAGCACTTGGATTTTGCAGAAAGACTGAGACCTGGGTGAGAAATCCATGTCCCACTTTCCCCATGTAAACCTTCTTCTTCTTTTTTTTTTTTTTCTTAAAGTAGATCCCATGGCAGCGTGAAGCCCAACCCGGGGCTTGAGCTCACCACCCAGAGATCGGGACCTGAGCAGAGATCAAGGATCGGACGCTTAATCAACTGAGCCATCCAGGCGCCCCTCCACATGTACAACTTTGAGGACTTCATGTAGCCTCGCTGAACCTCAGTTCCTTATGGAGATAAAGGGAGATAAAAACTGTCACCTAAACTTAATTCATGAATAAAAATAAAACATGTCTTAACACTGGGTACATTCCAATCCCTGACAGGATAAGCAGAGCTGCTTGGGTTATTTGTCTATATTCTCTGTGATGGGTCACATTTCACAAATCCATACTTAAACACTGGGATTTAAAAATGGGGATCAAAATTTTGATAGCTCTCATAGGACCCACTCTTAAGCCCGTTCTTTACCTCTAAAAGAGACATTGTACGAAGTGCATTACAGTGATAAGGCACTATGCCCAGTTAATTGAAATAATGAAACGGGAATAAGATTTGCAAAATACAAAGTACCTTAAAGTGTAATACATCATGAATGCATTCGGATGGGATGCCCCTGAAGGGATGGTGATAGAACAAAGGCCCAAACACCTGCAGTATTTCCGCGAGGTACAATAATGCACTACATGAACACATTAAATGCAGGGGACTGGCGAGTGAAGATGGAATGTGGAGGGGCCGTGTGTCAAAAAAAAAAAATCACCAGACTCTTTCAGTGTCTCAGCAAATGCTTCCAGGAGGAGGCAAGACTCTGAAAGGTAATGAGAATAAGAATAGTTATGTTGGGGGCACCTGGGTGGTTCAGTGGGCTAAGCCTCTGCTTTCCGCTCAGGTCATGATCTCAGGATCCTGGAATCGAGGCCTGCATTAGGCTCTCTGCTCAGTGGGGAGCCGGCTTCCCCCTCTCTCTCTGCCTGCCTCTCTGCCTACTTGTGACCTCTCTCTCTCGGTCAAATAAATAAATAAAATCTTAAAAAAAAAAAAAAAGAATAATTATGTCGGGATGCCTTTCAGTCAATCAGAGGAACAATTTCTGGGACTACCTTTATCTAATTTATCACTAGTCCTGTCTATTAGGCTTAGCTCCACAGCTTTTACTTTGGAGTTAATCACCACGGTTACTCTCAGCCCATGATTATAGGAACCCACTCCTTTCTAAGGACCAGCTAGACATAGAAAGTAAAGTATGATTATTTTATTATCATTACCTTGATAGTGTGGTCAACCTTATTGTTCCTAAAATTCCAAAAGCACTTGTTCCAGAAAATATAAAACTATATCTAGTTAATAGTAAAAAAATAAAGTAAAATAAAAGCCAGGGGTGGGGGTGGGGGTGGGAGAGTGGCTCAGTCGGCTGAGCAGCTATCTTCAGCCCAGGTTATGGTTTCCGGGTTCTGGAATCGAGCCCTGCATGGGGCTTCTTGCTCAGCAAAGAGTCTGCTTCTCCCTCTGCCCGTCCCCCATCCCCTTTTTTGTTCTCTCTGTTTCTCTCTCTCTCCCAGATACATAAAATCTTAAAAAAAATGTATATCCTTTTTACACACTCTATCTCTGTCCTTCCTAGGAGGGAACCACTGCTTGGATATGTATTCTCCCACACCTTAAATTTTACATATACATGTGATGTATTCATGTATGCACGCATGTGTGTAGACACACAAGTATTTTTACACAAATAAGATCACACCCCCTGCTACTTGAATTTTTCACTTGAGAATAACTCAATGGCACCTTTCTTTCTTTTATGTGGAGTTACAGGCATGTGTGTGGTCGTTCTAGACCTTGGGGCCTGCCAGCTTGAAATCCAGCTCCCCCACTTACTAGTTATGTGATCTTAGGCAAATTACTTATTATCTCTTTCCCCATCTAGAAAAATATTCTTTTTCTTTCCTTTTTTTAAAGATACATAAAAAAGAAACAGAGACAGAGACAGAGCATGAACAGGGGAGGAGACAGAGGGAGAGGGCAAAGCAAACTCCCAGCTGATGAGGGAGCCCCATGCAGGGCTGGATCCCAGGACCCTGAGGTCATGACCTGAGCCAAAGGCAGACACAACCGAATGAGTCAGCCAGGCGCCCCTACAAAAATATGCTAATTGTAACCAAAGGCTAGTGTGAAGATTGAATGAGTTAATACTGTAAATATGTAAATATTATAAAATATGTAAACCACTAAGGAGAGTGTGTAGAGTAAATACTGTGTGTTGGCCATTGTCATCATCATAGACCCCCTTATCCACAGGCAGTACATTCCAAGACCTCCAGTGGATGCCAGATACCATGGATTGTTCCAAGCCATATATATATACCATGTTTTTTCCTATACATACATACCTATGATAAAATTCAATTTAAGAATCTGGCACAGTAACAGATTAACAACAGTAACCAATAATAAAATAAAACAATTATAACAATATACTGTAATAAAAGTTAGGTGAATGTGGTCTCTCCCTTTCTGTCAAAATACCCTATTTACCGTACTCACCTTTCTTTCTGTGATCAAGGGAAATGACAAAATGCCTCCATGATGAGACAAAGCGAGGCCAGCGATGCAGGCACCATGACATAGCGCTGGACTACTTTCGACCTTCTGCAGATTCTCCAGGAGGGTCATCTGAACTTCAAACTGTAGTTGACCATGGGTAACTGGAACTTTGAAAAGCAAAGCTTTGAGTGGTGGGAGGAGGGAACTCGTATATTTGCTTTGTTCTCGTCTTCAATGCTCATATAGTGTTCCATCATTTGGATGAACTGTAATTTATTAAGCCCATCCCCTGCTGAGAGACACATTGGGGATTTCCTGCTTTTTGCATTTCTGAACATAGATCTTTGTATACATGGGCGAACCACTCTAGGATAGCTTCTAAGGAATGGAATTGCTGCCAAAAGGTCACGCTCCTTTTTTATGAAAGATGTTGCCAAATTTCTCTCCATGAGGCTGCACTAATTGACATCACGGCCAATAGTTTGTGCATGCCTGTCTCCAGGCATCTTCACAACACTGGCAGCCTGGATCTTTGGCGTCCTCATTTATGCATTCGCCTTCCCTCGGTGAAACCTCAATCAAAAACCACCAACAATGCATTTGTTAAAGTCCCAGGGACACCTAATCCCTTTGTCTTTTCTAAAAAGGAATGAGGCATTTTTGGTTCTGATAGGCCTTCAGTTGCCTGGACACAGCCCTGGGTTGACTTTGAAAAATACAAATAAAATGCACTTACTCTTCCCTAACACCCTTGGAGAAGCTCTAGGGGGACCACATGAGGCCCAGTGCTCCGCTCTCTATCACATGCAAAAAGATTTTCAATAGCAGCTGGTGTTTTTCTGGGTGGAGATCAGAGGCAGCATTTGTATATAAATATTATCGGAAGGCTGAAGGGAGAACCACTAGAAGCAGAGGCTGCAACATCCTAGTTGTCTTGTTAATGGGGGTGGAGGTATACAAGAGCAGCGAGCACCCTCATCCTTCTCCTGAGCTCCCTGTAGAAAGGGGAAGCATACCAGGCAAGGGTCCACACCATCAGGGTGGCTTATAATCAACAGAGGGGGGAGCGGGTACAAGAACGTGACTGGCAATCAATCCCCTGCAGCCAGAGAGGGAGGGCAAAGAGGTCCATCCTCTTTGTATGGGGCCCAGACTGCTGTTCCGTCGCCTGTGTGGCAGACTGAGCACCTGCAGCCACCTGGCTCCTGAGACCACAGTTCCCATCCCTTAATAACCCAATGACCACTGACTGATGAGGGCCCTCCGGCCTCATCTCCAGTGTGCTATGTCACAGGGCCGGCGCCTTCTGGCTTTGCTTGAGGACCTCTCTGAGGAGAGCAAAGATGTGTGGAGAGGGGCTCTGGCCCAGGCAGGGCCTCCTGGAGTTCTTAGGCGGGAATGTCAACAATTCTAAGGGTTGCCCCTGCTAAGCTCTACAAGCCCAAAGCCATTCATCTTCCAAACTTGTTTTTCAGGCTCACTATTTTATGGCTCAAAACCATTCACCTTTGTTCTTTCAACTGTCTGCTAGCCTCCCACCATTCCCAGGGACCCAGGTCAGGTCAGGGAGGGGGAGAAGGCAGGTGAGCCTCTACAACAGTGGGTTCTGTGGATCAGAGCAAATCCAGGGATGAGACCCAGGGACCCTGGCTCATGTCCATAACAGAGGGAATAATAACTCAGATGACTATCTCAGGCACTCGGAAGTGAGTTAAGCTTCCCCTTCCTATACAGTGCATGTGGGAGGGTCAGCGGGAAGAAAGGAGGCCCACAGACACAGGGTCTCTCTTGAGTCTAACCAGCAGCAGTGTATAGCACAGGAAAGTTAACTGTGCCTCAGTTTCCTTTTCTCTGAGAGCCTGGACCTAAACACCCAACACCCTGCATTTCATGAAATGCACAAAACAGGTATTTGTTGAGTGTGGGCTATGTTCACTGTGGACACAGCAATAAACAATTAGATCAGGGCCTGCCTTCCTGTTGATGTTCCCAGTGAAGTAAATGCTAGTAATAGTATCATGCTTACTACTGAGGGACCCAGGTTTATGAAGAGACAAGGTCATACAGCTCCTATATGGGCTGTACGGCCCTCTCTACCCACAGATACAAACAAAAGCTTAACCAGGTCACTGTGAAGCTCCCAGAGCTAAAGCTTCAGAGCCTTTACCCACAGTAGCCCCTTCCAAGGTCCTGGAAAGAAACATATGCACATGGTCTTGGGTTTCTCTAAGCTCTGCTAAAGTCAAGTCTCAACCCCAAGTGGAAAGAGTGCTGTTTCTCCCCCCTCCATTTTCCCTTCTGTTATGCCTGCCCTCCTGTTATGTGATGTACCCAAGCAAGAGTCAAGCTGGCAAACTGGTGGTATAGTGAGTTTCTAGCAGGATGTATTTACGTGGTTCACAGTCACCCCCACGTACGCTGAATGGTACAGGACAGACAGAGCTCCCAAGAATACTCCCGCACCCACTGACCCCAGTTCCTGACACAGCCGCATCAGAAGGTGAAACACCACATGAACCTGTCCTACAGTGCCCAACACTGAAGTATGTGGTGGGGAAGAAAGAGAAAGTTTGAAATAAGAGTCAAGATGCCAAGGTGGGAGAGATGCTTCCAATCAGGAGCCCTGTATAATTACAAGAGGGAGGATTCCGCTTGCGCAAAGGGGAAATTCTCTTCTGTCAGAAATATACTTGATGTATGCAGTTATAATGCATCATAGTTTCTTTTTCTTTCCTTTTTTTTTTTTTTTTAAGATTTATTCATTTGAGAGAGAGAGAGAGAATGAGTGGGAGGTTGCAGAGGGAAAAGGAGAGAGAATCTCAAGCAGACTCCTCGCTGAGCACAGAGCCTGATGGGGGGCTCAATCTCAATGACCCTGAGACTACAACCCAAGCTGAAGCCAAGAATCAGATGCTCAACCAATTGTACCACCCAGGCATCCCACCTTTTTCATTTTTGATGGACTCACGCAACACAGAATTTAGCAAAATTCCTCTGTTTATGGGACATGAACATGTAATAGTACTACAAACAGTGTGTGTGTGTCTATGTGAATTCACTCATTTTCTGTGTCTAAACTGTTAAGAATGCAAGACAAATTTTAGCAGCCATCTCTCACTTGGCATCATGGCCATCCTCAGACCTCTACTAAAGCCCAAGATTGTTAAAAAGAGGACCAAGAAGTTCATCTAGCGCCAGTCAGACCAATGTGTCAAAACTAAGCACAAGGGCAGAAACCCAGAGGCAGTGACAATAGGGTGCAAAGAAGATTCAAGGGCCAGATCTTGATGCCCAGTGCTAGTCATGGCAGCAACAAGAAAACAAAGCACGTACTGCCCATGGCTTCCAGAAGTTCCTAGTCCACAAGGTCAAGGAGCTGATATACAACAAACCCTACTGCGCAGAGATTGTTCCCACTGTCTCCTCCAAAAACTGCAAAGCCATCATGAGAAGAGCAGCCCAGGAGGACATCAGACTCGCCAATCCCAACACCAGGCTGTGCCGTGAAGAACATGGACAGATAGCTGATGTGCAGGTCATATTCATGCTAATAAAGCCATAAAACTGCCCCCCTCAAAAAAAGGCATGTTTTGATCATGACACGATCAAAAGACACGATGCTAGAGAAAAGGCTAGATTATCTTTTATTCTGTTCATAGAAACTATTTTAGAAAATCATTATCATAGGAAGAAATGATCAAAGAGTATGAAGCTAGAAAACACAAGAATAAAAAGTATGATGGAGGTATGTCAGGCAGTTAATTAAGAAAAATGTTATTCTTTTGGATTTTATAGTGTTTGAGGTACTGCCGGTTTTTAAACTATGTAAATTGTTAGAGCTCTTTTCTCTATCTTTTTTCTTGACTTTTTTAAAATTGTAAGCATAGTTGACATACAATGCTCTATATTTTTTTCTCTAAATAGCTATTACATTCTTAATATTGGATTCCTAATTTTTATTCTTTCTCCTAAAGACAGCTCTCCAATTGTATAAGCTTTGGTCCCCGTAAAATCTTAACACTCCCCAGCAGCCACCATCCCCTGAGCACCAGGATGCGTCAGGAACTCCGAGAGATCCTTCTCCGTGGATTATTTAAACTTAATCTTCAATAAACCCACAGAGGTAAACTGAGGCTTAGAGCATTTATTCCAAATAACACAACTCGTTCTACAGAGTTATAGCAAGGATTCAAAATCCCATAGCGTCTGGAGCAGTGCCCCACGTGCAAAATAAGAACTTTTCTGACAATCTGTGTTTTTCTCCCTGAGCTCAAGATTTCTCATATTGAAAGATGAAGGGGTCAAAAGAGATTTAAGTATCTGTACATGCATAGAGGACACAGGTAAAGATACACAGCACTGGTGATGGTGGCTGCCTCTCTGCGGGAAAAATGGGATGTGCCTTCACATTTGTAAGCAGCTTTACATATGACAGTCCTTAGCACAGTGCCTGGCTTACGTGACAATATTAGCTATTGCTAATATTAGCTATTGCTGTTAGTTAATGCTATTACCAATTAGTTAAATAAATTAATTTTTAAAAATTAAAAGGTGGGTGCTGATGCCTAAAATCCCTTCCAGCTGGATTTGCTGTTTGTTTAGATGACAGTTCCTAGCAGATTCCGGGCAGGGGGGAGGGGGGCTCTAACGCACTATTGTGTTTAATACTCCCTGCATCTCTGTGCAGTAAGTCCTATTCACATTCCGTTCTGCAAATACGGAAACCAAGGCACAGAGAGGTTACATAACATAACCTAGGTCACACCACACAGCCAATGAAGCAGAGGATGGGATGAACAACACCCAGGCTGGTGACTCTAAAGGCCAAATAAGAGAGCAGCCTCACTGTCTCCACTCCTGGTATGATACGTGGGTATCCTAGCATTTTTTTTCACTTTTAACATGCGCATCGCCAATGAAATCCATGTATAGCAGGACAGTCATCAGGGAGTCTAGTGTGGGACTTCTGCTCTCACTGCAGATGTGAAGATGGCAGAAAAGCCCTACATGGTTTATTAACAGCTAAGAATTCAGAAGGGAGAAAGTCGAGGATGGATAAGAAAGGAAGAAAACTTGTGAAGCATCTACCCTGAGTCTGACAAAGGACTTGACTGTTCCTCAGATACCCTCCCATCACTGCAAAGGGGAGTCCCTGTCATCCTCATGCCCACTTCTGAGCTCAGCAGGCAAGCTGAGAGTTCAAGAAGTCCCTAGGTGGCAGGGCCCTAGAAAACCCAGACCCAGGGGCCCACTGTTCTCTAACAGCAAAGGGCATCTCCCAGTCTGCCCTCCTTCCTCTGCTCCTCTAGACTTTTCTCAGCCTGCACAGCTTAAAGCAAATATTTCTATACAGCACAGCTCAGCTTAGCAGGCCCGAGTGGTACCTGTCCTACTGGAAAACCTCTGGGGACAGGAGGTCTCCTGAGTCTGTTTGCTGAAGCAGGGACTCCTTGCCACGGGGAGAGAGGTGGGTGAGCCCATGATTCTGTTGCACAGAAGGCAATGGACCCAAGAGCCTACAGGCATCTTGCTGGGATAAATCTCTTTTGGAATTTCCACTCTCTTTAGGAGCACTGAGCACGTACCCTCCAAGTACTTGCCACCTTTGCCTCTGTCTGATCTTTAAATGCAGCTCTGGCCTTTGTCTGCCTTGCATGTAAGAATGTGATGGTCTACATAAGGGGCCTGGACTACTGTGGAATTCTGGCAACAACCACCTAATAAAAATCTTGTTACATCACAGTGTGTGACCTTGATCATGTCACTTGACCTCTTAGATTTGTTTTTTTTATCTGTAAAATGAAGATTACAAATTAATAATTATTTCTATACAATGAAAGATGACCCTCCAACCCACCCTAGATTACAGGTGCCTTGAAGAGAATGAACATTCTGGCTCACTTTAGCATTCCCTTCAAGGTGCCTTCCTAGTAAGTCGCTTTACTCCAAATAAGGGGCTCGGCAGTTTACTAATTTAAGGCAAATGGGGTAGTTCAAAACACAGCTGGATTCAAATCCTGCCTCTGCCACTGACTTCCTATAAGGAGGCTTTCAGAGCCTGGTCATCACTCATAACTACGGCTCTGGGGCCCTTATGGTGCAAAACTCTAGTTTCTCATAGTGTTTTCATAGAGTGAGGGACACGGGAACCCTGGCTGTTTCAAAGGCAGGTGGTGGGGAGAGGATTCAAGGCCACAGTGAGTGCAAAGTGGGCTACACAGGATTGGTTCAGAGTGAGAGAGATAAACATGGTCTAGGAAAAGCAAAAATCAAAAAAGGATAGGAGCCTGGGTGGCTCAGTCAGTTGAGCATCTGCCTTCGGCCCAGGTCCCGAACCCAGGCTCCTGGAACTGAGCCCGAACACCGCTGGGATTGAACCCAAGCACTGAGACAAGCTCGGTGCTCAGCAGGGAGCCGGCTGCTACCTCTCCCTCTGCCCCTCTGCCCCACTCTACTCTCTCTCTCTCTCTTTCTCTGCTCTCTCTCAAATAAATAAAATCTTTTAAAAACATACACACATAAGAGGATGCTAAACTAATATAACCTAGGTCCACAACATGCTATTCGAAAGCCAGAAGAATTTTGCTAATATGCAAAGCTAGTACCACAAATTTGTATTTCCAGGGACTCACTCCTTTTCTGATTATTCCAGAAAGGTTTTATGAGCCTTGCTTTTTTGTTCGTTTTTCCCCCATTGTGAATGTGGAAATGGTTCCATTAGCAAAGATATATGAATTTTTAACAACTCCTCACCAAAAAAAAAGTCTACTGACATAAATGAATCTTCATCTTCATTTCATATTAATAAGCCACAGAGCTGACATAAACAATGAGTTTTGTTTTTCTCTTAAAACTGTCATGTCATTCTAAGAACTCAATGCTGTTTGCAAACACTCTTAAGGGACTCGGGGCTTTCTACTGTGAAAGAAAAACCTGTAGAGATTACTGCTTGGACTCGGAAAAGGTGTTTCTAGCAGCACTGCACCTCTCTGAATAGAGGCTGAGTGGCTGCATTAAATCCTAAAGATTTACAGAGGAACTTGGGCCAAAAAGACAAAAGAAGAAAAAAAAACCACCTTGTACCAGGGAAGTTTTTGTTTGTTTTTAAAGATTTACTTATTTTAGAGAGCGATAAAGCATGAACAGGAGGGGTTGAGGAAGAGGGAGCAAGAATCTCAAGAAGGCTCCCTGCTGAGCACGGCACTCAATGCAGGGCTCCTTATCAAGACCCTGAGATCACAAGCTGAGTGGAAAACCAAGAGTCACATGCCAACAGACTGCGGATCCTATACCTGAAAAGTTCTTAAAAACAATTTCCTGGTTTTCCCTGCCAGCTACTCTGCCCTTCTTTAGAAACCGTTTTCTCCATGGAGCTAGCCCTGTTATACCACGTGTGTCTAGCCTGGACGGGCACACATGGGTTTACTCCGGGAGCAGCTGTATCAGGAAGAAAAGTCCTCTGAAGGAGATAACCAGAGGAGGGGAAAGAACGGTGGGGCTAATGGAGGAGAAGCATAGAGGAGTCAGAATGCCTACACCTCATTCTCCATCTTGACGCCTCAGAGCTGTGCTCTGGCAAGTCTTTTGACCTCCAGGAGACATAGATGGCTTTTCTATAAAATGGGGATAAAAACTCCTCTTCTATCGACCTCAGGAGGACTGCTCCTTCTCCACCACACTCCCCTGAGCAGATGGCTGCTGGCCCCTGACCCAGCCCCCACACCAACTCACACAGAGGAAATAGAGAGCAAGGGATGCCGGGACTGCTAACCCAAGTGTCCCTGCGTGAAAGGGAGGGGAGTTCTGCGTGCTCCCCTCCCCCGGCTGCAGTGTGCTTCTGGTTCCAACAGCCCCATCCTCCACCTCCACACTGCGCTCTTTCCTCTCAACACTGCCCAGCGTTCCTCGGCCAACACTCTTGTCCACAAATGCCCAAAAGGAGAAAATGGGTACACAGCACTGGTGCAGGGCATCTTCGGTTCCTATTTTAAACAATCATTAGGAAAACTACAAAGGAACCTGGGTAAATGTCTATAATATAATGGTGATTGGAAGACAACAGTCACAGAAGTCACAGATGTCCCTAAATTTGCAGCCTTAAGATGGAATCAGACCTGGGTTTGAATCTCAGTTCTACCAAAAGACCTCTCAGAGCCTCCGTCTCTGCGTTGAAGTAATCGGGATAGTAATTCCTTCCTTGTAGAATTACTGCAAGAATTTGGTGGAAAATGTGTAAGCCCAGAGCACAATCCTGGCCCCAGGAGAGGCAGTTCACAGTATGTGCATATGTGCAAGGATAAGGAGGAGAATGCATAGCAGGCCAAAGGGCGGGTTCCTTCTAGAGATAAGACAGGGCAGTGGTGGTGGTGTTTCCACTTAAGACTGTGATATTATCTTAACAAAATATACACACAGAAATGGGGCTTCCGACTAGAATAATACAATTAAATAAGATTTCTCTAATCAACAACCCTGCCCTTCTCCCTCTTCCTGGGCAGAGCTCCTCCTGCTCTCTTCTGCTCTTGGAACCATTTACATAAAAATCTGAAAAATCAGAAAAATCCACAGCCTCGGGAGCTTGCCCACCCCAAGTGCAAGCAACTCTTCAGCTCCCTTTGTTATCTGTTTTCTAGAGATCTTCTACATCCAGTGGGGCAGGGAGAGGCAAGGAAGCTAGGCTGGAGGATGAAGAGCAGATGTGTGATGGGAAAGCACAGTAATGAGGGCTTTGGATGAAAGCTTAGGGTGTTCTTGAAGCTTCTGCTCCTTGGCCCCAGAACCCCTAAACACCCTTCAGCAAACCATGAGGCTGTCCAGTAGGGTGTCAGGCACCCTAGAAAGTGCATCCAGCACTGCAGCCTGGGTTTAAGCCCCAAGCTCAAGCAGGACAGTTTGCAGCAGGTGGGGTGTGTTCGGTCAGAGGCGGGTGACTGGGGCAGGCTTAATTTGTTCCTAGACAGTCATCAGTGGAGACAGGCTCAATTATTTTCATTACATGGAGTCAACAGCAACAGGAGGAATAATGGATCTGAGCCAGAGAAGCAAAGGTTAAAGGGAGGGGGAGAAAGTGAACCAAGGCTGGGGGGCTCTCAGGCCTGCCATGCCCAGTGAACTGTGATGCCAGGATGGGTGAGCAATGCAGGAAGACATCAGATACTTGTCTGGTCCTGCTCTGCTGGTCCCAGCATAAACTCCTAGAAGGCCAGGATGGCACCTACTGGATAACTGACTCCAGAAGCCTTGGGTGGAAAGAACTTCATCAAAAGACCTCATCTAAATGGTGCAGTGTTGAAAGGGTTGAAAGGGATGCATAACCTGGGGGTCCTGTCACCCCCTCTCCCTTACCCAGCTGCTCCATTTCCTGCTGCAGTAATGACAACTCACCTTCCTAAGAGTGTCCGACTGCCAGGCAGTGGGCTAAACGCTTGGCACACACCATCTTATTTCACTTTCCTGACAACCTGTGAGGTATGGACTGTTGAAGTCGAGGAAACTGAGGGTCACAGAGGGTCACGTGACTTGCTCAAGCTGGTTAAGTGGCAGAACCACCAAATGCAGATCTGTCTGACCCCAGGGCCCAAGCTCTCAACCCCTACACTTTTTCTTCTCCTTTTTTCTCCTCTGCTTACGTCAAAGGCCTTCCTCCCTCTCCTTAACCCTCTACCACACTGTATCTTCTGGAGGCATTGGGGGCTCCTCAATAGCCTGACCTCAGAAGAATAAAGCCCCTCAGGTGGAGGAGTTGCTGTTTCTGAGATTTCTCAAGAACAGGAAACTTCCCGGGCTGCCTGCAATAAATCCAAGGCTTCCTTCCTTTGTGATTTCACCCCGGGAACAACACTCCAGGATGACTCATCTCCAGGCCGGCAGGAGATCTCCTCTGGAGACTGGAGGTGACCTTGGCCCGGCACTCACATCCTGTGCCTGTTTTCCCGTTTGTCAAGCGGGCAGCCCCAGCCCCCCTGCCAAGCCTGTTGTGGAGTATCACGGTGAACACCAAGCATGTGGAAAACAATTTTTAAGACAGAATGCAAAAATCGATGATCCTCAAATTCCCACCTAACAGCCCACATACCAAACCCTGACCTAAACCCTGAGCAGTTCTAATTCTGCTGCAAGAGCTCACAGGCATTCTTGCATTCCTGGTGGATGGGCAAACCATGATTACTGAAAGAGGGGAGGGTGACATGGATAATAACCCTTTTCTTTCACTCTTCCTTCCACTCCTCAGTCACCTTATTATAGCCACAAAATGCTGAAAAGAGCAAGCACCCACAGAACCTTAATTAGGTATGTGTTTTACATATATTTTTTATTCTTTATTGTGTTATTTATAATTTATTTATTATATATTTATTATTTATATTTGTATATTTTTGCCTCGTTGAGTCCCCTTATCAGTGTCTATGACTAGCCCTACTGTACAGATGAGAAAAATACGTTTCAGACCAGTTGGCCACAGAAACATAACGGTCACACAGCTAGCAGGTGTGGAAACCTAGATTCCCTATCAGATCTGTCATTCTCCACCAGGACACACCGCCTTCTCCCTTTCTGTTTCTAAAATGACCAGCTCCAGCACTCTCCTTCCCCACTTAATTTTTCTTTATAGTTCTTATGTTCTTCAGGAATGAATTCACTGCCGTGCCATTCCCCTACTCCGAGAGCTGGGAAACTCATGCAGACAGGGATCTTGGGGGCCGTTTTGCCACTAGTGTGTCCCGTACCTGCCTAGAACAATGCCTGATTCACACTGGATAGTCAGTAAATACTTATCAAATGAATGAATTTGGCCAAAAATTCTCATCAGCTATTTTCAGCTCTTCTTTCTACTGGATGATAAATTTGGACAGCATTTTGTTCATCTCATTTTGTTCCCTCACCCCCATCAGAGTCTATGACGATACTCTGAAGAGAGTAAAATATTCAATGAAAATCTGGGAGCATGATTTAACTCTATTTGTTTTGAAATGGAGCATGTTGGGGGTGGTATGCTGTTTGGGGAACTCACTTTGTTGGTTCCCTGCAAAGAAAGAGGATGCTTTGCAGAAAGCTGAGCAGGACTGGATGGAGTGCGGCGCTTCTCCGTGGCTCTGGGTGCAGCCCTCCCAGTCCTGCGCCAGGATGCTGATGGACAGGTGGGCTCCACAGGCTGATGGCAAGACACCCTCCTTGGCTTTTATTTGCCTCTCTCCTGACTCATCTTCCCTGGGCTGTGGGAAAGGATTCAGTATACAGCTTCCTAAACTCACTGCTGAGCAGCAGGCTGAGCCGGTGTTGGAAATGATACAGAAAAAAAGAATCTAATTAAGCAGAGTAGGTGATAGTGTCAGGAAGAAAATGCAAGCAAGTGGCAATTTGGATATCTGCCCGCAAATAAAAGACATGACTGTCGTTTCTCCTTTGGCTCCTGTTTGCCCTATAAATCTCAGCTCACTAATCCAAGTGTTTTAATTATCACTATATAATACAACATGCTGTGTTGAGCCCATCATGGGGAAATTAAAACGAAGGGGGGGGGGGGGTGGAGGGATTCAGGCTACCCCATTCTCCCATTTCTCTTGTTTACACTAATCTGAAGGTGTTTTTCCCCTTTCTGCCATAAACACAACATGGGGTTTTCCAGCATCAAACATATTACCTTCTTCCACTCACAAAATGTAATTTTAGGCCCTCAGCTCTTTCCCCAATACCAAGCAACTTAGGGGCCAGGAGTCATGGCCACTTTTGACCCTTAATTCCCAAGAAATTAACAAGAACTAGGTCATAAATTAAACACCGGCTCCAAAAGAAGACTCCCTGAGTAGGAAGCAACATGAAGGTTAAGACTAGCATTAGAATTTCACCTCCACCACAGACTAGCTGTGTGGCCTTAGGCAAGTCACTAAACCTATCTGAGTCTCAGCTTCCTCAAATAAAATACTGGAGTAACAGGATTAAATAACATATGGCATTTATCACAGGGTCTGACACACCATAAGTGCTATACAACACAGTCCCATCTCCTGGTCCTATCCTTGCCATTCCAAACACCTATAGCAACCCTCACAAGGCAGTGTGGCTCACTCCTTCCCTCCCTTCTCAAATGCCATCTTATCGGTGGGCCTTCCCTTACGACCCTAGACAAAACATGACCCCACCTCCTGCACTCACACAGCATCCCCTCTTCACGTTCTTCATTTTCTCTTCCAGAGCACAAAGTACTACCCGACATTTTACATACCCATGTGTTTAATTTTTTTCGTCTCCACCTAAAAGGTAAACCCCAAGAAGACAGAGCTTTTGTTCTGTCCTTTGCTGTAACTCAGCACCTACAGCAGAGGTGCCTGGTGTAGAGTAGATGTTTAATAAATATTAACCTAATGAGTAAATAGAAACTATTCTTTGGATGACGATGACTGGAAGAGCGAGCCATCAAAGACCACACAGGCCACAGTTCTGCGCAGCCTAGGAAACTGAGGCCAAGAGATATCAGAGGACCTACCCTCCTCCAGTTCCTGCTTCCCCAGAATTGAGTTGTGGTAGAGGCTGAAGGCCCTCACTCCTGCTGTCTTGCTCTGAATCAAACCAGCCTGCCCAGACCAACAACTTGGCCTGTTGGTGCCCTGTGTTCCTCAGCTGGGGAATGGAAATAATTCAGCAGATGGCTCTCCCTCCCCAGTGCTCAGGACCCGGATGCCCCAGTGACTGGCAGTCTATAAAAGCAAAAAGGACAGGTGGAGACACTGCAGCAATGCTGGAAATCCATCAACAAATGTGCTCAGAGTCGAAGAACTGCAGACAGCTGCAGCACAGAGGAGCCAAAGGCTACCACATTTCTCTCTCAAAATCCACCAGCATCAAGAACCTTCTTGGCCTTCTCCACTGACTGAAGGCAAGGACTGCAGTCCCATTTCTGGGGCGCTGGATAACTGATGCTTCCTCTTGCACAGACACAAGAGGGATGCAACCCCAACTACACACCATTCCTAGGTGGACAGCCTCTCTCTGGGTACTGACTTTTCATTTGTTAGGACCTTCTCAGGATCAAATGAGAAAGCACAGAGATAGCCCCTGGCACAATCCACAGGCAAACAGCAGGCACATGGTAATGTTAAATTATATGACATTGATAATATCTGGAGTCCAACACAACCCTCTGTCATCCTATGCCCATCCACCTCACCGCCCGGTAAAGCTTAGAATTAAGAGTCTTACAAATGAAGGGCGCTATTCAGCCTTGGGAATCCAGCACCAGATAATTTTTTTTTTTTTTTTTTTTACTTTCCATGTTCCTGTTCAGGTAGAATGGAAATAACTCAGAACACACACCAGTCCCCTCTCTTCGTCCAAGCCACCGCGTCTAGCCTCAAAAGGAAGATTCCAGCCTGAGTGTATGAGTCACTCAGGTGCTCTTTTCGCAGAAAGGGAGATTTGGCCTAGAGTTCCTCAGAAGTTAAGGTGACAAAGGACCTAGCAAAAGTATCCTGTGCTCCTGTCCTTACCCATTCTCCTAACCAAATAATCAATTTTAAAGTACTAAAAAAGGACAACACCGGTTATCAGAAACTGGTGACTAAATGAGTCCTGTCTCTTCCACTTACATTGTGTGAGCCGGTCCAACTCCTCAACCCCTCTGAACCTGAGTATCCTCATCTGTATTAAGGGATAGAGAGCGAGGTCTTAGGGGGCTACTGTAAGGATTAAAGGAGGGAATGCACTGTGCCTGGGGCATTAACTGCTGCTTTGAATATTCAAGCCAAGAACCCCAGTGCAGCCAATGCCAGAATCATAAGCATTAATTGCTCAGAAAGAACACTCTGTGCAGCAAAAGGAGCCTTTCCCTGCGCCACAGACCAAACTTGACCACTCCACCACAGACTGCAGGTTGGGAGCAAGCATTAACTCCACCAGAGGCTTTCGAAAATCATCCAAAACAATGGGGAAGGAGGCCAGGAGAGGTAAAAGTATATAAAGGTGCAAAAAGGCACAGGTGGAACCAAGACCCAAACAGCTCCTGAAAGACCAGTGCCCATCTGGACACGGTGGGGGATGCTCCTCATGAAATAACCCGGTCTGAAGTCATTGTTGCTTTGAACTTCCCAAGAGAAACTGCCATCTTTGATGAGTGGGAATTTCTAGAATGTTCCCATGGCAGTATGGCTAATTGGTTACAAACATAATCTTTGGGATGAACCAAATTTAGACTGTGTGTTTCAAGAGCCCTCAAGAGGTTTCAGGAGCTGGTGACTTTCTGCTGCTCAGGGAACCTCCCCGAGCCTCAGTTTTCCCCCGGGCACTGGACCTAATGATTACTGCCTCTGCAAGGCGGTTGTAAGGCTAAACAGAACGGGTGCACGCTACTGTGCTTCCAGGGCACGGCCCTTTCTCTGAAGCAGCTGTTGAAAGGAAAAAAAAAAAAAAATCAGAAAAAAAAGCAACTGAAACGCGAGCAGGAGAGCGGTGGGGGTGGGGGGCTACTCCCGCAGGCGCCCCAGAGCCGGCCCGGGCCTGTGGCCTGGCCGGGGAGGCTGGGGATCGGGCGCCCCGCGGGAGCGCCGAGGCCCCGCTGCGCCGGGCCGGGCGGGGGCGGCGGAGGAGGAAGCGGGGGCGGCCGGAGCGCGGTGGGGATGTTTAAAGGAAATTTACAATCATTTCCTCTCTGTGGTTTGGTGACAAATCAACAACATCCTGTTCTTTTGTGAGGCTCCGGGCGCCTGCGAGGCGGGGGCAGCGCTCGAGCTCTTAAAGGGACACACAGGGCCCCCTCCCCCCTCCTACCACTCCCCTGAGGCTCAAAAAAAAAAAAAAAAAAGAAAAGAAAAGAAAACCAGCCTCCCCAAGGCGCCACCTCCGGGGGCGCGCGCGGCCGGAATGCGGGGTCTGCTGCCCGAGCCGCCCCCCGCCGCGACCCGGATCGCGTCCCCTCCCCCGCGGCGTCCCCTCCCCCGTGGCGTCCACTCCCCGCGGACTGGAGGAGCCGGCTGCGGCGCACCCCTCTGATGGATGTTGCGGCCCGGGGCCATCTCCCGTGGAGGGAGCAGGCAGGGGGCGGAGGCGCGCCCGCCCCACGGTTTCTCTCCCTCTCCCCGACAACCCCTGGGCCGTCTTCGGACCTCCGAGGAGTTCTTACCCCCTCCCCTAAACCCTTCGCCTCGAATTTTCCAGCCCCCAAACTCTGGATTTATGGTTAAAATGTCGACGCACGCACACGAGGTTTATAAAACGCCAAAGCGGAGAGAGGCTTCCCAAACTGTGGGAGTA
Organism: Meles meles; assembly: GCF_922984935.1. NCBI lineage: Eukaryota > Metazoa > Chordata > Mammalia > Carnivora > Mustelidae > Meles > Meles meles. The sequence goes on from NC_060068.1 coordinate 103,814,530, forward strand.
ATGAGAATCAGATGGCTCGGACCAGAAAAATAAAAAATATTCAACTACCCTCCTGGGATATCGTTCATCAGTCATCTAATGGTTTTTTTTTTGTTTTTTTTTTTTTTTTTTTTTTTAAAACAAGCGCCGGTAACCATCCTAGGCTCTGTACTACAGGAACAGACAGACATTGTCCCTGCCCCCAGGGGGCTTAGATTCTCAACATAGATGGACAGAGGGGCGGGCGAATGAATGGGATTATTTCACATGCTGTAAATGGTGTAATAAAAGAGGGTGGTATTCTAGAATTGCAGCTTTCTATAGGGATACCTCCTTGAGTTGGTGACCAAAGAATAGGTTGAGGAGTCTAGCAATATTACCCAGAAAGAGACTAGAAGCAAGAACAGCACCCCTGATCATACCCAAGACCACACCCAAGACCACCTGAAGGGCATCCCAGGGACCGAGGTTTCCCTCCCAAGGAAACGCCTTGGAGGTTGGCATACAGGATGAGAGACCTGGGTCCTTCTGGTCTGCCTGTGTAACCCAGGCAAGTCCCCTCCTGCTCTAGGCCTCACACTTGGTTCACTTAGAACATTGAAGTAAATTCAGTACTCTCAACCCTGTGTGCAAAACAATTCTCCAGGGTGATTTTCAAAAGCAATGATCCCCCTGATCCCACCTCAGACCAATGGAATCAGAATGTCTGACAAGGAAGCCTGGGCCCTGCCATTTTTTAAGCCTCCCTGGCTGACTTCAGTATACAGCCAGGGTCAAGAGCCAGTGACCTAGATGATCTCTAAAGTCTAGGTTTAAAGTGCAGTGGGGGGGGGGGGGGGGGGAAGGGCAGTGAAACCTATTTGGACTTAGGGTATAAACATCCACATCATTGAGTACTTTCCATCTACCATATAACATACCGGGCGGTGTATCATATTCTCTAAGGGACTATTCAGCCAGAGCAGCCCTACCCCAGTTGAACTGCCATTTTGTTTTAAAACTTAAATTGACTCTGCCCCCCCCCTCCCCAGGGGAACGTACTTAAAAACAAGCCCCAGAAACCAGCTCCAGGTAACAAAGCCCAGATACAAGGGTGGGTCAGGCCAGGTGGAGGTATTCAATCAGTGGGGGTGCATACTGCCTCCTAGCTACCAAGGAGTATGGGCCCTGCCCTTTGGGCACCTTTTGGGTGCCAATTCTGACCAAGGTGATAGGCTGGTTCAAATGTCTACTAGGGTAAATTGTAATTCAATTGGTCACCTAGCATGACTGTGCAGCTTTCTCTGTGTGTTACAACTTCATTGGCCACCTGTGTGTGGCCAGGCCCAAGCACATGGCCTTTGCTCTATAAAAGCTAGCCTGTGAAACAGAGAGGGGTAATCTTCTCTGTAAGGGAAGGACCTGACTGGTCTGTTTGACAGGCGGTTTGAATCTTGATGCTTGGTGCGAAATAAAGCTTTGCTTGACTTTTGCTTTGTATCAGTGTCGCTCCTTTAATCACGGACCCATTGTTGGGGTACCCATTTTTTGGGGGACCCAACAATTCCATACGTATACTTTATTTGTTATAGAGGAAAACACTACAAATTAGATAAGTACTATTAATAACCTCATTTTAGGAAACTAAGGTACAGAGAGCAAATCTGGTCAAGAGCTTGAATCCTGGGGCGCCTGGGTGGCTCAGTCCATTGGGTGGCTCCCTTCAGTTCAGGCCCATGATCCCAGGGTCTGGGGATCGAGCCCCACCTCCAGCTTGGAATCCCCTTCTTCTCCATTTTCTCTGCCCCCTTGCCCGTGTTTAATCTCTCTCTCTCTCTCTCTCAAATAAATAAATAAATAAGAGCTTGAATCCTCTAATCTGGAGTGCCTTCCCAGCGACAAGAAGCAAACTACTACCTAATGGAGTTGTTACTCACACAGAAGAGCTACCAAGAGAAGTGCCTGGGGTACTCTGATGGAGGCACAGGACTGGCCTAGAAGACCTCTGCTCATTCTGATAGCCCCACAGTGCACATGCCCAGAATGCAGGTCCCAAATAACAGGAGTGTAACTCTAAGGAAATAGCCTTTCATGTTTCTCCTCATTGATCTTGGTCATTTTCAGAGATGATTCCCAATAAAATGTGCAGTTTTACCACAGGCAGACAGAGGAATCATCTAGCTGGGTGAGGAGAAAGAATTTCCTGTGAACCTTGGTATGGCCAGGACAGAAAACACTCACCCACCCCCATGCCCTCCCATATGGGGCCCACCACTACTCTTCCCACCTTTTTTTTTTTTTTTTTAAGATTTTTTATTTATTTATTTGACAGAGAGAGAGATCACAAGTAGGCAGAGAGGCAGGCAGAGAGAGAGGAGGAAGCAGGCTCCCTCCGGAGCAGAGAGCCGGATGCGGGGCTCGATCCCAGGACCCTGAGATCATGACCTGAGCCGAAGGCAGCAGCTTAATCCACTGAGCCACCCAGGCGCCCCCTCTTCCCACCTTTTGACCACCTTCCCATTTGTGCAGTTCTCTGAATGGGCACCCAGAGAACGACATGTTAAGTGGGAGCTGAGACAGGTTCCCAAGGAAGTGAAAGATCTGTTGAATCAGAGATTAGGAAAAGGGGAAGATGATCTAATCTTACAGTGGAATACTGTGCTGCTGTTAACAAGGGGAGGGCTGTATAGATAGACTCAAAAGATGCTTGTGATACACAAGGTACAGAACAGGATCTTCTCACTATTTATGTAAATACCACACACACACACACACACACACACACACACACACATACACACACAGAGGAAACTAGCAGAACCATCTGGAAGGACAGATTTCATAACTTACTGGTGATGACTGGGCAGATGCGTGGGGGTGGAGGTACACAGTAGGGCAGAGTGTTGCATTAATGACATACTTCACTTTCTCTATTAATCACCATATTATTTAAATTGTTGACAACAACTGTGTATTAATTTTTTTAGATAAAGGGACTTCAATTTATAAATCAAAAGAAATACTAAAAAAGGGAGCATAAAAGCCCACCCTAGGCCCTGGAAATTCTGTCCTGGAGAGACCCCCACCAAGGTCATCTTTGCCAATTTTCCCAGCCAGTGTTAATGGTCCCATCACTCTCCCCTGTTGCTTTCTCCTTGGCCTTTTCAGCATGCCATTCCAATGGCAGCCTCTTACATAGACTGCTGCTTCCTCTCCAGTCACAGAGTGCCCCGTGGAAGTTCTGGGTTACAGAAGATGGATTTGAAAGCTAATGGCCCCAGTTGATGGAAAAGATGACAAAGCTTATTTGGAGAGAAAATTACCCAAGGTGCTACTTCCCAGTAGAGGTGGGTAAAGGGTGTGGCGTTGAAGTTAAAGGCTCTGACTTCCCTGTGCATCTCCGTTTTGGTCTGGAAGCTGAGAAATGGAAACTGACACACCAAGACTGGAAGAAAAGAATGGTGCTTTGAGATGAGAACTTCTTCCCAGAAATTCAAAAGGTTAGGGGTGAGGGTCCGCTCAGAACATTGTACGCAGGATGGTCCCCTCCAAAGAGGACCTGATAACTTGGCAACTTCATGGCCTACATGAACAGCACAAGGTGAATCTGCTTCCTTTTAATGTTTTTTTACATCTTTGTCGTTTATAAACAGCATAATGTTGTGGTTAAGAGTAGTTGCTAAGAAGACAGAGAACCCAGGTGGGATTCTGCACCACTTCCCTAAGCCTTCGTTTCTTCTCCTCTAAATTGGGAATAATAATAGTACTTACCTCATGGAGTTATCTGGTGAGAATTAAATGAGATAATGCAGGAAAAGTCCTGAGCCCTGTACCTGGCACATGCAGTTAAAACTAACTGTTTGGCGGCAGGGGTGGGGGGGGAGGTGCACCTGGGTGCCTCAGTCGTTAAGCATTTGCCTTCAGCTCAGGTCATGATCCCAGAGTCCTGGGATGAAGCCCCACATTGGGCTCCCTGCTCCGCTGGAAGCCTGCTTCTCCCTTTCCTGCTTCCCCTGCTTGAGTTCCCTCTCTCACTGTCTCTCTCTCTCTGTGTCAAATAAATAAATAAAGTCTTTTTTAAAAAAAAAGTAACTGTTGGTTTTATAACTAACAATGACAACATCCAATGACAAGAACTATGCCCTTCAAATGACAGTAAGGAAGGTGACTGATGTTCACACACGAGTTTACACATCTCTAACATAAGCCCGAATCGTGGCCTCTAGAATTAGAGGTCTTCCGCAAGACCTGTGACCACCAAAATCCTACATAGTTGAGCTTTCACTTCATTCAAAAATTATCACCTTCCTCTAAAGTCATTCAATAAGACTCTAATTTACATTTGATTTACTTTTCTAGCTGCTGTACAGACTGATCAAGACAAATGAAATTCCTTCCTTCCATTCCATCAGGCCCAGCCATCTTGGAATCCTCCCAAAGCCCTTAGAAATAAGAATCCTTTCTTTCTTTTCTTTCTTTTGTTTTGTTTTTATTTTAATCTCTGTTCCTTCTTCCATCTGGTTAGGAGAAAGAAAGTTTCTGGGGGTAGGGAGGTTTAAACTGATGGGCCATTAACAGGATAACAAAGCAAAAGGAATTTTCCAGGTCACCAGCCAACAACTTTAGAGTGGTATTTAAAATTCACTGGGAGGGAAAGAAGATGGTCAGGAGAGGGTGCGGAAGGACTTCTCCCAGCTGATGGAGAACTGAGGAACACCCTTTTTTATGGTTAGCAAAACCAGTAAACACCTTAACAAGCTGCTTGGTTTCAGGGCTGATCTTTTATCATAGTACTTAAGATGCAGATACTGTAAAGAAAACAAAGGTCAGTCTACTGAATCCATAAAGATAAGGTTCTTCTTGGTTTCAGATTTAGGGAATACCTGGATCCCTGCTACATACAACATATCCATAAATTTCTTCTGAGCCTAGTGAATAAATATAGACACACACACACACACACACACACACTCAACACTCTCTCATACATATCCTGCCTTAGTCCAGCCGTACTGAAGTTCAGTAGAAGAGTCATGGTCATGCTATGTATCCCCCACCCCAAGTTTGTATTTTGAAATTTTATTTGTTGGCAGTCCAGAAGTCATTGGGGAGACAGCTTCATCACTTAATTGGTAAAAAGAACTATTTTTCTAGGGATCACCTTTGCTGCTGAAGGACCAGCAGAGTCCTGCAGAGATTAGGCAGCTAGGGCTTATCACCTCTCTATCCCACTCTCTCCTCTCCCACAGTGCACGGGTCCTGGAAAACCTGCACAGCCCAGACAGCTTCTGGAAGCCCCACCAAGTTGTACAAGGCTGCTTAAGTAGCAGTTGCACACAGTTTTAGGTTTTTCTAGTACAGTGGTTTCCAAACTCTTTAAAACTCAGCAGAATCCTTGCCAAAAGAACACAAAGGAAAAACAGATTAAAACTATTGCTTCTGGTAGGAGCCAATCACAAGGTTGCTCAAACAGGTCCCTAGGATTAAAAAAAAAAAAATCACTATTTTTGAATATCACTCTAATATTACTTTAGGTAATTTTGTCATTACAATCAAATCCAAACTCCTCGTTAGGTTTTAGAACCCTTTTTGATCCAGCCCCTGCCTACCTGAGATTCATACAGTTATTCCCATGTTGTCTGCCCTTTTGATTTACTCCTTGATTTTGGCGGTGGAAGTCCTCCTCTAGCTTCCTGGGAAAGAGATACATGGGAGGTAAATTTTTTGAAACCTTGCATTTCAGCATATATTTTGCCCTTTGTTCTCCCTTTACATTTTGACTGGTAGTTTTGCTAGGTATAAAAATCTACATTTGTAAATCATTCCCCAACAAGCCAGATGTTTGAACTGGAAGTTCCTCTTGCATAGAACATATACTCCATATACTCCGTGCCCACTCCCTGCCCTTGTGTAGCTAACACTTCATTATTCTTTTTCTTTTTTAAGATGTTATTATTATTGTTTTTTTAAGTAATCTCTATACCCAAAGTGAGACACAAATCTACAATCCTGAAATCAAGAGTCGCGTGCTCCACCAACTGAGCCAGCCAGGTGCCCCATACCTCATTATTCTTGTCAGGGAAACTGACCTGCCCAACCATATATCCCTCCTAGTTGCTCTCATAAGCCGGTGCTAACCCCTTGTTATACTTCTTACACCATATTATCACTACCTATTCACTCATCTGTGTTTTCCCTAGTCTGTGAGCATGAAGGCTAAAAACACAGAGCCACAGTGCCACTCAATAAATATTTATTGGACCAAGAAACAAGTGAATGACTGTGATTTTTTTTTGAAGATTCATTTATTTGAGAGAGACCGAGAGAGAATGAGCACAAGCATGAGTGGGACGGGCAGAGGGAGAAGGAGAATCTCAAACAGATTCCACACTGAGCACGGAGCCCAACATGGGGCTCAATCCCAGGACCCTAAGATCACAACCTGAGCCAAAAGCAAGAGTCAGACAGTCAACAGACTGTATCACCCAGGCGCCCCAGATGATATCTTTTATTATAAGACACAACATATAGTAAAATGTTTGACAAATTCTCCCACCACTTGGTGCATGCTGGGGGAGTAGAGAGCAGGACTGGTGTTGGGGAAGAAATGCCACCTTGATACGAACAGCAAAGTAAGAACACTTATAATTTCTTGCTCAATATGAGCCTTTCATGAGGACAGGGACCAGATCTGGCCTCTTAGTGTTGAGTTCCCAACAATCAGACCATAATGACAGCTTAATAAAGAACTGTTGAATGAACGAACGCACTGGTCCAGAAAAAGGGAGTCCTATGCATTACAGGACCAAGAAGATAGAGAGGAAAAGTCCCTACACTGTCTTACAGTCATAGGAAAAAGGGAGGTTTGGAATGAAAACACAATTTATCATCTGTTCCCAGCCCAACTCCAGTAGCAAACCCTCTCCCTCTACCCTGTTCCAGATATAGGCATTTCCTTCTTTGGACACATGGATTTGAAACCCCACAACTATCTGACTTGAACCCTCGCTTTCACAGTCTGTTTATTTTCAATCAGCAAGTCCTGTTCCCTCCTCTCCCTCTCTCCCTTTACAGCAGCCTTCACCCCGACCCTTCGGTTTCATTCCTCTAGTATCCCCATTGAGGCCTCCATCACCCCACACCTACATTTTCTTATGGCTCCATCCTTCACTCCAAGTCATTTTGACACCTCTGTCAGATTAATCTCCCTGAAGCATCACTTTGCAGTCTCCTCACTAACTAAAAATACCTTCAGAGGCCCTTGACTTCCTCCTGTGTTAAGTCACAACTCTTCTGCCAGTTTTCAACCTTCAGAATGACTTCTAATGCTCTGTTTCCCCTCTTCACACACACCAGCTCACTTCTCACATATACTCAACTCTCACAGATTAGGCAAGAGGCCTCACTGTTTCAGACACAACAGAGCAGATTTCTGCACAACTTGTGCATTCTCTTACCTGGAATGTTCTCCCCAACCCTCTCTTAATTCAATCCATCCTTCTAGACCTGATTTAAATCCTTCATCCTTTAAGATGCCTTTATTTACAACTTCAGGCCTTGCAGATCTCCCCAAATTTAAAATCCAAATAGTACTTATCATTTTTATAGCCCAGTTACACCCACATGTGTGCCTTATATAAAACACTATATAGTCCACATGTGTTGGTGCGGTCTTCCCCAACTAGCCTGGCTGCTCCTTGATGGTAAGGATGTCCTGTTCTTGGACCTGAGGGCCCTAGAGTTCAACACAGAGTAGAATTCAGGAGGTGGTAAGAGAGCTGCCTTCAGAAACAGACAAACCAGAGTTAATCCCAGCCCTACCAATTCTAATTATGTGTATTTGGACCCTCTGAGCCTCAGTACTCTCATCTGTAAAACTGGAACAATAGTGCTATCCCATAGGTTTGATGTGAAAATTTAAATGAGATAACGCTAAGTAAAGCAATCTACACAGTTTGGATACAGGCTAAGTACTCAGTAGCAATAGCTATTGTTTATTAGAGACTCCAATTTCTGTTCTTGGAGTTGAACTTTGGCCTTGATTTTGCTTCAGACTCTGTCACTGAGCCAGCCTTGCAAATAGTGATTTCCTGCCAATCCCTGCCTCTGTGTCCACTCTTGGCTGGTCAAAGCAGTCTCTGTAAGCAGTGGCTAAGAGAAAGTTCCATCATGCAAAGTCATCTCAGGCCCCATGTGTGGTTCCTCCTGCCCTCAACACTACTGGATTCTGTGCTGAATTGTTTAGTACCTTTGGTTTACGAACCTTAGGCATTTCTTTTTTCTACTTTTTCTTTATCACAATCATTGTATTATTATTTTTTTAAGATTTTATTTACTTATTTGACAGAGAGAGATCACAAGTAGATATAGAGGCAGGCAGAGAGAGAGGGAAGCAGGCTCCCTGCCGAGCAGAGAGCCCGATGCGGGACTCCATCCCAGGACCCCGAGATCATGACCCGAGGTGAAGGCAGCGGCTTAACCCACTGAGCCACCCAGGCGCCCCACAATCATTGTATTATAAAAACAATACATGCTCATTTTTTTTTAAGTACGTTAAGAGTATAAAGTAAAGAGCAAAAGTCTCACTCCTCACCCAAACTTCATTCCTACTCTTTAGAAGAAACCGATTAGCAGTTTCTCATGTGTATTTCCAGAAAACACGGCTATAGAAACGTACATACACATAAGCTTTTCCGTGGCTTTCTTCACTTAATAATTGGTCTGGAATACCTTTCTCTACCTATACCTGATAGGTTCACCACACACTGTACAATGGCAACTTGATTTTTTTTTTTTTAAGATTTTCTTTCTTTATTTGAGAGAGAGTATGAGAGTGGGGAGGAGCAGAAGGGGAGGGGGAAAGAATCTAAAGAAGACTCAGTGCTAAGTGCAGAGCCCGATGTGGAGCTCAATTCCACCACTACCAGATTACAAAGACCCAAAACCACCGACTGAATGCCCAACAGACTGTGCCACCCAGGTGCCCCTTAGGTTTCTTTTATAAAAAGCAACCGAAGTTGATTTCATCAATCCCCTACACATGGGCATGCAGGATGTTACTACTAAAACAACATGATGAACATCCTTGTATATATATTTCTGTGTATTCCTTAAGTCTTCAGGCTTCTGATTGCCAAATGAGACTAGATTGGGAGTGATTCATCAAATCTGGTCCTACCTCCCAAGTCTCCACCCAAATATAGCATTCAGTCCCCATGCCCACTGACTCACTGGTTGGTGGTATGACCACCTTCCTCCTCACTTTAAAATAGAAGAAAGAGGTCACTAGACAGTTTCCTCATGATCCCACTCGAAAAGAGTTCAAAGAACCCATGTTGCTCCCTTTATCTGGAACCGGAGGGGGAATCCCAGGCGTAGGGAAGTAAGATTTCAGAATCTGGCTGTGTTCTCAGGTAGTCCTGAGGTAGCTCCAGAGAAGGAAGGAAACACGTTTTTGGTTCATGAGACACAATCCCAGCTGTTTTCAATGGGGCTGAGAGGGATGTGAGTGTGACTATAAGGACAGTAGTTGAGACACGCTTCAGGTGGTGGCTGGGGGATGGTGAACACACAGGGCTTTCATCAGCAGTGACTCGGCATTATTATCCTAGCCGACATCCGTCCCTTTACACTGTGTCCTTGCTCAGTCCAAGGACAGGATGGAATAGCAGGAACTTTGATTGCTTATCCCCAGCTCAGTCTGACTCATGCAGGACCCCAAGCCAGCCCCTTACTATACCCTGGGGGAAGCTCCAGGAGCCTGGGTGAAAACTAGGGCTGGAAAAAGTTGCCCCTGGGATGTATCCAAGTTACTTACATAGAACTCTATGACCCAGTTTTAAGCTTCAGTTAGCCCATTCCCCTATCTGTTTAAAAAAAGAAAAAAAAAAAGTAAATACAACACCCACAGTCCCTGTGTTACACTGTCCTCGAAGGCAGGAGGTATACCAAGTGCTTAACAAGAACATGGGATTACATAAGCTGTCAATAAATCTCTGATACTTGCTTTACTGATCTCTCCCTCTTGCCTAACACAGTGCCCGATTCAGAGTAGGTGCTTAATTAAAATTTTTTTTCGATGAATGAATGAACAACCTCTTCATTTCTGAAGGGCAGGCAGGAAAATTGCAAAATAACCCCCAAGGCCTTTCCAACCTCACATCACCCTGTTCTCTTCGTTGTGATATGGAAGTTTACTGATAATGCAGTTTGATTTGGTTCACTCAATTCATTCTCTCTCTCTCTCTCTCTCTCCCTCAGAGAAAGGATGTTCTATTCCTCCTGCTTTGTCCTCAAGACCCAGCCACATCAAAGAATAAGCTCAGGGCCAAGGTCCTGGAATGCAGCCTCACCTCAGAGTCTCTCAAGAGAAACCAAGTCCTAGGACCATGAAATATCAGAGGAAGGAGGAAAGAAAATTCATTTATTCGTTCAATAAATATACATGTGGAATATCTAGTGTGTCTAGAATTGAAACCAAAAGCTTGCTGCTTGGCCTTGCCTCTACTCTCTTGCCATGCTGGCCTCTGCCTCAAACCCTCAAAGCCTGATTTCCAAATCCCTGCTGAAAATGCTTCCTGACAGGTAGTCCTCAGGTACTCCCACTGTGAATCCAGGTGCCCTTCCCCACTTCGTGTTCCTCACTACCTCTCTCCCAGCACCTTTCTCCTTCTTTGGTTTCCCTCCTCTGCCCCTGATTCTTGCCCTCTGTTGTGAGCCTAACTGCATCCCTCCAAAATCCATGTTATAGTCCTAACCCCTGCATGTCAGAATGTGACTGCATTTGGAGATAGGGTTTTATAAGGATTTTATTTATTTATTTGACACAGAGAAAGAGAGCACACAAGCAGGGGCCGGGGGGAGAAGCATGTTCCCCTCTAAGCAGAGACCCAATGAGGACTCCATCCCAGGACCCCTGGATCATGACTTAAGCAGAAGGCAGATGCTTAACCGACTGAGATTCCCAGGTGCCCCAAGATAGGGTCTTATAAACATTTTATTTACTTATTTATTTGCGAGAGAGAGAGAAAGTGAGTGAGCACGAGCAAGGGAGGGGAGGATGTCAAGCAGAGTCTGTGCTGAATGCAGAGCCTGATGGAGAGCCGATCTCACGACCCTGAGGATGGTGACCTGAGCTGAAATCAAGAGCCAGACACTCAACTGACTGAATCACCCAGGCGCCCCTGAAGATAAGGTCTTTATTTATTTAGTCATTTATTTAAGATTTTATTTATTTATTTGTTAGAGTGAGAGAGAGCATGAGAGAAGGATGAGGCATAGAGGAAGCAGCAGACTCCCCGCTGAGCAGGGAGCCTGATTCCATCCCCCTCTATTAATTCACTTCCATGGCCTACACTATCATCCCTCCCCTTCCCAATGACCTACTCAGGTTAATACATCCATACACTGAAACTGGAATTCTCATCCAGATCCCAGCTCCAAATTCCAGCTACCTACCAGACATTATGCCTGAATTGTTTGGCCAATCCTGAAACCTCAAGAGGTCTAAAACCACAAAACCTTGTAGGTCAGCCCAACCACCTTGCTTTACCCATGAGGAAACTAAGGCACAAAACAAAAATAAACTCGAGGGCACCTGGGTGGCTCAGTGGATTAAGCTGCTGCCTTTGGCTCAGGTCATGATCTCAGGGTCCTGGGATCGAGCCCCGCATTGGGCTCTCTGCTCAGCAGGGAGCCTGCTTCCTCCTCTCTCTCTGCCTGCCTCTCTGCCTACTTGTGATCTCTCTCTCTGTCAGATAAATAAATAAAATCTTTAAAAAAATAAATAAATAAACTCGGCTCTCTTCCCAACTTTCCTATCTCTAAAAGCACTATCTGGTCACTCAAAAATATGGAATCATATTTTACTCTGCCCTTTTTCCTCCCACAGTGCCAATCAAGGAACTTCCAATGGATTCCAAAACATGACAGAGCTAGGCACCTCAGGAATGGTAAAAGCAAATATAAAATCTCTCTAAAGGACTACAATTTCAACCAATGCATTCAAGAAGGGCCATAAAGTCCTAAGAAACTGGGGCTAAAGCTAAAAACCACAAAACGCAAAAGAAAACAAGATACTGTAAGTGAGAATCAGCAGGAACAACAGATCTGAATAATCATATCCATAAAAATATGACATAGAAATTATTAAGTACAAAATGAGTAAGTGTATATCTTTCCTTCTTTCTTTCTTTCCTTCTTTCTTTCTTTCTTTTTAGAGAGGAAGAGAGAGAGAGAGAGGGTGCAAGGGAGGGGAGGAGCAGAGAGAGAGAAAGATTTTTTTGGTGGGGGATGAGTAAAGTGACTTACGTTTACCAAGTGAAGATACAAAAAAAGCTCTCAAGAGTGAGAGGGGTCCTGACAGGACTTCCCAGGAGAGAGAGAGAGAGTCTCTTAAGCAGGCTTCATATTCAGCACACAGCCTGATTTGGGCTCAATCTCATGACCCTGAGCTCAGCTGAAATCAAGACTTAGGGGCGCCTGGGTGGCTCAGTGGGTTAAGCCGCTGCCTTCGGCTCAGGTCATGATCTCAGGGTCCTGGGATCGAGTCCCGCATCGGGCTCTCTGCTCGGCGGCGAGCCTGCTTCCCTCTCTCTCTCTCTCTCTGCCTGCCTCTCTGCCTAGTTGTGATTTCTCTCTGTCAAATAAATAAATAAAATCTTTAAAAAAAAAAAAATCAAGACTTAGATGCCTCATCGACTGACCCATTCAGTTGCCCATATTTCAAAAAATAAATGTGAGCCTTAAATATACGAGCCAAGGGTAAAAGACTAAAAAGTAACCAAGCCAATTTTGAAAAAAAAAAAAAAATTAAAACTAAGGTGAATTAAATAGCAGATTAGATACTTTTTTTTTTTTTTAAAGATTTTATTTTTTTTTTTATTTATTTGACAGAGAGAGAGAGAGAGGTCACAAGTAGGCAGAGAGGCAGGCAGGGAGAGAGAGGAGGAAGCAGGCTCCCTGCTGAGCAGAGAGCCCGATGAAGGGCTCAATCCCAGGACCCTGAGATCATGACCTGAGCTGAAGGTAGAGGCTTTAACCCACTGAGCCACCCAGGCGCTCTCAGATTAGATACTCTTAAAGGCAGAGTTAATTTACTAGAAAATGGATCTGAAGAAATCTAAAAGATGAAAGATACAGAGGGATGAAGAATACAAAGAACTACATATGTGACATTGGAGGATAGAGTAAGATGGTCTAATATATGTTTAATTGTTTTTACCAAAGAAAATGAAGGAAAGAATAAGAAAGAGGAGTGTTTGTAGAGTCGGGACCAGGACTAAAGTGAACCTGGGGCTTAAAATTTATTTTAGACACTCACTCTTAGGGCCAATTCTGTATTTATATAAGCTCAAGAGTGAGGGTCTCCTTAAATTTAGGGACCCCATTGGCTTCACACTGGTGCTGGCCATGCTGAGAATTTTTCCAAAATGTTGTAAGACAGCAAACTCTGGATTCAGAAGTCCCAAGAAAGGATGAAGAAAAATATATTCACAACTACTTACATCATAGTGAAACTGCAAAGGCCTGGGACAAATAAAGATCAATAACAAAGAAAGTGAAGTTAGACTGACCATAGACTTCTCCACAGTCACAATGGAACCAGAAGCTTATCTCAATGTCCTGAGTCAAAATAACTGTTGTTTGAGAATTTTTTTTCAAGAATTTAAATATGAGGGTGAAAGAAAGTAAATTTCAAACCAATGGAAACTGAGGTAATTTACTACCAACAGACACTGAAGGAAATGCTAAAGGATGGATTTCAGGCAGAAGGAAAGCAATCTCAGAGAGATGCTTTTATAAGAAGGAACAGTGAAAAAAGAGATTAGTGGTTCTGTAAACCACCAACGAACAACATTTGACCATATAAAGAAACAACAATGTCTCAACTCTCTTGAAAAAAAAATTAAAAATTAAAGAAAGACAGAATGAAAACACTGAACTAGAGCAGAATATAAAGGGGGCTGTAGGTAGAGATTTAAGGATTTAAGTTAATTTAAGGTCCTTGGGAGCACCTGGGTGGCTCAGTCATTAAGTGTCTGTCTTCGACTCAGGTCATGATTCCAGAGTCCTGGCATGGAGCCCGGCATAGGGTTCTCTGCTCCTCGGGAAACATGCTTCTCTCTCTCCCACACTCCCCCTGCTTGTATTCCCTCTCTTGCTGTCTTTCTCTCTGTCAAATAAATAAAATCTAAAAAAATAAAAAATAAAAAAAATAAGGTCCTTGTATTAAATTGTTTAAGAGGGTAAAAACTGTGATTAGGGGCGCCTGGGTGGCTCAGTGGATTAGGCCGCTGCCTTCGGCTCAGGTCATGATCTCAGGGTTCTGGGATCGAGTCCCGCATCGGGCTCTCTGCTCTGCGGGGAGCCTGCTTCCTCCTCTCTCTCTGCCTGCCTCTCTGCCTACTTGTGATCTCTCTCTCTGTCAAATAAATGAGTGGAATCTTTGGAAAAAAAAAAAACAAACTGTGATTAATTTTTAAATATCTAGGGGATCCACTAAAAGAATAGAGAGACTGTAACTTCCATGGCAATCAACAGGAAAGAATGGGATGACTAAACTCTCCCCCCCCCCCAAAAAAAACAACCCTCAGTCCACAGGATGAGAAAGTAGAAAGAAAAGCGAAAATAAAAACCAGCGCCTAGGGGAGACTAGGCAGGTATTGGGATAGGGGGTATATGGGAAATCTCTGTGCTTTCCTCTCATTTTTGTTATAAATCTTTTTTTTTTTTTTTTTAAGATTTTATTTATTTATTTGAGAGACAGAGATAGCACCTGTGGGAAGGAGAGGGAGGGCCTCAATCCTGGAACCCTGGGATCATGACCTGAGCCGAAGGCAGATGCTTAACTGGCGGAGCCATCCAGGCGCCCGTCATCTTTGTTATAAATCTAAAATTGCTCGGTGGGCCTGGATGGCACCATCAGTTAAACATCCACCTTTGGCTCAGGTCATGATCCCAGGGTCCTGGGATCAAGCTCCACATCAGGCTCCCTGCTCTTTGAGAAGTCTGCTTCTCCCTCTCCCTCTGCCCCTCTGTCCCTTCCTTCCCTGCTCGTGCTCTCTCCCTCACTCTTGCTCTCTATCAAATAAATAAAATATTTTTACAAACATCTAAAACTGCTCTAGAAAGTAATCTCAACACATACATACACATGACAAATAGCACAAAATAAGACAGAAAGAAATCTAACTAATTCAGTAGTTTCCAGTTCTCATACAAACACATGCAAACTGAAAGGCACTGCTCTGCCCTGAAAAGACAAAGCTTGGCAGGCTGGCTAGAAACCCAAATCCAGTAATATGTGCTTGTTACAAGGAAAACAAGGGAGTGAGTTTAAGTAACTGCTAAAGTCTCCTCCCGCTTCATCCAGCCAATGTGATTTCCCCATAAAGTCAAACAGAATAAATGTGGTCATCTGAGGAGAGTTTGATAAAGGAATTATTTGCAAATATGTGGCTGGACTGTAAGGAAACCACAAGGATAGTGTGACATGCTGGAACTGGGAAAAACTGGGCTCTGTTTTATCACTTCTAGGACAGAATGACATAGTCCCTAACACACACATTCACATACATACATCCATAGCTTCAAGACTTTTAATAGCATCCCATGGTCCTTAAGAAGGATAAAACTGTACATCCTAACAGAACCTCCAACGCCTTCTATGATCTGTCCCCTCTCCCCTATCTCTAGCTGTTTCCGGGCCCAGAATCCACTGGATTGTCAATCCTTCAGTCACAGTGGCTTTCTCTTACATCCTCGGGTTCACCATGCTGGCTCCCTCCCATCTCAGGACGTTTGTGTGTGCTGTTCTCCGCCTGGAAGACGTCTCACTCCACCCTTCAAACCCACTTATCACCAGACCTACTTTTGGGTTGAGCTCAGGTATCACTGGATACTAGAGGAACTTTCCCAAAGTCCCAGCCTTCAACATATACATTCAGGGCATTGATACCTCTCCCGCAGAGCGCTCATCACCGGTGTCACTTTGTATTTGTATCAGTGCAGTTTTTTTTTTCTTTAAGATTTTATTTTATTTATTTGACAGAGAGAGATCACAAGTAGGCAGAGAGGCAGGCAGAGAGAGAGGAGGAAGCAGGCTCCCTGCGGAGCAGAGAGCCCGGTGCGGGACTCGATCCCAGGACCCTGAGATCATGACCTGAGCCGAAGGCAGCGGCTTAATCCACTGAGCCACCCAGGCGCCCCTATCGGTGCAGTTTTTGATGACCATATGTCTCCCTAGACTGGAAGCTCTCTAAGGGTAAGAACGGCACTCTTCATACTCACATCTGTGCAGTGCCTGGGAACCAGCGCCTAGCAGAAGCTTAAGCAATACTGACGAATAAAGGAATGAAAACATCCTCACTAAGAGAAAGGCACTTTGCCCAGAAACAAGTGTTTCTTGTTTCTTAGGGTATGGAACACCCTAAGAAATTTCCCCAGTTTCATCACACAATTTGCATTCATTCATTCACAGATTACTTACTTGCCATTTCTCTGTGTTAGAGAAAATTAAACACAGCTACCTTCAAAAGACTTTCCTGAACATAAAAACACTCCCTGGGCTGTTCATATGACAAGAACACAGTAGGAAAGCCTCCAACCAAGGCAGTAGACAGCATCTCGGTAAACCTGATGGACACTCAAGGTGAAGGACAGGGGACACCTTCCCATTCTTGACCCATCAGACTCAGTGCAATGGCAAAAGGATTGGCGATCAACCATGAAGCCTTTCCAAGGGCTCTAAATGGTGGACAGGGCCACAGCCAGGGGAATCCAAGTGACTGAACTCTGGGCATTTTGGCAAAATGGGGCTGAAGGAGTTGAGTTTGGTTGGCTTCAGACAGTTGCTGACCACAGAAAAATCCTCTGTCTTAAAATTCCCATTTGCGAAAGGGACAACGGAAAGCATTTCCTTAGATTAATAAAATTTACAATCCTGTTCCCTGATTTGATTGACTTTATATATGGATGGTAATGGCTCTATGCCTTGGCTTTCTGATCTCACAGAAGATGAAAATTTTTAGATTCTTTAAGAGTATCAATAATAATAATAGCAGTAGCAGCTACTAATATTTACCAAATATCACTCTATGCCAGGCTCTGTGCTAAACACACACACACACAAACACACGTATATATAAAAAATCTCTTTTAATCTTCAAGTAAATTAGCTCATGGTGGTCATCTTCTTAAGACTCTTCAATGATTTCCACTGTTACTAATATAAAATGTGGAGTGCCTGACTTAGTGGAGTGTGCAACTCGATCTTGTTGTGAGTTTGAGCCCCATCTCGGGTGCAGAGATTACTTAAAAGTAAAACCTTAAGGGGAGCCTGGGTGGCTCAGTGGGTTAAAGCCTCTGCCTTTGGCTCAGGTCATGATCCCAGGGTCCTGAGATCGAGCCCCATATTGGGCCTCTCTGCTTGGCAAGGAGCCTTCTCCCCCCACCAACCCCCCCACTTACTTGTGATCTCTGTCAAATAAATAAATAAAATCTTTAAAAATATATATAAATAAAACCTTAAAAAGGGGGGGGGGCACCTGCAGTGGCTCAGTCAATTAAGGGTCCGACTCCTGATTTTGGCTTGATCATGATCTTTGAATCCTTGCGAACAAGCCCCGCGTTGGGCTCTGCAATCAGCAGAGGCTCTGGTTGGATCCCCTCTCCCTCTCTCTTTCTCTCTCTGTCCCTCCCCTCCACCTCCCACTCACTCTCTCTCTCAAATAAGTCTTTAAAAAAATAATTTAAAAATTAAAAAAAAGTAAAATAAAACACAAACTCCTTAGCCTTCAAGGCCCTGTACCACCTAGCCCCTGCCTACTTTCGCTGCTGTATTCCAAGCAGCTCACCCAATAGTCAGTTAGCTCCAGCAGGATCAACCTTCTTTCTGCAACTCACGTACACCAAACTTGGTCCTACCTCATGGCCTTGGCACAGCTGGCCCCTCTGCCTGGAGTGCTCTTCCCTCAGAGCCAACACCACTGCCTTTTTCTGGTAATCTGGGTCCCATCTCAATCACTACCATCCGACTCCCCTACAACTCTCCCTCCATCGCTTGCTCAGAGCACCCTATTTTACTGCCTCTATAGCTTGTATCACTATGAAATTATCTTAATTATCTGCTTCATCATTATCTGCCTCCTCTAACTAGAACATATATTCCATGACCAAAGCCTCATCTGTCCTGTTCACCCCTGAATTCTCAGTGTCCAGAACAGAGCAGCACACAGGAGGCATTCCACAAATGTTTCTCAAGTAAAGGAATGGGTAAAAGACTGTGAGATAAGAACTACTATGCTTAACCAATTTTACAGATGAAGTGATGTTAGGTAACTTGCCCAAGGTCACAGAAATGGGAGGTAAAGAGAGGCGCTGAGTAACAACTGAACCCACTTGTGCTCTTAATCACTACACAAATTGAGACTCATTCCACGAATCATGTCATGATTATCTCCCCTCTATTCATTCTTTTTTTTTTTTTTTTTTTAAGATTTATTTAGTTTAGGGAGAGAGAGAGAGTGCTTGCATGAGAGCAGGAGTGGGAGGGACAGGGGGAAAGAGAAGCTCAAGCAGACTCCGTGCTGAGCACAAAGCCCCATGTGGGGCTCAATCTCACAACCCTGAGATCACAACCTGAGCAGAAACCAAGAGTCAGACTGTGCCACCCAGGTGCCCCTCCCCTCCATTCATTCTTTGCATAGAACCCGGCCCAAGAGCTAGGCAGCAAGGAAACATAACAAAGCAGTACACAGAGTGTGAATTACTACAACCACGTGGGATAATTGGGAGTACTCACTGAAGCCAAACCAGTCCTCAGTGCATATCCACAGATACACAAACATGTGTTCAACAAAAGTCATGTACAGAACTATTAACAGAATCAACATTCTTTTAAGATTTTATTTTAAGTCATCTCTATATCCAACATGGGGCTCATGGGGCTCAAGATCATGAGTCACATGCTCCACCAACTGAGCCAGCAGTATTGTTTTTTAAAAATTATTTATTTATTTATTCTCTTTGAGTAGACTCCACAACCAACCTGAGGTTCAAACTCAGAACCAAAAGGTTAAGAGTAACATGCTCTGCCCACTGAGCCAGCCACGTCCCCCAAGAAAGAGCATTCTTTTCTTTTCTTTTTTTTTTTTTGAAGATTTTATTTATTTATTTGTCAGAGAGAGAGAGAGAGAGAGCACAAGCAGGCAGAGAGGCAGGCAGGGGCAGAGACAGAAGCAGGCTCCCCACTGAGCAAGGAGCCCAATGTGGGACTTGATCCCAGGACCCTGGGATCAGACCCGAGGTGAAGGCAGCGGTTTAACCAACTGAACCACCCAGGCATCCCAAGAAAGAGCATTTTTAAAAGTAAACACTGGAGGGGCACCTGGCTGGCTCAGTCAGTTAAGCATCTGACTTCAGCTCAGGTCACGATATCAGGGTCCTGGAATCGAGCCCCGGGATCAAGTCCCACGCAGGGCCCACGCTCACTGGGGAGTCTGCTTGTCCCTCTCCCTCTGCCCCTACTCCCAGCTTGTGCTCTCTCTGTCAAAAAATAATATGAAATCTTAAAAAAAAGTAAACACTGGAAACAATATATATATTCATTAAAAATAGTATGAATAAATATACTGCAGTGCAATTATGTAGCAAAATAGTAAACAGCAATGAAAAAGAAACTTTAACTATAGCCAACCACATGGAAGAATCTTACACACAAAAAGGTATCTCCTATACAATTCCATTTATAGAAAGATCGTCCTAAAAGCCAAGGTAGTGATTACTATTGTGGGTAGAGGTGGGGTATGGTGATGGTTGGGAATGGGAAGAGCATGAATGTGGCTTCCAGAACACTTCTTTACTCTTGCATTCTCAGGGACTGGCATGGCACCTGGGACCTAGAAAGTGCTTAAATATTGGTTGAATGATGAGTAAACGAATAAATGACCAATGAAGTGGCATCAATGGAAGTCAGGGAAGAAAAGGTGGCCAGAAGCACAACTGTCATTCAGAAAGAAGGACACAGCCCCCATCACTCTCCTGAAGCAAGAGGGACCTTCAGAAAGTTGCTGAACCCCCAAGTCCAGACATTCATTCCTTGTCCCTGTGTTTTCCCAGGGTGCCCATTCTGTTATATGAGGAACAGAGGCATTTATGAGGTATTTACGTGAACCACTGTACAGAGTAAGAATGAATCATCATGCCCGTTATATAGATATGATTAAGGGTGTAAAGGATCTCACCTGAGATGCATCAATAATTAAGTGTCCAATTGCTTTGGACAAAGTATAAGTCTGTTTATTCCTAAAGCCAGAACTTGCTAACCACTATACCACCTGATTTTTCAATGTTACTAGGGAATTTCTGTGATTTGCAAGCAAGGACCAAGGGGGCTTTTCTTGGCCATTTTTTCCCTTCTCTTTCTGTTCACTGCTCTCAAAGGTTGCTTTTGATTTAGCTCCCACACCTGAAATGAACGGTGTGCTTGCATTTTATGTGACTTTGAACTAAGGCAAATCTGAAACATATTCACAAGAATATATTCTTGTGCCACAGAAGTATATTCACAAAAAATCTTGACTCAGTAGCCAAAACTGATAGCATGCAAATCTGACTTCACATTCACACCTATGAGGAAATTGTTCTTGAATTACGTGAGGTCTTCTGGAATGCTTCTTTCTCATACAATTCTACTGCCCTGCTCAGCAAACAGTGAAAATCAAGGGTCTTGTAGGAAAAATGGGGCAAAGGAAGCCAGAGACCTGTATTATTACAACCAACTTAAAATCTTGAAATAATCCTGTTAAACAGATTAATTCAAGGACCACAAAGATCTCTATGCACTTGGTTCTGAGCTAAGTTACTTGAAACACATCATGTTAGTGCTCACAACTCTCTGACGCAGATACTATGCCATCATCCCCTTTTTTACAATAGAGGCTTGAAGAGATTAAGAATTATGCAAAGTCACCAAGTGCTTAATAGAACAGAATCATCATGCAGCATACATTCAGCATTATATCACACATGTGCTACCATGGAAATTCAAGCATTGATTTTGGCCATGGTTAAAATCAACTCTTGGGTGAACTATTTAAGATACCGAGCCACACAGCTGAAAACATCATAATTTTGTTCTGCAAAACTGTACTAGTTAAGTCAGTGATGACAGCCACAGTATTACTGTTTTAACTCTTTATTAACAATGAAAACATTGTATACAGTTTAGATTATTTTTCTTTTTCTGAATTCTAACTCATGGGGCGCCTGGGTGGCTTAGTGGGTTAAAGCCTTTGCCTTCGTCTCAGGTCATGATCCCAGGGTCCTGGGACTGAGCCCTGCATCAGGCTCTCTGCTCAGCGGGGAGCCTGCTTCCTCCTCTCTCTCTCTGCCTGCCTCTCTGCCTACTTGTAATCTCTGTCTGTCAAATAAATAAATAAATAAATCTTTAAAAAAAAATTCTAACTCATTCCTTGCACCAAAATGGCTGGGTATGTTGAATAATCACCTAAATGCATATTTGGCATTTGCAATTTGCCAGACGCTGTTCTAAGGGCTTTACGTACATTTTTCCATTCACGTTCCACTCAACCCTCTTGTGGTAAGCACTACTATTAGTTTTCATATTACAGAGGGGGAAACTGAGATACATGAAGTTTGGATCACTTGTTCAAGGCTATGGAGCTTGTAAGGGTAGGACTGAACCTCAGCAGTCTGTGCTCAATATCTGCACATCTGTCTTTCAAGGTCTCCAGCCTTCAAAACTGAAACAAATGAACACACTGAGCCAGAAAGCCTAGGAGCTAGGGCCAGAGCAGAGCTCTAACTCAGGCCTAACATACCATCCCTTCCTCAAGGACTAGGGTACCCCAAGCTATCTTCAGTTGCTCTAACAGTCCTTGAGACTTCTTTCTGCATCTGAGCCTTCTGCCACTGAGCCCAGCTTGACAGAGACTGCATTCTGCAGATCTGAGCTGCAGGAAAACTTCTCCAAAGCCCCTAGGCTCTGTCCCTCTACTTTGTCCCTCTACTTTGCTCTCTGTACTCTCTATTCCATCACTGATGTTAACTGTAATTAAATCAGTCTTCCATCAATTGTTTGTTTAATGTCTTCTGTCCCCTACTTGGCTACAGGGGAAGCAGGTAATCTGTTTGGATTAAGGGGCTTGGTTTCCAGTGCTTAGTATGCACAGTAAGGCTGAGAAATGTCAAGTGAATATAGAAATGAATGAGGGCACTGATGGAAGATTATAGGGGAAAGCACACCCCACCCCCCACCCTGCCCTGGCCCCCTTACCACTGACTGAGAGCTCTATAAAGGCAAAAATTGTGTCTATCTCTTTTATCACTATAACCCAACACCTAGCACTGTGCCTGACTCACAGGAAGTGCATAATAATTTTTGGTGAAATTAAATAATTAAAACATAGCCTCTGACCTCTTATCTGATAAAGAAGGAGGGTAAGACCCAGAACACAGCTTTTTAAAGCCACAGTACATATGAAAACATGCTGAGCACAGGCATGGTACATAGTAAGTGCTCCATGAATGTCTGTCATTGAATTGGAATTCCTGCCTCTCCTAACTCCCACTAACTCAGCTTCCAGGTCTTGGCAAGGCCAGGGGCTTAATCAGAGGGCCAAGCCCAGAAGTGAAACCACTCTCCTCCCCTGGCCATGATCTGGTAGGGCCGAAGATGTTTACATTGACATGGGGGTGAGAGGACTGTAATGAGCACAAGCAGGAATGCAGGGCCGTTAGGATATGCCTCTAGCAGAAAAGTTGTACCTGGGCAGGAGACAGCCCTTTAGGAGTAAACAAAGTCAGATGAAGTAAAAGAGAAAAAAAAGCAAGGCCTACTGGCCACCCAGTCCTAAAGAACAAATATGGCACCTTCAGCCTGCCAGGACTAAACATCGCGCATTCCCCTGTCACCTTTCACTCTGTCCCCTCACCCCTAGCCACTGGCCTCTGGGCTGCTACAGAGGCTTAGAACGCAAAACAGAATGTGTCATGATGCTGCTTAAACGCCTTAAGAGAATAGTATATGAACTCCTCACCAGGGCAACTCCCACCTTGTTTGCCAAGCTGTGACCGCAGAGGCCTACTGTCTGCACTTCCACGTCAGGCCTTTCCCACACAGGGCTTCCACCAGGCTCCCTCAGCGAACCTGTCTCCTCCCTCAGGCTCACCGCTTCTCAGATTTCAGGTCTCAACACAGTCCCCTCTTCGAACACTTATCACAGCCTGAGATTGCTCCGTCTGCCTGTCTCCTCAAGATTGTGAGCTTCACAAGGGCAGGGAACACTGTCTGTCTCTTACCACTGAGTCCCCAGAGTCAGGGCAGACTCCTACTCAGAATAATATGCAAATGCATGAATGAATGAATGAACACATTTCTCATAACACCTGCCCCAAACCTCTCTTTAGTTTCCAAGGAGAGGCGGAATATAATTCTTATTTACCTCCCAGACACTCTGAATCACACTCTGCTTACAAATCAGGGGCTCTGCCCAGCCCAGGGCTGGGGGCTCCTCCATCCTCTCACCATAGGAATGGAACCACATCTGTCTCTTGACTAATTCCTCTAAATTAAGGAAACAGGACAGCAAACACACACTACCACCACCATCTTGCTTTCCTTTGATAGTTTAGAAAGGATGTATTTGCTGCCATCCTTTTAATTGTTCAAGCAAGTCCCAGAGTGAGCACTGGCTGCAAAAATTACTACCTTAACTCCCTTGTTCGGTGTGCTTAAATGACTTAACAAAAAAACAGGTTTTGTGTTTGTGATGCTGAGAAGGGGTGGTAGCAAAGTAGAGAGAATTAGGTTGCAAAGATCTGGAAAAATCCGCTCTACCATTTACTAGGTCTTCCATTGAGCAGGTATAGGACTCTTGCCCTCAATTTCTTTGTACATCTGACAAACGAGAATGACACTGAATTCAAGACCAGCAAAGGTCAGTCCTGAACAACTGTCCTAGTAAAGAGTGTTCCTTTTCGCTTTAAGACTGCAGAGCTGGGGGGGGGGGGGAGCTCTGCCCCCAGGATCTAAGTAAATCACACCGCAAAGGTACCTTTGAGTAGCAAGGAGACATTTTAGACTGAGACACTGTGACCTCGAATTCTGGTCCGGATTTGCAAAATGTCCCCTCATGGCCCATCCCCAGAGCCCCAGGCCCAGCTCCAGCCCAAGGCCAGACCTCAGACCTGGACTGGAAGCCTTTCATTGGCTCCTCTGACAACAGCCAAGCCCAGTCCTTCAGTGGTGTAGAAAGAAAAAGACAGCTCACAACATCTCGGTCAAGCCAGAACACCAGCAAAACAAACTTAGGGGGGATTCAGGCCCTGGCCTACCTCTCAAAGCCATCCACCTCACCCCACTCTCCGCCCACCTCCCCCTACAGTCTCCTCGGTTCCTGGGCGGAGCTGGGCCTGCTGCTGTTGTGAGGGCTCCCGGCCTTACACGAGTCCAGTCGGGCCTAATGGCGAGGGCTTTTCTTTTCAACAGCCTGGGCTGATGCGATACCCCCCACCCCACACAGCATCATTAACTGCAAAGAAAGGATCCTTGGCCGTTTCTATTTCCTCCGAGGCTCAAGAACCCTGTTGTTATTTAATCCTATGACTATTCCAACAGCATCCTCTGCTCGGCCGGCTCCACCCATCCACCTGGCTAATTCTGGGCTGTTCCCGCCCCCCCCCCCCCCGAGGGTAGCTACCTGATGGGGGTCAATGGGGATAGACTCCCACTGCACCAAAGGGGCGTGGCCTTCGCTGGACTGAGGCTTCTCCGGCCCGCGTCCCGTGAGAGTCGGGAAACGCTAAGGGGTGGAGAGGGGAGCAGCTAGTCAGGGCAGCCTGAGGCCGGCAGGCGCAAAGGCACTGAGAATATTACAGTGGGATATGGCGGGGGTGGAGGGTAGGACTTGGCACTGCGAAGCTTGAGTCCGGCCTCTAACTGAGTAGCCAGCGTTGGCCTGGGGGCAGGGGGTACTGGAGATGGACGAGGCCTCGGCCCTGTCGCTGTCCACACCCAAGAAATGGTGAAGTGGGGGTGGGGTGGTCTGTACTTACTCAAGGGAAAAATCAAGATTCATTCAAGCAACCCCCACAAAGCCCTTCCTTGCTATGAACATTTAACATTTTCTTAATTTTTGGTAAGCGCGGTTTCACGACTCCTCCCCCCAACACCCCTAGGCTAGAGAAAGATAAGGCCCCTTTCAGGGGGTCTTCCCGTCTCCCGCCCCGCCCCCCCCCACCCCGGCGGCAGATCGAGATCCCTAGATCTAGGTGCGTCCTCCCCACCCAGCACTCGGCCCAGGATTCAGAGGCCACAGTGCCCCCCAACCCCCAAAGACACTGACGGTTCCTGCCCAGGCCCGCAGTGGCATGAAGGTGGCCTTTACCTCCTCTCGCAGGCTGGGAGGGGGTACAGCCCGCGCAGCTGAGCCAGCTGCAGCAGTCGCCGCCGCCCTCCATTCATTAAAAAAAAAAAAAAAAAGAAAAGGGCAACAACAACCTCCACCCCTTTTTGTAAAAGAACGACGGCCTCTGCAGGAGCTACAGTCAGCCCCAGCAATCAGGGGTTAAGTTCTTTTCCGGCCCCCCATTCATAAAAAAAGGAGCGCGGCGCATGCGCGTGCAGGGTCTCTTGTGCCCACCCATTCATAGAATCGCGAACGGAGCGCGTGCGCACTGGAGCTGCCTTCCCTCCCATTCATAAAAAAGCCATTTTCCCAGGCAGTGGTTGCAACACCGCCGCGGAGGCAGCGAGAGGAGCTGACAGCGCGGAGCTGGCGCTGCGGTGCGCAAGGAGTCCTATCGGTTTCTCCCGCCGACGTCTGCGTGAACAGCGGCGTCTGACCCGCCCGGGTTCGGGGATTTACACAAGCGTGGAGCAATGCTTGTGGTTCTGCGGCTCCTCAAAGTAAGTCCCTAGCCGGTTTCGGGATCCGAAAGTGCCCCCTCTCAGTCGCAATACGACTCCCCCTCCGGCTGGGGCAAATGGTGCGCTATTTCTAGGCGCGCCTCAGTGTTCCTTCCCTCTCTCGCTGAGCCTCCTCGAGCCGCTGCGGTTTGCCGCAGCTCCCTGACGCCCTCGGCTGGGCCGGCACAGAACCGGGGGTGTTCACAGCCTGGCACCAGAGTTTCCGACCCCGGGGCACTGCCAAGCCCGGCTTCCCCACTCTGAGACTCAGGAAGCCCCGTGCGTGTCCCGGGAGTTTGCTACTGGCCTGGTTCCTTTCCTCCTGCCACCACCCGCCTTGAGCGTTGGAATGGGAGGCTCTGGGCTCGGTCAGGAGCCACCTCTTGGGTCCGGCGGGCGCTCTTGCCCTGGGCGGCTTGCCCACCCCGGGCTCCGTGCCCACGGTGCCAGCTCTACCCAGATCTCCCCAGCCCACTGCAGCGGCCTATGCTCGACGTAGGTTTTTCTCTTCCCTTCGGAGCCGTGACAGACTGGGTTTTCTACCCTTCTGTCTCCTCCTCGATGGTCAGCACGTAGATGGCCCGGGACTGGGCATTTTTGCTCTCTCTCTTCGGCGAGGTGGTTCTTCGCCGTCTGACCTTTGCTCTGCTGCTGCATTTTATTCTGTGTAACTGCCTTGCAGTTGCCTTTCCCTTTCCCGGCCTCTGTAGGGGCAGAGGCCCCTCGGCCTCCTCGTGCCTCCCTTCTCCGGGCACCGAGCTGTGCCGGGCCCTGGGGCCGGGACGCGCTGGGGTTGTGGTGGGGGCTGAAGGTGCGTTTACATAACGCTGGGCGTGTGGGAGCTGGAGAAAGAGGTTGCATGCGTAGTAGAGATAAGGTACCCGCTTTCCCTCCTCCTTGGTGGTACCAGGCTTGACATCACCCTGAAGAGAGAAAGATAGAGACGGTACGTTCTGAAAATTCTGAATCTCCAAGGCCACAGGGGCAGGGAAGGGGGGAAAAGGCGGGTTTGGGCAGCCAGGACAGCGGGAGCTTGGCTTCATCGCTGGGGCCAGGGCTGTGCCCAGTTCCCCCTCCATGCAGACGATCAAAAAGCATTTAGACAGTAGCTGTTCTTGTGCAAGAAGACGATTTCTCAATTCTCTTTGGGGCTGGGGGTTGTGGGCAGAGAAGGCAAGAGAGGCGAAAATGATTGCATGGCTTGATGGCTGAGTTGTGGACGGAGAAGCAAACTGGGCTGGAGGCGCTGGATGGTGGTGATTAGAGGGGAGAGCTACTGGCTGCCTCATTCACCAGCTGCTGGATGGGCGTCCATATTGCCAAGGCTGGGTGAGGGCAGGAGGCTGCGTTCTGGCACATTGAGTCTCTAGGAACCCCCAGGCATGGTTAGCGCTGAAAGAAAAGATGTGGGTTCAGTTGGGTGCCCAGATCCAGTGGGAAACCCCACTTTCCTGTCTCCAAATCAGTGGCGTGATTCTCTCCAGTTTGGGGAGGGGCAGGAGCAAGTGCATGCCTTTCTGGTTAGCTGACCAAGGCTCTCCAGTCTTTCTGACGGGCCTCTTGGTGATACGAAGCTGGAAGGTGAAGGCCTAGAGCATTTAGGAAATACGGCCTTATCAATCTCTTAATAAACTCAGTCTGGCCTGTGGCCCTACCCGATATTGCACTGGTGATTTCACAGTGTTTAGAGTTCTCTGGATCTTAACATGAATGGAGCATAAAACATCTGAATTGTTCAGTTTTTTATTTCCTTTAGTCTGTGGGTGTGGGGTGGATTAGGAAAGGAAAGACTGCAGTCAACTCCTTTAGCTGTTTCAAGAGAGGGACTGGAAAGACGTAGACTTGTCCAGTGTGAAATCTAGTTTCCTCTCTTTGCCAGCCCTTGGGAGCGACCTCACTTGCCAGCAGGCTTCAGGCAAATCCATTATTGTGAGCAGTGCACACAATGACCAACTGAGATGCTGTGTTTGGCCAGTACCTGGTGGGAGGCATTTTGATGGCGTATTTCCAAAATCTCCATGATGGACAAGTTTTGGTCAGTTAGGGTGAGGAAGACTTTCATAAGACATCTCTTAATTTTCCTTTTTTAGATTCTGAACCCAGGAGTCATTCCCATTTTTGTGGAGTGGAAATCCTCATTCCCACGACCTTTTCTGTATTACCATCATTTTGAAATGACAACATTTCCTTAAAGCTTTGGTTAGGCTTGGTGGGAGGAGACAGAACACATAGCCTAGAATGATTCCTGGCTAAGCAGGACAGAAACTGGGGGCAGGTGATCATTTGGAGCTTACAGAAAAGGTAGAGAGATGAGGCTCTTTGGTATTCCACCCTCTGTCCAGCAATTTCTTTACCCATTCCTCCATCTACATCCCCATCCCCCACTCCCACTCTGGTAAACCCAGAGGTCTGGCTGACTTGAATAACAAATGAAGGCAGCCTTTCAAAGCAAAATCTGAAAGTAAGTGATTTTAAAATAAAGGCAGGAAAAAACACCCATTAACACCTTCAGAAGTGGCCCTTGAGAACAGTTTGGGACTTTGCATCCAATTCCTGATGCTAACCCCCTTGGGTGTGACATCTAGCCCCAAGTGGGGGCCCCATCCCCCCAAGCATTTTTCTTTCCTCAGGCATCCTCTTGGGTAGGACCCAGATTTTGTACCAGGGAGGTTTGGAAAGGAGCTCCTTGTCTTTAGTCAGAAGTTGAGTGTTCTTAGAGAGTTAAGGCATTTAATCTGGTGGCGACTCCAGAGTGTCTGTCACCTTGCTGCTACGGAGCTGGAAGTTCCCTTGTGAGGAAAACTTCCAGGAGTCTTACACAAACATGGATTTAGGGATACAGCTGAAAATTTGGATTTGGGATGTAGATACAAAAGCGTTCTTAAGGAAAGGGGGAATGGCAAAAGTGGAAAGGTTCCATCTCATGGCAAACCTGGATCTCCTGGATAGAAGGGAAAGCAGTGACCCACTGGAATATATTTTTGGTCTTTCAAAAGAGCCAGAGAAAGAAGGGGATGAAGAGCAGCATACAGAAAACTGTATTACACCTTTCAGACCAAGCTAGGGGCCAGGTCAGAGAAGGTGAATAGCTAAGAAACCTGCTAAGCCTGAGCCTTAGTCTCTCCATTTGTACAGTCAGGGAGGGATGGAGGGAAGAAACTTCCCAAGGGGGCTGTAGTGGGCTGTGCTGGGCACATATGAGGAGCTGGTTGAAAGGGAGCCACTTCTTACACAGAAGGTGTGGAGTGTTGCATGAAGTTAGAGGCGGGGTATTCTTGGCTCTCAGGGGTCTGGGGCCACCCTGCAGATCCGGACAGCTGACAAGGCTGGGGATGTATCCGGGACATGTGGTTGGGTTTAAGAGGCTACACCATTCAGCTGTGATCATGATTGTTCTTTCCAAGGACAGTCAGTGGAGGAAGCAAGGGCACTGGGGAGGGAGCACAGATGTGCTGGATCTAGTGGAGAAGGGAAGAGGCCCTTCTGGGGCAGGTGGCCATTTGCAGAGTGGTTTCCCTTTTCCAGCAGTCTTTCTTTTTTTGGTTGGGAGAAGTGGGGAGTCATCTCCTGCCCCATCCCAGGAGGAAATTAAAATCTATTATCAGGAATCTATTATTAGAATCTTTTCTTAGAAATCTCTGGTGGAGGGTGGTAAGATAAATTGTCTTGTTGTCATTGAGAGGGGGGCCTCCCTTGGGGTCTGGGTTTCTGTTCCCCTCCAAACTTTGATACATGCCAGGAGTTCTTCTAGCCCCATTCTTTTCTCTCCCTTGATTTCTAGTATCTCTTTAAGGGGATCTGAGCAGATAACCAATGAAACCAACATTTAAAGCCAGATAGAATAGCCCAGAGCAAGTACAGCAAGACACCCCCCCCACACCCCCCCACCCCCGCCAAATCCTTGTGCTGGGACTTTGGCGGGCTCAACTGACTGGTTGTGGATGAGGAAGAGGGAGAGGGTTGGGAACTGCCAGCTGGTAGTGGGACAAAAGGATGAAAAGCAGCTGTTTTCTTTTGTGATCTCTAACTAACTGATTATGGCCAGAGGTGAGCTCCTTACTCTGGTGCTGGAGAGGGGTGGGGGAGCAGCAAGGATTCTCAGACAAATCCAGCTGCGCCAATGCTTTGTTCTCCCACAGGGGCTGTTCTCCGCATCTCAGAGATGCAGAGATGGTCTTCCTCAGTGGGGTGTAGGGAAGGCTGGTTCTTGGTTTTCCTCTCCACTCCCCCCAACCCCGCCAAACACCTTTTAAAGTCTTTTTGAAGCAATAAGTCATTATTTGGTTGGAATTTAATTAACTAAACTGTGATGCTGTCACAAAAAACCAAGCGGCAATGCTGGGTGGGATTCCCGGCAGCCTAGAGACCATTTCTTCTGAACTGATAAAGGGTTAAATAACCTTCGCTAGGATGACCTGCCGAGACTGAATGGAGCAGTACAGAAGTGGCCCATTCATTCAGAGCCTCTTGCCAGTCTGTCATGTGCTGACCTATAGTTTTGAAAGCACAGCTGTCAGTATTTCCCAACTCCTCTTCCCAGGGGAAGTCAAGGGGAAGGGGTAGGAGGGTGGCATGGACCTTTAACACACCCCTTGATTCTTTTCAGCCAGCCTGCCTCTGCATCCTGACGCTCAGCCTGTCCCACAGGTACATATGCCACAGACTGCCAAGTGGCAAAGACAGAACTGTGTGCTCTGTGCTTTGAATCCTGCTGAATCAGTATTCTAGGACTGGCTTCTGGCTTCCTCTTACTCAGGCCCCTCCCTCCCTCCCCCACAGACCTGGAACAGAAAGCCCCATCTGAGAATGTGTCCTAGGGATCCTTAAGTTCAGCTTCGTAGGAGGAGGAGAGGGAGTTCCTTCCCATGCCAGGGCTTCCTTTTAGACTCTGCTTTGTGATGAGATCCTACAAGTGACACTTTAAAACGAACACACTTAGTGAAGCAGTGGTGTATGATGTGACAGAAGGGATGGTAAAGAAAACTGAACTGGAAACTTGAACTCTGGGCCTTCCTGTAATGACAGATTTCACACACCGCGCCCCCCCCCCCCCCCCCGGCCCCAGCACAGTGAGAATTCCCTTCACAGGGGGCCAGTCTGATGTAACCCCTGTCTGACTGCTTCATTTCCCTGCTGGTTTGGTTAAGAGCCCCGTGAATGGCCTGATGAGGCTCCTTGAGGGCTGGTGGCAGACTGGGGAGACTAGTAGAGTCCATGGTTGTGAAAGTGATCAGTACTTTCCTGCCTTTACATGAATACCCAGATGTTACTGTAAGTCAGGGCTGTGGGGCTGAGGCAGCAGGCTCTGGAGCCTTTGCTGTCTAGATTCAAATGGTGCCCCAATAACTAACTAACATTACTAGCATTATGACCCTTTGTTCTTCATTTCTTCCTTACAGAATGGGTGTTATTCTCCAAAGTGATGGTGTAAGGATTCAATGAGAAAATCACTGATGGCTTAGCACAGAAGCCTGACTCAAAGATAGGTTTCATAAATATTAGCTCCTTCCACAATTATTACTTAGTATGAGAAGTTAGGAGTGGGGGCAAAAGTTTCCTTTCCTCGTGCTGATCCATAATAATGCCACCTAAAAACTCCATAGAGGTGCTTCTCTGACTAAGTGGAGTGCTGGCTTTGTTTCTCTGTCCACAGTCTTCCAAATTGACCATCAGTCTTCCAAAGAGCCTAAATGAGGCAAAGCCTCCTCTCTCCTCTATTTATATTATAAATCTCTTCCTTCCTTGCAGGGGAAGCAGAGAGTACATATTAAACTGCACTTAAGTTCCTCAGCATTGCTTAGGCTAGAGGCTGGGTGTGTCCCAGTGAGTAGAGATTGATCTTGTAAACCAACTGAGGGTTGGGGTTTTTGTGTTTTTTGTTGTTGTTGTTTTGAGGCTTCATTTAGCCTTGCTGAGGGGTTATCAAACAGGCTGCTGGGGAAGTAGTGGAAGTCCATGCTAATGGGGAGGTAAGGCAATGGAGCTGGGGGAGGGTTTTGAGCACTGCAACTGTGAGCCAGCCGCTGGTTTTTGCTGAGCTAGTGGCCGGAAGGAATCCAACATCAGGGTTGTGACAGGGAAGGTGCATTTTGGAATATGCCTGCTGGAGCCATCTTGGATGTTGCGTGTCCCAAGAGAGCTGAGTCATCATGGACCAAGCTCCCACTCCCATGTCTGGCCCCAACAGCAAGCCCAGATGTTGACAGCCAACATCCCATTGCCCACAGGCGCTGCGCCCACCCTGGCATCCTGTTGGGACTTTTCCATTAATGTGCCTTCTGATTCCAGGGCCTATTAAAATCCTTGAGCATTGCCCATGCCTTTTGTTTTAGCCATAAGAAAATATGGCTGTTTTTAAGAATCCCAAGAATAGAACTGGGGGAAGAAGAGTGTGTAATTTTCTTTTTCTCCCCTTATTTTTCCAACAGCATGGCGAGTCCCAATCCTAGTCCTAAGAGACAAAACCCCAACTACATGGGGCAAAATGGCCTTCAAACTGCCACTGGCAGTTTTATTGGCAAGACCCTGAGCATTCATAACCCAAGCTTCTGGAATAAGGGAATCACACTGTCTTTGTCCGGGTTGGGGGTTCAGGCTGAGGCACCTCTTGGCTGGCACCTGAGAGTCTCATCCTATGCCTCCATCAACATTTCCTTTCTTGTGCCCAGTCACATGTTTTCCTCCAGGTAAAGTCCCCATGGTGGGGACCTGGGTTTCCTAGCACTCGTCTGTTGACCTAAACCCATTTGCAGAAGCAAGGCTTTGGAGTCCCTGCAAAAGAGTAAGTGGGCTAAGGTAGCATTCCCTAGAGTTCTGCCCCACTGTACCCTGGATCCTTGGAAAAACTCCTCTCTGTAGATGCATTTTTGACATCACCCCCATCCAGCCCTGACCACAGGGTCCCTATAGGAGGCTGCCTTGGTAAATGATCATTCTTGGTGGTAGAAGTGCCAGACACTTAAGGCTAGTAACTCTGCTGCAGGGAAGTCTCCCATTTGAAGATGATGCTCTCCTTGCTTCTGGAGGGAATGTGGAGACAAGAGGCAGGTGTTGCCATTAGGCAGACTTTCTCCCACGTGAGAAAAACTGCACAGAAGACCTAGCATCTTTTAAGTAGGTAGAGCATGGGAGCAAAGCCAATAATACATGCCCTATGCAAATGGCACATAGCAGCTGACTGAGCACTGAGCCTTATGGAAAAGACTTGATGAGATGAGAACACAGGATGAGAACCTTGTGGATAAAGTTCCCTTTTCTCCCCTTCGTGAACTTTTCATCTAGAGCTAGCTCGCTCTTTTAGACAGGTCAGAAAGCATCTGGAGAAGCCCTTCCCCCAACAGTTTCACCATTTCTGATCAAATACCGTTTCCAAGTTGGGGGGTATAAAATTGAGTTGCTCTGAATGCTTTTTCCACCTGCCGCCTCATTCCTCAGTGTAGCCTTGAGAAGTATGGATGAGTCACCTGGGGCAGGGTGTTATTCCCCTATGATTGGAGTACTGCGATAGGCCAACTGTGTACCCAGTCTGGAGGGGCAAGGGGTTAACTGGAAATGGTAACCTATCAATGCCCCCCCCCCCCCGCCAACTCTTAGCATTACTCTGAGGCCACATGAACCTGTCAGCAGAGATGCAGGGGCCATTCCCCTAATGAGAACATCATTATTATCATGAAAAGGCATTCATCCAACTCTGCCCGGTAACATTAATTCAGTGGTCTGGTCCTTTTTTCAATACCATTATCTTTCCCTTCTATCCGCATCTTGTTCTGTCTCACACCCCCACCCCCTAGTGGACTCTTCCCAGAGTCTAATCTTTCTCTTGGATTCCAGATTGTGTCCCCTTGGGCAGAGGTCTTGGCCTTCTGCTGCTATTTCTTTAAATTGATCTCCAGCCGAATTCCGAATGTAAAGGTCAGCAGGCGAGGAAATGGCACTTCTAATAGAAAACAATGTGCACTTTCTAAATTTGAACCAAGTTGTTTCCGCTCTTTGATTTAAGTGACTTCCTGGGGTTCCGTGTCAGGCACTGCAGTTGAATCTCTGGCGGGATTCCAACTTAAAATTGCACTCTCTCGGTGAAATTAGAAACTGATCCAGAGTTGGCTTAGCTATTCTAGTAAATAGCATTTAGGCTGAATGTTCAGCTCAGCACTTGGAAATGGGTGATGTGAGTGCCCCTCGAGAGGATTTCCCATCCAAGTTGTCAGAAGTGCACCTAGCCAGAGGTTATTAGCCACTGGAGGTTGCTGCTCTTAGAAGCGGTGGTTATAAGTTAATATCTTGGGTGTAGAGGCATCACATACAGCCCTTCCTTCTCTTGCGACTATGTAGAAATAAAGGCTTTTGTTTATGTAGCTGATACACTCCAAGGGAGCTCACAGGGGCTATCTGTCATGGTCACTACATCCTCAGCACAATGCCCGGTACACAGTCCTTTGGGTGTTCAGGAAATCTAAGCTGATGCTCTCTCGAATAGTGATACATTACTGGCAGGCAAGATGCTAGGTAGTGGACAGCATTTTTCTCATTTAATCCTCACAAGAACCCATTTTAGAGATGAAAAAACCAAGGTATAGAGGTAACAACCTATTTACAGCAACATTGCTAGGGAGGGGGGGTGAGAATTCAAACTTGGATCTGATTCCAGAGCCTGTGTTTACAACCACTGGGCTACCTAACTTAAAAATAGGGCATATTTCGCAGCCCTGGCAAGAATGGGTTTGGTTGGGCTAGGTTTGAACTCCTGCTGAGTTCTGTTGATAATTTTGTGCGCCTTTGGACAGGTTACTTTGAACATTCGTTTTTTGTAACTACAGAAGGGGTAGTAGTAGTGAAGAGTCAATGACACATTATACATGGAGCTTACTAGAGCCTATAGCTCATTAAGTGCTGAGTAAGTGTTGCTTCTATCACTCACTATTGTTACTATTAATCATCTTAAGCCTCAGTGCTGGAGAATCCACTGAGAATCCAGTTCCCGTTTCATTTGTACTCCCAAGGACCTTAAGGGATGGGGGTGGGGGTGTTAACAGGCCAAGTACTGATGCCTGGAATCCACTCTCTCTTCCTTTTCCCCACCTCCCCCTACCCAGGGCCCCTAGAAGCTTGTTCCTCTGCACAGTCCAGGACCTCCAGCCCAATGGAGCCCCCGATCCCACAGAGCGTCCCCTTGACTCCCAGCTCAGTCATGGTCCAGCCCCTACTTGACAGCCGTATGCCCCACAACCGCCTCCAACACCCACTCACCATCCTCCCCATCGACCAAATGAAGACCAGCCATGTGGAGAATGACTACATAGACAATCCTGGCCTGGTGCCCCCTATTGGCCCTAAGCGGACCCGGGTTGGGCCCCCAGAGTTGGCCCCGACGCCTGCCCGCTGTGACCAGGATGTCACCCACCACTGGATCTCCTTCAGCGGGCGCCCCAGCTCTGTGAGCAGCAGCAGCAGCACGTCCTCTGACCAGCGGCTCTTAGACCACATGGCACCACCGCCGATGGCTGATCAGGCTTCCCCGAGGGCAGTGCGCATCCAGCCCAAGGTGGTCCACTGCAAACCACTGGACCTCAAGGGCCTGGCAGTGCCCCCTGAACTGGACAAGCATTTCTTGCTATGCGAGGCCTGTGGGAAGTGTAAGTGCAAGGAGTGTGCATCCCCCCGGACACTGCCCTCCTGTTGGGTCTGCAACCAGGAATGCCTGTGCTCCGCCCAGACCCTGGTCAACTACGGCACCTGCATGTGCCTGGTGCAAGGCGTCTTCTACCACTGCACCAACGAGGACGATGAGGGCTCCTGCGCCGACCACCCCTGCTCCTGCTCCCGCTCCAACTGCTGTGCCCGCTGGTCCTTCATGGGGGCCCTCTCCCTGGTGCTGCCGTGCCTGCTCTGCTACCTGCCCGCCACCGGCTGCGTGAAGCTGGCCCAGCGCGGCTACGACCGCCTGCGCCGCCCTGGTTGCCGCTGCAAGCATACGAACAGCGTCATCTGCAAGGCAGCCACCGGGGATGCCAAGGCCAACAGACCTGACAAGCCCTTCTGACGCTTCGGGTCGAAGCCCCCGTGCTACCCCTGAAAACCTGGTTCCCTTCTGACACCTGAGAAGACCACAGCGAGGCCAGAGGCTTTAGTGTCCTGAGGCTGACCTTGCTGGTCTGCCCACTCCCCACCCTCAGCTTCTGAAGATATGGAGACCACCACTGCCCACCCTCTCTTTCCCGAAAGGATGAAGAAGCACTTTGGGTTGTTGTTTTTCGTTCTTTTGGTTTTTTTTTTTTTTTCAGGGTCCTGGAACTCTGGCAGACAGACAGTGGCAGGGGTGTGGTGTGGTGGGGGTTGGGGAGGGTTCCTTTTCAGAAGACGGAACACAGATGTGGACACATATCCGGAAGTTGCAGCTGCTTGAATGCCTTCCCAGTCCTTCCTTCCCCCTTTCTCCCCACTCTTCCATTCTCTGGCTGCTGGGGAGGAATCATTAACTGAGTGACCAGGACCTCTGAAGAAGATGCTTGGAACCCTGATGTCCGTACTTCTCTCCCTGCCAACCCCAGGTTGCCCCAACACCCTGGGGAAGGTGAAGACCCTGGCAATCCCTGTTGTATATACTTGAGACCCCCTTAAGAGCAGAGGCTCATTCCCCACTCTGCCTCCCTAGAGCCGCAGATGGATTTAGGAGCCACTACAGAGCGCATTTCTCCCTTCCAGCTTCATCACTAACTGTCAGGGGTGTTTGCTCATAACACCATCCTCCGGTTCTTACCGAGTCACAGACTCACCTGCCACTACGAGTCCTGAGTTCTCTCTGCCCAGGTCCTTTCCAGAAATTTTTATGGGTAGAGAAAGCCGGGGCGGCACACGCGAGACCAAATATAATTTTGCCAATGAGTCTGAGGCTGTGGTCTCTGGATCCAGCCATTATGTTTTTTTAGAACAATTAAACCAGATGCTGTAATGGTGTTTTAAAAATAATAATAATAATAATAATGAAATACTTGCTTCCTTTTGGGCCACCCCCAGGAAGGGCTGATTTCAAAATCTGGGGGGCGAGCAACCTCAAGGAACACAATCCCCCTTCCCACCAAGAAGAGGATTTTCAGAGCAAAGAAGAGAGTCAGCACCTCCCATTGGCAGAGTGACAGTAGAGCCGAGCTGGGTGTGGGTTCCTTCTCTTGTGATTCTGCTGCTTGCTGTCATAGCCTTTTGTGTACAGTGATGTGTCTGTATCTTTAATGTAAATAGACAGATGATTGAAAAAAAAAAAAGAGTCTATTTTAGTGTTAGGAGGCCCTGGCAGAGGAGTAAGAGCAAGGAGGGTGGGGATTCTCCAGGGGCTTCTTGGGATTGAGCCCTGCTTCCCTGTGTGGCCACACTACCCCCTCCCAACAGTCCCCAAAGACGCAGCAACTCACTCTCTCAAGGTGCTAAAGGACTCGAAGTGCAGCACGTCCAGTGGGTAGGTACTTGTTGCATGCAAAAGCTATATTGTGTGTGGTCCTCCCCCTCCCCCAGCTGTTGTGCAGGGGTTTTTGCTTCGTGTAATATTCTGTGTGTCATCCCAGCCCCATGAGAGGACATGGCCTGGGTCAGAAAAGCTACCCCAGGTGAAACTGGAAGTGGAGCAGGCAGACCTTTTGTAGCATTTCCAGTTTGATCTGTCGGAGAGAACCATCTCCAGGAAGGAGGCAAGGAGGCAGGTAGCTGTGATTGGCATGCACCCAGTGCTTCTCAAGGACTTTTTTTTTCCTTCTTGAAGACTAGTAGTAATATCTTATGATTTAGAATAAGTTAATCATAACCGTAGGTATTTATTGATTGGAGGAAAGGAGGGGAAGGTCATTATTATTTTAGGCTTTATTTATATAACATTTGGTAGCTTGTAAAAAGTATGAAATATTGCATCCGTGTTTTCTAAGGCTGATTCACATAGCTACCCTTGCCATAGTCGTGATGGATGTATGGATGTTCTTGCACAAATAGGAGGGAATGGTAGGAAAAACACATTCAGCCAACCACTTAAACTAATTGAATGTATCAGATGTGTACTAAAGGGACTGGAGATGTTTTCCTCAGAATATGTGAGCAGAGGTTACCCCCCAAATGGAAGGACACACGTCCACTCTTGGCAAGGCCTGAGAACTTTTCCCAGAGCCCCTCTCAAATGTCTCCACGGGAAACTTGACCCACTGCAAGTTGCACTTCAGTGATCTTGGTGTTCTACACACCCATTCTGTGGAGAATTGATTTACATAAGCTGTATACACACACAAACACACACATCCACACATCCCTACTCCACCAACCTTCTATCTACACAGACCCTGTTTCCTAACAAACAGCCTCCTGACCCCTGATGAACCCTGACTTTTTATGTACATAGTTGTAAACATGGATTTTTCTGGCTTGGGTTTTCTTTTTTTCTTCCCTCTGTTTTGCCTTGTTCTTTTCGGTTTGCATTTAACCTGCTAGATGGATGTGTGCCGAGCTCCCGGTATCCCCTGTGCTCAGTGGTAAAGGGAAGCGGTGAAGCAGCTTTGGTTCTCCCAGCTCTGTTGCAGGGCAAGTCCTCAGCATGTTTTTCTCAGCTTCTTGGCAAAACAAAACAAAAACAAAGCTGGCTTGCCCATGGGCCCTGAGGGCAGGTGAAGGGCCACTAGGGCCTAAACTCTCAGAATCACGACACATTTCTCTGGGTGCTTCTGGCTGATTGTGTTTCCATCAGCAATGGCTTGCTTGGCTGGATTATGCCTCATCTGAACTTTTTCTGAAAAGAGCCAGCTGGTTCCCACTTCTGTTCATCCTGGGGTTAGTGGTCGTTCTGCATGGAATTGGGGGTAGGGTCCACAAGCCTGGGTCCAGGACACATGTCCTAGTACGCCATGGCTGCTCCCACCCTAAGGGTGGGTTTGTGAAGGACCAGCACGCCCAAGAAGCACCGGAGAACTGACTCTAAGATAGCCAAGACCTTCTGGATGGATGTCAGAGTGCAACCAAGGCTTCTCACAGTCCCTGGCTGGAAGGAGGTAAAGACCAATCTCCGCTGCTGGTATGGGCCCCTTCACAGCCAGCACAAGTGGAAGACCTTCATGTGACAACATCTAGTTCCAGCATTGTGGAGTCTGCGTGGATCCCCAGTGAACATCGAGTGGGGCCCAGTTAGCTAATGAGTGGCCGAAGTTTGCACAACATGGAAAGTATTGGTCAGGAGCAGACACCCAGTTTCCGTCACTTCGAAACTTCATAGTGTCCCCCGCTGCCCCAGGAGATGGCTGATGGAGTCTGGGCAGCATGACTTTGCACTGTACAGTTCACTAGGGCATCTCCCAAGCTTCACTGGCCTTCTGGTTCATGCCTTCGGTAAGCATTTCCATGCTCTCTGCTTACTGTGACAGTTGATGACAAGTCTTGTGCTGCCATTTTTGCTGTGGGTAACTGTGGTGTCCTACCTTGCTTTCTCTTCTCACTGCCCCACAGTTTGGCTTTATGTTACAAACAGAAAAGCTGTTCAAGGTTCCCACCCCACCACCCTCCTACTTCATGTTCCCTCTTCACTGTAGCTCCTTCTCACCCCACCACAAAAGTTACCACAGAAGGTTTCCTTTGTATAGAATATTTATTTTGAAGCTCTATTTTAATAGTATTTATTTTAGAAAGTCTACTATTGTAAGAGTTCTTCTGTTTGTGAAGAAAAAAACAAGTTAAAAACTGAATGTACTGATCTAGAAAATATATATAAATATATATTGTTAAATATACACAGGACTGCCATTTCTTGTGCGTTTGTGTTCACACCGCCAATATCCTCACCCAGCACAACTCCTGAATTTGTCAAAGAACACTCAACAAGTGGAAATCTGTACCCCAGCTCTGGCAGGAAAAGAAGGGGGGGGCTCCTTGTGCCACAACAGTTCCTTATTCTGCTTCTAGGACACCCTGAAAACCCCTGTAGGAAAGCTTCACTTTTTCCCTAGCTGAATTCTGCCAGGTGCTGCTCCATCTCCCTCTTCTACACAGGAGTGTATCTGTAACCAATCACACAGGGAGGCAGAGGAGGTAGCAAACAGTCATCCGACCTGCCCAGTTTAGAAAAATAGTGCAGTTCTCTCCATTCATAAGCCCTGGTGCCCCCAAAGCAGCTTTCAGTGCACATGGACATATACAGTGCTTTCAGAAGGCAAGCAAAAGCCTTTGGTAGTTTCCTTATTTTCACCAGATTGGTGGATATTGTACAAAAGCAGTTCCTTTGAGTCTTAGGGAGTCTGCCATCCATTTAATGCATTGCCTTTGCCCTTCTAATGTACCTTCTGTGTGTTTCTTCTGCCCACACCCTGTCCCCTCAAAAGAACTGGTAGAGGGGCGCCTGGGTGGCTCAGTGGTTTAAGCCGCTGCCTTCGGCTCAGGTCATGATCTCAGGGTCCTGGGATTGAGCCCCGCATCGGGCTCTCTGCTTGGCGGGGAGCCTGCTTCCCTCTCACTCTCTCTGCCTGCCTCTCTGCCTACTTGTGATCTCTCTCTCTGTCAAATAAATAAATAAAATCTTTAAAAAAAAAAAAAAAAAAAAAAAGAACTGGTAGAGACCTGGCCAATTCCCACTTTATGTACCTGGGGGAACTTTTTATATTTTGAACATGTGAACACCTGCCTCTTGTTTTCTGAAAGAAAAGCAATTGAGTGATTCATCTTTTTTTTTTTTTTTCTGCTGCCATTAAGCACAGGCACACAAGCAACAATGATGGGCAAGGGGGGCGTGGAGGGGAGGAAGATAAGGAGCCTAGGGTCCAGTTCTGATTTCATCTGGAGTCATAAATTTCTGGCGTCTTCCAATTCTTGGTTAAAACCTCAGGTTCCTCTTGAGATAGATAAACCCATTCCAAGGACATCCACCCCACCATCAATGCCAAAGAGGGCACAAAGGATGTTTGTCCTCAGTGTGGTCCTGTCCCCTCTACCTCCTTGGCCAGACCAAGGGGCCTGTCCTGTTCTCAAATGGATGAAGAGTAATCTGTGCTCCAAAGTCTTCCTGTGCTGATAAGGTAGGTGTCACACTGCTGATGCTTTTCCTTCTAATCCCTTCAGTATCCATTGCTGTGTATCAGGCTTTGATTCAGCCTTGGACTTCCTGATGCATGGCTTGGCCCTGCCTGGTTTTACACTGTCTCATATTCAGAGATTAAAAATAATAAAAACCTATGCAGGGTGCTGGGTGCTTATAATCTCACTAATCCAAGTGCTGTTTGAACAAACATTCACTGTTTTGGTTTTTTGTTTGTTTTTTTAAATCCCTGTCCAGAGAAAAAGTTCCACATTTGCGTCCCTTAACTTTCCTTCCCTGACTGGCCCTTTCTCCCCTCGGTTCCCAGTTACAAAATGGCCTTGGGTCATAATGGTTAGCAGTTGCAGACGCTACCTGTTAGCTGCCTTAGAGGTACAGACACAGGCTCTGAACACATGCCAAAGACGTGGTTGGGGTGGATGGGGAAAACGAGTTGAAGTCTTAATAGCTCAATTTGTTAGAAGCAGAAGATGAATAAAAAGGCTCCCCAGTGACTGAATTTTAAAATAAGGGGGAAGAAGCAGAATTTCCACCCTCTGCATGCTGATAACCAGATACTCTTAAGAGACACTGTAAGCCTGGTGCTCATTCCACAAAAGGGGGCATTGGTCTCCCTGCTCTGGGGGCAAAACCCAAGATATACCCCCCCCACACACACACAACTCTGCTATATGGCCAGGAAGCCCCAAGGCACACCTGCAGCTTCCCAGCCATCCCCTCCAGCCTGCTGAACATAAAACTTGAAATGAGCTCCACTTTCCAAAGTACCTTTGTGAGGTAATCAAATGAACCCAGGCAGACCGATAGCTCCATGCTGAAGGTGTGTGCCAGATGAAAGCTGAGAGGACATTTTTAAGAGCTTGAAGTTTATTCATCGGAACTTTAATAAAACAATATGTCCATGGCCTGGGGCAGGTATTATTTTCATAATTTATGGGTCTCTGAGACAGGAAGACAGCTCGGGGTTTTATTGTGTTTTGCACGATAAATGGCATTCCAATTGTCTACATGATGTTCCTTAAGGACTTTTGTCTGGCAGGAACACAGGCCTTCTGGAGCCCACCTGGGCCTCAAGGCCCGAGGCAAAGGATAATTAGGAATACATCTGTATCTGTTAAGCAGGAGATGATTGACAAACTCCCTCGTTTCCTTCTGTCATTAGAAGACGCTTCCTATGCTGACACCTACATTAACATTTAACTGTTGAAAGGTTTGGAACCCTCCCTGTTCTCTTCCTTTCCACCTTCTCCCTTGGGTCTGGCCTCTTTCCTTCCTGCCTTCCTATACGTGAAGAGACTCAGGTACTGACTTCTGACTGGCTCCCCTCCCAGAGAATGGCAAGGGAGGGAATGGCAAGGGAGGGAGTGGCCTTGGGACTCTGAATAGAAAAATGTACCATCCACAAAGGATAATGGAACTCCAGATGACACGCTAATTGAGATCAGTAGTTAGAATACCCACCGACTTCTGGTAAGCTTTCAACAGGGTAACAAGAATCTAGTGGCCTTATGAAATCACTACAAAAGCTACTGCTTCTGAGCAAAGATGCTGTGTTATCTCCTACAGTCTTGAGAACAGTCAAGTTAGGGTGATATAATCAGTCGCACAGATGAGAAAACTGAGGCTCAGAGAGGTTAAGTCATAGGCCCAAGGCTACACAGCTGCTAAGTGGAGAGCCTGTGTACTGCATAATAAGGTCTTACTTTAACTTCCAAACCCAACCCAAGTATCACCTCCCATTGGATATTTTCCTGTGTTCCCAGAAAGGTCTCCTTACACTTGTGCTTCTGTACAAGTTGGCAGAGTAGGTGATCTTTAACTGAGATTACATAGACTAGTTGACAAGAGACTTGAATCCTGGTCTAACCACCTCACCACAGCACCGCATTTCAATTTTGAGGCCACATCTCCAAACTGACCTCAGGAGGGATCCTCCATTACCACATGACATTACAAGAACCCTCCCAACATTGCTACTGGCCAGCCTTCCTGATTCCTGTGCCATCAAAAGAGGACCAGTTTCCCCCAACAATGGAATTACTTGGGCTGTGGTGGCCAGGGACAAGAATCTGACACGGAAGAGAGAGACATGTAAGTTGTCCCTTACAATTCACAAATGTGTTCTGCTGGCTTTGTGGGTGAGTGGGGCAGCAGCTGCAAGGGAGTAGATGCCTACATGGGGTGAAGGGCTTAGGCCATCCTCTTTGGATGTCCAGGGGCAAAGTCACGTTCTTTGTGCCGGTCCTGGAGTAGATGGAACGGGCACAGATCAGGAAGCCAAAGCAGTCAGGTCAGAGATGGATGGTGGCAAGGGTAGGGGGTCCCCAGTTTAGAAACAGTGCTCCTCTCAAACCCCCAGGTTACTGCTTGATTGATTTCCGGACAATGCTCCAGCTAGCCCTGGATTACTAAAGCTCTTGGAGATGCCAAGCCTAATCTGATTAGAGAACTAGTATCTCTCCAGGCAGGGCTAGTCCCCAGAGCGGGCACGGCCTTGGGGCTCTCTGAGTAGTGATTGCCACTTCCACAGGCCCCCTCTGGGTGTGGTGAGAAGAGCACTGAGCCTTACCGTCCCTAGTGCTCAGGTACCTGTTCTGTCATCTTCACTAGTTCACATGACCTTGGAAGAATGTTTGCCCTTCTAAAAACAGTTGGTGGATGAGATACTGGCTGTGCACAGTGAATGTTGTTACTACATTCACTATATATATACTATACATATCAGAGATGGAAACAGGGCTCACATGGGATGGCAGGGAATACAGGAATTTATTATCTATTGCTGAGCCTCAGTTTCTCCATCTTATGCCAGCAGCCTGGACCATGGAGGCAGGAAATCACAGAATGCTGGTCCACTGTTTTCAAAAACTAATTTGAAAACTAAGAGGTTTCCAAACCCAGATATACAACTTCTCTTGGAAAATAAAAATAGCTGGTGCCGACAAACCATAAGTGACTCTTAATCTCACAAAACAAACTGGGGGTTGCTGGGGGAGGTGGGGTTGGGAGAGGGGGAGGAGGGTTATGGACATTGGGGAGGGTATGTGCTATGGTGAGTGCTGTGAAGTGTATAAACCTGGCGATTCACAGACCTGTACCCCTGGGGATAAAAATACATTATATGTTTATAAAAAATAAGAAATAAAGTTCAAATTCTCATCAGAAAAAAAAACAAAAAACAACAAACAAACAAACAAAAAAATAGCTGGTGCCTCTGAGCTCCCATTTCCCCATTGGTAGGAATTGGCTGGAGCTGAAAGGAGACTGCCCTTTCCAAACTGGGCAGGGTCCCCTTGCCTTCCCACAGCATCCCCTCCCTTTGCACTGCCCAGTTCCCCTGGGTTGAATGCCCACAGGCATTGATGACGTTTGTACCATGATGTCCCTTAGTCCAGCCTGCTTCTCTTTTTTTATATTACCTGTCTGGCTCTCCAATCATGATGCTGGCTAGTGTCAAGTCTGATCAGTCTCACTGGGCACTTTAACTAAAATCATGATATCCCAAACTCCACCCAGAGGGCTTCCTAAGGCTGCCTACCCCGCAGGCAAGTCACTCAGATACATGTACTAGAGTCACAATTTCAGAAAGGAAATCTAAGCTCATGGAAGCCAGTGGTTCTTAGCCCAGAATTTGGGGGCGAGGCGGTAGGGAGGGTGTTAAAGGGAACCCCTTGACATTGTTAGAAAAATTTCTGCTTTTTGTCTGAGAGACACTTATCAGTCTCTCAGAGGGGCATGTGAACCTCCCAAAATGTTAAAGA
Organism: Meles meles; assembly: GCF_922984935.1. NCBI lineage: Eukaryota > Metazoa > Chordata > Mammalia > Carnivora > Mustelidae > Meles > Meles meles. The sequence continues at coordinate 103,859,225 of NC_060068.1, forward strand.
CTCCCTGGTCCAATCCACCCACCTCAAATATATATATAGATGGGGATGTGAGACTAAGTGGCTTGTCCAAGGTCACGTAATAGGTTAGCTGTAAAGCAAAGAATAGGAGCCAGGTTTTCTCTCTAGGAAACAGTGAATGGTTTTCAAACATTTATGAGCCAATCTATAGTCTAAATCTAAAAAAATTCCCCAAAAGTGACCTCAACCATAATGATACCATCAGTAACCACCCAACTTAGTCTTGCCCTATTTCTCTGATCTCTTCTTGGTTCTTCCTGCCACTTCTGTAATATGCAGCAATTTGACAGCCTTTCTACTTGTTTACATCCTTACTAGAGGATGCGTTCTGTGAGGGTGGGAAACTTGGCCTCTCTTTGTGACTTCAGTGCTGCCTGGCCTTTGTCACAGCACACACAGAAACTGCCCACTCAGGTAAACCAATAAGGCCTGCCAGCAAAGGGCAGCAGCACTCCAGAGTCCAGGGCTCTATCCTCTCAAGCTACACACACTGCCCTGAGCACCCAGGGGATCGGTATTTCAATATAGCCCACATCCACAGGGAAGCTTCCAGCACACCATCTGGCACATGAGGGACAGTGGATAATCAATTCAAGATACACTGAGAGGAGAGTTAAAAAGGAAAGAACACAAGGGGCGCTGGGGCAGCTCCGTCAGCTAAGGATCCGACTCTTGATCTCAGCTCACATCTTAATCTCAGGGGTGTGAGTTCAAGCACTGTGCTGGGCTCTCCACCCTTGTGGAGCCTACTTTAAAAAAAAAAAAGGAGTGAACAAGTGGTCTCAGGCTTTATTTCCATTCTAAAGCTAGCCGTGTGAGAGAATGCAGCATTTCCTGATCATAATGATATGACTAAGACCAGCTTCCATTAATACAGCTGACACTCAAATATTCATCACATGCCTGGTACCATACCAATCAACTGCTTTTTACCCATTTTTCTTTTAATCTTCTCTCTGCATTAGTACTTTCATTTCCCCTATTTTACAGATGAGGAAACTGAGGGTCTAGAAGGTGGAGTCATGTGCCCAAGGTCACACAGGCCTGACTCCTGAACCCCTGCTTTCCTACCCATGTGCCCACCTGTGGACACTGGGAAGGGGCATCAGCATGATGTCTGGGCAGCCAGCTGGGGATGGCTGAGGAGGATCACGGAGGAGGCCTGAGCCCTAGCTGCCAAGTAAGAAGGACTGGCTGCACTGCTGTAGAATCACTCATGGACTGGGAAGGTATCTGGGGCCAGTAATTTGCAAACATGAAGCTGGCAAATTCCCAGCCCTGAGCTCCCTTTACCATTTGCCTGTGACAAAATATCCTCAAGGAGAAAAGAGGAAGCCAGTTTAAGAACTATGCCATTTGGTTCTTCTGGCCCTTCTAGAACATGTATGGTTACCATAAGTGTTTGTTAACAGTCAACAATGAACATTCAACTGCTTAGACCAGGCCAGTGTAAGAAGAATGATTATTGGCCAGCTTCAGAAAAAGAATAAAGGTGGCACTTAATTAAAAAAAATATATTATAAGGAGTGAAATATATTTTTAAAAAATAACATGACTTTTGCAAAAAGGAAAACAACAGAAAAAAAATAAATAAAATTTCCCACCAAATTCCCAACTTTGGCATGACATTTTGGAGTATACCAGTCATTCACCAAACAAACATTAAGTGTGCAGAGACTGTCCTTCCAACTTTCTAAACCACACAGGAGATCACACTGCAGAAAACTTCTACACACACACATGGATGGCCTTCCTTTGGTATCTCCACAGCTCCACTCCCATTTTTAGTAAGTGGTATTGCATGACATTTCATTTTACAGCCTTACCATTCCTGTTTCTACCTCATGTTGTGATAGCTCACTCTCCAAACCCAGCCATAAACCTCACCTGGACCACAGGACACACACACCCTCTACTTGCCCTGCCCAAGGAAGACAGTGATCAAAAACAAGAGCCCTGCTGGCCAATGGGGAGGGTGTGTATGTGGGTGCAAGGGGTGGGGCTTCACACAGGGCAGCATGTTGGAGCCATTACTGGGGTGTACAGGAAATCCCTCCCTCTCCAGAAGATCTGCCACGTGGCACATGTCTGAGTGAGGACAAAATTTAGACAGTGTGACATTCTCCTTAAAAGACAGCCACGACAATCAACAGGAGAGAACAGGAAAGACTGCCGTCTTTAAGATACACAGCTTTCATTGGGTCATCAGCTCCAGGTCTGTACTACTTAGAGAAATGTATTCCAAAGTAACCATCATTTATTTATCCTTTCCTTGTCACTGCCCTTCTTAAAACCTTCCAGTTCTTCCTCCCCTTGAGTGTGGCTGGACCTAGTGACTTGCCTCCAAAGAACAAAGCACAGAAAGGGAAAAACAGTAACTTCACAGTGGAGAAATCTGGCAGACTCCACCTTGACCAAGTGATCAAAATTAAACATCACCAGTAATAAGTCACACTAACATATATACTCCCTGAAATCATGTGACAAGAAGGGCACATCACCTCTTATTCTTCTCCCAAATTCATAGCCTTAGTAGAATCATGAGAAAACAGCAGACAAACTCAAATTGAGAGACAGTCTTCAAAATACCTGACTAGTGCTCTTCAAAAGTGTCAAGGCAATGAAAAGCAAGATTGAAAAATTGTCAAATACTAGGGAGGACCGAAGAGCCAGGAGCACTAAATACAAGATGGTGGGGAAAAACTGACAACATCTAAATAATATCTGTATAGTATTGTACCAATGTTAATTTTCCAATTTTAATCAATAGACTATGGTCATGAAAGATAGTAACATTAGCAGAGGGTGGGTGAAGAATTTAGGGAATTTCCTGTACTATCTTTGTAACTCTTCTGCAGATCTAAAATTATTTCAGAATAAAAAATTGCTTAATAGGTAATTTTTTTAAGTCTTTAGTTTCCTCCCATTGAACTTAGAATGAAAGTCCAACTCCTTACCAAACACTACAAGACCTTGCCTAACTTACCCCAGGTTTCTTCCAGAGTTCATCCCTTTGCTATACAATTAAGGGAAATGTAATTCTAGTCACAGATAAACTCTAAGGAGTATAATCAAAGCATGCTGGGCCCAGTCCCCTTGCCAGTGACTGGTTCCGCATGGACATGTGGACAGTGACAACTATGGGATGTGAGGGGAAATCTGCTGAGGGTTTCTGGGAAGTTTCCTCATTCATAAAATGAGAAACAAGGAAGAAAGGAACACACTGTAGTATCTTTGTGACATTGGAACTGAAATCTTCATACCATGAAAGGAGCTGATCTGAGGATAAGGCCCAGAAGCTGGACGGCAGAGAGAAGATAGGAAGAGATCCTGAAACCTTTGTGATATCACTGCGTGGCCTAATTAGCCAATACTGAAGTCACTACACCTGGAGACTTCTTTTACAGAAGTGAACACATCTTTCTTTTAATTAAAGGCAGTTTGAGGTAGGTAATTTTCATGACTTACAGTCAAAGGCATCCTAGCTGATGGAGTTGGTACGTTCTCTGCTTCTTGAGAAGATTGGCACTTAGAAAGATCCTAGGTTTGGGAGGGCCTTAATCCTCTGCACAACTGTGTAAGTATAAGAAGTCATCATTTTCAACCCTGTCTGAGATTTTCCTTGGAACTAATGCTACTATGTCATGTCCTTTTTTTAAAACATTATATGTATACACACACACACACACACACATATGTGTATACACATATGATATATAATGTATATTTTAATATTTTATTAACATTATATATACACACACATTAACACCATATATACACACACATTATATGATATATATGATATATAATGTGTATATATGATATATCATTATATGATATATATGATATATAACACCATATATACACACACATTATATGATATATATGATATATATATAATTATATATAATATATAATCACATAATATGATATATATGATATATAATATATAAATATATATCATTATATGATATATATGATATATAATGATATATATGATATATAATATATCATAATATATATGATATATAATATATCATTATATATGATATATAATGATATATATATCATATATATATGATATATATGATATATAATGTGTGTATATATATATGCATATTTTAATATTTTATTTACTAATTGAAAGTATGCACACACACACGGAGGGGCAGAGAAAGAGGATTAGAGAGAGAATCTCACACAGACTACGTGAGTAGAGAGTCTGATGCAGGGGTCGATTTCATGATGCTGAAACCATGACCCAAGCCAAAATCAAGAGTTGGATGTTTAACTGACTGAGGCACCCAGGTGTCCCTAGATTTTTTTTTTTTTTTAATAATTTCTATACCCAAGGTAGGGTTTGAGATCAAGAGTCATGCACTCCACCAACTGAGCCAACCAGGTGGTTCTACCAGACTGCCCATAGATAGTAACTATTTCTACCCCCAAATTTAAAAAAAAAAAAAATGTAGAGGGAGTTCCACAGTTTTTCAAAGTGTGTCCTATTAGTTGATTTAACATTCCCTCTTTTCAAGGTGGGGGTAGCCACAGCAGAACTACAACTCCTAAAACCTTCCAAAGTACATTACATAGAATGTTGTCTCTGAAATCAAAATCATGTTTTCCTTGTAATTCCAGGAAGGAAGGGGGAAGTCAGACCTTAAATAAATCCCAAATTAGAAACAGTCTTTTTTTTTCCCCTCTGCTGAAGTAACACAGCCCCACAAGTCTTTCTTGTGGACTTTCAGACTGGATTACTGCCAAAAATGTGAGCAAGAATTTGGCCCATTGTTACTTTAAATATCCTGTGTCGCAGGCCATCTAGGAATGTCTAAGTATGGGAATTTTCCTTCTGAGGTCTGGGATGTAGATATAAATAACTCGTTTGTTAGAAGCTGTCTCCATCCTGCCTCTCCTGACTTCAGTGGTGTGAATAAGCCAGCCTTGTAAATAATGATTACCAGCCCACTCAGGGTGAGGCCAGCAGCCCAAAGCATCAGGTGAATGTTTCTCACCTGCTCTCCAACAATAACTTCTCCCTGCCAGGTCAGGCCAGCTGGGGCGGAACTGCTTCCAAGGCTGCCCCAAACTTGTCTTGAAAATGTTACCTGGTAGACTGCGGTGTAGGTTGACCCATCATCATCTTTCTACCATCCTGTTGAAGTGTGAAGAGCTCGCACTTCTGGTAGGGTCGTTCCAATTTTAGTATATGTGCTGCCGAAGCGAGCACTTCTGGTAGGGTCAATAAGAAGTGAGTTTTATTCCTGTCCTTCTCACCACCTCTTTCCAAAAAAGTGTATGTTGAAGTCGGACTTCCAGTCATATCTGTCACAGATGAACTCGTAGATGCAGTTTGTAGCTACTTCTCTCCTTCCAGCTCTAACTTTCCCAAGCTTCTCTGGCCTTCGGGTTACAACTAAACCAAACAGGCCTGCAGACAGCATCTGGACTGTCTGCAGGGACTCCCCGCTTCTCTCAGGAGCAGAGTGTGTATGAGGGGTGACTATAAGGTGTGACCTCACAAGCCCCCCCCCCCCCCCATTCAGGCATCCTCTTGGCCTTCCCAGCCTCATCTTCACCTCTTGGAGAAGTAGAATGGTGATCACCATGTCATCAGAAAATAACATTTGTTTTATGTCTGAACCATGGCCTTACATAGAGCATAAGCATCAGAAGACCTGGATTCAAGTCCCAGCTGGGCCATACACTGGTTGTGTGAACAGACAAATCACAAAATCTGCCTGAGCATCCATTTCCTCATCTGGAAAATGGGGACAATAATGACCTATTCACACAGACTCCTGTCAGGGGTCAACAAGTGTGTGTACATATAGTAGTTACTATGAGGTAAAAACACAATAAAGAAGTCAGAATGGGGGGCACCTGGGTGGCTCAGTGGGTTAAAGCCTCTGCCTTCTGTTCGGATCATGATTTCGGGGTCCTGGGATCGACCCTCACATCAGGCTCTTTGCTCGGTGAGGAGCCTGCTTCCTCCCCCCTCTCCCGCCTGCCTGTGATTTCTGTAAAATAAATAAATAAAATATTTAAAAAAAAAAAAAAAAAGGGAAGAAGAAGTCAGAACGGGGCACCAGGGTGGCTCAGTCAGGAAAGCATCTGCCTTCAGCTCAGGTCATGATCTCAGTGCTTCTCCCTCTCCCTCTCTTGCCACTCCCCCTGTTTGTGCTCTAGAGAGAGCACATTATTTATTCATTCTGTCAAATGAATAAATAATCTTGGGGGGGGGGAAGGAGTCAGAATAAGGAGAAAGAGGATGAGTAGGAGACAAGGAAGAAGAGAGAGGGATACAGAAATTGAGAAACAGAGGGACAGGGAGAAGAAAAAGAATCACAGAGACACGGGCAGGCGGAGAGACAAAGAAAGCGCAGACCCAGAAAAGGACATGGGGCGGTGGGATCTGACATGACTGGGAAGTCCTGAGGGGAAAGGAGGGATAGACAGAGCAGCTTCCTCTCCTGGTGAAAGGTCAGTGAAGTAGCAAGTGAAAAGTGCTACAGGGAAATCAGGTGACCTGGTGGAGAATGACCCACATAATGGTCAGAGAAAGCTGCTCTGAGGAAGTGATGTTTGAGCTGAAAACCCAGGGAAAAATCTGAGGTGTGAGCCATAGGATAAAGAAAGGGTCTTTGGTGGGAGGTCCTCCCAGAACCTGGTCCCTACAACACATACACACCCCATAAAGCAAAGTCAAAGAGAAATCTGTAAGAACTCCCCAAATAAAAAATGGCTGAGCTGAACTGGGTTGGCAGTTCTTTAGAACTCAGTCCTCCCTCCTCATGTGGCAAGAGCAGGAAGAGGCTGTGAGCCCCCAGGGAAGCCCTTCATGGGGGACAGGGGACAGCAGACAAATGGTTCAGATAAAGATCTCCTTGCTGTGTGCTATTTTCCTTCCTAACTTAGCACCTCAGCTCACTGAATCACCAGGGCTTCCTCTGGCTGGGGAGAAAGACTTCACACTTCCCATCGCAGGCCTCCAACCCACCTCCACCTTTCCTGGGGCCAGCAGGGGGACTATAATCTACATTCAAAAAAAAAGTGCTTCTGGGTTGGGGGTGGGGGCGGTGTGAGGAGGGAGGCATGGAAAAAGAGTTCACGGAAGGATGCCTTCCCTTGACCCCAGTACAAGTTGAGGTGAAACTGCTCTCTTCAGGTCAAAGCTGCCAAAACAAAGTTAAAGGTGTAAAAACAACGTGAGAAGGTCACACAGGGATAGCTTCTCTCTGGAACCCCCGGGTGAAATGGGGGGTGTGGGGACGCAAGGAGAGGAGGGGAAGGACTTGCCTGAAAAGCACTCTTTAACTATTTTAACTACAGATGCCCCTCAACTACAATAATAGCATGGGAAGGGTGGCCAGTTTCATCTGTTCAGTAAACAAGCATTTTTATGTTTTAAACAAGCCAAAGTTGTGACTTTCTCTCCTAACCTGCTCTTGCTGCAGCTTTCCCCTATCTTAGTAAATAACTTAATTTATCCAGTAGTTCAGCCCCCAAATCCTGGGCTCATTCTTGGCTTCTCTCTTTACTCCCCAGCCCACATCTGATCCGGCAGCAAATCACACTGGTTTACATTCAGATAAATCCAGGGTCTGATCTGCTGTCACCACCTCCACCACCACGCAAGCCACCCGCCATCCTCTCTCCCATCTGGATTACTGTACCCGCCTGCTTCCTACCATGTCTCCCTGCTGTCTCCTGCAGCCCCTGCAGTTAGCTGATTCTCTGCCCAGTGGCCAGAGGGAATTTACTGAGAACACTGAGCAGTTGGGTGACCTTATTAGGCAGGTTATTTCATTTCTTTATCCTTAGTGTCTGCATCTAAACAAGAGGGAGAATAATAGCACCTGCAAGCCTACTGTGAAGATTAAATTAGGGAAGACTGCCTGGCACATAGTAAGTCCTAGTATTATGATTTGTCTGCCATTTCACTCACCAATCTGTGTAATAACTAGTTTTTTAAAAGTCCTTTCTTCCAACTAGACTGGATGTTACTAGAAGGCATGGACCATACTAACTCTCTGCTCACACACTCCCTACTGGCTTCTCATTTCATTTAAAACAGTATCTAAAGGCTGATTTAAAACAGTATCTGAGACCAATAGTGTTCCCTATGATCTGTCCCTGACTATGCCTCCTCTGACTCTCCTTCTTCCTTTTACTCACTTCCTTCCTGCCATATGGCCTTCCTTGAGGTTCTTCCACCCACCCAAGCATGTTATGCCCCAGGACCTTTGCATTTGCTGGTTCCTTGGTCTAGAAAGCAATTTGCCCAGATATTTGCATATCTCATTCCCTTACTTCATTCAGGATTTTGCCTGTCACCTTTTCATAAAGGCCTATCTCACCTCCCTGTCCTGAACATTCCCCACTTCAACCTCCAATCTCCTCTCACCCTATTTTACATTTCACCACCACCTGCTCTTATATTACATATACATTTTTGGTTACTTTTTTATTGTCTGTCTTGCCCACTAGAATGTAAACTCTATGAGAACGCATTTTTAACCTCTATATTCCTAATGTCCATGACAGTGCCTGGTTCGTGGTAGGTGCTTAACAAAAATGTGCTGGCTGGCTGGCTGGCTGGATGAATGAATGAATTTACTGAACAGTTATGTACCCTGGCACTGTGTGGAAGGTACTTTACAAACTACACATCCTTTTGTTCAGTCCTCACATGATACTACTAAGTGGGATTCATATATGTTCTTTTTAAATATTATTACAAGAGAACTCATTAAGTATTTACACTCATCAAACTGAAGCCTATGAATGCATCATTGGTCCTGGGCAAAATTCTTGATTTTATTGGTAAACTAGTGACTTATGAGCACCTAGAAAAGAAAGCTGTGGTCACCAGAAACTAGCACATATTCACAAAGAGCAAGTTCAGTGCACGTCTCCTTTGACAGAATTACTATCACAAAAGTATGAACCAGTTCAAGGCCTTTGTGAAAGCCTCAGGCATTCTTTTGAATACAACTGAAAAATGTAGGTCGAGTGAAATACAACAAGGTCATTGATAAATGGTGATTTCCAAAATCTGGAAGGAGGTACATCTTTCTTGTCTCTTTCCTTTGTCCTCCTCAAATGAATACTTTGATTAGTGATTTGATTAATGACAGAGAAAGAAATGCTTAGAAAAATATCAGTAGATTCCATGAAGATAGAAGGAATATGCACACTTGGCTATCACAGTAAGGTTTTAATTTTTTTGTTTGTTTGTTTCAGGTGGGACTTATATTTTAAAGATTACAAAAGAAAACAAGTCAAGTGGTGAACCTTCCAGAGCTGGGCAAGAGCAAACCCCAAGTAGAAGGGACTCCATATGCTGTTCCCTCCCCTGTTAACTCCTGTTTGGTCTTCTTAGCATACTGAACCTTCAAGATCAACTCAGACATCTTTTCTTCCATGCAGCCACCCCAGCCCTAGGCTGGCCAGGCACCCCTCTGGCATCCTATACAGTCTGCCTGGCTTCCCATCCCACTTCCGACAGCTGGGTGGACATGGGCAGGTTACTTCACTCCTCTGCACTTTAATTCCCAGGTCTGAAAAGTGGAGAAAATACTAGTACTTGCCTCATGAGACTGTTGTAAAGATTAAATGAAATAAGATGAGTGATGAGCTTCACAGATTTACCTGGCATATACTAAGTTCTAATACTGTGCTCCATTTGTCATTTCACCTACGATGCTGTGTTGCAGCTGGGTGTTTCACGGGCCATCTCTTCCTATCAGCTGGGTGGGTCCTGGAAAGCATGAACTATATCCAACAGACAGCACAATGCATGGCTGGGTGTCACTGGAGAGCATGGACTATATCCAACACCCAGCACAACACATGGCACAAGATACATCACCAGGCACTGTCTGCCAAATGAACAGCAGCAACAGTGAAAGCTTAAATTTAGTATGTACTTTTCAGGTGCCAGGTTCCATGACAAATGCTAAAAAATACATTCACTCTTCTGAGCTTCACAACAAACTATGAGATGCTATGTTTTTAGCCATTTTACAGATAAGGAAACTGAGGCTTTCAAAATTTAAGCAAATTACCACCGAAACAGCAAATGGTGGAGCCAGCATTCAAACTAGAAGGAAGGAACTGAGCAAGGGAGGAAGTCAACTTGACCTTTGTACTGGCTCAGTCAACCCACAGCTCAAGGGGATTAGGGTACATTTGTGTGAAAAAGGGAAGAAGAGAGCTAATAAATTTGCAAATCTCCCACCCAAGTCCCTAACCCCACTCTGGCTCCAGCCAAAATAACAAACATCAACTCATTGTTTCTTGGTACTCAGATGCTTTCTCTTTAGCAATAAAGCACCCAGCTTGGGCTCAGGGTGCAAAGCTGGAGAACTGTTATGGTTCACCTCTGGGTGAGGCTTGAAGGGCAGAGAGGGACTGGAGCCCCATGGGTCTCTTGTATCTCATTTCCCTCCAAAACAAATTCCTACAGAGGAGTGTAGGTACCAAAGGCACCCAACAAATAAATCACCAAACTTGGAGGAGGCCAGCCCAGACTGCAGTCCCAATCCTCCAGTTTCAAAACTGGGAGAGAAAAAAAAATTCCACCTCTGAGCATGACATTGGGGAAAGTTTCCACTTGCCCTGAGTCTCAACCCCCTTCAGGGACTGTCGGAAGCACACAGCTCAGTGCTGCCAGCACCCAACACATAGAGCAGTTCGGGCTTGTCCAAGGCTGAAAAAACACTCTGATGAGTTGGGTCTAGTCTTTCAAATGTGGTCCCGCTAGTGTGGGAAATGGATGCCAAGAAAAGAACGATAGACATACGGTTTGAAAGCCACAGTGGGCTAACCTGGCCAGTGCGGGAAGTGTAGGGTAATTCAAAGACCATGGATTCCAGGACTGGCCTCAGGTTCAGATCATGGTTCTGCCACCCACTAACTGGGTAACCTGGATGGATTACTTGTCCTTTCTCTGCCTTAATTTCTCATCTGTAAAACAGGGATCCTAATTCAAACTTTATACAGTTGGTGCTGGGATTAAAAGGAACAGTGGCTATAAAATGCCAATGAAGGAGGACATAGTAGGCACTCTGTAACTCGTGAATGCATTGCCCCAGAGGGAGAGGGACCCCTGAACCAGGAGGCGCAGAGCAAAACTAAGGAGAACTGCTCACACAAGGAATCCCCTTCTTTATTGCAGACATGCTCTTTCATCATTGCTATCCAGGTCTTAGGGCTGTGACTTACCTGCTGATTCTAATTCATCATCATATTCTTAGGAGCATGAATTTACTTTCTGAGGCCTTTGAGATTCAAATCACTTATTTCAAACATGCCTCCTGGACACTGAACACAATGCTCAAGGCTTTTCTTCAATAATTAATTCGTCCAGTAAATATTTATTGACCGCTGATTACTTGTCAGGCCAGGATCTGGGATGAACACCACAGATATGGAGCCTACCTAAGGGAAGCCTGGCCATCTGGGTGGGGAAACAAGACACAGGCATGATGGGAAAGCCGAATGCAAGGCAACAGTGTAAGTTCTGTTCGTGAGACCCTGTATTATGAGTTTCTAGCAGAGCCCCGTTCATAAATATGGCATGAAATGAATATATTATTGAAATGAAGACAAGGGAACACATGGAAGGAGCACCCACGGTGTTCCAGAAGGCAAAGCATGTGGTGCCAGCCTCTCAGAGCTGCTGGTAGAAGAGAAGGACCCCCTCCACACAGGCAAAGCTGCTGAGACTTTGGGAGGTTTGTTTCCTCTGCACATGGGGTCATTGGAAGAGCCGGGATTTGAACACTGGCTTTTCTTGACTCCCAACTTCGTGTTCTTTCTGCTGTCACAGGCCATGAATACAGTATCCTCTGAGGATTTCAGACCATCAGAAGATGGCCTGGCTGTGGCGGATTTTAGGATCAGATCTTAGGGGCTCTTGAGTACTAGAATAACATGTTCAATCTTGAGTTTCTGAGCAGGGCAAATGACACTGTACTTGAGAAAGAGAAGCACTGACTGGGAACAACATTCACAGAAAGAATATACCATCAGCTACCAGTGTTGTGTTCACCCAAGTTCTGCTGTTATCACGCTCATGTCAGAGGTGAGGAAGGGGAGGATAAGAAAGGTCAAGCCAGGGGCGCCTGGGTGGCTCAGTGGTTTAAGCCGCTGCCTTCGGCTCCAGTCATGATCTCAGGGTCCTGGGATTGAGTCTGGCATCGGGCTCTCTGCTCATCAGGGAGCCTGCTTCCCTCTCACGCTCTCTGCCTGCCTCTCTGCCTACTTGTGATCTCTGTCTGTCCAATAAATAAATAAAATCTTTTAAAAAAAAAGAAAAAGAAAGGTCAAGCCATCTGTTCAAAGTCCCAGGGCTGGAGTTTGAGGAGGAGTTTGAACTCATAGCCCATGATCCTGACCACTTCCTCACCCATCAGAATAAGCAGAGATGAACTAGAGAAAGGGCTGTGGAAAAGGAGAGGTTGGTGGTCTATGGAAAAGACCTGTCATGAAATATCAGGAGGCTTATGCCTCCACAAGCTCTGGTCCAGCCCAGTGTCAGTGTCCCATGACAGACTACGCCTTTTCTACTGCAGCCCCTCTTACAATGTCTCCTTCCTGAAAGCTGACCCACCTGTGCCAAAGGCCACTCTTTTCCCTGACCTCCCACTGCTCTTGGTGCCTCTGACACCCAACCCAGCATTTGAAGCCCAGATCAGAATCTGGACCTGTCACCTCTTAGCTGCACAAACGTGGGCTATTCTTTGCCTCAGTTTCATCATCTATCATAAAGATGCCATAAGACCTCCTGGAGTTCAGTAATTAAAGGCAATTAAGGATGTGCTCTAAAAGAAAGAGTGATATTTTCACGTGACAACCAAAATATCCCATTTTTGCCACATTGCCTCACTACATTATGAGATTATGAACGAAGGTTTTTGTCTGTCCCTCTGCGGCACATCACAGAGCTGACCAGTCACGCAAAGGCCTTTACTCTTGGTATCTTGCTAGGGAGAGGCCCTGGGAACCAGAGGAATCGGCCACAGCTAAGAGGCCAGGCTGCCAGTCCTTTCCTGAATCTGGTGGGCCTCTGGCTTCCGAGGCAGCTGCAGCCATGCACAATTCACCTCCTTCCCGTGGAACCCATTTCAGGATTAGCTGCCAGGAGGTCATAAAATGCAAAGAGGAAGTGGGAGCATCCCACAATTGTAGGAACCTGGCTCCAAGGGAAGTAACCTGTCTGTTGGTCTGTCTGCCTCTGGGGAAGTGGGCCATAAATCGCAGTCTTAAGGGCTGGTGAAAGGCCAGAGCTATTTATAAAAAGTCTGGGCTTTTGAACTCTTTAAAGAGGCAATAGCCTTCTCTCAGATAATTGAGGTTTGGTATCAAGGGCTCAGATGCTTCAGCAAACAAAGCTGTCAGTGCCCAGCTGGGAGAATGAGGAGGACAGTGTTTGCTGGGAAGCACAGGAGCATCCCCCCCCCCCACCACCCCCGCCTGGTCCCACTATTCTCTCTTGCATCCCTGACCTGGGCTGATCATCAAGCATGCACAGATGAACTCATGCAGGACTCCACTTCCTTACAAGAGCAGGAGGCAGCTGAAAGCAGAACTGCTTGCCCAGGTTTGCACACAAGGCTGTGTGACTACACTTGCTGTTTCTTCCACTTTGAATACTCTCCCCTCTAGTCCTTTCTTGAATGTCACGTCCTCTAAGAGCCCTTCTTTGCCTACACTGGCTTCTTGCAGCACCTCAGTTGGTTTTATTTTCTTCAACGAACTTTCAACCATCTGAGAGCTGGGCTTCATAGACGTGTGTCCCCACCAGACCCTTAGCATCAGCACCCTGAATGGCAGGTGAAATGAAATGCCATTAAATGCTCCCTAAAAATCTGTTGCATGAGTATATAAATTACCATATGATCCACACAGAGGAGGGGACCATGACCCTGTGTGGGGAGTATAGATTGGACTGGAAAATGCTTCAGAGAGAAGGTGACAGCTAATGGGACCCTGCAGGAGGAGCAGCCCCCGAGTGCAGGCCAGGTGGGGACTGCATGCTATGTTTCAGGGAGCAGGAACAATGCAGTGTGGCCAGAGTGCAGGGCACAGGAGACAAGGCTATAAAGGAGGAGGGCAAGCAGATTTTAAAGGCTCTGAAGGGGCACAGAATTTATTGCCCTAAAATATGCCTCTCTGGCATAAGGATTATTTCAAGCTGGTTATTTTTAAGAAACTGCAGAGAGAGGAGAAGCTTTAAAAACTGAGCAGAAGTTACCCTTTTGTAAGAGACATTTACATGGATAAGAGAAACCTCCATTTGTAAGGCTGTGTTTTCCTCACTGTACCAGGGAGATGACCAAATCTCTAGAGATGCATATCAATGGAGAAGGCAATGACTTAAATCTTCATTAATAACCATATGCTTGTTTTCTGTGCTTTCCTGGTGACCTCCCATAACTGGCTCCTCCCCACCCCCCCAAGAACATCTTCCTTTTGTTTTTAGCTAAAGGTGGTATTGAAGGTGATGGCCTGGGTCATTTTGGAGAGTTACTTGATTTGCCTGGGTCTCTCCCCTGTAGACAGGAGGGCTACATGTTATTGAACTTTTTGTTTTTTTCCTGCTAATCTGTCTTTCTATTACAAAGGTATCTCAGCCAAGAAACAAGAAGGGAGAAAGAAAATTATTTTTCATATGCCCCCTCCAGTTTTGGCACTCCAGATGGGACTTTCTAGGACACCATACTCATTTTGGAGTCTGCAGACAGAATCTTGGTAAACTGGCAGAATGCATGAAGGGTAAGAATTCTTACCAAAGCCAGCTCTCCTGGATCTCTGTACTACCTGGTCAAGGGAAAGATAAAAAATGTTTGCCTCTTCCTTTCCAAACTTAGATCAGCAAAAGAAAATATGCTATGAGCACTCATTTGCTAGTGATCTTCCTCCTCCTAGAGATGGTCACTGTTTTCTTTGTCTCTGTCTTCTGTGCTGTTTGGACAAAGAGGAGAACCATAGGTCTAACGAGGTTTTTCCTTTTGTCTTGTTCTATGTCTTCAGATCTTGGCTTTGCAACCCTTAAGACTATTCTCCCTGGTCTCGACTAGCCGGAGGATACATGTACCAACATGCATCTGGCAGATAGCTGAATGGGCTGTGGATCCAAGCAGCAGCATTCTCTTTGTCCAACTGTGACAGCTCTCGGGGGAGTTTGTCATAAGGGGCACCGATCCATAAGGAGCCTTTGTCATGTCAACCTTCATTGTGTTGTTATTGCTGGAAAAGT
The DNA here is from genome assembly GCF_922984935.1 of Meles meles. Lineage (NCBI taxonomy): Eukaryota > Metazoa > Chordata > Mammalia > Carnivora > Mustelidae > Meles > Meles meles. The sequence continues at coordinate 103,874,511 of NC_060068.1, forward strand.
CCCATTCCAGCAGCGCCTGTCCAGTGTCACAGACTAGTGGGTCTGTGACTGAAGGCATCTTGCATTCTCATGGGAAACCAGAGACACTGTTCCAGTTACACCGTTCTTATGTGACAACAAAGATCTTTGGCTTTTTAGACTGAATCCAAGAGTGAATTTTCTTTCTTTCCTTCCTCCTTCCCTCTCTTTTCTTTCTTGCCTACCTGCCTTCCTTCCTTCCTTTTTTCCCTTTCCTCTCCTCTCTTTTCTTTTGATTTATTTAAGAGAGAGAGAGTGTGCCTAGATCCATGGTGGGGGAGAGGGAGAGGGAGCATCTCAGGGCCTGACACAGAGCTTGATCTTACAACCCTGAGATCATGACCTGAGCCAAGATCAAGAGTCCAACACTTAACGAACTGAGTCACCCAGGCACCCCTAGGAGTGAACTTCCTGGATCTTGTGGGGGCTGCATCTTTTACATTCCCTTTTAGGATGTCTCTTGCATCCATGGTTAAGCCATAAAAAGGATTACTGGTTTGAAATGCTATTGAGATTATGGCCAAATGATGGATCCTCTGCAGAATTCTTTTTTTTTTTTTTTAAAGATTTTATTTATTTATTTATTTATTTATTTGACAGACAGAGATCACAAGTAGGCAGAGAGGCAGGCAGAGAGAGAGGAAGGGAAGGAGGCTCCCTGCCGATCAGAGAGCCCGATGCGGGCTTGATCCCAGGACCCTGAAGCTGAAGGCAGAGGCTTTAACACACTGAGCCACCCAGCCACCCCATGGATACTCTGAATTAAACAAACTTCCATCTGAAAAAATATAGAGAGCTCTCATCCTAAACAATTATCTTATTGGTGCCTACGGAAAAATCCAATTGAGAAGAACACACACACACACACACACACACACACGAGTGTGGTGGCTAGCCTTAAGGAATTATTTAACCAGATGAAACTAGAAAGCCCTTTTGCCTTTACTCTGAGATGATCCTACCAAATTTAGAGAAGAATTAGAAAGAGAGTAGACATTCACAATCCCACTCAGAAGGACATCAATTGACTACAAGAGTATTCTTGCCACTCATGATTTATACTGTAGTTATCAGATAAGCCAGACAGCTCCCTGGGGAATCAGTCCCATCAAAAAGAAAACATGACCAGAATTTTTCCCAGGCCTTACTATAAATTATCAGGCAATCAGTTACCTGGAAGCCAATACTCAGGGACTAAAAGAAGCAATAGTAGAGGATTTCCCTTCTAGGTCAATTGGTCCAAGGTTGAACTGTACACTCAGAAATGAGGTGTTTGTTAAATGCTTTAGATGGACTTCTTAAAAGTCCACTGCGTTAAACCCTGAGTTTCTAGAATATAGAAATGTTTTGACTTCCATCTTAGCTGGAAACCTCCTTGATAAAAGAAGCAAGGTTTAGTTGGATGAGTGCATCCTTCTATTGATGTTTAGGCTATAACTAGATTCTCTGAGGAATTAGAAACAACTGCCTTTGACATGCAGGTCTACAAAACCAGAACACTGGCTCTAGACACAATTCAAAGTCCACCTATCATTACCAATCCCAAAACTCCCCTTATGCATCTCAAAATGCTATAGATGTTGGGACCCTGGAAATACGATTATCCTGCACTTAAAAAAAAGAAGGAAAAATTTAAGTAGTAATTACTCTAGACCTCTGATAATAGGCAATATACACCAAAACTCCTCAGAGAAAACTTGGAAACTTTCTCTATGCCTTTGTGATATAGATTTTCTACCTCCATCTTCTCTAGGACCTAAGAGTCATTCTTCAAAATGCAAAGTTTTGTGTCAGAAGGAGAAAAAAAAAGGGAATGATCTGGAAACTAAGCTAATGATAAATTTAAATGTCCTCTCCACAAACATTAGCAAAAAGCTTTAGCTATCTCAATAGCAATGACGCATGGTGATGAATTTTTTTTAGTTGGGGGGGGATGAAAGTCATTTTGTCCTTAAGTAAAACTGGATATTTCAGAATGAGAAAGAGAAGAATGAAGGACAAAGTAGTACAGAAAGTTGGGGAAAGAGAGAGGGAAGAGAATCTTACCTTAGTAATCAAACTAACTTTGCATTAAGTTGTTTTTGTTTTTGATTTTGTTTTAAAATAAGATTTGGGTGCCTAGGTGGCTCAGTTGGTTTAAGCAATACCCTTCGGCTCAGGTCATGATCCTGGAGTCCCAGGATTGAGTCCCACATCAGGCTTTCTGCTCAGCGGGGAGTTTGCTTCTCCCTCTGACCTCTCTCCTCTCATGCTCTTTCTCTCTCTCAAATAAATAAAATAAAATAAATTAAAAAAAAATAAGATTTAATATCTATAGTGTACTTAAGTCAAACTGGAACTTCACTTTCTTTCATTTGGAAAAGGACAAAGTTTTGGGGACTACCGGTCTGCTTCTCATAAGAGATTGTAAAAGGTTTTTCTTTACCTTTGAAGTACTCTGCCTAGAAAGTAAAGATTTTGTGTTTTACCAAGATAATTTCCTTTGCTTCATGTTGTCTTAATTCTTTAATTACTTAAGAAAACTGAATCTTCTCAATATTAAAAGAGCTAAGTTTTGCTTACAACTATGTAACCTCCTGTATTTGCCTTTAAAATCTTTTGTCACAGGCTCCTACTTGGCTTAGTCCTTAAGCATCTCCTTTCGGCTCAGGTCATGATCCCAGGGTCCTGGGATAGAGGCCCATGTTGGGCTCCCTGCTCAGCAGGAGGCCTGCTTCTCCCCCTCCCATTTCCCCTGCTTGTGTTCCCTCTCTGTCTGTCAAATAAATAAATGAATCTTTAAAATAAATAAATAAATAAATAAATAAATAAATAAAATCTTTTGTCGCTTTGGACAAAAAAGATAATTACTGCTTTATAATGATTTCTAATTCTATTTAGTCACGTGTCCAAATTTTTTGATATTCTTTCTAAAGATTTTTTCGATTTTATTTATTTATTTATTTAAGGGAGAGAAAGCACAAGAAAGAGAACAAGGGCATAAGCAGTAGGGAGGGGCAGAGAGAGAAGCAAACTCCCCCTGAGCAGGGAGCCTAATGCAGGACTTGATTCTAGGACCCTGGGATTATCACCTCAGCCAAAGGCAGAAGTTTAACCAACTGAGCCACCTAGGTGGCTCACCTTTTGATATTTTCGATAAACCACAAAATCAAATTGTAAATGCAGTCTTCTTACCTCTGACTAACTTTGGGATTTTTCAGAAGTTCCTTGGAACGTCCCTAAAGATTTGTTCTCTTTATTAAAAAAGTGGAAGAGCTGTTAAAATTAATTATGCTTATTTAATATGTTAAATTAGAGAGGAAGCATTGACAATTAAGAGTAATACTAAGGTTTCTTTATGTTGTCTCTGCATATGTATACAAGAATTCCAGAAATTGTATGAAATTTCTAAAATTCTGATATGTCCTAGTATAATGTTGTCAGTCATAATCTAGTTATTATCTTGAAATAATCAGCACATTTCCTTGTCAAATGCATTATAATAAACTCTCATCAGATCTTTAAGCATGGACATTTTAAATTCTTGTCATTTACAATTATTGTTTTACTCTCATACTTTTGCAAAAGTGCTTCATCTGCAAGGAGATTCATGGAAAGGGCTCTAGTGAGCAAGGGCTTTAGAGAACTTTTAAGACCATAAGAGAAAACTGGGATCTTTCTAAAACAAGGGGAAAAACAGCATCCAAACAGAACAATAATTAATAACATAGGACTGAACGAACTAAAGAGGATGATTATAATTTTTATAGCTTATTGTAGGAAATACTGCTGGTTCTTTAAGGTTTTGTTTTTCTAGATTTAAGGACATTATTTTCTCTTAAGCTAACTATGACTTAGAGCAATTTGGTAAAGTATACCTTTGTAAACAAGAATGAAACAATTTCTTTTTCTCCCTACCTGATCCCTCCAGAATGGAAACTCTTAGTATTCTTATTTTCATGACAATACAAATATTTACATGCGTTCATTAAGAATCAGTTCTCCTGGGGCGCCTGGGTGGCTCAGTGGGTTAAGCCTCTGCCTTCAGCTCAGGTCATGATCTCAGGGTCCTGGGATCCAGCCCCACATCGGGCTCTCTGCTCAGCGGGGAGTCTGCTCCCCCCCCACCCCGACCCGCCTGCCTCTCTGCCTGGTTGTGATCTCTGTCAAATAAATAAATAAAATCTTTAAAAAAACAAAAAAGAAAGAATCAGTTCTCCTTATAACAGGGCACCACTGGAAACACCGATTATATTAACAAGACTTTGACTGTAATATCAGATTTGAGAATGTGCATAGAGTCAGATATGCTGGACAGCTTTAAGGAACTAAGGCTGACTTTAAGAAGCCAATAAAGCCCTTGGATAAATAGCCTGCAACCCTGCTTATAGGGATCCTGGCAGCCTAACTGAGTAAGGCAGGTCACTTGTGGGCAGATACAGGAACCTCAGGATATTTGGGGGACCTTGCGAAGAGAAAAACTCACCCAAATCTATAGGTACTACAGGCAAAGTCTGATTGTGAGTACCTGACTTGTTTCTTAGCATTTAAAAATCCATCTGAGATTCCTTATGAAAAGTTCCAGCAAAGCAGACTGAAAGAAGCCTATATGGTCAATCACTATGCTTGTTGCCCTTATGTAAATAATCAGTCCAAAGTTTACTGGGACCAGACTTATCTTGGAAACAAATCCATCTTAATTTGGCCATTTTTGATAGAAATGATGGTGCTTTTAGAGAGAAAATTTATATTTCAGTAGAAACCATGATGCACTCTTGTGATCATCACATTCTAGTTCAATTACTTGTCTTTGAGGTTTCTCTTTTCTACCTATAAACTGGACCAGATTCCAAATTCTGGTTTCTTCAAATATCTGGCTACAAATCTCCAAACTAATATTTTGAACTTTCTCTCACTGTTTTTTTGTTTGTTTGTTTGTTTTATGATTTTATTTATTTGAGAGAGAGAGCACAAACTGGAGGAGAGAGGGGAAAGCAGACACTCTGGTGATCAGGGAGCCTAACTCAGGGCTCAATCCCAGGACCCTGGGATCATGACATGAGTGACAGGCAGACGCTTAACCAACTGAGCCACCCAGGTGCCACTCTTACTGTTTTGACTTAAAATCACTAAGAACAAAAACTGTCCTTTTCCCCAAAGCTCCACAACCTGAATGTGAATGACCTGCTGTACATGTCAAAGAGAATGCTGCACCAGTGAATGTTTAAATAACCTTCAGGGGCGCCTGGGTGGCTCAGTGGGTTAAGCCGCTGCCTTCGGCTCAGGTCATGATCTCAGGGTCCTGGGATCAAGTCCCACATCGGGCTCTCTGCTCAGCAGAGAGTCTGCTTCCCTTCCTCTCTCTCTGCCTGCCTCTCTTGTGATTTCTCTCTGTCAAATAAATAAAATCTTTAAAAATAATAATAATAAATAAATAAATAAATAAATAACCTTCATGCCTGCTGCTGCGAGGGCCATACAGAAAGTTACCTGACCACCCAGTGACCATAGCACACATTCCAACTGCAAGAGATGTTCTAAGCCTAACATCTAGAAATCCTGACTGACAGCCCTCAGGACTCAGACTGGGTTTCTAATTTGTTCCAATCGTTAAGATTTTTTGTTTTTCTTTTGTGTCCATAGAAATATCTTACTAAATACCTGATTTCTCACACAATATCAGCCTAACTTAGGGAGCCTAGCTACATTATCACTTCCTGAGATGAGACACAACTGTTCAACTCAACCTACCTAACCTCAGGATGGAGTGATTAGTTCAGTGAGATATGGAACAATCTATCAATTTAGCTTCTGGACTGTGAAAATTCTTGTTTGAAGTTTCAAAGGCAGGACTGAGGGGGAGCAGAATTTTTCACCCCAAAATATGACTCTTTGGCATGAGGATTATTCTAAGCCAGTTATTTTTTTTTTTTTTAAAGATTTTATTTATTTACTTGACAGAGATCACAAGTAGGCAGAGAGGCAGGCAGAGAGAGTGAGAGGGAAGCAGGCTCCCTGCTGAGCAGAGAGCCCGATGTGGGACTCGATCCCAGGACCCCGAGATCATGACCTGAGCCGAAGGCAGCGGCTTAATCCACTGAGCCACCCAGGCGCCCCCCAGTTATTTTTTTTTTAAGAAACTACAGAGAGGGCGCCTGGGTGGCTCAGTGGGTTGAGCCTCTGCCTTAGGCTCAGGTCATGATCTCAGGGTCCTGGGATCGAGTCTCGCATCGGGCTCTCTGCTCGGCAGGGAGCCTGCTTCCTCCTCTCTCTCTCTCTGCCTGCCTCTCAGCCTACTTGTGATCTCTGTCTGTCAAATAAATAGATAAAATCTTAAAAAAAAAACCCAAACCTACAGAGAGAGGAAAAGCTCTATAAACTGAGCCTGTAACCTTTTTGTAAGAGACATTTACATAGATAAGAGAAACCTCCATTTCCAAGGCTGTGTCTTCCTTGCTGTACCAGGAAGAGGGAGATGACCAAATCTAGAGTTTCTTATCAACAGGGACGCAAAGACTTAAATCTTCATTAACAACTATATGCTTTTTTCCGTGCTTTCCCAGTGACCTTCCATAACAGGTTCCTCCCCCTCCCCCAAGAACATCTTCCTTTTGTCTTTAGCTAAAGACAGTATTTAAGGTGATGGTCTGGGCCATTTTGGAGATTTATTTGATCTTCCTGGGCCTCTCCCATGTAGACATGTTTTTTTAACTCTTTGTTTATTTTTCTCCTGCTAAACTGTCTTTCTGTAATAAAGGTGTCTCAGCCAAGAAACTAGAAGGTTTTCTACTACCTTTTTACTAAAAGGGTGGTAGGAAAATTATTTATTCTCCCCGACATTTCTGAAAGCTGAACTACAAATAACTTTGATTGGAAAAAACTACATTTTACCATGTGTTTTCAGGGAGGTAGGAAAGGATGAAGAAGAAGAACACAGAGCATTTTTAGGGCAGTGAAACTATTCTGTAATAGTGGACATATGTCATTATGCATTTGTCAAAGCCATTAAATGTACAACACAGGCTGAACCTTAATGTAAACTACAGACTTTAGTTAATAATGTATGGATACTGGTTCATCAATTATAACAAATGTAACACACTAAATGCTAGATGTTAATAATAGGGGAAACTGGGGTTGGAAGGGATAATGTGGGAACTCTGTACTTTCTGCTCATTTTTTCATAAACCTAAAACTGCTTTAAAAAATAAAGGTATTAGGTGGGAAAAAATACTAACAATGTGTCCACCAATAGGATATTATTGCTTATATAAATTTTGAGAGAATCAGACAGTAGAGTACTATGCAGTCATAAAACTTATGTACCAACATGGAACAATCATCAAGAAAAAAGTAAGTGCTAGCCAGTGAGGATGGCATGACCCTGCTTATGTAATTATTCATGAGTTTGCTTGATGACAGCTAGACTATCCCTGGCATAATACTTTAGATAATGTGGCATCACTCATCTCTGAGAGGAGATTCATGGACACTTTTCATCATATATCCTTTCATATTTTTTAGATTTTATACTATACATAAGTAACACTTACTCAAAAGTGACATAAAGCTTAAAATTTATCTATAAATGTAAAAATGTCCATCTTTCAGGTCTAGCTTACACAAGTACAGCAGAAAGGAAAGAAAAAGCCAGTGCCCCGTCCCTATCTCCCAGCAGTTGATGGTCTCCCAGCACCTCTGTCTGGCACTGATTACACTCATGCTGATCAATTATTCTTAAGTAGTTGTTATTATTTTTCTTCCAGGTTAAAGTATAAATAACTTGAAGGTGAGCATAGGTTCTGTCATATATATTACTATTTTTCTGGTGCCTGCTAAAAAAGATGTTTTAGTAACTATGTTGATATACTGATAGCTTAAATCCAGCCTCTCTGAAGACTTGTCTGATTGCTCCAGGGAAATATCTCCTAAATTTAACTGTCTACCGGATTTTCTTTATTTGATACAGTCAAAAAATGTTTATTGAGTGCCTATTGTGTCAAGACACTTCACAATTCTATTTTGTAGTACAGTCTTTTGCTCATTTTCTCTTCCCTTCTATTTGATCACTGGTTAGGTGCAGAGATTGTATATTATCATATACATACAACCTAGAATGCTACCACGCATACAGTACATCCCCAATATGTATCTGTTGCATGAAGGAATGTATTAGCTCAATTCATGTCCTAACCAAATGAGTTATTATAATATGGGAACCAACAGTGATTTCCCATTTAATCCTCAGAGCAAGGCTTTGAGATCTGTACCATTTTGCAGATGAGGAAACTGAGGCTGGAGACATTCAGTGACTTCCTCAGGGTTACAGAACCACTAAAATGTGGAATCTGAATTCTAGCCTAGACTGGCCTACTAGGAACTAGTATAATGTAGAGGAAGAGCCAAGTTACCTTCTCATTTAGGCAACAGGCAACATTTCTGAGACAGTCTTGAGGGTCACACAGTAAGAAATGGCTCTGCTGGTCTCACAGGCAAAATTCTGGAACCTTCCCCTGAATGCAGGCAGTGGCAGGGTTATATTTTAAAGGTGTCATTTTTGGGGCACCTGGGTGGCTCAGTTGGTTGGGTGTCTGCCTTCGGCTCAGTTCATGATCCCAGAGTCCCAGGATGAAGCCTCACATCATATCATGCTCCCTGCTCAGTGGAGAGTCTGCTTCTCCCTCTCCCTCTACCCCTTCCTTCACTCATACTCTCTCTCTCTCTCAAATAAAATCTTTAAAAAATAAAAAATTTTTAAAAATAAAGGTGTCACTTTTATGATAATAGTCATTTAATGACGATTGTTCAGTTAAAGCACCAGGGAAGGACACCTTCAATTGCACCACACTGGTAGGTACCATAGGAAATAAAGGTGGGCTGTTAGCACCTGGAAGGCCACATTTCCACTGGAGAGGCAGGTGGGACAGCAGGATGAGGAACAGGGACTAAGAGGAGAGTGAGAGCCATCAATGGCCAGGCCAAGGCCCCCTGTCATTTAAATCATAATACTACCAAATAATCACGGTATTAACCCATACTGCCATGGTCAGAGAAGGGGCAGGGGTGGACAGTGCCACAGGCAGAGGGGGCATGGAATCCCTTACATTCTGGTCAGAAGCAGCAGCACAGAGAGTTGCAGAACGGAATGCCACAGAGGAAGAAGTGAGAGCTTGGCAGTTAGGACCATGAACAGAACTAAATCCCTCACCTCAATGTTGACTAAAATGAAACATCAAAAAAAAAAAAAAAAAAAAGGCCAAAAAACTAATACTTCACCAGAAGCACCAGAAATCCTGTCGCATGTGTATAGGTGTGCTGGCTGGCTACCACAGGTAAGTGCTACAAGCTTGAGTCTTTGACTCTATGTGTCAATGCTGCAAGGAGCATCTTTTATCCCAGGCTACCCAAAAGATGCCCTCACCATTGAAAGATGGGGACACAGGCTCTGGCTCAGATCCCACAACTGTAAAGTGACAGAGCAGGTATTCAAGCAGCTCCATCTCACCCCAACCACAGGCCTTGGACCCTCAAACTCTATGAGGCACCCCCCTTGCCAGATGCCATGCTAACCACTCAACATGCATTACCTCACTTAATCCCTGCAGCACCCAATGCCTAGTGTTATTATCAGGGTCAGGACCAGGGTAAGCCTGGATCTGAACTAAAAACAGAATTGTGATTACTGACTTTTCCTTTTTCCTTAGGCTCCGGTATAGCTTAGTATGGCCCCTCTTTAATAAAATTTTTGATATTTTGGGGGCAACTGGGAGGCTCAGTTGGTTAAGCACTTGGCTATTGATTTTGGCTCAGGTCATGATTCTCAGGGCTGTGAGATGGGGCCCAATCAAGCTCTGAGCTCAGCAGAAAGTCTGCTTGGGATTCACTCTCTTCCTATGCACCCCCCCCCACACTCTCAAATACATAAAACTTAAAAAAAAAACTTTTTAATATTCTGTTCATCATGGATTATTTACACTGATTTTGACACTCTAAAAATAATGCATTAAATTCCTACTTATCATGATCACCAAGCTTTTGGGGGGTAACTCTCTACCTGGCCTGCCTATATCATACTTAAGGCAAATGCCTCTCCCACCTTACAACTGGTCCTCCCCCTGAATTATACCCACCTTTCAGATGAGGAAACCAATACATAGGGGAGGGTTTATGCCATTTGTCTTGATCACAGAGCTGGTTAAGTGCTAGTAAAAAAAAATTTGAATTCATGTAGTTCAGAGCCCACTGTCTTAAGCTGCTGGGTTTAGTTCTCGGGGGTTTGTGTCTTGTGGTCAGGTGCTTTTTACCTCATCTCTGATTCTCTCATTCTTTGTTCTTTAGGTTTCACGCATCAGACACACCTTCTTTGCTCCAATCTGACCCTGCCGCAAACTGATCTGTCCTTGCAAACCATCCCCCACCCAACTGGCTCTCAAGAAGTCTTCCTGACTTCCTGAGTCTCCAAACGGATGTGGTTTCTCCGTGCTCTGTACCGAAGGCCTCTGTGTATCTTCTCCATGGCACGTACTGCTCTCTCCAGCAGTAGGTCATGTCTGGACTTGTCTTACTCATCTTCCCAGGTGGCCCTTGCTATCATTAACTCCCTGAGTTAGGAAATGAGGAGGAAACAGGTTTCATCTACTCCTATTTAAATGCCTTCAGTGCCTACCCTAGGGCTTTCTTCATAATAAACATTTAGGAAAAATATTTTTAAATTCCACCTTGGTGACAGTTAGGAGTTCAGGCCTTGCATCCAGCTGACTGTATTCAAATCCTGGCTCTGCAACTTTCTGCCTGTGTGACTTTGGACAAATTTCTCACTTTTTCTGTTTCTTCAACTGCAAAGTGGCGGTAATACTGAAAGAGGACTTTGGTGGCCTCCATTTTGACCTCATACTTTTTAGCTGGGTTCTTTCCAGGTTGTCTCTTGGCTCAGGCAGAAGACCCTGAGAGCAAAGCATCCCCTGATGGTAACCAAAACTATTCAAGCAAGGAGGACTGTCCTGGGCTAGCAAGACCCTGCCCAGAGACTAAGCCCAAGACAACGATCACTTAACCCTCACTGCCCACCTGCATGGACCCACCCCTTTGTCCCACATTTTCCTCATGTAAAAAAGAAAGTATTTTCACCATTTTGGAAATAGTCTTTGAGACACTAGTCCGTTGTCCTCCAGCTGTAACAAATAAATTCCTTTCTGGTTGCCCCACCCCTCAGCTCTCTGCCTTTGGATTTTGTGGGCTGTGAGTGGCTGAACCCAGTCTTTCTGGGATCCCTGAAACCAGGTGCTCCTGCACCTCTGTGCCCCAGCTACAATACTGGACAGTTTAATGTAAGTTTGTGGTATACTTCTTGACAGACAGAACCCTGTCACTGAAATAGGGTTAGCCAGAATTCCTAAGTACTCAATATAGGTAGCAATTGTTATTAGGTCAATGAATGTGCTAGTCACTTATAGGATGGGTTAGAGAGGCAGGGACAGGTCTGAGATTAACCAAGTAGGCAAGCACTGAGCCAGAGTGTGGTAAAGAGAACACAAAAAGGAGGGAAGGATACAAGACACATGGCAGGGAGTGAATGGATGGAAAGAAGGCAGGAAGTCAGGGTGAGCTAAGGGCACTGCTCCAGGAGGAGGGGGGGGGGAGTGGGTGGGTGGGTGGGGGTGGGTGTGTGTGTGTGTGTGTGTGTGTGTGTGTGTGTGTGTGTCCCAGTGGCTCCTGGCACCAGCTGATAACACTTCTACATTATGGAAACTTCAGGTCAACTTTCCTCACAAAATGATGGTGGAGCTTAAACACACGACGTGGGGAAGCTGCCACACTACAGATAACCAAACAGCAAAGATAAAGGTACTGAGAACATCTCCTAAGGGTTAGGGAGTAAGGAACTCTTCCGGTCCCTCAGACAAAAGAGCCTGTGGGTGGGGCGCCTGGGTGGCTCAATGGCTTAAGCCTCTGCCTTAGGCTCAGGTCATGATCCCAGGTTCCTAGGATGGAGCCGATCTGCTCGGCGAGGAGCCTGCTTCTCTCTCTCTCTCAGCCTACCTCTCTGCCTACTTCTGCCTACTTGTGATTTCGCTCTCTGTCAAAAAGATTTTATTTATTTATTTGACAGAGAGAGATCACAAGTAGACAGAGAGGCACTTTAAAAAAAAAAAAAAAAAAAAAAAAGAGCCTGTGGGAAAGGAGGCACATCCTCCTCTTCAGCCCCAGAGGTGCTAGTTTCTTCACGGGTGAGGCCAGGAGAGCTACAGGGCTGCCCCTCCCCCGCAGGCAGGGGCGTTTGCTCTAGTGGCCAGAAGGTCCATTAGAAGGCCATAAAGGGGGCAAGGCTCCTGACCCAAAGGCCTCTGGTCATGTTGTGGCTGAAGGGCCAGACTCTGGGTGAACAAAGGGACCTTCCTTGGCAGGAAGGGGACAACAGGCTTCATTGCCTCATTTTCTTTCCTCCTCTTACTGGTCCAATGGCCCCTCTACCTCACTGAGCCGTAAGCTTCTTCCTCTCTACAAAACACCAGGGGTGGGGGGAGGGTTAATGATAGATGAAAAGAAATCTCCCTACTATAGAAGACTGGAAATAAAAGGAGTTATCTCCATGGAATGACAGGGTGACTTGAGGGGGGCCAAAAGGCCACCTCCATTTGGTGCCTGAAATTGCCATCCTTAACAGCCACATGGGTCCCAGGCCCTGGGAGGTGTCATTATCACCTATTAGCATCGTAAGTAAGTTTTAATGTGCTGGGAGGGGCACTGGAGGCCGTCTGGGAACATGAGGAGGCCCAAGAAAGGGGCTCCAGATCTAGTCTCACCAGGGGCACTGAGAAAGGAAGGAGGTCTTAGACTGAAGGGGGCTCGGAGGAGCTGAGAAGACAGATCCTGCCTATTTCAGATTCCTGAGCACATCCTGTCTCCACCAGACTTCCTCAGGCTCCTTTGCGCCTCTGCTTCTTGGCCAACACCATCCCAGTTAAACTCCTCAAGACTGTACTGGTCACCATAAACCACTGTCTCCTTTTCTTGGTACAATAGCCTCAGACTTCTGACAAGTAAATGCAGAGAGTTTCTCTTGAGCTCTGCAGAGCCTGGGAATGATGTGGCCATGGGATCTAGTGCTTGGAAGACAGGGCAATGTAAACACCCAGCTATGACATCGGAATTGCTGACATCTTCACTCCGGCCGAACCTGTTTTGTGTTTCCCAGGAGGCCCCAAGCTGGCCCTCCCCAGAGAAAAGTCTCACTTACAGGGCCCTTTCCAAAGAGCACGTGAGAACGACGGGGTTGGCAGGTATTGGCAGTGGTCAGTGCCGCTACTGGTCACTGGGTGGGTGGCTGCTGAACACTGGAGGGGTCCTGGTCAGGTTGGGCAATACTGGCACTCTGGTTGTGCTATCAACCAGCTCAGCTGTGTGACCCTGGGCAAGTTACTTAATCACTCTGGGCCTGTGTTTCCTTTGTTGTGAAATGGGGCTAAGACTGGCAACTATCTCATAAGATTTCTGAGAGGATGAAATCAAAATACCCAACCTGGCCTCAGAAGTCCAGGAGGCCCTGGGCTGCTTGCCTGCCCATCTATGAAGGCTGCTCTGTCCCTCCTGGAAGGACCTCGAGCTGTTCTATTTTATGTCCTCAGCACTCTGAACCATCGTATCAGCACCTAGTGAGCCAGCTTCCTAGAAACTCTCTTCCCTTGAGTAACTCCTTCTAGTTTTAACTTAAATGCTCCCACCTTGACCTCTGCCCCTATTCAAATCAATGTCCCATTTTATTCTCCTGTCACACCCTCTTCTTTTCCTCCCCAGCTTGTCACCCTCCCCTATGGTACCCTGATTTGAGTGATCACGTGTTTCAGGGCAGCTCCCCTCAGTAGACTGCAAACTCTTGAAAGACAGAGGCTCTAGTCTCATTCACCATGTAACCTCAGTGCCTAGCAGGTAGTTGTGCTCAAAGCAACACTGGTCAAATGAAAAGATGAAAATGGAATAATGCAGGTACAAAAGCAGGCACAGTCCCAGGTTGTTACAGCAACTGTCATGTTGGCTATTGCCCTGTGGTTACTGATCCAAGACCTTCAGGGGAGAAAGAGAAGGAAACAGGCCACTCTCTGCAAGCCCATTAGAGAAGAGCCAGGAAAACAGGATGCACATCAACAGAGAACAGTAAGGGACAGTACTGAATTAAACGTTCAGATGGGATGTCATTACCTCAGAAACTCAGAGGAAAAGGAGCTAATGAGTGCAGAGAAAAAGTGTATCAGACCAAAAAAAGAAACAAAGCTGAAGGAAACGTGCCCCTGGAACAGCAGAGAAGAAGAGGGTAGAAGTCCAGGTGGAAGGAAGATTATCCTTCCACTAGCTAGCGTTTACCATCAGGAGTAGCAGAAATCATCACCCTCATCATCACAGAGCCAGCATCCAGTTCAGCATCTACAATGGACCAGGGGCTATCCAAAGCCTTTTTGCAGAACTGTTTCATCTTTAAAACAACCCTAAGCAAGTTCTATTATCTCTTAGAGGTAAGGAAATTAAAGTTCAGAGAATCAACCACTTCCAGACTGAGTGGAGCCTGCCAGGCAGCGGCCTTACAGTGGACGCGACCGCAAACCTGAGGCCAGAGGACAGTAAACCTCGAGTGCGGAGGGCACACTTGGCCCACTCTAGTACAGAAAGAAGGGAGTCAAGTTTCAAAGCTGACAGCTTGAGCCCCTGGGCAGCAGTGGACATGAAGAGAGGAAGGAGTGGATGGACGTAGGAGACATTTTAAAGAGAGAAGAGCCAGGCCCTGGAAGCTGGCTGGCTGGAAGTGTGGGGCTATTAAATGTTCTTGCTTAAAAAGAACTTTCAAGTTTTAAGCCAAGGCGTACTATATGGCTACCCCCATTCTGTCAACAGTTCTCAAGGACTTTAATTTGACAATCTGCCCCAGGGCTCAGATTTTTCCCCACTCTCCAATGTTTTAGGATATCTTTTTCTGGGCCCAGTGGTGTGCCAGTGCTGGCTCAAGGGTCAACAGCCAGCTGGACTCTAGGAGGAGTCTGATTCCCAGGAACCTCTGTGGGCTCCATGCCCTTAGCTTCATTTCCAATCCAAAGGTGATGGCATGAGTCATCAAAGGTGTGGAAGCTGGGGTTATCAGTACTGGCTTTGAGGAATAATGCCCTTTTGTGACAATCACTATTCATGGAGCATGACTCACCCTGCCTTTTTAGAACAGGCCTGCAGTCTCCTTTGGGTCTCTGGGACTTCACAGCATAGGCTCCAAAACAAAACATTGTAATAGTAATTTAAGAAGAGCGAGGAAGGGAGACAAAACATAGGAATGTGAACAGCTTCTCTTTTCTCCTCTCAAATATATTAAAATACACATTTCCAAATAGGTTCAAAGTCATCCACTACAGGCCCTCATTTGCACCTCAAAATGGTGCAGATATTACCCTAAATACACCATTATTATTCGTAAAGCATCGTTACCTCAAGGCTGATGTATTCAGAGAACATACAACATAAAGCCCTCACGGACATCTGGGCTATGCTTCCTAGAACGGTTTTATCTTGTAACAAACCCACCCCTTGTTCCCATCATTTTTTTAATAGACATTATTTTTTAGAGCAATTATAGGTTTCCAGAAAAACTGAGCAGAAAGTACAGAAAATTTCCATATGCCTTATTTCCTCTCTTCCACATTATCTCCCAATAAGCAACATATTGCTCTAGTGAGGGACATTTGTTACACCTGATGAACCAATCTTGAAACATTATCACTAATTAAAGCCCATAGTTTATATCACGGTTCCCTCTCTGTGTTGTACATTCTGTGGGTTTTAACAAATGCATTATGCCATGCAGCCACCGTCACAGTACCTTACAGGATAATTCCATTGCCTTAAAAATCCCATGTTCCACCTATTCACCACTCCCTGTCTTTACCAGAAACACTGGCAACCACTGACTGATTCTGTACTATCTCTATAGTTTTGCCTTTTCTAGCATGTACCATGGCTGCAATCATACTGTATGTAGCCTTTCAGATTGCATTCTTTCACTAAATAGTATGCATTTAAGTTTCTTCCCTGTCTTCTCATGGCTTGATAGCTCATTTTTTTTTAATTTATTTTTTTCTCTATAGTTCATTTCCTTTTATTGTTGAATCATATTCCATTGTCTGATATGCCACCATTTGTTTCTCTAATCACCTACTGATGGACAGGTTGGTTGCTTCCACATTTTGGCAATTATGAATAAAGCTGCTATAAACATTTATGAGCACGTTTTTGGGTGGACATAGGTTTTTCAATTCATATGGGTCAATACCAAGGGTGTTAATTGCTGGATCATGCGGTAAGAATATATTTAGCTTTGTCAGAAATTGCCGAACTGTATTCCAAAGTGCTTGTACCTTTTTGCACTTCCACTAGCTGTGAACAAGAACACCTGTTGCTCCGCACCCTTGTCAGCATTTGATGCTGTCAGGGCCCTCAGGGACATCCAGGCTGTTTCCAAGAAAGCCACCCATTTCTCCATCCTATTTTTATTTAAAAAAAAAAAAAGATAATTGGTTGTAAATCTCTAAATTTATGGGTCATTTGTTATGCAGCATGAGATAGCTGAAACAAGAGACATACATAGATCCTAAGCTATCAGCTAGCACCAACTGCCAGGCATGTGAATCAGTCATGCTGAATCCTCCAGCCTCAATCAAGCCTTCACTCTAGCTGACACATGACAGCAATTACACAAGAGATCCTAAGAAGTGTCAAGACCTTCCTGAAATCCTGACTTACCGAAACCATTTATTTCTTAGACTCATCAAGACTATGTAGTAGAAATTCAGGACTCTTAGATTCTTCTCATTTAGTAGAATTGAAGAGGAAAAAAAAAAAAGGAGCAAAACTGTATTCTCATCTTGGCTTAGTTGCTTGTTGGATATACATAAGAAGACAATGCCCATAACGTGTTTTAATTTAAAAATTTTTTATTTATTTGAGAGAGAGAGAGAGAGGCTCTCAGTGAGGAGCAGAGAGAAGCAGACTCCCCACTAAGCAGGTGGCCCGATGTGGGACTTGATCCCAGGACTCCAGGATCACGACCTGAGCCAAAGGCAGATGCTTTACTGACTGAGCCCCTCATGTGCCCCTCATCACTTTTTTTTTTTTTTAAGATTTTATTTATTTGTCAGAGAGAGAGAGTACACACAAGCAGGCAAAGAGGCAGGCAGAGAGAGAGGAGGAAGCAGGCTCCCTGCCGAGCAAGGAGCCCGATGCGGAACTCGATCCCAGGACCCCAGGATCATGACCTGAGCCAAAGGCACTGGCTTAACCAACTGAGCCACCCAGGAGTCCCCCCTCATCACTTTTGAGAGACTGTTTCCCATGTTATAAAATGGAACACCACTACAAGCTCTGTCCACCTATCAGTGGATAGTGTTTTATAAAGCATCACTTACTGAAGAAACTTCAAGCGTCACATAAATAGAACCAGTAGTGAAAATTTTGAAGTGATGTCTACCTGACTTTGGACCATTACATAGGATTTTCTCTCCATCCAAACTGCACAGTCACCCTTGAGATTGCTTGGTGGCTTCACCTTAAGCTGAGATGGTGTCCTTTAGGCATGCTCTTTGTAATGGTCTCAGGAGAGGTCAACCAAAACCTGAAAATTTTGCAAGGTAATCCATAATGTACCTCATCTACTTGAACATAACTGCCCTTGACAAAACAAAATGTCTGTGTAATTCGTAACCACCCAGACAAAACTAAAATAACCACAGTGATCACAATTTATTGGACACTTCCTATGTGCTGAGTACTGTGCTGGGTAATTCACAGGCATTATTATTTCAATCCTTTACCAACCCATGGGTAAATATTATAACTCCCTTTTAACTCATTAAAGAGAAAATTGACTTACAAGTAAAGATGAGGGGTTGAATACACATAAATATGTTTGCTCCCATCCAAAACTCCATTAAAAGAGTAAATTGATTTTTTTAAAAGCCAAACCAGTGTCTGGCACATAGCACAGGCTCATAAATATTTGTGGAATAGATGAATAAAGTGATGAATGAAAAAAAATTAAAAACCTACAAGGTAAATAAAATAGACACTGAGCTCACACCAACAAAACTGTGGAAGATGGAATGAATACTAATGGACTTTGCAGACCAGAGAAAGTTGAATGTTAAGTCAGAGAAGAAAGCCCAAAAAATGCCAGATTATAGCTCAGACTTCCCCACAAGGGGCTGGGATAGGGAGCACTAGCTATCCCCTAAAGTGGGAGTGGGATGAAGGTAAAAACAGAGGATTCATTGATTTAAGAAGGTGGTGGATCCCAGATCCCCTATCCAGTGCAGTCAGCTTTGTGACTCCCACTTCCACAACTGAGCAGAAGATTCAGTTGTTTTCCCACAGAATAGGAGGAGTATGGATTAGAGAAAACCCTACAGCTGAAGCTGAGGATAGCATGGGAAAAAAGAGGGCTCAACTGACACTGACATACTAAATGCTGAGACCCCCCGCCACTCTCCTTGTTACTTTGGTGCCCAGAGAGCTAGAGAACTAGTAGCCAGTCTGGTGTTCTCCCGGCAGGAGACAGACCCCCATTCTCTGGGCATTTTGAATAGCTCAAGAGGAAAGATACAAAATACTAAAATCAGGAGTTTCACGATGAAGGAGTGACCCAGATCAGCATATGGCAGAGATCCGTCAGTAACTACCACACACTCAGAGCTTCCAACAAATACCTCATTCTTAAATATGAACAGAAAAGGGACACTAGACATTTGAGGAAAGGCGAGTGAAAGGTAGAGACCCAAACAAACATTTATAAAAACATTCTACCTCTGGCAGAGGTAGAAACAGTGCATAAAGAAGAAATCTCTTAAAACTATCATTATGGGGTGCCTGGGTGGCTCAGTCATTAAGCGGCTGCCTTTGGCTCAGGTCATGATCCCAGAGTCCTGGAATTACGCCCGGCATCAGGCTCCCTGCTCAGCAGGAAGCCTGCTTCTCCCTCTCCCGCTTCCCCTGCTTGTATTCCCTCTCTCGCTGTGTCTCCCTCTGTCAAATAAATAAGTAAAATATTTAAAAATAAATAAATAGGGGCACCTGGGTGGCTCAGTGGGTTAAAGCCTCTGCCTTCGGCTCAGGTCATGATCTCAGGGTCCTGGGATCGAGCCCCACATTGGGCTCTCTGCTCGCAGGGAGCCTGCTTCCTCCTCTCTCTCTCTGCCTGCCTATCCGCCTACTTGTGATATCTGTCTATCAAATAAATAAATAAAATCTTTAAAAATAAATAAATAAAACTATCACTACTATTTTCAGAGTGTTAAGATATTTTTACATCCATGAAAAAGGAAAAGTATGGTACAAAAAGTAATATCCAGAGAATAAAAAAAGAACTCCTGGAAATTACAAATAGCATAAGTTTAAAACTCAATAAAATTATTGCAAGATAATACTGAAGTACACCCCTAAGACACAGAGTAAAATGACAAAGGTGGAAATTAAGAGAAATGATAAGAAATATTGAGGGGAGGTGCACCTGGGTGGCTCAGTGGGTTAGGCCTCTGCCTTCGGCTCGGGTCATGATCTTGGGGTCCTGGAATTGGGCCCTGCATCAGGCTCTCTGCTTGGCGGGGAGCCTGCTTCCCCCAACCCCCAACCACCTACCTGCCTCTCTGTCTACTTGTGATCTGTCTCTGTCAAATAAATAAATGAAATCTTAAAAAAAAAAGGAAAGAAAAGTTGAGGGTATACCCATGAGGGCAATCTTCTGTTAACAGGGGTTCCAGAAAGAACAGAGAGAATGAAGGAGAGCAAACCATTGAAGAAATTATTCAGGGTGTGCAGAGATGCAGAACAACCACGAGTGACAGAGGATAAGGGATCCTTTGTTTGTTACAGGACTTAGAGCTTACATAGTTGTGGAGCTGGTAGAATCATCTATGCAGATTGCTATCTTTGCAACTCTATTGAGCCAAAGTCTCTACTGATTGGCAGTTGGGAAAGAAAGCTGGATGTGGATTAGAGCAAAGACAAGATGGAACCCAAGAGAGTAAACTGAACTCTTCTTTCACTACATCCAACCTGAATGTCATGGGTGACCTACAGAAGAATCTGGCACCTTTTCACCACCACAGAGCTAAAGAAGTTTGGAGTGGCTGAAGGAACAGATACGGTGGGAGCTAACAGAGCCATGAGTCAGGTGATGCCCCAAACCAACCAGGTGATCTAGGAGGTGCACTGGATACAAACCTTGGTACTGGATACCAACCTTGACAGCATACAGATAAAGCTGCTGTGTCATTTCCACTTTCCAGATCTGGAACAAAATGTCCTTTGTGGCCAACACTAGCCTGACATTATAAGAAGAAGGGAATTCTGGGAGACATAGTTCTAGCTTAGCTAAAATGACATAGTACAAAGCAATCATAAGAAATAATTCAGTAACATTGAATTCAATATCATAATGGAAAGATACTTTTAATGAAGAGTCTGCAGAGTGCCCTGAGTAATGGATGAAAATAGTCTCACAACAAGGCACAATGCTGTGAATTTTCACAAAACCGTGGACAAAAAGAAAATTAGGAAAAACAGATTTCAGATGTCAGAAAAAAAAAAAAAAGCCATGTCTTCAAAATTGTGAAAAGTAATGATCTCCAACCTAGAGTTCGTCACCCAAACTATCACTTAAAGGGAATGTTAGAATAAGGCACCTTCAGACATGCAAGATTTGAGGAAGCTGACAAATGATGGGATCTACCAATAGGTTTGAGATTCTGGCAAAGGTGGGTCCAACAGTAGTGAGAGGTGACCAGAACCTTGGATGACAATACAGAAAGACCCAAGACAACACCTGTGCTTGAGGCCCAGAAAAGAACAAGGCCAGGCCCAATGGTAAGAGGGTCTTACAGGGATTTCTCTGAGATGAAGCTGACAAAATATCTTGAGTATTTTAATGTACTGAGAGGAGGAGACTCACATATAGGGATTCTTTGGGTAGAATTTATGATAATCATCAAATACGTAGCAAAGAAACAAACAAACAAAAACCTGGCCAAGTGTTAACAAAAGGGAGAACAACAGCAATTAGAGAGGAAAGGAAAAATATTCATAGAATACTACATGGCTCACCTGTGAACAGCATTCCATAGCATTTATAATAAATGCTGGGGGCGCCTGGGTGGCTCAGTGGGTTAAAACCTCTGCGTTTGGCTCAGGTCATGATCCCGGGATCCTGGGATCGAGCCCCGCATCAGGCTCTCTGCTTGGTGGGGAGCCTGCTTCCCCTCTCTCTCTCTGCCTGCCTCTCTGCCTACTTGTGATCTCCGTCTGTCGAATAAATAAAATCTTAAAAAAAAGAAAGAAAAAAAAATGCTGAACACTGATCTAATAAACATTAAATAAAACCATATTGGGAGACAGGAGGGGGGGCAGGGAATATGGACACAGTACGAAGGGATGAAGATGCTGAAGGAGAAATCCTCACGTTCCAACCCAGAAAGCTAAGCTAACTATGTGACCTTTTGATTTTATTCCATGTGAAATACTGCCTAATACAAAAATACAGTTTATGTGATGATACATAGGGTCAAGCCAAAGATAATACCTAAAACAGAAAAATCAAGAAGTAGCAATCCAATTATGTTATTCAGATATGCAGAGGTAATTATCAAAAAATAAAAAATAAAGAATGTCAAAGTAGTTGCTTCTGGGGAGGAGAAAATGTGGTTAAGGAAGACTTGGCACTTTTACTTTTTATTTGTGAGTTCGAGTCCACATTGGGTATAGAGACTGCTTAAAAATAAAAACTTAAAAATTAGTTACCTTGCTAGCCCCAAGTGCTTGGTACTGGCAAATGACAGAACTGAGTTCTGAGCTATTTCATGTGACTTGACAACACTTGCTATAAATCACTACACATCAAAACACTGGCCTCTCAGGTCCTCATCTGGTCTGTAGAGGACCCACTCTCCAATGGGTATATTCTTCCGTGATACTGGACTTGGGGCAGAGAGATCAAGGGCACAATTGGTGATAAGTTATAAAGACAGAGAGAAAGAGGTGGTCGGGTAAACAGTTCATCGGACAAACACAAGAGTCCCTGGAATCACCTGGGCACCAGGGGAATTGAGAGGGACAGCTTGTGTGTGCAGAGAAAGGGAAGCCCACGTGTGCCAGAAGTTCAGGCTCCCTGTGACAATGCTGGTCTGTGGACAGGAAGGAAGGGTGGGCTGAGGAGGGAAAGGACGCTCCCTGGACAGGAACCTGAGCACAGTCCAGGACAAAGCCCATTCAACAGGGCAGCTGCAAGTTTTCATTCTTGCTTCCGAGAGAGAGCAAAGAGCAGGAGCTCAGCACTATGCTGTGTGCATGGTACATGAACAGGAGTGAGGGGCTCTTCAGCAGCTGAGATTCACCTTCCTGAGCCCTAAGCCGTGGTCATGTGGATTATTTTGTTTGTTTGGTAGCGTGCATGTTTCCAAGGTTCTCATCAGACGAAGAATGTTCCAATTCTAGATTTCTCACCAAGACCCCTACACAGGGCACTGTGTGAGACCCCACTGTACCAGCTTTCAAGAGCAGAATGGTAAATTTTCAGGCAATTTGTAAACCAGCTGTCATCACATTGATAGCTCGATATTGGCCGTACTGGGAGAATTAACACTACAGATATCAGTAAAAACTACGAACTAGGGCTTCATTTTACTTTCAGAAGGCTTGTTGTTGGAACATTCACCAGCACACCACTGCCTACAAACATTAAAATAGGGGAAAACAGATATAGGCTGAGTAAATAAGAAAAGTGTTGTGATAATGTTAATTATAAGATCTTATGGGGTAAGGGATATCTGCTGCCAACTATATTAGATGCTGCTTGTCTTGCTTAATCTTAGAAAAGCCCTATGGGGTAGGTATTTATTTTTACCCATTTTATACATGTTGGGACTAATGTCCAGACATTAGATAATGTGTTCAAGGATACAAGTCAGTAAACAGGAGTTAAGATTTCGAATCTACACTCGGGACACCACCACTACAGCAGAGACAATGTTGTGGAGCAGCTCCGTGTGAGAATGCTACATAGTAAGCCCATATTCAAACACCAGTTCTGACATGCACTAAATGTGTGACCTGGAATAGATATTTAATCATTCTTTGCCTGACTTTCCCCATCTGATGAAGTTTTTTTTTTTAATTTTTCAGTTTTTTTTTTTTAAGATTTTATTTATTTATTTGACAGAGAGAAATTACAAGTAGGCAGAGAGGCAGGCAGAGAGAGAGAGGAGGAAGCAGGCTCCCTGCCGAGCAGAGAGCCCGATGCGGGACTCGAACCCAGGACCCTGAGATCATGACCTGAGCCGAAGGCAGAGGCTTAACCCACTGAGCCACCCAGGTGCCCCTGATGAAGTTCTTTTTAAAAAAGACTTTATTTATTTGATAGCGAGAGTACAAGCAGGTGGAGGGGGAAGGGAGAAGCAGACTCCCCTCTGAGCAGGGAGCTCAATGAGGGGCTCAATCCCAGGATCCTGGGATCATGACCTGAGCCGAAGGCAGATGCCTAACTGACCGAGCCATTCAGGTGCCCCTGATGGAGTAGTTCTTAATCCACAGTCTGGTACTAACCACAAAATTAGTTACTATTACCTTAATTATTGACAACGTTTGGGATTTTTTTTTTTTTTAATCTTACTTCATATTTCGTAAGACTGACTCAAAAACTACATTTGCTCTCTGGAGGATACTAAGAAACTGGCTTGCTGACCCAGCTGGGGAAGGGACCTCAAGCCCTTTTGGAAGAGGGATACTCATGTCCGGTGCTGGTATCTTTGAGGGGGCTGCAATGAAGCTGGGGGTAGAAAAACTTCAAACTGGTTTCAGCTGCTGCTTCAGGACACCAAGATGAAGAAGTGAGGCTGGGTCGGGGGGTGGGGGCGGGAGTTCACAGTGTAGAAAGCAGACAAGAAGCCCACAGAAGTAGCAAGTTTCTTCTTCCCCCTGGCCTTACACTCCCTGACACTGCTGTTGGCAAAGGCTCACCTAAGGCAGCTGCCAAGCAGAAACATACTATACAGAGCCCTAGCCACAGCATCCAAAAACTGCAGCAAAGTTTGGAAATGAGAGACAATAAGTGAATAAGTGGCATAGAGACTTTATCTGAATAGCTTGGTTACATTTGGAATTTTATTCCATTGAAAGTAATACTTAAATTTTGGGGTGCCTGTGGCTCAGTGGGGTAAGTTCTGCCTTCGGCTTGGGTCATGATCCTGGGATACTGGGATCAGCCTCTGAGTCAAGTCGGCTCCCAGATCGGCAGGAAGACTGCTTCTCCCTCTTCCTCTGCCCTCTCCTGCACACCCTACTGATGTGTGTGCCGGCACTGTCTTTTTCTCTCAAGTAAGTAAAATCTTTTTAAAAAATACCTAAAATTAAAATTTAAAGGGAGAAAACATCTGACAGTAGTCACTGAGCTTGGCTCTGATACGTGCTTGGCACTAAGTTAAGTGCTCAATATATGGTTATTGAGTGAATGAATGAATGAATGGAAGGAAGCAACTCATGCAAGCCTGCATCTACTAGAATTTGTCAAAAGCCACTCTGCACTACTCTGAACGTGGAGGACCCACTGGGAAACAGAGCACGCCACAGTCCCTACCTCCATGGTGAGGGCATGGAACAGATTCATCACATACAAACAAGTTAATTTCAAACAGTGCCAGAAGGCATGAAGGGGAACAAACATGGTGAAGAATTGGTGGAGAGCATTTTAGATGTGGCAGGGAGGTTCTCTCTCAGATAGTAACATTTAAGTGGAGACCTAAAGGGTGACAAAGGACCAAAGCATGAAGGCCATTGCAAAGACCTGAGGGAGGAGAGAGCTCGATGAGCTCAGGACAGTAACTGTAACAGGAGTGTGCTGAGGAAGAAGACAGCTGGTGTGAGAGCTGTCAGAGCCCAGAGACAGCAAGCACTGGGCCTAGCTGGGCTTCGTAGGCTATGCATAGGGCTGGTATTTTATTCCAAATGTGGTTCAACACACACACACACACACACACACACACACACACACACACACACAGAGTAGTATTTTTAGAAGAAGTTACAGGATTTGTATTTCTCAAAGATCACTCTGGCTGCTGGGTAGAGAATGGATCATAGTGGGTCAAGAACAGGAGGGGACTGACTATCAGTTTCCCAGGGCTGCCATAACACATCACCACAAACTGGGTGGCTTAAAACAACAGAAACCTATTCCCTCACCATCTGGATGGCAGAAGTCCAAAATCAAGTTGTTAGCAGGACTGTGCTCTCCCTGGAGGCTTGAGGGGGAGAATCTCGTCTCAGCATCTGGTGACTCCAGGCGTTCCTTGGCTTACAGTAGCATAATGCCCATCTCTGCTTCGGTCTTCACAAGCTCTTCTCTCTGTGTCTTCTCTCTGGTGTCCCTGCACTTCTCCTTTTCTTTTAGGATTTAGGGCCCATCCAGTTACTCCTGTATGATCTCATCTGAGATCCCTAACTTAATTACATTTATAAAGACCTGTTTTTCAAATAGGTAACATTCTCAGGTATCAGGAGGGTTGGAGGGGGGCACAATTCCTCCTGACTAAAGAAGACTAAAGTGGTTTGTAGATGAGAGACAATGGTGGATTAGGGCAGGAAGTGATCGCAGAGAAAAGTAGATGGTCTGGGTGGTGTATTAGGCTTCCCCACATAAAAAGAACCAGTAGGATGTATATACTTACATAGAAAGAGATTAATTACAAAAAATTGCTTCACATGATTATGGAAACTGAAGAGTCCCAAGATCTGCAGTTGCCAACCTGAAGACTCTGGAGAACCGAAGTGTATTTCTTGTCTAAGTTTAAAGGCCTGAGTGCCAGAAGAATTGGTGAAGTAAATTCCAGTCCCAAAGCTGGCAGGCTCAAGATCCAAAAAGGGCTGCTGTTTCGTCTGAGTCCAAAGGTTCCAGAAACAGCAACATCCCAGCTCATTCAGTTGGGCAAGAGGATGTCATTTGTACCCAGCTTTCTTGGTTCCATTCAGGTCTTCAGTTGATTGGATGAGGCTCCTTCACACCCAAGAAGGCAATCTGCTATCTATGCACTCAAATGTTAACCCCATCCAAAAGTTCCCTCACGGATACACCTGGAATGATGGGTGTCTAGTGTCCAGTTATCCTGTGGCCTGGTTAAGCTGACAAAAAAACTGACCATCACAGATGGGGTGGAAGGGAAAAGGGTGTCTCATGCTCCAGAAAAAGACAGATACTGGGCAGCCTAATTGAGGATCAGACTGCGGAGGTGGAGAAGGGAGGTCTCTGAGAAGCCAGAGGCTGGTGGATGCTGCCCTTTTGAAGAAAAAACTGGGTCACTGCCTCAACAGTGATCTGTCACTTTCTTATACCTTCTACCTTTCCCAGCCCTAGTATTTCCCTCCCAGCTACTGAGGCACTTTCCTCTCTTGATGATGGAGTCCTCTGGCTACCACAACAGTATCACCAAGCAGATGGATCAGTGCAAAGCTGGATTATACTGGGCACGATCTTCTCACACAGAAATGGAATCTATGAAATCCTTTCCTTTACATCTCCTGCGCATGCAGGAAAGATCTGGAATATACAATTAATATCAGTCTGTCATACTGCATAAATTCTGTAGCATTCTGATTTCAATCTGAGTGGGTGACTTCTACACCAGTGAAATTATGAGGTATCTACACTCCAGATCTTCTGGCTTCGGCTACCTTATTGTTTTCTCTGTGTACTAACATGGAAAACCACTGAGATTTTCATATATAAATAACTCTATAGACTTGCACTCCAATATTTTCTGGAAACAAATTTCCTCCAAAGTCTGGAGGAAGTCTCCAAAAGACTTCCAAAAGTCTCCAAAGTTTTAGGTAAAGGTAATCTTTAGTTATCTACAGATGCAAAACAAATTACCTCAAAACTAAGTGACTAAAACATAAATATTTATTCTGTTGAAGCTTCTGTGGGTCAAGAATCTGGAGGCAGCTATATGATTCTGACTGAGGGTCTCTCATGAGGTTGTGGTAAAGATGCATCTGACAGCCTGACTGGGAATGGAAAGTGTTCTTCCAAGACGGCTCATAGATGTAACTGTTATCAGGAGACCTCAGTTCCTTCCTAGCTGCTGGCAGGAGGCTTAAGTTCCTTATCCTGTGAGCTATTCCCTGGGGCTGCTGGGGTGTCCTCCTTACAACATGGCAGCTGGCTTCCCCCACTCTTCTTCTTCTTTCTTTCTTTCTTTTTCCTTTCCTTTTCTCTTTCTTTCTTTTCCCTTTCCTTTCTGTTTCTTTCTTTTCTTCCTTTTTTCTTTCTTTTTAAGTTAAACTCTACTTCTTGAAGGAAGAAGCATCAAATAACTTGCAGGCACATTTAAAATGTCCAGGTACTCTGGGAGCTTGTTTCTGACACCGAGCAGGCTCTGAGAAATGGCTATCATACAGTGAACGATGAATCTTCTAGAGCATGCTTATTCAGGAAAACTAACAAGCCATATACTGGCATTATCTCTCCCTCTCCCTATGAGTTAGGTGGTGAGAACAGCAATAGCAACAGCATCAACAAAACATCAACAATAAGAATGGCACCTGATATTTGCTGAGCACACTTGAGACTGTTAGCATCTCAAGAGCAAAAGCATTGCCTGTCTAGTTCCCTACTACATTTCCAGCACCTAGAAACAGGTGCTCAATAATTATTTAGAATTGAAAGTAGGCGTTTTTCATTTTAATGTCACTAGAACCTTCTGAGGTAGATATTGTTATTGTTCCCATTCTACAGATGGTAGAGCTGAGGTACGGGGGATGAAATAATTTGCCAAAGTGACAAAGCTAATAGTAGTAGAGCTAAAATTAGAACCTAGACTATCTGACTTCAAATGCCGCCCCTACCCACTGGTCAGAGAGAAATAGATTATGACTTGCAATTACTGAACCAATACTGATAACAACAGGCTAGTCTGACCCAATAAAAGGAAGATGAGGCCTGTATTTAAACAAAACACTGGAGGAGCACCTAGCTGGCTCAGTCAGAAAAGCATGTAACTCTCAATCTCACAGTCTGAGTTCAAGTCCCACATTGGGCATGAAGCCCACTTAAGAAAAATTAAAAAATAGTAATAAAGAAAAACACACCAGATTAAAAAAAAACAAAAACAAAAACAAAACAAAAAAAACTTCCCTTGACTCTAGTGTACAGCCAGAGACACACTTTCAGAGGAGCAGCTACATCAATCCAAGGGGACTAGGCCCCAATCTGTACCCAGAGCTAACACTATCTGGATGGGGTCCTCAAAAGAGATCTAGCCCCTGACCTCAAAGCTGCCCTGATTTCATCTTAAAGTGCATCTTTAAGATTCTCTAGAAAAACAATGTCTACACATACCTCTGGAAGCTGTGTCCATGTTTTTTAGTCTCTTGTCTTACTGAACTCTCGCTTACAACTTTTGTTTTGCAAACTGCCTATTTCTTCCTGTTGTGGCTTTAGGAAAAAAACATTCTTGAATTCGAAAAAACAATCTCTGATTCACCCTGGAGTGACTTTGTGTGAGGACCAGGGGAAGGTCCATTCCCCAACATGTGCCTAAAGGGCAAGCGGAGAGCTGCTCACCTCTCAGGACAAGATCCCAGCCTATGTTCTATTACAAAATGTATCCAACTCTTCTGGTTTGTCAGAGCCCCTCCTGCCAACTACAGCAACCACAGATGGATACCATAGTGAACACAGCCCAGATGTGGAAGCGTGAGTGAGTGGAGAAAAGTGGCTGAAAGGCCAGATTCAACTTGAGACACAGGGCAGGTTTCGAGTAGAACCTGGGAACTGGTACAGTTCCAGCTCAGCTCTGGTTCGAGTCAGTGAATAATAACCAAGTCACCTACCTATTCTTTCCAGACTCAGTTTCCTTCTCAAGAGCTTGGATATAAACACAGGACTTTACTTCTCCAAGATACGAGGTAAACGTGCCACAGGGAGCTCAGTCTGACAGGGGCACAGAGGAAAGGACAAACTGGGCCTGAGAACCCCAGGGGTCAAATCTGACTAGTAGACATTATTCGTTAGGAACAATTTTTCCCCAAATTTAAATTAGTTACTAACAGTAAAAAAAAAACAAGTTTTCACATTTAAAATAATGCCAGGGTGCCTGGCTGGCTCAGGCGGTAGAACGTGCAACTCTTGATCTCAGGGTTATGAACTTGAGCCCCACAGTGGACATAGAGATTACTTAAAAATAAAATCTTTAAAAAATAAAATAAAATCTGACAATTCAGATATCCAAGAATTGAAAACTCAATGTCAGATGGCTTGCATTTCTAAAGGGAACAGTGAGCCAGAGCTGAGTACTGGCTGTCATTGACTTTAGACATGGCATTACCTCTTTAGTCCAGTTTGCCAGTCTCCACCATTCCCTGCTGTTTGTTTGTTTTAAAGTACGCTCTTGCCCAATGTGGGGCTTGAACTCCCAACCCCAAGATTAAGAGTCACATGCTCTACTGACAGATCCAGCCAGGCATCCCAACCATGGCCTATTTTTCAAACCCTGTTTCATACTAGTAATAATGGAAATGTAACAAATATTTTATTTGATTTTTCAGAACATTACAACACTCATAAGTGTGTTAAAATGACAAGGTTTCCCCCTAGATTTTCATTTTGTGAAATTTTGCATAATTCACTGAACCTAAGTCTAGGAAATACTTCCTTTGCAGGTATCTTATGCATATGCTTCGTCTGTCCCTTGGGTAATCCTGACTCCTACAAACTTGAGAGTTTGGATTTCCTACCATGACTGAGAGGGTAGCTGGCCAGCCTGGGAAAGTGGCAGAGCACTATGAGAAAAGAGAATACAGAGGGAATATGAGGCCCATATTCCACTTGCTTAAAAAAATTATTTATTATGTATTTATGTATTTATTTTATTATTAACATACAATGTATTATTTGTTTCAGGGGTACAGGTCTATGATTCATCAGTCTTACACAACACACAGCACTCACCACACACCTACCCTCCCCAATGTCCAACACCCAGCCACCCCTCTCTCTCACCCCCCTCCTCTCTGGCAACCCTCAATTTGTTTCCTAAGATTAAGAGTCTCTTATGGGGGGCGCCTGGGTGGCTCAGTGGGTTAAGCCGCTGTCTTCGGCTCAGGTCATGATCTCGGGGTCCTGGGATCGAGTCCCGCATCGGGCTCTCTGCTCAGCAGGGAGCCTGCTTCCCTCTCTCTCTCTCTGCCTTCCTCTCTATCTACTTATGATCTCTGTCTGTCAAATAAATAAATAAAATCTTAAAAAAAAAAAAAAGAGTCTCTTATGGTTGTCCCCCTCTCTGGTTTGGTCTTGTTTCATTTTTTCCTCCTTTCTCCTATGATCTTCTGCCATATTTCTCAAATTCCACATCAGTAAGATCATATGATAATTGTCTTTCTCTGATTGACTTATTTTGCTTATCATATACCCTCTAGTTCCATCCATGTTGCTGCAAATGGCAAGATTTCATTTTTGATTGCTGTATAATATTCCACTATATATCCACCACATATTCTTTATTATCTGTTGATGGACATCTGGGCTCTTGCCACAGCTTGGCTATTATATTCCACTTGCTCTTAACCTAGAGTCAAAGGAGACCTGAGCTAAATGCAAAGGGATAAGGATATTTTTAGCCTTCGTAAAGAATTAGATTCATCCACCCCAAGTCCATGTGACACTTAAATTTTATTTTTTATTTTTAAAGATTTATTTATTTTATAGGATGCCTGGCTGGCTTAGTTGATGAAGCGTCTGCCTTTGGCTCAGGTCCTAATCTCAAGGTGCTGGGATCTAGCCCCGCACTGGGCTTCTTGTTCAGCAGAGAACCTGCTACTCCCTCTCCCTCTGCCTACCACTTCCCCTGCTTGTGCTCTCTCTCTTCTCTCTCACTCTGTCAGGTAAATAAATAAAATCTTTAAACAGTAAATAAATAAAATAAACATTTATTTATTTTACAGAAAAAGAGAGAGAGTGCGCATGAGTGAGTACACAAGCGGGAGGACCCGGGAGAGGGACAGAGAATCTCAAGCAGACAACATGCTGACCATGGAGCTGAACATGGGGCCCCATCTCACAACACTGAGATCAAGACCTGAGCCAAAACTAAGAGCTGGATGCTTAACTGACTGTGCCACCCAGGCACTCTGATGCAACAATAAAATTTTAATCTAGCACAGGAGTTGACAAACCTCAGCTTG
The DNA here is from genome assembly GCF_922984935.1 of Meles meles. Classification (NCBI taxonomy): domain Eukaryota; kingdom Metazoa; phylum Chordata; class Mammalia; order Carnivora; family Mustelidae; genus Meles; species Meles meles. Next base: position 103,905,753 of record NC_060068.1, read on the forward strand.
CGAGCTGGTCACTAGTTTTTGAAAACAAAGTTTTATTGTTTTCAAAACACAGCTATGCCTGTTTATTTACATATTGTCTATGACTGCTTTTGCCCTATGAAGGCAACAGGGAGTAGTTTCAACAGATACTGTGTTGCAAGGTTAAAATTAGGCTGGCAAACCTAAAATATTTACTATATGCCCATTAGAGAAAGCGTTGCCAATCCCTGATCTAGCACCTTGAGTTGCAAGAAAAAGAGGCCTACCCAGGTTAGTTCAAGCTAAGGACGTTTGTGGTCAGGACATAACAGGGAAATGTGCTGGATGCCAAGGATATAAGTCACAGAGAAATCAGACCTCAGTAGGACTAAAAACAACAACTGCAGATCTTTCTTATGGGTCTCTGTTTCTCCCCATCTCCTCTCTGTTCTCTTTCCACTGTCTGCTGTCCTCAACCTGCTTTGCCTTCCTTCAGCTGGAACCCGGCTCCTCAGCGCTACCCAGACTTCTACATCATGCAATCCCAAACAGCCTTTCAGCTCTGGTCCCCACTGCTAACGGCCCTGGCTTCTTCTAAGTTTTCCAATTCTGAACTCCCATGGAATGAATGTGACTGCCCCAGACCATCTTTTCAACCACAGGATGTTGTTACATGGAGCAGAATGTGCAGTCCACTCAGGAGGGGTGACAGGCCCAGAGCCCTCCTTTAGAAGAGAATGCAACAAGGAAGGAACCAAAACTTAGCTAACTTGTGAGGGACCTAGTCTTTTCTTAAAGTCAGAATTCTTCTAGCTCTCTTATTCACAGTACTGACCAGAAAGCCAAAATCCGAATGATCACCATGTCTGACAAAAGGGAAATAGATCCCACCTGGAGTGTGCTGATGGGTATAAGGTCAGTGGAGGACCAAGCCCATCCCAGGGAGAGACCAGCAGATTAACTATGGAAACTGGTGGGATTTCAAAAATTACAGCCCTGTCCTATCTGGACCAGCAGGAGAAAAGGGAGCAAAAAGAAATCCAGCCTGCAAGAACCTGTCCTGGTTCTACCACAACCTGAGTGCTGGTATACACGTTTCCTTCCTCCCAGTCACTTCTGGGCCTCAGTCCTCCCACCGATCAAATAACTGGGCTGAATTAGACCAGAGGTTCTCAAACTGCTCTCTATATCAGAATCACCTAGCAGGCTTATTAGAACAAAGATGACTAGGTCCCACCCCCGGAGTTCCTGATTCAGCATGTCTGGAAAGGGGTCTGAGAATTTGTATTTCTAACAAGTTCCCAGCTGCTGACCTAGCACCATAATTTGAGAAGCACTAGTCTAGCTCTTCACTAAGAATCCTTCCAGATATAACATGCTATGAGTCTAGTCTACTGCTTAGCTTACATTGGATGGAGAGTTTGGACTGTGGGCCAGGAAACCTCGTTTGGGGAGGAGGTCTTTCCCAAGCTTAACCAAGATTACACCGTGTCCCCTCAACCACCTTTCGGGTTTTGCCACCACAAAGACCCTTTCACCAGGAAGTCCTGGGCTCCAGAACTGCTTCTCAGCCTGCTGGAAAATGTTGACTTTCTATTTCTCCCTTGGCCAAATTCTGTGGGTAGCATGGCTCCTCGACACGTAGGCCACACAATCGGCTCTCACAACCCACTTCCTCAAGGTGATCCCATGTCGTTCTGCTGTCCATGATAAACATCTCCAGACTGGGCAGCCCAAATGGAGGGGAAGCCAGCCTGCTGTGGATCTGGAAAGGTCCCCAGAGGAAGATAGATGGCAGCTGCTTTGCTGGCCCAAGCTAAGGCCAAGCCACAAGCTGGGAGGACATCTCGAGCACAGGCCGCCAACCAGTGATGTAAATTGCCCCTGCAGGGCCTGGCCAGGTCAGAGGGGGCCCAAGGAGCTGGAACCCTGAGTGACAACTGAGCAGGGAGACAATCTTCAGCATCCCACTAAGTCACCAAGAGGTTTCTGAAACAGGTGGCTCAAATTTCCTTGAAAACCCCGAATAATCCCCCATTTGAAGTGTGCGCGAATCTTGTTGTCACCACCTAGTATTAATGGGCAGGCACCACAGAAGGAAAAAGGGGTTTTCGGCTACATTTTTGCACACTGACTGGCCTGACAAGCTCAATAAAAGCTTAAACAAATATTAAAAAACACACAGAGAGTCAGGCTGGTTTAAATTAGCTTCTCAAGCACTTCACCTACTGTAGGAAGAAATTATAATAAAATGTCAGTGCAAAAATAAACCACGCTTGGAAATAAAAATAAAACATAAAATGCCCTCTTATAACTAACTGCTCAGTACGATTTAGTTCATAACAACATATCATTGTACATGAAGTTTTCATAGTCCTAAAGTGTATTTGGGCATTAGGACTGTTGACTCTGAAAAATTCATATTTTACACACTGGGAAACTGTCCCTTTCCCAGAAGTCTTATGGATGTAAACCATTAAAATACATATACATACAATCCTGTTAACTCTGAAATAATAATTTGTCTAAATGGAACATGCTGCTAGACCTGTGACCCCAAATTCTGTTTCTCTTCAGCACCCTCAGTATTTGCACTGTCGAAGCGAGCACTCCTCGGCACCCTCAACCCTTAGCCTGCTGCTTGGGCTCCAAAATGCCTTTTCCTCACTGCAAGAGAAGGAAAGAGATGACAGGCTGAGAGGTGACAGGTTCCTCTCCAGCCATTCTGAAGCCTCATCCAGAAGTGGAGTTTATGAAGGGGAGAGATACTTTGTAGTCTTTGGATTCATGGGCTGTGGCTTGTCACATCCTCCAAACTTTCTTGTGCTTACACTGAGCCAGATACAATGGGAGATTAACAGGGAGGAGTGCTTGGTGCTCTCATTCCAAGGAGGAATAAAGAGAAAGAAAGAAGGCAGGAAAAGCAAAAAGAAAGGAAAGAGGGAAGGAAAGGAGGAGGGGAGAGAGGAAGGAAGAGAGGTAGGAAGAGAGGTAGGAAGAAAGGGAGGGAGGAAGAGAAAGGAGGAAAGGGGGAAGAGAGGAGGGAAGGAGGAAGAGAGGGAAAAGAGGGAGGGGAAAACGAAAGGCAGACAAGCGAGCACCTCTGGCTCAGTTAGTTCATCCTGTAAAAGTTCTTTCACAGTCTGGTTATTCCCACTTAGTTTATTCAGCCAAGCTGGCCTAACCTCACTTCGACCCAAAGAGCGTGGGGGCTAAGAAAGACTTTATTGGCCCCTGTGCCCTTCTTTCCCCCTTTCGGTTTCTGTCACTCCTCAAAGGTGATTTTCGGAGGAAGGGTTTTCCTGGTGGAGTCTGGGTGGAATAGCGCAGTACAGATCTGTGTCTGGCTCCTAGCTACACCGTCCAGGCAGAACCCATGCTAGTCTCCCCTTCCTCCAGGGTCGTGTCAAGAACTTTCATTGTGTGCTTCTGCATCAGAAAGTAGAGCCAGAGGAAGCAGGACAGTGGAAAAGAAACAAGCAGTCATCAAACACATGTAAGAACATACATGTACAACTATAACTGGGTGTCTCCGTATGTGACACATGTGTAAATGCATGTCGATCTTTCCTGGTGAGTTAATTATGACCTTCCCAAGAGAGTGCAAGTTCACTCACCAGCTGGCAGTTTGGATAGCCAAGCCAGGGATGTCAGGCCTGACCATTTCTCCAGGATGGACGAGCGGATACGACGAGCGGATACGGAGGGCCACATAGACAGTCCAGAGGGTGAACACAGACTAAAAAATACAACTTATTTCTCTAATCTGCTTGTGCTAAAGGTGCCAGAAACAAATACCAGCAGGCCTGGAAAAACTGTTGTGTTCATTTGTGTCGGCTCCAAGCCACCCACCCCAAAGTGGAAGGAAAAAGAAGATGAACACACTCCAGAGCTGTTTTGTGTGGCTCACTGGACCCTCTTGCCCCTTCACCTATCGGAGGAGAGATGGTGGTGGGGGGAGGGGGGTTGTGGAGTCCCCCACACTGAGGACCTGAAACAGCCCCTTCAGTTTCCCACAAACAAGTTTCTAAAGCGGAAACTAGCTCTGACTCCCCAGGGCAGAAATTGAGAGCTCCACTCTAAAACACTTCCTCTGCCTGGTAACAATGTAAGGAGGAATTTCCACAAATCCCCTTAGCTGTCATGGCTTCCGCTCCTCATCTTGGGAAAAGGCAGTCTGGGACATTCCAGGCCCCACCCCCACCCTGTTTGATCTCCTTGGCTCCGGGATGGGCCTGGAGAACTATGACATACATTTACCTTCCCTGGTTTTCCTCCTGGAGTTGAGAAACATCCAAACCTGACCAGGCTGTAGAAAGAGGCCTGGTCAGCCCAGCAGCATCACCCAGAGGCTGTTCTCTCTCCTCAGAGAAGAGCTTCAAGGGAGGGATGGGGAAGACCCAAGAGACAGAGCACAGCATTAGGGCAAGAAGATTGGAGCCAAACAACCACAGACCTGCCGTTTTTAGCAGGTGCTAAACTTGGGGGCTGACTTGAACTCCTAACAGGACAGGCATAGAGTCCCACAAGGTAAGCTTATAAAGCAGTTGGCACAGCCAGGACATGGCAAGAACTTGGTAAAAGTGAGGGGCTACAGCCAACCCAGAAGGTCTGCTCCCTTGAGACACTCCCCTGCTTTGCAACAGCAGAGTCGTAGTGCTTCCTGGCCCCCACAAGTGTTCCCCAGTCTCATGTGCACAGACCACAATCACCACATGGGGTCTGCTCAGCTCTTCTACTTCAACTTCCAAAGCCCCTTATTGGGGAAAAAAAAAAAAAAAAAGGCCAATATCCATGCCAGCCATGCTTCATACAGGTGCTTGTGGAGCTTCTCATCCATCTCAGGGCTCAGGTGGAGTCCTGGGTTCTGAGCAGAGCCCAAGAGATCCCTGCTAAGCTCTAGCCCTCACTCAGCCAGCAGGTCACCAGAGCATCCATGCTTGTGCCTCTGGTCTAACTTCAGCTCCTAATTTCCCACATGTGCTGGGAGGAACCACCTACCTTTGAGGATCCTTTGTTACTCCATCTGGAAACTGGAAGGTATTATGAACTGAAGTGTGTTCCCCCAAAATTCTTCTATAAAAGCCTTACCCTCCACTGTGACTGTATTTGAAGATAGGGCCTATCAGGTTGTAATAAATGTTAAATGAGGTAATGAGGGTGGAGCCTTAAACTAGTAGAATTAGTGTCATTATAAGAAAAGGAAGAGACTGGGCACCTGGGTGGCTCAGGAGGTTAAGCTTTTGCCTTCGGCTCAGGTCATGATCTCAGGGTCTTGGGATCGAGCCCCACAGAGCCCGCTTCCCCCTTTCTCTCTGCCTGCCTCTCTGCCTTCTTGTGATCTCTGTCTCTCTGTCAAATAAATAAATAAAATCTTAAAAAAAAAAAAAAAAAAAGAAGAAGAGGAAGAGACACCAAGCTCATTCTCTTCCCATGTGTACACAGAGAAGGGACCATAGGAGGACAGAGCAAAAAGGCCCAGGAAGCGAGGTCTCACAGGAAACCAACTCTGCCAGCACTTTGATCTGAGATCTTAAATCTTAGCCTCCAGAACTGTGAGAAAAAATTTCTGTTGTTGAAGCCAACCATTCTGTCGTATATTGTTACGGCAGCCTGAGCAGACAGAGGTGGGAGACATAATCAGTGCTCTGTGGAGTAAGGGGTATATTAGAGATGCCCCAAAAGCTGGGCAAAGAGAGACTGCCAAAATGGGACTCCTGACCCCATACCTCACTCTGCTGGAACCTGTAGCAACTGTAGCTATTTTTTTTAAATTGGGTTTAAGCATTTTTTTTCTTCCTTCCTTCCTTGCTTTCTTTCTTGGTCTCAAGGAAGTTTCCTTGATGAATAGCTTTTTTTGAAACCCCAGGACTGAGGATTTCTAAAAGCTCATTCTTGCCATCTTCATAGTATTCTATCAATTATGCTAAAGCATTATGAAGTCACAGGGCTCGAGGACCTGCCTGGTTTGAAGGGTCCAAGGCTTAGGAACAGTTTTGGTTGCAAACATTAAGGATGCATTTGCCAGGTACCAGGCTGTCTTCCATGCTTTACATTTATTAATCCATTCAATCCTCCCCCACACCCTACAAAAGATGCTTATCATCCTTGTTTTCAAATGAGATGATGCTTTACATCATTGTTTTACATCATTATGGCTCAGATAACTTAAGCCCCTTACTCAGGCCCACACAGAGTGGTCTGTCTGATTCCAAAGCCCATGAGCATCATCCACCATTCTAGAAGAAAAGAGAGGAAGTTGTAAGGCAGTCCTTCTGTCAGCAAGTGTCACCCCCGACCTCACCACAGCACAGACCTGCTATATATTGTGAAGGATCTGCCCCTACAATCTCAGGACCTAAGTAAATAAGCTGCTTCCTAATGTCCCCCAGAATTCTACATACCTCATAAACAGACATTCAGATCTGTTGCTCTAACTGATTCTGGCATTTGAAACAACATATTTGGATTAGGTCCTCTAAAACACTAAGGTGAATTTACATAAATGGGCAAATAGTCATGCTGAATTCAGTGTTACTTAATATTTTCTTTAACAGACCTGCAGGACTAAGAGTGTCTCATTACACATTCCAGATATTCAAGAAAGAATGACTAGAATAACACTAGCATTATTTGGAGATGAAAGAATGATTGGCTATATTAAAACCCTCAAATAATATGCAGATATAATAGCTGAACTAATCAGAGAGATTGATAATATTGCTAAATATAAAATCACACATTTCTATACGTCAGCAATAATCACTTAGAAATAGAATTTTCTTGGGCACCTTGTGGCTCAGTGGGTTAAAGCCTCTGCCTTCGGCTCAGGTCATGATCCCAGAGTCCTGGGATCAAGCCCCACAATGGGCTCTCTGCTCAGCAGGGAGCTTACTTCCTCCTGTCTCTCTGTCTGCCTCTCTGCCTACCTATGATCTCTGTCTGTCAAGTAAATAAATAAAATCTTTAACAAAAAATTAAAAATTAAAAAAAAAAAGAAATAGAATTTTCTTGGGGTGCTTGGGTGGCACAGTTGGTTGAGTGTCCCAATTCTTGGTTTTGGCTCAGGTCATGATCTCAGAGTCATGAGATACAGTCCTATGTCAGGCTCTGCGCTCAGTGGGGTAGTCTGCTTGAGATTCTCTCCCTCTGCTGCTACCCATCCCCTGCCTGCTCTCACATGGGCTTTCTCTCTCTAAAATAAATACATATTTAAAAAAATAAAGATTTTTAAAAAGATTTTATTTATTTATTTGAGGGAGAGAGAGAAACAGCAGGAAAGAGCACAAACAGGGAGAGTAGCAGAGGGAGAGGGAAAAGCAGGCTCCCCGCTGAGCAGGGAGCCCAATGCTGGGCTCGATTCCAGGACCCTGGGATTATGACCCACACCAAAGGCAGATGCCCAAATGAATGAGCCACCCAGGTGCCCCAAAATAAAAATGTATTAAAAAAAAAAAAGAAAGAAAGAAAAGAAAAAAGAAGTGTGGGATGCCTGGGTGGCTCAGTTGGTTAAGTGTCTGCCTTTAGCTCAGATCATAATCCCAGAGTTCTGGGATGGACCCCAGTGTGGGGCTCCCTGCTAGGGGGGCAACCTGCTTCTCCCTTTCCTTCTTTTCTTCCCTGCCATTCATGCTCCCCCCGCCCCATGCTCACTCTTTTTCTTCTCTCAAATTAAAAAAAAAAAAAAAAAAAAAAAAAAAAACTTTAAGGGACACCTGGGTAGCTTAGTCCTTAAGCATCTGCCTTTGGGGTGCCTGGATGGCTCAACTGGTTAAACGACTGCCTTTAGCTCAGGTCATGATCCTGGAGTCCTGGGATTGAGTCCCACATTGGGCTCCCAGCTCTATGGGGAGTCTGCTTCTCCCTCTGACCTCTCCTCTCATGCTCTCTCTTACTCTGTCTCTCTCTCTCTCTCTCAAATAAATAAAAACAATCTTTAAAAAAACGTAATTTTCTTAAAAAGACACCCATTTCTAAAGACCACCAAAATTTTTTTAATTATGTAGGAATAAATCTAGAAAAGATACGTAAACCTTCTGTGAAAAATGATCAAACTTCAAATGACACTTAAAAAGTTCTAAATAGATGGAGACAAATACAATGTTCTCAGATAAGAAAACTCAAAATCATAACTACATCAATTCTAGACAAACTCATCTATACCATTAATGCAGTACCTATAAAAACCCCAACAAATATTTTTAGGGACTTGAAAAGTTGTTTCAAAAATGTATATGATAGAGCAACTATCCAAGAAAACCAAGACACTAGTGAAAAAGAGTAAGTTGGTGGGGACCTACACAACCAGATACCATGATCTACGGTTCAAGCTGGTAATAAAGACAGTGTACATTGGAATAAGGACAGGCAAATGGACTACTTGAAAAGAAGAAAGAACCTAAAACAACATCCATGTACATATGGAAGCTTGATTTATGACCAAGAAGATATTTCAGATAGATAAATCCTGGACTAATAAATGGTGGTGAGACAATTGGTTAATTACACAGAAATAAATGAAATTGCCTCTCTGCCTCACATTATACACCAAAAAAATCCATTCTGGGACTTCAATATCAAAGATGAAACTGGGGCACCTGGGTGGCTCAGTGGGTTAAAGCCTCTGCCTTCAGCTCAGGTCATGATCTCAGGGTCCTGGGATCGAGCACCTCATCGGGCTCTCTGCTCGGCAGGGAGCCTGCTTTCCTTCCTCTCTCTGCCTGCCTCTCTGCCTACTTGTGGTCTCTGTCTCTGTCAAATAAATAAATAATCTAAAAAAAAAAAAACTATTAAAAAAAAAAAGATGAAACTGTAAAATCCTTAAAAGGCAACATAAAGAGGGACCCCTGGATGGCTCACTTGGTTAAGCATGCAACTCTTGATTTTGGCTCAGTTCATGATCTCAGGGTTGTGAGACTGAGCCCCTTGCTGGGCTCTTGTTGGGCATGAAGCCTGCTTAAGATTCTCTCTCTCCCTACCCTCACCCCGCTCCTCTCTGAAGTAAATAAATAAATAAACAATAAACATGAGCAAAGGCCTTAAAGTATTTCACAGAAGAGGAAACACAAATGGAGTGTCAACATGAGAAAATATGCTCAACCTCATTAGTCATAGAGAAATGTACATTAAAGCCTGCATGAGATGCTCTCTAACACCACATTTTTTTTTCTTTAAAGATTTTATGTATTTATTTGACACAGAGAGAGAAAGCACAAGCAGAAGCGAGGGGCAGAGGGAGAGGAAGAGGAACAAGTAGACTCCCCAGTGAGGACAGAGTCAGCAAGAGGCTTGGGCTGGACATGGGCTCAATCCCAGGACCCTGAGATTGTGACCCAAGCTGAAGTCAGATGTTTAACTAACTGAGCCACCCAGGCATTCCTCATACCACATCTGATCAGTCCTACTCCTTCACACATACTAGACCAACTACAACTAGAAAGTTGGTCAGTCCAGGTCCTGGAGAAAATGTGAAGCATCAAGAACTGCCATCTACTGCTGATGGTAAATAAACTGGTACAACCACTTTGAAAAAGTTTGGCCTTACGTAACAAAGATTAATATGCATGTTTTCTGTCACCCAGCAGTTCCACTTCTGTGTTATGTATCCTAGATCAAGGATCCCAAGTGACAGGCACAGATGTTCTTAGCAGGGTTGCTAGGCAGATCCAGGGCCTGAGGGAGGAGAGAGGCAAAAGGTAAGGTGACACAGCTCAAGGGTTGTTGTAGGCTGTTGCCTCTAATATCATACCCACGGTGTCTGCAGCTGGGGGGAAGAGGAGAGGGGGTTGAACCATGACTACCCAAAAGACATGCGCATGTCTTAAAACCTGTGAATGCCAGAAGATGTAATTAAGTTAAAGATCTGGAGATGAAATCATTCAGGATAATATGGGTGGGCCCTAAATTCAGTGATAAGCAACCTTGTAAGAGATACACAGAAAAGAGACACAGGAAGAGTCGGAAAAGGTCATGTGAAAACAGAGGCAGGGACTGGAGCCATACAGCTACAGGCCATAAAGCAAGCAACACCTGGAGCCACCAGAAGCTAAGCAAAGCAAGGAAGAACCCTCTCCTGGACCCTTTAAAAGGAGTGTGGCCCTGAGGACATTTTGATTACAGACTTCTGGTCTCTAAAACTGGGAGAGAATAAATTTCTGTTGTTTTAAACCATCCTATTTGTGGTCATTTGCTAAGACAGCTACAGGAAAATAACAGTGTCTCTCTTGCCTCACTATAGCCCCACCTCTGCTGCTCAAGAGAGTAAAAAGAGAAAACAATCCTAATGTCCATCAAGAGCAGAATAAATTGTGGTATTATCTTACAATGGAACATTATAGCTAAATAAATGAACTGCAAGAACATGGGTCCATTTGAATGAATCTCAAAGAAATGTTGAGTGAAGAAGCAAACCAGAGAAAACTATAAACAGGATTCCATTTATATACATTTCAAAAGGAAACAATATATTATGTAGGTCTCCACACACAGATAGTAAAGCTATAAAGAAAAGCAAGTGATTAACCAAAATAGTGATTATTTCTGGGAGGGAGGGACAGGTGTTTGGGAAGAAGCACTCAGAGTATATACGGTTGTGGGATGTGTGGGTGCTGGGTAAAGCAGTAGTTCTTCTACTGTTCCTCTTTACCCTCTACATGTACCTTATACAAATTTTGTGGTATCTTTGATATAATTTATAATAAAAATTAACAAAGCAAGTACATAGGCTTATGGAAATTAACCTGGCCAGTGTGCTGTTTCTTTTCAGATGAAAGATTCCTTAAGACCTGGGCTAGCTAGGTCAGAAGTCACTCAGACAGGGGCAATTGGGGGGCTCAGCGGGTTAAGTGTCCAACTCTTGGTTTCGGCTAGGGTTATGACCTCAGGGTTGTGAGATAGAGCCCTGCACTGGGCTCTGCACTCAGCCGGGAATCATCTCTGCTTGAAATTCTCTCTCGTCCCTTTGCCCCTTCCCCCACCCCTGGCTCATGGTCTTTCTCTCTCTCTCTCTCTCAAAAAAAAAAAAAAAAGTCATTCAGTCAGGCACAAATACATCGGTACCAAACTCCAAAGAGGGCAAATAGTGTGCTGTGTTTTGGGCTGCCAAATTTGTAGGGAAAGTTGGTGAGAGCTGAGCCAAGAGAAGGAACATGCACTGACTTATTTGCAAAGTTAATTTGCAAACTAAAATATACTTAAGAGCCAGGACATTTTTGCTACCCAAAGCCTGAAAGATTTAGATGATTGATAAAGGGATAAATCTACCAACTGGATAAATTCCATCTAGTAAAAGATGGAGGACTGAACACATGTATTTAACATTCCAAACACGGGATTTTTTTTTTTTTTTTTTTGGAAATACATAAACCCAGGAGGACAAAAGCAAAACAAAACAGCATCACAGCACCAACAAGAAAAAGAAAGCAGGAGTACACGTATCTTGATGAAGACTGAATAAAGTACAGAACTATTGAATTAATATGTTGTAAACCTAAAGATAATGTAACACTGTATGCTAATGATACTTGGAAAGAAATAAATGAAGAGTTGGAGGGAAAAAAAAGAAAATGAAAAGTAGAAAGCAGATGGACAAGTGGTCACCAATTTAGCAGGCCCCAGAAAGCTGAGTCCTAAGACAGCAGCTGGGCAAAGGGCTCAGTGGGGACAGCACTAAGTATCTCTGGAAGCAGAAGCAAAGGTGGAGCCTAAGTGCTGGAGAATGGGCTGAAAGGCTGTTGACAGTGTGGCCAGACTCCATTCGCTCCTGTTCACCTTGCAGTCCTGGGTCTGTCCCTCCCTGAGCCTGGCCCACAGAATACTGGAGGTTTATTCTCTCAAGAGGGAAGCATGGAGGGTCTCTTTCCTGGGGACAGCAACTGAGTTAACAACGGTGGGATTTAGTTTACATACGCTGTGCAGAGACACTCCCAGTCCTCTGCCCCACATAGGTTCCCCAGAAGGCTGGCAGCCAGGCAGGCTAAGTGTAGTAATTAGTTCCCTGAAGAGCTCAATACTTGTCAGCTCTCATTACTGTGTCATTAGCATGTCTTTCTCCTTCCCCGGGTTCCCCCACAGAGCACCAGGACTGGAGCCCAGACACCCACCCAGACCTTCCAAGTCCAGTGTCTTCCACATGTTTCAATGGTTCTCCCAACTCAGGTAGATACTCCCCTCTTACCCCACCCCCCATCCCTACCCACCCCCCTTCCCAATTCCAACAATAAAATATACTGGTCAAATTAGCTGGCATCCCCTCAGACAGGCTGAGGGCCTGGCTACCCTCCCTGCCCTTGGTTAACTCAACTCAGACTCCCACACCCATGCTACTCTTGACTACAGGGGATTCCTCCCTCACCTTCTTCTACCCTTATACTGGGAGAGGGTTTTCTGGAAATTTGGGGTAGATATGAGGAGTCCCCAAGGGTCTTAAACCCTGAAGTGAGAGATGGCACCAGAGGGCAGAGTCTGAGCTTCATGGGCCATTCCTGAAATGGTCCATTTCTGGTCACAGCCAGGGTATAGGTGATGGGTATCCATTTCCCCAAGCAAGGGAGAGTTCAAACAACTGCTTTGAGATAGTCAGAGGAAAAGAGAAAAAAGCAGCAGCAGCTTCTGTGTCTTCTACACCTGAAATGAAAACCTCCATCTCCCCGGCTCATGCCACCCCATCACTGTCAACACCAGATTAGGGCTCAATTGTGTCTAAGAGACTTCTGAGAGGTAAGCAATAAAGCCATTTCACACAAAATGCAGTGGCTTCCAGACTACTGGGAGGCCAGGTATAGAGTTCGGATGGTTCACAGTCCTGCCCTAGATGGGGGCACCCAGGCCCAGCTTACCCAGGCCAATGGGACTTGGACCCTTCCCTCTGATTCACACATCTGCCTGAGTGGTCTGCTCCAGAAGTTGGTAAGGGCCCTGACTTAGCACCTCACAACAGAAACCCCATAAGGAGTGAGGGAAAAAGAGCAGAAATACTAGTTAGAAACCCAAGAGGAATTCTGAAAAGATCTTCCTCACCCACCCCCTCCCTGCTCCAACCCCAACTGTCATCAGCTCAAGCCACAAAGCCTTGATCCCTTGGGAGCCCCCACTGCTATTCTTCCCTGTGGGTCCCACAAAACCAGGACAAGAAAGCATTCCTTTCGGTGGGCCAGGAGGAAGTGGGCCCAGCCCTGCCAAGCAGGAGGGGAAAAGGATTCCATTCCCATTGTTCTCACCCAGACTGCCCAACAATGGAAGAAGGAGCAGGAGGAAGGAGGGCCTTGAGAGTCTGTCTGACCTGCTGGAGCGGCACTAACTACATCCAACCTCCCAACTGGTTGTCAGTTGTCCTGTCTTTTCCCTCCCTCCCTTCCCTAGATTTCCTACACCCCTCTCCTTACTGCCCCCTCCCCTCCTCCACCACTTCCTGTGTCTTCAGTGTTCAGGCTGGAGACAGGGGGACCCTGCCCCAGCCCCAAGGCCACCACCTGTGGCCAGCCCCTGCTTGCTTCTCAGGCTCTCTGCAGCATTCTTTCTGGCATCCCATAGCCACAACCAAGAGTTAAAATCTGAACCCGTCCCCAGTTCTTAGACTCCACAGCATAATTCCCAAAGCCTCAGTGCACAGGGTAGGTTGCTCATCAAAATCAGTTTCTTCCACTATAGTCATCGCCCCCACAACACTCACAAGCCAGGAGTGTAACAGCTAAGTTTTGGTGACAAATGACCAATAATCATTTGTGCCAGGTACTGGGGATACGGAAGTGAATGAAACAAAATTGCAGTCCTTATAAAGCTTATGTCCTAAGAGGCAGATCTTTCCCTGTTTTCTGCTCTCACTTGTGTGCCAGGTCTATGTGGCAAAAAAAAAAAAAAAAAAAAAAAAAAAAATCCACACTCGGCAACGCAGCCAGGAGTGCTGTAATATGGTATAGTAGTTAGGAAGACAGTTTTTGCCCCTAATTAGAACTGTGTTCAAGGGCTGTTTCTACCCATTTGCAAAGTGCATAACCACAGGAAAATGTTTCTTAGCCTTCTGAGTTTCCTCATCTATAAAATGGGGTTTTATCACTGAGATAATCATTACTTTTTAGGATAACAGTTAATTATCACTGGGATTGATATGAAGATCCAATGAAAAAAGGCATGTGAAGGGCTTGGCCCAGAGCCAGGCATGTAATAAATAAATGCTCAACAAACATCAGGTGTCATCATGGGGCCATTCCTCCTGGTGGAAGCTGTCCACAGGAAGGAATCTCTGAACCGGTTTATAATATACGCAACGAAAGTTCCACTTGTTCTGACTGCTCCCTTTTCTATAACAGCTGATTGTGAGCCAGCTTCCAAACCAGACTTCCCTTGGGCTGTTTATTTTCCATTTGACCATATGCTCATCACAAATGCAGAGGAACCTCTGGGAGAGGATCACACTTACGAGTTATAGTTGCAACCTTGAGGCCAACACATAGAGTCAGGGGATGGGACCCAAGACAAACTCTCCTTATGTTTCAGATTTCTGAGGTCCTGAGAAGCACAACCCAGGAAGGTTTTTCATTATGTCACTGGACTATCTGAGAGGACCCTTCCCAAGCTACCAAACCAAGAGAGAACTCACATCAGCTGTCACATCTCTTCACATCTCATCAGTTATCTCTGTACACTAGTCCACTGTGTTGGGACAAAAATACAGGTCCCATCTCCCAAAAGGAAGAACACAAGGATGTCTGAAATCATTCACTGAACATAGTATGTGCAGGACCAGCGTGGGAACTGTTACCATATTGCTGCAAATAAATCTTGCCCACAAATGATGTCTACCTCTTCGTGTTTGCAGGGAGAGTGGGAAAACCATTCTCAGAATGGGCACATAACACAGCCCTGAGTTTATACACCCAGGTCCCCAAGGGTGTTAATCCTCGCCTCATCATTTATACAGATATTAGAAGACTCAAGGAAATATCTGAGAACACCATCTAGCCCTATTATCTTACACAAATGTGCTTTCTGAGTTCTTCTCACCACAAACTTGATTTAATGAAGCCTAGTGCTTCACATAGCATTCTGCTAAGCATCACCACATTTGGTTGCCTGCTGTCATTGTACCTATGACATGCAAGGAGGTTCTGCTGAGCTCTGAGGCTCCTAGATACAAAGAAGAGAGAAAAAGCCGACATTTCTCTTGGTTTGTTGGTCTGAGGATCTGGGGCAGGCCAAGATATCCCAGGATGCAAGTCAAATTTCTCCATGTGTGTTGGGAGGTAGAGGTGGGGAAGTGGTGCTTGCTTGTCCTCTGCATACACTAGTCCACTGGAATGGGGGGCTCGGTATCAGCTTAGAAGTCCCCAAAGTGACTAGTCTGAGGTGAACACACAATGACCTCCAGATGGGATAAGACTACATCTGTTTTACTGATTGTGATATCCCTTGGAGACTAGCAAAATGGTTGGCACATAGTAGACCCTGCATCAAACAGAGTTTTGGAAGGAAATAGGTAGTATACTCAAATTGGATCAATGAATAGCTTAATAAAGGTTCTTTTTACAAACTTGAAGGAAAGTAACAAAGGATAGTGCAGTGTCCCAGGATGAGTCATAGTAGTGGATCCTTCACATCCTTAGGCCTGAATGGGTGAGAGGAGGGAATAGCGCCCACCCATGGCAAACTAGTTCACTCTCTCACCTCTCTCCTGTCTCCTGCTGGTGCTTCCCACTGGCTAAACAATCCAAAAACCAGGGAAATGGGGCCTAGGTATAGTGGTCTCCTTGGCTAGCCCTTCAAGGCAGAAAGCAGGGCACAGAAGGGAGAAGTTGGATCTGGAGAGGCAAAAAGAAGACAGACAGCCCCCATATAAATCTTCTGGTTGACTGAGAAGCCGGCCTCTGACCAAGGATAAAGCTAACAGAGAAAGAAGCCAAAGGATGTTTCCTCTGAGTTATTGCTGCTCGTGGGCAAAGTCAACTCACTGAGTCCTTATGCACTAAGCATTGGATTAAGGGCATGACATAAATGATCTTACTCAATCTTTACAATACCCCTATGAGGTAAGCAATATTGTTATCTCCATTTTTAATTTTTAAAAAATATTTTATTCATTTGTCAGAGAGAGAGAAAGAGATCATAAGCAAGGGAAGCTACAGAGGGTGAGGGAGAAGTAGGCTCCCCACTGAGCAGGGAGCTCCACATGGGGCTCCATCCCAGGACCCTGGGATCATGACTTGAGCCAAAGGCAGATGCTTAAACAACTAAGCCACTCAGGGGCTCCCATTATCTCCATTTTGAAGAGGAGAAAAATGAATTTCAAAAGGTTTTTGTAATTGGCTCAAGGCCCATACTTATTAAATGAAGGAACAGGATTCAAGTCTAATCCTACTCCTATATTTTTATATCCCAACTTTTCATTATAAAAATTTTTAAATGAAACAAACATTGAAAAAACAAAACAATGAGCATCCTTATATTAAACCACCTAGATTCGACAACTCTATTTTGTCATATTTGCTTTATATATTTATAAAAATACTAGCTTTTTATTTAGAAAAAACATAAAATTAAATTTTATAAATAAAATATTTATATATTTTATATATAATATATAATATTTCATTTATAAAATTATATTTTATTTATAAAAATGAAATTTTATAAAGTAAACCATAAAATTCACTTCATGCATCTTCTAAAACAATGGCATTCTCCTCATAATCAGTCTATCGCACCTAAGAACATTAACAACAATTTCCTAATAACAAGCAAAGTAGTTTAGAGCCAAATTTCTCTAGTATTCCCTAAAACATCTTTTTACTTTTGTTCTTGATTTGCAACATGAACCAATTCAAGTTTGTATGACACACATGGTCATCATGTATTTTTAGTCTCTCTTAATCTAGAACTGCCTCTGCCCAATTTTTTTATTTAAATGACAATGGCTTTCTGATTTGTCCAGACCTGATATCTTACTGAACATTCCATATTCTCGATTTGTCTGTTTCTTCATGATGTCATTTAAATTGTCCCTGTATCCCTCTTATTTCTATAAACTGGAAGGAGAAGCTATGTTGTATTTGGTTTAAACATGTTTAGTAAGAATGCTTTCCGGGTGCTGCTGGTCACTCCTACTGCATCTCCTCAGGGTGCCTCTGATAGCAAGAGACTCTCAGAGTCTTCACTCTTACCTGCCAATCGAGGGCTCGTTCCCAAGCTAGGGTAAGAGACAAGCTTGCCTGCCCTTAGAAAAACCCAGACTGGGGAATTCCTCACTGACCACTGTCTGCAAAAGAGAATGAAAAATCTGCAGAAAAGAAACAGGACAAAAATGGAGGACAGATGGCCTTGCCTTTGGTCCCAACACAGTGGTAACATACCTCATTTTCCAACTGCAAGGAAAAGGACAATACCCCACTGTGAAGCATGAATGTGTAGACGTGTGCTTCATTCAGAGGGAGCTGCCCCCAGGCCATCAATCCCTTATTCACAACCAAGGATGTTTGCCTTTCTTACATGGCCACCTTTGCCCATCAAGTTAGGTTCTTTTTTTGGTCAAGGATTGTCCTGTTCCAAGAAATAAAAGTCCACTCCAGGTAACTTAAGTGAAAAAGGAAATAAGGAAATGGGTACATAAACATACAGATTCCTGGGGGTCCCAAATAAAGAGTTATCTGGCTCCTCTCAAACTACACCCAGATATAGTAGATATGTTTGGGGGTGACTGGACAGCACAGAACACCCTCAATGGTTCTAAAATCCTGGTTTTCAGTATATCCTCTTTTGGTCAATTGAAATTCACCCCAGTCCAATGAGATTTTGCCTCCCAGGAATTTGGAACTGGAACTAAGAGACGTGGGTCTCTTCTCTTCCTGGAATCAAGGTCGTGTCAACTAGAGTAATGCTGAGAAAGCCAGAGAGTGAACAGCGAAGTTGCCCCACAGAAAAGCCAGGAGTGTGTCACAGGATCCTGGACAAAGGAAAATGGCACTGCCCACAGGCTTCTCCATAAGAAACCCCACTTCCTTCCACTATATCATCTTTTTTGCTTAAGCCAGCTTGTAATGAGTCTGTGTAACCTGCCACTAAACTGACTTGACCAAACAGTAGCATACCAGGGCAGGGCAGAGGAGTAGTCTGCCCCGTGGAGAAGAATATTTTATCACCGGCATTGTTTAAAATTGCTGGTGTATGGCAAGCAGTCCTTTGCCTTGGTTTCGTTCTTGACTTTTCATTCTCTGCAGACAATGTACCCCCTTATTGCCCATGCCGGGTGGGGAAGGGCTCCAAACCACCCTGCTCTTTGGACACCACTGTGACTAAGTCAGAAGCCGGAAGAGTTTTAGAAAGTCTGTTTAAAGCTTTTATTTTCCCTCTGACTTCTGGGCCTTAGTTCAAATGTGCATCTAGAGGGAGCCTCCAAAAGGAATTCCCAAGGGGGCCTGGGTGGCTCAGTGGGTTAAAGCCTCTGCCTTCGGCTCATGTCATGATCCCAGAGTCCTGGGATCGAGCACCGCATCAGGCTCTCTGCTCCGCAGGGAGCCTGCTTCCTCCTCTCTCTCTGCCTGCCTCTCTGACTACTTGTGATCTGTCTGTCAAATAAATAAATAAAATCTTAAAAAAAAAAAAAAGAATTCCCAAGAATCCTGAAGTTTTCCCTCTGGCCAGCCTGAAGAGGGGCAGAGGACAGCCTCTGCCCACGGGAACCACGGGAAGCTCAGCCCTGGGCATGAGCAGGACCGAGCGTGAGATGCCTACCTGTCTGCAGGCCAGCTACGCACATCTCCAGCCGCCTAGAGGATTTTCCTCATACAAGGAAGATGGTTGTATTCACTCATCCCCCTCCTCCAGGCATTTACTCTTCTGTTATTCAACAAGATCCAGCTCTTTAAAGGAAATGAGGGTCAAAGATGGCAGCTCAGAGAGCTTCCCAGTGAAGAATTTATGCACAAGATCTCAAGACACTATCCAAGTCTCATCCCCTTTTCCAGAAACATTCCAAGAATATCTGCCTCTTTCCAGGCCTGTGGGAGTTTTCCCCTGATAGATGAGATCAAAGCTATCCCACAGAAGAATGGTTAAGAATCAGTCTCTGGCCTGGCTGCCTGCATGTGAATCTCTGCTTCACCACGTAACAGTCAGGCCCTTCAAGCAACTTATGAGCTCTTAGCCTCAATGTTAAAAAACACCTTTATTAAAGCATAATTTACATATCACAAAATTTACCCATTTTAAATGTACAACTTAATAATCTTTAGTAAATTTACCAACTTGTGCAACCATAACCATAATCTAATTTTAGGACTATTTCTATGACTTCATTACATCTCTTATGCCCATTAACAGTTAATCCTCACTCCTACCCTGAGCCTTAAGCAACCACTAATCTACTTTCCATGTCCATAGATTTGCCATTCTGGATATTTCACATAAATAGAAGCATGCAAAATATGGCCATTTCTGTCTGGCTTCTCTCATTGAGCATATATCAGAACTCCCTTCCTTTTTACTGCCAAATAATATTTCACTGTATGCAATATGTATATTTTTATCCATTCATCAGTTGAGAGACATTTGAATTGTTTCTAGTTTGGGGCTAGTATACACAATGCTGCTATGAACATCTGTGTCTAAGTTTTTGTGTGGACACGTGTTCTCAATTCTTTTCGGTATGTACCTTGAATTGAAACTGCTAGGTGGGGGCCGCCTGGGTGGCTCAGTTGGTTAAGTGACTGCCTTTGGCTCAGGTCATGATCCCAGGGCTCTGGGATCGGAGCCCCACTATGGGCTCCCTGCTCACTGGGGAGCCTGCTTCTCCCTGTCTCTCTGCTGCTCTGCCTGCTTGTGCTCTCTCACTCTCTCTGTCAAATAAGTAAGTAAAATCTTAAAAAAAAAAAAAAAAAAGAAGAAGAAAGAAAGAAACTGCTAGGTGGTATGGTAAATTGATGTCTCACTCTTTAAGAAACTAGTAGGCTAGGAGCCTGGGTGGCTCAGTCAGTTAAGTGTCTGCTTTTAGCTCGGTCCTGATCTTAGGGTCCTGGGATCAAGCCCCCACATCGGGCTCCCTGCTCAGTAGGGAGCCTGGTTGTCCCTCTCCCTGTAATCCTCCTCCCTTCTTGTGCTCTGTCTCAAATAAATAAATAAATAAAATCTTAAAAAGAAGAAGAAGAAGAAACTACCACACTGTTTTCCAAAATGGATTCTGCTCGATTTTACCATCTGCAAACTCAATATACTGAGTCCCCACAGTGTCTGGATGTAGGGAGGACTGAATAAGTCAAGGCATGTACTATAGAGAGAGGAGCGAGAAAGAGGGGCTGATTCTAGCTGAGTGTATCAGGCATGATACTCTTCACACTTCAAGGTAAAGTATCCAAAATACCTCAACTTGAACTGAATCGTGGGGCCTTTTATTTTCTTTTGGCACAGAGGAAGAATGATGGGGGACACTTTCTGCCTATTTTCTCTGTTCCCTGAAAAAGGGAGAAGAATGACTTCTCAAGGCATCCAAAAGGACGGTTCTGTTCAGTATCAAATCCCTCCCTACTACCCACTGGCCACCAAGACTAAAAACAGGCACTGGGATATCCCTCCATGGGGCTTGGCGACAAACCTTAGAACTCACTGCTTCACTCCTTAATAATGCTTCAGCTACTTCCCACCGAACCTCCATGCTCTAGCCTCTGCACCTCTGTCTTGTGTTGAACTCCCCCACAGCCCTTCTGTCCCCAGGATTCCCATTCTGTGCAGGCCTCTGTGCATGACAGAAAGCTTGGGTATGTGTGTATATGGTGGTGATGGTGGGGTAGCGGCAGGCAGCCAGGAGAATCAGAGTTCACTGCGGTGCATACTCTCTGCTGGCCTTGTCCTTGCTTTCCTCCTGTGCCACTCCTAAGAGCAGAGGTAGAGTAGAAGACCAAAGAGCAGAAGCTGGAGACCACCAATACTGGAATGCCTCCAGTCTGACGTGCAGGGGGCCTTGGTCCCAATGCGCCTGAGTTGCTTTCCACCAGGCAGCAGGACCAAGAGCATTCCAACCACCAGCAGTCATACCTGCACCTCTACCTCTCACATCTGCTGGAAGCCCACTCCCCCATCAGTACCATCAGTGGGAAACCTGCTCTGACTGGGCGGCAGTGCGGGGAGGGAGAAGGGGGAAGGACACACTTCCCAACCCCCAAGGGCAATTTCAAAATCAACACATGGCCAACCCAACAGCAAGTCAAAGGCATGTTTAAGGAAATCAGTGGAATGTATGCAATTAATTAAAGGGCAAGTCTCAAAGCAGACTAAATACTGGAAGTCAGGAACCAGAGTCCAAGTCCCTTCATGATCGGAAAGAGGAACTTCCCGAATTGATTGCAGAAAGCAATTTACTTCAATTAGCAGTGACATAAACAAGGTGATTGCTTAATAGGAGTACAGAATCTCTAAAATATAAACAGCCTGAATTGCATCCCTTACCATTATATTAGCAGAATGGGATTGCTTTCCAAGACAGGTTTGATTAACCCTTTAGGAGCCACCTCCTCCCAAGCAGAGAACTTCGTATCTATTCTAAGGTCTTTACACAGTGGCCCTAACATTTGATTCATATGAATCAATTTATGGTTGCTTTCATGTCCTTTAATCCCTTCAGGAGATATACTTTATTTTTCCCATTTTAAAAGATGGGGAAAATGAACCTCAGAAATTAAGGGAGTGATCTTTTCCTTTCTTTTTTTTTTTTTTTTAAGAATTATTTTATTTATTTGAGGGAGAGCGAGAGAGAGCACAAGCTGGGGGAGAGGCAGAGGGAGAAACAGGTTCCCTGCTGAGCAGAGAACCCAAAAGGGGGCTCTATCCTAAGACCCTGGGATCATGACCCAAGCCAAAGGCAGACATTTAACTAAATGAGCCCCCAGGCACCCCTTGAGGAGGTGATCTTTGCAAATATAAATCCAATCAGGCCATTCCTCTGCTTAATTTTTAGTTAAAACCCTCCAAAGGCTTTCAAACTCTATTATGACCTCAAAAGCCCTTCAAGATCTGCCTCCTAACTACTCCCCTCATCTCAACTCAAACCACTCTCCCACTGGCTCACCACATTTACATTCTGTGGCCATTACCTGTTCCTCAAACATAGCAAGACTTTCCCACCTCAAGGCCTTTGCACCTGCTGTTCTCTCTGCCAGGAATGCTCTTCCTCCGTTTCTATGTAGAACGGACTTTCTGCCTCTAGGTCTTGAGTCAAATATCACCTCCTCCCTGGGAGAGGCCTGCTCTGTCTGCCTGTCTTTCCAACTGCTTTTGGCTTTGGACCAGATACTTAGCCAAAATTATTCTGTTTACTGACCATGTATCTCTCATTCATCCACCCCCACCCCAAGCACCATGAGAGCAAAGATCTTGTTTCCTATGTTGTTCAATGCAAATAGTCAAGCACACAGTGGGTAGACAGAAAATATCTGCTTAATAAAGGAAGTATAATCCCTTTTATATAGATGAGAAAATTATGGTTCAAATGTTAAGCCCCTTCATAAGGTCAAATAAGTAGTAAACTGCAGAGCTGGGGTTCAGATAGCTTCTTCCCACACAGGTCTACTATACAGACCTTTTGATTTTTTGAGAAGCCTCCATTCCCCTCATCTACACTCCCCCTCAACCTTCTCACAATAACCACCCCAACCCCAAGAAGCAGTCACCAATGCAACCAGCTGGTATATGTCAGTATTGCTGCTCATCAGTTGGGCAATGTCTTCATTCCAAGAATGTAAATTCTGCAAGTTAAAGACCTCAAGACCTTCTTCCTTTGGCTCCCCAACTGGAAGAACTGAGGTAATGAACCAGGCTCCGCTTCAGAAATGCACTCCAGCCTAAGGAATGTGGAGCCCATGGAAAAGCTGTTCAGAGGAGCTTAAGCTTCCCGGTGACTCCCACGCACCTATAGTCAAATCCCACCCTTGGCCTAAGCTCACACACAACTACTGGGTGGGGGCATTCTGGGTCTCATCCTAGGCTGGCTGTAAATTGGAAAGGGAAGGGTGGAGAAGTGGTTAGGACGAGAACTGAGATTGGGTTAAGGTTGTGAAAACAATGAGCATGAGAACCCCAGCTTTGGGAGGAGTGGGACTATGAGTATTTCCCTGTCGCCAGGCAGCAGGGGTGGGGGCTGCCTGGAAAGTAGAGCTCTTCCCCCTACCACTGCCCCGTTAGATGCCAGCTGACTTTGGGTCTCGGGGCATTTATCCAGTTCCTCTGCACTGTCTGCTCTCAGTAGAAGGTCAGGTACAACTGTCATCACTGTCCCACTCTCCCTGACCATTCCCTATGTGACTTTGAGGGGCTTTAATCCTTCTGAGGCCACTTCCTGGTTGATAAGGAGATTATAATATTCGCCTGCCTAGTGGCAGTGTTTCAACAGCTTTAAGTAAGGTAATGAATGGGAAAATGCCCTGGAAAATATAAAAAATAAAGTACACTAAGGGGATATACTCTAGGTGAAGCCTAAGAAAGGGATCTGAACATTTACTAAATGTCTCCAGCCTAAGTTATAGTTCCCTATGCCCCATATTCGGAGGAAACTGAGCCTGACAGAGCCCCTTGCCTCCCACTACTAAGCACTGAAGTGTGGATGTTAACCATCATCTCTGCTCCATGTAGGCAGCTGAGATGTGACACTGCAGCTCAGACCTGATCCAGTATCCTGGGGAAAGAATAGTCTAGCTCGGGCCCCGAATGTGGGGTGAGGCACAGTGTACAAGATGAAGATGAAGATGGGAGAAGAGGCAGGGTCACAGGGCCTCCCAGGTCCAGAAAAGGTTTTTTATTTTGTGTGTGTGTGTGTGTGTACACATGCACATGCATGTGTGCACATGTGCATGTATTTTTCAGACCCATTTATTTATTTGGGGGGATGGGGGGAAGAGAGAGAGGGAGAGAAGCAGACTCCCCGCTGAGCATAGAGCCTGACTCAAAGCCCAAACTTACAACCCCAAGATCAGGACCTGAATCAAATTTAATAGTCAGGCACTTAACTGACTGAGCCCCCCAGGTGCCCCAGGAAAAGGGTTTTTATTATTTGGTTCCAAATTACAATAAGCACTGAAAGGTCAACGTCTCTAAAAGCACCCCGGAAGCGAGCATGGGTAGTAGGGGCCGGGATGGGGTTGGAAGAGCATGGAGCTAGAGGGAAGAGGATGCACTTGAATTCAAAACAAAATTTAAAGTTGGAATCCACAGGACCTGCAAGGTGTGGGACATGATGACCAAGAGAGACCACTACTGGTTGAAAATACTTTGCAAAAAAAGCAAAACAAAATTTCACAGCCTCCTGTTTTGCTGCAGACACTTAGAAAATTTAAGGAGATCCCAAACCTAGTGAATAAACATGGAAAAACTCCTGCAAAAAAGTCTCATGGATGCCCTCCAGGAACAGGAATGTATGGCACCCCTAACCTGACTGGCTAGAGCCATCTGCTTCTTTAATTAAGCTCCTCTCTTTGCCCCTTCACAGTTAATTATTCCCAGCCTCCTGGGTGAGACAGAACGTTTACTAGAGATTCCGGTCAGGCACTGTCTTCAGAAATGCCTTTGTGTGGCTTCACTCAGGCTCTGGCACCAGCTTTGTACCTCAGAGCCCCAGACTCTCCCTTGACCATCAGGAGGGATGACTGAGTCCAATTTGAAGTGATACAATGTTTCCAAAGGAGCTCAAATACCTCCTTCTCCATGACGCCTGCCTTGACTACTCTAAAATAGGAATTCCACCTCCTTGTCATTATTCATCTCTACCCAGAGTACTCACAGCAATTATCAAAATTTATACTTAACCATGACTCATTTGATTTACTCTGCCATCCTTAGCCCACCAGGTTGGGCTTTCCTGAGGGTAGGGAACATATCTATCTACTCAGGCTGCATCTGCTGTCCCCAAGCACATTGCTACCATCCAGAAGTGGGTTTGTTCAGTATTTTCCTACTAAATTCAAGACACATGACCAGGGCTTTGAAAGCCCCCAACAAGCCTTCCCTCTTGTGGTCTCTCTCAAGCCCCAGAGGTCTGACTGACAGTGACAGTGACTGCCACAGAGATTCCTCCTTTCTCCTTAAGAGCCCCAGGGTTTTGTTCCCAGGGGGACTTAGTCCACTGGCAGCCATGTCTATCGTATGACTGAGGTCAAAGAAGTTACTGATAACAGACAGAAGCCAGGCTTCCCTTGTTAAAAAGATGGCACCCAAAGGATCACTGCAGGTTTAAGCTGATCGGTCAAGGATTCTGTGTGCTAGCCATATGCCAGGCACAGTACTCCAAAATGGAATACAGTGGACAAGACCAACACCATCCCTCAGCCCACGTGGAGCTCACAAGCTAGTGGGATCCTCAGTCTTTGTCAAGAAACATCTGCTTCCCCAGGGCAGAGCTCCAAGGCCAGGGAATCCAGCTCTTCCCCTTCTCTAGCCCTGCGCATGACAGTTTTCAAGTTTCCTAAGGAAGGAATCAATGCAGTAAACTCTACCTCCCCCAACTCCAGGCCCAGGAAACAGCAGGAATGAAATGTCTGTATCCTAGCCTTGTGACTCATTAACTACATGACTTGGAGCATATGACCTGTCTAAGCCTCATTTCTTCCCTCACAAAACAAAATCGTGTCTTCACCCCGTAGACCTGTTATGAGGATTAGATGAGATGATGATGATGATAACTGCTAACATTTTTTTGAACTCTTTCCTAGTGCCAAGCATTGTGCTAAGAACTTGTCAGCATTATCACATTTAATCTTCCTAACAACCTTATCAGGAGGGCTACTATCACCCCCATTTTCAGAGATGAGGGCAGGCAGGTTACACCACAGCCCAATGTCACCTAGCCACTAAGTGGTAGAGTTGGGACAAGACCCAGCCCTTCTCAGTACAACCTGCCCTCCAAGCTATGGTCTTACCTGCCCCCATGGACTTAACTTGGTGTCTGGTATGCAGTAAGTGCTCCATAAATGGCACTTCTTATTTAGCGGCTGGAGGCTCCCAATACAAGGCCAGCTCTGACAGTTCTTCAGCACTGGCCAGTGATTTCCCATCAGTCAGACCCTCCCAATCCCACTCCTGTTCCAAGTTCCCAGTTTGCTTCCTTATAAAAGCTCAGACTGGAACAACAGTGGCTGGAAGGCTGGCCTTCCCCGTCATCTCCCCGGCAGCCCAATCGCTATGGGCCACCCAGATCTGGGCTTCCTTGAAGCAGCTAAGTGGCCAAGTTGCCTTAAGAAACTAATTTGTGCTCTCCCTGTCCACTTTACTGTACCCGCAGGATGAGCTGAAGCAGAACAGCAGGGGCCTAGGAGGCAGCTCCAGGTATCACTGGGACAAGCACAACTTGCTTCCAAAGAAAATGATAGTATGAGATCATTCATAATATTTAGCTCCCAGAAAAAAACCACGCTGCAAGCCCCATCCAAACCACAGACAGCTTTGGCAGCGCCAGTATCCTCTTACAGTTACATAAGCTTTGCAGAGAAATAAATACCAACTCATCTCGAAGGAATTTTAAGGGCTAATAAACCTTAACCAGTCCGTGCAGAAAGGGCTCCCTTCCGAGGGAGGAGAATGTGGTTTTAGAGAGGAAGGACTGAGAGGGTTCTGGGGCAGGACACAGAGAGAGGCCTCATGAGCCTGGCTACAGGGACATTCCTCAGAGAGGTTCAACCTCATGGCCTGACTTGTGGAATACACATCTCCAAGGCCAGTCGTGGCCCTGGCCACCCCCTCCCTATATACCATCAGAACCCAGGTAACTCTTACAGGTAGTGAGTTTCCCATCACTGGAGGTGTTTAAACATATCCAAACATAAACTGCATGGCTCTAGTTTCAGGATTTTATTGTTATATCCTGGTTTTCAGCTGTAGGAATGCACTCGTGGCAGCAACAAAAGGCAGAATAATATCGGAGAAAGAATCTATACCCAGAGACTGAAGACCTATAATTTGGTGTTAGCTGGGTGACCTTGGGCAAGTTGCTTCACCTTTTTGAGCCTTGTAAAATAGAAATAACAATTATTCTCTCCTGCCTGCCCCACCTGATTGCTAGAAGAGGCAGATAATTTGCAGGTGTATGAAAATGCCTTGCAAATCCCAAAATGCTTCGCAAACAGTGAGCTGCTACAGGCACACCACACACTAAGCAGAGATGGTGGCTGCCTGCCTGGGGTGACAGGAGAAGCACTAACAACCCAGACTGACCATCATTCCTTGTATGTCTGAGGAGGCTCCATCTAGTATCCTGTGTTTTCTGGGGGAAGCAAATCAAGTATGTCAGGTCAGTAAGACTGTAACTGGGAGCCAGATTCCCTGGGTCTGAATCCTGGATTTGCCATTCACTAGCTGTGTAACCTCAAGCAACTCACTTGACCTCTCTGTGCCACACGTTCCTATACATAATAGTAGTACTTATCTTTTTTGAGGTATAAGAAGAATTAAGTGAAATACCAAGAGTTTAAACAGCGTCTGACCAAAAGGAAGTGCTATATAGGGATTTGCTGTTGTTACTGGTAATATCTTAGCTAGCTAGTTACACTACCTATCACTGAGCAGGAAGATCAATCCAAAGGGAGAGAATACAAGATGAGCTCATTTTGAAAGGAATGACAAAGATGATGACTACCATTTAATGAGCATTAATGAGTAGGTACCAAGCACTGTGCTAAGCATGTGAGATAAATTGCCTTATCTAATCTCTAAAATAGTCCTTTGTGGGGGTAGTGTTATTGTTTCCCTTACACAGAGGAGAAGACTAAACCTCAACAAGGCCATGTGACTTCTCCAATGTCACAAGACTTCAAGGTTAGAACCTAGACTGTCTGGTGCTAAGACCAATTCTCTCTCTCTCTCTCTCTTTTTAGAGAGAGTGCACACAGGAGCAGTGGTGGGGAGGGGGACAGAGGGAGAGAGGGAATCTTAAGGAGGCTTAACAACCAGCACAAAGCCCAACACAGGACTCGATCTCAAGACCCTGAGATCATAACCTGAGTCGAAATCAAGAGTCGGACACTTAACAGACTGAGGCACCCATGAATACCTAAGGCCAATTCTCTTGAGCTTATATAAGGCATGGGGTATGACCTAGGCCTTCGGGAGGTACACCAGTGCAGGACACTCGTGACCAAAATCCCTGCAGTGAGGGGTTATAAGGAAATGGGCAGATGCTGTATCATGAACACAGTGTGTAACCTGTAGGCCATACCCTAGTCCCTATTCTCAGGATCCTAGTGCCTCTGGTTTCCAAGGAAGAAAAGGGCCTGACTTTAGGGCCAGACAAGACGGGAAGGTATTACGGAACAAATGTCAGGTCTGAGGGGAGTGTTAAGTATAAGAAGAGACTGACCCCCATCCCAGACTGTGTTCAGGAGCTAGGGGACACACCCCCAGGGAGATGAGACTGGGTGGCAAATTGGCAGGAGACAAGGCTGCCCACTCATGTCAGACCAAGTCCAGGGAGAGGTAATGAGTTAACTGGGCACACTGAGATTCAGCCTATGTAACCAAGGCAATCATGGGGTTAAATCATCCAGAGACCACAGAGCTACAACAGGACCCCCCAGTTCCAGAGTTTATAGGCCACCTTCCCAAAGTGCCAGGATCAAGGCATTTGGACTCCACTGCTTTCTCCCCACCAGCAATGGGAGGCCCTGTGAGGTCCTCCAGTAAAGATATGATTGCCTTCAAATTAAAGGCATCCAAATCGGCAAAGAAGAAGTCAAACTATCACTCTTTGCAGATGATATGATACTATATGTGGAAAACCCAAAAGACTCCACTCCATAACTGCTAGAACTTGTACAGGAATTCAATAAAGTGTCAGGATATAAAATCAATGCACAGAAATCAGTTGCTTTTCTCTACACCAACAACAAGACAGAAGAAAGAGAAATTAAGGAGTCAATCCCATTTACAATTGCACCCAAAACTATAAGATACCTAGGAATAAACCTAACCAAAGAGGCTAAGAATCTATATGCAGAAAACTATAAAGTACTCATGAAAGAAATTGAGGAAGACACAAAGAAATGGAAAAATGTTCCATGCTCCTGGATTGGAAGAATATTGTGAAAATGTCTATGCTACCTAAAGCAATCTACACATTTAATGCAATCCCTATCAAAGTACCATCCATTTTTTTCAAAGAAATGGAACAAATCATCCTAAAATTTATATGGAACCAGAAAAGACCGCGAATAGCCAAAGGAATATTGAAAAAGAAAGCCAAAGTTGGTGGCATCACAATTCCGGACTTCAAGCTCTATTACAAAGCTGTCATCATCAAGACAGCATGGTACTGGCACAAAAACAGACATATAGATCAATGGAACAGAACAGAGAGCCCAGAAATAGACCCTCAACTCTATGGTCAACTAATCTTCGACCAAGCAGGAAAGAATGGCCAATGGAAAAAAGACAGCCTCTTCAATAAATGGTGCTGGGAAAATTGGACAGCCACAAGCAGGAAAATGAAATTGGACCACTTCCTTACACCACACACGAAAATAGACTCAAAATGGATGAAGGACCTCAATGTGAGAAAGGAATCCATCAAAATCCTTGAGGAGAACGCAGGCAGCAACCTCTTCGACCTCAGCCGCAGCAACATCTTCCTAGGAACATCGCCAAAGGCAAGGGAAGCAAGGGCAAAAGTGAACTATTGGGATTTCATCAAGATCAAAAGCTTTTGCACAGCAAAGGAAACAGTAACAAAACCAAAAGACAACTGACAGAATGGGAGAAGATATTTGCATATGACATATCAGATAAAGGGCTAGTGTCCAAAATCTATAAGGAACTTAGCAAACTCAACACCCAAAGAACAAATAATCCAATCAAGAAATGGGCAGGGAGCACCTGGGTGGCTCAGTGGGTTAAGCCTCTGCCTTCGGCTCAGGTCATGATCTCAGGGTCCTGAGATCAAGCCCCGCATCGGGCTCTCTGCTCGGCGGGGAGCCTGCTTCCTCCTCTCTCTCTCTGCCTCTCTCTCTGCCTGCCTCTCTGCCTACTTGTGATCTCTGTCAAATAAATAAATAAAATCTTTAAAAAAAAAAAAAAAGAAAGAAATGGGCAGAAGATATGAACAGACATTTCTGCAAAGAAGACATCCAAATGGCCAAAAGACACATGAAAAAGTGCTCCACATCACTCAGCACCAGGGAAATACAAATCAAAACCACAATGAGATACCACCTCACACCAGTCAGAATGGCTAAAATTAACAAGTCAGGAAATGAGAGTTGTTAGCGAGGATGTGGAGAAAGGGGAACCCTCCTATACTGTTGGTGGGAATGCAAGCTGGTGCAACCACTCTGGAAAACAGCATGGAGGTTCCTCAAAATGTTGAAAATAGAACTACCCTATGACCCAGCAATTGCACTACTGGGTATTTACCCTAAAGATACAAACGTAGTGATCCGAAGGGGCACGTGCACCTGAATGTTTATAGCAGCAATGTCCACAATATCCAAACTATGGAAAGAACCTAGATGTCCATCAACAGATGAATGGATAAAGAAGAGGTGGTATATATATACAATGGAATACTATGCAGCCATCAAAAGAAATGAAATCTTGCCATTTGCGACGACGTGGATGGAACTAGAGGGTATCATGCTTAGTGAAATAAGTCAGTCAGAGAAAGACAACTATCATATGATCTCCCTGATATGAGGACGTGGAGATGCAACATGGGGGGTTAGGGGGACAGGAGAAGAATAAATGAAACAAGATGGGATTGGGAGGGAGACAAACCATAAGTGACTCTTAATCTCACAAAACAAACTGGGGGTTGCTGGGAGGAGGGGGGATTGGGAGAGGGGGAGTGGGGTTATGGACATTGGGGAGGGTATGTGCTATGGTGAGTGCTGTGAAGTGTGTAAACCTGGCGATTCACAGACCTGTACCCCTGGGGATAAAAATACATTATATGTTTATAAAAAAATAAAAATAAATAAATTTTTAAAAAAGGAAAAAAAAGATATGATTGCCTTCTCATATTAAAAAGCAACAATTTTTGTCTCTGCTTAAAAGTTCTTACTGGCTAGGAGTGCTTGGTCTGTTAAGTGTCCGACTCAGGTCTTGATCTTGGGGTCGCTGGGCTCCACACTGAACACAGAGCCAACTTAAAAAATAAAAGTTCTAAAAAAATAAAAATAAATTTAAAAAAATTCTTACTGGCTGACACCAATAATAGAAAAAGAACCTGTTCAATGCTTACTCCACACCCTACACCCTCCAAAACACACATAGGCTGAAAACACCCTGGAAAAGTGGAAGGTTGTCCCTGTATGCCAGGCATGTACTAAGTGCCACCAGGCTTCTGGACATCTAGGTGCTGAAGGCAGAGCCTAGAGAGGGTGGACACCTTGGAAGTCTGCTGAGAGCCCCGCTGTGAAATCCTGCCTGTCTCCTTTTTCCAGCAGAAGTAGTATATAGGTTGGTGGTTTGCGTTTCCCTCCCTGGCCTGGGGAAGTGTTCCGGGTAGCCAACGAGAAGGCTCACAGACCGGCTGTGTTGGGCCCTATCAGCCCACCCTGTTCCCAGCAAGGCACCTGTCCCATAGAACCTTGCCCACATTGCAGGCAGGCAGCTGGCAGCTTGTTTGATGAACACCCAAAATCTAAGGGGAACCACAAAACCATGCTGGGTTGCAGACAACCAATCATGAAGGAGGCTGACACTAGGGATGCCCCTGCATCCTCCTCCTAAGCTGGGATTTTCTTTTTTCTTTCTGGCAGGCAGAAAACAAGGTTTATTGAATGATAGAGTACAAAGCTCTCAAAGAGGGAGGGGACCTGAGAAGGTTGTCCTGGGCTCGTTTTTAATTTTAGGATATAAAATGATAAATATTCTCAAGTGCCTTTTTCTCTATGAGATTTGGCTGGTGTGGAGATGGGCAGATGGCTGGAACAATAGAGTTAGGGCTTCTCCCCACCCCTCTTGCTTCATCACGTTCACAATATCACAGATCATAAGTCTTAGATATTAGCTTGGATGGAATTTTCTTCTGAGTGCACCTCCCTAACCATGGGGGCAGCCTTCTTTCCCCATTGTTCTTTATCTCTGTAAGGTTTTTTTCCTTCAGAGCACTTCATCATAATGTTAACTGGGGATTTTTTGATTATTAATTGTCTGTCTCCTCCACTAGGTTATGAGCTCTATGACAACAGATGTATTCTAAGCATATAGCTTGATTTCCAGCACATACTGTGTATTCAATTAATATTTGTGGGGCACGTGGGTGGCTCAATAGGTTAATTGTCTGACTCTTGGTTTCAGCTCAGGTCATGATCTCAAGGTGGTGAGATTGAGCCCCATGTTGGGCTCCACACTCAGTACAGAGTCTGCTTGAGATTTTCTCTTCTCCTCTCCCTCTACCCCTGCCCACCCCTCAAATAAAGAAATAAAGTCTTCTTTAAAAAATTAATATGTGTTGAGTGAATGAAATACTAAGTTCACAGAAAGATGCCAAGAGGCAAAGATGTGATCCCTATTTTTGGTCTTACTATTTAGGTGGTAAAAAGATGGTTATGTGGAAAAAAGTAACCAATAAATTAGAGTATTCAACAAATGGTCTTAGAGTGACTGCTTAAAGCATTCATAAGCAAAAAGAACAAAACTCAGGGCGCCTGGGTGGTACAGTGTGTTAAGCCACTGCCTTCAGCTCAGGTCATGATCTCAGGGTCCTGGGATCGAGTCCCGCATCGGGCTCTCTGCTTGGCAGGGAGCTTGCTTCCTTCTCTCTCTCTGCCTGCCTCTCTGCCTGCTTGTGATCTCTCTCTGTCAAATGAATAAATAAAATCTTTTAAAGAAAGAAAGAAAGAACAAAATTCAAGCTAAATCTTGCCCCTTAAAAACTTTTTTTCAAAACAAATCAGAGATCTAAATTCAAAACATAGAGACTCCTGGGTGGCTCAGTCAGTTTAGCATCCGACTCTTTGTTTCAGCTCAGGTCAGTTCTGTTCTGGGCAAAGAGCCTGCTTAAGATTCTCTTTCTCCCTCTCCTTCTGCCCCTCCCCCACCCTACTTCCACCCCTCCCAGCCACATGCTCTCTCTCAAAAAATAAAAAAGTTTTAAAAACCCCACAGTGACATTCCTACTAGACACTCCTACATACCTATTAGAACAGCTAAATACAGACTTGATCAAGTGCCGCAAGGATGAGGAGCACTCAGGCACTAGTAGTAAGAATGGAAACGTCTAAGGATTCTGGAAAACAGTTTAGCAGTTTCTGATAAAGTTAGAAACACTAAGCACATGACTCATCAATCAAACTCCTAAGAATTTACTAAAGAAATGAAAACTTATGTCCATGTGACAAGATTACAGAGATGGAGAACACATCAGTGGTCACCAGGGATTAGGGAGGAGGATAGGAGATGACCACGAAGGAGCAGCTGCGGGAGCTCCTTCTGGGTGACAGTAGAGTCTGTATCCTGATTGTGGTGGTAGTCACACACATCTCTACAGGTGACAAAAATTTAATACAACTACACACACATACAAAAGTACATGTAAAAACTGGTAAAATCCAGGGGCGCCTGGGTGGCTCAGTGGATTAAAGCCTCTGCCTTGGGCTCCAGTCATGATCTCAGGGTCCTGGGATCGAGCCCTGCATCGGGCTCTCTGCTCAGCAGGGAGCCTGCTTCCTCCTCTCTCTCTGCCTGCCTCTCTGCCTACTGGTGATCTCTGTCAAATAAATAAATAAAATCTTTAAAAAAAAAACAACTCGTAAAATCCAAACAAGTTCTGAACTCTAATAAAGTAGCAATGTCTATTTACTGGTTTGTTAATATACTCTAGTTATGTAAGATGTTACCATGGGGGAAGTTGGGTGAAGGATAAAAGGAATCAGCAGGACCACTCTGTACTATTTTTGCAACTTCTTCTAAGTCTACAACTGCAAAATTAAAAGTTTAAAAAATAGTAGGGATAACATAGATTAAAACTCCAAAAGCGCAGAATAAATGTTAGAAGCTCTGATCATTCAGAAGAGATAAGATTCCCACCCAGTTTTCTTGAGTGGTCAAGAAAAGCTTCAGCTCAATGGGTAGTAACTAAGTACCTATTCCATGATGAATGCAAGGCATCATGCCAGGCAGTAATGGGGCATTCAAAGACACTGGTCCTATTCTCAAGGAATTATGAATCAAGAGGACGGGGTGCTGGGGTGAGGATGTGGGGAAATGCCCATTGGCAGTGGTGGCACCCAGGTAGACTTACTGTAAGCTGGATCTTGGTCAGGGCTCCATTTATTATGTGGCCTTCTGTGGGATGGTTCCTTTTCTTCCCTATAAGGTCTATCACATCATTAGCTGGGTTGTCCTGTGACTTAACCCTAATTTCAAGCCACGTAAGGGAAGGTAAAGGCTGATCCTGGAGGTACGTGTTGCCTTTGGGAGAGAGGTCCTTGCACTGTTGTCTAGAACAGGAGAACCCAAAGTCTTACTAGCAGGGCTGGGCCACTTCCTTGCGCTAGGAAGGCTCAGCAGAATCTGCGAATTTACAATATGCTGGGGCAGCCACATAAGTTTCTCCATCCCACATGTCAGGGTCCTAACTTTTTCCCACAAGGTCTGGACACTCACATAACAGAACTGTTTAGCTTGAGATGTGCCCTTGGCTAAAAGAGACTGGCACTTTTTTCAATGTAAAGAAGCCTCCTGGCTTTCACACTAGCCTTCCAATCTCCTGTTACACGGTTCTATTAACTCCATTCCTCTCAAACATCTCCCATGTCTACCAGTGCATCCGCCCCACTTCACCAACAGATGAATTAACAGTTGGGCCACAACCTCATCCCCGTGCTCCACCCCAACGTATGGTCAGTCTTGGGATAAGTGATCCAGCTCCAAACCCTACCTTAATGCTTGCTTTCATGGCCATTCCCTGAACCAACTATCAGAGGTTGGTTCTCCAGCCTGATAACAAGTTTGGGGTGAAAATGTTTCTGAGAGCTCAATGCCTGTGAAAGAAAGAACGCATAAGCAGAACTGGGCAGAGGGAAAACTCAAGTTGTATGCAGAACCTTCAAACACCTGGCCATCCCGGCAGGGAGCTCTGGAGCAAATGTTGTACCAGAGCTGTCCTGGTCACACAGCAAAGGCAGTGCCTTTACACCCTCGCCTCACCAGGCCACCAGATGTGGATGCCCTGACAAGGGCACAACCTTGGGTGGGATAGGTCCTGGCAGCTGAGAGGGACTTTGAGGGAACTGACAGTTGGACACTGCCTGCTGACAGCCCCACAGCTGGCAGCAAGTCCTGCCCTGAAGGGAGATGAGGGTGATGGAAGGAGAAATCAAACTCCTTTTGGCTGATGACAAACTTCCTCCCCACAAAGAGCTAAAGCATGGTTGGGATTTCAACTGAAAAAACAGAAGGGATGTACTTTCTCTGGGAGAAAGCACTTGAAAGCTTTCCAAAATACAGGAGATGGAGGTAGTCCCATAAGGGAAGCTCTGCTCCGGGCTTGGGACATGGTCTGGAGGTCCCCCTGGCTCAGAGTCACTTTCAGTGGACTAGACACTCTTGACACTCACCATCTATTTGTTCCTCTCTTTTGAAAAGTCGTTCAGACTATTGTTCTTCAGTAAACCCTACTGAGTTCTGTGGGCACAGTCTACAAAAAGAGGACTCCCAGAAGTTCCCTACGTAGAACTTGTAACACTACCAATGTTCTCCGGAGAGATCTCTTTTCAAAAACTGTGGTGGCTTGGGGCACCTGGGTGGCTCAGTGGGTTAAAGCCTCTGCCTTTGGCTCAGGTCATGATCCCAGGATCCTGGGATCGAGCCCCGCATTGGGCTCTCTGCTCACCAGGGAGCCTGCTTCCCCCTCTCTCTGCCTGTCTCTCAGCCTACTTGTGATCTCTCTCTCTCTGTCAAATAAATAAATATATAAAATCTTAAAAAAAAAAAAAAAACAAACCAAAAACCTGTGGTGGCTTGCTATTTCACATCACTAGTGAAAAACGCAGAGGGAGAAGCCCCTCAACTCCCTGCAGTAAGTTCTGGCACTAGGATTGCACATCACCACTTCTGATGAGCTGCAGCCCTGAGCCCTGGTGGTCTCTCCACCTCTCTGAAGCAAACCGGGGTGGAAAAGCCTCACTGTGCTGTTTATACAGAGAGAATAAAGGGATACTGGAATAACACTTTGACCATTATCTGCATATCCCTTGGAGTGTCCTGAAAGATCTACTTCATTGCCTATTCTGAGAGAGCTAAAAATTAGGTTCCCTCATAAGGAAGTCAATTCTTCCTACCCTATTTGAGAAAAAACTAATACAGAAGGGCAATTTCTTTTTCTTTTTGTTTGCTTCCAAATACACTTGAATCCAGATACACTCAGTCCTTGTGACACCCCCTACCCCAGTTCCAATATCCTTCCAGAGGTGACCATGGCCAGTGTTTACCTTTTCAGATCTGTCTCTATGCATGCACATACCTAGATGTGTACAGATGGAAATAATTTTTGTGGAAGTATTTTTTAAAACGTATGTCTGTAATACCCTGAAACTCGCATTTTTCACACATCAATAGGTCTTGGAAATCTTCCCTCACAGCAGTGTGCTGGCTTTGTAATGCAGCAATTTGGCAAGGCTCAAGTAGTCTCCGGATTTCCCTTCCCTGTATGTTTCCAGTTAAATGGGCTAGGAGACATTTCTGCTGAGATGTGGAGGGCAGATGTGATGTAGCAACTATGCTCCTTTTGACTCTCGGAAGGTGAGAGCTGGGTCACTGGGTGCTTTGGCAGGGCACGCAAGTTGCCTTTATCTACCCTTTATCAGCTGCTCTGACTTCCCCCATGTCCTCTGCCAACTCCTCCATCTCCTGGGCCTGGTGAGCTTCTCCTGAAGGTTCACAGTTGGAGGCAGTGAGGCTGAAGTGGACTTTAGTGGGCTCCAGCTGGTTCTTGCTCCCACCCCCCAACCCCCGCCCCCCATCATTTACATTGCTCTTCTCTACCTGCCTGGCCTGTGGACTTCAAGCTCCCACTTCAGATGAGAAAAAACAACCTTACAAAGACTGTTCAACCAGCTCTTCCAGTTGTGTAAGGTCAAATACCCATCTCATTCACACACACACGCACACTATACCTCTTAGTCGTACTGCTTCTCTAACTGAACCAATAAGAATGCATAACTGTACTTCGTTCTTCATTCTTTTTAAATACCATGGAAATACATTTTACTTAACTCTTCCACTGAAGGACCTTGGGGAAGATCCACTTTGTCACTCTTATGAACTATGCTATATGAAGCAACCTTCTTCAAATCTCTATTTTTTTTTTTTTTTAAACCACATCTATGATTATTTCTCCAGGACAGACATATGAAACTGATGACTCCAAAACTTGACACATTTTACATTTTAGCAGGGAGGCTGGCTACCTGTACCTGGAACCAACATAGGTAAAGAACAGTGACACGGTAGTTTTGGTCTCCGTCCCAACATAGACAGAAACACACCAGGCAGCAGTTAATCAGTCCTGATGAAGACCTTCCTGGAGTTCAGTGGCGTGGTTGGCACTAGCACATACTCGACATGGGAAGGCATACAGTAAGTGTAGCAAGTTGGATTATTAGTCTCAAGGCTTTACCCTCCCACATCAGGAGTAGCACACATCCCTACCTTCACCATGTTTCCATGGATGACAGAACGTGCCTCCCACCCTTGACTTAATACAGTCTTGTGACTTGCATTAGCCAATTAGACATTTCATATGCAAAGTGAGCAAAACTTCAAATATGATGGTGCAATTGAGCTTGACTTGCTTTTTGACCATGAAAAGAATGAGCCTCAGGTACCTCCTGATTACAGGAGTATGAGAGACATGAGGTACAGATCTGGAC
Organism: Meles meles; assembly: GCF_922984935.1. NCBI lineage: Eukaryota > Metazoa > Chordata > Mammalia > Carnivora > Mustelidae > Meles > Meles meles. The sequence goes on from NC_060068.1 coordinate 103,943,537, forward strand.
TCAACCCACAGCCTGGAGCTGAAACCAACAGAGCCTAGCTTAGAGCAGCCAAACCCTGGTAGCCCACAGACAGTTCAGAATCACACATGGCATCACATCTTTATAGTCTCCTCAATCTGAAACAGGTTCTCAGCCCTCACAACCTCGACGCTTTTGAAGATTATAGGTCAGTTATTTTGTAGAATGTTAATTTGGTCCTGATGATTAAATTCTGGTTATGGGGGCGCCTGGGTAGCTCAGTGGGGTAAAGCCTCTGCCTTCGGCTCAGGTCATCATCCAGGGTCTTGGGATCGAGCCCCGCATTGGGCTCTCTGCTCAGCAGGGAGTCTGCTTCCTCCTCTCTCTCTCTCTCTGCCTGCCTCTCTGCCTACTTGTGATCTGTCTGTCAAATAAATAAATAACATCTTTTTAAAAATAAATAAATAAATTCTGGTTATGCATTTTGGCAAGAATATCAGAGAAGTGAGGCTGTGTTCTTACTGCATTCTATCAGTGGAGTGTGATTTGTTTGTTCCATTGCAGATGATATTCACTTTGATCATTTGATTAATACAATGTCTACCTGACTTCATTGTAAAGTTGCTCTTTTCCTCCTCTGAATTTAAAAACATCTTGTGGAGAGAATGTTTGAAACTATGTAAATATTCATTTATGAAATTATATTGGTATGGAATCATAATTTCCTAATTCAGTCAATGGGTTATAATCCCTCCCTGCCATTGTTGATCATCACATTGTCCCAGACTTGGCCAGTAGGAGCCTTTTTAAGCTGGCTTCTGTGTCCACTTGACATTTCCCCATTATATTTTGAACACATCCTTGCTTTCTGTTTGACACAAGATGTTCTAGGCTCTTCTTGTACTTTCCATGCCCTAATGCAGGAATCACTATTTTGTTAAGTAGTTCTAGTTCCTGCTAGTGGAAAATGATATTTAGAAGCCAAGATCTGGGTACTAGGTGTGTTCACTGCTATTGAGGTGTCACTATTCCTGAATATTCTGTGGACATTTTTATCTAACTATGTATCATCTGCCAATCTATGTATCTACCTATGTTCTGATAGATAACTCCAATTCTAATCCAACACTACAGGGTTTGAGTTTTCTCCCTCTCCATAATCCCAACTCTCTTCTCTCACACTGAGAAACCTAGCTCTTATTAAGTCCTAACAATTTATTTAATAATTCTCCCCAGTATCATCAATCTGTCATCACCATCCTTTCCCCTGGATATTCTTCTCATCCTCTGACTCCTGGGCTGGACAACCCCCACCCACAGGAGCATGTTCCTCACTCTGCTGGGACCCTGACCCCTCCTACCAGATCCTGCATAGATACCTTACTCACTCTAGAAGCATACCTTGGAGATATTGAGGGTTTGGATGCAGACCACTTCAAAAAAGTAAGTATCACAATAAAGCAAGTCAAATCAATGTTTTGGTCTCTGATACATATAAGTTATGTTTATGGTTTACAGTAGTCTATTAAGTATGAATCAGCATTATTCTAAAGAAGCAATGTATATACCTTAATTGAAAATAATTATTGCTAAAAAATGTTAACCATCATCTGAGCTATCAGCAACTTAAAATCTTTTTGCTGGTAGAAGGTCTTTCCTGGATGTTGATGGCTACTGACTGATCAGGTTTGTGGCTGCTGAAGGTTGGGGCGGCTGTGGCAATTTCTTAAAATAGGACAGTGATGAAATTTGATTCATCATTTGACTCCTCTTTGCACAAAGGAGTCCTCTGTAGCACATGATGCTATGTGACAGCATTTTACTCACTGAAGAACTTCTTTCAAAATTGGCATCAATTGTCCCAAGCCTTGTTGCTGCTTTACCAACTAAATTTATGTAATAGTATAAATATTTTTTTAGAGAGGTACAGAAGGAGAGGGAGAGAGAAAATCTTAAGCAGTCTCAATGCCCAGCGTGGAGCCCAGCTTTAGGCTCTGAGATCATAACCTGAGGAGAAATCAGGAGTCAGATGTTTAACTGACTGAGTGAGCCACTCAGCTGCCCCTAAATCTTTTGTTGTTATCTCAACAATCTCCACAGTATCTTCACCAGCAGATTCCACATGAGAAACCACTTTCTCTGCTCATCCATAAAAAGCAGCTCCTCGGGGCACCTGGGTTGCTCAGTCGGTTAAGCGTCTGCCTTCAGCTCAGGTCATGATCCCAGGGTCCTGGGATTGAGCCCCACAGGAAGCCTCTTCTCCCTCTCCCTTTGCCTCTTCCCTCTTTTCATGTTCTCTCTCTCTCACACATAAATAAATCAATCTAAAAAACATAGAAAAGCAATGATGAGGACTTAGCATTGTAGAATGGCTTTCTCATATATTAAAAAGAAATAGCTCCTCATTTATCAAAGTTTTTTGATGAGATTAAACCAATTCAGTCACATCTGCAGGCTCTACTTCTAATTCTAATTCTCTTGCTATTTATTTCTACCATATCCATAGTTACTTCCTCTACTGCAGTCAGGAACTCCTCACAGTCGTCCATGATGATCGGAATCAACCTCTTCCAAACTCCTATGAATATTTTGATCTCTCCTGGTGAATCGCAAATGTTCTAAATGACATCTAGAATAGTGAATCCTTTCTAGTAGGTTTTCCTTTTGCTTTGTTCAGACCTACCATATGAATCTACCTTGGGCATCTATAGCTTTATGAAATCTATTTCTTAAAGAATAAGACTTGAAAGTCAAAATGACTCCTTCATCCATGCGCTGCAGAATGTATGCTGTGCTAGCAGCCATGAAAATAACATTAATCTCCTTGCACATCCTCATCAGAGCTCCTGGGTGTCCAGGTGCACTGTCAGTGAGCAGGAGTACTTTGCAAGGAATCTTTTTTTCTGAGCAGTAGGTCTCAACAGTGGGCTTAAAATATTCAGCAAGCCATGTTATAAACAGATGTGTTGTTATTCAGGCTTTGTTTTTCAATTTATACAGCACAGGCAGAGTAGATTTAGCATCAGTCTTAAGGGCTCTAGGATTTTTGAAACAGTCAATGAGCACTGGCTTCACCTTAAAGTCACCAAATTATTAGCAGTTAGGAGTCAGCCTGTGCTTTGAAGCCACGCATTGGCTTCTCCTCTCTAGCTGTCAAAGTCCTAGATGGCAATTTCTTTAAAGAGAGAACTGTTTGGTCTACACTGAAAACCTGTTGTTTGGTACAACCACCTTCACGAATTATCTTAGCTATATCTTTCTGGTAAGTTGCTACAGCTTCTCCATCAGCCTCATTTGTACTTTTGTGTTATGTAGACAACTTCCTTCCTTAAACTTCTAAACCAACCTCTGCTAGCTTCAAACTTTTCTCTGCAGCCTCTCTCAGCCTCCACAGAATTGAACAGAGTTCAGCCTTGCCCTGTTAGGCTTTGGTTTAATGGCATGTTGTGGTTGGTTGGATCTTCTCTCCAGACCACTAAAACTTTCCCTGTATCAGCAATAAAATTATTCTACCTTCTTATCATGTATATGTTCATGGGGGTAGCACTTTTGATTTACTTTAACAACTCTTCCTTTGCATTCGTAACTTGCCTGTTTGGTGCAAGAAGCCTAGCTTTTGACCTTTCTTGGCTTTGGTCATACCTTTCTCTTGAAGCTTAATCATTTCTAGCTTTCAATTTAAAGTGAAAGACATGCTACTCTTCTTTTCACTTGAATATTTAGAGGCCATTGTAGGGTTATTAATTGGCCCAATTTCAGTATTGTTACGTCTTGGGGAATAGGGAGGCTTGAGGAGTGGGAAAGAGATGGGTAAATGGCTGGTCTGGAGCAGTCAAAATACACATATTTATCCATTAAGTTATATGATTGTGGTTCCTAGAACCTCAAAACGATCACAATAGTAATATCAAAGACCACTGATAATGGATCACCATAACAAATATAATAATAAAGTTTGAAATATTGTGAGAATTATCAAAATGTGACACAAAGACACGAAGTGAGCAAATGCCGCTAGGAAAATGGTGCCAAGAGACTTACTTGTTCAACAGTGGCAGGACTGCCACAAACCTTCAATTTGTGAAAAAAAAAAAATGCAGTACAATACAGTGAAGCATAATAAAATGAGGTATGCCTATAACTGGACTCTGGTACCTCCTAATAGGCCTCTCCTCCTCATGGGCATCTTCCCTTCTCACCCAAGTTCTGTCTTCCCATCTTCTCACGTTTGGGTTCTCTCTGTACCACTCAGACACCTTCTTTACCCTTCAAAGGCTCTGATATCCCTCCTCCTTGGATGCCTTCTTGTCCCTTTGGGTTCTGACTCCGCATGCCAGTCTTTCTGCATAGACACATTCCTTAAGCCCCATTCAAACTCCAACATCATGGTGAACCACAGCAACTCCCCTGAGTGAGTTCCTTGCTTTGTCCCACCTGATGGCTTTAGGACTAATTTATTCATGAAGGGATGGGAAAATACAGGATGGGTAGGGAAGGGGACTCTGCCCATCTGGCTGCCAGGTGAAGAACAGACTGTAGGAATGCATGAGTAGAAGGAGAGACACCAGTTGAGAAGTTATTACAACAATCCTACTGAGATCATAGAGACTCTGTAGTGGGGAAAGTGAGAAATAATAATATTCTAGATATATTCTAAAAGCAAAGCCAATAAGACATGCTGATGAAATACTTGGGAACTCAAACAAGTATTTATTTTTCATATTCCTTAATCAAGTTTCTCTAGTTGTAAGAAGCAGAAACCTATTCTAACTAGCTTAAGCAAAGAAGACGAATTTATAAGGATTTTAACTCTCTTAGGTCTATCTCTCAGAACCCAAAGGCAGAAGAAGCAGCTAGGCCTCATGACAGGCAGCAGCCAAGACCTAGAGAGCCACTTGGAACCAGGGCAGGCACCGCTCCTCTCTCTTTAGCCACATGGTCACTTGTGTATGCTCTTCTGTACACATCTGCTCCATTCTCTTCTCTTGGCAGATCTCCTTCCTCTGTTCTCCATGCACACAGCAGAAGACAGTGATGATGATTCTGAGCTTCTGTTTCACATGCCCCATTCAAAAGTAATGGGAGGGGCACCTGGGTAGCCCAGTTGGTTGGGCGTCTGCCTCTGGCTCAGGTCATGGTCCCAGGGTCCTGGGATCGAGTCCCACATAGGGCTCCTTGCTTGGCAGGGAGCCTGCTTCTCCCTCTGCCTATAGCTCTACCTGTTTGTGCCCTCTCTCTCTCTGTCTGACAAATAAATAAATAAAATCTTAAAAAAAAAAAAAAAAAGTATGGGAACCAACTATCTGGTTCCCAGTCCCAAATTCCCAGGGAAAGAAACTGAGTGGTTCAGTGTGGGTCAGCAATCTACCTCTTATGGCCAGGGAAGCAGGGTTACAAAGTAAAAACTTGGCTCCTGGACTTATTCTTGATGGGGAAAGGGTCATTTCTTAGGGATTAGAGGTTAGTGGGCAGGTCAGACACACCCCCAAATGTCACCTATTAATCTATCAAATGCAAAGGACTGAATAGCTGCTGTGAGTTACACAGAAACAGGTCAGACACAACCTGTATCTTCAAGCCAACGATCTCCAAAGAGAATTAAGATATGAAACCATAAGAAAATGATTCAAGACAGCTAGGTCATATGGCAGGAGCTCTGAGAAGCACCGGTGGCCTTCAGAAACAGAAAAGCCCTCACCCACAGCAGGCTCTAATCAGCAGTACCTCAGTTACCAAAACTGAGGTCGGTGGGGGAAGAGAAAGGGAAGAGAAAAGTCTGTGGTTATTTTGCACTGGACATGAGAGGCCTGGCAGAAGCCCTGTGAGCCATACCGTCCTCTGATTCTGCAGGCAGTGGGCCTCTAACAAGAACTTGGATCCCCTCCCCTCTGATTTATGGCTTATGCAGACAGCAAATTTATACCCTCTGTGGCTTTGTTTTTATAGCATTGCTTCTCCCAAGAGCTGGCTTCATACCTCAGACATATAAATCTGTTAGAGGGTGGTATATAGCCTAAGAGGTCTTTCCCAGGTGGGCAAGATTTTGTTCTCATCTATAGATTCTTTCAGAGTCCTCTCAGGCTGACCCCACCTCCACTCCCATGCATTCAGCCTATCTTTATTCACTGAAAAAGCCAACCCAATCTACAATTCCAGTGTCACTGGGAGGCGAGGCCTAGCTCCCTCCTGAAGTTCTTAAATGGTCATTGATTGTTTTTAGCCCACAGGCTTGGAGAGTCAATCCAGTTTGCTCATTTTGCTATACCCACCTACTGTAGTTAGTTCTACTATCTCTAGGACCTTGGCTAAAGAGGCAACATGACAAAACAGAGGCAGAATGTTGTTACAAGTAATTCCAGTTGTCATTCAAAACGTACATGTTTAAAATCACATTTATACTCTAAAGCAACACAGTGCTAGGGCAAAAGAGGAAATGTTATGCAAATTCTTGATAAAGCTGTTCTTTTTCCCCTACCTTTTCCTTTTGGAATACTACTTTGGTTGGAGGAAAGCTGCCGTGCTTGATGTAGGGATGGGGGAGGCAGTGCTGATGAATATTTACCTATTCTGGCTAAACAGATACTACCCCCACCACACACACACACACACCCCTCTAAGCCAAGAAGCACAATCCAACTACCTTCCTTAGGAGTAACCTGCTTCTGTCAGAGATAGAAGGAAGCTTGCGCTGGTTTGTGTGTTGGAGAGGACTTGCTAGAGCAGAAAAATAAAGCACTGCTACCCAGGCTCTCTGAGCACCATAGAAACTGCTCTGTTCTGAGGGCTCCCTTTTTGACTCAGTGACCACAGATTTCATTCACAAGGAAATACTAAGATAATAGGAGCTTCTTCTTGCCCTCTATATAGTTCAGTCTAGATCAGCTCCTTCTAGAGACTGTTCCATGCGACATCAGTACCATGAAATGTTCATCGACATGTAAGTTTGGACAATACTATTTCCAACAGTCCAAATCTGGGGTTAATACAGTGGTGCACACTGTGGACGGTGTAAAAAGCCCAACAGTTAAGAAGTCTAATGAACTCTGTTTAAGGTGTTTTCCAAACGTATTTGACCAGAGAACACATACCTCCTGTCATTGTTTCTTCTTCAGTAACATCAGCTCTGAGGACACATTTCAGGAAATGATCCTTCTGACAGATCTCTCACGTAGGATGGAATATGTATATATTTCGTTCCATCCATGAACCTGGAACATTGTGGTCCTGAAAAATTATAGCTCTTTTAGTGAATGTGGCCTCTGCAACTCAAGAAAAAAGACGAAGACATATTTGAAAAATTAAGTGATTAAAAACATTTTAAACATCAATATAAACCAATCTATCTAACTGAGATTGAACATGACAAGTCAAACAATAGCAAAGAAACATGTGATAAATCTCCAGAAGGAAAAAAAATCTAAAATTGGAAAAATCGGGGCACCTAGGTGGCTTAGTCGTTAAGCATGTGCCTTCGGCCCGGGTCATGATCCCAGAGTCCTGGGATCGAGCCCCACCTCGGGCTCCCTGCTCAGCAGGGAACCTTCTTCTCCCTCTCTCTCTGTTGTTCCCCCTGCTTGTGTGTTCCCTCTCTCACTGTCTCTCTAGCAAATAAATAAATAAAAATCTTTTTAAAATATATAAATAAAATAAAATAAATTGGAAAAATCATCTCAAATTCACAGTAATATTTACCATGACCTTCTTTTATTAGCCCAGCTCATTTTGATCTATTCAATAACTTAGGCTCTCTAAGCTTCAGTTTACCTGTTCACTTGACAAGGTTGTTGAAAGGCTCAGAATGGAGTACATATAAGTTAACTTTTAAAATACTGCAATGCCCAAGACACCAGAGGTCAAAGATGACTCTTTGGTCTTGGTTTTCTCAAAGGATCCAGTGAGTGACAACAAAGCCACTGATGCCAAGCATTCCTACATGCCAAAAGTAGGGCACTAACCCACCAATGTGAGATTTCCAAGGGAGGTTACCAAAAATGATCTCACATCTCTTAGGAAACATCCTTTTTTTAAAAGATTTTATTTATTTATTTGACAGACAGAGATCACAAGCAGGCAGAGAGAGATGGAGACGCAGGCTCCCTGCTGAGCAGAGAGCCCGATGCGGGACTCAGTCCCAGGACCCTGGGATCATGACCTGAGCAAAGGCAGAGGCTTTAACTCACTGAGCCACCCAGGCGCCCAAAAACATCCACGTTAAAGGCATAAAAGGAAAAGACTGAAGAAGTTAGAAATGACCATTCTTCTAGAGAAAATTACTAGTGTCCTGAGGTATCTCTGACTGCTGTTGGCCATTAGGATTTAGCTATGAGGCCGGAGTTAGGAAAACACACAGAATGTAGAGGAAGAAGGAAGTCCATTCCTTCTTACCCAAAGGAGTGTGGGAAAAGGACAGCAAACAGAAGAACTGAGAAGAAATGTAGGCATGAAAGTCCTAATTTTCTCTCAGAGAGGTGGTAGGGGCTAAGTCAGAGGAGGAGAAGACTGTGACAGGGAAATTCTTACCACACTTATGATGTGGCCTACAGAAGGGTACCAACAGGGCACAAAGTGCAGGAAAACAATAAGTCAAGCAGTATGGCCAGGAGGAGAGGGTCTGGAGTGCCATCAACAGCCAGAGGCCTCAAGTGAAACTCTGCCCAGGGGCCAGAAGGAAGACCAAACAGAGACATAAGAGGATCTACAGGAGAGGGAAACAAGTTAGCAAGGATGTCCTACCAGATACCATCTGAGATGAGTAAGAATGGACTCAGATATACAGCAGATACTAGGATGGCCTAGAGACAGGAATGAGCAATATTCTTTGAGATATGAGCCAGTTCACACCCAAGTGCCAGTGGAAGGACAGAGGGACCCTTCTCCTGGACTATAAATTCTCCCAGGCTCTTTCTGTGCCGAATCCCTCAAACCAGAGAGAAGAGACCAAGTGAAAAATCAAGAGACTGTTTAGAAGATTAGACTATGTCATAATGTGCACTGGACTGTATTGGCTTTTTGCCTGCCACCCAGTCTGTAGGGGTAGAGAGGGGCTTCTACCAGTTATACCCTTAAGTAAAGACACTATACTTTGCCTGCACATCTGAGACTGGTGTGAACACAATTTATGTTCCCACCACCAATGGAGATGTTTCTTTTTATTAATGATGAGACCTCTCGATGGAACACAATGAGCTAACCCAGATTAGGCTCAGTAATAAGAACGTGTCTACTAGGAATCGAGATTTTCTTCCAGAAACAGTTAAATGCTCATTTTAAGAAATAATTTTGCAAGAAATTGCCAAAGGATGGGTCAGTGACTTCATAGTGCCAGGCAGGCAGTGGTTTTGACATGGACCTTCATCAGAAGGACCCAGGTATGAACACTGAACCCTAACTTTGTGACCTCAAGCTGCCAACCCCTCCTATGTCTGAGGCCAAGTACTCACCTCAGAAATGATCATGTCACTCAGCTCTACCTCACTGGGCCATTTTGAGGCATTGGTGAGATAAAACTTATAAGTATGGGAGACAGGGCCTGACCCCTGTGCATAGCAGTTAAGCAGTTATTATTTCTGCTCCGTCAGTAAGGATTATACTATTATTATTTCCACATCTCTCTGCAGCATTGTAAGGCAAAAGACTGCAGAGTGATTCTTCTTTTTTAAAACAAACAGAACGGAACTTGTATATCTAAGATGAATGTCATTCATTCACAGTCATCTATAGGGGATTGAGACCCACATAAGGCATTACGTTCCAATAGCACCCATGCCCATTCCCCAGAGACTGAACTAAGCTATGCCAGGAAGGGAACTAAGCATTATTCATATTTATCCCCAGGGCCCAACGTAAGGCCTACAACACAGTAAGGATTACATCAATTCCTCCCTATTGGAGCCTTGCCCTTGTTTGTGATGTTTTTGGCCACTTCTTTCGGAAAGGCCTTCAGGTTCTAAGCCAGCAGCTTTGGAGTAAATCTTAATGATGAAAGTCTTTAACACTGAGGATCGACTTTAGTTTTGGAAAGTGTGGGGCATATGCAGCTTGAATGGCCAATAAGGTAAAGGGGAACTGGTCAAATAATGTGAACCCATTTTTGGTCAAAGGAGCTAGGAAGCCATTCAATATGCAGGACCTGTGGAGGAAGGAGCTCCAAGGGAGGATGACAAGCAGATGTGTGTAATCACAACAGGTTCACTGATGGGAGGTCAGGCCAGATTTGTTTCTTTAACTCCATGGCCTGAATTTGGAGGCTCTGAAGTCACTGTGGTGGAAAATTCTAGTTCTTTTATTCTAAAGAACCAATGAGTAAGTTGTCATTCAGTAATATGTATGTGGTATATTTTTCAATAAAAGAAGAGATGCTGGCTCAGACAGTAGAGCATGTGACTATTGATCTCAGGGTTGTAAATCAAGCCCCACCATGGAGCCCACTTACAAAAGAAAAAGAGAGAGAGAAAGAGAGATGGTATATGGGATCTCTCAGTATATGTGCTGCCGAAGCGAGCACTATATGGGATCTCTCAGGAAGGATGCACTAGCAAGTGGTAACAGGGTCTGCCTTGGATGCTGAGTAAAGAGGCCAGGGCAGAGGATTCATGAACGACAGACTCTCTGACACAGCATTTTGTTTCTTTTAGATTGTACACTATTTTCACTCTATTGCCTATTAAATAGCCAACAGCAACTCAACAGGAGAAATAGGGGAAGGAGCAGCATTCCTTTTCTCTACAGTAAATATTTAACCTGAGTTTTCTCTAAAAAACAAAAACAAAAAAGTAAACCATGAAAGGATTAACAAGAGGCACACGGTCTCATCACACCTGTTAGCCTGTCCTAGGGTTGTTTGCCGAGTCTGGCAAAGGAGAGCCTTTTTTTTTTTTTTTTTAAAGATTTTATTTATTTATTTGACAGAGAGAGATCACAAGTAGGCAGAGAGGCAGACAGAGAGAGGAGGAAGCAGGCTCCCTGTCGATCCCAGGACCCTGAGATCATGACCTGAGCCGAAGGCAGCGGCTTAATCTACTGAGCCACCCAGGCGCCCCCCAAAGGAGAGCATTTTATTTCTACCAACTCCAGGTCCATGGTTGAAGAAAATATGTACCCTTGATCTAAACCTGCACAGATAATTTGCAATAAAGATACTCAACTTTACAAAGACAGCTTCTATAACTGGATTGTGAAAGGAAGCACTCACTCTCCACTAGCTCCTGCCCTCCCTCCTTTCTTGGCCTTTTCACCACTCAGACACTTTCCCTTAGGGCAAGAAGGCTGGTGATGGGTTATGGGGTCACATCTGGCTTGTTCCTCATGCACTCAGTGAAGGGAGATAAGCAGACCACATAAGCCGTGACTAAAGCCAGCCTCTGGAATTGTTCGTAACTGTTCTCAGACTATCTCGAGTTTTTCGGTGGCCAGTGCTGGTCCTGGGATGAGGTGAATTAGCTTTACCTGAGGACAGGTTACACTCCCAAATCCCCTCACACACACTGCAGCTTTTATATCCTAAATCAATGACTATGTTATGTGCAACATGGAGAAGCCAGGGATAGTGATTTTCATTCCTGACATCCCCAATGTCCTTTCCTCTGCCTTTCAGAAACAGCTCTCAGGGCTTGTCTGGTGTCCTTCCCTCCCCCATGCTCAAGGAGAGGTTCTAAAACTTAAGGCTCAGAGTGGAACCAACATCACATCCTGAGCCAGTTACTGGGCCACAGGGCTCGTGTCAGAGGTGAGAAAAATGGCCATGTGGGGGGCCAGAGTCAGTGGGCCACAGAGGCCCTGCTGGGAATGCAGAGCCAGAGATAGGCACTCTGTCCAGCTGGACTCAAACCTCCAAGGATAAGGGGCCATAGGCCACCACTGTCTTGCCTCACAAGGAGCATACGGTATGAGGAGATCTGAGAGAAAGTCTAGGGTTGAGGTGTGTCACCTTTCAGCCCAAATCCAACCCACTCCTATCTCTACCCCTAGATATCTTAGTATGTGATCCAATAAATATATTGTATTTTCCTGCTTAAGCCAGAGTATGAGTTGGCTTTTCTCTCTCATAACCAAAACTGTCCTGCCTGACATGCTAGTGTGCCAAGTCTAGGAGACCAAAACTTGGATCCAAGGCTGGAAAAACAGTGGGACCAACCTTGACCACTGAATGCCTTTGAAATAAACCCTGGACTATTCCATCAAAGGCATAATTTGCTATATCCTCTTATCTTCCTTTTGCGGGAAAGTGAATACAAGACGGAAAAGCCTGAAAAGCATGTTAACAGATGGTCATTAAAAGGACATTTTACTCCCTGATGCAGCCCACTCCTTCCTCATTCCTGCATGGGCTTCCAGCCCAGCGACTGGGCTCAGAGTTCAGAGCTGGTCTCACAATTCTAGTGAAGTACAGGCATCCTCTTACTGGGAATTACAGAGCCCTCTGAACACCCATCTAAGTAGGTAATGAGCCTGAAGATTGTACAGGGTTAGTAATTTGCTCACCCAGTGCTGTGAAAGCCTTTCCCTTGCAGGCAGGTGGCAAGCAGCAGAGCTGATGGATGAGGCCCTGAATCAGAGTCCTTACGTACCATATTTGCCCTTCCCAACCTCCCAACCATCACCCTGTTTCTTTGATGGTGCCATGAGCATAGCTGCAAACTACTCTCCAGTACAAAAAAGAACAAAAAAATTTTAAAAAAACTTGTCAACCCTTCTCACAGTAGAAATAAGATAAAATTTTTCACCTATCAGATCGACAAATATGAAAACAGCTGATGACCAACCCCAATGAGGGTATGGAGAAATGAACATTCTCTCACTGAGAAGAGTATGTGTGGGTGGAAGGCAATTTTGCAGTAGCTATCCAGATCAGAAGTGTGCACATTCTTTGAGCCAACAACTCCTAGAAATTAACCGACAGAAATACTTCTACCTGTTTACAAAGATGTATGAAGAGCAAGGGGACAGACACATGTACACGCACACACATACACACACACACACACACACACACACACTCTTACACATTTATGGCAGCCAGTCTCCCAAAATGGCCCCCAACAATTCCTACCCTCCCTGTACAGGCACACAAGCTGCTCCCACCTCAAAAAGTAGAGCTTGTCTCCCACCCCCCTGAATCTGCACTTGCCATGTGACTGGATTTGATCAACAGAATGTGGCAGAAGTAGCATTCTAGAACCCAGTACCATGAGAAATCCCAGCCATGTGTAGAGACCAGTTAGAGGAAAGCCAAGGTGTTCCTCAAGACAGTCAGCCAGCACCGATGGCCAGTCACTAAACTGCCAGACCTCCAGTTCTGCCAACACTACAGAAGGCAGAAGTACCACTCAATCAATCCAAGGAAACATGATAAATAATAAATCGTTATTTTAAGCCACTAAGTTTTAAGGGCTTTGTTCCTCAGCAGTAGGTAAGAGAAATAATATTCATTTCATCTTGTATGAAATAAAGAAAAATTGGAAACAACTTCAAAGGCCATCAAGAGGACAATGATTACAAAAGTGATGGTCCAGCCATACCAGGAACACTGTACAGCCACCAAGAAGAAAATCGAAGTAATTCTTAATGTAATAGAGAAAAGCCTCCAAGGTAGGTTAATGGGAAAAAAAAAAAGCAATTTTTAGAACAATACACAAGTATAATTTTATGTAAAACACATATTATTTCAGTAAATGCATATACACCAAACCATTAACAGTTATTTCTGGTGAGAACCATGAGTTTTGGTGGCAAAGAAGGATGTGAAATTTCCACTTTTTGATTTTTGCATGGATTTCTTTTTTTTGGATTGATCGTGTACTCATGTATTCATTTGATAATCTAATAGAAGATGAAAAATGGACTTTAAAGCCTTTTCAACCCTGTCTACTGACTTCCTGAGAATTTAGGAGAAGCCTAGATTCATGCTAGCTGTCATTTCACTAGGCACTTAAAATAAACCAGGCAACCCATGTATTATATTATCTCTAAATTTCTAAACAACCCAGGCAGGTGGGTATTATTTTTCCTATTTCTGAAATTTGGACATAGAGGTTCAGAATGGATAAGCAGCTTTCCAAGGGTCACTCAAGTAAATGGCAGAGTCAGTGTGTGGACCTGGGCGGGGGGTAGTGGGGGGGGTGTCCCACTCTAAAGCCTGTGTACCTTTTCCGGTAAGACTGCAATCAGTTCCAATGAGTTGAAGGTCTGGCTGGGGAGCAGTACTCACACACTGAGGAAGCACTCATGGACCTGAGTTCAAATTCCAGCTTCACTCTTGACCATCTGTGAAGCTGTGGACAAGTGACAGCCTGCTGTGTCTCACTCAACCTTCAAACAAGCATATACTGAATACTTCCTGGGTGCGAGGTACTGCTCAGTCCAGGTCTCTAGCACTTCAGAAGGGAAATCCCTGCCCTCATGGAGCTTAGGATGTAATAAGAGAGCCAGATGTCAAACAAATTACTAAATAAACAAATTACGAAGTAAACACATAACGTAACCATAGAGAGTAATAAAAGCTAACCATAGAGAGTGATAAAAGCTAATAAAAGGAGATCGTGAAATGCCTCAATTTCCACGTCTATAAAATGGCATACCAGTGATGCCAACTCCATAGGACTCATGCGCTGAATAAAACATTTCTTTTAAAATGCTTACTGCCAAGCTGAATGCACACTGAATTCCAATAAATGGGAATTATTACTTATTATTATATGCAAAATTGTATAGGTTGTGATAAAGGGTGCATGACAAATGGAAGCATGCCAAATATGTGTTAAATGAACAGAACAGGGGCACTTGGGTGACTCAGTCTGTTAAGTGTCTGCCTTCAGCTCAGGTCATGGTCCCGGAGTGCTGGGACTGAGCCCTGCATCAGGCTCCCTGCTCAGTGAGGAGTCTCAGGGGGAGCCTGCTTCTCCCTCTCCCTCCGCTGCTCCCCCTGATTGTGCACATGTGCTTTCTCTCTCCCTCTCAAATAAATAAAATCTTTAAAAAATAAAATAATATAAACAGAACAGAGACAACCCACTGGGCCGTCTCAGTAAAGGAGGCCTTCCCAGAGTAGGTGCCACAGGGGATTGTGCTCAAGAAGGGACCAAGCTTTGTTTGCAGGACTAATGCCTCTACCCTGCCCTAGAGGCTCTGGAGTAGCTAAGAAGACAGAGAGAGGCAAGGTGACCTGTCTGCCCCCCTACTAACGCAGTTAGGGCCTTAAACGCAGAGAGGAGCTGGGCCTCAGACACTTCGTAGGGGCTGACCACAGGGCCTGCAGAGAAACCAGGCTGGGAATAAGCCTGCTGCTGCCACCACTGTGAGGGCAGTGGGGGTGGGGTGCAGGAAGGCCTGGGGGAGCAGTGAGTTATTTGTTATGGGGTGAAGAGGAAGCTATAAGTGGTCCTCTGTCCTCCATTAACAGCAGGATGGAGTCAGGCTGGAGCCACCGGCTGCGGAATCAGCCTTGTTTTTTAAACACACATGGCTGGGCCAGGCCTTTTAACCCCCAAACACCCCAGGGTTCCTGCAGGAAGAAAACAGTAGCCTTTGGTCTAGAAACTCTACAGCTGGGGTGTAGCTTGGGGCATTTCTGTTCAGCTCAGAAACAAACAGAAGATAAGAACATTATGATAAAAAGAACTGTACTTTTATAATGGATTATTCAGTCAGGGAGTCTGGGCTGCTTATAATTCTTTATACTTAAGACTCCTCACTGTACATCCTCAGAACAAAAAGTGAGTTATACAGATGGATCACTTCTGTCTGCAAAGAAATACAACTATTTTGTTTCTACCTTACCTACTCTTCTAAGAGTGTTTCCCCACCGATCATCGAAAGTTACGTTTAAGTAAGACATCTGCAAGTGTTTAGACAAGCCCCTCTGCGTCTCCGAACCTCGTTCCCCACCCTATTCCACTGGAACTTTTTTCTTTTTTTTTTTTAATTTTTTTTTTTAATATTTTATTTATTTGACAGAGAGAAATCACAACTAGGCAGAGAGGCAGGCAGAGAGAGAGGAGGAAGCAGGCTCCCTGTGGAGCAGAGAGCCCGATGTGGGGCTCGATCCCAGGACCCTGGGACCATGACCTGAGCCGAAGGCAGAGGCTTTAACCCACTGAGCCACCCAGGTGCCCCTGGAACTTTTTTCTATAGCACCCTGTGATGAAGGGAAGAAGGGATTAAACCAATGATTAACGTTTTGGAGAAATCCAGACACCTTGGGAAGCTCAATGAAGGCCCTGCACCCTCTCCCTAGAAAAGCGCATGTGTGCAAACCACACAGAACTGTGCAGCTTCAGGGGTCCCAGACTCCCCTGTCCGCCAAGCATATTCTAACCCTCCAACAATTCCAGGTTCTGTCCTTCCCAGATCAGGCAGACTGGTAAGCTTCCTTTTAGATCTTTCTCCAAGTCCTCTGACTTGATTCTATATGTGAGGTAATCCTTAGCAATCAGAGGCTCTTGGTAACAAAAAAACCTCAGTGGCTGAGAAACCACCAAGAGACTGCCGGAGCTCAGGTTAGCAAGGTGAGAACTGTTAGCTCCAGGGGGACCAGGGCATTAAGGCAGGCCCGTGAGCAGCAGCTCCCAGCTACCACATGCGGGAGGCGTCCCTGGGACACGTGAGGCCCAACTGGATTTCCACCTGCCTCAGAGAGCCCCTGCTAGGCTCAGGAGGAACCAATAAGGAGAAAGAACTTCCCTAGGCCCCATTGCTTCCCTCCTCTCCTTGGATCCTCCTTGGATCCTCTGTGGCTTGGATCCCCACACTCCATGATGCAGGTCTGCAAGCCTGTGCTGCTGAGCAGGGCCAGCCCTGCCTAAGAGGGCTGTTTGGTCCCCTAAACCCCAGATAAATGGCAGAAAGTGAACATGCAAATTCACAGTGACTCTCATCCAGCCTCGATTAAGAACAAAGGACTAGAGCTGTGTTTCAGCCCAACCCACCTGACTGTGATGGGGGGATGGTCTTTCCCTGAGCCTTCAGTCTTATCAAATCAGCAGTCCTGCTACCTGCCCTAGCGCTGCTCCACAAGAACCATCCAAGACCTGCCAGAAAGAAGCATGTAAGTCAAAACCACTGTCCCAAAGGCAGCCCCCTCAGAAACCAAGGTGATCAGGGCGAAGTAACTTACACGAAGCCAGAAATCAGGACCCATGAGCCTTTGGCTGGGCTCAATGGGAGTAAGCCAGCCCCAAAATGCAGGAATGATTACTAACAGACCATGTCCCAACCTTACACGTGTTCCACATCCACAAACTGGAAAAAATGTCAAATTAAATATGAAACAGGAAATAGAGATAAAGAGCTATGTGCATGCACACACACACACACACACACACACACACACACTCTCTCTCTCTCTCTCTCTCTCTCTCTCTTCTAGTTAGCACAGGGATGAAAGCCAGTGGCGGGGACTGTTAATTAGAAAGGAGGACTAATAGCCCGCCTCCCAAGGCCAAGTCATTCATCTCTGAAGCACCAGGCCAGGGTTAACCATTGCAGCCCCAGGGTGAAGTGCCTTGCTATAAATGGCCCCACTGCTAGCTCATCAGGGTTTTCTAAGCCAGCTTGGTTAACTGAAGAATCATGAAGAAAGACAAGGAAGAAGAAGAGGGGTGGGGGGAAGGATACGTTGAGGTTGAGGTCAAAGAAAAAAGCTGGACAGTGTATGGTTGAAGGCACCTGCAGCCTGAGAGAAATGGGTTCAACTCCTAGCTCTTATATTTAACAGCTACATGACTGTGGATGGCTTTCACTGGTTCTTTTGGTTTCAATTTTCCTGCCCGTCAAATGGAGAAGATAGTATGAACCTAACAGAGTGTTTTCAAAGATTAAATGAGATGATGTATGACAAGCACTAGCCTGGAACATTATAAGTATTCAAAAACAATAGTGACTGCTACCATTCAATTAATTTTATTGTAACTCTTTAGTCACCTTAACCCGTGTGAGGCAGCCATTTCCCCCAATTAAATACAAAGAGCTAAACTTCCACCTGCAGAGACTGATTTTTTTTAAAGGTTTTATTTATTTATTTGACAGGGAGAGACACACAGAGAGAGAAAGAGGGAACACAGGCAGGAGGAGTGGGAGAGGGAGAAGCAGGCTCCCTCCTGAAGGAGCCCGATGTGGGGCTCAATCCCAGGACCCTGATATTGTGACCAGAGCCAAAGGCAGACGCTTAATGACTGAGCCACCCAGGCACCCCCGGAGATCGATTTCAAAGTGTGGGAGGCATAAGAAGGGAATAAGCAGTTGCTCATTTCAGAAACAGATTAATTCCCCCACTCCCATCCCATCATCTTCACTAAGAGTGAAATGTGGCCTCCTGAGTGGTAGAGTACAGTAGGCTGTCCTTTAGGAAACAGACCCCGCCCCTTCTCGCAGCCCTGTCCCCACCCATCACTGCCCTAAACAGTATTTGATTTTAGCACAGACAACAATACAGGTCCCTGGATTTTCCACTTTTCTCTTTATAAGTCCATGTGAGCAGGAAAAAAGGGGGCTTGCTCCTTTCCAATACAAAAAAGATCACTTAAAGGTACTCATCATAATCCGGAAAGAGCTCTTTGCATCTCAAAGACTACTTAAGCAGCTAGTGCACAGAACAGTGCTAGGCAAACAGAAGCAACACTCTATTGAGTGGCCAAATGGATTAATGTGACCTGGTCCCCACAGGGGCTACTCTTGAGGCACTCCCACCCCAGTGACAGAGATATAAACAAAAAATTGCCCCCCACACCTTACCAAGCTTCCAGACACAGGGATATCAAGGAATAACAAAAGGCAGTTAAATTATGACCTCCAAATATATTTCTGCTTTTATAAAATTAGTTTTGGAAAGAACTGAGCTTTCTTCTCTCCTCTGTCTCCTCGTCACCTTTAGCCACACTGGATCCAAGACCTGGCACATAGCGGGTTCACAATAAACATCTGAGGGATAAAAAGTAATTAAATGCATTTACTGCTACCAAGAGCCACACTGCTGGTCCAACGCAACTGTCAGAGAAAGATGGTGGCAGAGCCCCGAGCAAGGCAGCCATGTGAGTTTTCTTCCTTCAGCATCCTGTTCCAGACAGTTTCCTCCTAAATGAGATCACAGGTCCAGACCTGCTGTGGGAGGGCAGCATTGCTGACTCACTCCAGCGATTCACGCCATATGTTTTAGAAAAGAACAGTCCACTTTTATTAGGAGGAGAGCAGTGCCAATAGTTTACATTATGTGAGAATTTATATGCCAGATCCCGAACTGGATGGTTTATATTCAATACACCCTTTGATTCTTACAACAAGCCTGTGAAGTAGGTTATATTATCTCCATTGTATAGATAAAGCAACTATGGCCGAGGAGCCAGTTTGTGACACTCCAGAAGGCTCTCTTAGTCCACCTCTCAGCATTGACTCTATGAAGTCCACCAGCTTCCTATCCCACCCAACTGTGTCCAATCCTCAAACACCTCTGACATTTGTTAGAGCACTTTCCTTGGCCTGGAAAGCCCTTCCTGACTTACCCACCATGTAAAGGGCCCCCTCATCCTCCAAGACTGTGTTCAAATACTCTTTCTTTCTGAAGCCTCCCTCCGTCAAACCCCACTGTCAAGGCAGAACAACGGCTCCCTTCTCTGTGCCCTCAGTTCAGAGCACCATGCCACAAACCCACTGCACTTTTGGGACAGGTCAGGGTCCAGGGCCATGGCACCTCCAGCACCTAGCAAGGACACCTGCCTGCCACACAGCAGGAACACAACAAATATCCCACAATTAAGTAAAATCAAGCACAAACTCCTCTGAATAACAAAACAGAGAAGTAAACCCCCAACCCAGTGACAAGCCCATTTTGGTCCCCTGTCTGCTCCCTAGGAAGTAGGGGATCAAAAGGGTGGCGATGTGGGCAGAAAGATGAGAGTTAGAATGACACTCCCCAAACAGTCCCGAGCATGGTCCAGGCCAAGCACGGGCCAGCAGGGAACCTCATCTTCCCTCCTCAGGCCCTGTGGTGGGCAAGTTGCCGGGCAAGCTCAGATGGTTAAAGGCCATCTGGGCTCTGGGTGATCATGACCCAGCTCTGCCACTTCTGTGGGCCCCTCACATTCCCTGGCCTCCTTCTCTCTGTGGGATCTCCAGGATCCCATTTCTTTTTTACACAAGGAAGCCAGGAAAACAAGTTACCTCCTGGGCTTGTCTTCAGGCCCAAGGGCTTTCTCCCTGTCAGAACAAAGGCCATTCCCGCAGAAGTCCTAGCTTTTCTTATCTCTTACCAAGTAATTCTAAGCAGAGAAAATGGAAGGATGGTGAGGAACATTTTTCCACTGAAAGAACCTCAAAGGGCTGGGCCCAGAGCCTGTGAGGGAGGCCCTGGGATCTTCCTGTGGTGGAAGGGATGGAAGGGGGGGTGGTGGGGGGAGGTGGGAGAGCTCTGCTTATTGCCCTCCAGCAGAAGAATAAACTAAGAGACATCTGGAAATCCCTTCCAGACCCCAAATTCTATGTTCTTTCTAGAGACTGAGTATATGGACCTGTGGTTCTGGTAGCCATAATCTATAGTTCAGACCAGAAACTTTGTAAAATG
Source organism: Meles meles (assembly GCF_922984935.1). Taxonomy (NCBI): domain Eukaryota; kingdom Metazoa; phylum Chordata; class Mammalia; order Carnivora; family Mustelidae; genus Meles; species Meles meles. The sequence continues at coordinate 103,964,043 of NC_060068.1, forward strand.
AAGAAGGATTGAATAGGCATAAATTGGGCCTGCCCCAGGCAAACTGAGATGTCTAGTCTTTCAGCCTACAGGGCTGAGGACAGGAAACGTTTCCCCAGAGTTCAAGTCTGTAAAACTTCAAACTTTTCCAAAAGAAATGGCCACCTCTCAAAGAGATTTTAGCAAGCCTCTTCTCTGAGTAACATAATAAGATACATGATAAGTCATAATATAATCTGTCTTTTGCCTAATGTATTCTGGTTCCTCCTGTAGATGCTAGGCATAGAGGTACATGCCTGGGGCCTCCTCTGAGCAGAGCAGACACTCCCAACGGAGAGGATGAGATAACACTAAATGGCCTGCTCTACTGAATGGCTGAGAGCAGTATACTCTTTCTGAAGGGAGGGGAGGGGAGGACTGCAGGGAGGCGGGGCTTTTAACTAACTTTCCCAAGTGGGAAAGGGGAAGGAGTCTAGTTACTAAACACCAAGTAGAGTTGCTTTGGGAAACATACTTTGGGGTTCCCCTCCATGCCCCAGAAGATGGGAATTGGACTAAGGGGGTGGTGCTTAATGTCCTTTCCCCAGCCTAGAAGGTGAGCCCAGGCTCCTGAGGTTCCCCTTTCTTCCTTCCCTCTGGCGCTGCTGTGGGAGCACACTTGGGCCCAGGATGTGGTTTCAGGGTATGGGGACAAAGGGGCTGCCCACCGGCACTTGCTCCATTACTTGGTGAGCCAAAACAGATGGAGGGCTTCTCTTCTGGCTCTCCTATTCATTAGGGAAGGGAAATCTGGGATAGGGCCTCGGCAAACTTCTGCTGTAGTTTTGCATCCCCTCTATAACCTTGGGACAACAAGGGCAAAGGACCAATGGTGACCAAGAATCCTTGATCTCCCAGGATAGTTATTTCAGAGGTATGTGTGTGAAAGAGAGAGACAGACAGACAGACAGAAAGGGAGAGACCAGAGAGCAAAGAATCAGGTATTGTGGGGAGTCCCCATAGGGAAGCAGGCTTCTCCAAACTTCAGTTAAGTTTTGCCCTGCACACACACCACCTGTACTCTTTTATTCTACATACTCCACCAAATCAAGTCTATTTTTAAACTTAAATATGTGATTTAGCCTTTACTAAAAATAAAAAATCTGTAAAGGAGCACCTGGGTCGCTCAGTGGGTTAAAGCCTCTGCCTTTGGCTCAGGTCATGATCCCAGGGTCCTGGCATCGAGCCCCACACCGGACTCTCTGCCCAGCAGGGAGCCTGCTTCCTTTCCTCTCTCTCTGCCTGCCTCTCTGCCTACTTGTGATCCCTGTCTGTCAAATAAATAAAATCTTTTTAAAAAAATCTGTAAAATAATGGATTTTACAAATATATTGCTACATAAATAAGATATAAACATTATATGTGTGGTATTTTATTATATGACTATTAAACTTAAAAAAATTTTATCCACATGCCTCCTAAAGTCACCTCACAATTTGGGAAACACGGTTGTAAAGGAAAAGTGGTCTGGCCTCAGGGCACTGGTAAAGGAGGAGAGGAAGAGGGCATTCTGATGATGGGTATCTTTTCTCCCTGCTCCCTCCCTGCAGAGTCATCTTGGGCTGGCTGGTTCCTTCTGTCAAAGCCACAGCTCCTTTCAGGGAGCCCCTCCACATACCATCCCTTATCAGCTCTTGGTGTCAGCTCACTTTTTGCTTCTTGAGGCCTCAGACTGATCAGGGTAGGCTGATGCTCAGACAGAGAGCTGTTCTAACCTTGTCAGTTCCCCAAACCCTGCCCACACCTTAAGAAATTCCCTGTACTAAACTCTCTACAAAGCATCCAGCTGAGTGAGCCACGTATTTCTTGTCATGGCCTGACATAAACACAAAGCATCTCCTATAAAACACAAAAACTAGGGGCGCCTGGGTTGCTCAATGGGTTAAGCCTCTGCCTTTGGCTCAGGTCATGATCTCAGGGTCCTGGGATGGAGCCCCACATGGGGCTCTCTTCTCAGTAGGGAGCCTGCTTACCCCTCTCTTTCTGCCTGGCTCTCTGCTTACTTGTGATCTCTGTCAAATAAATAAATAAAATCTTTAAAAAAACAAACACACACAAAAATTATTACAAAGATTCCAAGGGACACCTGGGTGGCTCAGTGGGTTAAGCCTCTGCCTTCCGCTCAGGTCATGATCCCAAGCTCCTGGGATCGAGCCCCGCATCAGGCTCTCTACTCAGCAGGGAGCCTGCTTCACCCTCTCTCTCTCTGCCGGCCTCTCTGCCTACTTGTGATCTCTGTCTGTCAAATAAATAAATAAAATCTTAAAAAAAAAAAAAAAAGATTCCAAGAAGTCACAGACAAAGCTTAGGAATAGGAAATTCATAAGAATAAAGATGAAATAGTAAACCAATGATGGGGAAGTATTCAAACTACCAGCAATCTAAGGTATGTATGACAACAACGCTATGAACAATGTTACACCTTTTAAAAATTTATTTATTTATTTATAAAGATTTTAACATGTTACACCTTTTAAGTTAGCAGAGAGTACATCACAAGCCAAGAGACCACCCAGTGCTGGCTGCATTAGAGAAAAATTGCCACCTCATCCACTACTGGTAGCAATGAATGATGTATGGTTTTTCTGGAGAGCCATTCAGCAACATGTGGCAAGTACCAAAAAAAAAAAAAAAAAAAAAAAAAAAATTGAACCAGGTAACAAACTCCTGGGAGTTTTCCTTAGGAAATAAGTCACAAGAGGACAAAAAGAAAATTGCACAGAAAATCTCACTTCAGCTTTTTTAGATAACAAAAATTAGAAACTATCCAGATGAAACCCAAAAGAGATCAGTAAGTAAATTATTCTTTATTCTTATTCCCGCAATGGAATATTGTCTAGTCTTAAAAACTAAAAATGCGGGGCACTTGGGTGGCTCAGTGGGTTAAAGCCTCTGCCTTCAGCTCAGGTTGTGATCCCAGGGTCCTGGGATGGAGCCCCGCATAGGGCTCTCTGCTTGGCAGGGAGCCTGTTCTCCTTCCTCTCTCTCTCTGCCTGCCTCTCTGCCTACCTGTGATCTCTGTCTGTCAAATAAATAAATAAAATCTTTAAAAAATAAAAAAATAAACTAATAAACTGAAAATGTAAAGACTTCATAAAAGTCTTTATAATGTATATAAAGCCAAGCAAGAAAACATGAAATAATATGTGCATTGTGATTAACAGTATGTAGGATTACTGCAGGAACAAAGACTGGAAAGATATTTTTAAAACTGAAAGCACTTTAAAGTGGTGAGATTATGGGCCTATTTTCTCCTATGAAGATTTTCGTGGGTGCCTGGGTGGCTCAGTCACCTGAGTGTCTGCCTTTGGCTCAGGTCACCATCCCAGGGTCCTGGGATAGAGCCCCAAGTTGAGCTCCCTGCTCAGTAGGGAGCCTACTTCGCCCTCACCCTCTGCCATTCACCCCACTTGTGCTCTCTGGGTCTATCTCTCTGTCAAATAAATAAATAAAATCTTTTTAAAAAGATTTGCTTTGGGGCGCCTGGGTGGCTCAGTGGATTAAGCCTCTACCTTCGGCGCGGGTCATGATCTCAGGGTCCTGGGATTGAGTCCCGCATCAGGCTCTTTGCTCAGCGGGGAGCTTGCTCCCCCTGCCCCCCGCCTGCCTCGTGATCTCTCTCTCTGTCAAATAAATAAATAAAAAATCTTTTAAAAAAAATTGCTTTACCACCATAATATATTTAATACATTGCTGGTACGTTATTGACAATTACATCTAAAAGGGAAGAATTAAATTTTCCCAAATCACAAACATCCTGTGGATAATAACTATATTCGGTCTCCTACCATCTCTAAATTCCCGTGTCTCTAAACAACTGTAACAGACACCACGGTGTGATGAATGGAGTATGAGCTTTGAGACTCACGGAGCTGAGCTGTGTGGACTGAAGAGCTGTGTGGTCTTGGCTAAGTTAAGTAACCCCTCTGAGCTTGGACGTCCTCATCTAAAACACGACAAACATCTATTTTCCAGGGATTTTAAAGGTAACTGCCTAATACAGAATAAGTGTTCACTAAATAATCCCTATCAGGCCAGATAGTCTACTAGCACCTATTTTTATAGGTCTGTTTGGGCTGCCAATGTTCTTTACTCCACTGCCCATGTGTGAATGCCTCTCCCTCCAAACTAGACAGGGAGCTCCTTAAGGGATGCCTTGCCTAGAGTTAACCCAAGGATGAAGCCAACAAATGACAGATGAAGCTCTATAAATATTAGATAAATGATGGATGGTTACCCATTTAGCCCATTGTTAACCATATGATGAATGGCAAAAATAAATAAATACTAGAAACACTTAGCCATTCAGGAAGAAGCTGGTGAAATCTATGATTTCCCATCAGCAGAGAGCCAGATGAAGAACCCCTGAGAAATAACGACACTCTTCCCTCTAAAGGCCCTCCCAGCTCATTCCAAAAATGGAACAAACACAGGATCTGGGAATGAAGCTTACTGCTCTCTCCCCAATGCCCTCCTCCATCTCACCCAGAGAGCTCTCCTAGAATGAGAAAAAATTCTAAGTAGAGGGCTCCACTGCTAAGGAAGAGCTCCCGACCCCACACCTGGGGCTTCCAGTCCTCTTCTATTCTGAAGAATGGGGGGAGTCACAAGAAAAAGCACAGGAAACAAAGGAAAAGAAAACCCTAACCCTTAGTCACATTCATGCTTCAGCTTCCTAAAGACCATACAATTTCAATTCTTCACTCTGACAATAAGTAATGAAAAGGAAAGAATTCAGCATTCTCCCACCTTTCCATGAGGAACTGTGTTTCAGGGTCATCAGTTCCAGGCAAAGAGGGCTAACTCCATATAAATTCTAGATAATAAATGTAGAAGAAACAAAAATTAGAAAATCAACTTTTTGCAACCCCGATGAAATAAACGACTCAGGCAAGGAACATCAATGGGTGCACTGGTTTTGGGGTAATCGGATATTCTACACGGGACCAAAATATCACCTCACAAATTGTCCACTGGTAGTAGTGCAGAAAAGGAGAAGGTAACTTGACACTGGCAGAATCAGATAGGAACCAGTTACCCCCAGATCAACTTTGGGCCCAGGCACAGAGGGATCCAAAGTGAGACCACCAGAAGAGATGAACTCCCTGATTTGGGGCAATAAAAGTTGCACAGTGTTGCCACACCTCAGTCTAATGAAGTCTTATGTCTAACTTCAGCTTATGGGAAATATAGCTGATAAGGAAAAGATGAAACACCACAAGTCAGCAATCAGACCAACCGGGGTGCATTTACAGGCAACCTACCTGGTTTCTTCGGTAAGCCCATGTCATGAGGGTGAGCAGAGGTGAAGAGGGAAGTCCTAGAATAAAAGTGTCTCAAAAGACTTTAACAACCAGATACAGTATGTGGTCCTGATTTGAATAGACCAGCTAGATACTGTTAGGACAACTGGGGACATTTGAATATTGATTGCATTTAGATGACATTAAGGAATTAATGCAAAATGTTTAAGTTGTGATATAAAGTGTTGAGGTTATTTAGGAACACATTCTGATTTCTTAGAGGTGTAATATTTAGGGAAATGTTGGGATGGTTCCAATATACTTTAAAATACATCAGTAAAAAAAGATCTGGCAAATATGACCAAATATTAATGATTGTTAAATTTAGATGGTGAACTTATATAATGTACCTAGAATAGCTGGGTTCATAATAACAGTAAGTAGAAGGGTAGTTAACAGGGGTGGGGGCGAGGGTGGGATGGGGAGTTCAACGATTCACTGGTTGCGTATAACACCCAGTGTTCATCACAACACATGCCCCCCTTAACTCCCAACACTCTGTTATCCCATGCCCCCCATCCCTTCAGCTTGCTTCCCAAAGTCCAGAGTCTCTCAGGGTTCATCATCTTCTCTGATTTCTTCTCATTCAGTTTTCCCTCCCTTCCCTTCTGGTCCTCCTTGGTATTCCTTATGTTCCACATTTGAGTGAAACTGTATGGTAATTGTCTTTCTCTGCTTGACTTATTTCATTCAGCATAATCCCCTCCAGTTCCATCCACACTGATGCAAATGGTGGGTATTCATCCTTTTGGATGGCTGAGTAACAGTCCATTGTACATATGTACCCCATCTTCTTTATCCATTCATATGTTGAAGGGCATCTCAGAGCCTTGCACAGCTTGGCCATTGCAGACATTGCTGCTATGAATATTGGGGTCCATGTGCCCCTTCTTTTCACTACACCTATATCTTTGGGGTAAATACTTAGTGGTGCAATTACGGGGTTTCAGGGTAGCTCTATTTTCAACATGTTGTGGAACCTCCACGCTATTTTCCAGAGTGGCTGCACCAGCTTGCATTCCCGCCAACAGCGTAAGAGGGTTCTTCTTTCTCTGCATCTTTGCCTACATTTGTTATTTCCTGCCTTGTTAATTTTTGCCATTCTAACTGGCGTAAGGTGGTATTTCATTGTGGTTTTGATTTTTATTTCCCTAATGGCTAGTGATGTTGAACATTTTTTCATGTGTCTGTTAGCCACTTGTATGTTTTCTTTGGAAAAGTGTCTGTTCATGTCTTCTGCCCATTTTTTGACTTGATTATTTGTTTTTGGGCCTTGAGTTTGAGAAGTTCTTTATAGATCTTGGATACCAGCCCTTTATCTATAAAGTTATTTGTAAATATCTTCCCCCATTCTGTGGGTTGCCTCTTAGTTTTGTTGACTGTTTCCTTTGCCATTTAGAAGCTTTTTATCTTGATGAAGTCCCAAAAGTTCATTTTTGCTTTTGTTTCCCTTGCCTTTGTAGTCGTGTCTTGAAAGAAGTTGCTGTGGCCAATGTCACCATAAAAAAAACTTAAGTTGTGGGTGTTCATTTTACTACTATTATTCTTTCCACCTTTTCATTATGAATGATTTTTTTTAAAGATTTTATTTATTTATTTGACAGAGTGGGAGAAAGCAGAAGCAGGGGGAGCAGCAGGCAGGAGGAGAGGCAGAAGCAGGTTCCCTGCTGAGCAGGGAGCCTGATGCAGGGAGCCTGATGCAGGGCTTGATTCCAGGGCTCTGGGATCATGACCTAAGCCAAAGGCAGAAGCTTAACGACTGAGCCACCCAGGTGCTCCTTTTTTTTTTTCTTTTTAAGATTTTATTTATTTATTTGACAGAGAGTGATACCGAGAGAGGGAAACAAGCACAGGGAGCTGGAGAGGGAGAAGCAGGCTCCTTGTTTCCAAGCATAATGAGTAATTTTTTAAAAAGACTAAATACTGGGGTGCCTGGGTGGCTCAGTTAGTTGGGCACCCAACTCTTGATTTTGGCTCAGGTCGTGATCTAGAGGTCCTGGGTTCGAGCCTCACCTCAGGCTCTGCAGTCAGTGGGGAGTCTGCTTGAGGATTTCTCTCCCTCTCCTTCTGCCCCCCCCCCCCCCCGCCAATTCTAAAAAAGAAATGAAAAAATCTAAAAAAAGACTAAATACTCCTCTGGTGACTCTGATGTCATATTGTCTTTTTTCTACTCCTAGTTATATGCTAAAGCTTTCAAACACCAGCAGAAGGCCAAAGCACTTATTTTTAAAAATCCTCCTTTATTACTCAAAAGTGAATCTGAAGGACTAATCCTTTTCTGGACCTCTACAGAGTCTGGCTCAGAGAAGAATGGAGAAAGTCACTTCTAGAAAGAGCCAGTGCATGATGAAAGAAGATAAAGGTACTTAGGTGACTGGAGTCTTGAGAAGCCACGCCTTGCTCTGAGTGCTCACTGCAGTCTGGCAGGATTCTAAGACAGCCTCCAGATACCGTGAGGTCAGCAGCAGCATCTGCTCTTCCAGCTAGGGAAACAGCCTCAGAGAAGTTAAGTAATTTACCCAAAGCTGTTCAGCTGAAATGTAATACATTTTTAACGGCATTTTTGGAAGCAGAGCCTGAGTTAACCACCTTCCCCGCAACTCCAAACCTTTTCTGTCTCCTCCTCTAAAACGAGGGTGGGACTATACTATTCAAACCTATCAATCCCACCCCACTGCTGCTGCAGGGTTCAAGGCTGGTTCATTAATCAGTTTAAAGGCACTGACCACTACCTACCGTGAATTCTGAACTGGGTGAGGCTCAAGCAGGAGTCAGAGAAAGAAACTTGGTCTCTGGCCTAAAAGCACATACAATCCATTCGTGGAGACAACACTAAGAAACGTAACGAGCAGAATAACATACTAGATTGTATGGCTCCTACACCAGCACTACCTTCTGCGCAGGGTTCTTCCTGCCCCTTTATCCACACTGCAGTGATATGACGTACTTCAAGAGGATCTTCTGCCTCGGCAGTTTAGTGACAGTGGACTCCTCAAGCTCAAGGTCATGTTTTGATACACTCAACACCTACAAGGCTGCCCAGGATAGACAGGGTGCCCAGGGTGTGGGCAATACTGAATGCAGGTGGGAAAGACAGTGACCAGGTGTGCCGAGGAAATTATCCCAATCCTCACCTTATCTGCCCAGACCTACTCTTTCCTCTCCACCCTCCCTGGACACCAATCATTCCAGAATCCCTCCAGATGACCTGGGTTCCCTCCACTCCTCCCCAGCTGGGAGAGAGGTGCTATTACTCCTGACAGAACCCTGCACACACATGCTAAGGGCTCTGGGGAATCTCTGCAGACCAAGCTCTGCAGGTCCTGGCCTGCCTAGCTGCTCTGTCTGTAGACAGGTGGGTACCTTAGCAGTGCTAGTCCCTATTTTCCCCAGTCCCTGGCTTCTAGTCAACCAATATTCTTCATGGATGATGGCAAAATCATGAGGCAGAAGGCATCCACTGCCTATAATCCAACCCTGAGACCTGGGGAAGGGAACAACAGCACCACCACAATGCCCCCTCAAATCAGGATAAAGCTCTGGTAGGCACAGCAGAGCTGCTAAGACGAACTCCTGTGCCTGCTCTCTCAGCAAGGCCCCTGGGCTCTGGCAGGACAAGACTGTGACACAAAGCTGGGCTAGTTTCCTGGCACTCAGGTGCCAAGTACATGGGTCTCCCCAAGTGTCCCTAGGTGGCAAATAACCCTTTGCAGCCCTGGTACAACTGTCCTTCTGACGAGGGGGAGGGTGGGCAAACCGGAGTCTTAGAAATAACAGCTGCTCCCAAGGAAACATCCACCCCCAATGTCTGTGTCTCTGTGGGCTGGGATTTTTCAGTGCAGGCAGCATGCTCATTGCCACATTTTCCTCCTTCCTTCCCAAAGATGGTACTGAAAATGCATGATTTCCAGGCTCCAACGTGGCTGTAATGACTCCACAGTTTTTTTTCCCCTGGATGCTATTCATTAACACAGTTTTTAGAGCCTACAACATGCATTTACTGCCAAGTACATTCTTGCCTTCCAAAGCCTTTTTTCATTTTGGCCAATCAGATCAAAATGATTAGCATTACAGGCAAAATTTGAAGGCTGAAAAAAATCTGTAAAGTACAAAACTGGACTTCTGTCCTAGTATGTGTGCATATGTTTTTTGTTTGTTGTTGTTTTTTTTTTTTTTTTTTTTGAGGCGATGGAGTGGGGGAGAGAATCTTAAGCAGACTCATACCCAGCATGGGACGTGATCTCACAATCCAGAGATCATGACCTGAGCCAAAAATCAAGAGTCAGATGCCCAACCAACTGAGCCACCCAGGTGCCCCTGTCCTGGTATGATTTTATAATGATACTTCAACTTTTTGGAATGCATACTCAAAGTCTTGATTGAAGGTTATATGTTTACATTCACTCAAGACATTCGAACTAAGAGATTCAGTTCAGAACAGTACATATTTGAAACTGCATACTACCCCAAGATATACACACTTCAACATAGACCCCTTGGTCCTTCCTGCTGTGACAAATTCATACAAAACCATGCAGACAAGGATGCTACCAGGACTTGCCCTCTTCACCTACACCTGCACTCCCAGCTTTTTGCAAAGTAGTTGTCTAGATACCATTGGAAAATGGCATTTTTTCACAATGAACTTATTTTGTCCTGCCTACTATTAAATAATTCAAATATTAACTAAGTTATATGTATAAACCTGCCTAGCTAAAAAGCTTTTATAATGCATCATAATGAGGTAGTGTGGCGTAATGGTTTGGGGCAGGTTTGAGAGTCAGACCTGAACTGTAATCCCAGCTCTATCTTCCCAGCTGTACGGCCGTGGGCAAGCGACTCAACATTTCTATACATGAGGTTCCTCTCCTAGAAAATGGAGATGATAACTTGCCTCAGCCTGACACACAGTAGGTGCTCCATACATGTGCACTGCTTATTTTGTTGTTTGTTCTGACCCTGTGGTTTTCCCTAATTACAATCCCCTGCTGCAGATGTCGCAGAGAGAGAACACATGGGCAAAACAAACAGGTACCCAGTCAGCATAACCTTGTGGTCAAAGTCACTGGTGATCCAACTACATTTTAGCATCACAAACTTTGATTTGACATGGACCCGCCACTTAGGCCCAGAGGGTCAGTGACACCCACGAAGGGAATGAAGACTCTTCCTCTTCTTCAAAGCTCTCATGCAGTTCCACATTTCACTGCCCTCAGCAAAACACCACCTTGAAAACCATGTCATCCCAAATTAGCTTCAGCTTCCACAGCCAACATTTTCTCAGCACTAGAGAGGGACCTGCTTTGCTCTTACCCAAGGGTTACTCTCTATGTTGTCCTGAAGGTGCTTACCTGGTAAGGGTGCAACAGTCCAGGAGAAACCTAAAGTCTCTTCCCCTTCACCTCCCCAAAGCTGGGGATAGGGGCAGAAAAGCTCACCTGGGCAGGCTTAAACCAAAAGACCCATAGTCAGGATCCTTCCACAATACAGCTTATTGGGAGACAGGAGCAACAGGAACTGGGATACAGCCTACACATTCAATAATAGATGATTAAACTGTGGTGCTGTCAGGTGATGGAATACAATTCAGCCACTTAAAATGATTGTAACTCAAAACCATGAAAAAAGACGCTCAAGACAGATGGACACAAAAACCAGGCTAAAAATCGTTTCTACCGTGCAATGCGGTTTGAAAGTTTTTAAAAAAATCCTTTCCCATGCATATGTGTTTCTAGACCTGCTATCAAAAACATGGAAGCAGACAGACCCAGGTGTTGGCAGGGGCAATCCGAGCATGACAGAATTAGGGGCAAGTATCTCATTCTTGGTTTTTCCCATCAACAGAATTTTCAATAACGTCCACGCATTACATTTGGAAAGAGGAGTAAACGAGAAGTCATTAAGAATGGCCTCACCTCTAGCGTCTCTCGGGCTGGGTCACACCTTAGAGGGAAGAGATGAAGGTAGACGCCGCCACGGAGCTCCCCAAACTCGTCTTTCCTCATGCTTGCTTGTGTGCGGGCGCGCCTGCGTGTGTGCGTGCGGATGTGCATGCGTGCAGATGCACGTGCGTGCGTGTGTGCGTGCATGCGTGCATGCGGGCCACTGATGTTCCTTCTCAGCGGCGGAGAATGCGTTTCTCCACAGCAGAGCAGGCCCGTCTCAGGGCCAGGACGGTCCTGGCAGGAGTCGCTTTCTAACACGTCCCGACATGTGTTTCCAGTAACGCTGTTTGTGGCCGCTTTTTTCTCTTATCGCTCCTCCCGTGACCTTTGCCGGTTACAGGCTTACGGGCTGGAGCCAGGTGGATTTGTTTGATTTTTGTTGATGGTTATTAGGAAGAGGAAGTGCCAGAAGGGATTACCTCAAGTTTAAACCTATTTCCAGCAGAGTCCCGGGGCCTTTAATTACACATCTCGGGTCTGTTTGGTAAAGAAGTGGTCAAAGATGTGCTTTTTATCTCCCTCAGAATCTCCTGTGACTGGCAGCATTCCATTTGTGCCTGGTGTTCCTGTAAACTCCAGACACAATCTTCTGGTGGAGGAGGGGTGGGGGTGGAGAATGCGATATGAAGTTGAAAGCTGGCGAGAGACATTTTTTAAAGCCCCCTACCTGGGAGTCTTGGGTCAGGCCATGTCATTTTGGAGGACAGACAGTAGAGAGAGACTAGGAGCTGCACCCCCAGGAAGCTAGAATTTTGTTTTGGATACCAGACCTACTGCAGCTCCTAGAGAAGTGTCCAGGGTCAGCTACTGCTGAACCACAAGGATGAGGACAGTCAAAATGCTAAATGTCCAGACCACTCCAACAGCAGACTTTATTTCTTGTCGATTTTTTCCGACATCTTGGTATTGAAATACTAACAGCTGGAATCACCATGGGTAGGCAATTACTGTGTCTGGGATGATCAAAATAGCAAATCATCTGTGGGGCAGCTAAAGGTCACTTTTCTCCTACAGGTGGGTCTGGTCTGAGAGATCTGAGGACCAAGCTGGTCCTCAGTAAGAACGTTTGCCACTCTGATTTCTCCAGGCCAGTGAAAGGAGACAGACCAGGAATCCCCATCCCTCAGGGCATAAGTATGCTGCCATCCTTTGTCTTAGTTGGTGGTTAGAGAGATTGCCAGATTACAAAATTGCTAAAAATCCAAGACTGGGAAGTTTAACCCATAAAATGCAACTTTACTGGGACAAAAAATTATGGGTGCTCGCTTACTCGGGGTCTTATTCCATTTTTCGTATATATAGCGAAGTCAGGAAGTTAGGAATTATTCTTTAGCTGCTTGTATTAAAGACACAGTGATGTAGGTCAAATGCACACACAGTTTCAGACAGTAAGATTCCAAATCTCCCTTTAATTTAGGCCCCAGAGGTGATGGAATTTAGGGAGGAACATCTGGTTAGGATGGAAATAGGAACAACTGAAGTTTATTTAGAGGCTTTTCATCCTCCCGACTGGAACACTTTACCACCCAAACTCTGCCCATGGCAAAGCTGTGTCTTTCATAACCCCCAGTATCCCAGCAAATCCCTTCAGCAGGAGCACCCTGCAATGGAATACAGATTCTTGCTCCAGTCCCTGGAATCCTTAAACCCCCGAAGGCTAGCGAAGAAATAGTCTTTTTCTTGGCCCTGTTGCTGACTTATTAGAGCCCTGAAAGACAGAGTGTGGTTTCCACCAGAAGAGTGCCTTCTGTGGGGTTGCCCAGCCCCTTCCTGAGGCTTCCAGTACCACTCCCCATGAAGGGGGCCGGGGCCTGGGCAGGAAGGCTGCCTGGGGTGGGGATGTAGAGGTTACTTTAGTTTGCCCACAATTCTGTGGCAGTAAAGGCATGCAGCCTTGACATCTTACACCAGGACTGTTGAATGCACAGTACCAATACACTGATGGTGCCTTAAATGATGCTGGTAGGGCATAAATTTTTCACGTTAATAGTTATGTACTTATTTTAAAGATTTTTTTTTTATTTTTATTTATTTATTTGACAGCGAGAGACAGGAGATCACAAGTAGGCAGAGAGGCAGGCAGAGAGAGAGAGAGGGAAGCAGGCTCCCCGCGGAGCAGAGAGCCCGATGTGGGACTCGATCCCAGGACCCTGAGATCATGACCTGAGCCGAAGGCAGCGGCTTAACCCACTGAGCCACCCAGGCGCCCAATAGTTATGTACTTATTTTAGTGTGAACTCAAGAAAAATGAGATTAGCACATCAGTGATTATTTCATGGATATTGATTAGGATGAGGATAAGAAATAAATTCAATAACATTTAATAAAAATGTTTAATTAAATAGTAATTCAATAATACAAGCGATATATAAATAGGGCAACATGCATGAAGCTAATTTTTAGGTGGATAAAGTTTTGGACAATTCTGTGCCATCAGAGTTAACCAACATGTATGAAAAGCTCAGACATGTATATTAAAACACTAGAGATAGCTGTCCACAGTGCTAAGAGCTCTGGAATTGGAAAGCCCAGGTTCAGATGCTAGCTCTATCTTTGAGTTAGTCTTTAAGCTTCAGTTTCTTCATGTGTAAAATAGAAATGATCATTCTTATGCGATTGCTCTGAGAATTAAATGAGGTAATCCTTGTAAAGTGGCTAGCAGAGCACTTGGCATAGAGCAAGTTCCTGGGAGGAATGATGATTATAAATGGAAAGGACTAATTTCTAAAGCAGGCTTCCCATATATCTGTCCTAAAGATTTCCTTCCAAGAAAATGTAGCCCCAAAAGTACAGGAACACTTAGCCCTTTTGGTCATGGATCTGCTCCCAGGCAAATGTGTGCACACACACTTGCAAGTGCCAAACTGTGTACAGTTTTAGGTTCTCACAATTGACACCTCCTTTAAACACTTCCTGAGCAGACTACAGCCCTGGGAAACAGACGGAGAGCCAGGCTAACAGGAAGTATCTCCACTACTTCTGCCACAGGGAGCCCTGGAGTCATCCTAGTTTCTGGAGTCATCCTAGTCCTCTAAAGCAGACTCCGGTTCTGTCTGGTGCCTCTTAATACACAGACCACCACAGCTTCATTCTCTACATGGGCAGAATGCAAATAAGGTCCCAAGAACCCACACAAACCACTATACTAGGTAACTGGCTTTTTCTTGTTCTCGTTACACAGCCTGGCCTTGCAATTTTTAACTCAGCACTGATGGGGCTGGGTAAATTCAAGTGACTAGCAAATGTACATGGAAAACTGTGAGCCCCGATAAGCTACTGATATGGTGTGCCCACGCTTCCGCCTGTTCTATTTAAACACTGATAGACCCTTCGGCAAACAAGAAACCTTTTGTGTTCTGAGCATCTACAACTGCCATCCGGAGTCCATTCTGGACACGGCCAGGGCTCAGAGTAGGCAGAGTAGGGGTGGGAAAGAGGCAAACTTTTCCTGCACTCTATCAGATAAATGCACACAGGTATGACCACACTGATCTTCATATCTGGGGTTGCAAATCTTTCTCCCTGTCCTCTGCCACACCTCACAGAGACCTCCCAAAAAGTGAGTGGAAGAACGTGTTTTTCTAGACAATTGACTGCATATCCCTCAAGCATGACATATGGGCTGCTTCAAGCCATGACCCACACACATCACACCAGTAAGAGATGAATGACTCAGATTACAAAGAAGCAACGAGAGGAAAGCCAGAGTGTTTATTGTATACACTAATATAAACCAAAAAGGGAGTCAAGGTCAGACCCAGAAAAACTCCACGAAAATCAGAATGCCATGGAGCCTGAGGACAGGTGTTGTTTCTAACTACTTGAGTTTTGGGTTATTTAGTAAGCAGTTCATAATAGTTGAATTTGAATTTCTTTCTTGAATATTAAGTGGGATTAGAGCACTACTCCTCACTCCTCAAAGCCTGGTTCTCCAGGATCAGCAGTTTGGGCGTCAGCTGGAAGCTTGTTATAAATGCAGAACCTGGAGCCTCAGACTAGACTTCCTAAGCCAGAATCTACATTTTAACAAGATCCCTAGAAATTCATGTGCATGTTACAATTTGAAAAGCACTGGGTAGAGTATTTATAAAGCCTCTATAGAGGTCGATGAAAGGATAGTCAAAGATCATAGATTGTTTCCTCTCATGTTTGCAGCACACTTAACCTAAACATCAACTATTACAAATTCATGTTCATTTTCAAAGGATGAGATTAGTAACAATAAACCTGTTAATATGATAAATTTTGCTTTCAGTAATCAGTTCTCAAATCTAAGGGAAGAAGTATTTCTCACGAATACCTCAATATGTAAGACATCGCTTGGGCAACTTCAAACACCCTTCTCTGACACGAAGACAGAAGTATTCTTAGCAGTCCAAGACTATATACTCCTCCCATGAAGGTTCATAGCTGTGCACATGAGAATTAGTGCCATTTTAAGAGGTCATAAAAGTACTCCAGATTTAGCACTTTTGACAAAAGGCAGAATTTTAAAAACTGGCATTGAAATAGTTTTGTCATGAACATAGATCACCTGTGGGAGCCAAAAAGGAGAAGGGGGAAGAAGCATCAATTAGTGGTCAGAATGTCTTACATTATCTTCTATGTGACAATACCCAAGTCGCTGGACCTCTCTGAGTCACCTCCCTCAGTTATAAAATCAGGATAATAAAATAAAAAGGGAATAACTTGTTGAATTTTTATAAGATTAAAGGATATAATGCATGACAGGCACTATAACAGCATTTGGACACAAAAGTGCTGAAGAAATGTAAGCTATTAATAGGAAGTTAGTAATGAAATATTGTCTCAAGATGTCCCTTTGCTTAACTGGAGAGAGCAAAGACCCCAGGATCTTGCCCCGTCTCTGTGCAGCACTCGTCTAAGGGCCTACCAAATCTTTTCATTTGAGCCATGGCTAGAAAGACTTGTATCATTAGCTAGGCCTGCTTTATTGGTTTCAAGGGAGAACAAAAAACTCTCTGGTATGAGCTGCGGAGGCTGAGGCCAAGGTCAGCATGTAAGGACCAGAGGACACCTCAGGCAGCTGTGGAAGGGTGACTGTTCTGGGCCTCCAGGCCAGAATCCTTCCTCTGTGACCCCCAGTGAAGCAAAGTTGGCAGGCCAGAGCCCTGGGGGAAGAGAAAAGAAGGGTGGATTAAGAAGGAGCAGGAGAATAAAAAGAGGGGACAGAAGCAGGTGTGGTCACAGGAGGGCCAGGTGTTAGTTCCATCACTGTTTGGAGTTCAGGCTCTGACAACACAAACCAAATTAGTCTCAGCTTCCCCACATAAGAGCTCCAAGGGACGCATCAGTTAACCTCCCTGAGCCTCCCTTTTTTAAACGTATAAGATAAGGATAATAGTACAACCTACCTCAAAGCTTTAGGATGGCAATTAAATGAGCTAATGTGCGTAAAGAGTGAAGCAGCGACTTGGCAAATGGTAAAAGCTCGATACGTGGTCCCCCTTACTGTCTATGGTAGGCATCTGCAGGACAGTAATATACATATTTTCTCTAAGTTTAATCCGCGGAGACAAAGAATTTGATTTGATGTGAATGTCAGATGTATAGAGAACTGGATCTCTTTTAGACACCCCAGTAAGTGTATAGGAAGCCTTTATTGTAACTGTTGCAAAAGCCTAGTTATTCTCCTTAGCAAAAGAACAGTGGAAGGAAGTATTAGAAGTTGACCTAAAACACACCACCATGGAGGTTTCTTTAGAACTAGCTGACAAGGGGCGCCTGGGTGGTTCAGTGGGTTAAGCCTCTGCCTTCGGCTCAGGTCATGATCTCAGGGTTCTGGGATCGAGCCCCACATCGGGCTCTCTGCTAGACAGGGAGCCTGTGTCTCCCTCTCTCTGCCTGTCTCTCTACCTACTTGTGATCCCTCTGTCAAATTAATAGATAAAATCTTTAAAAAAAAAAAAAAAAAAAAGAGAGAGAACTAGCTGACAAGCAGGAAAAGGCCCGAGAATCTCTAGGACAGAAAAAATTTAATGGCTGATGTACAGAGAAGGGCTTAATCAGTGACCTCATCTCACTGGATGGTACCAGGCTAGGACTACTCAAAATGTCAAAGTGATAAATAAACAAAAACAAGACTGAAAAAGAAAAAAAAAGTTGATTTGGGGGTGTAGTGAAGTAGAGATGACTTTTAGATTTGTTGGTTATTTTTTGCAAAGTCAGGGTGTTTTTGAAACCCCCATAATATCAAGGGAGATAAAAGAGTAGGATGGTCCAACAGCTTCTGGCAAAGTGAGAGATGAGCTGGGGAGCTCACTGAGGGCAGTGGTTTTCTAACCTTTTCTTTCAGCTAGAGAACCGTTTTGTAAACAAAATCTTATTGATACCTCAGTCTATGAAGCAGATAAATGGGGCTTCTATTCAATTTATTTATACGTTCAATTTTAATCCTTGCTCCACTTCGGTCTGTAAATGAGAGCACAAATATCTACACAGGTTGAATACACATTTGAATAAGGAACTTTTAATGTTTTTTTAATGGTTAAAGATGTTTTTAGAAGATAAAATTCCAATTAGAAACTTGCGAGATCGGGGGCGCCTGGGTGGCTCAGTGGATTAAGCCGCTGCCTTCGGCTCAGGTCATGATCTCAGGGTCCTGGGATCGAGCCCCGCATCAGGCTCTCTGTTCTGCAGGGAGCCTGCTTCCTCCTCTCTCTCTGCCTGCTTCTCTGCCTACTTGTGATCGCTGCCTGTCAAATAAATAAATAAAATCTTTAAAAAAAAAAAAAAAAAAAAGAAACTTGCGAGATCTCAGTGTTTCCTAGAAGGTAGTTCGGAAACATCGACAGGATTCTAAAAACTGGGGTTAGCCCACCATCAGGTGCTTCTCCATACAGACCTAAAGCTCACCACAGCTTCCTGTAGCAGTCTTTTGTGTTCCTGTCAAGTGGGAAAGAATAGTGAGCAGAGGACATCTCGTTGTCTCCTATTTAATGACAAACCAAACTCACACAGAAGGGACATGAAAGTTGAGCCCATGGTTATTGTGACCAGGGCCACAGTGGTGAGAAGCTCCCCAAATCCCAAATAAGAGGACAAGACAGATAGGTTGTACCCAGGGGCATTCAGGAAGGAAATCAAAGCCCGTGACTTTCTGGTTAGGTGGGGCGGAGGTCAATGGCTAAGGAAGGCAGAAAGTAGCTAGGGTTGGAGTGGCCCAGGTGAGGCAGAGAAAAGGAGGCAGAAGATGGCTACAGAGAAAATGGCCTTATCTATGGCTGTAGAAAGAGAGATGTGCAGGAATTTAGGACCAGAAAAGGCCAAGAGAAGTAGAGACATGGAAGAAGTACTGGAAAGCTTATAGGGGGAGGTGCAGGGAGACAGGCAGAGGGGATATGTGAAGAGTGGGGAAAGTAGCAAAGAATTTAAGGCAAGTGCAGAAAGAAACAAGGAGAAGGATAAGAAGTTCAAAGGACACTTTGAAGACCTAAATCCACACAAAGATAGTATATGGAGAATCTTGAAATATAACACAAATGACCCAAGAAAAAAGGAGGCCAGAGTCTCAGCCTGTAGAGCTCAGGAAAGGAAATAAGAATCAGAGTTTTATTGGATTTATAGAGTGTTTTGATCTGTTTTGATGTGAAGATTATTTGCCAGGGGGAGAGAGGTTCTTGGTTGCTTGGTGGCAAAGAATGCTCAATAATCCCTTTTATGGTAATCTGTGAGGATCAAATGAACATGCATACAAACAGAACATCCTACATAAACACATGATGATATTACCAGAAAAGCAAGGGTAAGTCACATTCTCATCTGGGCAGCAGGAATTTAGGAAGGAAAAGAGTGGTCAGATTTATCAGGAATGGTCTAATGACAGCCTTGAGGAAACAAAGAGTGAGAAAAGGCCGAACTTAGGGAAGCCACGTGGTCCTGAGAAGGGAATGAATGCCCTTGGTTTGAATTATAGGTTTGGGTTTTTCCTGTCCTGCCTTTGGACCCAGTGCTGTAGCTGGTTGCAGAGCTCCGGGTACTTTACCTAAATTATCCCATTTAAAACTAAAAACAGCTCCGCAGGAAGATATTCTGGAACGCAGGTTAGGAAAACAAAGCTTGGCTAGGGCAATCGAATGACCTAGATTGCACAACTAGGAAGTGGGGAGTTTGAGTTCAAGCCCTGGCCCCATGGATTTGGGCATGCACCTCTCCCAGCAGCTGGTTTTCCAGGTCCCTGCCAGGCACCCCAACCCCATCCTTGTCCCCCACTCCATCCTTGTCTGCTCTTTGGGTACGGGGGACTTCCCCAGGTGGCAGCTCTCTCTTCCTCCTTGGAGGGTATTTGGTTTCATAAAGATCTTTAGTGCCTTTCTGGTAAAAACAAAATTAGAGCCAGGTAAATGTAACTTGAAAAGTGTAAAAAACTTCTTCCACGACTATGCAAGTAAGACAGAGAAAAATGATGATGTATTGAGATTCCTGAACAGGAAAGCACTGTCTTATGTCCTGCCCAGCCCTCATCCTCGACCAGAGGCTCCCTCCAGCCAGGGGCTCTCTTCTACAAAGCCTGCATATGTGACAGGCAGTACAAGGTCATATACGTCATAATCAGCTAATAACGTTTTAGCCAATGAAGGCCTAAAACATCTATATCCGAGAAGCCAGAACAGTTCAGCTAGGCGAGGTGACTAAGCCCTAGCAGTCTACAGCATGGTGCCCAGCGCTAACAACACTGTATCGTGCACTTAAAATTTCACTAAGAAGATCGATCTTACGTTAAGTGCTATCAACAACCACAAAACAAGAAACCCAAAATCAAAAAACAAAACCCAAAAAGGTGATGATGATAAAGAGGGCAAAAAAGAAACTTTGAGAGGTGCTGGATATATTTAGATATAGATTATAGATTATAATAATAGCAGGGCAGAAAGAAACTTTTGGAAGTAACAGATGTTTATGGCATCTGAATGACTTCCCTCCAAACTCGAGTTGTAGACATTAAATATGTACAGCTTTTTGTATGTCAATCATATTGCAATAAAGTGGTTTACAACAAAAAAGTCAAGGTGCAAGTATTTATACGCTATAAAAGTAGAACTTCTCTTTCAAAAGTACAGCTTTATCACTTCGAACACAGGGGACTGAATTTCACGCATCCTTCTCTCAGAGGGGAAGAGAATACCATAGACGAAGGGGAAGCCAAGGCCGCTTGGAAAGCCAAGATGCAGGGAGGGTGTCTTGGCTTGTCTTCAGCTGTCTCATGTCACCCAAAGGAGTGCTCTGGAGGGTCAGCCTACAGAAACTAATGACCTCTGTTTGGCCTTGTGTTTCTAAAAATTTAATGGGGAGGTCACTAATAAACTCAGTGTGTAAATGCTTCACCATCTAGTTAAAAAATAATAACTTCACTGCTACTGGGACTGACACTACTCATTTTTTGCAGAACACATTTATTTACCTTTCCTTCTAATAAAATACACCTGGCAATAAATAAAAGGCAGTAAAAGTATCCATGGCTTGCTATTAAAATTTGATATGTTTTAAAGACAATTTTTAGTATACTGTTTTTGGATGGATCAGGTATTATTTGGGAAAAAAAAAAAAGCACCTAATTAGGAAATGATTGAGATTGGCACCAAGACACAAACACAATAATTTGTTCTAAGTACAGTGTCGGTACTCAGGTTAAATTCTCTGACCTTTAAATTGTGTCCCCCTGTAAGATCAGATTGCACTTTAAAATGGTCAATATACTTCCACCAATGAGTCACTTGTATAAAAATGCCATTATAAAACACATTAGTCTTTTTGGCTTTTTGGTGCTTTTGTTTTTTGTTTCTTTCAATGCAAATGACAGTCTAGTGAATTTAGTTCATCACACTTAAAAAAAAAAGAAAGGCTACTGTGAAGGGGAAAAGAGTTGTTGGAATTTCAGGGAGTTTTTTCTTTCTTTTTTGTCAGGAAAACCTCTCAAGAGGGTATCCAACCACTTCTTGTAGACCTAATCATATGTAAAGAAAAGTGACCTGAATAAAGGCAGAATTAAAAAAAATCCTTAGTCCCTCTTTAAGTTTATTCTTCAATGTAGGCCAATCCTCTTTTATAGGGCGCTTCTAGCAATTAGCTAGCAATTTTATCCTGTGAGTCTAAAGGATTAAAGCAGGACCAAAGAACAAAAGGAACCGATTTGCTACCCTCTTCCATCACTCCTTTCTTAACAAATCAGACTTCATTTCCTCTAGGGCCCTCCTTTCCCACCTAATCTGCTTGCTTTCTTCCTCCCATGGCCCCTCAGGGGAAACACTCGGAAAGGTAACATTAGCTAATGCCACCTAAACAAAATTCAGAATATACAAAAGTTTGAAAATGGCTTCAGAAACTAGAGGGTGCTTGTTTTCTCATTTTGGAATTCTGAACAAAGTGTAACTTTTTTGATCAGTGGATCTTAAAACAGTAGTAGGTAATACAGTAGTAGGTAATAAGCCTCTCAGGTTAGGTTTACCAAAAGTTTAGACATACTCCTTTCCCTCTTGCAGACTATTTAGGACAGTGCTCCCATAAGGTCACCACATTAAAACAAGCACGGGCAGGGAACAGCGGACCTGACATCTGTCAAACTTATGGTTCCATCTGTCACTGACGTGGGCCACATACAAACCTCTTGAGCTCCTGGGGATTTTAAGGGGCCTGCTAATCTATTCCTTTTCCTTTATCCTTAAACCATTTCAAACAGATGAATATCAACTCTATTTTTAAAGACCTCCAAGGAAGAGTCCACAATCATTCTTAGCCAAATATTTAGAAATTAATTTCCCTATGGCCTTTCCCTGTTGCTCTGCAAACACACTCCTTCCCATAGTCCTGCTATAAAGAGGGAAGTATTGTAGCCATGACCTTTGAAAAGACCTACAGACCTAATTGGAAGACAAAATAATTCTTAATTTTACCCAGCAAACAATGCTCTGAAAATGTTTGAGTTAAAATTACCTCTTAATAAGTATGGGTATACAACTCTGCAAATTTCTCCCATCCAACCTTCTGTGGGAAGTGAAGACTTGAGACTAGTACTTACACATTATCCTTATTTGGAAGCTCTGTGGAACTGGTGCAGAAACCAAGTCTGACTATTTATAATTCCACAGGACGGATGTTAGAAAAACTTTTTTTTGTTTGTTTGTTTGTTTCAAGATTTATGAGAGAGAGAGAGACAGCATGGGAGTGGGGGGCAAAGGGGCGAGGAGAAGCAGGCTCCTAGCTGAGCAAGGAGTCTAAAGCAGGATCCTTGGGATCCTGGGATCATGACCTGAGCTGAAGGCATACACTTAACCAACTGAGCCACCCAGGCGCCCCTAGAAAAACAAGGTTTTGTTTCAATACTAAATCTAGGGAACTGCTAAATCACAGAAGGGCTTAAGGCCATAAATACAGGTGGGAGACCTACATACAGATTAAACCTCATTTCACAAATATAGCCTCAGGGAAAACATATAACCACCCCCCCAAAAAAGGTTTTTCTCATATACATGATGATGGACACACAGATATCCAGAGTCTGAGAGTCACTGAGTCAAACCTAGAATAGCATGGACTAATTTTGCTCCACTTTTTTAAAACTATATACAGTACAAAATGATGTTAGCAATAAAAGGGTTTGTGAAAATACCGATCCAAAAAAGTGGCTCCCTTACTAATTTATTATCTGCAAATCCAGTCAAAATATGAACTAGAAATAAATCATTGATGTAAAAGTCCTTAAAGCTGATACTCAGAGAAGAAATGAACATGCTCAAGTGACCAGAATGACGACTAAACCCAGCGATGGCCAAATACAGCCTATGAAATGTCCCAACAAAATTAAGATGTAAAATCAGGAAGCAGATGGCACAATTCTAAAAGCTCACATAAGGGGACATTTTAGGCATTTCTGACTGTTGTGCAAAAGAAAGAAGGATGTTTCATCAAGCGTAACTCTAGCCAAGTTATGATAATAGGTTGCTCCAATCCTCCACTTGGCTCAGGAAGTAACTGGCTTAAATGGGGGAAGCAGCTCTCAGTAGGGGACATGAACGCAAACCCTAACTGTGCAAGGTGGAAAATCACTGCTGCTCTGGATGAATTTCAGAAGAATCAGGCTATTTCATGGGCAGAGGCAGCACTTCCTTAGTTGTACCGTTTAGCTGATAATGCTTTGTGTCAGGAAATCACCTTTTCTATTTGAAATTCCTTTTGGGTTTTTGACCCATTTTCTTGTTTCTCAGGCTGCATATACCACTCTTGAAACCTCCCAGACAATGAATAACAATGAATACTGTCTTCTCAGTGCCTAGCACTCATCTTTTTAAGACTTGAAGGACAGATAGCACTTTTCTCACTTTCGTTGTCTATAAACCCAAAATCATGTATGGATGGGGTTAAAGTTTGTGAAACATTTCATTTACCATATAAAAGTAAAAATGGGGGCGCCTGGGTGGCTCAGTGGGTTAAAGCCTCTGCCTTCGGCTCAGGTCATGATTCCAGGGTCCTGGGATTGAGTCCTGCATTGGGCTCTCTGCTCAGCAGGGAGCCTGCTTCCTCCTCTGTCTGCCTGCCTCTCTGCCTACTTGTGATCTCTGTCTGTCAAATAAATTAAAAAAAAAAAAAAAACAACAACTAAAAAAAATTGTTTAAAAAAATAAATAAAAGTATAAAGGGGGTATCTGGGTGGCTCAGTGGGTTAAGCCTCTGCCTTCAGCTCAGGTCATGATCCCGGGGTCCTGGGATCAAGCCCCACATAGGGGTCTCTGCTCAGTGAGGAGCCTGCCTCCCTCTCTCTCTGCCTGCCTCTCTGCCTACTTGTGATCTCTGTCAAATAAATAAAATCTTAAAAAAAAAAAAGTAAAAATGAATCACCTTTAGAGCATGCTGAACAATACACAAAGCAGGATTGGGAGAGGTCTATTTCACACAACAGCATCTCAGTTTCTGCCCTGGATGAAATCCTGCAAAATGCAAGAGAATTCTCTCTGTTTCATATGTTCTATATCCAGAGTTAAGAGATTTGTTTTTAAGTTTACATCTACTTCACCAATTGAACTTAAGAGTTAAAAACTCAGGGCACCTGGGTGGCTCAGTGGGTTAAAGCCTTTGCCTTCGGCTCAAGTCATGATCCCAGGGTCCAGGAACTGAGCCCCATATGGGGTTCTCTGCTCAGCAGGGAGCCTGCTTCCTCCTCTCTCTCTGCCTGCCTCTCTGTCTACTTATGATCTCTGTCTGCCAAATAAATAAATAAAATCTTTAAAAAAAAAAAAGAGTTAAAAACTCAAATATCAGAAAACAATGCTTTTTCGGTAAAGAAAGACTTTTAAGTTGAAACAGGTATGGAACAAAAACATGTAACATATTCTAAAAGTGTCAAATTCTGAGAATAACTGAAGGGTCTGAGCAGATTAAAATGCCATGCATTAGATGGTATTTCAAACTTATAGACAGGGAAACTGTCCTCAGGAGGACAGCTCTCCATTCACAGACTTCCAAGTCGCAGGTGAGACAATGAACTGGGTTATAAAATAGCATCTTTTTAGAATAGAGAGGATACAAAATCAGTTTCTGCAACTCTCTTTTCCTCCTGAAAACCTCTTACACTCAGGGCGCCTGGGTGGCTCAGTGGGTTAAGCCGCTGCCTTCCGCTCAGGTCATGATCTCAGGGTCCTGGGATCGAGTCCCACATCGGGCTCTCTGCTCAGCGGCGAGCCTGCTTCCCTCTCTCTCTCTCTGCCTGCCTCTCTGTCTACTTGTGATCTCTCTCTGTCAAATAAATAAATTAAAAAAAAAAACAAAAAAACTTTTACACTCAACCTAAACCTGTTCTCCCCTTCAGGAGTTTCTGGCATATTTTGTGAGTTGTTCTCCACTTCAGTGGCAGAACCCACCAAAACACATTAAGAGGCTCTCTGTCAAAGCACTTTTTCACTCTTTGTGGGTGCTCAAATGACCACAACCATACATGTATACAAAAGTATACAGGTATATGCAAAAGGAAGATAAACCAAGAGCAGTTCAGTGTGGATTTAAAACTCTCTCAAATCCATTTTAAATACCATGCAGACTACAAATAGTATTTAGGCATTAAAAATACACAAAACAAGGGGCGCCTGGGTGGCTCAGTGGATTAAGCCGCTGCCTTCGGCTCAGGTCATGATCCCAGGGTCCTGGGATCGAGCCCCACGTCGGGCTCTCTGCTCAGCAGGGAGCCTGCTTCCCTTCCTCTCTCTGCCTGCCTCTCCACCTACTTGTGATCTCTGTCTGTCAAATAAATAAATAAAATCTTTAAAAAAAAAAAAAATACACAAAACAAGACTTAAAAAATGCACAAACCGGGTGCCTGGGTTGCTCAGTGGGTTAAGCCTCTACCTTTGGCTCGGGTCATGATCTCAGGTCATGATCTCAGGGTCCTGGGATCGAGCCCCACATCGGGCTCCCTGCTCAGCAGGGAGCCTGCTTCCCTTCCTCTCTCTCTGCCTGCCTCTCTGCCTACTTGTGATCTCTGTCAATTAAATAATAAATCTTAAAAAAAAAAAAGCACAAACCATCTACAGAAGCTTCCGTGCATTTGGTTACACCTCTCATCATCTCTTAAATCAAAGTGTAAAAGGTGAAAATCCAAACAGCCAAAAAACAACAGCAGATTCTGAAAACTATTGAACTACATCTTACACACGACTTACCTGTGTTCATCTCTGAGATTTCACCAAGGACACGATTCACATGGGGCACAAGGGCCACAGCCCCCTGTTCACAAAATAGTCCCAAATCCTTCACATAAATATACAGTTCTGTGTCTAGTCTTGGCATGTTTGAGGTTAAAATTTGATCACTGGTATTTCATGGAATCAGGGCCAGGTGCTTCTCTGGTATCTACCACATTATTCGTCAAGGTTAGACACAGAGAAGAGGCAGTAGAGTTGGATCCAAAACTAAGTAACAACATTCCATTCGTGGGGTACATTTTTCTTGATTCTGACCTCAGAATCTTGCCACCTCAGCAGCTACTTGAGCTGAATTATCACTTCTACTGGCCCTGGAACTCCCCATCAATGGTTATTTCTTCCTTTAAACCATTTACAGCTGTGGAACAGATTCTACTCTAAGAATATATTGAAGGTCAAAAGACATTTCCTATGTGCTACCAATGACTCATGATGGGCCACAGCCCAAGTCAGATAATTTACACTTAACAAGAAAGCAAACAAAAACAATTTAAAATATTATCACTTACTTCATTAAAAATCTTGTTTCTTTAAAACCCTAAACAAAATTGATCCCATTAGTAAAGATAGTCACTCATAATTTTTTAACAAGTACATTTTAATAACCTTTGATTCTCACACAAAGCAATCTAATTTTCTGAAAAAAGAAATTGCTACACAGAATCCTTTAAACACAGTTTGTATCATTCCAAAAGAACAGGTAAGAGGTGTGAGGGACCTTTGTGCTCATGGGCAAGCCCTAGTTGTCAGGATCAAGACCAGTTTACTCCTTAACTTCAGGCAAGTTAATAGTGGTTCCTCAGTATACCCTTACAAATAAACTATTATTCTTGATAACGAATCTACCAAAGGGAAACAGAAAAGAATGAGAGAGAAAACTGAAAAGTAAATGTACAGTATAAATATTCCCATCCTAATAGTTAAGGACTCTAAGTAACAAATGGTACCAACTTTACATGTTTGAAAAGACTTTAGTATGTAGAACATTTAAAAGAAAAAAGAGAAATCACCCTTCTAAGTACTTCGAAAGCATGTTACCCTGTTGGTTTACATGTGAGAAAGTCTTAAAGACCACCAAATATGTAGAAATAGGAATTCCAAGTATCTCAGTTCTCTGAATATACAAAACCAAATAAGGCACAAGGACCTAAAGAATAAACCCAAAGTGAGTTTATAACGTTCAGTTTATGTGATTTAGGGCCCTTCTATTTTGTCCTGTAAGATAATTTAAATAGTTCTCTCTGTTGCACGTGTCCAAATTTATTCAGACTGTTAAGCGATACATTCATTTTGAAACTTTAGAACACAATAGGCTCTAAAATTTTCCAAATTCTATTGTTGGCATAATCTGATTCAAAATTTAAAAGTCTCCAAAGCAACTTTAATTAAAACCCCCTGCTTATCTAACTGCAAATTCTAACCTGAAATATGAACAAGAACATATACCACTAGTTATTTATAATAAATAAGTTAGAATGATCATTGGAATGTCCCTCCAGGAGGCCCTCAATTTTCTTATTTGTCTTTCAAACAACCTACCCTTCTGTGCATTACATACTGACACCCCTAAAGAGACTTTCTAAGCTGATCCCAGATACTCACATGCAGCAGATAACTAACATTTGTAGCTATCATACCTCACTGGTGCTGGTTTGTGTAGTTATCTGATCATCTTGCTGCATTTGTTCTTTATATTTTATTTAAGTGGAGGAGGTTAAAAAAAAAAAAATCAAATGGCTGACATGATACAAACCAATGGTCTTTTAATTTAACACAACTGGGATAAGAATAGAAATCAGGAGGAATGAGTAATCTTTCACCTCAGCTGGGTACTCACAGGACTTAAACCAGTGGAATGTGTTAGAATGAGAAAAAGAGCAAAGGCAAGGAGGAACAAGCAGAAAATACTGGAAATAAATTGTCTAAGATTATGTATGAAAAATGAAGCAAAACTGGGAATTCTGGAATGATTTAGATCGCCACAACTCCTCCCCATTTAGTCCATTAGGTTTTGCAGAACCATTTTCAAATACATCTTCAGGAATGTACTGAGTCTAAGAGAAAGGAACTTCTTGTGCTGGGGGGAAAAAAAAGAAAAAGAGAAAAAAATTGGCCCCAAACCAATTTTTTTTTTTTTTTTTATTTAGTGAATGATTCTGCATGAATCTGTATGAATAAAGATTAGAAAAAAATTGCCTTGGCAATGAAAAAATGCAAACCAAGAAATTAAACACTAATCTACAGCAAAAGTTGCTACACAAGAGACGTTTATTAATGTTCTGTTGTATTTACAGTTTTAACATAGCAAACCAAGGTGAATTACCACTTGGCAGAAAGCACATCATTCTACGTTTATAACTCATCGGTTTCTGCTAACACATTGTAAAAGCAAGTAGTACTACAGTATGTTAGGGATCATCTCAAAAGTTCCAAACTAATCCTTTCTTTGCTCCTAAGTACCTATTCCCCTCCCTACCCCAGCCCCTAGCCTAATCATCAGGAGGACGCCCCCACCCCCGCCTAAAAAAAGGAAAAAAGGGGGGGGGGGGACTCTAATCACACAGAAAGTGTCAAGAATTCCATCTTAGTAAATAAGCTGCATTTGTCCTTGCCCATTTTATTTTATATGGTGACAACTTTACAATTTTTTAGGTTCATAACACAGAACAGTAAGGTACTGCAAAATTTAGAATACAGACTATAAAAAATTAATGCTTATTTTTTTACCAATTAAGAACATATTCTTGACCACACCTTAAATGTATTTTGCACTATGATTTTGCTTCCAGGTGTTCACAGTACAAGTGAATAAATTTCTAGATTAATTTTAACAGCGAGTATGGATTATGTGCAGAAATGCAGTCAAAACAAAAGTTTTAACTTTTGAGAAAATCCCCTTTAAAATGGCCAGCATTATACATATCTTACACTAAAATACTTAATTCCAAGTTCATGTTGAGATGGAGGATGAATAAAGCAAGACTGCCCCCTACTGACTACAGGGGCAAGGCTCATGCTATTTAAAATGACTACAAACAATAGATAAGGCATTATTAATACATCACATACTTGATTGCGAGAGATTTTTCAAACATTAACCACTAATGATTCAATGATTACAGAATTTTTCATTAACTATTAAAATTTTACACCTAGGAACAAATAAAGAGAAATGATCTTTTTCAACAGTACTTTTATTTTTTTAAAGCAGGTGATTATTCCTCTGTGTTCTGCATCTTGATTCACTTCCTGCAGGTGTTCTCTTGCTTCTTCAGAGAGAATTCATAAATGCAGGAAGGCCTTTGCCAGAAAACATCTGCGAGAGAAGGATATTGAATATTGAAACTCTAGTTAGCTTGTTATTTTGGCCAAGAGAAGGATGTAGTCACAAAAGAAGGCAGGATGTTTGGAGACACCAGAAATACATTTTAACATAGCTTTAAGATTACTATACACTGACATCATACTATTCAATAAACATTAAAATTTCAGTTCTTAAAGTTACCAAGGACTCTAGAACAAGGAAGAACGTGAATGCTTTCTCTAAAGCCCATGAGGCCAGGAATCTCTTTCTCCAAACTTCCTCACTAAAGAATGAAATGCAAATACCACTTCCTTTACCCTGCACCACACTGCCACAGCGATGACTGTAACTTGGGGGCCAGGACACAGTAGAATCCAAGGGCAGAGGTGAATTTTCCTGATACACCTAAAACTACTGTTTACCCTGCCAGTTCTGCCAGATCTCACACGAAGATTTCTGATAAGGATGCCAATGATGTCATGCTGTACTATGTACTATGCACTTTGTGGCATGGAAAAGTTAAAAACAATTATAAACCCACAGGTATCACAGATCCTTCTTTTTTAATCAATTAGGAAAGGAGTATCTATTTTGGGGCACATATATCTGAAAAAAAGTTGATAAAAAAATTTTAAAGATTTATTTATTTATTTATTTATTTGACAGACACAGAAAGAGAGGGAACACAAGCAGGAGGAGTGGGAGAGGGAGAAGCAGGCTTCCTGCTGAGCAGGGAGCCAGAACCCCAGGATCATGACTGGAGCCAAAGACACTTAACAACTGAACCACCCAGGTGCCCCAATAAAACTAATTTTTAAAAAAAAAGATATGAATGAAACACTCTTAAAATAATGTCCATATACTGTAAAGTCCAGTTCTTATCCCATATTTTGAGGAATTTCTGTATTGGTCTAATTGTTTTGGTTTTCATAGAAATAATGGGGAGAAGTACAAGGAACTCCCAATATTCATACTAAAGAAAACCACTAAAGAGATACATGCTACCAAATAAATATTTGAGGAAACACCTTGTGGTACCCTGCACCAAGGAAGAGTTGGATGGGTTACTATGTAGACCCTTAGCTTACTTCTCCACCTTTGCAAATTCCTATAAAAGCTCCAAGCAGCCCTCTTCTATCTTTTCTTAGCCAACTGCAACAATCTTTAAAAGGCTGACAAAATGCAGAGGAGCTACAACAAAAGAGGAAATCAACATATACTTTCCTTAACTGTTAACATTCTCCCAGATCCCAAATTCAGTCAGTATTCAAGGAGACCAGTACACTGACATAAAAGCAACTTCTGTTTAGATTGAGAGAGCTCAAGATGTATAGGGACAAAGACACATGAACACAAGGAACTCGAAAAACCAAGAAGCAAAAACACTTATCTGCAGACCAACATCAAATGGGAGGTTTCTGCCAGGAGGCTAGACTTCCTACAAACTTAAGTAACTTCATTTCTAGCTGTTTCCATTAAACAGCTGAAAACTGATGTAATTGTTCCTATTCACCACAACACTAGACTTTAAGAACACACAGTCCAGATAACTATCTGGCCACTTTCCTTAGACCAGGCTGCTTCCACAGAGGTGAATTAGCTTTTTTTTTTTTTTTTCAATATTTTATTTATTTATTTGACAGACAGAGATCATAAGTAGAGAGGCAGGAAGAGAGAGAGGAAGAAGCAGGCTCCCTGGTCAGCAGAGAGCCTGATGAGGGGCTCGATCCCAGGACCCTGAGATCATGACCTGAGCCGAAGGCAGAGGCTTTAACCCACTGAGCCACCCAGGCGCCCCGAGGTGAATTAGCTTTAATAGCTCTATCAAAGTCAGCACCACCCAGCAAACAATCCAGTTCTATTAAGAGTGCCTAGACAGGTTAGCAATGGGTGATCTCAATCACTGTACAGACTCCAAAGGAAAAAACGACCACTAGAGAGGTGCTCACTGCTAAGACCCGGAGGCCTGTTCAGATGGACTTGACTCACAAGTTGTAACAGAAACAATGGTGGCACACAACTGGAGGACAGAAGGGTTTTAGGGACTGTGGGTTTTATTACTAAACTGTAGATCAGATCACTTCAGAAACCAATGGGACCCGGAGCCTACGGATGATTTAATTTCAAGAGGAAGACAAGTATTTTTTCCTGAACATTATGTGAAAATTTTAAGCAAAAATTCCACTGAAATTTCTACTACCTTGCCACTTTCTAACATAGTCTAATAAACCAAACTTTAATTTGAGGTAAACTTCCTTTAGTAAATTGAGTCACTAAAAAGGAGGGGAAGATTATATGATGAGACAAATCAAAGCACTTTACATTATATGGGGAAAAACTTAAATATCTGGTGTTTAATAGGGACAGCTTACCAGGTCACAGGAATCATTTAATTATGAAGGGCTCTACCTCATTAATGTCACGGCTTAAAAAACTTTCTTTCCTCAGGGCGCCTGGGTGGCTCAGTCAGTTGACTGACTGCCTTGGGCTCAGGTCATGATCTCGGACTCCTGGGATTGAATTCCGCATCATCAGGCTCCCTGCTCAGCTGGGAATCTGCTCCTCCCTTTCCCTTTGCCCCTTGGCCAAAGGGTAAGAGTGCTTTCTCTCTCCAAAGCAAAACAAACCAACCCCAAAACTTTCTTTCCTCCTATTTCACAGGTGGTTAAAATAACAGAATTTAAAATCTATTGTGCCTGTACATGCAAGTACTTTCAGAGTAGTGCTGGCTACAGTTAACTGCGTTACCACGTTCCAGCTACCGTAGCTAAACCCTCAACTACTTGGCAGCATCACTGGAAGTGGTACTCCACATACATTTATCTTCCAGGTAGCTGGTAAATAATAAAAAGTATGAACACCGAGCATTTTGACCATTTCAGGTACAGAGATTTCTGAAAGGGATGTGTTTCTTTTACAGGAGCATTTGCATTTTGTTCTTCCACTTCCCTGAGGTCACGCCCTTTGGGTGCTGCAGGCCCCACCTCTAGCAGTTCCTTTTGGCTCTTCTTGCTGTGGGGTAGGAAACCAGGTTTCCTTTTTAGGCTTAAATGCGCTCCCAAAAGGGAACCTGAAAGCAGCCCCTAAGATAGTAGTACAGGAGCTTTAGTGTTTGCCTTTTGTAACAACTACTTTAGCTGATTAGAAAGAGGGCTTCTGGGGTCATTTCAAGGTCTGTTTGCGTGTACTGTATTTTGGGTCCCCTGAAAAGAAAAGTCCCTATTCTTATACCTTTTTCCAGTAAAACGCCAGATCTTAGGACCACATGGGAATTAAGTTATTCTTCTGTTACAGCAAAGCTATTTTAAAAGTCCCTACCTGTGTCTTTCCGGCAAAAGGTAAACCTACAGCTAGCTTTCAACTAGTGACAACTACATTAAATGAAGTAAGAAGTCTCGATGAAAGAAAATAAAATCTTCATTCTTCACAAGATGGTTTGCTAGCACCACTCCAAACTAAATTAAATTTCCTCTGAACTGGAGAAACATTCTACATTTGGATCTAGATGAACAGTTTTTACCCCTGTCAATGGACAAAGGAAATTCAGTCCCATGGGATATTACAGCTTTTCAGATTCACTCTGGGGATACTGACAATTAGTAAGGAAGTCATTAGAATTCTAAATGTTGCTCTAAGTCCCCAAACCCCTAATTTAGAGCTCTGAATCCTCTAGGCATGTCAGAAATGATTTTAAATCGACTAGAATAGCAAAGTCAGACAGAAAAGGAAAGAAACCTACTATGCCCTCCACTGGGAGATGCCTGAAGTTTCTGACAACTTCCAAAGCACAATAAGCCTTCTGACTCCAAAATACTGAGAATCGCAGGCTTACCATGTCTCTTCACAGCTCCAGGAGCATTAGTACTAAGGGCTGCCTACTTTAAATCATAACCCACCAAAAAAGACACTTTGCTTTACATTTAGAATACTCCTAGAAAACATTTCAGAATTTTAAGAAATCCAAACAAAACAGTAACAATTTTTAGAAACAAAAGCCCCTTGGGGCGCCTGGGTGGCTCAGCAGGTTAAAGCCTCTGTTCCGCCCAGGTCATGATCCCAGGGTCCTGGGATTGAACCCCATATCGGGCTCCCTGCCTAGCAGGGAGCCTGCCTGTGCATGTGTTCTCTCTCTGTCAAATAAATAAGTGAAATCTTTTAAAAAAAAAAAAAAAGGGAAAGAAACAAGATGAAGAAGGTGTGCAATCCCCTACTAAATAATGAAACTTCCTTCTAACTGAAGAATGAAGAGAACAGACAGAGGTGTGATCTCAGTCAGTTCAGAAATTCAAAACTACCACTTGACTAGACTAATGGAATCTATTATTTTTAAAAAAGAGAAAGAAGGGGCACCTGGCTGGCTCAGTCAGTAGAGCATGTGACTCAATCTTGGGGTTGTAAGTTTAAGCTCCAATTTGTAGAGATTATTTAAAAATAATTTTAAAATATTAAAAAAGAGAGAGAGAGAGAAATCTGTCCCTCAGGATACTTTGGGCACCAAAAGATTAGGAGAAATCTATAGGTAATTTCGGCACTCTTTGTAACAAGGAGAACCATGGCAACCCAAAAGAATAAACTTTTGAATCTCTGGTAGGTAAGAATTAAACCTAAGGCTTAGAAATAATTACCAATTATAATGAGATATGGAGAGGAAAGAAAAAGATGACAACAGTAACTTCATAAAACTGGAGAGAACATCTGATAAGTCTCTTATTAAAGTTAGGATGTCCTAGACCCAAAGACATGGGCATTAGGGGCCAGGCTGACAATGTTAATGTCCACCTGTGTCCTAACTCAAATTCAGGATATGCCACACACTTTCAAACATGCAATAAAACATTCCCCTTCTCAAAAAACAACAACACATGATAATCTTGATGATTACAATTTTCTTTCAAATAAAAGTACATACTCCCTTGAAGAAACTTACTTTAACAACACAAGCTTAAGTTCTCTGTATGCTATAACTTTTGTAAGAAATGCCTTATGAATATACTCCGCTACCATGCAAATATCTGAACTTACCTATCACAATAACTGTCTGTTATTTACATAAGGATACTTAATTATACATATAAACTGCTTAATGTAATATGCGATATACAGAAAACCTGAAAAATGTTATCATACCATGCTTGAAAATTTTTTTTATCATTTTCAAGAAATTCTCATATTACTCTGCTGTTTACAAACTTTTAATGCTGTCCCCCATCACCTGGGAAATTAAATATGGTGGCTACTTTCTTTCCTAGAAGCACACATCCTGATACCACCATGAATCTTCAAAACTGGGAACTCCACTCTTAGCATATGATTACCTACGTAAACTGTGACTACCCTACAGAAAATTCAGAACAAATTAATTTTCAAGAAGGGTTAGCCTTGTGTGAGCCAACATGTCACTGGATTTTAAGGCTGCTCTATGAATTCTATAGTTCCACTGCAAATGGGCTTAGTACTCAGTACTTAGATACTTAGATATTTGAGAATACTGTCTCAACCTGCCTTTTCCTGCCTTGGCCTTCAACATTCCATTATGCTATAATCAAACTGTTGTCCCTTGAGCTAGCTCCATTCTTCCTTGCCTCTATTTACACTCTTCACCCTGCTTCAAGTGATTCTGAAATCTTCCCCCACCTTGTCCAATTTTCACTAGTAGAAATTCTACCTACCACTTAACATTTATCTCAACCAGTACACCCTTTACAAAACCTTGCCTGCTCTTCAGGAGGCAGCTGGCTGGCTCAGTCAGTAGAGCATGCGACTCTTGTTCTTGGGGTTTGAGTTCGAGCCCCACACTGGGTGCAGAGATTACTCTGAAATAAAATCTTAAGCAAAAAAAGTCTTGCCTGATCTTCAACTAGCCTAGTCCCTAGATGTTAACACAAGGTTCCCCTCCATGACCCACTCATCCCCAAAAGTCTTAAGTAACAATGAGCTAAGTTCAAGAAGTCCTGTATTTTGGTACCAGAGAGATCTCCCTCTGGTGTACTCTTTCCCAAGATTCCAGAGCTCTTCCTTTTTGTAGCTACTGATGTAAGATGGAACAAGCTCTGGGGAAAACTACATAGAAATCAAAGAGGAGCCTCAAATCAGGGCTTAGACCTTCTGTTCTAGCTAGGCAGAGGAAAAAGGCCCTTTCCCCTTCCTTTCCTTGCATTTGACCCTCCTTACCACCAGAGTGGTAATATCAGGGTATGAACCTAAGGAAGGGCACCAGGAAAGTCTCCCTGACTAATTTTAAGAGATGGAAGCCTTGGTGAGTTTGTAAGTAAACTAGACAAAAGGAGTTTCTTCACACTGGAGCTCTGGGGTTTAGGGGATCTAATTAAAGCTTGGTGATTAGGCCTGAAAGGCTCCGTCCCACTATTTTCCTTCGGAACTGGTACAACAATAAGCAGTGGCTTCAGCATTCAAGACTCAAAGATCTAGGACCCCATAGTTGCAGCCAAATATCCTAGCCCCCTGATGACTACTAAGATTCCGGCCTCTTCTCTATTGTCAGAATATGAGATGATGTTTTCTCCTATGGCAGTTTTTCTAACTTGCCCTTTCAACAGCTTTTTATGAAAACACCCCTTACTAAACTAGAAACTGCTAAAAGGCAAGGACTGTGGCTTCCTCACCTTCTCTATTTCCTACGACAGGGGGTATACTCTACATTGAACCTGAACAGCAATCTGCAATGTATTATGTGATTATTCTGGGACTACAGTAAACTCTTTTTTTTAATACCTTTAATAAATAAAGAGAACTCTGGTCCTGGGGAGATTTGAGAAAGTTTCTGGCATCTTCCGAACCTTTGCATAATTGATAAATCCTCTGAGAAACAGGAGAAAGCCTGATTTAAAAAAGAAAAGTCAAGAATGAATTTATAGTTTCCGTATTAAGTCCCCTCCCCAGAACCATCTCTCTTGATAGCACTACTTCATTGTTTTTCGGCTAAAAGCTATCAAAACATGAGTAATTTTCTCCAAAAATTTCCAAAGATTTCATTTCTCAATGAGAAGACATAATCTCAAGAGCCCAAATAAAAGTCTTTTTGCACGTTAAGAACCTAAATCTAAAAGGGAAATAAAAAATAAGATGGAGTTAAACATGTACATTTGGCAACTTGACACGCATCATCAAAACCTACCTTCTGGGTTCCCAAAAAGTATTTCAAGATAATTAACCGCCCCCCGACCCCTGCCAAAAAGAACAGGTTATAAAATACTTTCCTGAAGTAAAAAGAAAAAAAAAAAAAAAATCCATCCCTTCCTGTCATATCGGTTTTCTGTCAACTGTACATATGCTGTCCACTAGATGTCAGGATCCCCTTACCTACCTACAGTTCTTTTTTTCCCTTAACACCAATTCTTGTATTCTCAACTCTGAACTCCATTTCTCTATTCTTAAAAAATATAGACAAGCAGGGTACACCTGGCCATTTATTTACCAGGCACTAAGGGAGTAAGACTAATTCTGTGCGTCTGCGCCAGCAGCTATCCATTCACAGTTGGCACCTCTTCTAACAATCTGTGGGGAAGGTGATGGGCCCCTCCTATGACACCTCACTCGCTCCTGGTCCTCCTCCATTAGAGCTGGTCCCTGAGTCTTAAGGGACTTTTTAAAAGCAGCGTTACGGTGATGTAATTCACATAGCATGAATTTCACTCATGCAATATACAGTTTACTGGCTTTAATTTTAGTATAGTTATGGAACTGTACAACCAAGAACTATTATCTTTATTTTAGAACATTTTTAGTACCCCTAAAAAACTCGGTACCCATTCAGCAATCACTCCTCATTTCCATTCTGTTCAGCATCAAAAGCAGTAAGTGACTATAGAGCAGAGGTCCCTGAATCCTAGCAAAATAGAGAACACACCTAACCTATATAGAGGGGACACCTACAGCTCCACTCCAGTAAAAGGGTGGGTGCCATGTGGAAATAGAGGTATGTTTTGCTAGATATTCCAATTTTTAAGGAAAGCAAAAAAAAAAAAAAAAAAAAAAATCAGACATTTTACATGGAAACTCTTGATTTTTAAATGATGACAGCTAATTTAAAATCCTCTGAAATAACTGTGTAACAAACTAACTACAACTACAACAGCTCACAGGCTGTCA
This sequence comes from Meles meles, assembly GCF_922984935.1. Lineage (NCBI taxonomy): Eukaryota > Metazoa > Chordata > Mammalia > Carnivora > Mustelidae > Meles > Meles meles. The sequence goes on from NC_060068.1 coordinate 104,001,430, forward strand.
GCTTCAGAGTTCTGTGTGTACCTATTGCCACAAAACACCCCAAAAATTTCTGCAAGAGAAATTCCAAAAATGACCTAAATACTGGTTTCAAATGCACAAATGATATCTGAAGCCTCACCATTTTTTGCTTATTAGTAAACAGTAGGATAGAAAGATTAATTACAAGTATTAAAAATTCATTTCCCATGAAACTTTAATATAGGTAGACAATCAATTCATTAAGTTTCTTTAAGTTATCTGTGTTGTCAACAATCAACACAGAAAATACTGTGAAAACACTGAAAATATGCTTAATGGCTGGTCCATTCAGGATCTGCTTGGATTTAGGCTTGGCGGGGGTGGGGGAGGACAGTCAGTCTTTTTCTTAAAAATACAATTCTGAGAATAAGCAAACCAAGAAACTATTCCTCCAAGGTAACTCTTCTTTGGGGGCATTTTTATCATTAAGTATCTCAATTATTAAGGGGGGATTATGACTTCTCTTTCTGTGGAATTCTAATGACTATCAGCAGAATAGATGGTACCATGGAGAGGCTGGGGGTGGTGTGATGTAAGACCCGTATTTTCCAAGTAAAATATAGATTCAGCAATGCCTGGTCTATCACCATAGGCAAAGCAGGTAGCTCCTGAATGTATTAAGCAACTCTTGGGCATGCGTGCTACACTGTACTCACTAGACCCATTAGCAGCATTGCCACCAAGGATCTTAATTAAGGTGGCAACAAGAAGGCCCAAGACGGGACAGGAGAAGGTAGTATTACAGAAGCCGGGAGAGGCAATTATACCATCTTGAACAGCTACACGATGGCCCTGCTATAATTCTGTAGAAGTGACAGCAGTGATGGTGGTCTGTTATTATATCATACATATTCTTTATACAAAGAATGAAGAAACCATTATTATTCACCCCAATGTTCATTTCTTTGCTTTAAAATGTCTTAAAAGAAGAGATTTAGGGCGCCTGGGTGGCTCAGTGGGTTAAGCCGCTGCCTGCGGCTCGGGTCATGATCTCGGGGTCCTGGGATCGAGTCCCGCGTCGGGCTCTCTGCTCAGCAGGGAGCCTGCTTCCCTCTCTCTCTCTCTGCCTGCCTCTCTATCTACTTGTGATCTCTCTCTGTCAAATAAATAAATAAAATCTTTAAAAAAAAAAAAAATAAAAAAAAAAAAAAAAAAAAAAGAAGAGATTTAAAAAAAAAATTCTTTACAATAAAAAGGATAATCTTAAGATGACAACCTGAAATTGCCTAGCACATTTTTTTTTTTTAAGGTCTCCTCCTTATTGCTAAATCATTCCTAATCTCATCAGTATTGAACCAAGAATTGTGGAAACCCAATAATGATTCTTCTAGAAGTTATGTCTAGCAAGGCTATACATTTTGCTTCCTCTGACAGATCCAACTGAACACTGGCCACATACACTCCTGAGTAGTTCAACTGGTTACAATATCCCTGTAAACAATTCAGGGTGGAGTTTGCGAACCCTTCTGTGGTGATACTTCTCCAGGGAAAAAAACTCATAGAGTCATCTTATTAGTGTGTCCCACTGATCACATGGGAAACCTGAGAAGTATATAAGAATGGGTTAGGAAAAATTGACCCCCACTAAGAGATGTTTTATTAATATGCATGTTCCTCTAGTGGTGAAGACAAACTAATCTTTAAGAAATATTTTAAAAATTTTACTTATATTGCTAATATATTACTGTATTGTAAGCAAGATGAGGGGTTACTGAAAGTAATTTTATTTCTAAAATTTAACCATGATCTTTTTTCTCCTTTGTCTATGTTAAAAGCACTTACCTAAAACCAGGAACACCCACCAGAGCCAGTACTGACCATCAAAATATCCAGGGAAATAGGTGGAAAACTGAAAAATAAAGCAAATTAGTTTAAAGTAGCTTAGCAGGTAGAATTTCACATTTTAACTTAAGGGCACACAAAACACAAGCTTTGTGTACACTAATGCTATCATTTAACTCTCACAATTTTTTTAAATGAAAATATTTTATATATTACTGACTTGAAATGATTATCATATACACAGATGTATTTCCTTTCGTGGAAAGTCAATCCTGAAATACGATTTTGGCTTTATAGACTTTGTTTTGAAATGCTCAAGTCTGTTTATTTTTTTTAAAGATCTTCCCCACACAATATTCATCCTTCTAGAAATATGTGGATTTTCTTTAAATATTTTACTTATTTATTTGACAGAGAGAGAGAGCACAAGTAGGGGAAGCCACAGGAAGAGGAAGAAGCAGGCTTCCTGCTGAGCAGCGAGTCTGACACAGGGCGCAGGGCTCCATCACAGGACCCTGGAATCACACGACCTGAGCTGAAGGCAGTCACTTAACGACTGAGCCACCCAGGTGCTCCTAAAAATATGTTTTGATGATACTTTTATTTTGTCTACCCAGTGCCAAAACCAATTATTTTGTTCCTATTGTTCTGGGCACGCCTTGAATTTGGAAGCTTTACATCACAATAATCCCATTCCTTTGCCAAATAATGGTACACTCTGGCCAATGGGAAGTCAGGGCTGCTGAAGTTTTGTTGTACTTCGAGAGCAAAGGAAGAGAATAGTTTCCTTTCTTCTATTGAGTATGGCTGTGCTTCTGATGTGATGCCTGAAACTGCCAGAGCTGTAAGAACTGACGGAGCAGCTGTACCAACACGCTGAGCCGGGCGTCAACTGTCCCTAATGATGTCAATGAAACACTGATTTCACGATCCTCCACAGCAGAACTTGTTTTCATGGGAAATAAATTCTTCCCACTGTTTTCTAAGCCATTTTCAGCTCAGTTTTCTATTACTCCCAGACAAAGATATCCTGATATGAGTTGACTGATTCAATTCCGTTTTAACATTTCGGTCAGCTTAGTGAAAATTTTAGTTAAAAAAAAAAAAGATTGGTAACTAATGTTATATGTTTTCTATTGGGGGCTTTTATATTTAAGAGTTTAACACAGTTTGAGGTTTAAAATACAGTATTTTATTTCTTAAGAGAATAACAATTTAAGATTTAGAGAAGGAATGAGAAACCTCTTTAGGGCTTGGGTTCTTCACCCAAGCCCATCGCTTAGCTGAATATGTATTAGCTGCCTGGGGGAAAAAAAGTCCAAAACTTTTAATAGATTCTCAAAGGAACTCAAAATCCTAAAAATGTTAACAACTGGTTAGATCAATAAATTTGAAAAAGTCCAGTGGTCAGTCAACACCAATTAGTTAATAATGCCTATTTATGATGAATACATTGATTTTATCCATCAAGTTGACAAAAGCAATAAACTTACCTGAAATCATAGTACTTTAAGAGACTAGATCTTTTCAAGTATAAATTACTACAGCAATCCTGACTACCTAATAACTCCCAAATCACTAAAGATGTCTCTCTAATATACTTTAGAGATAAGGCCCCTTAATGGAATAGCACTTGTTAAGCCATTTCGGCTCCCATTTTGCCATAACCAATGATTACTGGAGGGAAGAAGGAGGAAGAAACAAAGAGAAGGAAAGAGGGAAGAAGACAGACCAAAACTTTAGCAGAATTAATGTGAGGAATGCCTGTTTTTGATGAGACACCAAAGAAGTGGTATCTTTCTTTTTATTACAAAAAGAACTAATTTCAGAACAAAAACACATATTATCATATCATAAACATTAAAAACAGAGAAAGCAATTTGTGAACAACCTGTAGGACAGATGCCTTGGGACCACCAATATTCACTAGATTTAACCGTAACTTTCATGCATCAACCATCTGCAAATGCTTTTGGTCCAACTTCATGAAACCAGAAGAAAGACAAACCTAAAATCATTTTAAACGTAAAAATAATGTTAAAAAAAAAAAAAAAGTCAAACATTCCAAGTTTTTCTACTTATCGTTGCACTACAGGGTCTATCTTTTCTGGTATACAACTTACCCTGACAATCAGGATCCACTTAATTAGAGAGAGACCAAATCCTGAAATAGCCCCATATCTTCCTGCAGCTGAGGTGGTCAGGCAAAAAGACAGAAAAAATCCAATCCAGTTGAAAAGGAATGCCACTGTAAAGGCAGAAAAGAAAAAAACCGTGTCAGACATGTTGTTACCAAGAAGCAAGAGTGCTCTCTATACTTGCTTTTGCTTAAATGGCTTTTTCCAAAGCTAAAAGACAGTCCTGCCCACCCACCATAACCCTTGCCCTACTTCCCCAAAACATCCATTCTGTCTCCCCCCCACCCCCCGCCCCCGCAAGAAAACCAAGAAACCATCTGCTCTGAATACCAGGTATCACACTGTTATGTCTGCTGCTATTCACTTTCAAAATTGCCTTAACATTCACCAAACTGTATACTTATGACTTGTACCCTTTATATATTACACTTCAGTAAATAAAATCTGATTCAAACTATTCATCCCCCCTACTTCTATGAATTTTTGACAGCTTACATTAAGGTTACCTCTAAAGCACTGTGTTTCCTTTATATATTTTTATTATAGGAAATTAAAAAATGGCTGCTCACTACTAAGTGACACTCACGGAAAGTTGAATGCAAAATAACACCAAGTTAGGCAAAAAAAAAAAAAAAAAAATTCAGTTGAATTTCATCTACCAGAAAATAGAAACATTAAAAAAAAAAAATCCATCAGACTAAGGTCTTTTGAATTCCTACTCTATAGGGTCAGGTATGAGTAGGAGCAATGCTAAGGGTCTTTGCAAACCTAAAAGATGGGGCTCGGTTCATGTAAAAATATAGCATCCCTAAATTGCTTCTTTTTATATTTTCTATAGCTATTTGTAGAAAAAGAAGGTAAACAGAAAAAATATTAAGATAAAAGTGAACTAAGCTCTGAACATCTCAGTAAAAGGCATCAAATAAACACAATGTATTAAAATATTAGCTCAATTACTCATTTTAATTCAGTCAGATTCACCCATAAATCAAAGCACTCCAGTCTGTGGGAGGTTGTTTTGCTATGTGTAGTTACTTACTGAAAAAAGTTAACATGAAAATCCCATCATTTCCTATCCTCAGCTGGTCAGCATCATCAAAGTCATCTCGACCCACAAAATCCTCATCCTAAGTGAAAAGAAAAAGATTAAGTTAAATTCACAATGAATTAGTTATAGGCAAACAAAAGGCATCAAGAAAAATAAGGAAGGGGATAAAAATGAGTACCAGGAGAAATTTTACTGCTTTGGCTCAATTCAAAACTATAAGCACTGGGCTCAGTATGTGTTAAAAATTTCATTTTGTCACTTATGTAAAAGATATAATTAGAGAAAAAATATTTCTTCCATCCCTGTAGTTTTCTAAATGAATTGTTCATTTTATCACCCAAGTTCTTTAACAATGAGCTTCAAAAATTATAAAGTTCAGGGATGCCTGGGTGGCTCAGTGTGTTAAGCCTCTGCCTTCCGCTCAGGTCATGATCTCAGGGTCCTGGGATTGAGCTCAGCATCACATCGTGCTCTCTGCTCAGCAGGAAGCCTGCTCCCCACCCCTCTCTGCCTGCCTCTCTGTCTACTTGTGATCTCTCTATCAAAAAAAAAGAATTATAAAGTTCAATGAAATGTATTAACTCATATGTATCTCAAGCAAAAATAGATACACATTTGGCTTAAATTTGGCTTACATTCTAAAACCACTAACCCAGGGGCGACTGGGTGGCTCAGCGGGTTAAGCCTCTGCCTTCAGCTCAGGTCATGATCTCGGGGTCCTGGGATTGAGCTCCGCATTGGCCTCTCTGCTCGGCGGGGAGTCTGCTTCCCTCTCTCTCTCTGCCTGCCTCTCTGCCTACTTGTGATCTCTGTCTGTCAAATAAATAAATAAAATCTTAAAAAAAAAAAATTAATCCACTAACCCCAGGGCCTTCTGGGGGCCCATATTATTATTCCAGGACCTATTAAGGAGCTCAAATGCTTTATGAGACCTGGGAGAAAAAGGAGAGCATGATCACACATGAAGAGGCCACAGGGCTGCCCACTGCTCAATTGCATAACTCTTTGTTCACATTAGCATATAGGTCGGAAACAACCTCACTTCCAAGCTTACTGGCAGATAGAATCCTTTCCATCCTACCCTGAAAACATAATACTCCAAGTCTAGAAGGAACACAAACCTCACCAACATTAATGCCCATATATGTGGCTTGCCTTTTCAACTGATGTAGGTTATGTGTTGAAATACTGAAAAATACATGAATACACACTTAAAAGTAAAAGTTAGATTTGTACACAGTCCAGTGAATGTTCCCCAAATGAAAACAAAAACAAAAACAAAACTTTAGGGACAATCCAAACTCTCTCTACACAGAGAGAATCGGGGCTGGGAAGTCCATGACAGACCTGGGGAGGAGATACTAGAGAAAGGAAAGGTGTCAGTGGCAGCTTCCATTTCTAACTTATCACATTTCTTCTCCTGTTAGAAAATTCTTACAATGTGTTTATGTTTTTTAAAATACAAAATACCCAGTTTCTGACTTCATATTAGGAAAAATAAGGCTTTGTGCCTAATTAGACACTAATAGGTTTTTTTGCATAAATACTCAAAGATATACTACAAAAGGACATGGAAATATTTTCTAGTAATATCGTAGGTGCCTTCTAACTCTTCTTCCTATTCTTGGTATCTCTACTACTGGATTTCTCCTACAAATTGCTGCTGGATTAACGTTTCGAAAACACCATTCTTGTCTTACCATATCCCTGCTGAAAAACTTTGATTGAAAGAGTCTGTGTGACCTATGCGTAAGTCTAAATGCCTCAGCTTAGCATTCAAAACATACTATAACCTATAGTGTGGTCACAAACTCTTTGCTCAAGAAAAATCAATTACTACATTCACAGACCCCACCCCACAGCAGGCTGGATTCACATCTGCTCTCTGCCCTTCTCCCTCTGGAATGTTCTTATCCATCAAAACTCAGGGTCCACTTCAGATACCCATCTTCCCCACAATCACACAGTAAAAAGTCATAGTTCTTAATGCTCACTGCACTTGTACTGCTGCTTAGATACTGGTATCTGTGGGCCTTTCTCCAGCTATATTTAAGTGCTTACATTGTAGGAGTATTCCCTTATTCAAAGTTTTCTACCCGCCCACTGCAAAATACATAGCACACTGTGTAAGAAACTGGTCTACACATGTTTGCTAAATAATGTTTAACAGGTTCTTAAATTATGTATATTCATCAAATAAAAGTATTCTAACCACTTCATCTATTTCCATGGGACAGTTACCACAGAGTCTAACATGACTACAGAATACACATAGGATTTTAGAGTCTAGAATATCTGGGTATGACTCTCACCTGTGCTACTTATTAGCTGTATGACTCTGGGCAAATTACTTAATCTCTCTGGGCCTCAATTTTTGCATCTGTAAAATGGGGATAATACAATCTCAACCTTGCAAGGTTATCAAGAGGACTTAAAATAACATACTGGAAACTGAGCACAGACCAAGCATGTCATTTGCTTCCAATAGACTAAGACTGTTCTGCCCTTAGACCATAAGCTCCTTGAAGGTCTTCCTGGCACCTGCAAGAAATGAGCCCATACTACCATATGGAATCAGCCTAGATTGGCCTTATAAACTATTATTTCTGTCAAGCAGTGGTTTCAGAAGCCCCCCCACTCATAGTAGGTGTGGTCTGTAAACAGTTCACTACTCTAAGTCCTGAACTTCTGGGGCCTATGCCACTGCACTGCCCAGGCTAAACTTCTGTTTTTATTCTTATCATTCTCTCTGGTTTCCTTTCAGGACTGGAGTCTGGAATCCTGACTGCCCCTGTTCCTAGGGAATGGATCCTACTCCATCTTTTCCCAATATCTGGCCTAAGACCCCACCTACATCACCTTCAACCTGGATGAATATTTATGAAACCACATCGAGTCATTTGCAGATCTGATATCAAGAACAAAGTGTGTCCCAAAGTCTCCTGGCTTTCATCACACCCAATGTCTCCTACCGTGAATCACCACCAGGCTAGATGGGATCTGAATTCACTATGTCCCCACAGATGGAGTGGTCTGGAATGCAGTTGGCATGAGGTTCATCAAGACAATTGCTGGGGCCCTTTTATAAGTTTAATTCTATAAAGTTGAACTTATTCTCTCTATAGATCTGCCCAGCAGCTATCTACCTAACACCAAAATATGAAGTATGCAGATTTAAGGCAAAGTCAGTGTATTTGCTAAATCAGGTCCTGCTCTAAAACATTTCAGTCATGGCAGGGAAGTTGAGAAAATGGTGGTAAGAAGAGAGAGACAGGGAAAATAAGCTGGTCTGATTAGTGATTTTCTGCTGATTTGTACCTTTTACTGCATCATTTCCCATATGAGGTAAGATTTATTATCCCAAAAGAAAATGTGCTTGTTTTTAAAAATTAGCTGTACTTTTTACTAATCAGTACAATCATAAGGAATACATCAAAAGTAAGTAACGAAAAGAACCTAATTTCCATAAAGCAGCCAGCAATTAACATGGTAAATTGGACTTACTCTTCCAGGAACCAAGGGGATAGTAGCTTCAGCCTTGGTTCTCTCAGCTTCATCATAGCTGGGCAGCGTTGTCGCCACATTATAGGATGGAGGCTTTGGAAATCCACACTCATCTTTGTAGTCAAAATATGCTGCAGAATAAAAAGGAAGTCACCATTATCTGACCATTAGCTACCTGAGGAAAAAGATTTCCACTAAGTCTGGCAAACAAAAAAACAGCCATTCCTCTAAGAGTACATATAGAATAACTGACTTGAGGGTTGCCTGGGCGGCTTAGTCATCAGGCGTCTGCCTTCGGCTCGGGTCGTGATCCCAGGGTCCTGGGATCGAGCCCCACACTGTGCTCCCTGCTCTGTGGAAAGCCTGCTTCTCCCTCTCCTACTCCCTCTGCTTGTGTTCCCTCTCTCTCTCTGTGTCTCCCTCTGTCAAATAAATAAATAAAAATTTTTAAAAAAGGAATAATTTAATTGAAATGTTTATGTATGAATATGAGATTAAGAATGATTTTTAAATTCATCCACCTTTCAATTATTTAAATTTATTCATGTAAATCACTCTGCCTTCCCTTCCAAAATGTCCTTAAACACTTTTTCAATTGTTACATGGTACGTTCACAAAAAGCATTTAATATTAATAGTGGCACAAAGACAACACTTAAGCCAAAAATACCTCACCTCTGTATGTGTAAGCTGTACCATGGTTTCCTCCCATTTATAATGAGGTAAACCAACTTAATAAAAAAGTCACAGTGTGGGCACCTGGATGGCTCAGTCCTTAAAAGTCTGCCTTTGGCCCAGGTCATGATCCCAGGGTCCTGCGATCAAGCCCAGCAGGGGGCTAACTGCTCAGCAGGAAGCCTGCTTCTCCCTCTCCCACTCGGCCTCCTTATGTACCCTCTCTCGCTGTGTCTCTTTCTGTCAAATAAATAAAACCTTTAAAAAATAAAAAAATAAGATAAAATAGAAATGTCAAAAACCAATGCCTTTTAAAAAAAAGTCTCAATATTTTAGCATTTTGATTCTTACACATTCGTTTTACCATGTACTAGTTTGTATGATGTGCCTAAGGTAACTAATTCGGTTACAAAGCCATTATTTATTTGAATTAAATCTTTCATTATCTCTTTTTAATGCTGCATCTTCATTCTCATTAACTCCTATTATAAGAAACTCAATATTTATTAGAAAAGAGTTATTAAAAATGTATTAAATTTCTGCACAATTTTTTAAAAAACAAACATCTTGGGGGAAAAAAGTCCTATAGTTCATCAAAATTAACATTTTTCTTTTTTTCCTCTGGTTAATTGTAATAAACTTCTAATTTTACTGTAATATATTATTGAAATCATGAATCAATACAATTCACCTCATTAACAATAAAAAGAAAAATCTTACTGTATTCGCACGGGCAGAAAAAGCATTTTATAAAATTCAACACGTTGCCAATAATAAAAGCCCTTAGCAAATTAGGAATAAGAGAAAATATCTTTAATCTGATCATAAGTATCTATGAAAAACCTACAGTAAATATCATTGTAAATGTTTAAGTTTTCTCCCCTAAAATTAGAGATTTTAGACAAAAATGTCCCTAAACTTAGAGATTTAGATAAAAATGTCTTGACATTACCTTAAAGGTCCTACTAGTTGATGTAATATGGCAAGAAAAGGAAATTTAAAACATAAGTATTAGAAAGGAACAAATTAACTGTCCTTAATCATGGATAACATAATTATAGATATATCAAATCCAAGAGTATCTACAGACACAATTAATATGTGAATTTATTAGCAAAGACTCTGCATACAAAGTCTCTGGATGGATATAAACCATCAATGGTACTTCCATTTGCCAGCAACAAATAGAAAATAAAATTACATATGAAATATTTTTTACAACAGCATGAGGAATAAATCCAGTAATAAATATGCAGGTCCTCAATATTGAAACCCACAAAAAACTACTGAGAGGATTAAAGAAGATCTTAATTAGATGGAGAGATATGTCATGTTTACAAACTGGAAGCAGTGTTATAAAGATGTTAATTCTCTTCAAACTGACCCCCAGATTCAGGGTAATTTCAACTATAATTCCAGTTTTTGTTTGTTTTGTTACATTTTACAGAAATTGACAAGCTAACTGTAAAATGTATATGGAAATGCAAAGGCCAAGAAAAACCAAAGCAATCTTGAAGAACAAAAAAATCTGAATGACTTATATTACCAGAAATAATTAAAACTATAGGGGATGGGCATAAAGATAAATAAATAGACCAAAGAACAGTATATTGAGTCCAGAAACAGATCCACTCACATATGGCCACCTGATTTACAATAAAGGTGACACTGTGAAGCAGTGGTTTCAATAAATGGTGATGTAAGAACTGGCTATCCATACAGAAAAACAAATCGATCTTGACCACTACCTTACAGTACACAGAAAAAAACAATACCAGATGGAATAGAAATCTAAACGTGAAAAATAAAATACCACAGCTTTTAGAAAATATACGAAAATGTGTTACTGAAACTAAAGAGGCCATCTAATCCAAATTAAAGAACTTGGTTTTTTCCAAGTCAAATTGCTATTTTACATAAATGCATACACATGTATACATACATGGTACAAACCAATGCATCATTTTCTATCAAGTCTCTATTTTTCATCAAATCAAACTAAGTCATTACAACTTGAAATGTACAATATGAATTAGCGCACTGCCATATTAGTTCTGAATACATGAATAAAACTGATACCCACCACTACCTTAAGTTGAAGAAAATCAACATGTGTATTTCCCTATTTCAAAAGATTTCTTAAATGGGATCCATCGATATAGATACTCATATACTTTTAAGTTTCAATCAAAAGTCTAACAACAATCTTTCAAGTTTATGTAATATATTCAGAACAATCAAAAAAACCCAATACTTCTTAGACTGTTCAACTTATATACCACATATTAAAAGAGATAGTTATGCAAAATAATTTGTGCTTTTTTCCCTACCAATATGCATGTGTCTTTTTGTTTCTAACCACTTTTCTCATAAATGGACTAATTGGTACCTACAGTCAGCATTTATCTAAAAAAAAAAAAAAAGAAATGTTAATTTAACAACAAGAGGTGGATAAGGCCATTTAAGCCATTTTAGAGCTTTCTTTAAAAAGTACTAGTTTTAGATGCTTTTAAATGAAATTAATACAAGGAGACAGGGTTCAAAGGTTGAAGTCAGAGTGGAGGCAAAAAACTTTCTGACCCATGTTCTTCTTCATTATAATGGCAGAGACCAACAGGGACCAACAAATTTAATCCCACATCAACTGACAATAGCTGCCCCAAATGCTGCATTTAAAGCATTCTGAGGCTGTGTCTGGGATAAATGGTGTCTTCAACTTGCTTATCTACCCTGGGAGGAGGATGGGTTCAGTGGCAGCACCATGGGCCATATACTTGACACTATGCCACACTTCTCCTTTAGAGAAAATGGAAGATGGCCTATCACAACTAGTCAATTTTCAGCAACTAAAGCAGCACTGCTCATCAGGCAGCTTGAAGCTACCCAAAGATCTCCACTGTTGATATTTTCTTTCTCTTCCCCATCCCTTCTACATAAACATGTGAAAATGTAAAAGTCTGGCATAGATGTGAAGATGAAAGACTGTTTAAGGAGGGCTTAAACTATGAGGAACACCATGAAAGAGCTGAGAGACTTCCAAGCTTTTTTATTAAGAATTTACTAGCACAGGGGCGCCTAGGTGGCTCAGTGGGTTAAAGCCTCTGCCTTCAGCTCGGGTCATGATCTCAGGGTCCTCGGATCGAGCCCCGCCTCGGGCTCTCTGCTCAGCAGGGAGCCTGCTTCTTCCTCCTCTCTCTCTGCCTGCCTCTCTGCCTACTTGTGAGCTCTGTCTCTCAAAAAAAAAAAAAAAAAAAAGAGAATTTACTAGCACAAAATAAATCAAATGTACTATGTTCTAGGACCCAGGTCACAGGCACTAGAATCACAAAGAGCAAAACAATAAGAAAGCTACAGAAAGAATAAAAATCAGATGATCACCTGGTTGCTGAATTTCTTCCTTTATATTCTGTTGGAATGAAATTGAGTTCCATAAAAAAAGCCACAATGAAATGGAGTTTTAAGTGTTTTTCAGAATAGTAACATGAGCCTTTTTTTCACTTTTGGCAATAAACTACAAAAAACATCAAAGACTTCTTAGGGAAAGCTAAAGCAAAGACAAAGACGAATAAACACATGCTGGCCGAGCCACCAAGTGCATTTCAAGAGTCTAAGAGTTCCCTTGCCCAGTTACCTACCTGCGCTCTCTGCAGAGATGCTGCTGTAAGGTGGAGGGGCGTCGCCTACAGCCTGTTCTGGCTCTCCAGGCTCTTCCTCATTCTGCAACTAAATAAAGATTCCATATTTTAATCCAAGTATAAAGCCAATTACACAGAGAAGAACCTGAAAATTAGAAGAGCCCTTCTGGAAAACTATTTGGTAACACGTTTCAAAAGCTTTAAAATGTGTAACTGCTTTACACAGTATTCTGCTCTCAGGAATTTATCCTAAAGAAATAGAGGCCAAAAAAGTAGATGTAAAAGTTACTGCAGCAAAAAATAGAAACAACCTAAATTCCACTCACAGGGGACTTATTAAAGAAATTATAGTTCATCTCACAAAGGATCACTAAGCATCCATAAAAATGAAAATAAAGAAAATGAGATGGCTTGAACAGATATTTATGCTGTATTGTTACATGAAAAAAGCAAAACTTACCAAATAGTATGCATAATATACTCTGGTTGTGAAAGACCAATATGTGAAGGTCTAGAACGAGAGACATCTATAGTTTACAGTGTTACCTCTAGCTGATACAATCATAGGGAATTTTTCCTTTTTGTTGTTTATATGTGTATTTGAATTTTTTGTAGTCAACATTTAGCACTTGTATAACTTTTTAAGTGGAAAAATAATCCAATAATAATCTGTTAAAGATAAATCACAACAAACCAAGGTGTGTCACTATATTCAGTTTGCACAGAGAAATTGAATCTTAAATAACTGAGACACTTAGAAAAACATAAAATTCAACATAATTCTACATATATAACCTCTGTTAACAAATCTCCCTCTTCCCTATCTCAGCCATTTTCTCGGTCAAATCTACAGCCCCAGTTACTTTAAATAACTCACACTGAAAAGTGTGTCTTTCTGCGATTGCCAGTCTGGATCGTCTACCCAGTTCATCTTCACAGAACAAAAACATCTGATTTAACTTTTCTAAAAATTTTTTTTTTTTTTTTTAGATTTTTATTTATTTATTTATTTGACAGAGAGAGATCACAAGTAGACAGAGAGGCAGGCGGGGAGAGAAGCAGGCTCCCTGCTGAGCAGAGAGCCCGATGCGGGACTCGATCCCAGGACCCTGAGATCATGACCTGAGCCGAAGGCAGCGGCTTAACCCACTGAGCCACCCAGGCGCCCCTGATTTAACTTTTCTAGTGTGACAATTAACTACAGCTCATTTAAAAAGGTTAATTGGGGGGTGCCTGGGTGGCTTAGTGGGTTGGGCCTCTGCCTTCGGCTCAAGTCATGGTCCCGGGGTCCTGGAATCGAGCCCTGCGTTGGGCTCTCTGCTTGGTGGGGAGCCTGCTTCCCACCACCGCTCCCCCGCCCTCGCCTGCTGCTCTGCCTACTTGTGATCTTTCTCTGTCAAGTTAATAAATAAAATCTTTAAAAAAAAAAAAAAAAAAGGTTAATTGGCTGAGAATGGGAGTCCATCTGTAAAGTAATAAGAGTACATATCGACGTAAATAACTTGGGGATCTGCGTCCTGCCATATGCCATCATAATACATAGAGCCACAAGAGCCACTTGTAAAATACACACCTCCCTTAAACTGACTGCTACAGCCAACTCTATCTTGAACTGAGACAGGAAGACAGAGAGCTCGACATCCTGTAACATGAAGCAGAGCTCCCTAATTCCTTAAATTTTTAATTAACCATCTCAGTCTCTATCCCTATGCTATTCAAAATCAGAAACCAACAAAACTTTTCTGATGAACACTGCAATGTACTGAATTTCAAAGGAATTCTTGTGCCAAATTATCAACATCTACCACCCAAGCACATTTTTATGAACCCTAGAACTCTAATGCTAAACTTAAGGCACTCCCAAAAGAACTGTATTGTAACCTAAGATAAATTTCCTCTCAATATCTGCAAAATAGCTATAGTAAAGCCACATGTTCCTGGGACACCAAATCGGTTAATTATTTAAATAGAGTTCCTGCAGCCATGGTTCACTTGTAATTCTTTCAATATTGTAAGAAGCTCTAGACAGGGTATTCTCAGCCTACTCCCACCTAACCACTTTTGTGCTCTGAGAATGTCACAGAAGAGTCAGCAGCAAAAAGAGAGGCAAATACGGACTTTATAAGAATCCTACCTCAATATACTGCAGCCAGTCATGTTCTTTATCTAAACCAAGCCTGGAATTTTTGACCCATTTTAGATTTCCTGAGCTTGGTCAAATAATCATGTTACCTCTGCATAATTTAGGGTTTAGAAAGGAAGCGTGACAATTCTGAGAAATACAGAAGTCCAGAGAATAAAGAGGTCTTATGTGCCAGCATCTATGAGATAGGTTGCCTGTCTCCTAGCAACCTGGAGATGTGCAATTTGATCATCCCACGCCAAGGTAAGAGATAACAGAGCAAGAAATTCCAACTGTCTCAGAAACCCCCATTTTCTCTTTGGTGAGGAAAAAAACATTTCCAGGTGAAGTTTTTTCCCTCCATTAAACTTCAACACTTTAGAATCAATCATGTACTATTTCTAACTGAAAACAAAAACAAAGATGATTAAAAAACAAAACAAAACAAAACAAAACACCCACTATGACTCTGGAGGTTCCACATGCTGGGATGATCCCAGGACCTCACTCTACAGGCTTCGCAACAATGCCCTATTTTCTACATGCTGGTTATAAGTTTAGGCTCCACCAAGAAATGTGTTGAAATAAAATACTATAAGGTGGGGAAAAAAAGAAAGAGGCACCACCTGCAGCAAGTATCTAGTGACCACCACCCCTAAGTATACATCTTTTTACACCTGGGGGCCATCTATGGCCATTAATTTGGCTTTGCTCAGCAAACAAATTAGGTAACAAGGCTGGGGGCAGGGGGTTGGCAGAAATGCACACTAGAACTACAGTGGGACGTATCTCTAAGGTTATAAAGTTGGTTATTCGGTTTCAAAATGTAATTTTAATGTTCCCTTTTCTGTCCCTGGGAATCTTTCCTGTGCCATCCTCCCTGCCACATCTCTGAGGCTCAGGGATCTCCAGGCTCTCCCCTGAGACTCTCTCAGAGAAATAGGATCATTGTCACTTTGGGGCTGGTGTTGGAAAGATGCCCAGCCTCTCCTGTCAAAGAAGGTCAGTGGGAGCATGAGTCCAACCTGTTACAGAATCCTGGCTGTAGGGGACAGTGTGAGAGGCAGGGTTGGAAAGAGGTGAGAAATGCTGCTCTCTCCCTGCTGTGGTCTTAGCTGTGGTAGGTGGGGAGAATCCTTTGATCTTATCTATGACATAATAAATACCCACTGAGGACTGATTTCTTTTCTGCCATGTAACTTTTCTTAACCATTCTGATCAACTTCACTTATATCTAATTAAGATTTAAATGGGATTTTTTTTTTCAAAATAGTAATTAATTACACAATTACCTATGCATGCCATATAAAGTACTGAGTTTAGTACAAAATCACCTAAAATTACCCAGGTCTCCATCCCTGAAATAGGAATAACCCAATCATCTGAAAATCTGTCTGACCTTTCTCTTTACCACACCCCCACTGTGCTTTTGCCCCTACTTTCCTGATTACTGATGTTCCACTCTACAATCTGAGTAGACCCTCTCATGGCTCCCCAGAAGAACTCTAAAACCCTCCCATGTTTCCAATTTGCATATCACAATCTGCTATGGTACCTCTTGGCCTTGATCACTTCCAATTTTTTTTTAATTATTATTTACCTACAAACAGATGTTAATAATGTCTTGTCCTCTAGATTTAGCCAGTGAAAGACAGCACATCTAAAATACAGGATGTTACTCCTTACTACATTCCTCTACGTCCTATCAATACTGTTGCTATTAGAATCAAATATATGACATTTTACCTAAACAACAGTTTAACGAATCTCCCATACAGAAATCATTACATAGCTCTAGTTCTAATAGAAGCAAACTAGATTTTAATAAGTTTAAGGACACTTATACCCTGCAGGTTTAAATTCTTAAATTTGAGTTCCCACCCCAGCAAGGAGGCCTCATCACTCCTCTGTCCTAAGTAGTTCTAAAGATGGTCTTCCATTTAGAAATGAGCTGTTTTTAATCAAGAACAGAGCCAGGACTACGATTAGGCCTAAATTAAGGACTAACATTTACAACGTTGGATGGCAGGACCTAAGGCTCTTAAAAGTCATTCTTGGATTCTATTTACTAAGACTGGGAGAACAACAAACCCTATTAAACAACAAAGAAAAAAACAAAAAATCCATAAAGCCTTATACATGACAAGAGGTACCAAAACATACCTCATAATTCACACAAACACAACAAGCGTGTGGAAAATAATGCTGAACTGTCCAATAAATCCATAAGGTTACAAGTATTCACACCATTCATTTTTTTCTTGGTTAGGTCCTATTTAAACAGCAAGAGATCATGTAAGTTTTAAATCTCTTCTTTAGTTATTAACAGTAAGTCTCAAAAAAATCCTGGATTGATGCCTGAACTCTAGCTTTAAATGTTATTTACCACTTATAATTTTAGTTAAATCCTAAATCTTTTACCTTATAATGCAATTTTTAAACCTCTCATTACCAACCCAGTACTTCTGCATACTCTTTATAAATCCCACCAAATGAGACAGTATAATTACCAGAAAGTAAACACACACATTTCCTTAGGTAAACAACCACGTGTGCATTTTCCTCTCATTCAGAAATAACCAGCCTGTGAGGACTGTGTATTTTCTTCTTTTTTTTAAGATAGTAACCTTTATTTTTATGGGGCTTTTTTTTTTTTTTAAGATTTTATTTATTTGACAGAGAGAGAGAGAGAGGGGCCACAAGCAGGGGGAACAGCAGGCAGAGGGAGAGGGAGAGGAAGAGAGAGAAGCAGGCTCCCCACTGAGCAGAGAGGGCTCAAGACAAGCCAAAGGCAGACACTTAAACACTTAAACAACTCAGCCACCCAGATGCCCTGAGAACTGTGTACTTTCTACTGTATATAACCTGTAGGTTTTTAATTGTATACTGAATGTAAATTGTGTTATTCTAACATCACCAAATTCTTCACATTCAAGGACAATTCTCTATTATATTGCTTTTAATTAGAGGATGACATTTAAAATAAGGTAAATAATTCTGACAGAAACTCACCAATTAAAAAATATCTAATTTAAAAAGGGCAGGGATGCCTGGGTGGCTCAGTCAGTTAAGCCACTGCCTTCAGCTCAGGTCATGATCCCAGGGTCCTGGGACTGAGTCCCGCATCAAGCTCCTTGCTCAGTGGGAGCCTGCTTCTCTCTCTGCCTCTGCCTGCCACTCTGCCTGCTTGTGCGTGTGCTTGCTCTCTCTCTCTCTTGCTCGCTCTCTCTCTGACAAATAAATAAATAATCTTTTTTAAAATAAATTTAAAAAAAAAATGGGCAAGAGGGGCACCTTGGTGGCTCAGTCAGTTAAGCGTCTGCCTTCCACTCAGGTCATGATCTCAGGGTCCTGGGATCCAGCTCTGTGGCAGACTCCCTGCTCAGTGGGGAACCTGTTTCTCCCTCTCCCTCTGTGCTCTCTCTCTTGCTTGCTCCTCAAATAAATAAATAAGATCTTAAAAATAAAAATAAAACTGGGTGAAGAATTTTAATAGACATTTCTCTAAAGAAGATATACAAATGGGCAGTATACACAAGATGTTCAACATCAGCAGTCACAGCAGAAAGGCAAAATCAAAGCAAGAGATATCACTTCAAATAATATGGCCATAAGAAAATAAAAAAGGAAAGTAACAAAGTGTTTTTGAGTATGCAGAGAAACTGGAACTCTCACACATTGCCAGCAGGAATGTAAGACTGCGACTGTGGAAAAGTTTAGCAGTTCCTCAAAAACAAGTTAAACAGAGAGCTATAAAAAGATCCAGCAATTCCACTCCTAAGTATATATTCAAGAGAAGTGAAAACATAGTTTCACGGAAAAACTTGCATGTGAATGTTCATGGCAGCAATACTTATAATAGTCCAAATGTTCATCAACTGCTGAATGGATAAACAAAATATGGTATAACCATACAAAAGGATGGCTAAGAATAATCCATCCTATCAAAAAAAAAAAAAAGGGAATGAAGTACCAATACATACTCCATTGCAGATGAAGCTTGAAAGCAATATGCTAAGTGAAAGAAACCAGTCACAAAAGACCATATATTTTATGATTCCATTTATATAAAATAACCAGAAACAGCAAATCCAAGAGATACAGAAAGACTGGTAGTTGCCAGGAGCTGGGGAAGGGAGGAGGAGAGAGTAACTGACTGCTGAAGGATCCAGGTTTCTTTTGGGGTGATAAAAACGTTCCACCGTTATATAGTGGTAATGGTTCCAAACCTCGTGAATACAGTAAAAATTACTAAATTGCTAATTACTAAAATAGCACTTTAAAAGGGTGAATTTCATGGTATGTGAATTATATCTCAAAAAAAAGTATCTTCTAATTTTGAAAACACAAACCTATATTATGTGAATTTTAGTTAAAACGAAACTGAAGAGAGGTGCCTGGGTGGCTTAGTCAGTTAGATGTGGGACTCTTGATCTCATCTCGGGTCTTGATCTCAGGGTCTCGAGTTCAGGCCCTATGTTGGGCTCCATGGTGGGCAGTGGAGCCTACTTCAAGAAACAAACAACACACCAAAAAACTCAAACAAACAAATGGAAGAGCACTCTGCATACCTGCTCCTGGGCTCTTGTGTCACTGTGTCCTCCACCCGGGCCGCCACCACCACCAGCTCTCCCACTGCAGCAACCAGATCGTCACCGAGTTCTGGGAGGTCATCAGACTAGCAGGGCAGTGACACTACAGGCACTTACCACCACGACAACGACCTGCAGCTGGAGTGGATAAACCTGTACTACAACCAGGCCAATGGTGGCAAGTACACTTCCGCACTGCGCTTGTGGTCCTGGAGCTGGGCACCATAGACTGTGTGCACTTGGGACCCTTTGGACAAATCTTCAGTCCAGACAACTTTGTCTTACGTCAAAGTGGTGCTGGGAACACCTGGGCCAAGGCGCATTACACAGAAGGTACAGGGCTGGTCGCCTGGGTGCTGGATATAATGAGGAAGGAAGCTGAAAGCTGTGACTGAGTACAAGGCTTCCAGCAGACCCACTCCCTGGGTTGAGGGCCTGGGTCTGGGATGGGTACTCTCCTCGTCTGCAAGATCTAGGAGGAGTACTGAGACAGGACCATGAACACATTCAGTGTGTGGTGCCCTTGTCCAAGGTGTCAGACACAGTGGTAGAACCCTACAAGGTCACCCTCCCAGTCCAACAGCTGGTAAAAAAAAAAAAAACACAGATGGAACCTACTGCATTGATAATGAGACCCTCTATAACTGCTTCAGAACCCTAAAATCGACCACACCCACCAATGGAGACCTCAACTGCCTGGTGTCAGCCATCATGAATGGGGTCACCACCTGCCTGGGCTTTCCTGGCCACTTCAATGCTGACCTGTTCAAGTTAGCTGTCAACATGGTCCTCTTCCCCCACCTGCACTTCTTCATGCCCAGCTTTGCCCCAATGACCAGTGGAGGCAGTCACAGTACTAGGCCCTGAGGGTGCCAGACCTCACCCAGCAGATATCTGATGACAAGAACAAGATAGCAGCCTGTGACCCCTGCCACAGCCACTCCCTGACTGTGGCCCCAGGGTCCGAGGGCTCCATGAAGATGGATGAACAGATGTTTTAACATCTCAAACAAGAAGAGCAGCAACTTGGTGGAGTGGATCCCCAACCACAGAAGAACAGCTGGGACATCCCACCCCAGAAGCATGTCTGTCACCTTCATCAGCAATAGGATGGCCACTCAGGAGCTGTTCAAGCATATCTCAAAGCAGTTCACAGCCAGGCTCTGGTGCAAGCCCTCCCTGCACTGGTACACGGGCAAGGGCATGGACGAGATAGACTTCACCAAGGCTGAGAGCAACAAAAATGAGCTGGTGTCTAACTACCAGCAGGACCAGGACACCACAGCCAAGGAGGAGGGTGAGTCTGAGCAGGAGGCAGAGGAAGAGGTGGCCTAGGGCTGCTAGCCAGTAAAGCACAGAAGCTGTGTGAGCTCTTTAGCCATGTCTCTATGCACACTTGCTCTTGTTCCTATTGTGATGTTGCACACTGTGCAAGACACCACCTTTAAAGCATTTTTATAGGGGGTGGGAACCCTGAAAATTTACTGCTCCAAATCATCATTCTCTTGCTAAATCAATGTCAATGCCCCTTAATGTGAGAGAATGGTCTTCATCCCACCAGTATCCTCAGGGCTTAACATGGAACACATACTTGCAAATGGACAAAAATAAAGAAAAATAACACACTGAATTGCAAACTAATTGTAGTAAAAAAAAAAAAAAATCCTTCATATTCTCCCCTCCTGATGAGAAGAATATTAGGATCCAGAAATCAAAATAGTTTGGCTAACAACCTATTTTAAAAGCTGAGCATAAGCACATTAAAATTTTCTACTTCAACAGCTTCCCTAAAGATAATTTTAAAAATAAACCACCAGAATTAGACTTTCCCCAACAATATGTCTCATGTCAAAAGAAAAAATTTAATGCAAATCCTCTTAATACCAAAATAAAAACCTGATTAAAAGTCAAAATTCACCAAAGCAAAAGAAATCAGAATAATGCCTTAAAAAATCAATGCAGTAACAGATGAAAGGAAAACTCTAATACCACAGCAAATCCCCTTAGAAAAGGCCATCAGTTTATAAAGCTTTTTCAAGATTTTTGTGGTTACCACAGTTAAACACATAAATACAATTGATGAAAAAAATTTGGTTTGGAAGGAGAAAAATACTTGCAGTATTTACCTTAATCCTTAGAAATGAGAGCAAATGCTATAAACTATGATTACCAAACCTATGTGTTTTCTTATTTCTTCACCTGAGATCCAAGTAACAAGGAATACCATCCAGAGAGAAAAGAGGAAGAGGCAAGATAGTAGCCACTCATCTCCAACTTCAATTTTCCTAAGCCAAGGTGCTCAGAGAAATCACTCCACCACAGATAAACTAAATGAGCCAACCATGGCTATGAGAGCAGCACTGTGAGATTTTTGGGTGGGACCAGAAAACTGTCATCAACCTGCCAACCCCCAGGGATCCATGCCCTCTGTTCAAGTATTTCCACCACTGACAGCTTCACCAAGACAGCGTCAAGTAAATGATGTCTAGTGTTTTCTAGCACTTAACTTCATCAAAATCTAAAACTAAGACCCTTCAAAGTTACTGATAAGCCCCACCCTCTTTAGGCTTCATAATTTTATAAAGATTGGGGAAATAAGAGGGGTAATCATGCAACGTTTTCAGATAGGTCTCTCTGCCACCTTTTGAGAAGCAGCAACTATTTACTAACCGATCCATGTCCTCGGTAACATTCTGAGTCCTACCTCTTCTCCACTTCATGATTCCTTAAGAAAACTCAGACTTCAGAGCTCTAGGGCCTACTTGGAGAAGTAATTAAAAGTCCTAGCAAAGACAAGTTGAAATGGACAGTAAGCACTTGGCTTGTTCTCCCTCCTTTTAACAGGATGGTAGAAACCATTTATCTTTTGTTCAGAGAATAAATATAAAGATAGGAGCTAGACAGACTCACTTTTAAATAATTTATATATATAAAATCTAGTCCATAATTTAAATGTAAGAGTGGTAAATATTGTTTGTGCTTTTTTTTTTTTTTTTTTAAAAAAAAACCCTGTATGTTGTATTCATCTAAGGTATGTTAAAGGCTCCGTAGCTCAGGGGTTAGAGCGCTGGTCTCGTAAGGTATGTTAAAGCTATAAAATACCAACACGGAAGCAAAAACAACCTACTAATTATTCGCCATTTAAAATGCTATATTAGGGACGCCTGGGTGGTTCGACTGCCTTTGGCTCAGGTCATGATCCCAGAGTCCTGGGATCAAGTCCCGCATCGGGCTCCCAGCTCCACGGGGAGTCTGCTTCTCCCTCTGACCTTCTCCTCATTCATGCTCTCTCTCACTGTCTCTCAAATAAATAAATAAAATCTTTAAAAATAAATAAATAAATAAATAAATAAATAAAATGCTATATTAAGCAATGCTTTCTGGGGAAATAAAAAAAAGGAAGTTGTCCCAACAGAACATGGGCTACAACTGGTGTCATCTCATCAAGGATTCTTTTAGACTTCAAGAACAAGTCCAATTTCCAGACTTGACATAAAGAACAGTTCTAGCATCTACTAAGATTTTACACACACACATATACTTAATACATATACATGTGTGTATATAAAAATGTATCTATTAAGATACACACATTAAGGATATGTATAACACACATACATAGGTCTTCCCAAATCCTAACTTGTAAAACAATTATATAAAGTAATATTTAAATTACAAAAGAACTCAACCCTTTTAAATCAGTCCAATGCAAAGTTATTATTAAAACTACATGCCTATCAGGGTACCTGGGTGGCTCAGTTGGTTAAGCGACCAACTCTTGGTTCCGGCTCAGGTCGTGATCTCGGCGTCACAGGATCAAGCCCCACATTGGGCTTCATGCTCAGCGTGGAGTCTGCTTGACATTCTCTCTCTCTCACTGCTCATGCTCTCACACTCTTCCTCTTTCTCTCAAAAACAAAAACAAAAACAACCCCAAAAACCAAAAACCTACATGCCTATCTAGTAATATATTTAGAATAGTTTGATTTGTACAACTTTTCTGTAAAACAGCTAAACCACACAGTGTACTAAAACTGTAAACACAACTGGGACACCTGGCTGGCTCAGTTCATAAGAGTATGAGACTCTTGATCTCAGTCAGGGTTGTGAGTTTGAGCCACACAATGGGTGTAGAGATTACTTAAATAAACCTTTTTTTTTTTTTAAGAGATTTTATTTACTGTCAGAGAGAGAGGGAGAGAGCACAAGCAGGGGGAATAGCAGGCAGAAGGAGAAGCAGGCTCCCTGCCAAGCAAGGAGCCCAATGTGGGACTCCATCCCAGGACGCTAGGATCATGACCTGAGCTGAAGGCAGACACCTAACTCACTGAGCCACACAGGCGCCCCTAAACTTTAAAAAAATAAAAAATAAAATGTAAACACTATTAATGTAGATATATAACCTAGTGAAGTATAATCAAATGTAAATATATTGTGATTCAAGCTTTCCATTCTCTCCACTGCCTTTTCTTCTGCCATAGCCCACAACTTTTCTCAGAGATAGTCAGAAATTTGAATATTTCATTCAAAAAAATTTTATCAGGCGCTAACACATGCCAGCATGAGGTCAATTTTTGATTATTTTTCCTTTAATGCTCTTGAAAGAACATTTCCATTTTTTCCATCAACTAGAAGACTGGTTGTTAGTAGAAGCCATAATAATACTATTTAGGCTGATGATTTTGGATATTAAAAAGTTAATCTGATATTTATTAAATGTTGCTTTATGTACAATTATTAAGATCAAGATCTGTCAACAAGGACAGATGCCCCCCCACATAGGACTTCTTACTCAGCGGGGAGCCTGCTTCTCCCCTCTGCCTGCTCTCCTGTTCTGCCTGCAGCTCTCTGTGCTTCTGCTCTGACAAATAAATAAAATCTTAAAAAAAAAAAGTAGACTATGAGTTTCTTCCTTTGTGGTTAGCTGTTTTATGTCCAAGGACATGAAGATGTCCATCCACATGTGCTTCTCATATTAAGAACTTTGACACCATTAAGAGAATGAACACAACCCAGAGTGGGGAAAAGATACATTTTTCAGACTAAAGACTCATAACCAGCATATATAAAGAACTTCTTAAAAAAAAACAGTAAGGAGGGGCGCCTGGGTGGCTCAGCAGGTTAAAGCCTCTGCCTTCAGCTCGGGTCATGATCCCGGGTCCTGGGATCGAGCCCCGCATCGGGCTCTCTGCTTAGCGCAGAGCCTGCTTCCTCCTCTCTCTCTGCCTGCCTCTCTGCCTGCTTGTGGTCTCTGTCAAATAAATAAATCTTTAAAAAAAAAAAAAAAAAACAGTAAGGAAAAGGGAAAAAAAAGAAAAAGGAAACCACCTGACTGAAAAATAGGCAGAAGACCTGAATAGACATTTCACAAAATAAGTTGCCAGATGGCCAATAAACTTATTAAAAAGGGCTTCATTTCATTAGTCAGCACAGAGATGCAAACTAAAATCACAGATGATATTTTAAAAGCAGAAAATACCAAATGCTGATGAAGGTATATAATGACAAGAACTCTCAAACTGGAATTGTAAATTTCTGCAACCACTTTATTTTTTTAAAAGATTTTATTCATTTATTTGACAGAGAGATATAGCAAGAGAAGGAATACAAGCAGGGGGAGTGGGAGAGGGAGAAGGAAGCCTCCTGTCAAGCAGGGAGCCCAATGTAGGGCTCAACCCTAGGACCCTGGGACCATGACCCGAGCCGAAGGCAGATGCTTAACAAATGAGCCACCCAGGTGCCCCATGTACAACCACTTTAGAAAACTGCTCAGCATTTATTAAAGATGAATTTATAAATACTCTATGACCCCACAATTCCATTCTAGTTACATATCCAACAGAAACACATATGTTCACCAAAAGATACACCAGGATGTTTAAATCAACACTATTAATTAAACTGGAAACTACCTAAATGCCCATCAACAATAGCAGAATGAATAACTAATTTTGTGGTATCTCCATACGATAGGTTACTACACAGCAATGTGAATAAATAAACTACGACAACATACAATGCATGGGTGAATCTCACCAAAAAAATGCTGAGCAAAAGAAGCGAGAAACAAGAGCATTTACTGTATGATTATATTTATACAAAGATCAAAGCTAGATGAACCTCATATGCCAGTCAGTGGTTACCCTGGGGAAGGGGTAACTAGAAGGGCAGCTGAAGGGGGCTTTTCTGAGTGCTGGTCATGTGGTTTCTTGACCTGGGTACTAGTCAGAAGTGCACGTCCAACTTTTGAATATTCACTAAGCTGTGCATCTATGATTTGTGTTGGTTCTGTACATAAATTACACTTCACTAACAATTCAGGAAGAGGAAAAAAGGAGACTGGAGGAGTATTGGTGACGCAGAGAGGGACATTTGCATGCTTCCGTGCTGTCTTCACCTCAGCACCCAACAGTGAGTGGCCCAGCAGGTTACCTTATTAGCACGTGCTGACTCAAGCAGGCATGGAGGTGTAGCTTTAACAGAAATCTACCTGAAGAAACGGGTGGCTTATCTTAATGTCTTAATGCCGCCTTAACTTACCAGTTCACATTTACCTCGAGTATTCACCTAACTTTACAAATCACCAAATCCCTGTACAGGCAAGGCATGTAGCCCTACGCAGATGAGTGCCCACTCTGTGGGATAGTGATGAGGGTCCATGAGTTAGCGTTAGCAGCAGGTGGCATCCCTAGGACTACTTAACACCAAGAACACATCAACATGAAGAAAATGGATGAGAAACTAGGCTTTACAAAGCAACAAAAACAAAAGCTTACTCTTTCTTACTGACTGGTCCAAAAGCAAGGAGGGGTGAGAAACCAAAAAAAAAAAAAAAAACCTTTCAGAAGACTGCTGTGACCTGATTATAAACTCATAGTTATTTGATTTATGAGCAGCCTTTATAAACTTATGTATTACATGTATTCCTTGTGTATATATCATGTATTTCATAACAAAATTAACAAAACATAACAAAAATTAAAAGAACATTATGATTCTATAATTACCAATTTTCAAATAAATGGTAACAAAACCTTAAGAAGCACAAAGGAAAAACAGATATCAACCTTTATCTCCTGAGAAACAAGAAATGTTTAACATTTAGTATTCAACCTATAACACTTACTATAGTACACTAGGTATAAATAGGTTTTCAATAAAGCTGGTACATATGAAGGAAAATTAGTCTTTTTTTTAAAGATTTTATTTATTTATTTGACAGACAGAGATCACAAGTAGGCAGACAGGCAGTCAGAGAGAGGAGGAAGCAGGCTCCCTGCTGAGCAGGGAGCCCAATGCAGGACTCAATCCCAGGACTCTGGGATCATGACCTGAGCTGAAGGCAGAGGCTCAACCCACTGAGCCACTCAAGTGCCCCAGAAAATTAGTGTTTTAATCACACCGTAATTCCTTGAATATTTTTTTTTCTTCTAAAAACAACCAAATGGGGGCACCTGGGTGGTTTAGTTGGTTGCATGTCTCCCTTTGGCTTGGGTCATGGTCCCATTGTCCTGGGGTCCTGGGATAAAGCCCTGGGTTGGACTCCCTGTTCAGTGGAGAATCTACTTCTCCCTCTCCCTCTGTAATCCCCCCACCCTACCATGCTCTCTTTCTCTCTCAAATGGAGAAATAAAATCTTAAAGGAAAAAAAATTTAAATAAATAAAAACAACCAAACAGTATATCCAAGAAATGGAATAGTCTACATTAAAAACCCAGTAAAGTCAATGTTCAGATGCCAAAAGTGAAAGACATGCCTAGAAGCCAGGAACGAGCAGAAACTACAGCCTGCTTGGCTCTGCTAGCCCCATGAGCAACCAGAGCTTCCTCAGGCTGAGAGGTTCCAAAAGCTATGCCTGCTTATTACTATATTATTATTAGGCCTGGAGTAGAGCAAACTACGGCAGAGATTATGGACGGGAAAAGGTATTCAAGTGAGTCTGCCTTAACTTAGGTTTGATCATGAGGTCTCCTTCTCCCTCAAGAACAACGTGAGCCAAGAAAGAGAGATGCATTAAGCATCTCATATCTTTCCCTCCATCCCACCATCACAGAATGTTCCATTATACAAGTGTTTAACTGCTAGATTAATTTAACATCACTCAATGAACAAGTAAGGCCATGACTGGTGTGGGATAAAGGACTCAACAATAAAGGTGACTGGTGTTTTTAACCTAAGTCTGTAGTTTACCAAAGAAAAGACAATCAAAAGGATTAAATGCAATTTTAATTCTTCACTTAAAGATTAAACACACACATTTACGTCTTATCCCTTCCAAAGCCATCTTAAATGTAAATGTCAGTATGGGTTTTTTGTTTTTTTTGTTTTTCAGATTTTATTTATTTATTTGAGAGCAAGTGAATAAGAGAGAAACAAAGCCCCAGGGCGGGGGAGGAGGTAGTCAGAGGGAGAAATAGACTCCCCACTGAGCAAGGAGCCCGACATGGGACTCTGGGATCATGACCTGAGTGGAAGGTAGACACTTAACTGACTGAGCACCCAGGTTTTTTAATTTTAAGGCAAAAAACTACAGAGTCAAGCACCAGGAGAGGAAGCAGCAGTAAAATCCTGAAAACCAGGAGCAGGATGACAGGTGTCAACTACCACAGCTGACTGAAGCTGTGGTAGAAAACTGAAGCCTGAACCAGAAAGCAGAAAAGCAATCTGTTTTGCCCTATATCCTCAAAAGGCTCAAGTGGTAGCAGCAGGTACTGGTGAAGTAGGAATGACAATGAGATTTAAAAGCAGAAAGGTTGCTGATGTAGCCAGAAACACACAGCTCCTAAGATCCCCATCAGAAGATTAGAGATTTATTCTCTGGAGAGTGTAAAACAGAGTTTTGGGCTGGAGACATGGAGTTTAGGAGAAAGGGTAGCATCAGAAATGAGTGATTAAGAGAGGTTTATCGGGGCACCTGGGTGGCTCAGTGGGTTAAAGCCTCTGTCTTCGGCTCAGGTCATGATCCCGGGGTCCGGTAATGAGCCCCACATCAGGCTCTCTGCTCAGCAGGCAGCCTGCTCTTACCCCCCCCCCCAAACCCCCACTGCCTGCCTCTCTGCCTACTTGTGATCTCTGTCTGTCAAATAAATAAAATCTTAAAAAAAAAAAAGACTGAAAGACTGTACATGACTGACCTGCCTGGATGGCTCAGTTGGTTAACTGCCTTCAGCTCAGGTCATGATCCAGCCCCACATCTAACCCACGACAGGCTCCCTCCCTCAGTGGAGGAAGGGCTGCTTCTCCCTCTGCCATTCACCCCCTGGTTTGTACTCTCTGGCTCTCTCTGTCCAATAAATAAATAAAATCTTTAAAAAAAAAGAGAGAGAGAGAGGTTTATGTACTCCATTTTGAGATCTCCCAGCCTTCTTCCTCCCACTCAGCTCCCTTCTTACTAGCAGCCAGGCCTATTCTCTGGGGGAAATGGAGCAACCCAAGAGAAGAGACCTAAAGACACTGTCACTCAAAGCAACAGCCTAGTCAGGTTCAACAAGAAACTCCATCAAGCATACTGAGCTTCCAAACTGCTTTACTGATTGTGCACTCTGAACCAAGCAGGTGAAGACCACCACACACCTAATGAAAGCTTCTAACAGTCGCAAAAGACCAAAACAAAGAGAATACATGCAATGGGGAGGAAACAAGTAGGCAGGAGGATGAACACTTAGAAGAAAGGAAAAAGTTGGGGCGCCTGGGTGGCTCAGTGGATTAAGCCGCTGCCTTCGGCTCGGGTCATGATCTCGGGGTCCTGGGATCGAGCCCCGCATCGGGCTCTCTGCTCCGTGGGGAGCCTGCTTCCTCCTCTCTCTCTGCCTGCCTCTCTGCCTACTTGTGATCTCTCTCTGTCAAATAAATAAATAAAATCTTTAAAAAAAAAAAAAAAAAAAAGAAAGGAAAAAGTTTTCAGTAATTTCAAAGAGAGAAAAATATCAGAACCATGAAACAAGGATGGTGTGCTATAAAGAAAAAAGGGGAGGAGAGATTAGAGTTTTTAAACATTAAAACTAACAGATTAAAATTTTATCAAAGAATTAGAATCTAATATTGAGAATTCGGCTGGCTCAGTTGGAAGAGCACAGAACTCTTAGTATCGGGGTTGTAAATTTAAGCTCCTGTTAGGCAGAGATTATGTAAATAAATAAAGTTTTTTTTAAAAGATTTAAAATTGAGAAATCTCATAGAAGGTAGAAAAAAAAGATGAAAAATATGAGGCTAAAAAAATTTTAAAGAATCAGTACAAGTAGGTACTAGATCCAAAGCGGGGGGGGGGGAGGGAAGCAGAGAAAAATCAAACAGAAACTTTTTATTTTTCTTTTCAAATTTTTATTTAAGTTCTAGTTAGTTAATATATAGTGCAATGTTGGTTTCAGGAGTAGAAATGAGTGATTCATCGCTTACATATAACACCCAGTAGTTCTCATAAGTGCCCTCCTTAATGTCCATCCCTCCCCTCACTTACTTCCTTCCATCACCCCTCAGTTTGTTCTCTTATTATCATTAAAAATCTATCATTTAAAAAAAAAAAGGAATCTCTTACAATTTCTCTCTCCTCCCCACATATGTTCATCTCTTTTATTTCTTAAACTCCACATATGAGTGAAATCATACAATATCTGTCTTTCTCTGACTTATTTCGCTTAGCATAATACACTCTAGTTCCATTGATGTCTTCGCAAATGGCAAGATTTCATTCTTTCTGATGTTTGAGTAATACTGCATTGTGTGTGTACACCACACCTTCTTTTTTTTTTTAAAGAGAGCAATCTTTTTTTTTTTTTAAAGATTTTATTTATTTGTCAGAGAGAGAGAGAGTACACCCAAGCAGGCAGAGAGGCAGGCAGAGAGAGGAGGAAGCAGGCTCCCTGCCGAGCAAGGAGCCTGATGTGGGGCTCCATCCCAGGACCCCAGGATCACCTGAGCCGAAGGCAGTGGCTTAACCAACTGAGCCACCCAGGCATCCCTTTTTTTTTTCCTTTTTTTTTTTTTTTTAGATTTTATTTATTTATTTGTCAGAGAGAGAGAGACAGAGAGAGAAAGATCACAAGTAGGCAGAGAGGTAGGCAGAGGCAGAGGGAGAAGCAGGCTCCCCGCCGAGCAAGGAGCCCGATATGGGACTCGATCCCAGGATGCTAGGATCATGACCTGAGCCGAAGGCAGCCGCTTAACCATCTGAGCCACCCAGGCGTCCCTACACCACACCTTCTTTATCCATTCATCAGTCAATGGGACATTTGAGCTCTTTCCATAGTTTGGAAATAAAAACTTTTTTTAGGGGCGCCTGGGTGGCTCAGTGGGTTAAAGCCTCTGCCTTCGGCTCAGGTCATGATCCCAGGGTCCTGGGATCGAGCCCCACATCGGGCTCTCTGCTCCGCAGGGAGCCTGCTTCCTCCTCTCTCTCTGCCTACCTCTCTGCCTAGTTGGATTTCTCTCTGTCGAATAAATAAAATATTAAAAAAAAAAAAAAAAAAAAAAAAACTTTTTTTAAAAGACTTTATTTATTTGACAGACAGAGATCACAATAGGCAGAGAGGTAGGCAGGGGAAGGGGAGAGAACAGAGAGCCTGATGCAGGGCTTGATCCCAGAACCCCGGGATTGTGACCTGAATCGAAGGCAGAGGCTTAACCCACTGTGCCACCCAGGCACCTGGACACAAAAACTTTTTTTTTTTTAAGATTTTTTATTTATTTGACAGAGAGAGATCACAAGTAGGCAGAGAGGAGGCAGAGAGAGTGAGAGGGAAGCAGGCTCCCTGCCAAGCAGAGAGCCCGATGCGGGACTCGATCCCAGGACCCTGAGATCATGACCTGAGCCGAAGGCAGCGGCCTAAACCACTGAGCCACCCTAGAACTGGGGCACCTGGGTGGCTCAGTGGCTTAAAGCCTCTGCCTTCCGCTCAGGTCATGATCTCAGGGTCCTGGGCTCGAGCCCCGCATGGGGCTCTCTGCTCTGCAGGGAGCCTGCTTCCTCCTCTCTCTCTGCCTGCCTCTCTGCCTACGTGTGATCTCTGTCAAATAAATAAATAAAATCTTTAAAAAAAAATTTACTAGAACTGACGGACATGGGCGTCCAGACCGAAAGGACCCTCTGAATGCCTGGCACAATGGATGAAAGTAATCTCAAGATACAACACAGTGAAATGTAGGAATAGTAGTAGGGACAAAAAGAAGGTCCTAAAAACTTCAAGAGTATGAGACAGAGAGCTACAGAAGCAGACCCCATCTGAAGAATCGGACATCAAAACTGGCTTCATGTTCTAAAAGCACAACAGTGGAACTTAGAAGGCAATGGAGTAAATGCCTTCAAAATTCAAAAATGTTTCTGGACCAAAAGTCTAAGTGAGAAGGTAACATAAGAGTCTTCACTATGGTGACAGCTGTGAAGTGTGTAAACCTGGTGATTCACAGACCTGAACCCCTGGGGCTAATAATACATTATATGTTAATAAAAAAATTAAAAAAATTTTTTTAAAAAGAGTCTTCAATGTACAAAGTCTCAAAGAACAGGGGCAGGGGCTTAACTTCCCATGCATTCTTCCTCAGAAGGATACTGAAGGCTGTGTTCTAGGAATATGAGGCAATAAACCAAGAGAGAAAACTGAATCAAAGAAAGGGGCTTCGATTAAAAACCCCGGGAAAGGAAACCCCCAGGATGATAGCTGAACAGCAGACCTTGGGAGCAATCTTCTAAAATGAGTCAAAAGGCCAGGAAAGACCCTCTTCCCACCCTTGATGATATCAATAAAATACCTGATATATCTGAATATATAAAAAAAGCTATGAGGTAGTATTAGTTTTAAGAGCCTGAGGATGAATTGGTGCTACTAGCAATTTATGATATGTACACAGAAATTAAGTAAACAAAAAATAATTACTTTTTAAAATTTATTTTAATTCCAGTACAGTTAGCATGGTGTAATATTAGTTTCAGGTGTACAATACAGTGACTCAACACTTCCATACATGACCCCGTACTTGTCACAGTGCACTCCTTAATCCCCATCCCTATTTTACCTAATTCCCTACCCTCAAAATAATTATTAACTTCAGGGAAAACAAAGCGCAATTAAGGCAAGGACAAGAAACCACAGGACACCAAATATCTCAGCTGTGAACAGTATTTATTACTTTAAATTACTATAAATCCTGAATATTGATCTAACTACATAATGGATACGATTATATCAGAAAAATGAAGAGACAGGAAGTAGGAGTATATGCAGCTAGGGTAGGGAGGTAAAAGACAAATCCTTATACCCCATAGTGGTAAAGTCAATTTTTTTTCAACAACGAAAACTGAAAAATCAAGACATAGCACACTATAAAATGTTCTTTAGCTACAAGGATAACAACAAAAAAGCAAAAGAAATAGCTAAAAGAGCTAAGAAGCAGGCAAGTAAACAGGAGACTACTGTTTTTAGTAATAAGACTGTTAAGATTTACTTGACTCTAACCTATATGCATATATAATTTTGATATAAAAACTGAATTACAAGTTAAAAAAAAAACAACCTGATTACAAAATGTGTCATAAAAGAGGAATCTCACTGTGCTCAGGGGAAACTGACCCAATTGGGGGGGGGGGGGGGGAGGTTACTGAAACTTTCCTTAGGACAGACTACCTAAACTAAGAAGGGCGCTAGGAGGGAGAGAGCATTCCAGGGAGGAGACAGGCCTCCAGACCAGAGAGGGTGATATGCTCTAGGCCCTGGCCCTGAAACATGTTTTCCACTGGAAACAAGTCATAAGAATTCACCCTTCCCCCAAATCCTTGTCTCCCTCACTATCTTGCTCATCCTTCAAGGCCAAGATACTCATCTTCTCAAAAGCTTCCTACCTGGGGGCACCCAGGTGGCTCAGTGTTAAGGTTAAGCCTCTGCCTTCGGCTCAGGTCATGATCCCAGGGTCCTGGGATGGAGCCCCGCATCAGGCTCTCTGCTCAGCGGGGAGCCTGCTTCTCCCTATCTCTCTGCCTGCCTCACTGCCTACTTGTGATCTCTCTCTACCAAATAAATAAATAAAATCTTAAAAAAAAAAAAAAAAAGCTTCCTACCTGGAACCAGGTGAGCTCTTCCATCTTAAAATTATGTCTTTTCAATTATCATATGATCTCCTAATATGAGGAATTGAGAGGCAGAGTAGGGGGCTTGGGGGTAGGGAAGGAAAAAAATAAAACAAGATGGGATCAGGAGGGAGAGAAACCATAAGAGACTCTTTTTTTTTTTTTAATATTTTATTTATTTGACAGAGAGAAATCACAACTAGGCAGAGAGGCAGGCAGAGAGAGAGGAGGAAGCAGGCTCCCCGCGGAGCAGAGAGCCCAATGTGGGGTGATCCCAGGACCCTGGGATCATGACCTGAGCCGAAGGCAGAGGCTTTAACCCACTGAGGCACTCAGGCGCCCCCCATAAGAGACTCTTAATCTCACAAAAAGGGATAGGGGGAGGGTGGTTGGGTTATAGACACTGGGGAGGATATGTGCTATGGTGAATGCTATGAAGTGTGTAAGTAACAATTCACAGACCTGGGGCTAATAACACACTATATGTTAATAAAAAATTTTTTATTTTTTAATTTAAAAAAAATTTTTTAAAAAACGGTATCTTTTATCTATGATCTCATTCTCTAAATTAATATAATTCATATTATATCAAGATATCAAGACCATAAAACATTCTCTTGAATCACTCAATAGGCAAAAATATAGAGAAGAAAATAAAAACCACCAATCCAATCTTTCAGATAACCTTCTAGACTTTTGAATGAATACAAATAACTGAATAACCTTTTCACTAACTGCATGGCGGAATTTTCCTTCATTAAATAACCTATTCTAGTAACACTGCAATATCTGAAAGTCAGTCTTAATTTTTTGAAGTGAAAAAAAAGTTCCTTTCTCAGAAATATCTACAGCATTAACCAGGGACAATTAAATAATAAAGCAATCTGCTAAGAGAAATGCAAAATCGGTGTTAGAAGGCATGCCCCAGTAACTGTTGAGACCTTTTAAACACAATCAGATTCTTACTTTACTATTTCACTGAAACAGGAAATTAAAATGGCATTTGGATTACATCAAACCTGATACATGAAAAGATATTTTAACCTTCCAAATAATAGCAGATGTTAATATAATAAGCCAATGATTACCTTTCATGCCCCCCATAAACCTTCTCCCTTTCTACTCAGCTGGTCATCTTGCCACCTTTAAGATGGCTGTGAAACTCACAAGATCACATAACTCTATCACCTCACTTAGTCACCTAAAATGAAACCAGGCCAACAGGTCTAAGAGAATTAATGCTGCCGATCCTCACATTTATGACTGAGTAGAACTGATTTAAGTACAGTTTAAAATGCTACATCTGAAAATTCAATTCAGCCACAGGAGGACAAACCACTGAAAAGAATCTAGTATCACCCATCAATCATGTATAAGACCCTCAACTGCAGATTACCCTCAAATCATACTTCTTATCCTGTTTCAAGAGTTACACGAGAATTTCAAAACTTGTGAAAATCCAACTACTAAAAAGCAATTAATGAGAATACTGGAGCTCAAAGGGCCAGCTTCTTAAAAAAAAAAAAAAAAAAAGCTACAAAACTTTTAAAATTACTATTTTCTCACTTTTACAAGGACTTTATTACAACATCTAATCAGGGGCACCTGGCTGGTCCAGTTCGTACAGTGTGTGACTCGAGATCTTGGGGTTGTGAGTTCCAGCCCCACATTGGGTACAGAGGTTAAAAAATAAAAATCTTGGGGCGCCTGGGTGGCTCAGTGGGTTAAGCCGCTGCCTTCTGCTCAGGTCATGATCTCAGGATCCTGGGATCGAGTCCCGCATCGGGCTCTCTGCTCAACGGAGAGCCTGCTTCCCTTCCTCTCTCTCTGCCTGCCTCTCTTGTGATTTCTCTCTGTCAAATAAATAAAATCTTTAAAAAACAAAACAAATACTTTTAAAAAATAAAAATCTTTACAAACAAACAAACAAAAAGTCATCTAACTAGTAATAGTCCAGCTTCTGTCATGAAGTAATAAAATTATATGACAGTGGATGATCATTTTATAGTGAACCTAAAACTGCTCTAAAAAAATAAAGTTTATTGGGGTGCCTGCGTGGCTCAGTTGGTTAAGCATCCTACTCTTGATTTCAGATCAGATCCCATGATCTGAAGATCATGAGATCAAGCCCCATGTCAGGCTCTGTGCTTAGTGTGGAGCCTGCTTGGGATTCTCTTTCCCTCTGCACCACACCTACCCCCAAAAAAAGTACATTTGAAAAAGTTGTAATTTTTTTTTTTTAAAGATTTTATTTATTTATTTGACAGAGAGACAGCACAAGCAGGCAGAGTGAGAGAGAGAAGTAGTCTCCCTCCCGAGCAAGGAGCCTGATGTGGGACTCGATCCCAGGATCATGACCTGAGCGGAAGGCAGCTGCTTAACCACCTGAGCCACCCAGGCGTCCCGAAAAAGTTGTAATTATTGATTACTTTTCCAGATTTCTAAAAGTATTATTAATTTTTTCCTATGATATACAATGTTTGACACTGATGAGAAGGGAAAGACTTAAAACTAGTACTGAAAAATTACAAAATGGTATTCTGTCCTCAGTGACCCATTTTTTTGAAAATATACTATTAAAAAGACATTTTCTATATTTTTGAACAATGCGTAATTTCTTTTATCTTTTAGCATACATTCACCATCTGTATTTACTGACATCACTTTTAAAAATTATTCATCATGGGGGCGCCTGGGTGGCTCAGTGGGTTAAGCCGCTGCCTTCGGCTCAGGTCATGATCTCAGGGTCCTGGGATCGAGCCCCGCATTGGGCTCTCTGCTCAGCAGGGGGCCTGCTTCCCTCTCTCTCTCTGCCTGCCTCTCTGCCTACTTGTGATCTCTTTCTGTCAAGTAAATAAAATCTTAAAAAAAAAAAATTATTCATCATGAAAGAAGTTTGCTAAATCATGAAGAGAATGCCATCTCTTTGGATCAAAGCCACCAGCTTCTACATATAAAAACAATTATAAAGCTGGAAGGAATCAAAGTGATATAGTTCAACTACTTCATTTTACAAAAGAAAAAATAAGGCCAGAAAGAGGTTAAAATTCTCACCCACAGTCACATAAATTCTTACTTCATGACAGAAGATGGACTATTACTGATTAGGTGTTTTATTTTTGTTTTTAATTTTTTTTAAGATTTTATTTGTTTATTTGACAGAAAGATCACAAGTAGGCAGTGAGGCAGGCAGAGAGAGAGAGCGGAGGAAGCAGGCTCCCCTCCAGCAGAGCACCCGACATGGGACTCGATCCCAGGACCCTGGGATCATGACCTGAGCCAAAGGCAGAGGCTCAACCCACTGAGCCACCCAGGCGCCCCCTGATTAGATGTTTTAATAAAGTCCTTTTACATTCTCCTAAATCAGTCTCTATGTTCAAAGTGAACCTTCCAGATAATGAGGCCTACACTATAGCTTCAAACTGCTTATTGGGACACCTGGCTGGCTCAGGTGGTAGAGCATGCAACTCTCGATCTCAGGGTCATGAATTTGAGCCCCATGCTGGGTACAGAGATTACTGTATAAAACAAAACAAAACAAACCCTGCTTATTAATGCAAAGTCGTATGAAAAGTTTGGATGCTATAAAGTAAAACTCCTAAAACAAAAGCTTCAAAATACTAAGAACACCATATTCCTGATTGCCTAATCCATAAAATTTCAACTAAATTTCACAAGGACATAATGAGTTAAAAATAATTTATTAATAAGCGCCTGGGTGGCTCAGTTGCTTAAGCGACTGCCTTTGGCTCAGGTCCCAATCCTGGAGTCCTGGGATGGAGTCCCTAATCTGTTCTCTACTCAGCAGGGAGTCTGCTTCTCCCTCTGACCCTCCCTTTCTCGTGCTCTCTCTCTCTCTCACTCAAATAAATAAAATCTTTAAAAAAAATAATTTATTAACAAAGTAAGTTGCAAAGCAAGCACATAATTCCACAGAGAAAGAACTGTGAGATTAAACGGAATTGGATTTTACAAACCATAAGAGACTCTTAATCTCAGGAAACAAACTGAAGGTTGCTGGAGGGGTGGGGGGTGGCAGGGATGGGGTGGTTAGGTTACTGACATTGCGGAGGGTATGTGCTATGGTGAGTGCTGCGAATTGTGTAAGACTGATGATTCACAGACTTGTACCCCTGGGGCAAATAATACATTACATGTTAATTTTTTTAAAAAGGGACTTGGGTTTTTACTGATAGTACTTTCCATTTTTATAGTACTATATTTCATTGTTGATCAGACCCTCATGTTTGAGGTGAATGTGAACAATAAATATATGGGTGTTATTTTGTGCTATTCCTGCAACTTGTAAGTTGAAACTATTTCCAAGAAAGTTTGTTAAAGGAATTTTTTAAAAAGCAAAACATGATTATTAACAGCAACTTTGGGGGGAAAAAAGAGAAATCACTCCTACCATTCTTCTTAACAATCTAACTATTATTAAGTATCAAACAACCCCACTAAAGAAGGTGAGGGGAAAGGTGCTGACCTAAGCACCTAAACAACTTTGGAAACCAGTACAATCTGTAAGACTAAAAGCAAAAGAAACTGTGTAAATATCTTGTACTCTAGTTGATAAAAGTGTTTCCCACAGAGGTGTAGGTTAACAATTCTGACAACACTACACATGTGTATTATAATTGAAGAATTAAATAAATGGATGGTGGGTGGTGGGAGCAAGGATTCTCACTGCTAAAGTGGGAGCTTCCAGAAAGGCCAAGGCAGTAGGCTAGAGTTATCCACGTAGTAATGGGTCAGAGTTGGTTAGTTTAATACAGATACAGGTGATTACATATAAAAATGCTTATAGATGGGTATACCCACCTGTATTTCTTTACTCTGTTAACTTAGAAGGCCTAGAAGCAGTGTCTTCCTAGCAGCAACGTGCACAGATCTTGGTTTCTAGTATCATTGTTCAAAAAAAGGAGCAAGGCTCCTTGGAGAAATAGCTGATTCCACGATGACGCAGGAAATATACACGATGAGCCTCGTGCCAAAAAGTAAGTGCTTCAAAAACCCAAAATGATGGAA
The DNA here is from genome assembly GCF_922984935.1 of Meles meles. NCBI lineage: Eukaryota > Metazoa > Chordata > Mammalia > Carnivora > Mustelidae > Meles > Meles meles. Next base: position 104,040,027 of record NC_060068.1, read on the forward strand.
TCCTGTCTCAGGGACACAAGTGCCAACTGAAAGAGTTTCACTGGCCAAAAGTACAAAAATCTGAGCCACAAAATAAATGAGTATGGGATTATAACCCAAAGAATAAAATAAATGAGTCCATCCTGGTATCACTGAATAAATAAATTCACAGGAAGAGACAACTATCCCGTGAAGAAAAATTCTGAGTAATTTATGTAGATACCCTGCCCTCCACAAGGTGGAGCATAACTCTTCAATTTTTAAGTGTATATTGTACATAGATAGTGACTTCCTTCCAAAGAGCTCGGTATGAAAGGGGGGGGTGTGATTTTACAGTAGAAAAACATCATAAATACTACTTCAACCAGGTGATTAAGGTCAACATCAACAGTGTCATTAAGTCACATTGGTTGTACGGTTTCCTGGTATGATGTGATGGAAATGGCACTTTACTTCTGTGGTCTTCCTCCCTAAAACCCACAACCCCAGTATGATCATGAAAAAAGATACAGACAAATCCAACCGACTATATGAGCAGAGGAATGATGGGTAAATCTATTGCAATCAGTTCACAATATATGTAAATTAAACCACAATGCTGTAAGCCTTAAGTTTATTCAGGGATGTATGTCAATTATTTCTCAATAAAACTGCAAAAAAAAAAAAAATGGGACAGTCTACACCTGATCAAAACTCCTCAAAACTGTCAAGGTCATCAAAAACAAGGAAAATGTGAGAAACTATTACAGCCAAGAGGACCCTAAAGTAACATGACAACCAAATGTTATGTGGTAACCTGTATGGAATTGTGGAACACAAAAAAGGACATTAGATTAAAAGACAAAAATCTGGGGTGCCTGGGTGGCTCAGTGGGTTAAAGCCTGTGCCTTTGGCTCAGGTCATGGTCCCAGGGTCGTGGGATTGAGCCCCCATATCGGGCTCTCTGCTCGGCGGGGAGCCTGTTCCCACCCCCTCTGCCTGCCTCTCTGCCTACTTGTGATCTCTGTCTGTCAAATAAATAAATAAAATCTTTTAAAAACAAGTTGTATTAAAAAATAAAAACAAAAATGTGAATAAAGTATGGAGTTTAGTTAATAATAAAGTATAAGTATTGGTTCCTTAGTGTCATAAATGTATCATGCTAATGTAAGATGTTAACAGAGAAAACTGGATCTGGGGAACACAGAAACTACTATCTTCTCAATGTTTCTGAAAGTTTAAAAATGTTACAAATATTAAAGGTTATTTTTAAATATTTTTGTTAAAATTTGTTTTAAAAAGGAAAGGGAAAAAATTATTAAGGCCTGAAGAATGCACACTAATTTGAGCACTTACACCTGAGAAGAGGCTGGAAAGGAAGGGAAATCAAGCTTTCCTTTACAAGTATACTGTCTTGACTCAAGTATATGAAGAGTATCTGTGTACTAATGCCTAACAAGAAATGTTTAATTTTAAATGTCACACTTAAGCACTAAATAATAAATAAAAATAAAACTGTTATTAAACAGAAATTGTTCCCTAAACCTGTGTATTTCTTTTCATAAACTATCCAACTTCCAGAAAAACCTCCAAATCACATTCAAGCATCTCATTAACTAGTAACTAGTAACTAGTAACTAGATATTAGTATAATATGTGAATTAAAAGAAAAAAAGGCAATATTCAATTGCTAAGGGAGATAAGAAACGTACATGTGAAAGGAACTGTTTTAATCAGTAAGAAAATATTTGACCAGAAACATTCTTAAATTTGAACAGTATTTAGACCCAGTATGTATAACCTTTAATAAACTGTGTTATTCAAAAAGACAAATGAGTCATCCTAATTTCAACAGCAGGAAGTGCTAAATGATGTCTAATAACACTCACTTTATTACTACACTTGGTGAAGGCAAAACAACACATCCTGCACTTCTATCTAGACAGCCACTAGAATCAACTACAACTGGATTATGTAAAGCTCAAAATTCAATGTATGGTATTTACCAACAGCCTATACTGGCAAAAATAATTTGAGAACAAAGATAAGACATCAATCTTATTATCAGCATCAATCTCTAATTAAACTGTTAGAAGCTGCTTTATCTAAATGGGCACCATCCACTACTACGAGAATATGTTCTACTAAACATATGTACTTTTTTTTTTTTTAAAGATTTATTTATTTGACAGAGATTACAAGTAGGCAGAGAGAGAGAGAGAAGGAAGCAGGCTCCCAGCTAAGCAGAGAGCCCAATGCGGGGCTGGATCCCAGGACCCTGGGATCATGACCGGAGCCGAAGGCAGAGGCTTTAACCCGCTGAGCCACCCAGGCGCCCCATGTACTTTTTTTTTTAAAGAATTTATTTATTTGAGATAGAAAGTGAGCGATGGAGGTGGGGGTGGAGAGAGAGTGCATGCACAAGAAGGGGTAGGGGTAGCAGGAGAGGAAGAAGCAGGCTCTCCACTGATCAGGGAGCCCAAGAGGGTGCTGGGTCCCAGGATCCTTAACCCATGAGCCATCCAGGTGCCCCAAAAACAGCTGTACTTGTTCAAAGACAATACAAAAATAAATTCTTAAGAAACCAAAGTAATTATTTTAAAGCCCTAAGGATAGATAAATCAGAAGATGGCACTTGGGGCACCTGGGTGGCTCAGTAGGTTAAGCCTCTGCCTTCGGCTCAGGTCATGATCCCAGGGTCCTGGGATCGAGCCCCATATCAGGCTCTCTGCTCAGCAGGGAGCCTGCCTCTCCCTCTCTCTGCCTGCCTCTCTGTGATCTCTCTGTCAAATAAATAAATAAAATCTGAAGAAAAAAAAAAAAAAGATGGCACTTGAACCTCATCAAGCCTTTCCTTTTTTTTTTAATTTGTAAGAATACAAAGTCCCTCCCACAGAAGGATTTATTTTATAATATAATTTTATGTAAAGTAATGTGATATAAACAGTGTCTAACAGAAAGTAATTTGAAGTTATGAGCAGGCAAACCAGTGGGTGGCATCAGCTGAGATGATGCCAGGAGTTCCTCAACTGGGCCTTAGTCCCTACCCAAACTAAGGAGTTCTGCCCTGTTTTCAGTGCAAAGAGAGAATGATAAAACCAACTAAATTTCCCCTAACAAGTGGTCACCAGTAGGAACAGGCAAGAAAATTAATGGATCAGCAAGAATCCAATCACTGCTACAAAAAAATAGTCACTGCTTACCAAGAGGGAGTCAAAAAAGAATCACAGTTGTAGATCTACAGCTCCTGACACTCACAAATTCTGTTTCCATATTCATAATAGATTATAAAAGGGGATCTCATGATTTATTTCTCATGTAATACTAAGTGCTTATAATATCTTTTAGAATTACACACAAAAATATTTATGGATGTAGTAACATGATTTTTTTTTTAAGATTTTTTATTTTTTGCTTGACAGACAAAGATCACAAGTAGGCAGAGAGACAGGCAGAAAGAGAGGGGGAAGCAGGCTCCCTGCTGAACAGAGAGCCCCATGCGGGGCTCGATCCCAGGACCCTGGGATCATGACCTGAGCCAAAGGCAGAGGCTTTAACCCACTGAGCCACTAAGGCACCCCAGGATGTAATAACATGATTTCTAAGACTTGTTTCAAAATAATGGTGGGGAGTATAAATGAAACAACATTACCCATTTGTTGATCACTGTTGAAGCTGAGTGATGAGTATATTCGATGAATTATACTGTATTTTGTATACATCTGGAATTTTCACAGTAAAAAGTTGAAAATGTAAATATTATTAAGAAATAACTCTACTCCTAGATAAATAAAATAAAAGAAATAACTCTACTCCTACAACTCAACAAAATGCAAAGAACCCAATTCAAAAATGGGTAAAGGACTTGAACATTCATTTCTCCAAAGAAGATTTACAAATGACCAAAAAGCACATGAACAAATTTGCATCATCACTAATCATTAGGGAAATGTAAATCAAAACCACAACGAGCTACAACTTCATGCCCATTAGGATGGCTTTATCAAAAAATAATAAGTGTTGATGAGGATGTTAAAAACTGGAACTCTTACCCACCCAACCCCTACAAAACTGGAACTCTTGCACACTGCTGGTAGAAATATAAAAGTAGTGTAGGTACTACGGAAAAGTATTTTTTTAATCAAAAAATTTTAAGGGTGCCTGGGTGGCTCAGTCATTAAGTCTGCCTTCGGCTGGGGTCATGGTCCCAGGGTACTGGGATTGAGCCCTACATCAGGCTCCCTGCTCGGCGGAGAGCCTGCTTCTCCCTCTCCCACTCTCCCTGCTTGTGTTCCCTCTCTCACTGTCTCTGTCAAATAATAAAAATTTTTTTTATTTAAAAAAAATTTTAAAAAGCAGTACCATATGAAGCAGCAATTTTACTTCTGAGTATATACTCAAATGAACTGAAAGTTGGGACTCAAAAGATACTTGTACATCCATATTCACATCGGCATTATTCACACTGGTCAAGGGACAGAAGCACCCCAACTGTGCACCAATGTATGAATGGATAAACAAACTTAAAATTCTGACAGAGAATACAACATGGATAAAGCTGGAGGATATGAAGCTAAGTGAAATAAGCCAGCCACAAAAGGACAAATACTACATAATTCCACTTACATGAAGTATTAGAGTAATCAAATTCATAGAAAATAGAACAATGGCTGTAGGGCTGGGAAAGGGGGGAAATTGTTCAATGGATATGGAGTTTCAGCTGGAGAAGATTAAAAAAGCTCTGTACATTGATGGCAGTGTTTGCCCAACAATGTAAACGTATTTAATGCCATTGAACTGTACGCTTAAAAATGGTCAAAATGGTAAATTATATATATATTTTTTCACTATGATTTTTAAAAAGTTTTTAAAGGGGCGCCTGGGTGGCTCAGTGGATTAAGCCGCTGCCTTCGGCTCAGGTCATGATCTCAGGGTCCTGGGATCGAGCCCCGCATCGGGCTCTCTGCTCCGCAGGGAGCCTGCTTCCTCCTCTCTCTCTGCCTGCCTCTCTGCCTACTTATGATCTCTCTCTGTCAAATAAATAAATAAAATCTTTAAAAAAAAATAAATAAATAAATAAAAAGTTTTTAAAAAATACAATTCTACCCATCTCAGTATTTTTGGAAAAGCTTTCTTTGATCATTGGACATACAGGCCACAAATACAGCAAAATAACCTTAAAATCTTGATGTAACATTCTAAGGGACACTCTAAGATATAATTACTTTTCAAACTAAAAAAAACAAAACCACATGGGCACTTTCGCCCCTTCCTCCAGGATCGTGACTTCATTTAACACTTCAGCATGAACATGGTTTGGCCTGGCAGAGATGAAATTCTTTCCCTGATCTATCAAAACCTTCTTCCACAATCCTGAGAGAATTTATCCAAAAAGGTATCATTCCCAAAGCAGCTCTACAATGTCATCAGAATGCATTACAAATCAGTGATGCTTACAAGCGGGCAACTTCTTCAGCAGCCAGTTAAGTCTAGAACTAAACATTCTGCAGTCTATTTGTAAGCCTACACGGCAGTGTCGTTGCCTCCTTAGATCAGATTCCAAATCGAAACATCTGAAAACATAACTTCAGATCAAAAAAACTTCAGATCAGAAGTATTTGGTGAAATTCATAAAACAGGCAAAGATATATTCCACTGAGACAAAGAGGGCTTAGAATGGATGAACAGGAATACACGTCTTCAGAGAGAGCTACGTATTACAAATTTCATGACACTGGGCCTCTCTACACCTTTCTGAAACAGTACTTCTGAAGGCTTGGATATACAATCTCACCTTCAAAATGCAAAAAGGGCAAAAAAAAAAAAAAAATACAGCCACAGGGAAACTGTGAGACCAGGCTTTCTGTGCAGTCTGTCATAATGCTAAATTCAAGTTGTGCACACACTGCACTACCAATAAAAAAACCATAAAGGCAAACTTGTGTTTGTATTTAGTAATGAATCATACAGTCTTTCACTGCATTTATTTTACTAGTGAACCAGCTCTATGTGATTAACCAGATCAAACAGAAGTCAGAACTACCTTTTGTCACACCAGAGTATCATCCTCCTATCAAGTTGCCTGGACAACTCGCCGATATTCTATAATGCAAAAGCCTTTTAAATATGTATACTCTCTGACCAAGCGTTTCCACATCTGAAAATTTATACTAAGGAAAAGAGATGAAGATGTATGGAACTGAAACTTAGGTAAAGAAAAAAAATTAACATAGTGACCAAAAGGCAACTGACTTGAACTATAGTATGTCAACCACAGTTACATGCTATGCAGACATGAAAATAGTAACCTACCTTTTATAGCTATATTGTTTGCCTCTGTACATACATGTGAACAAATACACATACACAAATGTGAGAATAAGATACACACGGGCACAGTGGGTGTATAAACATACACTTGTGCACATATGCACCAAATGTATACAAGTATAATCAGAGGCCCATGGAACAGTACATGTGTACAAAGATGTGCCTGTATATATATGTATGGGAACATGAGAAAATACATAGGTAAATATATCTCTGTTAATGCATATGCCTATATTTGGAACGTGAGCCTGTGTTTTAAGTAGGTGAGTGTGTATTTATCCTTGTAATCACTACTTAGAGGCTGTGACCTTGAGTAAGTTAATGAGCCTCTTGGAGTCTTGACTTTGTCATCTATACAATAATACCAAACCCTGCCTCATGGGGGTTTTATGAGGATTAGTGAAATAATGGATATAAAGCACTTAGTACCGTGATTGGCACATAGTAAATGCTCAGTCAATATTAGCTTTCCTTATCTGTACCCATGTATACTGATTTATACTTACATATATTTACATACCTGTAAGTCCACAAAGATACACATCAAAATATTAACTTTGGTTACCTATGAGTGATAGATTTTTACTGTTGGGCTTTTTAGGGGGAGAGCTGGCTTACATATTTTGCAATTTTTCTAGGAAGATTCTCTTTTTTTCCATGGTTTTTGGAGGTTATTTCTAAAACACAATGATTTTTAAAAATAAAAATGACCTGTCCCTGACATACCTCAATTCTGCTTTTTAAAAACTATTAACTACTTCACGAAGGAATACATAGTTTTGATTCTCCACCAAATTTTTTGTATTCCAGCAATATGTCAGCATTACCTGATAGCTCAAGAAGATGGCAGTACAAAGAAAAGGCACAGCTTTTTGCTTGTTTGCCTTATCCGAAACAGGATGAAAAGAATGAATCGGATCACAGTGTGGGATATGTGTGGCTTCCGAACACTGCAGAGACAGTTAAGTGACTTAAGTGACACCTGTCATTTGTGTTTTATTAAAGCAGGGAGGAACCCAGAGTCTGGCCCAAGGTCATACAAAAAAGCATGTGCCAGACCCCAGGCTGTGAGAGATCTGAGGACTAGACTGCATTGCCACAGTTTGGGTGTGTTTATGAAACCAAGAAGCTAAATTCTCAACCAGTCATTTCAGAAGTCCACTGGAGGAGAGAGGAAATTACAACACAGGCCTGATGACAGCAAAACAAACTGGTAACTGGCTGCACTGGGTTAATCTAGATGTTTTAATCATACTGATTTTCCTTATTTCTAAAATAAAAACTTTAGCTCATCAATGACAGGACACTTAAATTTCATAAAAGCACGCCTGACATTTGTATAAAAAATCTATCAAAAACATCTGAAACGACAAAACGCTAGCAGTTATCTGCGGTTCCAATCAACACCAGTTCCTACCTGGCTTAATTCCCACAATTAAACCCTGCAGATTGTCTCTGAATTTCCAAAGGGAACCCAGCTACAGAGACAGACAAGTAAAACAAGCAGCTCTTTTCCCCAGGGCCTCAATTTATAAATTAAAACCGGGATAATACTCCTATACGTTTCCTCCCCAGCCATGCTATTAAATCTCCTTAAACGTCATTTCCAAGCTTTTCAAACACACACCGAGGCACACGCCCTGCAGCCTTCCACCAAGCTCGACATTTGGGGGCATCGCCCCAATTAAACACCGCCTTTCCCAAACCTACTGCAAACTGCGGACTTTCCTCTCCTCTCATTTTTTTTTACTTCTGTCTTAAAACGGAGGCGAGGTGGATGGGTTTCGACAGACTAGGCTCTGAAACCCTGAACAATCCTCTCGTCGCGGGGAGCTGTCGGCCGCAGTAGCAGCGATTTTAATCTTTTCTCTCCACCTCGTTTCCTTTCCCACCTCCTGCTTGCCTTTTTTTTTTTTTTTTTTTTCCTTTCCAATGACATCAAACCAAAAGTGAAGCAAGAAAAACTGAATGCCCCCGGGTCGCTGCCTCCCGAGCGTGGCGGCTTCTCCCTCGGGGACCCGCCCGCCGCGGGAACTGCGGGAAACGCTGCGGGGTAAAGGTTTTCCATCGCCCCAATGCCGCCCCAGGTCGCGGAGGAATGGGCCGGGCCCGCGGCGGCCTCGAATCTGAGCGCTGGGCTCGCCCGGCCCGCCCAGGCCCCGCGCGGCCTGTCCAGCCGCGGCGTCGCGTCCGCCACAGGCTGGGCCAGAGACGCGCGAAGCGGCCGGCAGGGAAGGGTTGGGGGCCCGGGTCCCGGGCCGTAGGCCGGGGGGCGGGACTCGGCGCTGCTCACCTGCTGGTACCGGCTGCCGCAGGCCGGCTCTACCGCCGCCAGCGCCGCCAACGCCAACGCCATGGCGCAGCCGGCCGCAAGGAAGGAAGGCGAGCGAGCGAGCTAAAGGGGCGCGGGCGCTGCGGCCTGGGAGCGCGGGGAGGCTGAGGGGTACACGCCTCGGGTGGGTCTCGATGGCCGCCGCCGCTTCCAGACAAACCGCTCTTCTCGGGCCGTGCGCGCCGCCGCCGTCGCCGCCGCCGCCGCCAAGGCTCCGACGCGGCCCCTGGGGAGGAGGCGGAGACGCCGACGACGACGCTGCGCCGCCGCCCCGCCCTCGACTCGCGCCGCGCCGCCCTGCCAGGCCTCGCCCCGCGCCACGGCCGGGGTCCCGCGAAGCCGCCGCCCGGGGTGGCGTTGGCCGCCCGTCAGCCCCGCGGCCCGGGGGTTGAAGCCTTCTGCGGAGAGGCCGCTGACAAAGAATTACCCACTGAGGAGCACCTCGTATGAGCTCTGAGCTTTCTCCGTGTGTTCTCTTCTAACCCTCGTCTCACACCCCGACCTAGGGGCCACGGCCCCATCTTAGAGGTCGTTGGCGAGCAGGGATGTTGACAGCCTGGCACGGCAGCGATCTGATCCCTGGTACCTGCTACCCAATCTCGGTTCTTTTCCAAGTCCCTTCTTGTCTGCCGTCTTCGTGGATCAGGGGTCTGTCGACCGCAGGGCAGAGGCCAAATCCAGTGGCGGTGGAAAGTGTAAAAAATTCACGTTTTGTTGTCCATGCCGTTCCCATTTGTTGAGCACGGCTCATAAATCCTCTTACCAGCTATTTGGCCATTACAGAAAAGTTTCCTAACCTACATCCTCCAGAACTCCTTAGATCTCAAACAAAGCCTAGGATGGATGATAATAATAGCATCCTCCTTTTTATACAGCCTTCAGTATTTTAACACCCTCATCCGTAGATAAAGACATGCTATTTTCCCGTCTTATACATATATATGTATATATATTCTGATATATATATATAAAATATATAATTATAAAATAATTATATTTTAATTTGTAATTATAATTACTATTTATTTATTTAAAGAAGGCTCCACCCAGCGTGGAGCTAAACCTGGGGCTTGAACTCCGGACCCTGAGATCAACACTCAAGCTGAAAACAAGAGTTGGGCTGTTAACCCACTGAGCCACCCAGGAGCCTGCACGTGATATTTTTCTCTTTTGGTGGGCAGCAAAGCAAAGTTTATTAAGTGATAGCAAAGTGATAATACGAAGCTCTGGAAGAGGGAGGAGACCCCAGAGGGTTACCCCACTCCATGATATTTTTCTGAACCAAAGCTCTCTGAAGAGGGGACATGAAGGGCCAAAATCCAAAGATTTCAGCCGTGCTGAGAGCTTTCCTGAAGGCAGGAACAATTGCAAAGGCTGTGACAGGAGTGAGAGCTTGCCTTGCGGAAAAACTGAAAGGAGGCAGGCAGGATTGCCATATAGGCGGTACAATTCCCAGTGTTTCCCACATGAGGACATTAAGCTTGAAGAGATTAAATATCTCACCCAAGGCTAGTGAGGGGGAAAGCTGGAATGTAAACCCATTAAACCAGCATTGTTAACCCTTACTGTGCAACTAAATTACAAACTCTGTGAAGATGAAAGTATGTTTCGCTTAAATATTTTTATATCTCCTATAGCATCTAGCACAGCACACATATGAGGTCTGCTGTTTCCTTCTGTCATACCCAGCCACCTGGAATTGCTTCTACAATTCCCACAAGTCCAACGTGGGGGTGGGGGTGGGGGTGGGTGGGTGGGGGAGGATATTTGAAGCCTTGTTGCAATTCCCATTTCTTCTTGATTGCCTTTCCAAGTTAGTCATCTAGAGTTGGCATTAATACAATTATTGTTTTAGCCTCTGATTTTCAAGTTTAGTTAACTACATATTTTTTCACCGTAGCTGTGTTTTGAACCTACCCTGAGGTTTCTGCATATATGAGCTAATTGTAATGAATAAAAAATCTAGATATTTATCTTCCTCACTTTAAGTTCTCCACCAGTTTCCAAACTCCTACATGTCTGTCCCCAAATCCAAGTGTTAGCCTCACATATTTACACTTTGGAGAAGTGAACAAATCCAGCAAGATGCCAATCTCAGAGTCCCAAAGTGGTATGCTCCTTACTCTGTCCCTTAACTGCTTTTAATCCAGAGAAAACACCTTTAAATGTAATAAGGTACAGTCAACCATTTTACACATAATGTCCTACCTTGTGGTCTTATATGAGGGGAAAAAAAATGTCAAATTTGAAATGCTTTAAAATCTCACTAGTAAAAAGTAGAAATCCAGATATCTAAATTTACGTGTAAGGAGGAATAAAAAAAATGTCTGTGCTGCCGCATATGGCTATGGAAGCAACAGCTGCCATCTTTACACACGCCAGCGGCATGGTGATGCTTGTGGAAAAGACGTTGTTACCCTTCCCATCTACTTCTTTCCTAAATTCCTTTCTCCCTCAATAGTGATACACTCCCTGCTTATGAGCATAATATAAATACTGGGCTTTCTCCCTGAAATATTTTCTCTTGAAAGAAAAAATAATTCATCTGCAGCTTCCAGTCTCCCTTTCCTATTCCTTTTCTGGTACCCCAAACCAAATTGTTTTGTGTTCACAGTGAAGTCTTGGTCCTTCTCTCTCTCTCTCTCTCTCTCAGTTCCCCACAAAGCCTTTATTAAGCAAATGGAGATGATTTGTGTTGATTCAATGGATGGGTAAATTGGGAAGTTGAGAAACTGAGTCACCGCTGTATAAGGTCTCCAGTTGGCAAGCAAACTGTACAGTGAAGGGGAAAACTGAATTTCTGACTCACATATCCATGCCTGCTGCAAGCCAAGTAGACAGCAGAGATAATCCAAGGCTATAAAAATTGCACTCTGGCTTCATCTGAAGATGTTGTCAAAGAGAGTTTCCACAGAGAAAGTTATTAATTTCAGATTGCTGCACTTAGAAACTTATTTCCCCACAGAATAGCAGTAATACTTTCCATGTGCAATACTTTTTATGTGAATTGCTGACTCTGAATCATCCATCCTGAGAGAGAAGAGAAATATTATGGAAAGTAAGAGCATAGCTCATGTCCGTTTCTCTACTCCCCTCATCCCCTTTAGATAAAAATCTCCTCCAGAACAGATGTAGTCTTCAGTCTTTCACATCCACCTGAGGCATGTCCTCAGCAGTACTGAGCTCAATAAGTAACCAAAAAGGGTTTGTTAAATTTCAAACAAAGCTTCATTGGTCTAATATCTCATTTCAGGCCCTGAATGTCTTCTGCTAATCTTTTTTTTTTTTTTTAAGATTTTATTTATTTATTTGACAGAGAGATAGAGAGCACAAGTTAGTAGAACAGCAGGCAGAGGGAGAGAGAGATGCAGGCTCTCTGCTGAGCAGGGACCCCGATGTGGGGCTCCATCCCAGGACTCTGGAATCATGACCTAAGCTGAAAGCAGCCACTTAACCAACTGAGCCACCCAGGCACCCCTGTCTTCAGCTAATCTTTACAGAGCTCCCACCAAATCATGCATTTCCATTTCCACTTACTTATTCCTTCGTTTAATTCTCATTACATTACTATGAGTTTCATTAAAGGCAAGGTGATATCTTCATATTACAAATAAACTATCTACTGGTAATTACTACTGTTTGTGAAGCACCTTCTGTATCTTGGACCCTCCCATCTGTCATCTCCTTAATTCTCATAACAAACCCAGTCTGCAATAAGGAAATTTAGGAGATTATACCACTGGCTCAGCTAGTGATGGTGGAACCAGAATGCAAACCTAGACCTGTCTGATAACAAAACTTGAGGATTGCTATATGTAGAGGAGAGTATAAGATATAAAAGAACCAGGGGCGCCTGGGTGGCTCAGTGGGTTGAGCCTCTGCCTTCGGCTCAGGTCATGATCTCAGGGTCCTAGGACTGAGCCCCACATGGAGCTCTCTGCTCAGCAGGGAGCCTGCTTCCCCCCCCCCGCCCCCACATCTGCCTCTCTGCATACTTGTGATCTCTGTCTGTCAAATAAATAAAAAAAACTTTAAAAAAAAAAAAAGATATAGAAGAACCAGCCTCATCCTTGGAGGCTCTGCAGTGAAATAGAGAAGACAGTCAACACAGACTCAAGACATTTTTTCAACTATAAAAACTGCAATTTAATTACCGCTGTTTTGGGTTATATTAACCAAGATGATGAAGAGAATCATGTAATCAGGTATGGTAATCAGGTAAGGATTGAAGAGAGTTTTTTTTTTAATATTTTATTTATTTATTTATTTGATAGAGAGACAGCGAGAGAGAGAACACAAGCAGGGGGAGTGGGAGAGGGAGAAGCAGGCTTTCCAGCAGAGCAGGGAGCACAATGCAGGGCTTGATCCCAGGATCCCGGGATCACGACCCGAGGCCAAGGCAGATGCTTAATGACTGAGCCACCTAGGCACCCCAAAGAGAAAGGGTTTTGAATGAGAAAAAGGTTTTGCCATGAATGGAAAGAGGGGAAGTCACATCCAGTCATGAGTATACTTGTACAAAAGCTTAGAACAGGGGTAGATAGTATTGGAAATATTTTGGAGTTTGTGGGCCACAAGTTTTCTGTCACAACTGCTCTACTTTGCCACTATATCACCAACATGGCCATAGATAATATCAAGCAAACTGGATGGCTGTGTTCCAATAGCACTTTATTTATCGACGCTGAAATTTGAATTTCTTATTTTCAAATGTCATGACATAATTATGTTTCTCTTTTTTTTTTTTTTCAACTATATAAGAATGTAAAAATTATGGTTAACTCTCAGGTCATACAAAACCAGGCAGTATGCTAGATTTGGCCCCCAAGCAGAAGATGGCCAACCCCTAGCTTCCTGGCAGGACAAAAAAAGTTTATGTACTAAGAGCTTGAGTAGGAATTTTAAACCACAGAGTAATACAGAAGGCCTAATGGACAGGCAAGGGAAACAGAGAAGAGGATGGGAACTTACAAAAGATCTTAAAATACAAATGACTTCTGCAAAAAAGTAAGTCAGAGAAAAATTATGAGTCAGTTAAGGATTCATCATGAGATTTCTGATTCCTTGACTTATCTTCTTGCCCCTGCAATGCAATTGATTTATTCGTTCAACAAATAGTAATTGAGCGCCAACCTGGGCAATTGCTATGGCTTTCTGCCTAAAACCTGGAACTACGAAAGAATAGTTTCTTGTTTATTCTCCAAAATGAAATTAAGAAATGCTAAGTGTGGGTATTTAACATACTGTAAGATTTGGTATGCTATGTCTTTACATTTATTCATTTCTAACTATTTTCTAACTTCACTTGTGATTTCTTAGACCCATTGGTTACTAAGCAGTGTGTGGCCTCATTTTGATGTATCCGTGCATTCCCCAAATTTCTGTCATTGATTGCTAATTTCATTCGACTGTGATTGGAGAACATACTTTGTATATTTTCAACCCTTTTTTTTTTTTAAGATTTTTATTTATAGGCAAAGAGGCAGGCAGAGACAGAGGAGGAAGCAGGCTCCCTGCGGAGCAGAGAGCCCGATGTGGGGCTCGATCCCAGGACCCTGGGATCATGACCTGAGCCGAAGGCCTAGAGGCTTTAATCCACTGAGCCACCCAGGCGCCCTATTTTCAACCCTTTTAAATGTATTGAGGTTTGCTTTATGCCCTAGCCTATTGTTTACCCTGGCGAATGTTCCATGTTCACCTGAAAAGAATGTCTATTCTGCTATTGTTGGGTGAACTGTTCTCTAGATGTGTCTATTGGGTCTAGTTAGCTTATAGCATAATTCAAGTCTTCTATTTCCTTGTTGATCTTCTGGCTAACCATTATTGAAAATGGATTATTGCAGTCTCCCACCTGTAACTGTAGAACTGTCTATTTCTCCCTCCACTGATGTCAGTTTTGCTTCATATAGTGTAGTGCTTTATGGTTAGGCACATAATACATTTATAGTATTTACTTATTTTATACACTGTCATGATCCAAAAAGGATTTAAGTGACTGAAGTATAGCAAAGAAATCATAGATTAGAAGTAGATGAGAAAGAAAAAGCAGAACAAAAATAGCAACATGAAATAAGACCTTGCCTTCTTGTTCACCGTTATCTCCATATGAACACAGCCCAGCATATAACAGGCCCTTGTAGAATTGAAAGAACATCAGGAATGAGTTTAACACAAAAATGAAGTTAGACATGTTACAAGTGCATCAATGAAAAGGAGACCTGATTGGTTATACAACTGACAGGGAACCTGGGCTAAATAAAATAGGATACCAAGACCAACAGAGAAATGTCTTCCAAGAGTCCTCAATAACATTTAATTATAAAGATGCTGAACTGACCCATCTGTCCTAAATGGAATACATGCTTTAAATTTGGGGAGCCCAGCCCCCGCCAGGAGAGATGCTGTAACTTGGTCTTCCATGTATGGACTGCCACATTTTATTGTATAAATAGTACACTGACACAGTTCAGGGATAGCCAGACCATTATAGTCTATGCAAACAACACTGCCCCCACCCTGATTTGGGCAACAAACAACCTATCCAACCACAGGAGGCGTCCCCATAAAATCTTTTATGTTTTTTTTGATTCCCCTCCCGACAAATGGCTCACAATATATTTAGGGGTGGCAAAGGAATGAGGAATGAAGAACAGCAACATGTCCACAAGGAAATCGAGCATCTAACTCTCATCTTTGACCCAGCGTACCACCCAACTCTTTAACCTAGTGTCTTGAACACAAAAACAAGGTGAGTAGGGAAAGTGCCATCTCAGACTGATTCCTAAGACAAGAAAGGGGTTTCTCACATTTCCCCAACAGGTAATTTTCTCCCTGTGTTCAAGGAGTATCATAAGAAACAGGATTACACGAGGGAAATACTAAAACTGCACTGCCTGCTGTGTGTGGGGGGAGATACTACTCATGCTAATTATGACAACAAAGACGCGCCCTCTCCCCACCCCCCACCCCCACCCCCGACAGGGGCCCCCAGTGGAAGAAGCTGATGATATTGGCTTAAACTCAGCCACAGCTTGTAGGCACATAGGGAACTCTGCCCGGGGGACTCAGAACAGCCCTTAGGCAAAGGACAAGGGAGACTCTCCAGTTCTAAATAAGATTACATGAGGACCAGGAAATCTTATCTTAGGTTTTTTTTTAAAATTTCTTTTAAAGATTTTATTTATTTATTTGACGAAGAGAGAGAGAGCACAAGCGGGGGAATAGGCAGAGGAAGAAGCAGGCTCCCTGCTGAGCAAGGAGCCTGATGCGGGGCTATGATCCCCAAGGCGGGGATCATGACCTGAGCTGAAGACAGACGCTTAACCAACTGAGCCACCCAGGTACCCCCCTACCTTAGTTTTAAAGCAGTGTTGAAATCCTAATTATTCAGGAGCTCCTCTAACATTATCCCTGTGTGGGGCTCTCCCTCATTCACATTTTCAGTAACTGAAGCCCACAGATGGAGCAAAGACAAGCCCCCTTCTATGCCAAATTCCTCTCCTGGAGTCAGCCATGCCGTGATAGAGTAATGGTATAGGGCGGGATGGCACCTGGCACACAGCCTTTCCAGAACAATGGTGACAAAACAGATTTCAGTTTTAAATAGTAATTGGCCACTGGCTCAGGGGCTAAAGGGAAGTTGTGTTCTTCGCTTTTGAAACATCATTCTCTTGCCTCAACTTTGCTTTACCTGTTAAGCCAGTATCACTCTGTAAGCAGACATGGCCAGAATACTAGTCTACAGGTCTTCCAGAACATTGGCTTAAATTGCCACTGATGTTTCTCACCGTAAACATTTAAAGACACATTTTTTTTTATCATTCACTGCCCTAAAAAAGGTGCCTCTGATATCACTGCCCCCAAGACCACTACTCTAATTATCACACATACTGAGCACTTACTATATGCCAGGAACTGAGTCAAGCGATTTACATTTTTCTTCTTTTCTGCTGTTCATAAGAAACACATGAGGTAGAATCTATTTTATGTCTACTCTCTGGATGAAGGAACAAGTTGCATGATGATAATTATCTTGTCTATGTGTGTGTGTCATAGAAGACAAGAGCTATAATGGTTTTTGAGATCATTTGGTTTGATCCTTCATTTGACAGATGAGGAAACTGAGCTCAGAGAGGTTAAGTCATATGCTGGTGATCACACAGCCAGGACGTGATGGAGCTGCTATAGAACATAAGGTTCCTTCTATCCCTGAACCAGACAATCTACCACTTTGGGTTAATACACATCACCCTGGCCTCCTGTACTCTGAGAGCATGTGGCCCAAGCTTTTGTGATTCGAAGATTTGTTCCATCCCCAATGTGCTATCCTCATGCAACCAAACTAGGGTTCAGAAGAAAGGGGAGAGGCAGTATTGTGCTCTCTCTGCTACCAATAGATGATGAAGTCAAGCTACATGACTCAGAACATGCTGAAGCTCTTGGCCCTTCACAACTTTCCCCACAGGAAACCCACCAGGTTCTTGGTTACCTTCTGAGTGTTTCGTGGGTGGCACAGAACACATCCAAAAATAGAACTGTCTCCAGCTCTCCCAGAAGAGACTTGCAGCCTAAAAATGTCACTCCCTCTCCCTTTCAAAACAGACATCACTGCCTGGGGTTTAGCCCTTCCTTCCCAGCCTGGCAGCTGCCTAAGGATAAGCTTTCCTCCCACCTGCAAACTAGACTTACTTCTTAGGGAATGGAGAGAAATGCCAATTGTCAGTAGGAAAAAAAGACCTTTCATAAGTTCTTGGGCAACAACTGCTCTTCTGAGGCAGATTGATTTCAAGCAAAAAGTCTGGTATCTTACCTCCCGAAGACCAACTAATTGGGACAATGCAGGTAAAAGTACTTTGTAAACTACGAATACCACATGCCTTTGCATGTGTTCCCTGAATCTTCAAAATTGAGGAAGTGGAATGGATGAATTATCTAGTGATCCCCCTGGTGACACAGATTTTCCAGCCACAGAGAACCAGGAAGTTTTCCTGGGCAGGGCTTTCTGTGGATAACTCCTTGTGTGCTGACATTAGGATGACTGCAAAAGCCGCTCTGAGGCTGGGTTCATGCGGGCTCCAGGAGGGTGCTGGGTGCATGAACGAGGCAGGAAGAGTTGCAATCGGTCAGCAGAACTGAGGAGACAGGGAGACGGCCATGTCTGACTGTGGGAGGATCTCCCAGTTGAGTCTCTGCCACTGTGTTGACCTGGAGCTTGTCTTAATACAAAGAATGTTTACTAGCTTCTTACCGGGTGCATATGCTACTTGAGCTCCGTAGAACATCTTGTCATGGAACAGAGGTGTTAGCAGGTCTTTGATTTTATTCATGCAATCACTCATTCAGTAAATGCATATTTAATTCTTACTCTACAGGCAGTTTTCTGTTTAAAAAAAAAAACAACAAAAAACTCCTGTTTTCTGCCCACATGTAAAGCCCATGTAAAGTATATAGTGAGTATAACTTGTAAGTAAATATGTTTTATTTAAAGAAGAAAAGTAAAGAAGGGACATTTTCCCATTACATCCACTCCCTGCCATCTCCATGCCCCCTATACCATAAACTAGAGGTTAATTTTGGGATACTGTCTGTTCCTGGGAACTATTGTGCTCCTGGAAAGCACTCATTTTCAGGACTTTGGGTGTTTATAATGGGATGTCCAAAGGCAGGGGAGATGCGTCTGACTCATGCTACCTTTCCCATGTGCAGAACAGAGAGCAGTAATCTATCACAACACTCCCACTGAGGTCAGATGCAAGTAAGAATTCTTCTTCTTCCCTTTTTTTTTTTTTTTAAGATTTTAGCTATTTATTTGTCAGATAGAGAGAGAAAACAAGCAGGGGAACAGCAGGCAGAGGGAGAAGCAGGCAAAGGGAGAAACAGCCTCCCCACTGAGCAAGCAGCCTGATGCGGAACTTGATTCCAGATACCTGGGATCATGACCTGAACTGGAGGCAGACATTTAACTGACTGAGCCACCCAGGCATCCTGATGCTGGTAAGAATTCTAACACAGGGCTCTGAGAATTCACTGCCATGTGTCTGGAGCTGGCAGGTAAATTCTAATCCATCTACCTCCTCTTTCCATCTGTGTATTTTTTACCAAGTTCAAGAGAAGTTCAGGAAAGGAAGAAACGGTCATAGGTTCAGGAGTGGATGGGAAAGAAGCCGTAGGGGAAGGCAAATTTAACTTTATCCTTCAGGATCCATCAAAAATGGGTAGAGTGGGCACATAGGGAAAAGGAGAGAGGAAGAATGTTTGCTGTGCTGAAGTTTTGTGCAGTTTAAAAAAGTGTAGTCAAATCTATGTCTCCATTCTTCTTTTTTGTAATGACTCTTGCCTATAAATTACAAAGACCCTCCTCATTCCCAAGGTCATGAAAACATTTATCTACATATTCTCCTAGTACTTTTTTTCTTACATGGCCATATTTGATCAAGTTCAGTTTATTTTGGGGTAAGGAATATGGTAGGAATCCAGGGTTGTGGTTTTTTTTTTTTTTTTTTAATAGGTAGATAGATCTCATACCATTTGTGGGATAATCATTTAAGAAGTGCCCATCATATACAAAATCCCCTTACATATATGAGCTTATTTCTAGAACTCTGATTCTTTTGTCACTCATCTATAGTGAGTCCTTGCTTTTTAGAAAACTCAATTCACAAAATTCTCACGTACAAATTCAATCTAAAGAAATAGAATTCTCTAGGCTGCTGCCCTAACTGTCCTGAAATGACTCAATTTCAAGAGCTTAAATACATATGTATTTATACACACACATACGCACCTTTCTAAAGAGAACGGGGAGACAGAGTGTGTGCACGCATGTTGGGAGGGACGGAGAGGGAGAGAGAATCTTAAGCAGGCTTCATGTTTGCTGCAGAGCCCAACCTGGGGCTCTATTCCCCAACCCCAATATTAGGACCTGAGTCAAGATCAAGAGTTGGGTGCTCAAAAGACAGACCCACCTAGGGTGCCCTTGCATACTTTTTTATATAACAGGTTTATTGACATATAACTTTCATTCTATACAATTAATCCATTTAAAATGCACAAGTCAGTAGTTTTTCTGTATATTTGCAATGTGCCACAATCAATTTTAGAACACCTTCCTCACTCCAAAAAGAAACCCTGTATCCATTTGTAGTCATTCCTCATTTCCTCCAAACTGGGGACCCTGCCAGCCCCTGGCAACCACTAATCAACTTTTTGTCTCTACAGATTTGCCTAGCCGGGTCATTTCATATAAATAGAATCATACAGCATGTGACCTTTTGTGTCTGGCATCTTTCACCTGGCAGAATTTTTTCAAAGTTCAGCTATATAATAGCCTGTATATCTATACTTCATCTCTTTCTATTGTTGAATAATCCATGGTATAGATGTACTATGCCATGTATATACGTGTAACCATTTACCAAGTGATGGATATTTTGGTCATTTCCACGTTTTGCCTATTATGAATAGTATCATTGAGAACACTCGTGTCCAAGTTTTTATGTGGATTATACACTCCTTTTAAAAGGAGCATTATCTTTTTTTCTTTTTTTAAAATTTTTTATTTATTTTTTTTAATAAACATATAATGTATTTTTATCCCCAGGGGTACAGGTCTGTGAATCGCCAGGTTTACATACTTCACAGCACTCACCATAGCACATACCCTCCCCAATGTCCATAACCCCCCTCCCCCTCTCCCAGCCCCCCTCCCCCTAGCAACCCTCAGTTTGTTTTGTGAGATTAAGAGTCACTTATGGTTTGTCTCCCTCCCAATCTCATCTTGTTTCATTTATTCTTCTCCTACCCCCCAACCCCCCATGTTGCATCTCCACGTCCTCATATCAGGGAGATCATATGATAGTTGTCTTTCTCTGACTGACTTATTTCACTAAGCTTGATACCCTCTAGTTCCATCCACGTCGTCGCAAATGGCAAGATTTCATTTCTTTTGATGGCTGCATAGTATTCCATTGTGTATATATACCACCTCTTCTTTATCCATTCATCTGTTGATGGACATCTAGGTTCTTTCCACAGTTTGGCTATTGTAGACATTGCTGCTATAAACATTCGGGTGCACGTGCCCCTTTAGATCACTACGTTTGTGGGTCATAGGGTAGTTCTATTTTCAACATTTTGAGGAACCTCCATGCTGTTTTCCAGAGTGGTTGCACCAGCTTGCATTCCCACCAACAATATAGGAGGGTTCCCCTTTCTCCACATCCTCGCCAGCATCTGTCATTTAAAAGGAGCATTATCTTAAAAAAATAAAATAAGGGTGCCTGGGTGGCTCAGTGGGTTGAGGCCTCTGCCTTCGGCTCAGGTTGTGATCCCGGGTCCTGGGATTGAGCCCCGCATCGGGCTCCCTGCTCAGCAGGGAGCCTGCTTCCCCCCCTCTCTCTCTGTCTGCCTCTCTGCCTATTTGTGATCTCTGTCAAATAAATAAATAAATAAATCTTTTTTAAAAATAAAATAAAATAAGATAAAAAGGAGCATTATCTTTTGCCTAAAGTCATATACTTCTTTGCAAGACTAGACCTGTGAGCCATCTTTTTAGGATGATTAAAAAGTTTCTTTCCTTATACTCTTATTTCTTTAGAGCCAAAGGTAATTTTACTTGTGGAGGCCTTCATCCTGTCAGTCTATGCAAATTTGAACCACCATGAAGTCAAATTAATGGAAAAATCCATTAAGAAAACTCCAGTCCAGTAAAGAACACGACAAGTGGGTGCTGCAAAGCATCCAGCGATAAAGATGGAGGTGTTGCTAAAGCAAAATGTACAAAATCACTAAGATCACTTTTTAAAGTTCTTCTCTTTACGGGGTGCTGAGCTGGCTCAGGTTGGTAGAGTGTACAACTCTGGATCTCAGAGTCGTGTATTCAAATCTTACATTGGGGCGTAGAGTTTACTTAAATAAATAATAGGGACGCCTGGGTGGCTCAGTCAGTTAAGTGTCCAACTCTTGGTTTCAGCTCAGGTCATGAACTCGGGGTCATAGGATCAAGCCCCATGTGGGGCTCTGCACTCAGAAAGGAGTCTGGGATTCTCTGCCTCTCCCTCTGTCCTTCCCCCTGTTTATGCTATCTCTCTCTCTGTCCTCTCCCTAAAATAAATAAATTAAATATTTACATAAATAATAAAATAAAAATATTTTTAAATAACGTTATTTTCTTGGAAAGAATAATTTAATTCATTTACTCATGACCTAGATGTTCAATATTTTTTTTGAGGTTCTATTATTATTCTTTTTTTTTTAACATTTAATTTACTTATTTGACAGACAGCAAGAGCAGGAACACAAGCAGGGGGAGTGGGAGAGGGAGAGCAGGCTTCCTACTGAGCAGAGAGCCGGATGTGGGGCTTGACCCCAGGACCCTGGGATCATGACCCGAGCCGAAGGCAAATCCTTAAGGCCTGAGCCACCCAGGCGCCCCTCAATTTTTATTCTTTTTTAAAGATAAAAAAGAATAAATAAAAAAGATAAAAAAGAGCCACCCTGGGTGGCTCAGTCGGTTAAGCATCTGCCTTTGGCTCGGGTCATGACCCCAGTCCTGGAATCAAGTCCTGCATCCGGTTCCTTGCTCAGCAGGGAGACTGCTTCTCCCTCTGCCTGTCACTCCCCCTGCTTGTGCTCTCTCTCTCTTGCTCTCTCTCTCTCTGACAAATGAATAAAAAAAATATTTAAAAAAAAATAAAGATCCCATTTATTTATTTTAGGGAAGGGGGAGGGGCAGAGGAAGAGAGAGAACCTGGAGCTGACTCCAGGCTGAGCCCCATGTGGGGCCCAATTCCACCATCCGGAGATCATGACCTAAGCTGAAATCAAGAGTCTGTCATTTAACTGACTGAGCCACTCAGGCGCTCCAAGGTTCAGTTTTTTTTTTTTTTTTTTTTTTTTTTTTTTTTTTTTTTTAGATTTTTATTTTTTATTTATTTGACAGAGAGAGATCACAAGTAGATAGAGAGGCAGGCAGAGAGAGAGAGAGAGGTAAGCAGGCTCCCTGCTGAGCAGAGAGCCCGATGTGGGACTCGATCCCAGGACCCCGAGATCATGACCTGAGCCGAAGGCAGCGGCTTAACCCACTGAGCCACCCAGGCGCCCCGTCCAAGGTTCAGTTTTTAAACTAGCTTAAACATTCAGTAAATTTCCTCTGTTAATCCTGCCATTAGCAGGCTTACCACTGACAAGTTTCGGTGAAATAAATCAAAGCAAAACAAAGAGACATAGATTAACAGATCCTACTCCCCAGCTAGACTCTAAATTCTTGAGAACAAAGACTGCATCTTTGTTTATGGTAGGCACACCATAAATATACTGTATTTGTTGAGTATAGGAATGAGGGAAGGGGTATCCAGAATCAGATTTCTAGCCCTTGCCCCACCCACCTGCTCCCACTCTGCTGTTTATGCTCCCCCAGAGATCCGGGCTTCACCCAGTTCTAAGGGACATAGCAGGATTTACCTAAGGCAGGCATGGTTTCAAGACTGTTTTTAGCATTTTTGAGGAAGGGAAGGGGCCACATCAACTAGAAAGCCAGATGGATCCTGTTTGGTTATATCCTTTATCTGCCAATTTTGAAAGGACAGATATTTCTTCCTACTTTGTGGACTTTGTACCAGAAAACAAAAATGAAAACACAGAAAAGAATTTAAATACTAAATCACACTGGCTTGACCAAATCTGAAAGGGGGCTATGGAAGCGAACAGACCTTGCAATGTAAGCCTCACACCCTCCTCACAGGGCTCCCTCCTGACCCCTCTGTGGTGTTTCATTGCAGCTTGGGGACAAACAGAATAAGCAGACCTTTCAATGCTGCTATTTTCAGCACCAAGTCCAGGTAGCCCGTGCTGATCGCCCACACTGAGCAAGAAGCCCCTTCATGGCCCAGGCAGCCATGGACTCTGCCAGACACGTGGACAGCAAACAGCAGGGATGTCCAAAAGCCCCTTTCAGGCAAAGGCCTCTTTGCTTCTCCTTACTTCAACCTTGCTAGATATGCCACACCACAGGTGACATGTTTTACCTAGAAGTGCCTAGAAAATTCCATGGGGCTTAGAGAAACTCAGGCCTGACCAGAAACAACTATTTGCAGACATGCCTACAGTTGGCTCCTCGGTATTACTCAATAATCAGTTTAGATGTCACCTCCCCAGAGGGGACTACCCTAGCCCCTCACAGAGACCTTGAGGCCCTAGAGATGAAGCTGCTATCAGTCTCAGCCCACACAGTGCCCTAGTTCTCTCTCCTTAGCTACAGAAGCTCACTAAGGATGAAGAGGGGGCAGAGCCACCGTCTGAAAAGGTGGTGGTGCTGATTCTTTTGTTCAGTTGGTTAGTCTTTTCATTCCCCCCCCGCCCCGGTTTTATCTTCAACTCTGATGAAATGGTAGTGATTTCCACCCTGTCCCAGAACAAACAGAGCTGTGACTTATGTTTCCCAATGTTTGCTGTTAATTTCACGCACCATCAGGATGTGTGTCCTTTTGTGTTTGCATTAAACCTTGTTTCCCGGGGCGCCTGGGTGGCTCAGCGGTTTAAGCCTCTGCCTTCGGCTCAGGTCATGATCTCAGGGTCCTGGGATCGAGCCCCGCATCGGGCTCTCTGCTCAGTGGGGAGCCTGTTTCTCCCTCTCTCCCTGCCTGCCTCTCTGCCTACTTGTGACCTCTCTCTTTTAATAAAATATTAAATCTTGTTTCCCCCTCTGGGATGCTGGAACATTGTGAATAGTGTATTGCCATGTGTTGGCATGCTAGGGGTTGCAGGGAGGCTAGGGCTAACTTAGGGGGAACTTGTCCCTTGGTGACACCAACCCACATGGAGCCTGCTCCCCAGACTCCCCCACCTCACACTGGGGCAGCCATGGTTCACCAATTGCAGCTAAGCCCAGAAACTGCCTCCCAGCTCTTCTCAAGAGCAGTCTGGGCGGCCATCACCAACTGAACTTAATTGGTGCTATTTGGCAGTCCTGCCTGATTTATTACGATAATTGAAAAGGAAGAAATAAATCTGTCCCCAAACTGGATTCAGTTATATTGTTGCTCAGATCATGTTCCCAGAACACAGAGGGCTATTTTAGCACCAAAAGTCTATAAGGTGAGAGGACCCCTTGTTCTTTTTAAGAAGGAGGCAACTCTCTCTGAAAATATCTTTTTAAAAATAAATTTTAATGTTTTTAAAGCATGGAGAAGTACAGAGAAGAAAACATTTAATGGCTCATGTTCTCATTGCCCAGATCGTTCCCATCAATATTAGATAATTTAACATTAAAATAGGAGTACATGAATAAAGTTCAAAATTTTAATCATTAAAGTATCAAATAACAAGTGATAACTTCTGTTCCTGCCCTTCTGAATGGTAACAACTACTATTTATTAATAGTTTTTTATGGGTCCTCCCAGAAAAAGTATATATCTAGGTATATATACATTTTATGAAAAAAGGGGTGCCTGGTGGCTCAGTCAGTTAAGCATCCAGCTCTTAGTTTCAGCTTAGGTCATGATCTTGATGGGTTGTGAGATAGAGCCCACATTGGTCTCCCACACTGAGCATGGGGTCTGTTTGAGACTCTCTCTGCTTTTCCTTCTGCCCTTCCACTCCCCGCAATAAATAATCTTTTAAAAACATAAATAAAATAAAATTCACCAAAAAAAAAAATTACCAAGAAAAGAAAGTGAGGTCATGTTCTACATCATGTTCTGCACCTTGCTTTCTTTTCTTCTTACCACATAATACATCTTGCCATTCTTTCCTGATCCACCTCGTTCCTTTTATGAGCACATGGGTTTTCAATATTGGGAGGTGCCATAATTTATTTAATCAGTACCCTATTCATGGCAAAGCAATTATTAAAGACTTCAAGGGGCCCCTTGGCAGTTAACATACTATTTACCAGCAAGAGAGTAGAGACCCCCACTTCCTTCATTCACTCAAAAACCTACAGCTCCAAAGATTCTTTAGCTTGGTCCACAACATCTGGCAAATAGAACTACAAAGCAAAGCATCAGCAGAGCTGGGAGCTGGACCTGTGGTATAACAAAAGACCTTTGCAATGCATCAGAATGAAGATCACTTGCAATGATGTAAACACTGACAGTCAGGGTGCCTGGGTGGCTCAGTGGTTAAGCGTCTGCCTTTGGCTCAGGTCATGATCCCTGAGATCGAGCCCCACATCGGGCTCCCTGCTCTGTGCGAAGCCTATTTCTCCTTCTCCTGCTTCCCCTGCTTGTATTCCCTCTCTCACTGTCTCTCTCTGTCAAACAAATAAATGAAATCTTTAAGAACAAAACAAAAATCACTGACAGTTCCCAGAGACTCAGGCATGCGATGGGGCCAGGGGATGTTGCCCTGGGTGACGTCAGTGCAGCAACACTTCACATAGACTTCAGGAGAACAATTTCTCAGAAGGCCTGCAGCACAGAAGATGGCTTATTTTGTTCAGAATGGGTATATTCTCTAGAGCTGCTGAGTCCACAGAGACAGCTATGCTTTCCTATCACTGAGGTGCCTAGATAGTAGGACCATCTTTTATTTATGAGTGGGGTGTGTGTGTGTGTGTATTTTTTAATTCTCTAGGGAAAGAGACCTTTGTTTTGTCCAATTCTAATTCTACCAGGGAACTGGGGTGATCATTTCAGGTAAAAATGAAACCAAACTCATTTGACCACTTGTTAACGGTATGTCCTAGGCATGCCACCTAACTATTCTAAGCCGATAAAATGGCACAAATAATGCCTACCCCATAGGGTTGTTGGAATGATTAGCTGGACAATTTATATCCATAGGAAACATAAGGCATGCTCCCACTTGTGATTTTAAACACATATCTAATACATTAATCTGCAAGGAGAGATGTCTGAGAAGATGCTCGCCAAAATGGTAATCCCAGTTTTCTCCAGGGTGGGATTTCTAGAGGTTTTTTCCTTGTTTTTTCTATACTGCTTGGTTTGTTTATTTGGGGAATTTAAAAATTTTTGCAATGATCAGGAAAGACCTTTACAAAAAACATAAAGCCATTTTCAAAGTGAGACAATGTATATAGAGAAAATCACACACAGTAAGTGTTCAATCAGTGGTAGATGTTATTACTGTGAAAACTTAAGAAAATATGGGTTATTTGATCCCAGAAAATCACGATTTAACTATATTTTAGATCCACAAAGCCCAATTCTTAAGAATATGGTCTCTGAATAGTATTAGAAGTCTTGGCCTCAGCAATCAGACAACAAAAAGAAATAAAAGGCATCTAAATCAGCAAAGAAGTCAAACTCTCCCTCTTTGCAGATGATATGATACTTTATATGGGAAACCCAAAAGATTCCCCCCCCCCAAACTGCTAGAACTCATATAGGAATTCGGTAGTGTCAGGATATAAAAATGCACAGAAATCTGTTGCATTTCTATACACCAACAACAAGACAGAAGAAAG
This sequence comes from Meles meles, assembly GCF_922984935.1. Classification (NCBI taxonomy): domain Eukaryota; kingdom Metazoa; phylum Chordata; class Mammalia; order Carnivora; family Mustelidae; genus Meles; species Meles meles. The sequence goes on from NC_060068.1 coordinate 104,067,071, forward strand.
AGAAATTAAGGAGTCAATCCCATTTACAATTGTACCCAAACCATAAGACACTTGGGAATAAATCTAACCAAAGAGGCAAGGAATCTGTACTCAGAAAACTATAGAATTCTCATGAAAGAAATTGAGGAAGACATAAAGAAAAAGAAAACATTCCATGCTCATGGATTGGAAGAACAAATATTGTGAAAATGTCTGTGCCACCTACAGCAATCTACACATTTAATGTAATCCCTATCGAAATATCATCAACTTTTTTCAAAGAAATGAAACAAATAATCCTAAAATTTATATGGAACCAGAAAAAAAACCTGAATAGCCAGAAGAATGTTGAAAAAGAAAACTAAAGCTGGTGGCATCACAATTCCGGACTTCAAGCTCTATTACAAAGCTGTCAACATCAAGACAGCATGGTACTGGCACAAAAACAGACACATAGATCAGTGGAACAGAATAGAGAGCCCAGAAATAGACCCTCAACTCTATGGTCAACTAATCTTCGACAAAGCAGGAAAGAATGTCCAATGGAAAAAAGACAGTCTCTTCAATAAATGGTGTTGGGAAAATTGGACAGCCACATTCAGAAGAATGAAACTGGACCATTTCCTTATACCATACACAAAAATAGACTAAAAATGGATGAAAGACCTCAATGTGAGACAGGAATCCATCAAAATCCTTGAGGAGAACACAGGCAGCAACCTCTTCGACCTCAGCTGCAGCAACTTCTTCCTAGAAACATCACTAAAGGCAAGGGGAGCAAGAACAAAAATGAACTATTAGGACTTCGTCAAGATAAAAAGCTTTTGCACAGCAAAGGAAACAGTCAACAAAACCAAAAGACAACCGACAGAATGGGAAAAAAATATTTGCAAATGACATATTAGATAAAGGACCAGTATCCAGAATCTATGAAGAACTTATCAAACTCAACAACCAAAGAACAAATAATCCAATCAAGAAATGGGCAGAGGACATGAACAGACATTTCTGCAAAGAAGACATCCAGATGGCCAACAGACACATGAAAAAGTGCTCCACATCACTTGGCATTGAGGAAATACAAATCAAAACCACAATGAGATATCACCTCACACCAGTCAGAATGGCTAAAATTAACAAGTCAGGAAATGAGAGTTGCTGGCGAGGATGCGGAGAAAGGGGAACCCTCCTATACTGTTGGTGGGAATGCAAGCTGGTGCAACCACTCTGGAAAACAGCATGGAGGTTCCTCAAAATGTTGAAAATAGAACTACCCTATGACCCAGCAATTGCACTACTGGGTATTTACCCTAAAGATACAAACGTAGTGATCCGAAGGGGCACGTGTACCCGAATGTTTATAGCAGCAATGTCTACAATAGCCAAACTATGGAAAGAACCTAGATGTCCATCAACAGATGAATCGATAAAGAGGTGGTATATATACACAATGGAATACTATGCAGCCAACAGATGTTGGAGAGGATGAGGAGAAATTGTTGGTGGGAATGCAAGCTGGTGCAGCCACTCTGGAAAACAGTATGGAGGTTCCTCAAAAAGTTGAAAATAGAGCTACCACACTACTGTGTATTTACCCTAAAGATACAAATGTAGTGATCCAAAGGGGCCCGTGCACCAAATGTTTATAGCATCAATGTCCATAATAGCCAAACTATAGAAAGAGCCTAGATGTCCATCAGCAGACGAATGGAGAGAGAAGATGTGGTATATATATACAATGGAATACTACGCAGCCATCAAAACCCCCAAAATCTTGCCATTTGCAACAATGTGGATGGAACTAGAGGGTATTATGCTAAGCGAAATGAGTCAATCAGAGAAAGACAATTATCGTATGATCTCACTGATATGAGGAATTTAAAAAACAAGACAGGGGATGATAAGGGAAGGAAGGGAAAAATGAAACAAGAGGAAACCAGAGAGGCAGACAAACCATAAGAGACTCTTAATCTCAGGAAACAAACTGAGGGCTGCTGGAGGGGAGCGGGGGTGGGAGGGATGGGGTAGCTGGGTGATGGACACTGGGAAGGGTATGTGCTATAGTGAGTGCCGTGAATTGTGTAAGACTGATGAATCACAGACTTGTACCCCTGAAATAATACATTATATGTTAATAAAATTTTTTTAAAAAGATATGATCCAAAAAAAAAAAAAAGAATATGGTCTTTGTATCAGACAGTTCTGGGCTTAAATTCCAGTTCTGTATCTTGTCAATCTTTTTTAGATGCCACATTTTTAGCAAAACACTTTATCACTTATTGCTTTGATTCCCCCATCTATAAAATGAAATGCTTTTTCCCTCATCCAATCACCCAAATCCTATACAATGTTCAGAGCCTTCAGTGTTTCTGGCTGCCCTGATCACATGGAATTTTTGGAAGACTTGGTCATTTTGGGGGGGTCCTGGATTTAATCATGGAACCTGGTCACAGCCAACATAGCTAATTCCTTACACGATATCTATTGTTTCCTCTCTCTTTACCAACAGAACTTAAATTTTATGCAAGGCAGCAATGTGCCCAATTAAAAGTACTCACCTCCCAGACCTAATTGCACTTAGGGGTGGTCATGTAGTCCAGTGTGACCAGTGAAATATAAGCAGTATCCTTGTGTACTACAAGAGCCTCCAAGAAAATTGTTGTATCCCTGATCACAAAGGATACGTTCAGCTTTCATATATTCTATGCCTTTACCTCTTTCCCCTGTTCCTGTTTAAAGCAAGACAATGACACTTAAAGTCAGTAGTCATTTTTGCAATGATAAGAACCACCCATCAAGAGTGACAGAGCAAGCAAGCAGAAGTCAGGTCTTTAATGACTTCACAGACATAATACACAGATCCTGGGACACATACCCTAGAATCCCTGTTATGTGAGAAAAAGAAATCTTTACCAGGTTAACCCACTGTTGTCTGGATTCTGTCACATGCAACCAAAGGCAGTCCCAAGTGAATACACTACTTTATATGGTTGCTGTGAGGATTCAAATAAGATGATTGTTAAGAACTTAGCCTAGTGCCTGGAACATAGGAATAACTTAACGAATTATTTGTTGATGAGTTCTAATTTTCTTCCTAGTAAGAGGGAATCAGGAATTGAAAATACAGTCCACGGAATGGGCTATAACAGAGAGTTGGGAACGTTATTTATTCATTCATTTGTAAAGTTCTTAGACTCATGCCCAGCAGACAAGAAGCACTTTATAAATATTTGATAAATAAATAAAATCCTAACAAATGTTTACTAAATGCCCACAATGTGGGCACTGTTCTAGATGCTGGGATTACAGCAGCAAGCAAGACAGTATTCCTGCTCTTCAAGCACTTGAATTTGAGAAAGAGCAGGAGGAAATGAACAATAAGCAAATAAATGAATACACAGGGAATTTCATGAAAATAAAAGAGGACAATGTGATAGAGACACAGAACTCCCTGGGTGGGCTCTCCAGGGAAGGCATCTTAGAGGAGGTGGTGACACCAAAGGTAAGACCTGATCCATAAGAAGCAGCCAGCTCCGTAAAGGAAGAACACTGCAGGCAAAGGCAAAGGGAGGCTTGCCAAAGGTCCTAAGAAGGTAGGTATGAGTTTGTTGTTATGAAGGTATAGCGTTCCTAAAATCACCAGAGGGTTGCATTTGCAAGCACAGAGAGGAATGCGTACAGAGGGTAAATCCACATTTTATACTGCCTGAAACGTATACAGTTTGGGGGACCCTCTTCAAGGAAATGAATATTAAAGTACAACTATAATGTGGGGCTTTGGAAGGGAGGTTTGCAAGTGAGTGAATGGTTCTAAGACTTAAGCTTCACGAACTTCAGAAGAAATCTATTTCAGGTTGGACCTGGGCTGATAGAGAAAAGTAGATTTAACATATAAATTCCTCAGACTCTTTTGGTAGTCATAGACCCATCTGAGGTAGATGGAGTGAAAAAGCTGGCATTTATGAGAAGGATTCGGAATATATCACAAGACCCGGGGATGAGAACCTAGCTGGGCCAAATGCATATTGCCACCAGAGTCTCAAACACAAGCAGGACTCCCCATGTTTTATCTCTCTCTAACCTACACACGTGCTTCATTCTTATCTTTTTCATTGAAGATCAGCTCCGTGTGCCTTTCTGACACAGGGAGCAGGAAACCATGGCTGCCCAGTTACACGCTGCAGCTCCCAGCTCCGGCTCCCAGGCCAGCTTCCCAGGGAAGCAGTGTGACCCACAGACTTGAGTTGGGCATCCATCTTTGTGTCAAAAAACCCCAGCATGATGGCAATGAGGACACCACTCAACCGTGAGACGGGGACAAAGGCAGTCGCCTGAAAAGAGGAATTGTCGTGAGCGGTGGAGCAATTCGGAGATGTGTCTGCCTCACCTGTGAGCCTCTGACTATACAGTGGCGTCGTCCAACAGAAACACAACAGTACACGCCCATGTGAGTTGCATATGTCATATTTCCAGCAGGTGCATTACAGGAATAAAAAGAAAGAGCTGAAATTAATTTCAGTAATCTATTTTCTTGAACTCAACATAGCCAAAAAAGCATTACTTTAACATATGCAATATACAAATATCTTGCATTCTTTTCCACAT